>NC_060071.1:137856060-147856060 GCF_922984935.1 Meles meles | reverse complement strand
AGACCCCAAGGACTTCGCGGAGTGGGGCTCCTGATGTAGCCCGCAGTTCGAAGTGAGAGGTGAAGCCACTGTCATTTTGGGGTCTGTCACGGGCATTCTCGCCCATGACGTCCCTGCAGGCAGGGTCCCCTTCCCAGCCCTGGGACGTCTCCCACATTGCACAAGGTGGGGGTCTCCCTGCACCCTGGGTGGGGTCCCAGTCACTTTCCTTAGCTTGCCCGTGCCTTTAGGCTGGGGCTCTGCTCCTCACCGGCCCCCTCTCTGGGCCCTCACTTCCTCGGGGGCTTCTACTAGAGCCCCCAGTCATTCAACAAACCTTTGCTGGGCACTGACTGTGTGCCAGGCCCTTTGCTGGGCACTGGGGGTCACAGGGGTGAACAAGATAGCTCTTGGCCCTCTGGAGAGAAGTCCTTTACTTCTGGATGTGTCTGCCCATGGGCTGGGGGGGCCTGGAGGATAAGGATGTCCCTCGGCCTCCTCTCACGTACCCCTGCTCGTGAGGGTGGTTGGAGAACCCTTGCTGAATGACACAGACACCGAGTTGTGAGGAGAGCTGAGAAGTCTCTGGACCCCACTCCTAGCTAGGGTTTGGCAGTCGCCGTGTTCCTGATACAGGGGGTGGGTTGCACACATCTTGAGACAGGACGGCCCCCCTTCATCCTCTTGGGCTCCTGGGGAGCCCCCAGCCCCTCTCCCTTCTGGCCCGGCTCAATTCCAGTCTCCAGCACCTGCATGTGGCCAGCAGGGACGCTTCGTCTGGGTCAAGGGTGTGTCCCTGCTGCCCCAGGAAGGAGGCTGGGCCAGAGCTGTCCACACAGCAGGTGCCACAGCGGGCTGGGCAATGTGGCCCAGAGCTCCCGATCCCTGGCGGCAGGCGTGGTGGGGCACAGGGGAGGAAGGCTCTGGTGAAATCACCTGCTGCCCGATCTTTTGAGAAGCTGTTTCCTGCCGCACTTCAGGAACTGGGCCGGCTGCTCCCACCCCCCGAGGGGAAGCAAAATCCGCCGCCCCCAAAATCTGCCACTTGGGCAAATTGATTACTTTGAATTACAGTTACTTAAGAGACAGCTGGTGCAAGAAGGACACTCTGACCTCCTTTGTTCTTCTGACAGCAGGAAATCCGTCTCCGACGGGAAAGGTGCCCTCCTTGTAGCGGGAAGGAGAGAGGCGTCCTACAACCAGAGACGGGGACTTGGGGGCCGAGAAGGCTGTGGGAACAACCCTGGCTTTGTCTTCGCTATTTGGCTACCAAACCCCTTTGTCCTGTCACTTCTTCACAAATTTATTGCTTCTTTTCCTAAAAGGTGTCAAAGCTGTTTCCTTACGCAGCTTCTTTGAGCCTCGCTTCTCAGAAGTTCCTATACATATGAAGTTGAATTTGATTCTTTTTTTCTCCTTTGAGTCTGTCTTAAGTCAACTCAATTATTAGACCAGCCAAAGGACCTCGAAGGAGTTTTTCTCCTCCTCACCCTGCAAAGAGTAGAAGGGAAGAGGCCAGGCCAGGGCAAGCCTGGACCATGTTCATTGGCCTGGTGGGTACAGACCCTGTGCCTTCCCTCGGGAAGCCCAGGCCCTTGACTAGAGTCAGAGCCTGAGTCCTGAGCCTAGGGACAGCCCCCTGAATGGATGATGGCCCATTGGCTCTGCCGGCTGAGGCATTTCTGTGGGCCTGGCTGTGAGGGAGAGGTAAAAAGACACAGTCCCACCTCTGAGAGGCTCTTTGTTTGGTGCATCAGTACTTTTGCAATGACATTCACTGTGTGCAGGGAGCATGACAGAGACTTAAAGGAGGGCACACAGGCTCTGGGATCCGAGGGAAAAGGTTGCCTTGGGAGCCAGGAAAGTCTTCAGGGAGGAGGGGCGTTGAGGGATGGATAGGAGTTCGCTGTGTGGGAAAGAGGAAGGAGGATTTTCCAGACAGAGGGAAAGGTAAGGAGCAGTTGGGGAGTCCCAGTCTGTTTGGTGGTGTTGGAGTGGCGAGCCGGGGGCATGAAGAGAACCTCCCCATAGGCCGGCCTCACCCCGAAGCTGCGCTACCCCCCTGGCCTCCCAGTACTGAGCTCCCCACTCCTGCCCTCCCCACCCCTGTAAGCAGGTGAAGACTCTGGAGCAGGGTTTCAGGGTCTCCACAGGGGAGCTGGGGGGGGGCTCTAGAGAATAGGAAGTACTGTAGCAGGGGGCAGGGCGGAGGAGGCAAGGACACTGAGGGGGACTGGGGTTTCTGATGTGGGCAGTGGTGGGCCCATGCTCAGGGGAGGGACCATGGCAAGGACCACGGCAGGTCATGGGCGTGGTGCATCCTTCCTTGGGGAAAGTCACCTGTGTCGTGGCCTGTGGGCACCGTCCACCTGGGCTCTGGGCCCCCTGGGGGCCACTGGGCTGTCCTCTGCCAGAGTGCTGGCCAAGCCTGGCTGGGTTTAGCAGCCATCGGGAGTCTGCGGCTTGTGCCTCGCCAACCAAACTCGGACCTTCTGGTGTTTACAGTTGGCAAAGTGTAATTTCCTGTTTTTAAGAGAAAAGGATTAGAAACGCTTATTAAAAAGCCCTTTGAAGGCATCAAAAGACTTCCTGAGCATCCAGTGACTCTTACAAAAGAGCCATTTAATGATTTAAGCAACAAGAATAGGAAACATACCGGCCGGACCTCCTTGAGAGCCACCAACTCTCAACCAGGCCAGGAGGGGCTTGGTGGCCACGTGTGGCGTGGGCTGAGGGGCCCTGGGTGGCGGAGAGGCTGTGGTGGGTGCCTGTGGCGGACCCCTGGTGTGTCTGAGAACACTCCCCGAGCTCACTCTCGACTCCAGCATCCTGAATCTCCTCCAGGGCCCCCACACTGCCCGGGATTGACCTCTTATTCCCGTTCCACTGCTCACAGCTGGCCTCCAACCTGGAGGCCACGTTCCCTGTGTCTAGGCTGCCTGCGTGCCCGGTGGCCCTCGCCTGGCCTCTGCCTGTGCATCCATTCTGTACATCCCTTGTCCCCAGATCCCAGTCCTGGTGTGGCTCGGCTGTGGCCTCCTCCCTGATTTCGAGTTGTTCTCTCCTGTCTATTCATTCCTGGCCCTCTGCTGCCGTCCTGGGGTCCCCGTGCTGGACGCAGAGGAAACGCACACCCCGCCCAGCTCTCGCTGCCCTTGCTCGCGAGGTGTCCTCTGGTTTGGCCCCTGACAAGATACGGTGGAGGCTGGGGGCCTTTTGTCCTTGCTGGGTCCAGGGAACCCATGGACCACGGGAAACCAGGGGACCGTGGATTGCTGTTTAAGGGGGAGACAGAGCTGTGGCTCCAGGTCCCTCAAGTCCCCGGAAACTTGCTGTCACAGCCAAGCCCCCTGGTTTGAGGACACCCCCCCAGCGTCCCAGGGGTGACCCCTCTGCCTGATGTTATCGCCGTCCACGCAAAGCCCCCTGCTTCTTCCTCTGCCCGGGCCCCCCACTGTTTTTGAAGTCCCCCTGCCTGAGCCAGACGCCCCTGACCCAGCCACGTTCCACCCCCTGAGCCATTCCGGGTGCCTCTCACCCCGGGCCTGGGCCTGTTGACCTCACGTGTCCCCCCAGGATAACCCCAGCTGCCACTACTTGGTCCTGGGTTTCTCGCCAAACAGGATACGTTGTTACTTAGGCCGCTACTAAACACTTAGTGGCTCCCAGAAAATGCCAAGGAATTCTTGGAATAAAAATAACAATGAATAAAGTTGCCTGGAAATGAGGCTCCGGGGCTGGATTTGATTATGCCCCACTTAGCAGGGAAAGTTAGCTAAGCACAGCTGAAGCGAGGTGAGGCTTCCATTTTCTTCGGTTCACAAAGACGCTTCCCCCCACCCCCCTCGCGTCAAGGCCGGCGAGTTGGGGGGTGGGCACGGAGGCAGGAGTCTGGCCGGGCTGGGGGCATTCCTGCAGGGCTGTACCCCGCATGGGGCTGGGACCTCGTCTCCAGCACCTGGACGTTGGGTGTCGGTGTGGACGAGGCAGAGGGGGCGAACAAGGTGACGCCCCGGTCACCCCTTGCTAGGTGGGGCCTGGGATTCCACTACCCTTTCCCTGGCTGCTGTCCCCCGTCCACTGCCCTCTCCCTCCTGCTGGACCTGCTCCATCCCTCCCCCTTGCTCCGCGAGCTCGCCTCGGACTCAGGCCTTTGGAGGTCTGTGCCGTGGTCTGAAAGTGTGTCCCCAAAATTCGTGCAGTGAAACTTAACCCCCAAGGTGATGCTGTAAGGAAGTGGGGACTTTGGTGCCTCCGAAGAGATGCCTTGGGGAGGCCGCTTGTCCCTTCTACCACGAGGGGACATGGCCAGAAGTCCCCGCCTGCCCGTGCCCGCACTCTGGTCTCAGACTTCCAGCCTCCAGGGATGAGCCCCGGGTCCACGATACCCCGTCACAGCAGCCCCAGCAGACTGAGAGATGTCCCTCTTGGAGGGACCCTGTAGCGACATTGGGGCCCCACCCGAACGCTCCAAGGGCATCTCCTGGTCTCAAGACCATTGACTGAATTCCTTCCATCTGCAAACACCTGGCCTGTGAGGGAGAGAGCGCGCCCAGGTTCTGGGGGATTGGGGCCTAGCTTCTGGGGGGCCGCGGTTCAGTACCGTGGGCTTTCCTGTCCCGGCCACGTGGGCCCCATGCCCTGGGCTTGGATGCAGTCGGGCTTCATGAAGGCTTCCCCAGGAACGGGTGCACGAGCGAGAACCAGAGGCGTCATTCATCCTCCAGGAGGCCTCTGCGCCCCGCCCGGGCGTCTGTGCTGGGCGAGGGCAGCGGGGTCTGGTGCACTGCTCACACCGACGCCTGCGCCCCAGCAGAGTCTCGGCAGCCCCGCGCTTTTCCTGGAGCAATTCATGGACTCGAGTCTCCTCTCCTTTTCCTTCATTTCCCCACACTTCCTGCCATGATCCAACGTGCACGTGATGTATTAATCGGACGAAAGTAATTGTTCAAACTCCCGATACCTGTGGCCCCAGGGATCCAGGCCCCCGCTCTGACCGGCCTCCACTGAGCACCTACTGAACGCAGCTGGAAGCACCGGGCAGGTTTAGCTCCTCAGGACGGGCCGTTGGGTGACTTTACAGCCGCTGCTCAGGCTTGGAGCCCCTTTCAGAAACATCCACACCCACCCCTCTCCTCGCTCTGCCCTAGACTGTTACCAGAATCGGTTCTGGGACTGACCCTATGAGGGGCTCCCCTCTGTGCCCACGCCTAACACCTGCTGGGCCCCGGGCTCGGTCCCCACGCTCCCCCTGACTCTCCTCCCTGGACCCCGGGGCTGCCTCGGCTCCCTGCTTCTTGGTTCTCCTTCAAAGACCCTGCCGAGTGCTCAGTCCTTCCTCCACACTCTGCAGTCCCAGCTCTGATGGACCCACTCTGTCCCCTGCAGGTCGAAAGGGCCCGGTTGTTGGAGCTTGTGTGTGCCTGGGCTCTTGGCCCCCCTTTGCCCACACTCATCTAGGGCAAAGCTCAGCCCCAGCACCGCCCGTGGAATCCTGGGTGGCTGACAGCACGGGCTTTGGAGTCAAGAAGCTGCATTCAAATCCTGGTGCCTCCACTTTCCAGCTTAGTGACTTCGGATGAATTTGGGAGCTCCGTTTGTCCCGCTATAAGAGGGGATGGTGGCAGGGAGTCCTGCCATAATGAGGCTTAAATGTTCCAGGCACGTCGAGCACCTAGCACCGTGGGGCCCACAGGAGGGACCAATCAATGCTGGCTTCTATCATTATCCCTTGGCCTCTGTGTGCCTCACCTGCAAAATGGGTACAGCAGCACCACTGCCTCTCGGGCTGAGTGGGTGATGGCGAGGCTCGTATGAGGAGCTATATGCAGAGTGCTTAGGACAGGACCTGGCCCAGAGCGGCACACACGGGAGGGCGATTATTGTTGGTGGGATACTATTACTGTGGGAGGGGAGTGGGCAGGGCAGCAGGAGTCCCTTCGAGAATGTGACATTTCCTGTGTTTTGTTCATGGACACACTTAGAGCTCTTGGACCGGGGCAGGCCAGGATCAACATCTCTTCGGAAGTGGTTGTGGGGCCACTCACTGTTCTTGGATCCTGCCTGGCAGGAGGAGAAGGCGGGGCTGCCCGTTGGAGTGGCCTCTCTACACAGGGAGCAGGCCTGGGTGCCCAGGGAAAGGGTGCACAGCCTGGGGTTGGCAGCAAGTGAGGAGAACCGGGGTGGGAAGGCGGGTTTGACCTTCCTGGGACTTTGGAAAGGGCTGAAGGACTTGGTTTTAACCACGAACAAGTGGGTGGGTGGACGGGTTAGTAACAGGTGAATCAGAGCTGAACCAGTCAGGGGTTGGATGGGCAGATGGTCGGATGGGGGGCACGCGGACGGCAGGCGGGCTGGGTGAGTGGGCCGTGTGGGAACGGGGGATGGCCCATCAGTGGGAGATGAACCTCTAGAAGACTGGAGGGACTACGGGTTAGCCAGCTGGCTGGACTGATGAAGGACTGAATGTGACATGAACAGGTGGCTGGGAGGGAGGACAGATAGATGGACAGAGAGATTCAATTGGTTATGTCTACAGATGTTTACTGGATGGATTTCTGGGTCAACGAACTGATGGACTGAGGCGTGTAGGGATGGATGGGCAGATGGAAGAGGATGATGGATGGACGGAGGCGCCTCTGGGCTTCTCGCATTGGCTGTGGGATTGCTAGTAGTCACGTAGGATGGAATATAGGAACGGAGGTGATGGAGGCGGCGGGTGGCCCTTCCCAGGTCCCAGCGTGACTTCTGGGTCTTTCCAGGCCAAGGAGCCTGCTCCAGGACAATTGGCAGCCAGAACCAGGGCCAGGACAAGCCCCCTCTCATTCCCTGTAGCCCATAGAGCTGGGGTCCTTTTCCCAGGGCTCAGTGGGGGTTCTCCCTAGCAGAACGGGTTAGTTCTTCCTGCCTTCCTTAAAATTCCTTATTTGCCCTGGGTGTTGGGCCATGGGGCTGGCTTCTGGGGTTGAAGGGAGGGGCTGCCGATGTGTACATCCCTGGGAGCAGAGGGCAGGATCCCCCGGAGGCAGATAGCTGGCCAGGCTATCCCGGGAGCTTGGAAACCCCAAGGAGCCGGGCCGAGAGTCCTGGATGGGTAAGGAGGGGGATGGACTGGAGAATTGGCTCTGCTGCTTCTCCACCCTTGGAGCCAGGCAGCTTGCCCTGACCTTCAGGGCTGCACCGCAGACGAGCTGGGGCAGGGCGGGAGCCTCAGATGAGAAACAGAAGCTGCTCTTTCCTTCCCCGAGCGGGGGCCTCTGCGCTCAGCCCCCTGACCTCGCTGACAGTGCTGTGGGACTCTGGGTGCCACCGCCTGGCCGTGCCTGCTGGGCAGCAGTGGGCTTCTGGGGCAGATGGGGAGCCACAGCGAGACCGAGGGGGCCGGTGTGGGCTGAGATGAAGCTGCCAGACATGGGCTCCCGTCCAGGCTCTGCATGGAGACCAGGCTCCAGCTAATTAGCTCCCACCCGCCCACGTCTCCCCTCCTCCCACGCACAGGCTCACGCACACGCTGCCGGCGCACCCCCATCACCCCGCACCCCCAGATCTGCCCGTCGCCGACAGCCCCCTCTGCAGCCCACCCCGTGTGCCCCCACAACTCCCACGGCACGTCCGCCCACTCTGCCTGGAGATGCAGTTGGATTGTCTCCTCGCTGTAGGCACCTGTCACCCCTGTGGTCATAATTACCCACATGGTGAGCGCATCCACTCGCCTCCACAGAAAGATGCCCCCGCCCAGACACGCCCCCCATGGCCCAGCCCCTGTATGTGGCCGGGGTCCCTGTGGGCTGGGCAGAGTCAGTGCTGGGCTGTCCGTGGGCTGTGAGGGACCACCTGCCCCTACACCCACCTCCACGGCCCCCAGAATGAGCACGGCTGGCCTGGATGGGGAGCCATGAACTTGAACTCAGAGAGGGTGTCCGAGT
Organism: Meles meles; assembly: GCF_922984935.1. Taxonomy (NCBI): domain Eukaryota; kingdom Metazoa; phylum Chordata; class Mammalia; order Carnivora; family Mustelidae; genus Meles; species Meles meles. Next base: position 147,848,156 of record NC_060071.1, on the reverse strand, counting down.
CCCGCCAGTCCAGGCCTTGGGACTTGACACCCCATTTCCTGACACTCTGGGTCTCTGTCTCCCCATCTACCCTCGGCGGCTGATGCCCAGGGAGCCCAGATGTGCCCACCACACAGCTCCTCTCCCTCCTCTGGCTGCCCCTGACCTGGCTCTTCCCCTCCCATCCCAGGCAACGTGCTCGTTCCTCCCCCACTCTTCACCCCTACTCCACAGCCACGACTGCCTTCCTCTCCTGCTGGGTTCCATGACGGACCACCTCCCCAGCATCCCCCACCCCGCACCAGTCTGCCTTCTCGTCCCACGTCAGTTTCCGCATCCCTGGGGATGCCCCAGAGTCTTGGTCTCTCATCCCTGACCCCGTGGATCGACAACCCTCCCGGACGTCCCTCCCTACCCTGCCATGGTGCACACTGACCCAATAGCCAGCTGGCTCTGCGTCCAAAACCCGGGGCCTGAACCAGTACTCCCCAGCCATATTCCCCCTGAGTTCTCAGCTTCCTCACATGGCCCCCCTGGCCTCACCCAAACCCTGAGCCCAAGGCCCTGCACACAGGAGCAAGTCATGCATCGCATACCCAGAGTACGCCTGTGTCTCCAGCCTCTGTGCAAGGGGCGGGAGGAAGCCACACCTCCTGCTGCTGCCCCCCACCCCGCCCTGGCTCTCCCAGCGCTGGGGTCAGACCCACCAGGTCTTGCCCGTGACTGCCACCCTGTCAGTGACACTGCTTTCTGCCCCTTCTCCTGCGTCCTCTCTCCTGCATCCCCTTTGTCCCGGATCCCCCTCTCCTGCATCATTTGTCTCCTGCATCCCCTCTCCTGCCTTCCCTCTCTCCTGCATCCTCATTCCCGCCTGCACTACGGGAACCATGGCTCAACTTGAGGCCCTTAGAACAAAAGCAAACCTGCCCTTCAATGCTGGGTTTCCTCTAGCCTCTCTTCCAGCTCCTCTCTGTAGAGCCGTCCGTGGAAGGGTGTCTGCGTTGCCGTCAGACCCCCACACGGGGCTGCCGGGCACAACAGGCTTCTATCCCCTTTCTTCTCTGCAGCTGCCCCCTTAGGTGCACTGGGCAGTCACGCACACCCCCTGCAGAGTGTGTCCCGGGATGTGAATCTGGACGGGCCACGTGGAGGGGGGAGCTCGGTTGCCCACGGCTTCCACCTGGGCTGGCCCATGGAATGTACCACCAGGCAGCCTGCGGACAGCACGGCGGGGTACTGGTCCTTTTGGTTTTCTCCTCGCAGGATGGCTGTGGGTGGCCTGAGGCCCTCTGCCTCTGGCTCTCCGCTCTGGCTCTGGGCTCTAGTCACTGAGTTGCTCCCCGTGCTCCTGCAGGGCCATCCCTCGCCTCGCCTGGCCATCGTACCCACAGCTAAGCTCCAGGGATGCTGAACACTGCTGGGCCCCAACACCTCGTTCTGAGCCCTCTGTGCTCCAGCCCTCCGGACCCAGCTGCTCTCGGACACCTGTGCTGGGAGGCCTCAGGGAGACACGCCCGAAACACCTGCTGACGTGCTTGTCGCGTCTCAGGACCAGAACCGCCATCTGTCTGCAGCCACGCTTCTCTCCAGGCACAACTTCCTTTGTAGCCAAGTCCCGTTGCCCACACCCCCATCTCTCCTCTTGCCGCCAGAGTCCAGGCCCCCCACTCCCGCCCTTCCCTCGTGCAGAGGCACTTCCTGCCCCTTCCTCACACTCCCCTCCCTGCCCCTGCCGCTCCAGGCTGCTTCCTTTCTATCCAAATTCAAGGGTGTCTCTGAGACCTTTAACATGTGGTTCCCTCTGTCTGGGTCGCCCTTCCCCTCCCACGTTGTGGGGTCTACTGCCAAACCCCTCCCCTAGCTGACCCGTCCGCGGCGGCGATGGCTCTGTCTTCACTGGTCAGCGGAGCAGAGGGAGTGGGGCACTCAGGTGGCACAGCCCAAACAGAGCCCTTGCCCTGGGTTCATTGGGAGGCCAGGCGTTGGGACTGGGACTCTGGGGTGCTGTGTCCAAGCCCTGCCCCGATGGCGATGGAGAATGCTGCAGACCCCTTCCCTTAGCCGCTGCGATGCTGGACTTGGGATTGGGACTCCTGTCGGGGACGTCGACGCCCTCCTCCCTCTGTGACACCAAGAGGGCCCATGCCCCGACTCCAGCGAGGAAGGCCTGTAGCCGGAGCCCACGCCTTCCCTGCCGGCTCTTGGGCTCGCCCTGCCGGACCCCCTCCCGGCCTTCAGCTGTGGGGCCTCTCTAGTCCTTGCAGACGCCCCTGGTGGCCGCTTGTTTTCTGCAGGGCCGGTGTGATTGCAGTCTTGATTCTAGAAGCTACTCCAGAAAGAGGGTGGCTGCTGTTCTCCGGCCCCTCCCCCCAGCGTGGGGGGTTGTTGTTTTCATGCTTTGCTAGAACGAGCAGGTGACACAGAGGGACACCAGGCAGGGGCTTGGGCTCGGTGCGGATCTCTGGCGACTGCGAGGCCCGGGCCCCGCCCAGCAAAGCCCACCCTGAGCCGGCCTCGGGGTCCAGCCTGAGCCTGTCGTGGGGGCTGCCTGTGCCCCGAGATAACCCCGACAGCCTCCTGTTAGGAACACGGCGGGTGGGGGGAGGGAGCTTGCTGGCTCGGCGACGCGGAGTGTTTGTCATGTTCTGCGATGTGGCTGTGGACGTCTGCCATCATTTATCATCATAATTAAGTGCAATTTGGCAGGGGGATGGGCGGGGAGCTGACAGTCGGCGCCGTTAGAGAGCCCCGGCGGCCCAGGTGGAAAGGGCCCGGTGATGTCCCGCCTCCCTCTGTGGGCTGGTGACACGTGGCCCGAGTGGACCTGGCATCCAGGCCCTGCCCCGACTGCCGCCCAGCATCCTCTTCCCGGCTGAGCCGAAGTCACCCCTCTGCCAGGAGACCGGCCCGGCCACTGGCCGAGGCAGCCTGGGGCTGGCTGCAGCTTCCCGCGGGTGGCCTCCTGGCCCTGGCTGGGCTGGAGGCAGACCCGGATGGGCTGGCTCGTGGCCAGCTGCTTCCTCCTTGGGGTACGTGGGAACCAGCCATGGGAACAGCGGGTGCGGGGCATCAGCCCTACCCTTCCTCCCCAGCCGGGCCTGCCATAGCTGCCCCTGGGGCTCCAGCTGACCTCTGCAAGCTGGGGGCTGGGAGGATGGACGAAAGGAGGCAGGCAGAGCAGCCTGGGGTCTTCGTGCCCCCCCACCCCCCGGGCTCTGTTCACACGTTAGACCTTCAGGGAGACCCTCTTGAGCACCCAGAGCCCCGCCTGCAAGCCCTCCCTCTTAGATCATCCTTTGCTTCTGGCCATTTAATTATATGTGTAACTGTCGTGTAAGTGTCTGTCTTTTTCACCGGAATGTGGGTTCCCAAGGGCACGGACGGCGCCCGCACTGCACCCCCGGGCAGGGCCCTGATGAACCGGCAAACGGGTGAAGGACGTGTGCTTGTCACGTGAGTCGGCGGGCGTGCTCGTGCAGGCTTGCTCACCTGCGCTCGGCCCGGGGCGCTTACACACTCAGACAAATGCGACGTGAGCATTTGCCGACTGGCTAAGGGAGAGTGCGTAACTGGCAGGGACCACTGGGACCTTTGCTTTGAGTGGGAGGAAAAGTTAGAAGGGGGCTTCTTGGAGGTGGTGAGCTCTGAGCTGGGATTTAAGCAGTTGGCATGAGAGACCACCACTGGGCAAACCCTTCCGATGCGACGCTTAGGGCCTGGCCTGGGTTGGGGGGTTGGGGGCTGTCAGTCTGGTGCACAGAAGGCCTCCTGACGCTTCCCCACCAGTGGGCTCAGAGACCTTCGCTCCTGATGGCGTCCTCTGGAAAGGCAGGGGCTGTTAGCCAGCAGCGTGAGGCTTGCCCGCAAGGCCTGCTCCCAGCCCCGCTTCCCCTTAGACCAGGGAGAGGGTACAGAGGTTTGCTCTCCCTTGTCAGTTCTGATTCAAATGTTTCCTTGTGTCCCGTGTGGAGACGGTTTCTGACGTTCAACGTGAACTCGGTGGGGAAGATGGATCGGTAATTGAGTAGCGAAGTCTGCCGTGAGCGCCAAAGTCCCACGCTGGGGCAGCCGTGTGGCAGAGTCCTGCTCCAGACCGTAGATCACAGACGGTCAGACAGAAAGGGTCTTGGACGTCATGGAGACGGAGACTTGGGGAACAGGGACTTCGCGAGGCAATGGGCAAACTAGGTTTGAGTCTCCGTCGGTGAGGCTGTTTCCTGGTCTGGGCTGCGTCTCTTTCCTGCTGGCTGGACGTTGCCCCAGTCAGGAGAGGGATCTCGGGCTGGGTTGCTGCACTGATGTGTGGGGAATGGCCCACAGGGGCCGGAGGTGGTGGGGCCGTGGAGGGGGACATTAAGGCTCTGGGGGGGCCCACTCGTGACTTGTGACCCTAGTGGGTCACTCCGCTCACCAACCTCATCTGTCAAATGTAGTCACTCGAGTTGTTTTAGGGTCGAAAGGGAACCTTGCTTCTGCAAAGATCTGCTAAGCATTTCGGACGCAGCAGGTCTGGTGTTGGTGGGCGAAGCAGACACCGGCCCCTGCCGTGCCGCTTACTGTTCTGCTGCCGAGACAAACTTTGCTCCGTTTGTCACCCCTGAAAGGCTGGAATCGAACCCATCGGCGGGCCCTGCAGGGACAAGGTCGAGGTCTCGCCCCACACGAGCAGTAAAACACGCAGCCGTAGTGGCCGGTGCTGTTCCGGGGGGTTGTGCCAAACAGGAGTCTCAGGTGAGGGCCAGGCTGTTGGGATGCAGTCTACACCCCACCCGGAGGACACATTTCTCGTCCCACGGAGGCGCCGTGGCCGGCTCTGTGGCCGGGCCCCTTGGTGCCATTGGGGAGATGCTTGTCTTGCAAGGCCACCGTGTGACCTTCATCCATGCCTCGTGCCAGCTCCTGGCCGGGAGAAGGGTCCTGCCATGTCATCACCCACCACACGCCAGCACACCAGCCCTTTGCTGGTTCCCACGGAAAGAAAAGCCCCAGCCCTTGACCTTGGCGCCCTTGAGGACCGGCACAAGTGCCAGGAGGTCAGGAAGCTGGGCTTCCCCTCCCGAGGCTGATGGTGGCCTGGGGACACCTGGGAGCCACTGTGTCTGCCGCCCACACGCGGACGGGTCCTGAAGCCCCACTCAGGGCAAGCTGAATCCAGGACACATGGGTCCCCGCGGGGAGGCTCAGCATGGAGCTCACTTGTTCAGGCCACGCTGTAGGGGCGTGGAAGGCTGGACGTGGGGTGTGGGGCGCTTGAGGCTCCATTCTTGGTCCCGGATGCACAAGTCAGCCGCCACAGACTTGGGTCACACCCACCGGTGCGTCCTGATGAGAGCTGGTGGAGACCAGCAAACCAGGACAGGGCCTCTTCCTTCACTTCCTCTCCAGAATCTTCCCCGTGGAGGGCAGTGGACATCCGACACACGGGGCTGGGGACGGAGGCTGTGGCAGAGCGGGACCCACAGGCAGCAGCCTTCCCACGAGTCGTGGGTCCTCCCCGGGCACTCGCCTTGCTCTCCCCTGAGGGCTCCCAGCCCAGCGCACAGTAGGTGGGCAGCACACGGTTGTGAGGGCCACTCAGAAATCCCGCAACCCCTGGAGAGCCTGGGTAGCTGGTGGGGCAGCAGGGTCGGGGGGAGCTGCTGGGGCTCTTGGAGCCAGATCGCCCGGGGTCGAGCTGTAGCTGGGGAAGAGGGAACGGAGCTGGCCTGGCAGCGTGGCCCGCACAGCCCGGGGGATGGCAGGGACGTCCTGCGGCAGCGGGTGTGGGGGGAGCTGTCAGGGCATGGTGCAGGGGTGGAGCGGGCAGGGAGACCTGGGTCCCTTCCTTCCCCTGTGGCTGGAACAGGACTGCCACCCCTGCCACGGTCCCACTCCTGGACCTTTGGACCCAACGCTGAGGTGAGAGCCACCCGCAGCGTCTCCCTGCAAGGCGCCCCTCCCCACTTCCCGGTTTGTGGACCCTCCCCGCAAAGGCTCACTTTGCAAACCACGAAATACCGTGACCTTTTGGGTTGTGCCTCTTTCTGTCCCAGAGTCAGGCATGGACGTCCAGGGTGAGGGGGCTGGGCTCCCGGCCTCAAGGCCGGATGGGCACCCGGGAAGGTGTCCTGAGCCGCGGCTCTGCCGGGCTTGGCACAAGCATGCGGTTCCCCGGGACCGTTGTTTTGCAATCCTTTTTGGCCACCGACCCCCGTTCCTCTGGCAATTGCAGGTTTTCTCGGCTGTGATTTGGATGATGTTTTTTTCCTTCTAAACAACCGCTCTGGAAAAAGGGACTCTAACTGTGAACGAGCTGGCTTCAATTGTTCCGCTTCTCTCCCCAAACAGCACCCTCTCCCCACTGTGCCCCACCCCGACACCTGCTGCCCCATCCAAGTGTTTCCCCCAAATGACAGCGGGTGGGGGGGGGCACCCTGAAGCGGGGTCGTGGGCAGCGGTGGGGGCAGTGACTGCTCACCTCTGGGGTAGGGTCTCCGCCTCTGAGACCACGTTGTCCGGTCAGTCCAGACCCCTCACCGCCTGCATTCAGGCTCGAGAGGGACACTTCCTGAGCACCTCCTGTGGGCAGGGCACCCCTCTGTCCCCCTCTGTCCTCTCGCCGGCCCCACCCGGGAGGTCTTTGAGGAGGAGACAGTTGGCAAATGGCAGAACGGGGCTTCAAAGCGGAGTCTATGTGTTCCCCTAAACCTGCCTTCTTGTCGCTGAGCACTTGAAGGGGAGTCCCTCTGGTAATTCTCAAGTCGCCTCCCAAAGGCACCGTTCCTTATGGTTTCAAAATCCTTCAGGCTTCTCAAGCCTGTCAGTACTGACTCTCAGGGACTCAGGTTCAGAGAGGTCAGGAAAGTTGCCTGAAGCCACACAGCCGTTAAGTGGCGGGGCAGGGACTGGACACTTGGGCTGCGTGAGCCAAAGGACCTCGGTTTTATTGCCTGCCTGTGGACTGGGGTTCAGGAGTCACGTTTTGGACACGAAGGGCCTAGTTCCAGAGATGCGCCGCCCCATCACCTACCCCCACTCGTGGCGCCTGACGGAGCACTCGAGGGGGCCTTGGGGTCAACTCTGGTTTCAGCGAAGGGGTCAACCACGAGTCCGTGGCTGAACAGGACTTCAGAGGTGGAGACAGGGCCTGGCTCTGTGCCCCAGGATCTTAGTGACAGGCAGGGCAACGGCACCCGGCAGGGACCCTGCCCTTGGCATCCGGGTCTCTGCGCAAGGCCAGTGAAGACTCCCAGTGGCATCAGGAGGTTGGTCTCTGTTACCCTGTGGGGGACTCTGGGCTGCAAGGATCCTGGAGTCCCACATCTATCCTCTGGACTCTGCTGTCCCCTCAGTAGCTGACGGGGAGGAGGCGTCGTGGGGACTTCGGGCGCCCGTGGGTCCTTTGAGGAGCACTTCCAGGCTCTGTGTATCTGGGGTCCCGAGACCTCCAAGGCTCTGTCTGGGGAGTGTCTTGTGCTGAGCCCTCCTGTGTCTCCGTGGGGCTGGCCCTGTTGCTTGGGCGTGGTTCCCCCCACCGTCCCCTCCGTGGTCCCCTCTTGAGGGGCTCTCCCAGCCTCGCTCCAGCCGTGCCCCCCCGCGTCTTCCCTGTGGCCGCTTGTCTGCGGTCCAGCTTCGTGCCGTGCCGGTGGATGCTGCTTGAATAAAGGAACAGACCCTCGAAGATAGGACGTCCCTGGGCAGAGACCATACCGGCCTTTGAATTTTTTGCCAACAATGACGTGAACCGGTGTTGATTTAAACAAACAAACAAAAAAACCCGGGATGAAGTGTAATTGTAAAAAACACCACCCCTCACATTGCCATGCGCGGCCGTGACCTCAGAGGGCGCTTAGGGAAGGCCACAATAGGAGCGCTTTTACAAGCCGGCCCCTCTGCGCCAAGATTTCCGGAGCAAGGAGCTGGGCTTACGACCTCCTGGAGCCCCTCCCAGCCAGCCACAGGCTCCTGGCTCTGCCTACCAGGCAGTCCCTGAAATGTACTCAGACTCTGAGTGGGGACGGGGTCCCAGCCAAAGTCCGAGCCCCGGGTCAAGCCAGGGAGGTCCAGGAATGTGGACGCCCCGGCCTTGAACCAGGTGGAGACGGTCGAGTGAGCCCTGGGCCCCCCCAAGTCGGGCAGCCTCTCGGGCCAACTCTGGGGGTCACCCAGCCATGCTTCCCAGGGGCAGGTCATAACCTTCAGCCCCCGGCAGGACCTGCTTTGTGCAAGGTCTGGTCGCAAGCCCATCTGATGTCCCCGATGCGCCCAGAGTCCTCGCACTGTCCCCCGGGACCCTTTGCTCCCTCCGACTGCTGCTTTGCTGGGAGTTTAGGGGTGACGCCAGGGGAGGCCAAGGAGGCCAGCTTAGCTGTCCCGCCTTCTGTTCTAACCCTTGGAGTAAACAGGAACATTAAATCACTACTTGGGGGTCAGGAAACTGGAAATAATCAAAACACAGTGTCCTGTCCTCCGCCTGGGCGCTGGGCCGCCTGTCACCGACCCAGCCCTGCCGCCTGGGGCTTTCCCGGCCTCGCCTCCGCCCAAGTCCCTGCCCCCGCCATCTGCTTCGTGGGCTCTGGTGCCCACAGCGGACCACACCCCAGGGTACAATTAGCGAGACACCCGGAGAGCTGGCAGCCGCCCCACACCCACACACGGGCACCACCCGGCCAGGGACACCGCCCCAGGACTGGAACCCCCTATCGGCCCTTGGACCCCAGCGAATGGGGGTGGGCCTGGGGGAGGAGGGCCTCAGGGGGTGGTGAGAGTCTTGTCAGCTCATGCTGCTGCCCTTTCTCTGCTTCCAGGGTGGGCCCCACCTGCCTGCCCATCACCGAGCTCAGAGGCCAGTGAGGGAGGCTGGAGCCACCCGGGTGGGGCAGGTGCGGGTCTGCTCTCCCATCAGAGGGCACTCAGGCCACAGAGACCCTTTCCAACCGACCCTCCTCCGCTGTGGGCCCTGCGGAAGATCGCAGGTCTCCAGGAGCCCCCAGGGCCACTTTCTGAAGGGGAAACCAAAGCTTGGTGAAGGGAAGTGTCTTCGAGGCTCAGCCTCTAGCTCCAGGCTCCGGGTTCTGCTCATGGGGGTCTCCAGGGGAAGCGGGGGTGAGGAGGCCTCCTGGGCTGAGAGGACAAGGCCCAGGCTCTGTGCCGGGCTCCGGCATGCGCTCGCTGGGCCACCTCCGTAACCTCCGTGCCGTCTCTGGGTTTCCACCTTCGGGCCTCCAGATGCCTCTAAGGGAGGTCCTGTCTCGGATTCCGCTCTCCAGCAGCGAGATGAGAGGGAATTTGAGGAATGCCTCCAAAGGACAGATTGCAAAGCTCCAGCCTATGGGATCATAGACACCCCCTCCACACACACCCCCTGGCCCTGCTGCCTGACCCTGTCCTGTGCCTTGACCATGAGCTGGGGCTGCCTGCAGGGTGAGGTCCGAGAGGGGAGCTCCCGGGGCCCAGAGGAAGAGTGGGGACAGCCGAGACGAGCCCCTGTGGGCCTGGGGGAGGCTCGGGCCTGCCCGGTGGAGCTGGCGGTCTGGGGAGGGTGACTGGTGAGGACACAGAGCTTTGCAGCCCTGAGACTAGGCTGTGCAGCCCTCCCTGTTGGGCGCTTGGTCAAGATGGCATTTGGGCTGTCTCCCCCCCGCCCCCGGGATGAGAAGGGAGCAGAGCAGCTCAGGGTGGCTAAAAAAACCCAGGGGAGGCTGGACGGCCTCTTCCCTATCAACCTGCCCTGAGACCTGGGACCAGGTCTGCCACGGCCTCCTGAGTGTGCACATACCATGTGCCTTCCTCGGAGCCACTGTGACGCGGGTGCAGTGGTGCCCATTCTCCTGATGGGAAGACTGAGGCTCCAGAGGGGACGCGGCTTGGCCACACTGCAGCTGCGTTCTGTGGTAATGGAGGATCTGGTCTCAGCCCTGGGAGCTCTGGAGACCTGGCTCCTTCCTGGCTTGCACTGTCTCACCCTGCCGTGGAGGGCTGCGTGGTCGGTCTGGGCTCTCTTCCTCCCTCCCTGCTCCGCCACAGCCTCCCCCTACCCGTCTCCAACCCCCAGCAGCAGCAAGGGGACAAGCCTGGTGACACAGCTCCGATGTCTGCGAGGGTGTGGGGAGGAAGCAGCGTTTTCCCTCCACCCTCCTGCCTCTGCTTTCAGGGGTCGGGGAAGGGCCTGAGGCCTGGAGCCCCGGCGAGGGCGGGCGCGCAGATGGACCCGCGTTCAAGCAGAACTGGGGCAAGGCCAGGGGTAGAACGGGTTCCACCTGGGAAAGTATCGAATTCTAGTCCCAGAGCCGAGTGAGGCTGGCTGGGCCGGGCTGGGTGCTAAGGTGGGGGGTGTGTGGGAGGGAGGGGAACCCCCAGAAAAGCTTGTGGGGAGGCCTGGGGCAGGACCCACGGGGATTCTGGTAAGGAGGCACGTGTGCCAGGCCATGGGGAGGGAGCCCACCGACCGGAGCCCACTCGTCCTCCTGCCTCCTTGTGTGGAACGGCCCCCTCGTCCGCTCCCACAGCCCGTGTCACTTTGCCCGAGGGAGGAGTTCAGCCCAGAAGTTCTGGAGAATCAAGCCCACCTGTCCAGTGCAGAAGCTGACCTCGGCCCCGATTCGTTGCCCTTCAGACGGGACACCAGAGTCTGGGCGTATTTCCCCCGGCGGCCACCCTCCATGGGCTCCCACTCTGCCCTGACCTCCCCACCCCTCCTGCTGCCCCGGGATCCCCGCCCACCAAAATCACGTGTGCTCCTTTGTGTTCCTGCCAGGCCAGGGTCCACCTGGGGAATCCTCAGCGAGCCTGCGGGTTATTTGGCAAATGGTGGGGGAAACATTTAGAAAGGTAGCCAGGGCCCAGGTCGGGAGGCCCTGGGGGATGCTTGAAGGAGCTGGAGTGTTTCCTAGAGAAGTCAGGAGTCACGGAAAGGTTTGGATTTTAAAATATCACTCTGCTTGTTCACTGGGGCCGGGACAGACAAGGGAGCCCGTTGCTGAGCAGGGGGGATGGGTGAGAGGCTGGGGTGGCAGAGAGAGGAGTCCGGGTTTCTGCCCGGTGCCTGGGGGCTTGGTGGTGGTGGCAAACAGCCCTCCCAGGCTCCCTGGCAGCAGGGGTGGCCACTCCAAGGAGACAGGTCTGTCTGGGGAGATGCAAGAGGACGTTTACTGGAAACCTCTGGGGATGGTTTTGTCCTCCCTGCTAAGGGAAGGTATGTGAAGAGGAATGCCCTCCCTGGACCTCCTCCTGCTTCCTGACTTTGGACATTGTTCGAGAGGTTGGAGCAAGGGCAGCCATTTTGCAACAATGAGGTCCACGTGACACGAAATCATCAGGGGTCGCCTGGGGACTGTCGAACCACACCCGGCAACCAGTCACGGTAGACCCCTCGTTATGCCAGAAAAACGAGCCCCCTCTTTGGTTAAGTCACCATTCACTGTGCCTTCTATTACTTGCAGCCAAAGGCATTCCTAAATAGTACAGGATTTCATGCCAAGAGTGGAGCTGGAAATGATTTTCCAGCCCCTGACCAGCAGAGTCCACTGGGACAGCAGGAAGTAGGGATGTGGCCGTGTTGGAAATGCTGGCTCTGAGGTCCTGAGGGTCCTCCAGGAGGACACGCCAGTGCAGAGCCGAGGAGGGTGGCCCCTGGGAATGGCTGTGGGTCCCCATGGCTAAGGCCTTGGGAATGGGTGGCATTGTTCAGGGAGGGTGGGCAGGGGGAGGCTGGCAGGTGCCCAGAGAGCTCCGGGGAGGACCAGCCCTCGTGGGGCAGGTGGAAAAGGCTCAGGTTGTCCACGGTGATGGGGAAGCACAGTAATGAGGACAGGAATCAGTCCTCCACTGCCGGAGCAGCTGTTGGGCGTGAGTGACTGGGATTTACACGAATGGTCCCATTTACTCATCCTCACCCCACCTGCTGAGCTCAGTACTATTACTGTGCCTGTTCTACAGGTGAAAACACCAGGGCTCCGAAAAAGGGCCACGGGGAGTCAGTGCACTAAGAGAAGTCCCCAGGGGCACCCGGAGGGCCTCAGGAAGGAGGTGGTGCCACCGCAGTGGCTGCCGGGACTGGGCGGGAGTTTGCAGATCTGATGGGCTGGGCAGGAAGGGAGGCGCACAGGCTCTGGGAACAGCGCGAACAAGGGAAAGGATGGGACCCGGCTGACTCGCATGGCATGGAGACGTGGCAAATCAGGTGGGAGAGACGAGCCAGGGCCGCGGACGCCAGCCTGCGGAGTTTGGTGTTTTTTGGAGGAACCTGGAGGGAGGACGGCGTGACCGGGGCCGGCTCGACCTGAGGGCAGTGAGCACGGAGGATGCGGCTGCCCAGGAGGGGCTGGTGCAGCCACGCCCCCTTCCCAGATGTCTCTCTAGGCAGGCGGGGCAAGACCACAGTCAGAGCCCTTGGCCCGTGGCCACCGAAAACAACGTGTCCTCATTGTCATTGAGAAACTGCAGTTGGGTCTTTGGTCCGAGCCATTTCAGGACAGCAGGCTGCTGGCAGCCCAGGCGGGGTGGCCTGGGACCCCCCGCTGCCTGGCCCAGGCCAAGCCCCCATGGCTGTGGGCCCGAGCCTGGTTCTGGGGCGGTCGGGGGAGGCTCATGGGCCGGCGGGGCCAGGAGGGGTGAATCTGGACAGTGAGGCTACTCCCGTGAGCCCTGGTTGTTTAGTTGGCTGGGAGAAGGTGGGAGTGGGCTTCCTGGGGTGGCCCCAGGATAAGGGGCACGGGGAAGAAGGAGCCCCGGGTATGGATAATGCCAGGACTGGCGACGGACCCTTTCTTCAGTGGCTGGTGGAGCAGAAGCAGGGAGGCCTCCAGCCATGAAGTGGGGTGCCTGGGTCAGGGAGGGGGGCATGGGCTGGTCAGCAGGGTTCAAGCTCCCCCCCGCCCCCTGACCAGCCTACAGGCTGAGATTTTGGGCAAGTCCTCTCCCACCCATCCCTCATCTGTAAAATGGGTGCAGTGAGTCCTGTCCCGGGGCGGGGAGTGGTGCTGGGAGAATTAAACAAGAGATTCCTTCAAAGTCCTGGGCCTGTGGATTTCGCAAACAATTAAAATTTCAAAAAATCAACTTTAGTTCCTGTCATAGGGTGCCCGCTTGAGATCTGCCAAGTAAGAACACTGAAAACAGAAACAGAACAGCGGCTACTGTCTACTGTTACCGTCATCCCGCACGGGAAGCGGGATTTGGACACAGAAAGGGTTGGAGGCCAGGAAAGGGTGTCTCCGTCAGTAGACGCCGGCCGCTGGGTGCAGTGAGCTCTGGCCCGTCCGGAGTGCCGGCTCTGGCAGCCGGAGCAAACGTTCCCTCCTGGGCCCGGGGCTTAGTGGTGTTCTCCCAGGGGCTGGGGCTGGGTGCCCACCCCGTGTCCTCGCCTGGTGCTCCCAGCTCAGCGCTGGAGAACTTACATTTTCCAGACGGTGCGCTCTGACAGTGGGGCACCTCCCTCCGTGGGCTGAATCCCAGCTACTACCCCAGACTTGCCCGCTTGCCTCCTCTCCAGGCTCTCCCAATGCACTTGGCAAACAGGGCTCCCTTTGGGGGCAGATTCTGTCCACGTGGGGTGCCTAGTGATGCCTCGGTGTGCTGGGGCCTGGATAACCCCCCAAGGATGGGGCACCGAGGCTCAGAGAGCCAAAGGCCCTTGTCTGGGACCCCTGAAGCTGTGTGTGACATGGCCGGGGCCTCCACACCGTCGGCCAGGCCGGGATCCTGAGGCATATGAAGGGAACTCAGGGTTTAGGGTTTTTTCCCCAGAAGGATCAAAGCTGCAGACAGGGATGGGGCATCAGTCCTTTGCTTCATTCCAAGGTCATGGCCGGCAGGGTCTCCTGCAGGGAGGGAACGTGGACACCAGCCAGGCCTGAGTCTGAGCTTCACCGCCGCGGTCCCCAGCTCTGTGACTCGGCATAGGCCGCCCCCCTCCAAGCCTGTGGCACACCACTCGGGAGGAGCAGGAAGCCGGGGTCCCCTGGGAGCAACCTCTTTGGAGAGCCTCACTAGTGGCAGGAATGAAACTGGCCAGGAGCTGCCCAGCTCACCAACCCTGGGCAGTGACTTCACACCTCGATGACTTGGAGGGAGGAAATCCAGCCACTGGGAGCAGTGGGGCTGGACCGGGGTCCAGGGGTACCAGGAGACCCACCTTTGTGGCTGGTGTCATCTTGTATAGGCTAGGCTGGCATTCTGGGTCAGGGAAGTGACCAGGGTTTCAGCTGGAGGATGGGCAGGGGGCATGTGACCTTGGCTCCCAGGGGGCCTGGCTAGGGCCCCCCAGCTGATCATATGCATGCCTTCCCCAAATGTACAGGCATTTCCCCAGGGCCCTAGAGCAGGGCATCCTGGCCTGGACCAGCCGCTTGCAGATCCTAGACCCTGGCTGTGTACCCCAGAGAGGTCTGCTGCTTGAGGGCTTGTGAGCACAGATGGGGAAACCGAGGCATTCTGGATTCCTCGTACTCCCTGAGTGCCTTGTCTGGGTGCTGAGGACCCAGAGGTACATATGCCACAGCTCAGGCCCCCAGGGCTCCTGCTCTTGGAGCGAGACACAGACCCCAGACTCACAGTGTCCTTGAACGCTTGTCCGGGGGATGGGCAACCTGTTTCGGCCCCTACTCGTGGGTGCGGGTGTGCTGGATACCCAGAGGAGAGGCTCTCACGCAGCAGGCATGGGGGAGGAAGGCAGGGGTCAGCTCAGGAGGGAAAAGGCACAGACAGAGGCTGGAGTCCACTCACCCTTCGTTTCCCGAGCATCTGCTCCAGCCGATGGCTGCCAGCATGGGCTCCAGGGCTGGGGAGCTGAGAACTCCCCGGCAGGGTGTCCGCCGCAGCCTCGAGGCCCCAACAGGGGCAGAGGGGTTGGCTGGGCCCTGCTTTGGGGCCCGGTGCCGTGTTCCGTGGGGGTCACTCAGACACTGATGGGCAGGGAGTGGGCTTGGGATCACCCGTGGGAGGGAAGGTAGGACGCTGAGCTGGGAGGATGGTGATGCTTCTCACTGGCTGGTCCTGTGGCACAAGGAGCCGAAGTGCGGCATCGGCAGTAGCTTGGAATTCTGTGAAAATCTTACTTTGTCCCCTGGGGACAGCTCTGGTGGAGCCCTGAACTGCAGGGCCAGGAAGCATAGAGTCCCCAGATCTGTCGCTGGGAGCAACAGTAAACGTGGCCCCTCCCACTCCCCCCCTTCGTTCTGGGACCTGCATGTTCTACCCACTGGGGACACAAAACGATATAAAAGTCCTTGACTGAGTGTGTGCTGCATGGCGAGGACCGCGCCCCATCCTTGCAAGGCGCCGGCCTGAGTATCTGCTTCAACTCTGCCCCCGACAGGCCGTCCCATCCCTCTGTCCGGCCTCTGAGCGCCGCGATCGGCAGCATGAATGGCCGAGCCTACCGCCCTGGGCGCATTCCAGCACCGTCCTTTCTGCGAAGTGGTTCCTTGCTCTGACGTCACATCACGTGGAATCCCGTCGGTGGACTGACTACTCTGCCGGCTCTCCAATGCCGGTGCTCATGGAGCCCCGGGGCACGAAAAGGTATTCGTCTATTCCCGTCAAAATTCATCACCGCCTCTTCCAGGAGGGAAAATGTCCCGTGAAGCTGACTTGCTTCCAGGAGGCTGATGGCTTCCTGTAGGAATGCTTCCATCCTGGGGACTCCCCCTGGATCCTTCTGGTGGGCAGTGGGGGCGTTCAGCAATGGCGTTGGCTAGACCAGCCGTGGAAGGCGGGGCCCACCGGCCGGGCCACCTTCCCCTCTGCTGTCCCAGCTGTGACGTGCCCACGCCCCCACACCACTGATGCAGCAGGCCCGGGAGTTGTCAAAGGGCTTGTTTCTCCCCCTCTGGACGGAAGGGCCCTGGTGTGTTTGTGCGGTTTCATTTGCTTGGTGTTTTGCGGACCGATGTCTTGCTCTGGGGGCTGTCCCTCCAGGAATGCGATGGAGACTTGCGGCCAGAAGGGGACAGAGAAGAGAGAGAGGAGGGAGCCCGGGTTCAGGACCAGCAATGTGTCATCGTTCACTGTAGGTCACTACAGACTGTATTGGATCTTCTTTTCCTACAGGGCTGAGGAGAGCAATGGCTCTGTACCAAGTCCCCGAGGCCGTGTTCAACGAAGACCGTATTTGGCACAGTGCTCGCAACCGGGCCGACGACCTTGCTGAGCTAGTTCTGACCCACTGCCACCGTCCACGAGCCATCACCAGACTCTCCTGGGGGCAGACAGGGGAACCGAATGGCGCTACATCGGGGACCGCTGCTCCCACATCCTTGAGGCCTTTAAAGGTGGTTCACGTGTAACATTGTCCCGTGTGCGCTACTGGTTTTGGTTTACTTTCTTTGGCCCTGTGGGGCTTATACCAAGTACCAAATCAGTCTATTTGAATTATTCATCGAAGAACCAGGGAAATAACCACTGGACCATAGGGGAGGCCCACAGACCCGGGAGCCACACTTGGGTCTGGATGCCACTTACAACCCGGCCCCCATCGGCATCATCCCCCACCGGAGTCATTCAGTCCTTAGCATGTCCACGCGAATCGTGTGTCCAGCCTCCCGCACGACAGGGGATTCCCCTTTTCCCACGCAAGGACACTCCATCGATACCTTGCACTCCTCTGGGGACAAACGGGTGTCGTGACTTCTACTCTTACGGTGGCCCAAGGTCCTTCTTCCTGGAGGCTGGTTCCCCTTCTGTCAATGGATTCCTGGTGTGACACTGTTCCAGATTGGAAACCAAGCAAGGAATCATGGCTTTTCACTGGGGCAGGGCCTTCAGCATCCCGATCTCTCATTCTGGATTTTGTTTGCTTGTACAGGTGGAAATTTACCCTTAGAGGCTCTCCGGCTCACGCCCCCTGCGTTCCAGCAGCGAGATCGGCCGTTTCCAGAGCCCACTGGCTGCCACTCGGATTCCGATGCTCATTCCAGTAATTGTCCCCATCTGGCTTCCGATGGTTACTCACTGCCACCACGTCTCTGTGGTTTCAGGGCCTTGTGACCCTCTCTGGCATCAGTGACCCTGGTTCTGAAGCATCGCCTCCTACCATCAGCCCCGGCTTACGGACAACAGCCACCACGGAACTTCTCGACGGCGCTGGTGCGTTCCTTATTGCTTTGGTCAATGGCTAATCATCCAGGTCCTCCCATGGAGTGTGGTCATCTGGTGGGTGTTCTGGCCGTCCGTGTTCTATCCATCGTATTGCGTCTACACCTCCGGACCTTCGCTCGGTCCTCCCGCCATCTGCACAGTGACTCTGGCATCGCCACCTCCCTTAGCGGAGGCCATCCCTCCCCGCCCCGTGCTGCCGGGTGCTGCCTGGTCGCTGGGTTGGCCCCGTCCCCCATGCTCCTTGCCAGGCCGTGACGGGCTGCCTCCTGTAAATGCACTCCCGGAGGGACAAGCTCTCCCTGATCCAACCTGGTGTTCCACCCACGGGTCTGGGACTTTCAGACCCCAGTCCTGGGCTGGCCAGCTCCTCTGTCCCTTCCTCTTTCTCTCATGACCCTGGGTGCGTTATGTTGTGACCTAGCCTGAGTCATTGGCCTGGAAGGGAGATGGGGTGAATTTCGGGGGGGGGGGGGTGCCTGCTGTCCTGTAGTGAGGTTTCTGACATCTTCAAGGAAGTGGGGTCACTTGCCCTTTGTAGGAGCAAATGGACCACTTTGGCCAGCTTGGAAAGCTTAGGCGACTCCAGGGCTCAAGGCTTTGGGTACCCGGACTCAGAAGTCGCTACGCCATTTGTCAAGGTCTTCGTATTTTCCGGTCACAGCCTTGACCTTGTCAGAGCAGACCCGCCTGGACTGGAGCCTGTGTGTTCCCATCCCTAAGTCCCGGTGTCACGCCCTGTCGAGGGGGCCGTGCGGTTTCCCCACATGCAGGGTCATATCCCCACATGTATCGTGTATTATATCCCCCACACGTAGTGTTGCATTTCCCCCAAGCACTGGCCGAACTTTGCAGCAGCGTGCGGTTCCCTTCCCCCTACACCCGTGTCTCTGCATCTTCCTTGGGGGCCCGAGGTACCACACCCGCCACACGCGTCGGCGCCTGTGAACGTCTGGACCTCGCCATTCTCCAGACTTGACCTCCTGGCAACAGCCCTGGGTCCTTGAAGGCAGCCAGCCGGTGCGCGAGCCCACTCCCAGGTCCCCCTTTCAGATGAGAACCGAGGCTGTTTCCCGGGGCGCAGATGTGGAGGTGGAGGACAGTGCGTGGGGGTGCTCTGCACCAGTGACCGGGGACAGGAAGGACAGGAAGGCCACCAGGCGGAGGGAGCTGTTCTCTCTGGGGGGGCCTCAGAGGAGCTCCAAGGACGTCTGAGGCTGGAATGGCCGTCAGAGCTGTCTCAGGTTGGGGTGCACGGCTTGACCCTGTGTAGCCCCCATGGTGACGGGTTGTTGGATATGGGCCACCCTGGGGCGGGGGCACGGTCCTGGTGAGGGATCTTACTCAACTGAGCCACCTTCCAGAGGGCTGGCAGTAGGAACTGGCACTTGGGGCACGTCCAGAGGCTGGGGAAGACGTTCTCCTTCCCGCGGGGAAGGTGGGGGGCTCTTCATGGCGCTGATTCTTACCGTTCCCAGGGCCCTGTGGCCTCCCACTGGAGCTTCTCCACCAGTCAGCAAGCAAGGGACAGCAAGAGCAAGACAGATCGGGCGACTGCCGGGGGCCGGCTGGAAGGGGGGGTTCTCGCGTTGCATTGGCCAGAACTCAGCACAGTGCTTGGCTTTGGGTTGCCAGGGGGAAGGGAAATGGCTTGACGACAGCCCAGCTGGTCCCTGCCACCCCGCTCCGAGAAACGCAGGGCACGCAAACTTGAGCTCGCCAGCGTGAGGATGAACTGCTCAAGGGTGAGCCAGAGCTGAGGTCACGGGCCTCAAGGTGACCTCAGAACCGGGTCTTCCAGGACACCCTACCAGCCCTCCAGGCCCTTCCCAAGAACCTACCCCCTGCCCTGCTTGAGGGCTTAGGATCCAGAGGGACCTAAGGCCCATCCTTGCCTTCAGTAGGCTTCTAGTTTGGTGGGGAGGTCGCCTTTTGACCAGAGGAAGATCACAGCTGGGACATGGCCAGGTCCCTGCGGGAACCGTCTAAAGGAGAGCAGATTCTTCCCGGGGGGGCAGGGTGCAGGACAGGGAGACACACCAGGATGGGCATTCTGGGGGCTCCTGAGCCCGTGCTCTGCAGGTGGAGGGAACAGCCTAAGCAAAGGCTCAGAGGTAGGGAGATCATGGCAAGTTTGAAGGACTGCGAGGCTGGAGAAGGGACTCGGGGGAAGGGAGAGGGCTGGGAATACACTGCTGTGGATCCAGAAAGGACAGTCCCTGTCCCCCCCACCCCCATCTCCCCGGCTTGCCTCCCTTCATGCTGCCCTATGCCAGGCAGCCACAGAGTGGAAGCCCGGGCTGGGTCATTGCCAGCTTAAAGCCCTCCATAGCTCCCCACTGCTCTCCAGATGAAGTCCATACTCCTTCGTGTGGTGCAGAGGCCCCCTCTGGACTGGCCCCTGAGTGTCCCCCCAATGCACCTCTGCCCTGGGTGCCCATCTGCTCTTGTGCTCACCATTGCACGGGCTCTGTTGTAGCTTTGCTCACGGCCTGCTTCTGCTTCCATCCGGGGTCTTTAAGCCTCTGCTTTCGCCCCTGGGGATGCCCTTCCCCCACTTGTTTTCTGGTTAACTGCCACTTGGTCCTCAGGAGCTGCCTCCTCCAGGAAGCCTTCCCTGACCCCTTCCCTCCTTCAATCTTGCACCCTTTGCACAGCCCCTAGTTATCCCACGTAATTGCTGCTGTCGCCCATCAGGACTGTCTCCTGCTCCGGGTGGAGGCTCTTCTGGCAAGACGGCGGGCTGGGGTGTCCGGCCTGCAGCCCAGGGCTGTGCAGCCTGCAGCCTGAATGAGAGGGAAGCAAGGAGATGCCGCCCTTAAGCTCTGAAAAGACATTTTCCCAAGCAGCTGGTAAGGCCCCACCCGCTCCGGGGGATTTTCCAATCTGCTCCTGAAAGGCCCAGCTTGGAGCGTACTGGGATCATTCTGGGACACGGCAAGGCCCACTTCCCTGGCCCTGGCTATGAGCAGAGCCCATCCGAAGGTCCTTCCTCCTGCTTCTCCCTTTAGTGATCTGCAACAGGTGACGGGAGAGGGGGAGCAGAGACGGGCCTCCCGGAGCCCCTCTCCTTGGCAGCATCAGGCCACCACGGTACAAGACCTCGCCCCAGAATGCTTAGCATCTCTGTGTGGCCTAGAAATGAGTTCTGGCCTCTGTTGTTCGGAACCCGAGGACCTGCAGTGATGGTGGGGCAGGGTGGGGGGGGGGGTGCGGTCACTGCCTCTTAGAGGGCGGGTCCTGGGAGCCCGAGCTCGCCACGGTGCCCTTTTCTGTCTGGAGACCCGGGACCCACGTGCTGGTGGCCCAGGGTGCTCTGGCTTGGCTGCTGACAGCTGAGAGGCTCCCTCTTGTCCAGGAGCTGAAGGGGGGGAAGGCAAGAGAGGGCTGGGGCTGGGAGCAGGCGGGGGCCCAGGCTCGAGGGGACCGGGTCAGCTCTGGACACGGCCAGGCCAACACGAGGCTCATCTCTTGGGATTTCTAGAGGCTGAGCGGAAACTCTCTGCAAAAGGGACTTGTGGTTCCTGCTCCGCTTGGCACCGCCGAGGTCCTGTGGGAGCTGTTCTGCTCTCGGTAATTGGTGACAGGTTTGCTTCCAAAAGTCTGCCCAGAACCCCAAAGTGGGAGCCGGCAGAGGGCCAGCAGGAGCAGAGAATGTTCTTTTCAAACACATTTTTATAGAGGTATGTTTGGGTCTGCTCTTTGGACCCTGTGAGTTTCGAATTTGAAGGAGCCGACACAGGGCTGGGCGGCCCACCTTTGCCCCACAGGCCAAGAGAGGCCCTAGAGGGCAGAGGGACGTCCCGGCTCTGGAGAGCCGGTGTCCCGGGGGCAAATGACCGCAGGCTAATCGCAGACACTCCTTATCTGTGTAGAGAGCTGGCCCCTGGGCAGCCGTGGGCTGGGGCGGAGGGTGGAGGAGGCCGGCAGGACGGGGCACCCTTTGCGGAGGGCTTGGCCGCTGTCGGAAGGGACATGGTGGCCCAGCTCGGTCCCGGCTCTACCCCCACTGAGCTCAGCTGAACTCCCCTCTGCGCCGACGGCCGCCTCCCAGCCCGAGCTCCTGGCTCCCGTGGGACGAGTTGTCAACTTGGCGGAGAAGAGACAGAGGTGAGGCCTGTACTGTCCCCTTTATGTGGTGACAGGGTATGACCTGGGGAGAAAAGTCCCCCAGACAGTGGTTCCCTGAGCTTGTGGCTGCGGGAGACCGACTCCCGACCTCCTCACTGCTGGGGGATGGCACTGAGTCCCTGCCCCACGGGGCTTCGTTTTCCATAGGCTGGGCAGGTCAGACAGGCTGTTTGTTTTTAAAGAATTTATTTACTTATTTGAGAGAGAGAGAGAGAGAGCACGAGCAGGGGGAGGTGGGAGGGAGAAGTAGACTCCCTGCGGAACAGAGAGCCCGACGCGGGGCTCGATCCCAGGACCCTGAGATCATGACCTGAGCTGAGCCACGGAGCCCCCCAGGTACCCCTGGACGGGTTGCTCTTCTGAGCTCTGCCCCGTTCTGAAAAGTCATCACTCTCGCTGCCTCAGTGTCAACCCCCCCCCCCCCCCCGCAGAAGGGCAGGATTTAGGAGGCAGCTCCAGAAAGGAGGAGCGAGGGTTTTTTTGCAGCTCCCGGTAGCTCAGAGAGAACCACATTGAGAAATGGTGAAAAATGGGTGGGATGGTGTGTTTCCCGTCAGTGTGCTGAGCTGTGTACCCAAGATCCTCCCAGGCTGGGCCCGTCCACGGTCGTGAGCATCTTTCCCTGGTGGGGGGGTGGGGGGAGTCATCAGACAGGCCGATGTCCCTGGGGGTGGGGGTGGCCCAGACTGGTGCAGGTGGGCCCCTCCCCTGCTCCTGTTTGACTCCTGGGGTGTAATGTGTTCCAGAGCCTCGCTCCAGTGTGTTTTATGCCTTGCAGGGCCGGGCTGGGGTGAGGCGGGCTGGGCTCAGGCAGCAGGAGGTCCCGCGGGATCTTGCCCGACCGCACCTTCATAAACAGTCCCCGTGAGCATCCATGCCCAGCGCCTCTGGCCGGAGCGCCCACTCTCTGCTAAGGGCTTGGGGTGGATGATCTCGCTCCCTTCTCACGCCCACTCCTGAGTATTGTCACTGGTTTATGGAGGTGGAGCCTGGAGGGCTTTCGTAACTTGCCTGAGGTCACCCTGCCGGTGAGAGGTGAGGTGCCGTAGGCCCCAGACACCTGACACCAGGGACAACCCTGGGGTGCTCCTCCCATCTCCGTGTCAAAAGCAGGGTAGGCGGGTGGGCCCTAGGCTCTTAGAGATGCCCGGACAGACCCCTTCCGTGTATTTGGTGTCATGTGCATTAACAAAAAAGTTAACCCATCAAAGCTGCGACTTCACTGAGAATATTGCCGGGCGGGGGGGGGGGGGGGGGGCGGAAGCAAGTTTTAAAAATCAAGACTATTAAGGATTGCATTTAAGAGTGACGTTTGGTAAAAATCGGTCTGGATCAGAGTTTGGCAAAACAACAGCAACAAGAACGGACCCAGAGATCTGGAGGAACACCGAGCGCTGTGCCGGCCCCTGAGTCCTGCAGCCCAGGCTCTGTGGGCTCCACGGACCTCCCTAACCCCCCACCCCGGGTCCTACTCCCCCCAGCTGCCCACACCCCCTCCATCTCAGGGAAAGCTTCTGCAGAGCAGGACCCCCGCTGGAGCCCCTCTCCCGGATCCTCTGCAGTCTGACAGCCGCTCCGTCCTTGCCCAGCGGCCCCAGCGGCCAACCTGTAAGGGGGTGTGTGGCCGGCCTCGTGGGCAGCGCTGACACGGGTAGCCGCTCCCTCTCAGGCCTCCCGGAGCCGCCCGGCCCGGCTGCCCCTCGCCTCCCTGACTGCTTCTCCCCAGGCTCCTCTGAGGACCCCCTCCCCCACCCAGGCGCCCCTCAGACCCTCATCATGTGAACTCCTGACCCCCTTCTTTGCTGACCTTATGTCCTTTCTGGCATTTACTACTAACGTCAAGCTGGTAAGTTCCCTGCTTATGGCTCCACGCCACCTTCCAAAATCCTGGCCTGCCTGCCGGACCTCTCCCCTTGGACACCTCATAGGTGTCTCAGACTTTGGCCCCTGAGCTGGGACCTGGAGCACCCCCCTGTCTTCTGAGCAGGACTCTGTCACCCCAGCTGCTCAGGGTAAGTGTGGGTGTCCCCTGTCTCCTCTCCAGTGTGCCCTCCCTCCTCTGGGATGTGTCCTGGATCTAGCCACCCTCCTCGCTCTCTCTGCCACCGCCCTGGTCTGAGCCCCATCACCTCCCAGACTTCTGAGGCCAAATCACCTGCTGTAATCTGTGTGAAATTTTTGTGTGATGTTTGAAAGATGGAAAGACGCGAGTGGGATCAGATCACTGCCCTGCTTAGAACCCTCCTTTCCGCTGGCTCCCCACCCCTGGGATAAGAGCCAGGCTTCTCAGCATCTATAAGCCCCCTCTCCCCCACCCTGGGTTGGTCTCCTGATGCAGAACCACAGGGGGAGGCTGGCTCAGCAAACCTGTCTCCAGGTGCTTAACTTAGGGCAGGTGTTCCTCCTCTTCCGCTTCATAAGCCCATGGACGTGGTCTAGGTGCCCACAGCAGGTCCACGGTGTTGGCATCCCAGGCTCCTTCCGTCTTGTGGCTCTGCTGTCCTCACGGGTCCAAGATGGCTGCCTGAGCTCCTACCATCCCAGATGGAGGGGAGAGCACAACCAGGAAGTTGGACACAGTCCTCCTGCTTGTACCAATTGACCAGGCTTCCTTGTGTGGCCCCACCTGGCTGCCAAGGAGGCTGGAAACATTGTTTTTGTCTGGGCTGTGTGTGCCAGGCTACCTCTTGTGTTACTGTGGAAGAGGGGAGAGAGGACTGTGAGGATAGCTGGGACTCCTTCCCAGGAGAGGATGGCTTGCCCCTGATCCGAGGGATGTCCCTGTGCGTCAGTGCCCATGTCTAAAATGGGGTCACCTCTCTGCAGGGTGCTCGTGAGGAGTCAGTGAGATTGTCAACAGCACGTGCGCCGCACGCTGTCAGGGACCTTTCCAGCGAGGCCTCTCTCCTCCCTGCTCTGCTTCTGTCCCCTCCGATGTGGCATCCACAGTTTGGGACTTCAGGGACAGCATTTGAACCGGCACTTCGTAGGGGCCGACAAAGGTGGCCCTGCACGTCTCCCCCACTGCCTCTTGTTTGCCGAGGTTTTGGTTCGCGGGGGGCCTCGGGGGGCCTCGGGAGATGAGGCTGGCAGGGTAGGCACAGTTGGTGCGTGGCAAACCGAACCTGTCAATTCCAGAAGCTTTTGGCACATTGTTGAAGCGACTAGCTGACTTTGAGAAGTGTCTGCGTGTTTTTCCCCAAGTGCAGTTATTTTTGCCGCTGTGAAATGTTCTGAAATCTGACAGTTTTGTTTTGAGTCTTAGCCCGATGTGAAGACAGAAAGGAACACTGCCTCCCAGTTCTGTGGCACCCGCGTCTCAGGGTCCCCTGAGGACACCCCGATCCTGGCAGAGGTGGGCAAGGAGAAGCCAGGCGACCGAGGTCTCCCCAAGGGTGAGCACACAGGGTCAGGCCGGGGAGCCCCCAGGCCCACTCCGAGTAGGAGACCGAGGGCCGACTTGGCCAAAGTGGAAGCACCCACACTGCTGAGCGCCCACGGGGTTCACTCCTCAGACGTCGAAAGGGCACCTACTGTGTGCCAGGCCTTCACACACCAAACATTCACTAGGCACCTTCCACGTGGTGCAGAGACATTGGAGGGCTCTTGGCACGGGGCTGCCCATGTCCTCTTGCCATGCGTGGTGGCAAGGAGGTAGGTCAGGAGGCCACTGAAGGGACAGCGACCCTGGAGAAGGGACAGGGGCCTCAGATGTATCCGTGCTCCTCCATACCCCGCAGCCCAGCCGGGACCCTGCTGGGGTGCAGCCCAGGGTGAGAGGATCTTGGTGCCCCCAGGGGGCTGGACGTCACCAGCCTCTGTACTGCCCCCATGACCTGTCTGCAAAATCCTCCTCTTCCCAAGGTCACAGCTCTCACGGGCTGGGCCAGAGACCTCCCCTCCTCCCACCACAGGAAGTGGACCCCCTCTGGTGACCTTAAGCCACCTGTGTTGTCCCTGCCGTGGATGCCACGTGCTTTAGCCCCTCTCCTGTGGCCTCCACAGGCCCCTCCAGACATGTCTCATGGTCTCCCTCCCGTGCCTCCTGAGCTATGTGGCCTGCCCTCGGGTCTCCTGGGTGGGCCGTGTCCCACCTGCCTTCTGCTCGGAGTCCCGGGACTCGGAGCGCCGGGTCGGAAGGCAGGAGGGGACATCCCCGGAGCTGGCCGAGGGCCGGGCTTGACGTGCATCGCTCCGCCGAACTCTGACAGCCGCGGCAGGCCGCACGGATTGCCGTCCCCACGTCTAGAGACAACTGCACGGAGACACGGATGACCCCCCGAGGACACGTGGTGAGCGCAGCGTCTCCCGGATCCTCCCCTTCCCCCTGCCGAGGCCTGGGGACCCACGGCCGCCTTGTGTGTGACCCTGTGTCCAAGCCCTGCAGTGCGGCCAGGGAGAGACGAGAGAAGAGAGTCGGGTGCTTGGCCGTTCCCCTGGGAAGCCACACATGTGCCTTTGCTCACTCCCCATTAGTGGGAAGTTGGTCGCACAGTCGAAGGTCCGCGTGAAGCGTTCCTGCAGGCCGCAGCTTTGCCCCGGGCTTGAACTTAAAGGACTCCGTGCTCTGAGGGAAAGGAAGGGCAAATGCCCTTGGGGGCCACCAGCTGTCTAGGCCACAGCCCAGCCCTCGGGGCCACGTGATCGCCATGCAAACCCTCCGTCCTGTGCGCTGAGCACACTCAGCCCCTTGCAGAGGACACAGCCCTGAGATCCCCTCCAGGCACTGGGTCCGGCCGCATCCAGGACCCGTGTGGGACGCTCAGCAAGGCTGATAGGAGCCCTCCCGAGCAGGGAGCTGTGAACTACAGATGGAAGGCGCGAGTGGTCTGCCACCCCCTCGGCAGCCCGGGCCATGCAGGAGAAGTCAGACTGCTGTAACATCGTGCCTTCCACCGCGGGGCAGTCACGCGGGCAGGACCACGGCCGCACCCGGCGGGGCCAGCACAGCCATCACCCTGCCTTGGCCAGCCCTCTCGGCACCCCTGCATCTGTCCGCTCTGAACACCTTTTCGGCTGTCCTCCACCGTCCTGGCTCTGTCCTCTGGGAGCGCGCACCTGCCCCCCTGTCCTCCCTAGGCCCCACCCGAAGTAGGCATGTGCTCATCTTCATGTCCACATTCCTGGGGTGACCAGGGATTTCTTTGGGGGTAAGTTTCAAAACACAGCATGATTTTGAAAGCCTGGCTTGTGGTTTATTTGGGAATACAACTCCTTCTAACACTAGTAAATTTCTGGTCTATTGACAACTGGTTACTTCCGTGGTGCAGGAACCCCACCTAAAGATCTTGGGCAGCCCTGGCTTTTTATTCTTATAAGGTTGGTCTCTCCTGTCTCCAGACCTCTGTTCTCAGCCCATCTTGCTCATTCAGGAGCGACTGACTTGCTGTCTGTCGCCTGAATCCCAAGGGGCTTGGGCAGGGAGGTAATACCTTGTTCAGATCGCGGCCCTGAGGCTGGCCCTTGTGTCCTGCTGAGAACTCCTGAAACTGGCCTCTGCTTCCACTGGAGACCGTGGCTTCAAAGCCACCTGCTGACTCTCCCAGATCACTGCCCGAAGGCAGGGAGCAGCAGCCCCCATAAACCTACATTCTGAGTTTTTCAACCCAGTCCTAAAGTCCCGGGGTCATCAGGATGTGGTCTGCCTTCTAAGCATCCATGGGAGTGCTTTTATGAAAGATTTGATGAAGATTTCACCAGTCCAAGAGTCAACAGCTTTCTAGCTCACAAAATCTGTGTCTTGGACCATGAAGGCCAGACTGGGGAGGGTTAGCCCTGGGCGCAGCACCCAGCCCTTCTGTGCTCCCTAATCTATATCAGTGAGGATACTGTTAGGGCTTGCTGCTAGAAGAAGGATCCTTCCCCCGCACCAAGAGTGGCTTAAACATGATGGAAGTTTATTTCTTTCTCACATTATGGTCCAGACGCATGTGGTTCAGGATCATATGGACACAACAGGACGTCAGAAGCCTAGACGCTAGGGCACCTGTTGCTCTGTTGTCCTCAACAAGAAACTCTGACCTCATGGTCTCAGAAGGCTGCAGCAGCTCCCTCTATCCTGTCTGCATTCCGATCAGGGCCAAGCAGAGAAGAGGAAGCAGAGGACATGCTCTGCCCTTTCCTCCGAGGTCCAGGGCTTGGAATGTGCACACATTGATCTGCTCACAGCCAAGGGTGAGGTAGGATCTGAGGCTCGGGACGCCCAGTTGCTCACATGTGTGTGTTTGTGTGTGTGCATGTGTGCGTGTGAGCCGTTGCATTGCCCGGGTCAGTCTGCCCCTTTGTTCAGGGCTCTTTCCTCAGGCAGTTCCATGGGTGAGAGGTGGGTCTGGGGAGAGAAGTGAGATCCTCCGTTCCACCCGTGAACCACCTGCATGCTGAGCTGTGCCCCCACGCCACGGCAGGAACTGCTGACCCCCCTTGCACACTTGTGGCCATTTGCCTCGAGGCCCAGAGGCCCGCTACCTGAGCAGCGATGGGCCACAGTCCTGGCGCGGTCCCTGAGCAACGCCTTCCTGCCCGTCTGGCTCTGATGTGACCTGGTCTATGTATCCCTGCTTCCCACCTGCGACCTGGGGTTGGCACTTCTGTCTGGCTCCTTCTCACGTCGCTTTGGGCCATCAGGCAGGATCGGGAAGTGGGTCTGCTGCGAGTGGGGCTGCGGCAGGCGCAGTGCCCCGGGCTTGGCTGGGTAGAGGCCCTGAGGGGCTGTGCTCCTGTGATGAGGTTAAGGATGGTGAGATGGGGGGAAGGATGACCCCGGCGGACCCAGTGGGATCTCGAGGGTCCTTACAAAAGGGTCAGAGTCAGAGGAGAGGTGACATGACGGGGAAAGCTGAGGTAACGACGCACTTTGCAGACAGAGACAGGTGCGTGAGCGAGGAACGGGACTGCCTCTGGAAGTTGGACATGGCCGGGACATGGATGCCCCAGAGCCCCCAGAAGGAACCAGCCCTGACACTTGGATTTTAGCCCAGTGAGGCCACTTGGACACCTGACTTCCAGCACCAAATGATCATAAATTGGTGTTGTTTTGAGCCCTGAAGTTTATGGTGCTGTGGTCTCCTGGTATCAAAGTGCCAGGAGACTCCCCCGCCGGGGCGGTGGGGGGACTGCAGCCCAGCCTCCGTAGGCTGGAAGCAAACTCGCATGGAAAGTCCCAGAAGCGGAGTGTAGGCTGTTGGCTGGATGGGAAGCAGCCTCTCAGACCAGTCTGCGGGGCCAGGCAGGGGCTGCAGGGTGAGGCTGGCTGGGGCCCTGAGCACCGTGGCCCGGGTCTACACTTGTTTTGGAGCAAGAGACACTCAATGGGGGTGGGGCAGCCAGCGGGCAGGGACCTGGTGGGGCCTCTGGGCCGGGCAATGACTGGGTGTCGGAAGACAACAGGGAGACACAACCTCACATACCCCGAGTGCTTGTGGTCACAGTGTTGTGGAAAAATCTGGAAGCTGATGCTTGACAAGATGTACCATGGGTGCAAGGCGCAGAACCAATCTTGGGTCTGCGAACCCAGGGCTCCAAGCAGCAAGGGGAGACCAGAGGCAAAACCATGCAACTTGGACTGAAGAATGCTTTCAGAGACAGGCTCCGAGTCCCTGGCCGGTGCCCTCTGGTTTTCTTCCTTTGGGGGGCGGGGGGCAGTGGATGGGTCCGAGGTGCAAAACACATTGAAAACCAACCTGGGAACAGCTGCTGCGAATTTAAAATCCCGGATCCGCCAAGATGCACAACGGAAAACATGTGAAAGAGACCATGAAAGAGACACTTCCCAAATCCCGTGTTTTCTGTCTTGAGCGTTCGCCGAAACATGCCCGTTAGCGGGGGTGGGAGGCGGCGGGAGGGGGCCGGGAGCGCGCGGCGAAGGGCTTCTTGGAAGAGGACGTCCGCGCTCTTCTAAGACGCAGCTCTGCGAAGCCATGTGTGGACATGTGCGTCCAACTGCCCCGTGGATGGTCTCAGCCGGCAGGGAAGAGAGAAAAACAGCTTCTGAGTATTGGCAGAATGCGATCTGCAGACGCGGCGCGGACAGCGGCTCCTCCCTCCCTGCTGTTGTCCATGGAGGAAACGCGCATTTGACGCGGGGCCGGTTCTGCAGGCGCGAGGGGCCCCGAAGGACAGCCCCCACCCCCGCTGTCCCCGGCCCGGCCCCGGCCCTCTCCGGGGGCCCCAAGAGCCTCCGAGCTCCACCTCGAGCACCTCCTTTCAGCGCACCCTGCTCTTTCTGAATTTGGGGTCCCGGATCCCCCCTTCTAAGAGAAAGTGCTGAGCGCATGGGGGCGGGGGGAGCTGCAGGCTGGCTTGTGTCCAAGCGGCGGGTGTTGGGGGCGCCGAGGTCCCCAGTGCGGCAGGTGGGATGCGGGGGGGGGGGGGGGGTGGCGGGAAGCCTCAGGACCCGACTCGTCGAACCCCGGAAGGCCTGCTGAGGGCCCCGTGCCCAAGCCCGGGGCTTCGGGGTCGCGGACCGGCCCAGAGGTCAGGGCCGTGCAGGATGTGAGAGTCCGCTTGCTCCCTCTGGAGCGACTGGAAGGGTGAGAGCCTGGTCTCTCCGTGGGCAGAATGCCTAGGGATTAATTAGTTTAATTGGTCCCTGCTTTGGGCCAAATAGTCAGTGTCAAAAGAGAAAAGGAAAAGATACTTTCCCATTTGGGAAGACAAAAGCCGGCCCTGCTAATGGTGGACGGTGGTAATAACAACAGAAGGCCTTTGCTGGAGTTGACTTGAATGGCCTGGGAAGGCAGCTGGACCCTGGCGGGGAACCCCGGCGCATACCAAGCAGAGATGTGGGGCCTTGTGGGAAAGGACAGCCCACCCCGCGGAGCAGGCGGGTCCGGGAATGTGCGCTGGCTGCCGCATCATCCCAGCCTGGGCACGGCCGGCCATCCAGCCTCGTTCTCAGGGCCCTCGGCCCCTGCCCCGCAGGCCCCCAGCCTCATTTGCATAAGGAAACAGCACCCCCCCCCACCTCCCCCGCCAAGCTTGGGCCTTGGCTGCACCAGGCTGGGGCCCTGGCCTCCCATTTGCCTGCATTAATTGTCGTGGGGGCTGGGGAGCCCCGTAGGGAGGTGGACTTGAACCAGGTCCCGGGCTGTGGTTAAGATGCCAGAGGACACGTCCGGTGGGGGGGGGGCGGGGTGTTGGGACAGGGGAGGGCCTGGAGCCCAAAGCCAAAGTTTCAGCCAGCTGTGTGACCTTGGGCCAGTCACTTGGACACCCTGGGCTGGCGGGTCACTCCTCAGCTGTGTAGATGATGCCCACTCGCTGCATTGTTAGGGTGAGGAGGGTGGCAGCTCTGGGTCTCAGCCCCTGGGCCACGTCGGGGGTGAGGACGGTTTGCAGTCCCCGGTGGTGCGGGGACTCGTGTATGAATCCCCTGACACACGGCCAAGGCCTGAGGAGTGGCCCCCCTGTGGGCTTCCCGAATTAAGGAGGATTGACAGCCTAAAGGTCAGAAAAAGCGTTTGGGGAACAAAACCTAGTTACTCCCGAAATCAAACTGGATCTTTTCTGTTTCTATTCTACCAAGTCAAGTTAGAAAATATTTATCTTTGTTGTTTTATAAGCGGTGATCCGGGCCCGATGGAAAGGGGATGTTGGTCCGCAGAGCTCAGAGGGCAAAGGGTGGCCGAAGCCCGGCTTGCAGGCTCCTTGTGCCCAGCTGCCGTGGAGACACAGGGACCTGGAGCGGAGGCTGTGTGTGTGTTTGCTTGGTGCTTTTATTTTGTATTGTGGTAAAATATATTTATAATGACTTTCTAAATAATATTTAAGGGTACGGCTCGGGGTCCCTGAGTACATTCCCATTCTCATGCAACCCTCGCTGCCTTCTGTCCCCAGAACGTTTTCTTCTCCCCAAACTGGAGCTCGGCCCTCGGGAGACATGGACCTCCACCGCCCTCTCCAGCCCCTGGAGTCCCCCTTCCACTCTCTGTATGAATTCGACTTCTCTAGATAGCTTGTGTGCACGCGACCCTACAGTGTCTGTGTTTGTCTGACTGGTCTATCTCACTTAGCATCGTGTCCTCAAGGTCCAGCCATGTAGAAGATGTCAGAGTCCCCTTCCTTTTTAAGGCTAAAGAATAATCCAAGAGGACTTTGGTTTTATTCTGTGGACTGATGACAGTGGGGAATTGAAAGAGAGAAAAAGGTCTGACCCTGACCCAGAAGGGAGTGGCCAGGGCCTCTGCTCGAAGCAAGACAGGGTTCCTCGGGTGGGCCCTGCCAGAGGACTGAGGGAGACTTACCATATCAGGGATGGACTCAGTGCTCCTCTGGCTAGAACTGGGGCCACGAAAGTGGGGTACTGGCCCCGGGTGCAGAAGGTAAGGGACGTTGTTGGTCTCAGGGATCCAGAGAAATCACATTTTACTGTGGTATTATTGAAAACAAAAATAACACAAAAAATCTATGATGAGCAAAATGCCCAAATTTTAAATAAAGCTGAGATCGGTCTTGAGGGTTGTTTCTGTTTTGGCCTCCACTGTGGCTTGTCATAGCACGGATCTCGTCTCTATTCAAATTTTTATTTTTTTTATCATGGAGTTTTTGCCTTGGTGTTGTCTTAAGTTGTGGTGGGATATACATTATACTTGACCATTTTAACCACTTTTAGGTGTATAATTCAGGATACACTGTTGGACAACCAACACCATCCATCCATCCCCGGAACTTTCACATTTGACAAAACAGAAGCTCTGTCCCTATCAAACCCTAAATTCCCCATGGCCATCTCCTTAGCCCCGATGCCCCCGTTTCTACTTTCGACCAACATGGATTTGTGTCCTCCGGGGAACTCCGGTAAGAGGAGTCATACGATCTTTGTTCTCTTGTGACTGCCAATTTCGCTTAGCACAGTGTCCTTCGGGTTCATCCGTGTAATACCGGCTGTCAGAATTCCCTTCCTTTTAATGAGGGATAATACTTCCTGCACGCAGATGCCCCATCTCACGTATCCATTCATCTGCCGATTGAAGTTTGGGCTTGTTTCCACTTAGGGCTACTGTGAATAGTGCTGCTATGAACACTGGTGTGCAAGGTCGTTTTTTCCCCCCTCAATGATTTTGCATATGTACATAGAAGGGGAACTCGTGGGTTACATGGTAATTCTATGGCTAATATTTTGAGGAACCACCACAGTCTTCCACAAGGGCTGTGCCATATTGCATTTCCACCTGCAGTGCGTGAGGGTTCCAGTTTCTCTGCATCGTTGCCAACATTTGTTATTTTCCATTTTTATATGATGTTTTTATTCTTTTGATTCCGATGGGTGTGGAGTGGTATCATAGTGTGACTTCGCTTTGCATTTCGCTGCTGACCAATAACTTGGGGCATCTTTTCATGTGCTGGTGGCCATTTCTGTAACTTCTTTGGAGCAGTGCCTGTTCAAGTCCTTTGCCCATTTTTGAATTGGGCTGCTTATTGTTTTGCGGTTGTGTTGTATTTACGTTACTTTTGACTTTAAACATTGCACTAAATGTGGCTCGTCTTTATCATGGAGTTTTTCATGCCTCCTTCACTTTTGCCTCACAGGTGAGGACCTCCTTTGCTCACCTTAATCCCAGTCCTGTGTCTTTCAGGGAGGAAAATTCCTAGATAAGCCCCTTGGAGGGGAGGGTGACTCTCAACATGGGGGATAGCAGGCAAGGAAGGGAGTGTGGGGTCCTGGCAGGAAAGAGGGGTGAGGCCCGAGGAAGATCTGATGTCCGGTGTCCTCATCGCTGTGACATAGCAGCTCTTCCCTCCTAACCTTCAGTAGAGCCTGAGCTCAGATGTGGGCCTTCCACAGGTGGTTTCTTATGGCAAGGAAGGACAAAGAGCTGAATTCCATATTTGGGCCAACACCCGGGAGAGGTACAGGAACAGCTGCAAATGTGAGACAGAGAATGGGGACACAGAGGTGACCAGGAGAAGTCAAGGGCTCAGCAACGCCAGCATCTCAGGGAGGCACTTGGATATGTGCCAACAGATCTAGCTCTTCTGGGGCGGGAGATCCCAAAGGCAACGCAAATATATCTTTTTACTCGCTGGGCTTTTCCATGCCTGTGTGGCCATGGTGTGTCCCCAGCAGCCAGAGAAGATGGGTCTGCTTGAGAGGCCTCCTCCCCAAGCTAACTGCTCCTCTCTTCCAAAGGACTCACGTTTTTTCCTGCATCCAGGGCAGCGCGTGGTGTATCCGTCACCACAGCTGTGCCCAAAGGCGGTGGCAATGCTGTCTTAATTCTCTAAGTAACTGAGATTCTCACCAGACTCCACCGCATACCACAGGACCATTAACACTCAGCTCTAACCATTTGTTTAGGCTCCCGGACAGCATTCTAAGGAGTGTGGTTACCCAGGTCGCTAATAACACATCGGTTGACCCTTCCACTCAAAGACGGAAAAACACTTTCCAGGAGGCCCAGCCGAAATACCACATCCCAATTTGAGCAGCACTGTAGTCTACAAATCCAACAAGTATGACAAATCCCAAGGAGGATAAATACAAAGAGAACCACACCAAGACACATCATGCTGAATTTTCTGAAACCAGAGTTAGAGAGAAAAATCCCAAAAGCAACCAGAGAAGAATGAGACACACAGAAAGAACCATATAAAAATGTTTTCTTTTTGGAAATAATGCAAGCCAGTAGTCAATGAGGTGACATCTTTAAAATAATGAAAGAAATTGAATCTAGAATTCTACACGCTGCAAAAATATCTTAAAAAATGAAGGCAAAATGAAGAGTTTTAAAGACACAAGCAGACTGATGCTGCAAGAAATGTTAAAAGAAGTTCTTTTTTAAAAAAAATTTATTTGATATATATATATATGTAGAGAGAGAGAGAGAGCGTGTGAGCATGAACATGAGCAGGGGGAGGGGCAGTGAGAGAGGGGGATCAGGCTCCCCACTGAGCAGAGATCCCAATGTGGGGCTCAATCCCAGGATCCTGGGATCATGACCTGAGCCAAAGGCATGCTTAATCAACTGAGTCACCCAGGCACCCCAGAAATTTCTTCAAGTAGAAAGAAAATGACTTCAGGTGGAAAGTTGGATTTACTAAAAATGGTGAAGTATTGGAAATGGAAAAAATGTAAATAAATGTAAAAAAAATTTTTTTTTAAACAAAGCCCACTTTAAGAGTGATTATTTGCAATCATATTTGTGGCACTCTGGTGGTTCATAAATGTTATTTAAAAATTAAAATTTGATTAAATGTACTTAAATTATAGGTGTCATATATATTCATTTCATCCAAATACAAATAGAAACTTGGGGTGCCTGGGTGGTTCAGTCATTAAGCCTCTGCCTTCAGCTCAGGTCATCATCCCAGGGTCTTGGAATCAAGCTCTGTGCTTCGTGCCCTGCTCAGCGGGGAGCCTGCTTCTCCCTCTCCCACTCCCCCTACTTGTGTTCCGTCTCTCGATGTCTCTCTGTCAAATAAATAAATAAAATCTTAAAAACAAAAACAAAAAACCAAATAGAAACTTAATAATAATATTAAACCTTTCTAATTTGTTCCCCAAAGGAAATAATGTTTGATATATATCCTTCTACATATTTCATATATTAAACATAAACATATAACAATATATGGAGTATAAATTGCTATTGTACGTGAAATGCTTCACATTATTCCACCATATGCATAAAATATTTTTTCTCAAATTTTAATTTCCTTAAGAGACACTTGACTGCTTAAAACAAAATATCAGCAAGGTACTGTGGCTCTTATTTCATACTGAAAGGTATAATCTATGACAACCATAGCACAATGAACGGGAGAGATGAGATGGAAGAACGCTGTTGTAAGATACTTGTGTCATGTCTGACATGGTATAACATTTGAAACCAGACTGTGAGAAGTTACGTATGCATATTTTAAATCCCAGAGCAACTCCTAAAAATTGGAATAAAGAGATATAGTTTATTGGATATTACTGGGGAAAATGGAATAAAAGAACCACAATAAATCCCAAAGAAGGCAGAAGAAAGGGAACAAGGAACAAAGAACAGGTGGGACAAATAGAAAAACAGAACTATGTTAGAATTAAAGCCAGTGATGCTAATAATTATATTAAATGTGAAGGTCTAAATAGTCCAATAAAAGGCCGAGGGTGTGACATTGGATAAAAAAGCAAGGCCCAACTCTTTGTTGCCTTTATTTTTGTGTATTTTAAATACACAAAAGCCAATTGTGTGTATATATAGTACACGTATGAATATATATATGAATATATATGTGAATATATATATGAACGAGTATGAATATATATGAATGAATATATATGAATGAATTCATACATATGAATATATATGCACATATATATTAGCAAAGAACAGTTGGTAATCAAAATAAAAACATACTTCACTACAAATGAATCATATAATCAAAAGGCAAAAGGATGGGAGCATACTGAAAAGCCAATGGAGCCCATCTGAAAGAGCTTCCAATGGCCAAAGCTAGAACAATTTGAGTAAGAGAATAAATGATGGTAATAAATGGGAGAAAGGGAACAACACCCCCTTATAGAATTCCAATTAGTAAATGTCAAAGGATTGAGGGAGACAGAAAAACCATCATAGAATTCCACGGAAATAATGGAGGCAAGATACTCAAATGGACATTAAAATTACCAGGCAAAAGTTTAAGAAGAAGCAGAGCATTTGCTTAGTCTCAAAGTGTCTCCCATCCCAAAGCTATTAATGAAAAGAAAAATCGTATAATACCATGCAGGAATCTGGCAGACACCATCTTCCCCAAATGATTATGAATTCCCTGATATAATGCACATCACCCCAGTGGTGTTTTTCTCAGTAATACCTAAACTCAAATAATTATGTGAAAATGTTAGACAAAGCCAGATTGAGGGATAGTTTACAAAACACCTGACCGTTACTCTTCAAAAGTGTCAAGTCATGAAAGACAGGAATACTGAACAACTGTCACAGACTGTAGGAGACTAAGGAGATGTTCCAACGAAACATGATGTGGGATCTTAGAGTCAAAAAGAATCCTAGTGGAAAAACTGGCAAACTCTGAATAAAGTCTACAGTTTAGTTAATAGTATTATACCCATGTTAATTTCCTGGTTTTCATAATTGCACCATGATTTAGGTATTAACATTAAGGGAAGCTGAGTGAAGGTTACATGATAACTCCTTGTACTCTTTTAGCAACTCTTCTGATATTTTAAAATGACCTCAAAATAAAAAGATTAAAAAATAATACCATTTACAATAGTATAAAATATGTGAAATGCCTAGGGATTTATTTCCTGAAATATATACAAGACCTGCATCCTAAAATCTACAAAGCAATACTGAAAGAAATTAAAGATGGCATAAAGAAATAAAGAGATATACCATGTTCATGGATCCAAAGACTTAATACTATTAGATGTTAGTCCTGTCCTCAGTGATCTGTAGATTCAACATAATCCCAATTGTAATTACAACCTGTCTTTTTGTAGAAATTAACAAGGTGATACTAAAACTTGAATGGAAATGCAAAGGACTAGAATAGCCAAAGCAATTTTCAAAAAAGAACAAAATGGGAGGATTCATACTATTGAATTTTAAGACCTATTATAAAGCAATAGTAGGGATTAATATAAGGATAGATATCAGTTCAATGGAACAGAATAAAGAACCCAGAAATGGATCCATGTATAGAGGAACAATTAATTTTTCTTCTTCTTCTTTTTTTTTTTAAAGATTTTATTTATTTATTTGATAGAGGGAGATCACAAGTAGGCAGAGAGGCAGGCAGAGAGAGAGTCGGGGGGAAGCAAGCTCCCTGCTGAGCAGAGAGCCTGGTGCAGGGCTTGATCCCAGGACTCTGATATCATGACCTGCGCTGAAAGCAGAGATTTAACCCACTGAGACACCCAGGTGCCCCGAACAATTGATTTTTTTTAAATAAAATTTTTTAAAAAATAAATATTGTTGCAACAACTGGATATCTGTATGTAAAAACATAAACCTCAACCCCTACCTCACATCAGACACAAAAATTAACTTGAAAGAGAACACAGACCTAAACATAAAGGCCAACACTATGAAACTTCTAGAAAATACAGAAAAAATATTTGTGACCTTGGGGTAGGTGGAGGTTTCCTAATAAGACCCCAATGACCAAAACATAAAAGTAAAACTTGTCAACAAGGGGTAATCAAAATGGATAAAATCTGCATTTCAAAGGCCCTGTTAAAATGAATGGACAAACCACAGCCTGAGAGAACATGGTTGCAATACACGACACCCATATGGTAAAGGACTCTATCAGGAAACATAAGGACATTTTTGCAACTCTATGGTAAGGCAAACAGTGCAACATTGGACAAAACTTTGGACAGCTGCTCCACAGAAGAGAATGTGCAAATGATGAATCCATCAGCTGTCTCCTCTGCCTGGAGTACACCCCCTCATCCCTGTTTCACTAAGTATGCCTTCCATTTCATGAATTCTGTTTTCAGCTACACCTAATTTTTGCTCTTTTACCAAAAATTGACGTTTCAATACTATTAATAAGATTTTCATAGCCAGTTGTTTTGGTTCTTTTTCAAGTTTATTTGGTCTTTCTTGATAGTATTTTGCTAATTGCCCATAGTTTGATTTTTCGATTTCCTTTCTTACAACACTAAGAAAAAAAAGTTTATTTAAGTTTCCTACTCAGTGATTGCATTTATTTGATGAACTTGGGGGTTCTATTTTGGGACTGGGATTGCCTTTTTGATGGCTCTATATTTGTGGAAATCCTATGAGGCCAGATGGAGGGGGATTTCAGTTTCCTTCCTCCAGAAGCTGGATCTTACCAGAAATATCTTTAAATTGATTTTATAGCTTGGGGTTTTCTGGGTCACAAAGATGGTGTAAATCCAACCCCCAAACTCTTGTGAAGTAAGGACTGTGGATATGAATTCTTGGAGGAGATTAGTTTTCTAGATAGAGATGAACAGGTAGAGATGAACAAGTTACCTTGTTATGTTTCTTTCTCCCTTGCTTGCTATCTCTTTTTGCCAGCTGTGTTAGTCAGGGTAGCCTACATTCTGTTTCAGGAGCAAACAGACCCTCTCACTGGTATAACCCAACAAAGGCTTATTTCTTGAAGCTCTTGGAAAGTCTGCAGGGAATCTGAGCATCTCTCCAGGCAACTGTCCACCCTGGATGGAGCCAGTCAGTGGTCCAGGTTTCATCAGTTGCAACACAGCTGTGCCATCTGTGTGTATGGCTTCCACAGGCACCTGGCGGCTGGGGTGGGAGATAGCTCTGCAGAGTCTGGCACTGGCTGTTGATGGCTTTAGTCTAGAAGTGCCTCACATCTCTTCTCAGCATGCTTTGGCCAGAACCAGTCCCAAGAACAGGCTAATTGGAAGGGGTCGGAAACCCATTCGTCTGTGCCTAGAGGAAGGGGAACGTTGAACTGGGGGGCGCTAGAAGTCATCAGTCCTCCAGCAGGTGGAATTCACCTAGATGCCCATTCCGTGCAGCGGGAGCCCTCTGAGCCAGCCTGGCTCATGCCCAAGGCCCTCTCCTGTACCCGAGCACCTTCCCTGCGAGGATGCTGGGACTGCCCGATGCCCTGAGGTTGCTTCGGTGTCAGGATCAGCTCGTCACTCTCCTTTTCCGATCCTCTGGGTTTGGGCCTCCTTTACTTCTGTGAGCTCAGATGCTTATTGCAAATGATGTTCATTGCATTGTTTAAAGTTTATTTATTTATCTGACAGACAGAGATCACAAGTAAGCAGGGAGGCAGGCAGAGAAAGAGGAGGAAGCAGGCTCCCCACTGAGCTGAGAGCCCGATGTGGGTCTCGATCCCAGGACCCCCAAGGCAGAGGCTTTAACCCACTGAGCCACACAAGCACCCCTGTTCATTGCATTTTATGGAGCATTCTTAGGCGTTTCATTTCAGGAGGTAAGTGTTCTTATTATTATCCACACTTTATAGGTGGGGAAACACGCAGAAAGTCTCAGGAACCTGCCCAAGGACACACATCCGTGGTCCTGGAGCCTTCCTTCTCAGCCAGGCCTGTCTGATCCCACAGCTAGCTCCTCCCCTGGCTGTCCTCGGGGCAGAGAGGGTTGGTGTCTGGCAAGGGGACCCGGCACATGGTTCCCAGGGGGAGGCAACCTTTGACCTGGTCTGCAAGGATGGGAGGTCAGGGTGTGAGGGGACCCAGAGACCCATGTTGGCTGCTCCATAAATATTTGCTGAATGAATGAATATGTAAAGAGCCAGCTAGAGGAAAGAGAATGAATAATTGCTGTTGGTAAAGTGTGAGTAAGTTCCTTGCAATGGCTTGTGTTTGACCCACAGTTTTCTACCTGCTCTTGCCCAATTTCCCAAGCTAAACAAATCGGGAAGCACTTGTGGGAATGCCAAGGAGCGAGTCTCCCTTGTGGGCTCAGCCGTGGCAGTTAAGCTAAAAGGACGAGCCTGTCTGAGCTCTCAGCAGCAGCGGCACAGAAGACCTAGCTGGGAGGTCAGCCCTGGCACCCACGCCGAGATGGTCATAGGGGTAGCACGAGTTCCCAGGCTGTCCCGCCAGCTCATCCGGGAGGAGCAAAAGCAAACAGGGAAATTCTGGGTTGAGCCTAGACTTCGGTCAGAGCTCTTCATAAACACCCTCTCTGGCCTGGAAGAAGGATGAGATCCAGAAAGGCCCCCGCCCCCCAGAGGCAACCACCCAGGGAAACCTAGCTTGTCGGCCTCGGCTGGTGTGTGGGGTGCCGCACAGCACTCAGAGCAAGACGGCTCTCCAGTACTTCTAATTTCAGGTAACGAGACAGCTGGCGGAACAAAATCAAGAGGTCTTGATTTTATTGTGGGCAGACTCTAGTTGAGGCTGTCTCGGGAACGCTTAGAAGCTGGAAATGCTGCGGTCCGCTCAGATGACTGGGATGTTTCAGAGAGGCAGCCAGTCCCTATCGATCTCCTCCTGGGGGCCAAGATCGAGTGAGGGCTTTCACACCCATTAACTCGGGCAGTCCTCATAAAAGCCTGCAAAGCAGGCATCATTATCCCTGGTTCTCACGGGACGGATCGAAGATGCGGTGGTTAAGGAAGTCACTCTGGGTCACTGAGCTGCGAAGTGCGGCCTGGGGACCCCGCTTCTCCATTACGTTTGCCAGATACCGTGCAAGCGTGCGTCTCAGCACCATTCTCGGGGGCTCACGAACATCTGTTCGATTTTGCCGACCACAGAAAAATGTTGAAATATTTGTGAGTTTATAAAAAAATTTAATTTTACTTTATTTTAAAGATTTTATTTATTTATTTGACAGACAGAGATCACAAGTAGGCAGAGAGGCAGGCAGAGAGAGAGGAGGAAGCAGGCTCCCTGCGGAGCAGAGAGCCCGATGCGGGACTCGATCCCAGGACCCTGAGATCATGACCTGAGCCGAAGGCAGAGGCTTAACCCACTGAGCCACCCAGGCGCTCCCCCACAAAATTTTAAATGTAGATATTATTATGGTGTGACCGTGATCGTCATGACGCAGCTCCGAGGGTTTGTAACGTGGCCTGGCCCCTCTGGAGGTCAGTTTCTCGGGAGGCGTGCTCTGATGCTTGTTACTATAGGGCTGTGGACGGCTCTGGTGCACCTGATACCAAACACAGCTCTAGCAGAAGGGTGCCCCCTTCCCAGCCCTGCACATGACAGAACATTGCCGTTCTCATTCCTGCCCTGGAGTTGGGGGCGGTTGGGGGGGGTCCCACGCAGGCTCCTAAAGATGGGGACTACCGAGCAGTAACGAATCTGCCTTTCCGCTTCTCACAATTCACAATTCAGTCACATTGTGGCCTTTGTTTTTTTTAAATAAACATTTAATTTTGAAAAATTTTTTAAAAGATTTATTTGAGAGAGAGAGTGTGCGTGTGCAGGAGTGGGGGGAGGGACAGAGAGAGAGAGAATCCTTGAGATGACTGCTCGCTGAACACAGAGCCCAACACGGGGCTCGATACCAGGACCCTGAGATCGGGATCTGAACCGAAATCAAGAGTTGGGCGCTCAACCGACTGAGCCACCTAGGCACCCCAATGTTTAGTTTTAGAATAATTTCATATTTATAGAGAAGTTGCAAAGACAGTACAGAGTTCCCATACACCCTTCACCCAGTTTCCCCCCAGGTCACCGTGGGACGTGTGCCAATACCAAGAAGCTGACATTGGTTCATGACCAACTTGACTCCAGACTTGAAGGAGCTGTGTCCGCAGTCTTCCCACCGGAAGACTCCCACCGGGAGCATCTGAGCTGGAGAACGCACTGACCGGGGTCCTCTTGTCTCCCCATGCTCCTCTGGGCCATGTCACGTTGTCTTGATACCTGCTCTGGGCCAAGTCGAGGGTCCTAGAGGTGAGCGGGGAAAGCTTCGGCCGTGGGCAGCTCGTGGTCCAGGGAGTGAGGTGGATGTGGGCAAAATCTTGCATCATGGTGAGAAGCTCACGGGACGACATGGCCTGACCGGGTGATCCTGGACACAGGCAGCTGTGCCTGGGAAAACCAGGGAAGGCGGGCCTGGAATGCTCTGGAACTGCTTTGAAAGGAGTGGGGCTTGATTGAAAAGCTAGCTTGAATAATAACATCGAGCACTGTATTTTGATGGGATAATTGTTTTATATTTATAAAGATTCTTAATTATCTTCAGCGAATGCATTTAGCTCACTTGGTAATTGAATTAAGGGAAATGTCCTTTCAAGCATTGTGAGTCGTTGCTGTAATAAAAGAAAAAGGATAACTTTAAAGCACTTCCCTGCATGACCTAGAAAAACTCCTTATTACCGAAAGCTGAGTAATTCCACTGGCTCTAATAGGACAGGTATCCTAGAGCGGCCGAATTAAAATGGCAAGAGACAACGGAAATTTCCTTCCTTTGGGGACCCCCAGATGACACCCCTTTAGAGCCGGCCCTCCCCTGCTGGGGCCCCGGACGTGCTGCTCTTCTGTGCCTGGGTCACCATTGCACAGTACTGTGATCATCCCTGGGTCTGTCTCCCACCGCTTTCCCGCCCACGTGGGTGTCTCCAGAGCTCGGGCTGCTCCTTGCCCACTTAGGTATCACAGAAAAGAAGCACATGCGACCCTCCCAAATTGAGTTCTTTCACAGCCATGAAGGTTTCTTCCGAAAGCACCTTCTCCACAGTTTATCTTTGGTGGACATTTTTTTTTTTTTTAGCTTTACTGCAACAACATTAAGGCAACAGGGGCCTTGGCTGGGGGTCCCACCCCATCAGGGAGACCATGCCTTGATGGCCTGAGTCCCTGGGCTTTGCAGGCAGCTCAGCCATGGGAGTTGGAGGCAGGCGGGGCCCCCAGAGAATCCCGGGCAGATTGGCCGTGAACTTGGAAGAAAATCAGTGCTCATCCTGGAGTTGGCTGAATCCTATACTTGTCTTGAGTTGCGTGGCTGGCCTTCTGCTGGTGGGGAGGTCCCGCCTCACCTCGCTGTTGCCTGTCTGTGGAGCAGCCCCTGCCTCTAGTTGGACTTCTTATGGTTACCCACGTGGTGGGGCGGCCGGAATGGGGTGGCTCCCTGGTTCTGTGATGCACGGGTTCAACAAGCAATTACTGAGCGCCCACTATGCCCAGACACTGGGCCGGGCTCTGCTGATATGGCAGGGAGCCAGCCAGACAGGGCACTGAGTGCCCGGAGTCTACAGTCCAGCGTGGGCATTGGCATGGAACGGTAAACGAAAGAAGAAACAGGATAACTACAGACTGATAAGCGTTATCCACCAAGGCAATAAATCGGGGGTGTGAGGGAGGCGCTGGCGGGGCCTGAAGGGGTTGCCTGCCCTCCGGATGCCTGCCACACACCTGAGCCCGCGGGGACCGGGGGAGCCCTGCGCCCACTCCCTTACCAGCCTCTCTCACAGCCGATGGCCACTCCTCGCCACACTCGACTTGTGTCCTCCCTCTTCTGACTCCCCGTCACCTTCTCATGCCAATGCCATCGTGCATGGGAACATCTGTCCTGCTGCCAACTGCCCCATCCTCTCTCACCTCCTAGTTCGGATGCTCCAACAGAGACCCCGCTTGTCCACCTACCACTGACTGTCCCAGGTGGGGCCACTCCGGTGGAATCAGCTGACGTGGATGCAGAGTGAGTGACCTGGGACACAGGTGCTCAGGAGCAGGGGTAGGGGGGAGGCGTGAAGGGCACAGCCGGGGGTCTCCCATAGTGCAGAGAGGCATGGGGCCTGGGATGGAGTCCCGCTCTATCCCATATCACAACTTAACATCTCCGTGTCTCCACCCCACCCATGAACGTGGGCTCGTGCCCCATGGAGGGACGCTGTCCTCTGCTGTGCCCTGCTCTGATCACCCTACGAGGTGTCCTGGGCCCGTCAGAGGCAGGAAACTCGGAGTGATTTTGTAACTTACATAACGATGGACGGCTGTAAGGGCTGCTTTGCTGCCCGCAGTGATGGTTTCAAAGGGCAGCTCTGGGCGGGAGCTCGTTATCCATTTTTATAGAATTCCACATCCTTTCTGAATCTCGGGATTACAAAACAGCCACGGAGAAATCATGCACCCCATTAACAACGAGACTTTTATGTATTTACAATTCAGCTTAAATTTTTACCAAGAGAGGTTTTCAAAATGTAACATGTGTTAGTCACCGCGTGAATTGCGAAACCAAGGGAATATCTCCAAAGTGCCGGCCTTGACAATGTAATCTGGCAAGGCTCGGGGACGAGTGAAAATAACGCTTCTCAGCATCGTGTCTCAAAGGGTAGGAGGGATCTGGAGCCTGCCCCGAGCCCACAGGTAGCAGGTTTGCATGAGCGGGCTGGGGGCTGGGAAGACCAGGGCGGTGGGGGAAGAGGGCGTGTCTGGGGAGTCCGGGGGCCTCGTGTGAGTTCTGCTACTCACTGGCCAGGTGACCTTGGGTGTTTTCCAGACCCTTCTGTGCCGGGAGAGGTGCCCAGGTGGTACCGCAGGGATGGAAAGGTCCCACTCCACCCCACTGGTTCCCAGGTGATGTGAAACCCAGAGGCACCAGTGCCTGTCCCCATGCTGAAATCCCAGGCAGCCCCAAGGGCTGCTCCATGGGGGGCGCGGGATCCGGGAGGCTGGAGGGAGGCGGTGCCCCAGCTGTACGGCTAGCTTGGTTTCTAAACACAACAAGCCTGTGCCTCCCTGCTGAGCCACGAGCCTGCAGGTGGCTTGATGAACACGTGGTTTCTGGATGTGACATGAAAGTTAGCATTTGCGCTCTTTGTCTGGGCTCCCTGGGTTT
This sequence comes from Meles meles, assembly GCF_922984935.1. NCBI lineage: Eukaryota > Metazoa > Chordata > Mammalia > Carnivora > Mustelidae > Meles > Meles meles. The sequence goes on along the minus strand of NC_060071.1, from coordinate 147,803,754 downwards.
GTTTTTCCAGCGCTTACAGTCCTGAAATATTCCCGATTGTGTTTGTGTTGAGGCATGACACGTGGAGGCAGGGGGCTGCTCTACCAGGATCTGCTGGGCCCTGCCGGCACCATCCTTCTGCAGGCGCCGCGGCCGGGATCCTGAGCCAGCCGCCTGCACAGGCAGCTGGGGCACCTGCGCCGAGCCTCCCGGCCGCGGGCACCCGTTGATGGTGCCAAGTGCGTCACGCCTTCTACCTGGAACGCTCCTGTCTGTCGGGGACGTCAGCTCTCAGGGGAAGGCACGTGAAGGATTTCTGACCCTCAATGCCCCCAGGGAGTGAAGACTGGGATTATCCCCATCGCACAGACGACGAAACAGAGGCTGGGGAGAGGCTTGCTTGCCCAGGTCACGCAGGCAGTGCAGACACAGCCGGGGTCAGAAGTGGTCACTGGGTCTATTCCGAGCACTCGTCTTCCCTGTGCCCCTGTGCCCCTCTGCCAGTGCTTCAGCACGACCCGGGACTGCCTGGAGTGTCCCGGACAGCGCCTGCGAGGGCCCGGGGTGTGCGCCCCCCTGGGCTCCACCTGGGTCTCCCTTTGGCCTGGATTATACACCACCTAACCAGAACACCCTGCTCCCCGGTGCTGCTTTATGAATGGCTGGCGTCTCGCTTGCCTCTCACGACTGTGACCCCAGGAGGACAGGGGCCCCGTCCCGGCTAGCCACGCAGTCGGCTCTCTGTCTTGCCCGTCGACCCGTGACTTGTTATTCCCTGAGGCCGGGCTCCACGTGTCTGGCCACAGGAGGCCAGGTCTCCCCCTTCCCTGCCCCCCGCCCCCTAGGTCCTCGGCTGGCCAGCATTTCAAATGATATTGTTTCATATTAAATTATTTTAAATTCCACGGACCCTGGTTTCACAATTGAATAATTCGATCTTGTTTACAAATGGAATTTTTACTTTTTGACGGTTTCTAGCTTTGCTGGGCTGGACGGTCAGCGAAAGCGTGTCCTTCCGTGCCCTCCTGTGCACCCCTGCTGCCTGCCCCGGGGGCGACGTGGGGTCTGGGAGCTGTCCTGGGGGCTATGGATGGAGCTGTCCCTTCACTGCATGTGGGGGACAGAATGTGGGGGACTCTCGTCTTCCCCTGGCCTCTCCCAACCTCCGGCTTCCGCCATGAGAAAATCCACAAATAACAGGATTGGAGGGGGCCTTGGATTCCTGTGGTTCCAACACCCCATTTTAGAGGCTAGGAAACTGAGGCGTGAGATGCCGGGCCCTGTGGCTCTCGGGTCCCGGCCCCAGGTCTTCCGATGCCCTCGTCCAGGGGCTGCTCTAAACGTTGCTCTTGCTCCAGCGAGATCCCTGTCAGTGGGCCTGACTGCTCTGGGCTACAGAGACGCAGACGTGAAGAGACAAGAGCTGTGACCTCTGGAGGCTCATCATGTCTGGAGGACGAGGCCATGACTCAGTGGCCACAGGAGGGGGCAAAGGGCCCTGAAGGGCCAGGTGATGGCAGGCGGAGCACAGGGAACGGTGTCTGCAAAGCCACAGACGCGGCGGAGCTTGGAGGTTGTGGCCCAACCCGCAGTCAAGGCAGGTGATTAGAGCCAGCGTGTGACTCTCTCAACCAGTGAGCTAAATTTCAGCCTGCCCCAACAGGTCCCCTTGTTGCCCTGGAGGCTGCCTCCTTACCCAACGGGGCCACCTTCACTGGAAACAGGTTTGCAGCCTCTCTTCTGGAACCTTCTCTAGGCCGGTCACAGTGCAGGAGCAGATGGGCTTCATTGTTTTGTGGTCACTCGAATGGTGACCGGGGTTGGCCCCAGCAGCAGCCCCGCTGGGCTTGGCTCAGAACAGCGTCTGGCTGTTTCCACAAGTCGCCGGCTCTCTGAGGTCACAGCCAAACCTGCTAAGGAGGCCACACAGTGGGTTGTCTCCACAGGCCGCCTGAAGGGGCCCAAGGCGGGCATCCCGGCCAACTCCGGGCCGCAGAGGGCTGCCTCGGGAGAGGCTCAGGGAAAGCGGGCTGATAGCGTCCCAGGCGACTTCCCAGCCCAGGGACTCGCTCTACAGAATATCCCGGGAGCCCAAAGCTGGGCTCGCCTGAAGGGGTGAGCACCTGGCTGCTGGCTGTGGCTCCTGTCCCCCCCCCCCCCCGGGATCCCTGAGATCTCCCTCAGTGCTGGAGACCACTCCCGGTCCCCGTCTCTCTGCCGCATCACTGCGGCCAGTGTGGTCCCCGCATTGCCTTGCAAGGCTGTCCCCGAGGGGGTGACTGGGGCAGATGGGAAATTACCCAGACTGCAGGGATCTCTGGGCTGGCAGGTGGGACGCTGGGTGCCGGGAGTGTGAATCCAGCCACGCTGAAAATGCATACGCAGCATGGGCCGGAGTCGGCGCTTCTGGGAACTGGACTTCCTGGTGGCCTCGGGGCCGGAAACGGGGACGGAGGGTGAGCCCGTGGACCTAAAGGCTCCTGAGTGAGAGGGAGGTGCCCCTGTCCATGCGTGCTGGGACGGACTGATCTCTCGAATAAACACGGCAAGGAAAGCAAGATGCTAAACAAAGTCTGATCCTTTTTAAGGTAAGAAAGGGGGAAAAGACAGATGGGGGCGTTGCTAGGGGCGAATTCGGGGAGTCCTGTCCCCCTGTCGTGAGCTCTCCCCCAGGTGCTTGAGGGCCTGTAACTCACCAGGTCCTTAGAGGACCCAGGAGACGGGTCTATTGGCAGAGGGGTCGACCCCCTCTGCTGATGAGGACACTGAGGTCTGGGGAGGGGAGGGCCCTGCCGGGGGGTGTGGGGGTGCAGGCCGCGAGCCCCCATCTGCTGGGCTGCTGGAGGTCAGGCCTCGGGCCGGGGGCTGTGGGTTTCCACTGTTCACCTTTTCCGTGCCCTCCAGGGCTCCTCTCTGGCTGCAAGTGTGCCTTTATTTTAGAAAACTTCAGGCCTCTGGGTGGGGGGGTGGGGGGGGTGGGGGGTGGGGGGGGCATAACAGCCTTCCATTCCTTGACTGCGTTTTTCTGTATTAAAGAGAGACCCATGGTCATGCCATTTTAAAAACTCACCCCCCAAGAGAATACTGGGACCCTAGGAAGAAAACCGAAGAAACTAGGATTCCAGAAAGTGAACCCTCAGGGGTCTCGTGGGGGGGTGCTCTGGTGCTTGCTTCCAGGTCAGCTGTAGTTCCTGCGGTTTCCAGAACATGGGAGGCAGAAGACCCTGGACAATTTCTGGTCCAAGTCCTCATTACACGGGGACCACGTGAGGCCAGGAGAGGGGCTGCCTTGCTCCTGGTGTCTCCCAGGCCCCTGCAGGGCCTGCCCTGATGCCCTTCCAAAGCTGGAAGGGAGGACACCACTCGTTTCTCCATCATAGCTGCTCCACAACGCAGTCGAAGTGGCCAAGGACCTCTAGTTAGCTCCAGACGGAATCCAAAGACCACCCGGGACCAAACTGCCTCCTGTCGGCCTGGGCCCCCAAAGTCTGCCTCCCTGCTGTGACCCTGTCCCCCATCCCGCACACTCGCGACCTGGCAGTCGCTGTCGTGCCACTCGCGGGGCTGCTGAGAGGGCAACGTTGCCACTGGTGACCGCGGGTCCCTCTGTGACCTGCCGCAGGAAAGCCACTTTGGGTGCTCATGAGGGCCAACTTCCATGGGCGACGGTGGTGGGGCAGGCATCCAGCTCTGCTCTTGTCCGAGGACCCCCAGGCCTCAGTTTCCCCTTCTGTAGAACAATGGGGGTGGCCTAGAGGACCTCAGGCCTTTAAGATGATCTTTTTCCTGGCCTTGCTCCTGCTTCAGGTTGGAGGAAGGACAGACCAATGGGTCTTGGGATCCTGGTCCTATCTCCATGGAGACCCGCTCACCCGATCTCTAGCCAGTCTCCTTGTGGTCACCTGGGAAACGGTGGGCTCCAGCCCCAGGCCTCCTACTGGTTGGTGACCTTGAAACTCGGTAATGGAAGGTCCTCCTAAAGACCAAGGGCCTCATTTTACAGAAAGGAAGTAGACCCTGAAGGGCTGTGAAGGCAGCAGGGTCTGGCCAGCAGCCCCCTAAGACCTGGCTTGCACCCCGTATCCCTCCATCACAAGGCAGACCCCTCACCCCCAGAGGCTGGACTTAGACCAGCAATTCTGCCTCATGCCCACCACAGGCTTCCTTCATTCTTGACGTCTGTCCACTTGCAGAGGTCCTCTTCTCTCCTCCGTGGGCCCCAAACTCCACCCTTATTTCCCGGAACCGGGGCTCGTAGCCGCCGCCATACAAGGGAGGCCGCACATGCAGGGCCTGGGGCGCTAGAGCCCCCAGAGGAGCTTAGATGGCCCTGGAAGTTGTGCATCGTCCGGCGCTTCCTTCCACTGCCACAGTGGGCTGGGCCCGGTGGCGCAGGGTCTAGAGCGTGGACGTGGTCTTGGCCATCTGTGCTTGAGACCTGGTCTCTGGCCTCGCCTGGCGCACATATGTGACCCTCCTGGGGACCGAGTGTGGACAGGGTCTTGTGTGCACACCTGGTACGAGTCAGACATGCCTTCTGTGCAACTCGGTCCCTGCAGGTGGCCAGAGCTGGCAGCGGGCACAGGTGTGGACTGCTAGCATAGAAACTCCCCTCCGGCTGGCTTCAGGGGAAATGACTGGTTCTTGTGATCAAGGAGTCCAGCGTTCAGCGGGACCCCCCGGCTCGCATGATGTCAGGCCCGTGTCCGTTCTTCTGTACTCGGTGTCCGTCCAGCCTCCCGTCCCTGTGCGGTGGGAGGTGGCAAGGTGACTCCAAGGGTCATTCTGCCGTTCGGCAATCTCAGCGCCCCTTCAGAGCCCTGATTTGGTCCACCCCCACCCTGGTGTCCCGAGTGGACAACCATGGTGTGCAGAGGGACGGCGCGGGCCGCTGGGCCGGGCACAGCGCATGTATCCCGCTAGGAGCCCTGCTGGCCCAGCCCGCCCGAACTCTAAGGACCACAGCGGGGAAGGAAAAGCCTGGATTCTGGGGCCAACAGAACCACAGATGTCTACTGCGCGGTGCAAACCAGCACCAGGACAGGGAGGCCACACACAGTGGGGACAGGAAGATGGGCTGGCGGCTTCTCTCTCTGGGGCTCCCCTCTACTCCACGCTCCTGCCCTTTTCCCACAGGCCTTCAGTTTCCCCTTGAACCCTGGCTCTCCTGGCACCATCACTGCCCTGGTTTGACGCGACAGAGACAGGCCGGGCCTGTCGTGGAATCCCCATGCTGTCTTCACACCCAATGGCCCCTCAAGGTATATGGGGCCTTCTTTCTTTAGAGAGCATAGGGGTTGCGTCAGGTTGAATCATGACCTCTCCTCCCCCAAGAAATTCACGTTCATCCGAAACCTCAGAACATGACCTTATTTGGACATCGGGTCTTTGCAGATGTGATCAGTTGAGATCATACAGGCCTTAAACCCATCAATGGGCTCTAAGCCATCACTGGCATGGCGGTTGCCTTGCGAGAAAGAAGCCAAGACAGATCCTCCCCTGAAGACTTCAGAGGAAGTACAGCCGCACAGACGCCCTGGTCTCAGACTCACGGCCTCCAGAAACATGACAGACTGTCTATTGTGTTAAAGCCGCCCAGCTCCCCGTCATTCATTCTGGGAGCACTCGGAGATGAGCACAGGTGTCCAGAATGATCTGGAGCTGGATGGGGCCACAGGCCATGTGTCTGGGCTGCAGGGGTGGTCCTGGGGATGGGGCCCTCAGACCGGGACACCTCGGCATTCAGCATCCATCTCTCCCCGGTGCTGCTGAGACGTCCGCTCCCCTTCTCAAGGATGTGGGACCCTTTATCCCACCGTCTGGAGCCCAGGTTGCCTTCATCATGTCTGTTCCCCAGCCCTGGTCTCATCCTGCCCCTGGAGCACCGGGGCCTCGCTCCACTGTGGGCTGATGGAGGGCCAACAAGCCCCCTGGGGTGGGGCAGAGGCATAGAGGGGGGCCGGGGAAACCTATGATTTACTACACGGAGATGTCACCTGTGCATCGGTGGGATCTCGTGTCCTCAGGCCCGGCGCAGGCCGATTCAGCAACTGTGCTTAGTTCAAATTCTTAAAAGACTCTGATGGCGGGAGCTGGGCTGGAGCCGGAGCTCTGATCTGAGAGCGTGGCCTGGAAGGCTTCCTTGCTTGGTATAGACTGTGCCCCCTGGGCTGGAGGAGGCGTGCGTTCTTCAGACGAGTGTGGTGAGGCAGAAGCACGATGGTGCCCACACACAGCGAATGCTCAGCTCAGACTGGTGTGCCGAGCTTGGTGCCCAGACTGGTGTGTGAATCACACCTTTCGTGACAGTTGGGCCACCGCTCACCATGTTAACAGGCCAGAGCAGAAGCCGAGAGCCCTCCCACCCCCGTCTAACCATACTTATCAACTGGCTGTGTGACCTTGTGCCAGTCCTTTCCCTCTCTGAGTTACTATGGTCATAAGGGGCCTGGCTAGATGCCCTTAGAAGAATTTCCTCCTTTTACGGTTCCGTGACTTTATCAGACTCCGAGTCAGGGGTGCTCTGAACTAAAGTTTGGGGGTGCACTCTCGGTATCTTGCTTGGAGTTGTAGTTTAGCAAGCTCCAGGCAAGGTGACCGGGCTCACAGGACCCCGCTTCCCCTGGGCACCTGCCGCCATCAGGCGTCCTTTTGGTTTGGGGTTTTTGTCCCACTAAGAATATGAATATGACTACACACCAAAGCAAATACTTCGGAGGTTTATGCTGGCGGAAAACCTCAGGGAAAACGTGTTGCTGGAGGCACTGGGGGAAGGGCAGCGACCAAGGTGACAGGTTGGCAGCAAGGGAAAAAAAATACATCCAAAGTCCAGCGGGCGGGGGGACGGAGAGCAAGAGGGCAGCACGAGGTGGGCAGGGCACCTGTGAGGGCCAAGCCGGCCAGCAGGAGGCTAGAAGGGCAGGCTCCCCACTCCTCGGAGGAACCTGCTCACCGCTGCGTGCATCGCCTGTCCGCCTCGCAAGGCCGGCTCTTTCGTCTCGGATGGCCTGGGGCCCGGGGCCTGTGGAGCTCGGAGCATTTTCTAGAATGCTTCGACACACCAGGAAGAGCTGTCCAGCGGACGCGGTGGGCGGATGGCAGCACTCACAGACGCTGAAGGTGAGCCCCACACCTGAGCCGGCCGTTGGTGGGAGGAGGGTCGGGGAGAACAGCAGACGCCCGTGTCTCTGGCACCTGCTTTCCAGGGGAAACAGCCTCCCGGGCCCCAGGGTCAGGACAAGCCTCAGAAGGCATCCGGTGCTGGGCAGCTCACTCCTGGGTGGGGACGGTTCTCCTCATGGGACCACAGGTGTGTGTGCGCGTGTGCACCCGTGTGTCTATGCGTGGGGATGGGGGTGCAGGAGCCTCCCCACATTGTGGTTCAAAGAAGCCTGGAGCGTGAGTCCTGCTAGAGCTGTGGTCGTTCCTCTGGCACTCTGGGGCTCCGCCGGTGCGGGCAGATGGGTGGTGAAGGCCACTAGAAAGCGGTGGCAGGGGTGTCCACTGCTCTGAGTCCCCCACCCCCCCACCCCGGAAAGGCCCGAGAGGAAGGAAAATGGCCAGAACAGCTGGATCGTGCAAGAGCAACTTCAAAGAGATATAAAGCTGTCAGAGGAACAAAACAAGTAAAAGGGAAGATCCTTACAAGGGAAAATGGATCCAGAAGGACAGACGGCAGAAGCCACATGGGGCTGGCTGAGCCACAGAGCCGTCCTGAGTCTGGGTGGCCCTGACCTTGCTGTGGCCCTGAGAGGCGGGCCGGCTGGGGTGTCGGGGGAGGGGCCCTGCAGCCCCGCTGGGCTCGGAGGCAAGGAGTGAAGGTGGGATGTCCTGGGCAGCAGGGCCAGAGAGACCCCATCGTTCCTTCTTCCTTTTCATTTCCTCTGCCACTTGCCTCCTGCTGCAGTTGACCAACTCCTTCCTGCTCCCGTGTCCTGGACCTGGTCCTGGATCTGGCCTCTGGGTGCACAGGTCCCAGAACATTCCTCCAGAGCATTGCTGGCACCTTCCTCCACGGCCACCACCTGCTCCCAGACACGGTCCATCCTGGCTGCCTCCCCTGCCCTGCCCGGCCATCTCCCGCTAGAATGCCGGCTCCTCGGGCAGGGACCTGGGTGTCTGCAGTGGTGCCCACAGGACGCCTCCGTCCATAACTGGGGGACACAGAGGTTCGGCACCCTGCGACGTCCCCCTTCAGCACCATCGGAGACTCATAAAGCCTGAAAAAACTTGGGGGAACCGGCCTTCCCCCAGTTTCCATATTTCCCCAAAATTCTATTGCCTCCTTCAAGAGGGAGTTAGCCGTCTATTTCCTAATGTTTATTTACTGATCATAGGCAGGCTGGAGCAGTTAAAGATAATTCGCCCACCGAAATGCACATGGCAAGTCTGTGTGTGTGTGTGGGTGCGCACGTGTGGGCACATGTGTTCATGCATACTTGCATACATGTGTGCCTGTGTGCAGAGGACACAGGGCAGCCATCCTGGTCCCATGTGCATGACTTCGTCACTGAAGCAGTGCGTGAGCCTGGTGAGGGGGGCGGGACGACTGTGGTTCTGCCTCCAAGGGGCGCACTCAAAGGAAAATGAAGTCAGCCGTCTCAGGGCTGAGAAGGGGAAGGCAGGCCAGGGAAATCTTTCCCCTGTGGCTTGGAGGAGCTCCTTGTCCCTTCCCCAAGGAGCACCACCCCTCCCAGCCCCAGGCCAGGAGCCATCTCCCGTGGGCGGCTGGGGAGAGAGCGTGAAGCAGGAGTCCTCTCTGTCCGGCCCCAGGGAGGACGCCGGGTGTGGACCCAGGGGCTGTGCATTGGGCGGGATGGGACAATATTCCAAGGCCGGGAGAGCTGGCCTAACCCCAGCTTTGCCCTTAGTAATTGCGCGGACCCCTCTGGGCCCCCAGTACTTGGTCTGCAACACGAGGCGAGGAGCAGCCCCGTGTCCCAGGGCGTGCTCCGGGTCGGTTGGGGAGGGTGCTGCAGCTCCCGGCGGACAGCTGGCCGTCCACGGGTGTGCGGTACAGCACCCGGTGTTCCGTCAGGGCAGCAGCGCTTGATCCAGGCTCAGGGGAGGCTGAGCGGGACGGAACCCTGCAGTGGGAACCCAGGAGGAGGTGACCCAGAGGGAAGCCAGGAGCGGAGCGGGCAGGGGGAGAATCCCGCTGGGAGGCAGGCAGCCGGGGGCTGGCATTCTGGGCAGGACCAGAGGTGCAGATGAGAGGCAGAGGAACGACAGGGACAGGTGCTTGGGCACTTGGAGTCCAGCCCTCATTTCACGCCTGATCTCATCTGAACCTCCCTGTGACCCTAGGAGGTGGGCGCTGTCACTCTCACCCCAAGAGAAAGAAACTCAACGGGGGGGAGTGATTTCTCTAGTGGCACAGCTCTAGGAATCCCTGCGAGATGGTCTGACTCCAGGGCTGGTCTAGGGGACGCAAAGCTGGCAGGCGGGGACCGATGGTGCCCCCGGACTGAGTCCCAGGCTCCTGCAGCCCACACAGCCTCAGCTCTGTGGAAACTGAGCTGCAACCCCCAGGGCCACAGGATCGGTTCAGCAGGTGGCCGCCGTCACTGAGAAGACGCGAAACAGGGTAACAAATACTGGGGCTCACGATGCATGGAGGGAGATGTGTTCTTGGGTGAAAACATTCCATTAGACGGGTGTACAAAGGTCACTGCTTATTTTATACGTAGCCATTCTGTGTGCCCTGGCTTGAGACGCACAATGTATTTCTTACCCTGGCCACGGTCAGCCAGCTTTGAAAGCCGCTGCTTTCAGCCTTTCTCTGTTCTGCAGGGGCCTCCGGGCCTTTGTTCTCCGAACAAGAATACCAGTGCCGGGCACAGGACAGGAGCCAGGACGTGCTGGAGGGTTTCCGCTCCGTGCCCCCACGCGCACACCAATGGGGCTGGCTCAGCCAGGTGGCGGCACCGCCGTGTGGGGTCCGAGAGGTCGGGGTGTTGCGATTTGACTGTGATCCCACGGGGTTCCTCACCTGCAGGCCAGGGGTGCTCAGCAGGTCCCCAAAGCGAGGCCCAGGCTGGCCTGTTCTGAGAGGCATAGAACCCCATGCGGTTATGGGGAGCTGGCGGCGTGAGGGCCCTTCCTGTCCCTGAGCCAGTGTTGCTGGCTGAGGAGAGTGTCTTGGGGAGCAGAGGGATGTCGGGGCATGACACTGGGAGGGGCCAAGAAATGCCGGGCGGGGCTGGGAGGCCTGTCAGGGGAAGCTGTCTGAGCTCCCTCCTGCCAGCCACAGGCCCCAGGAGGAAGGCTTTGGGGGTTATCAGATTTGTTTTCCAATCGGGGACTAACTCTGGCTGGAGTGTGGGGCTGCCCCCACCCCCACCTGTTGGGCTTCCTCCAGATGGTCCCGCCCCTACCACAGAGCCCCACAAACGGGGCACAAAGCCTGGGGTTTTCACATGTACCCTCCCTACCTTGCCGGGCATTCTTTTTCCCCTTCCCCTTCCCCTTCCCCCAAGCTCTCACACTGACTTCTTTTGTCTAACATGGCCGTGTCCTTTTTAAGGTCTGCAAGGCCAGAGGCCAGCTGTCTACTTTTCTAAATATCACTGAGCGTTCTGGATGTTCAAAATATGGGAGTTGGCTGTTTTGCCCCTTGGAGAGCGTCAGGGGCCCACTCCCATGGGGAAAGCTGGGAAGATTCTCGGACCAACTTTGCAGGGGCCTCTTCGTGGCAGTGAAGCGTTCGTTCCCCTCCTGGGAATGGGCCTCTGGTTTGGGCAATTCGAGACACCTTGAAACGGTCAGTCGTACCAAACAGGCACAAACCAAACTGGCATCCCAGCAGAGGCCTCGTCCCTCTCCTGCCCTGGCTGGGTTTCCCGTCGGCCGTACGGGTGGACTCAAGTGCTACGAAAGGGACGTTAGTTTTCCCAGGGAAACAGAACCAAACAAAGATGGAAACAAACAAACAAAAAAAACCCCAAACGCTCTCACACACCCCTAAACCCAACTACGTAGTCGGGCCTGAGGTTGGACGCCCTGTCGCCTTTGTGGGATGCAAACAAAGATGTCCCCTAGATGGCCCGCCCTTCAGACTATGGGCTGCCCATGGGACAAAGAAGCCTGGGCCTGGGGGCTTCTCTGATCCTAAGTTTTGCTCCAGACTTTGGTTCCTTTTGGCTTTGTGTGTGAAACAAAGGGGTCCCGGTCATGTCACTGAGCCGGCCAGCACGGAGTGTTTAAAGGAGAGAAAATATTGTAAAATGGAGAGGGTCCTCCAGATGGGACCACAACGGGGCCGGGCAGGTGTGGGTCTGGGTTGCACAGTCCAGGGCCCCTCCCCCACTGCAGGTGCATAGGGGACCTGTCTGGCTCAAGACAACATCACCCGTGTCATAACTGTAAGGGGCCGAGCTGTGTCTGCAGAGGTGTCCCCATGTACCTAGAGCCTCGCTTCACAACAAGCCGTTCTCGTTCAGCGGCATTGCCCCCTCAGAGTGCAGCCAGTTTCCCAGTGTCAACAAAACCGTATGACCCCCTCTCCTGTCCAGTTTAAAGGTTATTCCTAAAAAGCGGCAGCTGACGTATTTCTGATTTTTTTGAGACTCAAAAAATTATTTACCAGGAACACACAAATTGTTTGTTTTACTCTATGCTGCTTGCTCATTGACACGAGATCACTGGAAAAGAGCAAATGGAAGATGAGCTTAAAAAACTGTTTTGTTTCACCTTTTTTTTTTTTTTTTTTTTTTTTTACAGCCATTGGGGTTACTGACATTAGAACATTTGCCGTTTCAAACAAACGCAAGGTCACTCAGTTTGTACAGACTGGTTAAATAGTACCGTTTTGTACAAAACAAAAACAGATATTCCTTTGGTTAAAAAAAATTGATGACTTTTCCTGCGCCACGGTTATGTCAAGTGGAAGACGGTTCTAATTTTATCTGTGTTCAATAGGCAGATTAAAGCAAATCACGAGGCTGATGCTGTTTACAATTCTCTGAGCAGCTGAAGAAAATCACCTTGAATCTAGCATTTTCTGAGCCCACTAAAACAGCCAGGTCCCTCAGACCATCTGGGAAGGAATGAATCCCATCCATGTGTTAGTTTAATATGAAATTGTTTTATTTTGACTCTATTTTCCTTCAGGCTATTAGGGAGGAAAAGAAAAAAAATAGGAGAGCAGGAGAAAGACAGGCTTTGGTTCCTCACCATTTTCTCTGCGGGCTCTCCTTGGTTTCTCGGCTTTGGCTTTTTCAATGCTTTACTTCTTTGGGTTAAAAAAGGTACAAAATGTATATTGTAAGTATAAAAAATGATATATTTTGAACGTGACAAAATTTTAGATCCACAATACACTCTGGCAAAAATATTATTAAAAAATACCGTTTGCTTTCACTCCGCTTAAACTGAAATGTCATTCTTTTTTTCATATTTTCTGATCTGTTCAGTCTGACATTTGTTGGATATGAGAAAGTTCTGTAGACTATTCCAGAAAATACTGGAAAAAAAGTAAACGACCGATATGTAAAATTTCCACGGAAGCACGCCTGCTTGGTTAACGGTAGTTTTCAAGGCTGGGTCGCGCGGGGCTGTCGGAGGGCAGCGCGGCGGGGGCGCCGGCGGCGGCCTTCCCCTCGCTCCGCGCGCAGCCCTGCGCGCCCTCCCGCCGTCCCGGCCCCGCGCGGCCTTGCAGTCGGCCAGCATCTTCCCTCTCTGCGGCGCACCGAGGCCGCGGGGAGAGCCCTGGGGGGCCGGAAGAGGGTGCGCGGCCTGCGGCGTGGGTCCGGCCGCGTCCCACCTGCTCCGCCCGGCCCCGCGCTCCCCGCGCCGCCGCCGCCCGAGCGCACGGCCAGGGCCACCTGGCGGACCGTCCGAGCTCACTCCTCCGCAGGCTTCCATTCGGCTTTTATCTGCCTCCCCCGCCCTAACTGGTTCCAGATTTGCCACTTCGGAGGCGCGGGGACTCAGCGGGGCCGCGCTCTCGGCCGCCCGGGGACTCCAGAGCAATGAGCCCGCGGGGACGCATGCATGGTCGGGCCCCTGGGGGGACAGGGCCACGGGCGGGGAGCGGGCCGTGGGGCCGGGGCTCGGGAGTCTGACTCCGCCGCCACCGCACTGGCCTGGCCTCCGCGCAGGGCGCACCGGAGCTGTCTGTCGCCCCCCCCACCCCCGCCCCGGAGCACAGCCTCCGTCCGCCCGGTCAGGCAGGCTTGGGGAGAGGTCCCAGGGCCTCTGGGCGCCCTCGAAAGCGGGCGCGGCGGGCAGCGCAGTGCACACACCGGCTCCCAGGCCCTGCGCCCCGGCAGCCACGACGCCCAGCCCTCCCGGAAGGGCAAGACCACCCACGCCGCCGCCGACGTGGGAACCCGGTTGTCGTGAGGCCTGGGGCGCGGCGGGTGGGGGGCTCGGCCTGGCCCCCGCAGCACCACCATCTTGAGTCACTGTCCAAAGTGGGGAGAGCCCAAGCCGAACTGCTCCGAGCCTGCCGGGCCCCCAGCGCCCCGCGCCCCCAGGCCTGCCTCTGCGGCTGGGCCCAGCAGGCGCCGGGCACCGGAGGGGGAGGGCCCCAAGGGCCCAGGGCGCTGTTCCAAAGGCCAGAAAATGGAAACTGTGCGAAAAGAATCCCCAAATCCGGCCGGGCCCCAAGCCCACCAGCTTACATAAAGCCCCAGGAGCCCGCCCGCGGCCTCCCCGCCTCGGGGTGAACAATCGGCGGGCGCCTGGCCAGGCTGCCCTGGGACTGGCACCACCACCGGCCCCCTGACCACGGGCCCGGTGTGACCCCAGGGAGGGGGCAGGGGTCTCGGCCTCTTCCCACCATCTGCCCCGAGAAACATTTAACTGGCCTTTAATCACATTAGCAGCCGGCCCCAATTAGGGCCGCAGGAGGGGGAGGCAGGAGGAAACCGCCGCCGTGTCACTCGAGGATAAAGATCCTTTCATGCCCCAGGCCTGGCCGTGGGCAACGCGGCGGGCGCCATCCCCAGCCTTTGATTGCCGGCGCCTGGGCCTCGCCGACGCCGCCATCGCTGCCCCCAGCCCCCAACGTGCCTTCGCCCTCGGGTGACCGCGTGGGCGCGCAGGGCAGCGTCCGAGGCCGGGCCCACGCCCGCGCGCCCACGCCCGCGCGCCCACGCCCGCCGAAGCCTGGCCCCGCGCGGCCAGCGCCTGCGCACGGGAGCGCCCGAGGGGGCGGCGGGGGCTCGCGCAGGGCCCCCGGGACACCAGCGCCCGGGGGCCGGGACCCTGGTAAGGCCGCCGCCCACGGAGCGGTTCGGAGGGAGGGTGACCCACGCCGCGGGCGGCCTGGGCAGGTCACCTGTGCTCTCGTGGGCCCCCATCCCGAGAGGGGCGAGTCAGCCCCGTGGCGGCAACGTCCTCTCGGGCTCGGAGTGAGGCGCGGAGGGCCCTGCAGGCCAAGCCCAGGCCCAGGCCCAGGCTGGGCGCTGCGGTGGTGGGGCTGCCGGGGGTCCTCGGCCGGGCGTCCGACCCCAGGAGCGAGGGGACCGCGGGCCTGGGGCAGCGGGGCCGGCCTGGGCCTCCGGTGCGCCCTGTCGAGGGGTGAGGGGCGAGGGGCGCCGGCGCGCTGTGCTTACCTTGCTCGGGCGCCGGGCCCGCGCTCCCCGCGCCCGGGCGCCCGGAGGGTCGGAGCGGGGCGCGCTCTGGACGGGCCGGGGTCGTGCGAGGACAGCGGCCGCCCGCGCCTCCGGAATGCTGATGCCGCCGGCCGCGACGCCCGGGGGGCCCGCCTGGGACCCCCGCCCCATGGCGGCAGCTGCAGCCCGGAGCCGCGTGACCCCGGCCCCGACCTCCCGCGCTCGGCTGTTTGTCCGCACACAAAGGAGAACACTCATATTTTTCTTTCCCGGGCGCAGACTTCACACCCGCCCCATCTCCCCTCCCCCAAGTCACCCCCCACCCCACACACGCCTGGCTGAGAACCGCTTGCTCTGCGCACACCCCCTTGGTCTGCCCTGTTGAATTCCATAGTTGTATTCGAGGATGTCAGCGCAGCTTAGAAAGTTTCATAGAAAGTCAGAGAGCAATTAGAGAGGCCCTTTTGTTGGAGTTTCGTTGGTGCCATGGAGTCTTAAAGGAGCGCCTGAAGCGCCGAACACAATCCCATTAAGCCGCCCAAACTCCCACAGTCCTCAATGGGGTCTCAATGCTCCGACAGACTTTGGCCGGCTCGCACCGGAGCCCCTGCAAGCCGCACTCCCACCGGGGCGCGCCGGTGTCCCGGCTGCGGGGCGGCCGCTGGAGCGCGAGGCGCTGGCCGCGGGGCCCACGGGGGAGCGCTTTGGTGCACTGACCCAGCACTGCGGGGTCTTGGCGCTTGGGGAGTCCCGTCCGGTGGCTAGAAAGGAGAGCTCGGTTTCAGTCAACTTTTTACCTCCCTCCGCTTTAAAAATCGATGGGCTAAACGTTTGGAAGACGGGTGGGAGGAATCGCACGTTGCTGAGAAAAAGGCCACATATGACCAAAGTTTCAGCTTAATTGAATTTTAGTGCCAAATTATAACTCACTGAGTAACTGCGCTGGGGTGGAGGGCGTGGAGAAGGGAGTGAATGGGGGAAGGCGATTCTAATGGAAATCCGGCCGTCCAGAAACACCGCTGTGCGGGCCACCCTCCTCGAGGAGCGACAATTGCAGCCTAATTCCAAAGGAGTGAGGTTATCAGACTGCGGGCTTTTATGTGGGAAAATGGGATTGGCCCCACTTCGATTTGTGGTTTGGGGTTGATATTCTTGTGCGTTATTTAATGTAGAGGGCAACTCTTCCATAGAGCATGGCTTTCCCTTTGTTGGAGAGTGACTTCTCTTCTTGCCAATAAAAATTAATCTCTTCCTTTAGAAGTCAAAAAGGAAAGAAAGCAGGTGTTTTAAAGGAACAAAGCATTTTCTTTCTTTTTTTTTTTTTTGTAAAAAAAATAAGTAGTTGGTTGTCAAAGCAAAGTGCCAGTTTTAGAACAATTAGGATTTTGCTCCTGGTGTGTATCACAGATGTTCATTTTGTTAGATAGAAGTTCGTCCGTACCTGGTGGTTCCTGGAATGGTTTTAGGAAAGGAAAATAAGTGATCGGCTCATAATTAAAGATTATAATTTTGATGGTAATGAAATGAGCATGGGTTATAGGGGAAGTGGGCCGTGTACAAAATCCATAAGGGAGTAATTAAAAATGCATGTGCAAAATTGAATGTTTATTTTTTGAGTAGTTTGTATTAGTCATCAATGATTTGGAAAATTTTCTCAAATCCGCCCCGCTTTTCTCTCATTTCTTTTCCTTTCTGGCCTTGTGGTTGCCAGTCACTGGGCCTCTGACCTCTTGTTCTGTGCACACACCATACTTGCAGCCAGTCCACACCGTCTGGCAGGAAAGGACAGACAGTGGGCTTCAGGACCTGCAAATCCCAGCCTCAGACACTTCCAGCCTTAGCTTTACAGTCTTCTGCCTTAGCCACATTGGTTTCTTCACTGACTCTTTCTCTCTTGACTCTAGATTTCCCTCCTACCTTCTGCCTCCCTAAAATACCTTGCACCTTCCTCCACCTGTCCGACCACACCTGTCAGACCCCATTGCCTCCTCATCGTCTCTTGGACCCATGTGGGCCTGGCCCTCATCGGGCTCCTGGGGAACCATCTCTACCACCGGGTTCTCACGGAGGGCCTGATGACACCATCTGTCTTTCATTTTTCTCATATTGTAGCTTGGCTTTGGGAATGTTTCTAGTTGAGAAGAAAACAATGAAGACCCCTTGAGAGCAGGTATCACTTTACACATGTCTTGGGGCTCTGTCAGCGGCCAGCGCCCAGAAAGTAGGCCATCCATCTGTCAATCGGGTGTCGATTTATAAATCAGAATCACATTTCAGCAAGCAGAGAGGAGAAAAAAAAAAACAGTGACAAATGCTCCTGTCCACCAAAGGCACCAGGAGAAGCTGACATGTTTCTCCGTCGAATTCACAGGACCTGTCGCTGGACTTTTTCAAACCGACATAAAACGATTTCGATTAAATGGAATCTTAAATTGTTTAAAAAATGTGGATGACTCAGTTGGACTGCAGTAGAAAGTGAGGGGAAAAAAAAAAACCAAAAGCAAATGCAGAAATCCAAACAGTTCAGTCTGCTTTGGATATCCTTGATTTGCCCAAGAAAAGGAGCAGATTCCTGAGAAACAGGCTCAGAAAGTCTCAAAGTGCTGTCACGTCTTGGCGAAGGCCCGTGACCCTGAGGCGTCTGGGGGGTGGACAGGACCCTCTAGCACCTTCTGGAGGGCCACCTCCGATGCTTCCCACTGGCACCCTGGTGGTGGGCCGGCTCTGCAGAGGAGGAAAAAGTTCCACTCTGGTCAGCAGCGCACACTGAAAGTCACAAGACAAAAACAATGGGAACAAATCCACTTGGGAGATTCTTCAGGGAACAAAGAGATTAGCAATTTGTGGTGGAGCAGAAAGAGGTGAGAAGCAGTGCCCTCGGGAATTTGAAGGAGGAAGAGTTAGCATTTCGGTTCCGTGCAAATGTGTTAACAACCCATCCACAAGAAAGGTGTCATTTCTGGCCACTAGATCAAGTTCCCCGAAGCAGATGGATGCGCATTTGGACAAGGGTCCTGCCTCGGCAGGGGCCAGCCCCGGAGTCCTGATCTTCAGTGGAGAACCCGGACTCTGTTGCGGAGGGTCCGATTCTCAGCTCATCCTTGTGAGCACCGGGAGAATCATCTGAAGAAGAAACAGGTGTGTATGCACAACGGACGGTTGCGTCTGGAGGGCTGACCAGGTCAAGATGTGCACAGGGCGTGACTTTCCAACTGTTTTGAAGACCCAAAGAGCTTCCTCCCTGAGGAACAGTGTTAACAAGTGGGTGGTTGGGTGAAGTGCCTCCCATCCCTGAAGTCCTCTGACTTTCTTCTTCTCCTTCTTCTTCTTCTTCTTCTTTTTTTTTTTTTTTAAAGATTTTTTATTTATTTATTTGACACAGAGAGAGAGATCACAAGCAGGCAGAGAGGCAGAGAGAGAGGGGCAGCAGGCTCCCTGCTGAGCAGAGAGCCTGATGCGGGGCTCGATCCCAGGACCCTGGGACCTTGACCTGAGCCGGAGGCAGAGACTTTAACCCACTGAGCCACCCAGGCGCCCCTCCCCAGTTCCTTTAAGCAAAAAAAAAAAGGCATGAGTTCCAAGGTCCTTTACACCCCTCTCCCATCGGTCAGTTTGAATCGTAGGTTGCTCTTCAGTGTTGTTTCAGGAACGCCTACCTATCTTCAGACATGTCAGAAAAAAATGGACTAAGGACCTTGCTTTAGCGTAATAAGAGCTCCCGGTACTGACACCCGAGGCTACTTCCATGTCCTGCCCTAGGTGAGGGCTGGACACAGTGACAGGGACAGCAGTTGACGGCTGATGGCGGCATTTCACCCCTCACCCTGCCGGGAAAGTCTCCCACGCTTAAAAAAGCCGTAAGTGCCTTCATTGGCCTCTGACCTTTTGAATAAAAATAAACTGCTCATGACTAATAGAACCTGAGGTCCTCAGATGTCCTTAAAACGATGACAGTCAGCCCCCAGCACGTGGGTGGATTCCTGCAGGGGCTGGAGGGTTGGGTTTGGTCACCTGCACCGTCCCGTCCAGTGTGACCCGGTGAGTTCGTGGGGCCCGCATTCGGGCTGATAATAAACATCCACCACTCTAAGCGATAGGACCGTTTCCGCGCAGAAATCGCGAGCGTTCCCATTTAAGTGGGAATGTGGTGTCTGTTTCAATTAGCACTTGCTTATTTCCTAGGAAAGGTCGCGAGCTGTTTGTGAGTCTGAGTTTTTTCTACGGCCCCTACAAGCAAATGCAGGGCACAGGGGTGGTGCGCGCTCAGGAAGGATCAGAATGCTTTGGTCAATTGTAGGCTGCGTTGGACACGAGCCTGCGACCTATAGGAAGGCGCTTCTGGAGGTAGTGTCGGTCGCGGGACCTAGGCCCACCACACCGGTGTTCTTTTTTGTACAGACTCTTCAGGGGTCCATCTGGTGCTCAAAGCAGAGCGGCCGGGTTTTAGTAATGCATGCCTTTGGGATTCTGTATTAATGCTTATAGAGGGGGAAGGGGCATTGAGGGCCAATGTCCCCCGTGTCTGACACGACTGGGAGGGCACGGAAGGGAATGGCCAGCAGCTCTTAGGAGACAGCCTGCAAGGGGCCACTGTGGTGTTTATTCTGGAGCTGCCCAAAGTAGCAGGTGTCCCTCAGCACGGTGGCTGAGGCAGTGGGGTTCTGCCTGTCCCCCTCCACGGACCCGACACGCGGAAGGGAGAGGCCCGACCACAGGGAGGTGAACTTCAGCGGCCGGGGAGACCAAGGCCATGCCTGCTCCAAGGGGAACGTCCCTCTGAGGTTCCACTTAACATTTCTCATGCCTGTTCCTCCTCCCCAACTCCCGAGACCTCAGGGTGTTTACACGGCTTATGTGGGAAGGATCGACTTCATTTCGTGGGATTAGATGAAGGGAAGCAGGTGAAAGTATAGGCTGGGGGAAAGAGAGCCAGGGTCGCGGTGGCTTGCAGGGACAGGGACGGTAGATCGGACTCTGTGTAGGGCGCGTTTGCTCAGACACTGCCCTGAAGATGAAGAAATCGTCTCGGCCCCTTCTGACCCAAGGCCCACTGAGGGCCTTGGGGTGGCGGGGACAGGGGTGGGGGAGCGGTGTTGTGTCAAGTGCGTCAGTGCAGGAGTGTTTAGGGGGCAAGGAGGGGCCCAACAAGATGTCCTTGGGAGGCAGAGGCTGAGCTGAGTCTTATGGGGTAAGCTGGCCTTGACGGAGGGAAGAGGACGGCGCTGGGTGAGGAGCAGGAGAGGGTCGTCCAGGGAAAAGCAACAAACAGCCCGAGGAGGGGTGTGGCAGGGACTTCGGGGTGCCCTCTCCATTGTGAGACATCAGCTCTTCATCCCGGTTTCTCCATGACGCATCAGTGGGGCGATCGCTTGCCCAACGGCGTGATCGGTCCCATGCCATGCTGTGTTGCAGCAAGTTCAGCGTCAAGGTCCGTAGACTTGAACAGGCACCTGCGAAAGAGAAGCACCGACGGACAATTTCGTAACGTTCTCTTACGCAGGGATGCTTGAAGGATCTCTGTATTAGTTTTGTCTTTGATTCATGTATTCAGTGAACAGTTACTGGGCATCTCACAGGTGCAAAGCACTGGCCAAGACACCGGGGTACACGGCCTCTGCCCTTGCCGGGCTTACCACCAGCTGGGGAAGACGGTCAGCAAGGGCAGTGTGTCCCCCAGGAGGCTTCTGAGTGCCTGCTGTTTCAGCAGCTCCAAAGAAAAAGAGCCTCCAGCAGACATCACTGGGAACCCTGCTGTGTGCCAGGCATACTGGGAGGTGCCGGGGAGTGCATGAGGTTGTCCCCATTTTCACGGAGTTCAGGGCCTGGTAGGGAAAGATGGTCAAGGTTGTTGGAGTCAGTGGTAGATGTCTCCGGGGGGTGGGGTGCAGGGTGTCCTGCCGGGGGTGGTCGGTGCTATGCCTGGAGGAGGGAAGGCAGCCAAACCGCCGGTCTCTCTGGGGTCCGGTAACCCTTAGTTGGGGTTGGGGAGAGGGTGGGATGGCGGCGGAGGGGGAGCAGTGGACCAGGTGGCTGGGGCCGTGGAGTTCCGTGCTTCTCGATGACAAGAGTCAGGAAGCTCGAAGGCATCCCCTCAAAGATGTTCTACTGAATTCAATGCATATTTTATATGAAATGTTCCCCAACATTAGGTATAATTTGACATCTCTTAAAGAAAAATCTGATTTCCCAAACGTCACCTGGGTAGCTGTTTCCATGTCAGATTAGCTTCCTGTTGAATAAAGATTTCGAGTGTGGAATGCCAAGAACGGGTAGGGACACAGGTCCTTTTCCTGGACACCAGCGACCCTGGCTGCCGATTAGAAATGCAACTGGATTTTCCCCAAAGGCCAGCAGTCAGCCCCTATCCCCTAGACAGTGACGAAGGAAGACTTCCCCACCTGCTGGCCCCATGAGCGGTGTGATGGGCGGGTAGGCCTGGTTGGCTGCTGCTGAAGGTGGGTTTCTGCAAGTTTCCTCTTTTCCCCCCACTTTTGCTCTGGGACTGTGGGTATGATAGGGGCCGAGCAGCCGGTCAGCAAGCTGGGACCCCCGATGGGCCTCATTCTCAGGCCGAGAGAGCTGCCCCACCCCCGAAACCGATTTCTGGGCTGAGCCAAATACATTTTTCTATTCTTTTTAAAATAAAAGAGCAACCAGTTAGAAATTAGTTGTTCAATTCAACTGTTTTTTTTTTCCTCTCTTTTTTTTAACCTTAAATTTTTTTTTTTTTTAATGTGATAGAATTTTTTCCTTCTGGGCAAATTCTTAGGATTTAATTGCACTTAAAACTGTGGAGCCTGTCAGAGTAAATTGCAGATCGTAGAGTCTTCCCCAGCGAAAGCAGTCCTTGTGATCGTCACCGCCCGCAGACTTCTCAGATAAAGTTGTGGGAAGGACAATTTAAGTCTGCAGCGTGGTGAACCACACCTCAAATCAGTATTCAGCACAAAGCTCATCACGCTCAGAGACAAACACCGAAGTCAGCAGCCATGATGTGTGAGGAACCAAGCTGTGATTTTTAAAGCGATTCCAAAATTCTCC
The DNA here is from genome assembly GCF_922984935.1 of Meles meles. Taxonomy (NCBI): domain Eukaryota; kingdom Metazoa; phylum Chordata; class Mammalia; order Carnivora; family Mustelidae; genus Meles; species Meles meles. The sequence continues at coordinate 147,782,173 of NC_060071.1, read as the reverse complement.
TCCTGAAAGGCAAGGAGAGATGTCTACCGCACCGGTTTGAAGTTAATCTGTAATTTTTCTTTTTTTTTAAGAAAAAAGACAAAGCAGTCTTATGGCATCTTAAAAATAGTAAAGCAGAAGCAACATTACCAGCGCCGCATCTGCTCCGGGCTCGGTCGGCTCCTGCTCGTTCCTGGGAGCAAATGGGACCGCCACAGGGCACGCGTCACCACAGCCTCCCTTCGGCCGGGAGGCCAAAGCCCAAGGGTCCTCTCCCTCCCCCGAAATACTCCCTTCCTCCATCTTTCTTTCTGAACATGGAGTTTTAAGACTTTGTTTATTTTTAAGAATTTTTGGTTCCAGAGTTGTTAACACACAGTGTTCCTATGCGTCTTCCGTCCGCAGTGTTTGAGAAGTGAGCTTCTGGTGCGGAACCCAGCGGAGCTTTCTGGAACTCCGACTCTGAGTAGATAAAAGTAGATAAAAGATAAGATCAGAACTCGACTCTGATCTCTGGCGTCAAGGGACGGCCCCTTCCCCCACACTCTTTATTCTTTCTCCCAGGGCCAGCACTCCCGTGGACCCATAGTAAGCCTCAGCCCAACCACTACTGAGTCTATAAAGGATAGGAAGTCATTTATCTATTGTCTGGAATCCTTTTCAAGGAAACTGCACTATGTCTATCAATCACTAAGATATACTTTATCTGTATTTTTTATGTAGGTCCCTATAGATCAGGACGGACTGGGAAGAAAGCTCCTTCTTCAGGGAAAGTTCGCACCTGCTTCCACCCTTCGGCCCTGCGGAGAAGGTGAGTTACATAACAGACGCCGAGCTCTTGGACCCTCTGCTCAGTGAGAGCGGGAGAGGAACAGAGCAGCGGAGGCCAAGGCCTTGGGTCTGGCCTCGGGCTTCAGCTCGGTGCTGTGAGGTGCGGGTCCCTTGTCACGTACACCTGCGTCCCCTCGTCTGCAGCAGATGTGGGCGTGGGTGTCTTCGGCTATCTCCCATAAGGACTCACCTGATAACCCGGGAAGGCCCCCCCGCACCGTGCCTGACGCTCAGCGCAGTGTGCGGTGATGTAATCGGTCTGTAAAGGAGAAGACGGGCTTTTCCAAAAACAAGATCAGAAAAACTAAGGTCTCTGGATCCTGGCATCCTTTTCTCTGATGCCACCTTAACAGCATTAGCCTGTTTCCTGTGAATGCGATTAGGTAGGTTCTCAGTGTCCGAGTCCTGAAGGGACTGAAGCATTCGTCGCTCCCAGACGTTATTAGGTGACTAGCGTGTGTGTGTACGTCTGTATGTGCACTTTGTACACCTTGTAGGCTGTCGGGGCACAGCAGCAGGGCTGTTACGGGCCTCACCTCCCTAGAGCTAACTCGAGCTAGGAATTGACCGTGAACACGGCCCCCGAAATGAGAACACGAGCCTGTGAGTGTGTGGTTCTCTGTTGGGTTGCAGATCGTGGCTACTGCTGAGGGAGAGCTTGGGAAACGGGGGCCTCAGAGGCTCCTTGGCGCCACTGGGGACCTGAGAGGAAGGCTCCTTTCTTCCTCCTCCCGATGAAAAGGAACAGCCAGGGTCCTAGACCTGGCCAGTTCCCTAGGCATACCTGGAAGGCGGGTGCTCAGGCCGGGCTGGTCCCTTGCAGAGGGAGGCATGAGCAAGGTCTGGGGGAAGGGCCCAGAGATGACCTTGTACCTCTCTGGGTCGGCCCAGGGCCTTGGGCAAGCCTCAGAAGCTTCCAGAGCCTCATCTTCTTTCTGTTGTGTGAAGACTCGCTAATGTCACCCAGATTTGCTGCGGGAGCTTGCTCTCCCCAGTCCGGGCGGAGTGTGTGATCAGTTCCACTCGGTGTGGTCAGAGCCCATCCCCAGCTAAGAAAGAGCCAGTTGCTTTCTGGGACAGTTTGCTTTTATAAACGCTGCAGGCAGGAACCGCAGTAGAATGTCTGACGGGAGTCAGTGGTCCCGGGAGCCCATGCAGCTCGTCCAGTCCTGCCTTGCACGGATCTGGTTTCCTTGCATGCTCTTTTCCATGGAGAGCTCTTCCCACCTCGCGGTTCTCCTTGGGTCAGAGAGAAGAGGAGGCCTGCTTAGAGTGTGAATTGTTGTCAGAGACCCTTCTAACCCACGGCAAGAGTGTGGGAAAATGAAATCCAGATGACTCCCTACCCAGTTCAGTCTGAATAACCAAGCTAGATGGTGTCCTAAATGTCAAGGGGCTTTGTTTCCTGAGCCCAGAATGGGCCCAGTGTTAGAGTATCTTATACCTAATAGTTACAAAGTGCGTATACAATATGCAACACTCCTATACTGTTAATTACCCTCAGAGTGTAAAGTTAGGTTCAAAGCTGTCCACCCAAAACCTTCCTGATGACATAGTTAAGGTGGTTTGTAAAAAATATTCAGGATTAGGTCCACGAACATAAACCAGTTTGTACCGAACATTGTTAGCGGGGCACCTGGGTGGCTCAGCCGCCTACGCATCTGCCTTCTGCTCAGGGTCCTGGGGTTGAGCCCCTGCTCGGCAGGGAGCCTGCTTCTCCCTCTCCCACTGCCTGCTGCTCACTCCGCTCATGCTCTCTCTCTCTCTGTCAAACGAATAAGTAAAATCTTTAAAACAAAACAAACAAAAAACCAACATTGTTAGCGATCCGTTGTTTGATCTCCTCCGAGTATAAAGCTGGTTTGTTGTGTGTAGACCAAGTCTCCCTGTGAGTCTTGTTTATAAAAGACAGCGTTCTGGGTCAAAGTTCCGAGTACAGGTCGTATAATGCATTATTATAAAATGCTTCATTGCAATGGTTTATAGATTTCTTCCTCCCGAAGAGAACCTCAGCTCCAGCCCTCTGCGGTGCTGTAAATGTCTTCAGTTACGTTGTCCTGAGGCCAAAGGGATTAAGGAGCAAACATCTTAGTCAACGGCTGCCTGTGCCCGCTGCTGCTCTGTGGGTTTCGCCCGCAGACTCACTTATTCCCACTGTCCGTCCGGCGGGCTGGGTGCTCTTAGCACATCCGTCTCCCCGGGGAGGGAACCGCTGCCTGGGGAGGCGGGATGCCTCACCCCAGATCAGGCCTCAGGAGACTGCAGCTCTGTTTCTCCGCATTAGAGGAGTCTGGGAGTCCTTCCTTTGTGCTCCAGACCACCTAAGGATAAACACCAGTTGGGCGTGGGTTAGAGCCACTGGCCGGATTTCACCAGGGCAGGCTTTCTAACTCGAAATAGACTTGAAATAGACGTCTACAGCAGGCGGTTGCCCCGGATTTAGGGAGCCCCCCCCCCCATCAGACATCAGCCGTGCTCGCTCATCAGAGCATGTCCCCGAACCAAATCTGTCCTTTGAAAATTTAAGAAAGAGCTAATGTTATCAATATGGACTCTACACACAAAGCAGACTGTTAACTAATAGTTCACAGGGCAGAGCTAAAAAGGCAATTGGATTTTATTTAGGATTTCTAAACTTCTGAATTTGAGCCTAGTTGACACGCAACGTTCCCTTAGTTTCCGGCGTCCAGCACAGCGACGGGACGACCGTGTACGTCATGCTGTGCTCACCGCACGCGTAGCTGCCGTACCCATCTGCCTACCGATGGACCCCTGGGCTGCTTCCAGAGTTTGACTACCATAAATGATGCCACAATAAACACAGGGTTGCATATATCTGTTCAAATAGGGTTTTCATTTTCTCTGGATAAATACCCGGTAGTGCAATTACTGGATCGTCTGGTGTTTCTGATTTTGATTTCTTGAGGAAGCTCTGTCCTTTTCCCCACAGTGGCTGTAAACTATGACAAAGAAGGCAGGAACCTACGGTGGGGAGAGGATGAGTGTCTTTAAGAAACGCCTGTCTGCCTCCTTGTGACCTCTGCCATATAAATGGATAAAATCTTTAAAAAGAGAGAGAGACGGTGCTGGGAGAACTGGACAGCTATAAGCAGAAGAATGCGACTGGACTGCTTTCTCACACCACACACCAAAGCAAACTCCAAATGGATTGAAGACCAGTGAGAGACCGGAAACCATGAAATTCATAGAAGAGAGGACAGGCAGTAATCTCTCTGACATGGGCCATAGCCACATTTTTCTAGCTATGTCTATAACAATAAAAAAAATCTTACTACAATTTTAATTTAATTTATTTTTTTAAAAGATTATTTATTTGAGAGAGAAAGTGAGCATAATAGGGGAGAAGGTCAGACAGAGAAGCAGACCCCCTGGGGAACCGGGAGCCCGATGCAGGACTCTATCCCCAGACTCCAGGATCATGACCTGAGCCGAAGGCACTCGTCCAACCAACTGAGCCACCCTGGCGCCCCACAAATTTAATTTAAAAAATCAGTCTGGGTCTCACGCGTGTCTCACGGGCCAGGTGGCGAGGCTTCTTTCAGAAGCTCCTGGGCCGGTCTGGCCGGAGAGGGAGCCACGTGAGGAGAGGACAAAGCATTCTGGGAGGACTCCAAGAGACTTAAAAACATAAACGTGATCTACTAGAGGCATGAAAAGTGAGTGTTTTCAAAAAACAGCCTCTGTTCCTGAAGAATACCAGTCGTTTCAGAGTAACCATGACACACCAGTGAGGGGAGTGCTGGGGAAGGGGAGTGACGCCGTGTGGCTCAGTCAGTGATGACCGCACACTTTCGAAACTGGAATGGCTCCCGAGGCTCCGTTGCACAACCCGGGACCCAGGTAGAGCAGCAGCCGGCTCGGTGAGCAGCGGGGCGCCGCGTCGCTGGCGTTCGCGTCTGTCAGCACATTCGATTTATGGGGTGAGTGAATCACGGACCATCAGATGTCCTTGAAGGGACCCTGCCCCCCTTCCTCTGCACTGGAGAAGCCCAGGAGCCGGGGAGGCCGGAGGGTGGAGACTCAGGGCTGTTCAGAGCCTGGGTCGGTCTCATCAGGGGATCCAACGTGTCTGTGCTCATTTCAAAGCAGAAGAAACACACTTTTAGAGGAAGAAGAGAAACCCAGCTCTAATCCTGCCCACTGGAGCCCATGGCATAACTTCCAGATGGTGATATTCAGATTTTTTTGATATTCCTCCAGCTAGGAATATGAAATACATATGAGAAAAAAAAAAAAAACTTATGCCCTGGAAGAAATGATAAACACATTCTAGCTACTGACAGTCTCTGGTCTGTACTTAACAAAACGATCACCTTGAGGTGAGTGTCACGCGGCCGGCTGGGGGTGATGTTGGAGTACACGCTTCGTCTGGTCACTCGTGGGTCTGTGATTTCATCTGCCTGTTCGCTCAGGGTCCCTGGAGCCCCAGACGAGGTCTGGGCAGGTACAGATGCTCAGAAATATCCATGGCTTCGTGGTCGGGAGGGGTAACGCTAGAGTGGAAGACTTGCATAGAGAAATGCCTTTTGGGCAGTCTTTTAAGATACATCGTTGAGAACTTCATAGTTGCGTTTGCTGGTGCAATCTTCTCGAACCTTTCCCTAGGTTCCTAAATAACTGAGGACAAGTCAGGGAGACCCAGGGAGGGACAAACAAGAGCGAGACAGGACGACGGAGGAATCCGGCAGCACTGAAGACCGCCGGAGCCCAAAAACAGACCGGAAAGTGGGCTTTGCCGAGACCGCAAACGGCATTTGTATTTCAGAACTCATTGTTGACAGTTAATTTTGGGAGGGAAGAAGGATTTTCCTTTACTTCTGTATGCAAGATGGTTCTCCATCACGAACTGTTTTAACAACTCAAGAGTTTGTTTGGCACAAATTGGCTGAAAACTCCAAGGGAAAAAAAAAAAAAAAAGCCAAGTCCTCTTAAGGGTGTCAGCCCCAGACTACATGGAGTCAGTTTGAAATATCTTAGTTTTAAGAAGGTGGCAGAATTACATAATTATTTTCACAACTCATAAGAAATTAAAATACCTCTTCCAAATGTGAAGTTGTGAGATAACACAAGCCACAAATCCTAGACTCGGGGAGTGTGTGCATCTTTTCCTCTCCCACACAGAAACCCACATCAGAATGTCTGGGCTGAGAACACATGGCGGAGCATCCCTCGCGTCCCTTGGAGCGGCACACGGGAGGAGGCCTCGGGAGCGGCTCCCCCAGCATCGACCCCGAGGGGTCGGGGTGGCCGCCACAGGGCAGGTGAGCAGGTGGCCGCCGCCGGGTGCTGGGGACCCCAGAGGCACCTTCTCTGCCACCCGCAGCAAATCTGCACGAGGTGAGGAACCGCCGAGAAGGTCCTAAGACCACGGTGCGGCCAGACAGGAGGAACCTGGGGATTGTGGCAAAGTGGTCACATGAGCCCCAGGCAGCCTGTAGCTCTGGATGGGAGACCCCGCACATTCCTCCTGTCCGTGGCTATCTTGGAAAAGCACAGCATTTCCTTGAAGCAGACTTCTCTGGAAAGCCGGCGAGCATTACCTGGGACAGACCCAAGGGCGTTGCTTTGATGTATAGATCAAGCACCTCGCCCTCCGTCCGTCCGTTTTAAGGGCCTGCCCTGCCTCACACCCTGTAGCAGGCCCTGAGGGTCCCCAAGCTGAGCAGCCGGGTTCCTGCCCACGAAGCATTCATCCCTCGTAGGACAGTCGAGTCGCGTAAACCGGGTCGGGCACGGTGCCTGGTGCCAAGGAGCAGAGGAGAGGAAATGCAGGTAGGGTGGGCACCCTGAGACAGGAGGGGGTGAGCCCGGGGTGGGACTGGGCACGAGCTCGGGGCTCCAGGAAGCATCTTGAGCAGAGATGAGCACATCTGAGCGGGGGGCAGTGATCGAGGGTTCAAGGGCGTGGAGACGGAGGAGACCTGAGAGCCGGGAGGGGGGAGTTTGGGTTCTGTGCTGAGGAGCTGGCTGGCTTCAGGGAGGGACAAGGACCCAGGATGCCTCCCAGGCTACCCTCTGGGAGCCACAGGTGCGTGGCAGCTCAAGGTGGGCCCCCTGCCGGGGAGGGACGGGTGGGTGCTTGGGAGAAAGTTTGCAGACCAGGCGCGTCAAGGCATCGGCACGTGGGTGGGACGTGCGTCTGTGGAGCCCTCTCGGCTGGGCGGGCTGCTGGCCACCGCCAAAGCGGTTTGTTGGAAGCGGAAGCCTCACTGTCTTGGGCCGAGAGGGTCAGGGTGGGAGCACAGATTGTCGAGGACAGAGCTGTGACTGACTCATCTCGGGCCCGCTGAAGTGTGCAGAATTGGGGTCCGATCGATCCATTTTAGCTGGAAACACTTTGCCTCTAGTTCTGGAGCCCGTCATCAGCGGCGCTCGCTCACCGGCCTCACTCAGTGTTTTGTCGAAGGCCATCAGCTCGACCTCAGAAACAGACTTAGGAACGTGACCAGGAAGGAGCAAGGGATGCGCCCCGGGTCTGTCCGGGTTGTGTCTTCTCCCCTTTCCTGGAGGAGTCCTATCTCGGAGTTGCACGCTAGCCGTCTAGGACACTAAATTCAAGAAAGGACTCCCGCTGCGCCCGGCCACGTACCTGCTTCCACGGACACGTGTGGACGGTGTGCGGCTGCCGCCCTTGGGTGACTCTGGGTCTAGTCACTTTGCTTAAGGAGGTGGCCTTTGGACACTTCCTGAAGAAGTGATGCCCTCGGAGCGGTCGGGAGCAGAGAAGCGTCGGCGACACTGTGTTTGGAAGCCCTGTAGGGGACCAGGGGACTAAGCGGAGCCTGTGACGGGACCACCATGGAGAGGAGCCCCAGAGCGCTGGCCCTAGTGCCTCCCAGCCCCGGAGGGCCCGTTCGCCTTGCCAGTGACTGACAGCGAAAGGGTTAAAATAACAAATAAATGACTTTATTTAGACTTGAGCATTTCTGGCATTTTTTCTAGACCCCCCCAGCCCCCCCGCAGTATTTGAAGTGACAGCTTTTGTTTGCTCACACTTGTCTGTCTTTTAAATTTCTCATATCAGCGGTGAAAGCTATTTCTTTTTCCTGTAACATCTTGAGCTTGGTATCCAATGAAGGGAGAAATGGCTCCGGCATTACTTGAAATTATAATATTATACCTAATTTTGGGGGGAAGAAAAATGAGAGTAATTTAGATCTCAAGGCGCTGAAGATTTTTTTTTGCAGACGGGTCATTTGCAACATTGCTGCTGATTAATCAGCCGTAAAAGTGGTTTTCCTGTGGGGGAGGCGCCATCGTTTCTTGGTATTCTGTAGAAACGCTGATTTTGAGGCCCATCCAGGCAAGGGAAGGACGGCGGTCATCCTCCATTTTGAGAGGATGGTCTGGCTTTGATGGAGCTCTGGCTGGGGGCGGGGGGGCAGCAGGCTGGCTTGCAGCGTCTCTCAGCAGGATGATTCGGGATAATTCGTTCTCGTGGCTGATGAGAAATCTTAACTGACATCTCTGGGGGGCTTGGGGGGAAGGGGGAAATCAGCCTCCCGGGCAGGGTAGGGGGGCCGATCCCCGGATCCTTGCATTTTCCAGCGAGGGGGGCGCTGAGGCTTCTGAAACTCTTCTGTGTGTATCATGAAAACACAGCCCGGCCTCTGAGGGAGGACACAGAGGAGCCACAGTCCGTGGGATCCTGTAATGTGGGCTGCAGTGTAAACAGGGGTGCAGTTGAACCGAGAGCGGCTCTGGCAAAGCCTGGGAGTGATTAAGCACCCCCTCCAGCAAGGTAAAGGCCGGGACCCAAGTGTAGGAGTGCAGAAAAGGAGCAAAACCATTGTTGGGGGTTATACGCCCCCCCCCACTTTTAAAATGTAAATAAATAAAGAATTCTGGCAAGACAGAACCCTCTTGGATCTCGTTGCTGACCTAAGGAGAAGAAAACAAAGGATACAGGCATTGTTGGTTGCGTGTTTTAAATTGCTGAGGTCAGAACAAAATTTAGATTATTCTGCTTCAGCAGCGCGCAAGCCACGTTCCTGGGAATTGAGGGTACTTGTTGGGGGAGGGGGAGAAGGGCTCCGGGGCCCACTCAGTCTCAGAAACCTGGCACGAATTTCGCTCCCTGGGAATCATGAGTGCCTCTTAGCCGGGTAGGAGAATGTCATTTTTTTCCTTTGCTTCGCCAGTGCTTGTCCTGGGTGACCATGGAACCCTTCCCAGGGGTCACCTGCTAAGGTCCAAGGGAAGTAGGTGAAAATGAGAAGAAATGAGAAATAAGCGTGGGAGACCCTGTGTACTGCCCCCCATGAAGGGAAGGCCGCCCGTGACCACCCTCTCCGTCCTCTGGGCTCTGCGTCGCTGGAAGTGGGTGCTGTGTGTATGTGTCCAGGTCTAGGGACAGACGGCACACTCTTCCTGTCCCATCTCCGTGTTCGCAAAGCGTCTGGCATGAGGAGGGGATCCCCTTGCTGCCTGTTGAAAGCTTGTCCCGTGGTGGGTCACCGAAGGACCGAGGCCTAAGTAGGACCCGCTGGTGGCAATGACGGTAGGAATAAGAGCTTAAGAAGCAGGGAGGCAGTGGAAATAAAGACACCGGGTCGGCCCAACTCCAGGGCTCCCGGCTTCCTGCATTCCGTTTTCTGGGGTGAGTGGGGCCAGCGGCGGTGGGGGTGGGGGGGACGCGGATACCTTCCCTAGCGTCTTGATCTGTATTTACATTCACGAGAATAAAAGCTTAAAGAGAACTTCTTGTTGTAAAATTCGGGAGAGGAATAATGGGGCAAGCTAAGGCCCAGAGCAGACGCAAATTAAGTTCATGGTGAGGCTGAGTGGGTGCACGGGGTTTTCACAAAGGGCTCCGCACAGGCCCTGGAGGAGAAGCCCTGAGCCCTTGAGTCTGCACTCCCACGAGCGATCAGAACGGGTGACGATCCCCCGAAAGGAGACTTGGGGCTGTCACCAAGAGGGAGGCGCTGGACAGGGTGGGGCCTTGGGGCTGTCACCAAGAGGGAGGCGCTGGACAGGGTGGGGCCCCGCAGCTCAGCGCCGGGGCGGGGGGGGGGGGGGGGGGGGGGGCGTGGCTTGGCTGCCCCGGCCCTGGCTCCCCGACCAGCAGCCCCATTCTTCCTTACGTGATCTTGAACCAGAGATTGGGTTTATTTTTAAATATTTAAAAATACTTGTTTTCAAATTTCATTAACCTTAAAAATTACAGACATAGGACATGTTCAAAATAAAATAAAATTTAAATAAATAAAATAAATAAAAATAAAATAAATAAATAAAATATAAAATATAAATAAATATAAATAAATAAATAAAATAAAATAAAAATTCTAACGTGAGCAAAAGCTCCCCCATCAGTAGGCCACTTGGGGACCGTGCCCACTCGCACGTGTTCTTACAAGCATGGGGCGGGGTACTGAGGGTGTGGACAGCAGTGATGGGGGAGGCGGTGCCTGCAGGAGGTTGAGGACCCCACCTCCAGGAAGGCCTCCAGGGAGCCTCGCCTCCTGCGTTCACACCTTGCCTCAGCGCCCACCCCAGCGAACAGGGCCGACCTGGCTGGCTGGTAGAGTCGCACCGAAATGCAGACGGGTGATTTTCGAGACTGGCTCATAAAAGACGTGGCCGCTTCCAAGGTGTTCTCCCTTTCTGCTGCACGAGAAGCCAGCTGCTATGTTGTGAGGATGCTCAGGCAGCCTTCTAGAAAGGCCCACGTGGTGAGGGACACAGGCCTCCTGTCACCAGCTGGCATCCACCTGCCAACGATACCGACTCTGAGACTACCTGACCCCGGCTGAGACCTCAGATGACGGCTGCCCCGTCCGGCCTCCGGAGGGCAACCCGATGAGAGACCCTCCACCAGAACCACGCAGCCCAGTGCTCCCGACTCCCGACTTCCCGAAGCTCTGAGACAGGAAGGGTGTTGTGTTAAGCTGCTACAGTCCAGGGTGACTTGTTAGGTAGCGACGGGTGTCTAAGGCCAGACGGAGAGGTGGGGAGGCGGACGAGAGGCAGAGGCTGGGCCGGCGCACCGTGTCATGCATGAGGGGAGTTCCTTCCCATACAGTTTTATAGAAACGCATATAAAGAAACTAGGAAGACGAGTCACAGACTCGTAGGAATGTCTGTGTTGTAGTGTGAATTGCCGAGGGACAGATGTCAGTCACGGAGTGACGTGTGCAGAATGATTCCGTGTTGTAGAAAACAAGCAATACATAAGGCCTCGTGTGTTTGTGGAAGCAGGGGCAAGGGCGTGGTGGGTTTCTTCAGGGCTCTGACGTTGAGGGGCGTGGAGGAAGTGATCGTGGCGGCCCTTGGGCTGTCGTTTCACTGGTTCACATACGCTTAAGTTATTCCTGTAATTTGAGTATATGTAAATAATATATAGTTTTTTTTAAGATTTTATTTATTTATCTGACACAGATCACAAGTAGGCAGGCAGAGAGAGAGGGAAAAGCAGGCTCCCTGCTGAGCAGAGAGCCCGATGCGGGGCTCGATCCCAGGACCCTGAGATCATGACCTGACCCGAAGGCAGAGGCTTAACCCACTGAGCCACCCAGGCGCCCCAACATATAGTTTTTTTAAATCAAAAGAAGGAAGTGGGTGAAAATGAGAAGAAATAAGGAGTAAGTGTAACGGCGTACAGAGGCCTTCGGTGCAGGTCCTTGTCCGTGCCGCAGGCCCGCTTGCCGGCCCACGCCGGTGGCCTGGTGAAGCCGAGGGACCTAGCTCAGACTCACGTTTTCAAATGCGTAATTTAAAATATAAAGGCTTACAAAGGAAACCCGTTCTATTGAAATAAAGTTACACCATGTTAAGAGGCAGACTTGCGATGTAGTCATGTGCGTGCCTTTATTTTAAATAAGATCTGGTGGTAAACGTAGCAACTACCGTAATTTCAAAGCGGTGACGAGCGTCGGTGGTGTTTCGAGACGCCTCCAACCCCGCGGATGCAGTCAGAGGACGTCCGCGGTTTCTCTCGATGACAAGGTCGCCAGAACTGTTGACGCTGGGGAGACCTCCGCCTGCCTTCCTAGTGGGAGGGGGTGTACTCCTGTCTGTTAGAGAGCGGCGGACTTGAAGCCGGAACTTCTTCCCACTCACGCTCACAGTCGGCTTGCAGGAGACGGTAGTTGCAAATAGGTCAAAGTGCTGTTGCCTCATCCGGGAGTGGCGGTTGATAAAATGGGAGTTCAGACGTTCCTGGGTAGGAGGGTCATAGGACCGCAGACCCAGAGATGCTAGGTTTGTCACTGGGGTAGGGCCCAGCCTGATGCCCTCGGATGCTGAGCGAGGGGGTGGCCAGCTGGGCCCAGGAGGACCAAGGGCTGCAGCCACTGTTCATAGCCCCCTGGTGCAGCCCAGCACTGGCTCCCCTTTCTTTCCTTCCTTCCTCCTTGCTTGCTTGCTTTCTAGAATCTTGGAAAAGTCAGCACAGTTGAAAAAAAAAGCACGTGGACCTTATTGTTTCATATTAGATAGGACCCGAGTCTCCTACCTCCAGCTCATAACGAAGTAGCTCCTTCCCCCAGTTTTGTTTTGTTTTGTTTTGTTTTTCCCCTAATGTGTTCTTCAGGAACCCACAGAACGAGTGTTTTCCAGATTACGGCTTGGCAGCCTGACCTCCTATAGTAATGATACCAAACACTCTCACAGCTGCCTTCGCTGCTTTCAATTTTTTATTATTTTTTATTTTTCTGCTTTCATTCATGATTCCCATTTTATTCGCTTGCAGCCTTCTTTGGCAGCTGTTCTCTGGAGGTAATACTCTGAGCTACTTTCTGGTCACTGCTGGCTGTCTTGAATTTGTCACCGTTTGCCTATTTCTAAAACTACAGGACTTGTTTGGGAGCCTAAGGACTTGGACAAACACACCAACAAGGGCCCTTCGCGTTGATCCCTTCCCTCCTGGGGCCCCACGAGGGGCCTCACCGTCTGTGAAGGTAAATCACGGAACTTGCCAGGAAGTCTAACAAATTGGAAAGATCCAAAGACCCAGAGCCAAAGGTCAGGGCCTTTCCAGACTGTTAGTCGGATAGTCTCATAACCAGCCAATCGCTTAATCATTCATAAAACATTTATGGAGCACCTCTTACTTGTGAGTGACTTTGCTAAGCGTTACAGGCAGCGTTTTTCAAGCTGTGTGTCATACACATCACTCGGTTAGTGATTACTTTAGGGAGTCGTGACCAACTTTTTTTTTTTTTTTCGGTTTTATTGAAATTCTAGTTAGTTAACATATAGCGTATTAAACGTTTCCGAGGTACAATTTAGTGACTCATCAGTTGCATACAATACCCAGTGCCCATTCTATCACGTGTCCTCCTTAATGCCCGTCACCCAGCTACCCCTCCCCCTCCCCCCAGCAGCCGTGCTTGTTTCCTAGAGTTCAGTGTCTCTTATAGTTTGTCTCCCTCTGTGTTTTTATCTTAGTGACCCACATTTTAAATCTGAAATAGAAAACAGGAGAAGTAAAGGTGGACATTTTTTTCTCGAAATGTACTTCTGAGATGCACGCACACCCACACGTGTGTCTTCTACGTTACAACGTAGAATATACAACAGTATGGCACATTAATGTCTTATTTTGGGTCATTCTCAAAAAATTGGAACGTCCTAGCTGTAGGGGATATTTAGCAAACATTGAAGATTAGAGGGCTCCCGTCCTTGAAGTCATGGTCGAGTGGAGCTATAAACACACGAGCTGTGTCTACATGAAAGCTAAGAGCACAGGCAGCTGCATGACTCTGTTTAATGGGGGCACACCTGCCCTGGGTGTGCCTGAGACCAGCCTCAGAGCTGGTCTTCCCTGGAGGCAAGGGAGGATCTCTCCAATCCCAGGGTTGGGGGTGGGGGGCTTTGGACTGCCTGTAGGGAGGGGCATTATCTCTCAGATGCACGTCTCCTGTGTGGCAGATGGAGGAGACCCTCCAGAGAAGGGGGCAGCCGGGAGCACCCAACACGCACAGCTCGGAAATGGGTCCACTGACCTGGTAAAGGAATCGGGTGGGTCACCAGCAGCGTCCTCTGTAGGGAGCTCAGATTTCCTAACAAAGGGTCCAGCTCTCTGGGAGGATGAAATGAGGCTTTCATTTCCAGTGAAATAAATTTCACTGGAAGATCCAAGGATTTGGAATATATTATTGGGGGAGGGGCGGGGGCAGAAGCGTGCTCCCTACCTCTTCTTAAATGCTTACATGCTGCCAGCTCCCCAACAGGCCGGATGTGAAACCGGGCCACGCGAATGTTACCTTTTATGTGCAGTCTGGCAAGAAAGCCTATTTGTCGTCTGTTGCCCGATAGGATTTTAGACTTAGTTCCTAGAACAGGTTGTGCCCTCGTTCAGCCAAACGAGGAGGCTGTCTCTTGGTACTTTCCGGTGGCGTTGTAGAGGGCTGTCCCTGGGCCTCTGGTTGGCTGCCCCACATCCTTGGCCAGTGGGTGTTGTCAGAACATTGAGGTTACTCTGGCTCATGAACTTACCTTTGTTAAATATTTGCAGGCTCCATGCGTTTGAAGTCGTTTTGCCTCTCTAGGACCTATGGGGAGGCAGCGGCATTCCAGGGAAGGGTTCTCCTAAAAAGGTAATGTGAACAGAGATGACTTTTGGCGTTGGAGAAGCTGGAGAGGAGCGCTCCCAAATGAAAACATCCTGATTCTCTGCAGGCCCAGCCTCTGCCACCCTGGGCAGACCGAAGACACCGAGACTCTGTGCCTCCGGACTTCAATGTCTGTCGGTTTTCACTGTGATTTGTACCCACTCTTGCTGTGTGCAGTGTAACCCATGGTTGTGAGGAAAGCGTATCAGCAAAAGCAAGGCCAGCCTAGGAGAGTCTGAGTCTGGACAGTCTGTCCTCTTGGTGGAGTTCAGAGTCGTGCTGTGCAGAGCTCCTGTCCCAAACTCCCGGGCCAAACTGGTAGATCCCATCACTTGGGTCATGCATTGTGTCCATGGACAAGAGTCTCTGGTGTCCGTGGTGCTGGTGTCTTGCCTTCTCTAATGTGGGGACACCGCCAGCTGAATGTCACGGTCAAGAGTATGTAGTGCCTGGTGTGGCAGAAGTTGTCATTTGTCTCATTACTCACTTGGTCGGTTATCTGATTAATTTTTCAGCCGTCTGATAATGAAGACTGCTTGCAGGAAAATTTACTGCAGGCTATCAGTGCTCTGGTTCATCAATTTCTAGAAAAAAACAAAACAAGGGTAATTACAACGTCCTCATTTTATTTTACTTCTTCACGACTGTGTAAGTCGTGTCTAGCGAGGAACACTGTCCGTCGCAGGCACACACAGTCCTGTTACTTGGCAGCTGGAGAGGAGACCGTTGTCATCAGCCCGCAGAGGGGAAGCTCTCTTGAGTAAAGAGGGGACTTGTCGTCATTTGTTTGCAGGAGAAACCAAGACAGGGCATGTGCTCTTGGAGAGGGGCGAGGGGCGGAATGGACAAAATACTGTTCACAGCGGTGCTTCTCAAGCCGGCCCGACCTGACGTCCCTTTTTATAACATGTATTTTGCAATGCTTTGTGACTGATTACGAAATATGGCTACAAACACCCCATCTGTGTATGTATTCCTTTTGCAGTGGGCTGTGGCCGCGCCTCTCATGGCGAAGCGGGGTCTGTTTTCCACCTCCGTCAACCCGGCCAGCCCTGTGACGAGCTGCGGCCAGCAAACCGCGGCGGAGGGGACGTGCGGGTCCAGAGCCAAGGTCTCGGAAGGCTTTGCCGCTCCTACCTTCTCCCTCTTGGGGGCAGATCACCACGCGAGGAAGCCTCAACTCGGGCCCTGGAGAGGCCACGTGCAGGGCGCCTCGCTGGCGGGCAGCCCTAGCGGGTCACCAGGCCCGTGGCCGTCCGGGGCGGTGTCCCGGGAGGATCAGCCGGGTCAGCCCAAAGGCAGAGCCACTGGGCCGCAGGCCGCGGCTGAGCCCGACCCAGACTGCTGCCCACAGAGCTGGGAGCAAAGGAATAATGACCGCCTGAGGCCCCCACGGTGCGCGGCTTGTGCTGCGGCAGCGCGGCTGCACGACCCTTCCCTGTCTCCGAAATTCGCTCTGCAACGGGTTTCAGGTTACGGAAACGACCGCGTCCGCAAGGGGGAAGCTGCGGCCTTAGCTGTGGTGTAGAAGGGAAGAGGCGGAAAGTCAGGAACCGCGTCGTGCGAGGCCGGAGCCCGAGTGCGCGCAGACCCCGAGGACGGACCGCACCGGGGGTCGCGGGAACGCGCAGGCCTCAGGTGCGCGCTGCGTGGGCGGGGTCGGGGTCGTCGTGGGCGGGGTCGAGTCGTTGTGGGTGGGCGGGGGTCGGGTCGTCGTGGGCGGGGTCGGGGTCGGGAGGGGGTCGTCGTGAGCGGAGTCGGGGGTCGGGGTGGGGGGGGTCATCGTGGGCGGGGGGTCGGGGCCGGCAGGGGGGTCCTCGTGGGCGGGGGTCGGGGTCAGGAGGGGGTCGTCGTGGGTGGGGTCGGGGGTCAGGGGCGGGAGGGGGTCGTCGTGGGCCGGCAGGGGGTCGTGGTGGGCGGAGTCGGGGGTCGGGGTGGGGGGGGGTCATCGTGGGCGGGGGGTCGGGGCTGGCAAGGGGGGGTCCTCGTGGGCGGGGGTCAGGGCCGGCAGGGGGTCGTCATGGGCGGGGTCGGGGGTCGTGGGCGGGGTCGGGGCCGGGAGGCGCCCTCGGAAGTGATGCGCTTTTCTGAAATGGCGACCAGGTCTGGGCTGCGTCCGGAAAACAAAAATACAATATTTCAGCTCAGCTGACGTAGCAGTCCGAGTCCCAGAGACTTAATTTTATGTTAAAACTGTACCCCAACTGCCCTTCCGTGTTTTTGCTTTAATGGAGGCCGATGCTAGACTCCAGATAATCAATCAATCAAAAGCCGAAAGAATTCATCACCAGTGAACCCGCACCATGAGGTCTACAGGGCGTCCTTGGGACAGAAGGACGCGAGGCGGGGGAGAAATACGGACTGTATGCGGGAATGAGGGGCTCTGGAAATGGAACTACGTGGGCAGATGTGTAAGCGATACACATATACACACATAATTTTTATTATATGTTACATATATTCTCATTTATTTAAAATGTATTTATTAACATATTTTTATTATTTTTAATTAATAGGTATTATTTAGATCTCTTTGAAAGACAGGTGAGCGCTTAAAGAAATAAGAATGTAGCATGAGGTTTATAAAGAGTGTGAAAGTGTAAAAGCAAAATGCTTGACCACAGTAGCATAAAAGTCAGTGGGAAACACGAGGCACAGTATTTTAAGGTTTGTATCCTATATGCAGAGTGATAAAATATCTTTTAAAGGCCGACTGTGAGAAAGTAGAAATGTATACTATATATCCCAAAGCCACCCCTGAAATAGCAAAACAAAGACATATTGCTCAGAAGCTAACAAAAAAAGATAAAATAGAATCATAAAAAGTATACCATCAATTCAGAAGAGAAAAAAGAACAGATGGAATGAACAAGAGACAACGAGTTTATAGATTTAAGCGTAACCATACCAATAATCATGTTAAATGTAAATGTAAAATACCCTGATTAAAAGAAATCGCTAGAAGATGAAAAAAGCAATACTCTACGCTGCCTACAAAAATAAAACAAATGCACCTTAACTACAAAAGCACAAAGAGAGGAGAAAAGATTTACTGTGATAATAATAATCAAAAGAAAACCGGAGTGGCCATATTAATTTCAGACAAAGAAGATATCAGAGTAAAGGGATAAAGAAGGTCCTCTTGTAAGACTGTTGAAGTCAATTCAACAAAAGGACGTCTTAACAAGTTATGCACCTAATAAAAGAACTTCACAACCAATAAAGCAAGATTGGATAGACCTGCGAGGAGAAATGGAAAATATCCACAATTATGGTTAGGGATTTTAATACCCCCTCTTCATAATTGATAAGACTTGAACAACTTGACCTAATTGACATTTGTCGAATACTCCATCTCGCAACAGAAGAATGCACGTTCTTCGAATCGGACATGACCTGTTTACCAAAATAGATCATATTCTGGGCCGTAAAACAAGTCTCAATAAATTAAAGAGGTTTTAGATTATATGAAGAGTATTCTCTGACCACAATGGAATCAAATTAGAATTCAACAATGGAAGGATATTGGGACAATCCCCAAATACTTAAAACTTAGGAACATACTGGTAAATAACCCAGGGGTTAAAGAAGAAATCAGAAGAGAGCTTAGTGTTGCGAACTGAATTAAAACTAAAATACTACGCATCAGAATTTGTGGGACCATCCTGGTGGAGAACTCCAGGAGATGAGTTGCATGAAACTCCCATGTTAGAAAACAAAATTGACCTCAAATCAGTGACCTCAGGCTCCATCCTAAGATGCCTGAAGAAGGACAAAGTAAACCTAAATTAAATAGAAGAAAGGGAAAAAAAAAGATCAGAGTAGAAATCCATTAAAAAAAACCAAAACAAACCCAAAGGACAACAGAGAAAATCACTGAATCCAAAAACTGATTCTTTTTTTTTTCTTGCTTTAAAGGTTTTATTTATTTATTTGACAGAGACACACAGCAAGAGAGGGAACACAAGCAGGGGGAGTGGGAGAGGGAGAAGCAGGCTTCCTACCGAGCAGGGATGTGGGGCTCGATCCCAGGACCCTGGGATCATGACCTGAGCCAAAGGCAGACGCTTAATGAACCACCCAAGCGCCCCCCCAAAAGCTGATTCTTTAATAGACCAGTAACACTGACAAACCTCTATACGGACTGAAGAGACGAAAAAAGAGAAGCAACAAACAACCAGCATCAGGAATGAGTGAGATGATATCACTGTGGATTATACGTTATTTAAAACGAAGAAACACTGAAGCGCCTGAGTGGCTCAGTGAAGTGTCTTGCCTTCAGGCCTGGTCATGATCCCAGGGTCCTGGGATCCAGCCCTGAGTTGGAATCTCTGCTCAGCTGGGAGCCTGCTTCTCCCTCTGCCTCTGTCTGCCACTCCCCTTGTTTGTGGCCTTTCTGTCAAATAAGTAAACAAAATCTTTAAAATAAGGGAATACTATGAAACACTTTATGCCAGCAAATTTGCAACTTGATGAACAAACACTTTGAAAGACACCATTGCTCGCTCCTTACAAATGAAGTAACCTAAAGAACCCTGTATCTATCAGAAACATTGAGTTTGTGGTCAAATGACTTTTCACAAAGAAAATGTCAAGCTTAAATGACTCTACTGGTCAGTTCTACCAAACATTTAAAGAGGAAATCATACCAATTTTATACAAACATTAAAAAAAATTAAACGATTGAAAATTTGTTTAAAAGCAAGACAAAGACATTACAAAAAAGAATTCTAGAGCAATGTCCTTTATGACCCTAGATGCAAAAATTTTAAACACGATTTTAGCAAAGCATTCAAATAATACATAAAAAGGATTATGCATCATGATCGTGTATGGTTTATCTCAGGAATGCACTGTTGATTAAATATTGGAAAGTGAATCGATACAATGTATCTTATTAAACAACAACAAAAAAGCCCACATGGTCCTTCAAATAGAGGATCTCCTCTTCTCCCATCAAAAAGCGTTGAACACAATCCAGTATCTGTTTCTAATACATACTACTGACAAACAGGAATTGAAAGGATTTCCACAACGTTTTATACGGTATCTGTAAAAAAAACCTTCAGCTCACATCAAAGCCTGCTTTTCCTCTAAGATCAGGAGGAACAGGACCAGGGCATGTTCTCTCACCACTTTGGTTCTTGTACTGGCAGTTTAGCCAGGACAATCAGGAAAGAAAAAGCAATAAAAGGCAGTTAGTTTGAAAGCAAAGTGAAACTGACCTTATTCCCAAGTGATGAGATTATCTATAATAGAAATCTGATGGAATCGACAACAAAATTGTCAGAACGGCTAAGTTAGCCTAACAAGGTTGTAGGACGCAAAATCAATGAACAAATAGTATTTCTCTATATTAATGAGGAAAAGCCATAAAAGTTTAAAGATATCTTTCATAACAGCATCAAAAGTATGAAATATGTTAAGGGTAAGTTTACCAAATAATGTGTGGGTTCTGAACACTGAAACCTACCGAAGTTGATGATAAAAATCAAGGGAGACCTAAACGCATGG
This sequence comes from Meles meles, assembly GCF_922984935.1. Lineage (NCBI taxonomy): Eukaryota > Metazoa > Chordata > Mammalia > Carnivora > Mustelidae > Meles > Meles meles. The sequence goes on along the minus strand of NC_060071.1, from coordinate 147,762,269 downwards.
GAAGACATCCTCTGTCTACACATTAGAAGAGTATTCTGGTCACTCGTGAATTCTCCCACATTCGCTGTATGGCTTGAATGCAATCCCAGTTAGAAATCCCAGTCCCAAGGCCCTTTTGTAGTGCTTGACAAATGGATCCTAAAATTCCCTTGGAAATGGAAAGGACTGGGAATAGCCAAAAAAACTTTGAAAAATGAAGATTAGCATTTTAAAATTTCAAGACATCATAAAATAACAGTAATCAAGGCAGTGAGGTACTGGCTTGAAAAATGCACGAGTGGAACAGGACAAAGCTTAGATGTAAATCTACACGTCTGCGAACAGCTACACGGGGGTTCAAGGCAGGTTCGTGGGGAAAGCATAATCTTGCGGACAGTTGGTCTGCAACTGTCCGTGGGGCTTTGACCCAAGCATGTACAGAGCATTAACCCAAGTGGATCCTCGTCCTTATCACAAAACTGAATTTCTAGAACTTGTAGGAGAAAAGAAGAAGAAAACTTTGTTGAGATTGGATTAGATGAAGATTTCTTTGATACAACAATAAAAACATGATCCACAAAAGAAGAGATTGGTAAATCAGACTTGATCAATACTAAAGCCTGCTCTTCAAAAAACATTCCTAGGAGAATGAGCCGGCTGGAAGAAATACTTGCAAATTGTGTATCTGATAAAAGATGTGTCCAGATTATATGAAGAATTTTAAAGGCTCAGCGATAAGAAAATAAGTAATCTAACTAAAAATTCAGCAAACCGTGCGAACAGATGGCAAATAGAGGCATAGGAAGATTCTCAACATCATTAGTCGTTAGGGTACTATAAATGAAAAACAATGAGTGGCCACTACACACCCATTTAAATGGATACATTAAAGAAACTGATCATAGCAAGTGTTGGCAAGAATGAAGGGCATTCAAGACTCTCATCCCCTGCAAGTAGGATGGTAGGATGAGGAAGCCACTTTGCAAAGAAAATGGCCACTCTGTTCCACCCTAGAGAAATGACAGACTCATGGACCTATGTCTACCCAAAGACTCGTATGCAGATGTTCGTAGAAGCTTTATTTGTTAATTGCCAATATCTAGAAATAGCCCAAATGTCATCCGTAGGTGAATGGATCAACTGTAGCATATCCATATGGTGGAATCAATCAGTCGATCATTAATAAAAAGAAATTATTAACATTTGCTAGGTATGGATGCAGTTCAGGTTCATTGCACTGAGCGAAAGAAGCCAGGCAGAGTGTGTACAGTACGATTTCATTCACATGGAGCTCTGGAAAACTGAAAGTAATCTACGGTGACAGAAAGCCGGTTAGTAGCTGCCTAGGGATGGTGGGGAGGGGCGTGGCACAGAGGAGCATGAGGAAGTCCTGGGGGTGGGTGGTGATGAATCATTTTATTGTCTTGATTGCGGTAATGGTTTCAGTGGTTTATATGCGTAGAAACTCACCAGCTTGTATACTTCAAATATATGCAGTTTTTTTTTGTATTTTCTTTGTATATCAATAAGGTTATTAAATATTCAAATAGCATCTCCCAAACAAAATTGTTTGTAAAATTGTTAGCAAAATGGTTCCCCCCGCCGAGTTTTTCTCAGTGCCCCTAAAACTCTCACGGGGATCGCTGGTTGCAAGGATAGACATCATTGCTGAGCTTTACTTGTTTGTCCTTTACCCATGTCATATTGGTGGGATCCTAAGAGACACTTTCCCCGAGTTTGAGTTTGCTCTCCATCCTGGGACGAGCAAGATTATTGTTAAAACCTCAAACAATATCATTGTCCTTGCTGTTGGTTTACCCCCGAATTAAAGATGATAGTTAAGGCTATTCCTTTGTTTTCCTTATGCCAGTGAAAAACCAGCCCATCAGTTAAGGGGTTTAGTTTTCTTGTCCATGAATTTTTACCATCTCTGTCGACTCATCGACTTTCTAGTCCATTTTAGCGTGGCAGACAGCGAGGACCTCCGTCTCAGCTCTGTTCTGCTTAACACCATGAGCTCTTCAAGGCTAGAGTGACAGCTTGCCTTTGTGTTCCCAGTGTCGAGCTTAACCAACGCTGAAATAAACTGTTACTCTAGCATGTTAATACTGTACTATATTATTTGCTAATGATTTTGTGTACTTACTCTCTTCTCTTTTTATTCTTGCCTCTAGCACAGACTTAACACAGGAAGTGACTAGTGCTTATAGATCAAATGATTTTACAGGGAGCATAGATAATCCATTAACAGCCAATGAGTAGCCTGAGAACTTTCTTCCATATGTCAGGACCCACTTCTTAAATATGAATGCCTTCATCATGTGCTTGGCTGGACAGAACCATTTCCTCTTATAAAAAAAGAAAATGGAAAAGGTAATGTCTACCAGGCCTGTGTACACCAGTTACTTCATTCCCCAAACATCTGTTGTTGGTATTGGCTGTGGTAGGCCATGTTTTAAATAATACTAATTAATTCACCTACAACGGCATCCCACTAACAGGTACTCCTCGGTATGTGGTTTATGAGTCCTGAGCACTCTGTGTTTACATAGTTGTTTTTACTATAGAATCTGAATCACGAAGATTAGCTGGACTTAGGTTTATTCACCAAATTCAGAAATACTAGAATCAGAGAGAACTGAGATAGTTTTAGGAAATGTAAAAAGAACAGCTGTGTGTAACCTGTTATTTTTACGCCCAAGAGATGACTGATGTGTCCTAAAAACACGAGCTCTCAGGGGGCTTAGATGAATTTGCAAATGGCCCACCCAGACCTCGGTATTAGGGAAGTTCAAGAATGTTCGAGATCATGTCCTGCTCTCTTGCAGAACGATGCCTGGGAAGACAGTGAAGCTACTGGAGTCCAGCGCTGGGCTGGAGAGATCTTGGGCTTATATAATGGCTCCATTATCAAGTAAACAAAATTTCCCAACTCCTGATTATACACAAAAGTCAAGCTTATTGCAGGAAAGTGGGAAAATGCTGAAAAACATAAAGAAATAGAAAAGACTCATTCTTGTTACTCAGTGATGATTGCTGTCTATGCTCTTTCTATTAGGTGTACTCCGATTTTTCTACTATTTTATTATGAGAAGTTTCGAGTGGATAACAGAAATTTTCAGTGAATACGCATACGTCCACACCTAGATTTTGCCATCCACATTTTGCTATATGTGCCTTATCATATATTTACCCATCTGTCCATCCCTCTATCCCTCCATCAGTCCGTCTTATTTTACTAATGCTTTCAGCAATTCAGCATGCATATATAGAGCTCATTCTATTTTTCCTTTTTAAAAATTTTTAAAAGATTTTATTTATTTATTTGAGAGAGAGACAGAGGCAGAGAGTGCACAAGCCCGGAGCCCGAGGCAGGGCTCCATCCCAGGACCTGGAGATCATGACCTGAGCTGAAGTCAGACGCTTGGTCATCTGTACCATGCAGGCTCCTCCTGTTTTTCCTGTTGATGTAAAATGCCCAGTCTTAAGTCTTCACTCCCTGAGTGTGTTGGGTATACAGTAAGGTGACCCCTAATGCTACTCACCCGGCATTCAACCCCTGTCAACTTGCTTGTAACCAATAGCTTATGGCAAAGAGGTGAACCTGTCCCTCCTGTGACTATGTTGTATGATTTTTGGGTCCGTCACACTGGTAGACTAGAGCGGGACTTTGTGTGGGCTTCATGAAGTGGGAGCCCATATTGGGGGAACTCACATCACAAGGAGCTGTGGGTGGCATCTAGGGTCTGAGAGTGGTCTCCAGCAAGAACCAACAAAAAGTCTGGGCCCTCAGCCATACAGCAAGGGCATAATTCTTGAAACAACTATGAGAGTGAACTTAGGAGAGAATTCTTCTCCAGCTGATCCTCCAGATGAGAACGTGGTCTTGCAGGGCCTGAACAGAGGACCTAGCTGAGTCAGGTCCAGGCTTCTGAGCTACAGAAACTATGAGGTAATGAATGTGTGTGGTTTTAAGTCGCTAAGTCCATCGGCATCTATTATGCAGCAATAAAGATCTCATACAGGTTTTGGTTACCTGGAAGTGGGGGGCTGTTGTGAAGAATACCTAAAAATGGGGAGCGGTTTTGGAGCTCACCAGTGGCTAGAGAAGCATGATAGAGAAAGCCTACATCTTCCCGAAAAAGCTGTTACTAATAGAAACCTGGACTTTTAAGGGGGCTGCCGGTGAGGCTCATAGGAAGTGAGAAATGTGCATTTGGAAACTGGAGGAAGGGAGTCTTTTTCAGGTCATGGCCGGAAGTTAAGTGACCTTGCTTCCGGTGGTGACGTGGAAAGTAGGACTTGTAGGTCGTGAATTTGGTTATAGAGCTCCTGAAATGCCAAGCCAAGTGTTGAAGGCATCCCCTGGTTTCTTCCGGCTGCTTACAAGAAAATGTGGGTGGAAAGAGGATTGATGGGGGAACTGTCAAACAGAAAGGAAGCAACAGTGGGAGATTTTGAATATTCTACACCTCTCCAGATGACCACAGGTGCTCAAATCTGGACGGCGTGGTCTACAGAAAAATCTGAGGGTCTGACAGTACAGCCTCTTGCTGAAACCCCCCAAATCACAAGGTCAGATTATTCAGTCCAAGAGACTTTCAGAGGGCATGCCTCACAGATCCTCTCAGTCAAGCCAGAAGACCTCTGGAAGGTGTGAGTACATGGACCAACACTCCCACCCCACCCCCCCGCCAACATCTCTCTCTCTCAAGCAGACAGGACCACAGTCTCTTCATGTGAGCTTGCTGGAATGAGGGGCCATGTTGCAGAATCCCACACAACAGGGGACCCAGGGCACCTGGGAACTGTGGAGGGGCTGTAGGATGTAAGGCAGTCTCCAGGTGATAGGCAGAGAGCTGAAGATAACATCAGCCTAAGAGCTACCGGGATGCGAATTCTGACAACAACCTGAATGAGCGTGGAAGCAGGTTCTTCCCCGGACAGCCTTCACATGAGAACATACCCCGGCTGTCCCCTCGATTACAGCTCCGAGAGACCCCAAGAAGAATATCCAGTTCAGTTGTGTGTGAACTTCCAACTAACAAAAACTATGAGATAATAAATGTGTGTGGTTTCAAGCCTCAGAGTTTGTGGTAACTTGTTATGCAACGCTAGAAAACAAATACACTGAGTTTTGACAAATTCATACTCTGCAATCCAAGCTTCTGCCCAGAGAGAGAACATTAGCATCACCCTAGAAAGTTTCCTGCTGCTGCTTCCCACTCAGTCTCCACCCTCAAACCCCGAGAGGCAGAAACTCTTCTGACATTTTTTTACACTATGGATTAATTTCTCCTGTTCTACAATTTCATATAAACAGAATCATACTGCATGTATTCTTCTGTTGTTTGGCTTTTTGCACGTAGCATAATTTTTGCAGTTTACCCATGTTTTTGTGTCTATCAGTAGTTTTGTTGTTGTTATTGTGGGATGTTATTCTGTGACACGAACATACCACAATTTGTCCATTTTTTGGCTGATGGTTGTAGGGATAGTTTCCAGTTTTAGGCCGTTACGAATCAACCTGCTGTAAACATTTTTTTGCATAAGTCTTCTTGTGAAGGAATATATATTTTTTTCCTAAAATATATATATTTTACAAATATGTGTATTTGTAAAATATATATATATTTAAAGATTTTATTTATTTATTTGACAGACAGAGATCACAAGTAGGCAGAGAGGCAGGCAGAGAGAGGGGGAAGCAGGCTCCCCGCTGAGCAGAGCCCGATGCAGGGCTCGATCCCAGGACCCTGAGATCTTGACCTGAGCCGAAGGCAGAGGCTTAACCCACTGAGCCACCCAGGCGCCCAAATATATATATTTTTATTTCCTTAGGTAAACACCCATTCTGGGATTGGTAAGTTGTAGGATATGTGTATGACTAATTTATAGAAAACTTACAGGTTTGTTTCCAAAGTGGCTGTATTATTATAGATTCTCCCCAATAATATACGAGAGTTCTAGTTGCATTGCCTTCTCGTCAACATTTGGTGTTTTCATCTTTTAAAATTTCAGCTGTTTTAATGGATACGTAGTAGTATGTCATTGTGATTTTAACTTAGATTTTCCTGATTTTTAATGATATTGAGTACTTTTTCTTGTGCTTATTGGACTTTTGCGTATCTTTTTTTTGAAAATCTCTTTTTAAAACCTTTGCCTCCTGCTCCCTTTTTGAGGAGAGGTGTTGTTTTGCTTTTATTATAATTGTTGAATTGGAGGGGTTCTTTATATAACCTGTATACCAGTCCTATTTCAGATGTTTGTTTTACAAGTATTTTCTTGCCTAATAATTTTCCTTATGATGTTTTTTTTTCCATTTTATTTTACATTTTATTTTATTTCTTTTCAGTGTTCCAGCATTCATTGTTTACACACCACACCCAGTGCTCCACGCAATACGTGCCCTCCACAATACCCACCACTAGGCTCCCCCAACCTCCCACCCCTCTCCCCTCCAAAACCCTCAGTTTGTTTCTCAGAGTCCACAGTCTCTCATGGTTCATCTCCCCCTCTGATTTCCCCCAACTCCCTCCTCCTCTCCATCTCCCAATGTCCTCGGTGTTATTCCTTATGCTCCACAAATACATGAAACCATATGATAACTGACTCTCTCTGCTTGACTTATTTCACGCAGCATAATCTCTTCCAGTTCCGTCCATGTTGATACAAAAGTTGGGTATTCATCCTTTCTGGTGGAGGCATCATAATCTATAGTGTATATGGACCACATCTTTCTTATCCATTCGTCCGTTGAAGGGCATCTTGGTTTTTTCCACAGTTTGGTGACTGTGGCCATTGCTGCTTTGAACATTGGGGTACAGATGGCCCTTCTTTTCACTACATCTGTATCTTTGAGGCAAATACCCAGTAGTGCAATTACAGGGTCATAAGGAAGCTCTATTTCTAATTTCTGAAGGAATCTCCACACTGTTTTCCAAAGTGGCTGCTCCAACTTGCATTCCCACCAACAGTGTAAGAGGGTTCCCCTTTCTCCACATCCTCTCCAACACATGTTGTCTACTGTCTTGTTAATTTTGGCCATTCTAACTGGTGTCAGGTAGTATCTCAATGTTGTTTTGATTTGAATCTCCCATGGCTAATGATGATGAACATTTTTTTTGATGTCGTTTGATAAACAAACATTTGATTTCATTAACTCTGATTTTACTTCTATGGTTATTGCTTTATGTGACTTGTTGAACCTTTATCTGTCCTTAAGTCATGAAGATATTCTTCTGTTTTTCTATGCCAATACCACAGTTTTTGGATTACTATAGCTTTTTAGTGAGTTTTGAAATCAGGTCGTTTAAGCCCTCCAGTTTTGTTATTTTTTTTTCAAGGTTGTTTTGTATATTCAAGGCCACTGATCACCAATAGAACTTTCTGCAGTGATAACAATATTTTATACCTGCACTGTTTATGGAGATAACCACTAGCCATATGTGAGTATTTAGCCCTTGAAATGTGGTTAGAACAGAATTTTTTATTGTATTTAATTTTAATCAGTCTAGATAGAAATTTAAGTAGGTGCATATGGCTAGCGGCCGCCACAATGTGCAGTGCAGTTATTGGCCTTTTAAATATCCATATACATTTTAGAATAAACCTGCCAGTTTCTATAGAAAAAAGCCATTAGCATTATAATTGGGATCATGCTGAATCTAGGGATCAGTTTGGGCAGAACTGGCATTTCAGCAATGGTTAGTCTTTTGTTCTATTATCATGCTATATTTTCCCATTTATGTATACCTTCTTTAATTTCTCTCAAAATGTTTTCGGTGTACCAGTCTTGCACATAGCTCGTTACATTTACCCTGAAAGAGCCCAGATGTCCACCTTCAACAGATGGATAGAGAAGATGTGGTAGATTGATAGATAGATATAGGTGATGGAGTATTACGCAGCCATCAAAAAGAACGAAATCTTGCCGTTTGCAATGAAGTGGATGGAAGTAGGGGGCATTATTCTAAGTGAAATAAGTCAATCAGAGAAAGACAAATACCATATGTGGAATTTAAGAAGCAAAACAGACGAATGGGGAAGGGAAAGAAAAATAAAATAAGATGAAAACAGAGAGAGAGGCAAACCATAAGGGATTTCTAACTGCAAGGAACAAACTAAGGGTTGCTGGAGGGAAGTGGGTGGGAGGATGGGGTACTTGGGTGAACAGCATTAAGGAAGGCACTTGATCTAATGAACACTGAGTGTCATATGCAACTGATGAATCACTAAATTCGACCCTGAGACTAATAATACACTCTATGTTAATTATTTTGGATTTAAATAAAAAAATAAATTAACCCTGAAGTATTTTATGTTTTTTTGATGGTATTATACATGGAATTATTTTTAAGACTTTTTCCAATTGTTAGCTGCAGTTAACTTTTGTATATTTACCTTTTATCCTTCAACATTACTAAATTCACTCTGAGTTCGAGTAGCAGTTTTGTTGATGCTTTTGGATTTTCTGTGTAAACAATCATGTCGTCTGAAAATAGAGTTTTACTTCTTCCTTTCCAATCTGGATGATATTTATTTATTTCATTCTTTATTTATTTTTATTGGCTCATTGTACTGGCTAGAACCTTCAGTGAGTTGCTGAGTCAGAATGGGGAGAACAGACATTCTTGCCTTGTTCCCAGCCTTAGTGGGACAAATTTTACTCTTTCATCATTAAATATGATATTGGTGTATATATGATCTTATTTCTAGTTTTTATCACGAGCTCGTTTTGAGTTTTGTCAACTGCCTCTTACGCATTTGCTGAAATACTCATATGGTTTATCTCCTTTAGTCTGTTAACGTTACAAGTTACATTGACTGATGTTTCAATGTTGATAAAACCTTTAATTTCCAGGATGACTGCTGCTTGGTCACGATGTATTCTTTTTATATTTTCCTGTATTCTGTTTACTAATATTTTGTGAAGGATTCTTGCATCTGTGCTGATGAGGGATATTGTCCATATTTCTGTTTTGTATTGTCTCTGTCAGGCTTTGATTTTAAGGTTTCGGTAGCTTCATAAAATTAGCTGGGGAGTGTTTCCTCCTCCTCTATTTTAATTTTTTTATTTTTAAAAGATTTTATTTATTTATTTGAGAGAGAAGGAGAGGGAGAGAGAGAGAGAGAGCATACGAGAAGGGGGAGGACAGAAGTAGGGGGAGGAGCAGAACTCTGGGATCATGGCCTGAGTGGAAGGCAGACACAAGCTACTGAACCACCCAGGCGCCCCTCCTTCTCTATTTTTAGAAAAAGCGTGTATGTGGTTGGTGCTATTTTTTCTTCAGATGTTGTGACTAGTGAAGAAGCTATCTGGGTCTGCAGTTTTCCTTGTGGGTATGTGTTTGATAAAGAAACGAATTTCTTTTGTAATTGAATGACAGTCGAGACACTCTGTTATAAAGCACTTGTCCATTTCATCTACATTGTCATATTTGTTAGTGGTGGAATAGTCTCTAATATCTGTAGGATGTGTAGTAATGTCCCTGTGTCATTCTTTATACTGTTAATTTGTTCCTCCTCTCTTTATTTTCTTGATCAGAATATCTACATATCCATCATATTTATCCAAGAACAGCTTTGCGTTACATGATTTTTTTTTTTGTTTGCTTTTTGTTTTGTTTGCATTGATTTCTGCTCTCATGTTTTCTGTTTCCCTCTGTGTACTTACTTTTGGTTTTCTTTGCTTCTTTTCCTAGTGTCTTAAGTTGGAACTTTGGATCATTGGTTTTCGATCTCTCTTCTTTTCAAATGTAAGTATTTTAAGCTTGATTGCTAAGCACTGCCCTAGATCACTTCCACAAATTCTAATGTGTATTTCTATCATCATTTTATAATTTCCTTTGTGCTTTATTGCTTGGCTCATGGCATTACTTAGCAATGTTATTATTTAACTTTCAAATATTTAGGATTTTCTAGATATTTTATTGTTTTTTATTTCTAATTCTGTTGTGGTCAGAGATCATAGTCTGTTCGATTTTAGTGTGACTTGTTTTATGTTTTGATGAATGTATCCTGTGCATTTGAAAAGAAAGTATAGGGGCGCCTGGGTGGCTCAGTGGGTTAAAGCCTCTGCCTTCAGCTCAGGTCATGGTCCCAGGGTCCTGGGATCGAGCCCCACATCGGGCTCTCTGCCTGGCGGGGAGCCTGCTTCCTCCTCTCTCTCTGCCTGCCTCTCTGCCTACTTGTGATCTCTGTCTGTCAAATAAATAAATGAAGTCTTTAAAAAAAAAAAAAAGAAAGTATATTCCCTAGGTTTCGGGTGTGGCCTTTTACAAATATCAGGTGGGTCACCGTGGGTGGTAGAATCGTTAGATCGTCTGAATCTTCACCATTTCCGTTTGTTTGTTTCATTGCTTTGTGTTTTTGTTTTTTTTTTTTAGATTTTATTTATGTATTTGACAGAGATCACAAGTAGGCAGAGAGGCAGGCAGAGAGAGAGGAGGAAGCAGCCTCTCCGCGGAGCAGAGAGCCCGATGCGGGGCTCAATCCCAGACCCTGGCATCATGACCTGAGACGAAAGCAGAGGCTTTAACCCACTGAGCCACCCAGGCACCCCTCATTGCTTTGTTAATAGTTGAGTGAGGGGTGTTAAAATCTCCAGCTGCGATGTTGGGATTGTATATTTCTTTTTAATTCTGTCAGTATTTGCACTCGAGGACCTGCTGTTAGACGCAAACACTTCATGGTTGTTGTGTTGCTATGGTCAAAGTTTCATCATTGTCTGCGAAATGTTCCTTTTCTATCTGTTCATGTGCCACTCTTGAAGTCTATTTGCTCTGATTCATAAGATGAATTTAAAACTAAAGCAAGAACAAAGAAAATGATACTCAACTACATGTCTTTCATAAGAGGGGGCACTTTAAGATATAAAGATACAGATCTGTTGAAAATAAATGAGTGTAAAAATATGTATCATGAAAACGGTAAGCAAAAGGCTGGCAGGACTATAATAATATCAGATAGAATAGACTTTTTTTGGATTTAAAAAAATTTTTTTAAATTAACATATAATGTATTATTAGCCCCAGGGGTACAGGTCTGTGAATCGTCGGGCTTACACACTTCATAGCACTCACCATAGCACATACCCTTCCCAATGTCCATAACCCCACCACCCTCTCCCTACCTCCCTCCCCCTGGCAACCCTCAGTTTGTTTTGTGAGATTAAGAGTCTCTTATGGTCTGTCTCCCTCCCGATCCCGTCTTGTTTCATTTTTCTTTTTCTACCCCCCAAACCTCTCATGTTGCTTCTCAACTTCCTCATATCAGGGAGATCATATGATAATTGTCTTTCTCTGACGGACTTATTTCACTCAGCCTAGTACTCTCTAGTTACATCCATGTCATTGCATTGATTTTGGTTTTTTGATGGCTGCATAGGGTTCCATTGTGTATATATACCACATCTTCTTTATCCATTCATCTGTGGATGGACATCTAGGTTCTTTCCATAATTTGGCTATTGTGGACATTGCTGCTATAAACATTCGGGTGCACGTGCCCCTTCGGATCACTACATTTGTATCTTTAGGGTAAATACCCAGTAGTGCGATTGCTGGGTCGTAGGATAGCTCTGTTTTCAACTTTTTGAGGAATCTCCCTGCTGTTTTCCAGAGTGGCTGCACCAGCTTGCATTCCCACCAACGGTGTAGGAGGGTTCCCCTTTTCTGCATCCTTGCCAGCATCTGTAGAATAGACTTTTTAAAATAAGATCTTTAGTCAGTGACCATTTAAAATTGTTTTTAAAGATTTATTTATTTTTTGGGGGGGGGGTAGGAGCAGAGGGAGAGGGAGAATCCTAGGCTGACTCACTGTTGAGTTCAGAGTCTGATGTGGGGCTCAATCCCATTACCCATGAGATCATGACCTAAGCTGAAATCAGAAGTCAGTTGTCCAACTGACTGAGCCACCCAGGCCCCCTAGTCAGTGAACACTTAATGTATTTTCTTGTATAGTTGGATTAATGTTTACCATTTTTATTATGTTTTCTATTCATCCCACATATTTTTTGTCCATCTTTGCATTTTTTTTTTAGTGGTTTCTCTAAGCATTACACTATGCATCCTTCACTTGTCATGGTCTCCTTAGTGTCAATATTGTAGCTCCTGTAAAAGGTAAAAACCTCCCAGTTGCATAAGTTCATTTACACCTCCCTTCCTCTTATGTTATAGTTGTTATACGTGGTACATCCACATTCTAAATCCGTCCAGACAATGCTATAATTTTTCAGTGAGATCATTTTAAGTATTTTTAAACACATAGAGAAAATAGTTTTTTATAGTTATCTCGATATTTCACATAGTTACCATTTTCCCCAGAATATCTGAATTTCCGTGTAGCCGTAGCACCATTTCCCTTCAGAATGAAGAACTTCATCTAATATTTCTTAGTGCAGGTCTGTTGTCAGCAATTCTCAACAATCTTTGATCTGAGATCGTTTTCATTTTGTCTGGATTCTTAAAGGACATAGTCACTGGGTATAGAATTCTGATTGAGCAGTTTTTAATTTGTTTTTTTAATTTAGGATTTCAAAGGTGTCATTATATTGTATTCTGGCCTGTCGTGGTTAACTGGAGGTCACTTGAATTGTTGTTCTTCCGGAGGTGATATTTAACTTTTCTCTGCTAGTTTTCATAATTTTTTCTATCTTTGATTTGGAACTATTGCCTACGGGTGCCTGAGCGTGGTTTTCTTTGTAGTATTTCTGCCTGAGGGTCTCTGACGTCCTCATCTGTAAATGTGTCTCTTTTATCAAGTGTGGGATGTTTTTGACCATTTTTTCAAACATTTTTTACACCACTCTTTTGTCGTCTTCATTTCACCAATTATGATAGACTCGTTAGTACGGTCCCACAGATTCCTGGGACTCGATTAACTTTTTCTAGTGTTTTTCTTTATATTTCTCAAATTGGATGATTTCTGTTGGCATGTCTCCAAGCTCACTGACGTTCCTCTCTCACGTCCGTTGCAGTGTTAAAAATATACAATGAACATTTTATTTCATATGTTGTATTTTGATGCTTTAGAAATTTCCATTTATTATTTTTTATAGTTTCTATTTGTCTGCTGGCATTTCCTCTCTTTTTGTGCACAGAGAACATATTTATGTCCTTGTTTTTAAATCCTTGTCTTATAATTTTGACATTTAGATCATTTTAGAATTGGTCTCTGTGTATTATTGTTTTCTCTCTTGAGGATAGGTCACATTTTTTTTTCTTCTGTGTTGCATAATTTTGGAATAATCATGGACATTGTGAATGCCATCTGGATTCTGTTATATTTCTCTGAAGAAGGTTGATTTTTTTTTTTTTTTTTTGAAAAGGCAGCCTATTAACTTGATTGGATTGAAACTGCCAACTCTTTCTCTTGGAATAGCTAAAAGCTTAGTTGAGCCCTTCATCCTTTGCTTAGCTGCTCTGAACCTGCCTGTCACATACACGGTTCAGGTGTCACCTAGAGAATTTGGAATGCCTCATCTCTGGTTCTCCCTCTCTCAGAATTACCCCTCACTCTCCAGTGACCCTGGTTTGCCCTCAAGGCGACAGAGCAGAAGTCTGCCCTTTTGTTCTTCGGGCCAGAAAATTGGTTGGTTTTCTTTCAGGGATTTAGTCACTTCTGTGGTGACAAGTTTGAGTTGCCCTCAGGCTGAAAACTGTAAAAATGGGGATGCCATCTTGTGCCATTTTTTTTTCTTCTGAATGTTGACTTCCTTTAGAGTAGGCCTACCTTCTGTTCATCCTCCAGTAAACAAAAGTCTTGTTTTATATTCTTATTCAGAGTTGGTAGTTGTTATCTGTGGGAAAGTGGGGTCTAGGGAAAGTTTACTTGGCCGCACTCAGAGGAAAAAGTCCTCCTTCCCACATCTACTGAAGGCAAATGCATTTTAGTTTTAGACAACCTACATGACATATGTATGTGTTTTTCCTAAGGACAGAGCCTTCGCTCCAAATAAGTCAAGGTCACAGTAAATGAGGATTCAAGATGACATCAGTTCAATTTGTCTAATCCCTGGCCCGCTTTTAATTTTATAAGAAAGATACTAAGTACAAATTTTGTTTAAAGACTTACAAAATGTTCTACTGCTGAGTAAATATTGAATGAATAGATATTATAATGTTATAGGAATCTTACAGATCATAAAATCATCTTCAAAATATGGCTTTTAATATCCACATACAGTCATATATAGTATATAACTATATATATTTATATATGACATATATATGTATATATATGTGCAAATATTCGTCATATGTGCAAATACACGTCATAGACGTATTTTGTTTCCCTATTTTTTGCCTCTATCAGTTACTATTCCAAAAAGCATCTTTGCGCGTAAATGTTTGATGACATGACTGATTATAGAGGAAAGCTTTTCACCGCTTCTCTCTTCTTAATTGATTGGCTGGATTGGTTAGAGTTTTCCACGTGTTCTGCAGAGCTGACCGCACAGGAAACATTCACCTTTTCCCTGTTTGGGATGGGTGCTTCCCAAGAGCTCATAACGTTGATTCCCAAACCCCTTGATGCCAGTCGTTGCTGTGATTTAGTTGATTAGAAGACTAACCTATGAAATAGAAGCAGGGAAAGGAAGGACGTGGCTGCTTCTACAAAAACTATGAAAATGAACTTGAGTGCTTTGGGGAGGACCCTGGGAAGCGAAGTCATGAATCTGCTACCAAATAAGGTTATGGGCAAGGGCCCATCGTCAATTCGAGGGAAAATATGTAAACTATAGAAAGCACCTGTTTTCATACTGGTAGCCAACCATCTTTCTGTTTGTGCCCCACCTCACAACTAATTCACAACGAAGACTGTGAATTATGTGGGTGTGCTTTGTGCCAGAAAGGTATCACAGGGTTCTTATCAGGGATCAAAACTCTGAGAAAGGCCTTGCCCTTCCTCGTAAGGCTGATGAATGAATCCACAGTGTACAACTTATAACAAAACCTTTACAGTGTGTTTTTGCCATTATTTATGATTTCTCCATTTAACTGACTTTTGAATGAACTGACCGGACTGTCCAGTTGCTGATGCCAAAAGTGCGAGAAAAGCAAACTTTGGTTGTATTTCCTCAGGACAGATTTTTCGAACTGTAACTACTTTGTCTTTTTTAGATTATACACGTCACCTAGTTGCCCATTAGAGAGACGGTATGGATGGACATTCCCACATGGGACTGGTTCTTCTTCAGTCTACAGTTTCCGTCCAGTGATGTCTTCTCCCCAGTGCTGTCAGCAGTCACATGGTGGTCTCGAGTGCCTGTGGCCTGAAAAGCCTTGAAAAAATGTCCCAAGACTGTCCTTTAAACTATAATAAAACAGAATGTGATTCTTCCCTTATTAATACCAGATTTTTGCGACTCCCAACCTCAAAAAGCCATAAAAGCTTTGGGATTGTGTGCCAAACAGACCCAAAATTCCATCTCTCACTTCATAATATTCCGACGATCACAATTTTTTTTTCTTTTTGATGCTAGAAGTTTCACAGCAATCAGTTTATTAAACCCTTCCTTTTACAAATTGGGCCCTGGAACGGGTGACAGGGAAAGTGAGTAAAGCTCTGTGATAGCTGGGCTGAGCCCAGAGCTCAAGGCTCCGGAGTCCCCGGCTAATCCGGCTCTCTCATGGGTCTCGCTTTGCTTCTTTCTGATTGGGAAGGGCAGCGATGCGAAACTTCGCCGCGGGGAATTCCGTATTATCAAGGGGGCGGCGTGCAGAGTGTTATCCGATTATGTCTGTAATACGAGCTAGCATTTACTGAATGCTTACAGTGCCAGATTCCATTTTAAGTGCTTTAGTGGGATCAAATCATTTTATGATCCCACTTAAACTTCATAATGACTCTCTGAGGCCCCATTTTATAGATAAGGAAACTGAGCGCAGAGCAGTGCCCGGAGTTTTACGGCTAGGAAGTGGTGGAGTCAGGATTTTGATTGCCTGCCGTCTGGTTCCGGAGCCTGGCCTTCTCCCCTTCCTGCTAAATCGCCTCAACAACATCAGGAGAATGAGAAGGAAGCGACATTTTTCAGATATTTAGCCTGGTCTTTTAAGATGTTTTACACACCTAAAAAGATTGATCTGGGGCGCCTGGGCAGCTCCGTTGGTTAATCATCCGACTGTCGATTTCAGCTCAGATCGTGATCTCGGGGTCGTGAGATCGAGTCCTGCGCCAGGTTCTCTGCCCAGCGTGGACTCTGCTTGTCCCCATCCCTCTGTTCCTCCCCCTCCCTTTTCTCTCTCAGAAATACAAAAACACAATCTTTGGAAGGCAAGATTAATATTCACGGTCCCATTTTGAATTTGAACAAGTAAATATCAGGTAAATTACATGACTTGGCCAAGGGCACCATTCGGAGTAGCAAAGCCAGAAACCAACCCAAGAGTTGACAGACCCTGAAGCCCATTACAGAGGCTGGTGCGTTGGTGCAGAGTTTCTGATTTAATTGGGCCGGGGGACCATTTGGGCGGGGGGATTTGCCGCGGATTGCAGGGTATTCTCATAAGCAAGTGAGGATGCTGCCCCCCACCACGGAAGATGCAGGAGTTTTGGTCATACCATCCGATTTCATTCTTTGTCCAGATCACATCACTCAAAAACATGTTTCAACAGTGCATTAATTTCCCAGGCCTGCCGTAACAAATGACCACAAATCGGGTGGCTTGAAACAGGAAGAACTTATTCCCTTTTGGTTCCAGAGGCCAGAAGTCTGAAGTTGAAGTGTTGGTAGGCCATGCTCCCTCTGGGGCTCCCAGGAAGAACCCCTCCCTGCCTCTTACCAGCTTCTGGTGGTGGCAGCGATCCTTGTTGTCCCTTCGTTTGTAGACACGTCCCTCCAACCTCTGCCTCCTTCCCTCCACAGTCACACGGCCCTTTCCCCTCTGTGTGTCTGTGTTTCCGTGTCTCCTTGAGAAAGAAGAGAAAATATGTCCATTGGTCTCTGGCCCTGGTTCCTGGCACAGACCTTCTAAAACCGTTGAGATTTCCCAAGTGATAAGAGCCCTAGGAGCATCTTCTGTTCTTGTACTTGGTCTTTGACTCTCCCCTGACCTAGGGCTCCTAGAACCCTTGGAATTTCCTGAGTGATAGAAGTGTGTTTTGTTCTAACGAGGTGAGGCTTGGGGGGCTCCTGCATGGGGGCTGGTTCCCCAGCCTGGAAGCTCTCCAAAACCCATATTGTTGGGATCTTCATGGAGGCCGCCTCACGTGGGCACAAACACGCACACACAGCGGGAAGATGACACACCTCAGCTCCATGGGGACGGAGGTGCCCGCCCTCAGGACCCTCCCAGACCTTGCCTTACTTGCCCCTGGATGTTCCCCTGTGTCCTTTATCCCAGGCTTCACTGTGTCATCAGGTGGTAAGCGTAACAGTTTCCCCGAGTTCTGAGAACTGGCATAGCTGAGTCAAATCCAAGGAGAGGGTCCAAGCAGCCTCTGACTTGTAGCCAAGTCAACCTGAAGTGACGGGTAACCTGGAGAACCAGTCCTTTCGCCTGGCATCCGGAGTGCGGGGACACTTATGCGGGACCGAGCCCTTCACCTGCGGTGTCCGCGCTCTGTCCAGTTAGTGGCCCAACTGAATTGTGGCACACCTCGCTGGTGCCTCACAGAGTTGCCTGGTGTGGGAAAACCCTGCACACTCCGTGTCAGGAGCCCTGTGAGTGTGATAGTAGTGTGAGGGGCCCAAGAGCTACTCAGGAGACCTGAGCTCTCCCTACTCACTTCTCCACTTACAAGGACCCAGTCAAGTCCAACAGGACCTCATTGTAAATAATCACATCTGCAGAAACCCTACTTCCAATCAGGTCCTGTTCTGAGGTTCCCGATGGATGGGCGTGGATTTGGAGTGTGTGTGTGTGTGTGTGTGTGTGTGTGTGTCGGGGGAACATTATTCAACCCAGGACCAACAGAAAATGAATCAATGCCACGTTCTTAAGAAAACGTAAATCTCTATGGAAAATGAAGTTCTATGGCTTTTGGATCTGATTTTTTTCAAAGATATTTTTTAATGTCTTAAATGTAACACACCCTCCCCCCCCCCCCCCCAGAAAAAGCACCCAGCCATAGTAGGTGTATCACTAAATTAGAGAAAGATCTGTACAGGCTGACGCCCTTTTTGTCCCTGGGTCCCTGTAGCAGGCTCAGGAGCAGGGGGATGCCATAAGTCTCGATTTATTTGTCCAGTTGTGTGTGTATATGTCCGGAAGTTTCTGGAAAAGTTTGGTTGTTCCCAGTGGACTCTTCCTTCTCCTGTAGGCTGACAGAAGAAAGGGACAGCACTTTGTAAGGGCGTCAAGGAGCTCCCCAGCATCTCTTCAAATACGGTTCAAATACGGTTATGACCCCAAGCAACCAAAAGTTGGAGTTTGGTTCTGGGACTGCTATTTGAATCAAACATTTCCTTTCCTTTTCTATAATGAAACGTGGATAACCACTAGAAGGTACTGTCATTGAATCTGATTCTGCAAGGACATTTGCAGGTCCAATGGTCTATTGCTGTCTCCCGCCCTGCCCCCCCCACCCCGCCGCCACCTTGAAAATAATACTTTCTACCAAACTCCACTGTTCCCTTATTCTCACAGTCTGCTGAGAAGACCAGCTACTCAGTTCCTTCTGCTTCGAGCTGATGTTGCTGGTCAGACTCTACGACATTTGGACAAAATCACAGTCTTCGTCTGAGAAATAACGGAAAGGAGCTGATTGTAAGAAGAGGTGAATTTCCCTTTGAGGTTCCCACGGAGATCCCCCTGGCCCGCTGGCATCGTGAGCACACCCACAGCTTCTTCCTGGTCCTGATTATTTGTGATGCTTCTCTTGACGCTGGGCAGGCCATGTAGACAGACGTGACTCATGGATGGGTAATTTACCCAGGATAAACAGAATAATTGGTGCAGAATCTGTGGCCGTAGTTTCCCCACCACCCCATGAGACTTTATAAAGCCTCAATAGCAACATTAAGGCAATTTCTTAAATAATAAATCTCCATTTCCACTTGGAGAAGAGTCCTGGCTTCTGTGTCTCAAGTCAGCCTTCCTTAAAAAGGTTACACTTGGCTCTAACTTGTATTTAGCCACGTCCTTGGGCAACAATTGAAGGAGAGTCCACAATTTATTCTTCAGGCACGGAATCAAATCCTTAAAGGCTGCTGGGCGACATTATGGCTACAAGTCGTCTGCTGTGTGA
This sequence comes from Meles meles, assembly GCF_922984935.1. Lineage (NCBI taxonomy): Eukaryota > Metazoa > Chordata > Mammalia > Carnivora > Mustelidae > Meles > Meles meles. Next base: position 147,743,096 of record NC_060071.1, on the reverse strand, counting down.
TACTGGGGAGGGTGGGGTGGGCTTGGTTTCTGCCCTTTCCCACTGCTCCCCGAGAATGGACTCATGGATCTCCGCCCCGGGACCCTGGGGACACCTGGGGACACCTGGGGTCAAGGGTGCAGGTCTCTTGATATCACACAGCCCTGCATTGTTAGGAGTGACCATAAATACCTAGCAAGCCACAATTTATTCTGGAGTTTCAATCGCTTACTCATTTAGAAATGACGTCATGTCATAGTTGTGGAGCATTTCCCCTTCTGTGCCTCTGAGAAGTCACGAAACAAACACCCATTCATCGCATGGAGAAATAATTAGCCAATGCAATAGGTAATAAAAAAAAAAACACAGAAAAATATATTTGTGTAGCTTTTCATTCAGTGAGTTCATTAGAGATCTGTGTCCAAGAGCCGGGGAAATGAAATCGCTTCCTGTGTCTAAAGTAGGACTTCCCGGAGTCTTCAGGGCCTCAAGCAAGTACCGAGTTCCCCGCCCATGGACCGGCACACACATGCACACACAGTGCTTGGAAGACGGATGCTGACACCAAGTGGATTGGAATTCGGCTGATTCCAGCCAGCTCGAGGTCATTGCTGGTCAGTGGAGTCGGTGAGCGCTAACATTCCGGTGTCCTCAAACAGGGTTTTGACGAAGCCCTAGGATGACCCTCAGAGGTGGTCCCTCGGACACCTGCAGGACACCCCAACCCGTGAGCCCGAAGCAGTCAGACCCGGCAGCCGTCCCGGGCTTGACCTTGGAGGACTCGGATGCTCTGAGAACACGGAGGCTGGACCGGAATACCGATCTGCCCGAAAGTCTGGCTCTTTCTCATTGACTGTGAAAAGTAACGGCCTGTGGGGGCTGGGTGTCACACAGTTTAACCGTGGCCCGTGAGCCCGTTGACGGCTTTTAAAAACACTTTGCTCATCAGAGTGAAGGGCAGTACCTCGTGCAGCTGGTGATGTAGCCGGGGGCGGTGGCTTCAGGGCGGACACTGGCCCATCTTCTGCTCTTCCTCGGTGCACCTGGCTCCGGGGGAGTTTGAAGAAATACTTATTTACCAAATAAGCTGCGACTTATTTGTCTGCAACTCACAGAACGGGGCAGGGGCTCGGTGAGCACCTGTGCCCGCCTGTTACCTGCCCGGTCCCATCCTCCACGGTGGATCAGTTGGGCCAGGGGCCCAATCGGTGGGCAGGCTTTGAAGCCCAGGCCCTCCCACTGGGCCCTGCCCTCGGGGATAGGGCTGTGAGCATGAAGAGGGCTGCCCGCTTCCCAGGTAAACCTGTCCCCAAGAGGGGGATCCGTCACTTTGGTAGGACTGGCCTTTCTACCCTCGGTTTTAGTGACATCGCGGGATGTCTTCATCCAGCGGCCCGGGTGGCTTACACAATTAATTTGGATTGACTTGTGAAAAAAAGATGAATTTTGGAGGAAGGAGGCATGTCCTAACATCAAAGGAAGCCTAGTGGCGTGGCTGTGTGGGGAGTCGTGAGGGTGTGAAGAGCGATTGTTGTGTGATGCTTTCCCTGGGGGCAGCCTGGAACTATGGGAGGACCGGGGCGGGGGAGGGGGGGGAGCTTCAGGCCTGAGTTTGGACCCTCGTCCTCTGCCTGCTTGTTACGTGGACTGTCTGCGTACCTGGCAGAGCCTGGAGGACTGAATGAAGCGTGCAGACGTGTGGGGTTCTGGGCATGTGCCCCATAAATGGTGACCTTTATCTCCGTTCTACCAGCAAACCGCCACCTGCCCTCGCGCCTGTCCTTACTAAGGCCAAATCGTTTTGTGCAGATTGTGGAAAGCATCTCTTGCACACGCAACCAAGTGGATAAGCATTCAGCCAACTGAACAAAGAAGAAACAGACCTACAGACACAAATGCTCACAGACTGTCCGCCCAAACAGGAAAGGGGCAGTCTCCCCAGGCCACCCCGGCCCCCCTCAACTTTCTGACCAGCGCGCCAGCCCCACAGGGAGCACAGGGCCCCAGACGGACGGTTAAGTGGATTTAAATGGAAGCAGGTCTGAAGGAAGACGGCATTCCCTTTTAAAGACTTACGAAAACATTGGCAGTAAAGGAGGCCAGAAATCAAAGTTTCTAACGAGAGGACGGAGGAGCCCATCCACTTCATGAACAGAGGTGGAGAGGCAGGAAGAGAAACTCCACCCAGAGTCATTCTGACCCCGCCATTGAGTCACCGGGCTCTCGCAGCTCCACATCCTGCCTCCTGCGGAATTTCTAAAGTTGCCACTCCATGGAAATGTTCGTTCTGCCACTGAGCAGAAGATCCGTCCTCTGGGGGCCCGAGTGGGCCAGGGCCTCTCTGTCTCTGCGGCTCTGTGGAGGCTCCAGGCCAGAAGGCTGTTGGCACACGTGTCAGGAGCAGGACTCAGAGCCCAGAAATCAGCCTCTCTTTGAGCAGAATGGGTGCTGCTGCTGTCCTCAGAGTCAGGGACCTCATTTGTCACTCCTGACGGGTCTGTGGGGTGCCTGTCACAGCCTGTCCCTATGTGAGCGTCATGGCTCTACTCTCGCGGGATGGACACATAGCAGGGAAAGGAAGGACACAATGGAGAGCAGTTGGCTCTTTCTTTGGGAAGGCTCTGTTCTTGGTGTTGTTTCTTAGATGGACTCAGGTCCTCTCCCTCGGGTCCTGGGACCCTCAAGGGGCCCCTCGAGTACCGGGTGGGCATGGGCAGGCCACTCTGGAACCTCATTCTGGAGCCAGTGTTAGTCGCTGGAGGCTGAGCACCTCGGAGACAGGGACCGGGTTTCAGGCACCAGGCCTGGCCCTGAGTAGAAGCTCAGTCATGGTTCCTGACTGAATGCTAGAGGAATCTGGCCTTTCATTTCAAGGGGTGAGGAAAATGACCTTCTAGAAACTTCTGAGGAGTCTGAGAAGCAAAGGCAAGCCAGTTTCTCACCATATTCTTTTCTTGCCTTGTCCATGTTTATGGCTGTGGCTTTTATGGCCATGCCAAGAGTGGCCTCTGGAGGTTGGCGGAGGCCCTGGTGCCCTGGCCAGCTCCGTGTTGTTGAGCAAAGTGTGGCTTCTTGAGCCTCCCATGAGTTCCCGGCGCATCAGCCATTCCACGGATCCTGGCTCGTGGCTCCCCTAGCCGATCCCATCTTCCGATTCTGCTCTCTTTAGCAGGTCAACAAAGAGAGGGCAGGTGATGGGGCCAGCTGTCCCTGCAGCAGACCGCCTGCTGGGTGGGGGTCATCCCGGGATCCCCCACCTGAGGATGACAAAGCATTTTGGAAGCGGATTGGCCTCTCAGTGAGACGCAGGAGAGATCACGACATAGACAAGTGGATTGGCGCCGGCTGTTCAGCAACTGGCCGGTGGGAAGATGCATGTCAGGGGCTCCGTGTTCCGGAGCTTCCGCGCACTGTGCGCTCTAGAGAAGGGAGGGGACCGGACAGCGCGGTTCCCTAGCCCAAGGCAGCCTTGTCTGACTGTCGTTCCATGACCCCTGACGAATGGATATATTCGTTACACCAAAGGCTGGAAGGAACAACGAAATGGGATACATATTTGAGGAAATATGCACACAAGCCCGTTTATTTTTCTTATCTGATTTTTTTCTCTGCTGCAACATGAGCACTGTTGAGCGCTTGGCAGCCGCCTTTCCATACTTGAGTTGTTTGTCATTTCTGGGGCTGCGGATGCTGTTATGATCTCCCTTTTGGGAGGAGTTTACAGGCACATGTTGACCCAGCTGAATGGGAACAGCGAGCAGCAGGATCTCACGGACTAGGGCCGTTGCAGACCAGGGGCTCTTCTCGACGCCGCAGGCCCGAGCGGCTCCCCGCCTTGCCGGGCAGGCCGTTTGACGCGTCCCGACTCCAGTTTGGAAAACCCAGATCCCCTCGTGGCCTGGCCTTGAGATAAACCCGCTCTCCTTTCAACACTCCCTGGGAGCGGTAGGCAGTTGGCGCTTTGTTGCTGGCGATTGGGAAGGCGCGCTCCGAGCCGCTGTTGCTAGGGGAGGCCTGGTTTCCCAGAGACCAGCTCAGGCCCGACGGGGAGGCTGCTGGCAGACAGCCCGCAGGGGACCGAGGGGAGACTCAGATGGGAGGCAGGCCTGGCGGCAGCCGCACCCCACCCCACCCTGCCCTGCCTCCCCCTCCTTTCCCAAGCCCCCTCTGGCCTCTCTCCCCTGAAAGACCTAGCCCGTGTCTCATTCCCACAGACCCACGTGTGCACGAACTCACCCTGTTTTCTGGACATTTCCAAGTGCCAGACACTGGGAGTTAGGAGACGAATGGGCGGTGGGCTCTGCCGTCCAGGAGCTCAGAGTCCTGTGGACAAGGCAGGCCCTGTGAACGGTGAACCTCAACCCGGCCCTCACCCCCCTGTGTGGCTGAGGCCACTGTGGTCACCATGGATGCTGCTGACACCTCACCCGTGTCCCTCTTTTTACCTGACAGTGCTCTGTGGTCACGGGAGCTAATACCCCCGGGAAGACGTTCAACCATTGAAGTCTGGGTGTTGCTGGGACAGTTCCTGAAATGGGTAGTGACAGTAAAACGGCTGTTCTGTGTATGTTACCGTGACTCAGCCTGGAGCCCAGGAGAGGGAGAAGGGCAAGAGCTCCTGGGGGAGGCTGGGCCCAGGGGTCCTGGCCCACAGCCCCGCATGACCTCTGCGGTCCCCGCTCCTCCCCTCCCCGGCGACAGAGCGGTCAGCCTGCCCCCAGTGTGGCGCGGCACCTCTAAGTGTCGCACAGAGTGTTTCTGTCCTTCGCGGCTTCCTGATGCTTCCCTTCCTCCCTCTGCTAGTGGTTCCTGCGCGCACCTCTCCGACCTGAGCTGCCCGCTGGGTGGGTGACTGCCCACGGCCATGTCCCGGGTGTCCCCCAGGCCTCTAAGCCCCGGTACGGCCAGGGACCTCCTCCGCTGGTGAGGGAAGGGCAGGTCCCGAGTTTGAACAGAGCATTCCGCGGACAGCGCCGCAGCACCGGACGGTTCACCAGCGGGTCACAACCCTCCCCTTCCTCCACATCCCTGTGTGTACCTCAGTCCCCGCAGGCCTCTTGGGCCCCTTGCATGGGCAGCCCGTTGCTCGCAGCTGCTCTTGTAAGACCATCAGCATGATCGCTGGTGTCCCGCGCTGGCTTTTCCTGAACTTTCCCCTACTCTTTTTGCCTAAATGCCTTGTTTTCAGGAAATCTATGTTGTAAGACTAGAGTCGGCAAACGATGGTCCGGGGACCAAGTCCCTCCTACAGCCTGTTCTTGTAAATAAAGTTTTATTGGCACAGAGCCCAGCCCATTCATGGCCGCATCCCTGGCAGCTCTGAGCTTCCAAGGCAGAGCCCAGTAGTTGCGACAGGGGTCACGTGACCTGCGAGGCCCAAAATATTTACTATCTGACCCTTCGCAGAAAACTTTGCCAACATCCTGTTGTAAGAGATGCTTGAATGAAATTCTTTAATTCTTTAAGGATTGGGGCACAGAATTAAGTTTTTGTTTTTCTGTTTTTTTTAACTACAACATGTTAGAAGAAAGAAAACGGATCTGCTCTACTGTGCTGTTACAGACATGAAGTGGCCTCATGGGCTATCGTCTCCTGGAGCAGTTACTGGTATTTCAGTGATTGCTGGTCGTCTAGGTCCTAAGGAAGGACCTAGAAGGAGGCAGGGAAGTACTCTGTCAGGTTTCTCCCGACCTAACAGCGGGGATATAGGCTGTGAAGAAATCACATCAAAAGCCCTTTGGGGATGTTATCTGCAGCCCTAACGGTTTGTGTGCGTACATTTTGAGGGATGGATCTTTTTGTTTGGAAATTCTTGCTAAATTCGGACATAGAGGTATAATGAGTTATACAGTTTGGGCCTTGTCCTTCTTTCATTCTACCTGAAATGACATCATGGGTCTGGAGCGTTACAAGGAACGAAGGAAACACATCTTTAGGGGCACTTAACTCCTATGGGGCGTTTGGGGTCGGGGTGGAGGACTCGAAGAGAGCCTGTCCGCTCCCCGTATTACGTGTTGAAAATCTCACGTGATTTCAGATCCACTAGACCAGGTTTGCGCAGCTGCAACACTGTGGACATCTGGGGAGAATTCCGGGTTGTAGGGGCTTTCCTGTGTACTGTAGGACTCCCAGCAGCATCTCTGGCCTCGTCTGTCAGATGCCAGGCGTCAACAACCCCTCTCCCCACCTGTTCCAGTCTTGACAACCCATACTGTCTCCAGACACGGCCACGTGTCCCCTAGGTGGCCGCGGCACTCCCCGTCCTGTCGGGAACCACAGAATTCACGCAGGGAGGAGGGTGGCTGCTGCTTCCAGGGGGAGGGGGAGAGGCTTTTGCAGGTGCCTCTGAGGGAGGAGCCAGGGCCCCTCGGCTCTGATGGCTCTGGACTTGATGCCTCGGAGCCCTGAGGTCTAGCCGGTGCTCATAACCACCCTGAGCAGGTGAGCCCGGCTCCTTCCCCAGCTGGGGGCCCCTCTAAAGCCCTTGGGACAGAATGAGCATCTCTTCTGTTCAAAACCAGTGCGCTCCAGTATTTTTCCCGGAGAGGCGTGTATCCTTCATGGCACGCGCACACGCGTGTCTCAGATCATGGATCTTTTAGGTCGGAGGTTCTTTGACAGGGAAGAGGTTGGTCTGGGGTAAAAATTCCGCCAACTTCAGGGCACAGAGTTCGACCAGACAGGCAGGAGCTGAAGGGCCGGGTCTCCTGACACTGCCGAGAAACTGACAATTAACAGGCCTCTCGGCAACATTGTCCCCCTCCGAGGGCCATTCCGATGGGACTCTGTCATCGAAACCACAGCTCTTCTCCTTGTGAAAAAGAAAGAAATCGGTCCCACCTCGCCATCAACAGAGTCGTGGTTTTGACGAATCTCTATAATCAGCAGCTAATGTGTCTGAGGAGTATGCCATTATGAAAGAGCGTGCTTTTCTCTTTCTATTTGCCTGTGATTATGTAAATTCCAGATATAGGGTGAAGGGAAGGGAAGCTGTGGGAGCCAGCGGGGAGGTGCAGAGAAGGGCCTTCTGCTAACGAAGGGAGCCAGCTTTCACCCCCTGTGGAAGGAATGTACTTTCTGCAGATTGGCTGAAACGTTGGATGGTTGAAATACAATGTGTTGGAAAGAGCGCAGAGAAGGGAGCGCTCTCCTTCCTGCTTTCTGATTTGGGGCATCCCTGGGGGTTCTCCTGAGCCCCCCCCATGGGTCTCCGTCCCCACCATGATCCACGGCAGGGGCGTTCCTGGAGATCTCAGCCTCTGCTCTCTCCCGGCCTCAATGGGTCACCCCCAGAAGGAGAAGATGGCCCCGAGCTGCTGTCGCCAAGGCTACTGTCCCGCGTGCCTGGAGGGTGAGCCCCAGAGCTGGGCTCCTCCCGCTCCAGCCAGGGCACCCACGGTCTGCCTCTTGACTTTCCCCATGTGGCCGTCACAGGAGGAACATTGGCAGGGCATGTGGCTATGTTGTGTGTGCAAATTGCTGTTCTTCCCACGGGTGTCTCCTAGACCCAGAGCTCTGAGACGGTTCTCTTGCAGTGACGAAATCGCTGGGTTCTGGAGGACTCTACGCTCTCGCAGCACCGCGGTGTCCAGTCTGTGGTCAGGACAGGTGAGCTCCAGACATGTGAGCCTTGGGTCTTGGCTCTGTTACTCTGGCCGTGTAGGCAAACTACTTCACACCCCTGTGTTTCCTTTGGCTTCATGGTGACACGGAAATCATCACCCTATTTCATGGGAGGGTCGTCGAGGGGCGGGAAAGACCTCCCTAAACGCTGTCCATGTTACTGTGGCAGGTCCCGGGGCCAGGGGCCTCGAGCCCCACTGAAGGGATTCCAGTCTCACGCGTCTTACTACTGGCCAATTCAAGGTCAACAACAGCACCAAGATCATACTGAAGAGTGATTGACAGCAGGACTTCATGCAAGGTCGTGCAGGCACTTGATTGTAAAGGACTGTTTTCTGCAGACCAGCCATGGCTCCCAGTGCCTGACCTGGATGTCTTGCTTTGCAACCAAGAACAGCCTCTGTGTTACAGATGAGGAAGCGGAGACCGGCACAGAGAGGGTGGTGTTTGCTCGGCGTCACACAGTACTTGGTGCGACGGCAGAGCGGATTCCACAGGTGGGCCATCTGGCGTGGGAGCCGCCCCGTCCCCCCAGCGTGTCAGCCACAGTGGGCTTGCGTTGTTAAGCCCCGGGTGTGCAAAAATGCTGATTTCTCCAATTTTCCCTAACTCCTGTCTATGTGGAGCCACTCTTCTATGCAGTGACAGAAAAGTCTGGGTCTAGTTGCATCAGAGCGGGGGACACATCCATTTTAGAACCAAATATCCCGGCTCAGCTTTGAAATCTCTGGGGCTAGGCGACTTTTTCTCCCCTTCCCTTTGCCTAGTGCTGTACGCACCCGTCCTGGAGGTAGAGAGCTCTTGTATTATGCCATTCTATGTCATGAGATGTAGACACACCCTCGTGTCTTGAGGGGGAAAAAAGCCCCCACGCTTCCCTTCATTTGTTTACTGGGCAGTTTCCACCGGTCTCTGAAGTCGCTGAAGGACCAGATCATTCCTAGAACCTGGAAGGGGAGGTCCTGTGAATTCACTCTTGGCTTGGGCGTGTTTGAGTGCAGAGCTCGGCTGGCTGACTCTCCCAGCTGCTAGAAAACACTTCATGGAAACAAATATTTGGTATTTGGTGGAACATAACATTTCACCAAAGACGGCTCGAGCTCTGAAGACAGTTTTCTTTGCTACGGCTGCAAACCGCATTTCCCTAAACCAAATTACAGCGAAGGTAAACCAAAGAAGTCCCACTTTTCATTGCACCCTTGACTTCAGGGTATAATTTTGACATTGAGAGGAGCTTTAGAGTGTTTGGGAAAAAATTTTTTTCTGATTACGCAAAACAGCATAGGCACAGAGGGAAATCTATAAAAACCTGGACCAACGACGAGAGAAATCAGGCCACCGAATCGCACCCCCGAAGCTAGAAGTTGCTCGAGGCTGGTGCGTGTGGCAGTGCGTTTTCTCTTCCGTGGCGGTTTCAGAGCTGCTCCGCCGCAGGATGGTTCGAGTCTCTGCCCACTGATCAGAGCAGTCCCTCTGCAACAGGCCGTCATCTGCTAAGTGGACAGAGGGTGTCCGTCGGCTGTTTGTGGCGATGCACGGGGCCGGGAAAGGCAGCGGCAGAGTTCTCACCAACCCCAGGGGGCAGGGAGGCCCGATTCTGGAGTTCGCTCTTGCACGCGCCGGAGGCATTCAGGGACATGGCCCAGGAATCAGAGTGCTGAGAATTACTCACATTATCTTTAAGATTCTGCCTCGCGCTGCTCTGCAATTAGGAGGAGCGTTCCCGAAGCCGGTCTCGGTTGGGAGAAAGCTGGATGGCAAAGCAACAAGATAATTAGGCACAATTGAATTAGCTAAAGACTAAGTGTCAGCCTCGGCCACAGCCCTCCGCGTTTCGTGATATCCAGCTCTGGAAGGTCTTCGTTTTTGTTTCATTAAATCGTTTTTAAGCAGCACCCAAAACACCAAGAAGACGGCGAGAGAGTGAGCATAAGTGAGGTCCGTGTATACTCCGTGAGCTCTAGCTGGAAAATATTTCATTGCATTAACCCCGTTCAGACAGCACTCAAGTGAGACTGTTACCTGACGCACAGTTCACACCCAGCCATTCCAGCACGCGTGCGCCGCGGCCCTTGTGGCGGGTTCTCTCTCTCTCACTTTTGCGTCTGACTTGGTGGGTGTGGAAAACACGAGGAGAAGAGATTTTCTGCAAAGAGTGGAAGTCTACCTCCGAGGGTGTCTCATGCCACTTTCCAGCGGAGACACGAGCTGGACTGGGACGAACGTCGGGGGCTGTAACCCGTGTGCACCGATACGCCACGTGCACACGTGCCCGGCTGAGAGGCGGGGGTGGGGGGAAAACCCCCCACTCTGTCCCATTCGCCGGGCTCTGGGCTCTCACACTGCTTCTGCCCGAGGGGGAGGAGTGTTTGGGTCTTGGTGGCACAAGTCAAGGACTTCGCCGGCTCATTGACCCCTGTGTCTGGGAGCCACGGCCACCCAGAGAGGACACTTTACTAGTTCCCGTGCAGGTGCTTTAAGGGCTAACCGTGGCCACGGGTACCGGCGTGGTTCCATCCACTTCACGTTTGCTGAGCGCCTTCTTGAGCAGCCCAGTGGGCCCGCAGGGCCTTTCGGGGGTGTTTAGTCAAAATGGGATCCCGTGTTCTGACCTTCCTACTCACCTCCCCCCACCTCTTCCCTTCCCTCCGTTCCTTCCTCCCTTCCTCCCCGCCCTCCGCCCCACAAAGAAGACATTCATCAAGGTCTTCTTTGTACCAGGTCCCGTGCTGGTTGTTGGGGATACAGAGTCAGCTCTTCGGGTTCTGCAAAGCCAGCTGAGGCGGAAAGGGGGTTCTCATTGAGGCCACGGCTGTATTTGGCAGTAGGCTCAGTAGACCAAGAAACCAGTGCTTTTTGCGAGTTGATGGTGAATCAGAAGCTGTGGGGGAAGACGGACATCGTCCCGACCTGTCTTCCTTTGCGTCTCCAGAGTTGCCTGGCAAGAGATTTCTGGCTCCCCTGTACCGTTGCTTTGACCTTTATGTATCTTTCATTAGTTTTTGATGTACTGTTCCATGATTTGTCCTGTATAGCGACCAATATAACATAATAAAAATGTATTTTCTCTTCTTAAAAGAACATATCTTCTGATGACTTTAATTTTTCAATATGCATCCCTTCGTGTACTGTTTGGCAGGATGGCGGCCCTGCCTTTGAGGTCGGGCTGACAGATTCAGCAGAAAAACAAACAAAATGAAAATAATAACACCTCCCCCCAAGGATGCCTGGTAAAATTTGAATGTGAGATAAGCCGTCAATATTTTTTTCTTTTAGTATAACGAGGCCCTGTATAATATTTGAGACATGCTCATTCTAAAAATCTTTGTTTTTGTTTATCCGCTATTTAAATTGAACTGAGTATCTGGCACCTCTTCTCCGAGGGGCTCAGGAGACATGACTTAAAGCCAGGTGTGAGTTAAATACTTAGGTTTTATGCCACAGTCCTTCAAAAAAAAAAAAAAAAAAGAGAGAGAGAGAGGCTAAAATACACAATATCGAAACTTCTAAAATTACAAGTGGTAAGTGCAAGAGCTGCAGAGTTTCTGTGGCAGAACGGAGAGGACACAGGCCCTGAGCTTGGATAGACGCAGGTCCCATTTCAGGCTCTGAGCCACCTGTCACCTGACGGGGTGTCTGGGCGCTCGTGCATGCATGCTCGCTGGGCGCACAGTAGGATGGCCTTTCTCCGCCTGCTCTTCGTGGGCTGTGCCCAGTGGAATGGGGGTGACCCCGGTCACTTCCAGGGGGCGGCAGGAAGGGCCAGGACACCCCAGCTCTGTCTCTGCCACGATGACCTGCCGTGCTCCGGGTTCGGATGGCGCCCTGGTCTCCTGTGGCGCTCTGGAGGACGGATGACTGTCCGCTCAGAGAAGCGCTCCCAGGCCGCCGGCAAATGTGTGTCCCGATAAGTCGCCGAGACTGGGGATTGTTCTGCGCAGCACGATCACGCCTCTCCTGGCCAGTACACGGTGTCTGGGGACCCCGGACGAGCCCCCCACTTTCCATCGCACTTGATGTCCATATTTGAAAAGATGCGGATAATATAGCTCATCTCTTTCTACACAAACTTTGCATGTGGAAGTAATTTCAGACTCTCAAGAAGTTGCAAAAATGACCCGGTGTAGGCTGAGGCCCCAGGAAACAGCACTTACCAGCCCTCCTGGGAAACCTGGGTCTGGTCACCTGAGGCACGAAGGTTCCCAAAGGGCTGCAAGTTGGTTCTCAGCGACGCCCACGTGGTCGTCGTCCCGGGGAGGCGGGGGCCCTCGGGGTCTGGCCTGGCCCTGCCATCCCCCGAGGCCTGGTGGAGAAGCATGAGCTGCCGGTGAACCACAGGCTGACAGTTAAACTTTCTTCTTTCCTCAGGGAACCGGTCCAAAGGGTTATGTAAGTTTTCTCTCTTACACACATTCAAAAAAACACGTTAAAACAATACAAAATGTCTACTGTAACCGCATGAGAGCTGAAAAAGCAGGCAGGAGCCCTTCTTTCCATTTATCACACGCCCTCCACGGGCCAGGCTCTTGGGTGGAGTCTTTTCCGAAAATTTTGTCCTGAGTCTGGGGCTGCTGATGGCAAGTCAGCCCATGGGTGCATTTGTGGCCGAGTGGGACTTTCGGCCTCCCCTCTGAGTAAGAGGAGCTGTGAAGATAGGGATGGCTGAGCAGGGTCCCAGCGAGGGCAAGGACAGAGAGGGCCGGGACACTTCCTATTTTCATCGGTACCGACCTCCAGGGAAAACCTCCTCTCACCACACGTTTATGAAGCATCTGTCCATCTGTAACTCTGCAGACTGTAAAACAAAAGGTCGGGGGGTGCTTTCCTTTCCAAGCTGCCTTCCACTTCAGGAGCTCCGTGTTCGCCGGTCCTTGGTGTTTGGGAAAACCCTCCCCATCTCCTCCCACCAAACCAGGTCTCTAACCTCGTACCAAGCCTTGTCAGGAATTGGTTGCCTGCAAAGAGGCCCTTAGGGAGGAATCTGGCTCTCTTAGGGCCTGATTACCTTTTCAGCCTGATCTCACCAGCATTTAAATCATTTCAGTATTTAAGGTTTTTGTTATTTAAAGAGAAGTCCAGACCCTTGAACAAGAAAGATGGAGTGAAACGGAGACAAAAATCATTTTTCCTGGGAGCCGCGTGTTTAACGTGACGAGTGGAGTCCCTTATGATATTGGTGTACCTTTTAGCGACATTTTGGTGCCTGCCATGGATGGATTTTTTGGTCCCCAGGCTCGTGCTGGCTCAGGTTCCCACGGCGCAGACCATAGCCTGCTTCTTGGACTAATTTCCATGTATTATATAATTTTTTTTTCTGGATACACTTATTTAATGCCATGTCTCGATTCAGAGCTTGGTCTCTGAAGCTGCCAACGATTGCTTGTTCTGCTCCTGGATTCGTTTCAAGTTGCTCAGAGCAGGAATTTCTGAAGCTGCGAGAGGATTCTGACACAGGTAGCGGGGAGCAAGGATGGAACCAGCGGGGACCGGAAGCAAACCGTCTCTGGGAAACCAGTCTGGTATTTAATGCAATCCACCTAGTGATCTGTTGGGCTGGGGCGTCGGCAGAGACGAGCTGGTGGAGGGTGGAGTGGTTCCGTCTTGGCCTTGTACGCTTGGATGTGCTTGCCCAGCCCCTCCCCCACCCGATCCTGGCACGTTTTCACGGCAGCCCCCCACATGCCGAATGGCATTTTCTTCCTGTCTTAGTCAGCTCGGGCTGCTATAACAAAATACCATAGACCTTGGGGGGGGGGGGGAAGCACATTTATTTCGGGAGGCTAGGAAGTCCGAGATCAAGGTGCTGGCAGGTTTGATGTCCAGTGAGTTTTCCTCCTGGCTGGCAGACGGCTGCCTTCCTGCTCCGTCCTCACATGATGGAGGGAGAGAGCTCCCGTCTTTTCATCTCCTTTAGAAGGATGCCCATCCCATCGTGGGGACTGCGCCATCATGACCGCTTCTAAACCTCATCATCTCGCCACGGGCCCGCCCTCCACGTACCATCACAAGGGGGATTAGGGCTTCAACATATGGATCGGGGTGGGGTGGGGCTCACATTCAGTTCGTCGGATTTCCCCCTCTCCTCCACGTTCCCTGAGCATTGACTCGATGCCTGCCCGGAGGCGGAGGCTCCACACGTTGGGAGGACTTGACCCCTGCCCCCCCGAGACACTCGTTCTCACACTCGAGGAGGGGCAGACGGTAAGCTAATGCTGGTGCGTCGGGGCGGCGAGGGCTGAGCTGGAAGTGTGTGCTGACGGCTGGTGGTCCATCTCGGAGGCATGGAGTGAACTCTCGGGCTCTCTAGAAAGCTGAGAAGTGAAGGGGGGTGGGGCTCAGCGACACCGTAGTGGTGTGCGGGTGCACAGTAGCACAGTAGCAGGCTTGGTTTTTTCTTCATACTATGTTCTGTATGTGTAGGAGTTCTATCTTAGGATGAGTGCCTCGGCGTGTTGGGCTGCTAGAGAGGGGACCAGGTCCTTGCTGCTAGGCAAGGAGGTTGGCGAGGCATTGCCGAAGATGAACAGGACACGCAGTCCCCCCCCCCCCCCCCCCCCCCCCCGCCACCGGAGAAGGCTCTGGTAGATCCAGCCTCTGGCTAGCTTTTCAGGAGAGACGCACTCCTTGACTGTAGCGCAGACAACTTGGGTGGCCATTCAGATCCATCCGGGCCCATTCTGTTATGCGAACATCTTTACGTATTTCCAATACCCAGGATGCTTATGCTCGCACGTGTTACGTGGAAGGAAAAGATACTTCTGTCTTGTTTTAGCCGCTGTTATCCTGGGGTGTTGTTGGAGCAGCTGACCTCATATCCCAAATAATCTCTCAGCTGGTTGGCACCGCCCTTCACAGCCAGCCTTTTCCTGGGGTCCTCTCTGAAACTTCTATCCATCTCCATCAAATCAGACTCCTCTGGTTGGCCACGTACCTCCCTGCCCCTCTAACCATTCGCTGTCAGTCAAGCTTACAAGGCCCAGCTCAGACCACGTCTTCTTTCAGGAGGGAAATTCCAGCGGTGTGATTTGGCCAGTTACCTGGCCTGTCCAAGCTTGAGTTTTCCCATCATGTAACGTGAATGACAATAGTGTGGTATTTTAGGCGCTGGGTGAGTTATCTGGCAGGTATTCACACATTGCATTTCATCCCTATAGCAGCTCCATAGGGTGGGTCTTCTTTTTACGCCCATTTCACAGATGAGGTCACTGAAGCATGGAGAGGGAAAGGAGAAAATAGCTATACTAAGGTGTGGAGAGAAAAAAAGAGGTGAGGAATAAAAAAGCACAAGACATTAGAGAAATAGCAAAAATGCCTAATAGTCGCGTAATTTTCATCTGAGAAGGAGAAGAAGGGATGGGGGAACAGCAATATTTGAAGTTACAGCAGTTACACACTCGTCAAAAAGGGATGAAAGATATCACACTGCGGATGCAAGAATGACGGGAATGCCACAAAAGACACACACAAGGAAGGCTCCGTTGAAGCAAGTCAAAGTGCTGAGAAACAATGCCGGAGAGAAAAGTCCGGGGAAGGGGGAGGTGCAAAGCACGTTCCCTTCAAAGGAGCAACACCATGATTTAACAATTTCGTAAGATTTTTTTTTTTTTAAGATGTTATTTATTTATTTGACAGACAGAGATCACAAGCAGGCAGCGAGGCAGGCAGAGAGAGAGAGGAAGGGAAGCAGGCTCCCCGCGGAGCAGAGAGCCCGATGCGGGGCTCGATCCCAGGACCCTGGGATCATGACCTGAGCCAAAGGCAGCTCTTAACAACGGAGTCACCCAGGTGCCCCTGATAATTTAGAAAGATTTGATAACAGAGTTACTCTCAGAATTAAATATGGAGGTGGGCTTCCTTGTAGATGATAAAATGCTACATGCCTATTTACATTGTGCAATTATACAAAATAATACATAATACTGCAATAATCCCTGTTTCTTTCCCAAAGTCTGATGCACATCCTGTACTGCTTTAAAGATTTTGACTTCTGACTTTTACCTCTGACTATGAGGGAGTCACGTGTCTGAATTTAGATAAAATATGTGCAACTACTTTTTCCAACGGTAGCCATCCGTAAATACGGGACTGCAGTCCTAGGAGAAGGGGAGCACATGGAATGAACCCAGTGATCGCCCTCCCTTTCTCTGCAGAGGGGATATGGAGGGTGTAGAGAGGGAGAACCTTAATGGTATGGTACCATTTACAGTCTCCCAGATGGTACCCAGGTGATCTTACTAAGTTGAGGGAGAGAAACTTGATCTGGGGGAGGTAGATAGAATCGAGGAGGAAGAGACCAGAGAGGAAGGAGTTACACAGAGAAGGACCTCCAGAAATAGTACCGGCGTTCCTTGAGTATTTGGCTAACTGCTGTTCTGCGCTTACATAAGGCTAAGTGCCATGAGGCTGGGCTTAGAACGGCTTCCAGAAAAAGGACAATTACTAGGCAGCTGTAAGATGAAAAGTCCCCAGATCTTACACAGGATCAGGAATGATCCAAGATCCTATCAGCCAGAGGAAAGAGACCTCATTGGATAGAAGTGCCATTTCATAAGGAACCAGGAGGGTCTTGCTATTGGAACAAAGCTAAACTAGTCTGTGACCAAAGGGATATCGTACACCACCTTAAAATGCTTCAAAACAAGTCTCAAAAGGACCAAGGTGATTGGAAAGTAACTTAACTGGCTGCTGTTCTTTATAGGAAGACAGCAAAATCCAACGCATGAGAACATGGAATTCACAGTTCGAGCATCTCATCAAAATTGACTACATGTGCCAACAGGCAGGGAAATGTGGCCCATAATCAGAAGAAAAGTCAGGCAATAGAAGCAGATCTAGAAGTGACAAAGATGATGGCGTTAGTATAAAAGGACACCGAAACAACCATTATAAACGTGGGCAATACGTGTCAGGATGTGAAAGGAAATGTGAATGTAGTGGCAAGAAAAAGGAAGACATATATATACACACACATGTATATATACCAAATGAAAGTTCCAGATATGGGAAATGCAATATTGGGGATAAAAATTTCACCAGATAGAATTAAGAGGAGATTTAACATGACAGGGGGAAAAAGATCAGTATGTTTGAATTTGTAGCAACAGAAGCCATCCCAGATAAGGACTGGAAGAGAAACAGAGTGTCAGTGACCTGTGGGAAGGTATCAGCTGGTTTAGCATCTACATAGTTAAATTCCTAGGAGGAGGAGAGAAGGGAGAAGAAAAACATTTGAGGTAATAATGGTTAAAAATTGTCAGCTTTGATTAAAACTATAAACCCATTAGATGCAAAGATCTTTACAAACCCAGCCAGGAAAAACACACACACACACAAACTCACACACACAAACATCATAATCAAACTACTAAAACATCTTAGGGCACCTGGGTGGCTCAGTGGGTTAAAGCCTTTGCTTTCGGCTCAGGTCACAATCCCAGGATCCTGGGATCGATCCCCGCATCCAGCTCCCTGCTCAGTGGGGAGCCTGCCTCTCCCTCTGCCTCTGTCTCTCTGTGTCTCTGTCTTTCATGAATAAGTAAAGTCTTAAAAGAAAACATCCTAAAAGCAGTTGAAGAATTAGGACACTTTACATATCAAGGAACAACGTAACAATATTCAAGACTTCTTATCAAAAATTATGCAAGCTAGGGACAATGGAACAGCATCTTTAAAGTGATGAAAGAAATGCCAGCAAAATACCGTTAACTCAGAACTGCACATCCAAAGAAAGTAAATCTCAAAAATGAACATGAAGATGCACCTCTGCAGAAAAACAAAACTTGTGTGAGTTTGCTGTAAGCAGACCTGCTGCATAAGAAATGTTGAAAGAAGTTCTTCAAGCAGGACGGTGATACTACGTAGAAACTTAGAGACCAAGCAGTGCGGAATGGTGGGAGTGGCAATTTGTGAGAAGGTATAAAAATTTTCTTTCAGCTTTTTAATTTCTTGATGCACTACTTAATTACTTAGCTAGTTGCTGTGAGTCACCCATGAGGCCACCTGAATTGGAATTTTTGTGGTAAGTATGTTATTACAAATCTAACTCAGTGATACACATAGAGCTATGCAGTTGTCTGTTTCTTTTTAAGTCAGTTTTGATTATTTGCGTGTTCCAAAAATGCATCCACTTCATCCAGGTTGTAGAATATTCGGCCTAAACTTGTTAATTGTGTTGTTATCTTTTTTAAAAAAAAGATTTTATTTATTTGTTTGACAGAGAGAGATACAGTGAGAGAGGGAACATAAGCAGGGGGAGTGGGAGAAGGAGAAGTAGGCTTCCCGCTGAGCAGGGAGCCTGATGTGGGGCTGGATCCCAGGACCCTGGAATCATGACCCGAACCGGAGGCAGATGCTTAACGACTGCGCCACCCAGGCGCCCCTTGTCAAATGTTTATTAATTGTATTGATCTTTTCAAAGAACTGGCTTTTGGTTACATGGATTTCCTATTGTTGTTGTTTTTTTATTGCTATTTCATTTATTTCTGCTTTCTGTTTTCTTCTTTCTACTTACTTTGGTTTTCGTTTGCTTTTTCCCCTCTAGCTCAAAGTGCTGATTGATTTAACTCCTTTCCTCTTCTCTAATGTGAATATTTAAAGTGGGAATGTCCCTGGGTCAGTGCTTCACTGTACTTCAGGCTTAGGCTTTATAACGTGTTGTGGTTAATAGTTTCACTTGGTTCTAAATATTTTTTAATTGCCCCTGTGGATTTTTTTTTTTTTTTTTGGTCCTCTAGGTTACTTAAAACTGTGGATTATATTTAAAATTCTGACATTTTGGAGATTTTAAAGATTTCTTTCTGTTATTGATGTATAATGTAATCTCATTTAGGTCAGAAAATATGTTCTGTATGTTTTCCTTCCTTTTTTTTATTGAATGAGTTTAGCTTTATGACGCTGGATACGGTCTGTCATGCCAAATGTTGTGTGTACCTCATGAGAATATGTTTCCACAGATTTGGGGTAGAGTGTTCTATAAAATTAGGTCAAGTCATGTCAAGTTGGTCAATAGTGCTCTTCACATCTTCTCTATCCCTATTAATTTTCTGTATACTCTTTCCGTCAATCCTGAGAAAAGAATGTTGAAATATTCAACAAGTTATCAATCTCTTTCTCTTCCCAATACTTTCAAGTTTTGCTTCATTTCTGTTAAAGTGTTGTTAAGTTTTGAATAAGGATAATGATGTTGGAAGACTTAAGCTGGCGGACCTTAGGACTTAAGAGAGAGCTACCAGAATCAGGGTAGCAGAGTAGTGTACGAGGACGGACACACAGGTCAACAGAACAGAATAGAGAAACGGCCCAGGCACAAGCAGCCAACTGAGTTTTGATAAAATATCAATGTTCAATGGGGAACGGGATGACTTTTCAGCAAGTGGTGCTCAAACAGCTGATATCCACATGGGAAAATATGAAACTCAATCTTGTCCCATGGCATACTAAAAAAGGTTAACTCCAGGTGGAGGACAGACTTACCCCTAAAATCTGAAAGAATAAAACTTCTAGAAGAAAACATTGGAAAAATCTTTTTACCTCAGAGTAGACAAAGTTTTCTTTGATAGGACACAAATCACAAATCAATAACCTTGTGTGTCATCCATACTCAAAAAAATGATAGAAATTAATTTGGGGGGGGCGCCTGGATGGCTCAGTGGGTTAAAGCCTCTGCCTTTGGCTCAGGTCATGATCCCAGGGTCCTGGGATTGAGTCCCGCATCGGGCTCTCTGCTCAGCAGCGAGCCTGCTTCCTCTTCTCTCTGCCTGCCTCTCTGCCTACTTGTGATCTCTGTCTGTCAAATAAATAAATAAAATCTTAAAAACAAAAAAAGAAATTAATTTGGACTTCATCCGAAGCATGAACTTTCTCCTTAGGGTACACTATAAGGAAAATGAAAAGGTAAGACCAAGAGAAAATATTTATCTTACATCTCTTATAAAACCCTCTATCTAGAATATATAAAGAACTTTAAAAACTGAATAATATGGAGGCAAATACCATTAATGTTGGAGAAGCTTATTTGGAATTTAAAATGGGCTTCTTTTGTTGTATTTAAGTTACATTTTTAACCCCCACAGTGGATGCAGATATTTCTTTTGATAGTTCTACTTTCACACTAGATGGAGTCCTGGGGGCTTGATTTATCCACATGCCTGAAACAACCATAAAACTACAAAATAAAAGCAAGATAAGAGATGTACAACAATAGTTTTCAAGGCACTGGGTGCCAGGCAACAGAGGACACGGATCCCTAAAAATGGGAAACAATCAAGGGAAGCCTAGGATTGCTCCAGCTTACTTATGCTTTGACTGTGGCACAAGGAAAGGGAACCCAAATGGAGCCTGGTTGGCTTGCTGTGTTGAGGACAAAGATCTGAAAGTCTGGGAAGACAACGTGGTTGAGGTTAGAAGGTCAGAATAGTGGAGTGCATGGAACCACACAGAGTGAATCCAGAGAGCTGTAGAAGTACATTCGTGGGATTCTCAGGAAGGTCTTGCCACACAAGTGGAGAATAATTAGACTGAGCAATGATCTAGGCCCACCTAAAAAGTCACAGAAACCATTTCTGAAAAATCAATTTTTTCCAAGTCATTTGCTGTCCTCCTTAAGTGATGTGAAGAAAACCCCCAAATATTTATAGAAACAAAAGCAATCCAGCGTCCAACAAGGTAAAATGCACAATGTCTTGTATCTAATCACAAATTACCACACATGCCAAGAAGCAGGAATATATGACCCAAAATGAAGAGAATCATCAATCAGGCAAAATTGACCTGCAACTGACACAGATGTTGCATTTAGCAGACAAAGGCGCCGTTCGACATGGTCAATATTACTGTATTCCGTATGTTAAAAAAAAAAGTTAGGTAGAGACATGGTACATACAGAAATGATCAAATTCAATTTGTAGAGACAGATATTGTGCCACATGAGATGAAAAATCTGCTAGATTAGATTAGCGGGAGATTAGACACTGCAGAAAAAAAGATTAAGGAACTTGAAGACATAACAATAGAAATGATCCAAAAGAAAGTACTCAGAGAAAAAAGAATTAAAAAAACAGAGCCTCAGTAATCTGTGGGAAAACTTCGAGTGGCCATATATGAGTGGAATGGAGTGAGAATCCCTGAAAATGGGGGAAGGAGAGGGGTCAGAGGACCCATACCCAGAAATAATGGCCAAATTTCTAAATTCTGTGAAAACTGTTAACCTACAGATCCAAGAAGCTCAATGAGCCTTAAAAACAAGAAAATAGGGGCGCCTGGGTGGCTCAGTGGATTAAGCCGCTGCCTTCAGCTCAGGTCATGATCTCAGGGTCCTGGGATCAAGCCCCGCATCAGGCTCTCTGCTCAGCGGGAAGCCTGCTTCCCCCTCTCTCTCTGCCTGCCTCTCTGCCTACTTGTGATCTCTCTCCCTGTCAAATAAATAAATATAAAATCTTAAAAAAAAACAACAACAAGAAAATATGATGAAAACCACATCACAATCAAGGTACTTCATAATCCAGTTAGTCAAAACCAACAGGAGAATATTACAAGGAACCCAAGAAGAAAGACACATTGTATATGAAGGATGACAGCATGCTTCTCACTGGGAATGAGAAGAGCAGCATCTTTAAAGTACAGAAAGACAGTGTTCTCGACCTAGCATCCTCTACGTGGAGAAAACATTTTTCAAATGTGAGGGAGATTTCAGACATACAAAATCCGGAAGAATTTATCATCAGCAGGAAATGTACGAGAAAGTCCTCTAAGAAGAAGGAAAATGATACAGACTGAATGAGGGGGCCACGCAGGGAAGGGGGAAGAGCCCCAGAAAAGCAAACCACGCCAGTAAAAACGGAAGTGATTTTCTTGCTATTTCCATCTCTTTAGGAGATCGCTGGCTCTTTGAACAAAAATTGTCACAATGTGTTTTCGGGTTTCTGACAGTGTGTAAGTTCAACGTATGGAAGAGTCGCATCAAGATTAGGCTGGGAGAAATGGAAGTAATGTTCTTCTGTGTGAAATGGCATAATACTGCTTGAAGGTGATAATATGATATGAAAAACGTGTATACTGCATCCCCCAAACAACCATTAAAAGAGCAAAGACACGGAGCGAAGCAGCCAGGAAGTGAGGATCAAGTGGAATTCTTTGTATGAATCTCCATAAAAGACCGATCGAATGTAAAATGATCAATGTAATGTACGCTTGTTGCCTGGGGCTGTTGTTGCAAGGGGAGAAGATCGGTTAATGGAAAGTGGGTCTAGGAAGCTCTTCAGGGTGATAGAAATGGTCTACACCTGGTTACCTGAGTGTGTACTCTTGTCCGAACTCGTTTGGAGACCTAGAGGGAGTCCATGTTCTTGTACATAATCGATGCCTTTAATCCCCAAAGTGTATCATAGAGCTTTTTCATGTCATCATCCTGGCCATCACTGTCCCCACCACCGTCACCACCATCAGCACCATCACCACATGACACTGACCGGAGTAACACCTATTCAATACTCATTATGTGCCAGGAACGCTGTTAATTGATTCGTGTGTGTTGGGTCTTTTCAGTTGTCATTGTATAACCGCACGGGTCATGTGCTTTTATTATCCTCAATTTACTGATGAAGAAACGTGGGTGTACGGAATTTCAAGCCTGGATTTAATTTCTGGCAGTCCAACTCAAGAGGCCAGTTGAAGAATATCCCGACGGGTTTGTCTTCCCCCTTCTCCACATGAACGACAGCTACGTTTCCACCGGAAAGTGGGTCATATGGCTGGAACCATTATAGAAATGCAAATTTCCCTGCTTGTCATTGTAATTCTCCCCTAACCTGGCAGCTGCAGAGCTCTTCTGGTTTGTACTCGACTAAGGATTGTTTCTCCGCGGAAGAACGGTGATAAATGAAAGACACAGGGACCGTCCCAAAGTCCTTCATGGAGCCTGTACCACCCAAGTGCAAGCGAGGGTTTAGCTGACGTGGTCCTGGGCCCCCGGGAGAAAAGCATGAAGGGTTATCTCTGAAATGAGGGGGAAGATCAGTGTTTTCTTTAGTCAGTCAAAAGCACTTAGGGACTGTATATACAATAAGATCTCAGTTAAGCAGAAACATCTTAAGTACAAACACACATAAACTCAGAGTTCCATATCCACAGGAAGAAAGGACTGGAAAGAAAGGCACCAATTGATAAAGCTGTTATTTTTATGAGTGGGGATTGTGTGTGCCTTATACCCCTTTCTTCTTTGTGCTTATCTGTGTTTTTTCATATTTTCTCTAGAATCATGTGTTGCTTGTGTGACCAGAAAAGCATGGAGTTTTTAAAGAGACGGAAAGTGCTTTCAAAATGAAGAACCCAAGCACTGTGCAGACGGGCTCCCAGCCCCGAGATACGGGGCTTACAGGGGATGGAGCTCCCCAGTGCGCAGAGCTGTGGAATGGCTGTCACGGTCTTTCCAAAGCCGCGGCTGGACACTGGCCCGGGGCGGGTGGGCTGGACTTGTTGTCTTGTTATGGCTGGTGGGGCTCCGTGGTCTTCTTTTTTTTTTTTTTAAAGATTTTATTTATTTATTTGACAGACAGAGATCACAAGTAGGCAGAGAGGCAGGCAGAGAGAGAGAGTGGGGGAAGCAGGCTCCCTGCTGAGCAGAGAGCCCGATGCGGGACTCGGTCCCAGGATCCTGAGATCATGACCGGAGCCGAAGGCAGCGGCTTAACCCACTGAGCCACCCAGGTGCCCTCCGTGGTCTTCTGATAGGACTCTTCAGGAGTCGGGGACTACATACTTAGAGAAATCACGGCTTTCCCCATAAAACGAAAGGGCCGGCTACATGCAGGCTAGACGTTTTACCCGTCACTGGCCATGGGAAGCCCCAGGAGGCCGATGTGAGGACACCGTCCAGCGGCTGTAGCACTTGCTGTTGTGTAGTCTCTGTTCATTTCCTCTTCCGTTCTGCTCTTTTGGCTTCTGGTTATTAAATGAGAAGGTATTTGTCCTTCATGTAATTTCCCTGTTCCTCCCACTGCTTGCCGCTTTGTCCTCTGGAGAGCTCACTAAATGTATGAAGCAGGGGGGTGTCTGGGGGGCTCAGTCGTAAAGCGTCTGCCTTCGGCTCACATTATGGTCCCAGGGTCCTGGGATCGAGCCCTGCATTGCGCTCTCCACTCGGCAGGAAGCCTGCGTCTCCCTCTCCCATTCTTGCTTGTGATCCTTCTCTCGCTGCGTCTCTCTCTGTCAAACAAATAAAATCTTTAAATACATATGTATATCTATGAAGCAGAGTGCAGGGAAGGCGCAGACCAACGGCCGAGACCCTTTGTATCCCGGCTCCGCCACGCTTCTATCCTCGACCGTGAACACTTCTGTAAACTCTCTGTGCCTTGGTTTCTTTTCAATTAATTTTTTTCTTTATTAAAATACAAAAATCACACAAAAGATCATGTATGCCATGTATTTAGGTTATAAAGCGGAATGATAAACAACCCGTGAAACCAAAAATGTGCATCTCTCTGTTCTTTCCCTGCCTCTCCCAGAGATAAGCTACTACCTTAAATCCGTTTCTTAAACTCTTACTTAAGAAAAAAGATCTCACGTGTGTCTTTATGCCTGACTGTATATTGTTTCACTTTATTGGGCTCAGACTCAGAACGTTCTGTTGCAGTGTGTAGCCTTAGTTCCTTTATCTTTGTTGCTACATCATATTCCATTGTGGGGTGTTTGGGTTTGTTTCTTTTATGAGTATACCCCGGAGTGGCAGAGTGGCGTGGCTGACTGATTAAATATGTTATTGTTCAACTTTGCAAATAATGCCACATTGTTTCCCAAAGTGTTTGTGCCCATTCACACTGTGTTCGTCTGTGTACCCTCTAACATTGGGTGTAGTCAGACCTAATTGTTTGCAACAAAGAGCAAAATAATAGCTTATTGATGACTTTAATTGGTGTTTTCCTGATTACTAAAGAGATTAATCCAACCTTCATATATGTATTTGAATTTGTGCTTCTTTTGTAGAACGCCTATTTATGTATTTTTTAAATTTAATTTATTCCCTTTTGTTTTTCATTTAAAAAAATTTTTTTAAAGTATTTATTTATTTGAGAGAGGGAGAGAGAGCCCAGAGGGAGAGGGGAGGGAGAGGCAGACTCCTTGCTGAGCAGAAAGCCTGCCTGATGCGCGGCTGGATCCCAGGACCCTGAGATCACAACCTGAGTCGATGGCAGGCGCTTAATGAACTGAGCCCCCCGGTGCCCTGATTTATCCCCCTTTGATTTGGAGTTCCTTATATATTTTGAGCACTAATTACTTATTTTTTGTATGTGTTTCAAACATTATATCCCAGTTTGTAGCTTCTCTGTTTTGTGGTGGGTTTTGGCGAACCTATTATTGAGTTAACTTAAAATGTGCTAATATTTTATATTATGTTTAACACATTTTGGTGTCTTAATATTTTCCTACACCAAGATAAAAATATATTGTCTTATATGTTCTGCTAAATTTTTTTGTTTTGTTTTCACATTTGAAACTTTAATTCATTTAGAACTGACTTTTATTAATGGTTTGAGATAGCAATCTAATTTTACCTTCCTCCATATAAATAACTATTGAAACCAGAGCCATTTGCTAAATAGTCCCTCCTCTCTTCTCCGATCTTCAGAGTGACCTCTTGTCATATGTTAAAGTTCCACATGTGTGTGGATTTACTGTGAGGCTTTCTATTCTGTTCCCGTGGCCATTTTGTCAGTCATCTCAGCAATATCCCACTATCTTATTTGCCTGAACGTTACGAATAAACCTTCATATTAGGATACATCTCTAACTTATTCTTCTTTAGGAGTGCCTTAAATATTCTTGACCCTTTGCCTTCCCATAAATATTTTATAATCCATTTGCCAATCCATTAAAAAAAACAGTTATAATTTTAAAAACTCCTTTTTTTTGGGTAATTTGAGCTGTAGCTCTCCTTTTGGGAGAGATTGCTCTCTCTGTGATACTGAGTACTATCCATGAACATGGGCTACCTCTCCATTTACTTGGGCATTCTTTAATGCATTTTTAATAGAGTTCAATGACTCTAGAGTTCACTGAAGCTTAAAGCAAACAGACCTTACCCATTTCTAACTAGATTTGTTTCTGGATACTGTTGATTTTGGTTGCTACCATAAGAGGTGTTCTTCTTTTTACTAACTGACTGCAAGTATTTGCTGATGGTGTATAGAAATGCAATGTATATTCATATGTAGCCAGCCCCTTGCTCAACTTATTAGTCTAATAATATTTACATAGATTCTTTTGAGATTTCACGTAACATTTGTCTCATTTTCTTTATTTTAAAATAGATATAATAATTCACCTCTGATGAGTTATAAGGGAGTTATACATGTAAAATGCTGAGTAGTATGAACCATACATATTGTCATTATAATTATTATTTTAAAGTAATTGCTTTATTTATTTATTTGATGAAAGTTTTACACACCATTACAAAAACTAAAGCAATACAGAGAAATATGAATAGGAAACCTATTCATAGGTATAGCAAATCCCCCATGGCCCACAAACAAGTAGGGCTAACACTTGGTGAACATCACGCCAAGCTTCTCTATAGGAATAAATAGAAAAATAGGTGAACATATAGATTGACAAGATGATATTATTCCCATAAAAGTAACATCATATTTTGCATGATTAAAAATACAGAATTTTAATTTTACTTGAGCTTAAGAAAAGTAGTATGATGGAATAGCTGAACCATGGATGAACTCCCTCACCACGAGAGATAGCGGTCTTTGAAGACCCTCCTTAGGTTACTGAGAAATATTCTACAAATCACTGAGCAGTCCTGAGGTCTTAAGGTTTCATGGCAGGTCTCGACTCCCCACCTACACGGGATGAGTGAGTGGTTCTGTCCCGCCCCTGCACTGCCCCTTTCTCCACAGGGTTTTGTTGCTGGTGTGAGTTCTTCAAGAACAGATAGAGGCACGAAAGGTGTAGGGGGAGTAACACCTGCAGAAGGAAAGGGCATGTGCAGCTGTCAGTGTCTGGGGCTGACCTTGCAAACCTCCTACTGGTCCTGAGGAGCCCCAGGGCAAGGGTTCCCTTTAGAGCCCCCTTCCATTCTGTTTTTCCCGTGTGATAGGGCAGCTCGGTCCAGCCTTTCTATGTGCATGATGTGTTGTGTGTGAAAGCGTCGTTTTCCCATTTACTGGGGGCAACTTGGTCTTCCTCTTTCTGAGCTGTACTTTGAAGACGGCATGTCACTGGTGGGCAGACTCCCCGTGGTCTGCGGGAGGGAACAGTTAGCAAAGGGGTGTCTGCTGAGGCCGAGAGCCCCAGCTCTGACATCGTTGAGTGTTATGTCCCAGGGCCCAGTTAGGCCCTCTGAGGGCACGCTTCTCCCTCCCACGGGCATCATGTTGCTGTTCCAATGGAGCGCGGTGCCCTGGTAGGGTTTCTGGATAAACTACAAGATGCCCAGTTAAATATGAATTTCAGATTAACAACTGATAATAGTTGAGGATAAGTATATCCCAAAGAGGACATCTTGGTACATGTTTATGTGCTAAATCTGGCAGCCTGGAAAAGGCATTTTCCCTCTGCTGAGCTCCCTCTGGAACACGCAGGGACTTCTGCTCTTGAAGTTGAACTTCACTTTTGCCAGTCTGCCCACGCCCTCTGCCCCTTGTGGAGCTTTGTGAGAATTCTCAGTGTGAATTTCTTTCCTCAGAAGATCTTCTGGGGGCTGAGGGTGTGGTTAGGAATTGTGCATCTTTGTGCCAAACCGGGACCTCCTGCTTCTCGCTTCGCTGTCATTTTTGGTGCGTTTAGGGGTCATTGGTGATGCATTTTGTCTTATGACTTTTTTCTCTTTTCACTCTGTTGGATATCAGAGAAGGGTGTGTCTGTGACTCTTTTTCATTCTGCGGTCTTCATCTGGAAGCATGCCATTTATCGATCTGTCTGTCCGTCTGTCCATCCATCCTTTTACTTTTTACTGAAGTGTAGTGGACACACAATGTTACATCAGTTTTAGCTGCACCACACGGTGGTTTGGTGGTGCTCACCACAGGCATAGCTCCCATCTGTCACCCTGCAGCGCTATGACAGTACCACTGACTATGTTCCCTATGTGGTGCCTTTTGTCCCCTTGACTTACTCATTCTGTAACCCGGAGCCGATTTCTCCCACGCTCCTTCACCCATTTTGCCCATCCCCCCACCCCCTCCCTCTGACAGCCACCAGTCTCTCTGTATTCACGGGTCTGCTTCCGCTTTGTTGGTTCATCTCTCTTGTTTTTTAGATCTCACATACGAGTGAAATCACACCATGTTTGTCTGACTTACTTCACTGAGCATGACACCCTCTAGGTCCACCCATGTTGTGGCAAATGGCGGATCTCGTCTGTTTGATGGCTCAGTAATATTCCGTTGTACATAGGTACTGCCTCTCCTTTATCCATTCACCCATCGGAGGACCCCCGGATGGCCTCCAGATCTTGGCTTCTGTAGACAACGCTGCGGTAAACACAGGAGTGCTTGTGTCTTTCAAATCAGTGTTTTTGTGTTCTTTGGGCAAATACCCAGGAGTGGAATTACCGGATCATGTGGTGTTTCTATTTTTAACTTTTTAAGGACCCTCCATAGTATCCCCCCAGTGGCCGCAGCAGTTTTTGTTCCCACCAACAGTGGAATTTGTGCACTTTAATTGTGGGTTTATCGATCGAATACTCAGTGAGTGCCAGCCGGGCATTCCGCCACCGAGACGGGAGAGACGAGGCAGGGATTCTTGGTCACTGTGACAAGACCGTCACAGATGCTGCGGAGGGTGCTTGCATTTTACACTTTCTCTTGGGTTCTCCACCTGGGTTCTTATCTCCCTGTTAGACTGACAGTTCCTTCGGGACAGGGATGGGGGGCGTGGAGCCCCTCTATCCTCGCCGGGAGGGGTCAGAGATGTGTGATGCACAGATGGCCGCAGGAAAGCAGGTCATGCAGAGCTGCCGGAGCTGAGGAAGAGGAGGGGACTCCGGGCTAGAAGAGCTGGGGGGACAAGGACATTGGAGCCCTGGTTCCTCCAGCTGCCCGTGCAGGCTGGGCATACAAGGATGGAGCCGCTTGCTGGTGGAACGTGCTGGAATGAACCACCTCCTGAACTGTAGATCTAGAAACAAACTATCAATGCAAAGATGGGAAACATTTAGCAGGCAGTGGCGGGGCTTAGGGATCAGTGAGACCCTTAATTCAGGGCAATTAGTTATCAGGGATGGGGGGCGAGACAAAGCAAGCCTGTTGGGTCACAGGGGTTTGATGGGGACACGGGAGGCCAGGGAGGAGATGCTGGCCCCATGTTTCCTGGGTTGGAAGGAGATTGCCCAAGGAGGGGGTTAGGGAGGGAGGCCACGGGCATTCCAGCAGCAGAAGGGGGCAAAGGCACAGAGTGTGGAGGGCAGAGGCTAGTCCCAGAGCTGTCGTGGGGCCCCCCGAGGGAGCAGGGGAGATAGGTGAGGCTCCAGGCAGAGGGGACCTGCACACCGTGCTAAGGGCTGGACCGCAGTCCGTGGGGGGTCCCCGACAGGCTGGAGCAGGGCTAGCGGGATCCCCCGGCCGCCTCCCTCAAAGAGTGTGAACAGATTTGCCTGAAATCCCGGGCTTGCGCCATCCTCCCGCTAATGACCAGACGTGCAGGGAAGCAGGAGGTGCTGCACCCCCGGAGTGGAGTTCCCAAGCAGTGGGAACAGCTATCACCCCATGTGCTTTTGGAGGTTGAACAGGGAGGAGGAGGGCGGTCAGCTGTTTCTGGAACATCTTATCCACTTATCTTGGCCACACTGTCTGTGACCTTTCTGCTTCGGTGACTCAGTGGGTATGAGCGGCTTGTCTGTTTTCAGGCATTCACGTCACCCTTTCTGTTCTGGGTAACCCCAGAATCATCCAGAAATCATAACTCTTCCCCTCTACTTCCAGCTAACTGGAAACACATTTCCAGAATCCTCTCTTTGTATATACAGAAGGCGGCACGGTCTTCTCCAAAGATTGCTCCACGTAGCGTGCTCGTGAGCCTTACCCCCTCCGCTGGGTGAGGTCTACCCCAAGAAGCCACGTGGGGACACATCAAGGTCTGTCACACGGGGGTCTAAGGGAGTGAAATTGTTGAATGATTTGGGACGTGTTTGGGGCAGGTGTCTACACCAGGTTGACAAGCATTCCGTGTGGACCTTCTGCTCTGGACACTGTGCCGAGACAGTGCCCAGTCAGGACACAGAGGGGAGAGCCCCTCACGTGTCCCTGTGTCCACGGTGGGGGGCCGGCACACTTTCTCTGTAAGGCCCAGCTAGATGGTACACATCTCTGGCTCTGCGGCTCTCAGTCACCTCGGGCTGCTGTAACAGATGACTGCAGACTGGGTAGCTTATAAACACCAGAGTTTGCTCATAGCTCTGGAGGCTCGAAGTCTGAGATCAAGGTCCTGGCAGATTCAGTGTCTGGTAAGAACCCGCTTTCTGGTTCGTAGGTGGCCGTCTTTTCGCCGGTCCTTGTATGGCAGAAGGGGTAAAGAAGCCTTCTGGGGTTTCTTTTATAAGGACAGCAATCCCAATCACGAGGGTTCTGCCCTCCCAAGGGCCCCACCATCCAAATACCATTCACTCTGGGTGTTAGGATTTCAGTGTGTGAATTCGGGTGAGGGCACAAACAATCAGATCAAGGCGCTGTCACCAATGAACATTTCAACAGCACCGATGCAGTATTAAAACAGCCATAGGCTATATGTCCAGAAATGGGTGTGACAGTGTGTCAATAAAACTTTATTTACAAAACCAGGCATCAGGTTGGATTTGGTCCTTGGGCCGTAGGCTGTCAGGTCTTATTCTCTGGAGAAGTTAGATCTGTGAGATTTTGGTGATCAGGCTGAGTCACCGGGAAGACACAACTTGCCAACCTGGGATGGATTCTTCGTCGATGAGCACGTCTTCCGAAGGGCTACTCGGGGCAGTCCGAGAGGTGTGTCTGTGATGGCCTGGGACGGCTGGTGGGCGGGGGTGGTTTGTATGGACTGGTGGGGGGCGCCTTGCAGGACCAGGAGCTATGACTTCCTTTTCTTTCTCACACTCACAACCGGTGGCCTCTGAAGTGAGACAGAACAGCTCCTACCCGGGAATTTCTGGTCC
This sequence comes from Meles meles, assembly GCF_922984935.1. NCBI lineage: Eukaryota > Metazoa > Chordata > Mammalia > Carnivora > Mustelidae > Meles > Meles meles. The sequence goes on along the minus strand of NC_060071.1, from coordinate 147,712,363 downwards.
AACTTTTCCCCAGGTCCATCGGGGCAGAGAAGCCGAGAAGCGTATTTGCAGGGATGTGGTGGGTCAGGCTGCAGTTGTGGGGTCACTCACACTCGGCACTCGGACACAGATGTCTGGGCCCCTAGGAGTCCAGGCGTGGCTTCCCTGTTGGTCTGAATTCCGGAAACTCTCCTGTGTCACTTTCTCTTCTCCTTATTATGGACGTTACGGCATTTTTTTCCCCAAGTAGTTCCTTAGAGCCTGGTGCTATGCTGGGGACCTCATTTCTATCTCAAATCAGAACGAGAGCTGGGCTAGCCAGCAGCAGCCAGTGAGAGCCGGGGGAATGGATCAAGCGAGGAGGCAGTGCTCTGTCCATCAAACAGCCGTTTAAATGATGGGGCTCCCACCCAGATCCCAGAGGGGAGCCCTTGGGCCTGGGTTTCCGACACGAGAGATCCTAGCTCTGAGCTCGCCTTGCCTTCTTGTCTGGGTTCCTCATCTAGATCCCCAGATGAGGATGGGCGGGGCTGGTCAGGCAGAGGGTGAGCTGCTGCCTGGACACGGCTCACAGGTCCGTCCAGAAAGTCCTGGACCCCTCACAAGTCATCCCTGTGCCTGTGGACGTCATGCAGGAGCTCGGGGCTGAGCCTGTGGGGCCTGTGTACCAGCCCCACGCGGGGGTGGGTGAGCACCCGCTTCATGTCCTCGGCCAAGTTCTCTCGTTCTGCTCTAGCCAGACTGTGGCCATCCTGTGGCCCGGACCCAGATCGGGTCTCCTTTCCCCCAGTATCCTTAGGGCCTAGCCCTGCAGCTGGCACATAGTAGGCCTTCAGAGAACATCGGATGGATGATCGAACAGGTGAGTGGCTTGAAAATAACTTCCGTGTAGCCTCGTCAGTGCTGTGGTCAGAACAGCTCTGTGCTGTGACAGTGTGGATGTTACCTCTCTTACACACCAGGGAAAGGGGGCCTTTGTCATGGGCCTGGCCCAAGGCAGGACAGGGGCGTGGGTCGCTCGTGCTGGGCACACTTCCCCACCGGGCGCTCTCCGGGCCTTGTGCGTGTGTCATTCCCTTCCCTCTCACAAGAACTGTAGGGAGGGTGGTCTCGCCCTGTGCCCATTTCACAGATGAAGAAACCAGGGCCACTCCTTGGAGTTGATGCCCAGATCAGAGCCCAGATTAAACCCCACACCTGCTGGCCTTTCAGCCGAGTGCTCCCTTCCGCCCTCCACCGGGCAGGGACGGGGCGCTGGGCCTCACCGGGGTTGGCCTTTGGGGTGAGGTTTGAAGCAAGTTCTAGGTACGTTCTGTCCCCAGATCCCGCAGGAGCGGCCATCCTGCTCAGGGCGGCTGTAGGACGCCCGTGTGGTTCTGGACAGAGAGGAGCGGAGGAGGGCGCGGGAGGGAGAAGCGGCGATGTGCTCAGTGGCCCCTCCTGCTCCTTCGGGAGAATGAGCACTGGGCTCGGGGTTGAGGACGCGTTGGGAGGAGGGATGACCGGCTCTGCAGCCAGAGCGCCTGGCCTTGGACCCTCACTGCTTTTATGGCCTCGAGCTCGTTATGTCAGCTCTTGGGGGCTCTGGTTACAGGCTCGTGGGTTAGGACTAGAGACCCCTGTGCTGCGGGGCAGTCGCCAGGACTGGAGGGCATGGTGAGTGCCCAAAGATTGGTGGCAGGGTCATTGCTATGTTACCCTGCGGCCTTTGGGGGCGTGAACAGATGTCCCGGTGGCAGCATGGAACCCAGAGCTTGTCAGAGGAACGAATGATCAGCCTCGAGTGAGACAGTGAGCCCGACGCCATTGATTGCCCCCGTGCTCTCTGTGAGGCTGACCCGGGGGCCAGGCCAAGTGCGGGCGGGCAGGTGGGTCATGGTTGAACTTGTTTGTTGACGAAGGGAGCGTTATCCCTGAGCGCCCACTCCATGCCCCGTTTCCGTCCGTTCTTCCTCCAGCTCCGGAGGCAGGTGCCGTCATTTCCATGTCACAGGTTTGCACTCGGGTTCCCCCAAACCAAAGGGATGCACGTGCTCTTGCCTCAGGGGCTTGCACCCCCCCATAGCCCACCCTGGGGTTCCCCCCAGCGTGCTCCGAAATGAGGTGCCAGACGCACTCAGGGGTTTTCATCGGCTGGCGTTTCTTTTTCTTTCTTTCTCAGTTGTCATTTTGCATCAGGGTAAAAAAATGAGAAGAATTTAATTCATCATTAAGAGATGAGAAGGAAGAATGCAGAGAAGGGCTACGGCCAAGGAACAGCATGAAACCGGAAGGTGACGCAGACAGAGTCCACCGGGCTGGGCCGCAGAGGGAGGCTGGCCGTCCCAGGCCCTGCCTTGGCCGCCTCGGGATCTTGTCCACAGGCAGTACCCGCCCTGTGCCCCAGCGGGGCAGGGAGGAGGCGGTGGGCAGGCCCGTGTGGGCTCTCATCCCAGTCCCGGTCCTTACCAGCCGTGAACCGCCTCGAGGGGTGAGCACAGCTCCGCTGTCCCAGCTCCGAATCGGGGTCCCGGCGCCCTCGTGGGGAAGACCGAGCCAGGTCCCTGGAGCCAGCAGGGCCCGCGTGTGCAGCCCGTTTATGAAGGAAGGGGGTCGGGCTGGAGGCATCCCCTCGGCCTGCCCAGTTCTACGATTCATGTCCCGTCCATTCCCAGGTCGTGAGCCATTCCCAGGCTCGGGGTGGGGGTGGGAGGCCAGGAAAGGGACGTGGAACGCCAAGTGCGTTCTGAAAGCGGCAGCCCCAGAGGACGTCGTGCTGTGCATGCCGCCTGCTCATCGCTCTCTGTGCCGGACTGGGCGCACGGGCTCCTGCGTCTGCTCCCCGTGTCCAGGAGCTCCTGGGGGGTGGGAGCCTCTCTGTGCATCTCAGAGCCCCATGCTGAGCCCGAGCTCCTGGGCTCATGCCCGAGAGCTCAGAGCCGTGGCTGGCTGGGGCCACCCCGCGGCAGCCGGGACGTAAACTGCCCCGTGGAGGCCAGCACAGAAGACTGATGTTCCTGAGCGACGTTTGAGAAGCTCCGCGCGTTCTGCACAGTCCCCAGGGCAGAGCACGGCACGGACCCCATGCCCCGCGGGAACAGAGTGACCCCTCCACACTCCCGAGCTCAGACATGGACGCCGGGGCTGGTTCTGCGATGCTCTGTCGTCTGCCGATCCCCACCACCTCCTGGCCTGGTTCGTGATTCTTTATGTCGCTCTTGCAACTTGTAAGAAGTTCATGCAACTTCTACCTGGTCTCCGAGACGTGATCATCTTCCCAAACGGAGACGGTGGCCGCACGATACTCTATCTGCCCATCCCCCTCTTGATCCAGGCCCCACACCACGCAGCTTTGTGGGTGACCCCGTGGACGGGTCGGAGTGACTCCCGCCTGCGGGGGGCTGCGCTGCTCCCAGACTCCAAAGAAGCCCCAGAGCCTCTGCACCTCTCCCTTGGCCGTGGGAAACGTTGGATGCCCGGCTTGCTCTTCGACGAGAGCACGGCCTTTCTCGACCTGCCTACACTGCTGGGCCCCAGGAACTGCAGCATTTTTCCAAAATTTTTCTTATTGTGCTAAAATACCCATGACCTAAAATTCACCATCAGTCCAGTAGCCCTGAACACTTCACACGGCTGTGCAGCCCTCATCACCATCCCTTTCCAGAACTTTCCATCTTCCCAGGCTGGAACCATCTCCATTGCCGCCTGGAGACCCCCGTTCCACTCTGTCTCTCTGAGTCTGACTCCCTCCAGGAAGCGCACGCAGGGGACTGTACAAGATCTGTGTTTTCATCTGCTCCCTGGGCTCCCAGCTACGAGAGACACCGGTGGGCCCCATGTCACCCAGAGACCTTGCTGGGGTCATCAGCGGGCTCTTCTGGCTCTGGAAGTCCGCTGCATTTCCGTCTCCTTCAGTTTTCTGGTCGTGAGCAGGGCTGGGACCTAAGCGAGAGGTGTTCTTGGGGACGTCCCCATCTTGAGAGACGTGTGTCTCTGTCCCACCGGGCATCCGTGGCCTCCGTAAGGAGGGTGCTGTCAGGGTGGGAAGCACAGGTCCCCAGGTCCCGGCCTTCTGCACGGGAACAGAGTTCCCCGAGGCTCTGGTAGGTTGGGGCTGTGTTTGCAGGAAGTCTCCTTGTTTGTGCCACGTGCATCGTTTCTCCTGGCGGAGACTTTCCCCAGTGAAGGCCAGAGTCATTCTGGGACAGCTGGCCCCTGGGCCCTGCTGAGGAGCCTGGACACAGCCCTCTGCTCCAAGGAGCAATATTCCTGGCCAGACATGAAAGGAAAGATTATAACCGCCCATTTTCTGCAGGCAGCTTATCCCGAGTAAGTGGGAATCCAGCAAAATCCACATTTCCGGCCCTTCCTGCTCGTCTCATCCCACCCACCACCTCATGGCAACAGGGTCCGACAAGCCCTGGGGGCTCAGGGGCCCACCGAGCCCGTGCCATGCACCCCCGGGCTGGGCTGGATCCCCTGGGCCGCCCGTCCCCGTTCTGTGGAAGCAGTGGCCAGGTTGGAGGGGGGCAGAGGTCCCTGCCCACGGCGGCCGGGCCTCGAGTGACCGAGCTTGGGCTGCCGTGGGCGCGGCCCGTCGGCAGCACACAGGTCCCGTCCTCCCTGCTATTTGTCTCCCGCGGGCCGCGGGGTTGGGCTTCGCCTGAACATGCTGTTCTCTGCAGCATCGGGACGGAGTTGTGTAATCCTGTGGCCGCGTGTGGTGTGTGGGACTCTGAGCGTGTGGGCTTCTGTGGGGTCAGGCCAGGTTAAACCGAGGCCCAAGCCCGTGGCGTGGGACGGGAGCGGCCGGCGGCAGCCCCTCAGCCTTGGGTGAGCCGGAGCGGGAAGCGCCCGTAACGATGCCAAGACCCCGGCTTGATTTACGGAGGGCGGAGCCTTCGGCTGTGCCCCTGATGCAGCCCGTTCGGACTCCTGCTGGTCAGGCTGCCGGGCCTGTGCGGCAAACACGCCCTATTCTGAGTCTAGCATTTCCGTAGGGGTGGTGGGGGCCGATGATTTACGGCATCTCTTCCCTCGGGGCCCTGGCCGATGCCTCCGGAGATGACATGAAAACATCCAGACGGGTGAGAAGGCCTCCACAAGGCGGCCCCGGCCCCACTCGCCTGAAACAGAGGGTCAGGCCATGCCCGCCAGCCTGGGGAGGGGAGATTCTGGGATCCGACAAAACCATTGTGCCGTTAGTGTAGGACTTCGGCACACCGGGGCCTCGCCAGCCAGCATGCTAAGAGCAGTTCTGAAACATAAGTGGTTCAGGGGGCAGGGCGGTTTGGCACGCGGGGGCCACACCGGGGCTCCCCCTGGCCTCGCCATGTGCGCGCAGCAACTCACCGATAATAGCCCGAGAACACTGGCTTTCCACGCACGTAAACAAAAGGCAAGGCTCCTTCGACCCGGGAGCCAGCAAGGGCGGCAAGCTCAGCTCACACCCTAACCCCGGGCTGAGCCTCAGCGACGAGGGGCCCTCGCTTGTCCAGTCCTAGCATGGTGCACGGGGAAGGACAAGTCAGTGAGTGAGACGCGCACTCCCTAGAGAGCCTTGCGACCTTGAACCTGGCCTGGCCAAGGGTGGTGCCAACCCTTGTGGGAGCAAGGAGGGGGGCCCTCCCATGGAGAAGGGACTCTTGGGGGGTTGAAGGATGACGGGATGAGGACGGTGGTGGTGAGGACAGATGTAGGGGGCAGAAGGAGCTGTGTCTTCCAAGCCTGGAAGCAGAGTGGGGTGCTCGAGGGGACTAGTCGGTGGGGACCCTGACTGGTCAGCGAGCCAGCCCACTGCCCCCTTACCGACAGCTTCCGAAGGCACACGGATGGCCGGTGACCACGAGCCTTGTCCCTGAGGTAGCGGAGGAAACAGTGCCCTGATCCGTTCGGCAGGTGCCTCTGTGTATTCGATACTGACTCCACGCTGAGCCCTGACCCCAGGTCAGGCCAGGGGATGCTGAGAAAGCGTTTGAGAGGGACTGCTCAGGCGTTGGGGTGCGGGAGGTCTTGGAGGGCTGGAGGAAGAGGTTTTGCTGTCCTCCTGATGGGAAAGTGCGGGGGGGACTAAGGATGCCCACACCCTCTGGTGATGAAAAGGGGCAGGGGGACTCTGGGTGACAGGAGCAGAGGGAGCTGGCCTGGTGGCTGGGGGGAGGGGGCTGCGGTGGGCGGGCTAGGCTGGGGAGGGGAAGGCAGGTGCAGATGCTGCTACTCTGGGGCTTAGGGACCATTCATGGACGGGCCATGGTGCCGATGAGCTGTAGGGCATGCAGCGCACCTCCTTGGTTTCGTGTCCCCCGGCCATGTGGAGGGCTAGCTGCACGGTTTCAGGCTTCAGAGGGGAGTGGACAAGCGCAGCTGAGCAGAACAAATGGTTAGGCTTTTACGAGTCCTTTCTGTGCGTGCAAGCACATTGCCATCGGGGCAGGGAGAGGAGACTGTCAGGGCCGCTGGGAGAGGTCAGGGCGCCCTGCTGGTGAGGACAGACTTCGTTAGCCCAAAGGTCGAAGCCCTGTTTAGAAATGCGTTTCGAATGCATTAGGAGGTTCGGGCGGGAGGGCCAGCTGAGGTTGATCTGGGAGAAGTTCCTGGGGAACACAGGGCCAGAGAGACTTGGGGAGTGAAGAAGGCTTGGGGCAGAACCAGCATGCAGAGAGCGGGGTGCCTCGGGACCACGTGGGCCAGCAGGTGGAACGCCGTCCCCTCTGTGTCCCTGGGCCAGCGGTTCGTGGCCCAGGAGTCCCATCTGAGGGGCCATGGGAACACCTGGAGGGGCAGGTGGGCAGGAAGGCGTGGTCCTGGGCGCGGCCCTGACCGAGCTGGACCTGAGCTTACCTGGCTTCAGTCTGGTCTGACCATATGGGTTGTCGGGATTCCAGTTCCTGAGTGTCTGGCTGGGGCTCGAGGGCGGCAGAAGGGAGACTGTCCACAGACCACCCACGCTGTGGGGACGGAGTGGAGGCACAGGTGTAACAGACCGCAAGTCTGGGGGACTCAGAAGCTCTGACAGCATGGCTGGTCCGACACCCCCTTTTGTAGAGGAAGAGGATGAGCCTCGGGAAGGAACATCACGGCTCTGTCTCATGTTCTTCCCGACTTGGCATGAGTGGTGCGAGGTTTCCAGGAGCGTCGTCTTTCAGGGGGCACGTGGGAGCCCTCTGGCGCCGATTGCTCAGAGGCCAGTAGGCCCCCCTGGATGATGGCAGCAGGGCCGCCCTACCGGTTAGACGTCTGCCCAGCATCTTCCTCGCTGGCTACTGTTAGAACCTTGATCTCGGACTCCCCCAGCATGGTGCTCCTGTCCTCCCAGCCGCTGACCTGCGTGGCCGGGGACCCTGGGGCACTTGCCCCCACCGTTGCTGTGTCCTGCGTCGGGCTGCAAATGTCACGGGCCCCAGAGATGCAGCCATGAGCCGTGACCTACTCCCCAGGCCCCCAAGTGACTTCTGACCTTAATCCACCTCAGCGGTAAGATTTATTAATTACCGCGCTCGAGACAGCTTTGTGCCAAGAAGTTCAAAGCGTCTTCCAGTCTTAACCCGTTCCTCCCATGAGCATCCCGGGGACAGCCGAGGGTCAGGCCGGCCTGTGATGACCGCCCTGCCTCTGTGGGCTACCGCGTGCACGTCCGGAGGAGGCTGGGCTGACCCTGGCGGCAGGGCTTGGCCTCAGAGCCCTGCTGAGTCAACGGCAGGCCTGGAAAAGCAGCCGCGTTTCCCGGCCTGGGCCTGGGGCCATGTTGCCAGTGTAGGCTTCCTTCCTTACAAAACAGCCATTGTCCACGGCTCCAAAGACGCACCCCACCCCCCCGCCAAGTAAGTGGTTGTCACCATCTACGTGCCAAAAGCACCAGGGCGGTGTGCGCTGAGCTCGGGAGAGAGGCTCTTGGTCATCAGGGGCCCTCCAAGAGCATCATCCGAGCATCTGACCGGAGGCTGCCCTCCCCCACAAGAGGGCAGGGCCCCGGGGTGGCCTGGCCACCTGTGCGGGGAGCGCCACAGCTGGGTGGCCCCCAGGGGCTACCTACCAGGGCAGGGCTTCTCCCCGGGGTGCTCGGGAGGGGGCCCGCCATCCAAGGCAGCTGGACGAGGAAGAAACAAGATGTTCTTTCCCCCGGCCTGTGTCGCCCCTGTGGCTCTCAAGGTTCTACATTGTTTTTCGTGTTCAGCCTCGTTTTCATCCAAAACCTTGGTAAAGCTGGAGAAGACTCTTAAACCTTTTTTTTTTTTTTTCGTAAACAAGTGTGCTTTTCTGGCCAGATGTTTCTTTTTTCCTGGTCCTTACGGGGCTGTGCCATTGAGCTGTCCGGCTGAAACTGAATAAATCTTTGTTTTACGGCTTCTTTGGTCCTTTACAACTAAGGACCTCAGGAAGGAGTCAGATCTTTTAATCCTTCTGGTCTTAGCCTTGAATGACCTCGCAAATGCACCGTGAGCTCCAAATCTTAGAGATATTTTTGTTGCTGGCCTGAGGGCACATGACCCACGTCCGGGACCCTAATATTGGATGAGTTCATCGTGCCTGGAATGTCATAACCGGGCATCGCGTGCCCCAGCAGGTGCCGGGAAGATTAGAAAGCATTTGTGTTTTCACCGACGACGGGTGCGTCTCGCACCTTAGCGGCGACAGAGAGAACACTCGCCTGTCTCCAGCCCCGGTTCAAGCTGAGCCCGTCGTGGAGGGAGGCTCAGCACGTCCCGGCCCCTCGAGGCTCCCCATAGGACGACACGGCAGTAGGTGAAATCTTGAGGGATGGTGAAATGCTTTCATGGTTCCAGAAGAGCGGGCTCAGGTCAGCTATTTTTACTTCTCAAAGGACACTGGCAGAAGGACAGCCTTGTAAATTCTGTTGTGAGCCATGCAGCTGCGGCCAGGCGCCGAGCACTCCAAGTGCAGGAGAGAGCAGGGAAGCGATCCGGGCCTGTGTTTTGGGCAGGTTTTCATCTGGGAGGAGAAAACATTGTTGCTCAATCTTGGAAGTTGGGTTTTAGACCCCGGCGGCCCATCAGACCACAGGGCTGGCTTGGGCCTGGCTGCGGGTGAGGCAGCAGGGCGGGGCAGTGCCCACGGAGGGCCCGAGCCCCTCTGCTTGTGGGACCGCCCCGGCAGCCCCTCTCTGCCCCCGCCCTGGGCCACAGCACCGCATGGACGTCTCCCTAGAAGGGTCGGCAACACTTACCCCCGCCTCTTTCCTTCTCCCTGCAAATACACGGTGCTTTCCCCTGTCCGCCTCCTGTGTACGTGATGCTCCTGCCCTCCCTGTAACCTACCCCTGCCCCATGTCCCCTCTCCACTCCTTCCTGTCCTTCCACATTGAAGCCGCTGTCAAGTCCGACTACCTCCGGGGCGTCTCCATCACAGCCTCCTGCTGGTGCGTTCCCGCTCGGAGCTCTCTCGGAACAGCATCCCTGTCCGATCTGTGGATGGCCTTTCCTGACGTCAGCCCCAGCCGTGGCGGTCCACGCCCATCAGTGGCTCCCTATTACCACGGACTTGGTGCAGGCACCTCCCGCATGGCTTCAGGCCCTTCGCACGCACTAAACTCCTCTTTCTGGACACCGAGTCTGCTTCATGTGGCCGCACCGGACGGGGGCTCCTGCTCCTGCTGTCCCCACCCCTGTCTCCACCCCCTTTTGTTTCTTCCACCTGGAGGGGACCCCCACTCCGACCCTCCAGAGCTGCTGAGAGAGAGAGGAGGCGGCTCTGGACACGGCGGGGTGGGGGGGGGGGGGGGAGAAAGTGATGCCTGTTCAGTTCCGAAACAAGAAACAGAGTCCCAAGGAAAACCAAGGAAGGTATTTTGATGGGGTCCCTCTAAGGCATCCGTGCGGGAGGCCGGAACACGGCAGCCCTGAGTGGCAAACCTCTTCTATTGTACTAAGTGCCTTGCAAAGAGGATGCCCCCACCTCCTGTCCGAGCCTTGCCCTCTGCACTCCCTCACCCCACCGCCGAGACCAGAGGCCAGCCCTCTTGGCTGAGGCTCCCCACCCAGCAGGCTCCCAACAGCCGCGCGTGGGAGAGAGGCCCCGTTAGTCCCCGCAGCCTCCAGCGGCCTGCCGGCCGACCACGGACACATCAGGGAGCCCAGCCCAGAAAGCACAGCCGGCCCGCACGGTGATGAGCTGAGCTGTTTCAGGCCACTCCGTGTTGACGTGGTTTGTTAAAGAGCAAAGCTCGTGGTGCAGGACCACCGATGGCCCGAAGCAGAGCGTGTGCTCACGGTCCGCGCTGTGTTCCGGGGGTCCTCCGGGGTGGGCCCAGGCCTTTATTTTATTTTATTTTATTTTATTTTATTTTATTTTATTTTTAACAGCAAAGTACAAGTAACATGGACGTTACCATTTTAACTGATTTCAAATGTACAGTTCAGTGGCATTAAGCACGTTCACGACGTACAGCAGTCACGCTTGGTTCCAGACCTTCGTCCTCGAGGGAGAGCCACGCTCATGAAACACTGCCCGCCATCAGCTGCGCTCGCTGCCAGCCCCGGCCACTGCTAACCCACTTCCCATCCCCATGCATCTGCCCGTTCCTCCTTTCACATAAACGGAATCACACAACGTGGGCTTGAGCAACTGGCTGCTTTTTACGTAACAGAACGAGCTCAGGGTTCATCCGCATGGTGGTGTGAACCAGTAATTTATTCCTTTTCGTGGCTAAAGGCTGTGGTTCCCTTGCAGGCTGTCCGGCTCTGTCCCCTCATTGATCACGAGCTCAGGGATGGTCCTGAGGCGCTGGGGACCGCTCAAGGTGTTTTGCCTCTTTCCCTCCCCCGGGCACCTGCAGAGCTTGGGCTCGATCTTATCTGCATTCGACACCCGCGGCATCTGAGGAACACAGATGTTCGCCACCCAGTCAGAGTCCTCCAGCCGGCCGGGCGGCCCAGAGGTTGTAACTGAAGGAGTTTTGTTCCTGCGCTGGGGAAGAGGTTTCCAGTGAGTGGAGGACATTGGGTGACGGGATACCAGTCATGCTCGGCTTCCCACCATTCGGGACAATCTCCACTAAACTCTCTAAAATCCATTATGCCTTAGCAGCAATACAGGTGTATTATTTAAGATGTTGGTATTTTTTTTATGATGATAAAACTACTACACTATGATCCGACGAGGACTACTAGGTATTTACCCAAAGAATACAAAACTTCAAAGGGAAACACGCACCCCTCTGTTTCCTGCAGCATTATCTGCAACAGCCAAACTAGGGAAGCAGCCCAGGTGTCCATCAGCTGATGAACGGTTAGGGTAGACACACACAATGGACTCAGCCATCAAGAAGAACGAAATCCTGCCATTTGCAATGACATGGATGGAGCCAGAGAGTATAGGGCTAAGCAAAATAATTCAGTCAGAGAAAGACCAGTACCATATAATTTCAGTCTTGTGTGGCACTGAAGAAACAAAATAAATGAGCAAAGGGAAAAAATAAGAGACAAACCAAGAAAGAGGCTCTTCAATCTAGAGAACACACGGAGGGTCACCAGAGGGAGGTGGGTGCGGGGCAGGGGAAATAGGTCACGGGGATGAAGGAGGACACCTGTCGTGATGAGCGCGGGGTCACGCACGGAAGTGCTGAATCACGGTACTGCACACCTGAAACTAATATTATGCCGTAGGTTCACTAACTGGAATTTAAAACAAAGAACAAAAACATAGTCCCTACTCGTAAGAAATTCAGACAAATCAAGTGTGAAGAAGGTCAGACCTACTGCTACAAAGAGAAGCGGCGGAGGAGGTGGCAGGGGACCCCGAAGGGGCAAGTCTCTCACGACGTAATTGGAAGGGGTGATGGGATGGCGTAGTGTCCAGAGATCAGTTGTGAATATTACTTGATAAAAAAAACAAAAACAAAAACAAACCCATGACTTAAAAAATCGACAAGTCCACTCTGATGTCCATGCATCAAAACAGCCCTGTAAGAGTTGCAGGGTTGAGGCGGACACACTGATGGCCCCCAGCAGGGAAGGAAGACCGTGAGAGTGAGAGCTGCCCTCCAGCTTCGGCACAGCTCCGGAAGAGGAAAGGGAGGCAAATGTTACTTTTCAGTTTCCAGGTGCCAGGCACCTTGCTTGAGGCTTTTATAGGGAGCGTCCCATGAGGCCTCCCCAGCCATCTCTGAGGTGGGTATTTCCGGTTGCAGTAGGGAGGTGAGTTTCGTGTTAAGATGCTCTCCATCGTCACGGAGCCTGGGACTGCACCCAGTTTCCCGAAGCTCTAACCCTAGCTGTTCCTGCAGCTTTTCCGCCTTCTCCCCAGGTGAACACCTTGTTGGCTGGGGCACAAGGCTGCCTACAGATTGGTCCTCATCCCGCATGAGAAGTGGAAAAACACAGCTCAAAGATCGGGTCCTGCTCATGGTCCCCACAGTAGCTTTACTTGATGTTCCGTGAACGTCAGCATCTTGTTGTCACTGTCTGAGGTTCAGTGGTTTTTAAAATGATGTCCAGTCTTCAGCCCCATGAAATGCCTTCCTTGACCGGCCCTTGTCTGATTCCTATTGAGTTAATTATATGTGCACATACTGTAGCACAGATAGATAAAGGAAGCAAGGCATGGAGGCAAGCGTGCATGGTAATGAGTCAGGGGAAATGCTGGTGCACGGACAGAGGTGTTGACTGGTTCTTAGAGACACCAGACCTGAATTCCAGCACCCAAAGCAGAGAGAAGATGGTGCATTCACAGGACAGTCAAGCTGCTTTCCCTGTTTGTTTCCCTTCGGCCCTGGGGATTCTCCTCCATGCCACTGGATGGAAAATCTGGAGTATATCCAGGGCTACGAGGTCATGGTTCCACTGACCTATCAGGAATCCTGGTCTACGGCCATACCACCCTGAACGCGCCTGATCTCGTCTGATCTTGGAAGCTAAGCAGGGTCGGGCCTGGTTAGTACTTGGATGGGAGGAATCCCAGCAGGCCATTTGGCAGAAGGATACATGTGTGGTTGTAGAGTTGGACAGGGTTGGGGAGAGGTTGAAACTCTTGTTCCGTGTCATAGGAAATAGGGATTTCTGCAAAGACATAGTAGTTCACAGAGCACCAAGGAAGGGAGACGATCCTAGAGGCCATGGGGAAAGGCCATTTATGTGGGGATGAGGTAGGCACAGAAAGAACAGTCACAGAGCCCCACGGAGGTGCATGTGGCTTTGGTTAGCCATTGGTGTGTCCATCAACTATGGGTGCACTGGATTTCCTCGAAACTGGATGATACACATGCACGTTTTCTGTCTTTCTTTCCATCTTTTCTTTCTTATCTAAGTCATACTGTTGTGGAGCCGATGGAATTTCTGACCCAACATATTGTCATGAATTAAGAAAGAAAACATGGGAGAATTGCCTCTATAAAATATGAGCTTAAAGTAGAGATGCATCCCACAGAAGTCATGGCAAGAGTAAAGGAAATGAGACGTGAACTTGGAGAACTCAGGAAAATGTGCAACAGACAAGTACGGCCATTACCAGATATGAAGGGCACAGGAAGCAGACACTGCCAAAGCTGACAATGCAGAAAGGTATGTGGACGACAGGACTGAGGAGAGAGTGGACAACACAAAATGGAAGCAAATAAGGCATTTAAAAGGATTTGAGTATGGGAAGGCGTAAAGAAACATCTCAAATATTTGTACCTAATGAGACTGAAGAACAAAGAGCTAAGATTATGAGAGAAAAAGAATTAAAAAATTATAATTATAACCTAAGAAACATTTTTAGAAATAAAAGGAAGACCTGAGTCTACACGTTGAAAGGAAATATTGTGTCCCAAGGGAGATATATACAGTGGTAAACACAAAGGCATTCCTGATAAGAGGTGCTAAATTTCAAAGACAACACAGGAATTGAGGAAAGGTGATCAGGTTAGGTGAGAAACCTCGAAGGGGAAAGGCGTCCATGGGGGATGCTCAGAAAGTCATCTTATACCTAGCCAAACTGTCACGTGAGTAGAGAGGTAATAGATGCTACTGAGTGGATAAGGACTCAGGCGATATGGTTCACGTAAGCCTTTCTTGAAGAAGCTACTGGAGCTGAAACATTAGCTAACCAAGGGAAGAGAGAAAAGACTTGGCTCTGGGCGTGGAACCACTTAACTCTAGGGTTAAGTCATAAGAAGGTGATGAAAATATTCCAGCAGAGAGAGAAAGTGAGCATGTGGGAGAGAAGCAGGGAATGTCTGGAACAGCAGCCTTCAGGGGATGTGGAGAGACAGTTCCGGAACACAGGTGGACTCACCTTCAGGTTGGGGCATGAAAAGTTCATCACTAGAAGCAAGGGTGAAGACTGAGTGCGTGGGTGTGGTGCTGGCATGTGGTGGAGGCGAGCCTGGCCGCGTGGAAGATTTCTTCTGGCTGCTTCTGCTTGCCCGGTCTGCTAGGCTGGAGGGAGAAGGCAGAGGGGCCGCTGTTGGAGGAGCGAGCGGAAGGCACGAGAGAGCCTTTTCCAGTTGTGGTGTCTCATTCATTGTTTCCCAAATTATATCTTTCATTTCTAGAAGTCCTTTGGGTTCTTTTTAAGCTCTGCATGGTCATTCCTCCCCCAAGCCCTTGTTTGCTTCTCTTTAGGAATGGGTCCTTGTTTCCTTCACACATGTCCTATGTATCTCTCCTGTACTCTCTTTCTACAGATTCTGGTGGCCACAGGCCTCAGGGTCTACGTCACGCTGTCTTTCCCACTGACTGCCTGACATTCCTTCAGGGTGACCACCTCCCCTCTTTGCCTTTGGCCTCCAGCTGTTCTGGGTTCTGTTGACGCATGTTCCTTTTTTACTGGGGCGGGAGTATGGGTGTTATGAATGGGCATTGGGCTTTAGAGATTCCACTCACTTCCTGTGAGTCCCGCAATGCATCAAAAAAAGGTTTCTCTCATCTTCTTGTGTAGATCCAGGGTCCGGCTCTTTCCTGGAGTCGTAAAGAGGTGAAAGAAGAAAGCCAGCTTTCACTTTATACCCTGGGAACCTCGTACCATAGTGATGTAGTACCCAGGAAGGTAAATAGGCAGAACACTCTGTTCAAAAGGACAGATGTAAGCAATTGTGCGCCGTCGATCCACAGAACACCGAGTCGTGCGTCTGGGCCCCTGCGCTAGGCAGGCTGTGTGGGGTATTGGAACCCACACCTTCTCCTCCCGGTTGCACCACAGTGCTTACAGTACGCCTGGCTACTCTGTGTCTGGGCTTTCGCTTGCCCTGTTGCCTTTTCCTGAAACAGGCCTTTCCTTGTTGGGCTTCATCCAGGGTAACCCACTTCCTAAAATCTCGGCTTAGCCCATCTCTTCCAGGAGGTTTTCCTGACCACCCCCATCCCCTCTTTGCCTCTTACTTCATCTCTGTTCTCCTAGGTCTCCTCCACTACCTGTGGGCTCCCCGGGGGCCAGGCTGGGACTCTCTCATTTCCTTTACCTTCAGCTGGTGTCGGACCCCACAAAGGGCAGACCCACATCTTTTGGGGAGGAATGAATTGGAGCACCCCGAGGACTTCTGGTTCCTTTCCAGTCTTGCCCACCTCAGATACTCTCTGGCATTTATGAAACAATTGCCTGCAAAAGCAAAGAACTGACTCCGGAGAGGCGTGTGTTCTGGAACTCACCCGGCCCAGGGAGTCCGGCTTCCTGGCATCCAGAAGGGCGTTGGCAGGTTCTGTAAGCCAGATCCCCACGAGGGTTCCTCTGGCGATGCTGATCTGGGGACTGATGGGAATGTGGGGGAGAGAAAGGAATGCTCATGTAGGAGGGACTTGTGGTTACTGGGGGCAGGGTCAGATGGGGCTGCATTCAGCCTTTCTGGAACCTACCGAGGGACTCCATCCAAAAGGGGAGATACTGCGTGAGTCAGCTCAGTTCTGGTCAAAAGCTTGGACCCATTGACATGGACTTTTATCCTGTTTGGCATCTCAGGGAGCAAACAAAGGATTATTACAATTGTATCTGCCCGTCCTTGTAGATGATCCTTACTGCAAAGGCTGGGTGTGGCCTAACCTTTTCTGTTCCATCTCCTTATGGTGTCCTTGGAGGCCAGACGTGACCATGGCTACCCCACAAGACCCCCATTCCCTCCTGAGCTGGAAGGAGGAAGGAAGATATATTGGGGCTCATTTGGAGATACTTGTTCACTGCTCTGTTCCCCTTTACTGAGCTGCCCGAGAGGTGGTGTCTGGAGGAGACGGAGGGCCATGCTTGCAGGTTTCTGGACCTTTACCCTCAGCTGTGTCTGTGTCATCCAGAAGGAAGCCTTGTTCCTGCCCTTGTTTGGGACCTATTCCTACCCCCATGGTTGTTATTTATTCACCAAGTGTTTTTCTGGGGCCATGCATTGTGCTGAGAACAGAAGCTATGGGACGAGTTGTCCACAGTGTCCTGGGAGTGACCCACATGACGGGGCTTCAATTAGGCTGATGGTGAGTGCTGGTCAGAATGCAAGCCCGCGTCCCAGATCCTGACTCATGGAGGAGCTGACTTTTGAGTTGAGTTTCCTCAAACCCACAGCCGTTAACTGGGCAAACAGGAGTAGCTGGGGGGTGGGAAGAGGAGGAAAAGCTCGTATTAGTCTGAGTCTGTGGCATAGACAAGGTGGGGTCTTGCAACACCCACAAATATGCCAAGCGGGCCCCAGCCATGTCTCTAAAACCCTAGTTTCCTTCCCGGAGACTATTTCTTACTCTTCAAAATGGTCATCACATCAGTAGTAAACAGAAATAGAGAGGTAAGTCTGAAGTTCTGATTTGTAGGTTTATTGAAATACAATGGAGTTATAATAAACTGTCCATATTTAGCGTACACAGCGGATGAGTTTCCACACGTCCCCATCCCCACGGACAAACGGTGACCACAACCGTCACCTCCTAAAACTTCCTTGAACTCCTGTAATCCACTTCTCCAGGCTCACCTACCCTCGGATAACCACTGATCTACTTTCTGTCATGGCCAATTAGTTTACATGTTCCAGAATTGCTTGTAAATGGGATCATCCAATATGTACTTTTTGTCTGACTCCTTTCATGCAGAATAAGTATTTTGGGCTTCATCTGTGTTATTGTGCGCGTCATGATCGCGGTGTCTCCCCTGCCAGTTAAGTATTATTGTGTGTACCAACAGCTTGCTCCTTTTCATCGCCGAGTTCCGTTCCGTTGTATGACGGTGCCACAATTTGGTTACGTGTTCATCTGCTGATGGGCATTTGGGCTGTTTCCAGATCTTGCTGTGAACACTCGTGTCCCAAGACTTTGCAGGGACATAGGCTTTCCTTTCCTCTGGGTTAGTGCCTCGGAGCGGAATGGCTGGGTCATATGGTACAGATATGTTTAACTTTTTAAGAAACCTGCCAAACTGTTTTCCCAAAGTGGCTTATTTTTAGAGTCCCACCAGCTGTGTAGAGTTCCGGAAGCTTCCCCATCTACCCTGGGACTTGGTGTGATCTGTCTTGTCTTCCCTCTTTCCGTTCTCCCTCTCTTTTGGCATGTGGCACACGTGTTTAATTAGTCGTGGCATTTTTTCTTTTTTAATTGACGTATAGTTACCATACAGTGTTATGTTAGTTTCAGGTGGGCAGCACAGTGGTTTCACAATTCTGTACATTACTCAGGGCTCCCACGGTAAGTTGGGTCACCACGTGATTACAGAATCATCGACCATATTCCCTGTGCTGGACCTTTCATCTCCATGACTTCTTAGTTTTAATAAATTTAAGTCTGTACATCTTAACCCCCCTCACCTATGTCCCCATCACCCACCGACCTCCCCTCTGGTAGCCACCAGTTTGTTCTCTGGAGTTACGAGTCTGTTTTTATTTCTTCATTGGCTTTGTTTTTTCAGATTTCACATGTAAGTGAAATCATGTGGTATTTGTCTTTCTCTGACTCATTTCACATAGCACTGTATCTTCTACAGGTCCATTTATGTGGACATATAGTAAGTTCTTATTTTTAACTTAGTCGTTCTAGCGGGTGTGCTGTGGTATCTGATTTTGGTTTTATTTTGCATTTCCATAATAACCAGTCACATCAAGCATCTTTCCAGGTGTTTACTTGCCATCTATATGTCTTCTTTTGATAAAGTGTGTACTCAGATCTTCTCCTTAATTTTTTATTGGTTTGTTTATCTTATTGAATGACAAGTGTTCTTTATATATTCTAGATTCGAGTCCATAGATGGATCTATGCTTTCTAGATATTTTCTCCCAGTCTGTAGTTATTAATTAATAGCTGTTAATTACATAACACTCTTTCCAAAGAGCAAAAAGTTATATTTGGATTTCATCCAATTTGTTTTTTCTTTTATGTTTCATACTTTATATAGTACTTAAAAAATCTTTGCCAGACAAAAACCACTAGGATTTCCTCCTATATTTTCTTCTAGAAGGGGTATAATCTTCACTCTTACATTTAGAGCTATGATCTATTTTGGATTACTTTTATGTATGCTATGAAATATCAGAGTTCATTAATTTTTTTAACTTTTTATAGGGTTACCTAATTTTTCCAGCAATCATTATTTTAAAAATTGTCGTTTCTTCACTGCCTTACCCTGGAACTTTTGTTGAAAATCAACCAGTCCATTTCTGAACACCTTTCTCTGCTGCACTGACCTATGTGTCTCTATATGTGTTAAAATGAAACTGTCTTGATTACAGTATCTTTGTAATAAATCTTAAAACTAATCAGTTTAGGGTTAGGCTCTCTGACCTTACTTTTTTCCCCCTCAAAGTTGGTGTGTGTGTGTGTGTGTGTGTGTGTGTGTGTGTGTGTGACTAGTCTTAGTTTTGTATTTTAATATAAACTTTTTAACTAGCTAATCAATTTCTACAGTAAACCTTCTGCGCTTTTGATTAGGATAATATTGAGCCCATACTTTAATTTCGGAATGACTGACATCTGAACAACACTGGGTCTTCGATCCATGAATGCTGGTCTCCTCTCTATTTAATAGGTCTTTATTACTCTCAGCACTGTTTTGTTTTCAGTGGTATTTGCACTTCTTTTATCAAATTTAACCCCATGCATTTAATCTGTCTTGATGAAATACATGATTTTATTTTTTTAAATTTCAATTTCTTTTTTTTCTTGCTAATATGTGGCAATAACAATATATTTTTATCAACCTGTATCTTGCAAACTTAGCCAACTCGCTTGTTAGTTCTAGTGGCCTTTTTTTTTTTTTTTTTCTGGTAGATTCCTTAGACTTTCTATAAAGATGATCATGTCACGAACAAATATGGCAATTTTACTTTAACTTTTTCAGTACATCTGCATTTTATGTCTTCCCTTTGCCATACTGCATTAGCTAGAATTTCCAATACAGTGCTGAATGAAAGTGGTGAGAACAACAACAAGAGCCGAAGTGGTAGGAACAGACATCCTTGCTTTGTTCCTGAAATTAGGGGAAAGCATCCAGCCTTCTGCCATTAGTGACATTCCTTGTAACTTTCTTGCAGGTGCTCTTTTTGTGTTGAGGAATTTCTTCTAATTTTAATTTGTGGAGAATATTTGCAAGACATGACATCTTAGATTTTGTGAAATGAGTCTCCTGCATTTATTGATGTGATCATATGTCTTTTCTCCTTTATTCTGCCAATATGATGAATTACATTGATTTTCAAATGTTAAATCAACTCTGCAATTCCTTCATAAACCCCATTTAGCCATGATATATTATCCTTTCTGTATATTGTTGGATTAGATATGCTCAATTTTTAAAAGAAAATTTGCATCTCTGTTCGTGAAGGATAATACTCTGTAACTATCTTATAATATCATTTTCTGGTTTTGGTATCAGGGTAATGCTGGCTTCATAGAATGAGTTGGAAAATGTTCCCTCCTCTTCAGTTTTTTGGAAGAGTTTCTGTAGAATTAATTTTGCTTCTGTCTTCAATGCTTGGTGAAATTCTCCAGTTAAGCCATATGGGCCTGGGATTTTCTCTGTGAGGAAGTTTTAACTACAAATTCAATTTCTTTAATAGATATAAGGCTAGGCCATTCAGATTATCTATTTCTTTTTGAGTGAACTCTGAAAATTTGTGTCTTCTGCATAATTTCCTCATTTCATCTAAGTTACTGAATTTAGTCATATAAAGTTGTTCATAACAGTCTCTCATTATTATTACTTTTTGCCTGTAGGATTTGTAGTGATGTCTCTCCTCGCTCTTATTTATGATACTGGTAATTTGTTTCTTCTGTTTCTTCTTCCAGATCTCCCTGGCTAGAGATCTAGCAACTTGATACATCTTTTGAAATACCTCATGTTTGGTTTGGTTGATCTTCTCTATCACTTATTTTTTCCCTATTTCATTTATTTGTAATTATCTTTATTATTTCTTGTCTCTTGCTTACTTTGAGTAAAAATTTCTCTTCTTTTTCTCATTTCCTAAGCTAGAAGCTAAAGTCGTTGTTTCAAGAACATTTTACTTGCTAATTAGGTGGTCAGTGCTATAACTTTCATGGTAAGCACTTTTAACTGCATCTACACATTTGGACTTGTCATGTTTTGATTTTTCTTCATTTCAAAATACACTCTAGTAGCCTTTGTGACTTCTTCTTTGACATGAGTTATTTAGAAGTACATTACTTAATTTCCACATATCTAAGGGACTTTTAAAGATATCTTTCAGATGCCAATTTCTAATTTAATTTCATTGTGGCCAGAAAATATTCCTTGTATGACTTGAATTTGTATAAGTTTATTCTTTTTTTTTTTTTTTTTTGGTCACAGAGTAAGGTCTAACTTGGTAAATATTTGTGTGCACTTGAAAAGAACATATTCTTCTGCAGTTAAGTAGCATATTCTATAGATCTCAAATCAGACCAAATTGGCTTATAATATTGTCCAGGATTTCTTTATCCTTATTTATTTTCTATGTACTTGGTCTATCAATTATTAAGAGAAGTTTCTGAAGTCTCCAACTATAATTGTTATGTCTTGATGAATAGACTCCTTTATTATCATTAAATTAGTCTCTTAATCCTTGGTAAAACCCTTTGTTTCAAAACCTACTTTGTCTGATATTAATATAGCAACTCCAGCTTTCTTCTAATTCTTAGAGTGATATATTGTGTATCTATCCTTAACTCTTTATTTGTCTGTGTCTTTTTAATAAAAGAAGGTTATTTTAGACAGTATGTAGTTTGTTTTTGCTCTTTTATTCAATCAATCTGTGCCTTTTATTCGAAGTATTTAGGGCACTTATATTTAATGTGATTATTGATATAATTGAGTTTAAATCTGTTATATTGCTTTTTTCTATGTGTCTCATATGCTCTTTGTTCTTTTCTTCCTGACTTCTTTTGGATACATTGAGTGGTTTTTATTATTTCAATTTATATGCTCTGTTGGCTTATTCACTCTAGCTCTCTTTTTTTAAATGGAGGTTGCTCAGGGCTTAGAGTATAGATTTTTTTTTTTTTAACTGTAAGGAAAGTATAGTCACCTAAATTCCATTTGCTTTAATTTTAAAGCTGATTCCCATTTTTGGATTACACATTGTATTTTTTATGTAATGAATGAGGCAATATCTCAAAAGCTTAAAGCATATGCATCTCACACATTAAATGACTGATGCGGGGGTACCTGGGTGGCTCAGTCCATTAAGCATCTAACTCTTGGTTTCCGCTCAGGTAATGATCTCATGGAGGTGGGATTGGGCCTCACATTGGACTCTGCACTCAGTGCAGAATCTGCTTTGGATTCTCTCTCTCCCTCTACTCCTCCCCCACTGTGTATGCTCACTCTCTCTGTAAAATAAAGAAATAAAATCTTTAAAAATAAATAAATGAATGACGGATGATGGATTTTTTGAAAATTTTCAAAGTATATTTTATAAGTTATTGCAACTATCTTCAAATAATATTAGAATTCTTCACATATAGTGTAACAGTCTTACAAAGCTGTGCTTCTGTTTCTCCCTTTACAGCCCCTGTGCTAATTACTGTCATGCCTTTATATCTATCTGTCTTTTAAACCCCTCAGTGTATTGTTATTATGTTTACTTGAAAGAGTCAATTATCTTTAAACATTTTTTTTAGATAGGAGAAAATGTCTTTTGTATTTACCCATTAATTACCATTTCCAGTGCTCATCTTTTTTTTTTTTTTTTTGTATACAGCCCAATTGTTGTTACCATTTTGTTTTCTGCTCAAAAGACTTTATCATTTCTTATAGTAAAGGTCTGTTGGTGAAGAATTTCTTCAGCTTTTGTATGTCTGAAAAAGTCTTTTTTAATCCTTATTTTTGAAAGGTATTTCCTTTTCTGGGGAATAACTCTAGATTGGTAGTTTTTAAACTTTTAGATGTTACTGTACTGTCCTTTGGCGTGCATTGTTTCTGATGAGAAATTGGCCCACGTACATATCTTTGCTCCTCTGTACGTTATGTGTCCTTCTTTCTAACTCCAGCTCCTTTTAAAGTTTTCTCTTTATCACTACTTCTTTGATGTACCTTGCTATAGTTTTATTCACACTTCTCATATTTGGGGTTCATTTAGCTTCTTGTGTTTTGGGGTTTGTACTTTTCACCAAATTTGGAAAATCTTCAACTATTATTTCTTCAGATCTTTTCCTTCCCACCTGCCCCTCTTCAGGGACTCTGGTGAGTGTATTAGACCGTTTGAGTATTTCCCGCTGCTCACTAAATGCTCTTCAGGTTTTTCGCATCCTTTACCTTGTTTTTTTTGGATGGCTTCAGTTACTATTTAGTCTTCAAGTGCGCTAAATTTTTGTTCTGTAGCATGTAGTCCTAGACCTCATTTTAAAATTTCTGCCAATTCCATTTGTGTCTTTTAGATATATTCTGCATATCTTTTCAACATGCTTATGTTCTCCTCTACCCTTCTAACATACAAAATCTAGTTAAGATAACTACTTAATACCCTTTTATATCAGCTCTGTTATCTGTGTTATTTCTGGGTATGTTTCTATTGATTGCTCCCCCCCCCCATTATGAGTCACATTTTCCTGTTACTTTGTATTCTTAATAATCTTCTGATTGGAGAGAGAATTATACATTTTATTTTGTCGGCTGTGATATTTTTATATTCCTTTACGTACTCTTGAGCTTTATTCTTGGAAGCAGATATGTTTCTTGGAAATAGCTCAATCCTTTTGACCCTTACTTTTAAGCTTTGTTAGACAAGACCAGAATGGCCATTAGCATAGGGCTAATTTTCTTGAGGCATTATCCTTAGGAGTATTCTTCCTGATGCCCTGTGTATTACAAGGTTTCTCTGCTTTAGCAAGCATGCTAGCTATTTCTAGCTTCAGAGATAGTTCTGCATTTCTTTTCTGGTGACTCTCCCCAGGCCTCACATGTGCTTGCTGACAAGCATTCAGCCAAAGTCTCCTGGAGGCCCCTCTGTAGAACTTTAAATCTCTCCCGCCAACTTGCTTGTCTTCTATAGCTCTTTCCTCTCTCGAAAGCTGCCCTGAAGGTTTAGCCTCCCGGGCCTCCCTGGATTCTCAGCTCCATCTGCTCAGGTGAGGGACAACCCCAGGCTTTCTTCAGGCTGCCCCTCCTGCCATGCACCCTGAAAATGAAGCAAACTAGGGCAACCAGAGGACACACCTCATTTGTTCCCATCTTGCAAGGATCAGTGTTCTGTGCTGTTTTCCTACATCTGAAAATTATTTTTTTATCTTTTTTTTTTTTTTTAGTTGTTTTGTCTGGTTGTCACTTAATGTGGAAGGGTAAATCAGGGCCCCATGACTGTGTTGTGGCCAGAAGCAGAAATTCTACATATATATATATTTTTTTTTTCAATTGTGGTAAAATATATAAAAAATATCCCACTTTGGAACGTCTGGGTGGCTCAGTCAGTTGAATCTCTGCCTTTGGCTCAGGTCATGTTCCCAGCATCTTGGGATCAAGTCCCACATCCAGCTTGTTGCTCAGTGGGGAGCCTGCTTCTCCTTCTGCCTTCTGCTTCCCTTGCTTGTGCACTAATCACACCCCACTGTCAGATAAATAAATAAATCTTTAAAAAATAATAATGGTAAAATATAAAATCTTACCACTTTCATCATTTTAAATACGCAGTTCAGTGGCATTAAGCACATTCACACTGTTGGACAGCCATCACCACCATCCGTCTCCAGAACTTTCTTTCATCTTTCCAAACTGAACTCTGTCTCCACTAAGCACTCACTCCTCATGGCCCCCTCCCCAGCCCCTGACACTCACATCCTCCTTTTTGTCTCCAGCAGCTTGACTCCTCCACCTCAAGTGGGTAAGTGGGATCACACAGCAATGTCTGTCTTCTGAGACTAGCTCGGGTCACTCGGCGTAATGTCCTCCAGGTTCATCCACGTTGCAGGACATGTCATGTGTCAGAATCTCCTTTTCAAGTGCCAGCTGAGTGCCATTCCGTTGTGTGGACATCCCACAGTTTGTGTATCCATTCAGCTACTCACGGACATGCCGGTGGTTTCCATCTTGTGTCTATGGCGAAGAACGCTACCGGGAATATGGTGTGCTGGTACCTGTTGGAGTCCCAGCTCCAATGCTTTGGGGCACATATCCCGAAGAGGAATTGCTGGGTCATGTGATAATTCTGTTCAATTTTTTGAATTGTACCATTTTCAGTTCCCACCAGCAACGCACAGAGTTCCGATGTCTCCACATCCTTGCCAACACCTGTTCTTCTTCTTCTTTTTTTTTTTTTACTAGTAACTGTCCCAGTGGGTGTGAGGTGCGTCACACACGTGCAGTCTATAAATTTTCTTCCGCAAACATGGCGGAACGGCCTCTAGTTAAGCGGGCCGGCGGATGAGGGTCGGGGTGCTCTCCCGGGGTCAGGGGAACAGAGCTGAGTCCTGCATCCCCTACATGACTTCTGACTCAGCGAACTGCAGACTCTCATGGCCGCCTCCGTCTTTGGCACCCATCACAGCGCCCAGCAAGCCCTAAGAACTCTGTCAGTGTTGCTGGGGGGAGGAGCGGTAGTGGGAACAGCAGGCAGCTTTGAGGACTCTGTTGTCCAGTGTGTGGCCACAGCAAAGGAGGTGGGCACGGAAGGGGTGGCACATGGGGCTGGGACATCCCCTGGGGCTAGGCTAGACTTCCCAGGGCCTTCAACATGAAACTCAGGATCTTGGTCTTTCCTCCGGGAACTAAAGGAGGTTTTGAAGTAGGGGTCTGTCTGGCCAGACGTGTGGGGTTCACTCTGATCACAGCGGTTGGGGGAGGGCATTCAAGGAGAGACTCTAGGAGACCAGTGAGAACACGATGAGTTGAGAATCAGGTGGCGACGAGCAGGAAGATGGGCGAACCTCCTGTCCATGGCAGCCGGCCCTGGCCCCGGAGACACTGTCTCCCCGCACACAGCAGGTGCAGGAAATGCCGTCCATGCTCGGAAACTCACAGATTATACGAAAACAGGCTGATGTGTGAGAGGGGAGAGGAGCCTTTCTCAGCCTGGGCAGAGAGCTCTGGTTTCTAGAATCTGTGAAGGTGTTAAAAGGAATTTCTCAGAAAGTGTAGTTGCTCATCTTGGTAGCTCAGCAAATGAGGAGGATGAGATTATCTCCGCCGCTGAAAATGTGTTCATCGGGTTTCGGGTTTCCCTGTGTCCTCTCCCTACAGGAAAATGACAGCTTGACACCATAGAAAATATGGAGTTGAAACGCAGAAGAGCTCCACTCGGCTTTCACGGTGGTGCTAATGGCTTCTTCTGTTCCCAGACTCGTGTCTGCCTCTGGGTAATTGGCAAAGACAGATGTGCCGTCTATCATAAAAAATTAAAAACACGAGAAGTAAATGTGAGTTATAAGTATGTAATTATTATTTAAATGAAATAAACCTTCAAATTTCAGGAACCGATCATGTTTTGATCCATTCGGCAAGGCATAACGCAGATAGCTTTAGGTTGGTGGAATTTTTTTCTTTTTTTAAGGACGGTCAAGTTCAGAGACGGGACCTGGAAAAGATAAGATAACAGCAGTGGGAAAACTTGCTGTCCCCATCCTGTTGGTTTCAGTTTCAGGGCATTTTACATAATTAAAAGGAGCCCTGTGACAAATCACGCCTCCCAGCACACCCGTGACAGACAGCTCTGCGTTGCCCTGGGGGGATGAGTCCGCTCGCTCGCTTGTTGGAGATGAGTACAGGGCCCCGTTCCCTCCTTCTGTTTGTTCTCTCTCTCCCATCCAGCCCTCGCCTCCTACCCTTCCTCTCCCCCTCTTCCTCCGTTTAGATCCCACTTACCTATTGCTTCATTCTTCTGGAATTATTTCTACCACTTATGAGGACTGGTAGTCATGTTCTCATAGCAATGACAGATGTCCAAACCACTTCCTCCTTGGAGAGTTTCTTTGCTTTTGAGAAAAGACCTCTGGGTATTTGGAGAAGGCATCCGGGGAGCGACGCAGAGAAGCTGGCTCCTTCATTTCTAATGGTGTTTTCGTGACGTTCCCACTGGGACACATGGAGTTCTGTTTGAGGGGGAAAAAAGGCTTAAAACAATGCCATGAATGCCGATGGAGACTTGACTTATAATGGAATGAGCAGCCCCGGTTTTATAAAATACAGTCATTAGAAGCGCAGATCTGGCATCTTCTGCGTATTCTGAAACACAGCTAAAATATTACAGACCTACGTGACCCCTCTCAAACAAGTGAAGATCAGAAAGTTCTGTGGCAACATTTACTGGGGAAAAACAATTTGAATATTGGGAAATGCAGCTCAGTTCACTGTTCCTACAGAAGCAGCATCTGTCCCTTTAGGGAGAGACCTCACCGCATTTGCACGGCGTTAAGAGGGCACACGTGGTTCCCACGTGGGAGACGTGGGCAGAGCCGTGGACGTCTCTGGTTCAGGGACACCTCTGTCCCTCGGAGTAGGTGCGGGACAGACGAAGGGACCAGTGGTGTGCCCTGGGAGCCAGAGGACCAAAGTCCTAGAAATGGGAAATTGGGGCTGTGTAGAGGAGCAGAAGCCATGAGAGGATGTCCGGTATTTCCCTGTGTGGGGTTTTTCAACCCATAACTTCCGTGTTAGCCCTGGGCAAGGGGCAGAGAACAGGAGAAAGAAATTGTGTAAAATGCCCTGACACGTGGTGGGGCTAACCTTCCCGCAGAAACGCCCAATGCCCGGGCACAAAGTAGCGATGAATGACTCAGTCTCGACCATCCGTTGTCACCCACAGGAGAGAGCTGGGAGGGTCTGGGTTGAGGGACTTGACCCCAGATGAGGGTCCGGGAAGGTAACCCTCCCTGGGGGGGTCTACGTGCAAATAGGGTGTGTGCGTGGGTGCAGGGCGGGCAGCGGTGTTCCCGGCAGATGGCACGGGCCGTGGGGACCCCGAGGCAGGGACAGGAGGCTGGGGTGGAGGGAGTGGCTGTGACCAGGGGAGGAGGGCAGAGCGTGGAGCCCTCCCGAGGGATGGGCGCTCCGGGGCTGCGGCTGGGGCCTCTGCCCAAGCTGTTTTGCCCACAGGGTCGGGAAGTGCCTTGGAATGGGATCACGTGGCCTAGAGGCTGGGGACCCTGCGGCCAGCAGCCACGGGCTGGCACCTGACTCCTGGCCAGTGCACGCTGGAGGTCTGCCTCCGGGAGGAGCCACGGCAGCCGGCGGGGAGTCGGACGTCTCCTTCATCCCTGGCATCTGTTCCCAATGCGCCATCTGCCCTGTACAGCAGCCCACGTCTTTCTTCTCGTTCTTCCTTCTCTACTTCTTGCTTGGACCGCGCGGGGAGGAGGTCACCGCGAGCTGGGGCTTGTGCGGAGGGAAGCGGGCTTGGGGAGTGCCTCCCTGGGCTCTCACATACCCTCTCCTGGGCGCTCCTCGCTCGGGATGCCTGTCCTTTTTTTCCGGACCCAGCCGTCCAGATGGCCAGGATGATGCAGGGAGTCTGTCCTTCCCACCAAATAGAGGGGGCTCGGTGGCACTGCTTTCTGCGCAGGTGAACCCTGCCCCAGCAGGCTGGACGTGCGGGGGAGATTTTACACAGACCCTGGGGATCGCCCTATGCTACCTAATATTAAAATAATAATAGTAATTATCCTGCAAGCAAACTGGACAAAGATGTTGATGAAACCTGTTTTCTTCTCAAAGCGTTATCAGTGATACACCATATGGTTTTTGCCAAATCATTTGGCTGCCGTAAGATTTTCTATTCCCAACTGTAAAACTGAGCTAATAGAATTTGCCACCCCACCAGGATATCACAAGCACTAATCAGAATATCTACAAATGCTCTTGAACTCCTTGAGAAAAACACTCCGCCAAATTACCAAGTGAAATTTATATAAATGTCGTCCTAACCCCAGATCTTCGTTTTGAAAGTGGGAATTTAGGGCTTACGTGGACACATTTATTATAGTCCTCTCAGAAATTACACAAGACTGCATGTCCCGAGTTTTAATTTTTTCTTTAAACGAGACCATGAAATGTTCTAGGCTGAGGCTCAGAAAAATTTTCAAGCAGAAGCCCCATTACAAAACCGAGTCTGCACGTAGGAGGCTTTCTGGGGTGCCGGGGTCCCTCCTCTGAGCCAAAGGCGAGACCACCTGGTCTGTCAACCCGGAATCTTTGGGGTGTGCTGGGCTGTGTCCTTGTGGCGCTCAGGCATTCCTTCTGCCTTTGCGGGGTGGGGGCTGGCGGGGGGAGAGTCAAGGAGGACTTTCTACCCGCAGATCTGGAACAGTTCACCCTTCGGGAAGACCCATGCCTGTTTATTTGACTCCCCAATACAGCTTAATTATACTTAAGTCCATGTGTTTACTTCGCAGATCTCCAAAAAGAGTAGGAAAGATCTAGCAACCCGAAATTAGTTGAGGAACCAGCAGGTCCCTTGCTTTAAGGAACACAGTAAACATTTCAAAAGAGCATGCCAGCTCATTATCCAACTCTCTCTCTCTCCAGTGACTTCAGAGGGAACAGCGGTGGTTAAGCAATGTTTGCCAAAAGCCGAATCTGGGGACGGGTGTTGATTTTAAAAGAGAAGCTCAGAAGAGCTCGCCGCTGCTCCCCTGCAGGTCCCCCCAGCGCGGCGGCGTGGAGGCGAAGGCCGGCGGCAGACGTCGCGAGGAGCGGCGGCCCCTCCTTGGCCTCCCTGCCGCTGGGGGTCCCCGATGGTTGAATAAGCTGCCGTGTGATGGGTCGGGACCTTCCCCGAGAGGTGAGACGCAGCTCCCCAAGACTGGAGACGGACGAATGCATATGCAGTCTTTATTTGCCCTCTGTAGGTTCTCAGCCCCGAACCTGGACCGTTGGCCCCGAACTCAGGAACTCAGGTCCCGAAAGGAGTGAGTATGGCTGTGCTTTTCACCAGGACGTCCCCCAGCCCCAAAATAGACCCTCTTTAATATTCTGGCAGAAGGTAATGAACACATCCCGTGGCTGTTTAAGGAGGTTCGCTTTGCCGAGCAAGAAATCCCTCACCGGCACGCCAATGTGCAGCAGAAAAGAAAAGCGGTCTTGTCGTGCACATCCGGATACCGAGTGCAAAAAATGGGCATTAGCGTCCTCCACCCCCCATAAAAGACCCTATGACTGAAAAATCGTGCAGAGGCTGTTCAAAGTCTGCCCCATTTCTTTCTATGCTCCCGATCTTATTCTTTCCTGCTCCCTGGGGAGTGAAAGACAGGAGCCGCTGACCAGCCGTCTCTCTCCCTCCCTCCTGGTGATATTTGAAAATCTTCATTTTGTTGTAGAGGTCACAGGTCAGCCCGTCCATGTGGATTCTTGTAATTGCCTGGGACGTGCTTTGTGTGGGCCGATTACATCTTTTCTTTGAGACCCAAAGGGAGCCATTCATTAGGACGGCGCTGGTGCCTAAAGCCGGCCCGCACCGTCTGAGGGCCGCTCGCCCGTGAAAGACCCCGCCCGGCATCACTCTATTCCCAGAATCTTAATTACAAGGCAGGACCGGCATGGACGTGTTCAGTAGCCTCCATCCACCCCGGCCCGCGGCCCAGGCCCCCCTCGCCCAGAAGGCTTTACCACAGGTAACTCTTGACATGGAAGCGAGGTTAGAAGCCCATCCCTGTGGCTTCACACCTTTGCAAGGTGCTTCCCCTCTTGCGGGCCTGTTATCCTTCCCTGCCAGACATCAAAGGGAAGCGAGATCCCCCCAGACCTGGGTCCGTCTCAGCTTCCCCATGTACTAGAGGACGAGGCCCTCGATTTCCCCAGTGGGAGGGATGGAGGGGGAGGGCGGTAGCCAGTGGGCACCATGCACTTCTCACCATGGGGCCATGACCTTGGGACAGAGCCCAGGCCGCCTCTCTAGTGTCCTCTTGGACATAGACGGTCACCTTGGAGCAGACGTTCTTTGTCTTTTCCTGTCACTTTTGCCAACTTCTTCTAGTTTGGAGCGGTAGCCAGCCTCTCCACCTGTCTTGGGGGCGGCAGCGCTGGGACTGCGCTCCTTTTTCCATACTGGCCCACAGAGAAAGTTCTGGCAGGGAGGTGGCCATGTTTACATGGGAGCTCAGGAATCGTCCAGTAGGAAAAGGGGCCAAGCTGAGACCCCCCCTTCCCTTCCGCTGCTCAGTGATGGGCAGGTGGGCAGGGGGCTGCCTCAGGCTGCTGGCGGGGATGATGCCGGTGGAGAGAACGGAGGGACAATGCCTGTATGTGCTGGACTTGGAGGGTGGCTCCACGGGAACCCTGGCCGTCATGTAGGGTGACCCAAAGGGGTCCTGCAATGGAGCATCCTGCTCATGGAGCACTGGCATGAGGCACCCCACAAGGGTGGGGTGCGCTTTGGGCAAATGCCCGTTAGAGGAGCCAGGGGCGTTACAGTGGTTCCTTTCCCCAGGCTACGGGCACGGTCGCGCCGGGTCCTCACCAAGGAGAGATTCAGTGTGCACTTTCCCCCCCTTTCCTCTGGGTCGCCAGCAGTTTAAGAGTGGCTAGTCCCAGACAGGACGCTGTGGCCAAGTGGGCACGGGGCTGGCGGGGCGCGGCCCACACTCCCTCCTGGAGTGCTCGGCCAGGCACCATGTATCCTCCAGGGTCAGCTGGGGTCCCCTGGGGGGTGGGGCAGGAGCAGAGCCGCCAACTCGCTCAGCCTGGGACACTGTGACCACCTGTGACACTGTGCTCAGTGCGGCAAAGGAGGCACCAGAGGTCAAATTCACAGACCAGCAGAACCAGGTGGCAAGAGCCAGCTCGGACGTGGCTTTCCGGAGGTGAGTGGCTAACACGACCAACCTCTGACCCCCACGCCCACCCCAGACAGGGCTCCAAGGTTAAGACGCAATTCTGGAGAGACGGAGTTTCTGGGGATTCAGTTCAAGTTTGGTAGGAAAGGCGCAGCATTGGGCATCGTGGGTCTCTAACACCGCCTCCCTCTCCCGGCCAGCCTTCTTTGCTCCCTTGTGCTGCTGGTCTGGAAGACCCGCTTTCGCGTGCTCACGACCCCCACCCCACCCCCGTCCTCAGGCACTCTCGTCCTCACTGTCACGCACTCGGTCCCCCAACACCCCGAGCCTCACACTTTAAAAATAACACGCCTCTGCAGAGAGCTGCATCCGGTCTGAATGCCAGTTGTGAGATCAAGCGGGAATGGGGGATTATTTGGGTTTTTTTCAGTGATTCTGCCTCTGTCCTGCCAATTGTGGGGTGCCGAGCCCCTAACCCAAATGGATTTTCTTCACTGTCTGTCCCCTCAAATCTGGCTGGAACAAGAAGTCAATGAAGTAATCCAGGAAGAATAAATCGAGTAAAGAAGTCTCCACCGTGGGCAGCTGAACACCGACATCCTTGCAAATGCCTTCCTTCTTGACAACATCTGGAGCCCAGCTCCATTAGGAACGCGTCAAAGATAAATGCACGGGGAGGGGGGGAAGGGGGGCTTCAGGGGAACAGCCAAATGAGCCCCTCGATTTATGGCGTTTCAACATGTAGTTTGCTCTTAATGGCTTTCTGCAGTCCCTGCTGCTGCAGGGGGCATGGGAAGGGCTGCGTGCACCTGCTGGGGGCAGGGCAGGGCGGAGGGAGGTGCCACCTTCGGGCCTGAGCGCTGGTGTTGGGGGTCATGCCATCGATGCATCCTGCTTGTCCGGAGCCCACACTAAGGCCGGAGGGGGAGGGCACACAAGAGGGGCTCCCACACCTCGTGGGCTGCTCGTGACGACCCTGCAAGGCAGCTGCTCCCTCCGCATCTCTCAGATGGAGGCACGTCGCCGGCTGATGCTGTGATGTTCGTGTCAAGACCGGGAAGGGGCCAAGGGGAGAACTAGGTCTGTGTTCAGCACTTTTATCCGTTCAGTTGGCTCCTCCCCAAATTCACGTGTTGAAGCCCGAACCCCCACTGCCTCCGAACGTGACTTTATTCAGAAACAGGGTCACTGTGGATTTAATGGGTCACGACAATGTCATACCGGAGCCGGGTGGGCCCCTAACCCAAGGGAACTGGGTCCTTATGGTAGGGGGAAGTTTGTGCACACACGTGTGTACACACACACACACACACACACACACAGGAAGTTCACCGTGTGGAGATGAAGGTGGAGAGCCAGGGAGCCGGGTCGGGGGGACACTGCCACCAGCCGAAGAGTGGAGAGGTCCCCAGCAAATGCCAGAAGCTGGAGGGGGTCCAAACAGATCCTCCCTCAGCCCCGGAAGGTCCAGCCCGCCGGCACCTTGACCTCAGCCCCACGGCCTCCGGAACTGTGGGAGGTGCCCTGCCCTGTGGCCCTCACAGGGTCAAAGCTGGGCCCCATGCACCCTGTTTCCCTGAGCTCACGTGAGCCCGGCGACGAGGACACGTCGCACATCCCCAGAGCCGGCTGGCGGGAGGGAGGCAGCGGGTGCCGTCTGGGGTCCTGGCGGCAGCCAGCAGAGCCCCGCTCGCCCCCTCTGCCGGGCTCCTCCTGCTCTGCCCGGGGGCCGTCCGTTCTGGCTGCTCCCCGCGAATCTGTTCCTACCCCTGCACGTGGACTGAGTTTCTTCGAGAGGCGGGGGCTGCCCGCCGACTATGACCCTGGGCTGGAACGGGGACCTTCAGTGGCCCTGCACAAGGGGGACGTCCAACAGAAGTCATTTAAATGCACCCCGCCTAGGGGCCCTTGAAAATGCTTATGGTTTAATCACGAGTTTTTGTTTGTTTGTTTCCTCTAGAAAACTCATCGCTTACTGGAACCAGGTCAACCAGAACTCCCCTTGGACTTGGGTCGCCTGGGCGGGCCCCGAGACTCCGGTGGGAGTGGGAAGTGGAGCAGGTCCCCGCAGGGGAGTGCAGGGCGGGCGCTCCTGTGCATCGTGCTGGATTGCTGGGATTGCTGGTCCGGGGTCACCGGGGTCGCCCAGGGAACTCCTCGGAGTCGGGTTTTGGTTCAGGCAAGGAGCTGATTTTCTGAGGCAAGGGCTGCTGTGGTGGCTGTGCTGGCAAGAGCTCAGAGACCCGAGAGGATCCCTAAACTTGGCCCTCATTAAACCCACTACCTGGCAAACCCTTCACAGGTCACGCTGCCCCCTCACCCCCATGCACAGGGGCAGGGGTGCCTGTCCAGGGTTCCTGGGGAGTTAGGGGGAGAGCTTCGGGGCCAGGACCTTACTGTGAGCGCTTAAACTTCCTCTCCTGTTGTCTCCCCAGGTGGCCCCAGGAACGGGGAGGGGGGGGCAGGTACAGGGGCAGGTCCCGTCTTTGCCCTGTTGGGCTTTTCTCTGAGGACTCAGACAAATGGCTCGGCCCTCTGGCCTCGTTCCCCACCTCGCCCGGACACTGAAGTCTGAGGGTCGTTCTGCTTCAGCAGGTTCCTGGGCGATTATGGGAGGAGCCCTCTGGAGGGGCGGCCGGCACGGGGAAGTCAGGTCCGGGGCCTCTGGATTTGAATGGAATCTCTGCTTGTAGGGTAACAGCCTCCCCTCCCTGCCGCCCCGGAACGAGACAGTAGCTCCCCGGCCAGCGTGGCGTGCGTGCGTGCGTGTGTGCACGGGCACGTGTCTGCGTGCCGATACGCCCGAGTCCCTCCAAGCCATGGGTGAGGACGACGGTCATGCTCTCAGGCGTGGGTGACGCAGCAAGCGTGTAAGGACACGGCCGGTATTTTGCAAGCCTGACGTGGTGGATTCAGCGCGTAACGCTGCTTCTGCCCAACAGACGGCTCACTACAGATGCGGCGAGATTCCAGGAGATGCCAGGACTACCCAAGTCCCCGGCCTTCGCCTCGAGCGGGGGTCTGTGTTTTATCTGCGGCACAGAGCTAGTGACAATACTGTGCACTTTCTTCTGTAGCAAAGACGGACTCTGTAGGAAAACAGCTAAATATTACTTAGCGTCAGGATTCCGCAGTGACATCGATACGGCACAACTTTGTAGGCAATTTTATATGTAGGCAACTTCAGCCGTTTACAAGTGGTGGGTGGCTTCGGCCCCTTTTGCCCCAAGTCTCGCATCACTGTGCGATTCCTGTTGTCCACAGCCGAAGCGACCGTGATCTTGGGACGTTTGTGCGAGCGTCTAGGAGTTGGGAGCGGGAGTTTTCTCCCTGCCTAGTCTCTGATGCTCGTGTCGGGAGATACAGGCCTGAATTTCCAGCATCCTCACTCTGAGTCCCCAAAACTAGGAGCAGGAGAGAGACAGAGGTGGATAGAAAGAAGAGATAGAAAAAGCTACTCTGGCTACAGGGTATTTCTGCGCCTTTAAGGGTGTAAATCCCTGCAGCTTTCCCCGGGGAGGACTGAACAACTTTCCACTCTCAGAAGGAAGACAGATTTCCTGCTTCCAGTAGGGGCTTGCGGGAGACCCGTGCTGCTCTGGAAATTGCATAAAATACCAGTTCTGTAGAAGATACACATCTGGCGTCTCTAGCTGGTTCCCTGACAACTACTCTGGGGTCCGCAGCCTGCCTTAGCCACATGCTGCATGAGTAGGACGGCCCGAGATGACGATTCCAGCAGGATCTGTACGTCCATGGCCCTGACCAGCTCACGAGGACATGACGGGATGTAGGCAGAGTCTGGGACCACCTGCGCTGAGCATTGCCAGTGGACGCAGTGACCTGGTCCCTTGTGGGCTGTGGGTCCTCTTCACGAGGGCACGTCCTGTCCGGGCCTTCACGGCTCAGCACCCTCCGCACCGCCTGAGCTGGAAACCGAGGCTATATGGGGAGGGTTGCTGGTGGCCATGCTGTCGCGGGCTGGGTCCTGCAGCCGACAGGTGGGCAGAGTGCACCCCCATGAGCACGGACCCTGGCTTCTCCCTTCCGCCCTCTTTTCCTAAACTTTGATTTGATGTGTGATACATAGAAAAGCCCACGTGGGTGTGTGTGACGGCTGGACAGGATTTCACACACTGGGCACACCCGTGTGACCAGCACCCAGGTCAGGAGACTGAACATCCTATAACCTCGGGCTTCCCTGGTCCCCACCAACGTAAGCCAGCGGCCGGCTTCGCATAGTGCCTCTGAGTTTTCCCTGTCCTCGTACTTTCCACGAGTGAGATATATTTCCATGAGCGCCCCCTCTGTCTTCCTTCTTTGGTTCCAGCACTTACGTCTGTGAGAGTGGGCCACGTTCTGGGGCAACGTGCGAGAGCGTTCCCTCCCATCTTCATACCGTGGTCCGGTGCCCCAGTGTTGCTGGCGCTGCCAACGACCAGCATCTAGTGGCTTCTGCTTTGGAGCCGAACAGGCTGTGCTGCTGGGAATGTTCTAGTTTGTCTTTTGGTCCAAAGAGCATTTCTGCTTGAGAACACACTTGAGAGCACTCGAGGACGGACTTCCGCTGGAAAGGATGGATTCGGCCGCAGAGGTCATGCCCGTGACACCTTGTCTGCAGGGAATGACGGGTCTATTTGGGGCCATGACTCTGCCAGCGTTTGGTATTTTCATTTTAGAACTTTCCACCATGTTTGCCTTTTCTGTTCTCTCTCCTCTCCTCCTCTCGCTTTACCTCCACAAATATGGCCATTTCGTTTTCGACAAAGGTGTAAGGACAATTCCATGAAGAAAGAGTTGTCGGTTCAACCACCGGTGTTTGAACAACTGGACAGCAGTATGTAAAAAAGAGGAGCCCTGACCTCCGCTTTTCTTGTTTTCTACTTACGTGTATGCTTTCTTTTCAGACAAGAACACGCATTCTTTTCAAAAGTTCTTTCCACTTTTCAATCATAAAAATTGGATTAGCAACAAAATCTCAGTAGAGTCCCCAAAGCAGAGCTCACGGGGCTACTTTCTCTGACTTCCATGAGAAGCAATCAGAAATTAGTGTAGAAAGAATATGAGCTCCAGGAGGCACAGGGCTTCTTTGGGGCTGCCCCATACTTGTGTCCCCAGAGCCTCGAACCGAGCTTGAGACCCGTTTTTGAATTAATGAAAAACATAAGCAAGTGTATCAGTTAGAATGCGTTCGATGAGAACTAGCAGAGGACCTGAGGAAGGACATTTAGTGTTCTCTGAATGTCCAGAGGAGGTTTTCCACGCTCCGTTCAACATCTTCAAGGGTCCGAGCCCTTTCTTTCTGCTCTGTGTTCTCTTCATGTTGGCTCTCTGTCCTCACAGCCCCAAGAGGATGGCGATGATTATTAGAGCATTGACAATAATTACTACAGCGATAATG
The DNA here is from genome assembly GCF_922984935.1 of Meles meles. Lineage (NCBI taxonomy): Eukaryota > Metazoa > Chordata > Mammalia > Carnivora > Mustelidae > Meles > Meles meles. The sequence continues at coordinate 147,675,925 of NC_060071.1, read as the reverse complement.
GCGCTTTGTATGACTTCCTTGGTGTCAACCACTGTTCTGAGTCCCTTCTCTGTTTTCACTCATTGAATGATCATATAAATCGAGAAGGTATTCCTCTTTACACGTGGGGCAACTGAGGCAGAGGGTGATTCAGTAACTTGTCCAAAGGGATAGAGCCTGTCACTCATGGAACGGGAGCTGAGCCCAGGCGTTCCGCACCTTGGGGCCACCCTCTACACTGGGCTGTGGTTCCCGGTATTTGCTGTCAGAGCCAAAGCAGGATGAAGGGGGCCAGACGGAGTCGTGGGTCTCCCCTGGGAAAGCAGGCTGGCCACGTGAGGAGCGGGTGGTGGGAAACAGGAGCTGTAGCATGGCTTCAGACAGACGTGGTCCCTGCCCTAGAGCTGGGTCTATCACCACCCTGAACGGGACCTGGGTTCCCAAAGCAAGGAAGGAGTAGGAAATTGCAGCCAACCTTGGGGAGTAATATTTCTGCCACCTTGAAAAAAAAGAATCTGTCTGCCTGCCAATTGCAAAATGATTTTCTAGATAACTTCGGTTGAAGAGAAAATTAAAAACAAATTAAAAATTATTTCAGAATAATTGAGAATGAGTGAACTGAAGTGGATCCCCCAGAGAGGAAAGACCTCAAGAGCATGGGAAAAAGGGAGTGGGTAGTCTAGAAACTTCCCGTGTCGACCAAACAACGGTGACGGAAAACAGACCCAGGCCACTCAGCAGGCACGCTCTAGCTTTTTAAGGAAGACGTGTCTCCTGTAACGTACTTTCATAGAGTGCTGTACAGAACAGAGAAAGATGATTTCCAACCCCTTCGATGAAGTTCGCATTATTCCAACGCCAAATCCAGACAAGACGTGGACAAAAAATATTTTTGGCCACCGCACTTATGAAAAATTCCAACTAAAACCTGTAACGGAGAAAATGCGGCAGTGTACTGGAAGGCCACTTTTAGCCCGGGAGTGAACGGTGTTTCCACCCCGGGGAATCTGATGGTGCAGTCCCCGATCACATCAGGCAAAAGAGAAAGGTGATGTGACCATCCCTCTCCCCGACCTTCCAAGGTCTTCCCTAGAACTGCGTTTCCCGGACTTCCTCGCAACCTGGTCCCTGTTCAGTTTCCGCCATCTCATTGGTTCAGGAAAGCAGGGGAAGCAGCTGGGGGGTGGGGGTGGTCTGGGTTGGAGGACGGGGACGGTGAGAGCTGACCACGGACTGCCTGACCCTGGTGCCACTGCCACCGGGATGCTGTGATGTGAATGTACCCCTAGGAGCTCTGCAATACCTAGACCCTGCCTTGGGGGGGGTGGTGGGAGGTTCTGCAGCTTAGGCAGAATTCAAATTATAGGTCCTAAGTGTTCCCTCCAAAAGATAGACCTCCCTCTGTCCGCAGCAGTAGGGGAGTCCTCTTTCAGAGACTTCTAATTTAGATACAGTGTGTATCTGTGTCTGTGTCTGTGTGTGTCCACAACAGTGCTCATATTTTTCTGTACGTTGTTACAATAAATTCTCATTTTCATTTTCTTTTTGCCTTCTGGCTTTATTATGATCCCCCCTGCTAGGAATGATTTACATTTTCATGAAACCAAAGTTATTAATTTTTTCCTTTATGGTATTCGATTTTGTATTTTCTTTAGAAAGTTCTTTCTCATAATAGGTCTACTATTTAGTTATGTTTTTCCCTAGTACCTTTATGGCTTTCTTTCTTCTGTTCAGACCCATCCAGGCTTTACTTGGGAACAGAGAGTAAGGAGGACGTCTACGGTTCTTTCCCCCTAAAAGGCTAGCCAACATGATTTATTGAAAACCTATCTTTTTCCTCACCCATTTGAAATGCCACCCATGTGTTTTAAATACTCGTTTGCATATGAGATAGACTCAGATTTTCTTGGGGCTTCTGGATACCGTCTTTGGAGAGGTGCCTCATATTTAAACAGGCTAGGGACGCGTAGGAGCTCCAGCTCTGTTTTGAATGCTTCTGTGTTAAGTTGTTGGGATATAGAGGAGACAGACGCGCAAGCTTTAGTTCTCTCCAGGCAACGGTAGATGCTATCATTTATCGGTATCTGGGCCAGTTGCTTTACAAATATCATCTTCCCTGTTATTTGGTCTTCACTGTTTATTGGTTTATTCAGAGAATTTTGGAGGAGGAGCGGCTACCTGAGAAACACCAGGCTCAGGTCAGCCAAATTAATAAGCCAGACTCCATCTCTGCCCTCACAGAACTTGCAGCATGCCAGGAAACGTAACTGGGACCAAGACGGAGTAAGCACGTGCCACTCTGTCTCCCACTGATGGACACTAGAACCTGGAAGGATGTGTGGAGCACCTGGTGTCTGAGGACTCCTCACAGAAATGGCGGCAGGCTGACAGGAAAACACCCCATCGATGAGGGCCCCCCACCTTCTTCTTGAGTTTCAGCCTGTCTTCCTTTGGACTCAGAGGCAGCTGGAAGCTTGGAACTACACACCAAGTGTGATCAGGAAAACTCCCAAGGGAAACCCGCACAGGGTGCGACCTTCCCCATGGAGGGCACCACACGGTTGGATGATGGAAATCCTCCCCTCCTGGTTGCGGCCCTGTTGGCCCCTGTGGGAACTGTCACTGTGTGACTGCAGACTGCTCCACTGAAACCCTGAAGGTCAGGGGCAGTGGAATGTCCTTAAGTTGCTGAAGAAACATAGAACCCACTGAAAATATCCTTTAGGGATGAACATGATAAAGACATTCTCAGCTGAAGGAAAACTGGGAGGAGCTTCTCTCAGCAGATCTCTTGCCTGTTCGATCCCCATCCCTCCTGCTAATGGTCGAATGAAACCAACAATGACCACATCATGGCACCTGCTCGTTTCATCCTTGTCTTTAAGAACAGTATTACGTCTTTCAGACCCAGAAGACGGCACCTCTGATGAGCCAGCGTTAGCTCGCGGGCCGAGGCTACACATCCTGTCTGCGACAGAGGGAGATTAGGACTTCGAGTTTCAAACGTGTTCACCCAGTGACGTTGCTGTATGGCAGTGTGAACTGGCCAGGAGCACAGCTGCAAACAAGGCAGTCAGGATCTTGTTTTCTTAGACAGGTACTTGCCATTCATTGACTACCTTTTATGATCCACTTGGAGCCTTCATGTGTATTTTTCATGTCTTTGGTTGCTCCTCTCATTTGGCTTTCTTGCAGTAAATGTCACAGTGGAGGGTCTAACTGCAAGCTCATTACTTGTCAACATCAAGGAACGAGTTTATTAACTCACTTTGGAGCTACCCTTCCCCTTCCAAAAGTAAACCACCTGTTATAGATGCATCAGAAATCTTTATTAATGATATTACAGTACAGTTGTATGAGGTTTGATGAATGTGACCCATGGTCGCCACCACCACCACCATCAAGACAGAACATTTTCCCTCCATAGGTCCCTCATGTCCCCTCCACCTCTAGCCACAACACCCACTCACTGCTCTTTGTGAAAAGGAGGAACCATACATTATAGACTCTTTCCGATTGACTTATTCCATTGAGCACAGTATTTTTGGTATGTACCCACATGGCTGTATCACTAGTTTTCATTTTATTGCTAAATGTCTTCCAAGCATGGAAATACTAGACTTTATCTCCTCGCCTGTGAATGAACATGTGGGTTGTTTCGAGTTTGGGACTCTTGTGAACGAATATGCTTCAAATATTTGTGTCTCTGTTATCTTGTGGGCATCTACTTCGCTTTCTCTTGGGTAAACGTCTGCACATGGAATTTCTAGGTCGTAAGATAAGTGTGTATTTTACTACGAACAAGTGATGAAACTGCTTTCTGAACTGCGTATGCCATTGTACATGCACAATAACACGGACATGCTTTGGTTTGGTTCGGTTTTGTTTTGACGGTGCTAGCTTGTCCATGTCCTTGCCAACACATGGTATTATGTAGTGGGTGTGCACTGGGTTTTACTTGCCTCTTACCTAGGACTCATGCTGTCGAGAGTCTTTTCACACGCCTGTTAGCCATGTGTATATCTTCTTTTGTTAATGGTCTGTAGAATCTTTCATCCATTTATAAAATTAGCTTGTTTGTCTTAAATTTTAAAAAGCCACAAGAATAGAGCTGAGATCAAGCTCAGGAGGCCACTCACAGACAGACCCATGGACAGGTACACCCAGGGTCAAAGGGGAGAAACCACACAGGCACTTTGACCCTCACATATCTTACCTGCAGACACTCCTGGAGACCAAAGGGTACACCATGGGACAGACCACATGCCTTCACACAAGGATGGGCACACTCACACACGGACGTGATTAAAGATACCCTGGGGCCAGTGTGAGACCCCCTCCCACGCTTCAACCACCGGGGAACGGGGAGGCGGGCGGGTGTGTGGGTGGTTACAGAGGGGGAAAGACTTCTCGCCTTCCTGATCCACAGACCAGCGGCCCCAGAGTGCCTTCTGCAGGCCTCCGACGCACAAGCAGGAAGCTATGACAGCAGGAGCAACCAAGGAAGAAACACAGAGACAAGAAGAGAGAAGCCAGCCTGGAGGAGGAGGTATAAAGCTGGTGGGGGGTGGTCCAGGGGGCGGAGCCCAGGGAGAACCAGGTCAGGGCAGCTGCCTCCAGCCTGAAACCTGTCACCACTCCCCGGATACCCCAGGGAGGGACGGGAGGACCAGCCTTTGGGACAGTCGCATACAGTGCCATGCACGCAGGGCCCTCTCTCTGGGTGGTCACCATGGGTCCCACAGCTGGGGTCAGGCTGGGCTGAGGCTGTGCTAGGCCCTGGGCCGGGGATGAACTTTGAAGATTTTTTTTTCCTTAATTAGTACCCTGTATGTTTTTAGAACTGTTTCAGATTGCCAGATAAGTTGATTGGAAAGTACAAAGTAGCCACAGAGTCCCTGTATCTGACACACAGCTTCCCCAGGATTTCCGTCTTGCATCAGTGCGGTTGGTCCTTTACCACCGACGAGCCAGTCTCAGTACGTTGTGACCAAGCAAGTCCATAGTTTACACAAGGGTCCCCTCTTGGTGGTGTACATGCTGTGGGTCTCGACAACGGCGTAAGGCCACGTATCCGCCATCGCAATGTCGCACAGAAGACTTTCAGTGTTCTGGAAATGCTGTGGTTCACCTATTCCTCCCTCCTTTCCTCCCCACAAACCCCGGCACAGCTGACCCTTTTATGGTCTCCATGTTTTTGCCTTTTCCAGAATGTCCTATAGTTGGAATCATACAGTATGTAGCCTTTCCAGATTGGCTTCTCTCACTTAGCAGTACTCATTTACAGTTCCGCTGTGTCTTTTTATGGCTTGATAGCTCCTTTCTTCCCCCCCACCCCAGTTTTATTGAGAAAAAATTGGCATGTGTCATGCAGTAAGTTCGAGGCATACAGCATGATGGTTCAGTTTACTTACATTGGGAAATGACTACCACAGTATGTTCCACTAACACCACTAACACCCATCTTCTCACAGAGATACAATAAAAGGAAAAGAATAAAGAGAAAAATTCCCTCTGTGATGAAGACTCTTAGGATTTACCCTGTTACTCAGTTTATTTAGTTGATGAATAATATTCCATTGCCTGGATATACTACAGTTTATTCATATCTTTTTTGTATATTTTCTTTGGTGAGGTGTCTGTTCAGATCTCTTGCCCATTTTTAATTGGGTTGCTTGGTTTTTTAGGTTGATTTTTGGAGTTCTTTGACTATTTTGGATACAAGTTTTTTATTAGATATCCATTTTGCAAATATTTTCTCCCAGTATGTAACTCATCTTTTTACCTCTTAACGGTGTCTCTCATAGACCAGGAGTTTTAAATTTTAGTTAAGTCTAACTTAGGGTCTTTTTTTTTCTTTAACAACTTGTGCTTTTGGTATTGTATCTAAAAGGTCACCACCTTACCCAAGGACGCTTGTGTTATCTCCTGTGATATCTTCTGGAAGTCTTATCATTTTGTGGCTCACATTTAGGTCTGTGATGCATCTTGAGTTATTTTTTGTGAAGGATGGAAGTCTGTATGTAGATATATTTGTTTGAATGAGGATGCCCTGTTGTTCCAGCACCGTTTGTTGAAAAGACAACTTTTTTTTCAGTTGAATTAATTTTGTTCCTTTGTCAAAAATCTGTGAACTGCATTAATTGGGTCTATTTCTGGGCTCTCTATTCTGTTCCATTTTCTGTTTGTCTGTTTCCACCATGCCATGCTCTCTTGAGTACTGTAGCTCTATAATAGGTTTGAAGTCCTCTGGCTTTCTTCTCCTTAAATATTGAGTTGGCTAGTCCGATTCTTTTGCTTCTACATATAAACTTTAGAATTAAATTGTCGGTATTCAGAAAATAACTTCCTGGGAATTATGTCACATCTATAGATCAAGTTGTAAAGAACTGACACTTGAAAAATATTGTCTTCGGGGCACCTGGATGGCTTAGTGGGTTAAAGTCTCTACCTTCAGCCTGGGTCATGATCCCAGGGTCCTGGGATTGAGCCCTGCATTGGACTCCCTGCTCAGCAGGGAGCCTGCTTCTCCCTCTCTTTCTGCCTGCCTCTCTGCCTACTTGTGATTCTGTCTGTCAAATAAATAAATAAAAGCTTAAAAAAAAAAAGAAAAAGAAAAATATTGTTTCTTTTCCATGAACACGTAGTAGTTCTCCATTTATTTGGATCTTTTATTTCTTTCATTAGAGTTTTGCTGCTTTCCTCATACAGATCTTCAAAATAATTTGTTAGATTTATATCCAATTTTACCTTTTTTTTTTTTTTTGGTGCTCATGTAAATGGTATTGGGTTTTTAATATCAAATTCCAATTGTGCATTGCTGATGTACAAGAAAGCAATGATTTTTGGATATTGATTTTGTATCCTGTAAACCTGCTGTAGTTGTTTGTTAGTTCCAAAAGGCTTTTGTTGATTCTTTCAGACTATTACATAGACAATCATGTCATCTTCTAAGTTTTATTCCTTCCTTCCTACTCTAGAACTCTTATTTCCTTTTCCTGTCTTATTGTATTTGCTAGGATTCCTAGTATGATGTTGAAAGGGAGTGGTGAGAGGAGATACCCTGACTTTGTGCTTCATCTCAGCAGAACTCCTGGTTTCCCATCAGTAAGTATGATGTAAGCTCCTCGTGTGTGCTGTTTGTTCTTTATCAAGTTAAAGAAGTTCCCTTTTGTTCCTAGCTCACTTAGAATTTTTATCATGAATGGGTGTTGGATTTTTTCCCAACAGCTTTTCTATAATCATAAGATTTGTCTTCTTTAGCCTGTTGATGTGATGGAATACATTACGTGATTTTCAAATACAGAACCAGTATTGCATTCTGGAATAAATCCGAGTTGGTCATGCTGTATCAATCTTTTGATACATTGTTGGATTTGATTTGCTAACATTTTATTGAGGATTTTCCCATCTATGTTCATGATTTATATTGGTCTGTAGTTTCCTTTTCTTTCTTTTTTTTTTTTTTTTTTTTTTGGTAATAATATCTTTGTCTGGTTTCTATATCAGGGTGATGCAGTCTCAGAATTGGGAAGTTAGGAAGTATTCCTTCTGTTTCTGTTTTTGGAAGACGTAGTAGAGAATCGGTATAATTTCTTCCTTAATTGGTAGAATTCATCCGTGAACTCATCTGGACCTGGCACTTTCTGTTTTGAAGATTATTATTTACTGATGCCATTTCTTTCTTAGATACAAGTCTACTGAGTTTATTCTTCTTGTATGAGTTTTGGTAAAATGTATATTCAAGGAATTGTCTGTTTCATTTAGGTGATCAAATTTGTGGGAATAGGGTTTTTCATAATATTTATTATCCCTTAAATGTTCATGGAATCAGTAGTGATGGCCTGACTCTATTTCATTTCTGATGTTAGTAATTTGCATCTTCTTTCTTTTTCTTAATTAGGTTAGCTAGAGTTTAATCAGTTTTCTTGATCTTTTTAAAGAAGTAGATATTGGTTTTGTTGATTTTCTCCACTGATTTCCTGCTTTCAGTTTTACTGATTTCTGCCCTAGTTTTTATTATTTCTTTTCCACTGCTTACTTTGGATTTGACTTGCTGTTTTACTAGTTTCTAAGGTGAAAACTGAGGTTACCGATTTTAGATCTTCCCTCTTAATATATACATTCGATACTAAGAAGTTCCCTCTGGTCACTCGTTTTGCTGCCTCCCACAATTTTACCGTTGCTCATTTTCATTTTCACTTACTTCAAAATATTTATTAATATCTCTTGAGACTTCTTCTTTGATCTGTGTGTTATTTAGAAGTGTGTTGTTTAATCTCTAGGTGTTTGGGGGGTGGTTTCCAGTGTCTTTCTGTTACTGGCTTCTTATTTAATTCCACCGTGGTCTGAGAGCTTGTTACTATTTCTATTTTCTTAAACTTGCTGAGGTGTGTTTTAGGACATGGAGTGTGAGCTATTTGAAAATTGGTGAATATTCTATAAAAAGAATATGGGATGAAGTATTCTGTAGATATCAGTTAGATCCAGTTGGTTGATGGCGCTATTGCCATTCGACTATTGTCCTTGCTGGTTTTCTGCCCGCTGTGTCTCTCTGTTACTGGTAGAATTGGGTTCAAGTCTCCAGCTTAACCGTGGATTAATCTATCTCTTCTTATAGTTCTGGCAGATTTTGCTTTATATATTTTGATGCTCTGTTTTCTAAGTGCACACAATCAAGAATTGCTACGTATTCTCGGAGAATCGACCTCGTTATCATTATCCAATGTCCCTTTATAAAAATCTCTGATTATTTCCTTGCTCTGAGATCTGCTGTGCCTGAAACCAATATAATTCCTTCAGCTTTCCTTTGATGTGTTAGCACTACACAACTTTCTCTACCCCTTCACTTTTAGTCTGAGTCTTTATATTTGAAGTGTGTTCCTTGTAGAGAGTTTATAGAGGGACCTGTGTTTATCCACTCTACCACTCACTGTTTTTTAATTGGTCTAATTGCATTTAGACCATCCATGTTTAAAGTGATTTTTGATCAGGATTTTAGTCAGTGTGGGCGGCTGGAACAAGATTCCACAGACAGGATGGTTTATAAACAGAGATATATTGCTCTCTGTGCTGGAAGCTGGAAGCCTGAGATCAGGGTGTCAGCTTGTTCGGGTTCTGCTGGGGGCTCTGTTTCTGGTTCACAGGCAGCCCCTTATCACTATGCCCAGGCACGATGAAAGGGGCCAGAGATCCCTATGGAGCCTGTTTCATCAGAGCAGTAATCCTACTCAGGGGGCTCCACCCTCGTGATCTGAGCAACTCCCAGAGACCTTTCTCCTAACCCCATCATCTCTGAGGCTGAGGAAGGATTTCAACATACCAGTTTTAGGGGGACCCAGACCTGCAGACCATAGCAACTGGATTAATAGCTATCGTATTTGTTCCTGTTTTCTATTCATCCCCCTTTCTTTGTCTGTCTTTTTTATCATCCAATCTCTTTCTGAATTCTGGGGTTTTAACTGAGCATTTCATTATGATTCCATTTTCTTCCCTCTTAGCATATTAATTATATTTCTTTCTCTCTTTTACTTTTTTAGTGACTACCCCAGAGTTTGCAGTTTGCATTTGCAACGAACCCAAGTCCACTTTCCAAATAACACGATACTGGGGGGTGTTTGTTTGTTTTGGGTTTGTTTTTAAAAATTTTATGTATTTATTTGACACAGAGAGAGAGAGAGAGAGAGCACGCGCGAGCATAAGTAGGAGTGGCGGGGGGAGGAGGAGAAGCAGGCTCCCCACTGAGCCGGGAGGCCTGATGTGGGGCTCCATCCCAGGACCCTGGGATCATGACCTGAGCTGAAGGCAGATGCTTAACTGACTGAGCCACCCAGGTGCCCCAACACAATACTGTTGATGGGCGAGTGCAGTCACTTTGTAGCAGAATCTTCTCGGTTGTGGTATCCTTTCACATATAACATTGCTGCCATTCATCTCACTTTTTCCTAAGTATAATCACTGAATACATTATTGCTATTACCATTTTGAAGAAACTGTTATTTCTTAGTTCAATTAAGAATAATAAAAATAATTTCATTTTACCTTGCCTTGTCCCTTTTCTTAGGTTCTTTCTCTCTCTCTTTTTTTTCTTTCCTTTTTTTTTTTTTTTTTTTGTAGATTTCAAGTTTCTGATCTACAGTCTTTTCCTTTTCTGAAGACCTTCTTTCAACATTTCTTTCAGGATGACCCTATTAGCAACATGTTGTCTCAATTTCTGCTTGAGAAGTTACTTCTACTTCACTTCTGAAGGATAACTTTGCTGGATACAGAATTCTAGACTGGTGGATTTCGTTTCTTTCCACACTAAGTATTTCACTTCACTCTCTTCTTGCTTCTGTAGTCTCTGAGGCTAAGTTCAGTATGATTCTTATCCTTGCTACTTAGTGATTTTCTCTGTACTTTCCTCTAGATTACAGAGAGAGAAATATGGAAATATAAAATAATTGTGCATTTTCCTGTCTCTGTTCAGCTTCCTCGGTGTTTTGCTCCCTTACTTTGATGCTGTGTTATTGGAAGTGTACTTGCTTTTGTCATGTTGTGTCATATTGGTGAACAGAGCGTTCTATCGTTACAGGATGTCCCTCTTTCCTCTAGGGACACTCCTTGTTCTGAAGTCTACTGTGTCTTCTAATGACGCAGACTCCCAGTTTTCTTCTTATTAGTGTTTGCATGATGCTTCTTTTTCCCTCCTCGGTGTCTTTGTGCTTATATTGGGTTTCTTGCACACAGCATACAGTTTGGTCTTATGTTTTTCTTTCCTCTTAGAATGTCTTTTAATTATTTTGTTGAAAGCCGGATCAGATGTCTCTGGTAATAACTAAGGTGAACAGGTTTCAGGGTGAGGTTTTATGTTACTCTGGCCAGGAGCTGAGCTGTGTTTGTTTGTTGTAAATGTAAATTCCAAAGGCTTTAAATGCGTCTAGCGTCCTTCTTTTTATTTTTCATGTGGTCTACAGATTTTTCTAAGAACTGCTTCCTAAATATAGTTCGTGCCTGGCAGCTCTTTCGGCTGTAATCCAGTGGCCTGACGTTGGAGCCGGTGGATGTGGTAGTGAAGGCGCGGAGGAGGGAGAGCATTCTGTAATCTCACGATAAAATTTTAGTGGACCGGTGTCCCTGGCGTGTAAATTTCACATACATTTCTTGGTTTTCTTCCCTTCTCCGGGACTTCAGTGCAACGGGAAGGCTAGAGGGGGCTGTTGCCCTTCATCCTAACTGAGACAGGGCTCTGATAAGGTCATTTCTCCTGCTGAGTAGACCTTTGTTATGGAGATGCCCTGAGAGTGTTTCAAAGGATTCATTTTTCTCCTCTCCCAGCCTGAGACAAGAGGGAAATTTTCTTGGCTCTTCAAGGTGAGAACCTGGTGGGACTGGAGATAAAATCCACTCAATTGTGCCTCCCCCTCCCATTTCCCATTCTTAAATGCTTGTCCACACTCAATCTCCTGCAATTTGTCACAATTACCACTTAAGTATTCCTACCGGTTTAGAGCTCCAGTGGCCTGGCTCCTCAGGAAAGTGGATCTCAACTGCGACTGTGTCTCTTGTCTCCCCACCCCCCATTTTCAGGTGGTAGTTTGCCCTGTGACCTCAATTCTCTGATGGATAATGGATCCAACAAAAGACATTGATTTTCACTTTGTTCTTTTTCTTTTTCTTTCTTTCTTTTTTTTTTTTTTTTTTTTAAAGTAAGGATGGGAGTGATTACTTGCAAGCACTTACATGTCAGGGCTGAAATTAGAAGTCTCAAGCCTTGCTTTTTTATCCAGCCTGACAATCTCAGCTTTGAATCAGTGCATTTAGACCATTTATGTTTTAAATTTAATTATATAATGTTGCTATTTGTTGCCCCCCTGTATATTCTTTGTTCCTTTTCCCATTGTTCTGCATTCTTCCCGGCTGAGTAATCTTAGCATCTCCTCTTAGCTCTCCTATAGTCTTATTAGCTGTACCTCTTCATTTTTTTAAGGTTCCTCTGGAATTTAGGATAGGCACAATTAATTTATTGCAGTCTATCTCAAAAGAATGTGTCAAGTTGTATAGTCAGTAAAAAATATAAACCGTATGTTTCCATTTCCCCCTTGTGTGTTCTTTTGTGTCGTTACTGTCCTACATATTTCTAGAGACTCCACAAAGTATTATCAGTCTTTCTTTAAGCAGTCAGTGATCTTTTTTTTTTTTTTTTAACTTTGTTTTTTAGGGATGTTTTAGGTTCACAGCAAAATTAAGAGGAAGGTACAGGGAGTTTTTTCAAATGCCTTCTGCTACCGCACATGCCTAACACCTTACCTTGTCAGCGTCCCCCACCATAACCGTTGATGACCCTACACTGACACATCATGGTCATTCGTCCCAAGTACGATACGCGGCTGGGTTCACGCTTGATGTATAATCGATGGGTTCAGACGGATGTGTAAGGACACGAATCCACTATTACAGCATCATGAAAAGTATTTCCACTGTCTAAAGATCCTCTATGCTCCTCCTAGTCATCCCTCCTGCCCCAAGCCCCAGGACCACTGATAATTTACTGTCTCCGGAGTTTTGCCTTTTCCAGAATGTCAAAGAGTTGGAATCCTACAGGACGTAGCCTTTCCAGATGGGCTTCCTTTGCTTGGTAATGTGCATTTCAGTTTCTTCGGGGTCTCTTCATGGCTTATTAGCCCATTTTTTTATAGCATGGAATACTATTTCATTGTCTGCATGTACCCAGTTTATTTATCCATTCGCCTACCGAAGGACATCTTGGTTGCTTTGGAGTTTTGGAATTATGAATAAAGCTGCTATAAATTTCGGTGTGCAGGTGTTTGTGTAGATATGAATTTTTAACTCCTTTGGGTAAGTACCGGGAAGCATGATTCCTGGATTGTAGTACGGTAAAATTATATTTAGTTGGGAGAGACCCTTCCACCTGTCTTCCTGTGACCACGCCATTTTGCATTTCCATCAGCACTGAATGAAAGCTCTTGTTGCCCCACCCGCTAACCAGCATTTGGTGTCAGTGTTCTGGATTTGGGCCATTCTCCTAAGTGTGTAGTGGTAGCTCATTTCCCTGATGGCATTTGATGAACAACAGCTCTTTTCAGATGTTTATTTGACGCTTGTATGTCTGTTAAGGTCTTTGGCCCAACTTTTAATCATACTGTTTGTCTTCTTTTGGGGGGTTTTAAGAGTTCTTTTTTTATTTTGGATACAAGCCCTTTATCGGATACATGTTTTGCAAATATTTTCTCCAAGTCTGCGGCTTCTTTTCTCCTTCTCTTGACGTGGTCTTTAGCAGAGCAGAAGTTTTTAATTTCAATGAAGCCCAGCTCATCAATGATTTCTCTCAAGGGTTGTGCTTTCGGGGTTGTATCTGAAAGTCATTGCTATAACCAAGGTTGCCTAAGTCTTCTCCTGTGGTATCTTCTAGGAGTTTTATAGTCTTGTGTTTATATTTAGGTCTGTGACCCATTTTGAGCTTATTTTTGCCAAGTATGCAAGGTCTGTGTCCAGATGGATGGTTTGGCTTGTGAATGTTCCACAGCTGTTCCAAGACCATTTCCTGAACAAACTGTCTTTAGTCCACTGTATTGCCTTTGCTTCTTTGTCAAAGATCAATTGACGTTATTTATGTGGGTCTATTTCTGGGCTCTCTATTCTGTTTCATAGAATAAACAATTTATGGGAGAACATTAAAAATTATTAATGCCCGTATGCTTAGCCTTCCTAAGAATCTGATGAATATGATTTAAAACAAACAAGAGGACGTTTCACACTAATCAGGTTGACAAAAACTTTAAAAGACTGACAATATCAAGAGTTAGTGAATATAAGGCATAAGAGGAATTCTCACACTCTGCTGGTAGGAGTGTAGATTAATTCAACCACTTTGGAAAACAATCTGTCAATATCCAAAGCAAAATTGGAGCTGGAAACATCGGTTTGCAAAGACTCAGCAACTCCCCTTCTAAATCAATTACCTAGAGAGGCTTGTGCATAATTGCAACAATGTTTGTAATAGGAAAATAAATTGGAAACAACCTAAGTACACACACACACACACACACACACACACACTCACATCAACACAGTTCCATCTCAAAAACATAATGTTGAGGAAAAAGTAAGCTTCCTTTGCAACATCATTCGTGAAAATGTTCGGTTTTTTTTGTTGTTTTTTTTTTTAACAGAGAGAGATCACAAGTAGACAGAGAGGCAGGCAGAGAGAGAGAGAGGGAAGCAGGCTCGCTGCTGAGCAGAGAGCCCGATGCGGGACTTGATCCCAGGACCCTGAGATCATGACCTGAGCCGAAGGCAGCGGCTTAACCCACTGAGCCACCCAGGCGCCCCTCATTCGTGAAAATGTTTAAAAACACACTGCAAACGACGCAACAAATTATTCATGGACATCTCATTCTGTAGGTGTAAACAGCGTACTAGAAGAATGTACCTAATTCAGAAGGGTGAGATTTGGGTTACCTATGGGGAGATAGTGCCCTGGGAGTAGGAACAAGAAGGCAGAATTGTCTATTATTTTGTTCCTTTCATAAAAAAGTCAAACAGTTGTGACAAAATATTACCATTCATCAGTTCTGGTGGTGGACACACAGGTGTTTGTTATGCCGTTCCCTTAATCCTTATGTATCCCATTAATTTCCTATAAAAAAAAAAAGGAGCTTACAAACCCATCTTGGCCATCTACAAAGTGCAGTGAAAATCAAAGGACAGTTGGGACTTGCATCAGATGGCTTGACTTGCATCCCTGATGGCCCCCTGGCTCTCCCTTAGTTGGAATGGGCTGTTTCCTAGCTCTGTGCCTCAGTTTCCCCAACCAGAACGAGGGCTGTACAATTTTCAAAATGTAGATTCCTACTGAGTCCTGACCTGCATGTGTTTAAGGGAATGCCCCCGAGAGATCTGGGAAGGCAGAAGTGCTTCACATCCCCTGGCGCCTGGTGGGAAGGTCAGAGAGTTCGTGTTTAATGGGGATTGAACTGCTATTTGGGATGATGAGGAAGTTCTGGAGATGGATGGTGGTGACGGCAGCCCAACAGGGCGGACGTGCTTAACGTCACTGAAAAATGCCACTTAAAAATAGCCAAGATGGTAAATTTCACGTTAGGTGTATTTCAACACAGTGAGTAAGGAGTGCATCGTATAACGCATCGGTAAATGCTGTTCCGTGAACTTTTGTTGCTCGTGTACTTAAAAGACTGGGGGGGCGCCTGGGTGGCTCAGTGGCTTAAAGCCTCTGCCTTCCGCTCAGCTCAGGTCATGATCCCAGTGTCCTGGGATCGAGCCCTGCATCGGGGCTCTCTACTCAGCGGGGAGCCTGCTTCCCTTCTCTCTGCCTGCCTCTCTGCCTGCTTGTGATCTCTGTCTGTCGAATAAATAAATAAAAATCTTAAAAAAAAAAAAAAAAGGACTGGAAACTTAATACTGGCCAGGGTGGGAGGGACCACTTTCAGAGAGTGAGCACAGAACCCCAAAACTTTTGTGCTTCTCTGCCCCCACCCCCAACACTGATTTGAAGCTTGAAGCTCCCGCTGCTACCTCCAGCTGGGGGCCTCCCCCTTGCCCCTCTTGGGGCCCTGCCATTCTCTCTCCCACTTAGCCGGGCAGCAGGATTTAAATGTCCCTTCTCCCGAGGAAGAAATGCGTTCTGTGGAGAGCAGCGCCCGTCATTGTTAAACGCTCATCATAATGATGATGGCCATTAGTCTGCCAAGCTTGCAGCAGGAGGAGGAGGAGGAGGAGAGGGAACCGGAGCGAGGGGAGGGCACGAGGCCCGGGCTCCCGGGGGAGCTGGGCTGCAGGAACATGGGGCGGAGGGAGCTGGAGCAGGGCTGGGGCTGCTGCGTCTCCGCGCTCCACTTTGTCAGGGTCCATCAAATAGAAAAATCAGCCTGGGGCTTTTAATGTGCAGTTCAGAGAATTAGTTTCAATTAGCAGAGAGACATTTTAAATCTCGAGAAATAGTCAGCCTTCATGGACTCCATTTAGCATTTAAAACCCACACTCTGGCGTTAATAGAATCCTAGGATGGAAAGGCGAAGGGATCTCAGGAATTCTGCAGGGCAAACCCTTTATCGCACCGGGGCACTGGGGCATTTATGCCATCTGGCAAAGCTGTTGAGAGGCTGAGCTGGGCTTATAAGTCGCGTGGGGACCCTCTCCTCTTCCCTTGGGTGTGGCTGGGAGGCTAACCACGGTACCTCCAGCTGTGTGCACAATCGTGTTTGTCGGGGGGACAAGTGGCTAATGATCCCCCTGGACTCCATCCAGCACAAACCTACCCTACCTCTGCAGACCTCCGGGGCCTTGCCTGGGGTTGCTGAGCTGCCCCCAGCACAAAGTTCAGACTCAGGCAGGCGGGAGGGCACAGTCTCCTCCTGGTTTGCACCAGAGGGGAAGGCGGCTCTCCCAGTCTGCTCCCGGAACTGCAGAACGATGTCAATCCCTTGCCTTCCTTACGGGACATTTTTTTTTTTTAAAGATTTTATTTATTTATTTGACAGAGAGAGGTCACAAGTAGGCAGAGAGGAAAGCAGAGAATGAAGGGGAAGCAGGCTCCCTGCTGAGCAGAGAGCCCGATGTGGGGCTCGATCCCAAGACCCCGAGATCACGACCCGAGCTGAAGGCAGAGGCTTTAACCCACTAAGCCACCCAGGTGCCCCCTTACGGGACATTTTTAAAAGAGGTAAAAGGATGAAAGCATGGAATGCATTGTGGGTCTTTAGTAAATAAGGATCACTTTTTATCTGCTTGCAAGAAGCCTCCCAAGGCAGCCTCATGACAAGACGTGGCCTGAGCCCCGCGCGATCCCATTTTGCGGCATCTGGAAACAACGGCGAGTGGAAAAAGCGGATCCGACTGGATAGCTGACATCATTGCCCCCCTTTGCTAATGGGCTTCATTTTTCCTCTTCTCCTCTCTGCCCAGAGGCGGGAACGCTTGTCTTTAATCAGTGCAAGGTAATTGAGTACCCTCACATCAGCCTGCCAGGAAAAATGAGCCATTAATTTCCTGGAGGTTCCAAGAAAACGCTTTTCTTTGTTACACTGCAAACATGTTGAGGCTGCTGGTCTGGAAAGAAAAGTAGGACTCCGCTAAGTCCCCTGTTTACCCAAAGTGGCTTGGTAAAAATTAACTGCAGTGGCTGAGGCTACCTCTTCTCTTTGTGACGCGCCGATGACCCTCGCTGTCCTTGGGAGAGCAGGGGGCAAGCCTGTTGACCCCCGAGACCTCTGTCAGGGCACCTGTTACACCGCATCTGGATGGAATCCGGTTGTGCAATTTTCAGCCCAGGAATCGCGCAGGTAAATAAAAAACAAGCCTCGGTGTGGGTTTGGGTTGTTTTTTCCCTGCCGTTGGCCCTCTCCCCACTTCTCCCTCAGACCCGCCGTGGGCCGCTTCGGGGAGAAGCTTCTGGATAAAGCGCCCAGTCATCTGGGCAGCCGTTAGGGGACAGTTTCACCTCTCCCCGACGGGCAAGCAGCCTGTTCTCATGACTGGTCTTCCGGGGCCGTCCACACCCGTTAGAGTCATGCCGGCCCGCTGGCTGCCAGCTCCCGCTGCCCTGTGAGAACCTCCAGTGCCAGAAAGTTCCCCGGCTCCTGGGAAGAATTCCTGTGTCCCTCCGCTCACTCGTCTGTCCGTCAGACCTCCGTGGAGAGTCCTTTGAGGACCTGTTCGCGTTAGGGACTGGAGGCCGGCACGAGGGAGAGGGAAATGACATCACTGTCCCGTTTGGGGGCTGCCGCTTGGGTCTGGAAGTGAATGATCTGAGCCCGTCTGCGGCGGGGACGGGGAGAGGCAGGGAGGCCGTGTCTCCAGCATGAGTGAATGAGGTCGGGCTTGCACTCCGAGGCTGGTCATCACCGACACTCCTCCCTGCTCTCCTGGGGGAAGCCGTCAGCTGGAGACCTGCTGCTCCGGACTCTGGGGCAGCCCCCGAGACACCAGACAAGCGGCTGGGAATGAGCCAGGCTCCATTTTGTTGTTGTTGTTTGTTTGTTGTTTTGCAATTATTGATACGACTTTGATCTCAAGCCATGAGGTTTTCAGGGGGCTCGGGACACCGGCTCCAGAGGCTGGGCGGCCGGCTCCGGGCCCCAGACACCAGGGGGCCCATCTTGACACGTGAGAGAGCAAAGCCTGGTCACTCTTACGGGCACTGACACCCCCGCCTCAGCTCTGCTCGGGGCACGCCGCCCACCCACCATGGGGAGACCCAGAGAATGGGGGCCCCTCCGAGAAGCAGCACCCCAGGCCCCTGAATCCTGCTTCCTGTCCCCACCGGGGACTGCTGGGGACACAGCGTCCCCCCGAGCTCCAGCCCGGCTCCGAGGACAGAGCCACATTCAGAGAATCTCATCATAGCACACTCAGTGTCCCGAGGGGAGGGAGCACAGGGCCCCCGCTCTTTTCCTTAATTCAGCAAAACAGTGAATGGAGAAAAACTAAGAGGGAAATGAGGCCAGATAATGCAAATATAACCGCATCAAAGCGGCCACGTCGCCAGAGCCCGTCGGCAGAGCACAGGGCTGGGTCTGGGGTCCTCCCCGCCTCAGAGGACCCCGTTTGAGAACCTGGGCAGGGCGTTCTCTGGGACTGGATGTTGGGGACACGGAGGAGCAGGAGCAGGGGAGAGTCCTGAAGTGGGTGCGCTGTGGGCCGCCCCGGGGGACAGGGGGCAGGTGAAGGCTCACCTGCTGGGGGGCCCGGGATTGAAGGTAGGAGGGGCTGGTCCAGAAGCCAGGAGAGGGGGCTGGTGAGACACGGCAATGCATTTCAGAGAGCCTGGCCCAGCTGAGAGAGAGGCCAGCCTGGAAGGGCCCGCCGCCCGGGAGGAGAATGGGATGCTGCGGACACAGAAGGTCTCCTGAAACCATCTTTCGGTTTTGCTTCATTTGTATCGACTGGCTAGTGGATTCGTTGATTGACTGATAGAGCCCCTGCTCTCTGTCCCTTCCTGCCCCGGGCACCCAGCAGGTCAGCCAGCCGCCCATCTCACACCCAGAGAGACGGCAAGACAAACGGGTCCAGATGGTGCCCCAGGGGCCCCCCGAGGGCCGGGTTCCAAGTAGGATGTTCCAGCCACACGCCATCGGTTCGTCACCGGGTGACACAAGTGGTCTGCTCGGGGACCCCCTCCCCCCAGCTCGGGGCTCCGGAGTATCTGGCCTCAGGGAGGAAACCGGCTCTGGTGCTCCTTAGCGTGGCCCTGTAATGTGTGGGGGTCAAGGCCAGAGCAAAGCTGGGTGAGGTGAAGCCTGGGACCAGCCTGCTCGACCTAGACGTGCTGGAAGGGTGTGAGCCGTTCTTTAGCTGTTGTCACCACAGCAGCAAGAGACACGCTCTAAACTGCGTGGAACCCACAGAGGGCCTGCCTCCTTCGTCCTGGAGGAGAAGTCTTTTGTCCCGGGCTCCTCTCGCTGCTCCAACAGATTGCCGCTGACCTAGAGGCTGTAGTGACCAAAGAGGCCAGTGGTCTGGACGGGTCTCCTGGGAGAAAACTGAGGGGTTGGCCGGGCCGAGTTCCTTCTGGACGCTCCAGGGGAGAGTCTGTTCCTGGCTGTTTCCAGCTTCTGGAGGCCACATGTGCCCCTTGGCTCGTGGCCCCTCCTGCATCTTCAAAGTCAGCAGAGGCAGGCAGGCCTGACCCCACTCGCCCTCCTCTCCTGCCTGCCTCATTCACATTGATCAGCACCCTGGGATGACACTGAGTCCCAACCGGAGAATTCTGGATCGTCTCCCTCTTTTAAGGCTCGTTGACCGGCCACCTTAATTCCACCCGCAACCTTCATTTCCCCTTGACATGTAAGTAACACAGTCACAGGCCCAGAGGTTTGGGGGGAGTGAGGGAAGCCCCTTGCAGGGACATTGGGCACACCTCAGCCTCCCCGAGAGGACGGCATTTAAACTGAATTTTAACTGACTCTGAAAGGGAGAGCAGAGCACCCTGGGGGCTGGGCCAGACCAACGGAGGGCTCCCAACCCTAACAGAGCGGATCTCCCAGGTGTCGCCTTAGGAGACTGTAAAAGGCCCAGGAAAAGGGGAGGAGCTTAGAGATGGGGCAAGTCATGGGAAAGGGAGGGGAGACCTGGCAGACACCAGCTGGGGGCCAGAGCAAAGGAAAACACAGCCGATCTCTGTGGGCCACCAAGCCCAGCAGGTCACCAGGCAGGCCTGGGCGTGGGGGGCAGCCTAGCCGAGCAGAGACAACTGCCCCTGTTCTGTCCCTGGGAGCAAGAAAGGCTGCTGGGCTGGGGAAGCCCGCCAGACATCGTGCTGACAGTCTATGCACATAATAAAGCCAGCCGGGTTCGGTCCAAAGGCACGCACTGTACTCAAGCCATTTAAAATTTTGCCAAAACCCCAGGGTTCGAGCCAGAAAGAAGACCTCTAGTTGGAGGCGGGGGGTGGGGGACAAGGGCGGTGGGCACTGTTGTAATTGTTTCGTAATACACTAAATTAATTGATTTGTTTTGACTTGCGCCTTTTAAACAGGGTTTCATCACATAATGTGCTTTCCATCTTATCCTGTTACACGGGTAGGAGACCTTGTATTTGTTTACTTGTGGGATGCCTCCCATCCCCAAAGTCCCATCGAACCGGCTGGATGGGGAGATGGTATTTTTATGGCCTCACTTCCCTTCTCCATTCTCACCAGCCTTGTTGATTTCAAGAACGCCCCAGGACACCAGAGCCAAGTCCACGGGAGAGCGTGCACCCCTCTCCTCCGTCCTGCCACCACCCCGCCCCTCCTGGGCTGACGGCAGCCAGATGACCAGCACCCCATGGGCACAGGGCATGGACGGTGGAGGCCGAGGCAGCCAGGCGCCGGCCCGGGAGGCTGGGTAGGTGCAGGGAGAATCCTGACAGTCCAGATCCCAGCCCAAGGTTCCCCCTCTTTACCGTGGCTCCTCTCAGGGGCCCATCAACCCCCACTTCCCTTAGGAGGCATTTCCTGGGCTTAGTTTAGGAGATGGAGTGGGCAACCCGTGATGGCTTCCCATCCTGCGCCAACTTGGAAGAACCAGAGGCAAGAACACTTCAGATCAACTCTCCTAGCAAATGTCAAGTTTACAATATATTATTACTAACCGAATCACCCTGCTGTACCTGAGATCGCAGAACTTCGTCTTAAAACCAACCAACAGGGGCGCCTGGGTGGCTCAGTGGGTTAAGCCGCTGCCTTCGGCTCGGGTCATGATCTCGGGGTCCTGGGATCAAGTCCCGCGTGGGGCTCTCTGCTCAGAAGGGAGCCTGCTTCCCTCTCTCTCTCTCTCTGCCTGCCTCTCTATCTACTTGTGATCTGTCTCTGTCAAATAAATGTTAAAAAAAAAAAAAAAAAAACCAACCAACAGTGTGTAACCCTTGACTGTCTCCCCACATCCCCCACTCCCAGCCCCTGGTTGCTACCATTCTAAACCCTGTTTCTATGAGTTTGACACTTTATTTTCTTTTAAATATTTTATTCATTTATTTGAGAGAGAGAGAGCATGAGCAGGAGCGGGGGTGGGGAGCAGAGGGAAAAACAGATTCCCTGCTGAGCTGGGAGCTCCACATGGGACTTGGTCCCAGGACCCCGGGATCATGACCTGAGCTGAAGGCAGACGCTTAACCAACTGAGCACCAGGGCGACTCTGGTTTGACTACTTTAGAGACCTCATCCCAGTGGAGACATACAGTATTTGTCTTTCTGTATCTGGCTTATTTCACCTAACATAATGTCCTCCAAATTCATCCATGTTGTCCCAAATAGTAGGATTTCTTCTTTTTTATGGCTGAAAAATATTTCATCTATTTTCAATATATTATATTTTGATCTTCCTCATTCATTCATTGATGCTCATTTTGGTTGTTTCCGTGTCTTGGCTGTTGCGAGTAATCCTGCAGTGAGTGGGGGTGCGGAGACCCTGATTGCATTTCCTTTGGGTCGATACCCAGAAGTGGGATTGCTGGATCAGACGATAGTACTGTTTTCAATTTTTCACGGAAGCTGCATATTGTTTTCCACAGTGGCTTCATCAGTTTACCCACCAACAGTGCCCGAGGCCTCCAGTGTCTTCACATCCTCATCAGCACTAGTTGTCTTTTGTGTTCTTGATAGTAGCCGCCCTAACGCATGTGGGGCAATATCACATTTGGGTCTGATTTGCATTTCCCTGATAATCCAAGATGGTGAGCGTAGTTTCATGGACCCGTTGACCCTCTGTAAGTCGTCTTCGAAAAAATGTTTATTCAGGTCCTGTGCCCATTTTTAATTGAATTATTTTTGTTCTTCCCTTTTTTTTTTCCTACTGCGTTAAGTTCTTTATATATTTGGACATTAACCCCTTATTGGATATATGCTTTGTAGATATTTTTTCCCATTCTGTAGGTTGCTTTTTTCATTTTGTTCATTCTTTCCTTTCTTCTACAGAAGCGTTTCAGTTGGATGTGGTCCCACTTGTTTATTTTTTCTTTTGTTGCCTCTGTTTTGGTGTCTTATCTCTCCCCACCCCAAAATCATTGCCAAGACCAATGGCATGGTTTGTAGTCCCCCTCTGTTTCCTTCTTGGGGTTTTGTAATTTCAGGTTTTACTTTAAAGTCTTTAATACTTTTTGAATTAATTTTTTTGTTTGTGGTGTAAGATAAGGGTCCAATTATATTTTTTGCATGCGGATATCCAGTTTTTCCAACCCTGCTTATTGAAGAGACTATCCTTTCCCAAGTATGTATTCTTGGTAGCCTTGTCAAAGATGAGTTGGACGTATATGCATAGGTTTATTTCTGGGCTCTCTGTTCTATTCCACTGGACTGTGGTTTGTTTCCATGCCAGTGTTATACTGTTTTTGATTACTATAGCTTTTTAATATAGCTCAAAATCAGGAAGAAAGATGCCTCCCACTTTATTCTTCTTTGTCAAGTTTGCCTTGGCTCTTTGGGGTCTTTTGCGGTTCCACACAAGTTTTAAGATTGTTTAGCCAGACTAACCAAGGGTGAAAGAGGGGGAACTTACATAAATAAAATTGTAAATGAAAGAGGAGACACTACAGTCAATACCATAGAAACACGGAGGACCATAGAAGACCAGTGTGAACAGCTATATAATATATGACATCAGTTGACTTTTGGATCCCAACCAACCTTGAATATCTGGGACAAATCCCATTGCTTATCATGTAAAACCATCCTCCTTTGTTACTTGGACTATTTTGCCAATATTTTGCTAAAGATCGTGATCTGTTTTCATGAGGGAAAATGATCTGTGATGTTTTTGGTCTGTGATGTGGTATTTTCCTGTAATGCTTTTGCCAGGCTTTGATATCTGGGGACTATGGCTTCATAAATTGAATTGTGAAGTATTTTATACTCCTCTGTTTTTTGAAAGATTTATTGAAGAGTTGGCTTTTTTTTTTCTTTAAATGTTTGGTAGAACTCACCAGTGAAGCCATCCTGGCTTGAGCTTTAGTTCTGGAGAGTTTTAAAATTACTCATTCAATGATGATGCTCCTTAGAAATTTTTCTTTCTTCTTTACTGAGTTTTGATGTTTTATGTTTTTCTAGGAATTTTTTTCTTTTCATTTCAGTTTTTGACATAAATTGTTCATAACCTTCTCTTTTACTTCCTGGAATTCCTATAGTGACATCCCTTCTTTCATTCATAACTGTGTTAAATTTTTCTTCCTTTCCAATATAAGATTTTCAATCTAAAGTATCTCTCTAAACATTGATTTAATTACATCACATAAATTTTAATGTCATGTTTTCACTTTTTTTCCTATTTTTTAAATTTCTTTTTTATTTTTTCTTTGGCCCATGCATTATTTAGAATGTGATGTTTGATTTCCAAGTATGTCAGTATTTCTCTGGTTTCTTTCTGATGTTGATTTCTAATTTAACTCTGGTGTGGTCAGAGAGTATACTTTAGATTATCTCAATCATTTTGAATTTGTTGAGAATTTTGTTATGCCTAGCACATACTCTATCCTGGAGAATGTTGCAGGTATGCTTGGAAAAGCTATTTTTCTACTTTGGGGTGAATTTTTCCATATGTGTTCATTAATCCCATGGTGATAAATGACCACAGCTTTTGTTTGTCTGAGAAAGACTTTATTTCCCTTTCATTCCTTTCTTCTTTCATTTTTTTCCCTTTTTTTTTTTTTTTTAATATTCTCCTTCATTGCTGAAGACAGCTTTGCCAAGTATCCTTGGTTGGCAGTGGTTGTCTTTCTATATATGAATCTATCATTCCATTCTTTTCTGGCTTGCAAGGTTTCTGCTAGAAATTTACTGATAGTCTCATGGTTGCTCCCTTGTATGTGATGAGTTTTTCTTTTCTCTTGCTGCTTTCAAAATTCAGGCTCAGAGAAGGGGAAATGAAGAGTGTTGTTTAACTAGTGTGAAGTTTCAGTTATCCAAGATGAATTAGTTCAAGAGCTCTGCTGGACAGCATAGAGCTGATAATGGACAATACTGTCTATGCACTTGAAAGTTTGTGAGAGAGTAGATCTCATGTTAAGCGTTCTTACCCCACATGCACAGAGGGACACAAGGACAGTTTTGGAGGTGATGGATACATCTGTCACCTTGAGTGTGACAATGGGTATGTCTAAACTTATAAAATTGCATACATTAAATATATGTAGTTTATTTTGTAGCAATTACATCTCAATAAAGTTGTTTAAAACAAAAACAAAAGTGTAAAAAGGTCCTGAAATAAAAAGTTGTAAAAGAAGGAAGAAGAAGAAGGAGAAGGAAAAGGAGAAGAAGGAAAACAAGAAGGAGAAAAAGAAAGAGAAATGCCGAAGAAAGTTCTTTAGGATACAAGGATATAAAACTAGATAGAAACTTACGCCTATAGAAGGAAATGAGCACTGAAAATAACAAATACTAAGTAAAGAGACTGTTTTTTCTTAATTTCCTTAAAACTAGTGATTGTTTTTATAAAAATGTAATGTGTTTATTAATGTTTAGAAATGAAATATACACAATGGCACCAAGGATGGGAAAGGGCCATATAAAAATACACCAGGGGCACCTGGGTGACTCAGTGGGTTAAAGCTTCTGCCTTCGGCTCAGGTCATGATCCCAGCGTCCTGGGATCGAGCCCTGCATCGGGCTCTCTGCTCAGCGGGGAGCCTGCTCTTTCTCTGCCTGCCTCTCTGCCTACTTGTGATCTCTGTCTGTCAAATAAATAAATAAAATCTTTAAAAAATACACCATTGTAAGATTCTTCTATATAAAGTAGTAATATATTAATTCAAGGTGAATGTGACTACATGTTTTAATTCTTATCCTAATTATGAAAGTATGATGCGGAGTTGTGCCCCAAATCCAAAATGTGAGATGGAATGGATTGCTAAATATATTTCATCAAGTCAGGAAAGGAGAAACAAACAAAAAGAACAAGAGGGATCAAAAGAAAACAAACAGCAAGGTGGTTTATTTAAACCCAAATGTATCCATAGTTGTGTTTGATGTAAATAGATTCGACCAGAGTGAAGACGAGCACTTCCTACCAGAAGTATCAGTCCATTAAGAGGACACATAATCCTAACTGAATTTGCACCTTAAAACAGCATCAAAATACATGAAGCAAAAGTTGACCAGTAATAAGCATATCAAAACTCATAGCTGGGAACTGTAACTTTCCTCTTGCAGAAATTTATAGAACATGTAGATCAAAAATCTGTAAGCTATTGAACATTTGAATTATACTCTCAACAATATTGATACAATTGACGTTTCTAGACTGCCACGTCCAACAATTGCAGAAAATACACATTCTTTTCAATTGCCTGTGAAATGTCACCAGCAGAGAACATGCTGTGTCATAAAGCCAATCTTTAGTGTATTTCAAAAGGTAGGATTAATGGAGAGTAAGCTATCTGACCACAATGGAATTAAACCAGAAACCAACACCGAAAAGGTAACTAGAAGTCTCTCTAATGTGAGAAAATGAAACAAAACACTTCTAAGTAACCAGGGGGTGGAAAAAAATGGAACAGAAATTAGAAAAACTCTTAAATTTGATAGGAATGAAGGCACAACATCTCAAAACGTGTGGGGTGCACACAGTTACAAAGCACCTGACCAGGGGTCCTCAAAATTGTCAAGATCATCGAAAACAAGGAAAATCTGGAAGACGTTCAGTTTAGAAGAACCTTAGGAGACACGATGATCAGATTTTATGTGTGTCCTTGATGAAACCCTAGGACAGAACAAGGACATTAAGCAAAAACCCAGGACATCCACATAAAATATGGACTTTGTTGATAATGATGTATTAATATCAGTTGTTAGTTATGACAAATCTATCATAGATGTGTATGTACATTTATATCATACACATAAGATATTAACAGGGCCACTGGGTGTTGGGTATATGGGAGCTCTTTGTACTGTCTTTGCAACTTTTTGGTAAATATAAAAGTATCCTTAAAATTTACCAGTTTATTTCAAAAGATATATGGGATTCAGCTCAATTAATCTTAGAGAAACATTTCAACTTAAAATGCTACTGTTAGAAAAGAATAAAAATTTGAAATCGATGACCATATCTTCTGTCTTAAGATAGCATGAGAATGAATTAAGTAGAATATGGTCAGGCAGTACAGAAAACCAACAAAGCCAAGGGTTGTTCCTTTAAAAATATTAATAAAACTCATAAAAATCCAACAAAATTGATTTTTCCAAAAATGAAGCAAAAAAAATCACCAATATCAGAAATGAGAGAGGAATCAGTTTTGTTTCATAGACACTACTAAGACAATAAGGGAATAGCATGGTCAAATTTATGCAAATGAATTTAACAACCTACATGAAATGGAAAATTCCCCTGAAAAACTCGGCTGATTAAAGCTAAGACAAGAAGAAACAGAAAACCTGAAAATCCCTACATTTGTTTATTATGGAATATGAACTTATAATTTAAGTCTCACAGAACTCCAGGCCCAGATAGCTTCATTTTTTGATCTCTATCACACACTTAAGGAAGAAATAATACCAACTCTGCACAGACTTTTTCAGAAAATAGGCATGAACATCTCCCAGCTCGTTTTGTGAGACTCTGTGTGCAACGGACGGCACATCCTGAAGAGGGTATTACAGAAAGAGAAAACTGCAGACCCACATTGCTCAGGAGCTAGATGCAAGATTTTTCAACAAAATATTAGCAAATCAAATCTAGCAGTATATAAAATGATAATGAATAATGGCCAAATCAAATTTATTTCAGGAATGCATGTTTGGTGGTTTTTAAATCAAAGAGTGAGTGACATATAACATTGTATTAGTTTCAGGTAGTCAACATAGTGAATTGACAATTGTCTACATTACCCACAATCACTAGTTACCATCTTTACCACACACGGTTATTCCTTATTGACTGTCCCCTGGGCTGTACTTTTCAGCCCCATGACTTATTTTTTTAAATTATTTTTACTAACGTATACTGTATTATTTGCCCCAGGGGTACAGATCTGTGAATCATCAGTCACACATTTCACAGCACTCACCATAGCACATACCCTCCCCAATGTCCATCACCCAGCCACACTCTCCCTACCCCTCCACCCCCCGGCAACCCTCAGTTTGTTTTGTGAAATTAAGAGTCTCTTATGGTTTGTCTCCCTCCCTGGTCCCATCTTGTTTCATTTTTTCCCTCCCTACACACCATGCCCTGCCTCTCAAATTCTTCATGTCAGAGAGATGATATGATAATTGTCTTTCTCTGATTGACTTATTTTGCTAAGCATAATACCCTCTAGTTCCATCCACGTTGTTGCAAATGGCAAGATTCTTTTCTATGGCCGAGTAATATTCTGTGCCATATACATATGTCGCATCTTTTTTATCCATTCATCTCTCAGGGGACACTTAGCTTGTTTCCAGATCTTGGGTATTGTAAATACTGCTGCAGTAGACGTAGGGGTACATATATCTTTTCAAATCAGGGTTGCTGTTTTCGTCGGTTAAATAGCCAGTAGTCTGATCGCAGGATCATAGGGTAGTTCTATTTTTAGTTTTTTTGAGGAACGTCCACACTGTCTCCCACAGTGACTGCATCCATTTGCATTCCCACCAACAGGGCACAAGGGTTCCTTTTCTCCACATCCTCAGCAACACTCGTTATTTCTTGTCTTTTTGATACTACCCATTCTGGAGGTCATAGCCATTGCAATAAAGCAAGGAGAGAATAAAAGACAAAGATCAGAAAGCAAGAAGTAACTTTCTTTATTCTCAGATAATGTGATTCTGTATATGACAATCTCTAAAGAATCTATGAAAAAGCAAAAAACCTTCCTGGAAGTGATAAGTTAATATTGCGAGCTGGTGCAGGCACTTTGGAAAACAGTATGGAGGTTCCTCAAGAAGTTAAAAATAGAGCTACCCTAAGAGCCTACTGGGGTCAGAGGCACTACTGGGCATTTACCCCAAAGATACAGATGTAGTGAAAAGAAAGGGCACATGTACCCCAATGTTCATAGCAGCAATGGCCACAGTAGCCAAACTTTGAAAGGAGCTGAGATGCCCTTCAACGGATGAATGGATAAAGATGTGGTCCATATATACAATGGAATATTACTCAGCCATCAGAAAGGATGAACACCCACCATTTGCATCAACATGGATGGAACTGGAGGAGATTATGCTGAGTGAAATAAGTCAATCAGAGAAAGACAATTATCATATGGTTTCACTCCTTTGTGGAACATAAGGAACAGCACAGAGGACCAGAGAGGCAGGGAGGGAAAACTGAATGGGAAGAAACCAGAGAGGGAGACAAACCATAAGAAACTCTGGAGTCCAAGAAACAAACTGAGGGTTGCAGAAGGGAGGAGGTGAGGGGATGGGGGAACTGGGGGATGGGCATTAAGGAGGGCACGTGCTATGATGAGCACTGGGTGTTACACAACTAATGAATCACTGAACACTACACCAAAAATTAATGAGGCCCATTGAATTTATATCAAAATATATAGCAAGGTTTCAGGAATTGAGGTCCATGAGGTCAGCATGCAAAAATAAATTTTATTTCTAGAAGCTAGGAGGAAATAACTAAAAATGAAACACAAACAACAATATCATTTAAAAGAACATGAAACATTAACTTCTTAAGAGTAAATTAAACAATAGGTGAAGGGGATTAAGAGCACACATCTCATGATGAGCGCCGAGTAATGTCTAGAATTGTTGGATCACTGTATTATACACTTGACACTAATATAACCCTGTTAATTATACTGAATTTTTAAAAATGTGGCATTAAAAAAAGAATAAATTAAACAAAGTTAATATAGCGAAAATGCTGTGTTCATAAATTAAGGAAAACCAGAATAAATGGGGAGCTATAGTATGTTGGTGGACTTGGGGACTCAACGTAATTAAGACTGCGATTCTCTCCTTATTAATCTACAGATTCAACACACTCTCGGTCAACATCCCAGCAGACGTTCTTACAGAAATGCATCAATTGATTCTGAAACTTGTGCAGAAACAGACTTCCTCTTCCAGCAAAGAGCAAGTAACAGGGGTCGACTCTATTCTTCTACCTGAAATCATGGCAACGAGCGCAACAACACAAGACAACATGGACGCCTGTTTTTCAAGACCGTCGACCTCAGGCAAGGAGGGACAGTGATCCCCGGAAGATCCAACACTAATGAGGAGGTTCCCACGTTGTCCCAGCTTATTATCTTGAGACACCTTGCAGGCTGTCATACGGTTTTTGGGAACCCGGGCAGAGCTGGGCAGATATGTACATATACATATCAGATCCTACCAAACTGTACACTTAACATACACCTAGTACATAACTCCTGAGTGGAGGAATTGAAGATGAGAGCCCAGGTAGACCAAGGATCCTAGCTCGCAGGGCAGAGTGTTGGGAAGGAGAAGGCAAGGTAAAGAACCCCAGATGCATGCAGAGGGTCCCCGGAGCACTCAGCTCAGTGCTGATCAGCAGGTTCATGTGAGGACACAAGCCAGGGCTGGGGACAGTGCTGGGTGTTCCCACAGAACTGGGAATATTCCTCTTCCAACAGCCAGGCTGGAAAATTGTCCTAATTCGTGGGGCTTTGGTTGAAGTCCTTAGATCTTACCTGAGTAGTGGCGAATAATTAACCATTAGGACAAGGATGAGGCCCCTAGGGAGCCCCTAAACACAACGTTTGAGGAAGTCCTGCCCTTGCACGACCCTGAGCACAAGTCCTTCCTTCAATTCTGCACCCCAGGCACCTTGCTTTCTTCACCTTACTACCAGCCCTGACCCTCGATGAAACACAGCTCTGGTTGCACCTGCCATCCTAAGACAAAACCCAAAGGTTCAAATAGTTTGCAAGCAATGTAATTGCATCTCAGAGCACAGCTGAAGGATATTTATAGAAATCCAGTACCCAACAAGATAAAATTCCCAAGGTCTGGAATCCAATCAAAGATTATCAGGCACGCAAAGAAGCAGAAAAACGAGTCCCACGGTGAGAAGGATAATCAGTCAAAACCAACTCGGAACTGTTACAGATGCTAGAATTAACAGACAAGGGCATCGAAGCACTTATAACCATATCTGTATGTTTGGAAGTCAAGTAGAGGGGCACCTGCGTGCCTCCGTCGGTTAAGCGTCCGACTCTTGATTTCAGTTCAGGTCATGATCTCAGGGTCGTGAGACGGAGCCCCACTTTGGGCTCTATGCTGGGCAAGGAGTCTGCTTGGCAATCTCTCTCTCCCTCTCCCTCTGCCCCTCCCGCCTCGAATGAGTGAACGAATGAATGTTAAGTGGAGTCGTGGAGAATATGAAAGACCCAAACGGCATACCTACAGGTGACAACTCCCGTGTCTGTGATGAAAATACTCCGGATGGAATTAACAGCGTATTAGACACAGCGGAAGAGCAGAGTCAACTTCCAGCTAGAGCAATAAGGAAAAATCCACAATGAAATGCTCAGAGGAAAAACTTTAAATGGAAAATGCTGGACCTTCCAGGAGTCTCATATACATGCAATTGGAGTCCCTGTAAGAGAGGAGGCCCCTCGATCCTGCATCAGAAAGCTCAATAAACTCAAAATCCCATGGGGCGCCTGGGTGGCTCAGTGGGTTGGGCCTCTGCCTTCGGCTCGGGTCATGGTCTCAGGGTCCTGGGATCCCTGCTCGGCAGGGAGCCTGCTTCCCCCTCTCTCTGCCTGTCTCTCTGCCTACTTGTGATCTCTCTCTGTCAAATAAATAAAATCTTTAAGAAAAAAAAACAAAACAAAAACTCAAAATCCCAGCTCATGCCAAATTCGTCTACAGATTCGATGCAATCCCGGTAAAAACCCCAACCAGTTGTGTTTTCAGTTTTTGTTTGTTTGTTCTGCAGAAATGGAAAGGCTGATTCTAAAACTTACATGGAAATAAAGAGTGGCTAAAAGAGCCCAAACAACTTTGAAACTGAATAATAAATTCAAGGGGCTAACTCCACCGGATTTCAAGAGCTATTAAAAAACTATAACGTGGTATTGACCACAGGATAGACAAATGGGTTGATGGGACAGAAGAGGGAGTTTAGAATTAGACCCACAAATGCATAGAAAATTGATTTTCGACGGAGGCTTGAAAGTGGGGAAATGGATGGTCTTTTCAACAAATGGTGCTGGGCCAGTCGGACATTCATAGCTCATAAATTGCACTTTGATCCACAACCTGAACTGTGTACAAAAATGGACTCAAAGTGGTTCTTAGACCTAAATGCAAAACTTCAGCCATAAATCTTCTGGGGAAGACATAAGAGAAAATCTTTGTGACCTTGAGTTTGGCAAAGATTTCTTGGATGTGGCATTAAAAGCATGGTCTATAAAAGAACAAATTGATAAACTGTACTTCATCAAAGTAAAAAACTGCTCTTCAAAAGACACCGTTAACAGGATGAAAGGACACGTACCAGACAAGGAGAAAACATTTTCAAAGCAGGTATCTGAAAAGGAGCTTGTTATCTGGAGTATAGAAAAACCCTCGAAACTCTATAGTAAGAAAACACAGCCTAATTTTTCAAATGGACCAAAGATTTGAATATATACACCTCAGTGAAGAAGACCGATAGGTGGCAAATAAGTCTTGAATATAATCAGAGTAAACTGAAAAGTTAAAACCACCACGAAATACCACTGCATACCTGCTCGGATGGCTAAAACGCACAGGACTGACCACACCAAATGCTGACAAAACGTGGAATTCTTCCACACCGCCAGTGGGAACGTGAAATGGTACAACCACTCTGAAACACCATTTGGCACTTCCTTAGGAAGTTAGGCAGACCCCCTGCCGTATCCACTGGCCTCTCCATTCCGAGGTATTTGCACATCTGGAGAGAAACGCTCCTTCACGAATGCTCACCTTGCCTCTGTTGGTAACATCTCCAAATGGGCAACCCTGCTCTCTAACGGAAGGGAACCCTGCTCTCTAACGGAAGGGGAACCCTGCTCTCTAACAGAAGGGAACCCCACTCTCTAGCGAAAGGGGAATGGATACGTAAGTCTTGGTACATTCATACAACAGAACAGTGCTGAGCAATAAAAGAACGATTGATACCCTTAACAAGATGTCTACATATTTTGAAAATTGAGTGAAAGCTATCAGATAAAAAAAAAAATACATACAGCGTGATCCCATTTGTATAAATTCGAGGAACTCCATACCAACTGTAGTGCAGAAAAGAGATCAGGGGTGGCCTGGAGGGAGGGTCGGGAGGAATCGGGATATTACGAAGGGGCAAAAGAAAATTTCGGGGTGTGATGTGTGTGCGCTCATTTTCCTGATAGTGGTGATGGCTTTACATATACATATCAGATCCTATCAAACTGTACACTTAAAATACTGCCAGTTAATTGTACATAAATTATTATATCTCGATAAAGCTGTTAAAGAATTTACATGGAAATATAATGGGCCTAGAGTGGCCAACACAAGCACGCAAAAGATAAACAGTGTTGTTGGACTCACACCACTTGATTTCAAGAATTGCTATAATGCTACAGTAATTATTTCAGTCTGGTATTGGCATGTAGTTAGACAAATAGATCCATGGAACAGCATATAGAGTCTAGAAACAGATTCCGGCGTATATGCCAATTGAAATGTGATAAAAGCTCCAACACAATTCTACAGGGAGAGGAAACTCTTTCCAACAAATGATTCTGGAACAACTTGATATTCATATGGGAAAAATGAATCTTGATTCCAACGTCATACCATACAGAAATTATTTTGATGTGGATCATAGATCTAAATTTAAAAGATAAATCATTGGAAAATATCTTTGAGACCTCGGTGTAAGCACAACTCCTTAGGTTCCAAAAATGGTAACCATAAAAGGGAAAAAACGATAAATGGGCTTTCATAAAAATTAAAGATCTCTGCTCTGCTCGTTAAAAGACTCCTTTAGTGAAGTGAAAATGCAAGCAACAGATTGGGAGAAAATATTTACAATACATATATTTGAAAAAGGACTTATATTCAGAATATATACAGAGCTCCTACGAATTAAAAGTAAAAAGATAGCCATATAAAATAGGAGAAGTTTCACATAGATAAACACACACACACGCGCGCACACACACAAATGGCCAATATGTTCATAAAAAGGTATTCAGCATTTTTAGTGATCGGAGAAATCCAGTTTAATACCACCATGAGCTCAGTCCATTTCACACCCACAGAATGACTAAAATTAAAAACTGATAATATCAAGTGTTGGTGAGGATGTGAGATAACGGGGCATCTCGTAAATCGCTGTGAAGCCTCAAACGATAACAACTTCCGTGAAAAGTGCTTTGATGATTTCTTATGACAGTAACGGGCAGTTCCCAGTGATCAAGCAATTCCACTCTTAGGTACTTCCCGAAGAGATGGGAGAACATGAGACCATAAAACATTTGTATAACATTATCTGTAGGAGTTTTATTCCTAATAGCTGAGAACTGGAAACAGCCCAAATAGCCATCAACAGGAGAGTGGGTGAGTGAGTTGTGGTTTATTCACACGGTGGGAGAGCGCTGTGCGGGGAGAAGGAACGTGTGATTGATAACGCGCAGCGACATCTGTGAGTAGCCAAAGCATTATGTTGGGGGAGTCAATATGAAAAGCAATGAGAATAGACCATATAATTCCATTTACCTGATGCTTAGTGACGGGCAAACTAGCTGCGGTGGTAAAGTTGGGGCAGGAGCCAGAATGGGGTCACGTGACAGCTGTCGGTGACAACAACGTTCTGTATCTTGTTTGGGAATTAGGTACTTGTATGTCGGGACTCACTGACTGTATACTTCTAATGTGCCCATGTAACTGTTTGTAAATCAGGCCTCCGTGAAAAGAGTGTTGTGGGCAGACACGGCAATCCCAAGCGTGTGTTGTTCTAATGAGATA
Source organism: Meles meles (assembly GCF_922984935.1). Classification (NCBI taxonomy): domain Eukaryota; kingdom Metazoa; phylum Chordata; class Mammalia; order Carnivora; family Mustelidae; genus Meles; species Meles meles. The sequence goes on along the minus strand of NC_060071.1, from coordinate 147,641,573 downwards.
ACACTGGAATTCACGAAGTCACAGCCCGTGAAACTGTGGGGAAAATGAGGTAATACACAATTAAACCTGTCATGAAAAATGTCCCTCTTAGAACTAACAAATCAAGCAGTCAAAGGCATCAAGCGAAGATACAGGGGCGCGTAAGAAGGTAAGGAACTTGAGCTCTTAAGAAACCGAAATAGCAAAGACGTTCTGCGAAACAGTCCATGATCAGATAAACATTCTTAGAGAACTTGTTCCAGAAACAAGAAAATAGGGGCGCGGGGGGAAAGAAAGGGAAATCTGCCCAACTCCTTTTATGAGGCAAAAAATAACATTTATTCCAAGTTCGGATATGGCCAATAGAGGAAAAAACTAGGTCTGTCTACTTCACTTGTAAAAATAGAGGCACGATTCCAAATAAGCTGCAAGCTAGTTAACCCCGCGGTGCATTTTGCAAAGTGACGTAGTTGAGTTTATTCTAGAAGTGCAAGAACAAGTTAACACCAGAAATCCTGTCGGTGTTATTTATGACCGTATTATGGAGCTAAAGGAACAAACGGCTGTCGACCAACATACCAGATCATCTCATGAAGTTCAACATCTTGTGAGTTTTAAACATGCTCAGGAAACTGGAAACGGACATTCTTCGTGTGACCGAGGTTTCGTACATTGAAAGTGTCCAGGAAACCTGATTTTCCATAGGCAAACTTGAGATTTACTTCTGTTACTGCTGGGAAGAAGCCCGGAGGCTCCGGCTTGTGCCGTGAGCGGAGGACACGGAGGGACCCTCGGGGAAGAGAGTCCGCGGGAGCATCGATCACCTGCTGAAGCCCACCAGAGTGAACAGAAAATTGGTTGGAAGTAATAATAGAGTTTAGCGAGATTGCTGAACGCAAGATCAACTTTACTAAAATTAGTGGCTTTCTACACCAGTATTAACCAATTAGAAATATAATAGAAAAAGAGATACATTCACAAGCAGAACAAAAAAAAAAAAAAACCAAAAACTATGAAGTATCTAGACTTTAAGCCAGAAATAAATGCAGAAAACCTTTCTAGAGGGGGAAGCATTAACATTGAAGAAAAGTAAAGGGCACGAAGAAGACGTGAACGAGTGAAGAGAGAGACTCGGGAGCATCTGAAGGGCCGCTTTGGTCTGCCCAGGCTGCGGCCACAAACCACGAGAGGCCAGAGGCCGAGGGGGCCCCAAACTGCAGACATACCTCCCAATGCTCTGTGCGCTGGAGTCCACACCCTCGGGTTCTGGTGAGGACGCCCCTCCTGGCTTCAGACAGCTGCCTTCATCTGGTCCTCACCCCGTGCGGGGAGAGCGCAGGTGTCTCTTCCTGCGAAGGCACCCGTCCCCTCACGATGGCCCTGACCTCAGGACCTCCTCTAACCCCCCTCACCTCCAGAAAGCACCACCCCCAAACGCCATCCCACTGGGGATTAGAGCTTCAACGTATGAATGTTGGCTGGGTCTGGGGCGAACATGTCATCCACCGTAGTCATGACGGAAAACGTGAATAAAATGGAAAGATTGGTCACTTGAACGGAGGCTTAAAATTGTCACTCATTCTAAATCGACGTGAGCCCTGATGGCCACTAACGGCTAAGTCGGTTTTGAGAAGGAAGGGCGCCAGGTTGTGGGGGGATGGTGGCTTGTCCGTCCTGGTAAGGAGGCGTCCGACAAGGACAACGGCTTCACGGCCATCGCTGTGTCATCCCTAACCACAAACGGACACTTTGTTATTTTATGGCTTCGTAAGTCCGAAGTCCGCGTGGTCTGGCTGGGTTCTCTGCTCCGGGGGCGTCCCCCAGGGCAGACGTCCGCTGCCGGGGAAGGACACAATGCCACCACGCCCATACATTTTGCTCACTGAATTCAGTTCCTCGGCCCTATTTTCTTGCCGGCTGTTGGCTGCGGCTGCCCTAAACTCCTACAGGCCGCCTGGGTTCTTTGCCAGACGGGCCCTCCTTCCTCAGAGCAGCAACAGGGAATCTCCCTCATGGGCAGCTACTGGCCCCAGGAATCAGTCTTTCGGGAAGGGCCCAGGCCTTTTCGGGTTCACCGGGTTTGGTCAGACCCCTGTGGATAATCTCCTTTTTGATTAACTCAGAGATGGCTGATTAGTGACCTGATTTCAGGAGTGACAGCCCACCATAGGACACTGGGGAGGGGACTGTGCGAAGTGGATGGGCTCTCGGAGCCTCTTAAAACTCCTTCTGCTGGGGGCGCCTGGGTGGCTCAGTGGGTTAAAGCCTCTGCCTTCAGCTCGGGTCATGATCTCGGGGTCCTGGGATCAAGCCCCGATTCGGGCTCTCTGCTCCGCGGGGAGCCTGCTTCCTCCTCTCTCTCTGCCTGCCTCTCTGCCTAGTTGTGATTTCTCTGTCAAATAAATAAAATATTAAAAAAAAAAAAACTCCTTCTGCTGCACCGTAGTAATACAAACAGAAGACAGAGCTTAACACCATACCCGTTACCTACAGAAACGCAGTATTTGGGGGAGGTGGGATCATGAACTAGAGGGGAGAGGCTAAATTATTTAATTTTCAGTGTAGGGAAAATGGACTCACTCTAGAGGGGAAAACATGAGATTGATTCCCAGCACCTCGTACCACCCACGGTGAATCCAGACAGGCTAATATGACGCAGGTAATCGAAGTAAAATGAAAATGTGTGCGGGCATGCGGGATACAGCTGGAAAATTCATACAGAGGGGGCGGGACTTCTGAAACCAGGTCCTATACAAAGTACGACCGCCAGGTGAGTTGCTTGTGGTTAGAACTGCCCTAGAGGGGCGCCTGCGTGGCTCAGTGGGTTAAGCTTCTGCCTTCGGCTCAGGTCATGATCCCGGGGTCCTGGGATCTAGTCCCGCATTGGGCTGTGTGGAGAGCCTGCTTCTCCCTCTCCCTCGCCCCTGTTAAATCAATAACTAAATAAAATCTTTTAAAAATTTTTAAAAAAGGACTGCGTTAGAATTGGAGACGTTGGTCAATTGGAAGTGGGCTCAGGGGCAAGAGAAGGGGGCGGCCATTGCAAGGTGATGTGTGGGCCCTGGAGTCGAGCAGAGATACCATCCACAGCATATAAAGGACTGAGAAATCAGTAAGGACAAGACGGGCGCCCTGCAGGAAACGACGGCAGCTCGAAGAAGGAAAATCTGAAAGGCTAACACGTGTATGAAGGGATACTCGATGTCCCGGGAATCTGGGGGGAAATGCAGAAAGAATACTAAGACGTCAACTTGGTGAAAAGACTGGTTGGGTAATGCAGATGTTGCTAGAAATGTGGAGAAATGGGTCCCTCGGCAGGCACAGCCGCGGGGAGGTGGGGGGTGGGCAGCCGCGGAGGGCCGGGGTCGGTCCTGCTGCTCGCTTGGTGTTGTGTTCGTGTGGCTCATGACTCACGGTCCCCCTTCTGGGTACAGGCACGGGGCCAGGGACCAGGGACCAGGGACACGTGGAGGGGCCCGTGCTGCCACCGTGGGATGGAGAAGACAGCCCATATCCGCGGCCGGGGACGGACGGGGAGACGGAGAGGCACGGAGTGGGATTCTGTAGCCGCAGAAGCGCTGAGCGGTGGTTTACTCGGCAGCACGTGGCGCGGACAGATTTCTAAGGCATACTGTTGAAGGAAAAAAGTTAAGAAACAGGAGCTTTATAGTTCAACAAAACGTACTTACCACTGCAACAATACTTAAAACGCCCAAAAGTTCCACGTTTTCTAGTTAAACATGGATTCAAGGACGTATTCGAAACATTCCTGTGAGCGCCTGGGGCGGGGGGCGAGGGGGACCCGGCGCACGGACGGGGTACACGAAGAGGACGAATGGCGTGAACCGAGCAGCCGCCGCGTGCCGGAAAGTCAGGAGTCTGACCGATGCAACCATCTGGACCCGAGGTGCAAATTTACAAACCCGTCAGTGGGATGCGGAGGCTGGTTTCCATGGGTGTCTCCAACTGCAAAGGTCTTGATGACACGCCCGGAAAAGCCACCTCTTTCCTGCCCTTGGGCGCTCTGCCATGCTGGGACCCGTCCGCTGCCTTCCTGTAGGGAGGGTCCCCTCCTGGGGGTGGGAGGACGGTGGATCAGGCTCACGTGGAGGCTGTGGCCGGTGCTCACATCGGTCCCACGGTCTGGTGTCCCTCAGCTGGAGGACTGTGTTCTCTGCCCCACCCACTGACCCCCGGGTAACTCCAGCGTGGCCACATTGACTTGACCTGACTGGTGAAATGCCGGTGGGGCTGGTGGACGGGCTTTTCAGGGAGCAGATTTAAGAACAGGTACGTGTTCCTCCATGACCCCAAAGCCAGCAATACCCGGGAGGAGGTTGTACCGACTGCTGGGGTCCTAGAACAAGGCAACTTGGAGAAAGCAAGGCCACTGAAGTTGGGCCATGTGGGGTGAGTGCCACGTTAATGTGTGGTCGGGGCACCTGGATGGTTCCGTGGTTTAAGGGTCCGACTCTTGATTTCAGCTCTGGTCCGCATCTCAGGGTCATGGGATTGAGCGCACCCTGGGCTGCGTGATGAACCTGGAGCCTGCATGGGATTCTCCGTTCCCTCTCCCTCCCTCCTCTCCCCTTCCCACATGCACACATGCTCTCTCTCTCTCCAAAAATCAATCAGTAAATAAATGAATGGGTGGTGGGAAGCCACTGAAATGTGTGTGTGTGTGTGTGTGTGTGTGTGTGTGTGTGTGTGTGTGTGCTGGGGGGTGCTCGTCTCTACAGCTAACCTTCCTCAACCTGACTGATGCAGGACCTCCACTGGGCCCCAGTTTCCCTTTTCTCTGTAACCCCGAAGGTTGCAACTGGGCAGGGGCTGGAGACTAGAGAGAAGGTTCTGGCCACCTTCCCGACCACCCTGTGCTCTTGAGGGAGGGGTCGGGATCGCAGACGCTCAGAAGGAGAAGGTGAGACTGTGACCGCCGCCCACCAGCCCTCAGGACGGAGCTGCCAAGTCCCGCCGGATCTGGACAGGAACAAGAGCCCTCTCGAGTGTCCGCGAGCAGGGGCTGGAGGCGAGCCGCTGAGTGAGGGCCCTTGAGGATGGCACCAAGGGCAGGAAAATGAGGCGGTGACTAAGGTCCACCCACCTGGGCGGCAATTATTTAATTTTCCTGGAAACCCAGCGTCATCGCGGTGAACACTTAGCTGATTTCAGGGAAGATCCGCGGACTTGATGTGAAGTATGTTCTCATGTATCACTTATCAAGGCCTTTGCTGGAAGCTCACGCTAATTACCCAGCCGGCTCGGTTAACCCTGTCGTGGGAGCTCCCGGCCTCCAGCCCCCACAAACCAAAGGAAGCGGGTGCTTACACTTTCCTCTTCATCTTCAAATTTGTTCCCTACAAATTTTGTCCCTCCTTATGGCTCAATTGTACCCCCCCAGCACCCCCAATTCGTATGTTGAAGTCCTAACCCCCCAGGACGCAGAATATTCGGAGACAGTCTTTAAAGAGGTAAGATGTTAAAATGAGCTCATGGGGAGGGGGGTCCTAATGCCGTCTGACTGGTGTCCTGGTAAGAAGGAGAGATCAGGATGCGGAGAGCAGAAGGCAGTGTCTCCATGCCTGGGGGTCTGGGGGAACCAGCCCTGCTGGCACCTTGACCTCAGCCTTGCAGGCCCTGGCCCGGGGTGCTCCATCCCCGCAGACCGACGCAGCCCCTGGGCAGCCCCTCCCTCCAATCAGCCAGTGGCCTTGGGGGGGGGCACTTTCTTCTCTCCCCATCACCACCGGACTCCTGTATCTCCTCTAGTAGCTGTCCCCACTTCCCAACTGCAAGTCCAACTATGGGGGGGGCTCCTTTCTCCTGGAGGCAGCCCGTCCCCACTCCGTACCCTGAGGACCATTTGCTGGTCCCCGATGTGCTCAATGCCGAGTGTTCCCAGGCACATGTCTCCCGTCTCTGCTGTGTCCCCTCGGCAGAGAAGCTGTACGCGATTGGAGCTGCGGCCGACTGGACGCTGCCAAATAGGAAATCCGGGGGCAGGGAAAGGGTGCAGAAGGCGTGGTGCGGGCTCTCAGGAAGAGACTGGGAACGTGTTCTCCAGCCGCTGGTGAACTTGGAGGCTGACGGCTTGTCTCTCCTTGCCTTGGGGCATTTCCGGTATCCAGGCTCTTGAAGCCAAGTTCACCAAACCCAGTGCCAAGGTGCCAGTGATCAGTGAGAACCACTGCCTGTCCCGTGGCCCAGACCTGTGCGGGCATGACCGGTGCATTCTTTCTGCCGTGGATGTCCAGGGAAGGCAAGTCAGGACCAGGTGTCAAGCTGGCCTGGAATCAGAACACGGTCCAAACTGGGCAGGGCAACCCTTCACAGAACTAACTCAGTGGGCCATTGCGTAGCACCCAGTGCTTCCCGTGGGCTGGGGTCCCCTGCAGACTGTCTCATGTCCCCCTCACCCCTGTGCCTTGCCAGCCTGCCCCTCCCGCCTGCCACATCCGGGACCTCCCTGATGACCAAGCTCTCTTTGCGGACACGATCTGAATCAGGGTCTGGAAGGAGCCAGGTTTGGACCCCTGGGAAACCCCGCAAGTGACCAGTGAATGTATCTTCCAAGCCTTCCTACATGGGGTTCCCAGGACGTGTATTTAGGATTTAGACCCTCGGCATCAGAACTGGGGGCCGATGACCAAATATTAGAATAAGAGATGCTCCTGGTGTTCTTACCACTTAGGAAATTCCAAGGGTTTTAGGAGCCCTGGGCCAACAACCAGGGGCAGACGAACGGACGTACCTTTCTCTGATTTTCTCATATTCTTCTCTGATCTCACAGCCGCGCTCGTCTTCCAGGCGTGACTCCCTGAATCCCCCTCTCACTGCGTCCCTCGTGCCCGTGCCCTCCCCCGGGGCTCTGGGCTGGCCTTTCCTCCCTCCTCTCTGCAGCCCCGGCCTCGTCTCACCGGGCCTCGCTACCACGGCCACCTGTACACCGAGGCCTCCCGTCCAGAGTCCAGAGTGCAAATGGGAGACCCCAGAACTGAGCCACACTTCCCAGCCTGCTCCTCCAAGTGTCGCTCAGTACCCGGGGACCTGTGACCGCCGCAGCCTGGCTTTCCTGGGGCGTGTCTTCCTGACACATGGGGCCATCGAGGTGAGCATAGGTTTGAAACACCGGCTGCTCTGTTTCCCGCGTCCTTTGTTTCTCTAGAACCTGCTGCTTGGGGGGTGGGCCTCGTAGTGGGCCGTGGACTTCCCCGGAATCAGGTCCTGCCAGCTCTGCGCCATTCAGCCCTAAAGGCCCTCTGTCCCCCTCCCCTCTGTGCTGGCTTCCCCAGCCCCTGGCTCATGCTGGCTCCGTCTTTAGCGCTTCCCAAAAAATGACCCTCACCCGCTTGCAACCTTCTCAGCACTTGGGTGGTGGTGAGCCTCTCCTGTGGGCTCCAAGGGGGCCCTGGTCACCTCACCAGCCCTGGCACGTTGTGGGCGTCCTGGGGGTGATCCAGGGCCCCCCTGTCCATGTGCCCCCACGCTGGCACGGGGCATGTGCTCAGCAAAGTTTCAATTCCCCTGCCGTGTGCCACCGTGCAGCCCCGGAGGCCTGGCCTGGCTTCACGGAGAAGCCCTTTTCCAGCTAATGCCCACGGGCCCCAGGAGTCTGTGTCTCTGTCTCACTTGCCGCTCTGGCCGGAGGCCTCCTGACTCCCAGCCTTCGTGGCCCTGAACTCGGAGTCTCCTCTGCTCTGAGCGAGAGCCTCCCATGCATGGCGGGGCCTTCCTAGACCCAGGGGGCTGCTTGGGCATCTCAGCTCCCGCCTCTCTGCCTTGTTTTGCGGTGGAGCAAAGCGGTGCTTTAAAGGAAATTTATTTTTCCAAATGGCAGAACAAAGGACACCGTGTTTAGGAAGAAAACGCACTGCTTACATTTGAGAAAAACTAGGAGCATTCTGTAAGGAAAGACACTTGAAGGCGTTGACTCAGCCCAGGCTGTCATACGTCTTTGACTAGTTTGTGAGATGCTCGTAAAATTATATGCTGTTAATTCAAGGCTTCTTATGCTAATTTCCAGTCAATTTTATTTGCCTACGAAATTTATCGGTGGCCTCCCGGGTAACAGCCGGGCTTGGTCCAAGCATGGGGGATCCTTGTTAAAAACGCCAAGTGAAGAAAGTAAACCAGAGATCGGTGGGAGGGACAGAAGGACATGAGGACAGTGTCCAGGCCATCCAGGGCCTCAAACCTGAGCTAGGACACTGTGGGACACACAGCGCTGCTCTAGGGCCCAGAGCGGTCCCCGACGGGCGCAGCACCCCCGTCCACAGATGGGAAAGCTGAGGCACAGAGCCGGTGACGCTTCCCCCGAGTGGAAAGCCACAGAAGAATCTAGGTGGCCCCATTGCTCGGCGCACTCCCTGGTCTCGGGTCAGCAAGAGCGGGTTGTTCCAGGTGAGGAAGGTCGGGTGCTGTGTGAATCCATAAAACAGCAAAGGGGAGGTCAGTCCAAGAAGGCAGACCTAGACTGGGGCCTCATGGATGGTCCCCGTGCTCGGAAGGGCCGCATGTTGTCGCCAATCCAAAAATTCCTACGGGACCCCCACGAACTGCATGACTGGCCCTGCCCCCAAGCACGGGGCTACAGCGCAGGGGAGAGCCTGGGACCCAGGGTCAGCCTCCCCCCAGCCTGTTCCAGCAACGTCCTCCTGACTTCCTTCTGACCTTGGCCAAGCCCGGCCTTCTCACCAAAGGGGGGACCCAGACGCCCGTAGAGGCCCGTCCCCCGGGAGGACTGACGACAGTGACGTCCGGTGTGGTGACGTCCTCCCCGACCACCAACCACGAAGCAACGTTCGCAGGGGTGCTCCCTGCCCATTGCACTCCCACCTGCGAGAACTGACCCAGGGTCGCTGCTGCACAGCCACGGTGGCCCGTGGCCCGGGCCAGGCCCTGGTGGACTGCCAGCCGTGAGCTGCGAAGGTCATCCCCCCTGCAGGTACAGCAGTTATCCATGGGGTGTAGGGTCTCCTAGGGGCAAGACAGAGGGCGGGGGGCACGCAGCAGAGCGGTCAGGGAAAGCTCTTCAGAAAATGCCGCACTGAAGTGAAGCCCTAAAAACCGGTGAAGAATTGACCCGTGGGAAGGGTGGACAAGGCGGCCAAGACAGGGAACAGAGTGGGCAAACCCAGGAATGCGCTGAGGCGGAGGAGGGTGACGACGGGTCTCCAGGAACGGGGGGACCTGACCAGGTGAGGCTGGGAAGGCGCCCTGAGCCCCTGATGGGAGCGCCCCTGCAGCCACTGTGTGGGGCGCAGCTCAGAGGGCAGGGGGCAGAGGTGTCTGGGCTGGAAGTGCGGGAAGAGCTTGACGGGCGCGCAGAGGACAGAGAGACACAGCGCAGACTCAAGGGGGCGGGCCCACTGGACCTCAGGAGCCAAGGACAGAGAGACTCGAGGTGTGTCCCCCCTGGGGGGGACAGGGTGGACAGCTGTGCTGCTCCCCACAAGGGAACCCAGGGAAATGGGGACTGGGGGGGAGGGGGTGAGACGAGGAGAGATGGGATCCTCGTCTACGAGCTGGAGGGTCGGACGCCTCTCCGGAAGTCTGGCAGTTTCTTCAGAAACTAAATGACGCTTACCTCTGGCGCTCATCCCGATTGCGCTCCTGGGCATTCCTCCCAGGGACACGAGGACTTTCTATGCACGCACACACCTGGGCACGGTGTTCGTAGACCTGCTTCTGGGCTGGCCCCAAACCAGAGCCCCAGACGCCCTTTGGGTAGATGGTGAAACAGACTGTGGTCCATCCAGGCTGGGGACACTGCCCACAATCTACAGGGACAAACCGAGGACAGCGGCCACAGCGTGGGCCGAGCGAGAAAAGCCGACCTCGGAAGCCACACACAACCTTCGGTGGCAAAATGACGGGACAGACTGGCAGTTGCAGAGGGAGAGAGATGGGGAGAGGGGAGGAGGAGGGAGGCGGGCAGCCTCAGGGGTCCTCATGCTGATGGGTGTTCTGGGTCATGATTGTGGCGGTGGTTACGTGGATCCGCCCACGCCATGTGGTGCCACAGAATCGGGGAAACACACACACGCAGGGAGTTGTTGTGCCATGGACCGTCTGTCCACCCGGGGATCATCGGCTGGGGCCCTAATCCCCAAGCCCATGGCATTGGCTGGTGGGGGGGGGTCTTTTGGGAGGTGATGAGGTCCCGAGGGAGGATTCCTCACCTTGAGATCAGCGCCCTTACGAAAAAGACCCCACAGAGGTCGCCTCTGTTCCGCGTGTGAGGTCACAGCGAGAAGGCGAGAAGGCGGCCATGAGGACGGGCTCCCCAGGGAGCCGGATCTTCCAGCATCGGGGGCTTGGGCTTCCTGCTGCCGGGACCGTGAGCGGTGAATGTGGCTGAAGCCGACGGGTCTCCGGTGCTTTGTCAGAGGGGCCCGGGCCAACGCCGGCGGCACATGCCGCGGGCGAACTCCACATCAGGTCTGCGGGTTTTCCCGAGGGCCACTTCCCGTCCCGTCCCAGGCCGCGGTGAGGCACGGCGTTACCCCTGGGGGAACCCGGGTGAAGGTACACGGGACTTCTCGGTGCTATTTTTGCAACTTCCTGTGAATCTGTAATTACTTCCAAAAAAGAAAAATAAAAGGGGAAGGGACAGCACAGATCCCCGGAGGGCTAACAACATGGGCCATGCCAAGTGCAGCAGACACATGAGGAATTCCAGCGGTCTGGGCCCACTTGCCAGGTCCGATGTTCCAGGAGGTCAGCTCAGGTAAGGGGGGGCACGCCCCCAGGAACCGTCCCGCTGGGAGCGGGGTGTGACCTCTGAGCCCGGTGCAGAGAGTGCGTCCCTGTCCTGCTGGCTCCCTGCTTCGAAGGGCAGGCCAGCGGGGTGGGGGGCTGAGGGGGGCAGGCAGGGATTGTCGCCATCTGTCCCTCCCCCAGCAAGGAGACCGGCTGGCTCATGGTGGAGCGCAGGGTAGCCCCGACCGCGATTTTCCCCTGGGGGAGGGTCTCGGGGGCTCCAGGAGGCATGCGCCGCAGCCTGGGCTCCCCTGCAGAAGTGAGGAACTAGACGGTCTGGCTTTGCACATTAGAAGCTGTGTGCATCCCACTCTCCAGAGTTATGTGAGGACACAGTTTATCTTTAGCCCGAAGCCACCTGCTGGGTAATCTGTTTCTGTGTACTCGATTGATCCCACCATCCCTCCAGGAGCAGGAGCGGCTGACTTCATTTAAAGCAATCAGCTCACACGGAGACGCTGGCCAGGGCGGTCCGGCACACCTGTCCGGACAGCCGCGGGCTTCAGGGGACGCTGCCCTTCCCTGAACAGGGGCACAGGGTTGGGCCGTCCCGGGTCAGGCTGGCCGGGGACACAGCGCCATGACAGGCAGTGCCCAGAGGCAGGGCATTTGACACAAACCACCGCGAGTTGAGACGTCCCCCCACTGGTCACTAAGGCTGTTTCTTCCTTCTAACACCTTGATCCCCTCTTCTAGACCAGTATTTACCTCCATGAACAAAAATCTGGAAACATTTATACCCAGCGCCGCACAGTGTTGGGTACCCTGGGAAATACAGATCGTCTTGATGTGTTAATGGTCCCCCAGGGAGTCCGAGCCCTGGGAGAACAGAGTCACCCTGTGTCCTGTGTTTGCTGGATTAGTGTCCAGACCTGCTCCTGGGCTCCCCCAAGACTGAGCAGCCTCACGCGTGCACAGACACTCACCCTCCAGCCGCCCCCGCCGGAATTCAGGATGTGCCCTTGCATGGGCTGCATTAGGAAGGTACACGAACACGCTGACAATCTAGTAGTGGGCAGTGGGCAGGCGGCGGATGTCAGTGGGGCTTCGGGGGGGGCCTCCAGCGACCCTGGCAGGATGCGGGGATGGGGGCGCTGGCTCTCCCCTGGCTGTCCCATGTACTTCCCATTCCCCCGAGATCAGGGTGGGGCTCCGCCTTGCAGCTGAGCCAGGAGGGTGGCTGACACGCAGGTGTGTGTACCTGCCACCGAACCCCAAGTCTCCCCAGGGCCCCCTCGAGGCAGTTAGGGCAGAACTAACCAAGTGCGTGGACAACAGGTGCACGTTGCTTCGCTGACTTTTATTGTGGTAACTATACATAACATAGAATTTACCATTTTAGCCATTTTGTACTTTTTTGAAGATCCATTTCTTTATTTGAGAGAGAGCTCCCATGCGCATGAGCAGGGGGAGGGACAGAGGAAGAGGGAGAAGCCGACTCCCTGCTGAGTGCAGAGCCCCGACAGGACATGGGGTTTGATCCCACGTGTCCCAGGACCCTGGGATCCTGACCTGAGCTGAAATCAAGAGTTGAACGCTCCACTGACTGAGGCACCCAGGAGCCCCCCACCCCGGCCCAGTTTAGCCGTTTTAAAGTGTACGATTCAGTGGCATCAAGTATGTTCACATGGTTGAGCACCTCGGCAGTGTCTGGTTCCAAAATATTTTCAGCACCCCAGACGAACCCCCCGTGATGGTTAACGTTATGCATCAACGTGGCTGGACCACAGGAGGCCCAGGCGGGCGGTACAACTTTGCTTTGGGGTGTGCCCTTGAGGATGTCTTGGGGAGAGATGAGCATGGGAGTCAGGAGACCCAAGAGAGGAGATGCCCTCATCGGCGCAGAGGGACGCGTCTGACCTGTGGGGGCCCGAGCAGAACAAAAAGGCAGGGGGAGGAGCGTTCTCTCTGTTGAGCTGAGACTCCCCCCTTCTCCTGTCCTAGGACAGGTGAGTAAGGCCCACCCCTCTTTCCCGGTTGCTCCCACCCTGTCCCCCGCTCCTGGCAACCACGCCTCTCCTTTCTGTTTCTAGGGATTTGCCATTTCTGGACGTTTCACGCAGGTGGAATCGTTCAGTATGCTGGCTGCTTCCCCGGGGCCTCAGGTTGTCAGAGCTCATCCTCCTTGTGTCCCGTGTCTGTGCTCCTGTCCCTTCCACCCCTGTGGGGTGCTCCACTCTGCGGGAAGCCACATTTGGGGTGTTCCGTTCATCCCTTGAGGCTGCCTCGGGCATCTGGGCGCCTCGGGAGGGTGACCGCGTCCTCAGAGGCCATCGTGAGCGGGAGCTGCAGGCCAGGACCTTGTGTGACCCCCACCGCTCGTGCCCAGTGCCTGGGACAGCCCCTAGGGCTCCGCGGGCACTGGGCCCATGTCTGCTGAAGAAGGAGCAGAGGAGCGTGGTTGTCGCGGTAGCGATGAGAGCGGGTGTGCTCTGAACCCCGGGAGGAAGTGGGGCACGACCGCCCTATGCAGCCACCTCCGGGGAAGAAGGAAAGTGCGGCGCTCCGGGCGATGAGTCCTGGACTGGGAGCCCGGAGCCGGCCGTGGAGTGTGGTTCTGCCGGCACAGGGACTGCGTCAGCTTCTCAGAAAGCCACTGTATTTCCTGTCACTGCCACAACCCATCACCGCACACTCCGTGGCTTAAAACAGCACCCAGGGATTACCTTACAGCTCTGGAGGCCAGAAGTCTGACGGGGTTTCCCTGGGCCCGAGTCAAGGTGCTGGCGGGCTTCGGTCCTTTCTGGAGGCTCTGGAGAAGAGTCCGTTGCCGGGTCGTTTACGGCTTCTAGACGTCTCCCGTGCTCCTTGGCTCATGGCCCCTCCCTCGGCCGGCAAGGCCAGCAGAGTGCCTCTCTCTGACCCCGCTCTCCTCTCCATGCCTCTCTCTGAACACGCCCAAGGAAGCCTCTCCTTTCTCGGGGCTCCTAGGGCTGGTTCGGGACCACCCACATGACCCTGGGTGACATTCCCTCCCCAAGCCCCTACCTTAACCACCTCTACAAAATCCCCTTTCCGTGTAAGGGACATGTTCATAGATTCCCGTGCGTAGGATGTGGACATCTTGGGGGAGGAGGGGCACTAGTCTGTTGACCACAGAAGTCTCTTGGCCTCTCTGAAACTCGGTTTCCTAGTCTGCAAACGCAGACCAGCCAATCCCCAACTGGGGAGTCAGGTGCTTGAAGCGGGGAGAACAGCGGAATCCACCCTGTGACAGTTTCTGTCATCCCCAGAGAAAGGGGCTGCCCTGGGGTCCAGCCCCGTCCGACCGGATGCTCTGCGAGACCTTTCCACCCAATTTCTTCCCGATCCCCAGTGTGGCCAAGCGCTTCAGGGAATTTATGAAACCAGTACATTTTGCATATTTTTAAATCTTTCCTTTTAAGGCAGCTGGAATGTGTAATTCATTCAGTATTAATTTAAAAGTTTTTTGAAATGGACGTTCTCCTAAAAAAATAAATGAATAAAAAGGCCGAGCATGAAGGGGAGGCGATGTGCTGATGCGATTGTAACGGTCCCGTTCTTCACTTCCTGAAGTCCTTTCCTCGGGAGGCGCGAGCCGCAGAAAGAGAAACTACGGAACGATGGGCAACATCTGGAGCTTCTAGAAGCAAAACATCTGCATCTGTGCGTCCCCCCTGAACCCGGGAGCGCTCTCTGGAGCAGGCACGCGCAGGTCCTGGGGCGTGGCTGGGAAGATCCACGCGCGCATGCGGCGTCTCGGGGCAGGTTTGGGCTGACACTGTCCTGGGACAACAGCAAGCCCCTCGCCGTGGGGAAAGAGCTTTGGGTCCTAATCAGGTCCTCCTTGCACCTGGGGCTTCTCTGTGAGTCTTGCAAATCGGCTCCAAAGCCCGAAGGCACCGGGAGGGGATGGAGGACAGCCGCTGCCCTTTTGCTTGGAAATTCCCCCTTTAGCGGTCCAAAGGGGAGTGTGTCCCGGGCCTGAGCCCTGAGCGCAGGGCAGCACGGTGTCCTTTCCTCCGGCTGAGTCCGGGAGCACTGCAGACCTGTGGAGGGACCCAGGCAGCACGTGCTGGGCTTCCTGGCACCATCCCACAGCGCCCTTGCCCTTATGGGTCCCATCTTTGGAGCTTTGCAGGTCTCATGTGGGATCTTGGTGAACAAATTCTTAGAAGAGGGCGCCCCTGTGTCTACAAACGCTCCTGCCTTCAAGAAATGGGTGTTTCACCTCTGGGAGCTCCAGGGGTAAAGGATAAATGAGAAGTGTTCCCCACCCTCCGGGAGCTCACCGTCTAAGGAAAGAGATGGACGGACAGGCAGACTGCCCCAGGGTTGGCTGGGATAAGCAACTTTGTTTGTTGATTTATTCATTCATTCATCTGGCGCTCCTTGCCAGCTGCTTCTGGGCCAGAAACCGTGGGTGCTCACCAGCAAGGAGTCCACGTCTAACAGTGGAAATGTCAGGGAAAATGTCAGAGAGTACTTGTGGAGTGTTTAGAAGACAGCAACCTTTTGGATAATTATGAGCACGTTTCCTGGAGAATCACTGGTGTGAAAAGACACGGGGTCCACTCTGGCCTAAAGCGACGATGAGGAACTCAGTGGGTGAAAGCCACATGCGGGTACAGCGAAGGGCAGGTCATCTCCATGGATCGCCCGATTCGCTGGCCAGAGCAGCCGGGGCTGCGTCCCTCCATGGGAACGTGGGCAGGAGAAGACACAGCCCGGCTCTCACAAATGCACGCACCGGCTGGGGAGAAGAAAGGCGGCAGCCCCGGGGTGGTGTTGCCCTCAGCCGCCTACCCCAACCGCCCAGCGCTCCCAACCTCCTCAGGGCCCCTGGCACCCTGCTTTTACCCAGTGGCATAGCCCGAGCGTTGACAGGAAACTAGCCAATTTCTGCTCTTTGAACAAAATCAGCAGATTCAGCCCAGGCTGAATCCTGAATCCTAGGGTTTGGCTCTCCCTGCAAAAGCACTGTCTTCTCTGTTTGGAGACTTGGTTCTTTTGGGAAGGCTGGAGCATGCAATTAATTTATTCATTAGTTGAAAGGTTTTGGAAACAGACTTTCTAAGTTAAAAAAAAAGAAGAAGAAGAAGGTGGAGGCGGAGGGAGGCGGCTCAGGAGGGTGTTAGGGGTTGAATTGTGTCTCCCTAAAAAGATGCGTTGAAGTCCTAATTCCTCAGACTTCCCGAATGTGACTTTAGTTGGAAATAGGGTCATTGCAGATAGAATCTGTTGAATGAAGATGAGCTCATCCTGGAATCCGGTGGACCCCATAATGTAAAGGGACTGAGGTTTTTGTAAGAAAAGGAGACATGGAGGCGGGTGCCCAGAGAGAGACACGGGGGATGAATGTGTGTGCGAGCAGAGGTGAGGTTGCAGGGACCCAGCCGGGAGCCCAGGGATCCGTGGTGGCCAAGGACTTCCAGCTACCACCAGAAGCCAGAAGAGGCAAGGAAGCTTCCTTCCCTACAGGACCCAGAGGGAGCGCGGCCCTTCTGCACCTTCATTTCAGACATCTGGCCTCTAGGACCAGGAGACAATGAATTTCTCTTCCTTTACTCTACCCAGTCTCCGGCCCTTTGTTATGGCAGCCCCAGGACCTTAACCCAGAGAGGGGCCCTGGCCATGTCCACCCAGAGCCTGGCAGCCTTCTGGGGGCATAGCGTGGTTCATGGTGGTTTCTTCTCACTTTGCACCAGGGGTAAGAGGTGCCCTGCTCCTGCACGCGTGAGTGCTCTCTGGCCTGTCTGGGACGTGGAGTCTGGGGCGCACAGCTCTTCTCAAAGCCAGAGCTGGTCTCCAGGATTCATCTGTCCACGTGCCCCGCTCTCCACCGCCCCTGCCTGCCCTGCCGCATAGCTGGTGACGGGGCTTCACAAGGCACCAGGGATCCCAACATTTACACCCTAGTTCCTTGGCGCTCACGGCACCTGGTATTGATCTTTCCTATCCTTTTGCCAAAGAATGAGAGTGAAGTGGCACCTGGGATCGCTGGGTCCATGCTCAGAAGCCTCCCGTCTCTCCACCTGGCCTCCTTCCTGGTCTCCTTCCTGCGCACCTGCCCCACGCCCCACGGGGGCCTTGCCCGCCTGTCCCCCTGCACTGGCCCCGAGGTACCGCTCTCCTCTTTTCCTGAGAATGTCTGGTCCTCCTTCGCCTGGGATCAAAGCCTCACCTCTGGGACCCACTTCCTGCTTCTGTCCCAGGCCAGACGACACCCACTCACCCACTCACTCACTCACGTTTCCAGAAATGCGCCTCTTGGCTGTTTTCCTGTTAAGACACGTGGCGGCTTGATTTGGCAGCTGCTATCTCGGGCAGTCCTGTGCAAAGAGGTAAGAGTGGGGCAGTGTTTGGGACCTCGTAGGGCTGGGGGTTCACAGTGCAAACCCTGTCCTTCCCAGAGGTCTTCAGTGCTCCCTTGGGAGGGGCAAAGACAGCTAAACCTAACATTTCTCTCTTATAAAATCTTCCAACAAAGTCACAATTGTATTATCTAACTTTTTCTTTAAAGATTTTATTTATTTATTTGACAGAGAGAGATCACAAGTAGGCAGAGAGGCAGGCAGAGAGAGTGAGAGGGAAGCAGGCTCCCTGCCGAGCAGAGAGCCCGATGCAGGACTCGATCCCAGGACCCTGAGATGATGACCTGAGCCAAAGGCAGTGGCTTAAACCACTAAGCCACCCAGGCGCCCCAATGTATTATCTAACTTTTATAGAGTAATTTTAATTCATATATAATCTATATTCAAATTTACCCAACTGTCCCCCAAATCCCCTTTATTTTTATTTCTGTACTTTTTTTTTAAATACTTCATTCTTTTATTTGTCAGAGAGAAGGAGAGAGAGAGAGAGAGAGGGCACACAAGCAGGTAGAGAGGCAGGCAGAGGCAGAGAGAGAAGCAGGCTCCCTGCGGAACAAGGAGCCCATGAGGGACTCGATCTCAGGACCCTGGGATCATGACCTGAGCCGAAGGCATCGGCTTAACCCACTGAACCACCCAGGAGTCCCTATTTCTGTACTTTTTACATAGGAATATATATTATGTATTATATAGTATACATAATTTTAATATATTAAATCATATCAGGTTAAAATTAAATGTTAACTATATATGATATACATGTTATAAATATATATGATATACATTACATATGATATAGCATCATATATAATATAAAACATAAAATATAAACACAAATAAATATATAATATGAAAACATAATCAAATCTGTGAAAATATAGAAACTATTTTATTCATATTCCCAAGAGCTGTCCCGGGAGGGGTTTGTGCCCAGGGTGGTTGACCCAAGAGACGTAAATGTTGGTCCTGCCCCGTGCAATCAGGGAAGGCTTTCCAGGGGAGGTGACATTTGATTTAAGTCTCAGCTCCAGTGGGGAGCTGCTTGGGATGGAGGCTTCCTAAGCAGGGGACAGTGAGTCCTCTCTGATTCAGTGTGTTTACTTCTCAGTGTCAGGGCTCATACTGGTCACTGGAGTCATGGAGGGAACCAGACCCTGCCCCGAAGGTGCTAAAAGCATTGGTTGAGGAGGCCTGGAGGGGCTCTGTCCCGTGGAGAATGGGCACATCTTCAGGTTAGAGCAGGAGGAAGTGTCCAGGCTTTGGGACCCCCTGGAGGCAACGCAGCTGGACAGGCCTCTTGCCTTTGGCTCTGGGCAGAGGCCCCGGGAGATGGCGCCGAGTCTGGGCAGGGGTGGCCCTCTCTCCAGGTTCGGCAAATTGGCCAAATTTGCTAGAAAGGTATCTCATCTCTGCCACAGAAACTGGGGAGAGGCAGGGAGCTAGGACCCATGGCTGCTCTGGATGCCATCTGCCAGGGGTCCAGGGGCCTAAGGGGGCCCGAACCAGCACTCTCGGGAGTGGGCGTCATGACGCTCAAGGCCGTGCCCTCCAGGACCCCTGTCAAGGAGTGAGAAGCCCAGCGGCCCAGCTCTCACCTCTGGAGTGCCTCCCTACTGGGGCGCTCGGTCCCCCAGGATGGCCTGTTTCCAGGCCAGGCTTCTGTCTGGAGGACTGGCCAGGGCGGACAATGTCCTTGACCTTTCCTCTGTGGCCCAGAAAAGTTAGGCTTGAGGCCAATAATCTCTGTCTGTCCCATTTTTCAGGCTCCAGCCTTCCTGCCTCGCTCCCTTCCTGACTCCTGCTGGGCTGCCTGGGACCACGCGGGGGGCTCCCTTGCCAGGACAGACCCCACCTGGGATCCCCGGGGACCTTCCATCGGCACCCTCCGTCTTCCCCTCACCTTCCTCTTCACTCTTCCGAACGCTGGGAGCAAACCCTTCTGGAGGGAGAGGCGGCCCTGGGTCCTGAGCCCACTGCCACCCAGCCCTGGGCATCTCAGAAGCTGGCCAACGAGGTCCCATGCTTTCACACCCTCCCTGGTCCCTGACCGCAGTCCCCGTGGCTCCCTCCCCGTCATCTCTAGTCTAGACCAGGATGCCCAGCTGTGGCCTGCAGGCCAGATTGACCCGCACTCTGGTTCTGGGAGTGAAGTTTTATTGGCACCCAGCTCTGCCCAGCTGTGCTTGGTGAGTGTGGTTCATGGCAGAGCCAAGAGGTTTCCAGAGACCACAAGGCCTTTAGTGCTTAAAATACGACCTTCTCGTCAGTTCTAGAAAAAGTGGGGGACCTCTGCTCCTCCCAGGGTCCACCTCCCCTTCAGCTTCTTCTCCCGCCTCCCACCCACCTCTAAGCAGGTCATTCCAACTTTGCCCTGTTCTACTGCCCCTTGGCCGGGAAGTCTCTGGTCTTCTGGGCCAGGCCCCATCTGCCTCCTCAGGTCTGCCTTCCTGCTGGTGCTTGTGGTCCTTCCCTGCCCGGGTGGCGTCCCCGTACCAGCCTTCTCTGTGGCGGCGGCTGTGGCAAGGGCTGGCCGGTGGATGGAGCATCGGGAGCGGCCACAGAGCCCAGTGGGCCTTGGTGGCGGGCAAGTGAGGGGAGGGTGTGTGTGCGAGGGGGACACAGGAGGCTCCATGGCTGTGCCCAGCCAACTCAGGGCATCGGTGTCCACCGGACAGAGACCCTGCTCTAGCCCAGACTCTCAATGCGACAGGCTCTTCTCCCTTCCAGGGCCCCCCCCCCGCCAACAGCCCCAGCCCCCCTGGGCGGTGCAGGAATCCGCTGTAAGGCCCCCTTGTCTGCACCCTGTCTGCCTGAGCTCAGAACATCCGTGTGGTTCACCCTCATGGCTCTGGGGACAAAACATAGAAGATAAGGTCCAAAAATGGCCCCGGGGCAGGATGGCGAGCCCTGGAACCCTCCAAGTGTTCTTTCTGCCCGTGGGTACAGACCCCTGCTGGCTTCTGAGTGAGGAGAAAGTGAGGGTTTCTGCCAGGACTTCACAGAGAAGCTTCTGGATGGATCTAGAAGCGCTCTGGAGGGGGGCAGGCGGCGGGGATGGAGTCCTCGGCCACACCGTCTGGTGTAAACAACATCCCCCCCACCTCCCAGGGCTGCAGTCCACCTTCCTCATGGGACCCTGGTGGGGGGCTCTGCCTGCCATGGCCCCGGCTCCCTGAGATGTGGGTTGGGGGGTGGGGGGTGTCCTCTGCGTGGGGCGAAGGAAGAGTCACAGGGAGTCGTGGGAGAGCGCGTGCCCTTGTTGCCAGACGAGCAAATAAGGAGCCAGGATGCCCATTTAGGCTCGAATTCCCAGTAAACAGCAAAATAACGTTTCAGTGTAAGTCGGTCCCGAACTCTGCACGTTTCTCAGAAACGCAAATGTAAGTGGCCATCTCGTGTTTTCTCTGGCAAGCCCGGGAGAGAGGCTGGGTTCCGACTCTGACACCAGGGTTTGGGGAATTTTTGTGCTGGAAAAAACCCCTCAGACTGGCCTGCCGCCTTCCCGCCCTGTGGCCTTGGCCCTGAGAGGGCCACTTGTCCTGTTATTCACAAGCACTTTGCCCTCCTAGGCATCTCCTCTGTCCTAAAATAGCAGCTCTTGAAAACGCACCGCCTGGGGGGCGGCGGGGGGCTGCGCCAAGGCCCCTGTGGGTTTTCTGGGAGCCCGCGTGCCCGTCGGCCCAGGGAGGGGCTCTGCCTTCAGTTTCCATCCTCTAAACCAGAGGCTTGAGTGGGCCGGCTCGGGTCCCTTCCACCGGGGTTGCGGGAGCGGCCGCACGGTCCCACCCGATGGGGCCTCAGGGGGCTGTCTGGATCAGGTGGGGGTGGGGGGCGAGGGCTACAGGCCCTCCTGATCGGGCCTTGAAGTCCCAAGCTCCTCCGTCTGAGTTTTGAGGCCCCCAGTCGGTGCTAACCCAGGCATGGCCGCAGAGGCCTGGGACTTGGATGTGACCTGGGAGAGGTCACAAGGAGCCACTGGAGACCGGAGGCGTTTCTGGGGGGTGTGGGGAGGGCTGGTCCGTCCCCATGACAGTAGAGGCCCCGAAGGGCTTTGGGGCCTACCATCGGATGGCTGGTAGAAAGCCACAGGCAGCATCTCGGTGGGTCTCAAGGTCTTGGGTCAAAACATCTACCCTTTGCCTGGAGGGGGCGTCCCAGGACACGGGCCCCCCTGCCCGGAGCGGACTGGGGCCTTGGCCACTCAGGCGCCTTGTCTTCCAGCTTCTCCCTCCATTCCAGCCCCAGGCCCTTGGGCACCCAGGACGGCCACTGGGGGGCAGTGCGAGCCAGGACACCTGGCAGGGATCCACCCAGAGGTGCCAGGCAAGCCAGCCCCACCAGAAGGGGACAGCCTGGCGGGGTGCGGTGGGGGGGAGTCCTCGCATGGGGTCGGCGAGGGCAGCCAGGACCCGAGCTGTCCTGCCCCTGGGGGCTCGGGGCTCATGCTCTGCCTAGGGGCTGGGGATTTTCCTGATGTCTATACGGTAGCCTCTCCTGCACAATCACACACACACACACACACACCCCGGCACCCACACGTGTGCCCCCATCACACGTGCCGTGTGTGCTCATACACACACCGACCCTGTGGGGTGAGCACGCACCAAGTACCCTCTTGGGAATGGAAGGACTTTGGGTTTTCCTTTTGTGCCTCCCCTTCCAGGCAGCCCCGGGGGGTTCCTGGTGCCGCCCCACAGCCTGAGGGAGGAGCCAGCCCCTGGTCCACCAGGCTCCACCTTTCTTGGGAGCCCCCCAGCCCTGGCATGGACCACACCTGGTTTTCATTTTGTCTTTCACAGTCAATTCTCTGGGTGGACAGCGGTCCGGAGGGCTGCTCACATGTGACCGAAGCTGGTGGGTGCCGCAGAGGTTGAAAGTTGGGGTTTTGCCGCTGGTGGCCCCCGGCGCCGTGGGTCCCACCCTCTTCCTTCCCTGGCTCTCCCCTCCCTCCTGGCTCTTAACCACCCCCTCACAACCTCCCTCTCCCTCCCGCAGGCTTACAAATGACAAAACTGAGCCCAGAGAGGGAGAGTCCCTTGCCCACTCTCACACAGCAAGTGAGGTAGTGCCTTTCAGCTCTGTTTGCAGACGTGCAGAAGGGGGTCGAGGGCTCGGCTCCCTGCCCAGGGACCTTGGAGAGCACCCCTTTGGGGTAGAGGTGAAGGTGGGCACGGGGTGGGCAGGTGGTTGACCCCAAGCCCCTTCCCTTGCAGACTCCAGATCACTTCTTTTCATCTGGTTCTCTGTATATTCAAATAAACCCCTTGCCCCCAGCTCTCTCTCCCTGCCCCCCCCCCCCCCCGTAAACCAGTCTTTCCTCAGTGTCTGTCCACTGTACCCACTAGGCTGAGCTTGGGGACCCTCGCTTTCCCGGGACAGTGACCCCCAACCCTCAAGGAGTCAGAGGGCCAGTCCCTCCCTGCTTGCACGGGCCCAGAGTTGACGCCGTAGCCCAGACTGAGGTTTTTCATGAAGCTGCCCCTCTGAGCTCCTCCATCCCGGACGCCGCTGCTTTGACGTTTTCAATCCAGCCTCCACTTGGCGGGAGCCTCCCCAGGGCTCTGATCCTTTGCCATCAATCTTTTTCACCGAGATGCAGTCCCAGTTCTGGGTGGGCTCAGAGAGGAGGGGTGCCCATGTCTTGGCACGTGGAGGGGGCAGGGGTAGGGCATGGGGGAGACCCCGGGGGTCTGTCCCTGGCCAATCCCCCTCCCACCCCTTTCATAACCAGTCCCCCATGGTGGGGGAGGGCAGGAGCTGAAGGTGCCGGAAGGAGCCGCAGGAGCTGGGGAGGGGCTAGAAAGAGGCCACCTGGGAAGGGAGGTTTGCAGGAAACCTTGGGGACTCGAGGACAGGGACACGTTGTGACTCTCCTGCGCCGCTCTGCCACGTGCTCCAGGTCTCTGGGGCTTTGCGGGCTCTGCTCTCCAGCTGACAGTAGTTCCTGACAGTGAGGCAGAGCTTTGACCAGACTCTGGCTACCGGAGCTGAGAATCCTGCTTTGCACAGGCTTAGGACAGCCCCCGGAGTGGTCCACATGCCCCTTAATGCATTAGCATTCATCACGGGGGACGGCTCCGGAGGGCCTGGGGCTGCCATCAGACCCCCCGTCCCGTGCTCCGGGTGCGCGTGTGTGTGGGTTTGCCTATAGGTTCCTACGGGTTCGCACATAGGTATGAGTGTGAGCACGCATGTGCGGTGTGTGCACTAGTGTGGGGGGGAGCACAAGTGTGTGCGCACATGCGTGTGAGCCTGTGCGTGTCTGTGCCTTCTGCACCTCCTGGAGCCCGCGCCGGGAAGAGGGCTGATGTGTCCCAACAAGCACGGCTTTGGAAGTGTCTTTGCCTTCCCTTCTCAGACCGCGCTGTGCCTCTCCGTGGACTTGGCCATTTCCATTCCCTGGCAGCCCTGGCGGCCCTGGCGGTGCTGTTTACCAGCCCCGTGGTGAGGCCCTGGCTGGTTTCGGGGGTGATGTTTCCCACATTGCTGAAAGGTTTGGCGGACAGAAGCATCCAGCTGTCTATAGCTTTCCTGCTAGTCCCAAAACCTCTAGCCAAGGCGAGCGACACTTAATCGTAACGCTAAATCCATCTCAAGTTTTTGCCGAGGCTCCAGCCCAGAATCCCTTTCCTTATTGGAAGCCGAGGATGGTTGAGCTGGTTCGTGTCCCGTCTGGGTGAAAGCTGGGAGGCCGCCATCATGTGACCCAGAACCTGCCACCCACCCTCTCTGGTCTTCTATGTCACCCAGAGGGAAGGACCAGGGCCAGGTATCCCTTTGGACTCAAGTTCCATGAGTCAGAGATTCCCCTGGGCTATGGGTCAGTATATCCTCCGGCAGAGGTTGATGCTGTCCAAAGACAACAGACAGCACGGGTCCTGGGCAAGGCATGCCCTCGGGGCGCCAAAGGTGCGAGGAGAAGGTGTAGGGTCCACTCCCAGAACCGGTGGGCCCGTGGGGTTTGGGTTTCATGCCTGACACATGTAAGTATTTCCTCAAACCCTGCCTTACTTCATGAAAGAGGACCTCGGACTACAGGCAAGACAGAGCAATAATGAGTGAAAAGCAAAACACAAAAGCTTCCAGGCTACGGCAAATATAAATGACCATAGGCATCGAGCACCAAGGAGAAAAGGGGAACACAAACACGCAGGCCACTGGAACCTGGCTCAGAGATTCCTGGCAGCCAAAGTGAAAATGGAAATAAGATCCATTCCATTGTCCTCGCTGTCCCCGGGGGATAGGGCTTCCCATGCCTCTCCCACGAGGGTACACAGGAAATGTGTAAGACCCCAGGGAAGGGGGACAAGTCTGCTCCCATCAGCCCGGAACGGACTGTCCTGAGGGCTGAACAGAGCAGTGTCTCTGCGTACCTGTGTTAGGGGAAGACTCCATTAAAGGCAGCCGTCACTGGGTGCTCTGGAAAGCACAAAGCTTTTTCCAGTCTTGGTTCTGAAAGAGGCTTTTCCCACGAAGTTCCATCTAGGTGGCCCTGAAATGCAAAATGGATGGTGTCCCCAGCGGCATCTAGACAGCAAGTGCTGTGACAAGTTTCATAAAACTGTTCCTCCTCACCCCTGGTGAAAGCCCAGTGCGCAGACCGCAGACTCCACAGGGGGACAGTGAGCTTCCGACGGCCGTCGTGCCTCGCAGGCTCGCTGGGGGGACGATTGCGCCTTTACCGAGCACCTCCTCCGTGCAGGGGGATGGGATCCGTGTATGTGGTCCCCCCCGGCCCCCTGTAAGGGGAAGACCCCAGGCTCTGGGCAGATCACAATGTCACCAGCGGCAGGAAGAGGCTCGTTTGGGGTCCTGCGGCCCCACAGCCAGCTCTGCCTGCTCACCCGCCCTCTGTCCCCCAGACCTGGTGGTCATCCTGGGGTGCCCCACTCAGGCTGCGGTCCCAGGGTGCTCACGACTGGTCCCCTGTGGGCACCTCCCCCGCCTGGTCCTAGGCGCAGCTCTAATGGGGCTGGAGGCGGCTCCCAGCTGGGCAGAGCACGCGGCATATCGTGGGTGGACATCCTCGTGGTGGATGGGGGGTGGTGACAGAGCCTCAGAAAACGGGGACACATAGGACTGGGTCCCATGAAGCAGGCCCAGGTAGGCCCAAGGGAAACTGCAGCCTGGGGTGGGGGCTGGGAAGGGGCCACGGGCAGCTCAAGGTAGAAAGAAGACCAAGGACGAGGGAGAGAAGGTTCCAGACAGAAAGCCCTGGGCACAGAGGGGAGTCTGAGGCGCCTCCGGTGGGGGCTCCTAGGGGTGGGGGCCCAGAGCAGCATGAGTGAGGGGCCGGGGGGTGCTGGCATAGGAGGTCGGGCCTTGGGGTCGGGCTGAGGGGCTCCCAGCCCCCATCCTTGAACCTGGGGTCCACCCGTGTGTTCTTAGAGGCCCGTGAGGCCCTGAGGGAGAGAAACAGTCACGACTTCAAGTCAACAGCCGCTGACTCACCAAGTCACTTGGAACGAGGTGGGTAATTTTATTTACCAGAAATCTGCCACCGATTTTTTCTTTTTAAAGGAGAGAGAAATGATTGCAGCCGAAGGGGGTTCGTCTGGCCTGAGCCTCGGCCTGGCCAGCCAGCGGGCGGCATGGCTGCAGAGCCCAGGGTGGGAGGGTCGTGGGGACCTGGCCGCGCAGGGTGAGGGGACAGGAAGCAGTGAGGTCGGGGCCGGGAGAGCAGGAGGGGTTTGGAGTCACTGGTGGGAGTGGTCTGTGAGCCTCTGGGAAAGCCAGTGGGCTGGAGGGGACAGGCCATCGTCTGGAGGGGTTGGGGTGGGCAGTGAGGAGGTCCATGTAGACCCCCCCAGGCACACGGTGGGGTTCCAAGCTTGTCTGTCTCTTTTTGTCTCCTTGAAGGCCCCCTCAGGCCCAGCCTGGTCACACAAGCTTGGGTCGCGTCCCCGTGCGGGACCCTTTTGCTGGCCACCAGCGGCTCTTTCCCATGCAAGTTCGGGGTTGGAAGAGATTTTCCTCACTACCCTTGACTCTCCATGTTTTTCTGCTTCATGTACCCCCCCCCCCCCGGGTTCTGCCACTATATCCCTTGGGTCCCCAAGCACTTGACTTTGAGAAACACCACTGTCCACACCGGAAACACTATGGGAGTCTGGAATATTCCTCTCACCTCGGTTCACCTGGTCTTCGCCTTGAACTGCCACGGGTCAACTTCCCAGCTTCCCTGGTTTCTCCCCAGGTTCTATGCTCATCCTGGTTCTGGCCCCTAGAAAAGGTTCCTGAATCGAGCACCGATTGGCCCTTCATCCAACATCCAGCTCGTGCATGGCACCATCTGTGTCCCCGAAGGCTGGTCCTCCCGTCCCTCCCTGGGGTATCCGGGGAGTGGTGACAGGTTTCAGGCTGGAGGCAGCTGCCCTGACCTGGTTCTCCCTGGGCTCCGCCCCCTGGACCACCGCCCACCAGCTTTATACCTCCTCCTCCAGGCTGGCTTCTCTCTTCTTGTCTCTGTGTTTCTTCCTTGGTTGCTCCTGCTGTCATAGCTTCCTGCTTGTGCGTCGGAGGCCTGCAGAAGGGACTCCGGGGCCACTGGTCTGTGGATCAGGAAGCTGAGAAGTCTTTCCCTTCCTCTACCACCCCAGGTGGCTGAAGCGTGGGAGGGGGTCTCACACTGGCCCCAGGGTATCTTTAATCACATCTGTGTGCGAGTGTGCACATCCTTGCGTGAAGGCGTGTGGTCTGTACCCATGGTGTGTACCCTTTGGTATCCCTACGTCCACCTGTGCCCGTAGGCATCTCATTGTCCTCAGCGTAAAGCAGCCTTGTGTACCCAAAACATGGCCAGAGTGGCAGTCCCCTGCCCAGTCCCAGACCCCATCAGTCCCTCGCCTGGCTGTGGAGTCCCCTGCTGCTGCTGGGTAGGGTCCCCCAGGCAAGTCGGACCCAGCCTTCCCTAGCAAAGTCTAGGGCTGTGGAAGGGTCTCGGTCCTTCACACCGGGACCAGCTTCTCTAGAGAATAGGCCTGAGTGTACCCCTAAGCCCCTTGGCAACCCCCAGATCAGCAGAGCCTGGGAGGATAGTCTGCTCTCTCACCTCTGCTGTGCGGGTTCCTCTCTAGAGGGTCCCCATCACTCTGCACCAGGAGCCTCCCCGTCCTCCATGGGGGCACCTTGCATTCCCTCCTCTGGGTGCACACACCTTTCGCAGAACTCTGTTATGGCCCGGTGAGGTCTCTCCCTCTAAGCTGGGAAGGAGAGTCTCAGCTGTCAGTCCCCAGCCCCACACCAGTAGGCAAGAGGCGCTCAAGGAGTAAATGTGCCTAGTATCCAGGATCTATGAAGAACTTCTCAAACTCAACACCCAGAAAACAAATAATCCAATCAAGAAATGGGCAGGAGACACGAACAGACAGTTCTCCAAAGAAGACATCCAAATGGCCAACAGACGCATGAAAAAATGCTCCACATCACTCATCGCCAGGGAAATACAGATCAAAACCACAATGAGATACCACCCCACACCAGTCAGAATGGCTAAAATTAACCAGTCAGGAAACGACAGGTGTTGGCGAGGATGCGGAGAAAGGGGAACCCTCCTCCACTGTTGGCGGGAATGTAAGCTGGTGCAGCCACTCGGGGAAACAGCATGGAGGCTCCTCAGAAAGCTGAAAATAGAGCTACTCTATGACCCAGCAATCGCATTACTGGGTATTTATCCCAAAGACACAAATGTAGTGAAAAGAAGGTCAACCTGCAACCCAATGTTCATAGCAGCAACATCCACAATAGCCAAACTGTGGAAAGAACCCAGACGTCCATCCACAGATGAATGGATAAAGAAGCTGTGGTTCATCTATACAAGGGAATATTCGTCATCGGAAAGAATGATTACTTACCATTTACACTGATGTGGATGGAACTGGAGGGTAATGTGCTGAGTGTAATACGTCAGAGAAAGACCATCATCATATGGTTTCGCTCATACGTGGAATATGAGAAACAACGCATATTCCCCTTCTAGGAGAAGGGAGGGAAAACTGAACGGGAAGAAATCAGAGAGGGAGACAAACCGTGAGAGACTCTTAACTCTAGGAGGAAACTGCGGGTGGCTGGAGGGGAGGGGATGGGGTGCTGGGGGACCAGGGTGATGGCCGTTAAGGAGGGCACGTGATATGATGAGCCCTGGGTGTTACACACAGCAGATGAATTACCGAACTCTACATCTGAAACTAATGATGTCGTATGTGTTGGCTAATTGAATTTAAGTTAGAAAAAAAAAAGAATTAGAAAAAGAAGCAGCGGCAGCAAGCAAGCTAGCAGCCGACCAGCCCTGCAGGGGGAGTACCCAGCCCTTGAGAGAGCAGGGGCAAGATGGAGACGGACCGTAGGTGCAGGACGCGGGGACAGGCAGGAGGTGGCCGCATGGCACACAGGGGCACAGGACCGCCCACCCTGGGCCCACTTGGCCAGGTACCTCCAGGAGGCAAAGGAGGGCCCTCCTCAGCCGCCCATTGCCCCTGCAGGCTCCCCCCTGCCTGGAAGGCCCGTTCCAGAGACCGCAGCTCTCCGTCACCGGCAGACCGTTCTTGACCTGCAGAGGCGGAGATGCTGGTTCCTGGGAAACGGGGCCCCACAGCCCGGAGTGGGAGTGGCCTGTGCAGGGGTGGCTCACCGCTGGCAGGGGGCCAGGAGCCAGCCAGGGGCAGAGCAGGTCAGGCTCCCGGCCTGGCACAGCTGGGGGGCCCGTGGCGGGGCCCAGAAGGGCTCTGGGGGGGGGGGTCCCAGTGTTCAGAGGAGCAGCAGGGCCATGAAGAAGCAGGCTGCTTTCCTGAGCACCCACAGGGCTCCTGGCGGGGGCATGTGGGGTGTCCTGGCACCCCACAGGAACGGTGAGGAACCCGCACAGCCCAGCTCCTAGGTCCTTGTCCTCAGCACTGCAGCTGGCGTCTGCTGGGGGCACTGCCTGACCCAGCCCTGCCTACTCCTGCGAGGCTGCCATGGGACCCCTTCACACCAATGTGGAAAGCGAGGCTGGAGTGGAGGCCCCATGGCCTCGAGTCGTCCCAGTGACCTCGCTGGAGCCTCTGTGGCTGAGGCCAGCGACACAAAGCAGACAGCAAGTTTGCCTCCGGCGGGGATGCTGGAGAAGGATGGCCTTGTGGGCATCTGGTCCCTGCATGGGACCCCAGGACCACAGGCCTTGGGGCAGGAAAGTGCACACTTTGCCTAAGTCCCTCTGGAACCCCCCCCAACCCCACCGAGGGTCCAGGTCAGGGGGGAGGTGAGAGAGGCAGCCAACAGCCCCAGGTCTTGCCCCCTTCTGTGAGTCCGGGCTTTCTCCTGCGGGCAGCTGGAAGGTACCAGCAAGGATTAACATGCCTGGATTTACCCTTCTCATGTTCTCTTCTCCCAACACCAAGGCCCCCGTGGGGTCTGCCCTAACTGGTTTATGTCTAGCTGTAGCAAAGAACAAATAGATTCCCTTCCAGCTGTTTCTGCAGCTCAGGGCCTTCCTCAGCCGTGGGCCACCTGCCGGGCCCCTTGAAGTTTCTCCGGGAACACTGGGGAGGGGTCCCTGCCCGAGGGAGAGGTCCTGATTCAGCGTCCCTTCCCCAGTCCGAGGTCTCAGAGCTGGAACACACATGCCCGTGCACGCACACAGCTGGCGGCGGTAACAGCAGGTAAGGAACCTCCTCTTCATGCAGCCGGGTGGGGTCCCCACTTCTTGGCTGTGCTTCCTCCTGCCTCGGCCAAAGCAAACTTCCTAACTGACAACATGACCCTCCCACCATCCTTGGACTTTCATCTGTCCCTTCACTCCTTTTGGGTAAAATCCAAACTCCCTTCATCTCACCACCTATCACTTTAAAAGCAGAGCCTCTGCAATGCCCGAGTCTTTATGTCTTCCTGCCCCCGGGCCTTTGCACAGCCCCTGGCCTCTGCCAAGAATGCCTGCACATGCCCTCTCTCACACTTGTCCTCTTGCTGACTGGCAATATGTCCTTGTCCTTCTAGAATCCACTGGCAGGCCACCTCTCCGATGGACCGCAGAGGAGGGAGTTTGGCTCTCCCACCCTCATTCCCCCCCCGCTTTCACCAAGCAGGTGGATTCCCTGCCTCTGTGGCCAGCATCCTGGAGCATGAGTGGCCACAGAGCCGGAGCAGGTGCTCAGCCTTTGACAAGACAGCTCACAACCCTGAATCAGCCCAAGACGTGTGGGTCCCTAGCAGGGCGCTGAGCAGCAGACGCCAATCCCAGTTCTTGCTGGAGACTTTGGAAGCAACATCCAGGGGCCACAGCTCAGAGACTCAAAAGATGTGTGTGAAGGCCTCCCCCTCACCTGCCCTCCGCAGTCCCTTATCCCAGCGTCGGGGGGGGGGGGGGGCTGGAGGGGGGATCTCCTCGCCCACCTGCCCTTAACCCCTCCCGCTCCCTCTCTCTCCAGCAGCCCCTCTCCTCCCTCTCCTGGGACCCTTCCTGATGACCTAGACTCAGCTCCCAGCTTCTGTTCTGTTTTCTTTTGGCTTTGCCCCTTCCCCAGATTCTCCACCACAAAGGGGAGCCCTGGAACTCACCCAGCCAGTAACACTGACCCTGGCTTTCCCTCTCACTCCCCTCAGCTCTCTCCCTCCCAAGACCTCTCTCTTTGTGCCCTCTGGCCCAAATCTGCATCACAAAAAAAAACCCCTTGAAACCCAGCTGGCAAAGAGAGACCTCTCTTTTTGGTTAGGGAAAAGGAGGGTGGGGAAGAGAAGGGGGGGGAGCTCACAAGGTCAAAATTCTCTTTATTCCATGGGGCACAGGTTAATAAATCATATTCCCATCAGGAATTAATAAAACCCTTTACAAACCGCATTTTAACTTCACATAACCCCCCACGGGCAGTGTACGAATAAGGAAACTGAGGCACATGGTGGCGGTGGCCAGCGGCTCAGAAAAGGCTGCCATGTAGAGAATTGTGACCAAGATGTCCACACAGCTTGCCGTGTTCAGACCCCATAGCGTCCCTGACCCTGGGCTGCTTCCATTTGGCCCGGGACAAAAGCAGGGGTGGTGCACACCCCGTGGACTCGTGGTCGGGGCCCGAGCTCCTGCCTGGAGTGCCTGGGCCATTTCTAAGCCACCTTGGCTTCTCCCCGAAGTTGTGTCTGCACTACTTCCTGTGAGTACTGCCTGTACACGCCATGGCCAGGGTCGATTGGTCAAATTATCTAAGTTGTTTAAAAGTGAGGTCTCAGACTTCACTTTGAAAGGAACCAACCTGGAGAGAGACCTGGCCCCACACTCTGGAAGATTCTGGGGCTGGGTGGGCCAGGCCTCATCAGTAGATGGGGCCTGCCAGGCCTGGCGGCTTCGTGAGGTCTATGGCTGCCTGAGCTTCAAAGACAAAGTTTGTTGGGGTTTTGGTTTTGTTTGGTTTCGGTTTTGTCTCCTTTAGGGTCTGTGGGCTGGAGCAAAAGATGAGGGCAAGAGTTTTTTAAGGTTCAACAAAAGTTTTAAGAAATTGTTTCTGTGCAACTACAGAGCTGGGAGACCTGGAAGAAACCCACGGGCTGCGGTCAAAGCTCTCTCACTGAAACACCACTTCCTCCCTCCTTCCAACCATTCCCTTGTCTCTGATCCATACCTCAGTGTGCCCACAGGGTTTGGGGCGACCCTGGAGCCCTCGGGGCCCCCCAACCTCTCAGATGACAGAAAGATGGCAGCAGAAAGGAAGACACACTGTGACACTGGGCCTCGGCTCTTTGCAAAGTGTCCCCAATTGGCTCCTGGGACCCTAGGTGGTGTGGGTCACCTCTCCCAAGAGCCATCCCCCAGATGGCCCCAGCCTGCAGGGTGTCAAGTCCAGACAGCAGGGCTCCAGCCCAGGAGGGCACTCAGGCTGGCGTTGAAGGTGCCAAGGCCAAGAGCCCTGCCGTGGAGGCTGGGCCAAGGTTGGCAACAGGGGTGGGGGCTGGGGGGCTGGGCTCAAGGCCGTCAGTGGTGGGAAGGAAGTCAAAGAGCCAGTGTCGGGCTAGGTGTAACCCGGCATGTCTCTGAGGCTGGGGTGGTGGCAGGAGCTGGGGACTCTGCCCCCCCGGAGCCCAAGTGTGGTGAGGAGAGCAGGGAATCCGCATGCGGTGGGAGGTGGGCTGTGAGCGGGGGAAGAAAGGTCCGCCACACTGCATGGTGCAACAGTGGAGATGGTCACATGCACGGGCCCCGCAGGACGGAAGGTCACTATGCTGGGTGGAGGGACCATGCACGGGTGACCCCAGGCCCGGCTCTCGTTGGAGGAGGGGCTTATGTCTGGGGTGCCCTGCCTCTGTCCGGAAGGAGGGGACCGCCTTGTGTGCACACAACTGTGTCTACATGGCACATTTCAAACGCGGATGACAGCCTTCCAGATGCTTCGTCTTGACCACTGTGAGCTGTTCAGCTCAGCTGCGCTCAGTCACGAGAGCTGATCAGACCCAGACACTCACCAGGAAAAATGCATTTTCTCATTGGATCTGGGTCCTAGATTTTGTAGAATAAACATCTGTGAACTCTGAGAGCATGTGTCCCAATTAATTATGGCCTGGGCGGGGCTCGGGGGCCGTGTGCCTCTGAGAGCCCTGCTCATGATCTGTTTTTCCTCTGCATCCCTCCCAGCCTTGGCGGGGGTGGGGGGGGCAGTCAGCAATCCAAGACTTGGAAGAATCCCTCTCCGAGGACGCCACTTTGGCTTCCCGGTGGCTCTGAGACCCTTCTGATCACACTAGGGTTTGGGTGGGAATAGAGGGGAAAGAGAACAGAATGTCACCTTGTCAGTAACTGTATTTAGAACGTACCCCATGGGGCACTCTGATTCCCAGCCCCCCAAACCTGGTCTGCTTTTTCCCCTTTTTTTTCTACAGCACTTACCACCTTCCAACATACTTTTTCTGGGCTCCCTTGTGCCCCCACCCCGCAAACCCATATGTTGAGGTCCTAATCCCCTGGAACCTTCAAATGGGACTGCATTCGGCAACAGGGCCTTTACAGAGGTGAGTAAGAGTAAGTGAGGTCACCAGGATGAGCCCTGAGCCCGGTGACATCCTATAAGAAGGGGAGATCAGGACACGGGTGTGTAAGCAGGACCGGCCATGTGAGGACACAGGGAGGATGAGGCTGTCTACAAGCCAGAGAGAGAGAGAGAGAGAGAGGCCTCGGGAGAGACCAACCTGCCGACAGCTTGATTTGGACTCGTAGCCTCCAGAACCATGAAAAAGTCAATTTCTCTTGTTTAAGCCACCCAGTCTACGGTGCTTGTTGAAGTGTCCCAAGCAAACTCATATAACACTATATAAAATTTATTGACTTCGTAAGTTTATTTTTTAATTTCGTGACCACTGCTGCTCGCCCCCGCCCCAGGGTAGAGATGTTGGATTTTATCCCTGATGCATCCCAAATGTACAGAAGTTGGCCTGACATTCAACAAGCTTTGGCACTGAGTAAATATTTGACGTTCAGCAAATATTTGATGAACTTTTACCTCTGGCCAAGACAGAATAACAGGGACTAGATTTACCCTCCTGCCTGAAACAATTAGAAGTCTGGACAAAATATATGCAATCAAAAGTTTTCAGACATTGGACGTCAAACAGTTCAAGACTGTGATCCCTGAGGGGTGGGACACAAGTCATGTGAGTCCTGTTATGGCTCCTGCTTACTGCCTGGAGGGAGTTTCCAGGCCATGAGCAGGGAAGGGGGCCCAGGCGGGGTCTTCTTGAGTTGAGGAGTTGGACTGTGAGGTGAGGGACAACCGGAGTCCACAGGCAGAGTGTGATGAGAGGGATGCAATCAGAGGGAGGGGTCCCCTGGGGCATTCAGTGGGGGGTCAGCAAGCTACCCCAGGTGGGAAAGAACCCTCAGAACAGATTAGAGATATCAGCACCCAAGCTCCCGCAGGTGGGAAATAGCAGGGCTTCCATGCCAGACTGGAAAGTCTTGTGGGCCACGGGCATTGGGTCGAGAGAGTGCTCAGAGGGAACTGGCTCAGGACTGGGGTAAAATGAGTGCTAGATGACAACCTACCCAACAGAGCTTAAAACTCAGCCTCCAAGGTTCGGACTGTTTCCAAGTCACTGTGTTTGGGAACAAAGCTCGATAGTTCCAGGGATGGAAACCTATTCAGCGCCCGCCAAGGGAAAATTTACAATGTGTAGGATCCCATAGAAAATTACCTAGTTATGTAGAGATACAGGGAAAATATGACTATAATGAGGAGAAGACTCGATCTGAAATGATAGAACTAGTAGAGAGGATAAAAATAGTTACTATAACTCTTTTCTTTGTTCTAGAAGCAAAAGGAAACACGGCACGTGTTAGGCGGACACATGGAAGAGAAGAAAAGAGATGTCAGAGAAACACTGGGATTAACTAAAGATTCAACACTGTGGAAGAAAGGATTAGTTACTTTGAGGACTTGGGAATAGAAACTCTCCAAGATAAAATAGGCTAATGGAAATGGAAAAAAAAAAAACAAAAACAAAACAATTATGGAGCATCAGGTAGCTGTGGGGGTAACTTCCAGTGGCCCTGAAGCAAGGCAGGAGAGGCAGGAAAGAATATTTGAAAAAAATAATGGTCAAAAATTTTACAAAATTGATGAATAAACACAGAGACCCGATGGACCGCAAGCAAAGGAACACAAAGAAAGCCACACCAAGGCACTTCCTCATCTAACTGCTTAAAACCAATGAGAAGGAGAAAATCTTGGAAGCAGCCAGGGAGAAAAGCACGCGGTAAGCATGGAGGAACAGAGGCAAAGATGGAGATGGGCTTCTCACCAGAGCCACGCACGAAAGGAGGCCACAGGAAAACACCTGTCAGCGTCAAAAAGAGAGAAAACTGCCAGCTTTCTCTTCTACTCCAAGCCATTAAAAAATTTTTTTCAAAGATCAAGACAAAATAAAGACATATTTAGAGACACAAAGCTGAGAGAATTCAGGATTGTCCGACCTACACTACAAAAAATATATCTATAATAAAGGAAGTCCTTGTGGCAGAAGGACAGATACCAGACGGATACTGGAAACTTGTCGATGGGATGAAGAACACTAGGACTGGTAACTCTGGAGATATATACTTGTATCTGCTTTTTCTAATTCAGAAATCCCTCTTTCAAGGATAATTTTGAGCCACTTGGCTCTGGACGGTGGCATTCCGGGCAGTGGTTTGGGTCAGAGCAGTGACAGCTTTCAGGAGCTCCGAGCCCTCTGTGGAAGGCACGGGAACGCTGCCCACACCAGGTCGTCTGGTGACATGAAAGCCAAGGATAGAAAGTCTGGCAGTGCAGACCACTGCTGCTTTTTGTTCGGAGTATATTCCAAACCCCTATAGAGCACGTCTACGAGCTCCACATACAGCAGGTCCGACGATGAAGAGAAGACATGAACAGGGACGTGGAAACGAGTCCTCCACTCTGTTCAAAGAATTAGCTGCCTTCTAGTCCTGAGAGTGCTTTGCCCATAACTGAGGCTGCATCTCTATGGCCGTCAACAAGGGGCACACATTCTTCTTCTAGCACCTTCTAACTGGAGGAGTGGCTTCTTGCAGAGCCTGCCTTGGCAGCTGGGCAGAAGTCACCGGGCACCTGTGTGCAGTCACCACCCCCATTCTGCATCAACGTGCTTCAAAACAGCATCTGTACCGTGTGGACCTGTGCAAAACTGTGCATTTAAGTTTACAGTGCCTGTCCCTGAAGACGACTTAGGGGGCGACTGTCCATGCTTGGTGTTTGCTCTCTGTCTTTCACTCCTCATGGATTCCGTCTCTGGTGAACCAGATGTAGAGAGCAAATGCAAAATGGGAGTGGGACCGTGATTGCCTCTGGCAAGTATGAACGTATGCGAAGAGAGTTTCCTGCAGGATACAGCCAGACCCCCAAACCTAGAGGCTAGAAGTCGTGTATATAGAAAAGATGTCCGGCTTTTTAAACATAAAGCAGTTGATGGTATTAAGAGACGTGCTGCTTGTTTGTCTGACCGACCTAAAATAGCGGAGCCCTATGCAGTTAGCTTTTCTCCACTGGATCCCTCTGTACATGGTGAAAGCGGAGGGAAGAGGCTGAGTCAGAAGAAGACAGCTAATGAGCTGCGTAATGACGGTGTTCATGGTGTTGGACTATGATGGGTGAAGCCTAACTCAGGGAAGGAAGGAGAGCAGCAGTTCCCGACCAGATGCTGGGTCTGGTGCACCTGCTGGAGATGGGCCCCACGAAAGCCAACCCATGGTGGGGATTGCTTGAGGAGTAAACCGGGTGAACGTGAGGCCCCATCCAGTCACAGGAAGGACCCAGCCCTTGCTTGACACTGGCAGAAGCTCAGATGGATCTCAAGGGCAGTGAGCGGGTGAGAAGAGCCCGTGTCTGAGAGGCAGCTGAATGGTTGGCAAGTGCCAAGAGAACTGGCATTGGACAAAGCACGAGGCTGTGCAGGCAATGGCATCACGGCCATCTTCAGCCTGTGGGCACCTGTTGAGTTTAATGGGGCGTTTAGATCATTCTGCGTCCCAGGCCAAGGTAGCACGTGAGAGCATTTGGGGGAGAAAACCTCTCCACCGGGAAAGGCTGTTGCCTCCACTTCCAGATGTCCTCCCTGTGAGTCCCACGATGCTTTAGCTGGATGGCAAGATGGTGGGGAGGATCACATCCCCGAATGCCACTGTGTGTTGGGGACATAGGACAGGCCCGCCCCCAGAAGACTCTCCTGTCCTAGAATCAAGGAGAGAATGTAGTTTAATCTGGAGTAAGCATGATCAGGTTTACATATGTGCAAGGGGGCATGAAAGCCAGTACAAAGCCTGGGCAGAGTTTTGACAGATTTCTGCAGTAGTGCAAAAGAGAGAACACAGGAACCTTCTCGGATCTCATTGACACACAGGAGGAGGCATCTGCGTGGGTCTCCCAAGGTCACCTGAGAGGTGCGTGCTTTCAGGTACAAGGGTCGGGGACCATGACCTTGCAAAGTAAAACCAAGAGTTTGGCCCCTTATCAGACCCATTACGTTCTCAAGGAGATGTCCCCGAAGGGCAGAGATGGGCAGGCAGATTCCTCCTTCTCCTTATTAACAAAAAAATGCTCAGTCCTCTACGATCTTTAGGTTCCTCAGATGTCAAATGGGTTCCTACTGAAGGGGCCCCTCCTACACTGCTGGTGGGAATGCAAACTGGTGCAGCCACTCTGGAGAACAGTACGGAGTTTTCACAAGAAAGTAAAAATAGAGCTCCCCAGTAATTGCACTACTAGGTATTTACCTAAAGGACACAAACACAGTGATCTGAAGGGGCACCTGCACCCCAGTGTTCATAGCAGCACCATCCACAATAGCCAAACTATGGAAAGAGCCCGGATGTCCATCCACAGATGAATGGATAAAGAAGATGTGGTGTATTTACATACAGTGGACTGCTATGCAGCCATCAAAAGAAATGAAATCTTACCATTAGCAATGACATAGTTGGAACTAGAGGGTATTATGCTAAGCCAAATAAGTTAATCAGAGAAGGACAATTATATGATTTCACACCTATGTGGAATTTAAGAAACGGAACAGAGGATCATAGGGGAAGGAAAAATAAAATAAGACGAGGGGCACCTGGGTGGCTCAGTGAGTTAAGCATCTATCTTCAGCTCAGGTCACGATCCCAGACCCACGTTGGGCTCTCTGCTCAGCGGGGAGCCTGCTTCTCCCTCTCCCTCTGCCTGCCATGCCCCCAGCTTGTGCTTTCTGTCAAATAAAAAAAATTAAAAAAAAAAGTAGGATGAAATCAGAGAGGGAGACAAACTGTAAGAGATACTTAACTCTAGGAAACAAATACGGCTGCTGAGGGGAGGGGGTGGGAGATGGAGTAACTGGGTGATGGGCATTAAGGAGGGCACATGATGTAATGAGTGCTGGGTGTTATACACAACTGATGAATCACTGAACTCTGCCTCTGAAACTGATAATACACTCTGTGTTAATTAACTGAATTTAAATAAAATGAATTTTTTAAAAAATGGGCTCCTACCACTGTCCTCAGAGGGTGTTGTTGAGGGATTAAAGAGTCTACCCAGAGCAGTCCTCTGGCCTTCCCCACCTCCCTCTTGTGCTCCATGTAGATGTCTGGGTGGGGGCTGGGAGGGCCCACCACCCCACTGCTGTGCGCTGGCCTGGCCCTGCTGGCATCCCGGTCCGCTCTGCTATCCATCACACACAGCCCTTGGACAGGCCGCCCTCCGATGGGAGGACGTGTTAGGTAATATGACGTCTTCCAAATGCTCCGGGGGAGCGTGGCCTCCCGGGTCATGTGTGCGGCGCCAGCTGTGATTGCCACTGATTGAGATTTCATACGTTTAGTTTTTCCCTTGGAAAGCTAGACTCCCACAGAGATCATGGAACCTTCTACGAAGAGTTCTGCTGTCAATTTAAAATTTTTTTGTTGGAGGAAGGGATGGCATCATTTCCACGTGCTCAGAAGCTGAAGCAAACATCTAGTGCAGATGTTTCTGCAACAGCTTGTGTTTCGCTCAGCTTGTATTTCTGATCCAAACGATGTGGATCTGAGCCCGGCGAGGGAGCTTGGGTCCTCTTCGGGGGACACTGCTGTGGCCCAGCCCCTGATGCTGACTTCCCGTCCTTGCGCAGGGCTGGGATGGGGTCCCGCTCTTCCAGAAGAACCTTCCATCCTCCCTGTCTGTCTCTATCTGCTGAAGTGGAGGAGCCCGCGTCTGGGGATGTCATCACATGGGACAAGCCACGGAGAGGTGGGCCCTCCTCTCCCCTGGCCAGAAGCCACTCAGGGGCCAGCTGGCTCCAACGTTACCCCCCCGAAAATGTCTGCTTTCCTATTCCCTGAGTTCAACACAAGCAACCACTATCTACTTATATCAAGTTCCTTTTGACGTGTTCAAAGACGTATGTCTCATCTAGGAGTCCAGCAAGAAAAACAGGTAGGCCCATCCGTAGAAGGAGCCTCTGGACCCCACCTGGAATGACATGAATCCGCAGCCCCGAGGTCTGAGGACCATCCATGCTGGCTCGCAGGTCATTCACTGGGGCCTTTACGGAAGTCATGGGTGCACATGCATGTCTGGAAGTGGCAGCGTGGTGTGACAGCGTGTGTGTCTGTGGGATTGTGATGTGTGGGTGTGTGTGCGGCTCGTAAGGGAGCGTGTGTCCCTCTGTCCACTGCAGTGACCTGTGCATTCATGGGGTATGTGTATGTGTGTGCGGTACATGCATAAAGTGGGTGGGTGGTGTGCATGGGAGGTGTGTGTGTGTATTTTGTGTAGACCATATATTTATGTACATGTGTGTGTATGTGTGTGTGTGTGGTGTGTGTGACTCTTTCTGTGCATATATGTATGTGTGTGTATTAGTCAAGGTTCTCCGGAGAAACGGAACTAACACGATGTCTCAGCTGGGGAAGGGGAGTGGGAGACAGAGAGAGACATTTAAGAAATTGTCTCATGAAATTGCAGAGGGGCTTGGAAAGTCCAAACTCTTCAGGCGAGGCCAGCAGGAGAGAACCGCGGTTCAAGTCCAAAAGCTGTCTATTGGCAGAATTCCTTCTTGCTCAAGGGAGGTCAGGCTTCCCTTTAGTCAGGCCTTCAACAGATTGGATGAGGCCCACCCCCATTAGAGAGCACAATCTGCTTTACTCAGAAGTCCGCTGATGGAAATGCTCCTCTCATCAAACAACACCCCCAAGAAACAATCAGAGTAAGGCTTGGACAAGTATCTGGGCACTATGGCATAGCCATGCTGACACATCAGAGCAACCTTCCCAGTGTGTGTGTGTGTGTGTGTGTGCGCGTGTCTGTGGGCGAGTGTATGTGTGTACGGCTGTATGAACAGGTGTTTGGTGTGCGTGGGGATGTGAGTTTGTATGTGTGCGTATGTAAGTGGGTGTGATGGGTGTGTGGAGGATGGGTGTGTTTGCAGTGTGTGTACGTGGGAGAATGTGTGTGCCAGGACTATTTTGGTCTTACCTCTTGCAGCTGATGATGGAGGGAGCCCCGTAATCCCCCACTGCCTAGAACGGGGTCTTCTCTCTGCTCCGCCCTCGACGCAAACATGGCGCTGTCAGTCCAGACTCTTCAATGCTCTCCATGGGCCTTGTAGGTCCCCCTCCACAGGGCAGCCAACGTTCAGTAAATGGATGCCTGGCGGCTTTTATTTTCTGTATCAGGCGTGTAGCGAGCCCTGGATGATAACCATTACCGTTGCTTTGTTCACATTATGATGTTTGAGGCAGCAAGGTGCCTTGTGAAGGGCACATGACCTGAGGAAGGGGGGAGCATCGTTTCCTGAGCCTCTGCTCTGTGCCCGGGCCTGTGTTGACTCTTCTCGTCTCACGGATGAGGTTGAAGATACAGACGACGCCAACAGTGCAGATGATAAGATGGAAGGGACGTTGCTCAGCTCAGGTCTTCCCCTGGAGTAGGTGAGGAGAGGGTGGGCCAGGAGCCCTTAGAGCTCTCCCAGCAGCTGGGTTCCCCCTCCCAGAGGGGCCGGCTGAAGCAGCACCAGGGGAAGAGAGTGTGAGCTCAGCGTTTCCACGTTGTGCAGTTTCTCACGGAGACCTCTCTCTTGCTCATTGGGAATAATGCCCAGGACTCCTGCCCCTGCCATGGTTGGCTACACAAAGTTAAAAAGTGTTTCCTACCTGAACCCATCTGGGGGGAGCAGGGAAATTCTCCTTCTCCTTGTGTTCACCAGGGGCTGGCACACAGGGGTGACCTTGATGAATGGTCACGATGACTCCTTGGTGTCTGGGTCCAGATCTGAATGCAGTGTCTGGGGATTTAGGATTGGGTGCATGTGTTTCTTTGGGTTGCTAGAACAAGATACCACAGACCAGGGAGGCATAAAACTGCAGAAATTTATTTCTCACCATTCTGGAGGCTGGAAGTCCGAGATCAAGGCGCTGGCCAATGTGGTTTCTGGTGAGGGCTTTCTTCCTGGCTTGTACATGGTTATCTTCTTGCTGTTTGCTCATGTGGTGGGAGTGGGGAGGAGATCTCTCCGTCTCTTATTATAAAGGCACTAATCTCATGATGGGAACTCCATCCTTATTACCTAATCCCCACGCCACCCCTGCCGCCAAAGCATCATCTCCGAACACAGTCACCTTGGGGGTTAGGGCATCGGCATGTGAATT
Organism: Meles meles; assembly: GCF_922984935.1. Classification (NCBI taxonomy): domain Eukaryota; kingdom Metazoa; phylum Chordata; class Mammalia; order Carnivora; family Mustelidae; genus Meles; species Meles meles. The sequence continues at coordinate 147,600,389 of NC_060071.1, read as the reverse complement.
TTGAGGAGACACAATTCAGTCTGCAGCATTGGGGCAGTGATCAGGAAGCTCGCATGTAAGATTTGCCTACCAGAGATCCACAGGAAGGGTCTTTTCTGCCCACCAGAGTTGTCTGTCCAGAGCTCCCATGTCCTAATGCCCTCTGGACCCCCAAATGAGCACCTTCCTAAAAACCCAACCTTATCAGCCACACCTGTGACCTGACTCCCACGTGCCCCCCTGCTCTCCTGCCAAGCGCCCATGCCCCCCCACTCAGCTCGGGGGCAGCAGGGACCTGAACGGGGGTGACTTTAGGGCCAGGGTTTTCACTTTGTGGGTGATGATGCAAGAGAAGGTCAGGAGAGTCATTTTTGTGGGCCATGGCCAGCGCATTTCTTAAAGAACTAAAACAGAAATATCAAGAGCGTATCTGAAGCTGTAGTTACTGTTTGGTGGGGGTTTGGTCCCATACGCAACGCACGCAAGTAACCCCGTCTGCACCGGATTTCTGAGCGTGGAAAAGAAGTCTGAAAGCTGCTGCTTTAGGGGATGCTGAGATTAAAAAGATCCCCTTTCTGTTTTCAGACTGCCTCCAGGGAAGGCACAGAGATGGGACACTTGAGGTAAGTCTGCCCTGTGGGAGTACCATTGCTGAACATCTCTTTTTACAGCTCAGGAAAATGAGGCAGAGAGGGGAGAGGACGCAGAGAGTTTCCCCAGGCCATCCACCGGGCTCCTGCCTCGGGCCTCCCCAAAGCCTCCTCCTGGGGAAATAGAAAGAAATCCCTGTAAGAAGCAGACAGGATAATGTCAGTGAAAATGGACCTCCAACAATTTTCTCTGGCAAAAATTAGCAGGAACAACTTTTTCAGAACTCTGGAAATTGACCCACACTTACAACCATTTTAACAGCAATTTCAAGAAAAATGGCAAGATCTTGAAAAGAAGAACAAGGTTTTCCTTGACTACACTTGAACTGACCCCATGCCCAATCTCCTTTCTCCAGCTTTGCGGTTGTCTTGAAAATCGATGACTCACAATCATGATGAAGGTCAGCAACTCAGTAGCCAGTGGAGGGGGTAAACGGAATGATAGCTACTTCAAAGCCCCACTACCAGAGAATTGTCATTATTTAACCGGTTTGATGGTTTGTTAAAAGGCCCCATTGGCAAGGCTGTTTTTGTCTGACCTGACTTGGAGCTCCCCTGGCACATTTTTGGGAAACATTTAAAGGCAAATGTTTAACTTCATGGCATCCAGAAGCAGTGGGTAACAACGGAGGCAAACAACAGGCTAACCAGAAAGCTTGAAAGGAAAGGCTGGGAAAGGAAAAGTCCATAGGAACTTTTAATTTTTATTTTACTTTATTTTATGCAATACATATTTATATATACATTTTAATATATGATACATATTTATGCAATATATGATATATGCATATATTGCAACACACACGCACACACGAGCTCTACACCCAATGTGGGGCTTGAACTCATGACCCCGAGATCAGGAGTCACATGTAGGAGCTCTTTAAAGCTCGAACATATTCCTGGGAATCTGGAAGTCCACATGCATGCTATGCACTTGCTCTGGAAAGACCAGGGAAGGCCCTAAACTCTCACATCTGGCTGATCTTGAAGCTGGAAAGCAAAAGCCAGGGTAGAGTTGTTACTGCCTAGCTGAGCATTGAGGGAGCCCCCAGTGCACATGAGAAAGAGCTCCCTGGCAAAGACTGGGAGAATAAGAGTTTCCAGGCACCAAACGAAAACTCTCCAATCTTTAACTGAATACTAAGCCCAGCAAGAAGAGACTTCACTGGCCACACACAATGAAAAATAGACTCTACACGATTTGTTCAGAAAAGTCACAAAGCAAAGCAAAACCAATCGACCAAAACAAACAAACAAACAAACGAATAAACAAACAGTGGCTGCAGCAGCAAACCCTGGGGAGGGAAGGATCTGGTCTCCAGAGTTAGCACATTACATGATTTTTAAATGTCCTGTTTTAAAAAACAAAAAAGAATTACATGAAAAAGAGAAGAAGAACAAAGACTACATCATCAAACAGCAGAACACACATCCCTCTTATGCTCACATGGAACATTCTGGACGGGTCACATTCTGGGCCATAAAATACATCATAACAAATTTAAAGAATAGATCTCTATTTGCTCTCAGACTACAGCAAACAATATTTGCTCTCAGACTACAATAGCGTTTAACTAGAAATTGCTAACAGAAAGACAGCTGGATAAGTGCTACGTACTTGGAGATTGAACAACACAATTCCAAATAGCACATGGGTCAAAGAAGAAATCTCAGGATACATTTTAAAATGTTTTTAACTCAATGAAAATGAACAGATGATTTATCAATATTTGTAGGTTGTAGTGAGAGCAATGTACTTAAAGGGAAATTTATAGCATTGGATGCATATATAGAGAAGAACCATCTAAAGCCAATCACCTAAGCTTTTACCTTAGGAAACTAGAAAAAGAGAGCAAGGTAATTTCAAAGTTAGCAGAAGAGAAGAAATAATAAAAATTAGAGCAGAAACCAGTGAAATTGAAAACAGAAAATCAATAGAGAAAATCAATGAAGCCCAAAGCTGGCTCTTTGAAAAGACTGATGAAGTCAATAAGCCTCTATCCAGGCTAATTAAAAAAGAAGAAGAGGGTAGAAATTATTAATGTCAGAAATGAAAGAGGGGACATCACTACAGATCCCATGGACATTGAAAGGATAATCAAGGAACACTATGAGCAACTCTCTGCACTCATACTCCATAACTTAGAAGAAATGTTCCTTGAAAGACACTGTCTGCTATTTCCCAACATAGTGAATGTGAGAAAATATAATAGCAAATACAATGCATAAAATTATTTCATTGATAATATCAATAAAGGAGAGAAAATAAATCTAGAAAAAAAGACACAATCTGCCCAAACTCATATAAGATATGCAATATAAATTAGGCCCAAATCTATTAAAGAAATGGAATCAATAGCTAATAACCTTCTAAAACAGAAAACACCAGGCCAGGTGGGTTCCCTGGTGAATTCTAGCAAACATTTAAGGAAGCATTTATACCAATTCTCTACAATCTCTTCCAGAAGATTGGAACAGAAGGAATACTTCCTAATTCATTTTATGAGCCCAGCATTAGCCTAATATCAAAACCAGATGAAGATATTACAAGAAAACTACAGACCACTTCTCATAAACATAGATATAATAATCCTCAACAAAATCCAACAATGTATACAGAAAGAATTTACATCACGACCGAGTGGAATCTGTCCCAGGCATACAAGGCTGGTTCAGCATTCAAAAATCAATTAATGTAATCCATTGCACCTGTTGGGGTTAATGCAGAGCACGAAATCATCCATAATACCTGACTTGCTAAAATGTAACACAGGCTGCTGAGGGCAGAAATGTTTTCGGAGAAGGGCGTAGGCCTTTGGAATGCCGAGGCCTGCCTGCGTGACCACTCTGCCATAGGAATGCCTCAAGGATTTGCCTTCCCCGAAGCTTTCTTAGCCCAAATGGCTGCCCTGTGATCTAAGAGATGTATACCTTGTTCCCTGCTAGGTTTAGCAGAACTTGCAGAATACACGGATTAGCATATGGTCTCTTTCCCATAAACAGATCCTCCTAGTTCCAGTAAGACCCCTTGTCACACATCATGTGCTTGAGAAGCCGTGCTAAAGAAGATTCATGATTATCCTGAAGGACCAATAAAGGAAGGAGCAAAGAAGGGCAAAAGGTCTTCATCTCTGAGAGTTGACTCCCTTGCCTTCTCCTCTCTTTCACAGCAAAGTGTGGAGTCATCTGTCATCTGTTGGTACAGGGATTGCTGGCCATTCCCAGCATGCATAAACAAGCCAAAGAAGAAAAATCACACAATCATATCAATGTTTGCAGGAAAAACACTAGAAAAAAAATACAAAGTCAAGTAATGATTAAAACTCTCAATAAACTAGGAATAACTTTCAGATCAAAGACTTTCTACAAAAAAAAAAAAAAAAACTATAGCCAGCATCATACTTACTGGTGAGAAATTCAAAGCTTTCCCACTATAATCTGGAACAAAGCAAGTATGTCCCCTTTCACCACTCCTTTTCAACACTGTATCAGAAGTCCTAGCTATTGTAGTAAGACGAGAAAAGGAAAGAAGATATACAGGTTGACAAGGAATAAATAAGGATATCTTTGTTCAGAGATGACATGATTACCTATGTAGAAAATCCAAAAGAATCAATAAAAAGTTTTGGAACTAATAAGTGATTATAGCAAGGATGTAGGATACAATGTTAATATGCAAAAGTTAATTGCTTTCCTATATAACAGAAATGAGTAAGTGGAATTTGTAATTAAAAAAATATCATTTACGGGGGCGCCTGGGTGGCTCAGTGGGTTAAAGCCTCTGCCTTCAGCTCAGGTCATGATCTCAGGGTCCTGGGATCGAGCCCTGCATCGGGCTCCCTGCTTGGCAGGGAGCCTGCTTCCTCCTCTCTCTCTGCCTACTTGTGATCTGTCTGTCAAATAAATGAATAAAATCTAAAAAAAAAAAAAAAAAAAAGATTCTCTCTCTTTAAAAAAAATATCATTTACACTAGCACTACAAAATCAAAATACTTGGGTATAAATCTAACAAAATATGTATAAGATCTATATGAGGAAAACTACTTAACTGATGGGAAAAAATCAAAGAAGAATGAAATGGAGAAGTATTCCATATTCATGGATGGGAAAACTCAATATGGTTTTTACATCAGTTTCTCAACTTGATCTGTAGATTCAATGAAAGTCCAACCAAAATCCCAGCAAGTTATTTTGTGGATATAGACAAATTAATTTTAGAGTTTATCTGGAGTGCCCAAAGACCCAGAATACGTATCTTAGTCTTTCGTGACTGCTACAAGGAATTACCACAGAGTGGGTGGCTTATTAAAAACAAAATTATTGCTCATAGTTCTGGAGGCTAGGGTGCCAGCATGGTCATATGAAAGCAGGGTGCCAGCATGGTCGAGCGAAGACCCTTTTCTGAATTACTGACTTCTTGATGTATCCTTGCATGGCAGAGGGGCAAAGGAAATACTTGGAGTCTTTTTTTAAATAAGAGCACTAAACTCATTCATGAGGGCTTCACTCTCATGACTTAATTACCTCCTAAAGGCCCCATCTTCTAACACCATCACATTGGACATTAGGCTTCCAACATGTGAATTTGGGGATGTGGGGACACAGGCATTCAGACCATAGAGATAGCCAACACAATACTGGAGGAGAACAAAACTGGAGGACGGATGCTCTCTGATTTCAAGACTTACTATAAAGTTACAGTAAATTAACTCAGAATGGATTACAGACATCAGTGTAAAATGCAAAACTATAAAACTCCTAGAAGATAATATAGGATAAAATTTAATAACCTTAGGTTTACCATGGTTTTTAGGCAAAACACCAAAGGCACATTCTGTGAAAGAAAGAATTGATTAGCTGGACTTTATTAAAATTAAAAACACTTCTGCTCTGTGAAAGACAGCATCCAGAAAATGGAAAGGCAAGCCACAAGCTAAGAGAAACCATTTGGAAAAGATCTGATCAAGAACTGTTGTCTCAAATATACAACGAACACTTGAACCTCAACAATCAGAGGCCAATCAGCCCAATTTTTAAAAAATGGGTTAAAAACCTCAAAAGATAACTCATCAAAGAAGGTATACAGGTGGAAAGTAGCATATGAAAAGATGCTCCACATAATACGTCATTAGGGAAATGTAAATTAAAACAACAATGAGATATCACCACACACCTATAAAATGGCCAACATTTGGAACACTGACAACATCAAATGCTGGTCAGGACATGGAGCAACATGAACTCTCATTCATTGCTGGTGGGAAGGCCAAATGGAGCAGTGACTTTGGAAGACAGTTTGGTGGTTTCTTACAAAACTGAATATATTCTTACCATATGATCCAGCAATCATGCTTCTTGGTACCCAAAGGAGTTGAAAATGTATATTCACACAGAAACCTGTACTCCAATGTTTATAGCAGCTTTATTCATAATTGCCAAAACCTGGAAGCTACCAAGATGTCTTTCAGTAGGGGAATGGATAAATAAGCTGGTCTATCCAGTCATACTTTGTGATTCAGATTGTGTGATATTCTGGAAAAGGCAAAATTTTGGAGACAGTGAAAAGGTCATTGGTTGCCAGGGGTTGGGGGTGGGGGGAAGGAGGGATGAATAGACAGAGCACAGGGCTGTGAAAATACCCTATGTGAATAGTTTCTTCCCATCTAATAAAAAAGATAACGACTTAAAGCAATAGTTACAAATCTATGTTGGTGGGCATACACTGTACATTAGTGTAATTTTTATCATAATAACAGCACAAATCAAAGGGGGAGGAAATGGGGAATAGAGAAGCCAAGTTTTTATACACTGTTGAAATTAAATTAGTATTAATGTAATCTACATTGTTATAAGTCAAGATGCTAATTGTAATCCCAAAGCAAAACCTCAAAGATACAGAGTAAAAGAAAAAAAAAAAAAAAACCAAGGGAACTAAAATCTTATACTAGAAAACATCGAGGTAACACGAACGCAGTAATGGAGGAATACGGGAACAAACAATGAAATAGAAAGCAAATAGCAAAATGGCCGACATATATACTACCTTACCAGTAATTGCACTAAATGTATGTAGGTTAAACATTGCAAGTTAAAGACATGCAGTGACAGAATGGATTAAAAGTATGATCTGATTAATTTTAGCCTACAGAGACATACTTTGGTTTTTAAAAAATTGAAAGTTAGGGCGCCTGGGTGGCTCAGTGGGTTAAGCCGCTGCCTTCGGCTCAGGTCATGATCTCAGGGTCCTGGGATCGAGCCCCGCATCGGGCTCTCTGCTCAGCAGCGAGCCTGCTTCCCTCTCTGTCTCTCTGCCTGCCTCTCTGTCTACTTGTGATCTCTCTCTGTCAAATAAATAAATAAAATCTTAAAAAAAAATTGAAAGTTAAAGGATGGATAAAAGATATGTCATGGAGTCGAAAGAGAGCATATAGGTATGTAAGCTGTACTTAAATCAGACATAGTAGGCTTTAGGACAAAAATTTTTACAAAGAAGAGATTTTGAAATGATAATAGGGTCAATCCATTAAGAAGGCACAATAGTCATAAACACGTGCAGTGAAAATGAAGTGATAAATAAGCAATTCGAAAATAATAGCTGAGGGCACCTGGGTGGTGCAGTTGGTTAAGCAACTGCCTTCAGCTCAGGTCATGATCCCAGAGTCCCAGGATTGAGTCCCGCCTTGGGCTCCCAGCTCCATGGAGAGTCTGCTTCTCCCTCTGACCTTCTCCCCTTTCATGTTCTACTCTCACTGTTTCTCTCTCAAATAAATAAATAAAATCTTAAAAAAAAATAATAGCTAGAGACTTCAACACCCCACTTTTATTATATGTAGAACTAGAGAAAGAACAAGGAAATCAAACAACAACATGAATGAGTCAACTGAAACTAAGAGATACCTGTAGATAGATAGAATGTTTTACCCAACACACCAGATAATTCATTCTCCTCAAGTGTGCGGTATAGGCTATCTTCTCTGCAGTATAGGCTATCAATTACACCATAAGACAAGTCTCAGTGAATTTAAAACAACTTAAATTGAACAAAGCACGTTCTCTGACCATAACAGAATGAAATTAGAAATCAACGACATGGGAAATGTGACAAATTCACAAATATGTAGAAATTTAACAACACGCTTCTAATTAACCACCACATCAAAGGAAAAATCACAAGGGAATTAAAAAATACTTGAGGAGAGTGAAAGGAAATGGAGGAAAATGAAAACAACAATATACAAAAACTTGTGGGATGCAGTTAAACAGTGCCCAGAGGGAAATGTATGGCTATCAATGCTGATAATTAAAAAGAAAGAAGGGGGACGCCTGGGTGGCTCAGTTGGTTAAGCAGCTGCCTTCGGCTCAGGTCATGATCCCAGCGTCCTGGGATCGAGTCCCATCCATATCGGGCTCCTTGCTCGGCAGGGAGCCTGCTTCTCCCTCTGCCTCTGCCTGCCTCTCTGCCTACTTGTGATCTTTCTCTCTCTCTCTCTGACAAATAAATAAATAAAATCTTTTAAAAAAAATAAAAAAATAAAATAAAAAAAAAATAAAAAGAAAGAAGGATCTCAGATGAATAATCTGTCTACCTTAAGAAACTAGAAAAAGAGTAAATTAAACACAAAAGTAAATATAAGGTAGCAAATCATAAAAATTAGATTTGAAATTAATGAGAGAATAGAAAAATAGAAAAAGAATCAGTAGAACCAAAATGTGGGCCTTTTTTTTTTAAAACCATCAACGAAATTGACAAAACTTTAGCTAAACTGACCATGAAGAAAGAGAAAAGACTCAAATTACTAAAGTCAGGAATGAAAGAGGGGATATAACTACTGGTCTTTCAGAAATAAAAAAGGTGATAAGGGAATATAATGAACAATTGTACCTCAATAAATTAGATAGCCTCATTGAAATGTACAAATTCCCAGAAAGATGTGGACTACTGAAACTGATTCAAGGAGAAAATCTGCTTTGTGCTCTCTCTCTCTCAAATAAATAAATAAAATCTCAAAAAATGAAAGGAGGAACCCTGGGTGGCTCAGTCAGTTGAGTGTCTTTCTTTGGCTCAGGTCATGATCCCAGGGTCCTGGGATCGAGTCCCATATCCTCCCTGCTCATGCTCTGTCTCACAGACATGCTCGCTCTCTCTCTCTCAAAAAATAAATACAATCTTTAAAAACAAAGAAGTAGAAAATCTGAACAGACCTGTAACAAATAAAGAAATAGAATTAATAATAACAATAATAGTAATAATAGACTTCTCACAAAAATGAGTCCAGGACCAGATGATTTCTCTGATGAACTCTACAAAAAGCTTAAAGAAAAAATAATACCAACCATTCACAAAATTTCCTAAAAACAGAAGAGCCAACACCTCCCCACTCATTCTGTGAGGCTAGTATTACCCTGATACCAAAACCAGATGAAGACATCACAAGAAAACCGCAAATTGATATCCTTGATGAATAGAGACACAAAGATCCACCACAAAATACTAGCAAATCCAGCAACTCATAAAGAGGATTATACATTATGACAAAATGGTATTTATCCTAGGAAAACAAGGTTGCTTTAACATTCAAAAATCAATGTAATATGCCATATTAGTAGAAGAAAGGGTAAAAACCACATAATCATCTCAATAGATACAAAAATGAGTTTGAAAAAAAAATACCATTTTATAACCTCTTTTCATGCTGTTTCACTCAACAAATTTGAAATAGGAAAGAATTTTCTCAAGCTCATGAGCAGCACCCATGAAAACACACAGCTAGTAATCTGCTTAGTAAAAATCTGAAAGCTCTCCCATAAAGTTCAGAAACAAGACAAGAATGCCCATTCTCTTTAATTCTACTCAATATTGTACTGGAAGTTTAAGCCTGAGAAATTAAGAAAAAATAGAAATAAAGGCACTCACATTGTAAAGAAAAAAATAAACCCATATTTATTTACAAATGACATAATCCTGTGTAGAAAATCATAAGGAATACACACACGCACGCACATGCACACACACACACATACACACACACACACACACACACAATTAGAACTAATAAATGAGTTCAACAAGGTTCCAGGATTCAAAAATCAATATACAAAAACCCAGTTGTATTTCTATACAGTATCATTGAATAAAAAAATGAAATTAAGGAAACAATTCTGACTGTAATAGTACCAAAAAGGATTAAGAATTAGGAATAAATTTAACAAAAGAAGCCTAAGGCTTTTACCCTGAAAATTGCAAAATATCACCGGGAGAAATTAAAGAAGTCCCAAATGAGAGACATCACATGCTCAGAAATTGAGGGAGTTAACACTGTTAAGATGACAATAGTCCCCAAATTGATACAGAGTAAGTGCATTCCCTGTCAAAATCCTAGCTGGCTTTCCTCAGACATTGACAAGCTGGTCCTAAAATTCATTTGGTGATGCAAGAGCCCAGAATAACCAAAGCCATCTTGAAAAAAACCAAGAAAGTTGGAAGGCTCATACTTCCCACTTGGAAAACTTACCACACAGCTACCGTAATCACCAAGGCGATACTGGAAGCAGAGTAGACGTATAGGTCGATACAGTAGATCTGAGAGTCCAGAAATTAACCCTTATGTGCATGTTTATGACTTTTGAGAATGGTGTCAAGAAAATTCAGTGGTCGGAGAAAAACAACAAACAGATGTTCATGTGCCCAAAAAACCCCAAAAGTCAACAACAACAACAAAACAAAACAAAAAAACCAAGTTGAGACCCTACCTCACACCATATAGAAAATTAACTTCAAGAGATCAAGACCTACATTTAAGACTATCTAAAGTTTTAAAACCCTTAGAAGAAAACAAAGATGGATGTCTTTCTGACTTAGAATTGGGTCATGGCTTCTTAGTTATCACATCTACGGCACAAGCAACCAAAGAAAAAGTAGATGCGTAGGATTTCATCCAAATTAAAGGTTGTTGTCTTTCAAGGACACTACCAAGAAAGTGAGAAGAAATCCTATCAAATGGGAGAAAGTATTTGCATATTATACATCTGATTATATCCAGAATATATAAAGAACTCGTACAAATGAATTATTAGAAGGCAAATCCAATGAAAAATGTGCAAATACTGGCGGCATCACATTACCTGATTTCAAGATTTACTACAAAGCTGTGATCACCAAGACAGCATGGTACTGGCATAAAAACAGACACATAGACCAGTGGAACAGAGTAGAGAGCCCAGATATGGACCCTCAACTGTACGGTCAAATAATCTTCAACAAAACAAGAAATAATATACAGTGGAAAAAAGACAGTCTCTTCAATAAATGGTGCTGGGAAAACTGGACAGCTATACGTAGAAGAATGAAACTCGACCATTCTCTTACACCGTACACAAAGATAAACTCAAAATGGATAAAAGACCTCAATGTGAGACAGGAATCCATCAGAATCCTAGAGGAGAACGTAGACAGTAACCTCTTCGATATCAGCCACAGCAACTTCTTTCAAGATATGTCTCCAAAGGCAAAGGAAACAAAAGCGAAAATGAACTTTTGGGACTTCATCAAGATCAAAAGCTTCTGCACAGCAAAGGAAACAGTCAACAAAACAAAAAGGCAACCCACGGAATGGGAGAAGATATTTGCAAATGACAGTACAGACAAAAGGTTGATATCCAGGATCTATAAAGAACTCCTCGGGGGCGCCAGGTGGCTCAATGGGTTAAGCTGCTGCCTTCGGCTGGGGTCATGATCTCAGGATCCTGGGATCGAGTCCCACATCGGGCTCTCTGCTCAGCGGAGAGCCTGCTTCCCTTCCTCTCTCTCTGCCTGCCTCTCTTGTGATTTCTCTCTGTCAGATAAATGGATAAAATCTTAAAAAAAAAAAAAAGAACTCCTCAAACTCAACACACACAAAACAGATAATCATATCAAAAAATGGGCAGAAGATATGAACAGACACTTTTCCAATGAAGACATACAAATGGCTATCAGACACATGAAAAAATGCTCATCATCACTAGTCATCAGGGAGATTCAAATTAAAACCACATTGAGATACCACCTTACACCAGTTAGAATGGCCAAAATTAGCAAAACAGGAAACAAAATGTGTTGGAGAGGATGTGGGGAAAGGGGAACCCTCTTACACTGTTGGTGGGAATGCAAGTTGGTGCAGACACTCTGAGAACAGTGTGGAGATTCCTCAAGAAATTAAAAATAGAGCTTCCTTATGACCCTGCAATTGCACTGCTGGGTATTTACCCCAAAGATACAGACATAGTGAAAAGAAGGGCCATCTGTACCCCAATGTTTATAGCAGCAATGGCCACGGTCACCAAACTGTGGAAAGAACCAAGATGCCCTTCAACGGACGAATGGATAAGGAAGATGTGGTCCATATACACAATGGAGTATTATGCCTCCATCAGAAAGGACGAATACCCAACTTTTGTAGCAGCATGGACGGGACTGGAAGAAATTATGCTGAGTGAAATAAGTCAAGCAGAGAGAGTCAAGTATCATATGGTTTCACTTATTTGTGGAGCATAACAAATGACATGGAGGACATGGGGAGATGGAGAGGAGAAGGGAGTTGAGAGAAATTGGAAGGGGAGGCAAACCATAAGAGACTATGGACTCTGAAAGACAACCTGAGGGTTTTGAAGGGGCGGGGGTGGGAGGTTGGGGAACCAGGTGGTGGGTAATAGGGAGGGCACGTACTGCATGGAGCACTGGGTGTTGTGCAAAAACAATGAATACTGTTACGCTGAAAAAATAAATAAATTAAAATAAAATAAACATTTTCAAAAATGATGTAATTACATGGGAAAGTAATTTTAGTGGTGGGATTATACAAGGCTTTATAAATTTTCTGGGTTTTAGAGCTTCTAATTGTTTTAGTAAACGTGTTGCTTTTTACTTAAAAAAAAATAAAAATAAAAATGATCTCCAGCCCCAGAAAAAAAAAATGTGCAAATAGTTTGAACAGACATGTCTCCAAAGAAGATATACAAATAGCCAACGAGCACATGGAAAGATGCTCAACACCATTAGTCCCTAGGGAAGTGCAAACGGAAACCCCGAGGTATCACCTTACACCCGTTAGGGCTACTATAATCAGAAAGACAGAATAATTCGTCTTGGTGGGGATGTGGAGAAATGGAGCCTCACACACGGCTGGTGGGAATGTGAAATGGTGCCACCACTTTGCAAAACACTTCCTCAAAGATTCAGTCATGGAGTTGACTCAGCAATTTCACTCCTAGGTAAACGCTTACAAGAACCAAAAACAGGGACGCCTGGGTGATTCAGTCTGTTGGGCGTCTGCCTTTGGCTTGGGTCTCGATCCCAGTGTCCTGGGATCGAGTACCACATCTCAGGCCTCTTACTCAACAGGGAGCCTGTTTCTCCTTCTGCCCGCTGCTCTCCCTGTTTACACTCTCTCTCCCTCTCTGACAAGCAGATAAATTAAATCTTTTTAAAAAAATTTAAAACGATATTCACACCAAAACTTCTCCTCGATGTTCACAGCAGCGTCATTCATATTAGCCAAGGCTGGAAATAGAGCACATGCCCATCAACGGATACCAGGCCCCTAGGACATTAGGGCAGGTCCCCACCTGGCCTGGGACTGTATACTTCCTGCTCTGAGACCTATGTCTCTTGCTTCTGCTCCAACAGAGAAATCACTCTTCTCGATCCTGCACTCATCAGGAGGGTAACACAGAGGAAGAGAGGCCACTCGTGGTATCCACGTAGAGTAGGGACATCATTTAAAGCAAAGTGGCAGAGGCTGGCTGAAAGGGCTGGGTGAGAGAGTGTCCCGCAGGCTCTGGGGCCCCATAACACCGTCCAGACCTATAAATGTGCTCAGCTTCCCGGACCTCGAGGGTTTTGGGAGCTCCTTCCTCTTGAAGATAAGGACGTTGCCCTAGCGGCCCACATGGCCAGCCTAGGGCTCAGCCAGCTCTGGATCTTCTGTTTCTGTAGCCAGTCTGCAAAGGCATGCTGGGACCCACACCCCTTAGCCGTGGGAGGGGGAGGCTGAGGGCCCAGCCCGCAGGAGCTCAAGTCTGATCTGGCAGGCAGAGCAAAGACGTCTGGAGTCGGCCGAGGCTAGGGAGGAAACCAGGGGACCCGCAGCTCCCAGGAGACCCTTGGAAGAAATGAGCCAGAGCCATATCATGAGGCCACATGTCAACAGTCTGTGAGAGGAGAGACAGAAGTCACCCCAGAACGAAAGCATGCCTGTGCGAGTCGATATAAATGTTTTCTAGGCCGTGAGCCTGGGCTAGGGTTTGCCTGTGGTCAGCTGAGACGCACCGGCAGGCCTGCAGCCTGGGCTGGCCTGGGCCCCGTGCCAGCCGCACAAGATGTCCAATTAGAGACGCGCCCCCCCAGGGGATGCTGAGTTCCAGGTGTGGGGACCAGAAGGCACAGATCTGATGTATGTGAAAGGCTAATGGGAGTCAGAGGAAGCCCAGCTCACTGCAGGGAGGGGCTGCCCATGTGGCCGAGGATGGGCGGGGGTGGCAGGGCCGGGAAGCCGGCAGGTGGCTTGGGGGTCTATGGGGCTGCCTTACGCCAAGAGACAGAGCTGCGGCTGGCCACACAGACCCGAACTTTCTCTGTCACTTGGCCCCTCTCTGCCCTCAGGGACAGAGCCACTTGGCCCTGACAGCGGGCCTCTGGCCAGCCCAGCCCCCATGCCATCACCATCCCTGGCGTGCAGGGCGACCGGGTCCGAGTCACTACTGCCCCCAGGGCGGGCCTCTTCAGGTCCTTCTAGGCCTCTGCTTCCGAGACAGCTCCAGGCAGGGCCGGGCTGTGGTCAGCCGAATGGCCGCTCCAAAGCCGTCCATGCCCTAATCCCCAGAACCTGGGACTCTGTGTCCTCTGTGACCTCATGGTGACATGACCTTGCCCACAGGCTTGAGGTAAGGACCCTGGGAGGAGGCGGCGACCCTGGGTGCAGTGAGTATCATCCCAGGTGAAGAGGGCGCCAGGAGGTCAGGGTCCTCGTGATGTGCTGGAAGAAGGACCCGCCAGCCACAGCCGCACGAAGGTGGAGGAGGCGGCTTGGAGCCAAGGTGACAGGGGACCTCAAGAAGCCCGAAGGGGCCGCTGGCTCTTGAACCTCCAGGAGGAGACAGTGCCTCAAGATGGGGCCACTGAGACACACGGCGGACCCCGGCCTCCAGAACCAGGAGGAAACCAACACGTGGACCGGACGCGAGCATCCAGCCAGCGCGCACGCACCACTGTCTGGAGGGCCACGGGAGCCACAGCGGATGCGGCCAAGAAGTCTGTGGCTTGGACTTCGCGGCATCCCCTGCAGCCCTGAGGTCCCGAGGGGACGCGGCCACCCCTGCAGTTCCCGGGGCCGGACACCCCGCGCAGCCCTGTAGTTTCCCCAGCTCAAGGCCACGTGTGGCCCAGGTGGGGCAGCGGTGCCCTGACCGCTTACCCAGCTCACGCCTCTTTTCCGTGCGGGCTCCTTGACAGCCTTCTCTGTCGCGGGAAGCAGGGATTCGTTGGCCATCCCCCAGGAAAGGAGCCCCCTGGTTGGGGCCGTCTCTGAAGCCCAGAGCACGTGGAGGGAGACGGTGGCAAGCAGCTCTGGCCGGTTCACACCAGCACACCCTTGTCCTCGCCGGGCTGTGGACGCAGCCTGGGCTGAGCGTCGTCGGGGATCCAGAGGGGGACGTCTCTTTCCAGCAGGGGTGGCGAGGCTGGGGTGTGAAGAGGACAGTGCGGGCAGGCGGGGCCGGCCCAGGAAAGGCCCCGGTCAGGTGCCAGGACAGCACGCAGCTGGATGAGAGCCCAGGGACGGCGTGGCAGGAGCAGGGGCCGCAGACAGAAGAGGGTCAGAGGGGAATGGCCGGGACTGGAGGCCGAGCAGCATGGAGGGTCCCGAGCGCCAAGGCCAGACCCTGCAGGACGGAGTGGGCAGCCACGTGTGGGCTCGTCTTACTGGCCCTGGGGAGCCAGGTGGGTTCTCGAGGCTCTGTCTGGATGGACAGAGAAAGGGCAGGGGCGAGACTGGAGGCAAGGCCTGGAGGAGGGTCAGGCCCTGCTTATCCAGGAGGCGACAGCTCAGTCCCCGGGGCAGTGGGAGGGGTGGGTAGGGCCGGGCACCAGGGCCTGCTTTTCCCGGAAAAGGTAACTAACGGGGGAGCTTCGGGAGAAGACCCTGGGCCCTTCCTCAGGAGGGGCCGCCTCCCTATCCTGGAGGCTCCGTCCCACCACCCACCCCCCGCCCCTGCCCACTTCCTCCTGCTGTTCCACGGGGTCGAGCCCCCTACCCGCCCACCTGCCCAGGCCCTCTGTGCCCACTCGCTTCTTGGGCGTGTTTTTCTTCTGAAGAGGTCCTGCCGGCAAGTCTCCCTGGAGCGGCGCTGCGCTTCCCTCTGCCCCGGGCTCCCAGATTTCATTACCTCTAATGAGCCCATCTGAGGCCGGGCGAGGCAATTAGGAGAGCCAGGCCTTCCCGGAACCGGTCCGCAGAGCCAGGCAGGCGTGCGGTCCCAGACGCGCCGCCCACCGCCTTGTAATGAGAGGGCGAAATCCGGGAATTAATGAGGACAGGAAAATTAATCACAGGTTTTCGGCAGGTTGGGAGTCTCAGACCCCCCAGCCCAGATCTGGGGGTGGCCTCCAGCATCCGGAGCCTTCCCGGCCTGCCCTGCGCCCGGGGTGGGGGAAGCAACCTGGGACAGAGCTGGGCCAGAGCAGGAGCCTGAAGGATGGAGGCTGAGTTCCGGCCCTGCTTTGTGCTGTGTGACCTGGGGCTGGGTGCTTAACCTCTCTGAGCTCTAGGGGCCTCCACTTCTTAGAGGAGGATAAGAATCTGGTGCGGCTGTGGTGCTGAAGGGACGTGGGAAGTCTCACAAGCCCCAGGTCAGATCATCAGAGACAGGGCTCCTCCCTCTCCCCAGGAGCTCACGCCCGGCCCGCCCGAAGGATCTGAAAAGTACCCACATGCGGATGACTCAAGGCGGCATCCCTGGGTGTAGGGGTGATGTGGCTGCCCCAGATTGCCTCTGGGGATGGGGAAGGCAGGGACGGGGAAAAGGGCCGGCTGAAAACGCGGGGTAGGGGGCACAGCCTGTGCAAATGTCCAGAGGTAGGAAAGGGCAGGTGCGTTTGCTTACCCAGTTGGGTGGTGCTACTTGGAGCAGAGTGGGGAGACACACGGTGGGGTTCCTGGTCGGGGCCTGATGAAGGTGGGCGCCGGAAGCCAGGCCGGGCACGTGGCTGGGTGGCCCGTGTGCACGGAGGGAGGCCAGCTTGCCACTCTCTGCCTCACTGGTCTCGACCCCAGCCCACCCGTGCATGGTCGGCCTGGGGCTCACCGCGGGGGTAGCCACGTCTGTGTCTGGGATCAGGAGACCGTGACACCCAACACGGCACACCCAGAAAGTGGCTGCAGCATTTCGTGTTGAGGACCACATTACAAATACGTTTTCAATCCCCTTCTAAGATACAAAGTTTACATAAAAGACGTTTTGCCGGCGAGCCTCCCTCCCGGAGAACAGACCCTTTGTTCACCGCGGTGTAGGCTGGCTGTGAGAAGGCAGGGGCGCAGCCTACAAGGTGAGTGCAGAGGGGTGCGGGAGGGCCAGGTGGGCACAGGTGAGCGCAGCTGGACTCGGCTCAGAGGTAGCCTGAGGGAAATGCCACGGGCGGTGGGCTTGGAGGAACCTGGACCGGGAGCAGAGGACCTCTGAGGCCTGGTACCTGGGAGCCAGGGTCTGGGCAATGTCTAGGGTGCTCTGAGATCCTACATCAGGCTAGGCCTCCCGGGGCACGGTGCGAGTAGGGGAGGAAAACCCGTCTCCGAACCAGGAGGGTCCTATACAACCTACCATGTCTGGAAGGGCCCCGCAGATCGCTTGGCCCAGGGGCAGTGAGGAACATCTGCGGGAAGGGCCAGACACTGACTGCAGGTGAGGAGGGGTGGAGGTTGGGTGCAGGGTCCTCCGGAGCTAAGGGGAGGAGGCTGGGGACTAAGCTGGTCTGACGGCAGAAGCAGGCCTTCTGGTGGGGGAGGCTGCTCTTGGCATCCACGTAGAAAACCCTATCAGACGTGCTGGGCCCCAGACCCGCACCTGCTCCCTCTCTGTGCAGGGAGGCCCTCCGAGGCGTCTTGCTATTTGTGGGTGGGTGGCCAGGGGTCTGCTGCTCCCAGCCGCTGGATCTCAAGACCGAGGCACCCTGCTGGGCTAAGGCAGGGCTCAGTGGGGCCGGCCTGCTCTGCACAGGCACAGCCTGGATGTGGGGGAAGTGATGCCCCAGGGACAAGGACAAGACGGGGGGTGGCACACGGGGGGCTCAAGAAGACAGGTGTCTCGAGGAAGTCTTCTGGGCAAACTCCAGAAGTGATGGGTGAGGTTCGCAGGCTGGTACCCTGGCTTCCTGAAGGTTCTGGCTAACTCCTCCACAGAGAGGCAACTCCTATCACGTCCTCTCCTCCAGGAAGCCTTCCTTCCTTGAGCCTCCAGCTGGGCTAGGCCTCACTAGCCCACTGAGCTTCCTCCCTGCATGCCATTTGCAGGCCACCTCCAGCCCCTTCTGCCCGGGTCCCCCTCCAAGGCGAGGTCCACATCCCACTCGGTGCCCTGACCCAGGGCCCAGCCCAGGGAGTGCGCGGCACCAAACCAGACCCAGGGTGGTAGAGCAGTCAGGGAAAAACAAACCACAGAGCTCTGCACTCACCGGGCCCTTCCCTGCTGTAGAGGCTGCGGTTTGGGTTGGACCTCTGTTGGCTTCTGGAAGCAGAGGTGGGCGGCCCAGAGAGGATGGAGGGGTGGGGCGTGTTCATGCTGATTGAGAAAGCCTGTTGGCTGTGCCTTCATAAAGGTTTCCCTGATTGCTTTAATAATGAAATGTTCTATGGCATCAAACAGTCCTCCTTATTAGCCCAGAAAGGTCAGGGCACTGAGCCCTCTGCGTTTCCCCAGGGCTATTGGCGGTGACCTTTAGCTCGTGATGGAGGCCTCTACCATCACCCAGTGACTGGCAAGGGCACCCTCCATTCTAACACCTCCTCCCTAGACACATGCCCCTCTCAGTATGCCCGGTGTGAGGTACGGCCCTTCTGCTGGGTAGAAACAAGGCGAGTGCAAAAGTCTGGTGGACAAGCAGAGCAAGCAGGTAAACCGTGGGGCATTTCCAGCCGCCTTCACGGGGCATACGCTCCATGCCAGACGCTACGTGCCTCCGTTGTACAAAAGGTCTGGCGGACGCTGGGGGAGCTGATGTCTCGGGATCTTGCTGGTTACATTCGGTGGAGCCCGGCCTTGAACCTGGGGGCCGCACCTTCTCACGTTCACATGGGAGGCCGCCCTTGTTGCAAGGCGGAGCTCCCAGGGAACGGGGGCCTGAAGTCCGTCTCCAGTGGGTGCCGTGGGACGAACGCATGGAGAGCGGACGGTGGAGGCGCGGGCTGGTGGCCACAGTGGGCGGGGAGCGGGGCCCAGGGGAGGGCAGCTGGGCTGGGGAGACGGGGCTCAGGAGGAAGCTGGGTGCTGCCCACTCCCCCCATGATAAATGGGATTTGCGGACAGCCGTCGACATGGACCAGAGAAGCTCAGTGAGCTCAAGGAACACCCTCTGCCCAGAATCTCTTTGGAAAATTCAACGGGAAACCAAAGCTGCCAGAGACGTGGGCTTGTCCCACTTGCTTCTTGTGAGCTCCTCGGGCCCCATTATTTGAGAACAACCACCCAAGATCAACTTTAGAGACACTTCGCCCTGCGAGGAGACAGCAGAACGCTCAGGAGGAGCATAAGGAGGGGGAAAAACACGGAACCTTCTCTGAGATGCCAGGTTTATACTTTGAAATGAGAAGCAAATGTTGGGAAAACATGTCAGACGTTCCAGGCTCCGAAACCAGCGCGCGGCTTGGAGAGAAACAGGGAGGGCGTGACAACAGCCTGTGTGGGGCCAGCGGGGCTCCTGTAAGGCGGGAGAGGGCCCCCCAGTGAGTAGCGACTCCATCAGGCCACACCGCGGGACCCAGTTTGTCCAGAGAAGGTGGCCAGGCTGCCATATGGGGACCTGTGAAGGGACAGGTATTTTGCCTAAAGACGCGAAGAGTAGAGTGTATGTGTGTGTGTGTGTGTGTGAGGGCTGGGGGCAGAATCAGTTATGAGAATTGCCCTGCTGGGACCACAAAGCTCTCGGGGGCAGAAGGAACCCGAAAGTTCTTCCAGAAGAAAGTTCTGGAATTAGGGGATGCTTCATTTGTTCCTCCCGAACCCCCGTGCTATGCCCGTGCGAACTCAGACCCGACTGCCTCACTGTTTCCCATTTTCCCATGAGGAAGCAGGTCCTGGGAGCAGGGACAATCTCCTGCCATCTCCTGGGAGCAGTCGAAGGGTCACCTTCTTCCCACCTCTGCTCCTGTGGTTCCTGGGGTTACACGAAGCAGGGTGGTTTCCTGGGGGCACTTGGTACTGTCTCCCTCTTGAGGGGCCCCCTCTGGTCCTTGCACTTGCTCTTGGTCTGTATGAAATCACCCTTTCACTCCCCTCTGGTGGCTTCCTTGCACCCACTGTTGACACAGGTCTCCCCTGCATGGCCCCAGACAGCTGGGCACATGCTTGGGGCCGATGGGGTTGGTTTCCTCCTCCTTTCCAGAAGTTACTTGCATTTAAAGCCAGCTGGACCGGGAGTGAGCTGCCCATCCTTGAAGGACTCTCGTCTTGCAGGGATATGGCAGGGAGGGTCCCAGGAAGGGTTGAATCTGGGAAGCTCAGATATCTGCCCTATTTGGGCCAGAGGTGGGCTGGCGGAAAAGGGCAGACCTGGCTTGGCCTCACAGTGCTGCCACCGTCCACCTGGGCGGACTTGGACGGGACCTCTCAGAGCTCCAGAGTTCATGGGCATCAGAGGGGCCCCATGTCCCCCTAGGGGTCTGTCTCTAAGGCCGTGGGCGGTTGTTCTCCTGAAGGGCTGGCCCAGCACCCGGGGCTCTGGCCGGCTCGTTGGCTGTCTGGACTCGCCCTGATCGAGCAGATGTGATCCGTCCCGCCCGCTCAGGACACCCCAGGGTGCGTGACAGCAGAGGCCACACTGATGGTGGCAGCTCCGGGGCAGGGAGCCAGACGCACAGGAGGGAAGACTAATGCCAGCAGCGGGATGCCGATGGGAAGGTGCTTATGTAACTGGCGCCCAGCAGGCCGCGTGGACCAGGGCTGATAACCCCTTATTATGCCAGCAAGAGCCCCCAGCCCTCCTAACGAACCTCTTGGGGCTCCCTCTTGCAAAAAGCCGGTGTTATTCTCTGCTTCAGTGGAGATGAATACAAGAAATAAGTACGTGTCTGGTGCGAGATGAAATACGGCTCAGATGAACCAGACTTTCTAAGGCGCCATCGGTGGGGCCTGAACACACCCTCCCTGTGCTAGAGACTTCAGGGGGGTGAGGTCTGCTGAAGATCCAGGTGTGGGTTGGACAGGCCAGTCGGTGCCCATCTGAGCGTGGGCCTTGTGGAACCATGTTTCTATTTAGCGAGCCTGGCCTGAGAGAGCTAACAAAGAAACAGAGGCATGAACCATCTATGGATTTGGAAGGGCCCCCCGACCCCAGAAGGACACAGTGATTCCCACCTCAGATGACTCTGTCCGAACTCCCAATTCCTCCTGCGTGGGGGTGACGTGAGCCTGAGAATAAGAACTCTGACGTTCCTGAGCAGAAACCAAACATCGTGGCCACCCAACACCCCAGCTCTTTGTCCCAGCAGCCCAGAGAGTGGCTCTAGGTACCCCGTTGGACAGTAAGAACAGACACACAAACCAGTTAGATAGCTGGCAATTATCTAGTTAGCCCATGTGGGAACCCAGGCCAGTCTGACCCCAAACCCTCCCACCTCCCCCACCCACAGCCTCTCCTGAGACCAGAAAGTTCTTTGGGGGGACCCCTCCATCACATATAGAAGTCTTTGGAAATAAGATGACACGGTGGCTCCTGTCCCCAGAACAATGGGCCCATGCACACTCGGGCATCAGAGGAGCTTGTGAGCACATTTGTGTTTGGGTGGAAGACAGCCTGGGGACCTTGGACTAGGCTTCTGTTCCACCTGCTCTGGCCTTCCTAGGGCACCAAGCACAGGAGTCCTTCAAGGATGGGGCAGGTATCCGCGGACCACACAACCAAGGCTGAGGTTGGCAAGTGGGAATCCTATAGCTCCAGGAGGCTTCCTGATGGTTTCCAATCAAATTCCAAAGGAGACTTTCCAGCAGATGGCCCGAGAGCATCTAGGCTTAAAAAATGGTGGTTCTAGGATCAAGAATCAACCATTTCCTGCCTTAATTTCACTGCTGCCCTGGTAGCCAGTGGACAGGCTAACACAGTCATCTTTGGCTTTGAGTGAGGGGTTTAGTTGACCGTCCCTTGGGCCATGACAAGAATAAGAAGGAGACGTATGGTCTTTCCATAAAGTCACAGAAAGGTACTCTGGATCCATGATCGTGTCCAAGGATACAGCAGGGTCCCTGGCCCACCCTACTGTGCCCTGTCCAGAAGACGGAAGACAGCACCCATCCCCCCACCTGTGAGCTGGGAGGGAACATCATCTCATGGGTGATTGACCCACTGTGTCCACGTGGAGTGGTGGACTTGGCTGCTCTAAGTCTGTGTTGAGAGACTGGTCTCTGCATCTTAAGAAGCTGAGATGAGCGCTTCACCCTGGCACTGCACGAGAGGAAGGAAAAGTCACTACTGGAGGAAATGTCCCACCAGGGGACCTGCTGGGGCCTAACGCCAGGAGTGGGCCACCCTGCTCCCCCGGACTGAGTCACATCCTACTTAGTTGCCTGGGATGGTTTCATTTTGCAGTTAAGTCATCTTTAATAAATTTGTTTAAAGAAGAAAAAGGAAAAGAAAGCAAATGGGCTAAGTACTTGTTAGGGCAGCGTTTTCAGGGAGGGGCCGGCTAGAGACGACCGCATCCCTCCCAGCTTCTGCCTCCACATCCTCCACAACCCTAGGTGCTTCCAAGATGTCTCTGGTTGGCACCATTCCAGAGTCTGTTCGTGCAAACTTGCCAAAGCTGGGGTCTCTGGGCTTCCTGCCACTGAAGTTGCCAGTGTCCTGGGAGTCATTCTGGCGAGCGTGAGAAGAGGTTGGGTCTGGAAGCGAAGGCAGATTCCAAGGCTCTGGCTGTCCTTAGGGCCTGGGTGGTTGGGGAAGGGGGTGGATTCACAAAGGTAGGTCCGAGATCTTGGTGAGGGTCCCGAGCCCCTTCTGCATGAGGGGACCCTTAGAGCTCAACAGTGGCCAACCATATCCATACCCATCCCATCCGCACAGGGGTTGCAGGGTGTAGACAGTATCGACTCCATGTTAGGGAATGGGAAACTGAGGCCAAGGGAAGTAAGGTGGCTCTCCAAGGGCAGGACTGGCAGGGAGGATGTGGTCAGGACTGCTGCAGGCGTTCTGGCTTCCGCCTCTGCTACTTTGTTTCTTGTTGTCTTCTGGGCCATAGTCTGTAGCCAGACATTTTCCCATTTAGCAGTGCTGATGAAGAAAATCCAAGACAAGTACTTCCACTTCTGGAAGCAGGTCCCTACCTTCTTCTCCCAGCCCGCTCCATCCTGGATCCTTCCCCAGCCCCATGCCCAGACACCTCAGATTCCTCACCCCTCCCTTCTAAAAACTGGCAATCCTCTGAAACTTTCTCCCACTGCTGTTTCAACTGGCTCCGCCTCAAAGCTTGTCTCCCCATGTTTCCCAGTCCTTGACCTGAATATCAGAAAGTCTGTGGAAGATTCCATTGGTTGGAGGTCAGGAAAGCTGAGTTCTAGAACCTTCCACCAACCAAAAGCATTATCATTAACAATAAAGATAATCACAGGTGTAGGGATGGTTTCACAGAAAGCTGCAGTCTCCCAAAGCTGGACACAAGCTTTGGAAGCTCTGCTCACCCTCTCACTGGCTGTGTCATGCTGCCTGTATCACATTGCTCCTCTGAGACTTCATTTTCTCACATAAAATCAACAGAATTGCAATGAAGACTGAATATATAATGTGATACTGGACTCAGTGCTTGGCAAATGTCAGGTACATTGTCAAAACGAACACTTGTCCTTCCCTTATAAGAGGCAGTCAGAACCCAAAACTAACTTCCTTCCTTCCTTCCACCCACCCATCCACCCATCCACTCATCTGTCCATTCACTCATCTATCCATCCATCCATCCATCCATCCATCCATCCATCCATCCATCCACTCCTCTATCCACCAATCCATCCATCCATCCATCCATCCATCCACCCATCCACTCATCTGTCCATTCACTCATCCATCCATCCATCCATCCATCCATCCATCCATCCACCCATCCACTCATCTGTCCATTCACTCATCTATCCATCCATCCATCCATCCATCCACCCATCCATCCATCCACCCATCCACTCATCTGTCCATTCACTCATCCATCCATCCATCCATCCATCCATCCATCCATCCATCCACTCATCCACTCATCAGTCCATCCACTCCTCTATCCATCCATCCATCCATCCATCCATCCACCCATCCACTCATCTGTCCATTCACTCATCCATCCATCCATCCATCCATCCATCCATCCATCCATCCACTCCTCCATCTATCCATCTAATCCTTGGCCCCGGATGGCATCATAGCACTGGATTTCCATAGTCTGGACCCGGTGCTCTTACAACTCCCCACAGTTGCCTCTCAAATTCTGCTTCCTCCTCCCAAACAGAGACTTCTCTAAGCATCTTGGAAGGCCCTTTCCATTGCTCTTTGGCAAAGACTTTCCATGAGAGCTTCATACCAGGCTTCCCACTATGGTTTGTCCCTTCTGCATCCTCCCTGCTTCTCCCACCATGGACACCCCCATTCCTGAGTGTGTTGCATTATGGGGCCAAAAGGTGGAAACAGAGTGGTTAACCTTTTCAATTCTGATTCCCAAGAGATAACTAAACAAAGAAACCCACGGTCACGTGACCCCCGTCACAGCTACGAATGCTCTGGAGGCCCGGAGACCTGGGCATCAGATGTTTAGGCACTTGGCGCCCATCCTTAGTGAGGAGGACAAATTTAAGTTAAGAAATGCACAAAACAACCCATGATGAGCTGAGAGTGTTTCCTTTTCACTTTTCTTCTTCTTCTTTTTTTTTTAGTGTTATCCAAGACTGAGGTTCTTTTCAATATGTCAGGTTTTTAAAAAAATGATTAAAATGCACCAGATTATTAAATAGAGCTGTTTCAGACTTAATTTAGCAAACTGTAACATTTTTATCATTTTTATAAAGCCCTTTTTAATGAAAACCGTCTGCAAGGAGACCAAATAGCGAGGCTGAAATCATGTTTTCTCTGTATTTGTTATCCCCGAAGATGTCGTTTCCAGATTTTACAGCAAGAATAAATTTCATTTCGAAGTTTGGGCCTCTTCCTCAGTGCCACACATCCCTGGACCTTCCAATTTACAACGTAAGAAGCTAATCCCGCTGTAATTTTCACCCTTGCCAGCTCCAACCACAGCCTCATACCTTCCTCGCCTCTTTGTAAATGGAGTACTCGGAACAACATTCGACCCCATGTGTTTATTTTACATGAGCCCCAAAAATGTTGTTCTAATAAGCATAAACATATTTTCTCAGTGACAAAACGTTTTCATCCCCTCGGTCCCAATTTCACAGGTCGCCGCTGGCTGCCAGTTCCCACGAGTGGAGTCCTCTGTCGGCCCCTCTGGATTCGCAGGCACCATGCGGGGTCTCTTTGGCCGGCCCGGGACACCTCCCCAGGGACACCTCATTAACAGAGGTGAGACCTCCAGCCCCAGAAATTACGGCTGGGCAAACACCCTAACACTCCCTCGAAAGTGATTGCTCAGGTCCGAGACCCCCTGACCTGGCTGAGGGGCCGCCCTGCAACCCCAGGCTTTGCTCCTGGTTGGAAGGAGCAGCTGCTGGAGGGTGCGGGGTCGCCGGGGGTGGCCGGCCCCTGCGGACCCCAGCCAGCAAGGTCATGACTGGCGCCCATCTCGCTGGATGGAAGCTCAGCCGAGCCCAGGTCTTCGCGGGGGCAACTCACCTGGTTTGGTCCCGGTGACTTTCGTAACTTGGCTGCCGGCGTCAGCTGGGGCCAGGTGGCCCTTCCTCAGGTCCTTCTGGAGGACATGCTGTGAGCTCCGGGATCTCTGGAAAGAAGAAGATTCGGTGGGAGTGAGGGAGCCCACAGCCTAGAAGGCGCAACTGTCCCCCTGAGGCATGACAGCCAGATCCCAGTAAGAGACAGAGACCATGGGACTGTCCCCTTCTGTCCAGCAAGCCAGCTCTGACTGGATTCTGAGAGAAGCGTCCAACCCCCCTTCTGTGAGGTTTGGATGGGAGGGGACACAGTGGCCGGCGCCGTCAGGAGGACAGTCTCCACTCTGGGTCTGTCCCCCGCGTGCTGCTGGATGGGGGACGGGTCTGCGTCACCCCCTGTAGGCAGGTGTCAGCTCGCTTTGAGGGCCAAGCTTTTCTCCAGGGCTAGAAGTGGGTGACAAGCCATCCTGGCTGCCTGGGGGGGCCTGGGGTTTCCTGGGATCCGGGGCCAGCTGAGCTAACACCGGGAGAGTCCCAGGCACACTGGGGTGAAATGGTCACCCCGCCCTGGGAGGCAGGTGACTTTCCGGGGGCAAGTCACTTTCCGTGGGGGTCCACGCTGGCCAACCAGGAAGACACAGAAGCTGGGGGCTAGGGGGCAGACTTGCCCGAGACAGTCCCCAGGTTTCTGATGCCCCGGTCCAGGACCTTTTCTGCCCAGGCCTGGCCCGGGCAAACCTCCCCACACAGCCTTCCAAGAAGTTAGGCCAACTCGTGGTTCAGCTGAGGTCACCCAGAACCCCTCGCTGCTCATGTCACATCCAGCCTCACGCTCCCCGTCAGGGCAAACACCCCCAGCCGGCCCTACCGCCAAACTAGCAATCTTCCGAACCCCGTGCTGCGAGAAACAAAGGTCCGATTCAGCCTCCCGGGTGGGAAAGGGATCTCATTAAGGCCCTGGCAGCCAACGTGGGGGCCGAGGTATTGTTTTTAATGGAAAAACAAGAATTTGCTGTTATGTGTTAGATTAAAGGCTTTATCCGGGGGAATTAATCGGATTGCTACTGGCCTTTGGTCGTGTACCTTTGACTTCCCATCCTGGGAGAAGGCCCAGACCAGGGCCGCGAAATTGGTTCATTTCTCTTTCTGATATTTAATGAAGCCCCAGACAGCTTGAGCATGGCTCGTCCTCCCCGGGGCGGCTGTGAATTAGCTCTCACCTGCACTCACCGCCGTCTCTGAGCAGATGCCGGCCGGCCCCCTCTCCCCGCTGCGAGCCCCTCTCGCACACCCTGCCAGATTCATCATCCAAAAACCCAGCTCTGGTCATGAACTGCCCGCTGCTCTGGGGCCTGCTGGGTCTACCCACCGCCTCCAGAATGATCTTCAAACTCTCTCATCCCCTGAGCTCCAGTTTCAACACATTTTAACTTTTTATTGGAGTCTAGTGAGCCAGCAGAAAAGTACGCGGATCAAAGGGGAACGCACTGCGTTTCCATAAAGTCAGAGGCACCCCCCCTTCGGCCAGCCTCCTTCAGAGGAAGGAACACAGTCAGGTCAGGGCCCCAGAAACCCACCTCCCTTCAGGTGAGCAGCCCTCCGACCCCAAGAGAGGTCATTATCCTGATGTTACACTTAAAAAAAAAAAAACAAAAAAACCTGATTATTGCAGTTTTGTACCTGAAATCACACATCACGTTATGTATTTTCTTGTGTTCAACAAGTTTTGCAAACGTTACGTCCCGTACCTCTGCACACGGGGAGAAAGAACAGCTCCATTCTCCCTGCCCCGTGCACGACCGCTACCCTTGACAATCAGACTAGAGACCCCTTCCTCCTGGGAGCCCCTCAGGATTGCCCTCCTTCCTGAGGAGAACTTTCCCCACCTGTTCCCCTCCAGATCCACTGCCAACGTTGGTTATATAGGTAGGGTGTTGTTCAGGGGTGGGGACAAGGGCGGGGTGGGGGGTGGCGGTCCCTGGCTAAGGATTTACTACCCGCGGGAAGCTTCTGGAACAAGTCCTTCAGTGGCAGCCATTGCCGTTTCATGGTGACTTGGGGTTTGCTCATCGTCGTTACAGATTTCAGTTGGTGGCAGTGCGGGAAAGGAAGGAAGAGACACAGAGAAGGGCGGGGCAGGCGGAGGGCAGCTGAATCTTTCCAGAACCCACCTGGTGCAGACCCCGCCCGGCACTTTGCTGACTGTCTCCCGGCTCAGCCTCTCAACACCGCCTTAGGTGACTTCAACGTCGCTCCATGCTGGGGGGCTCTGTGCAGGTTCCTCGCCCTCTCTGAGCATCTGTGTTGTCCTCTGTAAGGTAGGATCGCGGAGTCCATCCTGCAGGGCCGGGGTGGGGCCTGGGGATAGCAAGGCTCGTGCCCCAGCAGCACCCACGAAGTCACGGACGTGTTTGTAACCTTTACGTCCAGTCTGTGACTGACGGAAAGCCAGAAACCTCTTTCGGCCCCCGAAAGAGGCTCGGGAAGTGGCTAGGGAGGTCTTCACAGCCCCGACAGCCTCCCTGGCCTCCTCCGCACCTCGCAGACCCTGACGGGTGTGACTCAACGGAGATTTTCCAGGACCTCCTCCACCCCACCCCGACTAAGCAGGAGACATCCATCGTCTCCAAACCACTCAAGATGAGGGTTCTGCCCGGGGTTGGGGAGAACAGCCACGGTGACTCTGGGCACCCCACTCCAGCACCCCACCCCAGAGGTCTGATGACCCCCCAGAGGATGGGAATGGCTCTGGAAGTTTCTGAGAGCTTTCACACTCAGTTTGGCCCAGGCACGGTGTCTGGCTGCCACTCAGGTTTGGGACAGACCAGGGTGGGGAGCCAGGGGGGACACCTTCTCTTCACTGCACCCTCCCCAAGGTGCCAGTGACAGGGAACACCCCAGAGTTCTGTCTTCCTGCTGCAAACTGGCCTCTCCTCCTGGCCCAAGGCCCTCCTGGGGTGGGGGTGTCCCCTGAGACCCCAGATCTGCTGGTCAGTGCGGGCAGGAGCAAGGGCATGGCCGTCACCCACTGGGGAGGACCCACCAAGGTCAGTCCGCACTTCAGGCCCGACAAATGTCCTACGCACACTGAAGACGGTACACATCCCAATAACGATGGTGTCCGGAGACAGAGGGACGACGCCGGACCCTGGGGTAAGGTCAAGCCTTCCCAAGCAGGACGCACACCCCGGCAGCCAGAAAGGAAAACCGCCGGGTCCCCCGTGCCCTGAAAGACTCACACACGGACTCAGATCAACAGAGGAACGGCAGCCCAGGGGAGATCTCCGCAGCACTCCCGATAGACAGAGGAGCGACACTAGGAAACACACGCGCGTACGAATTAATTAGAAAGCTCTCCGCGCAAAGATGGACAGAGACTCTGAGTAGGCAATTCACAGAAGAGGGAGTAAAATCAGCAGCAAACATCCAAAGAGCCTCTCAACCAGGAAAATTTAGATGATCAAAGCCAACGATGCGATTTTTATTTTCTGTTTTGGAAGGGTTTTTTTGCCTGTGACATTGACCCAACGTCCAAGGCCGACCAGGGTGTGGGGCATGACACATGCAGACACATCCACAGCCACGTGCATAGACACGACTTTTGGGGGGGGGGGAACGCTGTGGCAGGATATTCTGTAATAGAAAGTGCACGGATGCTCAGACCCACCAAACCTCTTTGCAGGGGGGGACCTGTTTGTGGGGCTGGCTCTCTCTCTGCATCAGCCGGACACGGGCTGCCGCCTGACTCCTTGTCTGTCTGTAGAGCTATCACCGTGGACCCCACAGAAATAGAGCAATGCTCCCACCCAATCCCCCCGCCGTGTGAAGAGGTGGCCCCAGGCCCTTGCCTGTCTGGGACTAGAGCCTCACTCCCTGCTCTCAGAGGCAGGCTGGTCCTCTGGCCCCCTGGAGTTCCCGAGCGGGTTCCCGTGCAGGCCACCAGGCTCTGCAACTCTCCCTCCTCGGGCTGCGGCCCAGTGTGTGTGGCGGCCCCTGGGTGCAGCCGGCTCGCAGAGAACATTCTGGAAGAGCCCTTTCAGTGTCAGCTCCTGGGTCTGGGGGCTTGGGGACCTCGGCCAGGCAGGCTGTGAGCTGACCAATCACAGTGCTCCTGGGGCCCTCTGCTCCTGGGCTGGGAGGGCGTTCAGGGACTGGTCTCACCCCTGCCTCCCCCATCTCACTGTCGCCAGCTCTGGGTCCCAGGACCGGCCGAAAGCAGCTGGTTTTTCAGGCCTGCAGTGGCGGTGGTGTCTCTGCCCCTTCCTGGCTGGCGGCCGCCTCCTGAGAGAGACCCCACAGCCTCCTGTGACCGGTGGCCATGTGCGTCCCCGCAGGAGGGCGGGGCCAGGAGGTGGCAGGAGGCGGCAGGCTCCAGCACCGAGAAGAGAGGCAAGTCCCCGCTCCTGCTTACTCTGCAAGCCCTCGGGCCTGAGGAGGAAGCAGCCCAGCTCTCCCCCCGATGTCCATCTGCCGTGGCCTCCCAGTGGGACCTGGGCTTCCTGGTGGGACGGGGCGGGGCAGTGGGCTGGGGGAGAACGGAGAGCCGGAGCGCTGGAGAAGACAGGAGCTCCTGAACCACTCGGCGGGCCATCCGGTGAGGCTGTCGCCGCCGAGCTGCCGGCCGCTGGAGCAGCACCGGAGCCTGGGGAGCCCGGGGGGGGGGCAACCGTGCGGGCAGGGGGCACAGGGCTGGGTTGGGTCCATACGAGTCTCCAGCTTCTGGGACTACCACAGACTTAGCAGCTTGAGGCAACACCAATTACTTCTCTTATGGCCCCAGAGGTCAGAAGTCCCAAATAGAGCAAGAATCAAAGTGTCTGCGTGGCTGGTGGCCCTTGGTACTCTCGGGGGCGGGGGTTGGGGGGGGTGCTCTGTTCCTGGCCCTTCCCAGCTGTGAGACGTCGCCTACGTTCCTTGGCTGGTGGGAGTATCACTCCTATCCTCTCAGACCCTGACCTCCTGCCTCCCTCCTCCTTCCCTCATGGGGCCCTGGGATGACATTGTCCCCTGTCCCCCATGACCCAGGATCCTTGACCCCTCTGCGGGTCCCTAACCTAATCACAGCCGCAAGTCCCTTTGCCCTGCGCGGTGACAGTCACAGGACCCAAGGATGCGGGCACGTGCATCTTTGTGGGGGGCCTTGTTCTGCCTACCAAGGGGCTGGGGTGGGGGTCGGTGATGTCCTCAAGAAAGGCAGCTGATGAGGGGCTCATCGCAGGCCGTCTTGAAGCCCATCTCCGGGCTTTGCTCTTCTCCTGAGGCCCTGGAGAGCCGTGGGAGGCTTTCTGCCTGGACCTGCCCCAGGGCCGCAGAGTCGTCAAAGCAGGGCCGGCCTCCAGCCCTGCGGGTCCAAGCCGTGTCAGTGGGGGCCAGCTGCAGCCCCCTGTGGCCGGTGGCAGGACCCCACGAGCCGCCGCAGCCGGGGCCGGGGCTGGGGGTCGCCGGGCCGGTACTGCGGCGGCCGCTCCCGCGTGGCAGGTCACATATGGTTTACGTTAAGGCCGGGAGAGCGTGTTTTCCATCCCCGTCTGGCACACGAGGGACGCCCGCTGCGCAGGGCCCTGGAGGGCCTGGAATTCCGAGGCTGTGAGCTCTGCCTGTGGAGGGGAGGCCTTTGAAGCTGGTGAGGCAGGAGGGGACACGGGAGGGGGGCCATGTGTGAAACTCCCCCGTCCCCAGCCACCCCCGCCACCCCGGCCACAGCAGGCAAGGTCCGCCTTCCAAGGAGCCCAGCGCTGGCTTGGCGACCCCGTGGAGAGCCCGCAGGAGGGTTCCCTCCAGAGCCCTGCCCACTGGGAAGGTCACAGTCACTGGGAAGGTTACTCGGCGTGGTGGAAGTTTCCAGGCTTAGCCTGTGTGGGGGCCTCTACCGGGTCCTCTCCACAGGCGCCTGGTCCTTTTTCTCAGAATCTTTGGCCTTCACCTTTCTTCAGAGGGGCTCAGGCCACGGGCTGGACGTGTCCTCGTCAGACTGCAGACACGCAGGCCGCATCAGGTTCGCTGAGCTGGGGAGGAGCCCGTCCGGGCTAACCGTGGTGGCCCCGTCTTGCTGACACTGAGGTCTGGGCCCCAGCCTCGGGGGACAGCCCCCGCTTCCAACACCCCACTCCCAGCCCGAGTTTCAAACCCTTGCCTTGGTCTGACAGCCGCCCTGGTCCTTGCGTCCACCTGGCCCGGCCACCCCACGCCACCCCACCCATCTCCACAGGGTTGTCCTGGGGCCCGGGGGCCTCCTTACCCATCAGCCTGTCCTGCTCAGGGTGCCCCGCTCCAGCGGGGATGGCCGTCAGAGCCTAGACATCCCCGCCAGCCTGCCACGGCCACGCCGCCCCATCTGCTCTGTCCCCGACCACGCACAGCACTGCTCAGCCTTCTGCCAGGCCCGCAGCTCTTCCGTCCTGGGTACCGAGCTCCGGTAGGGCCCAGGCCCATGTTGGGAGCTAAGGGCACCTCAGAGCTCAGCGCCCAGCGCCCACACGTTCTGGGCCCTCCTGGAGTGGCCTGAGCCCACCCTGCTCACTGCTCCGTAACTGCCCCACGTGTGTCCCTCCTCAAGACTTTGTCGATGCCGTTCCCTCCGGAGAACGCCCTTCCTCCAGCTCTGACTCAGCCCCAGCTGGTCTTGGCCGCCATGGCCCTCCCTCCTTGGGTCTTCTTGGAAACAGCTTGTCCCTGTCCCCCTGCAGGTGGCCCCACGCTGTCCTCATTTCTCAGAGCCTGGGTCTGTACCTCGAACGCGGAGGCAATCAGGCAGGCGGGAGTCACTTTGCACGGGGTCCCTTTGGAAACTGGAGAGTTGGAGTCCGACCACGGTTGCCACAGAGCATCCCCTTCTGGGCCTGGGGCTGGGAAGATGCCCCTGCAGGCGCTGGAGAGAACGATGAATCGGGAGGACGCCCAGCGCGTGTCTCAGCCCTGAAGCCCTGTGGGACTGGGTGGGGGCAGGAGTCCCTGGAGGAGGAAAGCTGGGAAAGACCTGAGGCAGAAGGGGGCATTTGAGTGGGGTTGTGAAGGGTGAGTAGGAGTTTATGACAGGCTGAAGTGGAGAAATTAGTGGCACGTGAACCTGTACTGCTGTGGACCAGGGATCAGCAAATGACAGTCCATACCCCAAATTCTGCCTGAGACCTCTTTTTGCATGGCCCGTAAGCCACAGACGGTCTCATATGTTTGAAGCCCCCCCAAAAAGTAAATAAAAAGAAATATGCAATATTCCACACACAGCTTGCAAAACCTAACATGTTTATTCTTTGAGCCTTTTCAGAAAGGCTTTGCTTTGAGAGCCCTTCCTGCGCAAGGGGAGGGTTCACGTGGGGCTGTTCTTCGGTCCTGACCTGGAAAGGATGGGGCGCGCTGGGGTGGACTCGCATATTGGGGTGCATGACCAGAGCAAGCCCCCGGCCCTCCCTGAACAACCCCAGATGTGTCTCACAGGCAGCGGAGGGGGCCCGGTGAGATCACAGCTGTCACGGGCCTGCTTGGGGCCAGGCTGGGGCTCGCCATCCTTCCAGCCAGATTCGTGACCTGCGGGTCCTGGGAGGGGAGCAGACTCCCACTCTCGTGTTCAAATTAGCCGGATTTTCCACCGGCCGGCTGGGTCTGGAGGGACCTGACAAGATGACGTTCCAAGCTTAGTAATGTTTCAGCTCAAATGAGCTGGAATTCTGGTGGTTGCTTTTAATCCCACTGTGTTGACCCCAATCAGCAATCGAAGGTTGGCTAGAATGGTTGTCATTTTTCCTACGATCAGTGCTTTGGCAGGCCGGCCTGTTTTCCAGGAAACGCCACTCTTGCCCACGTCTGCCTCGGCGAGCAGCATCCTCAGAGGCCCCGGGACGTCAGACCGGGACGGTAGGCTGGGGGTGAGCACCGGGCCTCCTGCGCAGCCCAGGGCCTTTGCATCTGTCCCCGGCGCCCAGTGGCGACTATCAGCAGATGCGGAGCCTCCCGAGGCCAGGGGCCACTTCCATACTCAGTTTAGATTCCCTAGGAGACCCTGAGTCTCCCAGGTGCTAACAGCTGCTGCTAGCCGCTGACTTGGAAGGTGAGCTCCAAAACACCAAGGAAGGGGGCCAGATGCGTTTCCGAACAAGTTCCTTTGGGGACAAGTGGGGCAACAGCCCCCCCTCGGGACTCTGGGAGTCCGTCCGTAGGAAGCACGCCCACCTCCTCCCCACCACCCCGAACCACCCACGCAGAGGGCAGAGAGCTGGCATGCTGGCACCGAAGATCCCGGGGTGCCCCCAGGAACGTGGACCGCGCCCCCCTCCAAGATTTCGGGCCCGTGTGCATGGGTAAAGCAGACATTTGCAGCTTCAGAGAAAGCCTGCGGCCAGAGACGCAGCTGCTGGCAGCTGGAAGGCTGCTTGGCACGCTCCGAAATGTTAGCTCCACAGAGATGGAGCTGAGCGGGCCCCTCGCATCTGGTCCAGCCGTGTTCCCATCTCCTCCTACCGTTTAGGGCCCATCCCGCTGCCATGCGTGGGCCTGGTCCTCTGGTGTCGCTGGCCAAAAGTCTCCCTGTCTGACGGACAGGGCAGGGTCCAGGCTTCTGGAAACACACAGGCAGGGCCATCACCCTGGTCCCTGGGATCTGCATGTGTCCAGGCTCAGAACCCCATGGCTTCCTCTCATGTCTCAGCCTCCAGGGCTCAGGTGGCATCACACACGCACACACACAATGCCCCCGGTTGGGGCTTTCCAGGAGGGCCAGGCAGGGGTCCGTGACCATGAGGCCGGAGTGGTAGCAGCTTCCGACGTGTGTGGGACCAGGCATGGCCTTGGACTTGGGGCCGGGTTTATTGCCCCATGTTGTCCAAAAGCTCATGCTGGCAGGTGAGCAAGGACCCTCGGCCACCCTGTGCTGCCCAGGGACCCGGCCCCAGGGGACAGGCCATGGGCGTGAGGAAAGGCAGACTGGGGGGTTATCTTTGTAGCAGTCCCGGTGATGTAACGCCCTCCCTCCATCTCAGCTGGAGCCCAGCTTGGGGGCCGTCTGCCTTCTGTGATCTGATCTGCACAGTGGCCATGGGCAATCACACCTGGTGACTCCATTTTACAGGTCACTATGCTGAGGGGACTCTGTTGCTGAGTGACTGGCCGGGCTAGCTCCAAAGTTGGGGACCCCTGGAGAAAACGCTGGCTCTGTCCTTCTGGGTCAGCTAACCGCACCACACAGAAAATCCCCATGACCAAGTGGTTTCGAACAGCATTTCCTTCCCCACAGTTCCCAGGGGACAGAAGGCCAGGCACGGTGGGCTGTGGCCTCTGGCTGGCATCTCACAGGCCTGCACGCAAGGTGTTGGAGGGGTTGTGTTCTCATCTGGACACTCAACCGGGACAGGGATCTGCTTCAAAACCCATTTCAATAGTTGGCAGGCTTCATTTCCTGGCAGCTCTGGAACGATGGCGGCTTGTTTCCGCAGGCCGGCAGGAGGGTGTCGGACCTCGGGGAGGGCCTAGTTCCTCTGAATCAGGCCCGCCAAGTAGAATATTCCTTGTGATGAACTGATTTGGGATGTCAGTTATCTCTGCAAAATCTCATCCACTTCGCCATGTTCTCTTGGTTCGAAGCAAGTCTAGAGGCCTTTCTAGAAGTGGAACCCTTCCGAGGTCTCATTCAAGCAGATGCTTCTGTCCTGAACTGTGCGGGGCCATCTGCTCTGTGACTGTGGGTAAGTCACTCACCGTCTCTGGGCCACGTCTTCCCTGTGTGAGGGGAAGGTGGCGGACTAGGGCGGGACCCAGCGTCTCCTCGCTGTATGCAGTGGCGGCAGCTCAACCCAGGAAGGGACCATCTCTGGGACCCCAGGGGTGGCCAGGGGACTGGAGGAAAGGAAAGATGGGGTTCCAAAGTGGGCATCCCCACACCTTCCTTTCTTCTCTCTCCTGAAGTCTGTACTCTTTGTCAGAAAATAGATTTTCCCCTCTTTCCTTAAAAGAAAGACAAGCAGTGAGCCACCAGGCTACAAGGCCTGGAATAAGGCCTCTGGGAAAATACAGGAACAATGGCCCCAGGGCTTGCCAGGAGATGCCAGCCCTACCACTAAAGGAACATGGAAACCAGAATCCCTCAGGACAGGGGGAGCCTCAGGGAATGAGCTCCAGCCACTTGCCTCCTCAGGGAGCTCTCACACAGACACGGGGCCAGCACTTTCCTCATCCTGACCCTCGGGCTCACGAGGCTAGCAGTATGGTTAGTGTTCCAACTGGTCTTTTCCAAAGGCCGCCCACTCTGTTGGCCCTGGACGGTGCTCGCCTCTGGCCTCAGCAGGACCAACCAACATTTTGGGGAAAGTGAAGACAAAGAATGTCACAGAGGCACCGGGAGGGCAGGATCTGCCGTCCAGGGGCTCATGAAAGCCCCTCGTCCTCTCCAAGGCTCGGTTATAATATGCCCTGTATGTAGGGTTTCCAGAATTCTTCAGAACTGAGAGCTGGGTGGGTGGTGATGGACATGCTTCCTGCTCCCACGTCTCAGCACCTACCCACCCCTCCGGTCCCCCAAGCTCACACCATGCCCACGGGGTCACCAGCTACATCCAAGCCTCCCAATCTCCCTCCACACCACCTCTTCTGTCCCCGCCTCCGTGGCACGGCTGCCCTTGGCCGCTCCATCTCAGTCCCACATGCCAGCTCACCCCGTGGGTCGTGAGTCTTAGGATTCTTCTCTTCTGCTGCCCTGCTGCCCCCCGAGTGATTCAACAGTCTTCACTGGCCCCACAGAGCAGCGATAAGTGAGCCTTGCCCTCGAGGAAACCCCAGTCTCCAGGGGGACAAAGACCAGAAGAGGCACCAGCACAGAGGGGCATGGAGGAGGGCCATGAAGGGGTCCCTGAGCCCTGGGTGCCTTCAGGAAACAGCGCTGGGAGAAGAACCCAGGAGGAGGAGGAAGACGATGTATCCAGGCAGAAACAGCATCCTACATCCCGGGGCGCTGGGCTCTTCTCCTCCATCAGCAAATGGTCCTGAGAACTTGCTGCTTGGCTTCTTATGCTCACCTTGACCTGCGTTGTTTAATATACTCGTCGCAGTTAACTGCCAAGATCTATACGAGGGTCAGCCCGTTTTTACTGACCTAATGTGACTCAGCTCATGAGAGGCAGAGGTGGGAACTGAACCCAGGACCGCGTCCCTTTCTGCCATATTGAGAAGAGATAGGGGTCAGGGACTAGAAGCTGAAGGAGGGCCACATGCAGAACGACAGCCACTGGAGAGAGTGACAGGGGAGGACTGGGACACTCGGTTCACTCCTAAGCCCCAACCAAGATGTCCAGATCAGATCTGAGATTAAGGAGCCTGCAAATTCTGTGCGAGTATCTTTAAGTTGTATGTTCCTTTAAATAACTCTATCTAAGGAATTATTTTTGCCCATTATAAAGGCAAAACTTTTCTTTACAGGGACTTTGCAAGAGTCTTGCACACCAAAGATGCGGTCTTTAAGAGCGGTCCTGGCCTGTTTGGGAACCTTTGAGAACGTTGTTTCCTTTTAAAAGGGCTGTGGGGATCAAAGTTAAAAGAAATGTCCAGTTCCAGCCAAGATGGAGTGATTGCCTTCCTCCCTAATCCCTTTTTATGAAGATGACTCTGGTATAACAACAAACTTGGGGAAGACGGAATGAACGGCCAAGGGACCTTGGGACGACAGGCACAGCGTGACAGCGATCCATCCCTAGGTTTGCTCTCTGCCTCCCCTGCATCCTGGAGAGGGCGCAACCCAAACCACCAACAGGCCTGGGCCAAAAACGCCCCACGAAGAGCCCAAGGAAAAGCTCTGTAGCCTAAGGGAACAGGGCAGCTTAGCAGGGCAAACACCTCCTTGCAAACACACCAGCGAGAAACCTGCCTCCTTTCCAGGGGATGTGAGCAAGGAGCTCTATCTCCCGCCACCCCGTCCCCCGCCGCCCCATCCACAGCAACAAGACAGAGGGGCAGCCCAAGCACTCCCTTATTGCCCACCTCCCATAACGGTGTCCGTGGGGTCCCACTCACCCAGAATCTGTGCAGCAGAAGGACACAGTGTGAGGTGGAGCTGGTTGGAATTTTGCTCCCCGCCACAGTGGGCGCCAGTGGGGCCCGAGAGGGAGCCAAACCTCCACCCCAACCCAGTCCTGTGTTTTCGACAGGTAGCCATCAGCAGGGTGAAGGGGAAACTGAACTTCCGGTCTCACCCTTTGGCACCGAGGTGGTATGAATGGGTGAATCACTTAGCATGAATGGTGTTAAAGGTGCAAGGCAGGAAGCTGAGCACCCCCCAACCCACACAACCTCCCCCCCAGCCATGCCTGCACCCGACACCTTAACAGAGTGACGGTCTGTGAACAGGCAGATTAAATAAGACCCAGAGTTGCATTACATAATGCTCCAAATATCCTGGATGCCATAAAACATCCCTCATCGTACCACGATCCAGGGTAATCACAACTTGAATACGAAACAACAGTCATCAGATCCCAACACGGGGATGAATCAGACTCTGGGGCTATCCCACAAGGATCCTAAAGCAGCAATCACAGAACGCTTCAGCAGCAATTACAAACATGCTTGAAACAAATGAAAAAAAAAAAAAATAGAAGATCTCGGCAATGAAATAGAAGATATAAAACAGCACCAAAAGGAAATTTCAGAACTGGGGGAAAAAATACAATAACCATATTAGGAAAACTCCAGCAGTGGACCCAGCAGTGGATTGGAGGTGACGAAGAAGGGAAGCAGTGAACTCAAAGACAGGCCAATAGCACTCCAAGGACCAATATGAGGTAGAGAAAAGGCAGATTGGGGGAAAAAAAAAATGAAAAAATCTCAAGGATCTATGAAACAACTACAAGGTTCTAACACCCAGGCTGCTGGAGTCCCATAAGGGGGGTGGGGGGAGGGGGGGGGAGGTGGAGCTGAAAAAAGATTCCAAGGCATCATGGCTGAAAACTTCTCTAATTTGGCAAAAAGCATTAACTTATAGATTCAAAAAGCTGAGCAAATCCTGAACAGAATAAACCCAAAGAAATGCACACCAAGAAACATCATAATCAAACTCCTGAAAACTAAAGACAAAGAAAAATTCCTGGGAGCAACCAGAGAGAGATGGCATATCACAGTTAGAGAAACCCCGATTCAAAGGAAGGCAGAAAGAAAAGTAACGATGGGGAAATAGATCAGAAACCTAAATTTAAGGTATGAAACTACAGGGGCCCTTGGCTGGCTCAGTCACTGGAGATGTGACACCGATCTCAGGGTTGTGAGTTCCAGCCCCTTATTGGGCATGGAGGTGACTTAAAATATGAAACTGTAAAACCCCTAGGAGAAATAAGGAAGAATTCTACTTGACCTTGGGTTTGAGGATGCGTTTTTAGATATAGCACCAACAGCCTGCTCCATGAAAGAAAAAGGTGATGGATGGTACGCTATCAAAATTAAAAACTTTTGTTCTGAACAAGGCATCATTAAGAGAATGAAAAGACAACCCACATACTGGGGGGAAATATATGCACAACACATATCCGCTAGAGGACTTGTACCCAGAATAAACAAAGAACACTTAAATCCGACAAAAGGAAAACGAACAAGCTAATTAGGAGAAACAGGAAGAAGACCGGAACAGCCTTCTCATCCAAGAGGACGTACACACCGTAAATAAACACAAGAGGTGCTCGACTTCATGTTCCTTGGGGACTTGGAACTTAGAACAACAGTGAGATGCCAGGACATACCCATTGGGTTGGCTCAGACCCAGTGCCAATTGCGAGTGAGGGTATGACAGCAGCAGAAGCTCCCATTTGTTGCTGGTGGGAATGCAAAGCGGCACAGCCACTTTGGAAGACAGTTTGGTGGTTTCTTGGAAAGTTAAACATAGCCTTGCCATATGATCCATCAAACTCCTCAGTATTTACCCAACTGAGCTGAAAATGTATGTCCGCACAAAAACCTGCATATGAATGTTTATAGCAAGTTTTTTCATAATTGCCCAAAACTAGAAGCCATCAAGATGTCCTTCGTAGGAAAACGAAAAAACAAACACACTGTAGCTCATCCATATGTGGAATACTATTCAGCGATAAAAAGAAATGATCTACGGAGTCACATACTGAGATGGGTCAACAGTAAACGTCCACGGGAAAGAAGCCAATTTGACAAGGTCACGTACTGGATGGTCCCCGTTCTATGACATCCCAGGAAAGGTGAAACTACGGAGAGGGGACAAATATCGTGGTTGCCAGAAGGTCGGGGAAGGGTTAGATAGGTAAGGTAAATGGATATATGAGGGCAGTGAAACTATTTTGAATTACATTGTGATGGTGGACACATGACAGTGTATATTTGTCAAAACCCACAGGACTTCATAGAACAAAGAAAAAACTGTAATATAGGAAAGTTTAAAAATCATTTCGGAGGTTGGGGAATCCCAGGATAGAATGCAGAACACGAGCGGGGGGTTGGGTGAGCCCAGTGGTGGCTATTAAGGAGAGCACATATTGCTTGGAGCACCACGTGTGAAGCGTAAACAATGAATCTTGGAACACTGAAAAAATAAAGTTCAAATTTAAAAAAAACATGACAAAATACAACATTCGTCACACGTACAACATAAGCTTACTGAAGAGAATGGGGAATAAGGGGCTAACCTAGGTGACTTTGAACATAATGCTATCTGTAAGCCTGAAGGCAGCAAGAACGATACGCAAGCTCTGTCTTCTAGTTGAAAACACTGTTTCCCACTGAGGTTGGAGGTTAACAACGGGGGTACCACTATGTTGTACACGAGGATCGAACCATGAAGTCAACAGATGGCAGATGGTGGGAGCCCAGCTTCTCACCGTTGCCATGGGATGGTGTAGACCAGCAAGGGAAGGAGTCTAGGATGATCCTTGTGGTGGTGGAGTAGAGGTAGAGACGTCACCATCAACTCATGTTTAGTGTAGGTAAGTACAAATGGTTGGGCATAGACACGTGTACAGAGCTGTGTCTACATGGGTCAGTATAAGCAAGAGCATCCCCGTGCTCTATCGGCTTAGAGGGCTTAGAAACCATGATGCTCCAGTACCAGGAACACATCTTGTATCCAGATGTCAGCTTCGGCACCATTACTCAACGAAAGGAATCAGGGCTGCCTGGCAAAATGGCTGATGGTAGGACTGGGTTGAGGAAGTACAAGATGAGCGTGGAGCATTTTTGTAGTGCCAGAAAGTAAGAAAGTCCTTAAAAACAAACAAACAAACAAACAAACAAACCAGGAAACTCAACAGCGATGTGAAATATGTCCATGGGAGAGTGGCCAACTGAAACAGCTCCCAACAGTGAAAGCTGAAAAAATCCGAACGACAGCACAAGAAAGGGAGGGGTAGATTATAACCTAAAGTGTAAAATAGACATCCAAGAGTCCATGTTGATATAAATAAATGCACAGATGCATAAATCCATGAAAGAAAGGGTGTAGACAATCTCTTGCATGGGATTCCAAATAATGGTGTAGATATTTGGTCCTTAAGGAGTAGGACAGTGTTCCAATCCCCTAGGTTATAGACTGCGCACAGCGACTTCCTTCCAAAGAGGACAGTGTGAAAGAAAGATAGAGCCCCTCTACAGGGAAGAAACCTGAGAGACACTACCTCAAGCCAGGTGATCAAGATTAACTTCCACGATGACAAGGCATATTGATAGCATGTACCTTTGATGGGCAATGATGGGAATGTCACTTCACCTCGGTGGTCTTCCTCCCAGAAACACATTATCCCATTCTCTTCAGGAAAAAAAAAATCCCAATTTGGGAACTTTCTACAAAATATCTGGCAACTGCTTTAGACTTTCAAAGTCATTGAAAAGAAAAGAACATAAAATACAAGGAGAACATGAGAAACTGTCCCAACTGAGAAGGAGTCTAAGGAGGCATAACAACTAAATGGAATGCAGTGTCCTGGATGGGATCCTCAGGCAGAAAAAGGACATTAGAGACAAGCGAGGAAGTCTGAATGATATATGGACTCTAGTCAATGACAACAAGCTGATGTCAGTTCATTAATTGTGGCAAAGCACTACATGAATGTAAGATGCCAGCAGTAGGAGAAACTGGTCATGGGGTGTACAGGAACTCTTTGTACTACTTTTGGAATAATTCTGAAAAATCTAAAACAGTCTAAAAATTAAGTGTTTATTTTTAAAAATCAAACATTTTTCAATAGAAAAGAACAAAGGATAGGTCCATACAACCACCTGGAAACATCTCAAGGGCACTGTGCTCAGTATGAAAAGTCAATGTCAAAATCTCACAAGCTATGTCATTCCATTTACATAACGTTATTAAAATGAGAAAATATAGAAAGGGTGCCTGGGCAGCTCATTTGGTTAAGTGTCCAATTCTTGATTTTGGTTCAGGTCATGATGATCTCAGGGTTGTGAAATTGAGTGCTTTGTTGGGCTCTGTGCTGGGCATGGATCCTGCTTGGGGTTTTCTCTATCCCTCTGCCCCTTCCCCCCGCCACTCTCTCTCCCTCTCTTAGAAGTAAGGAAAGAAAGAAAGAAAGAAAGAAAGAGAAAAGGGGAAGGAGGGAGAGGGGAGGGAGGGAGGAAGAAAGGAAGGAAGGAAGGAAGGAAGGAAAAAAGAAAAAGAAAGAAGACATAGTAGTGGTTGCCAAGGGACAGGAATGGAACGGGTTGTGTGAATATAAAGGGATACCACAAGAGTGTTCCTATGTGTAATGAATGGTTAACATGTATGGGATCACACTGCATAAAACTACATACACACACACACACACACACACACACACACACACATTAGTGCAGGTGAAAACT
Organism: Meles meles; assembly: GCF_922984935.1. NCBI lineage: Eukaryota > Metazoa > Chordata > Mammalia > Carnivora > Mustelidae > Meles > Meles meles. Next base: position 147,557,922 of record NC_060071.1, on the reverse strand, counting down.
GAGTATGGTCGGCAGTCCGGTTAATAGTATTTGACCAATGTCAGTTTCCTTTTTTTGATATTGCACTTGAGTTATCATTATTGAGGAAGCTAGGAGAAGGATATATTGGACTCTGCATACTAGTTTTGCAGCTTCCAATGAGTGTATAATGATTTTTTTAAGTTAAAGTAAAATTAAAATCTGAATACTCCAATAACAGTGGAATAGCTTGTAACAGGCTGTGCTTTGTCCTGACAACAATTGCACACTGGCGCAATTAAGGGCAATTTGTGCAATTAAGCATTAAGTGTGAAGACACTTAAGAACAACCAAAAGTGGGATGAGGCACCTGGATGGCTCTGTCAGTTAAGTATCCAACTCTTGATTTCAGCTCAGGTCATGATCTCAGGGTTGGAACATAACCCCCACATCAGGCTCTGTGCTCAGCAGGGGCCTGCTTCTCTCTTTCTACCTCTGCCCCCCCACCTCAAGTAAATAAATAAATAAATAAATATCTTTTAAAAAAAGGAAAGAAAGAAAGGACAACCAAAAGTGGGCTAAAACTTGAGAGGATAAGACACTTAAAATAAGGGAAACCCCAGAGGAGGTATATGAGTAGCTGATTTCCTCTAGAGGGACTCTCCAGTTTACATGGCATGCAAGAAGGAGCTCAAGAAGAAAGAGGCAGTCTAAAGAGGCTGAAAAGTCAAGTCTGAGTTCAGAGACCCCAGAGGAGCCAGGAAGCGAGGGAGGAAATCCAGGAAAGGAGAGAGCCACAGGGGGATAAAAAAGTATCCTGAAATCTGCATACAGATGCTTCTTCCAAACCCTGGCTGACTCCTACTAATTTATACACATAAGGTAAGACTCCAAAGAGCTCAATGAAAAGCAACCCCAGGCACCTGAAAGATGTCAGCAAAGATTTAATAATCTGCAAGTTCAGGAGGAACAGAATTTAAAGTTCAGTTTCTGCAATGTCAGTCCTTCAGCTGAAGCCAAAGAAGGGCTACACCTTATGTGTAAGGGTCATGTTCCAGCAGTAAGGGTGACATGGTAGAACTGAGGGGAAAACTGGAATAAACTTGTCCTTCCAAAGCCTAAACCCAAACCTCTATGAGACCAAGGTGATTGCCAATAATGTAGTTGCCTGCTAGAACAAAAGGCCATACTCTTCAGAAGAGAATAACAGAATCCAGAGCCTCTCCAAATACATCACCCACCAAGTCCATTATTTAACCTAAAATTACTAGGCATGCAAAGAAGTGAGATAAGGTGACTCACAATTAATGGGAAAAAATTACTCACAAGAAGAAAAGTGACAAAAATCCTGTTAGATTTACTTGAAATGTTAGAATTACTTGAAAATAACTCTAAAAATAAGTATTAGAAATGTTTAAAAGTTTTTATAGGAAAGGATGGACAGATTGTGCATATGTTCCCACTGTGATGGGGGAATATCAAGAAAGAAAGGAGAACCCTACAAAAGAATTACATGAAAACCCCAGGACTGGAAATGCAATATCTGAGATGAAAAATGTGTTGAATTCAGATTGAACACTGGAAAAGAAAGCACCAGCGAACCCAAAAACAGGTCAATAGAAATTGGTCAAACTGGTCAAACTGGGGGGCACATGGCTGACCCAGTTGGTAGAGGAACTGTTGATCTCAGGTTTTAGGTTGGAGCCCCATGTTGCAGAAGTTACTTTAAAAATCTTCCAAAAAAAAAAAAAAAAAAGATATTAGCCAAACTGAAACCCAGAAAGAAAAAAGATTTTGAAATTGAAACATATCAGTGGACTGTGAGACGCCTCTGAGCCATCTAATATCTATGTGATTGGAGTCCTAGAAGAAGAAAAAGAAGAAGAAAAGAGAAGAAAAGTTATTTGAAATAAGCAGAGTGAAAAAAATCAAAATTTCATGGAAAGCACTAACTCACAGATTAAGATTCTCAGTGGGCCAAAGGAGAGTAAATACAAAGAAAACCGCACCAAAGTATACCATAGTAAAACTTGTAAAAACAAAAGGTAAAAAGAAAAATCTTAAAAGTAGTCAGAGAAAAAAGGCACATTACACACCAGAGAATGATGATAATATTAACTGGCTTTTCATTAGAAATAATTGAGGTCAAAGATGATAGAATAACATCTTTCAAATGGTAAAAGGGAAAAATGCCATTCTAGAATTGTGTATCCTCCCCAAAAAAATGTCTTTGAAAAATAAGGAAAAATAATAACATTCCTTGGCCAAATGAAATCCAAGAATATTCCTTGCCAACAGACATGCATTTTAAGAAATATCGATGACAGTCCCTTAAGCTGAGGGCAAATAATAACATATGGAAATTCTGATATTCAGAGAGGAATGTGGAGCATTGGAAATGTTTATTATGTGAGTAAATATAAAATAGTATTTTTCTAATCTCTTAAAAGACAATTATTTATTTATTCTTCTCCTACTCCCCTAACCCCCCATGTTACATCTCCATGTCCTCATATCCATAAGTGACTCTTAATCTCACAAAACAAACTGAGGGTTGCTGGGGGGAGGGGGATTGGGAGAGGGGGAGTGGGGTTATGGACATTGGGGAGGGTATGTGCTATGGTGAGTGCTGTGAAGTGTGTAAACCTGGCGATTCACAGACCTGTACCCCTGGGGATAAAAATACATTATATGTTTATAAAAAATAAGAAATAAATTAAAAATTTTGAAAAAGAAAAAAAGACAATTATTTAATGAATAAACAATAGGACTTATAAATAGACATAAAATGTATGCCAATAATCTAAAAGATTGCAGGAAATAAATGATATTATTTTGCTCTAGGCATCTTATGGTATATGTGAAATAATAGAGCACTCATTCAGGCTGGACCAAGATGTTTTAAGAATGCCTATTGCAATCCTAGGGAAGCAAGTGAAAATAATGCAAAGAGGTATAGCTGAAAACCCACTAAAGGGAATTAAATGGAATACAAAAAGTAATCAATTAACCCAAAAGAAGAAGGCAGAAAGAAACAAAAGAGTAAATTAAGTAGGAGAAGACAGGAAACAAGTAGCAAGATAATAGACTTGAATCCGACCACATCAGTAGATTCACTAACAGCAAACGGATCAAACCCTCCAAGTAAAAGACAAAGATTACCAGTTGAGACAAAAGATAGATGTAGGATTTCAACTTTGAAGCAGGTGAAGCAATGACCTACTAAAAGACTCCCCCAAGCACCGTGCATGCACACACATGCACACAACCACTTACAGGAAAAAGAAAGAAAGAAAGAAAATGACTAAGATCTGGACATAATAAAAAAAGTCTGAAGGTGCTAGGGAATGAAAAAAAGCATACATATTCTAGGAAGTACTCAGAACATCACGGCACAGGACACAGAGAGACAATAGTGGGGAAGATACTCTCTGTACTTTGGCTCAATTTTGCTGTGAACCGAAAACTTCTCTTAAAAAATAGAGCAATTAAAATAAAAATCACATAGGCACATGTCAAAAAGAGAGAAACCAGCTTAAAGGAGCTCTTGCTGGCCAAATTCAGAACAACTGGAGGACAAAACTAAATAACAATAGTAATGGGCTGTAACCCATTGAGCATAATAAAACCCCACATAGCTATACTAAAGTGAATAAGTACGTAAATAAATGTGGGGAAGAGAAAGCTCATCCTTCAGAAGAATGCCAACTAACAAAATAGAAGGAAGGAAAAATGAAGCCAGAAAATTCTCAACACTTGCTCAAACTACTGGCTGAAAGCCAGGTGAGAAACAGGGTACTTAGTGTCAAAGTGTCCTTGGGGCACCTGGGTGACTCAGTTGATTAAGCATTAAGCATCTAACTCTCAATTTCAGTTCAGGTCTTGATCTCAGGGTCATGAGATCAAGCCCTGGGTTGGCCTCCATGCTGGGTGTGGAGCATACTTAAAAAGACAAAACAGTATCCTTGTTACTCACTGGATCGTGTCCTTCCATAATTAACATGTTAAAGCCCTACACCCCATTACCTTATAAAATGACCTTATAAATTACCATGAAAGAGGCTCCTAAGGTACCATGAGGTCATGTGGGCAGACCCTAATCTGATAGGACTAGTGTCCTTACAGGAAGAGGAAGAGACACCACCAAGAACACACTCATGGAGGAAAGGCGATATGAGGACATAGCGAGAAGGTAGCCAAGACAGGAGAGAAGCTTCTGGAGAGATCAACTTGCCCACACCTTGATCTTGGACTTCCAGGCGCTGTAACTATGAGGAAATACCATTTTCTTTGCTGAAGCCACCTAGTTCTTGGTCCCCGCCCCCTTGTTAAATGTTTGCAAACACTGATCTAAAGAGTTCTAATAAGGAACTGAATTTCCCTAATAAAGAATTGAATTTCAAAAAAAAAAAAGGGATATCTCCTCTCAGCAGCCCAAGTTGACTAATAGAGTCATCTTACTTATGAATTAGAAGAGGAAATCGTTAACTTCACAGTAGAGAATTCCAAGTGCTCGGCTTAGATCCTGGACTTGCAACACCCTCCTTGCCCTGGACATTTTGTAACAATTAATGAAAGGCAAATATGGGCCGTGGTTTGGATGATAACATTGTACCAATGTCAAATGTTCTGATTTTGATATGTCTTCTGTGGGTATGGAAAAGAATCTTTTTCTTGGGACACACACACTGTGTAGTAGGGCGTTATGATATACCCAACTTTTCTGCAAATGGTTCAGGGGAAAAATTACACACACACACACACCCTACATGTATCTATGTTATATATGTTTACATATATTTTTATACACAATGTACATACATATAAACATGTGTTTATAGATGAATACACACACACGTGTGCACATGCTTAGTCCTTGAAAAGGAAAAGAGAAATGGAAGAATAATCAAGCAAATGTGATAAAACGTAAACAACTGGTGAATCTGAGTGAAGGGTATACAGGAATCCCTTGGATTATTCTCACAAATTTATATCAGAGTCAAAAAGTTCCCCAAAAAACATTAAAAAATGAAAAGGAAAACCAGAAATGGGAAGGAAATATTTGTAATACATATATGCGGGAAAGGACACGTATCCAGAATATATTAACAACTTTTATAATTTAATAATAAAAAGAAAAAATTAAATGAGTAACAGGGTCGAACAGACACTTCACAAGAGAAGTGGACAATGAGCCCGTGAATGGATCCAAAGTAGCACTAGACCATCCATCAGGAAATAGAAATTAAAACCACACACAACGGGATACCACTGCTCGTCCTACCGAATGATGAGCATTGACGAGACTAAGACTGATAGCGTCAAATGCCTGGAAGGATCAGGAGCACCTGGAATGCTTGCGCATTGCCATAGGAGGGGAATGCGGCAAAAGCACTTGGTAAAACTGGTCAGCGGTCCCTTATACAGTGAACCACATGGGCTCCCTATGCGCTAGCAATTCTGAACTGGGGTCTTGATCCAAAAGAAGTACAGACATATACCCACGAGAATGTTCGTAGCTACCTATTTGCCCCTAATAGTCCCAAACTATAAACAACCTGAATGCCCACCAACGGGAAAACCGTGATTTGCCCAAGCACGAAGCACCAGGAAGCAATAATAGGAGAACTTAAACACAACAGTGTGAATGAACCACAAAACAGGTTGCCAAGTAAAACAAGTCAGAAGCAAACCTACAAATTGGTGGATTCCCGTGAGGTTCTAAAACAGGTACAACCAAGCTATGGTGAAATAAATCAGAATAGTGATGGCCCTGGAGAGAAGTGTCTTTGGCTCTCCGGGAATAATGGAACTTTCTAGGGTGACAGGCATGTTCTGTTCTGATGTGTGAGTTAGTTACATGGGCATATGCATTTTCAAAAGTAGTCAAGCTGTTCACTCAAGGTCATTTTACTTTACATCAATGATCCTTGAATTCTAAAAACTTTTTAAACTTTTTTTTAAAAAGACTTCCACATTAAAATAATATATTCAGGGGCACCTGGGTGGCTCAGTGGGTTAAAGCCTCTGCCTTTGGCTCAGGTCATGATCCCAGGGTGCTGGGATCGAGCCCCATATCTGGTTCTCTGTTCAGCAGGGAGCCTGCTTCCTCCTCTTTCTCTGTCTGCCTCTCTGCCTACTTGTGATCTCTGTCTGTCAAATAAATAAATAAAATCTTTAAAAATATATATATATATTCATGGGGTGCCTGGGTGGCTCAGTGGGTTAAAGCCTCTGCCTTCGGTTCGGGTCGTGGTCCTGGGGTCCAGGGATAGAGCCCTACCTCAGGCTCTCTGCTTAGCAGGGAGCCTGCTTCCTCCTCTCTCTCTGTCTGCCTGCCTCTCTGCCTACTTGTGATCTCTCTCTGTCAAATAAATAAATAAAAATTTTTTTAAAATGATGTATTCATTACATTAAATTAAACTGTCTGAATCTTGCTGACTTGAGACCGTGTCTGATTAGCGGGGACCAAAGGCTGGAGGCGTGCCCCACCCTCCCACGTCCACACCGCCCCGGAAATGGAGCTGGCCTGTCTACCATGGGAGGTAGACAACCATTGGCTTGGCCATCCTCAGTGGGAGGCCCAGGCCTTTCCGCTCCCCTGTCTCCCCATCCAGGCTCAAGACACCCATGGGTACTTCTTGTTTGCCATCTGCTGTGCGGTGGGGTCATTCTTGGTCCAACTTGCTCTCACTTTTCCATGGACTATGAGGAAAAGCCCCTGACCCCAAGGTTGTCTACCCTTTCATCTGCCCTAACAGGGGCGTGTGGTCTGCTCACTATAACATCAGGTCAGACACACTCTCTCGTACAGAGCGAGGCAGGATGGTCCCATTACGTTCAGCTCTGGGTTTGTCCCAGGACAGTCTCTGGTGCTCCCTAGGACAGGAGAGGAAAGAGACTTTTCTGGAATGTAGCAGGTGGCCTGGTGACAGGAAGTACACACTAGGTTGGGAGCAACTGCTCCCCCAAAGTACAGAGAGCCAGAGGGGACCTGGAAGAGGGGCCCAGGGCACCTCTGGAGGAAATGGGGGCCAGGCGCACCCAGCAAGGATGGTCTGAGGGACTGGGAGCCCGGGCAGGTGGCTTCAGGATCGGAGGCTGCCCAGGTTCCTCCAGAAGGGCCTGGGAGAGCATGGCCAGTGGCAGAACGGGATAGAAGGGGAGGCCAGGCCTGTGCAGACCAGCAGAGGCAATCTGGGGGCAAGGCCGCCTTTTACCAACAGGACCAGCCGATTCCAGCTCATCTTTGGGGGTGGTGAGGGCAAAGTGGAGCTCCTGACCTGCCATGGGGCCTGCCTTGCTGTGGGACAAGAGGTCAGTCACTACCCCTCTCTGGCCCTCAGTCTCTCCATCTTTGAAATGAGGATTAACCAGATGGTACCCCAGATCCCTCTCAGCTTAGGGGGGAGAAAAACAAAAACAAAAACAAAAAAACCCTGTGATGGTCTCGTGTGAAATGCCAGAGAGACAAACTGGCTTCATCTGAGGAAAAATGTTCCAGTATTTCTAAGTGTCTCTCCATGAGTTGGGCCTCGATGAGGGAAATGAGTCCGTGTCACGGTTTACTGTAGGCGTCCAGAGGGCGGGGAGGGTTCGAGTCCCGGCCTGGGTCTCTGAGGCCTCTGCCTGCCCAGAACACTGGTCCCCGGTTTTCTGGTGTGACTGTGAGAAGCATCCAAGGCTGGCTGCTGGCCTCTCCAGGAATCTGGCCCCGGAGGTGGGTTTTCACCATCTATAGAGGGGCCGTGGACCATGCCTTCAAGCTCCTCGGCCCAGGGGGACATCCAGGCCACTCAGAAACCACAGTGTCTCCCTGCTCTGGAGGCCACCCCCAGATCCGCTGCACTTTCCTTCCATCCGCGAGACGTTGGACAAGGAGCCTTGGACACCAGGGTCACTTGAGGCCAGGAGGACTTGGCCCCGCACTCCGTCCTTGGCACCAAGCTACCGAAAACAGCCGAAGCCCCGAGTTTTGAGACACACGAGTGTGTGCCCGGGAGCTTGCGCGGAGAGGGAGAGTATGAGGACAGATTTCCGTTTTCCAAATGGCTTACCAAAAAAAGGCTATTTTCCTGGGGCTGGCAAAGGATGCCAGACGTGTTCCCATCGGCCAGTGTGGCGACCTATTCGTGCTGGGGCCTCCACCCAGGGGTAATTTATTTGCCGTTTCTTTGAAAGTCCACCTCCCTGGCAGTCCAGCCAGGGCCTTAAATCCTGTCGCTCCACTCAACTTGGAGAGTGAGGGGAGGCCCCAAGGGGAGGCCTGCCACGGCCTCAGGCTTCGGTCCCCTTTGCTCCTGGCCCCCTACACCCCCCCCACCAGCTCTGGGGGTTTGCGTCCCCAGAACCAGCGAGTGGGCAGAGAAGTGGCGGGAGTAGAGGGAGGGGGCCTCACGGGAGCTGGGCAGACCCAAGTGGAGTGCGCCGGGCATCCAGGGCACAGTGCCCAAGGCCTTGTCCAGGTAGGACACTGGGCCATGGCTGCCACCAGCTCCCGTGTCGTGACTCACTCGCCCCTCCGACCTGAGTCTGGCTGCCTCCCTTCAGGATCCCTTGCCAAGGACTCCCAGGAGGCCGCCTCTCCCATCTAGTGTTCCCCATGGTATTAAATGAAAATTTGTGAGCGCCAAGTTGCTGTGAGACGCAATCCTTCCCGGTCCCTCCTGTCCTCCTACACAATCTGTTGTCCCCTCCCTCGGGGCGGCAGCAGCCCATTCCTTCTGGGAAGATTGAGGAGCCGTCAGGACGTAGAATGTCAGGGGCGATCACTGGTCCCAGGTCTGACGCGTCTCCCTGTGTGTCCTGGTTAAGGCCGATGCCCGTAGTGAAGATCCATCGACTGTAGTCGATGGCTACAGTTCTTCATTGGATGGTGGCGTCAAAGCCCAGGGCTCATGGGACATGGTTCTCCCATCCACTAGGAGAGGCAGACTCAGCCCCCAGTGGGGGTGCTGTGGTCAGTCTTTGGGGGAGGCATAGACTGAGGGGGGCATTGCTGGGGAAACAGGGGACATTGCTGACCCCCACCTTTAAAATATCCATTTAAATATCTATGTCAATTACATATCCATATCGCCTCCTTGCGGAAGAAAGAGAAGGAGAAGGAAGGAAGAAAGGAAAGGGAGAGAGAGGAACGGGAGGGGAGGGGAAAAACTTTGCTCCCTGCATTGGAGACCTACAGAGGTCATTCTCTGTCCTTGGAGCTTTCTGGAGAGTTCTGGGCTTGGTGATTTGCCTCTGGGTCTGGCCTGCTTTCTGTCTGCCTCCAGTCCCTACTGTCCCCAGGAGGACCAGATGAGGGGAGGAGATAAGGATTCTGGCTTCCTTGCGTGAGGTCTCCCCGACTTTTCCCTCTTCCTCCTCTTTGTTCTCTCCCTTCCTTCCTCCCCCCTTCCAGGATACCCCAAGCCCCTGCTTGGGGCCTGTGGGTACAGGGCCCAGGGTTTCCTCCAGAGGCTCCTGGCAGTTGGGAAGAGGCCAACAGAAAGGAAGTTACAGTCTGGGGGAAAGGGTCCCCTGCCACCTTCACCAAGAAGCGCAGTCTAGGCTGGGGGAGGGGCAAGTGCTCCACAGAGGACGGGAGCAGGTGTCTGCAGTCAGGGACCGACTGCCTTGCTTCCCACTCATGAAGTATGGGCCTACTCCGGGGGGCAGGCAGCTCAGGCAGGGCCTGGAACGGCAGGCCAGATGTTGGAGGCGGGGTCTGGAGGGCCACAGGCTTTGGGAAAATGCCCTGAGAGAGGGCCGTGGCTGGATTTGTGGAAGGTGAATCACAGGGGTCGGGAGCGGGAGGCCAGGAGGCCCGTGAAGAAGCTGTGGCGGTGACCGGGGTTCGGGGGGATCAGAGGCAGTCGCTGGGAAGGTGTCCACAAGACTGAGAGGGACAGACACCATCTCCCATGTCCTCCAGACCCCACGGCCGTGTCACAGGAGAAGGGCGCTCCCTGGATGGGCATTTTCCAGGCACATACCCAAAGGGAGTATCCTCCAGCCTCCTCGGCTCCCCACAGGAGGGCTCAGCCCCACCCCACCCCCCAAGACACGACCCTGCACATCTCTCTACTCCCCCTGGACCTTGAGATATCTCTGCGGCCTTGACATACCCATCCATAATCCTACGGGGTTGGCCCGATGCCTCAGAGTGCCGGACTGAGAAGTTTGGTTTGGCTCCTGGTCTGCTCCTGAGTCTGTAAACCTGACTAACCTAAGATCTGAGACGGGAAGACAAGGCTGGGCCACCCAGGTTGGGTGTGATCACAAGTGTCCTAACCGCTATCGTAAGAGTCCTCAGGACAGAGAGACCAGACAGAGAAGAAAGCGACAGTGCGGCCACTGAAGTAAGACGCCACCCTGCTGCCTGGGAGTCGGGGGAAGAGGCACGAGCCGAGGACCCCAGAAGCCAGAAGAGGGAAGGAGAGATTGTCCACAAGAGCCTCCAGCCTGCAAACACCTGGTTTTGAACTAGGGAAGTGTTGGAGGACTTCTGGCTTCCTGGACCCTACGAGAATAAATACCTGTTATTTTGAGCCACCAAGTTTGTGGCAGGTTGTGACAGTGACCACAGGAAATGGAGACACTGGTTTTCTGGCGTTGGTGGACCAGCAGGGCAGGTGGGAGGTGCCTGCAAGAAACAAACAAGGAAATTAACCCGCATTCTGCCTGGGACCACTTTGTACTTCCTTTGGGTTTTGTTTTGGTTTGGTTTGGTTTGGTTTCAAGTTGGCTCCACGCCCAGTGTGGGGCTCGAACTCACAACCCTGAGATCAAGAGCGGAGCTGAAATCGGAAGTCGGACGTTTCGCTGACTGAGCCCCCCAGGCACCCCTGTGAGAACCACTTTGAGGTCAGGTCCGTGGCAGGTGCACCATGGTCTCATGGGGATGAGCCGGGCAGGACTGAAGTTCAGGGCTCCCGGGGCTGCTGGGGCCTGTAGAGTCGGGTTGAAATGAGAAGGGATCAGGTACAGTGTGGGAGGCCGCGATAAGGCTCGAGACGAGAACCAAACCAGGCCCTGACTTGTGTCTCCTCTATTGTCTAACTGGCTGATTAAAGACAGAAGATAATGGAGTTGAGTTGCACTGAGAAAGGGTCCGTGCTATGTGTTGTGCGCTCGCCCACGTGACTTCCCACATGCAGTTAGCTTTGAATACAATTCGGACGGGGTTGTAAGTCCTTAACTGTCCTTGCTGTCCCAGCACAAACTTGTAGATGACTCTCGAGATTGTTGTTACTTCTTGAATCAATATTGAAACAGTGTCTTAGCTCCAGCCTTTTGGAGTCATGAAATCTGTGTGTGATCATTTACAAGATTGATTAGGGGAGCTGATTACGGGAATTTGTGGTTGTTTAACTAGACACGGGTGTATTGCTTCTCTTATTGTATAACTGCTACATATATGGCCATAATGCCCCCAATAAACTCGGTACTGTTGGACATCCTCCTCAGTGCTCCTCCTGCCTCCATCTCTTTGACTCTTTAACTTCTCTTCACCATCCTCTTACCCTCACGTTTCCTGGTCGATTTGTCGCGCTAACTGCGACAGTACAGAAGTTGCTGCGGAAATCTCTGGGTCTTTGAAGGACATGCTGTGCACGTGCCTGGTGAGACTCCATGGGGCTGGGCAAGGAACAGTTCTGGGTCGCTGTGGGCTGGACAACTTCCTGAGCTCACAGATCGCTGCTTGCCAATGGGTCACATGGAGGGGCTGGACAGGCCACACTTGAAAAGTAGAATTAAGCCGTCGGAGAGTAAAGGCTACCACATCACTTCTAAATGTCTCCAAAAGGAAAATCTTATCCACGTGAAAATTAACTCTCTACCAGAATGAACCTCAACATTCTGAATGCAGGAGAAGATGAAAACAGCCATTAAGAAAAATGGCATACAATTGGAAGGAAGGAAGGAAAGAAAGAAAGAAGAGGAAAGAAAAAAGGAAGAAAAGAGGAAGGGAGGAGAGAGGGAAGGAAGGAAGGAAAGAAAGGGAGAATGGAAGAAAGAAAGAAAGAAAAGTATGATTCTTAAAACTATCAGAAAAATAAACCCCGGGGCACCTGGGTGTCTCAGTGGGTTAAGCCTCTGTCTTCAGCTCAGGTCATGATCTCAGGATCCTGGGATTGAGCCCCGCATTGGGTGGGCTCTCTGCTCAGTGGGGAGCCTGCTTACCCCCCCCCACCGCCTACTTGTGATTTCTGTCTGTCAAATAAATAAATAAAATCTGTTTAAAAAAAGAAAAAGAAACTCCAACCTATAGAAGAAATGATGGAATGAGTAAACAAAAAAACATAAAACTTACTAGAAACATGATCTTGGATTTAAAGAAAACTGTGGACCGAATGGAAACAAATACAGAATCTCCATGGAGAAAGAGAACTACTCCCAACAGAATGCGGTGGAAAGTCTAGAACTGAAAAATACAAGCCTCGAACCTGAAACGTTCACCGGATGGGCACAGCGGAGGATTAGTTGTCCACAGCTAATATCACACCGAGCTGTGAAGACGCCTAAATGCTTTCTCTCTGAAACGGGGAGCAAGGCAAGGATAGCCGGCCTCATCGTTTCCTCCCAGCATGTGCTGGAGGTCCCACCCAGGGCCAAAAGGCAGTAAGATATAGAAGGTACACAGATCAAGCAAAAATACAAAACTCTATTTGCAGACAACATATCCATTTACATAGAGAATCCCAAAGAATCTGCAGCCAAGTTTCTTGAACTAAGTGAATCTACCAACGTTGTGGGTTATGGGGTTCATAGATGAAAATCAGCCATTTTTCTATAGTCTCAGAAAGTTCAAAAGCTTCAAAACAGGGTAAACTAACCATAGCGCCTGAAGTAAAATACACAGGTATAATAACAAAATACGTGAAAGGTCTGTGTGCAAAACCTCTGGACCCATGTACATGAAATGATGCCCGTTGTTAGAAGACCGATTATTGTCGAGGCTTCAAGTCTCTCCAGTTTAGTCTGTAGATCCCAGCAGTCTGCTTGACAAATACATGCTTATTCTAAAAGTCACACGGAAGACGAAGCGACTAGAAGAGCCAAAATGATTTCGAAAAGGAAGCGCTACGTTGGAGGACTTCTACTACCCGATCCCCAGATTTATTAAAAAGCTCTGGCCGTCCGGATAGCACTGCAGTGTTAAAAGCTCAGACGTCGAGATCAGTGGAAAAACACGGAGATTCCGGAAAGTAGAACACAGACTCGCGCACATGTGGCCAACTTGGATATAGGTGAAAAGCAATGCAATGGCTAAAAAATTGTCTTTTCAACAAATGGTGATGGGATAATTAAGCATCCGAATGCAAATGATGAAACTGGCCTCATACCGCACGCCTTCCACAAAAATTAACTCAACATGGACCAGAGACCTAAATATAACACTTAAAACTATAAAAGTTCAAGAAGAAAATATAGGAGAAAATCTTTGCGTCCTTCCTTGAGTTCATCCAAGCTTTCTTACGTCTGACCTCCCCCAAAATCACAATTCACCAAAGAATAAAATTAATCGATTGCATCAAAGTTACTAATTCTTATCTTTGAAAGGCTGCTTTATTAATATCAATGAAAGAAGCCACAGAAAGAACGAAATATTTGATAAACACATTTCTGATAAAGGCCTTCTATCCCAGGAATATAAAGACTCGCAAACCTCAGAAAGTGTTTTGAAACATGCAAAAAGACTTCACCAGAGAAGATATGCGGAGGGAAAATAAGCAGAGGTAAAGATTTCAGCATCACTGAGCCTCGGGTAAATGTAATTTGAAACCACAATCTGATGCCACAGCGTGCTTATTAGAATCACTACCATTTTTAAAAGGAAAAAAAAAGAAAAACCCACCCTAATATCATGGCGACAGAGAGAGTGTGAAGCAACCGAGCTCTCCTTTTTGCCGGCTGGAATGCAAAGTGTTGCGAACAATTTGTAAGAACAGTTTGACAGTTTCTCACGGCTTTAAACATGCACTTGCCGCGTAGACCAGCGATCCCACTTTCAGGTAGCAATGCAGAGGAAATGAAAATATGTAATCACACCTAGAGACCTGTAGGTAAGATTCTGGTGGCTTCATTCACGATTACCAAAGATCAGAAATGATATAAATACTAAGGAGGGCACGTGTGGTAATGAGCACTGGGTGTTATACGCAATGAATGAATCATTGAATACTACCTCAAAAACTAATGATGTACTTACTATATGCTGGCTCACTGAACATAATAAAAAAATCTATTTGAAAACTCTAAAAAAAAAAAAAAGAAATGATATAAATACCATGCAATCAGCGAATGCCTAAGGAACATGAGGAACATCCATGAGATGGACCACTACTCCAAAATTGGAGCCATCTGCTGATACCTGGGACACACAGGAACTCAAAAGCATTATGCCAGAGTGAGGAACTCACTAAACCCATCCCCCACCCCCCACCCCCGGAAGCAACAAAGACTCCTGCAAAAGAGAGAAATTCAACCATGTTGGAACTCAGGAAATTAACGGGCAGAGAGAAGGAACTAAAATCTATGCAAGAAAGACAACAGAAGCTTGGTGACAACAGTGGGTCCATGGCATTTTAAATGGGGGTGGGGGGCTGCTGCCGTTCTGGGGCAAGACTGGGACCTAGAGCACAGTCATGGGGTTTGACCTGCAACCGAGCGTTAACTGAAAAAAAGAACAGGAATCTGCTGGTAACACCGCAGTTGCCTGAGGCTGTGATTTCTGTCTGAGCAAATGAGCCTGGCCAAAAATGTAAAAGGAAGATCTGGATAACCAGGAAGCCAACGGGAACTTGGAAGAGATCCGGCATATTCCTGAGAGCCTGACTCGCGGGTCCTGCCCAAGCAGGAAGTAAAAACTAGGGATCTTTTCTTTTTAAGATTTTATTTATTTATTTGACAGAGATCACAAGTACGCAGAGAGGCAGGCAGGTGGGAGTGGGGGGGAGAAGGAGGCTCCCCATGGAGCAGAGAGCCCGATGTGGGGCTCGATTCCAGGACCCTGCGGTGGGGGGGGGGGGGGGGGCGGCTAGGAAGCCAGGCTTGAAAGTATAAACAAGAACTTAAAGAAAATGCGAGCACAGAACTCAGTGGCTTGCACTGGAAATAGTACAGCCGTTAGTCCAGGAGAGCCCCCCAACCAACGGGCTGCAAAAGGAAAAACAAAAGCAAGCAAACAAAAAACCCCCAGCAACCACACCAGTCCCTAGAGACAGAGGAGCTGATGACAGAATTGTTACAATATGTTACTTAAAATGTCCAGTTTTCAACAGATATTAGGACACATGCAATGAAAGAGGAAAATGTATCCATACACAGGGCAAAAAAGCAGCCAGCGGAAAACGTCCCTAAGGTGACCCAGATGTTGGATTTAAGAGACAAACAGTTTAAATCCGTTACTCTAAATACATTCAAAGAACTTTTAAAACTATGTTTAAAGAACTAAAGTACAACAATTATGTCTCGTCAAACAAAGAATAGATTAAAAGAGATGGACAAAATTGTGGGGGGAAAAAAAGAATCAAGTAGAAATCCTGGAGTTCAAAAGTACAATACCTGAAATGAGTAAGTCTCTAGAGAAACTCAATAGCAAATCTGAACTCACATAAGAAAGAATTAGAGGCCAAATTTAAAAAAAAAAATCAATACCAATTCTTCACAAACTCTTCCAAACAGAGAGGAGGAGGAAACGCTTCCCAGAGCATTCCTTTAGGCCAACATCATCCTGATGCCAACACCAGAAAAAGACAGCACAAGAAAACTGCAGATCAATATCTCTTATGAATATACATGCAAAATCGACAACAACATACCAGTAACCTAATCCAGCAATTACTCAAAAATGTTACAGCATGACCAAGTGGGATTCATTCCAAGAATGCAAAGATGATTTAACATCCAAAAATCAATTAATGCAATACACATCAATAGAAACCGCCTGATCACCTCACTACATGCAGAAAAAGCAAATGATAGAATCCGACATCCTTCACCATGAAAACACGCAACAACCTAGGAATAAGTGGGAGCTTCCTCAAAATGACAAAGGGTGTTTGTGAAATCCCTGCAGCTAACATTATATTTACTGGTGAAATCCTGGATGCCTTCCCCCATAAGATCATGACAAAGATAAGAATGTCTGTTCTCACCATTTCTATTCAAAGTTGTACTGGAGGTTCTAGCCAAGGCGATTAACAAAGAAATAAAAGGCATCCATATTAGAAAGAAAGAAATAAACTTATCTCTTCTTGCCGCTGACATAATCGTATATAGAGAAAATTCTAAGGAACTTACTTAAAATACTATTAGAACTTAAAAATGAATTTAGTAGGGTTGCAGGATGCGAGATCAATATGCAAAAATCAATTGCATGTCTATCCTTTGAATAAACAATCCAAAAATGAAATTAAGAAAACAACTCCGTTTGGGACAGCATCAAAAAAAATGAAATACTTAGGAATAAATTTAAGTGTATTCTATTTATTTATTTATTCTATTAAGTTTATTCTATTCCCAAAGAAGTACAAAACTTATACTTGGAAAACTACAAAGCATTTTTGAAAGGAATTAAAACAAGTCTAAATAAATGGAAAACACCCCATGTTTACGGACCAAAAGACATAATGCTGTTAAGATGGCAATAAGTCCCAAACTGATCTGAGTTCAACACAATTCCTATCCCAATTCCAGCTGACTTCTTTGTAGGAGTTGAAAAGCTGACTTTAAGATTCATATCCAATTCAAGGGACTCAGAATACAAAATAGTTGAAAACTAATTTAAAAAGAAGAACAAACAAGGAAGACTCACATTTCTTGATTTCAGAACTTACTAAGAAGAAACAATAATCATTACAGTGTGGTGCTGGCATGTGGATAGGTATACAGGTTAATGGGATAGAACTGAGAATTCAGAAATAGATCCATGCGTGTATGGTAAACTGACTTTTGACAAGATCACCCAATGGGGAAGGAACAGCCTTTTCGATAAGTGGTGCCGAGACAACTGGAGAGCCATGTGCAAAAAAAATGAAGTTGGACCCCTACCTCACACCATATTCAACAGTTAACTTAAAATGGATTAAACATCTAAATGTAGGAGCTAAAATTCCAAAGAAAACACAGGGGTAAATCTTCATGATGTCCAATTTGGGCAGTGAGTCATCAGAGATGATATTAAAAAGAGCAATAAATGAAAAGGTAGATTTATCAGACTTTGCCAAAATTAAAATATTTCATGCTTCAATGGACACTATCAAAAGACAGCCATGTAATGGGAGGAAATATTTGCAAATCACATATCCGATAAGAACATGTAATAGCCAAAAGGTGGAAATAACCCAGTTGTTCACCAACTAACAAATGGATAAACAAAACGCGATCTATCCATATGAGAAATAAAGCACAGACCCCCGCCGCAACATAGACAAGCCTTGAGAATACTGTGCTACTAAGTAAGAGACACCAGTCACAAGAGACCACGTGTTATATGACTCCATATATATGAGCTGTCTACAATGGGCAAATCCAAAGAGATGGAACGTAGTAGCTTAGCAACTGCTTGAGTTTGGGGGTGCCGGGGGGTGTGGAGAGCAGGAGAATAGCTAAAGAATACAGGGGTTCTTTCTGAGCCGGGAATGTTCTGAGGTTGACAGCGGTGCTCACTGCACTTATCTACAAATACATTGAAGACTACTGAATGTTTTAAATGGATACATTTTATGCTATGTGAATCACATTTCAACAAAGCTACTCGGGAAAAAGAGGCAGTTTTAAGCTGTGCAGAATGCTGCTGAGAGGAAAATGAAAATAAAGAGGTTGGGCCATGGGATGTGATAACCTGGAGGTCACTGGTGGGAGAGCATGAGTGACAACTCATCAACCACACAACACATGCATAATGGGAGCCCCAAAAATCGGGAGAAAAAGAGAATGTGGTAGAAAGAAATATTTGAAGAAATAATGGCAAAAGCTTCCCAAGCTGGATGAAAACTATTAATATATACATATATCTACGAAACTCAATCAAATCCAAGTAGACTAAACTCAGATCCACAGCTAAACACATTACAGTCAAACTGACCAAAGTCAGAAACAAAAAGAACATATTGAAAGTAGCAAGAGAAATCTGTTCAAAATGCAGAAAGGAACTTTCATGAGATCAGCAGCTGATTTCACCTCAGAAAGTGAGGACGAAAGAGTGACAGCTGTAAAACATTGAAAATAAAGAATATCTTATGTTCAGCAAGACCATCTCTCAAAAAGGAAATAAAAATAAAGCCACTCTCAGATAAAGAAAGACCAAGAGAATGTGTAGACATCATATTAGCTGTATCAGGAATACTAATGGGCTTCTTTCAAGCTAAAAGGAGAGACACTAGGTGAGCCCTCAGATCTTCATGAACAAACAGGGAGAACTGATAAAGGTAACACACAGGTGAATATGAAAGACAGTATAAATGTACTTTAGTAATTATTTTTTCTATCTAATTAAAAAGACAACCGCATAAAGCAATAATTACAAATTTGTGTTGATAGATATACAATGTACATGTTTATAATTTATCACCATAACAGCACAAAGAAGTGGCAGGAAATGGAGCCACAAGGAGCAAATATTTTGGCAGTATAGATCTTAAGTTCGTACTAATCTGAACTAAATTGTTATAAGGAAAGCTTATCATTTTAATCTACAAGCAACTGGTAAGAAAATAACTCAAAAACATGGACTAAAAGAAATGGTTAGTGTCGAAATGCTACACTAGAAAATATCCATTTAAAATAAAGTAGCTACGGGGCGCCTGGGTGGCTCAGTGGTTTAAGCCTCTGCCTTCAGCTCAGGTCATGATCTCAGGGTCCTGGGATCGAGCCCCACATCGGGCTCTCTGCTCAGTGGGGAGCCTGTTTCTCCCTCTCTCTCTGCCTACTTGTGACCTCTCTGTCTGTCAAATAAATAAATAAAATATTTAAAAAAAAATAAAGTAGCTACGGTGGAATAGAAGAACAGAAAAGGTACAAGATATGTAGAAAATAAATAGCAGGGATGCCTGGGTGGCTCATTTGGTTAAGCAGTTGCCTTCAGCTCAGTGTCCTGGGATCGAGTCCCACATCGGGCTCCTTGCTTGGCAGGAAGCCTGCTTCTCCCTCTGCCTTTGCCTGACACTCTGCCTGTGCTCTCTCTCTCTCTGACAAAATAAAATAAAAAATCTTAAAAAAATAGCAATATAGCATACTTAAATCTTATTTACATTAAATATCAATAGATTAAATAATTAAAACTCAAGGATTGGAAGAATGGATAAAAAGTATAATTCAACTATATACAATCTATAAGAGACACATTCTAGATGGAAAGCTACAAATAGATCAAAAGTAAATGAATGGGGAAAAAAATCTATCCTTTGCAAATAGTGACAGAGAGCTGAAGAGGCTGCATTTTGTCTCATATTAATGAGACAAAATACATTTTAAGATAAAGGTTTTACTATAGAGGAAGAGATGACATTTTATGATGACAAAAGAGTTAACTCATCAAAAATATATAAGAATCAAGCATACATGTCCCTAATAACATAGCTCCAAAATACATAATAAAAAAATTCAGAACTGAAGATGCAAATAGACAATTAACAAGAGTAGCTGGAGACTTCAATACCCTGCTTTTTTGATGGATGGAACAATCATATAAAACAGGGATATAGAGCACCCAAACAACACCGTGAACCAGCTAGACCCAGCAGAAATCTATAGTGCACACCACTCAGCAGGAGAAGAATCCCCACTCTGCTCAAGGGCACCTGGAAATTTTCCAGGACAGACCATAAAAAAAGTCTCAATAAATTCAAAAGGATTGAAATCATATAAAGTGTGTTCTCTGATGAGAATAGATGAATGACAATCAGAAATCAATGACCAGAGAAAATGAAGTGAATTTAACCATACATGGACTTCAGCAAGCCCTCCTAACTATCAATAGATCAAAGGATAAATAGCAAACGAAATGAGAATTTATGTTGAGATGAATGAAAACAAAACCACAGCATACCAACACTGTGGGAGGCAGAGAAAACAGTTCTCAGAAGAAAATTTATAACTATAAAAGCCTGCATCAAAAAAATAAGAAAGATTTCAAACTCATAACCTAACATTTTGCCTTAAGAAATTAGGAGAAAACTAAACCCAAGCCACTACAAGGGAAGAAATAACAAAGACTAGAGTGAAAATTACTGAAAGAGAGAAGAGAAAAACAATAGAGAAGATTAACAGAACCAAAACATCAACAAAATTGACCAACTGTAGCAAGACTGACCAAGAAAGGAAGGGAGAAGATTCAAATCGGTGAAGTTTTTCAATTAGCAATAATCGCGCCTCGGATAAACCTCATTGGCTACAATACTGCCACTGCGCAAAGCTAAATCGGTGAAGTTTTTTAGGGAGGAGACATCACTACCAATCTTACAGAAATAAAATGTATCATAAGGAAATACTATGAACAATGACCTGTCCACAAATTAGATAACCCAGATGAAATTATTTCCTAGAAAGACACAGACTCCCAAAATGGAAAAGAAAACAACAAATAAAATTGAAGTATACCTCTAACAAGTAAAGAGATTGAGTTAGTTATCACGACACTTCCCACAAAGAAAAGCTGAGTAAGTACCACTGTTCTCACCAGCCTCACTGGTGAATTCTAAAAAATGTTTAAAGAAGAATTAATGCCAGTCCAAATCCAACCCAAACAAGGAAACAGAAGAGGAGGGAGCACTTCCAAAACCAGACAAAAACATCCCAAAGAAAGAAAACCAACATCCTTTGTGAATACAGATGCAAAACTCCCCAACGAAATACGAGCAAACCGAATCCAGCATCATATGAATAAAAAAGACTATACAGTATGACCAAGTGAGATGAATCCCAGGAAAGCAAGGCTAGTTAAATAACAAAGAAAAAAAAACCTCAATTAATGTAAGATGCTCTTTTAAGAGAGGAAAGGATAAAAGTCACATTATCTCAATAGATACTAAAGAAAAAAAAGGATTTGACAAAATCTAATGGCCATTTGTGATATAAAAAAAACAAAAACAAAAACAAAAAAACCTCTCCATAAAGTTGGAATAGAAGGGAACTTTCTCAACCTGATCAAAAGTATCCAGGAGAAAGCTCCCGGGAACACGAGACTTGGCGGCCAAAGACAGGACAAGGATGTCCATTCTCACTCTCCATGGTGGTGTCCCAAGCAATTACAACAGTAACATCAAAGATCCCTGAGCACAAATCACTGCGACCAACACCATAATGATGGAAAAGTTGAGAAAGTTGGGAGAATCACCAACTGGGGCCACAGAGACATGAAGTGAGTTGACGTGGTTGGACTAATGGGGTGGACAGACACGCTCAGCGTCACCGGGGTTCAAACCTTCCGTGCGCTAGAGATGCAGTCTCGGTGAAACGGGGTGTTGCCTGAGTATTCCGTCTCTCGGTCGTGGCTGCTGGGCCCAGCCTCCCTCAGCACAGCACAGTCTTAAGGATCACGGTCTCCTTCAGGACAAGGCCATGCTTTAGGGTTTAGGGTTCCCTTAGGACACGTTCATGGCTGGAGGCCAGGGGCTCTCTCAGCACTCGTGGTTCTAATGCGATCGTCTCCCTCAGGGGATGAAGCTCTGGGCAGTGTTGGGCACGGCCAGGCCTTTAGGGCCCCCAGCTCTCTTTCCAGAAGTCTCTTTGAGGACTGTCATTTCTCTGAGGGCAGGAGCTCTCAGGAGCCCCCTGAGCCTTGTGTCCCTGAAGACACAAGTCCAGCTCTGTGCCACGCCCACACTGAGCAGGTCCCAGCCACCAGCCACCCACAGAAATATCCCTGGTTTCACCTGATTCCTGGGGTTTCGTGGCTGGCTGGGCAGGTGGGGGCTGGGGAGGAACTTCCTCCCTGAGGCTAGGGGGCTGCCAGAGACCAAAAAGAGCAGAGGTTTCAATGTCACTCCCAAATCCCTTCTCAAATCTGGATTGAGGACATGTGGTTCAAATCTGTTTGGGTCTCAGTGCTTAGCACTTGGCAAGAATTTCCATCAATCCTATATATTCCAAATAAATCTGCATGCAAGCCAAGGCTGGGAAGGGTTTTTGTTTCTTTTTTGTTTTTTTTTTCCTTCAACACTGACAACCCAGAGCCCCTGAGGGCCAGGACCATGAAAGCACAGAAAGGGCCTTTCGGAGATGGACTCATCACGGCCGACGCTTTTTCGTTTCAACCCCCGCTGCGAGCTGCCTGACACTTGCCTGTCATTCATCCACGCACGCCTGGCATTTCATCCGGGGGAAGCAGGTCTCAGGGCTTGAGCCAGCCAAGAGGCAGATGGAGGCCAGACCTGACCCCAAAACTTCCCACCCTGACCCACCACCAGCCCCACATTCGGCCCATGACCTGAGCTCCCAATCTGCTGGCTGCCGGCAGCTCCTTTGCAGTGCTTGCCCTTCTGTCTACTTCTACACTGCCCTCTGGCTCCTTCCCCAGCTAGGGCACCACGTCTATTGAAGGATGGCCACCCGCGTGAGCCCACCCCGCACGGTCGGTTGTGGTCACTTCTCTTGCGGTGCAGCGAGCAGCCCCTCCCACAAGCGGCCTCCACTTTGGAGGGTCAAGGATGCTCTCTGAACTTGTTTCTCCTGAAGAATGGGGTCTTCGTGGTACCCACCAACGGGGCTGGGACTAGGGAGGGGTGAGGGACACACCTGCCTAGGACGCAGCATATAAAAAGGCCCCCAAGCTCCCAGCAAGCTAGATAAATGCTACTTTAGCCTATTACATGGTCAAAATCAATGCAGATACGTCCATGATGACCAAAATACCTGAAGTGTAGATATAGACAGGACCAGCGTATCTGGAGTTTTCTTGGCCTCAGGCTCCCTCCTGCACTCTCAGCATGGCATGGCTGACCCTATGGGGGGGGAGGGCTGTGCCCGGGGATTGAGAGCTAGGAGGGCATCGTGTCCCCCCGGCCCCCATGGTAGCCCCAAAGCTGTTTGACGCGGACCCTGCTCCGACGGATCATGGGTTCTGTGCTTCCTTCGTGTCTGTTCTTTCAACTCTGCAGCCCAGGGCTGAGCCCAGTATCTGTGAAATAAAGCTGCTTGGAGTCTGGGGACATGAAGGATTCTTCAAGGTCACCTTCAAAAGCAGACTTGCTCTTCGAGCAGTGAGGGTAACGAAGGCCCAGAGAGTCAGGGCTTGCCAGAGTCGGTGGCCAAGTGGTAGGGCAGAGCAGGGTCTGGCCTTTCCCAGACTGTCCCTGGGCTTTGCACCTAAGCAGTGTGCCCTCCGAGGAGCCCTTCCGCTTCCCGAGGTCCTCCCCACACTAGAACTGAGCACAGTTCAGCTGCAGGCCCCACAGTGAAGATCAAGGGGGGGCCGGGCCCTGCCTTGCCTCAGGCCACGTTGTCCTCATGTGTGCGACCCATCCGAGTCCCCTCCTGCTGTAAGAGGGCGGCCCCTTATTTTCTTACTCTGTTCCACGTTCCTCCCGCCATTCAATTCCTGTCCAGTGTACCTGGTCAATTTCATTCGCGTCTGTTCTATCCATTCCTTCCCACCTCCTCTTCCTGCCTGCCACATGTTTTCAGCCTCAGCTAACCGCATTTTGTCCGCCCACTCGGGCCCCTGGGCCGCTTGCCTGCTGGGTATACGGCTCACCCCTCTACATTTTATCTGCCCTGTCTCCCTTGGGCCATGCCATCCTAGCTCACCTCCTGCACCAAGCCCCGTGGAAGGGCCACGGGCACCCGTGCCGACAAGACCGTGGAAACATCCGTTCTTCCAGCCTCCCCTGGGGCGCCCCCTCCACGCACCTCCTTCCCAGCAAATACCCACATGAGCTCGTGTTTTGTGGTCGGGGTTTTGTTGTTTTGTTTTTTTTTTTTGCTGTTTTTGTTTATTTAAGTCAACAACTGTCAAGCAGAGCATGGCCTGTCTTTCACTGGATCGCTCCAGGCCCGTTTCTGATCGGCCTCCCTCCTCAGAGGCGTCTGCAGGCGCCAGCTGTCCCGGCACCGCTGCTTGGGGGCTGAGAGGCGGAGGTCCCAGCCACAGCTGGCTGGGTAGGGGTCTAGGGGCTCCACCCGTGTCTCGGCTCTTCCTCGGGAAGAATGTTCTTAGGACATCAGCCTGGTTTCTGTCACTACCTGTCCTGTGCCTTCCCCTTGTCCTTAAATCATTACACAGGAGGGAGACACACACAGAGGAAACCCCAAATTCCACAGTGGGGAGCCAAGCCCAGCCCGGTCCTCCCCACCGTGCCCTCGCCACCAGGCCCTGTGAGGTGGTGGGAAGGGGGCCCGGGGCCCCAAACCCTACGAGGAAAACCTGTTGCTTAATGCTGTTTCCTTTGTCGTTGTGAAAACATCTCTCTGAGAAACCAGAGAGCGGTGATGGCGGTCTCTGTTCCAGACCTTTCTCGTTGCACGTGCAGATATCTAGGTGAGTATTTTATGAGGCGATCACTCAGTATTGTCCTGCAACAACTTTCTCTCACTCTCGGACGTATTTGCCCATCAGTACAAGGCGCTCTCCTACCTTCTGGGGGGACGGTATGACATATTCCTTCGTTTGGAAGTATTACGTTGTCTTATTTTGTTGATGCGTTCCTCTGGATGAGCGCTTTCGCTCCGCTCTTGCGAATAACATCATGGCAGACAGTCTTAGAAACACACTCTAGCACGTGAATTTCTGCTCCGCGTCTACTGGGTGGTTTCTGCAGGGTGCGGGCGCTTGGTTAAGGAGTGTGCATATTTTAAAAGGTGTTGGGTAATAACCAAATCGCTCAGTCATGTGAGTCCTCAAATGAGAAACAAAGCAACACACACACACACACACACACACACACACACACACACACACACACGACCTCTCTGGAAAGAGAATGATTGTGCCCAGAGGAACGGCGGTGGTGGATGAGGCCAGACCCCTGCAAATTTCAAGAGACTGTCCAGGCAGAGTGAGTCTGTCTGTCCTAAAGGTTGTTGGGAGTGAAATTTGTCCTCGACCCACAGGCTTGATTCCCAAGGCCCCATGGAGCCCGTGGGTCACATGCGGATTCCGTAGACTCCCAGGCAGGCGGGCCGTGGTGGAGGTTGGGCCGGCCAGACCTCAGACACAGACCTCACGTCCCCGGGGCTTGAGAACTGGGGAATCCATCTCTATGCCTCTAGGAGCTCTGGCTTCCTTTTCTAGAAAACGTAGAAAATATATCTACCCTGGAGGGTTTTCATGAAGTGAGAAAGAATGAACTTGTAACTCGTGAAGGCCGGAGCCATCTTGGTGTCTTTCTTATCAACCACATAAAAAATCATCATTTCTATGACATAAAGTAATTATTTGGTCTGTTCATTCCATCCATTCTGGAGTGTAGAATCCCCTCCCTTCCGCTGTATCTGTCCACTGTATCCGCTGCACTTGATCTGGTCTGCCCGACCCACTGTGTTCTCCTTGGTGGGGGCTGGGGTGGGGGTCTGGCTAGGAAGGGCTCCGGGCAGAGTCACAGACTAGGTCTGTCTGAGCGGACGAAGGTGCCAGAGAGTCCCGGGCCAGCCCCTGCCTCTGTCACAAGCCCTAGACTTGCTATCCTCGCAGAGCAATGTCCTGAGAGGGAGGAAGGGAGGGAGGGAGAGGGAATGGGGGAATGGAGGGAGCCTGGGCTTCTCCAAAGGGTGGTGTCGGAGGCCACTGGACAGAGTCCGAGCCTGGAGGAACTCCCCATCAGGCTGCCAGCACCCATCTCTCAGGTGGGAAAACCGAGGCTCAGAGAACCCCAGCTCCATACCTAGAGACCTCCTTTGGGCCTCCTCTACCCATCGTGAGGCTCAACAGGAGAAGACCACGGGGATGTAGGACCAGCCCCGAACCTGGCACGCAATCCTGGGGGGCAGAATCGCGGCCACATGGGCACGGGCTCGGACACAACGCTGGCGACTCCCTAACTTGCACTTCTGCCCGGTGCCCAGCCTGGCCCACAGAAGTGGCGGTAAGTGTCGGACACGACCTTGACTGGCTTCTGGTGGCTGAGCTGGGTTTGGGACATCCTGGAAGGTCCCGATGTGGCCGCCAGAGCCTGACCCCTGGCCAAGCATTTCCTTCTCGCACACGAGGTTCTTGGTGCCCATTCAGGGAAGTGCCGTGGACTGGGTGTGCAGGCCCTGCCTCTGTCTGCCCAAGAGGGGCAGCAGCCTGGCCTGTGGCTGGCCGTCCTGCTGGGCTTCATTATCAGGGCAGCCCTCGCAGGGGCTCAAAATTGGTTGAGCCTCCTGGTGGGAAGATCCAATTTTCACCTGGGAGAAAGTAGCGGGGGAGGGGGGGGGCGCTGCCCATGGAGGTGACAAGGATCCCCGTCCCATTTGCGCCCGAAAGGCCAGAGATCACCCATTCCATGTCCAGCTGAGCAGAAGGATTTAGAGTGCAAGCAGGGACCAGCCTGGGCTGGCCGTGCTGGTCCCTGAGGTTCCCAGTCTTCACACACTGGCCCTGCACACCCCGTTCGGGTCTCCATTTCTATGCCTATAAAATGAAGGGGCTCGGCGGACCCTCCGGGTGTGTAATCTTGCTCTGTGATACCCCCACCCCCCCACCCCGCTTTGGGCTTAGAACATTCAGCCACTCAGCAAAATTTCTGGGGTACCCGCTCTGGGCCAGGCACGATGCTGGCTGCTCGGGGTTGGCTCTGACCAGGGCTGACCACACTGAGTCAGTCAGGATGGGAGAGAAGGGGAGAGGGGGCTGCAGTGGCCCAAGCCAGGGACTGTCACTTCTTCATTCAACATGTATTGCGTAACTTCCAAGTACCCAGCTTCCTTGGCAAGAAACAGCAGTGGACGAGGCCCTGACCTCCTGGAGCTGATGTTCTGGTGGGCGGGAGGCAATAGAGAAGACACAGATGAACAAAAAGGTGATATCAGTCCACAATCACGTCATAAAGAAAACAAAATAAGGAATGGTGGAGGCACAGCTGGCCATAGTTCCAGGGAAGGGCACTTCTCTAGATGGGGTGGTCAAGGAGGGCTTCCTGGAGGAGGTGATGGCCAAGTGGACCCCTGAATAGCTGCCCCGTGGGCTGTGCTTTGGAGTCAGAGGCCACGGGACCTGCTGGTGGCTGGGATGTGGCCAAGAAGTAGCATCAGGGACGCACCTACATTTCTGGCCTGAGCAGATGGGGGGATAGTGCTGTCCGTGGCAACAGAAAACTGGAGAGTGACTGGGTTTGGGTGAGTGATGAGTTCTCTGTTTTGTCCTATTAGGACTTGGGGGTTTGGGGTGTGGTGCTCCTCTCTGCGAGAGGAGCTGTACGCACGTGGGCTGGGCACCCCTCTGTCGGACACTCTCTGCTTTCCCCATGGAAGCTGGGGGTGGGATTGAGTTCTCTCTCCCCTGAGTGGAAAGGAGGGGGAAATGGCAGAGAAGGGTGTCCTCCACAGGACCTGCCCCCCCGGGGCCTCACTTTCCCCATCCAAAACACTCCAGCGTGGCCTCGATGTTCTCCACACATTTCATTAGCTTTGCTCCGGAGCTCAGTCAGCAAACACTTCCCCGCGTTCTTTCTGTTTTGAGCAACTTTCTTTCCCCAGCGAATGCAATTTTGAAGTTTCTCCCTTCTATCACAGTTTTTTTTTTAATGATATAGTCTTTCAAAGTAGCCTTCTATTTTTACTTTTCCTTTGGCAAGATAATTTTCTAGCCCTTTCTCACCACTCATGTCAATTTCCTTTGTTAATTTCCAAGCTTCTTTTTCCCGCAGGGGACTCACCTCTTAGTACTTAATTGATTTCTTCTATCACATAATTCCATGGTTTCATCAATAAGTAATTTCAGACCCACTGTCAATTTCTATTTTTTATACCGTTTGATCTCTCGGAGGTGAGTATCCGGATTAGACGCGAGATGAGCTTTCATTATCCCATAGATGTCAGTGTTCCCTCTGGCCCCTTTCATTGAGGCAAGAATATCTTCGGGACTTACTGTACTCCCTTGTAATTACTCTCCATTTTATTCACTCACTGACTTCAATCCTGGGGGTTAAAAGTGTAAATTAACACATGTCTCCTGCTGCAAATGTTATTCTAACATTCGGGAGTTTCACCACCCGGACCCACACTCTCCCACACTACATCTCCTATAAGCCTGGATGCCACCAGGCTGATTTTATCGACACAGTGTGGGATTTTTTTCGACGCCCGCTCCGATGATGCCCTTTTCCTGTCGAATGCCTTTCCTTATCGCCGCCTCCATACGCGGTCAAGTCCACAAGTGTAGGAGGCTGCCGAGGTCAGGGGCGGCCAGGGGCTGGAGATGACTCACGGAGGTGGGCACTCAGGAACCGGCGCTTGGTTCAGTCAACACCAGTGCCTTGGCGCCTGCTTTTAGCAGACAGGGTTGAGACACGGCCAAGACACCGCAGACCCCTGATAGACTTTTTACCACCTTCAGGAGAAATCTGTCAAAAACATTCTAGATTGCTTTCAGCTGCTATCGACCGCCCCCGCCTCTGCCTCTCCAGAGAGGGATTAGTTACCGCCTGAGCCGTGAAAACGGCAGAGTGAGGCTGACGTCCGTCCGACCTGCCCCGTGACCCTACCTGCCGGCAGCCCCCGGGTCTGGGCCTGCTGATCCGAAGATAACTCTTTCTGCTGCGCGCGGGATGAGAGTGAGTTCTGCCCCGCTTAGGCTTGTTCCTGAGCCGTGGGAGGCCGGTCCAGGGAGCTGTAGCCCAGCTCTCGCCAGACCCACGGTCCTCTGCTTATCCCATGAGCGGCCAGGGACGCCCACGGCCCCCAGGCCGCCCTTCCTCTGGTGCTTTCATAGTCTCCCCCGATGTCCCAAGCACGAGAGCAGGTGCCTTTGGCCCACCTCTGTCCCAACTGTCTTGCGACACAAACCATCAGGCTCCATTAAAAATCAGCCACGTTAAAAGTGTCAGTGGTCAGTGACCACGTGGGGGTGACATCACAACACGGTCCCTTTAGGAGGACTCTCAGAGGAAAACGTCCATCTGGTCTCGGTGCCCAAACCAGCAAGGTGCCTCCTATCTCCACTCTCATAGACTGATCGTTTTTCTCTCTTCCTCTTGGCCATGAGGAAGCTCAGTCAATAGAACTTCCAGGCAGGCATTTGGTGAGCCCAGCCTCAGTCGCCGGCTCCATTTCGTACTCATGTGTTCCCTTTGCCTCTCCTTCGATATCTACGTCTCATTTTGCTCAGTCGTTCGTTCTCTCATTCATCCATTCCCTTACCAAGCACAGCCTCATCCCGGCACTGCGCAAGGGGCTAGGTTCACAGCAATTGCCAAGTGACTCAATGCTCAGGGAGGTCATAATCTAGTGACATGTAAGAGTCAACAAGTAAATAAGCAAGAGCATTTCAGATTAGTGACGAGTGTGAGGTGTGAGCATAAACAGGATTGCAGGGTGGAAGCTGCCATTGGCAGGGGTTGCTCATGGTGGTGGGCACGTGTGGACGGGGGATCTCTTTGTGGAAAAGACACTAGCAGAGAGCTGATTCATGAGAGGGAGCCAGCTGACGCACACTGGAACATAGAGGAAAGGACCTCAAATGTTCTGGAAACAGCAAGGAGGCTCGTGGAGTCAGAGCCAGGAAGAGAAGGGGACAGAGTTGCCATCCGGGACCTTGCAGGCTTTGCCAGTAGTGATGTGGTTTAGGTAACCTTGTGCACACCCTTCCTGAACCCCTCCTCTGAAATAAACAAATCAGCAAATTCATATACAAGTGTATCCACGCTCGACAACTCGGTGCCTCTTGGTCTCCTGTGTTGGATGTGATCGGGGAATACGTGTGTGTGTGTGCGTGTGCAGAAAGGGGCCTGACATCTCCACAGCCCTGCATTCGCTTAGACAGAACAGGAATCCCGGCAGCACGTTCCGTGTGGCGCTGGGGGCGGGGAGTTGACGCTGGCAGCCGCCGCGCAGGGCCCCCCGTGGAAGGGTTCCACACGCGTTAGCTCTCGGTACCGCCTGTGTGCCTTTGCCGTGTGGGGCCGGCTAGGGGAGTGTGAGCCCGGGCACGGCTACTGACGTGATGAGTTACACGAGATCTGACAGCGAAACCTTCTGCAGACATCTGGCAGGACATACATAACCTCACAAGAACCCATAACCTCTTCAAAGGACCCTGGGGGGTCCCTTTCCTAAGGCCCCACCCTCGTGCCCTAATCACCTGGCAAAGGCCCCACCCTTGTGCCGTCCCTGTGGGGTGAGGGTGTGGGGACACACGGTCTGCAGGGACCACTCAGGACGGAGCCCAGACGCCGATGCTGAGTTCGAGAGCTTTCCGTGGAGGGACTCGCGGGACTTGTCCCCACAGCGTGAGACGAAGCAGTGGTCACCGAATCCAGCGGCTCGAGGCCGGGCTGGGCCCGGAAACCGTGTGCGCCGGAGGGCTGGGGGCTGCGGGGGTGCCCGTGTGTACTTGCGCCTGTGAGGGTGTGTGCGTCTGTGTATGTCTGTGAGTGTGCCTGTGTGAGTGTGTGCCTGTGGGTGCATGTGTGTGTCTGCGTGAGTGTGCCTGTGTGTGAGAGTGTGTCTCTGAGAGCGTGTGTCTGTGTATGTCTGAGAGTGTGTGCTTGTGTGTGTCTCTGAGTGTGTCTGTGTGTGAGTAGGTATGTCTGTGTGTGTCTGTGTGAGTGTGCCTATGTGTGAGAGCGTGTCTGTGAGAGTGTGTGCTTGTGTGTGTGTTTCTGAGTGTGTCTGGGTGTGAGTAGGTATGTCTGTGTGTCTGTGTGAGTGTGTCTCTGAGTGTATCTGTGTGTGTGCCTGTGTGTGTCTGTGTGCGTGTCTGTCTGTGAGTGTGTGTCTGTGAGTGTGTCTGTGAGTGTGGCCTCACAGTGCCCTGGGGGCTCAGTTGGAAAACCTGAGGTGGCAGCAAAGGTGTGGCGTCAAGATGTTCCAGAAAGTTCTCATCACGGGGTGGGGGCCCGGTCAGGGAGGAACAGCAGTGGGAGAGCCCCCCAGACCCAGCTTCACAAGACCTGCAGGGGACGTGACAATCCACCCTTTCTCCGAAGGACTGTCTTCCTCCCTCCGTGCCAGCTGACAGAAGCAACTGTCCTCCTTGGTGGGAAGAGAGTCAATGAAGCGTTCTTCAAGCAAGGCTCGGGGTCTGGAAGACTTACAGCCCCCTGGGTGGGAAGCAGGCTCCAGGCGGCTCGAGGCTGGCTCCAACACAGTTACCAGACACGCATCTTAGAACCTTCTCCTGGGTGGGAGCCTGGGCCTGGATGGTGACTTCCAGAGGACTCGGAGGTCCAAGAGCGATGGGGGAACCCACAAGCAAGTCATCAGGAGGCTGGCGCTGTCCTATTGTTGGTTTCATGGGGTTAATCCGGATTTTTGAAGGATTCTAAAATTGAGACGGGTATAGAAAAGTACCTACGTCTTACATGGGCAGATGGATAAATTTCGTATCTGTAGACACTCAGGAAACCTCCTTCCAACCAGACATTCCCAGTGCCCAGGAGGGCCCGCCGCCCCCTCGGTCAGTAGCCTTGCAAGGCTAACGGCGAAGCTGTCACCGAAGATCCATTCCGCCTGGTTCTCCGCAAACATCCATGGTCTCACACGCAGGGTCCCTTGCGGGCTGGGTCAGGGCTCCACAGCAGGTCGTGGAAGCGGCGATGGGGCTGGCTGTCGGGAGATCGGTCATGCTCTCTGCCGTGTACGACTCCTCGGCTGAACAGCCCATGGTTTCTTTGCCTACCCGTGCGACAATCGGCGGACCTCGGGCCAGGGCTCTCCTAAGCACGCCATGCCCCTGGGGTTACACCCAAGGGCTGCTCCTTCCCTCAGACCCACAGCTCTGCCCGCCTGCACCCCCAGGCTGAGGAGAGCAGACACTCATGGATCTGGCTCCCCCGTGGGGACCGAAGGACCCCCCACTCTTCAGAGTGCTGGGAGCTGTAGGGAGAAGCTGGGTGTCAACGGATGTGGCCTCCCGACAGCCCCCCTTGTGCTCCCGCAGTGTCCCCGAGATGGAGGCTCCCGAGGTTTTCATCCCCTCCCCTCCCATTCCAGAAACTCCGCACACCGCGTGTCCCCTGAGAGGAGGGAATTGCTCCGCATCCAGACCCGGTTCTGTTAGCCGGGACTCAAGGTCAGAGCACGACGTCCCACTTAGTTAGCTGGGGGCCCAGGGCAAGTTCTTTACTCCCTGAGTCTCAGTTTTTCTATCTGGAAAATGGGTGGGTTTCTGCTGACATCCACCTGAAGATGTTTACTTAAGGGGCTTAGCACAGAGGCTGAAACACAGGTGCGCTCCCCGAGGGGTTGTTTCTGTGCTTCTCCTTGGAAGAACCTCCCCAAAACTATTGCCCCTTCATCCCTTTCCCCCAAATCTAAGGAAAGTTTCAGTGATTGGCCCAGTTATGACACAGCAGAGGAAACTGACATTGACTCCAAATTCGGTGCTTCTCACAGGTCTGGGGAGTTCAGGCTGGCTTCTCCCCATCAGAGGGCTGGGGGACCCCCAGGGGGTCCTGGGAGGGCGGAGGAGCCATGAACCACCAACATCCAGACCCTTGGCGCGCCCTCCACCCCACTGACAACAAAGCCTCCCACCCCGTTGTAAGGTCGTGACCCTGGACCATTGTGCTGATTACTTACTTACTGGAAGCCTCCCTTCCCTCAGCGGGGTGGGGGGGCCCTGGGTGTGTGTGTGTGTGCGTGTGTGTGCACGCATTTGTGTGTCAGCAGAGGGAATATTCATGAACTCTGGGGGACGGTGGTTTTGGAAGACAGATCTGGATTTCTGAGGCAAAAGACACTAACAAGATCTCGGTGGCCGGCCAAGTTCCCTCGCCAGATTCTCAGGCAGAGCCCGGACAAGGAGGCCGCACAAATCGGGGGCATCTGGGGCTCTCAAGAAACCTGGATACCCCAGGGCCAAGTATTTGCTTTCTGCCGATGAACAATTTAATGAGGGTTTTTAGAAGGGCCAGACGAGGTGAATGGCTGATTCGGAAAAATAGCCTCAGCTGGTACTTGGGCAGGAGAGGTTTAAAAACAGAAACAGGCTTCAAAGAAGGATGCCCCGGTCCCCGGGCCTGGAGCATTCCCATGGGATGGGCTGGGGGCCTGTTCCCCAGGGAAACTTCCGCGCCCTCGCAGGCAGCCGGGAGCAGATACGGGGCTCTTGCCCCTTGCCTGGCAAAGGCCAGAACGGGCTTGTGGGGGAGGCAGAAGGAGCCTCAGGCGAGCGCCTTTCCTGCCTCGCCTCCTCCTGTGAATGTCCCCTTTCCACCCTGGTCGGGAGGGCCTACGCTCAGCCCGAATTGCTCTACTCCAATTTCTGGCCCGGCCTAGGGCCATAGGACAGGCGAAGTCAGCCCCCAGACCCTCCCCGTGGCCTCTCCCCGCTCCGCCTGGCCTGCCAGGACCTTCTCGGCTCCCCAACCCCGAGGGGCCACCACAGGTCCCGGAAGGACTGTTCCGGATGAGGAGAAGGTCTCGGGTTCTCAGCGAGTTCAAGAGAACTTTTTGCACCAGACCAGTTAACAACGGGCAAGAGAGACCTTATTCAAGACCAGTGTAATGAGCGAACCCCAAAAGGCAGCAAAGACAGCTGGGGTTGTGCGGGCACGGAGCAGAGCGAGGGGCCAGAGGCCAGGAAATCACTAAGGGGCGTTTGCTCAGATGCCACGGGCGGGGTCCCTGATGTGCGATTTAACGAGTGCGTGAAACGTGCGTTTCCATCTTCTGGAAACCGGTGTCCGGGGATTACTTGCTAAAACGGGGCTCAGCAGGCCCAGGGTAGGCTGGGGAATGCCCAGAAGGCCGGTGTCCGGAACGGAGGGCGTCTCAGAGCACCCTGGTGAAATTTGGTCAAAGAGGGGGTCCTCGTCAGCGGCTGAAGGTGGTCCCTCCCTCTGGCCCTGCCCCTCCCCCCCGGCAGGGCTCTCCGACTTACTGCCCCCTAGGCCCACCTGCTCTTCGGGCCCCCAGATTTCTGGGCATAGCCTGGGACTTCCACAAGCTTATCTGACCCCAGGGGGACAAGGGCAGCAAGAGCATCGATCAGCCTTGGGTCCCCCAGGGGGACAATCCTCTGGACTCTTCCATTTCTAGTCTCCACGCCACAACCATCCTCTGGGTGCCTCTGGCTCTGTTCTCTTAGTAGAGCCTCCTGTTCCGACTGCATTTCTAATCTGTCCCCGTTTCCCACCCTCTGCACTGCCGGGTGTGGACCCAGGCTTTTTTCCAAAGGATCTGGTAGGAAGGATGAGGGCGGTTCCCAGGCTGAGGCTTCTGAGACAGGACGACCCCATTCCCGCTGCTGGGTGCCTGCGGAGGATACAGGTGACCTAGAGGAGGCGAGAGCCACAAGACGGAAGGGGCCCGGGTTCCCGAGTCGCCCGTGGAGGAAGGTTGCCCACCAACCAGCAGCATCGTGTTGAGCTGTTCAGGAAGCACGACATAACCGTGTTCATCAAGCCACTGAAATTCAGAGGTTTTGTTTGTTATCATCTATCATAAACCCAAAGCCGGAGTTTATTCATGCTTTCTCTGGGTCTCCCCAGCATGTGGCTTTGCCCCCAGGGGTGCCGGCGGGGCTGTGCACCTTCGTAGACTGTGCCCTTTGTGCTGTGGCTTCCCTGACCCTGCGGGAGGGTGTCAAGAGCGGAACCGAGCCTTGGGGTCCCGGGAGGTCCGGTCGTGGCTGTTTGCTAGAGAGGCGGCTGACCCCGACATTGGCTCCCCGTCCTTGCTGTGCCTCTCCTGTCTCTCCCGGAGCTGGTGGGCTCCTCTTTCCCCATGTTTCTTAGTCACGTGACTTTCATGGGAAGAAATTTCCCTGACAGCTGTTTGCACAGATTTTTCCAAGACAAGCGGCGTTGTTCGCTTCTCTTTCTCTAATCATCTGGAAATACTGTGTCTCTTGGCGTCCCTGTCCTCCCTGTCTTCCATCCTCCAGCTGTCCAGACTTGGCTCTGGGGGAGGATGCAACCCCTCTCAGAAGGTTCTGGAATTTCGAGGGCTGCCTCTCCTTGAGGCTGTGTGGGGGAGAATACAATGGGGGGAGAGAGAGGAGGGCTCCCAGCTTGTGTCCTGGGCCTCGCCTCTGCACCCTGATTCTGCCGGCAGGGTGGGTGTAAGGGCCGGTGGGTGACCCCTCCAGGCCAGGCTCCTGGCTTCACAGACCCACCTTAACCACAGATGTGCAGAATCTCCAAACCAGAGGAGGGCCTCAAGATGCGGGAAAAATGCATATTTAGAGCTTGTCCCCATTTGCGCTGGGGGGGTCATTCTGCTCGTTTTACAGATGAGCAAATTGAGGTTCAGGGAGTTGATTGGACCTCAGGCCAGGAAAGTAAGCCTCTGGGGCAGACGTGATTGGCTCAGGGTACAGCCCAGGGATACAGAATGGGTTCAGACCCTGCCTCCTCTGATCCCCACCCCTCTCCCCCTCCCCCTCCCCCAACAAACAGGCCGGTGGATTTCAGGGGGCCACGCCCACTTTTCTCTAGGCTCCGGGGGCTTGTTCCCAGATGCTCTGTGTTCCCTGTGCCCTCAGGAGCCCTGCTCTCTTTCCAGGACTCTCCCTTCTTGCTTAAGCTGGTTTCACTTGGGCTCCTCTCCAGGGAATCCAACTCTCCAGCCCAAGACCCCGAAATCCCACCTTTCTCACCCCAGGGCTGTTGTCCCCCACACGAGTGCTCCTCTCTCGGCCCACCACAGGCGGGTTGTGCTTGCTCTGGGCTGAGGAAATTCGGACCGGGCCCAAGCCAGAGCCTCTGACCCCGTGGTGCCCACGTAGTGTGTGTTTTATGGGACACACAGGAACAGCCAAGGATATGCTTGTGAAGGGGGTAAGGGCAGGGAGGGGGACACGAGAAAAGCAGACTCTGTCTCGGTGCCTATTAGGAACACAACACGACCAGATAATTTTTTTGTGGAGCTGAGCAGCCAGAGAAACCTCCGGGAGGGTGTGAGGGGGGGCCTCTCCCACCTTCTCGTGCAGCCGCGCAACTTTGTTCCAAAGAACAACATTTTAAGGCTTTAGCCAGGCTTAATTTGTTCCAAAGAACAAAGTTAAAATAGTTCGTAGGCGAGAACTTGGTGAAAATTTGACATTTGATAAGAAACTAATTTTGGTTGCCTTTTTAATACTTTAAAACACTAAAGTAATAAACAACATCTATAAATGTCAAACTTTTCTATTCTGACTATGTTGCTTTGATTTTTATCAACTTTTTTTTATTAAAAATCTACTGGAAATGAAATCGAGAAGGGGAGGATCGACAGAAGAAGATAAATTTTACAATTTATCGAGACGTAAGCGACAGCATCTCATATATTTTTTTTTTCTCATCACTGGAGATTGTTAGTACTTTTTGTCTCCCTGTGGTTATTATGATGTTTTTATCTCAGTCTCTGCGTCTAGGAAAGTTGCGACTCTGTGGGACTGGGGATTAAATTGGAGAAGGATGGCAGCTGTCGAGTTTTCTGGGCCGGGAGCGAGGGTGAATTTGCGTGCTCTAGCCCTTTGGACAGCGCACGAGACACACAGTTGGACCCCTTCTTGGGGGGCGTCTGACAGAACCATGCCCTCCCCTGGCCAGTCCTGAAGCTCTTCTGTGGACCTTGGTGTAATCCTCCAGATGTGGGTACCTGCCCTCTATTCTATGTCAAACTGAGGCCTCCCATGGCAGTCCAGTTGTTCCTCCAGATATGAGGGTCTAACTCTTTGTCTGGGTTCCCTGTGCCCAGCACAGAGGAAGTGGATGCTTCAAGAAGAGATGAGTCATGGATGGACAGATGGACACAGAGGGTTGGATGAAGGACAGGTGGATGGGTGGGTGGCAGATGGAGGGAGGGAGGGATGAATAATAGATGGCGTAATGGAAGGATAGAGGCATGGATGGATGGATGGATGGATGGATGGATGGATGGACACAGAGGGTTGGATGAGTGATAGGACAGGAGAGATGGATAGATATAGGATAGATTGGAGAGAGGATGGAGAGATAAATAAGTGAAATAATAATGGATGGAGGGAGAGATAGCTAGATGGAGGGACTTATGGAGTAATGGCGAGTTAGAGGGAATGAATGGATGGGTGGATGGATGGATGAGTAGATGAAGTAATGTAGGGATAGAAGCCCAGGTAGATGGAGGGAGAGAGGGAGGGAGAAAGGACAGAGAATCAGAGTTTTAACCCAGTCCACTGGCTGGCAATTTTAGAACCGCAGCATTTAAAGGTTTTAGCCAAGCTTTGCAACTTCTCAAGACCCTTTCAGTTCTGATGTTCTTCAGTCCTCCAAGGTGATGAGCAAAATAAGGGGGGATGGAAAATAAACAGCTTCGAGTGGTCTTCATAAGCCACTGAGAAGCAGCCACCTAAAACGACAACCACAATAGTCATTTCATATCCCTTCCTGATATGCGGAACATACCCACAACCGCAATTCAACATCAAGAGATGAACATCGTCCCCATCTTACAGATGCAGAAACTGAGACTCAGAGAGGAAGGGACTTGGCCAAATTCAGACAGTAAGTGAGTGGAGCCAGAACTTGACCCTGGAGAGTCAAGCCCTCAGGTTATTCTCCCTCAGAAAATCTTGTCCCTGCCTTCTCTCCATTGAGGGGAACAGGCCTACTCTTCCCATGTGGACACCAAACCACCACAGTCTCCAGCTCTTGAGAGCTTGGGCGCTGCTCTTAGCTAATCTAGTACATTGTTCCATCTCTGCCGAGACGCAGGCTGCCTGCACGCTGAGGCCAGGCTGTGGTCGTCCTCAGAGGTGTTTTCAGGAGCGAAGGGACGTCAGGCTACAGCACCAGCCTGGCCTCGGGGTTGTGTCTGGAAGGCTGGTACTGATTGAGCTGCAGCAGTTTTGGGCTCAGAAGGGCCCCAGGCAGGCTGTAGGCTCCTCCTGTGAGTGACAGCCTGTGGGACAAGTCCACGGGCCTCCGTGACCGTCCCAACAGCCTCCAAACAGCCTCTTGGCTGGACACAGCCCTGCTGGGGGCTGCCTGCAGCTCCCTGAGGTACTGATGGTTCTTTCAGAGTTTTCCTTCAAAAAAAAAAAAAAAATGGTCCCACTGTCTGGAGGGGTGAGTTTGGGCCTGGCAATGGGGAGGCCTCAGCCCTGTCTTCTAGTGTGGCCAAGTGCTTGGTTAACCCAGGGACAGGAGTCTGGGAGGGCCTGGAGTGGGACCTGAGGGTGAGGAATGAGTCCTATCCCCTCTCCCCTAGCTTGGACCCTCATGGGCCCCCCCGGATAACCCAGGATGGTCTCATCTCAGGGACCATCACCTTGGTCACATCTGTGCCTGATGTTCTGACGCATGATGTGACTCTTTCACGGGCCCAGGGGATTAGGACAGGGACATGTCCAGAGGTCCGGCATTCTGCCAACCCTATGGAAACCAGGGAGCTGGGGCTCAGTCCCTGGCCTCCCGCTGAGGATCAATTCCTTCCCCGGGGCTCCTGAGGCCCTCAGGAGTTTGCCGCCTGGCCCCTCCACCTGCCTGGCCATCATGTGTGGCCCCTGTGGGGACAGGGACAAGCCTGCCCGAGGTGGCCACCTCCACACAGTGGCATGGCGACCCAATGCTGAGCTCCAGAATGGGCCCCGGGGGCTGTAGAGAATGTCCACGGCCTAGGGGACAGAACCTCAGAGCATTCGAGGGGGCGGGTCAGAGAGGGCAGAGGATGAGCGGGTCAGGCCAGGAGCAGGGGGATGGAGAAAGAGGAGGCCAGGATAGTCTGGGGTTGGATTTCAACCGGAGGCAGGGATTTTATCCACTCTGACCCTGGCTCTTCCCTCCCTCCTTCTCCAAGTTTCCAGCCGAGGGCTCAGAGGTGACGACCCTGCCCTCCAGAGGGTCTGGGCGGGGATTGGGGTGGGGGGGTAGGACACGATGACAGAGGCCAGTGGGGCTGGTGGCCCACCAGGCCGGGGCGGGCTCCCTGTGTGGGGAGGGATGGTGGGCTGGGGTCGGGGGCGGGTTTCGGCTAGCTCAGGGTCCCCGGGGGGGGGGGGGCGGGCAGGAAGACCAGGTGCAGGGAGGGCGTCCCGGGCTGATGATGCAGCCCCCACCCCTGTGGCCCAGCTGCCTTTGCCAGGACGTCCTGAGCTGGGCACCTGCCCCGGGCGGTGGGAACAAGGGCAAGGGGGCCACACCCCCGAGAGGAGTTCACCGTGTTCCAAGACCAGGCAGGGCCCAGGCAGCTATTTTTAAACCCAAGTGGGGCCTCTTTCTTCCCGTGTCCCGGAGCACGTGTTCAGTCCTTTCTGAGAAGCCCCAGAGGCCCTGCACCCCTCGGTCCCCTCGGCCTCCCCCTTGGCCCTCGACTGTTGCTATTTAAAAGCTTCTTGGTCCGGGCCAGAGAAAGGGGTAATTGGGGGCCTGGGAGATGAAAGGGGCCAGCTCTCCCCCCCGCCCCCGGGGGCCCACCCTCCCTGACGGGGTCAACAAAACCCTCCTTGTAGCCCTGCCAATTACAGGCACCGAGGGGGGCCACTGGGCCAGACAGGAGACGTGACTGCCCCCCTCCATGCGGTGAGCTGGGGTCACCGCGGCCTGCCCACGGGGCCCTGGGCCACCAGGGTCAGCCTCGGAAGGTGGCCCCAGACTGAAACCTCAGAAGCCTCCACGTCTGGAGAAGGGGCAAAGCTCGCCCTGCTTCGCATGGGGACCTGGGCGCCATGAGCCCCCAGGTCTGCCTGTATCGGGAGGAGCCGGGAGGAGCTGTCCTCCCCCTGCAGCGGGTGGTCGGAGGCTGCTGAGCCCAAGCGCCTCGAAGGACAGCAGAGGGAGCTGCCGCCACAAAGGGCCCTTTCCGGGCCCGCCAAGATCACGTCCAGCAGCTGGTCAGAGGACTGCAAGTGGCACAAAGTGTCCCCGCCTGTCCCCTTGCCAGCCCATACCCTGCACCTGAACCCAGTGGGCCTGGAACCAGGGAAGAGGCCCCAGATGGGGCGTGTGTGGCGCCTGCTCTCACGTGTAGCCCCAGGCCCGGCCAGGGCTGCCCCCTGGCGTCCCCAGACTCCTGAGTGTGACGGTTCCCAGTCACTTCTTCCCGGCCCGACAGAGGACCGGCTGGGTCACTGCTAACCGAGGCTCCCTCTGTTGCTCTCCGGCTCTTTCTATCCCTGTGTTCTCGGTCTGTCTCTCTCCGTCTCTGCATGTGTCTCTGTCCCTCTCTGTGTCAGAGGATCCCCAGAGTGTCCCAGGGAGCTCGGTGGCTCTCCCCGCCCAGGGTGGGCCCATCAGTGACGGTTCCCTCCCCGGGGTCTCGAGGGCCCCGATCAGACCCCCCAACATATTTTGCCCCCCACATTAGATTCTGAGTTCCCCGGCCACGACGAGGCCCTGCCCTTGTGGCCTCCAGCCTCTGCAGAGCCCACGATCAGCCCCCTGGACAGACGAAAAGGCCACGCGGGCTGGGGCTGTCCTCTCTTCCGCTCACAGGGAGAGGCTGAGACACGCCCCAGGGCCTCGGGGACCACGGCGAGCTCTGGCGGGGAACCTTCACTTATCCCCCATGGGCGCCCGCTCCTCTGGGAGTCTCTCCGCTGACAGAGGAGCGGACTGCGGCACGGGGGTTCAGCAACTTACCAGAGGTGGCCCCGGTGAGGGGAGCCGGGCCACAGGCCGGCCACGGGTTCTGCTGCTCCTGGGCGGGTTGTGGGGGGAGGGAGGCGGGTGACATCACTTCCAGCAGCAGGTGTGGGGGCGAGAGGGGGCAGAGGCCGACTGTCCTCAAGTTCCAGCGGGCTGGGGCGGGGGGGGGCGGTGATGTCATCCCGGCCCCCGTGGGAAGATGATGCTCTCCATCTGGCCCCTGCGCTGCCCGAGCGGGGACAGGACACAGGGAGCCGCTTGGCCGAGCGGGGCAGCCTCCGCCACATGGGCAGAGTGGCGTTGAGGCCTTGAGGCAGAAGGCTGCCTGTGGGGGGGCCCAGCTGGGCAAAGGGCACAGGTGTGGGGAAGCCTGGTGTGTTCGCGCAGCTGCGGGGTGAGACTCAAAAACGGGCATCGTATGCCGAGTGGGGCCGGGAGGGCTCGGCCGGCCTTGACGTTAGTGACGATGCCCCCTGTTGTCCCCCGGGGGTGTTCAGACCTCAGGGCACCTTCCTTCCCTCCATCACCTTCCACATTCCCCTGGCCAGAGTGAGAGGTCCCCCGTGACCTACAGCAGACCCTCCTGGCAGTCGGGACTGTGGAGAAAGTCACTGGACAGCAGGACGGAGCTGAGCCCTCCGGGGGTGTCGGGCAGGAAGCCCAGGACACCATGGGTGGGAGGCGGTCCCAGAAATTCCACTGCTGGCACGAGTGGCTCCACCTGAGGTCACTCACGCCACCAGGCCCTGGCCCACGGTGTCCAGCCCCACGTCCTAGTGTGTCTGGGACACAGGCAGAGACGCGGTGCCTGCTTGCAGCCCGAGGCCAGTCTGAGTGCCTGGAACCTGCTAGGACACAGCCTGCAGGAGGACCTTAGCATTCCTCGGGTTAGGGTTAGGCCCTAGGCCCGGTGAGCTTCTGCTCCTGCTCAAGGCCCTGTTCAAACACGCCCATCCCTCGGGGGCCACCCTGATCCCCCACGTCCACCCGGGGGCTGCAGAATCCCACATCATAAAGAAAAAGGGTTCAAGGCTCAGAGTCAGGGAAGGCAGGGTCCAGACCCTAGCGGTACTTCCTTCCAGGCCAGGCACTTGTCCAGTCTGCTTGTCAGTTTTTCCATCTGTGAAATGGGTTGAATCCATCACAGAGCTGCTGACAGGGCAAAGGAGGGCCTGCAGGCAGCCTCTTGGGAGCCAGGCTTGAGCTCACGGCCCTCTGCAGGGTTCACCTGTCTCCAGGGCCCCCACGGCCAGCACCAGCCAGCACCCACATGCCCTTCGGAAGATCCAGACTCTCTCCCTAACCTCTATAAACCCACTTACATTTCGTGAGAAATTGAATCTGTGTATTTCTGATTCCATTACAGTTCATTTGGGAATGATTCTCTGCAAGGAGCAGCTTGGAACAAACACTCCGAGGTCCCAAAGGCCTCAAGGTGCAGGGACCCCCGCCCTCCCCAGGCTGGCAGGAACCTCCCCACAAGAGGGGGCAGGAAAGCCACAGACTTCCAAGGGGTCAGGCTCCTGGTTCCCTCCCAAGTCAGAGTCATGGTCGCTGGGATCAGCCTGCTCCTGATGGGGCTGGCAGGTGCGGGCCCGCACACACAGACATGATGGTGTTCCAGGGGGAGACCAACACGGAGGTCAAGGCTGGGAAGGTGGACTGGGCACACTGGGCTTGCCGGCCTACGGGGATAGCTAGTGCTCAGTGGGCTCCAGCCTCCATGACCAGGGACCGAGGACCAGGTTGCTTAAACCACCGGAATGTGTTATCCACAGCCCCAGAGGCCAGAAGCCCCAGAGGCAGGTATCAGGGGTCGGTTCCTTCCGATCCTGGGAGGGAGGATCTGTTCCAGGCCTGTCCCCCAGCTTCTGGGAGAATGTGTCCCAGGTGGGTGCCCAAGGCAGGCCAGGGAGCAGGGGTGTGCAGGGGAGGCATGGCGGCCTCGTGCTGTCAGTGCGAGCAGACACAGAAGGCAGAGCGAGGCTGTGGGCCAGGGGTGCCCCTCGAACCAGGGTCCTTTGGAGGGGTGGGAAGGAGCTCTGTTCTGAGAGCATGGAAGGGGTCTAAAGGGCGGTGTGCCACGCAGCCAGCCTGGGTCACAGGTCCGAATCAGCAGGGCTGGGGTCCCAGCCCTGCCTTCACTGCCCTGGAGGCCTCTGGGCCCTTAACAGCTCAAACCTCAGTTTGCCGGTCAGAGAAGTGGGTGGCAGCCTTCGCTTACCATGCTTACCAAGTAATTGGCTCAGGATGGGGACCCAGCAAGAGAGCACGTCTGGGGGTCTCCAGTGCAGCCTGGGGCCCCAGATGACCCCCCTTTCAGTGGCCCAGTGAGGAGCGGGTCAGTCGGCAAGTAGGAAAACCCA
Source organism: Meles meles (assembly GCF_922984935.1). Taxonomy (NCBI): domain Eukaryota; kingdom Metazoa; phylum Chordata; class Mammalia; order Carnivora; family Mustelidae; genus Meles; species Meles meles. The sequence continues at coordinate 147,514,985 of NC_060071.1, read as the reverse complement.
GTCCCTGTTCAACGGGGATGTTGCTGCGTGTGGGGTGTGGGGTTGAAGATGATTAAATTCTTGGTTCACTCTTCTTTCCTCAGCCACACTCGCTGCTTTCTCTGCAGGGACCACGGAGCCCTTGGCACTGTTTCCATGGAGAGGGGTGCCTGTTTCCCAGGACCCCCCGGGCACGGCCACTAAGTGCGTAGCAGGGCGGGGAGGACAGGCGGGCATGGAGGAGGTTTGGCCCTGAGCTAAGTGAGGGGAAACACGCAGATGCCCTGCTCGGTCCCAGCTTCAGGCAAGCCCGGGCATGGACGAGCTGCAGGGGCCCTACCAGGAAAGCCCCGCAAGGCCGACAAGGACGCGGCCCTGTGCCCTGCTCACCTCACCAAGCCCACGGCCGTCCCCTGAGCCCGATCTTGCTGCCCCAGCACAGTCCAGGCACGGTTCCGCCCCAAAGGCCACGACCCACTGGCCTCCGAGCCCACGAGGTTGCCAGGCTAGGCCAGCTCCGGCTATAAACACTTCCTCGCGGCAGGAGTAGAAAGAGGCTCCCATCCCCTGGGTCCCTGTCTCTGTTTCCAAGTGGCCATTGAGGAATCCTGGCCACAGACTTAGGGAGCTCCCAGCCTGGCGAACCTGCTGTCTAGGGAGTCCCCGGCTCCGGGCGCCATAAGAGGGCCTCGCTTCGCGGCTGGGTGACTTCCAGGCTTTTGCAAGAAACGCTGTTTATGGGATATTTCACCCCGGGGCAATTTGCTCGTGGTTTTTTCCGGATGCTAAACATGTCTTGGAAGGCTGTAGTTCAGGAAACACGCAAAGGAGGACTAGGCTGGGCTTCCCGCCTTCAGGGCTAAGCCTGGGAGCTGGCCTCGGGGTCCACACTGCTCCTGGGGCATCGTTGGAGGGTCGGAGCCACACGTGGTGGCCCTCTGTGGCTCCCTGTCCCTTCCCGAACTGCCCGAGGCCCTGGACGAAGCACGTTCGCTGCCCAGCCAACCCGGCCTCTTGGCACAGTGGATAGGTGAGTGCTTGGTCCCCTGAAATCTATGCATCCACCAGGTCAGAGACTGACCATGCCCATAGCGTGCTGGCCCCCTGGCTCTGCGGGCCTTCCGGAGCCCAGGACATCCCCAACCAGGGCCCTGCACAGGGTCAGGGCTTCCTGAGTCCTGCTGCTCCGACCAGGGTCCGTCCACAGCTCCTCGCCGGGGAGCCCCTGACACTGGGAGCACGCCCCCTTAGGCCCCCGTCTGGGACATAGAGGCCCCAGAAAGGAGAGATGGTCTGGGAGAGTTGCCTGGGCAGAGTCAGGATTGCTTCCCCGGCCTCCTTCTGGGCCTTAGTGTCCACATCATGGGGTTTCCAGATGAGTCCGATGGTCTCCAGGCTCTGGCGGGCATCCTTTCCAGTCTTCGGACCCAGCCCTGGGCCATTTGTGATAAATGGCTCTTATCCAGCTCCATGTCCAGCCTCGTGCACCTCGGTTGCCTGAAACCAGTGCAACTCGGGTGCGCGTCAGTCCTCGCCTCGACTGTGCCAGGTCGCATCTTAGCTCCTTCACATGTGACCCTCCTTCTGCCAGGCAGGCGGCGCTCTGCTCCAGCAGCTGCGGGAGCCTTTCCCGTCTGGGTGCCCTCCTCCCACATCTTTCCCAGGGAGCCTCTCCCCTCCCCCTCCCTTTCTCCCTCCTTCCCAGCTCCCAAGGATTATGCCAACCCCCCACCTGACCTTGTGCCTGGTGCCTGGCCAGACCACGCCCAGAGGGGCAGCCACAGGGACATACCTTGCACAGGAAAGTAGCCCGTTGCTGATCAGGGGAGTGAAGAAGAAGCATCACCAGGCAGATACTCATTTGTCAGAGCCCCCGCTCGGAACCATGAGCAAAGGCCCACTGGAGAGCATCAGGCAAAGCTTGACTCCGCATCCTCAATCTTCATACATATGTCTTACCTAATGATGAATGCAGAACGGGAGTGCTAAATGGTTCTCCCTGGATTAAAATCAAGAGATTGGCAGGACTGTGCTCCTTCTGGAAGGCTCTAAGGTAGGATTCACTTTTTCTGGGCCAGCTCCCAGAAGTCGCCTGCATTCCTTGGCTTCATGGCCCCTCCCTCCGTCTTCAAGCCAGCATCTTGGCATCCTCGAACCCCTCTCGGACCTCCGCTTCCATTGTCTCCTCTCCTTCCCCTTCCCTGATCCTCCTGCTTCATGCATCCAAGGATGCTGGTGATGCTGTGAGGCCCAAGGCAATCATCCCAGATCATCTCCCCATCTCAATGTCCTTAACGATCACATCTGCAATTCCCTTCAGCCCTGTAAGGACACGTAGTCACAGGCGCCAGGAATGAGGACCGGCACATCCTTGTGCAGCCAGGAAGGTGCATCATCAAAGACGAGCATGGATTCTGGAGCTCACCATGTAGCAGCTCTGTGACCCAGGCAAGTCTCCCAAAGTTCTGGCCTCAGTTTGCTCATCAGTGAAAAAGGGGCTAACACTCATCCATGAGAGCTGCGGTCAGGGTTCAATAAGGCCAAATTCATAAAATTTGCTTGAAATCTTAGCATAATGTCCTCCAGGTGGACGCCAGTTGTCCCAAATGGCGGGATTTCCTGCTTTTTGGTGAACCAGGGATACTCCATCCTATGTAAGCGCCGTGTCTCCTTATCCGGGCCTCCAGCAGGGGACACTTGGGCTGTCTCACAGGGATCTGTTCGAGATGGTGAGTCCGTTTGCTTTGCACATAGACCCAGAAATGGGGGCCCCTCGACTCCATACCCCCGCCAGCTCTTGTTGTCTCTTGTCTTCCTGACACTAGCCATCCTCACGGGCGAGCGGGAGGCGATAGCTCATCCTGGTTCTGGTTCGCATTTCCCCGATGGTGAGCGATGGTGAGCATCTTTTCACGTGCCCGTTGGCCATCGGTATGTCTTCTTTGGGAAGATGTACATGCAGATCGTCTGCCCAATTTTCCTTCAGACTTTATTATTGCCGTTGACTTGTACGAGTTCTTTATGTAATATATATGCTTTTCCGACAGTGCTATACCTTGTGCTGTGCTCACCATCAGGGTGGCTGCCCTCTGTCCCCCGACCACCCTATTAGGGCACCATCGGCTCTATGCCCTAGACTTCTTCATGTATTTTGAACATCATCGCCCTCTCAGGCATAGAGCTGGCGAATACTTTCTCCCATGCAGTGGGTTGCCGTCTCGTTGTGCGGATGCTCTCCTTGGCTGGGCAGGACCTTTTTTAGTTTGATGTGGTCTAACTCTGCTTCTACTCCCTGAGCTTTGGGCACCAGATCTGAGAGCTCCCTGCCAAGACCCGTGTGGAGGAGCTGCGCCCCTGTGTGTCCTTCTAGGGGTTTTGTGGCTTTTGTGGTTTACCTTTGAGGCTTTGATCCATTTTGAATTCATTGTTGTGAGTGAGGTAAGATATGGGTTCACTCTCATTCTCTTACCTGCGGATGTCCAGTTTTCCCAACACCGTTTAGTGAAGAGGTGGTCCTTTGCCCATCGTGTGTTTTGGGTGTCCCTGTCGAGGGTTAGGTGAGCTTCTATGCGGGAGTTGGTCTCTGGGCTCTCTATTTGGTCCCATCCCTCTGTGGGTCTGCTTTTATGCCAGTACACGCTGTTTTAATTACTTTAGCTCTGGAATGGGGTTTGAAATCAGGGAGCGTCATGACGCTAGCTTTGCCCTCTTTTCTCAACCTTGCTTTGGCCATCTGAGGTCTTTGGTGGTTCCATTCGAATGCAACTGGTTTTCGTATATTGATCTTGTATCCTGCAACATTACTGAATTCATTTGTTAGCCTAACAGTTTTTGCATGCAGTCTGCCGCATTTTCCATGTATGATTTCATGCCATCTGCAAGTAGTGACGGTTTTACTTTCTCCTTTCCATACAGACTCCTCGGGAGTTTCTTACAATCCTTTGTATTTCCCTGGTATCAATCCTAATGTCTCCTCTTTCCTTTCTAATGTCATTTCCTTCCATCTTTTCTTTTCTTTTCTTTATTTTTTAGTTGAGCTAAAGGATTGTCAGTTTTATTTATCTTTTCAAATACCCAGCTCTTAGTTTTGTGCTTAGTTTTGCATCTTTCCTACAGTTTTCTGTCCTCTATTTCATTTATTTCTGCTCTCTCTTCATTATTTCCTCCTTTCAGCTAACTTTGGGCTTAGTGTGCCCTTCTTTTTCTAGTTACTTTAGGTATAAGGTTAGGTTTCTTATTTGAGATCCATATTTTTTTCTTAATGTGGGCATTTCTCTCTTACAAAATTTCCCTCTGGTAACTGCTTTTGTTGCATCCTATAAGTTTTGGTATGTTATATTCCATTTTCATTTTCCCAAGATATTTTTTCCCCTTTGATTTCTTCTTTGAGCCTTTGATTGTTCAGGCCAGTATCTTTACTTGCCACACATTTGTGAATTTTCCAATTTTCCTCCTGTTATTGCTTTCTAGTTTCATATCATGTGGTGAGAAATGATATTTTATATAATTTCCATCTTCTCAAATTTGTTAAGACTGGTTTTCTAGCCTGGATACGATCTAGTCTAAAGAAGTTCATTGTGAGCTTTGAGAAGAATGTATATTCTCTGGCTGTTGGAGGAAGTATTCTGTATGTGTCTGAGACCCATTTATTCTAAAGTGTAGTTCAAGTCCAATGCTTTCTTATGGATTTTCTGTCTGGATGATCTGTCCATTGTTTAAAGTGGAGTATTGAAGGTGCCCCCCCCCCCCCACCCAGACTAGTTTTGTAATTTCTCCTTCAGGTCTGTTAATATGTGCTTAGTATACTCAGGTACTACAATGTCAGATGGATATATGTATTTACACTTGTTATATCTCCCTGTTGAGTTGACTCCTTTATCATTTATTACAATGATCTTTGTGTCTTGTTTCAGTTTTGGAGTTGAGGTCTGTTTTGTCTGAAGTAATCTGTCTATCCCTACTCTTTTCTGGTTTCCATTTGCATGAAATGTCCCCATCCATCCACCCTTTCACTTCCAGCCTAGGAAAGCTGAATTGAGTATCCTGTAGGCAGCACACAATTGAGTCTTTTTTTATTTTTAAATGTTTAACACATTCCACCATTCTATGTAACCACACTACCAGTTTTACTTGGAAAATTTAATCCATTTACATTTAAAGCAAATATTGATAAGTAAGCACTTACTGTTGTTATCTTGTTAACTATTTTCTATTTCATAGTTTCTGAATTCCTTTGTTCCTTTCTTGCTGTCTTCCTATGTGACTTAATGATACTCTGGAATGCTATGTTTTGATTCCTTTCTCTTTATCTTTGTATATCTAGTACAGATTTTTTCCCTTGTTGATTTCCATGAAGCCTACATAAAACATCTAAACATCTAAATGTCTTATAACAGTCTATTTTAAGCTGATAACAACTTATCTTTGATCACATACAAAAACTCTAACATTTTACTCATTTCCAATTTTTTATATTTTTGATATCACAATTTATATCTTTTAGTATTGTATATTCATTAACAAATCATAGTAGCTATATTTGTGTTTAATACTTTTCTCTTTTCAGCCTTATGCTAGAGTTAAGTATTTATACATACTCTTTACATCATTAGAATATTCTCAGCTTGACAACATACTTCATTTTATCAGTGAGTTTTATATTTTCGTATGTTTTTGTGTTACTAATTGACATCCTTTCATTTCAACTTGAAGAATGTCTTTCAGCATGTCTTACAAGGCTAGTCCAGTGGTGATAAACATCCTCAGTTTTTATTTGTCTTAGAGTATTTATCTCTCCTTCAATTCTGAAGGACAGCAAGGACAGCTTGGATGGCAATTTTTTTTTCTTTCAGCACTTTGAATATATCATCCTACTCTCTGCTAGCCTGAAAGGTTTCTACTAAGAAATCCACTGATAACCTTATGGAGGTTCCCTTGTATGAGATGAGTTTCTTAGTCTCTTTAGAAGTTTTTCTTTGAAATTGAAGAAGACACAAATAAATTGAAAGCCATCCCAGGGTGCTGGTTTGGAAGAGTGGATAGTGTTAGGTGTCCATGCTACCCAAAGCCATCTATAGACTCAATGCAATCCCTGTCAAAACTCCAATGGTGTTCTTCACAGACATAGATAATGCGATATAGAAATTTTCATACATAGAAAATGCGACAGACTGCATACAAAAACTGTTAGAACTAACAAATGAATTCAGTAATGTTGCAGGATACAAGATCAATATACGAAAACCAGTTGCATTCGAATGGAACCACCAAAGACCTCAGATGGCCAAAGCAAGGTTGAGAAAAGAGGGCAAAGCTAGCGTCATGACGCTCCCTGATTTCAAACCCCATTCCAGAGCTAAAGTAATTAAAACAGCGTGTACTGGCATAAAAGCAGACCCACAGAGGGATGGGACCAAATAGAGAGCCCAGAGACCAACTCCCGCATAGAAGCTCACCTAACCCTCGACAGGGACACCCAAAACACACGATGGGCAAAGGACCACCTCTTCACTAAACGGTGTTGGGAAAACTGGACATCCGCAGGTAAGAGAATGAGAGTGAACCCATATCTTACCTCACTCACAACAATGAATTCAAAATGGATCAAAGCCTCAAAGGTAAACCACAAAAGCCACAAAACCCCTAGAAGGACACACAGGGGCGCAGCTCCTCCACACGGGTCTTGGCAGGGAGCTCTCAGATCTGGTGCCCAAAGCTCAGGGAGTAGAAGCAGAGTTAGACCACATCAAACTAAAAAAGGTCCTGCCCAGCCAAGGAGAGCATCCGCACAACGAGACGGCAACCCACTGCATGGGAGAAAGTATTCGCCAGCTCTATGCCTGAGAGGGCGATGATGTTCAAAATACATGAAGAAGTCTAGGGCATAGAGCCGATGGTGCCCTAATAGGGTGGTCGGGGGACAGAGGGCAGCCACCCTGATGGTGAGCACAGCACAAGGTATAGCACTGTCGGAAAAGCATATATATTACATAAAGAACTCGTACAAGTCAACGGCAATAATAAAGTCTGAAGGAAAATTGGGCAGACGATCTGCATGTACATCTTCCCAAAGAAGACATACCGATGGCCAACGGGCACATGAAAAGATGCTCACCATCGCTCACCATCGGGGAAATGCGAACCAGAACCAGGATGAGCTATCGCCTCCCGCTCGCCCGTGAGGATGGCTAGTGTCAGGAAGACAAGAGACAACAAGAGCTGGCGGGGGTATGGAGTCGAGGGGCCCCCATTTCTGGGTCTATGTGCAAAGCAAACGGACTCACCATCTCGAACAGATCCCTGTGAGACAGCCCAAGTGTCCCCTGCTGGAGGCCCGGATAAGGAGACACGGCGCTTACATAGGATGGAGTATCCCTGGTTCACCAAAAAGCAGGAAATCCCGCCATTTGGGACAACTGGCGTCCACCTGGAGGACATTATGCTAAGGGAAAGAAGTTGGACAGAGAAAGGCAATCCCTGTCTGCTCTCACTTCTACGTGGAATCTAAAAAAAGAAAAGGCAGAGCTCATAGAAACCCAGAGCAGAGGAGCCGGAGCTGGGCACGGGGTGTGACTGAAGCGGGGAGATGTGGGTCAGGGGGTACTCACTTCCGCGGATGCCCAGGACATTCTGGGCATCAGATGGACGGCACAGGGACTGCAGGGAATGGCGCAGTGTCAAAGACTTGCAGATTGCTGGGCGCTCCTCCAGCGTCCTCATGCTCGCACGGGAACGCCAACACAGAGGGGATGTGCGCGTCAATTAACTTGATTACAGTAATCACTTCATAATGTATAGGTCTATCAAATCATCACACTGTACAACTTGAATATATGCAATTTTACTCGTCAATTATACCTTCAGAAAGCTGGAGGATTAGAAAAAAGAAAAAGAAATTCAACAACAACAACAAAAAAAACCCCAGCATGCTTGGCACCCTGCCAGGCACACAGGTGAGCTCTGGCGGGGAGCGTGAGCTTCGGGGACCTGGCCCCTCTCTCTCTCTGCTGCTCAGAAAGAGAAGCTGGGCGGCCCCTGCCCCCCGGAAACCAGCCCCGCGTGCCCCTCAGGCCGTGTCGCTCTCCTGGAGGACATAAATCATGTCAGGAGTATCACGCTTGGACAAGGCCCCTCGGAGACAACCATGGAATGGGACAAGGCAAGGCCAGCTCACCATTCTGTCTCAGCACAGGTGACATCAAGCTGGCCGTGCCCCCCACAGCCAGGGAGCAGCGCCCTCTGGCCTCGAGGGAACGACCGCTGCTGTGTCACTGCGGGGACCCCTCTTCCTCGCGGTCGGCAGAGCAGGGTTCTCGAACCCCGGGCTCCCCATGGCGAGTTTCTCCCTCGCTGCTCCAGGTGACGAGACGAGCCCCGCTCACTTGGCTGTGGGTGGGAGCCTGTGGCATTTGGCTGAGGGTAGGGCACACCAGCTGAGCGGCTCTGGGCATACAGCCCTGGCCCTCTGGGCATATTTAGAAGTTAGCGTTAAATGACAAGGGGCCTGTGGCCTGGGTCTTGGGAGCAGAGGGCTGATTGTCTGCCCACCCTGGGCTTTTCTCTTCATTTTACATATAGGGAAACTGAATCTCAGAAGCACCTTCCCGGGGGACCTCAGAGCTGGATGGAGCTGGGTGGGGGAAGGGAGGGACCGCCCAGAGATATCTGGGACCTGAGAGCTAGCAGGTGGGCTTGGTGGCTCTTGGGGACATCCCAGCATGCCCTAGGCCCTGCCTCCCCTGTCCTTTCACTGGACCTTCTGTCGAGGATTTGGTTCCAGACCCCTCACCCCGGATTCCGAAGTTCGCCGCTTCCTTCCTCCTTGTGGTGACTGGTCCAGGGGCAGCCCACCCTGTCCTCCCACGGGCTTCCTCTCCAGAAGGAAAGGAATGTTCCTCAGCGTGACAGGGGTAAGGAGGAGAGGGAAAAAGGAAGCCCTCCCCTGGAGAATCTCACCGGGGCTAAGAAGCACCTGCCCCTGTCACTGGCCTGGCTGTGTGTTCTAGAAAGTGTTCAAGGGATCCAGCCCCTCAGAGCTGGGGTCCAAGCTGGGCCCCGTGGGCCTTGGAAACTGAGGCTGAAAGAGTGGAGTGGCGTTTGCCCCAGCCTGGATGGGGAGCTCGGTATGAGTCCCCACCACCTGCATCTTGCGTTTTATCATCTGGAAACCGAAGGTCCAGAGAGACCGTGAGCCTGCCCCAGGGTCACACAGCACCTTCTTGGGGGACCCGAGGGAGATCAGGTCTTCACCCTCCATCCAGGCGTGGGAGCTTGGAACCCCACCCTAGGACTGGGGCTGACTCTGGCGGGGGCTGTGTGGCGGTCCACCACCCTTTGCCACACCAGAGAGCCCCAGGGTGGGCTTTATCTTGTCCACAACCTAGCAGGAGGCGGGCCAGCTGCGGCCCTGGCCCGCTGCGCCCCCTGCACAGTCTCCAGGGCCACTGCCTGCCAGATGCTCCCAGTCCCCACGCCCCAGCACCGCCCCCAGGCGTCCTTTCAGCCACAAGGCAGGAGCAAGGGTCCAAGCGGGAGATGCCCAAGTTCAGACCCGCGGGTCCCCCGCATCCTCCAAGCAAGCCCAAGTGGTCCGCTTGCTGCCCGCACCTGGGGCAGGCCCCTAATTGGGAGTGATGGTGGCGCATGGTCCCCCAGCAACTGACCCCCTCCTGGGGCAAGGTCAAGATCTCCTACAAGCCCCCCATCACCCCCCTCTCTCATCATCCTGCCCCGATCCTCTGGCTGTCCCCCCCCAGTTACGCCCACGCCTCTGCTCCCCCCCATCCTGCACCAGGCACGTCGAGCTCTGCAGCCCCCCTAGCCCCGCCGGCCCCCCTCCGGTCCCCCAGCCCGGCCGCCCCCGCAGGCCCGCCAGCCCCCGCCTCCTGCCAGGACGCCAGCAGCCGGCGGTGCGTCACGACTGGGGCTGTGCGCACTTCATTTATTCAATAGCTCTGGGCCTGAAAAACACTGGCGAAATTGCATCCCATTTTCCCCAAGCCCATTAGCAACCAGCGGCTCATTCTCGGTAATTCTGCTGAACCACTCCGGGCTGGCAGGGAGGGGGCTCTGTTCCGCTGCCGCCCCCACTGGCCCAGAGAACAATAGCCTGACTTAGTCACCAGCAGAGGGTGGGACCCCCCCGCCGGCCCAGTGCCCCCTCCCCACGCCTCTGCCAGCTGAGCCTTGTTCTGGCCTTTTCTCTGCTTTTAGTGGCCTCACCTCCTCTCCACCGCTCCTAGCCCCTCCCCCCAAAATCCATCTCCCTGGGCCCCCAGATTGGATTCCTCCCTGGGGCTCCCACAGCCTGGCTACTCAGAGCACCTGCCACTCTTCTGGGGGGAGGGGCCCGTCAGTGACAATGACAACCTCTGCCAGTCCCTCCCTTTCCTGAGGGCTCGCCAGGCCTGAGCTGAAGCTGAGCCCCGTCTGACCTGCATGAAAGCACAGCACCCCTGCCTTCCCATGGGGACCCCCCCCCCCCCCGCTCCCCCTCTGCCGCCGGGAGTGGCTGCTGTTCTCGCCTCCCTAGGACAGGCAGGTGGCTATCCTGGCCCCGGTCTGACTGGTTTTCAGCAGAAAATAGGAAAGGTGGTCTTAAAAGCTGCCAGGCAGGAGGAGGCCCGGGCATTCCAGGAGAGGGAGAAGGAAAGGGGACTTTGTCATCGGGCATGGTGTCCTCCGAGCTGTAGGCTGCGTCTTGGGGCTGTGGATTCACCACTCCACACTGGGGCCATGACCCAAGGGTCTTTCTCCCCAACTCTGAAAGGGACCCAGGCTTCTTGGGGTCTCCATCCTCTGTCTCCGGGCCTGCACGTGGCTAGGGAGGGAGCGGGCACCGTGAGGTCTCTGTCGGAGCTGTGCAGTGGCAGGGTACCGCGGGCCGAGTGGAAGCCAGAAGCATGAAGTATCCGTACACAGTCATGGTCACTGTCTCGTTCTAGGTTACTCACAAAGTGCTGGGGGCTTGGGGAGGCCAGCAAGCCCCTAGCTGAGGCTCCTTCTGGTGACCCACAGCACTCCAAGGATCCTGGAGAAGGGGACATCGGGGTGGGGGGGACGTGGCGCAGCTGGCCGGTCTTCCCCTGGGCCAGGGGTGGGGGGACTTCTAGCTCAGGGACCCCTGTGTGGTGCACGTGTGAGGCAGGGAAGCGGGAAACCTGGGGCTGAGGGGCTTCTCGGGGGGACCCGTGAAATGACCCCCCCATTGGAGAGGTGGGGCACCGTCTCTTGGACCCAAGCCTAGGGAAGAAGCAGCCTTAGTAAAGCTGGGCGCCCCCCCCCCACCCCACTGTGTGCTGTGCGGCCGCCAGCCCCCTTCTTCCCAGACTGGCCTCGGGAAAATGTCAGCGTGCAGGGGAGATGCCAAATGGAAGATGGCAGCAGACAGGAGACAAAGAGCAGCCCGCCCGACCCAGCAGGGCCTCTCCTCGGTACCCCCACCTCCACTGCCTGGGGACCCAGGAGAGCCCGCCGCCCCTGGAGGGGGCTCCGTTCGCAGCTTCCCTGGGAGCACAGAGACTTCCCCTGAGGGTCCGAGCTGATGTGGGGGTCCGGGGCAGGAAAGGCAGGAACGCAGGCAGGGACCCCCGAGGGACAGGGCGCTTGCCAGCCACTCTACACTGGGGTCCCCTCTCTCCCAAGACCCGAGGTCAGACACTAAGGAAACAAGGCTCAGAGGGTTCAAGTCCCTTCCCCAAGGTCACACAGCAAGTCCGTGGCAGAGCCCCCGGTGGCTCGGTGGGGTGCCCAGCCTGGGGCTCCCGCTGTGTCCGTGACCCCTCGGTCCCCAGCCCCAGCCGCTGCTGGAGCGGAGGTGGAGAGGGAAGCAGGAGCAGCTTCCTGGAAATGTAACGGTCTTGTGGAAAACACAAGAGAAACTCCGTTTGTTCTTGGGTAGCCTGTGAACCGGGCCCTGCTCCGTCACGTGCAGCCTCCTTGGGTGCCCACCAAAGGGGAGGTGTGACCGGCTGAGCGGTCCTCGGAACAGGAACCATGCCCCCTGAGCCCCGGGGAGCAAATGAGCGTGGCCATTAGGGGAACTGGTTGTGAGGGGAAGAACCGCCCACCTTGGAGAAAGGACGCCTCATCACCAAGAGGCCAGAGTGGGGTCACCTTCATTAGTGACCGGCGGAGGGGAGGATGAGAGAGTCCTGTGGCTTGGGGGCATCCCACAGTGACCCGGGAACACCTGTGCACAGGGCGGGTTGCTTTAGTCTCAGAAAGAACCCGTGAGCAGCCGCATTTCAGAGAGTGCTATGTCCACTCTGACCCCAAATCTTTTCTCTAGCCCAGCTCATGATACAGCCTTCACCCATCACCAGGGTCCACAGCTCCTTGCCATCTCTGCCAGCAGACATTTCTGCTGCCCAACTTCCTGGACCACTCTGCACCCCACTTGGGGTCCCTGACCTTGGCTGAGACACAGAGAACGGCCCCTTAGCCTCACGCGCACATCTGTGTGCGTATGTGTGCCCAGAGTGGACGGGTGTATGGCATATTCAGTCATTTGCACACATATCCCTCAGCCTTCTGAAAGTCGATTCGGGGCCGTGGGGCTGGTTGGATGGAGCTGCGGAGGGGCTCAAGTAGGGGGACAGGAGCTCCCGGGTGACAGAGGCCTTGGGTTGTGGCCCCTCACTGAGGTTTGGGGCTCAAACTCGGGGAGGGCTGCCCTGCCTCCCAGGGGACCAGGAAAGCCCCAGGTAACTCCTAGAAACTTCCATGGACAGTTCCGGCTAGATGATGCATTGACAGGAGAAGGGCAAGGGGTGAAAAGCAGAAGCAGGGGCGAGGAGTCCCAGGGAGAGGGGAGGTGCAAGCCACATCCTGTCCCGCCTCCCAGGCCTGCGGGAATGCTGGGAGAACTGCAGGGGTGGGGTGGGAGGCTTCCCTGGGTAACGGAAGGGAGCTAAGATGCAGCAGGGTGTCTGGATAGTCAAGGGGAGGGTGGCCAGGAACCCGGAGGGTTGGGTCCCCTGGGGCGGTGGCCCAGGAAGGGACTCTTGGGGCTTTAGTGTCACATAATCTGATTCAATCACACCCATTTTACAGATGAGAAGACTGAACCCCAGCGGGGGCAAGGGACTTCCCAGGGCTAATTTGGAGTCAGGATCCTGACAGATCTGCAACCTGAGGGTCACCAGGACCCACTCCCACTGGTACAAAGACAGCGGCCAGCTCTGCTGGACACAGGGCCGGGCACAGAGAGGGTGGTGGTTAGAACGGTGCGCCAGCCCCGGGGGTCCGTGTGAAGAAGGGAGGGGTGAGCTGGGGCCACGGGTCTGAGACCGTCCCCAGGAAGCCAGCCTCTCAGCTGGTCTGTTTGGGGTCCCTACAGGAAATGCAGAAGTGGGAGTGAGTGGGGTGAGCTCACATGACCTGTGGGGGGGCTGGGGGTAGAACGTGGGAACCCCCGTCCACAATCTACAAGTTCCCCGAAAGCTGACTTCAGCAGGCCACAGTCCCTGCCACATAGGAGGGGTCACACAGGCAGCTTTCTCCCTAGACTTGGAGGGTCATGGGGGGCAGAGGGCCCTGTGGCCTGCTGTGGAGTGTTGCTGGGGACCCAGACGCAGCTCTGAGCATCCAGGGTTCTGCTCCTCATGGTTCTGTTTAGGGATCTTGGGGAGCAAAGGGGCAGATGGGGAGGCCACAGCTGGGGCTAGCACTGAGGGGTGGTCTGGATCATCTGGGGCAGCCCCCTGGCCAGGGCGCGTTGGGCGGGGGGGGGGGGGTTGACTTCGGGATCCATGGGGACTCTAACCAGCCATGGGTCACCGGAAGGAAACCCCCAGTCTAATGGGAACCTGACGCAGGAGACACCCTATATATACTTCGAACCCACCTGTCATCCCGCTCACGAGGTGGGTGGGAGCGTGCCCATTTTATAGATGAGGAAGAGGAGGCTGAGTGCCAGGAGGCGACAAGGCTGGACTCAAACCCAGGTCCTCACAGGAGCCCACACCCACCAGACAGAGCCTATTAAGTTTGTCTTTTCTTTCTTTCTTTTTTTTTTTTAGTAAATTTTCTGCACCCAACCTGGGGCTCGAACTCAGGACCCTGAGATCAAGAATGAGGTGCTTTTCCAACTCAACCTGCCAGGTGCCCCACTGTTGTTGTTTTTTTTAAAGATTTTATTTATTTATTTGACAGAAAGATCACAAGTAAGCAGAGAGGCAGGTGGGGAGGGGCGAAGCAGGCTCCCCACTGAGCAGAGAGCCCGATCTGGGGCTCGGTCTCCCAGGACGCTGGGATCATGACCTGAGCCAAAGGCAGCAGCTTAACCCACTGCGCCCTGCCCCATTGTTTTTTAATTATTATTATTAAACAAACAACATCCCCTACAGGGTCCCCCGCCCAGGTGTGTACACAGCTTGGGGTCCAAAAGGCCAACTCACGCCTCCTTCCCCAACACAGTCACTGTCAGAAGTGTTTTTCGGAAGGGACAGTCGGCCCCCCTCAAGGAACTCTGGAGGACAGGTGGCGGAGGGCACGGGGAGCAGCCGGCGAGGGGCGCTGGGTGCAGGGCTGGGGAGCCAGGCCGCCGGGGGGAGCCCTTCCCCCTGCCCAGCCAGCCCAGCCAGACCCAGGCGGCCGCGGCGCGCGGGCGAGAGGCTCCGGGGAAAACAGTGAGTCACCGCGGCCCCGCGCGCCCGCCCGGCGGCGGCAGGTTCCGCAGGTAATTATGTAATTGACGCGGCTCGGGCGCGGCTGAGTCACAGCGCGGCTGAGTCGTGACCAGCGGAGGCTGCAGAGCGGAGGCGGGGGCTCAGCCTCTGCCCCTGGGGGAGGGGGGGCGGCCGCGGGGGCGGGCGGCGGCTCAGGCCGCAGACGGAGAGCAAGCGGGCCCGGGCTCCCACCGGGAAGAGCGGGGCGGGGGGAGTGGGCCCCGCTGCCAAGGACCCTCGGCTTCTTCTCTGGGCTTCTCCTCCCGGAGATGCTCCCTGGACGCTCCCTGCCGCAAAGGCCGGTGGCTCAGGAGACGCACCCGCCGCCCTCCCCCCCAGGGCAGATGGCCTTTGTTTTTAAACCTTCCACTTAATGAACATCCTCTCTGAACATATAGACACACAAACATATTTAGATTTTTATAATGTGTATTTATTATTCAAATAGCCCAGGGACATGCCAAGTGTTTGCAATGAAGAGCAGAATTTCTGAGCCCCCTCGGCAGGGAGGGGGCTGGGGGTCCTTGGCTCTTTGGTTTGAGTTCATTGCCACTCAGAGTTCTCTGCAGGCCCGCATGGTCCTCCCCAGTCCACCGGGCGGGGCTGTCCCTTGTGATGGATCCTCCCCTGATTCCCACTCAGGGTCTTTTAAAGGGTGGGGTGTGCATGACCTCCCCTTCTTCCTGGGGGAGGCAGGAGAGGGCGCTGGTCAGGCAGGACCATGCCTCCGTCCTTCTGTCCACTGGGGCATGGGTGCCATTGGCCTTCTCCAAGAGCGGGACTTTCTGGGAGTCCTGGGAGACAGAGGAGTCTGGGGAGGAAGACGCTGGAGCTCCAGGTGGGTTCACGGACAGTGGAGGCCCCTAAAAGGGCAGGAAAGACAGAGAGTCAGGAGCGGGACCCAGAACCCAGGCCACATACAAGCTGAATGCTTCTGGGGTCCCCGGACGGCACCCGTGACTCTGAATCACGGGGCCCAGTAGGCAAGGGCATCTGAGGGACACAGATGCCCCCTGCTTCCCTCTGCCTTGGTTTCCTCACCTGGCACCTGGCATCCTGGACAGAGGATGCAGACCCCCGGGGCCATGGGGGGGGGCAGGCCCACCTCCCCTCTGCCCCTTCTTTTCCTCCCTCTCCCAATCAGCCCCCTCCCCACTTAAGCCCCCCTTCTATGTTTCCTGGCTTAAACCCACCACAGACACCACCACACCCGGAAAGAGATAAATAAATAAAAGAAAAACAGCCTCAACTGTGAAAAGCAGTCCAGATCTGAATTTTTTCCGGCCTGAGTTAATTACACTTTAAATTGGCATGTTTACTGATCGGGGATTTCAAGTTAACAGAGACACCCCCCTCCCCAACTGTTTGTACAGTAAAACTCAGCAGGCTGGCGGGCTCCCCCAGGCCTTGGCAGGCCCCGCAGCTCCCCTGCCAACGAGAAGCATAACAGAAACATCTATTTTTGAGTGTTAGAGAAAACGAAGATATCACAGATGGTGGGAAGCAGCATTCTGGAAGGTTTCCCACACCCCAGGCTCTGTGCACAGCGGCTCACCCCGAGGAAGACCAGAGCCTTCACTCCCAGAGGACCCTGGAGGCAGGGCCCCACTGTCCCCCCGGCCAGGGCCTCGTCTGCTCAAGCCTCCCTCCCACGGCAGCCCGTGTGAAGTTCACTCCCTTCTCCACAGCCAGACAGAACGAGGCTGGCCTCCCCACCCTGATAACGAGTTTGGGTCTTCTCTAGACTCTGCCTTTGCTCAGGGCTGGAATGGGAGACACCTCGTGGTCCTTCCCATGCGCACTCACCCGACCCCAGGACTGCCTCTGGGGTCAGACCAGGCTCCCTGGCTCACAGCTCACACCTCTCCAGGCTGGGGCCACCTCTGGCCCAGCCCTTGGCTCATGGCTGTGATCACCCCAAGGCTCCAGGTACTGGGCACCTGCCGAATGCCCTGTCCCGTGTGCCTGCCAAGGGAAGATAAGGTCAACAAGCATCCCGTGACAGCTTCCCTGGGCGGACCCCACAATGACCTAACCAGAGCCGCCCCTGCCCCTGCCCAGCTTACCACCTGTAGATCACAGGATCAGGGGACTGATAGCTGACTGCAGGTTGAGGGACAAAGGCACATCAGGGAAGGCTTCCTGTAGGAGGCAGCAGAGAAACTGGGCCTTGAACGGTAAGGAGAAACAGGCATCCAGGTAGGGGTACAGCCTGAGTCCAGGATTGGCACTAGGGCTTCCAGGCCTGAAAGCAACCACCACACATCAAGGACACGAGGTGGGCTTTGAGATGTCCAATCACACACTCATTTGGGCCCAGCAACTGCAACGGCCCCGAAGTCCGGCCCCATGATTGGTCGGGTGGCCTTGAGTGACCTGCCCCACAGATCCTGGCTTACCTGGTTGGCGGGCCCCTCCTCCCCATGCCCAACCCCAGGCCGGCGGAGCCATGCGCAGGCGCGGGGTCCCCTCCACGTCATGGGGATAACTGGAACGTGTCGAACGAGCCTCCATCGTGCCTGTGCTTTCTGTCCCTACCCGTGACCAAGAGCCCCTGGGCCCCCGCGGGGTCTTGCCAGCTGCCTTGGCAGCAAACCTTGGCGGTGCCATGGAGATTTATGTCCGTCTTCCCCAGATTCTTTTTCTGCTTCTTAATTCCCTCCGAGAGCACGTTTGTATCTATTCATTCCCCAAAGGCCTCTCCTATGCACTCCTTCCCGGCAACGGAGAGACCAGACTCCAGCACACCCTCGCGTGTAGCACGTCTTTGCACTGGTGTGTGGGGTGCCTGCCGCGATCCAGCCGTTAGCTGAGCACCTACTGGGAGCCTGCACAGCGGGGTCACGGGTCTGGCTTCTAGAAGCTCTGTGACAGGGTAGCAGCACCACTCCCCCTGGGGTGTTGACGTTTTGAATACTGCTTGGTGTTTCTACAGCCTTGGGGTGCTGGGTCACCCCAGTTTTGCAAAGAAGGAAACTACTTGTTTGTCAGAGGTGGGTCCTGACCCTGAACTTTGAGACAACGCTCAGAAGAAAAGCCGTGGCAAAGCAGGCCACCCTCTCGGACCTCAGGTCCCTTACCTGTACAAGGATGTAAGGCGGGGTGGGGCGTGAGAACAAGAGGAAATGCACTGGGGGCCCATTCAGCTCTGACAGGTGAAGATGCTCCCAGGACCTCAGGAGCCACTGAGTTGTGCAGGGTGGGAGCCAACAAGGGCGGGAGCCAAGTGGGGCAAGGGGGAGACGAGTGGGAGGGGCTGGGACCTGGTCCTGCCCTGTGGAGACCAGTTGGCTTGCCTGAGCTCCCCATTCTTGCTCACACGCTGCCCTGACAAGACCCGCACCCCACTCTCCGCGCGTTCCGGGGCAGCAGCAAAAGGCACGAGTCAAAGTGTGTCTTTGGTCCGCAGCTCTCCCCTTGGGCCCTGGGCAGCCCTCTCCCTGGGCCAGACAGGGACGGACACAGCTGCAAACATCCCATGTCGCAGGGCAGACACCGAACAGGAGAGACGCCAGGGGGTGCAGGCAAGATCCCACTAAGGCATGGCAAGCCCAGCGTTCGGAAGAGGCGGCCCACCTCGTCGTGCAGAGAGTTTGGGCCGGGGACTGCTCTAGAGCCCTGTGGGTCTCAGCAGGCACAGTGCCCACTGGGTGGTCTCGGAAGAGTCTTTCCCCCTCTCTGTGCCCCACATCCTCACTGTCAGAGTCTGCCCCTGCCCACGGGCTGGGGATACAAGGAGCAAACACCCCAGAGCCAGACGGACAGGCCAGGAGGGCTGAAACTTAATTGGGGTGACTAGTGTTTCCCTGCTCAGCCCCCCTGACAATGGTAAGGCGAGATTACAGGACCAGCCGCTCTCAAGTCCTCAAGTTTTCGAAGTGGCTCGCATCGAATCGTGTCCAGGAGACGCAGTGCGGGGAGCCAGGGGCCTTGACCACGTGGGCCCCGAGAGACGGTGGGTGCCCCCATGGACCCAGACGCACGCCTGGGGTAACGTGGCTCCTTGGACACGAGCCCAAGTCTCTGGGCCTCTGGCTTTGGGGTCCGCAGCAACTGTCATCCCAGCCGCTGCGGGGACAGACATTTTCATCTGGCCCTTTGTTTATTCTCTCTTCTGCTCAAACAATGGATAAACCAGTCATTTGGCTTTTAATGAAATTCTGCACCGAGCAGCATGGGGTCACCATCTCCGGGTCTGAAATGAGTTTGGAACATATGCTGCTGAATGCCGGGTACCCTGGGCTGACATTCTGTCTCAGGCGTCATTCTCCAGTGGTGGTGACCCACCCGGTCCTCCCCCCCGAGCGGCAGGCTGGGGGCACCCGCTATACAGGCTGGGGTGTGGGGATGGTTACATTGGAGCTATTAAACAAGGCTAACGTCGCCTCCCACCCCCTACAAACATTTAATATATTCCAAAGATGTGTGGATGCATTAACGGCAATTTTCATCTCCAAATGTCCCCATTTAGTCAGTTCCATGCATAAAATATTAGCCCCTGACACCACACGCCAGCCTGTTGCCGACAGAGCTCCCCAGAGCACCTGGCTATGAGCCCCGCAGTTTGCTGGGCTGGGGGGTGGGGGCGCTCGTTGGTGGCTGCGGGATTATTTTGGAGCTCATCGCCCCTCCTGGGGGTCCGGGGAGCCCCTTGGAAAGTGGAGGCAAGAGCTCGGACCCAACTGACCTGACCCTGTCGCAGCAAACCTCAACTCTCCCAGAAGCCTCTGGAAGGGGCAGAAAAAGGGGCAGAAAAAGCTACAAAAACGAACAGCATTTAACAAACGTAAAGAATTTCTAAAAACCGATTACCGTGTTCATGTGTCCCATCACCATGCCTTCCTCAGTATTCACTTGCTACAGGTCCCTACCCTTAGGGAATCAGTTAGTCAATCAACAAATGCTCACTCTTCCTCTATTATGGGCCTGACCTGGGTCCCAGGGCCGGGGACAGAGCAGGGAACAGAACAGAAAAAAAAATCCCTGTCCTGAGAAATCGTAGTCTGGGGTAGGCGGGGGAGAATGCAGACACTAACAGGGGAATTCCAGACAGCAGCAGAGCAGGAGGAAAGTTGGAACAGGATACTAACAGAGGGGGACTAGGACAAGGGGTGGCGAGGCCGGGGGCTCAGGGACAGCCTCACCGAACAAGAGACATTCCATCCCCCGAGTATCTTGAACCCCTGCTCTAGAAAGGGGCAGTCCCTTTGGAGCAAGAGACCGTGCTGGGTTCCCCCAGGGGGACATCCGCATCTGGCTCCAGGCTGTGAGGCAGGACCCAGTGCCCAACAGGTGGCGGGTGTGCGGACCCGGGAGCAGAGGGACCATACGGAGTAAATGCCAAAGGGGGGTGTGGCAGGGAGTGAGGTTGGCCCCGGGTCTTGCCGTGGGCCATGCGTAAGGGGCTGCCTCGGAGGGGTTTCAGGTAGTGCAGAGCGAGCCACATTGCTTGCTAAAGGTTCTCCTGGCTAAAGCAGCAGGGGGAGAGCCTGGTGGGGCCTGTGCAAGGGTCTGAGCCAGAGGGGGCAGCCCCGCGGGCAGAACTGCTGCGGGCCTGAGAAGAGGGCCAGGCGCCCACGGCTGCCACCCCTGGGGCCTGGCGGACAGGGAAGGGAAGGCGGCCCAGAGCCGTGACGCTTGGCTGGCGTGGTCACTGCCGGAGAGCTGGCGCTGGGCACTGAGAGCCCTTGGGCCTGAGGAGGCGGCCAGCAGGGGACAGGTGCGCTTGGAGAGGCTATTGTCAAGCCACACCCCTCCCCCCACCCAGCCGGTGACGAGATGATGGGAGCCAAGGAAGGAGCCTCCCTTCCCCTCCTTCCCATAGCCCAGAAGACAATACACAAATCCCAGACCTGCTCTGTCACCCCGGGAGGCGCTCTAGGAACCCCTGCTTTGAGGTCGCCCAGACCCTTGGCCCCCCACTCCCCAACCCTGTGACCTTGCCATGGTCTGGGCAGGGCTGGGCGCCCTTGGGAAAGGAGAATCAGGCCTCCAGCCCTGCGGACACTGCCCCCCGAAGGGACGCAGGGAACCATAAGGCTGCTACGTTTGGCCCTCGGAAACCTTCTGGGGGTGGGGGGGGCTGGAAACGGAACAGGCCGGTGGCACGGGCCCCACACCGAGTCCGCAGTCGGCCAGTGGCACCCAGGCCTCTCCCGCCCGGAGCCAGCACCCGGACGGGACGTCGTGTGCGGCGGGATTCGATACCGGGAAGAGGTTGACTGTATAATATTCATCGTATAGAAAGTGAACACCTCACAGGCAACCTATTTCAGGTACCACTGAGCAGGGCTGACTCCGGAGGGGAGGCTTCTTCCTCATGGGTGGCCGCACGCCCCGGGGCCTCGGGCTGGGAGCCAGCACAGGCCGGGGGTCCCCCCCCCCCCCCGGCCACATACCCTCCCCAATGGCAGCGTGGGAGGGACGCATGCAGGGCGGGACCTAACGCTGAAGCGAGGTCGCCCATGTGTTGTGCGTCACGAAGGCTGCGAACCCGCCGCGGACGACCTCTCCTCGGCCACCGCAGGGAGCCGCCGGCAGGAAAGCAGAGCCTGGGCTTGGCCCCGAGGGTCCCCGAGGACCCCAAGGGGTGGTGAGCGGCAAAGCAGCTGAGCTGGGGAGGCCATGCAGGGGGTCAGCCCCTGGGGGCTGCAGTGGGGACCCTCTGGGGTCTGGGGTGCAGAAGACAGACAGAGCCATTCATCTTTTGCATCGAGCAGGGCTCCGTGCCCGGCCTCCCAGTGCAGACCCCCGGCGACCACGGGCCCTCCGGGAAGCTGTCCCAGGACGGACTCGACGTGGAGGGTCAGCGGAGAGGGCGACCCAGGTCATCTGTGGAGCCCATGCACTCACGTACCCTGCCGGGGGCCGGCCTCAGAGTCGCAGGGGGTACCGAAAACAGGCCATCTGTGTTATATTCGGCATTAATAAAGCGAACTCATCACAGACAACCTCTCCTCAAGTACCCATAGATGCTGTCGAGGGCCGCCGCCGCCGCCGCCACGACCGCCTCCGGGAGCCGTCCTGAGGGTGGACCAGACAGGAAAGGTGAGGGGCCGCACACCTGCCACTCACACCCGCCCCGCCCCGTCCCTCCCCTCCCCTCCCCTCCGGCCCACCGTGGCCAGGCCTCCACCCCGGACACCCCACCGGGCGATGACACCAACTCCCCCCACCCCCCAGCCCCAACCCCATGCCCGGCCCCGCAGGGCTTCACGTCCAAGAGGTCCTCCAAGGTGAGATTTGATACTGAGAAAAGATCAACCATGTATTATTCGAAGCCAATAAAGCGAATATAACACGGTCGATCTCCCTTCAAGTACCAGGAGAGGTGCGGAGCGGAGGGGCGGCCCAGGCCCGGGCCCCGCAGGCTGCGGCGGATACGGACGGCTAGTGGACCAGATGAAGTACATTCGAAACAATTACTTTCCAACTGGTCGACCATCCGTCCTGTACCCCAGAGCGGTGCTGCTACCGACGTCCTTCCCCGAGGTGCCACGGCCTCCGAGTCGGCCTCTCTGGTGGAATTTGATACCGAAAAGGGGTTCACCGAGCAACATTCGTCGTCCAGATGCAAAGTTGCTCGGGTAACCTCTCCCCGAGTACCACGGAGAGGCTCGGGCGCTTGGACTAAGGCAGACGCGTCAAGGTGGCGGTACTTCCTGAAGACCCTCCCCTCCGAGGGCAGCCTGAGCGCTGGGCATTCCGGGGCCACAACTGCGCCCTCTCCCAGGACCCCTCCCCACCCCAGCCCTCGAGGCCAATCGTGCCATCCCTCCCCAGAATGAGCCAGATCCAGAGACCGAGTCCCGACGTGGAGCGCGAGGGCCGGGGGTGGGGATCGCAGGCGCGCCACCCCAGAGGGCCCCCCAGGCCCTGGGCCCGCACAGAGCCTCCCTCCATAGGGCACCAACCCCCAGCACTGCGTGGCCCCAGCACCAACCCCCAATGCCAACTCTAGCCCCACGTAGGTGTCCCGACCTCAGAAGCCTCCAAAGGGCGATGTAATACAAAAAACTGGTTGACCACGTGATTAGCCTCACACACAAAGCAAGCAAAACACCAAAAATTAAAGGCTTGGGAGGGCTGGGGGAGAAGAA
Source organism: Meles meles (assembly GCF_922984935.1). NCBI lineage: Eukaryota > Metazoa > Chordata > Mammalia > Carnivora > Mustelidae > Meles > Meles meles. The sequence goes on along the minus strand of NC_060071.1, from coordinate 147,492,238 downwards.
AGCAAAGGAGCCTAACATGATCTTTCTCCAAAAAAAAAGGCGAAGCAGCTCTGATATCAGAACCCTGGTTTTTCCCAGAGTTGACATCAGATCCAAAACACTCCCCCAAATAACAGGCTGGCCGGGGAGGGCCAGGGGGCAGGTGACAGCCACAGGCAGAGGCTGCACTCGGTGCCCACCAACCATGTTATCAACTCTGGAGCGGGACCGACAGCAGATTCCCTTCCCGGATGTCGGCATGAGCTCAGAAAGCCCTTGGGTCTTGTTACCATTGCAACAAGGAACCGGCTACCCAAGGTCTGTCCTGAAGAAAGAAACCATAATCTGGAAGCTTCCCTGTCCATGGGTACTGACCTGCGGCTTAGGGATGCTTTCCCGGGGCGGACATCGCCTCCTGACGTGCTCGTGAGAACGGGCTGGGCGGCAGTGGCTTCTGGACCAGACGACAGACGTCGTCAACACACTGAGGCCATGGCCTGTGGCTGTACCCGCGCACCTACCCGGGGGAGGGCTCCAGCTTCTGACCACCTCTTGCGGGTGCTGTGGCTTCTGGGAATCCGCCAAGGCAGGGCTTGATCTGGAAAGAGATGCACCGAACAGTGTGGGTCATGGACGAATCACGCCAGCAAAGGCCAAGATTCCACGCCCCAGGTAACGGTCTGGATCCTAGGAACACCAATTCCGGGACCACTTTCCAAACGAGGCCAGGCTCCGGGACCAAGGGCCATTCGGCTGGTCTGTGGGCGGGCCATCCCTGGGGTCCTAGGAAGGAGTCTATCTGCCGAAGTCCCAGCCTTCTTGTGTATGGCACCCCAGTGCCGATGACGACTGTCCCCACTGCCCAAGGATCTCCTGCCTCACTTATGGACTCAGCGTGTGGCCCAGAGCTCCGCAAGGGGATGGAGGGATGCCAAGAGGAAGCAGGTTGGGGGAGGGGGAGAGGCACAGCCCGGAGAAGGTGACAGCATGCACCTGTTACCAGCGTGTCACCCCCGACACCTGCAAGCCTGTTCGGGAAGCTCTCCAGGAAGACTTAGGACAGAAAGAGAAGGTCAGAGGCATAAAAGACACTGCGCCCGGGCCCCGTGCTCCTGCTCACCCCACGGACCGCACGCCACACGTGTGATTTTAACCACCTTAATGAGAACTGTGCCAACATTGATTTTCATACAAATCGTGTTTTTCACAGCGAATTCCATTAAACTAATCAAATTCCCTGTTTAGCCTGGCTATGCTGTGGGGCTGTTTTCATTTCTTTTACTTCCCTTTGCTATTTTCCCCCAAATCATTTTCATTAGGATCAATTCTTTTCCATTTACAAACGTGAATGGGGACTGGCCTCCTTGACGCGCCTCTGTCCGCACCCGCCACCGCTGCATCCGTTCCCTCTCGTGGCCGCCACGCCTACAGGCTCCTGGGGCCCCGGGTCGGATGTGGCTGCCGAAAACATGGTTCGAGAAAATTGGATTCCTCTGCTAATTTGTAAACAGTTGAGCCTGTCTTACACTGTGCCTTTTCCATTGTGTTTAGTGTTATTTTGTGTTGGTTGCTTTTATGACGATTATTTAATACAAATGGGGCACGATACTGACAGCTTCCATTCACCCCCTAACCCGGGAGAAAACGGAGAATGTCGGCGGGCGGGGGAACGGCGAGACAGAGAGGGAGACGAGCAGTGGCGCAGGGAGAGGAGCAGGACAGACAGACGGACGGACAGAATGCAGGAAGCGTTTTGTGCGAGACAGAGGAACGAGAAGCTGGGGCCTTGCCAGCGGCTGAGGGCAGAGTCTTCGCTAACCCACATGGTCCAAACTGCTCCCGAGGAGAAGCAGGGGCAGGCGGGACGTCCCTGGGATCAGTGGTCAGACTGGTGCCGTAAAGAGGGTCCCAGGCAGGCTCTGGAGTGGACTCGGCCCTGGCACCGCCTTCCCGTGCCCCAGGCGACCCACGCTAGCAGGGGAGCCTGTGTCTCGGAGCCGCACCGTCCTTGTCTACGGAAGGGGTGCAGACACCCGCTTCTCCGCCATCCGTTCTCGTTCGTGGGAGAGGTGTAGACCCTGAGCTCGCCACTGGGCCCCGGAAGCCATCCCAGGCAAGATTTGACACTCAAACAAAAGTTGCCTTTGTGTGATTCAACATAAATAAAGCGAATTCACCAAGGGCGACCTCTGCTCAAGGGTCAAAGGTCAGCAGGGGCACGAACGCCTCTTCACCGAGGGCAGCGCTGCCTTTCAGGGTCTGGCTGCTTGTTTCCGCCCACACCCCCCTCCAGAGACCCTGGCACTACATCCGGGAGCCTCCCACGCCCGACCAGAACCTGTCTCATCGCAGGGGAGGGTCTCATGCATCCGCTCGGATGGGACCGGGTGACCCCCCACTCTGGCTGTGGCTGGGAGTGGGGGCGGGGGGGCTCTGTACACACGCAGCGCAAGTCAGACCCGTGTCTGGGCCACATCTGGTCACGTACCTTCGAGAGGCGCCGACGCCAAGGTCCATCCCAAAGCCAGAGTCTCCTCAGGGCGGTCCCTGCAGGGGATTTAACACACAGAAAGGAGCGGTCACTTAACGTTGTCTAGAAGTGCTGTGGCCCCGGGGGGGCGGGGTCCTCCAGCCTCCAAGCCTGCGGGGTCCCGGACCTGAAGACAGGTGACTCCTCCTGGCCAGGGTGGGGCGAGGCAAGGCGAGGGCAAACCGGCCACAAACCCGGAGAGCAGAGGCTTGCTGCTGTCTTCGGTTCCTTCTTTCCAGGAGGGCCTCGGAGAGGCACTTAATAAAGCAAACGCGTCAACCAGCCTCTGTCCATTCATTCAGCATCACATCCACCACGTGCACTGAGGACCAGAGCAGGAAGCAGGACGGACAGAACTCGGGCCCCCCGGGAGCTCACACTGGGGAGAGTGACAGAGGGAAGGAGGGTCTACGACAGCAACAGAACATAACGGTCACCCACCGAGCCAATTCTTGTTCAGCTTCGACACATGCCAGGCGCTGTCCAAACACTCCACTTATGTGCTGAGGTTTCGTACCTACTCTGGGAAGGCGCGCTCTCTTACAGATGCGTAAACTGAGGCACAGAGGGACTCGCCTAAGTAACTTGCCCCAGATCCCAAAGCTAGTGAACATAAGGAAATCATACATTCTTGTCTTGCACCAGGACTGAGCAAATCATGCCGTGGAAACCCGTCTTCAAATCCCTCCATTCTCATGACCCAAGAAGTGCCCCCCCTGCAGCCCCACCTCCCAGGGCGGCCTCTGCTTCCCAGAGAACCAGGACACTTGAAGGGGTCATACCACAATGCATACGTACAGTGTGGGCCTTCCACTCAGCCAAGATGGCACGGTACAAAGGTCCCCTCCCCTAGAATGTGTCCCATGTCCAAGGTGATTTCCTACAGGACAGAAGCTCACCAAGTAAGCTTTCTTATAGGGAAAGAGGGATAACGGTGGCCAGAAAACCACTGTCTCCCCTACAAGGTCAGCATCATTCCTGGAACTTTTGGGCCCGTTGACACTGTCACACCTAAATCACTCATCGTGGGGTACACGTCCCATTTCCTTACCGTGGACGAGGCACCGGGTAGAGACGCGCCCTTGTGGAGTTTTCCCAAGAAGAATTTGGTACCGAAAGGAGATTGGCCATGTAATACTCATCATAAATAAAATGAACACACCATGGACAACCTCCATTCAAGTACCTGACCAGGGCGCTGGCTTCCGACACGTCCCAGACAGCGGGCCTACGGGCACAAGGGGTACCAAGTGAGGACGCTGGTGACGCCAACACGGGGAGGACGCAGGCTCTGCGGGATGCCCCGTTCAGCCGAGCCCCGCTGGCAGGTGTGGACCCACTGCCCCTTACTTGAAACCAGTGCCCCTCTCAGAAAGCCACGCGGGGAGGGACGGGCTGCGGGGCATCACCTGATACGCGGGAGGAGACAGCACAGGGATGGCTTCCTATCACACACGCAGAGACTCTGCGGCGAGACTACTGCCTTTTCCGGGAAACTGGCATCACCCCAGAGGGCGTGGGGACCCCCAGAGGGGGTGGGGACGCAGGTGGCACACATGTGGAAAAATGGGCATGCGCTCGAGACAGTCCAGTCAACTGTGTGGATGCCCACTCGAGTCCTCCAGGGGGCCTGAAAGCTACTTTGATACTTAAAAAAAAAAAAAAGGTCAACCATGTCCGATCTGTCAAAAACTAGAGCGAGTGCAGTAAGACACCTGTGCTGAAGGGCTGCCAAGAAGTTCTGGGAAGAAAGACCCCACTTTTTCCAAGATGGAACTGCCCCCACGAATCTTGCCTCGGGTGGGGGCCAGAGGATCAGAGCAGGGCTCGCCGGCTCAGGAAGGTACACACTCTGCAGTCAGTCCCGGTCCCTGCCCCCCGCCCCTCACCACCACTGGCCCCTGGAGAGGAATGGACACCAAGGTCTCACCCTAAAGTGGAACCCTGCCCCAAACGGCCTTAACCCTTAACAGCCAGCTCTGGTCCTGAAAAATAGGTGAACCATGTATGATTCGCATAAATAAAGTGAAGGCAACATGGATAATCGAAATTCTAGGACCACGGATTAGCGCCAACCGGTTGCCAATTCTTTTTCTCCAAAGTCGGCCTTCTCTGGGAAGCCCCGCTAAGACGGAGCGAACACGGAGGGGCAGCACTGAGAGCCACGCAGTAAGTACACCTGCCGTGCTCGGGCATCCCATCCCAGACCCTGAAGCCGCCCAGACGTCAACACCTTCACGGTGCTTGGCCTTGCATCTCAGAAGCCCTTCCAGGAGATCTGAACACGGAAAGGGCAAGTGTATGAGAAGTCACTATTCTGATCATCAAGGAACACCTCCCCGTTTCTCATCAGCATCACAACTGACAGCAGGGATCCTTTCTTCCCACAGCCTTGTGTCCAGGAAGCCCTCCAAAGCTGGAGTTCATCCCAAGGAAGCTGACTTTGCAATACCGATTGTTTAAAAAAAAAAAAAAAAAAGACGACAGTGGGGCATATAAAAGTTACTATACCGTGGACAGTGCGACGCTGATCTCAGAAGTATGGCATCATCTCCAAAGGTGGCCTTAACTTCCAAGAAGTCCCCCTGAGGATAAATTACACACTTGGGGTTAAGAGTCCAGTAGACGCGTGATCCAAAAATAAATCCTCCGTTGTTAAAAGTAAATTCGCATACCCAGCAAATGGTACTGACTCCACGTCCATCCCAGAAGCTGGCACAGCAATGAGGCATCCTGGCAGCGGATGGTACTGTGAAGGGGGCATCCAGGTAGGAGTCACTTTCAACAGGCAAGTACACGAGCAAATACAACAAAGAGACTTCCAGATGAGATGGCCGAGTGGGGCCAGATCGGAGATTTTGTTTTTCCTCCCCCAAGAAACCCAAGAAGAGACCAACACATAGAAATGTACTCACGGAAATAACAGAGGAAGACATCGTTGAAACAAAGGAATGCCTGGCTGTGCGTCAAGAATCATCCTAGGATTCAGAAGGGTCAGTCAAGAAAACTAGTCACTGAGTCAGATCCTAGTACTGAGCTAACCGAGAGCCCTCTCCTCCACAGACGCAGGGAAATGAGGAACAAACACAGCCACAGCCAGAATCGTGTGGTAAGTAAATGCACAGCTGGAAGGAATGAATGGAAGGGAGGCAAGCCGCTGCCGACCAAGAGTTTAATTCGGAGTGTCAAGTTTGCAGCCTGCCACCGGTGAGACCCAAGGGACACAGCACTGGAGAATCAGAGAGTCTGTGGTCACACTGTCCAAGCAGAACAGGAGATGTGACCTTGGGCCCGAGAAGGGTGGAGATCTGAAGAGAACAGAGAGCTAGAATGCTCTACAGGCCCAGAGAAATGACAAGAGGCTTTGCTTTTGTCCAAGCTGTGGATGGGATGAGTTCTCCCGTGAGCAACAAAGCTCCAGGACAAAGACGTGGTGAGGATTTACACCAGCCATCAAGGGTGGGACTCTTTTAAGCCAACAACTGAGTAGGAAAACTGGTTCCAACTGGTGGAAGTCTTGGTGTGCCAGACAGAACAGAGCACAGAGCCCTCATGTCACACCCCTTTTGCAAGGGGAACAAAATGGAAACACTTTAATCCCCACTGATGATAGTATCATTACGAAAAGCTACACATGAAAAACCCACAAAGAAAGGCACTATCGGGAGTCAAGAGACTCAACAAAGAGAAAGATTTGTACCCTTGGAGCTAAAAGAAATCAACAGTGAGTATCTTTAAAGTGATTAAGGTGACTAAAAAGACCTACATACCACGGCGCCACACACGCACGATGTCTGAAAAAGCAGGCAGACAAGTACAGGTAATAGCGGCAATGGTCAGACATTCTCAGAGAAGAAATGACCTCACAGGAAGTGTGTGAAGACCCACCAACCAACACAGTCCAGCTAAGCGCGAGTTACGTGGACAGGCCACATCAAAAGAGCCGGTGAAATACTAAATGTCGCAGGCGGCGGTGCAGTATCCACCAAGTTCTAAGGAAAAAAAAAAAAGAAAGGCTGAGTGTTTTATACCTAGCTAAGCGGTCCCATGTCTAAAAGCAAGAGACAGAGATTCTCAAATGTGCAGGGACTCAGCCATTCTTGAAGAAACAATGATAAAATCCATTTCAATAAGAGATGAATGAAAATGAAAAAACCAGAAGAGAAGGCTTAGTTTAAGGAAAAATAAGAGAGAACAGCTCGTGGTCAGGAGTGAATCCACTTAAACGTGAAACTGTGATTAAACACCTGCAAGAACCGCAGTTACAGAACAAAAAGCAAACATCGTAACGGGAAAATTAAACTGTAAAAAGCAGGAAGTGGATCAAAATGGAAGAATGCTCGTCTCCTTACCTTTCAGAACTAGGAGTGAAACGGAAACAATTAAAAACATAATGATCCCAACCAGTGAATGATTTACACAATAATTTTCCTTAATTTTAGAGGGATCTTTTAGGAATAACTACTTCTGGTGGTAGAGCGAAAGACCTTTATCAATTCTTCCAATTTTCTTCAGCTTACTTTTTATATTAAATTCAGGCAAAATCAGTTAACTTTTTAAATTAAAAGATCAGGTACCGTGTGATCTTGTATTTGTAAAATATTTTTCTCTTTGTCTAAACAGACCTTTCTATGTGTGGATTTGCTCAGACAAGTATGTGAGGCTTCTGCAGTGCGGCTGGTTACTTCTGGGTGCGCAGAGAATTGGGGAATTTTCTCCCCTCTTTATTTATACTTTTCCACATTGCTTGAATTCTTATTATAAGCATGTGTCATTTTCATAAGTACGGCAATACAGTAAAATAATTATTCTTTTTGGAAAGAAAAAAACAAATTGAAAACAGAACTGCCCTCTGTCCTCAAATTTGGTACAGTTTCCAGGTCAACAGATGTAGTGAATCACCCATTCGCTGAGCCCAGAAAAACTGCTGAGACGGATGTCCTTCCCTGACTTTGCCAGGATAGCTAAGGAGTCCTCCTTTTACGACAAGATTTGACAATGAAGGAGAAGGCAGATGCCTCCTTTTCTTTAAACACAAAAAGCAATCCAGAAGCATCCTGAATACCCCACTCCCTTGGTCGCTCAGGGTCCTAGATTAAACGCCTCCCCCCCAAACTGGCAAGGTCCTCCATGAACAGACTGAGCGAGGGGAAGGAGCCCTCAGGCCACCAAGCCACTCATTCCCAAGGGGCCCGCTGCAGGTTCCAGAACACTGGCATGGGACCCACAGGAGTGTGGCCTCCCTGAGGTTGACATCAACTCCAAGGAGACGCCTGAAGAGATGTGGTACCGAAAAGAGATCGACCGTGTATTGGGCATCATTAAATAATGCGAACTCACCACGGACAACCTCCCTCCGAGCACCATGAGGTGGTGCTGCTCCCAGCGTCCCTGCGTCCACGCGGTCTGGGCAGCTTGGACGGGAATGGCCTCTGAGGGGTGGACGGGACACTGAGGATAAGGGGACCCCGTGGCTCCATCCCCAAGTCAACCCCATGCGCTCAGGCCAACTGCCGGTTCTCTAGCCCGGGATTAGCTGCACAGCAATACGCCACCTCCTGCGCCCGGGCGTGCATGCAAGCAACACTCTACAATGCAAGGAAGTCAGCCCCGCAGGAGTCATCGTCAGTGAAGCAAAGGGCTCTGGGAAGACCACACGTTTGCCCGGAAACAGACTAGCCGCTGCCTCCTTGACAGACCTGGCATCACCCCTAGGGGAGTTTCCTGGAGACTGAGAGGCTGTGGCAGGTTAGCAAACCGGGGTCCCAGGGGCCGGTTCCTGGTTTCTCCTATGTCCCAGGAGCGGACTCCTAAAAGATGCTCCTCGATGCCCCTCCGGTTTTGGGTCTACTAGTAAAAGGAGCTCGCCCTGTATATTTCTGTGTTAGTTTTTTGTTTCATTTCGTTTTGTTTTTTTACATTCGGGCATCGCAGCAGCAGCCTCTCTAGTGTATCCCGAAGGCAGTGGTGCCCCAGGAAGTGGCCCTAGGGTCGGCCGGGACGCCGGGGTTAGTGCGCCGGAAGCATGCGTCCTCAGGAGAGCACCTGCCGCAGGCTCCGCCAGCCAGGCACCTTACCTGGGAACGGCGCTGACCCGGGACGCCTTCCGAGGCAGAATCTGACACTAAAAGAGAGGAGAGCCGTGTATGACTCGCTTTGATGAATCGAATTCATCACGGCCAGCCTCTCTCCAAGTACCAAAAGCGGACTCCAGCGACGATGTACTGCCTCCCCCGCGCGGGCGGCTGCCCTCTCCGGAGCCCTGCAAGGGATGGGCGGGACCACATTGGGTAGTGGGCCGAGTGACATGCTAGCACTTGAATTGCATGCTCACCCGAGACGCACTTACCCTAAGGCGGGCCGGACCCCGCACGTCCTCTGGCAAGCGGGGACACCATTCGACGGCCGTCTCGGAGCAGCACATCGTGGTGCCCCCTGTCCCCCGCTCCAACAGAGCGGTGGCACCGGCCGGAGTACCAGGGCTGCTCCCCAGGGCGGGCCTCGCCTCTGCGGGGTCCTCCTGCACGGAGACAGGGTGCTGTGGGTTAGGGGACAGGGCGCCACGCCTGATGGAGGAAACGCCCGCGCAGTGAGCGGGTGCGCACCCTGGAGAGGAGCTGGCCGGCTGGTGTCTGGTCCCTCGCTGGAAGGTGGCATCACGTCCCAGGAATGCTCCAGGGAGGCTTTGCGGTGACAGCGAGGAGGGGGCGACCGAGGACGAGTCACTGCGTTTGAAGCGAACACACCCTCCCGACCACCGCCGTCCAGGTGCACGGAGCAGCGGCCACCACCAAGCCCATCACTGCGGGCCCTCGGAGAAGTCTTCCTGCGCCGGCGGGGTGGGTGCTGAGGGTTGGTGACTAGGTGGCCCACAGGGCGAACAGGGTGCTCGCCTGGACAAGGCTCACACCAGCGTCTCTTCTGGAAGTTGGCCTCGGGCCCAGGAAGCCTCTCTTGCAAGTCCTGTGAGCTGCTGCTGGGGACGGAAGCACAGCCGGGTCCCCAGAGTTAGTGTGGCCCAGGGGAAGGCCCCCTACGGCGGGTCGGATGCCCAGGGCAGCGGGCCAGACGACTTACAGCTAGCTCAGGCCGGCATCCCCAGCCAGCCCTCCGTCCTTGTCTTCTCCACAGGGCTGGCAACACGAGCGCATCTTCCCTGACGTTGCCCTGTGTCCGGGACGTCCTTAGAGGCAGTATTTGGTACTGAAAAAAGTGTTGTCCGTGAATGATTCGTCATAAGTAAAGCGAATCCACCACGAACAACTTCTCTTCAAGTACCACAGAAAGGCAGAGACAAGACAGACAAGAGGTCCCCTTCCTCTTCTCCGGGGGGGGGGGGGGCGCGTGGCCTCCAGCCGCCGTCCTGCAGGCAGATTGGACACGGAGCGTTAGTGACACGGCTGATGTGGGTCCCGAGAACATGCTGGAGGTTGGGGGGGAGGCCCATCCACTCACCTCCCCGGGAGGGGTGCTGACATAGCGCCCCCTCCCCCATGTTGAATTTGTGTTCCTGAGTCCTCAGGGGCAGCGTTTAGAAAGGAGAAGAAACTTGTGCTTCGAAGTGTGAACTTCGCCATAGGTCGGGGCTCTCCACACGGCCATGGACCCAGGGGTTTCTGCACGAGGCCTGGGACTTCTCAACAGAGCACACTCGATTATCCACCGAGCACACAGAGGCGCTAGCCAAGCTCCTTCTCAACTCGTGAGGTCCACCAAACTGGGGGAGTTCCAGAGAGATGCCCACGGCCACTGCTAGGTGCTCCTACAGAGTCTGGCCAGCTCGGGGACCCAAGGCACCTTCAGGAGGATCTGAGGGAGGCTCACCAAGCTCTTCACCATCCCCAGAGACCCCACTCCCTTCCCACCCACCCTCTACCCACCCAGCTCCAATATCCCTCACCCCAAAGATCCACTCAAGAAGGATGCTATCAAAGTCACTCACCCACCTTCTCCCAAACAACCCTGGACCAGTAGGACCAGGTTCCATCTTCTCATGGTCACAGTAATGTTTTCAACAGAGATCCTGCATCTCTCCCTGCTCAGAACCCTCCACAGCCTCTGCCTCACTCTGGAGAACGCCCAAACCTGCCCCACTTCAGCTCCAGGCATGCCTCCATTGCTCGGTCCCGCCCCCTGGCCTTCTTCCTTTCCCTCCAAGAGGCCAGAGGGCTTTTCACAGACCCTGCCCTCCTTCTGAAATGCTCTCATCCCTGATGGCCATCTGACCCACCCGCCCCACTTAATTCCCATTCCCCCTCCCCAGAAAGAACTTCCCAGACCCCTGCAGTTAACACAATCACCCATCCCTCTGCTGCTTCTGAGATCTCATCTTACTTTCTTTGTCTCCATAAAACTCGTCAGCAGACAAAATTGTATCTCACAGCTGGTTTCTTATTGTCCATCTCTCCCACCAGGCTCTCATGAGCAAGTTCTTTCTCTTGTTGACTGCTCTACCCCCAGTTCGGAGGAAACAGCTAAGTTCTAGAGTCATCTAGAATACAGTCTGCACACGATGGACTGTGGAATGATTGAGTCATTCCTCACAGGTTGACCAGTTCTTGGACCATGTGGTTCTGCCAACAGCAAGAGGATCCGATCATGAAGAGAGAAAGGCCCTACTGAGAAAGCATCATGGCCAAAGCCAATGGCCGCTCCCCAAGGCAATCATAAAAGTGGGCTGGGTCTTGCAGGAGAAAGGAAGCAAGTGAGACCATCAGAAACCAAGAGCAGACTCTGCTCAACCGTCTCTCCACATATACCAGGAAAGACATGAGGCCACCATGTCTCCCCGGAAGCTGACACTGCTTCCAGAAAGCCTCTCCGGACATGATCTGACTTTCAGGAAGAGTCTGCGCTGCAGCAAAGGCAGTAAAGACGACCCACCAGGTACCAGCCAGCACCCCTACCACGTCCTCATGCTGGCGTGGTCTCCAGGGATTCGTCTTACGGCGGGGACTGGGTTCTCCTGGAAGAGGCGGCATGTGCTCTGTGTGACTAGGATTCTCTCTGGTCAACCTCCCATGATGAGTGGTGCAGATACCTCCACCCCTTCCAGAAGATCCCAGCCCAGCCCTCCTAGGCAGCCACTGTCTGTGCAGAGTAGCTTCCGGTCACGGGAGCAACACGTGACGGGCCTCAGGAAAGAAGCGTGTGCATCGTGCTCCACTGTCCATGTACATACCTTGGGTGGGTGTGGAAGCCAAGACCTCCTCCCCACAGTTGGAATGCTGTCCGGGAGGCCCTCCAAAGCAGTATTTGATACTGAAAAACTGGATGTCCCTGTATGATTCGTCATAAATACAGCGAACACAGCAGGGATAACCACTCTTCAAGTACCGAAGGCTAACGCGGCTGAACCGTGTCTTCACCAGAGCTGGCCTCCAGCTAGTCCTCCTAAGGACGAATTGGGGACTGAGGGTTAGGAGACTTGGGTGCTACATGTGGTAAATAAAGCCCATGCTCTCTGGCCAGCCATGCATTCCTATCCCCCGGGAAGGGGCTGGGACCAACCGCTCTTCCCAGGCAAGATCAACACTTAAAAACACAGCCTTCCTTCCTGTGACTCGGCAAAAAGAGAGCCAACCCAGCAAAGAGAAGGTCTTTCCAAGGGCCAGGGACCAGCACAGAGGGGAAACCACTACTCTTCTCCCAGAGTCTACCCCAAGAAGTCACTGGATAGGTAGGGACTGTGGATCAGTTGACATACATCGTTGATAAAATGTATGTTCTCTGATCAACCATCCATTCCCCTATCATGGACAACGGCCCTGCCCTCACGCTGGAGTCCTGTCGGGGCACACGTCCAGGTGGGTTGGTCCTGAAACCCAGCAGCTCCGACGCGATTAACCGCACACACGTTGTGAAGTCCCAACACTCAACCCCACCACCACTTGGCCCCAGAAGCCGCACATCCCAGGACTCCGTGGGCGACGGGGACAGGAGCTATCTGGCTTAATCTGAATTAAGGCACAGGCTTTAAACAGGTCATCCTTGTAAGTATCAGGGGAAGTCATTCCTCTGTGAAGCCGGAATTATAGCCAGGAAGGATGAAACTCTGCGCTGTGTTTTTAACGGAAAGAACACTGGACACTGAGCCTCCCCATCGGCCCGTCACAGGGGAGGCCGAGTAGGAGCCCACGGCAGCCCCCACTCCGGCCGCCTCCTGCAGGGGGGCTGACTGCTGAGGGTCGAATCAGCCCTGCCTAGACCTCGGATTGGCACAGCCAGCAGCAACCTTCCCCAGGACGGCCTCACGGGCAGGACGGGACGCTGACAGGTGAAGGACCACATAATCTACGCCACAAATACAGGCCCCCAGACCCACGCTCTGTCTTTGTGGCAGGCGGGGAGGGAAGCAGCGTGCAAACAGCCTGGCCCCCGGAAGTCCTGGAACCATGGGCCGTGTCCCGGGGACCTGAGGACCCCCGCATGCGGACTCTCCCCCTGCGGACGGCATGACGGGGCTGCCGCAGATCCCCTCCCTGTGTGGGGACGCTGCCGCACATCCTTCCACGACACCAGCACGGGTCCACGGTGTGGCACCTGCCCAAGCGCGCTCAGCAGCCCACCTCGAGCCCCGAAAGCCGCCAGCGGGGTGGGCATCCCAGCTCCAAAGCCCGCTTCGCGTCGGGGGCGTCTCCGCCTCGTTCTGAGGGTGAGACAAACCGTCTGGTTAGTGGACTGGGGAACACGTTCACGGAAACATGCGCACCCAGTGCCAACCCCGTATCACCGACCTGAGGCGGAGGCCAACAGCTTCCTTACCGCGTGAGGCCGGTGTCCCCGACAAGCATCCCTCCTGAGTGCATCACCAGGCCCGATCGCGCTGGTCACCAGAAGTGGACCAGAGGCGTCAGGATTGTGTGGGGGGGGGGCACCCGGGCTTTGCGGCAGCTCTGGGATGTCACCCTTAGCATAAGTGGGATCGTGGAGCACAGGTGACCCTCCCCCAAATTTGGGGTCTGGGCCAGCGTCCCTCCCCCATAACAAGGGGAGATCCGAGGCCATCATTCTCCCCTCGAACTGGGCGCCGCGTGCCGGGCGCTGCCCAGGGCAGGGGTGTGGAGGAGAAGAGGCGTCTGTGGGCAGCGTCATGGCGAGCATGGGACAGGAGTGCAGCTCAGGGCCAGTCCTCCCGAGACCTTCCTGCCTCCACGGGCGCCGCCTCATGGACGTCACCTGAAGAGGAAGGGCACATCGGGGTCTGTGACTTTAGAGACCCGCGAAGGGACAGCGCTAGGCAGCCTCCCTTTCACATACCTGGAGCAGCGGTGGCCCTGGGTTCAGGGAGCCAGCCGGGGTGGGATCTGACCCTTGAAACGGACTGCCCTCAGAGAAGTCTTGAAAGAAGGGGCTATTGCCTCAGGATCCCAGTGGGTGGAAACCAGCGTGTCCGGGGAGCCAGCACGGCTGTGCGTGCGTGTCCGGGAAGCCTCCCTACAAAGGGCTGGGTTGGGAGGTCTGGGGCAGGGCAGAACCCCAACCCCCCAGGGGGTAGGCTCACGGGTCAGGCATCCCCTGAGCCGTCCCGTGGTGATGTGGACACGAGGCCCCATCCCCAGAGCAGACCCTACATCGCACCCTCACTCCAAGGCAGGTCGGCACTGAGATGGGGCCGACTTCAAACACAAGAAACACAGCAAGTTCACTGCAAACACCCAGCAAAGCCCCGCCCTGGGCTCCCTTTCGGGAAGCATGCCTCACGAAGCTCGGGACGGGCCCAGCTCACATCACACACCAAAAACACACTCTCTCACGTCTCCTGTGCGGGCGGCCCTCTGAGGCAGAGTTTGATATTCAAAAAGAGGTTAACCATGTATTATTCATGATGAACGAAGCGAACAGAACACGGATAACCTCTCCTCAAATATCCCTGAATTAGCTCTGACACGAAAACCATGGCCTCTTCCCCACCGGTGCCTTTGCTTCTGGAAGATTCTCCGGACGAGCTGAGTCCCGAAAGCCAGGGAGCCAGGCATTCACAACCTACGACAAAGGCACAGGTGCCAGCATCAGCCGTCCGCTCCCAGACCCGGGTCCCTGGGACCTGCGCTGGGCCCTGACACCACCCTCCGAACCCCAAAGTTCAAACCATGCCCCAGAAGACTCCCAAAGCAGGTTGTACATGAAGCAAAGCCATGGCAAGAAACCTTCCCCCAGGGGTTCCCGGCAGATGGGATCTGACAACAAAAGTGGTCGTCAGAGGATGTACGTCATAGATCTACCTTTTCGGATACAGCAGAGGGTCACTGATCCCCGAGACGAGGTCTCCACCACATGACGGCCTCGATGCCAGGACCACCTCCTCCAGCCTGACTGCAAAGGAAGGAGTACAGAATTAGAGGGTCCAAGACCTCGGTTCCGCTGCTGGCCCAGGCCCCGACAGGTTCTGCTGGGGGCGGACTCCCGCGGCCTCCCCCTGACGCCGCCCGGTATCTGAGCGGCCCTTTGAGGCACAATCTGATTCCAAAGAAGAGTCATCTCCGGACACCAAAGCATCCCGGGAACCCATCGCACACACCCGTTGCTCACGAACCAAAGAGCAGCGTGTCGTTCTGGGAGGCTCTCAGACGCGGACGGATGGCATAAGGAAGTCGGGGGGCCAGGGGACACACGTCAGAGATGAGGCCCGTTAGATCCGGCCCCAAACGGTTCCCAGTGTTGTTCACCGACCAGGAGCATTAGCATCACTTGGGAACTTGCTAAAAATGCAGAATCTTGGTCCCTGAATCAGAATCTGCCTTTTAACAAGATCCCTAGGTGATGAAAATCTTAGAAGCATTTTACAGTGTGAGAAACACTGTTATAGCCAGCACTTCACACAAAACACACACACACACACACACACACACACACACACACACACACCAGAGGTGCTGCTAACCACGTCTTCTTCCCCAAATCTGGGTTCCATCTGAGAGTCTAAGACAAAGGGGGTTCAAAAGGCGGCACGTGGTTGAGAATAAACAGAACTTTCATTACACAGTTGCTCAGGGGCACCGAGCAGTCGGAGTGGCCGGAGACACAGTGTGCTGAGTCTGTGCCCTCCCCTCTTCCCCAGGAGGTCCTCCACGCTCAGAATATATGCCAGAGACGTGGGACGCAGCTGCCCCAGTCCACCACCTGGGTGCCTAGGCTGATGCCTGGCGCCAGCATCTCTCCGAGGGATGCCTCGCGGCTAATACTTAAGGACAAGAAAATAAAGACAGTTGGTAATTAGCTGGCATCTTCCAAATGGCCCTGAGCCCCCAGACTGTGTCCCCACCCCAACGCCGGTATCCGTGCAAGGACGGCACGCTGGGAGCTTGCACCCTGAAGCCACGGAATTAGTTTTTCTAGATCTTCAGAACAGTCACGCTCCACGGTAGGGCAGGAGTCGATGTCGTCCTGCTGAAGTCGGCACCGGGCTTGAGAGAACTTTTGAAGCAAATTTGGATACTAAAACAATGGTTGTCCGATATTAATCACCATGAATATAGAGACCATACTACGGACAACCATTCTTTAAGCACCAAAGAGTAGTAACACCATCCAGAAGAGCTTGGCATCTTCTCCATGTCGGAGTCCGTTCCAGAACACTCTTCCCGGGCGGTCCGCACGGTTAAGGGTTAGCAGGTCAGCTTTGCACACGAGAGTTAGGCACACGCTTGGGGACGGGTCCCATGCTCGGGCAGGGGGAGGGGGACTAACCCAACGACCCATCCCTGAGGTTGGCTTCGCATCCCCGAAGCAGGACTGACGAGCCTCGAGTGCCACGCCCGCCTGACACCCGCCCGTGACCAACGCGAGTCAGCGGCAGCGCCGAGGAGCCCACTGGGCCCTGGCCACGCTCGGGCCCGCCTCCAGGGCACCCACCACGAGCTGAGCGCATGCTCGCTCACCCCCCACCCAGCACGAGCCCCGCAGAGGGGCACTGCCCGCGGCCCTTTACAGAACCAGCCGCGGAGTCCAGAAGTCTGCGAGGCAGGATTTGATACTCAAAAAGAAATTGTCCCTGTATGATGCATCACGAACAGAGCGAACACACCAAGGATAATTTCTCCTCAAGTATGAAACAGCACGCGCGGGAACACCAGCACCTCGGGGTCTCTGGCTCAGGGTTGGACCGTGACACAAGCTCAGCAGACCCAGGCACACGCACACACGTGCGCACACACACACACACACGTGCCGCACGCACCTCCAACAGCCCCTCTGTCGGCACCGGGGAGACAAGCCCCCTGAACCCGCCCCTCGCACTGCTTGGCGTCCAGGCCAAGAGGCCTTCAGAGGGTGGATGGCGGCAGTGATCAAGAACCCAAGACCGTCCCCTGGCGCAGATGGGACGCTCTCGACCCCACCACCGACCCCACCGTACGCGGTGTGTTTCCGAGTGCCAGCGCGGAAGGGCTCCGCTGCTCCCCGTGAAGAGCCTCGGGGGTCCCCCGCACGCACGCGGCCCCACTGCCGTCTCCACAATCCATTCACATACCTGAGGGAGGGCTTGAGGTCCGCATCTCGACCCGGCTCCGAACTCCAAGAAGGGCATGGAACACCACCGCCCCCCCCACCGCGCCCCCAACCGAGGTCACGGCACGGAAGCATCACGGCTAACCACTTAGGAAGTGCCAAGCACCAGGCTCTACTCTAAGCCATGTACAAGCCTTCCGTCGTCAGCCCCCAGCAGCCCCCGTGCCCCCTTCGACAGGCGAGGCAGCAGGCACAGCACGATGAGGTCTTGCCCCCGTGGAGCATGGTTAGTAAGTGTCAGAGGCGGGATCCGAACACAGGAAATCGAACTCTACGGTCTGCGCTCTTGATACTGAAAAAGTGGATGACCCTGTACGATTCGACATGAGTAAAACGAACAGGACAGGGATAACCACTCTCCAAGTACCAAAGGTTAGCACGGAAAAGAAAGCCGCTGCCTTGGGAGGACTTGGTCCGTCTTCAAGGCGCAGTCCTGGGGACGAATTAGACGCCGCGGGTTAGTGGACCGGAACACGCGCACCAAGCACGAGCGGGAAGGCTCACGGACCGCATCGCGACATGACGACAGACACCGCCCCGCGCCAGCGCTGACCGGGCCCTCTCAGGACCCAGACCACACACACAGGGCATGCGTCCTGCCCCACCCACGCGTCACGGGGACAGGCGATGCTGCTGGGTCGTGGCCTTCCCACAGTCGACCACACACCCACGAAGTCACCTCCAATAAGCGGTGACCCACGAGCGACTAGCACACACAGCAAAGGGACACACACGGTCATGCACACACACATACCACGTCCCTCGCTGAGTGTGACTGGGTCCAAGTAGACTCCCAGACAAGGTTTGATACTCACAGAGAGCTTGCCCTTGTATATTCTATGTCCAAAAACCGAATATACAAAGGGCAACCTCGCTTTAAGTACCAAACAGTGGCATTGGGCAGGTCCATCGCTATGGTTCTCTGGCCTGGCCTCGTCTCCTGGGATCCGTCCTAGGGAGGGGTAGGATATGCGGACCGGCAGACCCGAGGGCAGACACCTCCTGCCAGGTGCGTGCCCACGGGTCAGCTCCCCATCCCACGGAGCCCAGGGAGGGGCAGACACACCAGTCCCCCTTCACTGCAATCGGCATCGTGTCCAGGAATCACTCCAGCCCAGGACTCGCTCCTGAGAAGGAGATCAACCCCACGGCCTCTGAGTGCACGCACAGAGCTCAGCCTCTCGCTTTCTGCAGAACGACACCGGGGGGGAGCGAGCATGAGCACATCCTCCAGGAGGTTCTCCCGGTAACGTTACCGGGCACCGAGGGCACGGAGACTGGGCATATTTACGTCGTAGATAAAGCGAAGACCGCGTGGTCACCACCCCGTCCCAGCTCCCCACACAGGCATAAACATCAATGTCATTCCCAGCTTCTTTCCCACCAGCCTCCTGGAGGTGGGCGTCATGGCCAGGAAGCCATGCTAGGACAGTTCCTACAGAAAAGGAGTCAAACCCCACATACCACAGTAATGAAGAACGCACACCCACAGCCAGTTCCCCACGGTGGCCTCTTCCCCTGACCCGGGCCCCATGGAAGGAGCGGCAGGCGGAGGCTACAGGTCAGCTGGGGACCTGCCTTGCCCCCCAGGTAAGGCGCTCACCTCTCTCAGACAATGTCTGTTCCTGACGGGGGCTGCCGCAGCGCTCTGGTGCCCTGGGGGGGACTTGGCCCCAGGGCAAAGCCAACGGTCACACTGCCCAAGAACCGTCCGTCTCTGCAAACAGAACGAGCTCTCTTCTCCCGCCAGCATCCTAGGGGTGAAGGAGATGCAGACTGTTAGAGAACAGAGGGCAAACACCGAGACAGAAACCCATCCCTCTGACCTTCCCCTGTTCACGTACCTGGCCCAGGGGGACGGTTCCCATGGCTCTTCCCCAGAGCCCGGCAGTTCCTGTGGAGGACACTATCTCCCAGGCAGGACAAGAACCACAAATCACAAAAAGAAACAGCTCTTACAGATTCATCTCAGGGACCTGGAGCAGGACAATGCCCCTCTGAACACAGGAGAGGAGCACGGGTGAGCGAATCTCAGCCTCTCCCCCAAAGCTGATGCCACCTCCAGGAAGCCCTCTAGGATGGACCGGTGGGGTTGGCCGAGGCGACTTGAGACCATCCTAAATAAAGCCAGTGCTCTGAGGTCGACTGTCACTCATGTGTCAAGGGGCTGGGATCAAAGTCAGTCTCCTGAGCTTGACATCGTCCCGGGATGCACCTGGGTACGACTCAGTATGAACAAAGGGAAGGTCCATGCATAACTCATCTTAAAAAAAGCAAACCACCATAAAACGTGGGGCAGACAAGAGACTGCGTGTGTCAAAGGTCCCCCTCCCTGCCTCCACCCGCACAGCACCGCCTCTGGGGAGTCCCCCTGGGGAGGAGCCCAGGGTCAGCATTGCGGCCAAAGCCCACACCTGGGCCTGGGGGTACGGGGACATACCTGGGAAGGGCGGCCATCAGGCTGACGTCTCCGTCCCGAAGATGGAGCTGGGCCCGAGCGCCTCCCCGGGCAGAGTTTGATACGCAAATAAGAGTCTCCCCCTGTATATTCGCCATTAATAAAGTGAACATACAAAGGGTATCCTCTCTTCAAGTACCAAAGAGCAGCTCCCGTGAGGACCAGGCTGTGCCGTCCGGTGGTCTCCTCCTGCAGGGCCTGAGACCAGGGGGAGGGGCCAGTGACAACCCTGCCCCCCCAGCCCCCACATGCTGGGACCCAGCCCTGACACGGGTTGTCCTTCCAGCATCCCTCCAAGACAGGACTGCCTCCCCACAGACGGGCGGGCGTCCACCACCCAACCTAAAGCAGACGGACAAAGGCTGACATTCCTTTGACATTAGGGCCTGCAGAACTGCCCTGGGGAAAGCTTCCTGCCTCTGTCCCAAAACAATGCCTCCTGAAGTCCACCTGGTGGCACACTGGCTGCTTGGGGACAGAAGACAAAACAGCATACAGCATTGGGGGGGGGGGGGGGAGGCAAAACAAAGCAACCCAACCCGCTCCCCGACGGGCCACCCATTCGCAGATCCTGTAGCGGTGCTGAGACAGGCATCCCTTCTCCTGAACGTGGCACTGTGTCCAGAAGGCCACCTGCACGGCCCACTCAAAGCACCCACCTAGTGTAAGACTCATCAGAGGGACATGAAATCCCCACGCGCCAGTGCTAACTAGACAGATAATGACATCAGGATCCCCGGGTCCTTCCATCACAGCCGGCAGCGACGCCAAGGGTCTGCGGACGGACGGAGGGTACCAGGGCCTGATGGTCCCAGAAGCAAGTCTCCTACCAACTCTGGGCGCTCTGGGACCACGCCAGTCCCTTCCTTGGGACTGGCACCAGCCCACCCGTTTCCCTCAGGTGGACACAACAGGCTCAGGAGTCAGCCCAAGGATGGCTGCGAAGAGTGGGTGGACCACACGCCCCAACTCTCAGCTAGACACCGACGCCGTTCTGGAACATCCTTCTACCGTATCTGGGAGGTAAACAGACCAGGAGGCCTCCTGCCAGCTCTTGGCATCCTGTCTGGGAAGCCCTGCCAGAACGGCTACAAGGATGCATCAGCCCCACACGAAGCAGGCCCCGCCCGGGGAAGCACTGCCTTCTGAACAGATCGGTAGCTCTGAAAGGAAAACCAGGGGCCTCATCTCCCGCGTCATCATCTCTTCCAGAAAGTTCTCTGAAAGATGCACGGCACGGGGAGAGAGGGAGCACCAGTCACGAGGAACAGGAAGAGAGGCCCACGCCCGGGAGCCAACCACGCACCTGCCTGCAACACTGGCCCTGTGCCGGGTCCCTGCCATCGGCCTGGTCCCCAGGCGGCCCTCCCAGGCAGGATTTGCTCCTCCGAGAGAGCTTGTCCTTGCATATTCATTACAATCACACAAACACACCAAGGATAACCTCTCCCCAAGTAGCAAACGAGAGCACAGGCGGCATGACCAAGTTGGCATCAGCTCCAGAAGTGGGCCTAAGCAGATCGGAGACGCGGGGTCAGCGGGCAGGGGCACAGGCCATGGGAAGGGTTGCGCCCGCGGGGGAATCGCGCACCCGCTCCACCCATCCCCCCCCACCCTATGCCCCCCCACCTCCCCCCACCCCGGTGCCCCTTCCCGAAAGCCACAGCAACGCCCGGTACTCTCTAAAGTTCCTGCGAAACAGGCTGATTCCAGGAAACGCATTATTAACATGGTAAACACACAGAGAACAAAATTCATTCAAGGTCAGCGAGGTGTACTGAGGACAGAGCCTGGAACCGGCACGTTAGACGCCGAGGGCGTAACCCATGCAAAGTGCGGGCTACGCGGAGGTCGGCTCCGGCGCCCAGCAGAGGCGCCCGCACCATCTCTTCTTGGATGGTGCCTTCCTGTCGTCGGAGAGTTCCCAGCAGCATTTGATACTGAAAACGTGGATTTTCCTCTATGATTAATCATAAATAATGTACTCATAGAAGGAGAATCTACCTTTTAAATACCAAAGAAGGATTCTGTCCAGGAGAACGCGAACCTGTGTTTGAGTCATCAAAAATGAAAGTCACAGAGGGCGGGCGAGCTTCCACGCGGAGCCGGGACGGCAGACCCCGCCACGCGAAAGCCTCCCCAAGCTGGCCTCCCGGTGAGAAGGGGCTGCTAAGCCTGTAGGATGCTCAGACGTTGTCCGTAACTCCCACCGTGTGCAGCCCACCACGTTTTCACCTGCCCAGGCCGGGGGTCCCAGGGAGGGGCTCTCGCCCTACAGTCTCCTCCAGAAATACTCCCAAAGCAGCATTTGATACTGAAAACATGGATTTTCCTCTATGATTATCTAGGAATCACGTAAACATAGAAGGAATATCCACCTTTTAAATACCAAAGAAAGACCGAGTTCTGGAAAGGACAAATGGGTACACCGTTCATCCGAAGGAGAAGCGGGACAGCAGAGCAAGTCACCTTTGGTCGCGTGGCCCAGCTGTGACGACTCCCGTGCCCCGTCTGCCCGGGGCAGAGGGCTCCTCCGCGAGCAGGGGCTTCTAAAGGTGGTGGTCGGCAGACATATGGCTCGAACGAAGCACATGTTCCGCGGTCCACCAGCTTTTCACTTACCCTGGCGGGGGGCGTGGCCCTACCCCGCTCCCCCCACCGCGGCTTCAGGCCAGCCGTGTTCCCAGCAGCATTTGATACTGAAAACGTGGATTTTCCTCTATGATTAACTATCAAACACGTAATCATAGAAGGAAAATCTACCTTTTAAATACCAAAGAAGATTAATCCTGGAAAGCGTGAACGTACGCACACTCCATCAAAAGTGAAAGGCGCATCGGCTGCCGTGGAGAAACCGGGACCCCAGACCCCCCAGCCTCTTCCCCGAGGTGGCGGCTTGGCAGAGGGGTCGCGAGACGGGCCGGTGGGGCGGGAGAGGCGGGGGGCGGGAGGTGCGCTGGGGGTGGTCTGCAGGCACAGGGCACGAAGAAAGCGCGTGGGCTGGGGTCCACCGTCTTTCCACTTACCCTGGAGGGGCTCACCTCCCCCCCCGGCTCCCCTGACGGTGGCATCCGTCCAGCCATGCTTCCCAGCAGCATTTGATACTGAAAACGTGGAATTTCCTCTATGTTTAACCATAAATAACATAAACATAGAAGGAATATCCACCTTTTAAATACCAAAGAAGGATTTAGTCCTGTAAAGCCTGAACCTGCGCACGATCCGTCAGAAACAGAGGTAACGCTCAGCGTGTGCCCGCCAGGGTGGCAGGGAGGCGGTCCGTTCTGAGGACGGCACCTGTCCCGTCACTACCAGAACCTACATTCTGGGCTCTCTCTTCCGCTCGCTCCCTCCTTTGGGCGGGAGGAGGCAGGGGAGGGGATGCACTTTAGCCTTCCTCTCTCTCCCCTGGCATGGGACGGGGGCTTGTGTTCAGAAATGTTTCAAAAGCAACTTCAAATACCAAATGTGTGGATTTTCCTCTATGATTAACTAGAAATCCCGTAAACATAGAAGGAACATCCACCTCCTGACTGTCAAGTGGGAAACAGCCCTGGAGAGCCCTAAGGGGAATATCCGTCATCCAGCACCCCAGGACAGTCAAGGACCTTCGGCACGTCACGAAGGGCCTTAATGCCAGGCACTGGCTTGTCATGTCCAGATGACAGACCCGTTACCGGCCACACGATCAGGGCTGGGCCCCGCTGTCCCTCACCCTGGCGACAACCACCCTAACGCCTCATGGGTCTTTCATGGCCATGATTACTTCCAGAGCAGGGTCTGATTCTGAAAAATGGGACGTACTTCAAAAATGCACCATCGGTAAAGCAAGCACAGGAAGGACGACCATTCCTGAAGTTCCGGAAATACCAGACAAAAAGAGAGAAGCCCCTACAAAGTCCGTGGAGTCAAGCCCAGCTCGGTAACGCCTGCCTAGGGCACCCAGAGGCGAAGGCCTAGTAGAAATGTGTGCTGATCGGCGAGTACCACTTTCACATACCTCTGGAGGATGAGGACACCAAAGAACTTTCCAGAAAAGGAGACTTGTATCCAAAAGGTCCCGAACGCCAGGATCTGAGACGTCGATGGGATCGGCTGTTAGGGATAGGTCAGAGAAACCGATCACAAACAGTCGCTCTTCCAATACAACCGAGGGGCAGCGAAACACGAAGCTCACGGGCCGCCGCCGCCCCTGGAAGACACCGCACAGCTTCCAGAAAAATCATCCTTCGGGTGGACTGAACACAGAGACTTACTGAAGCAGGGGCCGTCGATCCTTGGGAAAGCACGCCTCCAACAGCACCAACGATCCCAGACCTGCTCTCTTTCCTGCCAGGTCGTCATCACCGCCAGGAAGTCGTCCTGAAACAGATTCAGGACCTGAAGACAAGCGGGCAGGCTTCGTAAACACAACCTATGCTCTGTGGCCAGCCCTCCGCTCCTAGTCCACCCAGGGACACCCACAGGGACCCTGCTGTCCTTAGGCTGGACTTGTTTCCAGAAAGTCTCACACTTGAAAACCACTGCCTGACCTGAGAGCAAAGAGATGCTGAAATAACGTGGACTCAGGACCAGCCTTCATTTACGAAGAGCCGGAGTCCTTCCTCGCTAGACGCGGCAGAAGCCATCCCCCTCCCCCACTGAGAGCCCCCAAGCACGATCTGTCATAAATAAAGCAAACTCACGGGGCCAAGTGTTCCTCAAATACCATCAAGAGCAAGGCCAACCTCCCTAGGCGGGTGCTGCCTCCAGAAAGCCCTGGCAAGAATAATGAGACACCGCTGGTTAAGGGGCCGGAGCATCTAGGCGGTAAATAAAGTACACACCCGCTGTGGCCAGACTCAGGCGCGTACCCAGGGCTGGTTTTTGTAAGCATGGCCATGAACGAGGACCGCACGCCCTCGAGGAGGAAGAGCTAGCCAGGCAATGTGTTTTCTCGTCGAAATGCAGGCAGCCAGACAAGATCTGGGATAGCTGGAGTGACCGGCCACCGAGCTCCTTCCCCTTCAGGTGTCCCGGGATGGCACGGCCAACCCACCTGCTGTCGCTTCCCAGAGGTCTGGCATCACTCCCCAGGTGTCCTGCCGGGGCTTACATGTTGGTTAGGGTCCCGGAAGTCAGAGAGCTGAGAGTCCTATCTGCTCATGGCATGGCTATCTCCCCCACCCCCACCCCGTCACCCTCATTCCCTCCTGGAATGGCCTTCTTTAGAGCGCTTCATGAATAGACCACTTGCCCCCAAATCCTGAGGAGCCCCCGCCAGGTGTAAGGAAAATGTATGTATTAATCACAGCAGGGTGGCCTCCAGGAAGATGACAGAAAAATAACCCAGAGTCTCCATCTGGGGGACCTGGGGAACCCCCGACCATTAGCTGAGACCGGAGACAGGGACATTTGATGAGTCAAAGACCCCACAGTCTGTCTCTCTCTGTTACCCATTTGGAAACTTCCCCAAACAACCTGGTATTTCGCACCATTAAAAAACCAGTTATTGTTAAGAGAAAGTCACGTTAAACCAAGTTACGTACCAAGCCATAGTACACCTGTCACATATTTGTAAAAATTCCCACAATCCCCTCGTACTTGTCATTTCGATTTTTTCAGCCTACTACGTCTGTATCTTACTGTCCCCCGTAGAGGTTAGTTAAGCTTTTGAAACCAAGGGACTGGAGAGGGTATACTCGGGATTCTTCTAAAACCCCGAAAACCACGTTGAACACTTTTTTGTTCACATTTCTTTGGCCATTTCTCAAAGACATGGGGTCACAGAGCCTAACTTTTCACATGTATAGATTTACCTTCGGCAACAGGACGATACGGTGATCGAATATTGAATTAGTTATCGAATTACGATTCAATAAACGCTCAGATCTCAAAATAAATAAACGAAGGGAAACACTTGCCATCTGGCCAACCATCTGTTCTCACACCCTCGGGGCGGGGCGGGGGCGGGGGGGCTCCCACTCCTGAACCTGACACCACGAGCCGCGGGTCCTTCAAGAAGGCATTTGATGAGGAAAAGAGATCAACCGTGCAATATCTGCGGTCCACAAAGCAAATACATCACGGACAACCTCCTTTCGAACATCTCAGACCAGCTTCTGCGCCCTCGCTCCTCCTCCGCCGGCCGCCGGGGAGCCCGCCTGCGAAGGAGACGGGGTGAGGGCTCGGGCACGGGGAGCACACGCCCGCCCGGCCCGCCACGCGGCTCCCTCGAGGCCTCTCTGCCACCTACCTGGGGCCCTGCAAGGGGCGGCGGCCCTCCCGGACACGGGGAGCAGGTCCGGACCCCCCCCAGACGGGAAGCGAGGAACCGGGGGAAGAGGCTGTACCTTTCCCGGTTCTCGGGTGTGAAACAAACACATCACGCGACAGCGACTCTTCCCTTTCGCCAGGTGCCTCGGAACCAGAACCCCCTCCGGGAGCGTCCGCTCTGGGCCACGGTCTGCGGGTCCTCGGGCCAGGTGACCCAGAGCGTGTGCAGGTGCGTACACGGCCCACCCACTACATGGAGCTCAGAACCCCTGGGGAGGGGCTCCCTTGGTGGCCCGTCAGCGAGAAGGACGGGACCAGAAGGTCCAGCAGGCTGATGGCGAGCGCCCCGTCTCAGAAGACCTTTCTCCACGGGCTGCAGATACACCTGACACGAAGACAGCTGCTTCTCTGCTCAAGGGGCTTCTGCCTCCAGGAGGCTCTCTGAAGGGAGGACCAGCCCAGGAGGACAGGTGGGGCAGGAGGCAGCCCTGGGCGGGCATCTGCGGGGCCAACAGCGGGGAAGGCGGCCAAGCTCTCCTCCCTGAAATCGACGGTCCTGGGATTTATGGATGGGATTCGATAGTCTAATGGAAGCGCACCCGTATTTTTCATCATAAATAAAGCGAAGAAACACGGATAATCTCTTTTCTAGCACCAAAATGCAGCTCCGAGGGTACCCCTGTGGCATCCTGTCCCAGCTGGCAGAGCTCCAGGGACGACTCCTAGGGAGGACAGACACGGCGGGTGAGTGGCCGACGGGATGGCGACCACCGTGCGCGCACTCTGGACCATGATCTATCTTTTACCCCAGGGAGCTCCCCATACCACCAAGAGGCTCAGCTCAAACAGTCTTTGCTCCCAATCGGATCTGGCACTGAAAAGAGGCTGGACAAGAAGGACTGGTCACGAGCCCAGTGAGTTCACTGGGAAAACCTCTCTTGAGGTACCACAGAACAGAGCCGTCCACGGAGCCCCAGGGCCCTGCCTCCAGGAAGACCGCCTCAGCGTGGGTTAGCGTGGAGCGTGAGCGATCCCGATGGCAGGGTCGCTCACGAGGCACGCATCCTGCAGTCACATCCGTTCTGTGGTCCTGATTGGGGGCCAACACCTTGCTTCTCTCACGTCCTTCCTCTGCTGATGGCACTGAGGGGCACCGGTCGGGAACCTGGTGGTTAGTCCCAACACCCTGGGGGGACCCTCACCCAGAATCACAGGGACCACCGCCTTCCGCCACAGATGGTATCCCCAAGCAATCCCACTATGCACGTGTGGGTGACCGTCCTCCAGGTGACACGTCACAACTGAACTACCTTCACCTGGCAGCCATCCAGGCCCATCTCTGGAGGGAGCTGGTGGACGGCTGTGACTGGCTACTCGTCTTCACGGCTGTACGTAGCCGTGTTTGGCTGCTGCCACCTGAGCTCCAAATGTTGGGCGATTCTTCATGAGCGCGCCTGGAAGGACATCTCCCCAGCCCCCTTGCAGGGGGACCTGGCGTGGGACTAAGGCCTCCCCAGCTGTGCCCGTTCTTCGAGGTGGACATCGCCCGCGGTTGGGCTGCAGGTGACCCAATGCCGCGTGTCACCCTCCACGTACATACCGAGGCGGGCGGTGACGCCGTGGTCCCTTCCGCACAGTTCCGTCAGGCCCAGGGAACTCTCTGAGGCGAGATTCGATACCGAGAAAGAAGTGCACCATGTTTGTTTCGGCACGTATCAAGCGAAAATAACACGGGCAACTTCTTCCCAGGCACCAGAGGTGGGCGCCGCCGGGCACGCGCGTGTGGTCGCTCCCTCTGGCCATCCACCTGCGGGAGAAGGGAGACACGGAGGGTCAGGCCACGGCGGTGAGCCGGGCCCGTGCCATCCATCCCACACAGGCGGGGGGGCGGGCGCCGGCTCACCTGGGCAGGGGAAGCACATCCGAGTCGCCCTCACAGGCGAGGCTGACGCTGAGCCAGGTGGGGTGTGCAGTCGTCCCCATGGACGAAGCAGACCTGTCCCTCTGCTGACGACCCAGGTTGCTCTCCCGGGTGGGAATCAACCACCACAGAGTTTTTACTGTGATGTTCCCGGAGAGCATCCCTCCAGAGAAAACAGGCCGGTCTGGACCCGGGAAAAGAGTTTCTCCCACGAGTCACTGGTTCTGGGACAGCCTCCTCTTGAGGAACAAGAGACCGAGGATATCGACTCGGTAAAACAAGCCACCAGGGCAGCATAGCTCTCCTATGTCTTGCGTGTTTCCGAAGGCATCCCCGCCTCAAGGGAGCTTCTGGTTTCTACAGGGCACGGATGTGCGGTAAAACGCTAGGAGTCTGGAGATTAGTGTGACTTGTGACTACAGCAAACCTGTCCGGAGGGCCAAAGGGCAGCAGGTGCGAGGAATAACGTCTTCCAGGAAGCCAACAGCACGTCGAGGGATGTCCTCCGAGGAGAGAGGGAGTCTGAAGATGAACGGGTCAATGGAGATGCCTTCAGGTCCCCTGGAGAGGGGCCCATGCCAGCAGCCCTATCCTGGATACAAAACACATTAATTAGGAATCGTCGTTCATAAATTAACACAGTTAAAGTACACAGTAAGTTTATAAGAAAACGTCACTTTTTACCAAGAATCTGCCTTAGATAGTTGAACCAAGACACACGTCACTGAAAAAAAAAATGCACGACGCTATCATCTGCTTCTGGCACAAATAAGATAAAACCCAACTCAAACTGGCTTAAACAATAAAGAGATTTTCTTAGGTTTTATATAACTGATAGGCTTCTGTGGCCCAAAAGTGAAGAGACAGGGCAAGCTTCAGGCAGGGTTTGATCCAGGATCCAACGTCATCCAGGTCCCAGTTCCCCTTTAACTCCCTAATCTGTGCCTTTCATGGTACACA
The DNA here is from genome assembly GCF_922984935.1 of Meles meles. Lineage (NCBI taxonomy): Eukaryota > Metazoa > Chordata > Mammalia > Carnivora > Mustelidae > Meles > Meles meles. Next base: position 147,463,627 of record NC_060071.1, on the reverse strand, counting down.
CTTCCCTCTCTGGAGCCGAACAGCTCCAGCCACCCAGACCCAGGCGCTCTCCTCTTGGTCATTAAATGGCTTTGGGAGCCTCACATGGATGAAGGGAACAAACAGGGTCTACTATGGCAGCTCCCACAGGAAATGGAAAAATAGTTCCTTTCTCAGAAGCCTCAGCAAAACCCTGGTGTCTCACTAGTCCCGTGGAGTAAGGGGTCCATCTTTGGATCGCTCGCAACGGCAAATGGAGAAGGATAAAGCACCTCACAAACCCTGGGCTGGTGGGTGTGTATGGTGTGAGGCAGCAGGGGTGCGGAGGAGGCTCAGTACAACCCAGGCCACATGGCGGGAAGAGGGGGCACTTCGGGACTGAAATCGGGGAAACCGTGGAAGGGAGAAAACAGGCAGGGTGGCAAGTATCTGGATCCAAGTCCGAAAAAGGGCCCGCGTGCCGTCCCTGAAGCTGGCGCCCGAATCAGGCAGTCCTCGAGGCAGATTTGGATACTGAAAAAGAAGTGCACCGCGAATGTTTCGTCACAAATAAAGCGAAAAAAACACGGGCAACTTCTCATTAAGTACCGCACGTCGTGTCCGGGCGGCGGGGCGCACGGCTTCCGGGCGGCACGCTGTCGCGGGCTATGTGCCGCGGACGGCGACGCTGGCGGGCCAAAAACACACAGAACAGCTCAGGGACAACACGGCCTCGAACGCAGTGGCAAGACCCCGGGCCCTAACCGTTGTCACCTCTGCCGATCAGCCCCAGACAGAGGCAGCGCTCGCACTAGAGACGGGACATGGAGTTGTTGAGTTATGCATGAGGGATGAATGAAACCCAAGTTCTCTGTGACCCGGTGGCGGCACACCCCTGCCACGATGGCCATGTGGTAGGGAGGAGTGTATGCCCGCCCGTCTTCGAGCTGGGCCACACGACCACCTCTGCGCAAACACACGCGGCAGAAATGTACCAGTTCCAAGTCTCAGCACCAAGTAGCCACTTACTTTCTTGCACCATTGCCGTCGTTGTGGGACAATGAGCCACTGGCTCCAGAGGACGGGGCTACATGTCCCCTCCTGCCTTCATGCTCAGAGCAGGCCTGGTCCCTGCAGGCTGTCCTGGGACGGCGGGAATGGGGGGGAAGGGATGCCTCGGATTACAGGGCCAAGGGACACGTGAGAAACAGAACGCATGTGCTCTCGGGAAACACCACTGCCGTCTCTCCGGGGATGGAGTCCCCTCCCTGGAGCCCGTGTCACAGCCGGAATGCCCTCAGACAGAAGCTGACACTGAAAAGTGTCCAGTCCATCTGGGTCCTCAAGCGTCAAGCAAAGCTGGACACACGCAGAGTGACGATAGCTGAGCCTCCTTCCCTGAGTTAACGAGCATGGACTTGAAAGCTGCCCAGAGAGGGGCTGGATTCAAAGAGGTCGTGACCCAGGAGGGGCTCAACAAAGCCCTTGGAGCTCCTCAGCCCCCGTGCGTTCACTCACCGGTCACAGTGTGGACACCAACGGTCCTGCTGGAGTCTGCCGTCCCGTGCGGGAAACTCCCAGGGGTGAAGTTCCCTGCTGAGAAGAGACAGGCCGCGGAACATTCACCGTTGACACAGCGGGCCCATCGTACTGGCTCTGCTCGGGTACCACAGCCTCGAGCGGCTCCACGGCCACAGACGCTCCCCACGCCGGCACCACGGCGCACACGCGCCCTCCCACCGGCCCTCCCGAGGACAGACTGGACCCGTGCACCAGGTGGTGATGCTCATCCCGCGTTGACGCACGTCGGGCAGAGGGCGCCCCGGGGATGGGGGCCCTGAGAGCAAGGCCTCTTCCCTGACCCTACCTGTGGGCAGGTGCACAGTCCTCCTGGGCAGGGTCTGAAGCTGAAAAAGAAGAGTACTGAATGATTGCCTGCACTGATTTTTAAAAAGATGAGATGAGATCCTCCCCCCACGAAGGCCTCTTGGGAAACCCTGCAGTCACACCGGACCCAGACCCACAACGTCTTCACCCAAGTCTCCACGAGCACCAAGATGCCATCCCACAGATGAGCTGGGTGCTGATGGATAGTCAAACGGGTGACCTACAGCATAAATGAAGTGCACGTCACCGGTCTACCATCCTCTCAGCTACCCCGGAGAGCGGCTGCCAGGTCCCTGTCCCTGCAGTGGCGCTGCTGCTGTGTCCAGAGACCCATCCGAGCGACGTCCCGCCCTGAGGAACCGCCACCCGCCACGAGTCACCCAACAGGCGGAAACCACAGGTGAGCCGCCTCCCTCCGCCGCACAGACGTGGGCCCTCATCCCAACACGGCCTCCTCTCCGAGGAGCTGTCCACGGGAGGGTGGGGTCCTCAGGGCCACGAGCCGCACCGCCCTCCCCCGCCCCCCGCAACCCCACCAGGCCTGTCGCCTTCCTTGCACCTACTCAGAGCTAAGCTGGCCAAGTCCCTTCCCTGAAGGCCGCATCGGGAACAGGAAGTGCCTCCAGGGTGGGATTTGATACTAAAAAAGAGGTTTCCCGTGTATGTTTCATCATAAATAAAGAGAAGACAACACGGACGACCTCTCCTTCGAGTATCGAGGATTAGCACTGATCAACAACAAAACAAAAACAAAAACGGTAACAAACCAGAAAACGGAAAACACAAAAACAAAACTGCGGAGTCTTATCGACGCTGGAGGGACCCCTGGGGACTGAGTTCCTGAGTCTACGCTGCACCTGGGCGCCCACAAGTCACGTGTCCTACTCAAGTGTCCTGCCGTGGTTTCTGGACATCAGCCGAGAAACCGTTTAAAACTGACCCTGGGACGAGGTCACCCCTGAAGTCTTCTGCGCCCACACAGAGAACATTTAGTGTACAACCTCCCTCCAGTTACGGGAGCCTTCCTGCCGCGGGCGCCACGGTCTCCTTCTGGAAGTCCAGAGTTCCCCGCGAGCGCCCCCAGCCAGAGTCGGCATCCCAGGACAGAGTCCGGCAAGCCTGCACCTTGTGGTCCCCAGGCAGGCGACACGGTCTGCGGCGGGTTGGCAGCCCAGCCCTGCGCCGAACGGGCCTTGCGGTCTCCCAGGCAAAGGTGGGGTTCTGAAAGCAGACGTGTAAGATTGGTTAGTACAGAGGGAGGGAAGCCCGGGTGTTGGCTCGCTCACCCAGGACGGGGGCTGACCACTTCAAGTCTTCCAAGCTGGCATTTGACACTGAACAGTGGTCGGGGGACGACTTGTCCCAGAAGAAACACACGCACCAAGGGAACCTCTCCTCGAGTACCACGGAGAAGAACCATCCACAGAAACCCAGCCTCTTCCCTCACATCCGCCTCGCCTCCTCAGGGTCGATCGGATACAGTGGCTGGTGGACCAGCTATGTCCTTGGTAAAATCCCACAGTCTGGCATTAACAAGCTGCCCCCTTGTCCTGGATCAGGGATGAGGACAAAGGCCTTTCCCCTAAACAGGTACAACAGCAAGCCCTTAAAGCAGGTGCACACCAGAATTCTTGTTGGAAATAACTAGGTCCCATCACAGACCAGTGTCAGGGGCCCACTCCCCGTCCCCTCCACACAAAGGTCTTATCCTGATCTCAGAATAATCTTTTCTTCCCGGAAAGATGTCATTATGTCCAGAACATCTTTTCAGAATGAACTAGAAGGTGGGGAGCAGTGGTCCAGGCCACCTCTCCGGTCTCTCTGGGGCATGCTTTCTGTGCAATGGGCATCTTCCTACCGTGGGCTGGGCTAACTCCAAGCCCACCACCGAAGGGAACAAAAGCCAGCCATCCTTCACGGTGGGACTGGATATTGAATGAGGCAGGCCGTGTATGATCATCAGAAATAAGAGAAATACAGGTCTTGATTGCCTACCGTCACGTTCAGGGGCATGGCTCCGTCATGGGGACCGCTGCCTTCCTCTGGGTTGACATGACCGTGGGAAGTCCTCCTAAGGATGGATAAGATATCGAAGGTTAGTAGAACAGATGATAAACGTCAGAAATCTGGGACAGGCTTTGTGGTCAACCACATATTCGTGTCCCCGGTGCCCATTCCCTGAAGAAGGCCTCCAAGGAGGGACTGATTCAGGAAAAGAGGTTCAACAGGAGTATCTCATCCTCGTTAAAGAAACAGAAGCCCAGAAAACCTCTCTACGGGGCACCACTGATCAACCCTGACAAGACCACCGATGCTTCCCCCAGACGTGACCTTCAGTTCTGGAAGTCCCGTCAGTATGGAGGGGACACCACGGGTTAGCGTGACAGGTAACACTGGTCCTAAGCGTCAGGCACAGGCTTCGGGGTCGACCACTTATTTCCGTCCGTTGGATGGGAGCGGACAGTAGCGCCCTTCCCTGCAGCTGGGATCTGGACCCGAAGGCCTCCAAGATGGGATTTGATACTGGAAAAGAGGTTAACCAGGTGTGTTTCATGCTCATTAAAGAAACAGAAACCCAGAAAACCTCTCTTCAGGTACCACTGATTAACCCTGACAAGAACATCCCTGATGGTCCCCCAGACCTGACATTCAGTTCTGGAAGTCCCGTCCACAGGGAGCTGGACACTGTGCGTGAGCCCATCTGCTGGTGTAAGCCGTTAGCCGAAGGCATGCTGTCTGACAACCACCTATCCAAGCACCCAGTGGGGCGGACCCCGGCGGCATCCTGAAGTCAGCGGACTGGCCAGAGGCTTGTGCCACTACAGAGAGGTGGGTCACAAGACCTGTCACCTGGATAGTTAACCCCCAGAGTCACAAAGAGACACAGATGCCCCTGGCCAAGGCTGGCTTCCCAAGCCTCCCTGGATACTGAGGTGCGTGGGCCGAGGGACTCTGGTCATAAATCCAGTCCACATACTCTGGTCAGCGGGTCACTCAAGTACTTTGGGCTGGTGCAGACAGCATGCTCCTTTGCCTGAGCTTGGACGGCCCCACATTTAGGAAGCCCTCCGAGGAAGGGCCTTCCCACTCAAAATAAGTCCAAGTTTTGCCATTATCTGGCCCACCATGCGGCAGACGCCTCACAGACGCTCTGTCTTCCAAGTCTAGCGGGGCCCGGCTGGCCCAGGTTTATGGTCTCTTTCCCCAAAGTCGGCACTTCTTCCAGAAGTTTCTCCCAGAGGAGATCAGATACTGAGGGTTAGTGGACCAGGTCACAAACGGCACAAATACAGCGTGTGCTCTCTGGTCAACCATCTCATGTACCCAGACACGTGTCGATGCCACGCTCCTCGTCTGCCAAGTTACCCTTGCCCTTGAAGCCGCCAAGCCAGAGTGGTTTGCTGAGAAAAAGCCTGCCACACAGGTTATCATCACACGCAAGACAAAGGGACGCATCACAAACCCCGCGAGTTGCAGTGAGCACAGACCTCGTGTCCCACCCCCCAAGGTTGATGTTAGCTCCAGGAAAGCTTGCGTGGCGGGATTAGATACTGCAAAGAGGTCGACCGTGTAATGTGCGCCATGAATAAAGCGAACGCGCCACGGACCACCTCTCTCCAAGTACCAAGCAGCAGCAGTACTGACACCAGGACAGTGGCTCTTCCTCAAAGCTGACAGCCCCTCCTGGAAGTCTTCCAAGGCGAGATGTGATATTGAGAAGAAGTAGACCATGTGTCCTACGTCATAAATAAAGCGTACACACCATGGTCAACCGCATCTTCAAATACCATGCAGGGACGCGGACCCCGCCTCTCTTCCCTTAATTTGGTATTGCCTCCAGGAGCCCCTTGGCCGTCAATGAGCGTCATGAATTATCACCCATCGGCGAACATGGCAATGACCGCAGACCCGCGTCCCCTGCCACTACCACCTCCAAGACGCCCTGTAAGGCTGGGAATGGGCGCTGAGTATTGGCTGGGGGACCAAGTGGCCAATGTCGTCAATAAAGCACGTGGTCTACAGCCAACCACCCGGTGATTAGTGCTGCAGGGTGCCTACCACACAGGCCCTGCTCTCAGGTCGGCGTGGTCCCCAGGAAGGCCCTAAGGCCGACTGAGGCTGAGAAATCAGCGGGCCACGTTACATCGGTCATAAACAATGCGTAGGCTTTCTGGTCTACCAGCTCTCCACGCGCTGTGGAATGGTGCTGAAGCCAGACCAGCGTGTCTCCCACGAAGTCGGCTTTGCCTCTGGGAAGCCCTCTGCGACTGAATTTGATATTGAGAAGACGTGGACCATATTACATACGACATAGAGCTAGCGCATGTTCTATGGTCAACCATCTTTTCAGGTACCGTGGAAAGGGCTGCTGTCAGAACCGGCGTCTCTTTCCTCTCGTTAGCACCACCTCCAGGAAGCCCTCCGAGGCTAGATGCAGTATTGAGAAGAAGCCACCATGCAATGTCTGCACAGATGCAGGAGACGCAGCACAGAGAGACCCCTCAAGGACCCAGAGTGGAGATGACGCCGGAACGAGCCCGATGCCCGATGCTTAGTTATCGCCTACAGGAAGCCCCCCGAGGTGCATCTGCTGTTATGGAAAGGTGGACCAAGTGACATGCGTTGTAAGTAGGACATATGAATCATGGTCAACTTCTACTAAGTACCCCAGAGCGGCGCTGGCGCCACAGCGGCTCCTCGTCTCCAGAGCTGGGCGTGACCTCCCGGGAGACCTCCAAGGCTGAGCCGGATACTGAGAAGAAGTAGACCATGTTCCATACGCTGTTAATAAAATACATGCAGTGCGGTCGAACCCTTTCCAGGTACCGTGAGGTCGGCGCTGACATCAGAACCAGGGCTCCAACTCGACGCCGAGGCTGGACGGCGGAGTGGGACGAAGCGGGCCGTGGAACGGGCCTCATCCATGAGTAAGCGCACACGGCAGGGCCCATCGGATGTTCATGGCGGAGCCGAGCTGAGTCCAGAGCCAGGGCGTCTCCCCTGAGACGACTACACTTGATATGGGAAAAAGACAGACTGTACACGCATCGTCAGTGACAAAAACGAGTCAGTGTGTCTTCAAGTACCTGGAGTCGCGTCGTCTCGGGAGCACCCACGCCTGCCTCTCCACAGGCGCTGGGTCTTGAAGCCATCTGAGGACGGCTTGGAGGACGACAAGAGGCAGAACGCGTGCTATCCTCCTTCACCGACATTTGAGGCACTGACCACCGTGTCTTCGAGTACTGTGTGGGGACGTGCCAACATGGAAGCAGGGCGCCTTCCTAGAGGGCGTCATTGTCCTAGGGAAGCCCTTGGAGGCTGGTTCGACACTGAGGAGAAGACCGTGTTGCAAGCATTAACAGATTAAGTACACATCTAACAGTCTACCGTGCCACCAAGCACCACGGAGCGGACAGTGTGCTGAGGGAGACCAGCGTCGCTTCTCTAACTTCAGGCTCTCTCCAGGCTGGTTTGGATGGCTGGGCTAGATACCAAGAAGCGGTTTACCGTCCCACATACATATTCAAAATGTATGTGGGACGGTAAACCATTTCTTCAAGTACCGCACGAGGGCAGTGATGACTGGAGGAAGGCTCACGTCCACAAGGTTGGTTCTGGGGACCTCTTCGGGGCTGCGTTGGTACCGAGAAGCAGCGGCTCGTGGTGTACACTAAACAAGAGTTGCGAGGTCAAGCGCGTCATCGAACGCCAGAAAGCAGCACTGATCCCAGAAAGAATCAAGATCTCCTCCCCAGAGACGGCGAGATTTCCCGAGGCAGAACTTGGTATAAGCAGAGCGAAAGTATGTCATTTTGCATCATGCAGAAAAGAACATGCCACACAGAAAACCATGTCTTCGAGTCTCACGAAGAGGCCGGGTGTTGGGTCCGGTGGCGCCTCCCCGAAGACAACGTCGCTTCCAGGAGCCTCGAGGATGGATTTGATACTGAGGGTTAGTGGACCGTGTTACATACGTCACAGATAAAGCGTACGCTATACGGTCTACTATCTCTCCAAGTACCACACAGGGATGCCGAGGGCAGAGGTTGAAGGCACGTCCAGAAAGCCTTCCAGAGCTGGGGGAATCAGAGGGCAGGTCGAGCACAACACATGCATCATGCGACAAGCACACACAGGCTAGGAGTCTTGTCTCCACTGTCAGGCGTTGGTGCGGACGCTGGAACTGGTGGCTTATTCCCAAAGCTGGCAACTCCTCTGGGAAGCCCTCCAAGGCTGCAAGTCCCACTGAGCAGAAGTGGACGATGTTACGGATTTCATGATTCCAGAAATACTGATTAAGTGCCTATCATGTGCCGGGCACCGTGCTGGATCTGAGGGACTAGGTACGTGGGCACAGAGGGAGGGTGGCCGTGGCACGTGGCTAAAGGGACGGGGGGGGGGTGCGGTGTGGGGGAGGGGATGGGTGAGCAAAACAACTCGAATGTGGCCTGTGTGCAACCAGAAAGATCACCTGTCTAGTTCTGCTGAGCAGGCCACACAAGGAGATCAGGGCACGTGAAGCCCAGGCTGTAAACCCAAGGACTGGGCATTAAAATATATATATATGTACAGACATCTACAAGCCACAAGCAAAAGACTACCTAACGGCCATCTCTGCCTCCAAGTCAGGGACGTGTCCCAGAGGTCCTCTTTGGCCGACAGGATCGGAGCGGTAACCACCACGCCATCTTCATGAGCAAAGCAGGTGTTGTTCTGGTCGACTGACTCCCTAAGGCCAGAACCTCCATTTCATCCCCCATCTCGGCCTCCAGAAAACCCTCTGAGGAGGAATTTAATCTGATCAGAGGGGGGACATGAATACAGACACGGGAACGTCCACACAGGCCAATTATCTCTTCCATCCCACACAGCGAGCTGGAGGCTGGACTGGTGGGTCCCCCCGAAGGCAGTACTGGCTCCATGAAGCCCTCCCCAAGCTCGCCGGGCTTCCGGGGAGTGGGGGGCCATGCCACACAGAAGCTTCCTTGCACACGGGCCACCGGGCAAAGCATCTCTTCAAACACCATGGCTGAGGCTGGAAACGGCGTCTTTGCCCCCGAGTTGCATCACTGCCAGAAACCCCCCGGAGGGTGCCTTGAACAGGCCTTGTCAAACCGTTCGGACATCGAACACAGGCACCGGGAATTACCATGAAGCTGCGCCGGAGCTAAACCCAGTGTTCTCTTCCCTCACGTTGCCAACACCTCCGGGGTGCCCTTCGAGGACGGATTGGATACTGAGAGTTAGTGGACCATGTTACATAGGTCAAAAATCATAAAGCCTACGTTCCATAGTCTACCATCTCTTCAGGAACCATGGAGTGGTGCGGACCCCAGACCAGGGCTTGTCCCTGAAGTTGGTGTCACTTCCAGAAAGCTCTCTGAGGCCTGATTCGGCACTGGGAAGCAGACATGTGGTGACCGTAAATGAGGCCCCCCTCAAGTGTCGGGGAGCGGTGCCGATGAGGAAGAGGCGTCTCTACCCTGAAGTAGCGTCTCTCCTGGGAAAGATTGAGAAGAGGCCAACCGTGCAGCGTTGGCCACGCTTTGGCCAGGACATGGTCAACTCTCTCTGTATCGAGGAGAAGGGCACTGCTTTGCTCTGCACTGCAGGTGGGGAAGTTCTAAGGGCAGAGCTCGGACGTGAAAGGGCGTCCCTCGGCTTCTGCGTAACAGCTTCCCCACACTCTCCCAAGCTATGGCAGTCCTCGCCAGACACCACACCACCCCGGTACACTCAAGTGACACACCGGAGTGAGCAGTGGGCTGTTCTAGCTCCTTCCCAACATCGCCACCTCCCCCGAGAGGCTTTCCTTGGGTCTCTCCATCCCCTCTCGCAGTCCAACTGTCAACACCACCACCCCGGAGAAATGGAATGCACAACCATGACAGCTGGCCTCCAAGGACAGGGCAAGGGCAGGCTCCTGGGCAGCAAGGTGGGAAGACACAACTATCCCGTGAAGTCTTGGAACCCAGCACAGAGCATGTCATCCTCCTGTTCACAAAACAGTTGCTGAAGACCAAAATCCTTAGAACGGCTTTCAGCAGACATCTCCATCCTCCTCCTGCTCCATGAGTCCTGACACCGCCCCAAACAGCTGAGCCTTTTGCCTCCCTGACCCTCCCCAGCAGCTTGCCTGGGCCTCTCCACCAGCCCAACTGCACCTCCCAGGCGGTCAGGAACAGAAATAAGTTCAAGTTTATGAAACACCCATGATCGCTGGAGCTGTGAAGAAAACAGGGTCGCTGCCCTCCTGAGGCCTCTAGCTTAGCAGGGGAGACCCACGCTGAACTAATTATTGTAGAGCATTGATTTCAAACTTAAAGGAGGCCAAGGTGTTGTGAAGGAGCAGAGAACGTTTAGTAAGATCTGACCAGTTGGGGGGAGCTTCTCCAGAAGAAGTCGATAGTAAAAGACGAAGGACGAGGACAATAAGCCAGAAAGATAGGGGACAAGAGAGAACAATGCAGGGGGAGGAGTGGAAGACCATTGGGACATGGACCAGCAGGATGGCCCTTGGACCACAGAGGTGAAGCACGGTCTGGAGGGAGCCTGGTAACCAAGAGAGCAGACCTGTGAACGGTGTATGGAGAGCCAGAAACATGCCAGAACTAAGGTGCCAGGTGGAGGCTAGATCATTCCAAGCCTTAGAGCAGAGGTTAAAGGTTCCAGATGTTATCCTCAAGCCACAGGAAGGCCCTTATTAGCTGAAAAAGGACATGAGCTTTGTATTTTTCTGAGATAGCACCTGCTAATGTGAAAAGACAGTGCTTTGGAGGCAAGAGTGGGGCAGGGAGAGAGTATAAGAGCTCAAAAAGAAAGAGCGAGGTAGCCCAGGCAGGGGAGGGGTCACGAAAATGGGGAAAGCAGGTGTGTTTGAGCAGTTAGGAAGAACATGAGAGATTTGGTGATACCCTGAATGCAGGGGAGGAATAGTGAGCACTAGGAGAAGGTCAAGACTCCGTGCAGGTGTCTGGCATCGAAAATAGGAGAAGGACCCCCCACTCTGTAAGCTGGGGAGCCCCGGAGGAGAAGCAAGTGTCAGTGGGGGGAGAGGAGCTTGGATTTGAGTTGCACCCACTGTGAAGCACCAGCGAGAGGCCCTCACGATCGGATGGAGGCCACTGGTCATCTTCACGAAAATTCCTCCAGTGGAGCGGTAGGGTCGAAAGTCAAATAAAAGTGAAATGCAAAGAAAGCACCAAGAGGGCGACAGCTAGACGGAGGTTGCGGCTTTCTGGGAGTTTTCAGACTAAAGGCACCAGAGCATGCTAAGAGCCAACGGGAAGCCTCCAGGGGAGGGGAGAAGCCAGCCATGGAAGTAGAAGGCTCCAGAAGAACTGGGCGGGGTGGGGGGGGATGGAGCCCACGTGCAGGCCGTGGTGTGCCATGCACCAGGGGCAGGTGGCTTCCTCTGCTGGTCAGCAGGGAAAGAGAAGCAAGGGGGCAAGGCTAATGGGGGAAAGCTGGGGAAGCGCCTCTGGATGGCTTTTATTTTCTCTGTGTCCACGACTGGAGAGAACGCCACTCATGTCTTCTCTTGGAATGGGAACTCCTCTGGGCAGGAAGGGGTCACACTGGCCTCTGCTGTGAGGTCACACTGCCTCTCCAGGGGCCAGAACCAGACATTCTGTAGAACGAATAGCAAGAATATCAAGGAATGAAAGCACGGACACCTCCGCGCAGCCGCGATGAGCCCTGAAGATGTCTTCGCCTTCCTGGATCTCTAGAGAAGCAGGGAAGCTCACCCTCCCCACCCAGTGCCCCAACGCACGGACACCTGCCTGGACGAGCATCCCCTCAGCTCAGACGGCTGGTGGCCCCGACGGCCCTTCTCACTCTTCCAGATCCGTGTCACCGCCCCACTCACCCCATGCCCGTTGGCTTGGCCACTCTCGCAGTGGCGCCTGCATCTTCCCCGTCGTGTGTGCCCGCCTCGCTCTCCCTCCCAGATTCACTCATGCCCTCCGCTGCTGCTCAGCAACTCCCCCTTGCACTGGCCGGTCCACACATCCTCTCAGGGAGCTCAGCTACCGGCACACCCTTGCCAGCGCCCCCCTGTGTGGAGGCCGAGGCTGCCCTTTGTGTTTCTTCCTCTCCAGAGCTCACAGGCTCGAGGGGAGAGGGGTGGACACTCGGCCCATATGTTGGTCAGAGATCAGGAAAGTGCACAGAACATCAGGACTTCAAGCTTGCAACACCCATAGCAAGGAGCTTCAGCTCCCACACAAGCGGCTGGGCCCAGAGAAAACAAAGAGAGGTGGTTCTCTTCTCCCAAAGACAAGGGGGGGCCAAGAGGAGACAGCAATGAGCCCCCCCTGCCCAGACTTCATCATCCAGAAACTCATAAATAGGAGGAATGGGAAAAAACAGATACACACTCATCTTAATAATGACACAAAGTCAGAGAATACTATTTCATTTTTTTTAAAACCATATGCAAATACAGATATAAGTGTGGTTTAAAAAAAAAAAAAAAAGAAGCCCTGAAACTAAGACACTTAGAGACTGGTTGTAGGCTCTCTGAATTACCAGAGAAAATGTTTAAAAAGAAAAATGTGATCTATATGATAAAATATCAAGGAAGAAAGGATGAAACAGTTAAAGCAAGCGTTAGTACGATTGTTTTAAGTTCAAACAAGACAATCAAAACACAAATGTCAATGGGTTACGCACCCTTAAAAAGGCAAGTTTTCAAGTCAACGCAAAAGCCTCAAAGCCCAAGTATCTGTCGTTTATTTGAGGCACGATTTAAATAATTAACTCAAAAGAAAGAATCCAGTCCAAGGAAGGGGCACAGAAAAATAGGAAGGCCTCGGGTTTTCATGCTATTGGGTTTCAGGCAGCCCACAGTATCATGCATCGACATCTCAAAAGCCACAAAATTGATCCAACAGCTGACTGCCAGCAATCACCTCCCTATCAACGGTACCCCTAGGTTTGCATATACAGCAATTTGCTCAATTTATGCAGTTGCCTCACTATCTTCCTTGCAGAGGCTTCCAAAGGGAATTCCAAGGGGCACCTGGGGTCCCCTGTGCCTCTCCTGGGATGATGCCCACAGCCTGAGTTCACCACGCAGCTCTAAATAAGGCTCTGCTGATTTGATCTATGTTACTTATTGGGCTTCTGGGTAATATTTGGTCTGAATAAAGAGGTTGGCTGCATTTGAGAACCAGTATTTAATTACAGTTTGCTCTTATTTTTTGTAAAAATAAGTGAAAAATGGAAAAATAAAATTGCCAATACCAGTGGTTAAGAGCATAGATCTCATATATACTTAAGAAATTAAGACAGAGATGGAAATCGTTAGGCAGACCAATGTGGCCAATCTCTAGCCTCCGTAATTGAATTTAAGGCAGTCAACTATTTGTTTGAAAAGAGAAAAATTAAAGAACATCCATGGAATGCTAGGAATTGCCTAAAAATGTGCACAATATTGAGCTCTCGAGGAGCAGAACACTCGGGAACATGCAAGTCTTGGCTGAACTTTCAAACAACATTTGCCTTGAATACAGACTTTCAGAAACAATGACATAGGAAGGTAGGGCTACCTAACTCAGGAACACAAAAGAAAATAGAACAGAGGTGTCTCTGCAATTTCAAGTACCCAAGAGCAAAATCATTAAACAGGTTGATAAAACCACCTTTCAGAAGTAGAAGATACAATCCACAACAATGATCTGTAACATTCACAAACATTTACATTAGGAATAAAATGGCATCCAAAGGAAATGGGGAAACAGATAGAAACAGTTTCCAGGGCCCTCTCAGGCCTTAAGACATCAAATAGACAAAAAAAAGTAAAATGACAAATTCAAAGGCGAGCAACATCATCATTAACAGAAAACGAGAAATAAAGAAAAGATGCTTACTTCATCAATATTAAGTTAGACTGTCCAAAAAGCTCTGACTCAGGTAACAAAACAAATAGATAAATGTTATAAACTCTTAGAATGAGGTTAAGTTACATTTTTAGATTACTTCATTCTTTATGAAGAAAACCCAAAAGAATCAACTGAAAACCAAGTAAAACAAATGTATTTACATCAAAATCTATGCCATATAAATGAGATGTACACCTTACTTTTTAAGGCCCATGGAATGTTTACAGAATTGATTATATAAAGCACAAAGGAGATATCCATAAATTCCCCAAAGTAGAATCTATATATCCACAATCTCTAGCCACAATGAAATATAACTACAATTAAATAAAACAAGGTAAGCAACGCATAACCCAAATCAATCAGAAATTAATTTTAAAATAAGCTCTACTTTTGTACATTAAATTCAGATAATCATTTCTTCGAATAACAAGAAGAAATGAAAAGCGTAATTACAAATATTTTAAAATATTTTTAAAACTACATATTAAAACTTATGCAGTCAACATTGCAAGCAGAGGCAAATTCATACCGTGAAATGTTTTCATAATAAAGAAGAATAACATAAGAAATATAAGGACAGATCCACAAAATAAGCTTCAGGAAAAGCAGAAGGAAGAATCAATAAAGATAAGGGCAGAAATCATTGAATTTCAACACACACACACACACGGTTGAATTGATAAATTATTCCAAAAATGGATTCTTTGAAAAACCACTAATAGAGAGACACTCCCCCAGCTCTTCTAATAAAAAAGAGATAAAGTACATGTACACAAAACTAAGAATGACAAAGGTGATACAATCATAGAAATAGATTGGAATGTTATAAAAATACTATTTGTATGTCTATGCTAAGCAGTTTTTAAAATCTCAGAAAAATCTACTATTTTCTAGGATTAATAACAGGTCTAAATAAAATCACTGAGCACTCACTATGTGCCAGACAAGGTGCAAGGTACTTTATCTCTTTAATCCTCACAGTGGCACTCTTAGCTACAGGCTCTCATTTTAATCATTTAACAACTGAGGAAACTAAGAATTAGGAAGGAGACATAGTTTTCCCAAGGTCACACGGGATGACAGAGCAAGAATTTGAACCCAAGTTGTCTGATTCTAGTACCCGCACATTTAAATGCTGGGCAATATTAGAAAAGAAGCACATATTCTACAGATGCAAAAAAAAAAAAATAGGAAAAATCCAATAAATACAGAAGAAACAGGAAAAGTTGTCAAAGAATTATCCCAGGAGAGTTATATGGGTAAGTTCTTTCAAGCTTTCATGGAATAGATCATTCAAATGACGTATATATGGTACAGAATACAGAAAAAGATGAAACGTTCCCTAATTCATTTTACAAAGCCAGCGTAACTTTGATACCAAAGCCAACAAAAAATAAATCTGAAAAGTCCTAAGTGAAATCCTAACAAAACAAATCATGTGGTATATTAGAAGAACAATACTCCATAACCAGGTAGAATTTGATCCAAAAAAATGTTTCAAATTTATGAAACATCATATAAATCATGCATCAACAGTCAACACAAATACCACTACATATTAATCAAAAAAGCATTTCATAAATTCTAAATCCATTCCTGATTTTAAAGTCATATACAAACTAAAAATAAATACTTCATTAGCATTATGAAAAACATACCTAAAAAAATTATTTGTTATCATACTTAACAGTGAACCAGAAACAAGATGAAGATTTCGATTTTCAGCAATTTAATGTTTTGGAAGATCTAGCCAATGCTATAAGACAAGAAAGAGAAATAGAAGAGATAAAACATTGAAAAAGAGGCAAAATCTGTATCATATAGAAGCGAATGACTTTCACCTAGAAATTCCAAAACATTCAACTAAAAACTCATAGGAAAATGAAAGAATTCAATGAGACAGCCAATAACAATAAAAATGCAATCTCTTCCCTACAGGCTACTAGTAACCAGTTAGAAAATATAAGGGAACAAATTCACAATAGAAACATGTGAGCAATATTTAATTCCTTGAAATAAACTTAATGATGAATTGTGAATTTGTCAAATTGGACATGTTGTGAATATATATATATTATATATATTACTGTGAAGGATTATACAAAGTCCAAATGCCAAATAATATAAATTCTCTTTAATTCATAATTTTATAAAATTCCACAGAAAATCTGTAAAGAACATCTTTAACTTCCTGATAGCACTAAAATTCATCTAGGAAAAAAACAAGTGAGACTAATGAAGAAAATATTGAGATATGAGAATGAAAGACTGTTGCTACCAAATAATTACATATTATAACAATACTCTATTAAAACAAAGCAATACAAGTGTAAGAATAAACAGATAAATTGAATAATAGCCACAACAAGAAACGAAAACTATTAAACTATCTAGCATGTGATACATACAGAAATAGAACATACAGTTATTTCTTACAATACATAAATGATTAGGGATTCAAATATAAAAGATGAAATCATGAAAGAACTAGAACTAGGAAATATTAAAATTGCCTATACAAGTTCAGTGTGGGAAAAGGCTTTTCTAAGAAAAAAAGAAAGTATACGGAAAAATCAGTGATAGATTTTTAGAACAAAAAAATGTTTTAAATAAAGAAAAATGAAAAACCCCATGCATAAAATGGAAAGGCAAGTGAAAATGGCAGGGGGTGATGGGAGTGGGGTGAGCACTGATAATATGGGATAGAAAAAGTTACTGTTCTTTTTTTAAGAAGTCTTGGAAGACAAAAATAAAAGAGGAACATGCCAATAGAGAAGAATGGGTAAATGACTTTCGGTTCAATATGGTGGACTAAATACAGATGCTCACCTACCTTCCCCCTTAAAACTATGCTAAGAGGGGGTGAAGACATTTTCATTTTGAGATAAGCTCACATGGACAAAGACAGGAAGACGGGAATGGAAACTGATTCAGAAATGGGAAAACCGAATTTAAACTGGCTATGAGGAAGCCTGAAATGAAGCCTAGTGTGTCCCATGGACCCCACAGAAGTCTCAGAGATTGACAGCATCAGATGCCTTGATGGGGCAGGAAAATCTGAGCCTAAATAGGATGGAGTGACTGAGAGTCTGTTTAAGAAGAAGGCAGTCCCCAAATCCTCAACCCACCGTGCAGAGCCTTCCCTGATCCTGAGAGAAGACTGAAAATGTATAGCGAAAGTAATGCAGAGGTGACTGACACAGGAACGGCAAGCACCACTAAGAGTAAGAGTTCTAAAATTAGAAAGAGGAAGAGGGCAAAATTTACAAGCTGGAATTGGAGGACACCACCTCCCCCCACAAAGCACTGGAAGCCAGATATACTCCAGTCCACAAATTAAAAAACCTTCTTTGGAGGATCTGAGCAGTCCAAAAGAAAAAAGACTTTAAAACACTAAACATGAAGTCCACTAACTACCTCACTCTAGAGCCCTCAACTCACAAATCCCAACTAGGTCACCAGTTGGAATGCTGAGTGCCAAACAGCTCATTAGCGTATTTGTGTGTGTGTGTGTGTGTGTGTGTTATCTATATATA
This sequence comes from Meles meles, assembly GCF_922984935.1. NCBI lineage: Eukaryota > Metazoa > Chordata > Mammalia > Carnivora > Mustelidae > Meles > Meles meles. The sequence continues at coordinate 147,446,355 of NC_060071.1, read as the reverse complement.
TGCATGGACCTCTCTCACCAGAGAGTTGAGGAAAGCATGGAACATGGAAGTCAGAGACACATACACTTATAAGGAAAAAAAAAAAAAAAAAAAGCTTGGAGACTCTGTAGGAAGAAGCAAATTTCAGAAAAACTATCATTAATGTCATCAGGAGTATCAACTATTATCAGGAATATCAAAGCAATCACATCCATGAAACAAAATATTATAAAATAAGACTTGGAGCATAATAAAAAAATGTTGCAAATAAGAGACTGCAGAAATGAGAACAGGTTAAAAAAAATAGCCAGAAAAATCTCTCAGAAAGAGAACAAAGAAATTGAGGGTTGAAAAGCAGAGGGAAAAAAACATGGGAATATTAAAGAACCAGTCAAAGAGATCCAACATACAAAAAACAAAAATCGTAGAAAACCAGATGGAAGGAAACTGAGGGATTGTTCAAAAAATTGCCCCCAGCAAGTTTCAGATCAAAAGGGCCTAGCAAAATGGGTGAACCTAGATCCACATCAAGATGCATATGCATGAAATTTAACACACTAGAAGACAAGAAGAAAAGCCTGCACATTCCAAAAAAGGAGAAAAAAAGATCACATATAAGGGATGAGGAATCAGAGTTTTTAGACTTCTCATCACCAGCACCGGAAGTTAGAAGACAATTATTTCTGCTTTCAAACTTTGAGGGGAAGAAAGATGACCAACCAGAATTCTATACCCAGCCAAACTATCCATGTCATTGTGAAACAGACATTCTCCTTTTCAGATGTGAAAAGCCTTCAAAAATTTACCTTCCCTGAACCCTTTCTGAGGTAATTGCTAGAGGACACACTCTAGCAAAACGGGGGAGTAAACGAAGAGAGAGAACCCACAGTTTATGAAATCAGGGATCCAAACAAGGAGAGACAATTAGGGGGCTCCCTGGGAAGGGAACAAGGGCAGGAACCCCAAAGATCAAGCAATCTGGAACAGAAGAGGCAAGAAGCCTCCAGGAAGAGATTTCTTTAAAAAGATAAAAGACATTTAAAAAATTGTTTAAATGTGTTTGAAAATATTAAGAGGCTTGAAATAAATGTGATAAGTTCCCTTAAAACTAACCAAAAAAAACAAACAGCCAGATAATTATTGATTCCAAAGTAAACAAAAAGTTTTGAAGGACAGGTAAATAACCATTAGGTTTCTGCTCAGCTGTCAAGTGTGTTTCCATGGTTATAATAACATAAACACTGAATACTGACCAAACCAAAACTATAAACCAAACATATGAAGAGGACGGGGCACAGAAGTATGCTCGTGGATGGTGAGGCCAAGGACGTATGTTCTGGGGTTGAAAAATCAAAATAACACCCAAGCTTTAAAAAAAGAAAAGGCAGAAAAATAAGAATGTTACTTAGAAAAATGGAGGTAAATGTCAAAAGAGTGAGTTTAAAAAGTCAAAGGCAGGAGCAGGATATGGGATGGGATCGGGGAGACTGGTGCGTCAGCCACAGGCTTATAGGACTATTTGACTCTTAAAATAAAGCATATGCAAGTCTCAAAATAAAAATAAGGAAAAGATGAAAAATGCAAGGAACCTGAACTGGCAGGTCAGATACTAAGAACCATAAAGATATGGGGGAAATGCTGCAATCCCAGATAATGAAAAAACTGAAAATGATGTGTGTCAACAAATTGGCAAATGTTAAAAACTTGGTAATTCCCAGGGAAACCAGCACTTCTTCAACTAATTCTGAGATTACAAGTTGGCACAAAGTTTAAGGAGTTACTTAAAGTTTTAAGTTGGCCATAAAAGGCTCGCACCTCTGACTTATTCCACTTTGAGAGCGAATTGCAGGAAACAAATTGGACACACGTGTGGGATGCCCGAAGACGCTCAGCCCAGCTTACACAATCTGGCCTTATAAATTATCTAAATATATGACAGGCAAGAACCCATTAAATCAGTCGGGAGGCAGTAAATACTCAGTAAGCAGTGAAACACCACAAGCGAGGAAATTACCTACCAGCATGGGGAGATGTTCAGGATACAGGGTTAGGGGATAAGATAGGACGACAATAATGAGCCCCATGAAAAATATATCATATACATAACACACGCGTGTAAACAGGCATGTTCACGCCTCCCCCCCCCACACACACACTCTCCCCCCCAACACACGTACCCACTTATGCAATTTACAGCGGAAAACAAGAGAGGACGGCCATCAAAACACTTGCAGTGTTCACCTGTGAGTGACTGGGATGAGGGTGATCCTGGTTTTCATTTTATCCTTTGTAGGATCTCACACATGTATGTCATTTATAATGAGAAAAAAATACGACTTCATGGAATTATTAAATGCAGTAAGTTTTCGTCATCTACTTAGTGTCTTTTATGGGGAAAACTCACAGGGCCCCATTGCTGACTGTATTTTCCTTTATAATAATGAGTTAACAAGATGTAGTTTTATGCATAATTTTTAAAAGACGACTCATTTCTGCCAGGAGCATCAACCTGTTTGAGTCGAGTCCCAACTCCAGCTGCCAAAAAGGACCCTGGTGTCCAGTTGGCTGTGAAGTGAACATGGTCCCTACCTCTTGGATGGGACCAGGGACCAGGGACAGCTCTCTGGGGTCAAGCCCCTACTGACCTCATCCCCATGCCTGCCTCCTCCCTGGTGTGGCCATGGCCAACTTCTAAGTGGCTTACCTGGCCAACCTGCCCTCCACGAGGAGAAGCAGCTGCCAGAAACGGCCCAGCCTCTCCCTGCCAATGCTCTGGGGGGCAGTGCCAGCATGCGGGACCGTCACAGGCCTCCACACAAGCCCCAGGCCACTGGGGGTCACCTAGAGTCTTCCTGTTATCATCCAGACCGTGTGCGGCCCCTCATCATGGGTACATTCGCCTTTTAGGGTGCAACCAGGAAACGCAGAACTCACCTGGTGAATCGGGTGCTCCCCCCATCACAGGTGTCCTTGGGGAAACTGAGGCTCAGGCAACCACAGTCCTGCGGCTCCTGCAGACCACCTTCCAAGACAAGAAGGCCAAGTCACAAGACCAGATCCAACCTGCAGGAGCATGTCTGACTCCAAGGGGATGGGGGGGGGGGCAACACTCAGTGGAGGGGGCTTCAGGAATGGCGAAGCCAGCGCCGGGGCTGGGGGCTGGATCTGAGCTGGCTGCTGCCCTCCAGACCCTCCGAGTGACATGGGACATGACAGCTACGGAATCAAACATGGGAGTTCCACGTGGGGCGGATCCTGAACACCTCCAGCGGGGGGTGGGGGCTCCCCGAGCGACAGAGCTGAAAGGAAGGGGGAATGGGGGCATCCCAAGACACTCGGACTGGAGAAAGGTGGAGGAGGGGAAGGACAGAGGAGGGGAAGGACGGGGGAGGGGACCACAAGGCTCCTGCACCTGGCCCCGCAGATGGGAGCCTTCAGACGCCCACCTGTTGCGTCTTCGCTGCTGTGTTACTATTATTGTCTGCCCCCCGAGGGGTAAACTGATTACAGCCTTAACTGCAAGGCACCCATCACCCATGGCCCATGAATGGCTCCTTCATCATCTCTACTCAGCTTGTGAAGGATCTGACGCCTGTCCATAAGCCCTGCATAGCTCCGACCCCACGTGTACTCCCCTGTGCGGGGTGGATGTTCCCAGAGCCCCGTGGTCCTGTGACATCACAGGCTGAGCCCCGCCTCTGGCTATGCCCAGATCCTGGGTTCGGAGGTTCGGAGGTGGGCGTGGACCGTCGACTCCCTTGCCCGTTTTTGTCTGGTTCCAGGCACACCGTTCAGCCCCACCCCCATGCCCCTGGTGGGCCAGGCCAAGAGCGAGCTAGCTCCACAGCCCGTGGGTTTTGAAACATGCTGTTTGGGCCACGGGCAAGAGCAGCCGGAGAGTTTTCCTGATGATTCCCTGAGGGTTTTGACAAAAAAACCCCAAATCGGTACACTCTGCCATGAAGGTTTGTTAAGTTCTTCGTCCTGATGAGTGGACCGTAGACATGGGATGCCACATTCTTAGGACCTAAGCCCCCGGCACAAAGAGGGACGGTTGTCCCACCAGTGTCCTAAAGGGGACCAAGGACAGCTGGGCTCTGTGTTCAGGGCACCCCTCTACTCCATGCCTCTGCCCTGTGCATTCTGGGGAGGCAACTAATAGGGAGTTTGCTGGGGCGTGTGGGACACAACCAGGCTCACTGCACTCACCTTAGCCTCAGTCTCCTTCTCTGCAATGGGGGGGGGGGGGGGGGTGACGTACCCTCTGCAGCGCCCGGGGCGTGAATGAGGTCCAAGCCTAACAGCATCTACCCACAGGAGCCAGCTTGGGGCGGGGGGGGAGGGGGGCAGACCCCCTGGGAGCTACACCCTCAAGAGCTCCTCCTTCCCTCTTTCTCTAATACCTGCCCAGGGCTTCCTAGCTTGCCAAGCCCTTTCCTTTGAGCCCTGCTGCACCCCAGAGAACGGCCATCACTGCTGCGTGAGTCCCTGTCTTCCGACGCCAGCCCCCCCACCCCGCCCCTAGCCCCCATGCCTCTCTCCCTCCTCCCAGGAGAAACCTGAGCCTTCAACACAGCACAGGCCCTGGGAAGGGGTGGCTGGGGAGGGAGATCCCTGGGCGAAGCAGCCAGGAGACCCACAAAGCGAAGGACTCACACCAGAGGGTCCCAAGCCGCCCCCACCCCCTTCTATGGCTGGAAGGGAACGTTTCCACTGTTGGTGACCTCCGCCACCCTCCAAGTGCGGCCTTCCGCAGGCCGATGAATGCCCGCCAGCTGCACAAACAGCCCAACCGAGGAAGGTGGGCCGCGGCTAACCAGGGGGCTAAGCATTTGGACAGGTGACCTGCGGAGCAGTGGGATTTTTGGAGGGCGGCGGGGGGCAGGAGGAGGATCAGCACAGAGGGCATGCGTAGGCCAGACGGGCAAGAACATGAGGGACAGGGGCCCAGAGTTGCGGGGAAGCAGGAGGACGACCCCAGGGACACAGGAGGTTGGACAAATGCCCCTTTAAAAAAGTCTGAACTCTGGCCTGGGGGTTCCCCAGAGAACCCCATGAGAAGGCCATGAGCAAATGAGGCCAGAATCCCAGTGGTGCCCAGGGGCAGCAGAGGGGAGGGGACAGCTGAGGAGAGAGGCCACGGGAGGGACACCTGTACCCAGGCCTGCCCTTGTTTCCCCTGGACCTTCACCAGCAGCCCCAGCCGGCGGGGCCCCTGGTTCCTGCTGACCCTGGGAACACCTGCCCGGGACATGGCCCGGCCCCTGCGAAGCGAGCAGAATGTCTAACATGTCGATCCGAGGGAAAAGAAAAGAGAGCAAACCGGCCCCAAAGTGACCGGTGAGGCTCAGGGACCTGGAGGACAGTGAGAAGGGGGGCCGGGGAGGGCCGTCGTTTCGCCCACCCCACAGGACAGGCAAACAGTGAAGGCAGAGACACTGGCGATCGTCCTTTGGGCAGCCAATGGCTCCAACCGCAGTCTCACAGGAAGGGAAAAGGGAAATGTCACCCTTCGTGAAGGTCCCCAGCGGCCACGGAGGCCCAGCGAGCACAGCAGGGCAGCAGAAGGGGTGAGGGGTGCTGGCAGAGTGGGGACAGACAGACCCTCAGGCTCAGGGGGCACAACAGGGGGAGGGGGGCACCCGCCGGGAGGCCCGGCTCTGGTATGAGTTCCATGGGGCACGGCTCACGGCCAGATTTCTGCAGGATAAACGATGGAAACTTACTTCTCTCTCACGGCTCAGGAGCACGGAACCTGGACAGCGCTGGTGACTTCGAAGACACAAACTCCTCTTTCCTGGTGGAAAAAGAAAAAACATCAGAAGAGAATGAGGGGTCGCGAATCACCCGTCCTAGAGGCCAGTCCCGGGCCTGGGATCCCACAGCTCAGCAGAGACCGTGGGGACGGACAGTCGCAAGGGCTCAAACCCTGAGAACCGTCCTCCGGGCCTATCTACATGTCTCTCCATCCCTCAGCCCGCCGCCCGTGACCCTGGAGCACCAGCCCGAGCCACTGCCCTGGGAGGCAGGAGCGCCCCGGGAGGAGCCCTAGTGAGGAGTCACAGCTGCCCCGTCCAGGCCTGTCCACAGTGAGGAGCGGATGTCACCCGTCTCCTAAGGAATGGTAAACTCTGGGCATGATACAATGTTCTCACTCTTTCTCCTCGGGATCTGGCCCTCAGCCCCACCTGGGCCCACCCCCCAGGGGGAGGGGGAGCCCTAAGCGGGGCCCACCTCTGAGCATCCCGGTCCCGGCTGGTGTCCCATCCATTGCAGGACCAGCTCAGAGTCTACGCTGGCCCCGGACGGATGTGAGCCGTCGGCTGGAAACCTGGAGGAAGGGCTGATGGGGCTGAGCGAGCTCACTCCAGCTTCACCCGAGAAGTAGGATGGAACCGCAGGATTCTGTCTTGCAGAGCACCAGCCTGCTCGGTGACAGCTCAAGGCTTGTTTCCAATCTTCGCTTCCCTTCCTCTCGAGGAGGACCCAGCAACCCCCACAGACCAGACTCGGCTCTGGCCAGTGGCCACGGGGTTTCAAATGTTGAAATGAGCCCTTTTGCACAATGTTTGGTTCCGAGCCTTGGTCCAACTACCCACATCCTGTCCAAACTTCCTGGGGGAGTGAGATTTATTTAAGAAGGAATAAAATCTCCACGTTCACGTCCTTGAGTGAAAACACGCTCCGTCCCAGGCAATTTCAAGGATTAAGGTTACATATCTCTTAATGAGTCGCAGGCAGAAGGCAAAAAGTAGAGTTGGCTGGAGATGGGGATGGACCCCGGTAATGACAAGGTGCTATTCCCCAGCGCCAAGGACCCCGGTTCTCTGCCAGGACAGAATCTGCCTCCAGAATGACCTCCCAATCGTTCTAGTGGGCGTCCATTGTCTCATTCAACCAGCTTCTGCCAAATGAACCCACTAGGTTCTGTCCCAGACAGAAGGGGATCCGAAACACCCAAGACCCAGCACCCACCACCAGGCTGGGAAGGCAGACATCTACACCAAGTATAAGAGAGGTTTCCAAATGGAGGTCAAGTTCACGGCTGTGCAACAGTGTCATAGGTGGGGTGAGGCAACACTCCAGGGGGAGGCAGGTCAAGCCACCCAGACATCGTGCCCTGGGAGGACAGAGTCAGAGTGGGAGCACGTGCAAAGGCACACAGTCGCAGACGCACAGACTCAGGGAGGGTCTGCAGGGCGACACATGGGGCCAGAAGTATGTGCTGGGAGCCAGGCTGAGAAGCCAAGTCACAAAGAACCTGAGCGGGAAGTGGAGTTGCTTGGGCTCCCCGTGGGGCTTCTGGGAGTCCCAAGAGGGCTCTAGGGAGCATGGGACTCTTTCTCGTGCATTCTAGAAAAACCTACAGAGACTCTACAGCTTAGAAAGCTGAGCAACCGGGGGAAGCAGAGGCAAGAATCTGCTGGAAGTTGCTGACCACTGTGAGATCCAGACAGCTCAGCGGACCAGCAATCCTGGGGAACGTGAGAACCCAAGACCCGTGTCCCATGTCCACACACACGTGCCAGCCACACTTTCGATTCTAGCTGAAAGCCACCAGCGTTCATCCCGCTGCACCCCCTCAGCATTCAGGGGTCCCAGAGAGCTCACTGCCCAGAAGACTCAAAGTTAGGGTCCCAAATGTCCACAATTAAGAACGGGGGGGGGGGGGCGTCTACCTGATTCACTCTGAGGTGTAAAGGTCAGTGATCTGAGCGGAGATCAAATCATCAGGAAGGAGGAAGCCATATTCCAAGCCAAATGACCAAGTTCCGTCACCAAGACCAAAGGACGCAAAACCAGGAGTGAGAGATGGAATCCAGGGTCAGGAGCCGGCAAGACAAGAGAGGAAGAGGGGTGGTCAGTGTCAGCTGTAAAGTCGGTATAAAATTACAGCCTGTAATTGCAGGAGGGAGGGAGGATAAATGGGGGGGGGGTGGAGGGTGGGCCTTGGGCAAATACCCCACATAGGGCAAAGGTGTTCCAGCTTACTTTTCTTGTCATCCGTCCCAGGCAAGACAGCATGTTCTGCTGCCTTAAACATGCGTGGTCTGGGCTGGCGGGTCCCATCCCAACTGGCGTCTTCCAGAACTTTGTCAGACTCGTCATTCTTCTGGGACAGGGGAATCTGGGTATCAGTTGGGTATCATCTGGGAGCTTTCCAGTAAGTACAGTTGAAACCATCGCTCACAGCTACGTCAGGTGAGTTCTGGGGCTTCTATTCCCACCCAGGTACCCAAGTGTGGACTTTCTAATAATCTCCTGCTAGATAAGGTTAATTATGACCACAGCTACCCTCATCGAGCAGGCGGTGCTGAGACTGGTCTAGAGGCCCTTCACTTCTAACCCGAAGTCCTACAACGACAACCAGAGGAACTCGGGTTGCTTGCACAGGCAAGGAGCTGGGCCCACTTGCTGGAGGCAAAAAAACAAGACCAGGTTATTTTCGACCTCTAGTCTTGGCAGAGGCAAGGGCAGCTTTCGGGAAGACCCAGGACTTCCATTCCCCCATGGCAAGCCAATGTTGCCCCAGGATGGGCCAGGGTCCAGGCCAGTCAGAACTGCCAGTATCCTGTCTCACTGCCTGGCAGTGAACACTAGAAGCCGGACCCAGGGGAGACCCGGACTTGCGTGGGAAGGTAAGCCGAAGACCATGAGACACAGAGCACACTTCCCCGCAGGACCGCTCCCACCATGTGGAGAAGGGCCATCCTGGTTCCACAAAAGCGCATGTATTTTTAGTTCTTCATTAATTCATTCAGCAGTAATTCACCGGGCGCCTCCGGGGCTCTGGAGAAGACTGTGCCCCGGTTCCTGGCGCTCAGGGCACATCCGTTTAGTGATGGCATGGACGCGAGTGCCCGTGACGCAGGCACATGGGCACGCGACTGGAGCCCTTTACAATGTGCTGGCATCCCCACGGGCGGATGGGCTGGGGTGTGGCTTGCTCCCCCTGGAGCAGTTGGGGACGGGATCCCGGCATGAGCTCACTCCCGCACTGCCTCAACACAGGGACCACTGACACACTCACTCACTCCTTTCTCGACTCCCCATTCACTCACTCGTTGAGTGAGTGACATTCGCATCCCGTCTCATTGGCTCGCTCACTAATCCATCATCTCACGCCCTCGCTCTCACGCCCACTCCACACCTGCGTCCACTTGCAAATGCGTCCGTCCATTAATCGGCCCCATTCGTGGACTTATTCACTCATTAGTTAAATTACTCAACTTTTTCCTTCTCTCGCTGATTTATTAATTTCTTGGCCCACTCACGTTTTGGCTTATTAATTCACTGGGTTACTCACTCGCTCATTGATGCACACATTGACTCACCGGTTCATTCATTCCCTCACTGCTAGTTGATGTCGATGTTCAGATCTCTAGGAATCTAGGGGCTCGTTCTGGGAGTGGCTGAAGCCTCCTCACACCCACTGGTGCACTCAAGCTCACTCACTGACTCCCTGGGCTACTGGTCTTTCATTCACTCATGGACTCATTTACTCTCCTTTTGACATTTCTACTTACACATGGTGTCACCCGGGCGTTAATTAATTCATCATGCGTTGATTCACATGTCCATTTAGTTCCTCAACTCACTGTCAACTTGTTCACACGTCTGCACACTCCTCCGCATCTCACCAACCTTCTCCCTCTTGTTTTCACCAAGACTCAGTCACTCACTAACGTGCTGTGTCATTCATTCTCTGTTTCACTCACCACGTATCCCATTTCCCCCTCAACAAAGTCTATAATCTTCCCAATCAGAGAGAGCAGTCTCCATCTATTTCTTGAACGGAGATCTGTTTGTTTTGTTTTGTTTTTAGTTCTGCAAAATGAATTAAGCACGACCTCGTCAGGACAAATTTTTTTTCACTGGTCCATGCGTGGTCTTCTTTGATTTCATTTTATGATTGGACAAAGCCATTTATTCTTTTTAAATAATACAGTCATTATCCATGAACAAAAGGATGAAACCAAAAATAGAAACTTACCCCAATCTATACCGTCCTTGGCCACGCCGGTCCCAGTCAGGATCTTCATCATCTAATGTAATGACTGAAACAGCCAATGCGTGGCCATTCAGGGGGACAAGGCACATGTAAAAAGGAATAAAATATACTTATCACTCTGGTTCTTACTTGGCGCATACTCATTTAGTTACCCATTTGTTCAATTTTAATTTTTTCTTTCTTCATAAGAAACATCTAAAACCCGCTGCAAACTCAGAGCAGAACACTGACCATTAGACACCTCTGTCTCATCGCTCCTTACGCCAAGTGGCAACTACCTTAATCTGTGTATTTTTTTTCTTCATGGGCAGAGTATATCAGCACTGAATTAGCAACATTCCTGTTTTACAACATCTTCTAAGTTGGTCTTTTAAGATTTTATTTACTGAGAGAGAGAGAGAGCGCGAGCACACAAGCAGTTTCCCCACTAAGCAGGGAGCCCGATGTGGGGCTCCATCCCAGGACCCTGGGATCTTGGCCTGAGCTGAAGGCAAACGTTTAATCAACTGAGCCACCCAGGCACCGCTAAATTGCTCTATTTCTATTTCTATTTCTATTTGAATAAATTCATTGACCCATTCCTTCATTCACTGATAATATAAAATCAAAACCCCTGAACACTTCTCAACTAGGTTCTTGAACTTTCCTGAGATCATTGCCCCAAAGTCATACATAGATCTCTTTGTGCGGTGGACCTCAGTGGTTCAAACAAGGACTGATCATAATTTTCATTCAGATGCATTCCATTCACATCATTGGTCCAGACATGGCCTTCCTGCATTTAACTTTCAGACGTTACACTGAACCATTTTTCAGGGTTACAGTGAAGGACCATGAGCCCACCACCCTACTCAACAACTAGAATGCTGAGCCCTGAAATGAGTGACAGCCTAGATCTTTACAAAGAGGTGAATGTTTAATCAGTGGGTTAAATAAATGAATAATCAATGGGACAAACATAAAATGAGACTTGAAGTTTTGAAATGAATGAAGAAAGCTTAGTTTTTCACTTGTCCTTCTTTTGCACCACACCGGATTAATTCTAAACTGTGGCTTGTAACATATTTCCATTATTGGGTCTATGCATGACATTTTAAACATTAATTACATTTATGTTTTATTTCACTTTTTGTTTACATTTTCCGTATTCTTTTTTTAATTTGGGTATAGCCAACACACAATGCCACGTTTAGTTTCAAGCGCACAGCACAGTGATACCACAGGTCCTAGAGGATATGATGCTAAGGAAAATAAGTCAGAGAAAGGCAAATAGCGTACGATTTCATCGCTATGTGGAGCCTAAAATACAAAGCAAAAGACTAAACAAAAATCAGAGTCAGATCTATACACAGAGAGAAGAAACACGGTCCCCTGAAGGACGGGGGTGGGGTGAGCAAAATGGGTGAAGAGGGCGAGGCACAGACCCCCAATTATGGAATGAACAAGTCACGGGCATAAAAGGCAGATCATCGGGAGTATGGTCGGGGTATGTAATAGTGTCGCATGGTGACAGATGGGAGCTTTTTTTTTGTTAACTAATACGATGAAAACCCACAAACTAACCACCAAACCAAGAACTCGATACTTACGTAGCATGATATGCTCCTTCCCACCGGATAGGGCAAAGATCGTCATGACTGGAGAATAATTTAATTGGCTATGGTGTATCCATCCTGCAGAATGTGAAGAGAATGTTGACAAACTAGATTTGGGGTTTACTTACTGAACATGAGGGAACCGTGAGAGAAATTTCTCGAAAACAGTGATATATGCCACATTCTTCTATCTGGCTCATGAATGGGCCTCCGTTTTATTAATTAATATATTAACTTATCCATTTTAATAATACAATGAGCACCATTAAATAAACCACCCACCGTAAGAACAACTGACTCTGGGCTCCGTACCCGCAGAGCTAAAGGGTGTGTGTTGTGCTAAATCGGATTTCTCATGAACCCTGGTTTGTGACAGTCTCATCACTGGCTCTTATGTAGCCTTCCTTCATTACATTCCATGCTTTTTAATCACACAGACAACCCTAATACCTTCAACAAACAGCCCCAACAAACACAAGCACTGAGACTGTTACTCACACTGAACCATACAGGTCTTGATGATTACCTTTCAGCTCAGGGGTGTCCCCTTCTGTGGAGTAGGAAAGTAGATGGGGAGGAAGAAAGGGGAAATGAATATGAATTCTCTTTTTAAATTTTTTAATTTTAAAAGCTTTTGTTTACATTCCAATGGGTCAGGGGCACCTGGGTGGCTCAGTAAGTTAAGCGACTGTCTTTGGACCAGGCTGTGATCCCAGGGTCCTGGGATCAAGCCCCACATCAGGCTCCCTGCTCAGCGGGGAGCCTGCTTCTCCCTCTGCCTCTTCCTGCTGCTCCCCCTGCTTGTGCTCTCTCTCCCTCTCAAATAAATAAATGAAATCTTTTAAAAATTAATTGGTTAATTAATTAAATTCCCATTGGTTAACATATGGTGAAATACTAGTTTTAAGTGTACAATATAATGACTTTACCCTTCCATACAGATGTCCAGACACATGCCATTCATCATTCATCACCAGTCACGGTCAGTGGTCCAAGCTCGTGAATTCATTTCATTTATGTTTTACCTACTGATTCATTCATTCACTTACTACTTACTCATGAAGAAGTATACATAAATCCAGAAAAACCCAGAATAAGAGCCTCGACATCCCTAGTATCCATCTATAAGATCATTTCCCACAGACATCAGGTCTGTTTCTTAAACTGGCCTCAGTGTTTCGTGTATGGACAACTCAACGTACTGTCCCATATCAGTCTCACGTTTATTACTTGATCGTGTTTGGCTTTCTTTGATTATATGTCCTACTTTTTTTTAACTGAAGATGTATTTATTTTAGAGAGAGAGCATGAGCAGGGGGAGGGGCAGAGGGAAGGAGAGATTCTCAAGCAGACCCCTAGGTGAGCAGAGAGCCTGGTTCAAGGTTCAACCTATGATCCAGAAACCACGACCTGAGCCAAAACCAAGAGCTGGACACTTAACCAGCTGAGCCGCTCAGGTCCCTTATTTCCTACTTCTTACTAATGCATTCACCACCCTTAAATTGCCCAAAACAAGACAAGAACTTCAACTATTACTTACAAACCCTGGTGGTCTCCATGCTCCTGAGACAACCACTGAATTCAAGGCCAGGCAGAAGGCCAGAAGTGGAGTGGTAGCGCCCATTCTGAGGAGTGTAAGAGCAACGAGAAAACAATGTGAGATCTTCCACCCATGGGTGCTTTACATTCCGCCTCTCATTTACTCAGCCATTTAATATTTGTTACCTTGATCACGGTGTTTGCTTACTTTTCTCTTACTAGGGCAAATGCCGAACTTCCCGTTCATTGATTCAGAGTAAACCCTGATTATTACTTATCAATGGCTATGTAATCCAAGGTCATGCCCTTGGTCCACTTTTAATCCATTCCAGATCATCGTCCTAGTATGGCTTTCTTCACCACATCTTTTCATAATCTGGAATGTGCCTCACTCTGTTCGTCTTTAATCATTTAGATATTTTAGTGATCCCTCCACTGATTCTTTTGTATTAATATAATCATAATCCATGAGCCATACAATTAGAATCAAAAGACTCTTACGTATCTCTGACATCTATCTATAGGATTTTTTCCCAACAGAGGAATAGACTCGATTTCTATTGACTTTAGTGTTGGACCTCAGAGTTCCAGACATGGAGTAGTCATCATTCATGACTCATACCGCCACCAGTGGTCATCATTGATCCAGACTTGGCCCTCATCTTAATCTGTGTCTATGTGAATTTTATTAATTCATCAATCATACTGAAGAAACTACCTGAAGTCCTAAAACACAAGAGTAAGATCCTTAAATATCTCTAACATCTGTCTATAGAATTATTGCTCATGGCACTAAGCCTCTCTCATTACTTGATTTCAGGGTTGCATGGAAGGATTACTCAAAACAATGCTTCAATCAACCCCATACCTACACCAGGGCCATGGTTCACCTTCAAAAATTATATTTCATATTTTTAAAATAATACAGTGAATGCCTTTAAAAAAAAAAAAAACAGGCAAACACTGAAACCAAGACAACAACCTTGACTATTACTCACACTGGTCTCCATGTTCCTAACGCGGAGGTGTAACCACGGCACTCACGGCCCTGAAGGATGCTGACGTCAGCTCAAGGGCGTCCTTTCCAAGGCTTACAGAGCACAGGAAGAGATAAAGAAAGGTTAAGACATTATCTGCATTGGCCCTTGCGGTCCATCTTTTACTGAGTCAGTCACGGAGGCAGTTATTTGAGAGAACATTTTATCTTCTCTTGAGTAAATGGTACAGGTCTTGCCACCAGCACAGAACAGAAGCATTGACTATTGGTAACACTGTCTGCATCATCCTTAGCCAAGGACTATTTGCCTCCTGGCGAATATCAGATTTTTCAGTAAGTATCAACAGCTTATCTTGACTTCTCATGTATTTTTATAACTGGACAAGGCTTAACCCTATTCACCTTTACCAACACATTTCCAATGTTCTTTCAATGACCCAGTTATAACAAGTTTGAAAACGCATGAACATACAGACCAAAGTGAAATCCTTGTATCTATCCGTCTGGCATCTGTTTCCTAGAATCTTTTCAAAAAGAGAGAATGGACTAGATTTCTTTTGGGTTGGACCTCAGAGTTCCAGACACGTAACATTCATCGTTTAAGACTCATACGCCACCAGCCGTCATCATCGATCCGAGATTAGTCCACTTTCTCTTCCTTCCTTTTACGATACTTACTGATGACTTTAACGCACTAACTACACTTTTAAACCCTCTGACTCACAAAACTGAGAAAGAGCCCTGATCGCTCTACCCTGTGTGTAGAATCACGCTCGTATCAATGTATCTCTTCCATCAGCATCTTCAGGTTTTCACAGATGCACCCACTGACATCATGCTTCCGATCTACCCGGTATTTGCCCCTGGGCTAGGGTTGGCTTTATTTGATTTTATTTCAAAACTCATTACGTACTGAATACTCTCAACCCAAAACAATACGAGAACATTAATTATTACTCACATTGGCCTCCACGCCCTTAACAAACATGGAACCAGGAGCTCAACACCATGAACGATGCTTACATCAGCTCACGTGCGCCCATTCTGAGGGGTACAGAGCAGAACAGATGATAAAAAAAATTACGCCATCTCATCTCTCCATTGATCCTTGCCTTTCCTCTTTAATTTAGACAGCCGTTGTGCAGTCGTTCATTTCGAGTGTATTTATTTCATTTTCTCTTAAGAAAATAATCCTGAGCTTGTCACGGACCCCAAAACATAAACACTGTCCATAATTTATACTGGCTATATTCTCCCTGACCTAAGAGGTATCAGTCATACGCTGCTGGACTCCAGTGTTTTCAATATATATACCCACAGCATTTCTTGCCTGGTCACATATTTTTATAACTGGGCAATGCTTCATTCCACTTATCATTCACTTTCTTTCTCTCAATTCACTTACCCAATAATAATAATGGAATGAAAAACCATGAGCACGCACAAAGACCAAAAAAAAACCTTTGTGTATCCCTGACCTCTGTATGGAGAATCGCGTTAAGCAAAGGGAATGGACTCAATTTCTCTCCTGCTGGACCTCAGAGTTCCAGACACGTATTCATCGTACACGACTCATACGCCACCAGCGGTCATCATCGATCCAGGACCGTCCCTCCTTTTCTTCACTCGTTTCTCTTTATTTCTTGACCATGAATGCACGAACAATAATGTGTAGTCATTATGATTCACAAAAACCCAAGAAGAGTTTTTACGTCCCTAATCTGTATGGCGAATTATTCTCACATCACTCTCTTCCCTTAACCTTGGCTTTACATATGTGTAATAATAAAATGCACCATCTCGATCATACATTTATTGTAACTGTACAATCGGCCGTCTTTTTAACAGTACACTGAATACTCTTTCAAAAACCTCCCAAACCAAGACAAACACTTTGCCTGCTACTCACGCTGGTCTCCTTGCTGCCAGCACACGAATGCAACCACGGAGCTTGTGACCACGGAAGGTGCTGATCAGCTCAACTGGGTCCACTCTGAAGAGTACAGAGAACAGGTGATTACTTAAAAAAAAAAAAAAAGAAAGAAACAGATCTTACCTTCACTGGTCCTTGATTTCTGCATTTCAGTTACTCATTGATATATTTATTAATTTTCCATAATTTTTTTTTCTCTTAACAAAAGGAACAACCTCAAACTCGGATCTAATCCAGAACAGTAAAACTGACTCTTCCTAAATAGTATCTACGTGACCTTCAACCACAGAGGTAATATTCTTAATCCATTTACTTCTTAATGAGCCTCGCTTTTTTCAATTTTTAGTAAAATGTTTTGCCTGATCACCCCCTAGGTTTATAAGTGAAAAAAACGTGATCTTCTTATCTCTATTTGTTTGATGGTTCTAACATTGATTCAGTAGTAATAGTGACCCTAAATCTATGCATCTAAAATGAGGACATGGTATCTGTCTATTCCTAACACGTGTCTAATAGATCACGTCAAATAGGAAATAGACTCGGTATCGTGTTGAACCTCACACGTGTCGCTCATCGTGCACAACTCCTACAGCGCCAGTCACAATGGTCCATGCGAGACCCACACTTTCTTCATGTATTTACCTTTGTCCTCAATTAAGTCATTAATTCACAGATATTAATAAAAGATACATTTATTCAAGAAAAGAGGAGCACAAGATCCCTGAATATCCTTAATGCTGTTCTATACAATCCTTCCCATATACTAGGTTTTTTTCCATTTTTTTGTTTAATCAACAAAATGATTCCTATTATATCTATTTTTGTGCCATGAATAATTTTTTTATTCTGTTTAATACTTTTTTTTAAAGATTTTAATTATTTGACAGACAGAAATCACATGTAGGCAGAGAGACAGGCAGAGAGAGGGGGGTAAGAAGGCTCCCTGCTCTGCAGAGAGCCCGACGCGGGGCTCGATCCCAGGACCCTGAGATCATGACCTGAGCGGAAGGTAGACACCTAACCCACTGAGCCACCCAGGTGCCCAACTGATTAATACTTTAGAACAATGTGGGAATACTCTTAAACCAATGATTAAAACCAAGCTAATATCTTTGACTATTACTCACTTTGCTCTCTTTTCTGACACACAGACAATATAATCTTAATTATGGCAAAAGCTAAAATCAGCTCAGTCCATCCATTCTGACGAGTACCAAGAAGACACAATGATTAAAACAAACGAGACCTTCTCCCCACGGACCCACAGGTTTTACCATTCATGTACATAGTCACTTAAGTGTTTATTAATGTACAGTAATATTTATTTTCCTCTCCATGCAGTAAACATCAAACTCTCAGCTGACCCAGGGTGCTACTGACGACTACCTATCACCCCCCAAGTCACCGTTACTCAAAGCTGTAAAGCACTGGGTCCATTTATCACCCACTCCAGTGAATATTAATATTCATTTTCCTGACGACGTATTTTAGTCATGAACAATGTTTCCCCCCTTCATCTTTATTCATTCATACATTTGCAAATTTATTCTTGCAATTGACTCTTTTATAATCATATTTTTAAAATTCATGAACACAAAGACCAAGAAAATGATCACTGCAGAATATTAAAATCTATCAACGGTCTTAAAATGTGGTGAATGGACTAGCCTTTTTGTGTTGGACCTCAGGGTTCTACACGTGAGACGTTCTATTCATTGCCTATGATTCAAACGCCACCAGTTATCACCACTGGACCGCGACTGCCCATCTTCATTCTCATCTACATTTGTTTATCCATGAATTAATAAAGAAATGCAGGTAAATCACAAACACACAAAGAATAAGGTCCCTGAATAACCCCTAACGTCCACCTCTAGAATCGTTCACCCAGAGACTAAATCTCTTTCATTTAACTCAACTCAGTGTTTCAGTTATGGACTAAAAAATGCAACACTTCACATCGATCTGATATTAAACATCACCAGGGTTGACCTTCTTTGATTATACTCAGTACTTTTTAATAATGCAGTGAATAATTTTCTTAAAAAACCACTCGAACTAAGTCAAGAACTGTGACTACTATTCACACTGTTCTCCATGCTCCTAACACAAAGATGCAACCACACGGTTTGTGACCTTGGGAGAAGCCTTAAATCAGGTCAAGAGTGGCCATCTAAGGAGTACAGAGCATCACAGCAGATGAGAGCAAAAATCGAGAAACTGTCTCCATTTACCTCGCTTTTTACCCTGGTTGGTCATTTTGGCAATCATTATTTTTGAGTATATTTGATTTCTTATCCCATAAGAAAAAGACCAGGGGCGCCTGGGTGGCTCAGTCAGTTAAGCGTCTGCCTTCCTGGGATCGAGCCCCTATCCGGCTCCCTGCTCAGCAGGAAGCCTGGTTCTCCCACTTCCCCTGCTTGTGTTCCCTCTCTCACTGTGTCTCTCTCTGTCAATAAATAATAAAATCTTAAAAAAAAAAAGTACAAAACAAAGCAAATGATCTTTTAAAAATTGAGACCGTATCCTCTGTAAGTTTTGTTTTCTGCATTTCATTTACTCAGTTACTAAGGTATTTATTAATTTTTCATAATGTATATATATGTTTTGCTCTTAACAAAAGAAGAACCTCTAATTAGGAATGGATCCTGTACGACCAAACTTGACTTTCGCATATCAGTGTCTATATGATCCTAAACTAAAGTGGTAAAATTCTTTTTCTATTTATGCCTTAATGGGTATAGGTGTTTTCAATTTCTATTACTACTATTTCTGCCTTACCACATAAGTTCATAGCTGGACAATGCTTTGCCCTCTTTTTTATGACCCAAGTATTTTTATTTGTTTAATTGTTCTGTCGATGGTGCTCGCTTCGGCAGCACATATACTAATTGTTCTGTCGATGATCCATAAACAGTAAACCAAAATCTAGGAATCTAAAATAAGACTATGGTGTTTGTACCATTTCCAGCAGAAGAGATAAACAGACTAATTACATGTTGGGCTGGACTTCAGAAATCCAGATACATTTTATTCACTGTCCCTGACTCAAAGCCACCAGTCATCATCAATGGGCCATGTGAAGCCTCCTTATTTTCCTCATTCATTTCTAAATTTGTATGGAATCATTAATTCACTGATACACATGATTCATGAAAAGACAAGAACAAGATCCCTGAATCCCATCCTTAACATCTATCAATAGAAATCTTTCTCAATACACCGTATCTTTTTCATTAAGTGACTTCAACATTGCACATTATTAATCAATGTTTCATATCTCATGAATCAATGGACCATAGATAACCTTTTAAATTAGATCTAATACTTTAAAATAATCACACAAATGACCAAAAAAAAGACAAGAACTTTGACTCTTCCTCTACCTTGGTGTCTTTCTGAAAACAGAGAGAACGTGACTGTTTTGATGACAGAATACTTAAGTCAGCTTCTTGTTTCTGGAGAGTATCAAGCAGAAAAGATGGTAAAAAGCCTGAGACATTCTTTCCACTGATCTACACTTTCCATACTTAATGCACATGTCAGATAGGTATTGATTTATCTTTCTCTCTACACAATAGTCATCAAACTCAAAACAGACCCAGGCCAGTACTAATACCTACCACCGTCCACGTCACCCTTATTCAAAGCTGTAATACCCTCGGTCCATGTATCATCCACTCCAGTGAATATCAATATTCATTTTCGTGACTAGATATTTAGTCATGAACAAAGCTTCGCCCTCTTCATCTTTATTCATTTATACATTTGCTAATTTATTCTACCGTTCATTCTTTCATAATTACATTTTTATAATTCATGAACACAAAGACCAAGAAAAAACTCACTGGAGAACCCTGAAATCTGCCTACGGTGTGACTTGAAATGTGGGGAATAGACTAGATTCCTTCCGTACTGACCCTCGGAGCCCCACACTCCTATTATTCACCATCCATGACTCTTGGACCACCAGTCATCATCCCTGGTCCAGGACTGGCTGTCTTTCCACCCATTCTCATCTACATTTCTTTATTGACTAATTCATGAATCAAGAAATAGATACAAATCACACCAGGAAATAAGATCCGTCACCATCCTTAACATTCATCCAAAATACCCCATATAAACAGACTAAATCATTTTCATTAACTGAACTTAGAGTTTGTTAATTATTTTAATGCCTCAAATCCACCTGATATTGTAAACTGGTATGGTTGGCCTTCTTTGAACCACTCAGACCAAACAAGAATGTTGACTATTACTCACACTGATCTCCACGCTCCTAACATGTAGATGCAAGCAAAGAGGTCACTGACTGTAGATGAACCCTTAGGTATGCTCAAGTGTGTCCATTCTGGGAGTAAAGAGCAGAACAGATGATAAAAAAAAAAAATTAAGATGTTTCTCCCTTGGTCCACAGATTACACCATCCATTTATTCAAGAATTTATTATGTTAATATACTTTTCTTAATATAGCAAATGTTGAACTTGAAACCGACAACAGTAACTATTACTTATACGGTTCAATACCGTCCTTTCATCAAGGACGAAACGCATTTGACGAAACGGTCCATGTACGGTCCGTTCCAAATTACAATACTATTATTTCTTTCTGTACCTTCCTGACGTACAATTTAGAGAGTCAATTCAAACAGATATAATGAATGACATCTCTTTCACGTTGGACCTCAGAGTTCCAGACACGGATTCATCACGTATGACTCATAGGCTCAGCGGTCATCATCGATCCAACACTGTCCTCCTTTTCTGCATTCAGTTCTATGGGTTTACTGATTATAGAATTCACTCATTAACAACAATTTTAAATGCTATCATTCATAAAAACTCAAGAAGAGTCTTTATGTCTGTCATTTATTTATGGAATTATTCTCACTTCAATATATGTATCATAATTACCTGTTTTTCTTGTATGGATTAATCAAAATCATGTTAACTATATCCCATATTTCCACTGAGATACAGTCACATTCTTTAATCTTAAAAGACAAAACTGGAACCAAGAAAATCATCTCAACTGTTACTCACATTAACTTCTGTCCTATCATACAGAAGCAGCCACAGAGCTCCTGACCTTGAAAGATGCTAATTCAGCTCAAGTGCATAATTCTGAGGAACAAAGAGCAGAATCGATGATAGGGGAAAAAAAAATGAGACCTTAATTGCCACTGATCCTTGCTTTCTGAATTGCAGTAATTAGGTCTTCATTAGTTTTCCTTAATACGTATTATTTTTTATCTTAGCAAAAGCATAAAACAATCTAAAGACTGACCCAAAAACTAAAATTCAGTCTTCTTCATCATGGCCCACATGACCTTAGCCATCTGACCTACTTATTTCTTAATGGGTATCAGTGGTTTTAAACTTATTAATGGTATCTCTTGCCTCAGCACATACATCATGACTGAACCATGGTTCACCTTCTTAATATATTTATTTGTATGTCTTTAAACACATCCATCATTATTCCATTAATAGTAACTAATCTATGGCTATGAAATCAATACAAAAATATGATCTTTGTATATTCCGGACATCTCTTCATGGAAACAATTTCAGTGGAAGAAACAGAGGGATCATAACCCACCCAGGACCTCCCAGTTTCAGACACATTTTCTTCGTCCTTGACTGCCAAGCGGATTCCAGTCATCATCACTGGTCATGACTGAGTCCGGTTTTGTTTCTACATGAGCATCAATTAGATTATGAATTCATTAATAACAATAATAGCACAGAACCTAGAATAGGTTCTTGAATATTCCTAACATCACTTTACAGACTCTTTTCCCACACAGACTCTGTATTTCATTAACAGACCTCAGTCTTACACATTCTAGATTAATCAATATGATGTTTCATGTCATACTTAGGTCATGGTACACTTTTAGGTCATTAGGTCACGGTATACTTTTAAATTAATTTAATAATTTTTAATAATATCATAAATACCCTTAAACAAATGACCCAATCCAAGACAGCAGCTTTGACCATTACTCACCTTGGTCTCTCCATACAGTGGCACGATGACTATGTAATGAGGCCGAAGCGGAAATCGGTCCCAGCATCCATTCTAAAGAGTACTGAGCGGAGAAAACGTTGAGACTTTCCCTCCATTGACTCATAGCTTCCATTATTTGTTTGCATAGTCATCTGGACATTTAATAATGGTAATATTTGTTTTTCTCTTAACAAATCAAATGTCCAATTTTAATGGACTCGATCAATATCTATTACTTATCAATGTCTGTCATTCTCACTTAAGACATACACACCTGATCATTTTATTTTCCGTTCCAGTTATATTTCCTTATTACATATCTTAACAATAAAGTGTTCTACCCTCTTCAAATTTATCCATTTACATTTGTCCTACCACTGATTTTTTTTTACTGAAGTACAATTGATACAAAAATTTCCTACGAAGATTATTAACATAATATTTTATATTAAGATCGTATTTCTTTTTAAGTACATTTGGCCGATCACTGATTGTACTTCACACTTTTTAGTAACGGAGTGAAAACCTTTTTGAAAAACCACCAAACCAGGAAAGAATTTTGACTCTTACTCGCACTGGGCTCCACACTATCACCCATAGATCCGACCACGAAGCTTGCAACTAGGGTAGATGCCTTCCATCAGCTGACGGTGACCATTCTAAGGAGTACAAGACAGAGCAGGGGATCAAAGACTGAGACCTTATGTTCCTTCATCCCCGTATCCCACCTTTCACTCAGTCCATCATTTAGGTAGATAGTGGTTTGGGATAATGTACATTTGTTTTTCTTAAGTGAATGGAAAATATTGATCTTGTCCTTGACAGAAAATATGAATACTGACTAATACTTAGGAATAACCATATCACCTCTAGTCAAAGAAAAGATACGTATGTATCTTCAACAGTAGGTATTTGTTTTTAAGACACAGTAATCGTATTTCTTACTAGCCACGTATTTTAGTAATTGGACAATGTTCCACTACATCTTTCCCTATGTATTCATTATTTCATTGAACTAATTATAATAATAACAGAAAAGGCACGAATGTAAAGGCTAAAAGAAAATCCTTATCTATTCCTGACATGTGTCTGAAGGACCACTCGAAAGGGGGGCGTGGGGACAGTGGACCAGCGTCCACCACCTGCATTGGACCTCAGAGTTTCAGACACGTATTCATCGTACACGACTCATACGCCACCAGCGGTCATCATCGATCCAATGTTGTACCTGTTTTCTTCATCTCTACAGTGTTTATTCATTCATTGATTTATTTGCTAATTATTCTGAAACCCAATTATCAAAAAAAATGAAACCCTGAAATCCCTATTCTGCATACAGAATTATTTCCACATTAATATATCTCTTTCTTTTAATATCCTACATTTTTATGTTTCATGTTATTTCAATATTTGTCACCGGGCTGCAGGTGACCATCTTTACTAAATATGGCACTTTTAAAAATTACACTGAAGACCCTGAACAAAAAAACAAAACAGATGACAGCTTTGACTCTTACTATACTGCTCTCTAGGCCACCAGGGAATTTGCCCAAGTGTGTCTTGGCATTCTGAGAAGGACAGAGTACGGGCGATGATTCAAAGGAAAAAGAAAAGTTAAATTCTTATTCCCGTTGACCCTTGACTCCCATATCCTTGCCCACTCTTTTAGGATTTATAAAGTGTTCCTCGTGTAGATATTTTATCTTCACAAAATGAACAGCAGGAAACTTGAAACAGACATACAACAAGTACACCGGACTCGTAATTATCTGTGTTAATATCCTCGGTCAAACAGATGACCCTCCTTTTTTTTTTCTTCAAATGACACTCCTGATCCCTTTGTTCCTTAATGAGTTTCAGTGTTTTCAAATGAAACTAATAATATTCTCCTAGCTGTCCACAAATGTTCCGAGTTAAACAATGCTTTGCCCTTTCTTTATTATTTGTATTTCTCTAGTGGTCCTACACATAGTCTATTAACAATAATAATCTAAATCTATAAGCCCAATACCTACTTTGGGGATATTCCTGACACCAGTCTCTAGGGTTAAACAAACAGAATTCACGATGTTGGACCTCGTTCTCCAGACATACAGAACTCGATGTCCACCGTTCATCACCACTGATCCCCTGCTTAGACCTCTTTCTTTTCATCCTCATAAACAACTCTTATGGCTTAACAAAATTAACAGATGCACAAAATTAAAAATAAATAAAGAGAAGATCCCTGAATATCCTGAGTATCTCTACAGTCTTTTCCAGAGACTGACTCTGTTTCAATAACTGACCTCAAGATTTACATTTATGGATTCACCAATTTAATGTCTCGTATCGATCTGATATTTAAGGTTGGCATATTCTGCCTTCTTTGGCTATATTTAATATTTGGAATAATATACTGAATGCCTTTAAACAAACCACCTAAGCTCAAACACTATTACTCACACTGGTCTTTCCAACGTCCCTGAACACCATAGCTGCAACTGGAGAGCACATGACCTTGAAGGTGCTTAAATCAGCTCACGTGGGTTCATTCTGAGGATACCAATCAGAGCAGGTTGATAATTAAAAAAAAAAAAAACCACCTCGCATTTCTCGTGTGTTGGACCTCAGCGGTCCAGACACACCTCACACATCAGGTAGGACTCCTACGCCAACACTTATCGCTGACCCCGAAAAGACCACTTTCTCTTCACTAATTTCTATGTTGCTGATCGATTAACTCATTAATTCACTGATTTTAATTCTGAAACTCTACTATTAAAAATAAAACAAGGTCTTGTGCGCCCGAGTATGTGACTAGAATCATTCTCACAATATGTCTGCCATTATCTATCCTCTGTTTCTCATGTATGTATTAACCGAAATAATACTTCCTACTAACACTGCAATTTTACTAGGGTACGGTTCACATTCTTTGATTCTATTTCCCACTTTTTACTAATACAGTGAATATCCTTAAGCAAAATACCAGAATAAAGGTAAGAAGTCTGATTATCACTCACACTCGTCTCCAGACTCCTGCCACGAGAACCGCCACCCTCGAACCCGTGATCAGGGACAAATCCTTACGGCGGGTCCCGGTGTCTCTTTGAGGAGTGCAAGACAGAGCAGATGACAAAAAAGTGAGACCTTCTCTGCAGTGTTTCCTACTTCTCATTTAGTAAAGCACATAGGTAGTCACTAACTTGGTATAAATACTGTTTTTCTCTCTTTTTTTTTTTTTACAAAAGAATGTAAAATATTTTATTAATAATTTTTATATGGAAGACATAGTAAGATGAGAATATTTTGGTACTATTGGGTTAGATAAATATATGATAAAAACTAATTCCCTATATTGTTTTTCTCTTAAGAAAACACCTTTGATTTTTTCCACTGACCCAGAATCCAAACATGATCTATGACATATACTACGTACGGCATCCTTAACCGTACATGCAACAGTCCAGCCCCATCGAGTTCCAAAGGAAGCCCAGGGTCTTCATAAGTTAACAGTATTTCTTGAATAATCAAATAGTTTTACAACTGGGCAATCCTTCACTCATTCATATCAATTTATATATTTATGTACAGATTCTCTCACTGATCCAGTTATAATAATAGCATGAAAATGCTTGAACTCTAAGACCAAAAACAAGATCTTTGTATATTCCTGACACGTGTCTATAGAGAATCCCTTAAACAATGGGAAGAGACTAGACTTTTTCTATCGGACCTCAGAGTTCCAGACACGTATTCATCGTACACGACTCATACGCCACCAGCGGTCATCATCGATCCAATATCCTCCCTATTTTCCTCCATTCTTCTCTCTTTGTTTAATTATTAAGTTATTAATTTGCTACTAATAATTTCTAAACACTATGATTCACCAATACCCAAGAAGAGTTACTGCATTCCTAATCTGTACAAAGATGATTCTTAGATCAATGTGTCTCTTTCACTAATTATCCTCAGGTTTCCACCCGTGGATTAATTAATATAATTTTCATATATCCTGTATTTATCACTGAGATACATTGCCTTCAAGTACATTTTGTACTTTTAAATAATACGGTGAATTATCTTAAGAAAACCACTTAACCTAGAAGAGAACTTCAACTGTTACTCACATTAACCTGCATCCATCAACCACGCAGAAGGAACCACAGAGCTCACACCCACGAAGGTATGAAATCAGCCCGAGTGCATCCATTCTGAGGAGGACAGAGCAGAGCAAGATTAAAAAATGAGATTTAATTGCCACTGATCCTTGCTCTTTACTTCATAGGCTCAGGATTTAGATATTTATTTTTATCTTTAAAATATATATTTTATATATAAATAATTTTATATATTATACATAATTGTATAATAAAATATGTAAGAATGTAATACAACATGTAACTACATAAATACATAAAATATGTAAATAAAATATTGAATACATTAAAATATAGTTATACTATAACACAAAATAAATAAAATAGTAAATAAAATGAAATATATGAAATAAATAAAATGGATTAATAAAATAATGCTTCATATCAACCTAATAATAACATTGGCATATTTTACCCTCCTTGATATTTTTAACGGTACTTCTGGATTCTTTTGAACAACACAGTAAGTGGCCTGAAACACACCACACAAGCCAAGATAAGAACTTGGACTCCTACTCACACGGACTCCTAACTCCTAACACAGACGCAACCAGAGGGTCGTGACCTTGGAAGAATGTTGCAATAAGCTGGAGCGTGTCCGTTCTGAGGAGTACAGAGCAGAGAAGATGATAAAAAAGGAGACGGTCTTCCATTTACCCTTGATTTACATCTTTCATTTAGTCAGGCATTTAGGCAATCATTATTTGAAGTCTATTTCATTTTTCTCGTAAGAAAACGAACCTACATTGAACTTCGCGCTGACCCAGGTCATAAACGCTGCCTGTAACTTTCCTTCAGAGACGTTACGCTCAGGTACCATTCATTTCTCTCTGGACTTCAATGTTTTCAAAATACATTAGTAGTATTTCTTGTCTCCCACGTATTTTTTAAATTGGACCAGGCTTCTACAAATACACGGTACAAATACACAGGCTTCTAAATACACGGTTCCACCTGCCTCCTTAGCGCAGTAGGCAGCGTGCCAGTCTCACAAATACACGGTTCCACAGCTGTATTTCAATAGTCCAATTTTTTTTTAAGATTTTATTTATTTATTTGACAGACAGAGATCACAAGTAGGCAGAGAAGGAGGCAGAGAGAGGAGGGGAAGCAGGCTCCCTGCTGAGCAGAGAGCCCGATGCGGGGCTCGATCCCAGGACCCTGAGATCATGACCTGAGCCGAAGGCAGAGGCCTAACCCACTGAGCCACCCAGGCACCCCTCAATGATCCAATTTTAACAAAGAACATAAATGTATGAAGAGAAAGACCGTATGTCTCTCGTGTTGGACCTCAGAGTTCCAGACACGTATTCATCGCGTTCGACTCATACGCCACCAGCGGTCATCATCGATCCAATATGGTCCTTCTTTTTCTTCATTCATTTCTATTTATTGATTAAAACATTTATTCATTAATAATCATTTCTGAACACTATGAAAAACAAAACCCGAGAAGAGCTCTGGTATCCCTAATCCGTACATAGATTATTCTCGTATCAATGTATCTCTTTTATTAATTATCCTCAGTTTTCTACACATGGATTAATCAGTATTTCATATGCTCCATACTTACCACTGAGATGCAGTTGCCTTTTTAAATTGTATTTCAGGCTTTTTAATAAAACAGTGAATAGCCTTTAAGAAAACACAGGGAGGGGTGCACGAGCAGCTCAGTCAGTGAAGTGGCCAACTCCTGGTCTCCGCTCAGGTCTTGACCTCAGGGTTGTGAGTTCAAGCCCCACGTCGGGCTCCACACTGGGCATGGAGACCACTTAAAAAAACATATGAAAACCAAGAAAAGAATTTTAACTCTTACTCACATTAACCTCTGTCCTCTTCTTCTACAGAGGAAACCAGGAGCTCATGACCATGGAAGACGCTTCACGCAGCTCCACGGCATCCATTCCAAGGATGACAGAGCAGAGTGGGTGACAGAGAAAACACTGACCCCCAACCGCCACTGACCCTTGCGCCCCATATTTCAGAGTCAGGATTTATTTATTGTTTTCAATGTGTGTATATTATCTTACAAAAGGAAAAACTCAATTTCACTAGCAAAGAGAATAAAATTCACTCCTCCTTATCAAAGGATATATGACCTCAAAGAGGTGAGAACTTTGACCATTCCTTTTTTCTTTTTAAGATTTTATTTATTTATTTGACAGACAGAGATCACAAGTAGGCAGAGAGGCAGGCAGAGAGAGAGGGGGCAGCAGGCTCCCCGCTGAGCAGAGAGCCCGATGTGGGGTTCCATCCCAGGACCCTGAGACCATGACCTGAGCCGAAGGCAGAGGCTCAACCCACTGAGCCACCGAGGCGCCCCATGGATAAGTGTTTTGTAAATAAATCTATAATCTCCTTTTTGGTCTTTTATGCTGATATATTCTATTTTTTTAATTGGATCAAGGAAATAATAAGTAAGTATGAAGTGGGCCCAATATTGTCCAGTTACAGAAATATGCGGTTAGACAAGAAACACTGTTAATATATTTTGCAAACAATTATCTATTAGGAAATACACGGTATGATGGTGTTATTCTTTAAGTAACCATCAGTGTTCATGCTGTCTGCTACAAGACTGATACTGTTCATTTTCCTAAGAAAAATAAAATATGTTATCCCAATTAATTGCTTATTCATGATGGATGGAATAAAAGGTGGAATGCAGGGACCAATGATGTAAGGTCTCAATTTTTTGATCATCTGCTCTGCCTTGTGCTCCTTGAAATGCCACCCCCCCGCCCCCCGTCTGATTCAGACATTCCACCAAAGCCACGAGCTTTGTGGTTGCATCTACGTATTAAGAGCACAGGAAACAATGTGGGTAATAGTCAAAATTCTTTAGTTGGTTTGGTGGTCTTTTAAAAATAGATTGTAGCTGCACAATTAATAATGCGATGTGATGTTAAGGATCACGACCATAGCCAGATAGTAAATTTGAGGCTAATAAGAAGCATTATATTAATTATCTATATAGGCAACATTTCAGTTAATTAATGAAAGATACTGTCAGTAGGAAATAATTCTAAAGACAAATGTTGGAGATATTTAAGGCTCTTGTTTCAAGTTTTGTGGTCTCTAAGCATTTATTGTATTGTTGTTAGTCAATTGATTAATTAATTCAATAAAAACACATAGACATTAGTGACTGTAATGAGGCCCAAACGTGACTGCTCATGTATGAATGGCAAACATGGAAATTAATTAGTCTATTCCCTTTTTTGGAATTATTTCAGTGAATGTATGTCTGGAATGTACAAAGATCGTATTCTCATAGCGATTTTGTGGCCAGAGATTCATTGTTATTAATGGACTAATGATGGAACTATTAAGCAAATACAAATAAATATGTAAAGAACAAAAGGGCAGCACATTGTCTCACTGTTAAAGTTTGTGATGAAGCAAATTGTATCAGTAATAACCACTGAAAGCAGTGATACCCATTAAGAAATAAATGGACAGGGGCGCCTGCGGGGCTCGGTGGGTTAAGCCCTTGCCTTCGGCTCGGGTCATGATCTCAGGGTCCTGGTATCGAGCCCCGCATCGGGCTCTCTGCTCGGCAGGGAGCCTGCTTCCTCCTCTCTCTCTGCCTGACTCCCTGCCTACTTGTGATCTCTGTCAAATAAATAAATAAAAATCTTTATTAAAAAAACATTTATCCAAATATAATAATAGAATAAAAATGCATGAACACAACTAAAAACAAGAACCTCATCTATTCTTGACTCCTGTGTATAAGATCCCATCAAAGGATGGCAACAGGTTACATTTCCTGGTGTGTTGACCCTCAGAATTCAGAAAGTATTCATCGTGTATGACTCATACACCACCAGTGGTCATCATCGATCAAGTATGGCCCCTCTTTACCTTCATTCAGTTCTACATTGTTTACTAACTTGTTAATTCAGTAACGATAATTTAAAACCTTATTATTCATGATACCCCAGTCCACATACAGAATTGTTCTCCCATCAATGTATCTGGGTGTGGTACAAAAACAATGAATACTGTTATGCTGAAAAGAAATAAAAAATACATATATGTATATCTCTTTCATTTACATATCTTAAATTTCACCTGTGACATAATTTAAAAAAACCAAAAAATAAAAAAAGATAATGTGAAAAAGATTATCTTAAATTTCATGCATGTAATAATATACTATTTCACAGGAATTCAATAGTTGTCACTAGGCTACAGTTGGCTACCTTTCACTCTACGTAGCACTTTTCAAAATACACCAAATATCGTAAAAAAAAATAAACCAAAAAAAAAAACCTGAAACCAAGACAAGAACTTGACGACTACTCACAGGGCTCTCTGCGCTTCTAACATTCAGATGTAATCATGGAGCTCACCAGCATAACACAATGCTTCCTCAGTGTGCCTGTCCAGAGAAGTACAAAACACAGTCAATGAGAAAAAAGAAAGTTAAGACCTTATCTCCACTGATCCCCGCTTTCCATATTTCATTGTCTCACTTATTTTTCACTTAATTAAAGACACAACCTCAAACCTGACACTGACTCAGAGAGACTAGACTCTTACCAGTATAACACTTAGCTAAGAAGGTTAACACCTCTTCTCTACTCACTTCCTAATGAACATAAATATTTTCAATTTCCATATTTCTTTAGTGGTTCTATCATGGATCCACTAATAATAACAAACCCAAATGTATAGACTCAAAATAAGAACATGATCTTTGTGTATTCCTAAGATCCATGTACAGGATCCAATAGAAAAGAAGGAGTAGATTTTATTATGTTGGACCTCAGATACCTGGACACGCACTGCCCATCATCCATGAATCAGCCATCACCTGTCATCATCACTGGTCCAGTAAAAGTCCCCTTGCTCTCAATTCCTTTCTACACTTGTATTGATTAAATAATTAATTCACTGAAAACATTAAAATGAGTGTAATTTACAAAAACCAAAGAATAAGATGCCTGAATGCCCTTAACTTTGAATATAGAATCATTGCCAACATAGCTTCTATTTCTTTCATTGATCAAACTCAACGCTATGTAATAAATTAATGAATACAATGTTTTACATCATATTTATAAGTCCTCCATAGTGAACCTTTTCATGATACTTATTACTTTTTAATAATACCACGAACACACACAAATGACCCAAACAAAAACAACATTTTTGACCATTACTCTCCTTGTTCCATTTCCTAACACAAAAGGAAGGTCACGTGACAATCCTGATTGCCAACGGAAGACGAAATCAGCTCGAGCACCTGTTGTGAAGAGGACAACACAGACGGGGATGAAAAATGGAGGCTTTCTCTCCACGTACCCATGCATCCCACCACTCGCTTACATAATCATGGAAGCATTTATTAACTTAATGGATATATTTATTCTTACCTTAAAAATAAACTTCAAACTTGGAACTGCATCAGACAATAAGTGACTCCAGCATTTCATGATCTTAATCAACGCCGGTCAAAGATGTAACACACTCAGTCCTTTCTGTCCGTTCTATCCATTGTATGTTAATATGCTTCTGCCTTGCTCTATATTTACCAAAAACAAAACTTCAGTCTCCTCACCTTTATTCATTTATACATTTGTTCATTTATCCTATCATTAATAGTTTCATAAATTACTAATAGTTTCATAAATCAATTACTAAATTTCATAAATTACTTACTAACATCAACAACAAAATCCTTATTTATTACTGACATCTGTATAGAGGATCCCCAAACACAGGAGAAACAGACTAGTGTATTTATGGATCAGCTCTGAGTTCCAAACACATTTACCACCAGTTGTCATCCTTGGTCTGAGACTCTTTCTTTCCCTTCTCATAAACATTTATTTACTAATTCACTAATAAAAAAATACACATAAATCAAAATATAAGAATATGGTCCTTCAGCATTCCTAATGTCTGTCTCTGTAATATTACAGTGACTCAATCTCTCTCATCAACTGACCTTGATGTTACATTTACGGATTAGTAAAAATAATGCTACATATCAATCCAGTAGTAAACACTGTTATATTTTGCCTTCTCTGATTTTATTTAATACTTCGGAATAAACACACTGAATAGCCCTAAATAAACCAAGACAAAAGCTCTGAGTCTTACTCACATGGTCTCCATGCTCCTCCAACGCAGATGCGAGCAGAGGGCTGGCGACCTTGGAAAATGTTACCGTCAGCTGGGGTGTGTCCCTTCTGAGGAATACGGAGCAGAGTAGTATGACAAAAAAAGAGAGAGAGAGAAACATTCTTCCACTGATTCTTGCTTTAATTCTTCCATTTAGCCCGGCATTTAGGAAATCATTACTGAAAAATATTTATTTCATCGTCTTCCACAAAAATGAACTACTTTGAACTTCCCAGTGGCCCAGGATATAAAAACCGTCTACAATCGGTCCTGTCTATCTCATCCAATCCAAAGAGGGGACAGTCCTGTACCATTTACTTCTCTTTGGACTTCAGTGTTTTCAAATTGTATTAATAATACTTCTTGCCTCCCCACATATTTTTTTAAATTGGACAATGTTCCTACAATGTGTATTTTTTTACGTATTTCCTTACTGATATCTCATTGATCGGATTATAATCGAGACTGGAAATGCATGGAGAGAAAGACCGCATCTCTTCTGTGTTGGACCTCAGAGTTCCAGACACGTATCACTCATCATCCGTGATTCGTACGCTGGCAGTTATCATCACTGATCCAGAAAGACCGCTTTCTTCTCATTCATTTCTACATTCTTCATTAATTCAGTAATTCACTAATTACTATTTAAAACTGTATGATTCACGAAACCTGAAGGAGGAACAGTTATCTATAGTATGGATCTGGAATCATTCACGCATCACTCTTATCTCCCATCAGTTATTCTGCTTTTCATAAACGCCTTGATCGATGTCACAGTTCGTTTTAATCCTGTATTCGTTACTAGGCCTCAGCTGGCCTTCTCTGGTTGTAATTCATATTCTGTATGAACACAATGAATATCCTTAGCAAAATACCAGAAACAAGGCAAGAACTTGGACCGTTACTCACATCCGTCTCCTGTCTCCTCAGTACAAAAATACAACCCGAGGGCCCTTGATCGGGGAGAATCTTTAAGCAGGTCTAATCTGTCCGTCCTGCGGAGTGTAAAGCAGAGCATATCATAGAAACAGTCAAGACATTCTCTATTGGTCCGTGCTTTTAACCCTTCCTTAAATCCACTGTTGGTCAACTCTTAATTTGGTGTAAATATATTTTTTCTCTTGAGAAAATGAACAACTTTGATTTACTAATGACCCAGAATCTGAACATTGTCTACGACTTACACTCTCCACAGCATCCTTAGCCATATGCACATCTAACAGTTGCGTAGCTCTCCCTTCTAAGTTTTCAAAGAATGTTCATAGTATTTCTTGCATAATCATGTATTTCTTGCATAATCATATAATTGGACAATGCTTCAATACATTCCCCTTTATTTAGGTTTATTGATTATTTAATTAACCCAATCAAAAAATTAAAAGAAAATGCAGGAAAATTAACAGCAAAAACAAGATCCTCGTGTATTCTGGACATCTGTCCACACGGGATCACTTCAAACAATGGGAATGCACAAGATTTCTCTTCTGTTAGACCTTGAAGTTCCAGACACGTATTCATCATATATGACTCACACGCCATCGGTGGTCATCATCGATCCAGTATTATCCCTCTTTTTCGTTATTCATTTCTAGTTGTTTACTGAGGAATCATTAATGCACTAATAATTTTAAATGCTGTAATTCATAAAAACTGAGGAAGAACTCAAATGTCCCCACTTCTACCAAGATAATTCTCACATCAATATATCTCTTTAATTACTTTAATGAATTATCCTTTAATTAATATTGCTTACATCAGCTCAAATGTGTCCATTTTGAGACATGCAAAGCATGGTCGATGATAAACCATAGAATTGAACGTTTATTTCCATTGAGTCTTGCTTTCCACATTAATCATGCATGGTTTAACCATTATAATAGTTTATATAGCCCGCATTTATCAGGGAAATACAGTGCCTCTTTTCATTATATGCCGTAGATTTTTAATAATACAGTGAATGACCTTAAACCTTAAACAACACATAAACCAAGAAAATCATTTCACTGTTACTTACATTAATCCCCATCCTTCTATTACGGAGGCAAGCACAGAACTCAGGACCATAGAAAATGTTACATCTGCTCGGGTGTGTCCGTTCTGAAGAGTACACAGTAGGGCAAGATAAAAAAAGGACTGAGATATTGTGTTCACAGACCCTGGCATCCCATCTTTAATTCACTCCCTTATTAAGTAATGAACTACAATACTGCATTTTTTTTTTCTCATAAGTAAAGGAACACTATCAATCTAGCCGATAAAGAATAGGAACATTGGTTATTACTTATCCATAACTGCATCATCCTCGAAGAACAAGTCCTATACCATATGTCCCCTTATAGACATCAGCATTTTAAATACGCACTAACACTATTCCTTACTTAACCACCTATTTTTATCATCGGACAAGATTTCACTGCTTTAATCTTTATATGCTTCTTTATTGATTGTTTCATTGATCCAATTATAAAAATTAAAAGAAAATGCATGAACAGAAGGACCCACAACCAAGATCTTTGTATGTGTTTGGTATCTGTCTACAGAGTCACCTCAAAGATGACAATAAACCAGAATCCGTTTCTGCTGGACCTCAGAGTTCCAGACACGTATTCATCATATCCGACTCATACGCCACCAGCGGTCATCATCGATCCAGCGATGTCCGTTTCCCTTCATTCAATTCTACGTTTCTGTCGAGTAACTCATTGAATCGCTAGTAATAATGTTAAAACCCTGTCATTCACAGAAGCCCAAGAAAACTCAGGATATTCTTAATCTGTAAATAGAAACATTCTCACATCAATAGATCTCTTTTAAAATTATGTTGTTATTCGTTTAGGCATTAATCAATATCATGTTTCATACAATTCAGTATTTGTCACTGAGCTCTTGTTGACCTTCTGTGATTCTACTACATGGAACTCTCAAGTAATATAATGAATTCCCTGAATAATAAAATCACGGAAACCAAGACCAGAAACGGGATGTTACTCACGCTGTTCTCTGTTCTCTAACAGAGGGATGTGACCACCGAGCTCGCCACCAGGCAGGATTGCTTACATCAGTTCAAATGTGTCCATTTTGAGACATGGAAAGCTCCGTCGATGATAAAAAAAATATATATATATAACGTTCATTTCCATTGATTCTTGCTTTCCACATTTCATTTACTCGGTCATTGAGGTATCTATGAATGTTGCTAATATTGGTTTTTGTTTGTTTTAACAACAGCAACAAAAATCTTCAGACTTAAGATTGACCCAGAACCATAAAATTGACTCTGAAGTGTTCATGTCTAAATGATTGTTGGCTAGAGAAGAGACAGTCCTTATCCATTTAGCTCTTAATGGGTGTCAGGGTTTGCAATTTTCATTAGTATTTCTTGCCTATACACCGGTCTTCAGGGCTGTCAATGCTTCATGTGTTTATGTTTATCACTATTCGTATTCCTCAGTGGTTCTACCCTTGATCCAATTGTAATAATAAATATAAATGTATGACCCAGTGAAACCATTATCTTTGTGCTTTCCGAACACCTGTGCATAGGATCAAATAAACAGAGAGAAGGACTGTGTATTGAATGGGACCTCCGCGATCGACATAAATACCATCAATCCTCCATAACTGACCCACCACCAGTCATCCTCACACGCAGATAAAAGACCAACTTTGCCTTTATTCTTTCTACATTTGTATGAATTCAATCATTAATTCATTGATTATAGTAAAATACCTGGTTAACAATGACCAAAGAATTAATAAATTGGCTATTCCTAACTTCTATCTATAGAATAATTGCCAACACAGATTATCTCTCTCTCATTAATCAATCTCAGTGTTACATAGTATCAATAATCAATATGTTTCCTATTTATCACTGGGCCATAATTTACTTTTTTATTATTTCTTTAAAGATTTTATTTATTTAACACAGAGAGAGATCAAAGGTAGGCAGAGAGAGAGGGGGAAGCAGGCGCCCTGCTGTGCAGACAGCCCGATGCAGGGCTCGATTCCACGACCCTGAGATCATGACCTGAGCCAAAGGCAGAGTCTTAACCCACTGAGCCACCCAGGTGCCCTACTTTTTTATTATATTTATAAATTTTCAATAATACTGTGAATATCCTTAAACAAATGACCCAAACCAAGACAAAATCTCTAATTACTACTCACCTTGCTTTACTTTCCTAAGACGCAGGCAACGTAACGACCGTGATCAGGGCAGCGGTGGAATCAGCTGGAGCATCTGTTCTGAAGTGTACCAAGCAGAACAGGAGAAAAAAAATGAGACATTCTTTCACTACCCTTGCTTTACATCTGTCATTTATTTGGTCAGGCCTTCAGGAAATCGTTACTGGAGAATATTCATTTCATTATCTTTTGTAAAAAGGAACGCTTCGAAGTTCATCAACATTGTCGGTAACTTGACCTGTCTACACCATCCAAGTCGACGAGGGAACAGTCATGTACCATTTATTTCTCTATGGACTTTAGCATTTTCAAATTATATTAATAGTACTTCTTGCCTGCCCGCATATGTTTAAAATTGGACAATATTTCTACAATTCACTTTTTTAAAATGTATTTCCTCATTGGTGTTTCATTGATCCAATTACAATCAAGAATGGAAATGCACGAAGAGAAAGACCACATCTCTTCCGTGGTGGACCTCAGAGTTCCAGACACGCATCACTCATCGTCCGTGATTCATGCGCCGGCAGTTATCACAGACCCAGAAAGACTGCGTTCTCTTCATTCATTTCTACACTGTTTATTATTCCATTAATTCACTAATTATAAAACTGTATGATTCACAAAAGCTCAAAAGAGCCTTGATCGCCCTGATAGGTATCTGGAACCATGCCCACGTTACACCTCCGTCATATTTATTATCAGTTTTTCATGTTTTAATCAGTGGAACACTTCATTTCAACCTCGTATCTGTCACCAGGACACAGCTGGCCATTTGAGTATCACTACCCAGGAATCTGAGTAGATTTCATCTTTTTTATTACTGCAGTAAAGAGGGTTGGACACGCCACCCAAGTCAAGACAAGAACGTTGGTTATTACTCACATTGGTCTTCCGACTCCTAAAACAAAGATGCAAGCCTGGACCTCATGGTCAGGGAGGATCCTAGCTCAGGCGTGCGGTGTCTGTCCTCGGGAGCGTACGGCAGAGCACACGACAACACGGGCTGAGACACTGTTTCCACTGGTCTTTGCCTTTCCCCTCCCACACAGTCAGTCATCCGGGCCATCATTAACCTGGTGTATGCATGTTTTCTCTCAAGAAAACAAACTTCAAATTACCACTGACCCAGACGACGAGCACTATCCGTGACTGATCCCGTCTATATCATCCTTAGCTGTAGAGGTAACAGCCAAGGACGATGGGCTTCTAACTGCACATCGGGCTTTTCATGCTACAGTAACAGTATTAGTTATTAATCACTAATAATAAATTAATAAATTGAGTCCTAGTTATTGCCTAACCACACCTTTTTATAGACAGTGCTTCCCTCTCTTCATCATTTTTATTTATTTTTATTTTTATTTATTTATTTATTTATAGGATCGATTATTTACCTATATGTAAATGTAAATTTACATTTGTATTTACATATATGTAAATTTATGTTTACATATATGTAAATACATTGTGTGCATATGTGTATATTTACATATATGTATATGTAATGATACATATAAATGCATGCACACTAAAACCAAAAACAAGATCTTGCTATGTTCCTGACATCTGTCTGTTACA
Organism: Meles meles; assembly: GCF_922984935.1. Classification (NCBI taxonomy): domain Eukaryota; kingdom Metazoa; phylum Chordata; class Mammalia; order Carnivora; family Mustelidae; genus Meles; species Meles meles. The sequence continues at coordinate 147,408,234 of NC_060071.1, read as the reverse complement.
AATAATAACGAGAACGGACTAGATTAATTTTCTGTTGGACTTCAGAGTTCCACGTATTCATCGTACAGGACTCACACGCCACCAACGGTCATCATCGATCCGATACCCTCCTTCTTTGTGACAGCCTTTTGGAGACGGAGTGAATCACTAGTTCACTGATAATTTAAAATCCTATTATTCACAAAAAATGAAATGAGTTTTTATGTCCTTAAATTGAATATACATCAGTATCCTTCATTAATTATCTCAGTTTTCCATACACGCATTAATCAATACTGTGTTTTCTAAAACTCAATATTTATCACAGAGCTACAGTTAGCCTTCTGTGATTCTATATGGAATTTTCGAATAATACGGCAAATGAGCCGGAAAAAATCACGGAAACAAAGAGAAGAAATCGGACTATGACTCACATGGGTCCCTGTGAGTCTCTCACATCGAAGCTGTCATAGAGCTCGCCCCCGTGGACTAATGCTTGGTTAGCTTGAATCTGTCCGTTCTGAGAAGTACAAACCACAGTCAATGACAGAAAAAATGAAAAAAATTTAATCTCCACTGATACTCACCTTCCACATTGATGTTCCTCAGTCTTTTAGGAATCCAAAAATTTTCATAACATAGATCTTTGTCTCTTAACAAAAAGGAAAACGTCAACCGTGACACTGACCCAGAACAATGAAACTGACTCTTAATCATTCATGTCTATATAATCCTTAGCGAAAGAAGGGACAGCCAGGAAACAACTATTTCAGGAAGGGCATCAGCGTCTGCGAATTTTATTACTGACATGACCATATTATGTTCAGAGTTAGGGAATAATTAACTTTTCCTCTTAATTTATTATTTGTATTTTCTTTAATGATTCTTCTTTACATATATTCTAATTTTTTATTATTATTTTTTTCCTTTTTTTTATTGTGTCATGTTTTGTCACCATACAATACCTCATTAGTTTTTGATGTAGTGTGCCAAGATTCATTGTTTATGGACAATCCCCAGTGCTCCATCTTTAATGATTCTATCACTGGTCCATCAACAATAACGAATATAAATATATTCCTCCAAGGGGTACCTTCATGGCTCAGTCAGTTAAGTGCCTGACTTCTGATTCTGGCACAGGTCATGTTCTCAGGATCATGGGATCTATCCCCGTGTCAAGACAGATACGAGGTTGAAATGAAGTGTTCCACTGATTAAAACATGCTGGGCATGGTGCCTCCTCAGGATTCTTTCTCTCCCTTTCTTTCTGCCCCTCCTTTCTAACAGTAAGTCAGTAAATAAACAAATATATAAATTCATCCAGAATAAGGACGTAATCTTTAAACATTCTTAGCATCTATCTGTAGGATCAAATAAACAGAGAAAATAGAATACTAATTATATTGCATCTCCGGGTTCCAGACACGTCCTGTCCGTTGTCCGTTGACTCCTCCCCCACTGGTCACCGCCACTGGTTTCAGCAGAGGTTACTTTATTCATTTGTACATTTCTATCAATTAAAACATACCTTCACTGGTAATAATAAAATCAATACACTATTCAGAAAAACTGAGGCCTATGATACTTGAATATTCCTAAACTCTTCCTACAGAATCACTGCCAAAATAGATCATATCGCTTTCAGTAATAAATGTCATGTATTATCAATTCATCAGCATAATGTTTCATATATTTATCACTGAGCCATCATTAATATTTCCTTATATTTATTATGTTTTAATCAGACCATGAAAGCCCTTAAACAAATGACCCAAACCAAGGAAAAAACGCTGATCATTACTCACGTTAGTCTCTTTCCTATAAAAGGGAACATGGTGACCTGGACCAAAATGAAGGCAGAAATCAGCTTGACCTTCTATTCTGGAAAGTACCAAGCACAAAAAGTGATAAAAAGATGAAGACTTTCTCTCAACTGATCCATATATCTGTCTACTGATTCTTTCCTGGTTCAATTATGTTAAGAAAAGCAAATGCATGAAGAGAAGGAACACATCTCTTCCTGGGCTGGACCTCAGAGTTTCAGACACATATCACTCACCATCCGTGATTCATGCGCCGGCAGTTATCATCACCGATCCAGAAAAGACGGCTTTCTCTTCATTCATTTCAATATTGTTTACTGACTCACTTATTAACTCACTAATGATAATATTTAAATTCCATTATTTACAAGCCCCAATAAGGCCTTGATATCCCTAATATGCTTCTAGATCCAGCTTTCTATCACTGTATCTCTGCCATGTATCGGTTTCTCATACATGCTTCCTAAAAATCAATACGCAGCTTCCTAAAAATCTCCTATTTGTCAGTAGGATAAAGATGGCCCTCCTTGATTATATTTCGAATACTGGATTACTACAGTCAATATCCTTAGACCAACAACCCAAACCAAGAGAAGAAATGTGATGATGCTTACACGGGTCTCCAGTCTCCTAAAACAGATGCAAACGTAGAGGTCAGGATCAAGGGAGAAATCCTTCAATCGGTCCAGTGTCTCTTCTAAGAAGTACAAAGCAAAGCAGGTGATAAAAACGGTTGAGACATTCTCTCCATTCATGCCAGCTTCAACATCCACACAGCTCTCTAGGCGATCATTAATCTGGTGTAGGTACTTAAGTCTGTTATGAAAACCAGCGACTTCGATCATGCCACTGAGCCAGAATGTGGACATGATCTAATGCACACTGTCTCCGTGATCCTCACCTTAAGCGGTAAGAGTCAAATAGCATTCGTTTCTTAACTGAACTACCATATCATACTGATAGTATTCCTTGCCTCACTACATATTTTCATAATTGGACAATGCTTTACTCTAGTCATCTTTATTTATTTATTTATCTATTTACAGATTCTCACATTTATCCAATTGTAACAATAAAATAAAAATGCATAAACGCCAAGACCGACAGCAAACCTTCCATTTATTCCCGGCATCTGTCTACAGGATGCCTTCAGACTGGGAGTGGAGTAGACCAGTTCTAGGTTGGACCTCAGAGTTCCAGACACGTATTCATCGTACACGACTCATACGCCACCAGCGGTCATCATCGATCCAATATCGTCCCTCTTTTTCTATGTGTTAATTGATCAAATCATTAATTCACTACTAATTGTTAAGTGGTACGATACCAAAAAAGACTTAAGTACAAGTCTCAAATCTGTACACAGAATTAATCTCACATCAACGCATCCCATCAATGTCTTCAGACTGCACACCTGCATTCATCAATGAGCTTTGTACGTTCCGTATTTAACACGGAGATCCCGCTGCCTCCTTAATTCTATTTTACGTATTTAATCCATAATACTAATAGATAATAAATTAATAATTAATAACCAGCAGTGAATAACCTTTAAAAAATCCCCTTAAACTCAGAAGAGAACGTCAACCGTCACTCACATTGATCTCCATCCTCCTATTATACAGAAGTAACCGCAGACCTCGCGCCCAGGGAAGTCGCTGAATCATCTCGTGTGCGTTCATTCTGAGGAGTCCAGAACACAGCGGAAGATTAAAAAAAAAAAAATTGGAACCTAATCCACACTGATCCTTGCTTTCTGCATTTCATTTACCCAGTATTTGATATTTATTAGTTTCTTTATATACGTATGGTCATCTTATAAAAAATCCGATCTTTGGTCTGAGAAACAATTAAAGTGACTCCCACTTGGGCATGCCTATAGACCCAAAGAGATGACCTTTGGTCAGTTATTTCTTAATGGTCATCATTCCGTTTTTCCGGTTTTTCACATTAATATATTCTGCCTTGATACTTGGGTTTGTATTTGGACAATACGTCACGCTCTTCTTCCTTATACGTTTATCTGTATTTGCATGACGGTTCTATCACTGATCTATTAATAATAACGCCTGTGTCTATGAAACAGAACAAGAATGTGATCTGGTACCTCACAGCTCCTATAGAATCGATTTCAAGAGAAGGAACAGACCAAATTACGTTGTGCTGGACCTCAGAGTTTCAGACACATAGTTTCATCGTCCATGACTCCTATGCCACTGTCCTCATCACTGGTCCAGGACTGAGTCTCTTCTTAGTTCATTTCTACCCTTGCATCCGCGAAATCATCAGTTCCTTGACAATTATAAAAATAATACATGGTTCCCACGAACCACAAAATAAGATCCTTGAATATCTCGAACGTCAGTTAACAGAATCATTATCCAAATGGCGAGCATCATCTCCATCTCATGCATTACTCATCAGTCAACGTAATGGGTCTCATCCCATTTGCCATCAGGCCTCGGTTATTTTTTTTATCAATTTAATGCTTTTTAATGATACCATGATTACCCTTAAACAAGTGGCCCTTTCCAAGACGATCATTTGACCATTATTCGCCGTCATCTCTTTCAGTACTCAAAGGGAACATCACAGTCTTGATCACAGCGGAAGCTGAAAACAGCTCAAGTGTCTGTTCTGAAGAGTGACGAGCAGGAAGATGATAAAAACTTTGAGCTATTCTCTCCACTGATTCATATATCCCACTGTTCACTTGCCGTCATTTAAGCATTTATGAAATTATTGTAATTTTCCCCTTAATACATCAAATGTCGACGCTGTAACAGATTCCAGTAATTACGACTTATTCCCCACATCATTCTTACTCAGACATGGATCTTTTATTTTCCATTCTGAGGCACCCTAATATCATTTTACTTATATATTACAGCAATGAACAATGCTCCACCCTCTTCATATTTATCTATTACTTGTTTACGTATTTTTTGTCATCATTTTTGTAACAATACTGTTAGACATGCACGTACACAAAGACATCTCTCCCTAGGATCACTTCCAAGAGGAGGAAGGACTAGATTTCTTGTGTGTCGGAACCCAGAGTTCCAGACCTGTGATGTTCATCATCCAAGACCCTGATGCCACCACGCGACATCATTTATCCAGGCGTGTCCCTCATGATCTCCAAATCATGTCTACAAGTTTTTATTAATTCATCAATTCATGAATAATAATAAAATAATACCTAGGGGTCACAAAACCTCAAAACAAGTCCTTCCATATCTCTGACATTTGTCTGCAGAATTAATTCCCACTAACAATATATAACATTCATTAATTGACCTCAATGTTTTTCCTACATAGGTTAATGAACACAATGCTTCTTATTAACCTGATTGTAATTATTGGGCCATGGCTGGTAATCAGGGGTTAGACTTCACAATTTTTTTTAATAATGGAGTGAAAACCTTTTTGAAAAACCACCAAACCAAGAAAAGAATTTTGACTCTTACTCTCACTGAGCTCCATGCTCCTGACACACAGATCCAACCACGAAGCTCACGACTAGGGTAGATGCCTTCCATCAGCTGACGGCGACCATTCTAAGGAGTACAAGACAGAGCAGGGGATCAAAGACTGAGATCTTATGCTCCTTCATCCCTGTATCCCACCTTTCACTCAGTCTGTCATTTAGGGAAGTGGTGACTTGAGATAATGTATATTTCTTTCCTATTAAATAAACAAACAATATCCATCTTGCCCCTGCCAAGAGGACACTGTTCTTAACACGGTACATACCACCAACCTTAGACAAAGAAACAACACTCTTAATACCGTCTCTTTCCTAATGGATATCAGTTTTTTCGATATAATTAATAGTAATTGTCGCCTAACCACCTATTTTCATTACACAAAGCTTTACCTTCTCTTCATTTAAATTTGTTTACACATCTGTGTATTAATAATCTCACTGATCCAATTATAAAAATAGGAAGGAAATTCATGAATGTAATGACCAAAACCACGGTCTTTATATATTCCTGACTCTGCCTCTAGACCACATCAAACGGGGACAATGGAGCAGATACCACCTGTGTTGGACCTCAGAGTTCCAGACACGTATTCATCGTGCACGACTCATACGCCACCAGTGGTCATCATCAATCCAATATCGTCCCTCTTCGTCACCTTTCGTTTCTCCATTATTTACTGATCAATTCATAATTCAGTAATAATAATTTTAACAACGCTGATTCCCACAAACTACATGGAGCTTAGAAATTTCATGTATCTATTCAGAACCATTCTCAAGTCTGTATCACATTCATTAATAATTCTCAATTCAAAAAAAAAAAAAAATAATTCTCAACTCGTATTATACGCATTAATCAATACAATGCTTTGTATCAATCCCATATTGCTCAGTGGGCTAATTGGATTCTACTGATTCTACGCCACGGTTTTCAATGACGCACTGAATCCTGCTGAGCAAAGAACGGAAACTAAGACCAAAACTTTGACGATGACTCACATGGTCTCCGTGTTCCTAACACGTGAATGCAACCGGAGATCTCGTGACCAAGGAAGAAGCCTTACATCTGCTTGCCAGGTCCTTTCTAAGGAGTACAGAGGAGCACAAACGAGAAAATTTCAGATCCTGTCTCCATTGGTCCCCCTTTACTACATTTCATGAATTCACTGAGGCATGCATTCACCTTTCATAGTGTGTTTTTTTTTTATCTAAAGGAAAGCTTAAACTTGAGGCTGATCAAAAGCAATAATAAGGGCTCTTCCGTATCAGAGCTTATAGAATTCTCAAGCAAAAAGGCAAAAATGCATATTCCGTTTACTGCTAAACAAGCATTCATGCTCACTTCTTATACGCCACCACATATATTCCAAGTGGACAATGCTTCACCCTATTTATCTATTTTTTTTATGTTTTCAAAGCTTTGATTACTGATTCCTTCATAACCAGAAATCTAAGGATATGAGTCCAAAATAAGAGTGTGAGCTTTGTAGACAATTATCATATGATCTCCCTGATATGAGGAAGTTGAGAGGCAGAGTGGGGGGTTTCGGGGTAGGAAAGGAACAAATGAAACAAGATGGGATCGGGAGGGAGATAAATCGTAAGAGACTCTTAATCTCACAAAACAAACTGAGGGTTGCCAGGAGAGGGGGTTAGGGAGAGGGTGGTGGGGTTATGGACAATGGGGAGGGAATGTGCTCTGGTGAGTGCTGTGAAGTGTGTAAGCCTGACGATTCACAGACCTGTACCCCTGGCGTTAATGATATATTATACATTAATAAAAAAATTTAAAAATGTTAAAAAAAGAGTATCAGCTTTGTGTATTTCTACACTGACCCATGGGGTCACTTACAACAGAAAACAAGCTAGATTTTGTTTTGCACGGACTCAGAGTTACAGGCGTGTAAGACCCAACCTCAGAGGATTCCTACACCACCAGTTCTCACCATCAATCTAGGTTGGGGTCTCCTTTTCTTCATCTGTTTCTACATTTCTAACACTTAAATTACTAATTCATTGGTAATAAAAATCAATCCATGATTTGGAAAAATCACCAAAAAACCCTTGAATAAGCCTAACTTCTATCTGTAGAATCGTGTACCACACAGATTGCATCTTTCACAAGTCGACCCCCATATTGTACATTATCAGTGAATCAACGTTAATATTTCGTACTGTATTTCTCATCAGACCATAGTTAACTTTTTTATTTTATTTACTACTTGACTACTTCTAAATGATATTGTGAATGCTCTTAAACAAATCACCAAAAACAAGGTCTTTGACAATTATTTGCCTTGATCTCTTTTCTAACACAAAGATATCATAACAGTCTTAATCACCGTAGATGATAAAATCAGATCAGTGCAGGCCCTCTAAAGAGATAATATGATACAGTAGACAATATGATAAAAAATTGAGTTATTGTCTCTATATTTTCCATCACTCATTTGAATAGGCAGCTGGGCATTTATTAATTTTGGTGATATTTATTTACTTTTCCATTAATAAACTTCAAATTGATTCCTGACTGAGAGCAATAACTATTACCTATCACTGTCTAAATCACCCTGCGTCAAATACAAAATACACTTGGTCCTTTTTTTATCTATTCCTTTACACTCATATGCCTTTTCCTTAGTATATATTTTGTTTTATGAACAAAGCTTCATTCTCCCCATATTTAGTCATCTATATATGTTTTTCTTCCATTGATACTTTTATAATAGTATTTTAAAGCCTAATGAACTCAAAGGCCAGGAACAAAATCCTTATACACACCTGACACCCATCCATAGGTTCCCTTCATAAAGCAGAGGGGACCAGAGTCCATTTGTGTTGGACCTCGGAGCGCCAGAAAAATGTCTCTATCATACATGACTCGTGTCTTACGCATCATCACTGGTGGTCCAGGACTGGCTTGCTTTCTCCATGACAACCTATATTTGTTCACCATTTAATACATCAATGAAGAAATATACATAAATCAGACACAAAAAGAATATGATTCTTTAGTAGCTCTAACCTCCATATACACAATCTATTTCCACTGAGACCAAATTTCTTTCATCAACTCAGATTAGTATTTCACATATGCATTAATCAACGGTGCTTCACATTAATCTCTTCTTTAACACGGGCATAGCTCACCTTCTTTGATTACATTTAATACTGTTTTTTTTTTAAGTTTTTATTTCAACTCCAGTTAGTGAACATGCAAGGTTGTATTAGTTCTGGGTGCACACACAGCGATTCAACACTCGCGTGCAACACCCAGCGCTCATCGTGAGTGTGCTCCTGAATGCCCGTCCGCTGCTCAACCATCCCCCGCCTCCCCAGCTTCCCCTTAGAAACATCAGTTTGTTCTTGGAAGTTAGGAGTCAGTTTCTTGGTTTGCCCTTCTCTCTCTCTTTCCCCCGTGTTTGTCGCGTTTCTTAAACTGCACATGAATGGCATCATACGGTGTCTGTCTTTCTCGTGCTACTTGTTTCTAGCATGATATTCTCTACTTCCATCCATATCATTCCAAATGGCGAGATTTCATTCATTTTTGTATGGCGATGTAAATTTTTAATAACACAGTAGAAATGTTATTTGAAACAACAGCACTGTGTTATACTCAACTAATGAATCACTGAACATTTTACCAAAAACTAATGATGTACTATGACGTGGCTAATTGAACTTAAAATACATACATACATACATAAAAATACGACAATACTCTAGCCAAGAAGAACACTGATTATCACTCACACTGGTCTCCCTCTTCCTAACACAGAGAGCTCCTGACCATTTGAGATTTTAAGTTAACTGGAATACTTCCATTCTGTGGAGGGCAGAAGGCCAGAACAACAGCAACAACAAAAGCACGGAGACACGCTCTCCACTGGCCCTTAATTCCATCTGGATTTATTCAGTCATGTAGGCAATTAGTAAGTTGTGATCATGTCTATTTTATTTTCTCTTAAGGGACCAAATCACGTGAGTACGGCCAATGACAAAGAATATGAACATTGATGGCTACACCTTACGGCCTGTGTCATACTCAGCAAAAGGGGCAACATGCTTCTGTTGTTTATTTTCACTAATTGTATTTCGTACCTTGCCCACATATTTTTATAATTGGACAATGATTTACTCCCCTCCTCTTTATTTGTAATATGCTTATTGCTATTTTCACTGATCCGATTATACCTGTAAAATGAAAATGAATAAAAACCAAACCAAAAAAAGAAGACCCTTGCGTATCCTGATATCTGTATAGGACCACGTCAGCAAGATGGAATGGATTTGTTTTGTGCTGGCCCTCAGAGTTCCAGACACACACGACTCCTGTACCCTCAGCTGCCATCATTGGTCCAAGACTGGCTCTTTTTTCTATTGTCATCTGTGTCTGTTTATTGCAATTAACTGCCTAATACAGAAATAAATCTAAGTCACCAAAAAAAAAAAAAAATCACAAGTAAGATCCTTGAATATCCCTACCACCCATCCATGCAATCATTTCCACTAAGGATAAACTCTTTCATTAACTGCACTCGGGGTTTCGCGTAAGGATTCACATCGGATTGGTTCCCAACTATGATACTTGATTTGGTACGTTTGGGCTTCTTGATTAAATCAAACACTTTCTGAGAACAGAGTAATTAAATCAAACAGAACAGAACATTCCATCCAAGACAAGAACAGCGACCAGTACTCACACTGCTCACCATGCTCCCACGACACAGAAGCACACACAGAACCGCGACACGTGCGGATGATATCCATGAGCTCGAGTGCGCCGGATCTGAGGAGTGGAGAGCGGAGAGCGTGTTAACAAACCGCAATCCCGTCTTCCCTGAGCTATGCCGCTAGAGTTCCCTTTTCAGGGATGTGGGCAATCATTAATTAGGCATAACTCTATGAATTCACTTTCTCTTAAAACTGGAACAACTTAGATCTTTTCCCCAACCCAGGAAATGAACATCGACTAGTATTTGCCTGTATCATCCTCAGCCAAAGATTTAAGTCATTCAACCATTTACTCGTCTTTGGACTTCACACTGTTTTCAAATTTATTGATACTATTCCTTGCCTTGCCACCTATTTTTATAATTAGAGCATGCTTTCCCATATTCCTCTTTATTTGTTTATATTTATATGTATTTGTTTAGTGACAATTTCAATGCTCTGATTATCATCGCAGATGGAAATGCATGAACATGCATGAACAAACAGAGAGACCAAAAACAGGATCTCCGTGTCTTCTGGAGTTCTGCCTAAAGCATCTTTCCAAACAAAGAGAATGCACCAAACTGCGTCGTTGGACCTCAGAGTTTCAGACACATGTTACTCATCATCATCCATGACTCGTACGCCACCAGTCATCATCATTGGTCCAGGACTGGTCCTCTTTCTCTTTGTTCACCAAGTTGTTTACGAATGCACACTAATGATGCAGTAAATACTCTTAAGCAAGCCACCCAACCCAACCCAAGAACTTTGACTATTACTCACGTTGGTGTCTACGTTCCCAATGCATCGATGCAGGCCCAGAGTTCATGACCATGGACGATGCTTCCATCAGGACAAGCTCGTCCATTCTGAGAAGTACAGGGCAGAGCAGTGGATAGAGAAAATTAAGCCCTTATCTACACTTACCCTTCTGTTCCACATGTCATTTACTCAATGTTTTACATATGTGTCAATTTTCCATTATTTTTCTTTCCTACTAACCAAGGGAAGAACCATGAACTTGGGACTGATTCAGAATTTTAAAATAATTGATTTTTTTTCCCATTTTATTTATTTTTTCAGCGTAACAGTATTCATTCTTTTTGCACAACACCCAGTGCTCCATGCAAAACGTGCCCTCCCCATTACCCACCACCTGTTCCCCCAACCTCCCACCCCTGACCCTTCAAAACCCTCAGGTTGCCCCAACCTCCCACCCCTGACCCTTCAAAACCCTCAGGTTGTTTTTCAGAGTCCATAGTCTCTTATGGTTCGCCTCCCCTCCCCAATGTCCATAGCCCGCTCCCCCTCTCCCAATCCCACCTCCCCCCAGCAACCCCCAGTTTGTTTTGTGAGATTAAGAGTCATTTATGGTTTGTCTCCCTCCCAATCCCATCTTGTTAATCACCTGTGTCTACATAATTCTTAGCCAGATAGTAACAACCTTGATCCGTTGATTTCTTAATGGTTATTGATGTTTTTAATTTTTATTAATAATATGTCCTGCCTCCAACATGTGTTCATAATTGGACAATGCTTCATTTTCTCTTTATTTATTTATATTTCTTAAATGGTTCTAACATTGATCCATTGAGGATAATAAATTCTGTAAAGCCAAAATAATAAATTAGATATACATATGTATCTATACAGGTATACAGATAATAAATCTATAAAGCCAAAATGAGAACATGACCTTTACATATTTTGGTATCTGTCCATAAAAATCATTTCCGAAAGAGGGGTTAGACTAATTATGAATTGTGTTGGATCTCAGAGTTCTACATAATTCTTTTTCCATTGCCCATGACTCTTACACCATCTCTGTTAACTGTGGAGAACAAACCAAGTGTTGCCGGAGGAGAGGTGGGTAGGGGGAAGGAGTCACTGGGTGGTAAGATATTAAGGAGGGCACTTTGATGTAAGGAGCACTGGGTGTTTTACGCAACAGATGAATCACTAAATTCTATCCCAAAATTAATAATATACTCTGTTAACTAACTTGAATTTAAATAAAATTATAAAAACCAAGCACACATACTATTATGTATCACCATCTGTCTCATCCTTATCCCAAAATGGAACCCCCGGACCCATTTACTAAGGAACTCCACTGTCTCCAAGTTCTAGTAATTCTTGCCTCACCACGTATTTTCATAGTTGGATACGCTTCACCCTTTTCATCTTTATGAACTGATATGTCTGTTTCTCTCATTTATTCATGACGACAATAAAATTAAAATCCATGAAGCACCAAGGCAAACCACAGGATCCTTGAGTGTTCCTAAAATCTACAGGCTCAGTCCCGCAGATACAAACACTTAAATCCCTTTTTGCAGTGGACCTCAGTGAGTCATAGATGTCTTGATCATAACATATGATTCAACATGCATTCCGTTCACATCACAGGTCCACAATTTGCCCTTTTCCATGTAATTTCTATATTCTTTTTATATACAGTCACCACGTGCATCAGAACTAAAACACTGTCTACCACTTACATCCCCTTCGTGTTTCTGCCTCATGACAACGATGGTTTACATCTGTATCAGTGAAAGAATGTGTAGGGGAAAACTGAAATAGAAATTTAAGGAGCTATAAAAATGAGTGGCATGGCCTTGATCTTTTTTTAACATCATCCTGAGCAGTGGAGGTGGGTCAGAGGATGGGGAATCCGGTGACGGGGATGAAGGAGCACCGGGTGATCCATGTAAGTGCTGAATCACTAGGCTGTACTCCTGAAGACTAACATCACACTGTACACTAACGAACAGGGACAGAAATAAACAGTTCTTTAAAATATAATGAAAGAAATGCTGAGGACGGGGCCAGCGATCTACAGTTTAACCAGCTTTCAGGGGACTGTGGTGCTCACTCCAGTCTGAGAAGCACTGCTCTACAGTCAGCAACACAGGAAGGGAACACCTTTCACCAACTGATCTCTTAACAAAAGGGAAGGTTTCCCAACTGGATGAACAGAAATTTACACCTCACATTTTTTCTTAATTAATCCAGCATTCATTATGTTATCTATCTACCTACCACCATTTATCTATCCATCTATCTACTTATCTATCATCTACTGATTTTTTAATTGATCCCTTTAGAATAATATACTGAATTCCCAGGAGCCACTTAAACCACATAATTAGATTTTTGCACATTACTGAAGTCTAGCTACAGCCTTATTCCTCTAGACGCAATATACCAAATTTCCTTTTGAAATGGACTTTCACTGAAGAAACGAGTAAATCACAAGACACATTCAGAATGCATCCTAGTCACATCATGGATCCTTGCTTGGCCCTTTTCTTTTCAAGTTTGTATTTAAATTCCAGTTGGTTAACAGATAGTGTAATTTTAGTTTCAAGAGTAGAAATGTACAGATTCATCACTTAGATACAACACCCAGTGCTTATCAGAAGTGCCCTCCTTAATACCCATCCCCCACTGAGCCCATTCCCTCACCCACTTCCCCTCTAGCAATCCTCATTTGGTCTTACAGAGTTGAGTCTGCTTTATGGTTTCCCTCTCTCCTTTCCTCTCCCTATGGTCATCTGTTACATTTCTTAAATTCCAATGAGTGAAATTATACGGCAAGTCTAACTGACTTGCTTCACTTAGCATTAGACACTCAAGCCCCACCCATGTCATTGCAAATGGCAAGATTTCATTCTTTTTGATGGCTGAGTAATATTCCATTGTATGTATATACCAAAATTTCTTTATCCATCCAGTCGATGGACATTGGGTCTCTTTCCCTATTTTGGCTATTGTAGACATTGCTGCTATAAACATCAGGGTGCACGTGTCTCTCTGAATCAACATTTCTGTATCCTTTGGGTAAATGCCCAGTAGTGCAATTGCTGGGTCATAGGGTAGCTCTATTTTTAACCTTCTGAGGAACCGCCACACTTTTTCACTTAACTTGTACATTCTTTAAAGATGAAAGTACAACCACGAGCCCACTATCCACTGCCCATCCAAAGACTGTGCCTGACATCTTTCTACGAGTTGTTTCATTGATTTAGCAACTTAGATCTTTTCCACAGAAAAACGTTTGTTTATAAACTGTGGTGCCAACCTAAGGTGAAAAATTAGATACTTAAGAAAGTGAATATAAAATCCTCCGACCTTTACAACAAATCGTATTGAAATCGGTTACTTCGTAAACTTTGCCACATATCTCCATCATAGGCCCGTATCTGGTCTTCTCTGATTTGGTTCATGCGTGTCAATATTTATCAATAGCTTTAATATTCATTCATTCATTCTAACTCATCAAAAATGGAGAAACTAGTCACTTAAAAAGAAATGAAAATGGTTAAAAAAAAAAAAATGGAAGCTCTCTAACTGCCCAGAAGCCCAGAATAGAAATGCTATTGTGTACGTATCTGTTCAGTTCTCCTGACTCAAGACGGTTGGGATTTGTGCCTAGGGAGGGACAAAACAAGAGCTGAATTCCTGGATCATTCATCAAAACATAGGCTTCATCTCCTTCTACTGCGCTCACTTATTAACTTATTGATTAATTTATCACGATAAAATGTTCACTCTTGTATCTGAACTCAAGATTATAACCCTAATTAATAAAAACTGTGTCAAGTTGCTCACTATCATAAATGACAAAGGACTACATAGCTCTTGCACAAGGTCACTGAGAAATTATTGATAAATATAGTTGTATGTATTCAAAATGTACAAAGTGACATTTGGTTTACATACACATTGTGGAACGATTACCAGGAGAACACAGTGAAGCCGACCGGGTTGGTCATAACTTGTTGTATGATTTGGTTTTGTCACTGATTCATGCTTGGTTCTCTTTAATACAGGTAGTTGATTACATCACGTAAACCTTTTTTTTCCCTCTATTTCTCAACTGAAAAAAACAAAAACCCCTGCGACCCAGAGACAGCACAGAACACGAATATCAACAACTACATACATCAGTCCCTGCATCCCTTCTGATGAGGTATAAACGCCTTAATGTATTTTGAATGGACTTCCATTTCTTTGAAATGAATTTGTGATGATATTAACGTCATTACATGCACTATAATTTTGTACACTTAGCCCCATTTTTCCTTCATGTACCCATACATTTTTTTAGTTATTATTGCACTGCTTAACTTTTAATAAGCCAACAGTATCTGTGAAATCCAAAGCCCATGAATGAAATTCTGGGACAACTCTAACAACGGCTTATAGGACCACTTGTAACAGAAGCAGGAGACTAGACTTCTTTCTGCACTGGATCACAAAGGTGTTGAGAAGCCTGATTCAGCGTGGCCTTTTATACTGTTAGTCATCACTATTGGTCCAGATTTTGCTCTTTTTCTTCACTGAACCATAATTCTGTTCAGAGATTAATTCATTAATCCACTAATAATAAAAATGTCCATGAGGTTTTGAAAAGTGAGTTTAATATCCCAATCATCTGTACATAAAATCATTTTCTACACGGCAAAGAGTCTACATCTATTTTGCTAACTGACCTCAGTGTCGAATGTATGAATTAACCAACGTGTTCATTTTAACCTTTTACCTTATCATTAGCATGTGGTTGGCAGGGACCCATGTGAAACACCTGCCCATAGAATCATCTCCCCAGCAATTCATTTCTTTCATTAACCGCCCTCAATATTTTGTATATGGATTAATAGACACAATGTCTCAGACTACGTGCAGTTGGGGACCGTGGTTGGCATTTCCCATTTTTTAACAATACAATGAGTACCCTTAAACAAACCACCCCAAAAACTAGACAAGAACACTGACCATGACTCACACGGATCTCCATTCTCCAACACACAGACACAGCCATAGGTCTTGCGATCACAGAGGAATGCTCGAATCAGCCCATTTTTGGCGTACAGAGAAAAACAGATGAAAACAAAAAGCTTTAGACCTTCTCTCCACTGGCCTCGCACCCCATCTCTCATCTCGTCAGTCACTTAGAGAATGTGTAATTGGGGGAACTGTTCAATAAGTGTCTCTTAATACGTGAACAGTAATGGTCTTGCCATTGGCATAGAATATGAACACTGCTTATTACTATTTAACACTCCCATGTTACCCGACCATGCCTACCCAGTCCTTTGCCAGGGAGGCAATACCTCTGTTTGTATCGTTTATTTCTTAATGGACAGGAGTGTTTTTTAATACACATTAATAGTATTTCTTATCTCACTACTTATTTTTGTAACTGGACAATGCTGTATGACCTTCATCCTTATTTATGACCTTCATCCTTATTTATATACTGTTTGTTGATCATCTCATTGATCCAGTTATAAAAATATCGAACGCATGAACATGAACCCAAAACAGGATCTTTCTGTACTCACGATATCTGTCTATGAGATCACTTCACACAGGACAGTGGTCTAGACCGCATTTCTGTTCCAGACACGGGTTCATCATACGTGACTCATAATGCCACCAGCGGTCATCATCGAGCCGGTACTGTCCCTCTTTTTCTCCATTCAGTGCTACATTGTTTATTGACTAATTCATTAACTCACTAATAATAATTCAAAGATGCTCTTATTCACAAAATGCAAAAAGAGCCTTGATATCTCTTTTCTGTCCTTAGGCTCGTTCTCACATCCGTGCATCACTCTCGTTGATTATAACGCTTTAGTAAATGCATTAATCAGCACAATCAACCCTTTCGTCAATATAATCAATTCCATAGTTGTTGCTGGGCTGCAGCTGCCCTTACTTGATTATTCTTCATACTTCTTAACGATATAGTGAAGATCTCTTTTTTTTAAATATTTTATTTATTTATTTGACAGAGAGAGAGATCACAAGTAGGCAGAGAGGCAGGCAGAGAGAGAGGGAGAAACAGGCTCCCCACTGAGCAGAGAGCCCGATGCGGGGCTCCATCCCAGGATCCTGGGATCATGACCAAAGCCGAAGGCACAGGCTTAACCCACTGAGCCGCCCAGGCGCCCCACGATATAGTGAAGATCTTAAACAAAGCACGAGCCGAAGAAGACAAACACAGTGACTCCTACTCACACTGGTCTCTACGCTCCAAACATACAGACAGCTTGTAATCATGCCAGTGCTTCCGGCTGCTGGGGTTCGTCCATTCTGAGGCGCACAGAGCAGAACACATGGTAACAGGACGGAGAGACACTCTGTAGATGCACGGATACAGACGCAGGAATACAGCACATCGGGGTCATTACTAATTTTCCCTGAACAAGCAATATCGAACCAGACACAGACCAAGAATAAGAATATTGGCTGTTATTTACGGTCTATATCCCCAACTTGAACCCATTTATATTTCTTAATAAACTCCAGTATTTTCAATAAATGTTAATAAACTGCATTACGAACAGACATGCTTCACTCCCTCAATCTTATCACAGGTGCACATTGACTCTTCTTTGAGCCGTTTGCTCCAGTAGAATCAAAATTCATGAAACTGAACCAAGGACATGGTCCTTGTTCTTGCCCTAACATGGGTCCATCGGACCACTTCCAAGAGAGGCAACAGACTGTATTTCTTTTTTCTTTGGTTGGACCTCAGAGTTTCAGACACATAACATTCATCATCCGTGACTCATACGCCACCGATCGTCATCACTGGTCCAAATCCGGGCCTCTTTTTCTTCCTTCACTAATTCCTTTATTGACTAATGTTAATTTTTAAAACCCTGTGATTCACAGAAATCCAATAATGAGATCAATGAATATTGGGCCTCTACCTACAGGACCATCTCCATTTGCCACATTATTCGGTGTCTTACACCCGTGACCATCCATATCTTACATACGCATTAGCGAATGTTATATCCCACATTTCAAGGTTCCCGTGTTAAGGGTTTTCAATTGTATTTCACACTTTCAACAATATAGTGGATACCTTTTCAAAAGGCTTTTAACCAAATACAAGAACTTTAACATTTACTCACATTCATCTCTAGGCTTAGAACACACAGGAAATCACAGACCTCCTGACCATGGAAAATGCTGACATCAGCGGGAGTGCGTTGATTCTGAGGAGTGTTAACACAGAGCAGATAATTAAAAACTGAAACTTCTTCCCTGTTACACCTTGTTTTCCTTATTTCATTTTTCCAGCTAAGTGGTGCTAATTAATTTTTCCCAACACGTATACATATGAAAATATCAACATACATATTATAAAATTAACAACCTCATCTCAAGAATGACCCAGGCTTATAAAATTAGATATTGCTGACCAGGGTCAGTGTCTTACAAAAAGAGAGAACACTTTTGGTCCATTAATTTCACAACCTGCATCTGGTTCTTTAGGTTACATCAAAAGGATTTCTTGCCTTACCAAATATATCCAGAGTTGATAAGGCTTTGTCCTTTTTTTATTTGTTTATAGGGCTTTTAATTGGTTCTATCATTGATCCGTGTATGTTAATAATATAGAAATCCATAAATCCCAAACAACAAGAACACTATTCTATATCGTACTCGCATCAACTCCCAGGACCTCAGACTTCCAGACACGTAGCATTCATCGCATAGGATTCATACGCCACCAGCTGTCATCATTGGTCCAGGACTGGCCCTCTTTTCCTTTCTACTCCTCCATTAATTCACCAATCTACTAACAGTAATTAAATAAATATTTATGTATAGCAAAAGTGCAAGGACAAAAGCCTTCAGTATCCCTGTCCTTCTTCTTTAGAATCATTGCCTCATGAAACAAACTTCCTCATTAACCATCTTCTTTGTGGTAAAGGAAGGTTGGTCAACATAATGTTTCATCCAGTTCCAACTTAGTCATTGGACCATGGTTGGTCTTTCTTCTTATGTTGAATACTTTCTAAATAATTACAATGATACCCTAAACAAACCCTCCAAACCAAGACAAGAACTTTGATTATTACACACGTTGGACTCCACGCTCCCACTGAGAGAGGCTTGCTGGCAGTGACTGAACCTGGGGGATGCTTACACTGGGTCAGGAGTCATCTTTCTGAGAAGCACAAAGCAAAGCAGAAGAGAACAAGACTGAAACGTTATCTGCCGTGTCCTACACATTCCACTTTACATGGAGTCAGTCATTTGGAAATACATTAATTTGCTATCATGCTTAATTTTCTACTTTAAAAATGCATTAATATCATACTTGTTACTGACGCAGAATAAGAAGTTCACTATCACCATGCACTGAAGAGGTAAGGCACATGAAACATTTATTTTTCTTAATGGAATTCGTATATTCACTACCTCTGAATGTTTTTCATTGCCTTACCATGTATATTAAGAGTGCATACACTTTATTCACAATAGCCCATCTAAGGAAAGAGCCTAGATGTCCATCGACAGATGAATGGATAAAGATGTGATACATATAGACAATGGAATACTATGCAGCCATCAAAAATGAAATCCTGCCATTTGCAATGACGTGATGGAACTAGAGGGTATTATGCTGAGCAAAGTCAGTCAATCAGAGAAAGACAATTATCATATGATCTCTCTAATATGAGGAATTTGAGAAACAAGACAGAGGACAGTAAGGGAAGGGAGGGAAAAAATGAAACAAGGCGAAACCAGAGAGGGAAACAGACCATAAGAGATTCTTAATCTCAGGAAACAAACTGGGCATGGCTGGAGGGGAGGGGGATGGGAGGGAAGGATGGGGTGTCTGGGGGATGGGCACTGGGGAGGGTGTGTGCTACGGTGAGTGCTGTGAATTACATAAGACTGATGATTCACAGACCTATACCCCTATTACATATAATGTAAGTAATACATTCTATGCTAATAAAAATAATAGAAAAAGAGTACATATGCTTCATTCTCTTCATTTTCACTTTTTAGATTTGTACAGTGATTCTTAAATTGATCCACTGATAACAAAAGAATCAAAATTCAAGAAAACAAGGCAAGAGGGGCGCCTGGGTGGCTCAGTGGGTTAAGCCTCTGCCTTGGGCTCAAGTCATGATCTCAGGGTCCTGGGATCGAGCCCTGCATCGGGCTCTCTGCTCAGCAGGGAGCCTGCTTCCCCCTCTCTCTCTACTTGCCTCTCTATCTACATCAAATAAATAAAATCTTTAAAAAAAAAAAAAAAGAAAACAATGCAAGAAAATGGTTCCTTTACAATCCTAAATTCAGTCTATATAATAATTTGAGATAGGCCATAGATGATATATTTCCTTTTGCATTGGACCTCAGAGTTCCAGACACGTAGCATTCATCATCCATGACTCCTACGCCACCAGCCGTCATCATTGGTCCATATTTCAGCCCTTTTTCTTCATTTTCTGTATATTACTTCATTAACTCCTTAATTCACTAATATTAATTTTAAAAACGCAATGAGTCACACCAAACGGAGCGAGAACCTTGAATATTCTACTTCTGTCCCTAGAATCATTTATCGCATTGATAGAATCGTTTTCATTAATCATTCTTCATCCATCATAAATGCATTAATAAACATAATGCTTGGTAATACTCCCTTATTTATCACTGGCCATGATCGGCCTTTCGAATTATAGTCACACCATTAATAACGCAGTAAACACCTCTTGTTTTTTATAACCTGTCCAATGAAAACATGAGATTTATTACTCACACTGGTCTCTCTTAACACCTGAAACACAGATGCAACCAGAGAGACTGTGACCAAGAAAGAATTCTTCAACCAGCCTGAGGATGTCCTTCTGGGGGAACAGAAAGGAAAGCATGGTATAAAAAAGAAAATCAGAGACCTCATCTGAATCGATCCTTCTTTTCCACATTTCATTCATTCTGTTATTTAGGAATTCATTACTCTTCATTCTCCTGATAAAAGGAACCACCTCAAATTTGAGACTGACCTAAAAACTACACCTGGCTCATACTGAGGAGTTTTGATGATCCTCGGTCAAGGAGATGATACTCTGCATCCATTCATTTCTTAAGGGGCCTCCGTCTTCTCCATTTTTAGCAATATTAACTCTTAGCTCACCACGTGCATTTACAGCTGGACAAGGACTCACTCTCTTTCTCCTCATCTACGTATGTATCACTCTTTCCTAGGTCTATCACTGATCCATTTATAATACTAAATCTGAATCAGTAAAACCAGGGCAAGAGGATGACCATTGTGTATTTCTAGTATCGGTCCACAGGAGCCATGTCCAGAGGAGGGATCTGACTACGCAGGTCTTGTGTTGGACCTCAGAATCCCAGGCCCGTGTCATGCACCACCCAAACACAAATGCCACCAGGTGCCACCAAAGGATCAGGTGAGGGTCTCTTGATTCATTCATTTCTACATTGGTATCAAATAAAACATTAATCCATTAACAATAATAAAATAAATAACATGAGTCACAAAATCCAGGAAGTCTAAAATCTCTCCAGAGAATTGTTTACTAGAGGCTGATTCTGTTTCAGTAACCGACCTCTGTACCGCCATTATTAATGAATCAACATCATGATGGATATTGTATTTCTCACTGGGATACAGTGAACTTTTGAAAATTACATTTCATGCTTTTTAATAACTCAATGAATACCTTTAAACAAAGGATCCAACCTAAGATGGTAACTTTGACCATTACTTACCTTGGTCTCTTTCCAAATGAAGCAACATGACAATCTTGACCCTGGCAATCAGCTTGGGTTCTATTCTGAAGAGTACCAATTAGAAAAGGTGAAAAAACAATTAAGACATCCTCCATGGACCCAAACTTTCCATCATTCATATACGTGGTCATGAAGGTTTTTACTCATGTATGGTAGTTCCTATTTTCCCCTCATAAAATAAATATCAAACTTTCAAATTTCTTAGTTTAATAACTGATTTTTTAAAATAAAGATCTCCCATTTTTAATTGAGGTTAATTAATCATTTAAAGTTAGCAGATGAGTAGCATTCAATATTTTCACAGTATTGTAAAACATTTCTATGTAGTTTCAAACTACTTTTGTCACTCCAAATAAAATCCCATACTCATTAAGCAGCCTCTCCCTGCTCCTCCTGCCTCCAATCCCAGGGAACTACCAATTTTAATGCTCCCTCTATGGACTTATCTACATTGGATATTTCATATAAATGGAGTCCTGCATGACGTGACCTGTACTGTCTGCGTTCGTTCACTGAGGACAATGTTTTCAAAGCATATCTGCATTGCAGAACGGATGACTAGCTCATTCCTCTGCGGCCACTCTGGGAAAGAGCATGCAGGTTCCTCAAGAAGTTAAAAACAGGGTCACCCTACAACCCAGCAACTGCACCACAAGAGATACAAACACAGTCATCCGAAGGGGCACAGGCACCCAATGTTTACAGCAGCGATGTCCACAACTGCCAAATATGGAAAGAGCCCAGATGTCCATCCACAGATGAATGGATAAAGAAGATGTGGTTTATATATACAACGGAATACTATGCAGCCATCAAAAGAAATGAGATCTTGCCATTTGCAAGGATGTGGATGGAACTAGAGGGAATTATGCTGAGTGAAATAAGTCCATCAGAGAAAGACAACTATCCTGATTTCACTCATATGTGGAATTTAAGAAACAAAACAGAGGATCATAGGGGAAGGGAGGGACAGAATAAAACAAGACAAAATCAGAGAGGGAGCCAAACCATAAAAGGCTCCTAATCATAGGAAATAAATCAAGGGCTGCTGGAGGGGAAGGGAGCAGGGGGAAGGGGAAACTGGAAGGGCTGGACATTAAGGAGGGCACGTGTTGTAATGAGCACTGAGTGTTCCAGAAGACTGACGAATCACAGAGCTCTACCTCTGAAATCAGTAAGACACTACATATTAATTAATTGAATTTAAATTTTAAAAAACGAACTACCCTAGCAATTACACTACTGCGTATTATTCATCCAAAGGAGACAAACACAGTGATTCGAAGGGGCACCCACCACAGGGTTTACAGCAGCACTGTCCACGGCCGCCGCACTATGGAAAAAGCCCAGACGTCCGTCCACAGATGAACGGACGAAGACGATGGGCACTGAGGACACGTGACGTGATAAGCACAGGTTGTTACGTGCAACTGACGAATCACTAAATTCTGCCTCTGAAACTAATGATATACTATGTCAATCAAATTGAATTTAAATATAAAAATGGTAAAAATTTTATTTGAGCGTAGTTGGCACACAATGCTCCATTGGTTCCCGGTGTGCCGTGCACGATCCAACATCGCAATACATCGGGCTGTGCTCAGGACACTCTTACATCATCCCCGTCTATGCGCTGTACCCTCTACTCCCATGACTCCGCAACTATTACTGAGCCCTGTATCATGCTTAGCCAAAGACGTAAAATGCACTTGACCCATTGATTATCCATTCTAACTATATCACTTCCCCTTACTGCACATTTTAGTTACGAACAATACTTAACCCTCTTCCTCTTTATTCATTTACACATCTGTTTATTCTTCCCCTGATGCTTCTATAATATTCCTAAAAATTCATGATCACAAAGAGTGAGAACAAGGTCCTTGTATATGCCTGGCCTCTGTCTACAGGAACACGTTGAACAGAGGGATTAGATTAGACACCTTTGTGTCAGATGGACCTCAGACTTCCAGACACGTAGCATTCATCGTATATGACTCATACGCCACCAGCTGTCATCATTGGTCCGCACTCCGATCTCCTCTTCTATATTTTTACATGTGTTTACCATCAATTTATCAAGTCATTAATGTAACAGAGAATCTGTGACTCACAAAACTCAAGGACAAGATCCTTAAGTAGCCCCAACAACTGTCTATAGAACCTTTTGCCTCACCGAATCTACTTACTCGACTCATGATCCTCATTGGGAATATACTGATCAGTTACCGTAATGTTTCATGTTAACGCTGTGTCTACCATTGAGCTATGTTTGGAATTCCTTGAATTTTTAATATGACACCAAATATCCTATACAAAGCATCTGAACCAGGGGAAGAATCTGTCACTCACGTTGGTCTCCATGCTCCTACACACACGGGCACCCACGAGCACCGGATCACAGCCGAACGCCTATGGAGGTTCACGCACATCCATCCTGAGGAACACACAGCAGAACGGACAGAAACAGGCTGAGAGACTACTGAGCCACACATTCCATTCTCAGCTCGTCATTTGGGAATACAGTGAATTGGGATATTTATTATTTTTCCCAAAATAAAATAATAGCCAACCTAACACAAACTGAAAATAAGAATTTGGGCTGTCATGCACTGTCTATGTCTCATTCTCAGCCAAAGCGGAAAAATGTGACCCGTTGACATTTCGTCGTGACCTGCAGCATTTTCAACACACGCTACCAGCTTTTATCACTTCGCCACGCAAACTAGGAGCAAATATAGTTCACTCTCTTTGTCTTATTTGCACTTGTATGCTGACAGTGTCTTCGGGCCATTTTTTTTACAGTAAAATCAAAACTCATAAACAGGAAACAAGAAAATCGTTCCTTAACGTTCCTAATATTTGTGTGTAACAGCATGTCCAACAGAGGCAACAGATCTGCTTTTTTGGTTGGACCTCAGAGTTTCAGACACGTAACATTCATCATCCGTGACTCATACGCCACCAGCTGTCATCATTGGTCCAAATCTGGGCCTCGTTTCTCTTCATGCTCATCTAACTTCACTGACCAGTTCAAGAATTCACCAACATTGATTCCTAAAACTCTGTGACTCACAAAAACCCGAGGAAGGGCTGTGCCTATTTTATATCTGCCTACAGGGTCATCTACCACATTGGTATGTCTCCTCCAACAATTCCCATCGAAACTCCACACGCGGACGAATACATACAGTGCAGCAGCCCAATCACAGTTCTCTCTCCTGACGGGCTGCGTTTCTCATTACATTCCACACTTCTCATAATACAGAAATACCTGAAAATAAATTCTCCAGTGCAGACACATCGGTCTCTGTGCTCATTCCAGAGAGAGGCAACCACGGGGCGTGTGGCCACGGAGGATGTTTGAGCGCACTGGAGATGTGCCCCCGTTCCGAGGAGTACAGAGCAGAGCAGGTGACAAAAAAAGAAAAAAGAAAAAATGAGGCCTTCTCTAAACTGGTCCTTGTGGTCCTCATTCCATGGTCTCAATCATAAAGGTCCTTCTTATTTTTCGTAATTCATACACATATATAAACGTAAAAATAAATGTAACGTTACGATCCCTAGAAAAAGAGGCAACACCCTTAGTCCGTTTATCTCTTAACCTGCACTGGTTTCTTTAGTTTATACTAATAGCGCTTGCCTCACCACCTAGGTACCCGTAGCTGGCAAGACCTTTTCCCTGGTTTTATTTAGTTATATATTTATTCACTGGTCCTATCAGTGACCCATTCATTTATGTGAAAAACACAGAAATTCATGAATCCATGATTACTAGACCCATATTCGTGTACAGTCCTCACGTTGACCCCCAGGATCGTTGTGCTGGACCTCAGACTTCCAGACACGTAGCATTCATCGCAAAGGACTCATACGCCACCAGCTGTCATCATTGGTCCATGCACAGGCCTCCTTTTCTTTATTCTCATATACATTTTGTTAAGGATCCATTCATCAATTCACTATGGCAATTAAATAAATATCTATGAATCACAAAGGCCCAAGGACAAGGGCCTTCAGTGTCCCTATCATTTTTCTTCAGATTCACTGCCTTATGGAAATACCTCCCATTAATCATCCTCATTGTCGTAAAGGTAGATTAATCAACTTCCTACATTTCCAGGTTGGTCTTTTCTCTTCTACTGAATACTTCTTTGTAAGTATTACAGAGAATGCCCAAAAGAAACCAATCAAAGATGGAAACATTGACTATTACTCACGTTGGTTTCCGTGTTCCTACAGGCAAATGTAGAGATCACTGGCCAAGGGATACTACTTAAACCATCTTGGGTGTGTGCATTCTGAAAATCAGAAAACAGAGTAGATAATAACATGAATGAGACATATTCTCTATTGATCCTTGTGCTACATTTCATTACTCAGTAATTAAGCTACAAATTAATTCAGGGTAATATGCATTTTACTTTTTCTTAAAAAAAATAAACACTGAACTTACCACTAACTCAGACCAAAAATATTGGCCATTGTTTAATTATCTGGAACATTCTTATGTAGAAGTAATACCCATGAACTATTTCTCTCTCACTCTTTCCTTACTACATGTTTTTTATCGACTCACTTATTGTAATAGAATCAAAATTCGTGGACACAAAGAGCCCAGAACAAAATCTCAGTGAAATTCTAAATCGGTCTATGGGTTCATTTCCAACAGAAGTGGTAAGCTAGATTTCTTTTTATGCTGGACCTCAGAGTTCCAGATGTATTCATCAACCATGATTCATATGCATGGCTGGTCTGCCCTTGGCCCTTTCTTCCTCACTCTCATCTACCTTTGTTTATTAATTAATTCATCAATTTATCTGCTAGTAATAAAATAAATATCTATGAAGCAAAAAAAAAAAAAGAAAAAAAAAACTAGAAAATAACCCTTGAATAGTCCCACATCTGTCCAATTATATCTCCTTGATTCCCTTGATTAATCACCCTCAAAATCTCATATAGGGACTATTTGATGTAATGCAAAGTATTATCAATTCCATATTTATCAATGAACCATGGGTGGCATTCTTTTATTACATTTCATACTTTCCAAAAACAGCGTGTAGACCCACAAAAACTCACCCTTGTATGCACCAAACACATGGAGTAAGCAGCCGTCTTGTGACCATGGAAGAAACCTGAAATCAGCTGAAGCGCATCCATTCTGAGACGTGGAAAACACAGAAGGTGATAAAAAAAAATAATAATAATTTAAACCTTATCTTCATTGGCTTTGTTTTCCACATTTCATTTACGCATCCACTTAGGTATTTATTAATTTTCATAATTTATAACTCTTAACTTACTTATATGTATTTATATTTATTGATTCTTTCATTTCTTTATATTCAAAGAATCAAAATCCATAAACACAAAGACCAAGAACGTGATCCTTGCATGTTACCAATATCTATCCCTATGATCATTTCCAAGAGAGAAAAAAAACTCGATTTCTTGTAGTGTTGGACCTCAGAGTTCCCGACACGTAGTATTCATCGTCCATGACTCATACGCCACCAGCCGTCATCATCGGTCCAGCACTGGTCCTTATTCCTCACTCACTTCTACCGTTCCTTAGTGATCAACTTATCAGTAAACCACTGACTATAAAAATAAACATCTATGAATCAAAAACACTTGAAAATAAGACCCTTAGGCATCCCTAACACTTGACCATAGAATCACTGCCTCCTTGAAGATGGACTTCATTCATCAAATACCAGTTAATCAATATAATGTTTCATGTCAATTCTATACTTATCACGGGGCTATGGTTGGCCTTTCTTTATTCAATTTAAATACTTCTTTGTATTACAGCTAACATCCTAAACAAACCACCAAAATAAGATAAAAATTCGGTACTCACACAGATCTCCACCTCCTATGTATAGAGCTCCAATCATGGAACATGCTTTCATCAGCTAGGTGTGGCCACTCTGAGAAGTAGAGAGCAGAGAAGATAAAAAAAAAAAGAGAGAGAGAGAGAAAAAGAGAGAGAGATTATCTCTGCATTAATTCTTCCATTTCACCTTCTATATAGTCACTAATTTAGGTATTTACTATTTTGGAGTTCTCTCAAGGAGTATCAAATTTGTCACATGAGCAATGTACTTACCATATAATCATTAGCCAAAGAAGTCACACTTGGAGCCACGTCTTTCGTAATGGGCTCAGTGTTTTTAACACATATTAATAATGAACTTGGGTCATGACACATCTTCATTATTGAACAATGTTTTATTTATCCATGTTTATTTATATTTTTATTGTTTATAATTTTAACACATCCAATTATGATGACAGAATCAAAACCCATGAACAAAAAGACCGAGAACGTGGTCCTTATACATTTGTAACATCTATCTGTAGGGCCATTTCCAAGAGGCGGTAAACCATTTTCTCTGTTGGACCTCAGAGTTCCAGACACGTATCATTCATTATGTATGATTCATACGCCACCAGCCATCATCATCGATCCAAGCTTAAGCCTTTTTTTCTTTATTTACGTCAATATTTGTTTCAGGGAATTTACCAATTCCCTGATAAAAATCAAACAAGTAACTCTGAATTAAAAAAGAAAAAAAAAAGTATAAGGGCCCTAAATATCCCTGCATCTGCCTAAACAATCATTCACCTCATCAATATGTTTCCTATTTTAATTACCCTCAGTGTTTCATATAACATATTTCCCATCGGGCCACAGTTGGCTTTCTTTGCTTATACAAAATACGTCTTATTCAGGGGCGCCTGGGTGGCTCAGTGGGTTAAAGCCTCTGTCTTTCGCTCAGGTCATGATCCCAGGGTCCTGGGATCGAGCCCCGCATCGGGCTCTCTGCTTGGCAGGGAGCCTGCTTCCTCTTCTCTCTGTCTCTGCCTGCCTCTCTCCCTACTTGTGATTTCTATCTGTCAAATAAATAAATAAAATCTTTAAAAAAAAAAAAAAAAAAAAAAAAAAAAAAAAAAAAAAATACGTCTTATTCAAACACTGAATGCTCTTTATAAAAAAATAACCATTCACACGAAGAGCGCTGTAACTATTACTCACATCTGTGTCTCTGCTCCTAACAATGGAGCCAACCACAGGGAATCAGCTCGAGTGCATCCATTCTGAGGAGTACAAAGCAGAAGAGATTATTTTAAAAAATTGAGACATTCTCTCCATTTAGCCCCGCTTTAGCATTGAGAATTGCTTTCACATTTCATTGACTCAGCCATTTAATTATTTATTAATTTTTCATAATATTTACATATTTTCCTCTTAACAAAATGAACCGCCTCACCCATGAGACTGGTCTGTGACAACCAAAGTGACTATGACTAATCGGTGCCTGTATGACCCCTGCGCAGAGGTAACGCAGTTGGTCCATTTAATTCTGAATGGACGTCTGTGATCTCAATTAATATTAATAGTATTTCTTGCCTCACCACATTTTTTCAGTTTCACAATGCTTCATTTTTTATGTTTACTGATTTATGTATTCGTTTATGGTTCTATCATTTATGAGCACGAAATCAAAACCCAGGTATACGTAGTAACAGAGCAAAGTCCTTGTAGGTTCCTAACGTCTGCCCACAAGATGGCTTCCGACAGAAGGAGAGCACTAGATTTCCTACTCGTTGGACCTCAGAGTTTCAGACACGGAACATTCATCATCCATGACTCATACGCCACCCTTTGTCATCATTGGTCCAGAACTGTCCCTTTTCTTCTCCATTAATTTCTACATACGTTTACTGATTAATTCCTCATTTCATTAGTAATTAAGTACCTCTGAATCACAAAAACTTAAGAACAAGATTTTTAAGTATGTCTAATAGCCATCTACAGGATCATTTACTACATTGATTATCTCTCTCATTAATCAATCTCAATTTTGCAATCAACGACAGGGTTCAGGACAATGCCGTGTTTATCACTGGGACTTGGCTGGCCTTCTTGGATCCGTTAACAAGGACCCAAACCAAGACAATTACTTAGACCATACTCACACTGATCTCTGTGCTCCTAGGCAACCAGACAACTCAAGACCATGGAGATGCTTAAGCTGGCCGGAAGCATCCATTCTGAGAGTACAAAAACAGATAATAAAAAAAAATTTTAAATATTCTTTCCGTTTATCTCTGCATGCCTCCTCTCATTTTATTTGTCATTTAGGTATGTATTAAATTGTTATGTTTTTTTCTTGAGGTAACAAGCAACGTTGATCAAGGCCCTGGCCAAACAAGAAAATGGGCTATGATTTACATTGTAATATCAACCTGAGCCAAAGAGATAATACCTTTAGGACATTTAGTTCCTAATGGAATTCAGGGTTTTTAAAAAATATATTAATAACACGGGGTGCCTGGGTGGCTCAGTGGGTTAAAGCCTCTGCCTTCGGCTCAGGTCATGATCTCAGGGTCCTGGGATCGAGCCCCGCATCGGGCTCTCTGCTCAGCTCTCGCCTCTCTGCCTACCTCTCTGCCTACTTGTGATCTCTGTCTGTCGAATAAATAAATAAAATCCTTAAAAAAAAATAAAATATATAGTAATAACTTTTCTGGCCTCACTATATATTTTCATAATTGGATAACGCTTTACTTTCTTGCTTTATTTATGTGTTCCTCTGATTCTTTGGTTGAGCCATTTACAATAATAGTATCAAATTCCATAAACATAAAAACTAAGATCTTTAAATATTCTTAACATCTGTCCACTGGACCATTCCCTGCAGAAGGACAGACTAGGCTTCTCACTGTGTCGGACCTCAGAGTTCCAGTTACACAGTGTTCACCGCCCATGACTCATACTCCATCAGTCGTCATCATCGGTCCAGGACTGACCCTCGTTATCTTCAATCATGTACACATGTTTTAATGATTAATTCGCCAATTCCCTGATGATAATAAAATGCATAAAGGTCATGAAAACTTGAGATAAGATCCTCGAATATCTCTAACGTTTCCATATAGAATTACATCCCACTGATTATATCTTTCATTAATTGCCCACAATGTTTCTTATAGAGATTAATAATTAATACAATACTTCATATTAATCCCATTTTACTATTTGAATGTGACCGAATTACGTCTTCATAAATAAAGGGAGGTCTAAGTCAACTGTGACTCAAAACTGAAATTGAATCATACATTTTACACTAATTAATTGAATAATTAACTGTGAAAATGAGTAAAATGGTCTTGCATTTTTCTCCTTAATTGACCACGGATGTGCTGAACCGGCCTACGCATGACCTTCATTCATTTTATTTGTATATGGAGTCATTTATTCCCTTCCAATAATGGAGTTAACACCCATGACAGACCGCTAAACTAGAAGCAATTATCTTGACTGGTACTTACATAAGTTTCTACACTCTGTAATTGATTCATCATGCATCCACTCTGTGGAGTATAAAGCAAATATAAAAACAGATAGATTCAGTGACATAGACGATAGATACAGAACAGCCTAGGTCAGATATTTTATTTAGTTCAAGTCAACAATAAATGACTGGAAATAAACCTTAGCACCTGTTATGGATTAAAACTCAGAACAGCGTATTTATTGCTTGATTGCTCCAAGCATTAGATTTAACTGATATAATGAACCCCTCTGAAACCATTACCAGATACAAGAATTGTAAGAACCATGATTACTACTCGTATCTATTTCTATGTCCCCTGCTTGGCCTGGTGAGAGCTCGATCTTCTTTCTAAATGGATCTTGCTTAGGAAGAAGCAGGTTAATCTGAATCTAAGATTCTAGCACATTCTCAACAATTTCGCATGCTTATCCCCCCTTTGTATGTGTATGTAGGAACACAGAAACCTATGGAGTCATTTATCTTCTGCTTTCTTAAAGCAACTTCACCAAACCAGAAAAAGAAATCCTATCTAAATATATTCACCATTCCCAAAATTCAAGAGCGTAAGTCTTATTTGCTTTATCTGGAAAGCAATTGTATGGAAATGGATTAACCACTGCCCTTGTTTCGTAACAAATGCTCCTCATGGTCCAAATAATTGATTACAATATTAACTTATTCTTTTATCTATTTATAATAATATCATTAACATTTGTGACTCCACAGAAACAGGACAATATGAATGCCTGTCCGTATGCTTCTTAGGCACAGAAAAAAGAGCAGATGATTTTTGTTTTTTTTTATTCAAACATCGCAAAGACCACTGGATTGGTTGTAACTGGTCATGTGACACATTCTCGACGTAAGCCCATGTGTAAGCCCTCTCTCAATTATGCAGTTTTTTAATCAATAATTAATTTTAAGTAAATGTTCTGCTCTTCTCTTAGTAAAACAAAAAACCAACAACCCAACCCTGAAAAACAACCTGGGTTCGTACATCCATTTATCTAAAGTCTCGTTACCCAAAGGGGTCAGCTTTAATCAATTTACTTTACTGGAACTCAGTGCTTCAGAAATTTATTAACAATGATTTTTATGTTACACATATTACATTACACACTCTCCTATCGGGGCCAGGAACAACCCATTTTGTCTTTATTCATTTATTTATTTCTTGATTTATTCATGCAATGATTTACTGAAAATACAATACCCAAAAGCCCAAGAACAAACTCCTGTGTATTTTTAACTCCTAGAATAAGCTCATTCTCCATAGAGACAACAGAGAGTAATCTGTACTGGACCTCAGAGTTATAGGGTTTAATCAAAATCCTTGATTTCAGACACCCCAGGGTACTCATCATTGATCCAGGCTAAGCAATCTTTTTCTTGATTTATACCTTTGTTTATGGATCCATTCTTTGATCCACCAACAGTAATAAAATCAATATCCAAAAATTTTTAAAGAGCCAAGAACAAAATCCTTGGAGAGGACCAAAGTCTATTTCCAGGCTCTTTTCCCATAACTACACCTTTTCCCCAAAGACTTTTCTTGTAGCAGCCCTCAGAGAGGTATGCATGGGTCAGTTAGCATCCCAGCTCCAAGGGCGTCCTAGTCTATCTTCCATCTTTCTCCGTCCTCCTTCGGTGAGCAGCTGTCCAGCAGCCCTTCCCACCGTAACGTGAATGTGCCGAGACTGCGCTCTCACATGGTCCCCATCAGCCACATGGAGCTACTAAGTTCTTGAAATGTGGCTAGTGCAACTGAAGAACTGAAGGGAAAATTCACTGAACTTTCATCATTTTAGACTTAAATAGCCACGTGTGGCTAGGGGCAACCACACTGATAAACTAATAAAGTCTTAGACTTTATTACCGAATAAATGTTTAAGTCAAATGCGTTACAAAAATTAGATGGATTGTGAAATGGACAGAATGTCTTCCGTCTTGTTTTCAACCACGATTGTCCTGAACCGGAGTGACCATAATCTTTATTTCATGGCACATTCACATCACCGATCCATGTATGGCTTTAAATAATTCAGTGAACACTGATGAAAAATCCACCCCAGCTGACAAGATCGTGTGACTGCTATTTACTTTAGTCATTATGTTCCTTACCCACAAAGGTAACAGCCAAGGTCTTCATCAGCAGAGACTGATTAAATCAACCATCATCTTCCTTCTGTGGAGTCAAGTGCCAATGTTCAGAAAAGCGAACAGCCCAAATTTAGATTGACTTAAAGGGCGAGAGTTGTGTGGTACAAGATTAATTAGGAAGTTGATTCACTTCTCATTTCCATCACTGACCCAAGGACGCCACTCCTTATTTACTTCTTGATTTTAAATAATACTATTTTTAAATAATAATTTTACATTTTAAATGATACAATGAACACCACTGAGTTCACCGGCAAAAATAAAAACTCTGCCCATTGCACTTTTCTGTCTAGAGACCCCCAACCCAAATAGGCAAGAGCCTGGACAACTGTTTTTTTTTTTAAAGGACTCAGTTTGTGTAGAAACGGATGAGTTTAAATTTGTGATTCACGGCATATTCTCACCAAGATCTATGCTTGACCCCCCTTATATATTAATTCAATCATTCATGGTTTTATTTACTTATTTATGGAGTGACTCAGGGACTATTTGCTCATGCATTAAAATATACTAACACACACATACACAGGGAAACCCATGAATCCAGAACAGAAATTCTCTCCATGTGCAAGTGTCCACATGCCCAAAGCTAAGCTACAAAGAGAGGATCAGTGGTATAGATAAAAATTAGTCATTCTTGCTTCTTACCGGGCCATGTTCTGCCCCCTTTTAAAACTGTGGTTAGGACATAACCTATTCAAATGTAACAATTCATCAATATCTGGGAATTAACTAATATTAGACAAGAAACTCGAAAAACATTATTTTGTCTCCATGTCTATTATAGTACCCACAGAGCTTTAAAAATGAGCCGCTCCTCCTTTTTAATAAAATCCAGTGAACAGAGATAAATTAATAATAACTGTTCATAAGGCATATTCTAATATGAACTATGCTCATTCTTTTTCCAATTAAGTATTTAATGAATTATTCATGTATGTAATTTTTCCTAAAAACAACCAACCAGCAAACCACCACCTATATCAAACAATGATACAGAGTCTTAAATACATCTGCCTATCTGCTCCTTCCACAAAGGGGCAACAGCCTTTAAAAACAGTTTTTCACTGCAACGGAGTGCCACAGAAATGTTTCCTTACATACTCTCCTGATTGGTCTATGCACAGATTTATATTTACTCACTTTTATATTTCTTCAATTTATTCATGCCTGATTTACTTAGAAAAATTCAGCCTACACCCATCAAGTGTGTATGCCCATAATCAAGATACTTGAACATTCTCAACTTGAGCTCTAAGCTCATTTCCACAGAGGGAAAAAAAAAAATGAGGCCACTTTTTAATCATGGACCTCAGAGTCACAGATGGCTTTAATCAAAATTTTTGATTCAGACACCCTCCAATCTCATCATCGGTCCACACTTGGCACTCTCCCTTCGTTCGACTCTACCTTCATTTTCCCATGAATCGCCAACTCCCGGAACAAGATACTCAACAGAACAACGACGTGTCTGTAGACTGATTTCTCACAGAGCGCTCAGACTAGATCTCCACGTGAACCCTGCTTCGTATCAAGACCTTATCACTAAAAATGTCTCATGAGTGGGCCATGTTCCTTTGATGTCCAGTTTTGTCGGACATTAATACACCAGTATTAATGGTGTAATGAACAACAAAAAACCACAACGATGTCCCACATTTAGAACAGACAATATGCTCTACCATCCGAGACCTCCTTCCTCTAAACAATGAATAGCCTGGATCTCTATCAGAATGAAAACGCTTCAATCAACTGTGGTTTAGAAATAATACGGACTGGCAAACAGTTCCAAAAATTAATTTAAGTGCCTTCCATTTAAAAAGTGCATCTCAGTTGTGCTGAAATGGGTTCATTCTACTCCTTGGCCCAGAACACATTCCGACTATTGGTCCATACTTCGTGTTCGTAGATTTTATTTTTGTATACAGAGCCTTTCTCTTCTATTTTAACTACCTTAGTGACCACGTATGGACAAACCACAGAACAAGAACAAACTTTGTTACATTTGCTTCTTACCCACAGAGGTAACAGTCAAGATCTTCCTCATTGCACAATGGCTGAAACCAACGTGGAGTATTCAACCAGGAGCATAGTGTAGATTTTTAGAAGAGCGGAAAGAACAAATGTAGATTTTTAAATAGAAGTTAGTTCTGCATTAGTAGATTAATAATAAATATTCGTTTCTGTCACATTTTCATCAATACAACAGTTGGTATTCTTTTCATCCACTGAATTACACTGAATTACTGAACTATTTTTTTACTTTTATTTTTTAAAGATTTTATTTATTTATTTGACAGACAGACTGCACAAGTAGGCAGAGAGGCAGCAGAGAGAGAGGGGGAAGCAGGCTCCCCGCTGAGCAGAAAGCCCGATGCGGGGCTTGATCCCAGGACCCTGGGATCATGACCTGAGCCAAAGGCAGAGGCTTAACCCACTGAGCCACCCAGGCGCCCCTGAATTACTCAATTTTTAGTGTGAAATAACATAGAGATGATCTTTTATAATCTACCACCCAAAACAAACACACACACAAAACTAGCACTTATTACTGGTATCTGTCTCTATAACCTACCAAATAGTGAAAAGTGCAGGTTCTCCTTCAGTGGGAAAACTTTAGCAAAACGGGATGAATGTAAGTTCTTATTTCAGGAAACAATCTGAACAATGAGCCGTCCTATACTTGAATTCTTGTGTTTATCAAACTCTAAGGCTAATTTAATTATCTACCTTTTATTTCTAAAGAAAACACAAAAAGGGAGAGCCGTGAACCACCCAAAACGGAATACTATTACATGCCATTTTCCATCCCCGCCCTGTTGCACCGATGGAAATTTCTGCAGTGGAGAAAGTCTCCATGAGCACCACTCATTCAATATGGCAGCCCTGGCCACATCCAGTCTGAAACGTCGCTAGTGTTACAAAGGTGGGAATTTTTATTTTTGAATGTAAATGTTAACAGCAAGATAGATCTAGAGAATGGTGGTTATAGGATCTTTCCCTGAAGGAGGGACCTGGATATTTTTCACTTAAGTGGACTTCAAGATGACAGAACAGGTTTAATCGTGCTCCTTTGTATGTGATACGTGCTTCTCACTGACCCACGGTCTACATTCTTTTAAATAATGGACTGAGACATAAAACTTCTTTTACACACTCCTAATAATGGCACGAATTCCGGTGAGCCCTAAGGATACTTCACAAGAAGGCTAAGTGATACTAAATGGATCCATTGGCTTTTCACTTGCAGAAATGCTCAATAAAATACAGCTACATTTTTCTTTCATTTTTGGTTATTTATTTATTTTTACATTTTTCTTTTGAAAGAAAAGTCAATGAACACACTTACCATACTCTCCTTTCCCATGTTCATACTCAGACCATTTCTAAGTTTCAATAATTATTTAATAATGTATTGGGGAGTTTATCATTGATTATATTAAATCTTATTTATTAAAATATTTTATACTAATGGGCTTATCATGATTTGCCAGATTTTAATTGAATATATATGTACCATTATGTATTGCTGATTACTATGCAATATGTAAGTAAGTTTCCTGTCCCTTTTCAAAATAAGACAGGTCACTGACTCGCTACCACCTCAGAAGAAAAACACTGATGTTCCCAAGTGTCCACCTGTATGCTCCCAAAGGAGGAGAACCATTAGTCTACTTTAACTCAAAATTCCAAAAAATATTAATAATTATCTTGGATTCATTAACTCCTTTCTTGATTAGATAAGGTGCTGCCCTTCTCTTCACTGATCCTTTCCTTATAACACA
Organism: Meles meles; assembly: GCF_922984935.1. Classification (NCBI taxonomy): domain Eukaryota; kingdom Metazoa; phylum Chordata; class Mammalia; order Carnivora; family Mustelidae; genus Meles; species Meles meles. The sequence goes on along the minus strand of NC_060071.1, from coordinate 147,371,345 downwards.
ATTCATAGTTGTGAACAAGACAACAACACAAATAAAGACCACCTTGAATATTTCTAATTTCTTCCATACACACATTTCCCGTAGATGCAATAGACCTCAGAGTTACGGACTGGGTTTAACCAAAAATGTTATTCAGGTGCCCCACGCACACGCATCATGGATGCACACTTGGTATTCTGTACCTTCATTTCATACACTGTTCTGCCTTATTCACTGGTTCACTAATTATTGCAGTCAACGTGCATAAATCAGGAAAACAAAACGAAGGTCCTGGAGGAGAGGAACACGTCCACGAAAGCTGACTTGCTACAAAGCTATCTCTCTCTATGCAATGCGCCTCAGCGTCGCAAATGTGTTTCCTTGCATCATCTCAACTCCCTTAGTCACCGGTCCCTGCCTGGGCTCTTTCATTTCACATCCATGTTTGAAAAATGGTACAGTGGGGGCGCCGGGGCGGCTCAGTGCGTTAAAGCCTCTGCCTTCGGCTCAGGTCATGATCTCAGGGTCATGGGATCGAGCCCCGCGTCGGGCTCTCTGCTCAGCGGGGAGCCCGCTTCCCCCTCTCTCTCTGCCTGCCTGTGATCTCTGTCAGATAAATAAATAAAATCTTTAAAAAAACAATAATAATAATCAAGTTTGGTAGATTGTGCTCATTCTAGGGAGTAAAAGGCAAACTGAAAAGAATGTCTACCATGAACTACTTTAAATGATCAAAGAAAATCAACCGGCAACCTTAATTTGCATAATTTTCTAAACATCTGGAAGAGAGAGCTCTATTTCATATTTACTAATTTGTGTGATTTTTTTATTTTAAATAATAAGATGACCGCCGCCGAACCTAGCACTAAACAAAAGAAAAATAATTGTAATTAGGGATATCTGTCTGGACTTCCTCCCCATGTAGGTAAAAGCCGGGATCATCTTTTTTTGTTGAACTTTATTTGCAGAACTGGATACGTGGGAGATTCAATTCAGGGCACAATCTCCACGGGGAGCCAAGCCTGACCCTACTTAATATATTTATTAATCCACCCACTGACTGTTCTATCCAATTACTCATGGGATAATAAGGCCATCCCTTCACTGTTCTAAGAGAATTCCAAAAATTAAACAACTCTCCAAACAGAAGAAAAATACTTATTATTTATAAAACGTCTGTGCGCTCCATGAGAAAGGCCTCGGGCTCTTTGAATGCCCGTGGATTATCAGTCGTGTGCGCCACGATACATCATGGTCTTCACATGGAACTGTGTGCTTTCTTTTCGTGCACTGTTGGCCAACTTTTCAAAAAAAATTTTGATATAAATGCAAATACATTTACTCACTCGTAATTATGCTGCACTACGTCAGCCCCCCACCCCGGCCAAGTACCTTGAATAATATTTACATCGGTCCTTATGTCATGACCCAGAAGAAGAGCAAACTGATTGTTTAATATCTGTTTGCCTACGCAGAACCGCATACGAAGACTGCATTAACCGTGAGTGCGGCTGCATAAAACATCACCATCCCTGCTCCGCGGTCTCCCTCTCCACCAGTTTATTCAATCAACTACTTATGTAAATGCATCTCCCTTTCCTTAATAAAATCATCAACGAGCAATGCGCCTCACCACAAAACACGGACTCTTATGCGCCGCTGACCATATGCACTCACTAAAGTGATAAAAAACCTTGACGATTCATTTACTGAGACAAAATATCTCAAAATGGTTTTAGTAACTACCCACGTTTCATTATATGCCTTTAAAGTAGTGCATGCATCTCTCTCTTATTCTTTATTCATTGATATATTTCTTTATTCATGGGCTAATTGTATTATAATAATGCAATTCATACCCCAAACCACAAAAGCGCACGAATAAGATGCTGTAGGCTCATTTCCCACAAAGAGAATAATGAGGTGTTTCTTTGTGATGGACCTCAGTTGCAGACGGGTTTAATCAAAATTCTGGTTTCAGAAACCCCATGACATTCATCATTGGTCCATGCTAGGAAATTTTTTTGTTTATTGATTAGTTTTCTGATTCACAAATAACAATACAATCACAAAATTCCAAAAACAAGATCCTCGAATGTTGGGCTTTTCCCCCGAAGAGCTAATTCATCTTTTCGTAATGGCGCTCAAAGCTGCCCAGGCAGGAGAGTCAAATTCCCTGCTTTTCTATCGAATCCACATTTAGCGCTGCTTCCTATGTGGTCCTCTCTTATTTAATTTGTCCATATGTCAAAGATGGTTCAACGAAAAATAACGAAACCACCATCTTCACTCACCTCTGGGCTGCCCCCGAAGAGCTGTCCGCTAGCTCTAGCCATACGGGAATGCTTAAACCAGCCACGGCAAAAATAAAGAATACTAAACTGCTCTGAAAAGAAATTATAGACCTTCTACCTTCTTTTAAAATTACCTCCATTGTACTAATTTAGATTAGACGTCATTTTTGGTTTATAACTCACCCCCATCGCCAGCCAACACTTGGAGAGTTTTATTTATTTTGTGTGTGCAGTACACAATTATTTACTTTGAAATTCTTCAGGTAACACCCATGAACAAACAGAGAATGCAAACTATGGGACTCACTTACATCCGTCTTCACGCTCCTGGTTGACTGTGATGACTCTTGCTAATGACTGAGTCGGCCATGCTGTTGTTCACTCTGGGTGGGAAAAAGCAGATACGGGTACATTTAGCATTTTTTAATAGCTGTGTATCAGACAGAGCTAGATACCAGTAAGAACTTTGGCTCAAACGTGCAATTCTTTAGTAATCAAGTACGGAATTCTTAGTGATCAAAAATATAAGAAACACTATCAAGTCCACCACCTAGCCCAAGATTAAAATCAGTAAGAGTTACATTCATCCACCGAGGTCAACACCTATTACAGAGACGGTTATCGGGGCACCTGGGGGGCTCAGGCGTTAAGCATCTGCCTTTGGCTCAGGTCATGACCCCAGGGTCCTGGGATCCAGCCCAGAGTCCATCTCCCTGCTCAGTGGGGAGTCTGCTTCTCCCTCTCCCACTCCCCCTGTGTGTGTTCCCTCTCTCGTCTCTCTCTCTCTCTGTTAAATACATATATAAAATCTTAAAAAAAAAAAAAAGATGGTTATCTAACAGATTATTGAATGATGCAAACACCTTCCTTTCTCTTAGTTTAACCCCCACCCCAGCAAGCCGCAGAAGCGCCAAACCCTGGCCCTGAGCTACAGACACATATTAGTTTCCATATAAAAGGGGATTACAGAGTAAGCCTTTCCATTTTCCTTCAAGACTGTATTGATATTAATAGTGTTCACTGCACTCTGCTAATTGTCCCATGAGGAGGCTTTCAGTGTTTCATGAACTCATTTCTTTATTCATTCATGCATTGATTCACTTGAAATAATACAATCCATATCCATGAACCACAAAAGCCTGGGGCAAGTTTATTGAATTTTCCTAACTTCTCCTATTAGCTAATTTCTACAGAGACTATTGACGGGTTCCCTCTCCGGAATGGACCTGAGATCAGAGCTCCAGAGGGCTTCTTCACAGGTGTGGGTTGGAAAGCCTCCACCAGTAGTCATCACTGATGGGGGCCGCTGGCTCCCTCACTCACTCGTGCTTTCTTGAACGGGCTCATTCATTCCCAGATTCACGGACAACAGTTAGGCAATCAATAACCTTTAATGACACAAAACTGAGAACAAAAGCCCGAAAGACAACCAGGATCTGTTCATGGCCCCCATTCATGGAGAACAAACAGTCACTCAACTTTTCACAAGGAACCTCTGATTAATCAGCACGCTGGCTTCAGTATCAGTCCCTAACTTAGGACCAGTGTCGTCCTGCTCCTTGTCACCTGACTTGCCCACACATGAAAGCTGGTGTCATCAACAACCAGAGACCTATCATCTCAATCCACAAGGGACGAAGGTGACATCTGCCATCTTCGGAGGCATTCTAGCTGCAAGGGTTAATAATTAAGGAATGTATTAAGCAAATGGGGCAAGAGTATTAAATGGGAAGATATAGGACTTTGAGAATATGTAAAAAGCCCTCCATCACTTTACTAACGGTCCACAGTTCAGATGAGTCAAAGTAAATATAAATTTTAATTCGTGACCCTTTCCAGTCACAGGGTCGGGATTGGCATTCCTTAATTTCAAATGTTATTTCACTAGTTATTTCATTGAACTAATTCCATGGGCTCCCATAAATAACCCCACCTAAGCCTTCAACACAAACATTGATATTTACATATATAAGTTTTTACGCTTCTTAGTCCCAGAATTATCAGCCAGGTCTTCCGGATGAGAGAATGATTAAATCAGCTTTCTGTTCGTTCTACAAACAAAGGAAGAAGGGGGGGAAGGAAAGCCAATTTGTAAACACAATGAAAACAGACGTCTCTTTTTTCAACTGAAATTTGTGAAGGGGAACAGGGAACCAGCAGCTCTATTTCCTACCACATTCTCATCATCTTCCCGAAGATGGTACTCTCTGACTTACTTAAATTTCTACTGAATAATAGGAATACTGCTGAATTCCTTGCTCAACACAAACTAAAACAAAAATCACCAATTAGAGAAATCTGACTTTATTTGCTACCTACGTAGGGGGAGCACGATCACCTGTGTAGAATTTAACATATTTGTTTCCTGGTTCTATCCTCCACTACATGTATTTATGGATTTATGGATTCACTCATTTACTGCCTGATTTTACTATTCGGTGAATAATAATACCAGCTTTCTCAAGAAGACTTGGAATTGTTAAACACCAACCCAGAACCAAATTATAACAATTTGGAAAGGTCTCAATATACCTAAAAAAGCCTAAAGTTTTTCCTAGACTATCTGTCAGTGGAAAAGTAAGAGAAATCAAAATCCTCATACTGAAACAGGTGGTGCTAGTTGGTCCCTGGTTTGCTGACTTTTTAAAAAGAGATTGATATATAAAATTATACTTTCTTTCCCTTACACAAAGACACGAATAGCTGTAATCTTATCTACTGGGCAAAAACACTGTACAAAATTCATGTCTGGCCATAGTCATGACCGTCAATAACAGACTTGCTTCTTTTTTATTGTTTTAATAAAAGTAAGTTTTTAAAGAGACTGGATTAACGATGAGTGTTCTCATATAAATCATTCTAATCATTGGTCTCCGCTTGGCACTCAGCTCTGTGGTCATTTAACCAACTAGTCTAGAATAAATGTGCTGCCATTTCCTTAATAAAAGAATCAGTCAGCGACCCAGCACCAACAAACACTCCCGAGTAGTACGTACAAATAACCACGGACCCCTTTCACTTACTATTATTTTATGAGAAATCAGAGTTTCAGCCAAATTTTAACACTACTACTCTATGTTACATTACATCCCTTAATAGGAAGTGTAAAACTTGTCCTATTTTTTTCGTCGACACACTTTCTTTCTTTGTGAGTCAATTTTGTAATAAAATACAGTGCATTTACTAAGAACCACGACAGCCCAAGCACAGGGTACCGTGTGCCCCTTTCCCACAGAGGAAATAACTACGTGTCTCTTTGTAATGGACCTCAGAGTTGCATATGGGTTTAATCAAAACTCCTGTTTCAGATACCCCATGGTACTCATCATTGGTCCAGGCACGTTTTTCTTCCTTTATCTCTTCATTTATCCAGGAATAACAATACAATTATAAATTTCCAGGACAAGATCTAGTGGCCCTTTCCCCACAAAGCAAACCGACTCGATCTCCTTTTACAATGGACCTCAGAGAACACATGTGATCAATTATTATCCATGCCTCGTAGCAAATCCACATTCACCACTGGTCCTTCTGTGGTTTTATTTAATTTGCCCACGTTTTAGAGATGTTTCCATGAAATTGATGAGACCGCCACCTTTAACCCATCTCAAAACAGCCTTCCGTTGGCTTATAGGCTGCCACACAAACAGTTGCCGGCCGGCACTATCCCATATGGGAATGTTCGAGTCCTCTGTGGAGGTGGATGAAATGAAGCATCAAGTAGTTCTGAGAATGAACGAAACGACTATCTTTTTAAACACCTCGAATGTGCCAACTTAGATTAAAAGTAGTATTGATGACATAGTCCCATCACTGGTCCATATTTGGAGATTTTTATTTCTTTTATGGACACGGATTCTTCGAACATACACTCACGAACAAAGCCTCCCAAGCCGGGACGGGAATTCTGAGTCTTACTTACATTTCTGTCTACGGTCTTTACACACAGAGCTAACTGCCAACATGTTGTTTCTTAGAAAAGGAGTAAGTCTGCTGTCTTACGGTTATTCTGTGGAGGAAAAACTAGAATTAACGTAGGTTCTTAATGTGCGGTAAGTATGTGGAATGAGGTAGTGATAAATTTTGGTACTTCTCTAATTACTCTAGTACACTGCTTCCACATTTAAGTAATGTACTAGCCACGGCTGAATCTACCACATAAGGATAAAAACAGTTCCTATCCAAAATATCTTTACATATGAATAATTTAAACAAAACAAAAAATGATTTTCACAGATGTTTCTTTTGCAGAACTGGGTACATTTAAATCCTTATTTTATGGGGCGCCTGGGTGGCTCTGTCGTTAAGCGTCTGCTTTCGGCTCAGGTCACGATCTCAGGGTCCTGGGATCGAGCCCCACAGCGGGCTCCCTGCTCTGTGCGAAACCTGCTTCTCCCTCTCACAACCCACTCCCTCTGCTTGTGTTCCTGCTCTCGCTATCTCTGTCAAATAAATAAATAAAATATTTTAAAAAATAAAAAATAAAATAAATCCTTATTTTACAGTCTCTGTGATAACTCATGCCACGACAAATCAGAAAAGACAACGAGATACCACCTCACACCAGTCAGAATGGCTAAAATTAACAAGTCAGGAAACGACAGATGCTGGCGAGGATGCGGAGAAAGGGGAACCCTCCTACACTGTTGGTGGGAACGCAAGCTGGTGCAACCACTCTGGAAAACAGTATGGAGGCTCCTCAAAAAGTTGAAAACAGAGCTACCCTACCACCCACCAATTGTACTAGGTGTTTCCCTAAAGGATACAAATATAATGATTCAAAAGGCACCTGTACCCCAATGTTTATAGCAGCAATGTCCACAATAGCCAAACTATGGAAAGAGCCCAGATGTCCATCCACAGATGAATGAATAAAGAAGAGGTGGTATAGATACACAATGGAATACTATGCAGCCATCAAAAAGAATGACCTTTTGCCATCTGTAATGTGGGTTGAACTAGAGGGTATTATGCTAAGCAAAACAAGTCAGCCAGAGAAAGACAAACACCACATGATTTCACTCATATGTGGAATTTAAGAAACACAACAGGTGAACATAGGGGAAGGGAAGGAAAACTAAAATACGATGAAAACAGAGAGGGAGACACACTGTAACAAACTCTTAACTCTAGGAAACAAACAGGGTTGCTGGAGGGGAGGTGGGTGGGGGGATGGGGTAACTAGGTGACGGGCATTAAGGAGGGCACGTGATGGAGTGAGCACTGGGCGTGAGAGTCGACTGACGAATCACTGAATTCTACCTCTGATATGAATATACGATATATGTTAACTAATCTGAATTTAAATCAAGAATTTTTTTAAAAAGACTAAAACTAAGACAAAAAAAATCTGCTACCAGAGGACATTTACCAATGTCTGGAGATATTTCTGACTGTCACAACCGGCGAGGGCGGGGAAGTGGGTGTCCATAGTGGCATCGAGTAGAGGCCGGGAAGTTACTAAACATTCTACAATGTACAGACGGCCTTCCCGGCAATGAATTATCCAGCCCAAGATGTCAGTAATGAGGGATTGAGAAAATCCTGCTGTACCCTTTTCAAAATAATTGGTTGAGGCATAAACGTATTTATACATTCACTCACAGTATCATCAATATCTACAAACAAAGTGGATTAGAAATTTAAATAGAATTAACAGCTGTTCATATGCTCATTATCCCCAGCTATAACCAACCAGAGCATGTTTTCTTGTTTTCAACAAGCAACCAGCACCTTAAAGACCACACAGAACGACACACACGAATTTCCCGGTACTCATCTGCGTATGTTCCTGTCCCAAACAGGGATCAGATTTAATCAATATATTATGGATATTATGGATATATTCTGGATACTTCAGAAAATATTAATAAAAAAAACACATTAACATTCTCGTAATTGGGGGACATATGGCTCTCTGTCTTTATTTCTGTCTTTATTTATTCATTTATTAATTCACTTAGAGTGCAACAACCCAGACCTATGAACCTTCATAACTTAAGAGCAAAATGCTGAATATTACTAACCTCTGCTGTAAGCTGATTCACCATATAGGCATTAACTAGGTTTCTGACCTCAGAGTTATAGGGTTTAATCAAAATCATTGATTCAGACACCCCAGGAAACTCATCATTGGTCCAAACTTACTTCCTGACAGTTGAAGGATAAATGGCCTAGATCTTTATCACTGAAAAAATGTTTAAATTAACCATGATACAAACTATAACATTAAAAAGCCCTAAAAATGAATAAAAGTCCTCCATGATGTTTAATAAACCCTAATTGTTCTGAGTTGGATTAATTGTTTAGTTTCCACTACTGGTCCCTCCATGGCACCTTTTCATTTTACTCAGGTGTTAAGCATTTATTCCTCTGACATAATGCCATAACGAACCATCCAAACCGAGGGCATGAACTCTGACTATAATCTACTACAGTCTCTAGGCTCCTTACCCACAAAGGTAAAAACTAAAATCTTTAGTACCATTGAATAATTAAATCAGCTATAGTGTTTCTGTTGCATGAATTAAAGGACACTTTTTATAAAGAACAGAACAGCAGAGACTGAACTTCTTTTAATGGACTCGAGGCAAGAGGTACAAGATGAATAAACCTTAGTTGCTACCAAATTCTCATTACTGACTCAAGGACTCCCTTTTTTATTGACTTATTTATCATTTACTTTTTCACTTATGCAGTGAACAGTGTGAAATCTACCACCCACTAGTCGTGAAATAACTAAATGTAACTAGTCCTTCTATCCACCTGGATACTGCCTAACTACGTGGTTCCCAGCCTCATTCATCTTTTTCAAGGGGCCACACTCATGCTTTGCTCAGAGCATATATACCATGAAGCATTGATCTAAAGTTCACCCTAATGTAACCCTAGCTACTGATCCAATCATGTTTCTCTCTTATTTAATTAGTCAAAGAATAATTTGATTATTTATTCATTTTGTTGAGGAAAACGAGTAAAACCCACCAGTACTCCAAAACCGAAATACCAGTTCCTGCAATAGCTGAGAGCCACTCTGTCCAAAGTGGGATTAAGTCTAGATTTCTTCCTCTTCTTCTAAAATGGTTTAATCATTATATTTGTTTCAGGACACGGGTTCCTCTGTCCTTTTTTTTTTTTTTTTTGAGATTTTATTTATTTATTTGACAGAGAGAGATCACAAGCAGGCAGAGCAGCGGGGTGGTGGGGGGGGCTTGGGGGAAACAGGTTCCCCACTGAGCAAGAAGCCTGACGTGGGGCTTGATCCCAGGCTGAGACCATGACGGGAGCAGAAGGCAGAGGCTCAACCCACTGAGCCACCCAGGCGCCCCTCCTCTGCCTTATTTTAAATAACCAATATATGAACTCATTTATTCAATAACTTCTAACAGTACAAAATGAAGGCAAACTGAGCATGGGACAACATTGACTAATACTAGTATCTGTATGTTCACTGTCCACAGTTATAACCTGTTAGACTCCTTTTTGTTGTCTCAAATGATAATGAACAGCATTTGTTTGGTCACAGCTACGATCCTATTCTCAGTATCAGTCCATCCTGGGCTTTCTTTCCATTAGGCACTTACCTAAGCAATTGTTTTGAGTGTGAAGGATTTGATTTGTTCCTTTTCTAAACAGAACCAACCACCAGCTACCTACCCGAAATCAGAAACCACACAGATTCTCACGGAATAAGACGCACATTCCTTATGGAAAAAGACCTGATGGATTCAGATGCTGGAACCCAGAGTTTCGGGGAATAATGTAATAATTCCTGCTTCCACTGCAGACGCACATCGTCGGTGATCATTCCCTCACTCACCTTCACTCTTGCCTTGCTGTACTTAGGACAGCGATCACAGACATTAAGAACCAGAGCTCAGGGCCAGACCACCGACTCCTCTTAACTTCTGCGTTTAAGTCCCTCTCTCACAGAAGAAATAACTAGATTTTTTTTTTCCTAGCGGACCTCAAAGTTAGAGTTTAATTAAAATCTTGGATTCAGGGGCGCCTGGGTGGCTCAGTGGGTTAAAGCCTCTGCCTTCGGCTCAGTTCATGATCCCAGAGTCCTGGGATCGAGCCCCACATCGGGCTCTCTGCTCAGCAGGGAGCCTGCTTCCTCCTCTCTCTCTGCCTGTTTCTCTGCCTACTTGTGATCTCTGTCTGTCAAATAAATAAATAAAATCTTTAAAAAAAAAAAAAAAAAATCTTGGATTCATACATCTCCGAATACTCATCATTCGTAGATTTCTTCCTTTATTTATGAATTGCTTATCTCATTATCCACTGATTCACGAATAACAGTATAATCCCAAGAACGACGTCTTTGCATATCACCGAGAACTGGCTCTACACCCAACTCCCGCAGTGCTAATAGACAAGGACTCGTTTTGCGAAGTATATGGATGCTCTTTGCAAATTTAAATTAGCTAACATCCTTGCTTCCTATCAATTTCGTTGGTCCGTGCCTGGCCCTTTTACATTTAAAGATGCTTCAAGAAATAACCATATGGGACCTTTACTCTTTCTCCCCAAGGAGCACATCAACCATTTTGCCCATCTTGTGTGTTCCTTCCTCAAGAAATCCACAGCGTTCATCTTTATCAATGGAGAAGTACTCAAATGTACTGCAATGCAAAAATGAAACACAATGGGGATCAACCCTGAAAACAAAGGAGACACCCTGTTTCTTTCTTAGTGAATTTCAGTAGTACTGAATCCGATTAATCATAAATCCCAACTTGGGTCTGTGCTGGTGTTATTTGGCTTTACTTATTAATCTACCCATTCATCACTTCGGAAAATCCAAGCAACACCCATAAACCAACCTCCCAACCCAAGAATGTAACACTCTGCTACTTACATCAGTTTCTTCTTTCCTTCCCCACACGGGTTGTGAAAGCCAAGATCTTTAGCAGTCGAGAATGGTTAAATCATCTGTGGTGTGTTAACTTGGTGAAAATGCAGACTCGCAAAGAGAGAAAGAGCCTACAGTTAGATTTGTTTTTTAAGCGAAGATAAGTGTGGCCATATCAGATCAATCACGAATGTGGGTCATTTTAGAATGTTATCATTGTCCATGAATCACTCTTATTTCTTGACTTACTTAATTTTTCTCGTTGAACCACACAATTAACACCAGCATGATAATACGAACCATTATCTACCATAAATATCCGTCTCCATACTCCCTCTCCATAAATTTCACAACTCAGTGGTTGCTTTAATGGACCTCAGTTGAACAAACCTGGGTAAATGTAAATCTTTATTTTATTGCATATTCCCACCAATGAAGCACAAATTTTTCTGACTGGTGTCTACTGATTCATTTATTTATTCATGTATATAATTAGGCATAAAATAAGTCAATTACATACCCATTTTTCTGAAGACTTTCCCCAGGCAAATTTCCACGTACACCGAACGTAGTAATAACACACTGCCTGTTAACCAACTGGAACGTAAATGAGAACTTAAAAAAGAAATTTCTATGTGCACTTTACCCAAAGTGGAAGGAGCTGCGAGTTCTATTTTTTTTTTTAATCTAGACAACATTTGGGTATAGACGGAGCAATCATTATCTTTGGTTCATAGCACAAATTCCTCCCTGGCCTTTGCTCAGCCTTCTTTTGAATAATTAACCTGTATAGAAATGCACTCGTTCATTCCCCTATGACAGTATGTCAGTATCAATGAAAACCAAGGCACGGAACGGGAATATTAAATATCCAGTCTACATGCTCACGGCTCAGAGACATAGCTGATAATTAGATCTTCTTTTGATTTAAAAAAAATTAAACTACTGAATACGGTTCTATTGACTGTAACTCTGGTCACATGGTGCATCCTCTGTATGGATTCACGCCTGGCCCTCTCCTCTCAATAAGACAATATGGAAACAATCGATTATTTCTGTAAGCCCTTTTTTTTGCTCCCTCTTAACTAAAACCACCAAACAAAGAATCAAAGCAGCAACATGAACTCTCAGGTCTATCTGTCCATACCTGTCCTTACGGAAGATTGTCTGTGGAACCCAGTGCTTTAAATATACACGAAACACAATCTTCGTTTTATTACACAACTTCACAGTTGGTCCACGTGTGGCCCTCCTTACCTCTGTTCATTTACACATTTCCTTATCCGTTCAGGAGTCCATTTGCCAAAGACTCTACCTTTTCTCTTGTTCACAGGAGTCCGCACATTTCCGGACAAGGATTAACACAATTTTGTTTGTTTGTTCCATGTTTATTTTTTATTTTTATCTTTTTCAGTTTTTATTTAAATTCCAGTATAATTAACCTACGGTGTGCGACCAGTTTCAGGTGTACAATAAGGTGACTCGACACCCGGAGCTCATCGCAAGGGCCCTCCTTCATCCCCATCACCTGGTCCCCGACCCCGCCCCCCCCCCTCCGGTGACCATCAGTTTGTCCTCTGTCGTTAAGAGTCTATTTCCCACTTTGCCTCTCTTTTTTCCTTATGCTCCTTTTGTTTCTTAAATTCCAAACGGGTGAAACCGTAAGGTATTTCTGTTCCTTCGACGGATATATTTCACTTAGCATAATCCTCTCTAGCTCCATCCACATCGTTGCCAATGGCAAGATTTCGTTCTTTTGGATGGCTGAGTGGCGGTCCTCGGTATACAGCTACACATCACCTCTCCTTTATGCCTTCATCCATCCGCGGCCGCCCGGGCTGCTTCCGTATCTTGACTACTGTACCTACTGCTGCCACAAACCTAAGAGCGCCTGTGTCCCTTTAAATTCGTATTTTTGTACTCCTTGGGTAAATATCTAGTAGTGCAACTGCTAGACTGCGACTCGGTTCTAGTTTTTAATTTCTGAGGCGCCTCCGTGCTGTTCTCCAGAGTGCCTCCGCCGGCTCCCCTTCCCACCAACTGTGCAAGAGGGTCCCCTTCCCCCACATCCTGTACAATTTTAGATTCAGACTCAAACCCTGCTCCAGGACCCTTCCCTGTCCCCAACTCTGCATTCTTTTTCTTTCAGTCTTTTACCCTTTTGTTTACTGTTTCACAAACTCTTCCAATAACAACAGAGTCAATACACACAAATCACAAAAGCTCAAAAACAGTGTCTTGCCTATGACGAGATCTATTCATAAGCTCAGTTTCTCCTAAAGCGAATACCTCCGATCTCCTTTGCAGTGGCCCTTCCAAGCAGCACACGTGTGCTCCCTGAATCATCTGAAGGGATGAATGTTAAAATCCACGGTCCTGTAAGGACCGTGTAGGAACTCGTATGAAACACCTCCCACCTTTTCTTAAGGAGTCCTCGATTGTGCAAAATTGAATGAATCATCATGATCTAGGGTTCTTCATCTATTCCTGTCATAGGTAATACGCGGAACTCTTCAATGTGACGCTTCTACGTGGCTCTTTATTTCTTGGAATACTTCAGTGAACCCCTTTGAGCAAGTTCCCCTGAGGACATAAATTCTGACTATTACTCGCCTCGGTATTTCTGCTCCTTAACCCCAGATGCAGCACCTTCATCACTAGATATGATTTAATCAACTATAGTGCCTTAATTCTGAGATAAAAATCAGGCTTTAAAAATCATGGAAAAAAAACCAAAATAATAATAAAGATGAAAAAATCATAAATTTAAGTATGTTTAAAAGATATTAATTATGGAGTTCTAGATTACACATAAAACTTGCCCTTCTTTTCATTGGCTCAAGAATATCACTACTGTTTATTTACTCCATCATTTAATTTTAATTTTAAATAACATAATGAACACCATCACATCGACCACTCAACCTGCAAGTAACAAACATTATAAACATGCCCATGTACTTGACATAGGGTAAAAAATCTACATTCTCCTTTTCAATGGGTCTTTCCTGTACTGACTGGATAAATTTCAATTCTTGTTTCACAGAATATTTTTACTAATGGCCCATGGTTGACTCTACTTAATGTATCCATTCATTCATTCATTCAATTACTCATGGAACAATTTCCTCTGTTGTTCATTATATAAACTAAAGGCAGGGGTACTTGGGTGGTTTACTGATCAAACATCTGACTCTTAATTTCAGCTCAGGTCGGGATCTCAGGGTTCTGAGATCGAGCCCGATGTCAGGCTCCACACTCAGCAGAGAATTTGCATTAGGATTTCTCTCCTGGGGCACCTGGGTGGCTCAGCGGGTTAAGTGTCTGCCTTCCGCTCAGGTCATGATCTCAGGGTCCTGGGATTGAACCCCGCATTGGGCTCTCCGCTCAGCAGGGAGCCTGCTTCCCCCCCTCTCTCTCTGCCTGCCTCTCTGTCTGCTCGCGACCTCTCTCTGTGTAAATAAATAAATAAAATCTTTAAAAAAAAAAAAAAGGTTTCTCTCCCTCCCTCTATCCCTCTCCCCATTCCCTCTCTTTTTCTTCTCCAAATAAAAAAAAAGAAAGAAAAGGCAAACACAGTTAACTTCCCTTACGGCAAGCGAAACATACAGAGCTGTCAAATCACTACGATGTACACCCCAGACTAATACAACATCGTGCATTAACTGTACTTCAATTTAGAAAAACAAGAAAAAAGAAAAAGAAAACGAAAAATGGTAAACTCGGCAGCCCCTCAGAAAGGCAGTAACTACTATGTGTGCCTGTCTGTGTTCATTATACAAAGCAGGAAAAGCCTAGCTTTTTTTTAATATGCCAACAGTAGTGTGAAACAGGATAATCATTATCCTTATTCCATAATACGGGTTCTAACTAGAGTATGATTTTCAACTTTTAAATAAAATATGAGTCTATTCATACGCTTACAATAACACGTAATATGTCATTATTGTAATTATAACTCACTGGACAAAACTTTAACGTGTGGTCATTTGCTCTCAGTAAATCATCTTGTTATAGGACCTATTCTCATCACTGGTCCATAACCATTTTTTTCAATTAGCCTCTTATTATTTACCTAGACAAACATCTTTCCCTTTTCTTAATAAAATGAGCCATCAGCAAACCCACCATCAATTCATATTCACAACATCCAATCTTGGGCATAACTTACCATTTGTTCCCTGCTGAATAGAGTAAAACCTTGACCTACTTATTTTCCCAGACCTCACTGCTTCCGAAAGGTTTCGAAACATACTCTCATAATTGAATGATGTGTTCCTTTCCTTGTCATCATTCATCCCTTCATCTCTTTCCTTAACCGGGCGTTACTTCATTTGTGATTAAAAACCTCGTACACCCACACAAAGCCTAAGAGCAGGACCCCTGAATATTCTTCTCGTGCTTTGCAAGTACGTTCACCACAGAGGGTATAACCAGACCTCTCGGAGTGACCTCAGAGCTACGGGGCTTCATCAAAATCTTTAATTCAGACACCCCAGGGTACTCATCACTGATCAGAACTTGGCAATTTTTTTTAAAGATTTTATTTATTTATGAGGGAGGGAGAGAGAGAGCAAGGGCAGGGGGAGGAGGGGCAGAGGGGGAGGGAGAAGCAGGCTCCCCACTGAGTCTAACAAGGGGCTCAATCCCAGGACCCTGGGAACACAACCTAAGCCGAAGGCACACGCTTAACTGATTGAGCCACCCAGATGCCCTAAAATTTGGCATCTTCCGTCTTCCTCATTCACACCGTCCTTTCTGCATCATTTTTACGCGCATATAATACAGTCCATAGCCACGAATCACAAATGCCAAGAATGAGAGGAATGATTCTTACTAAGGTTCCTCTATATGTACCTGTCCCACAATGCTGAAGGACATTCGATGTCCTTGATCAGTGTACCTCTGGCTGGTCCGGCTGTGCTTCCTGTCAATAGCACATTGGTAACAGGTTTTTGCTTTTCCCTTTACTTTACGTGTCCACATTGCAAAGATGGTAACATGAACGACTGAGCCGTCCTCTCCCCTCCCAACTCGAAAATTGTCATCTTCTCCCACCCTCCTATGTTCTCCTCCCTCGCAAGGAAATAAGCTTGATCTTCATCAAGGAAGGGATATTCTTCTAAACGTACTTTGGTGCCAAACTAAGACGACATACTTTTAT
Organism: Meles meles; assembly: GCF_922984935.1. NCBI lineage: Eukaryota > Metazoa > Chordata > Mammalia > Carnivora > Mustelidae > Meles > Meles meles. The sequence goes on along the minus strand of NC_060071.1, from coordinate 147,355,054 downwards.
GTGATCCCGAAAAGGACTAATAATCCATGAACCTGGGTTCATAACACATTCATATCCTTGGTTCTTGTTTGTCATTCTTTGATTTCATATCTATGTAAACTTCTCTATACCTGTATCTTTCTCCATGAAGCCAGTTTTTAAGAATACTTCCTTGGAAATTCACGAACAAGCTCCCCAGAGAACAGGGACTTCGATAGTTATTTATACTGGTCTCTGTGCTCTTTACCCACAGAGGCAACAACAGAGACCTTCACCGTCAGAGGATGATTAAGCTGGCTGTGGTGTGTCCATGCTCTAAATGGAAAAGCCAATTCTAGACAGTCTGTCTCAGATGTGTCTAAGCAGACGTGAGTTGTACACGGTCAGATTAATAAGAAAGCTGGGTCACATCACGTTCTCGCTACCCGTGCAAAACCTGTGCTCCTTCGTACTTGTCAGCTCGGTTTCTGGTTAATTTTTGACAATGTAAACATCATGGGATCTGAGGCCTGACTGGGAATGAGGCTCGTAACCATTGAAGTCCCTACTCTTAAGTAACAGCCAAACAATTACTGTCAGGGCCTTTACTTGTACAACACTGTACAGATTTAGACCTGGCATCATGGCCCATTCTCAACACTCCTAGTTTCGTCGCTTATCTCTCTACTCGCTGTGGAATAATCTGACCGCCTACTTATTTTTTTAAATATACATAACATATGATGAAGACACATTTCAAAACGTAACATTATATGTAATGCATTATAAGAACATAAATATAAAATATGATACAATTACCTACATACGTATCTGTAATAGTAAACTTTCCAGCTGAAACCCAGAACTGAAATACCATCATTCCATAAACCTATCTCCATGTCCTCAACCCAAGTAGGAAGAGACTAGATCCCATTTTCTTCATATGGGTCAGAAGGGTAGAGCAAGACGATTTGTTAACTTGTTAACTTCATGTCACACCCTCCATATTGTCCAGTTCGTCCTCCTTTAAGTAATGATTTGAAAAGGATCATGCTGGGGCGCCTGAGTGGCTCAGTGGGTTAAAGCCTCTCCCTTTGGCTTAGGTCATGATCCCAGAGTCCTGGGATCGAGCCCCACGTCGGGCTCTCTGCTGAGTGGGGAACCTGCTTCCTCCTCTCTCTCTCTGCCTCTCTGCCTGCTTGTGATCTCCGTCTGTCAAATAAATAAATAAAATCTTAAAAAAAAAAAAAAAAGAAAGAAAAATTTTAAAAAATTAAAAAAAGAAAAAAGAAAAGGATCCTGCTGTGGCGGCCTGGGTTGTCAGTTTAGTCAGTTAAATGTCTGACTCGATTTCGGCTCCGGTCATGATCTCAGGATCGTGAGACTAAACCCCGTACCCTGCATGGGGCTCCACACTGGACGTGCAGCCTGCTGAAGGTTCTCTCTCTCCTCCCTCTCCCTCTGCCCTTCCCCCCTCTAAAAAAATTAAATAAAATGATCAGATCCATTCCCCCGGTAACTTTACCATAATACGTAATTATTTGGGGTTCTATGACCCTACACGTGAACACCTAAACATAGTAACAACGGCCCACAGCCACGCACTCATTGTCCACAGAAAAAACTCTGTCCCCCTGTTCATTCTGGGCTTTTAAATAAAATCCAGTGAACGCAATTAAATGAAGTATGATATCGGATGTCACCCAGCGCATCCTCGACCCTGGCCCGTTCTCGCTTCTTTTCAGAAGTTACGTCGTCATTGGTTTATGTCAACATTTTTTCCTTCTTCTTAAGAAAACCAACCACCAGCAAATTCCCACCGATCCAGACTGCGGACCCGTGCCTGCGGACACGTCTCTGTGTGCTCCCACGTGTCTGGGCTTCCTGTGTGCTCAGAAGGGGGCAACAGCTTTTACCTATGTGTTACATTGAAACTCGGCATTAAACAAATGTGCTCCTAATAACACCTGTCCACGACACACTCTCCTAAATGATTCACATGTGACCTTCTTTGTCTTCACTCAGACGTTCAAATATGCATGTACTCCCAGACTCACTAACATCCATACAATCCAGACGCAACAAATGGCTAAGCCCGAAGAAGAACCAGATCCCCAAAGGCCTTGAACTCTATTCTCTTAGAGAAAATGACTCAAGTCTCTTCATTTACTAGTTTACTTTAATTTCAGTTCCTATACGGTTAACATACAATATCACACAGACCTCAGAGTTTAGGGCTTAATCAAAACGCTTGATTCATATACGCCAGAACTACTCATCATTGATCCAAGCGCAACATTCTTTAACTTCATTTATCTGTTTGTACCTCGTGTATTGATTGTTTATGCATTATTTATTGATTGCTTCATTCACGGCCTCGTTGATGTAAAAAAAAGTTACTTCCTACGAAAACCTGGAAACCAGATCTTTGAATAGTGCGCAGAGCTGTTTACAAGCCTTTTCCCACAGAGCAGGGAAATGAGATCTCTTTTTTAACTGGGCCTCGTGCTGTACGTATGGATTAATCGATAAACTTGCTCCTACCCACCCCGCGTGTTTCACTGCTCTGTTTGCTCATCTTTCACTTAATTTCTTCCTATTTTCAAGAGAGTACACTGAACCCACCCGTTGACTCTCTCCATCACTAGGATGCTGGCAACACTTTCTATCTTCCTAGGTGCCCCTTCCTCAAAGACGTAACCTCGACAGTTATCAACAGAATGTTCTTAGAATGTGGTGCAGACATAAAATGGAACAGTAAGGAACTCTGGAAATGAATGCCCCCAAAAGCCTCAAACTTTGTTTCTAATGGATCTTGAACTAAAATGGACGAATCTTACTCCGTGGTTCACAACACACTCCCCGCGGTGACCTGTGTGTCTGATTACACCGAGGTTCACGGTGGCCGCTCTGCCTTCGGGACAATCCCACAAAACACCCACACGAATTACCGTCAAACCAAGAACACAAACTGTCACTTACATGAGTCACTTTGCTCCTTACCCACAGAAGGGACAGCCAAGGTCTTCCTCAGGGGATAACAAAGAAATCAGACTGAATCTGCGAAGTAAAAAGCCGATTTCAGAAAACTGAACCAGGACAGATGTAGATTTTTTTTTTTTTAAGACACCTGAGTCCTGCTGTACTAGATTTATCATAAATCCCTTTTTTATTACATTCCCATTATTAGCCCCTAAATGGCCGCCTTTTTATTTACTGACTTCTTTAATTATTAATGTACGTAATACGACGCCAACCGCTAAGCCGACGTCCTAGCAGAAGAGTTAAGAACTAGGCCTGTTCCAAGTCCTGTCTGTTAACCCTATCCACAGAAGGCTGAGCCCAGACTGCCTTTTGTGTGGATCTTCCGTGATTGGAATCTGGCAAATTTACATCTTCCTTTCCTGACATATTCTCATCAATGATCCATGCCTGACCACGCCCTGTAAATTTGTTCCTTTATTTGTTTGCTTTTGGTTTATTTGCTCATGGAATGACTTGTTTGTAATTTCTCTTTAAAAAAAAATACAAAATATTATTATAAGTAATTGTCTCTATGCCCTTTACCCCAAGTGGGCAGAGCCCCACATGGAAATCTTTTACTAATATGGACATCGGAAGGCTAGAGCGAGATTAATAATGAACTTCTTCTAATGACGTATTGTCCTCATTGATACATGTCTGCCCTCTTTGAAATAACCTCTTCCTTCATTCACCTATAATATCATCAATATTTGTGAAACTACATATCCAGACGTATCTAAATGATACTAGTATCTTCCCATATACTCAAATACCCACAGAAAAACATGTGTTTTTCGAAAATGATACTGAGAATAAGTAATCTAATCGTAACTCCTCTCACATAATACATTAACACTACCTTGGTATTCTTTAATTAAGTATTCGATAATCAATATTTATTATGTTTCCCTTTTTCCCCTCTTTTCTTAATAAAATTCTTAATAAAGTTAACCACCACCAAGCCAGAAGCTTATGGACATCTGCCTACACGTTTCCGATAAAACATGGCAAAACCCTTGAACTCTTCATTTCCTGGAACTCAGGTCCTCAGAAATATTTTAATAATACTGTATTTCTCATTAGATTCCCTCATATTTGGCCAATACCTAGCCCTCGTTGTCTTTATTCGTGGATGTTTCTTTATGTACTCCCATGCCGATCCACTAATAAAAGGACCTAGGCCTAAGAGGTACCAAAGCCCCAAGCACGACGCCTATATTCCTAACTTCTGCCCCAGGTCATGTCCCGCCAAGGCAAGATGAGAGGTTTGTTTGTACAGTAGACCTCAGAGTTTTAGGGTTTAATCAAAATCCTTGGTTCAGACACCCCAGGTACTCATCATCGGTCAAGGCTTGGGACTCTCTTTATTTATTCAATTATACATTTGTTCATTCATTCATTCATCCATTCATTCATCAAAGTCTTTACTTGTGTTTCTCTATCAACATGTTAGACACCCAAATCATGATCAATGGTGGAATGTGTAAATCAAGAGTGATGGAAGATAAAATGAAACATTAACCAAATGTAAGATGGAGAGTTCTCTTTCATCTTTTTTTGAAAACAACCTTGCTTCAAAGGGCCTAGTGGAAAGGCATGCTTCCTCCAATCCATTATGAGAAAGTCGTATGGGCTTTGCGGTGGTGGTGACTTACACAAACCACAGACTTTAGTCCATGTCACACTGTCACCCTTGTACCATGCACGGACTGTTCTTTGTTATTCATTTTTTAAAGTAAATAATATTATAATGTGAGGAATATTGACGAAACCACTATTCAGCCCTCCAACTGTAACTTGGACAAAACATTTCTCATCCTCTCCCACCAAGATACAAAGATCTTCAATGTTAGAGAAACGTTCACATAAGCTGCAGGTAATATAAATAGTTAACATAAGGTAATCTAAATAGTTGATAAAGTAAATGAATAAGGCTGCGTCTTCCATGAACCTAAGAGTTTTTTGCCTGTGAATCTCAGTTGCAGAGAACTGGGTTAATTATCATCTTTGCTTCATGAGACACTCTCATCTCTAGCCCACAACTAACCCTCTATTATTAATTCGTGTACCATTAATTTATATATTTATTTATTCATATTCAATATTCCAGAAACTCCCATTACCCAACTACCCAAAACAATTAACAGAGTAGCCATTAGTCACATATCACTATTTAAATTTAATTGAATTTAATAAAAATCAAATAAAATTAAAAATTCAGTTCCTCATACACACTGGCTCCATTTCTTGTGCTCAAGAGTCACATGTAATTTGTGGCTACCATATTGGACAGAACTCATCCAAAATACATCCATCAGGGGCGCCTGGGTGGCTCAGTGGGTGAAAGCCTCTGCCTTTGGCTCAGGTCATGATCCCAGGGTCCTGGGATCGAGCCCCGCATCGGGCTCTCTGCTCCACGGGGAGCCTGCCGCCTCCTCCGCTCTCTTTCTCTCTCTCTCTCTGCCTACTTGTGAACTCTGTCTGCCAAATAAATAAAATCTTAAAAAAAAAAAAAAATACATCCATCACTGCAGAAAATTCCATTAGGGAACACTAATAAAGACTCCTTATCTTTACGGAATAGTCTAGAACTTTTTCTAATGAAGCTAACATGGGTTAATCATAGTTCTTGATCATGAGTCCCTGCTGAGTCCCTCTTGTTTGATTTGGTCATCTCTAAAGAAGTTTTAATGACCAACCATAAATCCAATTTTTTACAGGTGAGAACGGAGACATGATCTTTCATTTCCCTTTGTGCTCCTGGCTCAGACTGAGCATCTCAGATCTTTATCTAAGGAAAACTGTTTAAATACAGGATGCATATATACTCAGTGAAACAAGGTAGCTGGTAAAAGGCATGACACAGACTAGATTATTTTGACAGATGTCAGACGTGCAGAACTAAATTAACTGTCATCTTCAGGCCCTTCTCATCACCCATCCATGTTTTGGCCTTTCCTGTACTTTATGCAATTATGTAATTACTTATTTTTTACTAAAATCAACATCCAACACACCGTGATGCAAAAACAAGAGTACTGACGACTCCTTAACCAACACATTTTTTTTAACGGACCTTAGATGTACAGAATTAGAATAATCTTAATCCTGGGGTGATGAGGGGTGCCTGGGTGGCTCAGTGGGTTAAAGCCTCTGCCTTTGGCTCGGGTCATGATCCCAGGGTCCTGGGAACAAGCCCTGCATCGGGCTTTCTGCTCGGCGGGGAACCTGCTTCCCAGCACCACCACTAACCGCCCCCCCCCCCCAACGCCTGCCTCTCTGCCTACTTGTGATCTCTGTCAACAAAATTAATAAAATCTAAAAAAAAAAAAAAAAAAAAAAAAATCCTGGGGTGAGATATTTTCTTCGTGGGCCCTTGTTTGCCATCTCTTTATTCCCTGATTTGTGGACTCGTGCATTTCCTCTGTTACGAACACCCTTGAACCACTTCCCAGCTGAAGATTTAAGAACATCAACTATTACTTACATTTTCTTTACGTACCTTATCCATCCAAATAAGATTCAACATCCTCATCAATATTGCGTGATTAAACGAACCATGGTGTGTCCAGTTTGCGTAACAGAAGAAAACTGCTCAAAAACTGAACACCCTGAATCATTTTAAGTGGCTTTCACTTGTGTAGAATTAAAATAATGAGCCTTAGTTCATGGAACATTATCCTCATTGGTCTACACTTGGCCCTTTCTAATTTTATCTATTCCTTTCAAAAAATCATAAAAGAAGACACAGAGAACTACCAGGATCTATGTCTCCCTGACCAACACTTTCACCAAGTTAACACCCAAGTTTATCAATGCAGAAGTGGCTACATAAACCACAGTGTAAAAATGAATAGTAAAATGCTACTAAAACAAATAAAATAGCATAGATAGATTTTTTGTTTTAATGTGCTTCAAATTTGCAGGATTATGTAATCATAAATCTTGTCTTCACTAGTCCATGCTTAATCCTGTCTGATCTTATGTACACATTCTTTTATTTATAATAAATCAATAAACAGGAACTCACCATTCAACCCAAGAATAAGGAAAAGCAACAATTATATTTATATAAAGAGATATGCATGTTATACACATCTATGTGCAACTGGGTATTGAGGAGGGCAGGGATTGCATGGGGCACTGGGTGTTACATGCAAACAATGAATCTTGGAACACGGCATCAAAAACTAATGTGGGGCGCCTGGGTGGCTCAGTGGATTAAGCCTCTGCCTTCGGCTCAGGTCATGTTCTCAGGGTCGAGATCAAGCCCCGCATCGGGCTCTCTGCTCAGCGGGGAGTCTGCTTCCCTCTCTTTCTCTCCCTGCCTCTCTGTTTTCTTGTGATCTCTCTCTCTGTGTCAAATAAATAAATAAAATCTTGAAAAAAAAATGAATGATGTATTGTATGGTGACTAACATAACACAATCAAAACATGTATGTACGTATACATGAATATAATTTTTTTTATTTGCTCAACTTCTACACAGACCGCAACCTAGATATATTATTTTTTAACTTGGTGACAATTATGCCAAATGGTCACCATCTTGGTTCATGACACAGTCACCTCATTGGTCTATGCTTGACCATCTTTGACTGTATTTGTGCCTGTTCATGTTTAATAACGCACACATACACACACACACACCCATCAGCCAACCACCCAACCTCAGAACAGTAAGACTAACCATCACTCACGTTGGTTGGTCCATGGCTCATTTCCCACAGAAGTCACGGCCAAGATCTTCATCAACACAGTGTCAATTAGACCCACTCTGGGGTCTCCATTCTGTGGAACACAAGGAAGGCCCATATTAAAAAGGATAAAACAACCAGGTATTCTTTAATGGCTGTTGGATGAGCAGCTCAAGACTAATCACGATTTGGTTCATGACACACTCTCATCACTGGCCTACGCATAGATCTCACTGTAAGTATTTTTTCACGTAATAACCTCATGATAATAAACACGCATGACCGCATCAAAAACAAGAGGACAGCCACTTCAGGCATCTGCTCTATGCTTCTTACCCACCCAGGAACCAGCCCAGGTCTTCCTGCTAATGGACTCAGATACGCAGAGTTGAGGCAGTAACAATCTTTGATTCCAGGTATGATCGCATCATTGTTCCCTACATGTCCCTTTTACTGTTTTTACTTATTTTTTTTCAGTACAATAAACACATCAGGTCAGCGCTAACGCAGAACAAAAATGTCCATCAGCCCTTATTTTGGCACTTCTAGTCCAATGTTTCTTACCCACAAAGGTCAAGAGCGTTGCTTTGTTTGATGGTTTACGATGGTCCATCATTGTACAAATGTATTAATCTTAACCCATAATTCATAAAACATTATCTTTGGTGCTTTATTACCAGCTTTCATTCCTTCATTTATTTACTCAACTACTTCATTTTTTTATTTTTCATTTAAATTCAATTAGACAACATCTTGTACCTCATTAGTTTCACAGGTAGCGTTCTGTAATTTATCAGTTAAGTTTGACACCCAGCGATCACCACATCCCTCCCCGTCCTGAATGCCCGTTACCCCGCTACCCCAGCCGACGCCCCTGCCTACCCTCCTGCAATACCCCAGCCGACGCCCCCGCCTACCCTCCTGCAACCCTGTTTGTTACTCATCTGATTCATAGTTAACTATACAGCAAATACACCCAGAGCCCCCAACCGGCCCCCAGACCAATGACCTTTCTACATAACTGTTGCTGTACTTCCCACCCGCCATCCCAACACCCTTGAATTCCCTGGGCTTTGCTTCCATTCTGTTCTGTTTTTGTTTTGGAGTAACTACAGTTGGATACAACAGATGACTCATAAGCCTTGTTTAAAAATACATCCTCACCACCGGTCCACACTTAGACCTCCTTAATTTTACTTATGCATTCATTCACCTTTAACTGTTCAGTAAAACCCACTAAGCCCTGCCTACACCCATGTACAGTTTCCTTCCCCACAGAGATCTTTCATCTCTCATGAAAAACCCCCATGTGCCCATTCGCCGGAACACAAAGCCCCATTACAAGGAAGAAAACAGCCTAGACCTTTTTTGTTTGTTAATATCGGGTTAGCAGACTTGGATTAATCATAATCTTTTGTCCAGAACACCTTCTCCCAATTGCCGTATTTGAGGCCTTTATTACATTATTTCTTGAATTTTTATTCTTTTAAATAATAAAATAAATAACCACAAACCACTCCGATCTCTTTATAGCCCTCGGTTGTGGAGACTGAATCAAGAACCTTGGTTCAGGGTCGCTTCTGGCCACTCCCCCAGGCTTGCCCCTCTGTGAGTTTACTGATTCTTAAAACCTATGTGAGAACCATGCCTGACCCCCATGCCCACGGCCCCGCTCATGGACTCTTGCTGCCTTCTGACTTCAATGGCACTCCCGAATCTGCCAAGCACCCTCCCCTTCCCCTTTTACGAACGTATAAAGTTTTATCACATATGTGATTCCTGGCAAATAACTTCCACGGGCCACTGGCTTGCAGGGCCTCTGCAGGGCTGTCAAGGGGGGAGAATGACTTCGTCTGACTGACTGAGGAGCATACCCCGCCAGGAGTCAGTTAGTAAAAAGACTCCAACTGAGATCCTTGAGCTCTGTGTGCCGTCTTCACTTTGCACGACTACACGCTCACAGTCCTAAGGCACAGCCCCCAGGAGTTAGAACACTGTGTACGCAACACCACACCACCTGCCTCCAAATCCAGACTCATACCCCGACAGGCTGGGCGGCATCAGGGAAGTGAACAAACCCCTCTGTGCTTGTTTTCTCATCCGAAAGCTAGTCGCAGCACTAGTCCCTGAGCAGAATCAGCCATTACTTTCCCACCAAAGGCAACCAGGTCAACTCCGCCGCCCGCCACCCTGTCTCTGAGGCCCTCACCCAAATCTTTCTTCCCTCTGCAGCAGCGCCCGAGCTGTGGTGCTAGACAGACAGACAGACCAGGTTCCACCCCAGCAGGCACTCATGAGCTGTGTAACTGCAGAGACGTGACCTGGCCTCTCTGTCTTGTGCCCCGACTTGGGCGATTTGTAGACTGAGGACAGCAGCACCCTCGTGGGTCCAGCGTGAGGGTGCAGCGAGCTACTAGCGACAGTTCCGCGAGCGGCTCTCCACCCCGGAACACCCTCCCCCCCTTCCCCGGCCCACCCGCCCACCCCGCTGGCCAAACAGCCCCCAATCTGATTAGAGAAACGAATTATCTTGATGCTCAGGCCAAGCCCAGGGTTTCGGGAAGGATGGGCCTCGGGCGGGAAATTGTTGGGATCTGCTCTTTTTTTGGACACGGCATCAAAGCTTAAACAAGTGCCCTGGAAAACAGAAATCCAACTAAGGGATGCGCTTTAGAAAACTGAAATCCACTTCATGAGACGGGGCTGCCCTCAGGGGAGACGATGCCAGGAGACTCTTGATGATCGAATCGTTTCCCAGAAACTACACATGCGTCTGCTCTGACCCTTACTGCCAATACAGCCAACTTCCTCCCTGGCCTCCCCGACTGGCCTGGTAGGTGCCCAGCACCCTCACCACAGTGCAACTCTTGAAACATGAAACATTAAAAACAGATTAAATTCTAAGACATACATCCATCCCGTTTGTGTGTGTATAATGTTCTCTGTGCATAAAGGTATCCGCGTGGGGGTTCTCCCGCCGGGCTGGGAACTTAGGCTCCTGCCCTTTGCCTTCATCCCACCGCATGGCCTTGGGCAAGGCCCTTCCCCTCCCTGAGCCTCAGGTGGCAAGAACCCACCAGCCTGCCCTCCCTCCCAGGTGGTGTGGAAGGGAAAAGCATCAAGTTGAAGTGCGAGTTCCCTCTAAGCATCAGAGGATTATTAATGCTGTACCTCCTGCACCCAGCACGTAGTGTTCGCAGCACGCCTTAGCATACATTATCTTGTTTGATTCTCACAGCAGCCCTGTGAATTAGACATAATAATCATAATTAGCCGATACTGATTGAACGCGGACAGTGCCCCAGGCACCACTCTGCCTGCCTGGCATGCACAGACTGTCTTCTGGGGGGAGAGCGCGTACAACACGACAACACCTTTTTTTCTTCCCCCCAAAAGTTCTGAGCACACATTTTGTGCCAGGCACCGGTCTAGGTCCCAGGTTACAGCAGTGACCAAAACACACAAAATCTGAGAGCTCACATCCCGCGGGTGGAGACTGAACAGACAAAATTAAAGATAAGCGCAATAACGCGGTACACCACACAGTGGTAAGAACTACGAAGGAAAAAAAGCAGGAGAGGGAGCAATAGCCCACAACCACGGGAAAACCTGGCTGAGCAGGTGTCCCATTTTACACCCAGGGAAACTGAGCCTCAGAACAATTAAGTGACTGATAAGTGGTCACGCAGTGAGGAGGTGCTGAGCTCCGGAGTCTGTTGTCCCCACTTGTCCCCCCTGCCTCATTTTTGTGGTAGATCTCGTTCTCTGATACCCTACCATCAGCCTACAAGGGGAGTGCGTGAACATGGGCAGGGGTGCGACCTCCCACAGAGGCAGTTCCAGAGGCACAGGGCATCTCTGGGATGTACTAATAACTCTGGCTGGGAAAATACACTGACTTTCTTAAAGAAGATGCAGTGGGACAGATCCTGATTCGGTGCCGGGAAATGTTGAATCAGAGCACGCACCCATCAGAGGTCAGCAATTCGGCCCAAGCGCTAGCCCCATATCCTATCTAGGACTGGGGGGCATCCAAATGTATTCCCCTCCCCAATACTCCCCCCGCAGGCAGCTACACACTGCCAAGGCTTAAGCTGCAAATATCCTGCCCAGAAATGGGAGGTGGTCCCCCAATCCTCACGCTCTCCATGAGCTAAGACTCCATGGAGCAATTCTTCGTTCCAGCTGGCCACCCTCAAAAGAGCAAAAACATATTTCCGAACTGATTATTTTGTGCCCCCACCAGGAAAAACAAAAAACCAGCTAGACAAATTTGGTAAGAACATATATGAGCATACAGGGAGAACTGGCCCACGGCTGCTAGAAGCCATGAAGTTGAACACTCAACTTCATGGTCCACCTTGCCCTTCAACTACTTAGCGTCTTTTCAGCTCCCATTCAACCTCTCCATAATTCTCAATACCCAAGGACATTTCTATTCCAAGGCCTGATGTTGCATTAGACGGATCCTGTCCATTTAGTATGTATAATCCTCATTTCCTTAGCTACGGCTAAAATCTTCTAGGCTTAATTGTATATTTGTTTCTATTTCACAGACTCCCTCTCCAAAAGCAAACTCATACACCCCTCTGAGCCCCTGTTCAGCTACCTATAGAATGTAGATAACGATTCTTAGCAGAGATACTAAATACCATCTCAATAAAAAGTCATGACAATTACAATTTTAACTATAATGGAGGATGTACTGAATGTGAACCATATGGGAAACACTGTTTTAAGCTCTTTAATTGACTCATTTAATTTTCCAGTATCCATTAATAATTAATGCTGTGGGGAAAAAAAAATAAGTGTTGGTATCCCCATGTTATTATTGAGGAAACTGAGGCACAGAGGTTGAATACTCACAAAACTAGTCAATGGCCATCCTAGGAATTAAGCCTGAGTATCTGGGATGTGTATAACGGGACTTAGCCCATATGCAAGTTATCAAAGCATAACTGCTAAATTTGAGCCAGATCTTCAGGAAGGCTTGCTGATTTGCCCTGCAGCCCTCTGTCTGATCCCCTCCCTCCTCTCCTTGTACTCCTTTAGGCTCTAAATTCATTTTTCACATCTGCTGCCCTAAATATTCAGACATCATAGGAACCACCAGAAATTTGACTTGATCAATTACATTGCAAGATGACAGTGGTACAGTTGACCCTTATATGTATGATAGTAGCAAATAGGACAAGCTAGAGAAGGTATTACTTGAGAAATAAATTTAGAGTCTGGGGGTTAAGAAGGCCAGGTCCCTAATAAACCAGGAGGGTGAGTCTGACACTGGTTTACCCCAAGGAGTGAATTTTTTCTCAAACACAGTCTTAGAGAAAAAGAAATGGGAAGAGGGTATGAGTTTAGAAGAAAAAAAAGCAGACCAGGGTTCAAATCCTGGTTCCATGCGGGTCCCTGCATGATCCGGGGCCAATCACTTAGCATTCCTAAAAACCTCAATTTTCTTGGATTTTTTTAAAAGATTTTATTTATTTATTTGACAGACAGATGTCACAAGTAGGCAGAGAAGCAGGCAGAAAGAGAGGAGGAAACGGGCTCCTTGCGGAGTAGAGAGCCCAATGTGGGGCTCGATCCCAGGACCCCGGGATCATGACCTGAGCCGAAGGCAGAGGCTTTATTTAACCCACTGAGCCACCCAGGTGCCCCAATTTTCTTGGATCTTAATTGAGGGTGGTGACTGTTATCACGGAGGATCATTGTGATGATTTAGATGAGATAAAATTATGCCACGTGGCCACAGAAGGACTGAGCACGAGGCTGGGCTCGGGAGGCAGCCAGCCAGGAGAGTCCAGGGTAGGAGGCTGCCTGCTGTTTTCTCAGTGCAGTCCCCTGCTGGGCCTGAGAGTTGCTGCTGAGACGTTCCAGCGCCACAGCTGGGGCTTGGTCCCTGTGAGCCGGCAGCCCACCTGTAGTCCCAGAGCCCCCTGAGCCAGTCAGTTTTCTCGGAGGCAGAAGAAAACGCCAGCAAGCTCCAGTTGGAGAAAACACCTCTTCGGAGACCAAGGAAGCCTTTGATGTTGGTGAGAAACTGACTATTCTCTCTTACTTTTCCAACTACCCACCTTCTGCACCTGAATTCACTCCCCCATCTCACCAGCAGGCTTCGGCCACCACACCATCTCTCCATCTGCTGATGCCTGGCCAAGGCGAGCATCCATCCATCCATCAGACCGAACGTCCATCCTTCCACCCCTCCATACTATGCACAGGGATCAGACAAACCTGGGTTGCAGTCCTGGGTCTTGCTTGCTAGCTGATCTTGGACAAGTCACCAACCTCTCAGAGTCCTCTAATCTGTAAAAGAGGGGAATCAGTCATAGCGGGGCTGAGGATTTGGAGAAAGAGTGGACGTCATTAAAGGTTCATTCCCTCAGATTCTGCAGCTGGGCCAGGATGCATACAGGGAGAAAACCAGTACATCTTGCATGACCTGTTGAGAAGTGCTTTTTAGAAATTATCTGTGGTGTTTCAGAGGCATGCTCCCCCGGTGGCCCCAGGGGCTGGGCGGTGACCGGAGCACTCTGGGGTGGTGGTCCCTCCTGGACTCCCAGCAGAATGCACCATCTAGTGGAATGGCTACCAGTGGGGTCCCTGGTAGGTCCTGGGTGGCTGGTCCACTGTGGAGTGACAGTTCCGAGCCAGCCAGAGGTCCCAGGCCCCCCGCCGGCAGGACTGCCTTTCAGATGTGGTGTCCCTACTGCCCTAATCACTCCGGGGGGCCTGGACTGTCAGGAGCCTTTTGTTTTGTGGATGCTAGCCAGTTCTGTTTTGCCTACCCTAACCCAACTCCCCTGTAAATGTTTCCAGAAAAAATAAAAAGAATATTCTAGCACCTTCTGTTTTGCCGAGCGTCTGTTATGTATGAGAAACAGGGCTGGGGGCTGCCTGTGTACTCTCTCTTATCCTCTAAGTGACTCCCGGAGAGACCCAGCAGTTGCCCCATTTTCCGTAAGAAAACTGAGGTTTACTGAGGATGGGTTACTTAAAGGTGAGGGGAGAGAGTCAGACCCCTGAATTTATATCCGGACTTACCTGCCATCATCCCAGTGCCCCCATGAAAGTGCAGGAGGAGAATTTGGACACTGATTTGAACAAGCCAACTGTAAAAGAAATTTATGAGTCAACCGGGGATATCTGGAAGCCGACTAGATGTTGGATGACATTAAGGAAAGGCTGTTAATTTTTTAACGGTGAAGGTGGCATTGCGGTTATGTTTTCAAAATCGAAAAAAGTCCTTCTTTTTTAGAGACAGGCACTGAGATATACTCCGGGGAAACAACGCAGTGTTTGGAATTTGCTTCAAAATAGCCCGGGGTGGGCTGGTAGGGGGGACAGCAAACAGCTTAGAACGAGGGGCTGAACGAGGGGCTGTTGGCACCTGGATGGCAATGATGTGGAAACTGTGTAAATTGGGTTGAAAATATGTATTATTTTCTCTACTTTGGGGTTATTTCAGATTTTACATAATTGCAGGTTTTAAAAATCAACAGGTAAAAAGAAAAGCGCAGGAGGGGAGGGGGTCGGAGAGGGAAAGCCACTGGGGGAAAAGCGAAGCAGCCCAGCATCCGAACTAAATGTTGGGGGATATCAGGGAGCTGATTCAGAGGAACACTTGCCTCGAAGTACAGAGGGTATAAGAAAGAGGCCAGGGCTGATGGGAGCAAACCATTAAGTCCGGTGGATTCTGGAGAAAGCACAAAGGTGCGGGTGTGCAGAATGAGATACCCACCAGCCACCCCTAGGCCCTCCTGCCTCCCTTAGATCCCACCCCCAGACCCCCTAGACCCTAACCTCCCTGGTCCTCCCGTCTCCTTCAGACCCCCCAGGTTCCCTTCAGCCCCTCCGGCCCCTTCCCTGACCCTCCTGCCTCCCTCAAGTACCCTTAGTTCTCCCTCTGGACCTCATGGGCCCTCCCTGGGCCTTTTCCCCCTCCTTAAGCCATCCAGGCTCTAAAAGGACCAGCCAGCAGCTACCCTCTCCAAAGCAGAGCTGCCCACCTGACGAGACCTTCCTGAGACCAGCTTGGCTGGTAAGAATTGAGCGTCTCACTTATAAATGTCTTTTTTTTTTTTTTGCCTTTTTTTTTCTTTTTTTTTTTTTAATTGCCTTTTGGGGAGGAAAAGAATTAGTGCTTTTGCCCTAAAACTGTGTACCAAGCAGTTCCCGGCGTCCTGAGCTCCCTTCTCCCCCTCCCTCAACCCTCCTCTTCTGCATCAGTCATTATTACCCACAGCCAGCTGACTAACGCTCGACCCCAGGTCCCGCCAAACTCCCCAGACCCTGTGGACACTCCCCGCCCTCCTCCTCCCCTCACTGATCCTAGCCCCTGTGCGGTGGGCTTCCTGGGCATGTCGCCACCATGGAAAAAGCTCCCTCCCTCCTCCTTCTTTTCCCGTTCTGGAAAGCCAGCCACCGGACAGTTCCCCGGGACCCCCCCGGCAGCCGGCTGCATTGCCACAGAGCCCTGGGCGAGGGAGGGGTGCAGCCGGCAGCACCCCCCCCCAATGCCAGAGCCTGCCACCCCCTCCCGGCTGTCCCTAGCCGGCGTGGGGAGGGGGGGACCAGTCCCCCTTCTCGATGACGCCACAGTTAAAAAAGCGTCACTACAAAAGCAAAGGCACGGGTCCCTCCTGACAGTCTCCCCCTCCTCACTTTCTGGGCTCAGAAATGTGGCCCAGGCAGCCCCCTTGTGGCACTTGGGGGCGCCACAGACTCTTGGCTGGTGGCTGAATAATTCAGACTGTCTGATTCCACTGCACCGTGAGTTGGCACAAATCTTAAGTGGCCCAAGTCCTCCGGGCTGCAGACCTGGCTCAGCCGCCTCTGAGTCGGGGGCACAGCTCTCCTCCCTCCCTCCTCCCTCCCTCCCTGTCCACAGCTCGCCCTCCTCGCTCCCTCCCTCCCGGAACCAGAGCTCTCCTGTTGAATGCGGCTCCAACGCGCTGACAGGTGTCTGACGACTGCAATAGCAGCGGGAACGGGAGGGAAGGTGTGGGGACGGGGGTTTTCTTAGGGTGACGTTTCGGGAAACTGAGGAGCAAGGAGGCTCCCAGTCCCTGCGCTTGTCAGGAAAAAGGGGCCAGAGACCCTCCCTCCAAGAGTGGGTTCCAGTATTGAGCATCTCCCTGAGGTGAGGGGCTGCCCTGAAGACTGCCCTCTGCTTCCCCCTCTCAGCCATCAAGCCCTCATCCCTTCCAAAGCCCGTCCTCCCCACGCAGAAGCCCTAGCGGCCCCCCCCATGGGCTCCATCCTCTCTCACGCACTGTCCACATAAACAAGCCCCAGCCCCCTCCGTCTCTATCTGCAATCTGCTTGGAGGTGGGCAGGGCCCTCTCAACGTCAGGTTAATAATGCCGTTCTCATAAGCCTCTGCCCATAGGTGCTACCACCTAATTTTGAATCTGCCCTTCAAACGGATTGGGCCACAGAGGAGCTGGGATCTCAAGCACCGCTGGGAGGTGCTTAGCACTAATCAATCCATCCCCTGCCCACCCACGCCCCCCCAGCACTCGGCTCTGCCTTCCCGAGCAGTCTTCAGCAGCCGGGTGTGGTGGGGAGCTCCGGACGGCCTGGGGTTCCATCCCAGCCTGGCCTCACAGCAGCTGAGAGACGGTGAGTATGCGACTTCACAGTCCCCTGCCTCAGTTTCCTTATCAGCCCAATGGGGATTATGAGGCTGGTGCTCAGAGTTTTTTCCCCCTGGGGTGAGTCCTGTGCTGGCAGCCTAGCTCCCGGCTTGGCCCCGAGACAAGGCTCCATAAATCTCACCTGCCATCATCCACCACCCCACACCCCAGATCACTTGATGTGCAGAGACTGACTTACTCCCTGTCTCTCTCCCCCACCAGACTGAGCATCCAGGACAGGAAGCCGACTGCCACAGCTCGGGGTCCAGCCTCCCACTCGGGTCTGGGCCTGACAAGGTAGGTGCACTGCGGTGGTTTGGAGAGTGAGTGCCCGGGAAGATGCCCAGAGCCCACAGCCTGTGGGATGCCCGGAGCCCACTGGGTTTCTCTTTCCCAGACAGCACCCCCTGCTGTCCAAGCCAGTCCTTCCAGGCGGCAGCAGAGCCAAGTGTCTCTTCATGCCTCACCCCGGGGCCCCGCGTGGTGGTACATAGGATGCAAATTCTTGCCGTATTACACGCAGATGTGGGTTCGCGGGCGTTTCTAGCGCCTGCTGCATCCACTGTGAGCTCACAGGCCAGGGGCTGCCTCTGGCTGACTTGATTTGTGCTATTAAGCCGGCAGAGGGGTCTCCGGCAGGCCAGGTTCCCGTTTGTATTCGGGGCAGGGTCGCGGAAGTCCAGACTGTTTTCTTTCTTGCGAGCCACTTGTTACACGAGCGCCACCCTCCCTGGGTCCCGCTGTCTACTCTGTAAGCATTCAGGCAGTGTCTGATGTGCGCTAGGCGACTCTTATCTTGTTTCATCTTATGGGGAGGGAGCCCCTCTCCTATCTGTTGCACAGGGAAAAAACAGAGGCTCTGAAAAGTAGAGGGAATTGCGTCGTCTCACAGCTAGGAAGCGGGGAGTCCAGCCCTGTCTGGTGCTGTCTGTCTCAGGAGCCCCCCAGCCCCGCCACAGCTGCCTGCTGCCGCCGCCGCTGCTACCGCGGCGGGCTGACCAGGGCCGGCCAGCCGCCAGCGGCTCCTGCAGAAAAGGCAGGGGTTTGCATAGAGAGCGTTCTCCCTGGCAACTAGCAGAGGGACCATAAAAAACGGAGGGCTCAGACGCCGCTTAACAGAGAGATTCGAGCAGCTGGACCTGGGAGGGGAGACCCGCGCCCTCCCCTGGGCTCTCTGCAGAACAGCAGGGCAAAGGGCTCCGTCCCAGACCCCACTGAGCTGGGGCAGAGGCGCCCCGGGACAGGTGTAGACGGCTGCGATCCGGGCCGGTGACAGGGACCCCAAGTCTGATCCCTCAGTGGGTGGGGGGCTTGCTCCTCAGCACAGAGAGGAGAGAGGACTGAAGTGAGCGTGCTGTCTGCGGAGAGCCGAGGGCAGAGGGGGCGAGGGGCCGCCGCAGAGCCGCGGAGGCAGATGCAGAAAGCAGGGGAGGGCTCGGCAAAGCAGCTCGGTGTGTGCGAGCCCTGAGCGGGCTGCTCGGGGAGAGAGGGAGCTCCCTGTTACGGGAGGCATCCGAGCAGAGAGAGGCAGGCCGGTACTTGGCCGGGAGGCTGCAACACGGCTCCCTGCCCGGGCTGGCAGCCCGCACGTCTAGGCCTTTGAGAAGCTCCTACAGAGCTAAGTCCCGAGCGAGGCCGCCTGCGGAGGAGGCAGGCCGGGGTCAGAGCAAGGATGCGCAGACTCTTCCCATGTACCTTGCCCTGAGCTGCACGGCAGAGGCGCGGAGATGGCTGGTGGAGCTTCTGCCGCAATGAGGCAGTGAGGGAGAGGAGCAGAGAATGGGGGTGAGTGCACGGGGCCAGTGGGGGAGGGGGGAGGGGGGCTGTCCAGCAGCCAAGTCCCCATCTCAAGGGCCAGGCCACCTGGAATGGCCAAGTGCCTGCCCCAGCTCCCAGGCCCAGCAAGGCTGGCCTGGGTCCTCTTTGGGGCAACAGGCTGGTGCAGTGGGTCGGGGGGAGGGGGGGGGAGCCTTCCTGCGGCGGGGAGGGGAGGGTAGGGGGGATCAGGGGGTGTAGGGGGCGGTCTGGTGAGTTGAGAGGCCGCCTGGTCATGGGAAAAGCAGGGCCTTTTTCTGGAGGCTGGGCCGCAGCCACGGATTCAGCCGGCTGCTGGACCGTGACTTGGATGCTCTGGGGACTCGTGAAAGCCCCCCGCCCGGCAATGGGGCCCAGGGGCCTGCATGTTGATGAATGCGGCCCACGCCACATCGGGCGCTGGACCTCCAGGCCCATTCATGGGGGCTCAGTTCCCAGGAACTCTGGGTGGACGGGGCCTTTATCAGGGGACCCCCGCTAGACGAGGCTCTGTTCTGCAGTTTCTAAAGGAGTTTTCTTGTCTTTGTTCCCAGTGCAGGCGCTCGGGGAGCGCGCAGGCGCGTGCACACGTGTGTGTGTGTGTGTGTGTGTGTGTGTGTGTGTGTGTGTGTGAGAGAGAGAGAGAGAGAGAGAGAGGGAGAGACAGGCCCTGCTGAGGGGCCAGCCCCGGGTTCCTTGTCTGTGAAATGACCAGGCTGTCCCAGCTCACCCACCCAAGGCAGTGATGCACTTTCACAGGGCAGTAAGAGCCTAAGACTCTGGGAGGACAGAGGCACCTGGCGACCTGTGAACGGAGCCCCTCCAAGCCCAACTGTCCCGCTCCTGACAGTCCCGTCCCCTCCGTCAGGGCCCTGGCGGGGGTCCCAACAGCTGCTCTCACCCGCCGTGGGGGGGCAGCATCGTGTTGCAGGTGGAGAGTGGAGGCTGGCTCCCCACAGACAGACTGACAGACAGACAGACTGCCCCGCCATCCCTACCCACTCGGGGAGCTGCTGGGAGACCTTGGGGAAACTGCTTTTCAGAGCCTGGGGTTTCCGTTGTTATTCTGTCCCTGCTCTTGTTTTCATCTATTAAAGGATTGCTTTGCAAGTGTCGATTTGCAAACGTTTGGGAAGGTGTTATTTGCATATGCGTCCCAGCCTCTGCCGCATTATGGGGGGGAGGGGGCAGTGCGGGCTGCGGAACAGATGCCACGCACCTAAGAAATCCTGCAAAGAAAGGTCTCTGGTCAGGGGCAGCTGGGTGAGCTCAGGTTCGCGCTGGGGTGGATTTGCAAAGTCACCCGCCCAAATCTCTAAGCAGCCAAAGGCTACAGGACAGCACACCCGCGTTCCCCGCAGGGCAGGCCAGGCCAGGGAGGGGGCTCCTACTGGGAAGGAGGCAGTATCCCCCTCCCCCAGGATACTTCCTTCAGCTCCAGACACAAACAGAGCCAGGCTCCCCGGCTCTGGCCCCCCACCCCCACGTGAGGAAGTGGGGAGTGGGGTTTCGGGCCACAAGGTAGGTGCACGAGAAACAGCCCCCGGGGTGAGCCGCTCCAGAGTAAACAAACCCAGCCTTTCAGAGAGAGGAGTCTTTGTGCCCCGCGGCCAAGGAAGTTCACTTTTGTGTGAAAGGCACCACAGGAGCCCTGCTCGCCTAGGTAAGGCTGCCCCACGCACAAAAACCCCCTTCAGGCTGGGCCCGGCCCAGGGAGCGTTTTCTGTGAAATTCAGGAGAAGTCAGGTTTAGCCAGAAGTTTTTCCAGGGATCATTAACCCCTAGAGACTGTACCACTGTTCCTTCCCAGCCGACCTTGCCAAAGTCCATAAAACACACGCCGAAAAAATGTGCCTGAAGAGCAGGCTGACATTTTATATATATTTCTTAAAAAAAAGTAAAATAAACGATTGCCAAACTTTTCAGGAGAACCCAATTAAACCCGGCAGGGGCAGCCCCTTCCCCTGCCAGGGTGCTGACAGAAAGGCCAGGGTCTCCCCTGGGGGCGTCTACCCTGGGGTGAGGGGACGGGGGCCTTGATTCCCACTCACACTCTTCCAGCCTGTTCTTTCCCCCTCTGTGGGTCTCCCTACCCCGATGGGGGGCCGCCTATGTCTCCAGGAGGGAAGCTTCCGGGTTTCAGGCAGGACCGGGGGGGGGGGGGGGGGGGGGGGGGGGAGGCCCCGTTTTCCACCCGCTCCTGTGCTGGATTATTTATCTGTGTTAGCCGCTCCCTCTGCCTATCACGACTGCAGATGCTTTTCTGATCAGGAAACTGAGGCATGGGACTGCTCAGGGCCTTGCCAAAGACGCGCATTCCACGTCGGCTCTGGAGCTGGGTGAGTGCTCTCAAGATGGCCGGCCTCTCGGGGTGCCCTCCCCACCCCACCCCACCCCACCCTGGAGGGACCAAAAAAAAAAAAAAAAAAGACTAATACCTTGAGCAGGTCTGGTTACTTCTGTCCCTCCCACAAGCAGGGGAGGCCCTCTGCCTCCAGGGTGGTGTGGGCCTGGCATCATCAGCCCCTCCGCCCCAAAGCCTGGGCTCCTTCTAGAACATGACCCTAGCCCCAAGCTAGCACCCACTGTCAGCCTGTCCTCTCTCCAGAGCCCCTGCCAGGCACCACAGCTGGTGGGCCTGCTGTCCCACACGAAGACTTACCTCCTTCTGTTCTGGGACTGGGCCCATTTCCCTCTGGCAAGGACAAGGCCATAAAAGACGCAATCAACCGTTTCTGAGCCATAGTTATGGAGCCCAAACCCGTCACCAGCACACTCGACCCTGGGATGCTACCGGCCCCTACTCATAGATTCTGGGGCAACCTGGTGTCAGCCCCAGAGGGCAGGGCAGAGTCAGTGGGGGCCCTGGAGGAAGGCCCCCCACCCCTCCAGGTGTGTGCTTGTGGCGTGACGCAGTCCGTGCACTCACCCAGCGCAGGGCAGACAGCTCGGTCCTCGGGAGCAGAGTAAGAAGAGGCCTTTTCAGGGAGAGGAATGCAGATCCAGGCAACCCAGGAGCCCAGGGCACTAGAAAGGGACAAAGGAAAAGGGGTGATTAACATGTGGCTGGTTTGGTGAATTCTAGAAAAATGCAAAACATTCTCCTGAACTTGGAAAAGGTGCCAAAAAAGCATCCCACTTATGGGGACTGCGCTTTTGCCTGACTTCTGAACGACGTGTTGGGGGGAGTTCAGCATGGCCAGGCTAAGGCTCTTGGACCCCATCCCAGAAGCTCCAGGAAGTGAGAGGGAGGATTTAAAGCAAGACAGTGACAAGGTCAAAATGGCATTTTAGGAAGATCAATGAAAATAAACTTTGCAAACCATCCAACCCACCTCCAAGAAGCTGGGAGAAAGGGACAGCCGGGGACATGCTTACAGATTCAGCTATAAAAATGCTCGTTGTGGGGCCATGAGCAAGCACAAAACATGGAAGGGCTTAGGTCCCTTTTAGCAGGCGCCCGCGGAACAAAATCGTAGGAATTACGACCTCGGTCCCTGACATGCTCACTTATCCGCGCAAGGCCCACTATTACTTCATGCATTTATTTTTATTTATTTTCTTAAATAATATAACAAGCAGCCATGAACCTGTGACCCCCCCACTCCCTAGATGACACGGACTTTGACCAGAGCTCCTATCTGGACACCATCTTCCCGGGGCCACCCGCGCGCGCGCGCACACACACCCCCCCTCCATCCCGCCCCACCCCGCCCCCATCCCAGCACACTTACAGCTGGGATTTCCCACAATAGGAGAGGGTCTAATCAACCAGGGTGCATACATACCCCGGAATATTAAACAGCTCTTAAAAAGAATGAAACAGCCGAGACCTATTGTCTTTTAATGGACCTCAGTATTTCGCACAGAACTGGATTAATCATGAGCCTTTGTTCATAATCACTTCGTCATCATCGGTCCAGGCCTGTCCCTCTTTTATTTTGCTAATTGACGCATCCACATATTCACTGGTGATAATGTCATAAGCACTCGTGGGCCCGCCTGAGAAATCCCTTACACCTGCCTCTCACGCCTTGTCCCATCCCCGCGGGGGAAGGACCTGGGGCTCCCGTGACAGCGGTGAGGGGGTTAAACCAGCCCTGGTGTGTTCAGATGACAGGGTACTTAGGTGCGTTATAAGGCTCGGTGTGTCGATCTTGATTCTCTCCAGGCAGATTTCCTAAGGAAGAAAAATAGGCAGAAGAAAATGCACACTGCGATGTAGCTTATGTCAAAAGTAAACAAAATCCTGTCTTTTAGAGGTCTATTTATGTACAGAGAAAGTGTCTGAACTCCGCACCTGAAAGGGGTTAACAGCAGCTAATATGCTGGGGGGAGTTGAGTGGGAGGGAGGGAGGGGGACACAGGGCTTTAGCTCTTATCTGCAGTGTTGGATTAGTAGTAATGAGTCTATTAATTATCTGTGTGTTCCTTGCATAATTAAAATAAACACTTTGCATGGGGTTGGGGTTTTTTTTTGTTTTTTTTTTGGTTTTTCTCCTTTGTTTGTGGGGTGTGGGGGGAGGGGTTGTTTTCGTTTTTTTAAGGAACACAAGGAAGAGCATTCTGGCTGATGTGGCCCAGGACGGGGCACACAACCCCAAAACAAGTTCTACAGATGCGGGGATTTATTTTATCCCCGAGATCGTTCCTCTTTTAATTTTATATGTTCTAAAGCCGGAGCCCTGAGGGCCTCCCGGTGGCGTGTCGGTGACAGGAGGCCAGCAGGTGTGGGCCTGCTGGCTGCGATTTCTCCGCCCCGATCGCGCAGATCCCGGCGGGGGTGTCTCCAATGCACCCATTGAGGAGGACTTTCCTTTTCGGTCCTTAAGAGGCCCGTGTTTTTTTGGGGATTAGCTGGCTGTCATGAGAACTCCGGGAGAATGTTACATGAGCTGGGCCTGGGGAAGGGGACACACGGGCCTCCGGGGAGGGGAGCAGCGGCCCCAAGGCTCACATGCGCTGTCAACAGCCGCGCGGCTGGCTGGTGGGTGGGCTAGCAGCCGGGGCCTCTCCACGTCCCCTGACGGCTAGATCTCAGCGCCTACCCCGCAGCTGCCGTCTTTCCCCCCCTCCTCTCATCAAGGGGGAGTGCGGCTCAAAGGCACGGGTGTTTCTGACCTGTCGGTTCCCGGACAAAGGGGAGCTACCCCAGAGGTCTTTGCTGGCCCCCCTTTGTGTCCCCTTCCCCAAGACACCTCAACTCCAGTTTGCTCACTGAGCGTTGGGCTCGACTCCCCTGGCCCCCTCCCAGCTGGGCAGGCACGGGGCTACCCGCTAATGGCAGCAGACACCATCTCAGTCCCATCTGAAGATGGAGACCCAGAGGCTCTGAGATCCCCCCAGAACGCCAATCAGAACCCCAAACTAAGCCAACGTTCAACCCCAATCAGCGTGAGCCCTTGTCTGGTTTCCCCCTGGCCTCCCTCTGCACAGATCAGCTAACTGATCGATGGGTTCGAGTCTCCCCTCCCCACAGCCCAGACAGGGACCTTCTAGAACTTTCCTCCCCTCTGCCAGGCAGGACTCTATTTTTGACCGTGACTTGGTGCGGAAGAAATGCGAGCGCAGGTTCGCCAGGCCTGCGCAGCACCAGCAGCTCCTAATCGCCTTTCCCCGCGCACGAGGCTCTGCTGTTTGTGACCCAGAATTTTCTTTTGGCCTGGGTTTGGTCCTCGTGAATACTTTAAGGTATTTGTCATGGTTTTTCAGATATGAAATATGGTGGGATAAAGACAAACAAAATACAGTTCCCGGGCTGCCGCAACCTGCCTCCACCTCGGGGGGCCAGGGTAATTCAACATGGAGAGGTTCGCTGCTCGGGAAGGCCTCGTAAATCCAGGCGCCGCCCGTCCGAGCCATACAGCTGACTCAAAACAAGGCTCTCCAGATCCCAACGCTGACCCCCGACTGTCCCTGCTCCCCTCGCCTTCCCTCTGGGTCCCATAAACACGAGAAGGGCTTTCCAACAGGGAGGGGACAGATCCGCCTCAAAAAGTTATTTTTAGCTGTGTTGAATACCTATTGTGTGCCGGACATGTTCCATTTTATTTAAGGCATCAATGTCTAAAGATGACGGTCCCCATCCTCCAGAAGGGGAGGGGGACTCACCGTCATGTGACCAAGGTCACCCAGGGGAGTTTGGGCTCTCTGACACCCCCCCCAGGAGTCCCCTTGGGCCCCCCTTGGAGCCCCCACCAAAGAGGTCTCCCTCTGTACGTGGTCAGAGATTTTAACTCCTCCCGTGATGACATATAACGGAGCGACAGCATTATTCTGGATTTTTAATTATAGTATCATATTAACACGGTGTCAGGTGTCTACCTACCCAAACCTATGTGGTGTAAAGACAAGGCGTACATACCTGGTCCGCTGTGAGGTCAGCCTAGGAGGCCCACGTCCACCCCGCTCTGAGCAGGGCTGCCATCCCGGGGGGCGGCCACGGCCTGGCCTCTGGAAGCCACAGCTCACTGCCCATCCAGGGGGCAGCGAGCCTCCCCTGCAAATTACAGAGGTCAGGTTAGCTCCATCCCGAGCGGGCTACACATTTACAAACGATCCAAACTTACAACTCAGAAAAAATGAATTCCTGTTGCAGACCTTTCTCTTTGATCCTGGCCCAGGCATCTGCTCCCCTCCTGGGGGGGGGGGGGGTGGCGGGGTGGCGGGGAGCGCAGTCTCACCTCCTGCTGCCTGGAAAGGGAGAAAGGAAACCACTCAGAGTTCTACCCACCTCTCAGGTCTCACCTACTGTCTGCAGCCCTACTGTGTGCCAGCAGCAGGCGGGATGAAGGAGTAACACGTGCACCCAGACACCAGGGTTAGGACAGAACAGCACGGGGTCCCCCTGGACAGGCTCCCCCTGGACACGGCCCCGGGTGAGGGAAGATGCTACTTAGAACCAGCCATGAACTTGAAGCTCAGGGAGCTAAGAGATGTACTTGGGGCCACACAAGGGGCCCAGATCCCAGACTCACATAAACTCTGGCCCTTGCTGAGAACAAAATGGGGGCCGGCAAGAACTGGGGTCTTGCTGAGAGCTCAGGAGCCCACAGGGAGAGCTGATGGGATCGGGAGCCCGGCTGTGGACCTCAGGGGGTCGGGCGCTGTCTGAGGCCAGCAGGAGGCGCAGCCTTCGTCAGACCCCGTGGGAGAAGGGGGTCAGGCCTGCTAAAGATTTGAGGTTCGCCCCTGAGCCTTCGATTCCTCTTCTGAAAAATGGGGACAGTAACAATAACAGCTTCAGTATTGTCATAAGGATTCGAAGAATTAGGATGGCGTCTGGCACATAGTAAGTACTCAAAATGGAGGGGCCCCAAAACAGAGGGACCCCCCCAAGGGACTCAAAACGGAGGGACCCTGCAAAGTGACTCAGCCCTGGGACAGGAGCAAGGAAGAAAGTGTGGGGTGTGTCATGGGAGACGGGACCATGTGCACGCATGACCCAAAGCCTGGACTTTTCCCTCATTAGAGAAATAAATGTATCCAATCACTTTGTAGGAAGAAGCGAGGAGTCGAGTTGACAGCGGGACGCAGGGACTGAGCCACTGAACGCTTGCGTCAAAGGTAAGACTTGGGGTGCAGGTCCCATGCTGACCTCCCCCGGGGGAGGCTGGACGGGCTGGACGGGCTGGCCGGCGCGCAGGAACAAAGGTGAAAGGCTTAGTTTGTCTGCAGGAAAAACCATGACATGGGGGACACGGTACCTCGTTCGAACACTTGAGCGGCTATAATTAGCAGGGCCAGGGCCAGCTGTCCTGTCCCTCTGCTGACAACCAAATTAGCCAAAATGAGCTGGCAATGACCACATGAGCTTTTCAGGGAGACGGAGGCACACACTGAGGCCCCCGTTCCTAGGGAGGACCTGGCCTCCCGTCGGGTCACGGGGCTGAGCACACGGATGCCACGGAACAAAAGTGGCCGACAGTTCCTCGGGGCCCCCAAATGGCTGCTGTCTGCCCCCGCCAGGGCACCCGTTCCCCGCTCTGCAAGCACTGGCGGAAGGAAGCAGGAAAATCTGGCTTTCCACACTGCTTCTTCCTTCCTGACCTGGGTTCTCTCAGCGCCGCGAAATGGGGAACGTCGTTGGGAGCAAAGTCAGGGTCTGGAGGTCAAGCTGCGGGGGTCGTGCCTGACACAGAGCAGACGCCGGGGAAATGTCAGTTTCAATAAATAAATTCTAATTACCCCTGTCTGGACGGCACTCGCCTCTGCGTGTCCGCAGCCCGCCCCTCGCTAGCTTCGGTCCCCAGCAGCCTGCTGCCGAGAGACAGGGGCGCCCGGTGGTCTCAGCCCCCTTGCCACAGCCACTGCTCATCAGAGCTCCCAGGGAAGCCGCGACAGCCCTGGGTCCTGGTGCGCTCACTTGCAAGGCGGAACGCCGTTGCCTCATGGGATGAGTGGGGACGTTAAAGTTGACCCAGGCGTGAAAGTGCTGAGGGCTGACCGTCCAATTACAGCAGGTGTTCCAAAACTAAAAGTCACCAGAGTCTTCGTGATCATCACAGGCCCTTCCTTGTCCGGACCCCTTCCAGCTGACAAAGGGCTCCCCCTCCCCTGGGAAGGAAGTCTGTCTGCCTCCCACGCTGGCCCAACATCCACCCGCACCAAGGCCAAGCCCCCCTTGTTTGCCTCAAAGCCCTCACCCCTCTCCTAGGTCTACAGCTCCTGGCCCGTCTACAGAGCCAGAGGAACACCCTGCCCAAAGGAGGCCCAGAGGGACCCCACCAGGGACAGAGTCCACTGAGACCCTCCCAGTCCCAGTGCCGCACGGGACAGACCCCAGGAAGAACCAGCCGGCCTGAGTTCCCAACCATGACTTACGTGTGGGGAGCTCTCTGTAAATGAAACAGTGAGAGGACCCCCAATTCCTAGTACCATTTTTACATAGTACAAGGATCCCCAGCGTCTGGAATTAAGGCAGGGTTGGGAGGGGTCCCTGAGCGCCACCCGCACAGCCAACCCCCTCCCTTCACCGCTGCTCCCCAAGTCACCCCCAAGCCCCTCCCAGGACCCCAGAGCTACAGGAATGAAATGAGAGGACCACCCCCACCCGCCGCCCAAGCCCGCCTTGCAGTGCTGGGGAAACTGAGGGCCCAGGAGGAGAAGGTCACGCTGAAAGTCAGCATGGGTCCCCGGCGAGCAGCTGGCCAGCTCCTTCCCTGCCCGCTTGCCTTGAAAGGCAAGAGCAGCCCAGGGAGCAGCTGATTGGCCTGACCTACTTGGGCAGCCCAAAGGAGAAGGCCGCTCTCCGACGTGACCCCTCTCCCAATCCCTCCCAGGGTTATTCTGGGCAGAGTGATCCAGCTGCCCCCGGAGCTCCCAGTCAAGCAGGGAGGGGGGCGGGGGGTGCAGGGACCGGGCCACAGGAATATTGCAACGTCAGGGACGCTGCCCTCAGACAGCTTCAGGAGGCGAGGGGCCGAGGGACCTTTTCCAGAAGGTGCCCCCTCCAGCTGCTTTGAGGTTGAAGGAGAAGCCCTGGGGGCCCAGCCCCAACTCTGGGGCAATTCCATGTCTGCCCTGAGTCAGGCAACCCCCCTTCCAGACACTGTTTTTGCAGTGAAACTGTTTTCCAAGGCCCCAGGCCCCGGACCCCCGGGGGCGAGCAGCGGGAAGCCACTGAGGCTGGCTGCTGAGGGTCGAGTGTGAAGGCCCAGATGGTCGTCCTCCACAAGGCAGGGGGCAAGCAGGTGAGGAGGAGCCCATGGGAGTCCACAGAACCCACCCAAGCTGCTCCTGGGCGCTCAGGGAAATCCCAACTGGCAAGCGGAGGGGGAGAGTGACCGCACACTGGTCCACACCGGGAAACCAAGGAGCCCAACCGTAGCCCAACAAAGGGAACATCTTGACCTTGACACTAGTTTAATAAAACAGCAAACAGCCACCCGTGTGCCCAGGTGCCCACCCCCACAGCAAAGCTCAGCGGGTCTGAACAGCGCAAGTAGTCCATGGGGACAGTCACCTGGCCCCCCGGACCGTCAGGCTGTGACCTCCAACCCAAGGGGCTCTGAGAATGGCCTGGAGGCAGGCCAAGGCAGACAAGGGTCTGCCCATGACCTCAGCCCCAACGTCCCTTCGGACAGTCCAGGCGGCCGGGGCCACAGGTGTGACCGTTAGTGTCCAAGAGGCCAGGGAAGGCGGGAACGTGACAGAGAAGCCCTCTGTCCTCGGTCCCCTCCGCCCTCCTGCCTCCGCTTTCTTGGCTCTCCACCTTCCTCCTCAGCAACTCCGTCTGTGTGCCCCCCTCCCCTGTCCTCACCTCTCCCCGATCCCCGCCCCAGGCTCGAATCTGATCCTGAATACCCCTCATCTCCTCTTCCAAGCTCTATTTTTAAAATCAGATTTCCTTTACTGTACAAGTGAGCCGACAGGGCGAGGTATTCGCTGAGGGATGGGCCCCCCCCGCCCCCCCTTACCCAACCCTTCATAGACTCACGTTGGCAGCCCTGACCCAATGGGCCACTTGCTCAGCGGCAAGCAGGGAGCTGACCCGGCCAAGAGGGCTCTGGACACTGGAGGTGGTGAGGCCCGGCTGTCTGTCTATGAGTGTTGGCAGTGGGTGGCGGGGGCAGAGGGTCCTACTGAGAAACCTCAAGGGCACTTCTGACCTGGACCAGGATCACTCAATCCTGATTTTGATCTCGAAATTTTTTTCTATTTTTTTGTAAGGTGAGACTTGGCCAATCAAGAAAGAGTTCTTAAAGAAATTGCCTTAAGGCCTGAGACCTGAGCATTTAACCCACTACATCTGTAAGATGGACCATATTACCCGCTGGGGAGCCCAGAGAAGAGGCCGGGCAGCCTCTGGGCTGTACCCACTGCAGCAGGCGGCCATGCGGAGGGTGGGAGTCAGAAGGAGGCCCATAGCCACTGGAAAGAGCCAGACGAGGGAGGCCAGAGACACCTGCACTTTGCAAGGCACAGTCCCAACAATGCCCAGTGTCTTCCCAAAGGGGCAGGCAGCTAACTGCAGCAGAGCCTCGAAGGAGACGCTCACCAGCAGTAGAGGGAGATCCCCTGGTCTTGCCCCCCGGGGCCCTAAACTCACCTCCAGCGCAAAGTTCAGCACGAGGGCGCGGTCCTCATCTCCACTTCCTCTGCAAGGCACGCTGCTTCCCTTTCTTCCCGTCGGGGGTCCACACACCGTGCCTGGCTCAGAAAATAGAATCAGGACACATTGCTGTAATGAATTAATGAAATGTAGGCAGAGGAACCAGCTTAACAACATAAAAAGACCCAGAACTATAAAATTAAAATGAGATGGGGGACAGGAGGTAAGAAACCCCATCTTTGAGGGGGATAAGACTCTGCATCGAGAAATTAGGGAGGATGAAAGATGTCGGTTTCGTGCAAAGGAACTGAGGCTTTATTCCCTAAGTAGTGAGAAGCGATGTAAAGATTTTTCTAATTATAACAAATACCGGGTCCAGTTTTCATCTCGTGCTCAGGTATCGGGATTTTATGCTTTGGACATGAAATCCGTAAGGTTTTACACTGAGAACCCCGTGATCGAAGACGCCGAGATGTTGAGACATGTTGTTAGTGGTGAAAATACAGGAAGAGGTTTTAAGCGGGGTTCTAGGAATAGATTCGGGGTTTAGGGGTAGCTTTATTTTGAGGAGTGACTGGAACAAGTTTTTATATCATGCTAAGGAGTCTGGATTCTTGCCAAAGGGTCTCAAGCAATGTGATGGTGAGATTTTTGCTTGTGGAAGATAAATGTGCAGAAAAACATGCAAAAAATGTATTTTTAAGGCTAACAGCTTTGGACTTTATTATACAGGGAACATTGAAAAACGAGAAAAATGGTAACAACCAGCAATTTAAGTCTCCTGCAAAAAACCTTTCACTTTGTATCTCAAGGGCGGGTGCCAATGTCTGACTTGCAGAGATTCGATGGGTGCCGACACCGAAGTTGGAAACTTCAATCATTAAGAGTTACATGATCAACACTAGGAACGCGCAAAGAAATCTGAAATTTATTTTGAGGCTCTGACATGACTGGAGTTTGTTACATGCCTAGAAATTTGATTTTAGCCAATAAAAAATTCTAAGAGAGTGATACAGTAAGATTTTTCGGAGTGGAAAAAATAATATGCGGTGAAATTACAAAATTCCCATCTTATGCTAAGAATTTGGACGTCGATTCCCTAATTTCACAATGAAAAGACATTGTTAAGGTTTTAAGGCGGAATTACAGGATCAAATTTTATATGCTGTGCTAGGAAGTGTGAACTTTATTTTAAGGGCTGACAAGATCGAATTTTTTTATATCATGCTAATACGTTTGGAATTAAGCCAAAAAGGAGTTTACAAGAATGACGGGATGAGATTCAGGGTGGTTGTTTTTTTTTTTTATAGACCAGTCTGAAGATAAGTTACATGGAACGACGTTGCCTTTTATGTTAAGTACTTGGGACGTTATGTTAGAGGCAATGAAGAAAACTTGGAAAGTTTTAAATTGGGAGTTACATGATCAAACTTATCGCGTTTTGGCGGAACTACAAGAGTGGGTTTTTATGGTAAAGATAATATGATCAGATTTTTATAACATGCCAAGGAGATGTGATTTTATGTGAGAAGTCGAAGGCGTGCGAGCATTTCATTCTGGGGAGGGATGTGATCTCATTTTTGAACCCTCCTGCAGAGGTGTTCGGATTTTAGCCAGTGAAGGGTTTTAAGGAGTGACTGATGAGAGTTTTGTCTCCAGGGAAATTAGCTGGTAAAATATATTCTAGGCTAAGGTGTCTGGATTTGATGAAGCAGATAATGAACGCACAACCAGAGCACAAAGGCGGCGCCCCCCTGGCACGGGTGCTCTCTCTCTGCACTTTATGCTGAACAATTGGACCATTTATTGGACGCATTTACAGTGAGTGATTACAGTGAGCGATAGAAAGGCGGGCAGGTCTTAGGCAGAGGTTATGCGACCGAATTTACATAGTTAAGAAGTTTGGACCCTATTCTGAGGAACGACCGGAGTACATTTTTGTGCAGTACTAAGGAATTTGGATTTCAGCCATGAACAGCGTGTAAGAGAATGACATGGTAAAATTTCTGTGTTTGATAAGAAGAGCGTGCAGAGAAATGATACAGTAGTGTGTGCATTTTGGGCAAAGCGGTTTAGATCTTATCTCATAGGTGATTAAGAGATATTATAAGGCGTTGAGCAAAGTTACAAAACCAAATTTATGTACCCTGCAAGGAAGCGTGACCTTTTGTTTTGAGGAATGACACGGTCAAATTTTTATATAATGCTTAGAGGTTTGGAATTATGCCCATCGAGAATTGAAGAAGTCTCCTGGTAAGATTTGGGGGGTTACGGCCGTCGTTTGCGGATGAATTACACAGTAAAACTGTTTTTATTTTATGCTAAGCGATTGGAACTTTGTATTTTAAACAATGAAAAGAAACTTTTGTGCACTTTGGTTAGAGCAGTTTATGGGACAACTTTCCTGCATCCTGCTAAAAGTGTGAGTTTTCATGCTAAGGAGTGTTAAGATCAGGATTTTGTAACATGCCAAGGATATTAGATTTTAGATTGAAGACAGGACAGGTGGACGATTTCATCATTTACCTCACCGAATTCATAAATATGCTAAGTCACATACGGACTTATATGGAAAGGGGTATAATCTAGTTTTTTTAAATCAACTGGCAAAGGAGTTTAACCAGTAAAGGGTTTCAAGGGTTTTAAGAGCCATACTGAGATTTTCTAGTTTACATTTTAGCCAGTTAAGACATCTAAGTTTTAAAGGCTATATAAATTTTGTATTTAAAATTTTCAATTTAAGCCGGTTTAAATTTTTAAGTTTTAAATTTTAGCCAATAAAGTGCTTTAAAATCTTAAGAAATATACAGGTTCACGTTTATAGTTTAAAATACTAACCAATTTAAAAGTTTTAATTTTTAGCCAATTCTAATTTTTCCATATTAAAATTTAAATTTCAGGGGCATCTGGGTGGCTCAGTCAGCTAAGCGTCGACTTCAACTCTGGGCATGATCTCAGAGTCCTGGGATGGAGCCCTATGTCGGGGCTCCCCTCTCAGTGGGGAGTCTGGTTCTCCCTCTCCCTGGGCTCTCCCCACACCCACGCATGTTCTCTCTCAAACACTCGGCTCTCTCTCTCAAATAAATTTAAGAGAACTTGTGCTCTCTCTGTCTCTCTCTCTCAAATAAAATATTTTAAAATAAAATAAAATAAAATTTAAATTTCAATCTAAATTTTTTAATTTTAAATTTTAGCCAATAAAGTGCTTTAGAATTTAAAGAGATATGCATGTTTCAAGTTACAAATTTCAAATTTTAGCCAATTTAAATATTTTATTATTTCAATTTCAAATTTTAGCCAGTTTAAATTTTTCCATTTTAAAATTTAAATTTCAGGGGCACTCGTGTGGCTCAGTTTGTTAAGCGTCTGACTGACTCAGCTAAGTCATGATCTCAGGGTCCTGGGATGGAGCACCATGTGGGGAGTCTGCTTCTCCCTCTCCTTCTGTCCCTCCCCCTGCTTGTGCTATCTCTTTCTCAAATAAATAAATAAAATCTTTTAAAACAAAATAAAGTTAAATTTCTGCCAATTTAAATTTTTAAGTCTTAAATTTTACCCAATAAAGTGTTTTAAAATTTTAAGAGATAATATAGTTTTCATGCTCAAAATTTAAAATTTTAGCCAATTTAAATATTTCAATCTTTAAATTTCAGTCAATTAAAATTTTTTAATTTTAAATCTTAACCAATAAAGACTTTCACGAGTTTTAAGAGATATACAGATTTCATATTCAAAAATTTAAATTTTAGCCAACTTAAAATTTTCCATTTTTCCATTTTCAATTTTTGCCAACAAAGGGTTTTAACAGTTTTGAGACAGGCACAGATTTTATATTTGAGATCTGAAATTTGAGCCAACTCAAATTTTTCCATTTTAAAATGTAAATTTCAGCCAATTCAAATTTTTCAATTTTCAACTTTAATCAATTAAGTGCTGAAGAGACAGATTTTTATTTCTAATAGAGGAGTCTGCCAAGGAGTTAGTGTCATTTTATGTTTCAATTAGAACTTTATAGTCAATCTTGGAATTGTGCAGCAGTGGTTCACCTGTTACAGGACGTCAGCGAGGACAAAGGAGGTCACTGAGGTGCCCGCCGCACTCTGCGGACGAGCTGGGGCCAGGGGTGGGCGTGATGGGGATTTTAGGCGACAGGGACGTCACGCTTACGTATGTAAGCGTTACCCAGAGGAAGGACGCGAGCAGAATTTTCTCTTATTCTAAGGCCTTTACATTTTAGCCAGAGAACGATTTGGGGGAGTTTCCGTGTCAAGAATTGTTATGTCACAGGTTTGGATTTAATACCGTGAGCAGGGAAGGAACCAGAAAACCTTTTCGCCAGAGGCTCTGCGGGGTGGCATGAACGGTCACGCTAACAGGAGTGAAATAGCAGATCGGAATTGTCTATCTTGTTGGAAAGTTTGGGGTTCAGCCAATGAGGGAATGCCTTCTTTTCAAGAGAGGGGCTTGGTGGCTAGGAGTACTCAGACCTAACAAAAGGTGTTAAGTGTAGAAAAAGGGATGACCAGAGAGTGACTTTTTTGGATAACCAGAACTCAGTTTGCTCTCCCAGCAGAGAAGACCTGTGCAAAATAACCCCACCCAGGCAGCTCTTAAATTCAGCCCTAGCCCACTCAAACCACCCGTGACTCTACTGTGAAAACCCCATTCCAAGGCCATCAGAAGTCAACGATACCTCATGCCCTCCCCCCCAACCCCAAGACACTACCCAGCTCTCCTAGAGACACCCCCAGGTCGGGGAGAAACCAGCCAGTAACGGGGTGGAGTATATGCTAGAGGACAAAACCAGTCACCACCCGACCCCCGCCCGGGGAAGACTTGGGGAGGGACAGGTAAATATGATTGCTTGTACATGTGGAATTGATGCCTAAACCCCCACAAAGAGGGTGATCCTGGGAAAGTGGCGATTTTAGGAGGGGTGCGGAGAAGATCTGATCTGCACATCTCCCCCAGGGCTCAGAGCTGGGGAGATTGGAAACTGACGAATGAGTAAGAGAAATCAGCCAAACTCCTGAGTGAGGGCTAAGTAAGCCACCGCATGCAAGTCTCTGACACACAGTAGGGACCTTATCAACATTTATGGAAAAAAGAAAAGCCAGACCTCTGCATCCGCCCTCCTCCCCCCACACTGGCCCAATTTCTACTGCGAATCTAGGGTAGGAAGTGAGAGCTATTTTAGGCTGCTGATGCAACCGACGGGATGGTGGCCAACTGCCCATTTTCTCCTCTTCCCCTGACCTTGTTAAACAGTAGGCATCTGCTAGAGATTCCCACTTCACAACGGGCGGGGGGGGGGGGCCAGGCCGGCTCCAGGGCACCCTGCCCGCCAGGGACAACTCTGGATGGCACTGGTATATGACCTCTGTGACTTTGGGGTGACCCGCTGACCAGGCACGGGTGCCAGGGGGAGACGAGCTGGCCAGCGCCTCCTGCCAGCTGCCTCTCTGCCACAGCGGCTGCTCTGGGCCTGTGGCTGCACAGAATTTATGGGCTGTGAATTTCTCATAGCCGTGGGGGAAGCAGGCAAGCCGGACGGGCCGAGCGCGCCTGGGAGAACAGGGAGAAGGTCAGAGGTAGAGCGATGTTCTAAGCTGGGCAAGGGAAGCGCTCCCCAGTTCCTCTCCGTTCTGATGAGCCGGGCATCTGATTTGTCCCAGAGAAACTAAACCTTGACCTCCAGACTCCCTAAACAGCTGCCTTTCCTCCCCACCCGTCCTCCCCACCCGCAGGTTCTGATCTCTGCAGTCCTAGTCGCTGACCGGACGCGTCACGACCTTACCAGTCTTCAGAGAACACTCCTTTCCATCCGACGAAATGATAGAACCCTCTGAAGACTCATTTGAGACGATGATGGAGCGTAAGAATCCATCATCAAAACAAATGGAGTCCTCCGAGGGCTCATCCAACACCACCGTGGGAACACCAGGCAGCGGCGCGCAGGAGGCGGCAGGGGCGGCCAGCGGCCCCGCCCAGGAAAGGAAAGAGCTGCCCATTGATCTCCGCCAAGACATGGAGGAGCCATCCAGTGGCCCACATAGGGAAATAAAGGATCCACCCAATGACCTACTCCAAGACCTGGAGGAGTCATGCAACGCCGCACATCAGGAAGCGGGGGGTCCGACCGGTGAGGCACCTGGCGGAATGGAAGAAGCATCAGTCAACCCCTGGGGAGCCCAAGACCAAGAAGTCAATGACACTGACCTGGCCAACACCGAAGAGGAGGAGAGCCCCGAAGAGGATTCCGAGACTTCGGAGATCATGGCCACGGTGAGATCCATCATCTCTCTGTACCTCCGCATGCAAGACCTCAGAGAGCAACAAAGGGTAGCAGAAGAGATCTTGATGGAGGGGATCAGCGCGGGCCGACTCCCCGTCCCATCCAAATTCTCTGGCGACCGCAGAGAATACCACGAGTTCATCGTGCTCTGCCAGCTGATCCTGCAAAGCTACCCACGCATGTTCTACAACGACCGCCTGCGAGTGGGGTACGTCATGTACCACCTCTCGGGCATGGCCTTAGAGTGGGCCAAAGCCCTGGTGGAGGAAGACAGTCCCCTGATGGACGACTTCCCTGCCTTCCTGGAGGCCATGTCAGGTATGTTCGAGTACCGACAGGCACTGCGTGTGGCCGAAGACGCCATGTTCAACATCAGGCAGGGGAGCCGCCCCGCCATCGAGTACATCAACGAGTTCCAGGGCCTGGTACCCACCTTGGGCTGGTCGGACGAGGTCCTCCAGGCCCACCTGTGCCAGGGGCTCAACGAGGAGATCAGGCAGTACCTGTTCCGGGTCCCGCAGCCCGACTCGCTGGACAGCCTGATCGTGCTCGTCCTGCAGATAGAGGAGAAGCTGGCGGAGAGAAGGGCCATGCTCAGGCTGCCCCCGGAGGCCCGCCCACGGAACCTGACCTGGATCGACTCACCTGCCCCGGAGAGATGGACGGTCAGCAGCTGGCTGCCGTGCCAAGCCCGGCCCACCATCAACCGCGACCATCTCTTCCTGCTGCTGCTGGTCAGGGTGAACCCCTACCACAGCGTCGCGGTCCAGGCCCTGGTGGACTCGGGGGCGGGCGGCAGCTTCATGGATGAGAAGTTTGCCCAGGAGCACTACGTGGAGCTCTACGAGAAGCCCCACCCGAAGATGGTCCAAGGCGTGGACGGCTCGCTGATCGGCGACGAACCTGTCTGGCTCTACACCGAGCCCCTGGTGTGCATCCATCAGAACCACCAGGAGTCCATCGAATTCGACATCGTCCCGTCCCCCAACTTCTCCGTCATCCTAGGCATCAACTGGCTCCGGCTCCACACCCCCGAGGTCGACTGGATCCAGGGCCGCTGCACCTTCCACTCTCCCTACTGCCTGCAGAAGTGCTTCCGCCCGCCCCCACCATGCATCGCGCTAGAAAGACATGCCATCAGCCTGCTGCCCGGACTGCCGCCCCTGTACTCCGACCTGGCCGACGTGTTTAACCCGAAGGAAGCAGATGATGAGACTTCCGACCAGCCAAGCTCAGACGGATCCGATGATCTTTCTGAATCAGAGCCCTCTGAGCTTCAGCAGGCTGGAGACAGTGATCACAGCGAGACCTTCTACGAGTGTCCCTCCATCGCGCCGTGGGAACCTGTGGGTGCCGGGATGCAAAACAGCGCCAGGCCGCGGGACGAAAGCTGGAACTCAGACAGCATGCTGACTAACAGACAGGACTACGTACAGGTGATCCCAGAACTATTCGACCAGTTACACGGAGCTACGTGGTTCACAAAGCTGGAGCTGCGGGGGACCATCGTGGAGGAGGGCATGAACATAAACCAAGCAGAGGATGTATGGAAAGCAGCATTCGGGTTCGAGCCCCAAGAGATGAAGAGCTACCGGCCCTTCCCGCTATCCTCAGACCCGACCATCCCTCAGAACGTGCTCCACTTTATCCTAAAGGACATGCTCGGCTACTTCGTGCTCTCCTACGGCCGGGACGTCCTGGTCTACTCCATGAGCCAGGAGGAGCACTTCCAACACGTGCGGCAAGTCCTGGTCCGCTTCCGACACCACCACGTCTACTGCTCGCTGGACAGGAGCCAGTTCCACCGGCACACTGTCGAGTTCCTGGGATTCGTCATAACCCCCAAAGGGGTGAGGCTCAACAAAAGCATCGTGAACACCGTGACGGGCTACCCCACCCCGGGCTCTAAGAAGTCCCTGCGACACCTGATCGAGTTCGTCCTGCCCTACCAGCACTTCGTGGAGCGCTTCCACATCATCATAGAGCCCCTGGCGCGCCTGCTGCTCACCGAGCTCGCCTTCTCCTGGGGAGACGACGAGCAGGCGGCCTTCAACTGCCTGAAGCGGGCCGTCCGCAGGGCGCCCCTCCTGCACCACCCCAAGCCGCAGAACCCCTTCTACTTGGAGACGGGCGTCACCAACACGGCTCTGCACGCGTCCCTGAGCCAGAGAGACGACCAGACCGGCAGGAGGGTGTCCTGCGCCTTCTACTCCCGCAGTATCTCGCCTATCGAAACCGCCTACTCTCAACTGGAGATGAAGATTCTTCCAATAAGGGCTGCCTTCACGGTGTGGTGCCGCTACCTGGAGAACACCGAGGAGCCCATCATGATCCTTCTCAACACAGAGGATCTAGCCTCTCTGAATAATGACAGGCTCACCGTACTTCTCCCCGGGCATTGGGTCTTCT
The DNA here is from genome assembly GCF_922984935.1 of Meles meles. NCBI lineage: Eukaryota > Metazoa > Chordata > Mammalia > Carnivora > Mustelidae > Meles > Meles meles. The sequence goes on along the minus strand of NC_060071.1, from coordinate 147,316,182 downwards.
TCTTCTCCCACTTCAACTTCGACGTCATGGAGCGGCCGGCCCAGGACGGCGGTCGCCGCCTGCCGCCCCCGAGAAACCTGGGCCGTGGGGCTTCGCGGCGCCGCGCTGCCGCCCGCACCAGGTCCCCGTTCAGCCCGGGAGGGTCCCCGGGGGCTCGGTCCCTGGACTCCACGGAGGACGACGAGGCGGAGGACGCCCCCGCCCAGGGCCCGCGGAGCAGGCGGAACCTCCAGCAGGAGTTCCTGGCTCGGATCCCCATCGACCAAATCCTGCACAGCGTCCTGGCCCACGTCAGCGTGGCCCAGATCCGAGCGGTGGTCCTGCACTTCTTCCGCGGCCTGCTGTTCTGGAAGGACACCCTGGCCGTGGCCGCGCTCCTCGTGCTGCTCAAGCTCAAGCGGCGCCTGGCGCCGCCCGCGCGCGCCCGCGCCCCGCCCCGACGCTGGCTGCGCCTCGGCCAGGCGACCGCGCTCCGCGTCCCCGGCAGCGGCCTGGCCGCCGCCCTGGCGCAGCTCCTCGCCCCGGTGCCCCCGCCCGCGGGCCCCAGCGCCGTCCCGGCGCACGAGCTGGCCGCGCTGCTCCCGCGCCCCGGCTGCGCGCAGCGACGCGCGCTGCTGCCCCTGAGCCGCCGGGGCCTGCAGCTGAGCCCCGGCTTCTGGCTGCTGCTGTGCGACTTCTTCGGCGTCCGCGTGGGCCACCTGGAAGCGGCCCGCGCCCCCCCGCGGGGAGCCCACCCCCGGGAGCTGCACGTCGTGGCGGATGACGATGTCGTCTTGCGAGAAGCCCTGCAAGACGACCTGCAACGTTACCGTCAGTGTGGCCTGCATGACGGCCTGCAAGACACCTCGCAGGACGAGCGGGGAGAACGACGTGCAGGCGGCCCTGCGGCCCCGCCGGTGCCTCCCCGAGCCCTCTGACGTCCTGGCCTTCCTGAGCCGACACCCGCCCCGCGGCCGCGGCACCGCCGGCAGGGCCGACCCCATCTCCCAGGAGCTGGCCGCCAGGGCCCTGATCGGCTTTCTGACCGCCATCTACGCCCGCGCGCCCCCGGCCCCCGGCCCCGCGGCCGAAGCCAGGCTGCGAGAGCTGCCCCGCGGCGGCAAGGACGAGGCGAGCCCCCAGTGAGGCGCCTCCCGGGCTCTCCTCTGCCCCCCACGACCGACCTCCGCCTCTCCTTCCCGCCTCCCCGTGCCTCGGACCGCTTCGCTCAGACCTCGCTGGCCCCCCTTCCTGCCACTCCTGACCCAAGGGGAACCCACTTGTGAAGGGCAAAAATTTCTTCAACTCATCAACCAGCAACATCATCTGTGCTAACCACGGACTATCCAACCATCAGAGACCCAGAGCCAGCTCAGGGCTACATGACCACAGTCCCGTCTTAACTGCCCAGGTCCCAGGCTTGCAGCTGGGAGTGCGATCGATGAGGGAGAGCGCAGTGGTGAGCGGGAGATGACCCCATGCCCCAAGGCCAGGTGAAGAATCAGGCAGAGCAGACGCAGCCAAGCAAGCAGGTGCCGGGGACCACCCTCCCCGCCCGCCCGGAGTGACGAGTGGCCACCACGTGCCATCCTGGGACTGACCTCGGGTGCTCCACTGACTTCTACCTCCACCACCGGTGCTCCTGCTCCCCCTGGGCTCCCGCCCCCCCCCCCGCCCCCACCCCCCCACCCCGCTCACACCTCGTGGAGCGCTGTGGCACCGCCCTCACCCACCCCCTGCCAAGCAAGCCCACCCCCACCGGCTGGTTCGACTCCCTCGACCCCGACTCTGCCTGGCCCTGAGCTCTGCCCTTACCTGGACAGCGCCTCTCCACGGAGCGTCCGACGTACCAGTACTCACCGGATTCGCGTTCTCCAGAGTCCCCGTGACTCCCCCGGACACTGAGCGGGGCAGCCTCACTTGGCAGGGCTCCCTCTCCCCTCCCAACACTGACAGCACAGGGACCCGGAGGTCCGCGACAGGGGAGGGGGTTCCAAGAGAGACTGAGGAAGGCCCCAGACACCCACCGGACTGTGCGGAGCCACTTCCTACCAAACCACCGCTCTTTGCCACGGGGAGGAGACCCCCCCTACGTTCCCACCCCCTCACCTTCCCTTTCCCCAAAATAAAGCAAAATAAAAGATGATCTGACTCTGTGGTTTGTTCTGAAGGTAGATGGTGGTTGGCAGGAGGGCAGCATGGAGGAGGAGGGCAAGTTGGGGGGGCCGGGCTCGCCCTCCAGCACAAACTGGGATGGGGGGGCAGGAGGACACTGGGAGCTGCCTCCTCCCCAGGGTCAGGTCTCACCTCTGGCCTGGGCCTAACTCCCACTCAAGACTTGCCGGCTGGGCAGGCGGTTCTCTGCCCCCTAACGTGGAGGGTCTGGGCACAGGAGCCCCAGCTTCAAACAATTACCCCTCTACCATCCCCCCGGGAGGCCAATGGCAAAATGGCTACTGAGAAGGGGGTGTACTGCCCTGGAGAGGGGAGGGGGCTCCCTGGGGGAACGCAGGCAAAGGGAGGATGACACTCATTCACTCAGGGCCCCTTCAACCTATGGTCCAGCACCTGCAGCCTGAGGGCCCCCTGCCTGGCTCAGCATCACCCATCCAGCAGCAGCCCACCAGCCTCCACACTGGGACCGCTCCCTGCACGACCGGGACCCTCACCTAGAGGCGGGAGTCTGGGCCCTCACACAACACCCCACACCCCCCTCCGACCAGGTCTACCCTTGACTCTGCCCCCTCCGCCTCTGCCTCCCACTCGGACCCCCACTCAGCCCCCAACTCTGCCCCCAACTCTGCCCCACCTCTGCCCCCGACCGTGGCACCATGAGAACACCAAGCAGATCTCAGGTTCAAAGGTCAGGGGCTCCGCAGGAGCCTGACACCCCACTCAGCTCCCTTACTGGCCCTCCCCTCCTCACACTATCCTAAGGAAAACATGGCCCCCACCGGCCCCCTGAGCTCTGCAGGCTCTGTAGCTGCACAGCGGGCTCATGTGTTGTGCCCTCGCTGGTCCCCGGGGGCGACAGCTCCCCCCCTCCATCTAACTGAGGCCTCTACCCCTGACAGCAGCACCAAGAGACCATGGTCAGGATCCCCAAGTGCAAAGCCAGGGGCTCAGACCCACCCCCACCCGGGCCCCTGCTGGCTGGCTTCATGCCCCACCCCCTGCCTCAGTTTCCTCATCTGTTGCTGGACCCTGCAGGACTCACAAAGGAATTGGTCAGCACAGCGGCACTCAGGGCTCTGGTCCCCCAACCCCGCACCCCAGGGAACCTGCTGGTGGCTGAAGCGTCAGGAACAGAGCCAGGACTGGGGACCCTCCTCAGTGGCCTCTGCTCTGTCACCAGGGGCCATTCCACCCCTGCCACGCCCACCATGCGTGTCTAAGACGGTGCCGGAACCAGGCCCACCAAGGGCCGACAGCTTGGCAGCTCTAGGAGCCAGGACACCACATCCGCCTGCCCACCTAGCACCTGCCCCTGACCGCGGCCCCCAGAGGCCACGAGTGGGTCCTAAGGGTCAAGAACAAAGGCTCAGCTCCCGGACCCCAGTCTCCCTTAGTGGCCCTGACCCTGACTTGTAGGTGGCCCCAGCTAATGGCTGCTCGTCTCAGGCCCATTGCCTATCATCAAATGGGGGACAGGGGAGGAGAAAGGGGTTTGAGGGGCAACGAGACACCACATCCAAGGGCCCTCGGTTCCTAAAATCCCCTTTGCTCCCAGATGGCACTTCTGGGAGCTCTCAAATTCCCCGGTGGTGGACAGCCTTGGGACACAGCCTAGGGTCACAGCAGGGAGTCACTCCCAGCCCTGGCCCCTCACTCAGGTCGCCCCTGGGGGTCCCAGAGGCTGGAACCTTGCAGGCAAACTGCATGCCTGCTGGGTAGGGGCTGCCCCGGGGACCTGGGGTGTGGAGGGGTGACCCTTCATGGGCCTAAGACTCAAGTCCTGCCGAGAACATGGGGCACCAAACTTAGAGCTCGTCACCCATAGGCCCTGCTGTACAGTGGAGGGGCAGATGCCCACCGAGGTACACGTTTACACACACAGACACGCACGCACACACACGCACACACAGGGACTAGCAGGCGAGGCCTCCGCCTCCCGCGCCAGCCGACAGCAGTGACCCTGCCTCACCACGTCCCCAGCCGCAATCCCGAACGGAGAGATTTTATGCCCATTTACAGACAAGAGGGGCAGCCCCAGGGCCTCAGAGAGCTCCTGGCAGAGCAAACCTTTGGGTGTTTTTGAGGTCCCCGCCTCTCTAGAAAGAGTTAAAAAAAAAAAACCAGAATACAAACCGTTTTCCTCCTGGGGAAAAAAACAAAAACGAGAAAACAGAAAAACAAAAAGGAAAAGAAAGTTAATATTAGATGACCCTGGGCTGGGCGGGTTATGATATCCCAGACACTGCAGACAAGGGGAGACGACAGGCATCAGGGTAACTGGACAACGGGTCCCCAGTACTTGGGCACCAGGCCTGCGCCACGTCCTGCCTAAATGTGCCCACATCCCACCACCCCGCATCACCCAGCGAGCTCCGGCAACACTCGGACCGGGGGAGCCCCGGGGTCCACCCCACGGAAGGCAATCAACCCCTCTTGTCCCCTCCCTTCCCTTCCCACCCACCCCACGCCCAAGCGCTCCAGCCATCAGGCCGGGCTCGCGCCGTTTCCCAACCACGCAACCGCGCTACTCACCACTCGCGGCCGGATGCGCGCGCCCCTCCTGCAGGCGGCCACAGGTCCGATGCGGGGCCTCTGATGCGGGTGACGCGAGAGCTCAGCCAGCAGCCCCCACGCTGCTCCCACAGTGAGAAGAGGAAGGCAGCCCAGTCCCGCCCTCCACACCCCACGGGCCCTGCGGCTGGGCAGGCGGGCAGCCCCACCGGGGGGATCTCGGACCCAAACCGGGACCCTTGTCCTGACCTCCATCCAGGGCCTTCTACCAGAACAGAGGATACATTTCAGAAACACCTTCCACCTAGGATTTCTCACAGACCCCTGGGCGGCCGGAAGCCAGGCCGGGGTGAGTTTAGCGTGGCCCAAAGGCAGCAAAAACCAGCCCTGGAACAGAGAGAGGCCACAGGGAGCGTGGCAGAGCTCGGGCCGTGGGCCCCTCTGATCAGTGCAGTCAGCAGCAGGGACGAGAAGGAACACCAGGCGCTGACCACTTCCAAAAGGCCATTTCTCAAAGGGAGGCCTCAGGCCACCCACCAGAGTCACCGAGACGGCTGGTCGAACATGCCAATTCCGGGCCTCAGAGAGCTGGGGCGCAGGGGCGCTGGAGAACTACCTGTCTACCCCGGGAGGCACACTGCCCACGTCTCGGAGCACCCCCGAGAGGCCGAGACCGAGTCCCGCCAGGACGGGGCTTCAGTCTTACGCGTGTCTTGTCTGACTTCAGTGCCTCCCACCCAACAGCGGCACAGAACGCGCTGGACACGGCCGGGCCCGGCTCATCAGGAAGGCCTGCCTGAACGCAGCAAGCCCTCCCAAGGCCCTGAAAGACTGGGGAGAAGGGATGGAAAGGCAGGAGGAGGGGAGAGGAGAGGAGCTGGGGGTTGGGGGAGAGCCGTGGCCTTTCATGACCTGCTCCGGTGGCTTCCTGCTGTGGCCAAGGCCTCTGTCCGCCCCACCACGCCATGGGTCTCCCTCGGCTGGCCGCCGCGCTGGCTGCGGGTTAGTGACCCCAGGAGCACAGCGGCTTGGTGCGGGTCACCCGCTGTCCTGCATGGAACCTGAGTCAGTAGGGGAGGCAAAGACAACAGCCAGGGCCAAGGGGGAAGGGCAGAGAGGTAGGGAAGGGCTCGGTGTGCACCTGAGGGAGGAGGGACTTGGTGTGACACATTGGGAGGGGCTCCATGTGACACGTGAGGGAGGAGGAGGGCCTCTGGGTGACAGGTGAGTGAGAGGTGTCTCAGTGGGACACATGGGGGGACTCTGGGTGACACAAGGTGGGGCAGGCTCAATGTGACAGGTGAGTGAGCAGTGTGACATATGAGGGAAGATGGGCTTAGAATGACAGGTTCGTGAGACATGCCTCGATGTGACACATGAGAGGGGAGGGGCTCAGTGTGACACATGAGAGGGGAGGGGCTCAGTGTCACATATGTGAGAGGAGGGAATCTGTGACAGGTGAGTGAGGAGGGCTCATTCTGCCACATAAGGGAGGAGGGACTGCGTGTGACACATATGAGAGCAGAATGTCAGCGCGACAGGTGAGGAATGGCTCCATGTGACACATGTGGAAAGAGGGTCCCAGTGTGACACATAAGAGGTGGAGGGTTCCATGTGAAGGAGGGGTTTAGTGTGACACGTGAGGGGGCAGGTTCAATGAGACACGTGAGCAAGGAAGGACTCCATGTGACACATAAGGGAGAGGGGCTTAGTGTGACAAGTGAGAAGTGTCTCAATGTGACACATGAGAGGGGAGGAGCCCAGTGTGCCCATGAAGAGGGAGGACTTCCGTGTAACAGGTGAGTGAGAAGTGGCCCCGTGTGACAGGTGAGGGAGGAGGGGCTCAGCATCATACATGAGGGAGGAGGGTGTCAGCGTGACATGTGAGGGACGTGGGGCTCAGCGTGACATGTGAGAGGGTCAGTGTGACCGGTGAGGGAGGAGGGACTCATTGTGACACATGTGGGAGGAGAGTGTCAGTGTGACATGAGGAGTGGCCCAATGTGACGCATGAGGTAGAGGCTCAGGGTGACACAGGAAAGAAGAGGAGCTCAGTGTGACACGTGAGGGAGGAGGAACTCGATGCAACACAGGGGGGAGGAGCTCAGTGTGACAGGGGAGTAAGGAGTGAGTCAGTGTGACCTGTGAAGGACCAGGGGCCCAGTGTGACACGTGAAGGAGGAGGATTTGATGTCACAGGTGACTGAGCATGTCTCTGTAAGACACGTGAGGGAGGAAGGGCTCAGTGTGACACACGGCAGAAGAGGAGCTCAGTGTGACACAGGAGGGACGAGTGACGTAGCGTGACACGTGAGGGCAGAGGGGTGAAGTGTCACACCTGTGGGAAGGCATCCGTGACAGGTGAGGGAGGAGGGGCTCCCCATCACACACGAGGGAGGAGGGCCTCAGAGTGACACATGAGGGAGAAGAAACTCAATGTGACACGTGATGAGGAGGAACTCAGTGTGGCATGTGTGGGAGGAGGGGCTCACTGTGACACGTGAGGCAGGAGGGACTCAGTATGACAGGTGAGAGAGAAGGGGCTCAGTGTCACCACCCAAGAGGGAGGAGAGTGTCAGAGTGACACATGACAAAGGGGGAGCTCAGTGTGACAGGTGAGTGAGGAAGGGCTCAGTGTGACACAAGGAAGGAGGAACTCTGTGACATGTGTGAGAGGAGGGACCCAGTGTGACAGGTAAGTGAATAGGAGCCCAATGTGACACATGAGAGAGGAGGGTGTTAGTGTGACACATGAGGGGGGAGGAGCTCAGTGTGACATGTGAGGGAGGAGGGTGTTCGTGGGACATGTGAGGGAGGAGGGGGTCCAGGTGACATATGACAGACACATGAGGGGAGAGGAGCTCCGTGTGACAGATGTGGGAGGAGGGGCCCAATGTGACACATGACTGAGGTGGGGCTAAGTGTGACACGTGAGGGAGGAGGGACTGAGTATGATACACGAGGGGGGAGGAGCTCAGCGTGACACGTGTGGGAGGAGGAGCTCAGCACTCCGTGTGACATCAGAGTGAGACATGACTCAGGGTGGCACATGATGGGGGAGGAGCTTCCTCACACGTGAGGAAGGAGCGACTCACTCTGACACATGATGGGGGAGGAGCTCAGTGTGACGGGTTGAGTGAGAAGTGGCCCAATGTGACAGGTGAAGGAGGGGCTCAGTGTGACACATGAGGGAGGAAGGGATCGGCGTGACATGTGAGTGAGCTGGGCTCAGCGTGACACGTTAGGGAGGAGGGTGTCATCGTGACACATGAGTGGGGAGGGTCTCAGCATGACACATGAACGGGGAGGAGCTCCGTGTGACGGGAGGGGGAGGGGCTCAGTGTGGCACACGAAGGGGGAGGAGCTTAGCGTGACAGGTGAGAAAGAACTCAATGTGACACGTGAGGGAGGAGGGGCTTAGCATGACAGGTGAGTGAGGAGGGGCCCAGTGTGGCACAGGAGGGATCAGAGGCTCAGTGGGACCAGGAGCGGGGAGGGGCTCCGTGGGACACAGGAGCGAGGGCAGGAACCAGGAGTGGTGTTCACCCCCAGGACCACCCCTCCCTAAAAGGATGGGCGGACCGGGGTGGGGGAGGGAGCCCAGGGCACCAGGTCGGCCCAGGCACTTTGCACACACCACACTCATTGGGTTCAGAAGCCAACCCAAAAGGGCCACCCGACAATCCTAAAATTTAGACAAGATCATGTCCCGAACATAGAGTTCCACGTTGACGCCCCTGCCGTAGCTCCCAAAGCCCCCCCAGACCCTCCACCATGGAGGGCACGCCACGGTTTTGAAGGGGACTCTTAAGACAACTGAGCCACCGCGCCCCCCCCACAAGCCCATGCCCCTTCCACCAAAACATCCACAGGATCTTCATGGACACCTGAAGGTCCAAGATTCTGGCTCTCAGAGACCTAGAAACTTCCAGAACGGGTATGTGGCAACCAACACTTGGCCGAGCACAAGGCATGGACGTCGAGAGACAAAACAATCCCATCCCAGACCACCACTGTTTCAGAGAACACAAGCACACTGTAACACCCCCGACGCACCGAGGGCAGAACTCGGATTTTTACAATGGAATACATCTTGCTTTACAAAAACATGCTCGTCTGCCGTTTTCTGATTTCGCCCCAGAAACATGAACGCTGTGTCACACGTGGAGGCCCCTCCCTTCCCCCCCAACAACTACCCCTCCTCCACGGCCATGTAACCCTGCCTGGAAACCACCCCAGGGCTCAGCCATGAGGAGCAACGGTCCTGCTCCCCTCGCTCATGTCCACTTTGGTGGCAAGAGCCCAGAATCTGGTTCTTAACCCTCTGAGTGCCGACTTCTGATACTCAGGGGAGCGGCCGCTGTCCCCACTGGAAAGGGAATAAGGTGACCAGCAATGGCCGTAGGTAGAACTGGGTGATCCCCAACAAAGGGCACGGCCAGGGTGCTGACCCGGAAAACGGAGTGTCGAGAGCAGGAGCCCTCCCGGGGCCTAGGAGCGAGGACCCCTTGGACAAGTGGCGAGCTCCTGGGTTCCCGGCGCCATTTCCGAGATGTCAGCCACCAGCAGGGAAGAGAGAGAGCCATGTGCCCTCTCCCTCCAGACCCCACTCAACAGGACTTGGCTGAACCCTCCGCCCCCGTCCCCTCTCCCCCCATCCCGCCCCTCAGGTCACGTTCATTCACTCTTCTCTGCCCGCGTCCCCAGGCTGCCCGGGCCCAGGGTCTCTGTCATCCGCCGGCTCTCGTACGTGTCCCCGACGCGTGCACTCCCAAGGGCAATGTCCATTTACTTGATGCCTGGCACAGGGCCTGGCACACAGTAGACCTTCACCGAATGTGCAAACGAATGAATGAAAGCCTACCATGTACAAGGCCCTGGCGGCCAGAGGGAGCCCCGAAGCGTGGATGATGGAGGTGGCGTGGAGGATGGGTGGGTGATGGCCAGGTCCGCGGTGATGGAGGTGAGATGCCGTGCCCAGGATGACAGAGGCCAGGTGGAGATGATACGAGCCCGGGCCTCAGGCCCAGCAGCCGCAGGTGACGGTGAAACAGTGCCATGATGAGGGAGCCCGCGGTGACAGATATGCGTGACATGGAAAACCCCCACCCCCCGAAAGCTTAGAGGGTGAGGGGGAGGAAGCCAGGACCCACCAGGGGGACCTGGAAACTTCTGAAAGCCAAGGTGGAACATGAACCAGAGCCTTTACAACCGCAGCCCAGCCCGGCGTCTGGCCCGACACCCCACCACGCCCACGACACCCCACCATGCCCACGTCATCAAACGCGCGAAGCTTCCAGAACACTTACGAAGGCCGAGAACCTTGCCGGTGAGGAACAGCGGACGCCCGGGAGCAGGGCTCAGTGAACACTGTTGCCTGCATGCCCCATTAGGGAATTTTGAGCCACCAACCTCCTCCCTACCCTCCCCCAGGCCATTTTTGAATCGGCAACAATGCCAAGCTCCAGGTGTTGCAACGACATAACCTCCGCGTGTTCTAGGACACAAACGCGGTGGGCGTGGGGAGCACATGTCCCATCTACAGCGCGGTCAAAAGCTCAGAGCTGTTGAGAAGGCTCCTTTGATTTTTCCACTCTCAGCCTCACCGGCAAACCAATCGGACACACACACCGGTCTAACGTCATTCTTCGCACTTTTTCATCCGAGTCACGACGATCAGACTGTGAATCTCCGGTAGACACAGCACCTGGAGGGTAAAGGGGCGGGGTGCCGCGAGGCACGGCGGGAACTGACCTGGATCCCGCAGCATCGGGGACACGGCTCTGCTCCAGTCCGAGGCTCTGTCAAGGGCCGGGCGCATCCGCCGAGGTCTGGGAAGCCCCATCTGGTCCTGCGGTCCCCGGCCAGCAGCACAGGTGGCAGGTGCCCCCGGCGGCAGGGCAGGCGGCAGAGGCTGGGCAGAGGACCCAGCAGCACCTCGCTCAACCTGTTCCTGTCCCTCCATCCGTGAGATGCCTGAACTACCCTTTGGGCCGCCCTGGAGGCGAGGGTCTAGGGGCTGGTACGGAGGAGCTGGTTAGAGCCCTAGGCCAAGGGCAGAAGCTGGGGGGCTGCGGGAGGGGAGGGGTCCACGCCAGGACACAGAAGGGAGAGACTACTGTGTCCGCTGGCCAGAGCTGGTAAGAGCAGGTGTCGGCAGCTCACAGGGGCAAAATCCCCCCGATCTATGACCAGCCTTGCTAGGGAGAGGCACCTGGGGGCGGGGGGGGGGGGGGACAATGAAGGGGAAGGGCGCGGGAGCCAAGATTGTCACTCTCCTGCCCACTGTGGCAGAAACAGACATGGAGATGGGCTGTGGACAAAGCTTCAGGGGGCACGTGGCAGGGGTGAGAGCGGGGAGTGGGTCTGGGGGAGAAGCAGACGGCGGCCTCTGCACTCAGGGCTTAGGGAGAGATCCAATCTGTCTCTCACTTCTAGTCACCCTCCACCATCTGTCTCTCTCACCCATGCGCGCACGCACACACACAGACACGCACAAGCAGACCCTCGTACGCATGCACGCTCACACATGCGCACGCGCATGCACACAGACACGCCTACCCAGGCACCCACAAGCAGGCACGGGCACATGTCTGCCCCCCAATCAGGCCAGGGACCCTCTGCACACTGAGCCCTCCCAGGGCCAGGACCACACCTGAGCCTAACCTGGGGCAATTCCCCAGCACCGACCCAGTGCCCGCCTGTGCTGGAGGGCTGGTGAGGCCGCTGGGGTAGGTACAGGGGTGCAGACTACTTCCTGGACCTGCAGGAAAAGCTCTAGAGGCAGCATATCGGAGGCGGCGAGAGCAAAGGCTAGGGGTGGGGGGCAGCTAAGGCCTGACCCTTTGGGGTTGGGGTCACCATCAGTTCTAAGTGAAGGCAGGCACCTCCCAGTCTGGGAATCCAATTCCAGAAGGTCAGCTCTGGTGCACACGGGGGGTAGAGGCTGGGGGGCTTCCCTCCCAGCAGTGTGGTCCTCTGAGTGCTGGGCATGGAGGGCCCCGGCCCCGGCATCAGACACACGGCCCCCTCCCGGGAAGGTGAGCCCCCTGACCCCTCTATGGACAGGTGAGTATCCCCGGAATGGCCTCTGACCCTCTCTGAGCCCAGGGCGTCCACCTTGACATGGGGGCGCTGCCAGGAGCACCCAGCCCCGCGACAGGCACACTTCCACTCAACTCCACCACCAGCCAACACCAAGCAAACAAATAAAGTGCTTTGTCAAGTGCAGGTATAGAGGTCACGTTCCACAACACCCTACCAGCCCCCGGCCCACCCCACGCCCGCCCCAGTTCGAGGCCCCTCGGCTGCAGGAAGGCAGCTGCGGGGCTGCGGGCTGTCTGTGAAATGCAGAGACCCCAAAGCAGTCTAATAAACGCCTCTCTGGGGTGTGGGGTCCCCCCTCCTCTGCTGATTGCATAACACGTAGCCTGAATTTGGTCTCTTTGGGCTGGCTGGCTGGCGCCCTGCCCATCTATCCTCCTGACCCCCCCATGGGTGGGGGTCCCAGTCTCCACATGGGGGCTTTTGCTGGGACTGCCTCTCCTAAGCCCCCACGTGACTGCAGGGTGCACAGAGGGGCAGAGCTCTAAGTGTCTCCTGAGAAGTACACGGAGGACACTATTAGGAACACTGTCCCCTCGCTGGCAGGCTGGCTGCAAGCAGAACTTGCGGGAAAGTTTGCCCAGGGCCCACCTGATGCTGCCTTACCCCAGCCCCCCACTCCAGAATGGTAGCTGGTGGTTAAGACTGAGAAGGGGAAAATGATCGTCATCGGGGAGAAAACGGCAGCCCCCTGCCTCCTCTAGGAGCTGAGCTGGGGGGCGCCTGGGGGGCTCAGAGGGTTAAAGTCTCTGCCTTCGGCTCAGGTCATGATCCCAGGGTCCTGGGATAGAGCCCCACATCAGCATCGGGCTCTCTGCTCAGCAGGGAGCTTGCTTCCTCCTCTCTCTCTGCCTGCCTTTCTGCCTACTTGTAATCTCTGTCTGTCAAATAAATAAAAAATCTTTAAAAAAAATTAAAAAAAAAAAAGAGCTGAGCTAGGAGGGTCAGTGAAGTCTGGGGCCCCACTGGGTCCCTCCGGGGAAGGAAGCAGCCCCAGACTCCCCGTCGCTGATCTGTTTGGCCAGCAACAGCCACTCCAACAAGCAAGAGAAGGACAAAGTGGATGATGGGGAAACTGAGGCCCTGAGGAGGGTGTGGGGCAAACTGTGGCTGGGCCTGGCTCCCTAGACTCCTAGTCGGGCTTCCTCCTGGCCCACGCCCCCCACCCCGGAACCCCCAGAGCATCCTCACTCCCTCTGGTCTGCTTTTCTAGCATGGGGCTTGGGGCTGAGCCCCTGGAGCCTGTCACCACCGCAGTCATTCTGCCTGAGGAGGAGGGAGCTCCGGTACCAAGCCTTCCTACTTCTCTCTTGATGCTTGACTGCGGACCACCCACTCAGCCTTTGGGGTTTTTCCTGAATCTCAGTAAAATCAGAGGCAGCCTGTGGTAGGGAACGTTGACCTCCAGAGAGAGGACTGATCTTAACAGACACCAAGGAAGCAACCTTTCTCTGGGCACCATCCGGAAAAGAGGGGAGCTAACTGGGAGACCTCTCAGGGCGATCTACCCTGATGCAAGGAAAGCCCTCTACACTGAGACCACAATGGTAGCATCTGGAAGCCAGCCTCTCATGCTTGGAGGGCAGGGGCTGTGTCAAACTCATCTCCTCCCCGGGTCCAGCACAATGCCCAGCACACTCCAGAAACATCCCCGAGCTGGATGACCTTCCTGGGAGGGGCCGTGCAGGAGTCTCTGAGCGACCCTAAATCAGGGGCTCTGCCTGATGACCTAGAACTTCTACCCATCCATCCCTAACGCCTACTCTGAGCCTCGCTCCCCCAAACAGATGACTTTTTATAGCGGATTCCACATTTCTTCACGAGCACTGCAAGCCTGCCGGCTCACCCGGTTTGCATTTGGCTTTGAATTTGTTGTGGGGACTTCTAGGAAATCAGCAATGAGTGATTCTAATAATTGCTTGTTCTTGGAAACCTCCTAAAATAACTTGGCCAAATGAGGGTGGGGGTAGGGCAGGGCCGTTCTCTAAGATGACATTTCTCCTCCGCTCCGTCCCAAGTCTAGAGTTCCAGTTACTCATAAAAGAAGTTTTTGTGTGCATAGTTCCAAATGCTAATGAATTTCCAGGAAATAGCACCAAAATGATGTTGGCATCGTTAGGGTGTGTTTTTCAAGAACTCTTGCTAGCTGCTCCCTTTTCCGGCAGGCTCCAACTGCATAAAATAAGTCAGTTTCTGGGATGTGTTATTGGAGCGGTGTCTCGACGGCAGGACTGATGATACTGGAGTCTCAGAATCTCCTGGTCTAGAGACTTCAGAGTCCTCACACCGCAGAGACCGCGAATTCTCTCCTCCCAAAGTTGATGCTTTCCATGGCTTCAACTCCATGGAGTTCTCATGGCTTCTGAGAAAGTCAATGTTTTGGACCTGATTGCTTCATTGTCATGTCTCTGCTGCTTAGCAGACAGGCTGGTGTCAGCTGAGTTCCTGAAGGACCACAGCTATCAAGGTCCTTGCGGAAGAGTCCCAGCCCACAAGGCGGCTCCTTCTGGGAAGCTGCCGTCATGTCCCCATGTACTTGGAGGTGCCCCTCACCCTCCCATGCTGTCTTCAAACCCATCGTGATGGCCTGGCCCTGTCTCAGTCCCAACCTCAATGGAGCTTCCGTTGCTAGAAAGAGGCAACCGGATCTGACCAACCCCAAGGTCACAGCTTCCTGCCGGTCTGGCGAGTGGGCGTTTAGCACCTTCCCCTGGGAGAGGAGCTAAGCCGCAGAAACGAGCTTGGGTTACATTCCAGGGTCCGGCCAACTTGGCAGCCCCGTGGGTCAAGGCTGGTGTGCGGCCAGCCATGAATCCAGCCCAGCTACAAGGCATAAGACAGTGCTTTGCTGCACAGACACTCTCTCACGGGCAAGCTTCGTCAGCAGTAGCCACCCACAATCCATGATTTCGGCTGCCATGCTCTTCCTAAACACTGTTTGCTCCTGACAGGAGTCCCCACTCCACATCTTTCCTAAGGCATCTGGAACCCAGCTTCCTATGGGATCCAAATGCTACCTCTGGTGTAGGGAGGAGGGCTGCAGGCCATGGGTGGAGAGCAGAGTCCCCTCTGCTATCTCCAGTCTCAACACACCTAGTCCTGCCCAAGCAAAGTCCTGTCCAAGAAAGCCTTGAGGCTTTCTCACCAGTTCTGCATGTCTGAGCTTCATCGGAGGCAGGAGCTGAGGTTTCAACTCTGAAACATCAAGGGGACCCTTCATCGTGGGCATCTGAGCTTCATCAGAGGCTGAAGCTGGGGTCTTGGCTCTGGAACATCAAGGGACTCCCCTCACGCTGGATGTCCCAAGTTTCATCAAAGGCTGGAATGGGGATCTCAGCTCTGGAACATCAAGGGGACCCTCCTTCGGTTGCACAAGCCACACTGGAGTCTGGAGCTGAGGTCTTGGCTCTAGAACATCAAGGGGGCCACTGATCATGGACATCTGAGCTTCAACAGAGGCGAGGGCTGGAGTCTCAGCTCTGGAACATCAAGGGGACCCCTCATTCTGGACGCCCGAATGTCATCAAAGTCTGGAACTGGGGTCTTGGCTCTGGAACATCAAGGGGACCCTCATTCTGGATATTCAAGTTTCACCAAAGGCTGGAACTGGGGTTTCAGGTCTGGAACATCAAGGAGACCCTCCCTCTGGCTGCAGGAGATTGATTGAAGTCTGGAGCTAAGGTCTTGGCTCTAGAACATCAAGGGGCCACTCGTCATGGACATCTGAGATTTATCAAAGGCTGGAAATACAGTCTCAGTTCTGGAATATCAAAAGGACCCTCATTCTGGATGCAAGATCTTCACTGGAGGCTGGAGCTGGGGTCTCAGTTCTAGAACATCAAGGGGCCACTCATCACGGACATCTGACCTTCATCAGAGGCTGGAACTGGGATCTTGGCTCTGGAACATCAAGGAAGCCCTTCATCATGGACATCTGAGCTTCATGGGAGGCTGGAGCTGGGGTCTCAGCTCTGGAACATCAAGGGCCTCCTTCATCATGGACATCTGAGCTTCATCAGAGGCTGGACCTGGGATCTTGGCTCTGGAACATCATGGAGATCCTTCATGATGGACATGTGAGCTTCTTCAGAGGCTGGAGCTGGGGTCTCAGCTCTCGAACATCAAGGGGCCCTTCATCGTGGACATCTGAGCTTCACTGGAAGCTGGAGCAACGGTCTTGGTTCAGGAACATCAAGGGGGCTCTTTCTTCACGGACATCTGAGCATCACTGGAGGCTAGAGCTGGGGGTCTCAGCTCCGGAACATCAAAGGGACCCTTCTTCACAGACATCTGAGCTTCATCAGAGGCTGAAGTGGCAGTCTTGGCTCTGACACATCAAGGAGGCCCTCCGTCACGGACATCTAAGCTTCACAGGAGGCTGGAGCGGTGGTCTTGGCTCTGGAACATCAAGGGGGCCCTCCGTCGTGGACATCTAAGCTTCATCGGAGGCTGGAGCGGCGGTCTTGGCTCTGGAACATCAAGGGGGCCCTCCATCATGGACATCTGAACATCACCAGAACCTGGGGGTCTGTCCACCATGGGCAGGACTCTCCAGGCCCCTTGGCCCCATCTTGGCTGGGATGGACTCATCTCAGCGGGACACACTCTGGAAGCCTTCTTCTCTTTGTCTCCATGCTGCCTGGCCCATACTCTGCGCTGTGGGTGTCTTCATCTCCATCAGGGACTGGAGTCAAGTCTCCTTGGCTTGAAACATGGCCATGGGCACCAAGGTGGTTCTTTCTTTCTGCAAAGGGGCCATGGTCAGCCCCTTGCACTCATGGTACGACTCTCCTGTGGTTCTCTTAGGGCACCTCCCTGTGTGGGGGTGGGGAGGGGAGGAGAGGAGGGGAGGAAGAAGAGAAGAAAGAGGAAGAGGAGGAGGAAGGAGGAAGAGAAGGGAGGAAGGTGGTGATGAAGGAGGAAGGAGGAGGAGGAAGAGGGAGGAAGAAGGTAAAGGAGGGAGGAGGAGGTGAGGGAGGAGGCAGTAGAGATGTGTTTGATGTTGATGGTGGCCGAGGCAGAGGTCAGCCTCTCCTTTCCCACTGGTTGCGTGTCCAGATCACCTGTTCCTTGGCAAAGCCTGGTGTGCCGACCCCCAGGACTCGGTGGGGGCTTGGGTCCACGGCTCCCTTGCCCTTGTGCCTCTCAGTCACCATTCGGCCAACAGCCTGACTTTCCTGAGCTGGGTCTCGGGGGCACCGGGCTCAGTGCCCGTGCTGGTGGGGACAGCAGCTGCTTCTGGGGGTCCGCCCCTGCAGCCTCCTTGGGTCCCGCTGAGCTCAGTAACCATCCTGTGCGGTGAGCGTCGGCCCCAGGTCACCTCCCGGCTGGCCGCACGCACACCGTCTGCTCGAGCAGGAGCACAGCTCTGCCTGGCCCCGGCAGGACCCTGGGAGGAGCGCCGGTGGAGGGGAGGAAGAGCTGCAGCCCGGGGCAGCCCCTCTGGGGCTCTAGAAACCCCAAAACTGCGCTCAGCTCCGACTTCCTCCACTCCCCGGCTACATTCCTTTCTGGAAAGGAAACTGGCATCCCATACACCATTAGAAGGAGGGGGACCCGCCCGAATTAGTTCACCCCAACACGCATCAGCCACAGGAGGTCAGCGTGGGCTCCCCCGCCCTCCCCGCCCGCCACACACCCCGGGGGCAGGGGGCAGCCCCAGCCAGACAGGACACCCAACAGTCACCCGACAGTCACCCGACAGTCGCGCTCCTCATATTAGTAGCACACCCATCACCGCTGTTGTTAAGGCAAGAAACACATTTATTGAGAGCACAATAGGGTGTGCCAAGCCCCAGGTCAGGCGCTTTCAAACCACATCACTCGCTCCTCACAACAACCCTGTGAGGTAGGTGTCCTCAGGTGTGGGCCAGTGAACGCTCCGAGGTTCCCCCAAGTCTCAGGGCTCCTGAGGGGTGGGCAGGGGTCCAGCCCACGAGTCTGAGCCTCAGATCAGTGCAGTCCATCAGTCAGAGGACGGGTGGCTACGCAAGGAGAGGCCAGGAGGGCTTGCCCCTCCTCGCAGGGGGCGGCCCTGGTCCAGAGTCTTTGGGTCCGGCCTGTCCCGCGGGGACGTGTGCAGGGTGTCCCTGTGGCTGCGGAGGCTGAGAGACACACAGGTGCAGATGAAGGGGCCCGCTCCCCGTCTCACTGGCTGACAAGAGTTCTCATGCAGACAGGCAGGCCGGGGGGGCGAGCAGAGGGAACAGCCCCCGGGACTGGACACCACCGGACAACACAGGGAGAAGGCCCCGGCTCCCCGCAGCTGTGGGGGGGCCAGGGGAGCACCAGGCACCTGCTCCAGCCCCGTCTAGCTAGTGCCCCTCCATCTCTGGGCTCCCCCACCCGCAGAGACTTCCAGAAGCGTAGCCTTAGGACCTGACACCTTCCTGCACCATGACCTCTGCAGGTCCTTACCTTACCACCCCCAGATTCCAGAACACTTGCCCTTTCTGAACACCACCCAGCTCTCCTGTCCAAACCACTGCCAACTAAACTTGGATATTCTTTAAAATACCAGCCTCTCCCTCCTCTGGGGGTTCCTGAAAGTTCTCCTTGATCCCACCTCCCCCACCCACCCCACCCCTGATACCTTTGACCTCAACTCCCCTCCCCACCCTCTCCTTGTTAAATCTCTGTATTTAAAAGCCAACCCTTCCCTCCCTCCCTCCTGGCCTCCCAGAGCCGGCCGGGTGCTTCCCTGACGTCCTCCACGCCACACACCAGCCACTCAGGTCGCCACAGTTCTGGGGGGCACAGGGCTTCGGGAACCAGTGCCCACAGGCCACAGGGCACTGTGGTCAGACCCAGGGCCCATCGGAGAACAAGGGGTGAGGCCACCGGTGTGCCAGGTAACAAAGCATTTATTTTCACAGAAACAATGTCATTGAATCCCACAGTAACCGTGCCAGGGAAATGTGACTATTTCCGGGGTACAAGGGAGCAAAAAACAGCCACGCCCAAGAGTGGCCTCGAACCCAGACCTTGATTCTCTGAACCAGCATACAGGGTGCAGTAAGGCACACGGCCTGCACTTGGGGCTCACCGGCGTCCTCGAAGCGGATTCTATTGTTCCATACCCATTCTACAGGTGGGAAAACCAAGACACGGGGTACCAGTGACCTGCGCAAGGCCACCACACTGGCAAACGGTGGCGCCAGGACAAGAATTCAAAAGAGTGAGACCTAGAGAGTCCTGTCCCTCAACCTGTGCCCAGGTACCGTGCTTTAGGGGGTGAGAGCGGATGAAAGGAACCAAGGTCTGGAGTCCAATCCCCTCCTTGTTTTGGGGGTGCCTACAGCTGCATCTCAGACTTGGCCCATGTCTTACAGATTAATTGTCACCCACGGTGGGAACAGAGACATCTCAGGGGGAGACGTCCACAGCCTCAGGGAGAGTGTGGGCATAACCAGGGCCAACCCTCCAGCCTGGGCATTCCCAGTGCCCTGTTACAGGAATCACTTGGGCCACAACACAAACAAGGACCCTTGAGCCTAAATGAAGTTTTATTCTAGACATAAATACTTCCAAAAACGTGCAGAAGACAGACATTTCTATCCGGAGGAACCCTCCTCTGGGCTGCACCTTCCCCGGGAGGGAGGAGACCCCCACCACACATGGAGACCCTCGGGATTTTCCCTGCAGAGTCTTTGCCAAGAAAACACACTTCCCCCCCAAAGAAACAAAGTGGACTCGACTCGCCTATCAGCTGACCATCAATTCCGTTCTTCCCGTCCTGCCTCGTCAGGCCGTGGGCATCTATTAGGCGCCTACTAGTGCCTTGAAGGGTCAGAGAAGCGTAGCTCTCACCTGCCCTCAGGAAACGCGGACCCAGCCCTGCCCATTTCTAGGAGTGGTTGGGATACCAACGATGGGTCACACAAAGGCCTAAGCTTCCAGGAGCCTGAGGCCCATCGGGGAGCAGACATCTGAACACAGACTCAGAGTCCCTGGGAGGAGGGCCCTATCAACCTGTCCCTCCCATGGGGTCCCTCAGGAGCCGGGAGGCCAGGCTCCCCGCCCTGCTCAGACATGTTCTCAAGGATGTGGGATGTCCACGGGCCAGAAGGCAAGAACGACACAGCGCAAGCCCCCACAGCGAAGCCCAAGGGAGGGGAGGATGGGGGAGCGGGTGCTGGTGCCCCTGGCAGCAGGTGCAGGTCTGGCATGAGGCCCAGACCTCACAATCAAAGGCTAACACCAGGGGAGCCTGAGTGGCTCAGTGGGTTAAAGCCTCTGCTTTCGGCTCAGGTCATAACCCTGGGATCAAGACCCGCATCAGGCTCTCTGCTCAGCAAGGAGCTCTCTCTGCCTGCCTCTCTGCCTACTTGTGATCTCTGTCTGTCAAATAAATAAATAAAATCTTAAAAAAAAAAAATGCTAACAGAAGTGGCCAGGTGGCCAGCTGCGAGGGCCATAGAGTGGTCAGGTCCTGCCCACCAAGGCTGTGCAAGCAGGAGGGAGGCCAGTGAGGCTTCTGCTGGGGGAGGGCAGGGCAGGAGAGAGGCTGGGGAACTCCAACCCACCCGGGGCCTCAGAACGCTGCTCCCCTCACGCATGAGACAAGGGCCAGGCGAGAAACTCAGGAGTCTCCTGAGATAACCCCCCCACCCCAAAATGACTCCTAATGCCTCATCTAATGCGGCCAAGCTTCCAAGTCCCACTTGGAGCCAACCGAGCTCTGGAACATAACTGACCCCCTGCCAGGGGTCAAGCACACGCGGGCCAGCAGAGGCCGGCCTCAGTCACTGGGAGAGCTTGGCCGGCAGGGTCAAAGGGCACGGTTCAGCCTGGCTCTGATCCCCGCTGTCTCTGACCCTAGCTCCCTCATCGAGAAACTGGGCCCGCACCCCAGTCAAGCAGGAAGCTTGTGGGGTAGAGCGGCTCACAGCCCTGCCCCCAGACCAGACTGCAGACTGACTTCTCCACCTTCCAGCCAGAAAAAGAGGGAAGAGGGGGTGTGAGGAAATGAGGAACGCAAGCCTCTCCCCTGCAGGGCAGAAGACAACGTCCCCTCGTCCTGCCTGGCAGACTCGACCTTGGGCACACACAGACGTCTGCAGAAGCCGCCCCAGACACGGAGTCGACAGGTACAGCAAAGCCCCAAGCAGTCCTCCCCAGCCAGCAGCAACCTCCATGTGAGAAGCAGCAGCCAGGATGGAAAGTGGGACGAGGGGGGAGGCTCCAAGGAAGGAAAAAAGCCATCACTCATTAATCAAACCAGTATTCACCCTGGGCCAGCTCGCTAAGTGCTTGCAGACCGCTCAGCCTCTGTCTTACACGTTCCATTGACTGCTGAAACACGACCAGCGAAGGTTTGAACTTTCCAGACAACCCTCAGCATTCGACCATTCCCAATGAGAGCCAGAGTTTGATCAGCTCTGTTGTAATGGACCTAGCCCCTGGCCTCACAACCACCCAGTGGAAGGAGCTTTCTGGTGACCCAGCAGAGAAAAGGAGACTGAGGGTCAGAGAGGAGAAGGGACTCGCTCAACACCGCCCAGTTCGCTAGATGCCCCCCCCCCAGGGGGTCTGCCAGGTTCTAACTTCTAACACAGAACACCGACGGCTGAAGTTTCATCACACGACACCCCAAATGAGAATCCTGGTTTTCCGACAACACACGTCATACAGAAGTCCGTAAGATACAATACAACAATTGTTAACAGGTTAATCAGGAGTGAAATATAAGCTCTTAGGAAGGGTTTTAACATCTGCCGCTGGCGTTTGGTTACAGTTTGTGGTTTGGCCATTCACCCACGCGTCCAGTCAACAAAAATGGAAGGTGACCCCTACCACTGGCTTGGTACTGTGTTAGGCACCCGGGCTGCTGGCATTTGAGCCCCAATGTTGGTAACTGAGAGAGGGGACGGTGCAGATTCTTTGATGGCTGGTACCTAATATTTCGGTGGGTGGGGGCGGGGCGGGGTGGGGAGGGGGGCACTGCTAAGGAGAGGTCTCTTACGGAGGGAGGGATGTGTGTTAAGTGCCGCCCACAGGCCAGACACAGCGGTAGGCAAGACCCAGTGGGTGCTTCCAAACTGTTACAGAGGTGAGCGTGAACACGTACCCCAGGGGGGCAAGGGTGTTGCCCAAAGAGGCCCCCATCCCCCTGGCATAAAGGTCCCTGCCAGAAAGACTTCTATCTAACCCACGACGTCATGCCCACGTAGCACCCCATCCCACGATGCCTGCTGCCCGTCTGGCAAAGCGATTTCCCGCTAACCTGCTGAGTCAGGCTGTCCCCCCCTCACCTGCCATCCACCCCCAGCAGCCCCCCGGGGGCACGCACACCGCCTGGTCAGAAACCCAGTTCAAAGCCTTGGTTACAACAATCCTCACAACAGCCCTGCGAGGTGGGTGCCATTGTCCCCCCAGAAGACAGACTCAAGCTGTCACGATCAGTTTAAACCACACACGTTTGTCCAGCTCCGGGGTCCTGGCTTTGCCCACTAGGCCCTCTCTCCAATGCAATGAATAAACCGCAGAATTCTAAGCAGGAGCCCCAAGACTTATGCCTTGTTCCATACGGGCAGCAGTGAGCTAAAGGGTGCGGGGGTCTCCCCAGCCTGGGACCCGCGTCGACACTCGGGGCCATGTCCAGGTTCTCGAAGCACCACGTGCATTCGATGCCTGGGTCTGCCAACAGATCATTCCGAGCAGACCCCCGCACGGGGCATGAACCCAGTCACCTCCGTGTGCAATCATCTCTCCCAATTTTCTCTAAATAGAACCCACCATTAACTAATTTCGAAAGGGACAGGAATGGCTCTAGGATCACCACCAGGCAAGACCAGGGTTCCTAATGACTTAAAAGCCAGCTCACGGCCAGAAGCAGCCGTCCATCTCCGACCCCCCGGGCCGTCACTCTGGCCTCTTAAGGACACAGGTTATGATTTCTGGACACCTGGGGACACACTTTGCTGATTACCAATCAACCTAGTTTTGTAAGGAACAAAGTCAGGGAGGGCAATCAAGCTTCCCATGGAACTTGGGTCTTGAAGTTGGGGGAGCCGAGCCAAGGGTCAAGCCTTCTGCTGACACAAAGACGCGGCCCCTTGCAGATGGGCTCGTCTTTTCTTCCAGAAGGAGATAATCGGGATGAGTCCCTGGGAACCAGCTCCAGTACAGCACCGGCCAACTTGAAAAAATGAGGTGCGGACTGTGAAGGAATGAAGGGGTGAAGGAATGAAGGGGTGAGTTACAACCACTGCCATCCAGTGGAGAAGCAGGGAGGCTGAAGGCAAAGCTCATGGCAGGGACCATGCACCAGGCAAGGCGGCCTGGGGAGGACTCCTCCGCTCTCGGGCGGGGGGCCCTCTCGGACCCCGGCCCCGGATCCGCCGCGGTGGGGGATGCCTGGGAAAGCGCCATGGGGACAGAAAGCCGTGTGGGTGACGGTGGCAGATGAGTCCAGCTGGGACGTGCTCAGAGCAGTGACCCCGGAGGAGAAAGCTCTAATAAGGGTGTTCGCTTCATGACCACAGCCCATGGTGCTACACAGACCGCCCAAGATGAAAAGGCTTGCTTTCAGGGAAGGGAGAGGCCAAAGCACCAGGTCAAGAAATGGAGGCCAAGTGCGCAGATGAATGGACGGATGGGTTAAACCAAGGCTGGCAGTCACCGCTGGCCTCCCAAGCCTCGGTGCTGGGCCGGACAGGTGCATGACTCATTCTGACGCAGGCAAACAGCGCTCAGTGCTGTAGTAGAGGGCTCGGCGGGAAGCAGCAGGGGGTGTTCTGGAAGGGAGGGCAAGCCCTCCGCGGGTGACACACCCTCCCCAAATGGTCTCGATGGCCTTTGAGCCCAGGTTAGTTTGTGGTGGGGCACGAGGGGAAACCCAAGAAGACCATGGGGTCCAATCTGCTCCTTGGATCACAGAATTGAATCGCCCCATTGAAGAAAACCTGAAGGGTTCTCCACCAATCCCGATCCAGTATGTCCCATCCGTCTAAGGACTCAGGGACATTTGCTGACACATCACAGGACACTAGGAATGCTAAGGACAGCAGATGGCCTCTCCTGATTCCCTACGAGGTGGTAAATGACGGTCCAGGGGGCTGACTCCCTCAAAAGGGAACAGGGCTGGGTGTCAGGGCTGGTGGGAAGTCACCAGCTAATGGCCCGAGATGCTAGGCACGGTTCTCTGGACCTCAGAGGGTCAAAGAGCTATTCCTGTCCCACGAGAGTTCCAGAGAGTGAGGTGTAGTTTATAAGTCATAAATGCATGAACCCACCCAGGGAATGCGATCTTAAACGTTGTCAGGCTACCAAATGGGAAATGTCCCCACCCCCCATCTCCAGGAAGAAGCAAATCCTTGTCAAATAGATCTCCAAGACCATCTAGACCCACCCCACACCTGCTATGTGAATCCCCTTTAAACTACCCCCATCAAGGGTCTGCCCAGCCTGCCCCTTGAATGCCTCCAGTGACAGAGGACTCACTACATCCCCTCCCATTCCATCCTTGACCAGTCTCACCAGAAAGCCATGACCCAATGGACTTGGACAAACAGTTCACAGAAGAGAAAATACAATTGGTTAACAAGGATAGGTGAAAATGCTTGACCTTCATTAGCAATCAAAGCAATGCAAGTTAAAATGACAGAAAAGCACTGTTTAACAGAGAAAAACTAGCAATATCTTAACAAAATGCTAATACATCGCTGGACATTGTAAAATGCTCTAGGCCCTCAGAAATCAGTCAACATCCACACAGACTCCCTGGCCTTTCGCTCAAGCAGCTCGACCCCAGGAAAACCAGTCACATTCAGCACTCACGCTCTCACCCATCCGTCCACCACGCGGCATCCACACCATGGCGGGCACTGGGGGTACAAAGACCAATCTGGAAAGCTCCTCGCCCTTCAGGGGCTCACAGTCTAGCAGGAGAAACTGGCATGCCATGAAGCAATGGTCATTTCAGGGTGAAGGAAAGCAATTCGTTAAGAATGAGAAAGAGTGGATGTGCGCAAAGCCATTCGCCGTGGTGGGATTCAGAGCGTTAGGGGAAGAAACAAAAAGATGAGTTATACATCACAGTAGCAAGTAGGCATTGCAAATGATGACCTATAACCGCTCAATGGGACGCAACACAGCCAGTGAGGCGATGATTTTTTTTTCATGGAATTAAAAAAAAAAAAAACGCTGATGACAAAAATATTGCATGGAAAATGCAGGATATATGTGGTGAAGAAGGCAAGGTTTAAAGGTTTCAAAACTGAATGCTTGTTTGAAAAAAAAAAAAAAGGTGTCCATTTAAAAAAAAAAAAAAAAGTATGCCCACAGACAAGAATGCGAAGGGGAAAGAGACAGCGAAGGGGAAAGAGACAGCGGCGTGACACGGCAGGGTGATGGGTGACCTCCTGCTCTAGGTCATGAGCCATCCACACCGTTTACATCAGGAACACGAGGGGGGCCTTGGCCTGTCTGCCCCTGAGGCCTGGTCTCCAGCCTCCAGCCTCTGGGAGGTGAGCCCTGGGGCTGAGCTTCCAGAGGAGGGAGTTGGGAGTCACAGAGGAGTCTAAGAGCTCCTGGTGTCACCAGGGGAAGGATTTGTGCACAGAGTGCATGCAAAAGTCCAAGTCCAAGAGAGAAAATTGGCTCTTGTTTTAGTAAGTTAAAAGAAAGAAAAACACACTGAAGATGTGCCCTGATCAGAGGGGAGCACTGAGATCCCAACTTGGAGCTCATGGGTGGGTCAGGAACGATAGGGGCCCCACGGGAACCCCCACTCTGCCTCCTGCAGTCATTGGTGGGGCGGGAGGGGCACCGGGGGGGGAGCCCTGTCCTGAATCTCAGCATCCCAGAAGTGTAGACCCTTAGAACACCAGATTTAAAACTCTGAAGGGCCAAAGACTCTGAGGGTCCTGACCTGACACCCCTCACGCCCTCTGCATTCCTGAGGACAGACAATCGCCTGGATCCCAAACCACACATCCGTCAGAGCACCCGCAGGTCTCCCTGGAGCTTCTCCCACTGGCCCATTTCCAGCCCCTGGGACCCCTCCGCAGCCCCTCTGACACGGGGAGAAGACTCCCCCAGAGGTCTGTTCCTCTTCCTCCGCTTCCTCCAGGCGTTTAGCTGTGGCCCCCTCCTCCTCCTCCTCCTCCTCCTCCTCGTCCTCGTCCTCCTCGTCCTCCTCCCCCTGCCCCCCTCCTCCTCCCTGCACACCCAACATTTTAAAGCCTTCCTGCACCTCAACTGACTTCAAATAACCACAGAAAGGTTCCCCTGCCCTGCCCCCACCCTAGAGAACATGGTGACATGTGGGTTGGTCAGGGAAGCTCTTTGGGGGGATCCCTGGGTTAGCAGGTGCCTCAGGCTTCCTGAGCGCCTGTCCCCAGGCTTCCAGCCAATTGAGGCAGAGCCCAGAGCCCCTGGATTCCTACGGAGGAGAAGGGCAGAGCCCTGCAGCCCCAGCACACAGACCCACGTGGCCCTGCTCCCATGGCCCAGGCATGTGGTCCTGGAGGCACAGGTGGCTCCGGACGAATGAATGCCATGGACCATTCCGGACCACAGGAGAGGCGTGGAAGTCACCCCAGTCCCCTCACTCGCTCCTCACGTCCCATCTCGAACTCTACAGTATGAATCGTGCGCCCCCTTCACTGCCCTGAGGGAACACCTTCAGCGTGGCCGCCCCCTCCCCCCAGCAGTACCCCCCACCCCTGCGCCTGCTCCCACCCAGGGTCCAGAGCCACTGCAGGCGTTAGCCCCGCCCCGGCCCCGCCCCGGCCCCGCCCCTCTGGGATCCGCGTGCTCCCCGCCCCGCACCTAGGCGGCACCTCCTGCTCAGGGCACTTGTCACAAATCCAATTTTGGTTTCCCGTCCCGAAGGGACACTGAGAGGTCAACAGGGCCTTGGGTTGTAGTTTTCGCAGACAAACAGGCACGTAACACACAACTGCACAAATCCTGTCCACTACAGAGAGAGGAGACCGGACAGACCCCGGAGGCCCCGGGGTCAGAGATGTCAGTACACACGACCTTCCCGACCTGCCGGGGCCCCCGGGGGCAGGTCAGGAGAGAGGACAACTCCAACGCACACCCCAACGCAATCGCTGCCCAATACAGAAGACATCAGAGAACAGGCGAGAAGACAGGGAGGCCTTGAAACGGGCTCTGGGGATGCCATGTCAAGGGGGCCCGGATCCCGGGACCACATCTGCACCCGGGCCGAGGTGCGCCTGCCCCGCACTGAGAAAGGCAAGCGGCCACCGCTAGGCCAGGCTAGAGGGCGCATGGGCACCTTCCAGAAGGTTTCATGAACAAGGTTTCTGGTGACCCGCCCCTGGGCGCCTGGGTCACGGGGCTCCTGGCCCGGAGCCCGCCTTTCCCCGCACACCACCCCGCAGCCCTGGGGCGGCCCGGGGCCTCCTGCTCCCTGCCCTCTGCTGCCCCCTGGCGGGAAGAGCCTCCCTCACAGGTGACCCAGCCCAGGGAGGGGCCGAGACCCCCACCTGGCCCCGCACCCCTTGTTCACGCAGCCTTCTGCAAGGCCCCGGCCAGAGCCTGCCGCCTCCCCAGGGCTATGGACAGGGCACCGCCAACACGCGGATGGGCGTCTGCCCCCACCATCCATCCGAGCGGGAAGCTGAGGCCCTTCCAAGGTGACGGATGGGGAAACTGAGGATCGGAGGAATGAGGTGAACGGGCCCGCGCGGCCAGGACACGCCCCAGCAGTCCGGCCCCTCCCTGCCAGGCCGAGTGCCCGCGCCAAGCACGCAACATGCCAAGAGCCATCCCTCTTCCTCTCCTCTCGCTCAGCCGGCTGGACTCAGGGCCCAAGAAATCCCTGTCTTTCTCCCTTCCCTCTCCCCTTCCTCCTTCTGTGTTCCTCCCTTCCTTCCTTCCTCCTCCCTTGTTCCTTCCCCACCCCCCTTCCAGCTCCCCCTCTCTATAGTCCTCCGCAGACAGAGCCTTGGGTGTGCAGAGCCCCCTTCACAACCCTTAGCTATGTGCCCACCTCGCATTTTTTTCCCAATTCCTTTCTTATTTCTTCCCAAATCTCACCTTCCTGACTTTCTATGACTCCTCCCCACAGGAAGATGAGTCCAGTTCCCCCATCTGGGGCCCTCCTTTCCCTTCCTGGTCCCCTGTGAAAGAGCCCACTGGGTGAGCCCCCCTCCCCAGTGCACGCCAAGCACCAAGCCCGGTGCCCATCCGCAAACTCTCTTTCTGGCCCTGAGCCAACCACTATACGTAGGTATTTATTCTTTCCTTTACCGGGCGCCATTGCATCTGTTTCATTAAAGTGTGAGAAGGCACAGCCTCGTGATGGGGCGAGCTGTTTCCTTTATTTTTTCATTTATGCTCTGAGAGGAGTAATGCATTAATCTATTTAAGGAGAGTGTCTATAAACTAATTCTAATCCCTCGTCACACAAGCTCTCCCAACTCTCCATTTGTCACTGTGGTTGTTTTCATGTTTATTATCTTCCATTTTTGGTCTTTTGCTTCTTTTTCCACTCCCTCCACTTCCCTTGTTCTAGAACCAGGAACTGATCAATCTCATGGACCTTTAGGACCGAGGAGCTCACGGCTAATCCTAACAGAGCCTGCGCCTTCCGACACACCGGCCGTGACCTCCTCTGGTGTCCTCCCCTCTGCCTCGGTTCTCCTCCTCTCTCTCCCCCTCTGTGGCTCGGTCCCTGTGTCTTTTTGCTCTTGTTGGGGGGGGGGGGGGAGGCTCAGGTGCCCAGAGTCAGATGAGTGACAGTCCCAAGGGCAGTGCTCTCCTGGCAGTCCTGGGCATCTCCATTCTAATTCAGTCATCCCTGGGTCCATTCATTCTTTCTGTCACCTTTTTATTTCAATATTTATTCTTTATTTATGGACCTCAGGTGCACAGAATTGGATTAGCCGTAATCTGTGACTCCCAGAGCCTTCGCAGCGCCCGTGGACGTGAGGCTTCCCTTTGTTCATTCATTCCTCGCACTGGCGATTCGGGTCAGGATTTATTTCCCCATCTCCAGAGCCCAGTTTTGAATCAGTCGTAACTCCGGGCTCCCGCCGCCTGCTCATGTTCTTGCTCTGCTGTGGGCCCTCTCTCTCTCTCGTGGGTCGCGGGTCGGTCTCTTTATTTACGGTCATGTTTTTGTCATTCATAAACCCGGGGGCCCCAGATCTGAATGAATGTGGACGATCAGTGCTAAGCCAGTTCCCTCTCCTACAAGTCACTGTTTGACCTATCAATTCATTATTTTTTATAGTTTTTTTTTTAACTTTTTCCCCTTCTTCATTGTTTCGTTTTGTTTTCCTCCCACTCTTTCCATCATTCTCACTGCCTTTCACTCTGCTGGAAATCAGACACCTTCCTCACCGGGTAACATAAACCTTTTTTCTCTCCTACTCCTTCCCTGGAGCACTCACGTATTCATCCAGGCCTTCTCCCTAGTTAAGTAATTACTCTTTTGCCCCTAGAGTTAGGTGTGTCTACACATAACTGCGGGCCCGCTCATCTATTGCCCCCGCCCCCGTCCACTCCCAGCCCCCAGCCCGTTCTCATGCTTCTCTCTGCCTCTCTCCTTTCTTGCGTCTTTTGATCTGACACCCAGTCGCCGCAGACCCCTGAATCCTAATGCCTCCTGCAAATGGCCGTCCCTGACCTCTGTGGCTCCGTGGTTCCTTCCTTCCTTCCAACCGTTCTCCCTTCCTGTTTTCTTTTTCTTTATCAGCTACTTGTTCCACTAATAATGGATATGAGCGCTCAGACTGACCTACGACCATCCATGGTTCGAGCCCAGCCCAGCCCACGGATCTCCGCCCTGGCCCCCATCTCTCCGTCTGGTTGCCAACCACCCTGAGAGCGGTCCTTCCCTCCAATGCCAGCTTTGAGTCTCCCCTCCACCTGCCTGCCTTCCTTCCCCTGGGGCTTCGGGGCCCCGCTGAGATGAATAACAGCCCTGCTGCCCCCGTTCCCGTTCCCCCCTCGGTTTCTCTGGATCCTGATTTACCTGTTGATTTACAGACGTCTTACTCGGTGGACAGCACCCTGGCTCGCGGAACTGGACTCACTCTAACTTCTGCTGCGTGATAGCCCTGCGCCCCGAGCCCCACCGCCATCCGCCCGCACCAGTGTTCACCCGTTCCCGGATTTCTGCACCTGCTCCTTTTCCCTCCATGCTTCTTGACTTTTATCTGGATATTTTCCTTTATTCTCCCTTGTATCCTTTCACGGGACAGACTCAGCTCCCAGGACTGGGGGACACCACAAGCCCCTGCCACCATGCTCCCATCCGGGTCTAGGAGTTTCCATCACTCACTCTCTCTTCTTGGCTTTCTTTCATTTCGGTATTTATCTATTCATTTACGTGTGCCTGGAGTTAGAAAACTTCTGGTAAAAGTGAACTCACTTCTTTGGTGTCCTGGGTCCTCTCTCTCTCTCTCTCTTTTTTAACCTGTTCTTCAAACTCTTGGCTGCTGATTTATTTGTCTATGCCAGGAGGCCGCCTGCGGACTCGTTGTAACGCCTGGTCTGCGATCGCCTCGTGTATTCCTCCTTATATACTTGTGCATGCCCTAATCTAAGAAAATACTAGTTCTTCCTTTCGTTTCCTGTTTACCTTTTGCCGTGTTCTCTCTCCTCCTCCAATCACCTGCTCCCTCACGTCCCCTCTCATACCTGTTCGATTTTCATGGGACTCACCCTCTCGTTCTCACCAGGGCTTGGGCAATCCCTTCAGTGACCTTCTCTTTAGGCTTTTTCATTTTAATTGTGCTTTGACACACAAAAAGCCACGTACAGGGCCCCGATGAGACGGGAGGGAAGCATGCACCATGAACCTGTCATCGCGATCCTTGTCCTAAACCTACCCATCACCTCCAGAAGCTTCCTCCCGCCTGGAAGGATCGTCATCATCGCCATCATTCATGGTCAGAACACTTCACAGAAGATCTAGCCTCCTAGAGGGTGTGTAAACACACGACACGACCCTGTGGCCACTGGCTTCTGCGTTTCCACCCCTGGGTCCTTCGCTCTCTTATTTACATTTTATTCTTTTACTGGTGAACTTCAGGGACTGTCTATTTACATCACACCTATGTCTGGGTCTACAATGACTGGGTGTCAGCTCGTGAGTGGCTCTCTTTACACACTGACCAAATACTTCACTGATTTAGAGATCAACGTCCTTCGCATCGGACGGGATCTCGGTCACGGCACTCTCATCCCGGCTTGCTCCCTTCTTTACCTAGTTATGTGTTCATCCACTCCTTCCTGCTTTCACTCATCCAGCCACGGGCCCTTATTTGGATCAAGTAACAGATACCCATGAAATGACCTCCCAGTAAGAGAAACAGAACACCCACAGTATCTTAGACCCTCCTGCTTGCTCCCACCAAACTGACCACCGAGGCACAAGCCACAGTCCCTAACACATACACATGGCAGATGTAGGCACGGGCAGAGTCAAGGTTAGTGCAGCAGGCTTGCCCCACTCCCCGCCCCCAGGGCTCACGTCCTAGACCAACAGGGACAGATATATAATTAGGGCCGGCTTCCCCAGGCCCCCTCGGCAGGGCAGACGCATCCCTCCCTGGACCCCAGTGAATGGCCATCCCCATGAGAAACCTGTTTCAAGACCCCAGAGTACACAGAGACACACACACACACGTTGAACACAGTCTCCCCAGTGGGAAACGACAGACACGGCGTTCATTTCTAAATAGACGGCTTTGTCTGTAGCAATATGAAAATATTTTGGCCTTTCAAGGCAAATACAAAAGAAACTACCCATTACCATTGCTGAGTGTCTCAGTCCCAAACAATAAAGAACTTGAAGAGGTTTAGCCGGAAACTTTGAAGACAGAAAATCTGCCCATTCTGTTTTCCAGACATTTCGAGGGGGTGAGCGAAGGTCATTGGAGCTGGAAGCCCGTTGAGAGGCTGGTCCCTCGGCCCGCGTTTTTTCCTTGGCCCTTTGAAGGGCCCCCAGCTCACAAGGGCACTTCCATCCTAGTCTGCCCTGGGGCACAAGAGCCAAAGGGACACTCAATAATGAAAGGGCCATTCATGGAGAGATGCTAGAGAGAAGGAATTCTTTGGGGGTCCGGCACTCGAAGCCGCCTATAGAATTCTTTTGCCACAGAGACAACACAAGGAGGCTGGGGGTCCTGCCTTACAACACACCCCCCCCCCCACCCAAGGTCTGCAATCAGTTTGCCTCACTGGGCACCCACCTCCCTGTGCGCAGCTCCTTGGCCGGCGCTCACCAGCCCCGCCCCCCGGCCCCGCCCCCCCAGCCCCGCCCCCCAGGCCTCGCCAGGCCATGTGCTCTGTGCGGCAGCCCCCCACCCTCAGTGACGAGCCCACAGATGTGTCCCCCACACCCCAGCAACTTACGATTTGAACGCCGGAGGGTGCTGGGTGGCGTGTCGAGGTCTCTCCTTCGATGGAGGATTCCGGGGGGGCGTCTTCAACTGGAATGAGAGCGCGCAGGGTCACTGGGTGGAAACTCACCCAACTAAAGCGGGGACTCCCCGACTCCCCAGCAAGCCTGGAATTGGTGAAGTCAAGCATTTCTCTTTTCCGTCCACGTTCGCGCACTCACTCACCTGCCAAGCTCCCCACCCCAGCCTCAGCTGCGGACAGAGCGGATGGACGCAGGCCCAGGGGCAGGGACGCGACTCCCGACCCAAGAACCCTTGGCTTAGTGTGACGCATGGACCTAAGTGCCCAAGACTCAGAGCATGAATGACAGCTGATCTGAACGCCAAAAGGGTGCAGAGCAGACTCCCTGGAAGGGCATCCCACCATGGACGAAGAGCAGCGCTGAGACACAGCGTGTCCTCGGGCAGAAGTCGACAGGGCACGGCGTGAACACGGGTGGGACCAGAGCGGCAGGCTGGGGACCACGGGCTGTGGAGTCTTGAATGGACAGTGTGTCCTAAAACCGTGGCACACAGTCAGGGCACAGAAGACCGCGGTGCCCAGAGAAACGCCTCCTCTTTAATGATTACGTGCACCTTTCTTTTTTTTTAGATTTTATTTATTTATTTGACAGACGGACATCACAAGCAGGCAGAGAGGCAGGCAGAGAGAGAGGAGGAATCAGGCTCCCCGCGGAGCAGAGAGCCCGATGCGGGGCTCGATCCCAGGACCCTGAGATCATGACCTGAGCCGAAGGCAGAAGCTTTAACCCACTGAGCCACCCAGGCGCCCCATGTGCACCTTTCAATCAGCACCGTGACAGGCTGTGTCCAAGCACATCCAACTGTGTGTTTCGAGCATTTACCCTTAAAGTTAAAAAAAAAAAATGAGTTTCAGTAACTACAGATCTGCCAAAACACACCGAAGGTACAAGAGGAAAGAGGGAACCCAAAGAACGGCGTAAGCGCTGGACTTCAGTCCACAGCAACGTATCGACGACTGGCTGACCAGCTAACCATGTACCACACAACACCAGCTGTCAGTGACAGGAAAACTCGGGGACGGGGACAGGTATAGGAATGCTCTGTACCTGGCCATTCACTTTTTCTATAAACCTGAGGCTGCTTAGGAAATTTTTTTTTTTAAATCTATTTGTTAAAACAAAACAAAACCGATTTTTCTAAGCGAGTTCACTTTGAGCACACGTGCCATCGAGCCTAGGGAGGGCGGTCGGCCCCGATGAGGTCTCTACAGCGCTGTGAGGTGGGTGAGGGCGCAGCCAGGGGTCGGGGCCAGAAAGCACGCAGGCAGGGAGCTCCAAGGTAGGGAGGAGGCTCTGTGCAGCTCCCCCTGCCCTGACGTAAGCCCTGGGGGTGTCCTCCACTGTCTACACCTCCCCAAGACTTGGCCGGGACACCATGGGGTACGCCTCTTGCTTCCAAATCCTCCTAAAAAGTCCTTCCCTGGCCTCGAGCTTCCCAAACCCTGTTTTCCCCTAATCGACTGATTTTATAACCAAAAAAACGAAAGTCACTAAAAAAATAAATAAATGTTACTCGAAGAGTCATAAGCTGGTGGACGGCCGAAGACAGACTCTGGTGATACACCAGCCCCGGCCCCCCCATCTGGAGCTGGAGACCACCTTAGCTCGTTTCCAGCCCTCCCTGGGAACCCGTGAGCACCTGGGGTGGCCCTCGCTCGTGATCACAGTCCCAAGGTGACGGTGGGACTCCAGACCCTGAATACACACAGCCAGACCCTCCTCTCCCCCAGCACCGCCACTTCCCGTGGGAACAGGAGGTTGGAGTGGGCGTGGGGGGAGGAGTACTTTGGTGTGTTTAATAGGACCAAGGAAATCAGGTCGCTTGGGGCATCCACAGATTTTTCTCCTGCTTGTCCCCAACCCCCGGAGCTCCTGACAGCCCTGATTAACTTTGAGGCAGACCCAGGCTGCCCGCAAAGACATGGTGCTGGCCAAGTCAGACCTGGTTCAAAGCTGCGTGCAGCCCAGCCCTGGGTCTGCCGCGATCGAAGATAACAGCGCATGGGACTGGAAGGGTAGCAGATGTGGCGGGGAAGCCGCAGGGATGAGTCACTGTCTGGAGCCCAAGGACGACACACGGCTTCCTTACGGGGTCCAGAGACACCAACGCCACCAGCATTTGATCTCATCTCCTAAATGCCTGCCCTGAGCTCCTGATCCAGGAAGCCCTGGTGGACGTCCCAGAAATATTCCTGTGGCTTCCCAGGATTAGCCAAGTCTAGTTCTGGGGGCGTCAGCATCTGCCTTCGGCTCAGGTCATGATCCTGGGGCCCTGGGATCGAGCCCCGCATCGGGCTCCCTGCTCGGCGGGAAGCCTACTTCTCCCTCAGCCCCTCCTCCCCGCTTATGTTTCCTCACTCTCAAATAAATAAATAAAATATTAAAAAAAAAAAAAGAAAAGAAAAATCTAACTCTTCATCTCAAGATTTTAAAAGCGGCCAGCGGCCCTTTTCCAGCAGCCAACAGGACCTAACGGGTCTGGCATGGCATGCCTTTGATATAAAGAACTTATGGATGTTTAGAGCAGGGAGAGACACAAAAGGATTATTTTCAATCAAACGGTGATTTCCAGAACTAGAGCCCGTAGTTTATACAAATAATCAGCCTCGCCTCAGATCGCAGGCTTCCTACCTGTTGAGTGAATACTGCCCTCCCACAACTTCCCTTACAGACGCGGGCTCTTCGCAAAACTAATTTCCTGTACCTTTGTGAAGACCGGGGCCTGGACATTACGGACCCATTTATGAAAATGGGAGCGGTAATTGGGACATCTTTTGAAATCACGTCCCCTCTCTCGCCGGCCCCCGTCAGCCCTCTAATTTCCCTTGGCCGGACGACGGAGGATGTTTACATATCCCTGTTCCTGGAACCCGCTCTCTGCTACATGAGTGGGCAATTAGAGAGAATTAGGGCCTATTTGGTGTATGTTTACGGTTTATGGCTGGAGTGGTGGGGCAGCCTCGGGAAAGGCGGCCGCTGGTCTAATTGAGGCTAGCGATTTCTCGATTCCTCATTTCTGCTCCCAGGTATTATATAGCAACCAAGGTCACAAAACAGAGACCGCAGCCCACCGTGGCAATAACCAGGCGCGGCAGCGGCCCAGGTCTCCGGGGACTTATTTACCAAGCACAGGCGAAGCACAAAGGGCTACCTAGAGGCGGCTTCTAAGTTGGGTCAGGGACGGGCAGCTGGCACAGGTCTGGTTACTGAGTACCATTCCAGAAGTTGTCACCCTGATGGCTTGTTCAGTTCTCAGCTGAGCGGGCAAGGGCACTGGCAAGAGGTGTTGCCCGGCGTCTCGTGACCAAAGGGCACGGGGTGAGCCCCAGGGGCTGGCATGGCCAGCCGCATCCTCCTGGGACTGCCGCCACGGGGCCCGTCTCGCTGCACACTGACCACTCCACAGCCCAGGAAGGTTTTCCAGGCCTGGCCAGCGGCCCACCCGTATGGAAAAAAATGCTCCATAAAATGCCATCCTGGCCCCAGAGGACGCCGGCAAGCCCCTGGGAGCTAGCCTGGGGCGTGAGCGCTGTGGGGATCCTGTCCACGAAAAGCTGAGCATGGGGACTGACCCATGACTATGCTAGTCAAGCTGGTGGCTACCAGCAGTGGGTTTCATACCCAGGGCCTGCTACCCGAGACAGGGCACCAGCCCTCTCTACTCTGTGTCCTCGCTAAAGCAGAGAGGGTGGGACAGCAGAACGCCAGCGATCTCTGATCCCCTGACTTGCAAACCAACCAACCAACCACAGAGGACCAGCGAGGCACCTAGAAGGAACCTAGAGGTTCAGCAGCCTCAGCTGATGGCGATCCTGCATTGCCCCATGTTACAGATGGGAAAACTGAGGCCAGAAAGCAAGAGACAGGATCCAAGGTCACA
The DNA here is from genome assembly GCF_922984935.1 of Meles meles. Taxonomy (NCBI): domain Eukaryota; kingdom Metazoa; phylum Chordata; class Mammalia; order Carnivora; family Mustelidae; genus Meles; species Meles meles. Next base: position 147,280,120 of record NC_060071.1, on the reverse strand, counting down.
CCCAAAGTTGGGGCTGAGCATGGGCTGGAACCAAGTCACCAAAAGACCGTGTCCAGAACACCCATTCAGAACCTTCTCCACTGAACAAGTCCCGGGTAGTAGGGGTGTGCCCTGTCTCCAGCCAAGGGGCTAGTGGGGGCCCTCTCTGGACACACCTTCCACCCACCGCCCCCTCTGTTGAAACAGGCTCTTGCCATTCCCAGACTGACATCCCATGCTCCTTCTGCCTTAGAGAATACACAGAGCTGACAGGCTACTGCTCCATTCTACAGATGGGGAAACTGAGGCCCAGAAGCCGGCAGCAAGAGGCTCCGGCCAAGACGGAGACGGGGACTTCTTTCCTCTCATGGCCGGGATTTCTGCCCCAGTCACCCCAGAGGGGCCAGAGCCCTCAGGACAGTTGGAGGTCATGCTGGCGCAAACTCTGCCCTCCATCTGGCCAGGTCCCCTTGCTCGATGCTTCCCCTGAGCCTGTGAGCCATGCTGAGCCCCGTCAACCTAAGTGTGGACACTGGCCCCCAACTCATGACTGCCTCCAGCATCAGGTGGGCCCGGGGAAAGGGGAGAAGGCGGGGGGCAGGGAGCAGAGGAGCAAGCAGCCTGACCGGCTGGTATAGACACAATGAGCCTTCGGCCCCTTGGACCCTCCTCCCGGTCCCCTCCTTCCCACCCTGGAGTCCTGTCTGCCCAGCCCCATCTGCCCGTCTGGTGTTCTCTAGGGTATCAGGTCCGGTTTGATCCAGTTCTGGTTTAGGGGCAGAGGCACAAGCAGTCTGCGTCCTGAGACACGTGCAGAGAAGCCCTAGGCCTGCGGAGCAGGAGCATGTCTGGGGTCGCGCTGGCGGGGTGACTGGCTAACCGTGTCATTGTTCGGCCTCTCGTCTGCATGGTGCGGCCCCCAAAACACACACACACACACACACACAAGGAAGGGGCCACCATGGCCCCAGAGGGGGCGCGCAGACACACACACACACACACACACACACACACACACACTCCAGTACAGGGAAGGTGACTGAGCTTTTCTCCTTTTCATCTGAAGAAAAGGCACCTTCTATTGAAAGAATGTATTCACAGGACCTGGGAAAACTCCTGTGCACTCAGCCCTCCCGATTATCCCCAGGTGGCTGTTCTCCACGGGGGGCGCCCCCACATTCCTTTCTGCCTGCGCCTTTGTTCCGCCTCAAACGGCCCTGGGAGCTCCCAGGCTAAGAGTTTCCTCCTTAAGCCCCTGCCAGAGGCTCTATTCACTGCCGGAGAAGGAGGCAAAAGGTGGTGGGCAGCCTTCCTCTCCCCCGACCCCCAGGCTGGGGGGACTTAAGAACTCTCCATCTGGATTGTTTTTAAGCCCAAAGAAATTGGAGAGCAATTAAGAGACCCGGGGCTACACCCCGCCCCGGCCTCCTCTCCCCTGATTAATTCCCGTCTCCCACCCGCATCCCGGGGTTGGGGGGGGGCGACCCCAGCCTCAGCTCCTCTGCACCTGCTCCAGCCCCGGACCCTCGTGAGCCCGGGCCTCGGGGGAGGGGGCAGCTGAGAAGACAGATCTCTCTGCAGACTTTCCCGTCAGTCAGTTCCCAAAACCATGGCTAGAGCCATGGTTCCCACTGTTTTCCACAGTGAAGACTGGGATAGGGGACTACGGGACCAAGCGTCTGAAGAAGGCGCTAGAAATTCCAGAATGTATGAGCTCCTCAAAGATGGCACAGTTGAGGAGTCCACCCCACCCCCATGCCACACCTGCTTCCGCTTGGTCCAACTGAACTTGGGACCTCTCTCGCAGGTGCTGCTCTGTCCTGCTGGGGTGCAGGGCGCCGGGGCCAGGGGGTTGGTGGGGGACACCTCTAGGGACAGATCTCCCAACAGAGTCCCCAAGGGCTCTCTGAACTCTTTCCTAGCTCTGAAACATGGACTCATTTCACATGCCCCTGCAACACCCGGTCCCTCAGACTTCCCTAAAGGGCCCGGCTTCTCAAGCCACTCAGGACACGGGGCTGGTTCCCCTTGGAACCAGGCCCTATAGAGAGAGCTGTCCCTCCTTCCCTGCCCACACTCACGTCCCCCTTTCAAAACGGGAACCCCACACTCAAGATGGCCTCGTTTGGAAAAATACAACTCTTTTCCAGAATTTTCCATCTGCTCACACCCTAGATGGGAGACCAGGCGATGCTTCCTTGTTCTCCCCTTTAGGAGAGAGGACAGGGGTTAAAGCCGTGGAGGGAAGGGGACGGCTCCCTCCCTGGACTCACACTGTGTTAAACACGGGTTTTCTAAAAAGAAGCTGCCCAGGACCGCAGGCCTTTCTCAATTCAGCTGACAATGCTAGTCTCGCCATCACCCACTGCCCTTTAACCCTCTGGAACCTTAATTTGTCTCTCTCCACACCCCCTTCTGTGTAAAGCCGCCTCCTTCTTTTCAAGGAAAAATTCATTAGCAAGCTCATTAAAGATGGGTCGATTTTTTTTCTCTTTCTGGAAGTCAGATTGCTTATAAAAAACACATTGAAGTTACTTCATGTAAACGAATAAGAAACACATGCACCCCGTTGCCCATAAGTCTTGCCAGGTTTTGACATGATTTGGAGAAATGTGCTTGGAAATGCATTTGGGGTTTGAATCACAAGTCAGGAGGCATGAGGTCAGGGGCCCCGAAAGCTGCAGGGAGCCCCTCCAAGTAAGCTGCAGGTGGGCAGACGCAGGCCGAGGGGGCACTCTGTGTCCTTCCACGAGTACAGAGGCTGAGCTCTGCTCTAGGCTCCATTTCCCACCCACTCAGGAGAACACCAGTGGGATGGGACCGCCAGCTTCCAGACAAGACCACCATCTCATCTCCTCCACGCAGCTGTGCCCTCCTGGAAGCATCCACTTAGAGGCAGGACAGAGAGACCCCTCCCGCCGCACTGACAGGGCCCTCTGCCCTCGGTCTAGCCTGTCTGGGACTCCAATCCACACCCGACGGCTCAAGGGTGGACCAATCCCTCGACAAAAAGAACTTTCCCAAAAACGATCATGTCTTTCAACACTTAATAATGCCTGGAATGTTCAGCTGTGAGGCTGATTATTGATGATGTTCTGTTTTAACTCCTTTAATTGAGAAGAATACTCGACCTAGTCTTTATTTTCTGCCTAATGACACGCAAAACGCAAAATAACGTGTCACGCACACAAAAGTATGTATTTGCCTGAGACGGAACGTTCACGAGTGTACCTGAGATACAACCAGGCCCAAAGAGAGGCCATCCCACCCTGCTGGGGACGATGAGGGGCAGGGGCTGGCAAAGGCTGGGGGTGGGCTGGACACCTGCCTTCGCCTTGACTCCGCCCCTCAGCTCAGCCCACCTGAGGGCCTGCTGAGATGTCCCTCCAGAAGAATCCAGAAACCACGGGCACTTGGCTCAGACTAGCTCTGTGGATCTGTCTGGGAAGCTTCAGATACAACACCCAACTCAAACCCCCAGGCCCCCGCCCCCCGACCTGCATCCTGCCCTGTGTAAAGCTTCCCTCCTAGGCCTCTGTCTCTGCCACGTCACCCTGCTTACGAACGGCTCAGCAAATGCCAACTATGGGGTAAATATCACAGGGCAGAGCCTTCCCGGTGCCCCTTCTTGGATTCAGCCCTGGGCACACACTCCCCGCCTCTGGGCAGCCCGACTGGCTCTCCAGAGAACGAAAACAAGCAAAGATGAAGGTCCCTGGGCTCGGAGGCCCCCGCCCCTCGTCGCCTACACTGACCGGGTCTGTGGAAAAGTCATATCCGCAACCCATTTCCCTTTCAGGGGAGAAGGGCAGGGCAGACTTGTCTCTGAAACCTCCGTGGGATGCGAGGGCATTAGGGAACCTGAGTGAGAACCCCTGGGGGTCTGCGGCGCCTGGAGGAGGCCCCCCTCCCCGCTCTGCTCGTTGCCGGCCCTCTTACAGACCCTGGGGACCCCTGGGGACCCAAGGGGACGCTGGCATCTGGCCCAGGGACACTGGGGGACCCACCCGAGGCTCCGTAAATATCTGTGGGCTCGAGATCGCCTCACCAGGCCATTCCCCATCTCCCACCTGGACCACCCCAGGAGTCCGACTGGCCTCATCTAGCAGCCCAGGGGCAACCCCAGGATCAAGAGGTGGGAGATACAGCAGGCACGGATGGAGTCAGCCTCGCCAGCGTGGCCCCCTGCGTTGCTGACTCTGCCAACGGCCCCCACCCCCAGGCCCCTCCGTGAGACTCGGCTCCTGGGATCCGAAAAAGGAAAAGCGCCCTCGGCCTAGCTTCCTCTCTTCCTGCCCATCTTGCTCAGCTACCACGTGGGCCAGGTCGCTGCGCGGGATCTCCCAGGGAACCCTGCTTAGACCCTCTGGTCCCTAAGACAAAGCTGGTCTCGGGCACCCCAGCGGAGCCCTAGTCCTGAGCCCCCATGGCTCCATCCATGCGTCTGGGATCAGGAAAGCCCAGATAAATAAATGACTCGCTCTGGCGTGAACCGTGCGGCTATAATCCTCCGCTTTCTTCTTCCCCACCATTACTGATTTTATTTAAACAGACACAAACATTTCCATCTCGTTGCCGTTTCAGGGGTGAGGAAAACGGGCCAAGAGAAGAACTCACTCAAGAACAACTGTGACGAAAGGACATTATCAGAGCCTGGTGTGTGAGAACTCACGAGGGCTGGCATAGCGTTGGCTTTCAGGGAGAAAAGGTTTTCTACGGACAGAGAACCTTTCCTGTTTCCACGTCTCCACGCTGGGCCTCCGGCCGGGCCTCGGAGACAGGAGAGGGTACCTGTACCGTCCCTCATCTCCTTCCCCTGCTTAGCCACGCTGCACTGGGGACCTACTGTGTGCCTGGCCCGAGCTGGTTCTTGGGGGCCCGTGGTCAGAGTTGTGGACACCTGTCACTTACCGTGCCTGGCCCACAGCATGCCACGGCCCCGGGGTGGGCCCGAGTGCGCCGGCTCCATGTGGCCACGGTCCCGGTGGTTCCAGGCGGCTTGCAGACCCCCGCCAGGCCGCAGGGTCGGTGGAGCAGAAGATTTGCTCTTGGTCGTGGCCCCCTCCCCAGCCTAAACGTGTACCTTCTAGAATGGAGATGTGTGAGCTGAAACCAGTGAAATTTCGGTGTCGCGAGAAAGCAAGACACTCACCCCAACGCGGGTGGACGTGGAGAGGCACGGGACTGGCGACAGGCAGCTCGGCGGGCGTCCTGGTGCAGAGCGGCCGTCCTCTGGGGGCTGCTCCGGCCTCTTCCATCAGGCTCTTCGGCCGGCCCAGCCGGTGTGCCGGGGACAGAGTCGACCTTGCAGGAGAGGCAGATTAGGGTTATGACAAGGCTGGTTACTTCAGAGGAGCTACACACACACACACACACACACACACACACAGACACACAGACACACACACACACAGACACACAGACACACACACACACACACACACACACACACACACACACACACACGGCAGTGAGCCAAGTCTCACCTGCTGCGTGGTTTTTCGGTGGAAGGAGGTGGCTCATGGAGATGAGCAATGGCACGAAGAGGTGAAGAAGCAACAGGCCCAGCTGGTAGCCCCCACACCGGCCGTGAGGCCTGGGGCACAGCAGAGCCCAGGCCTCCCAGGGACAGGCTGTGGCTAACACCCAGTGGGACGAGACGAGGGGCCTGGGAGATGGGGAGGGGAGGACAGAGGTCTGGCTGCAGCCACGGTCACTCCGAACCCCCACACCTCCCCACCCCCAGGGGAGGAGCCATCCGAGGATGGCTGGGGGGAGGTAGCATGGTGGCAGGGGCCTGTCCCATGGGCCCTGGGGACCGGTTCTCTGGCCACACAGGGGAAGGGGCTCCTGAAGCTGGGGAAGGGGCATTTACACCCTAGAAAAGGCCAAGTGGCAAGCAGGCAGGAGACGGACGAGGAAGCAGGCAAGACCAGGTAACCACAGGCGCGGGCTCAGTAAGGAAACCCAACCAGCTAAGCAGAGGGCTGGACAGCGGAGGCCCAAAGGTTAGGGAGCCCAGTGATTCGGGTGCAGAGAAGGGGCAGATGGGTCGGGCCAGGCAACAGACAGACTGTGGCAAGCAGAGCTCCCAGTAGGTCAAGGTGGCCACCAAGACAGAGCAGAGCAGGTAGGCAACCGGGCAGAGGGCAAGCCTGCAGAGCTCCCTGGAGGTTTCCAGCCAATGCCTGGTGCACAGGGGCTGCATCTGGCCCCAGAACAGAGAGGTCCGGGTCACAGACCCCGACTCAAGAGGGAGACCTGGGGGGCCGGAGCCCGAGGGGCACACACACACCCCACAGCAATTCCAGCGTCCCCGCCTCAGTCCTGAGCTGTAGGGCGGGGGGGGGCGAGGGCAGCCGTCAGCACTCAGCTACGGGATGGGGGGTGGGATCTCCGGGAGGCAGAGAGGGCAGCAGTGGGCAGAGCCCTGGAGATGGGGACCTCCAAGTGTCCCCCAGGGCTTAAAGGAAAGGTCGCCGGGGCCAAGTGGCCCAAGGCAGGCCTAACCCTCCGCGCCCCTCTGCCGGCCTTCTCCACAGAGCCAGAAGCTGCTGCTCCGGCGCCTGAGGCAGCACGAGGCCGCCCTCAGCAGAAGCAACCCCCCGGCCAGCCCTCCCGGGGAGGCAGAGGCCATCAAGGGACACGCTAAGGGAGGCTGGGGCTGAGCCGGGGCCGGGCCATGGGCTCGTTCAGTAAGGATCAACTGTTGGCTGACGGGATGGACGCCTGAGTGAGTGAAGGGGCAGGACCAGCAAAGCCCAGCTCAAATGGGGCTTGGGGGCAGGGCGGTGCCCACGCTCCCCCTCAGAGAAACGAATTCCAGCCTCCTCCCGTTTGCCTGCAGCTCCTGGGTTCCCAACGACTCCTGGCTAGCGGCACGAGTACGGCGGTTCCTTCACTGACTCACCTGTCCAAACAGACATCCCACATACTCTTACTGAACCCCACTTAAGTGCCAAGCTGAGGCTGGGGCACCCAGAGGAAGCAATGGGCTGGCCTAGGGCACCCCCGGAGGACCGAATCAGGAAATGGGTGATGGAAGGAGGAAGAAGGCGGTGAACAGAGGTGGGCAGGAGGAGAAAAACAGGAACTCAGGATGGGGGGGTGGAAAGCGTCTCCTGGCCTCAGACATTCTCTGCTTTCCCACCTGGGGAAGCCACCTCTTCCTAGAAGTCCAGAACCTCCGGGATTGACTTAATGAGGGATGTTGAGACCAGTGGATTTGGGTAGGACCCCTATTTTCAGAGGCGCTCGGCCTCACCCCGTCCCCTCACCCAGGCAACCTGTGAGTCACTAGGACAGCCTCGGACGTGGTTCAGGTGCTCGACAAGTTGCGTTCGAGGATTTGAAAAAAGAGTAAACTAATTCTAGGCCGTGATGCCAGAGAACCTTCAGCCAACAGAAAACTGTGAGCCTCGCTCCCATCACCTCCCTTCTTTAGTTCTCCATCTGGCTGAAGGTCTGGCTCGAGTCTGATGCTTAACTGGGAGTGATCTGATCTTGATCGGCCTTGGGGTGAGAAAAGCCCAGAAGTTCGGACACAGAGGGACAGTTTTCAGACTTGGGGGGTAGGGATACCTGCTCTAGAGATATCGATGGGCTCTGGGGAGTTCAAAGATCAGAAGCTTGGTGGGGGCCCTTCAACTGGGGCACAGGACAAATGGAGGGAGGTATGAAGCGGGTAAAAGCAGGGCCTGTGGGATCTGCTGCCAGATCTGAGTTGTAATGTCCCCTCTGTGCGCTTGACTGAGTGACCCTGACAAATCTGGGGCCTCTGAAGCTCACGTGCAGCAGTATGTGGGAGGCGAAGGTGAACCGCGAACCTCACTATTCCAAGGGCAGGGGCTGGGGAGTGGGAGGGGCACCAACATCCATCTATTTCTTGATGAGGACCGGGCTTTCCAGGTCAGTGTCAACCTTGGGACGACTCCCTGGGTCCTACAGGTAGATTATGAAGTTTTTAATGATCCGTGAGCCCTGAAACGAGTCAGGGGCCGCGCTCTAGCAGGAAACACGCACCCCCCTCCATTCCCGGGCTTCTCGGAGAATGAATCCACGAGGCGCGGAGGGCCGGGACCCCGGCGACATGTGTGTGTAGTAAGGGTCGAACAAAGGAACTTTCTGCAAAGCAGTCCTATCTGCGGCGGGCTCCCCAAAGCGGCCTTCAACTTTCGACCCCGCTCAATGGACCCCTGACTGGGACAGAGGCAAAGCCTTAAATGAGGAGCCCATGAAACCCGGGCTGCAGCACCAGAATTAGAAGTGTGGTCTCAGCCCTGGTCGGCCCTGCCTGCGGCCGCCGGCTCATTATGATAACCAGTGTGTTTTTCCTCCCCAGACAAAGAAGGGCTCCTTATGAGACGAATATTGGAATCCAGCAGCTACCTCATTAACGTCCACGGCCTCTTCCTTGACAAGGCCCGAGATTAGCCCCGCGTTCATTAAGGGGAAAGGGCGGAAAGCGGAATAAAACAGAAAACCACCGCTGGGGGGGGGACGGGGAGGGCGCTTTCTGTGGGCCATTCATCCCTGAAAGGCGTCCTGTACCTTCGGGACTTAATCACCAGCGAGGGCGGGGCTCGGGGAGGGCTTAGCCAGGATGCAGGACCTAAAGAGGTTAAACTTGATAGAAGGAGTTAAAAACCCAAAATGGGGCAATTTGATTTGAAAGCTTCCTGGGATTTGTCACTGGGATAATCAATTTAAAGCCTTTTTCCTGTTTACTTTCTTTGAGCCAGACCCGACCCGGGAGGAAACCTTTCACTGGATGGGTTTTTGGTAGAGTTCAATATTTTTTCTAAGGCTCCCTTTCCCACTTTTGGGGGCCTCTAGTGTGTTTTCTTCTTTTTTTTTCCTCTGCTACTCTTCCCCACCTCACCCCCGCCCCCCACGTCGTTGGTTCTCCCCATGGGAACTTAACCTGTCAGAAAAGCGGACGGGGCTCCAATTTTCTCACGAACATCTTATTGACCTTATTTCAAGTCCCTCAACTAGTGTCTGGCTCTTACCTGCGACACATGCACCTGACCTGCCAGGTCAAGAGTCGTAACTCTATTCCAGAACTGAGAAAAAAGTGGTTTGGATGAACTGACTAACCCTAGGCCTCAACACCAGGCGGTTCAGCCAGGCCTCGAACCCTGCAAGACGGGAAGAGGCAGCCTCCCAGACAGGAGAGCTGTGGATACCCCAGGTCCTAGGAGAAGCTAAGAATGAGGGAGGCCAGGAGCAGGTGATTCTGTGAGGAGTACAGGCCAACAGGAGGGAACCAGAGCCGAAAGCCACATGAAGGCCAAGAAATGAAAATGTGTCCATGTGTGTCCGTGAGCTGGAAACGTGTCCAGAGTCAAGTGACAGAAAAGTCATTACCTGAGGTAGGGTCGTTCGACGGAGCAGAACAAGTCAGGAAGCAGTGGGTTGAAGAGGAAATTGGAGGTGAGGAAGGAAGACAGCAAGTGTAGACAGGCCTTTCGAGAAGCTTGGCTGCGAAAAGGAAAGAGACAGGCTGTAGTGGCTGGAAAGGGGGGACAGTGAGGGGCCTGGGAGGCTCCCGGCTGTGGAGAGAGCCAAGTTAGGAACTGAGAGGGAAGAACTCGTGGCAGGAGGGACAGGTAGGCCTGAGACAGGAGAGACCAACGCCGTAGACGCCGTAGACGCCTCTCTTCCTTCACTACCCAAGAGGTGACGGGGTGCAAATGTGCCTTAGGACCCCAACCTAGAAGAACACCTTGATGACCTCTGTTCCCCTTGGAGGTGGCAGGCCAGCCCCGGGGTCGGGACAGGGAGTTGTGAGGTTCAAATGAATCGTGGTTATAAAAAGGCCTTTGCGGAGCGCAGAGGGGCCCATAATGTTCGCGCTAATTACTCGCTGGGAGCCGGACGCCCACTTGCAATCGTCAGGCCCACTCAAACCTCACGGGGCCTGGGTTTTCACTGACCATAAATTATGCGTCCTTACATTAAGGATGTAAAAACCAGTGGTAAAAGCTCCCGGCAGCCCCTGGAAGACAAAAGGTTCGCTCCTAATAGCCTGGATTAACTCCCAGCAGCTCTCCGCCCGCTTCATTTGTCCCCTTCCAAGTCACCCTTCCACCTTCCGTTTGCCACATAATCCAATCAGGCCCTTTTAGATGCCCGGGAGCTATTGTCTCCGTGGAGCCGCGCTGCTCCAAAGCGCCCGAGTGGTTTTTGTCTTGTCCGGACAAAACTGGTTGGCTTAAAAGGGGACGAAAGAAAGTGCGGGTCGAAGGAGGACCCCAATTAGCTTCCAGGAGGCTGTTTTCATCATCTTTGGATCACATACCAGGCCTGGTGTGCTGGGCATATTGTCGGCGTTCCAGAAAATGTTTGTTGAATTAATTTTGCTTTTATTTACTCTGGAATTTATTTATTGAGCGCAAACACACGCAGCACCTACTGGGTGCCGTTATTACTGAGGGAGAATGGGGTTGGGCATGTGCACCACGAGGCACTAACGAGGCACTAACTAAAGCTGGGAGTTAAGTATCTAGCAATTTCCACAGCAATTTACAAAGCACTTTCACGGTGGTTACATCATTTGGTCTTCAAAAGCGCCCTGTGGGGTAGATAAATGCGGGTGCTTTTTTTTTTTTTTTTTTTTTTTTCCCTTAAATCCCCATTTAGCCCATGAAAGGGACTGGGGCTTGGAGAAGTTAAGTGACTTGTTTAAGGTCACACCAGTCATTGAGAGGTGGAACCAGCACCCGGCAGCAGCACAGGGCCACCCAGACGCCCTCCACCCCCCACCCTCCCCAGACCATGCCTGACAGCTGGGATTTCAAAGAGGCTATCCCACTGTCAAATGCCTGATTGGAAATCAAAAGGCTCTTAGTACAACTCTGGGCCCGGGGCTGGGGGGGGGGGGGGTAAGGGGCGGCCACAAGGGCACCCAGGGTCCAACTCTGACCCCTTCTCTTGCCAACAATGTGACAAAACACTTATACTCCTCCAGCCTCAGTGTCCCCGCTGTGAATGCGAGCGTGTCCTGTGCTGTGGGGGAGGGGGGCGCTTGCTTCTCCTAAGTCCTCTTCTTCCCCCCACCCCGCCCCCAACCTCCCACCCCGACCCTTTTAAAATCCCTCCAATCAATGTCAAACCCATTCTCATCTGTAAATGTGGCTGCTTCACTCATGTGTGTGTACGACATGGAAATAAGACACTCATAGAACATAGAAAGTGCTCTGGAAGTGACCACATGTGAGGTTCATGTTCCTACTCAGGTCCGCCCAACGTCCCTCTCGGTGGACCCCTACCTGCTTCAAAGAGTGCCCCGCGGGCAGGGGCTGCCTGGAGCGCTGTGGGAGAATAAACGAGAAGCATGAGACGAGAGTGACAGGGGTGGGAAGGGACCGACCTACCAAACTTTTTTCAACAGACATTTGCTGACCACCTCCTCTATGCCCAGCCCTGCCTGAGGTGATTTTCTATCATTCAATACTCACAACAACCCTGGGAGGCTGCTCTTCTTGTCCCCATTCCCCAGAAAGAACAGGGAGATCTGAGAAGAGGTGGGGAGAGGTGGGAGGCCCTTGGCAGTTCGGTAGCCAGGCGTCAGGGCACATGCTCATTCCAGAAGCCCACCCCGGGCCTTGGAATTGCCAGTGAGATGCTGGTCGAGCCCCTGGCCCAGGTCCCCCTCCTGAGAAGTTCCCAAAGGGATCCTTCCGTTCAGGACATCATACAGGCAACAAGGAGGTTGTCATCGGAGAAAGACTGACAACTCCTTGGGGAGAGAAACACTCCAGGTCGCTGGCACGTGAACACAAGTAGAGACTTATAGGAAAGTATTCATAGCACCAAGGCAGAAGCATAGCAACGTCAGGGGTTAATGACCAATGCCCCCTCACTAGGGCATTGGTTTAAACATTCAGCCAAGAGGGAAGAGCTGGCTGGTCGGTTCTGGTCCTCTTCATCCTCAGTCATCCTCGTCCTGGTGGTGTGGGCGTGGGGGGGTGGTCTCTGCCAGTGGCTGCTTTGTACGCTGGTGCCATCCAGGGGTTGGAGCTCCTAGTGGCCTCTGCAATTGATCAAAGGTTAGAGGCCCCACTTAAAAGCCCAAGTCCAGGGAGTAATTAAATTTAAATGAATTAATTATAAATAAAACTAATCAGTTAAAATTTTAAATGGTCTTTTAATTGCTAATGGGTCTGGGGGTGGTGCAGGGAGGGTGGCAGGGGCGGGGATTCTGCCGGGCAGGTTGAGTTATACACTTTCCCAAAGAGGGGCCAAGGTACCATCAGCGGGTGGTGATCAGCAAGCACCTTGGCAGCAGCGTGGCATCGGGAGGTGGTCCTTGAAGACAAGGAGGTGAACAGGTGATGTCATCCCTGAAGAGACCCTATGGCACGGGAAGGGGGCCGGATTAGAAACCATCTTGATGACCTCTAACGGTCAGCACAGGAACAGCAGAGAGAGGGAGGGGGCAGTCAGAGGGAAGGGGAGGGAGCAGTGGGAAAGAGGGGGCAGGAGGAGGGAGGAGTTAGGAGGGAAGAGGGAGGGGAATGGAAGGAAGAGGAAAGGGAGGGGGGAGGGGGGAGGGGGAGGAGGGAGGAGGGAGGAGAGAGGAGGGAAGGAGAGACAGGAAGGGGAGGGGAAAAGAGGGAGGAGGAAAAGCAGAGGGGAGGGGGAAGAGGAGAAATGGGAGGGATAGAAAGGAAAGAACTGAAAAGGGGAGGAGGGAGAGAAGTGGGAGGGGGTAAGGAAGACTTGATTGACAGAGCGCAAGTGTTAGCAGTGTGCGCATGCGCAACCCGGAGCCAGGTCTAGCGGGCCGCGAGCCATTTGCAGGCACAGACCGCTAGGGGGCGCGCGGCCAGCACCCAGAACTCAGGAGCGCAGCCACCTGCGGCGCGCGCGCGCACCAGAGCCTCCCGCGCCCCCGCAGCGCCTGGCCCACAGCTGCCAGGGGCACAGCTGGCATGGAAGGGGGGGCGCCCAACAGGTCTGGGGCTGGGGTGGGGGAGGCCACAGCCCACACCAGCACATCGCGCAGGGCCACTGTGTCCTCGAAACACTACACCCGCCATCGCATGCCAGAATCCACCTGTGGACATCGATCAGCGCCCCCCCCAACACATGTCCAGGGGCCCTTTGGCACCCCCAACTGTGAGGGGGGTCACCCTGCATCAGAGACACGTAAGGCTACCGAGCAGGCACTCGCCACAGGATCTTTCCAGAACACGATTCCACTTTTATTAAGTGAAAACACAGAAATCTTGGCTCTGACCTTCGGTAAGCCCAATTAAACATAAATTAATTAAAATTATAAAGACCCAGTTCTCGATACACCGTTTTCACTCATTCGCGGGGCTTCTGGACACATGATACAAAATACTATCGCTAAAAAATAATACGCAGGCAGCCAAACCCACCTAAAATCGTCCAGAGCACCACCGACCCCCACCCCCCCCCCGCAATCTCAGCTCGCCACAGCAAGAACCTCAAGACCCGCGCGACACCTACTCCACAACCTGACGACCCCTCCGTCTTGCTCAAATGCGCCACAACCTCTTGTTAAGACCCCCAAAACCAAAGCCCGCTAAGATCAACTAATCTGCGTCCACGCTCTTCCACGACCCAAGTCACAAGCCAGCGCGAATCACGCCATCTCCGCCCGGCGCCAACGCTCCAGCGGCTGCCCAGGGAACCCCGGGATCTTAAAACATTTCCCCCTCAGGTAAACGAATCCAGAATTCTCCGGTAAATCCCGCGCCCGACCCCCTCCAGCAGAAGAACAAAGGCCACCTCCCCTCGCCACCCCGCCCCCCAAAATTCCGCAGTGCCACCAGCGCCCTCTGGCGGCCAGCAAGAGAACCTTCCAGAAACCTGCCACGTAGCAACCCGCTCGCACCCCCCCCCCGCCCGAGCCCGCCGGCCCAGAGTGGGGAGGGGGCGGCGTGGGGGGGCTTGACAGGGACAAAGGAAACGGCAAAAGACGACTTTATCAAAACTCAAAATCCCGCAACATGTCAGAACCTTGTAACGATCATCATGCAATGCTAAAAAGACCCCCGGCCCCCAATTCCCAACTCCCAGCGCCTGGACAACCCCAACACGCCCCCTTTTCTGTATTTCTCGCTTCCCTCTAGATTAGCCTCCCCCAGCCCCAAGGACACGGCCTTCTCTGCACCCCATCCCACCCCCCTGCTATTCTGCCAGTGCCCCCAATGACTTGACCTTCCCCCTAGCCGCCCTTCTCTACGGAACTGGTCCTAGGGGGCTTCTGATGGGTTTGCACTTGGGCGCCATATCTTTCCACTAATAAAGTGACTGATGGGGGAACCAGATGATTAACAGTTAGCAATTTTACTCTAAATTTTGACTGGGGTCTGCTCTGCACGAAACCTGGGTATTTGGATTCGCAACCCCTTGCGGACGGGAACCTGCACCCCTCGCGCCTACGGGCCACCAAGAACCTGGCCAAAAATTGGGGGGGGGCATCTACCTGGGAGATTCTTCTTTTTAGGTGCTCTCCCCCCCCCCCCCACTCGGGGGCATGCATAATGCACCCGCCGCCATATCTCCCACCAACAGGGATTCTAAAGGTGCCTTCGAGCACGGAAAATCGGGGTTTTGGACCCCGGTGACTGCGGTACACTGGATTCTAACAGGGATCTGATCTGATTCCTCCCCCTGGGCTTCATCTAAACCCCTACCACCCAGCCGACCCTCAAATTGAGGGTCTGGACGAGAAAAGGGCCCTGATTTTCCCCCCCAGGAAAATGTGCCTCGAGATCTTTCTGCCTGACAGAATTTTCATCGCCGACACTCGGAGACCAGGCGAGGTGGCCGCCTTAGAGAGAAGGTCCCCGGCGTCTGTCATCGGCATGTCCAGGAGGACAGAGCCCAACCTCGAAGGGGTGTTGTCTTCGATTTGCACATCCTTCCAGGCAAGGATGGCCAACCACTCACCAGGTGGGGAGATTCTCGTGTGGGCGCCCGGGTTCTCCCGAGGAGCTGCAGCCGAGGCCAGCGGGCCAAGGCGCGCTCCATCTCCGCTCTCCGCCGTCTGCGCTAGGGGCTGGCTGGGTGGGGTTTATATGAAGGCGCAGAAGGGGTGGTCTCTGACGTCAGCGCATTCTGCTGCAATGCGCTCATTTCTCCAAAAGTGATTGGCCGGAAAAATGAGCCCCCCAGATTCTATGACAAATTGCTCTAGCCGCACCCAGATTGCAGCAAAGAAGGGAGGAAAAAAAATCTGCCGCAGTGCCCCTCGCCGCCATGACCAACACCCTGTGTTCGCTGGTGCTTTTGCCCTCCCCGAGCCCCGCTCGCCGAGCATGGCGATCTGGCTGCACAATTCGCTGGGAGAACGGGACAAGGGATGGTTTTCCTCAGGCGGGCCGAGGGTAAAGCTGGGGCGCCGGGGGCGGCACATCACACACCTGACTATTTCGGAACCTCTACCAGAGGATGCGGCTTAGGGAAAGGAAAATGATGCTTTCTGCTTATTGTCCCGGAAAATAAAACGCCCCGAGCAGGAGAACCAGTACCCACATGTAAGTGGCGGCTGTCACCCCCTTTTAGCCCACCCGTCCATTTCTGATTGGTTATCTTTGACATGGAAGACTCGGCACAGCCTTGCATCTCCGAGTCAGGGGAAAAAAAAAAAAAAGAAAGAAAGAAAACGGGTTTTGAGTCCCGGGCTTTGCCGCTTACAACCTGTGCACGAGAACCTGGCAATGTCCCTTCCTCTGCCAGAGGGTCCGTTTCCTACATGTTAACAAGGGGGTACCCCCCAAACCGGGGTCGTAATAATAATTCAGACGTGAGCCGTGTCCCTCTAGGGAAAGTACTTTTTCGAGGAAGATCGCGTCCCACGTGGAGACGCATGGGGTACCCCCCAAAATCGAGGTGATTTCCCCCGCACGGACACTCTGAAAAGCCAGACCCCCTCCCTGTGCTGCCCCGGGGAAACAGGCAGCGACACATGTTGCGGCCGAGCATAGCTGCACGGCCTCGTGCTCCGGGACTTGGCACATGAGATTTAATCCGTAACAGGTGGTGCCTTCAGCAACTCTGCCGGGCACCGAGTGGCAAAGTGGGCAGGGCCGTCAATCAAATGTCCTCTCGAAAAGGTCAAAATGCTGTTGAAAGGGACTGGGGATCTATCTTAGGGTGACAGGTGGGTGGCAGCCGGGAGGGCAAGGATGAAGCGCCTAGTGACAGAAGAGGGGTGAGAATGAGCGATGGGTCCCGAAGGGGAAGGGCAGAGGGGCCCTGCGGGGACTATCAAGTTAGAACAGCTCCGTCCCGCTCTACTTGGCGGGGGGCGGGGGGGTCTCAGAGCAGCTTCAGAGCGACCCCCTCCGCCCCGCACCGTGCCCAGCGATCCTGCGCGGGGGCTTTCACACACACGGGAGACTCCGGGGCTGAAAAGAAGGGACGGAGCTATCCGTAAGGGAGGTGGAAGTGGACCACCAGGTCACGAAAGACCCTGAGCCTTGGGCGGGGGGCTCGTTTGTAGGTGAGCGGTTGTGCCCTGGGGAGACGAAGACAGAGCGGGCTTTAGGGACATCGCGGGGGTGCCAACCCTAAAGTGTCAGATAATGTTGGGGTGGGGGCGAGAACACCCAATTTACAGCCTGCGGAGCACGCCAGGAGTCCCAGAGACTAGCGTCTCCCATCAAAACTCGCGAGACAGAAAGGCCTGCACCAGCCGCAGACGTCAAGAAAGCTTCAAAAAATCATGGCTCCGAGCATCCTTGTCAACAGGAGAACGTTTATTAGCCTCAGTATTAATAGCTAGGAAACAGCCGGAGCGGCCCGGGACCAATCAGCGTCCAGGAGCCCCTGTCGTCAGGCCTGCGCAGCCAATCAGACGCCGGCAGGCCCGGTTGCTAGCCTCTCGGGGGCAGAGGCGAGGGGTGCGCATTGTCACGGGGGCTCCCGCTTGCCCTCCACGCGTGGGAGGCCTGCGTGGGAGCGCAGGCGGCCACCAGAGAGCGTCAGTAGCCACGCATTCAGGGCCCCTGGAGGCCGCCCTAGAGACAGTGCCTCCTGGCATCAGCCTTGCAGCCCCAAAAGGACAGGAGCTGATGCTCTGGGAGGAGCCCCAGGCCGGGGTTGGGTGCCCCCGGGAGGCCCAGGAAGGAGAAACTCCAGACATCCATGCGCATCTCTTCTCAGGGCCTGGCGCCCAGGAGGAAAGTTGGGCCTCCTAGCTCAATCAGCCTCTCTGGTTTTTTTCTTTTTTTCTTTTCTTTCTTTCTTTCTTTCTTTTTTTTTTTTTTTTTTTTCTGGGCTCCCTGGTTCCAAAGCCCCAAAGCCCCGCGCTCAAGAGTTTAGCAGTAAAGCCCACTCCTCTTTTTCAGGGTCTTACTGACAGTCCAAGGTAAAGGACCCTGGAAATTATGTGTTTCCGACAAAAGCGCGCGCGCGGGGCGGGGGGGGGGGGTTGAATCCCGGCTTTGCTCCCTCCTAACTGGGAGGCTGAGGTCCAGGCCTCTCCCTGGGCCCCTATTTCCTCATCTGGAAAAAGGAAAGAGTTGGACAAGATGGTCCCCAAGGAGCCTTCCAGTCCTGCTTTGCTTGATTTGAATGTATACATCAGGCGAGTCAAATGTCTTCCAGAACATTCTGCATGACAGTAATTAGTATCAGGTGTATCCGGCAGTGCATGTGGCTACTTCATCATTCTGCTTTTCTTTCCATTGTATTTTATTTTAAACAGAACACCATGGCAACATGTTTATCCTCCTGGCTTCCTAAAAGAAAGAAAGAAAGAAAGAAAAAGATAGGGAAAAAAAAAAAAAAAGGCAGAGAGAGAAAGAAAACACTGCTGTAAGCTCATCTCTACTGAGTATGGTTTTAACCACAATAAAAAAAGATATCCATATGTTTAAATGTTTTTGTTGGCTTTTCTGGAGCTCAGAACCTAACTTTTTAAATATTTATTGGTCCAAAGCAATGGAAGGAATAACTTGAAAGAGCCAAATCTATGGTAATATTTGGATCCAAACTGTTTCTCAATCTGAGCGATGTCGTGAATGCTTTCCTTGCTCAAAAAAGGACATTTGAGGGCTCAGATTGATATCAATAGGGCCGAACAGACAAGGAAATCCAGGCTTGAGAAATGACTCGTTTTCTTTCTGTACATGCTGAAACCCAGCTCTCATGGAAGGGCCCTGGCTGAGAGCCAGTGTCCCAGACACATGGTTTAGCCCTGTTGCCTTTTTTTTTTTTTTTTCACATAGATCTAATTCAAAGCACACATTTTTCTTCTTTTTTTAATTCATACTTGGGAGCCCTCAAAAGCTGTGTGAGCAGCCTCCTACCCACATGTACATACTTGTGGGCATGTGTACAAATGTCCTAAGATTTGGCCAGGAAATGGAGACAAGGTCCTCCTGTATCAATCTCCCAGCCGTGGGTAAACGCACTCTTGTCTCAAAAACCACACTGCGAGCTTTTACAAAATAGCGTCCCCTGAGTGGCTACCCTTCTAAGCAGATTTTCCCAGTCTTCTGGGTACCCCTAAAATGGTAGTATTCCCCAGAAATCTCTTGAGGCCCCTTCCACACTTCCCACAAGTGGCTACAGTGAGGCTGGGCGTTCCTAATCACTAGTATACAAAGCCAGCCTCTGGCAATTTCAATGCGCCAAAATCACACGTCGCTGAACTCCGTACCATTCCCCCCCATAGACCTGAGCCAAAGTCAGAGAAGCAGCCCAGAATTCAGAGGGCCTTCCCATGAAGTTATTTTGGCATACAGACACCTGGGCATTGTCAGGAACAACCTCTCTGCCTCCTAGAAGGTGAGAAATTGGACCTCAAGCAGTCAGGATTTGGGCGAAATGATCAAATAATGGTCCCATCTTACGGGGTCTTGCAATTGACAGTGGCTCTTCTAGACTGCACACCAACCCCTTGCTCTGATGCTAACAATCCCTCAGGAAGGTTAAAGTAGGTTCTACACCCAATGTGGGACTTGAACCCACAGCCCTGAGATCGAGAATCACGTGCTCTACTGACTGAGCCAGCCAGGCGCTCCTCTCAGGAACTTGAGTTTGCCCTCAAAATGAAGTCTGACGTCTTTCTCATTTAAGGGCTTGGACTAGGGGCTCACTTTTTATTTATTTATTATCCAAACACAATTCATACCCACACTCCCTGTGATTTGGTTGCTTGGGGGTCTCTGCCGGATGTCGCGATTCTGGGGTTGGGAAATGGGGAGCCGTACACCAGGGGTGCCCGTGTACTTCTGGGCCTCTCCCACCCAGGGCGCCAATATCAGGAACGCCCCGCTTCCCGGAAACCTGAGTTTCTGGGTGCAGCCTCAACCTTTGCATAGAAGAGTTTGTCAAATTGTAGATATTAAAAGACAAATAAAAGTCAGCGCCTTTTGCAAAAGGCCAAGGATAAAGCTTACTTCCCGGTAGGCTGCTGGGCTTCAAGGCAGTGCGTGTATGTGTTTGGCTCTGGGGGTTTGTGGTATGCGGGAGAGACGGTAGACACTGTTCCTTACCAATAATTTCCATGATTAGAGCCAATGAAAAAGAACCGGAAGGTAATAGCCCAAAATTACCCTCAAAAGCCCCCTCAAGAAAACCATCAGTTGTTCTGGGTGAATAGACTTTGGGAGATTTTTCTTCTGCTTTTATGCATGTCTCTATGGCCTGTATTGCTTTTCTAATTGCATTTTTGTGTTGTTTTTTTTTTTTTTAAATGCAGCCATGCAAAATGACTGGCCATTTGAGCATCCCCCTTCGGGACCTCAACTATGAAATTTCTTTCTGAACTAAACACAAACCAAGAGCCTCAGGGCTCCCCTCCTGAGTAGTTCAGGCACAGTCCCTGGACGGAGCTGTCAAGAATAGGGGGTGTGAGGGGGGTGCTGCCCGCAAGGGCTGGGGCAGCCCCACGGCCACACCCAACTTCTGGAAGGGCTTTCTCGAACCTGCACCAGAGGAGAGCGAATTCTGAGCTGGTCGCCACAAAACCAAGTGAACCTCACTGGTTTCATTCCTACAGGAGGGGCCTAAAGAGATCCATTTAGCGGGGGATGAGGCAGGCCGAGAGCAGAACCCCGCCATTGCTTGGATATTAGCAGTCACATCCCGACTCAAGGAAAAGGTGGCCACGTCGACCCGACCCGCCCCCACCCAGCTCCCCTGGCTTTGGGCGTGGGCCAGCCCCCGGATTCAAGCAAGGGGTTTTCTTGGCCCAACGCCATGGAAATATTTCCTTCGGTGGAGCAAAGAACTGCTTCATTCAGCTGCCCGCGGCTAGGGAGGGGGCTGGCTTTACCGTATTGGCAGAACCACCGAGGCCTGGGGGAGGGGCCCCCGAGAAGAAAATGTATTCCAGGTAGAACAGGACTGGAAAGTTTGCTTTCTTTCTTTCTTTTTTTTTTAAACTAAAAGATCGCTGACAGTTGAAAAACTGCCACCCCACCCAAGAGGCTCCAAGAGAAGACATTTGTACTCGATTTCAGTGATGACTATAGCAAGACCTGTCTTAACGGCAAAGGGAAGGGGGCCAATTCTGGGCAGGCTTTCAATTTAAACATTCAAGGTCTCGATCCTTCCAGAGAGCACAGTCGGCCTCTCTGGGCCAGGCCTGGTGATATCTGTGTCTCAGCCTCACCCAGAAGCCACCGCCTCCTTGGTGGAAAGTCAAGGGCGTCCAGGAGACATGGCAATTGGGGGCCGTCTGCACAAGAGGCAGGGGTCCCAGGGGGTACACAGTCCTCCCTTGTGGCCTTCTTTCGCAGCCTCTGGTGGCCCAGTCTTGCCTGGTGGTTGAGGGTTTGGGGCCTGAGAGCAGACCTCGGGTGCAAGTCTGTTTGCTTCCCATGTGGCTTTGGCTTAATCATTCAGGCTCCTGGGCCTCATTCTCATGGTCTGTAGAATGGGGATAAAATGCCTCCTTTTGGTACTTAGATTAAATGGGGAGAAAAAAGTGAGTGCCGTATTCACCGTGTGTCCCCAGCTACAGGACACAAAGAGTGCCCAAAGAGATCTTGTTTTTTGTCGTTTGCCTTTATTTTATAGGAAGCATCAATTTATTTTGTAATTTTTAAAAAGTAAAGACAGACAGTCTCTCCCTTGCTATCCTGCCTGCCTCTCCTTTGTGTGTGTTCAATAAACTTCCACCTCCTTTAAAAATAATAATAATAAAATTTAATTTCATTTTTTTAAAAAGTGAATTCAGTAAAATTACTAGGTCAGTGAGTGAAAGATCTGTGCTCTGTGCGGCCTGCGGGCCTGCCACGGACATGAAGGTGCCCCTTTCACGTGTGTAGAACAGCCTTGAACACTGTTCTCTCCAAAATGCCCGGGAGCACGGCTGCTGAACCCCCCAGTTTGGAGACAAGGCTTCTCCGATCCTCACGATCCGCCAGAAAGAAAAGAGAAACCAGCCTCCCCATTTGCAGCCTCTTTGCTGGGCCCCGCGGGCTGTCCGTGGCCCCGGCCGGCCACCCTCCATCTCCAGCACCACCAAGGAACCGCGCTGTCTTCTTCGGTGCGACCTCCCCTCTCCACATCTGGAATCTGAGATGCAGTCTGCCAGCTCAGGAGGAAAAGAGATCTTTCCAATAAAAAATATCCCCAGGACACGTGGCCCTTCTCCCCCTCCTCCGCGCTGTCCTCTTAGACCTGGGAGGACACGCCACGGGGATATTTGGAAGGCAGCTATGCTCACCACTATACCACCAACGCTCCACGTGGATATTTGGCAAGGAAGGGTGAGACCGGGTGGGCAAGAACGCAGACTCTGACCTCAAACCCGGGTTCAAACTGTTACTGCTGCTCACTGGCTGCTCGGCTCTGAGGGCGCTCCGGAGTCTCTGTGTCTCAGTTTCTTCATCTGTCAAATGGGGATAATAATGGCATCTGCCTTTCAGCCAGCATCTTGTTAAGAAGGTTGAATGAGGCCCGACATGGGAAGCCCTGGGTGCATGGAGGGCTTGGGGAGATGCTCAGTCCCCGGGGTGCCATCTTTCCACCCCCTGCACACAGCCGCACCGGCACGGCCCCCGGGGGAGCGGATCTAGCAAGACGGCCCTCTACGAGGAGCATGGGGTCTTGGCCACGGCCTCGCCCCTAGTTGAGGCTGAACAGCTCCGGGCCTGGCAGAGGACAGTCATGAGCCCCTCGGTCCTGGCAACCCCAGCAGAGGGGCAGGGGCAATAATTCCGTGGACGAGGAGACGCCGTCCATGCCGGTCGCCGCAGCATATTCTCTTTCTAGAGCCGGAATGCACACACATCTTGAAACCGCAGCCCACCGAAAAGCTTTGACCCCCCCCCACTCTTGGGGTAACTGCATCGCCAAGGGGGCCGGGGGGGACAGCCAGGCCCTGAAGGTCACTTCAGAACTCTGCAGGTCACGGCGGGCGTCGGAGTCTCGGCCCCATCCACCAACTTGCTCTGGCTTACGCTCTGCAAACGCTTTGCCCTCCGAGACAGGGCTCAAATGTTCAACATACCCTTTAGGTGTTTGCAGAAAGGATGAGCTTAAAGGCGCTTGCCTTTAGGTAAACGGAACTGCCCTTGCACTTTTGATGATAAAGAAAAGCAAACAAAGGCCGCCTTTCAAAGGCCTGCGTGCTCCCACCAGCTCCCAACCTAAAGACACCTCTCCCTTTGTGAACCGGTGGGGGTGGAGGGCTTCGGGAAGTCTCCGGACCCCTTGGCCCGCTGGAGGAGGGTCCTGCCCGCCTCACCCCATGGAGCCTCAGCAAAAATATGAAAGACTCAGGCCACAGTTTTGCTCTGAACACAAAAAGCCTTCCACATTCTCTGGAGGGACCCTGGGGGGTCAAAGTCCCCAGCTGGGGCCGGCGGAGGCCCTGGGGAGCCAGTCACCTAGTAGGTGACAGCGCGGGCGCAGGGCCAGGCCGGCACTCTCAAAGCGGGCTGCCCCCCCCCACGCCCCCAAAGAGGCCGGCTGAAGTTTTGACCTCTTTCGCTGAGTTTTTATCCACTTTGAAGGGCAATTCCAGATATCTGCACATGCCTTCATTCCGTTCAGGGAAACTCTAGGTTCCTGGGCCTGGCACTGTCTTAGCTGCGGGGGATAAAATGACAAGCGATGGGACAAACCCCCCCGGCCAGAGCAGCTGAAGCTCGGGGCGCTGGGCTGCGCTCCTACTATGTGCCAGGCCCGCCTCCTGCTGCCCCTGCCTCTGTGTCTCAGGGAGACAGTGTGCTCAGCTCAGGCCCAAGAAGGAGCCACTCTGCCCTCCCTGGGAAGAGGATTCGGCAAATAGAGAACCGTCACTTAACTCGAGGACAGAGCCCGGCGGGGGCTGGGATGACGGTGAAAAGCTGGTACGTCTCGCCCCGGGGCTGAGGCTCAGGAATTCTGGGCCCTCGTCTTTCCCAACAGTCTGGCCTTATGTACATTTCCCAGAAATTCTTACTGTTTACTCTGAGGGGCCTCTCCACAGCAGAAGCCGTTCAAACCCTGCTTTCAGCCGTAAGTCACTTTTCTGGCTGGCTCCGGGCACAGACATCGCGGAGCGTTGAACGTATGGCCACGTGGCCACCCAGAGATCCAAGCAAAACTGTCTGGCTGCCCAGCCCGAGCTGTCCCTGAAAGGCTTCAGTGTACGGCCAGGCCCCCGCTCAGGGGCCCTCACACACGCCCTGAACAGCCCATGCAGACCCGGGCCCGCACTCAGGGCTGGTTTCTGCCGCCCAACAAGGGCCCTCATTTGGAGAAACCTGAGTGGAGCTGGGCCGGTGGGGGTCAGGAAGCGGGGCTTTCTGGGGTGCAGGGGTGCGGGAGGGACTGTGTATAAGCTGTCCTCTCCCACCAGGCTGGAAAGGAAACAGCCAAGGGTGGGGGTAAGAGGTGGAGAAGGGCAGACAAGGGGAGGGGGCAGAGGGCTCAAGGCCACCAGCCGCTCACTCAGTGGCAAGCCCACCCCCAAACCCCCTCTCTCTGGGCGAGGTTTCTGTGGAGGAAGACTGTATCCACATGGAACCTGAAGGCTGCTCTCTTGCCAGTCCCAGGATTTTGTCTGGAGGACAGAATAATAGTCACACACTCTGGGGCGCCTGGGTGGCTCAGTGGGTTAAGCCTCTGTCTTGGGCTCAGGTCGTGATCCTGGGGTCCTGGGATCGAGTCCCATGTTGGGCTTTCTGTTTGGCGGTGAGCCTACTTCCCCTTTTCTCTCTGCCTGCCTCTCTGCCTACTTGTGATCTCTCTCTCTGTCTTTAAAAAAAAGGAGTCACACGCCCTAAAAAGGAGGCTGTCTAAGCACCAAGGAAAAGAGGTGACAGGTGACAGAGCTTGGTCACTCCAGGCCTCCCTGGGACCCTTGCGCATTCTGTGAATTAAGAGCAGGATTTGAGGGTCTCCAGGAAGGTGGACCCAAAGAGTGGGGACTGCTGTGCCCCTCCTGCCCAAGCAACATGCGGATCTGTGGTGGAGCAGAGGACGGGAGGCAGCTCCCATGAGGGCGGGTCAGGGACACCCCAGCCCCCAGCCTCACTGCGGGGTCCGGGGGAAGGGGGGCTGGGCGCTTGGCAGAAGTCATCATCACGTTTCCGGACGTTAAAGGCGACACTGTGCCTGCCTTTCCAACGTTAGTGGAAGGCAACGTGAGGCAAAAGCAAGATGCGAAGGACTTTAACATCTGCTAGGGGGGCCCCTGAATCGAATCAAGATGGCCTCATCCGCAAAGGCTGCACTCCTGGCAGGCTGGGGCAGGATCTCTGAGCCCGGGATCCAGGATTGAGCCTCCTGGCAGCTCTAGGAATCTGTGCTGAGCAGAGCACAGAGGCAGAGCTGTGTGCCCCTAGACTGGGGCCCCTGAACCCATGTTCCCTCTAAATAAAGTTAAAAAAAAAAAAAAAAAAAAGCCCGTCTCGTCCCTCCCAACTCTGTGCCAAGATTCACTCGCACAGTGAGACTCTGCGCGGAGCCTGGCTTTGCTGTATTTCCTTGCTTGGCCAAGTTCAGCTTGTGACTCTCTGGCATCCCTCACCCCAACCTGCAGCCAGGGGTGGTGGCCCGGGAGGCTCCGGGTCTGTAGAAAGCACAAAAGGGTAACGTTTGATTAGGACCTGTCAAAATGTGCCTGCAGGATTTTGTTTTGTTTGTTTAAAATTTCCACTCTTGGGGCGCCTGGGTGGCTCAGTGGGTTAAAGCCTCTGCCTTCGGCTCAGGTCATGATCTCAGGGTCCTGGGATCGAGCCCCGCATCGGGCTCTCTGCTCAGCGGGGAGCCTGCTTCCTCCTCTCTCTCTGCCTGCCTCTCTGCCTGCTTGTGATCTCTGTCTGTCAAATAAATAAAATATTAAAAAAAAAAAAATTTCCACTCTTGCATTCAACTTTTGAGAGACTTAGCATGAGAATGCCATGACTGGGGTGCCGGGTTGGCTCAAGTTGGTGAAGCGTCTGCCTTTGGTTAGGATCGTGATCCCAGGCTCCTAGGATCGAGCCCTGCTTCGGGCTCCCTGCTCAGCGGGGGAGTCTGCTTCTCCCTCCCTCTGCTCCTCACCCACGCTCATGCTCTCTCTCAAATAAATAAATAAAATCTTTTTTTTTTTAATGCCACGGTCACCCCGCCCCCAACAGCTCCCCTCACCAGTTCTAAACGGTGTCCGCGGTGGAAACGGGCACGACGTCTCTGTTGGGCATTCTGGCCGCGCAGACCAGACGCTTGGTGGCACGTGAGCCCCAGCCGGGCCTCTTCCTTTACATGCGGTCCCCGCACAAAGGACTGGGCAAGTGTGTGAAGGTGTGTGAAGGTGCAGAGAGCGGCGGTGTCTGGCGGGCAAACCGACCACTTCACTCCCCAGCTTTTCCTCTGTGCCTCGTAATAGCTCATTTCATTTTCACCGGAGAGCCAACGGCTCTCGGGCGCCTGATTGCAGAAAAGGAAACTGAGGCACAGAACTACAGCCAGTGAGTAGCAGATGGGGGGGGTATGCCAGGAAGCACTTCCTCCCCCTGTGGTGTTGCATTCACGTTTCTCCCGACCCCTATGCCCACTCCCCCAGCGCGTGGAACATGCAAAAGGTGAGGACGGTGAATTGAGCTCTTCGGCCACGCGGGGGACGGGATGGAGAACCTCTAGGCTGGAGGCTTATATGGGCGCAGCTTTGCAGTCTGGGAGTTACTGATCTCTTCCCCTGCAGATGAGAGAAGGCCCGTACGCCCCCCCACACTTGACCTGGGAGGGGGACACTGCGGGGCCAGAAACGTCTCCCCCAAAAGGATTCGGAAATCCTTTTGACCTGACCTTCCGCGGAAGAGCTGGGTTTTCCTGCCCGGAGACTAATGCCTGCAGCCGCTCCCACCCAGCTCTGCGGCAACTACTAGGAGGGGCGGGATGTTCCTGCGTCCTTGACCGGGGCCGCTGGGAGGTGCAGGCTCGCCACAGGCCGGAGCACACAAAACACCAGCCCCGCTATTCCAGTGCTCCCCAGCACCGTGGCTCTGAGCAAGCCCTGCACTTGGACCCAAAGGCCCCATGGCGAAGGCAGCAGGGGCCCAGGCCCCGGGGCGGGGTGGGGGGTGATGTGAGTCCGGCAAGCCATGGCACAACTACGCGAGGCAGGTGGTTTTGCAAACCACGGCGCGGCAGCCAAGTGAGTGACCTGGCTCCTCACAGGCCCACCGATGGTTCCCGCTTGCTGGTTTGGAACTTACAGCATTCACACTATCCTATTTTCAAGGCCACCACGCAGCCCCGTTGCACATTTGCATGTCCCAACGTTCCCCATCCATATGCTAGGGGGAGGAGCGTGGCCAGCAAGAAGTGCCAAGAGGCTTCAGCGTCCGCTCTCGGGATGAAGCCCCAAGTGCCTAGCCTTCTCCGAGACTCCCAGACCCTCCTAGAGTCCATTTCTCTGTCCTCGGGGCTGAGCAGCAGTGGGGGGATGGGCAGCCTTCAACCTCACCCCTCCCCCATGCAGACAGAGTTATTTGCAAACTAGCAGGACCAGCATCGGGGCCTGAAAACTGCAGGGCTGGAGTTCCTTCCTTTCTTAAAGGGACAGCACAACCCCAACTGGGAGTAGCCCGGGGACCAAAGACCACTTCCCCTGCGGGAATACCTTCCCGTCCACTTCCTGGGCTCAGAGGCACCAGCCATGACCCTGGTTGGGAGAAGGAGCCTTTGGAGCCTACTAGAGCTTGGGAAGGGCCTGGCACCTGACCCAACACCTGGAAGGGGCTGTGAGGGTTCTTTGGGGGTTCCTGGGGAAGGAGCTCAGACTTCCCCCTCACAATTTATCAGGACTTCGAGGACCACAAGACGGTGTTGTATTCTCGCTTTTCTCCCCAAAGCGCACCCATCAAAGCTTCCGATCTTGCGTTTTACAGATCCCTCAGCCGAGATTCCCAGAAGCCCAGGGACTTGCCCATATTCCCCAACTCTGGTCTGGCAGGCCCCAAGATAAGGACCAGTTTGTGAAAGCCGGATCTTTCTCCTCACTGCCTCAGCCAACTCCTAGCTTGAGGAGGTGTTGGAGGACAAGGAGCCCAGTGCCTGGGGCCCGGGAATTGCATAGGATGCTGGGGGCCACTGGGCTGGATCCCACAGAATACTGTCTCCTGGTTTCACTAGCAACAGGTCAATGTCAATGGTGAAAGGTCAAAAGGAAAAGGGACTGGGGCACTTCCTACACCTTACAGCAGGTGAGTCTGAGAAAGCAGAGAGCCCCAGGGCGTGGGGAAGGTCAGGGACAGAGATTCTTCAAGGGGTGACCCAGTTCTCACGAAAACCCCGTCCGATGAGATGGGCACATCGGGGGCACAGATACTCTTCCCGGTGAGCACCGGTCTTCTCCCTTGCCAGCCTCTTCTGTCTCCTGATGGCTATTGCCTTCCCTTCTGGAAAAGCAGAACCCAGGCTCTGCTTTAAGAATTGCTCCTCCTGTAGGAACACAAGGCTTGAGTCCCTGCACATTTGGGTCTAGGAAATGGTGAAAGTCCATCTCCGGAGATGGAGGGGGACCAAACAGAAGCTTGTGTGTGCACACACGTGTACGTGTGTGGACACACACATGTATACGCATGCTCGTGTGTGTTCGGGTGAGCGTGAACTGGTTACAGCCCACGACACGGTTCCGGCCGCGCCTGTGAGCGCGATTCCCAGTTTGGCACCATATTTAAGCTGGGGCAGGGTCCCTAGGACTCCACCACCTCTGCTCAGACTGCCCAAGGGGCTGAAACCTGCGGGGGGAGAAAGAAGAAAGATTGCGCCCCTATCCGGCTCCACCATCCCCCACTGAGGGCTAATAATTCACCGGTAACCAAGAGCCTGGGGGGAGGGTCAGCTAAGAGTCAAGTATCAATTCCTCTTGAGATGCAGAGTTTCAGATGGGGGAGGTGACAAACAAGGGCCTGGAGCTATCTTGCTGCACCCTTTCGGCCACTACCACAAACCTTGCACAAAGTTGCCCGAGGGCCGTAGATAACCCGCGGAACCGAGAATCGTGGAGATCCGTGAAATCGCAAACCGTGGCGAATCGTGGTGAATCACAGTTGAACTGTGCTGCAGAGAAATGCTTCGAGGCAAGGAAGGGCCAGGAAGTGGGGGGTCGAGGCAGACTTCTGTGGCCTGTTTTGGCGCTGCAGGATTATGGTGTGGCGGCAGACTGCGGGCAGCTGGGAAACCACCGGCAACTGGGGAACCGCGGGCAACTGGCGGACTGCGGGCGACTGGCGGACTGCGGGCGACTGGAGGACCCCATCCTGGCAAGTGCAGTCTCCTCTTACAAGCCCACAAAGTCTTGGCAATTTCTGATTTGAGTCTGGGACATGACTGTCCCGTGGGCTCCCATGCTGCCCAGAAACCCACCTTCAGCGCGGGAGGGCTGTGCTCTGTTTGCTCAAAAGGCAGGGTTTGCTACAGGTGCCAAACAGACTCCGATCCCTAAACTCAGTAACTCAGATCCCCAGCCTCCAAGGTAAGGGTGACACACATCTCATTCTTGGGGCGAATCCAGCCAGCCCCCAATGGCTCTGGCTCCTGCTGGGGGAGAGTCATTTGCAAAACTATGGGGCGGCAGTGGGGGGTGGGGTGGGCAGCTCCACTCCTGGAGTTTGGGCGGTGAGTTGCTCTGTTCAATTCTAGACTGTCTTTTTCTTCTGGAAGGAATGGGGTGACCCAGGCAGGTGGTAAGGAATGACCCCAAGGAGAAAAATTTACGGAGTCCGTCTTGATGTGGACCCGGCAGTCGAGAACCGCAGAGCAGACACGAGACGTTCAGAAGCTGCGCAGGCAAAGCCATTCTGGTTACGCTAACCTCCGCAGACGTGGGGAGAATGAGTGTGGCCACCCGCGCCCCACCTCTGGGTCAAGGATTTTGTGGCTCCCAGTGGGGTTGATGCTGCCACACTCACAGTTCATAGTGTTTTCAGTAACTGTCCCCTGTCACTCATTTCATTTACTCATTACCACAATGTTGGGAAATCGGTCCTCTGCCGTCCGGTTTTGGAGAGTCCCGAACTGGCCTCTCAGGAACCGGGCTAGTGCCAGGACCACGCAAACCATAAGGGAAGAGAATCGGGGTTTCAGATAGGCTCTCAGCAGGAGAACACGATCTGAACAGTTTTCATAAGTTAGGATGAAGGTCAGGAGCAATCGCCACTGCAGAATTTCACGGGTCCTCGAGAAGGTGCACAGAATTGTCCACGGGCTGCTGAGATGGGCATGATGACGTGCAGATACCTCACCGGGAGATGCTGCACACCTGAGAAATGGCAGAGACCCATAAAGTCACAAGCCAGAGTGAATGGTGGTGAATCCCGGTGAACTGTGCTACAGAGAACCACCTCCAAGCAAGGAAGGGAGGGGAGGGGGCGTCAGAGCAGATCTGGTGTGGCAGTTAATGGTGCCGCGGGATGACGGCACAGAGGACCACGGGCAACTGACGGGCCACGGGCAATAGCAGACTGCAGACAACTGGGGGACCAGGGACTACTGGTGGACCACAGGCTACTGCGGTCTGCAGGCAATGGGGGACTGCGGGCAACTGAGACCATGGGCAACAAGGGGACCACAGGCTACTGGGGACCGCGGGCAACTGGTAGATCACGGGCTATTGGCTTACCATGCGGGCAGCTGGGGGACCGCAGGCAGTGAGGGACCGTGGGCAACTAGGGAACTGCAGGCTACTGGCGGACCATGCGGGCAACTGGGGGACCGCGGGCATCTGGGGACCATGGGCAACTAGGGAACCATGGGCTACTGGCAGACCATGTGGGCAACTAGGGAACCGCGGGCTATTCGCGGACCATGCGGGCAACTGGGGAACCACGGGCATCTGGGGACTGCAGGCATTGCGGGAACACGGGATACTGGCGGACCATGCAGGCAACTGGGGAACCGCGGGCATCTGGAGACCACAGGCATTACAGGAATGCGGGCTACTGGTGGACTGTGCGGGCACCTGGGGGACCGCGGGCATCTGGGGACCGTGGGCAAGTAGGGAACTGCAGGCTACTGGTGGACCATGCGGGCAACTGGGGGACTGCGGGCATCTGGGGATCGCGGGCAACTAGGGAACCACGGGCTACTGGTGGACCATGCGGGCAACTGGGGGACCGCGGGCTACTGGCGGACCATGCGGGCAACTGGGGGACCGCGGGCTACTGGCGGACCATGCGGGCAACTGGGGAACTGCGGGCTACTGGCGGACCATGCGGGCAACCGGGGAACTGCGGGCATCTGGGGACCACAGGCATTGCGGGAATGCGGGCTACTGGTGGACCGTGCGGGCATCTGGGGACCATGGGCAAGTAGGGAACTGCAGGCTACTGGCGGACCATGCGGGCAACTGGGGGACTGCGGGCATCTGGGGATCGCGGACAACTAGGGAACCACGGGCTACTGGCGGACCATGCGGGCAACTGGGGGACCGCGGGCTACTGGCGGACCATGCGGGCAACTGGGGGGCCGCGGGCAACTAGGGACCGCGGGCTACTGGCGGACCATGTGGGCAACTGGGGAACTGCGGGCATCTGGGGACCACAGGCATTGCGGGAATGCGGGCTACTGGTGGACCGTGCGGGCATCTGGGGACCGTGGGCAAGTAGGGAACTGCAGGCTACTGACGGACCATGCGGGCAACTGGGGGACTGCAGGCATCAGGGGACCGCGGGCAACTAGGGAACCACGGGCTACTGGCAGACCATGCGGGCAACTGGGGGACCGCGGGCTACTGGCGGACCATGCGGGCAACTGGGGGGCCGCGGGCAACTAGGGACTGCGGGCTACTGGCGGACCATGTGGGCAACTGGGGAACCGCAGGCTCCTGGCGGACCATGCGGGCAACTGGGGGACCGCGGGCAAGTAGGGAACCGCAGGCTACTGGCGGACCATGCAGGCAACTGGGGGACCGCGGGCAACTAGGGAACTGCGGGCTACTGACGGACCATGTGGGCAACTGGGGAACCGCGAGCATCTGGGGACCGCAGGCACTGCGGGACTACGGGCAACTAGGGAACTGCGGGCTACTGGCGGACCATGCGGGTAACTGGGGGACCACTGGCAATGGGGGATCATGGGCAATGAGGGGACCACGGGCAACCAGCAGACCATGCAGGCAACTGGGGGACCATAGGCAACTGACGGACCATGGACTACAAGGTGAAGTTCAGGCAGCTCGGGGACCTTGGGTAACTGGGACCACGGGAAACCAACGGGCTACGGGTCACATGCGGACCGCGGGCAACTGGTGCACCATGGGTAAACGGCGGACCGCGGGCAACCGGCTGACCCCGACCGGAGCGGATCGTGCTCCCTTTGCCCGCGGGGGTAGATGATAGTCTGGGGAAGATGCTTCAGGTGCAAAGTCTCCCCCAGAGCCCCCACACACAATTCTTTGGACCCCAGGACTCCGAGAGGAGAGGGCTGTAGGGCCCATTTTCAGGGCAGACTTGCCTCAGGCAGAGAAAGTCATTTGCAAAACAGTAAGGGGAGTGTGGAGCTGCCTCCGGAATTCAGTTGGCTTTTGCAATTCCTTTAATTAAAGGAACAGGGCATTTAGGGAGCTGCCTCGAGGATGAAATTTACCAAAGTCGCCCGGAGAGGCTTTGCGGCTGCCATTATTCTCACTCGCTCTCTCCAGGTGGGAGCAGCTGGAGACCAGTCCCCCGGACCTGGGCAATGGTCACACGCCACTCCAAGTATCAAGATTTGAGCAAACACCAGTGAAACTTGGCAAATCGTGGTGAATTGTGGCACAAACCACAGTCTGGTAGAGGTGGGGGAGGGAGACCAGAGGAACTGCGGTGGACCTCAGCATTTGTGCAGGGTTACGGTGCTGGCTGCTGCTGGACCGTGGGCCGCTGGGGAGCCACAGCCCAGGGGAAGTTGCCTCTCATAGGCCAACAAACTGCAGTCGCTGTTCAGGACCCAGGGCATGAAAGATCTCTTCACTTCTAGCCACCCCGCAGCCTGCCCTGCACTGGGATCAGCGGTCTTGGAGGTCTTGGGGGAATGCTGCAGGTCCCAAACCTTGTCAGGACTTCCGAAGCTCAATTTTACAGTAACCAGGGCTGAAAGAAGGAGAATTGTGCTCTGTTGGACCCAGAGGTGGTTCTATTCTCTTTCTTCCGGAGCGCTTTGCTATTCCAGTACTCTTGCCTCCAGCGGACAGAGCCATTTACAAAGCAGTGGGAGGGCGGCAGGAATATGGTATTTCTTTCGGCGGGTCTTTTCCAACTTGGTGGGCCCTCTCTTCTTAAAGGAGCCGGGTCTCTCCAGATGGCCTTAAAGGGGGCACTTTAAGATTGGAATTTACCGAGTGTGGCCTGGCGGGGGGCACATGTATTCATCCTATGCTCTCCCTGTTGGGGGTCCAGAGTGGGGCCCGCAGATTTTTGGAGTAACATGGGCTAAGTCATTCTGGCTAAAGTGTCCTTTCCTCATGTCCGAGGGGGGTGTAGCATGGTATCCCTCCCTACACCCCACTCTATCAGAGATGTGGGGAGGTTCCTAGAGGGGTGGGTTCCTGCACACCCTTACAATGTATGGTGCTTTCCTGAACTATAGCATTTACTTAACACAACAAATCTAGGAATGGATATGCTAGTCTCCAGCTTTGTAGAACCCCGAACTGGTCCATCTCAGGCACCCGGGGCCCCCTGATCACAGGGGACAGTTTTCAGGGCAAAGACCTGCAACAATTTCTGTGCCCCCCCCCTTCTCTCCCTCCAGCCTTGCGGCAAATACACTTTTGGACGTGGGAATCCCACGCCCCGAAGTGCGGCACACAGGGGTTCAAGGTCCCAGAGCCCCCGGCAGACCTCGAGCATATGGTGAATCCGAGCAGCCTGGGAGTGCAGCACCAGACACGATGGCAGGACGACCCATGCCAGAAGGTGAGCTGGGCAGCTGCCACCGGTGACCAGGGAAGCCAGCACATCGTGGCACCAGGACCCGGCACATCTCGGCACTGCTGGCTTGCCGCTCTCTGCGATGTCCCAGTGACCGAAGTCACCGCATGCAGGCCTGGGGCCTTCCGTGACCCTAATCCCCAGGGTCAGCTAGCAGCCCCACCGCACATATGACCATCAAGACCTGATCTCTCTGCTCCAGGGGTAAGTGCGGTGGGCAAAAAGCAGCCAAGGGGCGAGGGCCAGCCTTGAGGCGGCCCCTGCCAGCACCTAAGGGCCAATACTCCAGTCTTCAGTCCCCTGAGGTCCCCAGGCCTCCCTTCCCCACCCTCCCAGCCCCCATCCTCTGGTGTCTCTAACCAGCGTAGAGGCAAGGAAAACCCACCTTCTGTTTGTGGGAAGCTATGAGCGCAGGAGACCACTTCCCCCTCTTAAAGGAGGAGCCCTGAGCCCCAAGCACCTTCTTCCCCTGGGGGCGTTTTGCTTCCTCCCACCTCCTGGCTGAGCTACGCCCCTCGCCCTGGGCAGGGAGAGGGGCCTGCGGAACCCTTTCCGCTCTCCTTCTGGGGACCCAGGCGTCTGGTCGTTGCCAACTCCTCAATTTCCTGGGATGGCAGGGGTCTTTACTTGGCGTTTATCTCACTGAATTCTCCCGACAGTCCCTTGGATGTGTTTTCTGTTCTCCAACATTGCGATGGCCCAAACAAGAAAAGGGATGACCCTGGGCCTCCCTCACCAGCAGCACGAGGGTTGGGTCCCAGGCTTGTGATGGCCCCAGGCCCCGGGTGCGGGCAAGCAGGCTGACTCGGGGGGGGGGGGGGGGGGGGGGGGCATGGGCCACCTAGCACAGGACCCCGGACACACAGACTGGGGCGGACAGCAGTGAGGAGCCCTCACCCACTGACATCAAGGCCACGGGTTAGGGGCGCAGGGCCCAGTTGGGGAAGGGAGCTGGGGATGGGAGCACGGCAGGGTGAGAGCCATGGGCTCTTCCAGCCAGGGTGGCACCCCCCCCAAGTCATTTATGACTGCAGATGGCACTCAAAGACGGAAGTGTGCCATTAGGATGCGAGGCCTCCCTGGAGAACCCGGAAGGGAATCTGTCGGGTAGAAGATGCCAGGAGCCAGGACGGATGAATGACAAGCTTCGGGACCAAACAGCTCCCCACGGGCCACTGAGGCAAAGGAGCCTGGCAGGCGGCAGAAGGGCTGTCCTTCCTCCTGCATGGTCTGAAAGCTCCCGAGAGCCGTCCTGACGTTCCCTGGAGTATCATCACTTAATTCTCCCAATGGCCCAATCAGGGAACTGTCATAATATTTTAACATTTAAGACAATTACAGGAATAATTCTTGTTTCTTGGTTGGGGGAAAAAAGAAGAAGCCCACACAACACAGAGCCAAAGGACGCACGGGGTGTGACCGTACAGAGTGTGACCCTCCCTCCCCTTCGGAACCACGGCCGCCAGCCTGCTCCCCAGGAGGGGGGCCTGGGCCAGTGGGGTCTCCAGGTGCATAGAAGGTGGTCTTGGAGGGAGGTGCTGCTTCTCCCTAGAGCACCCCAACACCACCGGGGGGTAGGGGCATGCTCGATTTGGGGGGGAAGGGGAGTTCCCCGTGACCAGAGAGGATGCTGGCCAACAGAGAACCCGTCTGTGTTTTGTGGAGGTTGTTCTCCCCCCTCCCTCCCTGCCTACTCCCAAGAGTACTTGATGGGCCCTCCTAGGTCTGGGACCAAAGGAGATGGTCCCACCCAGTGCACTGGCGACGTCCAGGGGACTGCTTTGCAGATCCCCTTTTAACGGGAGGAAACGAGAGGCAGCTTTCAGCACAAACCACTGTGCTAAGCAGAGATATGGGGCCTGGGGGGCTGACTTCCGGCTCTGTTCCTTTCTCCTTGGCCAGGTGTCCGCCCCCAACCCAGGGAGGAGGTTCGTCAGGATCTGAGGACATTTTTCATTTCCCTGCCAGGGTGTCCACAGGAGCCAAAGTGACTGCTGCCTCAGGTGGGATTTTGGGGGATGTGGGGGGCAGGATGCGGTGGGCAGTGCGGGCTGTGCCAAATGCCCAGATCTCATCACCTCCCTCCACAGTGATCCCCAGTGGTCCAGGAGAACAGCAACCCCCCAGAAGGGGCTTGAGAATGAGGAGGCCCTGGGGAAACTGCCCCGAACAGAAACGCTTTGCCGGGACCCAGAACCACCCTGTGATCCTAGGAACCTCTTTCTGACCTTCTTCTTCAGACACAGAGGTCTAGACATGTCCGCTTCTCGAAGGGAACCTTAGGTCGGGTCAGCGCCCAGGAGTCA
Source organism: Meles meles (assembly GCF_922984935.1). Taxonomy (NCBI): domain Eukaryota; kingdom Metazoa; phylum Chordata; class Mammalia; order Carnivora; family Mustelidae; genus Meles; species Meles meles. The sequence goes on along the minus strand of NC_060071.1, from coordinate 147,244,506 downwards.
GGGTTGGCCCGGGCAGCAGGGACTGGGCCCTGGAATGCAATCCCTGTTGCCACTCAGAGACATGACCCACAGACGTCATTGGCCCAGCATCTCCCGAGAGTAAAAGGAGACAAGGGAGGCAGCGCTCACTGGGGGATTTTCGAGGTGCGGGGTGGCCGCAGTTTCAAGGCACAGTTGACAACGGTCACTCATCCTGTCTCCATGAAAATGGTGGACAGTGAGAGGTTTTTATTTTTTTTAAGATTTTATTTATTTATTTGAGAGAGAGAGCATGAGAGGGGAGAAGGTCAGCGGGAGAAGCGGACTCCCCATGGAGCTGGGAGCCCGACGCGGGACATGATCCTGGGACTCCGGGGTCATGACCTGAGCTGAAGGCAGTCGCCCAACCGACTGAGCCACCCAGGCGCCCCAGTGGAGAGATTTGTGAGAAAAAAGTGCAAAGAGCTGGAAAGTAGACGACTCCAGCTCTAAGTACCCATGGGGACGGATATTGATTGGTCTGGACCTGGGGGAGAAAGGAAGAGAGTTCTGGAAACAGCATACTCCCTCTGTTTCCATTTGTCACAGGCTCCGGGGAACAGAATTACAGCTGATCCAGAAGTCTCCCGTTCCCACAGAGACCGCCTTTGCTGGCTGCGTTCTCTGGGGACGGGAGCCCTGGAAACCCTACAGAGTGTTTTCAAGCAAAGTGAAATGTAAGAGCGATGTGGATGGAAGGTGTGTGCAGGTCGTTAGCTGTTCGTGTTTGGGGGAACTTCTGTGTCCTGTAACACAGGCACCGGCCTCAGCCTGAGCCTCTCTTGGTCACGCAAGAGCCCCCCCACCCTGAGATACTGCCGCAGAGGAGATACTTAGGGCCCTCACCCTGCCATCCTCTGAACCCACACTTAGCCAGCCAAGTTCCCTCCGGGCAAGGCCCAGCACATGGAAGCGACCAGAGTTCCCAGTCCTGCCATCTAATGAACAATAGCAAGGAAGGTCCTTTGGGTCTATCTTTCCAGAAGTTTCTTTCTCACTAAAAGCCCGTTCAATTTAAATAAAATCTTAAAACAAAACAAAACGAACACTTTTTCACATTGTATGGTTTAAATGTCAGGTATAGGGGGCACCTGGGTGGCTCAGAGGATTAAGCCTCTGCCTTCAGCTCAGGTCATGATCTCGGGGTCCTAGGATTGAGCCCCGCGTCGGGCTTTCTGCTCAGCAGGGAGCCTGTTTCCCCCTCTCTCTCTGCCTGCCTCTCTGCCTACTTGTGATCTCTCTCTGTCAAATAAACAAAATCTTAAAAAAAAAAAACAAACTAGGGTTCAAACCTACAACCCCGAGATCGAGTCCTATGCTTCACCAACTCAGCCAGCCATGTGCCCCAAGACCATCCTTTCTTCCCTGACTTGCCTTTGGGCTTTTGTCAAAAATCAGGACTCCATATACATGTGCTATGTCTCTGGATTCTCTGTCTGTTCCCTTGATCTATTTTGTTTCTCTTTTTACCACGCCACACCGTTTCACTCACTAGAGCTTTATGATGAGCCTTGAACCCAGGAAGTGCTAGTTTTGTTTTCCAGAGTTGCTTTGGCTATTTTTTTTTTTTTAAGATTTTATTTATTTGTTTGACAGACCGAGATGACAAGTAGGCAGAGAGAGAAAGAGAGGAAAGCAGGCTCCCCGCGGAGCAGAGAGGCCGATGCAGAGCACTGCATCGATCCCAGGATGCTGGGATCATGACCTGAGCCGAAGGCAGAGGCTTAACCCACTGAGCCACCCAGGCACCCCTGCTTTGGCTATTCTAACTCTTTTCAATTACCTTATGAATTTTCAATCCCATTTATTTTTTATTAATTTTTTTAAACATTTTATTTATTTATTTGATGAAGAGAAGACACAGCGAGAGGGAACACAAGCAGGGGGAGTGGGAGAGGGAGAAGCAGGCTTCCCACGGAGCAGGGAGCCCGATGCGGGGCTCAATCCCCGGACCCTGGGAACATGACCCGAGCCGAAGGCAGACACTTAACAACTGAGCCAACCAGGTGCCCCTAATTTTTATTAACTTTTTAAAAGATTTTATTTATGCAAGTAATATCTACACCCAACGTGGGGCTCGAACCCACAACCCCGAGGTCAAGAGTTTCACGCTCCACCCACGGAGTCAGCCAGGTGCCCCTTGGAATTTGTTAGAATGACTTTATCCATTACTGTTTTTAAAAAAACCCTGCTGAGATTTTGACCGAGATTGTGTTGATATATTGATTAATTTGGGAAGAAACGACATCTTACAACACGGAGCCTTCCAAGCTGGGACAAGGCGTAGCTCTCCGTTTATTTATATCTCTAATTTCTCTCAACGGTTTTGTAGTTTTCCTTTTGGAGACCTTTCACATGTTTTGTCAGATTTAGCTGTAAGAATGTGTTCTGATGTTATTGTAAGTGGCATTTTCATTTCAATTTATGATTATCTGTTGTTAGTGTATAGGAAAACAATTTCTTATATTGATCTCTTAATCTGCAGTCTTGCTAAACTAACCTATTAATTCTGGGGGCTTTATGGTACTGGATTCCATGAGATTCCCAATAAAGATGATCCTGCCATCCACAAATAGAGTTTTACTTCTTTCTTTCCAATCTGAATGCCTTTTATTTTTTATTTACTAATTTATATTTTGAAATAGAGAAGCAGGCTGAGATTAGGACCTCCAGCGCAGTGTGGAATATAAATGCTGAGAACAGACATCCTTGTCTTGTTACGGTTCTCAGGGGGAAACATTCAGTCTTTCACCATTAAGTACAATATTAACTGTAGGGTTTTTATTGATGCTCTTTGTCACGTTGGGGAAGTGACGACTCCTCGTTTGCTGAGAGTTTTTATCACAAATGGATGTTGAGCTTTAATTAAATGCTTTTTCTGAGTTCATTAAAATGTTCTTACGGTTTTTCCTTTTTTAGTGCATTAATATGGTGAGTTGCATTGATTGATTTTCAAATGTTAACCCTATCCTGCATTAACGGAAAGAATTCCATTTGCTCATGAATATTTTCCTTTTTATACATTTGTTTGATTCAGTGTGCTAAAATTTTGCATAAGGGTTTTTGCATCTGTGGGAATGAGGGAGATTAGCCTGTGGTTTTTCTTTTTTGTAATATGTTTATCTGCTTTTCTTTTTTTTTTAAGATTTTTATTTTATTTATTTGACAGAGAGAGAGATCACAAGTAGGCAGAGAGGCAGGCAGAGAGAGAGGAGGAAGCAGGCTCCCTGCGGAGCAGAGAGCCCGACGCGGGACTCGATCTCAGGACCCTGAGATCATGACCTGAGCCGAAGGCAGCGGCTTAGTCCACTGAGCCACCCAGGCACCCCTGTTTATCTGCTTTTCGTATCAGGTTAATGCTGACCTCATAGAGTAAGCTGGGATGTATTCCTTCCCCTTGAATTCTCTGAAGAACTTCTGTAGTATTGGTATTATTTCTTCCTTAAATGTTTGCTGGAATTCTCTGGTGAGTCCTCTGGGCCTGGAACTGCCTCTGTGGGGAAAGTTTTTAGCTACAGATTAAATTTCCTGAATGCATATTCAGCTATTTAGGGTATCTGGGTTTTGGTTTTGTTTTTGTTTTCGAGTGAGCTTTCGTAGTTTGCTTCTCGCAGAGATTTTTTCCACATCACACAAATCGCAGAATTGATGGCATAGAGTTGTTCACAATATTGCCTTATTATCCTATTAATAGCGATCGCCGTGCGGTGTGGTCTCCTCTTGCGTGGCTCATATCGATTTTCCCAATTTTCTCTCTTTTTTCCCTAGTCAGCCCAGCTAGAGGTTTATCAGTTTTATGGATCTTCCAAAGAATCAAGCTTTTGGTTTCATTGATTTGCTCTATCATTTTTCTGTTTTATAGCTCGCCAATTTCTGTTTTGATCTTAATTATTTCCTTTCTTCTGTTTACTGGGAGTTTAATTGGCTGTTCCTTTTCTAGTTTATTAATTTGGAAGTGGAGGTCATCGATCTCAGATCGTTCCTCCTTTTAACCCCCGGGACATCTGATGCTATAAATTTCTGCCTTACTCCAGCTTGAGAGACAACCGCTTGATTCTGATATGCTGTATTTTCATTTGCACTCAATTCAAAGCATTTATTACTCTCCTTTTTAATTTCTCTTTGAATCATGAGTTATTTAGAAGCGTCTTATTTGGTTTCCAAGGGCTTGAGAATCCCCCCCTCCACCCCCCGACCTCTTTCTGTTATTGATTCCTAATTTAATTCCTCTGTGGTCAGAGAATGTACTTTGTATGACTTGAATCCTTTTAAATATACGGACACTTGTTTGACCGGCCAGGGTATGATCTATCTTTGTAACTGTTCCACGCACACTTGAAAGGAACGTGGATTCTACGGTTGCTGGGTGGAGTGTTCTATAAATGTCAGTCATGTCAAGTTGGCCGCCCGCGCCCTTCGCGTCGGCTGTATCTGTGCTGATTTTCTGCCCACTTGTTCTATCCACTACTGGGAGGGGGCTCTCCAAACACCCAGCGATAATCACAGATACAGCTATGTCTCCTTTGGGGCTCTCTTCTCAGTCTTAGTCTTTGTTTTATGTATTCCGAAGCTCTGTTATTAGAAGACTGTGTTCAGGATTGTTAGGTCCGCTTGATTAATGACTCTTGTTATCGTTATAAAACGAACTTGTTTTCAGCCCTCATGGTATTCCTCACTCTGAACCCTGCTTGTCTGACTCTGATGGAGCCCCCCCCCCCACCTTTCTTCTGATGAGCATGAGCACAGGATAGCTTTTTCTACTGTTTTTGCTTTTCCCCAGGGTGTGTCTTTGTACTTCAGCGTGTCAAGAGGAACATCAGTTCCCACTCATCTGTTAAGTTTAAACCACTGATATTTACTAAGATTATCAATTTTGCTTAAGTTTAAGCCTCTTGTATTACTACTTGCCCTCTATTTGATCCCCCCAACTCTTTGTTCTGTTCTTCTGCATTCTTTTTTTTTTTAAGATTTTATTTATTTATTTGACAGAGAGAGATCACAAGGAGGCAGAGAGGCAGGCAGAGAGAGAGGAGGAAGCAGGCTCCCCGCGGAGCAGAGAGCCCGATGCGGGGCTCGATTCCAGGACACTGAGATCATGACCTGAGCCGAAGACAGAGGCTTAGCCCCCTGAGCCACCCAGGCGCCCCTTCTTCTGCCTTCTTGCAACTAATTGTTATTTTTAGTATTCCAGTTTACCTCCTCTGTAGACTTAACAGCTCTTACTCTAAGCTGTGTTATTTTAGTCATTTTTTTTTTTTAGATTTTATTTATTTATTTGATAGAGAGAGAGCACAAGCAGAGAGAACACAGCACAAGAGGGAGAAGCAGATCCCCACCCCCCCCCCCCGCCCGCCCGCAAGCAGAGAGCCCGATGCGGGGCTCGACCCCAGGATCCCGGGATCATGACCTGAGCCGAAGGCAGAGGCTTAACCCACGGAGCCACCACGCGCCCCTGTTTTAGGCATTTGCAGATTTATCCTGTTCCCCATTAATTTATCACAGTTTGCCTTCTAGTAGTGCCACTTAGTACAAGAACCTCATAAACTCAACTTCCATTTCCCCCACTCCTACCTCCTTACTGTTGCCATAAATTCTTTTACATATATTACAGAACCTACAGTAATTGTTCGTCTTTTAACTGTCAATTCTCTCTTAAAGAAATTGAAAGAACACAATACAATCTTGACTATTTCCTTACAGAGTTACCATTTTTGGTGTTCTTTCGTTGACATAGATTGTATTTCTGTCTAATACCATTTTCTTTATTCCTGAAGGACTCCTCTGACATTTCTTGAGGTGTAGACCTGCTGGGGATGAACTCTTGAAGCTTTTGTGTATCTCAGGAAGGCTTTATTCCACTTTTGTTCTTGCAAGATATTTTCACCAATTATATCAGTGAGAATATTCAAAATGCATAGTTTTTCCCCATTTCCGTATCTTAAAAATTGTTGATCTGTGTTTCCTTGTTTGCATTGTCTCTAGTAAGAACTATGCAGTCATTGTTATTTTTATTTTTATTTATTTATTTGACAGAGATCACAAGCAGGCAGAGAGGCAGGCAGAGAGAGAGGGGGAAGCAGCCTCCCCACTGAGCAGAGAGCCCGATGTGGGACTCGATCCCAGGACGCTGGGATCATGACCGGAGCCGAAGACAGAGGCTTTAACTCACTGAGCCACCCAGGAGCCCCTCATTGTTATTTTTAATTCCTCTCTACTATATGTCTTTTGCCCCCTCTCTGACTGTATTTAAGATTTTTTTTTTATTTTGGGTCATCTAGTTGGCTCAGTCCATAAAGCTTGCCACTCTTGATCTCAGGGTTTTGAGTTCAAGCCCCATGTTAGGGGTAGATATGACTTAAAGATAAAATCTTAAAAAAAAAACAGATTTTTTTCTTTACTACTGACTTTGAGCTATTTGATTATGATGTGTTTTGGTGTAGCTTTCTTCTGGTGCTTATGCTTTGGGTTCATGGAATTCCTTGGATCTGAGGGTTTACATCCAATTCAGAGAAATTTTGACCATTATGACTTCAGATATTTTTTCTGCTTTCCCCAACCCCATTTTACAGTCTTCAGTTACCTCTGCATTTAGGCTGCTTGAAATTGTCCCACACCCATTGATCCTATTTTAATTTGGGGGATTGTTTTCTCTGTGTGTTTTCTCTCAGACAGTTTCTTTTTTTTTTAATCTTTTTTTTTAAGTCTATTTATTTATTTGAGAGAGAGAGTAAGAGAGAGCATGAGAGGGGAGAAGTTCAGAGGGAGAAGCAGACGCCCCATGGAGCTGGGAGCCCGATTTGGGACTTGATCCCAGAGCTCTGGGATCATGACCTGAGCTGAAGGCAGTTGCTCAACCAACTGAGCCACCCAGGCGCCCTCTCGGACAGTTTCTGTGACTAAATCTTCGCCCTCATTTGTCTTTTTCCTTTGACCAATGTTTCATCGGCCAGTATTCCCACCCAGTGTCAGTTTCATCACCTACATTGTCATTTTCGTCTTTAAGAAGTTCAGTTCTGGGGGGTCCCTGGGTGGCTCAGTGGATTAAGTCGCTGCCTTCGGCTCAGGTCTCAGTTTTATGAAGTGATCTGCTGGGCAGGTCGGAGGTGGCCTGAGTCCCGGCCCAAGCGTTTGCCACTGCTGCGTCAATGGTACCCACTACCCTGAGAACAGGAGTTTTTCCGGTCTGGCTGTGGAAACAGACACTCTCCCCAGCCCTTTGTGAGCGCTGGGATTTTTCCCTCTAGTCTTTTTGGATGGTTTGAGACTGTTTTATTCCTGGATTTGAACAAATTGGCTTTCCCGGGCTGAGATGGCTTTTTTTTTTTTCCAGGCAGGTGTTCCTCAGTCCCCTGCTAGACACTCAAGGTGAACTTTGCAGCCCTCAGGGCTCTCTCTCCCCTCAGAGCACGGCTCTGAGAACTCCAGAGTTCCAGCTCTCAGCAACTCCTAGCCTGAGGGATCCCCGGGGGCTGCATGGTCTACCCTGCCCCCAGCACCGGGGGACATTTCTGAGACGGCTGCTAACCACCCCAGTGTCCACCCTGCCCCATAGGCCCTCGGCTTTCGTTCTGGATAGATTCTGTTCAGCCTGAGCAATGGAGGAAACCTGCCTGTGTTTGGCCAAACTCCCATTGTCTGGCCATGAAAACAGGCTCCTTACTTAGTCCAGAAAACCAAGAAACTGTCCAGGCATCTGGGGCTGATTGGGGGTTGGGGGTGAACTCACAAACACGCAAACCCCAGCTCCGTAGAACTGCCAAGAAGGCAGCAAAGAGGAATCGCGTTTGTGCCCCAGGTGGAAGGAGGGTGGAAATTCTAAAAGCCCTGGGGCAATGGTGGTTGTGGTTTCGGGAGGGTCAGAGCAGGCCTGAGCGAGGCTTTGCACAGCATAGGAGAGAGCAGCTCTGTGGGGACGGGGCCCTTGAGGGGGACAAGGACGGCAGCGCATGGTTTGTGTTTCTGCCTACCAGCCTGACTGTTTGCACCAACCACTCATTTTCCTCCGGCCAGGACCGGGGATCAAGTCTGGAAGAGGGGCCAGAGTGGGCCAGGCTCCACTGGCCAGGTTTGTTCCCCAACATCCCTCTTGCTGCTGAGTCACAGGGAGGCCTGGAAGCCCCCACCCTCGCCGGGTAGGAGCCTGTCAGGACAGAAGGGCCAGCCCAGGGCCGAGGCAGGGCGGGCTGGGGCCTCACGCGGCCTGGAGACTGCGCTGCCCGAGTCGGGGAGCTGCCAAGGTATCAGTTAATCCCCACAAGAGGCCGGTAAGGGTGGGTTCTTGGCCCCATTTTACAGATTAAGAGCCAGAGTTCCCGAGTTACTCAGCTGATACGTGAGGCCAGCTGAAGGGCCGGCCTGAAGCCTTCCTGTGTTCCAGCCACAAGTGTCCTCCTCTCTGCCCTTGAGGGCTCAAAACCTCTGCCCCCAAGTTCCCTGTCTGAGTGGCATCTGGGAGGGTAGGTGGTCAGGGACCCCAGGCCCCAGCTCCTGGCCCGCTGCCGTGTGCCTTCACGGAGCAGGGACACTCAAGACCTTCCCGTGTTCCTCCAGTCCTTGTAAGTCCAACAAAGCCACAGTTGCCTCCTGGCATCAGAGACGGCCAACGAAAGATTGAGGGACGTTGGCCTGGGACTGGGGCAAGGGTCTATCCTAAATAGGTCATGTTCAGTCCCCAGCAGGATACTCTGTGCCCGGGAGCTAGAGACGTGTGGGTCTAAAATTGGAAGGCGTGGAGGTGGCCTTGACTTTTTCCGGCCTTGGATCATCTAGCCCCCGCCCTCAGCTGGGAAGGATCTGACAGGTGGTCCCGGCCCCTGGACCTATGTGCCTGGATTCCTGTGCTCTCAGCAGAGGCCCTAAAATAGCCCGGGACAGGACACACGGCGCCCGCGGCGCCCTGCCTCCCCGAGAGGGGCCTTGGGGTTTCCGCGCAGACTCCAAGAGGCTAACTCCTCGGGTCCCCCAGCCTGCGGGGGGTAAGGGGCGCGCAGCAGGCCTGCCCTGTTCTCCTCAGCTGCCCGTAACCTGGGTGTTTGGGGCAAACCACCTAAGTCCTCTGAGCTTCATGCTCTCGGTTCATTTTCTCTGCCCTTCCGTCTGCGGGGCCTGGAGACTCGCCCTTCTCCCTAGTGCCGCAACTTGCCATCTTTCTCGTTCCCCAAGTCCCACAGACATCACTTAATTTCCTCCATCCACCCAGAACACCCAGCATTCTGCTGCGTCCAGATTCGCCCTGTGCTCTGAAGCCTGCAATTTACTTCTGCCTAAAGCCTCTGTCCTCTGTTGGATTCCTAATGTCCCCGCTGACAAAGGCGGAACAGAGCCGAGGCCGCCTGCTTCTTCTCCTGGAGCTCAGGACTCGTGATTCACCACTCCTCGTCTTCGACAGGCTCGGGGGGTCCGGCCTCCCTCTGGGCATGGGGCAGGGGAGGGCCCAGCTCTTACTAATGGCGAAGTACGCACACCCGTGGTGCCCCGTTCTTCCAAGAACCAGGCCAGACAGCTCACTGTCCCCTCCCAGCTGAGGACACTGAGTCACAGAGCTGAGAAACAGCTCGCTCAAGTCCACACAGCCCACAATGATCACATATGACCCTTGTACTCAGTTCCATCTCTGTCCAAAAAGCCTGCTCTTTCCTTCTAGGGCCACAGAGACAGCTAATAATGATTTCTTATTCCTAGCCTGAAGCCACCAGCTGCCGAGATGTTGAACGAGAGCTTCCTGGCGCCGTGTCCCATGTCCCAGGCTATTTTAGGTGTCAGGAATCTGTGCACATTGAGCATGTGGCCAGGACCACTGGACGCTCTCTCCCCGCCCTGCCAGCGCTCCTCAGCCCACCCCAAGACCCTCGTCCACGCTCTGGTGGCCCGGGGCAGGAGGGTGAGGGTCTTGCCCTGAAAACCCCCTGCCCCTGGAGAAAGTCAGGCAGCTCAAAGCTCAGGACCTGAGGACATCCGCTGACCTTCTGCTCATGGCCTGTAACCTCTGGACGGCGCCAGAAGGTTTCTCTAAAGTGGTGGCCTCCTTGAGACCATAGAAGCCGGCCAAATAGTTGGTCCTGCCTCTGGGAAGCCTGGTGGCTCCAGTTCTGTCCTAGTGTGACTCTTTGGGCACAGTGACAGTCCACAGTCTCTGAGCAGGCCTCATTTGTGTTCATATTCTGGCCAGGGGGTGCCGGGTAGGTAGGGGCCGCATGGCGGAGAGCCTGGGCCCGTGGGACCCCACACTGTCCGTGAGCGGTGATGTGTCATCTCAAACACGCTGTCCCTCACGCCCTTGCCAACTCCACAAGGAAGGTCTCCTGTCCCCACGCCACACAAGAGGGTGCCAGGAATGCGACTATGCCCGCAGTCTCAGAGTCCAGGCCTGTGTCTGTCTAAAATCCACAGCTCCTGTCTTTTGGGGTTCAACATTGCCCACCTTTCCAATTCCACACCAAAGCCACCTCCTAGCAGGCGCCCAGGGCAGCACCGACGTGGCCTGTCGTGTCCCAGGCTATTTTCAGGCCCTGCTTGGGTTACAAGCATCCGAGGTCTTTCGACAGGTGGCGGGACCACCCGAATGTCCCCCGCCTCCAGAGGAGCAGGCGCCGAGGGGAGTGGATGCGGCGGGAATGTGGAATGTGGACGTGCCCGGAGTCTGGTTTCAGCGCCGCCTGCCCTCGCTAGGCCCACGGGACCGCCTGGTGCAGAACCGGCCCTCGCCCGCGGCCTGCGGAGGCTCGGCTCCCTGCCACTTTCTCTGGGTTCTCTCCCGGGGGGCTGTAGGGGGCGCAAGCCTGGAGGGAGCCTGTGGGGGGATCTTCTAGTCCCAGAGGCCCCTGGAAGCCCTCCCATCACGTGGGAAGCCCAGGAAAGCATCGGGGCTCTCCTGGAGGCCAACAGGGTTCAGAATCGAAGGGTTTCAGAGATTTGAGGCCCGGGTGGAAGGGAAGGCCACCCAGTCCTTGCCCCTCCCGGGCTCACAGCCCCTGCTCCTTTGGGGGGCGAGGGACAAGAGTCCGCCCTGGGCTGAGAGGTCCCCGGGGACCCAGCTCTCTGACCTTGGGCTCCTCTTCCCTGCGGGACTCTCTCTGTTCAACCCAGCCCAACCCTGGCTATGGACCCCACCCCTGATGTAAGGGAGTCAGGGGTCATCAACCCCGGGCACCCCTCACAGTTCCCGCTGCCCCCCTCCGTATCCCAGCCGATGGCAGGACCATGGGACATCGTGACTACTCGGGAAGGAACAGCAGCTCCAAGTCAAGGGGCTCCATCCCAAAAAGGGGGCAGGTTCCCGGTACAGGAGGCCCCGGTGCCGACCTGCTGTGCCCTGTTGGCGGGGCTGAGGGCTGTGCCCGCTTCCAGTGGCCACACTGGCTCGGAGCCGGGGCAGGGGCGTCTCCCAGAAACCTTCCCTGGTCGGCCACCGCTCTCAGAGCCCCGGGCCTGGGGGCCATCTTTGTGCACACATACACCCAGATAGGCTTTACAGAGAATTTCGATTTATCTTCCGATGAAGAGAACTTGGCATTGCTTCTCCCAGGGTGGGAGAGCCTGGTGTGGGACAGAGGCCTTGGGGCGCCCAGGAGAGGGGGGTTACCAAGGACAGCAGGATGCGTGCTGGGGGGACCCCCCCCACCGGTGCCCCCGCTCCCCAGGCAGGCTGGGGCAGCCACCAGGGTGATTGGCCGAGGCCTTCAGGCCATATGGAGGCCCCACCTCCAGACGTGCCTGGCTTGGGTTTCCCGGCCTTTGGCACCAGAAGGCCACACAAAGATGGTATTCATGCTGAGGCCTTAAATTCTCTCCGGAATGAGGCAGGGTTTAAATAAATACATAAGAAAGTTGGATCCTGGGGCCGGACTGGGCTTGCCCAGGGGGTGGGTGCTGTTCAGGCGGAGAGACAAGGTGCCCCTCCCCACTCAACTCACAACTTCGTGCTGAATTAGTAAAAATGCTTCTTCCGTGTCTACGGGGGGCGGGGGGCTCCCACGCTCCTGCGTTCAGCAATGGTCAGAGAAGGACTTGTGTCTGATAATGGCCCTAGTGACCAGGACAGCCACTGTCCCATGTTAGAGGAGGAATTGGACTCAGGTTGGTCTGGGGCTGATCTCTTCATCCCCTTAGAAAGGAGGACAGAAGGAGGTGTTGGGTCTCCGAGACACACAAAGTCCATGCCCAGGTCAGGGCGACGACCAATTAGAAGACCAGATACAGAGCCTTCTGCTCCAGAGCCCGGCCTCCAGCCACTCACGTGGATAAGGGACACGGGCACCATGGGCTCTGTTCTCTAGGCCAGGAAAGGGAAGCAGGGACTGTAAGGCACTCGTGGCAGAAGGGTGGAAATGAGGAACTTCCAGAGGAAGATGACCCTGGGGTCATGCGTGTGCTTGACCTCCAGCAGCCGGCGTCTGTACTTGGGGAGGCCTCTGGCCCCAGCCGGCCCAGACTAGCAGCAAAGTTGTCTGAATGACCTTTGACTTCTGAACAGAGCTGTCCGGAGGAGGGTTCCTGGTGACCCTTGGATTGAAGCCCAGTGCCTCCTTTTATAGCTCTGGAGGGGATGGCCAAAGGGCAAGGAAGTTGCCCCGTATGGCCAGGCTCAGGGCCCACGGTGCCTCATCACCCCACATGTCCTGGGAGTGCCTCTGTCTCCCCAGGCAGGGGCCCAATTCGGTCGTAGGGTTTGCCAACTAGAGAACACAGAAGCGGCTTCCTTCTGTGTCTAGGTCTGAGGCCCTACGGAAGGAGAGATTTGGAAAGAGACAGGACATCCCCATTCTGCCACATGGAGCCCCCCAAGACAGGCCTCCTAATGAGGACAGCAGAGGGGAGGAAGCGTGGGGCGACGTTCTGGTCTCCTTTCTCAGCAGAGTTAACAGAATTCCCTTGGAAATGGAGTTTGGTTAAAGAGGCTCTGTCTCCCGAGACCTCAGGCATGTTACCTGGCTTGAAAGGGGTCTTTTAAGAAATGCCTTCGGCCTCCCAGGAGGGTCCACACTGCCCGCAGTCGACAAACAAGAAGGCAGATGGGTGGAAGGACCCCCTGACAGGAGCAGGGGGGTGGTCATCAGACCACGGAGGGTCACAACCACCCCTCTTTCCCCAAGATATCAGACCATGGACCCCGGAGCAGGGCACAGCTTGGAAGGGAACCTCCAGGGGAGAAGGCAGCCTTCCCCGGCTGATACTAAGTTTAAAAATTTTATGTCAATTTCGCTTCCTATCCCATTCGGTAGCCTCGATAGTTTTAATCTTATTTTTTAAAATCACACACCATTATCGAGTGTGGATCCGTGTAACCTTTCCAGAAGCCCATTTCAAATGCTCTTTCTCGTGGGGCTCTGCTGAGATAGATGTGGTGTTTGGGGCTTTTTTTTTCCCCCCGGCACTATTTGTAATTATAAAAAATTGCAGCGTCCTCTTTGTCCATCGTTAGAAAAATGGCTGGATGAACCGTGGTGACGTCCATTTAAGGAATACCACGTGTGCTCGGTTGATAGACGGAGTGAAACAGAGCGACGTGTACGGGCCTGGGGAAGCACTGAGCGGCTTGTCAAGAGCAAAGACAAGTTGAAGAATTGTATGGGTTGGATGATCCCATCTGTTTAAAAAATGCGCATATGTACATATTGAGTTAAATGACTGTATATGCCTAAAAATATTTGGAAGGAGCCACAGCAACTAGCTGATGACTTTTGAGGAGCGTACATTCTTCTGTATTTGAATCTGTTCCGACAAGCCGGTACCATGTCTGTACCATGGAGATTAGAAACACATCGCTTACCTTTGGGGACGATCGGGGCTCCGGGAAAGCGCCCCCTACCTCCCCTGCGGGTTCTGGCCACAAGCCCACAGCCAGCACATCTGCAAGGCCAGCTGGGGAAGCGTGCCCCCCCCACGCATGGCCTGGCCACCGGGCAGCTCAGAGGGTCCCCAGCATGCCCACCGGGCCGGACACAGGCCTCTGCCTGCCAGCCTGGCCAGGCACCAGGGACATCGTCCAGTGATGGCTTCTGTTTAGGTTGGCTGAGTCCTTCCCTTCTTTCTGGAAGTGGGTGGATGGCCAGGCAGATGTCTCTGAAAGTGCCCCCAGAGGAAGATAATGGACCCCATTGTCTGCGGGTAAGAGGATGCCGGTCCTTGCCCCCAGCTCTCATTCAGCAATCCAAAGGGGCCCCCAATGATGACAAAGACACACAGTTCCTACAACTCACTCGTCTCTTCCCTCTGTCTTGAGAAATTCACAAGCAGCCACCTTTGGTTTTTGCCAAAAAAGACAGGGCAATTGTCCGATCTGCTCCCCAGGCTGGGCTGGAGGTAGAGGAGGGGTTTGTAGGATCGCTGGGACCAGATGCGTGTGCGCGACCGGTACTGCAGGTACCAGCACGGTGCCTGAAAAGGAACACGGCTTCGGGTACCGGGGCTCGGCGGTGCGCCTGCTTCAGTTTCTGGGACCCACCCGGGGCTGGGGAATGTGCCGGAAGCCAAGGCAAGGGGGAAGCTCTCAGCGATGGCATGTCGGGAGGGCTTCACTGTGCCCAAGGGAGGGCTGAAGACACTGCCGTCCACACACTTGAGACATTCCCGTGTTTCAGAGGGAAAGGAACATGATTATGACAAAGAACAGGCAGGAAACAAAGTCAGCTGGTTGTGGTTGACTGGGCTGGGCCGGCTACTTGGCGAGAGTGGAAGGCCAAGGACCGAAGCCCAGACAATTGCGACAGTAAAGGGCAGGAGGAGAGGCTGAGGCAGGAGGCCAGGGATGCGTCGTAGCAGGACAGCAAGGAGACTGGGAACAGGGGGCTTGCAAGGAGGCCAGGGGATGACAGTGTCCCAGGTGTCAGATGGGACGAGAGTGTTCCCTGGATGGGTCACGGGGCATAAGAATAGAGTCCGGCCTTCGGGGAAGTACGTGTGGTATGAAGTAGAATAGAGACAAAGCAGCTATGTGTGCACGAGGAGGCTGAGAAGGACAGGCCAGAGGCAGTGTTTACACCAAAGCGGGTCCCATCTCCAGTGTGCTTGCAGGCCAAGAAGAAGCTGCTGCAAGAGAGAAAGGGATTGGGGAGAGTGGAAACAGGCCTGGGGACATGAAAAAAAAGTGGAGGGCCCAGGAAACAGGGTTCTCCACCCAGACCAGCAAGTGTGCTGGGAGCCAGCAGGGCAGAAGGTGGGATGTGGAGTTTGTGATTTCTGCATCACAGTTCCACGTTGGGGTGAGGCTCTGGGAACGGGGCTGAAGGGGCATGGAGACAGAGGTAATTGAACTTGAGAAGACCAGGAATCAGTAAGGATACAGACAGAGAGAACACAGGCCAGTGTTGCCCCAGTATGCAATTACATATTGCACCCCCCCACACACACACATGCTCACACACGAGGCAAAGTCTGAATTGTGCAGTGCACAACCTGTCCAACCCTACATGCTGCCCTTTGCAGGAGCCAGATGTGCCAATGGGCAGTGAATTTCTGAGAACAGGAATGTGAACCAGGACCCCAAATGGTCAGCTACTGCTGAGGACACAGGAAGATGGCACGGGACAGCTAAGGAGGCAGTAATGTCCATGAGTAGAAACTCGAAGAAGTGGTTTTTAATAGAAAGTAAACAAGGAGCCACAGGCCTTGTGGGCAGGGCTGGGAATGCCGGCTACTCTGGGTGCAGCCAGGCAGGGGAAGTGAGAGCAACAGCAAGATCCCCAGGGTCCCAGCGATCCAGGGATGGAAGAAGCATGCGCTCAAAGTTGCGTGTGGCTCTGGGCACGACAGCCGTG
The DNA here is from genome assembly GCF_922984935.1 of Meles meles. Taxonomy (NCBI): domain Eukaryota; kingdom Metazoa; phylum Chordata; class Mammalia; order Carnivora; family Mustelidae; genus Meles; species Meles meles. The sequence continues at coordinate 147,228,733 of NC_060071.1, read as the reverse complement.
GTCTTGGTCTATGTGACGAAGTGCTCGCCCAGGGGGCAGACCGAGGATTCGGACCCAGGCGCAGAACAGAAGGTGGCTGGTGGTCAGAGCCCCAGGGCCAACATCTTCCTAGACCTCAGGCAGCTCACTGTGTTCACGTCCAGGGCTCAGCTCACATGCAGCCCCTGCCCGTGGGATGGGGCCTGCCCGAGATCGCCAGCAAGAATAGAGAAATCAAGGCTGTCTTAATTAAGCCGCACACAGGGACCGGGGGTCCAGAGGGGCCGTGCCACCTGCCCGCAGCCCTCATTGTGCACGGCTAATCCCGTCCAGGTGTCTGCTGGCAGCCCCTGATCAATTAGTCACTGCGATTGAAGCGGAGTGTAATTAATTATTCAATTTTGAGCTGTTCCAGCTTAATGCATCTGAAATGACATCATGCAGCCTGGGCGTTCTGCAGGCGGGGACAAAAGGCAAACAGGTCTGAACAAAGCCCCCATGCACCTGACCCACTCTGAGTCAGCACTAATCCCCTGCCCCCCAGAGCGAGCCCGCTCACCTCCACGCCGCTGTCTCAGCCCACTCTGAGCAGGTGCACAGCCCCACACGCGGGGGCTGCTGTCCCGCCCCCCTCCGGGATCCCCGACCTCCAGGTCCTGGACCCCCAGCTTCATAAGTGTTCTGTCATCGCCCGGGCTGCCCAACCCACCCAGGGCCTCGCTATGTCACTCCCTCTTCTCGGGCTGAAATCAGGGCTCCTGCTGGACTCAGAGCGACCCTACGGGGCTTTCTGCTGTCACCGCTCCTCTGTCCTGGGCACAGAAGGAAGGCTAGGGCTCCTCGGGAGGTGGACAAGCCCTGTAGGGAGGCCAGAGCCAGCTTCCTATCAGAAGTCTCTCTTCTGCCCTTAGAGAGGGCAGTAAGGGTCTGCAAGCAGCTGGCGGGGCCATCCTGGTTGACTCTTTCCCGGGGAGGTGGTGGGACCACCCTGATCTGCAGCCCAGAGAGTTTCCAAGGCATTCGCCTGCCTTGCCTCCCTCTGCTCTCCTGCCCCACAGTGGGACAGCCCATCCACGAAGCCTCACTAACTCGACCCCAGTTCAGGCACCTGCCCAAAGTGACAATGCTTTTGCTTGGAACAGTCCCGGGCTCCCTGTTGGTTTGGCCAAGTGCGAGCCCTCAGCCTGGCTGCAAGTCCCCAGGACCTCCACCCTGTCTCCTTCCTTACATTCCCTCTCTCTTGCTTCACACACGCCCTCTGTTGCCACCCTGCCCGTCCCTGGTCTTCCGGGCTTCGAGACGCCTTCCCGGGCCTCCATGACCCCACCTCTGCCTGCTCAGTAAACCCCTAGACTTCTCTTCCCCTTTTTTTGGAAACGTGTATCTCCCACTTCTCGAGGCACGCAGGCTGTCTTCCAACGGGCCTCTTATCTTAATGCATCCTAAGCGTCTGTTTACACGGCAGCTCCAGCTGGGGTGGGGGGCAGCAATCGTCCCCCTCGGCTGTGTTTGTGGCGTCCAGCGCAGCGTTTAGCACATAATGGACCCTCCAGAAATGTTTGTTGAATTCATGAAGGAAGAAATTATTAAATCGGCCAAATTGAACTCATTATCTCCCCCCTTCCTCCCTGCCCACAAGGGAGGCCTCGCAGCCTGCATCTGGGATAATGGTGTCATTACCAACCACTCAGCCCACCCAGCTGCAATCGGGCCGTTTCCCTCTCCCCCCTCGTGCTGCCCACAGCCAGTGTATTATCCGGACGACTCAGAGAAAGACCCCAGATCCCGATCCCCACACCCTCCCCGCCGGCCCAGGCCTCATTGTCTCTGGCCCTTGCTTCTGCCCAGCCTCCACCCAGGAGGCACGGCCTCCAACATCTTCCATCCTCCCCGTCAGCCCGGAGGGGGTTTGGGAAGTGCAACACTGGGCATGAGCTTCTGTGTGTTTAAATGCAATTCCATGTCTGGGTATAGCCCCGAAGGCACTGGACGTGGGGAGGCAAACATGTTTGCAAACCCATGCTCCCAGCAGCACCATTCAGGATGGTCAAAAGGTGGAAGGCACCCCCGGGTCCATCGGTGGCTGAGTGGGTAGAGAAAATGGGACAGGTGCATACAACGCAGTATTATTGTCTGTAAGAGAAATGAAACGGACACGTGCTGAAGCACGAATGAACTTGGCAGACGCTATGCTAAGGGAAAGAAGCAGACACAAAAGGTCCGATCCTGCCTGATTCCACTTACACAGGGTCCCGAGAGGACTCAGAGTCACAGAGACAGAAAGTAGGGGGGGGGTGGGTGTTGAAGGGGCGCAGAGTTTCTGTATGGGGAGGTGAAAAGTTCTAGAGATGGATGGTGGATGTGCTTGACGCCCCTGAACTGGGCACTTAAACACGGGTAGAACGGTGAATTTCCTGTTATGGATACTTACTACAATTTGCTACAAATTACCTGTTGCACCGGGCACCAGTCCCCCACCAAGCTCTCTGCCTCTGCTCCGGTGGCCCTCTGTTCCCCAAAAACCTGCCCACTGCACCCGTGCGCTGGCTGGGCACCTTCCAAGGGCTGGAACCTGTTCTGGCTCTTTCTGAGTTCCCCACAGGGCCAGCAACGCCTGGAACCACACACAGCAGCACAGCACCAAGTGAACGATTGAAGGAGGTTGTGAATGTTGGGGTGTCTACTGGCCCCCCAACTTCCGGGAGGTCTTCCCCGGCTTTATTACTTCCAGCTCCCCAGAACTCGGAGCCCCATTCTGCCAAGCCTCTCAGGGATGGGGGGGTAGGTGCAAATCAGGGAAGCAGAGAGGGAAGTCAGACCCCCGTCCAGCCCCTCCGAGGAGCTCCCCCAGGCCGTGTGCTCTGGGCAGTGGGACAGCGGCCTTGAAGTTAGCTGGTCAGGCCCAGGGGGCCGGACCTCCAGCCCTGGGCCACACCCCAACCCGCATTTCCCTCACTTTCAGGGTCCCAGAACGAGACTTTCGCACAGGGCTGGAGCTGCCCCGAGTTCCTGACTTTCTACTTGTTCGTTCAGAGTGAGAGCCACTTTGGGGTCAGCTGGACGGGGCCTCAGTTTCCCCTTTTGTAAAATACCCATTGTGACGGGAGAGGACGGTGACCATAGGGTGGCTAAAGTTTGCCAGGCTCTGTCCCCAGCAAGCCCTGTGGGAGCACTGGGCCCAGGCAGGGAAACCCTTGGAGCTCAAAGTCCAGTGTAGAGACAGTGACAGGATGAATTCTTTCTTTTTTTTAAGATTTTATTTTATTTTTAAAGATTTTATTCATTTATTTGACAGAGAGAGACACAGCGAGAGAGGGAACACAAGCTGGGGGAGTGGAGAGGGGGAAGCAGGCTTCCTGCAGAGCAGAGAGCCCGACGTGGGGCTCGATCCCAGGACCCTGGAGTCATGACCTGAGCCGAAGGCAGACGCTTAACCGACTGAGCCACCCAGGCGCCCCAACCAGGATAAATTCTTGAGAAAAGACAAAACAAAACACCAGTTGAGAGTCCCCCGAGAGCCCTTTGGGTGGACAGTGGGACACAACCACTTAACAACGTGTATTGGGAGGTTCGGACAAGAAGGGTCCCCGCGGCCAGCCCAGCATGGTTCTGTGGCCTGGTGGGTCCCCCGGAGGAGGTGGCCCCATGTGGCATATGCCCCCAAGCGTCAGGGAAGAGCCTCCACATGTGCCCCAGCTTGCGGACGGGAGAGCACAGGGCACAGCTCGTGCAGAGACAGAGCACGTGCAAACCGAAGCAAGCTGAGTTTACCCGTCAGACGCGGGACCGGGGGTCACCCCTGGGGGCGGACATTCGTCCGTGGAAGGGAGGGCTCCGGAGGTAGGGCGTGCTCTGGGCCCAGGCTCCATTTCACAAGTATGTTGGTTTTGTGAAAATGCATTTCTATGGTGTGCCCTTTTGAGTGTGTACTTTATACTTGAATAAAAAGAAGAAAAAGAAGGGAAGGGGGGAGGGGGGAGGGGGGAGGGGAGAAAGAATCCATTCGAACAAGCTGGCGCGTCTGGGGTTCTGGATGAGGCTGAGGTGGGGGATGGGGTGGGGCATTCTTGGGAGGAAAGGACTTCTGAATCCTGAGGAAGGGCAGGGAGAAGCGGGTGAGGTCCCAGGAGGGTCCAGCTCCCCGGAAATTGTTCCCGTGGCCTTCTATGGTGTGGTCTTCTTGCTGGAAACATGTCTGGTAAAGCAGAAGCTTGCCATGGCCCCGAGTCTCTGTCTCCCGGAGAGAAGCCGGGAGGGCACCCAGCTGGGGGAGCTACGGGGCTGAACCCCCACTCCCTTTGGGGGACAGGGTGCTGCAGAGACGGTGGCCATGGTTCAGAGCATGCCTTTAGCCCCAGAGCAGGCCTTGGGAAGGCCCTGCAAAGGGGGGTGCTTGCCACGCCGAGGGGAAAGTTCGGAGAGAAAGAAGGCCAAGGTGGCCGCCGAAACAGCTCCTCAGCGTCCCCGCCGCAGGTTCCGATCCCCTGCCCGAAGCTCCGGGTTCCTGGGGAGGACACATTTCGACCTCGTGGAGCCTCATCCCTCCATCGGTGGCACAGCGAGGATGGGGCTCCGTGCCAGGGACCCCCGTGCTGGGAAGCAGGGGGGACAGATCTGTCCCCTGGGCACACATTCCACGACTCGGCGCAGTCCGAGCACGCTCGGGAGTGCCTGGTGCCCAGGGAGCCTGCTCGGACGGCCCACGGGGACACTGGGCTGGCACGGCTCCCCACGCGGTCATGTCTAATTGCCGCTGCGGCCTAGCTGATTAGCACAGTAACCACCAGCCTCAGGAAGGAGGTGGACTTCAGAGCGCCAGGAATTAAGCCGAGACTTTGCAAGTTCGTGCCTTTGCCTGCCCCGGCGAGCAACATGGATACCCGTGGGCAGAACCGGGCCTTATCCAAACTTGGCTCTGGCGCTCTCATCTGTTGAGTTAAAATGGGGTCACTTAAAGGCGAGCCACCCCCTCGGCTTGGTTCCTGCTCCGGCCATCCCGGCGGGGACTCCGGGACCCCCATTCCCCCCCGGAGCAGCTTGGAAGGCGGTGGCGCCGCCGCCGTGCTGGGCGGGGCTGCCCCCCTCGCATCAGGGGAACACCAAGCCGGTGGCTTTCTAAGAAAGGATTTTGGCCAACGCCTGTGGCAACAGCGTGACCACATGGCTTGGCCACAACCGAGTCTGTCTGTGTGGGATTCTCCAGGAATCGTTTGTCTCAGAGGATGTGGTCAGAGATGGAGGGAAGAGGCAGAAGGCCTGACTCCCGGGGTTTCAGGGCCTCGGGCTGCGGTCGACAAGCCCGAGGGAAGGAAGCGTGGATGTTCACGCAAGTAGAGAGAAGACAGGGCCCAGTTTGGGGTTTTGTTTTTCTTCCCTTTTTATGATGACAAGTGGCCAACGGGCACAGGGGTAGAGAGAAGGAGCGAGCCTTCAGACATCTTTGATCCAGATTCGATGGTGTGGAAGCGTGCCCCGTGGGAGGCCATGCTGAAACCTCTGGTCAGGGCCAAGGGCATCCCCTCCCCTCACAGTGTGGGACCAACGGAGCAAAAGTATGTGCCACCCTGGTGGGCTCTCTTCTAGATGTTTTCTCTGCACCCCGGGCTCATGCCCTTGGAAAGTCCTCTGTTCACACAAGAACCCCCCCCCCCCCCCCCCACGCAGGCGCTCGGTGCTCTCTGGAAAGAACCTCCAAGTCTTTGAGGTGGCCCCGGAACAGGTGCGTGAAAGACAGCAAGAGCCACTCCGGGCACCGAGAGATGGCCATGTACCACCTGACAGGTCAGAGCCCCAGCACCGTGATGAATGCGCTCAGCTCCGAAATAGGCTTCAAAGCAAGTGCTACAGGCCGCTCCAGACCCAGGCTCCGGGGGCTATAGGGTTTCACGGTCGTCCTGCTGCCGTGGCTAGCGTGGACCTTCTCACCCCTTAATTATAGTTCTGGCATCTGAAAAACACACCAACAGCTCTCCCTCCCTTGGTGCCCTGGCCTCATTCCTGCCCGGTTCCAAATGCTCCGAGAGCCAGAGATAATCCCCGGGCCGTTTATGACTGTCCCTGTCCCCGTCCTCCGTGATCCGAGCGCACGCTCGTTGGCCTGCGCATCTCAGCTGCCTTACAAGGTAATACTGTCCGCAGAGATGCCACTTTGGGAAGAGTCAACAGGACAGAGAATGTCAGGATCTTTTTTTACGTGCTGAGCCAAGCCGTTCCAGGGGCCTCAAGAACAGGCGGTGTTCTGTGTCTGCCTTGAGCACACGCTCCCTTCCAGGGGGGCGGGAGGTGGAAAAAGTAAGCCCATGGCCTCTTTGGCTTGCGTCGGATGGAGCAAATTAAAACATTGAGGAATTTTCCCCTTCCAACTGCAGATCTGTTTGAGGTCTGATGTCTGTCAACCAAATTAAAATAGATGAAAGCCAGCCTCAACTCTGTCTCTGGGTGGGGAAGGGAGGCACAGCCTTCGTGATGGGGACTGGTGACCTCGTTCTGGGCTGCTTCCCCAAGTGATTGCATCTCCAGGGTGGAAAATAGACTGGGCGGCCAACGCTCCCGTTCCTCCCTGCGCCCCTGCCCACACAGGGGACACGGTAGGAAAGCCAAAGGGAAGCTTCTGGGTGATCAAAAGTCTTCCGGAGGCCAAGAAAAAGATTGAGGGGGCTGGAGAGGGGGTGGGTGGTGGAGATCGAGCCCACGAGAACAGGGTGGGGTCGCACGGAGTCCTGGTACTTTGTGGGAGAGTGAGTTTAGTCTGGGTCCGAGCGGGCTGTGTGCCTCCCGCCTGCCGCTCCCCCTCTGGGCTGGGAGAATAGGGTGACCTCTCCATAGTACAGGAGGGGACAGACCTACACAACCTCAGCCCGGTCTCACCCCCTGCCCGACCCTGAGTTGGGAGAGGACAATGAGCGCTTCGGCATGCTCATGTTGCAGAATGGGAAGGACCCAGGGGCCAGAGAGGAGAGTCCAGGCATCCGGAGCTGCCCGTCTGACAGAGACTCTGCTGGGCAGCTGGGCGCTGGGCGTGGTGCACAGACACCAGGGCCCCGGTCATCGCTGGAACCCCATAGACCCCAGTGTAAAGTGGCAACGAATTCCTAATGCTGCCTCACCCTCTAGCCCTCCCTACAGAGTCTGCAGGAAACCAGAAATCAGGCTGGGAGGGAGGGTGGGCAGGGGCAGGGAGAAGGAGCCCCGGGGACGGGTGGCACAGCTCCAAGGAGCACACGCCAGAGCCAGAACCCCTGGAGGGGCCGTTGGCATGTCCCACGCAAACATTCTCACGAGATCTTCTCACAGAGCCCACCAGAGGGTTGATGTGGTCCTGCTTTGTCCACCAAGCTTCAGAGAGGCAGGTACCAAGGCCTGGGCAGGAAGCAAGGTGTGTGCACCAAGCAACCTGGCCCTTGGAATGCGTGAAAGAGAGATCGTATCACCCGCTTCCCCCCAGGTCTAAGCCCCCAGGGGCTGCTGTGGGTATGGGAGGTACACTTAGCTCCAGGGAAAACCGCAGAACATCCAAAGGACTCAGCTGTCCCCCTACCCATTGCCACCCTGCTCCCTCCCTCCATCCCTGTCCTGAGCCTGCGGAGGCCTTTGTGTGGAAGTCAAGCCCTCTGCAACTCTTCCCATTAGATCACTGGACAGAAATGTGGCATTTGCTGTCCCCGCGCATGGCTGTAACCAGATCGGCAAAGAGCCCCTTGCCCTCCTCCTTCTGGGCCCCACTGGCACCCGAAAATAGCCTTGATGTATGTACGGCATCTTCTGGAACAGGACGGACCCGATCATTTAAACATTCCTGGCGTCTGGTGTATGCTTGGTACTTATCAATACGGCAGGTGCTGCTTACAGGGCTCATTCCTGCGGGGGGCCCCGGATCAACAGACCACATGGCTGCCGTGGCTGGGGGCTGATGTCAGTGCTCGTGTTGGCCCCGCTCTGATGAATTGCCTCCGCGCGGGCTGACATCGATAATTATAGGCTGGACATCAGGACGGGCAGGAGTCCAGCTCCGGGGCCTTGACCCCAGCCGCCTGTTTTTACAGAGAGGGAAACTGAGCTCAGAGAGGTTGTAGGAGCTGCACAGGGACTGGGGACCCAGGGGTCTGCACGCCTCATCCACCAGCCCTGCCCCAGGGTCCACAAAAGGACTGTCAGGGAATGGGACCCCTCCGTGGAAGGCCTACTTTGGGAAGGAAGCCTGTGTCCCATTTGGTGGCATGGGGACACGCCCTTGGTTCTTGAGAATGTGTCCTGAAGAGAAACGGAGCTTGGAGCGCAGGACTGACCCTTGCTCTGAGGACCATCAGCATGGCCCCGGAAGACCCCGGATGCCCCTCTCTGAACCCCACTTTCTAGACCCAGATAGCAGCGTTTCCCAACCTCATGACCGCTCACACTGGGGGGCCGGCTCAGTCGGAGCTGCAGAGGCTGCCCCGAGGGAGAGGGGATGTTAGGTGCCACCCTGGGCCGGCCTCAGGCCATCACACACCAGTGGCATTGTGCTGTGGCAGTCAAAAATGTCCGTAGAGGGGCACCTGGGTGGCTCAGTGGGTTAAAGCCTCTGCCTTCGGCTCAGGTCATGATCCCAGGTCTTGGGATCGAGCCCCGCATCGGGGTCTCTGCCCCGTGGGGAGCCTGCTTCCCACTCTCTCTGTGTCTGCCTTTCTGCCTACTTGAGATCTCTGTCTGCCAAATACCTAAAATCTTTTTAGAAAAAAAAAGCCAGTAGACTTGCCCAGTGTCCCCTGGGGCAAAATTGCCCCCGATTAAGAGCCACCTGCTGTGGAGGGATGAGACAGCCTTGTGACCGCCCTGTCCACCCCGCCGCTGCCAGGGGCCCCTGTCTGTCCTGGGAAAGGAGCTTGCAGCGGCCGGGACCTCCCTCTTTGCTGCTGTCCCCGCACCAGCAGGCTCTGAGGTCAAGTCACCACCTCCCCGTCCTGGGGGCCGTGCTGGCTAACCAGCTCTGCAGAAGGTTCTCACCTTGGCGCGGCGCCCACACGGTGCGGACATGCGCACAGGGAGGAGAGGAGCTGACAGCAAATACCTAAAGGCAGAAAAACGAAGCCGTCATTCGTCCCAGGAGCCAGCACCGGCTGCCCAAGCTGCTGGGGAGCAAGGGGGCGGAAGGGAGCGGGAGAAGCAGGGCAGGGCAAGACAGCGACACCCTCTAGGAGGGCCCCCCCGGAAGCCCGGCCTGGTTGGGTTTCACCTTCCAAGTGGGGATCTCCTTCCCATCGGCCCTGCAGGGGGATCCATCCTTTCCTCCCGCACAGATGGAGGCTCTCCCCTGTACAACAAATAGCCCTTCTCGGGGAAATGTCCATTAACTGCACAGCACGGCCAGGGCCCAACAGCTGAGTGTGGCCTTGGGAAGGGGTGGTCAGGCCAGCCAGGAGCTGGGAGGCTCTGAGCAGTGTAGGGACGGCTCCAGCTGAGCCTAGGCAAGGTTCCAAAGACCCCCATCCCATGCCCCCTCCACCCCCCTCGTGGGTGCCCTCCCCATGCAGGAGCCACACATGACGGTCCTGGGGATCCCGGGAGGTGCTGGTGGGCCCGGGGGAACCAGGTGAAGGGGGGTGTGATTCGAATCCCAGACGGCCCTGGGAATGATATTTTAGCAGCGGCGGCCACAGAGAGCGGGGAGCGGGGCCAGAGAGCCGAGGGCGGTGCTGGGTCCCGGCCCAGACCAGGCAGCCCAGCGGGCTTCAGTGCGTGCATGCTGCCATCGTGTGGAGGCCCGGTCTGGACGTCCCAGGAGCTGTGGGACACCCCCAGACCCCCACTGGGACCCTCTCCTGGCCAGGACATCTCTGTCCTGGCTGCAGGCCTAACCGGGCCCAGATGGGCTTGGCAGAGGGGCTGGCCAGTCGGCCGCATCCTGGGGGCTCCAGGGTCAGAGCAGGGGTGAGAGGATGGGCGAGGGATTTGAATGGGCAAACCTAATCCCGGGGCCTTTCAAAGAAGGTTGACGGTGGAGGGAATCGGGATGGGCGGCCGGACATAGACCTGGCCTGGCTCGGCCACCTGGGACCCTCCCTGCCCTGTTTCCTCACTCCTCCTGGAAGGGTGTTCTCCTCCATGGACCCTGAGGGCCCCTCACCAGGGCACAGGCTTCTCACCACCTCCCCTCCCCCTCTCCCCTGCCCCGTCCGTCCGGAGTACCCTGCCTCAAAGGGAGAGCAGGTTTCAGAGAAGAGAACCCTCACCTCGGCCCCTGACCCACTTTGCTGTGTGCAGGAACCCTCTTCTCAGGGTCCCCATGCCATGCTCTTGTCCCCTGCCCAGGACCGCCCTCCTCTCCCACAGGGACAGCTGGGATCCTGCAGCCCAAGGTGGTGGCCGGAGCCTCGGGGTCCCGCGGGGATCGGATGCACACTTGAGGAGTCAGTAAGGACAGCGACCGCTCAGGAAGGTGTGCGAAGGGGCAGGAAGGGGCAGCCCCCTCCTCCCTGGGCACGTTCTGGGACGCGGGGTCCACCCAGCTCCCCAGGGCCCCTCAGGGAGGGATGAATGCGTCAGCCTCCTAAGCGCCACACCCCCGGTCACAGAGCAGGAGGAGGAGGGCGGGAGGGAGGCAACCTTCCCGAGTGGGTCCGGAGGCCAGAACGTAAATCAGCGGGGACTCCCGGCACAGCGCAGCCCCTGCCGTCTGTCCCGCCGCGAGACGTGCCTGCCTGCTGATTTACACCCTGGCGGCCGCGGCCGGCAGCGGCTCTTCCTCTCTCCCGGGACAGATCGTGAAAGGGAAGCCGCGGGATTACTGCGGCCGGACCGTCGCCCCCTCCCCTGCTGGCTGGGCTCCTGCCTCCTCTGGCCTAGGTTCCCTGCAGAGGCACAGCCAGGCGGAGAGGCTGGGTGTGTCCTCCTGCTCCTGGCCAGGCAGTGGGCATCTCCCGTCCTTATGCCCTTTTGTGCCTGGGAAGGGGTGTGTGTATTTGTGTGTGTGTGTGTGTGTGTGTTCGCTTCCTGTGGTTGCCCAGCCCTGGGGGCTCAGCCTCTCCACACCACACCTCGTGAACCATTCATTCTCCAATCTGAACCACCCGAGTGGGATCCTGTCTTCTGCAGGACTCTGGGGACCTCTGAAGGCCCCCACTGACCCACATGCCCCATCTATCCCCAGACACTTCATCCTACCTCCCCAGCATGGGGGTCAGCTTCTCGGACCCCTGCGTGGCCGTTTCACATAGCCCCTGCCCGGGGACCGTGCCGCAGCCCCACAGGCGAGCCAGCCGTTAGCCCGCCCCCAAGGACCGTCAGTCAGGGCACATTGGTCTCTGCTTAAAACCCCAGGGACAAAATCTCAAGTCCTGACCGCTGGCGAGACGTGCACGCTCAGCCCCGTCTCCCCTCCGGGGTTCCGTTGTTGGGGTCCCCGGGCCTTTCCCCTTGGTGCGTCCCCGCCAGCCAGCTCAGCCTCCCCCCCGCCGCTCCCGCCTGCCGTCCTCCTCCTGTCCAAGAAGCTGCCACCTCCTCAGAGACACCTGCCCCAACCCCAAGGCCGCTCTGAGAGCCTCCTTCCCGTTGCTTTCATGGGGGAGCTTCTGGAATGCTCTTCCCCTCTTTCTGCTCTCAGCCTGTCCCATTCCCACTCTCCCACAGGGCTGAGGGCAAAGACACACCGTGGGGCCACAGGGTCCTTGAGGGATCTGGACCTCCCGCTGGGGCTGCCTGGCTGCAGCCTGTCCAAAGGCACGGAGGGGAATGGAAATTTCCTCCCCGCTGGAGACTTCCGGAGAAGGTTCTGGGTGAGCTCTTGAAAGTAGCTGATTGAGAATTCAGTGAAGTGTCTGTGATTTCTCCCGGCAAGCCCGGCCGTGGGTGATTAAAATGAAACAACCTAATAAGCCCCCCCAGAAGCCTTTGCACATACGTTCTTACAGGGATGCTGAAGAAAATTAAGGGCTGAAGTGATTTTTTCCCCCAGCAAGAAAGATTGGGCCACTTAATTAAGAGCTATCCTTAATCTTGGACAAACTAGGTCTAATTTCTTCAAATTATCCCACATTCCGCTAATTCCACCCCAAGCCCCTTACTCGAGGGGGTCTGAGCAGGAGTGCCCTGAGCAATTTTGAAGGCTTGGATGTAAAGACGGTCTCATTTTCTCCAGACACGAGCGAAGAAGCTCACCCTTGTTATTTGCAGCAGGGAGGGAAAGTGGCGAGAGGCTCGGAGCACAGGGAACATCACCAGCGCCCGCGGCTGCGGCCGCCTTGTCCAGGGGAGGGACACACGCCTGGCATGACGGACAGAGCCTGAGATGTGACAGATGCGCCAGCCAGAAAGCCCTGGTTGGCGAGTCCCAGGTGAGGGGGCACCCCCAAGGGGCCCACGAAACAAGACAAAACAAAAAACTTGAAGGGAGGGAAGGAGGGACGAACTGTGGCTGAGTGCCACACTGTGACTCTGTGGAACATTCCAGCTGTTGGGTCAGGGGCTTCGCCCCGCTGGAGGGACCTGTGCCCAGAGCTGCTGAGGGACAAGCGGAGAGACTCTGCCACCCAAACCTCAGGAACTTGGAGAGGGGAGGGAACCCCCAAAGGGAAATGGAAGCGCTGCGGGAAGAAGGAGATGGGCATGGTGGTTGAGCGTCCCAGAGACTCTGAGAAGGAAGGCATCTGGTACCCGTGATGAATGCTGCTGGTTCGGCCATTCCTGGCTCACCTGGGCTCCAGGACCAATCCCCCTTCCTCAGAGTCCAGCCATCCGGCGCGGGTTACCTTGCAGAGTAAAGGCGAAAGTCCTCCACATTGCAGACCTCAGAGACAAGACGGCCTGCCCCTCTCCTTGCATGAGGAGCTCAGCTGCCTTGTTTGAGAAGCCGTTCCAGGAGGCACCCGCCGGGAGTGGGTCTGGGAGGGAGGAAGGAAGGGAGCTGACGGGGTGAGCAGGGCTCAGTCCTGCGGGGAGACCCATCCCACCTGCCCCCGTGGTCCCCTGGAGGCACACAGCGGGCATTCATGACCCAGCCCTTCTGGCCTATCCTACAGTCCCCAGCAGCCAGGAAACGCGTCCAACAGAGTGCGGTGGGAGGCCTTCTGGTCAGCGCCCACGGAGGTAGTGAAAGCCAAGGGGATCCGGACAGGACTTCTACCTCCCCATCTTATGGGGGAGCAACGAAGGTGAGGACAGTGGAGGGACAGGCTCACAATGACACGGTGTAGCAGAGGCAGCCCTGGGTCCACCGGGGTCCCCCAGTTGCTGCCCTAGCACGTGGCACCCTCCTCCCTATGTCCACATCTGCCCATTGGGGGACACTGCTGGGCTGCTGGCTGCCCAGGCCAGTGACAGCAACCCCCCTCCAGCCCCCCCTCCCCGCCCCGCTCCCGTCAGCTCGGGTGTTCGGCGTGAGCACCTGTTCTATGCCGTCACCGTGCCAGCCTCTGAGAATTTCCATTCCGGAGAATGGAAAACACCACCCCTGCCTTTGGAGCCGGGGCACAGAATGTGTGTTGCGTGGGTGTCCAGTTCTGCGGGTGACGGCCACGCTGCACTAGCCGTAGCAACGAGATCAGTCTTGTTCAGTTGACAACACGTTTTCCAATCCACCCCATGTTTAAAAATCTCAAGAAACCAGTGTCCTCATCTGTAAGAGACAACTGTCCCATAGTCCCTCCCCACAGGGAGAAGGTGCCCTGTGCCCAGAGCCCTGGGTCCACCGGAGCGTGCGTGCCATGCGTGGGCGGCCGCGGGGGGCCGGCGGCGGCCCCTCACCGGGGACCCCCGGCAGGACCGTTGGGACTGGGAGCCAGAGAAAGACGACTCCCTGGAGGGAACTAGAGGGTGTCGTGCTGAGCGAAACAAGTCAGTCCGGGGAAGATAATCCTCCTTGCTCTCACTGATACGTGGAATTTAAGAAACAGAACAGTGCGTCAAAAGAGAAGACGGGAGAGAAACAAAACAAGAGGAAATCAGAGAGGGAGACAGACCTGGAGACTCTCAAGCATAGGAAACTGCGGCTGCTGGGAGGGCAGGGCGGGGGCGGGGGACGGGGTGGTGGGCGTTAAGGAGGCATGGGACCCGCCGAGCACTGGGTGGTCACTGGGGGTCACTGGGTTGCTCTCCCGAAACCAATAGTGCGTTACATGTTAACCAAATTTAAATAAAAATAAATTTTAAATAAAAAACGTAATTAATGAAAAAATACAATTCAAACGACCTTAAGAAAGAGAATTTAAGAATTTGCAGGGTTGTGAAATCTGGGGCTCAAACACTATTTCTTCTCTCTCTGTCCTTCTCGCCCTCTCTCCCTACTCTTTCCTTCTCATCTCTCTTCTCTGTCAGGTCCCCCCCCCACCCCGCCCCGCCACAGACGTTCCCTCCAGGAACCCTGTGCTCATATATACAAGGTCAACAATTCCAGGGAAACGGGCTCTTTTCTCCCTGCTTCCCTTTATCAACACAAGCTTAGGACGTGCAGCCTAGTGACCGTCCGAGTGAAGGAGAGGAAATCAGTGGTGCGTGGCCCGACCCCGACCTGACGCGCTGCTTCCCCCAAGCAAGGATGTCAGGCTGTGGAAACAAGCCGCTAGGAAGCATGTGTATATATTTTTATATGTATCTTAATATGTATGGGTTTTTTTTAAAGATTTTATTTATTTATTTGACAGACAGAGATCACAAGCAGGCAGAGAGGCAGGCAGAGAGAGAGAGGAGGAAGCGGGCTGTCCGCAGAGCAGAGAGCCCGATGCGGGACTCGATCCCAGGACCCTGGGATCATGACCTGAGCCGAAGGCAGTGGCTTAACCAACTGAGCCACCCAGGCGCCCTGTATGTTTAATATATTTTAAATCATATGCTATATAATTAATATGTTAATATAGAACAAATAATATATATAACAAATAATATAGTTAATACTATATATTACCTATCATATAATAAAATATTTTATTATATATTTATTTCATAATCTATTACTGAATTCTATTATATATTGTATACTTGTATTTTATATATTTTTATGTTATATAACATATATTGGAATATATAAAATATATATTTATTATATATTATATATTATTATATAAAGAATATTAAATGTTTGTATCATATATTAATATTTATTAATAAACATATATCTATATATTGTGTATATTATATAATAATAAATGTATTATATATTAAATAGCAATATAAATATTAGGTTATATTCCTGTATAAATATATATTTATTATTTGTTATATATTATTTATTATATGCTTATTATTAATACATTTATTTTATGAAATAACATATTTTTTTAATTTCTTTTTTTTAAAGATTTTATTTATTCATTTGACAGAGAGAGATCACAAGTAGGCAGAGAGGCAGGCAGAGAGAGAGGAGGAAGCAAGCTCCCGACCAAGCAGAGAGCCCGATGCGGGGCTCGATCCCAGAACCCTGGGATCATGACCTGAGCCGAAGGCAGACGCTTAACCGACTGAGCCACCCAGGTGTCCCTAACATATATTTTAAATAATAAATATATATATTAAGGTTTTATTTATTTATTTATTTTTTAAAAGATTTTATTTATTTATTTGACAGACAGAGATGACAAGTAGGCAGAGAGGCAGGCAGAGTGAGAGAGAGAGAGAGAGAGAGAGAGGAGGAAGCAGGCTCCCCGCTGAGCAGAGAGCCCGATGTGGGGCTCGATCCCAGGACTCTGGGATCATGACCTGAGCCGACGGCAGAGGCTTCAACCCACTGAGCCACGCAGGCGCCCCTAAGGTTTTATCTTTAAGTCGTCTCTACACCCAGCACGGAGCTCCGACTCACGACCCTGGGATGCAGAGTTGCACAGTCTTCGGACTGAGCCGGCCCGAGCCCCCTGGGAAGCAGGTCTTTAACTCAGATGCAGGTGCCTACAGTTGCCAGCTAATAAACAAACGAATGAATATCCAGTTTGATAAACGCAATGTGTACGCTGTTATTTTTAAGAGAACAGCCCTGGGGCCCTGGGTGGCTCAGCAGGTTAAGCGTCTGACCGGATCTCGGGTCGGGGTGGTGAGATCGGGCCCCTCATCGGGCTCCATGCTGGGTGTGGTCGAGCCTCCTTAAGGTTCTCCCTCTGCCTCTCCCTCCGCCCCTCTTTCCCTCTCTCCCTCCCCAAAGAAAAAAAAAAAAAGAATCCTATTTCTTTCTGCCTTAGGTACCCCTGGATACAGGGCTTTGAGAATTTTATTTTCCCCCACATTAAACACAGTGACAGACTTTACCCCTGCAAAGAAAACTTTCAGAGCAAGGCACGTGCAGCCCGTGATGATTGATTACCAAGGCAGTGATCTTACCATTGTTTCTTCTTGCATTTCTGGGGAGTTAACCAAACGCACCTTAGGTCTCTATCCGAGGGTCTGAACTTGGGTGCGAGCCCAGTCTCACCTGCCTAGGGGATGCTCGCCGTTGGTTGGAGCGGCCACACTTACTCTCCACCACCCCAGCCCTGGGGCATTCACCCCCCAGCTGCCCAGTGTGGGGGGTGCACAGTTGCCTCCCGAGTCCTCTCTGGAGGTTACCTTCACCCAAAAAGGCCTGCCTCACCCAAGCTCACACCTCTTCACCAGGCAGGGGCAGCCCCTAAGGAGCGGCCAGTAGGTGTGGGGGTAGAGAGGCTTGGCATCCTTGCTCCGTGTGGGACAACTCTGAGAGCCGTCCCAAGGCCACGGCCGGCTGTGCGATGGACGGAGGCCTTCACCGTGCTTCCCGGCTTGTGCTTTCCGCAGCCCCTCCCGGTGGGTCGGTCCCAAGGACTCCGCCTAATAGACCTCCGGTGTGCACGTCTGCATCTCCGAGCCGGCCCGCCGGGCAAGCCAGCCTGCGGCAGGTGGACCCTGAGTGCTCCAAGAGCCTCTGGAATGGGATTTTTGGATCCGGCTCAGCCAGCAGATGGCTGGCAGTGAGGACTCTATCCTTGGTCGGGGAGCACTGATGGCCACGGCCGGGAGGTAGAGGCGCAATTAAGACCAGCAGGAAGGCACGCCAGGGAGAGTGAGGCACATCGGGTATCTGAGAACCAGGGAAAGAGGCAGCCTCCGGCTCTGGAACCGGACGGCTGTTGCTGGGGGCAACTGGAAGCGTTGCAGGAAGACGAGCCAAGGCTGAGGGCGGTTAATCACCAACTAAAGGCTAATTAAGATAACCAGAGGGTCTCCTTAGCGCCGTGTGAATTAGAGGCCCTGGTCTCCTGCCGAGAAACGGCAGGAAGAGCTACGGATCCGGCTCAGGACTGAATGACACGGTTTGCTGAGCTCCGAAAGTTTGAATTCTCAACCCCCGCAGATCGGGCGCGTCAGTGGCTCGGGGCTCCAAAACCAGCGTCCCAGGAGTGAGCACGTGCCCGGTGGAAGCTGACACAGCCCCGTGTGACTTTTCCGCGGTCTGTCACTTAAAGCAGTGGTGAGGGCAATCCCCCAAAGGACAGAGCTTTAGGTGCTGACCCCGGCATCCATGTCACAGGGAAGGCACGCCGGCTCAAGGTTTGAAGACAAACGGATCCTTGAACCTCGGCAGGTGGTTGGATGGGCGTCTCGGGGACCTGGAGAAGGAAGATTAGGAGACCAGCCAGGAGGAGGTCAGGCTTCAGACAGGGCATGCTGTGGGAAGACTTCCGGGGTGCAGCGGGCACCCCCCGCCCTGGAGCGTCCACCAGAGAAGAAGCAAGGCAAGGCGTGCCCGAGGACACAAGGTGACTAGACCATCTGATGTCAGCCAGCCTCTATTGTCAGCCCTCTGGCAGCGGCTGGGGAGCAGGGCCAGAGTAGCCACAGGCCCAGCAGCATGGCCTCCCACTGACCACGGCTGAAGGTCCAGCCTGCCGGCCATGGAAACCAACACCGAGCCCCTCCTGGTGCAGCAACTCGACTGCGTAGACCCTGGAAAGGCAGTGACTCCTCTTGGTTGGAACTGACACACCTAGCATATCAGCCACCTTTCTGCAGAGAAACAGAACCCATAGAGTGTGTATATATGCAGAAAGAGGTTTATTATATAGGGTGGGCTTGTGTGGTGAAGATGCTGGCAAGCTCCAAGTTGCAGCGTTTGGCAGGCTTGGACCTAGAAGATCTGATGGGGCAGTTCTAGTCCAGGGCCCTGGAGACCCTGGACACAATGCAGCAGAGGGAGGTGGAAGTCAGTCTGCTGGAGGAGCGCCTCTTTCTCCAGGACGCTGAACATTTTGTTCAAGACCAGCCTTCAACTGATGAGATGAGGCCCACCCACCTGACGATCAGTCTCCTTTACTTGAGATTCATCTGTTTCTTTCTTTCTTTCTTTCTTTTTAAAGATTTTATCTATTTACCTGACAGACATAGATCACAAGTAGGCAGAGAGGCAGGCAGAGAGAGAGGAGGAAGCAGGCTCCCCGCTGAGCAGAGAGCCCGATGCAGGACTCGATCCCAGGACCCTGAGATCATGACCCGAGCCAAAGGCAGGGGCTTAACACACTGAGCCACCCAGGCGCCCCGAGATTCACCTGTTTAAATGTTCATTTCAATCAAAACCACCCTCCGAGCCAACCCAGAAAATTAAAACGTCACACCCAAGAAAAGGTTTGCCTTTCCTGGCCACAAAGCCTCAGCCAGGCCCGTCCCTCTTCACCCCGTCTGAAGGTTTATTGGGTATTTGATCTACCGATGCAAGAGCCCACATAAAATCGCAGCAAAGGAGGTATGTAGTGTGGGCACAGCCACAGAGTCCACAGTCCTGCCAGAGACCAGGCTCTCCAAAAGCTGCTGGACGCAGGTGGACTGGTTTGTGGAAGGCACAGCTAAGATTCTAGCTTGAAGGTGGTCTCCTGGAAGGGACGGAGGCTGTCCTCCAGGTCAGAAATGACCTCAGTGCAGGACTGTTGTATGGTGTCCTGCCCCCAGTAGGGAAAATATATGGACCCAGGAACCAAGCACGGAAGTACGAACGCCCTGCTTACAATCACTCCCGGTGGCCCCCTTTGGGGAACGGACCCATTCCTGCAACTCTGTGTGCTGTGATCACTGATGTCCTGGTCCTCCAAGGTGGAGCCTTCTGCCAGGGATGCAGAAAGAGTCCCAAGAAATTGGATCATCACAGCTTCGTCGCGCATTACGAGTCGCCATCTTCAGCGTGCGAGGCGACGATCTTTGGTAAGTTTGCCCATCGACGTCAGGTCTCACGAGATCTGCCTTTTCTGGGCATGTCACAGGAATGAGATCGTACGATGTGGTGTCTTCTGTGTCTGGCCTCCTTTGCCCGACGCGCTGTCGAGTTTCCTCCACTTTGCAGCGTGCCCTTGCTCGCCGATCCCTCTGCTCCATGAGCGCCGCTCTGTTGCCGGGATCGAGCGTGTTTGGTTCGGCCATTCACGGGGTCTGTGAGCTCAGTTAACGGACACTGGGCTGTTCGCACTTTTTGGCTAATTAGACATTAAGTGTGAACATCACAACGGTGCCAGCTTTGTGTGGCCTCGTCTCTTTGTTTCCTCCATACCTAGGTGTGCAGTTGCTGGGTCATTTAGTAAGTTTATGTCTAACTTTTTCAGAAAATGATGCCCCACTTTCAAAATAGCTGCACCATTTTGCCTTTCTACAGCCGTGTACGAGGGGCCCATTTCTGCTCGTTGCAACTGACATTTGTTACTGTCTATCTTTTTAATTATAGCCGTTCTAGTGTGTGTGAAGTGCGATCTTATTGTGCTTTTAATTTGCATTTCCCTAATGACTAATGATGTTGAGCATCTTTTCAAGTGCTTATTAGCCATTTGTTTATTTCCTCTGGTGAAACGTCTATTCAAATCTTCTGCCCGTTTTTTAATTGGATGTTTGTCTTCTCGTTGCGTTCTCTCTATATTCTGGATACAAGTCCTTTTATTGGGTCTATGATTTGCAAATATTTTCTCCCACTCCATGGCTTGTCTTTTCATTTTCCTAATGATGTTTTCTGAAGTGTACACGTTTTTTATTTTGATGAGGCTCAATGTATCAATTGTTTCTTTTATAGATTGCGCCTGTGATGCTGCATCTAGGTTATCAAGATTTTCTACGATGTGTTCCTCTGAAGCTTTTAGAGCTTTGAGGTTTTTTTTTTTTTTTTTTTTTTTAGGTCATCTCTACACCCAGCATGGGGCTCGAACTCATGACCCTGATATCAAGAGTCCCACGTTCTTCTTTTTTTTTTTTTTTTAATTTTTATTTCTTTATTTTCAGCATAACAGTGTTCATTGTTTTGGCACCACACCCAGTGCTCCATGCAGTACGTGCCCTCCCTATTACCCACCACCTGGTTCCTCAACCTCCCACCCCCCCCCCGCCCCTTCAAAACCCTCTGGTTGTTTTTCAGAGTCCATAGTCTCCCATGGTTCATCTCCCCTTCCAGTTTCCCTCAACTCCCTTCTCCTCTCCATCTCCCCATGTCCTCCACGTTCTTTGTTATGCTCCACAAATAAGTGAGACCATATGATACTTGACTCTCTCTGCTTGACTTATTTCGCTCAGCATAATTTCTTCCAGTCCCGTCCATGTTGCTACAAAAGTTGGGTATTCGTCCTTTCTGAGGGAGGCATAATACTCCATCGTGTATATGGACCACATCTTCCTTATCCATTCGTCCGTTGAAGGGCATCTTGGTTCTTTCCACAGTTTGGCGACCGTAGCCATTGCTGCTATAAACATTGGGGTACAGATGGCTCTTCTTTTCACTATGTCTGTATCTTTGGGGTAAATACCCAGCAGTGCAATTGCAGGGTCATAGTGAAGCTCTATTTTTAATTTCTTAAGGAATCTCCATACTGTTTTTCAAAGTGGCTGCACCAACTTGCATTCCCACCAACAGTGTAAGAGGGTTCCCCTTTCTCCACATCCTCTTCAACCCACGTTGTTTCCTGTCTAGCCAAGCAGGCACCCCAGGTTTTTATAGCTTTAGGTCTGTAGTCGATCTTGAGTTAGTTTTTGTATGTGGTGTGAAGATCTGGGTCCAACTTTTCGCGTGTGGCTCTCCGATGATCCAGAACCCTCACTTGAAAGCCTGCCCTTCCCGCATTGAATGGACTTGGCGTCTTTTTGTTGTTGTTGTTAAGATTTTATTTATTTATTTGACAGAGAAAGAGAGATCACAAGTAGGGATAGAGGCAGGCGGGGGGTGGGGTAGGCTTCCCGCTGAGCAGAGAGCCCGATGCGGGGCTTGATCCCAGGACCCTGGGATCGTGACCTGAGCCGAAGGCAGAGGCTTTAACCCACTGAGCCACCCAGGCGCGCCTGAATGGACTTGGCATCTTTACCAAAAATCAATCAACTGTAAATGAGAGGACTGGTCGTGGGCTCTTGGTTCTGTTCCATTGGTCCCCCTGTCCTTAAACTGGTTTAACACTGTTTCCATCTCCAAAGCTTTCTTGTAAGTTTCAGAATTAGGAAGTGAAAGTCCTCCTATGGCATTCTTTTTTTTTCCCCCAAAACTGGTTTTGCTTTTCTGTTCTTCTTTTTTTTTTTTTTAAATCCCCTTATAAATTTTGAGATCAGCTTGTCAATTTCTGTGAAAAAACCTCCTGCGATTTTGATAAAGATGGTGCGGACGCTACAGATCACTTTGCGGGAGAATTACCACCTGAGCGATACGGATCTTCTAATCCGCGAACACAAAATGTCTCCATTTACTCAGGAATCCTTTAATTTCCCTCAGCAATGTTCTGCCGTTTTCAGTGTACAGACCTTGCACTTCTTATATGAAATTTATTCCCAAGTATTTTATTCTTCTTGATGCTACCGAGCAGAATTGTTTTTCTTAATTTCATTTTTAGGTTGTTCACCGCTGGTATAGAGAAACACAATTGATTTTCGTATGTTGATCTTGTATCCTATATCCTTGCTGAATGTTTTTATTAATTATAATAGAATTTTATTAATTATAATAGACGCAGCCTTCGCTGCCGACAGCCGGAAGGACATGTCGTCTGGAATAAAGACAATTTTATTGCCTCTGCTCCAACCTGGATGTCTTCGGTTTCTTTGTTATCTCTGGTCGCACCGTCCAAGACTTCGGGCGCACATGCTGAGTAGAAGCAACAGGAGTGAGAACCTCTGCCTTGTCGCTGATCTTAGGGAGAACGTGTGAACTTGGGTATAAGATTTGGGTTGATCCCCTTATCAGGCTGATAGGTTCCATCTACTTGGTTGGTTTGTTTATCATGAACGCATGTTGAATTTTGCTAAATGCTTTTTCTCTCTCTTACTGAGATGGTCGTGTGGGTGTTGTTCCTTATTCTATTAACCTGGCACATTACATTAATTGAGTTTTGGATGCTAATCCTGCCTTTCGTTCCTGGGATAAATCTCACTTGGTTGCAGTCTGTAATCCTTTTTATATGTTGCTGAATTCACTTCCCTAATATTTTGCTGAGGATGTGTGCACCTATACTCATGAGGGATTTGGGTCTGTAATTTTATTTTCTGGTAATGTCTCTGTCTGGCTTTGGTACCAAGATAATACAGACCTCAAAAAATGTGTTGAGAAGTGTTCCTTCCTCCTCTATTTTCTGGAAGAGTTCAGGGAATATTGATGTTATTTCTTCTTTTTTTTTTAAAGATTTTATTTTTAAGTAATCATGTGGCACTCGAAACTCATGAGCTCTAGACCCTAGATCAAAAGTCGTACACTCCTCCAACTGAGCCAGCCAGACACCCCTGACACTATTTCTTCTTTAAACATTTGGTAGAGGGGCGCCTGGGTGACTCAGTGGGTTAAAGCCTCTGCCTTCAGCTCGGGTCATGATCTCAGGGTCCTGGGATCAAGCCCCACATCGGGCTCTCTGCTCAGCGGGGAGCCTGCTTCCTCCTCTCTCTCTGCCTGCCTCTCTGCCTCTCTCTGTCAAATAAATGAATAAAATCTTTTAAAAAAATTTTGGTAGAGGGGCACCTGGGTGGCTCAGTTGGTTGAACGTCTGTCTTCCGCTCAGACGATGATTCCGCTCAGATGATTCCGGGGTCCTGGGATCAAGCCCCACATTGGGCTCCCAGCTCAGCAGGGAGTCTGCTTCTCTCTCTCCCTCTAACCCTCCTTCCTGCTTGTGCTCTCTCTCTCTCAAATAAATAAGTAAAATGTTTTAAAAAATATAAACATTTGGTAGAGGGGCCCATGGGTGGCTCATTCGTTTGAGTGTCCTACTCTTGGTTTCAGATCAGATCATGATCTCTGGGTCGTGAGATCAAGCTCCCCCGTCAGGCTCTGCGCTCAGCGGGGAGTCGGCCACAGATTCTCTCGCTCCCTCTGCCCCTTCCCAGGTCACTCTCATGCTCTCTCTCCCTCTAGCAAATAAATAAATAAAATATTTAAAAGAAAACAAGCCTTTGGTGGAATTCACCAGTGAGCCTAACTGGCCCTGGGATTTTCTTTGTGGGAAGACTTTAAATTACTAATCAATTTCTTTTCTTATTATAGGCATAGTCAGATCTCCTGTTTTTTCTCCAGTGATCTTTGGTGATTTGTGGGTTTGGTTTTATTTTATTTCGTTTTAGGAATGCACCCATTGCCTCAGTTGCCTTACCACTTGGCAGAGAGCTGTTGGTAATATCCCTTGTAATCGCTGGGCACTCTGGGGGGTCAGACTCCCTGTCCTTCTGCCAGCCATGATTTTAATGATCCGTGCATTTGCTCACATTTTCTGGACCAAGAGAGCCAGACTTTCTCTTTTGTTGGTCTTTTTGTAGAATGAACTTCTGTCTTCATAGATTTTCTCTACTGTTTATCTCTTTTCTGCAGTTTTTATGCCTATTCTGATCTTCACTCTTTCTTTCTTTCTGCTCACCTTGGATTTGGGTCATGCTTCTTGTTCCAGCTTCTTCTTTAGTTTTTGTTTCGTTTTGTTTTAAGATTTTATTTATTTGAGAGGGAGCGTGCGCGTGCACCAGCACGGGGGAAGAGGCAAAGGGAGAGGGAGAAACAGACTCCCCACTGAGCAGGGAGCCTGACGTGGGGCTGGATCCCAGGACCTGAGCCAAAGGCAGCGGCTTAACCGACTGAGCCAACCAGGCGTGCCCTGTTCCAGCTTCTTGGGGGCAGGAGATCAGATCAGTGATCTGCCAAGATCTTTCTTTTTTCCTCACGTGGGCATTTCAAAGCTGTCTCCTTCAAGGGCCTCCAGTAGATTCGGGTAGGTTGTGATTTTGTTCTCATTCAGTTCAAAATTCTTTATATTTCCCGAAGTTCCTTCTGTTGTTTTCTAATTTAATTTTGTTGTAATTGGAGAACATATTTTGTATGATGTCAGTTTTTAAAAATTCACTGTGACACGTGCTGTGGCCTAGAAGATGGTTTGAGAGACTATGCCTGGTGCACTTGAGAAGGGCGTGGGCCCCTCCCCACCCCCGTCTATGTCCTCGCTGACCTGCTTCTCCCCTGGATTATTGGAAGGGATGCTGAAGCCTCCCACTGCAAGGGGGCCTCACCCCTTTCCTCTGCCTCTACCTTGGCTTGCATTTTGTGTGTTTTAAAACTCTCTTCAGAAGCACATAAAAGACTAGGATTGTTCTGTCCTCTTGAATCATTGATACTTTCGTCATTCTAGAATGTCCCTTCTTTGTTTGTAGTAACTTTCCTTGTCTTAAAAGTCAATTTTCCTGATATTAATATAGCCACCCCCCAAAATAAAATAAGACGAAATCAGAGAAGGAGACAAACCTAGCAGACCGTTAATCACAGGAAACAAACTGAGGGTTGCCGGAGGGGAGGGCGGCCCGGGACCGGGGTAGCTGGGTGATGGGCGTTAAGGAGGATACACGGACGGAATGAGCACTGGGTGTTTTCCAAGACCGATGAATCATGAACTCTACCTCTATACTCTCTACTGTACGTTAATTGAATTTAAATAAAATAAAATAAAATTTAAAAAATAAATATAGCCACCCCGATTTTCTTAGAGTTTTCTTGGTGTAATTTTTCTATATTTTTACCTTCAACCTTTTGTATCTTTGAAGCTAAAGTTGTCTACCTACTGTTGAAAACATGAAAGTGGATCCTGGTTTTGTTTTTGTTTTCATTTTTATCGCCTGACAATATCTGCGTTTTGTGTGTTTATTTATGTGGAATGTGCTTACTGGTATGGTTCTGCCATTCTGCTGTTTTCTGTAGGTCCATTTTGTTCTTCTGTTACCTCATTCTTTTACGTTAAATACATAACTCCTGGCCTACTATTATCATCCCTTTCTTTTAACTATATTTTAATTAATTAATTAATTTGTTTGTTTTTTAGGATTTTATTTATTCATTTGATGGAGATCACAAGTAGGCAGAGAGGCAGGCGGTGGGGGAGGGAAGCAGACTCCCCGCTGAGCAGAGAGCCGCACGAGGGGCTCGATCCCAGGACCCCAAGATCATGACCTGAGCCAAAGGCAGAGGCTCAACCCACTCACTGAGCCACCCAGGTGCTCCTAAGTATATTTTATTTTATTAAGATTTTACTTATTTATTCAAAAGCGAGAGAAACAGAGCAAAAGCAGGAGGAGTGGAAGAGGGAGAAGCAGGCTCCCCGCTGAGCAGGGAGCCCAATGCGGGGCTCAATCCCAGGACCCTGAGATCATGACCTGAACTGAAGGCAGTCGCTTACCCACCTCAGCCACCAAAGTGCCCCTTATTTTTTTTTTGAAAGATTTTATTCTTTTTTTTTAAATATTTTATTTATTCATTTGACAGACAGAGATCACAAGTAGGCAGAGAAGTAGGCAGAGAGAGAGAGGAGGAAGCAGGCTCTCCATGGAGCAGAGAGCCCGATGCGGGGCTTGATCCCAGAACCCTGGGATCATGATGGGATCATGACCTGAGCCGAAGGCAGAAGCTTTAACCTATTGAACCACCCAGGCGCCCCTGAGAGATTTTTTCTTAAGCAATCTCTACACCCAAAGTTGGGCTGGAACTCATGACTCTGGGATCAAGAGTTGTACACTTTACCAACTGAGCCAGCCAGGTGCCCCTCTTTTAACTGTATTTTAAAAACCATTTTCCTAGTGGTTCTTCTGGGATTACAATGTACATCTTTTTTTTTTTTTTTAAGATTTTATTCATTTATTTGAGAGAGAGAGAGAGCATGAGCAGGGGGAGGGGCAGAGGGAGAAGCAGATTCCCCACTGAGCATGGAGCCCAGTGTGGGGCTCAATCCCAGGACCCCGGGACCATGATCAGCTGAAGATAGATGCTGAAGGCAGATGTTCAACCAACCTGGCTGCCCCACAATGCACATCTTAACTTAAAACAATTTATTTAGGATTAATACTAAACCAATTCCCATAAGATACAGAAACTCTGTTCTAATAGATCTCCTTTCCTTCCCTCTACTCTTTGTTAATATTACCCTATAAATTACATCACTATATATTAAAGCCCAACAACACAGTTTTGTAATTATCATTTTATAACTTGTGTTTCATGTCAATTAAGGAACGTGTAAAATATACTCATAATATCTTTTATTTTTTTCTTATATATTTTATTTATTTATTTATTTGACAGGGAGAGAGACAGTGAGAGAGGGAACACAAGCAGGGGGGATGGGAGAGGGAGAAGCAGGCTTCCTGCAAAGCAGGGAGCCCAATATGGGGCTCGATCCCAGGACTCTGGGATCGTGACCTGAACAGAAGGCAGACACTTAACGACTGAGCCACCCAGGTGCCCCTCATAATACCTTTTATATGTATCTACATGATTGTCTTTATAGGTGCTCCTTATTTCTTCATGCAGATTCAAATTACCATCTGGTGTCATGTCTTTTTATCCTAAAGGACTTCCTTTAGTATTTTGTGGGAGGCAGGACTGCTGGCAATAAATTCTTCAATCTTTGATTATCCGGGAATGTCTTTATTTTGCCTTCATGTTTGAAGGATAATTGTGCTGGATATAAAATTCTTGGCTGTTTTTGCTTTTGGTGCCTTGACTGTGTCATCCTACTCCCTTCTGGCCTCCACTGTTTCTTTCTTTCTTTTTTTAAGATTTTGTTTATTTATTTGAGAGAGAGGATAAGTGAGGAGAGGAGCAGAGGGAGAAGCAGGGAGCCTGACTTGGGGCTTGATCCCAGGACTCTGGGATCATGACCCGAGCCAAGGAAGATGATTCACCAACTGAGCCACCCAGGTACCCCTGACCTCCACTGTTTCTGAAGAGAATGTGAGTGTGGTTTTCTTGTATGGGAAGGATAATTTTGTTGCTGTTTGTCTCAAGACTTTGTCTGCGATGATACGCGCCATAGCCCAATTTTTGTGATGTGTGTGCTGTGGACTGTGTGGTTTCTTCTACTGGAGTTTGCTGAGCTTATTGTATGCAATAGACTGATTGGCCTTTAAAATCAAACTGGCAAAAATTTCAGTGATTATTTCTTCAAAAAAAAATTGCCAGGCCTTTCACTGAGGTTCTCATGAGATCCTGAAGTTCTGCTCATTTTACTCATTCATTTTTCTTTCTACTCTTTAGGCCAGATGTCTTTCTGTTGCTTTATCTTCAGATTTGCTGAGCCTTCTTCCAGCTCACACCTGCCACTGAGCCCCTCCCATGAAGTTTTCATTTCAGTTCTTATACATCTCGGCTCTAGAGTTTCTGTTTGGTTTCTGTTATGCTTCGCCCCTCTGTCTTGGTGTTCTCTAACGGATGAGTCAATGTTATTGTACTTATCTTTAATTCTTTAAAAACGATTTCCTGTAGATCTTTGAACATGTTTTGAGTCTCTGTCCACCAAGCCCAGCACCTAGGATTCCTCAGAGACAGTTTCTAGGGACTGCCTCTTTTCTGTGTGAGGTAACGCATTTTTGTTTCATTCTGTGTCATGATTTCTGTCAGAAAGTGGACATTCTGGATAACAGAACAAATCTGGATCCTGGTTTGCCTCCTCCAGGGATTGTTGCTGTATTGATCGGTCTGTTGAGTGACTTCCCTGGACGGATTACTTAGAGTCTATCCCCTCCCCAGGGTATAAGACTAACGTCTATGCTTTTTAAAATTCTTGGCTCTGTTGTTATTCCCAGCTCCCTAGAAGCTGACCCTGGATAATGATAGCTTAGGAGTCAGCCAGCAGCTGGTCAAGGTTTTGCTTAAACATCCCAAGCCAGTAAGATTTCACCCTTCGGTGTGGTGAGGCAGAGGTTCAAAGTCCGGCCTTTCACTGCCTGCTTGTGCAGGGCCCCGTGGTCAGCCGGGGGAGGGGTGGCAGACCAGGCCTTCTCCCATCTTCCCTGAGCGCACACATGTACACAGCCTTCCAGATCCCCAGGAATCTGCGAGACTTTCATCAAAGCTATACCCTACAGCTATCCCGCTCCTCAGATCTCTCTTTTAAATTTTTGGTGAGTCTGTCACTTTCCCAAATCAGTATTACAGCCTCAGGCAGCCGTGATATTGGCCTTCCTTGATTATTTGCCGGAGAGATGACAATTGTTTTTGACGGCGCCCCTGGACAAGGGGCTTTTCTCTGGAGCTCCAAATTAGATCAATGCTCTCCGGCAGGCTGGTCGGCAGGCTTCCACGTCCATGTGGGCAAAAGGAGACGGGAGCAGCTTCATGCTGAAATGGCACAAATTCCATCATTGTCAACAAGTTTCGTACCTTTTCTTGAAGAAATGTCTTTCGATTTGTTATGTGCCTTTGGTTAATTTCCAGAATTCTGAGATGGTCAGTTTTGACGATATTGTCCAATGTTACCACTGCTTTGTGACGGGAGCTTTGCTGAGGCCCTCCACTCACCACTTCCCCTGTTCAGCTGGCCGGTCATTTCAGGCCCTTCGTGCAGAGACCAGTAGACAAGGAAGAGTAACCATTCTGGCAGGAGGAGATGGGGTTTCAATTAAATGATGGGAACAGGAAGAAACATACGGGGCACCTGCGTTACTCCTGGGCGCTGCGTTGTCCAGTGCACTGGTAAATGGACAGGTGCAGCAGGCATGGCCTGAGCAGGACGAGGCGAGCAAGGTGAGGGTCCAGTCTCTCCACCTGTAAGCCACCTAGACCATCGATGACGATGAGAGAAACCTCGGGTCCGTCGGAGAAGTGGTAGACAATGAGTATCCGTGGCAGCCTCAAGGTCAGCTGTAACTACAGGGCGGTCGGTTCATTTCACTGTTTCTCTTGGGAGGTTTCCCAGGAAAAGAGGCTCTTAGAGTCCTGAAGGAGTTACTCTCAGAAACTGTTATGTGAAGCAAGTGGACTCAAGTGGCCCTGGAGCTCTACTGTATTGGACACAATTTGGGACCGAAATGTCCATTTCCCCCACTGCTGGGTATGTAGATAGCTGAGAGCTCTCCGCGGAGTCCCTGTCCCTCACTTCTCCCAGTGCACTTGACTGAAGAGAACCTCCTTGCCCAAGGTCAAAACCCCCTTCCTCGGGCAATCCACATCCAACGACTGGTTAATACAGATGTACAAATGTCTAGCCCCCTTCCCCCGAGGCAGGACAGCTCTGAAAGGTGCCAAAGGTCCACACACCATTGCCTGAGGACTTTGCAACTGCAGGACAACTCGGCCTAGCCCACTGTCCGCTCCTGGTTCCTTGCCCACCCCCCACGGAGTTGTTGATCTTGAGGACATTTCTCAACAAATCTCTGGTACGCACATCTCCACTTGGAGCACATGTCCGGGGTGCCTGAGCTCCAACAGCTGACACGGCACCATCTTGAGTCAATCATACTGAATAAGCACAGCATTTATGAACCGAGTCCCTCCTCAATCCTCCCGGCCGCGGGGAGGGAGAGGACGGTGGCCAAAACACCAAAACCAAATGAAAGCCCGAAGGACAGCTGTAAAAAATGAGGGCAACTGTTCTATGAATGGGTTGTTAAACTGTTTAGGACACTCCTGTCTAAAATCATGATTGCACAAGACCGTGACCTCTGAGACTGACAGTCACCTCTGCTGACACGTGGTGTTTACAAGGCCTGAGCTGGAAACAACTTCGGATCACGGACTGAGTGGGATACAGGCTCAGTATCAGTGCTGGGCACCGTGTTCCCAGGTGCCTAGGATGCATTGCCAAAATGAATGCAGATGGTCCTTTTCACACATGTTTTGTTGTGCTGGTCTTCCTTGATGCCCACTCAGATGGCAGGCTGGGGTCACACAGCAGTCGAGAGGCAGAGCTTAGAGCTCGGGAGCTGTACTCACTGGGGTTCCATCAGAGAAGTTGGACTAGACAGGGAGAGGGGGCAGAGAGAAAGAAATCTGCTGCAGGGATTTGACCTTGCATGGCACAGGGGGCTGGTAAGCTCCTCTGATGCTGGATTGGATGTGATCAGGGGAGACCAAGAGCAAGCCTGAGCCTCACAAGGACAAGGAGACCCCGGGCAGTCCCGCAGCCTCCAAAGCTGGTGGTAAGAGTGTCCCCCAGAGTCCTAGATCCTTCGTCACACACACCTGGCCAGGAGTCGGGGACTGAAGGAGCACCATATTCTCTCTCTCTCTCTCTTTTTTTTTTTAAGATTTATTTATTTATTTTAGCAAGGGAGAGCAGGGGTTGAGGGCGTGGCAGAGGGACAGAGCGTCCCAAGCAGACTCCACGCTGAGCGGAGAGCTTGATGCAGGGCTCGATGTCACGACCCTGAGATCATGACCTGAGCCGAAACCAAGAGTCGGACACTGAACCGACAACATCACTCAGGCGCCCCATGTCCACGCTCCTTTTAAATCCTGTGGCCAAAATACTGAGATCGAAAGTTAACTATTATTGCCACGTCTTATGCTAGATGGTAAGGAGGGGAGAGACTCAGAGGAATAAAATATTTGCCACATCTGTACATATGTATTAAAAAATATAGTTCCAAATTGTATATAAAATTTAAAAATTTTTAAATTTTTTTATTAAATTAAATTAATTTTATTAAATTAAAAAATTTTTTAAAATATTTTATTTTTTAATTTTTTTTTATTTTATTTTTTAAGGATTTTTTTTTGACAGAGAGAGAACGATCACAAGTAGGCAGAGAGAGGGGGAGACAGGCTCCCCGCTGAGCAGGGAGCCCGATGCGGGGCTCAATCCCAGGACCCTGGGACCATGACCTGAGCCGAAGGCAGAGGCTTTAACCCACTGAGCCACCCAGACGCCCCATATAGAAAAATTTCTTATATACAAGATAAGGAATAAATTTCCTAGTTGTTGCAGTCACCATTTCTGCAGCTGGTTACGTAGTCATCGCTGGTATTTCTAATTCCTTTCTTCCGGTATCCTTTTCCCATTCCCTTCACCTTTAGCAAACGGCTCGGCTAGTCGTGCTTCTCCGCCTCGCAGAACAGTCCAGGCGTTTACTCACAAGCACTGGGGATAATGGAAGTTCTACCTGCTCTGGGTTGTTAACACGTGGCACTGAGTTTGCTCACAGGACATGGGCAGAATAGGAAGCACCAGGGAGACCTTCTGCATTCCAGACACAATTCTCCTTACCCCAGCGTGTCCTTGCAGCCCAATTTCTCCCTGATCGTCAGCATCAATCACCCCAGCCAGTACAGTGACCCCCTTCTTTGCTTGTTGATTCAGCACCACGGGGAGTTGGAGTGGCCAGATGGCGGTCTCGACCGCCCGCTCAATAGAATCATTGTTGTGTCAATGACGGAAGCGTTCTGTAAATCCATCGATGTTCGTTTTGGCAGAGACACTGAGAAGGCAGGGAAGGCAGGTTCGTAGGCAGGGTAAATGTCTATTCCAGGAAGGACAAAGAGCTGCCCCCTTCCCTGAGGGGAAGGGCCCAGTGTCATCAATCTGCTTCCAGGTATTTGGATGAGCCCCCGGGGATGGAGCCGTGTCCGGACCCAGTTGGTTTCCACTGTCAACAAATTGGGCACTCAGCGGTGCCTACCGATGACTGGCCTCAGAGGCTAGAAGTAAGTGATGAGTCCTTACGTGCCCTACATCCCTTCCCACACAAAAACAACAAGAGTGTCCGAGAAGGAAAACTAATATCTACCAAAAAGGTCATCTTGTCTACCCGGATAATAAACTCTTCCTCCGCCGAGGTCACCCTTCAATGACCTTGGAGACCATTCACGTGAGACACAAATATCTTCACACTCTGTACTGAATTAGAAGGGTCTACTCACTTCCTTCTTCCTCAGAGGTTCTCGTCGCCAATTTTTCAATTTTATTCCTTCCAGTTCTCTGACTACCCAGCCAGACAATTAGCCAGAGCCCAACCCATTAGCCAGAGTCCATCAATCAATAGAGACCTGTGACTCTGGCCATCTCTCCTTTCAGATGAAAGGGACAACTGAAATTCTGCCTATTGGTAGGAGGTTCCCTTATCGCTGGTCTTCTGGGCGGTCCCAAGGCAAGTTCTCTGTGTCGTAGCTATTCATTTTTGATGGTACCTGCATATCCTGAGAACCATCTGTAAGCCCAAATGGAAAGTTTTCTTCCTCACTTACCTGGAAGTTCGTGGGAACTCCCCAAGAGGCCATAAATACGGATTGATAGAGAGAAGGTGATGATATCAAAGAACAGGGGCCATGAATATCTGGGTCACTTCCTCGGGCAACTTAATCTTGCTTTAATGCCTTGCTTGAAACTGAACTTCTACACACCGCTTCCCTTTGATGGCAGAGTACTGCTGTGCACAGCCAAATTTCAGGCTTTCTGGGTCAGAGTACACTTTACCCACAACGGGTAGCTCAGATCACAGGGTAATTTGGTGGCCCATGGTCAAGACTTCAATCTCTATGAAAGCCCAGTAGCAAGTTAAAAATTGTTTCTCAGCTACTCTCAAATGGAATATAGTTAGTGGCCCTTGGGTGGCTCAGTCAGTTAAGCTTCGGCCTTTGGCTCAGATCATGATCCCAGGGTCCTGGGATCAATTCCCGCATCAGGGTC
This sequence comes from Meles meles, assembly GCF_922984935.1. Taxonomy (NCBI): domain Eukaryota; kingdom Metazoa; phylum Chordata; class Mammalia; order Carnivora; family Mustelidae; genus Meles; species Meles meles. Next base: position 147,195,986 of record NC_060071.1, on the reverse strand, counting down.
CCTGCTCGGTGGGAAGTCTGCTTCTTCCTCTCCCTCTGCTCTCTCTCTCTCTCTCATAGATAAATAAAATATTTCTTAAAAAATGGAAAATAGTTATCCACAGAGGATGGCAGGAATTGGCTCCAGAATTCTAATGTTTTGCACCAGGACTCACCTATGAGTGGCTCCTAACAGCCCCTCTGCTTCTGATGCTTTGGGCACCGCTGGTTCTGCTGGATCATGGGGCCCAAGAGGCAGAGCAGCTTGGAAGGCGGCCTGGACCTGTTGTAGAGCCTTCTCTTGTTCCAGGCCCCACTCTAACCGGCAGATCTTCAGGTCACTCAATAAAGCAGTCACAAGAGAAGGCCCAGATGAGGTCTATGTTGCCTCCAAAATTCAAGGAATTCCATTAGAACTTGTGTTTCTTTCCTGTAGATAGGAGGTAACAGATGAAGCAACGTGACCTTTGCCTTGGAAAGAATATTTCAACATGTCCCCAAATTCCTGAACTCCCAGAATTTTCACTGAGGCAGATGGCCTCTGAATTCTTTTGGAATTTATTTCCACCCTCTGGCATGCAAGGGTTTTACCAGTGTACCTATTCACCAGGTCCGATCAGCGGAATATCGTCAATGTCATGCATCAGCATGATGGCCTGGTAAGGGAAAGGCAAGCAAAGTCCCCAGGAAGATTATGACATGGCTGGAAAGCTGATACATTGAAAGCAACTGGTTTTTTGGTCTTAACAGGTACAGAGAAAAAAACCACATTCACCAACGAAACACCTGAAAACCAGTGTCCAGCCATGTGCAGATTTCCTCCACCATGAACGGTGAGCCAATGGGAGGTGGTGGCGAATGGGAGCCACCAACTGATTGAGCTTACAGTGATTTACTGCCATCCTCCAGGACCTATTTTCTTCTCAGACCCAGTGGGTAAGTTGAAAGAGCGTATTGTAGCAGTCACCGCTCCTGCATCCGTCAAGTCCTTGATGTTGCCACAGAGCTGTGCAATCCCCCAGCAGGACAGTACTATTTTCATACTTTGGGTGTACTATTTTCATAGATAGAGGCAGTGCTGGTGACTTCCAGCTGGCCTTTCCCACCGGAAGAGACCTCACTCTGGGGGTCAAAGGATTAATATGGGCATTCTGACAATTGCTGAGTGCATCTGTCCTAGAATCCTATCTCCCCCATAGGTTGTTGAGCAAACTGCATAAGGTTGTGTATTTCAGGGCGCCTGGATGGCTCGGTGGGTTAAGTCTCTGCCTTCAGCTCAGGTCAAGATCTCGGGGTCCTGGGATCGAGCCCCACATTGGGCTCTCTGCTCAGCGGGGAGCCTGCTTCCCCCTCTCTCTCTCTCTGCCGGCTGGTGATCTCTGTCTGTCAAATAGATAAATGAAATCTTTAAAAAAAAAAAAAAAAGGTGGTGCATTTCAAGTACTTAGCGCACATTATCAGAAAGACAAGAGATGACAGGTGTTGGCAAGGACCTGGAGAGAAGGGGTTCCTGGGCACAGTCAGCGGGAATGTCACTTGGAGCAGCCTCTACAGGAGGAGTGAGGCAGCGCTCGAAGAAGGAAGAATAGAAACCCCCCGGCGATGTAGCCGTCTGGTTCCTGGGTGACACAGGTACACGGCGTCTGTCTGCCCTTGGCTCTACCGTGATTTGTGGAGGCCGTCCAACCACACTTGCTCAGTACGTGTCTCTGGGTCACACGTTGGTAATTCTCCCAACATGTCAAAACTTTACTCATTGTTTGGGCCGTTACGGTCGTCTGTGACCTGTGATCTTCGATGCTCCGTTGCAATCGAAGCTGATCCGCAGCTTCTGGCTGCGGCGAATCACGGAAGACCATGAACTTCATCAATGTCGTGTGTGTCCTGATGGCTCCCCCCACCAGCCATTACCCCTCTCTCCCCATCTCCTGGGCCTCCCTGGTCCCTGAGACACAACAATGTTGGAATTCGGCCCGTTAAATAGGCCCACGGTGGTCACTACGTGGTGTCCGGTGAAGGAAGAGCCGCGTCTCTCGCTTTCCATCAAAGCTGGAAGCGAGTGCGGCGAGGAAGGCACGTGGACGGCGAGAGGGGCCGACAGCTTGGCCTCTGACACCGGACAGTGAGCCCGGCCGTGGATGCAAAGGAAAAGTTCTCGAAGGATTAGAAGTGCCCCTCCAGCAAGCACAGGGATGGTAAGAAAGCGAGACGGCCTTCGCGCCGATCAGAGAAAGTCTGAGTGGTCGGGAGGGATCAAACCAGTCGCCACAACGCTCTCTCCCGCCAAAGCCTGGTCCAGAGCCAGGCCCCGACTCTTCCGTCCCCTGGAGGCGGAGCGGGGACGAGCCTGCCCAGGCAGAGACGGGAGGCGGCACAGGTGGGCTCCGAGGCTGAAGGCCAGCAGCCGCTCCGGGACGGCCCGTGCGAGGGCAGCCCGCCCAGCCGGTGGACAGGCCGAGCACGTTCTCCAGAAGAGCGAGCCATCCGGGGGCATCTAGGACTTCCGCAGCCGGAGAGGCGAGCCCAGTGCCTGTCGTCTAAGCTCCGGAGGCCGGGCTGAGCCTCCTGTTGGCGGCGACGCAGCTGGTGACTTGGAGTGGAAGCCGCGCTCACCTACCCTCCTGGATATCTGGGCCCCCACAGTCCTCCTGCCTCTGCTCTGCCTGCGCTCCATGAGCGGAACCACAAAGCCCCGATGACACGGTTTACTGAGTATTTCCAGCCCGCTGTTGAGACCTGCTGCTCAGAAAGCAAGAGATCTCCTGCCGGAACTACTGCTCGGGGGCGCCTGGGTGGCTCAGTCGGTTAAGTGTCTGCCTTCGGCTCAGGTCATGATCCCAGGGTCCTGGGATCGAGCCCCGCATCAGGCTCCCTGATCAGTGGGATCTGCTTCTCCCTCTCCCTCTCCCTCTGCTGCTCCCCCTCATATGCTTTTTCTCTCAAATAAATAAAGCAAATTTTTTTTAAAAAGTCCACAGACATTAGTGCTCACTGCAGGGCACCTGGACGGAGATGGACGATGAGATGAATGTTGTGTTCACGCCTGCTGCCACGACAGCCAGCCGACAGATCGAGGAATCACTTTGATTTTTAAGTCTTATTATCAAGAAATGCCCGTCCTAAGGCTGTAGCTGCCATAATAGTGATTCCTCTGACGGATCGGGGCAAAGTCGATGGAAACGTCCAGAAAAGGATTCTCGGTTCCAGATGCCGTCAAGAAGATCCATGACGCATGGGAAGGGTCAGACTGTCCACAGGGGTTCGGAGGAAGTGGATTCCAGCCCTCGTGGGTGACGGTGAGGGTCCGAGTCTTGAGTGGGGGGAGTCCCTGCCGATGTGGTGGAAACAGCGAGAGAACCAGAGCCAGAAGCGGGGCCAGAAGACGGGACGGAACCGCCACAGTCTCCCGATCAATCTTGAAAGGCGGCGGCGAGGCTTCTTGTGGGCGAGCAGAGAAGCTGCGTTCCTGACCCCGAGACTGCTCCCGGGGAGAGGCCGTGCGGGCGGCTGAGATGACAGGGGACCTAGACTGTCCCGCACGCTGAGTCACAAAGCAGCGGCAGGGCTGGGGAGGGCCGACTCCCGTTTTGGAAGAAGTTCTCCTGCGGGTCAGATGCTGTCCAGCAGCGTCGCCTGCTACCGAGAATCGTTCGTGGAAGGAAGAGCCCGTCGGTGCCAAAACATCCTTCCTGTCTCGTGTTCAGAAACTGCTGTGGGCACCCCAGCCTCCAGCCCCCGCCACTGGTCAGCAGCCGGCGCCGTGGGGGCCGGACCCTGCTCCAGCGAAGACTGGACGGGCTGGGAGCCCAGATGGCGGTGAGCGTGGTTAGCAAGGAGGAATTTTTTTAAAGATTTTATTTATTTATTTATTTATTTATTTGAGAGAGAAAGAGAATGTATGCAGGGGGAGCAGCAGAGGGAGAGGGAGAGGCAGGCCCCTCTTTAAGCAGAGAGCCCAAGCGGGGGCTCAGTCTCAGGACCCTTGAATCATGACCTGAGCCGAAGGCAGAAACTTAATGACTGAGCCCCCCAGGCACCCCAGCAATGAGGTATTTTTACAAGAAGGTAGGTACAGACTTTCTTTCTTTTTTTTAAAAATATTTTATTTATTTATTTGACAGACAGAGATCACAAGCAGGCAGAGAGGCAGACAGAGAGAGAGGAGGGGAAGCAGGCTCCCTGCTGAGCAGAGAGCCTGACGTGGGGCTCGATCCCAGGACCCTGGGATCACGTCCTGAGCCGAAGGCAGAGGCTTTAACCCACTGAGTCACCCAGGCGCCCCCAGACTTTCTTTAGACATAATCCTATTACACACATAATAGACTACAATAGAATTTAAACGTAACTTTTTTTTCCAGGAGACTTTGTTTTCTGATGCAGAAATGGTTTTTAGTTTTTAATGAACTTGTAAACGAAAAAGCTCCCATTTCAAAATAAAAACAAAATCCCAGACCACATAGGTATTCACCGTGATTCATTTATATAAGCAACATATATACATACTCAGTTCTAAGATGTTAACTAAATTTCTGTGACGAATATACTTCTTTAAAAATATCAAGAACAGGGGTGCCTGGGTGGCTCCCCAGGTTAAGCCTCCATCTTCGACTCAGGTCATGATCTCAGGGTCCTGGGATCGAGTCCCGCATCAGGCTCTCTGCTCAGTGGGGAGCCTGCTTCCCCCTCTCTCTGCCTGCATCTCTGCCTACTTGTGATCTCTGTCTGTCAAATAAATAAATTTTTTTTTTTTATATCAAGAACACTATAGGGGCACCTGGGTGGCTCAGTCTGTTGCGTGCCTGGCTCTTGATTCAGCTGAAGTCATGATCTCCATGTCATGAGATCAAGTCCCAAGTCAGACTCTGCAGTCAATATGGAGTCTGCTTAAGATTCTCTCTCTCCCTCTCCCTTTGCCTTTCTTACCTTGGCTCATTCTCTCTCTCTCAAAACAAACAAACAGACCAAAAAACCAAAGAATATTATAGAATTAATACAGAGTCCTAAGGATAGTCTAGTCACCACTACATTTCTTTTTTTAAAATTTTATTTATTTTTTCTTTCTTCATCATTTTATTTTTTTATTTCTTTTTTTGGTGGGGGGAATCCACAAAAAACGTATCTATATTTTTATACTGGGGGGAGGGAGTAGAAAAGAAAGCCCCCACCCTGGTCCTACCCAGTGGCAACTTCTTGCCCCAGAGGGTTAAGGAAGATTCTGAGGAAATAAAATTGTCTGGAAAAATCAAGTGCAGCTACTTTGAATGTCGTGGGTAGAGGGACAGAGGGGAGCGTGAAGCCCCTTCACACCCGCCATCTTGCCTCAGATCATGTACCACAACTCAGGGGTGGGGAAAGCGCCACTGCTACTCCTGCTTCTTGGGATTGTTGGTGGCCTCACAGTGACAGAGAAGGACAAGCAGGAAGAGGGACACCCAGCACGTTGGCAATGATGGCAAGCCGCACGTTTTCATCATCCTGAACAGCTGGTCTCACTCCCTCATTTTATGTTTTTGTTTTCATGATGGTAATTGCACAATAAGCACATCCCCCATCCCCTAGATTTCCCCCAGACCCCCCGTCTCCCCTCTGGTGACCATCAGTGCGTTCTCTCCAGTGAAGAGTCTGTTAATTGGTTTGTTTCTTTCTCTGTGTGATTTTTTTTCCTTTGCTCCTTTGTTTCTCAAATTCCACACACGACTGAGAGCGTATGGTATTTGTCGTTCTCTGACTCACATCTTGTTTAGCAAGGTACTCTCGGGCGCCACTCATGTCACTGCAAATGCCAGGGTTTCCTTCTTTTTTACGGCTGAATGGTATTCCATTACAGATACACAGCACTTCTCTATCCAGTCATCTATCCACGGACACTTGGGCGACTACCATCATTTGGCGATTGTAAATAAGGCTGCTGTAAGCATAAGGGTACATGTATCCTTTGAATTAGTGGGGTTTTTGGTATGCTGGGGTGAATACCCAGTAGTGTGATTGCTGGGTCATAGGGTAGCTCTATTTTTACCTTTTTGAGGAACGTCCAGACTGTTCTCCAATGTGGCTGCCCCAGCTTGCGTTCCCACCCATGGTGCGAGAGGGGTCCCCTTTGTCCACGTCCTCCCCGACACCTGCTGTTTCCCGTGTTGTTGATTTCAGCCGTTCTGACTGGCATGAGGTGGGATCTCACTGTGGTTTTGGTTTGCATTTCCCGGATGATGAGTGACATTGAGCATCTTTTCATGTGTCTGTTGGCCAGCTGGATGTCTTGTTTGGACAAATGTCTGTTCCTGTGTTCTGCCCATTTTTAAATGGACTATTTGTTTTTTTGGATGTGGAGTTGTGTCTGTTCTTTATGTATTTTGGTTACTAACCCTTTATCAGATATGTCATTTACAAATATCTCTTCCCATTCTGTCAGTTGCCTTTTAGGTTTTGTTGATTGTTTCCTTTGTGTGCAGAAGCTTTTTTTCCGACGTAGTCCCAATAGTTTATTTTGGCTTTTATTTCCTTTGCCTCAGGAGACAAAACTAGAAAAATGTTGCTTCAACTGATGTCAGAGAGATTACTGCCTGTGTTCTTTCCATGGATTTTTATAGTTTCAGGTCTCACACATAGGTCTTACATCCATTTTGAGTCTGTTTTTGTGTGTGGTGTAAGGAAATGGTCCAGTTTCATTCTTCTGCATGTGGCTGTCCAGTTTTACCAACACCGTTTGTTGAAGAGACGGTCTTTTTCCCACGGGATATTCCTTCCTGCTTTGTCAAAGATTAATTGACCATATAGTTGTGGGTTTATTTCTGGGTTTTCTGTTCAATCTAATTGAGCTGTGTGTCTGTTTTTATTCCGGCACCATACTGTTTTAATTACTACCACTTTGTAATGTAACCTGGAGTCTGAATTGTGACTCCTACCTCCACTTTTGTTTTTCAAGACTGCGTTAGCTATTCGAGCTCTTTTGTGGTTCCTTACAAATTTATCTTTAGATTTACTTATTTATTTTCAAGATTTTATTTATTTATTTGACAGAGAGAGAGAGAGAGACAGCAAGAGTAGTAACACAAGCAGGGGGAGCGGGAGAGGGAGAAGCAGGCTTCCCGCCAAGCAGGAAGCCCAACTCGGGTCTCAATCCCAGGACCCTGGGATCATGACCTGAGCCAAAGGCAGACGCTTAAGCAACTGAGCCCCCAGGACCCCCTATTTTCAGATTTATTTATTTTGAGAGAGAGCGCATGCAGAGGGAATAGCAGAGGGAGGGGAGAAAGCAGAGAAGCCAGACCCCCTGCTGAGTGCAGAGCTTGCCGTGGGGCTCGATCTCACAACCCTGAGATCAGGACCAGAGTGGAAATCGAGAGTTGGACACTTAACTGGCTATGCCACCCAGGCGCCCCTCCTACACATTTTAGGATTGTTTGTTCTAGTTCTGTTGGCATTTTGACAAGGAGTTGCATGATATACTTGCCTCCTTGCGGAAAAATCCAACCGATGAGTATCAGGACACCGTGACGAATGAGGCTCCGGGTCCCAGACACTTCATACCACATTTCTCACTGTGTTTGGGGAGAAGCTAAATGGCACAGATCGGAACACATCCTCAGAGATGCCTTTGCTGGCTTCAGTGGAAAAGCAACTGGCCCCATCCAGGAAGAGCAGTGGGACGCTGAGTTACAGACGAGCGGGTGGAGGAGCTGGACAGAAAGCGGAGTCACCGTTCCATCCAGGGCACACACACTCTTACACGTGGAGCAAGAGACAAAGATGGCCAAAAAGGGCTTCGGTGCCCGCCACGTGTTCCTTGTTGCCACTCTGGACATTTCTGAGACTGTCAGAGCCCATTGCATGCCCTTAGCTTTGCAGCTTTTGTCTTTCGGTTGTTTCTTCTCATCCATGTCGGGCACACGCGTACCTATAATCAGACGGGACCTGGGACTTTTTATGGTTTCCAGACTAGAAAAGAGGGCAATTTAACTTACCAGTTCTCCCCCCATCTCAAATAACTGCAGGCTACCTACAGTCAGCATATTTTTTCGGAGAAAGTTATTGACTTCAGTTTTTTCTGAATCATAATTAAACTTGAGGATAAAAAAAAAATGTAACAGGAAACCGAAAAATACATTGATGGGTTTAATGCAGCATTTGCCTTATTGTGGTGGTCTGGAACCAAGCCCACAGTGTCTCTGAGGTGTGGCCACATATCCAAAAGGGATAAGATCACCATCTCGAAGCGACACACACATTCCCGTGTTCACTGCAGATTTACAGTAAGAAAAACATGGAAAGAACCTAAGTGTCCACAATGGGTGGGCAGAGGAGGAAAATGGACATAGAGAGATAGATGGAGAGATACACAATAAAGTCACAATGGGGTGTTAATCAGCCATAAAGAGGAGGGAAGTCATTTGTGAAAACACGGATGAGTCCTGAGGGCGTGAGTCCAAGCGAAAGAAGAGAAAGACAAAGGCCATATGATCTGACGAAGCTGAACTCCTAGAAATAGAGAGCAGGTTGGTGATACCAGAGGTGCGGGTCGGGGAACAGGGAGATGCTGGTCGAGGGGCACAAAGCACTAGTTATCAGCGGTTAAGTCCAGGAGCCCTGTGCAGTGTAGTGACTAGTGGAGACAATACTGAATCGTCCCCCTGCAAGTCACCTGGAGAGTGGATCTGAACTGTTGTCCCCACTACAACCATAGGGTCATGATGGGAAGTGATGGGTGTGTCAACCAACCTCACGGCAGTGATTATTTTGCAATATACACGCACATCACGTCATCACGTCGGACGCCTGCAACCGGCACACCGTTGTGTGTATGTTGCAGCTGAGCAGACTTGGAGCTGAGGCACTCAACGTGGCCCTGCCGTGGTTTCGTCCCTGCTCCATCAACCTGGACCAGGGTTTCTCTACCTGGGCACAATCTTCATTTGGGGCCAAATAATTCTTTGTTAAGGGGATTGTCTCGTCTTTGTCGGCTGGGTGGCAGCATCATTGGTCTCTACCCATCGGGGGCCAGTCACCCCCCGTCCAGCCTTGACAGCAAAAAAAAGACTCCACACATTGTCAGGTGTCTCCTGAGGGACAAAGTTGTCCTCAAGGGAGGACTTGAGGCTCATGAATCTTTTGTCTTAATTTCCACATTTGTAAATAAGCAGATGAGGCTAGAGATTAGATTCCTACCAAGCTGCCATTCGGGCGGGCATCTGTCTGTCTGTCCCCTCTTTAGGAAACCAGTGCTGTGTGTCTGTCCTGTGCGATTTTTACTCATACGGTTTTCTGCTTAATACCTGATGGCGCAGCTTGACCCTTCACTGTTTCTTCTCGTGGTTCTTGTTCCCACTTCTTCATTTTTGAATCAACTCTAGGCCCCGTAGTATCTAGTGATCGAATACCAATAAATAACGTTAAACTTATAAATTAATTTGGGGGATCATTAGCATCTTTATAACATCGGGGTCTTACGTCATTACGATTTTTGGACATGCTATTGGTATTCAGGCTTTTGGATAAGAAGGGGACGTGCGCCATCTTGCTAACTTTCATGTTCACTTTCAGTCATTCTCTTGAGTTTTTGTGTCGGACAATAATATCATTCTTCAATCATCATGTGATCTCCTTTCCAGACCTCAGGCTTGTTGGTTTTTCTTATCTATTGCGTGGGCTAGAAGTTCTAGAACAACAGTGGAAGGAACTGCTCTCCTTATCGGCTTGCTGTGGACTGAATGCATCCCCCTCTCCGCCGCCGCCCCACAGGGCTCATATGTTGAACCTTAAGCTCCCGGTGTGACGGTACTTGCAGTTGGGGCTTTGGGGAGGTCACGAGTCTCCCAGGATGGGACTTGTGCCCTTGTAAGAAGCCAGCAGAGAGTGCAAGTTCTGTCTCTCTCTCTTCCTCATAAGGACACAGCAAGATGGCGGCCATCTGCAAGCCAGGCAGAGGGCCTTCAACTAGAACGTGTCTGCCCACCACTGTGAGAGAGAAGTGTCCGTCATAGAAGCCCCAGGGCTATGGCATTTTGGTCTAGTTGTCAGAGCCGACGGAGGCGCTGCTCGTTGCAGATGCGGGGGGAGGTAGGTGGCTCAGGGACAGAGCCATGTGCAAAGCCAGGCCTCACTGACTCTAGAGCCAGAGGCCTTCGCTGCTGGGCATAAGACACGGCCTCACCTGCCCTTGGCTTTACGCACCCGTAAGATAGTAAACATTGCTGGAGACAGACATTCTTCGTGCCGTTAAGGATACACGCACTCTTTCCCAGTTTGCTTAGATGTTTTTTAAAAAATCGGGAGTGCATACCCTCTCCTTCCTTCTGGCACCAATTCCTTTGACTTGGTATTTTTTTTTATCTTTTGACTTATTTGGGGGGCGGAAATTTAGTCCGTCCTTACGTTTGTGTCTTCGCTGGTCCCAGCACAGCAACGCCTGGGGCCACCCTGGCTTCAGGACAGAGCCCTCGGCAGTCCCGAAGTTGCTGGGAGCTCCCGACCCAGCGAGGGGGCGGTTGGCTCTCCGCCTCCTCCCTGCTGTGCACAACCGAGGGTCTCGGATGGGAAAGGTGGGGTGAATGTTTTCCTCTTCAGCAGCGGGAGAGAGTGGCTAAAGGGAAGAAAGCCACAGACGCTCGCGTCAGAAGCGCGGAGGGGTCCGTAGCTGGCTGAGCGGACGGCCCCAGATCCACGGGCTGTCACCGAACAGGGCTCCATCCTGAAGGGGCTCCGTGCTGGGGGCCGCCTTCTCTCCGTTCCCTGTCCAGCTGCACCTCATGTCCTCCCGGGAAGTCGGTCCACCTGCTGCCCACGGCAGCGCTCGTCTCTTCCTGAACTTGGAGTTCACTGGCTATTTTCCTGGGCTGGCTCTGCACTGGGGGCACCATGGGTCCCCCCTCACAACCACAGCCTCTCCTGATGTGTGTCACCCACGCTGACCCCAGCTGCCCCACGGTTGGGCCTTCCCCCTTCTGGGGTCCTCCTCACACCACCCCCCCCCCCACACCACCCCAGCACCCATTCCCAAGGTCAGACTCCTCTTTTCAGCCCTGATCAATCAGCCACGAATCATCCATCTGGCTTTCTCCGGGCCGGGTCACCTGTGATCTGCCACGGTTTCCTCCCTCCTGGGGCCTCTCCAGGGTTCACGGCCTATGAATCTGTTTATTAATATTAAATTATATTTGCTTTCCCAGAAAATGCTCTACTTGGTCACGATTTTTTTTTTTTTTTTTAATGTTTGCCTGCTTCTGTTATTTCGCTGAGGACGTTCGTCTCTCTGTTTGGGAGTGAGGACAGTGGCTTTCCTCTCCTTCCATTGACTTTGTCAGGTTTGAGCACTGGGGTTCACGTAACTTAGAAAAAGAATTGAAAAGGGGCGCCTGGGTGGCTCCGTGGGTTAAGCCTCTGCCTTCGGCTCAGGTCATGATCTCAGGGTCCTGGGATCGAGCCCCGCATCGGGCTCTCTGCTCTGTGGGGAGCCTGCTTCTCCCTCTCCCACTCCCCCTGCTTGTGTTCTCTCTCTCACTGTGTCTCTGTCTGTCAGATAAAGAAATAAAATCTTTCAAAGAGAGAGAGAGAATTGGGACGTCTGCATCTTTTCTTCCTCATTGCTCTGGAGCTGTGCCTCTGCTCAGGCACCGCCTTCTGTCAAAGGAACAAAGGTTCTGGTCCCCGAGTCGGGCAACACACAGCGGGTCCACCTTGGGGGGTCTCCTCCAGGTAACTGGCCTTCCCTGCTGGCCACATTTTGTTATTTCTCCCGGAAAAGTCATCCCTTTCTTAGAAGTTTCTACGTTTGTTACCTCAGCCTCATTATCTTCTTTTCTTACACTTTGCAGAATAGCCTCCATGTCTGGGGTTGTAACCCCCTGTCTGTCCCTCTCATGTGTCCCCGGCCTTGACGGGACCCCCACACGCCAGCTGAGAGCAGAGCAGCACGGAAGGGAGAGGTGGTGGGATTGGAGGAGGGAGGTGGCTCCGGGACACCCGGATCCAGGCTGGACAGCCGGGTGGGCCGTGGCGGTGGCCTGGCCGAGGAGAGCCCTGGAGGGCAGGGACAGGCAGTGGGAGGAAGTAGGGGAAGGGACCCTGCCGCAGGGTGGCCTCTTGGGCCGGCAGGGATAAGGGACGGGACTGCAGCCCCTGTGTCCAGGAGGAAGGGTCCAGGGGACCCCTGTCGGGGGGGGTTGGGCAGGCATGAGCAGTGCAAGCTCTCCACGGGGGCTCAAGAGGGCGGCTTCGGTGAGCTGAGTGAGCAAGCCTGTGGCCCGTGGCCAGGGTGGCAAGTCAGGCAGGTCCCTCCCTCCCAGCCCATGCCCGGGAGTCTAAACGGGGCTTGTATAATGATGGGCCTCTGAGTCCCCCTCCCTATCAAACAAACTCCAATGCCAATGTCACTAAGTTCCAGAAGGACCAGAACAGCGTGACATTCTGGGACCCCTCCCCGGGAGCTCTGGGCTGGAACCTGGTGTGTGGGAGAGCCCACCCTCGCCTCTGGCCCGCTTGTGTGTGGAACCCCTTGTCCCTCCCCCCTCCCCCTGGAGCCCCAGCTCCCTCTGCGCCGCACACCCACCGCCACTGTGGTAATCAGACCCAAGGAAGAGCAGGGGCCGACTGGGCAGGAAATAGCCATGCTCCAGGCACCCAGAGTGTGTCTGGAAGGGGCGGGGGGGGGGGGTGTTCAGCCCTTAGCCTATCATCTCCTTGCCTCGTGGGAAGGGCCAGCCCAGCCCGGCCCCAGCAGGGCCCTCCAAAGCATGGGCCCCTGACCCCGCTTGCTCGGGGCCAAGGCCGCCAGCGGGAAGGGACCTCGGTAGCCCCGCGCACAACAAATCAAAGAAACACACCAATAGCCCTTGGGTTTTGTTTATTTTTCAATAAACAAAATTTTTTGCTTGTCTGGGTTAAGGAAACGGGAAAGCTAAAAAGAGCGTCATTGACATTTTTGAGATGTTTTGGTTACAGAAAAGATCATCACGCCTCCTCCTCTCTCAATTTTGGGACCGAATGGTGGTCACGTCTTCGACAGCTGTCTTTGAGCTTCTCCGTTTGTTTCGTAAACTACACGCTACTCCAAACACACGCGAGGTGCGCTTGGGCAGCCAAAGATCCCCACACTCTCAGCAGAATCTGGTTACCCCATAGAGGATGGAATGGACCATTTCTGCATGACGTGAAGACCGTGTCGAGGCTGCGGACACTGTTCTGATTTCGCGGGATGCGTGCGAGTGGGCGTGGTGGAATTTGGGTGGGGTGGCCTCGTCGCGTGCTGGTAAGAGATAATTTGTCACGTGGGAAGGTAAGATGGTCAGGCTGTAAGGGCGTCTGGTCAGGACTCCCCTGCTCCCACGGCATTTTACCTGCACTGCTTGGCTTCCTGGGGACACGGGCGTGTCCGCTCCCCCCCAGACTGCCCTCATCCTGCGAGCCGCACAGCTCCCGGCACGCTGCCTTGCACGCAGCAGGTGCTGGAAATGCTTCCTGATCGAATGAATGGAGGATGAGTCGGTGGATGGATGGGGAGGGGGTCAAGGAGCGACACTGGGATGCTCTCCCTCGTCGTCGGTGGGGAGGGGATGTGGGGGGGAGACGGGCTGCTCTTGACAGCGCGGAGATGGAAAGAGTGGAACGAGAATCGAATCAGTTGGGCCAATCTCAGAATTTCGTGTTTGGGGACACTGGGTCCGAACAGTTAGCAGACTCGGTCCAGGTCTCACGCGAGAGAGGCCGGGCGGGGGTGCCAGGCCACCCGCCTGGCCCTGCCAACGGTTCTTTTTTTTTTTTTTCTGTCTTTTAAAATTTTTTCTCTCTCAAACCGAACTCAGGATGAGACGAGACGATGACTGAATGACATGGGGGAGAAGCGACGTGGGGCGGGTGCTCTCCGAGTCCAGGGGTGGGATAGCAGGGTGCGAGGGGAGGAAGGGGAGGGGCACGGGAGCTTGGGGTGCGGTGGGAGGCGGTGGTCCAGGGCCAGGGTGACGGGGTCTTGGGATGGAGGATAAAGTGCCTGGAGGCAGGCGGGTGAGGAAGGGACTTGGGCAAGAGCTGTGGGGGTGGGAGGGCTTGGGGACTGGGAGTGATGGGGACAGGGGCGTGGGTGGGGCACGGAGAGCTGGAGGAGAGGACAGTCATGCTCTGACTCAGGATGATGAGGGACGGGGGCAGCGGTTGGTGGCTGAAGGTGACGATCAATGGTTGTACGGTGACAGTGACGCATGTCCGTGTGCGTGTGGGGATGACTTGAATGACCAGGAAGATGGTGATGATGATTTGGAAATAAATACTCGGAGCAAGGTAAACTCGGCAGGTCATACTCAACAAAGCTAAGAGTATAGCTTCCTATCCAAATAATTTAAGAAGCAAAATATTTCTCACTGGTACCCAAGAGCTGTTTAGCTGCCCAACCCCAAAGCGTTGGAAAGCTAAACAGAGCTCTGTCCCATTTCTTTCTATTTTTGCAAAAAAGATAGATGCTCTTTTTTTAAAAAAAAAGTCAAATTTATAATTCAGAAGCTGGCTAGGTCTTCCGGGATCTGAGGGTTATTAACTCAGCAACACAAATTAAATCCACAGCTGTGTAGACCAAGGTCTGGGACCCGGGGCCACAGAACTAGGAGACGCCCCACGAGCCACAGTTTCCCACTAAACCCTGTGCAAACCTTGGTGAGGGTGTGTTGCTGCTCAGATATCGCCATAGGGCACTTGCGGTTCAAGGGGCGTTTAAATTTCAAGGGACATCGCTAACCTACAGGGTAGGCAGGTAAAGTGCTCAGGATTTAAGGGTGGCTGGGGGTTGCCCAAGCGGCAACGCCAGGCTGCACTTTGTGACTCAAAGGGGGCTGATGGCTTCCAGACCGAAAGCGAGCCAGGAGCCTCCCCACTTTGAGAGAGGCAGCAAGGAGCGATCTCAAAACGTCAAGTGTGCCTCCAGGATAGGCCAAACCTGTGGGTCCCGGGACGAGACCCCGTCGTCATCAGATCCTCATTTTTAAGGTCAGGACCTGTTTTGGTTCAAACCCCTTCGTTCCTCGTTCAGACTTTTAGAGCCAGAGAGAACTCGGATGGTCACTGCGTTCCAGCCCCCTCCCTCGAGGGGTGGGGGAGGGAAGAGGTGGGCCCGGGGTGGGGACGGGCGGGGGAGCTCGCCAAGGATCACACAGCGAGTCAGTGGCAGGGCTGGGACCAGGTCCCGGCCCCCCCCAGCAGCCAACCCGGGGCGCTCTCTCTGCCTGACACACGGCCGCTGCACTCTGCAAAATCTCAACTCAGTCGGAAAGATCTAAAGGTTGCGGTGTTTGTTGGACTTGATGTGAGTGCGCGTTGGACGTGGCGTGTGAGGACTAACGAACGAAGAGAACGAAGAGATTTTTCGCCTTTGTCACAGTGGGTGGTCATGCACAGCACTCGTAATGGTTTCACGAGGACCGTGGCCGAGACCCTTTCGGGGAGGGGTGT
This sequence comes from Meles meles, assembly GCF_922984935.1. NCBI lineage: Eukaryota > Metazoa > Chordata > Mammalia > Carnivora > Mustelidae > Meles > Meles meles. The sequence goes on along the minus strand of NC_060071.1, from coordinate 147,180,582 downwards.
CGGCGCCGGGTCCCGGCTTCGTTGCCTTGTTTTTTTTTGGTCTTTTTGATTTTAAGTTAAAGTTTAGAATAACATACTTATATCTTTTACTCGTTTAAAGATGAAATTCTTATTATTGTTTTTTGATCATGCATTAAGAGAGAGAGGAAGAGGACGCTCTGGGCGCGCGGCATTTGTCACAGAGCAACACAAAGGTAAGACAGGCAAGCGTAGCGTTCACCAGCTTCGACACAAAATAGAGCAAATTCCACCACAAAGAGGAGAACAGACCGCATAGGGTGAGCTCTGCGGGACCCCGAGAACAGAGAGGGGCCGGCGGGGAAGCTGCTTAGATGTCGTCTTCGCCGGCCTCCTTGGTGAAGGTGGCCATGTCGATCTTCTCGGGGAAGATGATGTTGACCGCGAGGTCCTCGCCGCTGTTGTAGCGAAGCAGCAGGCTCCTCTTCTGCCGCAGCCGCCGGCTGTAGCGCAGGTTGGACACCCAGGCCTCACACTTGTTGAGGAAGACGATGCCCACGGTGCCCAGCACCACCAGACTGGTCAGCACGCCCAGGATGGTGAAGCAGATGGCCTGGCCCTCGGAGAGGAGGGGAGTGTTCTTGTTGAGCTCCTTCATGGACACCTTGAGGATGCGGTGCTCGGGCTGGGGCACCGGCAGCTCGTGCACCCCGGGGGTCAGGCGGTAAGTGAGCCCGTACCCGCTGGGCAGACGGGTGACCTGCTGGGGGCTCGGGGCGCGCTTCCGGCCACAGAGGGGGCCCGTGAACTCGGGCTTGCACACACACTCGTATCTCACCTGGGTGTGCTGCAAGCAGGTGCCCCCATTGAGGCACGGGTCGGAGGCGCAGTTCCCCACCGGCCGGCTGCAGGTCTTGTCCACGAAGCCGGTGGGGCATCGGCAGCGGAAGTCGCCCCCGATGTCGGTGCAGATGCCCTGGTTCTCGCACGGGTTGGGGGTGCAGCTGTTGGCCACGATCTCGCAGAAATTGCCGGAGAAGCCAGGGGGGCACAGGCAGGAGGCATGGGAGGCCCGGCCCTCATCATCCACGCAGGTGCCTCCGTGCTGACAGGGGGAGCTGCAACACAACAGGGGGGACATGGTAAAGGGCCCTCGGGAGCTGGACTAGGACAGTGGTGCCAGGAGCCGACCAGGGAGACGCCAGGCGCTGCCATGCCTGCCCGCGAGGGGCTCTTGGGCGGTCCGAGCTGGACGCGCACAGGTGCACGCCTCACCCTCCCTCCAGCTGCCAGCCTGCAAGGCGCCTGCCCTCCCCTGCGGGTGCCCGTCTCCTCTCCCACCTCTTATGTCCTCTCTCTGACCGGAAGCCTGACGGTGAGTCCCTGGACAGGTGGGGAAACTGAGGCCGAGAGGCGAAGTTACTGATGGGGTAACTGATGGGCTGGAGTGAGCCCCCTCCCTTAGCTCCATCCCTGGGCTGCTGGGCAGGGGTGGGGGGTGAGGGGGGCCTCAGTCCCCCGCACTCTCCACCGTTCCCCGAGCCACACCACCACCCTGATTGTGGTCCTATTGTCGTTTTCTGCGGAGAGAGCCTGCAGACTATTGTACGGGAAGCCCTTGGGGACACTCGGAGTGAAAGAAAGCCTCGGTCTGTCTGCTGGCCCGGGCCGGCGTCTGTGCCTGGCGGTTTAATAGTGGGCCATTCACCCAAGTGCGGCATGCAGACCAGACCGGGGCTGTTTGCTTAGAGCGGAGCACAGGAGCATTTAATTTAAGTGCTTTTAAAGGAGCAGACCCTTTGTCATCTGATAAATACCAAAACGGGGGAAGAAAGGAGCTGTAAGCCCGAGAAATCAGCATTGTCACTTGTGGGGGGAGGGTCTGTAGGGAGCTGGGCTCTGAAGGAACTTCAAGGACCCCCGGGCTCTATTTTGACAGACTGGTTCAAGTTGGTTGGGGAGAAAAGCAAAATATTTTAAAGGTTCCGCTCCGTATTTTCCCATCCCACAAATAAGCAGACGCGGACTTCGGGTGTGACCCCCTGTCCTCTGACCCCCTCTGAACACTGATCTTTACAGGCTGCACAAATGCATGTTTGTGGCCTCTGCCGGCTCCGGGGTCCTCCACAGCCCCCTGGAATGTCAGGTCAAGATAAGCTGCTTCTGCCTGGTAGTGGCTGTCCCCCCCCCCCCACACCCACAGCTCCCGGCCCCAGACCGGCTCCACCTAAGCCCCAGCAGACTGCTGGGTGGGCTCCATCTGCTGAACAGATAAGGGCAGGAAATGGCTTGGGGACTAGAAAGCAAGCGGCCCTTCTTGCCTGGGTGCCCACTGCTCAGAAGTCCTAGAGCCCCAGCCCCACTGAGGGCAACTGAGAGCCGAACACCCCCTCCAGCCCTCACCCCCCACCGACCCCGCTGGCCAAAGACCCCCCTCTCCTCTGCCTATCAGGTCCCCTCAAGACAGCCCCGAAAACTCAGCTGCAGAGTCTGTCAGTTCCCCCCAAAACCACCCCCTAAAACGCAGTGAGTGGGTTTCATGAAAAGTCTCGGCCCCCCGGGGCTGCCCTTACAACACCGTGTGGCTGCCTGCTCCAGTCGGCCGCCCCAGCCACCGTCACGCACGCGCATTGGGACTTGGGGACATGGAAGGAATACGAAATCACCTTCAGGGTCACTTCGGCAATGATGGAAATGACACACTGCCCCATGAGTCCCCATGCGGGACGGCCCCCCACGGGGCTGCAGGACGGGCACTTACTCCTCCTTTGTGGGGCGACAGGTCCAACCGGGCTGGGCTGAAAGGGTCTTTAGGGGTGTGAAGCTGGAATCAAAGCAGGCATTCATCAGATCACAGAGTCGGAAAGAATATTTACCCATTGATCACGCAGGGCCCGTCCTTCTTCTGACAGTCCTTTCCCGAGAATCCAGGGGCGCAGGAGCACTCATACTGGCCGGAATCGAGGTTCGCACAGGTTCCATTGTTGGCGCAGGGGGTCGAGGCGCAAGCCCGCACATCTGAGGTGGGGAGGGAAAAGCAGACTTTGTCACCCCCTCCTGCAGGGACGGAGAGGGGGACAGGCTGGAAGGAGGGCTTTCTGGGTGGGGGGGACAGAGCCCTCCAGCTGGTCAGCGAGGGTGGGGGGACCCGACAGGAGCCACCTCGGTGTTTGTGTTTGTGGCCGCCGCCAACGGTCACCAAACGAGGTCCTGAGGAAGAGGGTGTAGTGACCCCCCGAGACTCTGCAGTGGTTTAAGCAGCTCAGGGAGCTGAAGGGGTTCCCTTGGGGTAGGTCACGGGGATAGAAAGTCACGGCTGCTCACTGCTCCTCAACCCAGGACAGCTGTCCCTTTTCCTGGCACCAGGTCACCTCTCTGGTCCAGCCACATGACTTTCACTGCAGACCCCTTCCCTCCCCGCACAACACGACGTGTGCCAGGCCAAGGCTCCCCGGGGCCTGCCTCCCCAGACCAATTTTCATGTCCAGCTTCTCCTGTTGGGGGGGGGGGCGGGTTGGTCCCTGCCATTCAGGGCAATCGTGCAGCCCAGCTGTTAGAAACACCAGCTGCCCTTCACACTTCGCCATCACGGAGGGCGGCTGGGGGGGTGGGGATTCGGGGCGGTGGGGGACGGAGACGGGGTGGGGGGTGGGGAAGACTCCTGCCGGGAATCGAGAAACCTGATTTAGCCCCTGCAATGCCTCCCCCTCCTGGTGGTCGCTCTTCCTGCGCTCGGATCCGAGCGGAGGGGCTCCCGATGAAAAGGCTGTATCTTTTGAAGGCAGCGAAATTAGAAGTGTCTGAGTGCTCTCCCGTCCGTGTGGGTTTCCATGAGCACTGCTACATTTCTGCGGCCTTTTTACACCTCCCGTCACGCACGCACCCTTCATTATGTGGGGCCTGGTGAGCCAGGGACCGCAGAACAAAGGGGCTTGGGTCAGGGGCTCTCTGCCAGTGCAGACCCCGGCCCCCAGGCAGGGTGGGGAGGGACCTTTTTGAAGACTGGCCTCAGGGTTCATCTCCTCCGAACTCTGTGCCTCGCTTTCCCCACTGACAAAAGGAGGGGCTCTCCCTGGTGGGCGTGGGGGGGTACGGGCGGGGAGGGGGAGGTCTTTTAGCTTTGGTTTCCTCCATTTGTTTGAGCTGCCCTGGGGCACTTGCCAAATACAAAAGCAGTTAAGTTAAGGCAGAGCAGGTGGAGGGTCCCCAGTGCTGAGGCCACACGTGTATGGACTCCCCCCCTCTTAAGGAGCCCCGCACCCTTGTGGAGGGAAGGCGGTGATCAGTCAACAGGGAACAGCCGGAATGTCATGCTGATGGCCTGTCCAGAGCCCACAAGGCATTCCCTGGGAGCCCGGCTGGGTGTAAGGGGACATCAAGAGAATTTATCATTACCATAACGGAAAGGTGCCAGCCCGGCTCACTGGACAAGCCTTGGCAGCAGGCTCCCAGTACTGGGCTCTCACAACCCCATTACTGGGAATCTCAAATTTGAGCTGAAGAGCTGGAGACCACCCCCCGCGTTGTCCAGCCACACAAGCAGAGGATGAGTCCACTCTTCCCAACTCCTGGGCCTCCAGCCGCAAAGTAGGGTAGATTAAGCCGCGGCAGGGGAGAAAGCCGCCAGGGGTCTCTGCCGGGGCAGCAGCTGCGACCCGGACACCCTCGGAGACCCAGAGAAAGGGAGAGAGCTGCTAATTACCCAGAGGGCTCTTTCCTTTGGACCCAGAGTCCCAGGCTGAGAGGCTTTGTCAACCCAGGGAGGAGGGAATGTTTTGTCTGGAAAACTCCCTGGGCAGGGAGGGGGCAATCCTGAACCAGATACCACGGAGGGTGGGCTCTAGGCTTAAAGTCCCAACCCCAAGAGGTAGCTTTTCTGGGATCCTGTGGGTCCCAAAGCAGCTCCAAGGGTGGGGGGGCGGCCAGCAAGGCTGCTGTTGTTCCCAGCATGAGTCACCTGTGCGGCCTTTAAGGACCTGAGACAACGTTGGGTGGGGGGGCTCGATTAGGAAAGCCTGCTGCCCTGGTGATGGGGGGTAGGGGTGGGTGGTCACAACACGCTCTTGCGTGGTCCTTAAGGGTGGGGATTACGAATGACCCCAGAGGAGATTTACCCCAGTTCGGGGACTAGGAGAAGGGATTTTAGCTGGCTTTTCTCCTGACACCTTCTTCTGTGTCCCTAAGCACAGCCTTTGACGTCCTCCAGCCTTGATTTCCCTATCGGTACCCCTCGTGCCCCGCTGAGGCTGGGGACCAACCGAAAGACAGAGGCCCCCTGTGGCGGTTGTCCTGCGCTGCTGGGAGTTTTTTTTCCGAGGACTCCCATTTGCCCAGGCTTCCGGGCAGGTCCTGCCAAATGAGAATGGCCTTCAATGGACATTTTGTAGCCTAAAAATGCAGTGACGGCCAACTCTCAATTTGCTTGGGGTAATGAAGGACAAAGATTGCATAAATTAATGCAATCAACAGATAACACCAATCTGTACTCTGACCGCATCTCAGCCTTGCCCTACCCCCAGCTTCCCCCTACACCTGAGCCAGGGACCACACCGGCCCTGCCCTGTCTGCAGGCCCTGACTCAGCGCCTGCTCCCCGCCCCCGCCCCCCAACCCCTTCGTTTGTTTGTTCATGTGTTTTTGCAGCCTCCTGTGTGAATTTCCCGGAGGCTTGGCTCTGTGACCCCCCTACCCCCGGTCCCTACCCCCTCGGAGCTTTAGTGACCCCAAGAGGTTACCCAGGCCTCTGCCCTTTCAGCTTTGTGTGGCGTGTGCTTAATGTCGTGCCTCTTTATTCAACAGGCAGCTCCCTGCCGGGGCCCCCCCAAAGGGCCTTCTCTGGGTGCTGGGGAGCAGAGGGGACCAAATTTAAGTCCACCTGTGAGGAGACTCTGGGCAGCAGCGGGAAGTATATAAGCAGATCATTACCATACAGAGCCCTGGGCTGTGGGAATGAGGCGGGAGGGGGAGGGGAGGCTGCCACGGGCTGCGAGGAGGTGGCTGGGCGCCCAGGGCAGGGATGGGGTGGGGTGCCAACCTATGTCGCAGAGGTTCCCGTCCCAGCCGTCGTCACAAATGCACTGCCAGGGTTCCACGCACAGTCCGTTAACACAGCCGGGAAAGGTCACGCACTGGTCACACAGGGGACCCTGCCAACCAGGCTGGCACCTGTGGGGGGGGGTGGAGATGGGCACATATGGGGGTGCAGGAATGCAGGGGGAGCTCAGGCTGCCTTCTGTGGAGCCAATTTCCCTTGGGGATATCTGTTTGGTACCATGCCAGCAGGTCCCAGGAAACAAACACCAGTCACCTGAACGGGACTCCGGGGTCCCTGAGAGCCCGGGGGTGGGGGGGAGCACTGCATCTTCGCAGTGGCCTGCACTGGTCTCAGCCTGCGAGTGGCTCTCTCAACACCCCCACTTCTGAGTCAGCAGAGGGGAGTCATGGCTGTCCCCTGCCCCCTGCCCTCTCCTCCCCCTCACTCCCCCCCCCACCAGTTTTCTGCGGGGGCGAGGAAGCAGTTTGCCGCAACCCAGCAACCAAGCCCCTCTCTTCCTGCCTGACACCCTGACTCCCCAGGATTCTGCCCTGACCACCTACGAGCTGCGTCAGAAGAACCACCCCATTACCTGCAAACATTGTCATCCTCGCAGAATCCATTTTGGGGGTGGCAGGCCGGGAAGCATTCAGCTCCTGAGGCACAAGAAACATTACACCATTCACCCCAAGAAGCCCCAGAGGCCAAGGCAAAGCCTGTCTTCTCCCCAACAGCCCACGGCTGACACCCTGGGGGGAGTCAAACACCCTCTCCGGTCCTAGCAGCCTGGCACACAGTAGGCATCTCACATCAGCCCACTCAGGGGGAAAAAAAATCTCTGCCATGTTCCTGGTTATCGAGTGACCACAGTAAACCACCTAGTTCCTAGGAGCAGCTTAGACACCTATTCCACCCCCCACCCCCCCAGAACATGAAACCTCAAATGCTAAGAGCAGGGATACGGAGACAGTGAATGGAAAGATTCTGACCCCTGGGCCCACAGCCAAGCCCTCACTCTTGCAAAGTGAGCCTAAAGTGGGGAGCAGGTTTGGAGTCATTCAGCTTCAGAAAAGGCCAGACAGTTTCACCTGGCAGCCTCGCAGGTGAGGCTTCAGGATTTTTCTTAAAGATTCATCCCCGCTAAACCAGGCGCGCAGGTCAAATTCCCCCAATTTCCCCCAACCCACACTGTTCCTATTAGAAAGACGCAAGGGTTTTTGCAAAACAGATTCTGCAATTCTGACACTGTTTAGAGACGCGGACACTTTCCTCCGTGCCTACTGTGTGCATTCCCTCCAACTAGCTCCCCAGCTTTCCAGACAGCCCCCCCATCCGCTCTGGTGCAGTGGGGGCGGGGGGCACTGCGGGAAGGGGCAACTCTCTCCCTGTCAGAGACAGATGGCCGCTGCAGACAGAAGTGTCGCAGCCCCTCACCGAGAGAAACGCCACGCAGGAGGGGCTCACGCGGGGCTCCTCGTTGGGAATTCGGGGCTGCGACGGCAAAGCCACCCCCCGCTGCCCCCACAGACCTGTTCCCAAACGCGCACGCAGCGACACCCCAAAGTTGCACCCCAGAGCATTTCCACACAGGGCTCCCGAGCATCACCTCGTTTCTCCATACCTCCTCTCTCCGCGCACCGACACCCCTGCGAGCGCCACTTCTGCGGGGCGGGAAGGGGCTGGGGAGGGGGTCCCACACTTCCCCTGCCCCACCCCTCCCGGGGACCCCATGGCCGGGGCTTTGGCATGCGAGGGTGGCGGGGAGGGCGAGGCAGCAGCGTGCGGGGCTTAGGGTTAGGCGGGACAGGCGTGAGTTGGGGCGCATGGGACGGGGCGCGCGGGGCACCCGGCGGCTGGGCGGGGGGCGTCGCAGGCTTCCCCAGAGGGGGCGCGAGCCAGGCCGCCGGGCGGGGGGGTGCGCTCACCATGGACACTGTGGCCGAAGGCCAGCAGGAGCAAGAGGACGGGCAGGAGGGCTGCGGTCGCGGTCATCGCGGGGCGGCCGGGGTCGCGGTCCCGGGAGCGGCGCGGGCGCGGGTCCGGCTCCGGGCGCCGCGCTGGGCTTCTGGTTGCGGACGCGGAAGGGGGCGCGGGCGCGCGGCGAGGGGAAAGCCAGGGCTGCACCGGGCTGCGCGCTGCGCTCTCCGCCGCCGCCGCCGAGCTGCCTCTGCCGCCGCGCGCGCCGCCCTTTTCGTACCGCCGCCCCCCCGCGGCCCCCGCCCCCCGCCCCCGCCTCCGCGCGCACGGGGCCGGCGCCGGCCAGTCCCGGTGACCCCCGCCCCTCGCAGGGCCGCCCCCCACCGCTGCAGCGTCCCGGAAAGCGGCTCGCGCGCGCCGAGCGCTTTTGGCTAGACGGGCACAGGTACCCCGCGCACGTTGGGCACACGATCTGTACACAGGACGGCCCGCGGGCGCACACACACGGGCCCGCTTAGCACCAGGGGCTGGGACCGACCCGGGGCTGGGCCGCAGACCCCAGGAAGGCGCCAGCACGCGCTCGGAATACAGAAACACGCAGAGAAGCACCAAAACACTGAGCGCCAAGGTCCCGAGCACGCATGCCATGGTTCACACGGCCAGGAAAACACAAACGCACACTCTAGAGACGAGGAACACGCTCGCGCCACATACGCACTCAGGAAAACACAGAGGAGAAGCCTGATTACCCCCTACCCCTAGCCAGATCGACGCAGGAAAATGCAGAGACACACACACACGTACACACACACACACACCACAAGCCAGACACACCCTACACCACCAGCACACACGGCAACGCAATCGCAGGTTATGGAAATAGTCTGGAGTGTCACAGGCTCAGGCATGGGCACGCAGAGAGGCGGGGGGGACACACAGTTATGAAACCCTGGGCCTCCTTCACCGCGGGCCCACCCGTCTGGGCCACACAGAGACACACGCAGAGCCACGTGCACACCTGAACAGACGCGTTCACTGGTAAACACGCAGACCCCCACTCCCACGCAGGCAGACGCGGGCAGACGGTTCAGGCCCTCAGCCACGAAGACACAGAGACCACAGACTCCCGCACGCAGGTGTAGGGCCCCCCCAGACGTGATAGCCACAAGCACCCCAGACTCACAAGTCCCAGGCTCTCGGTGGCACACTCATCAAAACACGGAGGCACTGCCGCCCAGCACACATGCAAACACGCAGGGACACATGTGGGCAAGCTCACAAGTCCGCTCACACTCACGCAGCTGCACACCAAGCCCTCGGCACATATTCCAGACCCACTGGGAGGCCTCCAGAAGAGTCACGAGGGGGGTGTGGGGGTGGGGATGCTGACCTTGCCAGAGATCCTCCCCTCCCAAGAGCTCCTGGGGAAGAGCCCCCAGCCTGGGTTTAGAGACTCTCTGGGGCAGATCTCCAGGCCCTGTCCTGACTGGGATGCTGGTGTGGAGAGGAGGAATAGGGAAGGGTAGGTGGGGTGGGGGGGGGTTGCAGGAGGGGATCAAAGGTCTTTAACTTGCTGGGGAAGGGTCCCAGGAGGTCATGACCTTCAGATGGGTCGTTTATATGGGCTCCATGGGCATAGATTAGTTTGGGAACAGATCCCCTTCATAGCCTCCCCGTCATCACAGTGAGCTGGGTATGTGCTCTCTGCCACTTGGGTCATTGGGTGGGGGGCCTTGGCCTTCAGACTGTCTCCGGGGCCCTGGCAGGTGGACATACTCTCCGATCTCAGGACGGCAGTGGGACGAGAGACCACCGGGAGTCCCTGGGCCCACGGGCCCTAAAGCCCTAAGTCTGTGCTCCCGAAGTGGGACAGCTGGGGGAGGGCACACGCCCTGGTGCAGACCCTGGAGCTGGGCTGGGCAGACTCCACCGAGGCCAGAGGAGGGAAGCCCCCACCCCCATCCCCTTCGGAAGGTGCCTCTTCCTAGGTGTTGGGTGCAGGAGACCCAGAAGGGGTCGGGGTGAGGTTGGGACTCGCTTGAGCGACAGGCTGGAGGGAGCGGTCACCCACCCTGCGCCCCTTCCTCTCCGTTACCCCAGTCTCTTCCAGGAACTCTTCTCGAATGAAGAAACAGGAGTTCCGAGCTGGAAGGTCTCTTGCCCAAGGCCCTGGGGGGTTCCAGCAGGCGTGCGGGCAGTCCAGGCCTGGAGGTTCAACTGTCCACTGCATGGAGATCGCCCCAGCTTCCCTGACCCCCCTCCTTTCTTCCCTCCAAGGACCCTGACCTCAGCCTCCAAAATTATCCTACACAGCGGGCAGATTGGGAAGGGCTGGGTTCCCCGCCAGACTTGAAGGAGGGGCGGGGGATCTCTGGGCTGAACGGCCTGGGGCGCGGACCTCCTCCCAGACGGAGTCACGAGGGGCCGCCCTGTGGACTGTGCGGAGCGCCACGGGCGCCCTGCTGAGGCCCTCAAGTGCACCCTGACCTAGACCCCTCCCTTTCCCACCGCAGTCCCTTCCCACTGCTGCCCTCCCCAGTTCTGGAAAGGGAGGGAGGCCTGAGGAGGGCAGTCTCACCCAAGGGCATCCGTGTCCAAATGTCAGGGGCTTAGGCTGAAAGGGCAGTGTCTTGGCTGGCTGGCACCTGCTCGCTAATCCCGGCTCCGTCCCCAGCCTGCTGAGGGCCCTGGGCCAGTCACTTGCCCCTCAGAGCCCAGTTTCCTTGTCTATAAACAGGGAAGCCACACCTGTCCCCAAAGGGGACTTGGGTTTTCCTAAGTAAAAATCCACTATACTTACAAGGCCTGGCGCCTTCCTGCCCTTCTCCAACAGCTGCCACTGGGCCTCCACCCCAGTAGGCTAGAGAGCCCCGGGGAGGGGCGGGGGTTGGATTCTGACCTTGCCCTCTTGAGGGCCCCCTGCAGGGCCGCTGCTGGGCCTGGGGCTTTCTGTTGATTTCTGTCCATCTCAAGGAGGAAGTGTTTGTAAATATGGGAGACTGGAGATTTCTTTTCAGCAGGCAGACAGTGAAAAAGGGTAGCTTAGGGGGACGCTGGTGCCTGTCACAGGCTTCAAGGCTGCATAGAAAGTCTGAAAATGCCAAACAGGTCCCTTGGGGAGAAGTCAGCACCGCCTGCTGTTTGCAAGCCAACCGGAGGAGTCAGGACGACCTTCTCCTCTAGCGGTGCCCCCTTCCCGCCCTCCCCTCTCCTCCAAAAAATAAAATAGAATAAAAAGGGGGATGACAGAGAAGGCAAGCAGGCCCCGCCCTCGGGAAAGGCTCGGCCCACTAGTCAGCAGAGCAGGGCTCCAGTGGTGGTCTACAAGGGAATCGGGGGCAAAGTCTGTCCCCCGTGGGGCTGGGGGGTAACTAGGGGCCAGGGCTTGAGGCCAGGCTCCTTCCCTCTGCCGAGCTGAGTGGCCGTCGCTGGGTCCTCTGCCCTTTCTGCCCGGAGACCTCCCTCCAGGGGGCAGCAAGGGAGCCAGTGAGGGGCGAAAGTTTTCTGAGGGAACCAAAGAAACGTTATCTCCAGACTATTCCCTCCGTCATCCCCCCCCCACCGGCCCCCTGCACCAGACTACTTGATTAAAGGCAAAACTGCTGATCTAGGAAGCCCAGCAGGGTCGGGCAGGAGCGGCCTCCGAGACCAGCTAGTCCCGGGCGCGCACGACAGGCACAAGGCAGCTTGGGGGAGAGCGGGGTGGAGTTCACCCTCACCCCATCTTGACCTCTGCTCTGCAACACCCCCCCCCCACAGCTGAGAATCTCCAAAACCTGAGGCTTTGTTTATGGTTTCTGGAAGTCTCTGCCTCCCCAAGTGGTCCAGTCTTAGTGGGATGTTATACAGTTGGGGAAACTGAGGCGCGGCAAAACTCCCAGGTGCCATTGGTTCTCTCTTCTTCTTCCCTCTCCCAAACACCACGCCTTCTCTCTCCTCCCTCTGAAAGAGGACACAGCTTCCCCCAGCCCTGCCCGAGATGGAGCTCTTCCCAGAGAGCTCTAGCCCTCCTGGTTGGAGCTGTGCGACTGGAATCCGGACACCGCAGGGCAGGGATGTCCCCACTAGACCCCACCACCACACACACAGCCCAGGAGTGAAGGGGGGTTACAGGCAAGCGGGCCCTGCCTTTTCTGCCTCTCTCTGTCTGTCCCCTCGGAATTCGATTCTGGCTGAGCTCCCCAGCAGAGGCCGTCTTATCGGAGCCTCCTCCAAGCTGGGCTGGGTCAGGGCAAGGAGGCCCGAAGACGCAGGGATGCGTGTCCAGCTAAGGGGGAGCAGAGCTGGGACCCGAAGTCGGTGCCCTGGGCTGTCTGCTGTCCAAGAGCGAGCAGGGTGGTGCGGGAGGCACTGGGAAGACCCCAAGGGCACCACAGGACCCTGCCCTCCCTCCTGTGGCGGGGGGGCCATGAGGGGAAACACCAAAGAGGCGCCCAGCAGCCCCGATTCCCATTCTTGCCCCAAGCTGAAGTTCCTCTTTGAAGAGAGAAATTCCCTTTTTTCCTGCGGAGGGGAGGGGGCCCTGGGGACAGAGGATGGAGGGAAAGGCGAGGCCCCCCGGGTACATTTAGGCTCGAGAACACCAGGGACACGACATAGACTGCTTAGTTTCAAGTTCAATCACAAAGAAGCCTCTTCAGGCTGGAGTGGCCGTGGCCCTGCGCTCCGCAGAGGGAGTGGAGAAGGGAAGGTGGCGGCCGAGGCCTCATGGCAGGGCCAGGAGAGGCGTGTGACGGTCCTGCAGGGCCCACGGGGCCTCGGGGCCTTGCGTGGGAGCCCAGGGCACAGGTGGCCCAGCGGCGGGGGGCGCACCTCTCCCTTGCGCGCCCCCGCGGCCTGCCGCCCCATCGATGGGAGCGTGCAAAAATAGATTTTCTCGCTTCCTTTCTCGCCATTGCCATCGACGCGGATGCCACGTTCACAAGTCTAATTGTCCACGTCATCAATCAAATTCTCCTCTTAAAGGGCGCCACTGAGTCATGCTGTGCGCGTGGGGAGCTGGCGGGGTCTCAAGAGGGGTTAGCAACAGCTCCCGCCTCGCCCCCGCCCTCGGAGGGAAACAACACCAGCCCCCCAACACCAAGGAGGGAGGGGATCACAACCAGAGGAAAAAGGAGTCTTTTCATCACTTCGCCTGCTGATGCAGGCTTGGGCAGAAACTACATTAATTCTTCATTCATGAGAAATTCCCAGAAGTTCATTTTCCATAGAGCGGAGGCTCACCTTTTTAAGCGTCGTCTCATCGTCTTGTGCACTGAGGCTCGGCTGAGCTCCCACAGTGGGGGGGGGGGGGGGGCGAGGGGGGCAGGCGGGACTGGACAGCGTTGATGGGGGCTGTTTAGTGAGGGAGCCCAGGGTGACCCCTCACCTCCAAGGGTTGGTGGATTGGGGACATTTCACGCTTAGAGTCCTGCGACCTGTCAAGGGGGGCAGGTGAGCCAAGGGAGAGTGGCTGCTGGGAGGGGAGACTGAGCCCCTCCTGGAGGGCAGGGGGCCTGGGGCTGAGTGATGGGGGAATATGTAGGAGGCCACCAAGGTGTGCCATTACGGAAGGACTTTGGAACACGCACACGGAGATGGTCACGGGCTGTTTGCTGGGACCACCGCAGAGTTAGGCTGCAGAGGGAGGGTTACGAAACTTGCAGCATTTTAGATATAAAGCCCTCTTAACTGTTCTTGAATATTCCACAAACTCCCTTACCCTGGCAAACAATCCAGGGAACAAGAATCTGCCTTTTCTCATACCAGGGTCGACCCACGAACCTGTCTTGCCCAGACTCGTGTTGAGGCTTGGGCCCTGGGCCAAACTGCTCCCCCCCCACCCCAGCCATGCCGGCCTACCCACCTTCCCCGGAGGCCACAGCAAACCGGGCCCTTCAGAGGCACAGGCCAAGGGTCCCTGATCGCGTGGAAATAGGAGAAATCATTTTCTCAAGCCCTGAGCCACTGGAGGGAGGACCCCCATCCTAGCCCAGCTTAATACAAGTTTAAGACCCTAGCAGAGGGGGAAAAAAAAAGACCATAGCAGGATCACGACCTCTGTCTCCATCTCCCCTGGCCGGGCCTAGGGAAGGAGAGCTGTTTATTGTGGCACGGCCTGGAGTACCTGTCCAGTTTAGGGATGTGAAAACACAGCTCTCAAAGAATTGAAGATGTTCCTGCCCTGTATTTATTCTCTTATTTGTAAGGAGGCATTAGCATTTATTTTTAAAGATGTTATTTATTTATTTGACAGACAGAGATCACAAGTAGGCAGAGAGAGACCGAGAAGCAGGCTCCCTGCCGAGCAGAGAGCCCCATGCGGGACTCGATCCCAGGACCCTGGGATCATGACCTGAGCTGAAGGCAGAGGCTTTAACCCACTGAGCCACCCAAGCACCCGGCATTAGCATTTTCATTCAATTATATTCGAAAGTGTTTTCCCCCTGTGTACTACACCCTAAGCATCCGTCACTTGCAAAGGAAGGAATGATCTCGTGCTCTGGTGGGGCCCTGGGACGGCCAGGTGGGAGGTTAGAGGGTCGGGTGTCTGCTCCGGGCTCCCCTCCTATCCTGTCCTCCCAGTTCCCACCCCACAAAGACCCCAGTCCCCCTGCCGTGGGTCCTGGCCCAGGACTGAACCCCAGCGAGACTCTGGCCTCGTCCCAGCCACTCCCAGCATCACCCATCCACCTCAGACACATCTTCCCACCTGGTGTTAATGGATTGTGCACGTGCCTCGGACCTCGGCAGGGCCAAGGGCGCCTTCCTGGGCCCTCTGCCCCTCCGCCCGGAGCCTGCAGTGCTACCCACGAGGTCCCGGTGGATTAAGTGAATTAATGAGTAAATGAATAAGGCCCAAAGTGTTCTCTGAGGGTTACCAGGGGCCCCTCGGAGAGAGCCTGTGTCCTAGCAACTGGCCGAGGCCAGGTGGCCCTCTCAAGCCAGTGCCCTCTGGCCACCTCTGATCTCCGCGCTCCTGGGGTTGCTGACCCCCCAACTGGGCTTCCTGAAGGGAGGGGGGCCCTAAGGTTGCAGCAGCTTCCCCCCTTGTTCTCTCCCCAGCGGGGCCCTCTTAGTTCTCTGACTAGGAATGGAGAAGGTGGGGAGCAGCTGCCAGAGACCTAGGCTAGCACCCCCCTTCCCCGCCCCCCTGCCCACCTCCCCCAGCGCCCGGCTTCTCTGCACTCCAAGATCCTGTTCCTATGGTGACGCTCCGCGCCTCCAGAGGCCCTACCTCGCTGTTGGCAGTCACGCTCCAGCTAGGGATGGGGGGGGGGGCAGGGGACATCCAGCCCTATCTGACCCCGGCTCCCCCAACCCAACACACATAGGGTTGCTTGGTGCCCCAACTCAAGTTTGGTCTTTCGCAGTGAGGCTGAATTTGATCCCTGTGCCAAAACATTGGTTCCTCCTCCCTCTCTATCTTGGGGACCCTGTTAGCCACAGAACTTGGTGCTGGGGTCCAGAGAGGCCAAGCGAGTCTCCCTAGGTCACACAGCAAGGCACTGGCAAAGCAGGACGAGGCTGTTGAAGCTGGGTGTCCTGCAGCGTGATTGTAAGGGAAATAGTGCTCTCCTGGGACTGGGCTCCTTCTCTCCCCACCTTCCCTCCCTTTTTTTCTTCTTCCCCGCCCTGGCCTGGCGGATTCAGTCACATGCGTGATGGAATCTGGCTCTCAGGACCTTTGTTATTCCAAAGCCGTCGCCAGGGGGTGGGGACAGCCCCACTGCCTCAGAACTTCTGCCCTGAAGCCTCTCAGAAATGCCTGTCTCCATCGGTCATCCTCGGGCCTCGTGAGAGCCACCAGGAGCCCTGCAGCGACCCAAGATCTGGACTCTTCTCCCTCGGCCTTGCTGCTGTCCTTGGGCACACGGGCCCCAAGTACCTCTCCACTGGCCCACTGGCTCTCTCACTCACTCCCGTACCCCATCCTAGCCGCCCCCACCCCCCCCCGGCCCAAGCCACCAAAGGCCACATCTGGGTCTTCCAAGTCCCTGGAGTCCACAGGACAGGAGTCAGAGACAGGTTTTCCAAATGCGCAGTCCGGAGCATGGTCCCATTTTAACTCTTCACAGAAGGAAGGTAGAAGGAGAAAAGGAGGGTTGGGAGAGGAAAGAGGGAGGGATGGAAGAAAAAGGAAGGAAGGGAGGGAGGGAGGGAAGGAGGGAGAGAGGAGAGGAGAGGGGATGGAAGGTGGGAGAGAAGGAAGAAGGAAGAAAAGGAGGAAGGGAGGAAGGAAGGAAAAAGAGGAAGGAAGGGAGGGAGGGAGGGAGGAAGGAAGGGAGGGGAGGAGAAGGGAGGGAGGACGAAGAGGAAAGGAGACGATGAAGGGAAAGTCTGGCCCTTGCCAAACACACTGCTGCTCTCCCAGGGCTGCAGGCTCAGAACGAGGCACACGGCAGGTTCGCACTAAGCATTGGTGGAACTGGACTGCGCCATCTTATCAAGAAATCGATGAGGAAGCAGGAGCCGGAGTGGGGGCGCCTCAGAGATCAGAGATGGTCTTTTAAAGCCTGGGGAGCCCCTCTTCCCGGCAAAGATTTCCTCCAGCCTGTAGATGAGTTTCTTTTCAACACCTTTCCCCTGTCTCTCTCAGATGGGCCAATTATTTCTGATTGTATTTTACTTCCTTCTGCCATTTCCTCCATGAGCAGCAGGCAATGGCCGTCGTGGGCTGTGGCCAGCCACGGGGCCCCCATCGATCCGCGACCGGCTCGCTCTTCCCCGCTAACTGGGGAGGGTGGGGACCCATCTGTGTGGGTTTTCTCGGTGCTTCCTCTGCACCGGGCCAGGCCAGTGAGGCGGGGAGAGGGGTGCACGGGGGTGTGTGGAGGCTGGGGAACCGACCCCTGCGTGGAAGTGAGGCTCTGCCCAGCCCTGGCCCTTGTAGGAGCTCCGGGTCTGGTGTCGCCGCATCTCTGAACAAGTTGCTGTGGAGGCCGCAGGTCGCAAACACCGTGAGAGCCGAAGAGGTTTCAGGGTTCCTGAAATACTGTCCTCAGACCCACCCGACCGAGGCCTGCTGCACCCCCCCGGGGCCAGCACCTCCGGTCGGTCTGTCCCTGGGGATCTGTGCCCAGTCCCTTCTCCGCTTGACAGCTCATGATAACCAGGAGACCGGGAACGCAACTGGAGGGACCCGGAGCCCCGCTGCGATTCAGGCAGGGTCCCAGCAGGAAGCAGATGGCGGCACAAGGTGGTTCATTCAGGGAGGGTTTAATAAAGGGCTATTTACAGAGATGTAGGCGGGGTGTGAGGAAGCAGGAGCGGTAGCAGCCGGCGGTCACCCTGGGGGCCTAAGGCGCGAGGAGGCGCTATCTCCTGAATTGGAAGCCAGGATTGCTGGTGGATGAGGCGGGGGCTGCGGCCGGTCAAGTCCACGGCGGCCCCTCCTGTCCTCTCGATGTGCTGGGAGTCGAGGGCACAGAACCAGCTGCAGCTGCTCGGGTGGGCATCCGGGCACAGAGCAGGGCCAGGAGGACAGCAGAAGAAGAGCCGCGAACCCAGAGCATCACCGAACCCAATCGCCCCCATCTAGGTTAGGGAAACCAAGGCTGAAGAGCCCCTTCCGGGCAGAGATCCACCCTTACAAAAAAGGAGAGGCATCTCAGACACCAAGTAGAAAATATGGGAGGAAGCAACTGGCCATCAGGGACACCAGTGAAGGCGGAGATTGAGAAGGAAGCCACTGCGGGGTTGTTGGGGCGGGGAGGGGGGTCAGGTGCACGCCTCTGGGGCAGCCGGGGAAGGCTGCAGAGGCTGTGGGCGTGGGAGGGGGTCGCAAGGGGGGGACGCGAGGGAGGTGAGCCTCAGCAGCGAGACACCATGGCTGTGAACAGGAAGGGAGAGAGGGGAAAGGTCTGCATTTTGCAAAATGGTGTGTGTGTGTGTGTGTGTGTGTGTGCACGCGCGTGTCTGCACTTAAAGACGGCAGAGACTGGAGGGTGTTTACAAGCCGCGAGGCTGTAGATGTCGAGGGAGGGCGTAATTGATTAATTGAATCAGGAGAACACGGTCTCTCTCCAATGTGGGTTCCTGGTCTGGTGGGGAGACAAGGATTCGAACCGACACCTCCACTCATGGGAGACGTCTGTAATTGAATCAGGGCATCCAGCAGCCGTCTGGGACACAGTCGCACTCTGCACTCCCCTCCCGGCGCCCAGACACCCGACCCCAGGCAGAGAGAGTCCCCTTGCAGCCCAGGCCCCAAAAAGCTCCCGGCCGACCGTCCCTATAGGCAGGGCACATGCGTTCATTGCGCTTTTAACTTTCAAAGCGCTTTTATATTGATTTTATCTGCTCCTCGGCATTTGTCACGTCCTGCTTCAGACACGAGGGAGCTGCTCACGCCGCGGGAGGTAGAGGGAGAAGGCTCTGGAGGCCGCAGCATCCGTCTGATTCTCGTCTATGTCCTGGCCACATAGTAAGGGCCAGGAGAGTGTTCGTCGAGTGAATACAGGATGGCTGGACGCATCCGTGCATAGGTACAGGGATGCGTGGATGGACAGACAGATGGAGGGATGGCACCATATGTTTGAATGGAAAGCTCTGTCTCTCATCATCTGGGTAAACTGAGGCCTGGTGTCCAAGTCTGTGTACGGCATGGTGTCAATATTTGGAGGCATTAATGTTTGTCTTGTCACGAGATTGACAGTTCTGTTTCAGCCACGAGTCCGCCATCTAGGGTCCCCAGAAAGTGTCACGGTATCCTTCCTCCTCTTCACTCCCTCTGAGAAAAGTGGTAGAGCTGGCTTTAATCTCAGTGACCCCTGTCTGAGGACCTGTTGGCTCTGGAACCCTCTGGGAGGCCCCGGGCAAGACTGAGCCCGTTCCTGGGGAGACCACTCAGGGTTTCATGGGGGGGGGGGGCTGTCTCCCCGCTCCCATCACTGCCCCCAGGCCGGTCTGGTGAAGGCCAATGCTTCATCCTTGCCTCCAGCATCTGTCCAGGAGCAGGACCCACCTGAACTCCCCTGCTTTCCGACCTCGGTGCCCTGGCTCAGGCTGGGCTTCATTCAAAATGCACCCCCCCTGTGCCCACCCCACACGCCCATCCCACGCTCAGGCCACCTTCTCCAGGCACCCCGCCTTCCATGAACACCTGCCAGGCTCCTTGCCCCTCTACTCACCCTGAGGGCTCCTGCCAAGCCGGGCGGCTGCTTGGTTGCTTATGTCCAACACCAGGCCAGCTCCCCACAGACGGGAAGCTTCTGGAGGGACGGAGGAGGCTGCACCTCGTCCCTGCCCACACCTATGTGGTGCCCAGCGTCGTGAGGTCAGGTCTTGCACTTGGTGCTGTGGAGGGGGGCTGTCCTGCTGGGCGACAGCCTCCAGCTGGGCAACGGACAGGACACGGGCAGGGATTCCCCGAAGAAGCTCCGGCTTCCCCACCATCGGGGCGCCTGTCTCCGCGGCTCCCTCGGCCTGCGTATCTCTGCCCCTGGTATTTTTAACTTGGCCCAGCTTTTAATAAATCCCCTGTGTATGGGGAGCAGTAAACAATGACTTGAGAACTTGACTAATTGAAACACAGCTCTGAGGCTGCGGAGAGAAGGCCATGTGGCTGGTCCCGTCCCAAGGAGGGCCCTTGTCTCCCAGGCCATCTCTGCAGACGCAGGCCCACACTCCTCTGGGCCCCAGGACTGGTCAGGAAGTCCACGATACCTAGAGGGGCTGCTGGAGGAGGCCCGTTCCACAAACACCTCCCGGTAGCCTCACCCCATCTCAGACCCAGCCACCTCCTCCAGGCAGCCCCCTCTCCGGTGTGCTCTTCATGGCACTCTTTTCTGGGCACTTCACTGCCTGCCAGGTTCTTGGCTCCTGAACTCTCCCCCCCCCGCCCCACGACAGTCCACTCTTTCCTCTCGGAATGCAGCCCCTCTCAGTGGCCCCCATGCAAAACCCCCGTGGCCCTGTCCCTGCCACTCTGCTCCCACGGAACACAGGAAGGAGTCTTCCTTCTCCTGCTCTCCCTCCTCCCCCTCTAATGGCTTCACGCCTCAAACCAAACCCCCAGGCTCCAGACAGTCTTTCCTGGGCCTTCCGATCTCAGAGTCCTTGGCCCTTTGCTGCTCTTCATCCTGCTGGGAGCTGGATGCTCAGGGACAGGAGGTTCTCAGGTCACTGGGGGTGCTCCCTGAAGACAAAAGTCCTCCTCCCCTCCGTGGGAGTTTGTGGGGAAAGGAACCCCTATAAACTGTAGTCTGTTCCACAGAAGCAAAAAGTAGGTGCTCAATAAATGTCAGGGAACACCCCCCCCCCACCTGCCGCCCACAGAAGAGGTGAAGCACTCCATTCTCCTCGGGCAGTGCTGGTTTTTCAGGAAAACAGAGGAGGTGATCACCCTCGATACGTGACCTCAGGGATGCCCCTAACCCTGAAACTGATGCCTCCTCACCCCGGACTGACGCCCACACCAAGCTTTACTTCCCCAATTAGCAGAAAGGAAGCTGGAACCCGGTTCCACCCATGCCGGCCCAGCTGGTGCCTTTCCAATGCACGTCTGGAACCGCGCTGGACCTCAGGGTCCACATCCGTAAGATGGGGCTAAGGACCCCTGCTCTGAGTGACCCCTCTCGGGCTCCGCGGAGGCTAAGGGGCTGAGCTGGGAGGCAGAGTCTGGAAGCCAGGATTTGGTTATCACCACTCCCACTAATTGCTGTTATTACAATAATGAGGAATGTGCCCCCTGACCTTTGGGGTTATGGAGCCTCTCCCAAGGGTGGGGACCCTCCCTGCTAGTTCCCCACCCCCTCCTCAGAGCCAGGCCACCTGCTTGGGGAGGCCAGGGGATGACGGGCCCGTGGGCCAGCCCAGGGGCACCCTGGAGCCCCCGATGGTCGTGGAGTTTCCCCGTTTCTGCACGCTGCTTCGTTCTGCCCGCGATCAGGAACACAGTCGCGAACAAAGCGCTTGGCCACGTTCCCAGGTTCTACATCTGCCTGCCTCTGCCCCAGCCCCCCCTTGCTCGTCAAGACAGAAGCTGGCGGGGAGGGGTTTGCAAACATGAATCGTGACATTTATTCATATGTTCCCTGGCCCCGACTTTGAAAAAACATCTGCGGTGACTCTTCCTCGAGAGAAGGGAGGCTGCTGGTTTCCTGCCCCGAGCCATGCCGGGACAGCAGCGGAACCAAGCGCTGGAAAGCACGCGGTGCAGTCAAGACAGGCCCAAGGCTCATTAGCAAGTCTGAGGACCCTGACCGCAGAGCCACGGGGAGAGGGCCCGGCAAGGCAGCCCCAGAGGTTGCGGTGGTCTTTTACGGGGTCCCCCCAAAGCCCAGGGGAACAGGGGGCCACAGGTGGGGGACAGGCCACCAGGAGCCCATGGCCGGCGGGGAGGTGGCCTGGGCAGACACGTGTGTTCTGAAGCAGAGCAGGCTGGCCTGTCACTGTCCCCACAGCCCCCCGCCCCGCCCCCTGTCCCTGGACATCCGTATAACAAAACCCAAAGACCATCCCCTCCTACATCCTTGTTCTGGTCCCTTTGTCGCGCGTCTCTAGCCCTCCCCGTTGGCCCAAGGCAACCCAGGCTGGCAGTGAGGGGGCCCCATTCCCCTCCCAGACCCCTCCCAGGTCCAGCCAGCCTTCCTGCCCTGATGCCACCGCCTGGCGGCCCACTGGCGGCTCTCTGCTCCCCACCTGCCCTCGAGGGTCCCACCATCAGGCCTCAGTTTGTGCTGCTCCCTGAGGACCCTTCCTCAAGCCCATCACTTGTCAAAACCCAAACTCATCCTGCAAGGGTCGGCCTGAGCCACATGAAACACAAAGTCCAGGCTGTCCCTTTATCTGTGGGCCTCTAAGGATGGGGTGGGGGAGCACGTTCACCAGCAAAGCGGAATTTGGGGCCAAGTCTGGACCTTCTCCCAGGGGCCTCTGGTGGCTGAACCGGGACCCCTTGTCCAGATCCCAGCCAGGCGAGTCTGCCCTCAGTGCGGCCCAGGGAAGTGAGCTCCCTGTTGCTGGGGGAAGCTGGGGTCACGTAAGGGGAGGGGTATCCTACGGAAGGGCCCAGATAGACCCACAGACTGTGGGGCCCGGGCAGGCTGCTATCTCCCCTCTGAGGCTCAGAGTCCTGCCCTACACAGTGGAAATGACATCAGGACCAACCTCGAAGTCCACTTGGCCCAGAATGTCCAGAGAAGAAGGACCAGGAGGGCCCCTCCGACCCAAAGCCCCCAACATGGCATGGCCCTGAGCTGGATGGGAAGCTGTCCCCCACTAGCCGACCTGCCAGAGCGCCAAGGTGGCCCAGGCAAGGCCCAAGAGCCTTTCTTTGGAAGGCCTCCCATGGGAGGTGACCTTGGGGATGGGCCTTGAAGGGTACAAATGAGTTTGCCAAATGCAGGGGAGGGGGAGGCCTTCCCAGCAGCGCGACAAGCTCCAGCCAGGGAAGGCCAGGGCGCCAACGTGCCTGGCTATTTTGGGATCCTTGTCAGAGACCCGGTGGAGTGAGGGGAGCAGCTGTCCCTGAGGCTGAAGGTCGGAGGGGCTGCCCAGTCAGGGTCCCGAATGCCAGGCCGCTGGGCAGCGTCAGGGGGTAGCCTCAGGCCCTGAGAAGGGGAAGAACAAGGACAGAGCCTTAAAAAGTTCCAGCCACACGGTGGGAGTGGGGACAACGGGCACAGCCATGAGGCCACCACGGGGCCCCGAGGGGAGGCGAGGAGAGCAGAGGGGGACCGGGCCAGGGACCCGGAGGAGGGGCTGCCGGGAGGAGAAACGGAGGTGATTTCTGCCCCTGACCCCCGTCTCACGCCCCTCCTCTCGCTCCCCTGCAGGCGCTCACAGGCCCTGCAGGCCCACAACCCCACTTTCCCTCTAAGAAAGGGGAAAAAATAGGGCCGGCCGGGAAGGTCTGCGTCTGGCTGAGGTTCAAGCATGGCTGGACGAATCCTGGAGGTAAAGGCCTGGAAGTTTCCAGAAGGCTTGACTCCCCTCCCTCCAGGCCTAGCTGCCCCCCCACCCCACCGCAGCCCTCCGCGGCCCAACTGCCCCGCCCGCCACCACCGCTCTGGGCGGGCCCGCGGCGCCCCCTGCCGGCGCCCACGTGGAGGAGGTGGAGGAGGCGGCGGGCGTGGCTGGGCGCGGGGCTGGGCGCGGGGCTGGGCGCGGGGCTGGGCGCGGGGCTGGGCGCGGGGCTGGGCGCGGGGCTGGGCGCGGGGCTGGGCGCGGGGCTGGGCGCGGGGCTGGGCCGGGCACCCCGCGTCCCTCCCGCGTCCCTCCCGCGTCCGCGCGCTTCGGGAAGAACGGTGCGTGCGGCAACGAGATAAGCGGGAGCCGGCGTTGGCGGAAACAGGTGAGGGAAGAGACTCATTATCGGCCGCAGCCTAATGAAGCCCGCGGAAGCTCTCTCCGGAGTGACAGATCCCCTCCTCGAGCGCTCCCAGCCGTGGCCCCACAAGCGTGTCATAACTCATGTCACAGGAGGAACACGCTTCTCCTGAATTTTCTCAGCGCCACCGCGCCGGAGGACAGGACGCGGGGCTGATAACAAATTTTGGAAACACGGAATTTCACACCTCATTGCGCGGGCATTAAGATGACAATAGTTGGATTCTTTCCTCCCCACC
Source organism: Meles meles (assembly GCF_922984935.1). Taxonomy (NCBI): domain Eukaryota; kingdom Metazoa; phylum Chordata; class Mammalia; order Carnivora; family Mustelidae; genus Meles; species Meles meles. The sequence goes on along the minus strand of NC_060071.1, from coordinate 147,157,123 downwards.
GGTGGCCGCCAGCCCCTCCCCGCAAGGGGCAGCTCCTTCGGGCCCTGCAGACCTCCAGGGTGGGGCTGGGCCCAGGGCTTGGCAGGCCCGGCCAGGGGTGACCCCATGGCTCCGGGGGGGGGGGGGGGGGGGGGGGACCGTGACAGCAGAGGTCTTTGTCTCTCCAGGCACAGGGTATGCCACAGGAAGGCAGCCCCGGCCCGGGAAGCTGTTCTCCCCCTGCCAGGCCCCCATGGCGGCCCACTGCCTTCCAGTCACTGCTCCTGACGTCCGTTCCCAGCAAAGCTCGGCCAGGTGGCTGGATGTTCTCACCCCCCTTGGGAGCGAGCTCGGACAGCTGCGTTAGACAAAATCCAGACTGCGGGGCCTGGTCCATAAAACTTCCCATCACGCCACGGCAAAGCCGGGCCAAGCGGCTCCCCGGGGGTCGGGACGGCCCCAGGTCCGGCCACCCCGGCTGGAGGGGCGCATAGGAGGGGCTCACCCGGATGTGTGGGAGGGCGGACAGCAGGAGAAGTCAGAGGCCACCGGGTCCTGTGGGACAGGGAGGGAGGGGGAAGGAGGGAGAGAAGTGCCCCCTGCCTGGTTCCCGCACTCTGGCCTGGGACCGCCCTGCCCACCCCCAAAGTGTTCAGGGCCTCCCCACCTTCATCCATCGCCCCCCGGGGACGCAGGTCCCAGATCTTTAAAGTTCTCTACGCCACAGTGAGCGCATTTCTCATCTAGTTCTGTTCCCAACACGCCGGGATTTGGGGTTTGCAAAGGTCATCTTACGCTCCTCCCGGGCCACCCTGACAAGAATGAGGACAGAAACTTTTGCAGGCCTCCCTAGCCCTAGCCCTGCGGCTCTCCGGTTCTCAGCGGTCGCTGGCAGGGACAACGGACATTCCATTCTGGGAAGGCGCCGGCTGGGAGGGGTAAGAGGCAGGACGGGGACAGTCACCGAGCCTAGGGCAGGTGGAGCCACCCAGAGGCCTTGGCCAGTAACTGACTCCCGCTTGCACCTCCGGGAGGCTCTGGACCAGGTGACCAGGTGAGGGCAGAGAAAGGGGCCAAGCCTGGGCCCAGCCAGCAGCATTCCCCGGCTCTGGCACCTTCCGCTGCAGCCCGGGGCCTGCCCGGTGTGCACTCGGCGCCCCCAGGGGCAGCGTGGACAGCGGGCGTCACCTCTGGTTCTTCTGTTGCGTCTCTGGACTGAGGGTCCCTGGGGGACAGGAAGGACAAATCCAGACGCTTCCATTCTCCCCGTTGGACACCGACATGGACAGGACAGGGCACCTCGAGCCGGAGGACGGGCGGAGGGGGCAAGGAGGCTCATGCTGGACGGGCTTTGAGGACTGGACGGGATGCGCAGAAATAGGAGCGACTGTCTTTCTTTCTCAAGGGGAATGCACGCTGCTTCAAGACAATTCAGGAGAAGTCCGAAAACCAAGAGGAAAAGCAAGTCATCTGTAATTCCTCTACAGACAACAGCCACAAGGCATTTCCTTCCAGTCTTTTTTTTCTGTTCATTTTCCTTGGGTTTTGCTTTGCATGCCAGGAATGTGACGTCATCAGTGATCTTGTTTCTCGACAGTTCTCGGGCAGAAATGTTTCCCTCTGTTTATATAAATGGAACAGAGACCCAGTATCCACGGCTCCCAAACAGCAGGGGCTGTGTGGGCACCGTGGTCGCAGCGGGTCAGGGATAATGCTCGCTCGGGGCGCCCCCGGGGGGAGAGCGGTGCTGCCGATCAGTGGGAGGGCACCGTCCTGTCCCCGTCCTGATGAAGTGTTCTCCTGTTTCAGATGGATTCCTTTCCATCGTTTTTTTCTTTTCTCTTTTAACGTTTTATTTATTGATTTATTTGAGAGAGAGAGAGAGAGAGAGCACGAGCAGGGGGAGGGGGAGAGGGAGAAGCAGACTTCCCGCTGAGCAGGAGCCTGACGCAGGGCTCAGTTCCAGGACACTGATCCTGACCTGAGCTGAGGGCAGACACTTCACAGCGTCACCGACTGAGCCCCCCAGGCAAACCTCCAGTCGTTTCTCCAAGTAGAATCTCTGTGTTTATGATGATAGAAATCTTTAAAGGGGAAACCAAGGAGGGCTGCTTTGGGGAGGGGGGCTGCTACAAGTCCTATGTATTTATTTTAGAAAATTTAGAGACAAGTATAAAGAGCAAAACGCAAGTCACCAATGACCTCGTGCATAGTGATATGTGGCTGACCCCCGTGTGAGTGTGAGTGTGAGTGTGCACAGCTATGTTTATGGAGAGGAGACCTTCTGAGGTTCATCGGCCAGCGTTTCATATGTGATGATATGTCCCAAGGCTTCACAGGTTCCAGAAGGTGAGGATGCCTGGAGGCTGCCCGCAGGTGGAGCCCGTCCTCCCTCGCTTTGGACTCTGAGGCCTTTGCCCCCCACCTCCCAGCCTCAGTTCCTCTCAGTTTGGGGGGGCGGGTTGTGCAAACGCCAGCCATGGGAGCTGCCGTCGCCTGGGAGGCTGGAGGTCAGCTCAGCAGCCCGGCCCCCGTGTGTCTCCGTTGCCCCCTCGTCACCTTCACAGGTCGATAAGGCGGGCAGTCACCTGTGTGCTCCCCCTGCTCCGGCCAGAACCCTCGCAGGCATGCTGACCTCTCTCCTTCTCTCACACCCCACATTCAAACTATCAGCAGGTCGTGTGGGTTTGACTTTCAAAATGTGCCCAGAATCCCCTCTCCACGCTACTACCATCGGCGTGAGCCTGTAGCCTCTCGTCTGCATCAAAGCGATGCCGTCTTGCCAGCCTCCCTGCTTCTCCACTGCCGGGAACGAAGCAGGCCCTGCGTAGTCTGTCACCTGACAGCCCGCTCTGCCCACACTGGCTCCTTACTGTAGCTCAGAGAGCGGGAAGGCTCCTACCCCTGGGCCTTTGCACAGCCTCCCCCGCCCCCGAGTGTCCTCTGCCGGGTCCCCACACAGCTCTCTCCTTCACCTACTCCAGGTGCCTCTCAAATGCACCTTCTCAGTGACCAGCCACCTTCCAAGCTTTGCTTAGCCCTTTCCTGCCAGCAAAGCCTTGTAGCTCCTCAGACACCACAGCCATCCCAGCAGGCAGCAGGACAGTGGTTGGTCCCCACCTCCTAGGAAGGAATTCGGCATCCAGCAGGCGCCACATCTGTGGCTCCCCGGGTCCCCATGTTGTGTAAGAGGAAAGAGATCCCCATCCCTTCCTCCGCTGTCTTCTCCCAGGGCCCCGGGGAATTCTGGAAAGCCTGGGGAGACCCACCCCTGCAAATAATATCTCCAAGCCTCTTCCCTGCCTCCCAGGGTCAGAGACAGCATGAGCACCGCATGCCAGTCCCTGACAGAGAGCCGGCGGGCCGCTCCTGCACCCTAGGGTGCTGCCAGGCCCCGATAAACAGACGTGCCCCACAGTGTGCGTTCACTGTGGTGAGGAAAGCCCTGCCGTGGGCACAGGCCCAGACCCCTGAAATCCTTCCAGAACAACCACGTTGTCACAGCCCCCGGCCGGCTCTCGGCTTCCTGCCTCTGCGTCCATGTCGTCAGCGCTGGGGCCGGGGTCAGTGCCCACGCGGGCTGAGTCGGCTCGGCAGGCCCCCAGGCTCTCTCATACCTGGGCTCCGGGTAAGCCGTCCACCCGGCACACGTGCTCCCTTCGCGCCTTGGAACTACGGGGGCGTGACATCAGGAGAGGGTCGCCAGAGGGGGCATCCTGTGGGACAGGAGCCACGGAGCTGGCCTCGGCTCTCCAGGGGACTCTCGTGCCCACCCACGACCCTCGGCCCCCGTCCCTAACGGAGTCGGGCTCTAGAAATTCGCCAGAATCTTTCTCCCCTGGAAGACTCACGCCGATGCCTCCCTCCACGTCAGCCCCACGCCACCCCCCCCCCATGGCCTTGGTGATGGTGGCCCCAGCGTCACCTCCAGGGGACACTTACTGCACACCTGGACCTCGTGCCAGGCATCCCGTGGGGCCCTTACCTGCGTCGTGGGCCACATTGCCTGACAGAAGGTCCCAAGGGTCCTGGGACAAACAGGCCGAGAGGGGGTAAGGGCCTTGCTCTAAGGCACAGGGGCCCATCAGCTGGGGGAACCGGGACGGAAATCCATGACTATGGGGCACTTAGGGTCTCCCTGCAAAGTCGCCCTGGGGTTGGGTGGGGTGGGGGACAGCTGAGCCTCACGGAGCACCTGCCCGAGAAGTCATGTCCCCCGGGGTCACCCGGAGCTGCCGCCCTCCCCTCCCCACGCTCACAGCCTGCCCCCACACCCTGGCCTCTTTGTGCTGCGGTGACACCCAAAGAAATGGAGCCCGAAATGAGCCAAATGGACGCCAAGCCCCGGCGCCGAGCCGGGGAGGACTGGGGATGGGCTGAGACCCAGGCTGCTGCTGCCAGCCCAGAGGTCTCTGCTGACGGGGCCTGCCTCCCTCTGAGCCCAGATTGCTCCGCTGCAAGGGGAAGCTGCAAGCGGCCTTCCTACCCCGAGCGTTCTGGGAAAGCTGTGTAGACGACCCGACTCGACTCCACCTTAGGGGGTCACCCCTGATCATCAGAGACCAGCTCCCCTATGTGGGGCCACTGAAGTTCAGCCATGGTCCGCATGAGCCCGATCAGACAGACAGACGGCCTTTATCAATCCCTCCCACACAGCTGGTCCTGCCACTGACCACCACCAAGAAAGGGGCGTCCAGACGGGACGGGCCTGACTACGGGCCTTGTTCCAGAGCGACGGTGCATGGCTCGTGACGGCCGCCCGTCTGGCCCCAGACAGCAACCCTCCTTGTTCCGGGCCTTGGCGGGCCTTGGGGGCCGTGTTGATCTTGGAGGACTCGCAGGCCCTCACAGGGCCCCAAGCGAGGTGCTCCACGGCTGCCTGATGGAAATTATTTTATGGTCCATGTAGGTGTTGGGCAACACCCATCCTGCAAATATTTCCAGGCTAAAAATACCGTGGTCACACTCCACAGCGGAGAACTCTGGGGCCCAGGGTAACGGTACAAGCCACACACTCAACCAAGGGAGGACTTTGTTTTCCTACAGTTCAGTGAAGGATCCATCCCACTGATGGCAAAAGGCAACCCTCAGTTTTGTGTCCCCCCCGGCCACACCCGATCCCCGAGGTTGGGGACTTGGTGATAACTTTGAGACTCCCCATGCGTCGCCCACCTGCCCCCCCCCCCACAACTCTCCTTCTGCCTCTGCCTCCGAATCTCAGACGCCTCTTGTGAAATGCAAAAGTCAAGAATTTACTTCTAAACAGTACGGCAGCTCCTCCGAGAGTTAAACATAGAAATGCCATATGTCCCCGCGATTCTGCTTCTGGGGGTACACCCCAAGGAGTTGGAAGGAGGGGCTGAAAATAGACACCGGCACACCCCTGTTATTCACAGGAGCCCGGAGGCAGAGGCGGCCTGAACGGCCATCTGTGGATGAATGGGCAGCACGTGGTCTGTTCAGCCTTACGAAGGAAGGAGATGCTGACCCCTGCTAGGACAGGGACAGACCTCGAGGACGTTACACCGAGGGAAGTAAGCCCGTCCCAGGACAAACACTGCCTGATTCCCCTTGGATGGGGTCCCTGGAGTGGTCAGATCTACAGAGATAGAAGTAGAACGGGGGTCGGGGGGAGGGGAGGAGGTGACCACGAGGCTGGACACGTTTGTATGGGTCCAAAGCTTCTGCTTGGACAGTGACAGAGTTCTGGAAATGGATGCTGGAGACGGCCACCCACACCGTGAAAGCATTTCATGCCGCAGAAGAGAGCTCTTTTTAAGTGTTAAAATGGTACATTTTATGTTATGTATATTTGACTACGATAGAAAAAAAAAAGTCACTCAAAACAAATTCACCTCTTCCCTCCCTCTTTCAGGCTGCATTGTGTCTTCCTGTGTGGGAACCGTGGATGCAGAAGGCCCTGGGAGATGGTGTTCAAACCAAGTGATTTTGTCCCTCCGGGGGACGTTCGGCAATGCCTGGAGACATTTTCGGTTGTCCCAAAGGGAAGTGGGGAGGTAGGCTACTGGCATCCAGTAGACAAAGGCCACTGTGAGGCCCAGCGCATCCCCCATGACCAGGAATGATCTAGTCTCAAAGGTCAACAGAACCAGGATGGAGAAACCCTATTCTGGGGGGAAGGACCAGAGAGAGCTACAAAGAAAACATTAAGGCCTTGAAAAATCTCTTGATTATCTCTCCCTCTGTGTCCTGCTAAAGACACAAAATATTTTCTAAGGAAAAAGGAACAAACCCTAGTCTTACTCTTGTACTAGTGAAAGTCAGTGGCCTCTCATGGGGGTGGGGGTATGCCGTGTTCTCATGGGAGCTTCTGGGGACCCTCACCCAATATGCTGTGATCTCCACGGATCGGTACCTGTCCGTCCTGATCCTTACTACAGGCATCTCCCCCAAACCCACCTGCACAGGGCCTGGCCCACCACCTCCCTGCCCGTCAGCGTCAGCCCGTTGTTCATGGGGCGAGGTCAGTGAGGGACACTGGATCCCAAGTTCAGGGAGCACAGCTGGGCCCCAAAAGCCATGAAAGCCCCCGATGAGAGAAATGGGAATTAGCAGCCACCATAGAGCACCATTCCCCACCTCCATCCTTCCCATGGTAGACACTGCTGTGAGCCCAAGTTGGTCCTCACAGTTTGTGCAAAGCACTTTGTGAGGACTTTGTTGACCCACAACACCAAGAGGTCTGGGAGAAGATGTCAGGATGTCAGGCATGGCTGGATCCAGGAGCAGGAGGGATGTCAATGGGTCCCTCTCTCTTTACCTAACCGCTTTTCCTTTCTGCGCAGCACTGTCCACCCTGGGGCCCTGGCCTTGTTCCTTCTTTTTTTTATTTTTAAATTTTATTTATTTTTTTATTTATTTTATTTTTCTATAAACATGTAATATATTATTAGCCCCAGGGGTACAGGTCTGTGAATCGCCAGGTTTACACACTTCACAGTACTCACGATATCACATAACCTCCCCAATGTCCGTAACCCCACCACCCTCTCCCAACCCCTCCCTCCGGTCACCCTCAGTTTGTTTTGTGACAGTAAGAGTCTCTTATGGATTGTCTCCCTCCCGATCCCATCTTGTTTCATTTATTCTTTTCTTACCCCCAAACCCCTCACGTTGCATCTCCACTTCCTTGTATTAGGGAGATCATATGAAAATTGTCTTTCTCTGATTGACTTATTTCACTAAGCATGATGCCCTCTAGTTCCATCCACGTCGTTGCAAATGGCAAGATTTCATTTCTTTTGATGACTGCATAGTATTCCGTTGTATATATATACCACATCTTCTTTATCCATTCATCTGTTGATGGACATCTAGGTTCTTTCCATAGTTTGACTATTATAGACATTGCTGCTATAAACATTCGGGTACACGTGCCCCTTCAGATCACTACATTTGTATCTTTAGGGTAAATACCCAGTAGTGCAATTGCTGGGTCATAGGGTAGTTCTATTTTCAACATTTTGAGGAACCTCCATGCTGTTTTCCAGAGTGGTTGCACCAGCTTGCATTCCCACCAACAGTGTAGGAGGGTTCCCCTTTCTCCGCATCCTCGCCAGCATCTGTTGTTTCCTGACTGGTTAATTTTAGCCATTCTGACTGGTGTGAGGTGGTATCTCATTGTGGTTTTGATTTGTATTTCCCTGATGCCGAGTGATGTGGAGCACTTTTTCATGTGTCTGTTGGCCGTCTGGATGTCTTCTTTGCAGACATATGCCTTGTTCCTTCTTGAGCACATGGCCACCTCTGGGTGTCCTGGAAGAGGGAGAAGCCCCCTCCCACCCATGTTGTCACCATAGCTTGTGATCATCTGGAGCATGAGAGTCCCCCCTTTCTCCTCCAGTGTGGAGTAATTCCCAACTGGACTCTGATGGCTCTCTTGGGTCACATCCTTACCCCTTCAAGTGAGGTCAGCCACCTCGGTGGGCAGAGAGCACTCCCCACAGGAAAAGACAATGACAAACAAAATCAGGCCATCTCCCCCAACCCACAGGCCAGACCTGGCCAGCCCAGCAGAGACAGGGGTTGTTAGCCTGAGGGGTTTGGCCCCAAACAGTGTCGTGACTCTATGCCACTGTCTGGCGGGGGCCTGCTCCAAGACACAGCCAAGCCCTCGCTCTGCTGGTTCCTCACTCGGCCTGGGACCCATCTTCCCTCTGGCTGCTAGGAAGCTTAGCCCCTGCCCCGTGGCCCACCGGTGGGGGTCTACACTAGCCTTCATGATGGCCTCTGGGTGCTGGCTCCCGTCGCTCTGTCTGTCTCCCCAAGTCCCACCTCCTTCAAATTAACTTGATGTTTGAGTGTCACTCTGTAAGCTACGTTAAGGCCACTCTGGGACGGAGATGGGGGAGGATAAAACTGGCACCTCAATCCATAGGCTATTAGGTCCGAGGAAAGCCTAGGGTCCGGGAGTTTCGGGGCAGACAGCCTGGAAGGGGCTTTGGTGGGTGTCTAGGCTGAAGGCAATCCCCTCAGGGGGTGCGGGGCTCTGGTGGGTGTCTAGGCTGAAGGCAATCCCCTCGGGGGGTGCGGGGCTCTGACGGGGCCCAGGCTGGGCCTGGAGGACAAGCCCGGTGTGGTGCAACACTCAGACCTTTGACCCACGAGCCATCAAAGCCATCTTGGGACCTGAGCAAATATTGAAGGAACGAACAAACAGGCGGGTAAGACTTCAAACCAGCCCAGAACCTTGTCCCCTGTCCCTCTCTGAGTCCCTCCTGCTCCTCCCGCCCCAACTCTGCCCACCTCCACCTTGGCAGGACGGTCAAGAGCCCCCACTGGGGACTTCGGCAAAGACTCCAACCCCCAGGGGCGGGCGCATTCATTTCCCACAGCTGCCTTAACCAATGGCCACAAACTCGGGGGGCTGGAAGCAACAGAAGTGTATGCTTCACCGTTTCTGGAGGCCAGAAGTTCAAAAATCAAAGTGTCCGCGGGGCCGTGCCCTGTCCAAGGCCGAGGGGGAGGACCCTACCTGCCTCTTCCAACTTCTTCTGGCGGTTTCCAGCGTCCTCAGCCTGGGGCTGCACCCCTCCCTCTCTGCCTCCCTCCACACTTGACCTCTCCTGAGGACACCTGGGACAGACCGACTATGCAAAGGGGCAGTGGCCAGACCCTACAGAGAAATTCCTGGGCTGCCAAGAGTCAGACTTGCAGGCCACCCCCAGGGACCATCCGGGAAGCTGAATGATGACTTCTACGGCAGTCAGCTCCGAGCTGACGCAATTGGGAACTCACAGCCGCCCTAATGTGTGTCCTCCTCTGATTCAGCGCCAACTAGCAAAAGCCACCCGTGCCCCCTGATAATCACATAGAACTCCCCACTCCCAGGGAGCCCCCTTCAACTTCCCTGGCCATGGCCCCGTCAGGGCGCTCCCATGAGGCACCACCCAAGAAAGCAGGGCTGGCTGTCGCCCCTTCCAGCAAGTTCTGAACAAACAACCTCTGCTTTACTCATTGGGTTGGTCTTCCTTTATTCCCACATGGGCCCCACGGAAGAATCCAGGCTGATTTCAGCTCGGGATCCTTACCTTAACGACATCTGCAAAGACCCTTTTCCCCCGTAAGGTCACAGTCACAGATTTTGGGGGTTAGGATGCAGACAAACCTTTTGGGGGGCCCACCATTCACCCCACGACAGCAGGGACTTGGGTTGTGCTCTGTCTCTGCTTCCGTGGCTGTGAGTGGACCATCATAGCAAAAGACCTGACCCCACTGGGCAGCGGTGGCCTCTCGTGGACAGTGTCCTTGGAAAGACTTCAGACCTGGTTGGGGAGTAAGTGCCCGGTGAGGGTCCGGCATTATTTGAAGAGTGGGGAGAGGAGGGCACCCGGTCGTGAAGGTACAAAAGGCAAATTAGGAGGCAGGAGGCTTCTTTTCAGTGGTAGAAATGCTCTAAAAGTAAATCGTGTTGATGGTTGTACAAACCTGCCAATTTACTAAAGCGCTATTGAATCACACACTTAAAATGTGCGATCGTTGTGTACACACACCTTCCGCCTCAAAACAGCTGTTACAGGAACAAAGCAGGTCAGGGACAGAAAAGACCCTCTGCGTGGTCCTAGTTTCTCCAAACTTCTGCAGCCTGGGGGAAGAGAGGCCCCGTGACTGCTGGCAGGAGGGTGAACAGGACCCAGCCTGTTCCTTCTGGAACATCGCTCTTGCCGAGACCCATGGGGAGGAAGGTTGTGCCGATCCGCCCTTCTGGGCGGCTGAGTCACCAACACAGAGAAAATGGTGCCATCTCGCTCTCCCCATGGTCCCCCCCGCCCCGTGCCTCAGTGAAGGTCGGAGCAGCTGGATGGTTGGGCCCTCACGTGGGCTGGGACACCCAACCTTCAGGTCCGATGACGGCCGGCGCTACGGCTCTGGGCAGCCGGGCGGCTTGAGCACTGAGCTAGGCCTTTGGTCACACGCCTGGGCCCGCGCAGCTCACTTTGCTTCTGGGAAACAGGTTCATCGTCTTGAGATCCAGCGTCCTTTGGACTTGGGGCACCCCAGAACTCCTTCCCCTTCTTGCCAGCTGCCCCATCCCATCTCTGCCACTGAGCCCAAGCTGTGCGGCCTCAGGCAAGCTGCGCGCTCCGTGCCTCATTTTCCCATTTCCAGGAGGAAATATTAATAATGGGGGAGAATCAGTAAAAGCCCACCTGCCCGGAGCACAAGGAGCCCTTTTCACTTGTCGCGCCCGGGCCCTGCTACCTTTCCAGGCCTTTCTACCAATGGGCAGCACCTGCCTCACTTGCTTAGAGGGAAACCCCACTCCCCGCCCCTCAACCTCTTGGCATGTATCCCTGCCCCAGAACTTCGGAATCCCTGGCTTCCACCTGGGCTAGGCACAGGGACTCGGCACGGCCCCCCAGCCCCCGGGTGCAGGGGATGGCCAGGCCTCCCATCCTGCTCCGGCCTGAGCCGTGCCATGGATGAAACTTTAAAACACACTGAGTCAAAGAAACCTCGCACCAAAGATCTCACACTGTATGATTCCAATTGTATGAAGCGTCTGGACTAGGCAAAGCCGTCAAGACGGCAAGCGGCCTGGTGGTTGTCAGGGCTGGGGGAGGGTAATGGGGACCCCCTGCTTCCTGCGTGGGGGGGTCTCCTCTGGTGGTGATAAAAATGTTTTGGAACGAGTTTCGACGTCACAATGTCGTGCAACATTGCGATTATGCTGTGTGCCATGGAAAAAGGGTTCCTTCACATTATGTGAATTTCACTTATTTTTTTTAAAAAAATGGTTCCTCTCAGGTGGGATGCCCGTGGAACTCGGTAAGCCAGTCCCTTCGGCGCCTGGAAGGCTCTAGCTTGGTGCCGGCTCTTTTTTTTTTTTTCTTTTTTAAGATTTTATTTATTTATTTGACAGAGCGAGATCACAAGTAGGCAGAGAGGCAGGCGGGGGGGTGGGAGGGGGCGGAGAGGAAGCAGGCTTCCTCCTGAGCAGAGAGCCCGAAGCAGGGCTCCATCCCAGGACCCTGGGATCATGACCTGAGCCAATGGCAGAGACTTTAACCCACTGAGCCACCCAGGCACCCCTTGGTGCCAGCTCTTACGGGCGCGGTTCTCCCTGACGCAAACACAACCAAACCCGTAGTGAGCCACGGCCCCCTGATGGTGGAGGGCGTTCTTCGATATACCATTTAAAAGGTAGATCCTTGCCACATGAACCCAGTACTTGATAAAACCTGAGTGGTTTCTCCACCGAGAAACTGCAAGAAAGCAGCCCTCAGCAGTGACATTTGCAAGCCGGTCATACACATCGGTCGGCAAGGAACAGCACCGCAGGGCTTTGCTGGGAACAGAGAGAGCGCCGGGCTCCTGCCACAGCGGGAGACCACAATCAGAGGGCGGGTTGAAGACCGCTGCCTTCCAGGTGATTCCATCTCCCGGGAAGCTGATGCGAACTTGCTGAGAAATGTGTCACTAACAGGTGGCTGAGATGAAACACAGTCCCTCCGTTAATTCCACTAACTCAACCCAGCGGCCCAGGTAAGACTTGGCTCAAGTTCTTTCTGTTGGGTCAAAGGATGCTGGTGACCCGGGCCCTTCTTCTTGGTCTTTGGGTGTTGGGTTTATGGCCGTGTCTATGCAGACATGTCAGTGAGAGAGACAGTGGTAAACTAACAGGGCTGGGATTTTCAGCCGTTTGAGTTTTTTAAGGGAGTGTAGATGGTATTGAAATGTCCACAGATGGGACCCTCGTGTTGGCCCTGACGCCCCGAATCCATCGACAGCCACATTGCCGCCTCTGTCGGGAAGGGCGGGCAGGTGACCGGTTTTTGTCCACAGCCAGAGTATACAATCCTCGTCTTCTAGAAAAATCTGGAAAGAAATGGGAGTTGCCCCACTCTCCAGATATAACCCGGAAGGAGCGGGGGCTGGGGAGGCTTCACAGGGACTCCCTTGCTTTCTAACTCAGGGTCAAGTTTTTATTCTTATTCAGAGACAATGTGCGGGACATGCCACAGAACCAAGGACAAAAATGCAGACACGGCAGACAAATTCACTTGTCACCTGAGCCATCAAGAGTGGCTCACACAGCCGGCTGGCGTGGAGGCCAACCTTTCAAGGCTGCGCACCCGCTCTGCAATTTAAGAGGGACCCGCTTTCCCCCCACCACGCGCGATTTTTGCACATTTTATTTAGAGAGCTTTGGGGGATGGGAGAGGGGAGGTGTGGGTGGGGACACAATTTTAGCCTCCGGGCCAGCATGGAAAAAAAAAAATCAAGTCTCTGAACAATGAAGTGCTCCGAGTTTTCCAGATCACCTCCTGGCCCAGGTGCCGGGGACGGCAGGCAGGGCGCCGTCCCACCACACCGCGGCGGACCACAGTTCCATTATCCATCTCCACTTCCTTCGGCAGAGGCCTTAGGAAGGCTTGGAAGGGACACCAGAGCATCTGGATAAATTAGAAAGGCGAGAGGAGGGAAGACAAAGTGGGAGGCGGGGGAGTCTGGGCCTCGGGGTGTCTGCGCGGGACCGCCCCGCCCCACGCCAGGCAGTGTAGCCCTGAGTCTCCCAGACCAGACAGAGGAGATGGGAGGGGTCTCCAGCTGGCAGCTCAGCCTGCCCCCAACCCCAGGCCTCCTCCGGGTTGTGGGGCCACGGTCACGACCCCTACCACCTGCTTCTTGCACTGCTGCTTCTAGACATCTTCCTTCCAGCTGGGGGGGCAGGCAGCATCCACCCTGGGGAGGACAGGGCTGGGCCTCAACTGTCCCTGAATCCCCGTGCTTAGGTGTTGGTTTGTGTTTGATAAATGCGGGAGCCCAGGGAGCTGAGCAAATCCACTTCTCATCATCGGGCCGAAGGTCGGGCTGGGAAGAAGAGAGCCGTCTGCTCCCCACCCCCTCCCCGCACCAGCACCACAGACCCAGGGCTCGGCTCTGGTCACCCACCCCCTTGTCAGAGGCCCATGGGGACCATTTCAGCACGTCAGTTCTCTTGTCAACACCGCAGACCTCTGCGGACCCCTTTCTGCCGGAGTTTGAACCCCGGCTCTGGTACGCACTTGCACTGTGACGGTCCCAGGACACAAACCTCCCTGCGTCTCCATTTGCCCATCTGTAAAATGGGGATAAGAAGGCTCTGGGGACACCCTCGCAAACGGGCCTGGGGGGGCGCCGGCCTACAGGGGAGCATGAGCTTGGGGTTGATTCGTATTATTATTATTATTTAAAGATTTTATTTATTTATTTGACAGAGAGAGAGAGATCACAAGTAGGCAGAGAGACAGGCAGAGAGAGAGGAGGAAGCAGGCTCCCCGCTGAGCAGAGAGCCCGATGTGGGGCTCGATCCCAGGACCCTGAGATCATGACCTGAGCCGAAGGCGGAGGCTTAACCCACTGAGCCATTCAGGTGCCCCTGATTCACATTATCATTATTACAACTCGGAAATAGCCCCATGGGGGAGCGGAGCAAAGAGGAATGGGGGGCTCCCTCCAGGAGCTCCTAGAGCCAGTCCAAAACGATGCCCTAGACCTTGCCCTGTGTTCTAGGTCCTCCACTACCAACCACGCGCTCATTCCCAACCTTGTCTCGGTCAAAGCGCCACCCCAGTGCGGGGTGGGAGGCAGTCACGACCGTGGGATTATGGGGGTTGCTGCTGCCCTCTGGGGCCTGCGTGTTCTGGTCACCGGGGACCCCACCCACACAGCCCAGCCCCGTGCTCTGAGCAAGCATTTTCTCCAGGCAATGCTCCCTTCATGGGACATGGCAGCGGCCACCAGTGGGGTTGGTAACCAAGGAAGACTTCGCTGGTCCTGCCCTCCATCACCGACATCTGGAGTGGGTGCAGCAGGCGTAAAACCCGAGAGACCAAGGGTGGTGGGGTTCTCCGGGTGGAGGAGCAGGCTGGAGAGACAGGGAGGAGGGTGAGGCAGGGGGCCACAGAGGGGCGCCTCCCAGGGGGTCAGCGGGCAGCAAGGGCTGGGTGAACGCTTGTTAAGTGGGTCGAACAGAACCGGATCAGCAGAGAACACAGGGCACACAGCCTGGAAGTCGTACGTCTTTGCAGGTTTGCGGCACCTGCCCTGAGTCTGCACAGCGCTTCTGCTCATCTCCATGGATACATGGAAAGCATAAATGTCACCTCGTTTCTCCAGCAGCTCCTACCCTCGCGGACCCCACAAGCTCAGTGCCCAGCCCCGCCGTGGGGTTCGCGGGCTGGACGGACGGGGCAAAGAAGCAGCAGTGGCCTGAGAGTCTAAGGGAAGGGCCGGGGGGAGCAGCAACAGGGCAGTGTGTGGGGAGGCACCGAGGGTCCCCGGTTTCCCATCAGGGCCAGAGGGTGGGCCTGAAGAAGCAGGTTGGGAGAGTGTGGGAGAGGGAAAGAGGTTTCAGTGGGGAGATGAGGTTTCCCAGGGACAGCCGGCGGGGGGGGCAGGGGGGGCTAGTTCCAGAGGCATAGGTGGTTGGAAAGGGAATAGTTGAATGAAAGTTTCCAGAAGGGAAGCTTGGGGCAGGGGCTGACATGGCCAGGGTATAGAGAGTGGGAGGCTGACCAAGCCAGTTTCCGCACCGTCCATTGTGAAGGGCAGACGAAGCAGGGAGGGACAGGTCCGACAGGGGCCAGTGTCTGCCTTGTTAGATGGGACCGGATTTGCCCCCCAGTAGAAAAGCCACAATAAGAAGTTTCCAAAGGAAGCTGAGCCCTTGACTCTGTGATGATGTGTGATGGGGGCAGCTTTCTGGAGGGAGAGGCAAGTTTCATTCATCTGTGCACGGACGGCATACTTCCTGAGCACCCATCGTGTTCCAGGGGAGGTCCACGGCACTTGCAGCGACCACAGAGTGCAGCCATCCAGCTCTGTGGCTCGTGCGTTCCGGTGGTCAGATCAATGGGCAGCAAACACGATGTGTGAGTCAAACAGATAGTGGAGAGTGCCAAGGGAAAGGGACACTTTCGGACCAGGTGACGAGGAAGTCTTCCTTCTGAGTACAGACCCATGGACCACCTGGGGGACAAGCTTTACAGGGGAGACTAGCAAGTGCAAAGGCCCTGGGGCAGGAATGGGGCTGCAGTGGAATGAGGGAAGTAGAGAGTAATAAGAGGCCAGGCCAGGGAGGTGGGGGAACTTCGGAGGGTCTCATACGGTCTTAGGTGACCCAGGAGCCTTTAGCAGGGTTTGGACAGAGGGGAGGCTGATGTGGCTTACATGTGAGTAGGATATCTCCAGCTGTCAGACTGAGATTAGAGAGAGGGGCAGGGGTGGAACGGGGAGGGTTTCCACACTCATCCAGATACTATGGGCACAGCTTGGGCCAGCCCCACCCAACATGCAGCCCCAAAAACACAGGTGGAGTCTCTCCGCTCTTGGACAGCAGGTCCCGCAGGCCCCAGATGGGGCTGGGTGTGGGGTTAAGGTGAAGAGAGGAATCCCAGATGGCTCCTCGTCTCTGGCCTGAGCTGCTAGAAGGACCTGAGACAGGTCTGGCCGTGCTCGGACAGGGTGAGTTTGGGACACCCATTAGATACCCCAGGGGACTTGGAGAATGGGCATCTGGATAGTGGGGTCTGGGGTTCAGTGGGGAGGTCCTGGCTGCAGCTGTAAATCCCAGACCCGTCCGCTAGTGAGTGGGATTTACGGCCCCTTGCAGGATGAGATCACGAAGAGTGAGCCCAGACGTTTGTCCCCGCATCTCCCTGCCCAACGGAGTTTCTGGTGCACGAGACCATTTCTTGGTCACTCTGCACCCTTGGCCTAGCCCGGCGCCCGGCATGGGCCGAGCGGGCCCCCAACCCCAGCCGGCGTGACAAGTGACTCACTCCAGAGACAAAACGTGGGGCAGTAATTGGGTCCAAGCCGGCTGCAGAATGCCAAGGCTAGACTTCTTGCCTCTCTCCTTCCATGGGACCCAAACAGTCTTTATTAGCTTAACCGACACTGAGGAAGAGGTCCCTAGGAGAAGCATGATTATAGAGTTCAAGGAATTGATTGCTTCTTCTGGTGAAGTTGTCTAAGTTAATGAATTTTAAGCAGATCTATTTTTGAAAGGATGCTTTGACTCCATCCCTATGACGACCCTACTTCCCGAACCCAGGGCCGGCGACACCGGCTGCCGCGCGGGGCTGATGGATGGCCGAGGGCCGTGGCGGAGTATTTGCAATCGGGGCTGTCTTGCCCTGTCCCTCATTTATTCCTCCCGCGTGCCGGGCAGGATATTAAGAACTCACAGGCTTCTGTTATCTCCAGGCTCGTCTGCACTTGTAATGGGTTGACTTCGGTAAACCTACTTGGAGAGTGTTATCTCTGGCTTGTGTCTCGGCGGAGGGGAGGTGGGGGCTCTGGGAAAGTAATACACTAGTTTGGCTGTGTTTTTCAATTTTCTGCCCATCATTCTGCTGCCGGAGAGGAAGAGCTTCCCAGGAAGGGGAGGCGGCTGCGGAGCAGATCTGTTTTCCCAGCGTCACTCGACGAACACAGGGCCTCACCGGCAGTGGCCGAAGGGCCCGGGGGGTGGGCAATTCCCACTCTGGCCTCAACCAGCTCCGTGACTTCTCTCCCCGAGGTCGTCTCCCAGGGGCTCCAGCATACCCCTCAGCCCAAGCAGCTGCCTAAGGGGGGGGCTTTGGTGCTTGGCCCCAGGTAGGCAGGTGGCGCGTGACCAGCCCCTGGGGCCCCCCCTTGTCCCGCTGCCACGGACGATATGCCTGGAAGCCAGGAAGGGCAGAGGGTGTGGTGCTCAGTGCAGGCTCTGGGGCTCTGCTGCACAGCTCGTCCCCTTACTCCCTCCCTTCTAACGTCAGAGCCCCGTTGGATCTCCTTGGAGGCATACCCTGAACTTGACCTCATTGCTCCCTTCTCTGCCACCACCCAGCCTGGGCCGCCTGCTGCTCTCCACCTCCCCCCGCCCCAACACCCACATCCTGGGACCTCCCTGCTTTCTGCAGTGTGTCCCTTCTTGTCCTCCTTCCCCCAGGACAAATGCAGACGTCATGCCCTCAGGGTAAAATGTCTGGCCCTTCCTCTCCTCTCTAACCTCTGGGCAGGGGTGGTGTGTGTGTGTGTGTGTGTGTGTGTGTGTGACCTAAATTAGGAAAACCAGCTGCTTCCCACGGCCAGGTGTGTAATCCCGCCTTCTGCCCGTAGGGGCTGTGTGACCTCAGATGCGTTACCTCCCTCTCTGTGCCTCTTCGTTGCCTGTCCGTAAAGTGGGGGGATAATAGCCTAACCGTAAGCCCCCAGCGTGTGGGGGAGACACGTCCCCTCTCGACAGTCCCCCAGGCCAAAAGAGGAGTGGCGTTGGGCCGGTGGGCTTGCCAGAGCCCCATCTTGGCTCTGCAGACCTACAGCCCGGGCCCCGAACCCAGCCCACAAACGAGCGTTCTGTGCGGCAGGCGCACCCCGTAGGGTCTGTCCCATTAGCCTCTGTCCCTGCTGCCCCCCCGCCGTGGAGGCTGCGGGGAAGCCAACCAAAGCATTCAGTGGCCGAGCCACCCCCCCGCAGAAGGAAAGGTCTAGAACGAGGAATAAAGTCTCCATCGCTTGGTTTTTAAGATTCACTGAACCTTTCCACTTGCAGCAAAAACAGCTTACTTTCAAATTAGTCAACCGGTGTGTGAGTCATTTCTTTGCAAGCATCTGTACAGGGAATACTAATGTGAAGCCCGCTCAGGCCCCCGCAGGTTCCACAGATGCAGGGCGGGGGCTCGGCACCGGCACCCCCAGGACCTGGTCCCCACCCCGAGTGCCCTCAGGGCCTCGGGGAAGCAGTGCCGGGTCGCCCTCCCTGCTGCTGCCCACCAGCCCCTGGCTTCTGCCCTCCCCCCACCCCCAGGGGCTGAGGCGACTCATAAGTCAGGCCCAGATGACACACGAGAGCCCAGCCTCGCCGCCAACTCCGGAGACCACAGTCCTGCATTTTGCTGGGAAGCTGGGCACTGGGGAATGAATCCGACGAGAGGCTGTGCTCATGGCGGGGGTGGGGAGGACGGCCTTGTGTGCTGCACCCTTTCCCAGCTCCCAGGCCTGCAGAGGCCCCTCTTATCCCCAGGTCTGTGTGTTCACGCCTACCTTCATTTATTCACAGCTGCTGACTTTTCAGTCCTTCAATGACCACTGCTCTGAACTGAACCCATTCAGGGGGCGGTGGGGGTGGAGTCACAAGAAGAGAGTTTGCCCCGATGTGGATGCGAGGTCCTATGAGGGAGGTGGTCAGGGAGGGCTTCCTGGAGGAGAGGACAGGTGCGTTGAGCCTCAGGACGGGTAGAGGGGGCCAGGCAGCGGAGGGGGAGGTTGGGGATGTGAAGGCCTGAGCGTAAGGTCAGGCTGAGGAGCTGATGGTATAGGCAGGAAGGGTCTGGCGGAGGGTCAGAGGGAGGCAAGTCCAGGGGGAGGGGTTGGGGGCCACGGCCACAGGCTGTCCCCGGAGGCTGCTAAGGCAGCTGCACTGTCAGAGTGAGGGTCTAGACAGCCTTTCCCAGCTCCAAGAAGACCGGAGAGGAGGACAGAGCTCGGCGGGCACCTGGGAGGTAGTTCAGTCCACTGGGAGAGGATGTGGCTTCACCTAGAGCCAGGACGGCAAGGACGGAGAGAGGTGGAGGGCCCCGTTGGAGCCCAGGTGACAGTGTTGTATGACGGGGGGGGGGGGCATGTCCAGGTGTGCTCAGGGCTCCAGAGGGACCAACAGAGCCAAGGACCTGGTTCCCAGGGGGCTCCCGGAGCTAGTCACGTTGGCAGCCATGGGAGCCGGCCACACGGAGGTCACAGGAGGGCCGCTGGACAATCTCCGCACCTGACTGGCGCCTGCCTGAGAGGGACCCTTAATTCCTCACCTTGTACAATATGCTCGGGCACGTCTGCGACTGACAGGTCCTGCACGGGGCCGTGTCCCAACCTCACCTCCCTGCTCTGCAATCCTCAGGCACACAGCTGCGTCCGTCTGCCACCTTCTGGGGCCTCCGCTGGCTCTGCCTGAGTCTCTTGGGGGAGGGGATGGTGACACAGGTCCCCTGTGACCACACTCGCAGCAAGTCGGGGGACCCCCACGGGGAACTCAGCCCTGTTTCCTCCCCGGCACCCCAAGGACACAGGAGAGCCTCTGACTTCTCACTGCCCCACTTCCCCTTACTTGGCAGCACTTCCGGAGTGGCCCACACAGAGGTCATTTCTCCTGGGGGCTCATCCATCTCTTTCTAAATTAAAAAGATCTGGAATGTCAGATCCAGGAGGGAGCGCCTGAGCCCCGCTGTGCTCTAGGTCCCCGGAGTGGGGCCCATTCCAAGGCATTCAGGGAAAAAGAAGGACCAGGAAGAGGTAGCTCCCAGCTGATGTGGGGACAGGGGGGGTTTGGTTGGGGTGGGCTCAGGCCCAGAAGGAGGCCCCGACATGACATCCGACATCCCCCCCTGCCCCCCACAAGGAGCTTACAGGCCTGGGGAGTGCAGCTGTGGGGGAGGCAGAGGTCGTTAGCATGAGGGGGGTCCATAGATGGTGAGTGCGGTCAGTCGGGGGTGGGCCCTGTGCCCCGGAGCAGCCCCCAGACTCCTCCAGCTAGCCAGCACCCCCCAACTCCCTGTCCTCCCCCAGATGCCTGATGGGGCCAGGGCGGCAACAGAGTGGCCTGAGGTGGAGGAGGGGGCAGGTGTGGGCAGAAGGGATTGGTCCCCTCCAGCCTGGAGTGGGGGTGCCGCGCGGGGAGGGGGGTTGCCCAGGAGCGATCAGAGGCTACCTGGCAAGGGCGGAAAAGTGTGAGCCCAGCCCACACGTCTAAGTTCACCCTGGGTGCCGCTTTCTTGTTTTTTCACCTTAAAAAAAATAGTTATAAGAGCCTAGGGAGCAGCGCTTCGTGCCCCCTTCCCCACCCAGCCTCCTCCACTCTCCCGGGCTCAGCCCGCGCTGTCTGCTCTGTCTGTGCATTCAGAGCACACCAGGCCGCTCGCTGCCTTTTTGTCTTGTGCTGTTCCATTAACGATCTCTGTTCTCCAGCTTGAAAAAAAGGGAAGCACGAACTCGCGCACACGCAGGCCGAATCCCTCAGGGTTTCGCTCCGCAGCAGAGCACCTGACGTATTTTAACTACAGTGTGACTAACCCAGGAACGTTCTCCGGAGGAAAGTGTCACGTGGCTGCATGGTCCCCGGAATCTGGGGCCCCGCCCGTCTGATTTTCCCTTCTGTGCGGGGACCACGGGGGGGACAGCCTTGAACTTGGCCTCCCTCCGGCTCCTTCTCCGCTTTGTCGCCCAACCCCCATCATTAGATAGGCGGATGGACCCTGGTCTGTCAGACTCTAGCCCCCCACGTGCCTTTTTGCTCCTCTTGGGTGGTGTTCTTGGGAGCACGCGTCTGGAAGGACGACAGTTTGACCCAAGGGTCCCCGCATTTTTGTAACTCTGTGTGTTCTTATCGGTTTCCAGAGACTGCGTGTCATTTTCAGGTCCTCCAAGGCCCTTGTGACAAATCCCATGCCATCTTCTCCGGGGCCGGGGAAGTCGCGAAAACGAGGTCTTTTGCCAATTCGGCAAATACATCAGATGCCCTACAGAGAAGCACTTTCCTTGGCTTCACCCAGAACTGGGGATTTGAGCAGCTAGCTGTAGCAGGCTGTCGGGAGAGCCAAGACGGACCAGCCATCTCTCCTTCCATCCCCCGCAAGAGATCCCGAGGTGACTCCCCGACATGACATTCAATTTTAGGAAATTAATTCCGTTCCCCGACCTGCGTGTTCTCTAAAGGCTGGTGTCAGCCGCACAGCGAGACAGCTGGAGGTCTCCGAAGCGTCTGGGGTCACAGGGGCCCAGGAGCGCCCAGCTCTGGTGCATCTTATAATTGTCTGTCTGTCTCGGGCCCGGCCGGGTGGGCAGCAGACAGAGAGCATCACTGGGGCTTTCCAGCTGGAAGGGTGTCGCCAAGACCCCTGCCTTCTGCAGTGTCTTCCCAAGCGGGGCCAGTCCAGCCGCTGGGCTTTATTCTTAGGCCATTCCCTAGGGAGGTGGCCTTTAAGGACAAGCACAGAGGCCCAGGGAGAAAGAAGCAAAGAAAACAGACGTGCGGGCCGCCGGCGGGCACCACCGACACTCGGGACTGCGAAGCCTGTTTTTCTTTTGAACCACACCGATTTCATGAGCTCGTAACGGGACACAAACCTGAGCACGTTTCCGATATTGCAGAGAAATACACATACACACATAGTATCACACCGAACATCTTAACCACGGCCCAGCCTGTCCCTCAGGGGCACGAAGCTCACGCCCGCCGGGAGGCAGCCCTCCCCACCTCCCGCCCGGCTCCAGAACCTTCTTCCATCTTCCCGAACTGAAACTCTGTCTCCACTCGAGAGTGGCCCCCACCCCCCTCTTCTGGCCCTGGTGCCCCCCGCCCCATCTTCCTTCTGTCTCTAGAAACGTGAGTCCTCCAGGGACCTCCCAGAAGCGGAATCAGACGGTCCCCCTCTTTTCATGTGTGACTTCTGTGCCTCAGTACAAGGTCCTCGCGGTTCGTCTGCGTTGGGGCAGGTGTCAGAATTCCCTCCCTGTTTTAAGGCTGGAAATAGCCCATCGTACAGGCGGGCCGCGGCTCGCGTACCCATTGCTCCACGGTGGACGCGAGTGGCTCGCCCCTCTTGGCTGCTCCAGAGAGCCCCACTGTGGCACGGCAGGGCACCCACGGCGCTCGTTGTAACAGCACATGAGGGGCTGAGCGCAGTCTCGCTGACACACGGACCCTTCTCTTTGACCCCGGAGGGAGGTTTCCAGAAGGGACTCTGAGACCCACTGGGCAGCACCATGCAGGGAGGGGAGGAGGTGGGCTCCTGCCCTCCCAGCCTCCCCCTGCGGGCCTGCTGTGCCCAGGCCCGGGGCCTGTCATTGAGGCCAGCGGAGGGAAGACTCTTGCCAGGGGCAAGACCCATGGGAAATCCCATGAGATTCAGGGGGCGGGGGCCTCCGGTCCTGCTTTCACCTACTCCGAGTCCCCACGGACAGGGCTCTGGGCCCTACTGGGGGCCAGGCTGTGGGTGGGAGAGAAGAGGGTGCTGTTCCCTGCCTTCTCTGGCGCAGTGAGCCCAGGGCCAGCTGCCAAGAGACTCAGGTAATTGATGATTCCTCTGACCTCGGGCACTTTTAATTTGATTGAACACGCACTTAGAGAAGGGCTAGATCTGTGTGTGCCAAGGGGCGGCCCGTAAATCAGGCTTCCAGAGAGGGCAGCTCCGAGGTGGGCGCCACGGGGCCCTGAGCCCCTCCTGCAGATGCGGGAAAATTTGACCACGCCCCAGGGAGCGCGCAGTCAGGCTGCCGTTCTGCGGGGGGAGGGGGGCCATGGCATCCCCCCAGGCCGCGCCCCTTCCCCTGCTTCTCTGGAGCCCTGGCTGTCGCGCAGACTCACGGACCCAGCCTGGCAGGGGATGGAGGGCTGAGGAGGGTCTGGAGCGAACCCTCTGCCCTCAGGTGCTCACTGGAGCGTCAAGGTCATGGGGCGCGGACATGAGCAGCTCTCGACTCCCTCCTCACAGAGCTGCTCCTACCTGCCCCCCCCCACACCCCGTTGCCCCCGCCCGGTTGCCACAGCCCACCTCCAGACAGCAGATCATTCCCTCCCACGAGAGCTCTCTTCCTCCAGCTTTGGGATCCACCTGCTTCTCTTTGTGCCTCTTTGGGACGTCTCCCAGACTGTTTGCCGGCCTGGCTCTTGCCCATGGCCTTGCCTCCCAGGAGAGGGTTGGCCCAGTTGCCTGGCCCCTCTCTGTCAGCCACGCCCATCCACCACCCTTGTCCCGGCCTTTCAGCCCACCTGTGTGCCACGGGCTCTCAGACCCCTCTGCCGCCCAGGTCCCTTGGCACCCAGGGGCCACTTGCCTTGTGGACCCTTCTACCACCCGACACCCTACAAGCACACACACAGCTCCTGAGACTCAGCAACCCTCTCCTGGGACCAGAGACCAAGCCTCCCTCTTCTCCCTGTCCAGGTAATCGCTAGTCTTTTTTTTTTTTTTTTAAGATTTTATTTATTTATTTGACAGAGATCACAAGTAGGCAGAGAGGCAGGCAGAGTGAGAAGAGGTTCCCCACTGAGCAAAGAACCCGATGCGGGGCTCGATCCCAGGACCCTGAGATCATGACCTGAGCTCAAGGCAGAGGCTTTAACCCACTGAGCTACCCAGGAGCCCCAGTAATCTCTAGTCTTGGAAACGCCTCGGCAATCCCCCTCCAACCCAGCCATCTTCCAACCCTCTGTCCCCTACCCTCACCTCTGGTCTGGGTGCTCTGGGTATTAGCCCCACCTGTCCCCAGCCCATTCCCCGAGGAGCTCCCCCATGGCTGTCTGGGTAAAGCCCAACATAGCCGGAGCTCCCCTGCCTTCCTTCCTACCTCCACACCCCATCCCTTCTTTAAAGGGCATCGAGGCAGACTTAGATCAAATATCACTTCTCTGAGGTCCCCAGGCACAGCCTGTGACCTCCAGGCATTTAGAGGCCCTCGGATGGGAGGTGTCATTACTCCTGTATCCCTGGTGGAGGGACAGGAAGGGCATTCTAGGTAGAAGGAACAGCACATGCGAAGACCTGCACTCAGCAGGAGAGCGCAGGGTAGTTGGAGATGAGATCTCTAGGAAGGAGGATGTCAGGGCTGGTTGGGGGCAGGGTGACCAGGGCTGAGGGCCTGTGTGGGTCTTGTTAGCAGGACAGCCCTTCTCCTGAGGGCCACAAGGGAAATGGTCAGGTCTGAAGCCTGAGGCAAGATCTCCAGGAGAGGCAGGAAGTGGCCTTTGGCCGAGATCGCTTCTGCCAGGCCTCAGTACCTTCCGCTTTCCCACAAGGCTCCTGGCCAAGGTTGTTCAGGCCACTGTGCACTTTTTTACGAGGCTGGAGGTTTGTAAAAATTATTAGTTGGTGGAAACTCGAGGGCTGCTGGCCAGCCCTCCATGGCGGCAGCGGCGGCGGCCTGCCCACAGGACACCCGCATGGCCTCTGGCAGCAGCAGGGATAAGGAAGGGGAGGGGAGCCTCTGTTCAGGGGCACTTAGCTCCAGCTTCCTCCCTGGGATGTGGGCAGGGGCTGTGGCCCCCCACCCACCAAGGCCCCAGGACCACAGCGTGCCTCCGGGCTGGGGACCAGGCTGGAAGCCATGCGGGAAATGCCCCCACTCCAAAAGGCAGCAGCATGGTCCTTACCGTGGGTTGGGGGGGGCGCTGGCTTGTGGGCGCAGATTCGAGTCCCAGGTCTGCCGGCACCTGGCCTCAGGGCATGGGACAGTAACAGGGAGCCCTGGTGAAACTGTCCGGCCCTGGGCTCTGAGCTGGGCCCTTCCGCAAGAGAAGTCATCGGTCAACAGCCCCAGGAGGGAGGCACCCCTGCCACCTCCTACGACCCATCGCTCCCCTCCTTGGCCAAGAAGGAGAATGTGGCACAGGAGAGAGCCCTACCCGGCACCTGGGGTACATTAGCTGTCCCATGAACGTGAGCTGCCTTTCCTTTCCCACCGCAAAGCCTCCTGGAGCTGGCCAGGTCCTCGCCATGCTTGCCGGGGAGCTCCCTCAGCAGAAAGGAATGTACAGTCCCAGCAAGCTCTGGAAACACCCAGAGCTTGCAGAATGAGCTGGACGAGGTCAACTGTGCAGGACCTTGGCCCCCGGGCCCCTGGGCGCAGCTGATTCCCTGGAACAGCGAGCAGAACGTGGGGCCGGGGTCCCCTCCCCTCTGCTCTCACCCCTCCACCAATAATCATGACCATCTGAAGGCCATGGGCTTCACCTTCTCTGGCTTAGCTGAGAGGTTCTCAGGAAGTGAGGGAGGGAGAGGGGAGGGAAGGAGGGAAGGATGGATGGAGGCCTGCCTTTCTATCTAGATGGAGGAACTGTGTACTAAGATGGCAGGCAGAAGCTAGGAGGCCTGGTGCTCTTCCCAGCTCTGCTGTTGATGCGTTGCGTAACTTTGAGCTGAGCTTTTGCCCTCTGGGCCTCAGTTTCCCTAAGATGGATGTGTTGTCCTCCTGCTTCATCCACTATCACCACCAGAACGTAACTCCACTCTGTATGGGGCTCAACAGTGTGATGGGTCCACCAGAAAAAGACAACAGTGGCCTAGGGTTCAATTAACAGGAGCATAGCATTTATAGCGTGGGAGGTGAGAGTCTGCTATAGACGGCAGCTGGGGTACTAATGCAAAGTTCAGGGGGAAGCTGACCACTGACTCCTATTCAGAAGAGGGCACTGAGGTACATCTTGCAAGGAACGAAGAAAGAAGCCCTGGGACTTGGTCTGGAGGAAAGAGGTTGAGAAAATCAGGTTACTGCCTCTAGAGACACTGGGCCCAAAGAACAGTTCTAGAAACCTCTTTCCTAGCAGTGATCACTCCTCCACAGTGGAATGAACCCCAGGTGAGATAGTGACCTCTCCAGCCCTAGAGGCAAGCAAATCTCTGTGTGGGATTCTGGAATTCTGGGCATGCCCCTGCAGCCTGGGCTGTGCCCAGAGAGGCTCGCAGAAGTCATCTGGTCCTTCAGCCCTGTGCTTCCCACGGCCTCTGCTGTTCCTCTTGGAGAAGGGACCATTCGTGTTCCTGGCCATGGATATGCCTGATGTACCCCCAGATGTCTTGATGGGTACATGGGTGACTCCAAGTGCCACATCCCTAGTCTCCAGGCTGCGAATGCTGGGGAGGGGCCTGTGCACAATCTCTCCGGGCCCCAGAACCCCCAGATATCTTTTTTTTTCATATTTTATTTATTTGACAGAGAGAAATCACAACTAGGCAGAGAGGCAGGCAGAGAGAGAGGAGGAAGCAGGCTCCCCGCGGAGGAGAGAGCCCGATGTGGGGCTCGATCCCAGGACCCTGGGATCATGACCTGAGCCGAAGGCAGAGGCTTTAACCCACTGAGCCACCCAGGCGCCCCCCCCCCCCCCGATATCTTGATGGGTACATGGGTGACTCCAAGTGCCACATCCCTAGTCTCCAGGCTGCGAATGCTGGGGAGGGGCCTGTGCACAATCTCTCCGGGCCCCAGAACCCCCACCCTGCCCCCTCTTCACCAGGTCACTGCCCACCCCCCGGGCAGCCCTTAAGACCTTGACCATCAAACTTTACCCACAACATCCCTGCTCCGGTCCCTGCGTCTCAGCTCACACGAGGCCCCCCTTTGCAAGGCTTCTCCACTCGCTCCCTTTCCAAGCACTTCCACCGCCCTCAGAGTCACCCCAGGTCTATAAGAAAGGGGCCTCCCTGCCCCTCTTTCCCGACATGCGGGTGGGGACTTGCCTGGCTGGGGCTGCCCCCTCTGGGCCCACGTCCACCAGCAGAAGGACCCCCTCCCCCCTTACAGATGGGACGCCCGAGGCTTGTAGGGATGCTGCAGCCTAGCAGGGGCCACGTGGCAAGGCAGAGGCAGAGAGGCCCAGAGCCCCCCCTCCACCTCCCCCCCCCCAGTCTGGGCCCCCAGCCCGGCGCTCTGGGCTCCCCTGGCCCCCGCCCCCGCCCAGCTGCCGGGGCCTAATCCAGGCTTGTGGGAAGCGGATGGGGCGCGGAGGTGGCCGGGGACAAGGAAGGCCCCTCAAGCCACTGGGATGCCTTCATGCTGCAGACGCGGCTCTGGGCTCTGCCTCCTTGGATTTGAGGAACTTGCTAAATTGCAATTCTCCGTGGCTTAGGGGAGCTGGCCCTGCGCCAGCCCGTGCATTATCCTCGGCAGCTGCAGGCTGCTGAGAGCCAAGGGGCGGAGGCTGAGCTGGACAGGGGGCTCACAGGCCACCGGACTCTGGACCCTCCACCCTGAGGCCCAGGGACTGCGGGGGAATGCTGTTTTCCAGAGGTGCTGACCAGAGTACAGGGGAGGAAGGGGCCCACAGAGTAGCACTGGGAAGATACAGTCAAAGAAGTCTTTCCATCCAGAAAATAAACTTTCCCAGGAGTCTGGAGGCCAGGGTGGGGTGAGAGAGCCCCGTGCCAGTCCCTTAATGGGGCGCAGGCTCAGCCCCAAGGAGGGGCTCTTCTCATCCAGAGTCAGGTGATGAAGGAGGGGGCTTCGGGATTTGAACTCAGCTCTCCTAGGCGAGAGCTGTACTTCCCACCCCACCCCAGTGCTCTGGGCTGGACTGCTCCCAGCTGGATATGCCCCTCCTTGATGAGGCCCCTTGGGGGCAGTTCCGGGGTGAGGGAGGCCTCCCCAGGCCCCCCAGAGACGGCAGGCCAAAAGAGGCCTGGATGGGGATTCGAGCTCGGCGAGAGCAGGCCCGTGCTGTGCCCATCCAGTGGGCCTCTGGGTGACCCTGGGGAGCTAAGCAGCCATCCCCCGGCCTCGCGGGGCCACAGGTGTTGCACACACAGTAGGTCCACAGAGGGAAAGGCTTCTGGGCCGGGGGCTTTACCCCCGAGGGAAGCAGCAGATGTTTTTGGCCCAGGAGCCCTGAGCAGGATTCTGTGCTCCAGACAATAAATTTCCACACACGTACACAGAGATCAGCATCTCCACTTCCGGCTGCCTCGTCTCCTGGAATAGCGGCCTTTTAATTACATGGAAAGGTCACCAGAAAAAAAAAAGAAGGAAACAAAAACTGAGACGTCTAGAAACCTCCTCTCCCTGCCCAGAACTTGGCAACAAAGTAACGGAGAGCAAAGGGGCCGGCAGAGAGCCGGGTCTGGCCGGGCAGGGGGCACAGGACCAGGCCCCCTCCTCTCCGTTTGTAAAGTGGGCTGCCAGGTCTGGAGACTCTGAAAGCCTTCCTTCAGCCACCGAGAGCCCTGGTGGGCAGGCACTGGGCTTGGCACAGGGGACAGTGAGCAAAGGAGCCCCAGCCCCATGGGGCTGATACCATGGGGAGCCAGGGGAGGGGGGGTGATGCTCATGAAGCCGTCAACGCCGTGAATGTGGCATTTCCATAGCGGCGCGGGCCTGGAGAAGGAGTCACAGAAACCAAGGAGGGCTTCCTGAAGGAGGCATCCTGGAATTTGGAGGGAGAGTGGGCGGTAACCGTGGAGAGGAATAAATCTTTATCCTTGGAACAGAGAAAAGCAAACCGCACTGCCGCCGCTGAACCAAGGGCTACTCGTCTCTTCCTCCTCTTCGGTCCTGCCTCCCTGCGGCTGCTTGGGCGGCCCCCTCCCAGGATGCCTTTCCAGGACAGACTTCCCCGCCCTTAGGTTTTGGCCCTTCTAAGCCACAGTGACTGAGGGCTGGAAGGGAGCTTCCTTCCTCTTTCTGGGCCTCCACCAGCGCCTGCGAAGCCCCCAGACACTGTCCGTGTTTCCTGCAGCGGCTGTTGGTGGCTCTTCATCCTAGGACGGGACCACCACGGGACCCAGGACAAGACAGTGTGGGCTCTCCCCGGTCAACTGGCGACTTGGCACTCCCAGCATTGACCTTGAACTCCCAGGGTCTTCCGGAAGCGTGGGAGGAGCCGGTGGTCAATCTTGCTAGTTGGTGGGGTGTGGGAGGTGTGGGGGGTCTTTAATGCTTTCACGTGAGTGAAATATTCTCCTTTCTCCGCTTGTAAATTGGATTTACCAGTCAAATTGACAGGATTTACATCCTCGGTTCAGCCCCACAACTGAGACTAGCTGTTCACTTAAGAATACGTATTAAAAATACAGTGAATCATCTCTTTATGTAAAAACAACAACGCAAAGCAAAGGCATAGGCTAGAAAACCCACAGCCACGTACCTCCCCTCCCCCCCTCCCCGGACCTGCCTGGTGGTGGGGGCGAGGGGGGGGGCACTTTCAAGAACCGTCATCTTCTTTTTACTCCCATTTTTCCCACCTCATCCACCGTGAACGAAGACTTTTTATGGCTCAGAAAAGGAGATAAAAAATGTCATAACAAGACACTATGTTTATATTGCTGACTGCGCTTTTGAATTTGGGAAAGCGCCCCCCCCCCCCGACCCCGCGCCCACCATGGACATGGCTGGTTCACAGCCCTGCTGTTTCCAGGCAGACGCTGCCGCACTTGGCCGCACGCACACGGGCAGGGCATCTGGTCTCCTGCTCTGTTCACTTAACATTAACGATAAGCATCTCTTTCCACCAAGACTTCATAATTACGGTGGTTAAGGGCTGCGGCATCTTCCTGCCGGCGGCCTGCGTCTCCCTCTCAGTGCGGCTGGGGGAGCGGCAGCCCAGCGAGCTATTAGGGAGCCGTGATGGATGGTTCACTCCGAGCGTGGCGGGCTCACCGCACACCCCCGGGAGAGCGTGTCGGCCTTATTAATCCTGGGTACCTATCTGGCCAGGGAGACGGCTGCATCCCTGTGCCCAGGAGAACAGCCGGAGTGGGTACCCTGCCGCCCCTGCGGGTCCCCCTACCCAGCAGGGGGCATGTAGGACCCATGGGGGGGTCCAGGTTGCTCATGTTTGGGGCCCCTTTAGCATCCTGGCATTGGAGAGCTTCTCAGCTTCCGTCTGTCCCAGATCTCAAGCCGGGTCTCCTGTTTTCCCCGAGCCAGAAATGTGGGGTGTCCTCCCTCCACCCCTCATGTGAGAACCTGTCAGATCAGCCTCTCCTTCATACCCCCGACACTTCCCTCAAGCAGCCGGCAGACTGTGCCTTAGGCGAGGGCCCCTGCCTGGAACGGAGCCCCCTACCTGCCCCCCCCCCCCGCACCCCTGCCCCAGAGGTGAAGTCAGGAGGGCCGGCAGGCAGGCAAGAGTTTCTCTTCTTTCCCCCAGATCTCTCTCTTCTTGAAAGATGGCTCAGCACCCATCCCATGGCCGTGGCGGAGTGGAGTGGGCCTCCCGCAGCACCCCGCATTGCCTGCTGTGGTCTGAGGTTGCAGCCCGGAGCCCCTCCCACCCCAACTCTGCCTCTGCTGCCTGCCGGCTCCCCTCTCTGCACTCAGGGGAAGCATATTAAACGGCCAAGCTGATCGTGCCCCACTCAAAAATAAATGGCTTAACATTGCCCTTGGGACGAAGCCCAAGCCCCTCAGCACAGGGACACCACCCACGGTCTGGCCTTTCCCCTCCCTCCTCCGCAGTCCCTTGGAGTTCGGGATGAGCCACCCCTTCCTTCCTTAGGGAGCCGGGTCCCCATGGCGTCCCCCCAGAGCCAGCTTAGGGGCCCCTCCACTGGACGCTGGGCCTCCCTCACCAAAGTACAATCCCTCACTGTTTTGTAGCTCTCAACGGGACCACCAGGGCCACAGCTGCTGCCGGTATGGCCTCTCCTCCTCCTCCTCCTAATTAATTTTTTTTTATTGGAGTATTGTTAGAGTGGCAGCTTCCTAATAGTTTCCTCCCCTGGGGTCCCAGTACCCAGGCAGGACCCTGCAGACCCCGGTGGGTCTTCTGGCAATGTTGGAGGAGAAGATGAAGAGAGAGGGAGGGAGGGAGGGAGGGGGAGGGGGAAGAGAGGTATGGAGGAAGGGGAGGGGTGGGAGGAGGGAGGTGGAGGAGGTTGAGGGAAGGAGGGGAGGGGGAAGTGAGAGAAGGAAGAAGGGGAGAAAAAGGGGGAGGGGGAGGGAGGGAAGGAAGGAAGAAAAGGGAGGGGAGATGAGGAGGGAAGGGGGGAGGGAGGAGGGGAAATGAGTGGCGTGCTGGAGACGAGTTTGTGCTAACTCACGAGGACCAACTAACTGTTACATTTTCAAGAGATTTCGTGAGCTGGTTGTTGAACAGGTCGCTTGGAACCCGTGCCCAGGTGGGAGTGTTTACACCAGAGAAATTGGCACAGGCTCTAAGTCGGAGCTCCTTGTGCCCCAGAGAGTCCATCTACCCGCTCACCACCCACCGAGCACCTAACAATGTCCACACAACCCCCACTGGCAACCCAGAATGGCAGATTCACAGTCCTGGGAGGGTGTGGGGGTCCCCACCGCCTCAGCGTCCTGTCCTGTGTCCCCAGGCACCTCACTCAGTCATTCAACAAACAGTGCTCTGACCTCTTCCCCAAGTCAGGCTCTGCCCTGGGCCCGATGGGGAAGCATGGTAAAGTGCTCCAACCAAGAGATGGCCCAGTTCAGGGGTGGGGGTGCGGAGTGGGGAGCAGTCACCTCTGCTCCAGCTGGGAGGAGGTCTGCGATGATTTGAATGTGACTCAAACCCTTTAAACTTCTAAAATGTGTTCAGATTTCGTCCGTGGGCCGGGACCCAGGTTTACAAATTAGGAAAGACCCAGGAGGTTAGTTACAGAAACCAGCTAGCAGGAGCTTTAAGGAACGAGGCATGATTCTCACTTAGCAAGATGCCCAGAGGTGGGCAGGGCTGGTCTCGCTCTCAGCTGGGCCCAGGCTCTTTCTGTCCCCTCCCGTCACTCAGCCCAAGACATCGGTGGGGGCTCCAATTCAGAACCTGCGGGAGGCAGTGGCAGGCCAGCCCGCCTCTCCCCCATCATTATGGGTCCCAGCCAGCGCCTTCTCTGTCTCCTGGGCTCCTGGGAAGAGGCTGAGCTGTTTCTGAGCCCTCCAGCCCCGCCCGGCACAGAGCAGGTGCTCTGCGGGTTTTCCAAGCCCAGCAAACAGCACGGCTATCAGCAGAGCCCACAGAGAGAGGGCTGGCAGGGGAGGCCCGTGGCTGCTTCTCAGCCTGCGGAGCGAGATAATGCCTCGTCCTCATCTGTCTGTCCCCTAATGAGCTCCGTCGTTGGCTGCCCAAGCTGCTACCTGGCAGTTGGCTGGGAGCCTGCAGGAGCCCCATTAACCTTTTCAGTTCTTTCAAAGAGTGCGTTTACCAAAGGATGACGGATCTCTGCTCCAGATGGGCCGGTCCAGGACCAAGGCCCGAGAATCCATCTCTGTTAGAGGCAGAACGGCCCCTGGCAGGGCGATATGGAGACCGGTGCCCGGAGCCCCACCGGGGCCACAGCCCCCCACCCCTGCCCCAGCCTCTGTGCCCTCGCCTGTGAGCGGGCTGTTGAGAACGACGACAGCTAGAGCAACCCTTAGGGCTCTCAGTCAGCGTCCACGCTTGCTAATTTAATCAGGAGGGGTTGTTAGGGGAGATGAGAAGCCTCGTGGAATCTCAGGGAAATGAAAGCTGATCCTACCCGTGTCGAAACACAGCCAAGAGAGACAACCGCGCACAGCTCTTGGGGATTCCCAGAAGCAGACCCAGAAGTCAGAATTCAAGGAAGAGTGGCTTCTTGGGGGGTTGACTGCCAGAAGTCCCCTCCAGGGCGTGGGGAAGGAGACCAGGAAGGAGGGAGGCGACACAGGGCCCTCCAACACTGGCATCACTATGGGCAACGGCTCTGGGTCCAGCAGGGAACTCGCGTCCCACCAAAGGGAACCCGTGGGGTCAGTCACTGGCCAAGGGCTGCAACCCAAGGAGAGGACAGAAGTCTCTGGCACCTGCCCCATGCACTGGAGCACCCGGGGAAATCATAGCAGGCGATGTCAGTGGGAAGTCAGGGCCAAGGGCAGGGCAAGGCTCAAGCCAGGGGCTACGGGCAGCTCTGACCCCTACTGTTCTAGCAGAACTCCTCTGCTACCGTCTCTCTCTGCTCAGCATCTGCGATGCCAGGGAGAGAACTGCCTGCCTCCAGGCTCACCAGCAAGTTGTTTTCTGATGCTGTCTGCCTTTCCCTCATCAGCCTAGTCGTCAGCCTAGTGCTAAGGTGGCCCCTGTGGGATCCCTCATGTAGAATCTTAACCACAAGACCTCTGAAAAGCATTGCTCTAGCTTTTCAGGCTCTATAGGACAGGAGGGCAAGGGGGTGGGGGTTGGAGTGGTGTTGAGTGAGCAGATCTGTGGTGTTCCCTGCGCTCACCTCAGGGCCTTTGCACAGGTTATGCCCACTACCTGCATACTTGCCCCAATCTTCACGTGTCTGGGTAGCCCCTTGTCTTTTCACCCCTGACTGGATATCACGTCCTGAGGCAGGCTGTCATAATAATCTCTCATTTTATCTCTCTCCGGTCATCATCTACTATATCATCCTGCTTTATGTTCTCCAAAGCACCCCACCCCCCTCATTCTCTGGAATGATCTTGGTTGTTTACAAGTTTATTCTCCATCTCCCCTTCTAGAGCAGAACCTCTAGGAGAACCTCTTGGCAAGCCAGATCCTTGCCTGTCCAGTTTATCATGTGTACCCAATGTTTACAGCTAGCTACGTGAGCCCCTGGAGGGCCTCAGTAATATTTGTTGAATAAATTATCCCTGGACCCCTCTCTCAGGTTGTTGTGGCTTTCTTGAGATAATGCTCACTGAGGGCTTAGTGTGATGCCTGGCACACAGTAGGTGCTCAATAAAATGTCGACTCAGAAAAGAGTGCTATTGATATCTTTTTCTTGCACAGCCCCTTCCATTTTCTGGGTAAGGTGACTGCAGCCCAGAGAAGGGTAGGAACTAGCAGAAGGTCACACAGCAGCAGCCCCTGGCCAAGAGGACCCGGGTCTCCACCGCTGCGGCTTCCTCTTTGTTTCTACTTTGCTGGCTTGTAGCTCAGGCCCAGGGAGAGTCAGGCTGGCGGCTTCGAAATAATAGAGGGAAAAGTTATAGCTCTCCTATTCCTCAAGAAAAATTAATTCCACTGCCAGGAATTTGTCCCCAAAGCTTTGGAATCTGGGGATCAAATCATGGCCCTGTCTTTGCCGTTGACACGCTTCCATGTTTCAAAGGCGGATTCCCAGATAAAATATTGCCATCCCAGGGGCCTGGTGCGCAGCGGCTCCCAGACATCTCAGGCTCGACATAGTACAAATGGGATACAATGTCGCCCATCCAGGTTTTAAATGAGAAAGTTAGAAAAACAAAATGCAGAGGTAGGAAGTGGTTCTGATTACCCGAGCTGCAAGTAATTGCCTTCCCGGGGAAAGCCGGGGACGTTCCACCACGGAGAGGGGGAGTGTCTCCCTCCCCACATCCATCATCCCATCTCGCAGACCTTGAATATTAAGTAAAGTTTTATTTATGGTTCTTCTTGCGGGCTCATCCCTCTCCGGCGACGCAGGGATAATAACAAACCCTCTCGCACAAAAGTTAGGCTATAAAAAAATAATTAAGGAAAATTTTCCCCGCAGTACAGGCGGCTGGGAAGCCGAGTCCTTCTGCAAACACACTCCGCGTGACCTTCATAATGAAAGCAAATTGCTTCTGGGCCGGCAGTGGGCTCAGTGGGCGAGGGAGAGTCAGTCAGCCTGCTTCTCCCTTTCCAGTCGCCCCCGCGGAGGTGGGCCCCAGGGGAGGACGTGGGCCGGCGCCCGGGAGGAGAGGCTCAGCCCTGGGTCCTGGCCGCCCCTGCCCTCGATGAGCAAGCCCGAGAATGCCAGCCAGCCATGGAGATTGATTTCCTCTTCGCAGAAAGTGAAAGATGCGCTCGTAACAGATGGCGAGAGAACGGTGCGCTGTTTGCTGGCAAATGTCAGCCCGTTCCATCGGCCCCAGTTTGCTGCGTGAGGAAACTGAGTCTGGGGCTGGTAAGAGGGGGATGGACTGGTTCCAGGCGGCCAGAGAGCGAGATCGGGATTCCAGGCACTGGGGAGGGGGGTGTCCCCAAGAGGACATATTTGGGCTCAGGACCCAAGGCCAGTGTTGTCCCACTGCCAGGGTGTCCTGCTGGAGGTCTGACACTATCTCTAAACAAAGCAGGCCATTCCTAAGTCCAGAGAGGTATCCCCCTGGCCCCCCCACCTCGGTAACCACGCCACCTCTAGGGCCCCTGCTCCACACTGGCCTAAGTGAGGCTTTTGCTCCAGTTATCAACAGAAATCCTCACAGTGACTGTCCGGGATGGTCACTGGCCCCCATGCTGCGGAGGAGGCCCCAGGCTCGACGACTAGGCCTCCCTGGGCTCCTCACACAGAGGCAGTCCCTTCCATGGGTGACCGGGAACCCCTTCCCTACCAGTTTTTCAGTTCATCCTGGAAACGGTTTGCTCACCAGAAACCTGGCCCATTTTGCTCCCTGGTTTTCCCCTTTCCTTCCTGGATGCCCTTCAGTCTTTTGACATCAGCCGGGATCTCTGTGTGGGAACTCACACACCTCGACATTTCTGGAACTGTACTTACGGAGTGGTACCGAACGTCTCCTTCCAGGAGTTGGACACGTGAACTCGGAAAACAAGTATTTACTGACAGACAGCCCTATGCTTGGCCAGGGGAACACAATGGGAGCAATGGACATAGTACACTGTGAAAAATGGCGGTGGACGCGGGGCGTGGAACCGTATCCTAGGCCGCTGGAACAGCATTTGTGAGTACCCTGGAGCCGGAAGGAGTAGCTTCCCCCCGGTTGTCTCTCGCTGTGCATCAGCCACCATTCAATATTCTGTTTTTGCAAAAGTATGGAGGGGGAGGGATGTGTTGCGTGTGTGTGCATGTGTGTCGGAGAGAGAAAGAGAAGGAGTCTGCCCATTTACGTACTCCACTGGAATTCAGAGAACTCCACTGTGTGCAGGCACTGCGCTAGGGAGGGGGTATCGCAGGGAAGCTGAAAAGTGCTTCCAACCAGCCCTCCTAAATCTGCACTTTTATCAGGCAGAAAGGTCCTCAGTGGGCCCCCCGAGAAACAATCTCATTCACAAAGCTCCAGAGTTGCAGGTCTGGCTTCCCTCTCCCCCTAACCTGCAGACCCCACTGTCCAGACTGCTCTTTTTCATCGTGTCTGGCCATCGAACTCCTCTTCACCCCTCAGGACCCCACTCCAACACCACCTCCTCCGAGAAGCCCTCCTTCAACAACGCAGCCCAAGTGCTTGCCCCTCCTCCATCTGCTCCAGCTGGGTACAATGTTAATAGGGCTTCTCCCCCCAAACCCCGCCCCAGCACGGTAGGACGAACCTGTGTGTCAGGTAGAAAGAGGGGACGCAGCGAGGACACAGCTCACGCCCAGGTAAGGGGGTGTCTGTCAGAGGGACCCAGTCTCACTCGTCTGTACAATTGCTCTAACACCTGGAAGGTCCTCAGTACTTGCTGTCCCTAGGGACGGGGCACACACGTGAACAAAGACCCCAGGAAGACACATCCATGCTTGCCTCAGAGACCTTCTGCCGACACGATGCTCTCCCACGGGGGCTTTGCTGTGGGTGGACCTCCTTGAAGAGAGGCTGGAAGACAGACGCCGGCGGGCTGGCGCGGCCCACCACGAGGCAGGACTGGAATTCCAGGAACCGGGGGCAGGCTGAGGAGGGAAGGCTCACGTCCATCACTCCCTCCTCACCTCAGGACCGAGCTAGACCCCCCCACACCATCCCCGCCGAAGCCCCTTCCTCAGCGGGCCACCGCGTCCCCTGAGTCATGCAGGGAGTTGAGGACACCGGCTCTCGGGAGCCCCGACGCCGGGAGCTGTGCCCGTCCCGCACCCCCCACTGTGCAAGGTCAGCCCCAAGGGTGCCTCCCCGGCACAGAGAGTCGGGGTCAGGGGACAGAATCCATATCTGTGCAGGCCACCCGCCCTCATGTCCCCCACTGAGAACCCTAGGGGAAGGGCTCGTGGAACACTGGGTCTCCCTCAGCCCCCTGCCCAGGTTCTACCCAGAGTGACCTGGGTTTTATCTGCGAAGCTGTGACCCAGAAATGGGACCAAACGAAGGCTTTCACGTAGACAGACATCAGGCGTCCCTCCCACCTCCCACAGGAGCTCAGGGTCTCGGAGAGTCTGAGGAAAGGTCTGCATCCCAAGCCAGGGAGGCCCAGGGAGAAGGACCCAGGGTAGGAGGAATCTGGGTGGGAAGGACTCTGGGTCTCCCAGCCCTCCAACCCGGCCCTCCACTGGGGTGGCTGACCCCAGTGGAACAAGAGGGAGGGGCTGCTCCTTGTGGCAGAGAACAGTCCTCAGGCCAGTGGCCACTCCAAGGGGCAGAGAACCCAAATCCCTGGTGTCCTGGGCCACAGGGCCGGACTCTGGGGCAGGAGACCCCATGCAGACTCACCAAGGAGATGGTGGGAGC
This sequence comes from Meles meles, assembly GCF_922984935.1. Taxonomy (NCBI): domain Eukaryota; kingdom Metazoa; phylum Chordata; class Mammalia; order Carnivora; family Mustelidae; genus Meles; species Meles meles. The sequence continues at coordinate 147,119,869 of NC_060071.1, read as the reverse complement.
CCGCAACGGCGTTCCAGTTCATCTCTGGGTCTGCCGTCCCGCAGCTGCAGCGGGAAGGTCCCCACCACCCTGAGCCTGGGGAAGGGGCTCCCGGGGGATCTGGTCCCATAACGGGCTGTGCGCCTGGGGACTGCCCACCTCCAGCCCACGCCATCCCCGCCGCAGCCTCCAACAAGGGCCTCGGACGCAGGGCCAGGCCCCTTCTCAGGGCATAGCCCAGCCCGTGTGCATGAGGGAGAGACGGAGCAAGAATGGAGATGTGGGGTGTGGGGGCAGGGTGTGGCAGATCCGTGGCTTTTGGGGGGTGCCCCGGTGCTGCCGTCACAGCGCGGTCTCCTAAGGAGCGGGGAGCCTCCTGTTTGATTGACCGTTCCCCTCCCAAGCCTGATTCTAACGGTTTCCTTCATGCCCGCCAGTCACCCCCGCTCCTGGTCAGCCCCCTTGCCCTGAGCAGTGCTCTCTGCACACCACCGCCCCCAGCCATCCCCCGGGCCAGGCCAGCTGCTCATTAGCCCCCTGGGTGAGCCCCCGGGCCCAGGCCGCCTGTGGATGAGGCCCAGGTGTGGACATGACTGGCCAGGCGGTCAAGCCGGACAGGCCATGGGAAGATCCGGCCATTGCATTCTGGGCCCCGCGGGCCAAGCCACCCCTCCGTGAGAGCCCAGCTGCCCAGAGCTGCCACGGAGAGAGTGTTTCTGAGATGAGACCAAGCATCGAGGTTTCGGGGGACAAGAGAGCACTAATCCCCATGTCCGCCCAGCCAGGGAACACTTGATCTGCTGGCGAGGAGCGTGGGTAAGCTTCCTGCCTCCTAGCGCACCGCGGCCCGTGGCGAATGGATGCACCTCGGGGAAGGCCTGGAGAATCCGGTCCCTGGGGCCGGCTGCCTCCTGGAACTGAAGGGGTGACTGGGGACATCTCAGGCAGGGCGCCCACTCACCCCATCTAAACAACCGTGCGGGTGTCCATGTCCCGCCAGGAGGAGAGGGTCAATTGCACCCTGTCCATGGCCCAGGGGTGGGGGGCTTCCTGCCCCCATGTGGGCCACACGCATCCTCGGTCTCCCTCCGACAGGGAAAGGCCGAGGCTGGTACCATCACATCCTTTTGCTTTAAAGCCTGATTCTTCACACATGCTCTCACATACGTGTCCCAAATGCACAGAACAGATCAAAGCGGCTCAAGTGGGCGGGGCTAGTGCTCCTCCCACCATACCCGGGTGACCTGCAGCGTCTCTGAGCCTCGGTCTCCTGATCTGAGAAACGGGTGGGACACCTTCCTCCTGGTAGAGGCCGCACACGCGTCCCTTCTCTGGTGTCTCGCGGGCTCTATCATGTCCTTGGCTCCATGAGCTCCCGTCTGGAGAAGGGAGAGCCTCGCCCCTACCCACTACCCTCCCACCGCGCTCTGATGGTGGTCACTGTCCTTGCAGGCCACTAAAGACAGGGAGCCTATGAGCTGGGGAGAGGCAGAGGGGAAGGAAATGGGCTTGGGGGGTGTGAAGCAACCTCAGCACTTTCCACCACCCCACTCCCGCCACCATCCCCTCAAACCCCTCCAGACGCAGGCCACAGCTGTCCATCAGCCACCAGCACGGTCTTTACCTACGCTCCCCCATTCTCCCTTGTCTCTCATGAGGAAAACTCAACCCAAGTCATTTGGCCTCATACCTTAAGCGAGAACACTGATGAGGGCCATTCTGAACTCAAGCTCTTTTTCTGCACCAATAACATAAGGAGGACGCCAGCCTGTCTGACCCCAGAATCCATCACTCTGCAATGCCCGCCCAGATGGCTGCTGCCTTTCACCCTGGAAGTCAGAGCTGTTGAGATAACAAGACCAACTTAGAGAGAGAAGAACACACAGGCATCTCTGTGGCGGGATGTAGGGGGCAGGATTCTGGCTGCCGGAGGGGGGTCCATGGGCTCCTCAGGCACCACACATTCCCCCCAGGCCTCAGATGCTCTGGGAGCAGTGGGCATCCCTGGCCCCCCGAGAAGAGCGGTGGCAAGGGCTGGGCCAGGAGGGAATGATCTCGTTCATCCCCTCCCCCCACGTCCCTGCTGGCTTTCCCATCTTGACACAAGTGAGCACTCATGTCACCGAAACACTAATATTTACGGTCATTTATAAATGGACGGTCCACACCACTGCCCCTAGTCCATCCAGGCATCCGACTTGCCTGGGAAGTTTGTCCCAGCCCCGGAAGCAGGGCCCTCCTGCCTCCCCGAAACCACAGCTCCCCAGGGCCTGGCCGGGGCGGCACTGGAATTGTTGACATTCCCCGGCTGATCCTTCTACAGCCCCTGGAAAGACCCACGCGAGGATCCAGGCGTCTACACTTCACCAGAAACCCCTGGGGAAGTGTAACAGGGAGCCCTCAGGTGTTCGGCTCAGAGCTCCTGCACAAGCCTGGGCACTAACGTCCTTGCTGGGAGACCTTAGGCAAGTCCCCGCTCTGGACCTCGGTCCCTCTGCCTTCAAGACCCAGCCGAGAAGCCCTCTGGGATGAAGCCCTTCCACCTTCTTCCGCCCTCTCTCTGTTCCCATTACCACCAGCCCGAGATCTGCCTGCCCCCTGATGGGTCAACCACATTTACTCATCAACCACCAACCTCCATTACTCCCCCTGCACCCAGAGCTGAGGCCATCCAGCCTTGTGCCCACTGTCCTGGTTGGTACAACCGAATTCCTCCAGGTCAAAACCTGCCACGTTACAGTTATGCTCCCCAGGCTGACGGCAGGCAGTGTCGACCACACCACCCCTTGGAGGAAGGCCCCTGTGCCCCACCACCCGACTCCTCCTCCCCTCTCTTCCTCCCACAAACAGTTGTTCAAGACACTCAGCGTGCCAGGCATTGTCCTCGGTGCCAGGGGCATGAAGACAATCGGACACAGTCTTCCAGGGCAGACAGATGCCCGAGCACATGCTCGAAGGACAGGGGGCAGGACTGGAAAGAGAGGGAATTCAGGATGTGATTCAGAAGACGGGGCCCTGCTCCAGGGCTGGGGGGGAGGTAGAAGCCACAGAAGCAACAGGAAGGCTCGCAGGAGCTGTTAATGAGCCCAACGGACCCCACAGACCCCGCGCGCCGGGTCCCTTCTCATCCCAAGTTGCAGAAACCCACAGCCTCCCGACCCCTCCAGCCCCCCCGTCTGTCTACGCGCTCATCGGAATCTGCGTGGACAATACATTTGTTTAATTTCCAGCAAGAGGGGGAAGATGTGTCAGGGTTAGGGATACGTCTTGCATAAAACATTCTGATTAAACTCCATCGGCCAGAGAATTACTTTCCCCATCATCCTCAGAGAAAGCTGGCTGTTCCCTAATTGAAGCCTCCGGCTCGCCGGCGCGTTCGCCGTGTCCCGTTTATTCTCGGCCAGATGTTGCTGGATGTAAATTCCTCCCCAGAAGAGAACCCAGAGTGTCTTGAGAGAGGTGTTAACTCGCGCAGGCCACGAGAGACCACGGCACGCTCAGCTGGAGGAGAGCCAGCGTCCTACGGGGAGGCCGGGGCGAGGACGTCCTTGTCTACAGTGGCCAGGAGGGAGTAATTAAAAAAACACGAGCTGGCAGAGTGTCTCGACTCCATCAACTGTCTGATAGGTGTGCAGGTCCCCCCGGGGCCGGCAGCGGCGTGCCTGCCAAGAGAGCCCAAGATGGTGGGGCCATTGTGCTAGCCTGCTGAGGGCCGAGGCCATCCTTGGCCTTGAAGGAGGGGGCTATCAGAGGGACAGTGAGCAGAAGGCCTCGCTCGGCCTTGGACGGGGCAGAGAAATCGCAGGGCAGGCACGGTAAGGAGCTGTGTGCCTCCCAAGAGGGTTTCGGGCAGGAACGGACTTTGCCTATGTGTCCTGAGTGGAACAGAGGCCTAGAGGGACCCTGAATTGAAAGAAGGGACAACGGGGAGCTCTCCCCTTACTCCACACCTATTGCGCACCTGCCCTTTACGCACTGCGCCTGCGTTCTCCCTCACCGCAGTCCTGCCAAGTAGGGCTTGTTGTGCCCATTCTTCAGATGTGGAGCCCGAGGCTCAGAGAAGTAAACTGGCTTCTCTGGTGTCACGCAGACAGGAAGTGAAGGGGCAGGGATTTTGGGCCCGAAACCCAGGCTGGATGCCTGGCCTCAGGCCAGATTCAAACCGTAAAGGATACAGGAATGCAGAGAAGGGGGAGCTCCCCAGATGGCCCTCAGCGTGGGCTCCCCGTGCCCACCCACAGGACTGCGGGCTTGGCTCACCGTCAGTCCATGGAGGAGAGGTCTTGGGTCTGCAGTGTTCACAGCAGGCATTGCTAATCAACCACAGCGCTCGTCCTCACTGAAGCCAGATGCTGCCTCTGAATCTCCCTCAACCCCGGGCCCCCGGGCCGCCCCCCCCCCGGCTGGCCTGCGGGATGGACGGATTTGCTATCCCAGGCCAGTCCTGTAAGTTTCCAGATTCTGGGGCCGCCACGTCTCATACCATAGCCAAAGCTGCCTGGGTCTCTCGGGGGCCCAAGGCAGAAAGACAAGATAGAGAGATGGATTCTAAGCAGGGACAAGATGCCAGATTTCCAGCACGTCACACAACATAAAAAAGATGTGAAATATCTCGTCAGTAATTTTCATATTGATGGCATGTCGGGATGGCACGACTTTGGGCGTACTGAGTTCAGGGAAACAGTCCAGTAAGATCTGACCTCAATTTTGCAAACGGGGCTCACAGTCTCTTTCAGCGGGACAGCAGTGGTCCGGGGTTTGGGCTACTTGGAAGGGGAGGGTCGCCCCACAGCAGGGAGCACAAGGTCACTGCCAAGGGCCTGAGTTTTTCCTCGATGAGCACCCCCCCCTCCACCCACGGGCTACTTTGTGGCTCTGGGTCCTGCTCCGTGAAATGCAAGCAGTGACGGCTCCCACCTCATAGGACGCTGACGGAGGAGCACACAGAGGTCCAGGTACATCCGGGGATGCAGGGAACTAAGCCAGGCTTGGCTATACCTGTAACACCTTGTTGCCTGGGAGGCGGAGCCGGGGCTGGGGGGTGGGGCGTGCTTTCCTCCAGGGCGGGCCCAGCCTGCCCCCCCCCGCCCTCCCCCCCCCCCCCCCGCAGAAAGAGAACAGCTTCCCGCCCTGCACCCCCAAGACGCTCCCCCATCAAGGCAAAGCTGCCTCTGAAGCCGCTTCCCGGGTCAGGCCAACAACCCTGCCTGTGACCCTTCACTCTCAGCCCTTGAGCTCTGGCAGCCTCGAGACCCCCCCCCCCCCCCCCCCCCCCCCCCCCCCCCCCCCGCCAGGCTCACAGTTGGTAACACTGTTGCCCGTACAGCTCAGTTCCACTTTCCCTTAAGAGCCTCAGGAACTGTGCTTTTTTGGGGTGAGTTTTCGAGTTTCAGTAAAACTTAGAAAACATACAAATAGCCTTAAAGGGGGGAAGAAAAGAGTCTCCCGTAACTCCACCATCGAGCCAGAACGGCTGAACGCCTCCGGGGCTCCCTTCTAGGGCAAGACCCTCCAGTAGAAATCTAAATGAAGCCACAAACGCAGCCACATGAGAAACTAAAAATCTTCTGGTGGCCACGTTCAAAAGCGAAAACAACCAGGTGAAATGCATTTTAACAATAATAACCAGGTGAAATGCATTTTAACAATTTAACCTGGCTCAGGTCAGGTTAAACGGTGGGGTCCCGGGATGGAGTCCCACATGGGGCTCCCTGCTCAGCGGGGAACCTGCTTCTTCTGCCTGTCTGTCTATCTCTCTCTGACAAAAAATAAATAAAATCTTTTAAAAAAAACACAATAAATTGTATTTTACTGACAGTCTCCAAAATATTATCATCTCAACGTGTGATCGATGTAAAAAGTGATGGATGAGACGGGCCACGCTCTGGGTCTTTGAAATCCGTGTGCTGTTCACACTCACAGGGCCCCTCCGTTTGGACCAACCACACTTCAAGTGCTAGGCAGCCTCCACCCCATAAGTTTTGTGGCTTCTGGACTCGACAGCATGGGTGTGGGATGCTTTTTAAAGCAAGTGGGCATGAATGGGCTTGATCACATTGGGCCGGCATGACCTGCAACTTGGGACCCTCCTGGTCCACACTTGACCCTGAGCTGCCTTGCAAAGACAAAAGCCCTTCCTCCCCCAGGACCAGCTGCTCCAGGACCCCACATGGAACCCACACGTCCTCCCCCAAGAGCTCCATGCCCCATCCCAGATACAACGAAAGCCAGGAATAAGCGGGGTGCCGACAGATGAAAGGGGGAAATGGCTTTCTCGTACCCTGGGCCGGTGAGGAGGGCCCAGGATTCAAGGAGCCCTCTAGGATTGAGAGACAAGGAGGCCCCAGAGCACTGTGGTCAACCCCACCAGCGCCGCCCCCGCCCCGTTTTCCATACTTTCCCCAACTTCCTCAGTTCTGTGTTGGATCACAGCAGACGCTCCGAGACACCTAGTACGTCGGTCTTCACATCCTGCCAACTGGGGCTTCGCGTGACGGGCTCCCCTGTACTTCCCAAGCCGCGAGTCTCCCCAGATAAAAGACTACAGAAGGAGATAAAAAAAACAGTCCCAAGGAGAACCGGCTTCGGCTGGCCCAGTTTGCAGAGTCCCCGCATCGTCTCTGATGTGAATAATTCATCCCTTCCAAAGCACCACTGTTCAGTAAGAAGCATCATTATTGCGTTTTCTTTGAGGAGGCCCTTAAAAAAAAACCATAAACACCCAGTGCATTAGAAGGAGAACCCAGAGAGCATCACTTAGCCATTTGCTGGGGCAAAAAGCAGCGCCCGTGGTCCTCTGTGACAGGCTCGTTCCCCGAGAAGACATCTCAACGCTGCCTTTGGTTCCCTCCCCCTGCGCACACAGTGGATGGGGGATTCGGTTTGCAGACGAGGACCCAGGAAAGGGAGACGCTCTGCAGGGGGTAACTCGCAGCCAGAAAACCAGTTCTGACGCCCTGGGTTGGGCACCTCCCCTCGGTGAGCCTCCTGCGCTGGGCGTCCTTACAACGATGAACCCAGGTGAGTAATGCCAGAGAGGCCGACTCAGTGTGTGATCTTAGAGAAGCCAAAGGCGAGCCCAAGGGGCCTGGGGACATTAATGATAGGGAGCATCGGAAGCATCACCATGAATGGAGCGCGTACTCCGTGCCTGGCCGCCCCCCCACTAAGAACCTTAGAGGCATCATCTCATTTAATCCTTGCGACTCTTGTAAGGAGGTAATCTTGCTACACCCATTGTACAGATGAGGAGCCGGGGTCCTTGGTGGATGGAGTCGCTGGCTGGGCTGTCTGTCCTGTCCTTTATCACCTCTCAGGACAGGGAGGGCCATTCCACTCTGATATCTGACATTCCCCGGAATCCCAGCTGGCTGCAGGATCCCAGCAAATCCTTACCGGGAAGCCCACAGTGTGGAGTAGATTTTAAAGGGGTTGCCCCAGTCGAGGAGTGAAGGACGTAGAGACCCCTAGAGCAGGCTCCGGCGTGCACAGAGACCCTGAAAACTTCTGCTCTGGGCGGCTCTGTCCCTCGACTAGGTGGGGAAACTGAGTCCCTGAGCGGGCAGCCCCGGGGGCTCACACATCCCGAGCACCTGCTGTGTGCCCCGGAGCGCTGAGGCTCTCCCCTGGCATCTTGTTGGCCTCGGCACCCTCACAGCCCTCGGGCTCCCCAGTTCCTCCAGCCTGGATTCCAGGGAGGGGCTGGCCGAGGCAGGACACAAACCTGGCCTCATTCCCAGCCCCACACCTCAGCCATGATGCCCATCTCGGGTCCCTCGGAAGAGGCGGCTTTGCCCCTCCGTCTGCACTGACAGCTGATGGGTTCCAGATTTTCTGTTTTACTTTTGCAGGAAAATGGAGCCCAGAGCTTTGGTTTGGCTCCCCGCGTGGAAAATCTACCCTGCCGTTTGGCCGGCGTCCGTGCGGGCTGACCGGGTGCCTCTTGGCCTCCGGAGCCTCCTTTCCAGGACAGTAGAGCTGGACGGAGGGAGGCCAGGGCAGCGGGGGGCTTGGCAGGGCCCGCGGTGAAGCGGTCAGGACAGTGGCAGCCCCCAGCTGCAGCCCAGGCCTGCCCAGCAGTGGCCACCCGCTGGGCCCAGTTCACGTCCAGGGGTTGGAGGGGGGGGAATTGGAGGTGATTTTCCCTGCTTTGCACAAATCCCCGGGCCCCAAGATGAGCTCACTTCCGCCCCCAGCTGGGAGGGGAGCAGAGAAGCAGCTGTCTGCTTGTATGGAGCCTTCAGCCTGGGGCTAGGGCCCCAAGGCCTGGAAGTTTCTGGAAGCTTCCTCTTGGCCACACTCCCTGAAGGTGGGTCAGCCCTTCCCCCCCGCGAACCAGATGCAGACTGAGGGACCAGCGTCTCCATGTAGGCGGCTCCTGCTTTCCTCGCACCATGTGGACGCATCTCCATGCCCACGCCACGGCAGCCCTGGGCCTCCTGGGGGCCCTTCATGGCTCCGAACGCTTCCCCTCCCTTGGCCTCATTGCATCTGCCTGAGAAGCAGCCGTGGTGGGCAGAGCGGGATTTGAGGCCCCCACCGCACCCCGTCGGGCAGGAGAGCCGGAGGAGGCTTCTGAGGGAACTGTGCTCCTGAGAAGTCCAACCCTCTTGGGAAAAACGGCGCCCTTTTTTGCCAAGTGACGACCACCAGCTCCATCGGGCTCAGTCCCCGTGGGTTTGGAGTTTGCTTGCAGCAGGGAAGCCTGGGAGCTTCCTTTGGACAGCTCTGAGCCATGATCAGGGTGAAGGTCAGGGGCCCGCCTGGGCGAGGACCCGACCTGCCACCCCCACTACCCAGGCCTAGGGGTGCCACCCCACCTGGCCTGCCGCCCCCTAAGCTTGGACTAGGGTGGGGTGGGCTCCACCAGGCCCCCTGCGTTCACAGGCCCGCACGGCTGCTGATCTGCCGCTGAGACAGAAGACCCAGAGAGGAAACCCATGATGTCTGGACCCGACTTAGGGGGCCCTGACCTGTGCCCTTTCATCCTTGCAGGAGCTGCCTGGGGTCCAGGCTTGGGAAGGGACACACGAGCTGTCTTGGGTGTAGGGGCTGCAAAGAAAGTCACCTAGACTGGGATGGAGGGAAGGTTGACCCCCCACACCGGCCCCCCGCTCTCTCCAGGGACAAAGACTGTCTGCTGCGGCTGCTGGGAAGGAAAGAGGAGGAAGGAAGATGGAGGGGAGAAAGGAAGGAAGGGGGGAAAGGGGAGGGTGGAAGGAGAAGGGGCAGGGAGGAGGAAGGAAAGGAGGAGGGAGGAGGGAAGGGAGGAAAGTAGGGAAGAAGTGAGGAGTAGGAGGGAGGGTTGGAGGGAAGGGAAGTGAGGAGGAAAAGGGAGAGAGAAGAATGGAGAGGAGGAAGGGGAGGGGGAGGAGGAAATGAGAGGAGGGAGGGGAAGTGAGAAAGGGGGAGGGAGGGAGGGGAGGAGGGAAGGGAGGAAGGGGGGGGAAGAAGGGAGGGAAGGAGAGAAAGAGGAGGGAAGGTGGAAGAAGGGAGGGGAAGAGACAAAAAGGAGGGAGAGAGGAGGGAGGGGAGGAAAGTGAGGAGGAGCGAAAGAAGAGGGAGGGGAGGAGAGAAAGAGGAAAAGAGAGGAGGGAGGGGAGGAAAGAAAAAGGAGGGAGAAGGAGGGAGGGGAGGAAGGAAGAGATGGAGAAAGAGAGGAAGGAGGGAGGAGGGAAAGAGAGGAGGGAGGGGGGAGGGAAAGAGAGGAAGGAGGGAGGAGGGAAAGAGAGGAGGGAGGGGGGAGGGAAAGAGAGGAAGGAGGGAGGAGGGAAAGAGAGGAGGGGGGGAGGGAAAGAGAGGAAGGAGGGAGGAGGGAAAGAGAGGAAGGAGGGGGGAGGGAAAGAGAGGAGGGACGAAGCCCCCAGAAGCCGCAGCAGTGTCGAGGCAGGCCAGAAGAGCACAGCTCCTCCGTCCTCCTCACAGGGGCACCATGGGCTCCCAGCTCGCCCTTCACCTGAGCCACGTCACCCCCAGCAAGACCCTGCAGGAGCTCCCCATTATCCATTGATGGGTCCCAAGTCCCCCCACCCAGGGCAGGGCAGGTGAGGCCCCCTCATGCCCCTTCCCAGGGCTCCTCCCAGCCACACTGGGTGCCCTGGCTGGCAGAGCCCGGGGTGCGGGGGGCCCCCCACTCACCTCCAAGGGTATGCTGGGCTGTATCCTCCCACCTCCTGCCCATCTGAGCTCCGCCCCGGCTCCCGGTGCCGTTCACAGCACCCCCTCTGCCCAGCCCGGGCCCCAGCTTACCTGGACTGCAGTTTGCCCCAAGTTAGCCTTGGCCCCAGGTGGGGGCTTCTTGGGTCAGTGATGGCCCAGCCTAGGACACAGCTTAGCACACGTTTGTTAAATGACTAAATGACCTAGACAGGGGAAAGGCTTGTCCTTCCCCACCCAGAGCAAAACCATCTACCCCTTCAGGGGCCATTTCTCCTGAAACGTCACCGACACCATCTTCTCGCACACCCTCCCCTTCCCAGCCTCCCATCGAGGGTCCGCCTGGGAGGTAAGCCTCACCGCAGACCAAGGGGACCCTGAAGCCAGCGAGGGACTCAGCAGACCCGTGGCTTCTGTCCCCTCGCCAGGGCCAAGCAGCCCAGCTCCTCCGTCCACTGCTTGCACATGGCTCACCTGAGGGGGGACTTCCCTGGGTTCCTGAGAGCCCCCCTCCCGGCCCTTGCCTCTTGGACCCTCAAACGTGAGCCCAGGCTTTTCCTCACCTCCTGCCCAGGAGACCCCCCCCCCCCGTGTTCCCCTCCCCCAGCTCCCCCTGCCTCACCGCACACCTTCCCCTGTGCTCCAGAACACTTCCTGCCTCTCCCCTCTTTTCGGGGTGGCCACCGCGAGCACTGTCTGTGTCCCGAAACACTTGAGGGTGCTTTCATCTTTGCCGCGTCCCACCTGCCTGGCTCCTTGATGCGGCCTGTTCGAGGCTGTCCCCTCCAGCGGACTTTCATGTCGCCAAACTGCATTAAGCTTTTATCTACCTGGGGGAGCCGGCCTTCGGCAACCAGGGAGGGGAGGGAGCTCCTTGATGGTGAACAGAGAGACGACGGACGACGGGCGCAGGCCCAGACCTCAGAGGCCACCTGCCTCTGCCCCTCTGCTCACCCTCGCCTCGTGGTCCTGGGATGGGGCGCTGTGGGAGCAGGTGGGACGACACCGTTTTGAAATCCTTATCCGAGTTTTGGTTCAGTCCATCAGGAAAGAAACTCATGCACAGCCAGCCCCATGTCACAGATGGGGAAACTGAGGCTCGGAGGGGGAGGGAAGTCTGCCCAGGTCACACAGCAGATAAGGTGTTGTGTGTCTCCCGGCAAGCTCCTACCCAGTGAGTGGCCCAGACCCCCGTCTGCATGGGCTCCCTGCACGCCATCGTGCCCGAGTGCCATCTGTCTAAAGGCTGTCCCGCCGCAGGACACAGGGGGCTGGATTCACAGTCCGTCCTCCCTTGCCCCGGTGCCCAGGTGAGTGGCGGAACATTCGAGAAACCTCTTGGAGGAGGAGGGGTTCCCAAAGTGCGGGACTTAGGGCAGACATTCCAACCCCCCAAAAGGCCACCATTCCATGTGGTCAATATTGTTCATCAAGGAATATTCGTTCGGAAAACTGGAAGGGGAAGACCACCCAAAGGCTCGTTCCTGCACTGGCGCTGCGGGCGGCTCAGGGCTCATCTGTGCCGCCTGCGCTGGCTATAAGGACGCCCGGGGTAAGGAGGGCTCCCTCTCAGCTCCCCCCACAGCCACAATCTCCCGGCCCAGAGCTAGGGGAGGAGGAGGAAGGAAGATGCCTCGGGTCCTCCCAGGACGCTGTCCTGCAGCCCGTGGGGTCACTACAGCCGGGTCCACAGGATGGACAGAGGCCATGGGGATGGCAGGCCTCCCAGGGCCTCAGCTTTCCCATCTGTAACGTGGGGGAGCAGACAAGGACCTCTGGACTCAGTCTCCACATCCTGATCCCCAGTCAGACCTGCAGAGGCTGGCCAGTACCCTGCCTTCCCCAGGGCGCCCCAGTGAGCACTTATGGGGCGCTACCTGCCCAGAGACCTGGGTGGGGAAGCCAGTTTCAGGACGATTTGAGTGATTTCTCTCCCTGCCTGACCCAACCCCCAGTAGGGAGGCCAGTGCCTGGCAGAGCCCTGGGGTAGGGGGTGCTGGCGGGCCTGGGGTGCCGGGGCAAGTGGGTGCTGCAGGGCCCTCAGGCCACAAGGGGGCAGAGGTGCCCAGGCACCGCGCCCGCCTTCTGCTCCACTAGCCAGCGGGGGCTCCACAGGGACGCGGCTGCAGAGAGGGGCCAGCCGGTCCTTTCCCAGGAGCTGGCTGGCCCTCAGGCCTCTCCTGGAAAGCCTGCTCAAACTCTGCCAGAGGTCCGCATCGGAAGCCCCGCTGAGGGCCTGGGGGTGGGAATTTCTCAGCAGCCCTGCCCCCCCTTCGGATGGGGGTGGCTCCTGCGAGCGTGGTCCTCCCTGGCCCCATTTCACAGGTCGGGAAGCTGAGGCCTGCAGAGGGCAGAGGCCGGAGCCAGACCCTCCCCTCCGGAGCAGCTCTCCCAAAACTGGATGACTTTGCCTTTTGTTGTGGTAGAAATGCTGCTGAGAATTTCTTAATCCCCTTTCGCAAAAAGACAGGTTGTGCTTTGTGCAGAAATCGCTATTCAAAAATTACAGACTCTGGTTGTTTCTATGGAAACATTTTTCACCTTATGCAAATGAGGCAAGAGGCATGAAAACAACGCCTTCCCTTTCTGCCCCCCTTCTTTCGTGTGGAACCTTGAAAAGCAGCCACTGAAAGTTTAATCCTGGGCCAAGCGAGGACAGGTGGCCCCTGACCCTCCAAGTGCGTAGGCTGCGTGACTGCATGGGCCTTTGCCCCCTGGGCTGAGCCGACGCTCAGAGCCCCCAGCCAATTCCTCGGAGGCCAGGCCCCACGGGCTCCTGCTCTGATCTTTAGCGAGTGGTGGTGGCAAAGGTCACACGGGAGAGCCCTCCCCGGGCTCTGTAGAGGGGACCCCCACTGCCCAGCCAGACTCCCCCAAAAGACCACCCAAAACGTAGCCAGGAGTGTGGGCAGCCCACTCCTTGTCCACTCCCACACTCACCTCCTTCACGCACCTGTTGTTCGCCCAGCCCGGACCCACATCCCTTTCACCCCCCCAACCCCCGACCCAGCCATGCCTCCAGGGAGGGGAGCGGTCGGGGTTCCCAGAGACAAGGGACGGGGTGTCAGGCCTAGCTTTCCTCCGGTGTTGAGTGAACCCCGGTGCCAGAGCCTCCTGGAGGCGTGACCCTGGGCAGTTCTCTTTCCTCCCTGAGCCTAGGGAGGTCCCTCCCTTGTCACCTGGCACCCCTCTTAGGACGGGGATACTCGCACCCACCTTGCCGTGTGTGATGAGCACAAACTATCTTCAGTCCCTTAGCACGTAGTGGGGCCTCAATCCGTAGGAACTGCCTAGAGCTTCCAGAGCAGTGGCTTCTAGAGAAGGGGGAGCGGGGGTGAGGACAGGCTCACAGAGATGCTGTTGGGCGGGGAATCCGCACCCCTGCCCCAAAGCTCCCTTCGCATCAGCCAGCTGCTCCTGGCTGAGGCAGCCACTAGGAGGCAGTGCCTCACAGAGTAAGAGCACTGAGTTTGGAGTCCAGAGACCTGGGTTCGAGTTCTGACTGAGAGGCGGCCTCACCGGGTGATCGTTTCTCCTCCCCGCGTCTCCGTGTCCCCATCCCTGGGGAGTCCTGCCAGCTCCCTGCCCGCCTCACAGGGCTGTGTGGGGGCCCGATGACCTCACTGTTCTGTGCGGTCCAAGTATGCTGCTCACTTAAGTAAGCCCATTGTGTGGGACTGACTGTTATTCTCCCATTGTGTGGCCCAGAGAGGTTGAGCAACTTGCTAAGGTCACACAGCTGGTACGTGGGTGACATAACAAAATTCCACAGACCAGGGGTTTTCACACAACAAGATTGTGTTGTCTCGCATGGTTCCGGAGGCTGAAAGTCTGAGATCAAGGTGCTGGGAGGAGGGGTTCCTTTTGAGGGCTGAGGGAGCATCGCTGGGCCTCACTCCTCGGCTGGTAGATGGCGGTCTTCATGTTCACGTGGCCCTCACCATCTCTGTGTGGCTCCATGTCCAGACTTCCACGGCCATCCTGTCGGGTGAGGGCCCACCCGAATGGCCTTACTTTAACTCACCCCTCTGTAAAGACTATGTCCCCAAACAAGGTCACAGCATGGGGGTTAGGACGCCACAGTGTGGGGGGACACAATTCAACATAAACCAGAGTTCAGAGACTATGATACCCGATGCCGGGGTGGAAGGGAGCGAGGAAGCTGAAGGGGACTTTTCGCTCCTCTCAGAGCAGACCGTACCCCCTGAAGTTGCAATAGTTGGTCTGAGGGCCCCGCTTTCTAAAGGAGTCCCTGGAAGCAGCCCCCCAGAACTCCCACATGGCTCTCCCCATGCTTCCGCCGAGCCTGCCCGAGCTGCGGGGGACATGACAGCTTTCACCATATCCTAGCGAGTTCTGCTATTTGACGCACCAGCTCTGAGACCGTCACTTCAGGGAGCCAAAGACAACCAACAGGAGGAATGAAAAATCGTAATAGAGTGAACAAAACCCCGAAGGTGGAAGCGAGCAAATATCCCAGTTCTCTGGGGCCCCATTTGGCGGCGTCTGTGCCCACCGCCTGGGTACAGCCTCTCGGGTCCGCGTCTACACTTTACCGCCTGCTCCTGGAGGCGCGGTGCTCAGCTGTCCGCAGCAGGCATTGCAAAGACAGTGTGAGAGGAGGGGATTGTCCATCCTGGTTCTGGGGGTGACCTGGAGGCTCCTGGAAGGGGCTTGGCTTCTCCGGCATCAGTCCCCCTGGCACGAGCAGCTCCATCAGGGGGTCCCAGAGCCCATGGAGCTTCTCCAGCACCCAGTTCCTGCAGGGGTGTGCCTGCCGCAGCGCCTAATCCATTGGGGTGCACAGCACCTACTGGGCATCTAGAAGTTTCTCCCTGCTTTCCCCTCAGGTGATTTTATAGTAACGGCCTCTGACAAGATATTTCTCCATGGACAGCTTTGTCCAGTACCCCAGAGGGCAGGTTTCCAGCAAGTTCTCATGGAGCATTTCCAACACATTCTGCCAGCTTGGCACCAACCACAGTGACCTCTTTGACATTCGGTGATCTATAACCACACACCCTCCCCAATATCGCGATCTCAGTCCAGGGCTGGGGCATCTTGGGTGCTTTCTCGCTCAGACCTAGGGAAAGCAGCTGCTCCTCAAAGCTTCTGGTCCTTGGAGATATTTTTTGGGGTTCTCTTCACTTCTTACCAGCCATTCCTCGTTACTCCAAACCTTGTTATGGGTAATAATTCTTTTTTTTATTAAAGTCTTTTTTTTTTAAGATTTTATTTATTTATGACAGAGAGAGAGATCACAAGTAGGCAGAGAGGCAGGCAGAGAGAGGGGGAAGCTCCCTGCTGAGCAAAGAGCCTGATGTGGGGCTCGATCCCAGGACCCCGAGATCATGACCTGAGCCGAAGGCAGAGGCTTAACCCACTGAGCCATGCAGGCGCCCCAATTCTTTTTTTTTTTTTTAAGATTTTCTTTATTGATTTGATAGAGAGAGAGAGAGAGCACGAGCAGGGGGAGTGGCAGAAGGAGAAGCAGGCTCCCCGCTGAGCAGGGAGCCTGACGTGGGCTCCATTCCGGGACTCCGGGATCATGACCTGAGCCAAAGGCAGACGCCTAACCAACTGAGCCACCCAGGTGCTCCAGATAATAATTCTTTATGTTACATTTTCCCTGTTCAAATTTCCCTGTGTCATTTCTGTCTCCTGATTGGACCCTGACTCATCCACTATTGGTACAAGGAGTGGTCCCAGGTGACAGATGGGGTTTGGGATTGGTTGGGTCCCGCCCGAGGACATGAACCCACTGCTGAGCTGTCAGTGGAGAAGGGGACCTTAGTGATCCGTGCGTGCAAAAGCATTACAGTGAATCAAACTATCACCTGTGGTGGATTAGGACACAGTGGCCCTTGCCTCAGGGGCCCCAGCCCATGCTGAACCCAACCATTATGGCCATAATGATGTCTCTAGGGATTTTGGTGAGCTCTGGATTCTTTTGAGTGCACTTGAGCACTTCCAAAGAGATGGTGACAAGCTCAGATCCATTAGCTCTCTGCCCCAGTCATGGTCTGCAAGCCAGCGAGCTTCCATGACAGCTCTGAAAGGAGCTCTAATTTCTTTGAGCTGCAAGGCTGATATTGCTGAAAATCAAATACAGAATTTAATTGTGCGGGCTGCTGAAATAACAATGGGATTTGCAGTCTCAACAAGTTTCTGGGGAGAAAGTCAGGGCACTGATTAGTACAGAACAGGATCCTGAACCTTGCAATGGAAACATCTCACCAGATCCAAAAGAGACTGTCAGTCTTGAACCCCCATCACGCTGAGCCTCCTTGACCAGCAGAAGTAGCTTTCCTTCTCATGTCTAAAGAACATGAAAATTCTTGCCTAAAACCTTGTGAAGACTCCCCAGGGGTCTGGAAGGGGATCTTGTTCTTCTTGAGAGCCATTATACCAACTCCTTGTTGCTGACAGATGCCCAGCAAGGCCCCAATCTCAATATATCCCAGGAGGACAGGGACACACTTCAACCATCAAAAGATTAGCCAAAAGAATTGCAAGGCTTTCTACTCTATATTGGCAGAAATCTGGAGAACATATGCGGGCATGGATTCTGAGGGCATTAGACCAAGGAAGAGGAACACAGTATCAGGTCAGGTCATATATGGTGGACGTAGCTGTACCTATTGGAGATACTGGATTAATATGTGAGCTTGTGTTACCAATCACTGTAGACGGAGAGACTTGAAACAACACACCTTTATTATTGCACAGTTTCAATGGGTCGGTAAATGGGATGTCTGCTTCAGGGCTTCTCACTGGGTTACCACTCAAGGTGTCGGCGAGACTGGAGTCTCATCCAAAGGCTCGACCAGGGAAGGATCCACTTTCACGTTCATGGGGTTGTTGGCAGAATTCAGGTCCCCACAGGCTGTTGAAACAGGGGACTCAGTGCCTAGTTAGCTGTCAGCTGGGGGCCTCCCTCATGGACCTCTTCAGCATGGACGCTTCCTTTACCAAAGTCTACAAGCTGAGGAAGCAATAGAGAAAGTCTGCTAGCGAGACAGAGGTCACCGTCTGTCACCTAACCATAGAAGTGACAGCCCATTGCCTCGGTCATGTTGAATCAGTTAGTTAGAAGTATGTCACAGGTCCCCTGCCCATGTTTGGTTATGCAAAGGCATGAACAGCAAGAGGTAAGGTTCCCCGGGAGCTGTCTTAGAGTCTGCCCACCACCAACTGGAAGCGTCCCTGATAGCTAATTCGGTTGGCAGACTGGAGCTGGGGCTCAATGGTGACCTGCAGTTAATGAGGTCGGAGGCCAGGGCTGACTGGGTAGGACCATGGACAGATGAAAGAGACTGGAACCTACCCACCAGACTCTCCAGTGTGTTGTACAAGGATGCTCAGAAGACCCTTGCTCCGTGAAGGAATAGAAAAACACATTCACCAACAGAGTGCCTCCATCCTAGGAAATCTCTGTGTTCCCTCTGCTTTTTAGGCCAGGCAAAAGCACTGAAGACATTGCCACAGGGATGGCGCCCTGATTTCAGCAGGTGGATAGGTGATAGCTGGAGTCTTCGCTCGGGTCGGATTTGTCCAATTGTTCCATGGACCCACCCTCTGGTGGTTTCTCCAGTTCTTAAATGTCTAGTTGGATTAGATACAGTGAGCACATGTCAGGGGCCCACACGGGCTCTGCAACTCATGAGGTGAAGGTGACTATGGTCGGAAAAACTTAGTGAAAGCCCCTGGAGCTTCCACTCCCATCCAAGACAGTGAAGTAGAAGTGATACCTCATTCCTGCGGACACTGCAGAGAGGAAGTCACTTAGAGGAGCAGGGGTATTGAGACCTAGAAGTCGGAGGAAACCTTCCACAGGAGATACACAGTGGTTTCACTGCTTGGAAGAAGAAGGCTACCACCTGGCCATTTTGAAGACACTGAACCAACATGGAGAAAGAAGAAAGAAAGAAAAAAAGAAAGAAAGAAAACTGTATCGACCAGAACCACCAATCCCGCTTGCCAAGGGGACTGTGGGCTGCTGCTGCATCATGGGGACAAGCAGTCCTAGCTCTGGAATGGGGAAGATTCTGTAGGGCACCACCTGGTGCTCCCATGGCCAGCAGTAATGGCTGATAGAAGGTCATACCACCCAAAACAATGCAGGATAGCGGAGGATCCCGAGCCTTTGGGAAGGAAGCTGTGGGTCATTACACTGGTTAAAGACCAGCTAGGTTCTGGCTGAGGATGCGGGGAACACAAACTGGGCAATGGAAGAAGGAAGCCATCCCTATGAATTAGGACTGCGGGGTTAAACTACGGAAATGAGTCGTGTAGTCGCTCAGCCTGTCTCCTATTGGCTTGACCTGTGTGTGTGCTTATTTACACCTGCTCTTTCCTTCTTCTCACTCCTTCTTCCCAGTTTTAGCTCACATACAAGCTGTGGGAAGTTAACGTTACAGTTTAGTCTGTAGGTAGGAACACATCCAGTGAGCCCGCGACTGCATTGGAGGATTGATAAAGTCAAACAATGACTGTTGGGACAGTATGTCTCCTCTTGGGGAGAGGGTAAGGGCTTCACTGCATGTGTAAGAGGTGCAGCTGGGTCCCATCTGGGGCGGGAGGAGGGTGCAAAGTTGTGTCATTCCACCATGCGAAGTGCAGAGAAGGAGGTCGAGTAGACCAAGGGGTGGACTGTGTCGATTACCAGTACATCGTCCCTCAGCTCCAAATCTGCCCTTTCTTGCCGGCTGTCTGACGACTGAACAGGGGTCTTGAAACACTTGTCCTTTGTCCCCTGGCAGCACATTAGGCTCTGCTGGCAGGGGCTCTGGGGAGATGCAGCAGGAGGAAGGGATTTCCTCTCCTGGCTCTGGTGTGCTTGGCTGGGCAGCCTCCTACAGCATGCGGGGCTCTCTTTCTCCGGGCTCCTGCCCTGGCAGCGGGTTCTCCAGCGTCCAGCGCCCATAGCTCTGTGGTCAGCAACTTCCCCCAGCTCTCTCCAGGTGGTTTTGTAGTGGGCTGCTCCAGCAAGACATCTCCCCACGAATAACCTCCCTCTCCCAAAAGGGCAGACTTCCAGCACATATTGCTGAAACAGCCCCACCACCACCGCCACCGCCACCGGGCATAGCCATGACCCCCGCAACCTCTGGATCTCAGCCCTGGGTTGAAAGGAGCAGGGTGACATCTTCCTTGGATGCTCTTAGGGTAATATTTATATAAATCTTCCTTGTTCAGTTACTACGGGAGCTCTCTCTCCTGACATGCTGAACGGAACACCAAGAAGAGAGGCTGTCACCTCGAACTGTCCCATCTGCAGCAGGAGCTCCTGGAGGGGTTACTGTGTGACAGCCCTGTACCCCTGATGCAGGTGCATGCAAGCCGTGGTCTCTGCCCTGGTGAGTTTACAACCTAGGGGGACAGACAGACACTCAATAGCAGAGAAGTAAACACGCTGGAAAGCTGCCGACAGCAATAGGTGCTTTGATGCAAAATTTACAAGGTGATTTGACACATGGTGACCACAGGTGGTGGGTTAGGGAACCCTTCTGTGAGGACGTGGTGCTGGTTCTGATATCTGAGAGCACAGGGAACGATGGGGAGGGGGAGGACCATTAAGGGCGCCGACATGGCAACTGCAAAGGCCCTGGGGTGAGAATCAATTTGACATTTTTGTGCTGCTGAAAGAGGACCCAGGGCTGCAGAAAAAGAGGAGGAAAGGGTGGGAAAGAGGGTCTGAAACGGGAGGTGACGGACCGTGTCTGACCTTGCAGGCAGCTCCGATGTGATTTGAAGTCAATGGGGAGCCCCTGGAGGGTTTCAATCAAAGACTGCATTAAAAGCATTTCTTAAATGTGAAGGTGATCTCTAGGAGAGCTGGAGGGGTACGGGCAAGTTCGCTCTCCGCTTAATATCCTGAGGCCTCCTTTTACTGTTGTCATCGCCATCTTCGTTGTCACCAGCGTCGCTGTCGACAGTGACCCCACGTGCTGCTTTTGTCCCCACGGTCAGAATTCTGGAATTGTCTCCCCGAAAGCCTTCCCAGACCCGCTGGGGCAGAACCGGTGATAGTTACCCCTCCTCTCTGCTCTCCCCTCCCAGGCCTCTGGCACGGCTCCCTAGACGCTCCCACTCTACACACAGTGCAGACCTCTGTCTGCCACGAACACCCCTACCCTGGGACACCACGATCCCAGTAAGGACAGCAACATCTGGCCCAGGAGAAGTTGGAAAGATGAACTGAGTGGCGCTGGGGCTGTGCTGTGGCCCAGGAAGACACTCAGAGATGTTTCATGGAAGCAGCAGAAATAAACCCCAATCCCATTCAATGGAACAAGACTAAAGCCCAGAGAGGTGAAGTAACTTGCTTAGGGTCACACAGCACACAGAGTGTTCAGACTCCAGGTTCCGTGCCATCATGCCTGGCTCCTCTGCACCTCCTGTGGGTGGGGGGGCAGGAGGGTAGAGGGACAGGGGCAGGACACAGAGCTCCTCTGCTGGTGCAGCTGGGGAAACTGAGGCCTGAGGCCTAGATCCCGCAGCAAGGGGGAACGTGGACCTCCCACACGCAAGTCGGTGTGACCAAGAGTGACCCAGCGCTGGGCTGGATTGCCAGGGAGTGAGGAGCCAAGCTCTCCCTGGCCAAGAGGGACACAGAGCTAGGAAAATCATTGCAGGAGGATGAATTATTCACGGCATCATCAACCTGCTCAGGCCCCGGCCAGCCGGGAGCTCGCTGAGCAGCCCGGAGCGTCTTATTACCCACATGTAATGGCCTCTTTTCTCTGTCTCAGAAGAAAGCGATTCAACACCATCAAATATTAATGCAGGACCTCGGTGGCCGCCGAGGCCGCTCACACCCTGGCCCTGCGGCGCGCCCCAGGGGTCAGGGACGACGCCAGCTGGGGGACTGGAGACTCAGCCAGGTGGCGGGGGGCTGGGGGCGGTGCAGGGGGGCCTGCCTCCTCCAGGGGCTGACCCAGGAGTCCCACGGCACTGTAGCCTCAGCCTCGTCCCTAATCTCAGGGGGGCCCCGGAAGCAACGCTTGCTTTCCCCCAGCGGAGGTAATGTTGACTTTGCACCCTGTTCCCAGTGGGTTTGGGGTCCCGCGGGTGTGTCTCTGTCCGGGGCCATCCTGGGACATCAGGGTCCATCTCGTGTCCCCCCATAAGCAGGTCAGACATGGAATTAGACCCCATTCTACTCCGATATGACCTCATCTCAACATAATGCCATCCATAACCACCCAACTTCCAAGTGAGGAAAAGTTCTGAGGTTCTGGATGGATGTACATTGTGGGGGGCAGGGGGGCACTCGTCACCCCATCACGGGAGCCATGCTGGAGCTCCCAGAATTGGCCTCAAGCTACCTGGTTCCTGATTTTGAGGTCCAGGGAGTCACACAAGGTGTGACCCGTTTCTCCTGGCTTCTCCTTCCTCTCCCGCCCACATCCATGCCCCTCCCGCTATTTCTGCCACACCTTCTGGGCGTCTCAGGATGCTAAGAGGGGTGGTCCAGGACCCCAATCGTCCTGCGTGCACATTACCTCACCCTCATTGCTTGGAGTGACCAGGGTCTCAGGAGGCCCCTGGGCTCTGCTGGGGGAGGAGGCCCTCAGAGATAAAGACGGGAGTGCAGCCCACACAGATGGTAGCCCTCCCACATCCCCTCCCCCTGAGTGGTCAGCTCTGCTGCATGGTCCACGCTGTCCCCCCAGAGACCCCTGTGGGAGTAAGCTCCAGATACCCACTTCCCGAGGGACCTCCTTGGAAAAGCTCCCTGTGCCCTCCCAGCCTCCCTCTCTCCTTGGCCCTCGGTGCTCCAGACACACCTGTTTCAGCCATGGCTCCCCACTCTCCTGGAAGCCCCTCTCATCCCTGGATCTGTCCGGTGCTGAGAGATGGTCCCTGACTGCCCCACATTGGCCTCCAGCCGCTGGCCCCCAGGCCCCCAGCTCCCAGTGCCTCGGAGCTCGCCAGGCCGGCTATTTCCAATGTGCCGCTCCCCCCGTTCCTGAACAGCCCCACACTCACACCAGTGTCCTGGCCCTCGGTAGCTCAGGGTGGGCATGGGGTGGCCAAGGGGTCTACCTGTGCCTGTGGGCAGTGGGTGACACCGTAGTCGGGGCCACGTGGTGAATTTCAGGGACCCAAGACACTTTTGCCATTAAAAAAAAAAAAAGAATTAAATTTTGCAACTGCGTTGGCATGAAGACAGTAGGATCCAGGCTGGGTTCATTATTACTATATTCATTTCTTCTTTTGATTCTAAAGGAAATGAAAACGAAAACACCTTTACAGTTCCCTAAAACATCAGGGACCCCAGGCCCCGTTCCAGCACCACTTCACGGAGACGCCAACCCCCACCCCCAGACCCAGGCCACACTGGAGGGGTGCGGGGGCGGGAGACCTGGGGGAAGGAGAGCTCAGGCTCTCCCTGTAAGTGCAGTGACTTGGGCCGGGGCTAAGCCGGAGCTGAGGCTGGGGGCCAGGAGCTGCGTTTGCAGGGCTGGGTCTCCTGCTGTGGGGAGACGGTGCAGCCAGAAGGTCAGCTCTGGGCCAAACAGGCTGGAAGTGAAGTGCAGCCGCCCACACCTTCAGCCCTGGGTGCCTGAGCAGATCACCTAACGCCTGGTGCCTCTGTTTCCCCTCCAAAAACCAGTGATGTTGAACCAAGCACTTGGACTGGAACCTGGCACTCGGTAGGTCCTTGCCAAGTCCGACCAGCGGCTCTTATCAATGATTTCCGCTACTGCGGATTACCTGCTGGGTCCTGGGGTCCACCCAGCAACCGGGGAGGAGAAGCATGTTCCCATTTTATGGTTGGGGAAAGCGACCAGCAGAGGGAGGGGAACTGCCCCGGGGTCCCAGGGCGCGGTGAGCATCTCCTACCTGCCGGGTGTGGGCCGTGTCCTCCCGCAAGGGCTTCCGATGAGGGGCAGAGACTCCCGTCCCCGTGGAACAGACTAGAATCCGAGTTCCAGGGCAGCCTAGACACGCCCCAGGCAGGGTCAGCGCCTCCACCTAAATCAGCCGACTCCAGAGCCTGGCCCAGTCGGGCTGGATGCGGCCCCCACCACATCCTCATTCCAGAACCTTCCATGGCAGACTCTGCTGCTTGTTTTCTCTTTTACTCATGACTCATGTTCTGGAGACACCATGTTGCAAGAACAGGGCATTCTCTGAGGCCCACACTGGAGGAATGCAATCATCGGGATAGCCTGACTGAGGGGTTTGCATTTCTGTGATTCTCACGTCCCCAAGGAGCGGCCAGGACCCTAGCTGCAGGCTGGAGGGGGACCACCTTCAGAGCCACCTGCCCCTGGAGCCAGGGAGGGGGTGAGAGCAGAGCCCCGCCTCCCTGCAGACCAGCACTGGCTTTACCAGCCTGGGGGAACGGGGAGCCCCACAGGGCAGAGTGCAGGTCCCCACTTTGGGGTTTCTGCCCAGTGACTTTCGGCATGGGCTGGCATGAGCCAGCATCTGCCCTTCCCTAAGCGGTTGGCATCCGTCCCCTTACCCACCAGAAGTCTGTTGTGTACCTGCATGGGGCAAGCACTCCCCCAGATCCTGGGAACACAGACGCGGACGAAAATGGACAAGTCATCACACGATTTGCTCTAAGGGTCCCTGCAGTGAGAGCCAGGGAGGGAAGCCCACAACAGGCTTCTCACCAGCCCAGGCCCCAGAAGGCTTCTTGGGGCGGGGGGGTGGTGGTGGCAGAAACTTCTAGAAGGAGGGGGGGCCTGAGGAGAGGAGGGGATGGCGGGGCAGGGGTACAGCACGAGGTGGGAAGGGTCCTGTCTGTTTCACTCTGGTGTTAGCCAGCATCCTGATGGTGCTCCACCTGGTGGGTTTGCCCTCACGCTCAGCCGACCGTCACTGGGTGACTCCGTGCTAGGCTTTGCCCCAGGCTCTGGGGACCTGCAAACCCCCGAGTCCCATCTTCAGAGGCCTGATGCCATCATAGGAAGAAGGACATTTTTGAAATCTCTCCCTTGCCCCTTCTGCCAGGTGGCTGGGCCTTGAGGGTTCTCGCTTTGGGAGGCAGTGCTGACTGCTGAGAACAAGGGCCTCGCTAGGGCTGGGGCCTCGACTAGGCACATTCCCACCTGATGGGAAGAAGAAGCTGGAGGCATGGGGAGAGGTGGTGGTGATGAGGGTTCCCGAAGCCCCCAGAGAATTCCAGAAATGTGGCCAGAGCCCTGGGAAGCCTCCATGGAGCCCCTTGGCAGGGTGGGACGGGGGGTGGTGGTGGTCTGGAAATGGCAGAGGGAAGGGTCTCAGGTAAAACCATGCACCCACCCCTCACCCAGACCGCGCATCAGCTCCTCACCGCTCTGCCCACGGACACCCCCACCAACCCACCCTCTGTCTACCCCAAGGCCAGGTGAGCTAAAAACCGAACCCCAGACTTCTGATCAAGTAAAAACTGTGCAGTTGCTACTCAGTCCTGACAAGTAAAAAACCAACAGGCCCCCAAGAAAACCATGAAAGAAGGAAGGTCACAGTGCAAACTGCTGTCCCCAAATTAGAAACACCGACAGGTGAGCACAGCGCCCGCCACAGCTTACGGGAGCAGAAACCTTCATGGACATCTGAGCTTTGGACACGCTGCAGGCTCGTGTGGATGGTCTGAGTCAAGACTCCGGGGGGCCCGTCGCAGAGGGCCTTCCCACTTCTGAGAGTCTTCACCTCCATGTTCTTGCGGGGAATATCAGAGAAAAATCCCTTGGTGCTTCTGGCAGGACGAGGGGAAAAGGAACCATCGGGAAGTACACCAGAGCACTCTGTCCTGCTTAACCAGAGAGAGCTGCCCTCGGAGGAACAAGTCATCCAGAACCTGACCTGCTGGGGTCAGGGAACTGACCTGTGGGCAGGGAAACACCCAGTTCCAACTGGCTCTAGCCAGCCTGTCCCACCCAAGGGCGAGGCACTGAGAAGCACGTGAGAAGCTCATAGTCAGGAGGCACAGGCTCACTAAAAACCCAGGACCCACCCGTGGGACCACAGACGTCTTCTCTCCCGCCCCCACCTAGAGCCTCCCTACAGCGGTTCCCTTTGCCCAGTTCATTATGTCCTGCTAGCAGGACAACATCGCAAGACATGCTAACAGGCAAAAAAACCAAAACCACAGCAACAAAAACCTGTTTGAAGAGCTCGAGCAAATCTCAGAACCAGACTCGGGCATGGCAGGGGTGGTGGGATGCTCAGACGGGGAATTTGAAACAATGATGAATGCACTAAGGGCTCTCAGGGACAGAGCAGACAACACGCGAGCACGGGTGCACGGCGGAAGCGGAAATCCTAAGACAGAACCCGAAAGAACTGTGAGAGATCAAACACCCCGTCGGAGACATGGAGAGTGCCTTTGATGGCTTATTAGCAGACTGGACACGGCTGAGGAGAACCTCTGAGCTTGAGAATTGCCCAGTAGAGACCTGCAAAACTAAAAAGCAAAGAGAACAGGGACCAAAACCTATAGAACAGGATATGCAAGGACCGTGGGACAACTACAAAGGTGTGGCATGGCATAATGGGAAGGCCAGAAGCAGAAGAAAGAAGAAAGGAACACAGGAAACATTTAAAACAATAACGATTATGAAATTCCCCCCAAATTAATGTCAGACACCACACCACAGATCCGGGAAGCCCAGAGAACACCCACCAAGGATAAATGCCAAAAAAACCACACCCGGGCGTAAGACTTATAAGGTAAGACTTATGCCTGACTTCTGCTCAGAAATCATATAAGCGAGAAGAGAGTGGAGTGGAATATTTAAAAGCCACAAACCTTGAATTCTGTATCCTGTAAAATCACCCTTCAGAAGTGAAGGAGAAATAAAGACTTTCTCAGACAAACAAAACTGAGGGGATATGTTGCCTGAAGACCTGGTTTTTTTTTCTTTTAAAGATTTTATTTATTTATTTATTTATTTGACACAGAGAGAGAATCACAAGTAGGCAGAGAGGCAGGCAGAGAGAGAAAGGGAGAAGCAGGCTCCTTGCTGAGCAGAGAGCCCGATGCGGGACTCAATCCCAGGACCCCGAGATCATGACCTGAGCTGAAGGCAGAGGCTTTAACCCACTGAGCCACCCAGGCGCCCCAAGACCTGTTTTTCAATAAATGTTGAAAGAAGTTTTTTAGGGAAAAGGAAAAAAATAGGTCAGAAACATGGATCAAATGAAGTAAGAAAGAGCACAGGGGAAGGGAATAGGTGAAGGTAAAATAAAGCCTTTTTAAAATTCTTAATTGACTCAACCAAGAACAATTTGTTCAAAAGAATACTAATGATGTATTTGATATGTGTGCTTATGTATACATCATGTGTACGTGTGTGTGTGTGTATTCTTATATACCCTTATATATAAGTGAAATGAATGACAACAATGGTACAAGAGAGAAGAAGTAGGAATTAGGATTACTTTGTTATTATAGGGTGTTCCTCATTCCCATAAAGCAGAACAGTGTTTTTGAAAGTGGATTTGGATTAACTATACGTGTATATTGCAATCTCTAGAGCAACCACGAAATAAGATGGGATGGAAGGAAGGAGGAGATGAGAGGAAGGAAGGAAGGAAGGAGACGGGAAAGAGAGAGAGGGAGGGAGGGAAGAAGGAAGGAAGAAAGAGAGAAAGAATGAAGGGAAGGAAGGAAGAAAGAAAACTGGTACAGTAAGAAAGGGGAGAAAATAAAATCATACATAACGCTTCATTAAAATCACAAAAGGCGGATTTACAACAACATGGGAGAACCTTGAGGACCTCATGTTAAGTGAAATCAGCCAGACAGAGAAAGACAAACACAGTACGATCTCAGTGATACATGGAAGCTAAAAAAAAGTCGAAATCATAGAAACAGAGTAAAACGGTGGTTGCGGCGGATGAAATGAGGCGCTGTTGGTCAAAGGGTTCAAGCTTTCTGGTGTAAAATGAAAGAGTTCATGGGATCTAATGTGCTCAGCTAGCATGGTGATTATAGTCAACAATACTGTATTGTATATTTGACAGTTGCTAAGATTGTAGACCTTAAATGTTCTCACCACACACAAAGGCAACTATGTGAGGTGATGGACAGGTTAACTAACTTTATTGTGGTAATCATTTCACAATATGTATGTATATCAAATCACCGTGTTGCATACCATAAATTTATACATTTTTACTTGTCAGTTATACCTCAATAAAGCTGGAGGGGTGGAAAGAATAGTCATTTTAACACATAAATCCCCCAACACCAGGTACTTAACACAATAAATTTCCTTACTCAAAAAAGAAAACCCACAAAAGGTAGAAAAAGAGTGGAAGACAAAAATAGGAACAAAGACCAAGGGCAATAAATTTAAAACAGTAACAAACACGGTAGGTATCAATCCAACTATATCAACAAACTCTTTGAATGCAAATGGTCTAAGTGTATGAATTAAGAGACAAAAATTGTCAGAGCAGATTAAAAAAGGAACCAAGATGCGCCTGGGTGGCTATCAGTTGAGTATTCGACGCTTGATTTCTGCTCAAGTCATGATCTCATGGATTGGGAGATCGAGTACCACATTGGGCTCCCTGCTCAGTGGGGAGTCTGCTTGAAGATTCTGTCCCTCTGCCCCTCCTCCCTCTTTGAAACAAATAAATAAATCTTTAAAAAAAAATAAGAGCCAACTCTATGTTGCCTACAAGAAAACCACTTTATGTATTTATTTGTATTTATTTATTTATTTTTTATTATTATTCATTTTCGAAAGGGAGAGAGGGAAGGGGGGCAGAGGGAAAGGGAGAGAGAATCTGAAGCAGGCTACACATCCAGCATGGAGCCTGATGCAGGGCTCAATCTCACGACCCTGAGATCATGACCTGAGCTGAAATCAAGAGTCAGACACCTACATGAATGAGACACCCAGGTGCTCCACAAGAACCCGACTTTAAATACAAAGGTGCAAATAGATTAAAAGTAAATGGATGGAGAAAAATATATCATGCAACACCAATCAAAAGAAAGCAGAAGTTGCTATATTAATTTCAGGGAAAGCAGACTTCAAAGCAAAGAATGTCACCACGGATAAAAAGGGACATTACATAACGATAAAGAAATCAATTCCCCAAGAAGACATCACACTGCTTAACATGTATGCACCTAACAACAGCATCAAAATACGTGAGGCAAAACCAAACAGGATTTCAAAGAGAAATAGATAAATTCACTCTCATAGTCAGAATTTTCACCACCCCTCTCTCAGAAATGGACCCAGTAGTCAGAAAGTCAAGAAGGACATAACTGAACTCAGTAGCACCATCAACCACCTAGGTAAAATTGACATCTATAGACTACTTCATCCAAAGATAGCAGATTACACATTCTCCTTAAGTTCACATGGAACATTCACATGAGCATGGGCACAAAACAAAAAGAATACTGGAGAATTCCAAAACACTTAGAGATTAAACAACACACTTCTAAATAATACATTTGTCCAAAGAGAAATGTAAAATCATTTGAACTGAATGAGAATGAAAACATAATTTGTCAAAATTTTGAGATGCAGGAAAATTTATAGCATCGTGTTAGTATACTAAAAAAGAAGGGGGACCTGAAATCAATCACCTCAACTTCCATCTTGGGAAACTAGAAAAAGAAGATCAAATTAAATCCAAAGTGAGCAGAGGAAAAGAAATGACAAGAATTAGAGCAGAAATCAATGAAATTGAAAACAGAAAATCAATGGAGAAAAGCAATGAAACCAGAAGCTGATGTGAAATATTAATAAAATCAGTAAACCTCTAGTCAGGCTAAGAAAAAAAGAGAGAGAATTCCAATTACCTGCATCAGAAATTAAAGTGGGGACATCACTACAGAACCCATGGACATTAAAAGGATAATCAAGGAAGGGGCGCCTGGGTGGCTCAGTGGGTTAAGCCGCTGCCTTCGGCTCAGGTCATGATCTCAGGGTCCTGGAATCGAGTCCCGCATTGGGCTCTCTGCTCAGCAGGGGGCCTGCTTCCCTCTCTCTTTCTCTCTGCCTGCCTCTCTGCCTACTTGTGATCTCTTTCTGTCAAGTAAATAAATAAAATCTTTAAAAAAAAAAAGGATAATCAAGGAATACTATGAACGACTCTATCCCCACATATTTGATAACCTAGATGAAACAGATCAACTCCTTGAAAGACACAATCTGCCAGAATCCTCACAAGAAGACAAAGACAATATTAAAAGGCCTATATCTATTAAATAAATTAAATCCATCATTAATAACCTTATGAAGCGGAAAGCACCAGGCCGAAATGGGTTCACTGGTGAATCCTACGAAACATTTAAGGCAGAAATTATACCAATCCTGTACAATCCCTTTTAGAGCACTGAAGCAGAGGGAATACTTCCTAACTCATTCTATGAGGCCAGCATTCCCTGAATACCAAAGCCAGACAAAGAGATTAGAAGAACCCAAGGCTACAAACCAATACTTCTCATGAACATAGATGCCAATATCCTCCACGAAATATTAGCAAATGAAATCCAACAGTGTATTTAAAAAATCACAGACCCTGGATAAGTGTGATTTATCACAGATATGCAAAGCTGCTCAATAGTCAAAAATCAATTAATGGCATCCAACACGTTAACAGGCTGAAGGAGGAAAATCATGCGATCATGTTAATACATGCAGAAAAGGCATTTGGCAAAATCCCAAACCCATTCATGATGAAGTCTCGGTAAATGAGGAACAGAGGGGAACTCTGTGATTCCAACAATACAATATTCTGCAAAAGGCAAAACTATTGAGGCAGGAAAAGATCAGTGGTTGCCAGGGGTGGGGGCAAGAGGGACGAATTGGCAGAGCACGATGGATTCGTAGGGCAGTGAAACTACTCTGTGTGATACCCTAACGATGGACCCATGTCCTTACATGTTTGCCCAAACCTATAGACTACAACACCATGTCAACTACGGACTTCGGAAGAAAATGAGGCCATGGTGGTTAATTTCATGTGTCAACTTTGCTGGGTGAAGGGATGCCCAGATAGGAGGTAAAAACACTGTTTCTGGGTGTGTCTGTGGTGATGCTTCAGACAGAGATTCGTACTTGAATCAGTAGACTCGAGTCATTTAGATCGGCTGTGCTGATTCTCAGAAGTCTGTTATGGGGGATAAATGTCGGGAGGGGGCTTCTGCCAGGCTAGACGGAGCAGGGCAAGACCAGCATCAAGGATACAAACAGTGACCAAGGCAGAGGTCCTGCAGGCAGAGAGATCACGTACCCAGGACTTGGGCCAGGTGCAAAGAAGCAGATGAGAACAGGTGTCTCCTGCCCAAGGAGGTGGCCTGGATGGTGGTGGGTGGGGCCCAGCCTGGGGAGGGCAGATCCCATAAGCACAGCAGAAGCTCAGCATCAGGCAGGGGGCCCCAAACACAGGGGACTGCACACCTGCTGGGCCTCCACTTCTCCTTGACCCACAGGCTTCCCTATGCCCAGAGGTCCCGGGAATTCTCTGGAGCCAGGTGGTGGGCTCCTGGGGCAATAGTGAATGAGTGAATGAATGAATGTACAGCAATGATAATACTGACTTACAGGGAAGTTGTGAGTACTAAGTGAGGGAGCCCATGGAAGGCTCCAGATATCTGGCATCACACACAGCAGCTACATAACTGATGTCTACCTCTCCCTCTTCCATTCTCCTTGTACCTCTCACATATATTCCAGGACTCTGAGGGTGGCCTTCAAGGCCTGATCCTCCTGGCCTCAGCCCACTGCTCCTCCTGGCTGCCCCTGTCCAGCCACTCCCGAGGTCCCAGCTCCCAACAGGTTCTAAGTGACATCACTCATCACCTCCTCTTGTCTGCCCAGTGGGAGTTTTCCAGGCAGGGACATGCCTGTCTGACAAGACGTCCCCCTAATATGGGGCTGTGGTGGGTCCCGTTGGGGCCCAGAGCCCATGGAGCCACTGTGTCAAACACTGAGCCTCAGACAAGGACACCAGGCTCCACGGTGGAACGGTCCTCCATCTCGTGCACGTGTATGTGGGTTTCCCACTGGGATGCGTCTGGATCGAAGGCTAACCCCCAGCCTCTGCTTTCTCACCTGTTACCTGAGAGTAAAGGACACCTTCCCCTTGGAAACAGTGAGAAGTGACTGAGATCATGTTTCCTCCAGGCAGCTGGCGTTTACTGGGCACCTACTATGTGGCAGGGGCTGTCCCAGAAGCGTGGGATAGTATCAGTAAATGAAACAGGAAAGAAAAAAAAAAAAAAACCTGCTCTTGCAGAATTTACATTCTAGTCAAGGGAGGTAGAAAATAAACAATAAATCAAAACCATTACAATGCCAGGTGGTAGTAAATACTTTGCAGAGAAAGACATCTGCTAAAAAGAGACGGGTTAGGGGCTGAGGGGCTGCTAATCTATATTCCTTACATGTCATTAGGAAAGGCCTCCCTGGGAAAGCGGAGTTGGAAGGCAGGCCTGACGGAAGAACGCTTGGCCGGTGGCCACCTACGGAAAAAGCCTTCAGGTAAAGGGAATGGCCAGTGCAAAGGTCCCGAGGCAGGAGCACAACTGCGTGTACAGGAAGAGCAAGGAGGCGAGTGCAGAAGGAGCAAAGCATGCTGGTCTGGCCCACGGAACAGCAGGGCAGGGTGACAGGTAGCCCAACGATGCGTAACAGCCCCAGCAGGTGGCCCACCGCAGGGTTTCAAGAAGACCTACTGGAGACCAGATTGCAGGGAGAAGGCAGGAGTCAGGAGACTTGAAGGCATCTACTGCAGTGGTCCAAGGGGGAGGGGAGGGTGGCTGGGCAGGGAGGGCATCTCGGAGGTGGGGAGACGCAGTCAGGTTCTGGATATAGCCTAGAACCGTGCTGCCCAGCGTCTGGCCCCTTGCCTGAGGTGCCTATTTGATTTAAGTTGGGGTCACCCGGATGGCTCCGTCAGTTAAATGTGCCACTCTGGATTTCAGCTCAGGTCGTGATCTCAGGGTCGTGTGTTCAAGCCCTGCATGCGGCTCTGCCCGAAACAGGAGGTCTGCTTGAGATTCTCTCTCTCCCTCTGCCTCCGCCCCTTCCCCCGGCACCCCAGCTCACGCACCCCTGGGCAAGGTGGGGGACAGGTGCCCTCAGGAGAGCCCCAGCGGGTGCTAGAGGCCCTCTAGCGAACACCCCAGAGGTGAGACCACCAGCCCCTCACCCTCACCAACAGCCCCTTCCAAAGGCAGCATGCCATGGTCAAGACCCCGTCTTCTGAGCCTGGTGAACACGTGACAGGCCCGGAGCTGGCGCCCAGCCCCTCGGGTCTAGCTTTCGGCAAGTCCCCACCCCCTCCCAGCCTCCGTGGGATGTGGGGCTCTTCTCATTCTCCTGCCAGGGCGTAGGGCCAAGGCGAAGCCCCCGCTCGGGGGATGCAGTGGGGGGGTGTCTCAGGTGCAAGGAGGTGGGGACAGAGGTGACAAGGGGACAATTGAACCAGAGAATGCCACCCAGCCCCAGATGAGTCATCTGCACTTTCAGGAGCCAGGGGCCAATTGCGGCCTTTTCATAACCCAGATCGAAAAGTATAGCCTCCGCGGTTCAGACATCGGCGAACAACAGAGCCAGCTCTCAAGCCCGGGGCTCTCTTGGGCTTCCTGACTCCTCCCCTCCATCACCTGCTCATGGTCCCCGCGCCCTCCCCGCAAAAGCAGGCAGCGGAGCGGGGCTCTGCGCAGCAGCCCAGGCCAAGGCTTCGGTGTGATGGGGAGGGCAGTGGCTCGGGGGCCCCCTGCTCCACAGAAGGGCAGCTGGCGGCAGCCCCGACTGGGGGAAGCCCTGTGGCTGGGTCGGAGGCGGTGTGGGCCACACCTGGCCACACCTGGAGCTTTCCCTGGCACCTTTCCCCTCCATGACACAAAAGCATGTCTCTAACCGGGCACCGTGCCCACGCTGACTGCCTCGTAGCAAGATCATTTGGGGCCAGGGAGGGAACAGTCCCCTGTCCCCTCGAGCCCCTGCAGGGATCCAAGATCACTCTCTACAGTGACAGGTGCTGAGAGGTCAGGAACACCAGCCAGCTTCGCCCACTTCTGCTTCTTCCCAAGGACATCTGTTGACACAAACCTTGCCCTTGATAAAACCCGCAACCCCAAAATTCAAAACAGGAGTCCGAAGAGACACACGGAAACCAGGAGAGGGGCCCTGTTGGACGCATCAGGACGTCAGTGCGGCATTTTATCAACTGATGAGTGCCGTCCCGGGGAGGTGTCTCTGCCTCTCGTTGACCCTCCGTCGTGAAGGAGACCAGGAAGCACCCCAAGTTTAGAAACCATTCTCCTGCCCGGTGTTGGGGCTCAATGCATGGGGAGGGCTGGGCTGCAGAAACAGGAGAATGGGGATTTATTTCTCAGTTCGCAAGAAAACGGCTACATTTGCCTTTTCTCCATGCGAATCCCCCCACCGCACCCCCAAATGTTCTTTGGCCTCGGGCACCTGCTGCTCCAGGCCACATCGGGGAAACAGGCCAGCCCAGCCTGCAGCAGCCTTCGGAGGTGAAGACTGCTTTGCCGCTTGCCGCTCTGACGGATGGAGATGTCTGTCTGCAGGAGGGAGCGGGAATGAGACATACCGACAGTTCACGGCCGGCCCTTAGGGCGTCCGCCAGAGCCCCACAGAGGGCTCGTGCAGCCCGCTCCAGTATTGTGATCCTCTCCTCCCGGTGCTGGCCTCCTCGCCGCCTTTGCTGGGTTCAGAGCAGACACCCGGCTGCTGGGACACCAGCCCTGGGCAAGAGCGGGCCTGCCCGGGGGCTCCTGCAACAACGCTTTGACTCAGCCGCATCCAGCTGCGGGCGCTGGTTAATGAGGAGCCGTCGTGGGCAGGTGGGCAGGATCAGAGCGCCGTCCCCAGGTCCCGGGCTCGACAATACCGCTCACCCCACTTAGCTTTGTAGTCTAAGCGCCAGGCAGCTCAGGCTCTCGCTGTCTTAGAAATACACGATCTGCAGCCTGCTCTGCCCGTAGGATGCGAGGCAGACTGACGCGGGGCAAGGACCCAGCCCCCGGAGTAAGCAAGTGCTGGCTTTGAATCTAGACTCTGCTGCTTCCCAGCTGGGAGGCCCTGCGTGAGCCGGTCACCCTCTCTAGGCTCCTTGGCCTCGTCTATGAGATGGGGATCGTGCTGGCCGGCAGGGTTGGGGGGGTCAGTTCTGTAATGCAAGAAAGGACCCTGGCATCAAAAGGACACTCAGAAAAGGCATCAGAAGCACATATATATATATATATATATATGTATATATATATATATATATATATATTAATGACCGCATCGCGAAAAATAAGATGGACCCATGGACTCACCACTGGATTCTGAGTTTGAAGTCAATGGGGAGGAGTTCCTGCGACCCAGGAATGGAGTGAGGGTGCCAGAGGGTAGAGGGCAGCAGGGATGCCTGGGATCCAAACTGAAGGGGGCCCTTCTGTCCACGGGACCGATGGGAGACGGAATAGGGATAACGGTCCAGGAGCTTTTCTCAGCTGCGTGGCTGGAACCCAGCCTCTGTCCATAGACCACGTCCTCCTGTCCTCCTCTGGCTGACTGTCACTCCATTAGCTGCTTGGTGATAACTTTCATTCTTCTCCTTCTCCCACGGAGGGGGCTGTGGGCCAGCCGATACGGGCGGCGGACCAAGTCACCTCTTCTCCACAGTTCCTCCCCAAGTCAGGAGCCCAGGGAGGGAGCCACCGTGGAGAACACCATCTTGGGTTCTGCTTCTTGCCTGTCTGCATGCCTGCTGTGTGACCCTGGGCTGGCTGTCCAGCCTCTCTGAACCTCCTCTACTTATCTGTACAACGTGCTGAGTAACTATGGAAGATAGTTAGCCGTGACCCCAATAGACAGCCGTGATAGACAGCTGTGACCCAGAGCGCAGCCCCAGCCAAATTCCAAGTAAGACGGGGCCAAGCATTGGCTTTAGGACCGCTGTGCACTTCATGTTTGTGTCTCCTCAAAATTCCTATGCGGAGGCCCCAATCCTGATGGTATGTGGAGGCGGGGTTCTGTGGGAGGTGATTAGGTTTGGATGAGGTCATGGGGGTGGAGGTCCCGTGGCGGGATCGGTGCCTTTATAAGAAGAGACCAGGGGCTCCTCTCCCACCCCCAACCACAGGAGGCACAGAGAGAAGGCAGCCGTGTGCAAGGGAGCCATCAGCAGGAACCCAATCAGCTGGCGCCTGGGTCTCGGACCCCCAGCCTCCATGACTGTGGGAAATAGATGTTTATTGTGTGAGTCACCCAGACCACGGTGTTTGTTACAGCGACCCAAGCCGGCGAAGACAGAAATGGGGACTGAGGCATGGGCGCTGCTGTGATGAATATCCAGAACATGGAAGTGGCTTTGAAGCCAGATAATGAGCAGAGGCCGGAGGAGGTTTGAGACGCATGCTAGAAAAAGCTGATCGATGCTTCTGGTGGCAGCTCAGAAAGGACAGAGGAGAGCCAGAGCGACGGCCTCCACTTCTTAGACGTGACACAAGCGGGCGTGACCAGAGTGTCGGGGGGACGCGGACGTTAAGGGAGAATCTGATGGGGGTCTCTCGTGGAAACGAAAAGCGAGTGAGCAGTCCACGGAGGAAAGGGGATCCCACAGCAAACTAGAACCATATTCGCGTCCCAGGGTTTTTGGGGAAGGGAGGACTGGTGGGAGGTGAAACCGGGCATCTGGCAGGGAGGTCTCTACGCAGCGTGTGGAGGAAGTGGCTGCTGCTTCTCCGTTGTTGATAGCAACAGTCAAGACGAGAGTGATGGATGGAAGACGGAATCGTTCAGCAGAGAGGGACCAGAGCCTGAAGACTGGGGAAAGTCTCAGCTATCCCGTATTGCACAAGATGAGAAAGTGTGTGTGGGAGAGGACACCGAGGCCATGGCCGGCCTCGGGCAGGAGGAGAGCGCGAGGGTGGCCCCGCACACTGGCCAGTGCCCTGGCAGGAGCGAAGGAGGTGGGATGGAAGGCAGAAGCATCCTGGACTGTTCTGGCCCCGTGGGACAGGATGGGACAGTGGACTGCTCCAACCCCATGGGACAGGACAGGACAGTTACTGGACTGCAAACATGCGCTATTCTTCAGGACAAGAGGAGTGGGGAGTTAGGGGGAGGGCCCCAAAGCTTATGAGATCCATGAATACTAGGGACACAACCCACGGCATGGTGATGATGGCTTACGTGGTCTCAGGGTTATAAGATGGAGCCCCGCTGGGCATGGAGCCTGCTTCTCTCTCTCCCTCTGCTCTTCCCTCCACGCTCTCTCTCTCTCAAATACATAAATAAAATCTTTTTTAAAAAGTTGCTAAGACAATAGATCCTAAGAGCCCTCCTCTCAAGAAATTCTTGTTCTTATTATATCGATCTGGATGCTGGAGGTCAACTAACCCTATGTGCGTCATTTCATGACGTTTGCAAATCAAACCACCGTGCTGGACGCCTTACACGTGTACACTGATACACGTCAATTTCTTCTCCCGAAAACTGGGGGCAGGGGAGAGGAGAGGAGAACAGCCTGAAGGCGATCAGGAGACGGTCAGAGCCCCTACCTGGGTCTCAACGGGCCAGACAGCCTCGGACCAAAGCCGTGGTGCGGGGCTGCCTGGAGTGATGGGGGTACAAGCCCCCTGACAGAGCTGTTCGAGCTCCCCACTCTCCACTGACGGTCACAGCAGCCCGAGCAGACTACAACAAGGACCAAGCATTCAGGGTTCAAGAAAAAGAAATTCAGCATCAGCCAAGGTGGATACAGATGATGGACCCATGTGTCCCTCAGAAGTGTGGGTTCAGAAGCCAGACTTCTGGACTCAACTCTGGTCTCCAACACTCACTCACTGCTGTGTGACCTGAGGCAGGTTATCGACCCCTCTGTGCCTCAGGGACCGTATGAGAAAAACGAAAATAATAATGATGCCAGCCCTCCAGGGCCACATGCCAGGGCCTTAGCAGGAACCTTGCCTGCGGTCAGCTGCCATAAACGGCCAGCGGCATGACCGTCCCCGCCACCACCATCCCCGCGCTGGACCTCCTACTGTTCATCGTGACCATGCCTTTGGGACCTCTGGGTGTGGAGCGTCACACACCTAGGGCCGGTCACAAGTGGCCTCTGTGGGGCTGTGTGAGATGCACGGAGACCCCGGCTGGGCCACTTGCACAGCTGGAGGGAGGTACTTCTTAAGGAGGAGCCGACCCAAGGCGGCTTTGGAAGACGGGCCAGGTGGGAAGAGGCCAGGCCTCGGGAGAGCACTCGGGGAGCTCCCTGGGAAGCACGGGCGGCCCAGTGGGGCTGCTCCTGTGGGTTTGTCCCTACGCAGCTTTTGGTAAGGAGGCAGGGGGACGGGGCTGAATCGGACTGTGGGGCTCGCAGTCTGGTGGGGGAGTCCAAACTGGAAACGCTGCCTGCGCGCAGGGAAGCCGTGCTGGACACCCGGTTGCACGGGGCCCAGGGGAGAAAATGCAGGCGCCTTTCCTTTTCTGTAACGGAAGAGTCTCCTTCTGGGGCCTCCCTTTTCCCGGGAGCTTGCACATCACCAGGGCCTCAGGGCGGGGGCGCAGCGAGGCCCCCAGTGTTGTCCGTGGGTACCCGATGTGGGGATGTGGGAGGGGGCAGGGAGAGAGCCCCAGGGCCGCCCCTCCCGCCCCTCCTCCGGGTCTGAGATTCAGCCACCGAGGGCTCCTTCCAAGTCACTCCTGAAAGAAACTACCGAGTCCCAGCCCTCCCGCGCTCTCGAAAAGGCCTTTGGCCAAAAGCGACAGAAACGGGGCCTGCAGGGAACGTTTCCCGCTCGGGGAGCCCGCGTCACCGCCGCGCAGCCCTCCCGCCAACGCGTGTCAATACAGACATGTCCCCGCAGCTCGAAGGCCCCCAGCAGCAAATAACCGATGCCCCGTCCCTCCCCGCCAGCTCCGGAGGGCAGACGACCATCTACTCTGTCCGACACTCATCGGCCTTTCCCGGATCAGGCGCAGGCAGAGTCGGGAACGTTCAAGGATCCTCCGCGCATGAACCCCTGCGCCCGGCGCTCACGAGACCCGGCAGGGGCCGCTTGCGCGGGGAAGAGGCAGAGAGGTCAGTGGACCGGGGAGGTCTCAGAGGAAAGAGGGCCCGCATTCATGCTGTTGGCAAGCCCCCTGTGGCGGGGAGGAGGGGCGGGGTGCGGGAATGCTGCTCTGGGCCCGGGACTTCACCCACATCCCTCACCCCTCCCTGCTCGGGCCATCATCCCCGGTCCCAGGAATACACGTGGGCCTCGCCATAAGGACAACAACCCCTTCCCCACCCCTGCGACCGCTGTGCGTAGGGGTGGGTGGGAGAGCACGGTGAGGGCGGCAGGCACAGCTTCTGAGCGGAGCTACCCTCCGCTGCCCCCTCGGGGCTAATGGTGCCCTGGGGACAGGGAGGAGCCCGCTAGCCTGGAGGCATAGCTGGGGGATATCTGGGGGCCCCAGGCTCCGTGCTTGATGTCAGGATAGGACATCAGTCCCTCAGGCCCCCTCCTGCATCCAGCAGCAGGAGGAGGCCTGAGGGACTGATGTCCTATCCTCCTGCATCCAGCAGCAGGAGGAGGAGGGAGGAAGGGCAAGTGGGCCGGTTGGACAGGTGCCTCTGAGCAGCTCTCCCGGGACTTCCTCTCACACCTTGACGGACCCGCCTTCTGTAAGGGCAGGTGGAGAGAGGGGTCTCGGCCCCACATAGGACCCGGGACAGCTGGGCAGCCGGGCCGGGGACGGAGCAGGAGAGAGCTGTTCTGGGTTCCCAATGGGCTCCCCCCGAGTTTGTGGACCAGCCTCTTCCTCCCTCCTGCCGTGGGGTCTGGCCTCTGCCACTCTGGGCCCTGGGCTTCCTTTATCTCGCTGCGCATTGGCCCTCCGGACCTCGCCCCAGCCGGCCGCCCTCTCTCCACCTCTCCCAGGCCGGCCAGAGAGAGGGACTCTGATTGGTCCCCGCTCATCTTTGCAGGGCACTCCCACGGGCTGCCCTCCAAGCTGGTGTCTGCCTGGACCAATCAGCTGGGGCCGTGGGTGGGGCACGTGGCCCTCCTGCGCAGAGGGACCCTCAAAAAGGGGCTCAGCCCAAACCCGCAGGGCGGGTGCCTCGGAGCGCCTGGGCCGTGAGGGCGGTGGCGGTCGGCGCTAACCGGGGTGGCAGGATGGGCAGGGGCTGGGGGCCTGAGCAGCGCTGCCCGGTGCTGGGCCTTGGGCAAGCTGCTCCACCTTTCTGCGCCTGTTTCCTTCTCTGTACAGCGAGGTCCCGAGCATCTCCATCTCGGAGGATGAAGTTCCGGGTGAACGAGGAAACTGGCCTGACTGCGCCTGAGCGCGGTAAAGGCTCGGTGGCGAGTGGTCCTTCATCCCCATCACGACGCCATCATCGATATCGCCGGTATTCAGAGCCGGGCCTGACCTCGGACCCACGCCCTGCGGCCTCCCAGAACCCTTCCAGACCTCAGGCCCCCGAGCTGCTTGTAACGTCTCCTCTGGGCCCTCCTGAATAAATGATAGCGAGGAAGTGGGGCAGCGCGTGGGGGTGGGGAGGACGGTGAAAAGCCGTGATTATCCCGCTGGCTCGCAGGCTCAGCAGACGGGAAAGCGCGCCCAGCCCACCTAACAATTACCCACAATGAGGATGGCGAAGGAACCAGATGCGAGCTGTGGGGGAGGAGGCTGGGAGGGAGGGATCGGCTCGTTCTTCCCTCGTTAGGAAGGTGGTGGAGGAGGGGGTCTTTCTGGAAGGTACCCGAGCCTTCGTTCCCTTACCCGATGCTTTTAGAACGCAGGTTTCTTCTCGTGAAGACCCAGTGCCCCAGCAGGCCTTGGAGGGCCCCCACCCCAGACCCCGGCCTGCAGCCTCCTGGTCCGGGCCCTCCCCGCACATTTCCTGTTCACCTTTCTGACTCGGGGTGTTTGCAAGCGCTGTTCCCCTGCCTGGAATGCTGTTCCCTCTGCCCATTACCTGGCTAATTCTGATCCCCAATTTGGTTTAAGTGTCACCACCTAAGTGACTTTATTCTAAGCCTTCCCTGACTCCAGCCCAAATGAGGTCCTCATTGTAGGGTTTCTAACTGCCCAGCCCAAGGCCCCTGGAAGCCTGTCCCCATCAGATCCATCCCCAGGGACATCCCGGTTGTGGGGATTGGCTTTGGAAACACCGCATGTTGCTGGGAGGTGGGCATGAGCTGGGGGTTGGGGGCAGGCTGGACCTGCTGTCCACAGGCCTTTCTGCCATGGCTGCAGGCCCCACACAGACCCACTGTCTGACATCCAGCCGCCAAACGCCCACCAGCCCAAGGGCAAAGTTTTACTAACAAGGAATCTTCTCATGCGCCTGGGCCGTGGAACTTGTGTCTGAGCTAATTAATTTCCAGGTTCCACATGAACACAAGAGCTGAAAACGAGCGCCCCCTTTCCCCTAAATTACAAGGGACAGTGCAAGGCAAGGGCTGCTTCCTCTCCACCCACTCCCGGGCAGGCCCCCTGCGGGCTCAGGGTCACAGGGGAGGTGCGGGGTGAGGCCACAGACACCCCTGCATCCAAGCAGGACCTGCAGACCCACACCCTTGGGGCCTTCCACTGGACCCTGGAGATGCCCCCGCCTGATGCTGGATTTCCCCCTCTGTCCACCCTGAACTAGACTGAGGGCTGTCTAGGGGCAGGGAACTGCCACAGACCTTGCAGAAACCCATAGCCCAGCTTCTCCTCCCAGCTGGGCTCCCTGTGAGCACTGTGACAGGAGTCCTGTAGCTGGCTGTAAGATAAGAATGACACCGCCCTCCTCGGGGAGGAGGTTTGGCTGAGATCATCTGTGACCATGATCGAATGAGCTGAACACAGCCCTATGACTTCCCAAAGGCCACCAGACTCAAAGAAAGCTAGAGAGACCCTTTCCTTGAAGCAAATTGAACACAGACTGGACGTCCCATCCATGGCGAGCTGGCAAAGTGCCCAGGCTTCACGTGTGACTAGGCTGGGAGTCAATCCCAGCTTTCCCCGCTGACTCCAACCTCTCAAACCCCCTCCTGCCCTCCCCCCCACTGCGCCCCCTATTCCCCCTCGAACAAGGTGATTACAGATCCCAAATCTCTTATCTTAGCCAGACAGACCCTCGGGGCCAAGTGTCTTCTCGAATTTAGAATTCCTAAGATTTCAGAGAGGTCATGAGGAATCCAGGCCAATCGTTACCTAACACCCCAGCGGGGCCGGCGGTCACACCTCGTAATGGAACACCAACATCCCCACGGTGAAGTGTGTGCCAGTTCCCCCCAAGGGACCCATAAAGACCACAACAGCCTCTCATCCATCCGGGCCAGGCGCTGCTGCCAGAACTCAGGGGCCGGTTTCGGTTTCCAGGCTTGGCCGCTGGAAGCCTCGGAAGCCGTGGCCTGCTTGGCAGTGATCCTGGCCCCAGGGGCCACAGCAGCGGCCACCACCACCACGGGCTTCCATCGACTGTGACTAACCAGGTTGCATTTGCAATCTGGGTCCCCCCAAGCCAGCTCTGCCTTGGTCGTGTTGGGGGGGGGGTGCTTAAAGGGGTCCAGGGGACACAGGGTGGCTGAAGTCTGGGGGGCTTCGTTGGCACCCAGAGTCCAGTTCCCCATGGAAGTCACCCTGTCCTTTCTGGACACTGAGTTCTTTCCACAAAGATCATCAGCAATCTCCTTGCTGGAAAGAGGCAGAGCGGGGGCTTCCCCAAGGTCCAGGGACAGAGAGAGCGGCCTCCATCCGCCGCAGGGGACAGCTCAGGGCAGGCAGTCGCGGGGGAGGAAGCGAGCCCAGGGCAGTAGCTCCCTCCCCTTGCCAGACCCCAGGGTACAGGGTTGGGGTGGGGGGCTGAATCCCTTTTCGGAAGAGCAGACACGCTAACCGAAACCAGAGAGTCACTAAAAAGCAACAGTCCATTAAAAGGGATTATGGGCGGGATCCCCACGGCTGCTCCACACCCCATTCATGGCCCGCAGCCCGTTTCCTTGTCTGCGGGGTGATTCAGAGAGGCGGGTGGGGAGGGGGGGCTCCCGCTTCTGAAAGGAGCCCTCATTGCCGCCCCCTTTGGAGCCCGGGCCTCCGAGGCAGGGCACGGCCGAGCTGGGGCACAAGTGGACGCACGTGAAGCTCCTCGGGCCGCACAACCCAGCTCTTGTCTTTCTTCTCAAGGGTGTTATTCTAGGAACGGTTCCCATACACATGCGACTCCACTAAAAACCCACCGTCCCTAAGGGACCTTTGTTTTCAGCTCAGAGGTTACTAATTCTGGTTCGACCACGAGGACCCAAGGCTTCCAGGCTCCCCTCTGATTTACAAAGTGGTGTTCATTTAGAAGTCCAACGGCCGAGACGACCCAGCCCACACCCCGAATGGCTCCTTCCCAGGCTCTCCCAGGAGCTTTGGCCCTCTCACCAGGGGACCTGCCCCATCCCGGCCAGGTCTGCCTGCAAGACTCCAGCTTCCCGCCCTGCGCTCCTGGCTCCCTCCCACACAACCCTGGGGCATGCAGTCGCCCCTTCTCTCCTTTTCCTAGAGTTGCAGATCTTTCCAGCGCTGGGGGCAGGTATGTTTGAGATAAGGGTTTTCAGATGGCCTCTCTGAGGTCATCCCAGGAGACAGAACGCACAGCAACACACCTCCACATACGTCCCCTCCCCCTCATCTGTGCCCTGGGATGGCACCTCGACACAGGCCAGCTTGGGGGCAGTCATCTGGGCAACTAGCAGTCCCGGGCTAAGGCGAGCAGGTCTCTTCACTCTCTCTTTTCTCCCTGAGTGCACAAGGAGAACCCCCCCCCCCCCATCACCTGCTCCTCCTCAAAATCCTGCCCCCGGATTTAGTGGTCTATCTTGCCTGGGTCTCCCGCCAGCAAGAAGAGTCACTGTGAGATTAGGGGACGGTCCCAAGACCGCTCCCACTTCTGACACCAGCTGCGAGTACGAGGGTTCTCACACCCAGCCTTGGCTCTGACCATGTGCTAGAAGGACTCACAGAGTCACAGAGGGCTGCTGACTCAGTTACAGTTGACAACAGCAAAAGGACTCAGACTGACCCTGGACACAGGCGCACGGGCACATCAGGACAGTTCCGGACAGAGAACTCACACTTATCCTGCAGCATCTTTGGGGGCGGGGCTAGGTCCCCAACACCGTGGAAGACTGTCGGCCCCGGGAAGCTCACCCCAGCCTCAGTCCCGGGTCCCTCTGGAGAGTGAGCTGAGACCAGGTGACTCAGAGTCCCCACCCAAGTCACACTGGTTAGACTCTCTTGTGTGGCCCAAAGTCCCAGGCAAATCAAGGCATCCCTGACTCGTCTCTTTAGGTTTTGGGGGTCTGGGCTCCAGCTGTTTACGGCAGGCCTTTTGATTCAGGAATTGGCACAGATTGTCACATTTTGGTTTTCCTTTTTTTTTTTAGACTTTGGTAAGCCTTACGTAACATGAAATTTACCAACTTTACCATTTGCAAGGGCACAGCCCAGTGGCACCGCACGCATCCAATGTGCGCTCCTACTCCCGAGGCCCGCCCCCTGCCCCTGGTGCCCCCCACCCGCTTGCCATCTCCATGGATTTGGCTCCTCTACGGCTATCGGGCAAGGAGAAGCCTACAGCGTCTGCCCTTCCACGTCTGGCTTATGTCGCTCAGC
The DNA here is from genome assembly GCF_922984935.1 of Meles meles. Taxonomy (NCBI): domain Eukaryota; kingdom Metazoa; phylum Chordata; class Mammalia; order Carnivora; family Mustelidae; genus Meles; species Meles meles. Next base: position 147,076,157 of record NC_060071.1, on the reverse strand, counting down.
ATAAGGCCCTCCAGGTTCACCCAGGTCCGAGCAGGTGTCCGAACTTCCTTCCTCCTTCTCGAAGCTGAATAACGCTCGGTTGTCTGCATATCACATGCTATTCATGGATAAACCTTTACCCACCAGTGGACGCTGGGGTTCCTTCCGCCTCTGGGCACCTGTGAACACCACTGCTCTGAACGTGGAAGGGGCAGGTCTGTTTGAGCCCCTACTTTCAGTTCTTCTGCATCCACACCAGAAGTGGGCTGGTGGGGCTTGCTGCCTACGGTAATTCTATGTTTGATTTTTGGGGGAAACTCAACCAAGGTTGGAATAGAATGACTTGGGAGGGGTGGACACGGCAACAGGAGGGTCCAAGGGGCTTCTGATGAGCAAACAGCTGTCCCGAAAGCAAGCTGCCTCCCTCAAGGGATCCAGAGTCCTGAGAAGGGAACGTTGGTGTTTATGGGCTCCCGCTGTCCTGTGAAAGGGATGGACTGAGGGACCCGCTGTGCAGGAGAGTGGGTGCTCACGGCCCACGACCTGCTTACGGGTAACAGACCCCAGCAAGGGGAGTGCAGAGAGCACACAGGGAACGTTCTCCTGGACTCAGTCTTATCTTCCGGGGCAAGAATGTCCTAGAACGAACAGGCACATCCTGTTGACATAGAGCTCTTGCTGCCTGTCCTGATGGTCACCCACGTGGACCTGCTCATTCCCGCAACTCCCCCTCCCCTGCTCAAGTGACACTAGCCAGAGGCCCTGTCCTGCCCCAAACCTGGCCCCCCACCATGGCCCGGCTTCTGCATGTCGAGGAACCAGGGTCTGAGGGGGCTGGGGGCCGCTCAGGCAGCCTGGGATCATGTCCCAGCTCCACGCCTGCCACAGAGAGCCACACGGCCCCCCGGCCTCCCACCCCGCTCTCCCCACCAGGCCCTGTGTTCATCTAAGCCTCTGCTCCTAGGCTACCATAAGCTGCAGAGACCCCTCCTGACTGCGGTCTCGTGTCCAAATACAGTGGCAGGAGTCACCCCCCAACACGATAGATTTGCTGGTTTATGTCTGCCTTCCCTCCTAACATGCGAGCGCCGTGAGGGCGGCCCCCCAGCGCCCGCGGCAACGCCCGGCCCAGAGCAGGTGCGCAGAAGTCATTGCTGGACGGACGGGTGGAAGCAGAGGCCAACGGTGGTGCGCGGGACCGGCAGATGCGGACGGCGGAGCATCGGGAGGCTTCTGGGCGTGAGGGCTGCAGCGCTGAGCCTCCCAGACGGGATGACACATCAGGGAGGGGCACAGTCTGCCTCAGTTTCCCCTGCCCGCCCAGCACGGATGGTATCAAGGGTTTGGGTTCGGACAGTAAACCGCGGGGCTACCTGACACGGGTGGGCGGGGGAAGGATGGGGCCCAAGAGGGGGCTCAGTCTGAGCGCCAAGACCCCAGGGGAGATGAAGGAGCTCATCGGGGCCTTGCCCTAGGAGACCCTTCTAGATCCTTCTCTTTGAGACGACCTCCAGCCCCGACCTGTGCAGGAAGTCAGGGCCAAGGCACCCAGAGGTGTGTAGTCCCGAGTGCCGAGCTCCTTCTCGGGGTCCCCCTGGAGTCAGCCCCTGCCCCCACTTGCCCCGTGGCAGGGAAGCCCCCAAGTCAGATGCACTGACAGACACAGCGGTGAGCAGGGGGGTGGGCACGGGCCTGGGGAAGGGTCCTCAGCTCCCCAAGAGCCCTTCCCATACGGGGGCGGGCGGCCACAGGCAACACGTGGGCCGAAGGCTGGCGCTAAAGGCTGCATGAGAAGGTCCTTCCCCAGCACTGTCGTGGCAGAGCTCAGAAAGCCTGGGGTCCCACCTTCCTCTTCACACCCCGCTGAAGCCCTCGGCGATACAAACACAACCTTATTTTCTGCGGCTGGAACTGTGGCGACCTCCCACCAGAGAACGAGCGCGGGCCACACCCAGGGCACTCCGGTCCAGGTGGAGACGGGAAGGGGCAAGCGCCCAACTCCTGCCACGATGGGACCCTCTCACCCAGTGCTGGGCCAGGGTTCCCAGATGCGGAGGGGCCATGTGCTGCCAAAGGGGTCGGCAGGTTCACATGGGACCAAGGAGACTGAGCAGGGGCTCTTGGGGGCTCGGCAAACCCTCCCCAGCCACTGATCGCCCCCTGAACTCTGTCCTCCCCCACCCCTGCCCCCCCTCACACCCATCCCCTGGGCCCTGCCCGGGGCTGGAAAGCAATGGGACATATGCCAACTCTGGCCGGGCTCCAGGGGCTGTCTTCTACCCCATTGCTTACCCTGAGATGCCCATCACTCCGTCCATGGGACCTTGGCCGTCTGGGTACAGGAGGGCTGGGTGACGGGGCTGAGGGTGGAAACCACGCTGCAGCCTCCTGTGGGACATGCAAGTTAACTAAGAATTCTGATCGGGGGGAGTAAGGCTCAATGGTGTCATGCCCCGAGCCATGTGAGTCGAGCCAGGCACCTAGAGTTCTCAGCAAGATCCAAGGACACTCTGAGTGTGGCCTCTCAGGCAGAGGGGTGACAGCTGTTTTCCCAGCAGCTCAAAGACATTCCGCCCCCGATGCTGGGTCTGACCCCAGGTTCCTTCATCAACCCTTCAGAGTGGAAGGTATGGATGGGGACACCGCAGCCATCCCTGCTTGATGGGGATACGTCTGTGCCTTGTCTAGAGTCACATGGGACAGCCACGCGCCTGCAAGGCCCCAGCGGTGGGGTTGGGAAGGCACGTGTGCAGGAGAGGGCCTCTCCAAGCCTGGCAGGAAGGAGGGAGCTGCACCCCCAGGGGGCCCCGGATGGAGGCTGAGGACAGGTGGCTGTCGGGACGTTCTGGAGGACCCAGCCCCATGACTGGAGCAGAGGAGAGGGTACCGGAGGGTCTGGAAGCCCTCCAAAGCTTGCATCAAGCTTCTCTCCCTGTTCCCCTGGCCCCTCCCACTTACAGCTGGCCCCCAGGACCCACCCCTTCCGAGTCTGCCTTTCCTTTCCTCTTCCTCCCCTTGTCGCTGCTGCCTGACGCAGGACACCATCGCACTTGGCTCCATTGCTCCTTCCCCATCGTGGCTCCAAGATGACCCTTCCACCTGCTGGCCTGTCGGAGCCCCCAACCCCATCCCAAAGCTGGGACAGGGACTCCATCCATGGCACCCAGGGCAAGCTTCATGTCTCCCAAGACCCCCTACCCCCCGTCCACTCATCCCTGCAGCCTCACTGCCCCCCTCCATCCCCCGCATGGCCAGAGCCCCAAGCTTACACAGATTTTGGCCCGCTGAAGCCTTCCCAGCCGCACTGTGTCACAGTTACACGCTGTTCCTTCCGCCCAGCAGGCTCCCCCTCCCCCCCTCCCCCTGGCAGACCCTTTTCTGTCCAACCTGGGTGCTTCTGCCCTTGCCTGAAAGGCAGCGCTGGGGGCTGCTCTGGGCCACACCTCGGCGTCCCGCTGGTGTCTGTGACCGTCCTGCCTCCACACCGCGGGCACCAGCAGGGCTGGGACACCCCACTCCTCCCCATGACGGACCAGTGCTCTCCGTCCCCACGGCAGGGGCTGGCCCAGAGTAGCTGCTCAGGAAATATTAAGTGAAGGAATTAATGAATGAGGCCCTAATGAAAGGCTAAAAATGGACCATCCCTCCCGGGGCCTGACCCACTTTCGAGGCTCCACCAGCTGCTCCGGGAAGCAGCATCGATTCTTCTGACACGCGGGGCTGCCGCATCAATGAGCCTCTGATTGCGCCTGGGGCCCAGCCCCTGGCATCCCGCGAGCTCCAGCCAGGCCAGGAGCCACCCAGCAGGACAGGCCGTCCTGGCGGCTGGGCCCCCAGGACAGGAGGGAGGAGATGCGGGGGCTCTCCGGGGGAGATGCGGGGGCCTGGGGAGCCAGGCTGATGCCGGTCCCAGGGCTTTGAGGTCAGGCTGCTATTCTGGGAACAAGCCCTTCTCGTCCTGTCCCAGTTCAACTCTGAGCTCCCTGATCCCGTGCGGCCTTGATTTCCTTACCTGTAAGATGGGGTGACGTTGTCTGTATGAACCAGATGAGGGGTGGGTGGTACACTCTTTCTAGAAAGTTCCAGATATAAATATTTAGGCTTCATGGGCCAAAGGGCCTCTGTCACTGACCCTTATGAGCCCCGGGGCAGGGAAGCAGCCGCAGGCGAGCCGGGAGTGACAGCATGGCTTTGCTCCACTGGAATGCTATTTACGGACACTGGGTTTTGAATTTCCTATAATTTTCCATGTCATGAAATAGGCTTCTTTCTATTTTTTCCCCCAACCGTTTAAAAACATAAAAGCCGTCCTTAGTTTGTAGGATGTACAAAAGCAGAGCGGGCTGGACGGGGGCCACTGGTCATCGCTGGCTGTCCCTGAACTAGATTCCAGAAGCATTCCTGCGTGCCTTCGTTCCCAGCGTTCTTGGAAGTTTCTGGCTGGTTGCTTCCCAAAAGAGGTGCTTGGAGATTTGATACTCAAATAATTATTTTGTGTAGTTGTTTATTCAACACCCAATATTTGTTAAGTAGCTAATAAATTTCAGGACCCTCTAATAGATGAATCAGACTACTTAAATGGTAGTGAGCTCTCATCCCTGTGGGTGTGCAAACAGTGGAACGACCGTAGTAGGGAAGCTGTGAAGATTTAGATGTTGGGTAGGGAGTGTCCACCAAGCACACTCTGGGCCAGATATAAACAATTTGCAGGCTTATGGCTTCAGCTAGACCTAGGGGTTTGGGCCCCATCTGCTTCCTCCCTTGGCCGTGCCCCCAGGCCCCAAGCCCAGCGCAGGGAACGGTCATCCAGGAGTTGAATAAAAAAATCAATACCCACGGGCCTGGTGGCGCGTAGTGCCCGGACTCCGGGAGACACCCAGACCCTAGCGGCTGCCGTCTCGATTCGGGTTCCCTGGATGCAAGTGGCTTATTTGGGAGGTCATTCTAGGAAGCATGTGAAGAAGTGGGGGGGCCGGGGGACACACGCTGATAAAGGGTATGTCAAGGAGCAGGTGCCACCGTGACCACTGTGGGCTCAGTCTGCGGGGAACCTTCGGAGAGAAGGTGGGGAGCACACCTCGCTCTTCCCACAGCAGGGACTGGGGGGGCGGGAGGGGAGCTGGGGTACCTATCCACAACTCCCACCCCTCGCCCTTTGCTCCTGGGCTGTTAGCTCTGACAGGCCACGCCTGCCCAGTGGTCTGCGCTCAGAGGAAGCCTCATGGGGTGAGCAGGAAGCAGACAGTGCCTCTGGACATGGTCACACGGTCCAGTGCCCCCAGGCTAAGGAGGGGCCATGGCCAGGGGTCTAGCTCACAACAGGTCTGGCTCCAGGTCTACACAGGCTGTAAACAGAAAGCCAGACCTAGGTGCCGCCTGGCAAAGCCCTGTGCCTTTGAACTGAGTGGCCCTGGCATGGGGGCCCCCCCCCGCCCCCCGAGCTTGGACTTCCTCGCTGGAATCCTCTCTCGGTGTTGTTGGGAGGATCTCATCAGATGACACGCGGGAGTGCAGCAGGTGACGCAGGTCCTGGACGTCAGAGGTGCTCAGTGAACAGTCACTGCCACTGGGCTTCCCTGGCGGTCTGGGTCTCCGGCCCACGGAGCCTCAATTTTCCACACTTGACCCCAATTCTGCTCTGAGAGTAACCATGGTTGGCTTAAGCCAGTAAGCGTGCTCCACCCTGTGGCTATCCTGAGTGGTCAGGGGTAAGCATGTGACCTAATTCTAGTCAATAAGAGGGCATTTCAGGATGTGTTCAGTGATAGCAGCAACGACGCTGTCTCTCGGAGCTGCTGCTGAGATGTAAGAGTGTGAGTTTACAGTAGGGGTGGACATGTCACCCCCAAGAGGGGAATGTCTGGGGCTGCTGGGAGGGCACCATTTAGAGCCCAGGGATGAAACTGAGCAGAGAGCCTGAGTCCCACTGGATCTGGGGCGACAGCATTTTGAGCTGCTGGATCAAGCCTTAACTGAAGCTTCTAACTTTTCAGCAACATAAGCCAATAAATTCCCTTGATGTTGAAACCATCGGGAGTTGGGTTTTTGACCTCTGCCAAGAGTCCTATAACAAATAGAGCGTCACTTTTGGTGGCCTGGACCTCAAGGGCAAGACTCTAATATATGGGATTCACTGAACGAGTGTGGAGAGCAAGACCCTTCCAGGCTATGCTAGTGGGCGGAAGAGGAGGTTGGAAAGCTCAGCTGTCCTCTCTCGCTCATCACAGCAGCAAAATCACTCAGAGACTCCGGAGCCCCGGGGCACCTAAACGACCGACTTGGTGGCTGGCCAGGAGCCTCTGGATGTAGCCACAGTCTCCAGAGGCAAGGTGAGAGCAGCGAGGACAGAGGTGCCACCCACACACGCCGCTTTAGGCAGTTGGCATGCCCCTAAGCAAACACAACCCATGAAAGACCCCCAGGGGCTCTATCCTCCTTCTCGATCATTTCGGAGCTGGAGAAAACCTCCAGCGATACGGTCCACGAGTATCACTTTGCAAGTCCTTGGACACCAGGGAGCAGTCCCAGCTGGGAAGTGGGGAACAGGCAGGGCGGGGCGGGGGTTGTGGGAGGAAGGTGGAGGTTGAGAGGCGTGGGGTTCGCTGGAGCTTAGAAATCCCAACTTGGCTTAACCCCGTTAACACAAGTGTGCCTCCGGAGATGCCGGCAAAGAGCTTGGGTGTGGGAATGGCGCATTTTCGTTTTGTAACAGTAATAGCGAAATAGGCCGCCAGAGCCCAGCTTTGAAGACGTCATCTGTTCAGTGTGGAGGTGACCTGGTGGCCTTGAGGCCCGGGACAGGGCCAAGTAGAGATGGAGTAAATGCCCAGAACCAGAGGGCATGTTCTTGGAGCTCAGCGCTTGCTCTTGGAGTGGGTGACCCACCGGCCCACGGAGGCGGGAAGGAGGTGGCAGATGTCACACGATGGCACCAGGGTGAATGCAGGACATTTTTTTAATAACCCCAGAGTCACCAATAGCAGACCCATTTTACAAAGGGATAAACTGACGCCTGAGAGGCAGGGTGACTTGCCCAAGGTCACTCAGACCCTCTGAACCAGAGTGGAATTTGATCCTGCTCTAAGCACCCAGAGCTGGACAAACGCAGCCCTGCTTTCTCCCTCAGATGTCCACCTGTCCTCCCCAAACCTGCTCCTGCTCCCCCTGCCTCCACGCCCACCTACCCTGCCCCTCATCAGTCATCGGCTGAGTTCCGTCATGCCCCCAGCGCCCAGGAGTGGTAGGGGTCCACAGACATCTGTGGGGATAGTGAGACCTGCAAAAGGGATGGGAGAGGCCAGGGCACTCTGGAGCTAGGGGGACCCACTGGGCAGAAGTGGGGGTCAAGGCTTCCTGCCATCATGCATGGGAACCGAGAAGCCCTTTGGGACCCAGCCAGGGCCATCTTCTAACACCCCAACAGTCATGGGGGACCCTGGGATTCCCGATTATGTCCCTCGTGTTCTCCTCCCCTGCCCCCAACACCCACACTCAGCTGTCGTCCAAAAGCAGCTCACTGGGAGAGAAGCAGAGAGAGGGAATCTCCCCTAGACCCCATCTCCCCCTACCTTTCCCCAGCCGCCCCCCCGCCCAGCTCCCCAGCTCTCAGTCCTGGACCTGCTGGAAGGTGACAGGGCCCTGGCCATGGTGGCAGGGAGGGAAGTGTTGGAGGACGTCTGGTGGCCCGCGGGGCTGCCATCTGCTCTCTGCTCCAGCCCGGTGGGCTGCGGAGAGGAGCGCGAGCTGGCGCAGGGGCAGCGGGGAGAGGGAGCTGCTGGGCTGGTAGCGCCCCCCCCCATGCGGGCACAGCCAGGGACACATCCTGGAGCCAGAGCAGGGGCCACCCTGTGCCGAGCCAACGGGCCGACGGACCCGGCACAGGGGAGGGAAGAAGGGCAGCTCATCACCGCCTTTTATTTCATTTCCGAAAAGTACACGAACAAAGAGCGCACAGCTGTGTGCCCGCCATGCAGAAATGACAATCACTAGCATTTTGTTCCAATTGTCTTAACCCTTTCCCTTTTCTAATGTAAAATATAGAAACCTCATAGATGATAACGGAGTCCTCTACACGCCCTCAGGGTGGGATGGGGACCCTCCGGGGATGGGGGGGTTTCTTGTCATCAAGACCCTCCCCTTCAAGAAAGGAGATGAAGCACTTCCTGGTGCACCGCGAGCCCGAGCCGGTCCAGGGGTCCGCCGGCCTCCATGACACCTTTGCCCTTCATGACAACGTGGCAAGTGATGACTCTTGTCCCTGCTTCCTGGTGAGGGCAAGCTACCTGCCACGACGTGGGATGTGGCTGCAAGCTGGAGGGAGGTGTGTTACCCAAGGCGGGGGCATCTAGGGTGGTTCTCTTGGGACCTTGGCAGTGACGTCACCAGGGCTCAGAACCTTCCATCCATCTGCTCTCCCAGACTTGACTTGTCAGCCAGGCCGCCACGTGCTTCGGGGGGGCCCTTGGGGCCCAGAATCACCTGCGTGCACCACGTACCTTTAGAGAGAAGAGGAGGTGTTTCTGCTCTGAGTCTCTTTGTTGGGCTTTCCCACTGCTCTCCAGCACGATTCGCCCCACCTCTTCTTCCTCCACCTGCCCCCGTGGCCTCGGGGGCACCCCTTCCTGAACCACCTCTGGTGAGAGAAGAGAAGCTGCCGTGATTGGCTTGGTGGCTGCATGTAGGGAACTGGGTGACTGGAACAGATGGGAACTCTGTTGGCCAAGAGGAAGAGCAGGCAAGGGGGTGAGAGGAAGGATGCGGGGTGGGCAACACCCAGCCATGCTGGTCCCCCTTGCCAAGGAACAACAGTTAGCGGGAGGCAGAAATGGGATGAAGTCAGATCATCCATACGCGCCCCAAGCTTTGCCTTTGCACCACGCTGCACGCATGGCCTGCACCACCTCTACCACGTGCCGTGCCCTCAACCACCAAACCTCCCTCCTCCTTCTCCCCGTATGACTCCATCACTGCACCACTCAGCCCTAAGGACCACATTCACCACCACGTTCTTCACCTCCAGGGCTGCTCGATCTGCACCCCTTGAGCCTTGCAAGAAGAGGGGAACAGGGAGTGTAGAACCTAGTCCGTGGGTCGGCTCTGATGTGTGTGGGCCAAGTCAATCAGAGCCTGGAGCCAAGGCCTCTACGGGCCCAGCTTCAGAGAATGGAAGAGAAGTCAAGATCGGAAGCAGGTGGAATGATAAGGATGAGGACGAAGCCAGCTTCATCATTCCTCCCTGTGCTGGTATGAAGGGGTGCACCCATTAGAATTAGGTTTAGTGGCAAAGCAGAAAGTACCAAATAACGTAGAATTAGACACACAAGGACTTATTGTCTCACGTAAAAGAAATTGAGAAGTTGACTCCGTAGAGGTGGAGGGACTGTTCCGCAATGTCATCGAGGATCTGGGCTCCTTTCATCCATCTCTCCTTTCCTACACCATTAGCATGTAACTTCCATCTTATAAGTCACCTCCTGGTCTAAGAAAGCTCCTGAAGCTCCAGCCATCATGTCTGAATCCCAGGCAACAGAAAAGAGGAAAGGGGAATACAAAAGGAGGCTTTGCCCAGCTGTCTGCATCCCTTCTGAGAAGTCCTAACAAGCACTTCCATTTCCAGCCAAAATGGAGTAAGCAATGTCAGACTTACCCTCTGATCTGAAACTAGGCACACACATACATACACACATGCGTATTAATGAAACTATGGTTTTCAGAGACTAGATAAAAGGCAGCCCAGGACAGTGAGCCCTGAGAAGAGGTAAACAGGTGAAGTGAACCCTACAATTGTCCCTGGAGAGTTTTCCAGCCTCCATTCCAGAGAAGGAAACCCAAATGAGGTTCAGAACTCTAAGTTGGAACCCAGAGTTCAGAGACATCTATAATTCATGGTGTATAACACCAGAGAAGGGAGAAGGGAGAGCCAGGCAGGGAGAAAGAGCTGCAGATCTACAGGAAGAGCTCCTCCAGTCACTAATCACCACTGATTAGTAAATACTGAGGGTGTATGAGGGTGAGAAAACCATAAGGCTGGGGGAGGAGCCATAGAAAGAAAGAGGCAGAACCATCCTCTCGGGTCATACAGGAATGAAAATTCATCATCTTCCCACTAGCCAGAGTGGCAAGAGCTCATAACAATAGGGCGATGAGTAGAGTCCTCAGAAGGAACTGCTTCTGTAATGAGGTCAAGGTTGCCCTAGACTAGAAGCTGACCTAGATCTGCTTACAAAGTCGAAAAGCAAGCCTTGAAAGGATCCAACTGTAACCAAGTAACTTAACTGCATCTCAGAACAACCAAAAATATTTAAAGGAGCATGAAAAACTTCAGCACCTAACAAAGAAAAATTGCAATGCCTTGCATCCAATAAAAAATTACCAGGAATTTGGGTCACCTGGGTGACTCAGTCAGTTAAGCGTCTGCCTTCAGTTCAGGTCATGATCCCAGGGTCCCTCTCCTCCCTGTTCATGCTCTCTTGTTATTTCTGTCTCTTTCTCTCAAATAAATAAATAAAATCTTTTTAAAAATTACCAGGAATGTTGGGGCGCCTGGGTGGCTCAGTGGGTTAAAGCCTCTGCCTTCGGCTCAGGTCATGATCCCAGGGTCCTGGGATCGAGCCCCACATCGGGCTCTCTGCTCAGCAGGGAGCCTGCTTCCTCCTCTCTCTCTGTCTGTCTCTACTTGTGATCTCTGTCAAATAAATAAATAAAAATATTTTGAAAAATTACCAGGAATGCCAAAAAATAGAAAAATGTGACCCCTAAGAAGAAGAAAAGTCAAACAATAGAAACAGATCCAGAAATGACCAGATGAGAGAATGAGGCAAATAGATGGTAAAACAGGTACATGTCCAAGAAAGCAGAGAAAATCATGAGCATAAAGACGGGAAAAAACAGAATATATTTTTAAAGACCCAAAATTGAACTTCTGGAGTTGAAAAATACAATGTGTGAGATTTTTAAAAAATACACAAATGGAATTTAACAGCAGATTAAACACTTTAAAGGGAAATACTAGTGAACGTGGAAGCATGGCAATAGAAACGATCCAAAATGAAACATAGGGAGGAAAATGAGTGGGAGGAAAAGTGGACCGAGGGTCATTGAGCTGTTGGACAACATCAACTGGTCTAATATATATGTCATTGGAGCCCCAAGGAGGAGAAAAGAAAGAGGACAGAAAAACTGTCTGAAGAAATAATGGCCACAACTTTTTCTAAACGTGATGAAAATTATAAAACTACAGATCCAAGAATTTCAGGGAACCCTTCACAGTGGGGAAAAAGGAAGAAAACGATGCCAGGCCATTATTATAATCAAGTTGCCGAAAACCCAGAGGAGAAAATAAAAAGTCTCATTATGTACAGAGATGCAAAGATAAGAATGACGACAGACTTTTTTTTTTTAAACATTCCGAGCCAAAAGATATATGAAGTGACATCTTTTTTTGAAGGAAAAAAGGCTATCAATGTACAACCTAATACCCAGTGAAATTTATCTTTTAAACATGGAGGTAAAATAAGACTTTTCTAGACCCTAGAAATTTAGAGGAAATCCGTCACCAGCAGACCAGCTCATAATGCTAAAGGGAGTCCTTCCAGCAGAAGAAAATGACAACAGAGGGACTCTGGAGCTGCACCAAGGAACGAAGAGCACCAGAAATGGTGATTATGTGGGTAAATATAAAACCTTTTCCCCTTTGCTTTTTAAGATCCCTTTACAGGATACTTTACTGTTTAAAGGAGAAATAATAACAATGTATTGTGGAACTTACAACATATGTAGAGGTAAAATGCACAACAAAATAACCCAAAGTCATAAATGGGAAGAAATAGAAGTATATTGGGGTAGTGTTCTTATATAACTCATGAAGCAATACAGTGTTATTTAAAGGGAGAGTCTGATAAATTAAAGATGTATACTGTAAACTCGAAACCACCAAACAGCAAAACTCACACACATGCACACCCAAGGCAGTATAGTTGATAAGCCAATAACAGGATAAAAGGGAGTAATAAATATTCTTCAACTGACCAAAACTATAGTCAGGAAAATAGGAAAAAGGGAACTGAGAACATATAGAACAAATAGAAAATAAATATTAAGGTAATAGATTTAAATCCACTGTAAAAAATAATCATACTAAATATAAATTGGTTAAACTCACCAATCAAAAAGCAGAGATTTCCAGATATGAATAACCAAGACCCAATTGTACAGGGACTATAAGAAAGCCACTCTAAATATAAAGGGTACAGTCAGAGTAACAGTAAAAATGCAGAAAGAGATATACTCCATGAACACTATTCAAAAGAAAGCCGGAGTGGCTATATTATTCTATATTATTATACAAAGGAGATTTAAGAGAAAAGAATGTTACCAGGAATAAATGGGTCATCTCATAATGATAAACAGTTAAGTCTTCCTTAAGTGTTCATAACAACCTTAAATGTTGATGCACCTAATAAAAGGACTTCAAAATGAGTTATGTAAAAACTGTAGCACAGCTAAGAGGAGTAAAAAAAAAAATCCACATTTATTAATGGAGATTTCAACACTATTCTCTCAATAACTGATAGAAACAGACAAAAATCAGTAAGGATATAGGAGATCTGAACAATGCTACCAATGAATTCGACATCTGTAGAATACTCAACAATGGCAGAACACACATTCCCTTTAAGACACATAAAACATTTACCAAAATAAAACATATTTTGGGCAATCAACAAGTCTCAGTAAGTTTTAAAGGACTGAAATCTCATAAAGTTTCCAAACCGTCACATGAGAAGACAGGAGGGTAGTGCGTTCCCATTCCACAGATGAGGACACAGAGCGCAGGGAGGGCCACTGGCGGCAGACAGGGCCAGAACCAGAGGCCTGACCCTTGGCCATTTGGGCATCTCAGGGAATGACAGGCCGCCTGTATGCTCACTGGCACTGTCCTGGGAGAAAGCCATGGAGGCATCCACAACCAAGCACCCTCTGGACGATTTGGGGCCCCTGAAAGTCACACTGATGGACTCCAGGGAGTCCTGAGGGGCAAGAAATGGCAGTCAGGGCAGAGGTGGCTCATGCTGACCCCTTTCCCTGGGTGCACCCCTCCATGCCAGGGGCCTGAGCCCAATCCCTGGGCGCACCCCTCCATGCCAGGGGCCTGAGCCCAATCCCTGGGCGCACCCCTCCATGCCAGGGGCCTGAGCCCAATCCCATGCACCTCTGTTTTGCTGGAGGGTTGCCTCCTGTTCTGAGCAGGGGTGAGAGGAAGAGAGGTTGAGTGGGCATGCCTGGGGGTCAGCGGGGTGGAGGGCAGTCTGGAGGACACACGAGGAGGCCAAAGGACCTCAGCATCGGTCAAGAGTAGAAGCCACGTCAGACTCCGGGGACCCCACGGGAGGCCTTGAGTGCCAGATGGGAGGGATCGGGGAGTAGGGAATGGGGGTCTCCGTCACACTGAGGTTCTGTCCTCAGGCATGCCCAGGCCACTCGTCCGGTCCTTCATTCATTCAGCTAACATCTGTCCCGACTTCAGGCATCTCAGCTCTGGGTGACGCTTCGGGGGAGGCCCCTGGAGGCAGGACCAGCCTGCTCTGTGGCAGAGAAGGAAGGTGCTAGGCGTGGCTCTGTGTTGAGCCCATACTACAAGGCCTTGACTTCCCTCTCTCTCTATTAGTGAAATGAGGACCCCTTTGTCCTTTCGTTTCTGCCTTAGGTTGTCATCCAGAAGCAGACCTGAGTCCTCGAACTTTTCCAGAGGTGCTCCCAGGAGAAACAGGTGAGGGATGGCGGGGGGGAGGGGAGCAGGACGAGGCAGGGGTCATTTGGGAGAAGTTTGGCCCTGGTCCAGCAGGGAAGCCTGGAGTGAAAGTTACAGCAGCTTCTGGGGGCGCAGAGTGAACCGGCTTCTCAGCTACCTGAGGGTCTGCTGAGCTCCTGTGCCTAGAACCTTCTCCAGCTCCAGCCTGAGGGAGGCAGCCTGGAAAGGAAGGCTGAGGCCTGGTCAGCAGGACAGGTGGGGTCTGGAGCTGGAGGGGCTGGGAGGGGCTGGTTGCCTACCCCTGGGGCAGGGTGTCTGCTTTGCTTTCCATGACCCCTTCGCGCTGCCTTCCCTCCTGCACTCGGCCACCACTGCCACCGGGAGCCTGGCTTCTGGCCAGCCTCCTCGGGTCCTCCTCCCCGCATCCATTCGCAATCATTTGTTCACTCTTCCCGCACCGCCCCCCACGTAGAAGCTCACTCTCCAGCTGGGAGATGGGTGTACACACATAAATACGGCAGATAACACGGGAGAGTAGTTAGAGTGGTGCAGAAAACAAAACTAGGGAATGGGATAGAGATGAGGTGGGGATTGTGACCAGGGTGGTCGGCAGAGACCCAAATGAGGGCAGGAAGCCACGTGGACAAGAAACCTACGAATCCCAGGGCATAGTTTTTACAGGCCTGCCACTTTTATCCCTTCCTCCTGCCCACAGCTAAAACCCCACCTCCTCCAGGAAGCCTGCCCAGATGCTGCTGATGCTCTAGGCTCTGGCCGGCTGCACGGGCTGCAGAGGCCTCTGCGGATCAGCCCATCTGGCAAGGGTCTCCAGGTTGCCCTCCTGGGTGTTCTCAGAGACACCTGGAGGTGGGGCGTGTGGGAGACAAAACCTGAGTAGGGGTGACCCCGGACCGATGACTAGGGTATTCAAATCCCAGCTCAGTCCCTATTTGCTAACGTGGCCTTAGGCAGGAGACTTTGCCTCTCGGAGCCTCGGTTACCCTATCTGCCAAAGGAGGCTAGGACCACCTCCCCACCAAGGGCTTCAGGGGGGCTAACTGAGCCTCCCAACCTGGGCCAGCTTTCTTCTCTCCTTCCCATCCTTGTGAACTGGGGGAGAGGAGGGAAGAGAGGGCTTGCAGGGTGCAGGCGAGGCTGAGGAGCGGTGTGGGGGAGGGGCTCTCCTGGGGCCCTCACAGGCAGGCCCAAGCTCCAGCGTGCCAGTGCAAAGCTGTCTGAGCCGAGGCTTGGGCCTCCCCCACCCCACCCTGCCCCTCCTCCGCCTCCCCAGCCATCTGCAGCGCTGGCAGCAGCCGAGCCAGGGGCGGGTGTCTCCATCTGAACAGGACCAGTGTCTGGGGAGGAAATGTGGGTAGAGCCCTGCCTGTAGCTCCATCCACATTCCACCATGACGGTTGTCCCCCCTGGGGCCCAGGATGGGCAGGGGACATTAGGGCTGGCAGGTAGGGGGTGGCAGGCTGGGCTCCACGCCTCCGTGTGGCCTGACCCGGTGTCAGGATCCGAGAGGAGCGGAGATCACAGAACCCACCCCTACTCATGATGGGGAGTGCAAGGCCCCAGACGAAGACAGCAGTCCCACAGAAAACCTGCCACAGGGACTCAGAGCCCACGCCAAGCTGCCCCCTCTCCTTTTGTCCTGACCCTGTGAGCCCAGAGGCAAAAGGTCACCCTGATGTCCTGGAGGTTTGGAAAGCTCCCTGAAGCTCACTTTTCCTATTTGCGCCCCCCAAATGGCCCCCCGGGGCCTGAGGTAGAGGAAAGGGGGCTCTGCGTAGAAACCAAGTTTCCAGGAGCTCTTGGCGCTTTCCTGTCTCCTGTTGTTTCTCTTGCTTCCCTTGCTGCCAGCTCCTTTCCTCAGCCCTGTCCTGTGCCTGAATGTAGCAACCTACTCCCCTAATGAAGGGAGTGGAGGAGAAACTGCAAAGTCTGCGACCTAGGGAATTCAAGACGGACAGCAGTGACGGCCACGCCGCAGTGTGAATGCGCTTCCTGCGCCTGAACTGTCCACTTTAAAACAGTTACAATGGGAAATGTTATGTGTCTTTTACCATGAGGAAAAAATATATAAAGTATTCACCGGCAGCATTTTTAATCTGCCATGTGCTTGGGAATGATAGAAACGTGTCAACTACATGCCCACAGTCCTGAGGGAGGACAGGAGTAAAGTGCCTGTGCTTGGCGACCTCTCTTTCCAACTGGCAGGACCTTTTTCTTCTCCCCGCCCCCCCCCCCTTGTCCCCAGCCAGAATGTTTTCCTGGGTTCAAGGGCTAGCTGCTGCTGGGTTAGCTGGGCTGGCAGATTTGTCCCAGGGAACTCTGATGTCCTCAGCACTGAGGCTGTTTCTTGAGGAAGAATCACCCTGTCGGACGTCTCAGGATGTCTCAGCAGGGAGAGGGAGCGGTTCATTCCCCTACCCGGATTTCCCTGGGCCAGCCTGGGGCTCCGATGGAGGCAGGGAGGGAGATGCTCCACCAGGAGGTTCCCGGAGCAACACTGACCCTCTCCAGAGCTCCCTCTCCGTTCTGAGAGCTGGGGAAGTAAGGAAGCTCCTCCCCATCACTGGGCTCTCCTGGCCCAGGTGCCTGGATTCGGCCGAAAAGGCCGAAGAGGTCCCTGCGGTGACCCAAGGGAGCCACCGAGGTTGGGCTGGGTTGGCCCACTAAGGGCCGGGAGAGAGGTAACTTATCTTGGCCGAGTCACGCCTTTCGCGCCCCCTCCCCCGGGCTCCCACTCCCGCGGGTTCTACATTTATAAACTGTGAACTCCAGGAGCTCAGGAATTTGGCTGCGTTCCCCGCGGCGTTCCCAGGCCTAGAGCAGGGCTGGTATACAGTAGGTGTCCAATAAGTGTTGGGAACTGAGTGAATGAATGGATGAATGGGTTGGACAGGGCAGTACCTAGGGTTTCCCGGCTTTACGGGCCCATTCACTCTTTCCCTCTGCGCTCCCCTCCTGCATTCGTTCCTCATTCATTCGTTCCTCGCGCACGCACGCCGGGCACTCACTCATTCACGCGCCCCACCATTCATGCTCGCACGCGTTCATTCATTCCCTGCCCCGCCGCCATTCCTTCGCCGGCTCCCGAGACCCCGCGCACCCCCGCGCCCGCGGTCCGGCCCCGCGCCCCTCGAGTGCGCCCCGGCCCGGCGCGGCGGGGGGAGCCGCTGAATCAGCCGCGGCTGCGCGGGGCCCGGGCTGGCGGGGAGCCGGGCTGGGGGCGGGGGGCGGGCGCTCCCTGCGGGAAGCCGGGGGGTGGGGGAGCCCCGGCCGCGCCGGCTCCCGGCGCGCTCGGCCTCGGTGGGGAGGGCGGCGGGACCCGAGCGCGGCGGCGGCGGCGGCGGCGGCGGCGGCGGCGGCGAGAGGCGCGGTTGCCCCGGGGCCATGTGGACGGGCGGCCGCCGGCCGGGCCGGCTCCGCCGGGCGGTGAGTACCTGCGAGCGGGGAGGGCGCGGCGCGGGCACCGGCGGGGGGCGGGGCGGGCGCCTCCCACGCCCGGGGCGGGCTCTGCACCGCACCCCCGCTCCGGCCCGGGTGGGGGGAGGCGGCTGTCCAGCCTCCTCTCCGCTGACCGCGGCGCCCCCTCCGGTGCTGGGGCGCCAGGGCCCCGCCGCGGAGGTTTCGCTGGCCCGGGGAGGAGGCGGGGTGGGGGGGGCCGCTGGCCGCTCCCGGGCACCGGGCAGTCTCGGGGCGGGGCAGGGACTCAGCCTCCGCGCGCGGCTCGGCCCCTCCCCGCCCCCCCGCCGGCCCGAGCGCCGGGGTCCGGTTTGCGGGCGATCGCCCCCCGACCCGTGCGTCCCTGCGGCGGGCGGGCGGGAGGGTGGGGCGGGGGCCCAGGGCGAGGACAGGGGACAGGTGGCCGGGTGCCGGCAGGCCTCGTCCTGCCCTGCGTCAGGGGGCAGGGCCAGACCCGGCTCGCGGAGGCCGCCCCAAAGGCCGAGTGGCCGGAAGGAGGCTGGACCCCGGGCGGGTTCGCCGAGCTTTTGCAGCGCGTGGGCGCGCCCCGGCCCAGGGACCCCTCCGTCTCGTTCGGGACCTTCAAGGCAGGGGCTGACATTCCCCTCGGTGGCAAGCGAGGAAACTGAGGCCCACGGCCGCTCAGCTGGCGCTCGCACCCGCCCCGAACCCCGGCGGCGCGTTGGCTGGGAATTTCTGCCCTAGCGCTTCCGCTTCCTGCCTGATTTAGAGGTGTTTCCTCCTCGCCTGTGCCCCACCCCATCCCCAGTGGGTTCCTCTGGGACAGGAACAGCGTGGGCGACCTCCTGGAGTCTCCTGAGGAGCGGAATGGGAGCGAGGAGGCACGCAGGAGTGAGTGGGGGTGGCCGAAGGAGGAGCGCCTGCAAATGGGTCCTGCAGGGCCCGGGTCGCCCGCTGTGCACAGCAGGGGTCAAGGCCTTGGGACTCCCCGGGCCTGGCTCCTTCTGAGGTCCCATGCCCTCCATCTCTAGGGGCCACGGGCAGATGGCTCCCTTCACTGGGCCCCAGTTCCACGACCCGCCAATCCCAGCAAAGACCCCCTCTGTTCCCAGGGTCCTTGGGGACAGTGGGAGAAAGCCCCTGGTGAACTGTGGGGGGCTCCCCAGCCTGGCCCAGAGTGGCACGGCTGGCTGGGGCAAGTGGCCGATGGAGGCGGCTCTGCCTGGCATCTGTGAGGTGCAGGGCGGGGAGGCAGCAGCAAGGGCCCTGGCAGCGTCCCCGAAAACCCTTAATTTTCCCGACTCTAACTGTAATCAGGGCAGCAGAGAAAAGCAAGCACAGTGGCAGACGCAGCTTCTTCCCGGCTGAGAGGCACATCGGTGCTGGGCGAGGGGCGGCTGTGGCTCCGTGGAGGGGCCTCCTGGGCTACTGTCTCATATATGTAGCTCTGTGTTCTGCGGAGCCTCAGAACCTGGAGCCGTTCACACCTGGGATGCTGAGCCAGGAGGCTGAGGGCTGCCGGGAGCCTGTCTTAGGGGATGGACTTTCCAAGGGGTGAGGTGGGATGGGAGACATTTCCAGGTCTGGGTGGGAAGTGAGTCACACGCCGTCTGTTAGATCATCTCCCTTACACTCGCAGGGACTCAGGCACAGAGTCTGGCCCGCGATTGTCACCATTTATTGAACACCTACTGTGTGCCAAGTCCAGTATCAGCTTCATGCCTCATCCCCACAACAGCACTCTGAAGGCGCGCCCCTGCTCCTGTGGGCACTTGACATTGAAGAATGAATGAATGAATGAATGAATGAAATGAGAGCAGCCCAGGAATCCATGTCCTGTTTTGGAGACAGCCCACAAATAGTTTCTCAAATCCCAGGAGGGGAGGTCCTGGGTTGAGTCAGACCCGAACAGGTGAGGGTAGGGGAATGTCGGGGGGGGGCAACATGGGTGAAGACCAAGGGGTAAGAGGGGAGAGTACGGGGATCAGAGGAGGCTCAGTCCTGTTGGAGTTGGAGGTCAAGTGTATGGCCATGTGGCGGGGAGAGGTGATCTCTCCCTTCAGAGCACATGAAGATTCCCAGGGAAATATTCAGGGGTGGGTGACCTCAAGGTTTGCTGTGTTGGGTTTAGAACTGTCCCTAACATCCCTTCCTGGTCTCCCCTCCTCCTCGAGGCTGGTGACCAGCCTGGTGGAAAGGCCTGGATAGGAATCTGGAGTCTTGAGTACCGGTTCCTTCTCAGCCACTGATTCACTGTGTGACCGTCACCGAGACCCTGGCCCTCTCTGGGCCTCAGTGGCTGATGTAACACCCATCATGGTCAGTACGTGTGACTTCTGTCCCAGAGCAGGCTCCAGATGGTAGCTGATGGGAGGAGCTGACCAGAGCTGTCTCTCTTGGTTCAATATTATAGGAATGAATGGATGGATGAGTGAGTAAAGGAATGAATTCTGTATTCACCTAGCATACTCTCCCCATGCACCCGACTCTGCTCGGGAATGTTCAGTGGACCAAAGGGGAGAGTGTGTAGATGGCCAGTGATGGGAAGTGTACAGCAGGACAGACTGGTGGATGTAGGAACAGAAAGCAGAAGGGTAGATGTGTGGGAGCGGAGACTGACGGTTGTAAGTGGCAGGGTAGATAGGGATGGGAGGGTGAGCGACCGAAAGAATGGATAAGGATGCATGACTGGATGACTAGAACAAGGCATCAGTGGACGGATGCATAGGTGGACTGACAGGAGGGTGAATTTCTGATGCATATGGCAAGACAGATGGGTGAATGGATGGAAGGATCTGAAACGGATGGACAGATGTCCACAGACGGATAGATGGATAAAGGGATGGATGGACACAAGCGTCCGTGCCAGGATAGATGGATGCTAAATGGATTCGTCAATGCTTGGAGGCTGGCACAGATAGAGGGGTGCTCGGGAGCCAGTAAGATGGTGGCCGTAGGCATGTGTGGGTGGGTGCAGGAAAAGGGATGGGGAGGTACCTGAGCGGGATGTTGATGAGTGCGTGGATACGGGCATAGAGGGATGGCTCAGTGCACAAATGGACACATGTCCATGGATGGATGCGTCCGCGGGTGGGCAGATGGATGCGTGGATGAGTGGGTGGGTGGATGGATACAGGAATTAGAGAATTAGCAGCTGGGCGAGTACAGGTCAGCTGCTAGCAGGTACGGGCACGGAAGGATGCACAAATGGGCACATGTTAACCGATGAGTGACTATAGGGATGGATGGGTTGAAGGCTGGTCGGTCGGATGGGTGAAGCATCTTGATTTCCTGGATGCTGCTGTCTTATTCACATGACCCCCAGGGCTCCGGTTCCGTGATAGCCTCGTGGGGAGGCTGCGGGGCTGGAGAGACGGAAGGGGCTGTTCTTGTAAAGACAGGTGACCAGCAGGGAGTCCTGCATCCTGGAAGGTTTGGACAGCTCAAGTGCCCGCCCCTTCTGAGGAAGAAAGGCTGGGAAGAATCTAGACTATGAATACCGTTGCCACAGAGCATGGACGCTGGGGACTCAAGAGAGCCACGGCCTGGGGCTGCCCTCTAGGATTCGTTTTTTCGTTTTGTTTTGTTTTTTAAAAATTTATTTATTTATTCGAAAGAAAGAAAGAATAAGTGGAGGGAAGGGAAGAGGGAAACTACCCAAGCAGACTCCTTCTGAGAGCGCAGGACCCCACATGGGCCTCCGTCCCACGACTCATGAGATCAGGACCTGAGCCGAAACCAAGAGTTGGGCACTTAACCGACTGAGCCACCCAGGCGCCCGGCCCGTCCTACGGAGCACCCCCCGCCCCCCGCACCTCTAACCGGGTCTTCCTGCTCCAGCCCAAGAGGCAATAGGAAGCTGTGTCCCTCCTCTCTCCAAGTTCACAGAGGCCCGCTTCACGCCCATGAGCTCAAGGAGGGGCCAGGCAGTGGTGGAGGGGATGTGGGGGTGCTAGAGAGGAAACAGGGTGAGAACTTGACCTATGGGTTCCCCTCCTGGGTCTGCAATGTCCGAGCCACGGGACCTTGGACGAGTCACTTTGCCTCCCAGGGACTCTGCCTCTTTTAGCACGAAACTGAGTTCATAACCATCCCAGCTTGCAGGCTGGGTGCAGATTTGGGCCATGAGGCATGTGCAAGCTAAACACGGAGCTTGACACAGTAGAGAGTCAGGAAGTGGGACGGCAACAGATGAGTCAAGAGGCAGGGGCTGCCGTGCTAGGAGCTGTGGAGCCCTTTCAGGAGAGACAGTCCAGGCTGCTGAGAGGTGAGCAGGCCCAGGATGCAAGCTTCGGCAGCCGGCAGCATCCTCCCAGGCTTCGGGCCCAGGCGGCAGAGAGCCAGTGGGTTGTTATGACAACGGAACTTGTCTGATGCAGCCAGCAACTCTAGGAGAAGCTCGGAGGACCAGCTGGCCAGAGTCCCTAGAACACTCTTGTGACCACACATACACAGGGAATGGGACACATTAGAGCCCTGTGTTTTATGCACCCTGAGGTCCTATGAGATGCCAGGCTCTGTGATAAAGGCGCCCAGCTCCTGTGTTCTCACACCACTTCCTACCACTGTCCCTGAAGGGGGCATCCATCTTCATGTGGCAAAGAAGGGACATGACTTGTCCACGGTCCTACTCAGAGTGTTGGAGAGGGATTTGACCTTGAGTCTGCAGCCTCCTGCTGCAGTGGTGGTGATGGACATGGTGATGGTGATGGAGGTGGAGATGTTGATGTTGGTGTTGGTGTTGAGGAGATGGTGATGGAGATGGTGGTGGTGATGGAGATGATGGTGGTGAGGGAGATGATATTGAAGGAGATGGAGATAGTGATGGAGATGGAGATGACGATAATGGTTGTCATGATGGAGATGGGGATGGTGATGGAGATGGTTATGGAGGTGGTGATGGAAATGGTGATGGAGTTGGTTGTGGTGATGGCCCTGGTGGTGAAGATGACGATGGTGATAGACATGATGGTGATGATGGTGATGGTGATAGAGATGATGATGGTGGTGGAGATGGCGATGGAGTTGGAAATGGTGATGGAGATGATGGGGTGAAGGACATGGAAATAGTGATGGAGATAGTGATGGAGATGTAGTTGGTGATGGTCATGGTGATGGAGATGGTGATGATGGTGATGGAGATGGAGATGGTGGTGGAGATGGAGACAGTGATGTTGGCAGAGGTGGTGATGGTGATGGAGTTGGTGATGGTTTAAATGTTGGAGATTGTAATGGAGATGATGGTGGTGATGGCGATGGAGATGGTGGTGGTGAAGGTGGTGGTGATGGAGACAGAGTTGGTGATGGTGATGTTGCTGGACATGGGGATGGTAACAGGTATCGGGATGGAGTTGGTGGAGATGGTGGTAGTGATGGAGATGGCGATGGTTGATGGAGATGGAGCTGGTGATGGGGATGGAGATGGGGATGGAGATGTTGATGGTGATGGAGACAATGACGGAGATGGAGATGGAGGTGCTGACAGAGATGATGATGGAGATGGACTTGGTGATGAAGACAGAGTTGGCGATGGAGATGGTGATGGCAGTGGAGATGGTGGTGATGGTGATGTTGATGGTGATGAAGACAGTGATGGAGACGGAGTTGGTGATGGAGATGGAGATGGAGATGGGAATGGAGTTGGTGATGGTGATGGAGATGTGATGGTGATGAATGTGGTGATGGAGATGGAGATGGGAATGGGGGATGGGGATGGACATGGAGATCATGATGGAGATGGTGATGGAAATGGTTGATGGATATGGAGTTGGTGATGGGGATGGGGATGGAAATGAGGATAGAGTTGGTGATAGTGATGGAGATGGTGATGGAGGTGGTGATGGTGATGGTGATGGAGATGGTGATGGAGACAGAGTTGGCGATGAAGATAGATTTTTTCTTTGAAGATGGATATTGATGGTGATCAAGACCGTGATGGAGATGGGGATGGAGAAGGAGATCGTGATGGAGATGGTGGTAGTAATGGTGGGGGAGGGAGTTGTTGATGGAAACGGAGTTGGTGGTGGGGTTGGGGATGGGGATGGGGATGGATGGTGATGGAGATGTGGTGGTGACGAAGGTAGTGATGGAGATGGGATGGTTATAGTGATGGAGACGGAGATGGTGAGATGGTGATGGCAATGGAGTTGGTGATAGAGATCGTGATGGAGATGATGGTGGTGGTGATGGAGTTCAAGACGGCAATGATGACAGGGATGGAGATAGTGATTGAGATGGAGTTGGTGATGGTGATGGTGATGGAGATGGTGATGGGGCAGGGGCTGGACAGCCACTGCCAAGGGGGCTATCCAGGTGTCAAGGAGTGGCTATCAGGGGACTGCAAGGCTAGGGGGATGCTTGGTTTTCTAAGAGCCTGCGATCCGTGCTCTTCAATGTTCTCCTCCGCAGTTCTCAGCCCAGAAAGGGGCCACTCCAGAACTACTTATTGAGCACCTACTATGTGCCTAGGCCTATGTAGAGAGTGAGGATGGAACAGAGTTTCAATTCCTGGGGACAGAGAGAATAAACAAATGATTGCAAATGTACCCTTTGCAGTTGGGGGCTGTGCTATGAGAAGTGCAGGGGTGACAAGAGGCTCTTGCAAGCGGATTTGATCTGATCTGGGGGTTACCAGGGGGCAGGCTGATGACTCGGGCCCTGAAGTTAAATGTGAATTAGGTGAGGAGACAGGGGGAAAGAGACAGGGAGGGAGAGTGATTCGGGTGGAGGAAACAGCACCTGCAAAAGCCCTGAGACCAGATAGAGCTTAGCACAGTCAGCAACTTGACAGAGGTTCCAGGGGCCCTTTGGTGCTTCTAAAGAAGACATTGGCTGGCAGGGATTTTCAGGGCATTATGATCATGTGACATTGTCTAGTTATCTGGTCTGTGAATTTTAAAATTCACACTGGTATGTTTGTGGGGTGGACCAAGCTGGACCAACAGAGGGTCAGGGGCCTGGGAGAGAGGTGATTGCAGGTGTACAGTGAGACATGGTGGCACCTGGGTCGAGCAAGGTGATGTTGGGGATGGAGGGATGTGGTCAGGTCTAAGAGGAGCTGAATTGCCAGGACCTGCTGGTTGGAAGTGGGAGGAGGAGAAGGGAGAAGGAACCCAGGCTGCTCCTGTGCAGCTGAGCTTATGGAACTTTTCAGACATTCAGCCACAGATGCTCTGGGGGCATTCAGAGAGGTGCCCAATTGAGTCCAGAAAAGAAGGGGTCCCTAGCACTTGATATGAGGCATCTAGGCATCACCAAGTGGGCAGGGGCCCCAGGTTCACAGCCATGAGTAGACACTGCCAAGGAGAGTCAAGGCCAAGCTCTGAGCAGCACCAGAAGCCCAGGTGGTAGTGGTGGCCAGCAGCTGGCCAGCCAAGGGCCTGGGGCTGCCACCCTGCAGTGAGACTTCCTTTGACTCACACAGGTGCATCCCAGGAAGGAGTCCTGCCTCCTCTCTTCCTGAGATGCCAGAGGCAGGCCTATCTCCCTCCACACAAAGGAGAAAGTGCCCAGGCCTGGCGCTGGCCTTTTCTCTAGGTTATTCTTCTCCATTCTACTCCCCACTTAATTACACTCTGGGACCTATGTGCCAAAGGCTCTTCCCTCATTGCATTACCAAACACTATTCTTTGCCTTATCCCCTGTGTATTGTTGAGGAATTGCACACACCTGCTAGTAATTGAACCTGGAAGTAAGTAACTACAGCTCACATCAGACAAGAGGTTATTTCTCTTGAGTTAAAGCACGCAAAGGCAGGTGGTCCAGGGCTGGTGTGATGACTCAGTAGCCATCAGGAGCCCAGGTTCCTTTTATCTTTCTGCTCTTCCCACCTTTGTAAATAGCTTCTCCCACAAGTTTGCCTCGTGGTGCAAGGTAGCTGCAATAGCTCCAACCATCATTTCAATGTTCCACTTAAGAAGCAGGAGGGTGGGGCGTGGGAGCAAAAGAAGCACATGCAAGCTGTCTGATCCCTTTTAAGGAGCTCTGCCTGAAGTCACACCCAATAACTTCTGTTTATATATCCCAGGCAACCCTTGGTTGCAAAGGAGCCTGAGAAATGCAGTCTTTCAGCTGAGTATCTTTCCTTCTGGAATAAAATGAGTTCTTTACTGAGGACAGATAGGAAAACAGTGGGCAAACGGCAGTCTCCACCATACCCTCTCATTTGGTCAGATCAATGATGTTCTAATTTCCCCTTATTCAGGCCCTGTGCTCACCCTTCCTGGCAGTTGTCCCAGCTGTCTCTGTGCTGCGCACCTCTCCATCTCCATGCATCCAACACCACACCTGGCAGAGGAGATGTGAGTGGCGTGTGAGGCCCAGGCCAGCCCCTTCCCCAGACTCAGCAGGTGCTCAGTGCAGGCTGCCCCTCCCCCGCTCCCCCCCCCCCAGCAGACATGGAGCTCAGGACATGACCTTCTCTGTAGCACTTTCTAAGCCCTGAAGCCCAGCTCTCACTCAGTGAGAATCAATGGAGGGGGTGGGAGCCCCCCTGCCACGTGCTCTCTGGATCAATGAGCAGGCAGGGATTCAGCAGGTCACTCTGGCCAATGAGGGGCAGGTGGCCCCTGACCACGCCCTCACAAGAGGCCAGGGGATCCCAGTCCCGTGGGAGGAAAGAAGTGGGGGTCAATGAGGTACTGGAGTGGCTTGACCTTGGACTAACTAAGGAGGATGCTCTCCGGGGCGGACTCTCAGGCCCGGGGCCCTGACCCTGGCAGCCCCAGGCAAGATGGCCACAGCTCCTTCTTGGAGCCCCGGGCCGCAGCCCCGAGGAAGGAAGCATGCAGAGAGGACCTTCAAAGCCGTGCACCAGGTCCCACTCTAGGCCGGAACCCCGAGGACCAGACCCGTTGCCCCAGCTGGGCAGTAGGACCAGGCCAGGAGGAGACACAGGCATCAGCTGGCCTGCGGTCCCCCCCAGAGCCCCTGAGCACGGGCAGCAAGACTGCCAGAGGCCCCCTTGCCCGGCTGCGCCGCCGAAGAGAGGCCAGGCTGCCCTTCTCCAGGTTCCTAGATGAGGTCACTGTGAGAGTGCTGGATCCTGGGACCCTGGAGGCCTTCCGGGGGCCCAGAGGCCGCAGCCCAGAGCCCTCTGGGAGGAAGCAAGACCCAGGCCCCACCCAGGAGCCCCTCACAGGAGCTGAAGCCCCAGAGAAGACCCTGGCCTTAAACCCTCCGCTGTCCCCAGCTGAGGTTGCTGGCAGAGCCGGGCCAGGACGGGCCGTGGAGACTAGTGGTTCTCGAATAGCTGGCGGCGAACATGGGGGCCAAGCGACCTCCCCCCGGAAGCCTCCAAACCGGGTGAGTCTCGGCCTCAGCCCATCCTCCTTCAGGCAGCTCGGCAGAGGCTGCTGGGGTCCCCTCCCTCCTCCTTTCCTGTGTCCTTTCTCCATCAGTCCTGGCTGACCACATCCGAGTTCCCTCATCACACCCCCTTTATCCTATCTGTGACGGGCAAGACCTTAAGAACCGAAAGAATGAATCTCTACGGTGAAATTTCTGGCTCGGGGCAGGCAGATCGTTGTGACCCAAGTGCACATCAATTTTTGCCTCCCTGTTTTATCACAGGGTTTCATATGCTTGTCGCTTTGAATTTTCGAACTTCAGACCCCTCCATGTGAGGTGGTATGACCCTGTCCTATTGGGCAGGTAGATGGGTCCATGTCCTTCCCCCATTTTATAGAATTGGAAACTGAGGCTCTAAGGGGCTGCCGCGTGCCCCAAGTCACATGACGGGGGGTCTGGGCTGGGACCGAGGTCTTCAAATCTCAAAGCAGGTGTCTTTCTCAGCACCGACGCTCCACCCACCCTGCGCACCCCGACGCCCCGGCCTCCCCTTAGCTGTCCCGGAGACCTCGTTGTGCAGAGCAGAGTCCCACGTGCGTGCACACCCACCCGTGCTGACTCTGTCTCCCCAACGATCTGTGTCCCCTGGGGCCAGGCGAGGACAGAGCCCCTTCCAGACTTCTCTGGGTGCAGGAGCTAGGTGGGGCCACAGGACCAGGTTGGCGGAGCTCGCGACCAGGACCCTTGAGGACGGCTTCCCTACCAGGACAGCTTCTTTTCAAAACAAAATTCTGGGTGTTGTTCTAACGCTTGAGCCCAGGCAGGGCACCCCCTGGAGGTTGCTGCCATCGCTATGCTCCCAATGTCCAGAGGAGGAAACTGAGTCTCAGGTCATGGCAGAGCAGCCAGGGGACCCAGGCAGTCTCAACCCCTCCCTCTGCCCCTCTGCTCCTCAGAGTCTCCTGCCGCTGCCCCCTCCCTGGCCCCCAGGCCCCTGCCTCGTTCTCCAGGGCGAGCGGGGAGCAGCGTGGCCAGTAGGCAGCCTTCCCTGGTGGCTGCTGGGCCCAGCTGCCCTGAGCCCAGCCCGGGCGCTCTCAGCTTGAGCCAGACTAGGCTCAAGGATCCCCTGCCTGCTGGTCATCAGGACAGGTCACCACCACTCTGGGCTTCGGTTTCCCTGGCCGGGAAGAACAGGCAGGAGTGGTCATGAACCTTCTTTTGCCTTGTCACAGGGAACCCACCCAACGGGTGGCCTGGCAAAGGGGAACCCCCGCCTCTCTGCCACTCAGCCCTGCACATGGGGCAGCCCTTGCTCTGGGGACACTGGGCCCTGGGGGAACTCCATGACCCCCAGGCCTCTGGAGGATTCCGTACAGCATGGGGAACCCCTGCTCTGAGTCCCCTCTGTCCCAGCCGCACATCAGAGGCTCAGATAGGAGGGTCAGAGAGCTACCAGGAGCAGGCCTGTTTCACAGAGCAGGAGCAGCAGAGAACAGCAGAGCCCTCCGTCCTCCAGGGTGTGTGGGGGCAGGAGCGTTAGCGGTCATGGGTGAAAGGGCCTGGCACGCAGTAGGAGTTCAGTCTCTGGCGTGGTGATCCTGTGAAGGTCATGCTGGTGGTCATTTGCTGTGTGTCTCCTGCCCTCCTGGCCTACACAGGCCTGTGTCCCCAGAACTATTCCCAGGCTGGGGGCGGGGGGCGGAGCAGATCCCTGTCCTCCAGTCCTTAACCTGAAAGTCCTTTTTTGAGGATAATGCCTGGAGTTTCACCATTCACACCTGAGGGGGAGGGGGGTGGGCAGCTACACACCAGGGGAGGGACCTGGATTTTAGGCCGGACTCTGTCCCATCTGAGTGAGTGGCTTTGGGTGACCCTGGTTCTCCCCTGCATTGTCTAGCAAACATGAAGCCACAAAAAAGGCAGGCCTCTGAGACCTCCAGTTCTCATGGTCCCCAGGCCTGGGTGACAGCAGGAATGACCGAAGCCAGCCAATTCCCGAGGTCAGAAGAGAGCGGGAGGGCCAGAGCCAGGGCCATGCAAGGAGAGGCAGGCTGGGGGCTCTACCCAGGTTGAGGCGGTGATGAGACCCCTGATGCCAGGCCCGGAGGTCCCCAGATCCTGTCCCAGGGGCTTTCCTGAGTGACACCGCCAAGTCCCTCCTCCCTCCAGGCCTCAGTTCCCCGCACCCCGCCCCGTCTAGCTAAGCTGGCGGGTAAGTTAGGTGTGGACCGTGCCTCTCTCTAGTGGGAGCCCCCCGAGGTGCCTGGCGGGGGGCAGCTGCTTCCCAGCTCCCCAACTGTTGCCACGTGGGAATGTGGGCCGGAGTTGCCAGATCTTGCAAATTTTCAGTAGAAGCCAAAAATATGGAATTTAAAATGTAAACTCTCCCAATTTTTAAATGTTGGCTCAAATGTTTTTTAAAAAATTTTTAAAACCTCTTGCAGGCCAAATACAACATGCTGGCAAGCCAGATTTAGCTCCGGAGGCCAGCTTGCAGCCGTTAGGCTGGGATGGGAACCCGAGGCCCTGCCTGAGGCTACCATGGAGCCCAGGGAGAGGCAGGCAGGGTGGGGAGTGAGACGGGGTGCAGCTCAGCTCAGCTCTGGAATCCCAGGAAGAAGGGCGCTCCCGGCCCCGTCTGGGGGCACCACTGCCAAGCCAAGCCCCGAGCTCAGCTCCCCAACCTACTGGGGGCACCTGGGACAAGCACTCACCTCTCCCTTCCATCGAGTCGGGACGGGAAAGCACGCAGCTCACCTTGGTCCTGGGGCGAGGGTATGGGCAGGCGACCTGCTATGTGGCCCTCACAGGCCAGCCCTGCGGGGGGCCCTGAGGGACACGAAGCCAGCTTCTTACGCAGGACACAGTCTGTGAACGCTGGTCTCCCCTCCTCTCCTGGAAAACCCCGCTGTCCTCCTCCTTCCCTCTGCTCCTTCTCAGTGACCTTCTCGGGCTCCGCCCCTCCCGGCACTCTGACCTTGAAGCAGTGTCTCTACACCCCACACTCACTCCGTGGCGTCTCCTCCAGTCCTGGGACTTTCAGAGCGGCGTCTGCACCGGCCGCTCCCGGATTCACATCTCCTGGACCTGTGCCCCTGCCCCCTTAGCCATGTCCCCACTGGGACGTCTGTCACCTCTGGCCCTGAGCCTCCCCGACCTGCACCCTCACCCCGCAGGCCTGGCTTGGTGCTGACTGGACCCCCGGGGCCCCACACTTACCCTTCAGTGCGTCCCACACACCGTGACGCCAGGGACAGTCCTCTGTTTGGCCCTGTGGGGCTCCCGACCCACTCAGGACAGAAGCCCGAATCCTGACCGTAGCCCGTGACACACACCTTTGCTCCCCACGGGTGACCAGATACTCCCAGACTCACCAGGCCCCCCACGCCCAGAGCCTGCTGCTCCCATGAGCTCCCTGTCACGGCTTGCCCTCCATCTTGACCTCCCTGTGGACAGTTCCAGCCAGCCCCAGGCTTCCCTCCTTCCCATCAGACACGGGGGCAGCAGGGGCGCTGTGCTGACCTCCCATGCAATCCGCATTCTAGCGAGAATATCCAAGCCATCGGGGCACGGAGATTCCTCTGGCTCGTTCTCTACTGAATCCCCTAGAACAGGGCACATGGTCCATGTTTGTTGAATGAGGGCAAGAAGGCATCATAGAAGGCCGTCCACCCCAGATAATTAAATTTAAAAGGCTGGCTCTCCAGAGGAGCCCTATCCCCAAGACAGTCCCTTACGCATGGCTACCTTGTCACTTGCAATGTCCTTTGAAACCTTTCCATGCTCCCTAGATGTGGGATTGAGACTTGCCAGAGGTCACACAGCTGCATAGGAGTCTTCATCAGTGGGAGGTGGGTGGCCTCTGTGGTTGCCACACCTGGGATTCGAACCCCCCACACCCCCTCCACATTGTTCAGCTTGTTTCCTCCCCTGGAGTTGGAACTTGGGGAGCAAGGGGGAAACTGAGGAAACCAGAGACCTGAGTGGATTTACAGAGACCTCGGCAGTGGAGCACTAGGGTCGGAGTCTGAGAGGCCAGCCCCCGGCCCCAAGGGAGGACCGGGACTGGCCCAGGGTCACATGGCGAGACAGAGGCCGAGCTGGGACCAGAACCCAGGCTCCCAGTGTCCCAGGCCTGGCTCTCAGCACCAAGCAGGCCCGTCCCCAGACAGAGACTCCCATTCCCTCTCTCTGTAGTTTGGAAACAGAAGGATTTGGAGTGGAATGGGCAGCAATGCAACCCAGCCAGATGGTCCAGTGGCAGAGGGACACACCGGCTGGCGGGGGGGGGGAGGGGTGAGCGGGAGGACCCACAGCCTCAGAGCGGGCTCCCCAGGCAGGACTCCGTGCAGATGTGCCCTTGGGCTCAGGCGCCACCTAGCTTGGGGAGGGTCACAGGGTGGTGAGTGAATGACAGGAGCCAGGAGGCCAGGAAGGCGCTGGGGGCACGGAGCAGGTGCATCTGGGGGAGGGGGGGAGGGGGGGGGGGGAAAGGGCAGCTGCTGTGGTCCTGGTGTCACCGCTGGCCACTGGAGGCCCTCTGCGCCGGGCGCTGGGGATAGAGGTATCGTTTATAGGGCAGGGGCAGAGTGGGAGGCAAATGACCAAGGAGGAGACTGGTGAGATGAGAAGTCTTTTGGTGGGCAAGGAGCCACTCCAGACGGGTCGTCAGAGACAGAAGGCACTAGCCACGCAAGATCTGGGGCAGAGCATTCCAGGCGCAGGGAAGACGTGAGAAAGCCCTGAGGCAGGAGCCAGCTGGGTGAGCTTGGGACCAGCAAGGAGGCCAGTGTGGCCACTGTGTGCCCAGTAAGGGGCAGGTTGGAGGTGAGGTCAGAGGGTTAGGTAGATTGGCCTCCCTCCATTGCTTCTTGGGAGAGCCTCCTGTGTGCTACTCACCGTGCCCAGGTGCCACTAGGAGGATGGCATTCTGGGGCAAGGACAGAGAACAGGTGGGCTGAGGCAAGGAGCCGACCAGCAGGGCTCATGGGATGTTCTGGGGAAATAAAGGTGGCTACGGGGCTGGACCACCAGGAGGAGACAAGGTCACAGTGTGCTGCAGGAGGAGGCGTGGGGCCATGGGTATGGGAGTCCCCGGAGAAGAGTGCTGGGATTCCACTTGCTTGCAGGTCCCTAGAGGGGCCAGAGGGTATGTCCTGCCCCATCATTTCACACTGAGGACCCTGGACATCCCACAGGCCCCTCATGTTCATAGTCATCCTCCAATATTGGAGGCCGCCCTCTGGCCCAAGATCCGGGTAGTGCCCCCATTCCCCTCTACCCAGCCCACCAGGCAGGCCCTGGCTTACTTTAGGTGACTTGAAATAAGTCCATTTCAGGCTCTGGTCTTGTTCTTCTCATCCGTAAAAGGGGCATTTCAGGAATATTCCCAAATCTTGTGCTTCTGAATTGCAGAGTCAACTTGAACCTGGAGGTCTGGCCCCAACACTAAGACCATTGCCAAAGGCATAGCACCTCCGCACAGGGCTGGCCTCACTGCTCCCCAGCCACGTACAGCTGTGACTGCTCATCACATGGGCATCCGGAGCTGCGTCCCGGCTTCCAAACCCTGGGTGAGGCGCTAGGCTAGGGGTGGGCCAGGGCCCAGAAAGGCCCTGCCCCGGGGTATGCGTCTGGTATGGAGACCTAAACCAAACAACTCCACTAGGTCTCCATGGAGGGCTGCCTGGAGGAGGTGATCTTTAAGGATGAGGTCACAGGCACTGGGTCTGGGGAGAATTTGAGTCTTCCTGGAGGCATCAGAGCCAGGCTTCAGGGTCTGGAGTAGCAGCATGAAGGGAGGGCTCCAGAGTGCCCGGGCTAGACCCCCTCTCCTTCCCCACAAGTCTTCCTGGCCTGCTCCCTCCCCCACCACCAGGGCAACTCAGCAGCCTCCCCAGAGATTTCTTCTTGGGGATGAAACTCCCAGACAGACCTTTTAGAGAAGCTGAAACATTCACTATAAATAATTAATGCTAGATTTTTAAAATTAAATTTTAATACATTCTTATTAATTTTAGACAAACTCCCTGGCAGGTCATTCACTGTGAGTGATTGAGACAACCAAAGACATACGAGGGGTGCCCCTAGCCTTTGGCGGCGTGGGGAAGGCCTCTCTCTGAGGACTGGGTTCCAGGCCCTGCTGGGCTGGGCTGGGCTTTGACCTTTGCTTTCCTTATCCGTGAAATGGGAATGATGGCTTCTCTGCTGAGCTGTCCAGAGGAGCCACCATCTGGGGGGCCGGGGATCCGGGCAGTAGTGCCGGTATTTATCCTTGCCCCTCTGCGGAGGGGGAACTCCCAGGACAGAGTGGGGGTTTCCTTTCTCAACCATTAGCCCCCAGAGGGCAGGGCTCACCTCATTGGCTGTCCGCTCCCTGCCCCGCCGGCCCCAAGAACTTAGCCCAGAGCTAATGCATGTGCACGAAAGCGCCGGGGGATGGAGGAACACTTGGGCTTTTGGGGTTGGGTATGAACCTGGCTGGGGCTGACCCTGAGAAGGCGCGGCTCCTCCCACCCTGCGCTGGCCCTGTGGAGGCCAGGCCTGCCGGGTGCTGGGGGTGCCCCGGTGAAGGGACAGAGCTCCTGCCTGGAACTCACAGTCAGAGAGGCGAGGCAGGAAAAGACGCCACAGTGGTGTAGGATCTAGGCATGCCCGGTCGGTGTTTATTGAGCGCCTGCTGTATGCTAGGATCTAGTGTGCGGAGCCCGGTGATGGGGACCTGGGAAAGGTGGGCCTGGGATGGATATGGGGGCTTTCGGGGGAGGCACTGGCTCGGCGGCCAATTCTCTGTCTTTACGGGAGAAGGGTATTTAGAGGGGGTCTGGGCTCGTGGTCTCCAACAACTTTTAGAGTCAGGGTCGTGTCTGGCGGCCAATCCGGGCCCCCGGCGGATCCTTTGCTCTAAAATTCCTTCCCCCCCGCCCAGCCCCTCCGCAGCCCGCTGGTGCTGAAGGGCAGCAGAGCGCTTCGTCCGCCTCCGCGCTGCCCCCAACCCCGGCTCGCAGGTGAGGGTACAGGCCAGCGGAGTCCCCGGAGGGCCTGCCCGAGCACCCGGGGAGTTGGCGGCCGAGCCCGGCGGAGGCCCCCGGGCCGGGCCTCCTAGCTCGGCGCTGTTGGCCGGGCTGCGCCCTCGCCCGGCGGGGCGGTGGGGGAGGCGGCGTGGGGCCCGGACCGGAGCGGAGCGCGCTCCCGGCGGACGCGGCGGCGGCGCCCGGAGCGAGGGGCCGGGATGGGCAGTCATCAGTCTTCCCAGGTGTGTCGCGTGGTCCCTGGGTTCAGACCCCCGTCCCCCTTTAGTGTCAGTCGTGGCACGGAAAGACGGGGGGAAAGCTCCCGGGAGCGGCCTCTCCCGGGCGGTGGAGAGCCCGCCCCGCGCCCCCCGCTCCGCGCAGGAAGTGCGATCCCGCCCGGGCCGCTCGCGGTCCCCCTCGGTCGCCGGCGCCCGCAGGGTTAACGGCAGCGGGTGGGTCTCCCCGCCCGGCGCGCCGAGGGGCTGCCCGGCTGTGCGGGGCTGGACAGGGAGGGTCTCCTAGCCGCGCGCGGGCGGGTCTGCGCAAGCCCGGCAGGGAGCCCCGCGGCGAGCCGGGCGCGCAAGGGTTAATCCCTCGGGCCCGGGAGGGGCAGGCCAGGCCCAGAACCCCAGAATCTGAGGGCAGCGGGGTCTCTGACTGAGCAGTCTGAGGTCCCAATGCCATCACCCTCGGATGGTGTTGAGTGTCGGGTTCTGCAATCCCGTATGGTTCCCAATTCCCGGATTCGAACATTCTCCGACTAGGAGATTCTGCGATCCGGGCTCGGCTTCCTCCGGGAGGGAGCGCGGGGTTGGAAGGGTTAACGGGCGGGCCGGGGGAGGGGGGGCGGTGTGCGGGGAGCGGCGGGGGCCGCGGCCGCGGGAGAGTTAGCGGGGCCGGCCCGGGTCCCCCTTCTTCGGGCGAGACCGGGATCGCCCCGGGCCGTGCCATCCCGAGTCCCCGGGCCGGCCCCCTCTTCCCCCCGGGGGGCGTAACTCGGTGCCGGGGAGCGCGGCGGCCCCGGCGGGCTCACCTGTTACTCGGCCGCGGCCCGGCGCACCCCTGAGTCTCGGGGACAGCGGCCCGGGTCGGGGACGGAGAGGGCAGGGGTTGGGGGCGCGCGGGCCGGGCTTGCCGCCGACCGAGCCGCGCGGGGCGCCCCGCCGCCGCACCCGCCCGTGCCCGCTGTGCCCGGCTCCGCCCGGCGCGGCCGCGGAGCGCACGCCTCCCGCCTGCTGACCCTCTCGTTTGGTTTCTCGCAGGCCTCTGCCGCAGACATGGAGAAACTCAGGTGAGTGCAGCGTCTCCCGGGCCGCGACTCGCGGGGCCGGGTCGGAGTGGGGGCGCTCGGGAGGGTGGGGGGGGAGGGCTCCGCCCGGGCGCAGCCACGGGGCCCGGGCTCCTCGGCGGGGCTGGCGCGGGCCGGTGTGCCGCCGTGGGGTGCGTGTGTGCGCGCCGCGAGACAATGGGGAGCCCCGCGCGCGCGGGGGCTCCTCGGCCCGGGCCCGGGGAGGCCGCGGCGGGGGGAGGTGGTGCGCCGCGAGGGCCTGCGCGGCCCCCCCCCCCCGCCCCGGTGCGCCCCCCCCCCCCCGGACTCTCGGCTGTCCTCTGTCCTCTCCCCGGGACCCTCCGGGCTTCTGCGCCCGCTGTTCGCGCCCGGTCCCCGCGCCGGCTTGGGGCCCCCTCCCCCCCACTCCCAGCTGACAGTTGCCTGGTTCTGAGCTTTTAAGTTTCCGCCTCGTGGGGGCGGGGGTGGGGGATGGAGTCCTCGCGGCTGGCCAGCCGTGGCGGGCGCGTCTTGGAGCCATTTTGGGGGAATCCCGCGAGTCCGGGAGTGTCCCCTACGGCCTCCCTCGGGGTGCTAAACTTTGAGCCATCGTGGACTGCCCCGGGCTCCCTTCTCAGCCGGCCCGGGATCAGCCGATGTGAATATTCACGACTTCCTCCTCGACTTCCCTTGGCCACCCTGACCCCCACTTTGGGAACACCCCTCCTGTGTTTTCCTTCCGGAGTCTGAGCCGAGGCGTTGTGTGGGCAGCAGGCCCAGTTCTGACTGCTAGGTTTGGGCACCATCCCCCAAGGTCTGGAGGGTCTCTCGACCTCCCCCCTCCAGCTGCCCCTCCTCCCAAGGCCAGAATCAGCATCCAAGGGGAAAGCTGCTCGTGGCCAGGACGCATATCCCCTGCGGGTCTGGGACCTAGCAGAGCCCAGGCTTGTTCCAGAACATGCCCAGGTCGCAGGGAAAGAGACCCAGCTGACCCTAAGTGCTGTGGGTGAGTTGGGAGTGTCCGGGCGGGAGTCTGGGACAGGTGGTCTCACAGAAGCCAGAGTGGGGCTGCTCAGAGCAGGGCCATCTCCTGGCCACTGAGCTGGAGTGCAGCCCTCTCTTGGTCCCACTGGGCAAGGACATTCTTGTCCCTGGCTAGGAGGAGGGAGCCGGGTCTCTTGGGTCATTGGAGCTCAGACCCAAACCCTGATGCTCAGTCTGGCCCACCTGAGCATGGCCACGGTCCAGGTGGGGCGGGCGAGCCCCAAGGAGATGATGAGCTTAGGCCTCTGACCTCAGGCCAGGGCCCTCCCTGGTACCCAACCCTGGCTGTCATCTCACCCGTCTCCCCACCTGGGATGGGTCCCTAGGAAGAAGGGACAGTGCTTAACTCAGCTGGGACTTGAAAGGTAGCATTCACGGGGCACCCCAAGACCAGCTTGGGGGAGGGGTGTCCCTTCTGTGGTTCTCTTTGTCTTTCTCTTGCTCTCCATGTCCACCCACCCCTGTGTTCTGGGCAGTGGGGACAGAGAGGACACAGGTGGGCAGGTGAGTCAGGGGGACAAGGGAGCCATCTGGGCAGACCCACTGCCTGGGATGCTAAGGGCATGGGGGGCTGAGTCCCAAAGGCGAGTGGCAATAGCCTGGGCTTCTGGGCTATTCTGGGTCCCTTGGCCTTTCACCTGAGGCAGGATTGTGGATCTGGTGGGGATGGGGATCCCGTGGGGCCAGGACACAGCACAGCATCCCAGAACTGGGGAGGGTCCTGCCCTCTTCTTCTCACCCCCATTAGTGTTCTCAGAGCTGCCTTAAGAGCCTTTCCAGACCCTTACCAGCCAGTGCAGGGACTGCCCCTGTAGGGTTCCATTCTGCATTTAGTGCCGTTTCGGGGGGCGGGGACAGGGGTCCAGGACCAAGAGGCCTCAAACAATGTAGGGGAAGAAGGTCATGGGGCTTGGGCACCCACAGAGCCAGTCTCTGGCCTCAGTTTTCTCATCTGTGAAGTGGATGTCCTAATCATCCCGTGCCGCGGCAGGGCTGTTGGGAGAATGAGGTGCCTCACCTGAGACCTGGCCCATAGCAGGGGCCCACGTGGGGGATCACTGTGGGGCGTCCGAGCCATACTTTGGTGGGTTCCCCAAGCTGGAGAAGGTGCGTTTGTGGTCGAAAGGAAGGGATCTTGGGGTGTCCTGGGCCCCGCCTCCTACTCCTAGAGTGAATTCTGCACTTTGCAGGCTGGGCCTGGGGATCTGAACTGAGCTCCTGGTGGGCAGGTCCTCCCCCCCCCAATACTCGACATCCCACCCCCACTGTGGGGCTTGGAACCAAGTCTAGCTTGGGGAAGGGTCCAGGAAAGATGTGATGAGTGGACAAAAGGAACCCAAAGCTCCCTTCGTGGGTTCCCCCTGCCCCAGCCCCTCTGCTGACTCCCCCTGCTCACCCCCCACCCCATACAGAAGCCCCCCTTCCCGGTCCCAGATAAGCTGCCAAGCCTTTCTGTCTCGCCTGTGCTGTTCCCCTGCCCAGAATGCCTTTCCACCTGCCTTCTTGTCTACAGGGTAAACTTTTTTCTCCCTGTCACCTATTCTCTGTTGCTTTTGGGACTCTCTTGCCCCTCACCCTCGAGTGGAATCATTCCCTTTCTGCGTACGGAGTCCTGCACTGGGCACTGAGACCGCATAAGACCCAGGCCAACCCTCCAGAGCAGGCGGGGACACAGGCCCATCAACAACAGATCTTCCCAGGGATCCTAGGCCAGGGACACTGGCTTGGGATATCAGGGAGGGCTTCCTGGAGGCAGGGGTCTTTGAGCCAAGGCTTGAAGAATAAATAGGAGTTAGCAAGGAGGATAGACCAGAGAGAACTCCCAAGAGGCACAAAGTCCATGGGAGGCCCTAGGACGCAGGGATGCATTCCGGGGTTAACAGGTGAGGGGGTGGGGAGCACCCTCTGGCGTGTGCCCTGAAGGGGAGCCCCTTCTAGCAGAGCCGCCCTTCTAGGGAGTTCCTAGGGGAGCTCTGCCCCCTCAAGTCTTCCATCCCCAGCGCCCCGCAGGGGCTGGCCCACGGTCATGCTCCCCCAGGTCTGGCCACCTCTGACCTGGGGTCCCGTGTCCCCTTGCCCTTGCTCCCTCAGCCCTCCTGCCTCTGCCTGTGACACTTGTATTCGTGGCTGCTGGTGGCTGCTGGTGAGTCCGGGCAGCTGTCTGTTTGCAGGGCGGAGAGGTTAATCCTCAAACCAATCCCCTCCTCCACTCTCCCCTGCACAGCGTCCCCTCTGCCTTCGCTCCTCTGCTCCTACCGTGGCCACTTTGTCTGCCGCAGGCCGTCCCCTCTGTGATGTAGAAAAGTGGGTCAACCGCCGCAGGGACGGAGCAGGTGCCCCGGAAACCAGAACTCTTCCCACTACGCGGCCCCCCTCCCTCTCCCCCAACCAGGATTTTTCAAAGTTGTGAACTGTGACCAGCATACAGAAAAGGGAATAAATATCTGTGCCGTCTAGAGATCAGGTTTAGAACGGCAGGCACCTGGGTCAAGGAGATGAATACCTCCGGCCCTCTAGGGGCGCCCCAACACCCCTCCCCAGTCCCGGCTCCCTCCAGCTCCCCAGAGGCAGGGGTGGGGGGGTGGGGGTGGGGGGAGGGCAGGTGGCTGGCATTTGTGACAATCCATTCTTTGTTTTCTGCATCCTTCTGCCACCTGAGAGCGTCTCTAACTCTCTAACGGACAGAGCTCCTTTTCTTGCCTGGTCTAGAACCTCCCGTCCACGGAGTCTTGTAGCCTGTGCTCCAAAGGCTGGCCTTCTCTCGCCAGAACAGTGTTTGCGTGTTGGCGGTGGGGCAGGGTGGCCCGCAGCTGGGGTGAGTGCTGTCCCTTTCTTCTCTGCTGGAGCAGTGGGGTTGGCTTCCTGCCTGGACCCCTGGGGACTGAGCTGCAGGATGGTTCTGCCCAGGTGCTCTGGGAGCCGGCGTGCTGCATGGTTTGGGGTCCACCCCACCCCGGGGCAGAGCTGTAGGGTCAGGAAGAAGGGGTGGCCCACGCTCCAAGTGCAGCCCAGGGTCGTTGGGAGGTCCATGGCCTCCCAGAACTTGGCATCTTGGCATCATCTTTGGGGCGGGTGGGGGGAGCACGTGGTGCTGTTTCTCAGGGCGGGGGGGATGCTAACCGCACTCCCCTGGATTGGTGCTCACTGGGGGCTCCTCTTCTGTAAGTTCTGTACGTGTTTTCCCACCAGGCTGTCTGACCAGCTTGCGGGTCTTCTTGGGCCAGGTCCTTGGGCCAGTCACCTCCCAGCGGCCACTAGCTTCCCACCCTTGAAATGGTCCTGTGATGAACAAAGTTCTTAACTTTTTAATTCGGTTGAATGTTTTCGGCTTGTCCTTTCGGAGTAAAGGTTTTTGCCCAGGGACCCCCCCCCACAATGTTCGCGTCGCCGCTCTTTAATGTACTGTGATGATTGGTGCTTGCTGTGGTCGTGCCCCTGCCAATGGCCGCTCTCCATGCTGGGGACGCTGTGGGGAAACACCAACCTGGTGCCTGGACATAGAGACAGACAACACGTCGTGGCGGAAATGTCCAGTCCCACTGACCTCCTCTCCCATGACTCTCCCCTCCAGCCATCTGGCCTCCTTGCCATTCCTCAAGCACATCGGACAGGCTCCTGCCCCAGGGCCTTTGCCCAAGCTCTTCTTTTCGACCTGGAACATTCTTCCCCAGATATCCATATAAGTCCTGCCTTCCCTCCTTCCACATCATTTTCAGATGTCAGGAGGACATCTGGTTTCCTGACTGCTCATTCCATTCATAATATCAACCCCCCTCTCTGCCCCCCCGCCTTGATTTTCCCTGCCACCCCGATCTCCAGCTGACTAGTGATTTGCTTTATTTTTTAATCTTGCTTATTACCTGTCTTCCCACTCCCCTGTCCAGAACACCAGTCCACTGCTGATCTCCAGTGTTTAGAACTGGCACATAGTAGGTATTCAGTAAATGCTTTTGGATGAGACCATACTGTGGCAAACAGTGAGGAAGGAGGAGCCGGACAGCCACTCCCCACTCTTCACAGTGCTCGAGAAGGAACCTCTCCCTCTCTTATGCCCCCTACCCGACTCCTGGGGCCCTCAGAGAGTAGTGTTATTTATTATTATTATTTTATATCATCCCCTGGGAGGCCCTCAGAGCTGCAAGAGCCTCTGGTGGAGGGATTTGGCCTCAACGGGGGGGGGGGGGGTCCTACTGAGACAAAGAGCAGGGACGGGGGGCTTCTGGATGGGGGCAGGAGCCTGGGGCAGGTGGGAGAGTGGCACCCGGAGGCAGGTCTTAAAGGTGGGCAACTTCCTCACGTGGGGGCTGAGCTCTGACCTTCCCAGGATTCTCCGCCTCCTGCCCTCCCAGCTGTGAAGGATCACAGAGCTGGACGGCTCCGGGGAAACTGAGGCCAGAAAGGGACTCGTCCAGATCTCTGGGGCCAGGAAGGCCACAGCATCCCCAAGCATCAGGACGGTGCCCAGTTGGAAGAGGCCTGTCTCTGTCTGGACCAAATGGTGCAGCCCACCCCCCTGGGGATGCCCATGACTCCTGTCCCCTCAGACAAGCAGGCTTCCCATCCTTCCTTCCAATGTCCCCCTCCTCCAGGCCACAGCAGCACCCTCCCTGAAGCCCAGAATTGAGGACACACCTCTGACAGCTCCAGATCCCCGCTGCCCCCCTCCAGAAGACCCAAACTCTTGTGTGGCACCCGGGCCACTTTTAGTGCGTGGGTGCTCCCCCCACTGGTCACTCAGAGGTGGCCTGTCCTGCCTCCCTCCACAGGGACCCCTTCTCCCATCTACAAGTCTCCAGTGCCTTGGCCCTCTGGGTTGTCACTCTTGATTTCATTTGCTCATCGATCGTATGCTTGACAAGTATTTATTGAGCACCTACTGTTTGCTACAGGCTGTCGTAGGCATGAAGGATACAGCAGTGACCAAAAACTTCCTCTCATTAGGGGAGACCGAAAATTTTTTAAAATAAATACCACAGTGACCAGTGCTGTGGAGACCAAAAATGTCCCCAGAACAGAAGGGCAGTGAGTGTGCTGGGGTTGGGGCAGCCCGGCCTCGGAGGCCACACACAGGGAGGCGATAGCTGGGTGCAGGCCTGAGCAGGAGATGGGTCACCACAGTCGTGGGTGGGGGGAGGGGGAGAGCTCCAGGCAGAGGGAACAGCACGGGCAAGGTGCAGAGGAAGGAGATGTCCTGTGAGAAATGGGGACAGGCCAGAGGAGCTGAGCAGAGTGATAAGGAGGCCAGGGAGGTGAGGGGGACTGATGGAGGCTCCGGCTGAGTGGGGACGGCCGAGGGCTGGCGAGCAGAGCCATGGTGGGATCGGCTCTGTGTGGCCGCAAGGGGGCAGAGCTGGGAGGTCAGGACGGGGGCAGGGCAGGGACCAGGAGAGTCGTGATGGCAGCTTGGACACCGCCGCCCCCCTACCCCGCCCCCCCCGCCAGGCAGTGACCATGGAGGTGGGCAAGAGTTCTGGTGTATTCGGGAGGAGAGCGGACAGGGTCTCCTGATGGGTTGGATGTGGGGTGTGAGGGAAGGCAGGGCATCCAGGACAACCCCTGCGTGTTGGGCCAGAGCAAAGGACAGAGTCATTGTCACCTGCGATGGGGCGAGCTACAGGGGGAGAGCAAGTCTGGGGACACAAAGGCTGCTGTCTTACCCATGGGTTTGGGGTACCCCTGCTGCATACTTGCTCTGGGTAGCCCCCTGTCCTGGAGGCCGTCCGCATTCTCTGGACATGCCAGTGGCACACAGTAGGTCTCGCTGGGGGACTGAGTAACTGAATGAGGGTAATCTCAGGGAGCCGTTTCCTGGAGGAGGTCACGGTGGTCACAAGTGCCCACAAGCGTGTTTTGAATCTGAGGCCCAGAAGGGCGGCTCCTTCCCGCCCGGTGGCGAACACCCACCATCATTTCTCCCCTTTTCCTCCAGATGGGGTTTGGCCTCCTGGGGAGTGTCTCTCGCCCTGGAGAGGTGTGTGGGGAGGGGAGAGGAGGGCGGGGCGAGCCAGGAGCCCAGAGTGGCAGGGCTTGGAGGGAGCGCAGGGTTGGGGCCCTGCGGTGTTGGGGTCACCACTAAGCCTCCCACAGCTCTGATGACCTTCGTGATCCCCAGATTCCAAAACGCAGGCCCTCCCACCGCTCCAGGTACCATGTGCCCGTGTCTGTCTGCAGCGGCACGCCGGCTGGTGGAGGTGCAAATGAGTAAAGCCGCTGTGGGGTCCTTGGTGGGCCGCCGCGAGCCCCATCACCAAAGTGTTGAATGGTGGCGCCTTCTCAGCCGGGGGGCTCGCGGGCAGAATGGCAGGTGCTGAGACGTTCATTTGGGAGCCCTTCATTGCCTGTGGGGCCAACCCCATGGTCATTCCATCCATCCGTCCCCCCGTGGGCACCCCGACTCTGGGTGGAGAGCAGGTCTGGCCTCGGGGCAGGGGAGGGGTCTGGGGCCAAGTGTGCACGGTTCCGCCTTCCAGGCCCCCCAGTCCAGAGTAGGAGACTCATGAAAGAGCAGACGCGCAGTGTCCAGCTGGGTGTTAGGAAAGGGGGGGTTGGGCAGGGGATGCCCAAGGAGCCCTTATAAAGCGAGGGGTTCTGGGGGGGCTTCCTGAGGCCCCTGTGTCTTGCCCCCCCCAGAGGCAGCCTCCTTGGGCTCCCTTCCTGGCTCAGCAACAGGAGGGACAGCCCCAAGCCACAGCCTGGTGCCCCAAGGGAAAGGACCAGACATGTGGCCTGCACTCAGCTCCTTCGGCCCGTGTCTCCCCGGCCAGCACTGAGTCGGCCCTTCCCCCCAGGCCAGGGATCTGGGATGCACCCTGGCCCCCTGCCAGGATGTTCTCACCTTCAGACCTTCAAGAAGGAGAAGGAGGAGAAGGAGAAGGCGGTGCTCTCAGGAGGGGGAAGGCTCAGCCCTGCCCCTGTGGGCTCCGTTGGTCCAGTAGACTGAGAATGAGGACAGGCAGCATTCCCACAGAGCAGCGAGGGAAAGGGGCAGTCCTTAGAGGGTCAAGAGAAGGTGGTTTTCGATGTGGGAGAATGCTCTGGAAGAGAGAGAGAGAGACGCTGGTGGCCAGGGAGCAAGGGGGAGAGTCACTGAGCTGCACCCAGAGGGGGTTGAGGGCTGCTTGTCACGCCAGCGGGCGGTGCCGGGCATCCGGGCAGATGTGGGTAGGTGGCTACACCTGGCCGGGGACATCTGTGTGAGTTCCCTCGGGGCGGCTTCGTTTCCTCAGCGGGGCGGAGGGATGGGGAGGCTGAACAGGGAGCAGAAGGTGTGAAGTCGCAAGCGGGCGGGAGAGGGGATGGGCTGGGAATGTGAGACGATTGCAGGTCGTTCTGTCAGATGAGCACAAAGCGAGTCCCGACAGGCAGCTGTGTGGTTTCCTGCCCTCCGTGGAGAGGCGGCCTTCACCAGGCTGGGGTTTGGCCCCAGCACTCCTGTGATGAAGGGAGAGGCAGGGAGGGGATGTGGAACCTGGTGCCTGGGGACCAGACGGGTGATGGGGGAGGGGCGTCACCCGGCGTGACTGGGAAGAGAGTGGGGTGTCAGAAGTGGGATCGCTGAAGGCAGCCAGCACTGGGCTGGGCGTGGGGGCCGGGCTGGGTGCCCCCCACCCGCCCGTGGGGCGCCGGCCCTCTGCCACGCCACCCCCACCCCCGGTCATCATTGCAGCAAGAGTTTTGCATTGCCACGTGCCGGCCACATGCCAGGGACCCACGTTGTCTGCCACTGATGGCCACCTCTTTAGGGCCCAGAGTCCTCAGCCTTCTCCTGGTGGGCCTTTCCGGAAAGGAAGTGTTGAGATCGGGACTGCCCAGAGGCCGTGGGCTCCTCCAGTGGCTGGCCGCCAGCCTCTGCCATGGGCCTGGTCCGGCACCAGGCTCTGGGACCCTGAGGAGGAGGCGCAGCCAACAGCCCCTGTACCCAGACAGCACCCCCTGCACTGAAAGACCAGGACCAGGATAGCGAAGAGGGCATGTGACCCAGCTGGAGGTCTGGGAGGGCTTCCTGGACGAGGTGAACCCAAGAACCAACGAGCTGGGAAGGGGTGTGCTGAGCAGGAAGGACAGCATGTGCAAAGGCTCGGGGTAACTTGCAGCCACTCTGTCCACGTGCCCAGGTCACCCTGCCATGTCCCAGCCCTGGACACCCCCTGGGTCTGTCTAGCCTCCGAGGGCTCTTTAGGTCACAGGGACCCCAGCTCCCGGCATGTGGTTCTGCCTTGGCAGAGAGAGGGGGACGCAGGTGCTGGGCTGCGGGCACCTGATAAGGTGAGGAGGACTGAAGCGAGAGGGGGCAGTGGAACAGCCACGTCATCGGGGGCCGGGAGGACGGGGGAGGGCAGGGATGACGCTCCCACTGGGTGACCTTAGTCAGCTGGCCAGGAGAGAGTAGGACCCGGGCAGGCGTTGAGTTCAAGGAGTTCCTACGCCCCCTAGCTTGAGCTGGTGACCCCTCCCAACTATGGGCCCCTAGGTCAGCCCCGGGACAGTCCCCTCTCCTGGAGCATACGCATGGGCACACACACGCGCCTGCGCACATGCACATGACCTTCCCCGGGACCTTCGCCAACAGCTCAGTGACAGCGGTGACAGCCTGGTGTGGGGTCCCCATCTCCATGCCCCCGGTGCTGCTGGTGCCCTTGCTATGGAGGCCAGCTGAGGGCTGTCGGGGGGCTCCGTGTGGGCATGTCTGAGGCCCAGAGCCATGCTGGCGGGGCCCCGAACTCCTTCCCTTTGGGCAGAAGCTCCAGGACCCAACAGGAAGCTGGATGGCCTGCCCTGTGGGGCTCCAGGCCCA
The DNA here is from genome assembly GCF_922984935.1 of Meles meles. Classification (NCBI taxonomy): domain Eukaryota; kingdom Metazoa; phylum Chordata; class Mammalia; order Carnivora; family Mustelidae; genus Meles; species Meles meles. Next base: position 147,031,587 of record NC_060071.1, on the reverse strand, counting down.
CATGTCTGCCCTGGACCCTGCTCGGGTCACCTCCCCTCTTGGGGTCCAGGCCCCGCCTCCATCAGGCTGACCACATGAGGCAGCGCTCACAGGCCCTCCCAGGAGAGCATGCTGCAGGGGAGGTGGTTGGAAGAAAACTATGGAGCACGGCAGTTTGCATTAAAACTGTCATCTCCCTGTCAGGGGAAGAGCAGTTGACCTGGCATTGAATCCACGTGACCTCAGAGGGACCCCACTCCTTGATCGCCATGAACCTCAGTTTCCCCATCTATAAAATGGGTGCAGTGCACACCTCCCTGTTGGGGCAGTCTGAGACCAGACAAGCAGCTTTACACACGTGCCTGGGGCAGGCAAGCCCTCGGAAGGTTCTGGAGATGTTGGTTGGCCGTTCGCGCCCCTCAGGAGGGATCCAGCCAGGGTGGGCTCCCCAGAGGCACAGAGAAAAGACTCTTCTGGGGCTGCAGGAAAGTGGGGGTCGCTGAACACAGGCACAGGCTGGGACAGACGACAGAGCTCGGAGGCAGGAGAGGGGACACCAAGGTCCTAAAGGGATTGTCTCTGGCTTCTCCTGGGAATCCCAGGTGCAGTGGGACATCCTGCAGACTGCGCTGGGCGCTGGGACAGCCGGCGAACACGGAGGGCGCGTCCCCCAGGCAGGCCGGTGAGCAGATGCTGCCCCCTCAGGACTGAGACAGAATGGGGAGGGCAGGCTGTGCCAAGGGCCTGGGGCTTGAGGGAGAGGAGGGGCAGGCCCGGAAAAAAGCTGGGGGCGCATGTCCCCAGCCGAGGGGGCAGCAGGGGCCAAGGCCCTGTGGTGGGAAGGAAGGGGCTCCGGCTGGTGCACCATCCAATGGCCAGGCTGAGCAAGGGGGCCAGCACCGGGAGGGGAGAGCCCCGCTGAGCCCGGGGTTTTTGCTTGGGATGGGCGCAGGTGGGGGATTTTGACCAGAGGTGGCCCATGGTGTGGCTGCGTTTCCTGGTGTGCCATTTGGCTGCTGGGGGGCGGGGGGGGGGGGGGAGATCAGGATGCAGGGGGCGTGGGGGGGTGCGGGGGTCCCTGTGCTAGAGACCTGTGAGCAGCGGCCGATCCCTGCCCTGGGGCCGGCTGCCCCAGCCGGGGTGTTGGGGGACCCCGGGTGTGGAGGAGTTAACCCGGAGCAGGAGGGAGATCGGTGCAATCCGGGCAGAGGGGACATGGGGACAAAGTCACCAAGACGAGAAGCCGCCTGCAGCACATGAGCAGTGACAAGCAGTTTAGGGCTCCTGGAGCGTGACTGCTGGGTGGGGCCCGAGCTCCGCGAGCCGGAAGACAGGCTGTCCTGGAAGGGGGTGTTGGGGGGGCCCCACCGGGACACTGGGGCCCTGAGGCTCCTTCAGACAATGCGCCTTCCCTTGGCCTCTGCCCCGCCGCCGCACCTCATCCCCAGAAAGACTTCGGCCCTCCAGGTGCACCTGACCCAGTAACCTTGTCAACCCCGAGGAGCAGGGAGGATTTTCTCCCCGCGGCCCAGGGCTCCCGGAAGTCACATGCCCTTCCTCCCCATGCCCAGCATGGCACCTGGTGCCGTAGACGTGAAGGGGAACAGAGAAGGCGAACGGCCCAGGCCAGGGCCCCAGGCGGCCTGAGCGATGGAGGAAGGGCGTCAGGAGGTAGTCACAGTCTGATGGGGACAGAGGAGGAAAGAGAGGGAACTTTCAGAGAGCAGGAACCAAGGAAGGCTTCCCAGAAGAGGTAACATTTGAACAGAGCCTCGCCAGAAAAAGAGGCTCTGGGCACTGAGAGAAGCGAGGACCACTGCCTTGATGGTGGGGGTGAGTGAGGCCACATGTGTGGCATCAGACAGGAATGGAGAGGGCCGGTGTCCTTTCCTGCAGGGAGAGGAGGAAGGGGGCCTGGTGTGTGGGGGCGGGGGGCCCAGGTGTGGCTGGGTGTGGCTGTAAGCCCCTTCTCCTCTCCCTGCACCCTGGACTAGTCAGGGGCAGCCACACTGGCCGCAGCCACCCGGACGATGGGGAGATGAGGTAGGAGAAGCGTCCAGCCCCTCCGTGTCCCTTTCTCTGCCTCCTTCCCCTCGGACCCACCGCCCTCTGAGCCGGCCAGGCTGACCTCCCCACCAGCTCCCTGAGCAGACAGACATCCTGCTCCTCCCAGCTGCCCCGCTAAGGCCCAAGGTGCCCCCCAGGACCACCTGGAGGCCCATATGGTCAGGTAGCCACTGTGTCCCACCTGAGGACACCCATGTCCCTGAGGGGAGCCCGGGGCCACCGAGGCCCCAGGAATGCAGGGCAGGCCGGCTTCTGCAGCCTGGGCCAGCCTCTGTCCATCTGTCCACCCAGTGGTCACCGGGCCCTTCAGCCAGCATGGGTGGGAAGGAGGCCTTGCGTGCCCAGTGAGGGGTGTCACTGTGACGGGTCCTCCCCGGGGCCACGGCTCTGCCACACCAGCCCCCACTGGGCAGCCACTGGCCCTGGTGTCAGCAGGCATGGCCAGGAGAGCCCAGCGGGAGGCTGTCGATTCCCTCTTCTGCTGTCCCTCCGCAGGCCTGGGGGCGGGGAGGATCTCCCTCCCTGCTCCTGTCCCCTGGCACAGATGCCCTGGGAGTGGGTGGCAGCCTCAGGAGAGGGCAGCAGATCTGGGTCTCCTCTCCTCCTCACCCCAGGCTGCTGTGTGATCATGGAAGAGATGCTTAGCCTCTCTGGACTCCCGTTTTCTCAGCTCTAGGTTGTGGAGGGTGGGGGGCACTCCCGGCCTCAGGCTGGGAATGAGACTTTGTGTCAGAATAAGAGTGGGTTGTCAGCAAAAAAAAAGAGTGCCGTGTGTGACCAGAAGCGGTGTGAGGGTCAAGTCACAGCCGTGCCCCCGACTCACTGGGCCTCCAGGCAAGCCCTGCCTCTTCCCTGGGCCTCAGTTTCCCCACAGACCCCAGCCATCCACTACTCTTCTGAAAACTCACCTGCCAGGAGTCCCCCTGCAGAGAGGCCCTTTGGAGGGAGGACTGGCTAAGGGCCGGGAGGGGGACCCCCACAGACTGGGCTGTGGTCCAGGCCCCCAGGGCAGACGGGCGGCTTCCGGGTGTTTCCACGGGCACAGGCCTGTCCTGCCCCTGCTCTGTTCACTCAGCAGCATTGGGGTCATTGGCCAAGGGTGGACTCTGGGGCTGGAATTTCAAAGCCTGTCCACCCGAGACCCAGCCAGGGCCCTGCCCCAGCCAGGGCCCTGCCCACCGCCCCTCCTTCACAGAGTGCTGGGGCCCCAGCTCAAGAGACCAGGGTCAAGGGCAGCCCATCTTACAGATGGGGACACGGGGGGCTTCCGGAAGTGGCGACCAGTGAGCGGGACACGGCCCGGGGCTGAGAGCTTCCCTACTTCCCCCTTGACCTGTCAAGTCAGCCCTTGAAGTCTTTTTTCCTGATTTCTCATCACTACAGGAAATGTGACAGATCTAGGGAAGTATAGAGGAAAATTCTCAGATTACGTAGAACCCCTCCACCACCACCCATGACAACGCTCACCCTTGTCCCCTGCTTTACTCTTGGCGGGTGTGGATATACGGATCTTTGGAGACGGGATCATAGTGCTCTCTCCACACCCGCGTCTCTCAGCCTGATTTCCGGGGCTGCGGCCTCCAATCGGATCTCTGCTCTGGCTCCGGGCGGGTGAGGCCACCAGAGCATCCCTGGAGAGACTGCAGGGACCATGGGCGGGGTGGGGCACTCCGAAGTGGACTTGGCTGGGGCGCCGATCAGTGTCCTGGTGACCCCGCACAGTGGCACCAAGCAGGGCAGGGCAGACCTGGGCCCTTCCCACATCTGTCTGACCGATCCGCTTCCCTGCAGCCCGCCCGCTGCCCAGCCCACACAGGCCAGAATTGGGCGAGAAGGGTCTCAGGGAGGGTGTAGTGGGCTCTGCCCTGGACCCCTAACTTCTGCCACGTCCTCGGCCCCCAGGACGCCCCTCCCCTGCGTGAGCCCATCACAGCCTCCGAGCACAGGTGGGGCCTGGTGTCAGGCTGTCCCTCCACACTCCTTGTCTCCTGGGCTCCCCACCCGAAGGGTCCCGCCAGGTGGGACCCTGCCCCCATGACTCTTCCCCGAAGCTGAGACCACGAGGTAGGCCTGCCGGTGGTGGGACGCAGTGCCACACCGCTGGGCTCCGGCAGCCACGGCAGGCAGGTGCCACGGCTGGGCCCCCCACTCGGGCTCCCACACCCGCGCTCTGACACCTCGCTAAGGAGTTCTGCTGCCCGGTGGGGGGCGGGTTCCACGCCTCCCTCTCTCTGTGCCCATGGTGGGCCCGGGCGGCCCCCACCCCCACTCTGAGCAGCTCTGTCCTCTTCGCCCACAGGCTGCGCAGCCCCTGGGTGCCCTCGTGCGTCGGGCAGCCCCGTGTCCTGCAGGGCCGACTGGCCAGGTCCTCGCCCTCGCTCTGGGACAGGTAACATGCCTGCTGTCTCCCTGGTTCCTTGGTGTCTCTGCGTCTGTCCCCAGACATCCCTCCCGTGTCTGCGTCAACTCACCCGAGACAGATGGGGAGGGGCCACGAGCTCATCCCCACCACACCTTCCTGTGGCATCCATCTCAGAGACGAGGCCCAGAAGGCCCCCACAGCCCGCACCCCCTGCCCCCCGCCAAGCACTCTGTCCTGGGGCTCAAGCCTCCCCCGAGTGTCCAGGGAGGGCTCCTGGGGGAAGGCGGGGTGAGAGGTGCTGCCCTGGGATGAGGCCCGCACTCATGAGCATTAGTTCTTCCCTGGGAGGAGGGAACACGCTTCCAGGGGATTCTCATGGGCCAGGAAGTGACTGGAAAACAGCCCCTCCCCCACACGCACCCTGTCAGGTTAGGTGCACGTCCTGATGAATTCACCAAGACACAGGGCAAAGCGAGGTGACTTCACCAGGCTGCAGGCCCAGTGCCTGGCTGGGGGCGTGGCTCTTACCTGCCGGCCTGGCTCTGGCTGGTCTGGTCACAAAGGCTGCCTGCGCCCTCCCTGTGTTTCCGTTAAGGGGCTGTTTCCAGATGTCACGGCCTCCTAAGTCAACTCCTCGCTCAGGGGGAAGCAGACGCCCCAGTCCCCGAGTGATTCCCCCAGATTCCCAGGAGCCTGGAAGCCCCGGGTGCACACGGCGCTTGCCTCTGGTATCAGCAGCTGGGGCAGTGCATGGACCGCACACCTACCCTAGCAGCACGTGGGTGGGTGCCTGCACCCTGCTTTACAGATCTGGAGACAGAGGCCGAGGTCAGGCAGGGCTCAAGTCGATGCTCAGGGAGGTGGGGGAGCGCTGGCAGCAACAGGGACACCACCCAGGTGACCGTGGTGGACCCAACCCGGGACCAGCCCCCGACCTTCCTGGATCAGGCCAAGGAGGGCATGTGTCCAAAGCTTCTGCATAGCTGGTCATCGACACTCGGTGACCAGCTGTGATGGGCAAAGGGTGAGGAGGGGTCACCACGGCCTCTCGGAGGCTGACTGGGGACTGAGGGTGGCTGTGCCCTTCTCAGGGGTGGGGACCGCCGAGGGCAGGGACAGGCAGCACTGAGGCATGGAGCGTCAGGTGCCTGTAGGCCGTGGATGTCTGGACGGCGTGGGGGGCGGACCAGAGAGAGGCCTGTGCTAGAGATGGAGCCATGGGGCGGGGGCTCGCTGTGTGGCCCGGCAGGGAGGAAACTGAGCCTGAGATGTTCAGGGAGGAGCTGGGTGCGAACAGGGCCTTGACGATCACCCGGGCAAAGCCGAGGGGTCTGCAGACGGGATGGAGCCCGATGGCAGAGATGGGCAGAGACGGGGTGGGCGTCTGCTGTGATTGAGGGCTCAGAGGTGTGTCTGGGGGCGATGAGGGGCAGGAGTCAGGGGCCGGGGATTCTATGGTCTCAGGCCTGGCCGGGGTGGGGCTTGGGATGGGTGAGAGTAGTGTCTGAGGGTCGGTGGGACGGAGCCACCCCAGTACGTCTGGAAGGCCACCAGGTGCCATGAGGCTCAGACGGGCCAGCTCGGTGCAGCGGTCATCTGGTGAGGGGGAGGCCTTGACTGGGTGCCCCCCCCTTCCAACCCTGTCGTGCGCTTGTCTCACCGCGGAAACGGTTCCCTCCAGATGGTGGGTTCCATGGGGGGTGGGGGGCTGCGCTGGCCCTTCCCACGGCTGCGGGGGCCAGGAATGGGCCAGGGCCGGAGAGGAAGGAAAGACCGTCTGGAATGGGTGGGACCTGTGGCCAGGTCACAGCAGGGCTGTGCCGTCTGCATGAGGGCGGGGTCCGTGCTGGGGTTGCGGGCGGGTTGCCATGGTTGGGAGGGAAGGTCCCCGGCTGCAGGTGGCAGGGTGTGGCCACTCAGGGGGCCGCCCCAGTGGATGGCCGATGCTGTCATCTCTTCCCAAGGGGGCAGACCCCTCCTGCACCTTGTGACAGAGGGCTGTGGGCCCACAGCCTCCCCAGGGCAACTGACTTCAGAGGCCTCTGCCCCACCCCCTCCCCGACACTACGCCTGCAGGGGGTGGGGCTGGCTGACATGGAGAGTCCCTCAGAAGCTAAGAAGCTCACCATCCCCCTGGGCAGAAAAGCTGGGGGCCAGGACCATCTGGGATCTGTAGCTGAAGGGTGGGGCAGTCCAGCATGCTGCCTGGAGGAGGCGGCCAGACCCGAGTGGGCAGCCGTGGGCACTGTGCTGCGGGGCTTTCCTGGATTATTGCTGTGCATCTCCCTTGGAGTCTGATCCCTGGGGGGACCTACCCCACCCTGCTCTGAGGTTCTCGAAACACAGGCAACTTTTTATTTTTATTTATTGAAAAGAATACGGACGTGGGCAGGAATCCAGGAGTATGTGATGGAGATCAGCTGGGTGTGCGCCCGTGGTCACCTGAGTGGCTTACACGCTGGGCGGGAGGCTGGAGACCGCCTGCTCCCTGGTGCCCTCACCCGGGTGTCGGTATCGGAAGTCCTGAGAACGCGGGCTCTTGCTCAAGCTCCCACAACACCTCTGGGCAGAGTCAGAGTTTTCAGCGGTCACCTGCGGACTCCCCTCCACCCCCTTTCCGCTGGGCCCACAGCAAAGGCGCCAGAAATGACTATTCAAAACGGTATTGGCTCCAGATTTTCCCCTGGGGGTGCACAGTTGTTCCAGCAAACAGTGGGCTTGCTTGCCTCCCCACTCCTCTGACCACGGGCACCTCTCTGGGCAGAACTGTTCTCAGAACCAGGGCTTTGCGTCCACAGGGCAAGATGGGGGCAGTCCACGCTTCGCAGGGGGAAGCTGAGGCCTGAAATGATAGCGGGCAGCCTGGGGTCCCATGGCAGTGGGGACCAGCGGCAAGTTGGTGTACAGCAGCCCACCCCATGACGCCAGGCTGGAGTTCAGCTGCGGGCCGCACCTCCCTGGTGGGCTTCGTTGGCCTTGGAGCCCTGGGCCCGGGCTGGGGGGCCCTGAACAGAGCTGGAATCGCAGCTCCACTTATGGCTGACACCCAGCAGACACACTTGGTGCCCGGCACCTGGCTGAGTGCTCAGCCTGAAAGGGGGACGCACATGAGTCCGTGTGTGTTTCGTAGTCTCTCGGGGCTTCGTTCCTGTGCAGAGTAGCTCCCCACTGCCCCATACCGCGCGTGGCCACCAGCCTTGCCCCTCCTGCCTTTTGCCTGACTCTAGAATCAAGAGCATGCTGTCAGTGGGCCATTAGCCTGCGTCTCTGTTTTCTGGACTGGGGTCCCAGTGTCCTGGCATGCTAGAGGAGCCCAGCGTCTGTGGAGAAATCGGAGCCTCAAGAGCTGGGGCTGGGGCTCTGGAAGGCTTCCTGGAGGAAGGGGGACGGCGAGCAGACCAGGGCTGTGCAGAATTTCCGAAGCGGTGTGCAGCTAGCTGGCCACTGGGCCGAGGCTGCCTGGGCATGGGGTACACAGCCCGTCCTCTCCCAGTCCCGGAGGTCAAACAGCCGGTTTGGGGAGGACCGCTGGCCCTGAGCTCCCCCACCTGGCGCCATGGAGGAGCTCAAGGGTGCGGCCCCTGCACTCTGTGCCAGCCAGAGCCAGCTCTGAGTCGGAGAGCCCGGGGGGCTGATGAGCACTCTTCAGACCAGGGTCCTTTAAGCCGTCCCAAAGGCTCGCCAGGTTGGGGCGGGGGCGGTGGCTGGGAGGGCCCGGGGTCAATCGCTCCTCCAGGGGGGCTGCGCGGGCATTTACTTAGGGCGCCGCTGGGCCTGACCGCCTCTCTGACACCCGAGGGGCTGGGCGCCACCGCGGGAGGGGGGTGCGGCGTGCGTGTGTGTGGGTGTGTGCGCGTCGTGCGCACCCGCGTGTGGTCGGGCGTCGGGGCGCACGCGGGGCACACCCGCGGCTGGCCCGCTGGGGCTCGGCTTCCCGCGCTCAGCGCCGCGGCCCGGCCCGCCGCCGCGTGTCGTTGCAGCGCGCTGCAGGAGCAGAAGGGCGAGCTGCGCAAGCGGCTGTCCTACACCACGCACAAGCTCGAGAAGCTCGAGACCGAGTTCGACTCCACGCGCCACTACCTGGAGATCGAGCTGCGGCGCGCGCAGGAGGAGCTGGAGAAGGTCACCGAGAAGCTGCGCAGGTACGGGGGGCGGGGCCGGGGCGGGGGCGGGGCCCGGCGGCGGGGGGCGGGGCCCGGAGTCTGCGGCCGCCAGGGGAACCCCGCTGGCTCCGGAGCGAGGGTCTCCGCTCACCGCCGCCAAGCCGGGGCTCGGTGAGGGCGGGCTCCTTTTCCGAAGTCGCACTTTGTGCCAAGAGCGGCTGGGTCGGGACTGGACTCTGGGTCTAGCTACCGCCGGACAGGCTCTTCCCAGGCACCTCTCCCTTGTCTGTTCATTCCTCTCAGTTAATCTTGGGGGATGGGGGACAGCAGCACGACACAGGTGCGGCCACCTGCAGTCCCCCCCCCCCCCCCCGCCGGCCCTCTGGGTCCCCACCCACTGGCCCCTGGGTCTCTGAGAGGAAAAACGATGTCTAGCCCCGGAGATGGACCAGTGGTCCGGGACCGTTCCCTTGAGCAGCGTGGCCGCAAGTGTTGGGCCAGGTGTGCCGAAACCAAACTTTTCTAAAAACTTGGTTCTTCGTGTTGAAGGCATTTTCCTAAAAAGTATTACACACTCTCCAGCCTTTAGGAAGATAGCAAAGAGAATACGGAGTTTGCCCTTGGCTCGGTTTATTCTAAACATTGATAGGGCCTATAGGCTGGGGCTGCCCGGGGGGGTGGGGAGGGGTTTGCCAGGAGGGCTGTTTGTCGGTCCCTGAACATCCCCCTGCTCCATCTAGTCGAGAGGGAACCAAGTTTAGGCCGTTCAGTCAGACCTCCATTAAGATCTCTCCTCTGCCACTTACTGCTTGAAGCCCCTCCAGCCTCAGTTTCCCCATTGGTAAGACTGGGCGGGGGGCCCACAGTGACCCTCCACCCAGGCTGTCAAGAGGATGGACACCCCAAATTCCCTTCCACCCTCACACTACATGCCGTGGTGGGAACACGGCCCCTGATCCCCACCCAACACCTCGAGGCGGAGTGGATGAATGTGAGTGAACTGGCTGGGAGCAAGGACGGGACAGAGCCGCTTGTGGGTACAGGCCTTCCCTTCCCATCCCAGGCCTCCTCGTCCCTGGCCCAGGAGAGCCCTCCGCACAGTAGCTTTCTGCTGTGCGCAGAGGTGCAGGCACACCCGGGTGGGAGCAGGGGGCGGGCGTAGGCGGCCTGTGCTCAGCCCTGCTCTGCCCAGCCGGCTGGGGGCCGCAGGGGTCACGGGCAGCCGGGCCTGGCACCGCAGCCTCCGCACTGTTCCAGGATTCAGAGCAACTACATGGCGCTGCAGAGGATCAACCAGGAGCTGGAGGACAAGCTGTACCGCATGGTGAGGGCCCCCCACCGGCCGCCCCGGCCCCGCCCGGGGTGCCCCTCTCGGAACCCTGGTGGCGAGCCACCAGCCAGGCTGTTGCCTGTGCAGGAGCTGCTCACAGGGCTTCTTTCCTGGCCTCCATCCCCCAAGTCCCGTCCCCAGGACCAGTTTGTTGCAATGCACGGGTGGGTGCTCTCGGGACTAGGAAGTCGTAGGGTTCCAAGCTGCCCCGTGAGCCTCCTGTGTGAGCTGGGGACAGGGACCCCCGCTTTAGCAGTTGGCCTGGAGACCCAGACCTGGCGGGACGGAGGCCTGAGCTCGGGCCCTGGGTGAGCCAGAATGATATTCGAGCCCAACTGTGCCTCCTGTGGGGACGCCCCATCTTATGGTAAAGAATAGAGGGGAAAGTCCCGCTCCTGGCTCCTGCGCGGGCAGAGACCCTCCGGGAGACGCTCTCACCGTCTGCAAGTGCGGCCTCTTTTTTGTGTTGATTGGGCTGTTGGGACCCCAGTTTGGAAGAGAAGGGGACAGTGGCAGAGACGTCCCCGTCCTGTATGGCTGGTGTGTGGGGGAGGGGCTGGCAGGCTCTTGCACCTTCCCTCACCGAGAGGACTTCCCACTCCTTCTAGTAGGTTACGGGCTTATTTTGTTTCTGAAAATCAGAAATGGGTGTTCGACCTTCCATCTTAGAATGCTGTCAGAGCCCAGACAGCGCGGCCTGGGACCCTGGACAAGGGCCCTTGCCTTTCGGAGCTCAGGTGGAGGCTGAACGAGAACAGGTTCAAGGCAGGAGCGGGTGCAGTGCAGGGCCAGGGCCAGGCTTTGTGCTGAGGGCAGACTCCCCTCAGACCCAGGAGGAGGGACTACTGTCCCCGTGGTGTGGGTGAGCAGGAGCTCAGGGAGGCAGTGACTTGCCCGAGGCCGTCTGGCTCGGCAGTGGTGGGAGCACAGGTGAATTCGAACCTGGTGGTCGGTGCTCCCACTCCCACTCTCCTTGGCCTTGCAAACCCCTCATCGTTATCGACTGCAGGAGGCACCCAGGAGGCCTAGGGAGCCACTGGGCTCGAGGCCCAGGCCTTGGCTGACCGGTGACCAGCTGCTTCCCATACCCCTCACCCCTCGTCCCAGGGCCAGCACTATGAGGAAGAGAAGCGCGCACTGAGCCACGAGATTGTTGCCCTCAATAGCCACCTGCTGGAGGCCAAGGTGACCATCGACAAGCTGTCGGAGGACAATGTGAGTGTTGGACCACCGTGACCCCTGGGGACCCATGGCCCCGTGGCCTCCAGGCTTCAGGGGCTGGCACAGGCAAGGTGGGAGATCGGGCACTGGGGGAAGGACAAGGCGACCTCCCAGCGGAGATATACTGCCAAGGGTATTCAGGAGAGACCCTCTGCTGGAAGGAAACGGGGCTCGAGGGAGCAACTGGCCCATATCATTCCGTTCAGGGAGAGGCTTCCTGACCCCAGGTTTGGGGCGTGCTCACTCCGGCCCCAGCCAGCCTTCGTGGGCGTCAGAGCCGTGTGGCTGCCCTGATTGCAGGGGCCCCGTGAGATGGGCCCAGCCCCACTCGGAGGGCACCTGACAGCTGGCCACACATTCACTAAGGAGTGTCTGCTTCCGCCTGGACCTCCGAGGCGGTGAGATCATGGTGTGAAGGACACAAAAACTCTCCCAGCCCACGAGCAGTTTGCGCCCGAGCAGGGGAGGCTGCAAACCAGACAAGACGCAAGCCGGGTCGCGTGTTGTGAGTGCTCTCGGCCAGCAGAGGACGGCCCTGCAAGAACAGCGCAGGGAGCTCCAGGGGGGCGGGGGTCCCAGGGTTTGAGGTCAGAAACAGAACAGGAGGCCACACCATGCAGGCTTCTCTAGGAATCTCGGGGGTTTGGGTTTTTTGTTTTGTTTTTTTTTAAGATTTATTCATTTGACAGAGAGAGATCACAAGTAGGCAGAGAGGCAGGCAGAGAGAGAGGGAAGCAGGCTCCCCGCTGAGCAGAGAGCCCGATGCGGGGCTCGATCCCAGGACCCTGAGATCACGACCTGAGCCGAAGGCAGAGGCTTTAACCCACTGACCCCCCCCCCCCCCCAGGTGCCCCTCTCGGTTTTATTCTGAATGAAGTAGGGAGCCATGGAGGTTTCTTGAACAGAGTAACATGACTAGGACCTATGCTTTTCTGGGCTCACTGAGAAGACAGCGGGGACAAGGTCCGCAGCAGAAGGCTCAAGGAGGCAGCTGTGGCAGCAGCCCAGGCTGGCAGCGGCTCGGCCAGGATGAAACCCGTGGGGTGGGGAGAAGGGCTCAGGTTCTGGTTCCGGTTCAAAGATGGAACCCACTGCATTAACAGAGATTTTGGACGTGGGGTGTGGGGGAATAGAAGCGCCTAGCCCAACTGCAGGGTTCAGAGCCCGAAGGAAAGAAGCGACCTGCTGTCTCCTAGGGGGCCGCCTGGGGAGGAGCAGGAATGGGGCTGGAGGGGGCACGCTCGGATGGCAGTGTCTGGAGTTGAGGGCAGAGACAAGCGTAGAGATGCGGTGAGATGGCCGAGGAGGGTGGGCACAGGAGGGGGAGGCCCTGCATGGGGCCTGGGGCCATGCTGGAAGTCCACGGTGGGTGCGGTGGCAGACCCAGGCCAGCCAGCCAGTGCGCACAGCCCTCTGAGGCCAGGGCCAGCCAGGGAGCTCTCGGGGAGGGGAGCGTCCAGTCTCTGCTCTCGGCCAACTGTGTCCTTCCCAGGGAGCTCGAGGAGACGTTGAGGCTGGGGACCCAGTGTCTCTCCACTTTGCAGGCCAAGCTGGGGGCACAGACGGTGGAGGTGGGGGAGCCTCCAGGAATGGGGGACGGCGTGGGGGGCAGCGGGGCCGGTGCCTTCCACAACCTGTCCGAGCTGCAGGATACCTGGTCCCAGCTGAGCTGAGACGGGGAAGCTGGCGGATCTCGGGGCCCGTTGGTGGACCCCGGCTCCCCGTGAGGGAGTCCTCCTCATGGTGGAGGGCCTCCAGGACGGGGGACAGGCCCAAGCACGGGCACGTGCAACAAAGATGACCTCAGAGCCTCGCCGATCCTACTGTTTGCGTCTGTTTTCAGCTCCGGAGGCTGAGCCGGTCCCGCCCCACCTCGGACCCACAGGCCCTCTGCCCCACCTCGCCCTGCCCCTCACCCAGCCCGGCAGCCACCCCCATAAGCAGGCCGCACTTCAGGAAGGGGGCTGTGGAGCCAGCAGAGACGCGGGGAGGCAGGGGCTGCAGGCACATTCCTTACCACCGGCTGGTGCCGGCCCTCTCCGCTGTGGGCGACGGGGGTGGGGGGGGGACAGGACAGCCATGCTCTCCACGCCCGGGGTCTCTGGGAATTCAGGGGCCACTGGAGGCCCTTCTTCCTCCTTGGGGGAGGTTCCCGTCTGGGGCGGCAGCGGAAGGGCCTGGCAGGGCCCTCTCTGTGCACCAGCAGCTCCAGGTCCGAACCGAGGCTCCCCCCAACACCCCCCACCAGTCCAGTCTGCAGGCGAGCACGTGAGGCCCCTGAGGGTCCTTGTCCGGCCTGCTGCCCAGCCAGCTGCCCCGCACCTGGTCTCCGTGCTGGCCCCGGGCGGCGGGGCCCCGCACCAGGGGCAAGCCTGCACCAGATGGCCTCCCTTGTCTTCTAGGAGCTCTACAGGAAGGACTGCAACCTAGCGGCCCAGCTGCTGCAGTGTGGCCAGAGCTACGGCAGGGTCCATAAGGTGTCCGAGGTAACGCCAGCCCTGCCCCCGCGAGGCTGCCCTCGCCCCCCAGGACGCCTTGGGGCTCCAGTCCTACAGGCCCCACCCCAAAGCCACTTCTCCCCTTTGAGGGGAAGGCGCCACGTAAGCCTGAGCCCCTGTCCTCCTCTGTCCTGCAAGGATCCTGGCCTTTCTGAACGTGGTGCAGGGTCCCCCCAACCCCGACACCTCCACACCCAGCTTGGACGGCCTGCCCGTTCCCCGTGCTTGCCTCGGGGGGCTGCTCCTTGACCCTGCTCCAAGCTCCTTGTCCACGGAGCACTGAGGGGGCAGTGACCCCCGTTTGAGCCTCGTATAAACTCTAGGCTTTGGTTTGGGCACCATCACTGACAGTGGCCATTTCAGAGATGAGAAAACTGGCTTCACGTGGAGTGACTCAGCCAAGGCCCCAGGATCCCCTCCCCCCACCCCACCCCCCCCGCCGCCCCGCCAGGCTGCCCCAGGTTCACGCATTGCCCTCACCCTGGCCTCGGCCCGTGTACCCTCTCCCCTGGGCCTGGGCCGCACCTAAGACACTCACAAAATGGATCAAACAGTAGTGGGACGGCCCCACGGGGGACCTGGTGCTCGTGCAGAAGCCGCGGGGCACCTGGCCCCCAGTCTGTGTTTCATCTGAGTCTGTCTTGTTCAGGAGCACCCAGGCCTCATGACCCGGTAGGGGGTGCCCCGACAGACCCTGGGGCCGGGAGAGCAAGCAGGCCCCTCAAGTAGGAAGAGATGAAGGTGGCTGCAGCCCCACGAAGGGCCCAAGTCAGACCCTGGTTCCACCTTCTGGGCTCTTCAGAGCCCGGCCGTTGTAGGCTGGAGAGACAGAGGTGACCAGGGGGTCCTTGGGCGAGTCTCAGGAACCTTCCCCAGGAGACGGTGCCGTCCAGAGTCCTGGGTGCTGGCCCTAGGGTGTAGTTTGAGAAGCCGTGGCCGGGTCCCTCTTCCCTCTGTGCGTCTCTTGGTCACGGCCCCAGCCACAGGTGCCGGGCTGACTGCTACCCCGTCCCTGCCCTCCCCCCCCCCACACCCGACCTGTCCCAGCTGCCCTCCAACTTCCAGGAGCGCGTGAGCCTGCACATGGAGAAGCACGGCTGCAGCCTGCCCTCCCCGCTCTGCCACCCGGCCTATGCCGACAGCGTCCCCACCTGCGTCATTGCCAAGGTGCTGGAGAAGCCTGACCCCACCAGCCTATCCTCCCGCCTGTCCGACGCCTCAGCCCGCGACCTGGCCTTCCGGGATGGGGCGGAGAAGCAGGGCCCACGGCCCCCCTACAAGGGAGACATCTACTGCAGCGACACGGCCCTCTACTGTCCCGAGGAGCGGCGGCGCACCCGGCGGCCCAGCGGGGACGCGCCCGTGACCGACGTGGGCTTCCTGAGGGCCCAGAACTCCACCGACAGCGCGGCCGAGGAGGAGGAGGAGGCCGAGGCGGCCGCCTTCCCCGCGGGCTTCCGGCACGAGGCCTTCCCAGGCTACGCGGGCTCACTACCCACGTCCAGCTCGTACTCGAGCTTCAGCGCCACGTCGGAGGAGAAGGAGCACGCCCAGGCCAGCACGCTCACGGCCTCGCAGCAGGCCATCTACCTGAACAGCCGCGACGAGCTCTTCGACCGCAAGCCGCCCGCCACTGCCTACGAGGGCAGCCCGCGCTTCGCCAAGGCCACGGCCAGCGTGGCAGCGCCGCTCGAGGCCGAGGTGGCCCCGGGGTTTGCGCGGACCATGTCTCCGTACCCAGCCGAGCCCTTCCGCTTCCCGGCTTCCCCGGGCCCCCAGCAGGCCCTGATGCCCCCAAACCTGTGGAGCCTGCGGGCCAAGCCGGGGACGGCCCGGCTCGCTGGGGAGGACGTGCGGGGCCAGTGGCGACCCCTGAGCGTGGAGGACGTTGGCGCCTACTCCTTCCCGGCCACCACGGCCAGCCGCGCCTCACCCTGCAGCTTCTCGGAACGCTACTTCGGCAGCGGGGGCAGCCCGGGCAAGAAGGCCGAGGGCCGCGCCAGCCCCCTCTATGCCACCTACAAGGCCGACAGCTTCTCGGAGGGTGACGACCTCTCCCAGGGCCACCTGGCAGAGTCCCGCTTCCTCCGGGCCAGCGGCGACCTGAGCCTGAGCCCCGGCCGTGCGGCTGACCCGCTGCCCGGCTACGCACCCAGCCAGGGGGACGCGGAGAGGCTCGGGGTGCAGCTGTGCGGGGCAGGCGGCAGCCCCGAGCCCGAGCACAGCCCCCACAGTTCCAGGGACTCCCTGGAGCCCAGCTCCATGGAGGCCTCCCCGGAGATGCACCCCGCCGCCCGCCTCAGCCCCCAGCCGGCCTTCCCTCGGACTGGTGGCTCGGGGCTCAGCCGCAAGGACAGCCTCACGAAAGCGCAGCTCTACGGAACCTTGCTCAACTGAGCGCCTGCCTGCAGGCCGCGGCCACGGGGCCGCCCCCTCCCACCCCTGGGCCCCAGAGGGCACAGCTCGCCTCTTCCCAGACACCTGTCCTCCCCAGCCCCCCCGCCAGCCAGCACCCTCTGTTCCCCCCAACCCCGTTGAGCCTGAGAGGAGGACCCCTCCCACACCATCTCGTCCACCCCAGCCCCACCACGGTGGAATGTTTTTCACGCCCCAACATCCTTCCCCACCTGAGATGAGCATTCCCCCCTTTTATAAAGTGAAACTATTTTTATAGAGAAAAAGGGTCTTTCTTAACGCACTTGGCCTCCAGCTCCCTGGACGGCAGCCTTGGCGTTTTCAACACAAAGCTCCTTTATTTTTCGGGGAGGACAAGTAGGGCCTGCCCCTGGGAGGGGAAGGACGGGGTCTCGTGGAGACACCCCCCCGTGAGCCGGTGACGAGGGAACCCGAAACTCTGTCCACGAAGAGGGGAACTGGAATGGGTGGAGGGATGTGAAATGTTTTTAAACTGTTTTCGCCGTGTGACCGACACACCACCCCAGCTCTCCCGTGGTCCGTAGTCCCGAGTGGGGCCGGTGCTCGTCCCCCAGTGTCCCGCTCCCCGGCATCACCTCGCTCTACCTCAGACGTAATGAGGCCCTTGACTCCCGGCGTCTGTGGCTCGCTTTCCTGTCGTCTGCGATGCATGCCCGGTCTGTTAGTACTGTACTTCCGTTCATTAATAAAAGACATCGGTGGAAAGAACCGGGCTCCGGGTTGTTTCTTCTCCCCTCCGCCTTAAGACCGCAGAGACCCAGCATCCTGGGCAGCATCCGAGCGCCGCCACTGTCTGACCCTGCTGGGCCTTCTTGCGCTTTCTAGGACGGGCCTTCTCGCTTCCCCTCCTCCTGCTGCCCCTCACCCCCTCTCACGTCTCGCATCTGGCTTCTGCGTGGACATCCCCGAGGCGCTCCTTCAAAGCAGCTCTCATTTCTCTGAAATGTCTTTGTTTGGCCCCACTGTGAAGGGAGTTCTCACTGTGGAGGGAGGTAGCGGGGGGGGGTCTCTTCCCCCAAAACACACACACACACACACACACACACACACACACACACACACACACGGCGATGCTGTCTGCGCGTTCCCCGGCCTCCTATTAGTGTGGGGATGTCCGTCCGTCCGTCCATCCGTGGGGAGCTGTCCTCGGACGACTTGCCCTCTGCTCTCTGGCCCCTTCGGAATGTCCCTCCAGTTGTCTGCAGGTCCTGAGGCGTGTCGCTGTGCATGTGCCCTTCCTGGGGGTTCACAGGAGTCTTGGATCTGCGGGTTGGTCTACTTCACCAGTTCTGGAAAATGCTCAACTTTAATTTTCCGTTCCTCTCTCTTCCTGGGACTGCCTTAGACACAGCCCCTCTCACTGCACCCTCTGGGCACGCTGCCCTCCCCCCTGCGTGTCCTGCACTGGGGGTTCCCCGAGCTCAGCCCACGTGATTTGCCTTCCCTCACACGCATTCAGCTTTGTGCACACCCAACACAGCCACTGGGTGTGTAGTTTTCTGTGAATTTGTCCATTCCTAGATGTTGTTCGGTTGTCTCGCAAACCTACACTGCCTCCTCAGTGTCCTGCTCCCTGGAGATCATTTCTCGCTTTGCCTTTTGTTTCCTTAAACATGTGGGCACAGCCGGGTCAGACTGCGTCTGGCACTTCCCTTGTGGGTTTCTCTTGGTTCCTGCTCTTGCTGTCTCCTTTCCTCATGAGCCTGGTTATCTCAGATGCACGCTCGTCCCTGTCCTCGAGAATCTACTTGGGGGTTCTGCAAAGCCTAGGGTGGAGGCCAGTCCTCACAGGGTCTGCTCCCTCCAAGGGCCTGGACCCTTCCTGCTGGACACCAGCCGGCTCCGGGTGCAGTCCTTGCAGTGGCCTGGCTCACCCTGCAGTGTAGACCCAGGGTGAGTCTGCCTCTTGCCAGGGGCCTCCAAGGAGGGTGGGCATCAGCAGGGGCTCCCAGCATCCCTGCACTTGACCTGCCTCTGCAGGAGAGCCCAGCGCCGGCCCAATCACCCTGCCGAGAAGCCGTGCCCCAGGAAGCCGTCTCCTCCAGCCAGAGGGAACGGGGAGAAGCTTGGGAGTCGGCTCCCCTCTGGGGGCCCAGTTTCCTCACAGGCAGACAGGAAGCGACCCTGAATGAGGGGGAAGCACGTGGCCCCTGGCACCCAGCAGACCCTCAGAGGTGTTCCCAGAGGGGAGCCCGCATCTAGTCAGCCCCACACGTTGGCTGTGCGAATGGGGGTGGGGCTGCCTCTTCCGGCCTCCGCTTTCCCTCCTCCAGGGGATTACAGTCCGGCCTGGCTCTCGCTCCCCACGGCCGATGGACTCAGAAGTGTCAGGCCCTGGGTAGCAGGGCTGGGGACCCTGCGGCTTTGCAGACTGGGCCGAGGGCCCTCTCAGGTTTGGGGCTTTAGCCCCCACATGGTCACCCAAGCATCCCGCAGAGCTCACAGAGCTGCCCTGCCATGACCTCCAAAACCAGCCAGTCGGAGCCCCGAGGGGGTCTTGTTTCCAGAGGGCCTGCTCGGGGCTGGGCGGGGACAGTGACTTCTTTGGCCAAGAGCCAGGCAGCCTACAACGATGGGCTGACCTGGCCACACAGAGCAAGGGGGTGGGGTGTCTGGAGTTCCATCACGTGATTTTGAGCAGACTCAAGTTGACACCACCTTGAGTGGGGGCTGGCAGGCATGGGATGCTATGGTCCCAAACCACTTCTTGAGGGGCTGAGCTGGAAAGACTTGGTTTTCGCTCAAATCCCCCTGGCTCCAAACCAGCTCTGCAGGACCTTGGGTCTCATGAGTGCAGGTGGCTCTGGTGAGCGACTCTCCGAACCCCCCTCAGTGGGGACTTGGTGCGTCCCTCCTCTTCCTGATAACGGGGCTGGTGGGCACCTGCCCTGGGCTGGCCACGGGGTCCCTGCTCTGCCCACAACGAACTCAGAGGTCGGGGGGAGGCAGATGGTGTGACCCTAGGCCCAAGGCTTCAAGAATACAGAGCCCTGCAGAGAGGCAAAGGTCCCTCCTGCTCCAGTGGGCAGAGAGCAGCCCTCGAGGAGGACGCTCATGCTGGGTACTGAAGGATGAAGACGTCGTCAGCGGGCATTTCAGACAGAGGGAAGGCCTGTGATGTGTGATATGTGATCGCAGGGGAGTTCTAGAAATGTCTCTATGCTTCCATGCGCCTGCCTTAGGGTTCAGCCTGGGGGCCACCAGTTTCCCTCGAAATCTGTCCTGGGATGTTCTGCTAGATGGGAACTTCTGGGCTATGGCGAGGCCTTGCTCTCTACTTTCTTAGCCCCATCTACCCAGGCAGCCCGCCAGCCGCAGAGTGGGGTTCCTTCCTCTCGCCCCTGGCCCGCCCCACCCGTGCATCCACCCGCCTCCTGCCAAGCTGTGCATTCTTCTCCACCCCCAGCCAGGGCAGCGCTGGGCTGGCTCTGCCACTTGCTCGCCATGTGACCTTGGGCCAGTCTCCCCTTCTGCAGCCTAGGGACGTCAGGAGATCCCCAGGGGTCTCCATGATCGCTGGCTGTCCTGGTGCACGGGGAGCCACAGGAGAGGCTGGAGAGAGGGAAAGAGCACATGCTTCAGAGTCCAACGGTGTCCCACGCAGCAGTGCCCGCCACTGGACAGCAGAGCGGGGCCCCCTGGGCGGTGGGGGTGCGGCTTCGAGCATCACCCCCGGCCGGCAGCACCCGCAGCCACACGCCGGCACCCCTGGAGGAAACTGCTCTTCTCCCACGAACGCTTCAGGTCTGTGTCCCGGAGTACAGGGGAGAGGGTACAAGAAAGCACTCAGCCCCGGGAAGGAGGGTGGACGGCCCGGCCCACGCTTCTTTTCATTCCAGCTCCGCACTGTCTAGATTTAGCTCCCTTATTTTAAAATTGCAGATGATGAACTCCCCAACACCTTGCAGAGGATCCGAGCGAGCCTCTAAGAAGGCTCTAGAAGACGGCGTTCGGAGAAAGCGATAAAGGCACGGAGCATGCCTGCCATCCTTTCCCAATAAAATAACCTACAAAGGTTGCGGGCGCTGGGGGGGTGTTGGCAGCCGGCACCCGCAGGGCATGGAGTTGAGGCATCAAGTCCAGAGAGGAAAGCGCCAAGAAGCAGCCAGAGTGGGGAGCCCTGCACGGACCCTGCCCCAGGAAGATCAGAGCTCTGGCTGGCTCAAGGGGACGCGCATGGAAACGCGGCGGACTTGGCCAACAGAGACTTGGATGCTGTTGGCCCCGAGTGAAGCGGAGAGAGACGGCAGCGATCCGCCCGGGCTTTCCTCCGCGTCTCCTGCCCTGCTTGTTCCCACAGGCCCGTCTATAGAAGAGGAAGCAGGCTCAGAGAAGCGAAGCACCCGCCAACATCCCAAGCAAGTGAGTGCTGGGCTTGGGGCCCGAGCCAGCCTCCCGACTCCAAACCCCACAGGGTTGCAGGCAGCCGGGGTGTGTGCTCAGTGCAGGAGACGGGGTGGGCAACTGCTGGCCACACGCAACACTCACAGCAAAGCCTGATTTAATATAGTCTGTAAACAATGCTCATATTAAACAAGCGGTAATGAGGCGCCTGAGTGGCACAGTCAGTTAAGCGTCTGACTCTTGGTTTCAGCTCAGGTCAGGATCTCAGGGTCGTGGGACTGAGCCCTGTGTCAGGCTCCAAGCTCAGCACAGAGTCTGCTTCAGATTCTCTCCTTCTCCCTTTGCCCCTCCTGCTCGTGCCCTCTCTCTAAAATAAACAAATAAGTCTCTTTTTTTTTAAGTGGTAATAATAATATGTCACTGCAGGGAAAGCAAACCATGAGCTGTAATTCATACTCAGAAGATACTCCACACAAGAAAGGCAGAAAACCACCCAGTTCAGGCTACACTAGACGGCAGGACATCCGGCCTCTAGGATCTAGAGCTGGACGGTGGAAAGCAGAGGTGGAACAGGCAGACGAGAAGTGCTCTGGGAAAGCCAGTCCCCGCTGCAGACAAGGGCAGACAAGGGCAGCCCTTCCTCCTGGCCTTGTCCAGATTCATTCACAAATCACTCATTCACTTGACAAGCGTGTCCGAGGACCTGTTCAGGCTGGATCTGGGGAGATACACCCTCATGAAAACACCTATGGGGGTCCCACCACACTTCCCTCTGGCTCCATGGTGAGAGCTGCGCCTGGCCAAGGACCCCTGGTCCGGAGTGGGTGTGACCAGAAGCTAGTCGATCAGCGCCTTCCTTCCCTGAGACTTTTGTCAAGTGGGAACAGAGGAAGGCGGCAGCCCCTTGCTGGTGGCTTCTGCCGTGAGAGTGAAGCAGGCTCAAGCCAAGGCCCAGAGGGTGAGAGAGGGACTCGTCCATCCTTGGCCTGCCACGATGAGGCCTGAGAATGGGGCCAGCATGCACCCTCTGGTCTAAACTGTCTCAGCGCCGCGACAAATGGCGGTCTGATACTATTACTACCAATACTCCCTGCTGTTGTTTCCTGAGTGCTTACTGCATACACGTCCTGCCAAGAGCTGTACAGACCTCAACCTCATTAACCCTCACAAGCTGGGTACTACCAATTCTCACTTCACAGACAGGGAAACCGAGGCACTGGGCGGCTCAGCACTTCCCTGCGGCCACACAATGAAAGGTGACGGCAGGATTTAAGTCTGCGAATCTGACCCCAAAGCCTGTGTCCTGCCAATGAGCCACAAGTGCAGTTGTTCACTGAACACCTACTGTGTGCCCGGGGCCAGACGTACAGCAGGGAACAGGCACCCAGCGTCCTGGGAAGCGTACACTCCACTGCACACAGCTGTGTGTCAGCGACAGGGAAAACCTCAGGCAGAGCTAAGCACTCTGGGTAAAAAGACCGAGAACAACAGGAGCGTGTTAGGCACAGAGGTCAGGGGAGGCTCCCTGAAGGCCCACCCACTGTCTACACATCCCATGAGACAGGCAGGGAGCCAGGGGGCACTGGGAGAAATCATGACCCAGTGGAAGGGACGGCAGGAGCAAAGGCCCTGAGGCATCACACCATGGGAGCACCATGGAGGAAGCCATTAGCCTGTAAGGGATACCGGTGATATGGGAAGGCTCCATTTCACAGATAAAGCGACCTGAGTCCAGGCTTCTAAGATCACTGAGCTTCCCACACAGAGCAGGGGAACTCATGGGGGGTGGGGGTGAGAAAGCGTGCGGGCGGGAGGCCCAGCAGGGCGGCCACGCCAGGGTGAGGGAGGAGTGTCCATCACTTGCGCCACGTTCTGAATGGACGTTCGCTCGGCCTCCGCTCCCCCTGCCCCCCTGCCAGGGCCAGGGCCTCATGGGCGGCTCTACGTCTGTAGGGACCAGGCCCTCAGAGCCTGGGACATGATTCTCTTTCTTTTTACCAAATCGGCCATTCTTGAGCCTAAAAAAAGAAAGTGCTCCCAACCTGAGCTCCGCCAACTTTCAGCCTGGCAGCATAGAGTCACTGGGCCCCTGTACCCACACAAGCCTGGAGGTTCACTTCTCTCAGCAGCCTGAAGAGCAAGTGCCCCCCACGTTCAGGCGCAGCGTCCACTGTTGCGCTGAGTGCTGCGTCCACTCAACACCCACTGCCGGCCAGGGTCCCCACTGACTATGGGGCAGAAGCAGGGGCAGGGATGAAGGCTAGCAAAGGAGTCAGCCCTTAGGACGAGCCTGACCTCAGGGCCTTTGCACTGCCCTTCCCTCTTCCCAGAACGCCTGGCTCATGGACCCCTGAGCAAGTTAGACATACTGAAATAAACATATTTATGCACCAACCCTCTGCAAGCTCCAGATGCCCTTCCCCATCTGTCCGGTTCCTTTCCTAGGACTGGAACCCCGGGTGTAGTGACACCTACCACAGACTTGACCTCCTTGGAGCCGTACAGCAAGCCTGAAGGCAGAGGGTCCTGCCACTGCCTTACAGATGGGAGAATGAGGCCCAGAGAGGAGACGACTCACAAGGTCTCAGCTGTGCCGACCGCAGAGCTGGCCTGGAACCCAGGTTCTGCAGAGGCAAAGCTGGGCACCCCATGGCTCCCAGTCCCATGGCTCCCCTGCCCACGGGCCTCCTGGTCGGGTCCTCTGCACTCCCTCACTGACTGCCCTGCCGGGGATGCCTCCTCACCCGCTCACAGTCCCCCTCCAGCAGGAAGCCTTCCAAAGCCACAGGGACACCCCTGCTCCCCTGCAGTTCCTCACCTACAGTGGATCCTCGGGCTCTCGCATGGCCCTGATTATAGCCCTGGTGAGACTTGGTACTAAGGCTCACCTGCCTGCCCAGGCCCCGGGGGGCCAGGTCTTGCTGCCAGCCTAACTCCTCAGGGCTCCCCAGCAGCCCTCTACACATGCTTCTTCGCCAGGATGGTGCGCACACCCTACAGGGAGTGGGACTCCCTGAGCCACGTCTGGTGGGGAGACAGAGGCAGCCTGGGCCCTGCGACGCTGGTGGGGACTGCCGTGCTCCCATACGGAGCTCCTGAGGGCAGCTCTAAACCCAGAGCCCCCACCGGGCCCCCACCGGGCCCCCACAGCCCCAGGAGTCGGGTCCCTCATCAGGATCAGCAGAGGGGGTGCCCCATCTCAAGCTCCCACTGGTCTATCCTGGAGCCCCAGAGGGCCTGAGAGGGCGCGGGCACAAGGGGGCGGCCAGCACTCATCTGTCGCTGAGATAACCTAAGAAAGAGCGGACACCCACGTTTATTGAACAGCCACCTGCCAGCCACTTCCACTGATGCCGGCCTCGCAACCCTGAGGCAAACACGTCTCTGTTCCCATTTTACAGATGTGGAAACCGAGGCTCAGAAGGTTTGACCGGAGGCAACCTCAGCACTTCCTCACCCCCACCCACCCTGAGGAAGAATGGAAGCCCAGGGCCTGGCCGGCATCCAGAAGGCTCTGTACTAGGAGGCTCAGTGCCAGATCTTAATGTCGCCCTCCCAGGAGCAGGTGGAGAGGACGGAGGGCAGCACAGGGTGGAAGGCGGCACCCACACAAGCCTCGGTATGCCCTGGCAGTGTGCGCGCCCGGCTGGCGGTGCGAAAGCTGTACAGCAGGACTCGGCCATCGGCGCTGCCCGTCACCAGCAGGTCACCGTCCGGGGAGCACTCGCAGCCCACCGAGTAGCCTTCTACCTGCAGAGGGCAACACAGAGGGTGAGCGGGCCGTGCAGGCAGCCCCAGCTCCCTCCATAACCCCGGGCCCAGCACACAGCCTGCTGCGCGGAGCCGGTTTAGGGGAATGCGGCTGAAACGGCTTCGGCAAAGCTGCATGTCTGGTCTCACCGGCAGCCACGGAGTCCCCAGGCCCCTTCTGCCCCAGTGAGGCAGCTCTCAGATGCAGAAAGAGCCCCCACCCCTGTCCTGTCCTCCCTCCCCCACCCCCATGGCCTGTCCTGTGAACCACTAAGTCAGGGAAAACCTTTCCTGCCCAGCAGCTGGGGCCTGGACATAGGGCCGGGGGTGGCCCAGGGCGTTCAGTGAATACCAGGCCACACGGCATGTGTCCCCTGGGAAACAGAAAACAGGAACTACCCAGAAAGAGGGTCTGTGCACTCTGGGGCCCCAGATCGACCGCGGGAGGCTCTGGGGCTAGGGCTCTGCTCTCGAGCTGGGGGTTAGGAACTCAGTACCTTGTGCCCTTCGTAGCGCCGTCTCCTGCTCATCCGGTAGGGCCACACAGCAGAAAAGAGAGCCAGGTAGTTGCCATTGGTCTGCGCCAGGAACACAGGCTCCCGGGGGTGCAAGGCGAGGCTGGGGCAGGTGTACCTCTCCTGAGAAACAGTAAGGCCACAGAGAGGGTGGAAAAGGCTCCCACTGGCCCCCGGCTGCAACAAACACGCCACCAGCTCTCTACTCCTGGATCCTCAGGTCCAGCCCCCACACCTGGGCTTCAGGGTCTCTACACATTTCCTGGGGCTGATGTGACAAAATGCCACAAACTTGCTGGCTGAAAACTACTAACATTTACTCTTAGAGTCTTAGAAGTCAGAGGTCTCACCAGGCTAAAAGCAAAAGTGTCAGCAGAGCCACGTTCCTTCTGGAAGTTCTGCGGCTAATCTGTTTTCTTGCCCTTCCTAACATCCCTTGCTTCATGGTCCTAGTGGGGGACTGGAAAATGGCCCCCCAAACTACATCTATCCCCTGATTCCTGGGCCCTGTAAATGTCACCTTATACGGCAAAAATGTGGAGGGGGTGTCTTTGCAGATGTAATTAAGTTCAGCTTCTTGTGGTGGGGATAATATCCCCTAATATCGCCCTACACGCAATCACATGTGTCCTTAGAGAAGGAAGCCAGGAGCTGACACCCAGAGAAGGTGACAGGTAGAGCAGAGCGTCGGAAGAAGCGGGACAGACACTCCCCCAGAAGCTCCAGACCAAGTCTTGACTTGAACCCAGTGAGACTTAGTGGCCATCCAGCCTCCAAAACTGACAGTGAATTTGTTAGTTTAAGCCAGAGCTCTGAGGTGCTTTGCTACAGAGTGACAGGAAACAAGTCCACACACCCCCTCCCGCCTCCACAGGGAGCCCTCAGGGTAGCCCCCGTCCAGCCCAGGCTCCCCGCGGCCCCCACACATGGTAACTAGGAGGTGAACGGGCCAGGTGAGAAGACGAAGGCACAAACCAAGTGTGCAAAGCACAAGGCAAGGAACCGGCACTGTCTGACAGACTGGGTCACGTGGACACACCCTACAAGTTCCCTTTTCAATGCACCTGTTCTTCTTTTATTCTACGTGTCGCCCTGAAGACACAGGATCTAAAAGAGCCCAAACTCGGGGAGCCATGTGCAGAGCAGGTGGAATATAGCTGTGGACTCCTGTGTCCGTCGGGGGCGCAGCGGCCATGGCCACCTGCTAACAAGCTCCCCCGCATGCTGCCACCGAGCAGAGCGCCTGCTCAGCCGCCCAGGAAGGGAGATGTGTGATTTTTAAGAGGGCCAACGGCTGGGGCATTCAGCACTTCCCCCCACCCCGACAACCTGCCCTGGTTTCTGCACAGGCTGTTGGACGCAGAATGCCGGGTGGCCCGACGGGCCCCTGCAGCCCCCTCCAGGGCCTGTCCTTCCCAGCGGGTTACACTAGCTCCCTGCAGTAAAGGTCTAGAGGCTGGTTTGCTCAGGGTCAAGTAGAAGCCTCGGAGAAAAGGAAAAGCAGGGAAGGGGAGCAGGTACGCATGTACACCTAGTATATGTTTTTCAATTCGGCAGGGGGAGTACCGAAGAGATGAGCCATGGCTTAATTAAAATCTCATACGATGACGATGATGGAGATGGTGGTGATGGTGATGATGATGGTGGTGGTAGCGGCGGTGGTGAAGATGCTGGATTTGATGGTGGTGATGGTGGTGACAGGTAACCCACTGATGGAGAGCCCCCTGTGCCCGGCACTGTGCTAGATCCTTTATAAGCATCATCTTCAATTCTCAGAAGCCCTCTATGAGGTAAACAGCCTTCTCATTCTCAATTTCCCAAGAGGAAAATGAGAATCAAAGAGGCTACATAACGGGCTGGTAAGTGGTGAATCCAGGACTCTAAGAGAGGTGGTCTAACCTTGGTTCCCTGCTTGAACTTCTAAGTCACAGCTCTTGCCAAACACACTGAGCAAGGGCGCGACAGAAACCTGGGGGCTGGCTGGGGTGGCAGAAGGAAAGCAGGAGTGTGTTGGATCGTGTAGCTGTCTTCTACTGATCTGGATGAATGGCCCCCCACACCTTCCCCTGTGGGGTGGCAAGGCTGGACAGAGGAGGAGTAGGACAGTCATGGAGGTGCTGTGATCTGGAACCTCCGGAAAGCTTTCTAGGCAGGCCTGGACCTGCGCTTGTCTCCCTGACCCAAGAGATTTCAGGCACCTGAACGGTCTCTAAAGATCCTGCCGGCTGAACCATCCTCACAGGAAGTAACCTGGGATCCCAGCAGCTTAGGGCTACATCCTGCGGCTGAAGCAAACGGAAAAGCAATGCCAAACAGGGTTTCTCACATGGAAAATCTGGTTGGAGATTTTGGCAGAGCTCCGAAAATCCCAGGCAATAATGGTGCGGTCAGCAGAGTCCCGGCTCGAAGCATCTGTGCTGCTCAGGAACTCAGAGCCTTCCTGGAGGAAGAGGATGTCCAAGGTCTGCTGGATGGTCGCCTTGTAGCTTCTCACGACCTGCAAGAGCGGGTACCTATCATGCTGCTGGGCCCTGGGAGCACAGGGCAGGTACCCGAGGGGAGGGCCACCAAGGGCCCAGACAGCAGGGGGGTCCAGTGAGGGCAGTGCTGGGCTGCCAGGAGATACAGCCTTGCCTTGTGGCCCTTCCCCACAGACAGTCCTCCCTGTCACGTGCCCACCCCACATCTACTGACACATGGCCGCCATCCATTGGCCACCCAGGGAGGCGTGATGATCTTCCCAATCACACCAGTCACCTAGAGAGAGCAGCTGGAGACTCAGGAAAGTGAGCTCTGGGAAGGACCCATTGCCCAAGGGCACCTAAAGGGCATCAATGATGCCCTTTGATATCAGGCCATATTTAGTGAGAGGCTCTTGCTTCTAAAGATGTCACATAATTCACACCTCACAAAATTCCAGCCTCTTCTCTGTGGAACAGTAACTGTACTACAGAAAGCCAGGGTCCTTGGAGACCATAAAGCCAGAACCACAGTACACAGAGTAGCTTTAAAGACACTTACTTCTTAGCGTCACGGCCAATAGTTCATAGCTTCCTGTCTTGTAAACCAATGTGATTAACTGTCAAGCACCTCTGTTTTCTCCAGAGCATTTTACCACATTCACCCTCCACTCGAAAGCAACTGGTTTAGGTTGGGGCGGTCCCAGGACGGACAAGTAGCTCCACTTAACAAACGCACAGACAGAACACTCCAGACGGCAACAGTCAGCAAGAGGCCAGGACAAGGTGGCCTCTGGCCTTCCTGCAGGTCCTGGCTGGCCTGTTTACCAGCTCCCAGGGCGCCACCATGTGGCCACAGCATAAACACAGTTCTCTGGTCCCTCGCCTGGGGCTCAGAAAGCCTTGACAAATTTTTTTTTAAACTGGAGTTCACAACCTTTAAAATTTTGCAGATATTATTTCCTATCATCCTCTTTTAAATGTGTGTAAGTCAAATTCACATTACATGCAGCACTCTATAAAGTCAGTTTAGGAGTTTTGAGACCCATTATCCAGATGAGGAACACTGAGGCTCAGAGATGTAGGGATATGCTCGAAGTCCCACCACCAGGGTGGTAGGCTTCTCCCCATCCCTGCTGCTTCCCTGGGCCCACAACCCAGTCTCCTACTGGCCACTCCCTACCTCGATAAATATGGGGACAATTTCCCTGGAGAGGGTAAGGATAAATGACTGCTCTTTTCTGAGCCTCTTCAGAAGTAGCCCCTAGCTAAGCTGATTTCAGGAGATTTGGGAGATTTGGGAGCCTGAAGATCAGTCCAGAGGCAGGAAAGAGAGGGCAGCCCTCCAGGCCTCTGAACACAGGGCAGAAAGCCAACCTGCGGCTGCTCCCCTGCCCTGAGCCTCACAGAGTGTGGACGGGGACGGGAGGCGGGGACCAGGGGGAGACGCCCAGCCAGAGGGGCCCAGCAGGGGTGCGGCTAGCCGAATGCTCGGCCTGCCCAGTCTGAGGCTGGAGCCTGGGGTGGGTGCGCTGCACGCCTTCACAGTCTCCAATACCAGCTCCCATGAGTTTGCACGACAGTCCAACTCACAAAAGTGCCTTCCAAGGCAGTGTTTGGAATCTGCTTCGGTGGAGGGGAGAGAAGAAGAGGGAGCAATGCCCCATAATCATGACTCTGGAGTGATCTCTTTGTCAGCTCCCATCCCAGCATCATTACAGTCACCCCTCACTTCAGCCACCCCAGGCCCCCACTTGCCTGGGCCTCATCGTCTTTCTTCCCCTTTTCCCAAAGCCCTTTCCAACACCGCCACTCAGGTGAGGAGCAGGAAACCCATAGACGGCCGCGGTAGCAAATACCAAGAGAAGAGTACATCTGGCACGACTCCTGTCCCTGGCTGTGGCCTGCACACTGGGCAGCTTGTCCTCCCCGGTGGCAGGGGAGGCAGAGAGGAGTCCCCAGAGCTACAGCATCTCACAGATAATGGCCCCTAGTGGGTGCCCGCACACACCAGACAGTGCCTATCTCCCCGCAGGGACCATGAGCTCCGTGGGCAGGTTCCGGCCCACGTGCTACAGCCCTCTCTCTGGCCACAGCACCTCGATCCCCACAGGGGCTAGGGAAACACCTTTCCTGACCCAGGAAAGGATAGAGGAAGAAGAGGGCTCTCCTTGCTGCTTCTGAGTGCCTGGTAAGTGGCAGCCACTGGGCAGGCGTGCCACATAAGTTAGTTCACGATAGCCCAGAGGTAGCTTTTCCCAGAGGTTGGCATGAGGGCCCAGAAAGGAGCAAGGTGCCAGGGCCCTCAGCCTGTCCTTGACGGGACTACCCGCAAGCCCACCAACACACCTGCCTCCAAAGACAAACTTTCCAGGAGAATGAAAACCATTGTTCTATACGTTCCTGAGAACGGATGGAAACGGCCCAATTCATTAGGGCACCATAAAACTGAATGGCCGGGAAACAAGCCGTGTTCTGGGCGATCCCCGCCAATAACGCTGCTGTAAGTAGAAGCCTGACCTTTGAAGTGATCGCCACTGAACGTGATTTACTCGCCTTCACAACTGCTCCTGCCCCGGGAAAGAGCAGAGGAGCCATTTGTGTGTCTAGCTGGTGGGTTTTATGGCAACCTTAATTACACCGACAGCTGGTGTGTCCCATCCCAGGGGCATGGGACGGCGCGACGCGGCCTAACCAGCTGGATCCCGAAGGGAGCCCTCCTCGGACTCCTCTGGCAGCTGGCGGCCTCTGTCAGGTAAGCAGATACTTGGCTGAAGGCTCTGGCTTTGGGGAAAGTGGGAGACGTAATCCACACCACGATACACTCAGGTATGAAAATCACTCAACATCCCTGAAATCTGACACCTGCTTGGCCCAGCAGACAAACCTGGGAAACTCTGGGTGGACTCTGATTCATCCAAAGCACAGACTGCCCTTCCTCGTGTCCCTGCCCCTTCCAAAGTGCATCGGTTTGAGGCGCTTTAGACTTGAGGAGCTGGACTGGGCTCCAGTCCTGGCCCAGCTGCTGACTTTCTAGATGCCTCAGAGAGTCCCCTCCCTCCGCAGACCTGGCTTTCTGGTCATCGCCACAAAGGGCCTGGACTGGCAAAGCAAACCTCAGCCTCTGGGAGCTGCTGGGCCCCAGAAAGGAGGAGGGCGGGGGTGCCCTAGCTCCCTGACCCCAACCCACCACTTCACTGCACCCAAGCCTGAGGAAAGGCAAGGGGACACACTGCTCTGGCTCCCGTGGGACGCCGTGCTCCCTCAGTCACCTGCCTACCCCACAGGACCATGAGTTCCTGGGGACCGGCACCTGTCCCATTTCCGGGTCGCCCTTGGGCAGCACTGGGTCCCACGGCGCAGGCATTACGAAGCTGAGTTGAACTGATGGCTGGAGGACAAGGGAATGAGTGGATGCACAAACGGACGAGTGAACAAAAGGACAGTGCGAAAAGCAGGGACTTTAAGGTCACTGGCTCCCAGCGACATCCTGGAACTTGGGGCTGAGCCAACACTCGGGAAGCTGGTGCCACTGGCTCGGTCAGACATCCGGGGAGAGGACGTTCACTCTCCGGGTCCTCCGGTGGTCCTGGACACGGAGACAAAGGAAACCTGACTCTCGAGGAACTCTGAGACCACAGCGGGTGTGGGAGGCAGAAGCAGACGGTCTCGCTCAGTGTCATGTCACCGCTTGCCCTGGGGAGGCTGGTGGAGGCCTCCCTCCCCGGGAGAGGGCCCAAGCGCTCAGGCAGACACCTGGGAGCCCTGCTGCTGAACTTCGCCATCCTGGGCAAACCACACCTGTCTGCCCCACCCTCCGCACCTGTACGGCGGGAGTAATGGGGCCGACAGCAAACAAAGCCAGTGTGCCTGGCCCAGTGCTGACCCGAAGCAGAGGTCCAGAAACCCTCTCTTCTGGAGCCAGCCAGAGCCAGAGTGCCCAGTTCGGAGCTATGGGTCCTTGGGCAAGTTTCTTCTCCCCAGAGTTCAATCCCTTCTCCCTGAAAATAAACACTGAGGTCTCTTCAAATGCTAAGATGTCAGGAACTACACGTAAAATAAGGCTGGAGAAGTGAGCAAGGGCCCTTCTATAGGCGAAGTTCACACAAGCAGCCAGACACAGAGCACAGTGG
This sequence comes from Meles meles, assembly GCF_922984935.1. NCBI lineage: Eukaryota > Metazoa > Chordata > Mammalia > Carnivora > Mustelidae > Meles > Meles meles. The sequence continues at coordinate 147,000,390 of NC_060071.1, read as the reverse complement.
ACACCAAAAAGGGCTCTGTTAATAAATTCAAAAAGGATCAGAAATTTATGTTAAAAAAAAATAGAAAAGAGGACCTGAATGAGTTTCTCTACAACCTGGAGCTGGGGGAACCATTCCTAGCCATGACTCTGAGGCCAGAAGCCATGAGAAGAAAAATGGGTTAACCTGGCTACATGAAAATAATACTAATAATTTTAAAGACTATTGCATAGCACCAAAAAAAAGTAAATAAAAATGACAAATGGGAGAATTATTTGCAACTTACGTTAGAGGTAAAGGTTACCATCCCTACTACACAGTTTCTCAAAACAGATAAAGACCCAGTAGCTCTACAATAAGGTGCTAGAAAAGTAAACAGAGTTCACATAAAAGGAAATGCAACTGGTCCTTTGATTTGCTCATAACAAGAGAATTGCAAATTTAAATTACACAGAGGTGACATTTCTTACCTATCAAATTAGCAAAACCCCAGTTTGACAACACACTTCATTAGGCGGCTGTGGGGCATTAGCTAACTGGACACGCTGACAGAAACACAAAATGATACAATCCCCGTGGAGAGAACTGGGGCAACATCGAGGAAAAACATATGCCTTGTTTCACAGCAATCTGCAGGACCCAGCAAAGCCACCTGTAGGAACGATCCCAAAGTCCACTGGCAAAACCCCAAAAAGATGTAAGTACAACACCAATGAAAGCAGCAATACTTATAAAAATAAAAAACTGGAAATAACCCAAACGTATATCTAGAAGGGACCAGTTGAATAAACCTTAGAACACCCACACTCCGGAAGATGATGCAGCGGGGCCTGCCCTCCTGCCCTGCTATGGGGCGGCCGCCAAGGCACACTGTCCCATAAGAAAAGCCCCAGGTGGCAGAGAAGCAGTGTACAAGGTAAATGGAAGTGGGGACAGGAACATACATGTGTGTGTGTGTGTGTGTGTGTGTGTGTGTGTGTGTGGCTTGTTTCCATTCAAACTAACAGCAAAGGGGAGTCTGGGTGGCTCAGTGGGCTAAGCCTCTGCCTTCAGCTCAGGTCATGATCCCAGGGTCCTGGGATCGAGTCCCACATCGGGCTCTCTGCTCAGCGGGGAGCCTGCTTCCCCCTCTCTCTGCCTGCCTCTCTGCCTACTTGTGATCTCTGTCTGTCAAACAAATAAAAATAAAATCTTAAAAAAAAAAACCCAGCAAGATAAACCAGAAACTAAAGAAGTAAATAAAGAGAGAAAGAGAATGGAGGAGACAGGATTAGAGACAGAACTTAGAGGATGTCTGCAAGGGGCCAAACAGTAGGGTTCTGGGGACACATACCGTTACTGCTGCTTACTCTCCTGTGTGCGTGTACGTGGGTGCAGGCATGTGTATGCTGAAGCCATTCTTTTTTTAGGATTGTATTTATATTAGAGAGAGAGCAAATGCAAGCACAAGGGGAGGGGCAGGAGAGAGAGAGGATCCCAAGCAGATACCCTGCTGAGTGTGGAGCACGACAGCGGGCCTTGATCTCTCAGCCCTGAGACCATGACCTGATTGGAAATCAAGAGCTGGGACACTTAACCAACTGTGCCACCAGGCACCCCTAGAAACCATTCTAAGCTCAAGGACCGTACCAAGCCAGTGGCAGGCTAGAGAGGGCCTCCAAGCCATAGGTTTTCCAGTTTCTTCTCTAGAGTCATGTATATATTTTATAAAACAACGCAACCAAATTAGCATAAAGCAGGCTCTAGATGTGAAAGCAAAATGAAGCGAAGAAAACTAACCGTGTGTTGAGCTGGTAGCTTAACCACACAAATGGGATTTATTTGGAGAGACACTAAAGCTCACTAATATAATGTCACATCCTTGGTTGAATACACATTCTGAACAGAAAATCAGCAATTTGATGGTAGATCCCAACTGGACATGCTCTGCAGATCAAAAAAAAACCACAAGAAACCTTAAAAAAAAACCTGTCTTCGGTCATCGCACAGCTCATGTTGATATATACCCCCCCAAATTGTGCAAAGGTAGATAGAAATAAAAATTTCCAGTATAAAAAAGAAAAATACATAAAACCAAAGAAGTTAAAGAAAAATTCTATAATCCTAAATTTGAACTGAGGGGGGAAAAATCAATATTTTTTCTTTTTTAAGATTTTATTTTTAAGTAATCTCCACACCCCACAGAGGGCTCAAACTTACAACCCTGAGATCAAGAGTCATACACTCCATCGACCGAGCCAGCCCAGTGCCCATGATGTATTTTTTTCTTAACAACAAAAACCTTTCCTAGCTCTGTCCACAAAAGGGACCTAGAAACAAGGAGCAACCACACCACTCATACTATGGCCTCTAAACCCTGCCAAACCCAGAAGTGATGGATGACAGACCTCGGCACCAAAACAGTGACTGTATCTGTCTAGCATACGTTTAAGAAGGTAAAGGAAAGTGGGGCACCTGGGTGGCTCAGTCAGTGGAGCATTGACTCTTGATTTCTGCTCAAGTCATGATCTCAGAGCTGTGAGACTGAGCCCCACTGTCAGGCTCCACGCTGCTTAAAATTCTCTCCCTCTGCCCTTCCCCATCCCAACGTGTGGAAGGAACTCTCTCCTTCTTAAAAAAAGAGGGGGGAGGGAGTGATGGACATTGGGCAGGGTAGTGATAGGGTGAGTGCTGTGAATTGTGTAAGACTGATGAATCACAGACCTGTACCCCTGAAACAATTATATACATTATATGTTAATACATTATATGTTAATTACATATATGTTAATTTTTATATGTTACCTTTTACATTATATGTTACATTGTGTTAATTTTAAAAATTATGTACATTATATGTTAATTTTTAAAATTAATAAATAATAATTTAAAAACAGAAAAAAAGAAAAAGACAAGGGTAGAGGCAAAAGTGACCATGGTAGGTAGGCACGCGGAGGATGTAGGAGTCCCCCACTGAACTTCTAGGGATGAAATACACAATGTTTAAGATGAAAAAACACATCAGATGGGATTAACAGCAGATGAGATGCTGCCAAAAAAAAAAAAAATAGTAAACTAGAAGACAGAACAATTGAAATTATTCAAAACATAGCAAAGAGGAAAAAAAAAGACTGGATTTAAAGATGAAATCTAGTTTTAACCCAAAATGGAATAAGCCTGCTATGGCTTCTTATTCTCTCCTAACAATTACAACTAAAAGCTCTGGACAAAATTCAAGAAGCAACTATTTAAAGGCTTTAAAGAGTAAATAACAGCAAGTAGGTTGGGGAGGGAAATAAAAATTTGAAAGCTAAGGGCCTAGATTTGTGGGGTTTGGGGGAGGGGTTTGCTTGTTTGCTGTCTTTTAACTCCTGACTTTGACAAATGGACTTACTGTATTAAGGAATTACATGGTGAGCACGGACAGCAAAAATTCTGAAATAAATCTGTCGTTCTGGTCAAAGGAACAAGAAAATGGACCCTTGTAAGCCAGAGAGTATGGGGAAAATTTAAAAATATATCCACTTGCTCTCCTACACCCAACACCAGCCCCAACTGCAGGACTGCAGTGCTCTGAGGGTGTAGCGCAAAGTGCCCAAAACCCAGACAGAAAACATCTGAATAAAGGATCTGGGGAAAAGGGCCTTTATTATAACAACCTTAAGGGGAGAACCGCATTACTTTTTTCCTCTACTTTCTCTGGCTGCTTCGCCTTGAAAGGAACCCCAGCTAGTATATACCACGACGAGGCAGAAGCAGAATATCAGAAAACCACTGCCCAAGTCTGAAACTAACCCCTTCATGGCCCAGCACCACAAAGAGTCGGAACACTGCAATGAAAATGGAGCCACTGCCTAATGAAAGAAAGAACTTGGGGTCTGAATCTAACGTGGTTAGTTGCTGTTAAGACAAACAAATCACTATTCTCCATGGGACTTTAATAGGAGCCAGGATCTTACCATATAATATTCAAAACATGCAGGATAATTCTGAAGGAGCCTGACATATAGAGAACCAGTAACATGTAAATAGTGACCACCACAAAAGAGAAATGACAGATGTCAGCCCTGAAGTGACCCAGACGCAGGAATTACAAGACACATTTAAATAGTGATTATAATAATCCCCAGTGACATAAGATAAACATTCTTTTTCCAAAACAATATTTTATTTACTTATTTGACAGAAAGAGAGAGCGTACACAAGCAGGAGGAGCAGGTGAGGGAGAAGCAGGCTCCCCACTGAAAAGGGAACCTGATGCAGGCCTCAATCCCGGAACCCTGGGATCATGACCTGAGCCAAAGGCAGATGTCTAACCAACTGAGCCACCCAGGTGCCCCAGGAACTACATTTTTTTTTTTTAAGTAGAAAAATTTAGAACTGGAAAAAAAAAAATCATAGAATAAGCCCAACAACAAAATGGAAGTGACAAAAGAAAGACTCTGTGAACCTGAAGACAGATCAACAGGAATGACGCAATCTGAAAAAAAATATTATTTATAGACTCCTTAGGGATGATACCAAAAACTTAAGTATTTTTGTCACTGGAGTTCCTAAAGGAAAGGGAAAGGGCAGAAGTGCAGAAGAATATATATACTTGTTGACTGAGAGCACCAAATTTGGCAAAAGGCATAAACTTTGAGTCAAGAGGCTCGGCAAGCCACGAAGAGGAGACCAAGGAAAACCAAGCCCTGGCACATCACAATAAAACTCCTGAGAAGCTAAAGGAAAAACTTTGAAAGCACCTAGGGAGAAAAATGAAGCATCACATGAAGCAATCTGAAGGACTAGGGGTATCAGAAACTGTGGAGCCCAGAAGACTGTGGACACAGGGACAGTGGTGACAGGATGGAGCGTCAGCCCCAAATGTTATAGACAAAAGCATATCCTTTGGGACTGAAGGAGAGATAAAGACTTTTAAGGATGAAGAAAAGCGAAGTAAATTTATCATCAGCAGACATGCTCTATCTACAACATATGCCAGCCAGGTGCCCCAAAACACATTCTTTTAAAAGATTATTTATTTATTTATTTGACAGAGAAATCACAAGAAGGCAGAAAGGCAGGCAGAGAGAGAGGGGAAGCAGGCCCCCCACTGGGAGAGAGCCTTATGTGGGGTCTGATCCCAGAACCCTAGGATCATGACCTGAGCTAAAGACAGAGGCTTAACCCATTGAGCCACCCAGGTGCCCCTGGAAACACATTTTAAATACAAAGATAGAAATAGGCTAAAAGTAAAAACATGGAAAAGATGTGTCATGCTAACAGTAATCAAAGTAAATCAGGAACACCTAGGTTAATGACAGACAGAGGAGATTTCAGAATAAAGAATATCACCAGGGATAAAGTCTTTCATAATGATTATAGAGTCAATTCATCAGGGAAACGTAACAATCCTCAATGGTTATGTACCTAATTACAGAGCCTCAAAATAAATGAAGGAAAACTAATAGAACTTAAAAAGGAAATAAGATAAATTCACTCTTCTAGTCACATATTTCAACCAGTTGCTCTTAACTAAGAGAACAAATGCTCAGAAATATCAGAAAGGATACAGAGGACTTGAGTAACACAATTTGCCAACTCAATCTAATTGAGACATCTACAACACTATTCTCAACAACAGGAGAATAAACATTATTTTCAATTACACATGGAACGTTTACCAAGGTAGACCACATTCTAGAACGTCAAACAAGTCTCAATAAACTTTTTAAAAGGATTCAAACACAAAATGTATGTTCTGTACCACAATAGAATTAAAAATCAATAAAAGATATCTGGAAAATTCCCAAGTATTCAGAATCTAAATAGCACATTCCTGTAATAATCCACGGACCAAGAAGAAATAAAAAAGCTATTAAAAAGTATTTTTAACTGAATAAAACTGAAACCACAATATATCAACAGTTGCGTTAACATAGTTGTGACTCCCAGAGGGAAATTAACACAACAGTCCCCCCTTTCCCACAGTTTTGCTTCCCAGAGCTTCAATCACCGAGGTCAGCTGTGGTCCGGATGGAGAGGATCCCCCTTCTGGCCTATTGTCAGAAGGTCAGTGGTAGCCTAACACCACATCACATGCCCAAGTCACTCATTTCACCTTATCACAGAGGCATTTTATCATCTCACATCATCACGAGAAAAAGAAGGGGAAGTACAATATAATAAGATATTTTGAGAAAGAGACCACATTCACATAACTATTATATTATATTGTTATATTATTAGTTATTATTGCTAATCTATTACTGTGCCTAATTTATAAATTAAACTTTATCATAAGCATGTATGTGTAGGGAAAAACACAGTATACAGTATATACAGGGTTCAGTCCCATCATGGTTTCAGGCATCCACTGGAGGTCTTGGAACATATCCCTCATGGACAAGGGGGAGAGCTCCTGTGGTACTGAAGATCTATGTTAGAAAAGAACAAAAGTCTCAACTTCTACTTCAAGAAACTAAAAGAAGAATACAAACTTAAACCCAAGGTTTAAGCAGAAGGAAATAATTAAGAAAAGAAATCATTAAGTTTTTAAAAGGAAAAGAAATAAAGAAAAATCAATGAAACAAAAATCTGGTACTTTGGAAAGGTCAATGAAATTAACAAGCCTCTAGACAATTTATGCCAAAAAATTAAATAACTTTGATGAAAGAAAAAAACTTCTCCAAGGATACAAACTACCAAAGTTGCTCAGAGAGAAAGAGAACACTGGAATAATCCTGTATTTATTAAATAAATTTTGTCTGAGGTTTCAAATCTTCCCCAAAAGAAAATTTCAGGCTAGGACAACTTCACTAGTCACTTCCAGAAAATAGAGAAGAAATAATAGCAACTCTAAATAAACTCTTCCAGCAAACTGGGGAGAAAGGAACAATGCCAAAGTCATTCTGTGAGGCCAGCATTGCCCTGATACCAAAAGGAGACAAAGATATTACAGAGAAGGACAGAGCAAGATCCCTTTGAACACGGATGTGAAGATTCTTCACACATTTTAGCTAATACAATCCCAAATGATATAAAGGGGATAATAAATCATGATCAAACGGCATTTATCCCAAGAATGCAAGGTTATTTTAATAACTTAAAAATCTATTGACAAAACCTACCACATTAACTGAGTAAGTAGGAAAAACATATTATTCCAACATTCATTCACGATAACAACTCTCAACAACCTAGGAATAAAAAGGGATGTCCTGAAATTCACAGGGGCAGCTACAAAAACACATGGCTAGCATATTTAACTGTGAAAAAGAATGAATACTTCCCCTCTAATACAGAGAACAAGGCAAGGATGTCCACCTCGCCTCTTCATTTCAACATGGGTCTGGAGGCTTAAGCCAGTGCAATAAGCTGGAAGGAAGGAACAGAACGCAGCGTGGCAGGGAGGAGGAAAAGGCATCCAGATTGGGAAAAAAAAGAATTAAAGTTGCCTTTATTCACAGATGACATGATAATTTTTGCAGAAAACACAACATCTACAAAAAAGCAACTAGAAATAATAAATGGCTTAGAGTTATGGAATTCAAGATGAATACACAAAAATAGGTGTATTTTCATATACCACCAATATACAATTAGAAACTTACAATAGTGTAAAAATAGAAATACACAGGGATAAGACTAACAACGTGGAAGAGCTATACAGTGAAAACTACAAGACACTGGTGAAAGAAATTAAACTAGATTTATTCTTTTAAAGATTTATTCATTTTACAGAGAGAGAGAGAGAGAGACAGTGTTCATGGACATGTGGGGGGGTAGGTAGGAGCAGAGAGAGAGAGAAGCAGAGAAACACACCCCCACTGAGCGCAGAGCCCTAGGTAGGGCTCAGTCCCAGGACCCAGAGATCATGACCTGAGCCAAAATCAAGTTGGACATTTAACAGACTGAGCCACGCAGGCGCTCCAAACTGGATTTAAATAAATGGAGATGTATACTATGCTTATGGACTGAAAGACTCGAAACTGTTAAGAATTCAATTCTCCTCCAGAATTGATTGGTAGATTACACACAATATCGTTCAAAGTTCAAGCAGGCCTTTTGGGGTAGAAAATTGACAACGTGGGTATAAAATTGAAATATAAGTGCAAAGAACCTAGAACAGTCAAAACAATTTTGAAAAAGAAAAAAAATTGGAAGACTTATACTACCTGATTTCAAGACTCATTAGATGAAAATAATGAGAAAGATCAAAAGAAAACGATGGGGGGCGCCTGGGTGGCTCAGTGGGTTAAGCCTCTGCCTTCAGCTCAGGTCCTGATCTCAGGGTCCTGGGATCGAGCCCCACATTGGGCTCTCTGTTCAGCAGGGAGCCTGCTTCCCTCCTGCCTCTCTGACTACCTATGATCTGTCAAATAAATAAATAATCTTTAAAAAAATAAAATAAAATGATGGGGTATTGGTGTAAAGATAAAGTAAGTAATGGGAGAGAAGATATTATAAAAATAGACCTACACAGGGACACCTGAGTGGCTCAGTTGGTTAAGCCTCTGACTTCGGCTCAGGTCATGATCCCAGGGTCCTGGGATCGAGTTCCGTATCAGGCTCTTTGTTCAGCAGGGAGCCTGCTTCTCTCTCTGCCTCTGCCTGCCATTCTGCCAGCTTGTGCTTTCCGACAAATAAATAAAGTCTAAAAAAAAAAAAAAAAAATAGGGGGCACCTGGGTGGCTCAGTGGGTTAAAGCCTCTGCCTTCAGCTCAGGTCATGATCCCAGGGTTCTGGGATCGAGCCCCACATCAGGCTCTCCTCTCTGCGGGGAGCCTGCTTTCTCCTCTCTCTCTCTCTGCCTGCCTCTCTGCCTACTTATGATCTCTGTCTCTCAAATAAATAAATAAAATCTTAAAAAAAAAAAATAGACCTAGACATATTCAGTCAAGTAATTTTCCCATAGTTACAAAGGTGTGGGTATTGTTTTCAACAAATGTTGCAGGAATATTGAATATCCATGTGCAAAACCAGGAATTTCTATCCATTACCTCATACTATGTACAAAAATTAATATGAGACGGACCAGAGATTAATATAAAGCCCAAAACTATACAACCTCTGCTAATAAACACAGAAGCAAATCTTGGTGGCCTTAGGTTAGGCAAAGTTTGCCTAGACATGACACTAACAGCATGATCAGAAAAGAAAAACAATGAGAAATTAAACTTTATCAAAACTTTTAAATTCTCTTCCAAAAATACACTGAAAACGAAAATACAACCCATGCACTGGAAGTATTTGCAAATCATACATGTGATAAACATATATATAAAGAACTCTCAAAACTCAGTAACACAAAAACGGTCTTTTTTTTTTAAACAGACAAGACACTTAGACATTCATCAAAAAAATATGCAGATGGCAAAGAAGCTCATGAAAAGGGAAATGCAAATGAAAAGCACAGGGAGATGCCGCTACACTTACTTCAGAATGGCCAAAACGTAAAGGGCCTATCACAGCGAGTGTTGGCCATGACACAGAGCAGTGGGACCCTCACACAATGTTTGTGGGGCTGTAAAACAGTGCAGCCATCTGGGAAACGGGAAGTTTCTTCAAAAGTTAAATACATACTAGGATATGACCTAGACATTCTAATCCTAGATATTTATCCAATATCTTAGTCTGCTCAGGCTGCCATAAAGAGGTACCACAGTCTGGGGCTTAAATAACAGACATTTATTATCTCTCACAACCCTGGAGGCTGGGAGTCTAAGATCAAGGTGCCAGCAGGGCTGGTTTCTGCTGAGGCCTCTCTCCTTGGCTTAAAGACTGACTTCTTGCCGTGTCCCCATGTGGCCTTCTCTCTGCAGCACAGAGAAAGCTCTGTTGTCCCTTCCTCTTCTTTTAAATACAGGGGTTCTATTTTGGATTAGGACCTCACCTTTATGACCTTATTTAACCTGAATTATCTCTTTAAAGGCCCTATACAGCCACACTAGGGGTTAGGGCTTTAACATATGAATGGGAGAGGGGCACCATGTAATCTATAACACCCAAAGAAATGAAAACATGTATTCACAAAAAGGCTTGTACGTGAATGTTTATAGTAACTTTATTTGTAATAACCAAATGCTGGAAACAACTCAATGTCCATCAGCAGTAAATAAGTACACTATAGTATATCCTTACTGTGGAACCCTACCTATCAATATGATGGGATAAACTATTATTTGTACATACAATAACTTGGATCAATCTCAAAATAAAATAACTATGCTGAATCGGGGGGAAAGCCACCTTAAAAAAGAGTACATACCCTATGACTATATTTACACAAAAAATCCTAGAAAACGGAAACTAATTTATAATGACAAGACAAAACAGATCCGTGATACCTGAAGACAAGTGTAAGCCATGGAGGGGCAGGAGAAGAAATTACAAAGGAACCCAAAAATATTTAAAGAGGATGGATATATCACTTAATTTGACTATGGGGATGGTTCCATGGGTGTATACATATGTCAAAACTTACCAAGCTGTAGACTTCAAATATGCAGTTTAATGTAAGTCAATTATACTTCCATTAAGGAATTTTCACAAAGGGCTGACATAGAAAAAATGAAGGCAAGATAAAGATTTTTTTTTTTTCTGATAAACAAAAACTGAGATAATTCGCCACCAGGAAGTCTGTACTAAAAGAAATGCTAAGCCGAAGGCAGATGTTTAACTAACTGAGCCACCCAGGCTCCCCAAATAAATAAAATCTTTAAAAGGGGTGCCTGGGTGGTTCAGTTAAAACGTCTGCCTTCGGCTCAGGTCATGATCCCAGGGTCTTGGGTTCAAGCCATACATGGAGCTCTCTGCTCGGCGGAAAGCATGCTTCTCCCCCTGCTGCTGCTACCCCTGCTTGTGCTCTCTCTCTACCTCTTTCTCGTTGTCAAATAAATAAATAAAATCTTTAAAAAAAAAAAAGATAAAATAAAATCTTAAAAATAGTAATGAAATAATGTTAAGACCAATTTGAGGCCAACACATTTAACAACTTAGATGAAATGGGCAAATTTCTTGAAAGAAAAAAGTTACAAAAGTGACTGAAGAAGAAACAGAATACCTGAGTAGCCCTATATATACCTTCAAAATTTTTTTGTAATTAAAAATCTTCCAACAAAGAAAACCCTAGGTCCCGATGCCTTCATTGGTGAATTCCATCAAACATTAAGGAGGAAATAACACCACTCCTATGCAAACATTCAGGGAGTAGGTGATGAGAGATTTCTCCACTCGTTTTTTTTTTTTTAAAGATTTTATTTATTTATTTGACAGATAGAGATCACAAGTAGGCAGAGAGGCAGGCAGAGAGAGAGAGAGAGGAGGAAGCAGGCTCCCTGCTGAGCAGAGAGCCTGATGTGGGGCTGGATCCCAGGACCCTGGGATCATGACCTGAGCTGAAGGCAGAGGCTTTAACCCACTAAGCCACCCAGGCACCCCTCCACTCATTTTTTTGAGGCCAATATTAATCTCACATCAAAACAAGATGAATACAACACAAGAAAAAAGTATAAGCCAATAATCCTCATGAACAAAAATATAAAATCCTTAACAAATTATTAGCAACTAGAATTATCCATATATTAAAAAAATAATACCTCATGACCAAGTAAGGTTTATTCCAGAAATGCATGGTTTATGTAACATTGCTTTTAAAAATCAATGTAATTCACCATATTAACTGAATATAGGAAAAAATACAGATGTGATAAAATCATTTGACAAAGTTTAACACCAATATATGATTAAAAAAAAAAACAAAAACCTGCCCTTAAACTGATTCAGGATATTTACCCAAAACCCGTATCTAATATCATTCTTAATGATGAAAGCCTGAATGTTTTCCCCATAAGGTCAGGAACAAGACAAGGATGTTCACTCTCACCACTTTTATTCAATATTGTACTGAAGATACTAGTTATTGAAATACAGTAAGAAAAAGAAATAAATGTATAACCATTGGAAAGGAAGCTAAAACTGTATTATTCACAATGTGATTGTGTATGTGAAAATTCCTAAATAATCCATGAAAAAGCTATTAGGACTAAGATATAAATTTAGTAAAGTAACAGGACACAAGGTTAAGGAAGTTAATAGTATTTCTATATATTAGCAATAAACAATGGAAAATGAAATTTAAAATAAAGTCTATTCACAATAGTATTCCAAACCACGAAATACAAAGGCATAAATCTAATACAATATGTCCAACATCTAAACACTGGAAACTACAAAACACAGTTCAGGGAAACTAAAGAAGACCTAAATGAATAGAGAGAGATGGTACGCTCATGGATCAGAGGACTCAATACTGTTAAGATGTCAATTCTCCCAAAACTGGTCTGTAAATTAGACACAATCCTAATCAAAATACCAGCAGGCTTTCCCCCCTCTTTTGCAAGCAACTGACAAGGTGACTACAAAATTGAAATGGGGGGCGCCTGGGTGGCTCAGTGGGTTAAGCCTCTGCCTTCAGCTCAGGTCATGATCCCAGGGTTCTGGGATCGAGCCCCGCATCGGGCTCTCTGCTTGGTGGGGGCCTGCTTCCTCCTCTCTCTCTGCCTGCCTCTCTGCCTACTTGTGATCTCTCTCTGTCAAATAAATAAATAAAATCTTAAAAAAAATGGAAATGGGGGGGCGCCTGGGTGGCTCAGTGGGTTAAGCCGCTGCCTTCGGCTCAGGTCATGATCTCAGGGTCCTGGGATCTAGCCCCGCATCGGGCTCTCTGCTCAGCAGGAAGCCTGCTTCCTCCTCTCTCTCTCTGCCTGCTTCTCTGCGTACTTGTGATCTCTCTCTGTGTGTCAAATAAATAAATAAAATCTTAAAAAAAAAAATGGAAATGGGAATATAAAGAACCTAGAATAGTCAGAACAATTTTGAAAAAGAAAAAGTTGGAGGACTTGCACTGCCAAAATTCAAACACTGCCACAATGCCATGGTAACCAAGAAAATGTGGTCAAGCAATCAACGGAACAGAACAGAGTACCCAGAAAGACACCCATGCTTACATGGTCAGCTGATTATCAACCAAAGTTCCAAAAACAATCTAATTGAAAAGGAATGTCTTTTCAACAAATGGTGCTAAAACAACAGAGTATTTCACACAACAAAAATACAGGAAGAGGAGCACCAGGGTGGCTCAGTGGGTTAAGCCTCTGCCTTGGGCTGAGGTCATGATCTCAGGGTTCTGCTCAGCAGGGTGCCTGCTTCCCCGTCCACACCCCACCTGCTTCCCTGCCTACCTGTGATCTCTCTCTCTGTGTCAAATAAATAAATAAAATCTTTAAATATACATATATGGAAGGAAACTTACCATACACAACAATTAACTCAAAAGGATTACACACCTGAAAATACAAGCAAAAGTGTGGAATACTTTATTTTTAAGTAATCTCTGAGTTCAGCATAGAGCTCGAATTCACCACCCCGAGATCAAGAGTCACATGCTCCCCTGACGGAGCCGGCCAGGTGCCCCAATGGTGTGAAACTTTTAGAAGAAAACATAGGAGAAAATGTTCGCAACCTCAGAGCGGGCAAAAATCTCTTAGATAGAACACAGGAAACCATGGAAGGGAAGGAAACAACCAAAGAATATACAAAGAACTCCTAGAACGACTACTACTTCTGCTTCTGCTTCCTGTCCTTCACCACCACCACCACCACCATCATCATCATCATCATACGTGGCTCAGAGATTGGAATAGACCCTTCATAGAAGAGAGTCAATATTCAAACCCACGAATCAAGAATGTAAAATCAAAACCACAAGCGGACATCACGGTGCACCCAGTACTGCGGCTACAGCAGAAAAGACTAACAAGGCCAAGGGCTGATGAGAGCGTGGGGCGAGTGAAACTTCCCCACACTGCTAATAAGAAACAGTCTGCCAATTTATCATAGGTTTACACATCCACATGGCATACCACTTAGCAATTACACTCTCAGTTACTGACCAAGAGAAATGGACAGAAACATCCACACAAAGACTTGCTCATGGATACTCAGAGCAGCTTCACTTACGACAACCAAACACTGGAAACAACCCAAACTGTCCACGAACGGTTAATGTGGACACAAACACATAACCACCCACGGAACACGACTTGGCAATCACAAGGAATCCCGATACATACAATACGGACAGGCACAGAACACACGTGAACTGAAAGAAGCCAGATATTAAAGGATACCTGCTGTAGGGTTCCAATTATAGAAAAGTCTAGAAAAATGCAGACTGCTGTGTAGTGACAGAAAGTGGATCAGTGGTTGCCTCAGAGATGAAGGACAGGGAGGGATTTATTATCGAAGGGCAGGAGAGAACTTTTGGTGATAGGAATGTTCTGGATCCTGCCTGGGGTGGACGCAGCTGTCACACGGTGCACGTGCTGATGCATGGCAGTTGCGGTATGTAAGTGATACTGCAGTAAAGCTCATTAAAAAAAAAGACACCTAGGTATCTCATGGTTTGGGGTGCAACTATAAATGGGATGGACTCCTTAATTTCTCTTTCTTCTGTCTTGTTGGTATATAGAAATGCAACTGATTTCTGTGCATTGATTTTATATCCTGACACTTTACCAAATTCCTGTCCAAGTTCTAGCAGTGGTGCAGCCACTCTGGAAAACAGCATGGAGCTTCCTCAAAAAGTTGAAAATAGAGCTACCCTACGAGCCAGCAATCACACCACTGGGTACTTACTCTAAAGATACAAACGTAGTGATCCGAAGGGACATGTGCACCTGAATGTTTACAGCAGCAATGTCCACAATAGCCAAACTATGGAAAGAGCCTAGATGTCCATCAACAGATGAATGGATACAGAAGATATGGTATATATATATAATGGAATATTATGCAGCCATCAAAAGAAATGAGATCTTGCCATTTGCAATGATGTGGATGGAACTAAAGGGTATTATGCTGAGCGAAATAAGTCAATCAGAGAAAGACAATTTTCATACGATCTCCCTGATATGAGGAATTTGAGAGGCAGAGTAGGGGGCTTTGGGTGTAGGGAAGGGAAAAATGAAACAAGATGGGATCGGGAGACTCTTAATCTCAGGAAACAAACTGAGGGTTGCCGGGGGGAGGAGCATATGGAGAGGGGGGCTGGATTATGGACATTGGGGAGGGTATGTGCTATGGTGAGTGCTATGAATTGTGTAAGCCTGACGATTCAGACCTGTACCCCTGGGGCAAATAATATATTACATGTTAAAAAAAATGTTTTAAAACAAAACAAACAAACAAAAGACGCAAGGGTGGGGGAATAAATTAAGAACAAAAAGACAGGGGGGCCTACTTTTAAAGAGGTTCACTCACCAAATAAAGGGCAATCTGAGTATTGGAATAACAGCTACTACTGACCGAAACATATCAAATGTTATAAATCCCTGAGTTTATAATGAACCATGAGTTTATAATGATACTTAGAAAAAGCAAAACAGGGGCGCCTGGGTGGCTCAGTCGTTTTAACAGCTGACTTTTGATTTTGACTCAGATTGTGATCTCAGGGCCTCACATCTAGCCCCAAGTCAGACAGCAGGCAGTCAGCTTAAGGATTTTTTCTCTCTTTCCCTCTCCCTCTGCCCCTCCCCCTGCTCACTCTCAAATAAACAGGTAAATTTAGAAAACAAGAAAAGAAATGTACCATCTCTGTCCTACTCCAGACCCACAGAGTCAGGCCCAGAAGCAGAGCGGTGAGCACCTGGGCCTACCTGCGCCCACCACAGTGCGGGGAACAGCGCTGCAGCTGCAGCCGTCAGTTTGTAAGAGTACAGGGAACCGAGGAATGTGACAAATGACACTAGAGGGGATGCAGGAAGGAAAAGGAACATCCAACCAACCGATTCCCCAATGAATAAGTTACCAGGAAAAAAGAAAAGGAAAACATATTAAACAAAACTTGAGAGTTTTATCAACCAAATGTCTGGATTCTGATTTAAAAGAAGCAACTGTTTGAAAGTGTTTGAAATGATGAAGTAATCCGGGAAATCAGAATACGGGTTGGATGTCTGGCCCTATTAAAGAATTACTGCTAAACCATTCGTGTGACGATGCTATCGTAACACTGTTTTAAGTCCTTACCTCCTAAAGAAACTAAAGTATATACAAATGAAATAACAGTGTGTTTCTGGGATATGCTTCAAAATAATCCAGCAGTGGGAGCTGGAGGGAGGAGACTGCTGGGAAAATGGGTATGACTATAGAGAAAAGCTTGGCTGTAAATTTATAATTGTTGAGACAGCATGCTGGTTGCACGGAGATTCGTCAAGAGCCTCTCCACTTTGATATATATTTAAATTCTTCAGTAATACAAGGTCCCTTTACAGTGCTCTGTGGGGAGCAGTGAGCTAAGCTAACACTAACTTTTCTTAGTGTCGGCGAGGCCTGAAGTAAGCAAAGTGGGGACCTGCTGAAATCAAGCAGTAGGTATGGAAGAGAAACAATTAAAGTGGAATCACAGCAACAGCAATACACACCTGTCCTGTTTTGTCCAGAACCCTGTTCCACGTTGCCAACAGGACCACAGTGGTCTTCAGAGGCTGGGGCTGAGTCGCCCAGGCTGGAGGCAACGTGTTGTGTAATGAGACTCTGGAGCCTGGCAAATCTCTACCTAGGTGCCAGTGGTTTCTATAGAAACCACCAGAGAATGATATTTCAGAGAGCACAAAGCGTCTCTACTGGCCTCCACCGGCTTTGTTCACACTTACCCATCAGCATCTGAGATCCAGCCTATCAAAGCAGGCCTCACGGCTCACTTTTAAAATAGGTACAGCTCATTATAAAGCACCTGCTCTCAAACGTTTCCAAGGAAACAGAGGCCCCAAGATGCCCCTCTCTAAATTCATTAGCATTTAACACGTCTTAATGAGGCTTAAAGATGGCGTGCTGTAATAACCATACGCTGAGGGAGGACACCTTCCCTTCTACATTTAGTGTCACTGAGGAGCTGGCTCAAGCTCGCAGAGGACCAGCCTAGGCTCCAAGGCTTCCTCAGAGGGAGTAGCGGGACCACTAGGTGTCTACACGGCTGGGAAGGGCTCCCTGTCTCTAACACCTCCCTTCGGGTGTTCAGATCTGGGCCACAACTTAAAATGGCCAGGGTGAAGGCCCTGCCTACACTGACAGGCTAACCTTGTTTCCTAACCCTCCTACACACACACACAACTGTGTACACGCCAACCACACAGACTCCTTACATTCCCTCACCTGTTGAGCTCTTTTATGCCTCTGTACCTTCATGCCTTTGTGTATTCTTTATCTCTAAAATGCCCTACACTGACTTTGCTGTGTAGAAAACTCCTATGCATCCTTTAAAACCCTCTGCCAACCAAGCCTCCCCAAAGTGCCAAGCAGACTCATGAGCTCCTTCTGTGGGCCTTTCATGACCCTCCAGGGCAGCTCTCATCGTGTTATATCCTAACTGCCCAATAGCATCTGTGTCCTCCCCTCCACTGTGACTTCAGGGCTCGGGGCAGGGATGAGCCTCATTCTCCATCCCGTGGCCACTAGTCAGCCAGCAGGTATTCAGTAAGTGTTTGAAGGATC
Source organism: Meles meles (assembly GCF_922984935.1). Classification (NCBI taxonomy): domain Eukaryota; kingdom Metazoa; phylum Chordata; class Mammalia; order Carnivora; family Mustelidae; genus Meles; species Meles meles. The sequence continues at coordinate 146,982,897 of NC_060071.1, read as the reverse complement.
CCGATAAATCAGTCTAAACCAAGCAGCTCAAGGACATTGGTGGGAGTGAGCAGGTGATGAAAAGTGACTTACGTTGGGCCCTGCAGGCCCCTGACCCCAGGAGAGGAATGGACACTCACCGCATGTGGCCTCAAGTTGAGCCGTTTCCAGTGAAACCCTAGTGCTTAGGGGTGGGGAGCCTGCTCCATACAGACCACACCACAAAGCTCAGCCCCTTCCAGACAGATGGGAAAACTGAGGCCCAGATAACGAGAGCACCAAATATGGGGGACTCACAAGGGCCACTTGGGCCTTCTCCCCAAAGGGAAGGTCTGTGAAACCGCCCCTCAGGCAACTCAGAGAGGAGGATGGCACCATCCATCTGGGGCTGTGTGGGAGGGCGAGGATGAGGCCCAGCACAGCGAGGAGTAGACCTCTCCCTGAAACTCCTGGAACTGTCTGGGGGTCCTGCCTGAGGCACCTTTTCTGGGTCCAGTCAGAAGCATAACATACCCCCAAAGGCAGCCCTCCTAAGTGTGACTGCTCAGTGCAGCCTGAATTGCTGACCAGGGTGCAGGGAGGCAGGCCAGGGGCCTCAGGCCTGGGGAGAGGGGGACATGAAGGGGATCCCTAGAGAGAAGCAGCCACCTGAGTCTCACTCTCCAGGAACGCCACCAACCACCCCTGGACAGGTCCTGAGCTGCCACATTCCTCTGTCCCTAGGGGTATCTACCGGCCAGGTTTCTGGGCCTCACAGACACTCGGACAGCTGCTGGGTCCCTGGGGCTGGGATTCCCACTGTGGCATCTCCGGAGGTCCCATTTTCAGGTCTCCCCCCACATTCTGAGCATCCGTACTTCCTAGGCAATAATTAACTCACTTCTCTTTTATAAAAGTTAATTGAAGACACGGGGGAGTGTACATCGGAGTCTCTGATCAGCCAGGGCCAGGTTCTCACACTGGGTTTGGCCCATCCTCAGTCACAAGGGCAGACACCCCACATCACGGTCAGGTAAACAGCCTGGCAAGGCCACAGACACAATCCCCACTCAGCTTCCAGCAACATGGGAGACAACTCAGAACGACGATTTCCACGACCTCGTGGGCGCACAACCCTGTGCCAACCATTGTCTGAGAACACCAGGATGGACGTGGCACTAAGTGAACACCTACTGTGTGCCACGCACGTTACCACGTGCTTTACGTGTGACTTCACTCCATCCTCGGAACCAGAGCTTTGGGGTTACTGGCCCCACCGTGCTGCGAAGACGCCCAGACTCAGAGAAAGGAAGCGGCCTGCCCAGGCTCACACAGCTGGTGGAGGCGGGGCCAGCAGGACACCAATCCGCAGCGCGCACCGCAGCCTGGCCCCTCCCTACTACGCATGACAGGCTGCCCAGCCAGGGGCACAGAGTAGCTGCTCAATTAGTGCCTGCCGAATCTGAAACGAATCTGAACATACCCACAGAGAAGCCGTCACGTCGGAGACTGTGAAATTTTAAATTACGGATACAGAACACTAGGGAAGAAAAGCAGAAAAAAGACAATTACATATGTATCCACCTTACTGATCCTCTCAAGTGAAAAATTGGTTTTCCTCACTTTACAATGGAGCCACGAATTAAATGGGTTCTAACAATACAGCCACCCGCCAAGGGCAGCCCAGCCCTGCAGAGTGTGGGCTCCTGTGCTATGCATGGCCTATAAGCACCTCTTCTCGGCATCGCCAGTGCTCAAGCAGCAAGGAGAGGCAGTGCACACAGGCTTAGGCCTACTCTGGACAAGAGATGGAGGCTGTAGAAATGCCCCGCCCAACCCCAAACACCAGGTCCTGCCCAGTCCTGATGATCCAACCAGGGCACTGGTTGAGGGGAGGAGGTAATCTATCTCTCCAGTAAGTCACAGGAACCAACAAAGGCCACTGTGCAGTACAATGGCTCTGGGCTGGGCTACAGAGAATGCACCATGCCCAGCACGCCTCTCTCCGACCATCACCCCTGCCCCTGCTTCTCACCATCCAAAGCCAAAGCGGATCTCATACCACCAGGCCTCTGGAAGAAGGAGCAGAAGAGGCCAGCTCTACCTCCCAGGCAGCCAGTCCCTGGGCAGGAAAGGATGAAGAGGGGAAGGGCAGGACCTTCTCCCAGGTGCAAGTACACAGAACCACAGTACGGTGGAGAGGAGCGTGACTGACCCAGGGATCCCCTGGGTAGGGCCAGGGCATGGCAGCCCCGGGGGATGCTGGGAGCACTGGGCCCAGAGGCAGGGGCACTTTGGGCAGGCCACTCCTTGTCTGCAACTCTCATCCAGGGACAAGCATCCTGCTGTCTGTGTCATTCACAGGGCTACACACTCTGCATCACTACTATTGTGCAAAGTCCCCGTGGGCCACTTAGGGAAGGTGCATGGGAGAGTCCTACACTGACAGCTATCAGAGACTCGGGGCCCAGCAATCTCTCCCCAGACGGAAAGGCACCTTCTCTGAGAAGTACCTCCTGGTCTGCCCTCAGAACCACTCACGTAGCCCCCGGTGGGGGCCCCACTTCCCAGTGCTGGTAGTCCAGGAGAGCTCAGGTCCCCGCTCTGGCATCTCAAGGACACCTCTACTGATTTCCAATCCTTCTGTCCCCCCTGACTCTACATCCCGAATTCTACAGCCATCAGGCTGCGATCCATGCTGGCCGCCGATGTGAGGCCTGAGGCCAGGGTGACTGGCTGATGCCAACAGCTGAGGAAGGTGAGCCAGAGCACAGAGGACACTGTACCCTGGGCCCAGGTCTGTAGCCAAGACAGGGGCCCCAGAAAGAAGCAGTCCTCGCTGCGCTTGCCCTCAGGTCTACCTCCTTCTGCCTCATGTAGGTGGCAGTCCCTCTTCCAGCACCCCCTGCTCCCTCAGCCACCCCACTTCCTCCCACCCCCTCGCCCATCCACCCCTCTGCCCCTGCTCTGCTGAGGTTGGCGGGGTGCGCATGGATAAGCCACACTGAGGCTAAAACAAACTCATGCGCCAAGCCCGTCCTTCACGACGAACAGCTCATTGCTCCTGCGAGGGAGGGGGCAGTGGTAGCCAGGACCTAAAACCATGCATACCCCTTAATCAATTCTGCATCTAGGGGGTTACACAGAGATGTTTGCCTTCGTGTTGTAATAAAGGAAACACTGGTATGATAAATACCCAATTATGGAGGACCGGTTAAATACATTATCGTATACTGGGTAATTATTAAAAATTATGTCATCCAAAAACTTTTTAACAATATGGGAAACGCTAATGCTATCATATTAAGCTGGGAGAAAATCACATAAAAATGTAAATATGCACATAAAAACCCCAGAAAGAGGGAGACCAGCTGTCAGTGGCGGTTGCGGCCGGGTTGGGAGAGAGTGAGTGATTCTTTCCGTCACAGTTTTCCGCTTCCCAAGGAGCCTACGAAGAGCCTATCGCTTTTGCAGTCAGAAGGAGTATCTAGGGGATGAGCCCCCTTCCGCTCTCCAGGCAGGGGCACACGTGTGTCTCCGGGTCACATGGACCCTCCCTCAGCTGAGAGGGCCCTTCCCCTGACCTTGCGGCCCAAGATCCAGCTCTCGGCCCGAGATCTCCAGTTGCTCCTTTGCAGACTGATTCCTCTCCTCCACCTTCTTTGGGAAATAATTTACCTCCTCTTTTTTACTAAGTGTTAGACCAACTCCTAGCAAACAAGTCATACAGTCTGGGAAGGTGTGAAATCCTCTGCTGCCACCATGCCCACGCCAGGGCTGTGAGCTGGCGGCTGCAGGGAGGGCGTGGGGCAGGCCCCGTGCTGGGACCAAGGCCACCCATGGAGACAGGCCAGGCTGTGCAGAGGCGCCCGCGCCTGGCCAGGAGGCTTGGACCTGCCCTGTGGGTGCTGCAAGGTCAGGAGGCGCTCCACGTAAAAGGGGATACACTCCGGTCTGCACTGCCGGAAGGTGACGCTGCTGCAGGGCGGAAGACAGAAGAGGGTGGGCACGGAGCGGCACTGATGGCCCCAGGAGACGGAGTGAGGAACAGTCCTGGGGTGAGGCTGGGGGACAGAGAGGGAGTGGATTTCATCAGGTTGGGCAGCAGACAGAGGGGAAGGGACAGGACCACCCCTGGCTCATGTGGCACCCTGGTGCAGATTAGAAAAAGACACCCCTTCAGGTGGAGACCGCCCCACACCCAGGGCATGACTTGGCCAGCAGAGCATGGGCTGGATTCCAGCCCCAGCCACTCCTCAGCTAGGAGCCTGTGTGCAGTGAACAACCTGCTCGACCTTACACGCTGGCCCCAGGAGAGGAAAGCACAGGTACCAAGGCGGTGGGAGGAGAGCAACCCTAAACCTGCTACTGAGGTTTCTGGCTTGGTCTGGCAACTAGGTGGATCAAGGTGCCAACAGCTGGGCGTGAGGTATTTCCTGTAGCTTCTTTGAATCCTGTAAATCAAGAAGAAGTCCTACACATGGCAGGTGTTCAGCAAATGTTCAATGAATAAATGAATGAGGCAAGATAGATAATCAGACCTTTTTAAAGAAAACGTTTAAGTCAAAGACTATAATTAAAAACTGAGAAATGTGCTTGGTGTAGACACGGCACACAGAAGGTGAGAAGAGACACGTGCCCTGTCTTTCCTCTCTGAGCACAAAATAATGAGTGGACCACTCGGCGCAGCCTAATCACGGGATACGTGGCGGCCTCCTCTCAACACATCCTACCTCCTTTCTCGGCCTTCACACCAGGCCTGCTAACAAGCACCAGGCAGTCTTCCTTGAGGGCAGTTTGGCCAGGCTGTGGCTGCCAGGACAGTCTGTCCACTGACAGGGCACAAAGAAGATCCATGTGCTTATTAAAACCCTACAGCCCTCAAGGGCACCCGGGGGTCTATTTGCTGGGGCATGGGTTTGGGTTACAGGAACCTTCTTAAAGTCATAAAATCTTTGTGGATTTAAGTCGCAGATTCACAGTAATCTGTTCCAGAAATACTGCCTAAGCCACTGACCCTGTGCCAACACACAGGAGGTCTGGAGGTGCCAAGCTGGACAAGACCGCCGTGTCCCCCAGGCCTCACGCGGCTCACAGGCCGGTCGGGGGACGGCACTGATAGGCAGCTGGAACTCAGACTGAGGGAGAGAGGGGGCATCCCTACCAGTGGGGTCTGGGATCAGCTCCTGGAGAGGACACATGGTGGAGACTTCAGGACAGGCGGCATCCAGTCAGTAAAAGAGGGGAAAGCCAAGGCCAAGAGAAAAATACGCTCAAAATCCACGTGGGGCCAAGTTGGAGAGCAAGCCCACTGCAGCCTGTTCACCCACTGATCACAACTAAAACTCTGGGTAAAACACAAAAAGCAACTCCCTGAAGACTCTCACGGAGACGAGAAGAGAGGTAAGGACGTGATGTAGCCGGCTCAGACGTAAGCTGCTATTCTTCATCTCTTTCTCTTATTTTCTCTAACAGCTTTGACCTGAGAGCATGCTCCCAGTGGAGCTCTGGTGGCAGCTTCAAAATACAAAGAGAAAAAAAAAAAAAAGAAGAAGAAGAAGAACCAAAAAACAGAAAGACACAAATCCACAATACTGGCGGGAAGCTCAGCTCTCCTCTCTCAATAACTAAAACAACAGAGACAACAAATCAGCAAAGACAGAAAAACTGACTGAACAACACCATGAACTAATATGAACACACTGTCATTTACACAATTCTCTACCTCATAGCTAACAACAGCAAAATACACATTTTTCCCAGGAGCGCATGGAACACTCAACAAAACAGACTGTATCATAGGCCACCAATGAATCTTAACAAGTGTTAAAGGACCAAATTCATGCCAAGTATATTTTCTGACCATAACACAGTTACACTCGAAATTAATACCAGAAAGATACCTAGAAAATCTCTACACATTTTGAAACTAAATAATATACTTCTAAATACCCCACAGGTCAAAGAGAAGTAAACATAAACTTATAAACTATTTTTAATCAAACAGAAATTAAATACAGCATATCGAGATTTGTGGGATGCATGCTAAGAGGGAAATGGGCAGCATTAAAATGCTTATTATACTAAAAAAAAACTTCCTATCAGTCATCTAATTTGCCACCTTAAGAAATTAGGGACAGAGAATATTAAACCCAAAGCAAGGAGAAGAAAATAAAAATAAGAGCAGAAATTAATGAAGTTGAAAGGGAGAGAAACAGCACAGAAAAACAATGCTTCATTGAAATGATCAATAAATCTCTAGTTGACTGATTAAGAAAAAAGGGAAAAGAAGAAAACCCAAATGCCAATATGAGGAATGAAAAAGGAGACAGAACCTAATAACAAATGACAGAACCTCAAGGATAATAAAGGTGCAACTACTGTGGAAACAGCCTGGCAGAGTCTTAGAAGGTCACCAGTAGAGCTACGCTACAACCTGGTGATCTCAGTCCTAGGTAGGACCAAGAGAAACGAAAACATATGTACACACACAAACTTGTAAATGAACGTCTGTAACAACAACACATAATAGCCCAAACATGGCAACACCACAAATGTCCATTGTCTTGTGAATGGGTGAACACAACGTGGTGAGGCACGCGATGGAATAGTACTGAGCCATGAAAAAGGAATGGCCTCCTGGCTTCTGCAAGGACGTGGATGAATCTTGAAAACATTGATGCTAAACAGAAGACAACACGTTGCAGGATTATGTTCGCACAAACTGTCCAGAATGGGCAAATGCTCAGAGACAGCAAAAGCAGTGGTTGGCCAGGGCTGGGGGGTGTAGGAGGCGGAGGGGACAGGGGATGAGAAGTGACCTCTGAAGGGCACAGGGCTTCTTTCTGAGGTGATGAAAGCATTCGAAACTGACTGGGGTGATAGTTGTAGAACTCCATGAATATACTAAAAACTAATGAATTGTACACTTTAAATGAGTGGGTTGTATGGTATGTGAACTACATCTCAATGAAGCTGTTACCAAAAAATGTAGTAAGTATTTAAAGCATAGTAAGATAAAAATAGATAGGGCATCAAACCCATGATTTCTTTGGATGCCATAGTTACAGCAAGCTAAAAAACGTTTTCAAGTAAAACAAATCATGAGTCAATTTCAATAAAAATATGAAGATTTCAAAAATCTCAAGAAGTGGTGCTCAGTGTAACAGATTATTTTAGTGGCAAAATGCATTATAAAGGACTCACAAGTTAGAATTATATAAATATTATATTTATATACGCATTACAGGTCCAGAATCAACACTTTCTATTTTCTGGTATATCTTATTGCATTTTTAAGGGCAGAAGTCATCAAAGGGGTGTTAACAGTCTCAGGCCATCCCTCCTGAGTCCCATGGGTCTCCTGTTGCCACCCACCAAGCTCCAGTCACATGTCAGGTTTTAGGGAGGAGTGTGGCAGCCCCAAGAAAGGGCAGCAGAGTGGAGCTGAAGAGAAAGGGCAGGCTGGGTGGCAGGTCTCTAAGTTCCGGATTCTGGGAACCATTCCCCCAGCTCTACCCAAAACTTTGGAGGACCCAGGAGACATACAGAGACCCCCCCAGCCACCTGTGACAGCAGCCAGCGAGGTGGAAAGATCCATCACACATCGAAGAAACGTACGCCTTCAAGGGGGTTTCCACAGTGCCGCCTTCCACACTGGTTGCTCCTAGGGAGCTAGGACTAACTGGATTTTGTCACACCACATGCCTGGGGTCTGCTGGGGGCCCATAACATTTTTATGACATCAATAAACAAAATGTGCAATTAGGGGGAGGGAAAATTTAGAGTAAGCCCTGGGTTCAGATCCATGCCCCACAGCGGCTCCAGCCCCTGGGCCGACTGCTACCCCCTTCAGAACAGCTTCCTCACCTACACCCTGGGGGCAGAAAGGCTGCACTCACAGACGTGCTGGGCTATGCTTTCAGGCCCGAGGCAGCAGGACCCACCACAGCCCACCACGGGCGCAGAGCTGCACGCAGCCGGGCTGAGTGAACAAAGCACACGGCACTCGCTGCCCAGGTGCTGTCCTTACACACAAGACTCAAGTTTCACTCACGCTGTGAACAGGAAGCTCTGCCAGGCTGTGGAAGTCAAGCCACCTGGCTCAAGGTCTTGCCGCACTAGTAGCGGGCCATATGCGAGCTGAATGCTGGGCTGAACCTTTCTGAGCCTGGGTGCCCGGCCAGTGGACCGGGCAGACGGCCGCCCCGGACGGCTGGGTACTGGAGGAGCTGGCAGGGATCAGTACCCACTGCTGGCAGAGGCCAGGGAGCACCCCAGCCCCACCCCCACTCAACAGACGGGGCACCAGCAGTGCAGAAAGGATGGGCAGCCACCAAAGTCACAAGGAGTGCAGTGGCCCACGCTCCTCCCTGCACCGGGTTCTCCAGGCCCTTCCCCAACTCTTCATCTCTGCACACAAAGTTTGGTTTGAGGCAAAACTTAGAACTGCAGAAAACACAATGAGTCCAAATAAAAAGTCTTTTTACTATAAAGCCGATGAAAGAGACAAATGGAAAGTAATCAAAACCTCATTAGGGCAAATAAGCAACCTGCCCGCAAAGCCATGAAAACTGATGGTACCGAGCCTGTCGCACAGCTGCCGTCGGGGGAGTGCACACTGCAGGGCAGAGACCCTACACGATGCCCCTCGAGACGCTCACCCAGGCCCCTAGACCGTGGCCCCCAGGTCACATTAGAATCACCAGGAGAGCTTCTGAACCTCACGCCTTGGCTGCCTCTGGACAGGGTGGGTGCTGGGCCAACAGTGATCGCTGATGCCCCCACGGTGCCTCCGGCCACGGCATCAGCCCAGGTCAGCAGCTGGCGGCGGCTCTACCTGCCCACAGCATCCCCGCTCGCCCACGGTAGAAGCGTCAAATGACCAGATTAATGAGTGGTGGCTCAGCTTCTGCTTCCTGGATGGGCTCACTAGATGGGATTTCTCAAAGTTGGTGTTGGTCAGGGCTGTTATTCATGCACTGGTACCCCACACCCTCCCACCCAGGGTCTACTATCAGGTCGACACGTTGCTAGGTGTGGGGAATAGCACAGCAAATGAAGCACGATCGCTGTCCTCAGGGAGCTCCCCATTCCGCTGGGAAACTACACACACGAGGGAGAGGCTGTGGTGAGAGACCAAGGTGAGTGTCCAAGAAGTCAGGAAGGAGAGCCCGCAGCTTCCCCCACTGTCCCCGGCATGTCAGGACACACACTGGCTGAGGGGCTGGAACAAAGCTCCAGGAGAAGGTCAAGGAACTAACACAAAATCTGGAAGTCAAGACGGCCCTTCACAAGCTTTATAAAAGAGAAAGAAGAAAATGTAGAACAAGCATTAAATATTGATGATTCGTGTCAAATCAGTACTACAGCAAAAGTGAGCCTGTCAGAGCCACGTAGTCATGAGAATTTATCCCGGAACTGGTGGGGGTCAGTGTTCTGGAGACCTAAACAGGGCTACGAATGCATTTGCAACTCTCCCGCGAGCCAAGCAGAACCCCAGTTCTGCCCACAGAAGGGACGAGGAAACAGGGCAGAAGCCCGGATCCTAGGTCAGGAGCCACATGACTTAGGTTTGCCAGAGCTTTTCTAATTTCCAGGGCTCGATCCTGCTCAAGTGAGAGGTAATTTGCTGAGGCTGGGACTCCATAACTTAATTTTACAAAAAGGGTGATTCACTAACTGTGCAGTATGGTTCTGAAGCGTCTGTAGTTTCCTCACAAATTTGATTCGTGATACAAGGATGAATTTAATACCTATGTTAACTTGGCTCAAACTACATAGTCATCTTAAAGTGAATTTTGAAGTAACTGCAAAGTAACTGTCCTGAGCATTTCCCGCAGGCCCTGGAGAGCTGGGAACCTGTCTGACATCTCTGTGGGTCCACGACCCTCGGTCCCTGCTGCTCACAGAGCCAGGGACCCGTGAGGCTGGAGATAAGGGAGGCCAGTTACTGTCACCTACCAAACACTAGGGAGCACCAGGGCTCAGAGCTGGCCAGCCACTGACCGTCAGGACCACAATGACACACCTCACCTGACGCAGGGTCACCCAAGGTCCCTGCCTCTGTCCTTGCTTCCCAAGTGACCAGTTGCAGCTGACTGCTGCTAGCCTCTACATCCCACTTGTCAGAGGGCCATTCCATCTGTACAGATCCCGGCGTAGCCACTGCCCCCAAGCTGGAGGGGTGGGGGAGTACTGCTTCAGGGCTCCATCATGACCAGAGGGACAGCTGACCCAGGATACTTCCTGAGCACCTGTCTGGCCCAGGCCCTGTGAGAGATGCTGGGGCACTGACATGACCCAACCTGGCCCCCCATGGGCAGCTGTAAATACCTGTCGGCTGAAGGAACCCGTAGTCAAGTAAGAAGGCAAGGAGCTAACACTGAAACAGGTCGTAGACAGTGCAGACCAATCAAGGATGAAAGCCAAGGGAGCTCACATGACAGAAGCAAGTAACCTCTGTGTTCAGAGGCCCTCTGGGTCCTGGCTTCTCAAAGTGCGATCCATGGACCCTTTGCCTCTGCATCTCTTGGGAACTTGTTAAAAATACAAGACTCATGTGCAATGAACTGGATGTCTCCCTCCAAATCTGTATGTTCGTCCTAATCCTCAGTGGGATGGTGTCTGGAGGAGAGGCCTTTGGAAGGTGATAAGGTTTAGATGAGGTCATGAGGGTGTGGCCCCCATGATGGGACTGGCATCCTTCTAAGGGGATGAAAAGATTGGAGCTCTCTCCCTCCACTATGTGAGGACACAGCAAGAAAGAAGCCCTCTGCCAGCCAGGAGAGTCCTCACCAGAACCTGACCATGCTGGCACCCTGATCTCAGGCTCCCAGCCTCCAGAACTTTGCGAAATAGGTGTCTGTTTTTTAAGCCTCTCAGTCTATGGTTATTACGTTCTAGCAGCCCCAACAGACTAAGAAGTCCTCCTCACCGCAGGCCTGCTGACACAGAATCTGCATCCTAACAAGAGCCCCAGGTGCTCGCCGGCACACAGGCAGTGTGCAAAGCATGTAAACATGCTTTACATATGGCCTTGTCCTGCCCCTCAACTACACCAACAGGGAAACCACGGCTGAGAGAGACTGTAGTCTACGGGGTTTGCCTACAATCACCCAGCTGCATGTGTGGTACAAGGAGGCCGTGAGCCCAGGTCTCCTGTAGCTCAGGCCAGCAGCACTGGAGGGTGGAGGGGCTTCTGGAGAAAGGGACCCTACAGTGACACGAAGTCCAGCCCACGGCCCTCCTGGACTCCAGGCCACACCCACGTTCAAGCACACTGCTGGAGGAAGAAGTCAGAGATCCCGCTGGTGGTATTACGCCAGCTCGAGCATGCGTGCTCAGCCGACTCACACAGAGCACGTCCCGCTGGCCTGCTGGAAATGAAGTCAAGGCATTCTGCCGCGATGAGAGATGTGCTCCAATCTTCCAACCCGAGGCAAAGAGGGATCGTCCAAGAAAAGAAGAGAGGGAAGCCAAACAGCCCATTTGCTCTAATGAATTGGGCTGGCCCCGAGAAGTCCAGAATCCCAACATTCATCATTTGGCTCAGCTTAAGGATCATAAAATCGTGCAATTAGAAAGTAGCTTAAAAGTTATCTGTTCCAACTACTCAGACTCCATTCTCTCCGACGGCGGCGGAGAGGTGGTCTGGCCCCGCAGTCACGCACTGGTGATGGGTCCTATCCCACCACAGCACACTTCCCCTCTGCCCTTGGAGACCTACCCCTTGCCTTCAAAATGCTGATTCACTCTGACCCAGTGATTTGAGTTCTAGGACTTAAGCCAAAGCAAATAAACATCAATATGACAGCACTAGACCACAGACGTGTGTCTTACAGACCCGGGTGGTCTGTTTAGAGATTATAATGATGGACAGAAATTTGACTGAAGAACAGTTCTCTGGAAAAGACCTTCCCTGGGCACAAGGTCTCTGTAAGGATTTCTCTAATACATGGGGAAGAAAGGAGAAAGTGAAACAAGATGAAACCAGAAAGGGAAAGAAACCATAAAAGACTCTTAATCTCAGGAAACAACTGAGGGCTGCTGGAGTGGAGGGGGGTGGGAGGGATACGGTGGCTGAGGGATGGACACTGGGGCGGGTGTGCACTATGGTGAGTGCTGTGAATGGTGTAAGACTGATGATTCACAGACCGCCACCCCTGAAACAATAATACACTATATGTTACTTAGAAAAGAAAAGGAATGCCTCTAATACAGGGAGGCACAGGGGCTCCCACCTTGTCAGCCAGATCGGGAGGCTGAGTCTTGACAATCAATAGAGTGACAATGTCACAGCCAGACCTATCCAACAGCAGGGCCCAGCCAGGTTCTGCAGCCCATGTGGTCTCTATTGTAACTACTCAGCTCTCCCACTGTAGTGTGAAAGCAGCTCCAAACAATACACAAATGAGTCTTTATGGCTATGTTCCAATGAAACTTTACAAAAGCAGACAGCAAGCCAGATTCAGCCCTGGGCTTTAGTTTGCTGACCCTGATCTCCACCTTCACATCTATTCGTTTTAAGTGGCAATAAAAAGAAAAGAAAAGAATTATCCTCAATGTCCAACTTAGGGAAATGGTTTAATAAGTTAAACTGCTTGAACATGACCCATTCAATCCACTTTTATCAAGTGCTGGTTTATGCCAGACTCGGCTCTGAGCACCAGGGATAAGGCAAGAAGGAAGTCAGCTAAGCGCTCTGCATCAAAGGGATGGACTGAAAATTCTTCAAGAGTTTGTGATAACAAGGAAAACCCTTACATTACAGTGCTATGTGAAAAGCAAAATATAAAACTGTGTATAAAAATAAGACCAGGGACGCCTGGGTGACTCTGTCAGTTAGCCGCCGTCTGCCTTCGACTCGGGTCATGATCTCAGGGTCCTGGGATCGAGCCCCACTTCGGGCTCCGAGTTCAGCAGGGAGTGGGCTTCTCCCTCTCCCTCTGCTTGTGTTCCCTCTCTCTCTCTCTCAAATGAAAAAATAGAATCTTAAAAATAAATAAATATATAAATATAAGACCAAAAAACGTTTTAAAAAAGACACACACATTTAAAACGCACACACACACACCCCCCACGGAAAAAGAACAAAGAAAGAAAAGTATTACAATGTTCCTAATGTCTACCTTTGGCTGGCCCCACTATTCTCTTTACTTCTCTCTTTCATTTTTTATGTGATCACGGGTTACTCTTACAATAAAACGGTCCCTCCCGTCATATTTAAAAAGGGAAGCTGGTTCGATTTTTGATTTTACTCTAAGGTCTGTGTCCCGCTTGCCTCCACCTGCAGTCTCTCCACTGTCTCTGAGGGTGGTCCCAAAAAATCAAGCCGCTCAGCCCCAGATGTTCATCCTTAGAGAGGGCTGCAGAGTTCAGCACCAGGGACAGCGCCATATACACTGCAACTCCCGCAGGCTCAAAACGGAACCGCCCCAAGGGAGATCAGGAGGTCACACAGCCTTTGCCTTTCCTCTCTGGTCCTCTGGCTGTGCCCACTTGACACACTCGGCAACACCTGTCAGAGGAAACATAACTGAAGCGGGAGAAGGAGCTGCTCTGCGCCTGCTGATGCAAATGGAACTAGCCCTGTGACCCAGACGGGGAGGAGAGGCATTCGATTGTTGGTAAAGAGGAAATAAAAACAAACATTGCACAGATCCCTTTACCCACATTATTAGCTTGGGAGAGACTCGCAAACATGCCAACACCAGTCGCAGCAACATCTGCTTCTAATTGCTTCTCCCCCAGCTTTTTCAGAGCTGTCAGATGGCGTCTGCCCTGGGAGAAAATCCAATATTTTTAACAAACTCTTAAATCAGATGGCGTCTTTGGTGAGTAATCTCTTACGTGTTCGGTCTTTGAGGCTAAAAACAGTAAGCACACCTTTAAGGGACGTGGCCGTCAGCAGAGGCTCAGTAATCGAAGGTCCCTCTTCAAACAGCATGACTAAGAGTTTCCAACACACGCAGCCCAAATATAAGTGTTCCAGTAATTGTGGTTGTTGTTTTTTTTAATCCATTGTGTCCACTCCTTTATGGATAACTTTTCTCTCTTTTCCAAATATTTTTGAAAAAGAAGTTTCTTTATGAAAGAAAAATATGAGACTTTTTTAAAGAGTACATCTCTCCATGCTTTAATTTTCCCACAAGATACCTATAGGCAAAACTGCATTTTCTTTAAAGAAACTGTTTCTCCTCTTAGGTTCTCAAAGCACCAGCAGTTCCTATTACCAGCCTGTTGGGAAAATATCTTCCTGCAGCAGCCAGCTGAACCTTCAAATCTGGGAAGTCCAAGGTGGGGCAGGAGGCAGTCCTAGAGGGGAAGCCTTCACGGCAGAACCTTTTGGTACTGTAGCAGGCCGGAGCCCTTCGGAGTGGGACCCCAAAGCTCCCTGAATCCCCTGAATCCCAAATGCAGGCGGATATTCTTACAGTCTGTACCTTCTTCTTTCAAAGTTTAGCTTAACATGGGTCTTACAAACTATTCTATATGACTCAAGTTGTTGGGTGCCTCTCTTAGACCAGGGCAGTGCCTCCCAGATCTTGAAAATAAGTCATCCTAAAGTCATGGTGCAACCCCAGAGGTAGCCTGGCCATGCCTCTTCCTCATTACCCCTCCATGAACTCATCCTTAGCCCTGGCTTCTCACTGCTAACCCAAACCAAGACTCACATGATTGAGAGCCTCTCTCCTCAGGGTCAGTCCCCTTGCCCAGAGCCCACGCCCTGCCAGGTCAAGTCGGTCACTGGTCCCCGTACACATTTCATACTCCTACCTTCTACACATATATACTCTGCATGGCTGCCTTCTTCCTTCATCCCTCCACTCAGTCAACCAAGGCTTGTCAAGTGCCTACTAATTGCCAGGCACCATTGTGGGAGCTAGAAGTCAACAGCAAACAAAACAGACAAAAATCCCTCCTCTGGCAGAGCTTATGTTCAAGAAAAGGCAGACAGGCAAATATATAAACATGTAAAATCCACAGTGTGCCAGGTGGTGATAAAGGGTAGGGAGAATAGTGAGGTAGCAAAAGGGACCAGTGAATGCCAGGGGGTGACCATCAGGGTGGTCAGAGAAGTCAGAGAAGGCCTTACTGGAGAGGTGAACCAAACTGTGTAGGACAGTGGGAGGGAGCCTCTACAGAGAAAACAGGAAAAGAGCATTCCAGGTGTTAAGTGCAGCAGGTGCAAAGGCCCTGAGGTAGGAATGTGCTGATGATGTGTTTTAGGAAAGGCAAGGATGCTGGTGGGGCTGGAGGTGGTGAGAAGGAAGTGAGGGAAGATCATGTTGGCCTTATGGGCAGGGACAATGGCCTTTACTGTGAGCAAAACCAGAGCCTGGAGGCTCTGACCAGGAGAGAAGCACATCTGCTGTACACAGTGACAGTTGACTCTGGCTGCTTTGTCGAGAACAAACTGTAAGGAGTGGGGAAAGAGAGATACCGCGCTGGAAACTACTGCAACTATCCCAGCAAGAGTCAACAGCAGCTTAAACCAGAGTCACCACAGAATTTGCTCATGGTTTGGATGTGGGGGTGAGAGGAAGAGCGGAGACAGGGACGATTCTGATGGGTCTGGCCTGAACACCTAGATAGGCAGAGCTGCCATTTTTTAAGTGCATGAAGGCAACAAGAGCAGCGGCTTGGCAAAGGGTGGGTGTGGTGCGGTGAAAACCACTTCTGTCGGACTGATCATGACCCGCTTTTTAGCACCAGAAGGAACATGGTCTCTAAGAAGCCTTCCTCACACCAAGCTGAAAGTGCTCCCCCTCTGAACTGTGGCTGCCCTTCCCTCACTCCCTCCCGAACTCTGTCTCTCCCTCACACACATGCACACACACATGCACATGAACTCACACACATGTGCACACAGGCAAAGACGCACACACACAAAAGCACACACAGTGCAACTCCACACCAGTTATCTGCATCCAACATTATTCCCTCGAGTAACCCAAAAGCTGATTCATTTTACGCCATCTAGAAACATTTGCACACAATAGATGCTCAGTAAATGTGTTCAGTAATAGGTTACATAGAATCGCACCTCTGATGTTTCAATATTCTAACAACTCAAGAGCATTCTTTAAAAACAACTACCTATTATGCTGAGCAGTGATGAAACATGAATGGTAATTAGCCCCTCTCCAGGGTCCTGCACCTAGATGCTGGCCCGCCCCCAGGCATTCACACAGCCATGGCAAGCTCTCCCATGGAGAGGCCGCGGAAGGAAGATGGGCATCACCTTGCCGGTCCTTATATCCCAAGCTTTGACTTCAGGATGGAAGCCTCCACACACAAAAAGGCTGTGGTCTTTCGGATGAAATTTCAAGGTAGTGATCCTAAAGTCACTCTGACCACTGAAGACCTGGGTTCCTACAACACAAAACGGAGAAGAGTGAGTTAAAAAATACTCAATCACAAAATAAATACCTTAAAACTCAGATGCCATCTGACGCAGAGCTATGGGCAGACGCCACCTATCTGGGACCGAGGGGGCCACGAGACTTTCTGGAAGTACAACAGGGGCAGCAGCAACTTCGGCCTCAAGATCGAGCCAGCATCCCTACCCGTGATTAGCTGAACCCCCCAAGGGCTAAGCTAATGGCCGGACGCATGAACGCCGCCACCTTTCCTGCGTTCCGTAAATACTGAGCGTCAGCTCATCTAAATCACACAATGCCATACCCTTGCTCCACAACTGGAAGAAGCCAAGGCTCGGGGAGATTACGTAACATTACCAAAGCTGCACAATTAGTACAGAGATTATTTACCTAGGAGTCTAAAAACGAATAAGCAGGATGCTCCAAAGTGGTCTTTTTAGGATCAGCCGTCTTACAATCATGGCCTTACAACAATCCATGAATGGTTTGCTACAGGGTATGGCAGGGAGGGGGTTTCGTGATACCCTGGGCAACAAATGAGAACATGACACCACAGGGCCCTGAGCGCCAGCACGGACAGAGGGTGTGGCCAACTGCGGTCTCCCTGGTTCAGCAAGATTCAAGACAGTCCTTGCCCTTTACCTGTCTGTCGTGAAACTGCGGTCACACACTCGTGTGCACGTGCAAATGTGTGTACATACACACATACAATGTGGAAAATGTTGGTTTTGTCATCAGGATCTTTTAGAGGTCACCTATATAAACAGGTTGGGCTCAGGGAATGTGGGGAAATGGACCTCTGGCCCTGAGCTCAGGTCTGCTAGGTTCCAAAGCCAGCCCAGGGCACTGGCTGTAGTTCTCATGTGTTCAATTCAATACCACTGAAAATGTATTCAGAAACCAGGCTGGCCTTGGAAGCCATTCTCACCACCAGCGGTCTCAGTTCTGCCTCTGAACATATGCCCAGAGGCCAGGCTACTCCGCACATCCCAGGCATGGAACCTGCTATGCACCACACCCACCAGGAACTTGAGGGTAACATCCCTCAGAGATGTCAGCGAGGCCTCCCCCAGCCCAAGAGGGACAACCGTGATTGCCCTTGGCTCACAGAAACTCCTCCACTAGAGAGGCAGTGGGCAGTTAGAGACACAAGAAGCTGATGCCCAAGAAGAAGACCATTGTGACACCAAGGTCTCAAGCATCATTTCCTCTTCTAGGAACCCAGAAACCGTGTTTGCTCATTCATTTCAGAAAGCACTTCCAGCTGCCCTGCTTTGTGTTCAGGACCCCCACACAGCGCTCTACCAGCTCACCAGGTAAGGAAATGAAAGTCATCGATTGGTACTCTCGAGTTACAGCAGGAGCCTTTATAAATCCAATCTGCCTAGATCCGTGGTCTCTGCACTCTTCTGACAGCATGTCCCATCAAGGAAAAGCCCTTAAGCACGTAGCTTCAAGAAGTGTTTTTGTTTTTAAGTTACACAGTGTGCTACCGTGCCAATAAATTATGAGCATTAAAATACCAAAAATTTTAAAAAATGAAACAAGGTGGGATCAGGAGAGAGACAAACCATAAGAGACTCTTAAACTCATGAAACAAAGTGAGGGTTGCTGGAGGGTGGGAGGGTTAGGATGACTGGGTTATGGACATTGGGGAGGGTATGTGCTACGGTGAGTGCTGTGAAATGTATAAGCCTGATGATTCACAGACCTGTACCCCTGGGGCAAATAATACATTATATGTTAATTTTATAAATAAGTAAATAAATAAATACCCCAAATAAACTACTTTAAAGGATGAGACAAGGACAAAATAACCAGTATTTTCAAAGATTTTTTTTTTAAGATTTTATTCATTTAATTGACAGAGCGTAGAGAGGCAGACAGAGAGAGAGGAAGGGAAGCAGGATCCCTGCTGAGCAGAGAGCCCGATGCAGGACTCGATCCCAGGACCCTGAGATCATGACCTGAGCTGAAGGCAGCGGCCTAACCCACTGAGCCACCCAGGCGCCCCTCAAAGATATTTTAACATGCCATTTACTAAGGGCACCAACAAAGCCCTTTGAAATCATTAAATCAAATGAGTTATAACATTTTTAGTGAGAGCTACCAAACTGGCTCCACTTCCAGTTGGACGTAGAGAACTTTCAGTGACTCAGTGATTTGAAAGTAGCCCAGTTACAGCTTCAGTTTACTCACTGAGCACTGTCAGAGCCAGCAAAGACTTCCCCCAGCGATGCACAGACCTGGACGGAAGACATTCACCACTGGCATCAAGGGAGACGCTGTCTACTCCTACCCACCCCTGATCCAAAGGACCGTGTGAACATTTTACTACGGAAGCTCCGGCTCCCCTCGGGGCAAAGAAGGTTCCCGTGACTAATCAGAGAGGTTATTACTGCCCTTGCATACTTTTAACAACCAAATTCAAAATCCACCAGAATTTTCACTTAAAGGGTATTAAAGCAGACTGGAAAAACTGCTCCCAAGTTAAGAGTGCAGATTTTAGCATTTTTAATAGGTGACACGTTCACATAGTTTTTAGCAATAAAACTTAGAAAATGATGGAAACAGAAACATCAGTTTTCAAAACATTCTTCCCATAGTGCAAACTTCTTGGAAAGCAGTCACTCTCTTGTTCTCTATTGAAGTGTCACATTTTCCACGATGAATGATTGTGATTTTTTTCCCGACATCTTCCAGGGGCCCACAGTTTGTAGTTACTTGCCATCAGAGAACATTGGGGTTTTGTAAATGAGGATTCTACACTTCTTTAAGCTCAACAAGCCCCTAACTGTTGCTGAAACATGCAGTGCACAAAGATTTCCATGGTCATCCTATGTCACTGCAATGTTGTCAAGAGCCAGCCCCTGCGGGTCCCATCTGTGACGGTGATAGGACTACAAGCAACAGCATAGCTGTCCAACCCAAGGGGAGCAGTTAAGGCAAATATGGGTGTCTGCCTGGTGGAATGCTGAAAAGCTGTTTAAAACTGGAATCACAAACAGTGCTCTTTGGCAAGACAGACATGCCTGATACCTATTCTTGAATTACGTAAGTATTAAGTAGGGATTGGTATGGACAGAGACTGGGAAGAGATTCACCAGCTTGAAGTGAATTGTTCTAGGGGTAGTGAGATAACTTTTTAAATTATACTAATATTGTTGTCATAATGCTGGAGTTTGTTTGTTTTTGTAATAAAGAATTCTTCCCAAAAGGCATCGGAGAGATAAGCAGACTCACAGTAGTCTGGGTCCTGTGTGTCTCTCTCATTAGGTCCACAGACAACCAACTCTCTCAAATAAACAGGAACTGCCCTCCCCAGGAATTAATCTAACTAGAAACCTGGTACTCCTTGAGCTTCCTCTTCTATCCTGAAACTCGTTCCAGCTACAGTTGGTGGTCAGAAACCACCCCTCATGTGCCCAGTTAGCAGCCACCCCCTCCTAGGGAGGATGGAGCCGAGGGCTGCCACCCCAGTCTTCACACGCCCAGGCCAGGACTCAGAGACGCACACACGGAGCTCTCAGGATGGGCCTCAGACCTGCAGCTCAGGCCTCCGGACGCTTGCTCCAGACAAGGAGCTAGGGGACCCACGTGTGGGATGAGGGAAGGGACAACCCTAGATGGAAAAGGAGCACGTAAATGCCACTGTGGCCCCCACACCACGAAGAAGGCCCCAGCAGGCCAGAAATCCGTCTTCCTGACAGAGGCAACCGAGTCCACTGCTGACTCTCGCTGGTTCAGATTCACTGCCAGTCCTTAAGCCCGAAAGGAAAAACAAACCAGCTGCCTAGAGGGAAGTGTTCCTCGTTTCTTGGACCATGGCATACATGCTTATTTCAGAAATGGCGGTGAATTAGCCAATTTTTTCAAAAAGTGCAGTGATACAGTCTTGCCAACAATGGGGAGAAGGGGAGGAAAGCGAAAGCTGAGTTGCTAAAAGATGAGGACCTTTTCTGCTAAAAAAAAAAAAAAATCACGTATTTCTGCATATTATTCTTCAACCTCCCAAAGAGACTGAGAAGAGAATCTATGTCTCTTAAGTACTAAAATGTTCCTGGTTAGAAGACAAACTATGGTTTATGCCTTTTCTCCTAGTTTTGTTTGGAAGAACTGGGTCTTTGCTGTATTTGTTCAAAAGGTCCAAACTAAAAGATTTTAAAATTCTGGGGGCACCTGAATGGCTCAGTTGGTTAAGCATTCGCCTTCAGCTTAAGTCATGATCCTGGGATCGAACCCTGCATGGGGAAAAAATCCCTGCTCAGCGGGAAGCCGTCTTCTCCCTCTCCCACTCCCCTTGTTTATGTTCCCCCTCTCTCGCGCTCTCTCTCAAACAAATAAATAACTAAAATCTTTAATAAGCTTCCAGATCTGCAATGGGAAACATAAAGGGAAGGAGGTCGAGCACAAGACTGTGGCTCAGAAATCAGGACCCAGCCGCCATGGTCCAGCACTGTGCTCGGAGCAGGAGGTGGTACAGCAGAGGGGCTGAGAGCCACACAGACCCAGCCAGGTGCCATCCCAGCCCTGTCGCTTCCAGGGGAGGAACCTTGCAGAGCCTCATACACAGAAGGCTGTCTGGAGGGCGACATGCAACATACACACTACATATTACACAAAGTGTTCCAGAGGACATGGCGGAGAGCAAGCAACAAAAGGGAGCCTCTGATTGAAAGAAATTAAACCCATTGCTGAATTCATCCTTGGTTAGATGAAAAGCTAAAACCAAAGGCTGTAAGTTTTTAACAGCAGGAACCTTGAGAGGAATGATCTGGAGTTTCTGTTTTGAGACCATGAGAACACAATTCCCTGGGCAGCCTTTACGTTCTGTTGTAGAGACATGGACAAAGACCGGAGGTATTTACCAGGGACGATCTCCAACTTGAACACCAGCCACAGTGGAGGTGAAGGTCCCTTCTCGTCACATTTGTTCCCACTCTACCTTTTCACACATCGAGTATCTTGTTTGTCATCTCCTCTCTGGCGAGGCTGCTTTAAGCACAATGGCTAGCTGCTACGCAACCTTTAACCTTGAGACTATCTCTGCTAGTTTACATGTCTGTTACAGAAAGTTCTATTTGTTCACTGTATGCTGCTTACAGGAAATCGAGTTTTAAAATATTTAATCCACTAACACTGGCTTTATTGATCTGGTTATAATGAACTCAACCAGTAGAAGAACCGTTCAGATCCTCTTGGAGTTAGGAAAAATCACGTCTTTCCCTCCTTGAATCAATAATGGTACAAATAAACTATAAATCGTCATTAGGGCAAAAATATGTTTAAAACAGAATGCAGAAACTTAATTTGTTCTCTTGACGCTACTATGACTACCCAAGCTTCCATCACCAGTGTGGCTAAGGTGAGGCAGTTGGTAACACTAGCCGGGGAATTCGTCCGAGTCGCCCCTCTTCCTTTCTCGGGTGGAGAACCAGGGGACCACCCACACGCCTGGAGCAACACTGCCTGTCCACCCTAATGCCTACCTTGGGGAACCCTATCATCATGCAGGGCTCTGGGTCCCCAAAGGGTCCTCCTTTTCCACTCAGCATGCCCGGCCCCCAGCCTAGTTCCCGGCACCCAAGAGACATCTGATCCAGGTCAGATGAAACCCAAGCACGGGTTCCCATGAAAGAGAGGGGAAGCTCATGCCCTCCTCTGCAGGGAGCTGGCACCTGCGACCTCCAGGCCTGCGTGCAGCTTGCACGTGTCATGCCACATCCCACTGTGGTAGGTGTGACTCGTCCATTTCACAGCAGGAGAAATGAAAGCTCAGGGAGGTTGGGCCTCACAAGGCCACACAAGTCAGCACTGCTGGGAGGGAGGCTGGACCCGGAGCCCTGCTCTCTGCACCCTGCCCCGCCTGACTGCAAGCGATTTGTGACCTTTCCTTCTCCTCAGCTCTTTGTTCACGTCCACAGACTCACGCACATGGAGGGGAGACGCTGATGGGGAAAGCTGATGCCGTCGGCTGGTGGTGATTGAGCGTGTGTTCCAGGCAGGCGGCATATGACTCATTTCGCTAAAATCAATATCGTTACGCTCATCCTCTGGGAAGTACTCGGCCGGCTGTAAATCTAACCATCCTGACTCCAAGTTAACGAGAAAAGGGGCTTACTAACTTCCAAATCAAACTCTGGGAATCAGAAACAGCGGCCGCCTTGGCAGAGTCCTGGGAAGGGTCCAGGTGAGAGGCAGACAGGCTTGCGTCTGTAGGTCCCCTGCGGAGCAGTGGGGGCCTCCAGCTCAGCCCAGCAGGGCTCTCCAATCTGCAAAACCGGGGTAAGAAAGTGTTGAAGCCACTGTCCTAAACCAAGAGAGCAGTATGGAAGCCGGCGGGTCCCAGCCCGCTGACAGGCCATGGCTGCCAAGCAAGAGCAGGCGGCCGCAGTGGCAAGACCTCGCTTACACCACGTCTGGCCACGGCTCTTCGTTATCTGGACCTGGACAAGACTGAATTTTCTAAAATTAAAAAAAAAAAAAAAGAAAAGAAAAGAAAAAATTCTCAACTTGCAAACAAGGTGTGTACTAAAGTTCTGCCGCAAGTTGGCTTTCTGGGGCCCCACAAGTACCAGTGCTCAGGCTCCTGGCCAGTCCCCGGAGGCTGCCTGAGCCCAGGGGGCGGCCACTTAGCGCGCGCAGACAATGCGCCGCCCGGGCTGGGATGGAAGCCAGGGAACTAGCACGGTTGAGGAAAACCTGCCTTTTCTCCACCCAGAGGGTGACGGCTTGGATGTGTGCGGACCTGCGGCAGGACCTGCAGGCACCTTCCAAAGTGTGAGACAGGGGCTGGTAGGGTGTTGCACTGAAGTCCACGAACATCGGATTTAATACCCAGAACTAGGGTCAGTTCTCACCCCAAAGCTGTACAGAAGGAGGGGAGAAAAGAAGCCCGAGACTGGAGAGAACAACGCTTCAGAGTGAAAGAGAAAGGGTGTGCATGGGAATGGGGCCCGTGTCTGGGGCTGAAGTGGGCGCAGCCCTGAGAACAAGCTCGTTTGAAAGTGGGCCAGCAGCAGGGCGTCAGTGAAGGAATGAGTTAGGAGAAAAGCAGGTGTTTGAGGACGAGGGAAAAGCAGGGGAGTCAGCAGGGCGCCCACCTGCATCAGTGGGGGGGAGCGTGGGCAGCTGCTCTGGGCAAGAAGGTACTAGAGGGGCAGCACCCGGACCAATGTCAGCTCAGCCCTCACTGGGCTCCAGCTCCTCGGAGACTCCGTGTCTCCATGCAGGCAAAGCCCTGGGCCCCAAGGACAGACTACACGAGACCTGCCAGTACCATGAGGAGCTGCACGTGTGCCCACCGGCTGGGGGCTTACAACACCACGGGGGGTGTGCTTTCCTGGCCTCCACAGACACCTGAAGGATGCCTAACTGTGTCTCTCTGAGCTGTACTGCGGGGACACACAGTCATGATGCTCAAAAGCCAAAGAATGGAGAGGCCCAGGCACCTCCTTCCAAGACCCGGCGGGTGGCACTCCTCAGCCCAAAAGGAGTCCCATCCACGGCATCTTCTTTAAAGCCCCATGAGCTCCTGGTCCCCTTCATCAGAGTTCGAATTTGGATACTTCTCACCCTTCCTACGCCAAGCGTCCTCAGATCATCACGGCTAACAGCTCTCCCGCTGGAGCGGCGGCCGTCGGCAGCCAGAGAAGCCTCTTTCAGAAGGCCCGGCCGAGCGCCATCTCAGTGCGCCTTTCTCCTGGAGGCCCTGCATTATCTCCGCAGGAGGCAAGCCAGCCGCCGGCGGGGGTCGGGGGGAGCAAGCAGGCTCCCCTAAGCAAACGGTCCATCCCCAGCAGGGAAGCAGACGTGGCGGCCTCGGCCAGTCACACAGGCCAGAGGAGGCTGCAGTTCCGACACTGCTGGCTAAGGAGGCCTTGTGCAAGTCCCCGAATATTCCCAGCCTCGGGGTCTAGTAGGTCAGTGAAATGGGGATAAAAACACTGTCTTCAAAGGTTGGAGTAGAGACTAAACACATAATAAGCAAAGGGACTGGCATCTCTTTATTAATCTCAGCTTGATACAGGCTAAGCCAAGTGCTAGGAACCGGAGCCACACCACCCAGGGCCTGGCCCACAGTGCACGCTGCCTATGGGATATTCCCCTTTCTTGGAGTGCTTCTGTGATGGGGGCCCCAAACCTGATGACCAGAACACACCTCTTGGAAAACAAGAGCAATGGCCATGTCTGGGTCCAGTCCCTGCTGGCTGCTCATCTGCATGCCCCACAGCCTCCAAATGAAAGACACAGGGACCCCCCAGAGCAGGAGGAGCTAACCAGTGGCTGGGGGAGCCCAGGCTGCTAGCA
This sequence comes from Meles meles, assembly GCF_922984935.1. NCBI lineage: Eukaryota > Metazoa > Chordata > Mammalia > Carnivora > Mustelidae > Meles > Meles meles. Next base: position 146,958,244 of record NC_060071.1, on the reverse strand, counting down.
GTGGGTATCTGAGTAAAGAAGGTCATGGACCTTCTCCAGCAGCGGGTGCCTGGAGGCTGGGCTGTGGGAGGTCTGCGTGCGGACCCTAAATGAAGGGCAGCTGCCGTGCACCACCAGGAGGAAGCTGCTAGCCTACCACGAGTAGTATCTTGTCATGGAGAAGCAAAACATGGAGGAGAAGCTGGGAGAGCCCTGGAAGGCCTGTTTTCTTCCCAGCCTGCCCCCCAGACCCACACAGGGGAGCAGGGGCCACACCAGTAAGCCGGCTGGGGGATCATCGGACTGGGGGCTTTTGAAGCCGAGCCACCGAAGCCCAGCAACCGGAGTCTCTGGACACTCAGCAGCAACAAGGTCATTCTGTCCCACCATCTGAGGGGTCTCGGGGGGCATGATGGAGGGCGGGGAGGAACATCCTTTGCTGCATGCCTACCTTGGGCCAGGCATTCTGTAAAGCAACCACAAACACCATCTCAGCTATTCCCCTCAACCAGCCCACCACCAGCCAAGGGCAGCGCTCCCCTCCCACAGAGGCAGAAACTAAGGGGAAGGACACATCTGCTCCGCCCTCCGTGCTCCTTCTATCCCACTGCACTGCCTCCGGCGTCAGGTACCTGGGACCAGGTGGCATTGCACGGTCGTCCAGGACAGGCTGGACACACATCAAGAGAGCTGACCAGACCAAAGGAAGAAGGACAGAGTGCCCCCTCCAGCCAGGACCCTGGGGGCTCCAGGGAGAATTTGTTGGCTCCTTTGCAGCCAACAAATGCAAAGTAAGAGGCCCTGCGTACCTCTGAGGCCTGAACAGCCAGGCTGGGGGCAATTGCCCAAGGGGCTGGAACCTGCAAGACACCAGCGCCAGCAGAACTGAACCGAGCAAGGTCTTTGGGGGATTCTGAGGCAACTGGCCCATTGGATGTGCAGGACAGCTGACTCATAAGGCAGGCGACATTCGGGTCCTGATGGAGTCGGCCAGGGTTCCCTGAGGCCACCTCAGCCTAATGCACTAGAGACGTTTTGTTAGGAAGATTACAGACTGAAGCGGGAGCACCAAAAATAATGAATCTGTGAGCGGATTTTATTTAGGTGTTGATTCATGGTTGTCTTATAAGCCAACAGCCCGTCAGAACTATAAATTAACGAGATAAAACATTGCTGGCCCTCCATATTTCAGGCAGGGTATTGACATTTTAGAATCCACAGATTTTTAACTGTATTGATTGAGGACACCAGGATAAATGGCCTTGGCGCCAAATTCCCATTAACGACAATGGGCACCGAGTGACTAATTCCCAAAGCACTGCGGTGAGAACGCCCTGCATTGCCTTCTCCTGGCAGGGAGTTCTAATTAGATTGAAATGAAAAAGCCAAATCACCAAGGGCGGAAAGAGGCAGATCAAGTAAAAAGGAAAATCAGACTCAGTGATGAGAAAGCACGAGATGAGTCAAACCAGGCGGAGAGCCACAGGGGCTGCCCAAGCCCACCGACCTCTGCTAAAGAAAACCCTTAGAACAACCTGGGGTGGGGTGCAGAGCTGAGGTGGGATGCAGAGCCGGGGGAGCCTACTCGCCCACCCTGGCAGGGCTCTCACTGCCCAGCACGCGCCAGCCTCCACTCACACACTGAGCAGCTGCTCCGAGCCAGCCCTGGCCAGATGATGGGAGACACGGAGACCCCAGGACGGGCCCCATTTCAAGGAGCACCCACACTAGTCAGGGAGACAGACACAGAAACCAGCAACCCTCTTGCAGGAGAGGCCCCATCTAGGGACCGGAGGGCTTCCCCAAGGGTAAGGTCCAAACCCCGAGACTCTTGGCCCCAAGGGACAGAAAATGTCCAATAAGCTCACCACTACAGTCCCCACCAGGTCCTGTCCACAGCAGGTACTCAGTAAGTACCTAGGAATGAACAGAACTGAGCTCTCAAAAGATGGACCGGGGAGGAGTGCTGTTCCTGGGAGACGGGTGGAGTGGAAAAGTCCTCCATCTTCGGCAAAGCCCTGAGGACAGAGGCCGTGCCTTCCCTATACCACCCAATACAGCGTACTGGACAAGTACGCTGGGCCCTGGGCACGGGGCCACACAAGCTTCTCTCCATTGAAGACCTGCCACCAACTGGACGAGGCATGCCTCCCCCTCCTTCTGCTCTCCACCCTGGGGTCACACCCACCCGGCCGGGACACTGGGGTGGACTGCCCAGAGTGCCATGATTCTCTGCTGCTCCGAACTCAGCAGTGGCCCCCTGCTGCCATCTGCTGTGGCAGTCCCTAACTTGTGAGGCAGGGAAACTCTCAACATCTAAAATTTCAGAACCACCCCCCACATGCACACACACTCACACACACCCACACACACAATGGCACTATCTGCCTAACATCTGTTGGTTGAGAAGATCCATTAGGACACAGAAGCACTAGGAATCCACTGATGTTATCAGATGAACTTGTATTTGATTAATCCAGCATCACCGCCCCCCCCCAGTATGTCAAAAGCATCACTCCTTTACTCTGTGGGTGGGCGGCGCAGGTCCCCATGGGTGCTCAGTGACCCTGGAGTAGGGAAAAGTGCCTGGAGAATGGCATTCGTCACAGGCCAGGAACTGCATGCGGCTCAAGCTCCTGTTCCTGCCCTTCCAGACTCACTGCCCCAGATCCCTGCACCCCACATTTCCATGCACACCACGAGGTTCATGTTCCTGGAGCAATTCTGTCCTCATTGTCCTGTCTGCTGACAACGTGCTTCGCTCTCCCTCAACCATACCCCCTTCACCTAGATTCTCTGTCCCCCCAGCTCCTGCCTCAGGGCAGGTTCCACTTCCTCCCGGAAGTTTCTCTCGATCTTCTAGGCCCAATGTTTTTGCACTTCTTATACCTCATTCCATCGCTGAGAATCCCCAGGGAACCTTCTGTGCCCCACAGCAAACAAGAGCTTCTGGGGTGGTGTCTCCAACGCTGAGCATGGCTTACTGGGCACACAGGCACCCCGGCGAGCCTGGCAGACCCGTGCGTGAAAAGAGAAGTCTGGTGGTGCCAGCCCTAAAGGGTGAGTGGGGCCTAACGAGACCGCGTATGGAAGGCTGGAGGGGAGCATTACCTGCTGTAGTCATTACCAACTAAGTGGCACCGAACCCCTGAGCCACAGCCCCCTCAGCAGCCCTGCGGGCTCATGGTAAGACCACAAACCACTGGGGAAACACTCCGTCCAGAAGAAAACCACCACACACTTGGCCCGGGAGAAAGGGCCGGGGATCCACAATTGCAGACATGGCTCCACACACCACTTGCCATGCACCACTGGGAGGCTCTGAGCCAGCTCCCGGCTGCTGTGGGCCTCGGGCTTCTCCCCTGGGCAATGGGGAAAGAACCACCGGCCGCAGGCTGTGAGGACTGACGCGTATAAAGCCTGCGGCACGGTACCGGCCACTGGCACAGACGTCCATCTCTTCGTCACCCCACTGAGGGCACATGGGGCTCCGTCGGAGGAGCTGTGAGGCCGCCCCTCAGCAGACCAGAGGAGCTGAGGGTGCTCGGGGTGGAAAACAAAGCCCCCAATTACCCCAGTCCATCCACTGCGCTCCTTCCCTGCCCCCCTCCAAGCTGCTGGGGAGGCACTGTGTGCACGGGCCCAGAACTGTCACCTCCTGCTCGCCAGGCCCTGGGAGACTGCCGGGCATGGGAGGCCGCTCTGAAGACTGAAGGGGACACCCCCGGGATGGGTGGGAACGCTGGCCTCCCCTCCCGACCCTGGCAGTAGTGTCCAGCAGTGAAGTGACCAGAAGCAGCCCAGGGAGGCAAAGGCAACGTGGGTGCTGAGACCAGCCAGCGTGAGTCCGGGACAGAGGTTTCAAGCCAGCCGGGCACCTCCTGGCTCCGTCCTCACCAGAAGAGCATGGACAGGACCCCACTCGGGGGCTGCGGCCGGACCAGGTACAGAGAGAGGGCCTGTTGCACAGGAGCACTCGGGAACGTCAAGTCCCTTCTGCTGACTTCTCTCTCCTTCTCGCCCTGCTTGTCAAGAGCCCCCTGAGGATTTACCCAGCACAAATCCATCTTGCCCAAATGCCTTTTCAGTGTAGGCATTAAAGCAGAACTCGTTTGCAGACTTTCCTTATGAGCTGGAATCATTCCTTACAGCCTTTCAACGATAATGAATTGACAGGAATTCTAAACTGATTTCAACCAAAGGACATTGTGATAAAGCTAAATCTATTTTGGTACAAATTACATGTCAGAAGTTGATTAAAAAGCCACCTCTTTATCCAGCCCCACAGCTTGGGGCTGAGACAACCTTGGGGCTCTGTCCTCTGGGCAGGCTGGCAGAGGCCCACCTCGAACCCTCCGTGGAGAGTCTTGGTTCCGGGCAAATGCCCTGGGAACATGCCAACAGTGGGCCTCTCCTGAGGGCTATCTCCTACCACCCTGAAGCCATACGCAGCTTGTGGCTGCTGACCCCCCGAGAGAAGCTTCCCAGAGAGGAAGGGGGGGCCTCAGGGTAACAGTGCAACGAAACACACCTGTTTCAAGGTCGGTGAGATGCAGGGCGAAGTCAAAGCCACCACTGAGGATGCGCTGGCCACAGGGAGACCAGCGGGCAGCCCGCACCGCCTCGCTGTGCAGGGAGTAGGTCTGCAGGCAGCGGCCGGAGTCCACAGCGTTCCACACCTACGAGGTAAACACAGTAACAGATGTCAGAACGGGCCCTGAGCTCTGGGGCTAAGGGCGGCCCCTCTACAGGAGGAGAGGGTCTCATAGCGGAACCAGATTCCTACTCTTTTACCATCAAAACAATACCTAGCTGTTGAGACTTTTCCTTGCTAAAGTGTATAAAGGCTTGGGGCTGGCGAGGTGAAGGGGAGCTTTTCCCAAAACCTCTCCTGGCCTTACGGGAGCCCACCAGAAAACAGCATGTCCGAGTTCTGCCACTCAGCCACCCAGCCCTTCCCATCCACTTTGCAGCTGCTCCAAACCTCATGCTCTGCTCACCTGCTTGTAGCCCAGTCTCACCCGCACCTCTGACATCTGTCCTCTGAGACGGGGCTCTGTGAGTCCTGGAGGGGACACTGCACCAGTCAAGCTATAGCCTCATGGGTCCCACCTTAAGAGTAAGAGCCAAAACACAGCCCTGCCCCCCTGTGCTTACATGGGGGCAAAGAGCCAGTATCTGCCCAAAGGACCAGCTCTTCTTTTCCTAGGGGGAAGGTGTGGTCGGTCCCTCATTCCCACCCTGGCTTTCCATGGTGATGAGGCCCATGGCAAAAAGCCCCATGTAGGCACGTGTACCCGAATGTTTATAGCAGCAATGTCTACAATAGCCAGACTATGGAAAGAACCTAGATGTCCATCCACAGATGAATGGATCAAGAAGATGTGGTATATATACACAATGGAATACTATGCAGCCATCAAAAGAAATGAAATCTTGCCATTTGCGACGACGTGGATGGAACTAGAGCGTATCATGCTTAGTGAAATAAGTCAATCGGAGAAAGACAACTATCATATGATCTCCCTGATATGAGGACATGGAGAAGCAACATGGGGGGGGTAGGGGGATAGGAGAAGAAACAAGATGGGATTGGGAGGGAGACAAACCATAAATGACTCTTAATCTCACAAAACAAACTGGGGGTTGCTGGGGGGAGGTGGGATTGGGAGAGGGGGAGCGGGCTATGGACATTGGGGAGGGGAGGCGAACCATAAGAGACTATGGACTCTGAAAAACAACCTGAGGGTTTTGAAGGGTCAGGGGTGGGAGGTTGGGGTAACCTGAGGGTTTTGAAGGGTCAGGGGTGGGAGGTTGGGGGAACAGGTGGTGGGTAATGGGGAGGGCACGTTTTGCATGGAGCACTGGGTGTTGTGCAAAAAGAATGAATACTGTTACGCTGAAAAAATAAATAAAATGGAAAAAAAAAAAAGAACAGGAAAAAAAAAAAAGCCCCATGTAGAGTCAATGACTTCTGAGATACATTCTGAAGCCCTTAAGTACAGAACCACACGTTCCAAGAGCCAGGGCCACTGCACGCATGAGCGAGCCCTTCACCAGCTCTCCCGGGAACCGCAGGGAAAAGCTGGTTAGCATGGAGCCTGACGGGGCTGGCTCTGGGCCTGGCATGCACACTCAGCAGGGCTAGTCTCGCACCCTCGCTACCACTACAGGAAGCAGGGTCTGCTCCCACCCACCATCTGAGCTGGCTCAGAGGATCGAGCGTGAGAAGCAGGAGGAGCACTGCAGCCTAAACACGGGCATCCGAGCCAAGCGCCTGCCGTGCGATGCTTCTGCTTGCAGGTTAAGTGACCCGGTCAAGCAGCTTGGCCTGCCTGGGCCTCACTCTCCTCCTCCACAAAGTGGGGATAAGAAGAGCCTCATCCCAAGGACTGTGGTGAGGAATGAGTGGGGCTCATGGGCGTGCTCCTTGAGGCTTGCCATACACACAGTTCTTTTTTATTATTATTATTATTATTATTAATTACTTTTATTACTATATAATGTATTCTTTGTCCCAGGGGTACAGGTCCGTGAATCGTACCCGCAGTTCTTCACAGCAGTGCTCTCTGACCCTCTCTCAGTTACATCAGGGAACCCAAGCTCCATGTCCTTCATTTTCCTAATAACCCAAAATGTAACACCCACAGACCCAATCCAGAGACAGACTTCCCTTTCAAGATGGCAAAATTCATCCTGCTGTATCTTGAAAGTCCTCAAAATGCAAAGGACTAGAGTCAGAAAGCATGTTTCCTGGGCGTACGTAAGTGTCTGAGCTTAAGAAAACAAGAGGCCAACGGCAGCCATGGAAGAATGCAACGGAGCTCAGATCTTCTTGTCTTCTGAGCGCTAAGAGCTGCGGTCTCAAATGACAAATCAAGAAAGAGCAGCATTTACATCTGAAATACGGACAGAGCGGTGCCTGGCTAGCTCAGTAGGTAGACCAGCAACTCATCTCAGCGTGAGTTTCAGCCCCACATTGGGTGTGGAGCCTACTTAAAAAAAAAAAAAAAGTTAGACATATGGACAGAAATAATGGAAGGCCAGAAGCCTTCGAAGTGGAGTGGGAGTTCGTGGTAGAGGAGCAGAGTGCAGTTTTTTTCAAAACTATGTACAAGTATGACTCTTTAATAAAAAAAAAAATAGAGCAAAATTAATGAGTTACACCTACAGGGTTAACGCGGCTAAACAATAAAAAGCAATATTGATTACAATAAGACGAGCCGCATATACGCAAGATACCATCTAAGTTATAAAAGCACAGGAAACACTGCTTCTATAAAGAAGAAGAAGAAGAAGAAGAAGAAGGAAGGAAGGAAGGAAGGAAGGAAGGAAGGAAGGAAGGAAGAAAGAAAGAAGCAAATGTTGGGGAGAACGTGGAGAAACGAGAAGCCCTGCGCACTGTTGAGGGAATATGAAATGGTGCAGCCTATGTGAACAACAGTGACAGTTTCTTAAAAAATTATACACGGGGCGGGGGGCGCCTGGGTGGCTCAGTGGGTTAAAGCCTCTGCCTTCGGCTCAGGTCATGATCCCGGGGTCCTGGAATCGAGTCCTGCATCATCCTCGTCATCCTCGGGCTCCTACTCAGCCGGAAGCCTGCTTCTCCCTCTCCCTCTGCCCCTCCCCACCACTTGTGCTCTCTCTCGTGCACGCTCTCAAATAAATAAAATCTTTAAAAAAATTATGCACAGAGTCACGACAGGATCCAGCAATTCCACTTGTGTGTGTATATACGCAACAAACTGAAAGCGGGTCTCAAAGAGATACCGCACACCAAAGTTCACAGCAGAATTATTCACGGGAGCCAAAAGTTGGAAGCAACCTCAGTGTCCCTCGACAGATGAATGGATCAGCCACACATGGTCCATTCATATACTATTCATATACCGTTCATATACTGTCCATATACCATTCATATACTATTCATAGGTATATAGTTCATATACTATTCATATACAGTTCATATACTATTTATATACTATTCATATACCGTTCATATACCATTCATATACTATTCATATACCATTCATAACCGTTCATATACTATTCAGCCTTAAAAAGGAGGGAGGTTCTGTCACGTGCCCGAACATGGATGGACCTTGAAGACACTGTGCTGAGTGACATCAGCCAGACACAGAAGGGCAAATACCACTATCATCCCACTTACACAAGGTTCCAAGAATAATCAAAATCATAGCTATAGAAAGGGAATGGGTGGGGGGGACAGGGGCTGGGGGAGGAGAGATTGGGGAGTCAGTGTTTACTGGGGACAGAGTTTTAGTTTTGTGAGACAAAAAGAATTCTAGAGATGGATGGTGATAACGGCTGCGCAGCGAAGTCCATGTGTTAAATACCACTGAGCTGTGCACTTGAACACGGTTGAAACAGAGAATCCTGTGCTGTATGCATTTTGCCACAGTCTTAAAAACACACACGACGCAAGATTCTGTGATGTTCCTTTGTACATTGGCAGTAAGACTGTAACAACACATATGAAGATGACAGTCACTCCAGGGAGCCGTGGCGGAGGCATGGGGCTGAGAGAAGGGCACTGCGAACTACGCTGTATTTCTGAGAAAGAGAGAGACAGAGACAGAGAATGACTGCTCTGAAGCACATATTCCCAAAGGTTTCCATCTATTAAACTATTCATTTTGGGGGCCCCTGGGTAGCTCAGTCAGTTAAGCATCTAACTCTTGATTTCGGCACAGTTCATGATCTCAGGGTTGTGAGATCGAGCCCCGTGGTGGGCTCTGTGCTGGGCATTGAGCCTACTTAAGACTCTCTCTCCCCCTGCCCCTCCCCAACTCTAAATACATTCATGCATACATACGTATTAAAAAAAACTCATTTTTTCATTCATTCAACAAACATTTCCCAAGTACTTGCATCAGCCAGGCATGGTTCAGCAGGAAACAGGTAAGACAAAATCCCTGCCTTCAACGAGACAGACGCTAAACAAGTTAAACCAGCAGAATCTATGTAGCATACAGGCAGTGGTGAAGACCGAGGACGTAAGTGAGCAGGAAAGGAGCTCTCATGTCAGAAGGAGCTCAATGGTGGCCAGGAAGGGCCTCTCAGAGAAGGTGGCTGTGAAGAAAGATCTGCAGGGGTGAGGAAAGGAGCTATACAGAAACTGGGGAAGAACCCTACAGGCAGAAACAGGGCCCCTTTGGCTGCTCTGCCAGGAGGGGTGAGCAGAGCAAGGGAGACACAGGCAGCCAGTCTGGAGCTTCTGCAAGAATCCGGGGGAGAGAGGAGCACGGTTGGACCAGCTGGAGGCAGTGCAAAAGCAGCCTCGCTTGGAAGGTAGAACCAACAAAATAAGGAGGAGAAAGTTAAGAAAGGAGGAGGAGGAGGAGGAGGAAGAAGAGAAGAGGAGGAAAAAGCACCAAGGCCCAAAGCAGCAAACTGGTGAGTCTGAATTCTTGGTCAGGGGGCCTTCCGAATCAGCCGTGGAGACGCGGTTAAGGAAATCCATCAATCTGTAAAAGGTCCGATAACTCCCCTCTACAGTGAAAAATGCGTACTTGGCTCTCCTGGTTGATGTATACACAAGGATAGCAACAGAATCAATGCAGACCAGTCAGCCACTTCTCAAAGCTACCCAGGGTGGAGGAGAGAAGAATCTCTGCTAATCGCTCTCCCTAATTGAATTTAATGTTCACTGTCAGGTTTTAAAGATTAATTCCCAAACACTGTGGCAGCCTGAAGTGTGTACCTTTTTTCAATTAAGTAATTAGAGATCCCAATCTGCCTCCATGGGATTAAGGAGTTAAATCTTCTGTCAAATGTTCTAAGATGACTTGATGCATTAACTGGAAAGAGACATTTTATGTCCAACAGAAGTCAGATTCGGGAAGAACAGGTCAAGTAAAATGTGCATTTGCCTGCCTATCCTGTATTTACTGTGGTTCCCATGTCCTGGTTACCGATACACGGCCCCACCAGGAGTTCCCCACAGTCTCTTAAGACCTGTTTCTTTTTTTTTTTTTTTTTTAAGATCTTATTTATTTATTTGACAGAGAGAGATCACACGTAGACAGAGAGGCAGGCAGAGAGAGAGAGAGGGAAGCAGGCTCGCTGCTGAGCAGAGAGCCCAATGCGGGACTCGATCCCAGGACCCTGAGATCATGACCTGAGCCGAAGGCAGCGGCTTAACCCACTGAGCCACCCAGGCGCCGCTTAAGACCTGTTTCTTCAGCAATGTTCTTCCTGCCTACCTGTCTTTTGTTTTTGATTACAAAACAAATACAATCTCCTTGTAAAATATTCAAATTATATGATGTGCAAACAACAACAAAAACCAATATCCCATAGGAATTGACTACAAGATTGTGGTTTCTCTGATTATATTAGAAGTCTGCTCTAGAGGTGGGTGGGGACACAGAAACACAAAGAAGAAAGTAAGAATCATCCATAATTCTACCACCCAGACATAATGACTATCAAACTTCTGGGTGAGATTTGCCTCCCATTTGGCCCCATTCTGATAGCTCCTTGCAGACCTTCCTAGTTCAGCCGCACCTCCTAGCCTCTTCTTCACCCCTTGACATGCCCTGCTGCCCCAGGATATCATTCTAGAGACTATGATCAGACTCACTAGCTCAGCAAGCCTGTGCAACCAGTGTCCAAACCTTCACCAAGTCATCTGCCTGCAAAAGCTTTCAGATTCCTTTACAGTGGGTGTGTCAAGGGCTAGAATCACACTGAATCTACAGACCAATGTGGGAAGGTGTCTTAACAATACGGAGTCTTCCGGTGCATGAAGAGGTCCTATCTCTCCTTGTTTTCTGGTCTTCCTTAATTTCTCTAAGCAATGGTTTGTAGTTTTTGAATGAAAAAATCCTGCACTTCTTTTGTCGAACTTGTCCCTAATTACTTCATGTTTTTGATGATATTGTAAATGGCATTTTTTGATTTTTAATTTTAGGTTCCTCATTTCCAATACACAGAAGTACAATTAATTTTTGCATATTGATCTTGAATTCTGCAATCTTTCTAAACCAACTTTTCAATTCTAGAAGTTTTTTTATTTTTGTAGATTCAGTAGAATTTTCTACATAGACAATTAGGCTGTCTGCAAATAAGAGACAGTTTTACTTCCTCCTTTCTAATATGAATATTTTTGTTTCTTTTTCTTGCCTTACTGCACTGGCTACAATCTCCAATACAATGCTGAATAGACATGGTAAGAGAGGACACCTGTGGCTTTGCTCTTGATCTGATGGGGAAAGCAGTCAGTCCTTTACATAGTTAAGTATAATGTGAAAGCTAATGTTTTTATAAATGCCTCAGTTTGAGAAAATTCTCTTCTATTTCTAGTTTGCACAAAGTTTTTATCAGATATGAATACCGTATATTGTCAAATGCTCCTTCTGTATCTCTTCACATGATCATTTGGCTCTTCTTTTATACGTCATTAATATGCTGAGATGCATTGATTATTTCCAAATATTAAGCGAACCTTGCATTCCTGAGACAGATCTTGGTCATGGTATTATAAACATGGTATTATAAACACACAGAAATAAGTATGTATGTACACACACACACACACACACACACACCTATAGGTAGATTTATCTGCTAAAATTTTACTTAAAAATTCTGTAACTATGTTCATGAAAGATATTGATCATTTTCTTCTCTTACAATGTCTTTTTCTTGTTAAGTATAAGGTAATGATGGCCTCACAGAATGAGCTATAAAAAGTTTCCTTCCCTCTGATTTTCTGAAACAGTTTGAATAGAATTGTGTAGTAGTCTCCTAGGGCTACCATAAGAAAGTACCATAAATTGAGCAGCTTAAACAACAGAAATTTATTATATCTCATGATTAAGGAAACTAAAAGTCAGAAATCAAGGTGTTAGCAGGGTTGCCCTTTGAGGGCTGTGAGGGAAGAATCTGTTCCAGACCTTTCCTTTTGATTTGTACATGGCTGTCTTCACACTCACATGGTGTTCTCTGTATGCCTATCTGTCTTCAAATCTCCCCTTTTTATTAGGACACCAGTTATACTGGATTAGGGCCCATCCTAATGACCACATTTTAACTTCATTATCTCTGTAAAGACCCTATCTCCAAATAAGACATTCTGAGGCACTGGGGGTTAGGACGTCAAAATATAAATTTTAAGAGAAACACAACTCAACCCATAACAAACTGGTATTCTCTTAAATGTTTGGTAAGATTCACTACTGAAGTCATTTGGGCCTGGAGTTTTCTTTGTGGGAAGGTTTTTAACTACAAATTCAATTTCTTTAATAGAATGGGGCTTTGAGGGTTATCAGTTTCTTCAGGAGTAAGCTTTTCCTGTTTGGATCTTTCAAGGGATTTATCCATGTCATCTAAGTTGTAGAATTCACTGGCATAAAGTTGATCAAAACATTACCATAGTAACCTTTTAATATCTTCGGAATCTGTAATTAAGTCACTTCTCATATTATGTTAGTATGTGTCTTTTCTATTTTATTTCTGATCAGTGCCTGAAGATTTATCAGTTTCAATGATCTCAAAGAATCAGCTTTTGGTTTTACTGATTTTTCTATGTTTATCCATTTTCTATTTCAATTATTTCTGCTCTTACCTTCACCTCCTTTCTTTTGCTTACATTGGGTTGAATTTGCTCTTTTTTTTCCCTCATGTCTTAAAGTGGAAGCTGAGATTATGGATTTGAAATTTTCTTTTTTTAATTAATATAGGCATTTATTAATATAGGCAATTTTCATTAATATCAATTGCCAGCTGAGAAGTATTCTAACTACATTCCACAAATTTTCATATGTTGTACTGTCATTTGCATTTAGTTCAAAATATTTTCTAATATCCCTAACAGTGTCTTCCTTGACCCAGGGATTATTTAGAAGTGTTTTTAGTTTCCAAATATTCGGGAATTTTCCAGATATCTGTAATTGACTTTTTATTTAATTCCATGATCATGAGAGAATATACTCTGAATGACTTCAATCCTTTCAAATTTACTGAGACTTGTTTACTTGACAGAGACCTAGAATTTGGTCTATCCTGGTAGACATTCCATGTACACATCAAAAGAATGCACATCCTGCTGTTGTTACATAGAGTGTTTTATAAATGTCAATTAGGCCAAATTGGGTGATAGTGTTATTCAAATATTTTATATCTTTACTGATTTTCTGTCTACTTGATCTATTGATAATCAAGAAAAGGGTGTTGAAACCTACAACTATAATTGTGGATTTGACTGTTTCTTCACCCAGTTCTATCAGTTCTGCTTAGGTGTATAAATATTTATGCACTTAATTGCATGTCCTTTGATGAACTGACCCCTTTATCATTATAACTCTATTCCTGCTAATATTCTTTGCTCTGAAATCTATTGCCCGATATTAATATGACCACTCTTTTTAAAATTAGTATTAGTGTGGTATATCTTATCCTACCCTTTCACATTTTACTTCTTGCATCTTAATATTTAAAGTGGGTTTCTTGTAGGCATTGCATAATTACCTCTTTATACAATCTAACAATCTTCACCTTTTTATTTTTTTATTTTTTTTTATTAACATATGATGTATTATTAGCCCCAGGGGTACAGGTCTGTGAATCACCAGGTTTACACACTTCACAGCACTCACCATAGCACATACCTTCCCCCAATGTCCATAACCCCACCTCCCTCTCCCTATCCCCCTCCCCCCAACAACCCTGTTTTGTTTTGTGAGATTAAGAGTCTCTTATGGTTTGTCTCCCTCCCAATCCCATCGTTTCATTTATTCTTTTCCTACCCCCAAACCCCCCACGTTGCCTCTCAACTTCCTCAAATCAGGGATTTCATATGAAAATTGTCTTTCTCTGATTGACTTATTTCGCTAAACATAATACCCTCTAGTTCCATCCACGTCATCGCAGATCTTCGTCTTTTTTAAAAATGGGTATTTAGACTGGGGTGCCTGGGTTGGTTTAAGTTGGTTAAGTATCCAACTCTTGATTTTGGCTCAGGTCATGATCTCAGGGTCATGAGACCAGGCCCCAAGTCAGGCTCCGTGCTGGGTGTGGAGCTTGCTTGGGATTCTCTCTCTCTCTCTGCCCCTCCCCTTGACCCCACTCATTCATACTCTCTGTATACATACATACATACATACATACATACATAGGTACTTAAATAATTTCTTCTATTACTAATAGAGTTTGGGCTTAAATTTGCTATTTGTTTTCTTGTTTTTAAGATGTTATTTATTTATTTATTTGAGAGAAAGAGAGTAGGAGTCAGGAAGGAGCAGAGGGAGGATAAGCAGGCTCTACACTGAGCATAGAGCCTCATAGGGGGCTAGATCCCATGAACCTGAGATCATGACCTGAGCCAAAATCAAGAGAGGGGCACTTAACCAACTGAGCCACCCAGGCACCCTATGCTATTTGTTTTCCATTCATCTCATCTATCCTTTTTCCTCTTTCTCTTTTTTGCTTTCTTTTGAATCGAGCATTTTTTGTTTCATTTTATCTCCCATTGTTAGATTATTAACCATGAATCTTTGTTTTATTACTAGATGCTTTAATGTTTAGAGCATACATCTGTAACTTATCACAGTCTACCTTCAAGTAATATTAGTGCTCGTTTTATAAGAACCATAATAATAATACATACCATTTCCCTACATCTCAGCCTGTACGCATTATCATACGTTTTACACAAACCCCATAAAAGATGGTTATTGTTGGGGCGCCTGGATAGCTCAGTGGGTTAAAGCCTCTGCCTTTGGCTCAGGTCATGATCTCAGGGTCCTGGCACCGAGCCCCACATCGGGCTCTCTGCTCAACAGGAAGCCTGCTTCTTCCTCTCTCTCTGCCTGCATCTCTGCTTACTTGTGATCTTTGTCTGTCAAATAAATAAATAAAATCTTTAAAAAAATGGTTATTGTTTTTACTTTAAATTATCATCATTTAAAGTGATTTTTAAATAAGAACAAAAATTACTTACATTTACCCACAAATTTACCACTTCTGGTGCTCAGCATTCCCCTGTGTAAATGTAGATTTCTATCTGGCAACATTTTCCTTCTGCTTTGAGAAATTTATTTAACATTTCCCATAGTGCAAATCTGCTGCGGATGAATTACTTCAGCTTATAAATATCTAAAAAACCATTTTGCCTTTCTTTTAAACACATATTCTGCTGGGTATTAAATTTTAGGCTGACAGTGGTTTGGTTTGGTCTTTTTCCTTTTAGTACTTTAAAGTAGCTTGTTCCACTGGCTTCTGGCATTATTTCCAGTAAGAAGTCTGCTGTCATCCTTATCTTCATACCTCAATATGTAACTTGCCTTTTTCTCCCCATCTGTCTGTTTTCAAAATGTTTTTCTTTATCATTGGTTATAAGAAATTCCATTAAGTACTTTGGTGAACTTTTTTCTTCATGTTTCTTGTGCTTAGGGTTCACTGAGGTTCTTGGTTCTGTTCTTGGTTTCTAATTTTCATCAAATTTGGGGAACTTTCAGCTGTTATTCCTTTGAATATTTTTTCTGCTCTACCTTTGAGGACTTCAATTTCATGATTATCAGGTGAGCTTAAAATTACTGATACTCTGTTCACTTTTTTTCCTCAAGCTTTTTACTCTAAAATATATTTATTCTAAATGTAGTCATTATTCTGTCTTCAAATTGGCTAATGTTTTATTGTCTCTGATTTACTGTTAGTCCTATCTAGAGCATTTTTCATCTGAGATTTTTTTTTTCAGTTCTAGAGTTCAATTTGGATCTTTGTTCTATCTTCTTTGTCTCTCCTTAACATGCTCATGCTTTTCTCTACTTTTTTCCATATATGGAGCATATTTATAATAGTTGGCTTAATATTCTTAGTGACTAATTGCACCATCTGTGTCATTTGTGGGTCTGCTTCTATTGATTTTTCTTCTAATCATAGTTTCGATTTTTCTACTTCTTTGCATGCTTTGTAATCCGTGTTTGGATGCCAGACACCATGAATTTTACTTTAGTGGATGTTTGATATTTATGTATTCCTGCGGTTTGCTCTGGGACACAGTGAAATTACTTGGAAACAGTTCACTCCTTGCCAGAATAGTTTCGAAGCTCTGACAGGAGGGACTAGAGCACCATTTAGTCTAGGGCTATTTTACCCTGCTACCAAGGGAACACTCTGATGAGTTATGAGGACTTCCCACTTTGGCTTGTGGCACTGTGAACTATTCTTGGCCTTGTGAGCTCTGGAGATTGTTCATCCTGTTTTTTTTTTTTTTTTTTTTCATCCTGTTATTTTTGAGGGTTCTTCTCCTACTTCAAGAACATCCTCACGCACATGCTGACCAAATACTCCACTGATGACTCTGAAGGAGCCTCCTACAGATCTCTGGAGCTTTTTCTTGGTGCAGATCTCTAATCTCCATTTCTCTGTCCTGAGAATTCAGGGGGCCATGACTTCCTGGACTCCTCAGGTCAGAATGACCACTGGGACCCATCTGGGTTTCTCCTTTCTGTGCTGCAGTCTGGAAATTCTCACCAGGCTGTCAGCTGAAGCAGTCATAGGGCCCATATCATTGTGCTTCCCCCTCTCTCAGGCATCATTGTCTACACTGCCTAGTGTTTCATGTCTGAAAAAACACCGCTTCTTACATTTTGTCTGATTTTTTTACATCGTTTAAGATGGAGCATAAACCTGGTCCCTATTACTCCATCTTAGCTGAATGTGTAAGTCCCCATTAGTTATTTAGAAGTGTGTGGTTTAACTGCAAATGTTTATGGTTTTTTTTATTGTCCAATAGCTCACTACTTATTACTAATTTAATTCCACTATAAAGAGAGAGTAGACTTTCTGTTATTTCAATCTTTTTAAATGACCTTCAATCTTTCATTTATGACCTATCTTAGTAAAGTACTATTTGAATTTGAAAAGCAGGGATGCCTGGGTGCCTCAGTGGGTTAGGCATCTGCCTTTGGCAAAGGTCATGATCCCAGGGTTCTGGGATCAAGTCCCACATCAGGATCCCTGCTCCTTGGGGAGCCTGCTTTTCCCTCTCCCTCTGCCTGCTACTCCCCCTGCTTGTGCTCTCTCTCTGTCAAATTAAAATAAATATTTTTTTAAAAAGGAACTGTATCCTGTACTTGTTATGTTTAGTGTTCTATAAATGTCAATTAAGTGAAAGTAGTTTGTCTTCCATCTTTATTGATCTGTCTAGTTGTTCAACCAACTACTTAGAGAGGAGTGTTAAAATCTCCATGTACAGGGGCGCCTGGGTGGCTCAGTGGATTAAGCCGCTGCCTTCGGCTCGGGTCATGATCTCGGGGTCCTGGGATCGAGCCCCGCATCGGGCTCTCTGCTCCGCAGGGAGCCTGCTTCCTCCTCTCTCTCTGCCTGCCTCTCTCCCTACTTGTGATCTCTCTCTCTCTCTCTGTCAAATAAATAAATAAATAAAATCTTAAAAAAAAAAATCTCCATGTACAAGTATGAATCTTTTTATTCTCCCTTTAATTCTATGAAAAACTTCTCATGTATTTTGAGGCTCTATTATTCAGTGCATACATTATTGTTATGTCT
Organism: Meles meles; assembly: GCF_922984935.1. Lineage (NCBI taxonomy): Eukaryota > Metazoa > Chordata > Mammalia > Carnivora > Mustelidae > Meles > Meles meles. The sequence goes on along the minus strand of NC_060071.1, from coordinate 146,940,730 downwards.
TCCTGATGAGTTCCTGATTCTTGAATCACTATGAAATGTCTTCTCTCTTATCTCTAGTAATGTCCTTTGTCTTGAAGTCTATTTTACTAGTTAGTATTAACAATACTTCCAGTTTTCTTAAGCTATTGGATACTATTTGGATTGTATTTCTTTATTCCATCTACTTACTTTTAGCCTATTTCTTTTTTACTTTAAGTACACCTCTTTTTGACAGCATGTAATTTAGTCTTACTTTTGTATCCCTTCTGATAATCTCTTTCAATAGTAGTATTTAATCCATTTACGTTTAATGTGATTGTTGATCTGATCAGATGTACATCTATCATTTTGATATCTATTTTCTGTTTTTACCTCTGTTTTATTCCTCTCTTTTTCCTTTACTGCCTTCTTTTGAAATAACTATTTTTACAATTCCATTTTACTTATTGGCTTGTTAGCTGTTCCTCACTGTTTTGGGGGGGGGTGTTTTCTTTGTTTTGTTTTGTTTTTACTGGTTGCTCTAGGTCTTATAATATGCATTCTTAATATTTCAAAGTCTTTTTACAGTTAAAATTGTACCAGTTTACAGAAAATATAAGAAGCTTGAAACCATGTCTTTTATCCAAGCCCATTATTTATAGTTGTCACATGTATCAATCACATCTACATGTTATAAACACCACAAGTAATAAGATCATTTTTGCTTTAGTCATATATATTTTTTTAATTTAAGAAGAAAAAAATAGTCTTCTATATTTTCCCACATATTTACCATTTCCAGCCTCTTGAGTCCTTCCTGAAGATCTGAGTTTCCATCTGGTATCATATTCCTTTATCCTAAAGACCTTCCTTTAACATTTTTGTAGTGCCTGTCTGCTGTCAATGAATTCTCACTTAGTTGTCATTTATCTGAAAATGTCTTTAATTCACCTTCATTCTTAAGAGGATAAAGAATCATGAGTTGATGTGTTTTGTTTTGTTTTTTTTTTATCAGCACTTTAAAGACACCATTCCACTGCTTCCAGACTCCATGGATTCTGATGAGAAGTCAGTGATTTTCATATTATTAGTCTCCTCCACGTGATAACTAATTTTTCTCCGGCTACTTTAAAAAGATGTTTGACTATGATATGCCATGGCGTGATTCTCTTTATATTTGTCCTGCTAGGGATTTGCAAAGTTTTTTTTTTTTCTTTTGAATCTGCAAATATACATATTTCATCAAATTTGGGGAGTTTTCTGGCATTAATTCTTCAAATAGTTTTTCTTCCTCATTCTCTCATCTCCTTCTGGAACTCAATTATATACACAGTATTACAATATATATGTTATAGAACTATCTTTGGCTATTGTCCAGAGGTCTCTGAGTATCTGGTTTTTTCCCCCTAGTCTTTTTCTCTGTTTTCAGGTTGAATAATATCTATTTGTTCTATCTCCAAGTTCACTGGCTCTTTCTTCTGCTATCTCTATTTTGCAATGGAGTCCAAATGATGGATTCTTTATTTCGGATACTGTATTTTCCAGTTCTAGGAGTTTCATTTGTTTTTCTTTATAGTTGCTATTTCTCTACAGAGATTTCCTATCTTTTTATTCATTGTGAATATATATTTCTTTGTGTCATTCATAACTTTTATAACAACTGTGTTAAAATACTTTGCTAATTTCAGCATCTGGATATCTTGCAGACAAGTTCCACTGTTTGCCTTTCTCCTGACGACGCATCCCCTGTTCCTGATTCTTCCTATAATGAGTAAATTTGGGGTGGAATACTAGATATACCAAATTTATGTTGTATAAACTCTGGATTGTTATGTTTCTCTGAAGAACAATTTTTTTTTCTTTTTTAAACAATCAGCTTACTTGGCTCTACTTACATTCTAAACTATCTCCTCTGTTGTTTGCACAGCAGAAATTTCTCTTCAGTTCTCCTAGTCTCAGATGAGCTCCTTGGGACATCTGTTCCATGCCTGGGTTCAGAAGTCATCCAGAGATCAAGGCAGAGCCTATACACCGAATTTATGGCTCCTCTTTGACTCTTTCCTTTCTGAGATTTCCCTCCTTACTTTCTAGCTTCTGTGGTTGCCCCAAAGTCTGTCCTCTGCTTCTTCAAGCCAGTAACACTATAGGTTTTCTATCCACCTTTTAGGTGCTCTGCCTGGCATGGACTGGAGCCCACCCTCAGGCAGGAAAACACAAAAGCAGGAGGCTCACCCAGGGCCACTTCCTTCTTCTAAGAGCTCCTTTCCAGTGCCTGCCTGCTTTTTGTTGCTCTCCAATACATCCAGGTAGCTTCTTGTTGGTGTAGAGTTTATGGTTGTAAGCTGTACAGTTATTCTGATAGGAACTGCTATTTCATTACTGGAAGTCACATCTAATACACGGTTTTAAGCATCTGTTTTGCAATACTGAAGAGTAACACATCACCCCACCTCCTCACTTCCACCCCCATGCCTGCTACACACACACCCCATTATCCCAATACTTCAGTAACAATCTCCCTGCACCCTGCCTTCGGGTCGGAATATTAAGAAGAGTGAGCAGATGGGAGCATCTGTGATGTGTGTGAGCTGCTGTGTCACAGAGGTGACAAGAAGGCCAGGAGTGATCTATACACTGATGTCATTACCTGCAGGCAGGAACGAGGAGCCAGGAAAGACTGGAGGAGAGGGCCCCACCCATGCTACTCCCCCAGCCCTGCCAGCTTCAGGAAAGCTTGTAGAGAGCCTGGGAAACCTGGAGGGTTCCTAGGATACATGGCACAGAAGTTTGGGCCAGTTTCACTTGATTCCCTAAGGGCAGGGTACCTCAGCTGGTAGATGTGTTACAAGGGGCTCACGCCTGCAGAAATAGTGAGAACCAGGAGTCTTTTCATTTTCTACCACCTTCCTAAGCACTTGCTAAAATGTTTTCTATACCAAATGATACAAGGTCTCTTAAAGGAAAGAATGAGGAGAAACTCCATCCGAATCTGTAAGTACATGAGCATTCATTATACGGAGAATTCCAAGAAATTATTCTCTCCATTCGATAAGGTCAGCACAAAGGGAAGGAGTTTTAAATGTCAGCAGAAGCTGCAGAAGGGCCAGGAGAATTTTCTTAAGAGTAGAAAGGATTGAGAGCAAGACACATCACAGAGGTTGCTAAAGATTGCGTGGGGAGCTGGAGGTCATCATGTCCGCCCTCCCTGTAGAGCAGGGTGACCCCTCAGCAGTCTGCAGGGTGCCCGGCTGGTGGGGCAGCACGTCCAACGGTGATGAGTGCAGGACTCCCAAGAGAAGCCGGAGCCCCCCTTTGAAAGCATCACAATCCTGACATTATTCTGAGAAAAAATACCACCTCACCTCCCACCTCCAGGCAACAGTCATCATGAATTCAGCACTTATGGCACATTAGGCATGCTTTTAAGCATCTTGCAAGAATTAACCCAGACCTTACCACAATCCATGGGGTAGTTATTATTACAAATGCCATCTGACGATGAAGGAACTGAAGCACAGAGAGGTCATCTCCCCCAGGGTCACACTGGGAGAGGGAGAGCAGGGACTCGGGCCCAGGCAGCCTGGCTCGAGAGCCTGCTGGCTTAACACCAACGCTCTGCCACCTTCCGCCTGCAGCATACGCCACGGTCCGCCAGCTGCTCCCAACCCTGCACTGTGGCGAGCACAGCGCCAAGCCAGACTGACCCGTCTGCCCACTGACAGCCCTTAGCTGTTTCACGCCCCCCGATGGGGTGCTCCAGAGTACCATGGTCCTCTGTGGGCGCTTCCCCCTCACCCGTCAGCTCCATCGTCCCAACAGATCCCAAATGCATCCACTTCTCCTCAGCTCCACGTCTAAGACGCCGACACCTCTCCCCTGCCCCCACAAGAGCCTCAAAACTAGGGTCTCAGCCTCCACTCAGCCCCACAGTCTGCTGCCACACAGCAGGCCGAGTGGCCCTCGGAGTCAGAAGTCAGGTCACACCCCTCCCCCGCTGACAAACCACCCCCCCAGCTCCGAGGTTCCCCATCACTCTTGGAATAAATCCCACACCATCTCCACTCGAGCCACAGCGGCCACCTGGCTGCTCCTTGCACACTTCAGACCCTCTGCTGCAGGGCCCGCACACCTCCTGTCCTTGTGCCTAGAATGCTCTCTCCAGACAGTTACAGGGCTCACTCAAGTCTCTACTCAGACCTAGTCCCTAAATCGCCCAATCTCAACACCGCTCCCCTCACTCTCCTTCTTCTTAGCTGGCTCTACGCTTCCTCAAAGCAGGCATTACTTCCTAACGTGTTGGTTTTTGTCTGCTTCTCCCAATAAAATGTAAGCTCTGTGAGAGTAAGGATGCTATTTTCTCTTTTGCTCACTTCTATATTCCCAGGGTTTGAACAGAGTCTGGCTCAATATATATTTGTTAGGTAAATGGAAGGACAGATGGAATGGAGGATTGACGGGAGGATGGAGAGACGTACAGACAGATGAAAGGATGACTATCCTAGCTACGGTCATCTCCAGCTTGGACAAGCACATCGCCCATCTGTAACACAACTCTGTTTGTTTATTATTAAGCTGTGGAATAGAGGAATGCTAAGTATAACGCCCTTTGGCCATGAGAGACCTTCCCTACTCTGAGCATAAATCCTGAATTCTTTCAGTCGAGTGCTATTTTTCAACAAGCCATGGTCATTCACCTGGTAAATACCTCCCTCTGCCTCTCCTCCCTCTCTCTGTGTTCACAAGAACAGGCCTGGACTCCGGCACCATGGGGACTTTGGGCTGGTTCCTGCCCCTCTGTAAAATAAGGATGAGTATGAAATCTCTAAAGTTCACAGGGCACCTGGGGGGCTCGGTTGGTTAAACCACTACCTTCAGTTCAGGTCACAATTCCAGGGTCCTGGGATGCAGCCCCTGCTTCTCCCTCTCTCTGCCTGCTGCTCTGCTTGTGTGCTCGCTCTCTCTCTGTCAAATAAATAAATAAAATCTTAAAAAAAAAAAGAAGTCTCTAAGGTCCTAAAGGCCAGGTTCTTTAAGCGTCACATAACTTTCCAAATCAAGACTCATTCACTTCATCTCCGGCCTCGATACACACAGATCCTATGAGCCTAAGAACTCACCGAAGGATGAATGATTTTGGAGAATGAGTGCTGGCTCTTGACAAGCACGTCTATCTTTAATCCTGCAATGCCCTGGATTCTACTGCCTGTCCAATGTCTATTTGCCCTTTTTCCGGGCTGAGCACCTCACCCTTCTGAGGAGAACCATTCAAACCCCACTCCGTCACTGGGGCACATGACACACTGCCTCTAACATCTGCACAGGACATGTAACCCAGGCCTGGCCAACTGGAGGCAGGGAAGTACAAGCCCAGCGTGTCAGCGGGCAATAAAAGGGAAGAAGCATTTCCTCCCCACTGGGGTAGCAAAGGAGTTGCCCTGAAGCCAAAAGGGGGCCACCAGGGGCATGACATGTTCCTGGGACCAGGACATGCCAAGGGACACAGAAGGTGAGACCAAGACACAAGGACACCTGGGCCCCTGAGTGCAGCCATGCCTGAAGCTGCATAGTCCTTGACCTTGTCACCTATGAGCCAACAGATACACTTTTTTGCTTCAGCTACTAGGAACTGAGTGTTCTGTTGCTCGCAACCCAAAGTTTTCACACTAATCCTTCTGATCCTTCCAGAATTTTGCCATGAGTCAACACTAACATTACTGACGGCTTCTTACACCATCCTTCTCTCTCAGAAAGCAGGTTGCACCTTGCCACCTCCGGGCTCCTGGCTCTGTCACTCCCCATGTCTCAGCCTGGCCGCAGCCGGCGGCACAGCCAGAAGCCCCTACTCACCAGCCTGACTCGCCAGGGACTGCGGAAAACACAGAGGGAACTTTCCAGGCTGCCTGTCACATGATCCTTGAGTCAGACCTCTCTCCCGTCCTGACCTAAGAGAATCCTCCCTGCTCTCCACTCTTCCATGCTAAGTACTCTCTCCTTCACAAACCGGAGCGGGAAAGAGGACGGCCTGAGGCGGTCAGAAGCAGTAGTGATACCATACTTTAACATCCCACGGCACTTCCCAACTAGCAGAACCATGTGAGCCTCACGCGGACTCACAAGTCAGCAGGGAAGTCACCTCCATTTTACAGGTGGGGAAATCCCGTAAGGGGGGCTTAGAAACGTGGACTAGGAGCACCTGGGGGGCTCAGTCGGTTGAGCATCCAACTCTTGGTTTCAGCTCAGGTCACGATCTCAAGGTCAGGAGATGGAGCTCCACCTTGGGCTCCGTGCTCAGTGGGGAGTCTGCTTAAGATTCTCTTTCCCTCTCCCTCTGTCCCTACCCCACCAAATACATACACAGATGAAAGAAAGAAAGAGAGAGAGAAAGCAAGCGTGCACCATTCTCATTCATTCACTGGGTTTATTCAACAGACTTACTCAGGGCCCAGTATAGGCCGGGAAGGTGGCTCACTGCTAGAACCCTGGGGGAACAGAGCCCCTCACCAGAGCCTAGTGAAAAAGACAGACATTGAGCAAGTGCATGAACAGATACCCCTGGAGACAAATACCATGGAAGGAAAGAATGGGGCTCTGGAGGTAGTAACAGCAGGTGAAATATACCTTCAAGTGGGGAGGTGGGCAGGCTTCCCAGGAAGGAGTGAGGCCAATGGGAGGAAGCCTCCAGGGACAGGAGGGAGCAGGCTTATCTCCCTCTGTATACAACCTCAGGAGGCTGAAAGGTTCAATGCACCAGAGCAAAGGAATAATCAGATTTTCCCTCTTAGAAAACTCATGCTGCTCTTTAAGAGGCCAGAATAATATGGGGAGACGTGTGAAGAGGGTGTCCAGAGGGACAAAACAGGCTGGGTCCCAGGGGGCAACAGGCCAGACAGAGACCAGAGGACACACAGGACATCCATTCTGGGGAAGGGTCACCAGGACTTGGGGGAGGATCAGAGCAGGCTGTGAAGTGGAAGGAGATTTGCTGAGAGGTGGGGTGCTGGGGCTGCGGGGCCACCGTGGGGGAGCGTGTGCGCCCGATCACACTGCACCTGCCGCAGGGAGAAGAGAACCTGGGACTTCTCCTTCTCATCGGAGCGCCACCTTCACAAATGATGGCAGTGGCAGGGAGTGGGGGTGCGCCCCACCTGAGCCAGACGAGGAGCTGGCTCAAAGTCGCCGTGTCTGCTTCTTCCACACGCGGAGACGGGGGCTCCTCTTGGCAGCTGCTTACTGGGGGCTCCCGGGAGCACAGTCTTACTTAGTTCTAATGGCCTCCAACTTAATTCCTTGCACAGGCCCAGTCAGGAGGCGGGGGTGGCTGGGGAGGAACCCTGGTGTCCTGGCTGTCATACACAGCCTCGTCCCAGGGGGTGGCCTCCTGATAAGCTCTTCCACAGACCCAGTTGAGACAGTCTCTCCCACCCGTACCCAAAAGCCAGCCAGGGCAGGGCCTTCCAAGAGAGGTGACCACTCTCAGAAAGTGAGGTCACTCAGGTCCTGCTGCCATGGCAACCGCCACAGGCCAGCGCCAGGCTGTCTCCACTCAGCACCAGACTGAGTTCCAACAGGCCCACGCTGCTGGCCAAAGCCATGGTTGTCACCCGCTCTTCATGATGGGGTTGCGATGGGATGGTCGCTTTCATCAAGACTCCTCAGTATGCATAAAAACGAATGCCAACCCCTCACTTCCAAAACTCCATCCAGAAACCCAGTAAGGAGGTACTCTAGGAGACTCTAGGAGTCTTCTGGTCTTAAGGACTTATCTGGCTACAGGCTTCCGCTAGGCACACTCAGGGCTCAGAGTGGGGTTGTAAATGGGACCAGCCTAACAGGAAAGCCTTCAGCTGATGCGGGAGGCCCCGCTCACCTGCTCAGCCCACCTCTCACCTCTTCCTCCTTCACACGTCACCTTCCAGCCACCTTTCCCAAATGTGTCCTACTCTTGGCACATTTTTACAAGGACCCCTCCCTCTACTTGAAGCAGTTTCTTCCCTCCCCGCCAGGTGGGCCCCTACTCTTCCTTCCAGTCTCAGCTAAGATGTTCCTTCTTCCAGGAAGCCCTCCTGAACCCCCAGGCCGAGGTAAGGTCCCAGCAGATGTTCCCACAGAGCTCCATGCCTTCCCTCTGGCGGGCTGGATGCACCATGTGATAAGGGTCTGGTTGCCATCTGACCTCTTCTCTCCTGAAAATAAGTCAAGAGTGGTCATTGTGGCTGGGAAAGGGTGGGCAGGGGGGTCGTGCATCTGGCGGGACTGCTTGGTTTTTCTGTTTGTAGTCATTACTCCTTTTCCCCATTATTTTATTTACACTGTTCTGGTTTTGAAAGCAATCTATGCATAGTAATAATATTTTTATAACCCCCATCAGTACCACAAGAGCTATCATTTCTTTCGATCCCCACATGTCCCACACTGCCAGGTGCTTCATTACCAACAGGTGAGGAAATGTTCACACCCCTTTCCGGGGGGGTGTACCCAGGCCATTTGACAGAGGAGGAGCCTGAGGCTCCAGGTACAAAGGAAGCCACCCAAGGTTACACAGTGAGCAAGTCACAGGCCTGGGACTCCTGGCCAGAGTCCACGTGCTTCTCCCTATGCCAGGGTCACCACCCTGGGCCAAGGGTAGGGAGTAAGGCACTGAGAGGAACAGAGAGTGACACTGAGTCTAATCCTTACACTCAAAGTCACCGCTGTGAACCTGCCGGTAGTGTCTTTGCACTATTTTTCTGTGCATACTTTGTTTTCTCCTGAGATCCTCCCGAATTACAAACCCGGCATCCTGCTATCTTCCCTTAACATTTTCCGATGTTCTTAAAAACTTCATTTTCAGAAATACAGTTACTCATCAATTCCAGAAAAGCCGAGCACAGATACAGCAGGGGCCCTGAACTTGACCATTTTCCCCTGGTGCCAACAGCTACATGCACACAGCAAGAGGATTTAACAGCCTGATTCAGCACGGTGGGAAGGAACAAATTACTTGAGTCTGGGAAATACATTACCTCAATCTCGCAAATGGTTTTCAAAAATCATTAGGCTACAGAAATGTCATTCTGCCCTCCTAGCTTCTGCCGCCACCCCACCTGCCTGTCACCGCATCAGACCTCAACAAACTCACAGCACTCAAGTCTGGGGTGGGAGCAGACTGAGCCCCGGGGCCCAGAGGACCCCAAATCCTCCTGAAAGACAAACACAATGTTCTCTTGGCCCACCCTGATCTGCACAGTTAAGCGACAGTAAGGGGGGTGGGGGAGGAGGTAACACTTGACAAGGAACAACTCCTGTCTCCACCTAGAGGTTCCCACATCCACGCCTCAGCAGAAGTTGCTGCCTGCGGCCCAGAACCACTGTTAACTCCCTGGAAATAATCTTTGTGATCTCCAGGTTGGTGTCCAAAAATAAAATCATAGTAGATTTATGGGACTCAAGTCCAAAGCTCAGATATAACCCCCAAGTGTAATTACTTCTAAAAGGGGCCTGCGAAGAACTATCCAACCAGTTCACTCAAAATTCCTCGGTAGGGACGCCTGGGTGGCTCAGTGGGTTAAGCCTCTGCCTTCGGCTCAGGTCATGATCTCAGGGTTCTGGGATCGAGTCCCGCATGGGGCTCTCTGCTCAGCAGTGAGCCTGCTTCCCCTCTCTCTCTCTGCCTGTCTCTCTACCCACTTGTGATCTCTCTGTCTCTGTCAATAGATAAATAAAATCTTTAAAAAAAAAAAAAAATTCCTCGGTACCCAAGCTCGGGCCAGGCCTGGGGTTCCTTGGGGCTGAATATTTATCACTCCCTAACAAATCATACCTTGAATGCACTAAGTGGCATTACAAATGGAGCCCCAAAAATCTCTAACGGTCTTGAATTAGTCTTACACCACATTACTTCAATGAGCACGAAATTGTTTTACCTATAAAAGTTTAACAAGTGATTCTAAAGGATTAAAAAGAGTTACATAATGGGATAAGAGTGATAAGTCTATAGCACTTAAGTCAATGACTTCTGTGGTCACAAAGCCTGTAATTTACAGAGGCTGCCTGGCTGTGAGCCTGGCAGTCAGAAATCCCTTTATCTGTGGCTGTGCTGACAGCAACAAGAACCTCCAGGCCAGGGAACAGCAGCTCCTCCAAGAGCCAGGTGTGATCAGCAACATCGGTACTGACCACGGAAAGCCCATTTATCTATTAGTTCATCTGTCTGTCTGTCTGTCCTGCATTCTTGTTCACTAGCTTTGGGATAGGACACATGGCTTCCAATTTTTTTTTAACAGAAAAACAATGTAATTGCTGCTTAACTTTTAAGCTATTATTTTTAGATTAGGTATTATCAATACTGGGCTATGTGCCCCACGTTGCAATTTACACATTTTTTACTGATGTTGATCCCCAGCAATGTACTTGCTGGGGTTCTGTGTCACTTGTGAACACCCCTCAAGTCCCCAGGAGCAGGCGTGTACAAAGCCCTGCCCGATTCCCCTCTGGACCTCACAGCCACCCCTTCCCACCTCCACAGGAAGAGGATGGGCCACGGGGCTGCAATAGATGGTGTGGGTGAGGGAAGCACAGGGGGTCCCAATGTCAGCAGGGGTGGGGGTGGGAGACCAAACGTAACAGGCCGAAGGCTTGGAATCTTTGCGGACTGCGTGTTCTTTTCCTTTACCAGGACTGCTAACCTAAAGTCCTTCCTCTTAAGGTCGGTGTTATCACCTGGCACACAGTGCGGAGTCCAAGTGCAGGGTCCTAAACCCCACAGCAGTGGAGACAGGCTCCTGGGGCGGCCTACGCTTGACACTTGACACTCACGTCAGGATGGAGTGCTCTTTCTACCCCAGCCCTTCTTCCCACAGGAAAGTCAAAAGCTCAACGAAGCAACCAAGGGGCTTCAGAACAAACGTGTGTGGAAGCCTCCTGTTAATCCATAAATGAGGAGCCTGTGGCCCAGCAGGTCTCCCCTCCAGCTCTGGCAACGAGGCCGCCTCCAGCTGACTTCCCAGACCCTAGTCTAACGGCTGGGTTCGGCTCCCCTCCACCACTCCCACTCCCGTGCTCTATGGCTTCTAAGCCTTCTCATCTTGACAAAAGTGTTAAAATCCTCTTGCTGTATATAAGTTTTTATGATAAACTAGTTGAAAATCTCTTTTGGAAGTTGTGGCATAAATTATAAATAAAGACCAACAAGGCTCTGAGGCAAAAATCTTATTACCACCTTGAAGGAGCTCAGTGTCATTTTTCTTCCAGTAAACATGTAAATCCGATGTCCAAAACAATACGAGCTGCTTTATTCCACGGCTTATCTGCATGATTTTTAATGGCAAACAATAATAAAGTGTAACTGAACCCGCTAATCCTAAATTCATCTAGACTTTGCTGCAGAGAAATATATTAATAATAAATTCAGAGTTCATGTGACAACTCGTAGTGTAGGACTCTGAGACTCCAGGGCACAGGAACACTGAGGAAGCGGGGGGGGGGGGGGGATGACACACACAGGGTGACAACAAGAAGGACGTCAGGGCCTGGGTTCCACAGGGCACATCAGACACACGGAATCCTAACCCCACCGTGCCCCTTCAGAGCAACACAGCCTGAGCGGAGGACCATGTCTCTGAGCTGCCATTTACACAGCTAGAAAGTGGGGCCAACACGACCACTTCCCGAAGTCATGGGGCAGCTCACAAAGTAGAAAGCACAACTGAAGGCACCCTGAACCACTTGTTCTCTTTCCTATCCTTCTCCGCCGGCCACCAGATGAACCCAGCGACGGTACACACACGGCTTAAGACCCTGAAGAGTGGAAAAAAAAAAGACCCTAAAGAGTAAGACGGAAGAGGAGCAGTTTGGGTGCCGTCCTTTAGGACACTGGCCAACCAGATGAGTCAGGAGCACGCGTGAATGTATCCACTGTCCAAGCGTGAGGAGGACGATGCCTGGGCCACGTGCATCAGAAAGGCAAGTGCCACAACAACTACTGTCTTGGCCTTCGGCATCTGCCCTGGCCTTGGCTTCAGCGAGCAAGGAGACCTGCCCTAAGCCAGGACAGAGCCAACCCGGGCCCTGGATAGAGGGAAGCCCAAGTGCCCAGAAGACCAGGCTTATACCACGGGCTTTAGAGAGACGTCAGTCCTGCTGTTCGCTGTGGCCGCTTTCCTGACCCACGGCAAAAGGGAACGGGATGTGCTTGAAAGCACGCCTCTCTGTGTCTCCACAGCTCTCAGAAGGATAAGGATAAGGATAAGGCACTGCTTTCCAAGTAGGAAAACAACCGCAGCTTCCGGGCAGCCCCAGCCCCTCCTACGTGTCTTGCAGCATCAGCTCCCAGCCAGGCAGGATTACGTGCTGCTCAGGCGCATCCCTGCCATCCTATCGATCATCCTCTGGGCAGCCACTTGCGGGACTGAGGCCACCATTGGTGGCCTGAGGACCAAATGGGACCTGGGGGCCAGACACCTAGAGTCGGGGCTTGGCTCCGTCCCCTCTCTGAGCTTCAGGACCCAAATCTGTAGGACAGGAAAGGTACTATGCCCCCCGCCCCCGACCCGAGGCTGCCGGGAGGCTAAGCGAGAACACGCACAGCGCCACGCGCTAACGACAGATTATTATTACTCATGCTCCAATCACTCAACAAATACTCTCTGTGCTTTCCAAATGCACTCATTTCACATCAGCCCCAAGCGCTCCCAATTAATGAAAGAACAAATTAAACTGTCATTACTTTGCTTTAATTCTGTAATTAAAGAACTTCAAGAGGCGACAGGCTCTAAATAATGCATGCTTTTGTCAAAGAAATGTTGAGTTCTGGGCAGAGAGAAAAAAGTAAGGGGGGAAGCTTCGGGGAAAAGGGGAGAGAAGAAGATACGAGGCAGGAGCCATGATATTTGTCCCCAAAGATCAGAGGGAACAATCAAGTGACAGCTGAAGGACTTAATTTGTTTTTGAATTAAGGCTTCAGCTATCACGGAAAACAGGAAAATATATGGCCCCCCACCCCGCACGCCCACTCCGCATCTGCCAGAAACAGAAACGGTGTCGGGAGTAATTCAATCGGTGGCTTTTCCAGTTGATGAGGCAAAGCGCGGCAGTCATTTTGACATCTGCTTGTGTGTGACTCTCCTTTTTATGTCAGTTCAGGGGAAAGAGAAATAAAGGAAAAGCATGTGGCACGTAAATTTTTTTAAATGTGTGTCTTACCGAGCAGACCATGCAGCTGCCACACATTACAAACCTAACAAGGTTCTCCTGTGCAGGGAGCACGTGTGAGAAACAGGGAGAAGCAGGGGAGAAATAGGCTTGGGGCTGGACGGCTGGGATTCAAACCCAGCTCCGCGGTGCCCTGACTCCCCCCACCCCACCCCCTGCAGATCCAGGCCCCCCCACCTCTGGGCAAAACGGGAGCAGTGAGTGAGCGTCTGGTGAATCAGTGCCTGGGGCCTGACGAGCAGAACACGAGGTCTGAATTAGGAACCAGCAACCAGGCCTGCAACTTCAAATTAAATAACTTACTGAGATGTTTTCTTCTCATTAGGCATTACCGTGTTCATAAGTCTCATACACACTGTAATGCTGCGTCCTGATTCTCTGAGTCACAGGAGGAAGCGGCTTTCAGGCGCGGCTTCTATCAGCTGCAGAACCCAGAGGGTGAAATGTCATTCAATACGACTTTTTCTCCTGCGGTATCGCCAAGCTCCAAGAACCGCTTGGAGGTTTCCCTGAAAAGGCTGGCAAATGTGCTCAGTACACAGAAGAGCAGCCGCTTCACAAACTGCAAACTTCTATGAAATGACTGCCCTCGCCACATCCTGCCAGCCACGGGATTAAAAGGGAGAAGAAATTAAACTGATGGGAAAGGCTTCCAAGCAACAGGTCTAAGTCACAAGTGATAAGTCTCCTTCAAAGTCTGTACCATGTGGCGAAATGGAGGGGTTTGCTTGGAGTCTGAGGGGCTAACATAAAATGTCAGTAACACATACCACTACTTCAACACTGAAATGTCACTTTAAGACTTTATGTATTTGACAGAGAGAGATCACAAGCAGGCAGAGAGGCAGGCAGAGAGAGAGGAAGAGAAGCAGGCTCCCCGCAGAGCAGAGAGCCCCATGTGGGGCACCATCCCAGGACCCTGAGATCATGACCTGAGCCGAAGGCAGAGGCTTAACCCACTGAGCCCCCCAGGCGCCCCAAAATGTCACTTATTTATCTACACTGCTAGACACATGAGAATTTCTTTTTCTTTCCTTCTTTCCCCTCTGGGTACCCACCAGGGTACACAGGGTCTGGCCATATGCCTGGCCTGCCGCAGGCACTTAAATGCTGGCTTAGGGACCGAATGAGTGTGTGTACCCCAGCAGAGGGCTAGCCACAGAACAGGCAGTCAGGAAAGGTCAAACTCCTTGCTCCATTCAGGGCAGGCCACACCGAAGCCCCCTCTGCCACATACACCCACTCCCCTTACAGGAGCCCCCCATACTCCCAGCCCCTGCCCTGCCTACACGGCTCTCTCTTCTGCAAGGAAGCACTCGAGGGCAAGCAGCAGCCCTGTGTCAGAGCCTCCCTCCAGCCCTGTGTGACCCGGGGCAGCTGCTAAACTCTTAAGAGCTCTCTCAGCTATAAGACAAGAATCAAAATACCCGACGAAGCCCAGCACGCGACACGCGATAAGCGCGACAGGTGACCGCTGCTTCAGCAGCTGTACATCTCCCCCAAGCTCCTGCCTCCTCCGCCGGCGGCGTCCCTGCAGGACGGCACGGACCAGGTTCGCGGGCAAGCACAGGCTGGTCCAGAGCTTTCCTTCCATCCTAAAACGGACCTGACAGATGTGAGGTCATGTCTGCCCCCATTTCACAGATGGGGAAACACACAGCAGAGAGCTTCAGTAACTTCAGAGGCAGGCTAGGAAACAGCAAAACTGTCTTCCATTAAGCCCCCAGCCTACCCACAGAGCCAAGCTGAGCTCCCCAGGACACTCTAGTCATTCTAGTGAAGGGCACCCTATGTGCCCTTCACCCTCCGACCCCCATGCCCCTCCATGCCAACACTCCAGCTCTGCCTGGAAAGCCCCTGAGGCAAGAGAGATCCCCTCCCTCTGAGATCCAAATCACCCCCCTGCCACCCTCCTGCAGCAGTGGAAACAGCCCTAGTCCTGCTGCCAAGGGCTCAGGTCACACAGTTATTCTCTCGGCATCCCCCATTCCACAGTGATGGCTCCCTTGAGGAGGGGACCCTCAATCCACACCTCTGCACATAGTGGCCCAGCACACAGTAGGAGCTCAGCTAATGCCTGATGCCTAAGTGTGCAAATGAACAGAGTGTCTCCTAAGTGTCCACCATGATGCTGGTACCAGAAAGTTCTGAAAACTTCTTCCAGGAAGCGAAGCCTTGGCTCCCTGGCCTGGTTTCAAGACCAAATCAGGCAGGACTCTGTGTGCCTTGTTTGATTAAAGCAATGAGCAGGAAGTAAACACAAGGCTGTTTATTGGCTGCACATAGAACCCTTGCTCAAAATGCCAGGGACCAAGCACTTTGACACAAATTCAGCAGCGGCATCTTTAATCATTTCAGGGTTAATAAAAAATGTCAATTACATTTGTCATCATGGATATCCTGGGGGAACGATCCCAGCTCAGACAATCTTTGGCCAAATGACAGCCTGGTCTGTTTGTCACACATCCCTCCAGCTGCCTCGCTGACAAATTAATCGAGTTGGTTACCTCCCCCTGGCCTGTCCCTTCGTAAATAATCAAAAGTAATATGGATCTCCCAAATAATCTGACCGAAGAATTGCTGCTCTCTCTCCCTAAACAAGAAAGGAGAACAAAGCAAGGAACGAGGCCATAAATACCCTGAGGGCACAGACAGCCTGGGTGTGGGTGCGGGGGTGCTACAGCCCCAAAGGGCCCGTCTGTCCACCCCAAGGTCCCTCAGTGGCCAGCACAACCCCAGAGCTAACAGTCTGCATCACACTGGCCAGACCCCACCTCTGTAACCCTCTGTGGGGTTCCCATTCTACCCCCATTCTAGAAGCCGCAAACGGCAGCTGAGAACAGACGAAGCCACCACGGGGACTCAAACCCAGGTGTCTGGCGCCACCCCGCTGCCCGCGGCAGAGGGGACTCTGAGCGTGGCTGCCTGTCTACATTTTGAGAGTAGCTATTTTGCAATCAAGGAATTCCTGCACATTCAAATTGCCAGGTGCAAATGCATCCAAGAGGAAAATGCTCCCCTGGTATAACTGACACTTCACACATAAAGATAGGAATGGAGTCAGGTTGAAATCGAAAAAGCAAAAACACTGCTTTCTACCCCAGGACCACTTCAAATGCTCAGAAATCGTTAAATTTGCCTAAATTAAGCATTCTATCTTTATCGGAGAATGACGTGAAAATGACTACCCAGGGGCTCTCAAGTGACAGTTTCCCACATTTGTTTTTAAACAACGAATCCCCTCCGTGATAGGTAAATCTGGCCGCGGACCGAACGTCCGGGTCCCTGCCCCCCCCCCCAGTGGGGCTGGGACAGACCTCCCGGTCACCCCCAGCACATGGGGACGGCGTACACGGGGGCCGCTCTGTCTTCCACAACATGCTTTACAAGTGCGAGGACTGTTGTTACATGAATCTCAAATATTCAAAGTCGCTTTTAGTTTCAGAGAAGATACAGGGAGTATGAAGAATATACAAGTACTTCCCAGATTTGTCGTAAAGCTTTTGCAGTTGGAAGGGTTAAGCTGAACACCAGTCCTCTGAGACCACTGTTAATTTCTGCAACTCACTGTCATACAAAAAGCCTCCGCCCCCACACAACCATCAGGGGCTGCCCGACTGCCCTTCCAGAGAGTTCTGTCTCCAGTGAGAAATCCAGATGACACTTTTTTGACAGCCTGACAGTCATTAGGTTTGCAAGTTAACTTTCACGAGACAGGCAAAGGCTCTTATTTTGATGGCTTCCCTCCATTTTGGCAATTTTATCACCTTCATAAACACTAATGGCTCTTGAGTACCTGCTGTGGGTGTGGTGTGCTGTGCCAGGATGAACGCACAATGCCACACAAAATGCCATCAAATGAGTCACCGGTCTCCACTGGCAATCAGCTCTGTGATGCCCAGGAGTCCGGGGGCTGAAGCAACAGCAGCTTCCTGGCCAAGGCTGGTACCGGCGAACTAGCAACAACTCCAGAGGGCAGGGCTCTTTGCTGCAGGACCCACCAGGTGCCAGACACAGCCAGGTGGCTCACACATATTATTTGCCATCCTACCAAAAACCCAGGATGACAACCTGATAGCCGTTCAGGCACCAGTGGGGAAAAAGGGTTAGAAGGGAGAGAGGCCCCTTACCAGGAGCCCCGGAGTCAGAAAGTGCCCAGGAAAGAGAAGCCCAACGCCACCTCCACACCATCCCATGCCTCTATTTACAGGAAGGCGCCCCTGCTACCAGGGCCAGGCCATTTTCACAGGCAGGTGGTCAGTCAAGTGCTGGAGGACACGCAGAACCCCAGAGGGTTTCCAGAAGGAACCCTGGCTTTAGAGCCAGAGGGTTCTGTGATCAAATCCCAGTTCTGTCTCCTACCAGCTGTGTGACCCCTGGCACATCACTGTACCATTCTGAATCTTCATTTCCTTAGATGTAAAATAGGGAAAATGAATTGAACTGGAACTTCACAGAGGAACGACGGTTTGAGAAGATTAAACAAGATTCAGTGAGATGACATACACGAAGTCACCCAACCTGTCTCATCTCTCTAAACAGCCCTGAATGTAATCAGCTGGGGATAAAAGTGCTTAAGAATCGGACCTCACCTCAAATACCACCTCCCATATTTGCCGGCTGGATGGCAGGGACATGGAGTATAACCTGGCTGGGCCTCCACTGGCTCACCTCCCCCCCAAGACCTACCACACAGGCCCTGCAAGGGTTAAGGAGACTATGCCTGGCAGGGAGTGGGCGCTCAATAAAAGCTCATTCAATTCAATTTGACTTAATTAAAAAACCTTACTCGCTGCCTGGAGAATGGTAGGAGCACGGAGGGCTAAAACTACAAACTCAAATCCATTTGAAGCCCATAAATTTTACATCCTGCCGATGAATGTATTTTCTTATTAAGCGACAATATCATAAACCTCTTCTGAATTCCGGGCAACGTAAGAGCCGTATCTTCACTGGGCTGAAGGCTGTTGTCAAATCACAAAGAACTCGAAGGTTCTGAAAGAACTGATGAAAAGGAATAACCGAAACCAAGTTTACTGAACAAATCAAATTATTCCACTGCTGCGCCTGTCTCTGCAAAGCTCCTCCAAATTACACTTCCTTATGAGACTAGGAAATTAGACACCAGTAAGGAGCTGAGAAAACCAGAACCTATAAATATTTACATGATCGTCAGAATAACACTCTTCTGTGCAAATCCACCTACGGCTTTGTTTACTCTTATCAACTCAAGTTTAGAAATGGGACAATCGTGTGCAACGGGGCCCTGGGGACGGCGCTCCCGGATTCAAACCATTTCTTTTTCTTTTTTTTTCTTATCTTCTTTTCCTTTTTCTTTTTTTCCTTCCTTAAGCAAACAGGGGTGGTCCGGGAGAGGGGCGCACGGGAGCGCAGGGAGGATGGGAGGACAGCTTCGATCCCCAGTGTGCGGGCGCTTGTGCCGGCTCTGCACCTCTCCTCTCTCTGAAGGACACGCTAACAACCTAGGGCTAGTGAGGGACAGTGGGGGTGGAACAGGTAGCAATGACAACCATAGCAACCAATGTCCCCGTGTCTGGGTGCGGGGCAGTACCCAAGTTACCCCAAATTCCCACAACCGCCCCCTGCTGGCTGAGAGGCAGGATCCCCATCTACAGATAAGGAAACCAAGGCTGCCGGAAGTTGAGGGACCACCTTGCCCAAGGCCACACAGCTAGTGAGCACCAAAACCAGCGCAGGAGCCCAGCTCTCGGGGGTTGCTTCCGGCACTGCAGCACCAAGTACTGGGGAGTGAAACCACAACTGCAGTGAGGCGCGGCCCCAAAACGTACCAGCTGGTGCCTCAACGTAGGTCTTGCTACAGCCAAGCTGTGAGGTCTCTAAAGGGGAAGGAGAGACTGAGGCCCGACGGCGGCCTTGATGGTAGGGGCCATCTTTGCAGCTAGATGCTTTCCCAGAGCAGTCTAGTCCTAAACAGAAGTCCCTGGGATCAGTTTCACCTCCCCTTTTCTCATCATCACCTTCGGCCCTGAGTCATAACAATCATGCACTCGCTCATTTATTTAACAGCCAAGCACTGAGTCCCTACTCCAGCTCCAGCCGTGTGCCAAGCACTGAGAGACCCAAATGGCTAAGGAGCAGCCCCAGCCCTAAAAGGGCCTTCTGTGCTCCACTAGGCAAGACTCTAACTGTTGTGCCACGTTTTCCAAAACAAAAAGGCAGAACAGATGGTTCAGCATACGGCATGGCACAGGGACAACCACTGAAAGCAGGGCACCCTAGCAAACCGAGGCCCTCTGGAGCCCATGTTCTAGCTTCCAGGGTGTGCGTACCCAGCACATCTCAAGCAGCTTGAAGGTGGACACTCGGACTTTCTCTTCCACAGAGATGATGCCTGGTCAGACGTCACTAGGTAGGAAACAGCCTCAGGGACAACCCAATGACCTGGCAAAGTGAAGCCGAGTTACATAGAGACATACTCTCTTCTCTCTCCAGTGCATGGAGGCCTTCTCATCCCAAGAGACACTGAACACCCGACTCAGAGGCTCCTCGACCAGCCTGAAGGGCAGCTCAGGCCAGAGCTCGTGGCCAAGCTACCACACAGTGCCATTACACGGGAAGTTAGGATGACAAAAGTATCTGACTGCATATCCATGGAGACGTCATTAAGATGCCATTAAAACACCATTAAAACATGTGAGCTCAATGTAAAACTATTTCATTGCAAATTATACTGCTCTAAAATAAACAAAGGAAATGGAATCCAAAAAGCATTAAAGTAACATAAAGCAAACTGAACCCCTTTTTCAAGTACAAGAGAATTCTAAGTAAGAAAAGCACGCAGTCAATGGTGAAAAGCCAAGCCCAGACCCGGCAGTCAGCCCTGCATTCCCACCTTGCCTCACCCTCCAACTAGCTGTATTCTCTTCCACAAGCGTTTCATCTCTCAGGGCCTCAAGGTCCTGTATGAGAAATACCGCACTGATTAATTGATGGGAGGATTAAACGAAATGAGATGAGAGAAAGTCACACAGCAAGGCTCAGACCCGACGCGTCCCAAGGACACACAGCTGGTTAACAGAAGAGCCAAGGAATGCAATGGCTGAGTCTGGGCCTCAGACTAACATGAGAAGGCCTGAGTCTGGGCCCCTCTACTAGCCTGCGAAGACTCAAAGGGCACACCCTAGGGGCTGGTGGCGTGATAGCTCCCCACAAAGAATGAGATTAATGACTATGCCCAGCCAGCCGCCATGGCTCTCCCCTCCTCCAGGCCCCAGAGGAGCTGTTGGTCTTTCTTCATCTGAAGAAACTCACCCACAATTAGGACCATCGTGTCACACGGGCGGCTCTCCGAGGAGATCCACAAACAGCGTTCTTCCCCAAGCAGTCCAAATGCCCTCCAAGCCCCGGGGATCCCCATCTGGAATGGAATCTGCTCCTCGAGGTCTGAGCAATAATTAACCCCCTGCGCAGGGCCGAACTAAGTGAATGAGTCAATGAATGTGTGCCTCCTGCCAACCCTGCCCCTCACCTCCAGACCTGAGGCCCAGACATGCTCTTTCCACTCCGAGACAGCTAGGAGAGCAATTCGTTCACTGGCCTCCGAAGTTTTTTTTAATCACATTATCACTATTATTTAAAAAAGATTTTTTTGAGCATACAATTTTAAGTACCTAAATTCTATTCTAATATATTACAGCCATTACAAAACATGTACACACACAAACAGAAATTTCAGAAAAATGATATGAAAAACATCTAAGTGAAACGTCCAGTGCTGTCTCCTGGATCTGTTTACACGGCACCAAGGATGAGAGCCCTGCTTTTAGGAGCATCCTCTGAATGATCCTCATCTTCTGACCAGGGACAGGCACCCAGAGACATGCAAAATCCTGAACTGGATCCAGCACCACACAAACTGACCTCCAACCCCAGGATCTAGGTCTCATGTACGTAACATGTGGTCACACCTCAGTTTCCTCCTCCAAGCACACTGCTACTCTTCTAACGTCAGGTGGAAACGAGATGATGTCCAGGAAGGTGGATACTATCACCAGCATCTAGATACACAGAGTACACTTCACTGTCATGCACCCAAATAACAGCCATAAAGAAGAGAAATACAACGGAGTACTCTGCAGCTATGACAAACATGCTGACGGAACATGCTGGGGGTGGGGCAAAATGCAGAAGAGGATCTAGAGAATTTGCTACTTCTTATGAAGAACGGCAAATAAGAAATTTTTGAGCAAAAAAAACATGGGAGGAAAACCTACAGACTAATGTTACCAGCTACCTACAGAGCAAGGATGTGAAGTGGACAACTGGGATAAAGGAAATGAGGTGGAGGGGGAGGGGATACCTCTCTAAATAGAACTTTGCGTATAGACTTGACTTTTGGAGATGCGTTAGTGGTTTGCATGGATCTAAGGAAGGAAGGAGGGACAGAGGTGGGGAGTGGGGAAAGGGTAAGGGGAGGAAGTCTACAAGATTGGGGAACCCTAAAATAGAATTCAAAGAAAAACAAATGAATCAAACTGTATCTCAAACAAATAATAAAGTCACGCAGAAAGAGGAAAGAGAAAAAACAAAATAAAACAAAACCAGGCCAAGGAACATATGAACACACTTGGACTATATGTTCTCAAGCTAAAGGCAAAAGAACTCTAAGAATGAACTCAAATTAGTAAGCAATTCAGAGGTTAGCAATTCTGAAACACCTTTTTGGTATCTAGGATTGAGCGAGTATGTAAGTACGTTGTAAAAGCAGGAGCCAAGTTTCACACTCCCGGAGAAGGGAGTATAAATAAATGGAAAGAGGCAGAATGAATCCCACAGTACTGGATGGAAAAATGAAAAATCCATATGAACTGGCAGATTTAATAGAAAAAAACAGACAGAGGTGTGTATGGGTATGTGTATGCACACATCTCCTGCCCAGATCTGTCTTCTGAGAAGCACTGATGTCCCACTAGCAATGAGCACACTCAACACCCAAACCTTGGTTTCTAAATACCTTTCTCCACTAAAAGGAACCAGAGCTCCTTGGAGCTCTTTGGAGCTGGGGCAGAAACAAACAAGATGAAACTGGAACATCCTGCTCTGTAAAAAGTAAGAACATGTTGAAAGAATGATGGAGAAATCTCTACTGGACTCAGAAAGGAACTTCTATTGGTCAAATTATAAAATCAGACTAGAATTTATTAAAGTAAGAGTCCATGAATCCACAGTGATAGAAAATAAACAAATGGATCAGGGGGTAGGGGGTTGGGGAGACGACTCCTCTTTATAACAGGAAGAAATTATAGAATTAAAAATCACCATTTGTCTACTATCATCATAGGAACTGATACAGGTAGGAATCTTCAATGAAAGCTACAATTACTGAATAAAAGTTTGAGGAAAAGCAGGTTATTTAGGTGGTGTCCAAGTGTCTCCCCACATGACACTTCTTAATTATAAAAAGTAAAACAGTAACTATACTGGAGAAACCTGGCAGATGTCATCCTGACCAAAGATCAAAATTAACAACTCCAGCAACAGGACCAATTGACAGCATGTGCCTCCCGATATAATGCACCAAGAATACACAACATCACCCCTGGGACATCCCTGCCAGGAAGTCCCTAATCTGAATCTAATCATGAGGAAGCATTAGACAAACCCAAAATGAAAGATGGTTTACAAAATAACTGGCTTGCACTCTTCAAATATATGAATGTCATATTTTACTATTCTAAATGAAAGAAGACAGGATAATAATGGTAACACGTGATCTCGAGTTTTCTTTTGCTATAAAGGCCATTATTCTGACACTGTTGGAAAAAATCTCGGTAAGGTACATAGAGTAGATTAGACAATAATGTTGTCTCAGTGTTATTTTCCTGATTTTGATCACTATGCTATGGTTATGTGAGATAATTCCTTTTTTTTTAGAAAATACACACTGAAGTATTTGGGGTAAAGGGCCATCAGTCTGCAACTTACTTTTAAATGGTTCAAGGGAAAAAATGTATGTGTGTATGTGAATGTGCAAATATCTACACACCTACACATCCATACCTCTACACATCTTTATATACAGAGGAAAAAAAAAACAAAATAATATTAACATCTGGGGAATCTGAGTAAAGGTTTCTGGGAATTCTTTCTACTATTCTCACAACTCTTCTGTAAGTCTGAGATTATGTCAAAAAATGTTTTTAACAATTTATTTGTTTTGTTTTGTTTTTAAGCAGGCTCCCTGCTGAGGAGAGAGCCCGATACGGGGCTGGATCCCAGGACCCTGGGATCATGACCTGAGCCGAAGGCAGAGGCTTTAACCCACTGAGCCACCCAGGTACCCCAACAATTTATTTTTTATTATTTAAGATTTTATTCATTTATTTGAGAGAGAGAGAGAGACAGTGCGAAAAAGCACGAGAGCAGGGTGAGGGGCAGAGGGAGAAGCAGCCTCCCCACTGAGCAGGGAGCCCAGTGCAGGACTCAATCCCAGGACTCTGGGAGGATGACCTGAGCCAAAAGCAGATGCTTACCCGACTATGCCACCCAGGTACCCCAAATCTTTTTAAAAAAAGAAGAAAAGAGAGAAGTTGTCTTTTTCAGGTGAGTGTTTTGTGAGGTTTCTGTTTTTGCTTCTGTTTTTTGTTGGGTTTTTTGGCAGGCTGGTAAATTTGACGGAATTCTTTGTAAGGGCCACTGCTGCAGGCTACAGTTTGGGGAGTGCTGGCACTGTGACAGTTAAGCTTTCTACAAATCACTAGTAACTGAGAAGAACTGAGTCTTACACGGGGGGTACCAACCCCTGACTTATTACATCTTCTTTACAGTTAGTGTTTCTACAAAACACTTTCCTTTTCTTTTCATCTCTTTATATTCAACAGCTATCTTTGGCAGGCTTCTTAGCTCCTAACCTAAGCGAGATGAGAATAAGCCCCAGAATTCTCCCCGGCTCTCCGCTTTCAAGCGTCGTCCTAATTCACCACCGGCCGCTGCTGAATTGAGATGCGCAAGAGTAGCGCGACTGCTGCACGGAAGTCACGCGCACGGGAACAATGCTCATCCCTGAGGGAGAGTCCCAGCGGAAGTTCTGAACAGAAATGCATGCCTGTTTCTTCAGGTCAAATAGCTCTCCGGCTGTTAGATCCTCTGCACTCCGCCCTCAGAATTAATTCAGCACTTAGGGATTCTTTTTTTCAATATATAAAGAGGGAGACTTCAATAAATAATCCTTTAACTCCTTTTATCAAATGTATATTACTTTTAATTTGTATTAAGCAAAACCAAATGAAAAACCAATTTCTTTCAGTTAACTAGGGAATTGAAGTAGCTTTCCAGGCAGTTATGCAATTCTAGAAAAATCCTTTAGAAAATACAATTAAGTCTAAATGTTCTAAAACCACTGGTCTTATCAAAAGTTGTTTTACTAACTGAAGCTCCAAGGATACAGATATCCAAATCAATTCATGTCAATATCTTAATGCCATGCATTAATTAGCCACACTAATAAAATAAGAATGCACCTGAGAATGAATGTCAGGGGCCAGAGAGAATGACAGGTTAACTAGCTGAGCCAAAATAGCATTGATTTACACCTGTTAGTGTGGTTAATGTCTCCTTCCATTGACTCATGACTCAGGAAATCTTTGCTACCTGGAGACCCTAGACAGGCCAGAAAGAAGGCCTTCCCCAGCAGTTAGTCCAAGCAAGCTGAGGCTAGGGGGTGCCTCCGGAGTGGGCGCCTCCAGGGCCCCTCCCCACTAGCCAGAAAGACATAGGCGCCAGGTGCAGGGAACGAGGAATAAGCCCCGTCCACAAGGCCCACCCAGCCTGGTCCTCCAGAAGCTCAACCTACATCCCTCCCCAAGCCCAGCAGGGCACCAGCTCCCTCAATGGGTCACCTGGAACAAGCCACAAGTCCCCTCTGTGCCTCCGTGTCTTCGAATGCCAACGGGAACAGCAGTCTGCCTGTCCTAAGCTGCAAGGCTGCCAGTGCAGGAAGTCATTCTGCCTCCTACTGGGACCCTCCATCGTTTGACGTCAACACACATTGAGAGAACACCTATTTAGTGCCACGCTGGTGATAAAACAGTCAAACTCCCTGCTTTCCTGGAGGTAATTACTCAAAAATCAAGTAAATGTATGATTCTTTTGTTTCCCCAGAGAGGTTCGGGAGGTCTGGAGATGGAGGGACTCAGGCTAGAAGGGCCAAGGTGGACCTCATTTCCAGCCTGCCACCCGCCCTGGGCCAGAGCCAGCAGGCTGACCTCAGGACTTGCCTTCCTGAGAATACACAATACCCCCTGGGGACTCCTGGTCTTTAGGATCTGGCCAGAACTCTGGGGCCAACTCTATTGTTCTTTTCCTGGACCCTAAAATCTTTCAATTCAAATGCAGTGAACATTCACTGAGCAGTACCCAGCATGTGTCAGGTGAGGTACTACATGTGTTATGGACTGAACTGTATCCCCCCCAAAATTCACATACTGGAAGCTTCGCCCACAGTGTGGCTGTATTCAGATGCGACCTCTAAGAAAGTAAGCAAAGTTACATGACGTCATCAGGGTAGGGTCCTGATCTGGTATTAGTGTCCTCAATAAGAGACCCCAGAGAGCTCGCTCACTCCCTCTCCCCACACAGGAGAAAAGCCCATGTGAAGGAACAGTGGGAAGGGAGCCATCTGCTCCCTAAGAGGAAAGACCTTACCGGGCTCCTGCCCCCTTCTGGCACCTTGATCTTGGACTTCCAGCCCCTAGAACCATGAGAAAATAGATTTCTGTTATGTAAGCCACACAGTCTGTGGTGTTTTGTTATGGAGGCCCAGGCAGACCGAGACACAGCATTTCATACATATTACTGGATTGAATCCCTGATTTTCTGAGGCTCAAAGACGATAAGGGTAGGACAGTACAGACCTCCCCCATGCCACTGGGATCTTGTTTATACAAGGCATCTTGACAGATGAACAGCGAATTCTCCTATAAGAGGAGGCAGAGACATATATCCCGAACCACCTGAGCCCCTGAGACCGGAAGGGATGGCTCCGTCTCTTTCCCTTCATCCCGGGTCCCACTCAGCTGCTAAAAGGGGAGCCTCCAGTCAACCGCGAGTGGGGGGCACCTCTCCTCATGGTAAGCTGGCCCCTGCCGTGCTGTCCTGCCCCCATGGAGAAAAGCTGTCGGTGAGCTCCAGGAGCAGGGTGGACCTCCTCTGACAGAGCAGACAGCTGAAGGCAGAGGGTGGGGACAGGTCCTGTTCTGCAGCCGCAGATCAAAGCCGGGGGGAGAAAACACAAATGGAAAAACAAAATGTTCCGAAGTTTTACAAATGAACACCCGCACTAGGTACAAAATCTCCAGTGGCCGCACCACACACTGACTCAGGAAGTGCGGGCCTGAAATGACTGAGACGGAAGTGAAGCTGACGCGCTCTGGAAAACTACATTAGATGACTCACAGTGCCCGGGGGACCATGATGACACAGTGCCAGAGACGCCAGAGAAAGCTCAGTAATATTGCTTCGTGAAAGGTAAGAAGAAAAACAAACCAATACCACGAAATTAATACATATGAGATTTTAAAAATGAATGCGCAACTAAACTGAAGTTACACTCAAAGTAGAATAAAAACTAAGGTACTGTGCTTTCGAAAGAGGCGTCAACTAAAAAAAGACATACATATCCTTTTGACTAAAGAAGTGAGATAGCTCCTCACAGGGGCAGCTCCAGGTAGGGCACCTCAGAGGAGACGCAAGAGGGAAGGGTCTGCTCGCCTGGTGAGGCTTAACAGGCCAGGCCCGCAGTCAGTGCCCCTGAGTGACCAGCTCAGGGCTTAGCACTCAACACCCAGGTGCCACCCCGTCCATAGGCAGAGCAACCGAGGCCCAGAGAGGCTGAGATGGTGGCCCATCCACACGCTAGTGAGCGGCAGAGCCAGGCCAGGCGCCCAGGCCGCCGCGCAGACCCACAGTGCCACACACGCATGGAGCGGTGGG
This sequence comes from Meles meles, assembly GCF_922984935.1. NCBI lineage: Eukaryota > Metazoa > Chordata > Mammalia > Carnivora > Mustelidae > Meles > Meles meles. The sequence goes on along the minus strand of NC_060071.1, from coordinate 146,913,613 downwards.
GAAGGCACCTGAGCTCAGGTCTCCCTGCGCCACAGAACCGCCCTCCTCCCAGGCCACCCCTGCGGTCTGGAGGCGGAGGGCACCTGCACCCAGCCCGTGTCTGGGACCCCGGGTGGCCACCGCACAGCCCCAAGTCTCCTCCCGGGCGCTGCACGCACTCAGACCTCTGGACGCCGTGCTCCCCCGCACCGGGGGCCAGGCTTTGGTCCGAGCACACAACAGATGTTCCCCCGGAAGGGAAAAGTGGCCTCGGTGAGCACTCCCCAGGGAGCCAGGCTTCGCTGGGAAAGGAAAGCTGCAGGTGAAGGAGCAGCAGAGGGAGGAACAGCAACCAGCTGGCCGTCCTGCGAGGCAACCCGGCCCGGTCCCCGCCCCAGTCCTCCAGCCTCTCCCCGGCGTGGCCCTCCGGCTCCCTGCCTGCAGCAACAGCAGGGACGAGGAAGGAGCCAAAACCAGAGGTCAGGAGGCCCGTGCTGCAGCCCCTCCCCTCCTCACCAACCTCGGGGTCCCTGTCCCTTCAGCAGGGTGTGGGCCTACTGGCCAGCGTGGCCCCGCCCCAGGCTCTGGCCAGGAGTCATTTTTCTCACAGGCGGCAGCAGCCCAGACACCCCTGAACTTGTACACTGAAACCGGCTATTTTTCCCGCAGTGGTGAAGGATGTCAAGTGATAGGCCCAGTTTAATAAAGAAAGTGATGACTGGGGCCCGAGCGCACGTCCCTCACCACACGCCACTCGCAGCCCGTGCCTCGGCGACCTCCAGTAACACACTGACAGCTGCCAAGGCCGGCACCTGCGCCACAGCGGGAGGCCGCCCAGAGACAGCGCCTTTCCCCAGGGCACCGTGTGCCATCCCCAAATGTTCACAAAGCGCCTACTGCGCATCGCTCCCTGTGACCACGCTGGGCATACAACGTCGGCAAAGCCATGCACCCCTGCGACATGGTTTACAAACGGGACGCGGTCTCCGAGGGGACAGACAAGTGCTGTGAGGGAGAAGAGCAAGGGCCAGCGGGAGGGGCCCTGACCCCGCCTGGGGAGTGCCGGCGGGGGCTTGCTGGGAAAAGGAGAAGAAAGAATGACTCAGCCAAAGCACGAGTGGTGAAGAGGAGGGTCTCAGAAGGCCGCGGGGGCACACTGACGGCCCTGGGCTCTGTTCTGGAGGCAGACGGGAGCCTTTGGAGGGTTTTAGGCAAGACACTGGGTGCTCGCCTGGTGGCGAAGACCCTCTGCCTACACGTGCAGTGGCTGCTGCCAGAGGAACAAGCACAGCAGGCCACGGGCAGAGCCGGCGGCATCTCCTGCGGTCTGGGAGGCGGACAGCAGGGAGACAGCAGGCAGCATCTCTGGGGCAGGGGTCCACCTTTGGCCCTGTGTGCTCTACTGCCTGGCGCCACACCAGGCACCTAGCAGGTCCTGGTGAATGGGGCGTGGAGGCTCTGGCCCTTCAATGGGAGAGTTGCTAGGAGACCGCGCGGGGCAGGTGCGCATCCCACGGGGCTAGGGCTGGACCACACCAGGCACTCCAACAGGCTCTGGGGCCCTGGGGAGTCGCAGAGTAGGAAGCAGGGGAGGCTCACGGGAACCCACCTTCTAATGCCGCACGAAGTACATGCAGAAACACTTGACAAATGCTGGTTGGGTACAAGCTGGCGCCTGAGGACTTTATGGACTTCTGCACGCCCGCCTGAAATATAGGGCCACAGCGCCGTTGTCTGAGATTCATGCTTTCTTCAGAGAACTTGGAGCACAAATGTATAACTTGTTGTCAAATAGATGCCCACTGTTCGCTGGAAGGGCAATCCCATTTGGGAAAAATAGCCAATAACTCTTCCGAGTTGGAAGCCCATTCTCGGGTTGATTTCCCAAAGCACGAAAGAAAAACAAAGAAAAGTGTAATTGCAGAAAACAATAACCCTATAGACATAACCCAATATAGAGCCCATTATCTTCTCCACACTGACTCTTCAATAATTTTGTGATGGATTCTCCCGGAAAGCTTAATTTGTACTTTTAACCACAAGAGTTAGTGGGCCAGAAAAAAATGAATTCCAAGCACCGGCGCATAGAGAGAGAAATAAAGGACATTATCTATTAATTCTTTCAAATGCCCCATGCAAAGCTATGGGCACGTACACGACAACGCTGTCCCGAGAATAACCGTACCCTCGTTTCTGCTTATGCAAATCCAGCTCCGGGCGGAAATGTCAGCAGAGAGCCCCTGGAAGAGACTGACCCTGACCCTGCTTGGATGTCCCTTGGTTCATGGTGAGGGCTCCTCCCTTCGTACGACTTCTCTGGCTACGTAACGCTAGTCTGAAATGAAGCTGATATCACTTTAATTCTGCCCCCAGCTCACTACACGCGAGAGCTTTGGTAAACAGTCCACACGTTTCAGCCAGGAAACACTGTTAGATTAACAAAGACCCCTGAAATGAAGCCTGTCATTTTTGAGAAGTCCTTTTGAAACAAACACTTGACAAGGCCTTCACAACAGCCTGCTGAGCACATGTTGACACGGGCCCTTCCCGCCACCAGCGACACGCGACAGCACTGCCTAATGGGTTTCACGCACGGGCCAGCCAGGCTGCCAGGGACTCTTAATGTGAAATACACAGGTCAGGCTTTGGCCTGGGTATATGTCCCCGTCAAGAATTCAATAATCTGAATTCTTGGGAGGGGGAAGAAGAGTAGAGGTTTTAGAATCTAACACTTGTGAGTCCAAATCACCATCTCTGTCGTTTTCAGCTGTACCCCCTACAGTGACATAGGTCTATTCGCCCAACGGCTACTCCCTACTATCTGCTACGTGCCGCCCCCGCGCTAGGCATTGGTCAGCACGAGTGACAGTCCGCCCCGTCACAGCTCAGGCCCACGGGAACCCTTAGATGTGCACACTGAGGGCAGCGGGCTGGAGAGCAGGCAAACATCACCTCGAGGAGGGCGGGGCTGATCCGGGGCCCTGCAGGCTGTGAGGCTAGTGAGGAACACGCTGACTCAGGCTGCCGAGGGAGACAGCGGAGGCAAGGAAGAACACTTCTCAGACTGCGGTAAGGAAGGGTGGTGGCCTGGACGGAGGGGTATCAATGAAGACTGAAGGAGATAGAGCCAAGAAGCCACAGGTTATATAGTGATGGGATGACGGCAGGCAGGGGTAGGCTACGGGGAAGTCACCAAACAGACAAGAGACCGTTCAGCATGAGAGGCAGGCAGAAGAAGCACGTGTGCAGGGAAAGTGTCAGCGTGTCAGGCCTCAGTTTCTCTATCAGCGCAATGGAATGATTAAACTCTTGCTCTGCGTGGCTGTGAGACGCCCAGCGGAGTCTGGTCCCTAGCAGATGCTCCCTAGCTGGTGAGGGTGGCAGCTGCTGCCGGAAGGAGCCCTGAGATCAGCCCAACTCCTGAATCTCACTGACTGGGAAACCAAGACCCTGACCAGGAAAGGCTGATCCCAGAAGCCAAGCTGGCCCCCAAGGCCCAGGCTGCTCCAACCCAGACACCAAGGCGTTGGAAGAGTCCTCACCTTCGGGCCCCCAGAGGTGATTAGGGCCCCTCAGCTAAGCACAGGCGAGTCACTTCGGGGTCCTCAGAAAAAAGGCCCAGGGGTCAGTGGGTAGGTCCCCCACAGCCAGGAGTATAACGTGCAAATGAGGCCTGAGGCTGGATCAGGACAGCAGGCACTAGTGTTTGTTTACACCGTACAACCCGTTAGGCCGTGAACAAACTTGTCACAGCAATGGAACTAACACCCTGCCCCCGTTAGACTTTTGCTGGCACCTAGAATGTGCTGTGAAACCTCCACAGGCTCTGCAACTGGGCTCCCTGTAAGCGATATGGCCTTGACAGTGCCTGGGCTCAGGGGCACCCACTCCGCCAGCCTAGGAGGCCTTGCCCAACTAGCCTGGGCCGACCTAGCAGCTTTCCACAAAAGAGGAAATGAACACACCCCAAAGCCTTCCTCTGCTAAGAACAAGAGATAACGAATTCCTCGTGTATACCCACTCTGGTTGGTACAGGCAGGGCCCGGTGAGACAGGCAGTGGCAGTATTGGCCGTCCCCCGTCCTGTGATGCAACACCGGTCACCAGCCTCCCCAGAACCAGCCAGGAGCCTGGCCTGGGCGAAAGGATCCCCCTGCATGTCCTGGGGTGACCTGTGCCCCCCTGCAAGGCACCAGCGACACTGGGAGGACATACCACACCCACCCAATCCAGAAGATCTGGCCAGCGCACTTGGTTTACCAGGGCCCTGCTTTGGATGCAAAGGCTGCTTCCGAACGTCTGGAGAGGGCCTGAGCGGACTCGGCACACAGACAAGGCTTCATTTCCGCAGCAGAGGCTCTGGTTCTAAACACAGATAAGAAGCCGAACACCCCTTCGCAGAGCGGCAGAGAAGATAATGTTCTCTAGCAAGCCACGCACAGAGTGTTCAGACAGAACCTGATTAAATTTAAAAGTAGCCAAAAGTTCACTTTTCAAGGAAAGCTTAGAAATTCATTTTAAAGCTCTTGGGCAGACGTGGCCTTTCTCCAGATGTTTTTAAGAGGCAGTAGGTCAGACTGATCATTATAACTAAGCATTCTGAATTATTTGGCTCAGTGCATACTTCCTGAACGCTCCCAGGTATGAGGTCCTGTTGCCAGACCTAACGGTGATGGACTGCCCACTGTGACCTCGTGGCGTCACTAAACAAGGTGTAACTGAGCAATGGGGTGCCATGAGGCCCAGAGGGGACCCCAACCCAACTCAAGGATCCAGTGAGCCTAACCCAGGGCCTACCGAGCCCTGACAGCAAGCCAGTTCATTCCCCCCGGAAGCTTCCCGCAAAGACTGTTCTAGCAGGAGACCAGAGTGGGAGAAATCAGTACCAGAAGTAATTAAATGACCATGGAGACAGCAAGAACTCGAAGAGAGACACATATTGGCACCATTTCTTATTACTATTATTGTGATAACACATAGCAAGAACAGGACTCCCAGACAAGGAGAAAGCAAGCTTTGGGGCATCTTTAAATTGGGCAAATTACAGAGAGGTGAGAGAGTCAATGAAAATCCCTCACATTACAGAGACAGCCTGCCGTCACTGACGTCACATTTTTTCGTAAGTGGGTCACACCAACAGTAACTCCAAGGTCTTCATCATAGTTTGCAATAGACTCCGTGGGATACTCACCACTTCCTCTTGAAAAACTGACATCATAAGCCCAAAAAACAGCACTTTGACGTTTCTGTCTTCTTAAGAGCGACCAGCTGGGAAAGGGAATCCAACACCATCCCAGGAGGGCAGTGGTGGGCTCGGCCTCACTGGTGGGCAGGCAAATTAAAACAAGATCCTATTTCACGCCTCCCAGAGGGGCCGAAATCAAACTCCGTAAGGCCAAGTGCAGGAGAGGGTGTGAAGGAATGGAGCTCTCAAGCACTGTGGTGGCGACATTGTCCTGAGCCAGGGCAGCCGCCTGGCCACATACCACCTGGACACCAGGGCGTGCACCCTGAGGGGTCTGCGAACCTCCCGCAAGTGCCTACGAGGAGGCCCATCTATAAGGGTGTTGGTTTTAAAACAGCCATGCACCCTCTGCGACGCCCACGCATTATAATGGGTGGTTCTACGTCCCCTCCCTCGAAACGGGAGCCAGCCTTAGAGACTTGCTTCGAGCGACCGCGCACAGCAAATGGACGCTGCCTGCCTTCTGAGCCGAGCTCATAAGGACAGCCCAGCTTTGGCCTGCCTCTCTCACTGCCATGTCGTGAAGAAGCCCAGGTGACGTGGAGAGGTCACAGGCGGTGCTGTGGCCAACAACACAGCTAGAGACCCGGCAGACAGGCAGAACCACCTGCAGCTACGGCAGCCCTCGAGCCACCCCACGTGACACCAAGCAGAATGCCGATGAGTTCTTCTCACTAGGCCCAGCCCAAACTGCAGGTTCATAAACAAAACGAACGTCGCCGTGTGAAGTCACGAAGTCCGGAGCAGTTTTAGCACATGGAAGTAGGTACCTGGAACACATGTTCACTGCCATGTTGTTTCCAAGAGACAAAAGAGTAAGAACAATTTAACCTTCAGCCAGTGGAGGAATGAATAAACTGGAGTTTATCCACACAGAGAAATACTGCACTGTCGCTACAAATGAATGTTCCAAACAGATGTGTGCGCGTGCACGTGTGTGGAAAATCTGCAAAAGCATGTTTCGTGTTTACGAACTACAAAAGAACACTGAATGTGGTAACATTTCTGTAAGTTCAAAATACAAAGCTAGGATTGCACACTGTTCATGTCAGACACAGCAGCCAGCATTCAGGAGCACAGCCCCCGCCTCGGCAGAGGAGCCGCTGCCGGGAGCGAGGGAGGCAGGACGGTAGCTACAGCTGCGACATTTTACTCCTCACAAAGCACAGAGACCTAACGCAAATGTGGTGGACCATTAGTGACTGTTCAATCTGGTGCTGGGTCCATGGGAGTCTTTTATTACCTTTTCTTTTCTGTAGGATTAGAGTAAGCCACAAATCACTCGTTTCTATGCCCGCTTGGCTTGGTTTATGTGACTAACAGTAATGGTGTTTCTGCCTGTCTCCTCCACTCTTCAGGGAGCTCCCGAAGGCAATGCCGGCACTCGCAGTCCCCCTACACCCGGTGGGCACTTGACAGACTTTCCCTTGCAAGACTAATCAAAGGAACAGAGAGGCCCCAGGGAGAGTCTTTTCCCTCCCCTGGAGTAAGAGAACCAAGCAGAGAGCAAAGGATATTTTCCAGCCCAAGGGGCTTGGCAGGACTACAAACACAGGATAAAAGACGACAATCCCATTAGAAAGAAAGATGAGCTCCTTCCTAGTCCTGAAGTGCACTCTTCTTTTCTCTGCCTTAGCACTACTAAAATTTCAGCCTTGGCCAAATGGTACGTCACAAATAAGCAGTTGCAAAGTCAAGATTAGCAAAAAAAGAAAAGTAAATATCTCACTATAATGGCCCCAAATGCATGAGACCCTGTCTGGGGACCAAAAGCAAGCATAAATAAAAAGGCTCACCCAGGGGCGCCTGGGTGGCTCAGTGGGTTAAAGCCTCTGCCTTCGGCTCAGGTCGTGGTCCTGGGATCGAGCCCCACATCGGGCTCTCTGTTCAGCAGGGAGCCTGCTTCCTCCTCTCTCTCTGCCTGCCTCTCTGCCTATTTGTGATCTGTCCAATAAATAAATAAAATCTTTTAAAAAAGGCTCACCCAGTGTAAGAAGTGGAAGAGGCAGTGGAGAGGCAGGGTAAAGCTGCCCAGGGACAAAGAGGAAGAGGAGATAGGGGACAGACAGGACGTGGCCCAAAACAGGAGGGCCGTGGGAGGAAAACACCTAGGGTGCCTCCAGACATGGCTTCACCCGGAAACCAGTCCTGGGGACAGTCAGCCTCTACCTTGCTAAGGCGCAGCACTCAGTGGGTCTCCTGGTATTTGCAGCCTAACACACTCCTAGCTGACACAGTGGTGAACATGGCAAAAGGAATCTGGCCATCTTGATTTTCCTTTCTCTACCTTCTTCTATTTGCTAAATACTATTATCATACTACGAAAAATTTTATTAAAAAAGGAAAAAAGTTGTTCTTAGTCTTGGCTAGTAATGGTGGCCCTAGGTATCAAGCCTAAGAAAATAACTACACAGAAGCTAAGTATTATGTACATAAAGATGATCACTGAAGTCTTGCCTATAAAACAACAATAAAAAACCTGCTGGAACAAAGCTCGATGTTCAGCAATAGGGATGCAATTTAGTAAATTGTGGTACAACCACATGAAAGAAAATGACTATTTTGAAGGCTGTAAAAATAGGGATGGAGATTATGTTTCAAAAACAGGATCCAAAATCATATACAAATAATGCTTAGAGAACTGTAAAAAATATGTTCATGAGGAAAGGGTAAAACATCAAACCCAAGTTATTTGCTGTGGGCTGGGATGCCTGCGCCCGCAAACGGAGATGGGGGAGGAAGGGGCCTGATGCCGCGTGCAGGCTGGGACCATGCAGGCTGGAAGGGCCTGCCTGCCCAGGAGGCAGCCGCTTGCAGGCCTCTGGGTGTCCTCTGAGGTCTGGGCAACACAGCTGGGCGAGGGAGACGCAGCTGGGGTGCCGAGGTGCTGTCCACTCCCAGCTGTCTTCTCACACAGCCCCAGCGCGTGGGGCACCTGACATGAGGAGCCAGAAGAAATCTTCAGAGAAGAAAATTCCCCATTAACTTCAACTATGTCTGTTCTCGGAGGATCGAACACAGGAAGAATTTCTGCGCATTTACATGCCTGGCCCAAAATACAAAGCCTAGCCTGGGGACGTGAACTGCCTGTGTTTGCAACGTCACGCCATTCGCGGGAGATGAGATGTGAGGCTCCACCCCCTTACCAGAGATCTTCCTCCAGCTATTAAAACAACTCTTGATGTCAGTATCTGAAATTACTTGCTCAAAATTGTAATTATTATATTAATGTGGATGACTGTAAAACTATACCTTAGCTTTCTAAATGAAAACGCCAGGCTGCCAAACCTTCTAGAAGAAATTAAACTGGTAATGTGTTAAAGACTATTACATCCCCAAAGACATTACCACAGAATTTTCCCCCCATTTCAACAAGGCAAGATGCTGGACTATATTGGAAACCTCTGTGAATTGCCTAATTATAGTTAATAAGGTCATCATCTTCCCATGAAATAGCCTTTTCTGTTTTCCAACAGAGCTTTCAACAATTCTAAAAACTGTTCATTTGAAGACTCCCTGAGAAGGCTATCACATTATAGGGCAGACAGCAGGGGAAGGAAGTGAGAGGCAGGTGGGAATAAGACGAGCCCGGGAAGCCACAGACAGAAGGCCCCAACGGAGAAGGAAAACAGAACTTTCCTAGAGCATGGCATGTGAAGGCCAGAGTCCCGAGAAAACAGAGGAGAGGCAACCACCCTTGTGGGCCCACCTAAGGGGGGAGGGACTTTCACTCACTAAATGTGGCCCAAGGGTGAACCCCATGGCTGTCCCATAAAACCGTAAAACCTGCCCTTTACCCTCCTGGCTGAGACAACCACAACCAGGGGTCAAACGTTTCCATTTCATACGTGCATGGAAGTCAGAAAGCCGGGGGGGGGGGGGGGGGGTTCCTGTGTATACGATGTACAAAATCAGGGGCACTGAGAAAGTATGACATACGGACATCAAGAATGGCCTTCATGCCAATCTAAAAGAACATGCACAGAGCTTAAGCATCCCTGCAGTGTGGGGGGAATCAGTCACCATGACAAGCCCATCCGTGACGGAGGTGGAGGAAGTGGCCAGGAACAGCTCAAGGTCACCACAGCGAGCAAGAAGTCGGGGAGAAATTGGGATCGTGGCTCTGTGTCTGTCAAGCAGACATAGCACACAGCATCAAGGTCCAGGAGACGTGCTCCTGGCTCACTCTCCATGCCTCACTGGCAGTCAACCAGGAAAAGACTCGGTCTCTAGCACCCCTATCTGCAAGAGGAGGTAACACTCAGGCAGCTCTTCCTTCCCTGCGGAGGAAAAATGGCTCACAGCAGCCTCGCAGCAGGGAGGGGGTGGCTGGGGCAAAAGCCTGGCTGTTCGGGTCCTTCCAGGGGAGGACCAAGCCGTGGGAAAGGGCTTAGCTGCAAACCTTGCTTCACCGCTAGCTCCGCAGGCCTGAGGTCCAATCTCCCAACCTCACTGGGTGATCGGGAGACTGAAGTATGGAAAGGACTGGCGTGCACAAGGTGTTCTGCCCAAGAGCTCCTGGAGGTGTGGCTGCTTCCTCCCTTAGCCGGCATCAGTGCAGGGCTGGCACAGGAAACGCCCACGGTAACAGATGGGTGAGGCTATGAGCAGAACTGGCCACGGAACACACCCGTAGAATAGCCCAGGTGTGAAGCAGCCTGCTCCCCCAGGTCCAGGTAGGAGTCAGGCTTGGCTCACCGAAGCTCACCCCCTGGTCTGCTGTCGCTGGACTGTCCTGCAGAGACTCTTTCCTCCTCTTTCCTCCAAGGTTAAATGATGCTGCCAAGTCACAGGCTTTGGGGAATAACGTGATTTTCAAGTCACTGGCCCAGATCTTACCCCTGGGTCAGCATGGGTCCCGACCACTGCTGGTGTGGGTGACTCTCCCTGGGATGGGTACCATGGCATTTTCTCTTCAGTGTCCATCAGGCAGCTCTTGGCTCCAAGGCACTGCATCATACGTGTAAGCCCCAAATGCCTGCTAGATTAGAGTTTCTCACACAGCCCGTGACCTCGCTGTGCTGCTCCCTGGGGTCACACTGCCCAGCAGTCCCTTCCCAGTGAGCACAAAGGCAAGTCAGGTGCGCCAGGATGCAGTTTACGCCGGCCTAGAATAAGGGAGAAAAGCAACCTTAAGGAAGGTGCAGAAAGAAGGAGATTGTGCAGCTGAGTCCTGAGGGATAAACAGGACTTCGGCTGAAAAAGAAGGAAAAGACAAAGGCATGGAGGGATATGTCATGTTTGGGGAACAGTAGCCAGACCAACCGGGAATAGCTCAGGTTCAGGGAAGGCGGCTGGTGATCCACCCAGCAACCGGGGAAGGTGAAACAGGGCTTAGCTTGCATCCTACATTTTCTAGGCCACATTCCATACTATGGGCCAGGGCAAAATCAAGGGCTTACATCAAGGAGCGACAATCAGACTTAACAATAATAACATGGATACCAACAGCAGTCACCATCTGCGCACCTACTGCTGCCAGGAACCGGACCAGGCCCTTCCCTCGCACAGATTCCTGCCCCTGCACAGATTCCTTCCATGAAGATACACATCCCACAGAGAGAGATCAACAGGCAGTGAGGACCGAGAGGATGAGATCAGGTGAACAGATAAGTCACAACTTAGCAACGGACTGAACAGCAAAGGCTGAACAACATTTGCTCCATGAGCACTGAAACCCTATGTGTCTGATTCCCACTGTCTCCTGCCCTCTCCCTGCCACTAACAGGTACTCAACAAAGACGTGGGCAGCAGCACCAGCAGAGATGCAGAAGCAAAGAGCAGCAGCAGGGCAGGGACGAGGAGCTGACAGCCAGCTGCACTGCAGAGGCTCCGGGGCGCCAGGGTGGCTCAGTCACTTTGAGCGTCTGACTCTTGATTTTGGCCCAAATCATGATCTCAGGGTCATGAGATCAGCCCCGCATCAGGCTCCCTGCTGGGCACGGAGCCTATTTAAGATTCTCTCTCTATCCCTCACTCAAGCCCGTTCTCTCTCTCTCTCTAAAAAAACGAAAACAAAAAAACAAAACAAAACCGTATAGGATCTGAGATTGCCCTGCTAGCCAACTAGCAAGTTAGTCAGTGGTTTTTCACATACCAGCAGAAGACATGAGACTCCAGGTCAGAGACAAAAAACAGCTTCTCACTTATACCAACAGCAGTAGCCAAAGTAAGAATGTAGCTTGCGTTCCAAGTCCCCATTCCCCCAGGGTGACTCGGTGAAGGCCAAGTGTGACCTGCACAGAGTGGGATGCATTACAGAATGGGAATCCTGGTATCAGGAAGCCCCCATCTTAGATAAGGGGCTGCAGTAAACCTGACCAACCTTTCTCCTGGAGGGAAACACTGTCTTTATTCCTGGAATACAAGTAAATTCACTCCAAATGCAGACATTATCTCTAATCTTCCAAAATTGCTGGCTATATAAACATCTTTGAAAAGATAGGCCAGAGGAAATTAACTGCTCATGGCTTTGCTCAAAAGGCTGTGCAGAAATGTGAGTGACCCAAGTACTGTCCCCCAGCAGGCATCACATGCAGGCAGCCACCATGACTCCTACCCCCGCTTAGACACCTTTAGCTGCCTGCCTCCCATCGGAGCATCTCCTCCCCTTTTCTTATTTAGAAAACAAAACTAACATTTACTTTCCAGTGCCACTGGGCAGAAGAGAAATGAGCCTCCGAGATATAACGTAACCAGGTCTTCCCAGTTCTGCCCCGACCACCTAGAGTCACCTGTGACTCCTCAGCATCATGCAATCCATCACCAAGCCCCAGCCATTCTGTCCCCAAACCATTCCTCAGAGCGAGACATGCCTCCTCTGTCATTCCCATCCAGCCGCTGGCCTCACTCGCCTGACACTACTAATAGCCAATTCACAGCTCTCCCTGCTTCTAGGCCAGCCCCTTCTCCGGGGACAAAGGAACCTTTTAAAGATAAAAATTTTTTAATTTTTTTAAAGATGCAAATAAAGAAACATCACACCTCTGCTCAAAACAGGAGGTTTCCTACCAAGTTGAATATATACTTACCACACAACTCAGCAGGTCAACCCCCAAATACTTACCAAAGAGAAGTGAAAACAAAGGCCCACATAAGAGGTCAAAAAAGGACTACCTCTATGGGTGCCTGGTGGTTCAGGTCAGTTAAGCATCCAACTCTTGGTTCCAGCTCTGGTCATCATCTCTTGGGTTGAGATAAGACCTTGCCTCAGGCTGTGCTCAGCAGGGAGTCTGCTTGAAGATTCTCTCCCTCTGCCCTTCCCCGCCGAGCTCACCCGCTCTCTCTCTTTCAAATAAATAAATAAATGTTTTTTTGAAGTACTATTTCTAATATCTCCAAACTGGAAACAAACCAAATGCCCATCAGCCCCTGAATGGATAAACAAAGTGTGGTTTTTTCACCCAACAGAATACTATTCAGCAATGAAGAGGACTGAGGTTCACAGCAACAGGGGTGAATCTCACAAACAGTACGTCACGTGAGAGAAGCCAGACCCAGAAAATTACATGTTGTATAATTCTGTTTTATATAAAATTCTACAACTGGCAAAACTAATCTCTAGTGACAGAAAGCAGATCAGTGGTTGCCTGGGGCTGGGGTTGGAAGGAAGAGATAGACTGATAAAGGACACTAAGAACTTTTTGGGGAGTAGAAATGTCCTCCCTCTTGATGGGGTTAGGGGAGGGTGTGTGCACGAGTACAGGGATTTCTCAAAACTCATCCAAAGGCACCCTGAAAATGAGTGCATTTTATTGTATGTAAATTACCTCTTGATAAAGTTAATTCATGGGGTGCCTGGGTGGCTCAGTGGGGTAAAGCCTCTGCTTTCGGATCAGTCATGATCTCAGGGTACCTGGGATGGAGCCCTGCATTGGGCTCTCTGCTCAGCAGGGAGGCTGCTTCCCCCTCTGTCTCTGCCTGCTTCTCTGCCTACTTGTGATCTCTCTCTGTCAAATAAATAAATAATCTTTTAAAATATTTTTTTTAAAGATTTTATTTATTCATTTGACAGACAGAGATCACAAGTAGGCAGAAAGGCAGGCAGAGAGAGAGAAGGGAGCAGGTTCCCTGCTGAGCAGAGAGCCCAACGCGGGGTTCGATCCCAGGACCCTGGGATCATGACCTGAGCCAAAGGCAGAGGCTTATTAACCCACTGAGCCACCCAGGCGCCCCTTTAAAAATATTTTAAAAGTTAATTCATGGGGCACCTGGGTGGCTCAGTGGGTTAAAGCCTCTGCCTTCGGCTCAGGTCATGATCTCAGGGTCCTGGGATCCAGCCCCACGTCAGGCTGTCTGCTCAGCAGGGAGTCTGCTTCCTCCTCTCTCTCTCTCTCTCTGCCTGCCTCTCTGCCTACTTTGATCTCTGTCTGTCAAATAAATAAATAAAATCTTTAAAAAATAATAAAAGTTAATTCTTTTTTTTTTTTTAATTTAAACTGTCAATGGCTTTTTCTGCTTCATTCTGAATAAAATCCTAAGGCCAAGCACGTCATAGAGACCTCTCACAATCTGATACCTACCTACATCACCAAACTCAACACATACCACTCTCCCCTTTGCTAATACTACAAATCTAAGGCAAACCGCAGGAACCTCCCTTATTTTTCCAATGGTAAGATTAACAACAAAAGAAAAAGGCTAGAGACCATCTTGAGTATGTATACTTGTAGAGATATGGAAAAAATAATCAAATATCTATACTTATATTTATTAACTTACAGCTTCACATTCATATTTAAAATCACCTATTGTAACAGATTTTTAAAATACTGTGTTTTTCCAATACCACAACCCTCCCTAGACATCCTCAAGATCAGGGTCCTCCTGGGGCGCCCGGCTGGCTCTGGCAGAGCAGTAGGTGATTCTTGGTCTTGGGGTTGAGAGGTCAAGCTCCACAGTAGGTGCAGAGATTATTTAAAAAACTAAAATCTTAAAAAAGAAAAAAAAAAAAAAATGAAGGGCACCTGGGTAGCTCAGTTCATTAAACATCTGCCTTTGGCTCAGGTCATGATCTCAGTTCCCGGGATCAAGCCCTGCACTGGGCTCCATGTTTCGTGTGGAATCTGCTTCTTCATCTCCCTCCACCTCTGCCCCTCCCCCTGCTCCTGCTCGTTCTCTCTCAAATAAATAAATAAATCTTAAGGAACAAGAAAAAAAGATTCATGTCTTCCCCACTCAAAGGACACATTCCTACGCCAGCTAAACGGAACCTCGGAGGTGGAGGAACAGCAACCATGACTAAGCACCTAGCACCGGGCAGTGCCCTGAGCATTTCTGTGGATCATTTCATTCAACTTTCACAAAACCACACAATGCAAATATCACTGCAGTTCCCAAATTGTGCACAAGACACCCGAGGGAACCCCAGAAAACTCACAGTGGTGCCAAGGGACACTTTAATTTTTTTTTTTTCAAGATTTTATTTATTTGACAGAGATCACAAGTAGGCAGAGAGAGAGGAGGAAGCAGGCTCCCCGCTGAGCAGAGAGCCCCATGTGGGGCTTGATCCCAGGACCCTGAGATCATGACCTGAGCCGAAGGCAGAGGCTTTAACCCACTGAGCCCCCCCAGGAGCTCCCTAGCTGAGGTTCTTAACCACTCCAACATTAAATCACTCTGCATTTCTTTTAACGGCATCATATCTTTGCAAAGCTGGGTTTTCAGCCGTTGTCATGATAAAGAAGAGGTATCACCTGAAAGGAGGGCTGCAGTGCCCAACTAGCCTCCAACATCTGAGAACCTGTGTGTGCCCAGCAGGTGTGAAGTTGCTAGGACCCAAATACTACTCACCTCCACCTTCGTCAGCGGGGCCAGAGGACTGCTGCGTGTTTGTCTGGGCCTGGAAAATTGGTGGTGGGGGGGGGGGTGTCCACTGTGACACAAAGGGCACTGTGAACTGAGAACATCTAAGGCCATCTGTACGATTTTCTCTACTTTATAGATGGGGAAACTGAGGCACCAAGAGGTTACAGAGCTATGGTTCCAGCCCAGCACAAAGCAACATGCCCCTCACAAACCCAGCTGCCATTAATTGGTCTACCACAGACCACGTGCATGGCAGGCAAACATTCAAACAAATTAGGTGGTGGACAAAGTATCCAAAGACCTACTTACAGGTCTTACACTTTGTAGTCCGGAATTAGGACAGTGTGCTGTCATCTGAGAGAAACTCTTTACAAACTCGACTATGAAGAAAATATCTTCACAGGATGCCTGGGGGGCTCAGCTGGTTAAGCGTCTGCCTTTGGCTCAGGTCATGATCCTTGGGTCATGGGATGGAGCCCTGCGTCAGGCTCCCTGCTCGGCCTGCTTCTCCCTCTCTCTCTGCCTGCCGCTCTCCCTGCTTGTGCTCTCCCCGCTCCTTCTGACAAATAAATAATAAAATCTTTAAAAAAAGAAAGAAAAGGAAAGAAAAGAAAAAATCTTCTCTAAAGACAATTTGAGGACAAGCCCGGCCTTGCACACTGCTGCTGGCCAACCACTGCTCTTAGCCTCTGTCTACGCTGGTCCTTTGGTTGCTCCCTCTGCTTCACACTCCTGAGTCCTTCTCACATCTCCAATCTCCGCCTGCACAGAATCTTCCAGGGGTTCTCCCCTACCCACTGGCCATTTTTCTCCATTTCCCAATAAATAGCAGTTTGTAATTTATAATTAGCTTGTTAATGAATTAATCTATTAGTCTGCGCGCTGGTAGAGCTGGCCCCGGCATGGTGTCTGGCACCCCACAGGTCCTCAACGAGTAGTGACTGCTGTCATAAATGTCCTTCCTCCCCTGGGCCGCAGGGTCAAGAGCCAAACAGAAGCAGCATGGGAGGCCCGTGTTCCATACCCTCCACCCTCCATGTGAGGCCCTTGAGCATATCCAAACTCCAGAAGGGTTCCCAGAGAGTTCCCGGAGGCCAAGGATGAGCACTTACATGTTTGATGGAAGCAGCTCTTGCTTCTTCCTAATCTCAGTGGCCGCGGTCCCCAAGATCACTTTAAAAATAGAGCTTTAACTACCTCCCTCTGGAAACTCAGAAGGGCTCTGTCCCGGAGTATTCTTATTTTAAAACACCTATTTTCTAAAATGGTGAACTTTTGAGGCTATTGCAAACAATTAAAATTGAGAGAGATCCATGGGGAGATGGAAGGGGGGTGGGTAATTATTATCAACAAAACCAATGAGAGGGAACAAATGTATTGGGCCAAAAATCTAATAAAAGAAGTACGAGAATCCTGGCACAGCTCTGCGGGAAGCAAATTACTCTTCTGCGTCTTCACAGACAATACACGGGAGAGGCAATTTATTAACTTGCGCCATGTTGGCCTCAGCATTAACCTGTATCCCTAAAGTACTTAACTCTTATCCAGGAAACTGCTTACTTAACTTGCATTAGGACACGCAGGGCCAATGTAGGCTTACTATTCACAGCTTCAAATTCAATTGAAAGGGATTCCTGTTCCAATTTCCTGTAGAAAGTTACTCCATGTTCTAATACATCAGTGTCAGGAAACACGGCCTTTCCTTAATTTCTTCTCATTATTCACACAACCAGGGATCACCCAGAGCAATTTCTCCTCCTTTGTGCGCCTAACAGCGATGATGGGGCTTTTACTTTTCATCTTTTCGAGCACCAGCTGCTTGTAGGCCTCCACTTCCTTCAAGAGCAAGCCCTCTAGAGACCCCTGATCAGCTTCCTGGGGGTCTCTGCATGGGGACAGAGCTCGTAACAATGACATTCAAATTTAACTGCTAATATTTCTAACTGATGCATATTCCAAAAGGCAATGAATGGAGAGTCAGAAAGCACAAAGACTAGCCCCAAGCCACCATGTCACCTTAGGCCAGGCACATCTCCCAGTGTCCTCAGACTCCTCACTTATAAAATTACAGGCTGGGTCTGGATCACTGAGTCCCCAACCGGATAAGCCATGGAGCCATTTGCTCAAAGGCAGCCATGTGAAGAAACCAGGTCGTGATACAGACAGTGCAGAACTACTGGGGCGGGGGGGGACCGTGTCTCAAGGCCCCTACCTCACCCTCCCCAGAGGCAGCCCCCCGAAAATCTCCATGGAGCCCTTGAAGCCCCCAGAGCATAGGCTGCAAGCCATCGATGTGACTTATCTCACAGGCCCCTCAAATAAAATAAGTCTAGTGCTCCAAATTTCCTGCGCAGAAGCAAAACATTCTTAATAAGACTGTAATGGAAAAATAATTCATGCATTTTATTTCCTATTTAATGCATTTATGTATTTTCTACAATGAGCACACATTATTTTAATAATCAGAAGAAAACAAACATTATTAAAAAGAAAATAATTCACATAGCTTTAAAAAAACACAAATACCCGAGGCACAGAAAAGACCAGCAGGGAAGGTTTGCGTATCCTTCCCGCGTCATCTCCCAGCGCTAACTGCTAATTACTTTCCTCCCTTCAGAGCAGCAAAATATCACAAGTGTTCGGAAAAGGTCTGATGAGTCACCAAACGCTCTGTGGCTCTCAGCTGCGTCACTGAATCCCATGCAGGCCTACGTAAATATTCCTAATATTTATACACCGCCCCCAACCCCGGGCTTCAGAGACTTGAGGGGGGGAGGCAGAGGTGGGGGTGGGACTGGAAGAAAAAGGAATGGCACTGAGAGATGGGGGGGCGCCTGGGTTGTGGCTCTTTCCCCATCTCAGGTCTCTTCAGCCCTAACTACCACACGGGGCTGAGCAATATTGGAATTCAATCTATGTAAAAGTGGCTTTTCAATAAATGGAGGCATTTTCAAGCCCCAAAACTGTAACTGCATTTATACTTACACCTTGGGAGTCTGAAATAAAGGAGGGGAATAGAGGCAGAACTATCTAAAGTCAGGGCCAACGCAACCCTCCCCCTATTCGCTGTATCCTAAGGGCCCAGATTATAGCACAGAAGCATAATGGGAGGCCTCCCCACGAGTTTTCCCTCCAATTCCACAACTACCCGTTCTCGAACTTTCCAAGGCTCTCAGTTCCTCTAGGAAAAGCTCTAGATTCACCCCCGTGCCTCACAAAGCCCTGGCCACGGCACCCCACACCCCGACCGTTGTGCTCAGGCCCCAGGGCCCTCCTCAGCCAACACTGCCTCTCTCCCAGCCCCACTGGCCCTCGCCCCAGGGCCAGCTCAAATGTCTTCTCCCGCCCCATCGGTGTGGCTCTTCCTCTTTGCTTCCTGACACCAGGCAAGCATCCTTCCCAAGGCCTGTCTCAATTTACCTGCCTGGACACTCAGCAAGCACCTCGGACTCTCAGGGAAGAGTCCTAATCCAACCTCGGGCATCCAGACTCAATCTAACAAAACTGGGCAATGGGTCCTATTCAGGCCCTAAAGTGTGAAACTGTGGTTCTGCCTCTTGATAATTTCATGCTTCAGGGGGAAGCTGCCACCAAAACCTGCAGAAAGAACACAGCCAGAGCTCCCAGGGCACACCTAATCCGAAGGGTTTCTCCGGCTTTCATGTAATACGCAGCCACCAGCAGCTGCTGCCCTGGGAATGTACCAGCTTCCAAAACGCCACCTGAAGAAGGCAACGGAGGAGTTTAAAGGCATCCCTCCGCCCCTGCCCACCACCGCCCTCCGCCCCATCCAGAAGCCCAGAGCCGCCACCCAGGAAGCCAGTCACGCTTATCTCAGCCAAACTGACTTTCCAATCCCTATCACACCTGAGCTGGGGACATGAATAGGGCTTTGGATTTAAAGGCTTTTCCTGCCTCCTGGACTACGGGAGGGACGTGGACCTGAGAGTAAACAAGGGATTATTCATGTCAAAGGAGGATAATTGATGTGAATCAATTATTGAATCATCAATAAGAAAGTAGAAGCAACTTTTCTGGAGTATAGGATACGATGCAAATTAAATGTCTGAGTGCTGAGTATGTATCATTACCTAAACTCTCAGAAACTCTCCTGTTACTGTTACAATGTTAACCGCCGGCTCAGCCCAGCATCCATCTTCTTCCCCTGGAAGGACTTCAGCAGGACTTCTGGGCATCACCCACTCCGCCCTGGAACCGCTACCACCATCCTGCTGACTCCGCACAAGGAGCTAATGAGTCCGGCTCCTCGCACTCAGCACCTTCAGTCCTGCCCATCGCCCCTCTGCTGGGGAGCAGCTCTGAATCTCCAGAAGGGGGGGCAGCCATAGATCTACCACCCCATCCTTAAATCACGTTTCACATCTGTCCAACTGCCCTGGGCCTGCCCCTCCTTCTCTATGCCCACGTGTGTCATTCATTCGTGCGTTCATTCACGCACTCACGACACAAATGTCTATCCAGAACCACTCGGTGTAAGGCAGAGAGCACAGAAGTTGCAGCCCTGACCTTAAAGAGCTCAGCCCAGGGCACAGAGAGAAGAGGGGGCTAGGGGCTGCACACATAATGGTAGGCACTAGCTCTGGAGGTGCAGAGGGACAGGAATTAGTGAAGCTGGGGGCGGGGGGAGTGGATTCCGGCTCTGTCACCTGACAGCAGCGTGACCCTGAGCAAGCCACCTGGGAGGGACGTGGTATCAGCCACCCTGCTGCCACATGGCCTTCCCCACTCAGCTCCCACCTCTTCACACTGAATAGAGACTCCATCTGCTTCAGTCTCCTCTTCACCTGCAAAATGAAGAGAAAATGCCTAAAAGTGACCTGTGGAAAGTGGGGCTATCCAGCATATAGTGAATGGTAAGTGGATGGCGGCTGCTTTCTTAGTGTATCACTGAATTATCCCACCTTGGCACCCAGAACAGGAATCACACCTGCCTTACGCTCCTCACCCAAGCCCACACCGTCGATACTGAACAATCCAAGTGGCCTCCAAAGCCAGTCCCTCCCAGTCTGTGTGCTGGGACACACCTCTAATATGAGAATGAGCACCTCAAACCTCCCTCCTCCGTCCTCCGCTTCCAACCTCAGCCCACATGTTTTGATTGAGCTGGAGCCTCCAAGCCTTGGGAAAATCCCATCAGGGCCGCAGCGGGGAGTGGAAAGAACTTAGGCTTTGGAAGTAAACAGTCCTGGTCTCCTGCCCAATTCTGCCACCTGCTAGTGGCATGCTCCTCAGCCTCCCGAGCCCCCTTGACCGCAGCATGGGCATGCTACATCTCAGGGGGTTCCGGAGGACTCACTGTGTACACGATGCCGGGCACTGAGCTGAACACATAGTGAGGTCTCAGCATATGGGAGCGGTCATCGTTAACAAAATTCAGTTTTAGGAAGCCGACCACCTTGAGTTCTTGTGATACCAGATGAAGTCCACGCTGGCATGGCACCCTTCTACTCAGGGCCTTCATCACGCAGGCCAGAAGCCAGGCCAACAGGAATTAACGTAATGCTCCGTTTGGCAGTGCCTCTCTGGGTCCATCATCCCTTCTGATCCCCCGGAAGCTGCCGGCCAAGCAAACTGGGATACTGATCGCAGCAATCATCCCGACACAAGGCTGAGGGCCAGGCACTCTATGTGCGCTTCAATTAGAAGAGGAGGCCTCTGCCACTCTAATTCGGCTTCGTTCCAGCCAGCTTCACTCTGGGCAACGAATGGGCTCCTAAAAAGTTGAGTTAATCACTAATCTATTAATGGAATCACACCTCCACATTGATTTTACATTATCATTTTGAAATGATGCACATTCATTCTCCATCTTCAGTTTCAAGCATGGGAAAGGAGGCAAGAGTTACCCGTGCCTATGCCAAGCTCCGGGCATCACTCAGGGCTGCCATCTTGCTGACTCAGCACGACAGCCCAACTTCACAAGAAATGGCGGGAAAGGCTGAAGACCTTCCTTAGGCACCCTACAGAGAACCACTGTTCAAGCACGAGCCTGCCCAGCTCCTTCTAGGAGTCCCACTGATCCCAGTAATTCCTGAGGACTTGCATCTAATTCACTCCCTCAATATTTGGCCATAAGTGCTTTTGCTGGAAAGGTGGTCATTCTCATCCAAATGAGCCCAAGTCAGGTTTACTTCTTGTGTGGGGGCTGGGTACTCCCTAAGATGCAGAGATGAGCAAGAAACGGATCCTCCAGAGCCAGGGCAGGGGGCCTAGTGGCACATGAGGTGGAGGGGAAGACGACCCATTTTTCTCTATACATCTACTTGTCCCTTTTTAATCTTGTACCAAAATTTATTTTGGTACTTCTATTCTTAAAAACAAGCTTTCAAATGAAGTAAAGGAGAAATGGTTTCTTCCCCTTAAGGAAACGTACAATCAAACAGGAGGGATCAGATTGGGTCTACAAAGGAAATTTTAACTCACCCAAACAAACATTTATTGGGCACTTTTGCTATGCAAGCCCTGAGCTACTCAAGACAGATTCACACATGTAGTAAAACTCAGCTGTCGATTCCTTGGGGAGGAAAGGACCTCGTGACATAAGGGTGTCCTCCCAGTGGGTCTCCCCAGAGGCTGGCCGCCTAGGTTTCCACCCCTGGCATTTCACTTCTTCCCATAACTTTGCTCCACTGTGGCCACAGATGTTAGTAACTTCTCTACCTACTTAATGACGTCCCCTGGAGGTCACATGGAGAGAAAACTGATTCAGAATCCCGAAAACTCATTTAGCAACCCTGCAGGAAGACTTGGGAGGGACACCTGTAACCCACTCATTACCTCATTGAGCTAAAGGTAGTTTGGAGATCACAAAACCGCTCCCCATAAAAGGCCCTTGGAGATCACAGTCAAACCTCCGTGTTTTCCAAATGAGACACCAGAGCCAGAGCTGACCTCACTTGCTCAGGGTCTCAGCTGGTAGACTCCTGGCCCCTGACAGCCAGCTCATTGCTCTCTCGATCCCCCGCGGCCCACCTGTCTTGTCCCTGTCCACAGTAATAATCCCACAAAGAATGAGTCACTCACTTGCCCAGATCACGCCGGTGAAGTCAGAGGGTGATTTTTTTAGGAAAAAGTAATAACAAAGGAAAGGGGAGAAAAGTATCTTAAATAAAGGTTGTCTTTCCTGACATGATGGACGGAAAGCTCTTGGGCATGCGATGGAATGCTGTGTGATTATACGGAGGTAATAGTGGCTATCACATGTCAGGAGAGCAGATGACACTACCTTTTGACAGAGGGCACTGGGAAGAAGTCACAGACAGAAACCTTTCCCTTTACTTTCTGAGGGGCAGAACAGTAATTCGCCGGAATGGCCCAGATCTGTCCCAGATCTATTGCACAGATGCAATAGAGAGCGGGACAGAAAGCTCTCCCCCAACCGTGCCATCACAGGCGGTCATAAGAAAAGCAGTCAAAACCAGGTTCTTAAAAACCTCGCACAATTGAGCACAAGTACTATCCAGCATTTACTACTGGCATTTGCTACTCCTTCACCAGCACCCACTAATGGCAGTCGCACCCCAGGAAGAGGCACCTAGGAGGATGATATGGGCCCCCCCAGGAGTCTGTGATGACACCCGAGAACTCCAGGGGGAGAGGGCCAGCGCCAGCATACAGAGAAGAGGACAGAAAGCTGCCGGCAGTTTGAGTTAGGGATGATTCATCACGCCCCTGCTTCTTAAACTCTCCAGTACTTTTCAGTTCCGCTATATGAAGTTTTTCTTTTAGAACAGAAACAAAACGAAAAGCCAAAAACAAGAAAAAGAATTAAAACAAAACATTTTTTTTAAAGGAGCACAAGAACCTGCTGGTACAAAGCTATGGGGACAAGGAAGTGGTCATCCAGCAGGGGCCGGGGAGTGGGGTGGAGGGGGCATCCAGAGGAGACAGAACCTGAGGAGCCCAGACAGGCTAGGACTTGCGTCACAGGGAAGTGAGCACACGGGGATGTGGGCTCAGGGTCACTCCCGCCAGGACTATGGAAGGGGCAAGAAGCCTAAAACACTGGTGGGGAAGAGAGGGGTCTAGCCCCCAGGGCACCCGTCGGCAGGACTGGTCTGAGACTCCTGAAGCAACCAGAGGTGATAAGCAAGGAAATGCTTAATTAGGTGGTGCAAGGGGGGGCTGCAGGCAGGGCTGCGGCCTCCGGGGAGGGGGAGAGGCCCCGCCCGCTCCCGCAGCCGCTGATGCGCCCCGGAGGCCCAGAGGAAATATTATTGCGAGACAAAAACTGAATTATGAAATCCGCAAGCAATAATTAGTTTAAATTACTACTTCTACTTGAATAATTAAACACGCTTATTTTCACTCACTGATGTTTTATTCATTACCATACATCTTTCCTGAAAGTTGTTTTTAACGTGAATATTCTTTTATTTGCAAAGATCCCACAGAGATTTACTATGCTAATTTCAAACCTTTCTTCTAAAATAAAAACAACAATAACAAAAACACTCCAGATTATCATCCATTAGTGACTGCTGTGTGGGGTCCATCATCAACTTAAGTCACAGCAACTGACTAGAAATACAGCGGGTAGTTGTAAAGTTATTCACACACCAAAGCTTCCTTCCTTTAAAATTCACTACTGAACGGGTGATATTTAAATAAGCTTTGGAATGAGTAGGAAAATAAAAAGACCCAAGTGCAGCAAGACCGTTTAGGCACAGGCGGGAAGAGCCGTGGCTTTTTATCACACTCTCTATTAATGAAAATGTTTTCGCGTTTCCACAAATAAAGTTTGGATTTTATAAGTCTTATTTTTACACCCTGGAGCCAGGATACCCATAAGCACAGTAATAAAGGCGTAAGGTTTTTATGAAGCAAGGTTACCTCTGGGAATAAGTACTAACTTAAACATAATCCACAAACTAACTCTTCCCTGCTGGGCTCTTAGGTGGTGGTGGCTCAGTGGCCCAGCTCCAAATCCCAGCTAATGCCAACAAGCTGAGCCTCAGTCAAACCCTGAACAAGCAGGAAGGAACAAGGCTGCCACCGCTACAAACCAGCTCCACGAAGACCCAGAAGCCAACAGCCCTCCGAGGGTCCCCGAAGCCTAGTTAACGTGCAGGCACGTGGGCTGTTCCCCAGGATTGATGAGGCCGGGCTCATTGGATTATTCTGACAAATGCCAGGGGGTGCCAGTGACTCTGCCCTAAAGCACCGGCCACACCCCACACAACTCACACACACGCACACACCCAGATCTGTGGCTCAAGCACAGCCTCCCCTCTCCAGGCTTGGACCCACAACTCCTCCCGGAACATTTCTTGAGTGAAAACTAAGTATCAGAAGATTTTTTAGGACCCCGATGATGTTCTCCCTGTCCCCCAACATCCTTTAAAAGCAGTCACCATCTCAAGAATTCAGCAAAGGTGTAGCCCCACCTCCCACGTGAAACTTAAGATACTCGGGGAGCCTACAGAGCCACCACCTTCCGTGGGGTGGTTTCCCTCCGTTCATATAACGAAATTCAGCTGAGTGTTTTTCACACTGGTTGCAACCAGTCTTCCGAAGCAAGGGGGAAATGATTACTCAAATTCTGAAGTTTCCAAATCAAAATGACCATCTACTGAACAGAATTACAAGCTGTGGCACCGGGCTGCCCTTTGGAAAGTGAAAGGACTCCAGAGGCCACAGGCCAGGGCTTAGCTGATTCTAGAATTCAACAGTATCTGCGTCATCATCGTCGTTAGAAGCATCCAGAAAGCAGAGCAGAGCTTCTGCTGGGCTTGTTTCCGTGGCAACAGCTTCACTGGCCTGTTGCGGGAAAGGAAAGGAGGAAGGGCAGGGGAGCCTGAGAAGGAGAGAGAGAAACAGAAGGGGGGAGGGCAAGGGGGAAAAGCAGAGAAGAGCAGGCGAGCAGGGTGGGCACAGGGGAAGGCCCAAGAAAGCAGGATGGAAACGGTGAAGAAGGAGAGGATGGGAGAGGGGGAAAGGCACGGAGGAGTGTGAGCCAAGGAAGGGACAAAAGGAAAGCAGGGACCACTGTCTGAGGCTGTGCATCCAACTATGTGCAAAGAATGTTCTCGCTTCCCTCACTAAAGGTCAGTCACACTTCACTCCCAGTCACCACTTCAAGACACGCTCATCTGGTAAACACGGGGAAGCCGAAGAGAGGTCCAACTCCAAGCCCTAATGAAGGTTAACACGAGCCCACAGGTCTGGCTAGGTTCAATCCAAAAGGAAAACAGCAAAAAAGGAGAGGGAATGAAGACGGGTTAGTACTAGAGCAGCCAGCGAGGGGGGACAACAGGCACGTGAGAGGTGAGAATGTTCAGCCTCATTAAGGCAAAAACCTTCCACGGGTCTTGCTCGTGATTCAACAATGGTGAGATTCAGTCTGCTCCCTGCCCCCACCCCTCTCCCCAAAACCGTTAACAAGAAAAAGAGCAGGGCTCTAAAAACAACGTCAGATCCTGGGTCGGATCCTGAAACAGAAAAGGGACATTAGCAGAAAAACTGGGGAAACCTGAAAAACTCTGCCATGTACTTAACAGAGTTATTCTGATACTCATTTCTTAGCTTTGACAAATGCACCAGGATTACATAAAGTGGAGGGGATGGCAGGTGATAGGTACATAGAAACTCCGGATTTTACGATGCTGCTACAAATCTCTTTTCCAAAGTTTAAAAAAAATAACAAGGGCTGTTCAAAAACAAGACTCCTATTTTTCTCACAATGATTTATCTTTTTCATATAAGACCAAGGCCCTTGATAGGGTTTAACTATCATCGAGTCCTGCGGGCTGACATGTCACACTCAACGCCGTACTCCTGCAGCAGAAGCCAATGATTAAATTCAAGACGCGTTAGCAGTGTCCCTTCCCTCCGGAGCGGAGCTGTAAGATGTGACGTGCCCCCGTGCATCAAGGAGCAAGGGCCCTGTACAACAGAATGAGGACAGCTTTGAGGAACCTGCCCTCCCAACCTCATGGCCCTCCATGAGCAGTCAGAAAGGTTCTATCTGCAAGAAGCGAAGGGAGCCAGTCCTTCTAAAAACAGATTCTGTTCTTCCATCGCCCTCCTGATTTCCTGCCTCCCAAGTCCTGTCCAGACAGTCCTGCTCCCTTGTTTTACAGGTCCAAGGCCAGCACCTTCGCCCTACACCCCTGCAGTCTGCAGCTGGCAGCACAGTCCTCCACACCCTCCAGCCTTGGCACGGTCTGTTCCTTCGGCCCAGAATGCTCTTCCATCTTGTTGCCACAGAGCTACTTCTACCCGTCCTCTGAGACTCCTTGTGACTCTCCCTGGCACTGCCCCCTTGGGGCTGTCCTTTGTGCCCTGCAGCGTTTTATCCTCCACTCCCCTGAGAACAGGAATGATGCTACACTGTAAGTATCTGTCTACCGGTCTCTCTTTTCCAGAGCCCCGGAGCCTTTCAAGGAAGGGTGAGACGCCCTATCCATCTCCTTCTCCCGCTCCCGCCCTGGGCACCAACTCTTGCGTCAGATGCTGAATGAATGAATCGAGTCAAGAGCGCCTACAATTCTTTTGAAAGAGAAAACACCAACAACAATCTTGCATCTTGTGTTAGAAGGTCAAAAAGGTTGTATCTGTAAGAAGTGAAGGAAGCCAGTCCTTTTAAAAACAGACTTTGTTACAGAATGACAGGTCCATTTCCACCGACATAAGCGCTGTACAAGTATCCTCTTCTAACCGGGAAGCTGAAAAGCTTTTGCCAAGGTTTTGGTTTCCTTGACAACAGCATTGCCAGAGACAAGCTGGGAAATAATTAAAAAGTATGTTCCGTTCGTGTCGAACTTTGTAAGTGTTTTTAAGTAATAACAAACAGGCCACGCTCAGTGCAGACAGCGTCGGTATGGACAGAGCAGAGGGCGCACAGGCCACCCCATCCTGCCCTCTAGCGGCACCTCCTCTGAACATGGGGGCCTGAGTGAAGGACCTGAGCCCTCCGCCCAGGAAAACATTCACCACAGGCCCCCCAGCCCAAACAGGGAGATTCATGACTGCACTTTCCAAGTGCCAGGTCCCTAGTCAAACACGGCTGCATATAATCCCCACGGTGCTTCCTGGAGCTAGCTGTTGCCCTGAGCCCTGCTGCACCTCACTGCCCCATAGCCTCCCCTCTGACCCCTGGGTCTCATCACAGGGCAGCCAAGACATGGCCCTAGAAAAAGCTGGCTTCCTCTGAGCTCCACCGGCCTGCGAGTCCACATCCCCACCCAAAGCGGCTCCCATCCCCACACCCTGCCCCGGGGCTGCAGGAACCTGGAAGGAAGATGGAAGGCACCAGTGGTCAGCTCTGAACTTGACTTATGTGTCTCCTTCTCTTTTCAGGGTGGCTTTTCATGGTCTGTTCTGTTCTAACAGCTTTACTGTATTCGTATCTTTTACCATAAGCCTCCCGAAATCCTTTCTGGATTTATGACTTATAAATAAATAATAAACAAAGGCACAGGCTGCAAGGATCGGCCCAAAGCCATTACCTGGAGTGTAAACGCAAGCATTTCAACAGATGAGGAGGAAGCATGGCTTTGATTCACCTCCCAGCTGCCGTCCTCAAAGCCCGAAGACTGCCACCTCCATCACCCCCAGGGATGCTGCTACCTGCACGAGCCAGAGGTGGGAGGAAGGGCCAAGGCATGCGGGCAAGATCACTCCCGAGACTCTCCAACCCCCTCAAGTTCAACGAGGCCCACAGGAGCATGACAGACTGAGCAGGGCTCATTCGTCCATTTACACGTGCTGCTTAAGCCTCTACCATGTGTCCAGCTCTCCTCCAGGAGCTGGAGGTACAACAATCAAGGAAACAAGTCCCCAGTATCATGGAACTTTACAGCAGAGCTCTTCCCAGTGTGCGGATGAGCTAATCAAGCCTCAAAAAGGTTGCGGCGCCTGGGTGGCTCAGTCAGTTAAGTGGCTACCCTGAGCTCAGG
The DNA here is from genome assembly GCF_922984935.1 of Meles meles. Classification (NCBI taxonomy): domain Eukaryota; kingdom Metazoa; phylum Chordata; class Mammalia; order Carnivora; family Mustelidae; genus Meles; species Meles meles. Next base: position 146,885,663 of record NC_060071.1, on the reverse strand, counting down.
TCATGACCTCAGGGTCCTAAGATCAAGTCCCACATGGGGCTCCCAGTTCAGCGGGGAGCCTGCCTCTCCCTCTGCCTGCTGCTCTCCCTACTTGTGCTCACTTGCTCTTTCTCTCTGACAAATAAATAAATAAAAACTTAAAGAAAAAAAAAAAGATTAAGGCCCTTGCCCACACTCACGTGACTACCTTCTGGAGCTCCCAAGCAGGAAGCTGACACAGAACAACCCCAGAATGCAGAGGCAGACAAGGGTAAGTCCAAATACCAGTTCTGTGTTTAGGAGTCACATGTCCTTCATTGTCCCTCTCTGATCCTCAGTTCTCTCATCTGTAAAACGGGCTTGAGGATGCTGCCGAGGCCAGCTTACATGATGAAGCACTAGCTACCATGCCTGGTACTCCCCTACGAGCTCTACATGGTTTTTCTTGTTTAAACCTCAGGAAACTACGATTGATGCTATTATTATCCCCCACCTACTGATGGAAAAGCGAAGGTCCCAAAAGTTATATAACTTAGTCCAAGTCATAGAAAGCACAAGGCCAGGGCTGAGCCCCACAGTGGGACTCCCAAGCCCAAGTGACTATCCTGCACCCCAGCTGTGGGTAAACGAGGTGCAAAGCCCTAGTGTGGTGCCTGACCCAGTGTAGGCACCAGGGGCAGCAGCCGGCCCTGTGCCCTGTCCAGGCCCAAAGACTGCAACAGGTCCTGCCTGGCTCCCTTCAGTGGACACCAGCACTGCCCCGGCCTGCCAACACTGGTCCCCGCCGCAGCACGATAATCGTAGCCCAGGGCTCTCCTCCCCACCAACCTGGCTCCTCATCTTCTCATCTTCCAAGACCCAGCAAGACCCAGCTCAACCTTTCCCTTCCCCAGAAGCCTGTCCTATCTTCTGCCCCACCCTGACAGACGCACCCCACTCCCCGTGTGTGCTTTCTTGCCAGCAAGGGTGTGTCTGGTCCCTTTGAGCCCAGCGCGTGTACAGAGCGAGCCCTGAATCGACAGCTGGATCAATGGATGACCAAATGAAGAAAGAAGTGGAGACACTAAGTCTTCTGTACTGACCCTAAGGGCCATCTCTCTCACGCACTCTGTGGCACCTGGTCCCTAGGCCCCTCACCGCTCATACCGCAGACAGAGAGCCCAACCAAGGCCTGCCTCACTCACTGGCCACACAAGTCTAGCAGCACATCCCAACCACCAGGAACCAATACCACGCTGCAAAGCCAGAAAACAGGAAGTAGTGTCTGGAAGAGCCTAAGTTCCTGCAGAGGCCTGCTGGCATCCCCGGGCACACACCACGTTATCTGTTCAATGATTCAAGGTAGCTGGAGCTAAACTGGATGGCAAGCCTCCCGTGTTTAAGAACTCGGCTTCGCAGGCAATTACAGCGTAAACCCTGGCTAGAAGTTCTTGATAATCCCTTCCATTTATAAGGGCTTTAGAGTTTACAGAGTGGCTTCCCACATCCGACCTTGTCTGACCCTGACAGCCCCGTGAGGCCCTTCTTTCACAGAGAGTGGACGCCCAGAGAAGTTGGGGTGGGGACGGGTGTGCCTCACGTGCGTGCTCCCAGTACGTTCAGCACCGTGCCAGCCTCTGCCCCTGCCTCCAGCGCCGGCCTCGCGGCCCTCTCCTGGCCAGCACACAGCCACCAGGGGCCCGGCCACAGGCACAGAGCATTCCAGAAGGGCCGAGTCCCTGACCCCAGCTGCATCTACTTCCCAGCCCACTGGCGACACGGGCTCCAACCTGCCCTGAACCTCTCCATCCTCACCCCTTTCCAAGAGGTGGATACTCCCCAAGGAGATGAGTCCCGAGTGCTGGAAAGTTCTCCTCGCAGGGTGCCAACCTCTTCCCCCACATTTCCACCAGTAGTCCTGCTTTTGCCCCGGAGTAAACCAGAGTACAGCCCATTCCTCTTCCCACCACAGCCCCACTAGCGCCTGAGGACGGCCACCACGCTCCCCCGCGTGTCCCGTCCCCGTCACCGGGCTCGCGGCATCATGGCAAGACTCCCAGGAGCCAGGATATTTCAGAACACCCTTGAATGAGAGCAAAGAACATGGAAAGAGACCAGGACGAAAACAAACAACTTTTCTAACCAAAGGTTACAATGAAAATGTGTTTTAATTTGTGTTTCTGTACCTTTCAAAATAATACTTCAACTAGTCCAGAAAGATACCACTTGTGTTTATAAAAGCCCTTCAGTTTTCGCTGCAGTTGCCGGGCTGTGTAAACACACTGTGAGCAGGGAGAGAATTGCTCCTTGTGATACTGTTAGTGCTGGCTTGTATGCGAATTAGAATTCTAAATTCAGCAGGTTAAAAATGTTCTGAAAGCAATTTTGGTGTTAGTCTAAATAATTATAGATCACGTTCACTTAGAGAAGGGCCTTTGCCCCCTTGGGGCTACAAGGGAAAATTCTAGGCATGATAGTTAAGCAAAATAGTCGGTTATTACGCAGGCTTTGCCGGGGCAGTGCAAATTGGCCTAATCCTTTCGGAAAGCAATCTGAGGAGAGACGTATCTGGATCCACGAAAATGTACAAGCCTTTGACCCAGCAGTCCCACTTCTGGGAATCAATCTGAAAGAAAGAATCCGACAGAAAAGGATTTCATGCATGAAGACGACCACTTCAGCATTATCTACAATAGCAAAAATTAGAAACCACCTAAGTGTCCGAGGACAGCTAAGTAAATTACAGTTAATCAGCCCGACAGAACATCATGGACCCGGCACAAATTGCCAGCCCTCCGAAGACGCAGAGGCGGCCGGTGGCGCTGCGGCAGGAGAGGCTGGGAGAGAATGTTAAGTGGGAGAAGCAGGCTGCGAAACTGTATGCGCACTCTGTAAAAAACACAAGCCCATATGGACCAGAAACGGATGGGAGGGTGTTGAAAGGATCACCGTAATTGAGGTGGATGCTGGAACTGGGCGGTTTTTTCCCATCATTTTGTAATGTTAAATCACCTTCACAACAGGCAGCAGAGAGGGCAGCGAGAAAGGGCAGGGAGGCCAAGGGGGGCTGGGACCCTCGGGATCATGTTTTAGTCGCGCCATTTGGAAATCTAACCACGCAGGAGGAGGCAGTGACGCAGCGGCGGCTGGCTGGCGCCCCTCCACCGGAGCTGCAGGATAACACCGCTATTACCCACACGTACATCCCGCTAAAGAGGAATCACAGATACAAATCAAACCGTGCTCCCCAGGCCTCTTGGTGGGACCCTTTTACACTCTCTGAAGTTACTGAGGACTCCAGAAAGCTGCTGCTGAATATGGGTTATAATCAATCCACGTTTAGCATATTCGAAATTAAAACTGAGAACACTTCAGAGTATTAATTTATGTAAAAGTACCAATAACAAATCCATTACATGTCAACATAAACAACATCTCTTATGAAAAATAATTCTATTTTCCAAGACAAAAAAAAAAAATATCAGCAAGAAGGCACTCTTTACATTTTTGCCAGCTCCTTCACGGCTGGCTTAATAGAGACAGCTGGGCTCGCAGAGCCGCTTCTGTACTTAATCTATTATAACAGCACACGTCCCGTTGCCTCTGGAAAACTCCATGTACGCTCATGAGAAAAGGAGAGAGAAAAGGCAAATAACTTCTAGGTACTATTATAAAAACAATTTTCACCCCCCAGACCCTGTGAAAGGGTCTCGAGGACCCCGGGGGCTCACGAGCGCACTGAAAACCACCGCAGTGAGTCGCGGCGCTAAAACCCCGCTGCCGCAGTACATGGTGGGGGAAGGAGGGGTTTGAAATCACGTGGATAGTTGGAACTCGACTATGTTGCCTTTTATTTCCAAAGACTGGATGGAAATACACCAAAAGTCTACAGTCATTGCCTCTGGGCGCAGAGATAATGGGCAGTTTTTTTCTTTATACCTTCCTATTTTTTCCATAGCGTACATGTATTTCTTTTATGGTCAAAAACATTTCATTTTTGAGGAAAGGCTGAGGCGGTCATGGCGCCCCCGTGCCCTGCGGAATAAGCTGGATGGGAGGAAGGTCATTTTAAATCATTAGTAGCCCGCATCAGTGTGGGGGAGCGTCACGAAGCAGGACTGCTCCTTAATATCCCAATCGATCCCTGGCACCGAGCACACATTCATCACGGTGGGCACAGCCGGCCCTGGACCCACAGAAAGCCTGGAAGAGATGATGAGAATCGAAACTGGCTCAAGCTAATCACTGCTAGATGAAGGTCAAATATAGGTGACTATTTATCAGATCTTGAGATGGGGGAGGACATGCCATGCTCTAAGGCCACAGGACAATTACAAAGGGAAAGGTCTATACACTTGACCCAAAAAAATGTCAGGTTTTCCCTGTAAAAAATAATAACAATAACGAAGTACCAAAATGCAAAGTCAAACAACACATGGTGGGCGGGGGGAGGGATATGATGACAGGTCAATATTGTTAGTATGTAAATTGCTGCAGAAGAGAAATGCTAAGATGGCAGGAGACTGATGGACAAAACCCACCAACGCTTATTGAGCATTAACAAGCTGCCCACCTGGTTTTAAAGGAACTGCCCACGAATGAATTCATTTGGTTCTCAAATAAGACACCACTCAATTAGCAAATGTTTAGGAAAGTTAATAATTCTTCCACTGTCTAGGGGAAGAAGACACAGTCACATTTACACATAACTGACGGCGTGTGTCATAAACAGAAGGCCACTGTAGGCGCTGAAAGGAACATAGTAGATCTGTGTGCTGGGAGGAAAAGCTAGCAGCTGGAGGACACATCAGAGTGACATCTGCACGCACGACTGACCCCAGCCTTCTCCCTGGCTCAGAGGCCTGAACGCCAGCAGCCACGGCATGAAGAGTCCTGTCTGGGAAACTGACCAGGGTACCCAAAACACGTCGGGAGGTTCATGTGGTTGGGGGTCCTGCCCTAAGTGCCAGCCGGCCACCTCATCACCCTGCAGCAACCTCCCTGTGGACAGGCCCCATCCTCCCCCCCCCACCCCGCGCTCTCTCTCTCTCTCTCTCTCTCTCTCACACACACACACACGCACACACACACACAGAGCCTCTGGTGAGATCGGCTTTCACCAGCCTCCTCCCTGAAGGGAAATGAGCAGGGCAGGGTCCCTGGCCCCTCACATGAAAGGCAGACACCAAAACAAGGGTAAAAGGAGGTGACAGGGGGCAGGAACAGTTTCCAAAACATAGGAAAACTTTCAAAGAACTCCAACAGCTAAGAAAAGACCTTGTAAATATGCAATTTTTTTTTAAAATGACATATTCTTTAAAAAAGGAACATTCAGAAAACAAGAAACAGCTCTTGGAATGTAAAAATATGATAGATCAGAATAGAACACTTTTCTGAATATAAGTTATACTCAGTTTAAAAAAAAAAGTTTAAGTATACGGCAGCAGAAATACAAAGTCAAAAAAAAATATATTGAAAGATAAGGTGGAGGAGATTTCCCAGAAAAACAAAACATTAAGGCAAAGAGAGAACTAGAAAGAAAAGGAAATTAGAAGCTCCATCCAGGAACACCCAGACCAAGGAACTAATCTGAGTCCCCAGATCAAAGCCCGTGACAGGGAACCTCCCCAGGGGTATGGCCCATCTCCCTGTGGCCCCTGCTCCACAGGAGGGGACATGGTGCCCAACTCCTCGCCCCTAGCGAGGGAATACCGGAAGCCCAGCCTGGAAGCAGCTCCAGGATCCTCTGGCCATCTGGTCCTCCCGCGTTTCAGCCTGGGTTCACAGCGCTTATGAGGGGGGTGAGGGGTGGGAGTTCCAGGAATCCTGGGCTGACACAACTGGTCTGACCACCCTCTATGCCCTCACCCCTGCGCCCGGCCCCACTCCCCTCACACGGGGATCTGCACCTGGGGAAGAAGCCTAAGTAGAGACAGCAGAAGCTTCGAGAAAAGGTGACAAGGTTGGCCTTTGCCCTTCTTTTAAGGGGCAAAAGTATGGGGAGAAGACAACCATCACAAAATCTGTAAATGCTGCTTACAAAAACAAAGTACCTGCGGTATAATTAAAACCAGTTGATGCTCACAGGAAAAAATGTGGAAAGGAAAAGCTGCTTACAAAACATCCACAGTTGTTACGCCTGAGTGGAGACCTGTGGTTTTTTCTAAATTTCTACCTTTTTTTGTATTCTTCCCAAAATTTTAGCACATTTATGATAAAATTAAGGTAAATCTAAAATAACTTGTTCTTTTAAAGGAGAGGGACAAAGCCATCACTGGGCAGTAAATGGGTGCCTTTAAGAATCTTCCGAGTCCAAGTTTTAAAAGCAGCAAGAAATAATTTACTAGACTGCCTCAACTCTTAACCGTGCCAATTTTGCAATCTGCATTTTTCAATTACATTAAAAGCATTTTCCCAAATTGCTCTATTCTTCCCTTAATGACACGGGTTGAGACTGGATGAGGCTGGTTCCCTGAGGACAGAGGCTGCACCCTCGCACAGCACTGTTTTCTCCCCGTCAGCATCTGGCCTGCACACCGCCTACCCTGCGCACGCTGAACTGTTAAAGTTCAACGGAATGAAGTTTTCAAAAAGAAAACACAGCTTGGGTTCTGCCACACTTTCCTTTTCTTATTCCTCCTTCAACTTAAGGTTTTTTTCTACAAGGCGAAAGCCTGCAAGGCCTTTCTGGCAAGCAAAGGGAAAGTGGGAAATGTCTCATTTGTTGGCCTCAGAAACGTTGCAGCTTTCATATGGGGGAGAGGAGTGTCAAAAAAAAAAAAAAAATCACTTCCCACGAAGAGAAGGTTCCAGCTCAGGATCTCACGGCAGTTCCCAGAAGCTCGGCAACCCTGCTGTCGATGGGCTTGACGCCCTTACTCCCACCCCTGGGACAACTGAGATGACCATGAACTTTCCCAGAAACAAAAATACAGAGAAGGTGCGAAGGGAGAGGAGCCGTGTCTGGAGAGAGAAGCATCCCAGCACTTGGCTACAGAAGATCCCAGCTCCACATCACCACCTGACTTCACCGGTGCCCTCAGGCCAGGGTCTTCCCCTCCCTGGGTGTCTGTACAACGAAGATGGGCCCAGATGATCTCTGCGCACATGCGCACGCAGCACCCAGTCTCTCCCGGCCTTCACCTAATTACCCTCGGTGCACTGTTCATCATTCGCTCCCCAAATCCCAAACGCCCACCACCACAACCCAACCCTCCTCCCCAGCTGTGCGGCTCTCATTTCCAATAGATTCGCCTCGTGCTTGGAATAAATTGCCAATCATCTGCATAATGCTCCACGACTTCTCACTCTACACATCAAATCATTTCTCAATCTCATTTTGTAAAATCCATCAAGAAGAATTCTTTCAAAACTGAAATAAACCTTCACTCTGGCACTTGAATCCATAAATTCCTTGTCTTTGAATCTGAGATATATTACTTCCTACAAAGCACATTTAAGATACCCTAATATAACGAGATATGCTAACAATGATAAATCAACGGGATCCTGTAATACATAAAAATGCAAATCCAAACCACTACGGAAATCATCTCTTCTCCTTATGTCCCTTAGCAGAACCATAGGACTTTGAGGCTGGGACAGAGCCTGGGCACAACTTGGGAGGGGGGATGCGCTTTCCCATCCTTTAGCCTCAGAGGCAAAAGAGCAGAATGAGTCTTTCAGCTCTGTTTGCTCTGTGGTCTGACAGCCTCCCATCTTGCTTCTCCGGTATACCAGCTGTGTGATCACAGGCAAATCCCGTAACCTCTCTGTGCCCCAGCCTCCTTGTCTGTAAAGTGGGAAGAAGACCAGCCTTTGCCTCACAGGCCAGTCACAAAGAGGAGCTGGAACATTTGGAATCATTCCTAGTAGGTGGTAAGCACTCGGGGACGGTGAGTTCGCTCCAGCCTACTCACTGTCAGAGGCCACAGAGCTGGCAAACAGCACAAGGAGTCCCCCAATCTGGGTCTTCAGCCTCCACAACAAAATCCTTTCCTTCAAACGCATATGGGAAGGGAGCCCGAGACCCAACCGAACCTGGTGCCACTCTAGGTGGGCACCTCTTCCCTGCCCCCAGACTCCCTCTCCTGGGCCTCTTCAGGTATGAAATCACTCCTCCCCAGGATGCCAGAGGCCCAGACACAAAACATGCTGAGAGCTGGCAACCCGTTCTCCAATTCATTTTCTTCTACCACATTTTAAACGGGATCAGTTCGGAGACACAGACCCAGCCCCCCAGTACATGCCTTCCAAATAAACGTGCCATTTTTGAAAAGGGAGCAGGTAAACAGCTTGGTACAAAGAAACCCAAAAACTTTTCAAATTTTAAAAGTATCTATTCAGGGGGCGCCTGGGTGGCTCAGTGGGTTAAGCCTCTACCTTCAGCTCGGGTCGTGATCTCAGGGTCCTGGGCCCCGCATGGGGCTCTCTGCTCAGCAGGGCGCCTGCTTCCTCCTGTCTCTCTGCCTACCTCTCTGCCTACTTGTGATCTCTCTCTCTGTCAAACAAATAAAATCTTTTAAAAAAATAAAAATAAAAAATAAATAAATAAATAAAAGCATCTATTCAGTAGTACTGACATTGAACACTTGGAAAAACATGTATCTGTATACAGATTATTAAAAGATTCACAAAGGGGTGCCTGAGTGGCTCAGTGGGTTAAAGCCTCTGCTTTCAGCTCAGGTCATGGTCCCAGGGTCCTGGGATTGAGCCCCGCATCGGGCTCTCTGCTCAGCAGGAAGCCTGCTTCTTCCTCTCTCTGCCTGCCGCTCTGCCTACTTGTGATCTCTCTCTGTCAAATAAATAAATAAAATCTTAAAAAAAAAAAAAAAAATTCACAAAAACGAGTTACATTAAGTTGGAGGATTCTGGGTGACTCGCCTTTCTTCTAACTGTTCTAACTGTTTAATCAACAAAAGAAAAGGGGAATCAGGAACAGGTCTTTCAGCCCCTCCCACATGCTAGGCTTTGCGCAGCACCTTCTCATCTCTTCTACATCGCAACAACCCTCACAGGCAGCCATTATGCCCATTTTCTCATTGGTAAAACCGGGGAATCAGAGAGACTTGTGATTTTCCCAAAGTCACACAGCTACCAAGCAGCAGATACAGAATAGGAACCCAAGGGTCTCACATAACAATAGCACCGAAGCTTTGCCAATCTATTTGGGTTCCACTTACCAGACACAAAGGCTTTAGCTCAAGCCCGGGTGTAAATCAAAGCCCATCTTACCTCCACTAAGGCAGCAGAAAAGCATTATGTATAGTCCTGTTCACTGAAGTACTGGCCATTTCAGAAAGAGAAGCAGGTAATGAAAGGAAACAACACAGAAATGACAAAGCAGAGTCTTGAACTTGAGACAGTCATAAAAATACATTTGGGGAAAGTTTTTAATAAAGTATAAAAATGCTCCTTACAAACAGCACAAAGATAGGGGGTAGAGGGAACAGAATCAAAACTGTGTCCGCTCCACAGTGAGCCGAGCTCCGTGAACACACAGAGACGGGGGGTGGGGGTGGGGGGATGTCGGGGGGGGGGGGGGTCCAGACCAGGAAAGGCCCGCAGTGTTAGTGAGGCACTGACTCGGGGTTAGGGTTATCAACGATTTCTGTTTTCTCCTTCATTCTTCATATCCTCTGAATCTTCAGGGATTTTCACAATAAGCTTTCATTACGTTCATGATCAAAAATGAAAAGTTTTTTGTTTTGTTTTGTTTTTTAGGTATCACAGGGAAGTCTTTTACTGAAAAAATTCCTAAAGCAAACAATTTTGTAAAACAAGTGAACAACACCTAATTCATACATTTTATTTAAAACCCCTCTGTGTTTCAGAACTATGAGTTCTGATGCATGGACGGTGGTCCCTGGAAGCAGAAAAGATGTCAGACGCCTGTGAGAATGTGTCTGGTGCCTAGCAGAGGGCTCTGCACACGGGGCTGGTGCTGAGGGCTGCCTGCATTTGGCTGAAGCAGGCCACATTTGTACTTTTCCCAAGGGCTTCAAAGTCTGAAGTCTACCTTTACGTGCAGTGGGTATTCAAACGTGTTGAGCCAAACGAGGACACAGGGAAATGAAGAGTGGGTAAAAGGGTATCCGTGCTGGGATTACAACTGTCGGAAACAGATGCATGCTACAGACGGGGGCAGGAAGGGATCATCAGGAAAGAAAACAGAGCATCGGTGCAGCTATGAGTCATTGTTTTATTTTACTTAATTTCTCCAGCTGTAAATTTTTCAAAACTAATAGAAGCATATTTTACAGCTCACAGAACATTTAGAACATATTAAAATAAGTATCTTTCCACTGTGATGTGCCCAATTGAAATCTATGAATTCCAAAGCAACGTTTCAAAGAGATGAGGAGCCGGCACTTCGCGCTCTTCAGATTAACCAGATGGTGCTGTTCTCCTCTTGATCAGAAAAGAAATCATCTTTCAGTAAATACCACCTTGAATCAAGGATTCTTTCACATTCTAGAAGCCTGAGTGAGCTTATATTAAGTCTTACTGTGCCCCCTAGTGACAAATAAAAGCTATGCACTTAAGAGACAATCCTTTCCCAAAGGCTGGAAATAAAATCCAAAAAAAATTTCTTTAATCTTTACTGATCACTTAGCATGTACAAAACTTTGTGCCAGGTGCTATGGAAAATGTAAAAATGGGTCTAGCACAGTTTCCATGTTCAAGAGGCTCAAAATCTACAAGGTGTCGCAGATAGGGTTCATGGCTACACAGGCACAACGAGATGCCACTTCGGGGTAAGGAAGGGAGAAGATTCCTGGGGAGAGCAAAACCATAAGCACACAGCAGGTGCCTACTATGCGCCAAGGACCACACCAGAGAGTTCACATCCAACACTGTTTCTTCTCCACAAAAACCCAGCACAGCAGCACAGTCATCTCCACCGACCACACACGCTGAGATTCGGAGAAGTAACTTGCCCGAGGTCACACAGCCAGCCAGCCCCGGAGGAAGGATTCAAACTAAGTGCTGTGACCCCAGCCCCCAGCCTCTTCCCTCCTTCCTGATGCAGTGGGGCTCAAGAAGGCACTCTGGCAGGCTTTAACCAAAAGACAAGCGGAAAGACACCCTAGGAAGGGAGCACAGAGCCGGGGGGGCTGTCGTATCCACCTTTTCTAGCTCTTCCCCCACTGCATGCTCACCCCACTGGGTGCTCTCCACCCAGGACTGGGCTACAGGGAGCCAGGGCTCCTGCCGGCGCCCACAGCCCCATACTCACTCCAGACTCTGCATCCACACGCCTCCCACTCCCCTCCTCCACCTCACAGGCCCCCAAGATCTGCGGCACCCCCCCTCCCCCACGACCCCAGGGAAGGGGAGGAACGCCATCCCGCCTGGAGCTGCGGGCTGCACACCAGGCTCTACGTGAAGCTGAGGCCCCAGCAAAACCGAGGCCTCAGCCAGGACCTCCCTCCCCGGTTCCCAGCCCTGCTCCCACCCAGTCCCCAATCGGTTTTCCATCCCGACTCCTCCGGCCCCTGTCACACATTCTTCACACTGAAAAAGTGCTCAAAATCAATTTGCCAAGCAATTCTGTCACTGGAAACTGTCACATATCTTAAAGATTTATTTTATTTATTTGTCAGAGCGAGAGAGAGCACAATCGGGGGAATGGCAGACAGAGGGAGAAGCAGGCCCCTTGCTGAGCAGGGAGCTCAGTGCAGAACTTGATCCCAGGACCCTGGGATCATGACCTGAGCCAAAGGCAAAGGCTTAACCGACTGAGCCACTCGAGCGTCCCCGCTGTCAAACATCTTAAAGCAGTGAGGATCCTGGTCCAACCATACGTATGAAAGGCTTATTAAAGCCCCGCTTTTTCAGGATCCCAAAGGAAGGAGGAGGTCAGGAGACACTGACCCCAGCAGGCATGAAGGCAGCCACGCCCTGTCCCTGGACCACCTCCAATGCCACCCTTGCTGCCTCCCATGAGGGACAGACAGTGCAGTGGGCAGGGCTCCCTGGAGGCTGCCGGGCTGAGCAAGAGGCCGGTGGCCACATCACCTGCAGCGCACACACCACCTCCTCGGGAAGGGCGGGCACAGCAGCTGCACCCGGCCCCCCGAGGGCAGTTCCACAGCCAAGGGCCCAGGACCCGGGTCTGAGTGAATCACCCCACGCAAAGCTTTTCTACGCAGTCCCTCCACTGAGCGGCTGAGCGGCTTCCAAAGCTGGCCCAACTGCGCCCCCTTCTGGTCACAAGGTGTCACAGCTGGTTGGCTGATCCAGGGTCCCCTCCCTGGGGACGTGCACGCATCCCCAACGCATAGCACCTGGCACACTCATCTACTCCACAAACACCCACTACACGACTGAACACACACAACACCCAAACACGCTTCACTCAGACATGCTCTGTTTAAAAAACGATACTACAGCGGGGATGCCTCTGCCTAGGGAAAACCTAAACTTGGCGGGCAAGTGATCCAAGCAGGGCCCAGAGAGCACCTCACTGATGCTGGGTGCAAACCAGTCCTCACAGGGATCCAGGCCTGCCCCTCGCCATCAGGAACAAGACCCCGCAGACGGGCAGGCAGGTGGCAGGCACACACGAGGGCGTCCCTGCTGCCCTACGTCCCTCCACCCATCTCCGCCCACAGCAACCCACCTGTCCTCCGACACCTCCAGGCGAGGCTGCCTCCTCCTCCAGCCTGAGCTGCGGCATCTGCCTGACAGCCCCCTCCCTGCAGGGTCCTAGAAAGAGGCTGCCCGTGCCCCTCGGGCAGCCCACCCGTAACCACACTACCCTCCACAAAAACCCGTGCCTGGCCTTAGACCGGGTGCTTCGGACACACACATCTGGGCGCTTGTCCCACCTCAGAAGGGCCAACCTCCGGTCTCGTCAGTTTGTTCTATCGGGAAGGAAACGGAACGCGAGAGGTTAAGCGTCTTGCCAGGGTCACAAAGCTGCTGGGGATGGAGCCAGACCCCGAGGCCCTGTCACGCTACCTGCAGCCCACTTCCAGGGCCAGCCAGACACGGCCTGGCAGTACACAGACCCTACGCGGGCCCACCAGAAACCCTCCAGACGTGCTCCTGACCAAAGGGCCACGTCTCCACTCGCCCTCCACGGCGCACTCGGGAAGGAGCGCTGAGAAGCCCCTGTACCGCGGGACTGAACCAAGCACTTACCATGCACACCAGGAACACCAGAAGCCTCCTGAGTGGACCTGAGCCCCACCCCCACTCCCCTCACAGGAACAGCACCGAAGCCCGGGGTGTAAGATCGCCAGGCTCCAGACTAAAGGCAGGACATAGCACTGTCCCTGCACAACTCTATTCGCCCTGCCTGGAGGGAACACAGACTAGTGGGTTCAGGACTCAAGTTGGCTGCTTAAAAACGACACCCATCGGAGCGCCTGGGTGGCTCAGCGGGTTAAGGCCTCTGCCTTCGGCTCAGGTCATGATCCCAGGGTCCTGGGATCCAGCCCCGCATCGGGCTCTCTGCTCAGTGGGGAGCCTGCTTCCCTTCCTGTCTCTGCCAGACTCTTTGCCTACTTGTGATCTCTGTCTGTCAAATAAACAAATAAAACCTTTAAAAAAAAAATGTATATATATATATAAAACTTGCAAATACCATGTCCTGGACGGGACGGTTCTAGAACTGTGAGGAACAGAGTTAGAGGAAGCTGGCATTTACCGACCACCTGTGGGGTCCCTAGCTCTGTGCCAGGGTTTTGTAAGCGTTTTGCTCACATGACCACATGATGCAGGAAAGATTACGGCCTTTACAGGTGAGACACCAGACTCGCCAGGGCCAGCCGACCAGATGCTCCACAACAAAGCTGGATCTGAAGCCACGTCCCTTTGACTCCAAAGCCATTTTCTTTCCACGAAGCTTTGGTTCGGCTCTCATTTACTTGGCACCTACCACATATAGGTGAGCTGCTAGGTGCTGACGAGGGTGAGGAGGAGGACAGAGTATAGCCCAGAGGGGCTGGAGACAGGTTACAGGAGCTGCGACACCGGTGCTCCGCTACATCCCTGCCTATGTGTGGCCGGCCTACTGCAAGTCTGCACGGCCTCAGTAGCTTTCAATTCAAATAAGCAACAAGGACAAAAGAGTTTCTGTATAAACCGCAAGTCCTCGGCAGGGCATCCGTAGCCAGTCCCGACCTGCCTACTTCCGCAGCCTTGGGCCCCCCACGGCACACCCCAGCCCTCCAGCCAACAGGCCCCCAAGACTTTTATGGCCAAGAACATCCTTCTGCCCCGTCTCACCCCCTCCACCAAGTGAACCTTCCCCTGCTCCTGGAAGCATTCACCAAGCCCTCCCAGACTAGGCTGCTGTCCCTCCCAGTGGGTTCACGGAGCACTTGTGTCCCAGTGGGAGTCTGGTCCTCACATTCCTGAGCCCAGGGCTGTGAGGGCCTCTCCACTTGTCCATGGCCCTACAACACCACATGCCCCGAACCAGGGACCGATCTGTCTACCTCTGCTCCCCTGGGGTCCAACACAGAGCCCAACACATAACTGGCATGCTCAACACTCCATGCGGCTCACAAGGGGCCCAGAACTTGCCCTGAGCCTGCTTTCCTCCCCCTCTGACTGCCCTCACTCAGCGACCTCGACCCCCGGGGTGCCCGTGTGTCTGCATGTCCTCGGTGTCCCCACGAGGGCTAAGGACTAGCACTCTGTGGTGACCTAAGCAGGGCAGCATCAGCGTGGAGGGCACAGAATGGACCGACAATGCAGGGTGGGCCACTGAGAACCCACTCCTGAACGCAACAGGGAGAATTACAGGATTCCCAGAGATGTTCGGCACCCCTACCTCACTGCTGCGAAGAACAAAGCACCCCAGCAGTTTACTTCTGAGAGTCCCTGAAAAAAGGCGGTATCACTTAAGCCTTACCTTGAAGGTTTTATCCATGGAAGCCGAGAGAAGCATGTGACTCTTAGCGAAGACTGGACACCACTGAATGCTGTTGACGGGGCCCCTGTGGCTTCTCAGGTGGAAGAGCACTTTCCTGGGAATCGTGGTTTCTTTATACTGACTGTCCAAATACGGCTGGATGAACTCAGACGCTCTGGGGGCCACACAGAGAGGGGCGGGGGCACGCCCTGCAGACGGACCCTGGGCCGCCACATCCTTACTCTTAACAGTTTCTGTGCTTAATGCCTGCGACTGTCGTAGTCTTTTCGGGGTGTAGGGCACAATACAGTCCTCACACCTGGTCCTCTGAAGAGAGCTACCATTTTTACCCTGGGCGTCAGATTTGGTTTGGGCACAAAAGGATGGTTCAGGGGAGTTGTAAGTCCCCCAGGAGAGTTTCACCGGCCTAAAGCGGGCAGCTGCCAGGGGCACATGGCCAGCTGGAGCGTGGCTGGTCCACAGAGAAGGTCGAGGAGTCTTATCTGCAGGGACGGTGACATCAGGCTCCGTCCTGGGCCACTGTAACCTCTGGCTGGGACAAGATCCTGGGTCGCTTCTCCAGAGCCGAACCAGTGGGAGACGACGGCCAGCTGGGTCTTCACAAGAACCACGCTTTGCGGGCAGTGCTGTCCCTTCCATCACACCTGGGGCTTTGGATGCAAAATCCTGCCCAGGAGGTTGGAGTCCATCAGAGCTGTCTTTCATCTGGCCAGCGGCATTAAAACTTCCCACAGGCTCGGTCTCAGCCTCTGATTCCGAGTCATCATAAGCCACCAAGGAAGCCATTGAAGACACAGTTTTCTGCTGTCCTTTGAGGACAAACTACCTGAGACCAAACAAAGTTAAGTGTCAGAATACATGCATGTGAGAATATTTACCACAACATGTAATTAAAAGAAACATGCCCTGGAGGGAGACAAACCACACCGGACTCTTAATCTCACAAAACAAACTGAGGGTTGCTGGGGGGGGGGGGGTTGGGAGAGGGAGAGGGGGTTATGGACATTGGGGAGTGTGTGTGCTATGGTGAGTGCTGTGAAGTGTGTAAACCTGGCGATTCACAGACCTGTACCCCTGGAGATAAAAATACATTATATGTTTATAAAAAATAAGAAATAAATAAAAAATTTTTAAAAAATGCCCCCTAGCAAATCCACAATTGGAAAACTCTAAGAATAAACATTAAAAAATGAGGGCTTTGGGGGCACCTGGGTGGCTCAGTGGGTTAAGCTGCTGCCTTCGGCCCAGGTCATGATCTCAGGGTCCTGGGATAGAGCCCCACATAGGGCTCTCTGCTCAGCAGGGAGCCTGCTTCCTCCTCTCTCTCTCTCTCTCTGCCTGCCTCTGCCTACTTGTGATCTCCGTCTGTCAAATAAATAAACAAAATGTTTTTTAAAAAATAAAAATAAATAAAATAAATAAAAATTTAAATTGAGGGCTTTTCTATAAACCAGCCATAATTAGAAGATTTAATTTTTTTTAAATGAAGACTATGGGATATCTGTAAATAATTTAAACAATTAGCAAGAGCTACAGGAAGAAGACTAAAACTTTATTGAAAGACATAAAAAGAGGACCTAACTAAATGGAGTCTGGATTTAGCAGAAAGATTCAGGATTTTATTTTTTTTATTTTTTTTAAAGATTTTATTTATTTGTTTGACAGAGATCACAAGTAGATAGAGAGGCAGGCAGAGAGAGAGAGAGAGAGAGAGAGGGAAGCAGGCTCCCTGCTGAGCAGAGAGCCCGATGCGAGACTCGATCCCAGGACGCGGAGATCATGACCTGAGCCGAAGGCAGTGGCTTAACCCACTGAGCCACCCAGGCGCCCCGAAAGATTCAGGATTTTAAAGATGCCTTTTGGAAGGTTACTTTGGGCCTTTGAGGTCTCAAAATACTAAAACGGAAAGATGTCCAGAACCCACCAAACAGGAAAAGCATGTCACCACCCCGCCTGGGGCTCCAGCGCCTGCGCTACCCCCTGCCTAGATATCCCATCTCAACCCTAAGCCAGCTGGGGAGACACACCCACAACACAAGACCTTGGCGTTCGAGGCACCAGTCCCCCAATTCTAAAGGTATGGTTCAAATCTGCCCGTTTCCCTCCGAACACACACTCACCCAGCAGTGAATTGCCCCTTTCTAAAAAATTCTTCCTGAAATTCTGAACCATCGTGCACGATAAATTGCTGCCAACTAGTTTCTGGAAAGAAGTGCTTCAGTCTGGACGAGTTCAATTCTATGCTTTTAGGAGGAAGTACCGTCAGGAGGAAAACAAGGATGCCCAGCACATCCCGGACAGCAGAGGGCGCGACGGAGCAGCAGCGACAGCCACACGCCAGGTTCTGAGATACCCAAACACATCCTGATTTACCTACTCCTTGCCGGACCTTAGTGTACCACAGAGACCCCTCCTGCCGCATGTGGGGTCCGGGCACCGCCAGAAATTCCCTCTGGGTCCCTTGTTAAAGCACTCCGCCTATCACCCAGCTCTTTCCCTAGGTAGTGGGTTTCACAACCCCGGCAATCCAACCACTTCGCCCCATCCACACCTCACCCCCATCGCCTGAACGGCTCCACGGCCCGACACATTATGTCATCATTCGACAAACGCAGTCTACCTCCTCCAGAAATCCCACCACCACCCCTCTCTTGCAGCCTAATCTAGGCAGGTAACACCTTCCGCACACAATGCCATCGTCTAAATAAAACTTCTATAAAGGACTAATTATAAACTAGCGGACCACGCGCCGCAACTTAGCATTTCTGTTCTCTGTTACTTAGCCTGGTCCTGCCCAGTCATCTCACCTGCCTCGACAACTCTCCATAGCCCCACACCCCACAGCATGCCATTCCTCTCTGTCACAGGGAACCCACCAGGATCCCCCCACCTAGCTGTCTGCAGCGGCTGACTCGAGAGAAGGGCCGGTGGCCAGAACTTAAAAAGAGGTCCACAGTGGGGCACCTGGGTGGCTCAGTCAGTTAAGCATCCGACTTGATTTCGGCTCAGGTCCCGATCTCGGGGTTGCAAAATCGAGGGTCGTGTCGGGCTCTGCTCTCGGGACGGGGTCTGCTTGAGACCCTCCCTCCTCTCCTGCAAGCTTTCTTTCCATCTCTCTCTCTAAATAAATAAAATAAATCTTGTTTTAAAAAAAAAAAAAACAGAGGTCGGGGCGCCTGGGTGGCTCAGTGGTTTAAGCCGCTGCCTTCGGCTCAGGTCATGATCTCAGGGTCCTAGGATCGAGTCCCGCATCGGGCTCTCTGCTCGGCAGGGAGCCTGCTTCCCTCTCACTCTCTCTGCCTGCCTCTCTGCCTACTTGTGATCTCTCTCTGCCAAATAAATAAATAAAATCTTTAAAAAAAAAAAACAAAAACAGAGGTCTATGGAAACCCTCCGAGAGCAGGAGGACTGAAGGACTGAAGGAAAGCAGGAGGGGGGTGAGAAGGCGCCCGACACTACCTGCTCCATGTGCACTTGGCTTGTCCAGCACCGGCCGGCTACTCACCAAGCCCCACCGCAGGCACCAGGAACGCCGCACCAGCCGGAGGTCAGCAGTGGCTGGTGCGCACCAGGCCCACACGCAGTGGGACCGACAGGCCGCACTCAGGGAAACACAGGGTGTCAGGCAGCAAGAAGTCCTAGGGAGAGAAGCAAAACAGCAGAGCAGAGGGGGCGGTGGGCTCGGGGTTGCCGTCTCACGGGGACCTGAGACGAAGGGTGGACGGGAGCAAAGCCCAGGAGGAGGGAAGGGGGCAGAGGTGGTTTCGAGAAGCCCCGGAGCAGGAACCAACAGAACTAACCGAACGGCGCCCGCAAGGAGGCCGCAAGGTGACCCAAGGAAACCAGGCCAAAATGGACAAGCGCGGGAGCCACCGGGAACAATGGAAACTCCCGGGGGAGTGTTTGCTGCCTTGCGGGTTTCTAAGGCAAATGGGGGGAAAGGGGCAATTTTTCATGGTGGGGGCGGGGATCCAACCACGAGGGAGAGGCAAGGGCGCCTGGAAACGGGCCACAGGGCGGGGGAGTGGCACTGCGAGTCACGGGCAGGTCACCAGGAGCGCAGGACTCCGGGTTCCGCCCACGGCCGCCCCCAGCGCCTGCAAGTGTTTGGGACACGCGGCCCGGGGCTGGGAGGCACAGAGTGAAAGGACAGAATATTCTCGTTCGGCAAACACGGCCTGACTACCTACTCCGTGCCAAGCCTTATGTGCGGTCTGGCTGCACGGATCAAACACAACAGGACCCGGGCCGCAGCCCACGGACTGAGAAGGCAGCGAAGAAGAGGCGACCAGGGGTGGGTGTTGAAGGATGAACAGAAGTTAGCCGAGCTGTCAACAGTGGAGGTAGGCAGGGCCCGGAGCTCTGAGCGTCCGGAAGGGCAGTGGTGAGGAAGGACTGGCGAGGGACACTGAAAGGCCCGCCCTAAGGGGCGCGGAGCGCTCGGGCCGCCGCCACCGCCGCCGCCGCCCCGTCCCAGCCCCCTCTCGCCCACGGGCCCGCCGCTCACCACACGTACCGGAAGCGCTCGGTCCTGCGGGAGGCCGTCCGGCTTGCACTCGGCAGCCAAGGTGCGTTCCGCTGGTTCCGGTGCCTCCAGCCAATCATCCGCGGCCTCTGCCCCGCCCCCACGCAAACAGCCAATGACGCGTCAGCCGGGCCGGAAGTTGTTCCGGCCGGACGCAGTTTCCACGGACGCCCAGGAGGCCACCCGTGGCTGAGCCGGCTGCGCTGAAGGGCCCGGCTGGGCCGGTAAGTGAGGGGATGAGGGAGGGCGGGAGTTCGGGGCGGCGCCGGATGACCTGGCTCTTCCGCCGCCGCCTGCAGGCGAGGGCCCGGAGTATCCTCCTCAGAGCCCTGCTCGCTGCCCGCCGGGCTCCGGCACCACGAGGGGCGCGGAGGCTGCCACGGCGCCCCTCGCCCCCTTCCTCCGAGCGCCCGCGTCCCCGTCTGTCGCCCTCCCCCGCCGGCACCGACCCTCGCTCGCCTCCTCCCTCTTCCCCTGCCCCGAGGCGAGAGCTGCCCACGTCGAACGAGTGCGTGCCCCGTGCTGGGGGCTTTGCCTGCAGCGTCGCCCTCGGTCCCCTCCGCGGTAAAGGGAGGAGGCTTTCTCGTGCCCATTTCATGGAGGAGGAAGCCGAGAGGTGATGGCCCTCGGCCAAGGCCCTGCCCCGGGAGAATGCCCGATCTGGGGCTGAGAGCTGGGTCCGCGCGACCCCGGAGCTCGGGCTCTGCCCTGCGCGGGCCGCCGCGGGGAGCAGCTGCGGGGAGTTCCCGGTCGCCGCCCCGCCTTCCCGCGGCTGCACACAAACAGTCACCCGCACGAATGCGGAGGGTGGGGACGGGAACAGGGTGGGTCACTCGGAGGCCAGTCTGGGGTACGGGGCGGCTGATGCAACGACCTGCTAATGCCTCGGTCTCCTCCCGGCCCCCCCACCCCGCCGCCCCTGATTGGACCGTCTCGCCAAGGAGGCTGGTCAGGAATCTTAAGTGTTTCTGAGAAACTGAGTGGTTTATAAAAAATTCCTACGTGCCAATAGCTGAAGAGTGGGGTAAACAGGACAAAAAGATCCTTTTCTGAAAAGGAAACTGAAAGAAACGGGGAAGACTATAAAGGAAGACCGCTGGCTGCTGGGGCAGTCTCAGCCGCTCCGCTGCCTGGCGTGACCCGTGGCCCCCTCCGCCCGCCGTGCCTCCCCCGTCCTGGGTACGTATAGCCCTCGCCGCCAGGCTCGCAGCTCATCGGTACTTTGCCCAGCGCGCTGAAGACCTCGGCTTGGGGGGGCGAGGATCAGGGTGTCGTGCACGGTATGTCCCACCCGAAGTTCAGGTGATGCGCGCTGCGCCGGGGAGTGGAGGCACGGGTGAGCAGTTGCCTGTTTGGCCTCGGTGCTCCACTTGCAGCATCTCGGTGTTGGCTCCCGCGCAGGGTTTTCGCGGGCGAGGCCTCCTTACACGCCCAGCACTCTCACACGTGAGCTCTCCCGTCGCCGTGCACAAGAGGGTCTTGTGCCCGGCTTCACAGAAATTCACGTCCTCTCTGCCTTTTAAGGTAACGTGTGTCTTAATATTTGAAGGGGGTGATGATCTCTCTTCTCAGTGTTGGACAAAGGAAAGGTGAACATAGCCTGTCCCAGGGTTCAAAGTGTCAGAGGACGCCTTGCTGGACAGAAGTCGTTTTCTTGTCCCCCGGGGACTCGATGGTCGGAAGCCGCAGTCACGCACACTGTGGGGCCTGGGTGTGAAGGATGGTAGCCGCCCCCCTCCCGGTGGTATCCCAGGCATCCGGAAACAATGCGCTTCTGGCCACTCGAGAATTGGCGAAGTTTATGCCCCCTTTCCCCAAACTGTAGATCAGTGTATTCTGATGCGTGAAATGATTTCGGGATGGTCCAGGTCATGGTCATGTTCTGTGAAACCATTCTGTGATTCTCCTTTCCATTCCCCGTCCCAAAACCACCCGGTTTCTTCCAAGTGCCGGTCACATTCCTCCAGAACAAGGGAACCTTTCAAAATGAGCACAGGACTCAAGATCTTTAAAAAGAGGAATTGGTAATTTTTTAAATTGTTTTATTTAAATTATTATTTTTTATTTGAGAGAATAAGAGAGAGAGAGAGCGTGAGAAGGGGAAGGGTCAGAGGGAGAAGCAGACTCCTTGCTGAGCAGGGAGCCTGATGTGGGACTCAATCCTGGGGCTCCAGAATCATGACCTGAGCCAAAGGCAGTCACTTAACCAACTGAGCCACCCAGGCGCCCGCGAATTAACTTTTAAGAGCCTTTTAGCTTTCTCTTTAAAGGTGCCCTAGGATCTGCCAGGGACTGTGAGGTTTTACTCTAATGACCAATACCTCTTTCAGAGGAGATGGTAGATAAACACCACGGATTATACCTTTGTTTCTTTGTTTTAAATTTTACTATTTGTTAAGTAGGTAAAACAACTCTCCCAATAGCTTCAAAGCTCTATTTGCATTTTACGCAGTAAACACTAAGACAGTCTTGTATAGAATTTTGGCATCTCAGACCCCTCTGAAAAGTGACCTGGATGTTCTGCTTAGAGCCAGGCACGTACCAGTGTGTATGCAGACTGTCGATGTCATTTCAGACATGCTGCACTCCAGGTTAAAAGCCTCTGAAGTTAAATTTCATTCTAAGGGGCACCTGGGTGGCTCAGTGGCTTAAGCCCCTGCCTTCAGCTCAGGTCATGGTCTCAGGGTCCTGGGATCGAGCCCCACATCGGGCTCTCTGCTCAGCAGGGAGCCTGCTTCCTCCTCTCTCTCTGCCTGCCTCTCTGCCTACTTGTGATCTCTCTCTCTGTCGTCAAATAAATAAAATCTTAAAAAAATAAATTTCATTCTAAAAGTTATCAAAGAAGTAAAGGAGCGTGTTGACTAGATGTGAGGAAAAAGGAGAGTGGACACACGAAACGGGGGCAAATGGAGAGGTGTATGAACTAAGAGACTGTTCTGTTTGCCTGTCTTTTAAAAAAAAAAAAAAAAAACTTTATTTATTGGGACACCTGGATGGCTTAGTCGTTAAGTGTCTGCCTTCAGCTCAGGTCATGATCCCAGAGTCCTGGGATCGAGCCCCGCATCAGGTTCCCTGCGCCTGCTTCTCCCTCTCCCACTCCCACTGCTTGTGTTCCCTCTCTCGCTGTGTCTCTGTCAAATAAATAAAGGCTTCTTTTTTTTTAAGATTTTATTTATTTGTTTGACAGATAGATAGATCGAGAGAGGTAACAGAAGAAGGGGGAGTGGGAGAGGAAGAAGCAGGCCACCCACTAAGCAGGGAGCTGGATGCGGGGCTCAATCCCAGGACCCCAGGATCAGGACCTGAGCCGAAGGCAGACACCTAACAACTGAGCCACCCAGGCGCGCCAGTTTTCCTGTCTTTCAAGAGGTTGCATCAGACACACACACATACGCGCACACAAGATTTATCATGTGGGTGGTTCCCATGCAGTGTTTACCTCATGATCATAAGAGCTAGCAGACCTTATCTGCTGTTCCCTCGTCAGATTTAGCTCCTATGTGCTTCTCAAACGGAATTCTGCTGTGGGAAAACATTTTTTTCCCGATAACATGGACCCTGGGTGCAGGCCCCATTCATGTAGCTGATCCTCTTACCTACTCCATTGCAGGGGGAGATCATCTGTCCAGGGCGCACCCAGTGATTCTACCTGGTCCTTTCTTTAGGAATTTTTAAAGCTAATACTTTTGGTCCTACTCAGACTTCAGAACCTTACTGCTGTCACCCGTTGCCTTCCATGCCAGATACCACACTTCGGGAAGGACAGGGATAAAGCCAAGGGAATTCCAAAGAGAGCAACGAGGATGGGAGGTGGACATTCGCAGAGGCTAAAGAAACTAGTCCTGGGGTGTGAGACCTGAAGAAGGCGCCATGCAGTCAGCCTGGCCCTTCCCAGATCCTAACAGAGTCAGCACAGTGGCAAGATGCTAAAAATGAGGCTGGGTCAAGTCCCTGTGGGGGAAATCTGCCTTCAACTGGAACAAGCACTTGGGAAGATAACATGAGAGGACACGAGCTTTAGGGAGAATATTGAACTGGGTGACTTGTGAGATCGATTAATCCTCTAAATGTGTTTTGATAAAGTGCGGGGTGCCAGGCATTAGAAGCACACAAAAGAGTAAAACCCAGAGCTTGCTCTCACTGTCTGGTGGAGAAGACATGAATAACTCAATGCCATGCGAGGGCTGTCATCACGTTCCTACCAGGGTGTTGGGGATCAGTGACGACGGGGCGATGCACTTGGCTGCAGGGCTGCAGGAGCAGGAGAGGCTGCAGAGGAGAGCTGACGTCTGAATTAGTGAGATCACCTGCAGTGCGCAGGCAGAGACAGGAAACTATGCCGTTCCGAGTGGGGGGAGCTGCTAAAATGCTGAGGGAACACATGGTGTCGTGGGGCTTGGGGGTCAGATCCTGGCTTAGCTCCTCTGGCGCTGGGACCCTAGGGAGCTGTTCTGACTTCCCTGAGCCATCACCTCTCATCTGCTAGCGCAGAGCGTACCCCAAGCCTTCCACCTTTGAAGGCTGGACGAATCTGGGATCGTGTGTAAAGGAACTGAACGTGGTGTTTGATCATTTGCGGCTAGAAGGAATTCTCATCCCTTTGATTGTAATCTGATAGGGGCCTGCGTGTTTCTCCTCTCCGGCGCTGGTCAGAGCTTCTGCATTCCTTCTTGCAGGCCTCCCGACACCAGGCTCTGCTATCTGAGGTAGTTATGGCACCCAGCTTCCCTTTTCTGGGGAATGAGGTGATTCTCAGCCAGGAGGGAAAAGAAACTGGTTACTGTCTCATCCTGGTTTCGGTATTATGCTATCGGTTGATTTATATAAAGATTAGCCTAGTTAAAATTTACATCCTTCTTAAACATTTAACAAAATAATAAAGATCAATTACCCTAAGGGTGCCTGGCCGGCTCAGTTGGTGGCGCATGTGACTCTTGATCTCGGAGTTACAAGTTCGAGCACCACATTGGGGCTAGTGTTTAACTTAAAAAAAAGAAAGAAAAAGAAAAATGACCCCTCAGGTTTGGGGTTTTGACTCATAGAGTTCATAGAAAAAATTTTTAAGTAATTAAAGACACAAAACAGTCACATATTTGCAGCTCTCCTCCGGGGCGAGGGCCATGCTGGGCTGGTCATTTACCTGCACCCTCACACTCCATCCACACAGCAGTCCTGCAGGTAATGTTACCGCTGGCCCCACTTTACAGCTGAGAGGCTGAGACTCCTTACAGTTAAAGAACCTGGAGAGTGAGCTGTAGCTGCCCATCCCTTCCACTGGCGTATTCTCGGGGGTGTTTGTAACCTGTGCCTCAGTGTGCTCATCTGTGGAATGGGAAGAACATCTCTCTCACAGGATTGCTGTGAGGCTTCAGTGAATGGATGTGTACACAGTGTTCAGAAATACAGCAGGTGCGGAGGTGCTGGCGGTTGGCTGCCCGGGCCCAGCCCACTGTCACTGTCCTTTCCTCTTTCGGAGCCAAGCAGCAAGTTATAAACGGAGCTAGGGTTCAGCCAAGCCCTAGAGCCCTAACAGATAATACTCACAATGGATTTATATCTTGCTTTACAGTTTACAGCATGGTACCTTCTAGTTTTTCCTCCTTTCTTCTCACAGCAGCCCTTGAGGTAGCTGGAAAGATTCCTGATTGTGCCACTCTCTAGGTGAGGAAGCTGACCCTCAGGGGAAGTGACTGACCCAAGAGGGAATGATTTGGCCAGTCCCTGCACCAAGGCAGCATCAGGTGGCCTGCCCTCTGTCCCACCTTTCTCAAGGTTAAGAGTTACGACTAATAAAAGATGCAGGTACGCCTTTTTCAGAGCGCTGCCGTGAAGTGAGACGGCGTGTAGACAATGGACAAGCTGGACATCCTTTTCCTCATTTGGAGCCCAGAACAGATAAGGGCCTACCCTCATCCACGATAAGACTGTCCTTGACCCGGACCTTGCCTAATCTGAGAACAGAGCAGCTGGCCTGCAAAAGAAGCCATTTGCTCAGTGATCTGTTGGCTCCGGATGCAAGGGCGTGGAGCTCATCCCCAATACAATTAAGATAAAGAGTACAGTGCAGTTCACCCAATGTTTCTAGCTCTGGTGAACTTGGGTTTGTTAAAGCACTTTAGTACTCGCTCCGTGTACAATCTCGAATCTTTCCTGGTGCTTGGCATTGGGTGAAGCACTCTTGGTCCTAGTCAGAGGAGTCCCGCAGCTGGTGAGTCCCAGCAACTCCTGCAGTCCTCATCGCTGGCATCTGTTCGTCCTCTTTTCTCCTTTCCCATGGCCCCACGTTTCTGCTTATACTTTTACTAATGGTATTTTATCCGTGTCCTTTATCATAACTCCAGCGTTTTGGAAAGACGAAGGACTGGGTAGACACAGGAAAGGTGAAACTACTCCAGCAGCTTGTTAATCAGTCTCTCCCTCCCTCCCCATGCCCTTGTCCCCCCTTCCCCACAGTTTTGTCTGGACCACGGAGCAACGCTTCCAGCCTCCTAGCCAGCTGCCAACCTAGGCCCCAGAGATGGCGGACGTGCCCAACGGTGAGCAGGGATGTGCCTCCCCGCTGGAACTGTTCAACAGCATAGCTGCCCAGGGGGAGCTCGTGAGGTCCCTCAAAGCGGGAAAGGCGTCAAAGGTATGTGATTTTATTGGATTCTCTACCTGTGTGTTCTGGGCCAAGTCTGGGGTCATGTCCCGGACCAGACTGTTCCCAAGACTCTGTTCCTTCAGTAACTGAGGTATTTTGGCTCTAACTTTAAATTCATTTCCTCCTTTATTGATACACGCAGTCTAAAGAAAAGCCCCTGAAATCCAACCATCATCCACCCTGCCTGTTCCCAGAAATGAACTTTTCAGTCCTTTCAGCTGATTCTCAGAATTACACTTTTGTATTGCTCCTTGTTGATATTCAAGTTTGGGGTTTTAACTGTAGAAAATGAGGAGTTAACGCTTCTGTCAACACTCCCCATCCCCCTGGAGTCCCATGCATGTCCCCGTGTCAACATGGACGCTCTCTGACAGCAATGCTCCTGACAGCTGACCCCGTTGTCGAGTTTGAGTGTTTTTCCTGTCCTGCCCTGGACTTGCTGTTTATCTCCATTCCTGTTGGCTCCATGTTTCTGCGTGCGATGGTTGTAGCTCTCCGGGCCCCCTTCAGTTAGGTGAGTCTCCTCCCGAGGCGCTCACGTCAGCCAGCCTGCAGCTTACCTCCAGAAGGCCTCTCTCAGGACTCCACCTCCTCAGATGGACAGCTGCCTCTCACCGCCCACACTGCCCCCGTGGGCCCTTCCCTCACCACCCTGTTGGGTCTCTGTTTCCGATCCTGTGTCGCACTCCTTTGCGGGTGTACTCTTCTGGATAGAGCAAGTCCTCCAGTGGTCTCTGAAAGAAATCGCACTAAAGAAATAGTATGGGGGGATCTTGCATGTCTGAAAGTATCTTTATGTAGGATCTGATCGATAAGCAAGAGTGGGTATGGAATTCTAGGGCAGAGGTGATTTTCTCACAGAATTTGGAAGCCAGTGATCTGTCTCTGCTGAGCTCCCAGGGTCGCTGTGGAGAAACCAGATTCCATTCCCTTGGTTTTTCTCTGGAAATTTGTAGGAAGGTCTCTTTGTTCCAGTATTCTGAAATTTCTTGGGATGAGTACATCCTTTCTAACTAGAAACTTTTGACCCTTATTCTGTTGTTTCTGATTTCTTCTCTTCTGTTTCCTTATTTATGGATTTTCCCCCCCAGAAACTGGTCCTCTGCTTTTATTTTTTGACTTGTGCTTTCCATTTTGTTTTCTTGTTGTTCTTTTAAGTATATTTCCTCAACCTTTTTTTTTTTTTTTTAAGATTTTATTTATTTATTTGACAGAGATCACAAGTAGGCAAAGAGGCAGGCAGAGAGAGAGGAGGAAGCAGGCTTCCTCCTGAGCAGAGAGCCCGATGCGGGGCTCAATCCCAGGACCCTGGGATCACAACCCAAGCAGAAGGCAGAGGCTTTAACCCACTGAGCCACCCAGGCGCCCCTTTCCTCAACCTCTTATGTTGCTTTTCTTTTTCTTTCTTTTTTTTTTTTTAAGTAAACTCTTTTTCATTTATCCTGTCATTTTTAACGTCTGTGAGCTCATTGCTTTCTGGATGTTCCTTTCCTCGTTGTACCCCATTATCGTTTCCTAGGTACTGTATCATTTTATCTCTGAGCTCTTGATGATGGTTTTCCTGATGTTCTCTGCTGGGCAGAGGAGCTGGGCTATGTGGCCCTCTTCCACCCTCCCTGCCCACGGTGCATTGCCCCTGCCCCAGAACGCCCCCAGTCTAGACACTTGTAACTTGACCTCCCCAGCACAGGACCTCTGACTTGGGGCGGGAGAGGGTGGGAGGTAGAGAGCCAAGCAGCTGCTTCTTTTTTTTTTTTTTTTTAAGATTTTTTTTATTTATTTATTTGACAGAGAGAAATCACAAGAGAGTCAGGCAGAGAGAGAGGAAGGGAAGCAGGCTCTCCGCTGAGCAGAGAGCCCGATGTGGGACTCGATCCCAGGACCCTGAGATCATGACCTGAGCTGAAGGCAGCGGCTTAACCCACTGAGCCACCCAGGCGCCCCAAGCAGCTGCTTCTTAAAAGGACTTTCCACCTGTGTTCCTAACTCATAGCCCACATTCACCCTCACTTCCCCAGATGCCCTGGTCCCAGATGCCCTAGCAGCGTAATTCCAGTGTTTCCACGACATCCTCACATTTGTTGTTCCCGGTCCGTGGCCAGTTGTCCAGCAACTCTACGGCGTCTAAATTCTTGTTACCGGGGAATCTCTTTGTTGCCTTTGTCCTCATGGGGTTGTGCCTTTCTGAAAGGTCTCTGCTGTTGCTGCAGGACGTTTCAGAAGTGTGATCCGTGCCATCTGCATCTTTAATGCACATGAGCACTGCCGTTCATTCTGCTCTGTGTCCGCTCTTCGGTCACTCGGCTTCTTCCACTATGTCCTCGTCCGTCACTTTCAGCCCCTGTTGTGTCCTTTTCAGAAGCCCCTGCCCCGCTGGTCCTCCCCAGATGGGGGCCAACTGTCTCCCACCCATCCTGGCAGTTTACTTTAACTCTTTGGACCCCAAATAAGCCATCACACATTAAAAGAGATAAATAGTACTGAAAGTGATGTCCCAAGGAAGGGGTTAGCTAATCACAGGAAGAATCCTCCAGTTAGGAACACCAGTTAGGAGGACTCAGTGGGTGAGACTAAGTTGTTTTTAATAAAAATCCAAAATAAATAAAGGACCCACATGTTAACCATTTGCTCTGTAAATCCATGTTTGGAAACTTGGCAGTGGTATCTTGATGTAGCATTAAGTTTGAGTAACATTTAATAAGTTCTTAGCTATAGCGGTTCTTAGTGACCCGCGGTCATAGTCATTGTTAAACAAGCGGCGCTTAACACAGTTGAGTTTACTCTTCCAAGTCTGTTCTTTGACATGCGCAATCCGCTGACACTCAACAAGAGAGATCAGAGGTTGCACGATGAAGTCAGACTTAAATGATGAAAATTCAGAAGTAAATTTGACCCTGGAATGTGTTACAACAGAAGCACCTGCTATTTTAGAAATTCACTTTATGCAAAATACTAGAGCTCCTTGGGAACACCAATGCGGTGAGGGCGCCATGGGCTCTTTCTCCAGCGGTCTCTGCCATGTGTCTTGACCACGGCCCTCAACATTCTCTTCTGCTCCGTATACTAAGGGCGAAGATCCCCAGCTTCAGTAACAGCTCACTAAATACCAAGGAGTCTCCTGAGGGCATAGATCAGAATCTAGGGGCTCTGGGGGGAGACAGTGGCCAAGGGCATGAGCACTTTAGGTGGAACTCAAGAAATGACGCTGGATCCCAGAGGTCAAGACAGCAAAGTCTGTTTTCTTGTCCTTTTAGTTTACATAAACTTTTTTTTTAAGATTTTATTTATTTGAGAGAAGCCAAGCAGCTAGGCGAGATCACAAGCAGGAGGGGTAGAGGGAGAGGCAGTCTCCCCGCTAAGCAGGGAGCCTGATGCGGGACTTAGTCCCAGGACCCTGGGATCATGACCTGAGCTGAAGGCAGATGCTTAACCAACTGAGCCACCCAGGCGCCCAAGGTAAACTTTTTAAATTGAAGTACACCATTTATTCAGAAAGTAAGGAACTTATAATCAGCTTACTGAATTTTCACAAAATGACCATACTTGTAACCAGCGTCCAGATCAGGAAACAAGATAGCAGCACCCAGAAGCCATCCTCAGGCCCCTCCAGTCACTGGCTCTGTCCTCTACCCTAGGCCTCCACCATGGATAGTTCTCCCTGTGTTGGAACTTTAGAAAAAATCAGGATGTACATAGTCATCTTTTGTTTTTTCCTTCCCCAGGACATCAGCTTTTAAATTGTGTTTCCATGTTCTGGTCCATGTTAAACTGAGAACAAGAAAATAGAAAGGCAAGCTTGCCTGTCCATTTATTTATTTATTTATTTATTTATTATAATTTTTTTATTTTTTAATTTATATATAATGCATTATTAGCCCCAGGGGTACAGGTCTGTGAATCTCCAGGTTTACACACTTCACAGCACTCACCACAGCACATACCCTCCCCAATGTCCATAACCCCACCATCCTCTCCCCTCCCCCCAGCATCCCGCAGTTTGTTTTGTGAGATTAAGGGTCTCTTATGCTTTGTCTCCCTCCCGATCCCATCTTGTTTCATTTATTCCTTTCCTACCCCCCCAAGACCCCCACGTTGGCTCTCAACTTCCTCATATCAGGGAGATCATATGATAATTGTCTTTCTCTGATTGACTTATTTCGCTAAGCGTAATACCTTCTAATTCCATCCACTTTGTCGCAAACTTGCCTGTCCATTTAAATCACATTCTAGACTACAAACAGTTCTTAACTAGGGACACTGGTGTTTGACTTTCAGAGAGCCTCCTAGTTGCAAGCAGAGTTAGACCAGATAGAGTGTGAAATGTCAACACAGCCAATGATAAAAGGGTATTGACTAAAGTGTCCTTCAAAGCAGGGTATTTCTTCCCATGGATAATTCAGTAAATCATGCTTGCTAAACATTTATTTTGTTGCACTGAGCTTAGGCACTGCAGAAGTGAGATGAGTAAAACATACCTAACCCACCTGGGCAGGTATCCTATCTCTTCTAGGAGATATATCCACAGTTACGAAGTCCACAATTCTAATTCATTGTAATAACGAATTCCTGGTAGTTTCAGAGTTTGGAACACAAATCTGTGTCTGCAGAAGTGCCCCCACGGCAGTAGTTCTCTGTGGCTCAGGGGCCGTAGCTCACGCGGCAGTTGCCTCTGAACGGAGCTTGGTGATATGTCTCTCCACTTAGCAAGTCCCCGTCAGAGAACATGATGTGTACACTCTGAATGGGAATGTTTGTACTTCCTTTGCCAAGCAAGTTGGCCTGTGTATATTCTTTGTTTGTGATCTCATCCAGCAAGGCCAGTTACAGGAGCAGAGCTTTGGGGCACAACATGACTAATCTGCCTAATTAGGCCTCCTCTTGCAGGGGCCAACCTTCGTGGGTGGCTCTTGTGGGCTTCTGAAGCAGGAGGTCTCTGCCAGATTTCCAGAGTACCCAAGGATATAATTTTACATTTGTTTTTCTTATGCTTATTTTTAAACACTCAGTGTGCAAACACTTTGGACAGCTTGATAAGACTCCAAAATACAGTAATACAACTGTTTCTCACTGCATCCCTCCTTAATTTAGGACTTGAAAGCCTGTGTTTTTCCTTGCCTTTATCTGTTTCCCTGATGTCTAGAGTTGCTGGTACTGTCCTCAGTGGCATTATTTAAGCTTCCACAAATACTCATCTCAGCTGTAAAACGTAAAAACAAGGTCCGATGTAGAATTCCTTATACTCAGTCCAGGGAGCTTGTCACACACATTGTCTGGCATGGGTGGCATTTGAGAAATCGTGAGTATATTCAGTGTGTCATAAATAACAGCGTGTGCCGCGTCCATTTGTCCCGTAGCATTTGTGGTACGGACCCACAGCGCTAAAACAGCACAGAAATGAGAGACATTTAGGCCCACGACTTGCTGTGTGTCCACCAGCAAGCTCCTTCGCCTCGCTGAGTCTCAGAGTCTCCGAGTCTCCAGCTGGAACAGCACAGTGGTGGTGGTGCCTGCCTCCGAGGGGTGTTGTGAGGCTAAGGAGGGAACACGTGTGAGGGCATTTACGTGGTGCCTGCCATGTGACAGTAGTCCCCTTCAGCAAAACGTGAGCTCTGGTGAGTTATTAGCCTCGTCGATATCCTCGTTTCCTTTGTCCAGGATGAAATCGATTCTGCAGTGAAGATGTTGTTATCATTGAAAATGAGATACAAAGTGGCCGTGGGGGAGGACTACAAGGCCGACTGCCCTCCAGAGAACCCGGCACCCGAGAGCGATAGTGGCCTGGGTGCCGCAGAAGCCGAGGAGGATTTCGTGGACCCGTGGACGGTACAGACGAGCAGTGCCAAGGGCATTGACTATGATAAGCTCATTGGTATGTCCTGGGAGAAACCCCAGCTCATACAAGTGATTCCCTCGAGATGAGCCCACTGGTGTTTTTTTGTTTTTGTTTTTGATTTTAATTTTGATTTTGAATTAGAAGCTCAGTCAAGCTTCAATGGCAAGAAAAAAATAGACCCTAAAATTTTTTGGTCATGCAGTACATTCCCAAAGGATTCTTTTCAACTAAAATAACAATGTAAAACTTAGTTCAGAATAACGATCCATAGTAGAGAGCTTAGTAGAAGCTTTTTCCCCTTTTTTTTTTTTTTTTTGAGTGATTTAGAACTTGAGGGAAAGGTCTATTAGAATGGCATCTTTGCCATAATTACCTCTCACGGGCACCTGAGTGGCTCAGTGGGTTAAAGCCTCTGCCTTCGGTTCAGATCATGATGATCTCAGGGTCCTGGGATCGAGCCCCACATCGGGCTCTCTGCTCAGCAGGGAATCTGCTTCCTCCTCTCTCTCTCTGCATACTTGTGATCTCTGTCTTTCAAATAAATAAAAAAATAAAAAATAAAATTTTTTTAATTAAATAAATAAATCACCTCTCACTTAATGATTAAAGTCAGGAATGGATTACCTAAGTCCGAGTCTCTCTTCCTATGATACTGATTGTAGAACTGAAAAGCTAGAAGTTACCTTGAGAAGGATGACTCCTCACAGAGGGCGGGTGGCCACTGGCAAGCACCTCCTCACGGGGCTTTCCGCTCAGGGAAGTCCTTACTCTGAGATCACTGGTGATCACCAGTGAAGAAACATTGCCGACATGTTTTTATCAAAGTCGAAAGCCATTTTCCATAATTTAAGTACAGACAGTCAATGAGGGAAAATTCGTTTGAAGATGTAATTCAGTGCAACAGTTAAAGGATACTAAAATTACGGTGTCGGCGTCAACAGAGTATACCTTAATAAGCACCTGGGGGAGGGGATTGTAAAAAGTTGCTAGCCAGACTGAATTCTGGATATGTTTCCCATCAAAATCCAATCCAGAGAAAACAGCATTTTGTTGTTGTTTTAAAGATTTTATTTCTTTTTTTTTTTTTAAGATTTTATTTATTTATTTGACAGAGAGAAATCACAAGAGAGGCAGGCAGAGAGAGAGGAAGGGAAGCAGGCTCTCCGCTGAGCAGAGAGCCCTATGTGGGACTCGATCCCAGGACCCTGAGATCATGGCCTGAGCTGAAGGCAGCAGCTTAACCCACTGAGCCACCAGGCGCCCCTAAAGATTTTATTTCTTTATTTATTTGACAGAGATCACAAGTAGGCAGAGAGAGGAGGAAGCAGGCTCCCTGCTGTGCAGAGAGCCCAATGTGGGGCTTGATCCCAGGACCCTGAGATCATGACCTGAGCCGAAGGCAGAGGCTTTAACCCGCTGAGCCACCCAGGCGCCCAGAAAACAGCATTTTATTCTGTAATTTGTTTCCTGTTTGGCTGGTTGTGATCTTAAGTCTCCTTATTACCGTAAAAGACATTTGAGTTTGGGTTGAGAGAAGGGACTGGGAGCAGAACGCCTGAAGAGCCTGGGTTCATCAGGATTGTACACAATACGCTCGTTTTTCCGCTTCAGTAATAGCCGATCGCCAGACCTCACACCACCTAACATGGCTGTATCTCCTTTGTTCCAATTTTCTTTTTCCAGTTCGGTTCGGAAGCAGTAAAATTGACAAGGAGCTGGTAAACCGGATAGAGCGAGCCACGGGCCAGAAGCCACACCGCTTCCTGCGCAGAGGCATCTTCTTCTCACACAGGTCGGCGCTTCCTGCCCTCCTCCTTCGAATTCCAGATGTGACCAGGAGGCTCTTCCCTCAAGCCGCCTGCTCCTGTGGGGACAGTGGTAGCCGCCATCTGTAGACGGGGCTCCACCTTCTGCCCAAAACTGGCTCCGGGTTTATGCCCTGTCCCTTCACCCTTGGGCCCTTACTTCATTCATTTATCAACTGTTCCCATCACAGTTGGAGGTCACATACACCGCAAATGAGATTCATGCCAGATTATGCGCTCTAGATCATAAAATGTCATAAAGACAAAAGAGATTAGTATATCCAAGTTCAGCATTTCCCACGCGATAAGCAGTGGCTTCCTGAAGTTCTATGCCCCTTCCTGCTATTGTCCTGGCCTGCTCCTAAACCCTGTTACCAAAAGAGAAACCAGCACAGTGTACCTGGAAGAGACTATCCCTACCCGAGACTGTAAATTCTGTGCAGATAATTATCAGAAAATGGGCAGGTTCTGGAAGTGTTCCTACCTCACCCACCCCACCGATTAGCCCATTTTATGGTCCATGGCTGGGTTGTTCTGTTCTGCTTGCTCTGCGTGGTTGGTTACGGGAGAGCACACACAGGACGGAATGCGGCAGCCTGCCAGAACACTTCAGATTCCGTGTGCAGAAAACTCCAGACCCCGCTCAGCCCTCCTTCTGGACAGAATATAGATTTTTTTTTTTAAGATTTTATTTTATTTATTTGACAGAGAGAGATCACAAGTAGGCAGAGAGGCAGGCAGAGAGAGAGGAGGAAGTAGGCTCCCTGCGGAGCAGAGAGCCCGATGTAGGGCTCGATCCCAGGACCCTGAGATCATGACCTGAGCCGAAGGCAGCGGCTTAATCCACTGAGCCACCCAGGCGCCCCCGGAATATAGATTATTAAGATTTCATTAAGATTTAATCCACGTTTTTAAAGTATACAATTCACGTTTTTAAAGTGGCCTTTAGTATATTCATAAGTTTATGCAACAGTCACCACCACTGTTAATTCCAGAACATTCTCACCACCCCAAGAAGAAACCCCGTCCCCAGGAGCAATCGCTCCTCCAACCCCCCTCCTCGCACCACAACCACTGGCAACCATCATGTTGTCAAGGTTCTGCCGTGTGGCGGTATGTGTTCGTACTTCCCTCCCTTTTATACCTGACGAGTGTTCTGCTGAATAGGTACACCCCGTTTTTTTGTTTATCCATTCACCGGTTGCTGGGCATGTGGGTTATTTTCAATTTTTGGTTTCTTCTCTCCTATAAATCCATAGAAGTTAGATTTGGTTAATTATAAAAACCAGAGAAGGACTCTTTTCTTCCAAAATTAAGTTTTTTTAATGCTTTCCTTATTTAAAAGCAGTGTATGATTGGTGCCTGGAAGTAAAAAAAAAAAAAAACAAACACCGCACACACACACCATTCCCATCATCCCATGAGCCCAGTGAGGAGCACCGTTAACCCTTGGTGAGGGGTATGAGGAGGAGTTACTTTTTAGAAACCCCTGGAAAGGTCCCCTTTTATTTTGGGACACATTGTTGAGAAAGAACATTTACACCCTAGAGCAGTGGTTTCACCCCCTGGCGAACTTGGCAATCACTGAGGGAGCTCTTTAAAAATACAGATTCCCAGGCATCACCCCAGACCCACTAAATCAGAATCTCTGAAGGTAGGACCTGGGAAGATGTAACGTGACCAGTGATTCTGATGCCCAACGAGGAAACCCTTCGTATGCATTGTCTGTGGACCCCAGTCCTGGGGGAGGGTAGATGAATCCAGAACGACTCCCAGCTGAAGACACTTGGCCCCAGCCTGGCTGAGGAAGCCCAGAGGAGATTTCCAGCTAGGGACTGCCCCTCCACACTCCCAGGAGGTCTTCCTCACTCCCATCCCTGAGTCAGGAATGTGTGGAACTCGCAGTCTCCCAGTCTGGGTCTTCAGAGTCTCCGGGCTTGGTGTCATTCCCAGGAACGGGCGTAAAGCAGATGGTGTGTGGACGTTGGTATTTGAAGTTTCCAGAGGGATTCCGTTAGCTGCCCAACCATATCCCACTTTTATTCCAGACCTGCGTGTCTTACACTTTTTAAACGATCACAGGAGAAACACATCATGTCAGTAGGCGTTTCCTGTCATTTTTCTAATACAGGCAGCAAGGGTAACTGATCATTGTGTTGTGTTTTCTCTGTCTTTACCAAGTGAGCATTAGCGCCTTTGTGTTTCTCAGAAAAATCACAGCATTTCCTTTTCTCCTCTTTCCTTTAGAGATATGAACCAAATTCTTGATGCCTACGAGAATAAGAAGCCGTTTTATCTGTACACGGGCAGGGGCCCCTCTTCTGAAGCAATGCACGTAGGTCATCTCATCCCGTTTATCTTCACAAAGTAAGTATTGAATCGTATGCCTTTTATCCCTTTTATTAGTGAATCTGGAATGTTACTTACAAACCAAGTCAGAGTGATGGGATAGTCCTAGTCTGTGTTGTTAAGGTACGAGGGGACTGGTGCTGTTGTGACTTGGTGACTCTGTTCCCGGTGTCACGTTAGAAAGTGTGGCATCATGGAGCAAGCCCGGCTTTGGAGTCAGCCAGCCCGTCTCCACCTGTCCCTGTGACCGTAACAGTCACTTCCCTGAGCCCACGTTTCCACGTCTGCAGGAGGGGAGTGATAATACCTCCCTCCTAAAATGGTGGCCAGCATAAAGCAGCTGGCACAGAGCTGAACGCAGGCCCTTCCGCATTAAGTAAGTGTCGTAGTCCAGCTCCACAACGTAAGACTGTGTGACTGTGTGGACAAGAAAGTTGTGCATACACTCTCAGCAGGAGCCACGTTTTCAGATGAACGCTGGGGAAACGAGGTAGCAGCCTTCTTCCCACGTGTCTCGTAGGTGGCTGCAGGATGTGTTCAACGTGCCCTTGGTCATCCAGATGACGGACGACGAGAAGTACCTGTGGAAAGACCTGACCCTGGACCAGGCCTATGGCTACGCCGTGGAGAACGCCAAGGACATCATTGCCTGCGGCTTTGACATCAACAAGACTTTCATCTTCTCTGACCTGGACTACATGGGGTAAGGAGAGAGTGCCGGCTGCCTTCTAGAGAGAAAAGCGGATGCAGACGGCAGCTCCTCGCGGCCACAGCAGAGTCAGACACATCTAAAATGGTCCTAAGATCTGGGGAATGTTTTCCTTCCTTTATGAAACGTCGGGATGTGGTTTCTTGGTCTCGTTCACCAGCTAAAGGTTTCCATCCCCAGCTTGAG
The DNA here is from genome assembly GCF_922984935.1 of Meles meles. Classification (NCBI taxonomy): domain Eukaryota; kingdom Metazoa; phylum Chordata; class Mammalia; order Carnivora; family Mustelidae; genus Meles; species Meles meles. Next base: position 146,848,765 of record NC_060071.1, on the reverse strand, counting down.
ACAGAATTGTAGTTTCTCTTCAAGGACGGTCAGTTAGCCAGTGAGAGTCTTTCTCTTTCTTGGCGTCCCTTTTTCCTCACAGAGAAAAGTCTCGCTGGTACACGGTCCCCTCGCAGTCCAGTTCTTTTTTTTTTTTTTTTTTTTTTTTTAAGATTTTATTTATTTATTTGACAGAGAGAGGGGAAGGGAAGCAGGTTCCCTGACGTGCAGAGAGCCCGATGCGGGGCTGGATCCCAGGACCCCGAGGTCATGACCTAAGCCAAAGGCAGAGGCTTTACACTGAGCCACCCAGGTGCCCCCAGTCCAGTTCTTTAAATCAGCCACTCCATAGCTGAAATATGCATTCGGAAAATCCTCAAAACTTTTTCTTTTTAAGATTTTATTTATTTATTTGTCAGAGAAATAGAAAGCAAGCGTGAGAAGGGGGAGCACAGGTAGAGGAGGAAGCAGGCTCCCCACTGAGCAGAGAGCCCGATGTGGGACTTGATCCCAGGACCCTGGGATCATGACCTGAGCTGAAGGCAGACGCTTAACCGACTGAGCCACCCAGGTGTCCCTGAATTGAAATTTCTGAAGTTTTCTTCATCCCAAATGATTGCCAAGAACTGTGTTAGAAAAACAAGACTCAGGGGCGCCTGGGTGGCTCAGTGGGTTAAAGCCTCTGCCTTCAGCTCAGGTCATGATCCCAGGGTCCTGGGATGGAGCCCCATTTTGGGCTCTCTCCTCAGCAGGGAGCCTGCTTCCTCCTCTCTCTCTCTGCCTACCTGTGATCTCTGTCTGTCAAATAAATAAAATCTTTTTAAAAAAAAAAAGAAAAGAAAAGAAAAACAAGACTCTGTCAAGTGTCCCAATAAGAATACATTGTTCTGCTCAGCAGGTACTTCTGAGCACCTGAGAGGCAGTGCTGCCCCCGCACACACCCCCCTCCTGCCCAGGCACTTGTCCTTGGGGAGGGATGTGGCCCTGTCCCCGCAGGCTCACTACCAGGCCGGGACAGAGTGCAGTAGCAGGAGAAGCTCGGATCGGATCGGGCTGGGGTCGCAGGGAGTGCGGAGAAACTTGCTCACTACCATTTCCCCCAAATGTCCGGCCACAGGACTGCCTCCTAGTGGTGACTTATAGCCACAGGAATAGCTGCCTTCATAAGAAGTCTGGCCTTTCCACCAACTGGTACCCGAGTTCCTAACTTTCTCATTTTACCTGTGAGATTTTTAAAATCCCTTCTCTGTGGGCATAGAGGCATTGTGGTGTCCTTGAGGCAACATGATCTTCACAGGAGGGAAACGGACCCGGGTCGAGTCCTGGCACCTCTCTTTGGTGCTCATGAGTCGCAACAAGCCTGGTCCACGAAATAGGGTTACCTGAGACCTTAGATGTGATCGTTAGTATCATTTTCGTGGTGCGTTATTTTCTCTGTTGCCTGCTCGAGCGCATAGCCACACCCTGGGTCCTGCTGCTCTTTTCAGGGCCGGGCCGAGCTGGCAAGTGCTCAGTCACCGTGTCCTCTGGTGCCGCCTCTTGCCTCCTCTGGCAGCCCCTCACAGCCTCGGTCCCCCACCAGCCAGCGCTCCCCGTAAAGCACAGATGGTTGTGTCGCTCCCCACCCCCTCCCACTTCTGTCATCCTCGGGGTCAGGGGTGACCCTGTTCCGCTGGGTCAGTAAAACAGTCACGGAGCGCTCTCTGCGGCCGGCGCCCTCCGGGGCCCTGGGAACCCAGCAGTGAGCCAAGTGGAGTGCCCGCCTCGCTGAGCCGAGGGGCTGGTGGGGTGAAACGAACACCGCCTCGTATCCGCGGAGATGTCCGAGTGGTAGACGCCTGAACGGTGCTCATGAGGGGGAGCACTTCGCATATTGCAAGGTTCCCGGGTGTCCTCTCTCTGTAACACAGTCTGCACCCCCCACCCCCGACCAGTGCCCTGGGCCAAAACTGAGCAGGCTGTTAAGTGAAAGCCTCTCTCCCTCCTAAGTGGGACTCTGCTCAACTCTGCACAGACCGTGGTGTGAAGCCTTTGCCTTTACAGTTCTCCCTGCCTCGTAGCTGACCCTGCCCCAGGCAGCCAGTGCCCCTGGATTTCTAATACCCCAGCCCCACACCCCGCTGTCTGCCCAAAGACATTCAGGAGTTCTTCATCCAGGGGCAGAAGTCTTCAACTTTCAAAACTGTGAGATGTGGTGAGAGAAGCATAGGCATTGTGGCCGGACGAGCCTGGGTTTGGATCCCAGCTCGTGTACTCGCAGGGTCTGTGCCCTGATCCTAAACCTCTCAGAGCTTCAGTCTTTCCCTGGAAAGTGGAGGCAAGGCTGCTGTGTCAAAGGGGGAGTTGAGAGGTGTTAACTTGTGTCCAGCACTTAGCACAGCTCTTGCGACGTGATGCAAACGCATAGTAGGCATTAGCTCCGCCACTTTTTCCCTTCCTTTGTGGGGCACAAAGGACACCTGGTCGGGTGGAGAGCAGAGCTGCTGTGTAAGAGGTCCTTCTGGGTTCAACCTGTCCCTGTATTTGCTTCATCCTTAGCCTAGGTCCTTCTGGCAGCAGAATGGCTGCCACAGCTCCAGGGCTCATATCCACATCCCTCACCACCCAGGAGAGAGCATCCAGTTGCTTGAACCAGCCACTGTGGCCCAGGCCTGTTGCTGGGCACGGGGTCAACCTGCCCAGAGAGCATGGCTGGGGGTGCCGATGGTGGACAGGGCCTTGGTGGCTGGCCGTATCGGTTTCTCTGCAGAGACTCTAGCAGCACAACGCAGAACAGTCTGTCTCACGGGAAGACTCCCTCGGGGCTCCCAGGCTGGAAGCTCTGAGCACACCGGATCACTGACTCCGGCAGAGTTTTTTTGTTGTTGGGTTTTTTGGGGTTTGTTTTGGTTTTGGTTTTGGGTTTTTTTGGTTTTTTTTCCGGGCAGTTTAAATGCTCCATGTCAGTCCCTAAGTCTCCGTGCGTTCTTGCCTCATCGGCCCGGCATCCGATGTCGGTCTCACACTGGTTTGCACACCTCCCTGGCAGCTCCCAGGCCAGCCCCACTCGGCCTGCCGTAGCTCTCTCTGCCTCAAGATGCCTTCTGGGCACCTTCCTGCCCGGTCCGTGTCCTCGGCCCACACCTCTATGCTCAGGTTTCACCATGCACTGCTTCGGCCTCGGCAGGAGGCCGCCCTGAGCCTGCGGTTGGATTCCAATTGTCTTTTCAGGATGAGCCCAGGCTTCTACAAGAACGTGGTGAAGATTCAGAAGCACGTTACCTTCAACCAAGTGAAAGGCATTTTCGGTTTCACTGACAGTGACTCCATCGGTAAGGAGCCCGCCGTGGCCTGCGTCCTTGGGTGAAGCACCGGCATCTGCCCCGGGGCCCGGCGGCCTGTCAGGTGGCATCCCTCGCCCCTCGCCTCCCCACAGCGACCCCACGGGCAGGTCTTTCCCAGGAACCGGAGGAGCTGGTGCGATGCCTACAGCCCCACTTCTGGGCCTTGATGCTGCACTTCCGGAGACCATCGGTCACCCACTAAGAGGCTTGGAAGGAGGGAGGAGAAGGGTGGGGTGACTAGAGTTCCTCCGCCTGCTCATGGGGTCCCAGCCCATGCAGGCGCCTCTAGTAGAGGCCGGAGCCTCCGTTTCCCCCCATAAGAGGAGGGACTTGAGCAGAAGCCCTGCGGTGCCCACCCTGCCCGCCGGAGCCTCCGTTTCCCCCCATAAGAGGAGGGACTTGAGCAGAAGCCCTGCGGTGCTCACCCTGCCCGCCCTCACCGTCCTTCCCTGACTCGGCCCCCTGCGCACACACTCAGGTCCCTTTCCGTGTACTTCCGTGCCTGGCAGACACATCAGCTCTCCCCTCCTAGACCCTTAGCTCCCAGAGCTAAGAATTGATCCCTGACACTTGTGGGTCTCCTGATCCTCTCCTCTGTTTTGTTTCTGCGGCACAGCTCCAGGCTGAGCAGCCACGAGCCCGGGACAGCATCCCCGAATGTGCCTGTGGGTGCCGCCTGGGACAGTTTGTCCCGCTGGGAGGGGGCACCACCTGGGGCCCTGGCGGTGAGGGGACCTTCAGGGACAAGTGCAGAAATGCCATGGAGAGGCCTCACTAGGAGTCTTTTCACATGAGCAAGACCCTTTGATGTTTCAGTGAGATGCATTCCTGACAGTTGGGGCCTAAACCCTGTGCTTTTGAAAGGGTTTTTATCCTTGGAAGGCCTGCATTTCCTGGGAAGATGTCTCAGGGAAGGTGGCACTGGGCAAACGAGAGACAGACCTATGCCTAGTTGCACACTGTGCTGCCAGGCACCGGGGTTGGAATCCTGGCCCAGCCGCCTGCTTGCTGTGTATTAGCTGCGGCGGGCTGTGTCGACAGTCTGAGCCTGAAAGTCCGTGTCTGTACGATGGGAGCCAGATGGCACTTTTTCCTAGAGTTGGGAGCAGCAGACGGGCCCGGGGCTGGCCCTGAGCACAGCCTGGCACCCACACGCAGGGAATGGCCACCGCTGCTGTGTGTGTGAGCGGGGCGCTGGTGGTGGTGGCGGTGTGAGTTGCCCACGCAGCACAGATAGCGGGGCTGGCCCAGCACGGCTCGGCAGAGGTCACATGAAGGTCGGTGCCCTTGGGCCCCTTGTGCGGCTCTGGGCAAATAGCAGTAGTGATGTTAACAGCAACGTCCAAAGTACTGAAAACAGTTTGGGGTTCCAGGTATCAGAATTTATACAATTAAAGGCGAGGAACAACCTATGTGCCTGTGGGTAGAGACGGACTAAACACTCGCTGCCACGTTTACGAACAGAAACACTTGGCAACCACCCAAGTCGGGGAAAGTAGATAGTGTGCAGTCACGGCAGAAATGCGGGGGGAGGCTGAGAGAACGGAGAGATCCACACTGGGACTGGAGATCGTCTCTTCCCTACTGTTCTTTTGTTTCAGATTCTCTTGAGTGATGGTCGCTTCTCTAAAGGGGAGAACGCCTGTTCGTGTCCATCCCTTTCGCTGGGTGAATTAACCAGAACAGGAGTCGACGTCGTGTGTAAAAATACTTTGTTTACGCTTTTCAGGGAAGATCAGCTTTCCCGCCATCCAGGCTGCCCCCTCCTTCAGCAACTCGTTCCCTCAGATCTTCGGAGACAAGACGGACATCCAGTGTCTCATCCCCTGTGCCATCGACCAGGTCAGCAGGCGGGGCGAGGCGTCCATCGGTCTGGGGCGCCGCACTCCTTTATGGGAAGGGAGGTTTTACAAGGTGCTGGGTGGGGGGCAATCCCGTAAGCTGACTGGGAGCTGGGAGCTTCCCATGGAGGCCGCGGACGTCCTCACAGGCTGACAGCCCATTTCTGCCAGCTGTCCTCAGAGTCCCCTCTCCCCCCCACAGGATCCATACTTCAGGATGACAAGAGACGTCGCCCCCAGGATTGGCTACCCTAAACCAGCCCTGCTGCACTCCACCTTCTTCCCCGCTCTGCAGGGGGCCCAGACCAAGATGAGCGCCAGCGACCCCAACTCCTCCATCTTCCTCACGGACACCGCCAAGCAGATCAAGACCAAGGTGAGCACTGTCCGGGCCGGAGGGGCAGCCCGTGTACACAGAGCAGGCGTGCCTGAGATGCACACGCATCACATGACTCCTTCCAGCGTCCTCTGCCACGGTGCTGGGTTCCTGGGTCAGTTACAGCCACTGCCTGCGAACTCCAGGCGGCCTGTCCCTGCACCCAGACACGAGATGAACTTAACTCTGTGTCCTTTCATTTAGGCGAAATTGTGGATTTTTCTTCTCTTTTTATCTTCTCTGCTTTTCTCACCAGTGCTCTGCTCTGGAAGCCAAGTCCTGGCAGTTTTCTTTTTTGTAGGATTTTATTTATTTGAAAGAGAGTGAGAGAAAGCATGAGTGGGAGGAGCGACAGAGAGAAAGCAGGCTCGATCCCAGGACCCTGAGGTCATGACCTGAGCTAAGGCAGACTCTTAACCGACAAAGCCACCCAGACGTCCCATGGCAGTTTTTAATGATGGAACGTGTTCCACTACGTTTCCAAGCAGCTGCCGCAGTCCAGCAGCTGGACCGGGTGCTTTGTGTTTTCTGGCTCGATTTCTCATGGGGAGATAGTGGGGAGCGCCTTTAGAGGGATGAGGGCCAGAGAGGATGACCAGCCTGGCCAGGGCGGGGCTTGGGGCACATGTTGCCACAGAGACTGGGAATGGGTGGGGGCCCTTCATCAGGACAGCCGTGTCCGTCCCAGCGTGCATCAGGCACTCAGCACGTATCTGTCAGGTCACCAAAGAAATGAGAATTAGGAATCTATTTGAGCTTTTTTCTTTCCCAGGGCCCTGCTTCCGTGGCTTGCAGGGCCTGAACTGCCAGTACAGGGACATCCCCCTCCCTGTCCCATGAAGCTGCTGACATTTTGTTTGGAATCCAGTGTGTGGGGGGGAGTGGGAACTTTACAGCAGGAGTGACTAAATCCGTATCTGAGGTGTGTGATGCAACCCTCCGCGGGCGCTGGCCCTTCCAGAGTCCCAGGCAGGTTCTAGCGGACAGCAGGGGGACCCATCATGTCCCGAGCCTCTTCCAGGAAACAGCCTGGCCGACTCCGCCGCCATCTGTTGGAAGCTGCTATGTTCGGGCCTGTTCTTGCCCTTTCCCTGCCGGCTGGACCTTCCAAAGCCTGGAGTCCGGACGCGGGGGGAGGGGTGCTCCTCTTCTCTCCAGGAGGGAAGGCACTTTGTTTGGTTTTTTAGTGGTTTTACGGAGGTCATTTTTGGGTCATTCATTTAGGGATGAGCAAAGGCCCCGAGGCTGGGCGGGCAGTAAGTGTGAGGTCAGGAAGCACACAGCTGCAGAGGCCACAAGCGTTGTGAGCAGCCTGTGTGGCAGGACAGCGCCAGTCCCCACGCCCGCCTTCCGGTCCACAATCCACCTCACACCAGCCGGAGCGGGGCATCTGCCCCAGCCCCCCTGCAAACAGCAGCGGCCGCCGTGCTGGGCACTGCCACGTGCTCGCCTGTGTCATCTCACTGAGTCCTGCCAGCCACCAGGAGGCCATGTTCATCTTGTAAGCAAGGACGTCAAGACTCAGAGGGTCCAGGCAGTGTCCTACCTCTGCACAGCTGGGGAGGGTGGGGGTTAAGGACCGGACCCCAGCTCCCCGGTTGCATGGGCCCTCCCGTTGCCTAGAGTCAGGAACCCCAGGTTGTCTGTGCCCTGCCGCCTCACTGCCATTGGCGAGTGACCTTGGTGTCCAGGTGAGACGGGAGCAGCTGTACTGATTTCGTAGGCTGCAGACAAGGCCTGTGTGGGGTCACATGTAAAAAGTGTTTGTGAGCTGTAAAGTGCACCCCAGATTTAAGAATTCAGTTGAGAATGAAGAGTCGGCCAGCTCCTTTGCGGGCCAGGCCAAAATAGGCCTTCCCCAGGCTGTCACACGGGCCCTGCTAGAGCCCACCAAACCAGGCCCTCCTACAGGCAGCCTTGGAACCTCGTCTTTGGGGATGAGTGTCTGGAACACAGTTTGCCAGCCTGGCTACCCACTTGGGATTTCTGATCACGAGATCCCTGTAGCGCCCCTGCCCAGAGCTGCCTTTGGGTCCCAGGGCGGGGTTCAGGGGGCCCACTGCGTCCTAGGCCTGCAGGCCAGCCCACCTGTCCCGTTGGATTGTAGTAGCCAGAGCGCGCTGACTCTTGGAGTTTGGCACTTGAATCAAGCTCTCTTGTTCCTCAACCCAGACATCCTCTCCAGGCATAGTTTCCTTTTACACTAGGTCATACTGGTTTGGGTACATCTTACTTGCTTCTGTCATTTTGGACCCTGGTCCCTGCATTGTGGTCCCCACAACCAAGGCTGCTTTCCGTCCTAGCCCAGATCCATTTTCCTGTTGGTTTCCCATAAGCAAGGCCCCAGCCACACCGAGGACCGGCCAGTCCAACACCAGGCAAACTTAAGCCCCATCAGAAGACTGGTCAGCCCGGCTCTGCCACCCACTGCCACGGACAGCAGGTCCTTGACACTGCGCCCCGTTTTCATCTGTAAGGTGGAGAAAGCAGTACAGATGTCATTGGGTTGTTGGGGATTAACTGATGTGATCATGCTGACGCCCACCGTTCTCGGTACGTGTGCGTGCCATCGTGGGACGAGGGGCCTGCCCAGCGAGGATTAGTGCATAGGCAGCAGCGGTACCCATGCATCTGGGAAGACGTGCGGCAGACACACCTTTCCTCGTCTTGCTGTCAGACCAGGACTGAGAAGTGTCCCGGGGCCCTTGGACAGCCTTTAAACCAGCCCTGGGAGCGTGGGAAGCTCTGTTCTCAAGACTTTCTTCCCGGCACTGGAGGGTCTTCCCGAGGTCCCAGCAGAGACCTGGCTTGGCCTGCGAGTCTGAGCCAGGAAGAGGCCCGTGCGGGCCTGCCCAGGGCACCAGAGCTCAGGAGAACCCAGGCCTAGTGCTTTCGCTTCCTGTTTGCTTTGTCGTTGCGTGGTTGGTGCAGTTTGCTTACGTTGATTTTGTTCTGCAACTTGCTCTTTTGTTTTGTGAAGGAGAGGGAAGATGAATGTGTAATTGTCGTTTCTCTGCCCGCCCCCAGCATGCAGCCGTCCACACTTCCCCTTTGCCGGGGCGCAGAGCAGGTGCCACTCCCTGCCGCCTGATTGCCTCTGCCCCTGGCCTCCACCTGCCGCCGGTCCAGGGTCCCGGAGCAGCCCGCCAGTAACTGCTGAGTGGTCCTGGGAGGGGGAGTAAGCATCTGCACGTGGGCACCGCCAGCTCTACCCACCCTTTTCCCCAGGAAAGGAAAAGAGGGTGACATTTGTACATAGTCGGTCTCTCATGTGCTCGTGGGAAGAAGGTTGAGGAGACTTTGTCCCTTTTTGGCTTTCCTTCTCTGCTTCTTGGCCCTGATTTCTCCAAGACGATCTTCAGTGATTCCAAAACCACTGTGCCAGTTTCTGAGTCTTTTTTCAGCTCTGAGGACTGCATGCTTTTAGGTGGGGCTGCCGGCAGGCATCGACTCCCTCTGAGCGTCTCCTGGGCTCTGCTCTCCCTTTCGAGCCCCATTCTCGAGGCTCCCGTCCTCCCTTCCACACCAGCAAAGGCAGCAGCCCCCCTTCCCGAGTTGTCTCCCTTACCGGAGGACCTTGTGTCCGTCCGTCCCCAGAGGATGCTTCGCCCACCTTCCAGCACGGCTGGCACTTGGGCTTTCCTGGCTCTGTTCTGTGTTTCGTGGAGGTGGGGGTCCAGAGCTAACCCACTCCCTCTCCCCCCTCTCTCCAATTGGCCGCATTGGCACGGACCCGGGCTCACCGGGCAGGCAGGAGCGGTTTGTGGGGCTCCTCCTCCCGACCGTGAGCCCCAGCCTCCTGCCCAGAGACCTGATGGGGCAGAAGGCAGCCCCTGGCCCGACTTGCACCCTCAGCTCCCAGCCGGCTTCCACGCGCAGGCAGCCCGGCCCCGCTGCATCTCTGTGCTCTTGCCGCCGCAGGTCAACAAACACGCGTTTTCAGGAGGCAGAGACACCGTCGAGGAGCACAGGCAGTTCGGAGGCAACTGTGACGTGGACGTGTCCTTCATGTACCTGACCTTCTTCCTCGAGGACGATGACAAGCTCGAGCAGATCAGGAAGGTGAGTCCACAGGCCGCAGGGTCCAGCCTCTCTCGTGGGGGACGTGGAGGGCGGGGGCGTCTGGCAGCCGAGCTTAGGGTGGTCAGAACCTCGGGGCTGGGCCTTGGCAACAGACCCTCAGCTGAGACGAGGTGAAAAGCGAGGAGGTCTGTCTGCCCTTAGCCACGCGCCAGGAAGCCCGGTGACAGTTCCCAAAGCAAAGCACAGACTGTGGTTGCCACCCGCAGCGGTCTCCCTGCCGGACACCACGGCCTGGGGAGCTCCAACAGGACAGAATGACAGTTCTGACACCGCCCGCACCGAGTCAGCGGGGCCTTGCGTGGCTGTGGTGCCGGCAGGGCCCCGAGGCTCGCCCGGGGGAGGTGAGGGTCCTGGTGCGGCCTCTCGGCAGCAGTTGGGTGAGAAGTAGGAAGAGCCCAAAGAGTACGGGTAGCCTTTCCTCCGGTTTTCCGGTCCTCGGAGCCTTCCCACCGAGGTGCCCCTTATTGAGGACTCTCCGTGCAAACACGTTAAAGCTGGTTGTAGCGAACAGTCCAGAGCAGACTGCACAGCACAGGGGACGCTGTGTCGGAGCAGCAGGAGCAGGAGGCCGGGAGGGAGCTGCTGGCCGGCCGGCGCGCGTGGAGCTCCGCCCCGCAAAAAGGAGGGCGGGGGCGGTGACTCGAGCCCGTGCGGCAGGCGGGGTCCCTGGCATTTGGAGAAAAGCACCGGGTTAAGGTGCACGTCTTTGGACTTCCGGGCACCACCCCTGCGCCAGGCTCTGCGCGGGTGCTGCGGGCTGGGCGGGCACCCAGAGGAGGCGGGCACCCAGATGTGAGCCGCCTGTCACTGTGGTCTGTCTCCTTCCGGGCAGGACTACACCAGCGGCGACATGCTCACTGGCGAGCTCAAGAAGACGCTCATAGAGGTTCTGCAGCCCTTGATCGCCGAGCACCAGGCCAGGCGCGAAGAGGTCACAGACGAGATAGTGAAACAGTTCATGACTCCCCGGAAGCTGTCCTACGACTTTCAGTAACGCTCCTTTTATATGTGCTTGTAAAGAGATGTAATTTACCAATAATTCCAGCCCAATCAAATCAGCACTACCCGTAGGCTCTGTCACACGGTAATTACTGGATGGCATCCGGAAGCCCTGTGTGTGTGTCCGTGCCGTTTTTTCCCGTGACGTCCTCCTTTCTGTCTGTCGTGGGCCAAACCCTTGGGGTCACTGGGTGCCGGCTAACGTTCCATGGTCAGACAGTCCAGCTGGAGTCTCTCCCACAGAGCAGACCCCCATGGGGGACCTTTGGCTCCGTGTCCACAGGCCAGCCTGTCAGGTCCTAGGACAGCTGCTGCCGGTCCCCACACACTCTTCAGACCTGCTCTGTGAGGGAGCGTGGAGTGAGTCTGCGCACCTGAATCAAAACGGCATTAGCCTCCATTACAACGTGCTTTGGAAAGTACGTGCAGCCGTGTAATAGGCACGGGTATGGTTCAGGCCGGGCCCAAGGAAATTTAGAAGACTTGGCAGCTGAAAGCTTTGCGAAACGTTTGGCTACAAGAGCTCCCAGCTTGAAAGCTGCTTTTCACGTCAAATATTGGCCCAAGTTGGCAGGCCTTATTAAATTGAGTCTTCTGTGGGCGAGACTCCAGTTCCCTTACCACACTCCGGACCATGCATGCCCCCGCTCCGGGAATCGCGCTTTTGCCCCGATGCGCTAACACTCCGCCCTGAGAGCCAAGGGCCGCTGCGCGCTGGTCGTGCCAGATGCTGAGGGCTCTGTTGTCTTTGCAGATGCTTTTGTTTTGACACTTGACTGGCGTGGAAGTCTTTCTGCACAGAGCAGTGCCCCGGGCCAGGTGGACGTAGCTAGAAAGCGCGCGGCAGCCCTCCAGGCCCGAGCGGCCTGTCCCCGGGAGGCTTGGTAAACCGTGCACCCTGTGTAGTTTGGAAAAGCGGAAGACCTGTCTCAGGGACGGCCGTGGCTCGAGGGGTCTGTGCTTTCTGGAGGTGCAGGGTCCACTCCCTCGGGCCGCTCGTTGGCGTGAATAAACTTCCTTCGGTCCTGCCTGTGTCGCTGTGCTCTGTCTGCCTGGGCTTCAAGGAGGGACCCTGCGGCAGCTGCTCCGAGGGTGCCCCTCGCGTCCACGGGGGGCCCCAGAGGGGACATGGAGTGGAGACACACCCTGGAAGCCCCCGTGGTCCCGAGGTGCAGGCTCCCAGGAATCCGCTGGGAGGTAGCCTGTCTGCCTTCTAGCCCTTGGCAAGTGCCCCGCTGCTGGCTGTCACAGCTCATGGGACGTCTCCAGCCTATAGCAGGGATGTCGCGGGGCACGGCCATGGGCTGGGCAGTGTGGCTGGTGCAGGAACTGCCTGTCCGCCTCAGGCCTTGCACGGATGGAGCCCCGGGCTCCCTCTACCTGCCCAAGCTCACTTCCAGGTGGGGGAACTGACACTTGAGAGAGGCAGTGTGGCTTGTCCAAGGCCACCCACTGCGTTTGTGACAGGCCTGTCCTGCTTATTTGCTGTGTCCACACGCACAGAGGGCCCGTTGCACAAATGAGGGCACCGAGGGTCCTCCCCCCGCCTCAGTAACCGCCACAGCCAGAGCCCCCAGCCCCCTCACCTGGCTGGCTGCGGCCGTCCACGGCTAAGTGACATCTTGTCGCTCCGTTGCCCCTGTCACAGGTGCGCTGAATGGATGAAACGACGGCGGCAGAGCAGCATTGGGCCGCCCCTCCCTGCACAGGCTACGTGGCTTTGGGCAGGCCACCTAACCTCTGGGGACCCCCATCCCCACCGTACCTCATGCTGGGGTCTTGAGACAGTGGCCTGGGTTAGAGGTCAGGTGACCTCTACCTTGTCACTGCTGGCAAGGGCCACAGCTCCTCCCACCCCCACGGTTTTCTAAAAAAGCAGGTTCTAAGGGGATCCCTGGGTTAGGACAGAGGTGCAACAGCCCGGCAGTTGCTGGCAGGAGGTCAGGTCGCAGCCCCCATGGTGTGGGGACTCCTGCCAGAGGAGTTCCGCCAGCCTGGGATCGCAGCTGAGCTGGGGCTGGGACGGGGCACAGTGCGGAGCAGGGAGTGCACAGTCCAGGACGAGAACAAGGAAGGAGGCTCTCTGCCATCTGATAGATGAGCTCTCCCAGGGAGTTCTGTGCGCCGTGGCCCTTCTCAGAGGCCAACAATTCTCCAGTCCGCTGTGGAAGCCCTGGAGACACCACCCGTGATCTCCCACTTGAAATTCCCGGTGCACCGCCACTTCGTTAAGGCGACCACGGTTAATGGGAAGACCCTGCCGGGCCCACCTTCTCGGCTCCATTTCTAAAAGAAGGGGCGGGGTCAGCTCTGCAAAGGGCCTTGTCACCCAGAGAGTGTGAGGACCTGGGACCAGGCCTTCTTGCAAAGCCACTTCGCTAACATGGGTTCGGCCAGCGGCTCAGTGACCCAGTCCACACGCTACCCCCCGGTGACTGGCAGTCTGGCAGCGCCCGGAGTACTGCCAGTAATTCTTCCCAGGCTAAAGCAAAAGGGTACTAGAGGTCTTCTTGCCAAAAGCGGACATGGGGTCAGGATTTTGCTGGATTATCAACCTTTCGTTAGCTGGTACCCTATTCCCAGCACCCGGCTAGAACGCCAGCATCTTCCACGTAAAGCCGGATGAACTTCCTGGAATCTAGGGCAGGACTTCCTCATTCCACCCCCGGGGAGCACCGACCGCGCTCCAGCCCCTGTGCTGGACAGAGTCCAAGTCAGACGTGGGTGGAGCATGGTGTCGGGTGGGAGCAGATGAGTGACCGAGGAGCCAGGACCCCGTGGGAGCCTAAAAAGCAGCCCAGTGGTCAGGCTGGGAGAGCTTCCTGAAAGAGGTGTTCTTGTGGGGCACCTGGGTGGCTCAGTGGGTTAAAGCCTCTGCCTTGGGCTCAGGTCATGATCAGGCTCTCTGCTCAGCAGGGAGCCTGCTCCCCTCTCTCTCTCTGCCTGCCTCTCTGCCTACTTGTGATCTCTGTCTGTCAAATAAATAAACTCTTTAAAAAAAAAAAAAGTGTTCTGGGGAAAGGGTGTTCTTGGCAGAGAACACTGGGTGTAAGCAAATGCTTGGGTTGGTATGACGGAAGAGAACTGGGACAGGAGGGAAACCGGGAAAGAGTTTCCAAAACACAAGAAGTCCTTCAGTCCAAAGACACGGTCAAGGCCAGGGTCTGTGAGTGAGGATAATCAAGGCAGGTATTGGCCGGCTTTACCAGAGCCCTGGCCCCTGATAGCCCCCGGTGACTGGAAGCCGCATGGTGCGGACAGGACTCCAAAAATGCGGGCAGGAGTCCGCCCCCGCCCCCGCCACGGTGGGCAGGCCCAGCTCCCTTTCTGAGCTGTTTGTTGTGATGACCCATGTAGGACCTGCCACCCCCTCCCTGACCCCTCCTCTAGGCCCCTGTGGAAGGGTGGCTCACAGCCAATTATCCAGGCAGTAGAGGGGCCAAAAGGGGGTGGGTTTGGGGTGGGGGTAGTGAGGAGAGCAAGCCTCATGCTGAAGGCTGAGTGGCCTCCTGTGGCCGGGCTCAGCACCCCGAAGGCCAAGGCAGTGGAGCCAGCCAGAGTGCTGGCCTCAGTGTGCCCATCCGCGTAGTGGGAACGCTGGCCATACAGGTCTGGAGGGCTGGACCTCTGAGGACAAGCAGATCGCCCGCCCCACGGACCACAGAGCAGCAGCACCAAGCAGGCTCAAAGATGTTTTATTATCAACAGCTCCTTGCTGAGTCTCCGGGAATCTCCCAGAGGGCAAGGATGCGGGAGCAGGTCTGGCTGTGGCCGTCCGGTCAGTGCCCTCTCTGAGCAGCCTTGTGTGGGGGAGCAAGCGGGCCAGTGCCCTAGAGCTCACCAAGCAGCCGAGGAGAGCTGCGTGGGGGCCCCGCGGGGAGGGGGGCCAGGGGACAGCAGAGGACTGGATGGAGGCGCAGGGATGTTCCGAAGTCATGGGCGGCAGGGAGGGGTGACCAGGAAGCTGGAACTCCGATGACGTGCTCCAGCGAGTCCGTGGGACAGGTGTCTTCATCCAAGAGGCCCACTCCTCCCTGGCGGTGTGACCCTCACGGCAACCCCAGGCTGCTGGCAGATGGGCCCTGTGGTCCTGTAGCCCCAAGTACAGCGACTCAGGCTCCAGGGAGGCTCAGGCTGTCCTGGGTGGCGGCTCTGTGGGCCCAGACCCCAAGACTCTCCCGTGCCTCCTCCAGCCGCCAGGACCTCAGGAAGCTGCGGCAGGTCGGCCCCAGGGGCATCGGGACTGGCTATGCGGACAGGCCCCGCATGAGCCGCAACACGGCTTCGTAGGCGACAAAGACCACCATGTTGACGGGGAAGGCGCGACAGCAGTTGAGCGTCAGCCCCTTGAAGAGGACCCGCGGCCCCTCCTCGCGCACGCTGGTCACCACGCAGTGGAGAAGGCCCCGGTAGCGCCTCTGGCCCTGCCCATCCGCCTGTAGGCGTGACTTGATCACGTCCATGGGGGTGGCCACGGCCCAGGCCAGGACCCCAGCACAGCCCCCGGCCACCAGCACGCCCAACACATCTGCAGGGAGAGAGCCGCGACCGCCTTAAACCCCCGCCAGCCGGCCGGGGACATGGGGGTCCCCAGAATGGAGCTCGGGGCTCACGCCCCCGACATGTGAACCCACACGACAGGTCTGTCCCACTGCTGGGGTGGAGGGCACGGACGTTCCCACCCCCGGTGGGGGAGCTCTGCAGCACCCGGGTTTGGCCCGAACGCATCCACACCACCTCCCCTAGCTCCGAGGCCCACGGTGCTGGGCCCCAGCCCGCCTGCCAGGCCCCGGGCCCCCTCACCTGGCTGGCTGCGGCCGGCGGGCGTGAGCTGCTCGCAGAGGATGGTGTAAGACAGGAAGTAGGTGGCGAAGGAGTGGCCGTCGCGGAAGAGCAGGGCCGAGCTGCCCTTGTAGAGACCCCGCAGCCCCTCCTCGCGGGCCACCGTGGCCAGACAGTGCAGTGGCCCTCGGTACTTGGGCCCGGGCCCGGATCCCGCAGGGGGCGCAGGACACAGCAGGGGCGCGGCCGAGGGCCCCGAGGCTGAAGGGCGCCGCTGCTGCGTCTGTGTCTGTGTCTGCAGGCGGACCTTGGCCACCTCGGTGGGCGAGGTCAGGAACACCTGCCGTGGGAGGAGGCGGGTAAGGAGGCGCCCACCACGCTGCCCGCACCCCGCTGGGCTTCGTGCCCCCACGGCAACGCCCCCAGGGGCCCCTCCGGGGCTGGCCCACCAGGCCCAGTGCCGCGGGGTTCAGAGCTCCGCTTCTGGCGCGGAGCGTCCGGACACTGAGAGGTGTTGGGTAGATGCCTGTGACTCGGGTTCGTGGAGTATCGATCACGTAGTTAACATGTGACGCACACCCGTGTACCGTGTAATTAGCAGAAGTCGAGTCAGAAGACTACGGTACTCGGTGTATTTGATGACATGAGCAAGCGGCATTACTACCGGCTGCCGCTCTGTGGGTCCTCACACCTGACTCGGAGCTTCACCGGCCTCTTACTGGTGAAGAGACAGAAGCTCAGAGAGGCTCCCTGGCGTGCCCAAGGTCGCCAAGCTAACGAGAGTCAGCTGGGCCCTCACCCCCCACCCCCGGCCCTCATCCAGTCTCTGCCCTGCCCCAAGCCTGGGTTTCCCACGCTGCAGGGCTGGGCGGCCTCCCGGATGCCTCTCTCAGCCTCCCCCGACCCCACAGTCCTGAGGGGCCCCGCCCCCCAACCCACTCACGCGGACCAGGCCAGAGGCAAATCCGGACAGCGTAATGTCAGTCTTGGCGGGCTTGGCGTCGGGGCTGCCATAGCGAAAGCGGCAGATGCGTGCCAGGCAGTGGTGGTAGGTGCCAAAAGACACAGACGAGACCAGGGACACGGTGCACACAGGCAGCGAGAGGCCTCGGTAGAAGCCCCACACCTGGCGGGCAGACAGACCGGACCCGAGGGCCCTAGTCAGGCCAGAGGCCCAGCCAGGAAGAGGGCCACCTCGGGGGACCCAGGCCCAGTGGGCCATGTCTCAGCCCCGCCCTGGCCTCCCTGACCGTCTCTCACAGCCAAGGCTCTGCGACCTAAACTGGGAATCGTAACACCCCACTCTCCAGGTGATACGAGGGACTGAAGGGACAGATGGCCAGGCTGGACCTAGGACAGCTATTTGATGATGATGATGACGTTGAACAGCGTGCTTTACTGTTGCTGTTTTCTCCTTCGTACACCCCTGGCCCGCATCGAGCCCCAAGTTCACGTTGCTCAGTATCCCTGAGTCCCTTCTCCGGACTGGGCTCTGAGCTGGACATGGGACAACTAACAGTGCCAGCCACCATGGCGTTCAAGGGGTGCCCAGCCTGGAGGGCACAGAAATACAAACACTCGGGGTCCCTCGCTGACCCCCAAAGGCCCCAGATGCCACCCGTGGACCCTCTCCTGAAGGCAGGACCTCATTCTGGACACCTCTTATGTGCTGGACACATGGCTCTCAACCTCAGAGAAACCCAGCAGCTTGGTACAATCCCTCCCATCTGGAAGGTGACCGAGCTGAGCTCAGACAGGGCTGGCTCACTGGGAGTGGCAGGCCTGAGGCCGAGGCCCTGACATCCTCTTGCCCATTACCGCGGGCCCCGGCCTACCCGCTCTCGGCGATACGTGTCCCAGACGCAGTTCCAGATGCTGCTGTTCCTGGGCTCTGTCTGGATCTTGACCTGCGAGAGAAGCAGACTTCAGGAAAGGGTGGCTTCAGGCCGACAGCAAGGTCAGTAGGCCTGGGGGGGACAAGCCAATGCCTTGATTGTCGGAGGCATGTTGGGGACCGGGGGCAGAGCAAGGACCGGGAGCCCGTGTAAGACAAGAACCCTGACGCACAGGTGAGAAGAGGGGCTGATGTAGTCCCAAGGGGCGTGGGGAGGGCTGGTCGGATCAGCCGGCCAGAAAGGTCTCCGGCCACGGATGGATGCAGGAGACTGGGAGGGCAGCCTGATCCCAGCCAGGGGCCATAGGATGGGCGGTGGCGGCCTGGCCATTGCCATACCTTCACCGTGTCCAGGGGGTAGCCCACAGCAACACCGCAGATACCTGGAAGGAAATCAGAGGGACATGGTGAGGAGCAGGAACAGCCCGACCTTGTCTCATGGAAGGAGGTGAGGGCGAGCCCCGACCAGCTCCCGCCGAGCCTGGACACACGCTCCCCGTCCACACCGTGTCTCATCAGCCCTGAGCACACTGATGCAGAGAAGGCAACTGAGGCTCAGCCAAGCTGCCAGCAATTTCTCCTTCTGTGTCTTGGCCGGGTGATGCCTCATTCCAACAGCCAGGGACGCATTTCGACACCTGCCGGGCCCTGTCTCCAAGCCAGGCAGCTCTTGTCCTCCAGCCTTGAAGGGTCTGTCTGCGTTTCAGCTGCGGGCTGTGTATGTAGAAGAAGGGCACAGACCCTACAAAGGCCAGGAGGTGGGAAATCCCAGGTCACCCAGGCCTCTGGGAAGGACTGCCTGGAACCACAAGTCTGCGTGGAACAGAGTGGGACGTGAGGCTTTCTAGACCAGGGTCCTCCCCCCTGCAAAGGGCCAGGTGCCACCATCCTTTCTCTTTCCACCAGAGCCTCAATGTCCAAGCCCCCAGCACTGCCATGGGGAAGCCAGAGACCCACACAGCCCTGGGGTTACATACCCTGGGGCGAGGGGTAGTGAGGGCCACCTGAGGACAAGGCTCTTGGGGGCTCTGCCCTATTTATTAGGCATCCCAGGACTCAATAGGTGTGCATGAATGAATGAACGAATGTGAGGAAATGAACAAAGGACTGACTGAACGACTTGATTAGAATTATCCTCCTTGACTCTCGCAGAGACCCCACCGAACTCCTACTCACTCATCAAAGCCCCATCACAGCTTCACCTCCTCTCTGGAGCCCTCCCGACCCCTGAATCTGGGCTGCCTCTGTGCCATTAAACATATTGATCACAGCCCGATCACGTGGTTTTGCTGCTGTCCCACGCATGCCACGTCTGTCCTCCACAAGGACAAGACCCAGGTCTTCGAGAGCCCTTCCTGGCTTTGTGATCTTCGCCAAGTCAAGCCCCTTCCTTCTCTGAGCCCCCTCCTTAGGGGCTAACATGCAGGGAAGCAGCTGGTCTTAGGCCCGGCACACAGTCACACGTCAGAAATGTCACCAGAGACCCGGGGCTCCAACCTGTCCTGGGTCAGCACTGCCCTCCCCGCCTGAGGGAGGACACCCCACACCATTCCCAGAAGTATCGACCAGCACCCTTGCTGTTTCACAAGACAGGGCAAGGCCAAGGGTTCCTCGCCCAGAATAGGCTCCAGCCTGTAGGATGGAGGGTCGGGGGTGGGGGAAGACTGTCCCCCACCTGTTTCCCAACGGGCTGTTATCTCTCTGGATCCGTCTTTTGTAACCAGCCATTTCCCCAGAAGGGAAAATAGTTTGGGAGGCCAATAGGCGGGGACAGCAGGCAAACCAGCCGGTGGGTATGGCCAGGGCTCCGCAGGGCCTCTCCCCCTCCCCGCCCACCCCCTGCAGTCTGCATTTCCGGATCCAGGCCTGTTTGTCCTCACTGTCCACCCTCCCTCTGCCTCTCCTTCCTTCCCACAGCTGGGCCATTCCCCGTGAGCCTGCCAGCCCCCTGCCTGGGCGGAGACCACCCTCTGCGCACCCCCATCCCCCACTGAGGGCGCAGGCTGAGAGGGCGGGGCTGTGCAGACTCACCTCCCCTGTGCCGCCCCCAGCGCGTGCGGCCCACACCAGGGCGCAACCACTTCCAGAGCCCCGACACCCCACTCCCCACTGCCACGGGAGGGTCTACTGCCAAGGCCCAGCACTTCCCCACACCTCCTGGTCCCCCACTTCCCCACGCCCCTCCGTGTCCATTACCTCCGATGGCTCCAGCCACAAAATCCATTGACAGCGCTGTGCTGGGAAAGGCCCTGGGTCTGCCTGCCGGACAGCGGTCTGCCACCACCGGGGTGGCCTCGACCAACTGGCCAGCTACTGGCCGGCCTTAAATAGCCCGGGCTGGGGGAGGGACAGGAGACGGGAGCCTGCTGACCAGTGGCCTCGAAGGCAGACGCCCTGCGGGTCAATGCCCAGACCCAGGCACTGGGCAGCTGGACTCCCTCTCATACCCCCCCCCCAAGAGGACCCTTGTCCCAGTGCCCTGGGGACCCAGGGGTCAGGGAAGTACGCTAGAGGCCACAGGAGGTGGCAAGGCTCAGTGTCCACACTGCCTGCACGGCTGGGCCCCGGGGCCAGGTGCAGACACCTCCCGGGAGGTCCGAGGATGGGGCTGTGGTGCCCCTGTCCCTCCGAGCCCAAGTTCAGGCCTTCATGGGGTCTTCGGGCCTCCCCAGCCGCCCTCGAAGCTCCAGCCTACTCACTCGGCAGACACCGTCGGAGCTGGGGCTGCGCCGAGGAGGACCAGCCGTCCTCAGGAGGCTCCAGCGGGCAGGAGGGAGTGGGGGCGAGCCCGGGAAGCCTGCACCAGCCCCCCCTTTCCCCACCGCGAGCAAACATGGGTCCCAGCCCGGCGTCTGCTCCGCGCCCTTCACACTGCCCTGACCCCACGATGTCTGTGTGCACCCACATCTGTTTCCCGTTCCCCCAGCCCCTCCGGCTCTGCCTCTGCTCAGCCCCCAGCACTCAGCACTGACCAAGCCCTGAGGGCCCCAAGCCCTGCGGGACCCACTGCTAGGGACCAGCGGCCCCGTTGCTGACCGGGCCTCTCACGAAGCCAGGGCACTCCTGAAGGGGAGGCGGGGCTGATGGCTCCCATTTTACAGACAGAACCACTGAGGCCCAGAAAGGGGATTTGTCCAAGGCCATGCAGGTGGTGAGGCCAGATGTGACCACCAGACACTCTGGAATGACCAGCCCCTCTCTGATGCCAAGGGCCAGGCCCTGAGGCCCATTAGCTTTGTGCCCATGGCCGTCACCCAGTGGGCCCTCCCGGGGGCTCAGCACATTCTCCCATATGAGCCATACGGCAACGCTGCCAGGTGGCCGCGGGGGCCCTCAGGCTTGAGGAGACTGTGCACGTGCCCACGGCCACACAGAGTGAGTGTTCTGCTGGCCAGAAAGCTGGCAGGACCAGAATGGATGGATCCAGGGTTCAGACCATCTCGTCCAGGTGGCGCTCGGGTCAGGGACTGTGTGTCTGCCTGTTTTCTTGTGTTCTGACCGGTGGACGCAGCCGGCCTTGAACAGGTTGGGTGCTGACGGAGGGCCAGCCCCATCCCTGCCTGCCTGGCCACTGCAGGTGAAGCGGGGACAGGCTGGCAGTGGCAGCTGCCATGTCAGAGGGCAAAGGGCAGGATGGAATCCACCCAAGTTGTGTGCGGATGCCCAGCCTCACCATTGCTTGGGAACCAGGCTGTTTGCATTCAAAGATTTTATTTATTTACCTATCAGACTGAGAGAGAGCCCGCGCAAACACAGCAGGCAGAGCGACAAGCAGGCTCCGGGCTGAGCAGGGAGCCCGATGCGGGACTCGACCTTGAGATCACGACCTGACCCGAAGGCCGACGGCTCACCTGCTGAGCCACTCAGGCGTCCCGCCTGGGCTGCTGGCATTCAAAGCCCAGCTCTGAGACCACAGCAAGACATGAGTCCCTGCCTCGTGGCTCTTGCATTCCTGGGAGACAGACACCAAGAGATGAGGTGACCGGAGCACAGGGACGGAAAACAGCAGCGAGCGCCAAGGACAGGGACAGAGGAGGGAGACAAGGAGTGAGTTGGGGGCGGGGGGCAGGCAGCCCAAGACGGTGACACAGGAGACAAGTGTGTTTGCCCCCGTCACTGCCGCCAAGGATCACCCACCCTTTCTCCCGGACAAATGTGCCCAAACTTCACCCTTCTCCTCAGCCGACCCAGAAAACACGCCACCTCGCCCTTCGGGGCGGCAGCTCCCCGGCCTGTGCGAGCTTCGGGCAGGGAGGGCCGTGCCAGGCCCGTCTCTGAGCCCACAGCACCCAGCACGGGGCGTGCTGGGGGGGGCAAACAAGCCGGTGGACGGAGGGGCGGGCAGATGGATGGATGGACAGATGGGCGGAGGGAAGGGGGGATGAACAGGCGGACAGACGGACGGCTGGGGGGGGTGAGTGGGTGGAGGGATAGGTAGGTAGATGGAGGGATGGACAGACAGACAGAGGGACTGCAGGATGGACAGAGGAATGGATGGGTGGAGGGGTGGGGGGTGAGTGGACTGGCAGTGGAAAATACAAATGAATGAACAGTTGGGGGGGTCACCTGCCCATCCTCGGCTTGAGCCAACACAGGAGGTGGCAAGGAGGACGTTAGGTGGCTGGGCAGCCAGGGGTCTTGGCCGGGGAGAGTCCCACACGGTCTGGGGGAGAGCTCGGGCTGGGCCCCCAGCCTGGGTTTGGCTCCAGGCTCCACCTCTCCCAGATGGGTGGCCTTGGGCCCATAGCGTTACCTTTCTGGGTGCCGGGCAGAGAGCAGAAGGCAGAGTCCAAGGGAACCTTCCGGGGCCACTCCTCTCAACAGGCAGCGTTACTGATCAGCACCAAGGCCGGCTTTAGGCCTTCCTCCGCCAACACCAGAACCCCTCCGAGGGCGGGCCCCCACCCCTGAGGCTGGTCTTCTGGGAGGAGGCAGACATCGCACTGGAAACCCCAGCCTGGGGTTGGGAATAGGGGGGCGCTGGCCCCACTGGGCACAGGGACTTGCCCGCCAAGGGGCCAGACACATTCCAAAATGCATTTTTACGTTTGATAAGAAAAACTATAACTCTAAGTTGTTTTATTTTTAATTTTTTTAAGATTTTATTTATTTATTTGACAGAGTACAAGTAGGCAGAGCAGCAGAGGGAGAGCGAGAAGCAGGGTCTCCACTGAGCAGGGAGCCTGATGCGGGGCTCGATCCCAGGACCCTGGGATCATGACCCGAGCTGAAGGCAGAGGCTTAACCCACTGAGCCACCCAGGCGCCCCTGTTTTGGTTTTTTTTTTTAAATCCAGACTGATGAGAGGGAGCATACAAAGCGAATGCCTCGCAGTTCAGGTCTGGGTCCTGCTTTCTGGTCAAAGGCAGGCAAACATGAACATTATCTTTTTTGTTGTCTTTTTTGTTTTACTTTGTTTGAGGAGGGGGAGGGGCAGAGAGAGAAAGAGAATCTCAAGCAGGCTCCCGGCCAGCCCAGACCCCAGCACTGGGCTTGATCTCACCGTCCCGGAGATCACAACCTGAGCGTAAAGCAAGGGTCCGACGCTCAACTGACTGAACCCCCCGGGCACCCCCACACATTTCCTTTTTCACTGTCATTTTGTGGTTTGCTTCTTTCTGTTACCAACTTGCCTGCGACGCTTGCCCACCATGGCTCCGAGAACTTCCCCACTGTGCATGTCCTGCCTGCCGTCTGGCCGAGGGTTGGCCGGGGGCCGGGGACAGAGGCTGACCCAGGCTTGGCTCTGGTCCTGCCCGTCCTCACGTGTGACCCGCGTGACCCGGGAGCCTAGGCCTCAGGGTCCTCACCTGTGAAGCGGAGATTCCGCTACCCACTGCCATCCAGCTATGGGAGTCCTGAGTGGTCAGTGTCTGGAAAGCCTCGGGAGCCGAGCCTGGCAGGCCGTCAGCGCGCCGCGTGTGGCCGCGATGATTTAATTCACAACTGATAGAAGTTGGCTCGTTTCCAGCTCAGAACAGAAAGTCGTCGCACAGGCCTGCTTTGAGGTCTTCCCTTGTTTCCATGGGGTACACTCTCGGAGGGAGACGGCTGAGTCAAAGACACCCGATCTATCTTTCATTTTCACATACTTTGGAGTAGGATTTGGAGAGGTCGAGGAAGGGCAGTGGGATTTCCGTGTAATGGACATGGGCCAGGAGCCCCGAGTGGGCATGGGGACCCAGGCTGGCTCCAGAGACTAGCAGGCCGGGCATTTCCAGGAAACGGGGCTCCAAGATCAGGAGAGCCCTGGTTCTCACCCAGTCACTCTGTGACCAGGAGCAAGCCACCTTCCCCTGAGTCACAGTTTCTCCATCTATAAAACGGGACAGGAGATAACAGCATCCTCTCCGGGCTCGGCCCTGCCATGTGATGCCCCGCGGGTGGCCGCAGACCTCACGGCCCCAGGGAGGGGGGCCACGAGCATGCACCCGCCTTTGGGAGGAGGGTGTCTCTGGCATCTGCCGCTGGCCCTCGACCTTTGGGGCTCTCCACAGGACGACTCCCGACATGGCTCCCAACATCCCCCCCCCCCCCAGAGCTGGAGCTCGAAGAGGGGGCGGCAGGGGGTGGCCACGATGCCTCGGTGACTGTCTCAGGAGTGACACGTGGTCATTCCCACTGCTTTCTATTCCCTGGACGTGACCCGGACATTCCAGCCCAGGCTCGGCGAGAGGGGACTTTGAAAGCGGGGAGTGTGGAAGGATTAGTGGACGGGTCTTCCGGCCGCCCCAGACAGGCAGGAATGGGAACAGGTGAGCGCGGCCAGCCCATCGCCGAGAGAAACCTGTCTCCGCTGGGGCTTCACGGAGGCTTCCAGGAAGGGACACTTCGGAGCTGCTCATGAAGTCAGGAGGGACCCACAGGAGTGCCGAGCAGTGTGATTCCCAGTGTGGACCCTGAGGGCAGGCTCACGGGGGATGCCCCTGCGGGCACACAAAAATCTTCAAGAACACAGACCGGGTGAACGAGAAGAGAGAGAGAGACCTCCCAAGCCCCCTGTGGCGTACACCCCGGAGGCACACCTGGCCCCTCACCAGCCCTCATGCTCCCTGCCACGTGGCATAGAAGCTAAGGGCCTCGCTCCCAAGGGGGCTGAGGACAGGGACTCCAGAGGACAGAGCCTGAAGCAGCAGGACAGGTGACAGAGGGGAGATTCTGGTGGGGGGAGGGAAGGGACTGTCCCCGGGCAGCTGCCCCAGGAAGACGCTGCCTGGCTGAGCGACCATGACAGGAGGAGAGCCGTGGAGGAGGAGGGACACCGAGGTAGCACAAGGCCTTTCTGCGAGAGGTTTGGGAAGAGGGGGACTCCGACTCCAGGACTCCTGCAAGAGGGCAGCGCTCCTGGATTCCAGGAAGCTGAGGGTATGTGGCCCATCCTCTGCCTGTCTCTGGAGCTTCCCCCCAAACCTGTGCTCCCCGTGGGTCCATGACTATCCCAACACGCCTCAGGGCTCAGGACAGGTCGTTCTCTGCCCGCTGTCACGCCCCCTCTGGCCTCCCAAGGTGCCAACTCCAGCTCACCTGGCCGCCCAGCCCAGGGCCCTGGTGGGGGCACGCTGCCCTCGGGTGCCCTTTTACACAGCCCTTCAGCTGGGGACAGTGGTCTGCTTCTCCGACCCCCAGGCAGTGTGGCACCCCAGATGGGGCAGAGCTGGGCCGGCTCATGTCGGGCCCCAGGGCCAGCCCGGAGGGTGGGCTCCAGGGGGCCCGGGAGCCTCGCCACCTCTGAATGAGCGGCGGGCACATGCTGTGTCTGCCACACGTGGCTGGGCGCCACGGGCCTGGCTCCTCTGTCCCGCCGGGCTGGGCCGGCCCAAACTGTGGATCACCCCTGGGGCCCTCGGGGTTAGGGGCACCCACAGGCAGGCCCCCTGTACGCTCTGGTCTTAACCTTGAAGCATTCGCTATGAGTCTATTTATATCGTCCCCCTCTTGAGTTTCTGGTCATCTCCTCATCTGGCCAGAGGCCCCTTATTCCGGTCTCTCGTACACTCCAAGGCCGAGCGGGCTGGGAAAGGTGCCACGCACAAGAGAGGCCCAGGGCTCACCTGGAAAGACAAGTGTGTGGAAGGCCGCAACACTCCGGATGGCATGAAGATGCCGGACGCCCACGCAGCACGCTAGCGACTCTGGGCTTGACTCGTCCCAGCAACCACTTCGCATCCATTTAACGAGAGAACGTTGGGCCCCGTGGACTTGGGAGGACAGTGGCTGGGTGTCCCCATCAGGTCCCCAGCCCTTCAGGCTCTGAGGCCCAGACCCACTGCTCCCGGAGTCTGATTCCTTAGGTCTGGGAAGCTGTGTCTTAGCTAGCATCCTGGCAAACTCCAATCCCGGAGATCTGGAAGGGGGAGCCTGTGGCCGGGGCCCCACAGCAGGACGGGCCAGGGCCCCGCTCCCCTCACCCAGGTCTGGCTCCTCAGCTGCCTGCTCGCCCTGCCAGAGCTGGCAACGTGACCCCTGCTCTTTTTTTTTTTTTTTTAAATGTAGGCACCAAGCTCAGCATGGAGCCCAGTGTGGGGCTTGAACTCACAACCCCGAGATCAAGACCTGAGCTGATGGGGCACCTGGGTGGCTCAGTGGGTTAAAGCCGCTGCCTTCGGCTCAGGTCATGCTCTCAGAGTCCTGGGATCGAGTCCCGCATCGGGCTCTCTGCTCAGCAGCGAGCCTGCTTCCCTCTCTCTCTCTCTGCCTGCCTCTCTGTCTGCTTGTGATCTCTCTCTGTCAAGTAAATAAATAAAATCTTTAAAAGAAAAAAAGACCTGAGCTGAGATCGAGTCGGATGCTTTACCAACTGAGCCACCCAGGTGCCCCTGTGACTCCTGCCCTTGAGTCAAAACCGACAGGCAGGGGTGCACGGGTCTGGCTCTCAGGGACACGTGCGCACACACACAGACCCCCTGGGCCGGGAGAGGTATGGCCCCCTTTCTGCACCTCCCGGCCTCCTCATCAGGGCCGACTGTAGCCGAGCGGGAAGAAACTTTGTTTAGGAAGTTTTTCATTCTAAAAATACATGTTAGAAAAAACAATCACCCCAAACCCCCAGCACGCCTCACCTCTTTTTCACAGAACACAGGTCCCTGGAGAAGGTTCAGGCTGTCGGCCGGCGGGGCCTCCCACTGGCCTCACCCCCCACCCAGGGTCCATCACCTTCCACAGCTCGGATTCTGTCAGCTTGCACATTTATTGAGTACCTGCTGTATGCCTGCCTTGTTTAGGCTTAATAAAGAAGACGGAGAAGGGCCTTGTCCTGGTAGAGCTCACATTCTAGTGAGAGAGAGGTCATAAACACGAGGAGAAAATTAATGTCACCCTAGGAGTTGAAAGCTGTGTGGGGAGGGGCGGAGGGCCGTCTGCGGTAGATGGGGGAGGCCAGCCAAGCCCCTTGTCAGGAGGTGAGGAGTGAACAGGGACCTGAGTTCTGGAGGCGATCCCAGCAAGGGAAGGGCTTCCCAGGCAGAGGAAGCGGCCTGTGCAAGAGCACTGGGGTGATGATGGGCTTGGAGTATGGGTGCGCGGCCAGGTCACCGTGGGCTTAGAGGCACTGAACCTAGGTTCTATCCCAAGTGAATGGGGAGTCAGTTGACAGCCCTGTCCTCCTCCCGCCTCACCAGGGTCAGAACAGCCTCCCATCACTGAATCCACGTGACTCCTGGGAGGCGAGAAACAGAGGTGAGTTTTCTTCGCCTCTATTCCTGCTGGTGTTTCTAGTTCTTCCGCATGGGACCCATCTTGTGTAAGAAATTATAAAAGCCATACAAAGTGGGGTACCCGGGTGGCTCAGTGGGTTAAAGCCTCTGCCTTTGGCTCAGGTCATGATCCTGGGGTCCTGGGATCGAGTCCCGCACTGGGCTCTCTGCTCAGCAGGGAGCCTGCTTCTCCTCTCTGTCTGCCTCTCTGCCTACTTGCCATCTCCGTCTATCAAATAAATAAATAAAATCTAAAAAAAAAAAAAAAAAAAAAAGCCGTACAAAGTAAAAACTTGCACCATGCATTTTAGTGACCTGGCTTGATCCCTAGTCCCGTCACACTCCCTCCCTCCTTTGCTGTCCCCCCACTGCTCTGGCCTTGAGCCCCTCCTGCCCCCTAAAGTCTGGGGCCTGAGAAGAGCCCTGCCAGGTGGCCTCCCCAGGAACAGAGGTGGGGCCTCGGGCGCTGGGGAAGGTGAGGGGTTTGAACAACCACATTCTGTGCTCTAATTTGAACTTCAGGAAATGAAACAGACACAGAACCCGACTGCTGATGTCATAATACAGGCTTCAAAATACAGGCATTGCGCACTCGTTTACTTGGCCGTGACTTCCTTGTTTTCCCTTTCTGGTCTCTCCTGAACGCCACCAGTCTCTGGAGGTCAGGCTGATCACTCCCAGGGAGTCCAGGCTCATACTACCTTCCCCAAGCGTGACATTAACTGCAAGGCACGTGCATTCTCTTTAAAAAAAAAAAAAAAAGGGATGCCTGGGTGGCTCAGTCGGTTAAGCAACTGCCTTTGGCTCAGGTCACGATCCCAGGGTCCTGGGATGGAGCCCCACATCGGCTCTCTGCTCAGTGGAGAGCCTGCTTCTCCCTCTCCCTCTGTCTGCCGCTCAGCCTACTTGTGCGCTCTCTCTCGCTGTCAAATAAATAGAATCTTTAAAAAAATAAAAAATAAAAATAAAAATATATGTATATATACACATATATTTATATATACATATATATTTACATATAAATATATACATATATAATACAACTTAAATATTTAAATGAAAATATATATGTAAAGCAGGGTGCCTGGATGGTACAGTTGGGTAAGCATCCGGCTCTTGGTTTTGGCTCAGGTCATGACCTCAACGTCGTGAGAGGGAGCCCCCCATGGGACTCCACACTCAGAGGGGAGTCGGAGCCTGCTTGAGATTCTCTCCCTCTCCTTCTGCCCCTCCCGCTGCTTGTGTACTCTCTCTGAAATAAATGAATCTTTTGCACACACACACACACACACACACACACACATAAAGCAGGTCGGGCCGTCCTAGTTTCCTTCTCAGCTGTCCCATCATAGCTTCTGACCTACTGCCTGTTAAGGTACACGACTTTCTTCTCAAGCCCCCAAATCTAGAGGTAGCTGCTGCCGGCCTTGTGCTCTACCTCCCCGGGCATCGGCAACCAGAGGACAAGCGTCCCTAGCAGTGAGTCACCTCGGTGTAGCTTAACTGTCATGCCTTGGAGGCCTCCAGCCACCCGAGCAGTCCCACCGTCAACTCCTGCCTGTCTTGGGTCTGGGCTTCTCCTGGGGCCCATGTTTTTGCTTTTCTGCTTTTCTTGAGGTCAGAGGCTGGCGATATTCAAACCCAGGCCTCCAGACCCCTAGTTCAGGGCCCACCAGCCATCACGAGCACTGGACTAGGAGTCAGCAGATCTGGGTTTGGGTCTCTGCTTAATGAATATTCTGTCTAGAGTTTAAAGAATAAAAGGAAATCACACGTGACTGTCGGATTCCTGGTGGCCTCTGGATCACCATGGATCACGGCTTCGCTGATGTCCCCCCTAGCACCAGAAATACAGATCCGTTGTGACACCCTCGCGATTTCAGAAAAGGTACAGCGAGAGTAAAAGAAGTGTGGATCTGCGATGACCTGGAAACACCGCATGGAGTGTGGTCCCAACCACAGGACCATGAAGAAGGAAGTTGGGCCCCAGGCCGGAAAGGTGTTATCTCACCCTCATTGTGAAGGAGAAAGTGTCCAGTCAAGTCCAGTCCCAACCGGACAGTCCAGGCCTCCTGAGGCGCTGGGGAAGGAGGGAAGGACAGGTCTCTGACCAGGCAGGGGTCCTTGCCACTGCCAGTCTCAGGGACTCTCCCCCCGGGCGGACTGCATCGTACCAGCTCCTCCTCTGACCCCATCGTGTGCCCCCGCCTCCCCCGCCGCCCAGCTCGCCCAGTCCCGAGGCCTCCGGTGCCCCCTCTCCGCCACGCGGCTCCGGGCACGTCCAGGAACCTGCCCGGCTCTGCACCCTTCGCGGCTCCCACGGCCCCGCAGCGCGCGGGCAGGTGCGGACCCCAGAGGGGCGCCCCATGCCCCCCTTCCCCGTCCCAGCCCCCTCCCCGCCTCCCGGGAAGGCGGGCGCGCTCGGACCCGGACATCCCGCGTACCCGGCGGGGCGGGAGCACAGGCGGATCGCCCGCGGGGCATCACAGCTAGTGGTGTCCGAGCCTGGGAGGATCCTGGCTCTAGGCGCCCGCGTCCCCATTACACGGGCAGGGACCCGGGGTTTGGCGGCAGAATCGGGATCTGGCCCCAGGCCCCAGGTCCCCGGGCCCGGTCCAGAGCGAGCACACCCCGCCTCCCGCTCAGCTGACCCGTCGCGCGCACGCCGGGAGGTTCCCGCCCCGCACAGGCCGCGGTCAGGCCCCGCGCTCCGGGACCCGGCCCCATCGTCCCGCCGCCCCGCGCACCGGGCCGCCTCTCCAGCCCGGAACGGCGCGGGCGGGCGCACGAAGCACATTCTTTGTCTGCGGCGCCCGTGCGCCTCCCCCGCCCGTGCGCCTCCCCCGCCCGTGCGCCTCCCCCGCCCGTGCGCCTCCCCCGCCCGCCACGTCCCCCCCCGCCCCGCCACGTCCCCCCCCGCCCCGCCCGCCCCGGACACGCCCAGCCAATGAGGCGCGGCGACGGTGCGCAGGGCCCGGGGTGTTGTCCGCTCCTCGCCCCCCCATTGGCCGCGCTCTGCACCCCGCGGGGCGGCCGGCAGGCGCGAGGGGCGGGGCGCGCGGCCCGAGGTGAGGGACCGCGGGCTGCGGGCGGACCGCCGCGAGGGCGAGCGAGCCGGTCAGCAAGGGTCGTGCGCTGACCCAGGAGCCGCGCACTGAGCCCCCGCCGCCGCCGCCCCCTGACCCCGGCCGGTCCCGGGCTTTGCGCCAGGAGGCGGCGGCCAGGCCGAGCCCCAATCCCCCGTGCCCGGGGGATCCCCGACGGCGACCCGCCCGGCGAGGAGCCAGAGGAGAAGGACGAGGAGGAAGAGCGGCCTCACCGGGGACCCGGCAATGGCGCTCGACTTCCTTGCTGGATGCGCTGGGGGTAAGGAGGCGGCCGGCTCCGGGGCGGGGTGGGAGGCCGGCTCACCTGCGGGCCCGGGGCCCCGGCGGCCCCCCCTCGGGTCGGGGTTTCGTCGCCTGCAGAATGGGGGTGACAATGCTCTGGTCTCACGGGGCTCTCGCGGGCGTGAACTGACAGCAGGCCCGGAGGGCGTCTAGCGCGCAGTCCGCGGGGGCACGCGTCGTTTAAACCCTTCGAGGCACGTCCAGACGAGAGGTCTGGGGCGCCGGGGCAGCACGGTGGCTTGGCCAAGGCGGGGACTCCCAGGAGGATGCCCCACCGCCCCGTGCGCGCTTCTAGCCGGAGGCCTCCGGCGCATCTCCCTCACCGGCTCTTGCATCCCCAGCCCGCGCCCACCCGCATCAGGGTCCCCTCCCAGGGCCGGAGAAGTTTGGGGTTGGCTGCACCCTCTTCCCCCACAGATGCCTGGGCGGGGCTGGGGCCGCAGGACGACCCCCTAAAGGGCTGGCCTTGGAGGGCCCTGAGGGGCGCCGTTCGGACCCCAGGCGCCGAGTCACGCTTTGGCACGCCGCGCCTTCCTACGCCGCTCCGTGAGCTGCTGGGGGGCGACTCCACCCAGGTGGCGGCGTGGGCTAGCCCTTGTGCTCACGCGTGCGTGTCCCCGGTGTGGGGCCCCTTCACGCGCGCCGGGCTCCTAGGGCCCTCCCCAAGCCTGTGTCCCCGAGAGAGCGGCAACCACTGTGCATTCCTGGCTCTGCTGTGGGCCACCCGGGACACCAGGGCGGCCGCTTCCCTGTTGTGCCTTGGGATTTCTCTGCTTTTTCTTGGAGAGCTAATGCACTCGATTGGTATTAATTGCGAGCCAGGTTTCACTGCAGGTAATCCGCACCGAGGCCGCAGAGTTGCGGGGGGGCGGCACCCCGGGTGGGGTCCTGAGCTGATGGCGGCTTCTCTCCTCCAGCACCTGTCTGCTGGGGTTTGGCGCTGGGCTCCGTGGGGGCAAAGGAGAGGGACTAGCAATGGCCTTTGCAGCCTGAGCTTCCTGCTTTGGGCAGGAGGAGACTGGCAGAGAAGAGAGCGTGCCAGGGAAGTGATCTGTGTGAAGAGATTTTAAGAACTTCCTAGACTGTTACCCAATCCGGCTGCTGAAGGGGGAAAACCCAGAGCTTTTCATAAATGGGTGCACTTCTCCGAAGCCCAGGCCAGGAGACAGGAGGCGGAGTGGGGGGGGGGGCAACCTCTACAGATCCAGCTCTCAGGTCCCCGATCCCCCACCCCATGATGCCACTCTGCCTCCTGTGGCTGCCCTGCCCGCTCCTGCTGGGCCCCAGGCCCTCCTCTACCACTCCCCCACCAAGTGATGGCTCAGTGAGGGTGGGCTGTCCCATGGCTTCCCAGCTTCTTCAGGAGTGTGGATCCTTTCCCCAGAGGGGCAGGATTCCTTCTGATTTCTCCTGGGTGTCCTGGGAGCTCCCTGGGCGCTGCAGGGTTTGGGGTAGCACTACTCACCCTGAGGCCGGGGACCCATCCTCCCAGGCACGCGTGTTCAGTCACTCAAGGCTCTTACTCATCAAGGGCCCCTCCTGGAATGCCTTCTGCCCATCTTACTAGGCCCACCTAGGAAATCTTGTCCAGGCTCCAAGGTTGGGGCTAGATTAGAGTCCAGTACC
This sequence comes from Meles meles, assembly GCF_922984935.1. Lineage (NCBI taxonomy): Eukaryota > Metazoa > Chordata > Mammalia > Carnivora > Mustelidae > Meles > Meles meles. The sequence goes on along the minus strand of NC_060071.1, from coordinate 146,816,781 downwards.
ATAGTCGGCTCCAGGCGGCAGCCCCCGTCCCCACTGCCTTCCAGGGATCCAGCCAGGGGCTGCTGGTAAGCCCCTACCTTCCTGCTGTGCTTGTGGAGGCCTGAGTCTCCCAGGATGGAAGTGGCTGCCACGTTCTTTGTGAGGGTCATTGGCCCCCCTCCCCCCGGGATCATCTGCTTTCTTTCTTTTTTTAAATATTTATTTATTTGACAGAGAGCACAAGGAGGCAGAGCGGCAGGCAGAGGGAGAAGGAGAAGCAGGCTCTCCACTGAGCAGAGAGCCCGATGTGAGGCTCGATCTCAGAATCCTGAGATCATGACCTGAGCCAAAGGCAGAGGCTTAACCCACTGAGCCACCCAGCCACCCAGGTGCCCCTCCTCTCCTGGGTCGAATAATCCTGGTCTTCAGAAGGGGAGGGACTAGTAGGACAGTGACCTGATTGTGTCCCCGGCCTGCCTTCTGGGTCCCTGGCATGGCTAGCCTGCCAGAGGGGTTGTCCGGGAACCATGCTCCCACCTTGGACCCCTGGGCCCTCAAGGCCCCTGCCCAGTTCCTTTGGTGGCCTGGGGTCTGTCTAGATTCAGATTCCTGGGCGGGAGAACAGTAGATCACCTCTGATTGGCTGAGTGTCGGGTCAGGGAGGTGGGGCAAGCACCTTGATTGACAGCATCCGGGTGTTCAGGTGGTGGGCCGGTCGGAAGGCCTGCCCGCACTCCCCGCCGGGGGTCAGTCCCAGGTTTTCAGTCCACCCACCCGCCCTTCTCCCTGCCGCAGCTGTGGATAGGAGGAGGCGGGGAGAGCAGCTCCATGGTGGGGCCGGGAACCCTGCCTGGGGAGGGCGGTCCCCTCTCCCACCCTGGAGAGGCCATGATGGGTGCCTCTAAGAATCCAGCTTACGTAAGGCGGTGGGCACTGGCTTGGAGGCAGAAGAAAGGGTCCCCTTGTGCTGCCCCAGTGACCTGTTTGGGAGCTGCTGTGGCACAGCTTCCTGGCTCTCAAGGTACTTGTGAGGTTAAAAGGACAAAGCTTTGGGGGACTGGAGGCCGGGATGGAGGCAGGCCCCAAGGCCCTCTCTGTTTCTGTGAATGGGGATGTCCTAGGTGAGGAGAAGCCCCTCCCCTGAGGGCCGTGAACTGAGCCTCTGGGGAAAGTAGGAATGCAAGTTGCTGCCATTGGGGAGGCCTTGGTGGGGCCTCCCAACCAGCCTGGTGGGGTGAGGGGTCACCCCTCCCATCCCAGAGGCTGATGAAGGCTGGTCTAGAACCTGACCAGGTCTGGGACCAGAGGCAGGAGGGTCCACTCACGGGAAGGGGACCTCCAGCATTTCCCGTGTGTGGTTCTTGGGGACCCCACAACTAGGCCTGGGTGTCCAGGGCATGGATGGCCAGAGGGGCCCACAGCTGGAGGGAGAAGGAAGGCCAAACAGCACACCCCAGCCAAGAGTCAGGTTTCCAAAACCCCAGGACATCAGTTACAGCCCCAGAAAGTAAATTCTAGAACTAGGCTGTTCCAATTTAGAAAATTCACAACAGGAAAAAGAAGGTGGCTTGCAGAAGATAGAAACAAAGTGTGTCTCCAAGGACCAGAGACGCAGGTATAGAAGTCTCAAGGGACAAGGCGCCTTGGGGATGCCTTTTCATCTTGCTGTGAATGCTAGGGGTCCAGAAGGAGAAGAATAAATATGTAAGAGTGGAAATTTTCTGTGATAAGAAAAAGGCCTGAGTCTTCAGAGTGAAAGTGTTGGTGTGGTACCAGGCAGGGTTACTTAAAAACAAAAACAAAAACAAAAAAAAAAAACAGAAGACACACCCTTGGCATCTCAATGACATTCCTGAAATCTACAGATAGAATCTCAGAGGCTTCCTGGTAAAACGCATATGTTACTGACAAGGAGAAGAAATGCACCGGCAACAGGTTTCTCAGCGGCAGCACCAGGCGCCAGAAGATGCTGGGATGTTGGCCTCGGGCTGAGAGCATCACCAGAGCGCACAGGACCGTGGCTCCCCAACAGTGTTAACAAAATAAATTTTGCAGAGAAGCAGGAATTCGGAGGCTATTCATTGCCCTCTATGTTACCTCCGAGACAAATAACCCAGAAAGGCAGCAAGCAAATGGCACTCACCCAGAGTAGAGACCCGCGGGAGGGGGGAGAGGCGAGGAGGACAGGGAAGAGCTCTGGGTCTGTGGAGTCTCTGGGTGTGGGCGAGTTGGGGGTAGAAGGAACGCTACCGGGGTGGGGAGCCTTCTTGGGGTGGCTCTTACTGGGGGGGGGGTGGGAGCGGTGGGCAGAGAGAGCCTTGGGGGCGTGAGGTTCATATCCTGTGTCTGCATAATAATTCTAAGTGTTCAAAATAAGAAGTAACCTTTAGCTGAACTTGAACGTTAGCAAGCAGGAGGAGGACAAATGGCAGTTTGCCTGAGCAGAAATGTGGAAGAGGAGAATGAGTAGAAGAATTCATTCACGTAAAGTAAGATGGGGTCAGGTCAGATGTCCCATCTTGGCAAAATCAGAGGGGAGCAGAGACCAAAGCCGAGCGGTAGCTTGTTTCCAGGAGTATGGAAAACAAAGTCGCAGGACCAGGCTGGAAGTCAGCCGTTGTGAAGCTATACCAGGCACACATAACCAAAAAGAAAGCAGGATCGGCAAAGTTCGTATCCAACACAGTGGATTCTAAGGCCCAAAGCATTGAATGGGATGGAGAGGACACCCCACAGTGATCACAGGTTGGAAAGCGGCTGCACAGTCATCCCGTCTAACCTCAGGGCGCCCACCACCATGATACCCAGCCCAACAGGGGGCAGGAGAGATGAGTGGTTAAGGTGGAGGGCCCCGGGCCCAGAGGTTCCAGGTTCAAATCCTCACCCCACCAACTTAGTAGCTGTGCAACATAGACATAGTCTCTCAGCCTCCCGTTCCGCATCTGTAAAATGGGCTAATAGTCCTTTCTTTACATGTGAGAGGGAGAGTTACTACACATGCTGAATGAACAACAGTGACCCCAGGTAGAAAGGTTACTGTTTGTCACTCAACAAATAGTACCTGTCTTAATTATAAATGCCCCAGCAGTAAAAGGGGAACCTTAAGAGATTCCCATAGGGAATTCTAGGGAGGAAGGTGTGGGAATTGGTGCATGGGGCAGGCCACCTCACTGAGCCTGGTGACTGGGGAAGCAAGGTGCCTGCCTCCCAGGGATAGTTGCCTGAGAACAGCACTCAGGACTCTGAAAGGCCCAGAGCCCACTTGGAGAGTGCGCCTTTGTCCTTCGAGGTGGGGCTGGGTTTGGGGCCTGGCTGGGACTGACGCAAATCGCCTGATCACAAAGTCTGGAGCTGACTCCCAGGGCAGCAGGTGACTCCCCTGCAGGGAAGGGAGTGGTCAGCCAGTGTCGGTAATACCTTGATACCTCTCCCCTGGCCCTGGGTCAGCCCTGCAGGGTGAGGGGGGTGGCGAGAGCCGATGCTCACACCCAGCACAGGTGAGGACCGTGAGCCACGGAGCCCGAGTTCCCTGTGAGCTTGGCCAGCTGCTGAGTGGCGGACGGAAAGTTCAAATCTGGGTGACTCTCTGGCCCCAAGTCCAAAACCCCTGGGTCCCCCTGCCATGCTGGGGGAGGGGAGTGGGGGGGACAGTTGTTGTCAGTCAAGTTCGGGGAGCAGCAGGGGCGGGAGAGACACCAGCTGTGAGTTGGACAGATCCTGGCGTGTCCTCAGGGATGTCACTCTCTTACCCCACTGTGCATGCAGACCTGAGGACAGAGGTGCTCAGAGGCGCCCGCACACAGGAGGCGCCTCTAAACGTTCTGCGTTCCCACCAGGCGGCTCCCATGCAGTCCTCCGAGCCGGAAGCCCCCCCCCCCGCAGATCTCTGAGGCATCTGGGTGACAGTCCTCCTTTTTCCCTCCAGGTGTGGCAGGTGTGCTCGTGGGACACCCATTTGACACGGTCAAGGTGAGTGTCTTGTCCTGGTTTTACTCTCAGGTCTTTGTGGAGACGCAGACGTTACACAGAGGCCTGAAGGGCTGGGGCGGCTGGAGGCCCCTTTCCAGGGACCAGGGAACCCCCGCGAGGTCTTCCCAGAGGTTCTGGAATAAACGTAGACTTAGGGTTCTGTGACACCCAGGTGGACGGCAGCGTGTCCGCTTTCCTTCTGGGTCTGGCCTTACACCTCCCAGCTCAAACGTGGAGGTCCATGGTGAGCCCTGAGCCTGAGAGGCCAAAGGACAGGCTTCCCCTTGCCCAGAGCAGGGGCTCCTCCCTGCAGAAGCCCTCCAGACATCTTGAAAGAGCGAGCAGTTCAGAGAGAAAATCCAGGACAGAAGAACCGGAACTTGTCGGTATTGCCCATGAACACGATCTTCTCTGAATGGTGATCCCCACTGGCACGAAACCGAGCCGGTTCCCAGGGGCTGGTGTGCACGCGCGTGGAGTTCTCGGCCCCAGCGGATGGCCCGGGGCGGGCACTCCTCCCACCGCTGCTCCTCCATAAACTGCCCAGATCCAGGTTCTCAGAGGCTCGCAGTGGAAACAAAGGAAGTCCATGTTGTCCAGCTGCAAATTCCCAAATAGAATGTTCTCCCTGTGGTTGGGGTTTTAAGTCCCGAAACGAGCCACGTCTGGAGTTTTCCTCACACGCTTCCCCCCGGGAATCAGGACGAGCTGTAAGCAGCAGGGCAGCAGGCCAGACCCTGTGACCCACTGTAAACACTGAACTTGGCAGTGCCTACTTGGGACAGCGAAGGCAAGGATGTCAGCCCGAGCTGAGTCTGAGGTCATTTCCTGTCCCCTCTTTTTCCAGTGGAAGTCAGGTGGTCCTTGGGCAAGGAAAGGACTCGGGACCTCAGGGCTGGGGTTGCCTTCAGCGTGGGCATGAGGGCCTGGCTTAATGTTCGGGCTCCGACCTGCACGTGTTCTGCCTGAGGCCTTATGTGGGCCCAGGCCCACTGCTCGCCCATCTGCCGTGTGACCTTGGGCCAGCCGCCTTACCTCAGGGCCCAGGCTTCTCATCGGCCAAGTGAGGCGCTGGGCAAGATTGCAGAGCCCTTGCGATGCCGGGTGCGCCACCGTCAGGCTGGGCTTACACGGAATGCCCGTTCTGCAGAGCACAAATCTACCCCATCATCTGCAATTTCGGGAGAAGGCTGAAGGACCAGGCTTTCTTGCCACATGGCAGCCCATGTCCCCCCAGAGCCTGCCGAGACCCTGTCTGCACAGCTGCTTGTGCCCACGGGCCTGGGCAGCCCCTGAAACCCATGAAGCCTGCCCCCAAGCCAAAGCAGCCCCGCCTGGCACCGGCCCCCACTCCCCTGTGTTTATAGCTTGTGGTCACATGTTGGGTTCGCTTCGTGAACCCAGCATTACAGGAGCCATGCCTCTCCGAGCCGTGACTCGGCCCTCAGCTAGCCCCACTCCCCCTCCTCAGTGCCCCCAGGCTGGGGAGGGCTCTGTCCTGGGGTCCCTGGCCACACCCCCAGCACTGATGGGGGGGCGGCGGAGCCTCTCCACCCCACAGGGCTCCTACCCCTTGGACACCCCTACCCCGCCCTTACCTCGCCCAGGAGGTGGCCTTTGAAGAAATCCACTGGTGACTTTGGCCCCTGCAGCCCACCAGCATCACATCTGGGCAAACCTGTTATAAACCAGGGTTCTTACAGATAGGAAAAAACCTGCCCCCAGGAATCCCCGCTGTCACCCAGCGCGTGACCCCTCATTGTGCTGGTCAGGGAACGTGCGCCTTCGGTTGCATTTAATGCTATGTCACCAGTGGCCTTATTTTTATTTTTTCAGATTTTATTTACTTACTTGACAGCGAGGACAAGCAGGGGGAGGAGGAGAGGGAGCAGGCTCCCCGCTGAGCAGAGAGCCGGATGCAGGGCTTGATCCCAGGATGTTGGGCTCACAACCTGAGCCAAAGGCAGAAGCTTAACCGACTGAGGGGCGCCTGGGTGGCTCAGTGGGTTAAGCCGCTGCCTTCGGCTCAGGTCATGATCTCGGGGTCCTGGGATCGAGTCCCGCATCGGGCTCTCTGCTCAGCGGGGAGCCTGCTTCCTCCTCTCTCTCTGCCCGCCTCTCTGCCTACTTGTGATCTCTGTCAAATAAATAAAATCTTTAAAAAAAAAAAAAAAAAAAAGAAGCTTAACCGACTGAGCCACGCAGGCGCCCTCCGCAATGGCCTTATTTTTTACTGGCCCTTTTCCAGTGGAAAAGTTAAACAATTCTCACTAAAAGAAAAACCAGAAAGGGAGAAGAGCACCTTTTCTTCATACTGACAAGTCGTGTTTCCCATTCTGTACACTTCCTCCAGGATCCCCCCCTCCACCACTGTGCCTGCCGTGGGCATGTGATATTTTTTTTAAATGAGTTTCATCATCAGACCTATACGCAGTTCTTCGGTTGGCTTTCTATTACAAAAATAACATACGTTGTAAAGAAATTTTTAACCATTATAGAGACATATAAACTAAAAAGGAAAAAAAAAAACCCAGTCCTTCATAGATCCTCTTCCCCAATCCTTAGTGATTTCTTTTTTAAGATCATTTATTTATTTATTTAACACAGAGAGAGCACACGTGGGGGGAGGGGTAAACAGAGGGAGAGGGAGAAGCAGACTCCCCGCTGAGCAGGGAGCCCGATGCGGGGCTCGAGCTGAGGACCGTGGGATGATGACCTGAGCCGAAGGCAGACGCTTAACCCAAAGAGCCACCCAGGCGCCCCCTCATTAGTGATTTCTGCTGAAAAACAGAAATGTCCACAGACCCATATATATTCCTTGTGCTTGGCAAAAGTGGGATTTACTTCAATAGCTCTGCTGTTGTTTTAACCGAAATCTGACACATATAGAAAAGTGCGCGCATGCCAAGTGTATGAGTCTATGAATCATCGCGAAGCACATGTCTGGGGAGAGAACAGGGTCCCCAGGAGGCCCCCCTCCCTGTCCTCCTCGCAGCCCCTCCCCCTTCTGCCTGGGACCGGACAGTAAGCAGGGTCACTGAGTGTAAAACTACTCTCACCTGGGAGTGGCCATCCCAGGGCAGGGGAGGGGCTGGGCCCTGGGGGCTCTGCGCCTGGATGTGATGTTGACATTTTATGTTCCTAGGGGCTCCCTGCATGGGGAGCAGAAGTGTAACTTTGCTGTAGACGAGCATAAGCCTCACCCTGGAGAGCTGGTCAGTATAGACCAGGGGAACCCGACCCTTCTCTGTCCCGGCTGATCCAGACCCCGGGCCTGAACCACACCCCGCCACACCTCTCCTCCTCCCGACTGGCAGGGGACAGGGAGGGCGTGAGGTGAGCTAGGGTCCAGCACAGGTCCTGGGGTGGGCACCCAGGGGGGGCTAGTGAAGAAAAATCAGCTCCTTCTGGACCAGAGGGTCTTCATGTCTGGGGTCTCAGCCGGTGGAGAGCTGGGAGCTGCGGAGACCACGAGCCACCGTCCACGTGTCCCGCAATCATGGTTTCTGCTCACACGGCCCGTTTAGTGGCTGCACGAGCAAGAGAAATGTCCCACCAGGAACCCCAGAACATGGGAGGGAAGTGAAAAACCTCACATGGAGAAAACAACCCGAGCAGAGCTCAAGGGGGTAACAGGTTATGAGGTCTTCAGGTGTTAATATGTTACGAACAGGTTGCTCAAGTCCTTTTGTTTTTCTCCACTGAAAATGCACCCCTCCCCCACCAGGTCCCGGCCCAGCGGGCAGCCAGGGTGGGACGGGGCGCCGGGGTGGCCCGCTGCAGCCTGTGCTTGCTTGTCAGACGCTCCGCAGAGCAGCCGCTGCCAGCTGCAGAGGTCCTCGTGGGCCCGGATGGTGCTTTTTTGTGCTTCAAAAGCATTCTGCTGTTAAGTGCATCTCCGGCCCGCCAGCTCCCCTCCCCACTCTGGCCCCGACCAACACAGCCAGGCCACTCCCGTTACTGGAGAGGACAGGCAGCCTCGGCTGAGGTGCAAAACCTCGCTGAGCCTCAGTGTTCCTATCTTTGAAGTGGGGGGGAGGTAACGCCGCCCACCTCGGCTGGTGATTCCCGGGTTACGCCCTCCGGTGCTGCCAGCCGTGGAGGGGTGTTCGTGCTGTGGCCCTGGCTGTGGTCCCGATTTCCGAGTCAGCCCCTGGGAACGGGACTTAACGCAGCTCACTCCCCCACCCGCATGACCTGGATTCTGAGGCCCACTGTGAGGCCGGGCTATCGCAGAGATAAGCTCTCTGTCAACAAAGAGTACTTTCACAGTAGGAGGTTCTGGACTCCAGGGCTCCAAGGGCAGCTGGGCGTGAACCCCCAGGTCCCGAGGGTGGTGACATGGTCACAGAGGAGGTGATGAGCCCCTCTCCTGTCGCTGCTTTAACTCAGGACCACTGTCCTCACACTGTCTACTGGCAGAAAGCAGGAGTCCCTCGGAGTCCAATGCTCACTGCTTTTAACACCCACTGTGGCACTGTCGGACCCCAAGGGGAGTTGGGTGATGGGAATTAGGTGGGGAGCCCCCCCGGCATCGGCCATGGTTTGCCACCAGGACAATGGGACGGTCTGGGAAAATGCTTCGTGTCCCAGTGTCCGCACATTGTGCAGACATAATGCAGCGAGAGGCTTAGCCTCTGCTTCTCTGAGATCTCGGGGGCCCTCCTCCCGCTCTGCAGCTGGGTGTCTTTGTGGCCGTTTGCCCACTGATACCCTCCCTGAAGAGGCACAGACACCTGCCCCTAGCCCCATCCTGGACTCCCAAAAGCCACAGAAAGCTCCTTGGCTCCCTGCCTCCAGCGTCCAGCCTTGGGCCGCCCCAAGGGAGCCTCCCTGGGCTGTCCTGAGTGCTGGGGCAAGGGGTGGGGAGCTCTGGCTCGGCTCGCCGCCTTTCACGGGGTCCTGTCCCTGCAGGTGCGGCTTCAGGTCCAGAGCCCGGAGAAGCCTCAGTACCGAGGGACCCTGCACTGCTTCCAGTCAATCATCAAGCAGGAGAGTGTGAGTGGCCTGGGCCCAGGCGGTTGGCAGTGGGGAACCAGCTTCTCGAATGCTTTGGGCACAGCAGGGACTTGGGAAAGGGGAAGGTTCGAACGCCCAGGCCTCTGCTGTCGAGGACATGGCTTCTGGGAGAATTCGGCTTGGTCCTCCGGAACGCGCGGGGTTGGGCTGGGGCCGAGCACGCGGGGGTCGCAGGGGCGAGGCGGGCCGGGCAGCTGGAGCAGGAGCGCACCTAATGGCGTGTGTATGCCCCTCCCCTTGCCCCCGCAGGTGCTGGGCCTGTACAAGGGCCTGGGCTCGCCCCTCATGGGCCTCACCTTCATCAACGCGCTGGTGTTCGGCGTGCAGGGCAACACCCTGCGGGCGCTGGGCCAGGACACGCCGCTGCACCAGTTCCTGGCGGGCGCGGCGGCGGGCGCCATCCAGTGCGTCATCTGCTGCCCCATGGAGCTGGCCAAGACGCGGCTGCAGGTGCAGGACGCGGGCCCCGCGCGCCCCTACCGCGGCTCGCTGCACTGCCTGGCGCACATCTACCGGCGCGAGGGCCTGCGCGGCGTGAACCGGGGCATGGGCTCCACGCTGCTGCGCGAGACCCCCAGCTTCGGCGTCTACTTCCTGGCGTACGACGTGCTGACGCGCGCGCTCGGCTGCGAGCCCGGCGAGCCGCTGCTCGTGCCCAAGCTGCTGCTGGCGGGCGGCACGTCGGGCATCCTGTCCTGGCTGTCCACCTACCCCGTGGACGTGGTCAAGTCGCGGCTGCAGGCCGACGGGCTGCGCGGCGCCCCGCGCTACGGCGGCTTCGTGGACTGCGTGCGCCAGAGCTACCGCGCCGAGGGCTGGCGCGTGTTCACGCGCGGCCTGGCCTCCACGCTGCTGCGCGCCTTCCCGGTCAACGCCGCCACCTTCGCCACGGTCACCGTGGTGCTCACGTACGCGCGCGGCCCCGAGGCCCGGCCGGACGGCGACGCCGCGCCCGCCGCCCCGTCGGGGCCTGGCCTGGCCCAGCCCTCCAGCCTGTGAGGCGGGCGCCCGGGTCGCCAGCGGGCCTGGGCTGCCTGACACGCGCGGGCCGGGGGGTGGGATGGGGGTGGGGAGGCGGGGGCGCCCTTGGCCGCGCCCTTGATGTCCGCCGCGGCCTCCGCCCAGAGACCGGGAACCTCCTGCCCGCACTGCCCGGTCACCGAGCTCCGAGAGGACGGCGTGTCAGCGTGGAGCCTGGCACTGTCACTTGGGGTCTCACCGACGCTCCAGCCTTGCCTGGGATCCGGGCCGCCGCCACCGCGGGGTCTTCGATGCCGCAGCGTTGGGCCATCCAGCGGCTAACCTCACATCGTCCCCCTGGCAGAGCTCTGGGGGCACTCGTCGGCCACCTGTCCGGTCTCTGTATTAGGGACGGAGAGGCAGCTCCGGGTGCCTCCTGGTGTCCCAGAACCCAGCACTCCTCTGATGCACTCCAGCTTCTCCACGTGGCACAGGGGGGAGTGCCCCTGCTGGTGACCCCATAGTAGCCTAGGGGCTGGGCTGGGGGACCAGGCAGGGGCCAGTGGGAGGGAAGCTCCGCGGTGAAGTCCAGCTGCGGGAGGGGAAGGCTGGTTGCCCTGCCGTCCTCAGGCTGCTTTTCTGTAAAATGGGGACACGGGTCAGCCACTGCGTGGGGCTCTGGCCGCTGGCCAGCGTTCCCTAAGCTGTGCAGAAGAGTCTTGAAGGACATGGGCACAGGAGGACCCCCACTCCCCAGTAAATGGTCTCCCGCAGGGAGTCTCCTCATGCTTGGTGTTCCCGTGAGCCCACGAGGGCAGGTCCTGTTAGTGGTCGCGGTACAGCGTGGCCGTGTATTTGCACAGGGAGGCGGATGCTTTTGCACAAGTTGGAGGTGACGGGCCTCCTTTGCCCTGAGCGGGGCTCAGCCTGTTGGGCGGTGGGATACGGTCTCCCAGGAGGCGGACTGGGGTCAAGGAAGACAAGACTCCTGCCCTATTCACGTGGCGTCGTTGTGTAGAACCCGCTGAAGGAATAAAATATTCTTTTGTTTTCTTAAGAGTGAAGCCTTGTTTGTGTCCATTCCCCACCCCCTTCCTGGAGTCAGAGGGGCCGGCTTGGGGGTCTGTGCTCTGGCAGCCGGAGGTGTGTGATCCGGCCATGCGCCAGCATCTGTCCACACCCTCGGTTTCCTCGTCTGCAAAATGGGGCTGACATAAGCATGAGGATGAGGGGAGTAAGCTCACAAGGTGCTGGGCGAAGTGTCAGCCGTTCGGCACATGGTCCTCATGTCTGTGGTTTCCCAGGAGCGAGGCCTGGGCCCTGCTCGCTCTTCACCTGGGAAGGCCAGACTGTGCTGTGAGCTTTTTGGGGTACGGAGGTATGGTCAGGGGACACTCGCTGAGGCCGGAAGGGGAGGTCTAAGCGGAGCTCTCAGAGGTGAGTGGATCTTTTTCCACGTGAGATTAGACCTAATCCAGTCTGAGAAGTCCCGGAGGGCTTCCTGGAGGAGGCCTCGTTTCCCAAAGGGGTGTCACACGGTGTGCCCACCCTCACTGCTGCTCACCTTCCTGGAGGCAGTGCTGGGCACCCCGTGTCTCCATAGCTACCGGCCTGGGGTCTCTTTCCTTCCCAACTCCCACTTCAAGGGAGGGCAGGAGATGGGGAGCCCCCAGCTCTCCCAAGAGGGACGCCGGCTCTCCCGTGTCTTTGCCTCACCCCACCTGACCTAACGCCCTGTATCAGCCTGTGACTTTGAGCTTGTCTGCAGAAGCTGGCTGGTGACCCCAGGGTCCCCTCCCTGGAGTCCCAGGCAACAGTTCCGACGCCTGCGGAGATCGCCCTCCCCCCGCCCCCATCTCTCTCACTTCCTCCTCCAAAAGAGACCCGGCAAATGCTCCAAACCCGGGCCCCCACCCCCGCCCCAGGTGCTGGTGGCGGAACATTCCCAGTGAATCAGGCAGGAAGGATCGGGAGAGCTGTGGGTTTTTTAATGAATTGGGACATCTTCTTTTCTCCCTGATTGGAATTTATATTTATTTGGAATAAGTAATATATAAATGTGCTTAAAAAAAGAAAAACCGGGGCGCCTGGGTGGCTCAGTGGATTAAGCCGCTGCCTTCGGCTCAGGTCATGATCTCAGGGTCCTGGGATCGAGCCCCACGTCGGGCTCTCTGCTCCGCAGGGAGCCTGCTTCTCTCTCTCTCTGCCTACTTGTGATCTCTCTCTCTGTCAAATAAATAAAATAAAAAATTAAAAAAAAAAAAAGAAAAACCTACAAACATACATGAATGCAGGTGGGACAGGTTCCCACCTCCCTGGTCGGTTGGTTCGGGGCGGGGAGGGGGGGGGCGCTGATAGCTCTGTTCTATGCTTTTCACTTAACCGTGAACTTTCAGGAGTTTCCCCGGCCGCCATGACCAAATCCCGCGTGCCCGTGTTGCAACCTGACGTTAATTCTCTTCAAGGTCTGAGGCCAGGAGTGTGGGATCCCGTGGCAGCAGTGGCCGGTGGACCTTGGCTGGGAGACATCGTGCTCCAGACTGCCCCTCCGTCTGCACTCGGCCGCCCCCTTGGATACCTCCGTCTCCTGCTGTTATCAGGACACCATCACGGGCACATGGCCCGGGCCTCCTCCGGTATGACCTCAGTTTGACGGATAACACCGGCAAAGACCCTGTACCTGGGCTGAGGACTTCAACCTTTCTGGGGGACACAGTTCAACTCACAACTCCCAGATGAGTGGGTTCTAGTTGGCCACGGTTTTGTTAATAGCTGCATGGGGTCTCGCCAGATAAGTGCTCCTTACTTTATTTACCCCGCCGGGCTCAGGACAGTCCTCTCGGAGGTCTCTGAACTCTCAGTGGGGCCGCAGCCCATGGGGCCACAGCGGGGACAGTGGGGCTGGAGCCCCGGGATCAGATGGAACTGAGTCCTACTGGCAGAGGGCGGAGGAGGGAAGGGCGGTGCGGGTCGTGGCAGGGGCGATGAGGTTGGAGAGGGCCACCGGGCCAGGTCACATAGCAGTGCGGAGCCTCCTAGGTGTCCTTTCCTGAGGGGACGCAGTATGTTCTGGGGCTTCAGCGTGTCTGAATGAGAAAGCCCTTCCAGACTCCCTTGCAGCTGGAGGAGGCCACGTGTCCCAGATCTCGGCAAAGAAAGCAGTGGCTGAGGCTTCTGAGAAAGGTTTGTAAGAGGGACAAGTGCCCCACGGCACATCCCGTGACTTCTGACCCAAGGAAACGGGGCTGGGACGCCCGCAGGGACGGTGAAGGCAGAGGCAGCCCTGGGCCAGCCTGGTCTTCTTCTCGGGGTCTCTGCCATGCATCATGGCCACAGCCAGGAGTCTGCTGATGTTCCCCCCCGGGGGGGTGGTAGGCTCTGGTTCGTGCCTTAGAGACCCCACAGGAGGTCACAGTGGTGAGACCAGGAGGCCTGGGTGCCCGGGGAGGTGGTGTCTGAACCAAAGGGCATCTCATGGCTGGGAAGGGAGGGCTCCAGCCGCAGGCAGGCCGCAGCACACAGGAAGAAACGGTGATGGATGAAACCCTCGCCGTGGCAGTTTGAGGGAAACTGAGTCAACAGAGACTGTTAGTGCTGGAGGCCAGCCATGGGAGGAAGTGCCGGCCACCTCCTCTGGTGTGCACATAGGGATTGACTGCCCCTTTTCCCCCCTCTGGGCCCCTGGTGCAAGGACGGACGATGGCGTTGTCCCGCTCGGCCCCCTCTCCTCACTGGCCACTTGCACGGAGCTATGCAGCGGCACTCAGAAATCAAGAGCCCCTCGGCCCAGAGTGGGGCCTTCTGAGCCACCTGTAGCCGGCAGGTTCCGCGAGTGAGGACAGCTCACGCAGCGTCCACTGCCCCCCTCAGCCCCCCATTTGCAGCACCAGCCAGGGCGGGGGGGAGGGGTTTGCACAGGCCTGGCCACACCCCTGCTGCAGTGCGGCTGCTGGGCCGTCCTTCCCCCTGCAGCAGGAGCGTCACGAGAGCCAGGATGGGCCTGGGAAACTAGGACAGGGCTGGGACCCTGGCTGCTCCTTGGTCTCCGCTTCCTTTCAACAATGGCCCCCTACCCTGACCTCCTGGCACCCACCCACCCTGGGGCTGGTGGTGCTGGTGTCCACCGTGTCCCGGGCACACCAGAGAAAGGGCAGTGGCTGAGAGCCCGGCTTGTGGGGACACTGGCTCCCACCCTGCCCTGGCCACACTCTCCCAGGCCAGCTGACATCACTCGGGCTATGACGATCAGTCTTCCTTCGAGGAAGCACCCCCCCCCCCCCCCGGGGCAAGACCACGGTGCTTCCATAGTTTCCGTGAAAGTGCCACCAAATGGGAAGCCTGGCAGGAACCCTCTGCAGTGCCAAGCTGGGTCTCGTCCCTGGAGCCCCCTTGCTGCGTCACCACCATGTGGCTCTCAAGGGTTGGGAGGCTCCTTGGCCTGGTGGGCAGACCCTGAAAGCCTCCCTGGGGACATCCGAGCAGGTTTGGGCAGCAAAGTGGGCAGGACGAATACCTGAGTGTATGGTGGTGGGTTGGTGAGGGAGGAGGCAGGAGGCCATCAGGACAGGCCCCACGGGAATTCTGGTTGGAATGTCCCCACGGATGGTGGGAACTTTCACTACAATGGGGACACAGGACAGGGAGCACACACGGAGGGACCTGCTGGGGCTCGGGGTTTTAGTGAATGCCTGAATGGGTGGATAGATAAGGGCAAAGGCTGTGGGGGCCAGGGCCCCGTGGGGCTCTGCCAGGCAAGTCAGAGGGGCAGGGGGCAAGGTGGGAGGAAGTGAAGCCCGGACAAGGGGCTTGGAGGACAGTATTAGGCTTGGGGGGTCCAGGTTGAGGCTGCGGTGAGGCCCTGGGGAGGCAGGAGGAGCAGAGAGCAGGACCCCAGGGCAGCGACTACAGTGGGCAGGTGTCCGGGAAGACAAGGTCTGGGAGCCCCTCTGGCAAAGGCAGGCTGTGGTGGGGTCACCATGAGGCGGCCAAGAAAAGCCTGGTCAGATGGAGGTGGCCCATCCTTGGGCCGGATGTTGAGGTCACCAGGGACGACATGTGGGGGCCAGGGACCAGGCATCTGAACGCGCACAGCGGCGTGTGGAGGGGGAGGGTAAGACGCGAGCCAAAGTGCTCCGTTGAGGGGGAAGCGGCCCACGCCGCCATGCGGTGCGGGGTCGGGGGCTTCCCGCCGCTGCTCCCACTGAAGCCCAGCGGCCCGGCCCGCTCCTCTCCCACCCTCCGCGACTCCAGGTCCTGACTTCACCAGGACGGGCGTGGTCGGCCACGGGGGACCTCCGTTCGCCCAGCCACATCTCCCCCCATCTCCGGGGGAGCCACCCCCTCGGCGGTCTGGGGGTGCACCCGGACCCTCCCGGCGGCCGCTGGCTGGCGGCAGGAGCCTCCTCCTCCGGGAGGGACTCTCGCGGCCCCGGCTACCCTCCCTCCCGGGGCGGAGGAAGAGGAAGGCCCGGGGACCCAAGGTCATCCGCGCGCGGGTCTGCGCTCCCCCGCACCCCTCCCACCAGCCGTGCTCGGGCCCCTGGCACAGTCGGCGGCAGGGAGGGCCGCGGAGGGGGGACCCCCAAGCGTCCCCACCCTAGCGAGCCCCGGAAGTCTCCGAGGAGCGCCCCCAGAAGGGCCGGCTTTCCGGGGGTCCCGGCAGCCTCGACCCCGCGCACGCGCACCTGCCCCCCCAGAAGCCGCGCGGCGCGCGAAGAGGCCGGGCACAGCGCCCCCCGGCGGCCGGAGGTGGAGGCGCACCCGCCGCTGCGGGCCGGGCGGGGGAGGGAGGGGAGGGCGGAGGCCAGAAGGAATTTGCAAGGCGTGGAAGGACAGGCAGGAGCCCCCGCTGGGGCTGGTCTCACCGGGTCTAGTACACAAGCCACATGTAGCGGCAGGCGATGGGCATGGGGGGGCTCGAGCCAGGTCACTGGCAGCCCGGCGCTGGCGTCCTCGGAGCCCGCCCTGCCCCCGCCCTGCCCGGTGTAAAGCGAGTTCCCTTAGCCCCTGACACACAATTCGGCCTCCAGATTGCTGAATGAATGAGCGAACCCAGAATTCAAGGACAGGGGAAGGCTTGGAAATGAAAACTGCAAAGGGAAGGGGAGGAGAGGTGGGAGAGGTTGGAGCCGTGGGTCGGGGCCGTGACCCAGTTTCAACCGTAGGCGAGAGCTCTGGATTTTGTCCTGCAGGGTTCGGGCTGGGCTGGTGAGAGCCCGCTAGGAGACTGGCACAGTACAGTGACCCCAGGAAGCTGGACAGGAGCAGCTGGGGCCAGAACAAGGGGTTAAGGCGCGCTGGCCACGGGCAGACCAGGGAGCCAGCTTCCAGGGTCAAGGCTGGGGGTCGTGGAGGGCATAGTTCCTCTCCGTATAAATAAGGGCGGGGGCTAAGGGGTCAGAGGGGCCAGTGGCCCTCGCCCCCTCCATGAGGCTGTGCTGCAGAACCCCTCCTCAGTCCAGTTTGGAGGAGTACACGCAACCGTGTCCTCAACGCTCAGCACAGTCCTGGGCCCAGGAGGTCCTCTACACGTGGCCACAGCCAGCAGGAGAGCAAAGGACGGACACTGGCCTCATTGTTACCTGGGGGCGCCCGCAGAGAGCAGCTGCACAGCCCTCGACCACCTCAGTTCCTTCCAATCGAAAATCTGAAGTTGCACACACGACTTTTCACCGCGGCCACCCCTCAGCTCAAATCACTCAGCAGTTCCAGACCTTACGTGGGCCTGGAACCCCCTGGAACCCCCTGGAACTCCCCAGCACTGTCAGCAGCCCCTTCTGCCGTTAACAAAAAGAAGGGAAAGTCACACGGACTACGGAGAGCAAGACTAAAACCTCCTGGTGCGATACCTCAAACACCAGGGCCCCAGCCAGGGGAGAGGAGAGCAAGGCCCTTCTCTTCATTTGCCTTTTGGCCAAATCTTCACGAGCTCTCGGTATAGTTGGTCCAGTTTCTAAGCCCGTCCCCGTTAAGTTCTTTCTGGTGCCAGAGCTCCCAGAACTAACACGGGCGGTCATGGGCCCCAGCGCGGGAGCATTTCTTTGGGCTGTGCCTTCCGAAAAGTGGGTGAGGTTCTCATCAAAACTCTGGCCTGCTAGCCCATCTCGGAGCTGAGAGCTGAAGGACACATTTCTGGCTGGTGTGAGTGGAGGCGTGTGAGTTTCCATTCCTGCGCCAGAAGGGAAGCCGTTGAGGGGCTGTCCCAGGAGGTCCGGGTAGCCATCGGGCCCGGCAGGAGCCTGCCGCCGGGCTGTTACCAGGCTCCGCAGGAGGCTTGGAGGACGGAGGGACAAACAAAAACCACACGCGTTAGAAAGCTTCACAACATTATGCGTTTATTGTGTTTTATAGAGCCATGTTACACATGCGTGGTGCTTCAAACGGAGTTATCGGTAAGTGTTTCTCTGGATGCAAAGCCATCTGATGCTTGATGCCCTAAATACTATAATATTTCTGCATCTATGACCTATGAGCTAAGGAAAAACCAAGGACAATTCCAGAAATGGCAAAGAACATTTAAGAAAAGATGTACATGAGACACAATGCTAAGTCCGTGAGTCAGGGCCTACAGAAGTTACCAGAAGGTGAATAAAAACAGAATTGTTCTATGAAAATGGCTTGACCAATCACCATCCGCAGATCATAGAGCCTCACAACAGTTATGGATGTTGTAGAAAAAGGTTATTGTTTGGTACTGATGCCCTCTCCCCTCTGCTCTTTGTGCGGACACCGTGGGGCCAACAGACAGAGCGGCGAACAGAACACAGCACGGCAGCCGCCCCCTCCCGGCCACATCCCGGGGCTGTTTCTTATGGCGTCTGAGTGTCCTGAAGGAAAAGCAATTCGATCCAGCTTGCCACTTGGTGGAAAATCACTGGGACTCGGATGACCGTGGCACCACCACACACTGGCCCGCGGCAGACTCCCAGGACGCTGGTCAGAAACGGGAAGCAGGGTGACCGGCCCGCAGTAAGCTAGATTCCCCTGCTGCCCTGAACTAACAGCCATGTTCACGGTCAACATCCCCTTCCCGTGTCGGTGAGGGGCATGGAGAAGGTGCGTAGACAGTAGGCCCCCTGCCCCTCCCACATCTCCACGGGGTCCCAGCTTAAACATCTCCTCCGGCAGCCTGCCGACCGCTCCGCCCTGGAGAGGACACCGGCAGCCTTCCAGCTAGGGATACCCGACCTGTGCAGGGGCCAGCCTCCTTCTAGAAGCCCGATGCCGCTGCGCTAACGGGCCTGCACTCACACCGACTTCACGCAACCAGGGAACCTGAGCCCAACATGAGCCGTGACCAAGCTGGTCAAGGCAAGTTCGGGTGCAGGAGACCTAGCCAGACTTTCAAGTGTGTCTGCACACGTGAGAGGGATTCTGAAGGACCTTCTGGAAAGTCCAAGTGCCAGCCACGGCATGCGCGACCGGAGCTGCAGAGCAGAGCTCGGAGTCTGGGTGGCGCGCACCGGCCACGGCCTGCTGGACTTGCACTAATGCCGACGGGAGCTGGGACACAGGCTGCCTCGTCAGACAAGCGCCCGGGTCTGAGGCCATCTGACGACAGGCGCGCCGCTGGCTTCCGCAGGCCGGCGGAGCAGCCGAGGAGGAAGCCTCCGGGTGGGCCGAGGCATGGAGGGGACGCCTGCCAGCAGCTTCCGCTCCCCCGCTATACTGACCTCTCGGGATCCTTGCTCTTGCTGGTGGTCAGGATGTCCAGAAAACAGAAGGAACTTCAGGACTCCCAAGATTCGTAACACGGCTTTCCTGAGCCCTGCCAATCCCAGGCCACAAAGGAGTCAGACAAGAAGCCATCAACTCTCTCTACCTGCGGCGCGGGTGGTCATCGTCTCCCGCTCGGCAACTCGGGGGCGGCCAGGCGTTCTGGCGCCACGGACATACACTGTGAGGTGCGCGAGGGCAGCTAGGCTTGGCCGGCCGGAGCGGGGGCAGCAGCAAGCCCCCTACCCCCATCCCCACTGCGGGGACCACTCAGGCGGCCCGAGGGGTCTCTGGGCTCTTGCTAAAGGAAGTGACTCTACCTGTGAAGAACCATCTAGAACTCTGCTTGGCAACACTGGCAGGCATCGAGATACTATTCTGTCAAAGGGCCTCGCCTGACTCAAATTCAGCAAAGCAAGCGACATTTACAAGAACCCGCACGTGAAAACCACACAGGGGGGGAAAGTCTTGATTTTCCTCAAATCCTCAGGCCTCGAATCTAGGCACAGCACACAAACACCATATGAAACCAACAGCGTGAGTTCAATGTCACCTTGGAAAATAAATGTCACTCTGGGGTGACAGTTCTTTATACAAATATTATGCTTCCCCCTAAACCCCCGCTACCAAAAAAGGGGGGGAAAATCATAAGAAATCCAAAAATAGAAAACAACATCTTGTTAAATGTAAACTTATCCTCTGGAGCTTTTATATTACATAGGCTAGAAACATGCATTTCTTTCAGTTGGGATGTAAGAAAATATGTCTATCAGTATTACTTACAAATCAGGTTAATTCTCCAGACAAGGGACTCACTGTTAGACCACTTCAAACTGCGGTAAATTACATCTTTAGCAAAAGTATCAATTCTAACCACAAGCACGACGGGTTTCGGTTACAGCCAACGAGGACAACGGCTCCTCTGCCCCTGCCGCTCCCCGAGGAGCTTCCTACACTAACGGGAATCGAGAGCGCCCCACCAACCAGGAGCCTGGGACACGCCGCCGCCTTCGAAGCCCCACTTCAACTCCTGTCAGAGATGAACTCTGCAGACCGTGAGAGAAAGACACACGGACAAAGGGGCCGGGGGAGCGACGGCTGTTCCCCTCAGAGACAGAAGGGGTGGAAGAGATGACCAGGGCATCCCCCAAGGGATCAAGGCACAGAGGAAGGGGGGGACCTTGCTCCACGCGGGAGCCTGGCTTCTCTGTTGGTCTCGGCGTGGCTCGGGGGTAGGGGCTGCTGGTGACACCTCCCCACGGCCAAGTCGGCCTGGCCGTGCGCCCCAGGGCGGGAGTCCTGGGGACAGCGCCGGGCCCAGGCTCCCATGTGGCAGTGCTGGGCGAGGGTGGCGTGGCGCCGGACTCCTGATGCGGCCACCACCCTGAGACTGCTCCCCTGATGGTGGAGAGGGGATGTGGGGGGCGCTTACACCACGGGCCTCGGTGGAGGCCTCCGCCCCAGGTCTGCTCAGAGAGCCTCACGTCGGCACTGGGGCGCGCAGCTCCGAAGGGGACCTCCGCCACCGCTTACCTCTCTCCTGACTGCCAGATACAGCAAAGCCGGGCTTATCCCGAGAACAGCGGGGGTCTTCTGATTAACTCAGTTCCACCAGACTACCCAAGGGATACCAGATTCTGAACGAATAAGAAAAAGTGTCTCGAGTTAAATTTGTCGTTTAGGATTCAGAAGGCACTTCAAAATTCCGGAGAGCCCCAGGGTCACTGTTACTAGGTCACCGACCGATGGAGAAGCTGTAAGAGACAGGGCTGCGTTTCTGACCTGATGGGTGTCCTGGACATCTGGTACACAGACCGCAGCCAGCTCGCCAGTGACCTCGCGGAGTCAAGCGTGCGGCACACACGGCATGTTTGCGTTTGGAATAAATGCGATTTTTGCTGTATCATGGCAGTTTATAAAATAGTCTCGCGAGTCTGATACTCGACTCGAAGTAAAATGCAAAAATTATAATCGTACGCTTAGGAGGTCACAACGTGAGAGGTAAAGTACTCACTGAGTACAGGATTCATCATCCAATCACCCTGCCGGCCCGCGCTCGGTGGCCGGGGAGAAGCCGGGAAAGGAAGCCACCGGCCCCGCAACTGCCACCTGAGCCCGCCCTGAGAGACTCCGCGGGATGGAGGAACCTCCGCGGGATGGAGGAACCAAGGCTCTCCAAGGACAGCCAAGAACCCGAAGCGCTTCCCGCCAGACCAGCCAAGGACCTGCTGGGGCCGCCCTGAAGGCAGCCCGCGCCGGCAGGTGCCCTCGGGTCTCCCCTCTGCTCGCGCCCCGTCCCGGGGACCGCTTACCTTGAGCGCGCGCCCACGGGCCGGGGCGCAACGGCTCCAGTCACTCTCTGGCTGGGGGTGGGGGTGGGTGGGGAGGCTAAAATCAAAATCCTACCAACGGGGCCCGGTTTGGGGTACTCTGAGGTAGTTCCTTAACTCGGGGTGCCTGTCACCTACTCTCTCCCAGAATTCAGCACGCGTGGGAAGTCCTGCAACCTCCGTGCACGCTGCCATCGCAAGTCACTGTCGTCGAGTGCAAAATCAAGGAAACTTGAGTTGCTTTATTTAGCTTCCAATTTCTGGGAGGCTCGAGAATTATAATTATGCTGGACAACAAAAGGAAATAAGACTGTGCTTACAGATCTTTTTCTGCCGTATTCTTTCCGTAGGACTGCTGTTTTATTGTTGCCCTTTTCTGTTACATGGGGCGTACACATCGGGTGGTAAAAGGTACAACACGCGCGACAGCTGAGCACCGCTTTCCGTGACTGAACAGGCAAAGAAATTACACTGAACATCAGCATCTGGCAGTATTTTTCGGAAAAAAAAAAGTGACTAAAATGGGTTTAAATTGATTAACACTATTAAATCACATCTAATATTTGATACTACATGATTCCATACAGCTATACGATACAATTATACAAAATGTGTTAACATCAAAGAATACAACCAAAATTAAGAGAGCAAACAAAACCTATATAACTTTTTTTTTTTTTACAGGAAAATACTTTTGAAGTATGCATGTAACTGCCCATTCTTTTAAAGAAAATCTACTGCAAGCAAAGTTATCAACCTCCAGAAAAATCACACATAGCATTACTAAGCATATCCCCAAAAAGTGTACAATATGCACACTTGGAAAATACAAAATTAAAAAAATTGTAAGCAACAGGTGAGCTTCATATTTATAAGAATGTGAAAAGAAGTCCCATTTTTAGCACTGTTGTATAAAGAATTGTCTTTTGATGCGAAGTTCATGAAATGTCCTCCTGCTGGGACCACACTTTACAAAAACACCGTGTTTTTGAAACGAGATTACAGAGCAAGATAGAGCATCTTAGCAATGTCATCTTATTAAAGTTTTTTTTTAAATTTTTACTACTTTATCAAAACATGTCCCTTAGGTGTGTAGGATTCATTTTTTAAAATTCTTTCCTAGAAACAATATACAAAGGAGAGGCGTATTTATTCCCAATCACACTCCTGGAAGATGCTCCCCGGGGTCGGGAAGGGTCTTCTCCGTCTTCTTCTCACTGGTTGTTTTTGGCCTTAGCGTGTGTTAAGATGTGAGATTTCAGGTTAGTTGACTGAGCAAACTTCTTATTACAGCCGTCGAAGGGGCACACATAGGGCCTGTCTCCGGTATGGATTCGCACGTGCGTGCGCAAATTGAAGTCCAGTGAAAAGCGTTTCCCGCAGCCTTCGAATGTGCACTGTCGAGGAGAGACCAGAGACAACCCAACTCAGCGACCGTGACGCGGCCGAGAGGGCGGGCAGCGGGCGTCGGAGAACAGCCAGCCTGGCTCGCCGCGCACCTCGTGCCCCTGGCTCCGGGGACACGCGCCTGTCCCATCCCAGGACAAGCGGGCGGGGAGCTCTAACTCTGCACGCAGGATCTCTCCGAAACCCAGGCGCAGCCCTCATTGTTTAAATACGGGGTAAGAGAAGCACTTGCCAAAACAAACACCAAGAACCTTCCCCCGGCTCCCGTTAAGGTCTCAGCACCGTGTCAGTGCTCCAGATAATAAAATACGGTAGGTCAGGAAGGTTTCTGGTGTCGAGTAGCCCAAAGAGCCCTGTGAAACGGGAGCTGCCCCGCCCATCCGTCCGCGGTGACGGTTTCTAAAACAAGAGGAAAGCCACTGCGCTGACCCCCCCCAGTCCCGTTTTGGAATTCCCCGTCTACGAGGGATCTGGTGCCCTTCCATCAGCCATGGGAGACAACCTGCTTCCATCCCACAGTGACTGCACTGGAAATGCAGTTGCAGCCTTGCTCTTGAGCAATCCAGTTTTTCTGCTGATACGAAGTACACCCCCTTGACACCCCAATACACCCTGTGCCCCCCGCCTTCAGGACCAGAGTGGCTGCGCACCGGGAAGGCGAGCACCGGCGCAGCCCTTCCGGGCCCTCCAATGGGGACACCACTTCGGTTCCTCCCTTAAGGAGCGCCGAGAGCCCCGCTGAGAGCCCCCCGGTCTCCGGGTCTCCGTCTCCCCAGCGCCCGCAGCCCCGCCTCCACTTGCCAGCTGTGTGGGGAGGGGGAAGGGCCAGCTCTACCTGAAAGGGCTTCTCTCCAGTATGAACCAGTTGGTGTCGTTTTAGTTTCGAGCTCTCAACAAAAGCTTTGCCGCACTCTGCACAGACGTGGACTCGGGGGCCGTGGGTGTGCAGGTGCTTCCGCATGGCAGAGTTATCCCTGAACATCTTCGTGCAGCCCTTCGGACAGAGAGAGGAGCTCAGCGGTTCGCACTGCGAACTGTTACGAAGGACTCAACCACGGAAAACAGCCTTCACCGACCCAAGAACAAAACCACCCCCTGACCCCCACTTACATTACTCAGCAGCACAGTAGAAATATTAAATGACTTAAGACAAAACCCAGACAGCTGGAAAAGACCTTCCCGTTAAATGCAAACCCTTGTGTTACAGACCAGGAAACTGAGGCTCAGAGATGTCTTTAAGTAGACTTGCCCAAGGTCACACTGCTCAGAGGAGCCGAGCTGGGGCTAGAACCCAGCAGCCTGGCTTCCAGCCACACCACAGCTGCCTCAGCCAACTCTGTCCCCAGACCAAGCACCAGAAGCCCCGGCAAACGACGGGGCTGAAATGACAGCAGTCCACCACCGCCTTTGGTGGGCCCCCCATTCTGCGCCGCAAGAGTGGGTTGTCACTCTCCGTCGCATACTGTTTCCTCTTCTCTCTTTGCCTCTTTCCCCTTGACAGAGAAAGAAGAGGGTCTCCAAGGGAGGGCGACTACAGAAGAGACCGATTTTGTGAGACACTGGGAAAAGCAGCAGGCACAGGGACACCGGAGCGGGAGGGGGTCGGACGGGTGTGGGGCTCCCGGGACGAGCAGCGTAAGAGGAGGAGAGTTTCACAGGCACGAGGGAGGGCGAAGCTGCGGCTTTGGCACCTTGACCCCCAGGCTGTGTTTCCATTCAGCAAATGGAATTTTTTTAAAAATGTAATCTGGAAGTACAAGGAGAAGCTAGAAGGAGCACAGGCACTCAGGGCCTAACTGTTTTCAAATGCTTCTTTACGTGTTGGCCCCCAGAGGAACTCGTTTTACATCTCAAAGTCCCTACACTAAGCGTGTTGAAAAACCACACAAAGAACGTGTGGGTGGTCATTCGACAGACGTCGCCAAATGAAATTCATCCTTCCTCAATTACTGATTTTCAAAAATTCTTTATCCCATGAAAACTTTCTGCCCACCTACGTGATACTTCTTTTTCTGTTAGTTTTATATCCATCCAATTAAGTGTGAAACAGCCCCAACCAACACTTCCAAGTACTTTTTAGGTGATCGTTTTCTTTGAAAGACTGACCACATTTGAAAACAATTAGGCACCCCTGTAAGTAACACAGAGTTAACAGGGCAAATGAAGAAAATCGTGAAGGGGATGTAGTTTTATGAGGCTTACTTTAGCAGCATCCAAATACTTTCCAAATTTTCATAGTGAGTTTAGAGCCCCACAAAGGTCCACGGGTGAGACAAAACCCAATGTCTTAAGACTGACTTGTTCACCATCCAAAAAGAAGAAATAAACCCTAACATCGTGTATTCGATATACAGTAAGAGCAAAACCACCGGTGCCCTACAGCAGCCCCATCTGACAGTATTTAAATTTAAGTGGCCTTTACTGAACAAAACTTACATCACATATATAGCCTCTTGAATTCCGAAAACAAAGATTCTAGTTCCTCATTTAATTATTCGATGGAAATAACAGTGCAGATTGATTATGGGCTCTCTAAATCTTCATCGGCGTCTAACGACCGCTTTCCCCCTAGCATTACTTACTTTATGAGGGCAAGCTATTGTTCTTGGAGCATCATCTTCTTTAATTTTTCTTGGCTTCATTCTTACCAAAAAGAAAAAAAAAAAAAAAGAAAAGAGAGAGAAAGAGAGATTTGTAGGAGTGGGTAGACTCATCTGGCATCAACATATAGCCCCTAAAATGTTCTCCTTACACAAACATCTACGGTTACGGTTTGCGTCCAGGAGGGAAGGGATGTGACCGACCACATTCACTGAGTGCCCGTGACTGGGGCGCACCCGTCCCGGCTCGCAGATGTGGGTGCTGGTGCTCACAAAGCCTGAGTCACGGCCATGGTCTCGCAGTGAGCGAGCTGGGGCAGCTCAGACCGGAATGGAGGTCTGCGAGCTTCCTGTATCTGTTCTTTCCACTAAGCCCTTTAAATAACCCAAGACCACCAACCCAAACCACAGAGGAGTCTCTTAGTGGGAGCAGAACAAGGTGTCCCCGAGCAGCTGCTGTGATAACAAAGACACCTTGTGAAAAGGGAGCAGCAGATGGGGGAGGGTCTTAAACACAGATCCTACAAAACTGCTTAAAAAAAAAGAGGGGGGAGGGTTCGTTTTATACTGACAGACGTTATCTTTGAGAGATAATTTTTTAAAAGGGTACAGAAGAGTCCTTGTAAACAGAAGATCATTTATATACATTATCTCTGGAAAGAAACATAGTAAATGAACTTGGTGTTGGTGTTTTGGGGAGCCCCCAGGGACTGGTGGACAGGTGGGAACACCCCATACCCTTCCCCACTGCTGAATTTCATCATGCTACTACTTTTGATGGTGGGGGTAGGAGGGAGGTTACTGCTTTTCAAATAAGATTTTTTTTTTTTAAACAACAGATTTCTGGCCCTGCTTCGGGACGGGGGTGTAACAGGAGTCCTGATCCTGCGGGCAGCAGAGCCCTGTGTGGCCTCACTGCCCAGGGAGCTTTCTGACTTGGTAGCTTACCTACCTGCTATTTCCACTGAACCAACCTTTGGTCTTTTGTCAAAACTTTCTCTCCAAATACTCCCTACAGATCTGTGTGTGGTAGTGGGGTGAGAGATTAAGAGTTCCTAGAGAGACTAGAAAAACAGATTTACATCTCTGAGACAGATGTTCCTTCTGTCCCGCTGCCTGCCCCTCACTGTCCTACGTGAGGCTGCCGTTCACCCAAGAGCCACGGGGTCAGTAATGCCTTACCAGTAAGAGCTAACTTACCAGCACTCTCTCATCACAAAAAGCTCTCTGCAGTCATCTTTAAGTTAGCAAAGGCCCTAGCGCAAAGTCCTTCTTCACTCTTGGAGCTGGGAAAAGGACGACCTGAAGATTTTGTTTTATAAAACCTGAACTGACAAAGTCATCTAGTTAAACTCTCCAAACCTGGAGGGGCGTTGCTGAACCAATTCATCTGGTGGCTGGAACTTACTGCTAAGGGGAGTCTGTTCAAAATGCTGAGAATATTTCCAGCTTGCTATCTGCCCCCTTTCCAACCCGGCAAACACTTATTCTTTCTTCTACTTGGGGGATTACCCCATCAGTAAGCAAGTGTTTTCTAAATGCCTATTGCATACAGGGCTTTGAACTTGCCTGTTACCTTAAACACCCGTAAACCCTGCAGCTGCTCGGAGCTCACGGAACTTAAGACCAAAATCTGGTGCCACTGCGCCACCTGGAGGTTAGACCAGAATTTGGAAAACAACAGTGACCCATACGGTCGGGTTCTACTCCAATCCAGGATCAGTAAGAAAAAAAAGGGTATTATGAAGAACCAGGCTTCTGTCTTCCCAATGAGTAACATTTCCTCTTTTGATGATTACACTGAAATGCTCTATGTCTCTCTCGGCTGCGGACATGGCTACATGATCGTGTCTGTCCAAATTCACAAGAGTGGTACTCACCTAAAAGAGGGTGAATTTTACTGTTTGCAAATCATGTTAATACACCAACTTTTTAAAGTGCCCACTGGGTTGACAGGTAAGTCGCACAGACAACCACTTCCTGCCCCACCCATCTGGGGCTCCAATGCGGGGTCCCTGTCAGTGAGGTGCCTGCTGCAGCGGGACAGATGTGACCAGCCAACCCCCACCCCCACATTTTCTTAAATTTATTCCCGGGAACTTGATTTTCAAAAACTTTTTAATCACGGAAATTTTCAAACACACACAAAATTAAAGGGCATGGTCCCAAGTACCATTTACCAAACTCTCGATTTCTTAAATGTTATGATTAAGTGGTATTTTTCTTAAAATGTCACTTGCAAAGTGTGGGGCCAGCACGTAGCAATATAATTGATTTTAGAAAAAAAGTTTAACATGTATTTGGGCAAACACCCCTGGACGCGAGAAGGAAGTGGAAGGTTTAACTGCAGCTACTCTCCAGCTCCGTGGCAAATCCGCCTTTTCCTCACCACAGAGTGGCCAACGAGGCAGTGTGTGCGGCTGCCTTTGTATTTTATCTGAGGCAAACACTGAAAAGGTCATTTTCCAAAAACTAGATTCAAAGTGGGGGGTTTTGTGGTGAGTAAAGACTAAAATTAAAATCTTCGCGGCACCCACTGATATATAACCTACAAGATAAAAAGAAGTATTTGCAATCCTAAAAACGTCATTTTTGAAAAGACTAAAATCATATACTGCTACTTGGAACATCCCTTAAACCCGCCCAAACTATTCTGAATAACCAAGATCGGAGTCTCTCCTGGATACTTTACACGGGAGCCACCGACGGCAGCGGGGACGGGACACGGGGGCGGGCTTGCCGCCAGCTCCTACCAGCTGCGTGACCTTGAGCAAATCACTGCCCTTCTCAGCCTCAGTTTCTCACTCCATAAAAAGGTGGAATGCTGTCAGCTTTGCAGCTGCCAAGACTCCAAGACAGCCCGTTCGTGAAGCTCTCGGGGAATGACAGCTATTCTGATCCCCGGCTGTGGGTTAAATGGGTCTAGCTAAAAATTAGTTCACGCCTTGAAAAAAAGGGGCCAATCATCCTTAACAACCCAGAAGGTTCCAGTGCTCCAGGCCACCGTTTCCAACTAAAGGGCTGAGAGAAGAGAGGAAAACGGCCTAGGCTGAGCAGAAAGGCACCTTGGGCAGATCACCAGTGGCATGGAGCGCCGCGCTGCAAAGGCCAGACTCTGGGACCGGAAGCCTGCAGGAGTCTCCTGGCACCGCTTCCAGCAGGGAGAAACCAGAGTTCTAAGTTAAAGCTTGAGGTCCCAGACATCGAGATGAATCATTTTTGAAGCAAAGATTCTCAAATGAGGATAAGCCTGTTTCGGGCAGCCTGGAAGCTCCAAGGGGAACTGCGCTGGGGGACAGGAGGTGGCCAGAAGCCCCAGAGGAACCCAGCTCCGGCTCTCCCCTCTGCAACCGCCAACTCCCCTTCCTTCCTGGTGCCGAGGAGAGCGGCGCCCCTTGACAAACGAGACTCATGCTAGACCAAGTACGTCCCAGGGAGACAGCACGCAGCCCTGCCACGTTCCTTCCAGCCCCACCACCCCGGCTCATCCTCCAGCTACTCCTGAGAAGAAGCCTCAGGGCGGGTGGTGGACGACAACAAAAATAACCAACTTGCAGCTGCTCTAACCACTTTTAATTCTCATCTGGCCAGACCAGAAGTTTCCAAAGGGCTAACTACAGGTAACGGAAAAGGCAAAAAGGCTGTTCACTTAATCTGGAACAAGAACTTGCCAGGTCCCACCCATTGGCCACATTCTGAAGTATTTAAAAAAGGACAGTCACCCCCCAATACCAGGACTTCTTACACTCGTGCCCCCCCATAACTGATTTACTCACTCTATTCTCTAGGTTCGGTGCGGCACGAACCCGAGCCATTCTTTGGTTAGTTCCAAGCCCAGTGCAGAAGCCCCTCACCCCAGCACAGGGAGGAGAGGGAAAAGCAGCCAACACGCTACCCCAGGCCGACAGCTGAGCCGCGGGGTACAGGTGGAAGCAGGTTCTGTGCGTCTTTACAAGAGAAGACGGGGTCTGGCCCCCAACAATTTGCAACTTGGTGCCTCTCTTGTCTTCAGCTTTCAGAGTCCCAGTCACCACTGCCAGGGACACCGGAAAATCCTCTTCAGCGGTTGGTCTACACATTCTCAAAACGCAAAGACCTAACAAGAGAGGCCATTCCAGGCTCCAGTATCTCTCACCACCGCCACCGTCCAATTAGAGACGTGACAGTTTTCTGTGATCTGTTCTAGGATCGGGGGGGCGGGGGTGAGTAACGGAGATGAGCAGGAGACCACCCCTCTCCCCTCACTTTGTATACACTGTCGGGATAAGTGAGATCTCATTCCGTTCGGTGCACAGAAGGAAACCTTTGGCAAAATGATCAGAAAAGACACACACACTACATTCAGATGATTATGGAAAGAGATCGCCTACTGTGGACCGTAACTGGGTGCTAGGATCACGTTTCCTGCTCTGTGAGTCCTACAAAGCAGCTTCAGGACCAAGTAGAGACTTGCAGAGTCAGGCCAACACGTTCTCTGAACTTCAGTGACCATCAACGTTATGCCCACTTTTAGGCCACGACTTATTAGCACTGCCTCTCTCTTCAGGGGGTGTCTGATTATCTTTTCCTTTTTACAAAACTCTTCTCCCAAACCACCAAGACCTTCTGGCTTCTTACTCATTCTGCGCGCTGCTCAATGAACTCGACTTTTCCTGAAGAAAGCCCCACAACTCACCGACTGTCTGTTCTCTACTGAATGGGTGTCCAGCCTGCCGCAGAGGTGCCCCCCTAATTTTCTGGTTCGCCAGATTCTTCAGGAAGGCTTCCTTTTGATGTGCGTCCTCGTCTCCCTGAAGTATATCCTCCAGTAACCCCCTCAGACAGGGTAAGTGCAACATAAAACGAATCCTTAGGTGTCTACAATGGCCACTTTCCTGTCCTCTATTTGACTGAAAACTTTGCTCGATCAAGAATGCTATTTACAGAAACTCTGCCTTACAACTCTCAGAACCCGGCTCCACCGTCTTCTAATATCTACTGCGGGTCAAGAAAGGTCTCACTCGGATCAGGTAGGGTTGAAGGCAGCCCTGAGGCAGGCGCAAGGCCACTTGGGAAACAAGCAGAAGCTTCTTTCTATTTGACAACAGTGACAGGCACCTCCCGAGTGCAGGGCTGAAACCCCAGATCTTCTGTTCAGGAAACTGGGGACAAGCTTTCAGATCAGCTGCCGCAATTCAGCAGTGAGGGTAAACAACGCCAAGGGTCACCACGCCTAGTCACGTCTGCTCACTACCCCCAGGTTCCTACTGTCTGCAAAATCCTGCCCCAGCCCTCTGCTCCTACAATAAAATCATTCTGCAACATGAACTCAGAGAAATGGGATCCATCCCTCTCCTGGACCTTCTGAGCACGCCCTTGGCTTCTGCGATGCCTTATGTACTTCCCTGAGCCACCCCGGCTTGTCTGACTGAGCCCTGTGCCCTGCTGCTGGTTCCCTCAGCCTCCGATGGCGGGGTCTTCCCCAGACTGTCCTCTCCGAAACCGCCCTCTCCACACCGTGGACGACAGTGCCACTCTCAGCCGCAGCCACAGTGCAGATGAGTTAGCCCTGACTTACCTCCTCAAACCTCCAAGTCCAACAGGGGTGACTAACACCTGAAACCCAACAGTGCCGACCCTGAGCCCCAAACCAGCCTCTTCCAATCTCACGCCAGCTGAGGCTTCGCAAGGCACTGAGCTTCCATTCTAATTCCCCTTCCTGGAGACACACAGCTGGGGTGGTCTCCATCTCTTCCGCCATCTTCTGACACCCTGATCTCATTTATTCTTTCCGTCTGGCCACCACAATCCTGGCTCAGGCCTTCTGGACCTCTCGCACTCGCTGTCTGTGCCCGCGCCCACCCAGCCTGGAGAGAGCAGACATGTCATCCCTCCACATCAACCCCCGATCACGGAGACCTCGCTCCACTGTTCACACACCTCCGGCAGCTGTCCACTGCGCACTAAAAACATCCACAGATGTGGGGCCAGTATTCAGAGAACTCAGTGATCTCTTACACTTCAACTATCTTCCTATAGGCAGGCACCTAAATTCCCCCCACCTCAGTGTTTTTCAGGGCTCAGGTCAGACGCCATCCCCTCTACAAGGCTTTGACTCCTGCCTTCCATAACTCTGTCCCTGGGGACAGCAGCCTCTACCCTCGATAAACTCCAAAGACGTTAACAAGAGATGACCAACTTTAAAAGCACATGACAAATACTCAACAATGGCATGCAATTCGACTCAATCTGCCCCAAAACTCTAACCTCACTACTGATTCAATCTACAGATCCCATTTTTATTTGTACGGGTGGGGGGGGGGGGGAGATAATGGAGTTACATAGCATACCTGTACTTAAAAAATGAAACCCAACAGAAGCTGGGAGACACAATGTCATGAACAAAAGGACAGAAGCCTTAACATTTTTTGTTCAGTCGTGGTCAATCAGAAATAAATTCAGGTGTAGTTTCCCTATGGCCGCAGTTTCACAGGATAAGAGAAAAGGGCACAAACCCCTTTATTATAATACCCCTGACTCTGACACCCATCTGACACTTGAAACTGAGGCTCCAAGTGGCAGGAGGTCACCCACCTTGGTTTTTTTCGGCAGGGCACACTCCAGGGCCTCCAGCTCTTATCTACTACACTCTGCTCGCAAGAGAAAGACAGACAGGGGCGCCCCTGCTCTGTTTCTAGATGGGTGGGATCACAAAGCGGTCTCTCGTCCTCATCCTGCCCTTGCCTAATGTCCTGGCTATTCCAGGCTCCGTGCAACCTTGGGGCGGGCCACGAAGTCATCCGTCTGCCCCAGAGTTGATGAGTTCATTTCACGTTTTATTTAAAATGGTCTCTGAGTGTGTTCTCACGTCCTCGTAGAAACTGCCCAACAATGCTGGGGAATAAATACTACAAGAGGGGAGAGAGGCTTCTGTGGGAGCCCCGCCCACTTCAGGCAAACAAGCCTCCAGACCTTCTTGACTGCCCACCTTGGTCGGTCACGGGGAGCCCCACCATAAATATTTGATCTCTTCCTGTCATGCCCACTTCAGTGAACCAAACCCCGGGAGCATAACTGATGATATGCTGGAACAGGATCTGATGACTCCTTCACGGTCAGCTCTGCCCGCCCGGCTCCCAGCCAGGCCCCCGCAGCTTGCCCCAGCTCAAAAGGCGTCCAGCTGGTGTGAGGACCCCCATTTCCAATCAACTTCTAGGCAATTTTATGTATTCATAAGCAATTATGAGCTACGGAATTAAGAAGCATTTGCCTCACCTCGCTGTCTGCCAGGATCTAAAATGGGGCCACACACATCACTAGCAGAGTCACCCCCACAAACAAAACGAACTGCTTTTGTTTTCCCGAGTTCCCCTGGAGCAAGGCGACCAGCCACCACTGTAACTCACGCACAAGGAACACAGCTGCGACTCTCAAGTACTTTCTATAATTAGAGAGAAAGGAAAGTTCTGAGGGCTTACCTAGCGAATTCTGCCAGTTGTTTGGGGTCTGAGAGGTCAATGCCAGGTATCCCTCCAGGAGGAAGCTTCTTCCCTGTCATATACTCTGAATAGTCAGGAGGGGAGTTCTCTCCGATGATCTGCTCTTCGACCACTGTCTCATGGTCAATGTCTTTCTTTTCATCTGAAACACACGGCAAGATTGATTATTTTAGTGGAGGAAAAATGTGTATGTGGGCAAATACTTCTAAAAACTATGAAAAGTGCTTTCATTAGCAGCTTCGGGAGCGGATGATTTATAGCTGCTAGCCCAACTTCTTAACCACCCAGTCTTCTCCTCGGTCTCCTGAAATCCTGTTTCTGCTTCAAGGTCACCAATATCTGCGATGCCAAACCCAGCAGACCTTTGCGTTTGTGCTCCTCAGCCTGGCGGGAATGTTCTCCATTCCTGACTCGGCGGTCTCTTGTCTGATTCTGCTCCCACTTCTTGAACTGGCTCCTTGTCAAGCTTCCTTGCTTCTCCTCCCACTACTCCTCAAGAGTTCTGCTTTCTGTCCACCCTACACACTTCCTGTTAGCCAGCAACACAGCGGCGCTGACTTGAGTCTGATGCCCCAGCCTCCTGCCTTCCCCTGCAGCCCCCCATTCTCGCAGCTCTCCCCTCAGTCCCACTCTGCCGTCCTTTCAGCTCTTCATGCTAATCCCATGACCCGTACGCAGGCAAGTTATAAGCACAGCAATGTGATTTTTGTTGGCCTCTCCCACTAGACAGTACGTGCCACGAGGACAGGAGTGCTTGTCAGTTTCAATCCCCAGGTATGCCCAGAGCCTGGTGCAGTCCGCACAGAGCTGGCCCTCAACAGATGCGTGTTCAAGGAATGCAGGACATCTCTACTTGTATGGCTATTGTCACAAATCCAACAGGCTAAAAAAAAGGAATATGGATCCCCGTAATTAATCTCCTACACCCCAAACACCAAATCCTATTGGTTTATAGAACGTCTTCGCCCTTTGTCCCACTGCCATCAAGGTAGCTCTTAGTATCTCATACCTCAACGACAAACGTAATTTCTTATCTTCCCAATTCTGCTCTCTGCCATAATGATGCTGTAAAGGATCAACTGATACAGAAAATGCAGCTGATGTATTTCCACCTGGTACGAACCCTTCAGAAGTGTAAATTACACTTGGCCCCCTGTGCCTGGGTCCCGTTTACACAGCTAGCTTGGCCTTCCATTTCTCCTAGGCAGGAACCCTCCCCAACACAACCAGGCCGTGCTCCACCCAGGGCTTGTTGACTCTCCTGCTCTGGCCTCAGATTCTTACCTTTTCCTTGAACTCCTACATTAGGTCTTGATAACAACACTGACAAACTCTAAATCATGCTGTTTTGAATTTTTGCTGGCCTTGCCTCTTACACTAGGTCGAGTGCCCAGAGGCCCAAACTGGTTGGTCTGCAACTATGCGGTGCTGAAAGCAGAAAATAAAGATGCTCCAAAGTGTTCCCTGCTGACTGAAATGTCCTGCTTCTCCATGAAAATATTTCACAAAGGGCAGGAACAAACAGGACTTTCTGCAGTGAAAATTGGCTTGTTCAATTCTCACCCTTCCACCGGTGTTAAAAAAAAAAAAAAAAACAAGACTAAAGGGGCATCCGGATGGCTCAGAAGCATCTGACTCTTGATTTCGTCTCAGGCCATGATCTGAGGGTATCAAACCCCGCATGGGGCTCCGTGCTGAGCACGGAGTCTGCTGGACATGCTCTCTCCCCCTCTGCCTCTGCCTCCATGTGCATACGCTCTCTCTCCCTAAAATAAAATCTTAAGACAAAAACAAAACACAAGACCAAAAACCAACCAAACCAAACCTTACAAGGGACATCACTATCAAAAAATGATGTCCAGCTGCTTATCATCAGGTTCTCTGACATCAGGGTACGATGGCAAGGTAAAGACAAAATGTTGGGGTGTCTGGGTGGCACAGTTAAGCCTCTGACTCCTAGTTTCAGCTCAGGTCTCGGGGTTGTGAGACTGAGCCCTGTGTCGGGCTCCGCACTCAGCACGCAGCCCAGCCAAGTAAATAAATAAATCTTTTTTTAAAAAAGGGCAGAATGTAGGTTCATTTGATTCAAGTGGTCATTATTATGTTCAATCACTCAGATGAAAAGCAAAGAAGAGGATACTTTTTCTTTTTTAAAGATTTTATTTATTTGACAGACAGAGCTCACAAGTAGGCAGAGAGGCAGGCAGAGAGAGAGGGGGAAGCAGGCTCCCCGCTGAGCAGAGAGCCCGATGTGGGGCTCAATCCCAGGACCCTGAGACCATGACCTGAGCCGAAGGCAAAGGCTTAACCCACTGAGCCACCCAGGCGCCCCTGGCATACAATACTTTTAAATTATAAATGTCTCTCCTTCCACCACTCATTTATTTTTCAAGTCATCTCCTACACCCAACGTGGGGCTGACCCTGAGATTAGAGTCGCCCGCTCCACCAACTGAGCCATCCAGGACCGCCCCCCCATTCTGGAAAACGTTATGCGTCACTGCCAGGAATCAGAGGGCAGCAGCATCGCGCTGAAGGTTTACTGGACAGGCGGTTTTCATTACCGCGCACAGCCCGAGAGGTGGGCAAACTCGCAAGTCCACCCTGCGCAGGAGAAAGTGGAGGCCCAGACAGGCCGTGCAGCTCGCTCTGGGCTACTTAATAACTAGTCAGCCAGGGGCCTCGTGAACACAGGAAGCCTCCCTCCCGGCCCCGGGTCCTTCGCTGTCAAGCCCAGCGGCCTTCAGTTCAGAGCTAGAATGATCTCTGCATCCCGGGTAACCTCCGTACAGACGACGGAGCCCGAGGAAACACAGCCAGATCATTCGCAAAGGGCAGGAAACGTGGTTAGTGATCCTAAGTGACAAAGCCAGGACTTTGCACTGTAACCAGGTTTTCTCTCGGGGCTGCAGTGATCCCCTCACCCTCCAGCCTTCCCCCTGAGGAGCAACTACCCCCACGTCGCCTTTCAGGTGCTCCAGAAATGCTCGGGTGGGCAGGGGAGCTGTTTTTCCACCCTGACTTTGGGTACTTCCGACAGAAGGCGGAGGTCCCCTGCGGCTGCAAGGAAGCTGTGATGACAGCCGCGTCTCCAGTAAGCTGGAACACATTCCAGGACACATCCCGGGATTACGGACTCACAGACTAGGGGCGCCACCGGCTGCCTTCGGCTCAGTCATGATCCCGAGATGCTGGGATCAAGCCCCAAATGGGGCTCCCTGCTCCGTGGGGAGCCTGCTTCTCCCTCTCCCACTCCCCCTACTTGTGTTTCCTCTCTAGCTGCATCTCTCTGTCAAATAAATAAAACCTTTAAAAAGAAAGAAAATGGGATCACAGGCTAGCTCACACTCCCTGCACAGTTCAACACCTATTAACGGAGCACCTCCTCACCTGGCACTGTTCCAAGGCCCCAGAAACAAAACGAAGCCTCTGCCCTCAGGGAATTTATATTCTAGTGAGAGAAGCCGTCTTAGCTCAGGTTGCCCTAACAAAATACCACAGACTGCGGGCGGCGACAAGAATTTACCCCTCTCAGTCTTGCAGACTAAGGCGCCAGTCAATTCAATTCCTGGTAAAGGCGCGCCACCCGCGCTTGTCAAAGAACCTTCTTCCTGAGCCCTTCCACATGGGGACACGGATCGGATCGTCATCTCTCTCTGTCTCTTCTTTTTACCTAAAAGGGCACTAAGCCCACCAGGAGGGCTCCACCCTCATAACCCAATTACTTCCCAAAGGTCCCACTGTCAAATACCTTCACGCTGGGGACTGGGACTTTTAACTCATGAATTCTGGGGGGCACAAACAAGTCAAATGGGAAATGCTTCCTGAGGCTTGAGACAGTTCTAGACCCAACGTCCAACAACACCAGCACCCAGAGAACAGTCACCAACATCACCACGAACTGTGATACGTGTATGGAGTGAGTCTGAGCAGAGAGTGCCAAGTTTTACGATCCCCAAGTACCGCCAGTGAGCCCGACCCAGCCTGACAACCTTCCCACCGCCACTTATGGTTTCCCTTCTATTATTTTATTTACACACACACACACACACACACACACACACACACACAGAGACAGAGACACAGAAAATCTCAAGCAGTCTCTACACCCAGCACGGAGCTGATGTGGGGCTAGATGTAATAACCCTGAGATCATGACCTGAGCCGAAATCAAGAGCTGGACACAACGGAACGAGCCACCCAGGTGCCCCCTCCTTTCTACTGTTGAAACAAATTTTGGTTAAGCAGACATGAACATAGTAGTTATCATTTCAGACACATCTGTGGAATGTCCAATTCAGGGGCATCAGGTACACTCACAATGCTGTGTACCCATCACCACCATCTATACCCGAGACTCATCGTCCCCAAAAGAAGCCCGGTACCCACTGCACACCTGCCCCGCCCCCCGCCGGCCTCTATTCTACTTCCTGTTTCTACAAATTTGCCTACTCTAGGTACTTTTTTTTTTTTTTTAAAGATTTATTTGACAGACAGAGATCACAAGCAGGCAGAGAGGCAGGCGGGGGGGGGGGGGGGGGGGGAGCAGGCTCCCCGCTGTGCAGAAATCATGATGCGGGGCTCGAGCCCAGGACCCTGGGATCATGACCTGAGCATGAGGCTCAGGCTTTAACCCACTGAGCCACCCAGGCGCCCCTCTAGGTACCTTTTATAAATGGAATCAAACAGTATTTGTCCTTTTGTGTCTGGCTGACCTCACGTCTTCAAGGTCCACCCATGTACTAGCATGTACAAAACTTCACTCTTTTTCACAGCTGAGTAATATTCTTGTATGGACAGACCACATTTTGTTTATCCACTCTTCCACTGATAGACACAGGAGCTGCGTCCCCCTTCTGGCTGCTGTGAATCATGCTGCTATGGACAATGGTGCACACATACGCCAGCAATTTTCAGAAACAGCTTTACTGAAACACAGCCAGGCTTGCTTGTTCACGTCACCTTTGGCTCCTTTCCTGCTGCGATGGCACTGGCTGAGGAGGAGCTTCAGGAGCCTACGG
The DNA here is from genome assembly GCF_922984935.1 of Meles meles. NCBI lineage: Eukaryota > Metazoa > Chordata > Mammalia > Carnivora > Mustelidae > Meles > Meles meles. The sequence continues at coordinate 146,779,304 of NC_060071.1, read as the reverse complement.
AACCTGCACCGGTACTACTACGGAACCTGCACCGGTACTACTACGGAACCTGCACCGGTGCTACTTCGGAACCTGCACCGGTACTACTTCGGAACCTGCACCGGTACTACTTCTGCCTTCACAGAAAACAAGCTTATTGACCTTTTACCTATATGATGGAATTTTACTTAGAAAATAGGATTTAAAACTATAGTGGAGATTTTTCTAGTGAAACAGGAACAACAGTGAGATTACCCAATGATGGGATTTACTTCCAAAAGAGACATCAACCCGTCTTTAAAACAGGTTAGAGGGGCACCTGGGTGGCTCAGTGGGTTGAGCCTCTGCCTTTGGCTCAGGTCTTGATCTCAGGGTCCTGGGATTGAGCCCCACATTGGGCTCTCTGCTCAGCGGGGAGCCTGCTTCCTCCTCTCTGCCCGCCTTTCTGCCTACTTGTGATCTCTCTCTCTGTCAAATGAATAAATAAAATCTTAAAAAAATAATAATAAAACTGGTCAGATTTGAGTTCTATTTTGGAGGAGGACTACACAAGTCTGGGTAATAAATGAGAGAAGGGGGGTAAGGTAGGAAGAAAAGGATGTTAACTATGCCTTCTAAGTTTCTGGGTTGCATTTCTGGGGGGAGGTCATGAGCCAAGCTGGAGAATAAGGGGGGGGAGAGACAACGTGCAAGAGAGGACCTGGAGTTCCCTTCTGATTTGAGGGGTCTGGGAGACACCTTGTGGACTAGACAGACCTCAAGGAGGTACTTGGATATGCGAGTGTGGGGACAAAAGAAATTGAGGTTGAAGAGGAAATACAGACATCACTGGCACATGGCCTGTATTTAAAGCCAGAGAGATAAATGGTATCTATTGAAAAAAAACACAGACTGGAGAGGGTTTTCAGAAGGAACACCTGGGTAACTGCAACCCCAAGGGAGACTGCAAAGAAAAGTCTAGATACAGGCAGAAAACCAGCTTTGTCTCATGACTATTGAACTCAGTGACTTACCAAGTGAAAGTGATGCACAGTTGAGGCCGTCCGTCCTGCGTACAGACAATAACCACATGGTCTGTACGTAATGTTAAAACCAAAACTGCTGCTTTTGATGACCACCACACATACACCTGCACTTCTGAACGTGATCCAATACTCTTGCCTTAAAAAAACTTTGGTTGGGACGCCTGGGTGGCTCAGTTGGTTAAGCGCCTGCCTTCGGCTCAGGTCATGATCCCAGAGTCCTGGGATGGAGTCCCACGTCCGGCTCCTTGCTCAGCGGGGAACCTGCTTCTCCCTCTGCCTCTGTCTGCCTCTTTGTCTGCCTGTGCCCACTCTCTCTGGTAAATACATAAATAAAATCTTAAAAAAAAAAAAACAAAACCTTTTGCTCGGTCTTTCTAGATCATGTGTGCTTTCTACTACTACTGTGTGCTTTCGTAATACGTATTTACACTTCACATTACCACTTGTTACTCATTCCTTCATAAACAGCATATGCCACGAAAGTTCACTGAGTGAACTCTTTGAAGACCAGTACACAGAAATCATCAAAAGGGTCATTAACCGGGGCGCCTGGGTGGCTCAGTGGGTTAAAGCCTCTGCCTTCGGCTCAGGTCATGATCCCAGAGTCCTGGGATCAAGCTCCACATCAGGCTCTCTGCTCTGCAGGGAGCCTGCTTCCTCCTCTCTCTCTGCCTGCCTCTCTGCCTAGTTGTGATTTCTCTCTGTCAAATAAATAAAAAATATTAAAAAAAAAAAAGGGTCATTAACCACTCAATAACACAATGTCAAGAAATAAACTATTTATATAGAAAAAAACGTATTTTGAAGAAAGCTGCTTGAGAAATGACAAAAGGTGTTTGGTTTTATGGTCAGAGAAATTAAAGACAATGTTTGCCTTCTTCTAGTTTTCTTTTTTTTTAAAGATTTTATTTATTTATTTGACAAAGACACAGTGAGAGAGGGATCACAAGCAGGGGGAGTGGGAAAGAGAGAAGCAGGCTTCTCGCCCAGCAAGGAGCCGGATGCCGGGCTTGATCCCAGGACTCCAGGATCATGACCAGAGCCGAAAGCAGATGCTTAAAGACTGAGCCCCCCAGGCACTCTAAGAAAACTTTTTTTTTTTTTTAATTTATTTGACAGAGAGAGATCACAAGTAGACAGAGAGGCAAGCAGAGAGAGAGAGAGAGAGGGAAGCAGGCTCCCTGTTGAGCAGAGAGCCCGATGTGGGGCTCGATCCCAGGACCCCGAGATCATGACCTGAGCCAAAGGCAGTGGCTTAACCCACTGAGCCACCCAGGCGCCCCTCTAAGAAAACGTTTTAATGAGAACTTCTCTTCACATCTGGATCAGGTGATTCCAGTATTCACTAACACTGGCTAAAGTCAGACGACCTACAACAATGGGACCAAAGTAAAATGGCCTTAGCTGGAAGACATGGAAAAACAAAATCTAGCCAGTGACACCTATAAATAGGGCACACATTTTGTATTCAAATGGTTTGGAAGCAGGGGGTCCTCTTTCTGCCAACCGCAGCCTCCCTAGCTTCCCCCCACACTCCCTGAGGCCCCTCCCTCGCTAGTCTCCTCAAGGAAGCATTTCACCGTCCGACTCCCACCATCACAAGGGCCTCCCACCATCACAAGGGCGAGTGCAGCACTCTCAGATAGTTTAAGAGGAAAACCATTCACTTAACTTTTATTACAGCATATGGTTGTAACTGTTCTATTATTATCGTTAATCAGCAGTTTTTCTAAGGTTTTATTTATGGGGCGGTTAGGAGCCGAGGGAGAGGGAGAAGCAGAGGCCCCATGAGCAAGAAGCCGGCCACGGGCTCGATCCCAGGACCCTGAGATCATGACCTGAGCCGAAGGCAGAGGCTTGAACCCACTGAGCCACGCAGGCGCCCCTCAGCAGTTAAGGTGTTTTTTTTTTTTTAATTTTTATTTATGTGTCAGAGAGAGAGAGCACACAGGCAGGCAGAGTGGCAGTTGAAGGCAGAGGGAGAAGCAGGCTCCCCTTCGGGCAGGGAGCAGGATGTGGGGCTCGATCCCAGAACAATGGGATCACGACTCGAGCCGAAGGCAGTCGCCGAACCGACTGAGCCACGCAGGCGCCGCTCAGCAGTTAAGTTTTAAGTGGGTGTTCTGTCAGGCCTCTACTGGGGTCTCGGAACACACCCCCACAGATTAAGGGGGGCTCCCGCATAAACAAGCCCGTCCTATCCCCATCTCTCAACTATTCCGTTCATGTCTCCATTACCGAAGCCATCCTCATTCTCATCCTGGTTTGAGACACAAAGCAAAGAGACTCAGGATAACTTCGGTCAAAAAGATAGCAATGGGGGGGTACCTGCATGGCTCAGTCAGTAAAGCAGCTGCCTTTGGCTCACGTCATGATCCGAGTGTCCTGGGATCAAGTCCCGCATCAAGGCTACTTGTGAGCAAGGAGCCTGCTTCTCTTTCTCCGCCTCTGCCTACCACTCTGCCTGCTTGTGTGCTCCCTCTCTGACAAATAAATAAAATCTTAAAAAAAAAAAAAAAAAAAAAAAGATAGCAATGGGACACCTGGCTGGCTCAGCTGGCAAAATGTTGAGTCTGGCCATGAGTTCAAGCTCCACATGGGGGAGGCAGACTGTACTTTAAATAAGTAAATAATCTTTGAATAAGGACTCAAATATATTAAAGAGAGAGAGAGAGAGGTTTAAACTAAACGGAAAGGCTGGGAGCACTCTACAGGTCCATGAAGAGATTTAAAAAGTGGTCTGACCTGCCCTCCCCAGCCCTACCAAAGCGGCCCTCTGGCCCTGTTCCTCAACATGGGAGAAAAGGTGTAAGGTAATACAACGACCCCTTCCCCTCTGCCCACCTCTCACCCCCAACCCCTGCATCCACTCCGCTCTCCAAAGCCCGGACCTCCTTCCTCCGAGAAGTCTTTCACTACTGTCAGTGAAGCTTGCTTGGTTTCTTCGTTTCTTAAAAAAGAGAAGACCACCGGTAAGGCTGAAACCCGAGAATGCTTTTAATGGCAGCCTCGGCGTCTAGAACACAGGGAGCAGCGCGCCAGACACTTCTGTTCCACTCTCCCCACCCTCCTGGGCTTAAGGGGAACAGCAGGTCCCACACTTAATGGTTGTGAAAGAATGCTCAACTTTTGTTGGAGGAGAGGAAGCATGTAAAGGACATGGAAAATTCTGAGTCACCTTCAATGAGGTTACATTTTCAGTCTTTGGCTCTTCTAAGACATCAAGTGAAATTCTGGACACCACACCAGCTGGAATCTACACTGTGACCCGGTGGTCCTCTTCATAGAAAAGCAGTTGACCTAAGAATTCAGTCCTCAGAAAAGCTTGATTTCCCTACAAATTTTTCTCATCTTAGCTAGAATCTGTTATCAGTAGTGTGCTTTCCTTTTTTATCTCAACTGCCAGGAAACTCATGAGGGTTGACCCTCACACTTCCTTTTTTCCTGTGATCCTGATTTTCCATTTTCACCAACTTACATATTTATTTACCAACTACTTACTTACACGGGTTGGCTAGATTTTGTTCCCCCACATCTTTCATCTTAGGCCATCAGCTCCGGTCTGACCTTTCTGGAAGACTTATGGCAAAAGCCACATCACCAACTCACCACTGCCATCACCCAAACCTTCACTGGGGAAACCGTGGGGTGGGGTGGCGAACTCTCTGAGATTCATTGCTAAGCAACAAGCAGAAATCAGTCATAGGCTGTTCCCATGTTTCCCCACTAACAGAGACCTTAGGACAAGATACCATCATTTACTCAGTACCTGCTTCATGCTAGCAACTGTCGTATTCCTGAATGCAGACAAAACCTCAAAGACACTAAGTTCACGTGTTTAGCTTAAGAAATAAGCCTCAGAAATGCCAAGTCATGTACCTGAAGAAACGCAGTTCAGTGGCAGATCTAAGATTTGAAACTAGGATCGACTGTGTAGTCCGTGCCTTTCCTAAAAAGGGAACACTCCTGCACGCCCTCTCCGCACCCTTCACACTTCTTTTCACCTGTGTGGTCCGGGAGGAGGGTGGTACTCTGGTCACTAGGCTGCGATTCTGCCTTACTGAGTAATTTCCATGTGCTGATCGTTCACCCAGTTACGGACCGAGAATCTTCTAGATGCCTAGTGCCATGCTAAGGCTGAGGGTCACAAGCCCAAAACTTACTCCCTAGAGGAAGCAGAAAGAAGCAGGTTAAAAGGAAAAAAAAGCAAGATAGCTTCAGACACTGCTACAAAGAGAATAAAACAGGACTTCTACTAGGAGTCAGAATGAGAGTGGAGGACCAGGGAAGGCCTCCCGAGAGGAGATGTGGACATCTGGGGTCACTGCACTGAAGGCAGAGGTCAGAGCAAAGAAACAAGCTCAAGGATGGAAAGAGGGCTCGTAAGGCTGGAGCACAAACGGAGTGGAGGGAGGAAGGAGGAAAGAGAGACGGAAAGCAGGGGCCAAATCATGTGTTGCCTCATGATAAGGAGTCTGGACTTCACCTGAATGTGATGCGACATGGGCAGGATATGTGCGTATGTGAAGACACAAAACACGGTATTTACCGTTTTAAAATCTACAGTTCGATGACATTAACTATATCCACGCTGTTAGAGGAGTTTTCAAGCAGAGGAGTGAAGCCATGTGATGAAGTCTTAGAAAATTCAGGAAGGTAGACAGAGTGTAGGCCTAGATTCCCCAGACATGAAATCCAGAAGTCTGTATGTAGTCTTTGTTAAGAATCTATTAAAAACTGGGGCACCGGGGCACCTGGGTGGCTCAGTGGGTTAAAGCCTCTGCCTTCGGCTCAGGTCATGATCCCAGGGTCTTGAGATCGAACCCCATGTCGGGCTCCCTGCTCAGCGGGGAGCCTGTTTCCTCCTCTCTCTCTGCCTGCCTCTCTGCCTACTTGTGATCTCTGTCTGTCAAATAAATAAATAAAATCTTTAAAAAAAAAAAAACAAAAAAAAACTGGGGCACCTGGGTGGCTCAGTCTGTTAACTGTATGACTCCTAGTTTCCGCTCAGGTCATGATCTGGGGTCATGAGATCGCGCCCCCCGTGGGGCTCTACACTCAGCAGAGTCGGCTTCAGATTCTCTCGCCCTCTGCCTTCTGCTCCCCCATGGTCTCTAAAATAAATAAATCTTAAGAAAAAAAAAAAAAATCCATAACATCTACTTAGTACAGGAATCATATGTACTAGCACAAACTATAAATGAGTTGCCAGCAAAGTAAGAAATTAAAAGCCAACTGTCAATTTGGAGGAGCAGCAGCTTCTCTCCCTCAAAGTTTCTGGGTGCTTAGGAGCTAGAAGACAAAAGGAAAAGAAGGAAAGAAGACGGAGTGGAGAGATGCAAAAAGAGAAAGACACTTCAGGGTGTTTTCACAGGCATGATCACCTGTGAAACACTAGAGATTCTGTTCAAGTCTGTGGCTCTCCTAGAAGAGACGGGGTCTGGGCTCCAACGGAAGATCAACGGCAGCCTCCTTCCCTTCTCCACACTTCTCATATCTAAGGGAGATCATTAATACAAGAAGGAAAAGTCCTTCTCAACCATTTACATTGTCTTCATGTTAATCTTAAGAGCACTGTGTAACCTCAAAGGATCAAATGATTATCAAGAATTTTATTCAAGGGGCGCCTGGGTGGCTCAGTGGGTTAAGGCCTCTACCTCCGGCTCAGGTCATGATCTCAGGGTCCTGGGATCGAGCCCTGCATCGGGCTCTCTGCTCCGTGGGGAGCCTGCTTCCTCCTCTCTCTCTGCCTGCCTCTCTGCCTATTTGTGATCTCTGTCAAATAAATAAATAAAATCTTAAAAAAAAAAAAAAGAATTTTATTCAAGGGAAAAAAAAAATTTTACTCAAGAGCTCCTAAAACCTCATTCAGCAGATCTCGTTAAAATTTAAGAGTTCTGCTTTAAGAAAGTGAGTACACTGGTTTCTATGGTCACGTAGGAGTCGCAGAAGAAGTTCTTCTTCTAAAGGAAGTTATTTTACAAGGACACCAAGGTCAGAAGTTAAGATATTCCAAGGCAAGATACTTTGGTCAGCGCCGTCTAAAGTGGAAATCTGATGCTGTTACTAACGTGATTACTGGAAACCACTGGGCCTGTTGTTATTGACAATTAATCACAAATTAAACAGAATGGGACCCATTAAAACACGGCACTTGGGAATGGGAACGGTCCTCTCGTGGACTGTAATGACGTCCACCACATGCAGGAAGGTACAAACTCATATGGTATGGTCAATTAACTCCCAAACCTCCACACGCCTTCCCGATATTCTGCTAACAGTAACGAAATTAATGCTACTGTCAACGTCCAAGCAGCGTTTCAGATGCCAAATTTTACAAATACAAGGTTTGAATGTTTACCCAACAATACTAGAGAATACAACCCACTGGTAAATACTCAGATTGAAAAAATTATAACAAGTTTTCACTTTCGTATACTCCTATGGGAAGAAGAGCAGAGTTCACGACATGGTGCCCTGAGAAGAGCGGATCAGGAGTTAACAAAGGAATGAAAATCCTAAGAAATGTTCCTTCTAGTCACTGTTTTTGCTAATAACCTGTTACAGGACCCTACACTTCTCAGCCTTAAGCCCACCTTAATAAACAGATTGCAACAACAAAAAACCAGGAAGCTTTTGGTGAATAAACACCCAGGCTTAGACCCAGGAGTCTAGCATACATTTTTAAGTTCATTATTTTATTTATTCTCTTTCAAAGTCTAAAATGCTAGCTAGCAGGTAAGGGTCAGGAGCCCTTGACCTCTTCCTGATAGGGATTTTCCTTTCCCACTAGGGGGAGTCAGCCGTTGCTGGGGAGAGGGGAGAGGACGGGCGAAGCACCTGGAGTCCGGCAGCACCGCGCCTGCATCAGTGAGTCGGCTTCCAGAACTACCGGGTCAGGAATCAGGATCTATGACTTAGACTGCCCTATGTAGGTCACAGGCTTGACAAGATCACTTGGCGGGGCGGAGGGGGGGTTGTTCTGCAGCTTGGCTCCGTGGGAATTTATGCGCATGGCATCTCTCGCTAAGGATCAACAGGTGAAGGAGGAAGAGGTGGAAAACCCGCACAGGAGCGGCCAATGACCAGGACTAGTAACTTTTAGCAAATGTGGGTTTTCTGAATATAAAGAACTGACAAACAGTTAAATACTTTTCAACTTTCTTTCACTTTACTGATTTTAATACCAATGGTCTTTTCTGGTCTTAGATGTTTTGCTCAATCCAGCATGAAGCACTGCTATATTTGGTCTAACAAAAGATAAGTAAAATACCAACAGCCTTGAGTGAAGGTCACGATTTCCAAATACCTGCAACCTCGGGGCGCCTGGGCGGCTCAGTGGGTTAAGCCTCTGCCTTCGGCTCAGGTCATGGACTCAGGGTCCTGGGATTGAGCCCCGAATCATCGGGCTCTCTGCTCAGCAGGGAGGCTGCTTCCCCCGCCCACCCCTGCCTGCCTCTCTGCCTACTTGTGATCTCTGTCAAATAAATAAATAAAATCATAAATAAACAAATACGTGAAGCCTCAGATTTTACAGCCTTCTTAGGTTTCTCTCCAAACTAAATGTTTTACGGGCACCTGGGTGGCTGAGTCCGTTAAGCATCTGACTCTTGATTTCAGCTCAGGTCATGATCTCTGGGTTTTGAGCTCGAGCCCAAGATCAAGCCCTTCCTGCTCAGCGGGGAGTCTCTCTCTCTCTCCCCGCCCTCCCCCACAGGTAGGGGTACTCTCCCTCTCTAAAATGAATAAGTTAAAAAAAAAAGCCCTAAATGTTTTAAATACTCCCATGATTAAGCGGTTCAGTCTATAGTGAGCTCTTTAGAACAGTATCAGTACCATACGATGACAACCGAGGGAAAAACATACAGGAGACTGTGCCCTACGTCAGGCAACATGGAAATGTTCATTCATCATGTGCCAGGAAAAGACCTCAAATTAAACAAGGGCCTTAAAACAGTGTTTTAAACATGTTTAAGACACAGCTGAGGTGTGATGAAACACCAAAATACGCTCAGCCTCACTGAGCGTTCATCTTCTACGCAAAAACAAGCAGGTCCTGCTCTAGTACCTACACTACGGAACCGTCTTCGGCCGTAAAAAGGAATGAAGTACACTCGACAGTGCGGCTGAACCCTGCACACCGGCTACGCCACAGACACGAGACCACAGATGGTTCTGATTCCATTTAAATGTCCAGAGTGGGCAAAGCCAGAGAAACACAAAGTGGATTAGTGGTGGCCAGGGGCTGAAGGGCGAGAGGAAATGGGGAATGCCTGCTCATGGGTATGGGGTTTCTTTCTGAGATGTCAAAAATACTGTGGAATTAGCTGGTGATGGCCCCACAACCTGGTGAATACAGCACAGGCCATGGAACTGCGCCCACGTGAATTACATCAGTTAAAACAGAGGAAAGAAAAAAGCAGATCCACGAGATTCCTTTCCCGTTATTCCATTAAAGAGATGCCAGTCACACAGATTGCTGTGACTCTGTGGGCAATTAGAGCAAGACGACACACAAGCAAAAGAAACCCATAAAATCCAAAGATTTGGTTTCCACGAATGTGCTGGCTTCCACTAAGTTTTTTTAGCCTAGAAACTAACAATTAACTAGAGTCCTGAGAATACCCTGTATACAATTTTTTAAATAAAGGACTTCAGGGAACTAAGGTTAGACTTGGGCAAAAGAGTCACCTCACAGCTCATTCCCATCCAAAGGGCTGCGCGGTGAAACCACAGCGGCGTTCAAACCCTTCGTGCCTGGGATGGGATGAAACGGAGTCTGTGAAAGCACTGAGCACACTGGCTACCGCGGTCAACACACACACCAAGAAATTCAGCTTAACAATCAAACTGCTTGGATTTCTTCACCTATTATCAATTATCTCATTTCAGTTCCTAAGATTCCACTATATTCAGAACTTGAACTTGGGGCGTGCATAGTTAATCACCAACTATTAGGCTTCTCTTCAGTAAATAATTCCAAGCCACAAGGACAAGGAAGAGGGCTCGTTCACCACAAAACATGTCTGAGGAATCAGGCCTTACTATGTTATTGCCATCAAACATTTATAACTACCTTTAGACACCGAGTGCTCTGTAATGCGCCAGGCAACTAACTCTGCAAAGAAATGGGCATTAAAATAACCCCGAACTGTGCAACTCTTTAAGAAGCCACTTGCACAGGGGAGATAATGACTTTGAAATGCTGACTTAATTGTAAATGAACTCCCATTAGTCAGGCCCCTCAGACCTTCCCCCTCGCCTGGCTGACTCCATACCCATCACCTCACCCAGTGAACCCTCCATTACCAGGTTTTCTGGGTATGAAGTAGGGCAGCAATTTGGTAAGACCGAATACAGAAAATTTAAAACACCCTAGTTTTCTAAATTTCTATAAAACCAACATGACCTCACCATGAGAAAAAGCAAATTTAGTTTTATAGTTAAGGTATCTTTCTATCAATATCTCATTTCAGGGGCGCCTGGGTGGCTCAGCGTGTTAAGCCTCTGTCTTCAGCTCGGGTCAGGATCTGGGGGTCCTCAGATCGAGTCCCGCGTCGGGATCTCTGCTTGGCGGGGAGACTGCTTCCCTCTCACTCTCTGCCTACTTGCGATCTGTCAAATAAACCAACAAAATCTTTAAAAAAAATCTAATTTCAGATGGGACCCTGAGTTCAGCAAAACTCAGCCCGTCTCTTACTCTGCATATTAATGCAAAGAGGCGACTTCGGTTCCAACACCACGGACGGCACCAACTCTCCGGATGGTATTCTGATAACCACTAAATAAGCGGACAGGTTTCACTTAAACATGCGCCTTCACTGAACGCACACTGCTCCGACTTCCACGAGCACTCTGAAATCCAGAGCAGCAGCGCTCTGCCCTGCTGTCCCGGTCCCGGAGCCGTGCAACTACGGTGCACCCCCCGGGCTTGCTTCAGCAGCCGGGCCGGCCCAGCCTTCCCCTCGCAGTCAGCCATCCTTTCATACTCAAGGGTCATCGCAGTGTGAGGCTCCGTCCCGACAACCGATGCCACAGCCCCACGGTGGGGAGCGGGGCTGGGTGTTTCCTACAATTCAGAACTAGTGTAAGCCCCGCAAGCGCTAGATCAACCGGCGCCGGCAGGATCACTGGCACGTCCCTCCGCGGCCCCGGCAGCTGAACCAGGTGACATGTGCTCAAGTAACAGGACGCGGACTCGCAGCGTCCTACGGCCACGACGCAAAGAGCAGACTTCGACACGCAGACAAATCCCTTCTGCCCTATTTTCTCCGACCTTTCAGAATCTTTCTCTTCCCGGGGAAAGGAAGCGGACCGCCTGCCACGCACCGAAAAGCGAGCGGACACTTAAAGTATTCGGCTGCATTAATTCGGGGACAAATGTCCCCAGCTGGGCAGCTCACCGACCCGTCTCCACGGACACACACTTAAGGACACTCCCCCCAACGTAAAGGGTTCCCAACAGCCTACAAAACCTCGCGGACCCGCTCCCCACCGTGCCGCGGGCGGGGAGGGGGGCCCGAGGCGAGGACCTCGCCGGCAGCGCGGAGCCCGCATACGCGAGCCCTACGTGCCGCCCAAGTCCCGCCCCACCCGGCGAGCGCGGCCGCTGGCAGGGTCCGGCGTGCGCGCCGGGCGTGGGAGCGGAAGGCGCCTCTCGGGAGCAGCTGAGAGTCCGAGGAAGGGGGCGGAGCGGGGCCCCGGGTGCCCCTCCACTCCGAGGGCGGCGGGGGCTGGGGCTGGGGGGGAGGCGGCCGCGGGCTGCCCGGCCGGGCGTGAGGTCCGCGCAGCCCCGCCGCCCGCGCGCCCCTTGGGCCTCGCGTGGAGCCGGCCGGGCGGGGGCGGCGGACAACGGGCCCGCGGCCGTCCGTTGGCCCGAGCGCGCCCCGCCCCGCCGCGCCGCCCGGCCCCGCCCCGCGCCGCGCGGCCGCCCCGCCCGGGGAAACTACGCCATTGCGGCCTAGCGGGCGGCGCCGCACCTCCCGCCGCCATCTTCGGCCCGCCGGCCCGCCGCCCGCCGCCCCCGCCGCGGCCCGCCATCTTTTGGGGCCGCCATACTTGCCCTGCGAAGAAGATGGCGGCGCCCATCACACACATAAAACATGGCTTCCCTTCAAAACAAAAACATCCCGGGGGCCGGCGCGCGCCGGCGCTCACCTGAGGACCACATGGTGACCGAGAACTCGCCCTCCAGGGTCTTGATCTGCACCTGCTTCTGCTCCCACTTCTTGTTGCCCGCGTCCGCGCCGCCCGCCGCCCCGGCCCCGCCGCCGAGGTAGCCCTTCTTGCCGCTCTTCTTGCCGCCGCCCTTCTTGACGCGGCCGCCGCCCGACGACGACGAGCCGCCGCCGCCGCTCTTGCCGGCCGCCGCCACGGTGACCAGCGTCTGCTCGATGTAGTCGTCGTCGCCGCCGGCCGGCGCGGGCACCGGGATGAGGATCTGGTCCTCGAAGCCGTCCTCGGCGCGCAGCCCGTCCGAGTCGTCGCCGCCCACCACCTCCTCGCGCGTCTGCACCAGGATCACCTCCTGGTGGTGGTGCACCTGGGTCGGGTCGTCGGTGACGAGCGGCTGCAGCGCGATCATGGGCGGGTGGTGGTGGTGGTGGTGGTGGTGGTGGCCCGCGTGCCCATGGCCGCCCCCGCCGCCGTGGTCGCCCCCGCCGCCGTCCTCGTCGTCGTCGTCGTCCTCCTCCTCCTCGCCCACCACCGTGGTCTCGATGGTCTCCACCGGGATGGTCTCCACCTCGATCTCGTGCAGCTCCACGATCTCGGCCGGCATCTCCGAGCCGTCCGTGGCGATGTAGAGGGTGTCGCCCGAGGCCATGGCTGAGGACTCCGCCGCCACGGCCGCGGCGGCCTCGGCTCCGGGGCTACGGGCGGGCGGGCGAGGAGGCGGCCGGCCGTGGGGAAGGAAGGCAGAGGGAGGAAGGCGGCGGGCGGGCGGGCGGGGGGAGAGGGGGCGGGCGGCGGGGGGAAGGGGCGGGCGCGGCGGCGGCGGCGGCGGGCTTCCCCGCCTCCTCGCCTCGGTGCGCCCCGCGCTCGCTCGGCCGCTGCTCGCCCCGGCGCCCCGCCTCGCCGCGCCTCGGCCGCCCGCTCTGGCCGCGCCTCCTCCCGCCCTCCGGGCCGGCGCTCCGCTTCCCCCTTCCTCCTGCGCCTCCGCCTCCTTCCACACAAATACCAACTCCTCACCCCGAGCCCAGATCTCGCCGCCGCCGCCGCCGCCACACTCCGCTCAGGCTCGGCCTCGCGAGACTTCCGCGCTGGCCTCGGCCCGCCCCGCCTCGCTCCCACTCGCCCACTGGCCCTCTCGCTCCTCCCCCTCTGCCAATCGATCTGCCCGTTCGCCACCGCAGCCCCGCCCACTCACCCGGGCTCCTCCCGGATTGGGGTCGAAGGGGCGGCCCCCGCGCGCGCCGGCTGGCCGCAGCGTGTGACGTCAGCGCGCCGCCGCCGCCGCAAGTCGCGCGGCTCCCTCTCTCCCTCCGCGGTGCCACAGCAGCGAAATCCGCCGCCCCGGGCCCGGGCCGCACTCGGGAGCGGGGCGTCGCGCTGCAGCCGCCGCCTCGGGAGCCGGTGAGCGGTGCGCGGCCCCCGGCGCCGCGGGGAGGGGATCTGCAGGGGAGGGCGGGCGGGCCGCGCGCGGGGTCCCGGCCGGCGGGCGGCCCGGGGGCGGCGCGGGGGAGCGGGCGGCGCGCTCGCGGCGGCCCCGGCGCCCAATAAAGTCTGCTTTGACGAGAAACGCCTGTGCCTCCTTTTTCGCGTCGGGCGGCGTTTGCTCGTGGCGCCGGGCTCCGGGCGGGCGATGGCGGCGGTGAGTGCGGAGTGCCCGGCGAACAAAGGCGGGCGGGCCGCCGAGGAGCATGGCCGCGGGCCCGCATCGCGCCGCGAGCGCCCGTTCCCGCGCTGCGGCGGGCCTTGGGCCGAGCACAGGTGGGCCGCGCGGGGCGGCCGGGCGGAAGCGGCGCGCGGAGCCCCCGGGTCCACCGTTGGGAGGATGTCCGTTATCCTTTTGTGACCCGCGGAAACCCGAGACCGGGCCGTTGGGTGCCCGCTGACCGGGGAGCTCGGAGCCGGCGGGCTCCCGCCGCTCGTCGCGCGGCTCGGCTCCTGTGGCTTTCTAGAATTTCCTTCGGAGCTTCCCTTTCTTCGCGCTCCAGCCAATCAGTGTCTCCCTTGACCACCGTCTTCACCTATTTCTCACTTTCGTGGACACTCCTCCTTGTGCCCACCAGGCTCTGCATTGGTCTCGTCCTCGAGAGCCCCGCGGTTTACCCGCCGCGTTCCCGTTGCGCGGCGCCGCCGCAGAGCCTGGGTGTTTGCGGGCGCGAGCTAACAAGTGAAGCCTTCCGCCGGCCGACCCGCCGACTGCCTTCCCTCCGCCTTTTGGTTCACCCGACAGTTGGTTTAAAGCAATAAAAATAAAGATTCCCTGGTTTTTTAAGAAAATCTCGGGAAACGGAAATTCTGGGAAGGTGTTCTCTCTGTTGTACTCCTGTGGCCAGATCAAGGCCGTGCGAATTCCTTGAGCTCTCGGACCAGGGTCCTGCAGTTAAAGCCCACCATGATTCTGCGCTGTGATCGCGAATCTTAGGTCGAACTAGCTGAAGCAGGCAGGGTCCTCGATAACGGTAGAGACAAGGCGATGTTTTCTGGCCAAAGAATGACTTGATCAATTTGGTTCTTATTTCTAAATGCCATTTATCGAGTTTTGAGAATTTTAGTGTAAGGAGTGAAAAATTAGATTTTTTTTTTTTTTTTAAATCTGAGTTTCAAAACCTGAGTAATTCCCCTTAGAGTGCTGCACCCACACAGTTTGGCAAAGTCAGATCTGTTGAAATAAGTCATTTCTGGCTTCATAGCTTATAAATTGTGCATAAATATTTCACAAGTGAAAACCAGTTGTGGGAGAATTTTTTATGTGGCTTAATTTCATCTTCCCCACTCTCCCGTAATTGACGGGAAAATGTCTTAGTAAGTACTTGATACATCCACTTGGATGCAAGACAAATGGTGGGGGAGGCCCTGCTTAGGTAGCCTAGCTTGTAAGCAGGAGACCTGTAGATGTTCACCGTCAAGTGGAGAAAGCTGGAAAGGGTTTAAAACTTGGGAATGGTGTCGGGTGTGACACAGCGTTAAGATGTCCCAAAGTGCTGTCCCAGCACCTGCTCCATGAATAGCTTTTAAAGATTTATTATAGAGAGAAGGAGCAAGTGGGGGGTGGGGAGGGGCAGAGGGAGAGAGAGACTCTCAAGCAGGCTCCACGCTCCATCCCCCAACCCTGAGATCACAATTTGAGCCAAAACCGAGAGTCAGGCACCCCTCCACCAATACCTTTTAAAACTGCCCCGGGGGCTCCTGGTTGGCTCAATGGGTTAAAGCCTCTGCCTTTGGCTCAGGTCATGATCCCAGGGTTCTGGGATCCAGGCCGGCATCGGGCTCTCTGCTCAGTGGAGAGTCTGCTCCCCTGCCCCCCCCACCACCTGCCTTTCTGCCTACTTGTGATCTCTGTCAAATAAATAAAATCTTTTTAAAAAGAGCAAAAACTTGCCCCAGAGCAGGGGTGCTTGGGTGGCTCAGTCAGTTACATGTCTCACTCTTGATTTCAGGCTCAAGTGGTGATCTCAGGGTCCTGAGATTGAGCCCCAAGTTGGGCTCTTCGCTGGGCTCACCTGCTTGAGATTCTTTCTCTCCGTCTCCCCCTCCTCCACCTTCCCTACTCACACTCCCCCTCTCTCTAACACAACAGCTGCAGCAGCAAAACTTGCCACAGAGCAAGTGACCTGTTAGCATAGGCCTAGAGTTTTCTGTGGTGGAAGGTATTCTTCCTTTCAGCTCTTTAGCTGTGAAGGATTGACTGACTGAATGTGCAAAGATGGTGTGCTGCATTTGGTCTAGCCTGCTTGCCCTTGCTCCTAAAGTGAAAATCAATTAAAAAGACAGGTTGGGGCGCCTGGGTGGCTCAGTGGGTTAAAGCCTCTGCCTTCGGCTCAGGTCATGATCCCAGTGTCCTGGGATCGAGCCCCGCATCGGGCTCTCTGCACCTCAGGGAGCCTGCTTCCTCCTCTCTCTCTGCCTGCCTCTCTGCCTGCTTGTGCTCTCTGTCTCTCAAATAAATAAATAAAATCTTAAAAAAAAAAAAAAAAAAAAAAAAGACAGGTTAAGGGGACCCGGGTGGCTCAGTGGGTTAAGCCTCTGCCTTCAGCTCAGGTCATGATCTCAGGGTCCTGGGATGGAGTCCCACATCAGGGTTTCCGCTCAGCGGGGAGCCTGCTTCCCTCTCTTTCTGCCTGCCTACTCGTGATCTTTCTCTGTCAAATAAATAAAACCTTAAAAAAAAAAAAAAGTTGCCACTTCAGAGCCATGGGACTCTAATGGTAGGGATAATTTTACTGCTTTTACTCTCTGGTTTGGGCAGGATGAATTGAGCCAATGAGTGTTCCCTCTGTCTAGAGTCCCTTTTTGTTTTGGCCACAAACGTTAGGACAAACAGCATTATTTAATTAAGCTGGCATTTCTTACACCAGCGTTTGGATGCTTTTACCCTTCCAGCTGTGAGGGCAAAGGCCATGGCTGTGTCTGTCTACAGCTGAGTGCCTTGCACATGGAATGATGGCTTGCTTTTTTGGTTCATCAAAAAATGAAGTTGAAAGCACCAGAGCTGTGTGATAGTGCTTGACCGTTTCAAGTGTCTCAGAGGCTCTGACATTGCACAAGGCTTCCAGGCTACTACAGAGATGAATGTCAACTGCGGGGGAAAAAATTAGAATATCGGAAGAATCCTAAAAGTCGTGCTGTTTTCTCGGAGCTGGGGAAGTCTGAGCTCAGTAACGGCTGGGGAGATGTGGTGGCAGATACCCTGCCTGGAATGTGCCCTTTGGCCACCTGATCAGGACAGAAGCAGGACAAAACGCAGACTGTTAGCCATAACCCTTGAAGTCTGCCTCCCTCATTTCCCAGTCATTTCTTTCCCGAAACCTCCATTAAAAGCTCAAAGTCAGGGGACGCCTGGATGGCTCAGTCATTAAGCATCTGCCTTCAGCTCAGGTCATGATTCCGGGGTTCTGGGATTGAGTCACATATCGGGCTTCTGGCTCAGCGGGAGGCTTGCTTCTCCCTTTCCCATTCCTCCTGCTTACGTTCCCTCTCTCGCTGTGGAATAAATAAATCTTTTTTTTAAAAAAGCTCACATTCAGTTTTAAGAGTGTGTGGTTCCGGGACACTTGTGGAGAGGGCGAAGGTCAGGAGTGAGGAGAAGAATAAAGGATGTGAATTAAAAGACGCTGGTATTTCTCCCCTTTTCAGACAGTGTCTTATTTGTGGATTATAAGGAGGCCGTTAAACCTCATCCCACTTTGTGTGTATTCCTGACAGATTGGGACTGATTCAGGTAACGAGCTCATGACGCTAAGTCGTTTCCCTTACCACGAAGGAGTGTGGCTTCTTTGTGAAATCGCTCTGGGTTCGTTCTAATGTGTAGTCCTTGCAAAGTTCCCTCCAGCAGGCAGCGCTTTCCGCCTGAGGTGCAGGATGAAGAATGTTAGAGCTGTGGGCTTTTTTTTTTTTTTTTTTTTTGCATTTCGCCCCCCCCCCCCCAGGGAAAGCACCTGGGTCACAAGGTCACATCGCCAGGTCAAGTACAGAGCTAGGATCTGCATTTTGGGGTGGGGTGGGGGGAGGTTGGATGTTACTCCAGTTTAGGTCCACGCTGAGTTACTGGTAAAATATTTGGGAAAATCAGGTTGAAATTTCCTGTTTGTGCATCTAAATTAGTGATGCCTAGTTTGTGTCAGTACAGGTCAAATGAAGCACTACGGGTGTGTACCTGTCTCAGTTATCTAAACTCAGTTCTTGGTTGTGGGGCTGTGAAATCTGGGCTGTTAAAAGGACACTCCCTGGGGCACCTGGGTGGCTCAGTGGTTTAGGCCGCTGCCTTCGGCTCGGGTCATGATCTCAGGGTCCTGGGATCGAGTCCCGCGTCCGGCTCTCTGCTCTGAGGGGAGCCTGCTTTCCTCTCACTCTCTCTGCCTGCCTATCTGCCTACTTGTGATCTCTCTCTGTCAAATAAATAAATAAAATCTAAAAAAAAATAAATAAATAAATAAAGGACACTCCCTGGGCGCCTGGGTTGCTCAGTGGGTTAAGCCTCTGCCTTCAGCTCAGGTTGTGGTCTCAGGGTCCTGGGATGGAGCCCCACAGCGGGTTCTTTGCTCAGCGGAGGGCCTACTTGTGATTTCTCTCTGTGTGTCAAATAAATAAATAAAGTCTTTTAAAAAAGAAAAAGGACACTCCCCATGAGATACCCTAAGGACCTGTTCTTAAGCTGACATTTATGTGTCATTTTATGTCCTTTGTAAAGATTACTTATTTATTTGAGAGAGAGAGTGAGAGAGAGCATGAGAGGGGAGAGGGTCCGAGGGAGAAGCAGACTCCCGGTGGAGCTGGAAGCCGGATGTGGGACTCAATTGCGGGACTCCAGGATCATGACCTGAGCTGAAGGCAGTCACTCAACCAATGGAGACACCCAGGCCCCCTGTCCTTTACTTTTGTAAGATCTTCATCAAATTCTTTTTCTGAGGCCAGTGAATGGACCAGTTACTGCCCGTAACTCTAAGGCGAGCTGAAGTCTTCAGTAATAAATTAACTAGCTGTCCTCCGCTTTGCTGGTCCAGTGGCCCTTCGGGGAGATGCTAAGTCGACTCCTTTGCCTTGCTTACCCTTCCCACCTGCCCAGCCAGGCACGTGCCTCGCAGGTCCCTGAGCGGAGTGAGGAGGCATTTCTCTTCCAGTCCTTGGCAACTTTCACAGCCACACGCTGTTTCACGGCCAAGGCGCCGCGTTTGGGTGTGTGAGACGGGTTAGTGTGGTGGAACGGGACAGCTTGCAAGGGCGAGGAAGTTACCTTGGCCTTGTTGCGAGTGGGGGGATGCCAGCCTCTGTGGTGGGTTTTCTCTGACCTGGGGGGCGCCTGGGTGGCTCAGTGGGTTAAAGCCTCTGCCTTCGGCCCAGGTCATGATCTTAGGGTCCTGGGATCGAGCCCCGCATTGGGCTCTCTGCTCAGCAGGGAGCCTGCTTCCTCCTCTCTCTCTGCCTGCCTCTCTGCCTACTTGTGATCTCTCTGTCTGTTAAATAAATAAATAAACAAAATCTTTAAAAAAAAAAGGAGTGACCTGGGGAGTTCGGTGAGTCCGGCTGGTCATTCCCCTTGCCAAGTGCCCCGCGGACACAGCCGCGTGAGTGGGATGACACACTTGTCTTCTTGGAGCCTGTAGTCTGGAGAGGATATAGGTGGTGAACGGATGGTTCGCAGACACTGGCCGTGATTCTGGTTGTGTGAGGTCCTAGGACGAAGGGGAGAGGTCGGGGACGCTGTCAGATAAAGGCTTTCTTGAGTTAGGGGCAGGTGGACAGGGACTCACAGATGGAAGGAGTCAGAAAGTGCCTGACCCAGCACTTGGCTGCCCACCAGTCTATATCATTTATGTTAATTTCTGTGTGAAAAAGGAGCAGATGAAATAAATGAGGTGATAAATTTGCAAACATTGGGGCAAACCGATAACACTCAACGTCCAGCCCTGGAAATTCAAATTAACAGATTCATCCACTGCAAGGGCTGCTGGGGTTGGCCGCGGCTTTCTCCCTCACACGCGGTTCCTCACATCATGTCCTTTGTTTTGCTGGGGGTTTTTTTTTATGAGTCCCCCATTCAGAATTCACACTTGAACTTGGGGATTCGTAGCGGAAATCATTTTGGAATTCCAGGCCTCACAAGATAGACCAACAGCAAAACCAATGGGTGGGACGGGCAGACGAGTCACCAGAGCTTGGCTCTGGGTCCCCGTGGTGCCATTTCTTACCCGTGTAACATCAGCAAAGGCTCGGAACCGCTAAACCCTCCGTGTCCTGAGCCGTAAAACAGGCCTAACAATGCCAGTCTCTGGGCATTACCGTGCTGAGTGACATGCCCAGCTCGGGTGTGAAGGTGCTGTTCTCTTCAGGACCAGTCGTGTTTTCTTCCTCCTCCCCGGCTGCGCCAGCTCCTGCCACTCATCAGAGCTTGGGGGCCTGCGTTTTGCATTCGGGCCCTGCTGGCTTCACCACTGTTTGTAGACAGGACCCAGCGCTCCCTTGGTTTCTGAAAGTAGATGAAAAATCACATACGAGCCAGACCTTTTTTTTTTTTTTTTTTGTGAGATTTGCCATATTGACGGTAAGTAATTATCTCTGTGAGCTGAATGGGTTACTGTCCATTAAAAGTAGAATGAACAGCTTGCTTTTGTGTGTCCCGTGCGAATCAGAACTCGGTTTCTCCACATCGGAGCTCCCTTTGGAAGGGTCTGTACTGCAGTCCGGCCGCCGGTGTCTCACTGCTCACTTGTGTTACAGGGGCTTTGCCCGGGGGGTAAACCCAAGGAGACTTGGCCAGGGTGTTGCGATGGTGGCTTCAGCAGCTGCCACGGAAGCAGCAGCCTGAGGTGGGGCCAGGGAAGAGGGAGGCTGGTGGTCTGTCCTCCCTGTGCCAGCCAGCCGCATTCTCGCGCAGAGTTACCGCCTGACTTCCTTGGCACGCCTTGGTGCATGGCTCTTTTCTTCTCTCGGTCACGTGCAGTTTCGGACTTGGAATTTAAAGGACGAGGGTAGGCGGGGAGGACGATCCTGTCTACACCCTGCCATCCTCTTACGACCGGAGGAGTGGGTTGGGAGTGTCCTTGCACTGTTCGGCACAAATGGCACTCACCTCGGGGCAAGAGCGCAGTCGTGGACGGCCCGCTTCTTTCCTGGTTGTTGTCTTGAACGATTCCTTCCAGAGGCAGTGCTCACCCTGACATGCCGTGAGGCCAGTGCCGCTCCAGATGCCGCTCTCTACCATCTCCTCGCCTGCTCCCGCGTTGACGGACCCCCTGGTGCCTAATCTACAGTCTTCCTCCCGAACCTGAACCTGAGCCTGAGCCCCGTCAGCCCTTAGCTGACTTGAGTCACCAGCTCTCGGGTCTGTATTTCAGCCTCTGCGATTCCATTTCCCTTATTTCCCCCCTTCAGCTGCCGTCTCCCCGTCCTTGTCACTCTGAAGAGCAGCCCGACGCCTGGAATCTGAAACTCACTGCCCTCTCCGACGCCCCCCTTCTCTCTGCTTCAGCCTCAGACCTGCAGTTTTCTGATCGTCCTCTCCTTCCCAGACTGGATATCCGTGGTTCATCCCCAGCATCCTCAGCATCCTGTCCTGCTCCTGTCTGACAAAACTCCACCCTTGGATCGACCCACTTTTGTCTCTGTATCTCTGGAATCCTGGGACCTGCTGGAGGAACCATCATGCACGTAGGGAGGCTTTTGCCGAGGTCTTCGGCCTCGGTTCTGTTTAATGTCACTTGGCAGTTCTTGTGCTTGGCCTGACCCCACCTCCCTCCATCATTTTGTTCAGCAAATTCTCTAAATTACTTTCCTCAAAGTCCTTAAGAAATGTGCTTGTGGGGGCGCTTGAGTGGCTCAGTCATTAAGTGGCTGCCTTCGGCTCAGGTCATGATCCCAGGGTCCTGGGATTGAGCCCCGCATTGGGCTCTCTGCTCAGCGGGGAGCCTGCTTCCTCCTCTCTCTCTGCCTGCCTCTCTGCCTACTTTTGATATCTGTCAGATAAATAAATAAAATCTTTAAAAAACGGGATGCCTGGGTGGCTCAGTTGGTTAAGTGGCTGCCTTCAGCTCAGGTCATGATCCCAGCGTCCTGGGATTGAGTCCCACATCAGGCTCCTTGCTCCGCAGGGAGCCTGTTCTCTCTGTTTCTGCCTGCCACTCTGCCTGTGCTCGCTTCTCGCTCTCTCTCTCTCTGACAAGTAAATAAATAAAATCTTTAAAAAAAAAAAAAAAAAAGAAATGTGCTTGTGTGGGGCACCTGGGTGGCTCAGTGGGTTAAAGCCTCTGTCTTCGGCTCAGGTCATAATCTCAGGGTCCTGGGATCGACCTGTGCTCCGCTCCCTGCTCTCGCTCATCCAGGCCCCCCTGCCATCGCTTACCTGCACTCCCGGGCTCGTCTCGTTGGATTGCATCTCTTCTGCTCTTTGAAAAGTCTCTCTCTAGCCATCGCCTCTCTTTCACTTCCCAGCTAGGCGTCCTGAGCCTGTCTGTTTTTCCAGCCTTGACTTGGTCTGAGCAGCCCCAGGTCCCGGTCCCCCGGCTGTCTGCCAGCCGTCCCACGGCCCCTACTCTTTGCACTGGACACGAGCTACTGCTGTGTCCCCGGACTTCCCACCGCGGCTGTCCTCACCACTCTGCTTGGTCTCCATCTTCTGCTCACGACTTCTCTTCCTCCTGCCCCCCTCCTTGTTCTGTGTGCTGACCCCCGCGTGCCCACTGTTGGCAGCTTCCTCATCTCTCCTGGATGCACCCCAGAGCGCCATTGCATACCACACTGTTCCAGACAGCCCTGCTCCGTGTCCCACAGCCCCTCGGACATGCGGCCTCCCTACCCTGTCTGTCTGTCTACACCAGCCTTGCGCTCCAGTAGATTTCCCCTTGCCAGCGCACCCCTGCTCGGGACCAGATTTGGAAATTGATCTTGGATTCCTCTCTTTCCCTCACCCCCCATGTGAAGCCACCAGCTCCTAATGAGGTGACTTACATATTTTTCAAAACCAACTCTTCTCCGTTCCCACTCCTGCTGTCCTCGAGTAGGCTCTGGTTCTCTGTCACCTACATTTTCGCCAACCAGGGCTCGCCCCGCCACCAGTCCCCCTTCTAACCTGCAGATGAGACCACATTGCTCTCCTGCTCAGACTTCTCGGGGGCTCTGGGAGCCTCGGGACTAGCCAGCTCCCCAGCAAGACGCTCCTGACCCTGCTGCCTCTTTTCCTAGCCTTCATGCCACCCACAGGCATGTGCACCAAGCTAGCTCATACACCTTTCCAGACTATTCCAGAACGTCCTTCCCTACCTCCTCTTACTTGTACTCGTCTTCCACAGCTGCTCAGGTGACCTCTCTGGAAAGCTTTCTTTGGAAAGGCATTTCCATAGTTACCATTGTTCCCACATTATAATGAAAGTGGCTGCTGGACATTCTTTGAGGACAGGGACGGTGTGTAGCTTGCATCTTGTTCCTGGAGGGAATCAGGGCCAGCCCAGCGCAGGACACAGGGTGGGCCTGTCCGAGCAGAAGTACTCGGTGATGCTGCTACCTTGTCCTCCTCCCCGCTCCTGCAGGTGGGATGAAGTCCAGACCCTTCGCTGGGTTTGAAGGTAGCATAGCATAGCAAAAAAATAGAAGACAAGCCTGGATTTGAATATCTGTTTCCCCATTTATTAGCTGAGTGATCTTAGATGAGTTTCTTAATCTCTGTGGTCAGTTTCTTCATCTGTAAAATAGGAATATTGATCTTCAATTGGAATCATGCCCAGAGCTCCTGCTATAGGAGGTGCTACAGAGCTGTCTCCTCGGTACTGGTTTCCCTGCACCCTCCCCCAGCACGGAGCCTCACAGAGTTCTCCTCGCTGGTTTCCCCGCCTTTACTGGTTCTCCCTCCATTAAGGAATGTTTTCCTCAGCCCACCAGTATCCCTGCCCCTTTCACATTCTGCCGCAAGACATGCCCGGGTCCTCCAGTTAGAAATAACTCCCATAGCAGATGGTCTTTCCAGCTGCTGCACACAACGAGAGGTCTTCATTACCTGTAGACGGTTCCGGGGCTGAAAGCTTCGGGAAGGCAGGGGCGTTTCTTCAGCTTCACAGCTCTCCGTGCTTCCAAGCACTCAGGGCCTGGAACATCCTAAGTGTTCAGTGAAGAGCTATTTACCGTGGTGGGTGTTGGGAGGACGGAAGAACGCTTCTTTGCTGGGTTAACCTGTTGTCTGCACCTTTAAGGAATCAAACCCTCTGAGAACTCTGAATTCTGGCTTACTCGCCCGTAAGATTTGTGTAAAGTGAATGTCCACGTTTGCAAGCAAGTAAGTACCTAGAAATTAGACAGAACTCTAGAAAATTCATTTCAAATACAGTGAACGATCATCAGTCTTGAAATTGGTTTATAATATGAAAAAAGGAGAGATTCTCGTTTGTCCCAAGCTACAAGAAAGTGATGTGTGATTTCTAATTATTTCTCAAAAGCGTATTCCAAAAGGAAATTCTTCAAGTAGACCATGCTTTAGGAAGATAATCATAATTTTGACCTGCTCAGCAGATGCTGATCCAATCTCTCATCCAGCCTTTTATTTTTTTTTCAGTTTTTATTTATTTAAGTAAACTCTACTCCCAACGTGGGGCTCGAACTCATGACCCCGAGATCAAGAGTTGCACGCTCCACCAACTGAGCCAGCCCGGTGCCCCTCGTCCAGCCTTTTTGAAGAGAATGGTGTTACAAGTCAGGTCCTGTCACAAGCACCACAACAAAGAGAGAGTCCACACAAAAAGACCATTTCCGGTGGGAATAAATGCCATATTGATTGATGTATTAATCCAGCAGTCAGCAGGTTGATGATGCTGTCGGCGTCCCCGGCAGCTCAAGGTGGTTTATGGACCTGCTCACGCATACCTCTCCCAGCTGTAAGTAGTGATTTCCCTCGGCCACCGCTCACTCCTTTTTCCGCCCCCAAACCACTGAATTCTAGATGCAAAGCCCACTCGTCGAGAGAACAGAAGTCGTCCACTCCAGGCTGCAAGCGAGGCAGGTGGCCGTGGCCAGGAGCGAGCTTACGGTGTCAGAGTTCATCTGACCTGCCCTCTTCCACTGTTCCGGGTTGCAGGCCAGCCACCACTTGCCCTGCATGCACTGGCTTTTAACTCCCATCTCCCCATCCTCTCTGCAAACTGCCGTTTATATAGGAACCAAATGTGACGTGTAAATAAATCTTCATCCCAGTAGACGTGTCTGTTGCGCACGCACAGAGATGGGGAGGTGCCAGCTCTCTGGGGGCCCTCATGTAAACTGGGGTGCCCCAGCAGAAAGGTCTAGAAATGACCTGGAGGAATGGCTGACCGCAGTACTGTGTGTCACGTGCATGTGTGTTGGAGGGTGCCCTGTGGTGTCCACTTTGTTGCTGGCTGACGATGGCTCTTATCACCCAGTGCTCCCTCCCTACAGAGCCCCAATTTTTTCGTGTCAGGGAGCATGGAGAAATCTGATCGCCCTAGGAAGGGGCTGAGAGAGAAATTTTGCTAGGCTGAACATCCAAGGCCATCTTACTTCCTTCAGCCAGTGACTGTTCTGAGAAGGAGTCGGAGGGACTGTGACCCAGTTCTGGCCAATGAAATACTAAGGAGAGTGTGTAATATTGGAGTGGCTTTGCTGCCCTAATGAAAAGATAAAGCCTCAGGAGAAGACAGCCCCTCTTCCTCCTTCCTGCCGAAAAACCAGCGTGATGGCTGGGGCTGTGGCAGCCATTTTAGGACCGTGAGGAAAAAACTAAGGGAATTCGGGTCATCAGTCCAGCACCATGGACCTGGGAACCCACCAGTACCACCAGGCTCATGTGAGCCATTGCACGGACCTGTTCTTGACGCACTGGAGCAGGTCAGACTGTCAGTAGTTCCCTCTGGGAACAGGGTGGGGAGTGGAATAGCGGGGATGGTGCATCAGAGGGGAGTCTTTCTTCTGCATGGCTGAAGTGTTTTGGCAATCTGATGGTTCATCCATGTAGAATATTATAAAACCATTGATTTTTACATGTGTTGGGTTTTAATTTTGTAAATGGTTTTGGTAATGTCAAGAATTGCTGATAAAATAATCAGAAATATAGAACACCGGGGTATATAGTGTAGTCCCAACTTTTTTTGGGAAAAGGTAGAGAAAAAAATGGGGAGGTAAGTATGTCAGAACAGTGGTTTGCTCCTGGGAACTGGAATTCTGGGCAGTTGCTTTCTTTTTTTAATACGTGTGTGTAGTTTTCACATACGGGGGTTTTTTCCGATTTTTTTTTTGTTATTATTACAGTAAAAGACAAAGCATAAAATTTACCATCTTAGCCTTTTTTTTTAAGGAGGCTCTGTGCCCAGTATAGAGCCCAACACGGGGCTTGAACTCATGACCCTGAGATGAAGACCTGAGCTGAGCTCAAGAGTTGGGCGCTATGCTGACTGGGGCACCAGGCGCCCCGCACGTGTGCTGAGTTTAAGCACACCGTGCAGCGGCCCTAAGCACATTCCCCGTCCCGCAGCCACCACCGTCTCCAGCACACAGCACCTTCCTGATCAACAGTAAGTCGCCTCCCCTGTCCCTGCAGCCCTGGTGCCCACCGTTCGCTTCCCACTCTGGGATGTGACTGTCACAGCTGCCTCCCACGTGTGGGTGCACCACGCGGCATTTGTCCCTTCGTGACCGTCTTATTCCACAGAAGGTCCTCCTCTTGGAGGAAGATGCAATCGCGGCTACGGCGGAGCCTCCGACCCCAGCCCCCGCCCCTGACTTACTGCCGGTGGCTCTCACTGAGGAACACGTCGGTCAGGAAGCTGCAGCCACGGCTTTTAAAGACACCAGGAAGGGGCATCTCGGTGGCTCGGTCGTTAAGTCTGCCTTCAGCTCAGGTCATGGTGCCAGGTTCCTGGGATCGAGCCCCACATCGGGCTCTCTGCTCAGCGGGGAGCCTGCTTCCTCCTCTCTCTCTGCCTGCCTCTCTGCCTGCTTGTGATCTCTGTCTGTCAAATAAATAAATAAATTTTTTTTTCAAGATTTTCTTTATTTATTTGTCAGAGATCACAAGTAGGCAGAGAGGCAGGCAGAGAGAGAGGAGGAAGCAGGCTTCCCGCTGAGCAGAGAGCCCGATGTGGGACTCAATCTCAGGACCTTGAGACCATGATCCGAGCTGAAGGCAGAGGCTTAACCCACGGAGCGGTCCAGGGGTCCCTTCAATCAACCTTTTTAATAAATTGATTTATCAGTTGTTGAAAAAAAAACAATCCTCCAGGTCCCCGGCCTGTGGGAGCAGGTATCAGAATCCCCTGCCTGAGATGAGGTAGTCGCGTCTTGTGTGTCCCCACCATGTCTCGGGGGACACCGGGACTGCTTCCACGTTGTGGCTGTTGTGAAGAGTGCGACCGTGCACACGGGTGTGCAAATCAGCACGTGTTTCGTAATCAGAAAAGTAGCCGGGGCTGGGTTCTAGGGCATGCAACTCTTCATCTCAGGGTCGTGAGTTCAAGCCCCACATATGGCCCAGTGGCCAATGAAAAGAGAGAGAGAAAAGTAGCAAATGAAGAAAATCTTAGGGAAGCCAAATCCTCTTTGAATTTGCGCCTTCCCCCCATCGTTTCTCGTTTTCTATCAGATCTTTCGGACACTCAGCCCCCAGGAACATTGCCCTGCCAGAATGGAGACTTGGTACCTGGGCGCTCTCTCCCCACTCGAAAGCCAGATGGCCGCACAGGGTTAGCTGTGTCCAGGCGCCCCCCCTGCTTCCTACGTGGGTCCTTCCTGTCCCTCACTGGGCACACTGGTGACCAGCCCGACGCCGTTCCCAGAGAGGCTGGCGCTCTGCCCCCAGCTCCGCACACTCCTCGTACTTCCGAGCCGTGGCGGGCTGGCCGTCTGTTTCCGCGGGAGACGGTATGGAAGACAGAGCAGCCACGGGCCAGTTCACCAAAGACTGGGGGCTCCCTGGGGTCCCACCCCCTGGGGGTGCCTGGGGTTCGGGGGAGCCTCTTCAGGTGGGGAGGTGCCCCTGGAGTCGCTAGCTTGGTGGGGGCACGGCACTCAGGTCATAAAAACCCAGGGGCGTCTGGGTGGCTCAGTCGGTTAAGTGTCGAACTCGACCACGGCTCAGGTCATGATCTCAGGGTCGTGAGATGGAGCCCCGCATTGGGCTCCATGCTCAGCAGGAAGTCGGCTTGCGATTCTCTCCTTCTGTCCGCCCCCCCCCAACATGCGTGCACGCTCGCTCTCGCTCTCTCTCTCGAATACATAAATAAAAATAAATAAATAAAAACAGAAAATAGCCCTTGGGGGCACCTGAGTGGCTCAGTGGTTAAAGCCTCTGTCTTTGGCTCAGGTCATGATCTCAGGGTCCTGGGATCGAGCCCCGCATCCAGCTCTCTGCTCAGCTGGGCGCCTGCTTCCTCCTTTATTTCTCTCTGCCTCTCTGCATGCTTGTGATCTCTGTCTGTCAAATAAATAAATAAAATCTTAAAAAAAAAAAAAAAAGAAAATAGTCCTTGAACTGATGGAGTCCAGCCTCTTAAGGCACCCAGGCCGGGCGCCCAGGCGTGAGGCTGCACTGAAAATGCCTCTCCTGCCCGCCTCCTGGTCCACCGGGCGGGCCCCGCCCCCACCAGCCCGAGCCGGCCGTGTGCACTGACCTGCCCTCAAAAGCCTCTGGTGGGCCCCGCTCCTTCCCGGCCCTCTGTGGGGCCCCTACGTGCCTTCTGCTGCCCACCCTGCCTTCTGCCGTCTGCGAGGACCTCCGGGCTCTGCCTCTGCGCACCGAAGACAGGCCTCCCTGTGGGACCGGAGCAAGCCGGGGAGCGAGGGCCCGGGGCTGGAGGGAGGCTGGCGGCCCACCCCTGGGTCGCTGGGAGAAGGGCACCAAGGCGTCCCTACCCGTTTGGGAGCTGGGAGCTGCTTCCAGAAGCACGGTGTTAGCTTTCACAGGTACAGCGAACTGAACAGGGTTCGTTCTTCCAGGAGGAGGAACAGCCTCACCCCTCCTCGCCTGTCTCTGCCTGGGCGGCTGTTCGCCTGCTAGTCCCCATTCCCTGCGCCCGGCTCTCCTATGTGTCCCTCTCCGCCTCTGCTGTTGGCCCTTCCTGTCCCCGTGTGTCTGTCTCCCCTGCGCAGCTTCCCATAGACCCTCCCTCCCTGATGCAGAGGCCGTGTGTGCGCGTCCCACACCTGTCGTGTACCAGCCGTGGCTTCCTGGGTTATTAATAGAGCCGTAGATGACTTATGGTTGGAGCTTTTTATTCCCCTAGAAAAATTCCACCGAGTTATTTTTTTCAGCCAACGGGCTCTCATTGATTTTTCTCCCCACGGATCAATGATCTTGAGCAGAAAAGCTCACCACCACCCTGAGAAATGCAGGCCTGAGAGGGAGTCCCAGAGCCTCTGAGGTCTGTGTGTGCAAAGCTGAGCCCCAGGCCTCTTGCTCCCCCTCACCGCCCACCCACGGCACTCACGGGGAGCGGGTTGTGGCCCCTCGCGCCCCCCACCAGCCTGCCAGCCAGTGCAGGCGAGGTCAGGTCTCCAGGCCGCTTTCCTCTGCTCCCAGCCTCATGCCGGGGCCCTCTTCCCTTCCCGGTGCCACTTCTGGGAAGGCAGAGTCCAGGAAGGTCAAGACCAGCTCTCCGGCTCCCTGGTAACTGGGGTTCTGGGCGACAGTCGGGTTCCTTCCATCGGATGCCCAGTTTGGGAGGCCGAGGGTAAGGGTAAGCGTTGGAGCGTGCCGGCCTGTGCAGTGCTCGCATTAGGGGTGGAACTGAAGGCAGCAAGCGGCTCTGCGTCCTCCCCGCCCTCCCGTCGCGGAGGGCCCCCGCGTTCTGGGAAGGCGGAGGCCCCTCTCGGCACCAGGCTTCCCGGAACACGTCTTCTGGGCCTCGCCAGGCGAGCCGTGTGGTGCCCTTGAGTCAAGGCCTCTGCCTCCTGGGCCCCGAGCTGTGCTGCAGCAGCGGCCCCGCGGCTCTCCAACCCCCGGCCCCCTCCACCTTGCTGCACACACGTGGCTCCGCGGCCCTGGCGGGGGGTCTCCTGCTCCCCCACCTTCTGACCTGAGCCCTGTCTGGCAGGTGGGCCATTCCGGGTCCCCAGCGCGTGTTTCCAGCTGATAGTCCCGTAAGCTAATTCCCAGTGCTGGCCATCGTCGGTGGGAAATACCGCCGCTGCAGAGAGCCTGCCAGGGACTCAAAGGCTATGCCCCACCCAACCCTCGCCCCAGAGTCCCCTGTTGCAGCCTTGTCCCCAACAGGACGGTGTGAGGAGGCGGGGTCTCTGGGAGGGGATTTGGTCACACAGGTGGGACCCTCCCGAGTGGGATTAGCGCCCTTAGGAGCGAGACCCCAGAGAGCGCCTCTGCTCCTTCAGTCCCGCAAGGGAGAGGCCCGGAGGCCGTGTGCACATGGCTGCCTCCAGAATGGTAAGATGGGGTGTCTGTCGCTGGCAGCCTCCCTACCTCTGGGACTTTGATACAGCCGCCCCAAAAGGAGCATCCTCCCCTCCTGTGTTCAGGCGTGGATGCCGGTTTCCCCCGGTCTGATCGGGAGCCACCTGACCGCGGGGATTGCTGATTGGGGGGACCCCACAAAGGGCTCACTCCGGGCCTGCTGAGGAAAAGCCAGAGTCTGCCTGGGCCCCCCTCCCCGCCTGCAGCACCCCTGGCTGCAGCCGCCCTCCCTCGGGAACTGGACTGAGGGCACGGCCCCTCCAGGAGCCTCTGCCTTCCCAGTTCCCACCGCGGACGGCCCTCTGTGTCGGCTAACTGCCCCCCTCTAAATTCTGCCCAGAGTCCTTGCACGTGCCGGGGGTTGCTTGAAGCTGGCCAGGCCCCAGCCTCATGCCAAGTCGGGGGTTGGGTTTTGCAAGGTTCTGACGCCCCAAACAACCCAAACCCGTGCCGGAATCAAGTAACTCGGTAGAAAGACCAGGGTCATGGTGTGTGACTCTTGTCCTAAGAGCAGCTTTCTAGACTGACCCCAGGGAGAGAACTCGGCATTACAAGAGGCTGCATCAGCTCAAACGTTGTAAGCGAGTAAGGCTGTGACTGCAGGGAAGCCACGGTCTCAGGATCCAGGTGAGGCACGGAAACACCCGGGCGGCAGGGGAGATAAGTGGGGCAGATGGTGTGGAGACTTCCTGGGGCCACTACCAGGCAGTGCCTCCATGTGGGCATCTGTCCTGTGCTGGGCTTCAGGACGACCTCACGGTTTGTAGTAAAGACTGTGCAAGTGGGGCGCCTGGGTGGCTCAGTGGGTTAAAGCCTCTGCCTTCGGCTCGGGTCATGATCCCAGGGTCCTGGGATCGAGCCCCGCTTGGAGCTCGCTACTCAATGTGGAGCCTGTTTCCCTCCCATCACCCCCCACCCCGCCTCTGCCTGCCTCTCT
Organism: Meles meles; assembly: GCF_922984935.1. Classification (NCBI taxonomy): domain Eukaryota; kingdom Metazoa; phylum Chordata; class Mammalia; order Carnivora; family Mustelidae; genus Meles; species Meles meles. The sequence goes on along the minus strand of NC_060071.1, from coordinate 146,748,301 downwards.
GCCTACTTGTGATCTCTGCCTGTCAAATAAATAAATAAAATCTTTAAAAAGAAAGAAAGAAAGGAAGAAAGACTGTGCAAGTTACAGGACGTGGGTGGCTCAGTTGGCTAAGCATCTGCCTTCGGCTCTGGTCATGATCCCCAGGTCCCAGGATCGAGCCTCACATCAGGATCCCTGCTTGGCAGGGAGCTTCCTTCTCCCTCTCCTGCTCCCCCTCCTTGTGCTCTCTTTCTCTCTCTCTGTCAAATAAATAAATAAAATCTTTAAAAAAAAAAAAAAAAGGCTGCAAGTTAAGTAGGACGAAGCGTAGGAGAGAGAGGGCTGAGCGACCTGTGCTGTTGGCATGAGAGCCAGCGGGGCTGAGGTCCCGGCCTCTGGAGCCGGATCGGCCCTACCTTCTGGATGTGGAGGGAGATGCTGCAGGGGACCCCATGCGAGCAGCCGCACACCCTGCCTCTGGGGACGCTCCCACCAGGGCTTCACACAGAAGCACAGAGCAAAGCAGGGGGCGGGCGGCCCTGGCCCTCAGTCAGACCTGAATTCTAGCTCTCTCTGCTGCTAACTCCCTGTGTCCTCGGGTCTGTCCCCTCTGGGTTGAAGTACTATTTTACAGTATCTCTACCCCCAGCCCCGAATCACAACATGGCCCATTTCTGCTGGTTTCTACGTGGGCTTTCCCCTCAAACTTGCAATAGTGTCCAGGGCTCAGGACCGGAGGACCCAGGGTGGGGAGACTGCGGACCACGGAGCACCCCTCAGCAGGACGAGGCACGGGCTCCATCTAACTCGCATCTGTGGGTGGGGTCCTCTGGCTATGGAGGTCATCCTCGTGGAAGAGAGCTTTCACCTGGGAGCGGGGTCACTAACCTGCCCAGGAGCTCATGAATGTCCGGGGACAGGGGCCACCTGTCTCTTGCTCCGTGCCCAGCCAGGGCCCAGGAAGTGCCGGAAATGGTCGTGGATCCAAACAGATGTGAGCCGCAGTGGGTGAGCACACAGTTGCAGCCCAGACCTAACAGGTGTACCAGCAGGTGCCGTGCTGTGGACAGGACCTGCTCTGGCGAGCCCTGGCAGCTGGCCCAGGGGGCTCTGCTGGGTAGTGACAGCTGGACCTCACTGGAGCCCATGTGGGACGGGGCTGGCAGGTGGGGGTGCTTGGCAAGCTGACGTGGCTAGCAGAGCGGCACCGGGGTGCAGGAAGCAGGCAGCTGGGGTGAAGCACCGAGAGCAGAACGGGGTGGGTTCCAAGCTGTGGGACGTCATCTCCAGTGCACCTGGGCAGCCGGTCAGAGCCCCGCCGGCTGCATCAGTCTCAAGACCGTCGTCCCCCAGAGGCACGGGGCAAGGGAAGGGGATTTTGACCTTCCTTCTTCCTCTAGAGAGGCTTCCAGGGGCTGTTGGCTGGGTGCCAGGTGCCTTCCAGTCATCCCGAGGGTCAGGGTACCATTCCCACCATTTCTTTCTTTCCTTTTTAAGATTCATTCATTCATTCATTCATTTGACACAGAGAGAGAGAGAGACAGCCAGGGGAGAGGGAGAGGGAGAAGCAGGTTTTCTGCCGAGCAGGGAGCCCAGCGTGGGGCTCGATCCCAGGACCCTTGGACCATGACCTGAGCAAAAGGCAGATGCTTAACCGACCGAGCCACCCAGGTGCCCCTCATTCCCACCATTTCATGTAGGAGGAAACGATAAACCCAGGGAAGAGGGGCACCTGGGTGGCTCGGTCGGTTAAGTGTCTGCCTTCTGCTCAGGCCACGATCCGAGGGTCCTGCGATCGAGCCCCGCAGTGGGCTCCAGACCCAGTGCAGAGTCTGCTTCGGATTCTCCCTCTGCTCCTAACTCCCCACCCCCGCTCGTGTGGGTGTGCACTCTCAATAAACATGTGAAATTTTTTAAAATGATGCCTGTGTTTGATACCATTGTAAATGGCTGTTCTTCGTTTTCTAACTGTAGCTAGAGTTTTTTAGACATAGAGGACTTTTTTGGCATGGTAATTTTTATTCCCAGCAACCTTGCTAAGCTCTTGTGTTCTAGTACCTTATCTGTTAATCCTTTGACTTTTGTATCGTCTCTAAATAATGCCAGTTTTGTTTCTTCCTTGGAATCTATTACTTTTTTTCCCTATGCCTTAGTGCCCTGACCGGGACCTCCAATACCATTCGACCCGCACTGAAAGTGGTGACAATGGGCTTCTTTGTCATGTGTCCATGTTCACAGCGTGGCCTGTGATGTGATGGGGGTTTGTAACTGCCCCTTATCAGGGCGAGGAAGTCTCTTCCGTTCCTAGTTTGCTGAGGGTTCTTCTCGTGATTGGATCTCCAATTTCATCTACAACCGTAGAGAGGATGGCATGACTTCGACTTCTGTTTTCTCTAGTCGCCGATGCTGACTTTTCCGGTTACCGAAGCAGTCTTGCACTCCTGGGACACAGCCAGAGTGACTGTGTCGTACAAACCTTTTCGTGTATGGCCAAGTCCAGTCTGTGACTGGTGGAGGACTTCTGCGTCTGTGTTGGCCGATGCAATGGCGCTGCGCTTCTCTATCTCACACTTCGCGGTTGGAGTTAGGTGTCAAGGATACAGACAAACAGGGCAGTTTCCTCTTTCTCCGTGTTCTGAGTTTACCTAAGGCCCGAGCTCTTTGCTCCTTTCTAAAGGCATTCGAGGGGGCGCCTGGGTGGCTCAGTTGGTTGAGCTTCCGATTCTTGGTTTCGGCTCAGGTCGTGATCTCAGAGTTGTGAGATCGAGCCTGCGTGGCGCTCGGTGCTGGGTGGGGAGGCTGCTTGACGTTCTCCTCTCCCTCTGCTCCTCCCTCCGCATTCTCTCTCGCTCACTGTCTTTTGCAAATAAATCTTTTTTTTTTTTTAAAGATTTTATTTTTTATTTGACAGACAGAGATCACAAGTAGGCAGAGAGGCAGGCAGAGAGAGAGGAAGGGAAGCAGGCTCCCTGCCGAGCAGAGAGCCCCACACGGGGCCTGATCCCAGGACACTGGGATCATGACCCGAGCGGAAGGCAGAAGCTTTAACCCACTGAGCCACCCAGGCGCCCCTCAAATAAATCTTTTTTTTTTTCCTATATTTTATTAATTTGACAGAGAGAAATCACAACTAGGCAGAGAGGCAGGCAGAGAGAGAGGAGGAAGCAGGCTCCCCGCGGAGCAGAGAGCCCGATGCGGGGCTCGATCCCAGGACCCTGGGATCATGACCTGAGCCTAAGGCAGAGGCTTTAAACCACTGAGCCACCCAGGCGCCCCCTCAAATAAATCTTTTAAAAAATATATTTTATTTATTCATTTGAGAGAGAGACAGAGAGAGCACAAGCACGGGGCGGGGCAGAGGGAGAGAGAGAAGCAGACTCCCCGCTGAGCAGGGAGCCCGCTGTGGGGCTCGTTCCCAGGAACTGGAGATCATGACCTGAGCTAAAGGCAGCAGATGCTTAACTATCTGAGCTAGCCAGGTGCCCTAATAAATCTTTTTTAAAAATGCATATGAGAACCCCGCATGGGGCCGCCTGGGCCTGGAATCTGCTCTGTGGGAAGGTCAACTCACAGCCGGCCTTCTTTTGCGGAAATCACATCCCCTCCTTCCCATCCTGTCAGACCACACCAACTCCACCCAGACCCTGTGTCCCCGCAGGGTCACTGCCCAGGCCTCCCTAGGGAGCCTTCCTGAAGCTCTCTCCTGCTCCAGAGAGCCCAGTGGTCTCCAAGTCCAGATCCGCAGTAGGACACTCTGGGCCCCCACTGGGGACTCCCCATCCCCCGCTGCTGGGCCCTGTGGAGCTTGTGGGACCCCTGGGCTTCCCTGTCAGGGCTTCCGTCCGTGCAGACGTCGGGCCCCCGGCCCCCGGCCTCTGCCTCTGACGCCTCCTCTTCCAGCAAGCGTGTGCCTTCCCTTTGGCTCTGGGTCCCCTTTCTCCGGTGGCCTCTACGTCTGCCTCTCATCAGAACCACTTTGCTCTGGGGCACGGAGGTGGCTCAGTCATGAAGCATCTGTCTTCGCCTCAGGTCATGATCACGGGGTCGATCATGGGATCGAGCCCCGCATCGGACTGCCTGCTCGGTGGGAAGCCTGCTGCTCCCTCTGCCCTGGCTTGTGTTCCCTCTCTCTCTGTGTCTCTCTCTGTCAAATAAATAAGTAAAATCTTAAAAAAAAAAAAAAAGTATTCTCTGCTCGAGCGGGTGTTCCTGGTCCTTCACTTAGTCCACAGATATGTCCCGGGCACTGGCCTCCATCCTCGGTGCCGAAGATAGACGAGTTCCAGCCACTCTGGAATTGTCCAGTGAGTGGGAAATAAAACAGCTGGCACTATACAGGTGAACATTAAAAAACAAAACAAAACAAAAAAAAACAACAACATTCAGGCGCCTGGGTGGTTTAGTGGGTTAAAGCCTCTGCCTTCAGCTTGGGTCATGATCTCAGGGTCCTGGGATCGAGCCCCGCATCGGGCTCTCTGCTCCGCAGGGAGCCTGCTTCCTCCTCTCTCTCGGCCTGCCTCTCTGCCTACTTGTGATCTCTGTCAAATAAATAAATAAAATCTTTAAAAAAAAAACCCACAAAATTAAATCCCCTAGAATCCCACTGTTAACATATTAGAGCCTTCTTTTCCAGCTTTAAAAAATGCTTATGCTGGGGCGCCTGGGTGGCTCAGTGGGTTAAAGCCTCTGCCTTCAGCTCAGGTCATGATCCCAAGGTCCTGGGATCCAGCCCAGCATCGGGCTCTCTGCTCAGCAAGGAGCCTGCTTCCTCCTCTCTCTGCCTGCTTGTGATCTGTGAAGTAAATAAATAAAATCTTAAATAAAAAAAAAAAATAGCACCCAGCTCTTAATTAAAAAAAAAAAATGCTTGTGCTCCCATTCCTGAATAGGTAGGTACTACCTCGTTTCATCGACGAGCAGACGGAGGCACCAAGTACTCCAGCCAGAGGCTGCAGGAATGACTGGGTCTGGATTTTACCCTGGCAGCCTGGCTCTGAGCCCCTGACCAGACTCCACCCACCCCCACCTTTAAAAAAATATATAATGGTGGGCGCCTGGCTGGCTCAGTGTGTTAAGCTTCTGCCTTGGTTCAGGTCATGATCCCGGGGTCCTGGGACCGAGCCCCGTGTCAAGTTTCTTGCTCAGGGGGGCCTGCTTCTCCCTCTGCCTGCTGGTCCCCCTGCTTGTGCTCTCTGACAAACAAATAAGTGAATTTTTTTTAAAGATTTTATTTATTTATTTGAGAGAGAGACAGTGAGAGAGAGCATGAGAGGGGAGAAATTCAGAGGGAGAAGCAGACTCTCCAAGGAGCAGGGAGCCCGATGAGGGACTCGATCCTAGGACTCTGGGATCATGACCTGAGCAGAAGGCAGTCGCTTAACCAACCGAGCCACCCAGGCGCCCCAAGTGAAATTTTTAAAAAATCTCTATCTATCGATCTCTCATAGGTAGAGCTGTGTGTCCCTGCTTGGGGCTCCAAGTTTCCACTTCTCTTACTGCATACATCTGACCTGGAGAACACAGAAATGTGCATTCTGTCCCATCCCTTGGCATCATCTCAGATCTGTTCTACCCACTGCCTTCGCAGGCTATGGTGGGGACAGACCCCACTGGAGAGTCCAGAGGCCTGGGTTCCTGTGCCCCTGCCATCAACTGGCTGTGTGACCTCAGACTAGTCACTCAACCTCTCTGGGCCTCAGTCTCCACGTCAGTAACAAGGCTGGGTTTCAGTCACACCACTGCAGGCCTGAAGGACCCCTCTCTGTTAAGGGGGCCAGGCCCCTTGGAACTCTACCTGGCACGGAACCCAGAGCTCTGGGGCTTTGGACAGAGTGGGGAGAGGGGCTGGGGCCATGCTAGGGTGCTGCGGGATATCTGGGGACCTCTGCTCTCTTTCCTGCTTGGCCTCCTCACCTGTATCCCTGGGAGGTGCGTGAGTAACACCAAGGATGTGCTCAGAACACCTGGTACGCTATGGCTGTGTCCTCACACTTGAGGGTTTGGGGTGCTGCTGGATGACCTGGGGTAGAGGTGTGCCTGGTGACCTGCCCTGCCAGGCCTGGCCGGGTCTCTGTGCTCTGTGAGCTGGGTGGCCAGTCCTTAGATGCTCCTGGCCCTAACAGTGTGGGCCTGCCCCTCCTGCTGGGTCCCACCCCACCCGAGTGATTATCCTCTTTCTAGACAAGGTACCTTCAACCTTGGCATGCCATGGACCCCTGAGGCCATCTGGAGAAGAGTATGGAGACCTCAAAACAATATTTTTATGCAGTTTTAAAAAATGTATTTATTGGGGCGCCTGGGTGGCTCAGTGGGTTAAAGCCTCTGCCCTCGGCTCAGGTCATGATCCCAGGGTATTGGGATCCAGCCCCGCATCAGGCTCTCTGCTCAGCAGGGAGCCTGCTTCCCCCTCTCTCTCTGCCTGCCTCTCTGCCTACTTGTGATCTCTGTATGTCAAATAAATAAATAAAATCTTTAAAAAAATGTATTTATTTTGGTCATCTCTACCTCCAACAGGGGGCTTGAACTCATGACCCCGAGATCAAGAGTTGCACGCTCTTGCCACTGACCTAGCCAGCTGCCCCCCAAAACAATATTTTGGAATGAGTAAATGGAGGGAAACAATTACATAGAGAAACTATCCAGGGCACCTGGGTGGCTCAGTCGGTTAAATGTCCTGAGTTCGGCTCAGGGCATAATCCCGGGGTCCCAGGATCGAGTCCTGCTCAGCGAGGAGCCTGCTTCTCCCTCCTCTGCTCCCCCTGCTTGTGCTCTCTCACTCTCTCTCTTTCTGTCAAATAAATAAATAAATTCTTGCAAAGAAAAGCAATTCATGGGGCGCCTGGGTGGCTCAGAGGGTTAAAGCCTCTGCCTTCCGCTCAGGTCATGATCTCAGGGTCCTGGGATCAAGCCCCGCATTGGGCTCTCTGCTGGGCAGGGAGCCTGCCTCCCCCTCTCTCTGCTGGCCTCTCTGCCTATTTGTGATCTCTGTCTGTCAAATAAATAAATAAAATCTTAAAAAAAAAAAAAAAGCAATTCATAAAATTCTTAAACCCCTGTGCGTGTAGTAGTGCATTTATTAACGCGCTGACTAACAGCACCAGCGCTGCAAGTCGGGCGCCCGGGGGGCTCCGTGGGTTGAGCGACTGCCTTCGGCTCAGGTCAGTCCTGGAGTTCCTGGATCGAGGTCCGCATCGGGCTCCCAGCTCCACGGGGAGTCTGCTTCTCCCTCTGACCTCCCCTCTCATGCTCTTTCTCACTCTGTCTCTCTCTCTCTCAAGTAAATAAATGAAATCTTTGAAATCTTCTAGAAAACTATCTGGATTTCTGTTGGCAACAAAGTCACAGGTGCACTTGACATCACTGAGGTTTGTGGTCCCTGTCCCTGCTGGGAAAGGAAATGTTAGAGGTGGGCGAAAGTCAGGATGTCAGTGTTTTCTGTCCAGTTTCAGAAGCCCCAAACTCCCATCCCCTGGCCTCCCTCTCTCCAGGGTTCTCCCTGTGGACCCCGGGTTGAGACCCCCCGTCCTGGGTAATAGGGTTGTGTAGGAGGAGCTAGAAGAGAAGGGGGCGGGGTGAGGGGCAGAGAGGGACCCCGGGGTTGATGGAGTGGGTGTCTTTCAAAGGAAGAGATCGGGCCAATTTTTGTACTTCTGGCCCTTTGTGTATGCTGTTTTTTTTCTGCTGGGCATTCGCATCAGTGCCCCATCTGCTCCCATCCTCCAGTGTGTCCTTGGAAGCCTTCCATCTGTCCCAACCCCAGCATGTGGTGCCCATACTCTTGCTCCTGGTGTCTGCTCAGAGCATCTACACTGAGCTCAGGGGCTTGTGTGATGCACTGACCCAGGCAAGGCCTCTGCTGGGGCTGCTCCATCTCTAGGTGTCCAGCGCCCAGCTCACACTGGGGCTTGGTTGGTGCTTGCTGAGTAAATTTATGAATGAGTGACAGAGCGGGTGAATGAATGAATGACGAAGTCATGCCTTGCAAGCAACAGGCACTCCCGGAGGGTCTCACATTTCAGAGAGGACTGCTTGCAGTGATCTGTTACCTTCCAAATACACTTTTTAAAAAAAGCTATTTTTTTTAAAGATTTTATTTATTTATTTGACAGACAGGGATCACAAGTAGGCAGAGAGGCAGGCAGAGAGAGAGGAAGGGAAGCAGGCTCCCCACTGAGCAGAGAGCGTGATGCGGGGCTCGATTCCAGGACGCTGGGATCATGACCTGAGCCAAAGGCAGAGGCTTTAACCCACTGAGCCATCCAGGCGCCCCAAAGCTATTTTTTTTTAAAAGATATATTGATTTGAGAGAGATCGAGGGAGGGCGGGCAGGGGGAGGGGCAGAGTGAGAGGCAGAGAGAGAATCCCAAGCCGACTCCCCACTGAGCCCAACACAGGGCTCGATCCCACGACCCTGAGATACTGACCTGACCTGAAACCATGACTCAGATGCTCAACCCTCTGAGCCACCCATGTGCCCTAAAAGTTATTTTTTTAAAGAGCAGATCAAACAGTGGATAACAACAATGGAATATTATTTGGCCCTAAAAAGGAACGAAGTGGTGGCTTGGGCTACGGTACGGATGAACCTTGAAAACACGATACTCGGGGAAAGAAGCCAGCCACAGAGGGCCACATGCGTGATTCCATTTATATGAAACTCCCAGAACCACCAAATCTAAGGAGACACAGCAGATTAACAATCCTTGTCTTTCAGCTACAGGCAGTCATCGGATCGTATCTAAAGGCAGAGAATCAGCAACGGTCCTCAGAAACCTGCCATGTGTCAAGATGAGAGCCAGAAAAATGTCTACATGAGCACAAATAGCCACTTCTGAGGGAGGACCAGGCTGTACAGAGCAGGGGCAGGGGACTGCCGCTCGCCAGGATAAGCCTTATAGTTCTATGGGTCCTTTAAAAGCGTGCACCCATTACAAATTTTTTTTTAAAGATTTTATTTTATTTATTTGACAGACAGAGATCACAAGTAGGCAGAGAGGCAGGCAGAGAGAGGGGGGGAAGCAGGTTCTCCGCTGAGCAGAGAGCCTGATGTGGGGCTGGATCCCAATACCCTGAGATCATGACCTGAGCTGAAGGCAGAGGCTTAACCCACTAAGCCACCCAGGCACCCCCCATTACAAATTTTATTGGAAATGAAAGCTAGAGGAAGAAGACGGAGGCTCAGAGGGGCGAAGTAACTTGCTGGGTGTCACCCAGGATTCAGAGCTGAGCCTGTCCTGAGTTCAGGTTCTTGATGGGGGAGGACCCTGAAGGACTGGCCTGATGCCGGTCGGGGGTGGTAGGCCATCTGCGCAGAGGGACCAGCCTTTGAGGAAGCAGGTTATTTTCACTCTCAGATGTGGCTGAAGTGAGAGGCATTTGTATCAACAAGTCTCTTGGAAACCAAAAGGCCCTTTTGGCATGTCTGACCTTGCAGGCTGTGCCCTGGGGATTTAATGTCCACCAAAGCCCCGGCTTAACGCCAGCAAATTAGCAGAGTGCGCCCTAAGTAGACTGCCCTGTTTTGCAAGCCCACTGAGGGCAGTCACACATGTGTCAGACAGAAGGGTTGCGTTTGAATTCGGGTCTCAGCATCTGCTTGTCCTTAGGACAGTCGTGGAGACATACTGAGCAAGATTTGGTCTAGAAAACAGGCATGGGTCCTGACAATGTGAAGGGGATAGGACTAAGGGGACCCAGGAGGAAATAGCATGTGCAAAGGTCCAGGGGCCTTGGTCTGGAGCCAATATGAGTCAGTGTAGCTGGAGAAGTGGTCAGGGTAGCAGTTGATGAGATGGGGTTGAGGGGAGCAGCAGGGCTTTGAAGGACTTTCAAGGTGGCCATCCTGTTATTGGACAGTAGAGGAGGCTTGTGGCTGTGCTGAGTGCACACAGCATTTGCCTCCCCAAGTCTCCTTCCCTTTCCAATCTCCCCAGACCCTGACCCTCCCCTGGGGGGGGGGGCACCCATCAGTTTTCCCCAGCAGAGATCCAAGGGCCAGCCTGCCAGTCCTGCCCCTAACCAGTGCAGTTGAGGAACCCTGGGCCAGCCATTCGGCCTCTTGCATTCCCCCCAGAAAGAGGGGATCCGAGTTCCTCACTCCCAGGGCTATCACTGAACTGTAGTCACCCCTGAGATGTGCCTGGCACAGGGCCTGGGACTCAGGTGATGCCCAGGGCTGTTAGTTCCTTAGCCATCATCTCTCTCCTTGGTTCACATCCACGCAGGGCTACTTAGCCACGGTTTTGGCTTAGGGCGCGGAGATAGATGAAAGATCACGGGGTGTAAACAAGCAGGCCAGCAGCCCAGGGTAAGGGGGTCCCTGCAAGGAAAAAGGACGATGTCCAGGGTCTGCAGCAGCCCCCAGCCGTAGGGTCTAGAAAGATCAGTCAGAGCAAGCCAGGAGAAGGGGGAGGCGGTGGGGGAAAGGCAGGCTAGGCAGAGGACACACGGCGGGGTAGGCCTGGGGCTGGAGGGAGCAGGGGCCAGAAGGCCAGGGTAGCTGCAGCGAAGGAGCTGGCGGGAAATTCGAGGCCACAGGAGGGACCCGGAGGCCACAGGGCTGAGATCCGAACGGCCTGGGCCCTCGCAAGGATTTGTGTCTTTATCCCCAGAAAGCTACTCCGAGGTCTGAAAACTTAGCTACGGCCGCCGAGGGGGGGAAGGAAGGAGGCAGCGGCGGCTCCAATGCACTGGGCCCTGGGGTCCGCGAGGGGAAAAGCCACCAACCGCTTTCCCGACACCCCACGGCTCTGGGCGGAGCCCTCAGCCCTGCCACCACGCCCACAGCTCGGCGGCGAGGCTCCGCCTCCATCGCTGGTTGGTCGGGGCAGGACACCTGATGCAGAGCGGCCAATCGCCGCGCCGGGTCTCGGAGCCCCGCCCACCCCGGCCCCAGCCCTGACTGTGCGGCGAGCGCGGACCGGAGCACCGGCAGGGGGCGGCACAGGGCGGGCCAGACGGCCCGACACACCAATTCCGGCCCCAAGGCAAGTCCGCAGTTAGCAATTCCCGGGACGTCCCCGTGGCCGAACAGCCAGTTCCCACGAACTTCCTGTGACGTGTGTTCTCCGAGGCCGCCGCAAGTACGGCGTCCCCGGGCCGCTGTCGTTTCTCGTGCGGCCTGGCACCTCGTCGCCGTCGCACCGCGCCCTGCCGAGCCGCAGCTGCTGGCCTCTGAGCCCGCGGGGAAGCCCCTCCTCCTGTCCCCCCACGGCGCCCCTCCCCCTCTGTGAGCTCCCGACCTGCAGGCCGCCTCCTCCGGGAAGCCTTCCTTGCAGGCCGCGCGGCAGACTCCCCGCATGTCCGGTCTCCGGGCCTGCGAGTATCGTCATCTGGGGATGCTTCTCCCAGAGGGCGCGGCCGGGGCAACGGCCCCTCCCCAGCCGGGACCCCAGGCTCGTCGGGGGCCCGTCAAGGCGAGGTGAAGGGCGGAAGTTGGCCGGGACCAGCTCTCGTCCCGTACCTTCCGCTGACCGCAGGGAGATGCGGGCGGCCCCTCGGGGCGTGCGGTGGGCGGCCGGGAGCCCCGCCGTCCCTCTCCGGACTCTCGCCTGTGCTGGTCCGGATGGGGTACGGCTGGGGGCACGGGCCCTAAAGACGGTCGGGGTGGGGGCAGGGGACATGCTCCTTAGCGCCCAGATTCGACCCACGGGCACGTCGCGCAGCTCGGCGTCGGGGTACGGACGCGCTGGGACGCGCACAGCACCGAGCGGATCCGGAAAAGCGACTCTCCTGGAGGGCAGGGGCTCCCGCTGCGGGGCCACTCACTCCGGTGGCCCCAGGGCCTTTGCGAAGCAGGGGGCGTGAAATCCGAACTTACTGCTTCGTCGCGCTATGTAGGGCGGCTTCCAGGGCACCCGAGGTGGTGCAGTGCAAAGTGCACCCCGCGATCCTTTTCTTCGTGTTCGTGTTTTAGTCCTTTCCTATTTTTTATAACTATTTATTTAATTTATTTTTTAAAAGATTTTATTTATTTATTCGACAGAGAGAGATCACAAGTAGGCAGAGACAGAGAGTGAAGCAGGCAATCCCAGGACCCTGAGATCCTGACCTGAGCCGGAGGCAGCGGCTTAACCTACCGAGCCACCCAGGTGTCCCATACGACAAATCATTTAAAAAAAAAAAAAAAAAAAAACAATATAGGGACACCTGAGTGGCTCAGTTGGTTGAGCGACTGCCTTCAGCGCAGGTCATGATCCCGGAGTCCCAGGATCCAGTCCCGCATCGGGCTCCCAGCTCCACAGGGAGTCTGCTTCTCCCTCTGACCTTCTCCTCACTCATGCTCTCTCTCACTGTCTCTCTCTCAAATAAATAAATAAAATCTTTTTTTTTTAATTTATTTATTTGACAGAGAGAGATCACAAGTAGATAGAGAGGCAGGCAGAGAGAGAGAGAGAGGGAAGCAGGCTCCCCGCTGAGCAGAGAGCCCGAGGCGGGACTCGATCCCAGGACCCCGAGATCATGACCTGAGCCGAAGGCAGCGGCTTAACCCACTGAGCCACCCAGGTGCCCTAAATAAAATCTTTAAAAAAAAAAAGTATATAGGGCGCCTGGGTGGCTCAGTGGGTTAAGCCGCTGCCTTCGGCTCAGGTCATGATCTCGGGGTCCTGGGATCGAGTCCCACGTCGGGCTCTCTGCACTGAAGGGAGCCTGCTTCCCTCTCACTCTCTCTGCCTGCCTCTCTGCCTACTTGTGATCTCTCTCTGTCAAAATTAATAAATAAAATCTTTAAAAAAAAAGTATATATATATATATATATTCTAGGGGCGCCTGGGTGGCTCAGTCGGTTAAGCCTCTGCCTTCTGCTCAGGTCATGATCCCAAGGTTCTGGGATGGAGTCCTGCATCCGACTCCTTGTTCCTTGCTTGGCAGGGAGTAAGCTTCTCTATCTGCCTCTGCCTGCCACTTGCCTGCTGTGCGCTCTCTCTCTCTGACAAACAAATAAATAAATAAAATCTTTAAAAAAAAAGATTTAACATATAGTCGATCTTTGTGAATATTCAGATGTCCAGTAACAAAAGAATAGTCTGTTTTTAGGGTAGAGAGACTGGTATAAATTAATTAAATCTAGCTCAATAATTAAGTTTTAGGTCTTCTCTAATCTTGATTTTTTTTGTACACATCTGTGAGAGATGTATTAAAATTTCCTACTACAGCAGTACCTGGGTGGCTCAGTCGGTTGGGCACCCAACTCTTGGTTTCCGCTCAGGTCCTGATTTCAGGGTTGTGAGACTGAGCCCTGCCTTGTGCCCTCCGTGCTCAGCACGAAGAGTCGGCTTGAGAGTTTCTCTCTCCTTCTCCCTCTGTCCCCCGCCGCCCCCGCTCCTTTCACCAGCACACATGCTCTAAGAGATAAAATCTTTATTTTTAAAAAATATTTTATTTATTTAACAGAGAGAGAGAGAGAGAGATCACAAGTAGGCAGAGAGGCAGGCAGAGAGACAGAGAGGGGGAAGCAGGCTCCCTGCTGAGCAGGGAGCCCAATGCGGGGCTTGATCCCAGGACCCTGAGATCATGACCTGAGCCGGCGGCAGAGGCTTAACTCCTGAGCCACTCAGACGCCCCTAAATAAAATCTTTTAAAAATACTTCTTGCGATAGGGGGCACCTGGGTGACTCATTCGGTTGAGCACCTGCCTTTGGTTCAGGTCATGATCTTGGGGTCCTGGGATGGAGCCCCTGTCCGGCTCCCTGCTCAGTGGGGCCTCTGCTTCTCTCTCTCCCTCCACCCCTCACCCCTGCCAGTGCTCTCTATCACTCTCTTGCTCTGTCTCAAGTAAACAAATAAAATCTTTAAAAAAAATACTTCCTGCTACTGATGTACTTTTTACTCGTTCTCCTTGTATCCCTGTCGTTGTGTGAGTGCAGGTAGGTGTTCTTGCGAGCACACATACTAACGTCTGCTCCTTGGCACTCAGTAGATAGGTTCCATCAACATGGTGACCTGCATTCATCATCGTTACAAAATGTTCCTCTTGATCTCAACCCATATTTTGCCTTGAACTTGACGGCTGCTTTCTGTTTGTTGGCACTGCCCCTTGCACCGCCCTTTTATTTTCATTCTCTGAGTCTTCTTGTTTGGGGAGTGTCTCTTGCCCCCAGCTTATAGCTGAATGTGAACCACCTCCCAGGCATTTCCTTGTACAGATGAGTTAACCCATTTGCACGTATCCCTGTGACAGATCTGTCTCAGTTTCAATTAAGCCGTCTTAATTTTTTTTTTAAGATTTTATTTATTTATTTGATAGACAGAGATTGCAACTAGTCAGAGAGGCAGGCAGGGAGAGAGAGGGGGAAGCAGGCTCCCTGCTGAGCAGAGAGCCCGATGCGGGGCTTGATCCCAGGACCCTGGGATCATGACCTGAGCTGAAGGCAGAGGCTTCAACCACTGAGCCACCCAGGCTCCATAAGCCGTCTTATCTTATGCTTTCTATTTTTGTAGGCTATAAGATATTTGCTTAATTTGGGTACAGGTGTTTCTTTTGATACTTTTGGAGATTTTGTAGCTGTGTCCTCATGATTACCTTTATAATTCTATATATAACACACTTCATCCTTCATTTCTCTAAAGAGTCTCTGTTGGCCCCCAACTATGAGTAATGATGACACTATTTTTTTTAAGATTATTTATTTATTTATTTGACAGACAGAGATCACAAGTAGGCAGAGAGGCAGGCAGAGAGAGAGGAGGAAGCAGGCTCCCTGCAGCGCAGAGAGCCCGATGCGGGGCTGGATCCCAGGACCCTGAGATCATGACCTGAGCGGAAGGCAGAGGCTTTAACCCACTGAGCCACCCAGGCGCCCCTAATGATGACACTATTAAGCACTCTCTCCTTCCTTCCACCGTCCTTATCACAATATAATTTGAAGTGGAAACAAACATCATTTATACCGATAGACATCGTTGTGTCTAGGATGTCTTCGATTTTAAGATGCCTACTGAGGTAGTTCACAGCTTCTCAAAGGAAAATAAAATTCTGTCCCATCCCACATGCTCTGAGGAGGGTTAACAGTGGCCATGCTTGAGATGGAATCCAAGGGCGTCTTGATTTCCTTCCCTCTGTCCCTACCTAGGCTGCCTGAGATCCTTGTCCTCCCTGCCACCACTTGGAGGAGGCATCCGTGTCCTTGCCAAGGACCACAGTCATGTGTGTCTCAGCAGGCGCCACCGGTGTGGAGGGGCTGGGCTGTGTCAGCCTGGATTTCAGGTGGCCCAAGGCTCTGCACCGAGACAGCGGACCTCGGATCCATCCTGCCCGACGCTCCTCTTCTGAATCCGGGCATAGCTGGCTGACACTAGCCCAGAAGCAAGTCAGGCTTGAAGTCGTCTTACTAAAGCATTCTGGACATTTCTCAGGACCCCAGAGTTCCCAGAAGCACCCAGCATTCTCCGGCTCCCGCCGTGGCTGTGCCAGTCACGCCCGCCCTGCTGCGCCTCCTCTAGCTCCCGTGTGCCCGCCGGGCCAGAGCACCGCCGTCCTGACCACACCTTGCGCTCACCTCTCTCCAAGCCTTTGTTTTGGCTGCTTCTTCCCCTGCCCCCCACCCCCCACCCCGAGGCTTGCGGATCCGAACTTCACCCGTTCCCTGAGACTCAGCCTGTACTTCACCTGCCAGAAGCTTCCATTCCTCCTCCTCCGGCTCCTCAGTCCTGGCTAGGGGAGCTGGCCCGGTGCTCCCTGGACTCTCGGGTTCCATCCTCTGACTCACATCTCTGCCTCCCCTCCCCGAGCTGGGGTGGCTACAGAACTCTCTGGGGAGGCTTTGGAGTCCGACAGGACGGGCTTCCCCAGATCACGAGTCTCTAGGGTTGTACAACAGGGTTATGGATCAGTGGTCCCCATCGTGCGATGGGTGGAGAGAGCTGTGTTCGGCCCTGGGGACCCAGCAGTGGAGACAGCCCTGCCTGTCAGCATGCAAGGGGCTCCAACTAACATTCGTCCTCGTGGTATGTTATTACTGTAGCTTTATTGGTGTATTTACATTAAAGTACAGAATCTGGGGGTGCCTGGGGGGCTCAGGCATTAGGCATTTGCCTTCGGCTCAGGTCATGATCCCGGGGTCCTGGGATCGAGCCCCACATCGGGCTCCCTGCTCTGTGGTAAGCCTGCTTCTCCCTCTCCCGCTGCCCCTGCTTGTGTTCCCTCTCTCGATGTCTCTCTTTCTGTCGAATAAATAAAATCTTTTTTTTTTAAGATTTTATTTATTTATTTGACAGATAGAGATCACAAGTAGGCAGAGAGGCAGGCAGAGAGAGAGAGAGGAGGAAGCAGGCTCCCTGCCAAGCAGAGAGCCCGATGCGGGGCTCGATCCCAGGACCCTGGGATCATGACCTGAGCGAAAGGCAGAGGCTTTAACCCACTGAGCCACCCAGGCGCCCCTAAAATCTTTTTTTAAAGTTAAAAAAATAAAGTACAAAATCGGAACGTGAGCAACCGGATGAATGTTTCCTCGCGGGACACCACCCTGTGACTCCGCACAGGTCAAGTGCTCGCTCATTTCAGGTCTCCAGGAGCCTCTACTGGGGGCAACTGCTATTTTGCCTTTTGCCACTACAGATTCATTTTGCCGGGTTTTGGTTCTTTATTTAAATGGCACACGCGGCCTGTACTCTCTCCCATCTAGTGCCTTTCACATTATACGTGATTTATCTGTATGTTGTTGTAATGGTAATAATAGCACGACAAGTGCTCAGTTAAGAGACCTGGTTGAGGGAATTTGACCCATCAGCTTTTTCTGCACACTCGAATGTGACTGGAACCAAACCCGTTGTTGGAAAGGCACTGGAGGTGGAAACTGGAGCATGGGAGCTCCCTGAGGAGCTCATTTTACAGGTCACTGGTATCTGCGGTTTGGCTTGGCTGGTTATAAATGCCCCTGGAGCATCCTGGGGTCACCTTGGGTGGTGGCTGGAATCCTCCCTTAGGGTCATGCTGGGCCCTGCCTCCCACTCTTCTCCCTGGTCCAGCAGGGGGAAGGGCCAGCTCCTTGCCTAGGCTTGGTGTCTCTGCCTGTCTAGAGGACTCCTGCTCTTGTCCTTTGTGGTCTAGACTGGGCACCCAAGAGGTGAGACACGCAAGATGCCCCTGGTTTGGTCTCCAAGGGAGAAAACATTCCCTCATCCTGTTCCAAAGCCCCCAGATAGAAATCTCTGGGCTGACGGCAGGCCAGGGGGCTCCTAGGGGGTGGATTCCCAAAGGTCCCTGTGCACCAGGTCCCTTCAAGAGGGACAGGCCATGGCTGCTCTTCCCAGCATCTATTCCACAGCTAGGAAACCAAGGCTCAGAGTGCAGACGGAGTCTTTATGCAGTGTCGGATGAGGACTGCCCTGGATCTGCACCTATTAGGTACCTACTGTGTGCCCTGTATCGGCACCGACAACCCAGAGGTAAGATGACCTGTGCGGGCCAAGGACAGCTTGCTCAGGAGAGGTGTCCGGGAAATCTTCACCAAGTAAGCCACCTTTGAAGTGTGAGTGCCAGCCCCAAATAAGGACATTCCCGGCAGAGGAACTGCCCAAGCAAAAGCGTGCCAGCGTGAGGGCCCTGGGGTTCACTGATGAGCACAGCACTCAGATGGGGGGTTTGGATGAAGCTGGTTTGGAAGGTTTGGGGGTTTGGAAGACCCTGCTCAGGGAGGGGTGTGCTGGTGAATGCGGAGACTCTTTCTGGGGCAGGTGCAGGACCCCACCTCTAGGCTCTCCCTTCCACCCTCGGTGAACCCTGTCCTGGCCCACAATAAATCCTCTGTGGCAGATGGATGAATGGGGGGTGAGTGAGTGGGGTTTAAAAGCAGGCAGGGCCAGGTAGGCAGATAGGGTTGAATGAACCAGGACCCTTGGCCTATGAGGCAATTGGGTCAGCACAAGGATTAATCCCAGGCATGCTGTCTAGTCTTACCTCCTGGAGCAGGCCATTCCTGCACTCCACTCTCCAGGGGAGCCAATATCTGGTGGGGCAGGCAAGAGCCTTGGCAGCCCCTGGTTCAATCAGTGACCAACAGGCTAAATGTGCCTATGTCTTTCAAGATCTCGGCTGCAGTCCCCCCTGTGCCTTTGCTCTCTGCAAAGGTGGAAGTGTCATTGACCCAGACCAGGGGGCCCAAGAAGAAATGTTCCAGGAGGATTCACTGGTGGATAGATTTGTTTTACAGAACTTTCAATGGTCCTCTCTTGTGGCTGTATCTCTTCCATACCGCCTCTCACCCCCACCCCAACCCCCGCCGCAGTGCTAGAGACCCTCCCAAGCCTTTCCAGATGACCCTTCCCCACCCAGGAACACAGCAAACTGGCTCCTTCCCACCACGCCTTTTCTCTCCTGGAAATCTCTTTTCTGTGGGTCAGGAACTCTCTCTCTTCCTTGTGCTTGGATGCCGGAACCCACCGACCCACCTGCACCTTCAGGACTCACCCGCCCCCACCCCCAGGCCGTGGCACTGCTTTAGCCACGGGAGATCCTCCCCTCCACTGCACGGGTCCGCAGAACCCAGACCACATTCCAGGTTGGAGACAGGGCAGGGGTAGGGGGTGTTACCTACCGGCCCCAGATAGGGGCCCAATGAACCGGTGTAAAAGAGGTTAAAATGAGAATTCCGAAACCTAAGTTCTTTGCTCCTCCTTTGGCCCGGTGCTGAGATGTCCTCTGCCTCTGTGGTCCTGCTGGAGGATGGGATGGGGGCCCCTGGGCACGGGCACCGGGGTTCCTACCCGCCGCAGGCACACCCCGGCCCCAAGAGAGCCCAGGTGGTGGAAAAGAGAGGCCCCTTACTTCCGGGCCCAAGGGCGGAGCTCCCAGGGGCGTAACCGCTACGTAACAGCGACGCAAAGGCCCGGGGGCCGTCGGGACCCTGGCGCAGGTGCGGCTGCGCCGGCTGACCTCCCGCTGGCTGGGGGCGCAGGGCGGGCAAGCGGGAGGAGGGCGAGGCTCAGGGATGCTGGCCCCGAGGGGTGCGCTAGTTTTAAAGCATTAATTAGGTATCTTTTATTCTTTTAAGTGATCCGCCCTTGTGAAACAGAGCAGAGGCGTGAAAACGACAGCCCTGGTCGCACAGCCTCACCTCCGGGAAGTCACCGCCGCCTCGGGCTTGGGAGCCCCCTTCCAGGTAGAGCAGATGCTCCGACACCGCGCACGCGCGCCTGCAGATCCCACCATGCGCGCAGACACACACCCGTGGGGACACTCGGATTGCAGGAAGAGGTTGGTCGGAATATTCCGGGCTGTGGGTGTGTCCACACAGACACGTGTCTGGTGACGAATCTGCACACACAGTCTTGCAGGTTTTCCGGCTCTGCTCCCCACGCTCCATCCGCGGGGCGTTCCACGCACGTCTCCAACCCATGCTTCCCGCCGCGGGCCAGGCGGGGCTGGAGGCGCAAGGTGCAAGGTGGCCGGTGACACCTTGCCAGGGCTGTCTGGGACGGTGTCTGGGCGGTGACGGGGTGCCCTGCGAGCAGGCTTGGGGGCCACCCACGCCTTGGGATTCAGGAAGATGCCAGGGACGCGAGGGCGGAGCCGACCCGAGGAGACAGCAGAGGTCAGCAGCTGGGCAGGGGCTGACCCTGGACCTTCGCGCGAGGGATGTATCTAAGGCCTTTGGGGTCCTCCAGATGTGTAACAGCCACAGATGTGGAGTTTTCCCCTGCAACTGCAATCCTGCTGAACTGAGACGCCTGAGGGGAGGGCTGTCCCATGTCCAAGGGCTTTGGTGTATGTGAACATGAGGCCCCGCTCACTCCGCCTGGCATTCCCCATTACCCGCCCCTCCCGGAGCTCTAAGGAGCTTTCCTCCTCAAATCCACTGTCCTCCAATGGGGAGGGTGACCATAAGCCCAGCAGAGTCCATCAGTGGGGCTGGCCGAGTGTCTGACAATGACTTCCACTGTGAGTGTGGGTGTTGGGTGGCGGAGCTGAGCATCTTCCTGCCTCCCCCGCCGGCTTTTGAGTCGTCAGCCTCCGCTGTCCAGGGACCAGCTCCCGGCTCCAGCTTGGGTTTCCCCCGGGTCATGCCAGCAGCACCCACATGCGATCTGAGCTTCCGACTGGGTCTCTGGGACTGTCAGAGCCAGGAGCTGGCCCCGCGGAGGGTGAATCCTGACAAGACCCGCCGACCGGTGGCAGGGAGGAGACAGGAGTGGATTGAGTGTGCAGTGCGCCAGCCCCAGGCTGCTCCAGTGCTTGTCTGCCACGCGGTCACACCCGGGCCTGGGGACCCAGCCCTGGAGGCCAAGAACATTCTAGAACGTTGATTTGGAAGCCTCAGCTCTGTGGCCATCCATACTCTGGCGGAGTGCCCACCAGCCAGACAGGCGGGGCCAGAGCTCATGCCTCTGCTAGCTGAGCCCAGTTCCTGCACTGGGGCAGGCGAGAGTGACCGTCCCCAGACTACAGCAGGGCAGGAACTGTCCTTGACCGAGGCTGGCCCTGGCATGGAGCTGGAGAACCGTCCAACTCCTGGGGCTGATACCACATGATAGGCCCCGAATGTCCACACCCGACTAAGTTTGTTTGTACGACTAAGTTTGTGCAGTTGAAATCCCCCTCCCCTCCCCAAAACAGGGCTGACTTCTCCAACCGGTTTTTATTTTGTCCTTAAGCCACCCGGCTGAAAATGATTTAATCAAAGTGGAGCCCTGAATTCGGTCTCGGGGCCTGGCTCTGTGCTGGCCGGGCTCCCAGGGCCTGATGGCCTCGGGTGATCCGGTGAGCTTCACGGGCAGTTGGTGAGTTCCTGTAGCCCCACGCGCTCCCGTTCTCCGCAGCCCCGTTCTCCCCGCGGACCCCTGCCGATGCCTGGGGGCCTGGTGCCCAGTACCTAGCGGAGGGGAGAGGAAGATGGGCCTCTAGCTCCAGCCTGCAGATCAAGAAGCTTCGGGGAGAAGGCGGCACTTGGACTAGGCATGAGAGATTGGAGACCGAGGAGGCAGGCGGGCAGAATGAGAGATCTGGGCACACGGGGAGGGGGTGGGTGTACGCTCAGCCATGTGTGTGTGCGCGCACGCGTGTGTGCATGCATGGGAGGCAGACTGGGGTTCCGCGGTGGGAGAGGCGTGGCGGTGGCAGCGACCCCCTGCTCTACCACCTTCCTGCCCACGGTGTTGCTGGTGAAGTCTGTGCATAGGCTGACGCTTGGGGGTTTTTTGGTTTTTTGTTTTGTTTTTTTTTTTAAAGGTTTTATTTATTTATTTGACAGAGAGAGATCACAGTGCAGATTTCAACTGCACAAACTTATTTATTTATTTGACAGAGAGTGGCAGAGAGGCAGGCAGAGAGAGAGGAGGAAGCAGGCTCCCCGCTGAACAGAGAGCCCGATGCGGGGCTTGATCCCAAGACCCTGAGATCATGACCTGAGCCAAAGGCAGAGGCTTTAACCCTCTCCTCTGAGCCACCCAGGCACCCCTTTTTTTGTTTTTTTGTTTTGCAGGTAATGCCTTTTCTGCTGCTTCTTGGAAGCTTTTGGGATTTTTGTCTTTGTTGGGCATTCAGAAATTTCTGCACAGTGTTTCTAGATGGTGACGTCTGGCTTTTTGGTTGTTGGTATTGTTTTACTTTGTGTTCCCTTTTTTAAATTTTTATTTTATTTTTTTTTAAGTTTTATTTATTTATTTATTTATTTATGTCTGACAGAGATCACAAGTAGGCAGAGAGGCAGGGAGGGAGAGAGAGAGAGAAAGAGAGAGGAGGAAGCAGGCTCCCCACTGAGCAGAGAGCCCAAGCTGGGCTCGATCCCACACCACTGGGATCATGACCTGAGCCGAAGGTGGAGATTTTAACCCACTGAGCCACCCAGGCGCCCCCAAACCTAGTATTATTATTTTTTTAAAAGATTTTATTTATTTATTTATTTGTCAGAGAGAGAACGCACAAGTAGGCAGAGTGGCAGGCAGAGGTGGAGAGAGAAACAGGCTCCTTGTAGAGCAAGGAGCCCAGTGTGGGACTTGACCCTAGGGCCCTGGGTCATGACCTGAGCCAAATGCAGAGGCTTAAGTGTTCCCTTTTTTAAAAAGAATTTTCTTTATTTACTTGAGACAGAGCGAGCAAGCAGGAGAGCAAGAGAGGATGAGCGGGGGTGGGCAGAGGGAGAGGGAGAGGCAGGCTCTCGGCTGAACAGGGATGCAGGCCTGGGGCTCTGTCCCAGGACATGGAATCCTGACCTGAACCAAAAGCAGACACTTAACCAACTGAGCCACCCAGGCGACCTTTGAGTGCACTTTTGAATTAAAGTGTAACATGTGAAATGGACACGTCTTAACAGTACAGCTGGGTGAAGTCCTACCTTTCTCTCCACTGCGGCCACCACCACCTGGGGCCAGATGCAGACTATTCACTTTGAGCCTCACTCCACTCCCCCTCACTCACTCCACTCCCCCTACTCCTGTTCATCCCTAGAAGAAACCACTGTTCAGTCCTCTAATACCACGGATTAATTTAGCTTTTCTTCTTGTAAATGGAAACATAGAGTGGTATGCTTTTATCTGCTTGTTGTTGTTGTTGTTTTAAGTAAACTTCTAAATTTTAGAACAGTTTCAGATTTACACAATTACTGGGAAGATAGTACAGAAAACTTTGTATACTCCATTTCTGTTTCCCTTTTAATTAATTAATTTATTTTTAAGCATTTCATTTATTTATTTGACACAGAGAGAGACGGGGAGAGAGGGAACACAAGCAGGGGGAGTAGGAAAGGGAGGAGCAGGCTTCCTGCCTTGCAGAGAGCCGGATGTGGGGCTCGATCCCGGGACCCTGGGATCATGACCTGAGCCAAAAGCAGAGGTTTAACGACTGAATCACCCAGGTGCGCCCCCCCCTTTTAATTTATTTAAAAAAGCTTTAAAGTAATCTTCATGTCCAACATAGGGCTTGAACTCCCAGCCCGGAGATCAAGAGCCCTGTGCTCTACTCGCCAAGTCAGGCGGGCAGCCTGCCTGACTTTCTTAACATCTCACATTAGTATGATAGATTTGTCACAACTAATGAGCAAATCTTTATACACTGTTACCAACTAGAACCCATACTACTACATTCAGAAATCCTCAGTTTTTCTTTCTTTTTTTTTTTAAATTTTTCCTTTCTTTTTTCCTTTTTTAAAAAAGATTATTTATTTATTTGAGAGACAGATATCACAAGTAGGCAGAGAGGCAGGCACAGAGAGAGAGAGGAAGGGAAGCAGGCTCTATGCTGAGCAGAGAGCCCGATGTGGGGCTTGATCCCAGGACCCTGGGATCATGACCTGAGCTGAAGGCAGAGGCTTTAACCCACTGAGCCACCCAGGCGCCCCCAATCCTCAGTTTTTCTTAATGTCCTTTTTCTGTTGCAAGATCTCAGCCAGGACACCACATTGCCTTCAGTTGTCATGTGTCCTTAGGCACCTCTTGGCTGTGACACGTTCTCAGCCACTCCTTCCTCTTGATGATCTTTGCAGTTTTAAGTAGTGCTGGCCTGGGAGTTTGTGTCCTGGTCCTGAACTGGAATTTGCCTTGATGTCTTCCTCAGGGTTGGACTGGAGTCGTGGGTTTGGGAGAGGAAGACCACAGAGGTGATGTGCCCTCCTCATCAGACGATTGATTTCATCACTGCAAGGGTACATCCTGTCAACTGACACCTCACTGTTCCTGTTGACCTTGCGCCCCCCCCCGCCCCCCGTGGAGGTGTGTTGGGCAGGTTCCTCCACGGTAAGGTGACTCTTTCCCAGCTCCCACACTTCGGAGGGAAGTCTCTGTGCAGCCCATGCCTGAGGAGCAGGAGGTGGGCCCCGCCTCCTTGAAGGTGGGGTATTGGCCAGAATTATTTGGAATTCCTCTGCGTGGAAGATCTCGCTTCTCCATTTGGTCACACAATCATTTTTTTATTTATTTTTAAAGATTTATTTATTTATTTATTTGACAGACAGAGATCACAAGTAGGTAGAGAGGCAGGCAGAGAGAGAGGGGGAAGCAGGCTCCCTTCTGTGCAGAGAGCCCGATGCGGGGCTGGATCCCAGGACTCTGGGATCATGACCTGAGCCGAAGGCAGAGACTTTAACCCACTGAGCCACCCAGGCGCCCCTATGCAATTATTTATTGATACCAGTATGGACTCATGAGATTTATTGAATACTTTGGGCTATAATCTAATGCTGTCTTATTATTTTGTTGCTCAAGTCGTTCTAGCTTTGGCCACTGGGAGCTATTTCAGTTGACTTCTGTGTCCCTTTGATGTGCCCCATCATTGGGTGTGTATGTGGCGCGCGTGTGTGTGGTGAGTACTTCCTTACTTTCCCGTGTTGCAAGATGCTCCAGGCTCATCTTACGCATTCCTTGCTCCAGTCCTAGAATCTGCCATTTCTCCCAGGAGCCCTGGTTCCTCTTGCCGGAGAAGGGTATTAGATCAAGATCACATGTGATCAAAGGTATTGGGATGTCCTTGCCTCTGGGTGCTGTTTGCTGACAAAGCAAGGGAGTACATGTATGTCTTCCTCCCCTGTGTACGCGCATCTGTAGTTATCTCTGCAAGTAACCATCTGTATCGACCTTAAGCTGAACATAAGTGTATATTGGTGTCACCTCTATAATCAGTTACCACATGGAACATTCTAGTCTCTTCCTCTTGCTTATCTGTAATCTGCTCCAACCTGGAGAAACCCAGCTCTCACCATCTGCCCACCCCCTTTTTTTAAACTTAATTGTTCAATTCCAGTACATGGTCAGTGGTTCTAGAACTGTTCACTGGTGTTCACATGGGAAGCAGCTTCATCAGCTAGGGTACAGTCCTGCGTCTCCTCATTTCCCAAGTGACTCAGGGCAGCGTCTGATTCTACCCATCCCTTCAGCGAAGCTGGTTCAGTATTTTCCAATTAGATTCTTCCGTTGCATTCTGTGTTCTTTCCTGGGATTCCTGACTCCTAAATGATTTTCTAAAATTGTGTGATATCAAGGTGTATGAATTTTGACAAATACTAGTGTCTTTTATCCACTGTTATGGTCTTTTATATCATGATTTCACCTTCCTAAAAATTCCCCTGTGCTTCCCCTGTTCAACCCTCAGCACCCCCAGCACCCCCAGCAACTACTGGTCTATTTATAATCTCGATAGTTTTACCTTTTCCGGAATGTTATTGAATTGGCATCATACAGTACATAGTGTTTTCAGACTGGCTTCTTTCACCTAGCAGTACGCATTTATGATTCCTCCATGTCCGTTAGTAATTTGTTAGCTCATTTTCTTTTTTTTTAATGTTTATTTATTTCTAAGTAATCCCTACACCCAATATGGGGCTCACCCCGAGATCAAGAGTTACAGGCTCCTCCCACTGAGCCCACAGGTGCCCCTCCCTCATTTCCTTTTATCTCTGGTTGATATTCCCTTTGCTGGATGGAGCATAGTGTGTTTATCCCTTAACCTATTTAGGTAACCAGAAATAAAGCGGCTGTCAACGTTCACATACATGCAGGTTTTGTATAGGGGTGAGTTTTCACATCAGTTAGATCAACACCGAGGGCCGCAACTGCTGGATCATATGGTAAGACCTCGTTTAATTTTGTAAGAAGCTGCCACCCTCGGGGGCTCCTGGGTGGTACAGTCAAGTAAGGAAGCGTTCGCCTCCTGGTTTCAGCTCAGGTCATGATCTCAGGGTTGGGAGATGAGTCCTGCATCTGGCTCCATGCTCAGTGGGGAGTCTGCTTGGGACTCTTTTCTCCCTTTCCCTCTGCCCCTCCCCCACACTCTCTGTTTCTCCCAAATAAATAAGTAAAAACTAAAAAAAAAAAAAAAGGCTGACACATTGTCTTCCAAAGTGGCCATGCCATTCTGCATTCCTACCAGCAACGAATGGGAATTCCCGTGGTTCCACATCCTCGGTGGCATCTGGTGTTGTGGATCTTATCCATTCCTGTAGGTCTGTAGTAGTGGCTCATTATTGCTCTCGTTTGCATTTCCCTGATGACAAAAGACGCTGAGCATCTTCTCATGTGTCCATGGTCAGCTAGTGTTGGTCGTCATCTGTCTCTCCTGCGGGGAGCGGTCCAGGTCTTTTGCACACTTGTTGGTTGGATTATTTGTTATCTACTGTTGACTTTTAATATCTGTTTATATATTTTGGGCTCGAGTCCTTCATCAGACTTGTGTTTTGCAAATATCTTCTCCCCATCTGTGGCTTCTCTTCATGTTCTTTTTTTTTTTTTTTTAAGATTTTATTTATTTATTTGAGAGAGAGAGAGAATGAGAC
Source organism: Meles meles (assembly GCF_922984935.1). NCBI lineage: Eukaryota > Metazoa > Chordata > Mammalia > Carnivora > Mustelidae > Meles > Meles meles. The sequence goes on along the minus strand of NC_060071.1, from coordinate 146,722,127 downwards.
AGAGAGCATGAGTGGAGAAAGGTCAGTGGGAGAAGCAGGCTCCCCGTTGAGAAGGGAGTCGGATGCGGGACTCGATCCCCGAACTCCAGGAACATGACCCGAGCCAAAGGCAGTCGCTTAACCAACTGAGCCACCAGGCGCCCCTTCTCTTCGTGTTCTTCTAACATTGTCTTTCACAGAACCAAATGTATTATAATTAATTAAATGTATTATACATTTAATAAAGTCAAAACTATACATTTTTTCTCTCTTTCATGGGACAACAACATTGGTGTTGTCTTTAAAAGTTCATCACCAAACCCAAGGTCTTATAGGTTTTTCTCCTAAATTTCCTCAAGAAGTTTCGTCATCTTGCCTTTTACGTTTAGGTCTGTGATCCATTTTGAGTCAATTTTTTTTTTTTTAAAGATTTTATTTTTATTTATTTGACAGAGAGAGATCACAAGTAGATAGAGAGGCAGGCAGAGAGAGAGAGAGAGAGGGAAGCAGGATCCCTGCTGAGCAGAGAGCCCGATGCGGGACTCGATCCCAGGACCCTGAGATCATGACCTGAGCCGAAGGCAGCGGCTTAACCCACTGAGCCACCCAGGCGCCCGAGTCAGTTTTTTTCTAAGATTTTATTTGTAAGTAATCTCTACACCCACCATAGGGCTTGAGCCTACAAACTTGAGATCAAGCACGCCACGCTCCACAGACCGAGCCAGCCAGGTGCCCCAATTTTGAGTATATTTATGTGTAAGGTCTGGTCTAGGTTAATTTACTCTTTTGCATATGGACGTCCAGTGGTGTAACACCATTTTCTGAGGAGACTGTCCTTTCTCCACTGAACTCTCTTTGCACTGTTGTCAAGGATCAGTCGAATACATGTGTGTGGGTCAGTTTCTTGGCTTTCTGTTCTGTTACATTGATCTGTGTCTGTTTTCTTTCTTCCTTCCATCCTTCCTTTCCCTTCCTTCCTTCCTTCCTTCCTTTTAGGTATTATTTGAGCGAGAGAAAGAGAGCAAGGGCACTCACAGGAGCAGGAGGAGCAGCAGAGCTACCTGGAGAAGCAGACTCCCCGCTGCGAAGGGACCCCCCCCCCTTAAGGGATTGATCCCAGGACCCTTGTCTCAAGAGTTAAATCTACAAATCTAGTCCTTTGTTATTTGTTATTACGTCCTACTGTGGTGCCTGGGCTCCGCCAGGCTAAATCCGCATGTGAAAGGCACCCTCCCAAGCTGGTCATTAACTATCTTTAGGAACTGGCCCTGGGAGGGGTGGTCTCCCTGGAGTCAAGAAGATAGCAAAACTGGAGAATATCAGAAAAGAAAAAGGCAGGAATCGTACTGTTGGCCCTCTGATGCATTGACATTGTGTTAAGGAATCTTTGTGGTGATGATAAGGGGACTTCTAGAGCGTAGGGCGCAAGTTTTCCTGAACAGCATAGAAAAAAACTGTATCATTAGAAAGAAGAGGGGCGCCTGGGTGGCTCAGGTCATGATGCCAGGGTCCTGGGATCGAGCCCCACATGGGGCTCCCTGCTCCGTGGGGAGCCTGCTTCTCCCTCTCCCCCTCCCCCTGCTGTGTTCCCTCTCTCGGCGGCTCTCTCTGTCAAATAAATAAAATCTTTAAAAGAAAGAAAGAAACAATAGTAAGGAGTGACAGAACTAGAAGTATCAGGAGCCTTTCTGGGCTGGCTCATACCTAAGTTTCTCGTTTATGTGGCATTGTCCAAGGCAATCAATCTGAAATTCCCCACGGTTTCTAACAGTATCTCAGTGGGGTTGTAGAGTGTTAAAAGTGTGCACATACATAGTTGTTTGTTTTGTTATTGTTTGTTTTTTGATTTCACTAATATTATCATGGTGGGTTTTTTGGGGGGGAGTCAAGCCGGCAGGTCCAGCAGTGATGCTGTGGGGAGTGTGACCTCCTGGTTTAGTGACGTTTGTGCGAGGCGACGTGGTGTTGTGTGTGACCGTGGGGACCAGTGGTTGTGGTCCTGGTGGAAAGCTGGAGGGTTAGTAAGGAAAGGCACTCGGGGTTAGGCAGTCCTTTCCTCAGGGGGGTCCTGGGGTTGACTAGCAAGAGGCAGGCGCCCCCTGGGGGAAAGCATTATCTCCATTAACTGTTTGGCTGGCCCAGAATAGTGACCAGGGCCAGATTTCCCTTTGGGTGTGGCATGTTTGCACAGACATGTAGGTGTGTGTGTTTCCCCGGGGAGCAAGGAGTTAACCAGGATCCTGGCGAAGTGGACAGCAAGCTCAGAAACATCCCAGAAACCCTAATCCTAAAGGAAGGAAAGCAGTCAGGGTCTGCGTCCACTGTGCCTAGCAGAGGCAGTCTGTGGGCATTGCTGGGGCAGGAGTTCAAGAGTCGGGGCGAACTTGTCCCAGCGATCCCCAGCAGCCAGCTGACGGGCGGTGGAGAGGTGTGAGCCTGGGTCCCTGCTCAGGGGGGTGTGGCCACTGTTCTTGGGACTCAGTGGTGTTGGGACAAGGCTGGGCTGGGCTCCGGCTCGAGCCTATAGGAATGCCCTCCCATCTGGTCAGTTACTGCGGGCCCTTTGCTTCCCCTGGTTTGGCTGGAGATAGCAAAGTGGGGAGGTCTTTGGGTTGTGGGGCTTGTACCAAGCAAACTTGACGCCTGGTTGAGGCAATGGCTCACCTGGAGGGTTTGTGCCTTGGATTACAAACCAGGGAAAAATCCCAGGTCGAGGGTACTGAGACCAGTAATCAACAGAATGGTGTATGGTTACACTTGACAGGCTTTGTGTTTATTCCGTGTGTGTGTGTGTGTGTGTGTGTGTGTGTGAGAGAGAGAGAGAGAGAGAGAGAGAGAGAGAAGTTTAGGCTCAGATGGGCGTTTTATCAGATGGGCAGCCATCTGGCCGCAGGACAACCTATGGTGAATGGGGTCTAGGAGGATAGGTGCCCTCGCTCTGGCCGCCAGCCCTTCTGGGATGGGGGCAAGATTAGAAATTCATAAAGAGGGGTGCCTGGGTGGCTCAGTGGGTTTAAGCCTCTGCCTTCTGCTCAGGTCATGATCTCAGGGTCCTGGGATCAAGCCCCGCATCGGGCTCTCTGCTCAGCAGGGAACCTGCTTCCCCCTCCCTCTCTCTCTGCCTGCCTCTTTGCCTACTTGTGATCTCTCTCTGTCAAATAAATAAATAAAATCTTAAAAAAAAATTCATAAAGATGGGGGAGACAGGATTAGAGGCCTATATGATATATAGTGTCTTTATGACCATGGAGGGGAGACAAATTCCCCTTTAAATGTAGGAAAGGGGGCGCCTGGGTGGCTCAGTGGGTTAAGCCGCTGCCTTCGGCTCAGGTCATGATCTCAGGGTCCTGGGATCGAGTCCCACATCGGGCTCTCTGCTCAGCAGCGAGCCTACTTCCCTCTCTCTCTGCCTGCCTCTCTGTCTACTTGTGATCTCTCTCTGTCAAATAAATAAATAAATAATCTTAAAAAAAAAAATAAATGTAGGAAAGGGAGTGTAGGCCATTTTAAAATTTGAGGTTGAGTTTTGAGTTGGCCAAGGACCTTGAATTAAGAGAGATTAAGCCCTGGGGCAAGAAAGAGGCCCTGTTTGGGGTCCATTTGCTGGACTGGAATTTGAAAAGATGTTTGAGGAAACCAGCTCAGCCTCTCTGGTGCCCCTCAGGGACAGAAAAGTTAGCTACTGAGTGTCTTTTCCGAGAGCCTAGCACTGTGGATTCTGAGAAGTAACATGTGTACCTGATCACTGCCAGTCCTGTCTGTAACTCCAGACGGTACAGGAGTGGGCTGGCCAGGCCTGGCTTTTGGCCTCCAGATATGAGGAGATGGTTGTGATTTGGGGTATCTGTGGGGCAAGAGATTCTGAATCCTTTACCCTCAATGACCCAACAGTGTGTATAATCAATGGGCAGAGGGGGCCGGTTGTGGGCCAAGGCGCCAGGGCCAAGATGGCTGCCGGAAGTCTGGCCCGTTGTGCTGACCATTGGGTCCTGACCTTTGTCTGGGACATCCTGAGGGACGGAAAGCAGCAGGGTTCCAACGGGTGCTGTCATCTGTACGATGGCTGGCAGTGCAAGTCACACAGTCAACAAGCTCTGGTGGATGTTCATTCAGTTAAGGGGGGGGGGGGCGCTGCTGGTTAGTCAAGGTGCCTGGGGGAGGGGTGACCTCCCCCCTGGGTGGAGCACATGGCATCTGGCCAGCGACTGAAGACAGGGGAGGCCCAGTGGGATGTGCCAGGGGGCTCAGATCCGGCTCCTGCCCATTGTAAGAGGCCTGGTCAGCCATTCTGAGCCCCTGACCGCAGCTAAGGGGCGACTGCACTGGGAGGGTCCAGGGCTCCAGGGCCGTCAGTACCGGTATTCCAGGAAGGCCCTGTATGGAGAATTTTGGGTTTAATGGTGTTTAGCATGAGGCCGAGAGAGGCAGTTTCTTGCATCAGAAGCCTTTGGACAACTAAGGGCCATCTGGGGTGGTCCAGAGAGCCCTGGGGACGGGAGGGGAGGTCGCCCGGTCTCTGAGGCCCGCAGGGAGGGCCGTTGGCTGAGTCTGGCCGGATCTTCGAGCCTTTCGTGAGCGGGGCCCGCTGCCCCGGAGCTGATTCCGAGGAGCTGCCTGCGTCTGACTGAAGCAGAAGCTCTGGACGGGGGACACGTAGTCGTCAGAAGCCGGAGAGAACAGACAGATGACGGACCCGAAGCAGCAGGTCCAGTGGCGCTGGTGGGAGGAAGCGGTGGTCCCCGGAAGGTCACAGCCGCGCTCCTGGAGGACGGTGGATGCCGTCAGGCCTTTTCGGCCAGGATGGTTGTGTGAAGGCGAAGCTGCTGTGGCCCACAGTAGCCTGGAGAAGAAGTGCGTCGTGCAGGGGGGAAGGCGGCGGGGCTGAGGGGCCCCTGACACAGGCGCTGAGCAGAGTACATTAGCAGTGTCGGGCACAGGAACGGGGACCCAGTGGCCTGCCTCTAGGCAGTAGCCTCGAGCTGAGCTGGGATGATTCCTTCTTCTCCCCTTCGTCTCCCTCCTCCTCCTCCCGCTTCGTCCTCTCTCTCCTCCCTCCCTCCAAATTCCCTGTGGATGTGATCCCTCCTATCCCACCAAGTCAGGGGAGGAGTGGGGACTTTAGCAGACAAACAGCACAGTGAGGGACCTGTGGGGTGCCACGGTCCCCGAGCGGGGTGCCCTTGCACGGACTCAGTGCGTGGTCCGAAGTTTCACAGGTATCTCGGAGGAGTGCTCCCCCCCTCCCTGGGGAGGCTGGAAAGTAGGGAGCAGGGCAGTTTGGTTTGTCCACCACTTGTCAGTGCCCCTGCTCGGGACCGGCCACGGCCCTGGGAGGGAAGTAAGACATACCTCTGTCCCTTCAGAGGGGCCTCTCAGAAATTCAGCTAGACCCCTAAGAAAAGGGGGTGCCCTGCAAGGTCATCCTGCGATCCAGGCAGGTAACAGCTTGAGCAGAACCTAGGGAGGACCTGGCCTCCGAGTTCTGGGTGGGAGTCCGCGGCCACACCAGGCAAGTGTGCCAGCCGGGGCGGCACCTGCGGGGTGGCCGCTGGCCAGGCTACAGTTCAAGCCGGGTGCAGGCAGTAGGTGGGTCCCCCCCACTTATGGCCTTGGGGCATTCCGGCCCAGCCTGAGCCGGCGCTCCCTGCTCCCCCGACTGCTTGTTTTATAATGTTGATTTTATTGTTATTCAGGTGTCTTGAGGCCATCAGATCTGGAAACCACTGTGGATGGCAAGGGGTAGTTCCCAGGTGGGGGTCGCCTGGAGGCCAGAGCCAGGGGGGGCGAAGAGGGGCGGTGGGGAGGAGCCAAGGGCCAAGGGGAAAGCCTGGGCAGGAACCTTTCACACAGTTGCCCCGGGTAGTGGTGAGGCAAGGTAAGCGGGTTTAGGACTGGCCCGTCTGAGTAATTTTGTTCCAGTTGTCTGTCGCGTTGTCTGGAACCTGGCTCTGGGGCGACGAGAGCCGGGACCATGGCCCCGAGTGTGAGCCCCTGGAGAAGGTGGTGCGGTGCTTGGGCTCCGGGCTGGTGAGTTTGCCCTGGGAAGGCCGCCAGGCTGGGGGTTTACCAGCTCGAGGAACTGGTCAGCCCTGGGACGTCAAAGCAGAAGAAATACAGAGAATCCCAAGTGTGGCCAACCCTGTTACCCTGTCGGTGGAGCACGTGACTCCTGATCTTGGGGTGAATTACAGCCCCACAGTGGGTGGAGCGATTACTTTAAAAAAAAAAAAAGCTAGAGAGCCAGAAGGCGTGATAGTCCTCAGTGTTGGTGTGTCTAGAACATTTCTGTTTCCCTGCTGCCCACCATTCCACGCGTGGACTGACCATGGGGAGTCTGTCCGTCCGCTCTGCTGTGGTGGGAGGTTGGTGCTGCCTCCAGGATGGGGCTTCTACCAAGGATGCTGTTACGAATATTCCTCCGCAGGTGTCTGGTGGACGTCTGTCTGTTGTCCTTTCTTGGGGCCCTGTGCCCAGAAGGGGAGTCCTGTGTGGTGGTGGTGGGGGGTGATGCTTTGGGGATGTCACTGCAAGTGACCCAAAGTGGTTAAATGAGTTTCAGTCTTGGGGACACCCCGAAGCCTCTTCAGGGCTTCTGATCTGGGGAGTCCACATCGATTCCTTGTTGGACAGGATTCATCGGTTCTTCCACCCAGTGTGTTGCTGTAGAGGCCATCCCCGTTCTGGGCATTAGGAACGCCAGAGGCAGACCCTCGGGAACAAGCAGCTCTGTAGGAGGGAACAGCCAGAAGCAAGAACGTAAGTGCGCGCTACTCAGATTTATTTCAGACGGGAATCATCGTGCTTCCATACAATTAGAATCCCCGAGAGAGATGACTTCTGTAACGGAGATAAGGCTGCGGAGCGCAGCTCCTCCTCCACTTTCTCTACCCTTCTAGAACTCTCGCCAGACAGATTCCGGGGTCCTGTACCTGTCCTCAAGTCTCTCGACTTTCGTGGGCTTCCGCGTCAATAGAGCATTGTTTTTTTTAATTGAAGCATGATTGACACAAAACATCCTGCTAGTTTCGGGTGTACATTGTAGGGATTTGGTATTTTTTTTAACTTTTGAAAAAATTTTAAAGATTTTATTTATTTGAGGAAGAGAGTGCACACGAGAGGGGCAGCAGCAGAGGGAGAGGGAGAAGCAGGCTCCTCACTGAGCCCGGAGCCCGATGCGGGGCTGGATCCCAGGATCCTGTGATCATGACCTGAGCGGAAGGTAGAGGCTCAACTGGCTAAGCCACCCAGGCGCCCTGTGATTCACTATTTTGAAACCTAACAGTCCCCGCGATAGGTCCAGTTGCCGTCTGTCACCACGCACGGTCAGGACAGTATTACTGACTGTTCCCTGTGCTCTACGCAACATCCCTACAGCTTCTGTACGTCCCAGCCGGTGGGGACCTTTTAATCCCCTTCGCTCTGTTGCCCGCCCTCCAGTCTCCCTCCCCTCCAGCAACTGAGGGTTTCTTTCTTGTATCTGTGGTCTTGTTTCTGTTTTGTTTCTTAGATTCCACTTGGAAACAACGTCTTCCATATGTCTCTTTCTCTCTCTGACTTTTTTCACTCAGCATAATACCCCCCAGGTCCGTCCGTGTTGTTGCAGATGGCAAGATCTAGTTCTGTTTGTTTTAAACATTTTATTTATTTATTTTTTTAAGATTTTATTTACAGACGGAGATCACAAGCAGGCAGAGAGGCAGGCAGAGAGAGAGGGGGAAGCAGGCTCCCCGCTGAGCAGAGAGCCCAATGCAGGGCTTGATCCAAGGACCCTGAGATCATGACCTGAGCGGAAGGCAGAAGCTTTAACCAACCCATTGAGCCTTGCAGGCGGCTGGGCAAGATCTCATTCTTAAGGCTAATATTCACTGTGTGTATGTCCCACGTCTCTATCCATCATCTGTCCGTGGACACTTAGGCTATTTCCGGATCTTGGCTATTACAAATAATGCTGCAGTGAACGTGGGATGCGTGTATCTCTTCAAATTGGTGTTTTCTTGGGTGCCTGGGTGGTTAGTTGGTTAAGTGTCTGACTCTTGGTTTCGGCTCTGGTTGTGATCCCAGGGTTGTGAGATCGAGCCCCGTGTATGGCTCATGCTGAGCAGTGAGTCTGCTTGAGATTCCCTCCCTACCTCCTCCTCTAACCACCCCATCCCACGACCCCTGTGTGCTCTTTCTTTTTCTCCAAAAGAAAAGGTATCTTCTTTTTTTTTTCTTCTTTTTTTCCCATTTTATTTATTTTTTTCAGCATAACAGTATTCATTGTTTTTGCACAACACCCAGTGCTCCATGCAAAACGTGTCCTCCCTATTACCCACCGCCTGTTCCCCCAACCTCCCACCCCTGACCCTTCAAAACCCTCAGGTTGTTTTTCAGAGTCCATAGTCTCTTATGGTTCGCCTCCCCTCCCCAATGTCCATAGCCCCCTCCCCCTCTCCCAATCCCACCTCCCCCCAGCAACCCCCAGTTTGTTTTGTGAGATTAAGAGTCATTTATGGTTTGTCTCCCTCCCAATCCCATCTTGTTTCATTTATTCTTCTCCTATCCCCCTAACCCCCCATGTTGCTTCTCCATGTCCTCATATCAGGGAGATCATATGATAGTTGTCTTTCTCCGATTGACTTATTTCACTAAGCATGATACGCTCTAGTTCCATCCACGTCGTTGCAAATGGCAAGATTTCATTTCTTTTGATGGCTGCATAGTATTCCATTGTGTATATATACCGCATCTTCTTTATCCATTCATCTGTTGATGGACATCTAGGTTCTTTCCATCTTTTTTTTTTTTTTTTAAGATTTTATTTATTTATTTGACAGATAGAGATCACAAGTAGGGAGAGAGGCAGGCATAGAGAGAGAGAGAGAGGAGGAAGCAGGCTCCCTGCCAAGCAGAGAGCCCGATGCCGGGCTCGATCCCAGGACGCTGGGATCACGACCTGAGCGAAAGGCAGAGGCTTAACCCACTGAGCCACCCAGGTGCCCCAAGGTATCTTCTTTTCTTTAGATAAATTCCACAAGTGGGAATACTAGATCATAGGGTAGCTCTATTTTTAACTTTTTGAGGAACCTCCATACTGTTTTCCACGGTGGCTACACCAGTTTACATCCTCGCCAGCAATGCAGAAGGGTTCCCTTTTGTCCACACCCTCGCCAAGACTTGTTACTTTCAGTCTTTTGGTCCTGCCATCTGTGACAGGTGCCAGGTGATCTCTTGTTGTGATTTTGATTTGCGTTTCCTTGATGACGCATCTTTTTGTGTCCTGTTGGCTGCCAGCCTGTCTTCTTTGGGAAAATGTCTATTTAGGTCCTCTGCCCCATTTTAAATATTAAGTTATATAAATTCTTTATATATTTTGTCTACAAACCCCTTATCCGACATATTACTTGCAAATAATCTGCTTCCACTAACTAGGCTACCTTCTCGTTTTGCTGATGTTTTTCTCACTGGAGCAGAAGATTTTTTGTTTGATGCAATCCCATTTGGTTTTTTTAGCTTTTGCTGCCCTTGCCTGGGGAGACTGCCCCCCCCCCCATACTGCCAATACTGCCAAGAGCTTCCTGCCTGTGTTTTCTTCTAAGCGAAGTTTTTTGCTTTTAAACAAGCCACTTAGACCTGCCCATCTCTAGTTTATTTATTTACTGGATGGCTTTGTGTGTCTCCTGAAATGAAAATGTCATTCTCATTTCTCAGCCCAGTTCTGCTTTTCCCATAGCTCTATTTTCCCAGGTGGGACATTCTTCTCTTTCTTGGGGTGGTTGCCCTCTGCCCACGGGGATGTGACTCCCTCCTGTGTGGGCTGACCATGAACTGTGAGTCACGGGCTGTTAGCTTCCCTTGGGTTCAGAGAGGAGTGAGAGGGGCTGTACCGAATGCATTCTGGCCTGTTCCCTGGACTGCAAACCTGGGGCAGAAGAGAGCTTCCTGCTGGGATAGCAAATACTACAGTTAAGACTTCTGAGTGTAGGGACACCTGGGTGGCTCAGTTGGTTAAGCGGCTGCCTTCGGCTCAGGTCATGATCCCAGCGTCTTGGGATCGAGTCCCACATCAGGCTTCCTGCTCGGCAGGGAGCCTGCTTCTCTCTCTGTCTCTGCCTGCCTCTCTGTCTGCCTGGGCTCTCTCTCGCGCTCTCTCTCTCTGACAAATAAATAAATAAAATCTTTAAAAAAAAAAAAGAAAAAAGCCTTCTGGGTGTAGGTACCCCGTGCTCCTCCCAAGCAGTGGAAGACACCCAGGCGGAGTGAGTTAGTGAACCTAACCCGCCCCAGGTGTGCTCATTTCTCCCCCCCCCCACCCCGCTGCTGCTCCTCCCAGGAGAAATGGGGGCAGGGAAGGGTCTGTGTGTTGGGGGAATCACAGAGGAGTGGCTATACATACAGTGTATGATAAAGATTTTTGAACAATGAACTTCATTTTTTTTAAGATTTTTTTTTAAAATTTTATTTATTTATTTGACACACAGAGAGAGATCACAAGTAGGCAGAGAGGCAGGCAGAGAGAGAGAGGGAAGCAGGCTCCCCGCTGAGCAGAGAGCCCCACGCAGGACTTGATCCCAGGACTCTGGGATCATGACCTGAGCAGAAGGCAGAGGCTTAACCCACTGAGCCACCCAGGCGCCCACAATGAACTTCATTTTAAAAATAAACTTTATGATCTGTAGAAATACTGGGAAGATAGCATTAAGAGTTCACATAGTTTCGGGGCGCCTGGGTGGCTCGGTGGATTAAGCCGCTGCCTTCGGCTCGGGTCATGATCTCAGGGTCCTGGGATCGAGCCCCACATCGGGCTCTCTGCTCCGCGCGGAGCCTGCTTCCTCCTCTCTCTCTGCCTGCCTCTCTGCCTACTTGTGATCTCTCTGTCAAATAAATAAATAAAATCTTTAAAAAAAAAAAAAAAAAAAAAAAAAAAAAAAAAAAAAAAAGAGTTCACATAGTTTCCACACCCAACATCCTTCATTTTAAGATCTTGTAATAGTATGGTGCGTCTGTTGTAATTAGTGAATCACTATTGGTACCTTATAATTGACTGAAGCTCATACTTTATTCAGATTCTCTAAGTTTTTACCTAATGCCCTTTTTCTGGTCCAGAATCCCTCCTAGGAACCCACCTTACAGACAAACACTCTTCTCTGTCATTGCTGGGACCGGGGCGTGGCGGGTAGGCAGTCACGTGTGCTGTGATCAAGGCCACCATCTTGAATTCCATTTCTCTGGTTCAGGCCTGCCTTTGGGACTTGGGAATTTCTTGGTCAGGGCACAGGATTGAGAGTCATGTATGTTTTTTTTTTTTAAAGATTTTTTATTTATTTATTTAACAGACAGAGATCACAAGTAGGCAGAGAGGCAGGCAGAGAGAGAGGAGGAAGCAGGCTCCCCAAGGAGCAGAGAGCCCGATGCGGGGCTCGATCCCAGGACTCTGAGATCATGACCTGAGCCGAAGGCAGCGGCTTAATCCACTGAGCCACCCAGGCGCCCCAAGAGAGTCATGTATGTTGAACTCCTGTTCTACCCTCCTGTCTCTCTAGTATGTCCTTTGACTTGTCCCCTCTTTGGCCTTAGTTTCCTTATCTGTAAAATGGAGGTTCTGGGCTGGGTTCATCTGGACAGGCTGAGTCCTGGGGTCAGTGTGTGAATGAAGTTTTCTGATCCCCATCCTGGGCTGGAGGGAGCTGGCAGGTGGGATGGAATTCCAGAGAGCAGAGCTGAGACAGATCTCACTGACGGCAATGTGGGGGCAGACACGCTGCCTCTGGGGTTTTCAAGTTGAAGATCAGGGGCCTCTCCCTGCTTTGCTGCCTTATTCTTGTGTGGTTAGGCAAGGCCCTCTTGAGCTCTGAGCCTTGGTTTACTCACCCGTAAAGCGCCAGCTGGTGGGAGGGTCCCTTTGGCTGGGAATACAACAGGTTGCCCTGGGGAGCAGTGAGTTCTGTTTTCGAGGCTGTGCAGACTAGGCAGGCAACCCTGTTGGGTGCTTCAAGGGCTGGTGGCAATGCTAGGCTCTGAGGGTCTTTCTCTTGGACTGGGAATCCAGCCTCCTGCCGACCCGTTTCCCTACACCTGAGCCACCACCCGAAGGTCACACACAGTTGCTTTACTCTCGGGCTTGGGTGCGACCACATCTGGCCTGGGGCTCAGGGAGGCCTGCCAAGTGTACCACACCCCTGGGCCACGCACTTCAGGAGGCTGGAGGAAAACTCACCCTGATTACCTCCCTGCCCAGACTGGCTGCCAGGCCAGTCTGCTCCCCAGGCATCTCCCAGCACAGGCCAGGCTCTCCAGGGTCTATAAAGGTGAACTGTCCGCACTCTCCAAAGCTTCAGAGGGGTGAGAAGAATCCCTGAAAAGGTGAAAATGAGGAGCCCTGTGCCCCCGCTCCTGGACTCTTACTATTTTAAAAATGTCAGGGTTCGTCTAAGCTTCTGAACCTTTGGCATCTGCTTTTCCCTTGTCTAGCTGGTGACGACTCCTACTCATCCTTCAAAGCCCAGTGCAAAAGACTCCCATGCTGGATCCTGGCTACCTCTCCCTGTGTCGTGGCACGTCTCACACTGAGTCATAATAGGCCTTTTCCGTGTCCCCGTGTCCCTCGATTTTCCTGAAGGTAGGGGTGGGGCTGACTCACCTCCCTCGGGTTGCCACAGACCCATCATTTGCCCACCGCATAGCGTGGGAGGGCCGGCCAGGGGACAGGGAGGGGAAGGCAGCATTGCCGCGGTGGTGAATCTCTCCCAGCACCTCCCGTTTACCCGCACTGTCACAGGCTTTAATCTCTAGCCTTCTGGCCCCGCGCTAACCCCGCCTCGTCCCCCAGGCAGGGGTAGCGGGCGCGCCCGTGCGTCTGGGCCGTGGGGAGAAACCGCGTTCCGCGCTCCGAAGACCGGCCGGGGGCTAGCCAGGCCGGGTGGGGGGCAACGAGCGCACCGGGCCGTCCCCGCACGATTTGGGGCTCCGGGGACTCCCGCGGGCCGCGCGCTAATAGTCCCACGTCCAGTTGACGCGACGGAAGCTGGGGAGCCACCGCCACCCGCCCCAGATGCCCCGCGGGCCCCGCCCCCTCGCTCCTCCCGGGGCGCACCTGGCCCCGCCCCGCGAGAGGCCCCGCCCCCGGCCCGAGCCGCACTCGGGTCCCCGCGGCGCGCGGCGAGGCAGACAGGTGGAGCGGAGCCGAGTGGCGCGACGCGCTCCGAGCTGCGCTCCCGGCCGCAGCATGGGCAACCGCGCGGGCCGCACCGACTTCGAGTGGGTCTACACCGACCAGCCGCACACGCAGCGCCGCAAAGAGATGCTCGGTGAGCGCGGCCCGGCCCCTGCCGCGGGTGGAGCAGACCCGCGGGGCCGTCGGGAGGCGCGGGCCAGTCCGACCCGGCGGTCCCTGTGGCGCCGGTCCCGATCTCCAGCGGGCACGCCGCGGCCCCTGCTTCAGGGAGGGTGGGAGCGCCACTTCCCCTCCGCCCAGGGGTCCTCGGCCCGGGTCCCCGAGGGTCCCCCCGCCCGGGTGGGAACCTGCCGTCGCGTCTCGGGCTGCGTCCTGGAGTCCAGGATTCGAGGACCTCAGGCCGGATCCGCGCGCCTGGGGAGCGCCTCAGCCGCTGTGTCGCCAGGCCGCGAGCCGGTCGTGGGGCGGGGACCGGGCGGGGCAAGGGTCGTTCCCGGGGACCGTCCGTGTCCGGGATGCGCCGTCCTGCCCGCGAAGGTAGAGCCCGCTGAGCTCGGGGGGTCCCGGAGTTAGGGCGGACGCCTGGAAGGAAGCCAGCGCGCAACGAGGGATACGACTTAAGAGAAAAATATCTTGCCCCAAAATGCCTTTTGTATTTTCAAACGTGTATTTTATAGCTTAATACGTGGTGGCCGCTCCTCCTGTCATGTAGTGTCCTCCAAAGTCGTTTTTGCCAACGTAGTTGTGGTCAGTCCAGCCAGGGACTTCTTTGAGACTGGGTATGTACAGTCTCCTTGCTGGGGACTGGGGGGAACCGGGTTCACGACTCCCGCGGGTTTTTTAAAAAGTATTATTCAGGGGGCACCTGGGTGGCTCAGTGGATTAAAAGCCTCTGCTCAGCTCATGTCATGATCTCAGGGTCCTGGGATCGAGCCACACATCGGGCTCTGCTCAGCAGGGAGCCTGCTTCCCCCTCTCTCTCTGCCTGTCTCTCTGCCTACTTGTGATCTCTGTGTCAAATAAGTAAATAATTTCAAAAATTAAAAAAAATTTTAAAACACACACAATATTATTCAGGAGAGGCAGAGGCAGACAGGGAGAAACAGACTCTCCACTGAGGAGGGAGCCTGATGTGGGGCTTGATCCCAGGACCTCAGGATCATGACCCCAGCTGAAGGCAGACGCCCAGCCATCAGAGCCACCCAGGGACTCCTCCAGCCTGGTTTTCATTAGATGCCACCAAACCGTCCCCACAGCCCCCAGGGTGTGCAGAAACCTGAACATGCTACTCCCCCTCCCAAGAAATGGCGGGGCCATGGTTTCCACAATCCCTCGCCTACACCTGGGGTTGGCAAAACTTTTCATCAGATTGACTAGGCGACCTGTGCTATTTTATTATGTTTAATTTGCAGTTTGGGGATGATTGTTTCCAAAGTTTAATTGGCCACTTTAATTTTTTTCTTTGTTCTCCTGGGTTGGTCTCTCACGTGTTGGTTAGAGCTCTTTGTATGGCAGGATTTAACTCTTACGTGTTGCATGTTTTTCTCCCTTTTGCTCTCACAGAAGCTTAGCTTTTCATTTTTTTTTAAACTGCATTCAAATGCATTGCCCCCCGCTTTAAGATTTTATTTATTTGAGAGAGAGAGAGCACAAGCAGGGCGAGGGGTAGAGGGAGAGAGGGAAAAGCAGACTCCCCGCTGAGCAGGGAGCATGATTGTGGGGCTCTATCCCAGGACCCCTGGGATCATGACCTGAGCTGAAGGCAGCCCCTTAAGATTGGCTTTTTTTCTTTATAGAGTTTTCTCTTTGGTGTCCTGCCCCACTCCAAGACTATGAGATATCCATCCTGTTACTTCTAAGGCTTTCAGACCCCAGATACGGCAGCATGGTTAGCGCGGGACTGTGCTCTTCTGTGGCTTACCCTGGCTGGTGTCCCTGGGTGGGGGGGGGTGACATTCATGGTTTTTTTTTTTTTTTTTTTTTTTTAAAGATTTTATTTATTTATTTATTTGACAGAGAGAGACCACAAGTAGATAGAGAGGCAGGCAGAGAGAGAGAGAGGGAAGCAGGCTCGCCGCCGAGCAGAGAGCCTGATGTGGGACTCGATCCCAGGACCCTGAGATCATGACCTGAGCCGAAGGCAGCGGCTTAACCCACTGAGCCACCCAGGCGCCCAATTCATGGTTTTCTGCTGGAGGTGGACAGTAACTGGCTGCGGTCTGACCTGTGGAGCGTCCTCTCCACGTGCACTCGGGGGTCTCGGTGATCACCTGCTCCTGCCCCTCCCTAGAGGGCAGGTGTCTTGCCACACCCTGCTGCCGAGGTAGGGCTCCATTTCCTTCCCCTCCCCTGACTGTCCCTACCTCCTTAACAGGACTCACTGGACACCTGGCCCCAGGTGGAGAAGGCTGGGAAACTTAACCTGGCTTGCAGAGGTGCCTGGAGGAGGGGTCCAGAGCCTCTGGGCTGTGGACTCAACTTTTCTGAATCTGCAGAATGGGCACAGACATCGTGTTTGGCAGAGAGGGCGCGACATTTATTTATTTATTTATTTATTTATCTGTTTTAAAGACTTTTTTTTTTTTTAAAGATTTTATTTATTTGACAGAGATCACAAGTAGGCAGAGAGGCAGGCAGAGAGAGAGAGAGGAGGAAGCAGGCTCCCTGCCGGGCAGAGAGCCCGATGTGGGGCTCGATCCCACTATCCTGGGATCATGACCCGAGCTGAAGGCAGAGGCTTTAACCCACTGAGCCACCCAGGCGCCCCAGGGTGCGACATTTAAAGGAGATCTGGGATGTTAAGAGGTGCCCAGTGTGCTCCTCCGCACTCCCGGACATAGAGAAAAGGATCTCTGAAGAGAGAAACCATGGGCCCTGAAACCAATGGGGGAAGCTTCTGGCCAGGGTGGCCGGGAAGTCTGGAGGTGAGGAGGTGATGCGGGCCACGGAACGGACAGCACCAGGTCTCCAGGGGTGACCCTCCAGGGCACTTTAGTTCATTCCCATTTCCACTGGGGGCTGGGGATTCCTCCAGTTTCGTCTGTTTTTGGACTCGTGAACTTGGGATTAATGAGCCATTTTCCCTCACTGCCCAGCATTTGACAGCTCCTGCCCTGCTAGATGTCTATCCATCTGTCCGTCCCTCCTTCTTCTGCCCCACTGGCTCTGTTTGTTTGTTTTTTTAATATTTATTTATTTGACAGACAGATCACAAGCAGGCAGAGAGGCAGGCAGAGAGAGAGGAGGAAGCAGGATCCCTGCCGAGCAGAGAGCCCGATGCGGGGCTCCATCCCAGGATCCCAGGACTCTGGGATCATGACCCGAGCTGAAGGCAGAGGCTTAACCCATTGAGCCACCCAGGCACCCCATGTTTGTTTGTTTCATTGAAGCGTGGTTGACGTACACGTTGCAGGTGTCAGTCTCGTCCCCGTGGGTCGCAGTACAAAGTTGGTGCAGTTCGGTGGGCTCCCGTCTCCGTGCTGCGCCTGGCATTCCCATCCCTCCCTCACGCAGAACTGTTAATTTGTACTTCTGATCCCCTTCGCCCCTCCCTCTGTACCCCTCCCGCTCTGGCAGCCACCAGTCTGGGTTTTGTCTTTTGAGTCTGGGTGTGGTTCGGGTCTTGTCTTCCGAGGCAGGTGTAAGTGGAATCCTGCGGTACTTTTTGTTGGTCTGACTTCCTCGGGACGTTGCGAGCTCCATTCCTCCTCGCGGCTCAGTAGTTTCCGCTTGGGGAGATCACATCGTCTTCATCCCTTCATCTGTTCATGGACACTCAGGCTGCGTCCGGGTCTCGGCTCTCCTACATAATGGGGCAGTGAACGGGGTGGGGGGTGGGGGTGGGGGGATATATGTTTTCGAATTTGTGTTTTTGTTTTCTGTGGTTGAACACTGAGCCCTGGAACTGCTGCACCGTGGTGGGGTAGTTTCTAGTTTAATTTTTTGAGGAAACTCCAGCCTTTTCCAGAGCGGCTGCCTCCGTTTGCATTCCCACAGGCAGCGCACGAGGGCTCCCCTCTCCCCACATCCTGGCCAACTTGGGTTTTGGCCATTCTGACAGGTGTCAGGTGCGACCGCCTGGTCGTTTCCATCTGCACGTCCCTGAGGATGACAGGTGCTGAGCATCTTCCCGTGTGTCTGTTGGTCATTTGTGTGTCTCTTCCATGGAAAAATGTCTATTCAAGTTCCTTTTTTTTAAATTTTTTTATTTTTATTTTTTTAAAAAGATTTTATTTTTTTGACAGAGAGAGATCACAAGTAGGCAGAGAGGCAGGCAGAAACAGTGAGAGGGTTAGAGCCCGATGCGGGACTCGATCCCAGGAACCTGAGATCATGACCCGAGCCGAAGGCAGAGGCTTAAACCACTGAGCCACCCAGGCGCCCCTCTATTCAAGTTCCTAATCAAATTTCGGTTGGTTTGCTGTTGAGGTGTAGGAGTTCTTCCTGGGCTCTGGGTATCATCTCCTTACTGGGGGCGTGATTTGTAGGTCCCTTCTCCCATTCCGGGGGCTGCCTTTTTGTGCCGATTGTCACTTGCCCGGTGCAGAAGTGTTCACTTGGAGGCAGTCGCCCTTTGTTTTGTTTCCGCCTGTGCTGCCTTCACTTCCGGTGCGGAAGCCACAGAAATTTGCCAAGACGATGGCAGGGAGCTTGTCGCCTAAAGCGTTCGGGTTTCCCGTCTTGCGTGCAAGTGTCCGATCCCTTTTGAGTTCATTTTGCGTGTGTGGTAAAGGCGGTCCGGGTGTGTCTGGTGCGTGTGCTGTGCCGTTTCTCCAGCAGCACTTGCTCGAAGGGACGGTCCCCCCGTTGCACGTTGCTGTCGCCTCCGTTGGCACATCTCTTGACCAAATGCGTGTTGGTTTTGGGCTCTCTCTCCAGGAGCTTGGTACCTCGGACTTCGCTCTTTGTTCTTAAGGTTGCTTTGGCTGTTGGGGGTCTTTTGTGGTCCATAGCTGTTTTAGAATTATTTGTTCTAGTTCTGTGAAAAATGCTGTTGAAATTTTGTTAGGGCTCGCTCTCCCATTTCTGCAGGAAGACCCCCCCCCCCCCCGGCTGTCGTCCTCACCTTGGGCCTCTGCTGGGTGAAGGCACTCCTCTGAGGTTCCCCCCCCACGGCTCCCCGATTCCTCAAGGTTCTTGAGCTCTGTGGGGCAGCATATTTCGGGGGGTCTAGAGCATGGCCGTGAGCTCATCTCCTGGCTGGCACCTCAACACTCCTCACTCCTGAGTCTTGTGACCCCGGGCAGGTCGGTCATCAGATGAGCAGACAGGCTTGGTGGAGTTAAAAGGGCTATTCCCGAGTGTGCAGGTTAAATGAGGTAGTGTTAACTACTTAGCCTTGCACGCAGTCAATGCTACAGTGTCAGCTCCAAATGCTGATTACCACCTCTGCAGACCGGCCGAGCCCTCCCCGAGGACGGCGAGGATCTTCCGCCTCTCATTTCCAGGCTTCTTGCGCTTGCCCAGCCCGGGAGAAGTTCTTTGAGTAGCCGAGTAGCCGCTAGGACCCCTTTAGAGAAGGGGCAGTGGAGTGGGGGGTGGGGATCAGAGGGGGGAAGGGGCTTGGTTGGGGCCACCTGGATCAGAGGCCGCCGGGGCCAGGCTGGTGTGCAGTGAACTTGCTTTAGCCCCGGGGGGGGGGGGGGGGGGGGGGGGCGGCAGTGGTTGTTCCATAAAGACCCTAATGTGGGAGGGAGTCAGAACCCAGCCCCCCCCACTGCGGGGGCCGGGCGGGGCCCCGCAGATCCAAAGTCCATCTCCAGCTGCTGCCTTCGTGGGGACAGGCTCCCCAGGGCACAGTGCCTTGAGTAAACGGAGGCCCTCGCAGCCCCTCAGAGCCACGCCTCTCAGGCCGTGGCCGAGCCTCCCTGTACTTTGAAGGCAGGAACAGAGCCAGCAGGACTGGGATCCCATGGCCGACCGGAGGCCAAGCCAGGCAGGGCGGTGGAAAGAAGCAGGCTTTGAGTTTGTCTTTAAAAACAAATAGCTTTGTGATTTTTTTTTCTTACAAAAACAGGGCGCAGGCTTAGTAAAACAAAACAAAACCAAACACACACAAATTCACATAATCAAAGGAAAACAAAAGAGGAAACAAGGAAGTAAGACTCCTGGCAATTGTTGAGTTATTTGGGTAGGAGAGGCCCCTGCTGGGGCTTTCTGGGGGCCGGGGCAGGAAAATCCAGAACAGAACCGGGCTGAAGCCCTCAGGGGAATTCAGGACCCGCTCCCTACCCAACCGCGGGGCTGCTGGCTCCTTTCTCTCCCTGCCCCTGCCCTGGGTGGCATCTGGGCCTCCTCCCCTGCCAGGGGGGGCTTGCGTCCACCCAACTCTGAGATTCCAAGGAAAAGAGCGAGCTCATTTGCTCCCCCTGCCCCTTGAGCCTCCGACCTCTGGCTGGAGCTGTGAGTGGTGCGGCTGGGCAGTGGGCAGGGGGCTGCGATGGGCAAGCCCCCAGTACCACATCATCAGGGCTGTTCTGTGGGAGAGGGGCGGCTCTCCAGGAAAACGGAGCGTGCTGCCACCCTGAGTGGTGTGGGCAGGGGGAGTGGCAGGCAGGGTACGGGGACGCTGAGCAGCGCAGCACCGTGGGTGATCACTCAGGGCTGACACCTGGACCCTCCTTGGCCTGGGGATATCCTCCCCTGAAATCGTCCAAGGGCTTCCCTTTCTGAAAAAAACCACCTCTGCCCTGGCCTGTGGGGCAGCCCATTCCGGCCTCTGCCCTTTCTCTTGACTTGTTCTCTGACTTTTGTGGAATGCACCCCGTCTGCCCATTTCCCTTTCGGCTTTTGCAAATGCTGTTCCCTCTGCTTGAATTCTTTTCCCCCTGTTCTTCATGAACCAAACTCATACACGTCCCTCAGGTCTCAGCCTAAATGTCCTTTTCTCAGAAACACTACACAACACACACAACTACACACATCTGGTATTATGCTGGTACTCTCCGGAGGGAATGAAAAACCACACACACACACACACACACACACACACACGGTATTATGCTGGTACTCTCTGGAGGGAACACACACACACACACACACACACACACACACACACATGGTATTATGCTGGTACTCTCTGGAGGGAACACACACACACACACACACACACACACACACACACACACGGTATTATGCTGGTACTCTCTGGAGGGAACAAAAAGCTCCTGATTTGCAAATTGGCACTTGGCAGTTTCTGCAAATATTTCTGTTGTGGCCCATTTCCAGCTGGCAGCACGCGTTGCGGGGCAGGGATTTGGGAAGGGAGGATTGCCGTGTGGTGACCGGCACGGCTCCCCTCTCGTCCGGGCGCCTGCCCCACCGTCCTCCCTCACCCTCCTGCAAGGCGCCTTCACCTCCTGGCCCCGGCCTCTTCTGTAACCACAGACGACTGCGGCCGACTGCTTTCATCCTCCCGCGTTGGAGGCCCCCGATGCCAGGGCGGCCCACCTCCCCCACCACGGTGCGCTCAGCGTGGCCCCTTGGCCTGGCCCGCAGGGCTCCCCAGACAGGCCTGCGACAGGCGCTTGTGCAGAGGCTGCCAGGAGGTCCCGGGTTCCTCCCTCCTGCGCTGACTGCGACCTGCCACACTCCGGCTTTCCCTCCTGGGCTCACCCTCTCCAGCAGAACCCGCATTTCCAGACGGGTTGGTGAGGCGAGGACTCTTGGTTCATCTCACTGTCTGTCTTCCCCCGGAGACTTGACTCTGCTGTCCCCAGTCCACCCGAGCAGTCCTAGTCCTTGTTCCCCGATGGGTAAGGGTTTGTGTGTGACTCCTTGTGGCCCTGTGCTTGGCACCCGAAATGAGCATCTTTTCCTTTTCTTTCTTTCTTTCTTTCTTTCTTCTTCTTTTTTTTTTTTTTTAAGATTTTATCCTTCACTTGATAGAGATCACAAGTAGGCAGAGAGGCAGGCGGTGGGGGGGGGAAGCAGGCTCCCCGCTGAGCAGAGAGCCCGACTGAGCCACCGACTGGGCTGAGCCACCCAGGCGCCCCGCCTTTTCTTTTTTCTGTCTGCTTTCCAGACATTGATGCTCCCGGTGGGGTAAGTCACTTGCCCGGGGAGCTGGTCTGGGGCACAGGCGGCCCTCTTGTCCATCCTCATCTGTCCCCGGCCCCAGAAGAGAGCTACTGTCCCTGCCACGTGATGCATGCAGGGCGGCGGGCTCTGGGATCCCAGCCTCTGCACGGCCCTGCATATCCTGTCCTTCCCTGGCCTACCTTTCCCCTTGTTCCGTTAATATGTACCAGTTTTTATGAGGCCCAGTTTACATACTGTAAACCCTACATGCCAGTGACTTTAGTGAAGTTGCGTAATCCAGTTGGGGAGTGTTTTCCTCACCTGGCAGGTCCCTTGTGAACACGTGCAGTTGCCCCCCAGGTTCTCACACCCGTCCTTGGGCTCTGATGTTAGGTGTGCGTGCGCTCGTGTGTGTGTGTGTGTGTGTGTGTGTGTCCCTCTCCAGGGATGCCCCTGTGAGAGCCGCACCCCACCCCCATGCAGCCGGGGAATCCCTCCCATCTTGCTGCCGAGACTTTCAGCAAATGTTTGTCACTGAACAAAAAGCAGATTCAGGGGCGCCTGGGTGGCTCAGTGGGTTGAAGCCTCTGCCTTGGGCTCAGGGCATGATCTCAGGGTCCTGGGATTGAGCCCCCGCATCGGGCTCTCTGCTTGGTGGGGAGCCTGCTTCCCCTCCACCCCACCTGCCTTTCTGCCTACTTGTGATCTTTGTCTGTCAAATAAATAAATAAAAATCTTAAAAAAAAAAAAAAGGCAGATTAAGTGAGAGGCAGGTGAGGGGCGGGCACGGTGGCTCCTGAAGGCACTTCGGGCCGCTTGCTTTCCACACGTTCTACATGGAACCAGGTCCCCAGGGTGCCTGCTGCACTGACTCTCAGGGTTGGGCTTGGGCTTGGCTCCTCCTGGCTCTGAAGGGGAGCGGGAGGAGGGAGACTGCGGTGGGGAGGCCGCTGAGCTGGGGCGGGGCTGCGGGGAAGCCCTTTAGGAAGGGGGGGATTAGGAGGGCTTCAGGAGCCTTCATTGGGAGAGTTGCCAAGTCGGGAGGGACAGAGCTGGAGCCCCTGGCTGGGAAGCACGTGGTCAGCAGTGAGCGGCTGTGTGCCGTGGAATGTTCTAGACTTGGGAACACTTCGGTGACGAGTAACCATTGGGACTGTCACACCGTGGCACTTGGCCTCTTTGGGGAGGTGGTAGGAGTGTGTGGTCCAGGGCGGCCAGGCCTGGGCACGGGGATGGGTCCAGAGAAGCCCCTTGAGTTCCTGGGGCCCCTGCCAGAGGTCAGCGGTCAGCAGGGGGCAGGCGGGAGGCCTGCATCTGGGAGGAAGACCCCGAGCCTTGGGACCTCCCTGGCTGCCTCTGGAGGGCAAGGACCCAGCAGCCTCCCCAGCAGCTGCCTGCTTCCGCCTCTCCTGCCGCTGCCGGCTCTGTCAGAAGTTGGGGGATGAGCCAGTATCCGGTGAGGCCGTTCCCGGAGACTGGTGTGGGGGCCTTCGGGGCCGGCAGGCCCACCCTCCTGCCCGGCCCTCTGGGCTCTGTGAGCAAGTCTGTTGTGTGTGTGGGTCCTTGTGATGCGTAGAAAAGTCCCCTCGAAATCACTTTGCTGGTAGCAAGCTGCTGCTCACTGGTCAGAGCCAGCCTGGGAGAGTGCGAAGCAGGCCCAGAGAGGGACAGGGGCTGCCCAAGGACGCCCTGCAGTAGGGGCGAGCAGGCTGCAGGCAGGTCTGACCTGGGACCCAGCATTCTCTCTGGCTGCTTTGTCCTGGCGACCACACATCTCTGCCCCAGGACACAGGTCCCCTGCTGGCCCAGCATCCCTGCAGAGCGCTATTCCCCCCTTTCTGGGTGGGTGGGGGCTGGGGGGGGGGGCTTTGGAAATGAGGCACGTAGTTTCACCTTGCAGTGGAAACCCGGTCTCCCTGTCTCCGCAGTGGGGAGGGCGAGCTCCTGGGGAAGCCCCGCTCCTGGGCAGGCTGAATGCTTCAGGTTCCCTGCACCTGCTGGCGTCCCAGCCTTCGCCTGGGCCCCAGCGGGCATCCTGCTGGGGGGGCCTGGAGCTGGGGGTCCCAAGGCTAAGTCTTTGCAGTATGGGCCTCACCCTGCTCTGTGGGACGCTTCCCCAAGCTTCCCTGGACCTCAGACCCTCCTTTCCGTGTCAGGCCCCGCCAGTGCGACTTCTAACAATGGCTGTTGTTCATGGCCAGGTGCCCAGTTGCCTTGGGCCACGCCTGGGCAGGCCGCAGACATTTGCATGGTGCATGGGTCGGTCTGTCTCTCGTTCCAGGTGGCCGTCTGTGCTTCCCCCCTGCGTAGCAAGCTCTCGAAGCATGCGTGTCCCCGTGTCCCCAGCCATCCTGCCGTCTCTGAGCCAGAGGCCTGGGCACGCCCGGCAGGCTGGCCAGGCTTGGGTGTCAAGCCTCAGGGCCAGGGCTCCTCCATGGGGCTGTTGGGGGTGGGGTGGGGGGAAATGTGCTTCTTTCCCTCCTCTTCGGGCATTCCCCCAGAGAGGATGGAGCCCAGCGCTGTGCTGCCTCAGGGGGATCTTCTGGTCCTTCTTTCCTGGGCCCCGGAAGAGGCCCAGCCCCCTCCCCCGCCTTTTGTCGGGCCAGCACCCCTTGCCCGTTCCGTGACCCCTGCCGCAGCATCTCTGTCCTGGCTTCCTGACATCCCATGCCCCCCAGCTAGACATCCCGTCTTCCCACTTCCCGCACTCACCCTCTCCCCTGTCACCTCCTTGCCCCACTGGCCATCTCGCCCCAGGTTGTGCCGACATGGCTCCTGTTGGGGCCCTCATGACCGTGCTAGGTCCCATGGGGCACCTGTCTTGTCTTCTGCCCTTGACCCTCTTTGACCCCGGGAGAGACACCTGACGCCCGTGGCTGCAGTCACCCAGCCCCTCCGGTGCCCCGTGAGCTCCACCTCTGGTCTGAGTGGCCGGGGGTCCCCAAAGCATCTCCTGTGGGATGTCCCCCAGTTCCCCCTGCTTCCCAGGAAGCTGTGGGCTTGCAAAGTCGGGATTCACTGTTTCCTTGAGTGAGGACTGACCTTCTGGCAGGCAGGTCTGGAGTAGCCCCACTCCTAAGACGGGGCCTCCTGGGGTCCCCACGGAAGGCCCCGGGGTGTTCAGTTGGAGCCGAGGACCAAGAAGGGATTCTTGAGACGTCTTTGGTGCAGAATGGAGGTTTGTTCAAGCACGGGGCGGGGTCCGAGGGCAGAAAGAGCCGCTGGCCCAGGTTGTGAGGGGCGGCGGGTTATGCACCATGGGGTTGGGGGTGGGAAGGAAAAGGAGGTTTCAAAAGAACTTTGGCTCGGTGGGTTGGGCCGCTGCCTTCGGCTCGGGTCGTGATCTCGGGGTCCTGGGATCGAGTCCCGCGTCGGGCTCTCTGCTCGGCGGGGAGCCTGCTTCCCTCTCTCTCTGCCTGCCTCTCTGCCGACTTGTGATCTCTCTCTGCCAAATAAATAAATAAATAATCTTTAAAAAGAAAAAAAAAGAACTTTCCTTCTTCCTTTCTTTTTTTTTTTTTTTTTAGATTTTATTTATTTATTTGTCAGGGAGAGAGTGAGGCAGATCCAGGATGCTGGGATCCCGGCCTGAGCCGAGGGCAGTGGCTTAACTAATTGAGCCACCCGGGAGCCCCTCAAAAGAACTTTCATATGCTAAAGAGGACCTGCCAGATACCGGAGGCCTTGCCATTGTCCGGCGAGGGTGGTTTTTTCCCCCCCAGCAAGGCATTAACATCAAGATAGTTGCGAGAGTGTTCCTCCTGTCCCGCGGGCAGTGGGGGTGGGAGGGTTGCGGGGAGTCCCAGTCCGCATTGGGGCCTGCCAGCCGGTGCCGGTCCGGAATCCGCCGGTTCCCGGCTCCCTGGGCACGCCCAGGCACTTCCAGCCAAGGCCCCGGGGCTCTGCTTTCTCCTTGGCTGCTGGGCTCCTCCCTGCACTGTGGTCTGGGGGCGTAGGTGCTTGGCCCCTTGTAGGGATCGCCCCTGCACGGCCTGGAGTCCTGCTTGAACGTCGGCCGCATCTTTCGTGGCTCCAGCAGGATGGCTTGGGCCCAGTGGCCCTTGTGGTCCTGGGAGTAGGTCGGAGCCAGCCGGGCCGGGTCAGCCTGCAGAAGGGGCACCCAAGGCCCCAAGATCAGAAGTTGGAACATTGTTACTCCTGGCCCAGAAAACTGGGTTTAATAACAGGGAGAGAGCTCGCAGCGCTCAGAGCCCCATCCCCGCCGCGCCGTTGCCCAGGTGGGCCGGCCGGAGTGTTGTCCCTGTCTCAGGTGTGGAGACAAGGCTGGGAGGCAGTAGGGCCACCCGAATGGAGGCACCTGAGGCTTCGGGAAACTGTTAGGAGAAGGAGGAAGGGGCACCAGGCTCCGTGAAGGTGGGACCGCAGGGGTGCGCGCCCTAGCTCCCCACCGGCAGGATTACTGTTCTTGTTGGACAGATGGGGCATCCGGGGCCCACTGTCCAAAGTCAGAGCCGCTTCTGGGCAACACAGGAGTGGCCCGTGTGCGGGCTTCGGTGCCCGAGCTGGGGTCCCACTGCCTCAGAGCATGGCAGGCCTGCTTACCTGCCACAGGTGTGGCCTGCCCTGCCCTCCGGCCCCAGGCTTGGCCTCCTTCCAAGGGCATGCATGGGAACCGGCCCGAGAGAGAAGCTGCTGGCATCCAGCTCCCTGGGCCTCCTAGGTGTGCCTCGGGAGGCCTCGAGGGCCCCGCTCCTGGTTAGAGGGAGGCTGGTGGTGGCCTGCGGCCCGCCGTGGTTGCGGGGGCGCTCTGCGCGCGGCTTCCCTGGGCCAGCACTTCTCGTCACCCTGTCACCCTGGCCTTCGGGAAGACATTCTTTCTCCCACTGTGATCTCACCCTCCTCACTGAGGCTGCTGGATTCCCCTCTCCCGGGCCCCCAGCCCCAGTCCCGCCCTGCCCCGAAGTGCCTCTCTGCTCAGGCAGTCCAGGCCTACTTTCCGAAGTGTCCCTCTTCCTCTAACCCCCTTTTGGGAGGGGAACAAGCTGGGATGAGGCCTGTCCCATGAGTCCCCTCCTGCCTCCCAGGCTTGGGTCCTTTTTTTTAAAAAAAAATATTTTATTTATTTGACAGAGAGAAATCACAACTAGGCAGAGAGGCAGGCGCAGAGAGAGGAGGAAGCAGGCTCCCCACGGAGCAGAGAGCCCGATGTGGGGCTCGATCCCAGGACCCTGGGATCATGACCTGAGCTGAAGGCAGAGGCTTTAACCCACTGAGCCACCCAGGCGCCCCGGCTTGGGTCCTTTTGTCTCTCATCCCACCTGGTGGGATGACAGAGGCCATGTGCGGTGCTGGCTCATCCCCCTTGGCGGGGACTGGTGGGCTTTGGGGGGGTGCCCTTGGGGTGCGGGGGGGGGGGGCAGGTGGAGTGTGAGTCGCCCTGGGCCCTGCGGTGCCGGGTGCCAGGACAGACCAGGGCTGGGGCCGGATTAGTGGACACTGACGGGTCCAGCGGCTGGAGTGCTCGCTGTTTCCTCCCTTCTGGTGTGGGTGCCCTCAGTCTCCCTGGGCCCCTGCGACAGGTAACCACAAGTTGGGGGGACATCAGCACACACATGTTCTCTAACAGTTCTTGGGGGGCAGAAGCCTGATGTGGGTCTCATCGGGCTGAAGTCACGTGTCATAGGGCCACGCCCCAGGGAGCTCCAGGGAAGAAGCCCTTTCCAGGCACCTGTACGGTCCGGGTCACCCTCCTTTTGTAAGGTCAGCAGCTGGCATCTGATGCCCTGTGTGACCTTGTTCTCATGGACTGGAACCTCCTCAGCTTCTGGGATCGGGACGCGGATATCTTTGGGGCCATGACTACCCGCCCCATCCCCTCCCCTCCCCCCACATGGCCCGTGGTCTCTGTCTCCAGCTTGTGAATGGGGTCTCCTGGCCTAAGGTACTGGCCACCCCGAGTCTTACTCTGCCTGCAGGGTGCCAAGCAGGCCTAGGGGCCTTGGCCTTCCCAGCGGCCAGGTC
Source organism: Meles meles (assembly GCF_922984935.1). NCBI lineage: Eukaryota > Metazoa > Chordata > Mammalia > Carnivora > Mustelidae > Meles > Meles meles. Next base: position 146,694,994 of record NC_060071.1, on the reverse strand, counting down.
CCCTCCCATGGCGCAGGCAGGAGGCCAGAGGCTACGGAGCTGCTGGCCTCGGCGGGGCTGGTGTCCCCAGCGTGCCCCGGCGGTCACCCGGCAGCCAGGCCACTGTTCATGCCTGCCTGGGCCGGCTAGCTCTGCCGGCCTTACTGTCGGCCCTGCCCGTGGCCCCGCCCGTGGCCCAGCGGGCAGTGCCTACCGCCCCGCCACCGAGCTCCCCCGTCCTGAGCGGCCAGTTTCTCTTCAGCTCTCTCCAGACTACGGCAAAATACACAGAACCGGCGTTCACTGTGGGAACCGACCACGCCGGCGTGTCTTCCGGGGCACTCACGGCGGCGTGCGGCTGTGGCTGTTTCCACATCTGCCTTACCGAGCCGCACGGACCCGTTCTGGCCCCCCTCCCCCCTTCCCCCTCTGCTCCCTCCCGCCCCCCTGCTGACTCCTGCTGACCCCTCCTCTCCTCCCTAGGAGCGGCCTGTCCCCCCCCCCACTCGTCGGGGTCCTACCGTTCGTGGCCCCAGGGGCTGGCGGCTTTCGCTCGGCCTCATGCGTTGGAGGCTCAGTCACGTGCAGCCTGGTCTTTTTCTTTCTTTCTTTCTTTCTTTTTTTTTTTTTTTAAAGATTTTATTTATTTATTTGACAGAGAGAGATCACAAGTAGGCAGAGAGGCAGACAGAGAGAGAGGAGGAAGCAGGCTCCCTGCGGAGCAGAGAGCCCGATGCGGGGCTCGATCCCAGGACCCTGAGATCATGACCTGAGCCGAAGGCAGCGGCTTAATCCACTGAGCCGAGACTGAAAGAGAGAGAGAGCATGGGCCGGGGGAGAGGCAGAGGGAGAGAAGAAGCAGGCTTCCCGCCGAGTAGAAGCCGATGTGGGACTCGCTCCCAGGACCCTGGGATTGTGACCTGAGCCAAAGGACAAGGCTAACGACTGAGCCACCCAGGCGCCCCTCTTTGGGTTTTCATTTCCTCCTGCGTGAAATGGTGGGAATGGGGGGGCCCCTGGGTGGCTCACTCGGTTAAGCGTCTGCCTTCAGCTCAGGTCGTGATCTGGGGGTCCGGGGATCCAGCCCACGGGGGGTCTGCTGCTCCCCCTGCTCGAGTGTTTGCTCTCTTTCTGTTAAATGAATAAACAAAATTAAAAAAAAAAAAAAAGGTCTTTGGGGTCTGTGTAGAAGTGAGCTCGCCGGGCCGTAGGGTAATCCTGCGTTCGAGTTTCCGAGCAGCTGCCAGTTTCCCCACCAGCAGCCCCGGAACGAGGCCTCCGGGCGCTCCCCGTCCTTGAGGCCGCGGACACTTGCCCTTGTCTGGTTTTGACTCTGGCCCTCCTGGGGGGCCGGGTGAGGCGGGACCTCCTGTGGTTTTAGTTTGCGTCTCTGGTGACTGCCCACGTGGAGCAGCTCTCTGGGCTCCTTGGCTGGTGGCTCGTGTCTTGGGGACGCGCCTCTTCAGGTCCTTGGCCCGCTTTCTGTTGGGAGGTTTGTCTTCGCCCTGAGTTGCAGGAGATCTTTGTGTCCCGGTTATTAAATGCGCATCCACAGGGAGGATTTGAACCCGCTGGGAACACTGCCGTCTCCCAGCCGCCTGGGACACTGGGACGTGTGTGCTGTTGAGGGGCCTGAGGTTTGTCCCCCGGCCCTGGGCTGGCTTGCGTTTTCTGAAGTCCTGCGTCTACGCTTGCACTGCGACCTCCATCCAGGTGGGGTCCTTGGCCCAGCCTCAGGGAGAGAGCTCCGGGGATCCAAGGGGCCCTTGGCCTCGTGCAGCTTGGAGGCCCCGGGGGCTGGCGCTGTCCCCAGCTGGAGGCGATCTCCTTGTGCAGGGGGAGCCACGGGGGTGGGGCAGGGGTCTGGCTCTGTCCACTGTGGGGTTCACAGCCCACCTCAGCCCCTCGAGGGCTGTCCTCAGGGCTGTGGAAATCACGGCTCCTGCATCGGAGCCCACACCGTGGTTTGGGTGACGAGGTGAAGGCTTGGAGGGGGGCGCAGGGACAGGTGCTGCCTGGGGCATTGTGTTGGCTTCTGGGCAGAGGGGGACCCCAGTTCCCCACAGCATCTCCAGCAGATGCCCGCTGTTTGCTGTCATGGAGTCAGGGTCTTTCTGTGGGGACAGACACCCTGCGGAGCACATCACGCCCCTGCCATCACGCACTGGGACACCGAGGTCCAGAGAGGGTGGGAATGGAGCCAGGGGCACACAGCAAGATCAAGGGACCCCAGGAGGGGCTTGTGGGGAGGCGACTCAGGCAGGAGGATTCTGAGCCAGAGTCTCCCTTCTGACTGGAGCAGACTAGACTCCCTTTGCTCCCATCGTGTGTTTTTGCTCGCATACTCCCAGGGACAGGCAGCTCACTACTTGTGAAGCAGACTGTTCCATTGCTGGGTGGCTCTCAGAAAGGCCTGTGGGCTGGGAGCAGGGTGGAGGGGCCTGGCTTTGGGGACTGGGCTGCTGAATGGAGCTGTCACATCCTTCCCTTGCAGGCACAAAGGGGAAGTAACTTCCTGGGTCAGTTGGAGGACAGGCCTGGGCCGGATTTGTCCTGGGCCTGCCTGGTTCCGTGTCCTGTCTGTGGACCAGTCGGGGGAGGGTGAGCCCGAGGCTGCCTAGCTGCTCTGTGGGCAGGAGGGGTGGGGACACTGGAGACCAGCACTGGCTTTCCTGAGGGTGCCCAGGAGGAGCCCTGCTGACACGGGCCTCAGTTTCCGTATCCGTGCATCAGAGCGCTGCTCTGTCCCAGGGCCTGAGAACCAGGGCACCGAGGAGACATGGGAGTATCTGTCACCCTGAGCGTGTGATGACCCCTTGGCCCGGTGCATCCCCACCCCTAGACACAGCACCAGACTCCATACCCCCTCCCACCGAGCAGCCGAGCAGCTGGGGAAGTTTCTGGAAGGCAGAGCTGTCTTGCCCCAGGGGCATCCCCCCCCCCAGGGCCCTCCCCTGCTCAGCCACTCCCACCATCATTGTCCTTTTCTTTCCGGTAGAACAAACTACAGAAAAGTACAAAAGACTCTGTAACGAGCACCCCCCCAAAATAAATGAATTCAGCATTTTATCATGTTTCCTTAGATCTTGTTTAAGAACTGAAACACCGCAGCCAGAGCCAGAGCCCTCCATGTCCCCGCCCCCTGCCAACCCTGTGCCTTCCAAGGTTCCTGGTGCGTCGGGGCGCCCCATGCACCCTGTCCCTCGGGCCGAAAGCCCCTGGCTCCGCAGCGCACTGGCCTGCAGCTCCCGGCCGCTGCTTGGATTTTGGGCATCGTGTTGCTGTGACTTGGGACACCTGCTCGGTCTTTAGGCCAGTGGCAAAGATCCCTTCCCTGCTCGGGGAAGTCTCCCTCGAGCCCTCAGGTGGTGGGGAGACCAGTGGGCCTGGCTCTGCGGGTCCAGGGATCCCCAGGCGTCTGCAGGCCTGGGTTTGGAGGGACCCCCTGTCACTGCCTGGGGCTCAGTGGATGATGGGGGAGGGGGAGGCCCAGGAGGCCCGCGCTCGGCCCTCACCGTGACCTCCTCTCCTCTGTTCTCCCCGCAGCCAAGTACCCGGCCATCAAGGCCCTGATGCGGCCGGACCCCCGCCTCAAGTGGGCGGTGCTGGGGCTGGTGCTGCTGCAGCTGCTGGCCTGCGGCCTGGTGCGGGGCCTGGCGTGGCGCTGGCTGCTCTTCTGGGCCTACGCCTTCGGCGGCTGCGTGAACCACTCGCTGACGCTGGCCATCCACGACCTGTCGCACAATGCGGCCTTCGGCCCGGGCCGCGCGGCGCACAACCGCTGGCTGGCCGTCTTCGCCAACCTGCCGGTGGGCGTGCCCTACGCCGCGTCCTTCAAGAAGTACCACGTGGACCACCACCGCTACCTGGGCGGCGACGGGCTGGACGTGGACGTGCCCACGCGCCTGGAGGGCTGGCTCTTCTGCACGCCGGCCCGCAAGCTGCTGTGGCTGGCGCTGCAGCCCTTCTTCTACTCGCTGCGGCCGCTGTGCGTGCACCCCAAGGCCGTGACGCGCATGGAGGTGCTCAACGCCCTGGTGCAGCTGGCCGCCGACGCTGCCCTCTTCGCCCTGTGGGGGCTCAAGCCCGTGGTCTACCTGCTGGCCAGCTCCCTGCTGGGGCTCGGCCTGCACCCCATCTCCGGCCACTTCGTGGCCGAGCACTACATGTTCCTCAAGGGCCACGAGACCTACTCCTACTACGGGCCGCTCAACTGCATCACCTTCAACGTGGGCTACCACGTGGAGCACCACGACTTCCCCAGCATCCCGGGCTGCAACCTGCCCCTGGTGCGTGGCACACGGCGGGGGGCCGCGGGGGGCGCTGCCGGGGGCGCTCGGGCTGCGGATCGCTGTCTGACTGCATTCTCGGTCGTGGTTCCCGGGGCGACGCGAGAGGCCCCCCAGGATAGGTGGGGCCTGGCTGTAGAATAAGGGGGGGCTTCTGGGAGGGCAGGGGCTCGTGGGGGAATGAAAACCTGTTTGAACCCAGGCTGGACGCCCTTGGGCCAGCCCCTTGTCCTCTCTGCGCGTCAGCTGCGCCTTCCTTCCGACTGGGGGGCCTGGCCGTATCGCATTCCTGGCTCCCACCTCCCCGTCCCTGCTCATTTCTGGTCACTGCCCTGTGACCCTCCAGGGCCCCTTCTTGGTATAGAGAGGACAGGGTGGACCCGGCCCTTGTGGACCTCAGGCCTGGGCCTGAGCTGGAGCCCCCCCAGGTTTGGGGAGTTTCTGGAGGAGGGAGAGGGAGGAAGAGGAGGAGGAGCTCTGGCCGAGGGCCGGCGGGCTGGTGGGTTAGAAAGAGCAGGGGTGACCCGAGACACGGGGTGGCTGGGAGGCTCCGGTGGGGAGGGTGTCAGAGCTCTGGGGTCCGTGTGTGCTTGCCCGGTGGTGTGCACGTGTTCTGCGGGCGTGTGTGCTGTCCGGGTGTGCATACCCGTGTGCAGGTGCTGGCATGTCTGAGTGTGCCGCAGTAGCACACGTGTGTGTGTGTGTGTGTGTGTGTGGTCTGTGAGCACCTGTCTGCGCTGCGACTCAGGAGTCTGACCTGGCTTGCGGCCCCCGCCCGCCTCGCGTCCCCTGCATCTCCTGCCGAAGCTCCTGTGGTCCTGCTGCGTGCTGGGCGCTGTCTCAGCCTCGCCCCAGGCCCGTGCAGTGGGCGTCCTTGTGCCCTGTTGTCCACATTTCACAGACAAGGCAGAGGCTCAGGCAGGGACGACCCTGACTCAGGAAGTAGCAGAGCCAGAATCTGGACCCCAGGCAGGCATGGAAGCACGAGCTCTTAGCTGTGAGCCTGCCTTTGCTTCCCCCAGGCAAAGTCAGGGTTCCCTGCTGGTGCTCCAAGTAGGTCGTCTGGTCTCCCGCGCCCTGATCTTCCCCTCTAAAGCAGGCCGTGAGCCCTGGGTGCATTCCCCGGGGGGAGTGACGGGCGGTGGGGTGCCCGTGTGGGCACTGAGGCTGGGAGTGCTTCCTGGAGGAGGCGTGCTGGGGATGTGGGGGCAGAGGGGGCAGGAGACGCTGGGGGAGGGGCGTGGCCAGGGCTGTGGCTCAGCAGAATTCAAGCCAGGCTGGGCTGCTTGGGGGCACGGAAGCTGGGCCCACCTGGGGCTCCTGGATCAGAAACTTGACGCGGGCTGCAGAGAGGGGAGGGCAGGGGCTCGGAGTCTGCTGTGTCCCAGGCCGGCGGCACCCCGTGTCAGGCAGCACTGAGCAGCCTGGCTGTGTTGGACATGGGTCCCCTGGGAGGTCGTCCCTGTGTGTGAGTGTGTGCGTGTGCACGCTCGTGTGTTCGCGCGCGTGTGTGCGGCAGGGAGGCGTGCCCCGGCCCCAGCCTCTGACCCCGCTCGCCCTCCCCACAGGTGCGGAAGATTGCCCCCGAGTACTACGACCACTTGCCGCAGCACCACTCGTGGGTGAAGGTGCTCTGGGATTTTGTGTTCGAGGACTCCCTGGGCCCCTACGCCCGGGTGAAGCGGGTGTGCAAGCTGGCGGAGGGCCGTCTGTGAGACCTGTGGGAGCCTGCCGCCCCGCACCCTCGCTCCCCTGCTGAGGACCTGACTCTCGCTGCACCCTCCCCCCCCCCCCCCCCCCCCCCCCCCCCCCCCCGCCTGGGGCCCAGAACTGGTTTGGCTGCATTTGGTTCCCACGCCCTGGCTGTGCTCTGTGTCCCAGAGCCCGAGACCACGTCTGGCCACAGCAGGCACAGACTGCAGCCTGGAGAGCTCCCCATGCCCGGCCAGCCCCCGCCCCCCCCCCCCCCCGCTTCTGGGCCTCAGGGAGAGCGGCCTGGCCCTGCCCTGGGTGCTCCGGGCCGCAGTCTCCCTGGGGCTGCTTTCGCGGGGGGTTTCCGGGCCCTGCATTGAGTTTCCCAGCAGCGGCCCAGGGCCAGCCAGGCCTCAGAAGGGACCGGCCCACCCCAGCAGGCCGCCTTCCCCGCCAGCCCAGGCTGCAGCTCCTCTGCTCCCCCCACTCTCGGGGACAAGCTGTGAGCTTAGGCAGCATCCCCGGTGGGGGTGGGGGTTGGTACCTTGGTGGCTGGCCCCTGCATGCCCTGGGGTGTCCCATTGTCCTCTATGTGTTCGTAGACAGACCCTCCGTGTGCAGCCTTCCTGCTCTCCAGCCTGGCTGAGGACACCACAGCTTCTCAGCCATGCCCCTGCCCCCACTCCACCCTGAGGCCTTGGCCTGAGGGGAGCCCTCTCTGAACCCCCAAAGGTGGTCTCTCCCTACCAGCTTCCCCAGAAGAGATCTTCAGGAGCGGTTGCCGCAGGCCAGATGGGCGGAGGCTAGACGAGGTGGCTGGACAGACGGGACCGGCTGAGGGATTCCTGTGGCTGGGGGGACAGTGGGCTGATGTCCTTGGTAATGACCCGGTCCTGACTGGTGGGGGCATGGCTGAAAGCTAGGGGGCTGTGAGGGCTGGTGTGGGGCAGGGCGGGGTCCTGGTCTCCTAGAGGCTGGCAGGCAGGCAGCAGGAGGGGTGCGTGGGGCCCCTGCACAGGCATGGCCCCTGAGGCTGGGGGTGCAGAGGACCACCCTCTGGGTGGGTGCATTGGGGCTATGCTAGCTGCCCCAGGAGAGGGAGCATGGGAGGAGGCATGTTGCTGCTACCCCACGTCCCTGGGTCCTTGAGCACAGACTTCTGCCCGGGTGGGGGTGGGTGGGTGGGTGCTGGGGGGCTGGGTGTGGCCTGTGAGGCCAGATACACACACACCCACGCCCATCCCTGTCCCCTAGACATTGAGAGGGCCCTGGGAAGAGGCGCTGGCCCCAGGGCCTGCTGTGAGGCACATGTGGCTTGGCTGGAGTACTTAACCTGGGTGGACCGGTGGTCTCTGCCCATGCAAACAGGTGGGCCCGAGTCGGGGGACCCAGCAGCACAGCTCCTCCACGGGCCAGCCTGGGGGCTCCCCAGCCACCTGCAGGCCTGTGCTGGGGAGGAGGCTCCCCAGGGAGCTGGGCAAGCTCAGTCATGACCTGCCAGCGCCCCCCACCCCCGCCCCAGAGGTCAGGATTCCTGGGCCTTGGCAGGGAGTTTGATGCCCTGGGTTAGCGTCTCTGCTGGACGGGGGTTGGGGGGGCAGCCGCTCTGAGAGGAGGCCCCCGGCTGCTCACCCCAACAGGCAGAACCATCCGATTTCTGTCTTTAAGGTTGTTGCAGTACTCGATCAGTTGGGGTGTCCAGAAAACAGCAGTTCCGTCATCAGACTGAGGCCCCCAGCTTCACCGCCCTCTCCCTAAGGAGCCCCCCCGCCGCTGCCCCAGGACAGCTGGGCACACCGCTCTGACCCTGGGGGCCAGGAGATGGTACTGCCTTTGCAGGCCTGCCTGCTGGCTGTGCCCCTCCTCCTCCCCATCCAGGGGGCAGATGCTCTTGGGCTCCAACGGGCGCTCACACTGAGAAGTGCTGGGGGTGCGTTCGGTGGGGTGTAGGGCAGGGCCTTGGTCCTTTCTGGACGATGCAGCCTGTCACTTCCTGCTGCCTTGCTAAGCCCAGGCCGCCATTCCTTGCACTGTGCTCAGAGCAGAGCCAGCCGCTTCCGAGGTGTGGGCGGCACTCGGCCCATCTGGGGATGGGGCGGCCGTGGCGGTGGCCCTCGCCAGGAGCCCTGGCCGGAAGCCGAGTGGCCCCTGCTCTTGGCTCCCACCTTCCCCCGTCTGCTTCCAGCCCCGCTGCCCACTAAGGTGGCCGCTTCGTTCCTGCGGCTCCTGGCCACGATGTTGGTGGGTCGTTATCCTCAGCACGGAGCGGCCCAGAGCTGTCGGGACAGACTGGGCTGGAGCCGGGGGTGTGGACAGAAAGCGTTTATTACCACGTGGATACAGACACCGCGGTGCGTGGACAGACTTGACCACCACGACGCTGGGGACCGCTCGCCCCTGCCAGCCAAGCTGCTAAGAGCATCACCTAGGAGAAAACTCGGAAACCGTCTAAAGAAGCGCGTGATTCGGGGAGTCCTCTATAAACCAAAAGAAATGTACACTTAAATAGGCAAATATAAAATACAAAAAAGGCGAGTAGACCTGGTGTTTCGTGTCAGGTAGAATCTAAAAAAATCCAGAAATTGAACTGGTTTCCTCGTTTTACTATTTTATCACAGGTTAAGACGTTTGAATGGAGCACGTCCGGCTTCAGTGCGTGCTTGCGTGTGCTGCAGGCCTGGGGCCGCCCGGGCTCCTCGCTGTCCCCCGCCGGCAGTGCGCCTGTGGTCTCTGGCGGAGGCGGCAGGGCCCGGGGGCTCTAGGACGTGCTGATCCCGCTCAGCTCCTGCCGGATGGCTGGGGGACAGGACAGGGCTGCTCAGGGTGGTGGGGACAAGGCCTGCCTGTTGTCTGCCCTGCTCAGTCCTCAGCCTGAACTGGGCTCCCAGAGGTCACGAGGCAGAGGCTTAAAGCCTCTCGCTTTTCTCCCCAGCGTCCTCCTGTCCCCACCCCTCATGGCTGTCCCCCAGATTGGGGCCTGGAGCTGAAAGAGCGGAGTGCTGGGCGCTTAGCCGCCAGCAGGGATTCCGAGAAGCCCCGCGTTGCTTGCGCTTTCCCACCGGCTCATCGGCCACAGGCAGGACCTGCCCAGAGGCCACTTCTGCCCGGGACTGGGCCCACCCTGTCTCCCGCGGGCCCACCCTGTCTCCCGCAGACCCAAGCAGGGGCTGGGGGCCCGTTTCCCACCGCCTCCCACAGTCTCCATCCCCGCAGACAGGCGGGCGGTGCACCCGCGGTGCACACCGGTTCTGGCCCGGGGCTGCTGGCCGGCCCTTCCCCGGTGGGGCCCCCAGCAATAAAGCAGAGTTAATAGTTGGCCTGTGTCTCCTCTCTGGCTCTGGGCCTGGCCTTGCTCTTCATTCATTAACTCCCTTATCTCGCGGGCTCAGGCCCGTGGGGGCGTGGGCGGACAAACAGGAACAGAGCGCGCTTTGCGGGGCAAGGACGGGGCGTGGCCCGGTCCCAGCTGTGAGCCGGGGTTCAGGGCCACCTGCCCCATAGTGGGCCCCCACCCTGGCCGGCCGCCTCCGTCTCCACAGCAACCACCCTCTTTAGTTCAGGGAGCCCTCTCTGGCCCAGGTACCCCCGCTGCTGCCATGGGGGCCAGGCCTAGTCTCCAGTGGCGAAGGGAGGCTGGGTGGGCCGGTCTGAGACTCCCTACATGTCTCCTTTTCCTCTGGCTCCAGACTCGAGTCAGCTGCATCAAAGGCTCCAGCAGGAACCGGAAGGACGGATGTGATTAGGGCCCTGACCCCTGCAGCCAGAGGCTCTTGGTTTGAGATAGCACATGCCTGCCGGGCCCCCCCCCCCCCCCCCCCCCCCGCACGGGGTCCAGCCGGCTGGAGACTGCGTCAGACCCACAGGCAGGACTGTGGCTTCTTGGTCCCGCAATACACCCCCCCCCCCCCCCCCCCCCCCCGCCGAGGGGAGGCAGCTGCCGCCTTAGCCGAAACCGGGTGATCAAAGGCAGCAGTCTGAGTGCACAGACCGGGAGACAGACAAGGGACACGACGGTTCGGGTGGCTTCCACGGTCTCACTGTGGAAAGCATTCTCGGACCCCTCCCCCGTTGCACACATTCACACGTTTACCCCAAGCAGGAAGCTGGGTGAGCGCAGATCTCGCTGCCACCCCCGCCAGGGAGGTGTGTATCTTAGACAAGTCACTTCACTGAGCCTCAGTTTGCTGGACCGGAGAATGGGGTGAGGTGGGGGTCAGGAGGGGAATGGGACTGTGAGCATGGAACAGCAGGCCTCGGGCCCAGGATGCGCTCTCTGGCTGGGCCACATCCCAGCTCTGCTGCCTTACATCCCTGGGGGACAGGCTGCCCTGCTGCTCCCCGGGGACCCTGGGTAATGCCCCAGGGCAGACCCGCCACTCACCATCGATGATTTCCTCCTTTACTTTGTGGAGCTCTCGGACCACCTCCTCGAGGATCTCCTGTAGGGAGCAGAGTGGGGAAGCTGGCTTTGCTGGGGGCCGTGTGTCCCCACAGGCCAGGGTTGGAGAGAATTTAAAAGGAACCCCCCCAGTCCTGCTGCAGAAACCAGGGGTGGCTCCAGGGGTCAGGGGAGCCCCAGAGCAGGCTGGAGTGTCCAGGACAAGGGCGTTTTTCTGGTGATGACGGGGTTGCGGGCCCAGAGCTGAGCGTGGGCGCCCCCTTCCTCCTCTGCAGGTGCCCTGACAGACTTCCAGCCGCTCTGTGGAGCCTGCCTCACTGCGTGGACCCCAGAGGGACCCAGCCACTGGCTCCTTCATGGCCACGCAGGAAAGGTCACGCTTACCTGTTTCATCCGGTCCAAGTCTAAGGCATCCAGGGCCACATCATTCACGCTCCCCACCGGCTTCATCCTGGAGAGGACGGCAGGGGGCCATGAGACGGGCGGCAGGGCCTGCCCACCACGTGGGGACAGTGTGGGAAAGCAGGCCGTGTGGGACAGCCTCCAAGAGCATGGCCGAGGACCCCGGGGCCAAGCATGGTCCTCTTCCCATTGTCTTTCAAATGCTTTTTGCTTTGACCTCCGGCCACTCTGGAGCTACTCTAAAAAGGATTCTAATGGCTTGTTTCCACCTGGAGAGGGTCTGGTGGGTCCTGTGACCGTACTTCCCAACTCTGGGCTACGGACGGGCTGTTTCTGATCTTAGAGCTCGTACACGGATGTGGCAATGCAGGTCACACGCCGCCCCCTTTGGAAAGAGACGCCCGCTACTCCTCGGTGAGGGGTCTGGGTTCCTGGCTAACCTGAGGCTTAGGGAAAGCTAGTGATGACGGCATTAAGTACAATTGCAAAATCAAACCGCACAGACCACACTCTGCTGGTGCTCTACCACACCGCTGGGAACAGCCCTAGCGTGTGACAAGGATCCATCCTTGGAAGTGGTTTTGCTCTTTCGAGGCATGGGCTGTACTTTTTGAAAAGTTGCTGAACTGAGGTTAGCTAGTTCGCTCTTCAATGTCTCATACATGAACGGTCCCTGGAAAATCCTGACAAAACGCTCCTCTGACTACTCAGTCTTTTAAACCAGTGCGGAAGGGTCCACTGCCGGGATCCCCGCATCCCCCGGGGGGAGAACGGCGGTCTGGGCCTGAGGCTCTGGGGAGATGTTTTGTCCCTCCGGGTGAAGGACGGCAGACACACACGCTGTCCTGAAGCCAGGGCCCCCCACCCCGGTCACGGCCGCATGACTGACAGGAGCCTCCACGTGGAAACCACCCAGGCGTCTGCTGGCGGATGGACGGATGAGGAAGAGGCGGCCCGCACAGGGGCCCACCAGCCCCAACAACAGGGTGACCCTAGGGCGTGGCGCGGAGAGACAAGCACAGCATGGTCCCGCTGACGTGTGCCAACGCAGGAGGCCAAACACCCAGAAACACAGGCAGTGGCTGGTGGCCCGGAGCTGGGGGGCAGAGGGGGAGGTCAAAGAGCACACAGCTCGGCCTGGGGGGAGATGAGGGAGATCTGGGGTCTACAGGGAGGCACACGGTGTCATGCACCGGAGAGCGGCTAAGCCAGCGGATCTGGAAACTGAGGCGGCGGCCGTGTCAGCTAACCTGACCTCGGGGAGCGCCTGGCTGCATGCTCGTGGATCGGCACGCAAACTCGGACAGTGTTCGATGTCGGACCTTAATAGAGCTGGGAAAACGATCCCCTGAATAATTCGAGTTTAGTGGTCCAGTGCCCAAGCAGGAATTAAAAAAGAGCAGAGGCACCTGGGTGGCTCAGTGGGTTAAGCGTCTGCCTTCAGCTCAGGTCATGATCCCAGGGTCCTGGGATCGAGCCTCACATGGGTTCCCTTCCCTGCTCAGGGGGGAGCCTGCTTCTCCCTCCCCCGCTCCCTCTTTCTCATAAATATGTAAAATCTTGGGGGGGGGGAAGCAAACAGCGTGCCCCTGCCCCCCCCCCCCCCCCCCCCCCCCGGCTGGACTCAAGAAGGAGGCCCAGTGCGGTCTGGAATGAGCCTCACTTTGGATCCCGACGGGAACGAGGTGCAGCCTGAGACCCCGGCCCCACACATCTGGCCTGCGGGCGCAGTGTCTGTCCCAGCAGCAGTTTCCCGGGCCACCTGGGCAAACTGCTTCACCCCCCACGTGAACCAATGCCCGCCCCGAGACGGACTGTCGCCACACACCCCCTTCAGAGCCCTCTGTGAAACCAGACTGGTCTCAGGGGTGGAGGGTCCCAGGGGTGCAGAGCCCCAGCCTGAGGGGGAACAGCCCCGAACAGTGTCCTTGTCGGGGCAGGGGACAGCTGGCGGCCCATCCATGCTACACCTGCAGGAAGGGCTGGGCCGGCTGTGGTGCAGCCCCAGCCGCCCAGGCCCCTCCCACCTCCTGCCTCCTGGGGCCTGTGCCTTCACAGCCAGAGGGAAAGTGCTGGTTCCCCACGGCGCCCTGTGCCTACAGCTCGAGTACCACGCCTCCCGCACACACAAGGAAATCCAGCCTTCAGCCGCGTGACCCCTGGTGCCCCCTCGGAGCTCACCTCCCTCAGCCTTCCCCACCTGCGCCCCTGCTAGCCCCCCTGGCGGCTGTCTGTCCTGTGAGCTGGCAGGTTGGTCACAGGACCTCAGCACTTACCACCTCCTCCAGCTTGGAAGGCTGTCCCCGCTCTCTGTGCAAGGGCAGGCTCTCCTCAGCCGGGTCACCTCCAATGCTGCTCTGAGAGGCCTGCCCCAGCCCACGTGCTAAAGTGTCTGTCCCCGGCATGGTCTGCCATGCCCCCCCCCCCCCCCCCCCCCCGTCTTCCGCACAGCACCTCAGCAGCTGCCTTGTGCGCAGGCCTCCGGATAGAAAATGAGCTCCCTGCGGACAGGGACCCGCTGGACCCAGCCCAGAACCTGGCTGACCACTGAGAGCCCGTTCCTGATCCTGGCACCTGTCATCTCCGTTCCTGCCAGAGCCGGCCGGGGCTCCCCGAGAGCCTTGCTAGCCTCTGCAAGACCCGCCCCCCGGCGGCCCGCTCCGTGGGAAGGGCGACCCCGTGGAGCCTTTTCCCAGCACGGGCTCCAGGGACCGGCAACCTGAGGCCGCACTTGGCCTGCGTGGCCGTGTGGCTGTCCGCCTCTCACTTCTGGGGCCCCTCCGTTTCGAATATTTCATGCTGCTATCACGCCAGCTTTTGGTTTGGGACTACAGTCAGGGAGACGTGGTTCCCCTGGGGGAAGGCGGCTGTGTGTGCTGTGGGCGGGGGCTGGGGGAGGCCCATCCGGGATCAGCTGCGCGGCACACGCGGCCGGTGAGCACGTCCCGTGTCCAGCGGTTGCCACCACACAGCTGTCGCAGGACGCAGGGGTTAACAGGCCTCTTTATGGGGCGGGGGAGGAGCGGAGGCCGGCAGAGGCCAGTCGGCTTGCTGGAAGTCGGTCGGCGAGCCCGGAGCCCGGCTTCGTGTCGGCCTCACTTCACCACGCCCCCAGGCCCCGGTCTCTCCCTCCCGGAGTGGACGGCCAGGAGCAGGTCTGCACGGCCCCTGCCGTCCCTCCGGCCCTGCCTGCCCCAGGTCTGAAGGAACAGGCCACCCTTTCCCAGAGCAAGTTGTTAGGTGACAGGACACGGGGCGGGTTTGGGAGTGTTAGTCACAGGCAGGGACAGAGGAGGCCCCTGAGACGGGGCTGTTCGGTACCTAGCATGAGGCTGCGCCTGAAGGGGGCTCTTAGCTTCGGGGCTCTTGGCCACAGACGGGGTTCTAGGGCACGGAATGAAACAGACACGTGAATCGCCCCGTCGCCCGCCTCGGCCCCACGGGACTCGCAGCAGCGCCTTCCTGGGGCCGCTCACCTGGACAGTAACGAGGACACGGGCTTCTCCACCGAGTTGCTGCGCTCCCAGGGCTTCCGGCCAGCCTCTGTCAATCCACACCGTGGACGGAGAGCCTCAGAGCCGGGAGGACTCTCAGCGGCCACCTCCCCACCCCACCACCGCACCCCAGGCCGCTGGAGGCTCCCTGTGTCTGAGGGCACAGAGCTGTCCCGTTCGGAAGGTCGGCTTCGGGTGGAGCTGGAAACCTGGCTCTCTGCTCCCGGCCTCCCGTAGGGCCAGGCGGCCCTTGCAAGATTGCGGAGGGCCCTGCCGTCACCCTGCGTCTCCCCGCTCAGAACACAGCTCCCAGTCCCTCCGCCTGGCTGCGGCCTGGCTCTGAGTCCTCTCACCGTGGTTGGGTCTCTTCTTGGGAGTGTGACCCTGCGGTCGGGGAGCCTCTTAACCGTGACCTCTGGGGTCGACCCGAGACTCCGGCAAAGGGCCGAGTGGGGCAGAGGAAGCGCTGGGCCTGGCATCTCTCTGGGCGGCCCGCGGGCCCCGCACGGACACCTGCTGCCCGAGACGCGCGTCTGCTCCACGCCCTGTGCCCCACACTCCCTTCCTGCTCAGGCCCTCAAAGCTGCTGCTCCTTCCATCTTCTACGTGGTGCCGGGTTAGCATTCCATTTTCCTTCCAGAGAGCTGTTGGACTCAGCTGAACTCCCTGGCTTTGCAGGCGAGCAGAGAGGCAGAAGAAAATCCCCGAGGGGCCGCAGGGAGGCCCACTGTGGGTCTGAGGAGGGTCTCCCCAAGGCCACACAGGGGTGCACACTCGGCCTGCACGCATGGAAGGTGGGACCACATCCAGGCTCCAGGCGTGTGGCCTTGAGCAAAATGCCTCACCTCCTAACCGAGAAACAGAACCCTTCCCTGGGGCAGGGACGTGGTTCAGGGACACGTGCGTCTGCAGGATCAGGAATCCCCGGCAGCAGCTCTGAGGCGGAGAGGGCCTGGAGGGCACTGTCCCGGGGGAGGGAGCCACACCAGCCCATGAGCAGCCCTCCGCTGCGGGGCGCTGGCCGGCCTGCCCTCTCCGCCTCTCCCACCCGGCTGGGGAGCACCGGCCGGCTCGGGCCGATGCCGCACACCATGTGCTGAACCAGCGGGAGCCCGAGCGCAGTGGCCTCTCCCCACCTGTGGCTTCGTGGCGCTCTCCTGTCACCCCTGCCTCCACGAGCCCCCACGTGGGTCTCTGTCTCCCACTACTCTGCAAGCATCACCGGGCACCCTTCCTCTGAGCACAACGAGTGAGACAGGTCCGCACCCCCCTCAGAGGCCTGGCCTGAGGCCAGGAGCCTGCATCCCTGATGCCACCGCCTCCTCCCCGCTGCGGGACAAGAGAGGGCTGCAGGGGGGGTGACGGGCCAGCCGGCTCTGATGTCCTTGGGCCGTCAGCCCAGGTGGCCATGCCCGCACCCGCTCAGCTCAGCGTGGACGCCACAGCTGCACCTGCCGTGGCTCCTCCTGGAGGCTCGGGGCTTCCAGAAGGTCTCAGGGAGACCCGCTTCGGGGGGGCCCTCCTGCTCCAGAACCTCATGCCCGTCACAGGGCGGGACAGGGCGCCTTACCTGAGGAGTTAGGTGGCTGGCTGGCTGCTCGGGTCCCCGGGGATGGAGAGGTGCTCGGCTCTTCCTGAAATGGGAAAGAACAGCTCTGCCCTCACACTCTGTTTAGGAAGGCGTCGGGGCAAGGGCGGGGTGCTCTGCCCAGGCCATGGGTAGTGTCTGTTCCTCACATTTTCTAAGGAGCATGTATTGCCTTAAGAATCAGCCAGACATGATCCCAGGGTTCTGGGATCGAGCCCCACCGCCAGCTCTCTGTTGAGCAGAGAGCCTGCTTCCCTTCCTCTCTCTCTGCCTGATCGTGATCTCTGTCAAATAAATAAATAAAATCTTAAAAAAAACAAAAAAAGAATCAGCCAGACGATGAGCACCGCCATTAACAAGCGCAAACCGGCCACCTTGGTGGGGAGAAGGCTAGCCCCGGGGCGGGCAGGGAGGCACAAGGCTGTGGGGGGAGACGCGGGCTCCTGCAGAGTGGGGCTCACCTTCTCAGTGGCCGGCAGCAAGTCCTGCCCATTAGGGAGTCCCGCCAGCTCACACAGCCGGCCCGCAGGAGAACGGGCATGGCCCGAGCTCTGGGGACCTTCTGCTCCCCAGTCCCCCCAAATTCTCCCGTTCCTCCTGTGAACCTCCTGGGGAAGTTTCTGTCACAGGTATGTCCAAGCCGGGTGCATGTCTGTGCCCCAAAGGCCTGGTGTCTCCCACCAGCAGGCACACGGGACGGCGAGGGCTGGGGTCTGCTTACCGCTTGGCTTTCATCTTCCTTTTTATCTGCCGGCCTGTCTGTTTGGGAGGCTGCTTTTCTCCTAACACAAGGAGGAAGAAGGTGCAAATCAGCTCCTGCAGGTTCTCACGCGGACCCAGATGCCTCCGCCAGACACGGCCTGGTCCTCAGAGGAACCTGCGATGGGGACCTGACCCCACTCTGGAGTGAAGGAGGCACATGTCCAAGCGGCCACGATGATGCCCGGGGGAGTGTCTGGGCCTTCTGTGCTCATCCCATGACCCTGGGCACAAAACGGGTCCGGGCAGGGAGAAGAGGGCCTGGGGGACCTTCCTACATCTGTTTACAGCACCTGCGGGTGGGAAGAAGTTGGTTTGCACCTGTCCAGGTTCCCTGGGGGCCTGGGTTTGGCCACGTGGCAGCTATGCTCCCAGGACACTTAAGGAAGGCCACGGGGACCAGGAAAGGCGCCCCCGGTCACAGGTCAGCGCTGGGGGAGCATTCCGTCTTCAGGTTGACTGACTTAGGTAAGGGAACCCCACCCTTCTGGGAAGGAGAGAGACCTCGGAACTTAGTCCTACAGCCACACCCTCCCTGCTCTGGAAAACCACTGTGAGCCTGCCCTGCTCAGAAAGGAGAGGACCCCGGAGAGCTGGGACTCATGTCCTCTGGTCCGTCTGCCTGCTCCCCACTTGCCTGGACGCCATCTCTCAGTCTCTGAAGCCCGCCCCTATGTCTCAGCCTCGGTGGTTATCTCCATCTGGCTGACTCCCGTATCTACGTGGGCCTTAGTGTTCCCCCGAGACAGGCCGCTCAGGCTGGTGAAGCTGCCGGAGCACGCGGCATGTGGAACTCAGGAGGCGAGGCTGTCACCGCCGAGGGACAGGCCTGCAGGAGCTGTTCCTCCTAGAAACCGGGGGACGCCTCCCCGCCAACCTCTTCCTCATAAGAAGGAAGCCAATTCTGGGACGCCTGGATGGCTCAGTCGGGGAAGTGTCTGCCTTCGGCTCAGGTCATGATCTCTGGGTCCTGGGATCGAGTCCCATGTCGGGTTCCCCATTCGGTGGGGAGTCAGCTTCTCCCTCTTCCTTTGACCCCCTTCCCGCCCCCACTTATGTTTGCTCTCTCTCCCAATAAATAAAAATCTTCAAGAAAGAAAAAAAGAGGAGAGCTACCTGCCTCTGCCTCGTATTTCAAGTCTGTGCTCCTGTCTTCGCTTTGGATGCCCAGCGCCAGCCAGCAGTACCTCTTCCTGGACAACAGCGGCCCCCAGATGGGCTCCCCACTGCCACTTTGCTCTGTGGCACTGTGTCCCCACCCACAGCCAGCCTTTAATTTTCTAAAGATACAGAGCAGGCAGACACGGCAGTCCCGGGAGAGCCCAGCACACGGCTCTTGGCCACGATGACTTTCCCACCTGTACCCCGCTGCTGGGAGACAGACCTCGCTGCAGGCCCCTGAGGGAGCGGCAGAAACTCCGTGCTTCGAAGACTGACTTGCTGAACCCTTGTGGGCGGGGTGCACTCAGGCTTATTCTTGGCTGGGCCTCGACTGTCCCACCAGCCTCTGGGCGTCTCACGGTCTTCCGGCGAGACTGACCTTTTCCAGTCCTCAAGAACTTCCTTTGCATTTGGTCTGAACCATCGAGGCCTAGTTGTTACTGTTGATGCACTGGGGGAGATGTGATGGACTTGGGGAAAGTGTGAGTATCTTCTTTTCGAGAAACACCTACTTTTAGGGACACCTGGGTGGCTCAGTGGGTTAAAGTCTCTGCCTTTGGCTCAGGTCATGATCTCAGGGTCCTGGGATCGAGCCCCGCATGAGGCTCTCTGCTCAGCAGGGAGCCTGCTTCCTCCTGTCTCTGCCTGCCTCTCTGCCTACTTGTGGTCTCTCTCTCTGTCAAATAAGTAAATAAAATCTTTAAAAAAACCCCCCAACACCCCCCCCCCCGAAATCTACTTTTACACAAGGCCCTGCCTACCTCTGGGAGATGGAGCCTGACTTGCCTGCGAACGAGACTATCTCCCGCCGCCTGACCTGCGGTCTCTCCTCCACGCCCTGGGCTCTACGCCCAGTGGCTTTCTCAGCCTTCCCAGTACTGTCATTCCGCCCACTCGCCTCAGCCTGGACAGGTGTTCGCTTCCTTCCCGGCTGTGCTTGTGTGGAACCTCCTCTGTGAAGGCCTCCTGGCTTTCCCCAGGGAATGGCGAGCGCTGGCATGTAGCCCCAAGGCCCTGCGAGCCTCCATCCACCCTGCTGTGTGACAACCGCTCACAGTCTGTCCCTGCTCTTGGTTACCTACGTGCGCCATGGGTCAACCTCACGGCTCCCTGTGCCACTCCCAGCGGGTTCCCTCTGCTGTCCCTGCCATGTGTGCAGGGGGCCCTGGGCAGGAACCGTTGGCCCTGCCCTTGCTGCAAAGCACCGGGCCAAGCGCCTGCCCTCCGGGGGCCTGGCTTCCCGTCATCCTCACAGAGCTGTGTGCACCTAACCCGGGGCTGCCCCGCTGTCCGGTTCTCACGCAGGGCGAGCCCATTTGAGGGCAGGGAAGCAGCCAGAGACTGAGAGGAGGTGGGGGGGTGGGTGTCCCAGTTGGAGTGAGGCCCGGCTGCGGCTGTGCACGAGAAGGAGCATTCCGAGAGGCCCGGGGAGCCACGGCGCCGGCAACCTCCGCCAGCACTCTTCAGCGGGCACGCCGCGCTTATGGGGGACAGCCAAGCTCCGCAGCCCCTCTGAGAAGGAGCTGCCTGGCCCCTCGGCCGCCGCATCAGCGGGGGAGCGACAGTGAGGCACAGTGACAGGCCGCTGGCCGGAAGCACGCCTGCTGGTGTGGCGGAGAAGGGTTGAGCAGCCCTGGGCCCCGGCACCCCGCCAGCACGTGGACGGAACTGCTGTCCCGTCTCCCAGGCTGTTGTCCTCTGGGCTCCTGCCGCTGCAGAAGGCCCTTCCCCGTGACCCCCACGAGCGCCCCACGGGACCGGCCCCACAGCTTGCATTCGTGGTGGGAGACTCCGGGCCGTGCCGGCTCCAGGACATCTCATTTCTGTTGGGATCTTAAGTGTGGGGAATGAGCCTCTTTCCCCGGGACCGATCTCCGAGATGATCTCCAAATTTCCCTCTGCTGGGAGCGAGGCTGGTACAGGGAGCTGTGGGAACCAGGTGAGGAGGGGCTGAGAGGGCTCCGCTCGGCTTGCTGCTTGGGGCTGGGCCCTGAAGAAGGAGAGCTTGACTGACAGTCCCCTGCTTGGCTGAGCCCAGGTGACAGTGGGCCCTGGGGCCGGGCAAAGGCTGCCCTTGGACACTGAGGAGCAGGAGATCCCTGCCAAGTAGCTGAGTCTGGGGGCGCCGAACACCCACCTCTTGGCCAGCAGCTTGTTCATTTCTTCCATGAGGCCTCCTCCACCTCCCCCACTGCTCGCGCGGTTGGTGTCAGACTTGGAGGTCCCGCTGGGACTGGAGCCTCCGGACGCATCTTCTGGCTAAGGGGTAAGGACGCAGCGTTTTAGGTGGCGTCTGGGGTGGGATGTCACTGGGGGCGGGGGCAGGATTTCTACGATGGTGGCACTGTAAGAGGCCCGAGGCTCTCGAACCCCCCCCCCCCCGCCCCCAGCCCCACAGGTGACCCAACAAGAGCCCAGCGAGGGCCCGGGACTGGCTGGTCTCAGTTAGACACTGCCCAGCTCTGCTGACTCATGGCAGTGCCCTTGCTAAGGTGGGTGAACTGTGACCGGGAGGAGGCAGTCCTTGGGAAAGAAGCCAAATTCTGTCTCGGAGGCATTGCCAGACCCTAGCCGCACTCCGCTGCCCCGTGGCTGCTCCCCGTTCCAGGCCGCCGGTCTCTAGGGTGGGCATGGGAGGCAGGAGGATCCAGATCCAGGACACCTGGGCCTGAGTCTGAACCCTGCAGCTGCCCGCCGCCTGCTGGGCCAGCGGCACCCGTGGCCGTGCGTCAGTGTCCCCATGGGCCCGGGGCTGCTGCTCACCGGGTGGCGGAGCTAGCGTCCAGGCTGGGGGGCCTTCCCCGTGCCTTGCGGACGAGGGAAGGCATTGCCCGTTGGGCAGCTAGAAAGCGGCGCCCGGCCTGCCCGTCTGCCCTCGTGGACGCTTACCCGCTGGACTCTCCTCAGCTTGGCCCCGGCCAAGGCAGCAGCCAGTCCGGACACAGAGCTCTCGTCGTGGCTGGCACCCTGGGCTCCTCCGGCTGGCAGTGGGGGTGGGGGCGGGGGGGTGGACCCCGTGGGGGGAGGCGGGACAGGGGGTGGGGGAGGGGGTGGGGGCCCGCTACACGAGAGGGGGCCGCTGGCTGCAGATGAGGGGTGCCCCGGTGGGAGGATGGGTCCTGAAAGGCAAGGGTGGGGTCAGTCGGTCCCCAGTTCCCAGCTGCTACTTCCCTGGAAGGAGGGACAGACGGCAGCCTGGTCCTCTGAGGGATAAGCTCAAGGTGCTTCTTCCAGGAAGCCCCCGTGGAATGAGCCCAGCCCTGGTCTGTCACTCCCGACCCTGGTGTTCCCAGCATTCTGGGCCTTGGCGGGACCCAGAGTGTCGCATAGTTAATATCCCGTGAGCTCAGCCTTCTCCTGCTCTAATGGTGGTCTTCCCAGGGGAGATGAGGTGCTTTGGTGGCAACAAATTTTCTCTCTTTTTCCTTCCCTGTAGCCAGCGCCTCCCCAGGCACCGGCCCCTTTGGGTCCCTGAGAGGCAGCTGTGACTGACCCGAGGCCCGTGGGGCTGTGGCGGGTAACTGAGGCCGCAGGGCAGAGTGAGGCATACGCTAGGGAGCGATGCTGAACGCTGGGCTGTCCTCGGCCCACCGTCCACACGGCACCCCCCAGCGCCAGTGAGCCCCCGCCGTGTGGCCAGCACGGTGCCAGCGCTGGTGAGAGTGGCCACGGGCTCTCCGTCATGGCCTCGCGGGCGAGGAGTGAGCCGGCCACACAGACGGAGGCACGTCTGTAACGGCGGCAGGGCGGCAGGGCTCCCGGGGAGGGCGCACGGGGGCCCGTGGGGGAGCGGCTCCAACAGCAGAGCCAGACGTTCAGACTTCCTCGGGGAAGTGGCCGCGGCGCTGGGATGGTGACAAATGGGCAGAAGTTGAGTTTGGTGAAGGAGGATTGAGGTTGGGGTCAGAAGAGGGTGGGAAGTGCCGGACAGACATCGGACAACGTGGAAGGGGCTGCCAGGAGGCCAGCTTGGCTGGGGCGACGGGAAGGGGTGACGTGTGATCGGGGGCCCCCAGGGGGTCTCGGTGCGGAAGTCTAGCCGAGAGGAGGGGCTACCGGCCAGCATGTCTGAGTGGGGGCTCTTGCCACTGGGCAGGGGTGGTGCTCGGTCTTCCCGTCAGCGAACCGGGGTAACACTCCCGGCACAGGGTGCTGGAGGGAAGTGCGCAAACGCAGGATCTGGAGGCGCCCGCTGGCCTGGGGAGTCCCGGGCTTGCTCATCGGCACTGTCCCCCTCAGGGAGCCTTCTCCGGCCTCCCTGAGCTCGGGTCCAGTCCACGATGAGGACGATCCTGCCCCTTGTCCCAAGGGCTTCTGACTCCCGGGGCAGGCGGGGCCCGCCTCCGAGTGGCCTCGCAGCTTGCACTGACTTGGTCACCACGTGGGCGCCGGGATGGCTCGGTGTGCTCCTCTCGTTTGCGTCCCTGACCGGAGACTGAGCTCCTTGGGGCCGGGGCCGCATGTGCCTGGCTCAGCGCGGTGTGTCCCTCGCCCTCCACACGGTGCCAGAGCCACACGGCCTGTGTCCACGCAGCATCTACTCGGACAGCCAGTGCTGGGGGACCAGAGGCCGGTGGGCAAGGGCCGGGCCGAGCTGAGCTCATCCCCTCCCCCCAGCTCTGTCCCCTTGTCTCCCTGCTTTCAGCGGATGGGACTGTCACACAGAGACCCAGGCAGCAAGCAGCTCTTCACGGAGGGCGCGAGGTGCCCCGAGAAGGGGCTGGGCGTGGCGAGGGCAGCAGGCCCCAGGGGGGCGCTCACCTGCGGCCGAGGTTCTTCTCTCCAGAGACTCTTGCCGCTGCTGCTGGTGCTGCTGCTCCATCACTTGTCTGGAAAACAACAGCAGAGCCGGCCTGACGTCCCGGAGCCGAGAACAATGTGGCTCTGTGTCCGGAGCGCGGGCTGCGGAGTCGGGTGTCGCTGGCACTCCCTGAGAGCCGCTGCACGCCCCGGGCTGGGGGCCTTGGCCGTGAGCTCGCCCCGTCCACCCCGGCCCTGTCCGCCAGGCTCGCTGTCGTCACTCACAGGAGGTGGGGCATGTGACTGGCTCCAGGTCCCCAAACAGGCAAGGGCTGGCGGCACCCCCTGAACAGGGAGCCCCTCATAAAGGCTGGGGCGACCATCTGGCTGAGTGACTAAGCTTCTCCCCAGGCTGGATGTGCCCATCTGGGTTTTGGGGGCCTCTGGCCTCAGCAGACCTGACCTCGGGGGCCCCCATTCTTATTACACCTAAGTTTCCTGGAACAGTTTGGGCATTGCTGGTTGCCGGGGGAAGCGGACACTAAGGCTGCATGTCCTCATTCATTTTTCCCCAGATCCAGCCACAGACTAGGCCTCCGTGAGAGAGCAATGCTACGTGCGCCTCCGTGGGCACGAACGTCCCGGCTCCTTCAGGCAGAGTGACCTCGGTGCTCTTGAGGGCAGGTCGTGTGAGGACACCGACGCACAGATATGTCTACGGACCCTGGGACTGAGATGCTGGGGTGGAAGGGGGCTCGAGGAGTCACGCACACCCTGGAGAGTGGCCAGGCTTCAATGGGTGTTCACCAACTCTAATTTGCTCTGCCCGGGAAGCACAGGGCCAGCTACTCTGGGAGGCAAGCAGCGGTCTCTGCCTGGCGGGGAAGGCGGGAAGGGCGGCGGGCAGAGCGGGAGATCGGTGGTCGTGTGGCACTGTATCCTCGGTTCAGAACGAGCTGGTGCGTCTCTGGTGGGGCACCAGGCACTCAGCCACTGCTCAGTGGAAAATACGGCTGCTTTCCTCTGCAAGAAAGGCCGATGATACAGCACCTCCTCCAGAGGGGACCCGACATCACTGCAGAGACCACTGGGAGGTAGTGAGCTTTCTGGCTCCTACTTTGGGATGGTGGCTTTGTGAGCACTGACAAGTCACGCCCCTTTCCTGGGCCTCAGCTGCTTCTCTGGAGAGGCAGCCACAACACGTGTCCAGGGGGCTCTTGGAAGGGTTCTGTGTGATCCCTATGAGATAATGGAAAAGACTTTTCTGGGACGAAACGTGTTTGAAAAGCTCCCTGCAGAGTTTGCATCAGCTTTTCTATCCGAACTGCTGGAACAGCCCCAAACTCCAACTTTCCCAGCAGGATCCACATGCTAAGATGCCCTCAGCAAAATGAAGGCGCTTGGAAACCCTTAAAAATCAGGCGTGGCCTTAAGAACTTGTTTGCGAGAGGGGCGCCTGGGTGGCTCAGTGGGTTAAGCCTCTGCCTTTGGCTCAGGTCATGATCTCAGGGTCCTGGGATCGAGCCCCACATCGGGCTCTCTGCTCAGCGGGGAGCCTGCTTCCTCCTCTCTCTCTGCCTGCTTCTCTGCCTACTTGTGACCTCTCTCTCTGTCAAATAAATAAAATCTTTAAAAAAAAAAAAGAACTTATTTGCAAGAAAATACAAGGTTCTGGTGCTTGGAATCAACGTAAGTCACCTCTCCCTGGGGCCTCCCTCTGTGTGAGGTGACAAGCAGGGAGGGACCCGGAGAAGCAGGTCCCCCCGCCAGCCCAGTGGCCTGTGTTGACTCCTGCAGTTGAGAGCTGGGCCTCCAGGGGGTGCTCCGGCCCACGGGCAGCGGACTGCGGGCGGCGGGGAGAAGGAATGCCGGCGTGGGTGGCGGGTCGAGGTAACACAGGGTAGTGGTTAACGGGTTCCGAGAGATCTGCTTGGACCCCTCTGCTGCCTGCACTGACTCCTGAGTCTGGTGGGGCTCACGCATGCCCTTCTTGGGGTGGGAGCAGCCCCAGGACCTGAGAGGGTGGAGTTGGGGCCAGACAGGCTGCCGGTCCTGGTTCGGCCTTAACTTTTTGTTACTTTGGGGAAGTCCTTTCTGCTCTCCTGGCTCGTGTGAGGGACGGTACCTGTAACAGGGGCCCGGGACCAGCCCAAACCTGTACGAGCCCTTCACAAACGCAGCGTGCTGCATTGCTGCCAGGCCGGAAGACAGGCCCAGGGAATGAAGAGGCCCGTGGGAACTGATGAAAGGAGTGTCTCCTGCCTGCAGGCAGCGTGGAAGCACGTTCCCATCTTTACCTCATCTCTCGGAGGCGGGCGGAGCGAGAACACCACCGTGGTGCTCCAACAGGAAACAGGCCCAGAGCAGGTCCCTGCCCAGGGTTCCAGAGAACCCCGTCACAGCCAGCAGGCTCCCAGAGGTTATCGAGCCGTGGCCTTTACTCCTCAGGGTCAGGGAGAGGCTAGAGGCAGGAGGGCCCTGGAGATCCTCCCAGCCAGCCGAGGGGGTGGGCACGGGGCCTCCCCGACTCCCAGCCCAGGATTCCACATGAGCTCAGCTGCAGGCCCCCGGCTCGGCCCCTCACCTGAGAACCTGCGTGTGGAGGGCCTGCACCAGGCCCAGGTCCCGGATGCAGCTCCCACAGAGCCCGATCCAGAGCCTCTCAGAGACGCAGAGCCCCTGCCAAGGCGATGGCAGGCTGGGCGCCCTCCCTGGCCCTGCCTTCCCTGGCAACACGACCTGGGGCAGCTGCTCCCTCCGTGGCCACCACGGAGTCCTCCTAACTCCTGGGCCATGACACTGGCTCTTCCCCCGGTTCAGGCGCTTTCAAGACTCCTGCAGGCGGCGGGGGGGGGGGGGGGGGGCGGCGTCCTATGGCCCACACCCCACGGGAGCCGCCGCTCCACGGGCTGGCAGACAAGGACACCCCCACAGCCCCGGCCAGGCTGTTGGAGAGCAGTGGCAGCCCCCGCAGGGCGTTCACGGCCTCTGTCCACCTGTCTCAGCCGCGAGGTCAGCGGGCTGGGGTCACCATCCTCCTGAGGTCGTGTCCCCTGCCCGAGGCATCCGATGAGGGAGTGTCGGGCAGCACAGCATGGAGCCTAGGCCACAGGCCTCAGGCACACAGCCCTGGGCGTCAACTGCCCAGCTCCAGCAGCATGGCCTTGGTCATGTTACTGAACCCCTCCGCAGCCTGACAGCCACCTCCTGACACATGGGGGAGGCTTGAGGTCAGTAAGAGGGACCAGCATCCCGGGTGCTGCAGACCGGAAGTCTCCACAGACCACACGTTCCCTTCCTCACTCTGGCAAAGCTGCAGAGGCTTGGCTCCCCCTTCCTTCTGGTCAGGCCTGTCCACCCCCAGTGACTGTCTCTGGGAGTCGAAGGGCCACTGGCCCTGCTGGTGGGGGATTACCTTCTCTGGATGTCCATCTCTTCGGGAGAGGGGCCATTCTGCACCTGACGCTGCGTGGAGGGGCCTGTGGGACACAGAAGCACAGAAGCACAGAGGTTAGTGAAGAAAGGGTCCGGCGAGCGAACCTGGACTCTCCCGCTGCTGCCCTCCTGGCACACAGGAGCCATCCCTGACCTCTCAACAGGCCCAACGCCGCCCCCAGCCTGTCCCCTCAATCACCTCTCTGTCCCTCTCCCGGGGCTCTTCTCCCAGAGCCCATGAACCGGACGGCGTTGCTCCCATGGCTCAGAGACAGTCCAGCTTCCGAGCTCTCTCCCCTCCTGCTCGGACTGCGCTCGCATGTGCTCTACACATCGCACAAGGCCGTTCCTCCTAACACCACCAGTGGGCTCGGCACCACCAAACCAGGAGATCCATTCTGTCCGCCTTGTAAGCAAAGGACTGACCCTCATGGCGGGTTAAGCGTCTGAGCCAGGGACTTGCCCCGGCTCCTCACCACGATGTGGGGCCCGTCGGCCCGCCATGGGAACCTGCAGCTGTGGGCACAGCGAGGCAGGGACAGCAGAGGCGGTCACTGGCCGGGCCACGCCCTGGCCCTGCAGGCAAAAGGGCCCAGAGCAGGCCAGGCCTGCTGCAAGTGCCCCGTGTTCCGATGGGGGTGGGTGCCGAGCCACATTCACAAGAAAAGGCAGGCTTCCGCCCCAAACTGAGAAAAGGCTGATTGTTCCTTCTCTTTGCCAGCTCGGGTGTCACTGGGGAACGGCACAGAGTCACAGGGACAGGGCAGAGAGTCTGGGCAGGCCGGTCTCATTCTTCCCTGACTACGTGGGGAAGGGGCTTGTCTCCTCCCTAGGACAAAGTGGCAGCCCACTCAGCCCACACCAAAATCCACCACGTGTAGAAGGCTTCTTGTCCAAGTGCTCCGAGCTGCTGAGGGATTAGCACATTGTCCCCCGGATTGGGGCACAGCGGGAGAGACAGCAACAGAACCTCAGAGCGGAAATGGATCATCTGGGGTAGGCCTCCGGCCAGAGCGCAGGAGTCTCCTGTGTGCCTCCCAGGCCAGTCCTCCTGCCTGATCCCAGCAACGGACGACACTACCTCCCGTGACCACAGGCTTTCTGCCGCAGAAGTCTCAAACCTACCCATCCTCAAAGGCCCTGTCCCCACCACCAGGTGGGACACAACATGGGTCGAATCTCTTCATGCCCAAAGTGAGCTTCCACGGTCAGCAGCTTCCAGACCTTGCTGTCCTGGGCCCCAGTATCATCTCCGGTCAAGTTTTCAGTGAGCCACGCCTTGCTGCCTTGCTAGCCCATGTCAGTGTTTCAGCGGGGGAAGGAAGAGGATCCAGACAGCAGGCGGTGGGCCTGCTGCTTGGTGGGAGGAGAAGGCCTCCCAGCGCTCAAGGGAAGATGCTTCCCGGGGGGACCTGCCCAACCCTGCCCTTGCTTGGTGCCTTCTGCTGCGCTCAGGGCACGGGTGGCAGAGAAGGGGCCGGCACACGGACAGACATGGCTTCTGTAAATGCTGGCGGGGCAGCCTGGCCCTCGACAGGCATGAGATTGTGAGCTTTCTCTCCCCATCACTAAACACATTTGTGAAAGGAAGTTATTAAACATATACCACTTTGCTCTTTTTTTTACACTAATTGTTTTTTCTGACTGTAAGTAACATATGTGTTCAGGACAGACATGAAAAAATTTAAAACAGGGCGCCTGGGTGGCTCAGTTGGCTGAGTGACTGCCTTTGGCTCAGGTCATGATCCTGGAGTCCTGGGATTGAGTCCTACATCGGGCTCCCAGCTCCACGGGGAGTCTGCTTCTCCCTCCGACCTTCTCCCCTCTCATGCTCTCTCTGTCTCTCTCTCAAATAAAGAAATAAAATCTTTTTTTTTTTTTAAAAGATTTTTATTTATTTATTTGACAGACAGATCACAAGTAGTCAGAGAGGCAGGCAGAGAGAGAGAAGGAAGCAGGCTCCCCGCTGAGCAGAGAGCCCGATGCGGGGCTCGATCCCAGGACCCTGAGATCATGACCGGAGCTGAAGGCAGAGGCTTAACCCACTGAGCCACCCAGGCGCCCCAAAGAAATAAAATCTTAAAAAAAGTTAAAACAAATTCAAAACCAAAACTTTGGTAAGGGATCTCTTTTGTCTCCTCCTCGGCAAGGCCCCAGTCCTAGTGCCCTTTCTGCCTTGTTCTCAGGAAGCAGGGGCAGGAAAACACCACTACCCAGCAGAGCCAAGGCACTTCCCTAATTTAACTTCATTTTCACTCTCACAACCCTGCTGGCCACCGAGAGGACTTGTCCTGGGGGAGGTGGGCTGGAAAAGGGAAATAACTTGCTCTGGGTCGCACAGACAGCGAGCGGCAGAGACAGACCCACACGGCCCACACGAGGCCACTCTCTTTCTTCTGTTCGGTTACACCATGGGGTTGTGCCCTTCTGGGACACACCACCAGAAGAGCCACAGGACAAGCGGCTGCAGCCTGCAGTGCCCACAGGTCGGACAAGTGTCCTCTGACCCCGACCCAGAGGCTCCGTGCCTCCACTCGCTTATCCTGGCCAAGGCAGGAGGGATTTAAGACAACTCAGCCTCCCCTCCGCATCCCATTCTGGGACTTGGGCCTGAGCTGCTCTGCTGCCGGCTGGACTTCTGGAAAACTGAGCTGCTCTGCCTCACTCCAGGGCCTGGCCTCGGCAGCTGAGCCCATGCCTGAATCTGGAGTCGCCCTTCTTCCACGGTTGAGCCCGTCCTGGGGACCCTGTCTGGCACCTGGTATAAGGACTGGGGCCCTCCGGTACCCTAGCCAGGCCCCCTCTAGCACTGAGGTCACATGATTTGGGCTCTGGCAGCTACTGAGATGTCTCTGTGTCTGCCAGCCTAGTCTGGTCTTGGTCACTGTGTCTGTTTCCCATCCCTTTGTTGGGACCCCCGATGACAGCCAACGGCTGTCTGTTGGGCTGGACTTCCTTCCAATGCCTTCAGCCAGCCTGCTCCTCCAGAGGGTGGGGGACATCCGAGAGGAACCTGGCTGCTCCCAGGGGGCTCTGGCCCCCTGCACGGCAGACATACTTCAAAACCAGACAGTTGGAATTTCAGACACTGCAGAGCAGGAAAAGACAATGATGCTTGGTTGCGTAAGGCCTTCCGTTCCTCTCAAACTAAGAAAATGTGAGTCTGTTTTGAGCTATGAGAATTCTGGCCATCGGGAAGTATGGTCCCTGTCTCAGGTGGGAGCTGGGCCCCCGGGAAGGGGCCTGGCAGCGTCACAAGGGGTATCTGCCGCAGACATGAGGTTCCCACTGCCTCCTTACTCCTGGCCGATTCCCCCCACTGGCTCCAGCGGCCCCAGCGGCAGAGGCAGGGGTGAGGGGCAGGGAGGAGGATCTCTCCTTCGGAGTCATCTAGGGCTCCTTGGGAAGGCCCTGGCACAGCCCCTTTCGGGAGCTTCCGTGGGAAATCTCACGGTGGGAACACTGTCCCGGTTATTTCTACGAGTCCCTGTGCGGTGCCGCTGGTGGCCAGGGTGGAGGCCATGCAGAGCCCCCACCACGGAGTCACCCCAGCCAGCCACGCCCCCACCTTCAGGATCCAAGGGAGGGAGCAGGTGGGGACCCCCGTTCCTCGGCCTCCCGCCGCAAGTTGGTTCTCGGGTCTGGCCGCGGCGCCGTCTGAGACCCCGACAGAGCCCACCGCCTCTCCATCCCCACGTGCCTGCCTTGGCATCTCTCTCCTTGACCGATGCCTCAGGCCGCCAGCGGGACCCTGTGCCTTCACTCTCTCTCCTTGCTTCCCGCCCTTCTTCCACACGGACATCACAGCCTCCGGGGTCTGTGGGAGACCCAAGCCGGACCCTCGGGGGGTTGGGGCCACACTCTGTGGAAGAGGACGCCAGCCCCCGCCCCGCAGCAGACTCGCATCCGCTCCCTGAGCCGCACCGCTTGCTGGGCCCCCCACCTCTCCATCCTCGTGTGGGGCCCTCAGTCGACCTGGGGACCCTCTGCAAGGCTCGACTCTGTCGTCCGCTCTTCCAGGAAGCTTTCCCGCACCCTCACACTCCTCACCGCTCCACATGCAAGGGCCCCTGTCGCACCCCAGCTCTCACTAACACGACAGGGGGGGAAGCAGCCTCCTCTTCCCTGCGAGCTCTTGCGGCTCCTGAGGCCGGACAGCACACCTCGTCCTCGTCACCCCGCGCACAGGGCCTGGTGCACACGGGACCCTGCTTTGTTTTGCTGTTGAGTCGGGGCGGGCAGAGAGAACGGGTGACTGCCGGCCCAGGTTGGGGAAGCACAGCTGAAGGGACGGAGCTGAACTCGCTCAGAGAAGAACAAAACTCACTAGAGAGAGAAGCTTCAGATAAGCGATCCCAAGTTCAGGCTTGTTTGGAGAGGAGGCCAACCAAGGGAGAGATCTCGGGCTAACGACTCCCTGCCAGAACCAGGACTGAGCTGCCCACCGGACGCCCGAGGGACAGCCTGACCTGGCCTTTGTCACAGGGCATGGGGTCTGATGAGCCCTGCGCGCAGCCGTGTGCGGACGCCCCTCTTTGTACGGGATGGCAGACACTCATCTGGGGGGATCACATTTAGCCGCTTGTCCCCACAAGGTACTGATGTGTGCAGGCAGGCGGGGGAGGTGCCCAAAGTCGGGAGGGAGAAGGCCTGGCTGGAGCTCTGCCCCACACCGGTCAGCTGGGCCTCCCTGTCTACAGAATGAACGTGAAGAGGACCCTTAAAGCCAACAGGGGCGCCCCACAAAGCTGCTGCGAGGAATAAACGAACTACATGAAAAAGTCCTCTGTAAACCGTAATGCCCTAAAAACTAATCGTTTTTATTAGTATTCAAAGCAAATTCTTAGGGCACCTGGGGGGGCTCAGTCGGTTAGGCGTCCAACTCCTGATCTCAGCTCAGGTCTTGATCTCAGGGTCGTGATTTTGAGACCCATGTCAGGCTCCGTGCTGGGCGTGTAGCCTACTTAAAGCAAATTCTTTGGTTGGCCTCTGCTTGGAGTCCAACATCTCTCCCTGATCCTGCTGGGATCCCTGACCTGCCTGTGTCCTTGCACACTCGAACGGCCCCTGACCCCAGTCAGGCTGCTGGGGCTTTTAGGAAGGCGCCTCACTCCCCACTTACAGAGCGCTGCTTTCTCCAGTCCCACGACAGCCCCGCAGAAGGGGTGGCGTGTCTCTGGGAGGTGAGGGGACTTGTTGAGGCCTAGGGGCTCCTGGTGATGGCCTCAGTGTCTCAGACTGCCGAGTGTGGGAGCTGGTCCAGGGCTCTACCTCGGACGACTTATCCTCTCTCGCTTGTCCCCGGTAAGTTTTGCCGAAGTCAGAACAAAGAGCCCATCGGCACCGCAGACGCTTGAGCCAGAGGAAGGGAAAGGTGAGCTGGAGCGCAAACAAAGGTGGGAGGAGCAGGGCGCCCGTGCGACTGCTGTGCGGTCCGGCCCACGGCCTGGCAGAGGGCGGCCTGTGGGCGAGGCCCACACTGACGCCACCAGCTTTAGGCCCATTTGCGCCAAGTCCCGCTGGACAGGGACGCTTCCTGGGGAAGGCGCTGGCCCCCGCTATCTCTGGGGCCGGCTTTCCAGATGGCTTTAAGTCCCATCACACGCCTGTCCCTACAGACACCGTGGTGATCCACGGGAGGCCTGTTCATCCTTAGGGGTCATGAGGTAGGAGAAGACAGAGGAGAAAACAAAGCTAGACGGGGCTGAGGCCAGGCCAGCCTCCAGCCATGAGCCGGCTTGGGAGCGGTGACACGGGAGTCTGGCCAGAGGGGACGGGGCTGGCCGTCAGAGGCGGTCCCACGGAGGCCGAGGGACCGAAGGGCGAGTCAGTGTGGCTGACCTGGGGCAGTGGTGCCAGCCAGCCCAGAGGAGGAAGTGGGCCAGGGCGTCTGAGGGCATCTCCGAGGGGCGGCCGCTCTCCCTGGGACCCCAGTGTACCGGGAGCCCCCGAGCATGGTGTTAATGATCACCACGCCCTTCCCAGGGCCGGTCTGAGGTGGGATGAGAGCAGACTGGGCGCTGGCCCTTTCTAGAGCCTTCTATAGTGCCTGTTCCGGACGTAAAGATTTGACAGAGGATTCCAACGCGAGGTACAATCATCTTCAGGAAAGTCACCCCCGTTTAACAGAAAACCCGGTCGTGTGACTAATTCCACGAGGAGGAACCAGATGTGGACGATGCCACAGTCCGCCCAGCCTCACTGTGCGGCGGAGAGGCACGCGGGTCACAGGCTGGGCCCGGGTCCCGCGCGGCGGCAGGGGCACCTTCCTGTGGGGGCTCTGCGAGTGCCCGGCTCCCTGTCCACCAGGACCCCGTGTGTCCACCTGCACGGACCAGGAAAGACGGCGAAACGGGCCCAGGCAAACAGAGCAGTCTGACTTTTACTCTCCAGGGACAGACCCTTCGTCCTCCGTATTCCCGGCACATCCTGCAGTCTGGCATACGGTCAACACTCGGTATTTGCTGGACGAGTGAACGACTAGGCCCCGGGCAGACTGTGTGAAGCTCTCCAACCAGATGCTGAGACGACAGCAGGCGACACATTCTTAAAAAGTTCTCAGCTCTCGGCTGGAAACGGTCAGTGGCCACGCTGGCGACGGCGCCCCGTGAGCCTTGAGCTAGGACAGCAGGAGACACACCACGGGTCGCCCGCAGAGGTGGTGCTCGGAAAGGACCACAGATGGGATAAGGGAAGACACAGCCCAAGTTTACTGAGTAGTTCCTATGTTCTGGGGCCAGGCTCTGTGTAGGGCTCTCCCTGCTAGTCTTCCTCCTCGTCCCCGTGGGCTGGAATCTTGCTAGCACTGCCCCCAAGGGTCCGCTGCAGGACCAGACAGGCGGTCTTCCAAGTGTTGGCCCAGGGGCCTCTGGACAGTGGGCAGTGCTCATGCTCCCGCCAGCTCCCACCCCCGGGAAGATAGCCCAGGCTTCCCACTACCCTTGGCTCCCACTTTCCAGTCCCTCCACGTTTCCCCTTCAGAGTGAATCTGGGGCCAGGAGACCCAAGTTCTTGCTGGAGTTCTGCTCTAAGTAGTCAGGTGCCTTCGGAAGTCCCTCCCCTTTCTGGGCCTCAGTTTACCATGAAGTGAGAAGAATGGAACCAAAGACCATCTAGTTCTAAATCTCTACAACTGAAAAGGACAAAGAAGGAAATACACCAAGATCGGGACAGTGGTTATCTGTAGATTGTGAGAGATTATTTCTCTCTTTTTGAACTTCCAAAGTCTGTCCAAGTGGGATGTATTACCTTAAAATAAAGAAACACATGGCTGGGAGTCCCCAAGGAGGGCACACGTGGGGACTCTGTGATGCTCTCCCCATGAGTCTGGTGGTACAGAGCAGGCAGTGGCCCGGTACCCCACTTTATTTATTTATTTTTTTAAAAAAAGATTTTATTTATTTATTTGACAGACAGAGATCACAAGCAGGCAGAGAGGCAGACAGAGAGAGAGGAGGAAGCAGGCTCCCTGCTGAGCAGAGAGCCCGATGCGGGGCTCGAACCCAGAATCCTGGGATCATGACCTGAGCTGAAGGCAGAGGCTTTAACCCACTGGGCCACCCAGGCGCCCCCCGGTACCCCACTTTAAATTACACAGCCCGAGCTGGGCAGATAAGCCGGGGCCTGGCCAACACCTCCTCCTGAGAGAGGCTGTTCCCCTGCCTGCCCATTAACATTCATGAGGTACTGGGACACCAGCCCCCCAGCTCCTCTGGGACACAAGGGACAGGCTAGGTTTCGAGTTGGTCTCTATAGGAAAGACATCCCCTGGGCCTCCTGAAAAGATGGAACCTGAGATCCCAGGAGTGCCAGGACAAAGGATCCAGCACCTGCCCAGTGAGGCTCGATGGCATCTCTGGCCAGCAAACGACACCTACCTAATCCGGGTTGGGCAGAGCCCGAGCCCCGCTGAGGCGCCCTCCTCCCCTCTCCATGTCTCTGTCTGCCTCCTCCCCTCTCTCCAGAGGGTCCCTGCATTGTGCACGGACTTAGAGTGGCACTCCGAGATGGAGGCAGCCTTTCTAGACCAATGCCTGAGCACTCCTTCCCCTCTCGTTCCAGGGCCCCCACTGTGAGCAGCCGCTGTCTATGTGGGAACGGGGTCTGTGGTCTGGGCCTGAGTCTTCCGTTGCCTCTCCAAGGCCACACAAGAATCGGTGGCAGAGCTGGGACCAGCGCCCAGGACAAATGTCTCCCAGCCCAAGGCTCTGGCTGGACCAGCAGCTGTCTCCCCACTTACGTGCTTACAAAGTCAAGGTGGCTCGGCACGGGACCATCCTGACTGCCGCGTCCTGCTTATTTACTTATCCTTAAAGATTTTATTTATTTGACCGAGAG
This sequence comes from Meles meles, assembly GCF_922984935.1. Lineage (NCBI taxonomy): Eukaryota > Metazoa > Chordata > Mammalia > Carnivora > Mustelidae > Meles > Meles meles. The sequence goes on along the minus strand of NC_060071.1, from coordinate 146,660,719 downwards.
AGACACAGCGAGAGAGGGAACACAAGCAGGGGGAGCGCGAGACGGAGAAGCAGGCTTCCTGCAGAACGGGAGCCCGATGCGGGCCGGATCCCAGGACACTGGGATCATGCCCTGAGCCGAAGGCGGACATCTAACGACTGAGCCCCCAGGCGCGCCTGCTGCCTCAGGCGTCAGTGACAGTTCAGCTGCTTGCCTAGAGTTATCCTGGCTGAGTCTCCCCGTGCCTTTCCTGCCCAGGCCGCACTAAAGACTGGAGGCTCCCCGTGGGCTGGTACGTGAGGCAGCCTGTTTCCCTTTACTCAGATCCCCAGAGGCAGCTGAGGTGTCGCCCACCAGACTCTTGTAACAGACCCTCACTCCTGAGGCTGCCGGTCATGGTTCCACCATCACCCCGTGGTGACCCACGGCTAAGGCTGCATCACAGAGGCTGGAGTCTACACGACCTGCAGTCCTGGCAGGTCAGCCAGTGCAGATGCGGGGCTGATTCTGAACGGGAGCTAAGGCCTGGGCCACACAGGCAGAAGCACCTGCCATCTCGGCAATGACGCAGCCCCCCGGAGTCTAGACAGAGCCGGCCTTTGCACCGTGCTGATGGCCGCGGGAGGCCTGTGGAGGCCGCAGCCCCACCTCCCTGTCCCTGTCCTTGCACAGAAGGCTCAGGAGGCTCGGGGAAAAGGAGGACTTGTTTGCTGGAGAAGCGGGGTTGAGACCTAGGCTCCTGGGTTCCAGGCCAGGATACGGCCTACCAGCCTGCCTCATCCCCTCAGGCAGCCTTAGGCCATTTTCCTGCTGAAATAACTTTTCTCCTTTCCTCACAAGCTCACTTCAGGACACGTAACAAACCCTGACAAGAACCTCAAACAGAACAAATTACAAAAAACTCTGTCACACCTTTACGGTGTGCGTGACAAAGTGCCTTTGCGTGATTTTGGCCATTAATCTGCTCGGCTCTCCAGGGTGGGGCCGGTCAGACCTCCTTACAGGTGAGGAGACCGAGGCTGGAAGAGGGGGAGCAACCGCCCAGGGCCACGCAGGCCCCGAGTGACTGGTGCGCCGGGGCGGATGCCGTCTCCCGCGCGCAGTCGCACCCTGCTGCTTCTGCCCGCTCCTCCGCAAGGCCCCAGTGCAAAGCAGCGCTTACCCTCTGGTCGGCCGCTCATGGGGGCTTCGTCCCAAGATCCAGAGCTCATGTCCCCCACCCCAGCAGACGCGAGCAGAAGGAGAGGCCCACGAGGAGCAGGGGGAGCCCGCCGTGAGGAGCGGGGAGGAGGCCCCATTCCCACCCCGTGAGGAGCGGGCCGTCACCTACAGCTCACTCTGCAAAGCACGGTGCAGTGGCAGAAGCAGACGCAGACGCAGACGCAGACGCAGTGGGAGGCCCACTCTCTGCTGACCATGACGGGCAGGCCCCCGGGCGCGGTGCAGGAGGGCGCTTCTCGCATCCCGGCCACTTACCTCTCCTTCCTTGGCCGCCCGGCTTATGCAGTGCGAAACCGATACGCCAGCCAGCCGTCAAATGGGCTTCACCGCCTCAATCTTTAATGAGGCTTCCCAGCTAACCTATCAGAACCCTCCTGCCTACCTGATTCCAGCAAGCTCTGGGGGCTGGGGACAAGCGTCCAGACCCCTGGGGGGTCAGCTCACAGGCCTTGGTGACACCAGGTATCTGAGAGAAGGACCCCCTCACTGTGGCTCTTGTCCCCTGTGGGCAGTGGGATGGGCAGGGCGCGCACAGAGCCAGAATGGAGCAGGCGAGCGGCCAAAGGCAGAAGCCTGGGCACGGTCTGCCTAGGCCACCCGCTCTGCCCGGGTCCCCCAGCGCCCTGGTTGCTGCTGCTCTCGCCGCCCCTCCTTGCCATCATGTCTGCTTCCTCCCAGCCGATGCCCGCCACTCCTGCTTTCTCTCCCAGCCCAACCGGTTCCAAGGCCTGCAAGAGCTCAGGCCTTCACCCTGCCCGCAGGCACGCGTCTCTTCCACATCCCTGGGACCCCGTCCCATCGTCACAGCTGTGGGCACAGAGGCTGTTCCTTCTACCGGGTGGCCTCGTCCACACTTCCCTGACCGGCGACCCTTGGGAGCCGGAGCCCAGGTGAGGTCAGCATCCCTGGCTTCTCTGGAGGCCGCGTGGGGAGCGCTCCCCTTCCTCCTTCCACCTGCTCTGCCGTAGTGTCCTGCCCCACTGTGCCGAGGGAGCGCACCCACTGCCACTCCCTGAGCTTCTCCTCTGTGTACTCCGCTCGGCTGTGAGCTGGAGAGCAAACCCCAGGCCTCTCCCTTCTGGTATGCGAGCCCGACACAGGGCCCAGCAGGAAGCGCACAGAGCATGTTTGTGTGGCCTGCCCAAAGCCGGCATGACACTCTCCGTGTGGGAACCCGCTCAGCCCCGGTCCCACCCGCCTTTCCACTCTGTGCCCTCTACGGGTCTCCAGGAAATGCCGGCTCTCCGGAAAACTGGCCCTCAGGTCTGCCTTCCCTGGGCTGTCTGAGCCCCAGCCTCATGCTCGCTCGAGTGGCGGGGTCTCCCAGACTCGGCTCTTTGCCTTGAGCCACGTTTGCAGATGGAACATCAGGAAGCAAGTTTCTCCTGTGCCATTCCGCAGCCAGCGCCCCAGCAGGGCCTCCCAGCACCCATGGAATATCCTCTCTCTCGGACCTGGGGCCTTCTAGGCTCTAACTTGCCTGGGCCCGCCGCTAACTACCTTCTCCAGCTCCCTTGTTCCCAGCCGGTGCCTTCGATGGGCCAGACCCCACCTTCCTCACCATCTTCCCCCGTGGATACGGACCGTTCCCTGTTCCCTCTTTCTCTCCCTGGGTATCAATGCAAATATACGAACCACGCACAAACCCGTAAGGGAGGACAGCGGACTTCAAAGGAATTTGGCTTCTCTCTCTCTCTCCCTCTCTCTCTCTCTTTCTCTCTCTCGCCCCCGACACTGCCTGGGAGGGTGGCCTGAAGGCTGGCACCTCACCTCCCCCTCTATTTCCTCCTTGACACAGGGTCGCACGGTCCTGCCTGTCCAGATCCTTCCCCAAACAGCTGACATCCATTCTGAGGGGCTCTGGGACCTGGGCTAGCTAGTCACGGTCCGTCTTTGGGACCGCATCTTCCTGTCTGCGGGCTGAGCTAGAGGCGGCGCCCCAGCTCCGACAGCGGCCCCACCGCTTCCTACGAGCTCACCATGTGCCAGGCACTGTTCTGGGTGCCTGGACTCGAGGTCACTTAGAGCTAGACGCAGCCCTGGCTCTGTCACTCTCAGCCTGACGGGTTACTGTTCCTCTGTTTTCTTATCGGAAAAACGACCAAAGTGCCGTCTGTCCGGGGGTGTGGATCGGTAACCCGTTAGTGTCAGCCTCCAGTCCCATGCCGTGCGACCCACCGAGGGGGTCTGCGTTCTGTTTTAGGTAGTGCCGCGTGAGTGACGCTTTGTGCCTGTGAAATTCTCATGACACTGCCCAGGGACAGTGTGATCGCTACCGCATTGGGCCGGGGATGCCCCGAGATGTTAGAAACTTGCCGACATCACATCTGTGAGTGACAGAGTCAGACCCGGAACTGGGTCCTGCAGCTTCCAATCCCACGCTGCCACCTCCCCATGCAGCCGCTACACAAACCGCCGGGGAGAGGCCGCTGGGGGCAGGCTCTCCGGGGTGCGGAGTCCGAAAACCAGCTGCAGGTCTGCCCGCTGGCAGTGGGCCTCTTCTCCGTAAAGAGCAGTGCCTGGGAGGGAAAAGGAGCTGTAGGAACGGAAGGTGAGGCCGCACACGTGTGGGCTACAGGCCCAGAGGACCCACACGTGTGGGCTACAGGCCCAGAGGACCCACGTGCTAATTCTGCTTCGGCTTCAGTCTCTCCCTGACTTCCACCGCCGAGGAGGGCGCACTGGGTGGCCCTGGGGCCTTGCATGGCCACGCCCACCGGCCGGCCGCACCTGGGCTGAGCTGCCTGCCCTGCCTGCAGCCACCTGGTGCCCCAGGAGCCCAGGAGTGAAGTCCCAGTGCAGTGTCTGCAAAAGGGAGAGCACATGTGTCCTAAAGCACAGGCCGGCAGGCAGCTAGCGGGACCGGAGCGCGGCCTCTGCAGTCTGACCTTCCTGGCTAGTTTCTCCATCTCTGAAACCAGGTCTGGGGGCACCTGGGGGGCTTAGTCAGTTAAGCAGCTGCTTTTGGCTCAGGTCATGATCCCAGGGTCCTAGGATTGAGCCCCGCATCAGGCTCCCTGCTCCATGGGGAGTCTGCTTCTCCCTCTGCCCCTCCCCCGCTTGTGCTCACTCTCTCTCAAAAATAAATAAAAAAAAAAGAAGCTGGGGTCTTGACTGATGCAGTCGCGGAGGCCTAGTTAATGACATTTATTTGTTTCTTCAACAAGTGTTTACTCCCAATTTTGCACTCTGATGGAGGAGAGCAACAGAGGGAAGTAATTTCTAGACCGAATCCTGTAAGAACGTTCTGTTGATGGTGCCTGGCTTGGCTAATCTCCAGCTGTGCCCAAGTCCCCAGGTCAGACCTGGTGGCTGGCAGTCCCCCCCGTGCCAGGCACTCCTACCCTCTGCTTCCTAGGCCGCTCTACTCTCTGCCCTCTGCTCCTAAGCTGGAAAGGGCTCCCACGCGGCGGCAGCCCCTTCCATCTGTGGGTGGGCACACCAACAGCTTGGTGGTGCTCTGGGGGTATGTGGAGGAACGGAGAACATAGACCATCTGAGATCAGGTTTACTGAAAGGTAAATAATTTAAAATCAGGAAATAAGCACAGATGGTCCATGGAGTAGAACAGAAAATCTGCACGAGTCTGGAGGGACTTTGGGCCCCCACCCCCCCGCCTGCCGTGTAGCTTAAGCCCAGCCCCAGGGGCCCTGTCGCCTAAGGGATGCTGCTCTTCAGTGGGTCACCTGCATCCTCCTGAGCCGTTTCTGTCTTTCTGCCTCTCCCTGGTGGTCCTTGTGCTTGTGACACGGCATGTCCCGACTTCCGCCCCACAAGCCCGCCCTCCTCTGAGGCCTGCTCTGGGCTTGTACGAGGCACCGCATGACATCTTCCCAGGGAACGCGCTTCCTGTGAGCCCTGCCCGGCCTGGCGCCCAGGCTGCCTTTTATTAGAGCCCTGTAGGCGCTTGTCTGCGCCCCTGCTGGACTCCGAGCACCTCGCATAAGAGAAACACCCTGTACTTATGCTTCCACATCACCGTGTGGAATTCTCAAAACAATGTGACAAGCTGTTATTATCACCCCGTGTGACAGATCAGAAAATGGGGCTTCAGAGGCATGAGTCAGTCACGTAAATTGGTGGTAGAGCCGGGTCAAGCCAGGAGGCTTTCAGGTACACCTTTCTGCCACCACAAACAGGGCCCGTGTCACTGTGAAGCTGGGTGACAGGCAGGTGCGCTGTCTGTGCTCTGCGGTCGCTGAGGCCAGCCTCCATGGCAGACCATTGCAGATGCCACTGCGGGGAGGTCTAGGCTACTCAGAAGCAGGGCGGGCAGAGCCCAGACCTCCCAGGCCTCGGGAAGCTGCGAGCCAGGTGTGCACCTGCTGGGCCCCGCGAGGAGCCATGGCGCCTGCGGAAGGAGATCCCGGCGGGGATTCTTCACCTCTGAGGATCTCTTTGGCTGGGAGACGAGGCTGTGAAGGCCTGGGCCTGGGGGGCTCCTCCCCCACAGCTCTGGGGGAAGGGCTCCGCTCTAGAATGTTCTACCCAAAGGCTGTCCTTCAGGACCTGGCCCTGCCTATTCCGCAGCCTCATCTCCCACAGTGCCCAGGATGGGCGGCGCTCCTGGGAAGGGTGCCAGCCCCTGTGCGCTGCACGTGGAGCTGCCTCCCTTTGGAACTGCTTGTCTCTTCTCTCCCCACACTTTAAGACCCGGATGAGGCTTGCCTGCTGCAGAGGCTTGCCTGCCGGCTCCGCTCCCTTACCTCAGCCTGCGGGCCGGGCCTCCTCCCTCCTCTCCCGCAGGCCCTGCTGGCCTCTGCCACAGCACCTGCCACGCTGTGCCGTCAAGTCTCCTTTCTCCCCCTGAGCCCCAGGAACCCCGGAACCAGCTCACTCATCCTGTGTGCCGGGGCACAGCCCAGGACAGACGCGCCACGGATGTCTGTGCAGTCACTGATCACACAAACATCACCGTGCGAGGCACACACGCCGCTGCCCTGGAACTCAGGCAACAAAGTTGTGCGTGGTACGGGAACATGGCAGGGAAGAGAGCTGAGGGGGCAGGTGACGATCCGGGGACGTGTGAGGGGGGTGAAGCAGCCACAGGCTATGGCAGGGAGGAACATTCTAGGCCAAAAGGGACATCAGGTCGAAGACCCTGTGTCAGGAGCGCAGGGAAGCAACAAGGAGGCCAGTGTGACTGAAGTCAGTGGGGAAGCAGAACGGCGGGGAGGTGGGTTTGGAAGGCGCCAGGGCCGAGTAGCCCGTGCAAGCCTTGCTATGGATTTGGGTTTGATTCTGAGTGAGACTAGAAGTCTCTGGAGAGTCTTGAGCAAAGGCTGACCTGACCCGGGCTAGACTGGAAAAGACCAGCCTGCTTACATGTGAAGAACAGACTGTTACAGGCTGAGCACAGAGACAGGGAAATCAAGTGGCTGTCCGCTGTGAAAACCCTGTCACGTGCTGAGTGAAGAAAAGGGGTGAGTGAAGGCAGGCAGCAGACAGGTTGGGGCAGGGCCTCAGATGCTCACACGCGGTCCACTCCGGAGACTGCAAGTCGTACTTCAAGGTCAGCACTTGGGTTTGAGTCCTGCGACAATTACTTACTAAGAGATACGAGCTGGCTCCTCTCCTACAGGAGCTGAACTTGGCAGAGGCTGACCTGTGAAGGGGTCATTCTTTAGGAAAGAAACAGATGCTAGCTAAGAAATCAGAACACGGATGCTAACGAACTTCTGACTTCCTTCAGAAGACACAGGCGTTTGGCCACAGAGATGGGCCAGGCTGAGTGCCTGCAACCGTTCCCCTAGGATCAAGCTGGGCTACCACGCAGGAAGCGTGGAGGCCACCAGCCGACGAGCGTCTCTTCTGAGAGGCTATCTGTGTGACAGAGAGACCTGAATTGGGTGAGGTGACTGGGGGTGCGTCCCTCCCCGGTGTGGCCTTGAGCAAGGCACTTACTGCTCTGAGCCTTCATGTCCTCCTCCTTAAAGTGGGGACAACAATCCTCATACCTCCACCGCTCCCAGAGGACGCCGTGAGGGGCCGGTGGGATGAGCCAGCACGACGGCGTGTGGGGAGCGGCCGGTGCTCTCCTCAAGGAGCGGGAGGGTGAGCCCCTGGGGCATGTCTCAGCTTCTCCCACAGCAGCGTAAGAATGACTCTGCCACTGTTGAGGGGCAAGGCCCTAGCACGGCCTCCTGGGACTGGGTGCTCCGGGGACAATGACACTCCGCTGGTGTTCTCATGTGCTTTCTAGCTGACGAGTCACATTCCCGTCTACTGTCTCACGGGGCCTCACCACAACTCTGTAGGCGGCCACCGCGTCCACGGTGAAGATAAGGCGACGGGGCCGCGGGTGGTGCGGGGGCTTGCTCGAGGCTGCCTGGCTGCTCTGTGTGCCGGGCCCGCAGCATGGGCCTGCCACCCTGTCACCTGCCGCCAGAGTCGGTGTCATTTCTGCCAATCACCTGTGCCAACCACAGGCGACTCACCGTGCCCCAACCCGGGCACATGGGCAGGGACGGCGAGGCAGACCGTGCATCCCAAGCCCCGGCTGGGCCCGGGTGTGCAGGCCGTAGCTACGGAAAACTCCAAGCCCCGGACACATCTGCCCACCAGCGTTAGGGAGAACATCCTGGGGCTGGAAGTGAACTGCAAACCAACCGGCGGCTCTTAGAGGCAGACGACAGAGGGATGTTCGGCAATCAGGGCCCCCAGGAAGGATACTGAGTGCTGTGAGTGGGCAGACGGAGACCCCAAGGTCAGGCAGAGCTTTTTCCCAAAGCCTCAAGTTGAAGTCCCAAACCACAGAGCCCATCCTCACCCTGGGCTGCTCCCACCCCGGCTCAGTCCTGGCGCCAGAGCCGTGTTCAGGCCCCGCCACGTCCACAGCCACGCACCCCGGACCATCCCAGTCCTGAGCCCGGCCTCCCTCCGTGTCCCAAAGCAGGGGGGTCAGCATCAGCACAGGAGAGGATGCTGTTCGTTAACTTAGCAAATAGGGAAAAAGAGTAACTTCAAATTGTTAGAGTAATTTCCAGGTGACAAAGCACTTTCACGAACGTGTGTCCCGTTACCCTCACAACAACCCTGTGAGGTAGGTATGAGCCCGTCGTACAGACGGAGAAACGGTCTCAGAAAAGGACCGTGGCTTCCCCAGGGCACACCCTTGGCACAAGCAGTGCCTGAACCCAGATCCACCCAGCGCCGTGTCCGACGTGCCCGCACCTCCGGGCCGCAAACAGCCGTAGGTCCACGAACACGAGGCTGCTTGGGAAGGAGCGCTCCATCGTTTCCGGGTGGCGGTAGGCGGGCCAAGGTGACGGGTGCGATTTCTGTGTGAGACAATTCTATTTGCCATGTCCCTCAATCACAGATAGCACCCCTCACCTTGCGCCCAGTGTCACAGGCTTGCGAGCGACGCTGGTTCGGGAGCGCCGTCTTGGTCTGCAGACGATGGCGTGCTGATGGCAGGAAGCGCCAGGCCGCCGGAGGCACACGACGGACACAGGGACAGAGTGGCCAGCTCCCCCACCCCGGGGCGCTGGAGAGGTGAGGAGCCAGATGCCTGCCCTCGAGGGGCTCACAGTCTAGACCAAGTGGGACAGAGGACTGCACGTTTGCAGCCGAGAAGCGAGCCCCGAGGTCGGCAGGGGCACGGGGAGGCCCCCCGGCACAGCACCGTGAAGCAGCACACACACACAGGCGAGGAGCCCCAAGTACGGTGGCACCGAGAGGGGACAGCATGACGCAGCTGGTGTGACTCACGGGCAAGGGTTGAGGAGAAGGTAAGCGGGGCTTGCCAACCTGACCCCGGTTCGGCAGGGGGGTCATGCCGGACGCACCAGCAGGAACAGGGGCACGCAGCGAGCACGCGGGATGAGTCGGAGATGTGGCGGGGCGGGGTGCACGCACGCCTTCATCGGTGCAAGTCGGCGCGATGGAGCACGGGTTCGGGGGCCTGTGCGGGGTCTGCCACACGGCAAGGCCCTGGGCCTCGATGTGCTCCCTCAGCCTGGCATGCACACAGCAAGAGCTCCTCAGTTGGACAGTGTGCTGGTTTCTGAGGGTCCAGCGACAAACAGGACACTTAATGACACCCACCCCGACCGGATTCCCATAGGACAATGCCAAGTGGGGTGACCCTGGTGACAGAGGCAGAAGGAAGACACGGGGGTGGGGACGGATGAGGCCGCCACAGTGGCTGGGAAGGCTTCATCTGAGGGGAACTGCCGGACGGGGTGGGGTGGGGCTGACAGTGTGGGGCAGCGAGCAGGGCGACAGCAGGGGCACTCTGGGAAGCGTGTGATGAGCAGGGCACTGGGCGTGGGCGTCCCGCTGTCCCTGAACCCCGAGCACAGAGGCTGGTCAGGAACCAGCCACCAGGGCGGTCAGGTGGGGCCGTGGGAGGAAGTTCGTCACTCAGGTGTGGCCGCTGTGTCGCAGGCGGGGCAGAAAGTGCCAACGGCCTCGGCAGGTGGGAGAGGAAGAGAGCCGGGTGTATTTCTTAGGGGAAAAGGTAGGTCATTTTCCACAGAAAGGTTTATGAGAAGTGAAATTCAGCGCCACGTCTGATAAGACATGAAGCGGAACAAGGTGAAGAAACGGGCCGGGCCCGCTGTGCGAGAAGGCGAGTCTAGAAATCCCTGCCGCTCCTCCTTCTCCTGTCTGTGCTGCCGCCTTTCCGGGGATCGGCGACGGTCCCGGAGCGTTGGGACAACTAGGAGAACTCTGCCCACTCAGAGACCAGGACAACCAGGTCTCAGGAGGTCCGGGTAAGGTCATTACAAGCAAACCAAGAGAGGAAAGGGTGTCGCCCTTCCATTCCGCGGGGCCAATGAAAATACCTCCTTCGTCATGGGTTTTAATTCACTCCACATGGATTTCCACAAGCTACCAGGTTTTTCTTTTCCTTTTTCCAGAGCCCGGATGGACAGACCCGATCAAGGGAAGACTTGTGGTTGCAGCAGCGTGCGGTTCCCCGGCACGCACCTGGCTGGGAAGCACAGTTTGAAACTCACAGCCTTCCCCCCAGAAAGTGTAAACAGAATTGCCTTCCACTTTCTGCTTCTGTTCCAGCCCCTGCCCAGCCCAATACCAGGCCTTAACGTTCTTGGGCATTCCTGGGTCTAGTCTGGGCTTCAGGCCTGTAAAGGAAAGCTGCCTTCTAGCACCGAGTTGGAGACACGAGGCGTGAACTCCTCATTTCCAGCCAGCCAGCCTTTAGAACTCCTGCCATCAGTGCCGGGCTTTGCTGGACACCCTGGATCCCACTGAGATGGGCATCACCAGCTCATTTTACAGACGAAGAGACTGAGGCCCAGAGAACAGCCCTGCCCAGCGATGCTGCTTCATGTCGCTGTCTGCTGGAGAGCTGCTGTCCAGGCAGCCTGTCCTGCTACAGCAGAAGTCTGGGTGCTGGGACCCGTGTGCCCCAGGACACCCCGCTGGGGAAGAGGCTCCTTCCGCAGCTCTGGATGGATACAAGGGCTGTGCGGCAGAAGTGTTCATGGGCACAGACCCCAGCGATCTGTGCGGAAGGTCTCATAGCCACCATGGGGCTTTCTTTTCTACCCTTCCTGACACAGTCTGGCTCAGTCATGACATAAAGTTTGGCCAGTCACCCCTCTCCTCCTCCCCTGTCATTCCCAGTGACCTACTGGGAGAGGCCATGACTTGGGCACGAGTTGGAGGTTGCTGGATCTTCTGATTTCAAAAAGTTTCTTGGGGTCTTAGTGGGAGTTTGAGAAGCGAACCCTCTGTTTTGGTCTGGGGTCTCCCCACTCGGTCCTGAGTTGACCGTAGGAAAGGTGAGGCCCCCGGCTCCTGGAGGCTAGAATGGGGAAGGGCCTGCCCACAAAGGCAGGCTGCTCTACCACCGGGAACGTCAGACTCAATGTCATCAGAGTCGAAAGGGAAAACAGTGGACAGACGAAGCTATCACAAGCCTTCCTGAGCACTTTCTTTGGGTCTCTTCTGAAAGAACCCCTGCTCCTAGGTCCCAGGGAAAATCCTTTTTAAGGAAGGAACAGGTGTCTCAAACCTGGGTCTCTGGGGCTAGTCGGACAGACGTCGGGAGCAGCCCCAGCTCTGCTCCCGACTTTCTGTGTGACCTGCAAGTCCTCCCCACCCCCCGCCCCGGGCTTCAGTTCTGTCATCTGTGGAACGTACACTCCGTTTTGATGCCCAAGGCTCTCCCCTGGCTCCCACTCACCGGCCCAGCTGGGCCTCAAACATCTGTCTGCCACACCAGCGGTGGCTTCGAGGAGGAAGCTTTGCTCAGAACCCCCACCAGCTGGCTGGATGCCATCAACCGGGGGTCTCGCTTCAGTCACTAGGGCGCTACTGTCCTGGAACATGACACAGTGACTGTGGTGAATTCTGGGAGAGCCTCACGTCGTCCAACAGAAGTGCGCTGGACTGGGAACAAAAGGTGAAACCAGGCGGCGGGCAGCCGGAAGGAAACCAGATGTATTTACTGGACACCGGGAGCGTCATACGCAGGAGCTGCGTCCAGCAATCCTCCCACAATCGGGGGCATTATTATATCCATTTTTCAGATGGCCTGGCTTGCTGTAAGCAGCACAGCAGAAACCTGAGCCCAGGTGTGGGGAGCAGCACACCCAGAGAGCCTGGAAGCTCCTTCCCCCTTCTTTGCACCTCGCCCTCGGCTTCTCACCCCTCGGTTTCTTCCTGAGTGCTGTCCTTTAGGATAACCAGTGATCTTGCAAGTAAAATGTTTTCCTGAGTTCTGTGAGCCATTCCTGCAAATTAATCAAACCCCAGGGGCTTGTGGGAGCCTTCAATTTACAGCCTGGTGGCCAGACGCACAGGTGACAACCCCGGCCTCACTGGCGTCTGCCTCGGCTGGTGGGGCTGTCTGGTGGGGCTTTCTCGCGGGACGGAGCCTTAACCTGTGGGATCTGACGCCACCTCGTGGTGGACGGTGTCAGGACTGAGTTTGGTTGTAGGACAGCCTGCCCGCCCGCCGACCGCGTGATGTGTGGAAACCACACACATCCGGCGTCAGATGTGAAGGACTGTGGGCAGAGGAGACACAGGAGTGTGACAGGAGGGGCCTTCCTTCCACTAAGGGACCCTGGTGCCAAAATGGACATTCTTCCCGCTGAGGCATGTTGTTTCCGCCACACCGCCTTGTTCGGGGTGAAGAGGAAAGTGAGCTAACCTAGTTTCTCTTACTGCTTGGCCACACGCTCACTTCCTCCCTCTGGGCTCAGTTTCCTCCCCTGTAAGATGGGCACAGACACGGCACTATCTGCCTGGCTCTGTCACGTGACAAGCACACGCGCCGCCAGTGATCAAGAAGGAGGGAATCTGATTTTCACAGAACTTCCGGCCCACCCTTCCAGACTCGATGGTCTCTTTCTATTACGAACATTTTACGAGGTCCCTTATGTCATCGCCAGTGAGAGTCACAGGTCATATAACCTACCTACATAAGTTAGAAAAACCCCGATGCCTTTAGCGTACTGCAAAGGAGAAAAAGAGAGGAGGGACCTGCAACAGCGTGCGCACTGCCGGACGGACGCGCAGGTCCGGCTCCACTAGCAGACGCGGTCCCTCGATGCTTGCCCCTGGCCGCGGACCCACAGTGACCAAGGGGAGCCGTGTGCACCACGAACAGTCTCGAGCAACAGTGCTCACGGAAAACAGAAACAACTCCTGGAAAAGTTACAAACAAGCTAAAGCACAACTTTCTTTTGCGGTACGTGGCAGCGGCATTCCTAGAAAATTTGGTGCACATTAAACCCCGGTGGAAGAAAGGAAGCAGCACCTCCTCGAACAGAGCTACGTGCTGGCTCAGATAAGTGAGTTTTTACCTCCATGTGCTCAGGGGGACACGCGAAGCTTTTCCTCACCGCGGAGGCCTGCTGTGCTCACTGCTAGACACGCACGCTCCTCGTCCCCCGTTTACTGAGTCCCCGTGTCTCAGCTGTCCCTGCTGTGACCAGCCCTGCCACTTCAGCGCTGGATGACACGCGGGCTACAGCTGACCTGAAGGCACGTGGAGGGCCATGGCTGACTGAGCCAAGAACCGGACTCCTAACGTCTAGGCCAGGCTCCTCTGAGGGCCCAAGCGAACTCCTGGAGGGTTGGGTTTTCCCAGAACTCAGTCACTGGAGCAGGTGAGGCACTTTCCTTAGTTAGCGGGGCTTGGCCAACCTGGTGACCAACACAGGCTCCACACCTGTGCTGTGCAGGTGCCTCCGAAGCCGTCCACACCCACTACCTCCCTGCCTTTCCATGCTGGGGGGCACATAGGCCCGCATGCCACCCATCGCACAGACGAAGAGATCGAGGCCCAGAGAAGGAAAGTGATGGGCTCAGGGCACCTGTCGGTTAAGTGTCATTCCAGGCCCAGCATCCGGGTCCACTGACTTCCCTGTCGTCATGCCTGCTAGTCCCTGAGCAGACGGCAGCTCACCCAGCTCCACACAGAGAGGGCTGTGACCGGCCACTAGCCTGGTATGAGACCTCAGGGGAAAATCAACACTCCATGCTTTAGCGGAGGGAGTGGAGGGCCACAGAGGTCACTGGGCCTGACTGAGGTCCCACAGTGAGTGAATGGCAGAACCAGAACCAGAGCCAGAAGGCTAACGCAGCCCCTCCCACCCCAGAGGCGTTCTGGAGGGCAGTGGGGGAACGAGGGTAGGCGGGGTGCGGGTGCAGGCCGGGGTGCGGGCTGCAGCCGCCCAAGTGAGAGGCAGCGGCGTCACAGCAGGTACGAGGCTGGGCTGCAGCATGACCCCTGAGTCTGTGCTCTCCAGAGCCGGGGGCTCCCCCACGTCCCCCCTTTCAGCCACAGAAGCAGCTCTATAGTCAAAATGGAGTTCTGGGGAAAAATGAAAACTAAGTATCTCTAAGATCCTTCCCATCTTTAAACTCATTTCTTTCTTTTTTTTTTTTTAAGATTTTATGTATTTATTTGTCAGAGAGAGAAAGAGAGAGAGCACACACAAGCAGGGAGAGCTGCAGGCAGAGGGAGAAGCAGGCTCTCTGCCGAACAGGAAGCCTGACTCAATTCCAGGACCCTGAGCTAAAGGCAGATGCTTAACCAACTGAGCCACCCAGGCGTCCCTAACCTCATCTCTAAATATAAGGAAAGGCAAACACACAGCTCAGCGAGGGAGTAACTGACTTGCACGTGTGGCTTTCTGGAGGCGCGGCTGCATTTCTTCCCCGGGGCACTCCAGGGAATAGGAAGATGCCGTCTCCGGTGAGCCCCAGACCCCCGCCGTACAGAACGAAGATCACGACCGTTCGCGTTCCCGTTCCCACCACCGTTAACGCGTAGCTACTGCACCTGCATCCTACTGGGAGCTTCGCGAGGGTTATGAAAGGCTGTCCACGGGAGAGGGGAAAAGAGGGGTGAGAACCCCAGGCAGCAGACCCTGCCGCGGCCCGGAGCACTGCCCCTCGCTGGGGCGCGGGGGCCCTCTGGGCCACTGGAGCGGGCAGCGTCACGTTCCCCGGGATTTTCACCAACAAACCACAGGGTCAACACCACCAGTCGGGCGGCATGACCTGGGAGGTACCTCACGGTCTGGGGCAGAATCACTGGCACCAAAGCCAGGGATCTGACCAACAGGGAGAAATCCCAGCTGAGAGAGAGGAAGGAGAGTTAAGCCGCCACCACCAGACAGAACTGGACGAGTAAAGTTCTCCGGGCAGAGCAATGCAGAGACCGGTAACTCTTGCACGCGACCCCAGCCCAGCCCCACGAAAAGATCGCAGTGGGTTTTGAACGAGCTATGTTCGTCAGGCACGTACCGTGTGTCAGGCACTATTCTGGGCACTGGATGGGGAGGAGCACAGCTAATCCTTAGGACATCCCATGAGGCATGATGGGATGCTAACATTCCGTCTTTACGGTTCAGAAGCCTGCGCAGAGAGATCAAGCAGCTTGCTCCCCATACCGACACCCCTCACACCACTTGGTCCCCATACCGACACCACTCACAGCACTCACACCACGGAGGCCTCCCAGCAGGCACTCAGCACTCCACAGCTTGTTCTCGGTACTGGGAATGATCTGGGTGCTGGGGAGAGCATTATGAAGGTACTGTGGTGTCTTGGGGACGTGACGGACATGACCCTGCCTCTCACAGCAGCCAGGCTTGAGCATTACGTTGGCAAAGGCAACATGGACAGGGAGCCTCCAGGAGCATGGAAAGGGGCAGGAGAGGCACACATTGGGGACGGGGGTGGGGCACAGAAGCTCCAGCGAGAGAGAAAAGGTAAGTACACAAGGAAGCGCAGAGGAGGAATGAATAAGGAGAGGCCAGAGGAGGGACCTGAGAAGGTGGAGGAGGGCTGAGTTGGATGGGCAGGGCTGAGGAGGGCAGGACTGGGAGAAGCAGAGATAGAAACATCCCCAGGGAAGGAGCAATATTTGAAAAAGCTTGGCATCAACCCCTCTGCCCTTTCTAGATTTGTCCTTGGCTATGTGCCCTAATTCTACTGGTTGCACATTGTTTGAAAAGCCCACAAGCTTCTCAGAAGGCTCTCCGTGTGCCCTTCTTGTCACTTTTGGTATCCTTTCTTCTTCTTTTTTTCAAAGATGTATTTGTTTATACGAGAGAGAGAGAGACCGCGCGCATGTGAGCTGGGGGAAGGGGCACAGGGAGAATCCCGAGCAGACTCCCCTCCCCACTGAGTGCAGAGCTGGATGCGGGACTCGGTCTCACAACCCGGAGATCATGACCTGAGCTGAAACCAAGCGTCAGACGCTTAACTGACTGAGCCTCCCAGGAGCCCCTTGCTATTCTTTCTTCTTTTCAATATTCCCAAGGTAATTTAAAATGGTAACATTTCCCACCTCCTCAAACCCCAGAGCCACGGAATCCGGCCTCTCTGGTTTCTTTCCATTTTTAAAGCAGGGGACAGTAGGAGGATGGGTGCCAGGGCCAGGAGGAGCAGGGAAATCCCCTGGCCAGACGTGCCCTTGAAGAGGGGGAGAAGGCTGAGAGGGGCCTGTGCTAACTGGGAGGCCGCCCCACCCGCCACCTGTGCTTCCGGCAGAATCTAGGTCTTCCAACTCTGAGACCTCTCTCCCCTCTTTTAGGAAGCCAGCCGAAGAACAGCCAAGCAATCTCCCTGCGACCCACCCGCGTGACTCTAGATACTGAACTTGTACAAGTTCTCCAGTGAGAAGAGGTGCAGGGAACGAAGGACGGTGCAGGTGAGGACTCCCTTCTACAGCCGCGCAGACACGAGGAGCAGTAACAGCGCCTAACACACAGCGCAGGTGCGGCTTCCCAGGGGCCTGGCGAGGAAGGTGCATTGATGATGGACCCCCGCCTGATCCCTGCCACATGGGGCCAGACTGCCTCTGCTCATCTGCCCAAGCAAACACAAGAGACCATTGTCCTTCAAGGACGCACACACTTTGGGAGTGGGAAGTCACGCAGGTGTGACTAAAGGGGCAGGGAGCTCACACACAGCCATGCTGTCCAGCATCTGCTGCGAACAGCAGACAACTGAAATCGCCATTAACATCCACAAAATGTTCACCCGCCCGAGTGAACAAAAACACCAGCTGAAAGGCTATGTCTTCCCTCGTCTTGAGCTTACTGGGATTAGCAAGAGAGTGAATGCTCAGTACTGGGGGAGGCTGGGGCAGAGTGTGACTGTCACGTGTGCTGGGGAAAGTATCAGCTAGTGCTCTCGTTCTGGGAGACATTGTGGCAAAATAGATCAAAGCTTTAAAAACGTATGTACTGGGGCGCCTGGGTGGCTCAGTGGGTTAAGCCTCTGCCTTTGGCTCAGGTTATGATCCCAGGATCCTGGGATCAAGCCCTACATTGGGCTCTCCGTTCAGCAGGGAGCCTGCTTCCTCCTCTCTCTCTGCCTGCCTCTCTGCCTACTTGTGATCTCTCTCTGTCAGATAAATGAATAAAATCTTAACCCCCCCCCACCAAAAAAACCCGTATGCACTGTCTGACTCAGAAATGCGGCCAAGAAGTAACGGGACTAGTGTGCAGAATGCACCTGTGAGACACAAGCACACATACAAATACGTAAAGGTACAAGAAGGCCCTCTATGACACAAATGGAGCAGTGAAAAATGGGGACAGCTTTTAGCGTTAAAAGCAGAAGACTGGTGACATCACGGTGCGTCATCACTCGGCACCCAGTGCGGTATCTGGCCACTCAGATGGCGTGGAGGCCGGACTGTCCTGGCTCGCAGAGCCAAGCATAGCCTAGCGCGACGTGAGAAAGGGTTACGGACAGTGGGCACAGACTGTTTCCAAGGAATAGCTATTCAGTCCCGTACGAACACAAACACGTCTGGAAGGACGTCTGTGAATGTCAACAGCGCTCATCTCTGGGTTGTAGGGTTACAGGCAGGCCACTTTGGTTGCTTGTACTTTCTCTTTTCCATGACAACCGAACACGGACTTGCTCAGGGAGCCTGGACGTGGAGGCGCCCCGCCTCCCGGGTGTGCTGGGCCCTGCGAGGGGTAAAGAGGGCTTCCCTCCACTCCAGCGTCCGCACAGGGCTCTGCCCACTCCCAGCAACGGCCACAGCGACATGGTCCCTCAGTGTCCGCACAGGGCTCTGCCCACTCCCAGCAACGAGAACTCACTCCTGCCCGACAGTGCGCACAAACCACTAGGACTTACGGAGCTCTGCTCAGTGTGTAGCCCCCTCCTTCCCCACGCTGAAACCGAGGCCCACAGAGAGGGCCGTGTTTAAGGTTCCATGGTAGGTCAGAAGAGGGCCCACACAGAAGCACTAGAAGAAGCTGTCGCGTTGCTAAGGCTACTGAACTGTGGACTGGTATCTGCTGAGGGAACAGGCTGCAGGGAAGGGAAGCCGAGCCTGGCTGGGGTGTCCAAGTGCAGCCTGTGAACGTTTCTCCCCTCGCCCGCTAACCGGCTCTACCCAGGTGGGGCTGTGCGCCCGCTAAGGACAGCACCCAAAACATGTCTAGGGGAAGCATTTTCTGGAGCTGACGTCAGGGATGCAGGGGTCGGGACCCAGGGCACAGAAGCCCCCGTCTCTGGCCAACCTGTGAGCCGCTGCAACACGCCAGGAGCCGTGCCCGCCGCCCAGCCCAAGCCCCTGTGATCCCCAAAGTGAGGAGACCCTGGCTGGCCTTCCTCCCTGACCGACCGAGGCAGACGTGTAGAGAAAACACTGGCTATCTAGCCAGAGGCCCGGAACCCGGGTCTCACTTCCGCTGGTAGGTTCTGTAGACGTGCACCTCTTTCATTAACCTCCCGTGCCCCCACCTCGCCCTCTGCTAAATGTGTGTAACACTAGATCCTGAACCCTGGCCTGGGAAAAGAAGCCAAATTATAAGCACTTCGGAGTGTAAGGAAGTACTTCCTTAGCCAGATAAGGTCTTTCTGTGGCTCTCACCCACCCCCCCTCCCCGCTGCCTCGGAGCCGCCAAGGCTGTTTGATTAGTGCGGACCTTTTCTTGAGAAGAGAGGAAGTCTGGTAAAAACACAGTGCCCGGGCTTTTAAGAGAAACTACAGGTATCATTATTATTACTCTATGTTGTGGGTCCCCAGAGAGCCCCAAGCTGGCTTTGCATCCCTGTCCTCCACCCGGGGGACTGAGGCCACCGAGCTGCAGGGCGACCAGTTTACTGATCTGTTTTACTTGCTAAACCGGCTTCAGGCTCTCCGGGTTGGGGCCTGAAGTTGACGAATGCGTCTCTAAAAGCTGCTGCTGAGGAAAAGCTGATTTTGTGGGTACAAGGAACAAGCCACTAAAGAGATCTTCCAAGGGCCCAGGGCCTGACCATCACATCCACACTGGCGTTAGGCAGCAAAAACAGGACTGTGTTGTGTCCGTGCTTTCTCTGGACTACCCTTGGGAACCCCGGCTGACAGCGCGCCCCACGCGGCGGAGAGGCGGGAAGGAGCACAGGCAGAGCACGGCCCCGCGGCTCCCTGCCGGTCCTCGGTGCTCGGACAGTGCGGATGCTGAGTGAGCACGGCTCTGGGGGTGGACTTCAGCGACCTCTCCAGCCATGGAACCACAGGGAAGTCACCCTCCTCCCTGAGCCGCAGCTTGCTTGGGCCCCCCTCTCGCAGGGCGGTGGCGAGAGTCAGGGGAGGGCAGGGGGCGTCCATGGTTTGCTCTGACGGGTGACTTTCAGGGCTGTACGTAGGCATCTCATATCTGCCAGGTTCTAAAGAGCCCAGAGGGGCCCCGCTCGCATCTGCCCCACAGGAGGAGGCAGGGGTGGGAAATGCCCAGCAGGACTCAATGTGAGAAGATGCAGAGTCTTAGAAGGCACCAGCCGCAGAGGCCTGCCGGGGGGCGAGGCCTGCCAGTGAGGGGAGGAAGGAGCAGCAGGCGAGCTCCTACGAGGTACCAGACACCACACTTGGTCCCTGGGCCCCCTCCGTAGCTCTGCAGTGGGACCGATGACGCTGTGTGACCAGGAAGGACTCTGAAGCTTATAAAAGATGACCATGTTTAACAAGAACAAAAGGCAAGGAACCAGTATTATTTGAGCTCCTGTCACATGCCAGGCACCAGATGCTAAGAGCTTTATCAACATCTCAAAATGAATCTTCCTAACAACCCCAGAGAGTAGGGTCTAGGATCCCAGGGCCACAGGTGGCAGAACAAAGACTTACATGAGATCTAGTTGCCCCCAACAAACACTTTTCATGCTATGGTGAACTGCCTCCTGCCAGGGGAGGGTAGGCTGGGATTTCCCGACCCAGAGGGGATTCGCCAGAAAACAGCACAGTGATCCAGCAGCATGAGCATGTCCAGCGGTGGCTGCTGGACGGAGGTGGGTGGATCCACGTGGCATAGCCCCATGGCACAGTGGCACACGGTGGCCACAAGCAGCCCGCGGAAGCCTGAACCATGCCCCGGCTGGCTCCCACAAACACAAAGCTGAGGGAGAGTCAGGTACAAAGAAGGCACTGTACGAAGTACACTCACAGTGAGGTTCAAACGCAGGCAAAACTGCTCTGTCGTCTCAGAAGCTGCTGTCCCCTGTCCTTGCGGGAGCGGGAGAGGGATACGGTCTTTCTGGGGACCTGCGGCGGCGGGGGCTGCCGGCATGTACGCGTACGACAGCTAGTCGGGCTGTGCACCTCTGGTCGCTGCTCGGTGAGGTCACAGCTCAGGGCAAGGAAAAGCAGAACTTGCTCAAGGGCCTGCATCTCCTTCCACCAGAGGTCATACCTGCCGAAGCAGGACATCGGGTCCCGGCCAGCGAACTTGGCCAGGCCGCCGCTGCTCATGGTGTGAGCTGCCAACGAAGTCGGCCACATACGGGGGCCCTACCCCTGCCCCGACGAGGGCGCGCGTCCCACCCAAAGGAGGCAGAGGAGGTCGGGGCCTGTAGCTGACATGCGTGAGTGACTGCCTCCTCAAGGTTTCTCGTTTGGAAATGAGGGTCGTATTAGCTAATTTACTTGGAACTATGATAAGCTTAAGGAAGCAATAGTAATTTCTATTTAATGAGCAGTTGCTTCGCAAGGGTTACTGGTCTGATTAAATTAAAATGTTTTTTTGACCCTCAGTGTGTCTACCTGTACAGACCTAGTAAAGCCGAGCTCTCACATGCTGGGGCAGGTGCGGCATCTTGGATCAGAAACCGTAAACCCAGCTCACTTCACCAGGAAGTACGAGGCTCTCCGGTGGAAAACAGTCTGAGAAACGTGTGTCAGGTGCTTACGACGCTTCAGCTGTGGTCAGCCAGCTTCCCACCATGTGTCCCAAATTTTCAGCGGGAAATCCACAAACCCTGGAGCCTTTCTGAGGAGAGGAGAACATTCCACAAGTCCCCGTTCTGTGTGTGACCCCCGGGGAGCATACTCAAAACGTGTTCTTTATTTACTTAGAAAAATTCTCCGAGGGTTTATATTGGGTCCCAAAGCTGCCATCTATCAGGACCAACGGTCTATAAAAGCCATCTCCCTCTAAGTACCATGTCCCCCCTTCCCACCCTGACTCTGGCAGCAGCCGCAATGGGAGTGACACCACGGACAATGCCAACAGTGGGTGGCTGCTGTGCGCCAGGCAGCCTGCTAGGTATTGTACACTCTGCCCAGTGACACTTAAAACAACCTTTATCACCCGCATCGATGGAGGAGACAATTGAAGCCCTGAAAATGAAGTAACTTGTCCAAACTGTCCTCGGCTAGAACGCGGCAGAACCAGGATGCCAAAAGAACCCTGTTCCTGACTCGCTCTACCAAGGCTAAGACCTCTAGTGAAGCGCGGGACCGTATGCGTGGACATTAAGACACCTGCACCCTGGAAGGCTTCTATGTTCCCCTGAAGCTAACACTGCGAATTTCCAATAAGCCACATGCGTTTTTGCTCTGCTTAGAAACTTTTGCCAGCCCCGCCCTGCTCCCTCCTCCAGGCCCACTGTCTACCCCAAGTATCAAGCCTGTTCCCAGTCCCCTTCTAGGTCCTTGGGACCCTTCACTGTGAGGTTCCAAGGTCACCTTCTTTCCTGTGTGTGCCCGAGGCCCCAGAAACACTGCAGGGCACTCTCCCGCACGCGCTGGGTGCCTTTGCTGTCCCTCCTCTGCCCTGTGGGCTCCTCGCCCTTCCAAACTGCAGCCCAGGCGTCCCTCTCGGTGTTCCCTAAGTAGTCTGCCCACCCCGGGCTGGAGCGCTCACCACGACCCACAGTGCTAGAGTTCACGGAGCTATCGGCTCAGGAGTGTCTTGGGCAAAAGGACGCCATCTATGCATTTCTTACCTATTCTGTCTGGCCAGTTTCCTACACTCAGTAAATATTTGGTACAAGTTCATTAATGACGTGAATGAATACTTTAATTCAAATTGTTGCTCGTTCCCTCCTATCTCTGCTAAATACATGTTCTAGAGTACAGAAGGAAGATGATGCCCGTGAGATATCAGGACATTTAGCTTTAGGCATGTGTCAGTACGGAAGCCGTAACTCACAAACGGCAAGAAGACGTGAGCACCGTTCTCTCCTTCTTCAGACTGTTACTATGCCCCTTCGAGCTGCAGTCAGGCAGCAGGCCTCTCTGAGAGCCCACGTAATGTCAGCCTGATGCGGGGCGGGCTGGGACCCCAGGGAGCCAGTGCCGGTGGAGGGCGCGGGGAAGGAGAGGGGTCTCGGCACTGGGCCGAGACAAAGCCCCACTTACCTCCTTCTTGGGAATTCATGACGTTGAGGGCGAACAGCATGGCGTTGGAGAACGTGGTCGCCTCTTCCTTACTTGCAAAGTTCAAGCCGTAGACCTGGCGGGCATCTCGCCACTGGTGGAAGGTCGGCGTTGCCTGATTGTACTTCAGCCCTTTCACGATTGAATAATTGATCACAACCTGGAGGGGAAAAGAGACAGAAATACCTGTAAGTAAATACGATGTGAGTTAAGTGAGCTGGAGAGCGCAGCTCCGGGGCAGGGATACTGTGTCCCCTGGGGCTAGCAGAGGACAGGGAGGCGGGAGGGGTCAGGAGAAGGAGACAGCGAGGCCAGGCAGCTCTTCAGTATGACCTCCAGAACCGTGAGGGGTTGAAAACCAGCTACTTCATCTCACTAACAATGCGCTGTAGTCACGCCCTCCAGATGAGAGGCCTGAGCTGGGAGCCAGGTTCCCTGAGCCCAGGGGCTGGTCCCTCCATCAAGCCACGTCACCCAAGGCGGTCACGGCATTTCTTAGGGGCCCAGTTTCTCCAACTATAAAATGGGGGTAATAATGCTTTGCTAACCTACTGGGGTGACTGGGAAGGCCACACTGCGATGCATACCTTATCTAGATTTCCAGGCATGGAGACCCTAAGGGCAGAGTCGCCTAGTTCCTATCTATGCCTCCCAAAGCCATGCACAGTGTCTAACACTTAGGATGCATTAATAAATGGGTTATTAATTAAAAGGATAACTCAGAAAAGTTAATGCATAGCATTATTAGTCAATCAACAAATCTCAACTATCTGCAAGGAACAAGCCAGGCCCAGCAGGGCAAGGTAAAGTAGACCAGGGCTGAGCCCAGAGCTTCGAGGGCTCCCAAGCAGCCAGGGCAGCCGCTCCAGGTGGGCCTGAGCTCAGAGCTGCTCTCTCAGACAACTGACAGAGAAGGACTTCCAAGTTCTTCAAGGTGACAGGAGGTAAGTGCGGCTCAGGGAGACAGTGCGAGGCCTGGAGACTTATTCTCTACTTGGAGTCATGTGAGCCAACCTCAAGGACTTATGAGCCATAAGTTTTCCGGGCTGGAAAGTGGGAAGAGGGAGTCCTGGCTGCGGCACGGCCCCTCATGGGGCGTGTGAGAGCACACAGCAGGCTGTCAGTGCTGAGACGGCAAGCTCCCTGCGGACGGAAGCACGCAAGCAGAGTCTGGAGGAGGCTGTGGGCGACGTGATGGGAAGAACCTGCTTTAGGAGACATTGAGGAGGACTGCTCAGGTCTCCTCTGGCTCTGGGGCTCTAGGGTTCTGTGACCTGAAGCTAGAGACAACTCTGCCTGCTGTACCGCCCGGTCAGGAAGGGGAGCTCAGGGAAAGATTCAGAGATGCCGAGGGACACTGCCAAGCCCCTGCTCGAGGGCTGGGCACTAAGACGTGACCTCTGCTTGACCGCTCTCCTCTACTGCTCCACTCTGCTGTGCTGTGGGTGAGGCCAGAGGACAGCAGGATGATATGGCCAACATCCACGACAGCTTTTTTCCAGGTCCTAGCCAGGTGGAAGGTGGGTTTGGGTCGTCGTATGGTCCAGAGAGAGAGAGTGCAGGCGAGCTGAATCAGCTAACGAAAATGCAATTGTTTTGTATCTTGACACAAGGAGTTTTGGCCGGCGTCTATCCCCCGGTGCCTGGGGTGGTTCTCTCTCTAGGTTGAGCTCCAAGTCCTCAGGAAAAGGGCTGGAGGTTTTGTTGCGTGTATGCACAGTAAGGAGCACAGTGACCTCAGGTTAAAACGCTCTTAAGGGGAGAGCACACGGCGGTGTGGAGACCAGAGCGAGGCAGCAGACCTGTTCCTTTCTGCCACGGGAAGGCCATACCGGAAGTTCTGTGTGCAGGTGTTTCTATTTTGGGTCTGTACTTTTAGTGGACATTACAAAACCAGAGCAAGCCAGAAGGAAATGTTTTCAATGGAAGGAGGTCTGGAAACCACATTATGTCAAGAATGGCTGGGGCGCCTGGGTGGCTCAGTGGGTTAAAGCCTCTGCCTTCAGCTCAGGTCATGATCTCAGGGTCCAGGGATCGAGCCCCCATCAGGCTCTCTGCTCAGCAAGGAGCCTGCTTCCCCCCCTCTCTCTGCCTGCCTCTCTGCCTCCTTGTGATCTCTGTCTGTCAAATAAATAAATAAAATCTTAAAAAAAAAAAAGAATGGCTAAGGGATCTCGAAGCAAGATGAGAGAAGACTGCAGTGTACCACAACTGCTGCGAACAGTCTGTTTTGGGAAATGTTCAGTTCGCACCTGAGATGACTGTACATTCTGCCGTTGTTGGCTGTAGTTTCGTAAATGTAAATTAGGTCAAGTTGGCCAATAATGATACTCAAATTTTCTATCTCTTTACTTTCTTTCTGCTTGTTCAGTCAGTTTCTTGGAGGTTATGAACCTTGGACGATTAGAACCTCCAGCTCTGTTTCTGGATTTGCCTACTTCTCCCATTAGATCTGTCCGGTGTTCTTTGTGTACTCGCAGATACATTATTAGACGTGTGCAAATTTAGGATTGTTAGGTCTTCCTTTTAATCGACCCTTTCATCACTGAAAAGGTCCTTCTTTACCTTTCGTAATGCTTCTGGTCTTGAAGCCTCTCATATTTAACATTAATACAGTCACACAAGCTCCTTCCGGTTGGTAGGCTGTCCTCCTGGTGTTTGGAAGGCTTGCCTTTTTCCACTCTCCCATGTTCAGCCTGTGTCCTTATCAGCTTTATTTTTAAAATAATTCTCTAAGCTCTGGAAGGACTGATGTGGACAACTGCTGAAGGATAAACTTATTTTAGTTTAGTTTGGTTTAGAGCGAGACTGAGAGAGAGAGAGAGACCATAAGCAGGGGCAGGGGAGGAGGGGAAGGGCAGAGGGAGAGGGAGAGAGAGAGAGAGTCCCAAGTAGGGTCCACACTCAGAGTGGAACCTGACACAGGGCTCAATCCCACGACCCTGAGATTGTGACCTGAGCCAAAATCAAGAGTCAGACACTTAATTGACGGAGATAACCAGGCACCCCAGGATAAACTTGTTTTAAAAGGTCCTACTTTTTTTTGCTTAAGAGCCCACAGGTGCCGTGTTTGAGGGAGGGGTGCAGGACCGAGTGAGAGGGCCTTTCCTGTCTTCCAAGAGAAGGCCCAGAAACTCCAAACACTGTGCACCATGCTTCTGAGGCCTCTGAGTCCAAGCAGCCAAGAGCCCCTACAAAAAAAGAAACTTACTCGTGGAAAACAATCTTCCTGATCCACACAATCACCTAGATCTAACAACCCTTGGGGCACCTGGGTGCCTCAGTTGGTCGAGTGTCCAACTCTTGATTTCTGCTCAGGTCATAGTTTCAGGGTCATGAGACTGAGCCCGCGATGGGCTCCACACTCGGCAGGGAGTCCACTCGAGATTCTCTCTCCTGCCTCTTCCCCTACCCCATGCTCGCTCTCTAATAAATAAATAAATCTTAAAAAACCAAACAAAAAACAAACCCCTAGAACCTGTTGGTTGGTGAAGGCTCCTAAGGCCTCATCTCATCTAAATCTCTACCCTTCCATGAAGGCACGTCCTTCCCAGAGTCCTCACCAAGCGGCCAGCTAGCCCGTGGGCTTGCAAAGGCATGTGTTCACCCTCCAACAGCGTGCACAGAAGAACGTGCTCCCGGCCACCGAGCTATCTTCTTCCTGACAGTGTCCACACAGGATTCCTAGCCCTGTCTCAAGGGTACAAACAGAAGCATGCCTTCGCCTCCCCACGCAGCCCGTCAGAGGTTTGAGGGCCACGGCCCTGCCCCCTTCAGCTTGCTTGCAGACCTCTCACCAGACCAGACGCCCTTCCCCTTACAGACTCTGGCTTGTGGCACTTGCGTTCGGTCCCAGTGTTCTTGGTGTAGTGTGGCCAGGGCCCAGCAGAGCAGGACTGTAGCTCCCTTCTGGACCTCTGCTGTTCATTCAGCCTGAAAACTCACTAACATTTGTGGTGGCCATAATTCATTCTAAACTAAAAATCTTTTGATGTTTTGCCACCTGTAGTGTGAGACTCAGGTTAGCCTTACTGACGATATCGCCATGTACTTGTCCCCTCTTCCACAGATGATCACCGGGCTGTACGCCTACCCAGTTAGCACAATGGGGCTGAAACATGCTTATGCTGTTATCCTCTGGGGTTCCTGGGAGACTGAGTAATAGACATGAAACGTGCCCCAGGAACCATAATCACGTTAAGCGTGTAACATATCCTGACCTGGTTATAACCTGAGGGATCTCCGCCTAACGTGTCTGACCTTGCAGTCCACGTAGACACAGAGACAGATCTGTGAAAATCAGTTTTTTCTCCTGAGGTCACAGGAGCTGCTGCGGACCAGGCTTCTGGTCACCTTCTCTAACGCCCTGGCCTCCTAAGGCTCCCTGGTGCGTTGCTGTGTGTGCGTGCTCATGTCTGTGCGTACGCATGTACATCAGCAAGGGTGTATGTACGCTATGTACGTACGCTCCATGTCTTTGGGGAACAGAATCTCAGCCACATTCTAGGAGCCCGTCTCTTGAACGCGCTATTCCAGGTGGTGGCTGTGCTGTCCTCTCCGTCAGACTCTGGGAATCTCTTCGAGTCAACACAGCCTCCCAATTTACCCAGGAGGCCACTGGGGACTGCCGCCAGTCCCTCCCCGTGTGGGGAAAAGGTCTCCTCCCACACGAGCCCTGGCGCGTGGATTCTGCTGACGGGGGCAGGGAGGCACGAGGCTCCTAAGAGCAAGGCGCATGTTGGTGGCAGGGAATCCGGTTCTCCAGGGCCAGGGTGTTTCCAGCACACCATGCTGGCTTCCTGGCACGACCTGGAGGACAACCATGAGGTGTGAGGGTCGGGGAAACTCGCCACAGTAAAAGCGATCACTCGGGGAACACCCACTGTGATGCAGAAGCTGCACGAGGTCATGGACCTGAAGTCAAAGCACGTAGCAGGGAGGCACTGGTCTGCTGTACCAACCCATGGGTGTTGGGGACACGTGCCCATAACTGTCGCCATATGTATCCTGTAATAGATAGCACAGTGTACCTCTAAAAGGCAGAGACAACCAAAGAATTGGAAGAACAGGGAAGCAGCCTCCAGAAGGTTTCTAGAAAACCCTTTCTACCAGTATGACTCATCGACAAGGGAAAGCGACACCTCGGAAGGTACCAAGAGTTCCAGGTTGGACCTTTCATCAGGGTCCTAAAGTGGGGCTCTCCCTTTCAGCCCCAAGAATCTGAAACTTAACAGGGCCGTTTTGGCCAAAGCAGAAACCCATTCAACAGGCAACATACTAAAAATAGAGTCCTCAGTTTTTGTTCTTTGTCTTCTAATGGCCAACGGGCTGATTCTCACAGAGATAGCAGCTAGCCTGCTGCTCGATTTAGCAAGGCCCTGACCAACAAAGGATGGCAGGAGCGGTTATTTGAGTAGAGTTTTTCATAAGTGCCAAAACCGCAGAAGCATTCATTTCACGGCTGTAAACGTCCTTGTCCGTCTGTTTGAAGAGAGCTGGAGGCAGACCGTGAAGCAGCAGCCAGCGTCACTGTGGTGAAGCTACACGGTCCCCTCCTCCACATCTATTTCAGTCCGTGTCACGTCAGAGTACTCCGGGTTATGTAGGCACGGCTCCTCCTACCGGGGCTGGCCCTGGCTTTGCCCAGAACTAACCAGTACACTCGCCATCTTGTCTGATTCGCCCAGGAGGTACCCTTAGGGGCAGAAATGATCCCAGAGTCTTCAAAAAAAATTTATTTATTTCTGAGAGACAGAGAGAGAGAGAGAGAGAGCAGGAGCAGAAGGGGCAGAGGGAGAGGGAATCTCCAGCAGGCTCCACACCCAGCACAGGGCCCAACAGTGGGACTCCATCCCATGACCCTGAGATCGTGACCTGGACCGAAACAAGAACCAGACGCTCAACTCCCTGAGCCACCCTGGCGCCCCCAATCATCCTGATATTCTTTCCAAAGGAAGACTCGGGGGCTGAGGCGCCAAACATCTTCACAACATGTCACTTACGGCTGTGCAGGCCGAAGGAGACACCAACACGGCCCGCGGTCGTGTTTCCACAGCTGCTTCCCGTCTATTATTTTATTCTAATGGGATAATAACACAGTGAGGTACTGTCTCTGCAAGACAGATGTGAAAAATGACGTTCAGAAGAGCGTGTGCTCAAGGTCTCATACCGTGCGGTCGGAGAACGCGCAGGTGGAATGTGAACCCAGACCTTCCGACTCCAAATCCCGACCTTATTTTTTCCTGAACTCTTTTCACTAGGTGTGTGGGAGGGGGAGCCCAGCCCGTCGCTCCCTCGCTCACCTGCTGATCCTGAAGCTTGACCCCGACCACTCTGAAGGTGTTGCTGGCAGTGTTGTGGTAGATGTTGATGCGGCTGAATCCCTGCTGGCCGGGTTTGATTGGTACCCATTTCTTACTGGTGTCATCGTAGACCATCACGGAAGCCCGGGCTTGGCAGATACTCTGTTCACTGCAAACCGAGAGAAAAGTTAAACGTCAGGCTCCACTATGAGGCTTGCCCTTTTCTGAACTAGGGGCCAACTGCCCCTTGATACCAAGAGCATCCAACTGTCCCTGGAGGGGCTGATCTATGAGTTCTCATGCTCCGAAAACCACCAAAGGAGGTCCTGTGCCAACAGCTCACACGGCTTAGAAAAGACGCACAGCTTTCCCCTCCGGGAAAAAGTGCTGAATGAGAAAGGAATTCTAATGCCAATTTGCCGACTGTCGACAACATTCTAGGCACTGTGTGAAATAAGACACTGCATTAAAACACTTATGTGTCACAACTCAGGACAGCCATTCACTGCCCCCATTCTGTGGACGAGCAAAGAGTGGCTCAGAGACTTAGGAAAAGTTTTACAAATTCACACAGGTATTCAGGAATTACATTCGGGATTTCCAACCAGTTCTGTCTGACTCTAAAGCACATAATATTCTTCACAACATCCAACAAAATGTTCTATTTATGATACTATGACACGATACCAACCTACAATCTGTGCAGACACCCAATGATTAGATGACCTTCTGGAGAACCCGGCAATACAAGTAAAACTAATAGACAGCTGCGTCCAACGTCGCTGAAGACATTTCCTCTGTCAGAACATGACAGAAAAGCAGGGAAGAAACACTAGAAGCCCCCGGAGAGAGAAGATCGTCACGATCAGCGCTACAGCTCCTGTCGGGGCGTGCAGAGGGAGTGTCTCAGAGCCCACTAGCCTCTCCGCTCGCATAGGAGCTGGATGGCCTAGAACCTGTCGTTTCTTAGTCTCCAGCATATTAAAGGCTCAAACTGAAAAGGTAAGGCATGCTTGTTCTAGGTAAGCACGTCCAGAACAGTGAGGAGTGGTGGTTACCAGAAAGGATGGCCATATTATTACAATTTAAGAATTAGAAACAGTATTTAAAGCCCAAAATTTGAGGCCAAGTAATGTAGAAGCCAAAGTGTGTAATAGTAACAGATAATCATAATGATGAGACTAAGTGGTCAAGAAAAAGTCACGTTGTGTTCACTTTACCGCACTTAAGAAGGCAGGA
Organism: Meles meles; assembly: GCF_922984935.1. NCBI lineage: Eukaryota > Metazoa > Chordata > Mammalia > Carnivora > Mustelidae > Meles > Meles meles. The sequence continues at coordinate 146,630,878 of NC_060071.1, read as the reverse complement.
AAATAAGATATTTGAGTAAGATCCCTTTCCCCACCCCCCGTGGTTGGGTGACAAAATAGTGGTTTCTATGGGATGAGCTCTCGGTGACTTGGGAACCTCAGCCTGGTCTACACAGTCAGCTCCTAAGTGTTCCAGAGGCCTCAGCATCCCCCCGCCCCAGCTCCCTCGTGACTTGGGCAGTGCGCGATCCAGTGCACAGACTTAAAATCTTAACACTAACTCTGTGTCCGGTGTACACACATGCCTTTCCGCACATATTCCTCCACTGCGCTTTACACCAACATCTACACACATTTCACGGCTGTCCGGCCACTGACGATGTGCCAGTGGGGGTCTCCAATCTCCTGCGGGCCCCCCAGCGGTGCTCTGGGGCCTGGGCGGCGCGCGTGTGCTTGACGGCAAATGCCCACACCGTGCGCGGAGAGCTGTGCGGTGGGCAGATGTATTGGCCGTGAATTGAAAGGGTCCGGCTGTACAACTGTGCTGCTCTTTCCCCCCCGTAAGTCATCACTCATTCAAAAATATTTAAGGGGAAATCAGTGATGATCAAAATAGGCCTGGGTCCTCCCCAGAGGACAGCCATATTAGAGAGAAAAAAAGAAAACACAAAAATGTGGCTATGCTTTGACTTCTCTGAGTTCGTCCTCCTCTGGCTAAGTCTCTGGGGCCCTGTTCTCATGAAGTCTAGTGACAGTGAGAGGAAACAACAGCAGTAGACAGACCTTGGCTCAAGTCATGGTTCCATCCCCGTGTGAGCCGAGCACAGATCAAGTTATGGGCTAAACTGCGTCACTTGCGGCTGTGGACACACTCGTGGCTAACCGTGAACGGGCAAGCAGCTGCGGTTCCTGATGCTCTCAGGGGCTGGGAGAGACCCCGAGATACGCAGGGCATTACTTAGCAGACCACGGACTTCCTGAGTCAGACGGATCTGAGCTCAACTCCCAGCTCTACCACTTGCTGGCGTGTGACCATGGAAGCCCTTGGGAGGATTCTGGGGAAGCCAATCTGGAAGGTACAGTGTGATGGGCGACACTTCCTAGAATCCCTGTGGGGCAGCCGCTGAAGTGTGCCCTTCAGATCTCCTTCAGGGGAACCTGTTGTGGGAGCAGAGCTGACCAAGGTCGCAGCCGCCGCCGCTCTGGTTGCCCACCCGAAGGCACGCGCAGAGGCCATGCTTCCCTGGGCCCCCCCCTACCAATGACTAGCGTAGCGGGAGCCGGCTCACTCCTGCCTGACCTGCGGCTCTTCCGCGGGGCCCTGCATCAGCCTGACATGCCTCCTACTCAGCCCTGTGCCCTTCCTGCCTCATGGCCTGGGGCTCCCCCTGCCTGCTCTCTCCGTCCTTCACTGATGGTTCCCTGTAAACCTCTCGCACGCCATCATCTGAAGGATCTTGGCGTCTGCTTCTGGGAGCACCAGAGAGACACGGCCCTGCCATTGTGCAGGTGGGCCATGCCCGTCTGGTTCTCTGCGGGCCCAGAGCCTGGCACGTCGCTCACTGCAGAACCTCAGGGCCTAGAGGGGACACCCGTGTCCCATGCAGCACGCCTTCTAAAGCAGCCCGCGTGCAGACTAAGCTTTCGACAGAAACTGCTCTCCAAGGCAGCCCACTTTGTTGTGATGTGGTTTCAGCTGCGAGGCCATCCCCGCCTTGTTCTGAGCGACACGGCCCTCAGTCCTTCCGTTACAGAGGTGTCTGGGACAGCCCATGACAGTCCACTGGGCAACTGAAGGGACACCTGGCCCTCCCCCCCGTTATCGACAGGACAAAGCTGCCAGTCACTCTCCTCCTGTGAGGCCCGCTACGTGGGGGAGGCAGGTTGTCCTCAGTCTGACAAGCACAGATGCCGGTGGGTCAAATACACTTAGTGACGCAGAGGCGAACGTGACGGTTCCTGCCCTCAGGGAGCTCGCAAGGACCCCGAACACGGGACAGGAAGCCGGGCGACTTTCTGAAGAAAACGCTGCGTGTGCCTCCGACGCAGACCTTCAACCCCGGCGAGCTGAGGAAGGGGATGTGGGACTCTCGGTCGGGGAGGCACACAGCCGGCGGGGGCCGGGAGGCGAGGACAGCGTCTGCAGGGAACCGCAGCTCCTGGGGGCCGGCACGGGCCTGGCCTCGCATCTCTTGGTGCTGCCGGAGACGGCGGAAGGTACCCCCCGCCGGGCCCGCCCCTACTAGGTGCCGAAACACCAAGAACCCAGGAACTCATTTTCTTTCTTTCTTTCTTTTTCTTTTTTTAAGATTTTCCTTATTTATTTGAGAGAGAGAGAGCATGAGAGGGGAGAAGGTCAGAGGGAGAAGCGGACGCCCCATGGAGCTGGGAGCCTGATGCAGGACTTGATCTGGGGACTCCTGAGATTACAACCTCAGCCGAAGGCAGACGCTTAACCAACAGCCACCCAGGCGCCCAAGAACTCATTTTCTTATTCTAGTTATGGCCACAGTTCCTTGTCGTTAACCCTTCAGGTTCGAATTGAACTTGGAGTTAGCCAAAATACCCTATTCTTTTTTTCCTATTTGAATGGCGCTTGTCTGGGCTTATTTTATCACAACAAAACCTAAATGCAAGAAAATACCCATTTCTTCTACTTATGATTCACCTTGCTTATATCCCTCTGGGATTTCTGTTTTAATAAAAAAATTTTTTTTTACGATTTTATTTATTTGACAGAGAGACACAGAGAGAGAGGGAACACAAGCAGGGGGAGTAGGAGAGGGAGAAGCAGGCTTCCCGCTGAGTAGGGAGCCCGATTCGGGGCTCGATCCCAGAACCCTGGGATTAGGACCTGAGCCAAAAGCAGACGCTTAATAACTGAGCCACCCAGGCACCCGTTTTAATAAAATCTTGTTTGCTGCCCAGTCTGGACATTGTCTCTGAGCTCCATCGAGACGACGGTCTTCTCCGCATCTTCCTGGATATGAAATCCCTGTACTAACCACAGGCATCATATGCTTCATTTGTCTAGATCAGTTACCATTTGAGGGCAGTCAGACAAATGTTTTCTTTTTAAAAATATTACTGGACAAATGAGTAAACTATTTATGAAAACATACACGTAAATGCAAACAGACAATCCCTCCTCCCCAGCCGTCCGCACATAACCGTCCACAGCCGTGCCTGTGTGGCCTCAGAGATGCCGCCCTTCCCGGCTCTAGGAACCCCAAAGTGCAGGAAGCCGGAGGGAAAGCTGAGGTCAGTTCTGAGGAGCGCTTCCGCTCTGACTGGCCGTCTTTCTGTGATCAGAACCACCAGCTGATTAGCGGGGGGAATCAGCCAAAACTCAGTGTCTGGTTTGTTCTCTATGGTGCTGCATCACTGGGTCGGTGGACATGTCCCTCTGGGGACCTATAAGCCTGCTCTGAGCAGGAGGAACCACCAGAATCTCTCTCCCAGAAGAAAGTTCTCTTGGAACAAATGGTCCAACCCCACTGTCATCTGGGCTTTTTAATTTTTTTTAAAAGATTTTATTTATTTGACACAGAGAGAGAGATCACAAGTAGGCAGAGAGGTGGGGGGGGGGAGCAGGCTCCCCGAGGAGCAGAGAGCCCAATGTGGGGCTCGATCCCAAGACCCTGAGATCATGCCCCAGCCGAAGGTAGATGCCTCACCCACTGAGTCACCCAGACACCCCCCCCTTTTTAAAAGATTTGATTTATTTGAGAGGAAGCAAGAGAGAGCAGAGCAGGAGGGAGAGGCAGAGAGAGAAGCAGACTTTCAGCTGAGCGGGGAGCTTGATGCGGGGCTCGATTCTGGGACCTCGGGATCATGACTGGAGCAGAAAGCAGATGCTTAATCGACAGCCACCCAGGTGCCTCAGTACTATCTGAGCCCAGCCCGGAGTAAGGTCTTGTAACTGGTTCAGCACTTAACTCTTTTAGAGGACACAACAGAGACAGCTACTGAAGACCGGCTGAAATCCCTCCATTAGAAGGAAAAGAGCAGGCCACGCCCCAGCTTTCTGTACGCAACCAGGGATCTTCCTGGACTCGACATAAAAAACCACTCGTGGGGTGCCTGGGTGGCTCAGTGGGTTAAAGCCTCTGCCTTCGGCTCGGGTCGTGATCTCAGGGTCCTGGGATCGAGCCCCGCATGGGGCTCTCTGCTCAGCGGGGAGCCTGCTTCCTCCTCTCCCTCTCTTTGCCTGCCTCTCTGCCTACTTGTGATCTCTGTCTGTCAAGTGAATAAATAAAATCTTTAACAAAACAAAACAAAACAAAAAAACACCACTCATGCATTTGGAGAGAAAACTCCTAGGCAGGAGCAGTTCGTGGCAGGGCGATGTGCGCAGCCGGAAGTCCGCCTCCTGCTCCGCCCCATTGGCGCTTCTGAAAGAGCGCAGATCTCTGCCCACCAGCTGTCGGACCTGACCGACATGACAGGGAAGGAGGTTTCTGAACTTGTCCCAGGCTCACAGTCTCCAGGAGAGTCACCTGGGAATCCCTTTCCACCCTCCAAGTATCTCTTAACTCTTTTACAGCACAAAACAGGTACTTGTAGGCACAGGAATTTATAAAAAATTGAAGCCTGTCATTTCCCTGCTAGTGGCAGATGAGACATTCACAAAGCTTTGCAGAACCTTTTTATTAGGCGCCTTAGAGGAGAGAAACTATGTGATTCTGGGCCTCTTTTCCAACAAAAACTTAAAGGACAGCGTGTTAAATTCAACTAAGGACAGAGGACATAAGGCCAAAAAGGGAACAGAGAGGAACGGGGCTAACCACAGACGCTTGCTGGAGACCTACGTCTGGGCCTGGGCTGGGAGCCGCACAGCACGGGGACCCCTCGGGCCAGAGGTGGCTCCCACAGTCCCGTGCTGTCTCTGCGGCTATCACAGCCCTTTTTGTTGGTCCTGCTCCTCTGGGTCCGTGTACACACCCCCTTCCCCAGGAGACTGCGAGTGCCTCCAAGGCGGAACCCCGCTGTTTTCCCCTTCGTAACCCCGGTGGCTTGTATGATGCAGACACCAAGTGTCTGTGGAATGCACGATTCTGAGTAAGTGTGTTTATGACCGTGAGCTCGTGGGAACGTCCATTTACAGTCCCGCTCCGTTTATTCTCAGACGGCTAGCATCCATTCTGGATTACCGACATTGCTGTCTGTCTCAAGACAGCGGGGATCTGAGGTGCTCACCGTGCCCCGTGCCAGGGCATGGCTGCTCCTGCAGGAACCCTCAGCCTCACCCCCCTGTGCGCCCAGGCCTGGGGAGACCAGAGGCTGTTCTGCGCGAGGGCGGGTTGCCCTTCCCAGCCCCTCTGGCCGAAGAACCACATGCCCTGTCCTCAGATCTCTTCTGCAGGGACAAGGATGGTACCTCCCTGTCCCCCAGCACCAGCAGAGCCTTTTGCTCAGCCCAGTGCCCTGATGTGGCCGCCCCCTGCAGACAGATCAAGTCACCACACTGTCCCACTGTCTCCCCAGCAGGACTGGGGACAGGGTTTGCCTGGGGCTAAGGGGTTTCCCGGGAGGCAGGTTATTTGGCACATCCCAGGTAGGCCAGGGTGAGCGGCCACCCTCCTGGGAGCTCCTTCTTTATCTTTCACTCGACAGACAGCCGTCACAGGGTTAAGCACCTGATAAGCACCCATGCGCGTGAGTTTGGCTGATGTGAGTCAGTGTGAACAGGTGCCCACTGCTACCCGCGCTGCTCCCTCTGGCTCTCCCTTCTCTTCCATCAGGCTCCTGCCTGCCTGCTTCCCCCGTTTCTTTGCCACTTGCTCATGCTCCAGGCCCCTCTGGAACCTGGCTTCTCTCCCCGACAGACACTTAAAGAGCTCCGCACGAGGTCGCTGGCGCGCACTTCCCAGGGCAGGCAGCTGCCCTGGAGGTCTCAAACCTCTCATCTCGTACTGAACAACGCTGCGACAATGTCCACACTTGAAGATCTCTCCTGCTTCTGCCTCTGCCTCCTCCCTGGCTCCCACTTCTCTCTGGTGGCTCCCTGAAGGCTTCTTCGTTCGAGGTTTTCTACTCGCCACTTACAGGAGGGGGTGCTTAAAATGGGGGCCACAGAAAGCCTTAAGGAGTCTCAGAACTCCCTGAAATTATTTGCAAAAGTGAGTGTGCAACTTTTTCTGAAGTAGGTTTTCATCGTGTTCTCACGGGCCGTTGCTCCAAACCAGACTGGAAAACCACTTTAAATCCCGGCGCTCTCCAATGTGAACCAGTTAGACTTTCTTCTCTTCTCACCCTGCACTCACAGTTCTCAAAACTGTGTGCGGCGGCGTGAGAATCGGGTAAGGTGTTCATTAAAACGCAAATTCTCAGACCCCTCTTCTGGAGAGCTTTCCCCAGTGTCAGCACTCAGAGCAGTACCGGGAGCCCTACAGCCTACACCGAAGACTAGGGTCCGATCCCTGCTCTCGGCAGCCCTGTGGGCCCTCACACTCTGGGCCTTGCCTACCTTGTTCATGACTCACTGTCCCCATTCTCCACGGCCTTGCTGCTCCAGCTCGTGCTGTTCCCTCGACCTGGGATGCTTTTTCTAGCCTAGCTTCCCAGCAATTCCTACTCATCCTACAGACCAGAGACCCATGTTACTTCTGCGAGAAAGCGCTCCTGGAAGCTCCAGGCTGAGTTAGATGGTCCTTCTCGGAACCCAGTTGGCATATCCTATGCCTTGGCACAGAACAGGTCTCATGGCAGGGGACGTCCAACAGCCTTCTACCTTGGGTCCCTCTGCTGGGCATGAGTGCCACCAAGGCAGGGACACTTCCTCAAGACAGGCTTCCCTGTGGGGTGGTCAAAGGCTTAGTCCACAGTTCCCGTCCCACCTGTTTATCTTGGGTGTTCCAGGACGATAGGGCAAATTCCTTGTGCTCTCTGGACACTGGGCTGCCCACACCGTGCCTGGTGCCAAGTGTGAGGAAGGGCCCAGCCGGCAGCTTGGCGGTAAAGCCAGGTCTGATGGCGAAAGCATCCTCCTGACGCTGGGCCAGTTAAAATGACTTGCCAGAATTACTCAAGAAACTGAAGAAGAAAGGAGTTCCCTCTGCCCAAGGTTTCTTCTCCCTCCTATGTCCACAGGTCTGCACCTCACCTTTCCTTAACGCTCGGGCCAAGTGCCACGGCCTTCAGCAAACATCTGGTTCGTTCCCGTTCACTTGGTAACTGCGAAGGGAATGGCACGATGCAAGTCTCTGGGAATGAAAAGGACATGTCCCTGCCCCAAAGGGATTGCAGTCTAGCAGGAAACATGAACACTTATGAAATGGGCATGCTAATGCCGTCACAGGGAAATCATGGGGTTCTGCGGGAGGAATTCTCTTCCGTAAAACAGAGCCAAGAAAGTGTAGGTATTTTTCTCTGTGCAGGTGCCCAGTATCCAGTACAGTCCGTGTGCTCAACCCGTGTGTGTCTGCCCCTTGTCCCCCTTGTTGGCCCTGTGTCCTCTGATCACTTTCAAGCTTTGCCGATAGCTCTTTGGTTTATCTTCCTTCCAAGAAGGAGAGCTGCTGGAGGCCGGCCCCAGGGTGAGCCGTCAGCTCCCCCATGGCCTTCCCGACGGAGTCCGGGGCCACGGCCCTTGCGAGCCCAGGCTGAGCAGCTGCTGAGTGAACTAGTTAAGTGACGAGGGAACAGGGAGGCCAGAGAGAAGTGGCCATAAATAAATGTTCCCAAAGCCAAGAAGAAATAGAGCCAGACTCCGAGGCGGCTGGTAAAGTCCTGACTTGTTTACTTTCAACATGCAAGCGATGAAAGTGAACTTGAAAAAAGGGCTGAGAGTCATCCGGAAGGAAGCCCCTCGGCCGGCAGCAGGGCAGCCGCCGCGGGAGGTGGGGGCCATGGAAACCTGTCTGGGCGCTCTGGCGTGCGAGGCTAGCCCCCAGCACCACGGCGAGGCGCAGAGGGGAGGGGACCGTCCTCTCCTTCGCCACCCTCTCTCTCTGAAGCATGAAGTGGCCCTCCTGCCCGATGTGCAGGTCCCTCGCGTCAAAGCCCGTGTGATGTCATGGGATACTCAACGACTCTCATGAGCGAGTGATCACATCTGTCCCCACGTTACATGAAGTGACTTATCCCCAACAACAGGCACCTCTAGCTCGGACCCGGTCTTCCCTTCTCTGGAGGCCTCTGCTTCTGGCTTCCGGGGCCTTCCTTGCGGGGTGCTCCCACTCACCCTTCAACTCTCCCTCCATGAACACCTGCCGCACCCCTCGGCCCTCGCCTGCTGTGCCGTCTCCTCCGGGCCCCACCAGCAGAGCGCAGGCCCCCCCACCCGCTCCACTCCAGTCCCTCTCTCCAGGGCCACCGGTGGCCTTCCATTTGCCAGAAGTGACAGACTTGCCCTCGTTCTTGTCCTCTTGGCCCCTTTCTGTACCCTTCCGTTGGCAGACAGTGCTGGCAGCTTGGTTCATTTCTACTCTGCCCCTTTTCTGGCCAGTCTTTCCCAGTGAACAGGGGCAGAAAGGAAAAATCTGGGGGCTGGTGGGAGCCAGGGACCAGAGGTGTACCAGAAACACAGGTCGGGGGCATTGAGTCAACACTGTCCACCACGGAGACGGTGTGGGGAGTGAAGGGAGCCCAGGCGGGGCCTCATTAGCTGGCGACATGGCTTCAGGGGAGCACACGCAAGGCTCTGGGAAATGAGGGGTGGATCTTTCTTGACTAGGTTTTCAGTTTCTTGGAGCTTGGATACGTCTGAGATAAACTGGAGCACAGTTTACTGACATGATCGGCCCCTGGCTACCATCTTGGGCGAGCAAATGCTGCCTCTGGTAACGGCACACGCGTGTGAGCAGAGACTTGGGTGGAATCAGCGTGAGGAGCCTCTGGACCCACACGCAGAGCTGCCTCGACCTCTTGTTCTGTCAGTCTCTACAGAGGAAACCAAGGTCTCCGGCAGGTTCTTCCCTGTGGCCGGGAGAATCACCTTGGGTGTCTAGGCGGGACTTGGGCGGTCAGGTTCTGTCCTGCGGAGCGTCCAGAGCCTGGGCTCATCCCCGGGAGGGGGCCCGCCAGCCAGGCCTTGATGCCAGGGCAGCTCAAATGCCCTGCTCTGCTGGGACTCTCCACCACCTGTCCTCTGTGTCATCTCCTGACAGTGATCCCTTCCCGCTAAGAAGCTGCTTCACCTTTCCTTACGCCACTTATCACTGTACTGAAGGTCTGCTGGTTTTCTCTGTCCCCCATGAGGATAGTTCTTTTTCGGTTTGTTTTAAAAATATTGCTCATCTCAGTAGCCCCGGTGCTTGTGACTAGTGATTGCTCAGTAAACACCTTTGGACAAATGTCTGCTTTAGCATTTGCCTACACCGCGATGTTCCAGTTCAGTGACTGAGGAACACAGGGACTTGGAATCACAGCTTTGTCAGAGCTGAGAAATAATGACAAGTACTTTACTCAGATGGAGGAAACGGGCCTGGAGAAGGGGAGTGTCTCCTAGGGTCCTGTGCTGTTATGTGGAAGGGCCAGGTCTAGACCACAGATCTTCCTTTCTGCCACACAACAGGGCTTTTCTGCTTTACTTAGTAAAGCATTTTTACCACATGTGACTTAGCTCTTCGATTTTTTTTCTGAATCACTTGAAAGTTGCAGATATCGTGTTACTTCAATCCTAAGGTTTTTAGCACACACGTCTTTAAAATAAGGACATTCTAATGTATAACTTAAGTACCATTATTACATTTAAGAAAATACCTTACTCGGCATCAGGGAAATACAAATCAAAACCACAATGAGATATCACCTCACACCAGTCAGAATGGCTAAAATTAACAAGTCAGGAAATGACAGATGCTGGCGAGGTTGCGGAGAAAGGGGAACCCTCCTACACTGTTGGTGGGAACGCAAGCTGGTGCAACCACTCTGGAAAACAGCATGGAGGTTCCTCAAAATGTTGAAAATAGAACTACCCCATGACCCAGCAATTGCACTACTGGGTATTTACCCTAAAGATACAAACGCAGTGATCCGAAGGGGCACGTGTACCCGAATGTTTATAGCAGCAATGTCTACAATAGCCAAACTATGGAAAGAACCTAGATGTCCATCAACAGATGAATGGATAAAGAAGATGTGGTATATATACACAATGGAATACTATGCAGCCATCAAAAGAAATGAAATCATGCCATTTGCGACGACGTGGATGGAACTAGAGCGTATCATGCTTAGTGAAATAAGTCAACCGGAGAAAGACAACTATCATATGATCTCCCTGATATGAGGACATGGAGATGCAACATGGGGGGTTAGGGGGACAGGAGAAGAATAAATGAAACAAGATGGGATTGGGAGGGAGACAAACCATAAATGACTCTTAATCTCACAAAACAAACTGGGGGTTGCTGGGGGGAGGTGGGGTTGGGAGAGGGGGAGGGGGTTATGGACATTGGGGAGGGTATGTGCTATCGTGAGTGCTGTGAAGTGTGTAAACCTGGCGATTCACAGACCTGTACCCCTGGGGATAAAAATACATTATATGTTTATAAAAAAAAAAAATTGGAAGGGGAGGTGAACCATAAGAGACTATGGACTCTGAAAAACAACCTGAGGGTTTTGAAGGGTCGGGGGTGGGAGGTTGGGGGAACGGGTGGTGGGTAATAGGGAGGGCACGTATTGCATGGAGCACTGGGTGTTGTGCAAAAACAATGAATACTGTTACGCTGAAAAAATAAATTAATTAAAGAAAAAAAAAAAAGAAAACACCTTACTAATAGCTAATACAGACCTCACCTTAAAGTCACCCAATTTCCCCCCAAATGTTTGATCTGTATGGGTCCACGATCTACCGCATGACATTTGGTTGCACTGTCTGCTTTTTCTCTCCTAAGCGAGAATGTTAGGCCACTTTCTGTTTTTCATCGATGTTGACTTCTTTTGTGTGAAGAGCTCAGGCCAATTGCCTTGTAGGCTGTCCACATTCCGCACTGTTTCTCACGACGGGACCCCAGCCCAGCAGGAGGCACCCAGTGCCAGCGGCCTCCTCTTGCAGACGTGAAGTGGATTAAGGGAACGGCCGCCAGACCTCTCCAGTGGCAAGGTGCATTGCCCCCTTGAGAATCAGTTAACCATTCATGGGTGGCTTTTTTCCCTCTAAGTGCCAACAGGCTCGAAATACGTTTAATGTTAGCTTCTCAACTTAAAACGTGTATTCTGAAATATCTCATACCCGTGAGACGTGGGTTCCCACAATCCCACCACGCAGTCCGGGACGTGGTGCCACCTCAAGTGAAACCGCGCAGCTTCTCCCCAGCTCTCGGGGCCCCTCCGCTCCCGCAGGCGCGGCATCTTGAACGGGGGCTCGCCGCTCCTGCGTGCGCCTCTGCAGCTCACGCTCACGATGGACGATTTTACAAAAGAGGTTCTCGAGACTTTTTTGTTTCAGGACCGCTTTACGCCCATAAAAACTACTGAGGATGCCAAAAAGCTTCTGTTTACGTAGCTTAAGTCTATCCGTATTCACCACAGTTGAAACTAAAACCGAGAACTTTCTAAAACACAAGAACGCACAAGCACCCATTTCATTACCTGTCGCAGGGACAATGTCCACACATGTCATGTAGCTTCTGGAAAGTTCCACCGTGCATTTGTGAGATAAGAGTGAAAAAGGCAAACAACGTCTTAATGTTATTATAAATATAGTTTTGACTCACAAACCCTTAAAAGGGTGGTTCTCCTGACCACATGTGAGAACGGCTGAACTACGGCAACGAAAACAGTGGGTGAGGTCTGCGTGTTTTCAAACGCAGAAACTCAAATGCTGACAGTTTGAGCCCCACTTCTGTAAGCGTCAGAATGAAAGGAAGGCTTTGGCTGTATGAAGCCTAAATTCCTGTGAGCCCAGACATCTTTCCTTCCATCCGAACCGGTTGGGGATCAGCCTGCTCTGTCATCTACCACCGAGACGTTTGCCTTTTCTCTGCTATAACGCCACTGGCCCAGATGCTTGGACAGCTGTTCTCCACTTCTCTGCGGAGTCTAGTGGAATCTGGAAAAAAACACTCCAACCAACTGTTGCGAGAGTCTGATATTCTCAGACAGAAGCTGTCTCACACCCACTTCCCACACTTTCTTTCCAGGCCACCAACACCACCCTTTCTGTGGGGAGCCGTCCGACAGTCCATGAGGACGCTGGGGCCACTCAAACTTCGGAAACATTTATAAATTCTGGTACATGCCTGTGTCCTCGCGGTCTGTGATTCTGCTTACTTGTGGAAGTGGACCAGGTTTCAACATAGCCTTGGGACAGCTACAGAGATCCGGCCGGACCCAGGACTGGGGCAGTGTGCTTATCTCCAAGGGTAAATTATAGCTGAGGACGGAGACCTGGCTGAGCCCCAGCAGACACCCCTGATCACGAGCATGCAATCCGCTCTGTTCAGTACACGCCCGAGCAAGCACAGGGACAGGCAGAAACGAGTGACACCATGCCCTGGGTGCGCAGATGACGAATGACTGACAGGCGCAGAGTGCCACAGGAGGACAGAGGAGGTCTCTGTGTCTCTCGTGGTATGAAATCAGAGACTGCAGGATAACAGAAATTAGGAGGCCCTGGTCCTAACCTTGACTTTGCAATTCGGGGTGAGTTCCTTCAAGAGGCTACAGCTAAGCTTAGCCTTTAAAGATTTTATTTATTTATTTGACAGAGATCACAAGTAGGCAGAGAAACAGGCAGAGAGAAAGGAGGAAGCAGGCTCCCTGCTGAGCAGAGAGTCCCATGTGGGGCTCGATCCCAGGACCCTGGGATCATGACCTGAGCCGAAGGCAGAGGCTTAACCCACTGAGCCACCCAGGCGCCCCTAAGCTTAGCTTTTGAGAATACAAGAGATCTGGTTTCAAATCCAACTCTGTCAAGGGAGACCACCGTGACCTGGAGTGAGTGACCTCTTCGCTGAGCCCTGTTCTTACCTGCAAGCTGGGACCAACGGTACAACCGCTCGGAGGATGAGGATTAAATACAGCATACATTACAGCGCCTGGCACGGAACACTCTAGAAAGGATAACTGTTGTTCTTTTTTGCCTTCCTGGGTTCAGCCACCAAAGTAAAAGCACTGGTTGAGACTGGTTGAGACCGGTTGAGACTGGCTGCCAGCCGTCTTCAGCCCAGGACACCCGAGGAACAGCGCACACTCTCATGAGAGCGGCCCGGAACCCGTGTGGTAATGTGTCTCAGCTGGAGGCACATCTGATTCTTTGGAACAAGAGAAGACAGAGAAGTTTCAGGAAGCTCTCCAAGTGACCTAGCTACACGCCCCTGGGAGCAGCTGCTGAACAACGTGCTCTCTGATGGCCTGACTGTAAGCTTCTGGACTCTGACTCGCCTGTGACGACAACACGTCCGGGAAATGCTCCTCTTAGAGGCAGTCTTCAAGCCCTGCTGCGGAGGCAGAGGTGTGGGTCGGACCTGGGCTGTGTGAGGCTTCTCACACCTTTACGCATTCAACGTCTGAGGGCAGTGGAACAGGGGCAATCGGCGCGCCCGAGCAGCCAACCAGCTGGCAACTGGACAGGGAGCCTTGGTGCCCCCACCACCCGAGAGTGAGCAAAACGTCTGCTCTTCTGGCCTCTTCTCCAGCACGCCACATGGGAAGCTGCACTGAGAAGGAGCTCCGGTGGGCCGGGCATCCCCGGCCCACACATCAAATGTAGTTAATTAAATCCAGCAACTCGATAAATGTAGCAAAACAGACAAGACGCCCTCCCCTCCTGGAACTTAGATTTTACAGGTGTGGAGGGAGAGATAAAGTAATAAAAATAATAAATAAGTTATGTAGTATGTTGGAAGCTGATAAGCCTTTAGAAAAAACAAAACACCAACCAAACACAATGAGGACAAGAGGGAGGCCAGGGAAGGGACTGAAATTAGCGGCTCCACCAGAAAGTGGCCCTCTCTCTCTCTCTCTCCCGTGGCCCTTCCTGCCACACTCTGGAATCAGCTGGTTCCCACTCAGCGCAGACTTGTTCGACCACCATTTACTGGGAGCCTGTCTTGCACAGGCTCACAAACCCCACAGACCCCCCAGCTGGCACTCCAGCTGCTTACTCGGGCCCCCCCACCCCCACCGTGGCAAGAGAAACCACAGGCCACCTGAGTTTGGTTTGATGCACTTCCTTCACACCCACGGTGACCCAACGGGATGTCCCGGAGGCCGCATCTGCACAGTGCATCCCGAGTCCAGCTCCTGCTCCCCACCTACACTGACTGTCCCCTCCCCAGCCCCAACTGCCCCCTCTCACCTGGACGATTCCAAGTTCGCCCAGAGGTCTCCCTGCCTCCACTCCTGCCACAACACAGATCATGAGCCACCCAGAATGATTGTTCTCAGCCCTCCATTGGATGCCTTTCCCCGTGCTTACCATCCTCCAAAGGTTTCCCACGACACAACAAACAAAATCTAACCCCTCACCAGGCTTGCCGGCTCTGCGTAAGGAGGCCTGTCCACTTCTCGGCCGGCGTCGCCCTTCCCTCTCCCCTGGTTCACGTAGCTTCAGCCTCCCTGTTCTCTGACCCTGACCCCACCAAACTGTTCCCGTCGGGGCCTTTACACTTGCTGTCCCTCCCTATGTGCCCCCCCCTCATACTTCCATCTCCGGAGTTTTGCACGGCGGCCTCATGACGTCATGGCGGAGTTGTCTGAATAAAGGTCCCCCTCCTGGGTGCTAGGTGAGGCGATGGCCTGGTCATTTGCAACCAGCCTCTGGTGCTGTTTGGTCTGTCTTTGGCTTATGGTTTCTTGACTGCTTCCCCTCCCTACCCTGCCCCCTGTGCAGTTTCAGGACAGGATGGCCCGTCTCGTTCCCCTGTTTCCCTGGAGCAGCCCCTGGCTGATGCTGACTGGGATGCTTGCTCGGTGCCTTTTTCTTTCTTTTTTTTTTTTTTTTTAAAGATTTTATTTATTTATTGACAGAGAAAGAGATCACAAGCAAGCAGAGAGGCAGGCAGAGATATAGGGGGAAGCAGGTTCCCTGCCAAGCAGAAAGCCTGATGCGGGGCTCTATCCCAGGACCCTGGAATCATGACCTGAGCTGAAGGCTGAGGCTTAACCCACTAAGCCGCCCAGGCACCCCACTCAGTGCCTTTCTGAAAATCATGCACTATCCTTCGGAGTTCACCCGAGGTCCCCAGAGTCGGTCCCGACAGCCCCAACGTCTCAACTCCTGCTTCTCTTCCTGTCTACGCTCATCACTGTGTGTGCCGCGTGGCGCTGGGGACTCGCGGGCTCTCCACTCCCGAGTGCTGTCCCCCTGACCCTGTGTGTCTCTGCATGCCCGAGCGGAGCAGCTCTCAGTGCGGAAGGGCAGCACGGAGCCAGCAGCCCGGAGCACAAGGCTATGTTTCCCGGCAAGTCGCTCCTTTTCTGCCTTGGTTTCTTCCTCTGTGCAATGGAAGCAAAAAAATGAAGCCCCGCTGCCCTCAGGACTGCCGACAGAATGAAAGACAACGCTGCCAGCGTGGTCCGGGCGGGCCGGACACTGCCATGGGCTCCATGCACTCCCGCTCCCAGCCCAGGGCCAGGTGCTCGGGAAAATGCTGCTTGGCTTCTGGGTGGCCAGAGCGGGCACCGGAAGAAAAGCTTCCACGATTCGAAGGCCCTGTGGATGCCCGCTACAGGCACACGGGTGAATGGAATCTAGGTGCCGTACCCTGTTAGGTCAGCAGCAGGAGGACCAAAAAGCCTGCAGGTTTTCCAGCGGCTCTGCTCGTGGCTACTGACGCTGCCCCACCAGCTGGGTGTGGGGAGGCCGTGCAGGACCCCGGGCTTTCCGCCTGGCTGGGCCACCACCTCCTTCACCAGACCGGTCGGGCCAGGGCTCTCGGCCTCCGTTTCCGGATCTGTGTACCTCAGAACCAGACTCGCTAGGAAGTATCCAGACTTCAAGACCAACATTGCCAATACACATTTTTTCCCTCAAAGAGATGCTGAAGAATACTTTACAAAGATAAAAGACAGTTAATTTGGCTGAAGTGGAGGGTAAGAGGCCCAAAGCACCACTGACCTGGCTGCCCGACTGTGGGTCGGCTCTAAGGGCCTTTCAAGACGGAGAACTCTAAGACTCTTACTATTTTAAAAAACCTGTTTTGCTTCCTCCCCCTTTACTTCAGACTCGTTTTTCTGCAGCGGCAGTGGACAGGGTAAGTAAACTGCCTGAGCTTTTCACACTGTAGTTCACAGCTGAAAACGACTCCGGTCCTCACCCACTCTGGAAGTGCACACGCCTTTGAAATCAAGTATTCGGTTCTCCACAGCTCCACCCACAAGTCCTTCAGAGTTATAGGAAAATTGCTAAAACGATAGAAAACCGGCTGCAAGGGAGCAGGAATAAAGCCAACCACAAAGAGACAGTGTTTCCCAGGCCCTGGTGGCTCCGGGCCGAGCGGAAAGGACTCCGACAGCCTGGCCAAGGCTTCGATGCCCCCTCACCAAACACCCGCTTGGAGCAGAAGGCGTAGGGCCACAATCTGCTCGCCGCGGGGCCGGCTCTATTAGCTCGCTGCCAAACGCTTCCAGAACACCTGGCGGTGCCCTGGGAAAAATGCAGGGGACAGCCGTCCCGCCTTTCGCAGCCATGCAACCCTAGGCCAGCGCCCCCGCTTTCCAGAGGCTGGCTTCTTCCTCCTCAAAAGCCGAGTGCTGACACCTTCCTGATCCGCCAACACGGCCGACAGAACCAAGTAAGAAACCCGGTGAAGCAGCACTTTGTACAGCGAGGGCGACACAAAGTTAGTACTGAGTTAATCAAGTCGACACCCCAAGTTCCCGGGGGACAAAACTGTCTTATCACCGACCATGTTTCCTGGGGTCGCAGGGTGGGGAGAATCACAGCTGAGGTGTCACCCCCATGTCAGAGAGAGTGCCCACAAGGAGACCCGCACAGTGTGGCCTGGCTGCCACCTGCGCACGGCCTGAGCGGTGGGAGTCTGACGGGCCGATGGCCTCGGTCACCAGCCTCTCAAGCAGGTCAGGACCCTGCTAGTCAGTTCCTGAAGTTTCCATTTAAAAAGGAACCTCAGTGATTCCCTCTTTGCCCAGTATTCAGAGAAAACAACCTGAGAGAAGAGCCAGGACCTCAGAGCCAACCACAGCCCCCTAGATGGCTCAGAGCCCGTCTGCAATCCGAGGCAGCCGTCTGACTGCTGAGCAGTGCCTTCAACACAGAAGCCATTACAGATCCCAGACATGGAGGGACACGGGCCCATTTAATGACACACCGGCAGATGGAGAGGGGGTGGGCTCTGTGCCTAATTTGCCCTGAGACCCCGGGTAAGTCCCTCCCCCTCTGGTCCCTGATCTCCCCCTTAGTATAACAAGGGGGTCTGGGATGATTTCTATGGTCTCTTCAGCTCTACACGATTATGAGTTTAGGTTTCCTCTTGACATTCCTCTGTCCCCTTTTTGGTCCCCATACTCACCCCGTGGCCATGGCTGAAAGGCTTAAGCACAGGGAACCCTGAGGAGGTGAGTTCTGTCCTCCCACAGGCTATGCCGGTCAGAGGACCACGGACCCTCGGAGGGCAGCAACTTGATTTTTAGATTCTACTTAAGACCAAACAGGAAAAGGAAGCTGAACCAGAGACAAAGGGGAAACAAACCCCAGTTACAAACTGAAACCCAGGGAGAAGACAGAGAAACGAGAGGCTCAGAGCGCAGAGCCCCCACCTCCCGGCGTGGGCGGCCGAGCCACCGCGCCACCCCATGGCGCTCCCATGGCCCACGGCCCGGCCTCCAGCCCCGAAGCAAAGTCCTTCCGGGGAGGCTGCAGCCGCCGGCTGGGGCTGGGACCTGCGGTGGTCCCCACCTGCCCCCCCCCACCCCCCCCGCCCGCTCACTGCCGCCCTGCTCGGCCACAGCCGCCTGACAGGCCTGGGCCTAGCTCTTCCCACCTGCTACAGAAAGGGGGGGGGTCCCTGTGGGCGGCTTCGTGGAGGCTTTTGTGAAAAGCCTCAGAGAGCTCAGAGATGCCCTCCCTGATCCCCTGGAGAAGACAGGCCGCGTAGCGACCTTTAGGGAGCTGCTGAAGGTTTACTGCTGACTCTGGTATCAGTTTTGCTCCTGGAAGAGGAGACGCTTGTCTCTAACGCGGAGGGCTCGGTCAGCAGCTGAGGGCCTGCCGGGAAAGGCGCGAGGAGCACTGGAAAGCTGGCTTCGTCACTTGCTCACTGAGAGACCCTGGGGCTTTGGCTTCCTCAGCTGTGGGGGGGGCTCAAGGTCCCAACCCTGCCCGCCTCCACTGCGCTGTGGTGGACGAGAGGCCCATTCCCAGTCCCTCATTCAGGCCTGTGCTCGAACCAGGAGACGGAACGCTGAAGAGGACGGCAGTCTTTCAAGTCCTGGGAGGGCTTTCGGAGTCTAGAAAGGAAGACGCTGGAATGCTAGTGAATACATGTGTTAAAACGCTATCACGGGTCCAGGGAAAAACAGCTCCACCAAGGAAGGAAGGAAGAGCTCTCAGCACTCTGGATGTTGAACGTGTCTTGGAAGAGACTTGCAAAGACAGGTCCTTCCCTCTGAGCTCTGCTGTAGGAGCGAGACACAAATTTTGACATAACTGTGCATTTCACTTTCCTTGACTTCAAAATATTTTCTCTTTTCCCACAGGACTTCTTCTTTTATCTATGGGTTATTTAGAAGCATTTTAGTTTCTGTTTCTTAAGCATCTGTTACTGTTACTTACTTCTAATTTAATTCTATTGTGGACAAAGAACATACTTAGCACAACTTCCTTTGTTTCTCCAGGAAGGCTTTCAATCCTTTCAGATTTATGGAGACTTGTTTAGTGGCCCGGCAGGTAGTTTACACAGTGAATGTACTGTGTGCACAAGGACGTGTGTGTTAAATGTGGGTCCAGTGCTCTAAAAGTGTCAGGTCGGTGCTGTTCAGATCTAAGTCCTTACTGGTATACTGATGTGTTTTGTCTGATGGTTCTGTCAACTGCTGAGAGGAAGGGTTAAAGTCTCCAGCTGCTGACAGCGGATTTGTCTATTACTCTCTTTAATTCTGTCCATTAAATTTTTTTTAAATTTATTTGACAGAGAGAGAGATCAAGCACAAGTAGGCAGAGAGGCAGGCAGAGAGAGGGGGAAGCAGGCTCCCTGCCAAGCAGAGAGCCTGATGCGGGGCTCGATCCCAGGACCCTGGAATCATGACCTGAACTGAAGGCAGAGGCTTAACCCACTGAGCCACCCAGGCGCCCCTAATTCTGTCCATTTTTACTTCATGTATTTTGGAGCTCTTGCTCGGTACATAACCTTTTATGGTTATTGTAACTTCCTGATGAACTGACCCTCTCATCAGTATGAAATGTCCCTCTTTACCACTGGTGTCATTTTTGTCTTTAAGTTTACTTTGTCTGGTATTAACGTAGGCATCTGGGTTTTCTTATTGCCTGGGGTATCTTTCTCCATCCTGTACTGGCTTTCTATTGTTTCTGTAACAAATTACTGTGCACTTAAAGCTTGTAACACAAATTTATGATCTTAAGTTTTGTGAGATAATAGGTCAGAAGTCTGACATAGATCTCAAGGGTCTCACTGAGCTAAAATTAAGGTGTTGGAAGCGCTGGCTTACCTTCTGGAGGCTCTACAGAATAATTTCCTGGCCTTTCAGCTCCAAGGGGCCCCCCACCCTCCTTCCCCATGGCCCCTTCCTCCACTTGCGAACTGTAGTACAGTGTCACTACAACTCCTTCCCCCACCCTAAGGTCTCTTCCTGACCACAGCCAGGAAAGGGTCTCCCCTGCTTGCTTCTCGTCCTTGTTAGATCTGGGTTTTGTGGGGGCGGGGGGAGCGGGGCTTTTATTTTTTCCCCTCTTACTGAGGTATAACTGACAAAAACTGTATTGATATGTATAATTCATATTTGAGGTCAAGATAGATGTATGCACTGTGAAAAATCACCATGGTCAGGCTTCTTAACATGTCCCACACTTCACACACTTATCATTTTCTTTGTCCCCCACCCCTTTTCTTTTTAGGTTCTCTGCCTTTAAGAACTCACATGATTAGACCAGGTCACTGGATAATCAGGAGAGATGCCCGTCTTAATGTGCGTCACTCTGATTATCTGCAAAGTCCCTTAAGTCCAGTAAGGTAACATAGTCACAGCTTCTGGGGATGAGGGTGGGCTGGCAGCATGGTTCTGGAGACTAAGCTTCTGTCTACTTTCAGCCCCTTGTCCCTTTGTATTTAAAGAGGGTCTTACAGCCAGTATACGATTGAGTCTTGCATTTTCATCTGGCCTGACAATCTCTATCTTTTAACTGGAGTAATTAGTCCATTTATATGTAGTTTACTAATATGGTTGGATACAGGTCTGCCATTTTGCTATTTGTTTTCTGTCTGTCTCATCTGTTTTGTTTTCTCTGTTTCTCTTTTTCTGCATTCTTTTGGGTAAATACTTTTTAGAGTTCCACTTTAATTTCTCCTTTGACTTTTAGCTAGACCTCTTAACATTATTTTTTAGCAGTCTTTCTAGGGATTGCAATATACATTCTTAGCTCTGTACTTAGAATACTTAGAATTACTTAGTATATCCTTTAGAATTACTATTGTACTACTTCATGTAAGCATTAAGTACACAGCAATCATCCTTCACAAGTCATCACACACATTACAATAGTCCCAATATGTTATAAGTTTTTGCTTTAAGGGATGCCTGGGTGGCTAAGTTGGTTAAGCCGCTGCCTTTGGCTCAGATCATGATCCCAGGGTCCTGGGATCGAGTCCCGCATCAGGCTTCTTGCTCTGCAGGGAGCCTGCTTCTCTCTCTGCCTCTGCCTGCTACTCTGCCTGCTTGTGCACTCTCTCTCTGACAATAAATAAAATCTTAAAAAATTTTTTTTTGCTTTAAATGGTCATATACACACATATATATAAATATATATATTTAATAATAAATAGTCCTCCATATTTACTCATTTACTTTTACTTTCTAGTACTCCTCATCCCTTCCTAAACATCCAAGCTTTCTGGTATTTTTCTTTAGCCTGGGGAGTATATATCAGGTACACTAGCAACAAATCCACTATTCTTCTTTTGTTTGAAAAACACCCTTATTTTGCCAACATACTTGAAGATACTTTTTCCTAAGTAGAGAATTTAGAGATTTTTCTTTTCTTTTAGCAGTTAAAAAAAAAAAAAAAATGTTGTTCCACTCTTTCTGACATCCATGTTTCTGCTGAGAAGTCAGCCATCATTTGTATTATCGTCCTCTGTATATAATGTATCATATTTCTTTTGGCCACTTTTAGTATTTTCCTTTTCTCTGGTCTCCAACAGTGTAACTATGACATGCTGAAGTGTGGTTTTCTTTGTATTTTCCCTGCTAGGGGTTTCCTAGGATTTCTTGGATATGTAAGTTAAGGTTTTTCAGCAAATTTGGGAAGGTTTTGGCAATTATTTCTTCTAGCCTTATTCTTCTGCCCCATTTCCTTTCTCCTCTTCCTCCAGGATTCCAGTCACACCCATGTAGACCTCTTGGTATCATCCCACAAAGTCACCAAGGCTTTTAATTTTTTTCAGTATTATTTCCCTGGTTTGCAGATTAGGTGATTTCTATTGACCAGTATCCAAGTCCACTAACCCTTTTTAAATACAATCTCTGATCCATTTTTGATCTCCTGTGGTGAATTTTAAAATTTCAACTCTAGTACCAGAATTTTTATTTGGTAAATTTTTTACAATTTCCATTTCTCTGTACGTTTGCCCATTTTATCCATCTTCTAAGTCTCTGAACATATGTATAATAGCAACTTGGAAGTACTTGCCTGCAAATTCAAACTTCAGAGTCACTTCAGGGTCTACTGATTGCTTTTCCCCTTAAGTAGGGGCCACATCTTCTGACTCTTTATATGTCCACTAATTTATGATTGTATGTTAGGCATTGTGATGACATAGTGCAGAGAGTCTGGGTAATACAGTCTTTCTTTAGAGGCACTGAATTTGCCCTGGCAGGCAGGTAAATTACTGGCAGATTCTTTTGTTGAAGTCAAGTGTGTATTAATTCTTTTTTAAAGTTGCATTTCCATTTGAACTTTGTCCCAGGGTGTGGCCCTTACTCAAGGGCACAGTCCCCACTTCTAAGGTATGGCTGCTCTGGGGTGTCAACTGAACCCTTGAGGAGCTTGGTGAGGTCTCTTCATTCAGGTGACTACACTCTCTTAGGTTTCCCGGCAAAGCATGAACTTGGCATCATCATTCAGTCCTCAGTCTGACAGCAGGTAACCTGTGCTAGGGCTCATAGACAAGTCTCATTCTACACATGCACAGCCAGCCAGCCCTTAGCCAACAACCCAAAGTGAATCCCTACACAAAACTCTATCCTTGCTCCTACCACAAGGCTTCCTTTTCTCTATTTCTTTGTCCTACAACATCCAGCTATTTTGGTAACCTAGAATTCCATTATCTGAGTTCTGAGCTCACTAAGATCAACTTTGAGCTTGAGGCCCACCATTCTGTGCCCAAACCAGAAAGAAGCCCCAGGCAGAAAGCCAGAGCCATTGTGGGGCTTACCGTGTTTCTTTACTCAAGACTAAGAGCCCTGTGCTACCTATCAATGCCTGAAAACAGCAAGAATTTAATATCTTTTTTTTTTTCAAGAATTTAATATCTTATGTGAGTTTCAGTATCCATATATTCAGGTGCTTCATATATTTTGTTCAGTTCATAGTTTTTTTTTTGTTTTTTTGTTTTTTTTGTCAGGAGAGTAAGTCCGCGATCATTCCTGTGTCATGGTCTGAAGCAGAAGTCAAGGATTATTAAACTACCAAAGGGTAGTTTAATGCTCACTTTCTGAGCATTTCCTGAAGATGCTAGCCTGAGTGTAAACATCTTCACTGTAAGAAGATGGCTTTCCCTTCCATCCTTCATTCCACTGTCCTCCAGTCATGTTTCTACTGCCTTTTCTTGGTTTCCATGGATAGATAAGAGGTAAGAGTGACCCTTCTGAGGGGCATTTTTTTAACCCTGTCATCTAGCTTTAAGAAGGAACTTATGTAAATTATGAGGACTAAGACATATAGAAATATTTTTGGCTAGGGTGTTATGAGATACAGATTCTAGCCCATGCTCTATTACTGACATGCCATACATCCTTGGGCATTTATTTCTCCACTCTCAATCCTGGTTTCTTCTTCTGTTCAATGAAAGGACTGTCCATATTCATAATTGTGAATGCAGGTACAACACCAATTCCCACCTCAATTGTGTCAAGGCAACAGAAAATGTAGGAAAAATAGGATAGGCACTGTTAACACCTGAAGAACCAGTCAGTGAGGGTGTTCAGTGATGTCCTGTTTAAGGCAGCACCTTATAATGTTACTATGAATTGGGCTCGGCACTCAGTACACTCTTCAGGATGCAGCAGGTGCTAATGCTGACTGCTCGGACTACACGAATGAATGAATGGGAAGGTCTCACACAGGATACTAAATGCTAAGGCATTTGGCTCTGCATCTTGAACATAGTAAATGCTCAGTAAGTATCAACTGTATTGGCTTGGATGGAAAGAGATGTTTCCCATGTGTCTAGATCCCAAGAGAGAGAAGAATGGTTGACGACAAATCAGGGAACTACACTACAGGACACTTTACTTAAGAGATCAAATTCAAAGGCTTGTGTTGTGGCTTGGGAGAGTCATCTAACTTCTATGGATCTTCGTTTTTCTTTTTCTGTAAACAGACTATTCTCTCTTCTACTCTCTTGGTGGGATGTTTGAGCATAAAATGGTCCTTGACTAAGAAATACAGAAAAAAATTTTTGCTTCCCAATACTAGTTTTTCATGAGAATCTGTGTCAAAAAAAAAAAGACAGTGTTCTGAGTAGAAGGTCCTCGTGTCCTTGGAGTGGAGGACAGGGGGCTGGAGCACAGAATTAGTTACCATCCGTGACACATTATGAAAATCTCCCGGCAATGCTGCATGACCAAATGCAGTCACACCTGGCTTTGCCCTTCAAGACCCAATTTACATATCACCTCTTCAATGAAGTGTTTATCGAGCCCCAGGATAGACAAAGTTATTCCTGCTGTGGTGTTTCTCCTGCAGTTTACAATATTATCCATTTAACTGTCACAGATGTTTGTTCTTTAGGGAGGGGCTACTACGTTTTGTTCATCTTTATCACCGGTTGTGCTCAGCACAATTCTTGGGATACATACTGTGTGTTCAGAATATTTGTTAGGCTATTCTGCTGAAAAGACTGGTACTCAGGAAGTATGTGAATTACTATTGTACAGAGAGGGTACTGACATGGTCTTGTTTTTCACATGTCAGCATCTGGAAAGGGAATGCTTGAATCTGGTCTGCAATACAGGGTACTCTGCCCCAGGTAACTTCCATCCCGACCAAGCTCCTGGCCAAACTCATCTGCAGCATAAACAGACATTACCAGCCAAGTCAACTGAATGTTCCAAAGAAATAATGATGAACTCACAGGGGAAAATCAGAGCATCTTTGAGAAGTCCAAGCACTATAAAAGACTTGGAAGAAAAAGAACAAATGAAGTAACCTGGGATATATAATAAGAAATACATTTTGATCTCTGTTCCTGTTTCTGAACACAGATTAATGTCATCGTGGGTGGCAGCAATACTCTGTGTCTGGGTCTTAGTCTATAAGGGTGACCGAATGATGAAATGCCACTAAGAGAAAAGTCTGATGTTACTCTCAGCTCCCCCGTGAAACAAGAGGCATGGTATTAGGGAAGCACCAGCGTTGTCGGGAGGCAGGAAGGAGCAAGGGGAAAGAACAGGCCACAGCCCTTCTGGGGGTTTCTGGGGGAAAGGCAGGGCAGGGTAAGCAGATTAGAATTGCTAGTTTGAATAATTCCCACAGGCGGGAGGGGACAGGGGCTGTCCCTAGTTGTTCGGGGTAGCTTCGGGCAGGGGAAATCCTGGCCTGGGGACTGTGAGTCAGATAAGGGAGGGGGTGGGGATGTGACTGGGATGGAAATGGGGCCCCTAACAGTTTATTGTCTATAGGAATTAGCCAGCTCGGTGAGCCTCTCCCTAGCTAGCAAGGTCTCCCAAAGATGTCAAAACATTAAAAAATATAATTAATGGGGGGAGGCATGGGAAGAGACTGCTTCGTGAGTATGGAGCTTCCTCCAGGGGAGGTGAAATTGTGTTGAAACCGGATAGCGGTGATGGTTGCACAACACTGAGAACGCACTCGGTAACACGGAACTGCAGATTAAGATGGATTTAAATAATAGTTACAAAAAACTGGGGGAAGCAAAGATCTAGTAAAGTTTCTTATTGCCTGAGGTTTAACTGTTTGATAAGCAGTAATAATCAATAGCCATTTTTAAGGAAAGCTTATCTGTAACTTAGGACAGAAATTCCAGGTGTACCAGTCCTTGTGTGTGCGGGTATTAGTCTATGTGGAACGGAGGGAGGTGAGAGAATACTGAGGACTGAGGCGGCCATGGACATTGAGAGCCTTAAATCAATGACAACAAAAAATAAGTATAAGTGGGGCGCCCAGGTGGCTCAGTTAAGTGTCTGCCTTCGGCTCAGGCCACTATCCCAGGGTCCCAGGATTGAGCCCCACGTTGGGCTCTCTGCACAGTGGGGAGCCCGCTTCTCCCTCTCCCTGCCATTCCCTCTGCTACTCCCCCAGCTTGTGCGCTCTCTCTACCTCTCTGTCAAATAAAACAATAAAGTCTTAAAAAAAAAATGTGTGAACAGACGTCATAGTAAGTTAGGAGTAGCAACCAGGAAAATGAAAATAGAATGTATGATTTTGAATTTGTATTTTTAGATAATTTAATCTATGTACCCAGAAGGTGGGGCAGGAGAAAAAACAAGGAGAAAAAGCATTAAAAAACACACACAGAGAGAAAATATAGAATAAGACAGTAGAAGCAAGAGCTGCTACTCTCATCTCTGAATTTTTTCCGCTTGTGTACCCTCTAGAAATATTTAGGAAAATTATGTATCCTGTTGCATGGTTTTAGGTGGCATCTGTAATTTTTCTTGAGATGGCTGCAAGGTATTTAACATTTAACAACATTATATGTAGTATATGTGCATCGAGTATGTTAAATTTATGAATACAACTTAACATGTGAGCTTAAGTTCTTTCTATTTTTTAAAAGTTTTTATTTATTTATTTGAGAGAGAGAGAGCATGAGCAGGGGGAGGGAGAGAGGGAGAAGCAGACTCCCCGCTGAGCAGGGACCGAGACATGAAGCTTGATCCAGGATCCTGGGATTGTGACCTGAGCTGAAGGCAGATGCTGAACTGACTGAGCCACCCAGGTGCCCCAGCTCTTTCTTTTTTTTTTTTTAATTTAAAGATTTTATTTATTTTAGAGAGAGAAAGTGTGTGTACAAGCTGGGGAGAGGCAGGAGAAGGGCAGAGGGAGAGGGAGAGAGAGAATTTCAAGCAGACTGTGCTGAGTGCAGGCATCATGACCTGAGCTGAAACCACGAGTCAATGCCCAACTGACTGAGCCACCCCGGAACCACTAAAGAGTTTATTTTTAAATAATCTCTAGAGCCAGTGCTGGGCTCAAACTCACAGTCCCCAGATCAAGAGTTGCTCACTCTTCCAACTGAGCCGGCCAGCCGCCCCTAAGCATTTTCGGTTGATGAAGAAGGTCTGCCAGCAAACCGAATTGGCAGCGCCCGTTTACTTGGTCAAACTATTCAGCAAATCAAATCTACTTGCTGTAAGAAAAATTTCGACGGATTTTCCAACTCAGACGTGCTTATACACATCACCGTGAGAGCACACCACCTCTGAAGTCTTTAGTTCTAAACAGACAACCACAGAGAAGAGGCGTGGTGCTTGCCCACGAGTCGGGGGCCTTGCTGAAATGGAGGCTGCCCTCTTCAACATTCTCCATAGCCGCTACCCCTGCTCTCCGGAAACTCTCCTTCACGGCCAATGCAGCCTCGCACGAGTCCTCTGTTTGGACCGCTGACTGCTGGGAGAGCCCGAGGCACTGAATCTTCCTAAGATTTGGAAAGGCAGGGACACCTGGGTGGCTCGTGGGTTAAAGCCTCTGCCTTTAGCTCAGGTCATGATCTCATGGGATCGAGCCCCGCATCAGGCTCTCTGCTCAGTAGAGAGCCTGCTTCCCCCCCACCGCCCCCGCCTGCCTCTCTGCCTACTTGTGATCTCTCTCTCTGTCAAATAGAGAAATAAAATTAAAAAACTAAAAAAAAAAAATTAAAAAAAAAAAAAGATTTGGAAAGGCAGGCGGTGTGTCTTCTGCTTGGGTGAGAACAGAGGAATCCTGAAAGGTGGCAGGAGAAAGCGGAGCCAGCTCGTCGCAGGCAAGCTGCCAGACAGATCCGTGTCAGGACGGAGGATGTGTGGAAGCGGCAACTCTGGGAGTGGATTCCCTCACACAGCCCTTGCCCGTGCAGTCTCAGGGACACACGTGGCCTGGTTGGTAGGCAGCTGCACTCATGTGAAAGCAGTGACCTACCACAAATGGGTTAAACATCACTGGTCGAGAGACAGGGATTGTTGGATTTGATAAAAAACAATGACCAGAGTCAGGCAGTTTACACAAGACAGTTAAAACAACAGGATAATTCCATAATGCAACTTCAAAAATGGGAAAGTTATAAGGCAAATATAAATAAAAGAACACCATGTTAGCAATTCTGATACCAGACAAACAATTTGAGAAAAACATGATCAAGGGTCTAGAGGAATATTAATTAGTAGGAAAGTAATCATGACTGTGTATGTATGTATTATAGATGCCACTCTATAAAGTAACTGAAAGATTTGGGGGAGAAAGGGTTAAATAAACAATCCCAGTGAAGACAAAAATACATGATTTCTTGGATATTTTTAAAAATAGAGAGATACAAAGTAAAAAAGGTGGGAGCCATTAGCCACCCACTCAGCCCTTATTTTAAAGTTTTATTTGTTTAAAGTTAGAAAACTCAAACTACAGAAGACACAGAAGGTAACGTAAGGCTCCTTCCCTCTCCCCTGGTCCTCTCTCCCCAAACATAACCCTGTTGACCCTGGGGAAATGGAGTGCGGACTCCAGTTCTCAGTATCCCAGCCCATTGCTGCTTTTGTTACATCTCTGTGTCCCCTTGAGGAGGATGTGCTACAGTCTGTCCTGCTTTGGACAGAGGGACCTGAACAATGTTAACACCTCAAACAGTGACGCGTGAAGACCAGGGGAGGGAAGGAAGCCAGCCATTATGTGGTACGTGCAGAGCAGGCAAGTCTGTAAAGACAGAAGGCAGATCTGTGGTTGTCTAGGGCTGGGGGAAGGGCTGAGGGGAACCTGGGGAGTGACGGCTAACGCGTACAGTGCTCGCTTCTGGGGTAACCCAAATGTTCTACAATACACTGTGACGACGGTGGCAAGACTGGATATACTAACACTACTGAACTGTACACTTTCACTGGGTGGAATTCCGCGGTTTGTAAATTGTATCTCAATAAAGTCACTATTAAAAAATGCTCCGGGGCGCCTGGGTGGCTCAGAGGGTTAAGCCTCTGCCTTCGGCTCAGGTCATGATCTCAGGGTCATGGGATCGAGCCCCGCATTGGGCTCCCTGCTCAGGAGGGAGCCTGCTTCCCCCTCTCTGCCTGCCTCTCTGCCTACTTGTGATCGCTGTCAAATAAATAAATAAAATCTTAAACAAAAAAAACAAAACAAAAAAAAGCTCCAGAGGCACCTTGGGTGGCTCAGTCGGTTAAGCATCTGACTCCTGGTTTCGGCTCAGGTCATGATCTCAGGGTCACAAGACTGAGCCCCACATCAGGCTCCGCTCTCAGTGTGGAGTCTGCTTGAGATTCTCTCCTGCTCTCTCTGCTCCTCTCTGTGCCCCTGCACGTGCTCTCTTTCAGACACATAAAAATTTAAAAAAAAAATGCTCCAAATGCAGATGGAAAATGCTTTCAAATGAGTTATGAATTAACAGGGGGACTTTAGGATTGTTGGAGAATCATCCCACCATTTTGTCTCCCATCAGAAACAATGCTCAGTAGAAAGGACTTCATCCAGGGTGACGGTTCTAAATTATTTCAGCTTTCCAGAAAGTGAAGAGAAAATACAACGAAGCAAGGGTACTTCTGACTACAGAGGCCTCCCCAGAACACAGCAGGTGTAGTGCCCGTGCCCAGGCTTCTGGGCGAGTCTATGAACTCCATCTGACAACTACTCATTTCTCAAGCCATACGCTGAGTACTTTCATGCTTCCAAACCTTCTGCCTCCTCTCAATGGTTTCTAATGGTTTTACTGAGCATTTGAAGAAAACAGGACACTCAGTTAGATTTAGCTGATGACAAATAAAATCAATCCAGAGGAACATAATAATGAGCAACCATTTTTCATCAAATTACTGGAGCTTTTTGTTTTAACGTAGGCAAACGGTCCGCATGTTTAGTTTCAAACGTAGGTCATTTGTACGAATCTAACACCTGTACAGATCTGTGGAATCCCTGGCACGGGAGATTGCCTCCGTCCCTCCCCAAACTCCCTCCAGCTGTCCTGGGGTGGCACCCCAACCCCCCCCCCCCACTTATTCCTGGCAGCCACTGATGTGTCCTCCAGCACAGACCCTTTCTTCTGGAGAGTGCCACACTGCTGGAAGGTACAGCATGTAACCATTTTTATGACAGCTTCCTTCACTCAGCATTAACGCCTCTGAGACTCATCTGAGTTGCTGTGTTTATTCAATGATTTGGTTTTGCCTTTCTTCGTTTTTGCCGGCTAGTTCTCTGTTGTATGGCTTATCACAAATTGTTTCTCCGTTAAGTTCAAGAACGTCTGAGTTGGCCTTGGCCATTATAAACAGAGCTGCTACCAACAGCCATGCACACACGTACAGGTTTTTATTGAATATAAGTCTTCATTTCCATAGGGCAAACATAGAGGACTAAGGTTTCAGGGTTAAATGGTGACTTTTATAAGAAACGGCTGCACTGTTCTCCGGAACGGCTGGACCATTTTCCTTCCTACCAGCTGCTGCTCCGCAACCCCATCAGCCTCTGTGTCCTCAATATTTTATTTCAGCCACTCTAACACGTATGCAGAGACCTCGTTGTGACTTTAATTTGCATTTCTCTAATGACAGCTGGTGCTGTGCATCTTTCCACGTGACTGTGCGCCATCTGTATACCCTCTTCGGTGACGTGTCTACCTAAGTCTTATGCCCATTTCAAAACACAGGGCTGTTTTCTTACTGTTAAGTTCAGAGAGTTCTTTACAAATTCTGAAGACAAGGCCTTGTGATATGTAAATGTTTTCTCCAAATCTGTTTCTTGTCTTTCATTCACCTAACGTCATTTTTTAAAGAGTGACAATTTTTAATTTTAATTTAAGTCCACTTTGCCTTACTTCATCTTCTGTGGATGGTGCTTTGGCTCTTATGCATGTGGGCTGCTTGCCCAGCCCAGTGGTCGTGAGGGCTGTCAGGTTTCCACCCAGCAGTGCTGTGGCTGGACATTCAGGGCTAGAATCCATTTCGAGGTAACCTGGGTGCGACGTGGGAGGACTGGGCCCAAGTTCCTTTTTCTGGTCTATCGATGTCTGATTGTTCCCACTCCATCTGTTGGCTTTCTCCATTGAATGGCCTTTGCCAGCCATCAACTGACAACTGATTTCTGGACTTTTCCATCTAAGTGTCCGACATCTCCATAAGTCATCTTGAAAACCCCCAGGCACGCTGGTCGCTCCTGCATCCACCTCTCATCAGAACTCAGAACTAGACAAGTAGTTCAACTAGACGGTGATGGCGTCCTTGACTCACCTGTTTTGCGACGTTGGCTGTGGAGTATGTCACCCTTTCCGCGGGTTGGACAGCACATGGAATACTAAGATCAGTTTTTGGTATCACAATGCTAGAGGTACCGGCAACCTGAAACATTCTGGAAGGGGGCCTGAGCCGATGAGGCCAACAGAGATCCTAACACAAGAGGACAGGCTGAGGAAAACGGGGCATCTAGCCTGGAGAGATAGATGGAAAATAACAACACTCGTTCTAGGCCTCTGAGATGGAGCTCCCTGGAAAGAAAGCGTCCTTCTTTCATGTGATCCCCAGCAGATGATTAGGGCCAGTGACCACAAGCAGGCACTGTGCTAGGTACTGGGAGTCTGGGGATGGACAAAATACACTTTTGCCTGCAGGAGTGGGGAGCCACAGAGAAAACTACTTTGGTTTGACATAGGCCATCCAGCCAACTGTAGAAAACCGGACAAAATGACTGGCTTTGATTTTGATTTTGCATGATTGCCAAAGACGGCCTGTCAGCTCTATGTTCAACAAATGATTCGTTTGTCTTTGGGTCTAATGGCCAAATGAAAGTCCTGAGGTCAGGTGACAGAAAGAGATCTGCCCAAGGTCTCCAACAGTGCTTGCAAAGCCGCGTTGGAAACCAAGCCTGATGCTTAGATCAGGATTTTTGTTCACTAGCTGTTAAAATTCTTAATCAGCACTGTGTCTGCTGAAGAGTAAACAACCCAATGCCTTCTTGCAAATCCTGTCTCCGGGCTTCTTCTGACCCTTTAGGTTTTCAGTCTTGCAGGCTCACTGCCTCAGAGGCCTTTAAAAGAGAAAAGGATCCTTCACTTTGAAATTTCAACCCTTGTTTTCAGTGACAAGAAAAAAAATCATATCAAATCAGACAGGTCTTTTCTGAAGATTTTATTTCTGCTCTGAGCTGCTTCTGGGTCACCTACTGCTCTAATTATGCTGGAAGTGAACCTGGCTTTCATGAGATTCAGGACATGGCTGGAGGAAAAAGTTGTCAAAGCTACTTAAGATCATCAGTGCTCACACTGGGCTCAGAGCATTCCAGGAATTCACTGATTCATTCCATAATTCATTCCGCTGGTTAACCGCAGACACCCAGGGAGAGCAGACGTCACTGACGGATTTAGTGCTAACACACCCAGGGCAGGACAGAGCAGGAAAACACTTGGGTTTAACGCTAGTCCCCTCCCCAAGCTCCTCACGTGAGCAGCATGGAGCAGGAGAAAGGAAGGACTCGAGGTTCCCTGGCCGGCTTGTTCCCTTCTAAGGTGTGCTCCCTCTAAAGGGAAGCAGTGACTCCGGGGCTTCCGCGCGGACAGAGTTCTGGAGAGGCTCAGTGGAGATGACGGATGGGCAGAGTGCCTTGCGCACTGAGAAGCACTGTACCCAGGTGAGAGATTTATTCATTTAACAAACACGTGCTGGGCACCGATTAAAGAACACGCATGCTGCCGAACACCAAGGATGTCCGGTTCCAGAAAAGAGGTCCCTGCATCGAGAAGACAATGCGATGCGGCAAGCTCGAAGGTGAGAAGAGCACAGGCTGGGAGGCTGAGGCGGGGGCCCTCGCCGGTCTGGGCAGGAAGAGAAGATGACTGTGAAGACGGAGCGTGAACAGAGAGGATTCAGGCAGGAGAGAGTGTGCCAGGTTCTAGAAGGTATTTAATACTGGAAATGGTCTGCAGAGTGGGCACTGATTCTATTACTGTGACCCCTACTGTGTCACAAAGCAGTGGCTTCAAGGAAGCTGCTCACTATCCCACAACGCGCAGCCGCCACAACAGAGTCACCCACCCCGATGTCACCTGCGCCAGGCCGCTGTGAAAGCCTGCTGTGAAGGAAACTGAGGCCCGCACTGGAGAAGCAACTAGTTCCAAAGGCTGCAGTGGGTTAGCGACAGGGCTGAAACCGGCACGCAGGTCTCCCGTGGCCCAGCATCTCAGACAGGTCTCCCAGGTGACAGGGGCGCGGGTCTGCAGCTGGGCAGCACCGCAAAGGGGCACAGAGGACGACATGGCTGACTGACGGGACAAGAAAAAGTCACGCCTCCATGCAGGAGCACCACCAGCAGACAGGGCTGCGAGCAAGGACGGCAGAGAGAAAGGGGGGACAGGAAGCAGCAGAGGAAGGAAGTGGGCAGCCGTCGGTCTATTTCTGCTCTCAGACAGAGCACCCTCTCGCAGTTCTATAGCGATCTGCATTTGAAGAAGCTGGGTGCACTCCCAAGCATCACAACCAGGGAGGGGGCGAGGCAAAAATGAATATTCTGGACCTGGAAGCGCGAAGGGCTCTACCGCAGGCCCCAGAGCTCTTTGGAGAGAGAGAAGTCCCTGGTGAATACTGCTGCAGCCCCGCCCCAGACACCTGTTCCTTGACTTGCCTGTGGTCCATGGAGGCAGGATAAGTCTTGAAGGGACTTTGCTGTGAGCTCAAAGGAGAAACTAGGTACAGGAGGGCAGGCCCTCAAAAGCTGCGGAACCGATGTAGGAACAGAGAGGCCCTGCCGACTGGGCTCCACTCCCTGGGTCTCAGGACCAGGGATCTAACGGCAGGCAAGTCCCTGGCTTGTCTGGGCATCCCCGCCCATCCTGACAGCCAAAGACCCACAAGACCGCTCTCAGGAGCACTGCCTGCTCTGAGAATGGAGTCCATTCTATTTTAAAATTTTCTTGTCCTGAAGCCAATGACACTACTTTCAAGTATGGCCAACAAAAACTATTACTAGGAGGGCAGCTGGGATAGCTTCGTTCCTTAGTCTAGGCTGAAAGGAAATAAAATCACTTTGTTAATGAATTAATTTTCAAGAACCTGAAATCCTTAAAAAATCTTTGTCCAAGTTTCCAGGCTGCTGTTTCAGGCAGTTGCACAGATACCTAATTCAATTCCCTGCCACGCTAACATTTCTGCTGCAAACGGTACACGAGCGTGTGGCGAGTGGTGGTGGTGGCCCGCAGGCCCCCAGATGCCTGCGGCAGGGTGCTGCGGGGCGAGCCCCAGGCTGGGCCGTGGGACACAGGCCACACCTGCTCTGGGGCGTCTGGCAGCCCCGTCACCTTTCAGGGCCTTGCTCCCCTCCTCTGCCACATGAGGGAATGGGTGCACGGGCCATCGGGGCACACCTGGTGCGGATGCCCCAGAACTATTCTAAGCCTCGACTGGTCTCAGTCTCGGCGTCTTCACTGCTACTCTGCTAATGAAGATTAAATACAAGAAGGAATGGGAAAGGTTCTTGAAAAGTAGACCACCTCACTGGTCAGAGAAGCTTGTCACGGAGATGGGATGCTGAAAACTCCCCTTTCTTAATGATAGTAACGGGCTTTGTACTGACACCAGCTGACTCCCGTGCAGGGGCCCTGGGCGCCGGTCGTCACTTAGGAAGCGCACTCACAGGTGTGTCCGGAAGGTCCTGCACAGACGGCACCATAAGTACTGAGTGGGACTGTCCCCATCTGCAGGAGTTACACTGTTCCCGCCACAAAGCCAAAATTGTCCCCGTGGCCTCATTCTCACTTACACGCTACCGGGGTCTTCTTACAGAGGGGAAATTACGTTCCCTATGACCCTGGGTGTGCGTCCTCCGGGCAACGGCCACCGTCTGGCACTCCCTTCCTAGCCTGCGGTACTCTCTCCCATCAGCTTCCGGTGGATTCCACCTCCAGCTCATCAGTCTCGGTCTAGCTAACGACGGAGTTCAGGATTTAAAAATTCAACAACAGCAACAACAAAATCCCATCATCCAGGCCTGGAATCTATGAACCAACGTATCTGTCATTGACACATGCCACTAAAATCTTTCCTGCTAACAAGAGGCACCCAGGTCTGCTGGTGTCCGCACACTGGGTGTCCACACACACAACACTCCAGCAGAAACTTCTTGAAGACATTGGTCTTGGAGTCATCTATTAGCCAGTGGCTCAATGCAACTTCTCCCTTTGCCAGAGCCTCACGGAGTTCACAAACTGTCGCTCATCATGAAACATTTCAGCTGTTACTAGTAACACCCCGCCTCGACTTTCACCCAATCTCCGTCTTTATAGCACTAAGCTTGCCGACAGGAAATGTGCCCTTGATCAAGGTTCTGCCCAAACTGCTTCAGAAGAGACACCGCTGGGAGCCCTGCAAGGGGCCTACAGAGAGGCAGACACCCCTGCCACGTCCATCGGTGTCTGTCAACGTGGTTCTGTCCTTTGGGAAGCCTGTGTGGCGGTCCACAGCCAGCGCCTCTGCAGGGCACGGCAGGAGCCGGGGGAGCGCAGCGGGCTGTCTGAGGGGCTGGGCGAGCTGGCGCGGGGCCCGTGTTGGCTCCTCTCTGCAGCCCCAGCCTGAGTGTGCTCAACCACGTTTATTTTCCCGAGATTCTGCTCAAAGCCGTCAGGACACTTTTCACGTGGGATTCCGGAGCGAGGGGCTGTTGTTGTGTGTGTTTGTGAACGTATTTAAGCAAAATCTCTATTTTTTTTTTTTTTTTTTATTTTGACAGACAGAGATCACAAGTAGGCAGAAAATCTGGCAGAGAGAGAAGGAGGGGAAGCAGGCTCCCTGCTGAGCAAAGAGCCCGATGCGGGGCTCGATCCCAGGACCCTTGAACCATGACCCAAGCCGAAGGCAGAGGCTTAACCCACTGAGCCAACCAGGCACCCCGCAAAATCTCTATGTTTAAGAAATGTTACATGTCGTGAAACTCTCTCTCCGATCCCAGCTCCCTCAGCTGGAGGCAGCCAGAGGCACATGCTGAGAGATACTGTGGGTTCGGTTCCAGACCACCGCGATCGAGTGACTACTGCCATGCTGCGAGCGCCCACACAAATTCCGTTTACATTCTCCTGTCGTCTGGGGAGTGTCCAGCAGCACCGTGTCAGGAACAATGTACATACCTTAATTAAAAATACGTTATCGCTAAAAAACGCTAACCATCATCTGCGTTTTAATCATCTGCAAGTTATAATCACGGATCTCAGATCACCGTAACAAATGTAATAATGAACAAGTTTGAAATATTGTGAGGATTACCAAAACGTGAAGCTCTGGAAAAAAACAGCACCAGCAGACAGCAGGATTGCCTCGAACATCCAATTTGGAAAAACAGCCTGTGCTACCAGGGAACCGTAATAAGATGAGGGGCGCTGGTGCTGGGTACTAGTACTGGGTACTCCTCTCATGCACAGTCTTTCCCCAGTCCCCTGTGCACCCTCAAGCACGTGTGTGTCCTGCTCCACACCTGCGGAGCACACAGCCTGCTAAATGTCTACAACTGCAGCGCACGGCTCCCATTTGTGGCTTGTGCTGTCTTTGCTGGACAGCACTGGTCTATGCTCTCCAGCAATGAGTATCTAATTTCCACCTTATAAAATGTTCTATTCTCTGCAAATTAAAAGCAAAGCTTTCAGATGGAATTTTCTAAGTCCGGCATTATAACTGGCACACGAAAAACCAGTTCGCCAAAAATGCAGGGAGAATACTCTAAGTCAGATGCATTTATTTATGGGGTCTAAGTTCAGGGTGAAATCTGTTTGGCAAGACCCAGTTAAATTGGAAATGTCACATCCAGGACATACCGCTAATATCATATTTTTTTAAAATATTTTATCTATTTATTTACTTGACAGAGAGAGAGAGAGAGAGATCACAAGTAGGCAGAGAGTCAGGCAGAGAGAGAGAGAGAGAGAGAGAGGAGGAAGCAGGCTCCCTGCAGAGCAGAGAGCCCGATGCGGGGCTCGATCCCAGGACCCTGAGATCATGACCTGAGCCGAAGGCGAAGGCTTAACCCACTGAGCCACCCAGGTGCCCCTATAATCTCTTTTTAAAGACATTTAGTGAGCTCCTTCTGTGTGCTGGGCCCTTCACATTTATCATCATGATTTCTACTAAACACGAGAGGACCGAGGCTCAGAGAGCAGCTACGGACCACTCTGAGCCTCCTTGAATCTGGGTCTGCGTACCACGGCAGTTTTTATGTTTGCGTCACACTTTGCAGTCTACAAAGTACTTTCAGATGTATTACATCATTCAGTTATCCAAACTGTTCTGTGCAGTAGACGAGGTTATTCGTCACCATATTCAAAGGAGGATGTTACAAGCCCGGGGGAAGACTTGCCCTACGTCTCACACCTAAGTAGAGTGTAATCTTACACCAGGAGTTCCGGAAAGAAGTTCAGTATCTTTTCAAAAGTTTCCTCTCTGCTCTCCCAACCGTAACTTTCTCCTTTTAATTAATACCGATTGCTTTCCTGGTCTCAGAGTTCAATGGAACAACGGAAGGAGGGCCTTCATTGTCAGTAATAATTATGTTCATATCAATGACAATGCAACGGTTTCTAAACACATATTACTGTTTATTATACATTCTTCTGCTATTACTGTAGCAATAGCACCGTGACCTTACAGCGTGCTATCGTATGTATCATTATTACACGCATTATTTGGTTTGCTTTGGAACTGCACGCGGTATCATACCAACCTGGAAGAGGAAGAAACTGAGGCACAGAACGAGTTATGGATCAAACAAATTAAGAAGACAGGTAGTAAAGGTCACGAAGGGTGAAACGGAGAAGCATCGAGGAGAAACCTTTCCTCTTGGTCCCTAACGTCCTAGGGAAGGTGTCTGGCCAGCCTCACTTGGGTGCAGACTGGGGAACTGTAAAAGCCAAAGGACAAGAAGATCCATTAAAAAGGCTTAATTTCTTGGGAGTGAACTGTATTCACTGTGTGGGAGTCAGGTTGTGTTTTATCGTTTGGTTCTGTTTGTCCCGGTGCGCTTTCTGAAGAGCTGTGAGCAGCCACCCTCTGCCCTCTCTGTGCCTGAGCGCCTCAAGTCAAAACGAGTGGAAAACAGTGAGAACTAGAAG
Source organism: Meles meles (assembly GCF_922984935.1). Classification (NCBI taxonomy): domain Eukaryota; kingdom Metazoa; phylum Chordata; class Mammalia; order Carnivora; family Mustelidae; genus Meles; species Meles meles. The sequence goes on along the minus strand of NC_060071.1, from coordinate 146,593,347 downwards.
GAATGCGAATACAAGAGGAACAGGTGTAGCCCGAGAGCAGCCCATAGCGGGAGGCCGGTCTAGCCAGAGGGAGAGGACGGGGGCGGAGGAGTAACGGCCTGGCGTGTCATCATCAAGGAGTAAGGAGGGGTTCGGAAGAGGAACAAGTACAATAATTTTAGAGTGCTCAAAACCAAGCAGGACAGAGAAAGCAGAGGAACAAACGGAGCTTGTGACAGTCTGCAGAGGGGAGCATAGTGCCTGCGACCACTCTGTGTGGAGGCATCAGGCAAGCACGCTCAGGGGCCCGAGACCAGCAAGGCCAAGAGCGATGCGGCGGGGTCGACCGCACCCCCCAGACGCACAGCGAGAGAAGAGATGGGCTAAGACGCCAGCCGATTCCCGGCAAGGAAACCACTGGCCACCCGTGTGGGGGCCGGGCCTCGCCGTGGCTGTTTCTCTGGAACTTTCTCGCATGGATTTCCCGGCACTTCCGCTGCTCTCCTTCTATCTGTGCCCCGCGCCCAAGTTACTCATTTTATTTCAAGTTCCACGTTACGAAGCCCAACAAGATTGCTGCAGTCCGAAAATGACTGAACTTCGTCTTAACCAATGGCGGGAAAGCCAGAAAACCTGAAATTACGGGTAGGCGAGGACGCTCGTTTAAACAGCGTGTATCATCCGCAGGTTCTTCTTCACCATCTGCTTTTCCTGCACATCTCATAGCTCAGTCGGTGTCCTGGTTAATGATTATTTCCTTCTCTAAACTGTTATGAGGGGACAGTCCTTGCTCTATTTGACATGACCCAAAGGAAGTCGTGAAAGTATCAAGAAACTAAAACCTGCTACCGAATTTCTAATCCTTGTGGGTAAACACAGTCATATTCTTTCTTGACAGCATCTCTCGCTCCCTCTCTCCTTCTCCCTCTCTCCTTCTCTCTCTCTCTCACACACACACACACTGAAATCCCAGGGCACACAGGGGCTGAAGTTGTGCCTGAGACCAGCCCAGACAGCGTCCCACCCAGGCTGGGGCCTCTGCCAAGTCCTTAAGGATCTCAGTGGAGGTTCTAGTATTATTCCGTTTGAGCTCTTTATTTTGAGCTGTTATTAATTTTCCAATTAATAGAACTAACTTATTAAAAAGAAACCATGTTTAAAGGGGCAGGTGAAATGCAAATGGGTCGCAGCCCTGGAGGTCACGACCGAGTGGGCATGAAAGGGGTGGGGGTCCTGGCCTGCCATGCCCGCTGGCCTCAGTCCCTCACCGCCTCACCCCTGCTCTTTGATACGGCAGGTCAGGGCGTCCGTCTGCATCCCAGCAGAGCTGGGAACCTCAGCCCAGAGAACAGCAGGATTAAGATCAGTTCGTCTGAAACCTGCCGTATTAGCTTTGCCCATGCTTAGCAATTCTTTCCACCGGCCACAACTTCTTTAATTTCTGGTTTCTTCTCCTAACTCTACAAGGCATGCTCAGCATGGTGCTTTATTAAACGTACGGAGCTGGTCGCCAGTGTCTCTGGCTCCCTCAGCAGGTGCCCAGGATCCAGGCCTCAGCTCTCCATCCACAGGCATCCTGTCCAGGGCTGATTTCTGCATGGCCTTCCCTGGTCCATACCTTCCCCTTGTTATGGGGCCAGGGAAGAAAGGCAACAGAATAGGAATTAGTAGATGTGAGTTCTAGTCCCGGCTCTGCTACTAACTTCCCTGGTGACCATGACCAAGTTCTGACCCTTTCTAGGTCTGCTCTCATCTGTAAAAGGGAGGTAATCTCCAGCTAGCTGAGTGTGGTGTTACTTAGTATATTGTAAATGAGCTCTGGGCACTCGATGGCTGAGTCAACAGAAGCGATCCCAGCTGTGCCCTCAGGTCCAGCTCTGAATGGACGAAAGAAGATCACTAGGTATTGCCTGGACACAGACTCTCAGTGTCACCTCTCTTCCCCACTGGAAATGCCTCAAGGGACCCTGAAAAGTGTGCTTCAGGGAAGTGAGAAGCAGACACTGGGTCCAAACAAGCTCTGAGCCAGAGCTTCCCCAAGCAGCTCTGCTGGCTCTCAACCTGCCCTTTCTTCCTCGAAGCGCTCCCCGCAGGCCTTCCTGATCTGTCCCTCAGACCGGGTCCTGAGTACCCTGACCAGCCTTTCTTTCTTCTACTGGTCTTACTCAACTTGGGCTGCCATAACAGAATACCAGACGGGGGTCTTAAGCGCCCCCAGAAATGTACTTTCTCGCAGGTCTAGGGGTTGGAGGCCCAAGATCAAGGTACCGGCAGGGCTGGTTTCCCCCGAGGCCGCTCTCCTTGGCTTGCAGATGCCACTTCGCCCCGTGTACTCACATGTCCCCTTCTCTGTGTGCAAGCACTCCTGGCACCTCTTCTGGTAAGGACAGCGATCCTACTGGATCAGGGCCCCACCCTCATGACCTCATTTCACCTTAATTACCTTCTTGATGAACCTATCTGATTAATTATGCTTCATTAACTACTTATCCCCAAATATGGTCACACTGGGGGGTTAGGAGCTTCGACCTCTGAATTTGGGGAGGACTCAATTCAGTCCAAAACAGGGTCCCAGAGCACAGTCCTCAGTTAAACACCCAGATGGATACAAAACTGCAAATGTGGTCTGGCGATTCTGAAGATGGAAGGGATGGTCACCTCTCTGAAGAGAACAGTGATAGAATTTTCATCTGCTATTTATTTATCTTGCACAGTCCTGTATATTCTTTGGGATTCTCTAGGTTCTGACAGATACTAATGGGGAAAGATGGAATTTCTTTTTAGTGGGAAAAAAATAAATAAAGGCTCTGGACTAAGTCTGGCTTCAGCAGAGCCGAGAGCCTGAAGAACACGGTCAATGACGCCATGAGAACTCCATGGCTTTGGCCATCACTGACCTCTGCCTCCCTCTCTGTCAGCTTAATCTTCGCTCTTCCCCAGAAGCTGGTGGCCAGGCACTTAAGATCCCTTGGTCCCAACAGCTCTTGATCCCAGAAAAACAAAACAAAACACAGGAAACACCACATTTCCTAACAGTCCTAGCCCAAGTGCCATTGTGAACTCTTGGATAACAGACCTGTCCCCAGAATCTCCATGGCCAGGAGGCTCGGGCCCAGGGGCGTGCCACACCGAAGCAGGGCTGAGGGGCTAGGCCCGCGCATACCACACAGCCGCTCAGACTGCTGGGGGTGGAACGCTGGTCCCCCTCCACCCTACCCTCCTCTCCAAACAGGCTGCTGCCAAAACATGGTCTCACTGTAGGAGGAAGAGCCGTGATGGTCTAAGGAAGGATTTGCTCGCCTCTCACTTCTGTTTAATTTCTAGATCTTTATATTTATTTATTTATTATTTTTTTAAACATTTTTAAAATTTATTTGACAGAGAGAGAGAGACATCACAAGTAGGCAGAGAGGCAGGCAGAGGGGAAGGGGGAGGCAGGCTCCCTGCTGAGCAGACAGCCCGATGCAGGACTCGATCCCAGGACCCCGAGATCATGACCTGAGCCGAAGGCAGAGGCTTAACTCACTGAGTCACCCAGGCGCCCCTGATTTCTAGATCTTTGTGCACCATCTTACCTATGAAGATGGTCTTAAACTCCTACCTGTCTCTTTGGCCAGGGCTAAGACACAGATGACTAATCTGAACCAGTGAAGAGTGCCCTCACCCCTTCCTCCATCAGTAGGAACTGCACTGGCATGCAAACTTGCAGCAAGTTTCTCTTCCTGACAGTCTTTGAAAAGAGGAAACATCAAGAGTAATTACATCAAGAGTGTGACACATTAGAAATTCCTTTAAAAAACACACACGCAGATGGGCACATCTGAAGAAATGAGCAGTGTTAAAAAAAAAAAAAACCCAACAACAACAAAACCAACACATGCATGCTGTTGAATGAAATTTACCATTTTGGAACTGTCCAAAAAAATCTCTTGCTGCCAGGGACATGTCAGAAAAATACAAAATAAACTGCCTTAGCAGTCCAACTTGGGGTACAACAAAGTGAATGAGAGCAACGTGGTTCCTGATTTTCCAACTGCATGATTTCATTAAACTCCAAAAACATAGAAACCAGCAAAAACACAATTTAGAAGGAAAAGTCAAGGAACAAAGGGTCATTTTTTTTCAAAGTATCATTGTTTAAGAAGATTCACTGTATGTCAATTAGATCGCAATAAAACTGAAAGAAAAAAAAATTAGTTGTAACATACCAGTTACAGAACCCAGAGACAAAGAAGGCAAAATCTACTCATTCATCCAACAACTGTTAACTGTCCTTCAAACAGCTGGGAGAGGCCGTGCTAAGGTACCAGGACAGAAATGAACTGGTAAATAACAATTAAGAACAACAACTTTGAGTTTCGTTGTTTACAAAGCATTTCTGCATCTAAAATCCCAATTTTGGGGGCGCCTGGGTGGCTCCGTGGGTTACAGCCCCTGCCTTTGGCTCGGGTCATGATCTCAGGGTCCTGGGATCGAGCCCCGCATCGGGCTCTCTGCTCAGCAGGGAGCCTGCTTCCCCCCCCCCCACCCCTCTGCCTGCCTCTCTGCCTACTTGTGATCTCTCTCTGTCAAATAAATAAATACAATCTTCAAAAAAAAAAAAAAATCCCAATTTTCCTCACAATGATCCTATTTTTACAGGAAGGGCAAGAGAGACCCCCAAAGAAAAAATGAATAGCCAATAAGAGCAGGACCCTGAATTCATGCTCATATAAGACTTCTTTTAACTTCTTCCACTTAACGGATTTTGCCCTGAAACCCCTCCTCTCCCCATTTCTAATTTCCAGGCTCTGAATCTCCCTCTGTTGCAGCATGATTTTCCAGAGTGTCAACTAAAAATCAAGTGTTAGGCAATAAAAGGTCCTTCATTACACGTATTGGGAAAGCCGGGGCAAAAGTCCCACCCCACGGGACTTCCCAGAGCCTTGGTGTTACTGTGTGCTGTGCTCTTCCAGGGGAGCTGATGCACGGTTCTTCTCAAACAACCGACCACGGAACTCCTGTCCCCTGAAGCCTCTGTATGACCAGGACGGCAGTCAAAAGCACAGGTCCCAGAGGCTGACGAGCTCGGGTTCAGACGCCCGCTCTGTGTGAGGCGGCTTCTGTGACTCAGCGGGTGTGTGCCTCGGTGTCTGTTATCTGCGGAACAGCAGCTCCGTCCCAGGATCCTTATGAGGACAGAGGTACAGGTGTTTATGCTTAGGAAGTGCTGGGCAAGTTGCAGTGTTCACAGTTAAGGCTTAATAAAGGCGCCCTTTCATTTTCTCCAGGAAACAGTATATAAGACAAGCGTCGCTAGAGAACCTGACCGATTCTCCTTGTTTTACGAAATCGGGGTTGGAGGCAGCTACAAAATGACAAAGCGAGCGCTGGCTCTTTAGCTTGAAGGTTCGGACCGATTTCCAGCTTTGCCCGCTAAGTACAAGTCTGACACGGGGAACGTGCCCGAGCCTCTCGGGATCTACCAGGGCGCCTCCGAGGGGAGCTGGTAGCGTCACCCCCAGCCCGCAGGCCTGCTGGGAAAATGGGGGGTGGCAACAGAAGGGCCTGTAATAAACCCGTGGGATCTCGTTTGTATGGGAATCAGGACGAGTCAGACACATTTCATTTAAATATGTAAGGGCATTTCAAGCCTCGCATGCATTTTTATTAGCTCACATACTTTTGTAAATCCCTACAGTTTTGAAAATCAACCACCTAGCACTTTTAGGCCTTCCTGCCGATCTGCTGCCTAGACCAATGCTGCTCGTTCGAAAGGAGGTCCCGCTCACTGGACCCAGTAGCTCTTTCGGAATCCGAATCAGGCCTCCATGCTGCCAAGTGAACAGACACCAGGATGGCAGGAATGGTCTTTTTTTTTTTTTTTTAAAGATTTTATTTATTTATTTGACACAGAGAGAGAGAGAGAGATCATAAGTAGGCAGAGAGGCAGGCAGAGAGAAAGGGGGAAGCAGGCTCCCCGTCGAGCAGAGAGCATGATGCGGGGCTCGATCCCAGAACCCCAAGACCATGACCTGAGTGAAAGACAGAGGCCCAACCCACTGAGCCACCCAGGTGCCCCTGGAATGGTCCTCTTTACTGCATGTCCCCCTCCAGGGCCTTTAACAACGACTGACATATGGCAGGAGGTTAAAGAGAAAGGTAATAAAAGGTGCGGAGAAGGCACGATGCACCCAGCCCTCTAAAGTGTGACAGATGGGAGGCAGCTGGAGTAAGCATTCTTTCTCCCTTCAAGAAACCCTCACTCTAGTCAAGCAAATAAGACTCAGAAAGATTAAATATTGGATTATGAGTGATGGACCTCGAGTGTTATACGGGAGTTTAGAAAGAACAGAGAAATTCATGTGGATAAAGAGGTCCGGAAAGGGAGTGTGCGCAGGGCTAGGTTTCAAAGGACTTCACGGGCAGACAGCAAAGGCTGTGGGATGGGGAAGCAAGGTGGTGTGTGCAGGGCTGTATCCAAGCCAGGCTTGCTGGGGTAGCGGGAAGGTTCCTGGGAGCTGAGCTTTAGGAGAGCCTGCAGCAGGCCGTGGAGGGTTCCACGTGCCGGAGACGAGAGGAGCTGGACTGGCAGTGGACAGAGTGCTAGCATAACCTGGTCCCCAGAGTAGTGGACACTTTCCCCCCGTCCGCAGTCTTCTTGAAGCTGGCGGAGCCGAAGTCTTCAGTCAGGGCAGGAAAGAGCTGGTTCCCTCTCGGTTCACAGCAGGGATCAAATGATCATGAATGTTCCAACCAACAGCGGGAAAACGAGGTTATCGCCTGCAGCAAAATGCGTCTACCTTCCTCTACCTCCGGCATCTCTACCTTCCTGACTTCAGCAAGCTGGAGAATAATAAAGCACCAGGTCTTCGCTCCACTGGGGCTTTGGAAGGGCTCCAGGTTTCTGATTATAGAAGCATCCTCTCTCCAGGAAAAGGAATTTCATCACCGAGTACAAAGACTTCTCTAAATCAGAGTCTGCTGGGTGTTCTGATCATCATAAAGTCCCCTCACCACACAGTTTTACCCAGCTCCCATCTCCCTCAAGAAGGCTCTATCTCGACTTAATACACAGCTTCTGAAACACTGCATCCAGGGAAAGAGGCAGACCAGGCCACAACTTGGGAACACTCACGAGGGAGCCCCGGAGGGGATGCCCATCTTCCCGCTCCTGGTCCCTTCCTGGCACCCCCGGCATGCAGCCTGCACACCAGTGGCCAAGAGGGGACCTTCGAAGATGGAGGAGCTCCCAGGACTCATGTTTTCTCCGGGGCTCCCCAAGGAAACGCAGGCTGTCTTCTCTTCCAGCGCTCGTGCCGATGAAGACGGAGGGATGATGAAGATCAATGGTGGCATTCCGCAGCCTCTGGACCCTCTGACTGGGTGCAAATATCCCTCTCACTTGTAAACAAGCACAGAATGAACTCCTCACAGCCAAACGACGAGTCGTGCCGTTACCGAACCCAAGAGAGACCACGAACCAGCAGCAGCTCAGTGCGAACCGGATGCTGTAGTCTGTACCGGCCACACGTGCCGGACACACCTGGGTTCCCGAGTTCTAACTCAGTGCACACCCGGGTTCCGAGTTCGTACGTCTCCGGGTCCGGGGCTCTCAACTTTCCAAAGCTCCCATATGGCCATCGTCTTAATCTCTCTGAACCCCATCTCTGTAAATGAAATATGATTTCTCTTTCCTGGGGGGACAAACTAAATCCCAGGCAAGACAAGTGACTTACCCAGTGTAATACAGTGTCCCTAGAGCTGAGCGTTTCCAGACTCCCGAGCTCAAGTTCCTCCTGTAAACTCTAGCTGGGAGTGAGTGTGCCTCAGAATTACTGGCAGAGCTCACACAAGGCATGTACCTCGGTTCTACGTCTGGAAATCTGGACTCAGTAGGGCTGAGGTGCAGCCTGGGCCCCTGTGTTTAGACCTTGATGGGCCCTCTCAGTCGAGAACCGTCACACAAAATCCTCAACTTGAGGATCTCCAGTAGCTTCTCCTGACGTCCAACAGAAGAGAAACCCCCTTTCCAACGTGTCCTGTCAGAGGGGCAACAGCTCCTTCTTGTTGGAAAGGTGCTCGCCACTCTTGTCTGTAATTTGCTCTGCTCCCCGTCCCCACGGAAGAGACCTCACACGTCGTACCTGTCCAAAGCAGCCCACGTTCCCTCAACAGACATTCATTTCTGATGGCAGCCTCCGGAAATAAAGAGATACAACCCAAGGGGTACAAAACAGTGAGTTCTCGGCTATGGCCAGAGCATGTGGGCACACTCGGGCTGGGCTCCGGCTCTGCTAGCCTAGTGAGACAGAAAGCACCAGACTCTGTCTGTCAACTGCAAGGAACTTAATTACTCTCTCAGACCAGTGAACCTGCAAGCGGACCAAGCCAGGGTCCAGGCATGCAGGCGATCAGTCACATCATGGTTGGTTCGCTGTGGCGTTCACATTTCAACCAACAGGGTCATCTTCCAAGGCCTGATTTCTGGCACTCTGAGTCTGCCCTCTCTGGGAGGTGCTCCATTCGTGGTGGCAGTCCTCTTTCCTGGCTCCTGCACAATTTCTAGCCCAGGATGAGGGTCTAACTAAATGCTTTGTAACTTAAGGGAGATTAAAGCAATTAATTTACTGAGTATCTGCTAAGGCACCTTGCTAGAGGCTGCATGTAAGTAATGTCCTTTAATCAACACCATAGCTCTGGTAGGTAGGCAACACCCCCATTTTACAGACAGGCAAACCAGAGCACAAAGGGTCTGAGTAACTTGCTCATGGTAGTAAGACTAGCGGAGAGGCCAAAGGGCCAGCTCCGCTTTCCTTGAACGTCACACACACACTGAGGGTGAAAAGGGTTTACCTCCACAAAGTAGTGAACTTCAGGGCAGAAAAGTCACCAATCATGAAGAAAAGACAAAACAGACTTGGTTACTCTGAGAAGGAGAAAAATCTCTGCTTTTCAGCCCAAGTGTGGCTGGGAGCACACACGGTAGCCCGCTCCCCATCCTGATTTTCATCCACCCACACCCCATACTTCTCCAGGACACACTTAAGACACAGGTCCTCCTAAAAGTCCCCTTAACTCTCCATACAGCAAAACCACATCCTCCTCTTCCCCATGGGCCTCATCCGTGTCCCTAAGAAATTCATCTCACTTTTCCAAGTGCATTTGTCTTTGGCTATCCCACTCCGTACTGCTGGTGTTGGTTCAGCAGCTTTTCAGGACGGGAAATGTCTGCATATTTGCAGTTTCTACTACGGCTTCTATTTAGTAAATGTTTAGGAAGTGTTTTTTCAGTGAATGGTCATCCTAATTACAAAAAGGCCCTCCTTCCTTCCCAAAGACATGTACGAAATGTTCAGAACCTACATAGTTGGGAGATGATTTTGCAAGTATCCTAAACAGCCAGCGAGAATCCCAAGGATCCAGGCTGGCATCCTCTTCTGGGACTCATTCCTCTGGGTAATGAGTCCAGTTTAATTCTTTCCTCCAAGTGTTGTTCTGTTGTGTTTAACATAAGAGATTATGACATGCTAAGCAACAAGAAATGGGTAATGGAAATCAGGACTGTTTTAAAAAGTAACCCCTGAGCCAGTCATATATTAACTGATCAAGCTTCCACTAATTCCAAAATAGAAAATACAAACATTATAGCAAAATTTTGTCATTTACACACTTCTTTCCTATATATTATCCTCAAAATAGCCCTTTTCCTATAAATGAAGTAACTAAGGCCTAGAGAAATAAAGTGACTTGCCCAAGATCACAGCTTTTAAGTTTACATTATATAAACTGAACCCAAGCCTTTGGACTCCAGATCCATGACATTGCCTCTCTTTGAGGAAAACTCAACAATAATTTTAACACTTACTTAATAACGGAGGATAGACTGATATTTTTAAATATGTCTGCTTTGCCATTCAACAGCGAAAGTGTTTCCCAAAATAACATTTTGCTGTGGCTAGTCAAGCACTAGGCAAAACTGTCAAGTCAATGCAATCTGTCCGTCCTTCCGCTCTCCTGTTCTACTTCTCTCTCCCTCAACTCTCCCTCCTCTGCCACTTCCTCCAACCAGGTGCTCCTGCTCTCGCCTGTTAGAGACCCACACAGCTGTGCTTTCTAATAGACCCTGGGGGACCACAGACAGTGTGATCACAAGCTCCTCTCAGGGACTGTGACTTATATAATTCGAATTATCTTAATACCTGCAACATCAATCTTATGGACAATGTTCCCCATCACTCCGAAGTTGGTCGTGATAGAAGACGACGGAGCTGTGCTCCCTGACTTCCAAGAGCTCAGACCACAGGCGGGCAGAAAGGTGTGAAAGAAACACTGCTGTACAACTACCCTTTAGGAAGTACCCCGGAGAGACGGGATGGAGGGTTGGAGGGAGTCGGGACAAGGGGCAGTCTATTCCACCCTAGGTGGAGGGATCCTCTCCTCCTGTTCTCCACTCTCCACAGACATGGAGGTGTGCCAAGAGCCAGGCGACAACCGGCTCCAGGCCCACCGGAGAGACTCAGGAAGGTGTGCCAGCTGGAAGACAGAAGGTCAGTTCATACGACGGCATTCCAGGCTCAGAGTGTCTGGGAAGATGAACTGAAATGAAACTGACTAGACCTCCTTGCTGGGTGACCTCACACAAATTACCCAACCTCTCTGAATGTCTGTCTTCATTTCTTTCATTCATTTAGCAAGTATTTACTAGATACCTGCCATGAGCAAGGCCCTAGGGATATAGCAGCGAACAGAAATAGATTCTTATTTTTATTAAAGATTTTATTTATTTGAGAGAGGGGGAGGGACAGGGAGAAAGAGAAAGAGGATACAGAGGGAGAGGGAGGGAGAAGCAGGGTCCTGCCAAGCAGGGAGCCCAATGCGGGACTTGATCCCAGGACCCCAGGATCATGACCTGAGCCGAAGGCAGACGCTTAATGGACTGAGCCTCCCAGGTGCCCCTTAGAAATAGATTTTTTAAAACCCTACCTTGTAGCACTTACTTTCTGCTAAAGAGAGACAAACAATAAACACACACAAAATTAAAATCCACAGCACGTTGATGGTGGTATGTGGTCTGGTGAAAAGATAAAGCTGAGTAAGGGGGCAGGGAGTGCCCGTTGTGGGGGCACCTTAAGAAGAGAAGTTGCAGCCATAACCAAGCAGAGACTCCAGGAGATGAGGAAGAACACCACGCGAGCATCTGGAGCAGAGGCCAGGGGAGGGGATGCCTGGCGTGCTCCAGAACAGGCCAGCGTGGCAGAGGGTGCGAAGGACACATGGCGCTGTCAGAGACGGACTATGGAGGTGACAGGGCCAGGCTAAAGCAGGCCTGCAAGTTACCCTGAGAGCCGGGGCATGTGCAGGCAGGCGGGAAGCCACTGGAAGGTTCTGAGCACAAGACAGACACTTGATTTGACATTTTATAAAGAAAAACAAGTGAAGAACCGGGAGCAGGAGGACAAGGCAGGCAGGAAGCTGAGAGGTGGGGTCTGAGGCCACAGAGGTGAGTCGGGTGTGAGATGGAGGCAGCGTGGACCAGCTTGGCGGCACCGCAGAGGAGCGGCGGGACGCAGGGCGTACTCTGAGGTGGAGCTGGAAGAACTCCCTGTGGCGGCTCAGACAGGGAGGAAAAGAGGAGTCAGGGATGACCGAGCAGTCAGAAGGAAGGCTGGCCTGTGGACAACCAAGGAAGGTATGGCTTAGGAAAAGCCACGACGTGTTAAGTTAGAGATGCCCCACAGACTCCCAGAAGCAACACCAACCAAGCAGGGAAGACAGGGGATGGGCGTGGGGAAATGTCAGGGCGGGAGGTGTATGTGTGGGTTGTCTGTATCCCTGGGCTTCTGCTTTCACTGATGTTATGTGGCTCAGAGTCACCATGGGCGGAGCAACCGGCGCTGTGTGGGGCAGAGAGGCACGCACCGATCCAGTCCTGCACCTTCCCCATCCCTGTCCAGCCCAGGCCCCATCTCCCGTTGATGAGGCTTACTTGTTCGCCGCAGCAAGTCAACACCTGTCTCTTTGGTGGACTGCAGGGCCCAGGAAATGAGAGGGGTAAAGGCCGACTTGGCCTCCACATTGGGTGGGTGATCCTGGCTTGAACTTCAGGTCTTCCCTGATACCACTCATTCTGACTCATTTCCATAATCCAGTGAAAGAGCAAGAAAAGTTAAAACACTTCCCAAGACTAGATATGAATCTGAATAAAGAAAGAGCTGGCTGGAGTTTGCTTCCATAAGGCAGACAGACTCGCAGTAGTGACTTCCTGTTTTCAGGTGACTGATACATTCCAACCGTGGCTTTTAGATCTTGGAGCTGGTATACCACATTCCTTCTAGAAATAAATCAGAACAAGTATCAGGAATTCTGAGAAACAGTGGTTTCTGATTTGGGTTCCATTCTCCCTTGTGAGATTACGGAGCCAAAAATCACATTTAAAACTGTTTATTCTGGGGATGGCAAGTCATGTAGTCTCCGTTCTGGGTCTAGAAGGGGAAAGAAAACTACAAAGTGTTCCACAAAGCTGTCTCTAGGGGTGCTCAGAAGGCAGTCTCTGCCATCTGTTGGAACTGGTAAATGTGTACTAAACTATGAATCCAGTGAGCTTCTCATGTAACAAATTTTTCTTAAAAAGGTAAAAACGCAGGTGAAGTGTGTCTACCACAAAAGCCAGCTAGAACAGCTTGCCTAGTGTTGGAACAATACAGTCTTGAAATCAATGGCAGGCAAAAAAAAAAAAAGCCCTAATCATCTGGAAAACGCTGGCCCAACCACTCAAGCTCTCAGGATTCCACAATTGTGTGGTTTTGGCCCCGGCATATCATGACAATCATCAGCATGTTCTAGAGTGAGATCATCCGGAGATTCCTTAGGAAATGTGACCGAGTTCTCTGGCACTCCAGCAGCCGGGGTGTGCTGAGGACACTTCACAGTTTTCTCAGGAGGTCAGCTGTCAGGTTTTCGACAAGCTCTTCTGAACTAGCGTGCTCACTGGGCACCCGGCACCAACATCAGGCTGCCCTTGAGCTAGCCAGGTCACTTGCTTGTTTCTCCTTCCTTATCAAACCCTCTGAAAACGACCTGTGTCAACTGCTTAGTTATTAAGGCCTGACTGTGCATCAAGCAGTTTTAGGCACAAAGGAGACAAAGTTGCAAAGAAAGGAGACTCGAAAGCTCTCAAGGAACTCATAGTCTAATACAGAATACCGGTGTGTCTGTGTGTCCATCAAAGTGAACGTGGCCCGTGTGCAGTCAGGGCTGGGTGTGTGCGTGGAGGAGTGCGTGCACCCGTGAGGCCCGGAAACACGTGTGCAGAAGCTGACAGAGATGCCCCACGTCCTCTCCGCCACTGCACTCGCAGAGAAAGAACAACATAATGTATAAAGTAAGTTCATGCCATCTCGTTTAATTCTAGCAGCATCATAGACTTTCTTAAAAAACGATCAAGAAACTTGACAAGTCCACACAGGCCGTGCATGGCAGAAGCTAAGTTATAAACCAATTCCCCAACTCTCAACACTACCCAAGAGGAAGGGGCTGTTGGGAATATCAACTCCCACGAGCATGCCTGCTTCTGGTCCATCTGCCTGAACTTGATCTGCGGCTTCTGACTCTGGATTTCTTTCCTCCCTGTACCTCCCTGCCTTTGCCTCAGACTTCCCATCTCAGTAATGACAGTCTGCTCTCCTCAAGCCGATGGTTCTGAAAGTCTGGTCACCAGACCTATGGCGTCAGAATCACCTGGGAACTTGCTAGAAATGCAGATCCCCAAGCCCACTCCAGACCTATTGCTGAATCTGAGCCTCTGGGGCGGGGGGGGGGTGGGCAGCAATGCGGGTTTTCATGGGCTCTGCAGGCGATTCTGCTGAAGGCTAGACCTGGAGCATCACCCTGACCTCCGCTAAAAACCCAGCTGCTCCGTAGAGCCTGTGTCACCCACCATGATCACTTGGCCCGTGACTGAAGAAGAAAACCATTGGTCTGGTCCGTGCAGCAGCCACGGAACACAGTCAGACCCAGCAAAGTTCTTCAGGGCCAGCTGAGGGAAAGCTGCAAGTACAGGTAACAGACCTCCCCCTTCTGGTCTACTTTCCAGGTGGCCCCCACTTTCTCGGTTCAGCAGCACAGCGGCCTTCAACCTCACCCCTTTCCAACTCATCGGACCCAGCTTTTGGGCTGGGAGCTCAGCAAAGTGGGACAGGCTTGTGGACACACCACCCTCTTCCCTAACCAGGCAAGGAGGTGAACAGCTCCAAGCTCTGCTCAGGCTTACTCCGCCTAGAATCAATACTAACAATGAGATATGAACCTCCCAATTATATTACTTTCTACAACCCCCCAAACTCCTCTGTACTTCTCAGAGGATCAGAAAAACTACTTTTCAAACTGGGATTAGAACCCGGGACTTCTGACTCACTCTCCATGGACCTATCTACCGTAACATGTCACGCTTAAAACAAATTCTTGTTAGTTATCTAATGGAGCTACAATAAAACAGCACGTGCTGGTCACTGTGTAAGGGCACAGGCCCATGTCAATAGAGCACGTTACCGCACGGAAAGAATGTCCTTTTCACAACCCAGTGCATTAGAAATCATGCAGAGACACTCTCTTAAACAAAGGATAACTTCCTAGATCCAGAGCTCCAAGTTTACAGAAAGGATGGGGGACAATCTTTCCAGCCCTGCTTTTCTTCATGCAAATCTGGGGATCCTCTCATCCACTCCCTTGATTTTGATTAAAAGGTCTCTAATTTCCTCTTACAAATAATGAAAGGTGCTTATTCTGTTATCATTTTCATGTCTATTGCAGCAATGTCCTTCAGAGGGAACAAAAAAAAAGAAGCCTGTAGAGACAGAGCTGAGGTCCCCACACACCCACCCCCTGCCCATCGATATGCTATTTACACTCTGTTCTAAAATATACCAAAATTCCATTTGAGAAATGAGAGGCTGCTGGATGTCAGAAGCAGACACACACAAACACACTCTCTTTCCATGTTCCAAAAGGGGGAAATCTGCACACGGATGATCAGATCACCCTCCCATTCCGCCTCCTTTATTTTCATTTCTTAGAAACTATCTCTGTTGGAACATCCCTTCCCACATTCATACCCTGAGACCGATCTGGGAGAGGAGATGGAGGAGAGAGAAGGAATAAGATTCACAAAAGACTAATTTGGAGCATTGGTAATTACGGCAGCTGGAGAGCTTACAAAAGCAGAGAAGGACCCTGCTAACAAAACACCATCAGGGCACTTCCCCGAAAAACCGGCCAGGCACGAGATTACTACTAACAATGAGGGAACAATCAGAGGCCAAATCAAATCTCAACTAAGCAGGCAGACTTGCAGAATTTTTCACCTTCACTGCTACGATGAGCATTTGAAAAGAGCCGAAGACTCCATGAGTTTGACAAAGGGAGAAAACAAAAGATCGCAAGAGACTCATTCTGGATAAACAGTTGCTGCTCTGCATTCATAACTCTACACCATCCAGGCAGCTCGAGAGAGGCACGAGGAGGGGTCCTCGGCCGATGTGCCCCCAACCGAACCAGCAACCAATTACCCACGCCGCACCTGAGCATGCAGTGCACCCCCCGACCTGCACCACCTCTCTGCCTCCCACCCCCACAGCCGGCATCAAGCCCACCGAAGGCAGAAAAGAACGCTTTTTTTGGGTGAGAACCAGCCAGAGCCTAAGCTGTCATTACACAGCAAAAACCTAGCGAGAACAAAAACCCAGCGGCAGCCTGATGTAGGAAGCCCAGAACGTACCTGAATTCTTCAAATGCAAACATGACCTAGTCAGAGACAATGTCCTTAGACTGTCTGGTAGCCTTTTTGGTTCGGAGGACAACCATTTAGTCAGTCGGATGGTGCAAAGTGCAGGAAAAAGAGGCGGGGTTTCCACACCCCCCCAATCTTCTGAAGTAAAAGGCTTTCTGCAGACAGGGGCCTGCAGCCTCCAGCTCCGCCAGCTGCTGACAAGCGGCAGCTCACAGGGGAGGCAGCTAGAAAACCATGTGATCATTCCAGCAAGTCTGATTAATGCAGTGTCTGCTTAGGCTCCAGGCTGGGAGCCGGAGGAGCCCGGAGAAATAAGTCGAACCCTGGGACTCGCCTGGGATCCTGGGCGAATCACATACATGCACCCCTTCTCCCCCAAACCAGAAATTCGAAGGTTGGGAAGTGGGAGGCAAAGGCCTACAGGAATGCCACCAGCTCCCTGCAACCTGCCCGATGACCTCATCTCCCGTGCCTGCTGCTGTCACCACCAGGGATGGCCAGTCGGTCAGTGAACAGTATAGAGTGACACCAGGCTGCATTTTACAGAAGATTCTTCAGAGTTCCACTCGCAAACACTTGCTCAGCCGCAAACGCACAGACCGCTTCAGCATCACGGAAGTCACGCTCTGGGCTACCACTTCACCATGGACAGCATGACCTTGTAGGTCAACTGTGATGAATGATCTCATTGACTGAATTACTCATTTACTGAGTGTCTAGTATGTACCAGACTCTTTTCAATTCCTTGAGGTACAAAAATTACTATAATAATTTCAGAACAGAAGAAAAAGGAAAAGATGTCAGCCAAAAAAAAAAATGTTTACCAGTTTGTAAAGCCTGAGCTGGCAAGATTCAGCTGTATTCTGCAACTTGCCATTAAGGAGATGTTCAGCATTTAGAGTGCAACTCTTATAAAATAAGGAAGACAGATCTCAAATAAAAACCTGTGAGTCACTCTTGACTTTCTCTCCCTCACAACACAAATACAATCAGTTCCTAATTCTGATTCTGCCTCCAGAAGGCCCCTCTCTTCCCCATGCCCTCAGCACTTCTTTCTGAGCCTTGTGCCTTATAACTGGTCTTCCTCATTCTGTTCTCCTCTTAAATCTGATTCGGATGCCCCTGCCCCTTCTAACCCTGCATTAGTTCCTCAGTACCCACAGGATTATGCAAAAATGCCTCAGCCTCACGAAGAACATCTTACTTCTCCAACTCTTCCTTCCATCAAAACTCTTCACAAACCCCAAACCTCACAAATTCAGGAAGACAGTCCCAGTTCCCTAAATGTGCCAGAGCCTCGTTCCTTTGATCCATGAGGCACCTGCGCAGGTGATTCCTTGTTTCCTGTGTGACCTGTGTCCTCTCACGCATGCTCTGCCCCCAGGGGCCTGCGCATCCCCAGGCCAGTCAGCTCTCTCGCTACTGCCACTGACCCACCGCACAGCACTCTGCCTGCCCCACACAGCCCTGAGGCCCGTCGGGCAGTGCCGTGCATTCCCAGAGCCTGGCACAGAGCTGGACAGAGAGGAGCCATTCAGCAAAGGTCTGCAGCAGGAACCACCTTTTGCCTCTGCCTTCCGTTAGGGAGGAGAGTGATGGGAGCACAGGTATCCACACACAAAGGTGCTCTGAGATGACTATGCCCCCTTCCCACGTTCTCTCTACCTGGAAGAGCAGCCAGAGTCCAGAGCCTGACTCAAAGAAATGAAGCGGTAATGGCCGAGATCAGTGAGAATGATTTTGGGGGGAATCCTGAGATCCCTCAAGCCACACAGCAACCATCCACTGAGCTGATCCAGAATGCCTTGCCCAATATTCCTGACAAGCCTCTCCGCCTGGGACCCTCCAGTGACAGCAGCTTCTTGGCAGAATCATGATATAACAGAAAACCCAAGAGATTCGGAGTCATTAAATAACTGAGTTTCCGTCCCAGATCTGCCGCTTCCTGACTCTGTGATCCCCGGCAGGTGACTCGAGCTGCCCACGCCCCACTCCCTGCAAGCGCAGCTGGAGGAGGGCAGACGCCGGCCGGGCCCCGCTCACAGGATGGCAGTCGGGACCCCACAGCGCAGCACCCGCCGAGCTGTGAGAGCTCCTCGTCGAGTGCCTCAAATTACGGAACGTTCTCCATCATTGTTACTGGCTCACGAGGCCGCCTCTCCCTGACAGCGCCGATAGCCGGACAATCTCCTCTACGGCAAGGCCGCCCTCCTCAGTGCCGTGTTCTGTCTGCTCGCTGGCAGCTCATGTATTTTTTGGGTGGGGGTCAAGGTATTTCTGTCCAGGATTCTCAGGACAGGAGGGGTGTGTGTGTATAACACACACACACACACACACACACACACACACACACACAGGAGGGGTGTGTGTGTATAACACACACACACACACACACACACACACACACACACACCCGTGTATGGAGATGTGTATAAAATCACTGTCCAAAATCCCAAGTTTAAAAAAGCAGCAGAGACTACCCAAGGCTCAGGAAGAACAAGTCCCCCACAGCAAACACAACGATATGATGTCGCTATTTACTAACGACCTGGGTGCAGTCACAGGTGCACGGAGGTAGGGGTAGCTGGTGCGCAACCAGACACCAGCTTCTGGAGGGAAAGGAGCTTCAGCGCATTCTCTTACCAGTCCTTCCTTAGCCTCAAGGACGGGGCTAGTAAACAGCAGATGCTCAACAACCACTCCTGAGCGAGAGAGGTGTTGGCTGGTCTCAAGGCCAGAGCCTCCCGTGTTGGTATTATCCGCAAGGTGTGGGGAGGAGCAGCCGTGCTCTTAGCTCCTAGTCGTCTGCCGCGGGCACCGGCCAGATGTGCTTTAGCCTGGCTACGAGGCGGGTCCAGTGTGGCCGAGGCCTGGGGGATGGAGACCTCAGGACTCATGCCTGTTTTCCATCAGTAACACAAGAATCTCCTCTTGGAATGCTGGTTATACCTTTCAGGGCAATTCATAAGGTCCAAGTTCAAGCAGAGTTGGTGAAAAATCTCCAAATCCCAGAACCAAATGTATGGCAGACAAAATTTCATGAGATCCCCCAATTTACTAATAAGGAAATAGAGGCCAAAGAAGTTAAGTAACTTGCCCAAGGTCATACTGGTGT
Organism: Meles meles; assembly: GCF_922984935.1. Taxonomy (NCBI): domain Eukaryota; kingdom Metazoa; phylum Chordata; class Mammalia; order Carnivora; family Mustelidae; genus Meles; species Meles meles. The sequence continues at coordinate 146,574,487 of NC_060071.1, read as the reverse complement.
CAAGTCGCAGAGCAATGATGTGGAGCCAGGTCAGCTTAATGCCAATGTTTGCCAGCCCTGTGCCCTCTTGGGTCCCAACACCAGTGACCCAAGAGCCTCAGGTTGCCTTCAGCAGAGCGCTTATCCCATCGACGGTCAGGCAGCCTGTGGCTCTGTGACAGGGCTGGGCCACAGTGACCGTCTAGGGTGCTTCCACCCAGCTGGTCCATCTAGTGCCTGAATGTCATGGCCAGACACGCGTCTGTACAGGCTGCAAGGGTGTGTCAGCTGCTGCAGGGAGGAAGGGCTAGGATCTCGGGTTGACACAGGGCCAGACCGGGGATGGAGTGGGCTTCCAAGGCTAGGCACTCCATTTGATCAGACAGCACCAAAGTGCCAGGAAGAGGGCCACAGTGAGGGTCCGTGCCTCCTGACAGCTCCACGACTACCTGAATAGGCCAGGAAGGCACTTCTGTGACCAGAGAATGTTGAAAAACAAAAGGTCATCCCAGGTCATCTGCCAATGACTCAAGGCTCAGACAAAGCCTATTTCTGCCATGGGACCTTTTTTTTTTTTGGAGTGTTCCTTACCTGGGACATAAAGCTGATAAATGTAGAGGGGTTCCGGTTGAAGGAGGACTGAAGGGGCCACAGATGGGGCTGCCAGGCTTTCCTCTGCCTCTAGCAAGGGCAGCCCAGAGAACGCCCGGCTTCCGTGACAGGCAGGCCCATGGGCATGTTCTGGATGGGGGTGGGGCTCATCATCACATTCACCCTCCTTAATCTGGACACACCCCCTTCTTCTAGTCTCATTGTAAGAATAAAGGCCTCCTGATGCCCCCCCCCCAGTCCTGTGGTGACCGACCACGTGGGCTGCCTGAGGAGCCTCCAGAGAAACAAACATGGGGATGCTGAACCCAAACACAGGAGGTGTCTCCAGGCCCCTGACAAGCTGGGAAAGCTCACATTCCTAGGCACACAGTAGGCCTTTGGTCAAACACTTGTTGAATTCACTGAACGTGCTTTTCCTGCAGTTGAATTAACCTTTCCAAAAATTTAAAAACAACAACAAAAATCCCTTCTGCAGTTGATAAGAAATGTGAGTCCTACACGCCGAACTAATTCTCCCCCCCAAGTTACATAATTCAAGTGAACTTCTACAGTGACATTTAGCTTTAAAATAAAAGTTGCTTTTTTTAAAATTAAAGTTTTAAATAAAGCCATCCCTCACCTCTATTTTGAGAATTCTATTTAAACGAAGAGCTACCCCTCAAAGGCATTCTACTACAAAGGAAACACAACTATATTTTTCAGTCTACCACTACTCAACAGGAGGGGTCAGTGGTACTGATTTCTGTGTTCCGTCTGCCGCAGTCTCAGCAGATCGGCACTGTCTAGATATCTGTGTCGGTTACGGGAGGTTGGCTTCGCACTCACTCAACCAACAGCTGGAGGGCCATGACGCTAGCACTACTCCAGGGGCTGCAGAGAGAACAGTGGGTACACTGAGGTCCTCAGTCTCCCAGTGCTGGCTGGGAAGGGGGGAGGGCAGATCATGAATGAATAAAGAGATTAGAAAAGACAGCAAAGGGGCGTGCCTGGGTGGCTCAGTGGGTTGGAGCCTCTGCCTTGGCTGGGGTCATGATCCCAGCGTTCTGGGATCGAGCCCAGCGTCAGGCTCTCTGTTCAGCAGGGAGCCTGCTTCCCTTCCTCTCTCTCTCTCTGCCTGCCTCTCTGCCTGCTTGTGATCTCTGTCTGCCAAAGAAATAAAATCTTTAAAAAGAAAAGAAAAGACAGCAAAGGGCCACAGAGTGATGGGAGCTACTGAATTTCACCGAGGTGATAGGAAAGACCCCCTCGGGGGTGACAGTTCTGGTGAGATTTGAGTGACAACCAGGAGACAGTTGTGCAAACCTCAAGGAAGGGTACTGCGGGCGGAAGAATGAGCTGAGGTGGGAGGAAACAAGCTTCGTTGTCGCCCTCCCATGCAGCGCGGCTGGAACGGGAGGAGTAAGGAACAGAAGAGTGAGGAACAGAGTTGGAGAGGAGGACAGAGAGGTCCACAGGGCTTTAGCAGCCGCGGAAGCCACTGTGGTGTGTGAGACAAGGGAGTAACATGACGGATTTTCGTTTTTAGGAGGAACGTGAAAGTGGGGAAACCAGTCAGAAGCGGCCGCAGCAGTGCAGGTAAGAGGGACAGGGTCTGGACTCTGGGGTGCAGGACACAAGAGCAGAAAACAAGATAGTCTTTCTCATAACCCCACGGCTTCATGTGGTTCTTAGGTCAGCAACAAAGCAAAGATGGCAAACACGTCCACAGAAACACTAAGCACCCCACGAGGATCATATGCCAAAGAAGTGTCAGCGCATGTGAGCAAGGACAAGGTCCCATCTCCCGCGCTCTACGCCAGGGCCGGCGCCCGGAATCGCTCCGTGAATACGGGTTGGATGCATGAGCCGGCGGTCTGCAGATGAAGAGAGTTTCATAAAACGGCGGCCCGGGATGAAGCCCGCATGCTCTTTCTGGGGCGGCCATCAGATAACGGCAGGTCGTCCTTGTGAACAAACAAGTGCGTCGCTCCAGCGCCGCCCAGACAGAACTCTGCCAAGAACATCATATGAGGAACCAGGGAGAATCGCGGAGATAAAAGCGTGCGTGGCAAATTCACATATTCCACCAGGTCCCTACTGGGCCCCTGCCACTAGGTCCAGCGCCACACGACCTCTGAGAGTCGAGGAGGGGCAAGAGTCAGACACACCTGTGGCCTTCCAGAAGGCTGGGAGCAGACCACAGGGGCTCAGAAAGCTCAGGGAGAGTGGGTGCTGGTGAGCCATTACGAAGGCGTCTGCAGCTGGGACAGGGGATTTTCTGGTGACCCTGCTCGCACGGGTCTTCTTTCCCACCTCGGCTCACTGCTCTTACCAAGATCCTCTCGCATCCTGGTCCCGGCGTGCAGCCGCCCGTGAGCTGGGAGCGTGAAGAGCTGAGCTGCGGTCTGAGCTCCAGCCCTTCGCCGCACAGCAAGTCACCTCACCTGTCAGAGTCTCAGCCCGCTCGCCTGCGCGGTGTGGGTGATAACTCCCGTCCTCCCTCACAAAGAGACTGCGACGGCCAAATACAACAGTCAGTGTGCCAGGGTTTCGCAAATTACATGTGCTAGATAAGTAAATGATCATATTATCATCGACAATACAGTAAATCACCCTTTTCCACTTGGTGTCACCAAGGTCTTGACAAGGCAGGAATTTTAAGTGTTTATCCAGGTCACATAATTAGATGACCCATAAATGCAACCAACTATCCAAGTGACCAAGAAAGTTTAAACACACGCAACTGTGGGAATTCAGGGCTAAAAGGACCTCACAGTCAGATAAGTCAAACCCTACCTCAGGCAACAGCCTAGCTACCTAACCGAGATGCTTATCTCCTCAGGTGTTCATTCTGTCAAAGCGTAATTTTCAAAAGCTAAAAACCTAACGGTCATACAAAAATATGGTATGCTTGTGGCAAGGACTGATTTAAGTCATGATGAGGGAACAGTAAGATGGCAAAGCTGGTTCAAAGGTTACACAAGAAACACACACACACAGAGTCAATGGCAAAAAAGAATGTTGTGATAATCTTGCAAAGTTAGATCGAAAACTGGCTCATGTCCCACAAAGCAATGACACTATAACCTTTGTAGTTATCTTTTCTACTAAACACAATCATTTAGCTCTCTAGCGACAGAAATCACGAAATCACGTGTAACTTATCCATCTTCTACAGATTAGCATCTAACTTTACAAAACAAAGTCTTCTCCAAAAACATTAGGTGTGGGGCGCCTGGGTGGCTCAGTGGGTTAAAGCCTGTGTCTTCGCCTTAGGTCATGATCTCAGGGTCCTGGGATCGAGCCTCACATCGGGCTCTCTGCTCCGCGGGGAGCCTGCTTCCTCCTCTCTCTCTGCCTGCCTCTCTGCCTACTTGTGCTCTCTGTCTGTCAAATAAATAAATAAATAAATCTTTAAAAAAAATTCTTTAAAAACAAAAAAAGTTAGGTGTCCCTTAGGTGGGTTTGCTAAATGATGCTCTCGAGTGTACCAAAAGAGCACACTATAATCTTTCTGCCTTTGTACAAGCTGTCGGTCATTTTCCTATAATATCTCACCATAGCGTATCATCCATCCCCATGAACAGGTAATTAAGAAATTCTTTCCTATCTGGCCCATTTTTGCTTTTTTCCCATTTACATCCTCTTATTTTGCAAAAATCCTTCAAATGACTGAAGTCGATTCTAAATCACTGCCTAGTTTTCTTAATTCAAATCATCCTGAAACGGGAGGTGGTGGTGATGCTATTTTCCAGAACTTCCAGCTTTCAGTGCTTCTCTGAATTCTCTCCAACTATCACACTTGTGGGTCTCTTAAGACAAAAAAGGGATGGTCTGATTCATAGGTGCTGATTCACAAACCCCTCCCCCTCCCCCAGATCTGGCTATTCTGAAACACTTACCATAATTAACTCTAATCCCCCAACTTCACAAACCCAGCCTATCATCCCTTTCCTTCCCATATAATAGTGCTTGGAAGTCACAAACCAAACCCACTACAGAGACACATGCACACCCAACCCACACTAACTGGCACAATAATAAGAAGTCAAAGAAGAAATCGAGCGGATCAGAGAACGTCTTGTTCATATCTGTATTTTCCACAGAGTGGAGGGAACGGGAACGAACAAACTAATTAATTAATTAAATGTTGTAAATGATAAGTGTCTTCCCAGAAGCTAAGTGAGGAAGGGAATTTCCGAGACCAGTCCAGAGGGAGCCTTTGGAAGATGGACACTGCCTTCGTCCGCTCGGGCTACGGTGTGACAAACTGGGGAGTCTGTAAAGAGTCATGAATCTCTCACAGTTCTGCAGGTGGGAAGGCCAAGATCAGGGTACCAGCATGGTCAGGACAGCGCCCTCTTCCAGGTTGCAAACTTCTCTTTGTATCCGCACACCGAAGGGGCCAGGGAGCTCCATGGGGTCTCTTTCATTTAAGTTCCCCCTCCTCACACCATCACACTGGGGTTTAGGATCCCAACATGTGAATTACGGTGGGACACAAACATTCAGGCCATGGTAGAGACCGAGTGAATGAATGATGTGGGAATTCCTGGCACCTGCTGGCAAGGCAGGGTTGTTGTTTCATTTTGAGGGTAGGAAGTAAAGGAGGGGTCTAGATACATACATCTAAATCCAGCCCACAGAGATGTGAGGTCTGTGCCGCCTTTGAAGAGGGGCGCTGCCCTGTGTTTTGGGCACCTAAGGTCTAGAGTCCAGACACCCATCCTGGCCATGCAATTCTTTCCCAATTATACAAGCACTGAAAGGGAGAACCTTCATTTAACACATGTCCTCCCTAGAGAAGGACTTACAGGGAAGACATACAATGGTCAAGAAATCGCATGAATATAAGCCTCAGAGAGCTGTAATTTGAGAAGTCCTGCTTTAAATTTTGTTCCCTCAAAAAGCTAGTTCTTCTTTCTCACATTTTATTTCTGATAATCAGGCTTTCTCTATTTCTGATTCCCTACTAAAATGTACAAGGTGGTGTTTTTCCTCCTCCAAAATAGCACTGCTTCTTAGTTTCCAAAAACGTTTCATTTGCATAAGTCTTGCAATGGTGTTTATATTCCTTCTTACAAAAAGCTCTGACGCCCAGCCTATAGCCCTGCTGTTAAATTAATAGGTATCGGGATAAAGTGATTAAGACCTTCCCATGCAGCCCTAATGCTGAGCTGGGATTTGCCAGGAAGCTGACTACATCTGGAGCTGTAGTTCTTTTTTAAAAATATACTTCCGTGAGCACGAAACAATACACGCACCAGACTGTGTTCCATGCCTCCTTCTCAAACCATTCCCTCTCCTATGAGGCTACCTCCCTTGGCCCCCACAGCAAATACGGCATAAAAAAAAAGAAAACGGAGAGCAAAAGGGACACGGGCCCTGGCGGAACCAAACCTTGAGAACCACTGTACTCTACGAAGAGAGCGTAGAACTCGAAGGGCTTCTTAGATTTCATTAAGTGGCATCGGTGACTCTAAGAAAAATGCCGCCCCCCTCGGACCACAGAAAGAGAAAAACAGCACCGTCCCCACGGCTCCGCAGTTACTGCCACGGATGGAGTCAGAACGGAAGTCTCCTGGTTTCCAAAGGAGGCGCTTGTCCTTTAAACCGGCGCCTCTCAAAAGCAGGCGCCTCCCCCCGCAGTCGGGCATCAGCCTGTCAGAGAGGAACATTCTCAGCCCCTCCCAGACTAAGAATCAGAGACTTCAGGAAGGAGGATGCAGCCCAGCAGTCTGTCTCAGCAAGCTCACCGGGGGACTCGGACGGACTCACGTTAAAGTCGGAGACCCGCGGACTGCTCTACCGGGGGCCTCAACTGGGGCCACTGAATGGCCCGGGGACCATCTGGCACTGTGTGGAGACACCGTCAGCTGTCACAACCGGTGACGGGGGAATGCTACGGGCCCCTGGTGGGTAGAGGCCAGGCAAGCTGCCAACACCCTACTATGTGCAGTACAGCCCTCCACAACAAAGAATTAGCTGGCCCCAAATATCAATCGTGCCGAGGCGGAGAAACCCCACTCTTCCTCCTACAGGGACGGCACGAGAGACAGAAGTTACTAACGCTGCACTCTCTCCCTCAAAAGCGTCCATCCCGTCAGTCGGAGTTTCTCTTCTCTCTTGTTAATGTGTCCTCTCGGGCTGGGCTCCCCAGCGGGTGCGCCTCCACCAGGTACGGGGCTCTGGCCTCTGGACGCCCTCAGCTCCCCATGAGGCTGGCGGCCCAGACCCCGGAGCCAGTCCCTCCCATGGCAAACAGCTACACCCACTGCCCAGGTGTGCTACCCAAGTACTGTCCTTTTCCGGGACTGCCATCATGGGACGAGAGATGAGAAATCAACACGGATCTTTAAACAAAGCTGGATTAACTTCTCATTTCCAGTGATGATGAACGGGGTGATTCAGATCAACCCTTCTGGTGAAAATAACCCAAAAGCCAGGTCACGCTGCTAAAAAACAAGCTGGCATTTCTAAAGGCATCACATTGCTGTCAAGATGGCAAGGAACTTCTAGGCTAAAACTGAAAAAGAAAAGATGAGGGTCTGAAAAGGCAATTGGGCACAGAAGCCCCCTTTTGCCCTGAGGGCACTGGTTTTTCCTAGAAAATACAAACTTTCATGCTGGCATCACGGGACGAAAGAGTCACTCTGTCAAGGTGCCCCCTCTTCCCTGGAAGGGATCCACAGACACCTCTCCAGCAGCGATCCATGGTGCCTTAGTTGAAAATCTCCTACCACCTCCACCGACCGGCGCCCCATAAGCAAGGGTCAGCACTCACTGAGCAGTTATGATGTCCCCTGCTCTGCTCTGCCTGTTGCATCAATTAACTTGACCCTGGGGGAGCAGCATGGAGTCAGGCTCTCTTATTTTTCCCATTTTACAGATGGGGGACTGAGGAACAGAAAGGTGAAATAATCTGCCCAAGATCACACAGTTCAAAGATGGCAGAGCTCATCATACTCAAACATAGGCTACCGGACTTGTAACCACCACAGAACAAGTTAAAACCAAAGGGCACAAAGATGTTGATTTTTGTATGACTTAAAATAGCAATAAACTCAATATCCATCACCAGGGATTGGTCAAATAAAATACAGTATATACAAGGAATCAGTACGGGGCACCTGGGGGGCTCAGTCTGTTGAGCGCCAACTCTTGGTTTCATCTCAGGTCATGATCTCAGGGTCATGAGACGGAGCCCCTGCTCAAGATTCTCTTTCCCCCTCCCCCTGCTCGTGTTCTCACTCTCTCTGAAATAAATAAATAAAATCTTTTAAGAAAAATAAGAAAAAAAAAATACTGGGTGCCTGGGTGACTCACTTGGTTTAGAAAAATAAGAAAAAAAATACAGAGTCACTGCAAACACAGACCTACGGTTAATATTGTTGAATAAAAACATTACAGAGGATTGTTACAAAGTATGAATTATTGTTGGGTAACAAACACTTCCACAAATCAAACAAAAAAGCACGTTACAGAAAAGACCCTCTAGTACAGTGTATTCTCAGGGAGGCAGGACCACATACATACAACCCTGCCCCGGGGTCACAGGCTCAGCCTTTAGATTCAGAGAGCTTGCCACGACCTCACCTTGGGCAAATTAAATTACTTCATTGCTCTGAAACATCAGTTTCCTTCTGAGCGAAATGGGGCAGCATTTTTATCTCAAAGGGTTTGGGTGAGAACCAGGGAGCTGCTCAGGCCAGAGCCGCTATGGACAGCCCAGTAACCCTAGCCGTTCCGTGCCATTGTGCTTTTATGTGCGTATGTGCGTGTGCACAGAGATGTCTGGAAGCATGCCAGCAAGATGTTAATAATACTTATCTCTAGGGGACTGGCATCCTTGGTCATTTGTACTGTGTTTTTTGGTACTTTTCTGTATCGCTTGATTTTTACGATGAACGGGAATGATTTTTATAAGAACAGTAATGCTATTTTATATATGCCCTCCCAACATACGCATAAGGGTACAGCCTGAACAGACTATTCCAACAGCACTGACAGGACAGGCGACACCTCAGAGGTCCCGGGGGAACGAGAAGGGCCGGGGACATCACCAGACATCTAACAAATGCGCGTTGAGTGAATGAAGGCATCCACGACCCGAGAGGCCACGGAGCGCAGTAATACCAAGCTGGAAACTCGCACAGCTGCCGGGAAATACCAGCTCTGTCCTCCAAGCTGCTACCCCGATTTTTTTTTTTTTAAAGATTTAGTTTATTTATTTATTTGACAGAGAGAGATCACGAGTAAGCAAAGGGGCAGGCAGGGAGAGAGGAGGAAGCAGGCTCCCTGCAGAGCAGAGAGCCCGATGCGGGGCTCGATCCCAGGACCATGACCTGAGCTGAAGGCAGAGGCTTAACCCACTGAGCCACCCAGGCGCCCCTGCTACCCTGATTTTTTAACCCTGCTGATCTTCCGCTGCCTCATCTGTGAAGCAGGCCTGTGCCGGTTCGGAAGGCCGTCACACGGTGAAACGAGATCGTGCACGTGAATGCAGTTTGCAGTTAGTCGAGGTGCCGTAAAAGCTAGTTCTTCTCTACCCCCAGCCCCACGTGTGCCGATAACAAACTGGGTGGCTCTGGACAAGCTGTCTCCCCAGCCTTAGTCTTCTCACTTCTAAAACGAGAGAAATATGTACCCACCGCTCAGGGTGCTGTGCTGACTGTGCCCAGGATTCCTGCGCGGTATAAATGGGAACACTTGCTCTGATCGTTACGGGAGCGTTTTTGGTCAGTTTATTTTACAGCCTCTTGGCTCCAAAGAACTAATTTTGGGTAGGCCTTTAAAATCTAACAAACATGCAGATTTTATTAATTGTAATAATTTACTGACCTTGCCCAGAAGAGCCTAATCCCTGTCTGCCTTGACGGGACTGGAATCGGTGCCTCCCGAGAAACCCGGGTCCAGCTTGGCCCAGTGTCCTGACGGCCCGGCACAGAGCAGGCGAGGGGCCACAGTGCCGGCGCCTCGTTTGCCGGCTGCAGTTTGGTTCCCCAGTGATAGATGGGAGCCCTCGCTTCTTTTCCTTGGTCTAAGACGAAGTGCTAACCTCTTCGAGGTGCCACACGCTGAAACCCTTACACAGTGGGCATGTCCGTACTCTTGCTGGCAGACCTTCATGAGAGCTAACATTTACAGAGTGCTCTGGAAGTGTTTCTCAGACACTGTCTTCTACGGTCAAAGAACCGTTCCGCAGGGTGGCCGAGCCGGGGATTACTATCCCTATTTTAAGAGGAAACTACGGATCCAGGCAGTTAAAGCGAATCTGGTCAAAGGCAAGCTCTGCGCTGTCCACCATGCTCGACAACAGAAGGGAGGAGTCTATAGTCTGTCCGTTTGAGAAAGGCGAGGAGGTAGGAGCATAAGCCAGGCCTCCAGCCCTACTCAGGAGTATGGCCAGAGACCCCAGCGAGCAAGAAGGGTTTGGAGTTTACTTACGTCGGAATCACGTCTCCCTAATGAGACCAACCAAGAAAAGGAGACATTTATGCTTACAGCTCACATGACTTGGTTCTGCCCTAATTTTGGACGTCCAGCAGCCTGAATCAGTCTGTCCTCCTGAGTCAGAAAGTCCCCCTAGAACCTCAGGCTGTGGATGCCGAAGGGCCCTGAGACATCAGGCAGTTTGATCCCCGTCCTTCATAAGCAGATACATGGTAGCGATGAGGCTTAGCAGAGGGAACAACTCTCCAACATCAGCAGCAAGTTCAGGCAGAGCCAGGCCTAGCCCCTAGCTCCCCTGAATTAAGGCCTAGCTCCCTTCTCCCATTCCCCACGGGCAACCACTTGACTCCCATTCCCACTCCCAGGAACCCCCTGCCCTAACCCTTTGTCCTCCCTGGATCATAGTCATGTACCCTGACCAACGGACACTGAGCCCCTATTTCCGGACCTTTACTATACAAAGGATGAGTCCACCTGCCAATTAATATGTGCAGGAGGCCACGACCTGGTCTTTTAGAAAAGAAACAACCAACAGAAGAAACTCAATTGTGAGTCTAAACATCTACATGACCCTTTCCTTCCAGCTTCTTCACTGAAAGCCTGAAATTCTCAGTGAGAAGCCCAATAGCTATGCCAGCCCCACCAGAAATGCCAAGAGAGTTACATCTGGGCAAACAATTATATTTACAAGTGGTTAAAAAATGAATGCAATAACCAAGATGGGAAATATGGAGTATAAACTGAAGGCTTGGACTGCGGATCAAACAGCCTCTGGAAGTCTCTGGAACTCCACAGCTGTGAATTTGTGAGCAGTACAAGCTTAGCACGTGTGGCGGGGCCCCAGCTTTCCTGCTAAAGGCACAAGTGTCCTGTCTTCCTGTGCCTCAGACTTCTCACCCATAGAGAGACAGTAGAATTTTGGATCCCCGAAAAAAAACAAAATAAATTCAGAAAAAAAAAAAAGAGAGAGAGAGAGAGAGAGACAGTAGTACCCACCTTCAAGGGTGACTGCAAAGATTAGAGACAATGTACGTGAAGTGGTTAGAAAAGTACCTGGCCCGTGAGCAGTGCTCATTAATACCAATACTGCTATCATTATTACCAAGGACATTAATTAGGAAATAGAGTTCAGAACTTCTTGCCAAACTCAAAGTTCACATTTTTTTTAAAAAAGATTTTATTTATTTATTGGACAGACAGAGATCACAAGTAGGCAGAGAGGCAGGCAGAGAGAGAGGAGGAGGAAGCAGGCTCCCTGCTGAGCAGAGAGCCTGATGTGGGGCTCCATCCCAGGACCCTGGGATCATGACCTGAGCTGAAGGCAGAGGCTTAACCCACTGAGCCACCCAGGCGCCCCTCAAAGTTCACATTTTGTCATATTTTCACAAACTGTAATAAGGGATTAAATTACTCCCCAAAGAAAGCAGACTTCAAAAGAGAGCACTGGAAAAAAGTAACTTTTAGTCTTAAGGAAGTTTTCTGAACTTTGCTGGTATCCTGATACATGCCAGAAGATGTTTGTTTGTTTCCCCCACAATCACAGCACTTACTCCATCACTGTTCCTGTGAACACTTCCCTGAGTATGTAATTGTCACTCATGCTCCTAGGCAAATAACCAACCGCAGTGACAGGGAGGAGGGGCAAGAACAGGGTACCCTCGACGATGTTTTCCCAATTCTTTACCATCCCCATGTTTCTGCCACCCATCATCACAATCAAGATGAGATCTACCGGAGAAAATAAGCTGTTTCCAAAACACTTGGTGTAAATGAAGCCATCAGAACAGAGGCAAAACACAGTTAAACAGAAATTTGATTTATTCTGTTCGGTACCAACTTAAAATGAATGAGTAGAGAGTCAAATGATTTTCAGTATAGATGCTAAGAAAACTCATGGGGAAAAGCATGTCTTTTTCAACATATAGCACTGAAATAATTGGAAATCCACAGGCAAAAATGTGAACTTAGGCCCTTATCTCACACCATACACAAGAATTAACTTAAAAGGGATCATAGGCTAAGTGTGTGAATCAAAAGTATCAACCTTCTAGAAGCAAACACAGGAGAAAATCTCCCTGATTTGGGCACAGGCAAAGAATAATCTATAAAAGACAACATTGGGGGCGCCTGCGTGGCTCAGTGGGTTAAGCCTCTGCCTTTGGCTCAGGTTGTACTCTCAGGGTCCTGGGATCGAGCCCCGCATCGGGCTCTCTGCTCAACGGGGAGCCTGCTTCCCCCCGCCATCGCCCCCACCTGCTTCTCTGCCTACTTGCGATCTCTGTCTGTCAAATAAATATATAAAATCTTAAAAAAAAAAAAGACAACATTGGTAAACTGGACTTCATCAGAATTAAAAATATATGTACATCACTAAGTAAATGAAAGGACAGGGTGCCTGGGTAGCTCAGTCAGTTAAGCATCTGCCTTTGGCTCAGGTCATGATTCCAGGGTCTTGGGACTGGGCCAGCATCAGCTCCCTCTTCAGCAGGGAGTCTGGTTCTCCCTTCCCCTGCTTTTGTCTGCGCTCGCACGCCCGGTCTCTGCCAAATAAATAAATAAAATCTTAAAAAAAAAACCACATAAAAAAACCCGAAAAGGCAAGCTACGCACTGGAAGGAGAAACTGCAGACTGCAGATCTGATAAAGGACTTCTATGTAGAACATGTAACAAAATCTCAAAGTCAACGGTGAGAAAACAAGCATCAGGTAAATGGAAAAAAACCTACGTACCAATGACTGGCTGGCTGTGTGGCTAAATAACCTAGACACCTCCAGTCAGTGAGACACTCTGCAGCTGTCAAAAAGTTAAACTTTTATCAAAAACAAAACAAAACAAAAAAAAAAACAGAGGAATTGACGGAAGGATAGAAAGAAAACTACACGGACAGAAAAGTGACATAGCAAATAATGTAAAACAGTGGCAGGTATGTAGGTGTTTACTAGGCAGTTCAATTTCTTTGAGTCTGAAAATGTTCACGATAAAATGTTGAGAAAAGGTAAGCTCTGGAATATTTAATGACACAAATATGTCATTAAACAAGGCATATTGGTAAATAACAGTGACAAAGCTGTGTGCATAGTACAAATCTGCAATATATACATTTTTAAAAAAATGTGTGGCCATAGGAAAGGACACAGAGCAGAAAGCTACAGTGACTATCTCTGGACAATGTGCTAATGAGCACCCGTCCTCTACCCTCACTGCTTACCCATATTCTTTAAATTTTCCACAGTGATTAAATGTTTTTATGAATAAAAAAAAAAAGAGGTGCCTTAAGAGCAATTAAGGAACAATTTCGGGGCACTGGGTAGCTCAGTGGGTTAAGTGTCTAACTCTTGATTTCAGCTCAGGTCATGATTTCAAGGTCATGGGACTGAGCCCCGAGGTGGGCTCCATGCTTAGCCTGGAGTCTGCTTGAGATCCTTTCCCTCTGCCCCTCCCCACACTCATGCATGCTCCTCCCTCTCTCTCTCTCTCAAATAACTAAAAGTTTTAGAAAAAGAAAAAATTTCAGATATGATTAAAATTTATTTGATCACACACGCAGTAACAGAAAACACTGTCCTCCAAAAAAGTTGAAAAGTCTTAATTCAACATACATTCAATGACTAATCCTTTCAGCCAGCTCCTGTGCTAACTGCTGAACTCCGTGGCAGATGCTGACACCATTGATTAGGGCTGGACAACCTGAAACGTACGTATTAGAGAGAGATAAAGACCCGGATTCTGCTCTGGTCACACGGTCTGGAGTCAGCAACTGTAAGGGCCAACAACAAGCTGGAGACCGCTGACTGTTACACAAGGGTTAAGGGAGCCAAGTGTTTAACCCAAGGTGGAACAGATTATGAGGAAATGACACCCAGAGTCTAATAATATGCGTGCTGTTTTGGATGATGTAGAACTTGAACTTCTTATCAGCAGAAATTTCGGAGAAGTAAATACCAGCTAAGTGTAACAAGAAGAAGGAAGAGATAGTTAGGGCCGACTGGGGAGTCCGCTAGGCAGCCTCATGACCCAGGGAACACAAAAGCAGAAGCTGGGTGAATGCCTGTCACTGTAACAGCTACGCTCACGCTCACTCATTCAGCAAACACTTACTAAGTGCTTATGATACGGCGCGGAAGTTCTACAGTCTGTGCTGTCCAACATGGTGCCACCAGCCACATGCGGCTGTCTGTCACTTGAAACCTGGCTTTACAATCAGGAGGAATATCATATGCAGAGAACACATGAGGGTAGATTCCTTATAAGGAGAGTAGAGGAAATTAAGCTGAAGAGGCAGAGAGTGGCCAGTTCACGCAAGACTTTACATACTATGCTAAGGAGTCATGACTTCATCCAGAAAGACAGAGAAATATCGTAATGAGACTTAGGAAGAGAATATTAACTCAGATTTGATTATTACCAATTTAACAAAGTACAGAGAGATTTTTTAAGAGGTAAACGACAAAAGTGGAATGCAATTAGAGTGTTTTAACAATGATGAAGACCTGACTTAATTCAGTGTCATGCTCTGGAGACGGGGTCAGACGAAAGATTTCGAGGAGGAGAAAAATGACAACATGGCCGCCTGGATGTGGCAGGAGGGAACTGAATGACTCCAGGAAGTCTCCGGGTCTCCACTGTGGATCCCAGTGTGTGCCTCACAGAGAATGGGAAGGAAAACAGTGAGTTCAGTTAAAAAACAGATTTATTGAGAAACAAATTTTTATCCCATGATATTCATCCATTTGAAGTACACAATTCATGATTTTTTAGCATATTCATAGCATGGGGTGACCACCACTGCAATCTATGTTTAGAACATCTCCGCGGCGCCTGGCTGGCTTCACCAGTACAACATGGGCCTCTTGATATTGGGGTTGTGAGTTCCAGCCCCATGTTGGGGGTAGGTCACTTAAAAAAAAATTGTGGCTCAGTCAATTAAGCGCCTAACTCTTGATTTTGGCTCAGGTCATGATCTCAGGCTCAATAGACTGAGCCCCGCGTTGGACACTGTGCTGAGTGTGGAACCTGCTTAAGATGGTCTCTCCTCTCCCTGTCCTTCCCCGCGTGAGAGAACTCATGCGCTCTCTTCTCTTAAAAACAAACAAACAAAAAAGAGTTTTCATCATCCCCCAAAGAAACCTATTAACAGCCACTCCCATTCCCACCCCCATGCACCCCAAGCAACTACAAATCTGTCTCTACGAATTTGCCCTTTCTGGACATTTCATATACATGGAATCACACAATATGTGGTCTTGTGTGACTGGTCTCATTTACTCAGCATCATGGGCTCAAAGCTCATCCACACTGTGCCAGGACTGGTACTTCCCTCCGTTCGCTGCAGACTAACATTCCAGTGCGTGGCTATACCACACTTTGTCGGCATTCACGGTGCAAAGACATCCGGGCTGTCGCTGCTGTTTGGCTGTTAGGAATAATGCTGCGATTAACATCACATATGAGTTTTGTGTAAGCCTGTGTTTTACTTTCTCTCGGGTATATGCCTAGGAGTGGAAATGCTGAGACATACAGTAACTGTGTGTTCAGGATTTGATGACTTGCCAGACTGTTTTCCAGAGCTGTGGCACCCTTTTATGTTCTCCCCAGCAACGGGTGAGGGTTCCAGTAGGGGACTTACCCACGTAGCCACTTACTCAGTGTGTGACAGTCATGTGTGTCCTCACTAACCCTTTTTACTAGCGTTTTTATTCTAGCTCTCCTAGCGGGTGGTGAGTGGTGTCCCATTGTGGCTCTGGTTTGCATTTCCTCATGTCCAAGGAGGCTAAGCACCTTTCCAGATGCTTCCTGGCCATCTGTATATCTTTGAAGAAGTGTCCCTTGAAATCACTTGCCCATTTTTAAGTTGGATTGTCTTTTTATTATTAAGTCTTAAGTATTCTTCATATGTTCTAGATCGAAGTCCCTTACTGGAGAAAGGATTTGCAAATATTTCCTCCCATGCAGTGAGCTGTCTTCCCAACTTCTCAACAGTATGAGGTGCACGCACATAGCAGACAAGCCTTTAATTTTGATGAAATCCAATTTATCTATTTTTTCTTTAATCTTTTGTGTTTTGGTGTCATTTCTAAGAAACCACTGCCTGACACCAAGCCACAAAGATTCTCTCCTATTTTCTCCTTCAAGAGTTTTAAGGTTCCAGCTCTTACGCTGAAGTGCATAATCTATTTTGAGTTAACTTCTGCTCCTGGAGTGAGGCAGAGGTTCAACTTCATTCTTTTTTTGTGGATATTCATTTGTCTCGGCATTTGTCAAAAGGCTCTTTTTCCCCATTCAACTGTCTTGTCATTTTTCTCAAAAACGTATTGGTCAAGAGGCACCTGCGTGGCTCAGTCAGTTAAGCGTCTGCCTTTGGCTCAGATCGTGATGCCAGGGTCCTGGGATTGAGCCCCACATCGGGCTCCCTGCTTGGCGGGGGGCCTGCTTCTCCCTCTGCCACTCCCCCTGCTTGTGTTCCCTCTCTCGCTGTGTCTCTCTTATAAACAGATAAAATCTTAAAAAAAACAACAACAACCAATTGGTCATAAACTTAGCAACCGTGGGACCAGTATCAGACATGCCGAACTGAAGGTGCCTGTGCGCTGTCTCCTTGGGACTGAGCTCCCCGTGTAGAAAACCGTGTCTTCTACCCACAGCCCAAGGCTCGGCCCAGTGCGCGCGACAAACACGCCGTGAGCGATGACCCATCTGTGCGAGTCATGGCAGCGCGGCCTCGGCAGCCACAGACTCGGACACTGGGAGGCACATCACTCTTTGTTCTGGGGAGGGGACCCGCTGGTCCTCCTTCCAGGGCTGCTCTCCTGGTGGAGACGCTTCATCTGATTCCATATGTCGCTTACAGCTCTATTTTATGTAGTGACACAAACTGAGGAGAGCATTTTCCCTCTTCCCAGGAAGGGAAGTGTTGATGCACTGGACCCCGACGCTGCTCCGTGGGGAATCCCAGCCGGCACGAGAAGGCGGGGCCCGTGGGACATGATCTGTCTGCAGGCACACGGGCTCCACGGTGTGGTGTGTTTCCATTCGGTATAAAGGGTTTCGTTTGTGGCCGGGGCCAACATCGTTCTGTGGTCAACCCCGTTAAAGAATTTAAATTTTTACATTGCTGATGGGTCATGTCCGTGCTCAGTGAAAGGAAGGCCCTCAAAAGGGATGCTAATTAGAGATAAATCATGAAAAACTGGAAGAACTGAGGATATTAAGCTAAGGCAAGGCTTTCTGAAGACCACTGGTCTTTAAGCACTGAAAAGCCAACAGGAAGAAAATGAACCAGCTTCAAGAAGTGCGAAGGGGAAGAACCAGAACAGAGGCCACCCCTCGCCTAGCCCACCGCAGATGCAAAAAAATAAAACCTCGCACCTCCTTTCTGACATTTTGGTTTCAGGCTCGGCTCCCCGTCTTGGCTCTCCTCTCTAAAGGCGTCTTACTGACGTCCGCAGCCTTGTCGCAGGCCCACTGCCTTGCATGCGGTCAGCACTCGACAGGTGGATTTCAAGTAAAAATTTAAGCAGATCTGATATGCAAAAACAGTCAGTAAGTAGTAGCCATGTAAGTTTTAAAACAAAGAAGTCTCTACTTTTTAAAAAATCACATTGACTATAGTAAATTTAAAATTTTAAAGTATTTTTCAAGAATTCACATTTACTGAAATGATGTTTATGTTAAATATTTAACACCACCCTTATGGTATAAAATTACCTGAGTGCTTACGCTGCCTAACCCAATCACAATGTCCACATCTCCCAAGGATGAAAGCACAGTAAGATCCAAACACAGCATCAGGCACTCTTTTAGCTCTCAGGCCTGTGGTCAGCATTCCAGCTCCTCTCCTGTCCCAACCTCAAAGCTATCCAGGATGGGATAGAGCAAAGATGCTCACAACCGTGCAAATACAGCTGAGGACACGAGGCAGACGCACCTGCTCACCACAGTCAGACCCAGAACACCCTGGCTGGAGTCGGAGGCAGCCTCGGACCTGGGCTGGCCACGATGAACAAGGAAAGGTACAGCACATTTATTTCCTTAAACGTCCTACTCTCAGTTCTCTTGAAATACAAGTTGGGGGGCACATGCGTGGCTCAGTGGGTTAAGCCTCTGCCTTTGGCTCAAGTCATGGTCTCAGAGTCCTGGGATCGAGCCCCGCATCGGGCTCCCTGCCTACTTGTGATCTCTGTCTGTCAAATAAATAAGTAAAATCTTAAAAAAAAAAAAAAAAATCCAAGTCGGATGATTTTATTTTGTCTGTTCCTGTTGTCTATATTTCCCCTTGGTTTTCGGTTAAGTTTTACCTCTCAAAGATCTGGTCATTTCTGACTGAGGGCCACCCATTGCACAAGAAACCACATAGGCAGTGGGAGACTCCTCTGAGAAGATTTGCTCTTGCTTCCACCAGGCAGGTAGGTCAGGGCTACACACAACCCCATGTCACCTGAAGACAATCAGATACTGATTCCTCCCGCTTCTGAGAGGGCCAGTGTCTTCTGGTTCACCCTTGTCCTTAAGCAGAGCCCACAGCAAAAACCTGGCGAGTTTATGAGGGCTCCTCCTCCTTGGCGGGTTCTGAACACCAGTATCTCCCCAGCCGTGTGAATCTGCCTACAGCTCTAATCTTCTTCTCAGGAGGCAACTGCAACGATTCCGGCAATGTTTCAAGGGGAGAAATGGTGTCAAACGTCAGGCATTCCCGTCTGCCCTCTCCTGATTCTTCGTTCTGCAAATCCTTCTGCCTGGTAGCTCTCTCACACCTTCAAATTGATTTTCTTTCTTGACTTTCCACCTTCTCCTGTTCTTAGTAGGACTGGTCCAAACAACCCGAAAAACCACTGCCAGAAGAACCCCAAATCCAGCAAATTTAACACAATCTTTGTTTAAGACTGCACTGGTTTTGAAATTCGAGTCTTTTCCAGGGAACTACCCAAATCACGACTGAATGAAGCAATATGGGTTATGGGAAAAACGCAATTACTGTCGACTAACAGAAAACCACACATCCTAACTCAAATAAAGCTCCTGAGCAGGGAGCCCAATGTGGGGCTCCATCTCAAGACCCCAGAATCATGACCTGAGCTGAAGGCAGACGCTTAACGACTGAGCCACCCAGGCGCCCCATCATTATGCATTTTAATCAAAACTCTAGTGTGTTTTATGGCTGGAATTGAGGGTGTGAAACTCCTGTCAAAAAATGAGACAGCTAGGGGCGCCTGGGTGGCTCAGTGGATTAAAGCCTCTGCCTTCAGCTCAGGTCATGATCCCAGAGTCCTGGAATCAAGCCCCGCATGGGGCTCTCTGCTCAGCGGGGAGCCTGCTTCCTCCTCTCCCTCTCTTTGCCTGCCTCTCTGCCTACTTGTGATCTCTGTCTGTCAAATAAATAAATAAAATCTTAAAAAAAAAAAATGAGACAGCTATAAACTTGCAGGCCAGGGAACAGCACTTGCTCGTGCCCTTCCCCTCTCTGCCCTCAGCCTCCCCTGCCCAAGGTGGGCTGACACCGCAGACAGGCTGAAACAATCCAACGATCTTACCACAAAGTCTCAGGCTCACCCCTGAGCTGTACTTTTTGCTGGACTAAGCAGGAGAAGCTAAGGTCAAGGTCACCACACTGGACAACGCATGAGTCAAGATAGCCCCTGCTCTCGACCACGTCTGCCTGTAAGTAACGGGGAGGATGTGGACAGAGGACAGCGGGGAGAAAAGACCTGTGCTTCCTGCCCCTGTTGGCTCACTACCTCGTGAGCCCCAGGCAAGTGACTTCTGGAGTCTGGAGTCGTTTCCTCATCTGAGAAAGGAGGGATTCACGTATTATTCAACAAATAATTATTTGTAATAATATAATTATTGAGCACTTTCTATGTTCCAGGTCCACTGCTGGGTGTTGGGACTACAATGTCAGAAAAATCAGCCTTGCTCCTGACCTGGTGGCTGACTGGGTCAGCGGTTCTCCACTCTGGCTGCACAATGTAATAATAATCGAGAGACTTTAACAATAGAACAAAACAACAACAGAACACCTTATCCCAGATTAACGGAGTATTCTGAGGGAGGGCCCTGGCACGGGGGGAAGCCACGGAAGAGATCCTTTCCAAGCATTTCTGATACCCAGTGAGGATTAAAGCCCACCAGACTTGGAGGATTTCTAATTTTCTATGGTTTTACAAATGAGTATTTTTAACAGGTCAACAATCTCCAAAATAAACTGTGGTTTCATCAGTAATTCTGAAGGGGCATGATGAAGGGTGGGGATTGTCCTAACGTGCTAACAGGGCTATCCTCCAAAGTGATACTTCCTGTGAGCCATCTCTAGCCTCGCTCATCTCTTGGAACCATATTCAAAAGTCACATGCATCATGTCATGAATGAGAATTCTCCCCAAGGGGTATATAGATGCCCGAGTCATTCCATTCCAGATTGGCTCCCTTGGGCCAAAGCACTATTTCCCAAACTCTAGTCATTCATGATCAGTGCTATTACTTAGACTTTTTCTTTAAAATTAGTGCACTAGAACAATAGGAGTGCTAGCCCCACGAAATATGAAAATCTATTATAAAGCCTCTTTAATTAAAAGAGGCACATGAATAAATATAGACCAATGGAATGGAACAGAAAATCCAGAAATAGGTCAAATTAGTTAAACATGACAAAAGACAGTATCTCAAACCAGTGGGAGAAAAATGAAATTTCAATAAGTGATATTGGGATAACTGAAAAAACAGGCAAAAAAAGGATAAAATTGGATCCCTCCTTCCAACTGTATACATCATTGCAACTTGGTGAGAGATTAAAACGTTTGGGTACCACAAGAAGAAAAGAAAGCATGCAAGCACTAGAAAAACCCAGGCAAAGCCAACCTGGAAGGATAGGAAACTCTGCAGCAGTGGCTGAAAATCAAGAAGCAATGCACAAGGGGATGAAAGCAATGAAACGTTTTCCTTTCTATTTAGTAATAATATTCGCAAAACCACATGCACAAAGCAACCTTTTCTGCATTGCTTCTGCTCCTCCTGCCTCACTGGTTCTGATTCTAGCCACCACTGAAGTGACCAGTCTCGCCCAGGCTCTGACCTACCTTCCCTGTCCCTGCTCTGGGCGATGCCATGGGAGCCCTCTCGGGGCCACCAGGGAACACCAACCCACTGTCAAAGGCAGACAGTAGCTGATGGGTATATGCTCCTCCCTTTCTCCCCACAAGTGCGAGTCCCGTGCAATGCAGTCATCATCAAGTCGGCAGCTTACGTCAAGGGCCTGATCAGGACAGAATGCCTATGTTGGCTCTTCCTCTTTCCTTCGCCCTGACCTCCCCTCATTCCTGCTCCCAGGGGGAACACTCCCTTGAAAGCTCCTCTCACATGGGCCTTTGTCTCAGATACAGCCCTCTGGGGAACTCAGTTAAAATAATGTGGATGTAATGCACTATTTTCTTCTAATGCATATAAAAATTACTATTAATATTTAAAAAGCACTCATCAGGAGAAACAGCACAACTCCCTACTGCTTAAGTGTGTGCCGTGAGCTTTCTTAAAAAGGGGACGAAGAGACTAACTTCACAAGGGCGATACCTAAAACATGACATCAGCCAGGTGACTGCGGTCAGTATCAGCCAGAGCGTGCCCTCTGCATGATATGAAGAAACGGCACCTCGGCGCCTTGGCTCTGTGGTCTTCCTCCCAGAACCCGCAACCCCACTCTAACCCTGAGAAAAACCCGAGACAAATTCCAACAAGGGGCATCCTACAATAATCTAATAAGTACTCCTTGAAACAAGTCAAGGTCATCAGAAATAAGGAAAGGCTGAAAAACTATCAAAGCCAAGAGGAGCTGAGGAGCTACAACAATGAAACGTGCTGTGGTGTCCCGGATGGGACCCTGGAACAGAAGGACACAAGGTAGAAGCAAGGAGTGAAGTATGGACTTTAGCTAATAAGAATGTGTCGATATTAGCTCATTAAGTATAACAAATGTCCCTTAAATATAAGATGTTGGTACCAGGGGAAATGACACAATTTATATGTGTGCAGGGTATATGGGAACTCTCTGTACTATCTGTTCAAATTTTCTGTAAACACAAAATTGTTCTAAAATATAAATTCTATTAATAGAAAGAGAAAAAGAGTTTTTTTGTTGTTTTTTTTTTTGAGAAAAAGAGATTTTAAGAAAGCATTCCTCCACCTCTGGCAATGGGATCTGCGTTTTAAAAGTAGCTTCACAAGTGATTCCCGGGCACGGTAAAGTTTGAGAAACATCCAAGACACCAAAAGTTACAGCACATAATGTCCTTACAAGGAAATAGCAGGAAAAACAATCCAGCCACACATCAACAAACAATCATGCCCCACAGCAGCCATATGGGAACAACAGACTAAAGCACCATCACCCCAGTTACGCAGTAAATCATTATTCCCATAATGAAACCGCTCCCGTTTGGATGCCAGCTTCCCCAATCTGGGGGTGGATGCCTGGAATGTTGTACTTGGAAGGACCCAGGTCAAGCTGGAATGACAATGTCATGATTCACTCTCCATTTTAGGTATAGGCGGCAGCATCAGTAGTGATGAAGTATTTACCAAGTGCCAGGCACGGTGCTAGGCTCTAGGGACCCACCAGCGATCAAAACAGGCATAATCCTCCATGAAGTATAGGAGAAAATATGTAAATAATTATAAAGAGTTACAGAAGATGAGATATGGGATGCCATGCAGGCAAGTAACAGGGAAGGGCCTTCAGGGAAGGGCTCAAGGATTAACTCCTGGAGGAAGTGACGTTATAGTCACTTACTTGAAAGAGAGAAAGAGAGTCCATGAGCAAGCTGGGGGCGGGGCGGGGGGCCAAGAGGAAGAGGGAGAAGCAGACTCCCCACTGAGCGGGAGCCCAGGCAGGATTTGAGACTAGGACCCTGGGATCATGACCCAGGCCAAAGGCAGATGCTTAACTGACTGAGCCACCCAGGTGCCCCGCAGTAACTATTTCTTTTTATTTTTTTAAATATTTTATTTTATTTATTTGTCAGAGAGAAGGAGAGAGAGAGAGCACACAGGCAGGCAGAGAGGCAGGCAAAGGTGGAGAGAGAAGCAGGCTCCCTGCCGAGCAAGGAGGCCATGCGGGACTCGATCCCAGGACCCTGGGATCATGACCCAAGCCGAAGGCAGTGGCTTAACCCACTGAGCCACCCAGGCGTCCCCGCAGTAACTATTTCTTAATGTAAATGTTCTGGTACAATGATCTCTTCTCCCGCCAAATAGCCTGCCTCCTTTTTTGTTTTTAACAGTTCTCCTTTGTATCTTTATAGATAATCATTTTTAGAAATTGAAGCATTAGTAAGAACTATGGCTTCCAAACCAAAAAATTACCACTTATGGAAGATGAATGATTCAGTGATTGACAAAGGGCAGAAGATCTGAATTTAGAATTGTTCCAGATTTTTCAGGGTTGATCTTCCTTGCAGACATAACGAATTGGGGTGGGGGAGGTAGGTAACTAAGCTTTATTGGACACCACAGGCTAAGAACTTTTTATGCATTCTCGACTGATCCTCACAAAACCCTGTGCAGGAAGTGGAATTATCCTCAGTACACGTGAGAAAAATGGAGGCTCATTAAGGTTAAGTAATTTGCTCAGTCAGGTAATGAGTGGCTCTGGAGCAGAATCAGGTCTGACTCTAAAATCCCCCTATTTAGAAAATAGGGGGCAAAGTGTGGCATAATACAAGTTTTTTAGAAAGTTTGTCCACACTCCAACATGAACTCCAAACTGAAGAGAAAATGTCTTTCACACAGCCTTAAAGACAAAGACACATGGTCCACCTGCACGCCAGCAGCTATGGAGGAATCGGGAACGGGGCTCCCCCCACTGGTGAGCACATGGAACCACACCATTTACTTCTGACCTTTCTCTTAGTCCTTTGTTTTGGGGGGAACCTCTACGTTAAGACAGGATTAAACCTCCTTTTATTAACTTTATCTCTTTCTTTCTCTCTTCTCTGTTTAAAATTAACATTCTGATGTTAATTATCAGAGAATATATTTGCAAATGACATATCCGATAAAGGGTTAGTATACGAAATTAAAATTAAAATGTTTATACCCTTTGATGCCAGTAATAATACTGTTTTACTAATTTATCTTAAGGAAATAATCAAAGATGTACCTAAGAATTATGTGCACAGACATGAACCACTGTGCTATTTACAATGACGAAACCCTAAAAGCAAGTTAACGGTCCTAAAATTGGAGTGCTGATAAATAAAGTATGGTATGCCATATAATAGATACTATTCGCCTACTTAAAATATTTTCAAAGACTATTTAACGAGGGGGTAAAACACACATGTTAAATGGAAAATATCCAATACACTGCCCAATATCAGTTTTGTGAAAATGTTCCCTTACGCGTGTAAAGGAACTAAAGCCCATGTTTAATGTGGTTTTCCCAAACAACAGATCAGTGCTGGTTTGTACCGTCTCTCTACCTTCCTATGCTTTCAAACTCTCTGCATGTAATATATACCACATTCAAATCAGGAAAAAGTTATTTTTCTAAAAAGTGAGAGAAAAGTTCCAACAGAAATTGTTTCTATGGTGATCTTCTTTTGGGCTAGGAAAGAGAAAATGAAGAGTTGTTTGCTGAGGGGGCCACTGCCCTTCCCCCCTCCCCCACCCTGAGGTCACCTGGAGATCCCCTTCATATTACTCTAGCACTTATGATACAGTCATTTAACAACTCAGTTACCATTAAGCTTATAGTCTACTGCAAAGTTCAAACTTGGGTAGTATATAGATTCCCTTTAAAGGGAACCTGATTTATTTTCATGCAGTTTATTTATGTACAACTACAAATGTAAGGTTAAATTTATTATGTTTACAACTAGATACAAACAAAATGACCAAACCAGCAAAATTCAAAATGACAGTCCTTTAACAAAAGGATGATTTTGCTCATATTAAAAATCATCATCAACCCACAACTTTATAGTCAATTAATCTTTGAAGAGGCAGGAATGAATATCCAAAGGAAAAAGATGGTCTCTTCAACAAATGGTGTTGGGAAAACTGGACAGCAACGCACTGAAGAATGAACCTGGACCACTTTCTTACACCACACACGAAAATATATTCATAATAGGAGCTCCTGGCTGGCTCACCTGGTTAAGTGTTCAACTCTTGGTTTTGGCTCCTGTCATGATCTCAGGGTCATGAGTTCGAGCCCCGGTCAGGTGGTCAAGCTCTGTGCTCAGCAAGGAGTCTGCTTAAGACTCTCTCTCCCCCTCCCCCTGCTTTTTCCCCCACTCCCGTGCACATGTAGGTGCTCTAAGAAATAAATCTTTTTTAAAAATAAATTCAAAATGGATTAAAGATCTAAATGTGAGACATGAAACCAGGCAGCAATCTCTTTGACATTGGCTGTAGCAAGTTCTTTCTAGACACATCTCTGAAGACAAGGGAAACAAAAGCGGAAATGAACTAGTGGGACTTCATCAAAATAAAAAGCTGCTCAGTGAAGGAAACAACAAAAGGGATCCTGTGGGATGAGAGAATATATTTGCAAATGATATATCCGATAAAGGGTTAATGCTCAAAATACAGGGGCACCTGGGTGGCTCAGTGGGTTAAAGCCTCTGCCTTCGGCTCAGGTCATGATCCCAGGGTCCTGGGATCAAGCCCCACATCGGACTCTTTGCTTGGCGGGGAGCCTGCTTCCCCCTCTCTCTCTGCCTGCCTCTCTGCCTACTTGTGATCTCTGTCAAATAAATAAAATCTTTAAAAAAATACACAAAGGATTTATACAACTCAAAAAACTCCACAAATAATCCAATTAGCAAAAATGAGTAGAAAACACAAATAGACATTTTCCCAAACAAGCCACACAGATGGCCAACAGACACATGAGAAGCATCAGGGAAACGCAAATCAAAACTACAATGACGTATCACCTCACACCTGTCAGAATGGCTAAAAAGAACACAAGAAACACATGCTGCCGAGAATGTGTAGAAAGGGGAACTCTCCTGCACTGGTGGTGGGAATGCAAACTGGTGCAACCACTCTGGAAAACAGTATGGAGGTTCCTCAAAAAGTTAAAACTAGAGCTACCCTATGACCCAGCAATTGCACTACTAGATATTTGTACAAAGAATACAAAATACTAATTCAAAGGGAGACATGCACCCTGATGTATACAGCAGCATTATCTACAATAGCCAAAAAAGGAAAAGAGCTCACAAGTCCACAGACTGATGAATGGGTAGAGGATATATGATGTGTGTGTATACATATACACGCATGCACAAAGAAATATATATAATGGAATATTACTCAGCCATAAAAAAGAACAAAATTCTGGCATTTGCAATGGTGTGGATAGAGAGTATTATGCTAAGTGAAATAAGTCAGAGAAAGACAAACCCCATATGATTTTACTCATAGAATTTAAGAAACAGGGGCACCTGGGTGGCTCAGTGGGTTAAGCTTCTGCCTTCGGCTCCAGTCATGATCTCAGGGTCCTGGGATCGAGCCCCACACTGGGCTCTCAGCTCTGCAGGGAGCCTGCTTCCCCCACTCTCTCTGCCTGCCTCTCTGCCTACTTGTGATCTGTCAAATAAATAAATAAAATCTTAAAAAAAAAAAAGAATTTAAGAAACAAACAAAAAACGATTAAAGGGGAAAAAAGCGGGGGAGAGAGGGAAACCTAGAAACAAGCTCTTAACTATAGAGAGCGGCTGGGCAGGGGGATGGGTGAGACAGGTGATGGGGATTAAGGAGTGCACGTGTTGTAATGAGCACCGGGTGCTGTATGATGTCTTGAATTACTAAATTGTACACTTGAAACTAGTACTACACTCAAAGCTAACTGAAATATAAATAAAAATTTAAAATAAAATACAATAAATGGCACTATGATTCATGGTGACCTCTTTTCACCAGCTTGGGAAATCACCAGCATAAGCTATTAGAACCATTTCCGCACATGTCTCACACAAAGAACCCTGGAATACTGCTGACTCGAATGAGTCTTTTCTCAAACACTCTGAGATAGGTTTCTGAATTGCTCTGTATTCTTCGACAAAATGCTGACATTAAAATTTCCGTTAAAAGTAAAACTCGGGGCCTGGGTGGCTCAGTTGGTTGCGAGTCCAACTCCGGATTTCACTCAGGTCACGATCTCAGGGTCCTGAGATGGAGCCCCACGTTGGCCTCTGTACTCAGCATGGAGCCTACTTCTCTCCTGCCTCTGTTCCTCCCCTTGCTCACACACGCGCGTGCGTGCTCTCTCTCTCTAAAATAAATAAATAAAATCTTTAAAAAAAAAAGTAAAAACCATCGTCTACAAGGTCAATAAAGCAGTGGCACCAGCCGAAAAACAGGCAGACAGAACAACAGAAGAGAGCCCAGGTCTCCCTAGGCTTCCTAATATGACTTCCAAGGACTCCCTCCATGACCTGGAGAAACGCTCTTCTGGCCCCATTCTGCAGCACTACGTTCAGAAATGTACTTGGACCCACATGTGTTAGCTAGTACAGGCTCACGGTGACAAGTAAGGACTGTGTTTGTGCCTGTGTATCTGGTCCTGGGCCCTGCAATCCCACTGCAGTCTGTATAACTCCAAGACTGATAAAATGCACTTGGCCCAGATGAGGTAGATCCCTGGCACAAAACCAGACCTGTCGGATGCTGGACCGGCTGTGTCTTACATACACAGGGCAGGCCCTGCTGGGGGCAGGTAACTGCTCTGAGGACTAGGGGTTGATCCTTATTCAGATGTGACTGGTTGCAACCATGCACCCTTGAAGACGACTGTGAGCTCCAGATGCCTGTATCGCCATCTAACGAGGAAATGTTCCCGATACCTCCGCCATGTATCGACTGGTACAGTCAAGTAACTGACCAGTTTGATTTTTTTAAAAGATTTTATTTATTTATCTGACAGACAGATCACACGCAGGCAGAGAGGGAGGAAGGGAAGCAGGCTCCCTGCTGAGCAGGGAACCCGATGCGGGATTCGATCCCAGGATCCTGGAACCATGACCTGAGCCGAAGGCAGAGGGTTTAACCCACTGAGCCACCCGGGTGCCCTGACCAGCAGTTTTGAAGAAAAAGGTAATTTTGATCTTCACCTCATAGTCCAGACAAATTGAAGGATGACTTTTTTTTTTAAAGATATTTATTTGACAGACAGACAGAGAGGCAGGCAGAGAGAGAAGGAGGGGAAGCAGGCTCCCTGCTGAGCAGAGAGCCCAATGTGGGGCTCGATCCCAGGACCCTGGGATTATGACCTGAGCCGAAGGCAGCGGCTTTAACCCACAGAGCCAACCAGGAACCCCAAAGGATGGCTTTTTCATATTTTATATATAAAATAGAAAAACAATTTAATACTTATCAAACTTCTAAAGGAATGCTATCTTCAGCATAAAAAATGACAGGAAAACCACAAAGAAAAGGACTTAATGACATAAAAATCTTAACCTTCTATATATCAGATCTTTAAAAGATAAAAAGGCAGATAAGGAAAATGTTCAGAGAAAATGTTCCCCAAAGATAAATGACGAAAGCATATCAACAGAAATACACTGTATACTGTGTATGTGGGGGGTTCGGTTTTTAAGAAAAAAAGGATGCAGAAAGGGATCTAGTATATCATTTAAGGATGGGGACTATTTGGGAGGGGAGGTCTGGTTCTTTTCACCTCCCTACCCTCCTAATCCAGCATCAGGAACCAGTAAGCCCTCAAAAAATGATTTTTTGAATGAAGACATGAAAATACATTAGGTCTGTTAGGAAAAGGGAAGGATTCAGGCAAATAGTCTACAATAGAAAGAAAAACTCAGATACAACCTTAATTATCTGAGGAGTTTGATTCAACAGGACTTTTTTTTTCCTAAAATATGTGAAAAATATGTGCCTCAAATGTTCAGTTTATTCACGAGGATGCATCTTGAGCCCTATGCCTTTCTTAGACACTCCTGCAAAGGGATGCTTTGGAAACTACCTTGATACCTTTATGAACAGGCCCCATCTCCATACCCCCATGAGATTATCTAGCAAGAAAAATGTATTACTTTCACTGAAAAAACTCAGCATTGAACAGAAAGCAAAATACTTTTCATGGATGAACCAAGTTGCTTATAAATATCCCAATCAAATGAGCTGACAACAGAGGTAATGAATATACTCCTTTGACTCATTTAGGTCCTAGTGCAAAAGCCAAGTACTCGGGGTACAAGTCGATGTACGCACGTTGGTGCTTAACTCTAAACAGTCTGTGACAGATAACCATGGTGAACTGTCAGCAGCATTTTTAAAAAAACTGTGTAACAAACTATAGAAGTGATTCCTGAAAAAAAATCGGTGTAAAAAACAGATAACTTAAAAAGAATAACTGAATGGCCCACTTTGGAAAAGCCAATTATAAACTTTCATTTCTACAGTCATGCCATTTTATCTGATCCAAAAGAACAGAATATGAGAATGCTATTATGCTATTGTTGATCAAAAGATTAAATGTTCTATTCAAGAGGACCAGATAAAGGGTAATTTTTAACAAATAAACCAGGAAATCAAAACAAAAGAAAGAAAGAAATACGGAAAAAAGAGAGGAAAGCATGTGCTTCCAGTATCTTTTGCATCACAGTAATGACCTGCACTAAACTCTCATTTTTTCAACTAATTATATATTACGAGGAAATAAAGATTTAATTTTGAGATTATCTTAATTCTAAGAGTATCTCACAAACTGACAATCTAATAGAGTTGACATAACACACGAAAACGGCTGTTATTGATTGATTTAAAGAGTTTATTTATTTACTTGACAGAGAGAGAGAGCGCGCGCGCACAAGTAGGCAGTGGCGGGCAGAGGCAGACCCTGGGATCATGACCTGAGTCAAAGGCAGTGGTTTAACCGACGGAGCCACCCAGGCTCCCTGAAAATAGTTGTTATTATTCTCCACAGCGTTTTCTATAGGCTGCTAGCTTACACATCCTGCAGAATTCAATCCTGACCAAACTGCCCCTAACCCGCATGAATGAAGAGCTTTTATTTCCAGCAACCTTGGACTAAGTAAATCAGAACAATATCTAACCGAAGAGAAGGAGACAAGCAGGAAAAGAATATAATAAATATTTGCATGGAGGCCTAGAGGAGGAAGAAATGTCAGAGTCAGGAAAGTGAGCTCAGTATTCAGAGCTACTTCTCCTTGGGGGTGTTTGCCGATTCCAAAGGGAACCGCTAAAAGTTTGGTGTTGGCTTAGGGAGGGAAGGTGCTAGTGGAGAGCTGAACCCTGGGAGTAAAGGTGGACCAAACAGGCTGGTCCTCACAGGGACTGCAGCTCGGTTTAGAAAGAGCTCGATCCCTGAGACTGCACTGAAGTGACTCCAGATCCCAAGTGCCCCATTCGCCTGACGAAAGCAAATGTGGATTCTCTCCGGCAGAGGAAAACATCACCTTAGATCTCCAACAATTTCTACAAAATAATTAAGCAAATTCAATGGCCAGGACAAAATTAAAGAAACAAAACAAAACAAAAACTAGGCACATAAGGAGACAAGATGAAATAAATGAAAACCGAGAGAAAATAGATAGCAGACAAGACTCACAATTAGTGCCACAATCGGACAAACCTTGAGATAATTATGCATACCATATTCAAGGAGATAAAAGACAAGATTGATAATTTTGGCAGATAACGGTAAGCTATAAAAAGAAAACCACATGGAAATTAAAGAATTGAAAAATATATAACTGAAATGAAAAACTCAACTGAGGCATGCCCAGCTGGCTCAGTGGGTAGAGCATGTGATTCCTGATCTTGGGCTTGTGAGTTTGAGCCCATCTTGGGTGTTAAAAAAAACAAAATCAAAAAAACACAAAGGGGCACCTGGGTGTCTATCAGTTAAGTGTCAGAATTCAGCTCAGGTCCTGATCTCAGGGTCCTCAGATAGAGCCCCACATTGGGCTCCCTCCTCAGTGGGAAGTCTGCTTTTAACTCTGCCTGTCCCTCTGGTTTGAGCTGGCTCTCTCTCTTTTTCTGAAATAAATAAATAAAATCTTTAAAAAACAAAATAACCCCACCCTCAACCGATGGTTTAATTGATCATTTATAGCAGAAGAAAAAGAGATAAGTGAGGAGATACTCAGAATGAGGACAGAGAGACAAACAGAAAACACAGAAGAAAGGCTAAGAGACAGAAAATCTAATGAAAGATCTAACATGTTTAACTGGAGTCCCAGAAAGAAAGGTGAGATAGAATGGGGCAGAAGTAATATTTCATGTATTAATGGCTGATGACTTCTAAACCTAATGAAAGATGTAAGGCCACAGATTCAAGAAGACCTAAGCATTCCAGTCATAAGTTAAAAAAAATAACAATAATAAAAAATAAAAAATCCCACCAGGAACAGCATAGAAAAATTGCTGAAAACCAAAGACAAAGAGACTATTTTAAAGGCACCCAGAGAAAAAGACTGCTTTCAAGAGAATGACAGATTGACAAGTGACTTCTCAAAAGAAGTAATCCAAGTCAGGGATAATGAAATGTCTTTGAAATGCTTAAAGAAAACAATGGCAAACAAAGAATTCTTTAAGTACCTAAAAGGCCCTTCACAATGGAGGAAAATGTTCTAAAATTAGATTGCAGTAATGGTTGCAAAACTGTGAAAATACTAAAAACCACGGAATTGTATACTTTAAATGAGCACATTTTACGCTGTGTGAATTGTATTTCAATTAAGCTATTGGTTTTTTTCTTTTTAAAAAATTGAATTAAATCTAATTTTTTTGTGTGTATTCCAAAATTCATTGTTTATGCACCACACCCAGTGCTCCATGCAATTCATTCCCTCTTTAATACCCACCACCAGGCTCACCCAAGACCCAACCCTCTCCCTCCAAAACCCTGAGATTGTTTTTCAGAGTCCACAGTCTCTCATGGTTTGTCTCCCCCTGGGATTTCCCCCAACTTCCTTCTCCTCTCCATCCCCTCATGTCCTCCATGTTATTCCTTATGCTCCACGAATAAGCAAACCATAGGATAATTGACTCTCTCTGCTTGACAAACACACTGTAAGAATCTGTCACCCCACACCTGCACTAAAGGAACACTAAAGGGTATTCTTCAGAGAAACGAAATGGTCCCAAATGGAAGTATGGAAGATGACGAAGAAGGCGTTGAAGAAATATGGGGAAAAGATGACCTTTTTGATAATCAGTGCTGAATAAACGGTGCTGGTAAAAGTGAAATGTAATCCCCTTTTCCACAAAAAATCAATTCCACAAAAAGTTACACACACACAAATACACAAAGTCACACAAAAACAAATTCCAAGTGAACTGTGTAGATCTTAATTCGAAGGGCAAAACAGTAGGATTTCTGCAAGGTGTTTTAAGAAGCAATCTTCTTGACTTCAGACTGGAACTACAAATTAGGAGAGAAAAGCCATGTAAATCCCAAAGAAAAATGGGCAAAACAACTGAACAGGCACTTAATAATAAAAGAGGCTACCAAATAAACACGAGCATGACCTCATGGGTCGGCAGGAAAGTACAATCTAAAACCACAGCGGGATACACTTCGCACTCGGCAGGATGGCTAAAGTTTAAGACTGACAATACCTAGTGCTGCCAAGGACATGGCGCACAAGAACTCTCAAACGCTTGCGGAAGGAGTCAAATGCTTTGGAAACTTGGTATCATCTATTAATTCTGAAGGCATGCCAATCTTTTGATCCAGAAATTCCACTGTTAGCTATGTCCCCGACAGAACTGAGTGCGCGGGGGACACAGACGTGTATGCACGACAGCCAAAAGGCAGACACAAGTCAAACGCCCACCGCCAGGGGGCTGGACAAACTGCGGCATGTTCATACAATGGGCTGCTACAGGTTAGGGAGCAAATGGATGAACCTCGAAAACAACTTGGGGGAAGGCAGGCAGACACAAAAGAACACTCATTGTATTGTTCCGTTCACGTAAAGTTCACGAAACAAGCAAGGCGAGACCGCAGACACCGTAGGTGCGACGGGCTGTGTGTTTGGAGGCACAATTACCCAGAAAAAAGGCAAGGGGGTGATCACCCCGACCAGCGAGGGTCGGCGACCGCGGGGGAAGGATTCCGGCTCGCGGGCGCCCGCAGGGCTGTATCTCTTGGCCTGACAGCCAGCAGAGCCCCGGCTGGGGACGGCTCGGGCCGGGCTGCCCTGGGGTCCGGCACTGCCCGGCGCGCGAGAAGCCGGGGAGAGGGGAGGGGGCGCGAGACGCGTGCGGCTGCGGGAAACCGCCGAAGCGGGGCTCGCAGCGCGGCCGGGGGGCGCCGGGGAGGGGAGGCCGAACGGCCGCGGCCCGGCGCCGCCACACCTGCCCGCCGGCCCGGCCCCCCGCCCCGCAGGTGCCCCCCGCCGCCTCCACCGGCCGCCCGCGCCGCCCCCGCCCGCCGTCCTCGACGCCCCCGCACCGCCCCCGCCGACGCCCCCGCGCGCCCGCCCCGTCCTTTCCCGCCGCGCGGCTCGCCCGACTCACCTCATTGTCGCTGCCGGGGCGGGCGCGCGGGGCCGGGGGGCGCGGCGCGGGGCGCGGGGCGTTAGCGGGGGAGCCGGCCCCGGGCGCGGCGGCTCCGCGTCTCGCTGGGCTGCGGGGGGCAGCGGGGGAGCATCTTCTCGGGGCGGGCGTCCGGGCCGCTAGCTGCGGAGACGGGCTGCCGCGGCGGCGCCTGACAGCTGGGCCCCGGCCCCTGCCATCTTGGCGGGCGCGTGCCCGGGCCGGCGTGTGCGCGCGCCGCCGGGGGCAAGGCGGGCGGCGGAGGGGAGGGGGCGAGCGCGCGCCCGCCTTAACTCGGGGCGCCGGCCCGGGCGGGCGCGGGCGGCGCGGCGACGGCCGAGGAGGAGGCGGGGGGCGCGCGCGGGCGAGCTCCGCCGCGAGCCGGGACTGAGGGGGCGTCCCTCCGCCCGCCGAGGGGGCGCGCGCGTCTGCGTCCCGCCGCCCCCGGCCGCCGAGGGGCGTGCGCGCGCGGCGGCCCGAGCCCGACACAAAAGGCGCGGGGCCCAGCCGCCCGCGCCTCCGGGAGCGCAGAGCCGAGGGCTGCGAGGGGCGGGGCGGAGCTGCGAGGGGCTGGGCTTCTCGGGAAGGAGGACCCGCGACGGACAGGCCGGAGCTTCGGGGGCCGGGCTGTGGGGACTGGGCTTCCTGCGAGGGACGAGCCGCGGGGGGCGGGGCTTAGGACAGAGGGGGCGGGGGAGGACCAGCGAGGGGCGGAGCCGTGAGGGTGAGGTGGAGTCGTGGGCGGGGCGGGGCGCCAGGCCGGCACGTGGAGCGCAGAGCCCCCCCCCGCGTGGGGCGCCCCCAGCATCCACCAAGGGCGCTTAGTATGCCGGCGTCGGTGTGAGTGGGCTCGGGGGTTCCCCCTCCCCTTGCGGTGCTCCGCAGCTGCTCGGACGAAGGGGGCAGCCGGGATCCGAGGGGTGTCGAGGTTACCGACCAGTGAGCCCTCTTTTTGTAAGTAGCCAGGTCTGGGACCGGGAGTCGAAGCTTTGGGGTTACAGCAACACGTGGAGGACGTCCCCTAGCCCAAGGAGCGCCTTATCAGGCGCCCCCAAACCTCACCTGTGAAAAATCACAGCACAAAACAGGCGCTCCCGGTTTTCACCGGTTGTTAAGTTCCCACCCTTCCTAAAGGTTAGCGATCTTCATTGCTGGCTAGAAACCTCCGGGGTTGCACTGCCCATATCTAAGTGGACACAGATCGTCGTGCTTGCTCAATTCTGCCTCTGGTGCTCCCTCTCCTGTCTTTCACAGTAACATGGAAATCATAGCTACCTTCTTAAAAATTGAGTCCAAACAAGAGCATATCAAGCATTTGGCAACGTTTGGGATTTAGGGCGGGGAAGCGTCGCTGTTTTACTCCTGGCCGGGATGAAGAGGCTCTGTGACTTTTGTGGTTTTGCCCGCGGTACAGGAAGTGGTGGAGCCGGTTCTCAGTCCAGGATTTCTCTGACTCAGAATCCCAGTGCCCGTTCGTTCTGGTTTGCTGCAGTTGAACGCGGTTCTCGGGGGGAGCAGGATGGCTCTCTAGGTGCTCACTCCCCTCCGTATCACCTACCTCTCCCTCACCATCCGCTTGTCATGAGTTCCTTAGGGACTGATCGTCACATTTTCCCTTTCTTTCTATTTGTTGGAGCTGGAGTCTTCAAACTCAAAAGGACACATTCGTCCCCTACGGTCTTGTTAGCAGGTCCAGAGGGTTTCAGCTCCTTCTCACCTTATTTGTCCCCCTCCTGCCAGGGTCGAGGTTGGCTCACTGCTACAGAAGAGACTGGTTAGACACTACAGATGACTAAAATGGACAATCTGCAGGGCACCTGGAGACATGCAGGGTGTTCTGTATAGGCAGTGTCACTCTTGGTCAGTGCACATTGGACTGTGGGAGATCACCAACCCTGGCCCCTGGGATGTTGGCCTGTTTGTTCCCAGCTTGATTTATTGGAGCTTGGGGCCCACGCTGACCTCTCTGGTGCCTTGGAGTCTGATAAGTTGTTACTATCCTGTAACTGGAAAAGGGTCACCGGGCCCTGTTGGTAACAGATTTACTATAGAGCATTATTAGCACCAAAGGTGTGGGAAATATACCTCCTGTCGACCTTTCCTGCTAACCACCAATATCCTGGAACAATTAAGACAGGAGGACAGAGAATTTTGATGCTGGAAGGGAACTGCAAATCCTTCTGTTGGTAGGAGATGGAGGGGTGGGATCCCAAGAAAGTGAAAGGGGTCCAACATCACTCAGTGCATTTGTAAGATCAGCTGTGGGGCTCCTGGAGAGATCACTTCCTGGATCCTGTGTCTGAGCCTCAGAGGGCTTCATGAGCAGCAGGAAGGGCTGGGGAGGACAGATAGGGACCACTTGTGCTCTAAGCTGAGGGCTGCTCCTCCATGAATGGGTGTTGGTCGTGCCCACCAGCCCAGGATGCTTAGGGAGGAGAACTCCACGTGTTGCCACTCTACCGGCAGTGTAGACCTTTCTGAGCCTCCCTTTCTCACCCCACAGACGGGACTCCTACATCCTCGTGGGCACGGCTGAGGAACAGCACAGTGTAGGCTCCTGAAAAGACTTTCCACCCTCCCCCAGCAGCCTCACTCTTGCCTCTCCATCCCCTCCCCACTAACTATACGTTTTTGAAACCAGTCTACTTAGCATGTTTCCCATTTACTGAAA
The DNA here is from genome assembly GCF_922984935.1 of Meles meles. Classification (NCBI taxonomy): domain Eukaryota; kingdom Metazoa; phylum Chordata; class Mammalia; order Carnivora; family Mustelidae; genus Meles; species Meles meles. The sequence goes on along the minus strand of NC_060071.1, from coordinate 146,538,270 downwards.
ACGCCTTGCCACTTCAAGGCACATGAATTCATGTTTTGCACTCTTCCGATAAAAAGAACTTTAACATATATTTGACACGTATGGTCCCTAAGTGATTTGTGTCTGAAGGTCACCCTTCCTCAGATTTGAAAAGATTGCTCACCAAAGCCAGTGATTTTGTGACACGTGATGTGTGACATTGTAGGACACGTAGCCAGGCTTACTACCCATGGGTCAACTGGAAGACCCTCCTGGACTGGTTTTCCCATTTGTGGGGGAGGCAGGAAACACAGGCATTCTGCTGTTAGCCTCGGCAAGTCATAGAGCCACAGACACGTAATAGAGCCAGGAAACCCTCAAAGATATCTGTCTAACCTCCTGTCCAGAGGGTGAAACTGAGGCCTGGAGAAGTCACATAGGCCAGTGGATGAAGAGCCAAAAGGACACAGGTTCCTGCAGACCCCACGTTTCAAGACTGCTGATGTTACCCCCTGCTCCCTCCCTGTTTCTTGGGGCTTTTCCAGATGGGGGGGGGGTCACTGTTGAGGAACCAACCCTGTGTACCATCTTCTCTCTCTCGGTGTTGCCAAACAAAACCTCACTCACCCCAACTAATCAAAAGAAACACAGTTGCTTTCGATGATTCACCAATGAGACCATGTCTGGTTTATATTAACAGCAGAAGTCAATTACTGCTCCATGCCAGAACCCAGAGTGAAGACACGCTTCTTTGAAGTGAAGACAACAGATGTCTCAGAGACCTTGGGGACCACCTGTGACACGGCACCTTTTTTTGAAAATCTGCCTTTGCACCATTAACCTCATTGACCAACTCACTTATTACCAACAGTGTTTTCCTTGAATATAACACAGTTCATTTTCAATCATTCATTCATCCAAGGTTTTTGAGCACCTATGTATCTCGGCCTTGCTGATGCCCAGGACGCTGCTGCTGTCTACCTGGCAAACCATCTTCAACCCCCACTCACCTGTCCCCTCTCTCTCAGAACCCTAAACACCCCCTCCCCCCAGAGCTGCAGGCACCATCCTCCATACTGCTTGGGGGTGTGGGGCTCGGCCCCATCACAGCTTCACCATCTCATATTGCGATGGTCTTTTTGACCTGCTGGCTCGCCCGCTAGATCATGAACTTCATGAGGACAGCATGCAGGTCTTATTCCTCTTTTGACCCCACATCTGTTACAGCACAGAAGTGAGGAGACCCTGTTGACTCTTTGCACTCGTCCCAGCAATGCCTGCAGGAGCCACTCATTTTGGAAATCCAAGCTCCTGTTTGTGCTCCTGTTCCATCTGGAAGGAAACAGAAATTACTTCTGGCCCATTTTACCTTCCACGCGCTCAAGGATGGCCTGTGGCTCATAGCTGGAGCTTCTCTTTTGACTCCACCTCTCAGGCTTTTCAGCTCAAAAAGCAGCTCTCCTTAAAGTCATGTTTCACCCTCTTTGAAGGCTCAGGAAGGGGCAAGTCTTGGGAGAGGGGCCTGTGGTGGTCATCTTGGGGATGACTCCAGCTTCCTGCTGAGTGTCTCAAAGACCTGGACCAACCGAGGGGAAGCTTGGCCAGGTATGTGTGTTGAGGGTCTGGAGAGGAGGACCTTGGGTACCCTTTCCGCAGAGGGCAACTTCTTAGTGCCTCTCTTTGCAATGGGAGAAGCAGATTGGGGACCCAGATTGGAGCAGGCCTACTTTTTTTGGAGGAGCCTGGAGCCAAGTCCTGCCATCCCAGGCTACCTGAGTGTTTCCACTTAATTACGTTTAGAAAGCTGAGCCAAGGGCATCCCTTAGGCCACGCTGGCCAGCAACCCAGGAGAGAGCTGCTGATCCTTTTCATGGGAGCCCCAAGGCCTTTGGGAAAGAATGTCCCATCCAGCCCCACCCTAGGGAGGCCCAACCTCCCTTGGGCCTTCCCAGCCCTGGAGATGAGGTCTCAGCTTGCGGGGCAGGGGGGGAGGTTGATACCATCATCCCTGGGGAAGACACTCCCTGGCCACTCCTCTCTCCTAGCTGTCCCACACCTGCTTAGACCCTGACAGCCAGGCCTTTGTGGGGCCGAGGGGACCTGCCTACAATGGGGCTGGGAGGCCTGGGCCTCTGAGCACACATTTTAGGGGACTTGGGAAATCTGAAGTCTTCGATCCCCTCACATGATGCTCTACCAAGAGAACGAGAAGTCAGCAGGTGGCCTGTCTAATGGAGGGAATGATAGAGAAGTTACAAGAAGAGTCAAGAAGATCTTGCTTGAGAGCAATATGAGAACAAAAAGTAATTCTTAGGAATAAAAACATTATTTTCAAAATTGAAAAAGTTAATTAGAGGTAGTAAAACCCAGAAAAGACACTGATCTAGAACAAGTGTTGGCATACTTTTCCTACAAAGAACAAGATAATAAATATTTTTGGCTTTTTGCAGGTCATTCAGTTTGTGTCATAACTACTCCACTTGGCCATTGCAGCTTGAAGACAGTCATGGCCAATCGATGAATGAATGGACGTGACTTTGTTCCAATAACACTTTGTTTACAAAAACAGGTGTCAGGCTGGATTGGGTCTGCAGGCCATAGTTGGTTGACTTGTGCCCTAGGAAATCAAACAAAAAAATCTATTTCACAAAGCAGACAGAGTACAGAAGGAAGAAATAGAAATTATCATTGATAAAATAAAACACATAAATGATAGATTCAAGAGATCTGACTTCTCAATAGTAAGAATTCCAAAAGGAATGGCAGGAAGAGAAGTCACAATTGAGGACAAAATAGAGTTTTTAAGTCAAAAGAGCTCATCAGAAGAATGAATGCTTTTTTCTAAGACCAGGAACAACACAAGGTTATCTTCTCTTCCCACGGCTTTTCAATACTGTCCTGGAGGTAATTAGGCAAGAAGGGGGTGGAAAGGCATTCCATTGAAAAGAAAGATGGCAGATGACATGATCTTGTGTATAGCAAATCTTAAGGAATCCATTAAAAAATTAATAAAACCAACAACTAAGTTCAGTAAGGTTGCAGGATGCAAGATCAATATCCAAAAAATCGACTGTATTTCTATATACTTGCCATGAACAATTTGAAAATGAAATTAAGAAAAAAATTCTACTTTGAAACATTGAAAAAATAAAATATTTAGGGATAAACTTGATAAAAGAAGTGCAAGACATACACTGGAAACTACAAAATGTCACTGAAAGAAATTAAAGTAGACCTAAATAAATGGAAAGACATCCCATGTTCATGGATTGGAAGACGTGGTATTGTACAGATGGCAGTACTCCCCACATTGACTTACAGATGCAGTGCAATCCCTGTCAAAATCGCCCCCTTTATTTTTTTCCCAGAAATTAGCAACATGATTCAAAGACTCATTTGGAAATGCAAAAGATCTAGAATGACTAAGACAGTCTTGAAGGAGAACACAGTTGGAAGATTCATATTACCTGAGTTCAAAATTTACAGCAAAGCTATAGTAGTCAAGTACAGTACTGGCTCGCAGAGAGTTAGGTATAGATACAGATTGATTGATGGAATAAAGAGTCCAGAGATAAACCCTTACGTTGATGTGCAGTTGATTTTTAACAAGGGGGTCAAGAAAATTCAGTGGAAGAAAGAGGAATCTTCAATAAATGATGCTGAAACAACTAGAAATCCCCAGGCGAAAGAAGGAAGTTTAGTACTTCACATCATATGCAACAATTACCTTAAAATGGTTCATAGACCTAAATGGAAGAGCCCAAACTATAAAACCCTTAGAAGAAAACAGCTGTGTAAATCTTTCTAACCTTGGGGCGCCTGGGCAGTTCAGTGGGTTAAAGCCTCTGCCTTCAGCTCAGGTCATGATTCCAGCATCCTGGGATCCAGCCTGGCATTGGGCTCTCTGCTTAGCGGGGAGCCTGCTTCCCCCTCTCTCTCTGCCTGCCTCTCTGCCTACTTGTGATCTCTGTCAAATAAATAAATAAAATCTTTAAAAAAAAAACCAAAAACCTTTCTAACCTTGGGTTCGGCTAAGTTTTCCTAGCTATGACACCAAAAACACAAACAACAACAAAAAAGAAACAACCGAAGAAGAAACAGATACATTGAATTCCATCAGTATTAAAAACTTCTGCTGCAGATAATACCATCGAAGTGAAAAGACAACCCACAGAAAGGGAGAAAATATTTGTAAATCGTATCTGACCTGAAGAAGGTCTGTATCTAGGGTACATAATGAACGCTTCCAACCCCATAATATAAATACCAATAAGCCAAGTAACAAGGGGGCAAAGGATCTGAGCAGCTACATTCAAAGATCTACAAGTGGCCAATAAGCATATGAAAAGATGCTCAATATCATGACTATCAGGGAAATGCAAATAGAAACTGCAATGAGATATTGCTTTACAGCCAATAAGATGGCTATAAATAAAAAAAATAATAAGAAAGGAGAATAAGTAGGGTTGGCAGGTAGAGAAATTGGAACCCTCATACATTCTAGTGGACTGTAAAATGGTGCAACCACTTGGGAAAACAGATTAGCCCTTCTTCAACTATTCGACGCCGAGCTACAACATAATCAATGAGTCTACACCTAGGTACGTGCCCCAGAGAACTGAAAACCTATGTCTGCAAAATAGCTTGTACACCAATGCTCGTAGCAGCATTGTTCACAATAACCCCAAAGCGGAAACAGTCCAGCTGTCCATCAACTGGTGAGCAGGTAAACAAAACGGGGTCTATCCATACAACGGAATATTATTTGGCAAGAGGAAAATGTACGGTACTGGTTTATGCTACAGTATCCATGAACCTTGCAAATACGATGCTGAGTGAAACCAGCCACAGAAGGCCACATATTCTATGAGTCAATTCATAGGAAATGTCTAGAAAAGGGGACTCTGCAGAGGCAGAAGTAATCAGCAGTTGTGGGGCAAAGGGAGCAGGGTGGATCCAGGGAATTACTACCTGTTACAAACTGGCCTGTGTTTCCCCCCAAATTCATATGTTGAAACCCTACCTCCAGCACCTCAGAATGCATTTGGAGATAGGAACTATAAAGAGGTAAGTAAGTTAAAACGAGGCCTTTAGTGTGGGCCAATCTGACTGATGTCCTAATAATGAGGGGAGATTAGGCTCCCCCCAGAGAGACGCCAGGAATAGAGAAAAGGCCATGTGAAAGCATCTCAAGAAAGTGGCCATCTGTACGCCGTGGGGAGTGGCCTCTGGAAAAAACCAGCTTTGTTGGCCCTGGCTCTTGGACTTCCAGCCCCCAGACCTGTGAGGAGATAAATGTCTGTTGTTTGAGGCCCCATGACCCCTTGCCCCTCACCTCCCTGTCCCCGCCCTGGCCCGGGATGTTTTGCTTTGGCAGCCGCAGAAAATGAATACCCTGCCAAGGACTGTGGAGTTTCTTCTGGGGGTGCTGAAGATATTCTAAAATTACATAGTGGAGATGGTTGCCCAGCTTGGCGGATATACTAAGAACCACTGAATAGCATTCCTTAAGTGGGTGAATTGCATGGGATGTGAATTACATCTCAACAAAGCTGTTCGGAAAAAGCTCACCAGGTGTTTGGGAGGATTAGTGTAGAATGACACACATTTAGACACAGTCTGGTAGAAATGCCTGTTTTTCTCTCCCGCGCAGATGAGGCCCTCAACCAGAAAGGATTTCAGGCCCGCAGTTCCCTTTTCTCAGGGATCTGCAAAATTCTAGTTTCAAATTGCAGGTAAGAACCCAGATAACCAGCCCGAGTCTCTCTTTACACCATGTATTAGTTTCCGGCCCCTGCCATACAGATGACCAAAGCTTGCTGGCTTCAAAAAACACATGTATTCTCTTACAGATCGAGGGGTTGGAAGTCTGATGCGGGTCTCACTGGGCTGAAATTCAGGTATTCGTGGAGCTGTGCTTGGGAATGGGGGGTGGGGAGAGTCTGTTCTGCCTTTCCCAGCTTCTGGAGGCTTCCTGCATTCCTTGGCTCATGGTCCCTCAGGAAGGGCCATCTGCAAAGCCAGCATCAAGTACAAATCAAGTCTGGGTCAGAGCTTTCTGGCTCTGCCCTCCCATCTCCCTTACCTCCTCTTTTCCCTCCCTCTGCTCTAGTTACAGACCCTTGCAATTATATTGGGCACACCTGGGTAATCTGTAGTACTCTCCCTGTTTTAAAGCCAGTCGATTAGCAACCTTAGTTCTACCTGCAACCTTAATTCCCCCTTGGGCGTGGAACCTACATATTCATGGGTTCCAGAGGTCAGAACTGGACATTTCAGGGTGGCGTGGGTGTGGGCATTTCACACACAGGCAACCTGTTTTTTTTCTCCCAGAAGCTGAAGGGGGTTTCTTATTGACCTTGGAATTTGGAAATTTCAGTGGAGTTCAGGGACACCCCAAATTACCATAAAAAAAAACAATAAAACTTTAGCTGAGAAATGTAAAAATACTCTTCGAGATAACATTAAGCTGAAAGAAGAAATCAGTACGAAAACTATAAATTAATAAGAAATTAATGAAAACGAGAAAACGTCAAAGCAACACTTACGGGATACAGCAAAAGCATACCTTATACATTTTTACTACACAACGGAGGGTAGACATACTGCTTAAAACATGACAAGATAAATAAAAAAATTACGAGGGGGAACTTATCAAGATGAAAGTTGAAAATAACGAATTAGAAACATGAATCCCGAGAAATTAAAGTAAAACCCACTTCTTCAAGAGGAAAGGAAATGGAAAACAGGCAAAAGCTAAGAATAAAAGACAGGAAAACAAAGGTACGGGGCACTAGGCGTGAGAAGGGATTTATAATCACAGGGCGAGCAAGAATAAAATAACTGCGTTGTTTTGCAGTGTCTATAACTGTAGGGTCATTGTGTTGCAGACCTGACATTAATATAACACTGGGTAAGAAAATAATTACAAGAGAATATCGCTGTGGTTTTACTTCAATAAATTTGAGGATCTACATGAAATGGATGATTTTCCTGAGAAACAAATCGGGGGGAATGCTGGTGTTTGGGGCACGGGGATGGCGAGTGCTGGGAGATGCGAGCCGAGCCGTCTCTGGGACCTCCTCCGAGGACGAGGACGTTCTGCCCTGCGATTGGGAATGGCCGCTGAGCTGGCTGTCAGCAAGACAGCAGGTGGAGAGTCACCAGGGAGGGGGCTAGGCGCGGGGCGGGAGGACTCGGCTCTGCCACCGCTCGCTGTGTGGCCCTTGCTGGGCGTGGACAGTGGACTTGGGAGACCCATGTGGCAGTTGGAGGTGGTGAGGGCGGGATGGGGAGGAAAGGAGAGGTGGGTGGCGTGTTTAGGGGGTGGACCAGGTGGAGGGTTTGGCCATAGGATGAGTGTTTCTGGTCACTTCCGCTCTCTGACTGCTTCTGCCAAAGCAGGGACATTCTCATCCACGCCATACAGTGGATTTTCCTGTAAGGTTTCGTCCTAATAAAGCTGTTGCTGTCCGAAGTTTGAAAAGCAGGTGACGGCCCCAACCCCTGGGGCTGCTTTCAGTCCTGATCCTTTCCCAGCACCGCTTGCTTAACCGTCTGTCCTCTTAGAATTGTAAAGATGTTCATTATTCAGTCGAGATAGGTATGAGTGTGTGTGTGTGTGTGCATGTGTGTGTGTTTTTCTTCTTTAAAAAACCACCACTTCCTTTGGAACATAATTTAAACTTGCCTTTCCCAAATGACCAAGAACTAGGCTAGCGCGCAGGGGCTGCTGGGCGGCGAGGCAGGCAGCGGGTTTCCGCACACACGCCCGGCTTTCTCCTCTCAGAAGGACGAGCTTTACAGCTTTTAGGTAAAAATAGCTTTGTGCGGCTTGTGCCAGGAAGACATTTAGAAATGGAGGGAGGATTCGTTTGCTAAAAAAGAAAGACTCCCAAATTGCTACCATAATTTTGGAATTCACTTCTGCAAAACCTATCAGGGGTCATAAAGATGTTTTTGCTCTCAAATTCAGTAATTGCACTTCTGGGATTTTGCCCTGAAGAAGCAAGTCTAACTAAAAAGAAAGGCTCCATGGACACGCTGTTCTCCGCAGTGTCGTTTGCAATAGTAAACCACTGGAAGCAGGAAAAGACACTCGGGCTTAAGGGCAAAGGTTTAGGAATCTAATCCGAGTCCAAATGCTCCCCGTGGCCGCCCATGGCCCCGTCCATTTATGCCTCCGCCTGGCTCTGGCTGGTAACCTGTCCATGCCACACTGTGCGCTAGGAAAGACCAGGGTACGTGATACTGAGTGTTCATGCCTCGGGGAGCTCACCACGGAAAGGGTACAGGCAGTAGACTCCACCTACAACTCAGTGTGACAAGGGGAAGATCCATGGGTGGGATCAGAACCCAGATGGGGCACTCCGGACAGGCTTCCTGGAGGAAGTGTCTCGTGAACTGTGTTATGAAAGTTACTGTGGTTGGAAAAATGGGAGGAAGAGCTTTTGGGCAGACGCACTGCGTGTGCGGACAGAGAAAAGCTTAGCCGTGAGAGCAGAGGGAGGGGGCGTTGCAGAAGAATGGGGGAAGCAGGGAACAGGCCCTGTTTGCCATGTGGGGTGCTTTTTCCTAAGAGCCCTTGAAGGATTTTAAGCGAGAGAGTGATGCCTTTAGAAAACTCAGCCCAACTGCCCTGTGGGGTAGGGCTGGTGTGGCTGCAGGCGGTGGGGGGGGGGGGGGGCGTAGGGCGGGGAGGGCGGTGATGCCACCAGCTCGGGGAAAGCAGTGCTGGTGGGAGGAGGTGGGCACATGGGGGACGGCTCCTGGAGGGACAGGCAGAGTGGTGCAGTGGTTGGGTATGAGCTCTGAAACCGGACTGCCTGGGTTCAAATCCCAACTTACTTGCTGTGTAGCCCTCAGCAAGCTAACCAACCTCTCTGTTTTCCTCATTGTGGAAGGAGGATCCCTGTGGCAGGGTTGTTGGGTGTATTGCAGGGTCCCCGTGTATGAGGTGTACCCAGCTGTGACCGGCACGAGTTAAGTGATGCTGTTGGACATGGTGCGGCTGATCTGGGCAGTGAGGCGGAGAGAGGCATCTGGATGGATGCATGCATTGCTGGCTTGGGCTACTGGGATCTGGGAGTCCAGGGTTTGGGGAAGGAAGTGGGTGAATTGGGTCTGGGGCGTGAGATCGCGGCCCTTGTGGCTGAGCCGATGGACAGGTGCGTGAAGCTAAGGAACTGGACGTAGAGATGTGGATCTGAGCCTTATCCTCGTTGGAGAGTGGCAAACCTCGCTAGCCGATGGGGTGGCCCACGGGAGGGCGGCCCTGGCAGTCTGCAGCACCGGGGACAAAGGCCTTCAATCAAGGTGGCCTTGATTCTCTCGTCTTGTCACCGTCATCAGTGTGGGAGGACCGGACGGTCACAGCAGCCGGTCACACCACCGATGGGAATATTTATAACAAGTCTGTAATGACACTGGGAAATGCTTACAAAGGTGCAAGAAAAAAGCAACATAGAGCAGCATCTACGCACTACGTCAGCTTTGGAAACATCCGGAAATGTCCGCAGAGCGAAACTACGGGAAGGAGACGCGCTAAGAACCTAGCAGCGCTGCTTCCAGGTGGTGGGACATGGCAGGGTGTCTTGAATTCGCTATAATACATCTTAGCATTTAAAAATACAGTAAACTTCATTTAAGTATTTGCTTTTTAAAGATTTTATTTATTTGACAGAGAGAGAGGGCGCGCGTACACAAGCTAAGGGGGAGGGGGAGAAGCAGGCTTCCCACCAAACAAGGAGCCCGATGGGGGCTCTATCCCAGGACCCCGAGATCATGACCTGAGCTGAAGGCGGAGGCTTAGCTGACTGGGCCACCCAGGTGCCCCTAAACTTTATTTTATAAAAGGAAACAAGCTAGAGCAGTGAGGCTCTGTCCCTGCCAAGGTCACAGTGACCTTGGGCAAGTCGCTGTTTAACAAGGGCTCTGGTTTCTGTGTCTACAGAGAAAGGGTCTTGCTGAACAAAACATTGTTTCTTTCCTCACGGTGTGCTCCCAGGGACTCTGCCTTGCAGACAGCCTCCCCCAGACGGCCACAGGCTTGGGTCCTCACTCTACCACTTAAATCTCTGCTCAGAGGCCACTTTACTGACTGCTCAGGCTCAAGTATCCTGCATCACCCCTGACTCCTCCTGGGATTGAGCCCCACGCTGGGCTCCCTGCTCCTCGGGGAGCCTGCTTCTCCCGCTGCCGGTGTGCTCTCTCTCTCTCTGTCAAATAAATAAGAATAAAATCTTACGGACACCTAGGTGGCTCAGTCGGTTAAGCGTCTGCCTTCGTTCCAGGTCATGATCTTGGGTCCTGGGATCGAGTCCCATGTTGCGCTCTCTGCTCCATGGAGAGTCTGCTTCTCCCTCTGCCTGCTGCTCGCTCTCCCTGCTTGTGCTCTCTCTCCCTGGCAAATAAATAAATAAAATCTTAAAAAAAATCTTAAAAAAAAAAAAAGAACAAGATCCTCCCTTGTCCTGGGGGCTTGTTCCAATGCCCTGGATGTTCTTTGTCGGACCCTGACGGTTTCCCGCTGTGACAGTATACGTCAGGGAGGCTGAGTGCTCTCGAGCGAGGTGCACAGAGCGAGATAAACCGGCCAGGAACTCCAGAATAACAGAAAAGCACCCCTGTGCCTTGTCGCCCTTCTGAATCTGGCCTTGAATTCCTTCCTATCGGGAATGGGGGTGGGGGGGAGAGGCAGAAGTGGAGAATTGTTGGGCATCTGGGTTCCCTTTCACTTCTCTGTTATATTAAGCTTCTGCATGACTAACCTTCTCCCACAGTGTTTCCCAAGATGGTATGCCATGGAACATCGATCCTGGCCAATAATCAGCGTCGTGGGAGCCGAAGTGCCCAGTGCATGAGTATGGGAAATGTCAGGATCAACAGGCCTCTTGGTTACAGAATTTCCAGTGTGCTACAGAGGCGATCTGCTCCCGAGTCTCTACCTACGACACACCATATATAGTATGTCATCCCGAAGTCATTCGGAGAGCCTACAGGAGCCCAGCATCGGTCTGAGAACACTGGTGGGGGCGGGGGACACAGCTTGGGAGAACCTGGGACTGTCACCGAAGCAGCCGGGGGTAAGCTCCTCTTTCTAGCCCTCTGCCTCTTCATCATCAAAGGGAGGGGGGCGAGTGATGCTACCTTTCAGAGCCGCTGTGCAGCCTTGTGGCCTGGTAGCAGGCATTCCGCTGGTGCCCGGGGTGGAGACTGGGCAGAATCTTGAGAAGCGAGCAGGTGCGTGCCCTAGAAAACCAGCGGTCCCCCTCCCAGGCAGCGATGCCGAACTCTGGCTCAGGTGCCCAAGGAAAGTGCAGGAACCCTGACGGCAGCAGCTTGTGTCACCAGCTGTTGAACTGACATGTCAGTCCAGGAGCCAAGATCCAACGGAAGTGACCGTCTGAAGGTGCTGCTGGGCCGGGGCGGAACTTACCAACGATGTTCCCAAGAGACCTCTGAGCCTCCCTCATCCATGTTAGGGGTACAAAAGTGTCGGGCAGTAGAATTTTAAAAAAGTCTCTGTAAGGGGGATTTCTTTGGGGCAAAGTTGAGCTGTTGATTCCAGCCCCCCTCCTCCCAAGAGGGAAGGGAGAGCTTGGCGGGTGGCCCGTGGGATTGGTGAGTTGATGGCTGGAAATCGGAAGGCAGGAGGGGGCTCTCAGCCAGATGTGCAGAGAAGGCTGTGTGTGGGGGGGGGGGGGGGGGAAGGAGCCTCCTTCCCGCCAGTCTCAGGGACGGGGGATGGGGGGCACAGAGGTTTCCTCTGACCGAGGTAGAGAGCCTGTATTCTGCCCTCAGGGCCTCCTGGAGTGGAGGGGAGGCTCCCACCAAAAGAGGACTGGGGAACGACCCCCCGGGGATCAAGGCCTGCTGGGGGTGGGGGTGGCGCGAGAGGCCCCTCATAGAACACCCTTATCCAGTGTAGGGGGACTCAGGGTGAGACTGTCTGCAATGTTGGGGCTCCCCAAGAACCTCGAAAGCTCCCTGAGGACAGTCGCTTGAATCGCTTGCCCCATCCCACGAGTGGAAGTCCGAGGGAGTCGTGGAAGCATTTTCCTGTCTTTGGCCCCACACTCCTGGCGTACCAGGTCAGAACCCGGAGCATCGCTCCACCTGAGGAAGAGAAGCGGGCGCTGCCTTCCGCCACAAGGTGGCGCGCCTTGCAGCCCGCGGAGCCCGGGGAGGGGATTAGGGTCCAATCCAGCGGGGAGGGTTACCTTTGCCGTGCTCATCTGGCAGGCGCTGCAGCCCTTACTTTGCTCTAAACCCAGACAGCCATATTTGTTGCTGATTCGTCCACATCCTGAACTCAGACAAATCTGTGTGAAGGGTGCTTCCTGAGTGAAGGGTGCTCACGTATCCAAAGAGAGCAGGTACGTACCTAGGCCACCCTCCCCGCCACCAGCCCTCCCAGGTTCCAGCACGGGAGTGGAGGAGCCGAGCTGGAGCAGCGGGGACCCTCTGGAAGGCCCGGCTCCCTGGGAACAAGGCTTGGCCCTCAAAGGGGAAAGAAGGTTTTGGAGCCGGCCCCCGTGTCTGGTCTCCCTCTCAGCGGCCAGCCAAGGTGGGAAGAATCCAGGTTGGGTGACCCAGAAGGGGGGCTTCCCCAGGGACCAGAGGCAGGGTGTGGGGAGGGGCAGGGCGCAAAGCAGCAGTGAGCTGGGGTTCAGAGTGGGCTCTGGAGAAGCGTCCTGAGCTCAGCAGCACACGGGTGCTTGACCCCCTGCGCGAGGCTTCGAGGTGGGCTCTGCACCCTGTGCTTTGCCTGCTTGGGTGGCATCCCTGCGTGGTGCTTGGTGTGGAGACATGGCTGGTCTGACCACTGGAGACACCAGAACGTGGACTGGGTTTCAGACCATAAGGACTCACTGTCGCCGGTCAGTGGTGATGGTGTTATGGTGGTTCCTGAAATAAATTGTTGTGGGAGCTGCAGACCTAGGCATTTACGGGGGCATGACATGATGACTTGGACTTGCTTTGAAAACATCCCAGTCCTCTCTGTCGTCCAGATTAGGGGAGACAGAGGAAACAAGATTCTCTGAATGTGCATAATTTTTGAAGCTTGGTGAGAGGCTCTACTTCAGTGTATGTTCAAAATTTCCCATAAAGTTTTATATATATACATATAGCAAAACCACAGTGAATCAGTACGTTTCTTGTCATTTTCACCAAACTGCTGCCTCCCGGTTGTGCAGTTAGACCTCCTTTAAGGAGGCCAGAGGAGCTCAAACGTTGCTTCTTCTATGGGGTCTTCTAGAAGCCTCAGAGATCACATGATGGTAGTCTGTTCCCAGAGGACAGAAAACATAGTTAATGGGTGCAGCGTGTCACTTCTGGGCAGTGGAAGTAGTCATTCAAAAATTTGGGGGGTTAGGGGCGCCTGGGTGGCTCAGTTGGTTGAGCATCTGACTCTTTTTTTTTTTTTAAGATTTTATTTATTTATTTGACAGAGAGAGATCACAAGTAGGCAGAGAGGCAGGCAGAGAGAGTGAGAGGGAAGCAGGCTCCCTGCCGAGCAGAGAGCCCGATGCGGGACTCGATCCCAGGACCCTGAGATCATGACCCGAACCGAAGGCAGCGGCTTAAACCACTGAGCCACCCAGGCGCTCCGAGCATCTGACTCTTGATTTCAGCTCGTGGGTCATGATCTCAGGGTGGTGCGATCGAGCCCCGTGTCAGGCTCCACACTGGGTGTGGCGTCTGGTTCAGATTCTCTCTCTCCCTCTTCTCTGCACCTGCCCCCTGCACTGTCTCTTAAAAAAAAAAAAAAAAAGGTGGAGGGTGGGGAAGATGCGTGTGTGGGCTCTGGAGCGAGCCCTCTCCTTGCAGGCAGCGGATGCTCCTCTGGGTGCCCTGGGACTCTGAGCACCCCTGGCAGGGCAGAGGCCCCTTCCTCACCCGGCTGGACCAGCTTCCCGCAATCTCGGCCACACCCCAGGGTCAGACGTGGCGCTCTTCTGTGGCACCGTGGCACCTGCTGCTGGACTCCTGTCCTGAGCCTGCCAGCCAAATGCCTACGTCTGCACTTGCACTTGGATGTCACGGAGGCCCCTCCCCTCGCTTTACCCTGTCCCGGGCGTCATCCACCTTCGGACTCGCAGTGCTCTGCATCATGGCCAATGGCACGGCCATCAGACCACAGAACGGGGAGGGGCCCGAACCGCACCTGCCGCCCATAGGCGGTCCTTCACCTGCTGGCACACCTCCCCCCCGAAACTTCCCTCCGACCAGCCCTTCTTCTCGCAGCCTCCGCTTGCAGCCTGGTCCACGCTGTCAGCGCCTCACGGAGATTAGGGCAACAGCCCCTCGGCTGTCACTCTTCATAGCCCAGCTAAGCTGACAGGGCCTCGGGCCACTGGGAGGAAGAGGCCTGGAAGCCGCCCCTGCTTCCGGGCCTCTTGTCCTAGCGGAGTCTTGGATCTCGGAAGGTCGTTATCTCAGAGTCGTGAGGTTGAGCCCCGCCACGGGCCCTGTGCTGGGTGTGGTGCCTGCTTGAGGTTCTCTCTCTCCTTTTCCCTCTCCCACCCCCCAAAATAAGTAAATAAATAAAATATGGACAAATATGAACAGTAATGGTTTATATAAATATCCTTTTTCCTTTATGAACCTGGAAAAGGGTGGAATTATATAGAAATAAAAGTAGAGGGGCGCCTGGGTGGCTCAGTGGGTTAAAGCCTCTGCCTTTGGCTCAGGTCATGATCTCAGGGTCCTGGGATCAAGTCCCGCATCAGGCTCTCCGCTTAGCAGGGAGCCTGCTTCCTCCTCTCTCTCTCCCTGCGTACTTGTGATCTCTGTGTGTCAAATAAATAAATAAAATCTTTAAAAAAAAAGAAATAAAAGTAGATCTTGTAAGATCAATAATGGGTCCCATTCCCCTTCCTAGATCTGGTGATTCCCCTAATTATTAATGTAAAGGTAATTGTTTTTGCCAGTATTACATAGCCAAGTAAAATAACACCTAGGCATGGTAATTAAACTGAAATTTTTTTTTAAAGTTTTTAGATTTGTTTTAGAAACTCTAACCCCAACATGGGTCTCGAACTTATAGCCCTGGGATCAAGGGTTGCATGCTCCTCCAACTGAGCCAGGCAGACATCCTTCAGCTGAATTCCTTTTTTTTTTTCTTTAAAGATTTATTTATTTGAGAGAGAGAGAGAAAGCATGAGCAGGAGGCACACAGGGAGAGAGAGACTCCCAAGCAGACCGCACTGAGTGTACGCAGAGACCAATGTGGGGCCCAGTCCCACGGCCCCAAGACCACGACCCAAACAGAGACCAAGAGTTGGATGCCCAACCCACTCTGTCACTCAGGCGCCCCTAAGCGGAATTCTTTATAGTCCTCAAATCTGATGAATGCTTACGCACTGTATGCAAGCTAAAGTTCCATTGGCAAGTGACCCAGGTGAGAACAACAACAACAAAATATGTCTATGAAACAGAATATAGTGTGAATCATGTCTAATTTTAAATATTTTAATTTATATATTTTCATGATTATAGGTCAATAAGAAATCCTTTTCAGCTTTAATTTCATTATAGAATATATTTGATAAGGATACATACAAACAGATTCATCTTTAATACACGTCTCTACTGGTGGCCCGCACTTGCGCCGCAGGCTGGAGATGGGACAAACACGTCTCCAGGTGTGCTTAGTCAGGCACTCTGGACAGCCGGCGCCGTGGAGTTCGGGTAATTCCATTCATTTACTTGCCTAGAACAAGTAGAAATCTTAGTGTTTGTTTTCAAGTGTTTATTACTCTTCTATTTTTTAAAATCTGAGATACATTCCCCAATGTAAACAATAAATTTCAATCTGTCACACAATCAAAATGGATAAGGCCTTCTTGACAAACGAACGCCACCTCTGTTTGACTCGTCCGAGTGCAATCTTATTTTTGTAGTGTAGAGAGCCATCCACGCACAAGACAGGAAAAGAAGCTGCCCTTGGCACCCGGTGGAACCTTCCAGACTTCTCCCCGCCGCAGGTTTATTGTACACTTCAGAGATACTGCTTTGACTTGGTCTACTTGGTCTTAGAATACAAATATACAATGTCCATAAGCATAAAATAGTAAAGCCTAGCCTTACGTCTTTAGGATGAATTTCTACAGTCCTATACAATACCAGATCATGCCGACTCGTAGACGGAAGAAGGTGGCTTGGATGTCTCCACCGCTCCTCCGGGCAAGTGAGCGCGGGACAGAAGGGCGTGAGGCGGGGCCTGCGCTGGGGTAGGCGGACAGTGTCACTGAGACTCTACGGTGCCTGCGTACCCGGCTGAAGTGCGGAAGTTAACCTGGAGTACAATCTGCTTAACGCAAGAAGATTGCAACCCTTTTGTCGCCAGCCTCCCGGAGGGAGGACGGAAGGAACCCTCGGAGAATGTAACCAAATAAAGCACATTTGTGTTTCCCGATTCAGCTGTGCAGCTCAGTCCTCCTCACTCTTCTCCATCGCTTTATCCCCTTAGGACCAGTTAATCAATAGCGATCCCAATTCAGTACCTCATTATCATCATAAATATTTGACTTAGCGAGCTAGGTGGGGAGAGAGTAAAGCTTATGTACAATATTTTAAAAGGCATTTCTGTGACCATTTTTGAAGGGTTCGTAGAAAAGTTATGAAGGATATACCAGTCGCTTCTGTTGATGTCACCAAAATGTAAACCCTGGCATGTTTTTTTAACATGAAATGTGCACTGTCTTATATACTGTACAACCAGGAGAACCGTGAACCGCTGCTCTGGTGTGACGCTCCCTGATTCGCTAAGCTAAGGTAACCGGTAGAGGGGGTGGTTTTCCTGAGGTTTGTCAGAACTTCTCAGACAGAACAGAAATCACAGTGGTGGAGCCCAGCACGAGTGCCTGCCCCTGCTCTGCTCCCCGTGCTTCTTGCTGGACTAAATGACCCGCCACTGCATGATGCTCGTGTCCTTGCCGCCCGTGGAGATGAGGTGGCTGTCGCCACAGAGAAAATCGACGTTGGTGACGTGGCTGCTGTGCCCACTGTATACGTGGCTCGGAGCCTGGGGAAGAATGACAGAGAAAGAGCTTAACGCAGAGTGTCCTGTGCAGAGTTGAAAAGTCCTGGAATTCTACACTCATTCTTCCCTCCCGCAGCAGCTCTCACACGTGCACCTGCTTCGTGCACAGGTGCAGTCGGGCCGGGCCAACAAATGGCAGAGAGGCCCTCCCTACAGCCCAAGAGTCTGGCCTGGTGGGGGGACAGAGACGGGCAGGGGACGCGTTCAGGGCCCGAGTGCTGTACGAGGCCTGGGACCGCCCAGGAGGGAGGGACCAACCAGGTGCCCTGGGTTGAGGGGAAGGCGAAGGGCGTCAGGTCTGGGAAGGACGGGCAGGGTGATCTAGGCACCGGTGTTGGCTCCGCTCAGCAGGGCTGAAGCAGAGAGAGGCTGGTGGAGGATATAAGGCCCACGAAAGAAGCCACAGAAGTGGACAAGCCAGCTCGAAGGGCTCTGTGGGTGGGGTTCTCCCCAGAGAACAGTGGGGAGGCCCAGAAGAGCTCCAGGACAGTGGGACGACGGTCGTGTCTGCACGTGAGACTGGCAGGTTCATGCAGGCGGCCTTTCTAGTCAATCACCAGACCACCAGGTGGGGCCACGACGCACGCGCCCCGAGGGCAGGGTCCGGGGGGGAAGACCATACCCTGAACTGTGAGCAAGGATAAGAGAACAGGTGCACTTTGCCGAAGTCGTCGCCGGTGGACAGCAGCTTCCTCTCATGGGCCCGACACACGGCGTTGATGTCGGTTCCGTCAGAGCCCTCTGGCCACACTCCTGAAATGAAGGCCACAGAGCCCTGAAGTCCAGAGACACCGGGGCATGCTGCGCAGGGCCCGCCACTGAGCTGTCATGGAGATCAGATCGCCCGGAGTCCCTGGCTCTCGAAGCCGGGGCCAGCTCCCAGCCTGCCCGTGATCATCTCCGCCGCAGCAGCTCCCAGATCACTGGTCCCAGGCGAGAGCCCATGGCAGGCTCTCTGGGCTCCCACGACTCTCGGGGGCCCCTTCCTTCTGGCCTCCACAGCACAGAGCGTGCCAGAAACACTGGCTTGGGACACAATGCCTTTCCTTTATTCCCAAAGCATCCGGGGGGAGCTGACCAGTCCTCAGCCTACAGTTTCCTAACTTTTGGGTTTTTTGGAGGGAACTCTATGTGAGTCTCTCCAAAGGACTGTTTAACCCTGTATGTGCCTTTCAGCTTTTTTTTTTTTTTTTAGATTCTCTTTATTTATGAGAGAGTGTATGTGTGTATAGTGGGAGGGGGGAGCAGAGGGAGAGGAGCAAGCAGAGTCCTCGCTGAACGTGGAGCCCAAGGAGGGGGACTTGGGGGGCTCGATCCCACCACCCTGAGATCATGACCTGAGCTGAAATCAAGAGTCAGCAGATGCTCAACGGACTGAGCCACCAGGCGCCCTCGGTATTTCTTGGTATCTGCCCTCTGTGGCTGCTCGGGCGGCATCCGGCAGGTGTGGTGTCTGCCTGCCATGGGTCTGGAGCCTGGCTGGGTGGGGGGCAGTGTCTGCTGATCATTGCTCTGGGAGACCCTTTCAGTCCCCATAACTTTGCATCTGAGACAGCTGACTGTGTATCCATTTCCCGACTGGCCGATCTCGAGTGAAGCCAGGAGTTCCGAGCATTTATGCCAGAAAATGATAAATGCCAGCTCTAGAGATTTGTGAAGTTCTGACCACCTTCCTGACTTACGGTCTTACATAAAGAGATTATAAATATTGTCTTTTCTTTTTTATTCTGCTACACTATGGTAGTTTATTTTACACCACTTATAAATATATTCCGATCTCAACTTTACAGGAAGTGAAAAATTTAAAGAACTGAAAAAAAAATATAACTAACAAATGATAAATAGATTGAGTGCCATCTGGCCTATCTTTCTAGGAAGTCTGGCACAGCCTCTTAGAAGATTCTGGAATATTGTCTCAGGACTCATTTCATACAATAAGGGTTAAAGCTCTCTCTGGTTGTCGCCTGGCTCTTCCCCTGGGAGCAGCAGGGAGCACGTCCTCGTAGGGTTCACGTGGCAACGGGGCAGCGGGACAAAAGCGGTGACCGAGGGAGCTCGTAACTATTAGAGAAATATTCTAAAAGTGGATACACGTGATTTTGAACAGAATGAAAGCTTCAGAACACTTACCAAAGACATGGAACCCCAAAGTGCAGGTGTAAGTAGCCCACTCAATGTCTCTCGTAGTTTCCACACTTACGACTTGCTTACAAGCAGAGGGAACCCCTGGAACGAGCAGATCCAAGCCTGGTGACGTCTGAGCCAAAGGCCCCCCACCTCCCCTGACAAAGCTGGCCCTTAGAGCCCTGTCCTGCCAGTGACAGAGCCCTGCGGAGTGGTACCCCTTCCGCTTCCCAGCCCCGTGGGAGCTGGGCTCTTGGCTGTAATTGTGCCCAAGCTCTGGGCCTCCGGGCACCACCTCCCATCCATTTCCCTCTTTGGGGCTGTTTTGGGCAGCTTGGCTTCTTTGACCATCTGCGGGTACCTTGGCCTCCAACTGCTCAGTGTCTGCCTCCCCCACTCCCCCACACAGCCCTCGAACAGCTGCCACCGGCTGTCATGTCAGGCCCCCCAGCTGTCCCCCAACACACACACACACACACCCCTTCAGCCCAGGGTTAGGAGTGGCAGCTTTTGGAAACCAGTCATACCCAGGTGATTTGTTTGTTCCCCAAATGAGTTCTCACTCATAGCGTATGAGACCATGTCTGAGAAGTTTCTAGACCCATGGCCTATTTCTGAAGTCTGTCCCCCTGCTTCTGCCCTGTGTCAGGCGGCACCTTGGACAGGGCAGGGAGGGAAGACCAGGTACCACCCGGCACGTGCTGTTTCCCTCCTTCCTCCAAGCCGGCAGCTCCACCTGTCCGGGCTCCCCAGCAAGTGGACGGCTGCCGCCCTGCGCACTGGCACTTGATGCCGCGGCCTCGCGTCTGAGCCCAGATTTCCTGTCTATAAAAGGGATAAGCCTGGAGAGCTACGGATCATGAGAGAAAATGTATATAAACTTTTCAGTACCATCCTGCAGGCTGCAACGAGGCCCTCCTCTTGCCCCACGATCCCCGTGCTTAGCCCAGAGCTCGGCACACGGCAGGTGCTGGGCACACGTGTGAGGAGCCAGTGCGTGGGGTGTGGCCTGTGCTCCGGAAGTGCCGGCCTTATCATCCCCAGTGTCCTCAGGTCCTGCCTGGACACAGACACTGCCAGGAGGCGTGGGGAGAGAAGGAGGGGCCCCAGGGGCTGCTGTCCCCCCAGCAGGAGAGACCTCACTGCGCCTGCCTGCTTGGGATGACGCCTTCACAACCCACTCTTTCCTGCCCCACTTGCCCGCCTCGGGCGTCTCCCTCCAGGATCTGGCATCCCTCTCCTTGGAGCCCAGCATCTTCTGCTCCAGAGGGGCCCACACTACCCTGGGCCCCCAAGGATCTCAGTGGTGGGAAGGATCTTAGAGGTGGCCCTTCCCAACTCCCCTGTGTTATAGAAAAGGAAACGGAGGCCTGGAAGTGACGGCCCAGGCCGAGGCAGTACGGGAAGAGGGGTTTTGCAGGAGACCCCGTTTTGGTCTCCAAGTGAATGTTCTATGTGACCCCAACCCAGACAGGCCCTGGGGTGTACTCACAGTAAAGGATTTCATAGTCTCCAGAATTCGACACGAGGAATTGTGAGTTCACAGACCAGTCCAGGTGGGTAATGAAGCTGGAATGACCCTGGGAGGGAAGAGCGGGATGCATTTCGTGTGTCTTGTCAATGCCTGGCATGACAGACACGCGGCGACCGCACACATCCCCGCGAAAATGACAAGAGCGCCTACCGAGCACTTGCCAACGCGCGTGTACTTCCTGCCGTTGTCGCTGACCCCGTAGATGTAGATGCTGTTGTCGTGCGAGCCGATGGCTAAGAAGGCCCCGTCTGCAGAAATACGCGATGTTTATTTTAAATACAAACACTTCTCAATGACAAGAAGGAATGCTAGTGACATCACAGATCTAGGAAAAAGTAGCCAATCAGGGGCTTAAAGAGAAAAGTTTGCTTTTCGGGGAGTCCTATACCATTTCCAAAGCTGTCTTTTAGAAATTCACTCCTGGGGGCGCCTGGGTGGCTCAGGTCTGGTCATGACCCCAGGGTTCTGGGATTGAGCCCGGCATTGATCCCCCCTGCCCCGCCCCTGCTGTCTCTGCATGCGTCTCTGCCCACTTGTGATCTGTCAAATAAATAAAATCCTTAAAAAAAAAAAAAAGAAAGAAAAGAAATCCATTCCTGACCAGATCTCTCCCCTTAGCAGCTCCGTCCCTGCCACTCCCGCAGGGAAGGACCAACACTCGTTCCCTCGGTGATGGGCGACAAGACCCTCCTGGATGTGGCCACCTCGCTCCTCACTGAGCTTCGGGTTCTCAGACCTCTGCACATACCCTCCTCCCTCCCACCACCCTGCCCTGCCCGAAAGGCCTCTCCCACTGCACCTCTGCACACACTGTCTTCCCTTCTATCCCTGCCCTGCCTGGAAGGCCCCTCCTACCTCATCTCTGCACACTCTGTCCTCCCTCCCACCTCCCTGCCCTGTCTGGAAGGCTCTATCCCCCTCTCTTCCAAATAGGCCATCAGTTACCATTTTTGCCTGGGTTTCTGGCCTCAGGAAAGCCCAAGGAATGGGGCTTCGGGGCTTGTGTGGAAACACAGGGAAGGAGCTCAATGTAGCATAAAAGCAGAACCCGCCTTTGTAGCTGGTAGAGGAGCTGCCAAGTGTGAAGGCAAAGAGGGGCAATGCAGGATATACTGGGAAGGAAACAAGGCCCGAGAGCCTAATCCAGAGAGGGTCAGACTTTCCTGAGGCCAGGAAGCAGAAGGAAGGAGACAGGAACCGTGTGGGGTGGGCACTGAGGCCTGGAATGGAACCCCGGTGCGGGGTCTCTGCGCACCGGCTGGGGAACTGCAATGCATCCCTTCTCACACCAGGCACCAGCGCCTCCATCCACAGAGCGTGGCAACGGTTCCGTTCCATAGCAATTCAGAGGATTCCCTGGATAGCATGTGGAAAGGTCTGGAGGTCACTGGCCATTGTAAGTCATTAAGAAAGGTTCTCCCCCCGATCACTATCATCAGATTTTCCTTCTCCAAGGTCGGGAGTCCTATAGGAAACCAACTGCCAGGAAATGTTGTTTCAGGAAGCCCTAGCCTGGGCCAGGTCAAAATAAGGGTGTTGGCAAGACCAAGTCAGCCTGTCCCAGGTGGGAATCCTGATGGAATAGGGGTAAACAGGCCAAGGACAGCGGAGGCCTGGAGGGGGAGACCATCTGTGGTGATGGTTCCCGAGAAGACCGGAGAGCTGCATGGGAAACCACCCACCCTTGAGTCCTCCACCTGACCGGGCCCTGACAATAATGATGATGATAAACACTAAAGGCTAATGATAATTATTAGCAAATTACAACAGTTCACATTTATGTAGTGTCCACTAGGTACCATCCTAAGCTCTTCCTGTATTCATGTAATTCATCCTCATAAACCCTACAGACAGGGAGATATTATGCCCACTTTTCAGGAGAGAAAACTCAGGCACAAGTGGTAAAGTAATTTCCCCAGGGTCACACAGGTTTACGGAAGCTGGGATTTGAATGCAGGCAGTCTGACTCAAGGTAAGAACTACCGTATCATCTGTTAACTTTCTTTCATAATGGAACCATCTGTTATAATTTTAGCTGCTCCAGCTCCAGGGTTTCGACTATTCTAGGCACCTCCTGTAAGTGGGATCATACAATTTGTCTTTTTGTGTCTGCCTTATTCCACTCAGCGTAACATCCTCGAGAGTCACCTGTTATAGCCTGTGTTACAATTTCCTTCCTTTTCAAGGCTGAATACTATTCTGTTGAATGGCTAGACCACATTTTGCTTCTCCATCCATCTAGTGATGGACACGGGGGTTGCTTCTACCACTTAGAATAGTTCTCATAGAATAACAGTGCCATGAACATGGTGTACAAAAGCCTCTTTGAGAAAAGGATCCCCTGGTTAATGAAGAAAAGCTCCATGGGGCGCCTGGGTGGCTCAGTTGGTTAAGCGGCTGCCTTCAGGTTGGATCATGATTCCAGGGTCCTGGGATTGAGTCCCGCATTGGGCTCTCTTCTCCAGGGGATGGCCGTGAGGATAACTGACAAGAAATGCAAATATACTCCCCAAAGAACTCCGCTCATGTCCACAGGAGCTGGTAGAGATCTGAGGGCTTCCTAGGAAAGAGAGTGCAGACGAGGGCTTCTTGCATTTCAAGAACATTCAAATAACCAGAAAATGATGACAAACACGTAGTACGCATAGAAGAATGCAGAATATTTGCCAGAATTAACAGTAAACTATGATACTATGTAAAACATCAAGAATGAAAGGTATTCTGAGCTGAGTAAACTTCTCAACATTGGAGAAAAGGTTCCAAGGTGCCTGGGAGGGGGTGGATTGTCTGTTTAGGGTGGCAAGTGTGAACTTTGCTCAGGCACCAGGAAAACACATCTGGAAGGGGTGCTCCTTCTCTACTGATACTAGTGGAGATTAAGAACACAGCTCCGCCATGACGTAGAGAGGACTACCATTCAGCCTTTAAAACAGAGGACTCCTACAGAGTAGTAGCATCTCGGTCTTGGCTAAGTGTTTCCAAGGACAAAACTGCTATTCTGAGAGTGTTCATGTAGCTGAATATCCTGCCTATCACAGAAAAACAGCATTTCCTAAAACACAAGCATCCAATGACAAGGCCTAGAAGCAAGGGCCCACCCAGCAGCCATGCACATTCCTGGCACCCAAACTGTCAGAAGGACTCAGGCACCAAACTGACACACACAAACAGTGGCTTCCGCTGGCCCGTGATGAGTAAACTGCTCCACCTGTGATAACTATCACAGACGGAAAGAGAACAAATATACTTCGGTTCACAATGGCATCCAAGCCACCACCACCGACTGATCACTGTTAAGGGGTACAGAGAACAAACTCATTATTTTGGAAATTGGTAAATAAAGTAAAAGACACCAAGCAGGGGCGCCTGGGTGGCTTAGGAAGTTAAGCGTCCAATGCTTGGTTTCCACTTGGGTTGTGATCTCAGGGTTGTGAGATCGTGCCCCGTGTCAGGGCACGTGTCTGTGATCAGCACAGAGTCTGCTTACGACTGTCTCTCCCTCTCACTCTGACCCTCCCTGCTGCTTGCATACTCTCTCTTTCTCAAACAAATCTAAAAAAGAAAAAATTAGGCATTTAACTTGACTTTCCTTAACGAATGCTGCCATGCTTCTGGATAACAAAGTAGATGATCAGCAGTTTTTCTTTATGGAAATATTATATCTAATAAGTGAAGAAGAAAATCTAACATTGCCAAACCACTCATGTGTAGCCCCGTGTGGATCTGGGGATTGGGCACCAACAGCTCCTAAGATCATACAAAGTGAGAGAAGAAGATGTGACTCTCTGG
Source organism: Meles meles (assembly GCF_922984935.1). NCBI lineage: Eukaryota > Metazoa > Chordata > Mammalia > Carnivora > Mustelidae > Meles > Meles meles. The sequence goes on along the minus strand of NC_060071.1, from coordinate 146,513,815 downwards.
TAGCTGGAAGACAGTAATACAAACAGAACCTAGACGGAATCCAGCTCCAGATGCAAACATCACATCAGAGGAAGTCCAAGGGACAGAGGAACATGTTAAAGGACACCATGGAGACACACTCAGGAAAATCCAGAGTGGAGAAAACAACTACAGGAAAAACGAGCCCATTCCTTCAAGTGAACACTGTACACATGAGAGGCTGGAGGGGGTGGAGGAGGGAGAGAGAGAACAAGCACGAGGAACTGTGCATTAAAAGGGGCTTCAGGGCGCCTGGGTGGCTCAGTCCGTTAAGTGTCTGCTTCGGCTCAGGTCATGATCTCAGGGTCCTGGGATCCAACCCTGCGTCAGGCTCTGTGCTCAGTGGAAGCCTGCTTCTCCTGCACCCGCTTCTCCTGCTTGTCGTCCCTCTCTCACTATCTCCCTTTTAAATAAATAAATAAAATCTTTCAAAAATAAATAAATAAATGGGACTTCAGAGACATCCCAGGCAGTTACTTATGTGTGAGACTTCTTTGGATCCCAATTTAAACTGTTAAGAAGTCGAGTGAAAATCTGAATACTGACTATTCGAATACCCGATGACATTAAGACGTTAATGCTATTTGGGTGAGCAGGTGACAGTGACACTGTGGCTATGCTAAAAATAAGTAGGCAGGGCTTCCAGCTGTGGCCCAGGGAGAAGCCAGGCAAATCCTCTCCCCATAAAGCGATTATAAAGACGTACAAAACTGACCAAAATAACCATTTCCGTACTCTGGAAATGATCAAAGGCATAAATCCAACCGAGAAGTGCTTATGTTTAAAAAGCTGCTGAATCTGGGGGGAAGGGCAGCATGAGTCCCCGGGGCGCTTGCCTGGGGCTGTGCTCATCCCGCCCACCGGCTGGGGGGCTCCGAGGTTCTGGCCGGGCAGGGCCCTGAGCACCAGCGGCCTTGTTTCCGTGCAGGCGGCTCGCTCCCTACAAAGCCCTGGGCGACGCCTCTGCCCTGCAGCACTGTGGACAGAAGTGACCATCTCCAGGGTGGCGAAGCGGTGAGGGCCCACGGCTCCCGCAGCCTGCATTCACGGCTGCCGCTGGCGTGAGTCCATCGGGGCGGTGGGAGGCTGCGCGCATGCGTGTACGTACATGCGTGGGGCAGACCGGAAGAGCCCGGCTCGCCCGAAGCTCTCGGCCACGCAGAGGTTGTGCGCATGCCCGGGGAAGACGCCGCAGCGCCAGCGGAAGTAGGAGGCAGGCAGACCCGGAAACGGCCTGAACTCGAACACGTCCTGCACGCACGGTCGCGGGCAGAGGATACGAGCCTCCCTGGCTAGGGGTGTTGGAGCGCAGCCCTGGCCTGTCCTCCACCCGCAATGCGTGAAGCCAAACTGAGAGGGCCGGGAAGAGAAACAACAGGTCCCACGGTGTCAGCGGGAGGCGGCAAGCCTTCCCTCTCGGCCACAGCAGTCAGACAGGACGCGGACGACCCCAGCGACACATCGGTCGGCTCTGACGCTGGCCACCAGCTCGTCCCACCGACCAGTAGAGAGCACTGCCCCCAAGAGGGCAGGACACAGTCTCCTCAAGAGCGCCTGGGACACGGCCCGGGACAGACCGGTGTCAGGCCGTAAGAAAAGTCTCCGTGAAGCAAGCCTGATTAAAGCCGCACAAGATGCGCTCTAGGCCGCGACAGCAGGGGAGACGCGAATCCCCCGGCGTTCGGAAATCCATCCGCACGCGGCCAAAGAACCCGCAGGCCCAGGAGGACGTCATCAGGGAAGTTAGGAAATGTTCTGAACGGAATGGACGTGAAAACAACATACCAGCGTTTCCGGGATGTGACTGAAACCGCTCGAGGGGAAATACTCTTTTTCTAAGAGAAGGGGAGGGAGACAAAGGAGGGGAAGGGGCAGAGGGAGCGGGGGACAGAGCATCTGGAGCAGGCTCCACGCCCAGCGGGGAGCCCAGCATGGGGCTGGACCCCACGACCCTGAGATCATGACCTGAGCCGAAATCAGGAGTCGGACGCCTAACGGACTGAGCCACCCAGGCGCCCCAACAATCACCTTCCTGAAAGAAAGCCGAGGGGAAAAGCTTCAGGACTTGGGCGTGACACTCAAAGCGTGATCCCTCAAAGAAAAGCCTGAGAAGCTGGACTTGATCAGAATGGAAAGCTTTTGCTTCCGGAGACCCCATTAAGAAGCTGGGAAGACAAGCCACGCCCGGCAGAAACATGTGCAAGTAGCAGAGCTGATAAAGAACGTGCACGCGGGCTCTAGGAAGCGCTCTCACAACTCGAGTAAGACGGACGACCTGGCTAGAAAACGGGCAGAACACCTGAGAAGGTATTTCACCGAAGATACAGGAGTGATTGACAGGCACAGGCGAACATTCCCACGTTTCCGAGTTTCCGAGCCAAGTTAAAACCGCAGCGGGATACTACTCCACCCCTACCAGGAGGGTCGTCGGGAAAGGGGCAGGTAATAACGGGTGTTGGTGGAAATGCAGAGAAAAACCCGAATCCCCACACGTTGCTGGTGGGACCTGAGACCCGGTAGCCTCTCTGGCCAGCAGTTCGGCACCGTTTCGTAAAATGTTAGACACAGGTTTACCATGCAACCCACCAGCCCTATTCCTAGGAATTCACCTGCGAGAAATGAAAACAAACCACAAAGAGACCTACTGTGAGTGCTCCCAGGGGCTCTCTTTGTAATAACCAGAAACCAGAAACCACCCCCGTGGCCGCTGACAGAGGAAGGGACAAGCATATAATGAGGCATATCCACGAAGTCGAATCCCGTCTAGCACTTCAAAAGGAATCAAGTATGACACACGCATGACAACCTGAATTAATCTTGAAAACCAGTATTCCAGGTAGAAGAACTCTGTAGTACATGATTCCCTTGATAGGGAATGTCCAGAAAAGGCGATTTATAGAACAGACAGCAGATCAGTGGTTGCCTAAGGCTGAGGGGCGGGAGGAGAGCTTAATCGCTACGGGGCAGGGAGGGAAGCTTTGGGGCGATGGCAAGTTTTGTGGTAATGGCTGTACGGTGGCCTGGAGTCATTCAGAATCTGTCAGTTACACCTGAATAAAGCTGTGAAAAAATAAAGAGGCCTCATCTTTTCAAGACCTGTACGGTAATATTAACAGATGAAGGGCTACGTTCTGGGAACTGCTTCCAAGGGGCTCCGGCGAAGCCAGATCGGCTAAGCGTGGGTACTGTCTGCAGCTGGGTGGTGACCACATGGGACTCAGTACGCGAATCGGTCTAATTTTGTCTACGTTTGACAGTTAGAAGCAGGAGAGTTTGGGGCACCTGGGTGGCTTCAGTGGGTTAAAGCCTCTGCCTTCGGCTCAGGTCATGATCCCAGGGTCCTGGGATCGAGTCCCGCATCGGGCTCCCTGCTCAGTGGGGAGCCTGCTTCCTCCTCTCTCTCTGCCTGCTTCTCTGCCTACTTGTGATCTCTGTCTGTCAAATAAATAAACAGAATCTTTGAAAAAAAAAAAAAAAAAAGAAGAAGCAGGAGAGTTTAAGCTCCACTCAGGAGGCTTGCGAGATTTCTTCCTTTAAAGACACCCACGCAGGATTTCCTAATTGTGTGGCCAGTGGACTGCGGCTCTCACCTGGGGAGTAACGCATGACGGACAGCTGTTCATTTCCGTCCGTGTGAACGGTGACCAAGTCTTTTGTTTCCGTGTCGAACACAAACCACCTGTTGTGAGATGAGAAAAAGCACGGTAAGTTGTTCGGTGAGAAGATAAAGGAAGACTAGTGCACTTAACAGTAACTATTAAAAACGATTCCTCTCGGGGCTTCATAAATACTCTGTGTTGGCTTAACAAGAATGCTTATTCTCGGCTTTTCTTTCAGGCAAAGTTCCTTCAGGTAAGCATTTCCTAAAAAGAAGCAGCATGCTGGCTTTCCTTTGAAATGACGTGGTTCCACCGTGGTGACAGGGACCCCGGCTTGAGTTTTGTCACTTGTATCTCAAAGGACAGAAAGCCCTGAGGCTGGGCCCCCGGCCAAAGGAGGGAGCAAACGGGGCCCCTGCAGGGGTTTCCCCAGACATCTGGCCCCAGAGTAGCAGGGTGGGTCCCAGGGGCTGGGCTGGGCCAGCCTCAGGGTGTCTGGCCTCCCAAGAGTGATGTTGGCGGGACCAGCCCGGGGAAAGCCAGGTGGAGAGGGTGGCAGAGGGCGGCTACGGACCTGGTCTGGGCTCCACGTCCTTGATTATAAAATGAGGACAAGGGCCAAGTCCACCGTGGAGGCACAGTGTTAAAGCAAACCCTAAGGGATACAGATGGCTTTGTATCTGCTGACAAGGACTCGGTACTCAGTGCATGTCCTCTCCTGCCTGTGTGTTCTCGGGTGGTGACAGTCCCGGACTCCAGTGTTTCCAGGGATGGAAAGGACTGTGGGTGCCCTGTTTTGGCAGCCTCAGACCCAGGGGACCCCAGACAGGGTACACTCCATGGGCTTGGCCAGCGAGCAGTGCTAGTTTCTCTGCTTCCCAGTCCAGGGGACGGGCTGACCCCTGAAATTTGGATTTGGCTTCTGGACTTGTGTCTTCACCAACCATTTACCTTTAACATGCTGTTGACCGTGAACAGAGGCCAGAACATAAGTACAGGGGCTGGGGCCGATTGGGCTATGCTCCAGAGCCCCGCAAACGGCCCCATCCAGAGCTAAGGCTGGCGCGAGGACCAGAGATGTGGGAGGCAGACACGGCGGGAAGCACGAGTCCACGTGCCCTCTCTCCCACCCACGGGACCTTGTCTGTGATTCTGGGCATCCTGGTGCGGTCCCCAGGCCCTGTCCTACCGCTCAGAGTCAGCACGTGGCTCTAGTAATCACTGGCTGTCAGCCGCTCATCAGAGCCCGCTGGGTCTGAAGCTTCCACCGTCCCCAGGAGAGTTAAAAGGAGGGTGTGTGTGTGTGTGTGTGTGTGTGTGTCGCACATGAACGCATATGTGGCAGAACATTTCATGGAGAATTCTCTTGGCTGTGAGGTGCCCCGCTCTCAAGATCCTGTGACCTGTGACTTATAAATGGTTCCTCTTTCCTCATGCACACACCACAGTCATCCCAACAGAGTCTAAATGGTTTGCTTTCTAGAGAGAAAGGATGGGGGGAAATAAAAAATATCTGAATTAAACTGCAACGAGCATATATGTACTATGACAAACAATATGAAAGTGTAATCAGAATGTACGAAACACTGAGCACCAGAGCTCCCAACACTGCCTGCTGGGACACCCTGGAGAACACCCCTACACCACCTCCTCCAATCGCCAGGGCCGCCTGTTCCAGGCAGGGAGTACTGTCACAGTTTATGAAGTCAGACTACTCAGAGAGGTTGTCTGGCTGGCCCAGAGACACACAGCTGCTGAGCAGTGGAGCAGGGAGTCAAGTGCAGGCCTACTGCCTGGTCTGTTGGAGACTCTTGGTAAATACACGTTGGCAGAATCCGAGCATGAGGCTCGGGATCTGGGCAGTTTCTAGAATTTTGAAAGGGCAGCAAGAAAAGCATTTTTAAACCCTCGGGGCTTTGAAAAGCTTTCTCACCCGATTCCAAAGCTGAGGCTCCTCCCACAGCCTGCAGATCAGGGCTTGGGGAGCTCCACAGATCCCCTGAAACTGTAGGCAGGCGTGTCTGTGTGTGTGCGGGTGCGTGCGTGTGTGTATGATTGTGCATGGGCAGAAGGGTCCAGAGCTTTCGTCAGATTTACCCCACCGCCCCAGTCCCAAATGCAAAGGTTGCCGTCTTCCCTGCTAGTTTTGAGTTCTGGCTTAATTCTTGGGTGGCGGCTAGAAGCTGGATGGGGCAGCCACCCCATGCCTGACCCCGGGGACCACAGACCCAAAGTGGAGCCCTGGTGACACGGACTTACCTGCCAGTCAGTGTTCCCACCGCAAGCACAGACCCTGAAGGATGAAAACCAGAAGACTGAGCTGGATCCTAAAACATTGTAAAGGAAGTGTAAATTGATGGCCAGACACAGCGCTACCGCAGAAAACACACATGCACGGCTGTTCCAAAGGGGCTTGGCGGCCCCACTGAAACAAGACTCTCTGTGCTCCAAGAGAGGAAAACGTTCTCCTACTCTGATGAAGGTCACATGTCCGTCACACTAGATATGGGTCCCTTTAGAGGTTTTCCTCTTTCTGTCTGAATGATCTTTTCATGCCTACAGGAATCAGAAGACAGACCAACACATAAATGCTCTTCCTCCCAGGCCTGGCAGCCCCTTGGGTTGACTCCCGGGGTGTGCCTGACGGCCCTGGAAACAGGACTGCCGAGCCCGATGCCAGTAGGGACACTGGATCAGAGCCTCCCGGGCGCATATGCAGCATGCTCCGCAGGCCCGGAAAGGTCCCGAGACCAGGAAGCACGTTCAGGTTTGGATCTAGTGTCCCTGACTAACGTGTCCGTCAGTAACTCTGGCACAAGGTGGGATGGGACCGATGACAGAGGGAGAAGCAAGCTGTCAAGTCACAGGAGAGGGAGAGTTAGAGGAAGCTCGACAGGGAGACTGGGCAGACGCTTCCTGGTGCCGAGACCCTTGGAACTGGACCTTCCGGTCCAGGAGGGATCAGGCTGGTGAAAGAGGGAGCGGACACTCCGATCGGTATTTTCTGGGATCAGGTGCTACGGGGACGAGAGTGTGATCCAAGAGGTCGAAGCGACCCACTGTGGGGCGTATTTGAGGAATGACGGGTAGAGAGGGCATCCCAAGCTGGGATGTCCCGGTGGGATGGAAGGTGTGTGGACGTCACTAATGAAGGCTGTGCCTCCACGGTCAGGGCTGAGATCATGGGGTCAGGGGCCAGGGGGTAAAGGGCTGAAATGCAGATCTGGCATGCTGGGGAGTGCCGGGCCCTCTGGGGGGGCTCGAGGAGGAGTGGGGGCTGCAGAGGGCGGGACACGTCAGCAAGGACACGGGCTACACAGGATGTACGGTGCTTCAGAGTCTGTTCCACGCAGGGAAGACTGGGGTCGGGGAGTCAGACTGAGCTGCGTGAAGGCACTGGCTCTGTCACTTGCTGACCTAACGGCCACGGCCAGCCCACGGATGTGGCTAAGCCTTCGCTTCCAATCCGGTCACCTGGCGCCCCGGCAGGTGCAGGCTCCAGCTCCTGCATGCCCAGCGCCCGGCGCTCAGTAACTGCACCGCTGCTGGCTCCAGGCGGGCAGGACAAGGACGTCCCCACACGCCAATACGTAATGTGAGTTCCTTCTGTGAGGGTCACCGTGACGCCCACTGGAAGTCTAAATCCAGAGGGTCCAACTCCAATCGCAGAGATAAATTACGACGGATGCGTAAATTCTCATTGTAAAGGTGCGCTGTAGGCGGGGCGTGGGCTCACGACGGGGCTTCTGAGCACGGAAGCCGGTGAAGGAACTCTGCGCTCAGGGGACCCCCCCAACTCTGCAAGGCTAGCTTGCTGTTGAAAAACTCACCAGCAAACTTCAGGATGACATGGAGGGGACCACTTGAGACCATTTAAACCAATGCCAGCCAAAGGGGGTGAACTGGGTGACATTTACTTTGGGACAATTTTCTATCTCTATCCATTGCACGCAAAAACATAAACGAACGTGTTCCAGATGAACTTTCATAAGAAAAACGCCATGTAACGTGCATGTCTACCTCTATGACTTTGTCCCAGACGGGCCGGTGACCAACAGCGTCCCAGAGAGTGGCGTGCCTGTCATGCCCGCAGGTCAGGAACTGAGGTTTGGAGGCGTGGATGGCCAGTCCCCAGAGCTCATCGGTGTGACCCTGCAAAGGACCAAGACAGAGGAAGCTCCTGAAACACTCGGGGAGACTCGGGGGCGGGGACCCGTGGCATCCACACAATTTCGGCTGCCCTCCCCAGTTTCCCTTCCCACCCGACCCAAGCCAGGACAGCAGCTGAAATTCTGGCGCCAAGGAAGGCTTCGCTGCTATAAAACAAAGGGATCATCCCCTGTTTGCAAGGCTCTCTCATGCTCTCTGAGCCTCTGATACCACAGCCAGTGAAGGCCGTGCTGCGCCGGCTGGGCGGGAGCGCACCTGAGTGATGGGTGTGAAATCCCCTGACAGAGTGCCCTGCAGAACGAAGTTTCTAGTCGTGCCTATCAAGATCACGTCGCCCTTCCCCTCGGTCACTGTCCGGATCGGGCCAAACTGTTCTGGAATCTGCATTGAGAAGAAAGCATCGAAAATGTCCTTAAATGTTAGCTCCACCATTCCAAGTATGTGTTTATATATCATGATGACGGCCCCTCCCTCCTCCCTCCCCCCCAACACACTTGCATGCACACGCACATGCACACATGCACACACATCCACGTAACACGGAAAGAGAGCAAGGCCCAGAGCTGGGACTTGTTGAGTGAATGATCAAAACCCCACGTTGGACGTTTAAACTCCAAACATGTATATAAGCTTAAAAGAATTGGCAAAAGCAAGGTAGTTAAACAAAAACAATGAAAAATGAAGTATCTTTTTCTTGGTAGGAATAAAAAATTAGAAACAACACTGGTTTACTTTTTTTCTTCTTGTGGCTTTGGACAGTAGCGGGTACAATTTGGAAAGTAGAGAACAGAATAATAAGCCATAAGAAGTGTTCCTGGGGCACCTGGGTGGCTCAGTGGGTTAAAGCCTCTGCCTTAGGCTCAGGTCATGATCTCAGGGTCCTGGGATCGAGCCCCGCATCGGGCTCTCTGCTCAGCAGGGAGCTTTCTTCCCCCCTCTCTGCCTGCCTCTCTGCTGACTTGTGATCTCTGTCTGTCAATAAATAAAACCTTAAAAAAAAAAAAAAGAGTTCCTAAAATTTACTGTAACTTAAAATGGTAAATTCTTTGGCAACTCCGTACGACTTAGTTTTGAAATCCACTGTTCATGTCAGTAAACGTATGGAATTATCTAAATTTTAAGACAAACAATTTCAAAATATGCCTGCCAAGATCAGTTTGCTATGTGATGAAATAAACAGAGGTTCTCACACTTTATAAAGGAACAAACGTAGAGACCCTGCTGGGGACTCCAGGCACCCCCGTTCTGGAAAGGAAAGACGCCGCCTGCTCTCTCACAAACTTTCCATCTCCAGTGCAGTCTGTTGGCACAGGTTTGGGAAAAGGCGAAGACAATCCATGCTAAGGAAGAGGAAGGTATGGATCCTAAAAAATGATGAGAATGTTCTAGAAACTGGATGAGGCTTTGAGGCTTCTGTTGCAGTTACGATTTAACACAGGAGCCCATTCAGTGAAATGCTGGTCAGATCTTAGGATAGAGAATGGCATCACAATGAAAATCTCCATGAACGGGGAGGCGGTTTCCAAAGCTCCCCCAGAGGCCTTCCTTTATTAACAGCAATAATCAATAGAACCTTATCAATACCGCCAAAGCAGCAGGCCACACTGCCCTCTGATAGAACGGGTTACAGGATGTAATGTGATGTGTTGTGAGTATTGTACACACCCACTCAGAGGCTGGAGAAGGTCTATAATGTGTCCACTGGACACTATGGATAGGGACCCTCAGCCTTCACACTGATGCCCGCCTTGATGTCTGTCTGCTCCTAGGTCCCCAGGGCCTGGGGGAGGGGGTCCAGTGAGTGTGTATGAGGCAGATTAAACTTCTTTCCTGTGGTTCCTACTGGTGTGCAGGGTAATAAGGTGGTAAAATCAATACTGAAAGGAGAGAGAGCTTTAGAGAATATGCTGGCACTCAGCCACGAACAATGTAAATACTCAGGAAATGTTAGTTCCAGGTTGTAATGTCTCCAGAGTCACACCTGGAAATTAAAGTGGAAAAAGATGAAAGATTTTTTTTTTAAAAGATTTTATTTATTTGTTTGAGGAGGGGGGAGATGAGCAGGGGAAGGGGCAGAGAGAGAGAGAAGCAGACTCCCCACTGAGCAGGGAGCCCAACATGGGGCTGGATCCTAGGACCCGGAGATCATGACCTGAGCCAAAGGCAGATGCTCAATGGACTGAGCCACACAGGCACCCCGAGAAGAAAGATTTGAATGAAAAATAAAAATGTGGGTAATATTCCCTTGGGAAGGTGAGACTGTTCTCTCACAAAAATTCTCTAAATGTGCAATATGTTACAACCTAAAATTTTACAAACCTAATTCCATTTTAGTAGTTAAACTGCTTCCAATGATTTTAATAAAATGTTTCCTTTTTTTTTTTTTTTTAAGATTTCATTCATTCATGACAAAGAGAGAGGGAAAAAAGGAACACAAGCACAGAGGAGCTGGAGAGGGAGAAGCAGGCTCCCTGCCGAGCAGGGAGCCTGATATGGGCAGACGCTTAACTGACTGAGCCACCCAGGTGCCCCAAAATGTTTCCTTTTTAATAAAGTTTTATCAAAACCATTTTTGAAACAGTAAGCTAAAGATTGCAGACTAACAAGGAAACTGGTAAGTGTACCAGTTTAGGGAGGTTCAAAATGAATTTTGAAAAAAAAAAATGAATTTCGAGAACGCTTCTTGCTTTATCTTACCTCAGTTTTACGAAGTTTCTGATAGTTTCCGTTCCAAGAAATGAGCTTACGGTCCTTCCCTCCTCCCGACACCAGCGTGCCGTCCCGTAACATACAAAGTGCAAAAATGCCCCCCTCGTGGGCCCCTTGAACGGCGTAGCTTATCCGATTCGTACCTAAACACAGCAAGAAAACAATCCTCAGGACGTGATCAAAGGGCTCACCTCCGTCCACCCCATTTCTCTTTGGTTTTAAAGTGGCATCTTGTGGCTTAGGACATCTCTGCAGTGTGCATCTTCAAGGGACACAATTTCTAGAAGCCTGCGCGGCAGCAGACAAGCACGCTCCGGGCTGCTTCACGATCCAGAACACGCTCACAGGAAGCCGAGGACGGAGCGAGCGTGGCGAGATGGGTTCACATCCTCGACAAGTGGCTTCACTGTCCTACACCTGTTTCCCCTTTGGGTCCTGCTTATGCTGTGGGAGGCTGCTAAGGGTGAAAGGGGGTGACGTGGGAAGCACTTGCCCCCGCAGTGGTAGGTAGGGACACTAGGGAAGTCACCACGTTACCCTGAAGTCACATCCAGGGCTCTGTTTCTGCCTTCACCCCCAACCCAAACTCTCAGCCCTCTGAGACAGGGATGGTGTGGTTTCCCTTTCCTCCTGCTGCAAACACTCATTGAACTTGACCGGGTGGGTGTTTTCTGAGTAACGAATCCTCCTTACGCGGCTGTGGGCTCCCTGACACCACGGCCTTGCGATCATCGGTGTGCTCGGCGGCTAACATGCTGTCTCGCACACAATGAGTTCTCAGGAACTATCTGCCAGAAGCCGTGGGAACCAGCAAAGTTATTTAAGTGTCTTATAGCTAAATAAATAGTCATTGACACCTTCACCGTTATAATTGGTCAATAGAATTCTTATTAAAGCCATTCCATCAAAATATTTTGGGCTTAAAGAGTCTGCTGCAGTGATAGAAAGTGCACGATTCTTGTTTTCCTCTGCTCTAGTTTTAAGGTTTCCTGTTACACACGCACCCATATTCGTATGCACTTATTAACCTTGGGGTTTAGCTGTAATTCTGCTAACCCTGTTCACAGACAGCTCTTAGAGAAGTCGTGTTTGGCCTCGTATAATATTCGCCCCCAATCTTTTGCTCTGGGGACGAGTCTGTGTTACCTTTTCCCCACACCAAGATGTTGCCGCTTGAGTCTCCAGTGATGGCGTCACCGTTTTCGGAAAAAGTCACGCAGAGGACAAACTTTGGCTTTTCTTGCTTCTGCGGGATGTTGTAAATATATGCACGTATTTAGTGAAGACGCCCTCTAATTTGTATTCCCCTGACCTAGAGGCACGGTGCTCCCAAGCCGCACGTGCCTTTCATTTTCATCTACCGTTCTATAGCGTATGCCGCGACACTACCTGCTCTAAAGCAGGGAAATGTCTGGCAATTTTAAAGTTGCAGACAGTTGGGGCAGAGGAGGGTGTCAGTGAGACGGGCTGTGTTGTCTTGACTAGAGCCTCAGAACAGGGCCCCGCCACTGGCATAAAGCAGTCCTCTAACTGGGCCCCTGCCCGGAAGGAGGCGCTGTCCCTGGTACTCACAAGCCCTAGGACCTTCTTGGTTGTTCTTTGCAAGGACCATGCATGGTGGGGGGGCACCTGGCCCCCAGAGCGACTGCCCCTGGGCTTCTCCCCGTGTTGGTTCATCTTTCCTTCCTGGCATCACCAAGGATACCCACAGAGACACAAGGGGCCCCCAATTCTTTGAGGGGTCCCCGGGAATACTCTTCATCGCTACACCCCCAGATAGACGTCCTGATTTGCCAATCACAGCAAATTCTGGAGACTGCGGTACGCCTCACTGCTCCCGGAGAAGCCCTGACCACAGGCACCTCTCAGTGAAGACTCAAACAAACGGAATGTGACATTACCTCGAATAATCCTTGCTTCTTAATAAGGGAGTTTCCTTCTAATGTCCAAAAGTAGAGATGTGACTTTCCGCAGGTAACTATGATGTTAGTGTCCGTGGGGTGGAAATCCGCAGCAAACACAGCTTCGTTAGAGCACTTTGAGCAAAACAGGAGAATCAAATGTCTCAAATCTCTGGACATGTCAGAAAATAAGTGACCACTGAGCCGCAGACAGCTTCTCCGGGCCGAGCCCTAAAGCCTCTTGATTTTTCTCCCCACTGAGCTCACCTCCCATAAACACTCCACTTATGTTTGCTGGGTGTCATAACCTCTCCTTGTCTGTCTGTCTCCCCCGCTGGGCCGTAGCCCCGAGGACGGGGACCTCAGCTCCTCTCTCTCTGCAGGGGAGGGGGGCGCCCAGTAGGAGCGGGCACGAAGCACGCCTTTGCTGAAGGGCCGGTGGAAACTTAAGAACCCAAGAATTTGCTCTCATCTCCCGTCACGGATTCCTAGCCCAGGCTGAAAACAGAATCGCCTGACGTGTGTTACCACGTGGTGTCAAGCCTCAGCCCCATCTGGGGACGGGAATATTGGGAGGGGCCCAGGAATCTGGATTTTATCCAGCTCCATCGCTCCTGGCTGACTTTGGCTGTCCTGTTTGCTCTGGGATTCCCTCCTGGTGATTCCCAGGACTCTGCCGGTGGTTTGGTGACCGGGCCGGGGCTCCAGCGCGGGGCATCTGGCTCTCGGGAGTCGCTGCACTGCCCTGACCTGTTCACTGGGCTCGCAGCACCTGCAGTTTGGCTGCGTGAATCCGACCCTGATTGCTCCTTCTGTGCGAAATTCAGTCACAAGCCTTAAACCTAAGTGATAATTTGCCTCTGACCACTTTCAACCCCGCAACCTAGCAAGAACTTAAATACTGAACCGGAATGTTACTAAGCAGGTGTCAGGAAACATGCCAGATTAGAATACGGACGCAGCATCCCAGACACCCGAGGGAGAAAGGTAAGGCACCGGATGGTGATCCTGATGGCCGGGAAGTAAAGTGGTCTAGGGCTCACGGAGGACGGGACGGGGACCCTGAAGTCAGGTCTGTAACGACTGGGATCCATTCATTGATTTCCTCAGAAGGAAAATACAGGAGAGCGTAAGGAAAGCTGGGAGACCTATCACACAAGCTGGACCGGAGGCGGTAAAGGGAAGCCCAGCGCACCCCCGTCGGAAGGGCCCCACGGGAAGGGCCTGGGGTCCCGCAGGGGCGCTCGCCTTCACGGAGGCCACTCATCTTTGGCCAAGCCCCGTGCTGGCCACGCTACCTCTCCCTCAGCCCTCGCTGCTCCTGACCTGTCCCCACTCCCCTGTCCCTGCCTGTGGCACAAGGGGGACACCCCCCGGGCCACCACACCTGCAGTGCCCCCCGCGACGGCAGAGCACACATTTGCGGAATAAAATGAGGCAGCGGCAAGCAGGGAACACGGGAGTGGCTCCGAAGGGGAGGGGCTGTGACGTGAGGAAGGAGGAAACCTTACGGTGTCACGAAGGGGGAGGAGACCCTGCCAGGACTTGGCAACGCACCCTGGGAGGGGAGAGGTGGGGGCTCGGGATTCCTGGGGGCTGGGGTCAGGCCCGAGGGCCGGCCTGGGAATGGGGGGAGCCTGTGGCCCACCGAGAAGTGGGACCCGGGCCTGGGAGCCAGCGGGAGCAGAAGGCTCCACTGGGGGAAACGACAGTGGCGCCCGGCGCGGGGCTTGGAGAGACCTTCACGTCGGCCAGCCGCTCCTCCTTCTGCCAGTCCCACACGGACAGCACGTGGTCGTTGGAGTCGTCCACGGTGCACAGACTGCTCCCGCCGTTCTGGAAAACAAAAGGTGTTCCCAGGAAGGCTACATTTGAGAATGCAACACGTTAAAAGTGACTAACAGTGAACAAAGGGGCTGCAGGGCCCCCTCCTGGAGGAGCCGGCGTCCACCGCACACACAGCACGCGTCTGTGACTAACGGGCAGGGCGACCAGGAGGCTGTGTGGGAGCAAAGGCCCTGGGGCGGCGGCAGGTGCTGTTCTGATGGGAACACGCGCACGCCTGAGTGACTGTGTTTCTGGAACGTGGTTTCCAGGGTGGATCTGTTGAATGGGCACATCCTGAGGAAGATCTGGAGACCCCGAGGCCCCTTGGACTCCTGCTAACGCGTGGGGACGGGAGAGACACTAGGGCCGCCTGTCAAGGAGCAGGTGAAATTCAAGGTCAGCGTGGGCAAAACCGCCCCGAGGAACACGAAGGCAGCGCTGTGGGGCCTCTTCCCGTCAGGTGTGTGACCCCGAGGGGACACGTGTGACCTTTGGAAGAGGGGACCTGAGGAGCAGGACGGTGTCGGCCTGCAAACCCACGCACGTGCCCGGCCGCCGGTGTGTGTGTTAACCTCCTCCCTCTTCAACCTTGACCCGCTGCTCGCCTCCCTACAGACGAGGGCACCCGCGCCCACGGGGCTCGCACTTACAGATTTTGAGAACGCGATACAGGTGACGGCTCGGTCGAAAAACCCGACTCCGATGACGTGCAGCGTGTTCAGCGTCACCGAGTCCCAGATGCGCACGTGTGGGGGCAGGTGCTGTTTAGAAGGAAATGCGGAGAGAGAGTCGTTGGCTGCGCAGGGCGTGCACATCTGTCTTCACCTTGAAGCTACAAGACGCCTACGGTTCTGTCAAAACGAAAGGTCTTTTCCTGCATGTGAAGTCTCTGCCTTTGAGCATCAACGAAACGTGGCCGGTGGCTGCCAGAGATCGTGGCCCCTGAGACCAGCTGAACGTCGGGGCAGGGCCAGCGGGTTTTACGTTTTGAACAGCCCATTCTTCCTAACTGTACCGCAGGAACGGATGCTCCCCCTTGGGCACCCAGATGAGCCCAAATTTTAAAAAATGAATGAAGAGGAAAGCGGGATCTCACCCAAGGGCTATTCCTGTGAAGTCTCTATTGTCATTAAGTGTAAATACACCTAAATCCAGCAAGTCGGTCCCCACCAAATAGTACTGAGAGTTTAACACTCTTGGGCCTCGCAGGAGCAAAACGGGCAATCGATTATGCACAGGTGAAATTTAGAATCGTTACCGTTAGTTCAAAGCCCTCTTAGTTGTGTTCCAAGGTGAACGGTCCTAATTCTTCTCTCCCTCAAGAGAAGAAAGTGTCCTAGAGCCATCAGCAGGCGGATCGGGAGAAGAACTAGAATTACATCAAGTGGACAGAGCGGGGCGACCCCTGGCCTGGACTTGCTCTGAGTAGCTGTGTATCTGTGATGGTCAGATGACCTCTCTGTGTCTCTGTGTGCCTGATCTGAAGGCCTGTCTGGGAGAGTCATTCCATCTTCCCCAGCTCGGAATTCTGATTGGATTTCAATGCCAGAGACGGAAATACCCTTTCAGTCCACTAGAGGGAGGAACACGTCGTTTGCTACTAATTTCAGACCTGAAAGCCACTTAACATTAAAAAAATAAAAAGATATGGGCGCCTGGGTGGTTCAGTGAGTTAAGTCTCTGCCTTGGGCTCAGGTCATGAGCTTAGGGTCCTGGGACTGAGCCCTGCATCAGGCTCTCTGCTCAGCAGGGAGCCTGCTTCCTCCTCTTTCTGCCTGCCTCTCTGCCTACTTGTGATCTCTCTCTCTGTCAAATAAAAAAATAAAACCTTAAAAAAAAAAAAAAGATGAAGACCCTGCTCCATTTATGTGTATGTACATCGTTATAAACTGATTTCCATTGTTCCTGTTATTTCTTTTTTGGTATAGAATTTTATCTTATTTTATTTTTTTAAAGATTTTATTTATTTATCACAAGGAGGCAGAGAGGCAGGCAGAGAGAGAGAGGAGGAAGCAGGCTCCCTGCTGAGCAGAGAGCCCGATGCGGGGCTCGATCCCAGGACCCTGAGATCATGACCTGAGCCCAAGGCAGAGGCTTTAACCCACTGAGCCACCCAGGAGCTCCTTAAGTATAGAATTTTAATGGGAAAGAACAAAAAGCTAATATTTAGAATTTGATGTTATTAAAGTGTTTTCTGAAAAATGGCAGCATTCATGTTTCGGGAAGAAGACATGCTGCTAAAAATGGACATGTGTGAGGTGCCTGGGGGGCTCAGCGGGTTAAAGCCTCTGCCTTGGGCTCAGGTCATGATCCCAGGGTCCTGGGATCACGTCCTGCATCAGGCTCTCTGCTCAGGAAGCGGGGAGCCTGCTTCCTCCTCTCCCTCTCTGCCTGAATCTCTGCCTTCTTGTGATCTCTGTCTGTCAAATAAATAAATAAATAAAAATTAAATTAAATTTTTAAAAAATGGACATGCTCCGTGTAATGAGGTTTGTCTCCTGTACGGTACAAGAATAAGTTGTGCAAAGTAGATAGCAAAGAAGCTACCAGGAGTTTTGGGTAAGACATGGCAAGGACCACAGACTGTGGTCAAGAACCAAACGGAAAGCAGTTTCACGTTATTTTCAGTTTGTTAGAATCCACAAGTTCCTACTCTGATTCCTTAAAATTCAAGTTGAAGTCTTGCCGAGGTGCTTATAAAACTTGTGCCCAAACTCTCCTGCAGCCTTTGAGGGCTCCAGGGTGACCCCAGGAGTACGGGGTACTCGGGCCGAGGGTCTAAAGTTTGCTTGGGGTGCCTGGGGGGCTCAGTCGGTTAAGCCTCTGCCTTCAGCTCAGGTCATGATCCCAGGATCCAGGATCGAGCCCCATGTCGGGCTCCCAGCTCAGCGGGGAGTTTGCTTCTCCCTCTGTCCCTGCTCCTGCTCGTGTTCTTTCTCTCAAAGAAATGAAAAAAAAAATTAAAAAAATTTCTTGCAACAAAAATTTTGAATGAGGGATTTAGAATCATTCAGATACTTTCTATCTAGGTGGACTTATTCTTCAGTGAAATGCTTCCGGAAGATGATATCGAGTTAACCGTTCATTACAGAAATGTGGAGAGACAACGCAACTCACCTTTCCGTCCTTAGATGTGCCTGCAACTTGTCCCGTTGCGATGGTGATCCTGTCAGGGTGAACTGCTAGGCTAAAAAAAAAAAAAGGAGTATTTATAGAACAGTCACTCTTTAAAGATAAGCCTTACTTTTCTCTTGGCCAAGTACGATCTGGTCAAAAATTTAAATATGAGAATGACATGGTGCCTGACTTCTCACGGACTCAGGACAAGCTCCCTGAGCACACCAACAACCTTGGCCAATTAGAGCCTGTTTCGTTCTACCCTTTCTCGAGAATTTCCAAACCCAAGGAGAAAGCATCCTTTGCTTGGAAAATGCCAAGTCTCCTACGACCACGTAGATCAAGTATGTTAAGCAGCAGAAACATCACCGTTTTCCAACAGGATTTTTATACTTGACCAGGGCTCTAGGACGGATGAAATAGGGAGAGCCGCCCATTCAACCACCCGTCCTTCCGAGATACATAAAAGCCCTGTCAAGAGCTATAGGTGAATCATGAGTGAATAAAAAGTGAGTGAATTATAGCAAACCCAGGCATAAGCGTGAACATTTTTGTTAAAAAATAAGAACTCCAATCAGAAGCCATTAGCATCTTTGCTAAGGAGGCCTCCAAACGGGGGTCTGTGGGAAGTGTGGTGACGCGGTTGGTTGCGATTACGTGTTCCATGGATAGAAACGAAACTACTCTGGTGTCCTAGAGAGCCAGCTAACGAGCCGACCGCAGGCTCTGACGGTGCGACCCTAAGGGAGAGCTCTTCTCCGATCTCGGCTCTTTCCTTCTGTCCCAGCCCCGGCGTCTCTGCCGTGGCGCCTCCCGCACGGGGTAAGGACCCACCACTTCACGTCGTCGTTGTGGCCGGTGTAGTGTCTCTGCAGCTGCTCCTCCACGTTGTAGAGCACCACCACGGAGGCGATGAAGTACACCGTCTCCCCCGTCGGGAGCAGGTACAGGTTGTTTCGACAGTCGCGGCCCCGGTACCCATAGCTTGGCGTGTGCGTCAAGAGAAACTCGATTTCCTTTGAGAGCTGACCACGCGTCAGCTGTATGCACCGGGGACAGACAACACAATGCCGTAAGACCCTTCCCATCTATTTCTCTTGGTTCAGTAACATGAAATCGTAAAACCTCGGTGCCAGATACATGGGACTCTCAACAGGCAGGTGCAGGGCTGGAAACGGTCCTTGAGTCGAGGTGAATAGGTCTTTCCAAAAGATGGGGCTTTGTTTTTAGAAATTATGTTCATCTTGAAAGCTGAATTTTTTAGCTGGATCAAAAATGTCACTTGCTATTTTATTTACTAAAGGTCCCTGCAGAGGCTATTTGTGAAGTCGCCAGAAAGTGAACTATTTTGAACTGAGTCAATCAATCCTAGACCATGGGAGCCACAGCCAGGACCAGAATTCTTTGTTGAACTGTTTGGATTATCCGTGGTTGCCTGGCTTCTTCACAACTAGTCTGCCTTTAAATGTTGCCAAGGTCGGACTGTGGGGCTCTCAGTTTTGGGGTTGTGAGTTCAAGCCCCACGTTGGGTGGAGAGATTACTTAAAAATAAAAATCAATTTTGGGGCACCTGGGTGGCTCCGTGGGTTAAAGCCTCTGCCTTCGGCTCAGGTCATGATCCCGGAGTCCTGGGATCGAGCCCCGCAGCGGGCTCTCTGCTCAGCAGGGAGCCTGCTTCCTTTTCTCTCTCTGCCTGCTTCTCTGCCTGCTTGTGATCTCTGTCAAATAAATAAATAAAATCTTAAAAAAAAAATAAAATTTGCCAAGCTGGTTTCCTGAAAGCCCTGCCCCCCCTAACCAGCTTGACTCTAGAACTGAAATCACGGGGCACTGTACTTTGACACTGTAACACGAATGCTGGAAGGTTTGGCTCCAGAATTTGTTCTCTCTTTCCACTAGTTGTCAGGCTACCTGCTCAGCTCTGCCTTGTATTCATTCTCCTTCCTGCTTGGGTGTCGGCGGTCACCTGTGTCACAGGTGAGGGCTCCACTGTAGGGACAGGAGAGAAGGCGGGGCCAGCAGGCCACCATCTCCCAAGGCCTCTCCCGTCCCGCCCTCGGCCAGCCTGGGGACTGACGCACCACGATGCCGCGGCTTCACCAGAGGCCTCGCTCTGGTTCTAGAATCCCAGCCAGCGAATGAATCGAATCCCTACCGGCTGTGGCATTTGCAGCTCGTTTGGAAGAAAACAGATCAGAGAATGCGGGGTGACTACGTTGTCTCAACTACCAAGCCCTGTGAGCTCAGAAGGACTGTTCCCCAAAAAACCTCTGCATTCTGACTTTATCAAGTATTCAAAAGTAAATTTTAAGATACTGGTAACTGACTTGTATAACTTAGTTATTGAGTCAAACTTTTTATTGTCATCAAGGAGCTAAATCTTTTCAATTTTTTTTCTTACGTTATAAAAGAACTTGTAAAAGGTGCGAACAACACTCCCACATACACACTAAAGGGTAAAAAGCCGCACTCCTCCTCGCCACAACCTTCCCCACCTCCTTGGAGATAACGAGCTCTGTGAAGATTCCGGCGTGTACACTTTCTAGCCCCGAAAACTATTTTGGGAGCTAACCATCACTTGAACTTAGATGTAAAGCATGAATCTAACCGAAGTCCCATTTATCTGAAGTAAATTCCACCGTTTTACATCTTGAAAATATGAATAGAGTCGGCTGAAAAAAAACGTGTTTTGAATACTGCTTTCCAGCCATGATCGAACTGAACATGTAACCCAATACTGACTTAAAGAATGGAATCACTGTGATTTCACGCGTCAAAAGAGATGCCCATAAATGCTTATGAGACCTGAGTCTGAAAATGTAAAAAATATGTCCCCAAAGAATACAATACCGTCATTTCAAATAGCCATTCTTCCAACTGAGAGGACACCACCATGGATTTAACCGACTTCCTAGAATTTACATCCGGGGCTCGGCATCCAACTGGTACTCAACGAAAATTTGTATGAGGGCAAAGAAAGGCTTTTTGATCTTTGTCCTAAAATCTGCATGGACTGGAGGGTTTGCTCTGAAGTTAAACAAATAGAGTAAAATAAAATAAAGTAAAATTAATAAGCAAAAATAGAGCAAAAAATTAAAAAAAAAACCCGACACTTTATTCACCCTTTGTCATAGTCTCTATTTCTTTGTGTTTTAGGCTTTTTCTCCTTGGAGCTCATTCACGTTTCCAAATCTCATAGGATGAAGGCTCCGGCAGCTTTATCTCAAGGTTAGTCCTAGGGTAGACTCGGGCTTCTGTGGCTTAGATTTTGGGCGGGGGAGGACTTTTCTTCCTCTCAAGGCAGCTTTGCTAAGACATTAGCTATGCTAATGTCGACTTTATTTACGCCCTGGACCCCCTACATTCAGCACGAGGGAGGGGGTGTTTGGGGGTGGGGGGGCGGTTCCTGGTTATTCCTTCAGTGAGTCTCCCAAGGCTGGCCAAGCCCCCGCCGGTTCAAGGGGGAATGTCTGTCCTTCCCTCCAGGGTGTCTGTCACTCTGTCTGGGTGTAAGGACTTCCTGCCACACAGTGTAGTCCAATCTCTGATAGTCTCATTTTCCCAAGTGTGTAAGTCTGGTGTCCTCCTGCATGTCCTCTGTGTCCCGGTAAGCAGGCAGAGCTCCTGGCTTTTCCTCCTGCCCTGCAGAGCTGGCCGAGCCCATGACAGCTACTGTTAAAAACGATCCGTTCTTTCAATTTCATTAGAATCCTAAACCCCGCCC
Source organism: Meles meles (assembly GCF_922984935.1). Taxonomy (NCBI): domain Eukaryota; kingdom Metazoa; phylum Chordata; class Mammalia; order Carnivora; family Mustelidae; genus Meles; species Meles meles. The sequence goes on along the minus strand of NC_060071.1, from coordinate 146,492,750 downwards.
ACTTATGACTATTATCAGTAAGCCTGCTTTTCTATTAGTTTTCAACTACATTTATTCTGCTGGGAAGATTAAAGTTCAGGCCAGAAAGTGAGGCATTTTCTTATGACTCTTTAAAAAAACAAAACAAAACAAACAAACAAACAAACAAACACGAAACCGCGTCTAGCATTTAACTATTTTCTCTTCGGGAAAGTAAGGTGGACGTATTTGAGCCAGGACTACAATCTTTCCTTCGGGACTTGTAAGAGAGTGTCCCCCACAATCAGGAGCCCTCCCAGAGCCCCTCTTCTGCTCGAACACCGGACTGGGTGTTCACATACGGGCCTTTTTGTTAAATTAATTTTTTTAAAAAGTGAGAATAGAATACTTTGGTTTTCTTAAAACTTAAGAGAACGTGGGGTGCCTCGGTGGCTCAGTCGGTTAAGCCTCCAAGTCTCTGATTTCAGCTCAGGTCACGATCTCAGGGTTGTGAGATGGAGCCCCGTGCTGGGGTCCGTGCTCAGTGCAGAGGCAGCTTGGGATTCTCTCTCTTCCTCTGCCCTTCCCCTCCCCCTCTCTAAATAAATAAACACATGCTTCAGAGAACTTAAGTTACATTACTTAATTTTAAGTTAAATTTTAAGCTCTGGGCATGAATCAACTTAAACCTCGTGCCAGATCCGGTCAGTGAACAAAGGATACACCCATTCCAGCTTCAGTCTCTTGGTCGGTAGCTCTACTTTTGCTTCCAAATTATAGGAGTCCACTTGCTCTTTGGGCATGTACATGGTAACGGGGCGTCCCCGAAGAAACATTTTTACGTATCCTTCTTCTACAAAAAGAACATAGAGATCAGTAAGATACCTCAGTGCCCAGTGCCTCTGAAAACAAATGTTATCTCTTCTTTAACCTTTTAACGTAAAAGCAAAAACTTGACCCTTCATGTGATTTCTAATTAATGTGGAACCAAAACAACAATGTTGAAGAGTTTAAAACAAAAGTTTTCACCCTGTGTATGTTTGACAGGCTGTCTAAGTACACGATATACATGAGAAACCGTAAAAGGCAGGAAAAATTAGGTTCCATTATTTTCCCACGTGAGACTCGGTAGCTCGCATTTTCTTTATCATCAGGAGGGGGGAAAATGCCACCTCAAAAAATTACAACTAATGCAAGAAATCCACTAAAATTTTTTATTGATTTCAATGTATGTACAATTTCAGTATTGAAATTCATAAGAATCCCTTCAATATTTAAATTGGTTTGGTATAGTGCAATGTAACGCAATATAGTGCCGTGTAATGTCTCTTTATGTGTCTTTTACAGTGGACAGCCTTCTCGACTGTAAAGAACACAGAATCGGCAGAAGTACATGCTAGGGTGCACGCAAGAAGGAAAATGCTCAAGGAAAAACTAGAAAGAAAATAAAAGAACAAAAGACCCATTAGAGAGAGGCATCGTGAAATAGAACCTTCTAGAACAAACATTTTTATAATAAAATCACTTGTGGCGTTTCAAGAAATAACAGGGCAAGAGGAACACCCAGAGGCACATCAGCATGGGGGCAAGTGCGGTTTTCCAAAGAAATCAGTTGGGGTTTTCTGCTGCGCCCGGGAGGCAGTGAGACCAGAGAGAACGTCTGTGAGCTCCTGGTGAGTTCTGTTAAAACTCAAGGCAGACCGAATGCCCGGGCCCCTGTGGCAGTTAAATTGGGGAGTTGGAACCGGTGTGGCAGCACAGAACTCAACAGAGAAACACCCGTGGCGAGGAAACAGGTGAGGTCACGGAGGGGTTACACCGCCAGAACACGGCATTTACAGGTTAGTTTTGTAAGTCTTGTCCCTAAGGAGCTTCAAACAATGCCACATGCGATATGGCCTGCAGGTCAAGGGGCCGTCCCCGTTGCATGTTCCCCATAAGCGTGCACTTCTGGGCTCACATGCACGCGTGGGAGGCTCGCTCACTCCGCACAGTCTCACTTGTGACTAAGAACCCCCACGTGCTTGTCCTGCAGATGCCACGCCAGCCGCTCAGGTCCGTGGGCCTTCCTGTGAGGACGCCACCGCCAGGCTGTCCTCCCCAGATCCCCCGGGGCCGGCCTTTCCCAGGTCTGGCACCCCAGGCTCTCCTACTGCTCCCCCGGGGCATTTTGCAATCTGCTGCCAAACCATCGAGGCCCAGAGTGGATTTCAGGGAGTCCTTCGCCCGCGGCCCGCGACCTGCTGGCGTCTAGCGCCCTGCCTGCCCTCCCGTGGGATCTCTCTGGCTGCAGCGCCGGCCCGTATCCTCCCGTCTGGCCAGAGGTATCTCTTGCACCCCGCCCTGGGCCTCTGCCCTTGCCGAAACCTCTTCCCTTCCTAAATCCCTCACTGGAGTCTGAGCTCATCCGGCTGTGTGGCTGCCACACCTGTAGGGCCCGGGAGCCCCCGGCGGCGACAGGAGGGAAAAGAAAGCAGGCACGTGTGAGCTCGGCACTAGAGGACACGCGGTCGCATCCACTCTCTTTGTACGAGAGGAAGCAGAGCGCGGGGATGGGTAATAACGAGGCCGTCGTGCCGTCTCCGCAGCTGCCACAATCCGTGCACGTGAAATACTGGATCTGTGCACTGGCGAAGTCCTCACAACAACGCTTGCTTAGCACGATTATAATCACTGACCCGGGGAAAAAGCCCCGGGGTTTTGCCTTGGCACTGTTTTGCGCTGGTAGTTCAGACGTTCTGCATCTAAAGTCAAAACACAGGGGCGTCTGGGAGGCACAGTTGGTTGAGCGTCTGACTCGTGGTTTCCCCTTAAGTCGTGATCTCAGTGTCGTGGGATCGAGCCCTGTGTCGGGCTCTACGCTCAGCATGGGGTCTGCTGGAGATTCTCTCCCTCTGCCTCTCTCCCCCCAAATAAATAAATCTTAAAAAAAAAAAAAAATCAAATCAAAATGCAGCAAGGGAAAGCAAAAGTGTTTTCCAGGCATGTTAGGACAATAGCTCACAGCGGCCCACCAGAAGGCGCGGAGGGGAAGGCCAGCAGTGGTACGAGACACCAGGTCAAGCAGTGGGGCATTCAGCACTGCCCTATAGCTCTCTTAAAGTTGGTCTGGCGTTTTCAAAGTGCCTGCAACCAGCCAATCATCAAGCCAGATCAAATGTATAAGCTACTTATTAAAACCCACCCAAGTCAATGCACGGGGATGCTTTTAACTGAAAAGAAGTTGGAGTGGCTCGTGTGCTCCAAACATTTTCATACCAGGAGAATATCCGCTTGCCGCTTTGCTCAGAGAGCTATGAGGTTTCAGAAATGCCGCCTACCTTTGCAGTGTGTCACCCGGCGTTTCCCTTGTGATTTCGGAGACAGGGACAGAAGCGCTAGATAAAGAGATGGCAAGAACTGCAAGAGGGACCGGCCTGCCCGCTCGCTGGGGAGCACCTCGCTGGGGAGCACCTCTCTCAGTCGGAGCCGCTGCCCCACCCCCGGCAGGCGAGCCTGCCTTCAGCGCAGGGGTGCAGACCAGCGCCCTCAACACCTGGCTTGGGGCAACTACGTTTTCGGGGCGTGATCTCATGCCTCCTGAAAATGAAATGAATACTCAAGCACATGCCGACAAACACAGACACTGACTTTTGTAGAGGTTTCGATTCTGAACTGAAGGGGAAAAAACTGGAAAAGTGAAAACGAAATGATTTTTCTCAACGGACGCCACACCTTGTCAATGATTTTGCATTTTAAATGCGCTTTTAAATCAGGTTACGATCCTAAAAATAGCATCTACCTTATTATAAAATGTGTTAAAAAAAAGGTAAATGGAAAGGTCCATATGAACTATTAGTTTGCAGTTTAGGAAATCAAAGGCAGAAAGAGAGGGAAAAAAGCTACTTTTAGACAAAGTTATAACATAATGCATCAGAAAGCTTCCCTTTCCGAGAGAGGCAGGTGTTGAGCCGGAAGCCCCGAGGGTCAGGGAGGACTATCAAGGCAACACAGTGTTTTCCTCCAGAAATTCTGCCTCTGCTTTATTGGTGGCATTTTGCGCTTCCTCCTTATTGGCGCAACTTAAATCAGGTTTAAGAGGGTGAATAAAGGGTCCAGTCTTTATGACCGATGTATGGCCGGTCTCTGCGGCCTGAGCCCCGCCGCCCGGGTGCCTGCTGCTGGCACTCAGCCCGTGAGCCCCGCCACGCGGACAGCGCAGGTGACAAGCTCCTTATCCGTCCCTCGAGTCCTGAGGGGAGTGAGGGGCCCACACAAAGACGAAATCCAACTTACCTGCGCTGAAGACGGGCTCCTTGGGTTTGCTGTGGAGACGAAAGAGAGACAGGTTTAGAGGGAGGCTTGCGGGGGGGACAGTGAGCCTCGCTCACGGAGAGGCCGGTCCCGGATGCCGCACCGGCGACGGTCGTTAATGAGAAAAGCAAAACCACGCGACAGCAAAAAGGAACACGTGTAGAGGAGCGTGTCTCAAAGCGGGTGCGAGAGGCTGTAATCCCAGCCTTCTCGCCACGACTGAGCTTTGTACGGGAGCACGTGAGGGTCTGGGAAGAAAATGTGCTTCACCAAGCCGGGAATGGCCGCGTCTACACGCGTGAAGCTTTGCTCTCCTTCCCTGTGCTCTTCTGAGAGATTATTTAAATAATTTATTTAAAACCAGCGAATTCCTGATACAAGGCCTTCTGCGTAAGGACCCTCAGAGCTCAGCTCCTAGCAGGGCAGCTGCTCTAAGAAGAAAAAGAGGACAAGAATAAGGATATCGGGGGTGCAGCCGTCTCAGTGCTGGGGGACCCCGCCGTGCACTTCCGCCAGGCTGGGACCACCCCCGACTGCACCTGGGGGAACCAAGCCCCCAGTGCATTCAAGGTCATCCCTAGGGGCAGGCTTCCATGCGGGGAGCTCCCACGAGGAGGGCCCTGGGCAGGAGGATATGCCTGCTGCTTCCCGTGACAAGCACCTGCAGGGAGAGGTCACCCCCCGCCCGCCAGGCCAGGGAAGGGACTCTCGGGCAGGACAGCATAAGCGTCCTGTTCAGTCCCAGAGCCAGTGCCTGGTCCCCGGTCTGCGAGACTCCGGCGTCTGCCCCGGGCTCCCCTGTACCGCCCCGCTTCCTGGAGGGCCTCCCGCTTTCACACTCGGAACAAGACGGACTGCGTGAAGGAAAGCCACCTCCCAGGAGCCTGAGGAAGCACACCGATGTGTGTGTGCGCCGTAGTTTTTTAAAAAGTACCTGAGCCGATAGAGCGCTAATACTACTTTTCTCCTCCATTTCTCTTCAAATACATTGAGAAACACCATGAGTAAGAATAAGCTGTGACCTGGGGACGTCTGGGAGGCTCAGTCAGTTGGGCGACCGACACTTGATTTCAGCGCAGGGCGTGATCTCGGGGTCGTGGGATCGAGCCCCGCGTCGGGCTCCACGCTCAGCACAGACTCTGCTCAAGATTCTCTCCCTCCCGCTGCTCCTCCCCCAACCCTCTCGAAAAAACAAATAAAATTTTATAAAGAAAAAGAATTAGCTGGAACCCCACAATACAATAAATGCTATTATCAATGTCCTTTATTTCCAGATGATCTTTTGCAGTACTGGGGCAGGGGGAGGGGTCGGGACTCTGGACTGATGCTTTAGAAACGCTCTGCTCAAATGTGTTTTAAATAGTCGGATCCGTGGCATGACGCTGACCTCTGGTCACTGAAAACTACTCTGCAAGCACGGGACAGTCTTTGCCGTGACAGGCTAAGTCTCCCACTAGGTCCCCCACTGGCCTCTAAGACCTTACTGTCACCTCTCCCGACCCCCTGCTTCTGTCCGCCTCTCCCCTGTCCCCTGGTCACTGAGGGAGCTGCCCTGTCCGTGGTGGCCCTCGCTCGTGCCGGAGCTCAGGTCCTGTGTTGAACCTCTGCCCTGGCTTCCCTTCTTCCTGGACAAGGCCCACGGCCTCTGCGTCGTCTGGGCTTTGAGCCACTTCCCAGAGAGGCCTCTCCGATGCTCCACTCTGCAACCCCTTCTGGTGCTGCCCTCCCATCCCCTATCCCCCACCCCCACCTGCTGCCGCAGGGAGGCGCCTCCAGAGGGCAGGGACCTCTGCTCGGCTCACTGCTGGGTTCCCTGCCTGGCACCTGGTAAGGCCGGGTCGTGCGGGGGGGCTTCCCTTGGCTTCCCCGTGGGGTCCGCAGACTTCACCACGCACTGCACCTCCAGGGCTATGGGCTCTTGAGTCTTTCCTGGAGGGGCGGCCGGCTCTTGCCCAGCACCTGCGCGAGGCCCACGGGGACAGCATTTCTCCTGGTTCCCCTGCTCCGCCCTCGGAAAACAGCAGCCTGCCGTGCCTGTGCCCCAGAGACGGTGTCCTCTGCACTCCTGCCCTGCTCCCCGTCCGTCCCGAGCTCACTGCAAGTCCACAGAAAGGCAGGAGAGTGTGTGTGTGTGTCCCTGGTGCCAAGGGCTCCCAAGACTTCCAAACGACGGTGCCAGTCCACACTCAGCTTAATTATCCCGTGAGCTTCCCGCTGTATCCTCCGACCTGCGTCCAGGAAGGCTCCTCTCCTCGTCGCTCTGCCCAAGATGAGCGCAGCCGAGGGCCCGTCTCTCCCAAGACAGGCTTGTCACTGTGTGGATTCTAGTTCAGCATGATTACTCTGCGACCTCAGCTCCAGCGTGGGTTTAAAATAGCCGTGGTTTTGCAGATCACCGGCCCGGGTTCCCTGTCGGGGCGGGAGCGACACTCCTGGGATCGCCCGAGTCGAAGCACGAGCCTGACCTCCGACTTTCACGTATTGTTAGCTTCCCGGGCGGGGGGAGGACACGCGGGGTTAAAGTTGAACCAGAAGACTGCAGAGCAAGCCTCCTGTTATAGGAACATAATGACAGGGAATCGGAAGACACGAAGGCCGTTTTTCCATCATGACTTTGATCACGAAAACCACGAATACAGGAATAAGTCATCCAGAACCCTTCCTGGAGACTGAAAAGTGCAATTATGAACTCTGTCCTTCTCAGAGAGAGAGATCCACAGGGCACTTTGAATTCCAAACACAGGAAGGCCCGTGGACTTTTGAGGCTGAGTTTGTAACGTAAGAGGAACAATCAAAGATCTCGATGAAAACACCAGCAACGAGGGCGCCTGGGTGGCTCAGTTGGTGAAGCGTCTGCCTCTGGCTCAGGTCATGATCCCAGCAGGGAATCTGCTTCTTCCTCTCTCTCTGCTCTTGCCCCCTCCCTCGTGCCCTCTCTCTCAAATAAATAAGTAAAATGTACTAGAAACAGTAGTGTGGGTGTTGATAATCAAGGGTCACAGAGAGAGGCCGCAGGTAGCGCTGCTCCTAGTTCTTAAATTTTGCTCCGAACTGTGCATCACATTTTGGGCCTATGACATTTAGAAAGGATACTATTGCTGCGTTCCATTATTCTAGAAAGCTACATTGTTACAGAAGATACACTCTTTACTTGCGAACACGTTATTGGCGTCTGTGCACCAGCACCCTTCCTAAACGGCGCGGGAGTGCCAGGGGAGAGGGCGTCCCACTCCAGTGTGCAAGTCTTGTAGGTACAAACGGACGGACCCACAGTGAACCTTCGCAACTAGCAGCAGAGGGACGAACCCCAGAAGGGGCGAAGACGACAGCGATCCAAGATTAAAGACACGATGGTCTCCAGTCAAAATCCATTCAGAACACTGTCCTTTCCAAAACTCGCTGTTGGCAGATGGAGAGCGGACCCTGGGAACCCGACACTGTCTCCTGGGCTGCAAGTTTGCTTGGTGCGGGAGGAGACCCTCCTGTCCAGTGTTGCGTGACTGGTCTCCTGTGACCTGTTCCTTAGCGTGAGCTAATGGGGAAATGTAAGTGTGCCCCCGTGGGGAGGCTGACGCAGGTGTCTCCCCTGCTCCCCCATGAGAGACGTGAGCCCGGAGGAGAGACAGCATTTCCCCTCTGCTGAGCAGACCTTCGTTTCTTGGCTGTTCTGCACTGGGCGGTGGCCCATCCCTCCAAAATGAACAGTGTCGCAGTCGGGTGTGGCTTTTATGGCTCTGTTTTGGCAGGAAGATTTGCTGGAAGAGTTTGGCTGTGTGTTTCCTTGAGCAGTTGGCTCAGGAGACTTTCGGAAGGACTCTCAGATGCTACAAGCAGTACCTGGGGACTCAGGGAGGAGGCCAGGCAGCCGAGAGCCTTTGCCAGATCAGCAGCTGGATCTGGAGGAAACCAAACCACCGAGCAAAGGAAAAGTTCCTGCTGGAGCCATGAGCTCGCACCCACGCAGCAGCTACAGCCACCTGGGTCCACGTCGCGCGTTACCAGCGCCCCGATAACGTCCACTGTGGACTCCGGGCACAGCGGTGGTCTCCTAGTGGTTGTCTGTCTTTTCATCCGCTAACACTCACTTGCCCCAAGGAAGGTTGGGTGTGCACAGGGAAGGGCGTCTGGTGGAGAACTTGCTCGGAATCCGATTCAAGCCGTCTCCACCGTGCTCCTGTTCTGCGGTGGGATCTGCGCTCGGCGTTTCCATATCTGTACCTAATTTGCCTCACGTGCCTGAAAGGGGGCTCAGGGGCCCAGGTCCTGTGCACTGCAGGTCTGACACCCGAGTGCCGTGTGTGAGGGGGACCCCTGCGTGACCAGGATGAGAGCAGAGCCAACATGCGTCCGGTGTTGTTTGAGGAGGGACACTTGCTTTTGAAAATGACTGCTCAGGCTCCATCAAGGAGGACACCATTCCAGAGTCAAACGTTAATATAGCAAACGTATTATTCACCTGTGAAAACTGTTGTTCTTGGCATTCCACGCCATGAGTCCTTCTGCAAAGGACCCACTTGAAATAACATTTCCACTGGAAATCAAAATACTTTACCGCGTAAGTAATGACTCTCCATATAAATGCCCTTAACGCGGCTTTCTGCTAGAAAGAGGGTCATTTAGGAACCATCTAAAAGAGTTTAGAAGTCACTGGAGACCTTGCTGGGACCAAAGACCGTTTCATAGACATTTCCAGCCAATACTTCCAGCTTAATGTGGCAGAACGAGCCCAGATTTTGAAGTCAGCTGCACCTGTACTCAGGTCAGGCAAGAAGCGTTGCCTCTGTAAGCCTTACTTTCTTTCCTCTACAAAATGGGACTAAATCGGGGCGCCTGGGTGGCTCAGTGGGTTAAAGCCTCTGCTTTCGGCTCAGGTCATGATCCCAGGGTCCTGGGATCGAGCCCCGCATCGGGCTCTCTGCTCAGCAGGGAGCCTGCCTCTCTTCCTTTCTCTCTCTGCCTGCCTCTCTGCCTACCTGTGATCTCTGCCTGTCAAATAAATAAATAAAATCTTTAAAAAAAAAATGGGACTAAATCCACAGTCAGGTACAGGCCAGATCAGATAAAGTGTGTCACAGAGCGCCCAGGACATGGTGATTACTCAATGTCCCTTCCCTCTTCCGAATTTCATTGGTAAGAACCCTGCACATATTTCCAGGCTCTCTGCCTGCCAGCCTCCTAGTGATAACAACATACAGAATATTAGCACTTATCATCTTAACATTTATTAAAAGATAAATGACCCCACAGCTTGGAGAGTGAACCCCTTTTTCCGCAAATGGAAGATGCTTAACTCAAGTCACCTCATTTCCAGTGCAAAACATTTTGGAATCTGAAGGGTCGTGTCAAACCTGTCTACCAGCAGGTGGTGCTATTCACACATTTTCTTAAATGACTTTTTTTTTTTTTAATTAAATATATATTCTTTCATTCGTGCCAGAAATATTTATTGAGCAGCAACTGGCTGCCAGGCCCCGTGTGCGGTGCTGGGGATACCAAGAATAATAAGGGGCAGCTTCTGCCTTCCCAAAGCTACAGGGAGGGCAAGAGGCCTGCGTGGGGATGGGGCAAGCGGCGAGGAAGTTCCAGATAAAGCGAATGAGCAGGCACTAAGCAATCAGAAAGGCAACTGACTCAGACCAAAGAGCCAGGGCAGGCTTCCCAGAGAAAGGGGCATCCTGTGCTGGGTCTTGAAGGATCAGCTGGAGTTCCTCCAAATGTACCCAGCCATCGACCCCCGCCAAATCTCCAGACACATACATGTCATGCGGTTTAGAAGGTGAAAACCCTCCACTTGCTAAGTGCTAGAAGGTGTAATTCATTAAGCTATATATTTCTTTGTGTGGGGGTTTTAGCCTTTAAAAAAAACTGTTTTATAATACAGTAAGTATTTTTCTTTTTTTAAAGATTTTATTAAAAAAATAAAGATTTTATTTGTTTATTTATTTATTTAAGAGAGAGAGAGAGAGAGTCGGGGGAGGTCCAGAGGGAGAGGGACAGGGACAAGCAGACTCCACATGGAGTGCAGAGCCTGACGCAGGGCTCGATCTCACAACCCTGAGATCATGACCTGAGCCGAGATCAAGAGTCAGATGCTTTACTGACTGAGCCACCCAGGTGCCCCTGCACAATAAAGGTTTTTCTAAATACCCTATCTTCTTACTTGGATTTGAATTTCTTTAATTCAGACTGGGTTTGATCATGGGGTGCACACATTACTTGTGTAATACATCAATTATCTCAGAGAAAAAATTCTCGCTGGGGACAGGTGAGAGCTGGTGTTAGAGACGCGTGACTGTTAGGGCCCAAGAGAATAAGGGGCGCCAGCAGACAAGGGCCCTTGCTGCCAGGCTGAGGGTGAAGATTCAGATCACACTCTCAGGGATGTTCACGTAAAAGAACAAATTTCAGCTCTGAGGACCTTGAGGTGTCACTGAAAAGACGATTTCATCGAACACTAGAGCTGGAGGAAGGATGGAGCTCAGGGTCCCCAGCTCAGGGTTCTGGACCCTACAGTCTGGATAAAGCAGCTGGTATGGGTGTTCAGGTAGCTCAGTACAAAACAGCCTCTACGGGGGCATTTTCACATCCTTGCTATTTTGAAGTTTTTTTGTGTGGTTTTTTTTTTGTGTTTTTTTTTTCCCCCAATTTTGCTGACTCTCAAGATGGGGAGTTTAATTTTTTTTTAAAAATATTTATTTATTTGACAGAGAGAAATCACAACTAGGCAGAGAGGCAGGCAGAGAGAGAGGAGGAAGCAGGCTCCCTGCTAAGCAGAAAGCCCGATGCAGGGCTCGATCCCAGGACCCTGAGATCATGACCTGAGCTGAAGGCAGAGGCTTTAACCCACGGAGCCACCCAGGCGCCCCAAGATGGGGAGTTTAAATGTGTGTTCTTCTTTTTTTTTTTTTAATAATAAATGTGTGTTCTAACAAGGTTTCCAGCTGAGACATTTTTTGTTGTAACAAAATAAGCCCATTACAACAACTTTTTGATGGAAACAAAGTATCTAGTTTACAAAGCTGATATATGTCACTCCAGTCAGAATTACAAAGAGGTGCAGAGGGACCAGTTTTCTAACTGAAACACTTAATCAGTCTAGCAACATTTAACATAAAACTGCATTCTAAGTAGTAGTTGTTCTTCTGTCTGATACATAACACTAATAAAAACAAATCCCTGTTGGGCTAGTACAGAGGCTATGTTAGATAACACAGGTCGTTGATCAGAATGTTACTGTTGATTTGTTATTTAAATTTAATACGTACTTCATTACGACACAAATCACTATTAACTGTTAATATTTATCATCAGTAATCCATAGAGTAAACATTAACCTTGCCATATATTGCTTTTGTTTTTATGTAAGTCTTGGCGGTGCGAAGATTACGTGCTGTTGTTATAAGCAGAGTATTTGGAGGTGTTAGACACTCGAAGACACGAGCCTACAAGGTCACAAGAACGACCGTCCAATCCAGTGACCACTTCCAAAGAAAATGAGACACAGGAACATTGAAATTCATAAAAGAACCCAGTTTCTATGGAAGTAAAACATGTCATTATTTTCTTTTTTTTTTTTTTTTTTAAAGATTTTATTTATTTATTTGACAGAGATCACAAGTAGGCAGAGAGGCAGGCAGAGAGAGAGGAGGAAGCAGGCTCCGCGCGGAGCAGAGAGCCCGATGTGGGGCTCGATCCCAGGACCCTGAGATCATGACCCGAGCCGAAGGCAGCGGCTTAATCCACTGAGCCACCCAGGCGCCCCATGTCATTATTTTCAAGTAAATTAGTCTATCTCGGAAACTGTGAACATTGAGGACCTCAAAAACCACGATTATTTTATGTTTGACATGAGGATTCGGATGAGGTCTATGGAGTCATTCATATTTGCTGGAATTCTCATCGAGAACTATACGTGCTGACGTGGGATTGTTTTCCTGGAGCGAGAGGAGGCTTTTTCCAATTTTCGTACAAGGGCCACACACGCAGAAGGCAGCCCTGCAGATGGTGTGTGGCAACGTGCGCTCGGGAGCCAAGAGTCTGCTTCTCCCAAGATACGGCCCCGGCGTGGTGCGCGGCGCACTTGCTGCACAAATCCGGGCCCGTCCAGGGTCACCCCGGGGCTCACTCTCCCATCCTGCATCCCGGCCAGCTCGCCTGCAGCCCTGCTCGCTCTGGTGCAACATGGACAACCGTGCGGACGTGTCACACTTTCTGACCACCCCCCGACCCCTCACCCCCACCCCCTGAGCCCTTCTAGATCCTGCCAGAACTCAGGTTGTGTTCCTGGGACTGCGTCACGCACATGAACCTCAGTCAATGTGTGCCGGACCAGATACAAGACTAATTAGTAACCCCCTTATCTCACGAGTGAGGGGAAGAAAGTTCCCGGTTCTGGAAGCCTCATCAACGATCCTCCTGTGCTCACCTTGGGCCTCGTGCTCTAACAGCCACCACCACCAGGATGCCCGGGACCAGGTGCCAAGCCTTGGGCTGGGGGTTCTTCTCCCAGTCAGTTCGACAAGATTCGAGGCGATTGGGTATGCGATCCCTCAGGCACCCGGGCGAAAGCTGAGGCTTAGAGAAGTTCCTGGTTTACAAACCCAGACCTTTCTTTTACTCTGGAGTTTGTGCCCTTTCCATTTTGTCTGAACCGCATAAGACCAGCTCTGAAAATGGACGACGGCCTCCTGGAACCATGGACAGACAGACATTGGAGCGATCAGGAGACGAGCACACCGTCTTAGAGCACTGAAGACCACGGTGTTTCAAAGAGGGTTAGTAAGGCCACTTCCCTACAGCTTTCTCTGAACGCTTTAAGTCCCGGCCACCGGGCATTGGTCCAGGAGACTCCAGCTCTGGTTTGGGGCCAGACCAACAGAGCCCAGGACGGGGGCTGCTCACAGGGGAAGGGAGAGAGGAAGGAAGGAAAGAGTCAGGCAGAGACTGAATCACCAACTTGACCTTCTCCGTGCTGCTTCTTCCTGTCTCAGTTACTGGGCCACTATTCCCAGGGCCCCTGGAGGTGTCTGCCACACCAGCAGTTGCCTTCGAGAAGGCAAGAACTCTCTTTGTCAGGTGTGTGCAACTCAACCTGTTCGGCGGCACACAGGCCTCACCTTTTCCTGGGTCCGAACGAAACAAAGGATTTATTTTTAAATGGACATGTTTAGTTGCTTGAGTTAGTTTTAGAAAATGAGGAGATTTTCCCCATCCCTCATTTCCAAATCAAAGTTTCCTACCGTGGCAGTAAAAACAAAACCAAACCAAACAAAACCTTTTGCAAATATCTTTTATGGAAAATATTTACCCAGTGCATTTATCAATGCCGTAGGATTTGAAAGATAAAACAGATCTGGAGTTTGCCCAAGGCAGATTCTCTTTGGAAATTCTTAATAAAAATCAGATGTGTGCAGAAGGAGCCAAGTTTTTAAGAACTGCCAAGATCTAGACATTTCAGGCCAACTTCCAAGCTTACCCTAAACTCAGAGAAGCCTGCGGCAAGGCCCATTTACACTCTATTGCCAATGTAGCCACGTGGCCTTATTTCTAAGATATTATGGTCTAATTAACATAATCTCCTGAGAAGAAGCACTAACAGTCTAAATTAGAAGACAGGAGCCCATGTCAGGCTCTGAGGCTGTTATTCGACGGTGGGGGGCCTTAACCTGCTACAGCTGGGGGGAAGTGCCTGCATCTTTTCTACAAAAGGTACCTTTTAGGGATAAAACTCAAAAAGAATTTAAGGTTCCTTGCAGGACTGAATCAGAGTGGATTTACAAACTTGGAATTTTTACAGCCTGTGGGTTGGAGTCGATCGCTTTATGACTAAGCCTTCTTCTTACATAAACATTTGGGGGGAAGAAAAGCCATGTTTAGCCTGTGAAGCTGAAATTCCTTCCTCAGCCTTGCTCAACAGAGAGAGAGTAGAACTACGGCACGATGTTTAAAAAGAGAATCAAGTACAGTGTCGGGTATGTGTCCAGAGACACTGGTCTCCTGTGCCCCACACGTCTGTACACCTGACACGGGCCATTAAAATGGCAACAATTCGCTTTCACTAATAAAAGGCTACTGGTAGTTGTGTAGGTGTTTATCATGATCCATGATAAATTAACCTCAAAGGGAAAATTCAGAATTAGAAGCAAGAGTGTTTCGTGAGACCAGAAAGAAACGGTCCTACACCTGGTGTCGGCACCGTATTAAAAATGGTTTCTGACAAATGATAAAACTTCCACTTTTCACCCAGTCTGCCTCGGGAAATACGGTTGACAAAATTAAACAACCCAGTGAAACGAATTTCAAAATGGCAGCAGAAAGTACTAGAAGTATAGGGCGCTCCGTAAGGAAATTCAGAATGGCTTCCCTCAGTCCGAGGATTTGGTGCTGAGCAAATTCTCGGGAATTCTTTCTGTCAGCCTCAGGGTGCTGGGATTTCAAGCTCTTGCCCTCTACCTGGACAGTGATGGGAGGAGCTGGGATGAGGGTCGGGCCTCCACAGGCCCGTGGCTGAGCGCCCGCAGCCCTCTCAAAAGGCCTGCCCCCCGCGGAGAGCTCGAAGCTCTCGTACATGTTAGGGGATCTTCTGATTCATCTCTGGGGAAAAGAAGAAACAGAACATGCCGACAGCAGGAGCCTAGAGAGGAAGCCCCTCACCTCTCGCTGTTCTTCTTGCCGCTGGAAGAGCTGCTTGTGGATCCTGTGCGGTTTCGGTTTCCTTTGGAATCCCCATGGCTTTCCTTCCGGCCCCCAGGAGATACTCTCTCGGAGGAGCTGGTCCTCTTGATGGTGCTACAGCGAGAGGTAAAGGATGAGATTCTTAACGAGGTGCTTTTATTTTATTGCCGAGCATAAAAGTATATTACACAGAACACTGTACTTTCACGTGGCTGTTTAAAACCTCGGCTCTGATCCTAACTATAGAATGTCTGTCTCTACGTGTGTGTGTCTGGCTGTCCGGATTCCTAACTGCAGAATGTCACTTGGAATCAGCCTCTGTTCGCTGCCTGTGGAACAGTGGCAACTGGTCCCCAGTTCAATGTCACAGCAGAAACCGCAAGGGACATCCCCTGCAGCCCCGGGTGAGAGCACTCCAGCGGCTTTGCAAAAAGGAGCCTGCCCTGGAGTGGGGTTCAGTCTAAGGCAGGGGCGACACCCCCAGAGGGCATTTGGCGACGTCTGGAGACATCTTTAATGGTCCCAGCTGCAGGGAGGGCTGCTACCGGCATCCCATAGGTGGACAGGCCAGGGATGCTGCCAAAAGTCGCACAATTCCCAGGACAACCTGGCGACAAGAACCACCCAGCCCCCCAAGTCCATAGCGCCGATACGGAGGAGCTCTGATCTAAGGGCACATGTGGGACGAATGGAAATAAGATGTCCCCGGTAATGACAAACACAGTCCACCCCATGTGTGATGCCCCAGTTTGGAGGTAGCGCCCTTGCAGTGTAGCCAGGGACAGCCGGGCAGGTGGGGGTCTGGGGGCGATATCTGGGAAGACTTCCTGGAGACGGTGAATTTCTGGGAGAGGTGAAATGAATGGCGTGAACGTGTCGTTATCACACAGTCGGGGAGAGATGTGCTAGGAGAACGGAAGACCTACGTGGCACGAAGGTACATCAGCCAGGACCTGGGCGGCAGGTGGGACAGGCAGCGCCTGGAGCACAGATGTGAATTATGGGCATCCCTGTGACGTCCGGACCCTCATCACCAGGCCACGCATTCCTCGGGACCCTAGCTCATGGGTCCTTCTTACATACTTCGAGAGCCTGGTACAGAAGCTTGATGTTCATTCAGTGAAAAAGACTGAAATAAGTGAATCAGTAAATGGGCATATAGAGAGAGCCCGTCACGAGGCGCTCTAACGCCTGCTGTTGGTAAGAGAGGAGAGGGCTGGCCGGTGGGCGTGTGAGCCAGCCACGCCCACCGGTGGAGAAGGCTGGAGAGGCGGGAGGAGGAAGCCAGGAGAGAGGGTCAGAAGGCAGGAGGAAGCAGGAGGCAGACAGAGCTGGGGCTGCCGGTGGAGATGGGATGAGACATTAGTGCTGAGAGCACGGGTCCAGGGAGGGTGGCAGATCAGACCATATTTCAACCGGGGGACACAGGAATCAAGGGACTTAAGACCAAGGCTAGACTGTGGGGGGGAGGGTCCGAGCCCCCTTTCTCCTAATGACACAGCACAGCCGCGCGCTGGGGCTTCTCAGTAGCGCCCCCCCCCCACTCTGACTCGCCTGTCCTCACCCCTTTCCTTCAGGCCAGCTTCAGTCCCTTTCCCTTTGGAAATGCCCAGCACTCAGAGAAGGATCTCTTCGCATGTTTTTAAAACCTGCGTGGCGTATCAGTGTTTGAAAAACCATCGCGCCCTCTGGGTGAGCAAAAACAAACCATGTGACCGTCATCATGATGACATCGTGCGCTTTCCACACAGACTTTCTGGGAACTAAGGAAGCTTTGGATCTGCAGCACCAGAATCTAACAACTGCGATCTGAACGGGGATGCCTTAAGGTCAAAATTGTGCATTTTTAGAACGCTCAATTTGGGGATAAGGAAATTACAGATCTTAGGAGAGCACCGCATTTCTGAAATTTGGGACTGAGGTCTAAACATTCTAGAAACCTTTGTGCTTAAAGTTTAATTTCTTCCAGAGACAAGACACAGTGAGCTGATTTAACTTTGCGGGATCTTTCTCTGCCAAGCGTCTAGCATGGCGCTTGGAGTCATGCTGCCTGGTCCCCAACGGGCCCCCCGGGAGAGCAGCAGCAGCAGCAGCAGTCACCAGCCCAAGCGTCACCCGCGTGGTGTCCTAAGGGGAGTTCACAGCAAGTTCATGGCAACTTAAAGACTAGTATAGAAGACGCCTCCAGAGCTGGTAGAACCACGGGTGTGCATCAGTTACGGCAAACATTAACTGATTTTCTAATAATGATCCTGGCCAGATCTACCAGGGGACACCAGGGACGGGAACGAGGAACTAGCAGGTGGCAGGGACAGGCCATGTAAACTAAGAACTTCGTGGCTGGCATATGTGACTTAATCGAGTCCCCTGCAAAGGTCGCGTGATCCCCTTCTACAGATGACACAGAGGGACACAGGAGCTCGAGTGGGATTGTTTCAGTCCTTGCTCTCTCTGCTGGGCTTCCTACTCAAGACTGTGTATGGTTCAGGAGACACATGAGCACGGGGCTGAGGACCTGCCGAAAATCTGAAAATCCAACGAACGTCAATCATTAACATGGTTACAGGATCTGAGGCTAGACCAACAGGAGACCCTGAAGACCGCTGTGCTGCGCTGGTAACGGGACGTCCCGTGCCCGTGCTGTGCAATCAGTCGAAGGGCCCCTCGCCTTTGAGCCCTTCTACTCGGTCTGCGTGCGTTCAGGAGACCCACAGACCTGTTCGATCTATGCGCGAGAGCCTCGGGGACAAAGTGGAAGACCTCGAGAGCGACGACGAAAGTGTGAAAAATATTTTGTGAAGCTTCGATAAATAACAGAACACACAGCACACACCAAAACGAGAACATTTCCGTCTGCCTGTACAGACTGGGATGTAATTCATCACGGCTTTTCCCAGATATTAGTCATCTGCATATTTGCATTAAAATGTGAAACTTTAAAAATATATATACTATTGTTGGATACAGAGGAAAAACAAGATATTTCCTTTTGCGAGCCAAGAGCTCTTCTGAATTGAAGAGGATTTACCAGGACTCTAATCGGAGGACAGAAGACAAAGCCGGAAGACGAGACATTCACAGGATCGAGGGCAGCCAGAAGGAGTAACACCGCACACTCACAGAGAGAAGCCTCCTTCGATAACCAGTGGCGAAAAATCAAAGAAGTTACGTTCCCTCTGGACAGCAAGGGAAAATATTTCTCCTCATTGTCAAAGTGGTAGAAGGTCTGGCTTGTGAGAGACTGTACCATAATGGAATACATTTTTTAGTGCTTAAAGCAGGTACAATATTTTTGGTATAAAAACGCATGGATTCCATCCTTTCTGCCTTTTGCTCCTGGTCTCTACCCCCACTGCCAAACCAAAAACCTTCTAAGTTCTGAAAATAAAATGGTTCTTTATATTTCACTCCATACCCATTTGAAGGTTTTTGGTAATTTAAACTGAACTGTAGACTTAAAAGTTTCTGCAAGGGTGACTGGTGGCAAGCTTTCTTCCTACGGTTAGATAGTAAGTCTGAGCAACAAGCTACAACTATGTGTCTCTCATTATGTGATCTGGAATCGAGGATTGGCTTTCCAGAATTGTGTGAGAAGATCCCAAACATTTACAACTGAAAAAAACAGGAAACAGACAGATAGCACTTGCATATCACCAGAGGTCTTCTGATGATGTCGTCAGTCATGACCGCTGGGGTGATGATCCTTGATTAGAACAATTATCCACTCAACAGATATATTTTTTAAAGATTTTATTTATTTATTTGACAGAGAGATCACAAGTAGGCAGAGAGGCAGGCAGAGAGAGAGAGAGGAGGGAGCAGGCTCCCTGCTGAGCAGAGAGCCCCGGGGGCGGGGCTCGATCCCAGCACCCTGGGATCATGACCTGAGCTGAAGGCAGAGGCTTTAACCCACTGAGCCACCCAGGCCACCCAGGCACCCCTCAACAGATATTTCTGAGGCACTGACCCTACATGGGGTGCTGGGCTGAGCACTGGTGAGTCAACATGGGACAAGGACCAATCTGAAATTTGTTCTGCAAGTTATAATTGCTTTTTTTTTTTTTTTTAAGATTATATTTTGGGGTGGGGGGAGAGAGAGGGAGATCATAGAGGGAAAGTGAGGGGAAGAAACAGACCCCCGTTGAGGAGGAAGGGCTGATGTGGGGCTTGATGTGGGGGATCGATCCCAGGACCCTGAGATCATGACTTGAGCTGAAGGAAGACACTTAACCGACTGAGCCACCCAGGCACCCCGGCAAGTTCCATTTCTTGCAGGAGATCAGTCATTTCAGTAATTACAAAATGCTCTTATCTCCCTCTCGTCATGTCCTAGGAAGGCTAGTGGTCTTGGAGAATCTGACGGATCTTCAGAAATTTCTGCTCTACCATGTGAACCCAGATCCCTAAGCCCAGGGGGTGACTGTGTCACTTTTGATCAAGGGACAGGAGCCAAGTCATCTTCCTCCGTTCAATGGCAGAATGACTCTATCTCTATTTTGCTACAGAAACAGACTCAAAATGTGAGTTTAACATCTACGTTTCAATGGATCTGACTGATAAGGGAATATATCAGAAGTAATAATAATCATTAACCCCCCCCCCCCAAGAAAATCAGATTTCACTTTTCTACTTTTTGAGATTACGTGCATGTAATCTCACCGACTGGTGCATTTACAGATGGGTCTTTCTAACAGGTGTAACCGTTTTTCCAAAGCACCGCCAGCTGCTTATTTGGAAGCACTCGATGCTTATCCCGCTATCTTACACTTGGAACAGCGAGTTTTTAAAATAATGCTCTGTTTTGTACCAGTTTTGTTCTTTTGATCTCTCTTCTCACAGCTCCGCTATTGTTAAAACTCTACTGAGGAGCAAAAAGAATGAGTGATTGTCTCTGTTGTGAGCTGGTGGAAATGTTACTCTCTCGTCAGCGCTGGCACCCCCGCTGAGCTAGGTATGACCTAGAATGTCTTCCCCGGATTTTCTGCCTTTTTTCCTTTGACTAATGGAAACAAAGCTTTTCCCAAGGATTCCAAATCAAGCCCCCAGTCGAAGTCTTAATTGGCGACACAAAGCACAACCGCTGGGTGCTGGACAATTTCCAAAGGAGATTTTGTTCTTAAGCACCAGGCTGAAAAAAACCCAGAGGACAGAAAACAAACATATACCCATCCACACAGGGCAGATGCCCCGACTTGGTTAATTTGGAACTCGGATTATAGAAAAATTCCCGCATGATTGTAAACATATTTGAAACGTTCTGAAAGCTATTTTATTCTTAATATTCAGGATTCTCAGCGGCTTCTTGCTCTTTTCAGAATTCTCTCCTAATGAGAGATCTATAGGACTCGACCACAGAGGAATAATTGGAGGCTACAGTTTGGGGTTCCAGCGTCCAAGTAGATGGGAACTCACATCTATGGACGCCCAAAAAAGCCAGAAAAACGAAATTAATGGATCACCACGTCCTACCCTGATAACCAAGAGTCTTGGACGCTCAACCGAGAAAACCACGTATTTCTGGTTGGCTGCTTGATAACAGCTGATCAGACGAACCAAACTGATTATTCTGTAAAGTAAAAAGAAGCATCTGCAGAGGCCTTAGAATATTTCTGGAAGGAAGGTTATTGTTTAAGTGTTAACACGTATATAGGCACACAATATGATAGCTACAAATAACCAGGCTTCCTCCCCCCCTCGCTTCTTTCCTTCCAAGCTAATCGTGCTGAGCGCAGTCACTAACCACGAGCTCTCGTGAATAAAGCTGACACAGGGGGCAGGGGACCCGGGCCTCTGCTCACAGCAGATGGCCAGTTCTGTCCTTGGAGTCCAGCCCCTGAGCCCCTAAGTACCCAGCAGTCCTATCTCTCAGACCTGCTGCCACAAGGTCCCATCGGCTGCTCCCATGGGCACCCACGGGGGCATCTCAGAACATCACTGTCCTGAGAGCAGCACGCAGACAGCATGGGGCATACAAGAGGAATCATTTCCAAACGGTAATTATATCAAGTGCTTTTTATGAGCCGATGTAAGTGCTGACCTGGACATCTGGGGGAAGCCTAGCATCGCGAGAGGAGCACGGGCTCTGGATGCACGTGAACCTGGGTCTGAGCCCCTTCCCAGCTCTGTGCCCTTGGGACCTGGGGACGTTTCCTCATTTCTCTGAGCTTCAGTCTTCTTGTAAAATAGAAATACTAATATCTACCTTGCAAGCCATTTTGAGGACGAGTGATACCAATATTAAAAATGTGGTATTTGATAGGATTCTGTTACTATTGAAGAATGATTTCTGCCAGCTTCACTGACTTAGGGGGGCCCAAAGCACCCACGGATGCCTCCACTTTTTCACATCCTGGGGAGAGCGTCCGTCTGATTCCGGAGTCCGGCCTCACTTCTCTGGTCAGTTTCAGAAACCTACTCCCCAGCCTTACCCTACTCTGAATACACATTTCAAACACTAGAACTGAAAGTACAATTTGCCAGGAATTCTCACATTTATGCGGCATTAATCTAGCATTAATCCTACGAGGTCTAAGAAAGCCATCCACAGTCTATAAAGTGAAGGGCATTATCACACTACATCAAACTTACTTTGGACCAAACAGAGAGAATTCTACAAAATCAAGGAGCAAGAATGTTGGACATAAGCCCTCATGAAATGAACTGAAATCTAGAAATCGTGTTTGTATTTCAGTTTTTCCTTTCTTTTTTTTTTTTTGCCCTGAAAAAAGGTTTTTATTTTATTTAAATTCCAAATATATGAGGTATAAATGATAAAATTCTATTTTATCCAAGAATAAAGGGAAAGAATCTCATTTTCCATTAGTAAATTGCTACTTTATTTATTTTTTAAAAAAGAAAATTTTTTTGAGTCGTCTCCACACCCAATGTGGGGCTCAAACTTATGACTTCAAGATCAAGAGTTGCAGGCTCTACAGACTGAGCCAGCTGGGCACCACAATAATTTGCTACTTTAAAAAGTCACTCTTTTTTTTTTTTTAAAGATTTTATTTATTTATTTGACAGACAGAACAGACAGAGATCACAAGTAGGCAGAGAGGCAGGCAGAGAGAGAGAGAGAAGCAGGCTCCCCACTGAGCAGAGAGCCCGATGGGGGACTTGATCCCAGGACCCTGAGATCATGACCTGAGCCGAAAGCAGAGGCTTAACCCACTGAGCCACCCGGGCGCCCCTAAAAAGTCACTCTTGAGAGAGCGCCCGGGTGGCTCAGTCGACTGGCTAAGCATCCAACTCTTGATTTCGGCTCAGGTCAACTCCTCAGGATCGTGAGATCAAGCCCCATGTTGGGTTCTGCACTGGGCGTGGAGCCTGCTTAAGGTTCTCTCCCTCCCCCACCCCATGTGCACTTGTGTGCTCTCTCCCTCTCTCAAAAAAAAGGAAAAAAGTCACTCTTGAAATACAATGTCTCGCTCTTGAATAACCAATGTGTCGAAGAGGAAATCACAAGGGAATTTAGAAAATATCTATAAACAAATGAAAATAAAAACAAAACACCCTAAAACTGTGGGATGCAGAGAACTCAATATGGGAGGGAAGTTTATAGCAGTAAAGATGTGTGTTGAGAAGAAGGATTTCAAACAAAAACCTAACCTTCTACCTCAAGGAGCAAGGAAAAGGAGGACTGAAACAAAAGTTAGTAGAAGTAAAGGACCTAATAGAGATTAGAGCAAAGATAAATAAAACAGAGAATAGAAAAAAAAATCAATGAAACTGTACGTTTTTTTAAAAGATCAACAAAATTGACAAATCCTCAGCTAGTCTAGGAAAAAAGAAAAGAGACCCAAATAACGAAAATTAGAAATGAAAGAGGGGATTTTATAGTGGGCGCCACAGAAGTGATAAGAATTCTGTGGGACTACTATAAGCAATTATATGCTAACAAAGTGGATAACCTAGAAGAAATGGATCTGTTCCCAGAATCATACAACCTTCCAAGACTGAATCATGACGAAATAAAAACCCAACAGACCAATAACTAGAAGGAAATTGAAAAAGTAATAAAAAAAAATCTTTCAACAAAGAGAAGCCCAGGGCCAGAGAGCATCACCAGAGAGTCCTACCAAACATTTAAAGATGAATTAACACCAATTGTCCTCAAACTCATTCAAAGAACTGAAGGGTGGGGGGGGGGGGTGGATTCTTCGAATCTCATTTTATGATATCAAAACCAGACAAAGACACAGAAAGAAAAACTATTGACCAACATCCCTGATGAAGCTTGAAGCAAAAATCCTCAACAAAATGCTATCAAAGTGCATTCAACTGCCCATTAAAAGGATTACGGGAGTCTCCCCCCTTTTCCATGGAGGACATGTTCTAAGACCCCCAGTCATGCCCAAAATAGCGGGTCGTACCAAACCCTATTTTTACAGCTTTTTCCTATAAGTACATATCTAGGATCAAGTTTAATTTATCAATTCGGCATAGTAAGAGATTAATAACAATAACTAAGAATAAAATAGAACAATTATAACAATATACTATAATAAAAGTTATGTGACTGTGGTCTCTGTCTCTCAAAATATCTCTCATTATACTCTATTCACCCTTCTTTCTATGGTGACACGGTACAATGTCTGTGATGGGCTGATGTGAGATGAACGAGGTAGGCACCGTGACATAGTGTCAGGCTACTGCTGACCTTCTGGCGGTGTGTCAGAAGGAGGGTCATGTACTTCTGGACTGAGGCTGACTATGGGCAACTGAAATTGCAGAAAGTGAGACCACAGGTAAGAGGGGACCATTAGACCATAGCCCAGTGGGATCTAGACCTGAAATGCAAGGATGGTTCACAATACGAAAACCAATGTAATACACCACATGAACCTAATGAAGGACAAATACCACATCCCTATCTTAATGGATGCAGAAAAAGCACTTGACAAAATTCAACATTCTTTCATGTTAAAAACTCCCAACAAATTAGAAATAGAAGGAAACTGCCTTAACATAATAAAAGTTCACAGCTTTTAAATTAAAAGCATTTTAAACCTAATATATAATTTAAGCAAAGTTGTGGGATACAAAAATCAGCAAAAACCAGTTGCATTCCTATACACTAAAAACGACTAACACAAAAAAGGGAAAAATCCCATTTGCTGCCTGATCAAAAAGGATAACATACTCAGGAATAAATGTAACTGAGGAAGTGAAAGGCTTGTACATGAAAAACTATAAAACGCTGCTAAAAGAAATCAAAGACATAAATAAGTGGAAACCCACCCCATTTTCTTGAATTGTAAGACCTAATGCTGTTAAAATGTCTATCCTACCCAAAATGATTTATAGATTCAATGCATCAACATGGTATTTTTTGCAGAAATAGAAAAAAAAATCCTAAAATTTAGAAGGAATCTCAAGGGATCCCAAATAGCCAAAACAACCTTGAAAAAGAACAAAGTTGGAGGCTTCAAAGTATCCGAATTCAAAATAAGCTACAAAGTAACACTAATCAACTTGGTGGGGTATCTTTATTAGCACAAAGAGAGAAAAATAGATCAATGCAACAGAATAGAGAGCCCAGAAATAACCCCCTGAGTATGTGGTCAAATGATCGTCAACGAGGAGGCCAAGAGCACACGACAGGAAAAGGCCAGTCCTTCTCAACAAATGTCAAAGGGAGAACTGAATATCCACACACAGGAGAATGAAGTTGGACCCTGACCTTAGACAATACACAAAAATTAACTCGAAAGGGATTAAAGACCTAAATGCATGACCTAAAACCATAAAATCCCCAGAAGGAAACACCAGGGGAAATCTTTGGGATATTGTATTTGTCAACGATTTCTTGGATGTGGCGTGAGAAGCAAAAATAGACACTTGGGACTACATCACAATTAAAAACTTCTGTGCATCAAGGAAACAGCAGAGTGAAAAGGCAGTCTGTGTGATGGGAGGACATGTTTGCCAATGGTGTAGCTAATGAGTCCATACCCAGAATACATAAGGAAATCCTACAGTTCTAGAAGAATGACAGGAAAAGGAATAATTTAAACGATCATTTAAATAATAATTAAATTTAAACAATAATTTAAATAATTTAAATTTAAATAAATAATTCAAAGAATTAACATCGGCAAAGGGCTTGAACAGACATTTCTCCAAAGAAGATATACAACAGCCAACAAGCATATAACAAAATGCTCAATATCCAGGTAGCTGGCTGGCTCGGTCAATAAAGTATGTGACCCTTGATCTCGGGTCATGAGTTCGAGCCGCACACTGGACATAGAGATTACTTAAAAAAAAAGATGCTCAATGTCACTTATCGTATGAGAAATGCCAATCAAAACCACAATGAGGTATCCCTTAGGATGGCCACTTGCAAAAGGACAAGTTTTTGGCAGGGATGAGAAGAAATTAGAATCTTTGTACATTGTTGGTGGGTATGTAAAATGGTGTCGCCATTATGGAAAACAGTATAGCCGTTCCTCAAAACATTAAAAATAGAATTACCTTATGACTCAGCAATCCCACTTCTGGATATATACCCAAAAGAATTAAAAGCAGGATTTTGAAGAGCTATTTGTACAGCTACAGTCACTGTAGCATCATTTATAACAGCCAAGAGGGAGAAACAAGCCAAATGGCTATCAACAGTTGAATGGATAAAGAAAATGTGGGGTGTGGGGGTGTGTGACGCAGACTTAAGAAAGCAGGAAATCCTGGGGCACCTGGGTGGCTCAGTGGGTTAAGCCTCTGCCTTCGGCTCAGGTCATGGTCCCAGGGTCATCCCTCAGCAGGGAGCCTGCCTCCCCCCCCCCCCCCACCTGCTTCTCTGCCTACTTGTGATCTCTGTCAATTAAATAAATAAAATCTTAAAAAAAAAGAAAGCAGGAAATCCTGTGAAATGCTACAATAGAGAGGAAGCTGGAGGATAGGATGCTACATGAAAGGACTCTGTCACAAAGGGACAAAGAAATACGATTCCACTCCTAGGAAGAATGGAAAGCAGTCAGAGTCACAGAGACAGAATGCAGAAAGGTGATCGCCAAGGGCTGGGGATAGGAATTACGGTGTTGTGAGGTGAAAAATTTCTTCAAACTGAAGGTCCGCAGAGGGAAGGGGGATGGGGATGGGGGAAGCGGGGGCTGGGACGAAGGCGGGCACTTGTCCTGATGAGCGCCGGGCTTTGCGTGGAAGCGCTGAATCGCTCTACAACCAATTCTCATCGAAACTAATACAAGCCTGTAGGTCCACTGGGTTGGAATGAAAATCTAAATAAATAAATACATAATTTTAAAAAGAAACAGAAAGAAAAGATGAAAGAGTTGCTGAGATCTGATGCACGACATAGTGGGACAGTCCTTAACGCTGCTGAACCGTGCGCTTACAATGGAGATGCTGCAATTATGTTGTGTGTTTTATAACAGATGGCAATCGGAATCCCAAAATAAAGTCAGCCTGGACCGTCTTCGAAATCTAGACCAAAAAAAAAAAAAAGGTAGTCTGTATCTACTGCCGCCCGTGAGAATGAAGAAGACGTCACTTCACACTGATTAGAAAAACGATTCAAGCAAGTATTTACACAGATACAGCATGAGGCTAAGAACGTCATTTTTAAGTTTCAAAAAGCCCTGCAAAATCCATTTTTCTTTTTTTTTTGAGATTATTTCTTTATTTGAGAGAGAGACAGTGAGAGAGAGCATGAGAGGGGAGAAAGTCAGAGGGAGAAGCAGACTCTCCAAGGAGCAGGGAGCCCGATGAGGGACTCGATCCCAGGACTCTGGGATTGTGACCTGAGCTGAAGGCAGTCGTCCAACCCACTGAGCTACCCAGGTGCCCCAAAATCAATTTTCTTAAAATTTCCAAACACTAAGTACATGAAACTCTGATAAACACACAAGGAAAGTTCACTTGTTGAGTGAGAGGACGAACACTATATTTGAAAGAGAGAATGGGATGGCTATGTTTTCCTCCAAGTCACAGCCCAACATCTGAGCCTGCTGGGGGTCCCTGTGTGGCCCAAGCCTGCTCACCCTCCCTGACCTGGCCCCTGCTAGGCAGTTGGTATGGTAACGAGCCCTGAGAGCTTCTACAGTGGGCTCACTAGAAGCCCAGCAGGCAGCACGGCTCAAGAATTTCTTTTTTTTTTTTTTAAAGATTTATTTATTTGACAGAGAGAGATCACAAGTAAGCAGAGAGGCAGGCAGAGAGAGAGGAGGAAGCAGGCTCCCCGCTGAGCAGAGAGCCCGATGGGGGGCTCGATCCCAGGACCCTGAGATCATGACCTGAGCTGAAGGCAGAGGCTTAACCCACTGAGCCACCCAGGCGCCCCTCAAGAATTTCTTTAAGGTTTTCTAGACTATATTACCATCAGGTATTTAATTTTCTAGAACCTAACAGCTTAGATAAGCGGCCTGGCATATAAGAGAGGAAATTTTAATATGACAATCACGACATTATAGAAACGTTACAAGCAAATTCTGCTCTATCTGACAGACAACATCCATATGTACAACTTCACCATTAAACACAATTTAAAGTATGAACTTATCCAGATTTTATAGATAAAAAGTTAAGGTTGGTACGGCAATCCGAATTCTGCTCTATGCCAAGTATAAAGCTGGGAAGAGCATATCCTTTCTTTTTTTTAAGAGCATATTTTTTTTTTAAAGATTTTATTTATTTATTGGAGAGAGAGAGAGTGTGAGCAGGAGGAGCAGCAGGCAGAAGGAGACCCACCCCCCCCACCCCCACTGAGGAGGGAGCCTGATGCTGGGCTCCATCTGGGAACCCTGGGATCATGACCTGAGGCAAAGGCAGGTACTAACTGAGCCACGCAGGTACGCCTGCATTTTTTATTAGCTTTTTAAAGAGCATATTCATTTTTTTTAAAAATGATTTTATTTATTTATTTGACAGAGAGACAGAGATCACAAGTAGGCAGAGAGGCAGGCAGAGAGAGAGGGAGAAGCAGACTCCAGGCTGAGCAGAGAGCCCGATGCGGGGCTTGATCCCAGGACCCTGGGATCATGACCTGAGCCGAAGGCAGAGGCCCAACTGACCGAGCCACCCAGGCACCCCAAGAGCATATTCATTTTAACACAGGTTACACTCCCATTTGTGTTTTCAAGAGACCCTCGAGCAAAAATACAAAATAGCACACTATGGTGTTAGCCAATGGGACTTCAAAGACAGTAAGATTAAGTCTAAAAGAAACAGAAAAATACATTTACAGAGGTCCTAATATGGTAACACACCAAATATTATACTTTTATGAGTTTTAATTCAGACAAAAAATTAAGAGGTGTCACATAAAAAGGCAATATTTATTTCAAACCTGCGCTGGAACACCTTTTCAAGTTGGGTTAAGGTACTCGGTACCTACCTTTTGGTTGCGGCGGGCACAGCAGTTTCTTTCCTGGTCCCCGAGGGGGACGGTAGAGAGCCACTAGGTTTCTTTGGTAACACAGTGCCGTTGTTGACAGTGGTCCTTAAAGGCAAGGTCTGCACCAGTGGTCTTGCTGTGAGACAAGCAGAAAACGCAATCAGAGCTCTCCTCCTTTGTCAAAGTAACTTTTTACAGAACTCAAGGTAGATGGGACGGCAAGGGACACCGATT
The DNA here is from genome assembly GCF_922984935.1 of Meles meles. NCBI lineage: Eukaryota > Metazoa > Chordata > Mammalia > Carnivora > Mustelidae > Meles > Meles meles. The sequence goes on along the minus strand of NC_060071.1, from coordinate 146,464,240 downwards.
TGAAAATGCTGGCAGAACCGACAAAGGTGCAAAGAGAACTCAGAGGAGACCGTCAACAAACAGTGCTGAAGAATGAGCCGAATGAGCCTGGACACAATCTCCCCCCTTATGCAGAAACGTACTCGAAATGCACCCAAGATCTGGGGGTAAAATGCAAAACTGTAAAACTTCTAGATGAAAACTTTCTAGGAGAAAACTCTGTGTCCTCGGGTTTGGTGACTTTTTAGATACAACACCAAAAGCACAGTCCCTGAAAGGAAAAAAAAAAATGATGGCTTGGACTTCATTGAAATTATAAAAATGTTTGCACCGTGAAAGACATTGTTACAAGGATGAAAAGACGGAGCCACGAACCGGGAGAAGATACTTGCGAATCATGTATCTGACAGAGGACTTGTATACAGAATATAAAAAAGAATGCTGAAAACTCTGTAGGCAGAACACAAGCCGCCCAATTAAAAAAATGGGCAAAAGATCTGAACAGACACTTCACCAAAGAAGATCTACAGATGGCAAATAAGCATATGAAAAGATGCCCGACATCTTTTGTCATTAGGGAAATGCAGATTAAAACAATAATGAGATATCTCTATACACCTATTAGGGTGGCTAAAATCCAAAAAACAAACAAAATAGCAATTGCTGGCCCGGCCCAGAGCACCAGGGACTCTCATTCATTGTTGGTGAGGATGCAAAATGGAAGGCACGTTGGAAGACAGTTTGGCAGTTGTTAAATACAGTCACGGTATGAGCCCATCATCGCATGTCATGAGGTTACTCAACTGATCTGAAAACTTGTGTCTCTATAAAATCTATATTTAATATTTACAGCAGTTGTATTCATGATTGTCAAAAACTGGAACCAACTGAGATGTCCTTCAGTTGGGGGCGGATAAACAAATTGTGGTCCATCCAGACAATCGAATATGATTCAGCAAAAAAAAAAAAAAAAAAAAAAAAAGGAAAGGAAGGAAGGAAGCAAGGACAGGGACAAGTTTTAAGTCCATACTTCTCAGTGAGAGCAGCCAGGCTGAATGGCTCCATCTGTATGATTCCACTGAAGGCAAAACTACAAAGACCAGACCAGTGGTTGCCAGTCAAGGTGGGAAGCTGAATTAGGTAAGATGCGAGAGCATTTGAAGGTGGTAACCTGTATGAGGCTGTGTGATGGCTAGGTGACACCAAGCATCTGTCAAAACCTCCAGACTCTTACAGCACAAAGAACGAACTGTAATGTATGCAGACGAAAATCTGTTAGGGGCTGGGGGAACCCGTGATGGAGAAAAGAAGGCGACTATGCCACAAGGATGTGCTCTAACCTCCTGGAAGGGGGTGGCCAGGGAGGTGCTGTGGAAACAGGGAGAGACTGTAAGACGGCCAACGAGCCCATCTGTGCACTGTGCTTGGATCAGTAATGTTGTTTCCCACCCGGCATGGTCGGTCAACATCCCTGAAACCATTGTCATGTGCCCCAGCAGTGAACAATTAAGGAAAGGCAAGGAAGATGGTGGGAACCCAGCTTCTCACTGTTGCAGAGGGAGGGTACAGACAAGCGAGGGGGACGGCGCTGAATGAGCTGAGGGTAGGGAGACCTCACTATGAAGCCATGTTTAGCCTGACGCAGCGACGGGTACAAATTATACCTATGTATGTAAACATGGGTCAGTAGAAACACACTTTTAAGATTTATTTATTTGAGAGAGAGAGAACATGCAAGTGGGGGGAGGGACAGAATCTTCAAGCAGATTCTCCACTGAGCGTGCAGCCTGACATGGGGCTTGATCCCACAACCCTGAGGTCATGACCTGAGCTGAAACCGTGAGTCGGATGCTTCACTGACTGAGCCACCCCGGCGCCCCAGGATAAACATATTCCTCAACTCTGCCTGCTGAGAATACCGAAAGCAAGGGCATCCAGCACCCAAGCCCTGGTTACTAACACGATTCCTCAACAACTGAGAACCAGGACTCCTCGGGGAGATGCCCAGATCTGGGGCTGGGGCAGGGCGCATACATCATGAGCATGGAGCCACCTGGACAGCCAGAGGGTCGGGAAGGGCTCGAAAGCGATGGTAAAGCCCCAAACCCGATACCGATGGGGCCAAGTCAAAGGGCCCCAGGAGTCACCTGAAAGAGCGCCCCTAGTGGCCAGAGCTGGGACCACTTCAGCAACAAAATACAGTAACATAGGATTATAGCCCAAAGCATAAAATAAATACCCAGGAGTCCAGACTGATAGAATGACTGGATAAATGATTAAATGGGTGGGAAAAGATAATTTCTCCCATGCAGAATTCCAGATCATTTACGTAGATGGTTTATCCCCAAGGAGGTGGCTCACCGTCCTCTACTCTGTTAGGTGTGGGCGGCGTGGTGACCGTCTTCCACGCAGCGCAGGGTGGCGGCGGGGCGGGGAGTCACTTCACTGCGGACAAACCTGGTGAACTGTATCCCCGCCAGCGTCATGGTGATGAGTCACGTCAACAGTACGGACGCTGGACAGGATGGGACAGAAATATCCTTGCCTTCTATAGTCTTCCTCCCTAGACCCCAGGACCTACCAGACAAACCCAAGTCAAAAGACAATGAACTCTCTGACCGGGGCTCCCCCAAACTCTCAGGGTCATCAGAAAGAAGGGAAATCTGGGAAACGGTCAGTCTAGAGGAGCCTCGGGAGAGAGGATGACCAAATGTAGCCCCGGAGGGGATCCTGGAACAACAAAGGAAGGATGTTAGGGATAAACTAAGGAAATCCAGATAAAGTGTGCCTCTAATTAATATAAAATGTGTCATTAGGGCGCCTGGGTGGCGCAGTTGGTTAAGCACGTGACTCTTAATTTTGGCTCGGGTCATGGTCTCAGGGTCGTGGAACAGAGACCCACATCTGGCTTTGCGCTCAACAGGGAGTCCGCTTGAGGATTTGCTCTCTTTCTCTCTGCCCCTCCCCACTACACGCTCTCTTTCAAATAAATAAATCTCTCTCTTTTTTTAAAGCTAAAATAAAAAATAAAGCCAGTATCATCATTGTGGCATACTAATGTGAAATGTTACTCGTAGGCGAAACCAGGTGCGGGGCTGATGGCAACTTTCTGGATGATCCTTGCAACTTTTCTGTAAATCTAACACTATTCTGAAATCAAAAAATTGATCGAAATGCTAGCAGAATTTATTTTGTGCATCACAGAAGTCAACCTGCCTTGACCAAGGTTCTTAAAAACAACGACAAAACTGCACAGAATGTTTTTAACACACCGACACCTTTTGGTCCCTAAGGCAGGGAGTTGGGCTTCCTTCTTTTTTTCAAAAGTGACAGAAAACAGCAAAAAGCGCAGGTAGTGCCCCGCCGCCCTCCGCGCTCTCTCTTTCCTCGCCTCCTGAGCACCTGCCCACCCGGGGCCCGGCATGCGGGGAGCCGGCCTCCCTCGGCAAGACACCGCAGCCCCCGAGCCGGGACCCCGCATCTTCTCTCCCATCTGCCACGCCCCCTGGACAGGACCCTTCTCCCCTGCAGGGGGACGTAGGTCGCCACCATCATTGTCACTGCTCTGCCTTCTCTCTCTGCTTTGTCCATCCCTTCTGTTTCCATCCTGGTTTTTGGTTTTTTAATACATGGATTGGGCTCACTGGAGTTCCCTGAACATTCCATCCACCGGAACCCCTGGATGTGACCTTATTTGGAAATAGGGTCTTTGTCAAAGTAATTAGTAAAGATGAGGTCATACGGGATTAGGGTGGGCCCTGAACCCAGTGATGGTGTCCTTGGGAGGAGCAGAGAAGGAACCCAGAGGCCCCGGGAGATGAGGCCAGGTGACGGCGGAGGCAGAGCTGGGAGCGAAGCATCTAGAAGCCAGGGAACGCCAAGGATGGCCAACAGCCACAGAAGCTGGGACAGAGGCCTGGAGCAGTCTCGCGGAGAGCCTCCAGCAGGCACCGACCGGCCGTGCCCACGCCTTGCCCTCAGTCCAGGGATACTGGTCTCGGCCGGCCGGCCTCAAGCAGTGTGAGAGAGTAAGTCTGCTGTTTCAGGCCCCCAGTGTGCGGTCACAGGTCACAGCAGCCCCAGATGGTGAGAAGGATGCATACGTCAGCCTGGCTGTCCCTGCCATTCCCGCTGCTCCTGCCTGTCCAGCCTGGCTCTGAAGCATGACTCCTAGACCCGAGGGAGGGTCTCCTGGGTGTTAGGTCAGCCCTGTCCAGGCTCGTGTCCCCGTGGCCCTCACCTTGATGCCCCTCGCCACCATCCCTGACGGTGCCCAGGAGTAGCCCACGGTGTTACAGGTGGTCGGGACGACACAGAATGGAAGGGCAGCTGCACATGGTCGCTGTGGGGCAGAGTGGGACGACTGGCAGGGTGCGGTCTTGTCCTCCTGGGACCTGCAAGGGTGGGGGGCTCCTCCGTCACAACCAGCCCAGAGAGGAGAGGACATGGTCCCGACCCCTGGGTTACGGCGCTTCTTACAACCTCTGCACGCTGCTCTCATTCTGTCCGTATGGCTCTATTTCTCCCAGTGCATGCCCAGACTCTTCCGTGCGCCCCCCCACAAACCAACAAGCACCACGACGCCACCTCCTTAGCTCTGCCTCTGCCAGGCTCGCGCACCTGAGTGTGCCCGGGCTCACGCACCTGAGTGTGCCCGGGCTCACCCAGGGGCACGGTACAGTACAGACTGGGGGGCTCTAGCCCCAGGGCTTCCGATGCTGGGTCTGGGGTGCAGCCCGAGAGTCTGCCTTTCTAACAAGCTCATGGGTCGTGGGGCCATTGCTCTGGGGACCACACTTTGAGACCCATAGGCTAGGCCATTGTGCCCCCCTTGTCATCCCTGGCCTCCCGGATGGCCTCTCTGAGCTCCACCCCCACGCCAGTTTGTACCTGGCAATTTAGGCCTAGCTTATACACTGCGGGGTGGGGGGGCACGCTAATTTTACTTTCTAGAGTAACAGTGGACACCCGTGCTGGGGGGTGTCGCCTAGATCTCACCACCCTGTCCGTGTGCTTTTGCATATCTCGCCCCGGAGGGAGGCAGCCGGGGGGGACAGCTCTGTCCTTGGGCTGAGGGCAGAGCATCCATCACCCCCCTCTCAGGCCCCACGGACCGAAGGAAGAGAGCAGTTGCCTGAACGCAAAGAGAGAAAACCTGCTTGGGGAGCAGCGGCAATGCTCAGGGAGGGACATGGCCCGCCGAGGGACCCCCGTGTGGAAGGAGCCAAGGAAGTAAATACTCTGGCTTCCCCTCCTCCCCTCCTTCCAAGTCCCAGTGAGGGCTCCTGATGCCCCAACCTGCTGGTAAGGTCCCCACAGGTCAGCCTGCAGGGCAGAGCTGGTTGGAGGAGGGGACAGGAAGGACCCAGAGGGGCTCACAGAGGACGTTTGCCACAAGGCTCCTCTCGGCCCAGACAGCCCACCCATCCCCTCACGCTCAAGGTGAGCCTCCTCCCTGCTCCCACAGCCCTGGCCTGTGCTGCTGCCCCGGAACGCCGCATGGCAACCGTCTGCTTACTCGCCTGTCCCCTCCATCGACGAGGGAGGCTCCGTGAAGATGGCACGCCTTCCCAGAAGGTGTTCAGCTGGGGTTTGGCGATCGGCCTGTGCTGGATTTCAAGAACAAAGCCTTTCTTCCAAGAGAAGGCGTTATGTTACCATTTCTGAGTCATTATGAAATTTCATTTCTTCTTGAGTCATAATTTCAAAGTTCAGTCTCATAATAACCTAGTTCTGTCTTTCTCCTAAAAGGGGAGCTGTGATCGTAGAAGCCCACGAAAGATCAGCTCCATGGGCCGGCTCTCTAGCCTGGGGCAACAGATCTTGTACATTAAACTATGACAGAGGACGCCTGGGGGGCTCGGTCGGTTAAGCATCTGCCTTCAGCTCAGGTCATCAACCCAAGGTCCCGAGATAGAGTCCTGCAATGGGCTCCTTGCTGAATGGGGTTCCCGCTTCTCCCTCTCCTTCTGTTTGCTGCCCCCCAACCCCTACTTGTGCTCTCTCTGCTCTCTCTCTGACAAATAAATAAAATCTTTAAAAAAAAATTGATCTGTAACAGGGCATCATCAGAAGCAAACAGAATCCTTTAAGTTCTGATGAGAAATCATGAAAGAAAAACCAAGGATGGGGCAGGGGCATGGTGACCATCCTCGGAGTGACGGAGGCGGTGGAGAGATCTCGTTAGGGCCACACGCCTATCTGGGTACTACGCCCTGGTTTTCCTCACTACTCACGTCGTTAATAGCGCTGGAACTGCCTCCAATATGCCTTTAACCAAGTGGCCACTGTGCTCACGACACCTCAGCAGGTCGCGTCCATGTTTCCCCATCTAGATGCGCTCAGCCACTCAAGGAGGAAAGGTGGCCGCCATAAAGGGAAAGATCCGGAAGAAAAAAGTGCCTCCCGGTGTCCAGTGCGAATGAGTACCCGCCTGGATGGGGAGGAGACAAGAGCCACTACAACGAGTCATTTTCAGACGAGCGATCTTCAAGACCGAGGAAGAGAAACAGCACAGGGAACGGTTCAAACACAATTTCCTCTCATCAGGTGTGAAGATAAATGACTCCCTTGCCTCCACGTGACACTCAGAGATGAGACATTCTTCTGGTTCATAAAAGGGATCTTTTAAATAACATTTTAATTGTTCCTAGGGGCAAAACATAGGCACACGGCTTGAAAGAAGAATTTCTCAAATAGAAGAGGGAGGAATGATAAATGGTGTGTATTCAGAATGCATTCGTTGGAGCTGTATCAGGACGGCTGGAATCTCAGATCTCAAGGGAGACTGAGAAGCACAGAGGACTGGAGGGATGGGACAGGCTGGCCTCCCTCGCGGTTTGGCAGACTTACGGAGCCTCGGAGAATTCACGACTCTTCCGAGCCCCAGCTTCCCCGTGAACGACGGGTAGTCCCAGCCAGCCTGCAGGGCCGCTGCAAGGATCAGGAGTGAGGGTGGGAACTGTGAGCAGCGTGTCGGGACTGCTGCAGGCACACAAGAAGTGGGGGCTCTCATCCTACGGCTACAAGCAGATGATGAAATGCTTTTGGCCATCAGGGTGCAATCGAACCCCTGGAACGTGATGGGAGCAGAATTAGCATCGCATGTCAGTTACGGTCAGAGGTATCTACGGCGGAATCAGACCCACGAGTGCCCTCAGCCACACCCAGCACACCCAGGCACGGGCAGGGGATGATGCCTGGCAAAGTGAGGGCGGCAGGGGAGTGTAGGTAGGGGCAGGACCTCAGGTCTGGGTGTGAGGGCCAGAGCGCCAGCCCCAGGGTGTCCCCAGCTGGCAGTGTGACCTGAGGTCCCATTTTTAGTTCAGATGTGCTCTAAGGATGTCTCTTCCCACCCTGAAATCGGATCCTAACGATGTGGGAAGAGTGCTCTGAATTTCCATGACTTTGCCACCCTGAGTCGGTTCATAGCCAGACCCGACAGCCCACCAGGGAGCTGAGCCATGAGGCAGAATGGGACAGGCCCCTGGTCCAGCCACACGTGCAGGACCCACAGTCGGTCGTTACTTGGCATACTCATTCACAGAGGGTCCTCGATAAACTACCAGGAGTTAAATTTTCTGCAAAATGACTTCACAGCACGGTAGCCGAAAGTCTCTGGCTCTGATAAAAGTATTTGCAATCTCAGGTCTAAAACAGTCACAATTAAGCCTGAAATGAATTTCTTTTAAATTTTTCTAGATGGTAGGACTGGAATATTCAGACTTCAAGGACAACTACCCGTGATGATGTATTTTCAAATACGTCAAGGTACCATCAAGGTACCATTGATATAAATGCAGAAGTTCGAGTTTAGCTAGTCAAACCTACCAATGCTTATTATTATGAGATGGTACAACCCGAAGACCAAGAAACCCTTTTCATTCACGTCACAGCAATAACTCAATATGCAATATTTGATAAGTGAAACATCCCCGTAGGTTTCAAAATAAATTTAATTGTGCAAGTGTGACTATGTATGTGGTTATGTGTAGAAATTCAAAGTTTAATTTTAGCATATCTTACCATTATGAATCTAGACTTCTTAATTACCCATTTATTTTGTTTTATTTATTTTTAAAAAAATTTTTATCCAAGTATTTGACAGAGCGAGCGACAGCGAGAGCGGGAACACAAGCAAAGAGGGAGAAGCAGGCTTCCCGCTGAGCAGGGAGCCTGATGTGGGGGCTCGATCCTAGGACCCTGAGATCATGACCTGAGCCAAAGGCAGATTCTTAATGACTGAGCCACCCAGGTGCCCTTATTTTATTTTCTCTTTTAGAGAGAGAGAATTCCAAGTAGTCTCCATGCCCAGGACCAAGCCCACCATGGGACTTGATCTCACAGACCTGAGATCATGACCTGAGCCAAAATCAACAGTTCAATACTTCACCGGCTGAGCCACCCAGGGGCCCCAAACTGGAAGGAATCTATTTATAGGCTTCATTTATTTTTTTTTTAATTTATATTTTTAAAGCTGGGCCCCAACGTGGGGCTTGAACTCACGACCCTGAGCTTGAGACCCTAATTATCCATTTCACAATTTACAAGATGCCCACGTTTGGAACCGGAGGAGGCAGACTGTGTCTGCTACCCGGTGAGACAAAGTGGGTCATTAAGTCCAGGGGAAGATCCCATCGCTGACAACCCAGCAAAGACACCCGTGCTCTCATCCTCTGACGGGCGATCCTGCTGCAAGGAACCTGTCCTAAAGACGCGCGGACAACGACGCAAAATGCGTTAGCATGTAAGGTGAAGTGCGGCATCACCTGTAAGACAGAAGGCCGCGCGCAGGGACGGGTGGGATGATCCGCCGGGGACTCTCTCCGGGGCCGCTGCACGAGGAGTAAGGAAGATCCTGCTACACCCGGCGGGAAGACGGAGCACAAAACATACAAGAAGAGATAAGATTTTAAATCTGCTGGGCCAGAAGCCTGACCACTTTCAGCAGATTTAAAATCTTAACTCTTCTTGTATGTCGTTGGTTTTTTTTTTAAAGATTTTATTTATTTATTTAAAAGATTTTATTTATTTATTAGACAGAGATCACAAGCAGGCAGAGAGGCAGGCAGAGGGTGAGGAGGAAGCAGGCTCCCCGCTGAGCAGAGAGCCCCATGCAGGGCTGGATCCCAGGACCCTGGGATCATGACCTGAGCCAAAGGCAGAGGCTTAACCCACTGAGCCTCCCAGACGCCCCTAAGATTTTATTTATTTAAGAGAGAGAGAGAACGAGAGAGCACAGAGGGGGAGGGACAGAAGGAGAGAGATTTTTTTAAAAGAGGATCTTTATATCTTGGGAAATACATACTAACATATTTATAGATAAAATGATACAATGTCTTGGGTTTGTCTTAAACTAATCCTGATGGGGTGAGGGAAGTTAAGTCACAAGGGGGCTAATAAATGAAACTGGCAACATGTTGATAAATAATGAAGCCAGGTAAAAAATAAAAGGTATTTTTCTTTCTACTTTTATATACATTCAAACATTTCATAATATAAAGTTCTTTATTTTATTTTTTAAGATTTTCTTTATTTGTTTTAGAGAGAGAGAGAACAGGGGAGGGGCAGAGGGAAAGGGAGAGAAAATCTCAAGCAGACTCTGCAGAAACTGATGTGGGATTCGATCTCACGACTCTGAGATTATGACCTGAGCCAAAAATCAAGAGTCAGACACTTAACCGACTGAGCCACCCGGGTGCCCCATCATAATACAAAATTTGAACACAACTCTTCTTAGTCTCTGGGAAACTGAATAAGCCTTCTCCTAATTCATTAATAACGCCTATCTAAACCGGGGAAGGCAATTCATGGGGAAAATGAGACCACAGTGTGTTGTCTTTAAAAAACCCCAAAAGTTATGCTCCGTAGTAGAGTCGTCTGTAAGTCGAAAGACAAGGAGAAAGCACGTGTAGGAGAGAGAGGGACTCAAACTACTGACTGCACCGAACCGGGATAAAGAACTAGTTATTTGTTAATTTCGTTCGCTGCAGAGCGTGTACAATTTCAATTTGTGAGTTGTGCTTTGCTCCTAAAGTCTGTGAAGGGACCGCACATAATGTCTCAGACCATCCCATGCCAAATACGATCGATGCTGTGTGGGACACTTTGCAGATCTTGAGAGGAGAGCTCTCGTTTCAAGTCCTTTGGTTATTCCTTTCCTGAATATTTGGTTTGATTTGAATAATGCAAATTTAAGTGATACTGCTAAGGAGCGCAACACAGATGGTGGGAAGAAGGCATGTCCAGCCAGGCCCTGGGGGCCAGTCCCGGATTTGTGTAACCCGGGGTAAATAATCCAATTTCCTGGAGGCTGTTTCCTCATCTGTAAAATGGGCCTGATAGCACCTACTTCAAAGACCTATGGAGCGGGGAGACAGGATCATATATTCAAAATATCTATTGCGATGTCTCGTACCCAGCCACCCACACCTACTGATTCTGAAAATCAGGAGTAAGCATCAGGGTAGCAGAGGCTACGGAAAGGTGAGCCGCAGGCTGCTTTTAGCAGTGGCCTCGGGGGCTAAGTCCAGACACCGGAAGGTCTTGATGTCCCAGAACAGCAGGACCCATGTGGATATGAGCGTCTCTACCAGAAAGTTTTGGTTCTACTTAGTAATTCTCTGACCTGCTAATTAATGGGGCTCAGAATATAACCAATAAAAACGGCTGCAAAAGGTATGTTAAAGTTTACAGAAGGCAAGCTTCCAGACTATGGTCTGCACCCACAAGCAAAATGTAAAATGAAAATTGGAATTACTTGCTAGTTAATGCATAACAAAGTGGGCAATCCCAGATACATGGGACAGTGACTATATTTTAATCTACACTTTATAGTGAAATCTTATAGCACTCCCCTAGCACTGAAATGGAAATTAGCCATGCATGTATACAATGGGCTTATTATGAATTTAACTCCAAATCATGATTCCTTGTCTTCTTGAGAACACGCGTGAGCCAGCGCTGGCCTCAGGATATTTGCCCTGAGCCCTGCTGTTGTTCTCAGTGCTCTTGTTCTCAGTGCCGTGAAGATCAGAGTCAGGAGTAAGAAAGGAGTAATTTTTATTTTTTGAATTTATTTTTAATTTATTTTATTTATTTGAGAGAGACAGGGAGCACACAAGTGGGGTAAGAGGCAGAGGGAGAAGCAGACTTCCCGCCGGCCTTGATCCCAGGACCCCGGGATCATGACCTGAGTCAAAGGGAGATGCTTAACTGACTGAGCCACCCAGGCGCCCCAGAAAGGAGTCATTTTTATTAGCACCACGCTCTAACCAACTGAGCTAACCGGCCAGCTAAAAGGAGTCATTTTTAAAACACAAATTTCTTCTGCTTATTACACCAAAGAATATTTAGAAACCAACTAAAAGGTATAAAAAGAGAAAAGCAATCACAATCCTACCACTCAGGAAAACAAACAAACAAGCCATCAATGAACTCTTGGCATAGTTCTTTTCCGTCTTCTTGCACAGACTTTAACTATTTACTTGAATTATGCCACATATACATTTTTATATCTTGCCCTTGACTCTTTATGCAAAGTACAGGCACTTTCCCTGTTGTTACCAATAACACAGACGTTCTTCACGATGACGCCATAGGAAGGGCGGCGGTTTTCTAGCCATGCCCCGATAGCTCGCACTCCTTCCATTCCTTTCTACCATTTATCCCCCGTAAGCATGATGTGGCCGTGAACTCTAACTCATGAAACTCTCCTCAATTTTTACTCACAAGAGCCCCTACAAGGGTGCCTTCTCACTGTTGGTGAGGAGCGAGGACTGCCCCTGCTCCAACCACAACACTGAAAAAACTTTAATATTGCCAAGAATTTAAAAAATATGTGCCTTCACCAACCAGCTGATTCCCTTTTCTCCACTAAATGGTCACCCAGGCTCAGCATAATTTAAAAATGCCGAATATCCCCATCTGAGGGTCCATCGAACGTAAAGAAAGCAAACTTCGCAGGCTGAGGTTCTCCGGAGCACAGGTGCACAACAGGGCAAGTGGCCCTTAACATTAAAAAAAAACAAAAAAAAACCAAAAAAAACCAAAGGCAAAAGAAAAGAAGAAAAGTGAAATTTGGGGCGCTCAGGTAGAGACTGAGCACCTCCTGAGACCCAGGGTGGTATCTCTGGGCAAACAGCCCAGAGATGTGCACCCAGAGCTGGAAATGCCGAACCCGAAACTTCTGACCAGTTCGTTCACATGCCGTGTGTCCCATCTTCTTCCAGTCTGTATGGGGACAGCAGGCCGAAATAATGGAGAGGTGAGAATAAAAATAATGGGGCCTTTTACAACCAAAGGAAGTTTGCCTCCGATCCATCTTGTCTGATCCCCCAACTGAGCCGTGGCTACAAGGACAGCTCTCCAGCTAGAGGTGCACAGGCACCCCCATGGCTCCCCCCGGAAGGGAAGCCGGGACCCAGAGCTTCGGACAGGCCCCTTTCTCCCCCTCCCCACCTGCGCTTCCCTGTCCTGCAATCACCTGCTTGGGGGAAACTGGCCCACTGCACTCCACTCACCAGCTTTCTTATCTTTGTTCTATCTCTTGGGGTGACCCCGGCTAGTATGCTCTAATTTACTTTTACTCGTGAAGAGAATCTTACAGAGAAATAGAGCTCACTATGAAAACAAATTATTCTCTTAGATGAACTTTTATAAAAACCAAACTTTACTCTTAATCAAAAGAAGACAATTCCTCCGTAGGTCTCTTGTATTATTTTTTTCCCGAATTTTTTTTTTTTTAAACAGAACTTTTAGAAGTCTGACGCTTTATGGGAAGCAATAATTTTGAATATACCCTTTAGGGTTTTATTTTTGGAAAGCTGAGCAGGTCAGGAATACCTAAATTAACCTGCTTTCTATTTAGAATACCTTGATCACTCTAACTTAGTACGAAGAAAAAAACCCCATGATTTAAAAATTCAAGGGGCACCTGGGTGGCTCACTCAGTTAAGCATCTGACTTCAGCCCAGATCCTGATCAAACCCCTGGTTTGATCCCCGTTCAGCAGGGAGCCTGCTTCTCCTTCTCCCTCTGCCCCTACCTCCCAGTTTGCGCTCTGTCTCTCAAATAAGTAAAATCTTTTAAATAAATAAATAAGAGGGTTTTTGAAAGGTGGTGTTACGTGGTAACAGACGGCTACACTCGCGGTGGAGGCAGCATCCAGAGATACGAAATCACTATGTTGTACACCCGAAACTGATGCCACATTGTGCGTCCACCATACTCAGATAAAAATAAAATTACGGAAATCTGGAGACATTGCCCAGCACATATCTCTTCATGGAGCCGGTGATAATTACCCAGAAGGACAAAGAAATAGATTTCTTTCCATGGAGACGTGAAACGTAGCCAAGTACTTGAGAAAAAAGTAACATACGCACCATCAGACCGTACCCTCTCCTGACTCCAAGAGAAACATGGTAACTGTGAAATAATTTGTTAAATCCAAACAACCAAAAAAAAAAAAAAAAAAAGCTAATTTTAAAGGGACATTTACATGCCAGTGTGATTTCAAACGTTTTAATCAAAGGAATTTAACAGCCACGATGCGTTCTGTTTTGTAAAGTGAGCCACGAGGAGCAGACATCCTGGCAAACGACGGGTAGGGATGTGTGTTGCAAGCAGACATCAGGGGACTGACTGACTAGCAGGACAGAAGCTTTTATGAGACGCTGTACTTCCAAATTTTAAGAAGAGGGTCACTACAAAGTTACTTCAAACACAAATATTGCTTTTTTTATGTTTCACACACACACACACACACGCCACAGGGAAATGAAATGACGATTTCTGTACTGGATTCTGTAGCAGGCTCTGTTCTCCTGGACGACAGAGCAGAAGGTTCGAAAGCAACAGGAGGCTGTGCCCGGGAGGAGCGTACGAGCTCCAAGGAGGGGCAGTGAGTGATGTTCTAAACTCCTGCGGGGTCTAAACTCCTCAGGGAAGGGCCTGCCCTCTGGGCCCCCAGTCTCGGTTCTGAGCTTTGCTGTGGCATAGGATAATTAGCTGTTGGCTGGGCTGAACGGAATGGTAGCAGACAAGCTGAGTACAGAGAAAGGAGAGCCACTGAGAAGTTTCTAGGGGGGAACAGCCTCCCAGAAACCCAAAGGATTGTGGGGTTTATGGTTCTAGGTTCTGCCTCGCAATGTACTCCCAACCTAAACTTGTCAACGGTTGCTCCGGCAAGTCCACCGTGGGTGGTTCCGAGCCTTTCCTGATCACCTACACGTGTACAGCCCTGGGCTGAACAGCTCACTAACTTCCAGCTGAAGGAACCCTGTCCCGCCTGGTGGGAGGGTTCTGGCAACCTGAGACCAGCTCGTCGATGTTCTGACCTCCCATCTCCGTCACTGCAGGAAACCGTGTCCGCTAGGGACGAGCACCTGCTCCAGCCCAAGTGTCCGCTGCTCTGCGCACCGGAAATGCCCACCTTTGGTAGGTCCTTTCCTGCTCAGCACAGCCTGCTGCTCCTCTGTGACGTTGAGCCGCCGAACCACGTCCGCCAGCGCCGATTTGAGCAGCTGGATGTCGTCTTCCTGCATCTGGACGCGCTGCTCCAGGGACGCGATGCGGTCTGTCACCTCCATGCTGCTGGCGGCCGAGGCGCTGTCATCTAGGCCAGAGGAGAGGAAGCGGGACTCTTTAGTGCCCCCAGAGAAGTCAGGTCGACACCCACCTGCTATGCTAAAGCATAACCGTATTTACCGACGGAAGGCGGCTGCTCTTACGCAGAAACCATGGGACGGCGCGACCACCCAGAACTGCGACCCCTCATTCTGCTACGGTCTTTTTCGTTCTGCTTGGGCTTTTCATTTCGTTTTAGCTGTGGGTTGTTTTTTGTTTTTTTTTTTTAGATTTTATTTGTTTCAGACAGAGAGGGGGAGACACAGAGCACAAGTAGTGGGGAGGGTCAGGCAGAGAAGCAGACTCCCACCGAGCGGGGAGCCTGATGCGGGGCTCGGTCCCAGGACCCTGGGATCATGACCCGAGCTGAAGGCAGACGCTTAACTGACTGGGCCACCCAGGCGCCCTTAGTTGTGGTTTTATTGGTCATTATATTGTTCTAGATACAAAGCAATGTATTTTCTTTCCCATGATGTCAGAGACCTCAGGGGTGGGCGCAGGGGGGCGGCTAGGGTCACCCACTTCAACTTTGCACACACTGCAGAAATCCACCGCATGGCCTTCTAGCTTTTGAGCTGTGGATGCTAGCTGATGGGGTGGTCCGATAATCATACGACTACACTGTCTCCTGAAGCCACTATTATGCACTGTATGTTAACTAACTAGAATTTAAATAAAAACTTGAAAAAAAAAACAAAACCAAAAACCTTTCTGCATGATTTCACTATGTAACTAATGTATTATCTTTCCCAGGTAACATGGCTTTAACACAGCAGTTACCAACTGCTTTGGTTTCGGGATTCATGTATATTAGTAACAGTTACTGAGGACCACCAACAGCTTCTGTTTGTGTGAATTCTGTCCATCAATATCTACTGTATTGAAAATTAAAACGGGCATTTTATAAATATTTAATCACGACCTATTTAAAATGGCAAACGCACGACAAGTTCAACAGCACATTTGTATGGAAAATTGTTGAGTTTTTAAAAACAAAAATAGTTTTTTAAAAAGATTGACATTTTGAATATTTAAAACTTTCTTTAATGTCTGACTTATTAGAGGGTAACTGGATGTGTTTCTGCATTCAGTCTGCTGGGGTATGCTAATCTGGTTGGAATATATAAAGAAAATTTGGCCTCATGCTGTCATGCAGTAGGAAAAGGAAGAAGTACTTTAATAGCCTCTTCAGATAATTATGGGTAATCTTGTTATTCAGTCAAAACACGATAGATGGTAATGTTACAAAAGTTAGCTGCAATGCAGAATCTAAGACCATATAAATAAAATTGTTTACGTCGTCAAAAACGAGAAAACACAAGACTACACTATTTATCAGTCATGCCTGCTAAGGTCTGGCTATTTGGACAAAGCAACACGAGGGGTCAGGTCTGTTTGGTAAGCGTCCCCCTACAGCGATGGCCATCCTAGTCTATTGCGTTGAACCATTAACTGCCAATTCCTTATCAAGGCCCCCCAGGTTCCACACAGTCTCCTTGCCTCCGGAATTCACTTCATTCACTTCATGCCATTCCTCCTTTCACCCTCTGTGCTTTGGTCGCGCTGACCTCTTGCAACTGCCCTAACAGCTTTGGTATCTGCTGTTGCCTTTACTTGAAACATTTCTTCTTCTCTCTTCCCCCCCCCACCCCCTGCCGCCGTCCTTCCTTTTCTTTTTCTTTTAAATATTTATTTATTTATTTATTTATTTATTTATTTATTTATTTATTTTTGAGAAAGGCGGGGAGAGAGAGAGAGAGAGGGAGAGGCAGGGGAGGGGCAGAGGGAGTGGGAGAGAGAGAATCTTAAGCAGGCTCTATGCCCAGCACGGAGCCTGATGCAGGGCTCGATCTCATGATCCTGAGATCATGACCTGAGCCCAGATCAAGAGTTGGACGCTCAATGGACTGAGCCACCCAGGCGCCCCTACTTGAAACATTTCTCAACGGGCTCTTTGCAGGACCATATTTTTCTGTTCTCTAGGTGTCAGCTCAACTGGAGCTCTTCAGAGACCTTCCTAACAACCTAACCTAAGGTCAGTCCTTGGATCAACTCAACCTAATTTATTTCTTCTACAATTTACTGTGCTCTCGTTAGCTTATCTTCTGTCCCCAACTAAAATGTAAGCATCATGGAGTTGCTTCTGCTTCTAGGCATGACAGACCCTTTATGGACAGCACCCCCCGCCCTCCTGCTCACAGAGGGCAATCGTAAGCCTAGAAATTAAACAACAACCACCACCACCACCAAACCAAACCAAACAAAACCAAACCCAAAAAACTACCTGAAAGTACTAGAAAGGAGACACAGGTATGTAGACTCTGGTGGGGAGTTCACACTCACTTTGAAAAATAAGCAAATAAATCCCTTTTCTGTGGCTTCTAGTCAGATCTAAGCAGTACATGGCAGAGGTGGGGGTATATGTGGGAAACCCTGCAGCCATTTTGTCTGAAGAAAACCAAGAAGTGAAGTCCAAAAACTGTGAACACTGAGGAGAGGGGAAATTCCAGAAGGGAAGACACCAGAGGGGGATTCCCAAATTCTTTCTATCTGAGCTCGGGCTGACCCGGGAATCACACCCACATGGAACAGACTCAAGTACCGTCCCTTACAGCAGAGGAGCAGAACTCAGATGGGAGGCACAGCCCAAGAAGCAGTGTGCAGTTCAAGTCTAGTCAAGGAATGCAGCCACCAAGACAAAGGGAAGAGCACTTCTCAGAGGAAATTAATAGAAGACAAAATCCCCACAACTTAAGATCTGTAATGTCCAGGATATGATCCAAAATTGCTCAACGTTCTAAGAATCAAGAAATGGAACACAGTCTCGAGAGGAAAGAAAATAGATTGAGTCCGACTCCAAAACAACAAAATATTGGAACTAACAGATAAGGAAAATGAGATATTTCCAATGAATGAAAACTTAAGCAGAGAAGTGGGAAGCATTGGCAGTGAAATGGAAACAATAAAAAAAATGAACCAAATGGAAATTCTAGAACGGAAAAACACAATTTTTGGAGCAGAGAATTCTCTGACTGGGTGCAGCTGCATGGACATGACAGAGGAGAGACAAGTAAACCTGAGACTGAGGAGAGGACATCTCCAGGGTGAAGAACACAGAGAAAAGAACTGAGAAAAAAAATTAACTGAGTCCCTTGGGGATTTGTTAGATGGTCTCAAACAGTCCAACATTTATTACATTAGAATATAAAGAGAATAAGGCAGGAAAAAATATCTAAAATATAAAGGCTCCAAATATCCTAAATTTGATGAAAGACAGAAATGTAAAACAACAAAATGCTAAACAAACACAAAGGAAAACAAACACAAGAACCCCACCTCCAGGTATTGCACAATCAAACTGCAGAAAACCAGAGGCAACACACTCACTGAAAGCAGCAAGAGCAAATGGGCATAGTATATGCTGGGGAAGGACCATGCAGACTAGAAGGCAGTAGAACATCTCTAAAGTACTGAATGGGGGCGCCTGGGTGGCTCAGTTGGTTAAATGTCTGCCTTCGGTTTGGGTCATGATCCCAGGGTCCTGGATTGAGCCCCACATCGGGCTCCCTGAACAGCGGGGAATCTGCTTCTCCCTCTGCCTCTGCCCCTCCCCCCTGTTTATACACGTTTTCTCTCTCTCTGAAATAAATAAAATCTTAAAAAAAAAGTACTGAATGATGAAAATCCAATCCAAAATTCTATAACCAGCAAAAATATCCTCCAACAGTAAAGGCAAAGAAAAAATATAAAAATAAAAGAAAACTGAAAGAATTCATTGCCAGCAGATCAACATTACCAGAAGTACCAAAGGAAGTTCTTCAGGGTAAAGGGAGATTATATAGGAGAGAAACTCAGACAGTCAGGAAAGAATGAAGAGCGCTGGAAATGATAAATATCTGAGTGAGTTCAAGACTTTTTTTTTCCTTTTTGCATTTCTTGTTAATGTTCTTATAAACCATTAAAATGCTGAAGATGAAAGTTATAACATTGTCTGCTAGGATTCATGAGGATGGGGAAGGTATGGGTCTATAAGGCTTTAATATTTTACATAAGATTTTAACAGTAATAATAATATAATGGTATACATTATCAGCTGTGAAAAGTTAAAGATGTATATTGTAATCCCTAGAGAACTACTAGAGAATAATAAATAAGGATAGCAAAAAAAAACAACAAAAAACCCCCCAGAAATATTAAATTGAAATTCTATATTCAAATAATCCAAAAGAAGGAGGGAAAAGGGAGAGAGGAACAGAAAGTAAACAAATAGGGGGGAAAAGGAGAAAGAGAAATGTAAACTTATTACAGCAATAATTACATTAAATGGAACATTAAAGTAATAATTGCATTAAACACATCAATTAAGGGGTGTCTGGGTGGCTCAGCTGGTTGAGTCTAACTCTTGATTTTGGCTCAGGTCATGATCTCAGGGTCCTGGGATTGATCCCTGTCTCAGGCTCCATGCTTAGCAGGGAGTCTGCTTGAGATTCTCTCTCTCCCTCTCCCTCTGCCCTCCCCCACCCCCATGCTCATCTCTCTCGAAAATAAATAAATGGGACACCTGGGTGTCTCGGATGATTAAGCGGCTGCCTTTGGCTTGGGTCATGATCCCAGGGCCCTGGGATCAAGCCTCACATTGGGCTCCCTGCTCAGCGGGGAGCCTGCTTCTCCCTCTCCCTCTGCCTGCTACTCTGCCTACTTGTGCTCTCTATCTCTCTGTCAAATAAATAAATAAAAGCTTTTAAAAATAATTAATAAAAGAAAGAAAGAAAGAAAACCAACACATTAACAATTCAAAGTCCAAGAATGTCGGGGGAAAAAAAGGTAAGATCTAACTATATGCTATGTATAAGATACACACTTTTTTTTGTTAAGGATTTTATTTATTTATTTGACGGACAGAGATCACAAGTAGGCAGAGAGGCAGGCAGGGAGAGAGAGAGAGGAGGAAGCAGGCTCCCTGCCGAGCAGAGAGCCCAATGCGGGAGTGGATCCCAGGACCCTGAGATCATGATCTGAGCCGAAGGCAGAGGGTTAACCCACTGAGCCACCCAGGCATCCAAGATACACACTTTAAATACAAAGACCCAGGTTGAAAGAAATGAATGGAGAAAAGGACACAGCATGCAAATAGTAAGCATAAGAAGGCTAGAGTGCCAATATTGATAATCAGATAAAACAGATACCAAAAAATTGTACTACCAGAGATAAAGAGGGCCATTTCATAATGAAAAAAGGATCAATTTATCAAAAAGATAGACAACCATAATAATAGAGTTTTAAAACACATGTAACAAAAACAGACAGAATTAAACTGGGAAATAGGCAATCCCACAATTATTCCTGAAGATTTTATCACTCCTCTCTCTGCAACTGATAGAACAATTACTTTAAGAAATCAGTAAAGAAATAGAAAGTTTGAACAGCATTATAAACCAGTCTGACTTCCTGGATATGTATGGAAAGCTACACTCTACAATGGCAGTGCACATGGTATATTTACTGGGACACATTGTGTTTTGGGCCCAAAAAACAGACCTGAATGAAGTTAAAGACTAAAAGAGTGTGTTTCCTGACCACTGTGGCATTAAATTAGAAATTGAATACAGTAAGAGAACCATGAAAACTTACTACTTATAAACTACACACTTTTTCAAAAAAGATTTATTCATTCATTTACTTATTTGAGAGAGAGAGAGAGAATGAGCATGAGTTGGGGAGGAGCAGAGGGAGACTCCTGCTCAGTGTAGATGCCTGCTGAGTGTAGAGCCTGATACAGGACTGTATCCCACAAGCCTGGGATCATGACCTGAGCTGAAGTCAAGAGTCGGATGCCCAACTGTCTAAGCCACCCAGGCACCCCGAACAACACACTTCTAAATAATCATTAAGTCAAAGACAACATAACAGGAGAACTTAGAAAATATTTTTAATTGAATGATAGTGAAAATGTAACATATCAAAATGTGTAGGTTGCAGCAAAGCAGGTCTCTGAGGAAAATTCATAGCTTTAAAATCTCCTTATTAGGAAAGAAGAGCATTCTCAAATCAATGATCCTCAGCTTTCACATTAAGTAACTAGAAAAAGATGAGCAAATTAAAACAAAATCAAGCAGAAAGAAGGGAAATAACAAGATGAAATCAATGGGATACAATATGGACAAACAATGAAGAAAATAAATGAAATCAGAAGCCAGTTCTCTGAAAACATCAGTAAAACGTATGCTCCATAACAGCAGAAATTTTTTCTGCTGGTCCACTGCTCTGTCTTCCCACTATGTAGCACCTCTTAGGAACTCAACAGATACTTGGTAAATGAATGGATAGCTGGGTAAATGGGTATCTCTTATGAAGCAGGCATCAAATTAGTTGCTGGGGATATGAAGATGATTGGATTAACACAGTTACTATCCTTCAAAAGCTCTTTGTGTAGTAGAGAAGACACATGTCCACTAATTTCTAAGAAAATTTGATAATCATATAATTATAATAATTACATAACATATAATATATAATTAATACATATATAATATAATATAATCATGTAATAATTTTATAATTGAGAAATATATAAAGTGGCAAGTGAACATAGAGAAGGGGATATTGAATCTATCTGGGAAAACAGGAGCCAGTAGGGGTTGGCTTTGATGGACAAAATCTTCTACATGGAAATCAAGAAGAACAGTGTTCAGGCAATGGAAATACTTGGAACAAAAACATGGAAACAGGGAAGCATAGTGAGTACTCCAATAATCATGGCCTTTGAAATTGAAGTCTACCATTTTGTAATTTCTGCTTACTGGATATAAATCTGCCATGCCCCTAAATTCAGGTTCTGTCAACATTCTGGGTAACAGATTCTTGTTTAATACACAGAAATACTTTTCAAGTGTGTCTACAGCACTCCCAAGAGTTCCTCACAACCATAGAACTCATCAAACATTCACGTGCATTTAGGTCTGCTAAGATCTTACGAAGAAAACACTGTACAAGTCTTTAAAAATATGTACAGACCTATCTGTCTAAAGAAACCAAACTTGAGGTACGAGTTTGCAAATGAACTTCACACACACTCCTCACCCTCCAAGAACTACAAACTCCGATCTCTACGCTCCTAAAGGAGGAGTCGTATGTTTCAGTTGGGAACATGGTGAGAATGTCTTTGTTTTTTCTGTCTGTGTAGATGGATGGAGACAAAGAAACAACTTTAGAAATCCAGCAGAAAGAAAACAAACACCCCAATTTAAAAATAGGCAAAAGAGTTGAACAGACCCTTCACCAACTGGCAAACAGGCACATGAAAATGACGTTCAGTTTTCCCCGCCATTGGAAGAACGCAAATTCAAACCACAATGAGGTGTTACTACACAGCTCCTAGAATGACTACAATACAAAACGCCAACTAAACCAGATGCAGCCAGAATATGGGGCACAGAACCTCTCTCATGTCCCTGGTGGACACGTAAGATGGTAGCCCACTCGGGAGAGTAGGTTGGCAGTTCCTTTTCAAGTTAAACCCACACCTAGCTGGGGACCCAGCAATCCCCAAGCACTTACTAGAGAAATGAACACCCACGTTCATAAAAAACTTGCACACCAAAGTTGAGAGCGGCTCTATTCATACTTGGTGAAAACTGGAAACAGTGAACGGAGTAATAAACAGGAAGGAATTACTGATACCGGGGTCTGGGTGGACCACTCGCTACGTTGCGGGACGGAAGCAGTCTCTGAAGGTGACACTGTATCACTGCACCATGTGACATTCTCCAAAAGACAAAACTATAGTGAGGGAGCACAGATCAGGGGCTGCCAAGGCTTGGGATGGGGGCCTAGCACGAGCGAGTTTTGGGGAAAGATGGAAATGTTCTGAATCCCGACAGTGGCAGTAGTTACAGAGCTCTATTCTGTGTCAAAATATATAGAACTGTCTCCAAAAAGCAGATTTGTTGGATGTTAACACAAAAAATTAAATAACTTTTTGAGAGTGCAAGGGAGATAAAGTCTGCCCATCCGCTTTGCTGGTACTTGGCTTGTGAAGGTTGGTCGCTCTCATCCCTCGGGATCTCAGCAAAGAAATATTCCAAATGGAATACTTGCTGCTCATTGGAAAGAGACCATCCTCAAGTTCTACATAACTTCTTGTGACTACACAGCAGCTCTGCGTGATTCCTCCATCTGTCCTGTGACCTGGATGGGAAAGCAAGAAAGCCCCACTTGATCAAGCCAAGCCAAATGGAGGGGAGATGGGGGTGGGGGGGGAAGGCATCCTCTTCCAGAGAAGCAGGAAACAGCTGAATAAAATCTTTTAACATGTGAATAAAAGAAAGGAGGACAAGCCCATGTAGCAGGTGTCACACGGGGGCCCGGGCCATGACAGACCTAACTGGGAAGGTCTTCGGCCTCAGGAAGAAGGCAGGGAAAGATCTATGGACGGGGAGAGGCCATCATAGAGCAAGTTAGTGTTGGAGAGCACTTGCGGAAGGGGGGATATACTCTGGTCACGGACAGTGTGGACTCTGGACGGTCAGGTCACCTGGGGTCAGATCCCAGCCCTGTTACTTACTAGCTGTGCAATCTGGGGCAAATTATTTAATCTGTGTGCCTCAGTTTCCCCATTTGTAAAACAGGGACAACAACAGTGATGTACTTCCGCGGGTTGTTGTGCTATTCAATTAGTTAATGCACTAATGGAAAATGGTATTTGCATATGGTAAATGCTTTATAAACGCAAGCTACAATTGGGCTACTGTTGTTAGTGTTCATTATTATTATCGATAAAAATCACTGAAGTTGAGTATAACATTTCCGTCAAAATTCCTATGTGTGTTGTCTGAATGCTGTTATGCAAAGTAGCACTGGAAAATGAATTAGAAATTAGTGTCTGATTAATAGTGTATGTTTTCTATGTCACAAACGAATCCGGCATATGGACCTGCGCATTTCTATGATCGGCGGTTGTCTGAGCAGACAGCAGGTGTGAGAGACGGCGCGCACTGGCTGTGAGGGCGAGCACGGCACCAAACGGACTAGGTCGGCTGGTTTCACCCCACCTCGCACTGTCAGCCGATATTATACATACGATGGCATTCTGAGGTGGGCAAGGCAGGCCTGCCCTGAGTTCTAAACATTCACAGTGCAAAATGGCATCACCGTGGCCTCAGTTAGCTCTGTAGATGCCTTTCATGAAAGTGCATAAATCAGACTCTATTTCAATGATGCTGCCAAATGTGTGTAAGAAAAAAATCCAGTTTTAATATTTTACCCAAAAAACCGCAAACCGAAAGCACACCCCCCCCCCCCGCCCACCTCAATGACTGCCTTCAAATACAAGCGATTAAAAAATGGGAACGTCTAGTCTGCTTCAGAGAACCTCTGTTTGCAAGACTTGCTGAAGTTGTCCCTGGGACCTAATCCCTGCGCTTTGCAAATCCTCCTGCAACCAGCACTGGATTTTCCTGCTTCTGCTCCCGGGCTGGCTACTCTCAGGAACAGACTGGAAGGCTTCCCCAGCCGCAGCGTGAGCTGTCCACAGTTCTTAACCTTCTTGCGTATGGAAAAGGCCAGTGTTGATCACGACTTTACAAATTCAAGTTCAGCCAGCAAAAAACCTGAATGGGATAATGAAAAATGAAACCCAAAGCCTGGCCTAATGAACACAAGCCACTTCCTGCCTCGGGACATCTCACAGGATTCCACAGCGCGAGATGGGAGAGCTCCTCTGAATTCCACCCGAGCAAACCTTGTTCGATTGCGAATCCAGCATGAGGAACACCTTAGCGAGTTCTGAATTTTAAAATAACGTTCGTGGGGCGCCTGGGTGGCTCAGCGGGTTAAAGCCTCTGCCTTCGGCTCAGGTCATGATCCCAGGGTTCTGGGATCGAGCCCCGCATCAGGCTCTCTGTTTGGCGGGGAGCCTGCTTCCTCCTCTCTCTCTCTGCCTGCCTCTCTGCCTACTTGTGATCTCTGTCTGTCAAATGAATAAATAAAAAATCTTAAGAAAAAAAAAAAAAAAAGACCCCTGCTCAGTGGGGAGCCTGTTTAAAATAACGTTCGTTCCTGAAGCTCTAAATTCTACCCACGCGTGTCATTAAAACACTATTAACAACAGAACCGCTTTATCTTCTTTTCAAAATTTTTGCATTCCTGCCCAACATCACCACACTTTGTGGATTTCAGGGGAGGGGCTGAAAAAGACCAACTTCTTCACGTTTTCACCTCCTGGGTTTTTAAACTTATGTCTGAATTGGAACTAGCCGCTGGATCTTGGTGCCTGCTGACGTCCTCAGGAAGTCAGAGGGGATCTGTTTACACAGGACAAGTAGAGAGTCCCTTTATCTCCGGATCAGGAAAACTTCAGTGATGAGGCTGCAGAAACTGACGAACAGGCAAGGGACAGACAAGATTTAACGTGCAGTAGAACCCAACCCACGGCGGGGTGAGGCCCGTGGGGAAGAGGCCTGAGCTGGCCAACTGCTCTAGAGGACACCCTGTATCCTCGGTCAGCGGCAGACCCCCTCGGGGCCACGGATCCCAGCCTCGGGTTGGCGTTCTGTCCAGGTCCAAACCTCGGGGAGGCTGACACTCAGTGAATCCTGCTCTGGACTGCCTGGGCTCCAGGACCCGAGCACGAGCACTGCTTTGGAGTTCGAATTGGGCAGGGTTCAGTCCCTGGGTGTGTCGCTCATGAGCTGTGCCTTCTTGGCAAAGGACTTGGCCGCTCCAGCAGTAACGCCACTGTCTTTGGAAGCTCTTGTGAAGATAAATGTTAGCTTATACCAACATCTAACACGATGGTGGCAAACAGATGCTCAACACCACGGCAGAATCACGATCGTTCATTGTGGCTAGCACCACGGTTCATAACAGCAAATGCGAACGCTGACCTTCAGTGAGGTCAGCCTTGACAATGGCTACTGGGCAATTTTTGCACCTCGGGCCAACTGAGGAAATACGACATTGACCTAAGGTGAGGCAAGGTCCCAGACTAGCCCTCCCGTGACAGCCGACCATGAGCGGCCAGGGATGGACTGAGCATTACCTCCACAGCCCCGTCTCTGACTTGACTCTCACAAGAACCTCGCCTTACGCCCACTTCTGCGTTTCAAGAGGGAACACAAGGTCCAGGTAGGTCCAGAGGCAGGAAGAGGATCCGCGGTTCTGCCCTTGCCCTAGATCTTCACGTAGCCAGCTCTGGGTGTGACTTTTAGGTTTAATTACTGCTTGACAGTTAAAAAGTAGCACAAAAAGATCCAGTAACTTGCCTTTTTTTATTCTATTTAAAAGGCAAGGGAAGTGCACGTTGTTGCCCGTTCATAGCATTCTCTCATTCCGTAGAGAGAAGCGGCTCTTGACTCCGTAATGTTGTTGGTGTCCGAGGAATGTTCCTGCAGGTCAAAGGCGGACCATTAATTTTAAAAGGCTAACTTAGAATCTGTCCCCTTCATCTTAAGATGTTCTCTTTTCTTTATTTTTTAAATCTTTTTTTTTTAAGATTTTATTTACTTGAGAGAGAGAGAGAGCACGAGCAGGGAGAGAGGCAGAGGGAGAAGCACACTGCCCTGCTGAGCAGAGAGCCCAACGCGGGGCTCGATCCCGGGACCCTGAGATCATGACCTGGGCCAAAGGCAGAGGCTTTACCTACTGAGCCACCCAGGTGCCCCTTTTTTCTTAATTTAAAGCTATAAGGAGAGCCCCCAAACACCATCTGCCCTTCCTCCCGGACCTGCTCCTGTCAGATGCTCTACCTCAGAAGCGTTATCTCTCGTCCATACGACACTCCCTCACTCAGGTGTCAGCCCCGTCCCAGAGATGAGGTTGGAGAATTCAGGTTTCTCATCTGTCTCTTTTAAATCTTATGAAGGTGGAAAGCGGCGCCCAGACTAGCTGGAGGGTGTCTACTCTTCCCCCCACACGCGCTGCCCATCTAAGTGACGAGCATTAATTCCAGGGGGACTTGTATGATACTAAGGAAAATACACATAGAATTTTTGTTTTGTTTTACCTCTCTTGAAATATTAGACAAAGGCTATTTAGAGAAATATCTCGCTACCAGGTTTTAGCATTTTAGGTCATATAAGCAGTAAGGAGTAACAGTCTCTCACTCACTGATTTGCCGGCAGACATCCGTAAAAGCTCCGTGTCATGGAGATTGACGGTCACACTCTGGGTCATTCCAGAGCATCCGATCGCAAAAGCAACATAGATAGGGTCAGTAAAGGAGCCCCGGGCCCTCTTTCTCCCGCGCCGTCATTTTCAGGCATGGATTCCAGCTGTCGGGTTTGCAGCCCTGCCCACCACTCCTGGCCGAAGGGCACCAGCCTTCCCTCTGCTCTCAGACTCCCGGTTCTCCTGCGATCGCCTCAGTCTGTCAGATGCTCCGAGTCTTGCTCAGCTCTGGGCTGGACCTGCCACCTAAGCTTTGACTCTGAAATTCACCGCTCGCTAGAAAGTGACAAGAACTGACCCTCTCTGTCAATAAGCGTGTCTCGATGGATGCTCACGCCAACATCTGTAACCTTGACCGGGAAGAATTCTACAGGAGTCCTTGACTGTACAAAACTGCGGCCGGTCCCTGCCTATCAAAATCTGGAGAGCAATGGCATAAAGGTCTTTGAGGAGGCTTAGGTTGTGAAAAAAGGGTGTTAGAGACCAGAAGACCCTGAGAGGCACCATGCGACAGGGTTGGAATTTCAGTGACACGGAGCTTAAAGCCAACAGACTTTCCGTCCCGTTCGGTAAGTGCTCCCGAGCATCCTTCTGGTCCAGACCCAGGCAGCGAACACCGTGACCTTCCCACCTGTCGCCCACTCAGTCCGGCAGAGGAGATGGGCCCACAAATCACCATCACAGAAATACGGGAACACGGAGGAGCGGCAGCTACACAGTCCTACTCCACCTCCACCCCAGGCCTGTCCCAGACTTGGCAAGGGGCCTAGCTGGAGCCGTCAGGTGAGACCAGACACACCTACATCGACACGCAGGTGAAGGGGGGAGAGCAGGATTTCAGGGGAGCTGCCGGGCTTCAACGTGAATAACAAATGAAGCAAAGAGGATGAGTGAGAACAATCACAGGAAGAAGAACCTCGGAATTCTCTAGCTGAGCATTTAGAAAATGGGTTAATTACTTTTCTTGAGGGAGACTCTAATTTCATTTTTCCGAGCCAGAGTTATCAAGCCAACCAAGACGTTTTCTGTGAAGCCCTGAGACTCCCTGAAATGTCTGAAAGGATTAACACAATTAAAACCACACACACACACACACACACACACACACACCTGCAGGTGCCCCCTCCACACGCAGGCACATACACACACGTGCTCCCAACACACGCACACTTACATGCATGGACGTGCGTGCACACGTACTCACACACACACCCCTACCTTTGCAAGTAATTTTGTTTCTTGTTTCTGCTAGAAACGAAAAGACTTAGAAGTTTAAGGCTGTTAATTCTTTTTTTTCCACTTTTCACTTTTAAAGCAAACGACATCCTACGGTTGAGCTGAAAAGAAACCCCCAAGAAGACCTGAAGCGAAGACATAAAGATATGATGCTTTAAAAATTGGCCTTCGCTCCAAAGTCCAGCAGCGTGAGGAATACGGAGGTCAGGAGGGCCTAGCCAGTCCCTGGGCCATAAATCACACAGCATTGCCAATCCCAACCTCAAAAGGAAGGATTAGAAATATGGAGGTGGGGAAGGGGAGAGCGGACAAAACATGAGCATAACATAGAACTTGAAAGAGATCTGAAACTGTCATCTCAATTTTATCTTAGAAGGAGGCTGCCACAATATTCACCTGTCACATTTGTCCATTTCTACATAGATACCATGAGGTCAGGTCCTAAACGGACTTAACAAAAAAGTATCTAAAAAGGTCACTTCAATAAACTTTTATTTGATATGATGGTTTTAAAACATTTCAGCAAAAAGAATAAAAATAAAAAGAATAAAATAAAAGCTAATCTTATCTTCTTATTTTCTTTAATTTCCATTCGTATAACATGTTCCAATGTGAAGTACTTTATGGTTCCCTTCTCCCTAACACCAGTCCTCTTTTAGACGGGACTGTTTCCATTTGCTTCACACAATGCCCCCTGCATGGGAGTTTGTCCTTCTGTTGTTGGGATGAAAGCCAGAAAAGCAAAGTTTAAATGGTTGAAAATCCATGAATAGGGCGAAAGCCATGTGATTGATTCTCTAAGATAAAACCTCCTAAAACACACAAGGTAGCAATCTGTCTTCAGGATGAGTCAGTAGGTGGGTTTGGCTCATGAAAGACATTAAAACTGAAAATGCCTAGGTTCTCACTGAATCTAGGTCTTCTCTCTCAGGTTCCTATCGAAAAGTGGGGGTCACAGCATTCTGAGGTCAGAATCCAAAGGACATGTGAGTCCTATCCACTATCCACATTCTTTTGCTGTCTGCCATATAGAAAATGCTTCCTCGGCCCTTCTGTTGGTCTTATGTTCCTACTTTTTACTCAAGTGCCATCGACTTCTGCATCCAGCCGAGAGGGAGTCACGAGCCCAGTGTGTGTCATTCTACCTACAACGACTGAAAGGAACCAACAAAATATATTACACAAGGCCTTTGAAGACACTTGGCATCAGACCTCGAGGGACAGTGGTCGCTCAGAAATGCTCGGCAAAGGAGGGGACTGTACAATTGCCTGGAAGTGAGGCAGACCCTGTAACTGTCCCACAGGTGGCCTGGACTTTCCCGGAAGCGATGCAGGGAGGGAACCGAGGTGAAGCCTGAAGGTCTCCCTAAGTTGGGGAGACAAAGCTGGAAGCCCAGAAGAATCCAGGAGTCCACAGGGCAGGACGTTGAAGAAGAGAGCCACAAGGAGAGAACACTTTGGACGTCTCAGAGAACACCCCTGAGTCTTTTGCCAGGTGTGGATCTGCACTTATGTGTGAGGAAAAAAGGTGGGCCGAGAACCACCCAGAAAGAGTAGAAAGAACAGCCACCGGAGCCTACACAGGGCTGGGAGCAGTTCCTGTCATCGGCGGCTCCTGTGGAAAACCACACACTCCACAGGGCATTGGGTGGAGAACCCGGAGGATTCGGCCCTACACTAAACTGCTGGTCCCCACTCCGCCCACCCGGAACAAGGCTTGAGGGCAAGATCGAAAGGAACAAACGATTTCCAAGTCACAAACACATCCCAGAACGAAGCTTAAAAGTATTTATAGGAAGATAAAAAGACCTAGCTCCTCACCAGGTAAAATTCATAATGCCTGGTATCCAAGGAGAAATGATGACCAGGCATTCTAAGAAGCAGGAAAACATGACCCATAATAAGGGAAAGAATCAACCAAGCAAACTAACCCAGAAATGACAGCAGTGATAGAATTAGACAAGGAAAATTATACAGTTATTATAACTGCGTTACATCTATGAGAGCCAGAGGAAAGACTGACTGTGTTAGATAGAGGCATGGAAGATAAATACACACACACACACACACACACACACACACATATTTTTTAAGATTTTATTTATTTATTTGACAGACAGAGATCACAAGTAGGCAGAGAGGCAGGCAGAGAGAGGAGGAAGCAGGCTCCCTGCTGAGCAGAAAGCCTGATGTGAGGCCCCATCCCAGGACTCTAGGATCATGACCAGAGCGGAAGGCAGAGGCTTTAACCCACTGAGCCACCCAGGCGCCCCCACATATATATTTTTTTAGTTAACTTTTTACAGTTAAACTTCTAGGGATACCTTGGTGACTCAGTTGAGCATCTGACTTGGTTTCGGCTCAGGCCCTGATCCCCTTGGCCACAAGACTGAGCCCCGCATTAGGCTCTATACTCAGCCGGGGTCTGTTTGGACATTCACTCCCTCTGCCCTCCCCTCTCTCAAATAAATAAATATTTTAAAAATAAAGGTAAACTAAAAAAAAAATAAAGATAAACTAAAAAAGAACAAAGTCAAACTTCTAGACATGAAAACTACAGTCTGCTAGATGAGACTAACTGAAAAAAATGAGCAAACCTGAAGAAACAGCAATAGTGATTATCCAAAATGAAATACAGAGAGAAAACAGACCGGAATGAGGTTGGCGGAGAGAGGGAAAGAGAGCGAGGGAGAGAATATGGGACTAAACACCAGGGAGTTTGTAAGACAACCTCAAGTGTCCCGATAGGTATGTAATTCAAGTCCCCAGAGGAAGGGGGGAGGGGAAAAATTGGAGAAATAATGGCTGAAATTTTTCCAAATTTGATGAAAATTATAAATCCACAGATCAATAGGCTCAATAAATCCCAAGTGCATCAAACATGAAGGAAATCACACCACAGCAGAGCAAAATCATATTAAGACCAGTGATAAAGAGCAAATTCGGCAAACTAGGAATGCAGAAGTTCCTTGACTTGACAAAGAGCATGTGCAAAACACCTACAGCTACACCATACGCTCAACGGTAAGAAAGTGGAAGCTCTTCTCCCTCCAAGTGGGAACACGGCAAGGACGTCCCTCTTACCTGCTACTGGACATCGCGCTGCAAGTCCTAGCGAGTGCAAGAAGACAGGAAAAGGAGGTAAAAGGTATACGACTTGGGGAAGAAGACTTAAAACTGTTTGCAGATGACATGACTGTCTACATAGGAAACTCCAAAGAATTAACAAAAACTCCCAGACCTAGTAAGTGATTATAACAAGGTTGCAGGATACAAGATTAATATACAAAAGTCAACTGCTCTCCAAAATACTAGCGATGAACAAGTGGAATTTAAAATTAAAATAGGACACTATTATATAATGCCTCCCAAATGAAGCACTTAGGTGTAAATTTAGCAAAATACATATACAGCATTTATATGTAAATTTACTATAAAGAAATTTTTTAAAGATCTAAAGAAATACAGCGATACTCCAGGTTCGTAAATTGGAAGCCCCAATATTGTTAGAATGTCAGTTTTTCCCAAACTGATTTACAGATTCAACCCATAATCCCAGCAAGCTATTTTGTGCGTCCTCACAAACTGATCCTACAGTTTATATGGAAAGGCAGAAGACCGAGAACAGCCATCATAATACTGAAGAAAGACAACAATGTTAAAGAACAGATACTTCCTGACTTCATGACTTATTAATAGCTACAGTAATCAAAACATGATGTTACGGTGAAGGAACAGACATACAGTCTAGGGCGCCTGGGTAGCGCAGTGGGTTAAGTGGCAGACTCCTGGTTTCATTCAGCTCGGGTGGTGATCTCAGGGTTGTGAGATCGAGCCCTGTGTCCGGCTCTACACTCAGGGCAGCGTCTGCTCAGATTCTTTCTCCTTCTCCTTCTGCCCCTCCCGCTCGTGCTCTCTCTTTCCCTCTCTCTAAAATAAGTAACTAAATAAGTCTTTAAAAGAAAAGGAGAGGAGAAGGTGAAGGAAAATGACCTCAGCTACGGAAGAAACCCCAAGGAAGCAGAAGAAAGGAAGTGATACGCTTCAGAGCAGAAATCAATGAACTAGGACAAAAGACAATAGGGAAAAATCAATAAAATCAAAAGCTTGTTCTTGGAGACAATAAATAAAATTGACAGACCCGTAGCCAAATTACTCAGGATAAAAAGAGACAGGGCACAAAATATTAGAATCCGGAATAAGAGGTAACATCATTACAGATCTACAGATATGAAAAGGACAAGAAGGGTATAATAAGAACAACTTTATACCAATACATTCAACTTAAATGAAATGGAAGTTCTTTGAAAGATAAAACTACCAAAGCTCACAGATAATCTAAATAACTTTATTAAAGGGACTGAATTTATAGTTAACTTTTCCATGAAGAAAACCCTATACCCAGATAACTTTTCTAGTGGACTCTACCAAGTATTTCAGGAAGAAATAATACCAACTTTCTACAAAGTCCTGCAGACAGCCGAAGAGAGAGACTATTTCTCGATTAATCTCCATGCCAGCATGACTCTAATGTCAAAATCAGATCTATTACTGGAAAGTGTGGGTTTGCGGGTGGCACAACGGCATCTCTGATGTTCTGCTGCGGGAATCCAAGATGGTGCCACCACTTTGGAAAATGGTTAAACCCACACCCACTGTTTGGGCCAACCATTCCACTCCTTGGTGTGTACCCAAGAGAAATGAAAGCATATGTCTACTCAAACACTTGGACACAAAATTCAGAGCAGCTTGGTCTGTAATAGCCAAAAACCGGAAACAGCCCAAATGTCCATCACCCAACGAATGCAACAAGTGTCCGCAGAATGGATACACTACTCAGGAATAAAAACATTTTACTGACAGAAGCAACAGCGTGATGAGTCTCAGAATGATTACACTAAGTGAGAGAAGCCAGAAAATAGAGTACCTGCTGAATGAGTCCGTTTATACAAAATTACACAAGATGCAAACTAAGTTACAGGGACAGGAGGTCAGTGGTTGGAAGGTGGGGGGAAACGGGGGATGATGAAGGGGCCCAAAAAACTTCAAGGGGTTAAAATCTTAAAAAAAAAACAAACTTCAAGGGATCATGATGTGCACTCTCTTTATTGGGGTTTATGGTTTTATAGATACATGCATACCACAAAATTCACCAAATTGTCTACTTAAATATGTTCCAATGACGGCGCATCAACGATACTTCCATAAAGTTTCTTTTTTAAGGGAGGTAAGCAGCAAAACAAACAAACAACCCCCTCCCAGTCTTTCGGTAAAAAAAAGAAGAGAAAAAATTAAATATATTTTAATGAATCTGGAAAACCTACTCGTGTGTTACAAGATATCAAAATCCTCATGGAATGAGGCAGGATGCAAAAAAAGAAAGAAAGAAAGAGAAAGGAAGGAAGGAAGGTAGGAAGGAAGGAAAAATATTCAGTTTGAACAAAGAAAGGAAAAAAGATAAATTGGACTGTTTCTGGACCTAAAGGTTATAGCAGATTTTTTATTAAAAAGAAAAGGAGAAGATTTCTAATCAGCCAGGAATTACATCTTCTAGGAGTCATAGTGGAACTGTATTTCTCCCACCTCCCACCCACTCCAATCCTACTCTCTTACACTAGCTTTCAAAATCCCACTGGGAATCCCTCATTCCAAATTTCACAGCTGCTGACGGTCCCACAGGAGCAGTGCCTCAGGGTGGGGATGCAGGATGTCTTCTGCTGAACCCACCCTTGGGGGCTGCTGTGCCCATCACCCCCAGAACCCCTCCACGGAGGGGGATACCGACCTCGAGCACTCTGCTAAACCATGGAGCTGAGTATTCAGATGTAGCCAAGAAGACATCTGGCTCTCTACATTCAAAACCCTGCTTCCAACCCCAATCAAATACACTGGGAAATACAGCTCAGAGTACATTTCCGTAATGTTACCACTTTGCAGAGCGTTTCTGAGTAACAGGAATTGACCATGGAATTCTCCAATTTCTTAAATGCATGTGAAAAGGATACCTGTGCATTTGAGCTATAGCATTTTCCAAAGTGAAACTTTGCAGTTTGATTCTTTACTTGAGATCCTGTAAAATTCAATCTGAAACATGAATACTAGAAAAAAGTACAAGAAAGTCAAGAGACTGGGAGTGGGGAGGAAGAGGAGATGATTAAAATAACCTTGTCAATCTAGACCGTCAGAGAATAAGCATCCTAGAAAGTTAAGTATTAGGTATAATTTCCTATAATTGGGAAAATTACACATTTTCTAGGAGCACACTTTTTTAAAGTTCTGACCATTTTGTTCAATAACAAAAGAAACCACCCAACAAAAAAAATGGGCAAGGGACTCGAACAGACATTTTTTCCAAAGAAGAGGCACAAAGGGCCAATGGGCACATGAAAAGATATTTAACGCTATTTTGGTCATTAGAAAACTTACAGCAAAACCACAATGAGACAGCCCTGCGCACGTGCTAGGATGGCAAGAAGCGACCAAACTGAAAGTAACAAGGCCTGGCAAGGAAGCGGAGAGACTGAGTACCATGACACGCCCCTGGGGAGAACGGGGCGGTGGTTCCTCCAAGAATTAAACACAGACGCACCATTTCACTCCTGGGCTATACACCTAAGAACTGCAAACAGGGAATTGAGTTGAAATTTGCACACTCATATCCAGACCAGTGTTATTCACAATAGCCTAAAGAAACACCCCCACGTGTCCATTCGCTGATGAACGGATAAAGAAAATACGCTGTAACCATACAATGGATAGTATTCAGCAATGAGAAGAAGTTCGAACACCTGCTACAGTGTGGATGGAACTTGAAAAGATTACGCCAAAGTGAAACAAGCCAGTCATAAAAAGACAAATATAGCATGATCCCCGTTATCCGAAATATCTAGCCTGGGCAAACCCATAAAGGCAGACAGCCAGGGGCTGTGGGGGACACAGCGGAAGAAGGGGGCTGTTGCTTCGTGGGGACCGAGTTTCTGTCTGGGGTTATGAAAAAATGCTGGAAATAGACAGTGGTGACGGCTGCACAAGTTTGTGAAAGTGATTCACGTCGTCAGGTTTGTACACTTGAATGTGGTTAAAGGAGCCGATTTTGTTATATAGATTTATCCCCTTAAAAAGGTACCGCCATCTTTCTTCGACCATTTTGAATGACTGGCTTCCAAGAAAATGATATACAGTTCACCCCTGAACAACACGGGGCTGTTCACCAGAGTCCAAAATCCACATAGAACGCGACTCCCCAACAACCGAGCTACGGATTACCTGTTGCTGACGGGAAGCCTCACGGAGAACAGTCTAGTAACACGCACGCTGTGCGTTGTACATATCGTGCGCTGTATTCTTACAATAAAGCGAGCTGGAGAAAAGTAAATGCTACTAGGAAAACATACGGAAGAGAAAATACAGTGACACACCATGTGTACGGACAAACCCCCGCACAGGTGGACCCGGGCCGTTTAGCCCCGCGCTGTGCTGATCAGGGGTAACCCACACCCGTGCTTTCATGCATTCCCGCCCTCGTGCCAGAGGCAGTGCTGGGTCGGGGAGAGGCGAAGTGCAAATCCTCGTGGGCACAGGTGAATGCCAAGAAAAGTGTAAGGGCGAGAGTACAAGCTGATGTTCCCAAGAGGCACGGACAGGGCTCTAAGGTGAGTTTGGCGCATCCAGAAGGCTTCCTGGTGCTGAAGTCAGTGGTGGCTGAGTTTTCAAGGACCAAAGGGAGTTTGCCAAATAGAAAAAAGAAGGCATCCAAAGAAGTGCCCGGTTCAAAACAGCAGCTGACGAGCCTGCATCCCTATTTTTTAAGTTACAAAAATGGAACAAATATGGGGGGGGATAATGAGCACATGACAACCAGGGCCATAAGAAGAAAGAAGTGTGACTATCAGCCATCTAGGAAATGAGCCCAGAAATCAGGAACGAGCCTGCAAGCCCAGGTGTAACTTCCAGTTCCTGCCTTCCTCTCTCCGGGCGAGGGCCTTGCGGAGGGTCCAGACCCCGGGCGCAGGCTATCTGCTGGGATAGTTGCAGTATTCCTGCCGACGCGGTCCAGCAGCCTTACGAGGATGGGGTCGGTTTCTTGGGGCTGCCATAGCGACGACCCACAGCCGGGGGTCTTCAACAATAGGAATGTATTTTCTTAGTGTCCTGGAGGCTGGAAGCCCCACATCGAGGTGTTGGCGGGGCTGGTTTCTCCTGAGGCTTCTCCCTTGGCGAGCAGACACCACCTAGTCCCCATGTCCTCACAGAGTCTTCTCTGTACCCTCTGCACTCCAATCTCCCCTCTTACAGGATGCCAGTCATGAAGATCAGGGCCCATCCCAGGGACCTCCCCAAACCTCCATGACCTCTTTAAAGACCTTATCTCCAACGACAGTCACCTTCCAAGGTGCTGGGCGGTTAGGACCTCAGTGTCCAGGGATCACTAGTCCCCACCAGGTCAGGCTGGTCTGCCCAGAGATTTAGAGCCTGCTAGGGGCTCTCCAAGCAGCAGGACGAAAACCACGTTCTGCACTGCGCTCCTGATTTTACCCCCCATAGTGTACAGTGCCTGGCTCCAAATGAATAAAAAACTCATGACATCGTGTCTGGAACCACCTCGAAGAGCCCTCTGCAGTACTCTGTACCACAGTCACACGCACGCCTTCTGTTCCTGACTCACTTCCCCTCTTTGGCCTCAGTGTGCACGCTGGCTTTTTTTCCCTCCAAAATGCGATCACATTTGTAGCGCTCACAGAATCCTCAAATAGTCTAAACAGTATTTTCATTTTTTTTCCCCTAAGATGTTTTTTGAGGAGCAGGACAACATGACCCTGGGACACTAGCTCTGGGCTCTGTGGTGCTGGTCTTGCTCCGGCCGGTGAACAAGGGCGTGTCCGGGGCACCAGCATTCTCACAGCCTGATGGGAACCCAGGGAGGCGGTGACGCGCTGCTTACATAAGGGTGCTGGGGCAACTGGATTCGGGGGAGGGAGGGGTCACAGCGGAACCCCAGCCCT
Source organism: Meles meles (assembly GCF_922984935.1). Classification (NCBI taxonomy): domain Eukaryota; kingdom Metazoa; phylum Chordata; class Mammalia; order Carnivora; family Mustelidae; genus Meles; species Meles meles. Next base: position 146,427,230 of record NC_060071.1, on the reverse strand, counting down.
GCCTGTTCGCTGCTTGATGAACCCGCGCCACTTACATGCACCCTAGCCCTGCTCAAAATCAACAGAGGCGAGCACCCTCGACATGAAGCAGACAGTCAGTCCTCATAAGAACACAGGCTCAGGGAGGCGGACACGATGGCCTGTTACTATTTAACTGTGCCAAGGGCTTTCAGCAGCTGTAGGCACAATCTCCGCTTGCTCACCGCAAAGCTGAGCGGCCAGAGAGTCAGAGATCCTGTGAACAAAGATGCGTCGGGTCTAGGAGACTTCACTCCCCATCCTCTCTCTCCAAACACATCCCACCTGACCGTTCCCATCACCGTCCACAGGGCAGAATTCTGGAACCCGTAAGTGAAAATCCATGGTGCCCTCATGGCAAGGGGCTGGCTAGAGCGAGTGATGGATGCGGTCAACTTGGGAGGAGCTCCCAGGAAGTGCTCAGCCCTGCTCCAGGTGCAAAGGGTAACAGCTCCCATCCTCCAGGAGCTCGGAGCTAACAAGGAAAACCACAGGAAACCGTCAGTCCACGGGCTACAGGGAGCGATGGGACAGAGTGGCCATAAGGTCCTGGGGAGACTGGGAGGATCCGAGAGGTGGTGCAAAGGGCAGACACTGAAGACAGGTGCTCAGCTCTGCCACGTTCTAGCTAGGAGATACTGGCAATGCTTGACCTCTCTGAGCCTGGGTCTTCTGACTGTAGAGTGTTACATATATTTTAAGTGCTCTCCAAGTGTTACATAGAAGAGTGAAGATAAGAAACAATGCCTAGGAAAGTCCTCCGAACAAATCACAACTCTTCTTCTTTTAGCCTGGGGCAATCAGGGAGAGCTTCCTGGAGGAAATGGTGCAGAATGCTAGTGATCCACAGTGACAACCAGACTGCCTAATCCAAATTATTTCTGTCACAAGTTCACCTTCTTCAGGTACTCTAGGAAATTCCCTTGCTCACTGATTTGCTTCCTTGCTTGTGGTCCCTCCCCTGCTCCCCTACTGGGCCATAGGACCTTTGTGTTGTTGTTGTTCCCTTCACTGCTCTTTCTCTGGAGCCTAGACGTGGGCTTGGCCTGCTGGAGGCACTCAGTAAATACGTGCTGGAGGAAACAGCAGACTGTCCTCGGGTGCTGTTCTCAGACTGTCCTCGGAGCTGTTCTCAGACTGTCCTCGGGTGCTGTTCTCAGACTGTCCTCGGTGCTGTTCTCAGACTGTCCTCGGGTGCTGTTCTCAGACTGTCCTCGGAGCTGTTCTCAGACTGTCCTCGGGTGCTGTTCTCAGACTGTCCTCGGTGCTGTTCTCAGACTGTCCTCGGAGCTGTTCTCAGACTGTCCTCGGAGCTGTTCTCAGACTGTCCTCGGTGCTGTTCTCAGACTGTCCTCGGGTGCTGTTCTCAGACTGTCCTCGGGTGCTGTTCTCAGACTGTCCTCGGGTGCTGTTCTCAGACTGTCCCTGGTGCTGTTCTCAGACTGTCCCCGGGTGCTGTTCTCAGACTGTCCTCGGGTGCTGTTCTCAGACTGTCCTCGGTGCTGTTCTCAGACTGTCCTCGGAGCTGTTCTCAGACTGTCCTCGGAGCTGTTCTCAGACTGTCCTCGGGTGCTGTTCTCAGACTGTCCTCGGTGCTGTTCTCAGACTGTCCTCGGAGCTGTTCTCAGACTGTGCTGTTCTCAGACTGTCCTCGGAGCTGTTTTCAGACTGTCCTCGGTGCTGTTCTCAGACTGTCCTCGGTGCTGTTCTCAGACTGTCCTCGGAGCTGTTTTCAGACTGTCCTCGGTGCTGTTCTCAGACTGTCCTCGGGTGCTGTTCTCAGACTGTCCTCGGGTGCTGTTCTCAGACTGTCCCTGGTGCTGTTCTCAGACTGTCCCCGGGTGCTGTTCTCAGACTGTCCTCGGTGCTGTTCTCAGACTGTCCTCGGAGCTGTTTTCAGACTGTCCTCGGTGCTGTTCTCAGACTGTCCTCGGTGCTGTTCTCAGACTGTCCTCGGAGCTGTTCTCAGACTGTCCTCGGAGCTGTTCTCAGACTGTCCTCGGTGCTGTTCTCAGACTGTCCTCGGAGCTGTTCTCAGACTGTCCTCGGAGCTGTTCTCAGACTGTCCTCGGTGCTGTTCTCAGACTGTCCTCGGTGCTGATCTCAGACTGTCCTCGGTGCTGTTCTCAGACTGTCCCCAGTGCTGTTCTCATCCGCAGTCTTTCCGCACACGCTGTTGCACCTGCTTGTACGAGGGGCAAGGCACTGTGATAGGTACTATGCCATCGCTCGATTCAATCTTGTAGACGACAGAAATTCAGGCTGAGACCCACGGTCTCCTCCAGGCCTTGTGATTCCAAGACCCGTGACTCTGCCACACTGCACCCACCGGGAAGGGGCCTGGCTCTGGTGAGGCCAGGAGAAGATCGACCCCCACGGCACCTACGAGGCCCACGAACGTGGCAGAACGTGCAGGGAGCCGGGAGCCGGGAGCCAACACAGGCACGGGAGGAGAAGCTATCCTACTAGCAGCACGGTCCCCAGAGCGGCAATTTTATAAAAAGAAATAGGGTTAGTATAAAGACACGAGCTACGCATCCAAAGGCCGCCTCCCCCACCGTCCCCTGGAACTGACAGGCATGGCGGATGGTGAGTCTCAAGCTGGAAAGGCAGGGGGGGCCTTGGTCTTATTCCCGGAGGAGGTGCTTCTGGAGGCCCAGCACTTAGGCAGGCGGGAGCCCAGCCTGTCAAGGCTTTGACGCTCCGGTGCGAATCCAGAAGACACAGATGGACTGGACCGGTGACAACCAGCATGTCTGGTGGGGCGAACTGGGCCAAAAAGAGGGAGTGTTAAAATATGAGGAGGCTGGAGGGAGGTTTCAGCAGGCTGAAATGGGGGCTGAGCAATGGAAATCAGAAACACAGCCGAATGCAGGGGAGCACGGCGGGCTGGCGAGTCCCTCCAACGGAGCTTCCTCTCCTGCTACCCTGTGCAGGCAAGTTCAAGTCCAATGTCTTCCGTGGGGGACCCGCATCACCGCATCAACACCAAAGGAAAATCAATGATGTTTCAAAGCAGGACAGACAAAGGGGACAGGTTCTGGAAGTCCCAGTGCAAGAGGTGTTGTACAGGGGAGGGTACAGAAGGAGAACTGCTGTGGGCGGACGAAGAAAGGAATCAGAGCAAGAAGCAGAGGAGGGGTGGGGAGGGCAGACCTCCTCCCCGCGCCACACCCCTGGCAGGAGCACAAGGACTCACTCAACTACCATTCAAACGATGCTTGTGAAAGTACTTCGAAAATGTCACGGTGCCCTCTGTGTGTAAGCGGTTATTTCTGCTGGCGTTATTCAAACAGCTGAGTGTTGTTACATGGGCTACCGGGTCCCCCCTTACACACACACACACACGTGCACGCACACACACGTACACACATACACGCATGCATATTCTCATAGCATTTCCCCTGCTTTCTCATTTCTCCTGCATATTCTCAGCGTTCTCCTGCATTTGGTACTCAAAAATACCATTAACGACAGTGCCATGGTCTAAAAAAAGTGGAATTTTTTTTGGAAAAAGAACCCTAGAATGATAAGTACTTCTAACTGCACTGAAAAGACACATTGTCTGCCCTCCGGTTAGATGCCAGAGCTCCTATTTGCAAAATCATCTGCAACCCTCCCCAGGCTGCAAAACGCCTTTGTTCGGAAAAGAGCAACCCAGTCTCTCATTTCTGCACACCAGGCTGTCTGTCTGCTCACATCACTCAGCTCCACAGCGATGTACCATCACTCGAGGCCGCCGCTTCATCTGCCCTCCTGATGCATGGCCCTCCTGATAGGGGGTGAATACTGTGGCTATCTGACCGCAGATACGCTTCCTGTTAATGGTCTGTGGTTAGCCACAGAAGTACATTATGGAATCCACGTAGGAGCAAATAGAAATGCAATTGTCGATCCTCATCTAAGTGATCTTTAGATCTGCTCCAATTCCGTTTCATCATTTGTTGTCACAGGGGGAGAATACCTCGAGCTGGAAGAAAGTAAGTGTCTCCTCTCTCCTGGTGCAGAAGATAGCAGGTGAAGAGAAAAGACCCCTTGAAAGACCCAGGCTAGAGGCCTGTTTACCCCGAAGAGATCACTGAACCCTAGACTCAGTGCCCTCGTCTGTATCATAGGGAGAGTGACCCTATTTCACAGGGTCACCATGTTGAGACACTCACATTTAAAGAGCTTTACATAAAAGCAGGACAGATTTAGAGGTCCGCGCCAGAATGCGTCCAGCAGTAGTAATGACGTTAGCACCCAGCCTCGGCTCCGCCTGCCGACAATTTCGGGGGACGGTACTTTCCTAAAGCAGGTGATTCCATGGTGAGGAAGTGTGCCCGCTTTGTAAAAATCACAGCCGAACCCTGCCCCGGGCTCTGTGTGTCTTCCCAGCACGGCCACCTCCTTTCATGCTCCCCCCCATCGCCTTGTCATCAGTGTGCTTTGGGTCCCTCTCCGGCGACGGCTGCGACAGGGCCCCTCAACACAGCTGTTATCCAGAGCTGGACCCACGAAAACCACATCTTCGATTCTGAGCCGACCTGCGGATCCTCGTCTGATGTCCCTGTGCGAGTTGTAGGGAGGAACGAGTGCGCTCATAGGAAGTGCATGAGGTTTGTGGGGAAAGGATGACGGTCTCTTTGATCGGACGCTCTCCTGGTCTGTCTGGATATGTGTAGTACTGGTTTGCTAAGAAGTCATTGCAAACCAAAGAGTAAAAACCCTGATGTAGAAAGAAAGTCTGGAAAGGTGCTCCTCTTTATCCCTGAGAACCCTCCCCCTGCAAGCGGTCCCTAACTGTCAGCTGCGCCCTGGCAGTTGCCAGGAAGAACCAAGCTGCACAGGAGTTTCCTGCTGAAGGTACTTCCGCCTGCAACGTGGTGAGCGACTGGCTTTCCACGACGTGTCAGCATCGATCACAGCAAGAGCAACGCCCTACAGTTCGTTTTCAGTCACCACAAAACTAAGAATGATTTATCAATACAATAAAATACTATGTTAACCTCCCTCTGCCTTCAAAAAACACGGTGTATAGGCAGAGCTAAAAAGCTTTAAATGAGGGGCGCCTGGGTGGCTCGGTGGGTTAAAGCCTCTGCCTTCGGCTCAGGAAATGATCCCGGGGTCCTGGGATCGAGCCCCGCATCGGGCTCTCTGCTCCGCGGGGAGCCTGCTTCCTCCTCTCTCTCTGCCTGCCTCTCTGCCTAGTTGTGATTTCTCTCTGTCAAATAAATAAAATATTAAAAAAAAAAAAAGCTTTAAATGAAAATACATTTCAAGATAGATGAACTTGCTCATCCCCCCACCCCCAGGTGGTTGCTGAAACCCTCTTTGGCCAGTTCCTTGGGCGGACGACAGCGACTGCTATGGTGGGTTCTTCCCGTACAAGCCCCCCAGATGCTGATTTACGGGGAACACCTCTAGTAGACAGCCCGATTGTTAGTGAATTGTCTGTGTGCCGCAAGTTTGGAATTAGGAGATTCTTTTGATCCTTTTTTTAAGAAATATTTGGTTATTTTAGAGAGAGAGTATGAGTGGGGGGAGGGGCAGAGGGAAAGAGAGAAGCAGACTCCCCGCTGAGCATGGAGTCCTGCCCTGGTGCTTGATCCCACGACCCTGGCATCAGGGCTCTCAGATCATGACCCAAGCCAAGACCGAGAGTTGGATGCCCAACCTACTGAGCCACCGAGGGGCCCCCTTTGACCTTTAATCCTTCTTGATTTTAGAAGTACAGAATCACATTAGAAAAACATTTTTAAACGTAAGGAGAGGGGCGCCTGGGTGGCTCGGTGGGTTAAAACCTCTGCCTTCAGCTCAGGTCATGATCTGGATCCTGGGTTCTGGGATCGAGCCCCACATCGGGCTCTCTGCTCAGCAGGAAGCCTGTTTCCCTTCCTCTCTCTCTGCCTGCCTCTCTGCCTACTTGTGATTTCAAATAAACAAATAAAATCTTAAAAAAAAAAAAAGTAAGGAGAAATGCAAAACAGTAATCACTGGGCTGGCTGCCTGGTGCCCAGCCATCGTTCAGGGTGGGCGGGGGCATCACCAGGGATGCCGAGCGGGGAGAGCTGAAATGTCCAGTTCCAAACTCCTCCTTCTCCCCATCCGTGTCTGCTTCACCTACTGCCGTGGACGGAAACCGCTAGAAAACGCTCCTGACACGACAGCTCTGAGATGAGCACATGTCCCTCCGCCCTGCCCCGCGATGCCAGAGCCACGGGAAAGACAGCACTTCCAACATTACAATTCCGTCTCTGGCCACCGGACAGAATGAAAATCCTAACTTCCAAAACATCATGCGTATAAAGAAAGAAGGGTAAAATGCCTGAGAACTATGAAACTGTGGATGGGGAAAGGGCCGCCCTATTTGTAGAAGCGAAATAGCTGGCCTGGGGGAGTAGGGGTAGCCCCAAACTGCAACGGCTATTTTTAACCACGCTGCCCAGACCTGAAGTCCGTGTTTAGCTGAGAGACGGAAACATGCGTGATGCGGGCCGCGCTGCTCGTGGAGGGTCCCGCTCAGAATGTTACACTTAGAAGCATGGTCAGATCAGAACTCAGCATTTAATGGAAGACTGGCTGCTTTTTTCACTTTTTCTCTACCCCCCACTAGAGATGTCAGGACCAGGAAGACCCAGGTCTTGGGTTTCCTCCCCCCCCCACCTGCCGACCCGCCCTGACTCCTCTCTGCACCAGAGTCTTTCTCCTCCTGGGTGGTCTTGTCAACTCTTGGGGCTTCAGCCATGACCTCTGTTCTTTACGGATGACTCCTCAGTTGAAGTCTCTGTGGCCCAGACTGTCCCCATCTCCAGACCTGACCCCATCAGCCCACTGACATCTTCACCTGGAGACACAGACACACGTGTGTGTGTGTGTGTGTGTGTGTGCGCGCACGCGCAGAGAGATGAATGTGATCCATGAAGTTAAAGTTGCCGTTTTGGCTGTTGTCACCTTCCCATGTTCCCTCACCCCTGAACACACCGCTGACAGCCGGTCATGACTCTACAGTCTCCGCCTGTCCTTAACTGTTTCCGTATTTCCTCCCTTAATGTCAAATCAATCATCAAATCCTGCCCACTCGAAATTTTTCAATATTGAGACTATGAGACAGCCGTCCGATTGTCAGTGGACCCCATCTCTGTTAGCCCCACCTTGCTGGGTCCTGGGGTTTTCTCTCTGGGCTCCTGGGGGCAGCCCAACTGGCTCACCTACCAATAGTCTTACCAGCCTTCTTCCCTCCCATTCATCGCTCCATCGGGGTGATCTCACAACCTCACAGCGCCACCCAAATCCTAGCAGTCTCCCTGTCTTTGGGAGGAAACACTTAGCACTTGGGGTCCAGCTTCTGCATACACTGTTGCCCCCCACCACCCCCACCAGCTCCTGGGCTCCAAGTTCCCTGAGGACTTCAGGCTCTCTCCTGCTTCCAAGTCTCTTCCCAAGCCACTTGATCTTCGTGGAACCCCTTCCCCTGTTCTTTACTTGGCTTACTTCTGCTCTCCAAAGCTCAGCAGATCTCTGCTATTTCCTCCAAGAAACATTCATCACCACCACCAGATCCGTGAGCTGGGTTGGGAGATTCTGACCATTATCACCCCCACTGACTTGACCCATTCTCCATCAGACTGTGAGCCTGAAAACAGGGATTGTGATGTTCCTCACTGGTACCTCCAACCCCTAGGATGTCACCTGGCACAAAGCCAGCCCTCGGGAGAGATGCCACGTGAAGGTGCTCCCAATACTGATGGCAGCGGTTCTCACAGGAAGGTCCAAGACCCCCGAGAGCCCAGAAGGCCCCTTTAGGAGGTCATGAGGTCAAAACTATTTTCATCATAATACCAAGACTTTATCTGCCTTTGCCACTGTGTGGGCGTGTGCGGAAGTGGTGGCGGGTAAAACCGCGGGCATCTTGGCCCAGTCGAGGCGGTGCCACCAGGTCACTGGGCTCTTTGCTGTCACTGACAGTAAAAACGCCAAGGGCACGTAGGGATAGCTTTGCTGAAGCTGCAAACAATAGTGATTTTAATAGAACTCACCCCGTTAAGAACACGTCTCTAATAATCTGAGCGACAAACGGCAAGTACATAGAAAGCACTTCTGCTGCGTTGACCAAAGTCCACTGGTTGTCCTCAGGCAACGCTCTGTGCAACTGGGCTGGCACTTTCTCCAGGAACCAGCATCTCCACAGGCAGGAACAGCTGCGAGACTCACGGTGGCTATTTGGACGTGAGTGCTTCTAGTCATTTTCTCAAACACGAGTGGAGTGAACTTGATCTTTCAGGAGCCACAATTGACAGTATTTGTTGCCAATGATAAAAAACTGAGCTTTTGAGAAAAAGACAGAACTTTGGAAAACTTGTACCAGCACCCACGAGCTTGATAACTTCCCAACACTTACAGTCTTTTCTGATGGTATCGGCAGTGACATTAAGCCCTGTGATCCTGTTGGTGTTATATAATGAAACACATCAACCCTTGGGTGACCTGTACCATCCAGTGGTTTTCAAGGGACCAAAACCACACAGAGGTCCAGGAGCCATTCAGATGCCAGATGGACCACAAGGTGTGACCTCTGACCCCCAGTGTCAACCCAAAGGACCCAGAGGGGCAAGACAGGCACACACATCTCCATGACAATGGGCTCCCTCCTCTCCTTCGGAACTGGCTTGTGCGCCCTCACAGTGAGAAGTGCGCTTTGTACTTGCGTCTGACAAATGTGCCATTTCAATGAAGGCTTTCCTCATTTCAAACAAGATCTACAACTTTCAAAGCTGGACCAAACTGAGAGGGGATGCGGAGAAAGCCTGGGGAGCAGGATGCCCAGGAACTGGACTCCTGCTGTCACCTCGGACACCAGGTGAGCTGAGCAGAGCGTCCTGTGCTAGGAACCGCATGTCTGCATCTGCAGCTTGGAATACGAGCGGCCTGAGCACAGTGCCCTGTGGGAATCCAGTGAAACACAGGGAAAGTACCTCGCGATGGACCTCTGACTACAGGGTCCCCAGGCCACACTGTATGTCTCCCCGACAGCATTTGGTATCAGTAATAACCCTCTGAAAGGTGGGGGTGTAAAGAAGATCAATGGGAAAAACACAGTATTAGGAAAGAAGGGGGGAGGGGCACCTGGGTGGCTCAGTGGGTCAAACCTCTGCCTTCGGCTTAGGTCATGATCTCAGGGTTCTGGGATCGAGCCCCGCATCGGGCTCTCTGCTCAGCCAGGAGCCTGCTTCCCCCTCTCTCTGCCTGCCTCTCTGCCTACGTGTGATCTCTGTCTCCAGCAAATAAATAAATAAAACCTTAAAAAAAAAAAGAGGAAGAAGGAAAGAAAGGGGGAAAGGCCAGAAAGAGGGAAAAGTAAAACAGCGTGTAACCTTCAGGCTCTGAAGTACCAGCAGATGCCCCCTGAGAAAGCACTGGCTACACAGTCCCCACATTCTCCCTCCTTGAGGTCTCTGTCTTGCAGGAGCCACCTTCTACCTCCCAGCAAATGCAAAAGAACTCGGTGAAGTCCCAGGGCATGAAATTAACATACGGAGATCTCCTGCATTCCTATACACGTAAGGAAGGAGCAGAGAGAGAAACGAAGAAAAAAACACCATTTACAATGGCACCAAAGAGAATAAAATACCTGGGAATAAATTTACCCAAGGAGGTGAAAGGCCTGTACTCTGAAAACTGTAGAACACGGATGGAAGAAATTGAAGACGACACGAACAAATGGAAAGATATTCCATGTCATGGATCGGGAATACCAATATTGTTAAAATGTCCATACCATCCAAAACAATTTACGGATTTAATGCAATCCCTACCAAAATACCAGCAGCCATCTTTCACAGAACTAGAACAAATAACCCCAGCATTTGTGTGGGACCCCCGGAGACCATGAGCAGCCAAAGCAATGTTGAAACAGAAGCAAAGCCGAAGGCATCACAAGTCCAGATTTCAAGATAAACTTCGAAGTTGTGGTCATCAAGACAGTCTGGTACTGGTACAAAAAAAGACACACAGAGACCAGAACAGAGAGCCCAGAAATAAACCCATGTTTATATGGTCAATTAATCCACAACAAAGGAGGCAAGACTATACAATGGGGAAAAGACAGTCTCTTTAACAAATAGTGTTGGGAAAACTGGACAGCCACACGCAGAAGAATGCAGCTGGACCACTTTCTTACACCACACAGAAAAAATAAAAATAAACTCAAATTGGATTAAAGACCTAAGTATGAGACCCGAAACCATAAAATTAATAGAAAATCTAGGCACTAATTTCTCAGACATGGGCCATGGCAACTTCTTTCTAGATATATCTGCTCTGGCATGAGGAGCAAAAGCAAAACTAAACTACTGGACGACATGAAAATAAAAAGCGTTCACACAGCTAAAGAAACAGTCAACAAAACAGAAAGGCAACCTGCGGAATGGGAGAATTTGCAACTGACATCTGAGAAGGGGTTAATGTCTGAAATATATAAAGAATGCATACAACTCACTTCCCCCCCAAAAATGCAATTAAAAGATGGGCAGAGGCCATGAACAGACAGTTTTCCAAAGAAGACATACGGACGGCCAACAGACGCGTGAAGGATGCTCAACATCACTCATCACCAGGGAAATGCAAACCAAAACCACAATGAAAAAAAAACTGCAGCGAGATATCCCCGCACATCTGTCAGAAAAGCTAAAATCAAAACCGTAAGAAACAACAAGTGTTGGTGAGGATGTGGGGAAAAACCCAGTAGACTGTTGGTGGAAATGCAAACTGGTATAATCACCATGGGAAACGGTATGGACTTTTCTCCAAAAGTCAAAAATCAGACTATGGTATCATCTAGTAATTCTGCTGCTGGGTATTTACCCGAAGAAAACAAAACCACTAATTCAAAAAGATGTACACAGTCTAATGTGTATAGCAGCCTTATTTACAATCGCCAAATTATGCCAGCAGCCCAAGTGTCCATTGGTAGATGAATGGATAAAGAAGATGCGGTGCGTATATTACACACAAAATACAGACTCTTGCCTGCGGAGAACAAACTGAATGGTTGCCAGGGGGAGGCGTGTGGGGGATGGGGGAAATAGGTTAAGAGGGTTAAGAGTAAACTTTCCACGAGGAGCTCTGAGTCACCGATGGAATTGTTGAATCACTATATTGTATATCTGAAACTAATTAACACTGTATGTTAATTATACTTGAACGAGGAAAAAAAACACACCAAATGCGTGTCTTAGGTAGAAGCTTCTCCAAGAGACAAGCAATGTTCAGTGTCACCAACGTGATTTATCTCTCAAACCATAAAGAAGAGACAGAAGAAAAATCACCAACACCCTAAAAATCCCCTTAGTGTATGGAAACCCACCAAAAAGCAACTTGGAAATGTCCCTCCATGATCGCTTAGGAGTTAAACTACGAATCTCTAATTCTGCCATCCAACCAGAACTGCTCTCCCAGACCGCAGAAAGTATGACAAAGACCTGCTGAAATCTGGCTATTGAACATAAATATCTATTCATTCCCATTTAACAAAAGCAAACAAAAAGAAACCATTGTTTATAGACAAAAGAGAGATCATCACAATTTTCTCTAAAACAAATCAGTGCTAACCTCCACACAACAAGGGATACATCGTCACCATCACCGTATGAGAAGATGACTGTTTGTTTCTAAAACAAAGCCTCACGGATCAGTTTAGGGGAATATTCAAGCTCACAGTTTTCAAAACGAGGCAATGCCCCAAACCCCAAGCTGTGGGGTTGTATAGGAAAGTTCTGGAACCAATCCAAGAGAGTGTGAACGCTGGTTCTGCCACTCCCTTAGCTGTGCGACCCTGGGCAAACTACTAGGCCTCCTTGGGCCTCAGGTGTCCCATCCATAAACATGCGTTAACTCAGCCCACCAGCCACAGGACTGCTGGAGAGTAGAGAACAAGCTGACCTAGCACAGCACCTAGTACAAACTTGCTTGGATAGGACCACCGAGACCTGCCTGCTTGACGGACACCCTGTGGGAAGAGTCATCTTCATGGCTGGGAGGTGACCTGCCCATATACCCCAGATCTGTATCAGGGAGAAGAGGAGAAGGAAGGGGAGAGGGAGGGAGGGGGGAAGGGGAGAGGGAGGAAGAGGGGAGGGGAGCTGGACCAGCTTCAACAGACTCCATGGGGCGGGAATGCAAACCTCCGTGTTCTACAAAACAGCCTTAACTTGTATTTTAACAAACTCCGCTCTTTGCCCTATGACCTATTAATTTAAAAACTGCTTTTGGGGCGCCTGGGTGGCTCAGTGGATTAAGCCGCTGCCTTCGGCTCGGGTCATGATCTTAGGGTCCTGAGATCGAGCCCCGTGTCGGGCTCTCTGCTCTGCTTCCTCCTCTCTCTCTGCCTGCCTCTCTACTTGTGATCTCTCTCTGTCAAATAAATAAAATAAAATCTAAAAATAAAAAAAAAATAAAAACCGCTTTATAATAAACTTGGTTCCTTTGACTTTTTTTTTTTGGTTCTTTTTTTAAGGTAAATTTCTGCCCTGCGTCCTGGCAGGTCCCCCCCATCTCTAGGTTTACAGAAAAATGACAACAGCTTTGCATTCTTTACTGTTGGAGGGGGGAGAACAGTGTGGTCTCTTAGTTACGAGTTACAAGAACACAAAACACTGCAGAAGTCTGTAGGGTGTCAGATACAGGACCATGGCCCCCGTCGGTCCCCCATGGATCCCGGCCTCAAAGCCCATCAGCCCCTCCATGCCCTGTGCAAAACGGAGTCTGGGTCAGAAATCCCAGCGCATAAACCTGAGGATCCACGTTGTCCAAGGTTTACTACCTCTAGTTGATAATTTACTACTGACCGGGATTAGCAAAATCATATGCAAAGTTTACTGCCTCTTTACATCTCTACATTTTAGTAACAGGTAGTTAACTCCTGTCAGTCTGATAATCTACCAGATTTGTCCTTTCTGCAACTAAAACCCATATAAATGTACATGTTACAACGTTTGAATTTTTGCCTTGAAGATTTTTTTTTTGAAAGCTAAGCAACTGTCGTATTTTTCCCTTAAATCAAAGGCAGTATTTCTCTTGCACGAATTTGTCATTTGTTGTTGCCTCACCAAGAAACATGAAATTGACAGGGTTGCTATTTCAGAGCACTCAAAACTGCTTCGGCCGGCCCCGGCCAAAAAACCCTTTTTGCTGGGCATAATAAGATTAATCATCTTTCCTCAAGAAAGGTAACTAGCAAAGATTCCCGGGCCAAAGAGGGCCCTTCGTTTCCAAGGGCGGCACCTCATTTATTCAGCCTCGAGGAGAAAGACGTGGGGCTGACGGTGTGGAACGGATTTTTTGGCAGAGTGAATTAGAGATCCTTCGGCTGGAGGGCCCTCTGCCCGCGCTCCCCTTGCTAGCAATGGATCAGGGGAGAGAATCATTACACTTAGAAAAGCCTCATCCCTTCACTTGCTTTTAAAACCATGTGAGAATGTTTGGCTAAAGAAAAACAAATTGTAACAAAGCAGTCGTAACTGAGATGCTAGCGGCTGGGAACTCCAAACTATTCCGAGCCTCCATTCAAAGGGTTATACTATTTCCTTGACCCCTGAAACTTTCAGCAACCCCACCGAGAAGCCTGTGTTCACCCCTCCCACCCACCTACTTCAAAAGGGCCCTAAATCTTAACACTCTGAGTCTTGTTGGTATGGAGGAAACCTCTGAGGCAGACAAATTGGTAGGACCCATTGTCTGGGGAGGGAAGAGGGCCATGCACCCTGCGAGCACATAATCAACCAGAAAGGGTCACCGAGAGGCTCCTGGCAGGGGACAGACTCCCGGGAACACCTGAATGCTGCACAGCGAGGGCTCAGATGCTAATTCCCCAGCCTCCCAGCTACCATTTCTAGCTAAAGTAGGTCAAAAAAGGAATCCTCGTGTGAATGTTGCCTAAAATCTACATTTTTAGAGCTAAACAACATTCATTTGATTGACCTGCCCCAGTCTATCCCCAGACGATCTGGGGTCCTAAAGACACAGCCTAGTAAGTGCCCGCAGGCACAGGTGACTAAGACAGAGCTGCCCGCAGGGGTGGAGAAGCCCCCCCCCCCCCCCCCCCCGCCACCATGTGGGCAGGGCGAGTGCTGGCATGCGTAAGGCACAACCACACAGACTAATTCACAGGCAGGGAGCAGGGAGCCCACTTTGCAGCACAGAAAACCGAGGCACACCGAAGTCGAGGCTTTGTCCCAGGAATCTGAAAAGAGCCCCTAGTCCATTAGGATTGGGCTTTGAAAAGATGAATCTCAAAAGGTAGAAATGGGTCCAAATCAACAAATCATTAGGAGGGCCTCGGCAGGCAGCAGATCAGGGAGCGCACCAGGGTGGGGTCGGCGGCTGGAGAGCACAAGCGTGGGGACCGCCGCTGGAGAGCTAGGTGTCCCCGAACCACGCAGCACCCCCCTCCTCTGCTTCCGGAAGAGGCCAGGCCCAGTGTGAGGAACCCCAACGGCCTACCAGCTGGAGACAGCAAGCAGATGCCAAGCGTCACTGTTGCTTTTCGCCAGGCAAGCGCCAGGCCTTGTTAATAGGAGACACACAAATTCATGGGGCCAGAAGCAAGGGAGCGTGGGTGGGAGAGACGAAGACAGCACAGTCCGGGCACTCTCCCTGAGCTTTGCTTTCTTAGGACAAAATTCCCCACAAAATCAGGAACAGCTGGCTGCCTGGCTCCGTGGGCACCGGGCTGGCTCTGGGGCAGGTGGCTGCCCCATCGCCGCTTTGCGGTTCCCTCTGGGGACACCCTGCACCTGTGAGCCAGGCTTTCCCCTGAATGTCAGCCATGCATCAGGCCAGCGTGAAGAGCCTCACCAGGAAGTTCCCTGGCCACGGGGCCAGCTTGGCCGTCGGGTCCCAGGGGCGCACAACCCCTACCCCCTAAAGCCCCGGTGCCTAATATGCGTCTGAATTCAGATTCTGACCTCTGAACGGAAGCCTGGGACACAGATTTATTAACCAATAGCCCCAGAAGCCCCTGGCATAGCATCCATAAAAACACACTCAAAAATACAGGAAAGCAGAACTCGTATCTAAAAAGAAAGAACTATAAACCATTAAAACCACATGCTTCAATTCAGATGAGCTGTTTTTTTTCCTCACCAAGTGATTTCAGAGCAGGCCAAGACTAACAAATGAGTTACCAAAAAGCATTTGGTACTCAGGGCTTTCTGGACTTTGAAATCACAGATAAGGGAGATGGGCTGACTTGGCAGCTTCTTCTCCCTTGGGGCTTCTGGATCTCGGGGTGGGTCTAGCAAATAGGCAAAGCCCCAGCCTGGGCTCCAAGGCACCTGTCCGAGCGCCGAACACACTTGTGGCCACACCTCGGCCGGAATGGAAAACCACACGCAGAAGGAGGTACCACTGTGACTCTGACAGTTTCTCCAGCCGTTAAGAACCGTCAGATGGGGCGCCTGGGTGCTGCCTTCGGCTCAGGTCATGATCTCAGGGTCCTGGGATCGAGTCCCGCATCCGGCTCTCTGCTCGGCAGGGAGCCTGCTTCCCTCTCACTCTCTCTGCCTGCCTCTCTGCCTACTTGCGATCTCTCTCTGTCATAAATAAAAAAATAAAATCTTTAAAAAAAAAAAACAACAACCGTCAGATGGTGATTTCAGAGAGAAAAGGAGTTTAAAAAACCAAACCAAACCAAATCAAGGCACTCTACCCAAATGTGGTCCTGAAGTGTAAGGTCAACGTCCAGTAAATATGGTATTTAAGAAGACAAGGAAAGTCACACTTTTAAGAAAATGCCATGGAATCCTGTAGATAATCTTATAACGGCTTACGTGCTAGGCATCCAGGTTTCTAAATGTCAGCTTTTCCTAAAGCAGAATGCATTAATAATTTTCTAGATCCAGCAAACAACAGAACTTGCAGACTAAGAGGCAATTATCCAGGCCTTATGTTCTCTCTCAACAGAGTGCTCTGCTAAAGGTAGATTACCAGATGGAAGTAATTGCTCAGGCAAGGACGGGGGTAGGGAAGGCACGGCTCCAAGGGCCCTGGACGGAGATGTGCCCGTGAGGCCTGTCCCTGCCCCGAGTGGCTGTGGCGAGCAGGCAGCACCCATCCGTCTCCCGGACCCTCTGTCAAATGCGTGTCATGCCAGGAACTTTACTCACCTCAGAGCCTGCTTGTGAGAATTGAGAAACAGACCTGGAGGAGCTTTTGGATCTCTAAAATACTGGAGGAGAGATTGTTTTCCATTGGGGCTATATTCTCAGGTCAGTAAAGGGCATGAAAATAGCATCAAAATTACCCTTGAAAAGTCCCTTAGTCTGCAGTCCTGACATACGGGTTTCTGTGCACAACTGTCCCATCTCTCCATACATCCCTCCAGCGCTGGAACAGATGACAGCTGGACCATGCTTAGAGGCCATGGTGAATAGAAACTGGGTAAATAAAAAAAATAAAATTGTACATATGATTTTGTTGTGTGTTTTTTTTTTTTTTTTGAAGATTTTATTTATTTGGGGTGCCTGGGTAGCTCAGTGGATTGGGCCTCTGCCTTTGGCTCGGGTCATGATCTCAGGGTCAAATCAGATAAAATCTTTAAAAAAAAAGATTTTATTTATTTATTTGACACAGAGAGAGATCACAAGTAGGCAGAGAGGCAGGCAGACAGAGAGGAGGAAGCAGGCTCCCCGCAGAGCAGAGAACCCCATGTAGGGCTTGATCCCAGGACCCCGAGATCATGAGCCAAAGGCAGAGGCTCAACCCACTGAACCACCCAGGTGCCCCTGTACAGATGGTTTTATTCACAGATCTAGTTTTCCACCAACACAGGCACACACACGTGCCGTCCATGCGTGTTGGGAGCCTGTGCGCTGACCCTACCCTACGCTCGTTAAGGGGCTTTGCTACACAACACTGAGCTATCGCACTCCTGTAAACAAGGAAGAAGCTGTTTCCGTGACACTGAAAACTCTTCAGGATCGGGAAGTTCTCCCTTGGCCTTTCGTGGTGATTTAAAGGTAACGTGGCCCTTTCTAAAATTTTACCATTGACTTTTCATTCGACAAGCACTCATCAAACACACTCGGCGTGCAAAGCACCTTGCAGAGCAGCGGAAGGGATGGAAGCCAAAGGACAACATAGGGTCCCCGCCCTCACGGAACTCACAGGCTGCTGGTGGGAAGCAAGGTTGTGCAGCCAACCCCAGCCACGTGCATGCTGGCGGGAACCACGCCCCAGCCACACGTGCAGGTGCCACAGTCTGGAAGCGCAGGGGAAAGCGGAAGTAGCTCCGGGTGGACGCGGACTTCGCTAGGAGACGGTCTCAGCGGGGCCCCGGGGGGAGCTGCACCTCAGCATGGGAACAGGAGGGGATAAGGTCGAGAAGGCATGACCACCGAGCCATGGCAGCTCTCAGCGCGCTGGAGAAATGACGCACACGGTAGGCAGAGGGATGGGCTGAGACCCCAAATCCAACATTGATGGGATGCCTCCTTGGCATCAGGAACCAGGCTAGATCAACGCTGCTGCGACCGTCAAGACAGCAGGAGGGCAATGCTCACTGCCCAACACGCACCTCTGCACTGTGGACCACACCACTGGGCCTCTCGCGTGGCCTCCACGTCCTCCCACCACTCTTCTGCTCTGTCCTCCGCGCCGGGAGGCTGCTGGGGATGGGGGTGTTGGAACAGGCTCCTTTGAGTCTGCCCAGCGGGGCACGGAGCTGCGATGGGAGGAAGCAAGGAGCGTGGGGTCAGGGTGTCAACTCCCCCGGCTCCTTCGTCGTGGACAGAATCGAGATTCCAGCGCAGACCTGTCCTTCTCCAAAGCCCATGCTCGGACCCTTGGAAAAAGCACTGCATTGATAGACCACCCAGGGTTTTGAAGGAGATGCACAGAATCTTTGGTGCTAATTCCCAAGAGCTAATGATTCATTTTGCACAGAGGCAGCCTTGGCTTGGTTGTTTTTTTGTTTTTTTTTTTAAACGGTCCTGCAAATGAGATGCTCCAATCAGACAGTCATGTCAGTGGATTGTGCCAAATGTGTAACAGCGATCTCTAAAAAAGAAAGAAACTCAGGAGATATTCCAAGACTCCCGCCCAGATCTCTCCTAGATCATGGGTCTCACATCTGCTGTTTCCTTTCTTAGGTTCTTAGCTAATTGCGAGAGAATGCGCGCTATTGGTGATCAGAAGGCATATGTCACGGAATTTCTTTAGCAGACATATGCCCCTCATCATTTTTTCTAAACTGCTCTAACATTTTTTCCCCACCTCCTCCATTCCTAAGAGAACTTAGACACTTGTGACCCTGCTCTGCTTGTCAGGGGGGCCCTGTTGCTGTTCCATGGGTGTTAAGGACAGTTCTGAGCCTGAGCCCTGCTTCTAGAACTCTGCACCGCCCTTCCGGAGCCGGGCCTCATACTGACGCTAGCTTGGGGGAAAGAACACACTTTTTATTACAGGGATCCCAGAGATAAGCAGCTTAGACTTTAAACAGGCTGAGCAGAGCAGCTGGATGGCATGTGGGTGTGATCAGGTGACACCCAGCAGACGCTCTGACAGCCTTGAACTTTGAAGAAATTATCCCACTCTTTGCGCCCGACTGTGCACCCTTAGTTAGACGGGGTTCAGTTTGGGAATTCTAGAACTTCCCCAAACAATAGTTTTTAAAAGTGTTCAGCAAGTGAAATAAGTCGGACTCCTGGCAGATGAATGGGGGTTTTGGGGGCCTGGGGGCGGGGCAGGAGGGTCTGGGTTTAAGGGAGTTTCAGCTCTGCACCATGACAGGAGTTCTGGGATGGACAGTGGTAATGTGACTGTGCTTAGTGCCACCCGACAGCAAGCATCACAGGGTTAAAAGGGTGTGGTTTAGGCTACGTGCGTTTTCCCCCAGTTAAAGACTTTTTATAAGGGTTCGGGGGAAAGCGAGGGAGTAATGACAGTACGAGGGGTGTAGAGAGGAGCGAAAAGCACCAGAGCTGCTCACGAGGAGACTGACCAGCATCACGGAGGCTGGCAACAGCCGTCGCAGGGGCAGTTCAGAGAGAACGACGAAGCTTCCTCAGCAGGCAGTCACCAGACTGAAATGGCATGGCCTTTGGGTCAGTGAGTGGGCACGGAGGGCCTGCGGTGTGGTCGTCTGGGGGCCGCTGGTTCGGACGGACAGCAAGGTTTGCAGTGAGACTCAGACAGAGGCTGGGGCCACCGGGGGAACTGGCTTCGAGTCGCTGGGTTCTAACGGCCAAGGAGCGGGCAGGTGACGAAGGACCGGGAAGGCAGGGCCCCGACCTGTGAGGATGCCCGTCAGGCAGGTGGGACCTTCCAACACAGCGGAAGAAGTCGGGGCGGCAGAATCCAAGGCCGCTTGCGGGAGAGGAGGCCCCAGGCCACGGAGGCAGCGGGGAGGCGGTTCCAGACCAAGCCCCTGTCCTCTGGGCTATGGGGAACTTCCGTGGGACTCTGAACAACTCAGAGATAAACGGGATTTCCGCCTCAGAAAGTGCTGAAGTGGGACGATGGGAAGGGAAACGGGGTGAAGACAAGGAAACATGTCCTGAGACCCCACAGTGAACCACAGAAAGGCACACAGGTCTGAGCCAGTATTCGGCATGTGCCCCTCTCCCCCTGGAGAAGCAAGGCCCAGACCGAACGCATCCCTTAAGCCCCCTCCGTGTCCGTGATCGTCCCCACCCCGACCCATCACCTGCTCCCGAGCATAACCAAGCACTCAGCAGGCTGTGGACAGCAGAGCCCGGCACCTGGGTTCAAATCCCAGCTCTGCCAAGCACTGGCCGGGGGACCTCGAGCAAGTCACCCAAAGTCCGGGGCCTCTGCTGCCTCATCAGTCAAACCAGAGATGGTAACAGGCATCACCTCTAAGGGGTGCGATGAGGATGGAGGAGGGGGGTACCCATAAAGCACCTGTCACTGCTTGCGGAGAGCACCGCCCCTCCCCCAGCCCTCCGCAGCCCCGCAGGACAGCAGGCCGCAGCCCCACCTCGGAGAGCACAGGCTCCAGTCTGGACGCGGCGACTGTGGCGACTGTGGCGGGAGCACCAGCCGTCCGTCCAGGATGCGGTATGAACACATGTTCTTAGGTAATTAAATTATATCCACTCAGTACCAGGCCATTTTCAGGGAAGGCGAGGAGAGCGCGCTCGGGGCCAGATCTGCCTCTGAGAGCCCTGGATGTGGGCCGTCCTGCTTAATTACTTTCTACAGGACTAATTTGGCGGAGCCAGGTTAGCAGGTCATTATCTTTATCAGGTCCCCCATCCGGTCCCCGAGGAGCGGCTCCTGCGGGACGGCTGGGCACTGCGAGGGGCTTCCTAACCGAGTGGCCTCCCTCAGCCCCGAGCCCAGGGATTCTCAGCTGTTTGCGGGGCGGGAACTGGGGCTAAAGCGTGTCCCGCTGCTCTAGCGCAAGCGAGTCCTGAGTCCAGCCAACCGTTTCCCGACGGGAGCACATTTTTCTAAGAATGGTAAAAATTCCTGTTACACAAAACAACTTTTTCGGGGGGCTGTTTCACCGCCAGATCTCTTCTGATGTTAAAAACGTTGGTTTTGCCAAGAACTACTTCACGGTGTCAATTACTTTGGCTGAAAATACTGTGCTTTAAGCCCGTTGAACCGCCAAGTGCTTTTCGCAGACGTTCCTCCTGCGGCTTCAGAGCCGGCGTCCAGCTCCCGGCATTCTGGGCCGTCTGTGCCGACCAGGCCGGGCTCGTCCCCATCACATGTCACCTGCTGCCGGCCTTTCGCGACGAGGTCCCCTGGCCCGCAGTGCCTTCCCTTTGGAACGCCCAAGTCCACTGGTTCTTTGATGTGGGGAAAAGCTGAACGTCACGCGATGTATGCACGTACGCACACCCACGGGACACGTGGGCCCACCTGCCTACCCGGTAGCTCTACGTAGAAATACACGTGCTCCTCAGGCATACGGAGAAGTGGCGTGACTGCGTTCTCCAGCCACAATTTAGCATGCACCTGCGACCCGGGAGCCGTTTTGCTGGTATGTGTGTTGGGGAGGGGAGCTCCGGGACAAGGACGGTGGTCCCTGGTCCCACTCAGCCGGTGTTCGGCAGGAGACCCACACGGGCCCAGGTGTAGCCGAAGCATGGACACCAAGAGCATTCGCCAAGAGACTCTGCCCAGAAGGTGGTGACAGCCTAATGAGGGACGTGAGACAAAGCTGCAGTGACAGGCCTCTGGGATAATCACGGTAACGGAGATTTATGCCGGATAACCACATGGCCCCGAGGGGAGACCTCACTCTGCTCAGGCAGGTGGGAGCCAGGAAGAGCCGGGAGCTGGCTAAGCCGGCAGCCCCCCCGCCCCCAAAGATGCCCTGGGAGGGAGGGGGCGCGCTGAAGACTTTCAGTCAGGAGCCTGCTATGATCAGATCTGTCTTCCAGAAAGAGCATTCCAGAAACGTCCCGCTTCTCCCTAGGTGAGCTCATCTGTGCCATGGATTCTGCTACTATCTACTGATGGCTCTCGAATTTTTTTTAAAGATTTTATTTATTTATTTGACAGAGAGATCACAAGCAGGCAGAGCGGCAGGCAGAGAGAGAGAGAGGAGGAAGCAGGCTCCCTGCAGAGCAGAGAGCCCGACCCCAGGACCCTGGGATCATGACCTGAGCCGAAGGCAGAGGCTTTAACCCACTGAGACACCCAGGCGCCCCTGGCTCTCGAATTTTTTACACCTGCTCCAGACTTCTCTCCGGCTCTAGACCCCACAGCCCACTCAGCCCTTCAGCTGGCATGTTCCACAGGCCCTCACACCCGCAAGCCACAGCGGAACCGTCATCTGCCTGCCCGTCCTTCCAGCTCTTTCTATCTCAGCAAGTGGCCCTCATTCAGGTGAGCCACAAGCCTGGCTCCCTTCCCCCACTGCCCTGGACGACACCAGTCCTGGTGAGGTGGGCCCCCGGCACCCCTCAAGTGGAAACCCCCCCACGCACTGTCCCCTGGCTTCACTCTATGGACTCCCGCCCCCACCCTCCCCTCCCCTGCCAGCCTACCCTCCGCGCTGCAAGGGGGACCCCTCTTTCAAAAATCCCTGAGGATCTGGCCACCTCACTTCCTTGCCTCAAAATCCTCTGCCACATTCTCTCTGCTCCTCAGAATAAGACCAAACGTCTTAATGTGGCCGAGAAACCCCAAGTGTGGCCCAGAAGCCCCACAGGACCCTCCCAGCTTCATTTCAATCCACTCCTTCCTCTTTCCCCCTATGAGACCTTTCCATTTCCAAAAGGTGCTCCCGCCGTCCACTTGCTCATCGCTTTCCCTGGTCTGGATGGCTTTTCTCTCCCCATCCCACCCTCTCCCCACCCCCTTGCAGGGTTTGACTCCACTCTCCCTGGAAAGAAACCCTAATGCACATCCCTCGAGTCCCGTGCCCGGGAACACGCTACACGGTTCCTTATACTTAGGACCCTCCGTCCCCGGGGCCATCAAGTCACTCATCAGAAGGAAACAAGGAATATCTAGATCCCAACGAGCAGTGCGGGGTTCCGGAAGGCAAGGGCCACACTGACCATGTGCGTCCTCGGGAAGCCCCCTCCATCACTGAAATAATGAGCACCACGGATATTCTACTTGTTTAATAAAAAAGGAACACGTTGAAGGGGGCTGAGACTGGAGGCAGAAAAGCTAGTTTGGGGCCATTTTCAAAAACACAGATGGAAACCCAGCTGAGAAGTGATGAGCCTCTGAACTGAGCAGAAGGGTTGGGTTGTCGGACGCTCAGGGAACAGAACCCACAGCGCCCACCGAGACGGGAGGATGCGGCACAGAAAAGTCCAGGACGATTCTCAGGGAAATCTAGGGCAGTTTATTAAGCCCAGAGAGTTCAGATCTTTTCCAGAAAGCTGGCAGAATAAATACTGCATTTTAAGACACAACTAAGTGTTCTGCAGACATGTGGTTTCCCACACCAAGAGCATTTTCCGATAAAGATACAGCTGTAGAGGAAACCAAATTGGAAGTGCATCTACCTAACTCTTCATTTGAAAAGTGGGACTTTAAAGAAAGATAGACCCTTTCAAACAGCGATTTCTTTACAGTAAGCCAAAGAGGATGGCCCCTGTTGCCACTCATACCCCAGGACACTCCCAGGCCAGGACAGCATCAAACAGACATGTTCCTTCCAGCAGAATAGTAAATGCAGGTGCCAAACATCTAGTGAGAAATTCTCCAAGCTTCTGGGGGCAGGGGGCTGTAGTGATTCATAGTTACACAGATTTAGAGTTTACAACATAGTTTTTTTTATTACTAATGTTTCTGCTGGCATTTCTTAAAAGATACTTATTTATTTGACACAGAGAAAGAGAGCACACAAGCAGGCAGAGAAACAGGCTCCCCGCTGAGCAGGGAATCTGTCTGATGCGGAGCTTGTCCAATGCAGGGCTCAATCCCAGACTCCCTGGGATCATGACCTGAGCCAAAGGCAGACACTTAACCGACTGAGCCACCCAGGCGCCTCTCTGCTGGCATTTAAAACATTTTGCTACTATTAGAAACCCTCTAATAATAAGCTAGGATTTTAAAGATGAATAAAAATATTTTTCCGGAAAGATTTTTAGTAGCACAAGATGCCATTTATTTCAAGTCCCTACTAATAAAAACAATGCTTTAATGTGGAATTTTCAATGCCACTGTGATGAAGTTTTTCACGCTACTGGTTTTATGGCCTGAACAGACTGTACCACTAGAAAGCAAGATGTTCTTTCTCTTTCCTTATCTACCGTCCACTCAACCAAAGTGTTTATTTCTTAAGAGAATATATGAAAAGGCTTACGCTATCTCCGAAATTAACAATAGCCAACTAATGGCTACTTTTTAAACACGGTTTTGTGAATTTTCCACCAAAATGCCCGGTTTTGTTTATAATGCCATAAATGCTTGTGGTTTGGCTATAAAATAAATTCCTTGCCGGGCAGAGTACCACGTGTACCAAGAAGAAATTCTCACTTAGCACGGGGGCTTGCTTTGCGCTTGCCATGAAAGCATTTTCTTTTGATTTTGCTATCACAGAAAGCCCAAGTCAGTGCCTGGTCACCACACAGGAAGGCAGAAGAGGTTTGGAAATACTTCCTAGTTTTGCGTTTGGATGATTTCCTCACAGGAGCTCCTTGACCCTGCTGTATACCCAATCACGTGCCCATGTGAAAAGCCCACCCTAGTCCTCGTTAGGAGGAAGTCATGTGTTACAGATGCCAAAAGATGTTCAAGATTGTAAATAAATTATTCTTATTTCTCAAAATATAAATCACTAGAAATTAAAAAGATTTTCCATTTCAAAACTATAAAAAATAAATAGCAGTAGCTCAAAAGATGATGATAGCGATTTCAAGACACGACTGGGAGGAGCAGGTACCATAGACTTGACCTGCTATGGTTATTAAAAAGTACCGCCTGCAGGAGAAGAAGATCAGGGAATGAGTGGGTCGTTATACTCTGTGTATAAAGGCTTTAGAAGGAATTTGATAGTCCCTTAAGACACCCTCCAAAGGAAGATGGAGAAAAGGCTGCTATCCAGAATCATAAACCTTTAAGACGGTGACCAATTTCCACGTTATGATAGCGCAGAAGTATTTTATATGGGCACCAGGATTATTTACAGCATCACAACCCAGATTACATTGTATTGTAAATTGACAGAGCTCTGTCTTCTGGAAGAAACTCCCCCTCAAAAAAGAAAGGTAAAAGTAAGAAAATTAAGGACTTATCCATCATACATATAAAAAAAGATAAGAATTTTAAGTGAAAATCAGTAAGAGGTAACAATGTGAAGTGACAAGCAAAAAGGCTAATATCATTTAGGCTGCATTATAAGAAGTATAAACTTTAAAATAAGGGAGGTGAAATATCCTGCTCTATTCTGCTCTGTTTAAAAACTGTGTCTGGAATACCACATTCAGTTGTGTCCAATTTTAAAAGGTCCATGGACAAAAAGAAACACATGTAGATCAGGCAATCCAAAATGATTAAGAGCATCAAATTGTATCTTATAAGGAATTAAACATGTAACAACCTGGTGTATGGAAAAGAGATTAAACCTATTCTCTGGACCCAAGAAGCCGAACTTGGGCCAAATTT
The DNA here is from genome assembly GCF_922984935.1 of Meles meles. Taxonomy (NCBI): domain Eukaryota; kingdom Metazoa; phylum Chordata; class Mammalia; order Carnivora; family Mustelidae; genus Meles; species Meles meles. The sequence goes on along the minus strand of NC_060071.1, from coordinate 146,402,132 downwards.
TGAGTGCACACAGGAACCAACCACCTGAATTATCCACAGAAGGGATGGCTTGCGTGGAGAGATAGTGAGTTTCCAGTCCCTTGGAACTGCTATTTGGAGCATTCTCACATACACCAGAGATTTCAGGCCCTGGAGGGATGGGTGGCCTGGATCTGAGTATGGGTAGGCGTGGGCGAGGAGGGCCAGCCTGCTGTCCTCTTCCTACTTCAACTAAAGCAGCTCCATGTTCATCTGCTTGACATTTGGGTTCCTGGGTAAGTGGTACTTTGAAGAAACAGCTCAAAGTCTGAAGAAAGGAAACCACAAGATGAAACGCCTGTTAGGTCCCCTCAAACACCGAGATCCTTCTAACCCACTGCATCTGAACGAGGGTGAGTGCAGACTCCTTCTGGTGAGCTCCAATTGAAGGAAAGTATCCAAAGTGACTCACATAAATGAAATGGCAACATTTTATACTTTGCTCCCACTTCTTTCCTTCTTTGATCCCGCTCAACTCCTTGATTAAACAAGGGTGTAATGTAAAAAGAGGTTGATATTTAGATTTCAAAAAGTTCAGATTGGTTCCCCCAAAACAGTAAAAGCCAGAGTTACCACACGACCCAGCAATTCTGCTCCTGGGTATCTACCCAAGAAAGATGAAAACATATGTCCGCACAAAAGCTTGTATGTGAATGGTCATAGGATCATTATTCAGAATAGTTAACAAAAAGTGGAAACAATCCAAGTGCTCATGGACAGGAGAACGGATACATAAAATTGTGGCATATCTAAGAAACGGATTATTATTTGGCCATGAAAAGGAACAAAGTACTGACATGTGCTACAAATTTAGGTAAGCCTTAAAACATGACGCTCAGTGAAAGTAGCCCAATGCAAAGGTCCACTATTAGCATGATTCCATTTACACAAAAACATCCAGAACCAACAGAGACAGGAAGCAGATTAGCAGTCATCAGGGTCTAGAGTGATGGTGGAATGGCAGAAACTGCTACCCAGGCTTTTTTTTTTGAGGTGGTGAAAATGTTCTAAAATTAGATATCAGTGATGCTGACACAGTTTGGTCAGTATATGGAAAACCACTTAATTGTACACTTTAAAAAGGTGAATTTTTATGGGATGTCAATATCATCTCAACAAAGGTATTATGAAAACAAACAAACAAAAAGATTCAGACTGGCATCCAAGCCTTATTGGTTGTGCAGCCTTCTAGAGTCACCAAATGTCTCTTCCTGTTTTTTAAGATTTATTAATTTATTTTAGGGGAGCGGGGCAGAGGGAGAGGGAGGAGAGAAGCAGACTTCCTGCTGAGTGCAGAGCCTGCCCTCTCCATGTCACCACCCTGAAATCATGACCTGAGCCGAAATCAAGAGTCGGACCCTTAACCCGCAGGTTAAGTACCCAGGTACCGCACCCCCAAATCTCTTTGAGCCTCAGTTTTCTCATACATAATATGATTTACCGCACAGGGAGGCTTTGAAGAAATGTGGAGTAAAGAATGGTAAGTATTTCCCAAATCATGAATTGGCTTATAAATGATAACTTTCCTTCGCTTTTCAACAACGGTGGTTTTTCTTGGAGCAATAGAAGAAGCTTGTGGTTTCTCGCTCTTTGACCAGAGTTCTAAATACTTTGGAGAAAAAAATGCTGCATAGGTTTTCTCCTGAAATGAGGGCGCCAGTATCTGAAAGATGAGAGTGAACAGTCTTTGGGGGAGACTAGACACCCCCTGACTTTACACTGAGGATCCGCTGCAAATTAGATAGGAGACAGAGCAAGGGAAAAAAAGGTGAGAGGAAGACAAGGAGTGCATTCATTTGAGCAAAGTTTTCCTTCTCGTTCTTTATCTCCCCGGGAGGACGCTGTGACAGTCATCCAGCTAATAAGTATGGGTTGTATTTGCTGAAGCTAATCTAGAACTATGGCTTCTTAGCGGCTGTCATTATCGGAAGCACGAGGCTTCATCAACATATGAAAATGGAGGAGTTCACATATTACGCTGTTGTAGTCTGGGTCATTGTCATGTAAATCTCCGGTTTAAAAAGAAAAAATTTTTTTCTCAGTGCAGCTAATGAAATACCCACATGTTTAATTTCATTCTTGGTGAAACGGTATTTCCTTGATCTGCTGCCTTAATGGAATCATCATAGTAATTAGCTAAATTGTATTCATTTATACTTTTACTTAATGGAAGCCTCTTGAAATGAATAATTTCACAGGAAAACATCTGTTGCTTGCAACATCATTAGTTAACGCCCATTCTGTCCCATAAACTACTCCTGCTGTAAAGTTTATTCATATGGTAACCAAAACATAATAAAAACAGAGCCGAGAACTTTCTGAGAAAAGAAATTCAACAGCTATGATTCATTCAACTGTGTTTTGAAGTGATCTTACGGTTTGATTCTAGCTATTTTAAAGTGATTTTTCTTAAACTGTTACTCATATAGAAGAGCTGACCGTTACCTTCTTCTAGGCATCATTAGCAGGAAGCTACGTTACCAATATCGCTATACTAGCAATTAAGAAGAAAAGGCAGAAAACCAAAACACTCATGAACAGATGTAGGTCAACTTGAGGAATGAAGTCCTATTTAGGAATGCGATAACCAGGCCCCCTAACAACTGCTCAAATAAAAATACCTAGGCTCATTTCCATAACCTAAATCAAACTGTCAACATATATGCCCACATATTAATTTTTAAAAATCTTTCATGCCTAAAATTCATGTAATATAATTTTTCAGCCACATGCCTTTCACAACTAACATAACGGGATTCTATCACAAACACTTAGGAGGCTGTACTGCCTTTACACCAAAAATAGTAATTCGGATAGGATGGATTGTAGGTCATTTAAGGAAACCATTCAAAATTTAATTGGGAACTCTATTCAGCATACGGGACAATCAAATGCTCCCATGACTCTAAACTATAAGGGATTCCAGTGACTCATAGAGAACCAAATACGTTCTGTGTGCCTCAACATCTTCAGAGGACCAAAAACACAGGGGCTCTGCTCTGGGAAACTGCTGGTACATCTGGAGAGTCAAAACTTTCTTTCATTCCACTGAAGAGAGCATTACTAAGTTAATGAAGGCCTGCATGTGATTAACATGAAAATTAACCACTGCTGAAACTATCAGAAAAATTCTTCCATGAAAAGGACAACCATCAATTCCACCCGAGGTTAAAATATCACCATGGAGGGAAAAAACCACACACTCAGTCATCTTTATGGCTCCAGCAAATACCTCCTATTTGCAAACAGGTGTCAAAGAGCTGGAAAAGTTCCCCTAAATCACAATCACGATTGCAAAATAAATTGCTCAAGTTGTCAATGCACCTAGAGTTCTAAATTATTCCGATGGCACTACAGGCGAATTCTATAAAATACACATTGTTTCTCCTTTAACAAACTTTTGGGACCCCCTGATCAAGCAGTAAATCCAACGTAGAAAAAAAAAAAAAAACCTGGTTAACTTTTGATCAAGAATTATCATCGTGTTCTCCTAAAATATGCTGCGTGATGTGAAAATCTTTTTCCACCCCGCCAGGGAGACTAAAATCTTTTAAGCACGTAGGATTTCACATTTTGTAAAAGATGCCACATTGCCAGTTCAGACGGTGTCCTTCCTGTTTAAGGGGGAAAAAAAGGCAACAAAATCTAGCATCCCGTCAACAAAACAGTGCGAGCACTTCCCAGCCGGGTTCACTCCGCCCGCGCGCCGCGCTGCACCGGGGCGGTTGCACCGAAGGAGCCCGAACGGCTCGCGAGGGTCCAGCCGCCCCCGACCCGGCGCCGGTCCCGAGGAGGTCCTGCTTCCCGGGACTTCTTCCCCGAGCTCCTCCCGCAGAGCCTCGCGGGCGGACCCGAGTCCGGCAGCGGCGAGCAACACGTCCCCGCGCCCGCGGCGGCCCGGCCTCCCCACGCGCCGCCCGGCCCCGTGCGCGGGCTCCGCGGGTCCCCGGCGGGCCGGGCGCGGGCGCGGACGCGGGGCCGGCAGGCGCGGGGCGCGGGCGGCGGGGGCGAGCCAGGCGCGGCCCGCGGGCCTGCACAATGCGCCCGCGGCGGCGGGAACCGCGCGCCTCCGCCGCAACTTTGCGCGGCCTCCCGCCCCGGCCTCGCCCCGCGGCCCGGCCCGCCGCCCCCCGCCCCGCGCCCCCGCGGCCGCCGCCCCTCACCGTTGCAGAACTGGAGCAGCGAGGACGTGTCGTACAGGCTGCTGTAGCTCGAGAAGCCGTCCTCCATGCTGAGGCCGCCGGGCCGCGCCCGCTCCCCCGGCCCGGCCGCGCCGCCGCCGCTCACCCCCACACTGAGCCGAGCCGAGCCGCGGCGGGCGCTGGCGCTGGGGCCGGCCCTGCTGTGGCGGCGGCCGCGGCCGGTTACCATGGCAACCCCGGGCCCGCCGCCGCCGCCGCCGCGGCCGCCGCGCGGGCCTGACGCCGGCGCTGCCCGCGCTGCCCGCCAGGGGGCGGCCTCGGCGGGGCGGGGCCGGGGGCCGGGAGCTGGGGACGCGGCCCGCCAGCAGGAGTCCTGGCGAGCGGGGGGCCTGCGGGGCCGTCGCCGCCGGGCCCCGCCCCCTCGCACGGCCGGGGCGCCCCCGGGAGGGCGGGCCGCGGGGACAAAGGCAGCGGCGGGGCGGGCGCGGAGGGAACGGGGCGCCGCCCCGGGCGGGGGAGCCCTCCCCTGCGGGCGCCGAGGCCCGCGCTCCCCGTAGGCCCGGTCCCCGCGCCCGCCGGCGGCTCCAGGACCAAACGTGGGCCGCGATTCGCGCTCGAAGCCGCTCCACTCCGGGCCACGTCCCCCGCCGCGGCGCGCCCCTCTCCCCACAGGTCCCCCGCCGCGGCGCGCCCGGCCCCGAGGGAGGGGTGGCCCCGGGCGCGGGCTCCGCTCGGCGCTCTGCTCGCGGGCGGGGAGGGCTGGGCGGCCTGGGCAGGAGCCACGACATCTGCTCCGCTCCTTCCCCTCTGATCGGCCCCCGCGGCACAGATTTGTCACATTACACACTTGTTAACCGGCTCCGGGAGCCGCGGAGGGCTGTGTGCACTGTCTCGGGAAGACAGAGTTCCGACGAAATTCCGGAGCGGGGCGACCCCGGACCAGCTTTCTGTAACTGTCCCAGCACGCGCGCGCGCACACACGCGCTCACACACGCACTGCATTAATGACCGGAGCGCCACCAAGCTCCGCCTGACGTCCGGGTGCTGGGAAATGGGGAGAAGAACACGTGCGCCGGGGACCCTCGGGCCGGGCGGGTGCGGAAGACACTGCCCGCATTTGTGCTCCTGGCTCCACGACGGTGACAATTCACTTCCGCCTCTTCACCACACGTGATTCGCTTACATGTTCTAATTCACCTACGTGCCTGAATGGTTTCAAGTCGTAGGTATTCGCTGGTAGGGCTTGAACACCCCGAAGGTGACATGCGTAAAAAGTTACCATCAGGAACGCGAGCGGGCCTCACCGGGCTCGGGCCCGGGCTCGGTCACTGCAAGCGGCATGTTTGGCATGTGGGTTCCCACCGCTGGCAGTGCAAGCTGTGGGCGGAAGGGAGGTTGAAGACCTTCCCCCTGACCTGGTCAGGGAGACCAAGCACAGGGGACAAGAGGGATTGTTGATGAGGACAATGTGTGTGGGACCATGAAGGGCTGCAGGGGTGGGTTGGAGTGTGGCCCAGAGCTCGAAGGACAGTGGGAAGGCCGGCACTCGTGATCCTGGGTCTGCTGACAAGCCAAAGGGCTGCCCTGAGAGGAACGGAGAGCTTGTATTGCAGGCAGGTGGGGAATGAGATTGCACTGGGCTGGGGGAGCCAGGTAGGAGAGGCCCCGAGGGCCCGCAGAGGAGCTGAAGGCAGCCGGTGGCAGACAGAGGAGGGAGGTGAGAGCAAGCGGCTGCTGGAGCTGCATTAGAGAGATGAGTCTGGGTGCGGACGGGACAGCGGGGGCCAGGGCCGGGGCTGGAGAGGCCCAGGGCAGGGCGAGGCCGGAGGCCTCCGCAGTCAAAGGGATGGGCCAGAGGGACCTTCCTGTAGGACAGACAGCTGGAGAGGCAGGAAAACCGATAGAGGACAGCAAGCTTCCCACTAGAAATGCTCCAAGCAATTTGGAGAGTGGAGAGGGCATCCCAGAACGGGATGTGGGTAGAAATTGTTTAAAAAAAAAAAAAAACTTTCTAAAGGCGAAGATGGTAAATCAACAGAAGCTGGGCAGAGCCTTGGGATGGGAGGAGAGAGATTCCGAAGAAGCTGGAAAGAGAGGCAGGAAACTCACATAGGATATTGTCTCATTAAACTAGGAGCGCAGAAAGTCGCAGAGAGGTGGGCATTTTCACAGGATTCTCTGCAGGACAGGTCAAGGATGACAGGGCTAGGCAAGGGCCCTTCTATCCGGTAGCAGAGGGCTTGCCAGGTGGCCTGGAGCATCTTGGTGAGCCGTGGGGAGGGGAGCCGGGCTGCTGGTCATCAAACAGAGCACAGCTGAGACCTTTGGCAGAGAGAGGAAATGCCGGCCAACTCCAGAGGGCTGGGGAGGCAGAAGGGTCACATAAAGCCACCCCTACCACCGCCCAGCACAGATGAAACCTCCATGTCTCTAAAGCAAGACGCAAGGGGCACCTGGGGGGCTCAGTCATTATGCCCTTGACTCAGATCATGACCCCAGGGCCCAGGGATGGAGCCCCACATCAGGCTCCCTGCTCCATGGGAAGCCTGCTTCTCCCTCTCCCACTCCCCCTGCTTGTGTTCCCTCTCTCGTTGTGTCTCTCTCTATCAAATAAGTAAATAAAATCTTAAATAATAAAGTCAGAGGCGGGTGCTATAGAGAAGGGGCTTTTGAAGCACAAGATTGAACACAGGTGCACTTTGATCTTTGCTCTGGTCTGTCTTCTCGCTTCCCACCCTCCCCGCTTCAAACCCAATCCTAATACCCCCTTCACTCCACTTTGCAGTTTGGTGCATTAGAATACAGCAGATAATTGACATGAAAAGCTGACTGCGGCATTCTTCACATTGGAAAGGAAAGGATAATTATGAATAAATGATTAAAACACAGCTCTTCTTAAGAATGTTAATATTCTTGATTTATCATGTTCAAGGAATGCTACTGGACCACAGCTAAGAAGCGTTAAGAACAAAGAAAATTCAGAAGCAGGGCAGGAGAGAAATTGAGCTGGAGATTTTCGTAGAAGATCTTACTTCCACTAGAGAAAATTACAAATGACAGTGAAGAACTCAGTCCACTTGCTTTTCAGATGATAAAGATCATTATTACACTCTTAACCTAGAATACTTAATGGCTATGTTTTTCCCACAATGGCAAAAGCTCACTCTAAAAAAAAAAGCAAAATTTAGTATAATTACAAGGATATGCATATTAAGTCAATTAGGTATAATCTACACAGCATTGAAAAAGATCCATGGGAAAAGTAAAAAAAAAAAAAAAAAAAAACCCTCTGAACAGTTAATTAATGATGTGTGATTTTTGTGCCCAAACATTTTAACAGACTGTTATTCCATGTCACTTTGAGATCATTTATGGCCCAAGACCAAGAACTGTTGTCATTGTGATAAGTGACATCCACTCTCCAGGACAACTTAACCACAGCATTCGGTGGCATTAGAGAAAGGAAAGTAGGAGCTCTGTAGCCTCTATTCGTGGAGAAGTAATTTTTTAAATTACCCAGAAATGTAGTTTGTGTACCTATTGTTTAATTCAACATTTCTCCAGAAATAGTTGGTACAGTTCCGGGCACTGTGCTCAGGGCTGGGAATACAGCCACAGAACACAGTACTTTCTAGACTGCAGGTGGCCGTGTGTCGTGGGTGTAAAGAGTCATGTGTGCACTTTAAAGAATGAAGTAGGAAAGCCTACTTCTGAGTCTGTACCCAGAGGAATTGAAAGCGGCCGGGTGGCTTAGTCGCTCGAGTGTCTAACTCTTGACTTCTTGATTTTGGTTCAGGGTCATGAGATCAAGCCCCACAACGGCTCAGTTCGGAGTCTGCTTGCGATTCTCTCCCTCTGCCTGTCCCCCAACTTGTGAGCGTGCTCTCTCTCAAACAAGTAAATAAATAAATTCTTTTTAAAAATGAATAAGATACAAAGAAAGGACACTTTGACACCTGCCACAATGTAGATGAACCTTGAGGACCTTATGGTAAGGGAAAGAAGCCAGTCATGAAGAGACATATACTACGTGATGACACGTACACGAGGTCCCTAGAAGAGTCAAGTTCATAGAGATAGAAGTAGGATGGTGGGTGCGAGGGGCTGTGGGGGATGGGAAGGAAGTGAGTGTTCAGTGGGGACAGAGTTTCAGTTTGGAATGATGAGAAAGTTCTGGAGATGGAGGGGGATGCTCGTTACACAACAGGGTTATTGTACTTACTGTCACTGAACTGTGCCCTTACAAGTTAAAATGGCAAATTTTATGCATATTTTAAAACCAATGAAAAAGAAATGGAATAAGAAATATCAGAATACACTGAACTTACTAAGAATAAGAGTTTTTACTCGAAACACTGGTTTTTAACTTGGAATGTGTGCTGGGTCGTTGTGTAAAATGTGTTTCTCCCTATAGGTCACAAAGTAAGGAGGTGGTCAGGCAGATAATAACGAATTGTGATAAGTAGAAGAAAGAAGGGTTTCAGATTATTCCAGAGAGTGTGACTACCCGACCCAGGGTAAGAGAGGGAATCAGAGCAGGGGAAGCCGCTGGACCAGATCAGGACCCAGGACCGGCTGAGGAACTGCCAAGGTCACCCAGCAGGAAGAATGGCCTACTCACATGGCGGTTCTGATTAAATTCTAAGATCCAAGGAAAGCTGCCCTTAGGTTAGTGTTATGGGTTAAACTGTGTCGGTCCCAAATTCATTTGTTGAAGAACTAACCTCTAGCCCTTGGAATGTGACTTTCTTTGGAGGCAGGGTCTTTATAGAGGTAATGAAGTTAAATGAGGTCATTAGGTTGTGTCCTCATCCAATGGGACTGATGTCCACAGACGAAAAAGGGATTAGGACACAGACACACACAAAAGGAAGACCACATGATGACACAGGAAAAAGGCAGTCATCAACAAACCAAGCAGAGAAACCTGGGACAGATCATTCCCTCGTGGCCCTCAGAAGGAGGCAATCAAGCCTTCACCTTGATTTTGGACTTCTAGCCTTCAGAACAAAGAGACAGTCAATTTCTGCTGCTTCAGCCTCCCCCAGCGTGTAGAACTTGGTTATTACCCCCCTGGCAAATGAACAGAGTCAATATAGAATCCCAATGTCAAGAATTAGCTATACCGTAGATCCAGAAATTCATTACCAATATTGGAATACAAAATACGCTTCCTATGGTAAGATTGTCACTCCATCAAACGAGAGGTAATCAGAGATGCCTAGCCTCAGGAAAGAACATTAAACTCTCCTACCTGCCTGCCAATACCGCTGTATTTCCCTACAACATCCCTGACAAATGCTCCCTTGGCCATTTCAAAGCTGAAAAGCTCGAATTATTGAAAAGATGGCTGGTTATTTTTATCCCAAATCGCCTTCCCCAAAGCATCCTTCAGTGATCCCGCTTTCGTCCGGTCGATCTCGTGTCCTGGTGCAGCCTGTCTGTTCCAAGACGCTGCGGTCACAGCCTGTGTCCCGTTTTCCTGGCTCTGTTTTGCAACTCCGGGGTTAGCTTGCCCAGAGAGGGGTTAATGATGGCATTTCATTCTCTGTTGCCTACCCCATTAAGTGCAAATATCTTGGCGCAGACTTCAAGTGTGTCTGAGTTCCCGCAGCAAATGCTGTCTTTGGCATCTGACACGCTCCTGCCGCACCACGTTATCGACAGCTCCCGTTCATGACTCTCAGTCATGCCATGCACTTGAAAGCTCTGGACCTCTGCCCATGCCCCAGCCCTGAGTGCCGGCCTTCCCCGCCCGCCACCGCTACACTTCCAACATCTGCTGGTATTTTACTCTATCCCTTATGTTAAGTGGCCTTGCCTTGTAGGAACGTGTGTGTGTGTGTGTGTGTGTGTGTGTGTGTGTCCATCTGTCCCAGGAGATTAGATGCCCCAAACATCCCTCATGCTGGGCCTAGCTGGCACTGAGTACACGCTGAGTGAATGAATGAAATGAATGACTGAACCTGCTACACAGTCTCAGTTGCTCATGACACACAAAAGGCTTTCAAATGCTTTGAAGACTTTGAAGAGAGTGTTCCTGCTTTCCAGGCTGAAGCCCTCCATTTCCTCCCTGGCCATCCCATGACATCGTTTCTCAACCCCTTGTCTGAAGAGATGCCCACCTTTCTCAAGAGGGCTCTTTTCTCCTGAATCCTGGCACCCAGAGCTGAACACAATAACCTCCGAGGACAGACCTGTGTGACTTTCCCTTTAACAACCTGGATATCATGATTCTGTTAATGCGACCGAAGTCCATATTGATTTTTTTTCTTTTTGAGCAGTCAGGATATATACTGTAGGTTCCTGTTGAACTTCTGGCCTGTGATAAACCCATCAGTCTTTCCAAATGAACTGCTGTTGCGTCTTCTCCATCCTGTATTGAGCTAATCGATTTAAAAAAAAAATCTAAAGACAATTTATCTTTACCCCCATTAAATGTCATGTTGTTGGTGTCCACCCATCCTCTTAGCCAACTCAAATCTTGAAACTCTGAACTCTGGCACCTAATGCATCAGCATTCTGGCAACAGGAAGTGTGCGGTACCAAACCCTTTACTGAAAATTGACAAAGTCATCCCCCCGCAGGAGGGGGAGGAGCTCTGCAGTCCGCATCTCCAGGAATCTATTTATCTGTACCTTAAACATGTTTGTCCAGCTCAACATGAAATTCCCCAACTGTGGGGCGCCTGGGTGGCTCGGTGGGTTAAGCCTCTGCCTTCAGCTTGAGTCATGATCCCAGGGTCCTGGGATCGAGCCCCGCATTGGGCTCTCTGCTCAACGGGAAGCCGCTTCCCCCCTCTCGCTCTCTGCCTACCTGTGATCTCTGTCTGTCAAATAAATAAATAAAATCTTAAAAAAAAAAAAAAAAAGAAACTCCCCAACTGTTCACTCAGCCCATTTTTCTCTGCCAAGCAGTGTTCGCTGAAGGACATTTACCAGTGCTTCGTACATCCAGTCTGGTAACCCCGTGGAGAACAGAGAACAAAAGTTGGTTTGGCTCTTGGGGACCGCCTTTCCTTCTAAGTCCTACTCACTAGCTCCTCAAAGATCTGTTAAAATTTTTTTTAATTTTAATTTTTTATTTATTTCTTATTTTTTTATAAACATATAATGTATTTTTATCCCCAGGGGTACAGGTCTGTGAATCGCCAGGTTTACACACTTCACAGCACTCACCATAGCACATACCCTCCCCAATGTCCATAACGCCCCTCCCCCTCTCCCATCCCCACCTCCCCCCAGCAACCCCCAGTTTGTTTGATGAGATTAAGAGTCTCTTATGGTTTGTCTCCCTCCCAATCCCATCTTGTTTCATTTATTCTTCTCCTATCTCTGTTAAAATTTTTGCTCAGAACCAGTATTAATATCAAATTGATCATCCGTATTTTCCGGAATCCAACTTTTTCTGCTTTGGGGGAAATTATGACATTTTCCCTTCCCAGTTTTCTGCAACGCCTGTCTGGTGAGGTTCGAGATGGTTTGTCCACGTACTTGCCGTCACTAAGGAGCCTCTGTCATTTCTCACCTACCTTTGGGCTCTTAACAATGCCTCCAGGGGTGTTTCTTCTACTCTTTCCAGTTTTACAACTGTTCTCCCGATGGGAGAGAAAGAAACCCACAAAGCGAAGTCCAGGATATGCAGGCGGCTTTCAGAGTCCTTCGTGGTCCCTGTTCCTCTCACTGTCCTTTGTGATCATTTGCCAGCCCCCCAGCAGCCGGCATGGAGCCTCCATAGCGCTCGCCCTGGCTTCACCCCTGGGAGCCTCGTCCTCATGTTTGGGGGCAGATCCAAAGCCCATCTCACAGAGGTGAGTCAGCTGCAGTGCGGGGAACCTGACTACCTGTGCGCCACCTGTCCTGGCCGCACACACAGCTGAATGGAGGGCCTCTCCAGTCTCATTACCCTACAGCGGCACCGAGGAACCGGGAACATCTGAGCTTTCCAACTTAATGTGCTCGTAGTCCAGATGGACACAAAAACTCCTCATGATCTGAGACAACCATGGCTTTGTTCCTCTCGGGTCATTCACTCAAAAATGTTCTTGAGGATTTGTCTCCATCAAAATAATTTACGAATCTGGGAGCTTCTGAAATGAAGCGGAAATTTACAAGTCATATTCCATTCCCCCCCTTTTTTTTAAAGATTGTATTTATTTATTTGACAGAGAGAGAGATCACAAGTAGACAGAGAGGCAGGCAGAGAGAGAGAGAGAGAGGGAAGCAGGCTCCCTGCTGAGCAGAGAGCCCGATGCGGGACTTGATCCCAGGACCCTGAGATCATGACCTGAGCCAAAGGCAGCGGCTCAACCCACTGAGCCACCCAGGTGCCCCCCATTCTCCCCCTTTTAAAATTGTGTTTCACTGAGGAGACTCGGCATTGTGATTGTCTGGGATTCCTAAGAGTCAGACGGGTGTTGCCGCCGATTGCAAACAAAATGTCCGTTGCACCGGCTCCACTGCACGACGTCACTTTCGGGAATCTGAGTTCGTTCTCTCCATTGTGTTACCCGCGAGGTTTTATGGCAGTTCTTGGCATATCACTGACTAACTACAGTTAGACACACCAGGGTTAGGTGGGCTGTTCATCCCGGAGTGTGGGGCAGCTGGACTTGGGGCCGTGCCCGGGGCGATCAGCGGCAGTCCCCCCGGGACTCTGAGGTGTTCTGGTTGGATGACAAATTGTACGGTAATCCCAGCTAGCGTGGAAAGACTTAGAATCTATCCGTCTCGTATGTTTTAAAAATTACTGAGATTCACACAGGTGTATTGAAAGTTCTACCTTAAACTGCCTCATGGCATCAAAGTTGCAAGAAAAGAAGTTGCCAGAAATCTGAATATTTATCTGGAATGCCAAGTAAATAGACATGTTTCTGAGGTTCTGAGGTTTGCCTGGTTCCTTCCCACCCCCCGCAGCAGGGGCTTTCACATCTCTGTGGGCTAGCCCCACGGTACTCATTTGTAATTAACCAAGAGTCCTGGAAGACTTGTAAAATATTTGCCTTTGGACTTCCGACTCCCGCTATCCCACTGAAGACGGCGAAGGGTTAAAGGGTCTTCTGACGAGGGATCACTGGCAAGGCAACGCAGCTCCTCTTTCAATCATGGCTTGTTCACGGCAGGCTTCGTCACTAACAGGGCGCTGACCATTGATTCACTCCCTTGCACACACTGAGGGACTACTGTGTGCTGGGAACAGAGGACACAAAGGGGAATAAGGTGCCAGCACACCCCCTGGGGGTCTCAGGGTCCAAGAGAGAGCATATGCCTGGGAACACAGCAAACACACAGGAGGGGACCAAGGCACACAGGAGCCCGTCAGGGATACACCCCAATTGCCCTCCGTGAATCAGCTCCAGCCCATGCTACAAGGAAGTACTGCCTCAGTTTCACACATGGGGGGGGGGTGCCCAGGTAGCTCAGTGTCTGACTCTTGATTTAGGCTCAGGTCATGATCTCAGGGTAATGGGGTCGAGCCCCACAACAGGCTCTGTGCCCAGCGTGCAGACTGCTTGTCCCTCTCCCTCTGCTCCTCCCCTATTCCCCTACCCCCGCTCTCTTTAGCTCTCTCTACGAAATAAATAAATGAAAACTTAAACAACAACAAAAATTTTTTTTTACACAGAGGGAAACTCCGCTGTGAGCCGAGAGGCAGGTGCCTGGCCTGAGGTCATGGGGCTGGTGAGTGGTGAAGACAAGATTAAAATCTGGTCTGATCAGGCCCAGACCCTCCCTGCTGTGCTTTGACTATTCCCTCCACCCGTGAGGATGAGATAAGAGACAGGGGGAAGGAAGGGAAGATTGCACTCGAAAGTAAAAGCTGATGCCCGCTGCCCGCAGGAAGGAAGAACTCTGAGATAGGGTAGGGCCTCGGACATCCTGGAGGGTGCAGCCCCCAGATCCAAATGCACCTTACCCGTCGTGTGAATGCAGAAAGTCTTTGCTGCTTGGGCTTGGGACACGTGACGGCATGAGGACTACTGCACCCCCAGTGGCTGGGGCAGATGGAGAGATGCCGGGGGTGGATGGACCCAGAGCTCCAGTCTTGATGGTCTGGGAGACAAGACAGTGGAAGGACAAGGGAAAGCCATCCAGGGAAGAGGCTAGCAGTGCATGCCCAGCGTGTCTGGGAAGTGGTAAGCCGTCCAGCTCTGTTCAAGTCAAGCGTGGGAGAGAAGGTCAAACTGGAGGCCTCACTGGGGAGGGTCTGGGACCCCCTACCTATGAAGGGGTCGGGCTTGGCCCATGGGCAGTAGGAAGTCCCTTGAACACCACACAGTTAGGCTGTGCTTCCAGAAGGCTGATGGGGCAGGGCATGTCAGCGGGACCAGGGGACCCTGAGGTCCTGAAAACAAACTAGTGGATACCTAGCATATTTCCCAGTGAGGTGGTGAAGGCCTGGGTGCTGGCCTCCCAGCTGGGTGGGGAACGGGCTGGTCAGATGACGTTGCTGATTCAGAGGACACAGAGGGAGGATGCCTTTTAAGAGACAAGGAGTCGGGGGCAGAGTGGGTTGTCAGGAAGGGAGAAGGGTGCCTGGAAGAGGCCATGGCTCCGGCAGTGAGGATGCCACTGGGGACACGGAGGCTGGACAGCTGAGCACTGGCAAGGCCTGAGGGCTGGAGGTGGTTAGGATCAGGCAGTCACAAGGGAAGAGGGGAAAAGAGCAGGAAAGCTCACCTCGGGGGCAGCATGCGTTGGGGGGGGGGGGGGGCATTGTCAGGACCGGAAGAGCAAGCAGAGTTGTTGGGAGGAAGAAAGACTCAGAGGAAGGGAAGTTGGTGATGATTCAAGAAGGCCAGAGGTGGCTACTGGGACAGGCTTCTGGAGGACACAGTATGCGGGAGAGTGTCCTTGGACAGGGGGAGGCAGGGCACATCTTCTGGGAAGAAGAGAGGGTGAGAAGGATAAAATGGGTGTAAAGCCACCAAAAAGGTGAGGGTTCATTCATTTGTTCAACAGGTCTTGGTTGGCAACATAAGTGTCCTCGGAAAGATCTAACAGTGGCTTTCCAGGGAAAGGCAGTAGACCGAGCATGTTCTGCTGAAGCTCTTCACACCCACAGGCAGAGAGGACAGGAGAGCCCGTCCATGGAACCACAAGCTGGGGACCAGGACAGGACATGTCAGGGCTCATGTACCCCCAACAAACTGCAGCTGAGGCCAGTAAGGGTGGGGCAACCAAGAAGCACCCCATTTGCTACCACAGAGCCCCCCCCACAAAGAGTCAAGCATGGGCAGCACCAGCACCTATGGAAAGAGGGGCACAGGAGGATTGGTCAAAAGTATGCTTAGGAAGCTGATATGGACAGAACTGTGTGTCCTTGAATTCCTGAAGCCCTAACCTCCTGAGTGGCTGTGTGTGCAGATAGGGCTCTAGGAAGGAATTAGGGTCAAATGAGGTCATAATGGTGGGCCCTAATCTGGTAGGATTGGAGGCTTTATAAGAGGAAGATCTCTCTCTGCCCACTGCCCTCTCCATCTCCATCATGCAAGGACACCATGAGAAGACCACTGTCGGCAGCCAGGAAGCGCCCCCTCCCACCCCCAGGAACCAGCATTGCTAGCACCCCGATCTCGCACTTCCAGCCTCCAGGACTGGGAGCAAATAAATTTCTGTTGTGTAAGTCAAGGTGTTTTGTTATGGCAGCCCAAGGTGACTTCCACAAAAGCAGTTTAGACCCTTCCTGATGCCCTTCTTCTCCCTGCAGAAGATTGGAGGTTTAATCGCTGCAACAGGGGAACTAAGGGGTTCTCTACACCAATGGATACCAGGGGGCACCATCCTCAAAAGGAGAAAGAATCCATTGCCTAAGGCTGAATGAGGAGCCATCACCCCAATTTCTTCCCACCCTCAGCTCCAGGAATCTGGGCAGCCAAGTATCTGCTCTTCAGAGCAGAGTATGGGAGACACTACTTTAGGGAATATGACAGACTCAGGAAAAGACCTGGAGGTGGGGAAGGTCAGAAATCACAAGGAAGTCTCCCTTGTTGATAAGCCTCATCAGTGGACTTGAGAACATATAAAAGGGTAAAAGGAGTGGGGTATGAGGAAAGAGACAATACAGAGAACAGAAGAAAATAAAACAATCATCGACATTCTCAATGATCCAAGTTATTGTAGCCACAAGATAAGAACAAGGTGGTAGAGTCAGATGATAAAAGAGAGTTTTGGGAAATCGAAGTATTACCGCAGAAATAATATGTGCATAGAAGAGGCTAAATACAGTTAAGGAAATCTCCCCCCAAAATAACACAAAAAGACAAAGCAATATAGAATGTAGGGGGAAAAGTCTTGCAATCCTATTGGAAAATTCAGTGTCTAAAAACAGGAGTTTCTTGGGGCACCTGGGTGGCTCGGTGGGTTAAAGCCTCTGCTTTCAGCTCAGGTCATGATCCCAGGATTCTGGGATCAAGCCCCGCATCAGGTTCTCTGCTCAGCGGGGAGTCTGCTTCCCTTCCTCTCTCTCTCTCTGCCTGCCTCTCTGCCTACTTGTGATCTCTGTCTGTCAAATAAATAAATAAAATCTTAAAAAAATAAAAATAAAAACAGGAGTTTCAGAAAGCAAAAACAGAATTAGAGGAAGAGAAATAATCAAAGAAATAATTCAAGAAAAATTTCCAGGACAAAGGGACAGAGATTCCTAAATTGGAAGGACCTATTACACATGCAACACAATGGAGAGAGAGAAAACCAAGTTTCTACCCTGTGACACTCTAGAACACTGGGGATAAGGAAATCATCCAGAAAGCTCCCAGGATGAACAACGGGTCTGAGACAAAGGATCGAGAATCAGAATGGCCTTGGATTTCCAAGTAGCAATGCGCAGATCAAATTGCCTTCTGATGATAAAGAAATGCAAAAAGTAAGTCTTGGAGAGCTGCTTGTTTGCAACCTACAATCACAGGCCCAGACAAACCATTAGATCAGGTGTGTGAGTAGACTCAAGATATTTTTCAGTCCTGCAAGCTCTCAAAAACTTAGCTCCTGTGTGCCTCCGTTCTCAGGGAACTACTGCAGGATGTGGTCCAGCAAAACAAGGGAGTTGCCAAGAAAGAAGAAGACATAGGATCCAAACAACAACAACGACAACAATAGGGAATCATATCCAGCAGAGAGGTGAAAGGAACCCCCAGGAAAATGGGATGAGAGATCTCAAAACATCAGCTGTTCTGTGCACAGTAACTGTCGTGCTAGTAGGTAGCCAGTCTGATGCCTGCCTGAGGGCAGAGGTACTGGAGAAATGACACCAAGGAGATGGAACTGGAAACTATTGAGAGGAGATTTACACAGAAGCTGGAGTATTTGGGGATAACTTAGTGATAGATACATGCAAAACCAAAGACAGTTAGTTATTCCAGTAAAACAAACAAACAAAAAAATGTAGAAGAAAGGAAATTCAATCAAATACTACATGGCTTAACCATGGAGATCATTTCATCATCAGAATAATATAAACACACAGTGATCAAATAAAAAATAATGGCATGACATAAATGTAACCAAGGTGGTAAAAGACCTATACTCTGAAAACTATAAAACACTGATAGAAGAAATTGAAGGTGACCCAGACAAATGAAAAGATATTCCATGTTCATGGATTGGGGAAACTAATATTACTAAAATGCCCATACTACCCGAAATGATCTACAGATTCAATCCAGTTCCTATCACAGTACCAATAACACTTTGCACAGAACTGGATCAAATAATCCTAAAATTTGTGTGGAACCACAAAAGATGCCAAGTAGCCAAAGCGATCCTGAAAAAGAATAAAACTGAAGGTATTACAATTCCAGATTTCTAGATATACGACAAAGTTGTAGTAATCAAAAAAGTTTGGGGGCACCTGGGTGGCTCATGAAGTTGGGTATCTGACTCTTGATTTCTGCTCAGGTCATGATCTCGGGGTCATGAGATTAAGCCCCAAATGGGGCTCTGTGCTCAGTGGGGAGTCTGCTTGGAATTCTTTCCCTTCCTCTGCCCCTATTGCCACACGTGCTTGCTCTCTCTCTCTCTCTCTCTCAAAAATAAATCAATCTTTTTAAAAAAAAGTTTGGTACTGGCACAAAAATAGACATATAGATCAAAGGAACAGAATAGAGAGTCCAGAAATAAACCCATGCTTATATGGTCAATTACCCTATGACAAAGGAGGCAAGAACATGCAATGGGAAAAAGTCTCTTCAGCAAATGTTGGGAAAATTGGACATCTACGAGCAGAAGAATGAAGATGGACCACTTTATAACACCAGACACAAAAATAAACCCCAAATCAATTAAAGACCTGAATATGAGACCCAAAACCATAAAATTCCTAGAAGAATACATAGGTAATAATCTCTTTGACATCAGCCATAGAAACATTTTTCTAAATATGTCTTTTCTGGCAAGGGAAACAAAAGCAAAATTCAATTATTGGGGCTACATCAAAATAAAAAGCTTCTGCATAGCAAAGGAAACCATCGACAATGTAAAAAGACAACCTATTGAATGGGAGAATATACTTTCAAATGATGTATTCAGTAAGGGGTCAGTATCCCAAATATATAAAGAACTGATACAACTCAAAACCAAAAAACCAAATAATCCCATTAAAAAATAGAGAGAAAATGAGAGGACATAAATGGACTTTTTTCCAAAGAAGACATATGGATGGCCAACAGGCACATGAAAAAATGCTCAGCATCGCTCCGCATCAGGGAAATGCAAATGCAAACCACGATGAGAGATCACCTCACACCTGTCGGAATGGCTGGAATAAAAAACATGAAAAACAACAAGTGTTGCCAAGGCTGTGGAGGAAAAGGAACCTGTGCACTGTTGGTGGGAATGCATACTGATACGATTACTGCGGAAAACAGTATGGAGATGCCACAAAAAAATTAAAAATGGAACTAGCATACAACCCAGTAATTCCACTACTGGTTATTTACTCAGAGAAAACAAAAACACTAATTCACAAAGATATATGCGACCCTATTATTGCAGCATTATTCATTAACAGCCAAGACATGGAAACAGCCCAGGTGTCCACTGACAGATGACCAGATAAAGAAGATGGAAGATATATTCTTATATTTATGCACCCATAAAAAAGAACAGAATCTTGCCATTTGCAACAACATGGATGGGTCTAGAGGGTATAATGCTAAAATAAGTCAGAGAAGGAAAAATACCAGATTTTACTCATTTGTGAAATTTAAGCAACAAAACAAATGAAGAAAGAAAAAAAGAGGCAAAAACTCAGACTCTAACTATAGAGAACAAATTGATGGTCGGGGGTGGGGGTGAAATAGGGGAAAAGGATTAAGAATATACTTATCACGGGGCACATGGGTGGCTCAGGTGTTTAAGCATCTGCCTTCAGCTCAGGTCAGGATGCCAGGGTTCGGGGATGGAGCCCCGCCTCAGGCTCCCTGCTCAGCAGGGGGTCTGCTTCTCCCTCTCCCTTTGCCTGCTGCTCTGCCTACGTGTGCTCTCTCTCTCTGTCTCTTTGTCAAATAAAGAAATAAAAATCTCTTAAAAAAATAAAATACACTTATGATGAACACTGACTTATGCGTAGAATTCTTGAATCATTACATTATAGTCCTGAAACTAATACGCCACTATGTTTTTAATACTTGAATAATAATACTAATAAATTATGACACGACTGCTACACTGGATAGAGGGGGAGGAGTGTGTGTGGACGTGTGGGTGTGTAATGAACCGCGTAAATGAGAGCGAGGTCTTCATCCTCCTGAACATGGAAGATTCCTGAACCCTCCTGAACCTTCATTCCTGAACCTAGAAGATCAGGAAGAATCAGGATACCCATGCTATTTCAAGAAAGATAGATAAATGCATACCAAAAGGAAGAGATACAATATTTGGAAGCAGCAGTTACATCTGGGAGGTTCAAATGTGGGGATAGCAGGAAGGAAGGGAGCTAACTGCCTTTTTTTTTTTATTAAGCCTTGTAAATCTACCTGGTTTTTAAAAATATGTGCACTATGACTTTAATGAACTGAAGTTAATTTTAAAAACTAATGTGCATTTTAATCTGACTTCCTGAGCTTCAATTTGTGTATTTGTTTTTTAGTTTGTTTGTTTGCTCGTGTATTCGTTCTACAGACATTGACTGGGAACCTTCTTCTGAAAGTCAGGTGCCGCGGCAATGAAGGTGAACTCTCAGCTCCTGCCCTTAAAGGATCTTCCTTTTTAATAAGAAAAACGTCAAGGAGGTTAAAGATTTAAGCGTCTTTTTACTTTGTTTTTATATAGTAGGTGGGTTTCTGAAGAACTCTAACTCATGCACTTGAAAACGGGTGGAAGGCTTGGGACAATGTGGTTGGAGCTTCCAGTATGAAGGGCCTTCTAGTAAACCTGCCAGGAAAAAAAATCCCCATAGCGTATCAATGTGTAGGCTCCTATTTTTAATATAGTGGCCACTCCAACAAGAAATAGAGGTGTTGGCAGGAAAGGTAGTTTGAGAATAAATTTATGGCCAACACATAGCCATTGGGGAAGAGAGGTATTAATTTATGCCCAATATTACTAACGACAACAACTTAGAATTCATTTATATACCACATACTGTGATGTGATCCTTAATTATATGACTATGTGCATTTTTGATGATGTCATTTACTGATTAAAAACTAACCATATCCGATGAATGGGATAATGACATGTTCATCTAGATGTCATTGGGATTCTACAGTAATTAATTTCACAGGTTTTTACACTTTCTCTATTTAAAACAGATAGGACTTCCTTTCAGTTCCAACTATGAGGACGTCAAGGACATACTTTTCTACATATTTAATATATGAACAGCTGTTTTATCTGCTAAGATTTTATTTTTGCCCAAAGGACATTTTATTGCACCAAATTACAGTAGCAGGAAATATTCTTAAAAGATAGCCATAGTTTGGGAAAACCATCTGTTTCAGTTGGAAGAGTAGAAACATAAACTGTACCATGCAAATTTGCTAAGAGAACGCTTTCTCCCAAATGCTACGTTTTGTGCGATGACTATAATGTCCTGGACCGATCTACAAATGCTGTGTTCAAAGTCTTTGTTGCTACCCCAGCACTGCCTTTATGTGGGAAACAGTAGAGGCTCAGAAGTTAGACCTCTGTTTTAGGCATGCCTCCCAAATTGGTCCCAAAATGATATTCAACAAAGTACATCCCATGGTAATGGAAATGTATCCTCCAAGCGCGGCCGGGTTGGTCTGCTAAAATGCAGCTCGAATGCAATCGCCACCCCGCTCAGAAGTTCCCAGGGACTCCCCACTGCCTGGAGATCGAAGAGTTAAGCCCGATCTGGGGACTGATGTGATGGGTTCAAGTCAGACCTTCCAGTACGGAGTCTATCACGTCTGCTCATGCCGCAGCCTGCTCACCTGTGACGCGAATCCCTTCATTCTCGGGATACACACCCACTCTGCTCTGTCTCAGATGTCATGCTGTTCCTTCTCATTGCTCTCTGTTACAGACTGAATTTTGTCCCCCAATTTCCCATATAGGAGCCCTAACCCTTGATGCGCCCGCATTTGGAGAGAAGGAGGGACTCAAGATTAAATGAGGTCACAGGGTAGGGCCCTCATGTGACAGGACTGGTGTGTCCTTCTAAGAAAAGGAAGACACCAGAGCGTTCTCTCTTCTCCGTGTGAGCACGCAATGGGAAGGTGGCTATCTGCAGGACCGGAGAGAGTCTCCCCAGAAATCAGACTTGCCGGCAGCTCCATCTTCACCTTCCAGAAAGCAAATCTCTGTAGTCTAAGCCCCCCAGGCTGTGGTATCATGTTACAACAGCCCAAACAGGCGGCGGATACACTCTGCATTTTCCCAGTCACCTTCTCTCAAGGGTCATCTCAGATGCCTCCCATTCTGGGGACCCCTCCTCCCTCCTTGCCAGATGCCGCCCCCTCCTCTGAGCCCCTGCACCCCCAGTGCCGTGGAGAGGAACTCCAGTGTGGGACCTTGTCTGGATGCCCAGTGGGCTCTGCATTCCCTGAGAACCCAGACTGGATCCTTCCCGATGCTCCCTGA
Organism: Meles meles; assembly: GCF_922984935.1. Lineage (NCBI taxonomy): Eukaryota > Metazoa > Chordata > Mammalia > Carnivora > Mustelidae > Meles > Meles meles. The sequence goes on along the minus strand of NC_060071.1, from coordinate 146,379,928 downwards.
TTAGAAAATGGATTTGCCGCCGGCACACAGCCTCCTGGAACTTTACGAGCGGGCTGTGATGCTCTCTGCCTGTCTTAAAACTGTGCCAGCAGGCTACGTTCCTAATTATATAACAGTATTAGAATATAAAAATGCATGTCAGTATGAAGAAAGGAACAACCTCTTTTTTTTTTTTTTTTGTATTTTGTAACTAGAAAATCTCTTTATGGTCACTGGACTCGTTTCCATTTTAAGCTAATTAGTAAATTGCATTTCTGGCTCTTTAACTGGCTAGGTTAAATTTAGCTCATCTTTCCCCTTCAACTCAAGCTGTCAGTGGGATTTGCAATTAGAATTTTCGCTCTCAACTTTCTCCACCATTCAGGGGGATGCCGGCAACGTGCCCACCCCCCCACAACCTCCTACCCACCCCCCGTTCCAGCCCTTTCTTGCTGCAGCTTCTCCTGACCCAAGGCTTCCCAAGGATGCACCAGGACAGCTCCTTACCCCTGAGCTTGTGGGTCACCCATGAGCAAGGCTGACATCCTTGGCTCATCCCCACGAGCAGACAAGGTTTACAGATAAGGTTTATACCGCTTATGCGGGTGGTCATGCAGCCAGAAGCCCAGCATAAAGAAGGCCCAAGGGTTTTCATAAACTCTGCAATACCCAGTATGGGCAGGCCTGCAGCAAGGGCCTGGAGCCCCTGATGTGTCTGGCAGGAGCCCTTTCCTTGCTGGACATGGGGAGGTCGGAGAGGCCCCAGAAGGAGGCTGGGTGGCAGGACAAAAGGGTGCACTCAGGAAAGGACTACGAGAAGAGGCAGCCTTCCAGCCGAATCTTAACACTCGCCACGGCCAAACCAGGTGCATCAGCTAACTCCAGGCCCTGCCAGGACCCCGTGGTGAAGAGCAGGGTTGGGTGCTAGGCCGTGACCGCATGGCTGGCTCTGGTGACCAGACCCATTCTGAGGGTGAGGGAAAGCCCTTCACCCCTAGAATCCCCCCCTCTTGCCTCCAAGCCCCTCTGGTCTTTGGTTGGAGCTCTGCCTCACTCCATCCCTCCGACCCGGGTCTCTCTTAACCCCGCGCAAGGCTCTTCCCCGACACAAGCTCTTCCTGCCCACCCCATCCGCCCCGGGCATGGTTCAGAGGCCCAGTACACCGACCCTCAGCAGGACGGCCTGAGGGTGGGAGGGAGGAGACGCTCACCCAGTCTTCCCGAAGCAGAAGAAAGACACCTGGCCAGTTCCTCCCAGCGTGAGCCCCCGGCCGCCCCTCCTCCAAGGGGGCTAGGAGGCAGAGACCAGCCTCAGGAGCAGAGCACCGGCATCCCGCTTCTCTCCTTGTCATTAAGTAAGATGGGCTGGTGATTTCCAAGCAGAGAGGCATCCATTATGCAAGCACTAATGGGGCTCTGGGCCTCCCAAGCGGCTGGGAGCAGGGCGGGTCTGCGGGGGGGCGGGGGCACACCCACCTGGCCTGGCGGGTTCCTCTGCCCATCCCCGTCTCTGTTCTCCGCCACAAGGCCCTGCGTATCTGGGTGGTGGCAAGTAGGGCAGAGCAAGCCACCCCAGGGGACTGGCGGCAGTTAGTGAAATGAGCTCAGTGATCTGGGAAGCCTACGGAGCACAGATGGGATCTGGGAGCAAGCGCTGCGTCTGCAGTCAGAGCTGCTAGGAATTTTGGTGAATTTTCTGCGGAAAAACTGGAAAACATTATCTCTCTTTCAGGTGTGGGACCCTGAGTAAATGTCCACCCCGTTCTGGGCCTGACACAAGAGGGAGGTGGATTCTGAAATCTCCCAGTGTCTTTTCAGCCCCGGCCTCCTGTGTCCCTGGCTGGATCACAGACCCCCAAACACCCTACCATCGAGTGAGAAAATGTGCAGTGCGTTTTCATGATGCACAGAATGAATGACTTCAGTTCTTTGCCTTGTTCTGAGATGGTCTAGCTGATGTTTCTGCGATTTTTTTTTTTTAATGAAACGATGGCTTGCGTAGATAGATGGTCATTATTTTTAAATGTCCCTATTTAGGGGGTGCCTGGGTGGCTCAGTGGGTTAAGCCTCTGCCTTCAGCTCAGGTCATGATCCCAGTGTCCTGGGATCGAGCCCCACATCGGGCTCTCTGCTCAGCAGGGAACCTGCTTCCTCCTCTCTCTGTGCCTGCCTCTCTGCCTACTTGTGATCTCTCTCTGTCAAATAAATAAATAAAATCTTAAAAAAAAATAAATGTCCCCATTTAGTAAAATAAAAAGTTTACACCCTTATGTTGCTGCCTTGGGGGGTCAGGGCCATGCAAGCAAAAGCCTGCGAATGACATGTAGCAGCAAAGCCTGGACCCTGGAGGACTCTTACTTTGGGCTTTGGTCACTGCAGGACCAAAGGTGGGGGCGGGGGTGGGGGCGGGGGTGGAGGCAGAGGGGGAGGGGAGGGGACACAGATGTTCACCCATCTGTGAGAACGTCCATTACGATGACCCTGCTCCCAGGATGTTCAGAAAACTGGGGCGGGGGAGGGGGGACCTCTTGCATTTTGCTCAATGAGCTCTTCTAGTAAGAGCACCTGCCCCTTGCCTGCCAGACATTAGAGAACCATGGGTCAAACTGTGGGTCATGACCCACTCTTGGCTCATGAAATCAATTTAGCAAGGGACTAACACCAGCATTTTTTAAATGAAATACTGTGGAGCAGAGCAGAAAATATCAGAGTATATCATGTGTGAACATGGAGTAGGGTAAGTATTGATTCACAAACCATTTGTTTTAAATATATAGTCAAATGTACATGTATTTGAATATATATTCAAATATATTAATATATTCAAATATACATATATATTCATACACACACGCATATATATGTTTTCATCTTCTGCATGGAGGAGTAAATTCCTCACAAACCAACCCTCCCACAGACAACATCTACAAATAAACAAACTATGGACAAAATAGCAAAAACAACATCTTGAGGGGCCTGGAGAGTAAACACAAGCAGGGAGATTTTGGAGAAACATTAAAACCTAGAAAAGGGGCGCCTGAGGGGGGCTCAGTCAGTTAAGTGTCTGCCTTCGGCTCAGGTCATGATCTCAGTGTCCTGGGATTGAGTCTCACATCAGACTCCCTGCTCAGTGGGAATTCTGCTTCTCCCTCTGCCCCTCACTCTGTTCATGCTCTCTCTCTCTCTCACTCAAATAAATAAATAAAATCTTTTTTAAAAAACCTATAAGAAGCAACCCACGTAGGGCAATTTCCCATTTTTGTGGCTTTTCCCTGGAGGCAGGCACATTTGTGATGGGGGGACAAGGTGGCTAGATTCCAGTAGGAAGCCTATTGTCCCTCTGGACTGAGGAACCAGAAGAAGGAGGCTTGGACAACCAGAGTGGCTGGAGAGTGGGGAGAAACCCTATAATGGAGAGAGCCAGAGAAGGAATACATAAAATTGTGTGTGTTAACTCTGCCCAAGTTTCTGGCTGACCCCCAAACCACACAGGTGCGTGGCATGTTAAAAGCAGCTTGATCTAAAATCTGGGCTCCCAACCCACCACAAGTGTTTGAATCTAACCAAGTTAGTTCCTGCTGAAACAAAAACATCAACCCTCTTCAAAACAATATCACCAAATCCAGAGTTTCTACAACGGAACACCCATAATGTCCAGAATACAATCCAAAATTACTCTATATATGCAGAGCCAGGAAAATGCCACCTATTCTCAAAAAAAAATGTCAATCAATGGAAACCAACCTCAAAATGATCCAGATATTGGAATGATTAGATAAGATCTTTAAAGCAGCTATTAGAACAATATTCAGTGAGGTAAAGAAAAGTATGTTCTGGGCACCTGGGTGGCTCAGCAGGTTAAAGCCTCTGCCTTCAACTCAGGTCATGATCTCAGGGTCCTGGGATCAAGCCCCACATCAGGCTCTCTGCTCTGCAGAGAGCCTGCTTTCTCCTCTCTCTCCCTGCCTGCCTCTCTGACTACTTGTGATCTCTGTCTGTCAAATAAATAAATAAAATCTTAAAAAAAAAGAAAAGTATGTTCTGATAAAGAAAAGATAGGATGTCTCAACCAAGAGATATAAAATATAAAAATGAACCAATTGGCAGCATTATTCGTAATAGTTAAAAAGTAGGAAAAAAAAAATCCAACCTCTGTCAACTGATGAGTGGGTTAACAAAATGTAGTATATTCACGCAGTGGAATATTATTCAGCCATTAAAAAAATGAAGCAGTGGTACAGGCTACCACATGAATAAAACTTGAAAACATTCTTAAGTGAAAGAAACCAGACATAAAGACCACATATTTTATGATTCCATTAAAGGAAATTTCTATAATAGGAAATATATATATAGGAAATTTCTATAAAGACAGAAAGTAGATTAGTAGTTGCCAGCAGCTGGAATGAAGAGGAAATGGGGTGATTACCAATGAATATTGGGTTTCTTTTGGAAATGTTTTAGAATTATGTAATGGTGGGGCACCTGAGTGGCTCAGTGGGCTAAAGCCTCTGCCTTTGGCTCGGGTCGTGATCCCAGGATCCTGGGATTGAGCCCCATATCCGGCTATCTGCTCAGCAGGGAGCCTGCTTCCTTCCCCTCTCTCTCTCTGCCTGCTTCTCTGCCTACTTGTGATCTCTCTCTGTCAAATAAATAAATAAAATCTTTAGGAAAAAAAAAGAATTATGTAGTGGTGACGATTGTACAATTTTGCGCACATACTAAAAAACCTCTGAATTATACATTTTAAATTAATTGAATGAAAATTTCAGAACTGAAAACCACAGTATTTGAATTAAAAAAAATTCACTGGACTCAGAATGAGAAGGAAAAATAATCCATAAACTTGAAAAGGGATGAATAAAAATTTTCCAATCTGAAAGAGAGTGAGAAGATAAAGACAATAAAATTAACAGTGCCTCAGGGACAGTAAAACAATATCAGAGGTTTAAGAATTCTAGAGGAAAGGAAGAGAACAGGGTGGAAAATGTTATCTGAAGAAATAATAGCTGAAAACTTCTCACACTTGAAGAAAAACACAAATTATAATTTCAAGAGGCTCAGCACATCTGAATAGGATAAAGAAAGCTATGTCTGGGACACATCACAAAACACTGCTGGAAACTAGATCAAGGCAACAGCTAGAAAGCAGACAGAGAAAAACCATGCATTATATATAAGGGAATCAATCGTTGAATGACTGCAGACATCTTATCAAAAACCATGGAGGCCAGAGGACAGTGGAACAACAGCTTTAAAGTGTTGAAAGAAAAAATACTATCAACCCAGAAGTCTATATCCAGCAAAAGTATTCTTCAAGAATAAAGATCAAATAAAGACATTTTAAAATAAAGGAAACTTCGGTCACTCGTGCCCACCAGACCTGTGCTATAAGATATGCTAAAGGAAGTTTTCAGTCTGAAGGCAAAGGAAGGAGAACATCTCAGATTTTCATGAATGAATGAATGGCATCAGAAATAGCAAATACAAAAGACCATTTTCCTCTTAACTTAAAAAATTATCCATTTCTGGGGTGCCTACATGGCCCAGTTGGTTAAGTGTCCGACTCTATTTTGGTTAAGCTCAAGATCTCAGCTTAACTGAGTTTGAGTTGTGAGTTTGTGAGGTCGTGAGTTCGAATCCTGTGTCTGGCTCCATGCTCAGTGCAGAGCCTGCTTGAGATTTTCTTTTTCTCTCCCTCCACCCCTCCCCCTGCTCTCTAAATAAATAAATAAAAATCTAAAGAAAATTACCCATTTCTGTCTGAAGTAAAAATTTTAACACTGTCTTGTGGAATTCATAATTGATACAACTATAATACATATTGTAATGGCAGTGTAAGGATGATGGGAATGAGGATAAGTGCACCAAATGGGTGCAAAATTCTTACATTTTATGTGACTCATCCAATTTTAACCTGAAGCATAAGTGAAAAATTAAGATGTATGTTATAATCCCCAGAATGATTACTAAAAATACAGAGTGTGAAGAGATGTAGCTAAAAAGTCAATGGGTAGATTAAAATGGAATTCCCCAAAATATTCAAATAATTCCCAAAAAGGGCGCCCAGGCAGCTTAATTGGTTAAGCATTGGATGCTTGATTTCAGCTCAGGTCATGATCTCAGGGTCATGGGATCAAGCCTTGCATCTGGCTCTGCACTCTGTGGGGAGTCTGTTTCAGGATTCTCTTTCCCTCTGCCCCATCCCCCATCCACTCGAGCTCTCTCTTTCTAAAATAAATACATAAATAAGTAACTAAATAAATAAATCTTTTTAAAAAATGAGCAGGAAAGGTGAATAAGAGAAATTAAAAACAGAGGTGACGAAGGGGAAATAAAAAATCAATTATATTAAATGGGAACGGGCAACCACTCTAGTCAGAAGGCAGAGGTTACTAGAATAGGACAAGAAGTGAGACACAGCTAAACATATATGTTGTCTACCAGAGACCCATTTTAAAAATGAGGTCCCGGGGTGCCTGGGTGGCTCAGTGGGTTAAAGCCTCTGCCTTCGGCTCAGGTCATGATCCCAGGGTCCTTGGATCGAGTCCCGCATCAGGCTCTCTGCTCCTCAGGGAGCCTGCTTCCCTCCTCTCTCTCTGCCTGCTTGTGCTCTCTGTGTCAAATAAATAAATAAAATTTAAAAAAAATATGAAGTCCCATTGACAGAAAGTAAATGGGTTGGAAAGGATGCGACACGCCAGCCATAGGTACGACCAGGTTGGAGTGACTCTATCAATACCAGATAAAATGGGCTTCAGGACAGAGAATATCGCTTGAGTTGAAGAGAGACACCATCTAACGATGAAAGGGTCAAAAGGAGACATACCCGTAATAAAGGTGCCTGTGCCCACTAGAGCCTCAAAGTACATGAAGCAAGACTGACAGTTCTAAAGGGGAGAAATAGGGACTTCCCACCTGTTCACTCAGTGGAGCGTGCAACTCTGGGTCTCGGGGTTGTGAGTTCAAGCCCCATCTGGGGTATAGAGATGACCTAAAAATTAAAATTCTTTGAAAAAGTAATAAAGGGGAGAAATAGATAACTTCACAATATACGAGATGTTCATAGCCCTCTCTCAGCAATTTATAGAACAGTTAGACCATTTAAAAAAATCAGTAATGACAGAGGATCCCAACACATCTGGACCTAATTGATGTTTATACATATGGGTTACAACATAAAATATATTTCTTACTATGACTCATGTCTTAAAAAAAAAAAAAAAGACAATCACTCTGCTGGGGCAAACACCAAGGACTAAGTCATAGACACTTCAAATTCAACATCTAGTGGGTGAGGCAGACACACATCATTCTCATCACAGCGGAAATTGCTAGAGGCAAGAGTAGGAAAGGAAAGGACTTAATGTTTATTCCGTCGGTGTTAGGTGCTAGGCTCTATGCTCACCACATCACACGGTTACAGAATTCTCATTATTTAACCAGGTGGTGTTATGATCCCCATTTTACAGATGGGGGACCTGAGGCCCAGGGAGGTAAAATTACTGGTCTAGTGTCAGAACTGGAATTTGAAGTGGCCCTGACTCTCAGAAAAGGACCAGAAGGAGACAGAGAGGGCAATCTCTTCACTTTGGAGGAAAGTGGGGGAACAGCATTACAATGGGGTTCAGGTGTCATGAGAACCCTGTGGACACGAGAGAAGGAGGCAGGAAGGTCTGTGTGTGACATTTATGGATGTCCGGTGACTGGAATTCGTGGAGCAGGAGGGATGGGTGGGACATGGGAAGGGTGACATGGGACATGGGAAGGGTGACAGGGGCTAGATCAAGTCCAGCTGGCCCCTGTTTCTATTCCCAGGCGAGAAGGGAGAAAGAGGATAGTAACGAAATAAAGGGGCCTTGAGTATTTTGCCTGTCTGCCCCTCCTTGGCTGGCTGCTCTGGAAGGTGGAGACCGGGGGGTGTTTTCTCAACCTTTAAACTGCGTGTCTCCAATGTACCATCCCCAGAAAACCTGAGCATCAACAGCAGGGACATTAGAGGACAGCACGACACTTGTCCAGATGCTGAAACACATATGCCTTGTCCTTGGTCCAGACTGGTGTCTTAAAGGGTGGGGATGGGTAGCGTGGAGAGCACCCCCTTCATCGGTTATGAGGCCCCCAAAAGAGTGACATCAGGCCGACCACATACACGAAGGAGGTTTGGATTGTCTGCTCTGAATGCATGGCTGCGGGTGAGAAAGGGACCCCTGGAAATGAGAGAGGCTCCTGTTCCCCCACCACTGCCGAGACTCTGGCTTCTCTGTTCTGACTTCTCAAGTGACCCTCTCCTGCACACACTCCTCCCGAGCCTTCTCCTCCTGGCGCCTAGGGCAGGGTCCCGGGGACCAGAGCCGTGGCCTTCGGAACAGTGCTTTTCTTGGCATCTCAGGGATGGGTTCTTCCCGTTGGAGGACCTTAAACTGGGTCAGTTGTCCGCACAGGTGACCAGGACACCATCTGCAGAACAGGTCTTACTGTCTGCACACAGACACTCCCAGCTCCCCGAGTCCCCATCACAGCTGCTAAATCCCTGCTGGGCTGACTTGCCAGAAGAGAGGGTTACCCCCTCCCTTCTATGCCTCTCAAGCAAGTTGCTGGCCAAGTGGGGTCTGCGGAGAAAGGACCAGAAGAGGATCCTCTGGCGGGATCCCCTCAGTGGTGGAGGGGTCTGCAGCTCTTGGCTGTCTTGACTCCACATCAAAACACCCAACCAATGCTTGGGTCACTCTGGAGCCCTAAACCGGGGACAAAAAGACACCACCAACACTGAGGGTTTTTCAAATGCGCTTCGAAGTTTCCCGCTTTGACCAGCGGTCTGGTGCCCAGGACGCACGATCTGAGCACGGATTCTCTTTGTGTGCATTACTTGAGTGCTGTAGTGCGTGCAGTCGTTCCTGGCCTGCCTGCGTCTGTCCACCTCCCTCCCCTTCCACATTCTGGACACACGAAGCTACTGACAACTCCTTCAATCGCAGCTAGCCGTGCGCCTTTGTGCACAGCTCTCCCGGTGCCACGAAATCTCTTCCTCTGTGGCAGCCTGGTCCACGTGGCACTTTGTGTCCTTCACGCTCAGCCAGGACAGCCGCTCTACGAAACTCTCTGAGACCCCACCCCACCACACAGAATGTCCCCTTCCCTTTTCTGGGTCACCTCTGCCAAGAGAGAGGTTCTGAGAAGTTCTCATAACACGTGGCATTGTAATTAAGCAGTTTCCCAGCTGTAGGACACACCGCTTTGCTTTGGAACATTTCTGAAATAGGGTTGAATCTTCCATTTCACTGTGCCCTTGTAAGTTAAGTGTGCTTCTCTCTGTCCCCCACCCCAGGAAAGGCTGCTATGAAATCAAAGGCCGGTCTCAGAAGTGGGGTGACTCAGCTCCCTCCCCCAAGTTGTGTCCGTGGCCCCACAGCCTGGTACAGACTGAACTTGGCAAGTGCTTGCTGGATCCAAGTTTGAGCTCAATGGAAGTATTTCTTGAAGCCTGCACTAGGAAAAGTTGTGTGTTCTGCCTATCGGAGGGATCGGGATGACACAATAAAGATCCTGTCCTTGATGAGGTCAACTGCTGTGTGTGTGAATGAGGGGGTTGGGGCAGTCGGAAGGAACACAGCCAAGAGCACCGCCAGTTAAAACCACCTGCAGCAGCACCTTGGCCGGGACTAAGGGGCTTTGTATTTGAGGAATTTGGGGGGATTTTTTTTTTAATAAAGTTTTACAATTTGTAAACGTCTTGCATTTTCTCAATCAATTCCACAGAGAACCCTAGTTGCCATTCTGCATCTCACTTTACAGAGAAAGGAACCAAGGCTCAGAGAAGGAAAGAGCCTTGCCCAAGGTGAACAATCAGAATGTGCCAGAACCAGCCAGAAAGTGCTAGAACCAGGACCAGTTACCCAGCTGTTCTCATTCCCTGACTCCTGCTCTCTCGGAGCCCGAGAAAACTCGGCTTGGTGGAACCTAACCTCTTCTCTTTAAAATAGAAACATGTAGCCCACTCTCCAGCAGAAGTCAGATCTCAGTTCTGTGAAATGAGCAGGAAACTCTGAAGTTTCTCCCCATGCCTTCTCCTCACACGGTCACCATGGCAATGGGAAAATATTATGCGGTGAAGGAATTGTGGGAATATGAATCAGCAAAACCAGCAAGAGGACCTTGGAAAACTGTGATTCCCAGTGGAAGGGCTGTACTTTCAGAGCACACACTCCACGATGAGGGACTGCTCTTCGCCTCCTGTAGAAGCTCCACGGCCCGGCCCCACTCCACTAGCGACAGACCCGCTGTCTCCGCGCGGATGCTGGCCTCTTCCTCTCTTCACAAGAAAGGCTTGGGCCACTTGTGAGCACGATTGCTGCTTGGCAACACAGACTTGCGGGTATCTGCTAGCTTCATTGCATTTTAAACATTTTCCCTTGCCAAGTGGAACAAATTATTGATGTGGATTTGGGTGGATATTGAACATTGTCCAATGCAGTTTCAATGGTGAAGAGTTCTAACCCGGCTTTTAAGTCCAAGATAATGACGCTATTAATCAAGCATTAAATAGTGTGAGAGCATCATGACCGGCTCATCCCACCATTGCTAAGCCTCCCTGAAATTCTCAATCTGTGGGTGATAAGAAATACTGATTCAGTTCCCCAAAATAATTACACATAGAGTTGCCATAAGATCTAGCAATCCCACTTCTGGCTGTGTCCTCAAAACACTGCAAGGCAGATATTTGCATGCCTGTCTTCACAGCAGCATTACTCACGAGAGCCAACAGGCGGAAGCAGCCCCAGTGCCCAGGGATAGCTGAATGGAGAAACAAAAGTCAGTGTACCCATAAAATGGAACACTATTCAGCCTTAAACGTGAGGACATTCTACCAAAACACTAATTTAAAGGGATACATGCACCCAAATTATGGAAGCACCCCAAGTGTCCATCGATTGATGAATGGATAAAAAAGCGGTCATGGCTACACACACACACACACACACACACACACACACACACACACACACACACGCACAATGGAATATTACTCAGCCCTGAAAAAGAATGAAATCTTGCCATTTGCAACGACATGGGTGGAGCTAGAGAGTCTTGTGCTAAGTAAGATAAGTCAGAGAGAGACGAATACCATATGGTCTCACTCACAGGTGGAATTTAAGAAATAAAACAAACAAGCCAAGGAATAAGAGAGCGAGAGAGACACAACCAAGAGACAGACTCGTAACTATAGAGAGCCAACAGGTGGTTACCAGAGGGGGGCTGGCGGGGGAAGGGGGAAGTCGGGGATGGAAATGAAGAGTGTAGTTATTGTGATGACCACCAGGCGACGCGTGGAAGTGCCGAATCACTGTATTACACACCTGAAACTGACGTGACACTGTTAACTATTCTAGAACTGAACTTTAAAAAAGTGTTTTAAGGTAAGGAAATTCTGGGGCTTGCAGAGAAGAATAAACGTCTCTTCTCCTAAGGCGGGGGGGGTGGTGCAGGGAGTGAGGGAATTCTGACCCCTGCCACAGCATGGATGAATCTTGAGGACATTAATGCTAAGTGGCAATCACAAAAGGCAGTCACCTAAACCGGTCGCAAAAGACGAATCCTGTAGGATTCCACCAATGATGTCCCTAGAGGAGTCAAATTCATAGAGACAGAAAGTAGAACAGTGGTTACCATGGGTGGGGGGAGGGGCGAGGCAGAGTTAGCGCTTAATGAATAATGAATACAGAGTTTCTGTTTTGCAGAATGGAGAGTTCCGGAGCCAGATGATGGTGGCGAATTCACAGTGTGAATGTGCTTAATGCCCCTGAACTGTACTTAAACACGGGTAATATGGCATATTTTATCACAAGGAAACAATGCCAGTTGAGGAATGGGTATGGCCGTGGTTTGGGTGTCCCCAGCCACTGACACAGACCTCCTGCCGGCCAAGCCGAAGGTCTAGCAAGAACCTTTCGTGCATACGTCACCCAGCATGCCAGCTTCCGTGGCCATGCACAGTTCGTCCCGCTTTTTCTGCCACATACCTGGCCTGCAGGGCTGATGGGGGCCTCTCTCCTTCCTTCCTCCGCTCAGCCACCAAGTTGTTTCCTTCCAGGAGCACCTATAGTATCCCTTTCAGGAAGCCTGCTCCGACCCTCCTCGGCCCTCTTTGCCCTCTATAAGTCCTCGAGCTCCACTGGGCTCTGGCCTTTGAAAACAGGAAGGCACCAGCCGCACCAGGGAGCTTGTTAGAAATGCAGATTATCCGCCCAATGACTCAGAATCTCTGGGTTCAGGAATCTGAGCTCTAACAGTCCTGCAGGTGAAGAGAAATGCATCCCCCCTGCTCTCCCCTCCCCTGCCTCCCAGCCCATAGCTCTTAACCCACAGCTGCACAGAGAGTGAGCCCGAAGGGCCTGCCCTTGGCCTCGGGGCAAACTGAGGTGCCATTCCCACGCAGAGCCCCCTGAGGGAGGCAGTTCCGCGTCCTTTGGTCTTTTTCCTTCCTTGCCCTGCTGTCCCCCCTCTGGACCTGGTTCTCCTGGGAGCACAGCTCTGGGGGCCCCACGTCACACACAGGGCAGCAGCTCCTTGGCTTAGCATCTTGAGAAGAGTTCGGATTCTTCCCAAAGGTGTCCATCCTTCCAGCCAAGAGAGCGACACCCCACGGGGGCTGTCTGTAGGACGGAGGCTCTCTGCTGTCCACACAGACCCCCTCCCACCCTCTGTGGGTGTCGCGGTGAATGCACACGCTGACCGGGCTGGGCCAAGGGATGCCCTGATCCGAGGCCAAACGTCATTTCTGGGAGTGTCTGTGCGGGTGTCTCGGGAAGTACGTGTGAATGGAAGTACGTGTGAATGTATAGCCGAGTAAAGATCGCCCTCCTCGGTGTAGGGCCCCTGGTCCCCTCGGGGCCTGAATGGAACAAAAAGGTGGAGGAAGGGCGAGTGCGCTCGCTGGGAAGTCATCTCGTCATCTTGGCTCTGGCCCTGGGTCACCTGTGCTCCTGACTGTGGGATGCAGACCGGCACTCACACCCCCTGGGACTTAGTGGCCCCCAGGTGCTCAGGCTTCGGACTGGATTGAATTATTCCACCGGCTTTCCCAATTCTCAAGCTTGGAGACGGCGGGACCTCTCAGCCTCTCAGCCTCCGTAACCAGGTGAGCCCATTCCTGCAGTGACTCTTCTCTTAGAGACGCCTGTGCGCGTCCTGTCGCTTCTTCTGTCTGTCTGCAGAGTCCTGGGCGTTCATCCAGGGGCTCCTGGGCCAGGCCTCTGTCTCTGTTCAGGCAGGGCCCCGTCTGGCCCCACGTACGTGTGCATGTTGCCAGGACAGAGACCGTACATGGGGCAGAATACACCTCTCAGGCCACCACCTGCCGCAGCCCTTTCCTGGAAAGAACCAGCCTGCACTCAGGTGCCTTTAGATATGGATCACAGCAGCATCTCGGCCAAGGGGCAACACGGATGCACGTCTTCGGGTTGTCATCCACAGAGAAAGGGCAACAGAGAGGCTGTGGCTTCCCTGGCTGAACCCTCCACCCCCACCCCTGCCCTGCACCCCCAGCCCCCTCTGGGAGGTCGCACCCCACAGGAGAGTCACTGGCTGTGTGGGGGCTGGATCTGGCCTCACCTCTCCCACCGCGCGAGGCTGAGGCTCATCCTGCCTGGTTTCCCGGTGGGCGGAGCGGGGACAGCACGGCTCCCCTGCTCAGAGTCTCACAGGAGACCTGGCCCCGAGGGTAGGCCGGGCTGCCATGCTCCTGGTCCAGCTGTCTAGGGCGGACACACGGGGCAGCAGCCCCAGCTTTGTGCTCCTTTGGGGAAGCGACCAAGAGGAAGGGGTTCTGGCAGACGGAGGTTTTCTGAACAAGGGCCCAGCAGGAGCAGCTTAGCTTGTGTCCGGTGGGAAAGACCACCTTTAGCCCCAGTGGGGGCAGGAGGGCACAAGGGAGGACACTTAGGGCTGAATTCTGGCCCCGGCTCTTTCTGTCCATGGGACCTGGGGCAGGTCAGTGGCCTCTGTGAGCACCACTTTATTGTCTGCAGGGCTAAGGAGACAAGGAAGGGAAAAAGTGAGAGGGAGAGAGGGAAAGGGAGGAGGGGGAGGTGGGGGAGGAGGGAAGGAAGAGGGGAGGAGGGTGGGACGAGGGCATCCCCGGAGGTCACACTGCAGATCACTGGCCGGCATGGGATTTGTGCCTGGCTCAGGCGCCCCCACTGCGGCACCCAGACCTCCTGGCTGCAAACCCTTTTCTCCTCGAGGAAAGGCCCTGAGCTGGCCTGCAATCCCAGCATGAAGCAAAGTGCAGCCCCCATACCCAAACCCTGCTTTGGAGGGAGGGCCTCCCCAGGTCAGTGACCTCTGGGAACCAAAGCCTCCCCCTGGCCCAGCCTGGCCCAGCCTGGCCCTGCCCAGCGGAGCGCGTGTGCTGACCCGCCTGCGGGCGGAAGGGGCATCCCCCACAGCCCTGAGCGGCCTGTCCACGGCACTCCCCACGCTCATTTTGTTTTAAAAGATTTTATTTTATGTATCTGAGAGCGCGCAAGCAAGCAGGTGCGGAGAGGAGCAGAGGAACGGGGGCCTGCAGACTCCACGCTGAGCGCAGACCCCAAGGCGCGGCTCGAGCTCACGACCCTGAGGTCGCGACCCGACCGGAGCGGAAATCAGGAGTCGGACGCTGCCCCGCCTCAGCCCCGGAGGCGCCCCCCCCCCCCACACGCGTTTTTATTCCGGGCTGAGGCTCAAAGAGGTGAGGGAACGTGAACGGTAAAAGCCAAAATCCGTCGGACACCTGTCCAGTTTGTGAAGGCTCTAGAGGGACGTCACGAGGATAGTGACGCGGACCACGGCCACGCTCGCTGGGCACGCGGGGGACGGCCCCGAGCTCAGTAACCCCGGGAACGGTCCAGGGAACCTCCCCGTGGGCCCTCGGGTCGGCCGACCTCCCTTCGCTTCTGCGATCGGTCCGGCCGCGCGTCCGCCTTCCCTTCTCCCGGCCGAGCGCGGCTCTCGTGCGGGATGCGCGGGTCCAGTTCCCGATTGTCAGCGTCGACAGGCAGGCAGCCAGGGTCCGGTCTGAAGCTTTCCTGGACTTGCTGCTGCCAACATGCTTGTCTTTCAGTAAATGCGTGTGTTTCTGTCTCTTGGGGCCATCCCCGGAGTCGTGGGTGTGTCCTGCTCGCGCACACGTCTACAGACGTCCCGACCCTATCGTTCCGCTTTAGCAGCTGAGCGCGGCTTTCCAAATGCTTCCAGTAACCCGCAGTCCGGCGGGAAGGCGGTGAGTTCCAGCCCCGCCGGCTCTTGCCCAGCCTTCGTTTGCAAATGCCTGACGTCCTCTACAGCAAGCATCGCCCATCTATAGTGAGGGATCTGGAAAGTGTCTGCCTTCCGGGCAGTACCTGGAAGAGGTCTCTTGGGGGGGGGGGTTCGGGGGTCGCGTCCTGTCTCTTGGTCAGGGTACTGGTGATACAGGCGTGTGTTCACTTTGTGAGAAGTCACCACGCAGAGCACTTACGACGCGTTCGCTTTGCTGTATGTTTGCACACTAACTGTGAATTTTTAACAAACAAACTTGGGGCACCAGGGCGGCTCAGTCAGTTGAGCGTCCGCCTTCGATTCAGGTCAGGATCCCGGGGTCCTGGGATCGTTCCCCGCATCGGGCTCCCTGCCCCGTGGGGGAGTCTGCTTGTCCCTCTGCCCTCCTGCTCCTGATCGTGCTCTTTCTCTCTCTCTTATGCTTTCTCTCTCTCAAATAAATAAACAAAATCTTAAAAGAAACAAAAGGACACTTAAGAAGAATCCCAGGCTCAGGCAGCATTATCGCCCCCCTGGGACAGTGAAGACGCTGACGGTCCAGGTCCCTGCGGGGGGTGGGGTCCCCCTCCTGACCCATCCCCACATCTGTTCAGTCTTGAGTTGGTTCAACCTCTGCGGTGTTTCTCTGACTGGCCACCGGTTTCTGCTGGTGCTGGCCCTCCGGCTGGATGGCCCCCTGCTTGCCTGTGGCTCCCCCAGGTCCGGTGTTGGTCGATCGGTGGTTGGGGAGCGTCTGAGCCCTGACCCTGTACTGACTGGCTGAAGACAAGGACAGAGTGAGACACGGTTTGCTCAGCCGAAGGTGGGAGGGGTGATGCCAGCGTGGGGACCGTCGGGCTCAGGATAGGTGTTTCCTTGGTGGGGACAAGACGAGCAGAGGGGGCTGTGAGCGTGCGTCTGGGGGTGCAGCGGGCTCCCGTCCTGTCTTCGAGGCCCTCACAGTGAGGCTGGGGAGGGAGGCGCGTTTCCTGCTGTGGGAGGCTTGCCGTGCGGAGGAGGACGGGTCGATAGCTGCCTTCCATTAGTGACACGACAGAAGAATTAAATTAGTAGACGGACGAAATTCATTTCCTTTGAGCATGACTTTTTAAAACCCTCCGCAGTAACGCCCAAACAGAAGGGAATGGTTCCAGGCACTCAGTTCTGCAGTCATTAGAAGCAGTAATTCTAGAGATGACACAGCGACGTGAGAAACACTCAGGGGGATGGTGAGACCAAGAGACGGGAGACGCCCTCTATCAGGTGGCTGGTGGGGACCGTCCTGCTCAGCAGCAGGCGTGGCAGGGAGGGAAGCCTGCAGGCCGGCACGCGGCATCGCCAAATGATGGGACCGCCGAGATAGTGGTTTCTTGTTCTCTGCGTCTCTAACTTTCTGTAGAGGTTTTGCTTCTTGTACACGTTTGGGAGTTTATTTTTTGAAAGATGGAATGGTTTCAGCCTAGGCCCATAGCTCTCCATCCATGCATGTTAACAGTGTTCTGGGGGGCGTCCTCTGGCCCTGCCGCAGGGAGGGGAGAGGGAAACGTACCCGGGGCTTCACCCACGGCGGCGGGGCTGGAGACCGTGTTCCGTCAGCCGTCTCCGAACCTGCCTCCCAGCCACTCACCAGGACAGGCCCTTCCCTTTCCCCCTGGCCCAGCACTATTCTCAAGGGCGGCTGAGGTGTGACCCACAAGATGTGGAGGAACCTCCGGAAAGCCCCAGGGAAGGTGGGCCCAGGGGGCAGATGCTGGGCAAGAGGAGGGACGGACACCGGGGAGGGGCGACCTCCATCCAGCCAAGCAAACCACGCAGAGCTCACCTTGAACCCTGACTGCCCGTGTGCCCACTGCTCACATGGCAACCCATCTGGGAGGTCGAGGGTGGCTCTGGGGGAGGGCAGGGCCTGCGGTCTCCCCAGACACCTCCTTCCCTTCCTGCTACCACCTGGGTCCTACCCTGACTCTCAGCCCAGGGCTTATCGCAAGATGCGGGGGCCCCTGGGACAGGAGCAGGCTCCCATTCAGAGGGATACGAGCCCTTGAAATCTAAACAACATGTAAATCACGTCTGGGCGTCAGCTTTTCAGCTGTGGGAGCCTCTGTGCGGGCAGACTATCAAGGTCTATGATTCTGAAGCAAGTGCCCTGGGGGGTGGTGAGGGCCCACCTGCTCTGCCCCCTCCGGACGCGCCAGCCTTGCCAGTTTAAAGAAGCAACAGCCAAGTAAACTCCAGATTCTTAGAAGACCAGAGTGCCATGTTTGAATGGAGCCCGGCGGCACCCCGCAATTTCATTGTCACGGGGAGAGAGGGCACGCAGGGTCTGGGCTTTACAAGAAGGGCTTGTGAGCAAGCCTTGTAGGGACCAAGCACTCCCCGCCTTCCCTGGCCTCCCCAGGAAGCCTCCCTATCGAATGCATAATTTATGAGGACAAGTCATGCATATTCATGAGCTCATCGCCTTCCAAGGCCAGTGGCTGTCTCTGAAAAATCCCCCCATCATGAATTATTGCATGGGAAGTCGTGGGTTGGGCTCAAAGCAGGACTCAGTCCTCAAAATTACCATTATCTCTAAAACTTGCTTTGAAGAAAATGCTCCCAACTGTGCCTACCTCTGGTCAAATGTGGGGGAGGTGCAAGAACAAAGCCTCCACCGTGGGAACCCTTGAGCTCCCAGGCTGCACAGAGAGGGGCGCACCAGTAGTATTTCAGGGAAACTGAGGCAAGTCTCCCTCAGCCCGGAAAAAGCAACCCCGCATGTGTCGTGGGTCGAACTCTGGAATAAGCCCTCTTAAGGCTCTGTTCACATAATAGCAGGAGCCCACAAGCCCCCCCGGCTGGTTCTTACCCGTCTGGACCTCAGTCTTCCCCATCAGTGGACAGGGAGGCTGATCCCTGCTCACACACACTCTAAGACACGCTTTTCACAGTTGAGCGCCTCTGAGCCCAGAGCAAGTTCACCCATCAACGCCTCGGCTGGCGTCGGGGTACGAAGAGCGGGTTTTCTCTTTCCTAGTGGTCCAGAGGAGAATGTGCGTCTGGCAATCAGTGCGATCCTCTGCTTTGACGAGCACAGGCGTCCTCCGTCCTGCTGCACTTGACAGATACCGCGATTTTTACAAACTGAAGTGTTGTGGCCATCCTGTGTCGGGCAAGTCTCCTGGTACTGTTTTCCAACCACATTCGTTCACTTCATGTCTCTGGGTCCCAGTCTGATAATTCCCTCGATATTTCATTATTCTTTTTGTTATTCTTGTATTTGTTAAGGCGATCTGGGCTCAGCTGCCTGGGTGGCTCAGTCGATTAAGTGTCTGCCTTCAGTTCAGGTCATGATCCCAAGGTCCTGGGATCCGGGCCTGTATTAGGCTCCCTGTGTCTGCTTCTCCCTCTGCCCTCCCCCCTGCTTGTGTGCGCTCACACTCTCTCTCTCATAAAAATAAATAGATAGGTAAATCTTTAAGAAAAACAGGTGGTCTGTGCTCAGTGATCAGCACCCGCCGAAAGCTCGGCGTGGTCAGCATTTCTTAGAAAGGAATATTTTCTAACGAAGGCACGTGCACTGTTTTCTTGGACACTTCCTAGGTCATTTACATATGCTATGCGAACGAAAACATCCATTTGTCTCGTTTTATAGTGACCGTCCCCAAATCCCGGCGGTCTGGAGCCCAACCCGCAGCATCTCCGAGGTGCGTCTGTACAGCCCTAAGCGCCCCCTTCCAAAGCCCCAACTGTGCGCGGGGCGGGAAGCCCGGGGCTTCCGAACAGGTGACAGACCAAGGCCACCTCCCCGAGCGCGCAGGCCGGCGAGCCTCCCCCTTCCCACTCCTGGATTCGTCTGGGAGAGAAATCTGTTCGCAGAGTTTTGGTTTTTTTTTATTATTATTATTATTTGACAGAGAGAAATCACAAGTAGGCAGAGGCAGGCAGAGAGAGAGAGAGGGAGAAGCAGGCTCCCCCCTGAGCAGAGAGCCCGATGTGGGGCTTGATCCCAGGACCCTGGGGTCATGACCTGAGCCGAAGGCAGAGGCTTAACCCACTGAGCCACTCAGGTGCCCCTGTTTGCAGAGTTTTATTCGGTGCGCTTTGTGGCGTTCGCAGCGTGAAATAGGGCCGGTTTAACTTAGATGCTGGGGTAGGCATGGGAGCGCAGAAGTTTTCCCAAACTAGTCACAACCTAGTTAAAATGTTACTCACGAAACCCAAGACAGTGATTCAGCGAATACCCCATCTGGCATTTCTTGCTTACGAGCAACTCACATGTGACTCAACTTTGATTCTGCTTTATTAAACATTAACCAGCGCACCTCCTGAGCCCCATAAAAAGCTGTCTTGAAAGCCTCACCGCGTAGGAGCGTGTGTGTGTGTCTGTGAGCGTGCGTGTGTGGACACGCATGTGTGTGCACGTGCGTGTGCACGCGTGTGTGTGCAGTGGGCAGGCTTGTGCACGAGCACCCCAGGGTGTGTGGCCTGCGTGTATGCAGGACTTGGCCTTGTTGACGTGTGACCCCTGCTGTCACCCGGGCCTCAGGCTTGGTTGGACGTCCCGCTGTCACCACCTCGAGATCCTTGATGATTCTTGAAAAGGGCCTGCGTGTTCGTTTTGCACTGGGCCTGCAAATTGTGTGACCGGTCTGGGTGTGTGTGCGTGTGTGTGTGTGTGTGTCGGCAGGTCTGGCTCACTTGTCCTGGGCAGGGTGGGCGTGAGCCATACGGATGAGCACGTGTGCGGACTGGAGAGCGTGAACACGAGGAGGGTGTGGAGAACCTCACAGATGTGCCAAGGGGGGCGGGAGACCGGGACCGTGAGCCACCAGGGAAGTCCGGAGAGGCCGATCCCAGGAGCCTGGGAGGGGCTCAGGAGAGCACCGTTCCAGGCAGCACCCACCCCACGTGGCTGTAATGACCAAAGTTTGAGAACCCCAGGCCGTGCGTTTGAGGCACTGAAAAGTGAGGCCCAGGATCCTCTAAGGCAAGGTTTGGAACATCCCCGAGCTCCAGCCAGCTCACCACCCACCCTAGCATCTCAAGTTCAGGTTCTTAAAGGGACAGAAGCCTGCCAGGAACACCAAGGAGTGGTTGGACACCAAGGCTGCTAACCTCAGGGAACCCCGGCCAGAGGCCTCCCTCGGCTTGCCTGGGCCCTGAGCCAAGCAGTGACTCATGCTGGAGGGGGACGGAGTGGCCTTGAGGGCCAGCCCTCCCCCCCACCTCCCTGCTGCCCAGGGCGGGGCCAGACCCGCTACCCGTGACTTCCCCAGTTTATCAGGGGGGGGGCTCGCCGCAGACCCTACTCCTTGGCGCCGAGCTCCTGCTGGCGTTCTGGGCCTGACATCCCACACCGAGAGCCACCCTGAATTGGAGTGATGGTGGTCATCGGCAGCACCCCTCCCCGTGGTGCCATCTCCAGCAGCTTGGGGAAGGGTCCTCAGGGCAGGCGCTGACCCTTGGACTGATGGCCCCCCAGTGACCTCACCCAGGGTAATTCCCTTCCGGAGCTCCGTTTCACTGAAAGCCGTCCCAGGGTCAAGACCCTATCCCCTCGCTGAGTACAGTAATGGCCGGGAGAGGGCTGCTCCTCACCAGCTGGCGACCGGGGCAGGTTCCTTGAGCTCTTTGAGCCTCAGTGTCTTTGCCCCTGTGCCAACTCTCAGCTGGGGCTTGGCTCCTGCCCTCTGCCTTCCTCGGGCACACCTCCTCCAGGCAGCCCCTGCTTGACCAATGGACTGATGGCGGCCCCATGGCGAGGGGGCTATGGGGATTGAGCCACTGATCAGCAACAGTGCAAATCAGAATTGGAGTCCTACAAGCTCTGGGGACCAGGAAAAGCCCCCCGTTTCCCTGGGGGGGAAGTGGCCCTGCCCTGAGTGCTTTTTTCTATCGCTGCCACTGTGAGGCACCTACTGTGTGCCAGGAACCTTGAAACCTTGAAACCTTGAACCTTGAAACCATCACAAGATGTAGGTGGGGATGTCATGGATAAGGAGGCGAGGGCTCAGCGAGGTTAGGCGTCTTGCCCTAGGACACACAGCCAGTGTAATCTGAGCTTGAAGCCCAGGGCCTTCACCGGGACCCGAATGCAGAGACACCTGGCTTCTCCCAGCCAGTGTCAGCCAGCCTCAAGACCCTTCCGGCCTCTAGGAGCCCGATGCCGTCTGAGGCTGCCTATCCCCATGGTTCCTCCCTCCGCTTCCCGGCATAGCCCTGGTGGCAGGGGCCCAGCGCCAGCCCTTCCATTATTCACGCCTCCCTTCCGCGGCCAGCAGGGACCTGGCCCAGGGGCTCGGGCTTTGCCAGGAGAGATAAGGCGCCAACACCTGACTCGTCCTTCTCTGAGCTCCATCTCGATTTTCCAAAAGAACACAAAGGCTTGTTGTTCCTGGCTCAGTGCCGCAAGTTGGACCTCCTTCTCGTGAAAGGAAGAGAAACCATTAGCAGGATTAAGAGCGGTGAGATGTTTTTAAAAAAAAGACTGATTAGATTTACGGCTTTTCCTTGTGACCACCTGTCCCCTCCTGTAACCACGCCGGTGTCTGAGGGGCAGGCGCTTGCCATCTGCAGGGGTCTGGGGGGGTGTGGGGGAGCAGGGTGGGGGGAGCTGGGTCCATGTAGCACGTCCCAGACCAGCGGCTACCAGTCCCACCGTAGAGGTGGGGAAACTGAGGCTTGCTCAGACCACTCGGCGGGTGGACGGCTTTGCCAGTGTTCTCTGCCCCAGGATGGCAAGCTGACTCATCTGTCCTCAAAACAAGAAACAAGTGAATTCGTGTGTGCAAATGCGGCCCACCCACCCCGAACCTCTAACTTTACAGTTGGGGCAAGCAGAGTTCGAGAACAAGAAGACCAGGCCACCAAAGGGAGCCCTGGGGCATTGGTCTGCAGTCCCTGTGCCTCACCCTTCCCCCCTCTTCTTCTCCAGCACAGGGATTTCCCCCCACCCCGGGCAGGCCAGGCCGGGAATCGAGGCCCGGCCTCACCCAGAAGTCACGCATGCCAGTGTTGGGGGAAGCAGGGGTGGGGGAGGCGGCGTTCCAGGCTGAGAATTGTTCCTCTCCCCTGCAGACCGCACCCCTGCCCCAGGATTAAGGGGATGTCACAAGAAGGGACGCAGTGTGGCGGTGTCTTGTGCCCTCCACCTGCAGGGGTAAGGCTTCAGAGAGCACCCCCACTTCCCACATCAGGAAATTGAGGCCCAGAGAGGGAAAGGAACTGTCCATGAACCCCAGTGATGCAGGGCAGGGATAAGAGAGGTCCTCACACTAGGCACGTGACGATCCACACCCTCTGAGCCCCAGTTTTCTTGTCCACAAAGTGGGAGTGAGGGTAAGCCCTGGTGGTGGGACTGTGGGGGAGAGAGAACAGGGTGCACAGAAGGGCCTTGGACGGGTCTCGACCCCAGTGCTTCCTTCGTAAAGGCCGCTGCAGGAAGAGCAGCCAGCAGCGTGGGGGAATGACGAGGCCATTTGCTGAGCACCTACTATGTGCTGGTTGCTGAGCACCGACTCAGACGTGGATGCTGCCCTCAACGATGGTCACCATCTTGTAGGGGCAGGGCAGGAAGAGAGAGGCTAGGACAGAGGAAAGGCTTTGCTAGGGATGAGGAGGTGTTCCCGGAGGAGGAACCAAAAGGTGAGAAATGGCCCAGAAAGTGCTGAGTTCTAGCTCCTTGCTGTACTTGGGGTGGGAGGGTGGGGGAGGGCTGGCCGGTCCCCTAGAGGTCCCCGTGAGGCTTAGACCACGCCCCAGTGGAGAAAAGTCCCCAAGAAGTCCCATCCGCTGACGTGTCAGGGGGCTCGGGCCACAGGGCTGGGAGGAGAGGCACCCTGTGGGAAAGGCAGGCGGTGGGGGCACCTCCCCGGGGAAGGAGACGACACCCCCGTCTTTGCAGGCAGGACCCCTCCAGGTGTTTGTCTGCCGAGCAACCTTCCCGCTCCTGCTTCCTGCTCCTGGCCACCCGCAGGCGGGCCCTGAGTTCTAGGCAGGGAAACTGAGGCTCGGCCAGATGCAGTCACCTGCCGTGCGCTTCCCACAGAGGCCTCGTCCTCACTCACGCTCCCTCTTGGCTTCCCTGAGGACATCGTCCATCACCCACGTAATTTCGGGTTTATTTCCTTATTCAGCCTTTGCTATTTTTTTTAAAAAGCTGCTGTTTCAAAAAGTCTTTTTTTTTTTTTTTTAACATGTTATTTTTGAAAGGAAGCATCTCTTCCTTCCTGTGCTCAGGTCCTACCAGGCTCCCCCTCCCACTGACCTTGCTTACTCCAGGCCATCAACCACTTTCTTCACAGGGGGCGGGAACCAAGGGGAGACAGCTGCCCTTGACCCTGGGCAAGCTTTGGTGCAGCAGCCGAAGGCGGTTCAGGAGAGAGGGAGAAGACAGAGCGCAGAAGCCAGGAAGCCATGGGGCGCAAAGCTCTTCCCCTGGGGGGTCTGAGCCCCTCAGGCTGTTTCCCTGGGTCCCCAGCCAGAGCCCTGGGAGGCCACAAGCTTCTCGGGCATCTGTGTCGGTGCCTGCAGTAGGCGGAAGGCGCCAAGCTCTACTCACTAGGTCCTTGGAATGTTACCATATATGGGGAAAGGGTCTTCGTAGATGCAATTAAATTAAGGATGGGGGGTGGGGGGAGGGACTTTCCCGGTTTATCCAGATGGCCCTAAATGCCAGGGCGAGAGTACTTAGGGGAGAGCGACAGACAGAGATCTGATGCAGAGAAGGGGGACAATGTGACCGCGGAGGCAGGGACGGAGGGACACGGCCTCCAGTCAAGGATGCTGGAAGAGACCAGGGATGGATTCTCACCTGTGAGAGCAGGGCCTTCCTGACACCTGGACTTCGGCCCAGGGCATCTAATTGCAGGCTTTGGGCATCCTGAACGGTGAGAAAATTAATGTCTGTGTGGTTTCATGCCACCAAGTTTGTGGCCATTTGTCACGGGAACCCTGGGAAGCAAACGCAGAGCCACAGCCAGACTGACGACCGCCCTCCCCACCGCAACACACACACACAGAGGCAGAGGCTACAAGAAAGGCCTGGTCTCCTCTTCACTGGGCTGATGCTCAAGTGTACAGACATCGAACAAAATAAAGCTACGCTTCGCCTGAAGCCCTGTCCCGCCTCCCTCCCGCCTTCCCTGCTTTCTCCTGAGCAACTTTCCCACGGAAGGGAAGCATGTGCGTCGACCCGAACCTGCACTCCCATCTCTAGAATCCCCCCCCACCGACTCTGCCCTTGACCACGAGCACTAGTCCATCCGTGCTTGGCAGCCACCCTATACGGTATCATCAGCTTCATTTTACACACGAGCAAACAAGGGCCCAGAGAGGTTCTGTGGCTTGCAGAGGTCACACAGCACCGGGTAGCTGAGCTCCAACGCCCATGTCAGTCTCACTGATTCCCAGCCACACTCCTGTCCCTGCTTCTCGCCTGCTGCCCCGAGGGGCCGTGGGCACAGTGGCAGCATCCACACCCAGCCCCAGAGCTTGGAGTCCCCTTGGGGCACGACCCAGGAGGCAAGCTGCCCCAGGGCCATTGGGGTGAACTCTGCCTTTCTCCCACTGGGCCTAGAACAGAACTGGAATTGTTCCCCCTGGGGAGCCTAATGAGCTTGCTATCTGGAGCCGGTTTGCTTTCCGCTGTGATGAGGTGATTGTGTTCCCTCCCCTCCCGCCCAGCTCCCGGCTCAGGTTACGGCCACACAATCAGGTTGACCATCCCATCAGCACCTCCGCCAGGCCCCAGGCTCCTGCCCAGTCTCATGGGAGGATGCTCCTGGTCTATTTCCAGAGCTCTCCACAGACAGACAGAGACTTGCAAGTCCAGGAAGGGCAACGTGACCAGCATAGTCAAGGGGAGGAGGCCAAACAAGATAAGGAAACCTTGCAGGTGTCGCTAGCCGAAGCCCGAATGGCCGGCAGGCTTATCTTCCCCGAGCCTGCGGTCTGGACACCTGCCTCATCTGGGTTGTACAGACGTGGCCGGCTCACTTGGCCGGCCCAGACCAGCAACTGGGGAAGAAATCTCCAGGGCTGGACCTGTGTCAGTCACCGCCTTCTCTGATGCGGTTTGTCCCTCTCCTAAATGGGTTTGGAACTTGCAGAAACTTCCAGTTTTCTAGCTTTCTCCGAGTCCCTCCCTCCCACCAGCCTTCAGGGGAGGCCCCGTAAGCCCAGACCACAGCTTCGGGCAGGAAATGTTTGCTGGGCAGCCGCTCTGGGCCAAGACCCTGGAATGATCTCACTGAATCCTCACCACAGCCTGGGATGCAGGCACGGTCCCTGTCCCCATTTTACAGATGAGGACATTGAGGCTTACAGTCTCAGAGTCAAGGGGGTGATGCCAAGGAGCACAGGAAAAGACACTCAACACCACTAATCGCTAGGGAAAGGCCAATCAACACCACGGTGAGACACCCACCCGCTCAGATGGCCGGAATCAAACAGGTAACAAGCAGCGTCGGTGAGGATGTGCAGAAAGGGGGGCCCTCGTGCACCCCTGGGGTGCCACCACTGCAGAAGATGGTCCAGGGGTCCTCAGAAGGTGCCATGGAGCCACCCTCCAGCCCAGCAAGCCCACTTGGAGGTGTACGCCCGAGCGAGATGAAGACATCTGTCCCGAGTCGTGCGCTCGTGTCCACGGTAGCGTTGGTCATCACAGCCGAAACCTAGAAATGGCCCGAACGTCGGTCACCTGGTGACTGGAAAAGTCACGTGTGGTCTCTCCGCACGACGGGAGGGCATTTAGCCACACGACGAAGGAAGCACGGACACAGACGGCAGGGGGAGGAGACTCAAAACATCCCGCGAGGGGAAAAGCCACACGCTGCACGATTCTGTGTATATGAATGAAACGGCCACAACGGCGAATCCGCGGAGACAGAGACAGGAGTGTCTGGGGCGCCGGGAATGACTGCAAAGGGGTGGGGGTTTCTTCCCGAGGTGACTAAAATGTTCCCAAGCAGGCTATGTGAGCGCAGTGGCACAACCCTGGGAACGGAGTAAGATCCGCCGCCCTGGACACTCGAGGTGGGTGAGCTGTGGCAGATGCATGAATTACCGCTCAATAACGCCGCTCCCCAGAACCAGAATTACGGTGCCCCAGGACGCTGCCTGGAGCCTGCAGCCTGAGCACCACTGGGGACTCAGAGGGACCTGAGCAGCTGCCCCGTAGGGGCCTCCACGGGCCAGGGCCCCAGCTCTCCCCTCACGTGGCAGGGCCTGGCAGGACCGATGCACACAGGACCAGCCTGATAAGCACTGCCAAGTCAGGTGGTCCACTGAGACCACGGGCCCCTCCAGAGAAAAGCAGAAGGAAGAGTGTTTTCTGCAACTGCACCGTGCTTTGACACGTTTTTCCATCTGAAATAAATCAGGCGGGAACCCTAGAAGATGTGTTTAAACTGGGGCGAGAGTTCTCTAAACAGTCTGGCTTAGAGGTTGGAATGTGGGGCCCCTGAGCTGCAGGGGAATCCGATCCCCAGCAGGGAGTCCTACCATCCCAGCTTTAATAATGCGATTAATATTTAATTTATTTTAATTACTATAATATTAATGATTTTAATCGATAAATAAAAATTATATTTAATTACTAATATTAATGTTTTAAATTCCAGCTTTATTTCTAGCCATTCGGTTGATGTCATCAACCCTTACGGAAAGGCTTAGAGACAACCTCTCGTGTTTGCAAACGTTTTGAAGCCAGATCTCATCTCATACAAAACGACACACGGCGTTCACGGCCACAGCCCTCCGGTTACACTCAGAGAGATGGCACACAGACCCCTAATTCACCTTCCCATCTATTCCCACCATCATTTCCCCTGAGCTAAGACCCCGTTTCTTCATCCGGGGAACGAGGTGGCCGAGCGGGCTCGGGAGCTGTCCAGCCAGCACCCCCTCCGGTGCATGAGCAAATAATAAATCAATGGAGCTTCGCGGCAATTAACGGCTCATATTTCTCTTGGTTATGGTTTTCCTTGCTGGCATGGTGACACAATCGCTCAGACGCTTATGTCTGTGCTTTTAAATGCAAATTCAAATCTGTGGGAAAGAACACATTTTGAAAAATCTTGTCCCTTGCTTTGTGACTTACATGGTGGAACGATTCATAATTTGCATTTCAGATGCTTAAGGACCGCAGCTCCGATGATACGCTCCCAACATTTCATAATTAAAATGGATTACTTTTCTTTTTTTTTAAAGTCAGTTGGGGACAAAAGTCCATGGGGGGGCAGATATGACTGCCGTTCACAAACGGAGAGTGGTACCTCCCACCCTGGCCATTAGGTGTGGCCATGTGACTCACTCGAGCCAATGAAATGCCCACAGTGGCAGGACGGGCCACAGGCACGGGAGCATTTGTCAGCGCGGTGTCTCCGTCTGTCTGCCGGGCCTCATAACCCAGAAAGCGTGGGTCCGTATGGAGGCGTCGGGCTGAGCTCCCGTGTAGGCAACCGCCTAGCAGTTACTCAGATCCACAAAGGACTTTGCATAAACGGGAAAGACACCTTTGTTGCTTTAAGCCACTGGGATTTATCTGTTTTGTTTGTTTGTTTGTTTGTTTTTTAAGATTTTATTTATTTATTTGACGGAGAGAGAGATCACAAGCAGGCAGAGAGGCAGGCAGAGAGAGGAGGAAGCAGGCTCCCTGTGGAGCAGAGAGCCTGATGCGGGGCTCGATCCCAGGACCCTGAGATCATGACCTGAGCCGAAGGCAGCGGCTTAATCCACTGAGCCACCCAGGCGCCCCTATCTGTTTTGTTTTTTGTTTTTGTTTTTTTCCCAGCACACACTGAGTCTATCCCAGCCCCTATAGTCAGTAAAAAACAAAGGATCTGTGTTGACAAAAACAAAGATTTGAAATCAGAATTGGATGACAGTGGGTATCGCTAACTCATCTCAGTCACCACTTTCCTTTATTTTTTCTTAAGATTTTATTTATTTATTTAAGGGAGAGCCCACGGGGGACAGGGAGAGAGAACCTGAAGCAGGCTCCACACTGAGCACGGAGCCCAAGGCAGGGCTCGATTCCATAATCACAAGATCATGACCTGAGTCCAAACCAAGAGTCGGTGGACGCTTAACCGACGGAGCCACCCAGACGCCCCTTGGCCATCAGTTTCTGTCTTTTATTTTGCCCCCCATGTGTTTTTACAGACCAGCTCTGGGACCTTGCTAGGTCACCCCCAGTCCCCTGGAGACGAGCGTCTGTCCTCTGGACTTCCGTGATGGGGGAGGCAGCCTCCCTGCCCCCACACTCAGCGGTTGCTAAGCCCCTACTCCCCCATCCCTCCCCTCCTGAGTCAGCCTCAGCCTCTCTCCCCAGGACCATCTTTGCCAGCCTCCTTCTGGGCCTCTTGGCCTCCAGATTCTAGTCCCTGCCCCCCACACACTGAAGCAATCTAGGCACCCCTCACTCGAGTTCTCGCCTATTGCCCAAGAGATGAAACCCGAACCCACTTACCTGTCTAGAAAGAGGGAAGCCCTCATCAACAGGAGGGGACACCCTAGAGAGATGACAAGACCCTGGGATCAAACTTGCCTCTCCTGGGGGAAGACACTTCCTTTCCAAGAGCAGGACCTAAATTAAAACGTTTTGCTTTAATGTCCTTGTAGACATAGCTGCAGGCCAGTTGGTAAACAAGGAGACTCAAACCCAGGCCAGGACGAGGAGGGAAAAGGAGGTGGGGTTCTTTCTGGGTTCTGGAGATGCCGGAGGAAGTGAGTGGGGTATGGGGTGGCCTACCGCAATGTCAGGCCCTCCACCCTTGGGAAAAAACCCTTGTATCCAGGCAAAGACAGATACTTGGGGAGCCAAGTATGGGGACCTTTGGGGGGCCCCAGAGAGCTGTTGGCCCCTTGGCTGAATCACTCAGAACAGCTCCAGGAGCTGCAGAGCTGAGGGAGAGGATAAAGACGGGGGACAGGCAGTAGCTAGTCTGTCCACTGTCTACTGCAATGAACCAAGGGGCCATGGCCTCGGTGGGAGTTTATGCAGAAAGACAAAGAGAGTCACTCTGTTGGCTGAGCCCTCATCACGTCCTCATCACACCCTCCAAAGCAAGGCAAGCGGAAACCCACCACTGCGGCTCAGAGAGGCTAAGTGACTCACCCGAGGCCACTGAGCCGGGGCGACAGGGCAGTAGACTCGAGATTCGAACCCCAGGCTCGGAGGGACTTGCCCTCGTTGCTCTGCTGAGAATAACAACGGCCTATTCTGTGGGGCTTGGAATTATAAAACGGCTCTGCTGGAAGCCCTCCCAAACACGTGGGTTCTGCCAGCACCGAGGCTGGATTCTCTTCCTGCAGAGTTCTGCCCAGAGGGGAGGGGGCCGGCCACGAGGTCAGAGGCAGGAAGGGACAATCAAGAGACCCAGGGTGCCTGGAGCCAGCACCTTCCGGCCCCTCCGTCCAGGCCACACCAGCCCTTAGAGACACTGTCTCTAGACCCAGCAAGGGACATGGTAGGGCCCCATTTTACAGATGGGGGAACTGAGTCTTGGTGGGAAAGGGGCCCGTCCCGTGCTGGGCTTCGCTCAGGGGCGGAGCCAGGCCTAGAATCCAGACAGCTGTGAGGGAAGCCCCTTCCCTGGACCGGGTGTGTGGCTGGCAGCTCCCGGGACAGGCAGCTTCCTGCTATAAATACGACGTTGCCTGGTGGTAACCTTAGCCTCCAGGCTCCCCTGTCCAGGCGCAGGGCCACAAGTCCTGGAGTCGACCGCCTGCCACTCTGCTCCTGCCCCGTGCAGTTTTCTGGACACCCTAACAAGGTACCACATTGTTTTTGGCACAGACTCCAAATTATTGGAGACAATCCTGAGCTAGCTGTGTCCCAAATGAGAAGGGCTGTTGTTCAAATGAGAACCACAAGGGCCTACAAGACCCCCCAGCCTCCACCTGTGGGCGAGCAGGGTAGGATTTCCTGGATGGGTCTGGGGAGGTGGGTTCAAATCCCAACTCTGCCACGTACCAGCCGGGCAACTTGGGGCCAGTCTATTTGCCTCTCTGAGCCTCAGTTTCCCTACCTGTACACTGGAGTTCATGCACACCCTCCAGGGATCAAACAACATCTCCAAGGTGGCCAGGACAAGACACAGCACGTAGTCTGTCCCCTTTGTTTTCCTCTTCGGCCGCAGCTCACTTGCTAGGGGAACGAGCCCAGGTAATTATAGTTACACCTGCTGACAATAAGCCGGGCGTTAGGTCAAGCAGGTTATATGCTTTCTGTCACTTCATCCTCATTGAGGCTTGAGGAGCTCATGTCCTATTATTGTGCCCACTGGACAGATGAGGAAACTGAGGCCCGGTGACCTTCAGTAACCTGCCCACCGTCACACAGGTCATGGCTGGGCAGCTGAGAACTTTCTCGCTACAGACACAGGGACTGGTTTCTGAAAAGAGGTAGAAATATTTCACGGTATCCTCCTGGACCCATACACTGCCATGGGGTTGGAATCCTAGAAAGTCTTGACCTTCAGACAGCACCCTCGAGGAGATGCCCCCAAACACGCACACACCCTTGCACCCAGGTGTTGCCTCTGCTGCCAACCAGAGTCTCCAGCTAGCCCGGCGCAGCGGAGGAAAAACCACCCCACCGTGCTCTACGGGAAGCCAAGTCCCACGCTCGCCCCGGTGACTCGCCCGGCCAGGGTGGGCACAGCCACCACCGCGCCGGCCGGCCCCCAGCCCAGCTGACCCTCTCCTACACTGTGCGGGGCATAAAGGCTGTGTCTCCTCTAGCCTCCTGGACACACACACACACACGCACGCACACATGCACACGCTCGGCGCCCATGCTCTTGGCCCATCAGGCTAAATATTGTTCTGGCCTTCCTGAAATACCCTTCTCTGTGCGGGTGGTTTTACAAGCTGCTAAAAAAGCAGGGCCGTGTCCCTGGTGGAAGGGGAGAGCTATTCCGGGTTTGTGTCAGGTGCGGGCAGAGCCAGCCAGAAAGGGCCTGTCTGCAGCCACTCCCCCCCCCCGCCCCCACACACTGGCTCCTCCGCGGACAATTCTTGGCAGCCTGCACCCCTGATGCCTGGCGGAAGAGGGTGAGGTCAGGCCAGTTTTGTCAGTGTCCCCCTCCCCAACACACACACGCTCTCTCTCTCTCTCTCTCTCTGTTCCAAATCTGACTTGGCCCGGCCCAGGCGCCAGGACTGTCTACCAGACACCACGCCGGGAGACCACACTGCTGTCCATCACAAGCAGTCCAGGACCCCCAGGCCGGCCTGACCTGTCTGGGCATGTCCCCGTGTGGCGTTGCGGGACAGATAAGGACTCCAGGGGCCACAGACGCGCAGTGGCTTAGGCAAGAAGGCGTGGCTGGAGCAGCCGGACCGGGAGTCCCAGGCTCCTGGCTGGGACTCTCCACCTGCTGCTTCCGCGAAACCATGACTGAGTGCCCCGATACAGATCGGCCGTCACACGTTATCACACTCGGGCTTCACAACCACCTGCGGGGAGGGTTGGGGCTGCCTTCTTTTTCACTTGGGGGTACGGAGCTTCAGAGCAGGGAAGCTCCTTGCCCCAGGTCGGTCACCCAATCTAGAAGTGAGAGAATTGCGGATTTGAACCCGGGCCGCCTGGAGGGGGCCGCCTGGGATGTTCATCTCAGAGCCTGCCTGCAGCTGGAGGGAGTCGCACAGGCAGCCAGTCCCCTGGGGAGGGCAGAGGGTCTATGTGCAGACCACAGTATCTGACTGGCCCTCTGTCTTTGTGTCTCGGGCCATTTCCAACATAGGCGATTTGGGGACTCCTGGAGGGCCTGCCTTGTGCAGGCAGACCCGGGCCTCCGAACTTCCTGCAGGTCTCCGATCTTTGGGGAATCAGATGGAAGCTGCGCCCCCCCCCACCCCAGACACATGTTCGCACACCCTTGTTTGCATGCGGTTCCAGGGGCCCGTGGCTCCCCGCGCCCAGGCACAGTCCAGCGCCCGCGGCACCGTGGGGCAGCCCCGGACCCCCTGGCTAGCAGCGGGAGGGGTTCGCAGCGGGCACAGCTTCCTGCTCCAGCCCCACCGGGAAGCCGGCGGTGCGGCAGAACTTAGCTCCGAAAGGCCAGTTCCCCTTCCAGGAGCGCAGCAACCCCCCACCCCCGCCCACCCCAGGCATCAGGCTAGGAGGAAGGGGGTCCAGCCCCACAGCTGCCTGCAGCCTGGGGTGGGGGCGCCCAGTGCCCTCGGCGCCCAGCAGCATCGGCCCTGCAACCGGAGCTGTGGTGGGTAAATATAGCGCTGCCACTCACCGGCCGAGGGGCCCTCGCCGTCCGACATGGTGCAGGAGGTGGGCGGGCAGTCGGCCACCAGCCTGCAGGGACGCTCAGAGCCCTCAGTGGCTGTCACCCACCTGGTGGGGCTTGGGGCTGCCGGGCCTGCTCGGTGTCCAGTCCCCAGGCAGCGTCCCGCCCCAGCCGGCCCAGCAGGCCCCCCCCCCCCCGCCCCCCCCCCCCACGCTGGGCTGGGCAGATAAGAACAGGCTCCCGAGCCAGGAGCCCGCCCGATTGGTGGATAAATCTGGGCCCTGCCCTCCCCTGCCCTGGGCCTCTCCCGGGCAGCCTCGGAATGTTGCCTGAGAAACTGTTGCACCCCTGGGTGCTTGGTCAGTCCCCAAGACCCCAGCCCCAGCCTTGGAGACCCCAGAGTGCCTGAGCCGCTCTCTCTGGGAAGGGATCCACACCGCCAGTGAGGGGCTTTTGTGGCCATTGTAGAAAAAGAGATGCCGCCCACTGAGCCCGCGCCTGGTGCTGCCACACGTGTCCTCCCACTCGGCTCTCCGGAGCAGCCATGACCCACCCAAGGCCACCCGGCCAAGGAGGGGTGTGACCAGAGCCGGACTCTGGAGCCCGACTGTCTGTCTCCAAGGTTACGGGAAGGCATGGCCCTTGCCTTTGTCTGGCAGACCAAGAGCAGCCACTTCTGGGCACCTCCTGGGTGCCAGCCGTTCCTCGTGTGCTCGGGGTGCCGGGGGGGGGGGTGGAGGTGATCTCCCTGGGCAGCCACGTGACCCAGGGTCGGGCACAGAGTGGGGACTCAGGAAGTACCGGCTGGGAGGAAACATCTCAGCAAGCGGAGTATGCACTTGCCGTGTGCTTGCCTGAGAGGTAGCCCAGGCCTTCTCCTGGGTCCCCCCATGGGCCTGGGCCAGAGACGAGGGCAATGAGGCAAGTGGAGGGCTCTGAGCTGCACTCCCAGAGACATCACCCTTGGGCTAGGCGTCACTGGGCCCCCTGAGGGCTCAAGGTCTACCTGGTTCTGCCTGCAGGGCACAGAAGAAGGAAAGTGGCTTCAAGAGGAGAGAAGCTGGTAATCAACCCCAATTAGATACGGGAGGGCTTCTTGGAAGAGCTGACATTTGAGTTACGTCTTTGAAGAATATGAAAGCTTTTTCAGGGAAAGAGAGGGCATTCGGGAAGAGACCAGCAGGTGCGAAGATAAGAAGTGGGGAAAACTGACTGGAGACGGCCGGGCATCCCTGGCAGGGACTGGAGGTCATGATCATCCCAAGGAGAGGAGGCTGGCACTTGTGGAAGGGGAGGCGTCAGGGCTAGGGAAGTCAGGGGAGGCTTCTTGGAAGAGGGGGCAGATGCTGGTGCTCAAGGGTCCATGAGCCTCAGAAAAATGAGAGGGGGGCAGAACAGCATCAGAGGCATACAGCAGCCTTTCAAGGACACTGAGGCCTTTCCCAGCTCAGAATCTTGGGGGATGAACACAGGAGGGCCCAGGCCACCATGTTCCAAAGGAACTGCCTTTTGGAGCTGGGGTGGGGGAGACCTGCAGAGTCACACTAGCTGTCAGACAGAACAGCACAGGAAGTCAATCCCTGTAAGGTGGTTCCAGGCCTCCTGGCCTTTGCCTGTGCTTTTCCCTTGGTCAGGAATTCCCTGTCCTCCTCCCCCTTCTCCTCCTCTGTGTAGCCTTGTCTAACTGTCCTTGAAGGTGGGCCAGGGGCCCCTGCCTTCTGCTGCATAATGTGCCCTCACTGTGGTCAGTGCCTGGCCCTGGTTTTGGGCACCTCTTGGTTGGCTCTTGTTGTATGATAATGAGTTCACCATCCCTGGAGGTATGTAAACAGGGCTGGACAACCACTGCAAGAGGACACAGGGGAGGGAGTTCAAGCATCAGACTGGGTTGGTTCAATGCCTTTGCGGCGCTTCTAGAGTGACCAACTTGTCCTGGTTTCCATGGGTTTTGCCCTGTTTCGGCCCCAAAGGCCGAAAGTCCTGCCTGTCTCCTGGGAACCCTCAATCATAGGCAAACAAGGACTGTCGGTTGTTGTGGGTTCCTCCTGAGATTTTTAAGTGAGAAAAGAAAAAAGAGAGAGAGAGAGATGAAGGAAGGCTGGAGTTGTCTCTGGAAGCCCACAGTCCCCTCCCTCCACCCTGGGCAGTGCCCTCCTCTCCTCCCACCACCAGATCCCATTCCAGGGCAGCAATGGGAGTGAGTGGAAACCGGATGCAGGTTGGCAGGGAGAGGAGAGGCTCCTGAGGGCGTCCTCACCTGCACAGGGGGCGGAGTCTCACCTGCTGGGGTTTGAGGATTAACTGAGAGGAAGCCCAGCAACAGCGTGGCCACCTCTGCAAGGGGCTGCTTCATCCCCCGGGAGGTGCCGGACCAGGAAGGGGTACTGGAGCCATCTGGGGAGTATGCAGGAGCACCTCCTGCGTACTTGGCCCTGGGCCAGGCTGAGGGCAGGAAGAACTTCAGAGTCCCCCGCGAGAGGTGTGCCTGGTTCCAGGGGGCCACGCTCGGCCCTCGTCTCCTGCAGCACCTGCTCTGGGCAACCTGGCACGAGTGCGGTGGACAGAGGAGCCCACGGGGAATGCGCCTCCGGGTGTCCGCTGACTGCCAGTAGCCCAGTCCGGGGGGGTGTGCCAGGGCCGGACCCACTTGGTGGTACCACAGAGAGTCCCGCCAAGCCACCCGGCGTCCCAGACCGAGGCCCTCCCTCACCTCCACCACTACTGGGGCCACCGCAGGACCGCGGCCAGGATGCACGGAGGGTCAGAGCGCCCGGGGCCGAACGCCACTCTGCCAGCCCTCCTTGGAGACCGGGACAAGCCCACCCCAGCCTCGGCTTCTCATCGGAAATTGGGAGGCTGGCTGTGGTGGGATGAGCCCCAGGGCCCAGACGCCCTGGAGGGACCCTCTACCTCCCCACCCTGCGGCCAGCAGCCTGTCCGCCCCCCGAGTCCCACCCGAACAGGCCGCCCCGTGTCCCCCCCGCTAGAGCCGGCTCCCTTCGCACAGGCCACTTCCCCTTCCTGTCCCCGACCCCAAGCACTTTCCTGTTGGTTGTTTTTTTATCGTGGGAACGTGTTGGGGAAAAAAACAACTCGATTGCTCTGCTCCTGAGGTCACCGCAGCAGCCATGGGCCACGGCGCGCATGTGCAAACGTGTGGGTGTGTGTGCACTGGTGAACACGGGTGTGACAATGCGTGTGCGTGGGCACGGGCCGAGGGAGCATGGGCGTGTGCACACCCATGTGTGGGAGCGCGTGGATGCGCGCAGGGGAGTGGGGCGAGTGTGAGCACATTTACTGGACTGCAGTGGGACCAGCTCTGAGCGAGGCCCCTTCCAGGCCCTGCCTCACGTCAAGGTCTCAAGGGAGGGCAACCCCCCCCCCCCCCCACACACACTGCAGCCAGCCAGCCCTGCTGCCGCAAGGAGGGCGCCAGAGGAAAGGAGGATCAGGGCTGGGCTGATCAAAGGTCGGGGGGGGGGGTGCCCCAGCATGCTGGGGTCAGGGAGGAGGCCGGCTTCCTGCCTGCTGGCCTGTTCACCCCAGGTTCACATACACCTGCTGTTTTCGGGGGGCCCCAGGAACTCCTCCCTGCTGGAGATCCTATCTTCCTGGGCCTTGGGCCCCCCACAAAAGAGAGGCAGGAAAGTTTTGAACACAGAGCCTCGCCTGGGCCCTCAGTGGCCATGACATGAAGAAGGACAGTGTATGTCCACACTGGGGGGACCGCGCCTCCTGGCCGTGTGAGCTGGGGCAGGGCCCCTCACCTCCCAGACATTGGAGGGAGGGTGAGGCGCGCGGCCCTGGGAGGGCCTGGGCGCCGCGGGGCCTCAGGACCCTTCCGGGGGGTCTACTCGCTACCTCAGGTTCCAACAAACCCTTCCTTACAGCTCAGGTCGCGGCCTGAGACACGCAGGCATGGCCTCTGGGACCCACACAGAGGAGACAGGCGGTGGCAGGGAGGCCGCAGAAACGCAGAGATACGGAGACGTAAGTAGACACGCACGCGTGCGGTGTGGCTCGGGCGGTTGCTTTCCCGCACCCGGGTCCCTGTCCAGCCCAGGTGCCTGAGGCTGATGGTCTCCCGGGGGGCCTTGAGGAGCCCCACAGCCTCCACGCTCGCAGCCCGCGGAGAAGCTCAGAGGGGCGTCCAGCAGCAGGAGGTATTCCTGGGGTAGGAGGGTGGGGGCCGCTCTTGGCTCCTTGGGGCAACATCCTCACCTCTGGGTGGGGGCCAAGGAGCAGCCCTCGTTTGGGGAGTGTGAGGGGTGGGCGTGGCTCCGTGGACATGGAGCTGCTGGGGAGGCTCCGGCCTCCTCGGGGCTCTGGGGCTCACAGCAGGGGCGAGGCCCCCCCACAGGAAGAGTGAGGCCCCGCCTCCTAGGGGCGGGGTTACAGCGCAGGGGGCTCAGAGCTTGGCGTGAGCTGGAGGCGTCATCCGCGTCGTCATGGTATCTCGGGCTCCTCCTCACCCAGGGTCCCAGGGCCACCAAGGGGGCTCAGATAAGGGCTCTCCTCCTGGGCCCGGGTTAGAGGAGCCCTGGCCGAGCTGCTGGCATCGTCCCGCTCTGTCCCCAAAAGCAGAAACCAGCAGAGGAGCTGGGCCCAAAGAGAGGGACCAGGAAGGGGAGTCTAGTCCTTTGCCCTTGTCTGCACATCGCTGACCCTGGGACCCTCCACACCCCACCTGGGAGGCCAGGAGCCCGCACGGAAGGCCCCAGTGTCCCCCTTGCTCCTGCCTGGCCTCACCGTCCTCTGGCCCA
Source organism: Meles meles (assembly GCF_922984935.1). Lineage (NCBI taxonomy): Eukaryota > Metazoa > Chordata > Mammalia > Carnivora > Mustelidae > Meles > Meles meles. Next base: position 146,342,676 of record NC_060071.1, on the reverse strand, counting down.
AGGACCACCCTCCAGGTCGGGCTTGGGAGCTCCGCACAGTAGGGTGGGGGCTACCAGTGGGTTGGGATTCTGGGGCGCCCCCGCAGGGACTGGCACACTTGCCCCTGGCTACCTCGTGCTGGGGGTGACCTCTCTTCCTGGCTGGCCCAGGGTCCGGCCCACAAGCGGGGACTACCTAAGGTGGGCAACACCAGAGGGTTTCCTCAGGCAAGGACAGGAAGTGCCGGGGAAGCCCTGTTCTGGGAGAAACAATTGTTCCTCAAGCTCCAGGCCAGGGGAGGGCCTTGACCCCATGTGTGCCCACCCCAGCCCCGATTCAGGGAAATGGCCCTCGGGCAATAAGTCTCCCTTCCCTGCCAGAAATACCCTGAGTGTCTGCCCCTCCCCCGAGCTCGGGTTATATTTAGAGGTCCAGGCGGAGATGCCCACGGCTATCTGGAGCCGGGATGACTTCCGGGTAGACCTGTGGATTTAGGAGTCATCTGCCCCAGGGGGCTGAGCGCCTCCTTTGGGTCCCGCATTCATCAGGAAGCCTGCTTAAGAGGCAGGATTCTTGCCCCAGAGGAGAGCAAACGTCCTTGCAGAGGGGAGGAAACGTGGGGAGAGCCACTGGCCTGAGCCCCCTCTTGCTCCCGTCCTGAGGTTCCCTCCAGGTGGCCGTGTTCTCTCTCATTAATCACGCAGGAAACACACCCATACTGTTCGTGAGGCTGACCCGGGGTGGCCCTACCAAACTCTGGGCCACCATAAAGGACACCATGCCTGACTGGCCAAGACAATCAGGAGGGGCCTAGCTCCATCCAGAACCTGCCTGGGGGTGGGGGTGGGGGATCAGCTAATTGTGGCCCTCTGTCCACTAGCGTTGGCTGCCACTGAGGCCCAGCAGGGTCACTAGGTGACTCCGGAGCCAGCCTCTTGTCCTAGTGCGCACAGCAGAGAGGAAGAAAACCTCCCACCTCCCACAGCGGCACCAGGCTTCTCAGCCCCAGCTCAGGCAGGCCAAGGCTCTCCGGTCCAACCACCAGCCTGACCTTGGCCACAGGCCACCCGGGAGGCCCCCTCATCACCAGCTTCCAGGACCCTCATGCAGCGGGGCCCAGGTGCTGGCTCCAGTTCGGCCGAGAGCAAGCTAAGTGTTAGAGCAGCTCAGCCCTGAATGGCCCTCCCCTCCCCACCCCAGCTCTCCCGCGCAGGAGGAAGCCGCCTGCGCCCCTGCCCAGCTCTCAGTGCGCTTCTCCACCGCGGGGCGTTTCTTGCCGGAGCTCCCCCGGACCGGCCAGCCCGTCGCCAGGAGAGGTCGCGGTCTCGGCACGCCCGCCTGCGTGGCTGTCCCTCTAGGGCCCCACCCGCTGCCGCGCCTCGGCGGCCCCACCTGCGACATGGGCATGGCGACGCCCGCCTGCCCACCCGCACCCGAGTGGCCGGCGGACCCCAGAGACCACCCTCGCCTGGGCCCGCCGGAGTCTGCGCCCTCCCGGCCTGGCCCCGCCCCCAGGAGGCTGGGCCTGCGTCGCTGCGGGCCCCGCCCCCCCCGGGCCTCCAGTCCCCTCTGGAAGGGGAGGCACCGCCCACTCGGCCTGCCGCGGCCGCGCCGACCCGAGAGCTGCGCCGCGGCGCCACCGTGTGGCTGTTCCGGGAACTGCACTGCCTGGCCTCCCAGGAAAGCCCCTCCTTCCCTAGAGGTCACAAGCGATAAAGATACTCACGCTCTTAATTCTCCCATCAGTCTTAGGATCTCCTATCATCCGTCCTCCTTTACAGACGGGGAAACTGAGGCCCAAGTCGCATAAACATAAAAGGGACAGTGCAGGTTGGATTTGATCCCACGAAGCCTGGCTGCAAGTCCTTGGTTTTAATCCCTTCCATCTGGCCTGGGTCCCCAGGGTTGACACCATCTTTGTGCACATTGGAGTCTCCCCAGGCGACCTAGGAAAGGCTTCAGGGTCCCACCCCAGCGGCTGATCCAGCTGGCCCAAGCGACTCGTTGACGCAGCCAAGCCCGAGAACCACGTGCTCACTCAGAAAGTCCTTTTTACAGAGGAGAAAGTGGCTCGGGAAGGTCAGGACGGGTGCTCTGACCCACAGACAGTGACAGCGGGGCAGCGCGGGGCGGAACGCAGGCTCAGCTCTTCCCACTCACTTCAGGCCTCCAGCCCTGGGAGGCAAGCCCAGGCCTTCAGCAACAGGGTTTGCTGAGATGGTGGAAGACCAGAGTGCAAGGGGCTACAGGTTTGAGTCTTGACTCCACAATGGCCAGGCTGTGTGCTGTGGCCTTAACTTTCTCATCTGTGAAATGGGTCATACTCTGGAGGACCTGAAGAAATAATGATGTGAAGACTCAGGTTCAGCAATGGACAGATATCTGCTAAGTCAGAGCACGGTAAAGGCAAATTTGAAGTTTCCAGTGGGAGCTGACCCCTCCAGGCCATGCCAGGTCATGCCCCTGGAATGCTGAGGCTTGGTAGCCTGTGGACCTCTTAGACATACACTGAAGGAAGTTCTGTCCTGTGGGGCCAAGCTGAGCCATGGCAGGACGTAGGGCATGGAGCAGGGGGTGCTGGTGGAGAACTGGGGGGTTGGTGTGGGGTGGCTGGCTTGGGGGCCTCGTGGGGGGTGCCTAGGGTACGTGTGGGCCATAAAGTTTGTGGGACGGGGGCAGCCGTGGGGCTGTTGGAGGGCTGCAGGGGGGCTGGTGAGCCTCAGAGACAGGCTGCAGAGGATGGGGCCTAGGGGCTCCAGCAGGACAGGCCCCTGGGAGCACAGCAAGGCTAAGGACTTGGAACAGTGGCATTTGGGTGGCCGTGGGAAGGGGCACTTTTGAGCTCGGGAGAGAAAAGCAAGGGCTGGGTTTGGCCAGGGGCATGCTGTTCTCAGAGCCACAGGAGGGTCTGGGGCCCCCCAGACAGGGAACTGGGTGGGAGTGTAGCTTGAGAAGCGCCTCGCCCGGTGCTCAGTGTGGCCGGAGGGCTGGGGGAGCAGGAGCACTCCGTCTGCAGGCCGTCTGCAGCTACAGAGGATCCTGGAGGCCGGAGCCTCTGCCCAGAGGCCAGGCAGACTATTGGTACCAGTCCCACGACCCACCTGGGCCGGGGGCCCAGCTCCACTCTGGTGCAATGTACCCACCTGTACTGAGCATGTCACTTCTTCCCCTGACCCTCAGTTTCCTCGTCCGTAAAACAGGAAGATCGCCTCAGTTCAAGACTGCACAAGCATTGAGTTGTCGACGTAAATCAAGGGCCAGCCCAAATCCATGCCCTCCCTGGTGCGGAAAAGAGCCCTTTCCAGGGCAGGAACCCCAGGCAGTGGGCTTGGGCGTTTGGTTTTCTCTGCAGGAAAACATGCTCCCATGTGCTGAAGGAGAAACTCAGGGGATCCTTTTCCTTGGATGGGCCCAGAGGATGCGGCTGGTCCAGTATTTACTGCCCCTTGGCCACCTCTAGGCCCTGGGGAGGAAAGAACGTCTTCACCCACCCAGCTCCCCCACTGTGGGAGTCCCAGTCTCGCCTCCTCCAAGCCAGTCATGAGGGGAAGTGCTGTGCTGGAAGGTGCGGAGGAAGGTAGCAGGTGCAAGGCCAGGCGTTCAGGTGCCCTGGTCCACCAAGCTGTCCCCAGGAGAGGTCCTGGGGGCTCTAGCCTGTGTGAGGCCCTCTGGGGTATCAGCACCTTGTTGAGATTCGCCTAGACCTCACAGGCCCCAGGGCCCTGGACCCTGTCACTTCAAGCTCTCAAAACCCTGCCTGTAATCCCAACCTCACACCACACACAGAAACATGGTCTTGCCTCCAACAAAGGGAATAGGTTTCTCCTGACACAGAGGCCCCCTGGGCAGTCTTCTCCCAAGATGTCTGGGATTGGCTGCGGGGTTAGCTTCCAGGCTGCACGAGCCCCCGGACTGGCCTCCACACCGCTCTCATTTACCAGATGAGCAACTGAGGCCAGAGTGCTCTGGCTGGGTTTCGCCATTCATTCATGCAGTCGACATATATTTATTGAGCATCGACTCTGGGCCAGGCCCGGGGGCAGGTTCAGAGACGAATCATACACAGACCTCGCCCATGAGGCGCTCACAGCCTGGCAGGGCGGCCGGTCACATCAAAGGACACTCACAATACAGTGTGGTCAGTGTGGTGTTAGAGGTAGCACAGGTGACCAAGGGAGCACAGAGTAGGAGGGGCCCCTGGCCCGGCCGGGGGGGTGGCAGGGAGGGCTTCCTGGAGGAGGTGACACCTGAAGAGGGTTCTAGGAAGTGAGCAAGAGTTACGGTGTGTGGCAGGGGGAGTGGCCTATGCAAAGAGGTTCAGGTAGGAGACGGCACATCTGGGCAGCAGCTGGGAATTAGGCGGGAGCCAGTCCAGTAGGGGCATGGAGTTAGCAGTGGACAGGGAGCTCGGGGGGGGGGTGTGTGTGTGTGAAGCAGGTGGTGGTTGGCGGGGGCCCACTGGGAGCCAGCGTGGAGGGTGCCCCTGAGGAAGGGGGCAGGGGAGCGGGGTGGGTGGCCATGGGGCTGCAGAGGAGTGTGGGTGCGGCGCCCTTGCCCGATGAGTCCCATCCACCCCAGGCCCCCTCAGCAGGGCGGTGGGGGTGCGGGCTGCCAGCCCCGGGGCCGCAGAGTGCACAGCACGGGGTCCAGCGGCTTGAGCGTGGCCTGCTCCTGCAGCCCGTAGCGCTGCCCGGGCACCAGCCGGAACTCGAGCCTCTGCAGCAGCTTGGCCATGACGACCTTCACCTCCATCTGTGTGCGGAAGTGAGGACGGGCAGGAGGCCCGGGGCATGAGCGTGCAGCCGGCTGGCCCGGCCCTCCGACCCCCAGCCCAAGGGTCCCAGAGCAGAGCTCGGAAGTGCCTCCTGGCCCAGGATGAGACACCAGCCCCGAAGTCAGCTCTCGGCAGAAACCCCAGCCCTGGACTCCTACCTGAGCAAACTGCTGCCCGATGCAGGAGCGCGGTCCCAGAGAGAAGGGGAAGTAGGTGAACCTCGGCCTGCAGGGAGAGAGCGGTCAGGAGGTGGCCGCCCAGTCGCAGCCCCACCCCGGCGGTGACAAACCCATCCCTCGCTGATGAACGGCTCTGCACCACGGCTGGGTGGTGCATGCACTGAAAACATCAACAGCAGGCTCTGTTGGGCTCTGCATCAGCATTTTCTCATTCTAGCCTCCTCTGGAGCCTTCCCGACGGAGTCATTATCCCCAGTTTACAGGAGGAGGAACTAAAGAGCTTGCAATCCAATGGCACTTCTGTGTCCGACCAGTCACGTGTGCGGTTCTGGGCAGGGTCTGGGTCTGGGCGCAGGTGGCCTGTCCCTGGACGCTGGCCACCCCCCCCCCGCCCCAACTGTACTTTCAGGCATTCACCCCCATAGCGAGCTGCAGAGGGAGCCAACAGGATTCCCATTTCTCAGATAGGACCATCAAGGCAGGGGGAGGTACAGTCCCCTGGCGCCAATCACAGGGTTTCCCAGTACAGGGGACAGGTTATGAGCATGGGTTTTGAAACCAGTCTGAGCTGGCCTCAAACCACAGCTCTGCGGCTCCTGGCTGTGTGCCCTTGTTCAAGTTACCTAACCTCTCTGTGCCGTGATTTCCTCTCCATTAAAGGGGGGCAGAGCAGGGAATCACGACTCCCTCACAGTGATCTGAGAGGCGACGTGGGCTCAGGGGTCATTGGCAGTTCAGACCCGAGGTCCCTGGGCCACCCTTCTCCCACATGCACAGCTTGAAGAAAGACTTACTTGGGTGCTTTGGGGCTGAAGCGATCGGGGTTGAAAGTCAGTGGGTCCTCAAAGTACGTGTCCATCCGCCCCATGACATAGGTGCTAAACTGAGGGGAGAGGATGCAGCTGTCTCTGGTTCCAAACATGAGCACCCTCACACCTCCCCGACCCGCCGGGGCCACCCGCTGGAGGGACCAGGAGCACAGAAGGCCCCCCCGCCACTCTACTCCACCCACACACGTGGGCCAGTGTGGGACTCCACCAGCATCTGGAAAGTGCCTCAGATGAAGGGAGGGGGCAGCCCAGGGTACCAACAAGGGCCAGCTGGCTGCAGCATCCCATGCTTGGCCCCGTGCTGTGGTGGGACCACAACTAGCCCTGCTTTACAGATGAGAGAACTGAGGCTCAGAGAGAAAAGTTCCTGACTTGCCTGAAGTACCTGGCCAAACTGAGATTCAAACTCAGGTCTGCTTCGAGAGCATCTTTTTCAAGATCTCTGAGAGCCGTTATTCGGCACAAGGTTTGCATCTGGGGTTCAGGGGTGGGGGAGCTGGGAAGGAGAGTGAGGAGGCAGAGAACCCACAGGTCCCCACCATGCTTTCAGTTGTCTCCCTACTGGGGTTAATATTCTGTGCCCCCGATCTCCATGGGCCATATGTGCCCCCATAACTTGGGCCCTGGGTCCCGACCTCTGCCTCATTACTCCTGCACAAAAGAGCTGCTTGAGCCCACTCTGTCCCCTGGTTCTCTGTGTTGAGAGTCCAAGGCAGGCAGGGTGAAGGGAGGGCCTGGAACAAAGCTCTGAAAAGTGAGGGGGAGCATGAAGTGGAGACGGGGTCTCAGATCAGCGGAGAGCACCTACTGTGTGCTAGGGAGTTTTGCCAGACATGTGACTTACGTCATTCGTTGACTCTTTTCAGTGAATTATGACTCAGACATCATCATCCCCATCTTACAAGGAAGGCACTGAGGCCCAGAGATGACTCAGCTTGCCAGAGAGGGGATGGGATTGGAGCCGGGGTCTGCCACTCAAGGCCCACATGCCTGTACCCCTGCCCAGCCAGACATAAGGGGATGCTAAACCACCTCCTGGGTCACAGGCAGGTGGTACTGGTGCAGGGTTGTGCAGAAATAAAGGGGGAGGGGCAGATAAACAGAAGAAAGAACACATATCAGGAAGCACTGATACATGCCGGAGAGGGTATAGGAGAGTCCTGGGAAGTCCGGGTGAAGGGGAAGGGGGGAGGCGGCTGCCTAATGGATAGAACCAGAGGCATGCCACTTTCCTTTATAAATAAAATCAGATCACGTGCTGGGCTGAACTGTGTCCCCCTAAAAATCTTATGCTACAGTCTTAACCTCAGAATGTGACAGATAGTCTCCTTAAAGAGATACTCAAGTTATAATGAGGTCATTAGGGTGGACTTTACTCCAGTCTGGCTCGTGTCCTTAGAAGAAGAGAATATTGGGACAGACACACACAGAGGAGGTCTTGGGAGGACCCTGTGGGAAGCTGACATCTGCAAGTCAAGGAGAGAGGATTCAGGAGAAACCAATCCTGCCTCGAACTTGGACCCCCAGCCTCCAAAACTGTGAGAAAGGACATTTCCACTGCTAAGTGCCTGTCTGTGGTGCTTTGTTCTGGCAGCCCCAGGAGACAAAACCAGATCCCTACCTCACACCATACACAAAATCAACTCCAGGTAGATAGGAAATTAACTTGCAAAAGAAAAATGTGAAATTGTTAGAAGACAATCTGAGCGACAATGCTGACCTCAGGATGGGGGCGGTGGGAGTTTCCCTAAGACAAAACAAGAGAAGGGACCACTACAAAATGAAGAACTTCAAATCATTGAAAACGCTTTAGCAAAGAGAAGCCACAAAGCTAAAGACGAAATTTGGGACATACATACCTGACAAAGGATTAACATAAGAATTTTATTTATTTTTTTTAATTTATTTATTTGACAGACAGAGATCACAAGTAGGCAGAGAGGCAGGCAGAGAGAGAAGAGGAAGCAGGCTCCCCGCTGAGCAGAGAGCCCGATGCGGGGCTCGATGCCAGGACCCTGGGATCCTGACCTGAGTCAAAGGCAGAGGCTTTAACCCACTGAGCCACCCAGGCGCCCCGAACATAAGAATTTTTAAAGAGAGCTCTGTACAGGGATGAGACAACCCAGAAGAAGAAAAGGAGTACAGGGCTGTGAGCCTCACAAAAGGAACCAGGAAAGTGCACATCAAGACCACAGGGAAGTACCTTCCTTAAACTTATTCCCTTTGCAAAAAAAAAAAAAAAAAAAAAAAAAGCAGCTGGACCACTCTTGGTGCTGGGAAGGATAAGGAACCACATCTGTGGGCATCCCGGTTGGCCCAGGTGCTCTGGAAAACACTTTGGCGCTAGTTTACCAGGCTGACCATTTAGATATTCCACACTCCAGCCCTCCCGTCCCTGTCTGCCCCATCCACTGGTCGCGCTGGCAGGAGTGGTCGCCAGCAGTGCTCAGGAGAGCAGGATGCCTGGTGACCCAGAATTGAGAACGGGGTGCTGGTCTACACACAGTAGAATATGATACAGCAGGGAGCTGAGAGCCCGCAGTTACAAAGCAATCCTGGGAGACACTACCGTGTGGGCACACACATACACACACACAACACACACACGCGCACGCATGCGCATGAAAAGGCGAGGCGATGGCAAAATTCAGAACAGTGATTGCTTCTGGAGGGCAGCTGGACAGTGACACATTTCTAGTTTTGGGGTGGGTTTCTGGGAGGTCACTGTGCATGAAGGGATGCCCGATGAGGGGATAAAAGAATGCATGTGTAAACAAAGAAATAAGTAGGGCGCCTGGATGGCTCAATCAGTTGAGCATCTGAATCTTGATTTTGGCTCAGGTCATGATCTCAGGGTCGTGAGATGGAGCCCCACTTGGGCTCAGCATGGAGCCTGCTTAAGATTCTTCTCTCCCAGGCAAGATGGCGGAGGAGTAGTGGACTGAAATGACATCAGGTCGCAGGAGTTCAGCTAGATAGCATCAAACCACCCTGAACACCTACAAACTCAACAGGAGATTGCAGAGAAGAAAGGCAAGTCTAGGAACAGAAAGTCAACCACTTTCTGAAAGGTAAGATGTGCAGAGAAGTGAATCCAAAGCGAGGGGAAGATAGACCGCGGTGGGAGGGGCTGGCTCCCAGCAAGCAGCGGAGCAACAGAGCACAAAATCAGAACTTTTAGAAGTCTGCTCCACTGAGCGACATTGCTCCAGAGGCTAGGCAGGGGTGGAGCCCTCCCAGGGAGTGTGGTCTCAAGTCCTGCAGGGTCACAGAAGGATCAGGGCTGTCTGAGCGTAGCAGAGCTCCCAGGTAGCAGAGCAGGGAAGCCGACTACGGAGATGGAGCCAAGGAGTGAGCTCTCAGCTCGGGGTTGCCTTAAACCATGATCCATGGCACAGTCAGACCACTGCTCTTTGAGCAGGGACCCCACAAGTGGCACATCTGGGAGACTCACCTTCCTCCTCTGGAGGCAGGAATCTGCTGGGTTTGGAGATACCAAACGGGGCTGTGTGCCAGAGACCGAAATGTTTGGTCTCAGGCTGGGTGAGCCCAGACCATGGCCGGAGACCAGGGAGATGGGAGTGATTGACCCCTTTTCTCTGAGGGTGCATTGAGGTGTGGGGGCCCCAGCTCTTGGCTCCTCCAGCCTGAGAATGGGAGGCCTCAATCTTCATTCCCATCTCCAGAGATCTATGGAAAGCTTTCAGGGAACAAAAGTTCCCAAGAGCGAACCCGAGCAGATTACTTAGCCTGGCTCCTGGCAAGGGCGGTGGGATTCTGCCTCGGGCAAAGACATTTGAGAATCACCGCAATCCAGAAGATTAGCAAGAATATCCAGCCAAGACCAAGGTCACTGATCATCAAGAACTGTGGAACTCCACAGCTCAGGGAAAGCGGCACATAGAATTCATGGCTTTTCCCCCCATGATCCTTTAGTCTTTCAAAGTTAAATTAAATTTTTTTAATTTTATTTTTTTCTTATTCTGATTTTTTAACTTTTCCCCTTTCCTCTTTGAATGTTTATAAGCAGTTTATCTTAACAATATCTTTCTAAAAAAATATTTTAAGCCATCATTATTATAGTCATATTTTATCCTTCATTGTATTTAACTTTATTTTTTGTATACATAAAGGGTTTTTTTTTTTCCTAAAAAATTTTGGGATACAATTTCTTCTAAAAGATCAAAATATACTCTAAATCTAGCACGACTTTATTCTAGTCTCCAGCCTGAGCACATTCTCTCCCCCTTTTTATATCTTCTTTCTTTTACCAACCAACTTATCTTTTCAATTCCTTTTTTAGAATTTTTTTAAAATTTTCATCTTTACAGTCATAGTCCATCCCTCCATTGTGTTTACCCTTATTTTCATATATATATATAACTTCTTCTTTCTTTAAAATTTTGGGAAGTAGTTTCTTCTAAGAGATCAAAATACACCCAAAATCAAGTGGGTGACTCTGTTCTATTCACCAGTCTAATATATATATGTGTGTGTATATATGTATATATACACATATATAAATATATATATATATTTTTAACTTCTTTTTACCCCTTTTCTTCTCTCCCCAGTTTGGGGTCTCCTCTGATTTGGTTAGTGTACATTTTTTGGGGTCTTTGCCACCCTTTTAGTATTTTATTCTCTCATTCATATATTCTTATCTGGATAAAATGACAAAGCAGAAAAACTCACCACACAGACACAAAAAGAACAAAAGGCAGTACTGAAGGCCTAGGGACATAATCAATACGGACATTGGTAATATGTCAGATCTAGAGTTCAGAATGATGATTCTTGAGGTGCCAGCGGGGCTCGAAAAAGGCATGGAGGATATTAGAGAAACCCTGTCTGGAGAAATAAAATCTCTTTCTGGAGGAATAAAAGATCTAAAATCTAACCAAGCTGAAATCAAAAAAGGAATTAATGAGGTGCAATAAAAAATAGAGGCTCTTACTGCTAGGATAAATGATGCAGAAGAGAGAATTAGTGATATAGAAGACCAAATGATGGGGAATAAAGAAGCTGAGCAAAAGAGAGACAAACAGCTACTGGCCCAGAAGGGGAGAATTCTAGAGATAAGTGACACCATAAGATGAAACAATATTAGAATAATTGGGATTCCAGAAGAAGAAGAAAGAGAGAGGGGGTTAGAAAGTATATCGGAGCAAATTATAATAGAGAATTTCCCTAATATGGCAAAGGGAACAAGCATCAAAATCTAGGAGGCATAGAGAACCCCCCTCAAAATCAATAAAAATAGGTCCACACCCCATCATCTAATAGTAAAACTTACTAGTCTTAGTGACAAGAGAAAATCCTGAAAGCAGCTCAGGACAAGATGTCTGTAACATACAATGGTAGAAATATTAGATTGGCAGCACACTTATCCACAGAGAGCTGGCAGGCTTCAAGGACTGACATGATATATTCAGAGCACTAAATGAGAAAAATATGCAGTCAAGAATACTATATACAGCTAGGCTGTATAAAAAGCTTCCAGGACAAACAAAAATTAAAAGAATTTGGAAACACCAAACCAGCCCTACAGGAAATATTGAAAGGGGTCCTCTAAGCAAAGAAAGAGCCTTAAAGAAGTAGACCAGAAAGGAACAGAGACAATATACAGTAACAGTCACCTGTATTACAGGTAATACAATGGCACTGAATTCATATCTTTCAATAGTTACCCTGAATGTAAATGGGTTAAATGCCCCAATCAAAAGTCATAGGGTATCAGAATGGATAAAAAAACAAAAAACAAAAAAAAAACACATCAATATGCTGTCTACGAGAAACTCATTTTAGACCCAAAGACACCTCCAGATTTAAAGTGAGGGGGTGGAAAACAATTTACCATGCTAACGGACATCAAAAGAAAGCTGGGGTGGCTATCCTTATATCAGATAAATTAGATTTTAAGCCAAAGACTATAATAAGAGATGAGGAAGGATACTATATCATACTCAAAGGGTCTGTCCAATAAGAAACTCTAACAATCTTAAATATCTATGCCTCTAACAAGGGAGCAACCAACTATATAAACCAATTAGTAACAAAATCAAAGAAACACATTGACAATAATACAATAATAGTAGGGAAATTTAACATCCCCCTCACTGAAATGGACACATCATCCAAGCAAAAGATCAACAAGGAAACAAAGGCCTTAAATGACACACTGGACCAGATGGACATCACAGATATATTCAGAACATTCCATCCCAAAGCAACAGAATACACATTCTTCTCAAGTGCACATGGAACATTCTCCAGAATAGATCACATCCTGGGTCACAAATCAGGTCTCAACCAGTACGAAAAGACTGGTATCATTCCATGCATATTTTCAGACCACAGTGCTCTGAAGCTAGAATTCAACCACAAGAGGAAAGTTGGAAAGAACTCAAATACACGGAGACTAAAGAGCATCCTACTAGAGAATGAATGGGTCAACCAGGAAATTAAAGAAGAATTGAAAAAATTCATGGAAACAAATGATAATGAAAACACAACTGTTCAGAATCTGTGGGACACAACAAAGGCAGTCCTGAAAGGAAAGTATATAGCCATACAAGCCTTTCTCAAGAAACAAGAAAGTTCTCAAGTACACAACCTAACCCTACTCCTAAAGGAGTTGGAGGAAGAACAGCAGAGAAAGTCTAAACCCAGCAGGAGAAGAGAAACCATAAAGATCAGAGCAGAAATCAATGAAATAGAAACCAAAAGAACAGTAGAGCAAATAAATGAAACCAGGAGCTGGTTCTTTGAAAGAATTAATAAGATTGGTAAACCCCTGGCCAGATTTATCAAAAAGAAAAGAGAAAGGACCCAAACTAATAAAATCATGAATGAAAGAGGAGAGATCACAACCAACACCAAAGAAATACAAACAATTATAAGAACATATTATGAGCAACACTATGCCAGCAAATTAGACAATCTGGAAGAAATGGATGCATTCCTAGTGACCTGTAAACTACCAAAACTGAACCAGGAGGAAACAGAAAACCTGAACAGATCCATAACCAATAAGGAGATTGAAGCAGTCATCAAAAATCTCCCAAAAACAAGAGCCCAGGGTCAGACATCTTCCCAGGGGAATATTACCAAACATTTAAAAAAGAACTAATACCTATTCTCCTGAAACTGTTCCAAAAAATAGAAATGGAAAGAAAACTTCCAAACTCATTTTATGAGGCCAGCATTACCTTGATCCCAAAACCAGACAAAGACCCCATCAAAAAGGAGAATAACAGACCAATATCCTTGATGAACACAGATGCAAAAATTCTCACCAAAATACTAACCAATAGGATCCAACAGTACATTGAAAGGATTATTCACCATGACCGAGTGGGATTTATTCCTGGGCTGCAACATTAGTTCAACATCTACAAATAAATCAATGTGATACAATACATTAATAAAAGAAAGAACAAGAACCATATGATACTCCCAACAGATGCTGGAAAAGTATTTGACAAATACAGCATCCTTCCTTGATCAAAACTCTTCAAAGTGTAGGGATAGAGGGTACATACCTCAATATCATCAAAGCCATCTATGAAAAACCTACAGCGAATACCATTCTCAATGGGGATAAACTGAGAGCTTTTCCTCTATGGTCAGGAACACAGCAGTGATGTCTATTATCACCACTGCTATTCAACATAGTACTAGAAGTTCTAGCCTCAGCAATCAGACCACAAAAAGAAATTAAAGGCATCTGAATCGGCAAAGAAGAAGTCAAACTCTCACTCTTTGCAAATGATATGATACTTTATGAAAGATTCCACTCCAAAACTGCTAGAACTTATATTGGAATTTAGTAAAGTGTCAGGATATAAAATCAATGCACTAAAATAAGTTGCATTTCTATACACCAACAACAAGGGAGAAGAAAGAGAAATTAAGGAGTTGATCCCATTTACAATTGCACTGAAAACCATAAGATACCTAGGAATAAACCTAACCAAAGAGACTAAGAATCTATATGCAGAAAACTATAAAGTACTCATGAAAGAAATTGAGGAAGACACAAGGAAATGGAAAAATGTTCCATGCTCCTGGATTGGAAGAATAAATATTGTGAAAATTTCTATGCTACCTAAAGCAATCTACACATTTAATGCAATCCCTATCAAAATACCATCAATTTTTTTTCAAAGAAATGGAACAAATAATCCTAAAATTTATATGGAACCAAAAAAGACCATGAATAGTCAGAGGAATGTTGAAAAAGAAAGCCAAAGTTGGTGGCATCACAATTCCAGATTTCAAGCTCTATTACAAAGCAAATATCATTCTCATAAGCATCAAGACAGTATGGTACCGGCCCAAAAACAGACACATAGATCAATGGAACAGAATAGAGAACCCAGAAATAGACCCTCAACTTTATGGTCAACTAATCTTTGACAAAACAGGAAAGAATGTCCAATGGAAAAAAGACAGTCTCTTCAACAAATGGTGTTGGGAAAACTGGACAGCCACATGCAGAAGAATGAAACTGGACCATTTCCTTACACCACACATGAAAATAGACTCAAAATGGATGAAAGACCCCAATGTGAGACAGGAATCCATCCAAATCCTTCAGGAGAACACAACCTCTTCGACCTCAGCCGCAGCACCTTCTTCCTAGAGACATCGCCAAAGGCAAGGGAAGCAAGGGCAAAAATGAACAATTGGGAATTCATCAAGATCAAAAGCTTTTGCACAGCAAAGGAAACAGCCACAAAACCAAAAGACAACTGACAGAAAGGAAGAAGATATTTGCAAATGACATATCAGATAAAGGGCTAGTATCCAAAATATATAAAGAATTTATCAAACTCAACACCCAAAGAACAAATAATCCAATCAAGAAATGGGCAGAGGTATTGAACAGTTTTGCAAAGAAGACATCCAGATGGCCAACAGACACATGAAAAAATTCTCAACATCACTCAGCATCAAGGAAATACAAATCAAAACCACAATGAGATACCACCTCACACCAGTCAGAATGGCTAAAATTAACAAGTCAGGAAACGACAGATGCTGGTGAGGATGTGGAGAAAGGGGAACCCTCCTACACTGTTGGTGGGAATGCAAGCTGGTGCAACCACTCTGGAAAACAGCATGGAGGTTCCTCAAAATGTTGAAAATAGAGCTTCCCTATGATCCAGCAATTGCACTACTGGGTATTTACCCTAAAGATACAAACGTAGTGATCTGAAGGGGCACGTGTACCCGAATGTTCATATCAGCAATGTCCACAATAGCCAAACTATGGAAAGAACCTAGATGTCCATCAACAGATGAATGGATAAAGAAGATGTGGTGTGTGTGTATATATATATGAATATTATGCAGCCATCAAAAGAAATGAAATCTTATCATTTGCCACAACATGGATGGAACTAGAGGGTATTATGCTGAGTGAAATAAGTCAGTCGGAGAAAGACAATTATCATATGATCTCCCTGATATGAGGAATTTGAGAGGCAGAGTGGAGGGTTTGGGAGGTAGGGAAGGAAAAAATGAAACAAGGTGGAATGGGGAGGGAGACAAATCAAAAAAGACTCTTAATCTCACGAAACAAACTGAGGGTTGCAGGGGGGAGGGGTATGGAGAGGGTGGTTGTGTTATGGACACTGGCGAGGGTATGGGAAATGGTGAGTGCTGTGAAGTGTGTAAACTTGGCGATTCACAGACCTGTACCCCTGGGGCTAATAATACATTATACATTAATAAAAATAATAAGTAAGTTTAAAAAAATAAATAAGGGCAAAATGCTGTAACTGAAAAAAAAAAAAAGATTCTTCTCTCCCTCTGCCTCTGCTCCTCCCTGCCCCTCCACTCACATTCTCATGCTTGCTCTCTAAAGAACAAAAAACAAAAAACAAACAAGTAAAGGAGAGGAGGGGGGAACGTCACCTCCATGGGAGAAGGGGTGGTGGATGAGAGAGAGAAGGAACTGGACAGTCTGGGGTCAGCTGTGAAACTGGGCACATCTGGTATCTGTCCCTGGCCAGCTCTGAGACCTCAGGAAAGTGACCTAACCTCTCTAAGCCTCAGTGTCCTCAGATGTAAACAAGGTGCCTCCCTTCCAGAATCATCCACTGTAACCTTACACTGGACTGTGTGAAAGGGAAGAAAGACCTCACATGGTTATAGTGCAGCTTGAATGAGAAACCCCAGTGGAGACAATGGGCCCACGGACATCCCGACCTCAGAGCTGGGGGCAGGCAGGGAGGGCCCCCACACACCAGGAGCGGAGTGTTGCCAGGCACTCTGACCCCGTCAATCAAGGTCTCCTCCTCCAGCAGGCGAAAGGTGCCCCACGCTGGCGGGTACAGCCTCAGCGACTCTTTGAGAACCTGCAGAAGCCACAGGGGGAGATGAGGAGAGAAGTCAGGAGATGCCCCCAGATCCCCGGACCCACCTCGGCTCCCACTCCCAGGGCTGAATATGCACCCACGTCCAGGACTGGGTCCCAGACCCCTGCAAAGTTAGCCTCAGCTTCTTGTCCAACCCCTCTTGTCACAGGAGAAACTGACACCCAAAAGGAGAAGAGAGTTGGGCAGAACCCCTGTGGCGGAGCCTGGACCAGGACCCAGGCCTTCGCTCTGAACCAGGGCACCACCATCCCAGAGGGGCCGTCCCTGAGCTCAAGTCAGGCCTCCTGCTGTGCTCTGTTGCGGAGGGGAGGGGGCTGTTGAGTCTGGCCCCTGGAGGCCGGCTTGAGGCTCCTAGAAGTGCCCGGCCTCGCTGGGAAGTGCAAACAGCCTCATTCCATGAAGGGCTGCTCCCCACCCAGGCTGCACACTGGAGTCACCTGGGAAGCCTTTACAATGGCTGTGGCTCCTCCTGACCCACCTCCGCCTGCCCCAGTGACTCTGATGTCATTGGTCCACGGCAGCTCTAGTCATGGGAATTTTTATTTTTTTAAAAATCTCCAGGACATTCTCACATGCAGTGAAGTTAGAGAACACCCGTATGAAAGGGTTTCAGGGGCAGAAGGCCTGGCTTGACGAACCACCCCCAAGTGCCGAGAAGCTTCTCTCCCGCCCCTGAACCTGGGACAGGTACTGCAGTCTCCCGAGGTCGTCACAGTCAAGGTGCCTCTTAGAACCGATGACCTCGTCCACCTCCGCCTGCAGCCTGTTGGGGCAGATGAAGACAAGCTCATCCCCAAGGAGAGGTTCCCCCTCCCCCCCACCTAGTTTTAGGAAGGGGGGCATGGAGGGGAGCAAGATGTGAGCCTCCTGGGACAGCCCATCGCGTGCCCGCACGCACGTATACAGGCACGCACAGTCTGCCCCTTTGTTGAAGACATCCAGGAACCACCAGGTCCCAACCGAGATGCCCGAGCAGTTGGCAACTGTGTTCCCGGGGCCTGTACGAATTCCCCCTTTGCGCTCGCTGCTTGGAACTGGTGGCAGAAAATAAACGCACCACTGATCCAGCTCTCGGCACCGAGCAGCCTGTCTCAGCCTGGCTCGGAGCAGCCGACAGCTGGAAACAGAATGAGTAGTGCAGCGATGCGGCTGAGCAATGATGGGTGCCGTTAGAAGAATATGCACCAAGAGTGGGTTTGGACCACGTCACACCCACGAGGAAGGCAGAAAAGAACAAGCGCTAGCAAGGATGTGGAGAAATAGGAACCCTGGTGCGCTGCCCGTGGGAATGGAACCCGCTGCAGGTGTATATGGGAAATGGGATGGCGGTTCCTCCAGACAGGAAATGTAGAATTACCATATGCTCTAGCGGTGCTGTTCTGGGTGTGTGTGCCCCCACATGGACAGTAGGGGCTCGTAGGTACTTGTACACCCAAGGTCATGGCTGCATTAGTCACGGCAGCCAAAGGGCAGAAGCAACCCTAGTGTCCATCACCAGATGAATGGACCAGCAAAATGTGGTCTGTCCATGGGGTGCCTGGGTAGCTCAGTCATCCAAGCATCTGTCTCCAGCTCAGGTCTTTATCCCGGGGTCCCCGGATCGAATCCCATATCCTGCTCCCTGCTCAGTGTGGAGTCTGCTTCTCCCTTCCCTCTGTCCCTCCCCCTGCTCCTTCACTCTCAAACAAAAAAATCTTTCTTAAAAATATTGTCTATCCATACAATGTAATATTATTCAGTCTTAAAAGAGAGGGAAGTTCTGACACCTGCTAAAACAAAGGCAGACCTTGAAGACATTATCCTAAGTGAGATAAGCCAGACAAAAACGTCCGTTACTGTGTGATTCCTGTATGAGGTCCCCAGAGGAGTTAAATTCACAGAGACAGAGAGCAGAATGGGGCCAGGGGCTGAGGGGATTGGGAAGCTAGCGTTTACTGGAGACAATGTCAGTTGCAACGATGAGAAAGTTCTGGAAATGGTGGTGATAATTGCACAGTAATGGGAATGTGCTTAATGCCGCTGAACTATGCCCTTAAAAAATTACAACGGTAAATTTTATGCATGTATGTGTGTGTTTGTTTATATCCACAATATAAGAGTGGATTTGGGAGAAGAGTTTATAATAAATACTGTGGGGCCCTGGGATAAAATACATGGTGAAATTCAGTAGCTCGTTGTGAACTGTCTCCAGAGGGTGGGGCACTGTGGGTAGAATAATAATAATAACGGTAATTATTATTAGTAGTAGTAATAGTAGTATACCTTTTCTGCTTTTCCCAAATTTTTATAAAGAGCATATTAGTATTACAGATACAGTTAAAACCCTAACCAACCACTTTATCCTCACAAGCGATCATTCACATCTGCCCTTGGACACTGCCGATTAACACTGCAATCAAGGCTTTCCCTGCCTCCAGGGCTCCCATCCCCAAGCCTTTCGGGGTTCTCAGAGTGCTTTCCCATGGGCGCAGTTGGCCTGTGCAACGGTTTGCATTTAAGGAAACCAGTGGCCCAGCTCGAAGGCCATCTCCAGGCACCCTCCTTTGTCTTGCAAGCTGAATATAAGCCCTTCCTCTATGCTGAGCTGGGAATTCTGTTCAGTTCTCAGTGCTGGCCCCTGGCCAGGCACTGAGCATGATGTAGAGAGGGAAAGAACTATGATCCCTGATTTTTGGGAGCTTTAATTTCATGACTGAAATAGACTCAAAGCAAACCGGCCCAGGAGAAAAAGGCATTCATGAGCTGGGAGGAAGCTAGGAGGTGAAAACACAGGATGACTACTTTAGGGGTGTGAGAAGGCTTCTGTGGGGTTGGACAGGGAGTTCTCCAAGAGAAAAGTGAGGAGAGGAGCTTCCAGAAGAGGGACTGGCATGTGCAAAGGCCCTGGGGTAAAGAGAAGCAGGACACACTGGAGGAGGCTCCGTGGTGGGAGGCTGGAGCTGTCTGTCTTCCAGGAACAAGACACCAGTGAATCCCTTCACCAGCTTCAAGCAGAGCCACTACCTGACCCCCAATCTCCCCATTCCACTACCTGAACCCCAAATCTCCCCATTCCATACCTTGCCAGGATTTCAGGCTGGCGGGACAGCTCCATCACCGTGAATGCCAAGTGATTGGCGGAGGTCTCATGGCCTGTGGGAAAGGAGAGCAGCAGTTCCACATGGGGCTACCGGGCTGCTGCTGGCCCAGCCCACCCACCTCTGAGACTCTGCCCTGAGCACGTGGTGGCGGTTCAGGTCCTCACTTCTGCCCCCTGTAGCTGAGCTGCACATACAGAGAGGCAAGAGAGAGGCTGCCCACCCGCAGATCCCGTGTGCCAGCCAGTGTAGTCCAATAAATGGCATCTGCTCCCAGACTGCTGGTTTTTACACCCTAAAAGCTCCTTCTGGGGCGCCTGAGTGGTTCAGTAGGTTAAGCGTCTGCCTTCGGCTCAGGTCATGATCCCGGGGTCCTGGGATCAAGCCCCATGTTGGGCTCTCCACTCAGCGGAGAGCCTGCTTCTCCCTCTCCCTCTGCTGCTCCCCCTGCTTGTGCTCTCTCTCTCTCTCTCAAATAAATAAAATCTTTAAAAATATATTTGATGAGCAAAGGAATGAAGTTGCCTGGCACATCGTTTTATGCTGGTCTAAGGAAGGCCCCCCACAAATCCCGAGTGGGGCGCAGCCTTGAGTTCACATGGCCAAGCTCTCCTGCCAAAAGGCAGCTTCAACATGGTGCCTGGGTGGCTGAGTTGTTAAGCATCTGCCTTCAGCTCGGGTCATGATCCCGGGGTCCCAGGATTGAACCCCACACCTGCTTGTCCCTCTCCCTCTCCCACTGCTTGTGTTCCCTCTCTCACTGCATCTCTCTGTCAAAAAAAAAAAAAAGGCAGCTTCACGACCCCTCACGGTGGCCAGCCCCATCACCAGGTCAGCAGCCACCGAGAAGGCCTCCTGGACCTCCCCGAGCAGAGAGAGGCCTTCTGCTCCCCCATCCCAGCCCCTCACTTCTGCGTCTGAACTCTGCGCGGACAGCCTGAAAAATCGCCTCAAGTCAGGGTTTAGGGGATGCCTGGTTCCCACCATTCCTGTAAAGTCCTGAGCCTTTGGCCACCCCTGGAGGTACAGACCAGCAATAAAGAAGGTGACGAAGTTGTCCAGCAGGATCTCATCATCCTGGGCCCCCTCTTCAGCTGAAAGACAAGGAGGATCTCAGGGCCTGGCCACAAACACCCGCTACATGCATACCCCTCCCTCCCTCTCCCTGCAGCTCAACAAGGAAGCAAACGTCCTTCTCCCCAAAAGTCAGATAGAGACACTGGGAGTCAAGTGTGATCAGCCACCGTGACAGGGGCACCCCTGCCTCCCGGCCCTCTCCAGGCCCAGGCGGGAGCCCTCGAACCTTTGAGGATCTGTGTGAGGATGTCAGCAGGGACGTCCTCCCCCCTCTTCAGGGCCTCCCGGCGGCGCTGGACCCAGTCCTTGCCAACCTGGCGCAGAAAGCGAATGCTCTCCCGGGTCTCGCGGAGCTGCTTCCACTTCCCTGGCATAAACTGAACAGGGGCGCCCACTCAGGACGCCGACCGAGCACACGCGTCCACCTCTCCCCCTCCCGCAACTCCGCAGCGACTTTAGAAACCCACCGCGGCACTGGCAACCTGGGAGGTGGGACGATTGCGAGAAAATCCTAGAAAAGAGGAAGCTGCCAAGGAGACTTGACCAACATGGCAGGCTGAGCCCAAGCATCGGCTTCCCCTTCCTGTACCAAATCCCTAGATATGACGGGAAAGATGCCTGGAAAATAAGAAGCGATCCCTGAAGGATGGAGGCAGCTAGGACTATGAGGAAGGAGGAAACCACAGCCAGGGGGGAGTAGGTAGAATCAACAGCAGAAGAGATGGGGTGGCATCAGGGGACCCCCAGCTCAGAGGCTGAAGTCCCAGGGAACAGGAGGAGGCCCTGGGCATCTGTCTGAGGATCAACTCAAGTACCACCTTTCTCCTTCTTCCTCTTTCATGCCTGGAACAAGACAGTGATAGCTGGAGCTGCAGCAGCCATCTTATAACAATGAGCTGATGTGCTGGAGACAGTGGAACGGAAAGACAAAATATTCCAGGACCATCAGACACTGTGTCCTATCACAGCCATCCTCCATGGTCTGCTTCAGGATTATTTCACATGAGAGAAAGATTAACTCCTAATTTACTTAAACCACTTTGCTTTTGATTCTCCACGGTAGGAGATGTACGCAAATCCTAACAGATTCACTTCACTCATACCAGTGCTCCAAACCCATTCTGGAAAAAGGTCACTGGAGGAGGTGCTCCAGCAGACTAGGATGCCAGTTCTGGTGGCTGGTCACTGGAGGGGGGTGCAGGCAGTACCTTCGCCAGAGTGTTTCGAGACGCAGTGATCCCCTCCAGGATCAGTTTCACCTTCAGGGACAGAGGCTTCTGGGCACCCAGCAGCATGCCTGTCTCCATCCCAAAAGCTGCCTGGGGGAGAGAGAAGGGCGAGGTCATCCCTGGGTTGGTGGGAAGACTTGAAAACCCAGGGCAGAACCTGGCACTGCTCAGCCAGAGAGACCCAGGCCCTGGGGCTAAGGGTTTATGTGCGTCGTGTCATCGACTCCTTACGATGACCCACAACGATTCCAACCGCCTGGAAGGGGGTGAGGACCACATGGCACATGGGAGCCACTCCACAAACCTTGGTTTCCCTCCTTGACAAGATGCATTTCCCCAGAAATGCAGCCTTCCTTGGTGTCCCTTCTATATCCAGCCTCCCTGTGAATTACTGAATTGTTAATTACCACTTGCGCTCCAGCTGCCTGAGCTGCCCTTACCTGTGCTGGGGAGTTATTGGGCCACTGCTGAGCCTGCCAGGGTACAAGAGCCAAGCCAGACCCAGGGCAGGCACTGAGGGGGAGGTAGGCTTTGGGCTGGGAGGCAAGCAGACGTGAGAGCCAGTCCAGCTTCTGCCACTGACCAGACACAGGCCAGCCCCGACACCTCTCAGGGTCCACTCGCAGAGAATGAGTTAGCAGGTGTGGTCTTGTGGGAGCGCATGTTGAATATTCAAGGAGATAGGAAGCTCCCCACCCAGAGCAGGGCTGACCAGCGGAGGGGGAGGCGGGTGGGGGGATGCCAGGAAAGGGAAGAGGGAGAGAAGAGCAGCCCCCTGACCCACGTCGGACCCTGCTCCCATGGCCCACCAGCCTCCCATCACCTTGGCCAGGATGTCCATGGTGGTGCAGGTCAGCATATCCTGCATGGACACCGGGGTCTGCCCATCTGCCTTGGCCTCCAGAATCTCCACCAGCTGCTCGGCTTTCTCGTTGAACGTTTCCATCAAGCTGACCAAGGAGCTGGGGGAACAGCATCCGTTGAAGGAGCCAAGAAATTGGAAAAAACCCAAATGTGTCTATCGACTGATGAATGGATAAGCAGAATGTGGTATGTCCAATACAATGGAATTTCATTTGATAATAAAAAAAGGGAAATTCTGGGGCACCTGGGTGGCTCAGTTGGTTGAGTGACTGCCTTTGGCTTGGGTCAAGGTCCTGGGGTCCTGGGACCGGGTCCCGCATTGGGCTCCCTGTTCTGCAGGGAACATGCTTCTCCCTCTGCCTGCTACTCTCCCTGCTTGTGCTCTCTCTCTCTATCAAATAAATAAAATCTTAAAAAAAAGGGGGGGGATTCTGAATCATGCTTGGGCATGGATGAACTTCCAAAATCTTATGCTAAGTGAAAGAAGCCCAAAAGAAATGTTGTAGGATTCCCTTTATCCAAAATGTCTAGAATACAAAAATCCACAGAGACGGAAAGAGGATTAGTGGTTTCCAGGTACTGAGGCCGCTGAAGGGAAATGGGGAGTGACTGCTTTTTGGGGTGATGAACGTATTCTAAAATGGACCGTGGTGATGGTTGTACAATTTTGTGACTATGCGAAAACCCGCTCAATTGTAAGTGATGAATTGTAGGGTATGGAAACCGGACCGCAATAAAAGCTATTTAACACATAAAATGTAGCCAAAAGCGAGAGCTATAATAAAGAAAATGAAAAACCCAGAGGAGGACTGATGAGGTCTGAGTGGGGGAGTTCCTGGGGGAAACTCCAGTGGGGGAGACCCCCACCCCCATGCCTCACTGCCGCTCACCCCGTATTGGTCAGTCCTATACCGCTGGCAGCTTGCCTTGCTCTCCCTCTCTGACTACCAATGCCCTCTCCTCTCTCCCTTCAGCTGGGGTGAAGCGCCTCCTGTGAAGCCCACCCCCTTCCCAAAGCCTGCCATCTTGGAGACACTCACCTGCGGCTGAAGGCCAGGTCCATGACGCGGCGCTGTTTGTGCCAGCGCTCATAGTCACATTCCGACACCAAGCCTTGGCCAAAGAGTCTGCCGGGGGACAAACGTCTGACATGAGAAATGGGGAGGGAAGGGGGGACTGATGGCTTCATGGGGACAGGATCACCTTTCAGGATGACGGAAATGTTCTGGAACTACACAGTGGTGATGGTCACACCATATTGTGAATGGACCAAATGCCACAGAATTGTAACTCCAAGGCGGTTAAAATGATAACTTTTGTGAATTTTACCACGACAAAAAATAAATAAGGAATGGGATGGTCATATGCCCCAACCTGGCAACCCCCCCACCCGCCCATCCGCTATCCAGAGGGGAAAGAGGAGAAGGAAGGTGACAATGACAAGAGCGGTGGCCACTATTTATGGGGCACCTGTTGTGTGCCTGGTAGCCAGGGATCAGGCCTTCATGCTATGCCCAATGCCCTGGGCCCTGCGGCCCCCCTGCCCGCCACCAGAGGATTTCCCGTCCTCTCCCCCAGCCCCTCCTCATGCCTTACCTCTCACCAAACACAGTCTGGATTGCGTGGTACATCTTGGAGTCCTTGTTGTACTTGGTGGACATCAGGAACTTCTAAACATCCCCAAAAAGCCAACATGAGCTCGTGCACCCGTGAGAGGCTGCAAAGGACTCAGCAGTTTTCTAGACTCTTGTAAAACAATGCCCAACAGTCACCATTACCTGAGTCCCAGCTGTGGCGTGAGAACTTCGTCCAGCACAATCTCACCTAATCCTCCAGAAACCCTGCCCTCCAGCAACAAAATCTTGTTTGGGGATGAGGAAAGCAGGGCACAGAGGGGCACAGTGATATTCCTTTGGCCACACAGCGAGAGTGGGGGTCCTCCATTCCATGCCCACGCATGGACCTCAGGGCACACCATCTTCCAAAGCAGTGAGAACCAGAGTGGGGAAGGGGAGAAGCTCAAAGGGAGGCCTTCTGGGACACAGGAGAGACCCTCGGCACAGATTCAGTATTGTTAGTGCCAACCTAGGTACGGAAGTCAAGGAAGGCTTCCTGGAGGAAGGATCTCAACTTGCCTCACTGTAAGCTGGTTGGTAACAATAAAAAGGTTGGCTGACAGCTCTTGAACCAGTACAGCCAAGGGGTTAACAGCTCAGGCTTGAATTTAGACCCAGGCTCAGCATCTTGGTTCTACGACTTGCTAACTCTATGACCACAGGCAAGTTACTCATCTCCTCCGCCTTCAGCTTCCTCATCTCCCCTGATGGGGTAAGAAGCGTGCCTGCCTGGGAAGGTTGCTGTGAAGAGTGAATTCACTCTGCATGAAAAGTCTGAGAGCACTGGGACACAGCAGCTTCTCCATAAATGCCAGGGCCACACGGGCATCCTATAGCTCACTTCGCGCACAGAAGATGTAGGTGCTATTGTTATGCTCATCTTATGCAGGATGAAGAAACTGAGATTTAAAATGCCTGAGGTCACACACACGGTGAATGGCGGACCTAGGATTTGAATCCAGGCCGTTTTCCATGGGAGCGAGGAAAGTGAAGGCTGTGATCCAGGCAGGGAAAGCCCAGGCCACACGCTGCCTTCAGGCAGAGGGAGAAGTGGGGAGGGGCAGTAGGGGGCTGGATCCCAGAGGTCTGCCTTATGGTTCACTGAGCTTTATCCCGTGGGCACTGGAAAGCAGCCAGATGATATCTCTACTCTACATTAATCCAGGGACTCCTGGTATCTGGGAGCTGAGCCCGGGGGGGTCTAATATCAATTTTTCAGCCGAAAGGAAACCCCCAAAATGGCTGACTTTGGATCATGAGCCATATCCTGAGAACCCCAGCCCCACCCAAACACTGTCATTTATAAACCAACTTTTGTCACTAACCACTCCTACAGGTTCCATCCTTATGACAATAAAGGCTCATCTCCCAGGTCCCTCTCAAACATCCCCAAATAACCCAAGCTCTGTGCTAACCCCCCAACCTAAACTGAGGAGTCTCCACACTGAGGTAGAGCAGCGTCAACACAGGCTCCAATCGTGTGTCCCCATAGTCAGGGGTCCCCATGTCTGCTGTCCCTGGGGCTGGGGTTCCTTTGAAGGCCCAGTGAGCTAGGTTCTGGGACATGAGGAGTGAATGGGGCACCCTCAGCACCTTCGCTGCCTTCTCTGAGTGTCCATACTGACAGCACTCTACTGCACATTAAGGGATAACTGCTGGGAACTTGACCTCTTGCCATAAGCAATAAAAAAAATTTTTTTAAGGAAAAATGCATGAAATGTCTGTTTTCAGACACTAGACAACAGGACGTGCAGGATTGTGAATCCCAAGAGAAGGAAAAGGAAAAAAAAAAAGATGTGAGCCCTACAACCAAAGATTACTCCAACTTTCTATAATTTGGGGATAAAGGCAATAAAATATAAAACTGAAATATAGCCCGGCAGGCTTTCCAAGTTGATAAGGCAGAAATCAGAATCCAGACAGGCCGGAGGAAGCTAGAATTTATAGGACAGAGCACCCGAGGGAAGGGAACAATGCATAGGAAGAGCTTCTGTGCAGAAATCTGCATAGCGATCCCCTCCATCTTTGGATGAATGACCCATACATGCATATAGTGAACACAAGACCGAGTTCAAAACAACTTCTAGGAAAAGGAGAAATATGGAGTAACTACAGGCTAAACTATTCTCAGAGCTGACACAGCCCAAGAACTGTTCAAGTTCCCAAGGGCCAGCATTAAATCTCAAACATAAGGCCTTTATGTGGTCCCCAGAAGAGTCATTCCTTAGTAGTGGGGCTAAATTTGCCCTAGAGTAAAACTTAACCCTAGACCAACCCTACAAAGCCTTAAGACAAACCTGAAAAGGATCAAACTAATCCACAGGTAATTTTACCATCTGCCAGGATGAATTCTAGTACCCCTTAAAGGAATGAAACAGGAGTGCTTGGGTAGCTCAGTTGTTAAGTGTCTGCCTTTGGCTCAGGTCATGATCCAGGGTCCTGGGATCAAGCCCTGCATTGGGCTCCCTGCTCGGCAGGAAGCATGTTTCTCCCTCTCTCACTCCCCCTGCTTGTGTTCCCCCTCTCGCTGTGTCTCTCTCTGTCAAATAAATAAATAAAATCTTTAAAAAATTAAAATTAAAAAAAAGGAATGAAACAAAAGTGAACCCTCAACAATGTCCAACTCACAATGTCCAGGGTCCAACATGAAATCACTAGACATGCCAAAGAGCAGGAAAAATCTACCTATAATCAGGCCCAGAAATAACGGAGATGATGGAGTTTGCAGACAGGATCTTCAACACATTTATTACGAATATTGCAAATAGTTGCAAGGAACCCACATATCCAAGAAGTTTGAAGACTCCTACAGAGCATTAACAAAAAGAAAAGTACACCAAGGAAGATCATAATCAAATTTCTGACACCAGTGATAAAGAGAAAATCTTTAAAGTAGACAGAGATGAAGTAGTTTATCAGTAGGCTGATGTAAGTTAAAGATTATACTATAAATCCCAGGACTACCACTAAGAGAAAAAGAAAGAGGGCCAATAAGCAAATGATGGAGATAAGAGAGAATACTAAAACATACTTAATCCAAAAGAAGGCAGGAAAGGAGGAGAGGAGAACAAAGAACAGATAGGACAGAGAACAGTAACAGTATGATAGATTTAAACCTCACCGTATCAATGACTACATTAAATATAAATAATCTAAGCACTCCAATTAAAAGGCAGAGATTGTCAGACAGTAAAACAGCAAAACCCAACTATATGCTATCTATAGAAAACCCACTTTAAATATAAAAACCCAAGGACACCTGGTGGCTCACTCCTTAAGCATGTGTCTTTGGCTCAGGTCATGATCCCAGGGTCCTGGGATTGAGTCCTACATTGAGCTCTCTGCTCAGTGGGGAGTCTGCTTCTCCTTTCACTCTCCCTCTGTTCTCTCCCACCCCCCAAGTGAAAAAATAAAATCTTAAAAAATATATATATGTGTGTATATATATATGTATATATATGTGTGTATACATATATATTTATATATATGTATATATATATTTATATATATATATATATGTATATATATATATAAATATAAAAACCCAAATGGGTTAAAAGTAAAAGGATGGTAAAAGATCAACTCTTCAACACTAAGCAGAAGAGAGCTGGAGTAGCTACATTAATACTAGACAAAATGTCCTTCAAGAAATGGAATATGACCAGGGCTCCTGGGTGGCTCAGTGGGTTAAAACCTCTGCCTTCGGCTCAGGTCCTGATCCCAGGGTCCTAGGATCGAGCCCTGCATCAGGCTGTCTGCTCAGCAGGGAGCCTGCTTCTCCGTCTCTCTCTGCCTGCCTCTCTGCCTACTTGTGATTTCTGTCTGTCAAATAAATAAATAAAATCTTAAAAAAAAAAAAAGAAATGGAATATTTCCAAGGGTAAAGGGGGACATTTCTAAAGATAAGAGGGTCAATTCATCACAAAGACATATCAACCCTAAATGTGTTCATGCCTAATAACAGAACTTCAAAATATATGAAGCAAAATGGATAGAACCAAAAGCAGAAATAGAAAAACGCATGATTGTGGTCAGAATTTGACATTCCTCTCCAAGTAATTGCTAGAACAACTATACAGTAAATCAGTGAGGACTTAGAAGATCCTGCTAACACTACCAACCAACTTCTCCTAACTGACATTTCTAAAACATTCCATTCAACAATCACAGAATATACATGCTTTTTAAGTGCTCATAAACATTCACTAAGAAAGATCATAAGGGAGGTCATAAAATAAGCTTCAATTCGTTTAGATCAATTGAAATCATGAAGAGTATTTTCTCTGGCCTCATGGAATTAAACTAGAAATCAATAACAAAAGGTATTTGGAAATACCATAATATTTAGAAATTGAATAACATAATCTAAATAATCCATGAATCAAAGAAATCACAAAGGAAGTTAGAAACTGGTTTGCACCAAATGAAAATAAAAGCACAACATATTGAAATTATGTTACATTTGTGCTAATGTAGTACTTACAAGGAGATATGTGGCTATAAGTGCTTATATTAGAAAAGAAACAAGGTCTAGAATCAAATTTCTCATCTCCCACCTTAAAAAATTTGCACAAGAACAAATTAAATCCAAAGTGAGTAGAGGAAGGAAATAATAAAGAGCAGAAATCAATAAAATAGAAAATGGAAAAACAATAGAGAAATCCAATAAAACCAAAATCTGGTTCTTTGAAAAGATAAATAAAATTGATAAATCTTTTGCTACCCTGATGAAGAAAATAAGAGAACACCCAAATAATGGTTTGCAGGAATGAAAGAAGGAATATCATCACAAAGCCAGTAGACATGAAAAAGTTAATCAATACATATTATGGACAACTTCATACCAATAATTTTAACAATTAGATGATTACTAAACCCAAGAAAAATAGAAAATTGGAATGGCCATAAATCAATTGAAGAGAGTGAGTAATTAAAACAAAACAAGAAGCACTTCCTTCAAAGAATATGCCAGGCCCAGATGGCTTCACTGGTGAGTCTTATCATAAACATTCAAGGAAAAAACAGCACTACCCCATACAAATGCTCTCAGACAACAAAGGAGAGGGGACATTTCCCGACTCCCCTTACAAGGTCTATTAAACTGATTTCCAAACCAGACAAAGGCATTATAAGAAAATAATAAATATAGAAACAAAAAATTCTTAGCAGAAGGTGAGTAAATTGTATCATGACCAGGAATGCAAGGTTGGCTCAACACTTGAATATTAACCAATGCATTCATCATATTAACATACATCGCTCAACTTTTCTCACTGGGCATCACGAAGTTCTTTGCATATGGTTTTTAGTGCTTTAAAAATGAATAAACTGTGTCTATATTTGAAATTAATTTTTTTAAATTATTTTCAGGGGCACCTGGGTGGCTCAGTGGGTTAAAGCCTCTGCTTTCGGCTCAGGTCATGATCCCAGGATCCTGGGATTGAACCCCGTATCTGGCTCTCTGCTCAGCGGGGAGCCTGCTTCCCTTCCTCTCTCTCTGACTGCCTCTCTGCCTACCTGTGATCTCTGTCTGTCAAGTAAATAAACAAAATCTTTAAAAAAAAAAAAAGAAAGAAAAAGACAATGCTTTTTAAAAAAAAAAAATTATTTTCAGCATCCTCTTAGAGACACCATGGTGGTTCAGTCTTTTCACCTGATCTAGACCCCAAGGTGCATTTTCTCCGTCTCCTGCCAAGAATCACCCTGCTCAGCTGCTAAGTACCCAGTGTGAGAACAGAAGCACTGGCGTTTATTGGGCAATTGCTGGGTGTCAGGCATGGGCTGGGTGACTCACACGTGTTATTTCAGCTCCAGCATCATCCCTATTTTATAGATGAGGACACGGAGGCCCAGAGGGATGGCAGAGCGACCAGACTGGAGCCCAGGTCAGCCTGCTCCAACGTAAATGATCCGCTGGCCATTCTTAGTGCTTAGTACCCACATGGCAGGTGTCCTCCTGTCCACAGTACAGACTGATCCATTCTCCCTGTCTGTTTCCTCATCTCTAATGTGGGGGCTGATGAGAGGCTCTCCCCCTATGAGGATTAAATGGGTTCATAATCATGAAGTACATAAAGAAGTGCATGTTTAGGTATCTGTTGTCCCCTTTTTTTGTAAATAAATGTTTATATAAATATTTGTGAAAGAAATCAATGGATCTTTAATTCTCATTCTAGCCCGGAGACAGAGGGGTTAAGATCCCACCTTGAAGATGAAGGAACCAAGGCTGAGAGAGATGAGAGAGCTAAATGTGTGTGCCACTTGGGCCACACTCCCAAATGGCGGGTGGTCAGAGAGGAAGACACCACTCGTTTCTGGATCCTTGGGAAACCAGCTGGTTTCCCAAGTTGGTTTCCCAAGTTGCTGGTGCCTCTGGGACATTTCTTCTGCAGTCCCTGGGATCTGAGTTTCGTGCCCCCAACCAGGGAAGGGAAGGGCCCCATGGAACCCATGGCTCCCCATGGAACCCCTTGGCTTCCTACCTTGACCGACTCAGGGCTCGTGACGATGACCGAGGTTTTGTGGAAGACATTGACCCGCACGACAGGGCCATACTTCTTAGCCCTAGAAACCAAAATGACCCAAAGGAGGCTGTCAGCTATGGGATACGTGAATATCACCATCACCATCACCACCCAGCAGGAGGATCAGGGTGTCCCATCCCAGGACTCCCTGCTGAGTCACACACGGCCCCCCACCCCCACACTGGGTCTCAATTTCCATATCCATGCAATAGGGTTGCTACACTTCTCCTTTGCTGGGAATCAAGCCAGATTGTGTCTTTGAAAATGCTTTGGCAAGTGTAAAACACCACCACATACACTGATTATTACCGAGTCACACCCCCCACCCAGCTTACAGATGAAGAAACTGAGGCTCAGGGTGTCTGATGGCTACTCTCAGGTTGCACGGCTGGCGAAAGGCCGAGCTTGCCTTCTGAACCAGCCTCCTCTGCCTCTCCACTCAGGGGAGGAACTTTGGGGGTAGCATTAACCTGGCAGGGGAGGGGGGAGTGTACGCGCTGGCCTGAGGGACGGGGGGTGGTGCCCCATGAGGGACCTGGGTTGGAGTAAGGACAACAAATGACAATTGGGACCCACCAATCCAAAAACACATCTTGGAGCACGCGGCCACAAACCTCATCCTTTCTCCAAAAGTAGGGGAGATGTCCTAGAAGGAAACTAGAAGAAAGGGGAAATATTAAGATCACCAGAAGTCACCGTTAAAGAGTGCCCCCCTCCCCACAGGACCCCGTGAGGTCGGCGTTATTAGGCCCACTTCGCAGATGGAAGGACTGAGGCACGAGGAGGTATGGTCCTGGCTCAGGGGCACTGGGCAGTAAGAATGAAGGCAGGACACAAAGTCAGGTCTGGCCAGCTCCAGACATCTCGATAGAGAAGACAGAGAAGGGTGAGTCCATCTCCCTGGTGCGGAGGCGGGGGGTTGGCACGTGGAAAGTGGACAGTATTACTGTGTGCGTCTACCTTGAGACATCCACTGAACGCTGACTGCAGGCTGGACACCATTCTCCGCCTCATTCCAGCTGACCTTCCCGACTGCTGGGAGGTAGATCTGTTGTTAACCTGTCTTACAGGAGTGGCAGCCCAGGCACAGAGGTGATCATCTGCTCACCATGGCACGGTTGGGACCAGGCCACCCCAAAGTCCTTCTCGCCAGGGGATGGTTTGGTGATGCTAAGTCTGCAGTGTGTGCATGTCTCTTGTGACCACCAGCATGGGATCAAGTCTGTTTGGCGTCAGCTTGCGGCAAGTTTTAAGGTGCTTCCTATCCCCTGCATGACTTATTCCAGCCAAGCTCACTGACTGAACCATCTAGAATGGACAACGGAACTGCAGATGGGGTTTCTGGGTCAGAGAACTCACCTCCTGGCGGGAGATGGAGAGCACATAAAAAAATAGGTAAGTAAATATGCAGTCGGAGAGTGATGGGAGCAAAAGCAGAGGGGTAGATAATCAGAGGTAGGGATAGGAGGGGGGTTGCTGTTTTCTACAGGCAGGTCAGGAAATGGCCTGTAAGAAGGTAATATGTGAGCAGCCATAAGTGAGGGACTTGGATGCCCAGGTATCTGGGAGAAGAGCATTACTGGCCACGGGAATAGCAGGTGCAAATGTCCTGAGGTAGAAGTGTACTTGGTAAGTTCAAGGACCAGGGGCGGGTGTTGACGCTGGAGTACAGTGTTTAAGGGAGATGTGGTACAGAATAGGTTTTCCAAGGTAGGGGACAGGTCACCAATAGCCTTGTGGACTACTGTCAAACTTTTGTTTTGACCTTGAAATTGGGGCCACTGGAGGGTTTTGAGCAGAGCAGTGACAGGGTCTGATGGGTTTTCAATGGCTCACACTCACAGCTGCTGTGCTGAGAGTAAATGGGATGGATGGAGGGCAGGAAGGGAGGCAGGGGTACCAGCGAGGGGCTGTGAAAGGGGACAGGGCTCAGACCCCTGCAGTCGAGAAGCCCCATTTCTAGTGTACATTGTAGGAAGAGCCAAGCGACTTGCTGTGGGGGTGGGTGTGAGAGCGGTGTCAGGGCTGACCCAAGTCTCCTGGGCTGAGAGTCGGAAGGATGAATGGGGCTGCCATTTACTAAGGTGAGGAGGACGGAAAAGGAGCTGGTGGGCGGTGGCAGACCCCTTCGTGCCCACCTCTGCTCTTGGGTATTTGAGGACCAGCACGGAGACTCTGCCGGGGGTGCCCAGCTCTGCCTGCCGGAAGGGTGGGCCGGAAGTCCCAGCTCCACACCCCCAGGGCAGCCTCCACCAATGACCCTGTGCCCTCCATCTGCGTGGGGGTAAGCTTCCAGAGCTCCGCAGGGAGGGGGTGCACCTCAGTTGCTCTCAGAGGTAGCTTGCTTTATTGGCTTTCTGACCTCCTCTCTCTATCTAATTGCCAGCTCCCCCCGGGATCAACCCCCCTAAACCACTTACATTTCCGTTTTTGTCTCAAGATCGGCTCCTGGGGACCAACCTGAGACAAGTGGATTAAACTAGGCATTGGGCTGGGAAGCTGTCAGGTTTGCAGAGGAAAGCTACTAAGGGAAGCGGCAGGTGAGCAGGGACTTGAAGCCAGGCTACAGATGGGGATGTGACGGTCCTCAGCAGAGAGGCAGCACTTAGAGCCCGGGCAATGGGATCAGACCCTGGGGGGTGAGTGTAGACGGGGAAGAGACCCAACGACTGCGCCAGGCCATCAGGCAGCAAAGGGACCACCAGCCAGGGAGACTGAGTGGGAGCTGCTGGGGAGGCTGGAGGCGAGCAGTGGGGAGTGGAGGGGGAAGCCTGCAGAGAGAGCAGGACAGGGAAGGGACGGGCACTCCCCCAGGCTGCCCTGGGGCCAGGCAAAACCAGGGACCGAAGTGTTTTTGTGCATGGAGCTATGGGGGTCAGAGCAGGGTGGGCAGAGAGGTAGGGTGGCGGGCCCAAGAGAGGAAGAGGAGGTGGGATGGGGGCCCAAAGGTAGGTGGGCTTCTCAGGGGGTGCTGAGGGGGTGCAGAACCAGAGGGCGGCAGTTGGAGGGAACCGGAAGGGAAGAGACAGGTGGTAGTTTTTTCCTTTTTTTCTTTCTTTCTTTCTTTCTTTTTTTTTTTTTTTAAACAACGTGTTACATAAAAATGGGAATGATGCAGGAGACAGGGAAAACTGACGGCAGCGGGGGTGCTGCTGGGTGCTGCTGAACTTCGGGGCCGGCTCTCCTTGGCCACAAGCCCTGGGGTCCGGGTGGGAAGGGCGCGTGGGCCCCGTGCAGGGAAGGGGGCAGCAGCGGCCGCGGGGCCCTGGAAGGAAGTTCCAGGCTGTTCCATGTACTCGGGAGGTAGGAGGCAAGAATAAAGGCTGAGAGCGGGGATGGAGGGGGAGGTGGCAGGGACGGAAAAGAAGCAAGAACACTTGGAGAGTGGGAGGGCAGATGCGTGAGGAGAGAAGAGCGGTGTGGCCCGGGGCAGCGGAAGTGCACCCCGGGTGAGCGGCCGTGAACTCACGCTGCTCCCCCTACGGAGAGACGGACCCTGGCCATCGCACGGGACTGGCCGTGTTTCCAGAATAATCTAGTAGCCGTGGTCACTCCCCATTGCACGTTTCGGGAGAACGTTCTGTTTGGAAGCGCCCGAGCGAGAACAGAGTCTAGACCCTCCTCACCCTCCCAGGCCTGTCCGAGAGCCTCCACTGGAAACACTGGGGCCCGCTGCCGTTTGGGGACGAAGGCGAGTGACACCTCAAGAAGGCCCGGGGGACAGAGTGGCGTGGGGTCCCCACCGAACTACAATCCGTTCCTTCCAGGTCCTGCAGGGGGCGCTGGGGAGGCAAAGGCCGAGCGGGAAGATGGGGCTACCGGGGCTGGGCTGGGGGCCCGAAGAAGCAAGCCCCTGTTGGTAGACTGGATGTGGCAGAGCGGCCCAGGGAGAGAGGGAGGAGGGTGTAGGTCCCCTCCCAGCCCGGTCTGTGGCCCTGGGGTTGGTACTGGGGCAGTGCAAGGTTTCCTGAGGGCAGAGGAAAGTCTTGGCGGGTGGAGAAGCAGAGGTCACCTGCAGAGCCCAC
Organism: Meles meles; assembly: GCF_922984935.1. Lineage (NCBI taxonomy): Eukaryota > Metazoa > Chordata > Mammalia > Carnivora > Mustelidae > Meles > Meles meles. The sequence goes on along the minus strand of NC_060071.1, from coordinate 146,308,113 downwards.
TGTGAGGCCAGCCCCGGGGAGGAAGGGAGCCCACACAATGGCTGAGTGGTGGGCCGTTGCCAGGAGTGAGGGTGAGGGGCCATGCCTGGGCCTCCTGCCAGTGGAATGGGGGTGGTGAGCGCTCCGCTGGGCACCCAAAGGTCCTTTGGACGTGCCACCCAACGGAGCCAGCAAGGGGTCACCACCGTCCCAGGAGCCATCTGGCCGTTTGTTGAACAGACCCCACCTTGGGCAACCTGGCAAGTAGGAATGGGAAGAGGGAGATGATGCCCCCCAGGAGCCACCCTTGAAAAACTGATTCCAAAATAAATAAAAACTGGAAGAGAGAGGCTTTTTTGTTGTCAAGTTTACATCCATCCCACGCTACCGGGAGAGTGGGAGCTGATGAGGAAGTTGAGAGCAGTGAGAGAAAAATGAAGAAACCACAAGTATTTGTGTGGGATCCGAACGTGGGGTCTGAGTTTTCAGCTGCTACACGGATGGTTGCAGTAGGATGTTGTCTGTGGGGAACTCCGGGAGGGCATCCTGGAGGAGAGGGCATCCTGGTGACTCCCGCTGAATAAGGAGGAGGATGGGAGGGGCAGGGGAGCACAGCAGCTGCCCCTTGTAAGGCTCAGGGATGCTTGCCTGAAAGTTGGCAAAGCCTGGAAGCACCAAGCGGCAAATGTTAGTACTAGACACTCTATATGTACACTTCTTTGCCAGTCATGGTGTTGCCAATCATGGTTTGAGGATCCAGGCTTTGAATAGCAAAGCAGCTGATCTGTGCTAGAAGAGGTTCCAGAACTTTCATTTAGTGCAGTTTTATATGTGACCACCAAACAACTGTTAATCCCAAATCTTTTTGCATATGCCTCGTTCAGTTCAACTCCTTAGACTAAAGAGCCCAACCACAATTGTATTTAATTATATAATTAAGGATTATATAATTAACTTCCTCCCACTCCTCCACCCACCCACACGCACCTGTAGGTCACACGTAGATTCTGCAGTGTAGGATTTGGGGGAGAATTCAGGCATAAAAGGGAAGAAATACAGACACATACTACTACACGGACAGGCCTGGGAAACACGGTGCTCAGTGAAAGAAGCCAGCCACAAATGGCCACATCTTGTATGATTGCATTTATATGTAATGTGCAAAACAGACAAATCTAGGTACAAAACAGATTAGTGGTTGCTTAGGGCCGGGGGATGAGGGGTCAGGGGAGATGAGGAGTGACAACTAGTGGGCTTCTTTTTGGGGTGATGGAAAGGTTCTGGAACCAGCAGTTAAGATTGAACAACTCTGTCACTATACTGAAAAGCACTGGTTGTGCACTTTAAGAGGGTAAGTCTTACGGCACAGTTTTATTTTGAAAATGCAACTTAAAAAAGGGAGATGGGCGAGGGGCCAAAAGGGGCTTCACTTAAGTTCTGCCCTCTCAAGACAAAGAGACGAGACCAGGTCTGCGGTGCTGGAAGTACATGGGTTTACAAGAAGACCAAGTCATGATGAGACCCAGCAGAATGAGCACAACCTTCACTCAACCCCAAGAGGTTCATGGCTGATTTGAAAAGTGGGAAGGGTGACAGTGTGCCTAACAGAGCTGGTAGGCGATTTCTACCACCCACTTTGAATCACTGTTTATTGAGTGTCTACTATGTACCAGCTGCGGCTGTGCCAGATGTCAGGAACATGGTAGTGAACAAGACAGACACAGGCCTATGGGAAAGACAGACACTTAACAAGAGGTTGCACAGAGAATTACCCAACTCTTAAACAATGACACAGAGTTTACAAAACGAACATGATATTTTCAGGCATGGAAGCAGGTGGGACCTCCCTGAGGAGTTAGCATTGAAGCCAAGCCTGGAAGGTGAGGGGAAGAACCATCTGAGTGGCGTGGAAGACAGAGCTGCTAAGCACGGGAAAAGGAAGACCCAAAAGTGGGCGAAGGCTCCTGGGAAGACAGAGAGCCAGCAGGGAGAACAATCACCGCCCTGTGTCACCAGCCACTGAGATCCTTCCCAAACCCACCAAACAGAGATTCAGGCTTCCAATGCCAGGTAATCTGGCTTGGGCTGGAGGTGGGCACCTTCCAGAATGTTCATGTCCTGAGGTTTTAAAAAGTGTGTCTAATACCATTGTTTATTCATTCATTCAACAAATATTTATTGAGCATCTGCAGTGTGCCAGGTGCTGGGGATACACAAGCGAACACACAGCATCCCTGCCCTCCTGGGGCTCACATTCTAAAGGCGGGGAGACAGACACAGTCAACAGGTGAACAGACAGTCAACAAGTGAACAGAAGGTAACTTCAGGGGTGATGGCCCCTTAAGGAGTTCGTGGCTAGGTGGGCTTTTACACAGGGTGGATGGGTGGGGAACAGCAAGACCCTGGAGCTGCAGGAGGGGGTTGCAGAAAGACCGGGGCAGCAGTGAGCAAGGGGGGCGGGGGGATGAAAACAGTACAGAGTGGGTTCTGAGAGCTCAGCAGGGGCCTTGCTGGCCATACAGTGGACTTAATCTAGACTTAGATTTCCTTCTAAAGTGATGGAAAGCTTTTGGAGCAGAGAAATGACACGTTTGATTTAGCTTCAGAAAGGTAAGCTTCTGGTTGGGGGGGGGTAGGTAAGTTGGGTGGGGGTGGGGGACAAGGATGGAATGGAAGTACTAAGGAGAGGACAAAAAGGATATACCAGGACAGAAATACAAAGGGGAATGTGAGCAGAGTAGAGTGTGTCGCAATCCAGGTTGAGCGACCCCGTTCCGAGTCTCAAAGTTAAGAGTGCCTACTTCAGAGGCAAGGCTGACCCGGGCTTAAATCTAGGCTTACCAAGTGTGTGACCTTGGGCAGGTGACTTTGCCTCCGCGCGCCTCAGTCTCCGCGTCTGAACGATGGGGTAACAATAGCGCCTACCTAACAGGGTTGTCGCTGCCATCACGTTTGTGGGGCCCAGCAGAGCGCGGTGGGCGCCGAGCAGCTGCCGCGGCTGTGAGTAATTTGTTACTAAGAATAGTTAGCGCCCCTCTCCCGGCCGCCGTCTCCAAGCGGCCACGCGCAACGGCGAGGCTGGACCCCCGGCCCCGACGCCGGCTTGGACGCGGCCCCCCGGCCCCCCACTCGAGCGCCCCATCCAGGCCCCCGCCCCCACCCCCCGCTCACCTGGGCCGCGGCGGCCCGGGGATGTGCTCGTAGCGGCTGCGAGCGCGGTGCACGAAGGTGCAGCAGAGGCCGAAGGCGACCAGGACGGCGCTGCCGAGCAGCAGCAGCAGCCCGGGGCTCATGGCTCCCGGGCAGGCCAGGCCAGGGTCGGGGCCGGGCACCCAGGGGGCGGGAGGCCGCGAGCCGACTCAGCTGTCAGCGCCGCGCGCCGCCTCGGCCCGAGGCCCGGCGCGACCCAGCACCGCCTACTCCCGCTCGGCTCCGCCCCCGCCGGTTCGACCCCTCCCAGAGCGCTTCGTCCCCGCCAACCACGTCTCCGCCTCCAGCGCCCGCTCTCGGGGCCCGCCCCCGCCCCGCCCCAATCCCCGCCCCAACCTCAACACAGCTCCAGCTCAGGCCCCGCCCAGAGCATGGGATTTCCGCCAGTCACAACGCCGTTTCTGGCTCAGACTCCCCCCCCGTGCTCCGCCCCCTCCCCGCCTCCCCAGGCCCCGCCCCCAGCCTCTCAAAAGCTCTGTCCCCACAGCAGCTCCGCCCAGAACGCGTTGTCCTGGGCAACCCCGATTCCTCCGCGCTTCCTGCCCCGGCGGCGGCGCTAAGTCCCGCCGGCTGGTTCCGCTCTCTGGGGCGCCCTCAAATAACGGCGTTTTCCGCGCGCGGCCCTAGGCCCCTTCCCTTCTCCCTAAAATCTTCCTGGGAACCCATCCCAGCCTCCACACGCGCGTCTTACGCCGACTGCTCCCACGCCTCCCTCTGGAGCCTCCAGCCCCCAAAGTGGTGCCCCCCGCCCGGCCGGACCCCGCCGAGCGCCGGGGTCTCCTTGCAGGGCCCACGGGCCAGGTGGCGAGGACCCCGGGGGCACAGGGGGGGCGTGTCCGCGAGCGAAGAGCGCCCGGGTGACCAGAGTGGGCCGGCCCTCCTCGCGTCCCGGCACCTGCAGAGCCTCCCAGACCCCGGAGAGTCGGGTCGAGGCACTGACCCGGGTCCCAAGGAGCCGGAGTCGGAGTGCGCGCAAGTCTGGGTGCGCGAGGTCGCCCGCGACGGAAGGCGACAGATGTGCCCGCGGTGGCCAGAGGGTATTTGTTAGGTAATATCCGAGACTTCCGTGCCGTTTATGTAACGCTCTTCTCGCCCGCTCGGGTGTGACGGCGGAGGATGCCCAGCTCCGCACTTTCGGTTCCCGTTCCCGCCCTGGCAGCGGGGGGCGGCAGGGGGAGGCGGGGGGCGGGGGCGGGGGCAGCCCGAGCGCGAGCTCTGGATGGAAGGGCCGGCTGCGCGCGCTCTAGTCCCGATAAAGCTCCAGCGGGATGGGGGCGGGGGTGGTGCCCAAAGATGCTGCCGGGGTCCTGAGAAGGGGACATGCCACTGCCCCGTTAGTGGGCCAGTCCCGGAGAGGCTTGGGGGCTGGGAAACCGAGGTCTGTACCTCTTCCCAGGCGCAGCCGGGGACAGTCCCCAGTAGGGACATGACCGTGGGGGGGGGGGGTGTGTGGGATGCAGGGTGATGGAGAGGACCACGCTTTAAGAACTGGACCCAGAAGAGACAGGAATTCTGTCCGCGACCACCGCAGCCTGGGCGTCCACCGGGGCGCGGGGAGCCTGACGCATCGGCCGCTGGGGCGGGGAGACGTTGGCTTGCCGGGGCGCCCCCATGTGGAGGCGGGAACCAGCCGCTGGCTGGTCCTGCTTTGGGGGGCGGACAGGGGCTGACGGGGGCTGACGGAGGCGGACAGGTTAGACAGCCCCTCCTGGGCTGTGAAAGCTCCAGGGGCTGGGGGCAATTTGAAGGGAGGACCCCCGAGGAGAGGGGTGGGCGTTACATCTCTCGGGCGTCACTCAACCCTCGTAACCTCTGGCTCAATGTGACCAGGGCTCACTGGCATCTCTTTCAACAGAGCACCCCTGCCCCTGACCAGTGTCCCTTCCCCATGTATCAAGTCTACTGTTGTCCCCCCCGCCGCCTCATCTGATTCTCCCAGCTCTTCTGCGGTCACATGGGGAGCGATGAGAGAGAAGGCACCCCAGTGCTCAGGTGGGTCTCCTGCCCTTTGCCTGGGCGGCAGGACTACAAGCCGCCAGCAGAGGGCACTGCCTGGAAGCACGTGGCCAACAGCCTGGCCCTTCCCCAGGAAGGTCTAGACCGCGCTCTCCAATATGGTAGCCACGGGCCAGATGTGCCAGTCCTGCGTTTGAAACATGGCTAGCCCAAACTGAGGTGTTCTGTGTGCATAAAATAGACACACTGACTGCATATAAAAAAGTTTTTAAAATCTCATTAATATTTTTATGTGGATTAACTGTTAAATTGGTAATTTTAGAATACGCTGGGTTAAAATATATTATTAAATATTTATTAAAATTATTAAATTAAATTTATTAAATTTATTAAAATAAATTTCACCTATTTCATTTTGCTTATTCAACATGGCTACTGGGAAATTTAAAATGACCTCTGTGGCTCATATTATCGGACAGCGCAGGTAGAAACAGTGGTTCTCAAAGTGCGGCCTGTAGGCCAACAGCATCAGCATCATGCTGTGTCACAAGGCAAATTCTCGGCCCCGTTGAGATCTACTGAGTCAAAAACTCTGATAGGCCCCCAGCCCCCCGTGTTTTCACCAGCCCTGCAAGTTTCCTGCTCAAGTTTGACAGAAGACATAGTTCCCCAGCGGGATCGCTGGGCGAGGCTGCAGACTCCAAAAGCTGGCTGCTCCGAAGCCAGGCTCTAAAGGGGCTGCCCTCCCTCAAGTGGTACAAAGCTGCCTCCCCTCTGAACATAGCACCAAGGCCTGGCCCGGCTCAGGCTTGTTAGGGGGAGACAAGCACACAGGATCAAGTGAGGCCCCGTCAGGAACCTGGAGTGTTGCTACCCGAGGCTGACACCACGGATGCCGTCTTGGGTGCCGGCCACCCCTGGGACATCCCCGCAACACTGGGCTCCAAAGGCTCAAGAACTAAGCTGTGTGACGCTGGGTAGAAGCAGCCCCTCTCTGGGCCAGGTTCTGAGAGATCACTCTAACTGCTGACTGGAAGCCTGATTACGGGGGGTGATGGCCGACGCTGACAGGGAGCAAAGGGAGACTTGGCCAGGGTCAGCCCCTATCCCCAGAGACCCTGGAGGACTCTGAGGCAGGATCAAAGTCCTTGGGGACCGAGTCACTTGTGACTGCTCCCTCGGCAGCCTGCTGTAGGCAGTGGAGTGAAAGGAGCACTGGACAGGGAGTCTGAAGCCAGCTCTGTCCCTCTCTGGGCTTGTGTCCCCATCTGCCCAATGACAGGGGCCAATGGGAAGTGGGGGGGGGGGGCACTGAATTCAACGCTCTTTAGGCAGCAGGGTGACAGTCCAAAACTGAGGCTCCAGGGCCCTCCTGCCTACTTTCAAATATTGACTATATGACATTAAGCAAGTAACAAAGCTTCCCTGGGCCTCGGTTTCCCCATCTGTACAACGAAGGGTGAGCAGAACACTGCTTGCATGGGTTCACATGACGGTTAAGTGAGTGGATATTGAGCACAACTTTTGCAGCAGCGCCCGGCACACAGAGTGTAGCAAACGTCAGCGGGCCACCCTTGTTGCTACTTAAGGGACAGTGAGCCTGTGTCAACCTCCTTGTCAGGAGGCAGGCTGAAGCGTAAGCCTTGTTTGGAGCCTGAGGGGTCCGCAGGTGGGGGACTGGAGGGGGGGAGCGCCCCACCCAGAGGAGTGCACGGCCTGAGACTGCTCCCAGTTGCCCGCCAAACAATGGTGACACGCAGGGCCCCGCTGAGGGCTGGGCCACTCCACCGCTTGGGGGAAGGTACCACGAGCCCCAGATGGTGACTTCGGGCTATCACTGTTGAGCATCTGTGGGAGATACGCCCTGTCACTTCCACCCCGCTTCCCAGGCCACATCCGATGGCATCATGGCCTTCAGGCCCTGCAATGAAGAGAGGCCTGGACAGGGTGAGGAAGGGTAGGGAAGAGCATGGAGGGGCCCCAGGAAGATGCTGTGTGACCCCCCCCCCACCATTCTGGGGCTGGGGAACCAGCGGCTTGGGTCACCCCACTGGATAGGGCCACGGCACTACCCTGCTCTGGAGGGCCACCCCCCTACCCTGGGCTCTAACCTCGGCTCAGCCCCATCTGGGACAGGCCTGGGACGCTCAGCCCCCCGGGCTCCTTTCTCCATGGACGCAGGGAGGAGTTCGGCCCTCCCAGCTCCTAGCATGGTTCAGAATTTCCCTGTGTCTGGGCAAGATGCCTGTTAGCTACCGCTGGGCAGTGGGAGGAGGCAGGGGTCTCCACCAGCGGCTTCCCAGCCCACAGTGGGCAGAAGCCCCGGGGGAACCCCTAGATCTCGCCCCCTTTACAGCTGGCATGGCAGCCCCAGGTTCAGGCAGCGCAATGAACGGTCAGGGTGCCGCAGGTGCGACAGCTAGGCCGTGTGGGTTCTCCTCTGGCTTCCCCCTTCCCTGGCTGTACACCTCAGTTTCCCCATCTGTAAAAGGAGGAGAAGGGGCTGTTCAAAGGCTCCAGTGAGTTCACACACGCGATACTGTCCTCACGACGGTGCCTGGCACACAGGCCATGCTCAGTGGCACGGCTCTGGTTTCCACGCGGGGCTCCATGGGGCCAGGCAAGCGGCGAAGGTCCAGGGCCCTCGCCAATCCCACTCAAGGCAGAGGTGTGAGGGGTCCGAGAGCTGACCCCGAGCTTTCGTCGGCAGTCCTGTACTCCACACTCAGCTTCGGCGAGCAGCCAGACCACCCCCAGACTCGCCCACACCATTGTGTCTGCTGGACGTACCACCCTGGCTTCTGGCTCAGCTCTCAGAATAATGGACAGGCCGGGCTGGGATGACACCCCCGGAGACCTCATAGACCCTGACATGGACCATGCCCTGTGCCCACCGCCCAGAGACCCCCTGCTTATCCCCTCTGCTCCCCTATCAGAGGCTTAGCCCAACTGTACTTGATGCACAGGGGCAGGATGGAGGCCCTTGGTGGGCAAAGGAACACCCCCTGTGAGCAGGAGGGAGGCTCCAGGCCTAGCCCCCTCCTCCACCCCCATCTCCAGCCCCCGGGCAGTACAGGTCAGAGAGAAGAGGCAGGAAAGGGGTTGTAAACAGTCACGTTTTTAGCACAGCTTCGGGTGACAGCATCAGTAGTCTTTTTGGACCTTTGCGGAGGGGGTGGACGGGGTCGGGGGGGGGGGAGATGCTGGAGGAATCACAGGGTCCCCTGGGATTTCACTGCACAGTGTGGGGATGGAGATGACCAAGGTGGCTTCAGTGGCCTCAACATAGCCTTTGAAGTAGAGAAACCTGCTGCTCCACTCACTCACTGGGGGCCACGGTGCTTGGAATGCCCAGGTGGGTGGCTGCTGTCCCACGGAGTTCCCAGAGCACCCCCGTGGACCCAGCATGATGATGAAGTCCAAGATGACCAAGAGGCTTCTCCCAGGGGTTATCCAGAACCCCCCTCCCCCAGTCCCATCTCCCCAGGCAAGCCTGATCCTTGCTCAGATGGCCATGGCCCACAGTTCACCCTGGACCCATCCAGCTGACAGCTTCCCTTTGCCCCACTGGATACCTTCCTGTTCTACTCAGAACTTCTACCTGCTGGGCCACCTGCCCACGCTCTCTGAGTCACCTTCCTTAAGCCATGTTCCAGATGGCCCAGGGCCTTCCACTCTAGCCCTGGGCAGGTCAGGCCTGATCCCCTCCTTCAATCTGCCAGCTATGCCTCAGTTAATACGGCCAAGGGCCATGTCTGCCCTTCACGGGTAGTAGCCCTCAGTACTCAGTGTCCATGGCCAGACTCTGTTCCTACGCGAACTGGAGATGTCTGGCGGTAAGACAAGAACACCTGGGGCCCGTGGCCACACAGACCCCAACACGCTGTGGCTTCTGGTCTGCGGGAGACACAGGGGCAGGGACACAGAGCATGCGAGCACTGCACATACCTCACACGCGTCCACAGGACAGCGTTACAGATGGGACCCCTCTGCCCGCAGAGTGGTGCCTGCGTGGGCGCACTCAGGGCGGGGAAGCCCTGCCAGGCTGCGACTGGATGGAATGGGGCTGCCTACAGGTCAGGGTCCTCGTGGCTGCACACGACGCCTGCGTCCTCCTGGTGCCCGCAGTTGTGCGTGCCCACGCCGGCGTGCGTGCACTCCAGCAGGTTGCGCTCGGTGCCCGCGCAGCGCACGTCATCCAGCAGGATGGGCAGCGTGCGGCCCTCCCCAAACTCCGCGCGCTTGGTGGCCCGCTCGGCGTGAGCAAAGCCCAGCTGGCGGCACACGACGGCAGCAGCCTTGATGTCCCAGGCGTCGTCACACACGGTGCCCCAGCGTCCACCCGCGAACACCTCCACACGCCCGCGGCCAGGACTCAGGCCCGCGGGCCGCACCAGGCGCACCGCGCCGTTTGAGGGCGCGGGGTCCGCCATGCCCGGTCGCCCCCGCCGCCGCCCGCCACCCCTCCGGCCCCCAGGCCGCCGGGTGGGCTGTGCAGGCCGCGGGGTGGGCGGGGGCGGAGCAGCTGTGGGGCGGCCACGGCGGGGCGCCTGGGTGGGTGCACGCGCTGTGGGCCGTGGGGTGCTCTCTGCCCTCCGGATGAACTCTGCGCAGAGGAAGAGCCCGTGGTCAGAGGGACCCCAGCTGCCCAGTTGTGCCAGTCTGCTTCTGGGGTCTCCCCGCACTCCTAGTCTTGCCCTCCTGGGAGTCCCTCCTCTGCAGACAGGGATAGGGGAACAGCCCCTCACACTGTTAACTCATGAGCCAGTGGAAGAGAAGTGTCTGGGAGGGCTTTTGGGGCAACTGACACTTTCTGGTTCCAGTCTTTGGTTTAGGGCTGAGGCAGCTGAGGCCCACTGATGGGGAAAACCTGCTGGGGATCTAATGACAGGCAGGAGGGGAACTGGACCACCAAGGGCCGGTCAGGGCAGGCTGGAACTCTCCACTCCACACTCCCAAGGCTGCTCGCTGGCTGGGGGCTGGACCCACACTGACCAGAGCCGGGGTGAGGGCCAGGGCACCTCATCTACACTACAGGGCCTGGATACAGTGAGCGTGGGGAGCCGAGGTGAGACCCCCTTTGTCCCTGCAGCACCCCAACATTCACACCCGGCCCTGGTCAGCCACAGAGATAAACCTCACCCTGCCTGAGACACTCTGCCAGGAGAGGTGAACGCCCAGACTCGTCCCTTGCTACCGGGAGGGACCCCAGCCAGGGTCACCAGTCCGAAGTCCTCTATCCCCACCTCAGCTGAGATGAAGGCTGAGAAAGGGCCTTGATTCAAGGCAAGGAGCAGGTCAGGGCCAGGAGACAGGGACATGGGCCAGACGCTCCCCCTTCCTGCGCCTTGGCCCCCACTCCACAGGCAGGGAAGGATTTCCGGCTCCCCGGGCTGCCAGGGAGCCTTCTGCTTTGGCTCTTGCTGGTCCAGCTGCCCAGAATCCCCCACCCTCACACCCAGCGCACCTTTCTCTATGTTCAGCCTCAACCCTCAGCCTGCAGGAGCCCCCACCCCCGCCCTGCACGGCTCTGGGTCCCCATGGCAGCTGGCACACACTTCTCTAACAGCCCTGGGACAGTAAGTGACTCCTCTGTCTGTCCCCGCCAGGACAGAGTCTGACTTCTCCGGTGGCCCCAGCATCCAGCACAGAAGGGGTGACTACTATCAAAAGGGCCAGAAATTGCTGAATGAATGGAAAACTGGTCCAGGCCTGAAACCAGCTGCAGCTAGAATTAACTTCCTCAAACACTGAGCTCATTCCTTCCTCCAACTGTCCTCTTCTGGGGACACCCCTTTCTCAGGGCCGCGTACCCTCAGCTGCCAAGTGCCCAGCCTCCCCCCTTCCTGCTCCCCTGCTCCTCAGTCAACCAACGGGTCCCCGATCTGTTGGGCCCAATGGACCCACTGAAGTATTTCCTTTGGCCTGCAGGGTGATTTTTAAGCTTTTGAGCCAAAGGTGCCAAAATTTACAAAGGGAGAGATTGTATGAAACAACCCACAGAGGCAGGGACCTTGTCTGTCTGGCTGAGCGGTCTGTCCCTGGCATGAAGCACTTGTGGGGGGTAAGTGAATGGACAGACGGACAGATGGATGGATGGATCCATTTCCCACTTCTCTTAGGACCTGGGTGGCCAGGCAGCCCTGGCTCTATGTTCCCACCCGGCCCGGGCCCAGCAGAACAGACCCCTCGTCATGCCTACCCTTTCAGTTGGCCCCAGATGCCAGGGGTCATCATCTGTGGCCTTGCTTGGCCCGCAGGTCCTGCGGGTTCGCGCCCACCTCCCTCCCCACCAAACCCATCAGACAGGACTGGCTTCCAGCAGCCCCGGAGATGCCCCCTGCCCCGAAGCACCTGCAACGAGAATGACTCATTCTGGTCTTGCCCCACTCTCTCTGTCTGTCCCAAGGGCTCTGAGCATACCTGCCCTGGTACCAGCCACCCCTCCCCGTCCCTTGTCCCCTCTGAGGCATGCAGCACCCTTGGGGCCACTCACCCATGGCCTGGGTTCAAGGAGCTGCACCCTCTTCAACTGGGCATCCAACGGGTGCCATTCCCAGTGCTAGGCATTGGGGCGCAGAAAGGGCCTCCAGGGCCAGCCAGAAGGACCCACATCTGGGGGAAGAGCCACTGGGCCCCGGTAGCAGGAGCTCCCCTCCCCTGCTGCGACCCGGCTGGCAGGCACTTACTTTCTTTGGGCACAAACGGGATAAGGCGGCTCTTCACCTTCACCTGGGCAGGCTGGATCCGACACTTGCCAGGAGGTGCCCGTCTGCCAACACACGGGAGGTCATGAGTGCCACCCCGGAGCCTGCCCTGAGCCCCGCCCTCGGACGCCCGCTCTCCCCTGGTAGCCGGGCACCTGTGCATTCAAGGGGATGTGAACAAGGACATGGCCACTGGCGGAGCACCTGCCGCGTGGCCCCCAGGGCTCTGGGAGCCCAGCCCCAGGCCAGAAGTCCTGGAGGACCGTCTGCCAAGCGTCCGGCCCGCATCTGCTTTTCAAGGGCCGGAAGGCCAGTGGCTCAGCCTCTCCTGAGCCACCTCTGCTTCAGAGCATGGGCTGTCTTGGGAGCGGGATGGAAAGTCACAGCGCCTTTCCTTCCATCACCAGCCCCGCTGCTGCCGGAACTGAGACTGCAGCCTGATCCCCGCGCCCCAGCCTGGCCCCCGCGCCCTGACTGCAGCCTGATCCCCGCGCCCCAGCCCGGCCCCCGCGCCCCACGGCCTTTGAGGAGCTCTCTGCCTCTGCTCCTCTGGCCCTGGATTTTGGCGATGCCGCAGTGGAGTGAAAGGTAAGGTCATCTATAGATAAAGGGTCGGAGAAAGCCGCAGGGCTGGTGGCGAGCGGAGGGATCTGGGGCCTGGAGGGCGGGGCTTCAGAGAGAAGGGGGAGATTTGCTTCTGAGAAGGGTTACCAGGGCTCTGAACTGGGTCTCCTTTGACATCCCGGAGGGGCACAAGTAAGGCATGGAATTCCATTTTAATTAGCTTTTGGCTGCGGATCTGTGAGTCTTTGAACGGCACCGACACTATTCTGGGCCTGGCCCACGTGGGTCCAGACTTCAATGGGTTCCAGCAGCACAAGGGAAAAGCCCGAGGGGTGAAGTGGCCATGTGACAGGAGGTGGCTTCCAGACAGGCGTGGTCAAAGAGGGAAACTGAGGAGGGGTATGGGTCTTTCCCCCCAGAGGTTGAAGAAACGCAGCCAGGCACACAGGCTTCCCAAAGCTGCAGAAAGAGCGGGTTTTGCTCTGAAGCCCAGATAAGACCCACATGCTTCAGACAGACCCAGCACGGTTTTGTTCCGTAAGGAAATCATGTTAAAAAAAAAAATCTCTGTTAGGGAAAAGGCGGGAGATGCACCCCGAAATGCCACAGTGGTTTTGTCTGGGCAAGGAGGGACGCCCACACCCTACTTGCCCCTCCCCAGTTCTTAGTCCCCAGTGTTCTTTTGCAGCGTCTTTTCGGGATGTGGTGGGTGCAAAGAAAGACCTGCATTCCGAAAGAGAAACACAAAAGAGAGGAGGGAGGGAGGGAGGGAAGGAAGGAGTCTAGTTTGTTTCTGGCTCCCTTGAGCGGGAGAACTCCCTAAGCCTCCTAAGCCTCCAGTCCCTTCAATTTCATGGGGAGAATGAGCCAACAGCGAAAGAAAGCTCCTCATGGCAAACAGAGAGGGTGGGTCGAAGGCAGCCTCTGGCATAAATTACATGCTCCACATATGTATTATTTCCTTAGAGAAGCACTCTTTAAAAATAAAAATGGGAAATAAGCTTAATGTCCCAGGAATGGGTATGGTAATTGTGGCCCAGTGACTCACCAGCCGATTACACAGCCGTTCAGGATGTTTTTGAGTGACGTTGCAACGTGGAAATGTTTATACAAAATAGGGAAAATGAACAAAGAAAAATGCCAAGTTTGCATGTGGTCCTCCGCATTGCCATAAATCCCACAGGCGCTAGCAGATAAAGCCAGAGGGGACTGGGGGGGACGTGGGAAGGAGGCACGAAAGGAGGAAGTCCTTATGGGTTTCTGGATAAATAATGATGTCAGTAATGAACAGATTTGTGTTAAAAAAAAAAAAAAGTGTGGTCAACAAGGAATGTCTGAGAAGCTGTCACAGACCAGAGGAAGCTAAAAAAAATGTTATGACCAAGAAATGTGAAATTCTGGAGAGGATCCTAGAGCAGAAAAAGGACAGAAGGGGAAAACTAGAGAAATCCTGTAATTAATAGAATTGTGGCAACATCGGTCCATTAACTGCGACTAGCGTACCATGACTTCCAAGATGCTGATGACGGCGGACATCAGCGAGGGACACGTGGGAAACTCTGAACTATCTTTGCAAATTGTCCATCAGTCAAAACCTACTCTAATTTCTTAAAACGATTTTTTGGAAGTGTGGTGGTGTTTCAGGATTTTTCCAAACCCAGGACGTTTCAGAGGTTAGGGTAACTGTCCACGTCAGGGGGCTGCTGGATGCTGGATGTAAGTGGATTCTTAGAGGGCCCTGGTGGGGGTGGGGAGGGGCTTTGTGCTGGGGGTTGGTACAGATGAGCCCACGTGGGGCAGCTCGCCCAGGTGCTGAATGGGGGCGTGAAGCGGTGGGAGCCCAGCTGAGAAGCAAAACTCAAAGTGTTGAGAAGGACTGAGAAACCCAATCACCCATTCATTGGTTAAACATGGCTGGTCTCTGCTCTGTGCTCCCAACCAGGCCCAGGGCCTCTGAACAGGTGGAGGGGCAGAGCTAGCCCTGGAGACTCTCCAGCCAGGGGAAGATTACAGATTATGGTTCTGAATGGTGAGAGCCATGGGGAGCACTGGACAAGGCCTGGAGGGAAAGGCCCCTCCGAGGCAGTGAGGCCTAAGGCTGAAAGGGTAGCTTCATGCAGTCATGGGGTCAGAGCAGGGATCTGGAACCAGCTGCCCGTCCTGCATCCAGCTCTGGCTCTGGCTGGGAGGGGGTGCCCACTTTTCTAGGATTTTCACCTCTGTAAACGAAGCGGCTGAGACGTCGAGGAGTTTTTCAAGGAAGGAGTCAGAGCACTGCCTGGCACCGAATTAGCGGCTCTACATAGACGGGCACTGGGAAGGCCAGGGAGGTGTTCTGGAAGCCCCAGCATGTTCCAGACTGGTAGCCGGTAGGTTGGTTTGCCCAGGCAGAGGTGGGGCTCCAGGGGGGAGGGCAGCCTCGTGGTGGGGGCGGGCGGAGATCAAGGTGTCTCAGAGGCAAGTCGGGGGCTCGGGGAGGTGATGCAAGGGGTGGGGTGGCCCAGGAAATGAGGGGTGAGGGTTGAGTCAGAGAGGAGAAACGATGGGGTTGGGTGGACAGCAGGCCAGAAAGCGAGGTCAAACCCGTGATTATCTGGCCCAGGCAGCTTCCTCGGCCCCCTCCTACCGTGAGTAGAGCTAGATTTGAGGCGGCAGATCCAGGTTTGAGCCCTGGGTCTGCCCCTCACCAGCACTATGGGCCTGGCCGGTCACTATCCTTCTCTGGGTCTCAGTTTTCCCTTCTGAAAAATGGGGCTACGAATAACACCCTCCTGTAGGGGGTGGAGGGGAAACAGGGCAATGGAGGCAAGGGGTGCTGGCAGACGGCAGGGCCCAGGCAGTGCGGTGGGCAGGGCTCACCTGGAAGGGTCGATCACCTTGTAGACAACCCCATGGGCTGCCGTGGCGCTCGGTATACCTGTCGACATGAAGTACAGCTCCCCTTGGGCAAGAAACCAGGCAAGGAGTGAGAACACTGCTTGGAATATGGTCCCGGCCAGGACCCTGTCCCCTGCCCCCCTGCCCCGCCCTGGCCAGCTCCCCTCAGGCTCTGAAAGGGACCCCAACCTCAAGGGGGTCTGCGAAGCCCTTCAGTGCCCAGAGCTGAAACCAGAGACTGAGAAAGGCAGTAGTGTCCCCAGCTGCTGGCTCCTCTGCCTGGACCTAGCCACGTTCTAGCCTCCTCCTGGAGACCAGCCCCACCCTCGTCCCTGTCTGGCCTCATGCCCGGTGCACACCCCTCTGGGCACGAGTGAGGGTCCACAGTCCGGCTCCCCAGCAACTGCTGTTCCTGGAACTCAGGAAGGCCTGCTGCCCCCGAGCCCGCCCATGCAGGACACATGGGGGCTGGGGGCCCAGACACCGCCCATGCGTGATGTGATGGCTCATACATGCTAACACCTCTGTCTCTGCAAGACAGTGAAGAGCTCTCACAAAGACAGGGCATCCCTGAGGAGAGACTAAGACAGGCAGAGAGCTGCGAACTCTGAGGAAGGCATCTTTGTGGGGATGGTTGCAGTCAAGGAGGGCTGCCTGGAGGTGGGGCCAGAGTCAAGGCCCAGGAAACCCAGGGATCTCAGGAAAGGTGAAGACACTTGGAGGGCCGACTTGTGTCACAGGGGTAGACCCAGCTGCGGTGGGAGCAGGGGGCTGGGGAGGGCAGGCTGCTGCTGAGTGCTCAGTGACCTCTGACTCCCCTCTGAAGCACCAGCCCTGCTTTGGTGGGGGCCCGGGGGCGGTTAATAGGTCTCCCAGGGGATGCAAACATACCCCGGCAAGACAGCCCCTGCTGGAGAACCCGGAGACACAGGCATGGATTTGCTGTGCAGTCTTGGGCTGTCACTTCCCTCTCTGGGCCTCTTTCTGGAGAGAAGCCTCTGGGAGCCACTGTCCCCTCCTGGGCTGTGCAGCCCTCACACCTACTCTCCAGCCCTGTGGAGCGACCCAAGACCCCCGCACGGGCTGCTCCCTTGGCCTGGAATGCTCTTCTCCGGGGCCTTCCTTTGGCTGACCAAGCTGAAGCTTAGGGCCCTGCTCTGGGAGGCCTCCGGGCACCAGGTCCCCAGCCCCACCTCGGTCAAGTGACAGGCTTACACCAGCCCCACTCATTGGCCTGTCAGTCTCGTCTGCTGGGAACCACGGCCACCAACCCCATGCACAGGCAGGGAGCCTCCCCCTCCCCCACCCGGCACTGCCCAGCCCTACCCAGGCCACACTGTCCTCTTCTCTGGGGTGTAGACTGTCCCTGGAGGACACCGGGCCAGCAGAGGTCCTTGTTTTGCAATTTGCAGGTGTCAGAGGAACAACTGGAGAGCCACAGCCAGTGGCTGGGGGAGGTTTGTTTGTGTTGGACCCAGGGCTCTGGGCCTTCCAGAGGCTGCCTGCCCAAGCTCACTAGCACGCTGTCCCTGGGCCATGTGCTGTCCCTGGGCTGATTTCGAGGAGGCTCCTCCTGGCTAAGGTTACTTGATGTCATTCAGAGGGCTGAACAAGGGCCCCTTGGGAACTGTACCTTCCAGGCCCTGCCCCTGGGGCACCTCCTTCCAAAACACATTAACCCCCTACTAACCGAAAGAAAGGGCTTTCAAAGCCCAGTGGGCTTGGGAGGGCAGTGGGGGCTGGGGCTGCCCTTTTGAAAATTTAGATTGTGACGGGTGTCATCCAACAAAGGTTTCCCAGACTTAGGCCTGGGGGCTCTGGGCACTGAGCCCTGCAGGGGATACCCCTCCAAAAGCCCCTGGGTGGGCGTTGCCTAGCAACCCTGCCAAGCATCCCCCAGGCCCCACTGGGGGCCCCTCAGCTTTTGTCCAGGGACAATTGGGGCCAAGGACAAAGGCAGGGGCTGGAGCAGGATCCTGTCTCCATGGCCCTTCATCCTCTCTCCTCCCTCCCCGTTCCTTGCATGGAAAATACAAGAGCCTGAACGGGAACCCACTAACAAGAAGGTGGTGTCTACCCACTTTGTGAAGATCATATGGCTTAATTTTATAGGCCAGATTTCTTGGCCATCAGGAGCCCAGGGTCGCAGAGGTCTGGGACACACTGTTCCCCCACCCGCTTGCATTTCCACCAGGACAAACCCCTTCTGGGTCCGCTCGCTCCACAGCCCAGAAGCGGGTCTGCAGGAAGTGGGGGTGGGGACTGTGCTCCCACCGTCCAGATGAGGAGACAGAAGCCCAGGCTGGTGAGGACCAACACCCAAGCGAGGTATCAGGCTGCTGCCCACTTGCTCCCCAGCCAGAAGGCCTGAGACTCCATCTCGGGATTCCACCCAGGTCAGAGGACCCACGGGGCAGGGGAACAGTCCCGGGCATGTGGCCCGGAACAAGAGGCCTTGGGGCCTCAGGAGTGCTCACCAGCCTCATCCTCAGCAAAGGAGATGATATGAGGGTAGTAGTTGTTAATGAGGCCCGGGAACGCACAGGTCTGGCCTCGACCCATGCAGATCTCGCTGTACCGCCACTGGCCTGTCTCCACGTTCTCTCGGAGGGACATCAGGCGCCTGCAAAGAAGCAAGAGCTGTGCGGTCATGCCGGGCATGGTGCTCGGGGAGCCCCACCCACAATCCATCCATCCACCCACTCATGTATTATTCATGAACCAGGACCCCCCAGCATTTGCAGGATCCAATGTAAAGTAAGTGTGCAGGGCCCCTTCTTCCAAAAGTACTAAGGGTTTCAAGGCAGTGAGAGCTGAACATGAAACCAAGTGCGGGCCCTTCTGAACACGGGGTTCTGGCAAACGCACGGGCGGCAACCCACAGAGCGGGCTCTCGACACTGCCCCGTAGCCTAATGGTCAGGATCCGCTGCTCTCATAAAGCTGGCCCAGCGTGCAGCCTTCCCTGGGTACCTCCTCTGCACCAGAGAAGGGCGGGGGAAGGTGACCAGCTTGTCCCCTACCCGCTCAGCTCAGCCCCAGCCGCTGACCCACGGGAGGCAGTCAGGAGCCGCGGAATTCTCCAGGGCTAGTGACCAGAAGTCCGGGCAGACTCTGGAGCAGCCTCCACTCTCGAGCACGAGGTGGAGCTCGGGCATCTTCAGAATATGCCCATCTTGCCCTATTCCCTTCTCCTCCCATCAACCACCAGGCGCTGCTTGGACGTACCCTCCTCTGGGAAGCCCTCCTGAGTGCCCCTGCACTGGGGCCCCCCAGCACCGAGCACAGGCTCCCGGAGGCTGGACTGGAATGGGCCAAACGTGGGTCTGTCTCCCTAACTTGGGCGCAAGATGCTTTCAGCTCTGCTGCCCGGACTGTGGCACAAAGCCAGACCCAGCAGAAGGGCTTGGGAAAAGCTGGCAAAATTAGTTGAATCTCTGTGGTCAGGAGGCTTCAGCACTCCTGGGAGACAGCAGGAGAGGGAAAAGAGAATCAGGCATAGAAAGAGAGGCTTCAGGGCACCTGGCTGGCTTAGTGAGTGGAACATGTGACTCTTGATCTCGAGGTTGTGAGTTCGAGCCTCATGTTGGATGTAGAGATTACTTAAAAAAAAATAAAATCTTAAAAAAAAAAAAAGAGGGCTCCTGGGTGGCTCAGGCCATCAGTTAAGCATCTGCCTTTGGCCCAGGTCGTGATCCCAGTGGTCCCAAGATCAAGGCCTGCATCAGGATCCCTGCTTGGTGGGGCGTCTGCTTCCCCTCCTCCCTCTGCTTGCCACTCCCCTACTTGTGTGCTCTTTTGTCAAATGAATAAATAAAGAGAGAGAGAGAGAGAGAGAGAGAAAGAAAGAAAAAGAAAGAAAGAGAGGTTTCATCTAGACCCATTTCCAGATGGAAAAGCTGAGCGGGAGAGGCAGACCCTAAGGGAAGGGCAGAGCTTGGAGAGGCCCCAGCACCCAGAGGCCTAGGTCAGGCTTCTCCCTCGGCCCCAGCTGGCCATGTGCAGGCCACAAACCAACCCCACACCAGCAGCCTGCAAGAGATGGGAATTATCTGGCTAGCCTCGACCTTCCATAGCTCCTTGTTTCTACTCCTGGGGAACCCTGTTCAGCTGTCCTCATGTGGAGAGGTGAGGGTGGGAATAATTTTTTTTTTTTCTTCTAATTTTGCTTTTTCTTTGAGTAGGCGCCACGCCCAGTGTGGGGCTTGAACTCACAACCCGGAGATGAAGGGTCTCCTTCTCTACCACCTGAGCCAGCCAGGCGCCCCGGGTAGGAATAACTAGGAGCCACTAGATACTGAGCACAAACTCGACTGCAAGTGCTGCAGGTGTCTTAACTGGCCCGGTCCTCCAACCCCAGGAAGCAGGTACTGTTATCGTCTCCCTTTTACAGAGGAGGACACGGAAGCACAGAGAGGTGGCGTAACTGACGCAAGGTCACACAGCGACTAAGTGGCCAGGATCAGACACAGCAATCTCAGATACTTTTTTTTAAAGATTTTATTTTTAAGTCATCTCTACCCCCAACCTGGGGTTTGAACTTATGACCCAGATCAAGAATCACATACTCTACGGACAGAGCCAGTCAGGCGCCCCATGAACTTAAAAAGAACGAAAGAAAGGAAGGAAGGAAGGGAGGGAAGGAGGGAGGGAAGAAGGAAGGAAAAAAATCTTTACTTGGAGCACCTGGCTGGCTCAGCAAGGCACCAGGGGCCCCCACGGTCAGTCCCTGGCTGGAGCCCCAGCTCCCCCCTCTCCAGCAGAATGACCTCTCCAGACTCTTCTAGAGGAATGCTCCCCAGAAACCCAGTCAGTCCGTGAAATGAGAGGCAGGTCCTGGCTTCTGGGGAAACCAGGTGGCCCAGAATCTGTCGAGGAAGTTGTTCCTGTTGCCCCCACCTTCCACCTCTGTCCTCCCTGCCCCCCAGCACTGCTGTCGGGCTTGGAGCCCATGACTGTCCGGTGGGAGGGGAAGACCAAGGGGTCTGCACGTCGACAAGCATCCCGTCTGTGGCTGGGAGTCGAGCCTTCATGGCGCTGCTTGAGGCAGCCCGCAAGGCTCAGGAAGACTATCCGGAGAAGATGGGGCGGGTTAGGCTGCTTCCTGAGATGTGACTCTGGACTTCCTCCCAGAGGAGGAGACCTGCTTGGCTCCTGCTCAGAAGTCCCGGTCAGAGGGCAGCGACGTGCCCCCTGCGGGCACACACACACAGCGCACCTGTACCCTGCTTTCTACAGCAAGCCAGCGGCAGCAGCTGCTTGGCGCCGGAGCCTACGGGCCACTTACCCACTCATAAAGTCGCCGAAAATGTAGAGGCCGTTCAGGTTGGGGTACTCACAGCCCCGGTACACGTAGCCGCCCGTGACCGACTTGCCCAGTTTGTGCGGATAGGCGAAAATCGGCAGGACGTCATCTGCAGAGAGGAGAGAAGCTGGGATGAGCTTGCTGGTCAGCCCCTCCCCCACAATGAGCTTGCTAGGTGGTCTGAGCCTAGAGGGGCAAGAGGAGGTGAGGTCACTGGGAGGGCCCGAGTTGGGGGTCCGCGGAGTCAGGGAGGGAGGAAGGTGCTTAGGGCTTGGGTAGGGTGGGGAAGAGAGAGCATGGCTTTGCAGGGATGGGGTGGGTAGGCAGAGCCAGGAGCAGCCCCGCAGCGCTGGCAAGGCAGGGAGAGGCGAGGGGAGATCCAGGATGGGGTCGCACCGGGTCCCCAGACAGGCACCGGCGCGCACCCCATGGCATGGGGGATCAGCGTCTCCAGGGGCTCGGGGCGGTCTCCATGCGCCACGGGGGCGCGGAGGGCACAGGGGCGGCGCTGAGCACAACCATGCGAGGGGGGATGCAGAGCGGGGGAGGTGGGCCCCCGGGGGCGCGGTCACCGAGCGAGGCGTTGGCGCACAGCTTGCGGTCGTAACACTCGAAGCCTTCGCGCGCGCGCCAGCCGTAGTTGCGGCCGCGCTCCACCAGGTCCACCTCCTCGAACTTGTTCTGGCCCACGTCTCCGCAGAAGAGGCGCCCGCGGCCCGCGCCGGTCGCAGGGTCGCCGCGGTCGAACGAGCAGCGCCACATGTTGCGCACGCCCAGGGCGTAGACCTCGGGCCGCGCGGCGGGGTCGCCCACGAACGGGTTGTCGCGCGGGATGCGGTAGAGGGGGCCGCGCTCGTTGTGGTCCACGTCGATGCGCAGCACCTTGCCCAGCAGCGCCGACCTGCGGGCCAGGGGGGACAAGCGCAGCTTCCGCTCAGCCAGCGCCGGGGTTCACCCCAGGACCCTGGGGCAGCCCACGGAAGGGGAAGGTGCCGGCCCGGTCAAGGCCAGCCTGGGCTGTGGGGCCAGAGACCCTGGTTCAAGTCCTCCCTAGCTGCTTACCAGCTGGGTACCCGCATTCATTCATTCATTCATTCATTCATTCAGCATTTATGGGGTACCTTCTCATGTGCCAGACAGCGGGAAGTGTTGGACACACATACCCTCTACTGTCCCATCTCATCCTCACCACCAACCTTTTAGGTCGGTGAGTACCACCGTGATGCCCTCTTAGAGATGGGGCAGCTGAGCTCAGAAAGGTCACATAACGTGCCCCGTTGTCACACGGCTAGTAAAGGGTGGGCTGGGATCCTGCGCACACAGCGGGACCCCAGAAACCCAGGCTCGTGGCCACAACACTCTTTCCAACTTCCCCGTGCCTGTCTCCTCGCTGTCACGTTAGGGTGCTCCCTTTCCCTCCTGTCTTCTTACAGGGTGTCCCAGGGAGTGAAAACAGTCCCCCAAGACTCAGATGTACAGTTTTCTTCCAACACTCAGGGCAGTGACGGGTGTGTGAGAGGGGCTCATTCAGTGTTTGGTGAGTGAATGGCTGTAATCGAAGTCAAGTGCAGAAGTACAGGGCAGGGCTCGGGGTTGCAGAGAGAAAACACTGCAGATCTCAGCAGGAAATGGGAGGCTGGAGTCCTTGCTTTCTCTCTCACCGTCGAGGGCATCAGGGGGCAGAACAGACCGACAGGCCTCAGCAGCCCTTCACCCCACATGCCACACCCACCACCCCTACCTCAGAGATGAGGCCACCCAGGCTGCAGAGGGGGACAACTTGCCACTCGCCCAGGCAGCTCTGGGCTGGTTGGGCCACTCCCATGGCACCAGGCAACATCAGTTTCTGGGGCCCCAAGAGCGCGGAGAGCTCTCTAGAGCACCTCCTTATCACCCGGCTCTTGTCTTCGCTGTGAGCACTCTGGTGCCCCCCCTTCCCCGTCCCGCCCCACTGCTTTTCCAGGCAGGACTGAGCAGTGCGCACCGCTGTGTACCCTCATCCCAACCCCGTGTCCACACCCAAGCCTCCGGCTCACCATCAGACATCTCAGCAGTGTCTTCTTTAACCCTGTAAGAGGCTCCCACCCAGAGATGCCCCATGGTTCATCCCCCATTTGTGGCCTCTTATGTCTTGCTCTGAGGAGCCCCCCAACTTGCTCCAGCCCACTGGGCACGAAGCTGCCGATCCCACCCTGAGTCCTCACGCCACGCAGCCAGCTTCATGATGCAAGTGGGCAAAACTCATAGCAGCAAAATAATGTTTTAAGTTCCATCCAATTATCCCCACATCCTTAATTTCTATTTTCCCCACTACATCGCTAAACACATCCCAAACATGAGAAGGCTGCAGGGATTCTTACACTGTCACGTATGAAAGCACACGTCACGGACCGCGAACACTTTAATTACTGTAATCAACATCACCCTCGCTATTTTTACTTTCTGGGCTAAGGAAGGTTTTGTCATTTTTGCTAAGAGAATGGAGGAGGCTGCCCTAGATATCCTCATCGGCAGTGTGTGTGTGTGTGTGTGTGTGTGTGTGTGTGTGTGTAGAGGATCAGCAGGCCACCTGCTCAAGCCAAGACGTACAGCAGCAAGCCTGTGCCTCAGTTTCCCATACAGTCCTGCTCTGACCAGCTCACACTCCCCATCTGGTCTGGGAAGGCTCCCTTCCCTTCCTCTGATTCGAGCGGGGCTGGGCAGACTTCCGAGAGGCTCTCTGATGTCCCTTATCAGGCGTCCGTGACAAGTGGGTTCTATGTCTGCCCCTCACAAACATGATCACCTTTACTCCTCATGACAAGCCTCCCCCTGGAGATTATATTCTTCCCTCCAACTGGTGAGTGGAAGTGACTTGACGGGGTCCCCCACTGGCTAGCTGCAGACTGAGCTGGGACCCCAAGCCCTTTCTACTTACTGCCCTATGCTGTGTGGTTGAGGAAGGAAGTCCCCCTGCAGAAGAGGATATAAATCAACCCAGTGGCCAGCCAAAAGCAGAACATACTTGTTTTGGGCATTTCCGAACTTCCCAAAGGGGTCTCCGGCCATCCCGCCGTCACCAGTAAAGATGTAGAGGTACCCATCGTCCCCGAACAGCAGCTGGCCCCCATTGTGGTTCGAGGCTGGTTCTTCAATCTCCAGGATTATCCTAAAAGAAAACAGGCCACCCCCACCAAACAAACAAACAAACAAACAAAAAAACCACCAACCTCAGCCAAAAACACAAAACAAGATCACACCAATAAAACCTCCTCTCTCTTGGATGCCATTTTGCAGTTGAAAAGACTTTTTTCATATATTTTGTAGCAGGTGATTTTTGTAAGGGTCTAGTAGGCTGGGCAGGGACAATTCACTCCATCGTGCTGAGGAGGAACCAGAGGCTCAGAGAGGTTGAGCGACTTGTCCAAGGTCACACAGCCCATAGGCAGCAGGGCTGGGACTAGAACTCAGGTCTTCCTGCTGTTCCCCACTTCCACCTCCCCAGTTATGACCATGCATAACTGTTGATCCAGTCACGGGCACAAAAGGTTTCTTCTTAATCGTAGTTACCTGCCTACGAGCCACATAAGACGAGCACTTTCTACACACACCTGTCATTCGTCGTGTACTGTAATTTCTAAGGAGGCGGGCTGCACGGGGTGGGCTGTGCTCAGTTACATAGTCGACCCCTCAGAGATCTCCTTTACTGCCATGGCCTTCTGCTTCCTGAGCCCCTACCTCTCCCTGTGTGAGTCAAGTTCGAGGCTTGTACTTGACAGGTCCCCAGAGGACCCTCACTGAACACTCACTCTGAAACAGACTCCTCTCCGTACTGTGTGTCCCACCTTCGGTTTCTAGGAATCCTATGAAGCACATCCATTCTGTCCCTTTGTCTCTCGGTACGAGCCATGTGATAACTTGGTATCTCTTGGAGAACGAGTTGCTCAGCCTCGTATCAGATAATGAGAATTATGCTTTCTCCTTTTGCTCTGGCTGTCAGGATGCTCACAGTCAAAATTAACGCTGCATGACAAGACCTACATTAGCCTTCATGTTAGCCAGCCTATTTGATTCCTTCTCCTTTTTATAGTTTCAATTTCAAGATTTTAGTTTGATTAAATGTCCGCTGTGCCATTATTTGCCTTTTTGACTCAGATCAGTCCTGTTTGGCCCCCACGTGCTCTCTAAGTCAAAGACTCAGATCCTGCAAACTACATTTCCCATGCTCCTTTGCTGGCTGGCCTCCAGCTCGGGACAGCCAATGGATGGCACTGGCAGGAGACTGGAAGGTGGGAGGAAGGGAGAAGCCAGGGTATTTCTCCCCATATCTCTCTCTCTCTGCTCGCAAGTCTTGGCCGCAGCTGCACTTCCTCCCTGGCCCCGGCTCCCTGCCCAGACCCACTGTGGTTCCAGCTGCCCCTGAGTGCCCCCGCCCCGCTCTGGGGCTCTAGCAACCTTCTCACCTTGACCCTCCAGCCCGAAAGGTGGAGACAGCTTCCTCCAGTTGGGAAATTCAGGCTCATCTTACTTCCTCCCCAGGCTGCTCTTTCATTTCTAATGCCTGAGGAGCTAATTCCCAGTATCCAGTCCTGCCTGTTGACCTACTACTTGGCACAGGATTTATTTTCCTGTTGGACCCAGACTGATGCAAACACCCTTCATGGGTGGTTTTGAAAACAGTGGGGGGCAGAGATAATACACAGAGAGCGGAGAATACACCTGCTGGGGTGGGGGGCAGAGGGTCCAGGGGAGGAGAAGCCGAAGCTGAGGCTCAGGAGACAGACACACCCAGATTCCAGCTCTGAGGCTTCCCAGCTGTGTGGCCTGGCCGGTCATTTCACCTCTCCAAGCCTCCACTTCCTCACCTGGGAAGTGGGGAGCCTACTGCTACCATCATCCGGCGCTAGGAGAATTGAATGAAACAAACCACCCGCCGTGGCTGATCCAGAAGTCTGGACGCGATCCTGGGATGCTGAGCCCAAAACAAGGGCTCAGCCCCCCATCACTGGGTGTGATGGAGGATTTAAGACCCGTTGCAGGCCCACCCTGCGCCAGCCCAATCCCAGCCCTGCCCCACCCGGCGGGCCCCCTGCAGGGAAAGCACCTCTCCGAGCCGTGGTCCACCGTGTTCATGTCGTCCGCGGAGACCCGGAACTCGCTGATGCGGATCCACTCGTCGAAGCCGAACCCCACTGAGTAGTAGACGTAGAGCTTGCCGTTGTGCCGGAAGCCGGGGTGGAGGGCTATGCCCAGGAAGCCCCGCTCGTCGCCCTCCCAGGGCGAGGTGAGCACCGCCCGGCTGACGTTCAGGAAGGGCTTCTCCAGCCGCGAGCGGTCGGGCAGGTAGGCCCACACCAGCCCCACCTGCTCGGCCACGAAGAAGCGGTGGGTGCCGTCCCGCGCGTGCACCATGGCCACGGGGTTGCGCAGCCCATTGGCCACCTCCTCCAGGCACAGCTGCAGGCAGCCCTTGGCGTCGGCCACCACGCGGCCCAGGTTGGAGTTGAGGTTCTCGCTGACCAGCAGGCGGGGGAAGCAGTAGTCCACGTCGTCCAGCGACAGGTAGCGGCAGAACTTGGCCCGGTTGCCCTCCAGGGCCCAGAGCTCTCGGTCAGGCGACAGGTGGCGGAACAGGCCCCGACACGTCTGCCACATGTCCAGACAGTAGTCCTCGCAGAGCCCGGGCACGGTGCGCAGGGGCGTGGACGGGTCCTCGGCATCGTAGAGGTGGGCCGCGTACGGCGAGCATTCCTGCGGGGACAGGGCCAGCCCCGGGATGCTGTGGGCAGGTGCGTACCAGCTGCGTGACCGCTGGCCGGGTGCCCACCTGCTAGAGCCTCAGGCTGCCGGCCTGTACAGTGGGGACAACGCCATTTGTCCAGCAACACGGGAATTCTCCTCGCTGGCTGCAACCCTCACCCTCCCGTCCCCTTAGCGTCTTCCTCTTGCCTTATTGCTTCTGTCAGCAGGAGCAGCCACAGCTATTACTATTCTCGTTAGCGGCAGCGGCGGACCTTGAGCCCCTACTGGGCGCCAGAAAGGGTCTGAGACAGTTTTGCATACGATGCCCCCGCCCTATATCGCTGTGACTTACTCCCCACTCAAGGGACAGCTCCTCAGAGACCACACATCCACCACCCCAACGACCTCCTAGCCTCCGACTCTGTTTAACCCCCCCCCAAAAAAAACCCCAACCAAAAACTTTACCAGGACTCGGTATCATAATAAAAATGAATGTGTCTGAGTGTTTACTGTCTATCTTCCTTGGAACCTAAATCCTACCAGGGCAGGTGTTTTGCCTGTCTGGTCTCTGTGTGTCCCAGAACCTCACAGTGCCTCGCACACAGCGGGGCCAGAGTGGGTGCTTAGGGCGTGTGCTGGGTACTAACGTACCTAACCTGCCCTAGACAGCGAATGGTGCTCCTGCCTCCACTGCTCAGCCTTTACAAAGGCCCACGATGGGAAGAGTGCTGCAGAAGGGGAGACCGAGGCACAAGTCCCCCCCAGTGTTATTCAGTGCCCTTTGGTCAGCGTGGAGGGGTAGGGGTTTGGTCTGGGGTCAGCCCCGCTCTCCCCAGCACTGTGGAGTCTGGCTCATGGCAAGCTGGTAACACCCATGCCCACATGTCTCCCCCCCAACCCTGGCCCCAGCCCTTTCTTCCTCCCTTGCTCAGAAACCTCAGGTGGGGTCTTGAGCTGTCCTGGGGGCGGATGGAGCAGCCCCCCTCGGCCTCCCTGGCCCCTGCTGAGGGTTCCCCCACTGATGAGACACTGGGGGCCCCACTCAGTACCCGTAGGGGCACGATCTGGAGTACGGAGCAGTTCATGTCTCCTGGGGCAAAACTTTGAGCCCTGGGAGGAGGGAGCTGATGCGTAAAGTTTTCTGCCCTCCTTCCTGTCCAGCAGAAGGCCTTGATTCCCGGTGGGGATGGCTTCTTGCAACCACACTCCCCCTCTGCTGGCGGGGCCAGGCTGGGTTCCAGCAGGAGGCCTCCAGGGACAGGAGGGGGCAGACTGCCCTCTGGCGTGTGTGTTCAGGCCCTGGGCCAAGGGTGACGCCGTCCCTTTCAACGACTGTGGTCACACCACGGCCTTGTCCTCCCGGCACCTTAGTGCTACTGTGAGGCTGAGGGCCACTTGGCGACATGTGGTTGGTCTCTGGTCAGTCACTGTCCCGGGCCCAGACGCGGAGACCACGTTTCCCATGTCACCCTTCGCTGACGAGGTCACTACGCAGTACCATCTCCCTCACAGCGCCCGGAGCCTCCCACATGTCCGGCCAGCAGCTCTGGGTGGGCTAGGAAGGGTCGGCATGCACACACACCTCACTTAATTTTTGCAAGGTAAGGTCACTGCGACTCCCATTCTAGAGATGAGGAACTGAGGCTCTAGGAAGGCCCTGTGCCAAGAAGTGGTCACACCAGGGCTCGGACCCAGCCCTCATGACGCCCGGACCGCCGCTCTCCCCGGATTAGTCAGCAGTGTTTCCTTCAGCAAGCGTTGACCGGACACGGACTGTGTGCCAGACGCCGTCCTCAGCCCCAGAGACACGACAGGACTAGAAGAGACTTCTAGAAGCCAATCTGAGTGCCCTCCAGTGGTCAAAGCCCAGCCCAGAGCTAGAGAGGGAGCACGGAGGGCCCCCAGGGACAGCCAGGCTGGAATTTGAGCCTCCACGCACCCAACCCTGGGCCTGGCAAGCCCTTACTCGTGGCCCGTGTACTCTCACACACAATGCAAACGTGGTCCTCAGACCCGAGCAATCCAAAAGCAGGACAGGACAGGGGAGTGTCGTGATCGCTGCTGGCAAGGATGATCAGTGGAAGAGGCAGGAGAAACCCCAAGAAAAACCGATACAGTATCACACTGCTCAGTCGCCTGGGCCATTCGGCGCGGAAGCAAACAGCCTGCTGCCCAGAAACGGCCACTGTGGGCTTGGTGACATCGGTGACTCACGGCCCTGAGTCCCAAAGATTTCTAACGTCTACACCTGCTCCTTAGGAAGGCTGAGACTTTGCACACAGTGTTCTCTTGGGAGGATATTTCCTCCTCTCCCATTTCCACATCTGGCAAACTCCTATTCATGACTCCAGGCCTAACTGAGAAGCCCTCTCTGACTGCCCCATCCTCTCCCAGGGCTCCCACCCCTGGCCCTCTGGCATGCTCTCACAGCTCTCTGTCCGTACCCCAGACACAACATCATTAGGATGTAACTGTGGCTTGTGGGGTGGACTTTCCACTTGTGCGGACACCTCCCCACGGCGAGAGATGACTCAGCCGGTCTGCCTGCCTAGGACTTGAATATCTCTTGGTATGTCTATCTGCCCCACAGACGATGAGACCACCCAGGACAGGGGTCCCAGCACACAGTGGGGCTCCAAGAAAACAGGCAATATGAGAGAGTTGTTAAGGGAAGGGCTTTGGAGTTAGAATGTACTGCAGACTGAGTTCACTATTCCCTGTGTAACCTTGGGCAAGTTCCTTAACCTCTCTGTGCCTGTGTCGTCATCATCTGGAAAAGGGGAAAGGAATTCCGACCTCATAGTTGTTGTGAGGAATAAATGAGATGATGCATGTGCTGTTCAGTAAATGCTCAAACTAGATGAACTCTCAGTGTTTCCTCTTCCAGGAAGGCTTCCCTGACTTTTCCAGGGAAAGTACAGCCTTTGTCCCCATGCCCCATAGTGTTCAGTCACCCTTGGGAAGGCTTTTATGCATTCTGATAAGATCGGTGTGTCTGTCTCCTGACTTGAACAAGGGGACTTTTGAGGCTGGGCTTGTGACTTGCCAACTGCCTCTGGGCCCAGGACCCAGCACAGGGCCAGGTCCTAATAGGCTCTGGGGAAACGTTGGTCCAGTACACGTGCCTGCAAAGCATGCTCCACATAGATTTCCATCAGAAACCAGACTTGGATGACTTCTGGTTACGCAGAGCGGCAAGCTCAGTTATCCAGGAAGGTCGTGGAACCCGGGGGCCATATGTCCCAAGCTGCCTTTTCTCCTCTTGATGACACGGGCCTTGACTGGATGAGGGCGAAGCCCTCAGAAAGAGTCTGAAGGGGCCACGAGGGACAGTCGCCCTCCAGCTAAGGAGCCATTCTGGGCGCCTGAAGGAGTTGCAGGGGCCTGATGGGGGCAGGCTCTGGAGGGGGCTGTGGGAACGAGCATGTTTCCATGGGATCCCACCTCCCTGCGGCAGATGTGAATGCTTCGATGCTGTCATTGACTGAACCTTGTAAATAAGGCCCGTGGCCACCTCCCAGGGTGGAAATCAAGAGGTGATGAGTCCAGACAGGGCCTTGGCTCACAGGCAGCCTGGGCCTCCCCCCAGCACTCTCCTGCCCTCCCTGCCAGAGAAACTGTGATCCAACCTCCCGTCCAAGTTCACTCCAGATGTGAGGTCACTCTCAGAGACGCCTGGGGTAAAGCGCTTGTGGCCATTCCACCACTGGTTGCCCAAGGCCAAGCCCTGCTAGGAAGATTCTCAAGGAAAGAGGAGAGCCTCCTGCAGGGCGGGTAGCAGGACTGACCCTTCCCTTCCTCCTCCTAGGACCCACCCACCTGGTTTGCCCTGCGAACCTAGCATGTACTCAGTGCTCAATTACCAAACGTGGCGTGGCTACATGAACCAGCTTATGATCACAGTGGGGAAGGGCTGGGTTCCAAGGCGCCCCCAGGCTAGTGAGGGAGACAGATGCTTGACCAGAGCATTCTGGCTCCCCTGAGATGCCCAGCACGGGGGCTTTGCTCTCTGGCACTCCCCAGGGCTCCCCTCCTCATCCACTCCCAGACCCCCTTATTTCTGACCCAGATGGCCCACTCACATGGCACCGAGTGTGAGCCAAGTGCCCACCACGGCCATGCCTGAGCTGTGTGACCACTGAGCACTGAGCAACACCCAGTCTCTCTGGGCTTTCTCTGAATCAGCCTCTGCCCCCACTACATCCCTGCCCAGGGCTGAGAAGCCAGGGGAGGCCAAAGAGGCACCAGAGAAATCCCACCAGAATCCTCCACTGAGCCCCAAGTATGTGCCCTTTAGTCTGTGGGGCAACTCTGAGGGACGGCTAGGAGTGCCCCCATTTTAAAGATGATGCAATGACGCGCCGTGGTGACCTGCCCAGGGCCGCAGAGCCAGGAAGCGGCAGGACCAGGATCAACCCAGTAAGTCGGACTCCCAGACTGCCCTCCTGCCCTTCCCCCCGCTGGCTGCAGGCTGTCAGCTAGGCTGCCCGCCAAGACCCTTCCACCCAGGTCTCACTGCCTGGACAGTGGGCCAGGGCCAGCCTAAGGGCTTTCTGGCCTCGACTCCATTGCCCCAGGGATTCTGGTCAGTCACTCCAGAATCAGACCCATGCAGGAGGAAAAGGAACGGCCAGAGCACAGTCCTGTGGGGGCGGAAGCAGGGGCTCTGCCCTCAGAGCGGATGGGACCGAGAGATTACACCAAAGGGAAATGTCACTCAGGTGGTCTGAAACGATGCGAGCCCCTCTGCCTGGTGGGGGCGCTCCCAGAGAGGGTAGAGCAGGAACCTCGCTGGGGGCGGGAAGGGCCAGAGGCATCGGACCGGCTCACCCAGGGTGTGAACGCCCCTTAGTTGGTCCAGGAAGGGGGCGGGGGCTTTGAGATGGTGTCCTCTGGGCAGGGGAGGGGCCCTCACTGGGAGCAGTGTCCCCCATACCCCTCCACAAACCTGTCTAGCACATCACCACGCTCCCTGCTCCCCGCAGGTCCAGACTGCTCTCGCCTCCCCTGGGGCAGTGGGTTGGGGGGAGCACTGAGAGGGACACAGCCTTCCCATCCTGGTACCCCCATAAGGGCGGGGCTCCTGGAGGCCGGGACACTGAGGGGCTGACTTCA
Organism: Meles meles; assembly: GCF_922984935.1. NCBI lineage: Eukaryota > Metazoa > Chordata > Mammalia > Carnivora > Mustelidae > Meles > Meles meles. Next base: position 146,276,680 of record NC_060071.1, on the reverse strand, counting down.
GGAGGTCCCGGAGCAGAGAGGACCCCCAAACTCCAAGGGAGCGATGACATCGGTGTGTCTGGCCCCCTTGCTTCCCAAGGGGAAACTGAGGCCGGGAGGAGGCCTACGTCACGAAACTAATGAGTGGCCAAGTCCGGCTCCCCGCCCGCGCGGATGACCCCGCCCGGGGCCCGCGGGTCCAAAGCCCGCCGCCCGCCCTCTATCGCCGCCCGGCGGGGGCTGTCCCCGCCGCCCTCCCGCCCGGCCACCGAGGCCCCGACGCGCGCCCGCTCACCTGGCACAGCAGGTCGAGCGCGTAGCCGGCGCACGCGGCCCACTCGGTGGCGTCCACGCGCGCCGCCAGGGCTCCGAAGCGGCCGGCCAGCGCCGCGTCCTGCTCGGGGGTGCAGCAGCCGAAGGCCGAGTACTGCGCGCAGAAGCGCAGCGGCTGCGGCGGCCGGAAGGGCGGCCTGAAGTCCAGGCACTGCGGGTGCGCCGCCGCCCCGAGCGCCCGCAGCGCCAGCAGGGCCAGCAGCGCCCCCGGCCCGGCCCGCCCGCCCGCCATGCCGCCGCCGCCGCCGCCGCCGCCCCGCTCCGCCCCGGCCCGGCCCGCGGAGGAGGAGGAGGAGGCGGCGGGGGGCGGGCGTCCCGGCCCCGCGCGCCCCGGGAGCCGCCGGCCGCGCCCGGGGCACCGGCCCTGCGCCGGCCCGCACCCTCCCGGGGCGCTCGCCGCGGCGGGGAAGGGGCCTCGAGGTTGGGGACCGGCCAGGCTGGGAGGCCACCCCAGGTCGGGGACGCCCCGGCGGGGTTGGAGGAGGAGGGGCGCGGCGCGGAACTCGGCGCTCGGCGCCAGCTCTGTTCCCGCTGTTCCAGCGGCCCCTGGCTCCAGGACCCGGAGCCTTTCTTAATACAGTGGCGATGGCCCGGCCTCGAGGGGCCCCAGGTGCAAACGCTTTCCCGGTTCCGCCCAGGCGGCGGCTTCCAACCCCGGCCCGCCCCCGCCCCTGGCGCTATTTAGCCCAGGAGGTGCGGAGACTCCGGGCTTCCAATCCCGCCTCCTCCTGGGCCAGGGAGGGACACGAGAGAGCCAGTGGCCCGGAATTCTCACCGAATCGCTTAAAAATAGGAGTGCGGCAGGGTAAGGGGCAGGCCGTGCTGCCCGGGACTCACAGAAGTGAAACCGAGACCTGGGCTGGGGACGGAGGATGGGGCCGCTCCCCACCCAGGCTTCTTCCCTTTCTCCCCGCCTGGGCTAGCAGATTTCCCTACAGCCAGGTTCTGCTGGGCCTCCTCTGGGAAACACTCCTACACACCTCCCGGGTGGGCACCCCGCTCTCCATCCGGCAGGCCCTGCTCCTGCTTCTGCCCTACATCACCCGCCTGGGTTATGGGTCCCGCCATACAGACGAAAGAGCGCAGGCCCCAGAAGAGTGGAGAGCTCACCAGCCTCACAGAGCAAGCTTGTCCGGGAGAATCCAAGCCCCTCTGTTTCTGCGGACTCCTGAGGAGCTGCGCATTGTGGCTTCTGTCCTTCCAGCGAGAAAAAAGTTGAACAAACTGAAAATGGGTGACTTTCTCTCCCGCCCATCAGAGAACAGAGGTCTCAGGGTCAAGTCCCTTCCCAGGACCTGGAGAGTCAGCGAGACTGGCTCACCTGTGGCTGGCCGACGTCTTGGAAGCTATAAACTCCTAGGATGGCTTGAATGGTCATTTTGGGGAACGGTGGGGGGGCTGAGTGCAGACTAGTGCCAAGTGAGAGGCTCCTGGAGGCAGGGTCACAGTCCGAAGGAGGAGGCTACAGGTTCGTGATTTGACCTCCAGAAATCTCCGTAGAGGACAAGTTACCCCTGTGAACCGTAGCCGCAGCGTTCTCCGTATCAAACTTTGCTTTCCAGGGGAAAAGGCCGTACCAGAGCCTTATTTACCCTGGGGGGTGGCATTTTCCCAACTCCAACCCCCTCTGAACTTGGAGGCTTACTAAGAAACACTAGTGAATGTCACAGCCCAAGGACAGAAGAAATAGAACATTTCTCCTCTCTCTTTACCGCCACCGACCAGTCCTCTAGTGGAGTAACTGTGGTCACACACTTGATCTAAGGGAATCCTAGGCTCTCAGGACCTTAGGGAGCCTCAAAGACAACAGGGGAGACCCAAACAAGGCCAGCAGAGGAATTTGAAGCCGAGAGCTCCTACAGCTATGCCAAACAGAGCCCAAAATGCAACCCCAGCCGGATCAACCAAAATCCTCATGCTAAAAGCCCGTTTACCTCAATCGCTATTACCCAGTACAACACATCTGGCTGTCAAGGGAAAAGGACACAGCGTGATAAATGACAAGAAAAGACACAGTCTGAAGAGAGAAAGCATTCAGAGCCAGACTCAGGTTAAGACACAGAACTTGGAGCCATCAGAGGATTTAAAGTAAGTGTGATTAATACGTTATGGTTCTAATGGAAAACGTTGACAGTGTGCAGGAACCGATGGGAAATGGAAGCGGAGAGATGAAAACTTGATGAAAAAAATGTAAAAGAAACTATTTCAAAAGGAATAAAAAACACTGAAACAGAAATGAAGAACGCCTCTGATGAGATCATCAGGGGACCGGACGCTGTCAAGGGGAGACTCAAGTTGCTCACTGAAGACATGTCAGTCGGGACTTCCTAAACTAACATACAAAGAGGGGGAAAATGTTAAAGAGGCAAACAGAGCAGAACATCCAAGATCTACGGGACCATTTCAAAAGGTACAACACATGCGTGGTTGGAAAACCAGGAAGCGAAGACAGAGACGATGGAGTAGAAGACAAATTTGAAGTAACAAGGGGCTGAAAATGAAAGTTAATGGCAAATGCCTAACAACAGATCTGGGAAGCTAAGAAAAGGTACGGCAGGATGAACACCAAACAAATCGACACCTAGGCGTCTCATATTCAGAACCAATGACAAGAAAAGCTTGAAAGAAGCCAGAAGGGGGGAAAAAACGACAACTCCTTACCTACAGAGGGACAGAGGAGATCCATACCACATCGCTGATGCAAGCGGGAAGAGCAGAGCAGAAGCTTTACAGAAGCAACAGAAAAAAAACAAAAACAAAATCCACCCAAAATTCCTCACCAGCAGACCTGCCCTAGAAAAAAATGTTAAAGAAATTCTTCATGGAGAAGAAAAATGATAAGAATCAGAAACGCAATGGATCAGATGGTGATAGCACGTGGTTGGGTGAATGCGCGAGGGCAGGGCTGCTGGGTGCGAAAGAGGAAGTGGGACTACTTCTTTACGAGGTACCTGCACCATGCAGGGAACAGAACAGTATCCATTGAAGGTGGACTTACATTCGATAAAAATGTCTACGTCCTAGAGGAAAATTCTCTGCTGGACTTTTCCTGTAAATCTAAAATTGTTCTGAAATAAAGTCATAAGTAAAATGTAAATTGCATACTGTAGACCAACCACTGAGGTCATCCTAAAAAAGAAGCACAACTGATATTCTCTGAAAGGAAGTAAAATGAGATCATGGTAGTAGACACTCAATTAAAATCAGGGAAGGCAGAGGAAAAGGGGAAAACCAAGAACACGTGCGATCATTAGAAAACAATTTGGAATGGTTGTGTGTTAAGATATTAATCACTTTATTTTTTTAAGATTATTTATTTATTTATTTGACAGACAGAGATCACAAGCAGGCAGAGAGAGAGGAGGAAGCAGGCTCCCTGCCGAGCAGAGAGCCCGATGCGGGGCTCGATCCCAGGACTCTGGGATCATGACCTGAGCCGAAGGCAGAGGATTTAACCCACTGAGGCACCCAGGCGCCCCAAGATACTTTAAATGTGAATGGTTGAAATAAACCAATTAGAGTTCATAGATTGTCAGAGTGGATTAAAAAACGAGGTGCAGGCACCCTTGGGTGGCTCGGTCATTAAGCGTCTGACTTAAGCTCCGGTCATGATTTCAGGGTCTTCAGATCAAGCCCTGAGTCAGGCTTCCTGCTTAGCAGGGAGTCTGCTGAAGGTTCTCTTTCTCTCTCCCCCTTCTTACCACTCCTCCCACTCATGCTCTGTCTCTCTCTAAATAAACAAATAATAAATAAATCTAAAACAAACAAACAAAAAAACGAGGCCTAGCTGTTGGTTATGTACAAGAAACCTGATTTAAATGTAGAGACTCAGAAAGGTTGCAAATAAAGGGGTTGAGAAAGATACTACACACTGTCATTAATCAAAAGAAACCCAAGTCGCTATGTTCGTTTCAGACAAAGCAAACGTCAGTATTGGAACTGGGTTCTAGGGGCGCCTGGGGCAGCTCAGTCATTAGGTGTCTGCCTTCAGCTCAGGTCACGATCCTGGTGTCCTGGGATTGAGGACCACATCAGGCTCCCTGCTCAGTGGGGAATCTGTTTCTCCCTCTCCTTCTGCTGCTCTCCCTGTTCACTCTCTCTCTCTAATAAATAAATAAATAAAGTCTTAAAAAAAAAAAAAAAAAAGAACTGCGTCCTCTAGGGGTGCCTGGACGGCTCAGTGGTTAAGCATCTGCCTTCGGCTCAGGCCATGATCCTGGGCTCAGGGTCCTGGGATCGAGCCCCGAGTCAGACTCCACGCCGTGCAGAGTCCATTTCTCTCTCTCTCAGCCCTCCCCACCACCCCTCGTGCTCTCTCTCACAAAATGAATAAAATCGTAACGAAAGAAGAGAAAAGAACTGGATCTTCTAGTCCTTACTAGACTCACCTCCCTGAGGGCAGGGGTCGTGGCTGTTGAACCCCCAGGGTGGAGCATCTGGCTTGTGCTGGGCATTCTGTCAGTTGTACGGACTCATCAGCCCATGGATGGGAGGAAGGAAGGAGTGGGCAAGTGAATGAATGAATGAATGAATGAATGCTCAGACTTTGCTGTTTCCATGAGGCTTGAGCTCCTCCCACAGCCTTGGGTCAGATGGACTGGACAATTTCACCCAATGCCTTCTGGGAGTCAAGGATGTTCTGGGGACACAGGGAGAGGACACGGCCTGGGAGCAGGGACAAAGCTGGTCCTTTGAGCCTGTGTGTTCTCAGACCCCAGGAAACAACCACGGAAGCCAGCCCCGTGGCTGAGAAAGACCTCTGGATTTCCCTCCCCCGATACAGGCTTTATGCTGTCAGCGAACGATTCAGGGCCCCTTGGTGCCCATCCAGAGGTAGCGTGGCATGAAGGCGACACAGCGCTGCTGTGGACTCCCCCGCTGACCCCATGCGGGACCGGCCTCCACCATCAGCCCTAGTTTCCCCACCTCTTGAGTGAGCCCAGGCCGCTGCTAGCCTCTGAGTCCCAGCCCTTCCGTCCTGAGAGCTGCCCGAGGGTCCAGGAGCTTTGTCCACATTTCCAGAAACCTAGTGGGCACTGTCAGCTGCCCAAACGGGGACACATAGGCCAGCAGGACACCCACTTCTGCCCAGACGGGGGCAGTTGGGGCAGCTATGCCATCGGCTCCTGGCGACCAGACGTCTGTTAATTACATGGTCATTACTTCCTTCTCCAGAATGATCAGAAGGCCATAGGCAGCCTGTTCGTCCACTGGGCGACCTGCCCTCCCAGTCTCAAGCCCAGGTGTTGAATAGTCCTTTCCTCCCAGGTCCCAGGCCTCCTGTGGCCATCAGCTGCAGCAAAAGAATATGCTAGGAGGCACCTTGTGAGCCCTGGAAATGAGTCGGTCATTGCCACCCTGGCAGCTGGACGGACTAGCCTCTGTGTGGTGTGGATTATGGCTGGACAAGACCTGTGGCCAGCAGAGGTCTCAGACCAGAGCTTAAGGGCTTTTGTAAACATTTCACACCTACAGAAAATTATAAAGAAGAGAGGAAAGAGCACCCAAGAACGCACCGCCGGACTTTGCCAAAGTGACTATTTGGTTGCCTTTGCTCCAGAGATCCTCAGTCATTTTAAGACATGAGGGTACTGTGAGCCACAGGCGAGAGGTCGTGCGGGTTAGTAACCAAGAGCAATGGGTTCGAGCCCTGGCTTGGCTAACTGTGACCTTGGACAGGCCACTTAACCTCTCTGTGCCTCGGTTTACTCATCTGTGAAACGGGGATGGTGGCCGAGGCTGTCAGAAGAGAGCGCGGCACCGAGCGTGTCCTTAGTAAGTGGGAGCGATTACAGACCCGTGCCCTGCGCCCTCCCGCCAGCCTCAGGGCCTGTCCCTCTGCCCGCACCAGAAGGTTCTCCTGAAGATGCAGACCACAGGTACCACCAAGGACGTAGCCCACCAGGTACGTTCTTAACGTTTGTATAAATGATCTCCTGCTGCTTTTTCCTTTTGTGACTTGCTTCTTTGCCCTCTGTCTGGCGTTTGGGATCTGTCCCCACCAGTCAGGGCACTCTCTCTAACTGCTGTCCACAATGTCGCTCTGCGTACCCGCCACCTCCGACGGATGTCACAAATCCCCGAAAGGCAGCTCAGCCTGTCCCTGAAGACCGGCCTGCTTGCCAGTCTGCTGGTTTCTCAGAACCTCTATTTTTAAGTTTAAACCTGGAAAAGGAAAAAGTAAAAGCAGAAGACAGAACTCGTGTTTACTGCAGACTGTGGCTTGCCGGGGGCTCTGCCCGGGCCACCTCCTTCCAGCCTCGCACCGGCATGACTGTACGGGGGAGCTGCCAGGGACACGGGTCAGCGCTCAGGTCCCAGTGGGGCCACGGGAACGGGAATCGTCCTCCCCCCAGATGCTACCCTACCCCCACCTGTGGGCCGGCAGGACGCCCCCCGCCGGGTCTCCCTTGTTCTTCTGAGACTTCAGGGGTCTCACATGAACTCGGGGGCACATCTGCTGATGTGCTGTGGCCCCACCATCTCCCTCCCTGCCCTGCCCACTCCAGACTGGGTTGCCCCTGCTTTCTTCACCGCGGGCAGATGGGGAAACTGAGAGGCACAGCTTGCTGACAACAAGGACTTGTAGTGGGGTCAGGAAGTGGAGGGGTCGGAATCTGAACCGGGGCTCAGTGGCAGGACCCTTCCCTGAGGCCCCTAGGGTGAACGCCCGGGTGGGGTCCCAGCAGGCTGTCACTGGGGCCTGCCAGGTCCTCCCGCTCGCCACCAGCCGTGGGGACTCATGGCTCCAGCCTTCCGTGACACCTCTCAGGACCCAGGCTGGCCAGCACCTGCTGCTTCTTCACTGCTCCCTGTGGCTTTGACCAAGTGGCTGGTCAGTTACAAGGTCTTGGCGGCAGGTCTTGACGCCAGCACTCTAGTCCTCCTTCGGAGTGGGAGCTGCCTGCTGATCGTCCAGGGCCCTGGCTCCCCCAGGAAAGTGGCCCGGACCCCAGACAGCCCTGAGCTTCGATCTGCACTCTGTTTCTGCCTTGACCTTGGGGAAGTCCCACCCTCAACCTCAGTGTCCACATCCACACCACCAGACAGCCCAGCTGTTCTGGGGAATTCAGATTTCCAGGGTTCTCCTTTGACATCTCCCATACTCTGTTCTGCGGACCTAGGGTTCTGGGTCTTCTTATCAGGAGCTGGGCCTGTGTAGGGTGTCATGGTCGGGTAAGTTTGGAATCGCCCCATTCCAAGCTCCTCCTCGAGATTCAAGACATACCTCTGCATGCTAAAGGCTCTGAAAAGTCCTGCAGCTGGGGCACCTGGGTGGCTCAGTGGGTTAAAGCCTTTGCCTTCGGCTCAGGTCATGATCCCAGGGTCCTGGGATCGAGCCCCACATCGGGCTCTCTGCTCCACAGGGAGCCTGCTTCCTCCTCTCTCTCTGCCTGCCTCTCTGCCTAGTTGTGATTTCTCTCTGTCAAATAAATAAAATAAAAAAAAATAAAAAAAAAAAAGTCCTGCAGCCAAAGCCTTGTTCTTACATTTATTCAAGTAAGACATCTGATTCCCAGCACACCTATTCCCAGCACCACTCTTCTCCTCCATTGGCTTCATACACAACTAAGTCAGAACTCTCAGAGTTGTGTTTTCTTGTCTGTGAAAAGGAATTTTTGCCTGGCAGGAGCAGAGAAGGGTTAGGTGGAAGATGCCATGGGAGGGGCCCCAGAGGGGGCTGACGGGTGCTGCCTGCCCCCAGCATCTTGAGAGCAGAGGCACCTCCAACCTTTGCCCCAGACAGAGGCCCACACTCGTTCCTGCACAGAAGCCCGGGGCAGGGGGGGGGGGGGGGCTAACTGCACACTCCGTGCTGCCCCAGTGGGCTTGGGCTGGGAGAGTTTTTGGGAAGCTACCATGAGAGCTCCTGCCTCCTGGGAAGCCCGGTGCAGACTCCCCATCCTCATCCCCAGGTCCCAAGAGGAGTAAACACCAGCTTTGCTCCTGTCCTGTCAGGGTCCTAGACGTGGGAGCTACGACCTTGCCCTGCTTTGTGCTCTGTGCTCTCCTCACACACCATGCATGGCTTGCTCAATCCTGTCCTGGGCAAGCCGGGGAGGGGGAATCCCAACCAAAAAATAACAGAGCACTTATTTCAAAACAAAAGTTCCAGGGAAAATCCATGGAGATCAGAGCTGGAAAACAGGCTATCAGTTTAAACGTTTAAATTAAGATTTATTTATTTATTTATTTATTTATTTGAGAGCGAGAGAGAAGGAGCATGGGAGGAGGAGCAGAGACAGTTTCAAGCACTGAACGCAGAGCCCAACCTGGGGCTTGATCTCACCACCCTGAGATCATGACCCTGAGATTCCAACCTGAGCCAAAACCAAGAGCTGGACTCTTTCTTTCTTTCTTTCTTTTTAAGATTTTATTTATTTATTTGACAGAGAGATGAAAAGTAGGCAGAGAGGCAGGCAGAGAGAGAGGAGGAAGCAGGCTCCTCACTGAGCAGAAAGCCCGACACGGGGCTGGATCCCAGGACCCTGAGATCATGACCCGAGCCGAAGGCAGAGACTTAACCCACTGAGCCACCCAGGCGCCCCCAAGAGTTGGACTTTTAACGGGACTGCATCACCCAGGTTCCCCCAGGCTCTCATTTTAAAGACAGGAAAGGGAGGCTGCCTCTTCCCCTCCTCTGCTTTCTCTCTGTCTCCCACAAGGACGGGAGCCCTGAGGCGGTGGAGACAGCTCTCCTTACCTGATGATTCAATAAGTGGGAGAGGGAATCCTATTTTAGGGCCTTTGTCAAGTCTCATCGGATTGTCACACTTCTGCCCAGAACCCTTCCACAGCGACCCATGGGCTTCCCAAATGCAGTTTCCATCCTAATCCTGGCTGCAGAGAGCCCCTGGCTGGTCTCAGATCGGGCTCACCGCCTCCCGGCCCTGGAGGGCGAGGTGATGTGACACCACAAAATGAGGAGACGGGGTTTTGGACAACAAGGCTTCCTCTCCATTGTTACAAACAGGGGCCTGCCCCATGTGGGGAGGGTGAGTCCTGCTTTGGCCTCAGAGTCCTGGCCGTTCCTAAAATTCCAAAAACTGGGCTCTGAGGTGGCTGAAAGCTGGAAACATGTCCCCTGCCACCCAGAGAGTGCTCAGCTAATAGCAGACAGTGTACAGATAGCCAGAAGTTCATCCCAGAAGAGGGAGTTTTGAGCAGAGAGATCTGTTCCAGCCCACAGAGAAAGGATCTCTCCAGACTGGAAGTTGGCCAAGTAAGGGGTAAGCTCCCCACCACCGGAGGCATACAAGTAGTTACTGAGCAGCCTCCTGTCCGTGCTGCTGTAACTGGGAGGAAATTCGGTCACTCCCAAGGTTCTTTTTGTCACTGAAGATCCACGAATGTTCAAATCTTTCATGCATTTTTAAGTACAGGCAATATTTCCATATAGTTCAAAAATCAGAAAGCACAAAACTAAAGCCAGTGAAAATGGTTCATTCCCACACTGTACCCCAGCCCCCCAGCTCGCCCTCCAGAAGCCCGTGGTGATGCCAGCTTCTTGCATGGTCCTCTAGAGTTTATGCATGCATCTGCGTGCTTGATCATTATTTTAAAAATAAATATACTTTCAGGGCGCCTGGGTGGCTCAGTGGGTTAAAGCCTCTGCCTTCGGCTCAGATCATGATCCCAGGGTCCTGAGATCGAGCCCCCCCCATTGGCAGCCTGCTCGGCGGGGAGTCTGCCTCTCCCTCCACCCCTCCCCCCTGTTTGTGCACGCTCTCTCTCTCATGGTCTCTCTCTCAAATACATAAATAAAATCTTTAGGGGCTCCTGGTGGCTCAGTGGGTTAAGCCTCTGCTTTAGGCTCAGGTCATGATCTCAGGGTCCTGGGATCGAGCCCCGCATCGGGCTCTCTGCTCAGCGGGGAGTCTGCTTCCTCCTCTCTCTCTGCCTACCTCTCTGCCTACTTGTGATCTCTCTGTCAAATAAATAAATAAAAATCTTTTAAAAAAAAAGAAAGAAAGAAAGAAAGGCAAATGCTCAGGTCCCACTGCAGACTGTGGACTGGAAATTTGGAGGGGGGCCCAGCCAATCCCGCCAGGGAATCCTGATGCTCGCTGAAGTCTTGACAACTGCCAGCGGAGAGTCACCCATTAACGGTTTCTTAGTCTGTTACTAGCCCTAGCTTAGAGCGCTGGTCCAGCCCTCTCCAGAAGACCTCCCAGAGAAAATAAAATTCTAGAAAAAATAAATAAAATAAAATAAAATAAAATCTTTAAGAAATAATAAAAATAAATACACTTCTTTCCCTGACAATGGATTTTGGGCAGCAGCCTGCTAACCCAGGACGGTCCCCTCCAGGGGTCCGCGTCTATAACATGGGGTAATGCCCACCTCACAGGGCTGCCGACGGTGATGTTTCCCTGGTGGCACCCAGCAGTTGCCTGGCACAGGGCTGGGTCCTGAGAAAGGTCCCACATCAGGGCATGCCCAGGAGCTAGAGCCAGGGCCCATGTGGCTGCAGAAACTTCTTGGGCCACCAGAGGGCTCCTTGGAGCTGCCCGGTTGTGCCCGTGGCCACACAACCTCCAGAGATGACTAGGACAACCCGGGAGACTCCTTGAGGGAGGGAGGCACCTGGGCTGGGACTTGGCCCCTCGAATTCACAGAAGAATTGCCTTGTCCTCCTCCATCCTCCTGCAGTCTTCCTTGTCCAGGAATACGGGGATGAGCAGCTGAGGTCCCCTGGGACCCCCCTCACTTCTCCGGAAAAGAAGAGAAGTTTTCAAGCAATCAATTTTGTTATTGCTTTCGTTCAGAGAGACACAGAGGAATAGGTGGTCTTACCCACACAGCCAGAGCCACCGCCTTGCCCTGTCCTATCCCCTCTGTGACACCTAGACCTCAGGCCCCAGCCGTAGCGACACTCCCTGGGGGACCCCACGGCCTCGGCTCTGTCCATTTGTCTCTTCCTGAAACCTCCCTGCAAACCTACCTCTCCTGCTCCTGCTTGTGCTGGTGCCTCTGTGCGGGCACCCCTGCCCCTCTAAACCCCATGCCTGCCGAGATGCCCCCATCTGGAGGCCGCAGACTCTGCCTCCAAGCCCAGAGCTAAGGCAGGGGAGCGGGCTGTGTCCCAGAGGCCAGGACTGGGTCATGTGCTGTTGGCGTTTCTTTCCCTTAGTCCCAGCTGGTGGAATAGACCAGAACAAGATCAAGCTGGAGCCTGAAGCCGGGAAGCTGGAAACCTGTTTCGTGGGCTCTGCTATGGCCTTGGGGGATTGCAAAGCATGGGCCTGCATCCCCACGGCCAGCAAGTCCCCCCGCCACCCCCCCCCCCGGCTTCCCCTAGCCAGAGCCAACACCTGCTAGGGCCCCGGGACTGTCCCAGCCACATCAGGTACACACTCAACACACGTGAAGCCAGCCATTCCAGAGTCAAACTCAGCCACAAAGTCGACCTACAGTCACATCCCAGGGAGCCCTGTGTCCCCCCAGCGGCAGGCCAGACAACTGCTTCGATGGTATGCCCTGGAGGGGTCCAGATGCATGTCCTTCCTGGGCACCAGCCAGGCTGGGGCGGGCACAGTTCGAGCTCACCCCGTCCACCCAGGGGGCTTTGGGGTGTGTACTGTTGTGCCGAGGGCGAGAGGCAGCAAAGTGAGTCACTTGTCCCGGCGCACACAGGGAGTGAGCAGAAGACCCAGGACTTGAGGCCAGGCCAGCTGGGCCCTGGTTCATGCTCTTAAGCAGCAGGAAGCAGCGTCTTTGGGAGCAGGGGTGCTAGGTGTGCGCAGAAGGAGGGAGCTGTGCCTCTGCTTGACTTTTCCGTCTTCCCATTCACCGCTCTCCGCTGGTCCGTCACCAGACACATCCAGGGGCAGGTGGGTAGGAGCGGCTGCCTGAGTGCAGGATCTGATGGGGGGTGGGGAGAACCCCATGCCGCGACCCAGGCTTCATGACGCGGGCCTCTGAGCCTCAGCATCGTCCTGGGGCCGGCTGGGACGGGACGCTGCCCAGTTCTAGGCACTGGCCCTGGACCGACGTGGCCTCAGTGATGCAATCACTAGGTTTGCCTGCCTGGGGCACTGCCCTCAGTAATAATGCTAATTAGGGCTATTATTAACATTCTGTTGTGATGATGGTAGTAACCACGGAGACAGTTTGGCGTTGTGGTCAGGAGACCAGACTCTGTGTCAGGCAGACGAGGCACACCTATCGTTGAAGGATCCTGCACCAGTGATTGGGCCTCCCTGTGCCTCAGTTTCCTCCTCTGCAAGGTGGGATGAAGTTGCCGGGGACGTTTGTTTCTGCGGGCCACCTGGGGCTCCCAGCCAGCCTGTCAGGGACAGAGCCTGAGCAAGGGATGCCCTGCAAGCCCCACCTCGGGCTTTCAGAGTGAGCCCCCCAGCATCCCACGGAAAATGCAGTCTGAGTTCCCACAGCCCCCGCAGCTGCCGTTATCACCCGATAAGCAGTTTCGGGCCCTGAGACGACAGCCCTCGGGCTGATGGCTTACACACTTCATCCTCAAGGCACCTTGCAGTTTAAATTAGGTCAGATCTCATTATTTCTCCAGATCCCTTTCCTTCAAGAAGATGGGAATTGGACAGGCTGCCCATGTTAGAGATAGGGTGCCTGAGGCCCACAGGAGGCCAGTCCCTTGCATTTGGCCTTAGGGGCAAAAGCTCAGGGTTCGTGTAAGGATTCTGAACTTGGCCTCCCTTATGTAGTTCCTGAATTAGGCTCCCAGAGAAAGAATGGGACACAGAGAGTGCTCGCACACACGATCATGGGTGGCTGTCGGGGGTCAGGGAGCTTCCAGAAGCCATCCATCCCAGGAACGAAGTCCCACTCCAGGCCTGTAGCTCCCACCATAACCCACCTTCTCTGCACAGATCCCAGGGTGATCACACAGGGGACTCCTGCTGCTGCCCGAGTCTGAGAAGGGGCAGGGGGTCTCGCTGGGCTGGGGGCTGGGGCTGTACATTCCTGAACCCGTGTGACTGATAAGCATATGCAGGCTGGGGCGCCTGGGGGGCTCAGGCATTAAGCATCTGCCTTCGGCTCAGGTCATGTTCACGGGGTCCTGGGATTGGGTCCCGCATGGGGCTCCCCACTCAGCGGGAAGCCTCCTTCTCCCTCTGCCACTCCCTCTGTTTGTGTTCCCTCTCTCGCTGTCTCTCTCTCTGCCAAACAAACAAACATATATGCACACTGCCCTTTACCAAGCCCCAGTCCAGACAGGCTGTCACCAACTCTGCGTATCTCCTTCTGTCCCCACAACAGCCTGGGGCTGGGGCTCGGTGCAGGTGCTCTGACCACGCCATGCGCAGGTGGGGAGAAGCCCAGGAGGTGAAGGTTGTTCAGGCATACAGCTGGTGGGAGGCGGCACCACCCAGGAACCCAGGGCTGGGTGCCCCCAGAACCCTTGCGCTGTCTCGTCTCCTCCCACAGGGAGCCGCTTGCCGAGAAGGCTGAGGCCGGGCTGGCTGTCGTAAGGCAGAGAGTCTGAACTCAGGCTCTGCCAAGCGCTTGCCTGCACCCTGACTCCTCTGCGTCCCATTCTCCCACCTGCAGGGGTGGGGGGTAACTCTCACCTCACCAGGTTGCCCCGTGGATCCTACGGCGGTGTGGCCTGTGCCCATCTCCTGCAGCGGACACGCCCTAAATCAGTTTCCATTTTCCTTTCCCTCAGTAGTCGAGCAAAGCGTTCCCTCTCCCAGACAAAATATTTACGTGTTCAGAGAAGCGCCTGTCCTAAGAAGGGGCAGGCGTGTTGGTAGATTTGGGGCAGCATGTCTGGCCTGGCGGCAGCTGGAAAAACCCTCTCTGCTCCCCAGACCACAGGGGCAGCAGCCCCGGGAGGCAGGCTCGGCCCCTCCCCCCCATCAAGAGTGGCCCTTTCATCTCAGAAGGACCACTTCCCCCAAATCACCCACATTCTCGGGGGCTGAGCTCATGTCACAATTCTGAGCTAATGAAGGACTTCTCTTGACTCATACCCTAAGGGATTACAGTTCTCAGACCCAGCCTTAAAGAGAAACAGACGCTCAGAGAAAGGCAGTTAGGTGTTCCAACACCCTTATACTGCTCTGAGATCGGACCCGCAGGGGCGCACACCAGTAAAACGACGGAAGCCTGCACTGGTGGGGCCGCAGGAAACAGCACACCCCCCAGGCTCTCCTCCTGGGGTCTTCTTCCCCAGCTCCGCAGCCTGTAGAACGGGGGAGCCCCGTTCAGGCTCAGCCACGCTTCTCCGCGACTGCGAAGCCCTCCCAGCCCCCGTCAGAATTACTGAGCCCTCCCGGAGGTTCCCGGAGGACATTGGCACGTCCCTCTGCCTCCCCCCAACTCCAGCCCCTCCCAGCCATTCATGGGCCGGTGAACACGGAGGTTGTGTGCTGAACACTTCGTTGGTCCAGGGTCCTTCCCATAACCCCTCACGTGGCGAGGATCGTCCTGTGACAGAGGGAAGAATCCGGGGGTCACTTGCCCAAGCCTTGGTGGGCCCCCACCTCGAGCACCATGCCTTCTTTCCAGGGGCCTGACCCTGGGTGGACTCAGGAGCCCCCGGGACGCCAGGGTGTAGAGAGGGGTGGGGCAGGGAGGCAGACGGGGCGCGGCACAGCCCAGCAGTACCACAGTCGGGGAACCCAGGGGCCTGTGGGAGCCCGACGGGCTGCCAGGGAGCCATGGAGCAGAACTCGACAAACCTTTGTCCTGATGTGGGAGTCAGCCAGGTGCGGAAGAGGGACAGGATGTCCGGGACAAAGCGAACACTGTGGGCCAAGTCGTGGAGGTGTGACAGATAATAGAGCGTCTGGGGAACAAGCTCTTGATGTTGTCCTTTTGGTAGAGTGGAAAGTGCAGGCTGGAGGCGGGCGGTTAGGAGCAGGTCAGCTCCCTGGGCAGGACAGCCCAGAGATGATGCTTTGTAAGTCAGCGCAAGCTGAAACGAGAGTCTCCAAGCATCGGCCACGGGTCTCAGGCTTTGGGCCTGCCTGCTTCAGTCAAGCATCTGGACTCGGCCATGGAGGCTTGCGGTGCTGACGTGCCGATGGCCGCTTGGCATGGAAACATGGCATTTCCAGGGACCTCAGCAGGCAGAACAAGGGACTGAAACGGACACAGTTGAAGAGGGAAAACCAGAATAACCTGCATTTGGGTGCCAGCGGCTGATTGCACAGACTGACAAGTTCCTGCCCAGACTTCTTTCTGTCCTCCATTGTCTTTAAAACGTCCATGTCCCGAGGCTAAGGGGTTTCCTGGCCCTGTGCACAGCAGGTCTTCTATAAAAACTCTGCAGTCACAGGGCGCCTGGGGGGATCCGTTGGTTAAGCATCTGGATCGAGCCTCCCATGGGCTCTGCTCAGCGGGGAGTCTGCTCCTCTGTCTGCCTCTGCCGCTGCTCCTGCTCTGCATCACTGGGTGTCCCGGCCTTGGGAGAGTCCTTCAGAGAAGGTGGCCGACGCCTTCCAGCGGGGGTCCTGCCCAGCAGAGCTCACGAGGCTCCCGCAGCTCGCAGCAGCTGGGGTCGCCCGAGCCCACACACCGGCCCCCGCCCCACCCAGGAGGGCATGCGGGCTGCCCCGAGACCTGGCCGCACCTCGGCCGGGTGAACAGCAGCTTCGGGGGAGGGTGCCGGGGGTGACTCTGCCTGTGGGAGCGGGCAGAGGGCAGCCACTTTGCCTGTGATGGACTAGGAGCAGCGGCTGGGCGGGCTGGTCAAGGGAGACTCGGGAAGCCAGGAGGCCTGGCACGCAGCGGCAGGCGCTCGGTGAGCAGTTGATGATTCGCGAAGAGCCCGCCGCTGTAGCTCTCCAGGCCTTCCCAGCCCCTGTGCCTGTTTGCTCAGCTGTAAGGGGGCATAAGTATTGGCCAAATGGTGGCGTAGGGTGGGCACCCAGCCCACGGGACCCCCCCTCAGCCAGCAAGCACTCCCTCTCTGCTTCTGAGACATGTCCACACCATAGCTGTTTTACCTCCAGAGACGGGGAACTCACTACCTTGAGTCTGAAACACCGCAGACACGGGTCCTGCCTTCATTCACAACCTTGTGCAGGAAGCGCACTGTGTCAGGCTCCGTCAGGATGACCTCACGGGGCTGACTCCTCTTGTCTTGATAGGGGGTGTTCCCAGTAGAAGGTCCAGTCTCCCAGGGAGGGGCCCTGGGGGAGGGGCCCTCCATGCTCAGGCGATCGCCCAGAGCCTGCAAAGGCTGGGCCCCCAACCCTCTTGTGGGCAGCCAGGAAGCCAGAGCCCCCCCTCCCCCCCGTGGGACTGTTCCACAGCTCAGCGTACCCTGCCTTCACCTGCCGCTCCCTCAGGAGAGAGGGGACTCTGGGGAACCCCTCCCCAGGGGTGCCCATCTATAGGCAGGTTTCAGGGACAGCAGTCAGGGGCGATTCCTGCCCTGCCCTGCCAGTGGGGGGAAGGGACTGCCTTGGGGAGAAACCGAAGTGTTGGGACACCCTGCCCCCAAGCTGAGGCCGCGCTAACCTGGAAGGGGAGGTGGCGGAAGGCCACGGGGCCAGAGGCCCAGGTGAGTGCAGGGGCCTCCTTAAGCCTCAGCCCCAGGGCCATCTCCTCCTCTGGGAACAGCAGGCCATTCCTGCCAGGCAGGTCAGAGCCCTTTGTTGTCAGAAAGCACCAAAAATGATCTGCCCACCGGATTTCCAGACCTCCTTTCTGGCCTTTTCCCGAAGCTGCCGACAGGCCTGCTTCCCCAGGGAGCGAGGCACCCTTTCCTCGCTCGCCATGACCTCCCCAGGAGAGCCCATCCCGGCTGGTGAGTGGCCTGGGCAGGCCCCAGGAAACCCGGCTCTGAGTCACCTGGGACGGCATCGCCCAAGCCCTTCCAGGAAAGGGTCAGATCTGTCGTTTTCCTCTGGAAGCACCAGGTGGGACTTGCTGGCGTCCCCTCCTTGAAACCACGGGAAAGCCGGATCCCCGTCCTGGGGCTGGGCTGCGTTAGGTTTGGGGCTTAGGAGCCGGAAAACGGCCATCTTCCACTCAGGAATCCCACTTCTGGGAACTTATCCCAAGGAAACAATCCAACAGGAAAACCACGCTGTGCACAAACATGTCCCACACAGGGGTTATTTATAATGGTCCAGCCCCGGAAATAACCCCCGTGTCCAGCAGCGGGGGAGCCGCCAAGCTCTTCAGCTGTTTGCTAAAAACCACAGGGTTATGAGATAGAGCGAGCGGGGCAGTGGAGGGCGGGCTTGGAGGCTCTGGATCAGCCCCCCTGTGAATCCTGAAACCTCCCCCCACACCCCCCCACCGCATCTCCACCCACCCCCCACCCCCCCCCCCCCCCCCCGCCCTCCTTGAAGAAACCCCTCCCTCCTGGGATTCACCCGGAGGGGGTGGGTCCCAACCTCCAGGAAAGGAATCTGGCTGACAAGCATCCCACAAGATTCTTATCACCAGGTACGTGGGAGAAACCCTGGTCCTGGCTCAAATCACAGCTTCAGTGATGCCATTGGCTTAAGCCTTGTGAAGTCTTGGTGGTTGCGTCTGCGAAATGGGCCTAGCTCCACGGCCTGCCCCTGGGGTGGGGACAGGGTTAGAGATGGCCCCAATGAGGCTGGGCTCTGGCAGCTTCTGTCACCACTCACTCAGCCTGTGTCTCCCTCTCCCCCTCCCCCTCCTCCCTCCCTTTCCTGGGGCTCAGTCTCCCTTCTCTCCCAGTCCTGGGACTTCCAAAGAATTTACATCAGTGGGGCGCCTTTGTGGCTCAGTGGGTTAAGCCTCTGCCTTCAGGTCAGGTCATAATCTCAGGGTCCTGGGATTGAGCCCCATGCTGGGCTCTCTGTTCAGTGGGGAGCCTGCTTCCCCCTCTTTCTCTGCCTGCCTCTCTGCCTACTTGTGATCTCTCTGTCAAATAAATAAATAAAATCTTAAAAAAAAAAAAGAATTTACATCAGTCCACTCCACCCAGGCCACACAGGTTGGTTTGAGGACGTCAAATACCCCGGAGCTGTGGGAATGTTTCTGTGGGGGTCTCCACCATGCTGAGAGCCCCTGGACCACGAGGGGTGACTCCATCTCTGAAACTGTGTGCCGCCTCTTCCTGGCTCTCGAACAGGTTCTCCACCTGCGTTCATAGGCGGGTGCACCTGCCATGGGAGGGACCCACCATGGACCCCCAAATATACACCTGAACCTCAGCTTCTGGGGGTCAAATAGGCATGATGACTCCTGTCTCCCTAGCAGGCTTGCTGGGAGGACAGAAGGAGAAAATGGCCCAGGAGACAAGGGTTCTGTGAACTGGACAGCCCCTGGGTCACATGGGGCTGGGTAGGGGCCCTCCAGCAGGGGAGGCCCTGTGGCCTGGGGGCCGCAGAGGGGGCGGTCAGGTCTGGGGGTACCCATCAGGGAGCTCTCCTGCCGCTGCCCCTCCCTTGGTCCACATCCCACTGCCCCGAGGTATGTCTTTTTGATAATTTAGAGTAATTATATTTATTTGTAAATGAAGTAATGCATGCAGTTAGGTTAAAAAATAAGTCAAAGGACACCAACATGATCAGAAGGAAATGAAACATCTCCTAGCCCTTCCCTTTCTTTTCTGTGTTTTTTTTTTTAAATGTGTGTTTTTTTTTTTAAAGATTTATTTATTTATTTGTTTGAAGAGTGAGAGCATGAGCAGGGGTGGGAGTGGGAGGAGAGGTAAAGAGAATCCCAGGAGGGCTCCAGCCCAGCATGGAGCCCGGGTCCCTGGGGCTCGATCAAGACCTGAGCTGAAACCTAGAGTCAGAAGATCAACCAACGGAGCCCCCAGGAGCCCCTTCACCCGCCCACTTTCCTTTCTTTTCCTTCTCCTGGGAATAGCGGTTTCCATGCATACTTGTTCCTTCTGGTTTTGGCCTCCATGTTTCTCAGTAAGACGTTTCCATTACTGCTGCTTGATTTTTCAATTCTAGTCATTTCTGTTGCCTTCTGGTCAGGACAAATGAGGCTCAGCTCTTTTCAGCCGTCCCATCCTCCTCCCTCTCCCTCTCATCCCCTGGAGGGCTCTATTCGCTTCTTCCTTAACCACTGGTCAAGGGTTTTATTAGGATTATGTAAATGTTAACTGGCGTTGGGGGGAGTCACCAAGTGGTCCGCGACAGTTCCTTTTCTTGTAGTTCTGTTCGTGTGTGCCCTGAGTTAACACATTAAAAACAAAACAGAACAACCTCGTAAGGCATTTAAATGTGTCTTCTTAATTTTTCCAGCTGACTCAGCATGCTCCTAGAGACAGTGGTGTTAAATGCTCAGGCATGTGGCTATCTCTCTCTCTCTCTCTTTTTTCTTTAAAGATTTTATTTGACAGATCACAAGTGGTAGGCAGAGAGAGGTAGGCAGAGAGAGAGGGGGAAGCAGGATACCCTCTGAGCAGAGAGGATCCCCACTGAGCGGAGAGCCCAATGCAGGGTTAGGGCTCCATGCAGGGCTCGATCCCAGGACTCTAAGACCATGACCTGAGCTGAAGGCAGAGGCTTAACCACTGAGCCCCCAGGCGCCCCAGGCACGTGGCTATCTTATCTAGTCTTCACCAGGGGCCCATGCAAGCTGAGGGCTCCTTTCTCTGCTCTGGGGCCTCTGAGCGCTGGGGGCCAGAGCCCAGCCAGCCTTGGGAAACCCCCCTACCCCCACCCCAGGTTAGCTGTCCTGTTCCAGTGTCTGTTCTCAGAGCCTATGAGGGCATGTGCTCCAGAAGCTTCCTGGAAGATATACAGTAGTGACTTCTTCTTCTTCTTCTTCTTCTTCTTCTTCTCCTTCTCCTTCTCCTTCTCCTTCTCCTTCTCCTTCTCCTTCTCCTTCTCCTTCTCCTTCTCCTTCTTCTTCTTCTTCTTCTTCTTCTTCTTCTTCTTCTTCTTCTTTTCTTCTTCTTTTCTTCTTCTTCTTCTTCTTCTTCTTCTTCTTCTTCTTCTTCTTCTTCTTCTTCTTCTTCTTCTTCTTCTTCTTCTTCTTCTTTTTTTGCGACCTTGCATTTCTGAAAAAGTTTACATCCCAGCCTCACACTTAGCTGATTCTCTCTGTGGGCATAGAATCCAGGCAGGAAATCCTTTTCCCTCAGACCTTTAAGGCAAACTGATTACTCTGGGGCCTTCTAGCTTGCAGAGTTTTTAATGAGAAGTCCAATGCCAGGCTTCTTAAATATTTTGTTAATTTAAAAACATATGCACAGAGTTTCAAAAATCAAATAAAATTATATGGCTTTAAAGGAAGCAACCGAAATAACCTAGTCCCCTGCCTCCTGTCTCCTGTCTCCACCCCTGATGTGTGCTTTCCAGAGGCAACTAGATCCTTCTGTGACTTACCCGCATATTTGCAAACAACACACGCCGCTCTTCACGGGCTCTCCAGTAGAGTGTTAGCGCTGCCTTTCTCTTAGGGACCAGGAGGGTTTAGTCAATGCAGGCACTTGCTGTCCCCTCCCCTGTCCTCCCAGGATAGCTATATCGCCATTTTGTCCATGTAGTATACTCTACATATAAACAATATGGCCAACAGAGCGACCAGATGTCCTATGACTGCATTTCTTTCCTTGTAGGACTTTTGGGTTTTCCAGGGGATTAATAATTGCCTCCTTGTTTGACTTGCTTGGTTTACTTTTGCGCTTATCACTAATACAACCACCAAACTCTGGCTGCGCTCTAATATTCCTTCTAAGACAGCCAAGCTTTGGGGGGGAACCCATGAGTTGTGCTCCCTTGCTTGGCCAGCTCCTCGGGGAACCCTCACTGTCCCACTCCGCACTGATTGCTCCAGGCTCCAACACTTTCACCCTCTGGCTTCTCCTGTCCCATCGCTTGGGGATTTCCTGTTTCCTGAATTTCATTTCCTTGAGTCTTATTTCTCAGTTTCATTCCTAATTTTGGAGAAGGGTTGTCTGGGAAAATTTTTCTTTTCTTTTTTACGGTTTTATTTATTCATTTGAGAGAGTGAGTAAGCAAGAGAGAGAAAGAGAGAGACAGAGCATGAGCAGGGCAGAGGGAGAGGGAGAAGCCGACTTGGGACCCGGGAGTCTGACATGGGGCTCGATCCCAGGACTCCAGGATCATGACCTGAGCTAAAGGCAGACGTCTAATTGGCTGAGCCACCCAGGTGCCCCTTTTCTTTTCTTTTTTAATCTGAGAATGACTTACCCTACCCCCTTGATGGCTTGGGTACTGACGTATTTTCCTTGGGACACTGAAGTCCTTGCTCCGTGGTCTTCCAGCTCCTGGAGTTGCCTTGTTAATGTTACTATGCCAATGTTACTATGTTTCTATGATTACTATGTTACTATGTCAATGTTACTATGTTAATGTCAATGTTACTATGTTACTATGTCAATGTTACTACGATTCCTGATCTTCTGTATGTGGCCTCCTCTCTCTGTCTCTCTTTCTGGATGCTTTTAGGAGCTCCTCAATCTTAGTGTTCTGAAATTTTACAAGGGTTGTCCAGTATGGCCATTCCCCCCACCCCCCACCGCCACCCAATTCTATGCTGGCCTTTTGTGTCCAGCAGTCCCTGATAACTGTTTGGTATTATATCTTTAATACTTCCCTTCCCTCCATTGTCTCCCATTAGATACGGGACAAAGAGTAGGGGGTGTTAAGTGAACAGCACAGAGACTCCAGAATCCCTGGCCCCTTCCCTATCCTAGGCAGCACATTTGAGGATTATGTGGAGGGATTTAGATAATCTTAGAGAACTATCTCTAAATCCAGACACTTGGGGAGGGTGTTGCCCCAGCCCCCACCCAAAGTAAGGATGTCTCCTGGTGCAGCCTGATGCCAATGAATAAGACTTTGAACCTACCCAGTGCTTCTCAGCCCTGCCCACCAGGCTTACCTCCTTAGATAGTCTTTTTTTTTTTTTTAAGATTTTATTTATTTATTTGACAGATGGAGATCACAAGTAGGGATAGAGGCAAGCAGAGAGAGGAAGGGAAGCAGGCTCCCTGCTGAGCAGAGAGCCCCATGCGGGGCTCAATCCCAGGACCCTGAGATAATGACCTGAACTGAAGGCAGAGGCTTTAACCCATTGAGCCACCCAGGCACCCCCTCCTCTAGATATTCTGATTGGATTGGTGGGTGATGGGGCAAGTGCCCGGAACCAAGAACCACTGAGTTGACCACCAGCTTTGTTTACAGAGCCTGACCAACTGCCTCATTAGGACCTGACTTGCCTGCAGGGGCTCTGAACGTGCAGGATCTCCATTACAAAGCTGGGTCCTGGTGTTGGCTCTTAGCCAGGTTGACCCTCTTCTTCTTCTTCTTTTTTTTTTTTTAAAGATTTTATTTATTTATTTGACAGAGAGAGATCATAAGTAGGCAGAGAGGCAGGCAGAGAGAGTGAGAGGGAAGCAGGCTCCCTGCTGAGCAGAGAGCCCGATGCGGGACTCGATCCCAGGACCCTGAGATCATGACCTGAGCTGAAGGCAGCGGCTTAAACCACTGAGCCACCCAGACGCCCTAGTTGACCCTCTTCTTGAGAGAGGGCGCAGGTCTTCTGCTAGTTTTTCAGAGTCTCAAGATGCTCGTCCCATGAGGACTCTGGTGTATTCCCAGGCTGGTCAGCTATTTCCCCAGCAATCCCACCTGCCTCACTGTGTGGCTTAGGGCTCCCGCCAGCCCTTTCTCGTGCATTTGAATTAACTCCATCTCCAGGCCAGGTCCAGAGGCTCAGAGAGGGGTGTGACTTGCCCAGGGCCACCTGCCAGCAAGTATCAGACCAGAGACCCAACTCTGAGTCTGGGCTTTTCTATTTAACCCAACTTTCCCTCTCATCATTCACTCATTCAACAAACACTCACTGAGTTCCCAGGCTCTATGCTGAGAGGGCCCTGAGAAGAGCGGTGACCAAATGGTGGCCTGATGAGATGGTTGTTAGAGTGACTCATGTCCCACCTTCTCTCTGCCCAGCAGTGGGCTCAGCTGGAGGTGGGGGTGGAGGGAATTACTGTCACTGATGGGATTGTATCAGACGGGACGGGGCGGGGGGCAGCCTGGAGGGGGCTGGGATGCCGGGCCCACAGCGGCAGAAGCTGCGGTAACAGTTAAGGTCTTTGCCGACTTCTATTCCACACTCGGCACTGGAACATTCAGAGGAGATTGGTCCCTCCCTGATCTTTGCAGCGGGGAGCATTGCTGCTTGTAGACCCGGGGTGAAGGCGGCACCCCCTGTCTGGTGTGCAGGGCACTTGGGGGGATGGGGGGCGGGCAGGTGTGGCCCAGAGGTCTCTGACACAGATGGCGTGCCTGCAGACACCGGGGCCATGCCCGGAGGGTCTCAGAGAAGGTCCGGGTTTGTCCTCAAGGAGGGAGTATACAGTTGGGGGAGGCAGGCAGAAATCACCCATCACAGGTGAGCATGCCAGCCTGGGCTTCGCCCTTCCCAGGACGGCGGTGACAGTCACAGGGATACACAGCTGGGCTCAGAAACCCAGTGTCTGGGACCTGGAACTTACCAAGGCAGTAAACCCTCTAATCATCCTACAATGTTGCTTTGCACCTGCATCAATTTGATCAAAATAAACATTTCAAGTAAGTTACAAGTGTTCATACCTGCTCTACTGTTTCCTCTTCTGTTGTTTTTGGTTTGTTTTGTTTTGTTTCCTAATATAGTGGGCATGTAGAGTGTAAAATTGCACTGGGCTTCTCTTGTGCCCTGACAGCCCGAGGGAGGCAGAGTGGGTGTGGAAAGCACACGAAGGTTCGCCCACCAGAGTGACAACATTCGAGACCCTGCTGGGCGGGCTGTGAAGCTGTCTGGCCTCAGCCAGTGGAACAGAAGCCGTGTGCGGTACGACCCAACCGCTCTGTGTCTAGGTCTAGGCTCCAAGTTTGAGCTCACGTAAGTCGGACTGTACCAGAATGTCTACAGCGGCGTTGGTGTTTATAGCAAAACACGGGAAACAAGTGTCCTTCAAGAGAAAGGTGAAAGTGACCTATGTATGCAGTGGATATTAGAAGAGACTCTCAGCTGGGGGCGGTTTTGTCCCCGGGAGCCATTGGGCAAGGCCTGGAGATCATTTCAGCTCCCGCGACTAGGGGTGGCAGGGCTACCACCCAAGGGACAGAGGCCGGGGACGCTGGTAAACATTCGAGGATGCACAAGACAGCCCCTCTCTGTCCCCACTCTGAAGACATAAAGTCCAAGATATCAGCCTTGCTACACAGCCAAGCAAGTGAGCGAACTACAGCCTCCGTGTACCAGGGAAATAATGAGGGAGAAGCATGTGGCCAAAGAACACAGAGAGCACAATACCAGTTAAATAAGGTTCAAAAGCATGAACATCAAGTGGTCTATTATAAGGGGGAAATATAGGATGCCGACGGAATAATTCATGCAACGTTCAGACTCGTGGGGTCAGGTGGGCTGGGGCACGTGACCAGGAGGAGCCCCAGGGGCCTTCAAAAGTGGCAATGACTTCCTACGCGGGGCCGCGGCTGCCCGGCTCCTGCTGTGTCTCTGTTTGTTAGAATGTAAAACAGTTCTTTTTTCTTTTAACGTTAAGATTTTATTTTTAAAAATTCTCACTTATTTTTTTTAAAGATTTGATTTTTCAGTAATCTCTACACCCAACATGGGGCTCGAACTCACGATCCTGAGATCAAGAGTAGCACTGACTGGGCCAGCAAGGAGCTCCTGAGATAGCTCCTAGTAAGAATAATGTGGATTTTTAAAAAAGATTTTGTTTATTTGAGACAGAGAGAGAGAGTGAGAGAGAACATGAGCAGAGGCAGAGGAGAAGCAAGCTGAGCAGGGAGCCGAGGCGGGGCTGAATCCCAGGACCCTGCGATCATGACCTGAGCTGAAGGCAGATGCTTAACCCACTGAGCCACCCAGGTGCCCCAAGAATAACGTTTTTAAGTGTGTTAAGGTAAGATGTAGAGGTAGTCCTGCAAAGAGCTCCCTGACTCAGTTTCCCTTGTGGCGGAGTCTCCTTCCTGCCTTGCTCCTCAGGGCAATGGTATGAGGGGATGTCGGCAGCTGAAGGGGGAGGAGGGAATTTCGGGGGCTCTAGCTGGGAAGGGAGGGGTGCCGATGTGGACACCTCCCAGTTGGTCCCTATTAGGGCCTTCCACCCCAGGAACCCAAGGGGATCCATCCGTCCTGTCTCTGGCTGGCCTGGCTCTGCAGCCTAGCAGCCTGAGCTGACCCTCTCTGATCTGTGCCTCCCTACACACCTGTCACGCGCTCTCCACCAAACAAAAGTCTGGCCAGGTTTCTGCTCTAGGGCCCTGTGCCTCCCAGGGCCATCCCCTGGGTTAAGCTGCAGGGTTTTGCCTGCCCGTGAGGTCCCGTGGCTCCAGCTCCTCCTGTCTCTCTGAGACGTCAGCGCTTCTAGGCAGCGGTCCTGTGCCCTGCGGGCCTCCTGCCCGCTGTGGGCACACTGGTCAGCGGTGTGAGTGAAGGAGCCCACCTCCCCCAGACCTCCCACGGCTGCTCTCCAGGGACCAATATCCAAGCACTCTCTGAGTGGTGGCCCCACTTTCTGCGCAGTTTCCTCCCCTAGAAACGTGGGAGCTGAGACCCTTGATCACAAACTCTTATGTTCTTGAGGTTTCCCCTTTTCTGGGCTGCTCCCATCCTCAAAGGAAGCTGGCGGCAGCCCAGGGCCCTACCCGACATCCTTTGTAGCCCAGTTTGCCAGGGGGCAAGCACTAGGTTCCTGGATGTCCTTGTTTTATTGTACCTCAGTGTTGGCCTCTGGAAAATGGGTGCAAACGTCCTTATCAGAAGACTGTGCTGGTCCAGAGGATGGGAAGAACATGCAGGGGGCAGAGGCATAGTTCACCTTTCCAGGGCTTTGCAAGAGCTCTGCTTGACACTGGCCCTGCTGGGAAGGGCTGAGAGGAGGAAGCCGTGGCTCAGAGAGGTTATGTAAAAGAGTGGCCTGAGGTCACCCAGCAAGTCAGCAACGGAGGAGCCAGGACTTGGCGCTCCAAACCTGCAGTGATTTGTCAGCAGGAATAGCTGGGACGCTCGGACTCTGGCTGCCATCCAGAGGCTTGGGGAGTCTCTGTGGCTTGGTTACAACGTGGAAGGCCTGCAGCATGAGGAAGCGGTGTGGGGGGCTGTGGGCCTGGCACAGTGCAGGCCCCCAACATGGTAGGACCATAGCCACAGTGCTGGGGATGCCCAAAGCATCTGGTCCACTCGCCTCTCTGAAAAGAGGCAGTAGTGTGTGGGGTCAGGGGCACTCTTAGGCTCCGGTGGTCCTGGGTTCAAACCCCAGCTCACTGGCTTGCAAGCTGTGTGACCTTGGACAAGGGACTTAACCTAGGTGAGCCTCAGTTTCCCCTCTTGTAAAAGGGGGATCGAGGGCTCCCACGTAATGGGGTTGCAGTTAGGACTCAGTCAGATAATCCGTGCAAAGCTGTATAAAACCCTAGCAATGCTGGTACATGGAAAGTGCTCAGTCACTTTATTAATAATAATTATGGTCACTGGGTGCCTGGGTGCCTTGGAGAAGCATCTGCCTTCAGCTAAGGTCATGATCTCAGGGTCCTGGGATGGAGTCCTGCTTCTCATCAGGCTCCCAGCTCAGCCATAGGTCTGCTTCTCCCTCTCCCGCTGTCCCTCCCCTCCCCATGTTCTCTCTCAAATAAATACATAAAGAGTCTTTTAATAAAAAGCAATTATGGCCACTTTTCCATGGGCCCTGATTTCTTAGGCACAGAGGCCTTTCAGCCCTACATGGTGACCCCCTGCTTACAGGGTCCCCCAGGGTGGGCAGAGAAGACAGAAACATTCAGCCATCGGGCAACCTTCCCCCGGCTGTCTGTACCAGAGTCCTTGCACGTGCACACGCCTCTGAATATTGCCCATAAGTTCACACGGTCATCTGAGCCTCGTGGAGACAAGCAAGCCAAGACAAAGGACATAGAATCCTAGAAGGACTCATGAGCATCTTAGCGGGTTGCTCTGATCAGCACATGTGGGCTGGCATAGCGTCCCTGGCTCATTCTGGGCGCTGGGTTAAGTGGTAGGTGGTTCATTATTATTGCTATTGACTATTGGCCCCTGGGAGAGGCCATACACGCGTCCCCCTGCAGCTCCCAGAGCCCTCTGCACCCCTGCTCTACTGCCTTACCTCACTCTGATGCCCCCCACCCAGATCACTATCACCTACCTTTGGGGTCTTGGCTTGTGTATTTCCCTCCATTTGGACTATCCCAATGCTCTCCACCCCCCTCCAAAATCTGACAAACTCCTACTCAGTGTTCAAGATTCAACTCAGGGGGCACCCGGCTGCCTCAGTCAGGAGAGCATTTGACTCTTGGTCTCAGGGTCATTGAGTTTGAGCCCCATGTTGGGAGTAGAGATTACTGAAAAACAAAAAAGTTTCAACTCAGATGTCACCTCCTCCAGGAAGCCCAGCCGGGTGCTTCAGGATGTTGCCTTGATGGTATGTTCTACAGTCTCTCTGGGGTACTCAGCGCAACACGGCCAAGAGCATTTTCCATATATGCCCGAGCATATGTTGATGCGTGTATGTACTTTCATGTAGACATACTTACAGAATTATGCTCCGTTTGCGTGGTCAGTAAGCCAATGAAGGGATGTGACCTTGAGCAAGTGATTTCCCTTCTGGGGCCCAGTTGCCTCAACTTCAAAACGAGGGGCTCAGATTGAATTGGTCACATGCTGAAGGGTCATGCATTCACCCTGCAAACATCAAATGGCATCTGCTCTGGGCTCTGTGCTCCCTTCCCAGTGGGGAGACAGGCTGCTTACCGCCACTGTGTGGTCTTACTAGCAGTTCCCAGGGCCACAGACCCTGTGTTTTGAAATAGTTTGTCTATTATGTGTCCGTATACTGGCTCTCCACAATAATTATGTGCTTTTAAATGGACACGCACTGGGAGATTTTGAAGGAAAATAAAATAGGAGAGTCAGGGAGAGTCAGTATCTTTATTATTTAAGAGACCCCCAACTATTTATACGGGGCATCGAGAGAATTACTGTGCTAGAGAGCCATGATTCGGTTTTACTGTTTTCAGGACAAAGCTGAGCTTGTCATGACCAGAAAGCTAGACACCAAGACACATGACATTTCTGAGCTCATGACTTGGGGTACAAGGTCTGTTGGACTGAGAATATTTTAGGGAACTTGGCACCTTTTGCTGGACCCTGAGGGACATTGGCCTTAGGGAGGGGACCTGGCTTGACCATTTCCTCTTGCTTTAGGACCCTGTCTTAGCTTGGCCCTCCCAACCTCCTGATGTCTGATCTCATTCTGTGCAAGCCTGTGCAGCCACAGGTGTGGGGAACAGAGAGTCTCCCTCAGGCCACTGGGTAGCCTCTTCTCTAGTGGGAGTCTTTGCTGCACCAGGGGGGACATTAGGGACACTTTTGTGGGTCCTAGCTGGGGGACTCCTGGTTGGGTCCGATAGTCTGTGGTGCTGCAAACAAACCCTATTTAGATGCAGGCTTTGTTTTTCTTTTTTTTTTTGAAGCTGCTGGGCCTGGAGAGGCATGGGACTGAGATGAAGGCCGCAGGAACCACCTGGGGCCACGGACCGGTGAGAAGGGCGTTCCCATGAGCTCAGGGTTACCCATCCCCACCACTTCCCTAGTGAGTCCACAAGTCCTCTTCTCACCTCTCCCAGAAGCAGCTCTGTGCACAGCCTGCAGGGAGCTAGCTGTTCCATCTAGCTTCCTGGGCTAAGACAGGCTTGCAGCCTCCCAGGTGTGAGCTGAAACCCTCTCCCCACCCAAATTCATCCGGGCTGGGCTGGGCCTATGGAGAACAGGGGCTCACCTGGGCCAAGTCATGGGAACCCTGAACTCTTCTGGGGCTTCACCCTCAGAGCTCTGCTCCTCCCACTCATCCTCTCCCTACCAC
Source organism: Meles meles (assembly GCF_922984935.1). Taxonomy (NCBI): domain Eukaryota; kingdom Metazoa; phylum Chordata; class Mammalia; order Carnivora; family Mustelidae; genus Meles; species Meles meles. The sequence goes on along the minus strand of NC_060071.1, from coordinate 146,247,576 downwards.
CCTCTCCTGAACAACTACCTGGAAAGAGGGGCGCATGGGTGGGGAATGAGGTACTGAATAGTGACCTCTCTGTGCACCTCCCCATCCCTTCAAGAGCGGGCCAGAGTGAGCCTCTTAAAAGGCAAATCAGGTCAGGTTGCTTGGTGCTAACCCCCTACTGCTTTCCCAGCTGCCTTAGAATCATTCAGGATCCGGCCCCCACTGACCTCATCTCTCAGCCCTTCCCTGGCCCATTCCCAGCCCCACCTGCCTTCTTTGTATAGGCGACTAACAGGCCAACCCTAGGGCCTCTGCACTCCCCTCCCTTCACCTGGAGGGCCCTTCCCGCCTCATCTTTGTCCTTTCTGCTCAGGTCTCAGCTTAGATGCACCTCCTGAGTGGTCCTCCTTGACCACGGGATCTAAAGTAACTGATTATCACTTTCTGTGACAGCAGCTTGTCTTAATCCCCTGCGCAGCACTTAGGAGCCGCCTCCCGCTTATCTAGTGTTTATCATCTCCCTCTCCTCCTCCCCGGAGACTGCAACGTCCCCCCAGAGGGTAGTGACCTCTGCTGTCCTGCCCTGCGGAATCCCCCGTGGGTTTGGAACAGGGCCGGTGTAGAGAAGGTGCTGGGTGTGCAGGCGGCCAACGAATGGTTGAGCAACTGGAAATGGGGCCATCAGCTACCGCGCGGGCGCGCGCTCCAGGCCGTGGTGGCTCCCAGTCGAGCGCGCGCGGGTTTTATGTTATTGCGGGTCTCGGGGGAGGGACGCCCCCCTCGGACCAGCCGGCAGCAGGCGCGCTGTAAACACGCTTCGGGGGACTCAAGGATAATGAGACAGACTCCCACGCTGGGGGAACACCCCGGGTGCCCAGAGAGGCTGCCGGTGGGACGGGGTTTCTGCTGGTGGGTCGGCGACCCCCGACCCTGCCGTTAAAGCCCGGGTGGGAGACCTTCCTCCATCCCCTCCAATGGTCTCCTCCTTCAAATCCCCGACTCTCCCTCGAAGCCCGGGGACTAGCGGTCGGGTGGGCGGGGGAGCAGTGCTCTGAACGCAGCTCCGGCCGGGGGGGGGGGCAAGTTCCCTGTGCCCTCGCCCCCTGGGACAGGGGAGCGGGTACACACCGTGCTCGGAGACACGTCTGGCGAGGCCCTGGCCCTCCGGGGCGCAGACGCAGGAGCCACAGCGCTGGGCTGGAGTGGAAACGCAGCCCTTCCGCGTGCTCAGGCTGGGGACGGGAGTGGAGATGGGGGCGGAGGAGTCGGGGACAAGGAAGGGGACAAAGAGCCGCCCTGCCTCCGGGGACAGCGACCCCCGAGTCAGAGTCCCATTGTTCGTCGGATCTCTCACTACGCCGGGCTCTGGTGCCCCCGGGAGGGAGAAGCGGCGCTGTCCTTCGGCTCCCGGGAATTTGTTTATTTGGGGCGGGGGAGGGTGCGCGGGGGACGCAGGCCTGGGAGGGGGCTCAGCGTCCATTCCCGCGCGTCTCCTTTAAGGAAAGCCCTGCCCTACCTTTCCCACCGTCCCCCTCCCCGCAGCCGTACCTGCATTTTAAAAGCGCCCTGTAGCCCAGGGATTGGCCAAGGCCGCGTCCTCCCGGCGCAGAAACTTGAACCGCCCGGAGGGGGGTTGGAAGCCGGGTGGCTGGACTGTACCATCTCCTCGGCGTCCCCCGCTTGCGCCCCGCCCCTCCCACACACCCCCGAAGAGGCCCAATCGGATGGTCGGGGGGGCGGGACCGCGGCTCGAATGCGCCTCTGGCAGGGCGCCGGGCGGGCGGGCGCACGGCGCTGGGGGACGTCGGGGGCCGGCCGCGCCTCTGCCCGTCCCCTCGCTCCCCCCGGAGGCGGAGCCGGCCGAGGCGCCCCGCCCCCTCCCCGCCCGGAGTGGGCGGGGCGGCCGGGGCTCCGGGAGCTGGGCCGGGGGCGGGCCTCCGCCTGCTTCGCCCGAACCCGGAGAGCGCCCGGCACGGCGGCCGCCGACGCAGCAGCGGTCCCAGCTCGCCGAGCCCCGAGCCCCGCTGTTCCCGGGCGGCCCCGGGCGAACGCTGCGTGAGGGCGCGCGAGGAGGCGCGGGGCGGCCCGCACGCGCCCCCGGCCGCCCCCTGCCCGTGAGCGCACCGGCCCAGCGCCGCCCCGGCGCGGGGAGCGCCGGCCGGGCGAGGGCGCGGGCGATGCCGCGGTGACGGCCCCGCCATGGCGAAGCCCCCGGCGGCGGCGGCGGCGGCGTCGGAGGAGCTGAGCCAGGTGCCGGACGAGGAGCTGCTGCGCTGGAGCAAGGAGGAGCTGGCGCGGCGGCTGCGGCGCGCGGAGGGCGAGAAGGTGGGCCTCATGCTGGAGCACGGCGGCCTGATGCGCGACGTGAACCGGCGGCTGCAGCAGCACCTGCTGGAGATCCGCGGCCTCAAGGACGTGAACCAGCGGCTGCAGGACGACAACCAGGAGCTACGCGAGCTCTGCTGCTTCCTCGACGACGACCGGCAGAAGGGGCGCAAGCTGGCGCGCGAGTGGCAGCGCTTCGGGCGCCACGCGGCCGGCGCCGTGTGGCACGAGGTGGCCCGCTCGCAGCAGAAACTGCGCGAGCTCGAGGCGCGCCAGGAGGCCCTGCTGCGCGAAAACCTGGAGCTCAAGGAGCTGGTGCTGATGCTGGACGAGGAGCGCGCGGCGCTGGCGGGGGGTGGGGGCGGCGCGGGCGGCGGCGGCGGCGCGGGCTCCCGCAGCTCCATCGACAGCCAGGCCAGCCTGAGCGGGCCGCTGGCCGGCGGCGCGGCGGGCGCGGGGGCCCGCGACGTGGGCGACGGCAGCAGCACGTCGAGCGCGGGTAGCGGAGGCAGCCCGGACCACCACCACCACATCCCGCCCCCGCTGCTGCCCCCGGGGCCGCACAAGGCCTCCGACGGCAAGGCAGTAGCCACGCGCAGATCCCTGGACGACCTGTCGGCGCCACCGCACCACCGAAGCATCCCCAACGGCCTGCACGGTAAGGACGGCTCGGGTCCGGGAGCGCGGGTGTCAGGCCCACGGCCCCTTCCCCCGGGGCGGTCGGGACTCCAGACCCCTCCTCCAGCTGGCATCCAGACCCAAGGGCTGGGAGATCCCGCGCCCACCCGCAGTGGGGTTTTGGGTGACGTTTTTCTGATCAAGTGATGGAGGCGTGACCCGGCCCAGCTCCAAGTCCGCAGCCGGGCCGCGGACCCACTGGACCTCAGAAAAGTTTCTCTCCTGTGCATTTATCAGCATTCGTGTCGGCACTGCAAGGCCGGTTGGGGAGCCTCATCCCAACCTGGAAATCCTGGTCCAGGAGTGGACAGTTCTTGCGGGGAGAGGTGCGTGGGGGCGGGGGAAGAAAGGCCCTTTGGGTACAGGTGAATTTCCCCTCTTATTTGGAGCAACAGACAACCCTAAACCTGGGCAGCATCCGTGTGTGTGTGGGGGGGGGGTGTGTGAAATTCCACCTGCGGTTCTCTGTGCCGCCTGCGGGCTGAGACTCCCAGGAAGCCGGGCCAGAGGAACCCAGCCAGGAGCCTCTAGTTTGCTTTCAGTCCCGAACTTCTCAGGGTGGGTGGACCTTTCTCAGCCGAGGCTCTTTCCAGAGGGATATGTGCTTGGAATGGGTCCTGGCTTTTCTCCTCTGCCTGCCTCAGTTTCCTTGATCTGTAGAGTGGAGTTGATCTCTGCCTTGTGGATTTGAGGGGGAGATAAAAATTCTCCCAAGGGACCTGTAAACTGTTGGTGGCCTTAGAGGAAGTGTGGTGGTGGTAGGTAGCCTGGGTGTGGGTGGAGGACCTTTGGCCTCAGGAAAGCTTGGCTAGTGTCTTCCACGCCCATGTGACCTATGGGGCCCAGCTTGGGTCTGTGAAGCAGAACCTCGCCTGCCGTTCCCGGCCCCCGATGCGTGGCCGTCCTGCCACTCGTGCCTCTCCCTACCTCCCTGTTCTTCCACATTTTTGGTGGCTTGGCTCCCACTTCTAGTGGCAGTTGCTACTCCCTGAGCTATTTGCCTGAAGGTGGAGATTAAACAGCCCTTTCTGGTTCTCTTAAAGGCTTTCCTGGCTCAGAGAAAAATGTGTCTAGGCTTTAAATGACTGTTCTTCCCCAGAGTGACGCCTGAGCAGAGGAGGGACTCTCTCTCTCTGGTTTGGTGGCTGAGTGGCCTATGTGGGGTGTTGGGGTGGGAACCGGACCGGTGCAGGTGGGGTGCGCCACCCGGGGCAATTTTTCCTTTATTTACCTGCGCAGCCTCTGAGTTCAGAGCAGGACTGGGTTGAGAGGGATATTTTGTTACCGATTAGCAATCTACCGCTAGCACTCGGGTTTCCCGTTGTAACTCTGTATCCGACCCCACCTCCCACCACAGGCGGCTGGAGGCCAGAGGAAGCAGCTCAGAGTTCGGTGGTTTCATTTGTGGGGGGTTTCTGGGGCTGGGGAGTCAGGAGTGTCGGTCCCAGCCCCTCTGGCCTAGCCTTCTTGCGGGCCTCGTGAGGGGCCAGGTTCTGGGCCTCAGTTTCTCCCAAGTGCCAGGAGGGATCGCTGCAGTCCTTGGCTAGGAGATGTTGCTAGTTTTTGGCTGCATCATCAGTGACACTTGCCGCGAGTGGCTGTTGGCACAGTTCTGGAGTGCCCAGCGTTGCAGTGTCTTTGCAGGGAACTTCTGTCTTGCTTTGGACACAGAGACGTGGCCCCTGTGTGGCTCAGTGTTGGGCCACAGCAGGGGATGGTGCGGGGGCAGGGGACCAGGGGGTGGCTGGGACTTGAGGTGTCCAGTTTTCCTGCAGAGGCCATGGCCACCCTATAGCTCCCTGGGTCCCGTGCTCACTCGGAATAGGCCTGTCACTGGTCTAGTGGTGGTCAAGCTTGGTGTCGGGCGAGAGCCCTGTTATCACCAATGTCAGTTACAGGCGGCGCGGTGTTTAGTGTGGTCTCTTCCAATGGTGCATGGCTTTGAGCTGTCTCCCAGCAATGGGAACAGGGTGGCCAGAAACAAGGAGAGGCCCTTCTCTTAAAAATGCCTTTTAGGTAATTTGGAGTGGAGGGAGGAGGGAGTTGGAGGTGGGACAGATAATGCACCTCCGTCTGGGTGGTGCAGAAAGTGGGGTCAGATGCTGGGCCTCTGCCCCCCCCCCCCCCAAAGCTGGTCTCAGGTCGTTGTCCCAGGAGCCTGGGAGGTAGTGGTATTGCCATTTTCAGACCAAGCAAGCGGAGGCTAAGGAAGGTTCTGAGTCTTGCCTGGGGAAACCATGGAAACTGGCAGTGTCTCCGCTCCCCATTGCCTGGGTGGGGTTGCCAGCGTGAGGCTGGGGGTCTGGGGGGGGTCCCCCGGGGTAGGGCTGCTGGGAGTTGGGGGGCGTTCCTCCCTGGCTCAGGCTGACAGCTGCCTTGCGTCTCTGGCCTCTGTCACTGTCTAACACTCTTAGTCAGCAGACAGCCCTGGTGACTCCCTCTTCTCGGATCCTGACCCAGGTTTGCTCTGGTTCGCCCATTCTGGGAAATGTCACTTCCTTATCGGTGACCACTGAGCAGATGCCTGATAACCCTGTCCCCCGGAGAGGTCAGCCCGTCTTGCGTGAGAATCCACCTCCTGCTTTTCTCTGGGGACAGGTTTCTTCTCCGGGCCTCCGCCTGCTCATCTGCAAAGTGGGGCCAAACCCGGCGTTGCCCGCTTCAGCCGCCGCGGCCAAGGGCAGTCAGGGTCTGCACGCAGGAAGTCTCCATAGTCGTCAGAATCTTCGTCATGCTTGTTTCTTCCCAGGCTCCTCGTGAAAAAGCGAGAGGGACCACTTTGGGGGCTTGCCAGGAAGACTTTGGTGTTGTCCTCAGAACTCTGCTGTTCAGACAGTTCGCTGGAGTGTTTGCGACCACAGCACCGGCTGATGAGCTGGGGGCCTGTGGCCTGCTAGTCCTCTTGGAAGCGGTGGGGTGTGCCTGCGACCACGGGTTGGGGAGGGGGGTAGGGAAGGTCCCTCAGGCTGCGGTGGGAGGGGGCCCATCTGTATTCCGGGCAGTCCTGGGCTGGGCTGGGCCTGGCCAGCGAGAATGCATATGCAAAGGACCTCCCCCTCCCATGTTTTTGACCAAGCTCTGGGCTGTGCTGACCCAAGTCTGGGCTAGAGGGCTCTTTGCCGCGGTCCCCGTGGGGCAAACTGAGGCTGGCCAACCCCAAACTCTCGAAAGTCAGGTTTGCCCCCTTGAACTGCCAATTCTCAAACAAAAGCATTTTCGACAAGGTCTCTCCTGCCCCTCCCCCACCCTCCCCTCCCCCTCCACCCAAGTCCCTGTGTCTGCATCCTGTCCTCCTCCCATCGCCTTGGCCCCAGAGAAACTAGGACCTCCAGCAAGCCTTTGTACCGGCCCTGTTTACTTTTAAAAGTTTGGATTAAAAATTTGAGCTTCTCAAAATAAGATGGTTTTGTCCTCCTGCTTGTGTTTTTGTTGGTTTAAAGGGAGGATGGAGCGAGGGTGGTCTGGACCTTTAAAAAAAGACAGCATGAGTCCCTGAATAGATCTTTTATTAGGGGCCTCCCAGCTCAGCGCCCCACGGGCAGGATCACTAATAAAGACGGCTTTTCCTAAACCCAGTCAGGCCTGGGAGCAAAGGTCAGCAAAGACAATGGGGTGGTTTAGATAAGCCTTTCCCCCTCTCTCCCCAACCTGACCCTGACCTTCTATCCGGGGGCCTTGGGGTGTTGGACCCCCAGGGCCATCACAAAGACAGCCCTGGAGGGACTCACTGACTCATCAGCCTGGGGAGGGCCAGGACGTCCCCAGCACTTCACAGTTTATCAGACGGAGCCTTCCAGTCCCCGCTCCGTTATGGTCAGAGCTCCTAAATGGTCCCATATTGTAGGTGGGGAAACCGAGGCTTGGAGAGAGCAGTGACTTGCTCTGGGTCCCATGGGACTGCATGGGGACCTGGGCTTGGTGTTGGGTCTCCTGTGTCGGAGTCTGGGCCTGCCACCCTGGGCCTGCTGTCCCTTTGGGCGGGGATAGTCTGGGTCTGTTGGGTTCGGGGAGACTTCCGGGGAAGCCCCACCAGCCACGGAAGGCCTCCCAGAGCTTGGTCCTTGGCAGGGCCCTAGTGACCTGCCCATGGGCATGGGGATGGTTGGGGGTTTTGGGGGCTCCAGAGGCTGGACTGTGTAGCAAGGGTATGGCTTCTCTCTTCCGTTCTCGCGTTCTGGCTCGAGCCAGTGTGGCTCATCTGTAAAACAGGGAACGTGGGCTCTGGGCAGGCGTCTGTTCACAGGGAGTCCTTCCTTCTGGTATTTCCATTCCCTCACTTCTGCCCAGGCTGGCTTCCCTCCTCCATGGCGCCCCCACCCAACCCCTCACCACGGCCTGGCCTCTGGGCTCCTGGGGCACAACTTGGTTTATAACCTTGTCCCCAGACCAGCATGATTACAAGGAAATCCTCTGCAGCTTACAATCTGTGTTTTCCATCCATGGGGATTTTCTACTCCATGCTTGTCGATGTCCTCAGCACAGAGAATTGGAAGCCCGAGACCTCCGGGGGAGTTCCAGAACCTTTGTGGGCCTCTGTTTTCTCCTCTGCACAAAGTGGGAGACTATTACCGGCCTTTGGGTTGAGGGAGGGAAGTGGGAACTGTCTCCCACACGCCATTCCTCCTTCCCCCAGCTGGAGCACTGGGCGTGGGGTTGTGGGGGGTGGGGTGAACCTGACCATTCACCTGCTGGGTGGGTGTGGCAGCATACTGAACCTGTAAGCCTCAGTTTCTGCGCCTGTCCTAAGGATGTCACCACTGTCCCTGGACGCCCTGCAGACTGGCCTCCCGTCACAGGCTTGCGAGGGCAGCCTGTGCCTGCCCTGTGTCAGAGCCAGGTGAGCCCGTGTCTAGTTGACCAGAAGGGAGACAGCGGTTCAGCAGGAATAAGGCAGAGGAAGGTCTGCAAGAGGGTCTGACCACCGCTGCTGAGAGCTCCAGGCTTGGGAGGTGTTCTCATGACATGCGGGGAGCTGGGGTGCCCCCGGGCCTGGACCTGTGAACAGAAAGAACTGGAAAGAACTGTGGAGCTCCAGGAAGGAAAGCCTTGGGGCCAGGGAGCAGGCTGTCAGCTGGGGGGTTGTGTCCAGCCCCTGGCGAGGTTGGGGAGCCCTGGAGTGGCAGAGACCGTCCTTCAGGGGCCATCGAGAAGAGGGGTCCAGGAGGACCACGTTGGCTCTGGAGGCGAGCAGCAAGCAGCCAGGGCAGCTGGGGAAGGGAGGGCTTTTTCGCGCCCACGGCCTTGGGACCGCACAGACAGCTCTGGCAGGGCGGTGGTGCAAGCGGAGGGCGGGGAGAGGCGGGAGGCGGCTGGCGGGCGGGCCGGGTTTTTGGAGTTTGCCCTTGAAGCCGGAAGGGCCGCATCAGCGCGCGTTTATTGAGGTTACCCCGTCTGAGCCGTGGGCGCTATGCACACAGTGATTCATGTGGCCTGGCTTGGGGAGTGGCCCGGTCAGGAGCTTTCGTCCCTGGCTGTCAGGGTGAGGCCCAGCTGGGGGCAGCAGGGCAGGAAGCTTGGAGCTCCCAGGTGGCCATGGTGGTCCTAGCCACGGGACAGAACCTTCTCTGCAGGTTCTCAGATCCAGTGGGGTGGCGAAGCTGTGTCCCCAGCCCCTGTTGGCCTCCTCGTGACTTCTGAGCTCTGGGCTCAGGTTGTCCTGCACTGCTAGGGGCTTGAGCTGTCTGGCTGCAGCCTCTTTCCACATCGGCTCACACCTGCTGCCACTCTCTGTCCCCGCCTACGACCTGCGTGCCTGGGATCCGGGCAGGGAATGACTCTGGGGTTTCCCAGCTGAGAACTAGGCAGTTCCACCTTCCTGGAGCAGGATGACAAGGCAACCTAGGTGGCGTCCCCCGAGGTTTGATGACAGAAACAAGCTTGCCTGCTGAAGGGACGCGCTGCTCCTTTGATCCTGAAAAGTCAGGAATGGTCCCATTCCTAGCAAGCACTTAGAGCTTGTCACCTGCCACCCTGCCCCCGCAGGATTCTGGGGAAGATTTGGAGCTGGGCTACCCAGTGGGGGGATGCCTGTTTTGGAACCAGTCACTTGTTCAAGCGATGGTCTCCAGCTCTCCAGGGGGCCAGGCAGAAAGCTCAGGACCGTTACTGTCTCTCCTCTAAGTGTTCTTGGGCTCACCTGGTGTGTGATGTTTAAATAGAGGTATATTCGTTAAGTGGGAAGTGGGGGGGCACGGGGGAAGGGAGGGAATGTTGCCATGTGAAGGTTTGTAAGCGGACCGCTAGCAGAGAACTCTGGATCCCCTAGGGCAAGCCCATCAGAAGAGGTCACAGCTGGAACTGCGTAGAGCCTGAGGAGAAGCCCTACCGGGCACTTGGGGTGGGGGGGGGGGGAGAGGCAGGTGCAGTGGGAGGGGCTTCACAGATCCCACCTGGCCGGGCCCATCCACCACCCAGCCCGCAGTCCTGCATCTGCACTGAGCCAGATGTGCCAGCCAAAGGCCTGCCTCGTGCCTGGGGGCCCCCAGCTGTTTCTTCTGCTGGGCCCGGCCTCTCCCCGGGTCTGTTCTGCCTGCACAAATCTGCTGTGCCTTTGAGGTTCATCTCAGCTCCTGATTTTAGCCACCCTGTCTGAGCTGAGCTCCGAGCACCCCGAAGACAGAGTGGAAGGGGCATGGCGAATAATCACACTGGCCAAGAGGGCCACCTGGGCGCGCGTGGCTGAGAAGGTTCCAGAGTCTTGCGGACTGGACGTCCTCGCCCCACCCCAACCCCATACCCCACGTGACCTAGTGGGACTTGCCTCAGCGCTCTGAGCCTTTTCTTGGGTAAAGCTGCGATCTCAGTGGGGCCCAGGAGGACTTGTCCCCGCCGTGGGAGCCAGGAAGCTCCCAGTACCACTCGGGGCACGTCTGGTGCCCATCAAAAGACGTTTTTTGGAACCTGCCCCTCTGTGCCGAGGCTGTGAGTCAAGAGGCCCGGTGCTGCGGGCCCAGAAGCTCAGAGGTAGATGATGGATGGAGGGCCCCCGGCGGGTGGCCAGGGAGGGCTCCAGCTCCCGTGGGGCCAAGCCCGGGGCGGGTCCTCTTCCCTTCCAGCTCCCCCCGGTGCCTTACGACTCCGGTCAGTTGGCTCAGGAGTTTCCGGCTTTCCCAGGCACGGCATTTCCTCCGCCCTGCGATATCATCAGTCACAGATGCCCTGCACGCTTCACAGCAGCTCCTACTGGGAGGGGAAGACCCCACAGTAAGCAGCTGGCTGCATGGAGAGAGGCGCCCCACATTGTAACTGGAGGGAAGATGCTTGTTTTTGAATCCAGGAAATAACAAATGGCAAATGGCCAAGGGCAAAGGCCCCCGGTTGATGGGGCAGCCAGAAGGAAGGGAAACAGACCCTTGTTTACTCCCCAGGGCCCCTGGGCTACCTGCTGGGCCTGACACTGGCCCGGTCAGCTGACACACTCCCCGCATCTAGGGGTTTGAGGACACAGTGTGCCGCCCGGCGCTGTTCTGTGTGTCGGAGAACACAGGTAGAGCCAGTGGCTTGGGCGCGCTCCCGACCCCACCGTGTGCACGTGCCTTCCTCCCTCCAGGCCCTCACGTTCTCGTCCCTAAGCTGGGGAGCTTGGGTGGGCTGTGCCGAGGCGGCCAGAGACCCCAGCCTCTCTGGCCCCTTGACTCCGAGTTTCTACAATGCACAGAGCCACGAGGAAGGAGCCTCCCGCCCTGCCCTCCTGCCTCTCCATGGTCATCGGTCATATCTGTGGCTTTGTGTCTTACCCAGTGGTTGGTCCTCGGCTTGGAGCAGGCCTCCCAGTTTTGCTTCTGGGGTGATAGAGGTGACCCTTCCAGCGCCGGCTCGGGCTCCTGCCTGGCCAGCCCGTCCTCACGAAGGGCTGAGGGAATTACCTGCCTCTGCCATCTGATCTGCTCTTACGGGACTAAGTAACAGGTCTGGCGCTTGGAGAGTATGTGGGGTTCCGGTGCCTGGAGTGGGGTCTCCCCGGGACAGAGCCGCCTGTCTTGGACTTGAGGGTCCCCTACGTGCAGTCCTGTCTCTGCCTGGTTCGTCAGTCTCTCAGGGACGTCTTCCCGGCATGCAGTAGGCACGCGGTGTACACTGGGTGGGGGGCCGGGGAGCTGGAAGGCACTGCGTGTGCTGCTCCCTCTTGTTGCTTTATTTCATTTTTTTTTAAAGATTTTATTTATTTATTTGAGACAGAGAGCAGGAGCAGGGTGAAGGGCAGAGGCAGAAGCAGACCCCCCGCTGAGCAGAGAGCCCGATGTGGGGCTCGATCTCAGGACCCTGGGACCATGACCTGAGCCGAAGGTGGATGCCTAGCCAGCGGAGCCACCCAGGCGCCCCCTCTCATGTGGCTTTATACCGACAGTGGTCCACCCACTGGGGCCACCTGCCCCCCCCACCCCCTTTTTCCCATTTGCTCCATTTGGTGCCAAATGGCCTGCAGTTCATTTAGGGGAAAAAAAAAAAAAAAGCAACTCAGTCCTCTCCCCTCACCTCCCCGAGGGCGGGGGTTGCCTGTTTCTCCAAACAATAACTTACCAACTATACACTTGCTTTTACCAGTGGTTCCTAACCGTGGCTGCATATTCGGTATCACTCCGGGAACTTTAGACAATGCCAGTGCCTGGATGGGCACCCCCAGGGATGGGCCCCGCTGGTTCTGGAGGCTTCAGGGGCTGCAGAAGCTTCCTGGGGGTTCTGCTGGGCAGCTGGAGCCCCAGAGCCACGGCGGGAGCCATGGTGGGGGCCATGGTGGGAAGCTTGGGAGAAAAGCCACTGGGTCTGCTGGGGCCCCCCAGGCTTGAGATGGCCTGTCAGCAGGTGGGCAGGAGGTGGACGCCGCCCCACGCTGGGCATCGTAAAGCCCAGCCGCTGCCCAGCCGGTGGGGCTGCGGCTGGTGTCAGCTATCAGCAGTAGGGGAGAAAGGGGCCTGTTTGTGTTTCCCCTCGCTAACCTTGGCTGTGCCGTCTGCCGGGAGTGGAAAGCAGGGATTGAATGGGGATGAGCGTGTCCTGAGTACCTAGCCCGGGTCCCTGGCGCGCCCCCCCCCACCCCCCCCCCCCCGCCTTGCTCCCCACCTCCGCCCCTGGCCACTGTCACACTGCCAGGCGCCGCCTTCCCCACCCCCACTGCGGGGTGCTGGCCTGCCCCAGACAGGGTGGGGGCCTTTTCAGGCTGCATGCGAGGGGACAGATGCAGGCAAGGCCGAGGCACCGAGACAGCAGCTACTGAGAAGAGTCGACCCATTTCCAAAAATAGCCCATCTACTGTCAGGGGAAGCGTCTCTTTGTCTCCCCAAATCAGTCTTTCCGTCGCCCATCTCCCAGGGTGTAAGGCGGTAAGGAGGCACACTCTTGTCTTGGAATCAGAAGCTCCCCCGAGCACCCGCCCCCCACCCCCCACAAGGGCCCGATTGTGTGCGGGCCCTGAATGTGCCCGCCTGTCCCGTCCTCTGCCTAATGAGCCCGCTCTGGGAGTGGCCCTTTGTGATGGGTTCCGGCCACGCTGCCTGAGCCAGGGCTCCAGAAGGCTCCATTTCCCCGCTGCCCAGCGTCCCTCGGAGCTGGTGGGACAATGGGAAGCTCCCGGCCTGCCCTTTTCCCTTTTTCTGTGTTTTCTGGAATACACACACATCACTTTTATACCTGGACCGAAAATGAAGCAGCGAGTTTCTCCTTGCTCAGCGCCTTCTGTCCTGGCTGGCCAGGAGGGCGCCCTCCCCTCTCCCTCCTTCCCCAGCCCCTCCTGTGGGACCTCCCAACACCATTGTCTCCTTCCTCTTGTGCTTCTTCCCCTGCAAACAGGCTCATGTTTCCTCGTCCAAAGCAGTAAACAAAATCCTGTCCCTTCTGTCCTCCTGCCCCCCGCCCCCATCCCCAGGCCAGCCTGCCTCCTTCCCACCTGCTGCTGCTTGCTGCTGGTTAGGCCCGGCCTGGGAAAGGTCCTGTGGCCTCTTGTCCTGGCCTCAGGTGATGTTTTGATGCCCACTCTGGGCTTGTCTTCTAGAACCAGGCAGTGTGCTGGTTACTTCTGTCTTCTCTGATGAGCTTCTGGCTCTTTCTCTGACCGCTCTTGCCCTGAGCCCTCATTCTCTCTCACTTGTTGCTGCCGACCTTGAGCCCAGGCTTCCATGGCCCACTGGTCGCCATCCTGTCGACTCTGCTCTTTGAATTTGTGTCCCTTCCTCTCTCACCTGTGTGCCCATACCCTCTCCCTCACTGGTGGCCGCCCTGCTTCAAGGTTTCCCGGCTTAGGCCGTCCTAAGTGACTTGTCCTAAGCACGAGTCACAAGTGGCTGCTTCAGTACCATTTAATTAAGATCAAGTAACACGGAAAGTTTCACTGTCTGAGTCACACTGGCCCCTTGCACGTGCATTGCACCTGCTGACAAAGCACAAACGAATATTCCCATCATTCCAGAGAGTTCTGTTGGGCAGTGCTGATCCGGATAACTCCTTGCTGGGTCGTGCCACGCCTGCTTGTCCACAGAAGGAAGCTCTGATGCCTGAGCGTGGGGTCAGGCGTTCCTCCGGTCCCCTCCTGCGGGCTTTAGGCACACAGCAGACTCTTAGGGCTGATCTCCCCACCCTCCCACCACCCCCCAAATCCCAAGCTTCCTTTGAGGCTTGGGTCAGCCTCTGGAGGCAGACAGTCATGGGGTTTTCTTGTCCACGCGGAAGCCTCGAGCCCCTGGAGCCACAGATACCACCTCTGCTGGTGGCCTTGTGTGGGGTCCACGTGTGTGCGGGCAACCTGGGTCCAGAGAGGCTACTCGCCCTCCAGGAGGCTCTGAGCCCAGCCACCAGCTCCTGATCCTCCAAACCAGGCCAAGAGGCCTGCAGAATCAGAAAACAAAGAAAAAGAGAAAGAAAATGGCTTTTGAAGGCAGTAGAGTGGGGTGGGCTGGGCCGGGCCGGGGAATGTACCCAGGCCAGTCCGTGCTCCCCCGCACCCCCCAAGTGGAAGCATTCTGGAGGGGCTGCAACCCACCCTGGCCCAGGCATTACCAGATTTGAGCATGGCTCCCCTCCTTTTGTTTAATTTAAGATTTTTATTTATTTTTTTATTTAGTTATTTCAAGCATGAGCAGAGGGAGGGGCAGAGGGAGAGAGAGGCTCTCAAGTAGGCTCCGTGCGGAGCCCAGAGATCTCGCTTGACCTGAGCGGAAATCAAGAGTCAGACTCAGACGCTCACGCTCACCCAGCGGAGCCACCCAGGCTCCCCTCCCCTCCTGCCTTTCCAGATTCCCGGGCTGTGACTGTGCCAGGCAGTGGGCAGCCTCGCCGCCTCCACTCTTGGGTTTTCGAGAGCTTCCTGCGTCCAGCTGTGCGCCCTTCCTGCCGGTCTCTGGCAGAGTGACCGTGTGGGCCACACTTGGGGCTCTGGGCGTGGCCCTGTGGCTCGCTGTGCCTCCTTGTGTCCTAGCCACTGAGCCCGCTGTGTGTGTGTAGGGGGTGTGTGGTCAGGGGGTATCTGTGAGATCACAGCGGGATGGAGCTCTCTGCCCTCTCCCCTGCCAGGTCCTGGGCAAAGGGGCTGATGTTCTGGCTTTGCTGACCTTGGGGGCCGGGAAGGTCAGGGGAGAGCCCTTGTCTTACTGCGGTAATTCGGACAGTGTCCATGGTGGGAGGAGTTATGGGTGGAGGATCCTTGACATCCTGCCTTGGAGGTTCCCCCGGGGTGCGGGGTGGGGGGGGAGCATTCTCCTGCTGCTGCTCCCTTCCTCACCCTGAGGGCACGTCCTGCCCAGACTCAGAATCCCTCCTGCCCACCAGGGGCAGAGAGTGTGATCAGGACACCCTGCGGATGCTCCTGGCCCTCCCACCACCCAGGTCCCCACCTCAAGGGTGGCCTGCGCCTGGCGCTGCTTTTGTCTCGCCTTTCCCCCTGCAGAGTCCTTAATCCTGGTCTTGGGAGTTAAGCCCTTTGCTCCTGTGCAGGAGGGCCTGGCCGTGGGCAACGTGATCTGCTGCTCACTTTGCGGTGCCGAGGCGCCCTGGGAAACGCCTGTGAAAAGACCCCTTGTTTTTGGTGCAGCCCGAAGTCTGAGCCCCGGGGAGAGCAGAGGCCGAGCAACCAGCCCCCTGGCTCTGCCCTCCTGTCCTGCAGCTCTTTGGCACAAGCGGGGGCCCTGGAACCCCCTGGCCTGGGGCTTTGTTTTAGGAGGGAGATGCCTGGGCCAGCTCAGACCCTCTTCTGGCCCCTCAGCAGACCCCGGCTGCCTTCAGGGCAGCCTTGCCCTCCCCTCCGTGTGCACCTGTCCGCGGGTGCAGTCACCGACTGTGCAGTTTTTCCCGGGACGTCACCGCCCAGCTCCGACTGCAGTTCTGGTGCTCCGAGGCCCAGGAAAGGCCAGCAACCGCCGTAGGAGGGTTCGTGAGCTCCCTCCCTGCAGCCTTTCCTCCCCGCCTGCCTACCATCAGGAAAGTCCCCTCGGGTCCCACATGCAGGGGGAGGTGTACAGGTCTCTTCCCTTCAGTTCTCTGGGCCTCTTGGACACGGATGGTGTTGGCCGGTTGCCTGTCATCTGGCAGGTTTGGATGACCAGGTCTGTGCCACCCCCGGCCGCGCCCCGTCTTTAAAGGACAAACCACTTTTGCGCCCCCTCCCCAAAGTACCCTGTGTTTCTGTGAGGGTTTGAGGGCTGTGCTGATGTTTTCGTGTAAACCTTTGCTTCCTGGACTTCTCGCTTGTTTCCTTTCGGCCTTGATTTCTGCCTGTTTTCCCGGAGTCTCAGTTTGCCCATCTGTGAAATGAGGCCGTTGGACTGGGTCCTTGGAGACTCAGAGGCGCTGGAAGGACTTGTCGGTGAAGTTCTAGATGCCCGGGCCTTCCCTCGGCATCAGCCTCGTCCATGAGGCTGTTCCCAGCCTGGCCCCTTCCCGTGAGGCCAAACCAGTATGTCTTGGGTTGGGTTGTGGGTTTTTGTTTTTTTTTTTCTACCCCCCCCCCCATACACCTGTTGCTCTGGAGCGTTCGGAACCCATCGTGGCCCAGTTTCTAACCTCAGGCCCTCTCCATGCAAGTGCTCGCCCGGTGGGGGAATGATCTGACCCAGAATCAGGACGCAGCAGCCAGCAGGGATCGTTTGCCACCCTCCCCCCACCAAGGCTTCTCTCTCCCAGCCTGTCCTCCCGTAGGTCTCCCATGCCGCGTCCCCGAGGCTGCCGGCCACAGCAGCCATTGCCAGCAGGAGCAGAATAAAAATGGAAAAGTCTTCTCATTTTCTTCTTTTCAATGCAACCTCGATCCCTCCTTCCTCCTCCTACAGATGAGGTCTCCGGTGACTTTTGAGTAGTCCCGCAGGCTCCCTTTTCTCTGGCTAAATACACCTGCATGGGCATCTTGTTTGCCTTCATGAAAATGGCAGGCTTGGGAGCATCCAAGGGAGGCCCAGGAGTGCGGAGGAGGCGATCTGGGCGCCGGACTGACCCAGCCAAGGACGTTTGACTTTGAAAGGTGCTCATTTACTCCCATGCTGGCTGGTGTTTTCTGCATCCTGGGTACCGGCGGCGTGGGCAGGCGGGCTCTGTGGGGAGGAAGGAGCCCTGTATCTGTCTGAGATGCCTGTCTCCCCAGCCTCATCCCCATTTGCCCCTTGGTGGTTTGCTGTCTGCTGGAAGAAGCAGGAAGGAGGGTCCCCGTGGGCGAATGCAGCTGGGAAGCCTGCACGGCCTCCAGGTGGACAGGGAGGGCTCAGTGAAGGCCAGCCAGGAGAATGGGGAAGGCCGGTGGGGGGACGGAAGGGGTGCTGGAGGGGGCTTGCTGGATCCTCCCTGCGGACGAGGAAGCTGAGGCTTGGCACGCGTGTGCTGTGGCTTTGCTCATTTGTGTAGCACACGTTTCTGAGTCAGCCTAGGGCGTGGGGCTGCAGGCTGGCGTGACCACTCGCTGCCGTGTCCTGCACCTCGGAATGAGCTTTTGGGGGAGGTGGAATCAGCCCATCGCAACAGCAGGGCCATGGGCATGGGCAGGACTCTTAGGGCACATGGAGGGGTAGTTCTGATGCAGGGCACCTGCTCGGCCAAGACCACCTCCCGCCAAGCAAGGTGCCTTCTAGCCAGTGGCTCCCCACCACACCAGGCCCACAACTGGTCCAGGTTGGCTGGGGACTCCCTCAGAGGGAGTGGTGAGTGGCAGTCTGGTTTGTGGAGGCACTCGGAGGGGGTTGGGCCCTCCTTTCCTCCCCCCACCCCCACCGCCCCACTCCTGACTCTACTTTGTCACCTGTGAAGCAGACCCTTGGGTGGGGGACCTCTAAGGGGCACCTCACAGCATCAGACTAAATCCATTTATTTTTCTAATACCTAAGGAAATTAACAGTCTCCATCAGAGGCCTTGAATGCGACTTAGTTCTGACCATTAACATCACTCGCTGAAGCTGTTTCTGGTCATGATTTGTAGAGGATGAGCGGGAAGAAGGTCTTGGAAGGGAGTGACCGACCATAGTAGGGCAATCACATGCCCCAGCGCCCTTTCCTCCTGTCCCTAGATTGTATCCTGGTCCCGCGATGATTCGGCTTCCTGGCCAGCCCCTGAGCGGGTCATGAGGAAGGGTCCTCCCGCCTGAGCTCTGGTCGTGGCTCTGCTGCTGTGATCCTAGACAAGGCAAACCCCCGGGTGTCGAAGTGCGTTTTCCCGGCCATAACTTTCCTTCTTCCCAAACGACGACCCATTTGTTCTAGAGAACTTAGAGAAACAGTCACCTTGGGCCCCAGCCCCCAGGCGGCCTCTGCGAGCCACTGAGCTGCGGCCAGCGGGATAGTGTCCCTAACTGGTGTGTTTCCTCGCTTCCCCTGGAGGACGGGCGGTTGGAATGGGCGTGTCCAGGAGACGATCGGGGACATTCTCGTATCTGGTGCGACTTCTCTCCTCTCCATGGGCTGCGGGGCAGGTGCATGGACGTGGACGTTGAGTTCGGGTGAGCTCAGGCTCTGGGGATTTCTTGGCTCTGGAGACACGCTGGGTTTACTTTTGCCACATGACAGATTCCTTCCCGCGTGTCACGCCCGGGTGTCATCTCTGTCTTCGGTTTGATGTAAGATGCCTAGCGCTGCTGATTGATCCAGGGATCCCCTGACTGGGGTTCTGCGAGGCCAGATGTCTGCTGATCCGGGAACCCCGCTGGGGGTGGGAGGGGGGCGAGGGTGCTCGAAGGCTCCAGGCTCCAGGTGTCTCTCCAACAGACATCTGCCCCGCCGGGGGTGAGAGCTCTCCTGTAGCTGCTGGCTCACCTGGTCCTTCCAGGTTGCAGGCTCCAGCTGCACCCCCCCAACCCCGTGACTTATCACTGCTGGAGAGGCAGAGCAGCCGTCTCCCCTAAACAATCCATTGCTCACTGTGGAGAGCTTGGAAGACACCGGGAGTCTGAAAATTGAAATTTAAAAATCATCTGTAATCCTCCCCTCTGGAGAGAAGTGATGTTAGCATTTTGCTCAGTTCCTAGGTCAGGGAACGCTGGGTCCGAAGGGAGCCACACACATCTTCCTTTAGAGCTCTTTATTCTGAAATCACTACAGCCTCTCAAGAGGTCGCAGAAGTGGTAGACAGGGCTCCCGTGTACCCTTTGGCCCGCATCCCCCCAGGGGCGACCTCTTGGCGTGGGATCCAACCCGGACCATGACATTGGCACGACACAATGACTAGACGCCGATCTTAACTCGGATGGCACGGAGCTGTCTCCCTGCGTGTAGTGTGTAGAGTTTCATGAGACCTTGTCACGTGTATGGAGTTGTCTTGCCCTTTTAAAAAGAAACTTTACTGTTTGCAACTGTTTTTAAGATTCACAGAATCCTTGAGAAGATAGGTGGGGTTCCCTGAAGCCTGCACCCAGCGTCCCCACCGGGACCTTTCCGCAGGCCTGTTGCACCTTGGTTGCGATGAATGAACTGATACTGATACGTTAGTAGGAAGAGAATCTGCCTTTCGTTCAGGTTTCCATAGCTTTTACCTAATGTCCTTTTTCTGTTTTACATCCTATCTGAGACACACGTCTTATTTTTAATTTTTTTAAGATTTTATTTATTTGACACAGAGACAGAGACAGAGAAAGAGAGAGGAGGGCAGAGGGAGAGGGAGAAGCAGACTCCTCGCTGAGCAGGGAGCCCGATGCGGGACTCGATCCCAAGATCCTGGGATCATGACCTGAGCCGAAGGCAGACGCTTAATGACGGAGCCACCCAGGCGCCCCCAAGACACACTTAAGAAAAAACAAAACAGTCTGCCACATAATACCCCTGCGGTTGGTAATCTCGCCTTTTTTCCATGAGATGTTGAGAATATCTCACCGCGTCACTGGCTGTTCTCTGAACACGTCTTTGCTTGCTCCTTCCGTCGCGTGCACAGACCCTGCTCCCCTTCCTCCGCTAGGGGAGCTTCCCAAGGGGGGCTGAGCTGCATCTTGGCTTCTTTGGTCATGATAACCTGTCCTGACAGGGTGGTCCTAGGGGCCAGGTCTGGCACAGCCTTCCCGGTGAGGAGGGGACAGCTTTGGAGGCACATAAGCCCCCCGTAGTAGCCCCCGGGCCCCCTCCTGGAGAGGCATCGCCTGGGACAGCTGAACGTTTGTGAACATGAGGACGTGCGTCTGTGACAGACCGAATCCGGTCACTTGGGTGCAGAGCGTGGCGGTCGGGTGGGGTAGGGTGGATGAAGAGATCATCAGTACATGACTCAGCCCACACTGGCCCCGCGATCTGCAGTGTGTCCCATCGCCTCTGTGAGCCTCAGTTTCCCCCGGGGAATCCAGGCATGCTCAGGTGTCCTTCACAGCCTGTGGAGAGAGAAGCACAGGCTGGTTTGCTGGCTGGGGGCGGGGACTTGCCGAGATGGGGTAACGGTTAGGACCACAGATTTTAAGAGTCGGAGACGGAGCACTCTCGTCTGTGACCAGCTCCCGAGTACCGCTGCACAGCCCGGAGATTGCTGGGTTTAGAATAGCTACTCCGGTCGGGGCCATTTCCAAGGGGTCATTGACCCTACCCCTTTGTGGCCTTTCAGGGCCAGGCCACGAACAGCAGTTCCTGCCGACAGGATGTTTGAACGCAAGCCCATTGAGAGATCCCTCTGGAAATCCTCCTTTGGCTCTGGGGCAGGCAGGCGAGAGAATTGAACACAATGGGGACCGCAAGACAAAAGGCCCAGTTGTCGGGGCCGTCTGGGCAGGGTCAGTGGGTGCCCCGGGCCAGGGCAGGCGGAGCCAGTGGGCAGCTCATTGGATTTCTGCCCACCAGTGGCGAGGCCACGAATGTGCTCCGAAGGAGAAGGCCAGATGGAGGCCAGACCCTGGGCCCGAGGTGCCGTGCCCCATCCTTGCCTGGCAGCGCCGTCCTGTGATGTGGGGCTTGATGTGTGACTTCCGGGGCTGTGTCCTTCGCCCGTGGGGTCCAGACCCACTTGGCGTGGCATAACAGGCGGCCTGCTCACAGGGCCCGGCGCACCCCGCCTTGCCCCGGTCCCCACTCTGCCGAGCACCGTGGTGTATGTGGACCTGTGCCGCGTGACCGGGGGGATCTTAGTTGTTGCCTCTCTCTGTCCGTCTTGGTGCTGGGGTTTCACCCTCCTGCTCCCATCCTCTGCTCCAGGATTGTCCCCTCCAGCCCTCATTCTGCCCTTCTGGAATATTCTTGAAACACAGTCCCTGCCCTGCCCCCACCCCTGCAGGGACCCTCTCCTCAGCATCGAGTTCCAGCTCCTGGGAGGTGCTCTGGACTCTGACCCAGATTCCTCTTCCACACCCTCTCCCGTCTCTTCCTGAAGCTTCTGGGACCCCAGGCGGGTCCCTGAATACCATGCAGGCATTTCCACACCCTGGGCTTGGTCTGGCCTTGGCTGTCTTCTCCCTGACCTCCAGTTCCCTCCCCCTTCCTTGCTGTTCTCCCTTCCGCTGGAAGATCCTGCTTGTTTTCCAGCTGAGGCTGAAATGCCACCCTCCTTTCACGGTTCCCCTCCCCCACTGTGCGCAGGGTCCCTCTTGCCTTCAGCCCGTGCTCAGTGTGGATCTCTGAGATGTGTTTCACTCTGTCTGGGTTGTGACTGTTTGAACACGGGCCTCTGCCATGGATTCCCAGGTCTGTGCCGGTCCTGGGGACCCAGGGGCCTGGGCTTGTCATTTCCTGACCCAGTGGTTCTGGCCACCTGGACGGCCGGGTTCCTGGAAGTGTGGCTCTCCTGTGGTGGCCCTGGGAATGTGAGGCTGAGAGATGAGGGGTGGGGGTGGCTGGGGCGGGCCCCGTGACTCGCCCCAGCTGCGCAGGGGGGTCTGGCGTCAGGCCACTTCGGGGCAGACAGCCTGGTAGCCCTCTGTGCCCGCCTTAGTAAGGTGACGGTGGTGATGTCAGGAGAGGTGAGGGCAGGGGGAGGCTGGGGTGTGAGCCTCACCCCGGCTGCCCTCCCTCTATTCAGGGCCCCTCAGTGGGGGGGGGGTGGTGGGCGGGGCTTGAGGGTGGGGGGTGGGTGGGCAGGGCTTGAGGGCCCCCCCCCCCCCCCCCCGCAGTCAACCTCTGTCCCACCCTGGTCTGCCCTCAGTGTACCCAAACCCGCGTCCTTGCCTTTTGGGCCTACACTGTCCTGTGTTTCTTGCCTGGGCTGTTTGGGGCTCGGTTCTGGGAAGGCTCAGAGGCTACAGGGGCTGGCTTGCTGCCCCTGGACGTCTGGAACACTCTGGGCCCTTCCTGGGTGCCTGTGGGTCCTGTGGGATGAGCTGGTAGCAGCCTGGGGTTGGGGGCTCCCCTGCCTGTCCCAAGCCCTGGTTCTCCTCACCTGTGTGTCAGCCACCAGCTTCTCACGAACGATGACCTGAGCTGCCGACAATGACCGAGGAAGCCGAGGCGAGGGCTGCGTGGCCGCTCAGTGTTCTCGACCAGGCTCCCCGAGAGCAGGGCCCCAGCTTGTCTCCCGCCTGCCCCGTGCCCAGCGCCCGGCCTGGGGCAGGAACCAGGAACGGGTCCCTGGGTTGTAGGGGAGCTGAGGAGGTGGGCTTGGGGCGGACGAGGGGTGGGACGAGGTGTGTGTGTGTGTGAGAGAGAGACTATGTGTGAGTGTGTGTTTACGTGAGTGTGAGTGTCTGTGTGAGTGTGTAAGTGTATGTATGAGTGTGTCTACATGAGAATGTGGGAGTGTGTGTGCATAAATATGTATGTATGAGTGTGAGTGTGTCTACATGCCTGAGAGAGCCTGCCTGTGAGTGTGTGTGTGTGTGAGATCATGTGTATGTGTGTACGTGTGTGCAAGAGGATGTCTACGTGAGTACGTGTATGTGTGGGAGTGTCTGTGTAAGTGGATGTACTAGTGTGAGAGCATGTCTGTGTGTAAGCGTAGGTGCGGGTGTCTACAGGAGTGTGCAGTGCCTGAGTGTGTAAGTGCATGTGTGAGAGTGTGAGTGTGCAAGTGGACGCACGAGTGTGTGAAAGCACATCTCATGAATAAGTGCGTGCCTGTGGTTGTGTGTCTGCGTGTGTGAGTATGTGTGAGTGCATGACCGAGAGCGTGTCTCTGTGAGTGTGTGAGTGTGTGTTAGTGTGTCTACACGGCGTGTCTGCGCGAGTGGACGTGTCTGTGTTAGTGTGTCTACACGGCGTGTCTGCGCGAGTGGACGTGTATGGACACACGACGGCTTCTGGTTTTGCTTCCCCCGGACGGCTCGCCACCGCTGGGCCGCTGGTGCGGCGTGGCCTTCAGCACGGGAAACTGGGAGAGAGCACAATTCCATTTCTTCTCATACCAACGCTGTTTCCGTCAGCTCCTCCCAAGAGCAGAGCCGGCTTCCCTGAGCTCTTTCCCCGCTGGGTGGTGTGACTGCACCCATGGAAGGGTCTCAGTGACATGTGGTGCTCATGGTGCCCCCCCTCCATCCATGTGGAGGGTGACCTGCTGCCCAGCGCCCGGGCGGGTGCTGGGAGCAGCTCTGAGAGCATGCAGCCCCTTCCTCTCTTGTGCTTACAAAGCCTCATAGCAGGTGAGGAAACTGAGGCACGGAGCATGGCGGAAGCCACCCAGGTCAAGCCCAAGGAGCCCTGAGGTGCCCCTGGGTTCCAGCAGTTCTAGCGTGTGTGTTTCCCCCGTGAGATGGAGCCCAGGGGGATCCTGGACCAACGAGTTGGAGACATGGGGGGTGGGGGCACCCATCGTGGTGGGCACCATCCTTGCCGCCGTGTCCCTCGGCCAGTGGAGGAGGAGGTGCCCCGGAGGCGTGCGGGGGAGGCCGGGGGTGCAGCGCAGATCGGGGTCGCTCCCCTGCGCGCAGTAGGTTCTCAGGTGGTGCTGCTGCTGTTGCGTGTTCGTCCTGTGTACGGAGGGCCTCGCCCAGGAGTGACGGCAGGATGCAGGCTGGGAACCACGCACTGGCGGGCTGGGAGTGTTGTTTCTGGGGAGGCTGGATCCGGCCTGGCTGGGGCAGGTGCAGTCACTTCCCTGGCTGATGTCTTCTTGGGCACGTGAGGCCAGTCTCCGCAGGCTCCCCGACTGGGGAGCGGACTCCCTGGGGCATCTGGTCCTTGGTGCCCCCTGTACCCCCGGGCGGCCTGGGCACGGTGGGAGAGCGCGTCCGTGGGTGTGGGTTGGGCTCTGACGAAGGCCTCTGGGGTGGTGGAGTGGGGAAGAGTTGCTGACTTGCTGTGTGACCTTGGGCATGTGGCCTGCGTCTCTGAGCCCCGATTTCCTGCGGAGTGACTGACACGGCCCCGGCCCCTGAGTCCCCAGGGTGTGGTAATCCCAGAAGAGGCCACGCAGATAAATGTGGTGCTTTCCAGGCAGCCCCCGTGGGAGCCTGCTGAGGTTGGGTGGGACTGGGTGCGGGTGAATGGGAGGCTCGGGGGGAGCTGCAGGCAGACTTGGTCTGCGATCCCACCTGTCCTGGGATCCCCTGTAGATGTGGACTGGGCTGGTTTGTTTTTTTTTTTAAAGATTTTATTTATTTGACAGAGAGAGATCACAGGTAGGCAGAGAGGCAGGCAGAGAGAGAGAGAGAGAGAGGAGGAAGCAGGCCCCCCGCTGAGCAGAGAGCCCAATATGGGGCTTGATCCCAAGACCCTGGGATCATGACCTGAGCCGAAGGCAGAGGCTTTACCCACTGAGCCACCCAGGCACCCCGGGCTGGTTTTTGATAGTCCTGGATCTCACGGGTTCGTGGAGGTGAGTCTGTCGTGGACAGAGAGGCAGGGCCCACGGGGGGGGGGGGGGGGGTCGGGGTCCATGGCATGTGTGTGGACCTCCCAGGGACTGTGCGTTACCAGGCCGAGGTGAGGGTGAGCCCCCCAGGGTCTCCTCCTGGGCCAGCTTCGTCCTGTTCAGAGTAGAAGGGGATGCTGTGTGCTGTCTCGCCGGCTCACCTGACTTGCCGTGACCCTGGGACCATGTTTGCTGTCTCAGGGCTTGTGGCCCTGGGTTTCAGATGTGCTCAGTGGGGCAGGCTAATAGCCACACTCTGAGTTGACTAAGGCGACTAGGCCTCCCCACCGAACCTCACAGCTTGACTTAGTGATCCTTCAAGCCCCTTTGATGTGCCCTCGGCCCCCTCAGTGGGATCGTGGTGTCTGGGGGGGTGTGGAGGGAGATGGAACCTCACAGCTTGACTTAGTGATCCTTCAAGCCCCTTTGATGTGCCCTCGGCCCCCTCTGTGGTATCGTGGTGTCGGGGGGGGGGGGGAGGTGGAGGGAGATGGGACCATCAGTCTAGCCATGCCCGTGAGAGGCGCAGGGCTGGGGGAGGGCTGTAGGGTGAGTGGGGATGATGCTGGTTTTCCACGGCTCCTTGCGTTCTGATGGGGTGGGGGATCATCTCTGCTCACAGGTGTCTGAATTGGCCCAGAGGGTGGCTCGCATTCCTAATGTCTGTATGGTCCCTGGCCCCTCAGCCATCAGCCGAGACCCATACACTGTCTGTGAGGGTCAACCTGTGGGGCGGCATCGGACCATCGGTCCTGGGTGTCCCAGGGTGCGCTTGTTCTAGAAGCTGCCTTCCCTTTGGTTCTGTGTTATCCCCGAAGGCCTGTGAGCATCCGGGCCAATCCAGGCAGGGCCAGGGAAGCCTGGACTGGGGCGATCTCTTCTGCATGGTCGTGGCGGCCCGCTGTAGGGCCTGGAACTTAGATGTTTGCTGTGTGCCGAGCCCGGCTCCCAGGGCCTGCAGCAGGCCCATCTGCCACTTTGTTGTCCAATTTGAGGGGAAGAAAGTCTGCCGCACAAACGTTTGTGAATGATTTCCTCTGATGTTGCCAGCAGGCATTTTTGTAACGCTTTGAGCTCTCCTCAGTGATCACTAGGTGCCGCACCGGGGGGTACCCTCGTGACAGAAAGGAGCGGCCAGGGCCCTGTGTGAACAGTGGGGCCCTGATAGCAGAGAGGGGCCCCTAGGATCCGTGCTCCTGGGTCACGGGGCCTCTGTGTGTCCTGAGGTCTTGCAGGCTGGGCTTATGCCCACGGAACATCCTAATCCCTGAGTGTTGGCCAAGGGGCAGGAAGCAGGCCCCACCCGGCAGCTCCTGAGTCAGGGAGCTTGGGCAGAACAGGACGGATCCTGGGGCGGTGCCAGTTAGACAGGAAGGAGGAGGCACCGACCATCCCTGCAGAGGCTGGGACCTGGCCCGATTCCGGGTGAGCTCCGCCGGGCCACCCTTTCCTCCCCGGATCTAGTTGAAGCCATTTGCTAAGTGTCCTTGACGGGCGCCCACTTCTTGGTGGGGGGGCTCTGGGTGTTCAAAGTGGGATGACCCACGGGATGGCCAGCGCCCCACTGAGTGGCTCCCATGGCCCGTCCCTGGGGGAGGACCTGACCTGTGAGCCCTTTACCCTCTAGATTCCCCCGCTGCAGACCCTCTGTCGGTCCTGCTTTGCAGACGTGGACGTGGGAGTGGGCTTAGGAACGGGCCCAGGTGCGGAGCTGGGAGTGGCAGGGCCAGTAGGCCAGCTGACCCGGCCTGCCAACCAGTACAGCCCTTGGGACGGGCATGAGGACTGACCGGATCCCTCCATGCAGACGAGGCCCCCACGCTGTGCTTGTCACCCCGACTGCCCCCGTTCTGGGCTCTCCTCTCCTCGTCCCCCCCGCAGTCCCGCTCACGTTCCTCACAGTCTGTGTATATGCCCGGTGAGCCTCCCAGGCCTCCTTCAGCTTCTCACTGCCCTGGGTCTGGATCGAGCTTTGCACGGTTCTCTGGGCCTCAGCCAGGGAGGGACTGGGAGACCTTGCCAGGCGTGGGTCAGGTCCTGGTGGGGAGAAAACGCGCCGCGGGTGAGATGCTGCCCAGCCGTATCTCTGCCTCCCTGGTCCAGGTGGGCTTCCCGCCAAGAGCCCCGCAGAGAAGTCCCCAGAGTGGTTTCACTTCATCCAGCCTCCTGGGGGCAGGGCCTGTAGTCCTCGGCCGAGGGGTGGGGAGAAGTGGGAGTGCAGCCCGGGCCAGGATTAAAGAGCAGGATTTCACCGAGGATTTGTCTGAGAATTTAACCCCTGCACAAAGCAGGCAGCCAGGGGTGTCCTTTCTCAGTGAGGGTGTCTGGTCAGGATCTGGGGTTCCACGGGACAGCTCCTGCCGGCGGCCATCCCGTCTACCCTTCAGACACCAGGATGAGAGCCTAATTCTAGGGACGCAGGATCTGGGAGAAGCCCTGGGGCAGCACCCCCATGCCTCCCAGCTGCTTTTTTAAAAAAAATTTTTTAAAAAGATTTTATTTAGGGGCGCCTGGGTGGCTCAGTGGGTTAAAGCCTCTTCCTTCGGCTCAGGTCATGATCCCAGGGTCCTGGGGTTGAGCCCCACATCTGGCTCTCTGCTTGGCGGGGAGTCTGCTTCCTCCCTCTCTCTGCCTACTTGTGATCTCTGTCTGTCAAATAAATAAATAAAATCTTAAAAAAAAAAAAAGGCCAGCACCCTTTAAAAAAAAAAGATTTTATTTATTTGACACATTTATTTATTTATGTAAATACTTATTATTTGACACATTTATTTATTTATTTATTTGACCCCTAAGGTGCGGCCTCAGAGGCAGCACCCTTCTTAGTCTGTGCTGTGGTGACAGGGCAGCAGAGACCGGCGGGCTCACGGGGGACAGAAATGTACTGCTCACGGCTCTGGGGGCTGGGAGTCCAAGGTCAAGGTGCCAGCTCAGTTGACTTCTGGCAAGGGCCCGCTCCCCCCACATAGCCGGCCCCTTCCTGCGGTGTCCACGCGGTGGCCGGGGCTGGGAGCTGTCTGCATCTCGTTATGAGAGAACAAGCCCACCCGTGGGGCTCCGTCCTCCTGGCCTGAGCACCTCCCAGAGGCCCATCACCTGCGGATTTCGTGGGAACACACAGACCATTGGGACACCAGCCCAGGAGCCCGGCAGAACCCCATCCCGGGCGCTCCCTTTCTTTGTGGCGTCTTGGTTTCCCGTGCCTCCTTACCCTGCAGGGAGCCCCCAGAGAGTCCCGTCCTCTGCCCTTGTCTCTGCACCTCAGGTGTGGCCGATGGATGGCGCTGGGGACATGTTGCACGGCGGCAGCAGGGCCGCAATGGGGATGCGGTGACCAGCTCTGCCTGGGTTCTGGGCGCTCCTAGAAATGGCCACGGCTTTACTTGTCCCCTTCGGCAGCAGGCTGCATCCTTGGGCCTTTCCATGTCGTGTCTCCCATGGTCACCCTGATGCCCTGGGTCTGAGGTCGCCATCGTCCCCTCTCACACCGGGATGGGGGGTTCAGAGGTCCAGTAGCCTGGTCGGGGTGGTCTGGATACCAGGAGAGAAAAAGAATGGTAACCTGGGGCTCTGTGCTCCCCCCTCCATGGTGTTTGGGGCGTGCGTTCTTTGTCGAGCACGTCTTTCGTGTGGGGTCCATTTCTATGCTCCTGGGATCCTTCCAGAAGCAAGACAGACAGTGGCCGTGTTGGGGAGACAGACGAACTATCACTGAGTCAGCGGAGGGACGGCTTTGTACCCTGGTGAGAGCTGTCAGGAGTGTGTCCGTGGAGGTGTCTGGAAGGGGAGGAGGGATGAGCGGGGTGAAGGCTGTCATGGCCGGACTCTGGTGACCTCGGGGACGGAGTGGGTGGAGCTGTTGGAGTTAGGATCCCATCTAGATGCGGGCCGCAGAGACACCCCCCACTGACCCTTCTCAGGGCTCTGTGATTTCCCAGGGAAGCATGGGGATGGGATGGGATGTGCAGTGCCTGATTGGAGGCCTGTGGCGTCCTGGTGACGAGGGCACAGCTTGGTCAGCCCCTTGGACAAGCTGCGGGGAGGAGGTGGCCGTGGTGGAATGAACACGCCCAGTGTTCCGGCCTTTGGACTTTAGTGTTATTTCTTGCAAAAAACAGTTCATTTTTGGGGTGCTTGGGGGGCTCAGTTGTTAAGCGGCTGCCTTTGGCTCAGGTCATGATCTCAGGGTCCTGGGATCGAGCCCCACATGAGGCTCCTTGCTCAGCGGAAAGCCTGCTTCCTCCCTCTCCCACTCCCCCTGCTTGTGTTCTCTCTCTCGCTGTCTCTCTCTCTCTCTCGTGTCTAATAAATAAAAAAAATCTTAAAACAAAACCAAACAAAACACCAGTTTATTTTTGAAGGCGGTACCGCTGTCTCCCAGGAGCAGAGGCATTCGTTCCCAGGGCGGGCTGCAGGGTGGCCATTCACAAGCTGTCCCCGAGGCACCTCCAGGCTGGCCGGGGTGGCGCCGGGGTCACAGGAACTGTCCTCCAGTTCCTGCGGGGCCCACTGCCCTGCGGTCATGAGCCAGCGGGCTGAGGAGGGGATGTGGGGAATCTGACCCAGGCTGCTGACTTCCAGAGACTTCCAGGGGCTGGCTTAAGTTTAGGGCTCTAAGGCACTGTGTGGGGAGGCTCCGGGCTCTGGCTTCTGGAGTCACCCTTGTGAGGGTCGGACGCTCATGCCCAGCGGTTTCTAGTCTTGTTGCCTGTGCCCCTTCCGCCTGCCCCCGTCAGCCCCTCTTGTGGCTCCAGGCAAAGTTAAAGGGACAGGAGGCCGGGCAGGTGTGATGTCCCCAGTGCCAAGAGGCAGGACAGAGGGCGTGGCGAGATCCGTTGTTCTAATCAGCCCGGTGGAGCTGCTCACCAACGCAGTCATGGGGCTTGGAACCTCCGCCAGCCCAAAATACTTAATCTGTCAGGCCCCAGACAGGCCAGAAATTACCTTGTGCTGGGATTCAATTTCCCGCTCACCTTTTTCTCTCTAAGGAGCTCCTGGCATCATAAATCCTGCTGCCAGTGGTGGGGGAGGACAAGAATCCGAGGGGCTGCGGGCTGTTCGAACGGGCACGGCGGGGTCCGGCCCTCCCGGAGGTCAAGGCCTCAGCCTGCTCCCCTCCCGAGCTTCTCTGCCCAGGGACACCCCCGACCCCTGCCTCGGTCCCTGTAGCTCTGAGCCTCCGCGTCTCAGATGGGCCACGGTGCCGCTGTCTTGTGCACATTTGGCGCCACGTGTATGCAGAAGGCACTTGGTCATTCCAGCAGGTGGAGCTGGGGTGTGTGTTATAAATCAGCAGCCGTGATTATTACGGGGTGTTGTGGCTGCTGTTGTGAAACGTTGTCCTAGTGGCCCCCGGCCGCAGACCTCAGCGAGAGGTCCACGGGGTGGGGGGGGCTGGGTTCTGGCCTAGTAGTTCTGGAAAGGCTGGTCTTTGGTGTCCCAGCGCCCTCCCTGGGGCCATAACTCTGGTGGCCTCGGTGCCTGGGCTTCCTCTGTCTTCATCCCTCCTTTCTGTGCCAATGCCGTCCTGGTGGAGTGGTTTGCCGGAGGGGGCATGCCGCTGGCGTGGGGGCTGCCTGGGCACAGGTGGGCAGGGTGCTGGCGGGAACCTTCCAGGAGGGTCTTGCTGCTTGGAGTCTGGGAGGTGGGAGAGGAGGAGGCCCCGTTTGTCCTTCTGGGACCACCCGGACAGCTTGCCAGCCTGGCCTAGAGGCGTGTGTGCCCACCCAGCTGGACCTCCGGGCCCTGCCCTCCTCTCCTTTTTGGCTTTTGTCCCTCTGTTTGTATTCAGCCTGGGTCTTCCTGCTCCTCCAGAGCTCCATACCCCAGAAGGTCTGTGTTTCCTGCGATGGGTGTCTGGGAAGGTTAACGTTAAGGGCTAGATAAGGTGCCTCTGGCTCTGGGAGCAGCCCTATCCCGGGCGCCTGCAGGCTGTCTCTCGGGGTCCTGGAATGCACTGTGTGTCTCCTGACGGGCTTGGTAGTTTATACCTCGGTGCCTTCCCTCTGACCCTCCCCTCCTGGTGAGTTGTCCCCTTCGAAGCCTCGGTCTGTATAACCATCCCCAGCCCCACCCCCGCTGCCCGGGGCTCTGCGCGAGCCACTCTACTTCCTGCTGTGGCTCCTTGTTTCTGAAGCTGAATCGGTAGGAGACCAGTGCTATGGGGTCTGTGTGCAGGCAGGGGCCAGGCACGCGGAAGCCCCTCCTTCTCTCACTGTTCTGATCCTGAGGGGAGGAAGCTCTGTCCGGGCCCAACCAGGCTCTCAGCAGGCTCCCGTACTGGCTGCTGTGTGGCACTGGGCTTGCTGGTTAGCCTCTATGTGCCTCTTTCCTCATGGGTTAAGTGGGTGAATGCTAGAACCTTCCTTACAGCAGGGGGTTGTGGTTAGGCAGCATAGAATGAGTGTGATCGAGGCTCAGGTGTGTAAGGAGCAAGGTCACGGTGGCTGTGCGTGGACGTCACTGCAGGGCTGGCTGGGGCTCAGGAAGGCACACTGCCAGCTTTAAGTCAGTAATTCCCTCCTGGGAGCCGTCTCTGGGCCCAGATCTTCTCCTTGTGGAGGCCGGCCGTTGGCTCAGGATCGCTCTTGCTGGCTCCGGCGTTCAGCATAGGACCCGAGTCTGCTTGTGGGTTCTGAGCCCCGCCCTGGGACTCTGACCTTAGTGGTGATGTCATCTCATCTTCTGTGTGGGTACGCCACACTTGGCACTTGGAGGAGGGGAGACCTGACCGGGAGCCTGTCTCAGCCTCTAATGAGGCTGCCTGGGATGCCGGGTGCTCCCAGCGTGTGGCTGGATGTGTCTGCGTTCGGACGTGGGCTCTGGAGTGTCCTGGCTTTCCGGCCTCGGAGGGTCGGGTCCCTGTCACTTATCTTCTTGGAGCCCCTCTGGATAGGCAGTGTTGGTCCTCACGGCTGCAGGTTTGTCCCAGCCCCGGGGGCCAGCCTGTCCCTGCTTATAGGCACCAGGCCGGAGTGAGTGGCGTGGTGCCCTGGGACACAGATGACATTTTGGAAGACTTCCTGGTTCTGCTCAGTGCTGACCTGCTGGCCGGGCGGCCTGTGTACTCAGGGACAGGAGCACTCCAGAATCCACAAGCCTGTGCCGTGCGATCCCCAGGTTCCCGGTTTTCGCCTCCTTGCCAGAGGGCGACCCCTGGCACTTAGCATTTAGATCTTACTGCATGATGCCTGAGGCATGGCTCTTGGTTGCGTGGCTGCGTTTGGGGACAGGGGCCGGATGGTCAGGCTGAGTGTTGGGATCTGACCTTCTGTGTGTGCCCCCTGCCATCCTGTGACAGCCTCTCTGCAGCCGCCCCCCTCCTGGAATCCCTGGGACCCCCCCACCTCAGCCCCGTCCCCTCGGTCAGCCCACCTGTGTTTCTGAGGCCCACGTTCCCACTTCTGTGCCAGGCACCAGCCTCCCCAGAGAGAGGATCCTGCCTGCCTTCCAGGACCGCGTTGGGGTGGAGCGAGGGCGGGAACTCTGCGGAAGCCGGACCGGCGCCCTCCCCCACACCTACATCGTCTCCAGTTCTGTGGATGACGGGGTAATCCTCCCCTTTGTTGACAGCCTGACTGAAGTCATGATTTATCTGCCCTTTCCTTGGAGCCTGTGTCTGGATTTTGGCCAAACCACTAATAACGCACCACACAGTAATCCTTCCATTTGTGGGATGTGTGGCCTGCCCTGTCCCTGGCCCCAGGAAGGCCCAGGTTCATCCTCCCAGAGGGCCCCGCCCCGTGTCCTCTTCAGCTGCCCTGTTGTCTCCTCTTGGTGTTGACACAGGGTCCCACAGCCACTTCTCTCCTGAGCAGCGTCCTCATGTCCTTTTAGGGCGCGCCTGCCAGCCCGTCAGCCGGGTGCTGTCTTCCGAATGTTTGCATGTGTCCGGGGGTTCGTGGAGGAGGCCCCTGGGACTTGCCCACCACCCCACAGGGGAGCTGGGGATGCGGGACATGCCTTGAGACGCCTCAGGCAGAGGTTCCGGTATGAGCAGGTGCAGAGGAGGTCGGAGAAGCTGGCCTGGGCTCAGCCACTTGGCCAGGCGTACACCTGGCCAGCAGCCCCCATTTTAGGGCCAGAGACCCAGATCACTCAGCGAGGCCACAGGCCCGCCCTGCAGCTGCACAGCTGTACAGCCGTGGACCTTCCAGGTGCAGAAGACTGGCCCCCACTCCCAGCAGAAGCAGAAGGTGGCTAAAAGCTCCCCAGTGGCGGAAGCAGAGCTAGGTGCTGGACTTTGGCCCCCTGGTCCTAGGCAGGCCCTCCTCTGGCAGAGGCAGGAGGGGACGGAGGCAGCTCAGTGCTCTGATGTGGGCAGGTCTGGTCCAGTGGCCCTGCACAGACTTAGTCCCAGGCTTGTGGGCAGCAGGGGAAGGTCACAGACTCATGCCCTTAAGGTTTCTCGCCCCGTCCTAAATGAGCCTGGATCGCTGTGTTCCCGGCCAGGGGTCCCTTCTGCTGTAAGGAGGAAGGTTCTTGCAGAACTCTCCTGGAAAGGCCATGAGCCTTAACCGGGCCTTAGCAGGGGTGGTTTCTCTTCTGGCCACTGCCCCCCACCTGGAGAACGTCTGTCATTGCTGGGGTTCCCCAGGATGAACCGGGGTCCCCTCGGCCATGCTCCCATAGGTCCCATGGGCAGCTCTCCTTTAGCTGTCACTGTGCCGTGGTCCAGTGCGCCCAGAGAGCAGCCCACGACAGGACTGAATTTGTGGGGAGCAGATGTCCTCTTCCAGAGAGCCCCATGCCAGCTCCTGTCCCTTCCTCTGTGTGTCAGCCGGACCAGGATCTGGGGCACAGCTACCGTTCCTGCTTCTCGGGCGAGAGAGCCACGTAGAGGCCCAGGGATAGGCTGAACTGGCCAGGTAGGCAGGCTCCAGCAGCTCGGGTTCTTGGGGCAGCCGTCTGCGTGGCCTTGGCCTGCCTCATGGTTCTATCTGCGTTGGATGGTTCTGCAGCCCCTGACCTTGGGAGGCCGGGGGTGGGGTGGACGTCTTCTGCCGTTGCTGCCTCCGGGCCCTTCCCTTCAGTGGGGACGTGACTGAGGACTCGGCCCCCAGGAGCCCCCCGCCACCTGCAGGAGGCAAGCACCCTGCCTGGAAGGGACTCCTGTCCAGGTGCCAAGGCGGCCCCTGGGCACGGGCCAAGGTTTGCTCTGAGGCCTTTCCAGGCGGGAGCTGCCCAGCTAGAGGTGGGTGCCGGTGCAGATA
Organism: Meles meles; assembly: GCF_922984935.1. Taxonomy (NCBI): domain Eukaryota; kingdom Metazoa; phylum Chordata; class Mammalia; order Carnivora; family Mustelidae; genus Meles; species Meles meles. The sequence continues at coordinate 146,214,234 of NC_060071.1, read as the reverse complement.
CCATGAAGCTTTCTTGCTATGCGTGGGTACGGAGTTCGTCGGCCAGGCAGGGGAAAGGGCGTTTGTGTCTTGGGGGGCTGAGGGGCCTTGGCCCCTTGCTTACTCTTCAAGAGTATGTAAAGTCTACCCCCCCCCACCCCGCCCGGATTGGGAGAGAGAGGTGAGACGGGACCCCGTGTGTTCATGCTGGAGAACCTGGCTCTGGGTGGGGCAGTCCTGGATTCAGAATCTTAGGTCTACCAGCTGCCCTTGTGGGTGATGTGGGCAGGTTATGCCACTGTCCAGAGCCTCAGCGTCCTCATCTGTGAAGCGGGGCACCAAGATGCTACCTCGGAGGTCCGAGGCAGTTGTTGGGCTGAGGGCCTGGCGTGGAGTCGTTAGGTGTGGACTTTGGTGGTCGAGATGGGTGTGGGCAAGTTTGGTGCTTAGGAAAGACCATTTTCCTTTTATTTTTATTTTTTAAAAGGTTTTATTTATTTGACAGACAGAGAGACAGGGAGAGAGGGAACACAAGCAGGGAATGTGGGAGAGGGAGAAGCAGGCTTCCCGCTGAGCTGAGAGCCGGAAGGGGGCCTTGATCCCAGGACTCTGGGACCATGACCTGAGCCAAAGGCAGCTGCCTGATGACGGAACCACGCGGGCGCCCCGAGACCAGTTTCCTCTTAAAGAACATGCTGCCCGGGCGCCCGGCTGGGAGAGTGCGGACTCCCTTTCGCAGCTTCCTGTCTGGCTCTTCTGTGGTTCTGGGCACAGCTGTCTGCTGTTGGAGCCGTCTCCTCGGCCGAATGTGGCTGCCTTCCCCGGTCCGGGGCTGGGACCGCCAAGCGTGCCCCTCGAGCATCCTTCTGCCTTTACTTTGGGGTCTGCCCTGGCCTGTCGGGTGCCTGTTTCTGTTTGTGTCTGCTCTGGTGGCTTTTCTACCTGAGTCGGGATGCCCAGAGCAGACCCTTCTGTTAATGGAAGAGCCAGACAATGGGTTATTAATCAGCAGGGGCTGGCGGGTGCTGGCGTCGCACGGGGCTCCCACGTCCATCGCATGGCGGGAGGAGGAGGCGGAGGCAGCTGCCCGCCACAGCCTGGGCCGGTGCACGCACAGCCCTCTCCCGTGGCCCCGTGAGTCATGGGACCCGCGGTGCCCCTGGGTCTGTGAGTGTGGAGTGTGCCACCGGACTGAATCGGAGGCCTTCCGTTCTGCTAGAATCGCTTTTGTCCCTGGTTAGTCTTACTCGGGTTTTGGATCTGCCCTTGCAGGCGTCCTTGGTTGTCCGACTTGTGTGGAGTGATTGAAGTCCCTTCTGCACGTTTCCGCTCTCAGCCCAGTGCTGGGCATCGTGTGCCAGGGAGGGTGCCCACAGTACCCGGGGTCAGAGCTTCCCGGCACGCGAGAGCTCCATGACCCGGGAGGTTGTCTTAGAGCTCGCCTTCTGGCCACAAGGAGGGGCCAGCATGTCAAGACACATGAATGAGCATAGAGGCCATCTCACTGGGTGGCTGGTGAGGGAAGTGAGGGTTGCTTAGGCTGCTTCCCAAGGCTCCTGGAGGCCCTTGGTGCCTGGTGTGGCCCTTCTTGGCTGAGATTTCAAATCAGTCACTGCCCACTCGCCGGAAGGTCTGGGGAATACAGAGGGAGCCCCTGCTCAGCCCGAGAGCTGGACTCAGCTGCCTTTTCCCCCTCAGTTTCCAAGAGGAGACCCTGGGCTGCCTACAGTCCCCTAACCCGCTGGGCTGCTCTGTCCCCATGTGCCAGGGACCCCGGCAGCTCCCCACCAGATGCGGGAGCTGGCGTCCGGGGCTTGCTTGTGACCACCCCTGTTTTTAACTCCCGGGTGTTGAGTGAGGACAGAGCCGTACTCTGCTGTGCTGTGTGGGCTGTGGTGCTCAGGTGCCCCTGGTCCCCTGTTTTACAGTGGTGTTCACCCCAGTTGGCAGGCAGGTGTCTGTACGAGGCCGGGGGTGATCCTCTCGACGGGGCATGGAGCTCGCTGGGCCTGCAGGCGGATAATCTGGGTACAAATCCTGGTGCTCCTGTTCATGGAGGAAACTCAGTGAGTCATGGCCTCTCTCTGAACGTCAGTTTCTTCATCGGGAAGATGGGGGAACATAATAGCAGCCGGTCAGTGGGGTCGTTGTGAGGCTCAAGCATCACGAGGGCTAAATGAGCCCTGTCTGTAAATCTTCCGACCTTAAAGAGCCGTGGAATTGCCGGCTGGGCTTCATTTTGTCAGTGGGTGCACACTTCTGCCCCTGTGACGGTGAGGTGCTGAGGGCCAGAGCCATGGTGCCCCGTCCCCAAGTGAGACCCGAAAGGTGGGGGTGCATGCTCGTCTCAGGACCCCCAGTGCCCTCCATGACACCCCTTGTCACTGCCGGCCCAGACCTGCCCTGCACCTCGGCTCTCCTGTGCTGTGGGGGCGCCCCTGCCAGCTGAGTCACAACTGAGCTCCCCCTCGGTGATGTACCTGCTTTGCCTATCGGGGACCAGGTCTGGCCCGGCACCTGCCACCTTCCTGCAGGGTGACCCTGGGAAGCTAGTTCCTTCCCACCAGATGCGGCCTCTTAGGCTGGACTGTAGGAGGGGGGCCGGGTGGCGATGGTTCGTGTAGCTTGAGGTGACCAGGGACCTGGGAATAGGTCCCCAAGTGGCTGTGCTTTAGTTTGGGCTGGCTCTCGTTGGCAAAGCCAGCTGGGGGACAGTGTGATCAGTGGCCTGTGACTAAGCCCAGGCACAGCCGCTTGGCTGCGTGCTCAGAGGCCGGAGGCTGCCGGGGGAGGGTCTGGTTCCCCTTTTTTAAAGGGACTGCTTGTCCCAGGTGACCGCTGCTGCCGTGCAGATTCCTGGCACTTCCAGAGCATTCTGTGGACAAGCGCACATTCGTCGCCGACTGTTTTCTCCTGCGTCTGCCCCCTCCCCCTCTGGCTCCCCCTAAGCTGCCCCGATCTGTCCAGAAGGTCTCAGATTGGCTGGATGCCCATCTTTCTGTAAGGATGATTTAATTTGGACAGTCACTGAAGGGACTTAACAGGCTGGACATTGTTCCTGTATCGTGAGATCGGCCTGAATGAATCAACCGCCAGCCCCCCGCTTTAGCTTTCTAACGGTCTTAACCAGGCACCTCCCACCCTGGGAACCCGTGCCAGGCCCCACGCCAGACCTGGGGAATGCAACACACCTCAGAAGAAGAGTTCCTGCCCTCAGGGAGCTCAAGTCAGGGGGAGGAGGCTGATTTGGGGTGGGAAAGCTTTACAGGAGGAGGTAAGAATCAAAAAAAGCTTAGCATTGGGAGGCGAACCATAAGAGACTATGGACTCTGAAAAACAACCTGAGGGTTTTGAAGGGGTGGGGGTGGGAGGTTGGGGGAACCAGGTGGTGGGTAATGGGGAGGGCACGTATTGCATGGAGCACTGGGTGTTGTGCAAAAACAATGAATACTGTTACGCTGAAAAAAAAAATAAATAAATTTATAAAAAAAAAAAAGCTTAGCATTGGGGCGCCTGGGTGGCTTAGTGGGTTAAAGCCTCTGCCTTCAGCTCAGGTCGTGATCTCAGGGTCCTGGGATCGAGCCCCACATTGGGCTCTCTGCTCAGCAGGGAGCCTGCTTCCCTCTCTCTCTCTCTGCCTGCCTCTCTGCCTACTTGTGATCTCTCTCTGTCAAATAAATAAAATATTAAAAAAAAAAAAGCTTAGCATTGCAGAGGACAGGTAGAACAAATGCCCCCCCCCCGGGGGGGCAATCCTGGAAGGCTCTGTGGAGGAGGGGCCTCAGAGGAGCACTGACTCTGTCCTGCTGAGCCTGACCCTGGGATGCACCCGCTCAGCTGCAAGGCAGGCCTGGGGAGGTCGGTATGTCCTGGGGTCAACTGGGTCTTGCTCCCCTGTCCAGCCACTCCAGCCACACTGTGGGTGCTGGGGGAACAAGGGACAGAGGGAGGAGGCCCTTCCTGGGTTAAAAGACCAGAAAGCGATGATGAGAGGCAGCATGTAGAGCTCAGAGACCTCCAACTGGCTCCCTCCTTTTCCACAAAGAACAAAGACCAACACAGAAAACTTTTCTCATTACATGCTAATGGGAGACGGACGCTCTCATGCACGCTAATGGGAGTGTGAACTGGGTAATTTTTAGAAAATTGCAAAGCCATGTCCCGTTTGGCCGAGCGCTCTGCTGCTGGGGATTTGTCCTGCAGGTGAACTGGCGCGTGTGCACACGGTACAGGCCCCGGCCACTCACTGCCAGCAAGTCCGGAGACCGCCCTGGGGTCCCTGCCGAGAGCCAGGGCCCACCGCTCGGCATGCGCTCTGGGGGGCATCCTCAGAGGGAAGGGGGGACTCTGCCAGTCCGGTCTGGCTCATGCCCAGGACCAGCACAGCCCACCTGCTCTCTCCTGGGGCATTCACAGGACCCCTTCCCCGCAGAGAAGTGTGAGGGCGGTGCTGGCCCCTGGAGGCTGGGCGGCCCACGGGAGGGAGTGATTTATTCACGTCTGCCTGTTGGCAAGCACCGCACCATGTCTTCTGCCAGCGCTGGGGGAGAGCGCTGCCTGGCACGTCCCTGCCTGCTCTCCCGCCCTCCTGCTTCATCCTGATATCGAACAGAAGCGGAGCCACCACTGAGTCCCTCGGTCTTTCTGCTGCTCCCCCGGTGGGGTGCACCTGCGTGCAGGTCAGCGATGGCCCAGCTGTGCCCTAAGCCACCAGTGCCTGTGGGTGGGGGCCGGGGAGGCAGTCAGGGCAGGGGGAGCGGGTGCAGGCCGTGGCTTGGGCCGGTGCCCAGGTGTCCTGCCCGCAGCCCTGCTGGGTCCCGACAGGATGAGCGATTGGCTTGAAGAGGCTGCTCGCCACGCCGCGCCATCTGGTGGGGCCACTGTGGAGCGCATAAAGGAGGGAACACGGTGGGCCGGGGGCTGGGCCAGGAGTGGTCGAGCCGTAGGGGGGGAGAACGCCAGCCTCCCAGCGCGCAACGGCTGCAGGAGCCAGGCGAGGCCACCGCTGCAGAGCTGAGGTCTGGGTTATCGCTTCCTAGGGGGTGACGGATGACTCCCTGTCCCCCTGAATCTCAGCGAGAATGCTTTAAACAGCTCTGGTTCTGAGCTGATTTATCGCTCTGCTAAGATGCAAAGGCAGTTTTATGTACTAGGTAATTAAGTGGCATTATAGACGGCTCGAGAGTAAGTGGCTGCCGTTTTAATAATTAAAATAAATGACCCCTTGACTGCTCCCGGCTCGATGGTGTTTTCCCTCAGTGTCGAGACCCCAGAGAGAGAGGCGGCATGAGTGTGTGAGTGTGGGCACCCGTGTGGAGGTGCATACGTGGGTGTGACCGCACGTGTGCGTACATGTGTGTGCATTTCTGTGTATGTTCCATACGTGGGTGTGCGTGAGTGTGGTTGTACGTACCCGTGTGTGCATATGTGGGTGTGCAGGGGTGTGATTGTGCGTAGCTGCGTGCATGCACACGTGACTGTGAGCACATGCTTGTATGCCTGAGTGTGTATGCACAGGTGGTATGAGTGTGTATATGTATGCGTGCGGTGTAGTGTTCATGGGCGTGCCTGTGTGAGTGGGTGTGTGCGTGTGCCTGTGTGAGTGTGAGGTATGCAGGGGGTTGCCGGAGGGGGCTCCTCTAGGATCTCTGCTTTCCAGGACCGCTCCGTGGCACACACATAATCCCGGGCGGGCAGTGCCCCGTCCTGAAGAAACCTTCCTTTCGCCTGCGAGGCTGGCTGTCACTGACTGGGTTTTGGATGTGGTCTCCTCTGTGGGGGGGTGGGGGGTGGTGGTGGCCCTGATTCCGACCTCAGCTCTTGGGGCCGTGTGGCAGTGGCCGGGCTCGGTCTCAGCACCCGGATGAAGAGGTGACCGCGCCTGTCCCGCTGGGGGCTGGGCACCCGGGGCACGTCAGCTGTCCTTGGCTGATTGAGAGGCGTGTGGACTCCAAGTTTGTGGATAACCCTGGCCCCCCACTGTCCTTGAGGCCTGAGTGACCAGGAGGGGTGCCGTGGGGGGACACGGTCATGGGCAGCAGAGATAAAATGGGGAGCAGGACCGGAGGCCTGTGGGGGGCAATCTTGCCCCCATCCAGCCAGGGCATCTCCGCCTGCCGGAGAAGGTCCTTGTCTTCTGGCCCAGACTGTCCTTCTGTTTGGAGGAAGGGTGGCCTTCCTCAGACTGGGCGATCGTGGGACAGCGTGTTGTCACCCTGTGGGGCTGCCTCTGGGCCGGCTGGCCATTTCCAGGCAAGGGTGCTCTTGAAGGCAGCTGGAGCCCCAGCCGGTGGGTCTGCACCATGGTGCACACGCGGGTGGCCCCGGGAAGCGGGGCGAGGACGGAGGGGACGCATGGACTTCTGGGGCTCAGGCCCGGTGCCAGGCCCCCATGTGGAACGGCATCTCACCAGCCCTGCTGCGGAGAGGTCTTCCTCTGATGGCGGAGCAAGTGGCAGCCCAGTGACCTTCAGGTGCTCGAGTCATGAGGCGGGGCCGGGCATAATGTGCTCTCCCCCACCCTCCCTTCAGGACCCCGTCCGTGCTGCCCCCGTCCTCCTTCCCAGTGATGTTTCCTAGGCCCCAGCCTGGGCCGGACCCAGTGCCGGGAGCTTGTGGGTTCCCCAGGCTGGGCTGACCCTGCATCCTCCCCTCACATCCTGTCCTCCCTCCCCCCAACCCGGCCGGGCGCCCCGACAGTGAGCTTGCCATCCCGGCTGCCATTCTCCCGAGCTGTGCCTGTGTGACCAGACAGGTCCCTCCACGTCCCCGGCCTGGGCTGTGCTTTCTGAAGGCCCCCGGGAGTGTCTGAGGCAGCTTCTCGCCTTTGTCGGGCCCAGCAGCAGCCACGCTGTGCTTGTGGAGGACTGTGGCACGTGACGGGCCCCGCTGGGCCTTTGGAAGCTGCTTCTGTCTGTGGGGGCCACCTCTGCCTGTGGGTGCCTCAGCCTGGTGCCCCCCTCCCAGCCCCCGCCTTGGCTGCCGTGAGCTCCTGGGACAGACCCTTGTCTTCTGAGTCTGTGATGCCAGGGCCCGGCACGGAGGAGGCAGCCACGAGCATCTGGGCCTGGATCTGCGCCCGCGAGATGGCTGTGGGTCGCCGGGCTCCTCCCTGTGACCCTGCCTCTCCCGGGGGCCCCGTCTGGCCCCCAGCACAGTTTGCCCGAGCGAGTCTCTTTCCAGGCTGGGGACGTGGAGTCATGCCAGTGCGGATCGGTTGCCGGAGTAACTTCCCCAAGCTCACGCTGTCCCCGTGCTCAGATCCCGACACGTGGAGGCTTAATTTTGCCTGTGACGTTAGCGGCGCCAGGAGACAGTTACCCTCGGGCGCTCCGGTTGTCCAAGGGCCCCTGGGGTTCTGGGGGGGGGCCACAGCCCCCGGTAAGCGCCCCTCCCCACAGAGCTGCAGGCTTGGGTCCTCTTCCCCTGGGAGGTAGGGAGGCACCTGCCGGCCCGGGAGGGAGGCTGGGGCACAGGGCTGACCCGGCCAGGCCCGTCTCGCACTGTGGCTCCCTGTGGACTTGCTGCCTGTTCCCCTCCGCCCCATCTGTGTGATCCCTGAAGTGGAGAGGCTGGAGGTGGTGGTGGGCCCCCATGGATTGTCCGGAGGATCTAGGACAGTGTCCACTGCCAGGAAGTGTATACTGAGCCTTCTCTTCTCTCCCCTCTGAGCCCACGACAAGCAGCCGTGCTACTCAAGGCTTCTCTCCCGTGGTTGGGTGGGCTCGGGCCCAGGCAGAGTTTAGGGGTAAGTGGTTGGCGGGGGGTGGACCCCCAGGAGCCCCCGGGTGGTCTTCGCTGGGTGAGAGGGGGTTAGGGCAGAGGCTGGGACACTCTCAGGGCTGTGGGTCTGTGACCACGGAGGACCCCACCTCACGCGGGCCTCTCACTGGCTCCCTCCCGGGAGCTCCCTGTGCTCGAGTGCAGGCCCTGTGCTTCCGGGCACCGGAGAGGTGGCCCCGGGAGTCACACACATCACACGTGTCACAGCGGGTGCGGGCCACATCTCCAAGTGACCGACTGGGGATGCCATAGGGGAGGGGCCTCTGGAGCCCCCGAAGCTGAGGTCGGGAGGCCCGAGGGTCGGGATCCCCCAACGCCCTCTTGACCGGGTGTGTCTGGGCAGGCAGACGGGGCCCCTGCACGCTTGTGGGGGCTCTTTCCTCGTCTACGAACTGAGTGAGGACTTTGGGGTCTGCCGGCTCATAGTGAAGTCTCATCGGGTAGCAACCGAGGTGTCCCGGCCCCGGCGTCCAGGGTAGGTATGAAGATTCATGCTGCCCTGGTTTCTCCAGTGGGAGGCCCCTGCCACCCCCTGAGCCACTGGCCATGTGCCGAGCTCCACCAAGGCCACTGGTGGGGTGAGGGACCTGCTGGTCTCCCTAAGGCCTCCGGGTCAGGGAACACGGATCTCCCTGCCTCTGCGTTGGGTCTGGCGTGGGTCTTTTCATATCTGTCCTTTCAGAGGCTCTTCTGGCCTTGGGTCCCAAGGGACCAGAGTGTCGGCCGGTTGGGAGGTAACTGCCCATTTCTGGCCCCCACCTTGGTCTCATGGTTAAGGTCAACCTTGTCGTTTGTTACCTGACGGAGCAGCTTCTGAGCACCAAGGGGACACTTGGTGACAGTGGCTCCTGGGCTGCGTGGAAACGAGCCACAGAGCCCCCTTCCACGGTGCATCCCGCCCTTGGGGAACGCTCTGTGCTGTGTCCCAGTGCCCTGTCCAGGTGTGGGCGGCCCTCCCGGGGGGCCGTTGGGGGCCAGGCCTTGTAGTAGGAGGATCCCAGCCAGGACTGGAGAACCACAGCAGAGGTCACCTGGCCCAGCCCATGTGCAGGCTGGGGCCACACGGTGAGGGGCGGCAGGCCAGGGCTCCGCTGGCCTAGTGCCGAGAGGCTGCGGATGCTCTCCGGGGGCCGTGCCAGGGAGCCGGACGGAGGGCTCTGGCCTGTGGCCGCAGTGGGGTGTGGTTCTGGCCAAGCTGGGGGTAGCTCTCCAGAACATGGCTCTCTCCCTGGTAGGCTCTTTGGCCGTGGGGCTGGGGGTAGCTCTTTGGCCTGCTCCGTGCAGCTAGAATCCCCCCTGGGTGGGGCCTTGATTTCTCTTCCTGGCTCTGTGACTCCCAGGGAGGCTCAGCTCCTCTCCTGACTTTAGTTTCTTTCTGTAGAAGGGATTTCTCAGGTTCCCATGGGCTCCGGCATTGGGGCAGAGCTGGGTCACTGCTACTGATTAACCAAACTGTGCCCTTGTGGGTTATGTGACCGGCGTGGCCCTTTCTCTCTCTGGGTGGTGGGGCTGGTGGCGGGATGGGACGTGCTTCAGTCCCTGAGCTCCCTCCGGGGCCCCTCCAAGAGTGCTTCTCCTCTGTACTCTCATGTGATGGGCTTAAATGGCCAAATGGAAGGGGCTTGGGCAGGACCCCTGGGTGTCCTGAGAAGCAGAATTAGTGCTGGGGGCCAGTCCAGCAGCTGGTGCGATGGAAGACTCTGGAATTGCAGCAGGAAGCTGTCGTTCCTTACGGCGATCCCACTGTGTGTGGTGTGTGTGTGTGTGTGTGTGCGCGTGCGTGCGTGTGGTGTGATCATCACTGTTTCGCAGATGGGAAAATTGAGACTCGGTGGGTTCACGGGCCATCCTTCCCCAGGCCTGACCTTGGCTGCCTGTCTGAGCTGAGATCCCTCCCACGCTGCACGCGTGAGCAGGTGTGCGGACCGCGTGTGCCGGCCGCCCCCGTGCGCCCGTCTGCTGCCGGGACAGGAGGGCAGTGTCCAGCCGCGTCTGCAGAGAGGCAGCTCTTCTCCCAGAGCCCCCCGGGACCCCGTCCCCAGGATGGCGGCGGCAGCGGGCGCTAGCGGCTCCTGCAGGGGGAGAAGAACAGCTTCATGCCGCGTGCCCAGGAGGAACGAGGCATTTCCAGCTCCAGCTCTGAAGTTTCCCTCTCCGGTTGAGCTGTTGTTTTCTCCGGGTGGTGTGAGTGTTCGGGCTGCGGGGCATCTCGCCACAGGTTTAATGTGGAGCCTGCGTTTTTGTGCTCAGTGCGGCATCAGACCCTTTCCTCCCCTGGTCTTCATAAACCTTGTTAGTGTTGACAAAACATCCCTTCGGGTGGGCCAGCCAGAACTTACGGACCCTCACCTGTTGTGGGACAAACACGGACAGTCTCTGATGTTTGGGCTGCTCCCTCGTGTCCCCGGGCCGGTTTCCATGCTGGGCCGTCTGCCTCGGGCTGGGCGCGGGTGCAGCTGGTGTCTGGGCTCTAGCCGGGGCTCCCAGGTACGTCTGGGGGATATGGCCATGCGGTGCTCAGGATCGTCGTTGCTGAGTGAGTGCACTGCTTTTCCTGAACCGAACTTTTGCGTTCCCTCATGGGGCGACCTCCCGGGGGTCCGCGCGAGCAGGAGGAGCGCCGGCGCTGCGTGCCGGCGGAGGAGCTCTGCGGATCTGGCCCTGTCCCAAGCCACACACCACGCACTCTCTTCAGCCTCTTCCCGGAGCCGTCCTGTGATGTTTCTTCTGAGGTTTTGAGGAGCGGGGACCAGGTGTTTGGTGTGTCTCATGTTGCTTTGCGGTTGGAGACAGTATGTGTGGGTTTGGGGCAGAAACCACAGGTGTGGATGCCGAGGGATCGCACGTCCGGTCCGAAGCTCCTGGCGTGTGCCGTCACCGGTCCCAGTGGACTTGGTCTGCGGGTTCTGAGGTTTGCAGACGGTCTCTGCACTGCAAGGCGAGCACAGTAGAGCTTTGAGACTCAGCCATACCCATGGGGGCGCGTTGAGACGGCGCTGCCCGGTCCTCACGGACCCTCGCATGCCAGGCTGGCCTGCGTTGGGTGCGCTCTGGCCTGTGAGCGGCGACTCCTGGCTCCCTCTTCCCTTCTATACTTAGCGGTCGGCGCTCTGCCAGGAGGGCCTCCCCCCTCTCCACGCGGGCGTGTGTGCCTGTCGTTTTTATCAGTGTGGACACAGGGATTCTATTTTATCCAACGTGGTCGTAGTCCCCAGCTCTCATTAGGATTGTCGTGTCATCTGTCCTTGCCTGGGACAGACTGCTGGCTGCCGGCCAGAGAGGAGAGGGAGTTGGAATTTGACGTGTCCTCATAGGGTCACTGTGGGGCCTGGGGTGCCCGCTCTTGTCCTGGCCGTGCCACGGATGGCTTGTGACCTCAGACAAGTGGGGTGAATAGTTTAGGGTCCCTGGTTCACCCTGACGTCAGAAGGGGAGGTTGGGACAGGCTGGCCTTGAAGGCCTCCTTGTCCTGACCCCCACCCCCAGCCAAGCTCCCCTCGGGGTCCCCTGCTAGGCCTTATGCTGTTCTTCTGCTGAGACCTGGAGTTGGTTGTGGGGCAGTTCCTGGTGGCCAGCTGTCACCTGTCACCCGTGGGAGTGATGACCTATTCCTTCGTGCCTGCTCCCTGCCTTCCTCCTGGCCTGAGGGGCGGGGGCTGGCCATGGAGGGGGGTGGAGCCTCCTCTGCAAGACGGAGGCGTGTTTATTCTAGTTAGTAACCAAACACTGACCTCACCCTGGCACCTGGTGTCCTCACCTTCGGGTCTGTTCTTTTCCCTATCGTCCTTCAAGAAACACAGCTGCGTGGGCAGGTGGCGTGCCGCAGTGGCCCGCGTACACCTTGCCCTCCACGCCCACCTGTGCCTACCTGCGTTCGAAGGGCCCTTAGAGGCTTTCAACTTCCTCATTGTCCAGAGGGGTGTTCCAGGTCCCAGGGAGGGCAGGGGCCCGCCCAGGGCCACACAGCAAGTGATAACGCAGCTGGAACTGGAGCTTAGGCCCCCAGTGCTCTGAGGTCCTCCCTGATGGCAGGTGCCTGGGTGTCCGTGTGCCCTTCTCACAGTGACGGGCTTCCCCGGGTGCGTCTCCTGCCCCGGGTGGGTGTGGGACCTGTGGAAAAGGTGAAGATTTCCACTGCGTCTCAGGGCGGGGCTTCGAGGATCAAGAGCAAGGTGCAAGGGGGTGAGGGTTGCTGACCATCCCCAGACGTCAGGAGGCTTGGTGTGTGACGCAGCCCTGCTTGGACTCTGCCTGGGCTCTGCATGTTTAGGTGGGGCCCGGCCCGCCGAGGCTGGCGAGACTGGCACCTCTCCAGAGGTGCGTGGGAGGGCTGTCATGTGGGGCAGAGCAGCCCTCCAGGGAGGGGTAGAGGAGGGGCAGCGCTGGGGAGGGCACCCCTGGGTGGACAGCAGTAGGGACAGCTTCATGGGGCAACAGGAACGAGACTGCCCCCGTGGTTCCAGGTCGGTAGGGGGCTGGGGTCTGCCTACAGGTGCTCAGCACACAGTCCCAGAATCACCAGGTGCCACCCTGGTGGGACCCCCAGTGTGGGCTTCCTCCAAAGGATAGCTCTGAGAACGGGGCGTCCCTCTGAGATGGTGACCCCCCAGGCCTCAGGGGATGTCCCTTGCTTAAGTGCCCCGAGGGGCCTCGAATGCCAAGCTTGTGCTTGGAAAGGCTGTGGAAGGACCTGTGAGGAGATTGTCAACTGCCCTCCAAGTCCCCGAGCTGCCGTGGCGTGGCCCGCATATTCCAGAGTCCTCCTGGCAGCCCGTGGGGGGGCAGCAGTCCTTCCTTAACAGAGGACGGTGCAGAGGCTCAGAGACATTGATGCTGTAGTGCGAGGTCACACAGCTGTGATTACAGAGAGACCCAGCTGGCCCCCCTCCTCTCCTGACCTTTGTCTCTGCCTCTGCTGGGGGAGGTCACCCCCTGGCCCGTACTCAGCAGCCTGCAGTGACCAGGTGCCTGGCCGGCAGGACGGTTGGCTTTATAACCAAAGGAGACTCCGTGTTTGCTTCAAATATCCTAGCAGGGTCCCAGGGCTAAGTCGGATTCACACCCCGCTTTCTAAGGTTTGTGGTGACGCCCCAGCCTGGGTGAGATCTGGGGACAAGGCCGGAGCTACAGGCCTGGGTGAGCCCGTGGAGGTGGGCGTGGCCCCGGGTGGCGCCACTGTCCCTGGACTCATCCCGGAGGCTGGAAGCTTCCGCCCGCCCCTCCTTCCCATCAAGGTCACGCTGTCTGCGTGTGGGGCGTGGAGCAGACGGCCTGGTTTACTGAGTGTCTGCTGGGCACCCGCCCCGTCCCGGGAGCTGTCGGACCCGTTCCTCTCTCAGACCTCATAGCAGCCTCCCAAGCTTGGTCTTTTATCCTATTTTTAAGTGACACGTGGAGACCGTGGGCCACAGCTAGTCACAGTCACGACCCTTGGCTCCTGGGGCTGTTGTCTCAGATACCCCACGCTGCTGTCTTTGCACAGATGCCTTGTCTTCAGTTCCAGAGGTCGCCACCAGGTCTGGGTGTCGGCGGGGGCCGCGCTCTTCCTGGAGGCCCGAGCAGAGGCTCTGCGTTCCTGCCTTTCCAGGGGGGAGGCCGCCTGCAGTCCTCGCTCGGGGCCCCTTCCCCATCTTCCGCGCCCACAGCTGTCCTTCTCCACACCCTCCGTGCGTGGTCACACCACCCTGTGACCGCCGCGGGGAACGCTCTGTCTCCGCTTAAACATTTCACCCCCAGGGTGGGCCACGCAGCCCTCCCACCTTGAGTTCCACAGCCAAGTCCCTGCTGCTGGGGGAGGTCACTCCCAGGTTCCTAGGCTTCGGGGTTCAGGTGTGGGCACCTCTGGGGGGACGCCCGTCTGCTGGGTACATGTCACTAGTCCAGGCTGCGATCTTCATCCCATACAAGTCCCCTTGACGTCACACGGGGAAGTCAAGGCCACGTGGAAGGAGCTCCTGGGGACGGGACCCCTCCCTGGTCCTCCCACACATCACTGTGCCGCATCCCTGCAGGACCCTTGGTGGCCGCGGCCATGGGACACGGCGGCTGTTGTTGGCATCGCCCGCCTGGTTCTTTCCTCTGGGACAAGCCCCGGGCTTGGAAGGGGTTGGACCCTCCCCAGGACTTGGGGGAGCGGTGATGGCCTTGAGCCTGTGACCCTCCAGTCAGTCGTCGTCCTGCTGGGGGTTGTATGTGAAATGGGAAATACGGTTCGCTGTCCCTATGACAGCTCTGCCCGTCATTTAACTGGACGGGTCCTCGCTGCCCCACCTAATTGTGGGGATGCCATCTTGGAGGGGTTCTGAGTCACTTCACCCCTGTCCTGCCAGGGAGCCCCCTGGGACATCTGGGACTCCCGCCCCACTTCTCAGGGGCCTAGTAAGAAGGGGCTTATCTGAGCCCGCAGAGCAGGTGGGACCAAGGGGTCTGCTTTTGTCCCCTAACGAGGCGCAGGAGGGCGACTTCCACCTGTCGGCCTCTCCATCCGGGGAACCCCTCCCCTCCCGACGGGCTCCTGACCTGCTGAGGTTGGACCGCTCCTGGGGGGTGGGGATGGCCCCCAAGGAGCCCACGGCCGGGGGCGTTTGGTGGTCTTCTGAGACAGCCTGGTCACCAGGAGCCAGGGAGGGGGACGTTCTGACCCTGGGAGTTTGTGTGCTGCCCTTTTTCCGTTTTACTTAAAAAGCATTATTTATTTATTTGTTAGGAATCCTACAAAAAGCAAGAAGCTTGGACAATAATGAGAACTATTCATTCCACGGCCTACCTTCATCAGATTGTTAAAGAATACACGTCAGCTCCAGAGCCTTTCCCTGCAGGAAACAGTGTCGCCGGTGTGGATGAGGGGCCCGTGTCCCTGCCCGTCCCCCCGAGACACCCTGAGTCTGGAATTCAGTGCCCATGATTCTCCCGCAGAGCTTTTTACTTCTCGTCCGTCACAGGTCCATGACCCACGTGTGACGATGAGACTTTGTAGAACGACGTCCTTTTTGCACGTGGCGCTTGGCTACCTGCCCGGACTGTGCTTCTGAGACCTGTCCCCATTCGCACTCTGGGCTCTTTGTTTCTACCTCTGCTGTTTTGTTGTTGGTTGAAACCAGTTTTTCCTGTTTTCCGGGAAGACATTTAGGTGGTTTCCAATTTTTGGCTGTCGTCGTGGGTGCTGGGGAGACGCGCTTGGACCTGCGTCCTCCTGCACCTGTGCCGGGCTTCCCTGGGGGCCTGTGCGGCTTCTAGAGCGGGAAGCCACGCCAGGGGGATCTGCTGCGCCGGGGTGGGGGGGGGCACCCTGCGTCCCCTGGTTCTTCGGCGCTCGCGGTCGCCGAGTTCCCACGTTAACTCTCTGCTGCTCCCGTGGCTGCAGTGGTGTCTTCCTGTCTTCATTTGCATTTCCCCGATGACACGCGCGTCAGGCATCCTGCGCTCGTTTCCTCCTGTGACTCACCTTCTGTGGAGACTTTGCTCCCAGTACCGGCGTACTCCCGTACTGATCCGTAGGAGCTGTGTGTGTCGTCCGTGCGGCCCTCTGTCCGCTCTGCGCCCGACTTGTGCACAGCCCTTCCCGGACGGCCGCTGCCCTCGTGACGGTGCTCACGGATCTGTTCGCTGTCGGTGCGGCTGTGATGCTCCATCAACGGGCGCTGATGGCGCTTGCTTTGATGGTTTGTTCTTTTTGTTTCTTTGTTTCTTTGTTTCTTTTTTTAAAGATTTTATTTATTTATTTGACAGACAGAGATCACAAGTAGGCAGAGAGGCAGGCAGAGAGAGAGGGGGATGCAGGCTCCCTGCTGAGCAGAGAGCCCAATGCGGGGCTCGATCCCAGGACCCTGAGATCATGACCTGAGCCGAAGGCAGAGGCTTAACCCACTGAGCCACCCAGGTGCCCCTGTTCTTTTTGTTTCTTGACGGAGAAAGCCTTTTTACCTGGAAGCAGAAGTTGTCCTTTTTAATAACTGCTTCACTGACACAGAATTCACACGGTTTGTATATATATGACCGTTGAGCGTGTTGAGTATAAGCACAGAGATGTGCAACCATCAAAACTAATTCCAGAGCGTTTTCATCACCCCAGAAAGAGGCTGTACCCGATCGTTGTCACTCCCCAGTCCTGGTTCCCCTCGGCCCCTGGCAACCACCGACCGACTCTGTCTCTGTGAACTTGCCTATTCTGGACATTTCATACACATGGACTCGTACCACATGGGGTCTTTTGTGGCCGACTTCTTTCCTAGAGCATCGGGTCGTTAAGGTTCATTCCACGTGTCAGAAAAGCCCCAATTTTCCATCTGTTCTTTCACGTGGACCTCTCTGACCCAGCTGGAGCTGCTTTCCGTGCGTGGTGTGAGGTTGGGATCAAATTTTGTTGGTGACGGTGGCCCGGCGGTTGCTGTAGCTCTGCTCACGAGACACTCCGTCTTTCCCCCACGGGCGCGGATGCCGCATGGGCCGCATGGCAGGTGTACGAGCTTCTCTGTCTGCCCCTCTCCTCCCTCCCTGCCCCCCACCACGTGGCTTTGGCGTCTTTCCACAGAGTCCATTCCACACAGAGCTCTCTGGACTGTCACCGCTCCTGCTGTCCCACCACCTGGCTCGTGATAATTTATTCTTGTTTTGCTGAATCAGGGAAGCACTGTCCAGAGGGGATGCTGCTGCCCGAGGTAACCGCCAGGAGCCCCCTACCTTCTCTTGCTCCCTAGCCTCAGAGCCCCAGTGTTGCTTCTCAGGCACAGGGTCACAGCTCTCAGCCTTACCTCCGGCTCCCCTGTGTCTGGGAACAGGGGTCCCCTGGCTCTGATGACCTGCCACACCCAGATTTTCCCAGTTTCCTGGGCTGGCCCCGTGGGGCACACATTGCCTCCTCTGCACATGGCTGGAGTCCCCTGGTGTCCTGCCCCGGCCCGTGCCTCCCCCACTGTTCCTGCCTCCTCTGAAGGACAATTGGCCCCACCATGCAGGGCCTGGCACTCAGGAGACACCTGCTTGACAACTAATGATAAAAACAAAACCCCTCCTTTCTCCCCAAACTAGTTGAGGTCTCCCTTTCCTGCTACCAAGGGGCTTAGCATGTAGACGTCGGGCTCAGTAAATATTTATCTCCCCCCGCCCCACTTCAGACGTGAGTCCTGCGTACCTTAGCCCCATCAGAATCCCTGCATTTCGGCGGTGTTTGCAGGGGTTTTTACCCCCCCCCCCCCATTAATAATCATGGCCAGACGGGGTCCCTCAGAGGTGGAGCTGAGAGGCGGACGGTTTCAGCAGTCACCGCTCAGCATCGATCATGGATCAGGGGCTCCCGGCCTCACGTGTGTGTTAGAATTACCTGGAAGGCATCTAAAATGCATATAGATATCCAGGCGCCTCCCCTGGAGTCTAATACAGTTGGTCTCATGGGGGAAGAGATCAGATGTTAGGAAGTCCCCAGGGAGGGTACGTGCAGCCATGCCGGGAGCCACTGGGCCGCGTGTGACTCGACCTGTGTGGCTAGGTGACCCTCCTGGGCAGGCTGGTAGACTCCCATTCTTGGCCTCTCTCTGTAATTTCCAATCCTTCAGAGTGGAATTGGGGTTGCTGGGGGAGGAGACCAACAGTGCCTGCCATGGGCACACACAGGTTAATTTCTGGGCATGGAATTAACAGGAAGGGGGTTCTTTTTCCCTCTTCTCCTCTGGCTGGAAACAATGGCACGGCTTCATTGGGAACGGCCAGGTTTCCCAAGCATTAGACAGAGAAAGTAGGTTGAGTGTTTGGGCCGAGAACACCAGAGGCTACCAAGCACACCAAAGTGGGCACATTTTCCATCAGCTAAGTTGGGCAAAATTCCCTTGAGATTGCAGTATGGTGGGGGGGGGGGCGGGGCTTGTAGTTTTCCCTGGAAATAAACGCCAGGCACCCCCGAGGTCCTAAGAAGCAGGTGCTGATCCACCGGGGTCCCTGGGGCTTCGCATTGAGCCAGCAAAAGGGCAGGTAGGTAGCCAGGGGACGGCCGTGGATCTCAGGAGAGGCTGAGAGCTCCCTGTTTTCATTAATGCAATTGTTTTTCGTAGTGCCCCCCGTTCATTTTCTTTCCTTCGTGGATGGAGAGGGTGGGGCTCCTGTTGTGGTCATTCTGTTTCATCTCTTGAGTTGGGGCGGGATCTAAGGCTTCCGTGATACTGCCTGTCTTGGCTTGGATGGGCTGGTGCCAGCCTGTTGGCCCAGAGGCTGCAGGGCAGTGTTTTACTGTGTGACTTGGGGCTTGGTCCTTAACCTCTCTGAGGCTCAGGGATAGTGATAACAGGGCCCAGCATCAGCTTGCTGTGAGGATCATGTGGGATGACTGTCGGGGTTTTGCTGGGTGCCTGCTGACATCCAGTAGATGCTCCGTAGAATTTGTATGTGCCAAGGGGAAGGGAAGGGTTTCCCTTCTCAATGCCCCGCGTGGATGGGAGAACTCTTAACTGCATCTAGGGCCCTGCAAGTCCGTGCTGAGCTTGTGACTGGCTCTCTTGGCCCAGGCGCCTCTGCACGGGTCTGTGGGCAGCTCGGGTGGGCGGCCGAGCAGAGGAGGGGGCAGTGGGGGCCAAGTGCCCGGCTCGGTGCGGCCACCCCTGGAGGCATCCTCCTGGGAATCTGATGTTCCCCTGATATGCCTCCCTCAGCCTCCTTGTCTTCATCCATAAATAATACGTGTCTCACATTCAGCCCACATCTCCAGGGCCGCAGCGCATGCCAGGAAGCAGATGCTAATGGGGATCGGCTCTGAGGCTCCTGAGCCTGCCTGCCACGGTCCCACCCCCGTGCCTTTGCTCGTGCTGTGCCCTGCTCAGACTTGCCTTCCATCCCCACTGTCCCGGTCTGCCTGTCAGAGTCCTGTGTGCTCTCAAGGCTCAGCTCAGATGCCTCCTCCTACAGAACAGAGCCCCTGATTTCTCCTTGCCAGCTCCTCCTTGCCCTCTGCCCACCTCCCCTGGCTGTACCTCTGCTCTCTCTGCCCTGGAGCAAATTGGTTATTCCTGTGGCTCCTTCATTGGGTGGAGGCATCCTCACAGAGGGGGACCATGCCCCTGGACAAGCAGGTGTGACCGCTGGTCCTGCCGGGGACCGGCTCTATGAGCTTGGGCAGACCCATTCCCTCTGTGAGCCCCCGTCTCCTCCTCTGGAGGCCAGGCTTTCTGCCCCCCTCCTGGCAGGGTTCCGGGGAGGGGCAGAGCGAGCGACTGCCCTGGGCTCGGAAGTGGCTTCTCCTGCCTCCTCAGCTCTGTCAGGAGCCTTCAGCCTTCTAGGGGCTTCTGTCCAGCACAGGCCCAGGGTTCAGGGAGTCGCTGGGGTTAGAACATCTCTGAGTCCTTTAAGGAGACGGACCGTTTCCAGCTTCTGCAGGATCGGTGTCCGGGGCCTTGCTGAGGGACACCTAGAAGTGCCCCAGGTCAGAGGCAGGGCAGCTGGAGTGGGCGGCACTCCCAGATGAGTCTGGCCTGTGGGCTGGGTCGGTGGGGGTTGGGGGTGGGGACAGAAGCCGCTTGGGGACCGAGCATGGGCCAGCAGGAGCAGGTGCCGCAGGAAGTGTGGCCTTTGCTGCTGTCTAGAGCCTGGGGCTGCCCTGAGCCACTGAGCCAGAGGGAAGGCGAGGCCCCTGCGTGGTCTATGACCTTCATCTCCCCGGGCCTCGTTTACTTCGTCTGTCAGTTGCCCCATCTCCCGGGCCTTCCGTGACCTAACCTGCGGGTACTGGTGGACCCTTGCCTTCCCCCTGGGGCTGAGTCCTGGCGGGGGCCTCGTGGGGAGAAGGGAGGGAAGCGAGAAGCCAGCTTTCAGGAGTCACGAAGATGTTTTCAGGAGTCATATCCGTCCTCTGGGGCAGAGACGGAAGCCTGGAATGATGAGGGGCCTTGTCCGACGAGGCCCGTCTGCCCAATGGAGCCCCCGGCCTGACGCCGACCCCTCTTAATGAAGTGGAAGAAGGGAATTGAATCACCCGAGAGGCGACGGGGAAATGTCAGCCACCCCCATGGAGGAGGCCCGAGGCGGGGTGCGGCTGGCTGTCCTGCTAATGACCTGCCACAGAGCCTGCTGTCCCCAAGACCCTGTGGGCAGCGTCGCTCAGCGGGAGGGGGCTTAGAAGGGGAAGCAGCTGGAGGGTCAGGCCCTCTGTGTCACCGTGCGTCATTGTGCAACCCCCCCCAACCCCCGCTTCTTCCTCTGGTGGGGTTGGGGGCGGTCATACTTTCTCCTAAGGAGCGACAGACATGATTGGCACTCTGCCCAGATCCCCGTGGCACTTCCTGCTCCTGTGTCCACCGCCCGCGGCACCTGCTGGCACTCGCTGGCACCTGCCACTCTGGGAGCTCATCCTGTCCGCTGCCCCGCGGGGCAGTGCTGGGAATTAGCCCCTCTGTCCCCCGTGAGCAGCCCCCCCCACCAGTGAGCCCTGGTGCAGGGGGGTAACACTGAGCCCTGCAAACTCCCTGGCAGAATGGAATTGCTTTCATCCGCTCCTTCTGGTCCTTGCCTTGCTTCCCACTCCTGCTCCTGGGCTTCCCGCGGTCACCTTCCCCATACCCTGTGTGAACTCGAACCCCCTGCCTCACCCTGACGGAGATGTGGGCTCCTGGTGTGGCCACTGTTGCTGCTGAGGGACATTCTGAGCGACGCTTGCCCTTCGCACCCAGTATGGGGTGCTTCGCCGTGCCTTCTGTGTCTCTGGCAGTCCCGTGTCGGGGTGCTCTGTGCGGGCCATGGGTGCTGCGTTTCAGGCTGAGCGCCTGCTGCTGGCGGGAACCTGTAGACTAGGAGACTGACCCCTGGCAGGATGCCTTCCTGTTAGGTCTTTAGGCTTTTCCCACACAAGAGGCTACTTCGTGCCTAGAGCGGAGTTGGCAAGGCGGGTTTCCAGGGCTAATGGGATGGTGTGACCTGCTCTGGCTGCCAAGTTCTTACCATAAGGACTAACGGTCCCACTCTGATGTCCTGATGCGACCACGCTGCCTACCTGGGGAGGCCATTAGGATATCAGAGTGGGGGGGCGATGGGACCTGGCCCCAGACTCAGCCTCTGAGAAGGCAGGGGGACTGGGGAGCTCGCAGACCTGTGGGCTCCATGAGTCCCTCCCATCCTCGGGCTGCACGGCCCTCCTCCCTCCCCGGGGAACACAGGATCCTCCAGGAGGCCGAAGCGAGGGCTGACGTTCCGGCGCTTTAAGCAAGAACATTGCCTGCCCCGGTTCCTTGCTGCCACCCTCCTCCCCCGCCCAGATGGAAGCTGGATTGTGACTCCTCCAGAATTGGTCCAGGGGGGGCCTGGGGAAGGTCTGAGGGGACACATTGGCCAGCCCATCCTGGGGTCCCTTCTGTAGTCACCGCCTTCATTTTCCCCTCAAGCAGCCAAGCCGGGAAATGACGCATGCCTCCCTTGGGGCCCCGTTCCTCGCCACTGCAAACCCTGGGATTAATTTAATTACACGCTCATCTCTGAGAGGCTGGGGCTCCGAGGCGCCCCGCAGGATCACGAGTTGCCCAAGGCTGCTGGGAAGGATCATCCTCCCAGGGAGCCAAGCCCCCGGGGGCCTCCCACCCCTGCCCCAGAAGGCCCGTCTTGCAGCCACCCTGCCCTGCCGCAGGACAGCTGCTCTGACCCACGGGCGGCCCGGGGTCTGGCTCCTGGGCTCCGGGCAGGGGTCAGAGCCTGGTCTGGGGAGCCGCATGTGGCAGGAGAGGAGGCCCCTCCAGGACATTGGAAGGCAGCCCCGAATCTTCTTCACCTCCCCGGGAATGGGCAGACTGGGCTGTCCCTGGGCCTCGGGAGGGGCCCCCAGAGCGGAGCTGGGAGAGTTCCGATGGGCTGTCCTCTGCCACCCTTCTGTTTCCGTGGTGTCACCGGGGGGCCCTGCACTGCGCCAATGCCGTAATTTAATCTTTTCTCCTCTTCTATAAAAGAAAGACTTTCCCCCCTATTTTGGAAGTAGATTATTTGAAAATTAACGAGAAGGGGTGTGAATAAATAAAAACCCCCTTATCCCCTCCTGTGAGCACCACCGTCCACATGTCCACGCGCCTCCTTCCGGAATTCACTTCAACGCAGAGATATCTGTAAACGCTGAGAGCAGTTCTACTCTTGCTTTGGGTCCGGAGCTTTCCACCGGGGTGTGAAGGCTTTTCCCTGTTGTCGAGAAGAGAACCTTCCTGAACATCTTTGAGTGACAGCTGGACCCTCCGCTGCTCCCGGACAAACAGTTAATTCCATTTCTGGCCGTGGCCGTTATACCATCTTTATTATTAGAATTCATTCTTTAGGATGGTTGCCATTGGAAGCACCGGGTGATTTAAGATATTTCCAGACTGCCCCCATGGTTTGCAAAGTCCACTGGAGCCTGGCGGTCTCAAGTGGACTTGGTTCTCTGAAGCCGCTTGGGGTTCGGGGCTGACGGAAGCCATCAGGTTGCGCGGGGACAGCCTCTCTGCCGGTGTCCGCATGTGGCTATGAGGGAGGACAGTCAGCCTGTGAGCCCTGGTGGCCATGGGTGGGCAGGTGGGATGTTGTTGGGTCATTTGTCCCCCACGGCGTTGCCTCTGCCCCTTCTCCTTGCTCTGGCCCTTGGCCCCCCCCTTCTGTCCTCACTGCCTTCCTGGGGAGCGTGGCGGACCGTGCTGGGGCCGGGGGATCCCCTTGCTCTGATGGGACCCACGGTGCCTCAGACCCGCCTGCTGCCCAGCGAGGGTGCCGGGGCCGGCTGGTGCATCTGCCGACTCCGGCCTGGCCCACGACTCTGGCTGCAGTCCGACCAAGGAAGGAAGTGCTGGCAGGTCCCTGTTGACCCCAGAGAAATTGGCAGAGGGAGCTAGAACTGTCCCTGTACCAGGGAACTGGGGGTGGGGGCAGCGGGCCCCCCTTCCCGTGGCTCAGTGGCCGCACAGGGCAGTGAGTGAGTGGCCTGGGTGCGCACAGGGGACGGGTCCTGTCTTGTCCTGGGTCGTCTCCCATGCCTGGCAGTGTGGGCCCATGGTGGGGGCTGCGGAGAGCGGGGTGGGGAAGGGGTGCGGCTTGTCGCGGCGCCCGAGGACTGGGCAGTCGTGCAGCGTCCCGGAGAGAGGCTCGCACAGGAACCTGTCTTCTTTCTGGGACTAGTGTCTCTCAAAGGCTCAGTGCTGTCCGCTCTGCTCAGAGCGGCCAGACCCTTGGGGTCCTGAGCACTGACCCACGGGGGGGCGGGGGGCGGAGCTGGATGGTGGGGAGAAGGTCTGGCAGCTGGGCCCGGGACTCCCTGGCTCACCTGGCAGCAGGTGGGAGACACTATCCCTCTTAGCCTCCTCCTCTGGAGCGTGGGGAGGTCTGCTGGACCCTCGCCAGGTGGGTGGTGGGTCTCCCCTCCCCCACGGGGCTCACCCGGAGGGAGACCACGCAGGGCTCTGCTAGGTGTTTGGGTCTCCTTGTCTTAACGTGTGAAGGTGAGAGAGCTGGGCGGATCTTGGTCGTTTTTGCCCTTTGTTTCCCAGTGGGTGTTCCAGGGAACCCTTCTTGCTGACAGCATGCAGTGGAGTCAGAAAGGTGGGGAACCCAGGCTGCACCCCCATCTCCCTCCCAGTGCCCGGGGGGGCCTGGCACACCCTGAGCGCCGAGGCCTTTCCCATCAGGCTCGTTCTCATGGGAGCAATGTGGGAAGTGTTTGTCCGTCCCGGCTGGCGGAGAGTGAACGGAGGCCCTGGGATAGGCAGGGGAGGCGGGTATGGGGCATGGACTAGGGTGACCGCTGGCTGGAGAAGGGTGCGAGGAAGGCCTTTGTATAGCTGCGGCCACCGGGCTGGCCAGGGTCCCCCGCCTGGTCAGGTGGGATCTGCTGATTGCCGGGCATGCACGCAGGGTCCAAGCGGGGAGGCCCCTGGGGTCACCCTTCTGCTGCCCTGAGTGGTGCCGTCAACAAGCCCCTTCAGCTCTCAGAACCGTGGTTTCCTGGCCGTCAGAGGGAGCTCTGTAGAGCTGGGGGCTGAGCGAGGTGGTTTGGGGAGCAGCTGCCCGCAGCAGCCCCCTGCTGTGGGGGTTCCCGGGAACGCCCCGTCCCTGGCCCAGCTGCCAGGTCCTTACCAGTGCCATCCCCGAGGCCAAAGGCGGGGGGCCTGGTGGGGAGTGGCCCTGCTCCCTCTCCAGAAGGCGCGGCATTCCTGAGTGCTGACGGGTGCTGACCTGGGGCGGGAGGAGCCGGTTGTGTAACTCCCCAGCAGCCGGTGGGTGGGCCCGGCCGCCCCCAATTCCTGCCCCGGGCTGGGCTGCCACTCCCGGGCCTGGTCCAGCACTGTGTGGGCGGAGCTCCTGAGGGTCCTTGGGTAACAGGGTGCCCCACAGCAGGTCGCTCACTGGGCGGAGGGGCACCTCTGTGCAAAAGCGGGGATGCCCTCAGAGAATGGCCTTCCCGCTGGGCAGGAGCTCTGAGGCCCAGGCCGAGCCCCTGTGGAGTGAGGTCATGGCATTCTGGGCAGGGGGCCGCCAGGTGAGCACCAGTGGGATGGGCATGACATCCGTGTCCCCAAGGGCCCGGGCTCATTGGCTGTGCCAGCCGTGTGCCGGGGACGGGCAGAGTCTTCATTTTCCCACCATTGCATGGTACCCCAGCGTGTCCTTGCCCAGCACCCATCCCCTTTGCCCACCTCGGTGTATTCAAAGTCCTATGGGGTCCGTCTCCCCAGGCTGCGGGGTAGGGAGGTGGCTTTGGTCGAAGTTCTGGTGACTTCCGAGCGAAAAGGCTGGTGTAACCGGCAGACTCTATCCTGTCGGGTGGAGGTGGGTGCAGGAGGGGAGCCGTGGACCAGGGTGTAGGCTGGTGTCTGGGCCGTGTGAGCTCCAGTGAGGTGCTGGTGTGGATGAGAGGTGCCGAGCCCGTCCCATACTGGGTGGCTGCAGACCGGGCAGGGAGGCGCCCCGTGCGTCTGGCTTGAGGACCTGACGTCCCAGCGGCACGACTGCACCTGCCGAGATGGTCTGGTCCCCTCGCCTTCCCTGCCCCATGGTCCGCATCCGTCCTCGGGCTCCTCTGCTCCCGGTTGCCCTCGGGTCCCACCCGGGTAGTCCACCCCATCCCAGCCTGGCTTGGAGTGACTCAGTGCTTGCTTTTCTCCTGTGCCGGCCGAGCTGATCTGGGAGTTAGGTGGTGGAGATTGGCCTGCCTGTCTGACGGGACTGTAAAACTGGTCAGTGTGGTGAGGGAGGGTGGATTTCAGGAAGCCTGCTGCATTCCGAAACTGGGGGTGCGTGGTTGGGGAGTGTGTCACTGGCTTGGCCCGGGCCCCGGCCCCTGGCCGCTCTCGTCCTTAGAGTCCGTCAGGAAGGATGGCATCTCATCTGCGCTATGGACAGCCCCCTCCGGCTGCGAATTGTTGAGACGTTCCTGTGTGTCAGGCGGTGGGGAGCAGAGGAACCCCGGACACTGACCCAGTACTCTCAGCAGACTCATTTTCCCCACCGTACTGGGGAGGGGGCTCCCTGGACCCCATGCCCTGCTGGGCACTGCTCCCTGGCTGTAGGGTCCCATCAGGGGATGCTAGGGAGTACTTTCTGGATGTGAAGCATTACAGAGGCCAAGGGAGCAGGCAGGGAACCCCTGTCCTTCCTCCAGGTCCTGGAAGCCCTGGCCTGGAGGCTTCAGGCAGGCGTGTGGGTCTCCCACTGGAGACCGAGTTTGCCGCGATTAACGTGCTCCCCACTTGTGTCGTTACAGATCCCTCGTCCAGCTACATCAGGCAGCTGGAGACCAAGATGAGGCTGCTGGAGGGTGACAAGCCCCTCGCACAGGTAGGCTGGCTGCGGGGAGACTGCGGGGGAGAGTGCCCACTGCACCCTGAGGTCCAGCATGACCCCTGCCCCCTGCCCCCACTCTGGGGCCCACCCATGTCCCAGCTGACCTGGGCCTTCCTTCCCCCCTCACTCCCATAACTGCCCACCTGCCCTACAGCCATCTGAGGCATCGCCTGGAACTTTGGGATCATGGACCTAATCCTTGCTCCATGGCCTTGGGGTGTCCCCCGGTGGTCTGTGAGCTCTTGGGGCCAGCCCTGGGCCTGTCCCAGAGATGGTGTGGAATGCACAGTTGCTGAAGAAGGGGCTGCTTTGGCCCTCAGGCAGGCAGATTGAGGCCAGGAAGCGGGTGGCACACCCCCACTGTCACCCACACGGTGACCTCCCCGCTCCTGCCACGCTGATCCTGTCCTGTCTGGGGTGCACCTTGTACCCTCCTGGGCCGGGCCGGTGCCCACGGGCAGATGAGGCTCTGTCTCATCCCCGGCATGTCCCCAGCACAGGGATGGCGGGTTAGAGGCTGGAGGACGAGGGCAGTGCAGGGGGGAGGCCGGGCAGGGTGACAGCCTGCACAGGGGGACAGGCAGCTGTGGTCCTGCTGAGTGTGGCTGGCACAGAGGGGTTGTGACCGTTAGGACGAGGGCCTTCTGTGGTATGGGTGGGGCGGGGATGGGAGGCTGCAGTCAGCCCTGCTCGAGGTCCGGGGGGCCAGCTGGCTTGGCCAGCTCCTCCAGCCTCTCTCTCCCTTGTACCCATCCTGGGCTTGATCTCCCCTCCCCCTCCCCTGCCATACCCCCCACCCCCCCCATATGTGGCGGCCAGAATGCCCAGAGTGTTTCTCTGGGAACCAACCCCAGGGAAGGCTCAGCTGCCTGGCCCTGTTGCTAGGCGACCAGCAGACTTGGCGCCGCTGTCCTGGCTGTCCTGCTCGGAAGCCTGCGGCACCCCGTCTGCCCGCTGGGTGGCTGCTGGGAGGCTCGGGGCCCCGGCACGGAGCACAGCCCCCACCACTGCTGCCCCGCACCTCGCCCCTGCGTGGGCCGTGTGGGCAGTTCCCACAGCCTAGCAGGACGGGGCAGAGTGCATGGTTCAACCCCCGGCCCCCACGCCCCCGCGGCCACCGCGCCCCGCTCAGGGGTAGAGCCAGGCATCGAATTGCGAGGCTGGCTCGGAACTTTATATGCTGTACAGTCCTGTGTGGCGGAAGGGCTCGGCCACGGGCGTGCTGGCTCCCTTGGCTCCTTGGGGCTGGGGTCTTACCCGGCTGGGGTCTGGGGCACCTTCCATTCCCCGGGGGCCTGGCGTGGGTTGGGGACGGGGTGTGGGCTGGGCTGCGGGAGCGGAGGCCAAAGTGGCGCCAGGAGGAGTGGGGTGGTGGGGGCCGTTGTTAAGGCTCAGGGGCCTTTGCTTTGGAGTAGGTGCCCGTCCTGCTCGCTGCAGCCACTGGACGGCAGAGCGGAGGCCAGGACCACGATCCGGACCCGAAGCCTCGGGTCAGTGGCCTTGTGAGTCTTTCCCTGTCCCCCTGTTGTGTCACGGTTCCCTTGGAGAAGTGGGGTGAGCACCCGAGCCCCGAGTTCAGGGTGCTGTTTGCCAGGTTGTTCTGTGGTCCAACTGGGCCTTGCTTGTGGCCCCTTCTCCACGAAGACAGGAGTGTCCCTGACTCCGTGGCTCCTGCTGTCCCGGGCCACATTGTCCCATTGGGAAAATATGCCAGTGGTGGACCTGGCCATGGACTTGGGGGAAATGTGCCCATGCTCAGGCCACAGAGGGGTGGCCCTTCTACTCCGTCCTGCCTGGGAGCACCCCTGTGTCACAAGAGAGGCCCCCCAGAGCTGTGTCCACTGGCCCCGTGCCCACATGTACAGAGGGGGAGGTTGTCAGGGTGCCTGTGTCTGGGCATCTGGGGGCTGGCAGCTACCTGGGCCGTGGCCGTCCTGCCCGCCCCCCTCCCCCTCCCCCGTGCCTGCTCAGACCTGCTCCCAGGGGTCAGACGTGGGGCCGTGGCCCCGAGGCAGCAGCAGAAGGTTCTGTCCGCCCCCTGTGCCCACGCCCGGCCTGCTGGGGAGAGGTGTCGGTCAGATGGAGGGATGCAGACCCTTGCCGGGATCCCGGCTTGCTGCTGCAGGTGGCTGGGATGTCGGCACAAGAATGAGGTTTTCCCTGGCTTATGGCCGTGAGCAGGCAAGTGCTGGGAGCTCGGCCTCCACCACACGGGCCCCAGGTGTCTTATTTCCCCGATAGAACTTTCCTTTCTCCCGAATGAACGGAGCCTCGCGAAGGCAGGCTGCCGTGATGTAGTTGTGTGGGCTTGTGTGGGTCCTGGGGCGGCGGGGCACCCAGGGCCCTTCTCCAGCCCCTTCCTCCGTGGGGCCTCTGCTCAGGGTCTCCCAGTGAGCAGGTGTCGGGCCCACACCCAGCAGCCCAAGAAGGGGGCGGTGTCATGGTGCTGGGGCCTCGGTGCCCCACTCCCCTCCCAGGGCCGTGTGTACCTGTCCCCTTGTTGCCGTGGAAGTGTCGGCTCGCCACCTACAGTCTGCAAAAGCTCCCAGGAGCCATGCCTGTTGGCAGGATGTCTGTCCCTGTCCCCTGCTGTCACCAGAGCTTGGCCTTGAGGGTGGGTCGGTACTGCTGGCTGCAGAGTCAGGCGCCGCTGTTCTGAGCCACGCAGGAGAGATGAGAGAGAGAGAGACGTGGACAGCGAGGGGGCCCCCTGGCCTGCTCCTGGCTTCCTGGTGGCAACTCACGTGTCACTTGCTTCTGTATTCCGGTGGCGGCTCAGATGGCACCACCCGGCTTCCTCACCTGGAAAATGGGCGTGCACACACGTACGTGTACAGATGGTCCTAGGGGCATGGGGGTGACCAGGCCCGGGCCTGCCCACCTCCTTCCCCAGCTAGCAGGACTCCTGTGCATGGGGGGCTGCTGCAGGCCTGCAGTGACAGTCCTGGCCCCACTCTAGGGGAGTCCAGGGAAGAAGGGGTTTGCCTTTTCTTCTTTCTCCTGGCCTGCAGCTCAGGCATGGCCTCCTACCGACAGCCTCCCCAACCACCCGCGGGGGGCTCAGCACTTAGTCTGAGCTCTCAGCCCTTTGAGCTGCTAGTTGTTGAGATCCTCCCTTGGGGAGCCCAGCCCCCAGGTCTGCTGGACCGTCAGCCACTCAAGTACTGGGATGCTGGCTCTCAGTCGTCACATCGGCCTCTCCAGTGCTTAGCACAGCTGGACTGGGTGGATACATCTTGGGGAGGCCCTGGCCACCACCCACCCAGAGTCCTAGGCCAGGAGGGGAGGCTGGCTGTTGCCCAGAATAAGGAAGTTCTGCTTCACTAAGGTAGTGAGTGTGCCATCTTTGGAGGTAATCAAGGGATGGATTTGGGAATCCTGGAGAGAGAGATTCCTGCCTGGACCTCATGGGCCCTGGCTTGTCTGACTTGATGATGCTGGCACATAAGTCCCCTCACCGAAAGCAAATTGCTCAGAAACCTCCAGCTCTGCAAAGAGCCGAAAGCACCTGCCTTTTGGCGAAAAGCGGGAGAGAGCGGGATTCGTCTTCCAACCACCTTCAGGGGGCGTGGCTTCAGGGTTTGGGCCAGAGGGCGGAGATCCTCTGCGGCCCCCACTTCCCATTGCCCCCGCCCCTCCCCTCATGGCCTCTATTTAACTCTAAAATAGCTTTAATTAAAAATGTGCCAGCGTGTTCACAGAACTAAATTACTATATTGCAGTTCGTGTTTTCCTTCTCGCGTTGGCTTTAAAATTTCATCAACACAGCTGCTTCCTCTGTGATGATTCATCTCGAGCCCCCTGCACACGTTGTTATTTTTCTGGGGGATTCTGTGCCCGGCCGGGCTGGGGTGGGGGCGGCTGGCATTGATGCTGGGGCTTGGCTCTTGGTTCCCTTGGTTCTCCTCACGACTGGGCTGATGAATGAAGCCTCCCCATTTGCCCAGGAGCTGAGAAAACGTGGGCTGCCATGGAGGGCAGTGGAGGCGGCCGTGTAGGCCTGCCCCCTTCGTCCTCACCCCAGTGTCCCTAGATGAACGGCTCCTCCGTGGCCCTTGTCGGCGTTTTGAGCCATCTGGGCTGGGGGACAGGGGAATAGTCTACCACCATCTCAGCCCGTGCTGGGACCTCAGTTCTGTCACCTGAGTCCCCGAGGAGGATGT
The DNA here is from genome assembly GCF_922984935.1 of Meles meles. NCBI lineage: Eukaryota > Metazoa > Chordata > Mammalia > Carnivora > Mustelidae > Meles > Meles meles. The sequence continues at coordinate 146,184,550 of NC_060071.1, read as the reverse complement.
GCGATCCCGAGTGGCTGGTTCCCTTGCCCAGGCCCTCCAGGGAAGCTGGCCTCCGGCGTTTCCGTGGTGCTGTGTTCCCACACAGGTAGCTGGTTGTCTGGCTCTGAGCCGTCCCTGCTCTGCCTGTTTGGCATCTAGGGTTGACGGTTACGTCCTGTTCCCTCTGTTGGGGTGGGGTGGTCTCTGCACCCCTGAAGGGCTTTCATTACTTTGTTAGCAGAACCTTCCAGCCGGTCCAGCCTCTCCCTGAGCCAGGGAGGAAAGCTCTTCTTTCCGGCATCCGAGCAGATGGTCTACTAGCAACGTGGGCAGAAAGAGACGGGGACTTCTACCTCTGTCCCCGACGCTTAATCATTGTCCACTGTGAGCCCCATGCTGGGTGGCACAGAGCCACAGGGCCAGGTTCAGGTCACCAAAGTGCCACCTTTCCAGCTGGGTGGCGTGGGGTCAGGGGCTTCACCGCTCTGGGCCTCAGTTTTCTCATCTGTCACATGGGGACACTAAGGGTGCCTGCCCCAGGTGTAAAGGGACGACAATCCTGCAACGCCTGAGGACCAGGGCTGGCCAGCGGTGAGAGCCGTGGGCCCCTTGGCAGCCGGCTACCCTTCCTTTTTTTTTTTTTTTTAAACATTTTATTTATTTATTTGAGAGAGAGACAGTGAGATAGAGCATGAACCAGGAGAAGGTCCGAGGGAGAAGCACACTCCCTGTGCTGGGAGCCCAATGTGGGACTTGATCCCGGGACTCCAGGATCATGACCTGAGCTGAAGGCAATTGCCCAACCAACTGAGCCACCCAGGCGCCCCCGGCTGCCTTTCTTGACCCTAACGTACGTGCAAACAACAGAGTCCTAGGAAGCTGCGGAGTTGCCCGGACTCCCCTAGCCCGGGTGGGATTTGGTTTTCATGAGTCTGTGCCCCCCCCCCAGTCCCTCACCCCTTCTTCCGGGGTCCTCGCCTGTCCCTCGCTCACCTTATTGGAGCAAGTACTGGGCTGTCATGGGGACCTGGAAGGGCTGATGGTCACCGTGGCGGGTGAGACCACATGCATCCCGTCAGCTGCAGCCACGTGGTCCTGGGCAGCACACACCCCCCCTGGTTTGAAAACTGGGATTTAGGGCCAGAAATGACATGGGGCGTCGGGATGCGGTGCCATCTCCCCTGCGGTGGAGTCCTATCAGCCACACGTGGGCCCCCAGCCATGCAGCAGCCACGTCCTTCATGATGGTCTGCAGACCGGTTCTCTGAAAATTAAGGGAGATTCAGTCTGGCTGGTCGGTAGTAGCCGGATGCCCTTGTGAGCAGCCTCGCAGCGCCCCTTCCATGCCTCTGCCGGCTGCCGCGCCGGGATCTTGGGGCGCCTCCAGGCCAGTGTAGTGGGCTGGCCTGTCGGGTCTGCGGGGTCCCCGCGTCAGCCCTGGGAGGGTTGTGAGGGGGCCGGGTGCCCGGTGAGCCCTTGGAGACACGGGGGTTTCTAAAAACATGGGGGCTCTCCGGAGGTGCCCACCCCGGCCCAACTGAGGTCCCGGCAGCTTTGGGCAAACAGGTGTCCAGGGAGGGGAATGGCGGGGAGGGGGGTCGTGGCTGGCATCTGCTGGGTGACAGCGCTCCTCTTCCCTTCCAGCTGCCCCGTCCCTACGGCCGCCCGAGAAGCTGGCTTCAGGTAGAGCTGTCTGGCGGGACGTGTTTGCAGTGGTGTTTGGGGTGGGGACTGCTTTGAGTGCTGTGTGCTGCTCTGTCTTCTGCGGGTCCCCTCCTGTCCCTTCCTGGGAGCTGGCCACCACCAGGGTGCCTTGGTTCTGCCCTCTCCGAGCTGGCATTCACGGGCAGCTTTGCACATAATGGCGGTAGAGCGGGGCCACGCGGCCTCCCACGGCCCTTCTCACCCAGCTCTCCCAGCCCGTGTCCGGGGGTCTGAGTGGTCTCCGGATGCCCCTACATCAGGCTCACGCCAGAGCCCCCACAGCAGTCCCCGTGTCACCTGTCAGACGCTGCCTCCCTTTTGGGTGCATGCTGGAGGTTCTCCTTTGGCACGCGGTCCCACGGGGACCCAAGTCCTTTGGGGGCAGGAAGGAGGGGTGAGGTCAGCTGCCTGGAGTGAGCCCGCCTGCAACTGCTGCCCAGACCTGAAGCCCTAAGTAGGCAGAAGGGGGAGGTGGGCGGGGTCCTTCCTCTGTATCCTGACTTTTCTGTTCCAGCACCCCCCGACGGTGTTCCCCAGGAGTCCCCCGGAAGGCGATGGCTGGGGAGCCTGCCGCAGGACCGCGGGGCTTCATAGAGGCTGGGGTAGCCCGAGTGCACGGCGGCCCGGAGCCCGGTGCAGTGCAGCCCTGGACAGAGGCTCCGTGTCCTTAAGTGGAGTTGGGGGCCCTGCGGCCTCCTGGGTCTCTCCCTCCCGGCCGGAGGGGGCAAGTCTCTGTCTGCCCGCGACGCTTTTTTTTTTACTTTTAAGGATGTGGGAGTCCCGCCACTCCGTGTGACAGATCCTTTCTCCCTGTGTCCCGAGGGAGCCATGTTTGGGATTGTCGCTGGGCGGACATCCTCTCCCGTGCCCTGAACATCCCGAGCCCCCCGCAGGGGCAGGCCCAACCGCCTCCGAAGGCCCTTTCAGCTCCGCTGCCCCTCCGCGTTAAAAACCTCGGGATTTCATTCTTCCAGGGCACCAACAGGCGCATCCCAGGATTTTTAATTTGGGTTTAAGTGCAATTATGGTCCCTCATTTTGATGCATCATTAGTCACATTGCCTCTAATGAGAGATGGTGTGTTTTTCCCGCCAGCTTTGTGGGTCGCTAATAAAGTTCTGTGGACGTGCGAGTATTTATAGATGATCGCTGAAGGCAGGGGTGGGCATTGCACGCGCTGATTTAAACCCTCCCCCCTACCCCTCTGGACGCACATCCTCCCCAGGAATTTATCTGCTGTGGAGGGAGGAGGGAACACAAACCTGTTTTGTTTTCAGTAACAGTATGTGAGTTGCTTCTGAGCCTACTGGGTCCTGGGCCAGAGGAGCTGTGTGGGAGGTGAGACTCAGCCCACAGAAGGATCTAGATGGCGAGGGGGAAGGGCAGGGCAACGTCCAGCTGTCCGGGTGCCAGGGGCTGGTCAGAGAGAGCGGTGGCTCAAATCCTTGGCCACGTGGCCAAATGTCAGTGTGTGTGAGCTGGGCTGAGCCTTGCACCTGGTCCCTTTTTGCCAGCCTGGTGAGGCCAGTGGGGCGTGTTCCCGCAGGATGGGGTCAGAGGGACAAGGACCTGGCGGCCCTGGACGCGGACGCGCGGTGAGCACACCCTGCCGGGGAAGAGTTTGGAACTGGCGCAGCCGCCCAGCCGGGGAGATAATTGCCTTCGCCTGAAGCGGGGTGACGCCCCCGCCCACCGTGGGCGAGTCAGGGAGGCACAGATGCTCTGATGGGCAGAGGGGTCCTCCAGGGTGGGCAGCGAGGGTCAGCACTGTGGCCTCTGTCCTTCTGGTGCCTGGTGACGGGGCGCTCTGCTAGATCGGACCTCTGGCTGGGCCAGGGAGGACTAACATGGCTCTGGTTAGAGGCTGTGATCCGGGGGCAGGGGGCAACCACATATCACGGGTTCCTGGGGATACCCTGCCACACTTCAGGGGCCATCCTTGGAGGGGGCGTGCCCACTTCTGTTCTGTGCCTCTTGGTGACCTTTATTCACACGCAGGTTCTCCTGGAGGTCATGGGAATCGTTCCGCTCTGGCCAGGGTGCCTGGGTGGGGTGGAGAGCCGGCGGTGAGGGCTTGGATCTGCTGTCGGTGTTTGCTCTGGGAGCCTCCGTGCACCTGCCTGCCTTGCGTTTTCACTCCGGTCCCCCAGGCCCTTACAGGGTGCTGCTCTGTGCCCTCTGACCTGTCCGGTCCCCCAGGCCCTTATAGGGTGCTGCTCTGTGCCCTCTGACCTGGCCCCACTGAGGGGTCGGACCTGGGTCTGATGGGGACAGGAGAGCAGGAGGCAGGGAGTCGGTGAGGCTGGAGACTCGTGAGAAGCGGGTCTGGGGCTGGCAGTCGGGAAGGGAGCAGGCTGTGCGTGCATCCCTCCCGGGCCGGCGGGGAGTGCCAGGCTGGTGTGTAGGAGGAAGGACCCCCGGGTGTGGTTGTTGAGCTGTCTTGCTCACCAGCCCCCCAGTCCTCCAGGCTTTGTGTAGGGACTTATGGGACCTTCTGTGTGTTTTGTCTGCCCTCCAGCATGCCCTCAGATCCTTTGAAGTGGAAAAGGATGTCTGGGCCAGAAACGCCCCCCCCCCCCCCCCCCCCCGGGCTCTGAGTGATGCGGAGGGCCCGAGAGGCCATGGCTCCTTCTCAGAGGGCCTGTGTTGGATTAAGCGTGACCCCTGGGTCCCCTCCCTCTGCTGATCCCAGCCTCCAGCTTCCGGGGGCATTTGCTTTGCCCTGAGGGAAACCACCTGTGGCCAAATGTATGTCCATTCACTCGTCCTTCTGTCCCTCCTGTGGCCCGCCCCCCGCCCCAAGCAGGCACTGGTTCCTGTGGACATACAGGGGAGGACACAGGGCTCACGTTTGGGAGCTCCTGTCTGACGGCAGAGGTTCACAGGGACAGGTTCACCCGTGAGAGGCGGGAGCACCCCCCGGGGCTGGAGGGAGTGTTCCCCAGGCCAGGCGCCAGGGCCCCCAGGGCAGGATGCTGGAGCCGAGGAAGGAGGGTGGGCGTGGGAGGCCATCCTCATTTACTCGTTTGCTCTGTTCGAGAAACGTTGATAAAGTGTGCACCGGGGGGGGCAGCTTGAAGCCCTTTGGCCTCGTGGCACCAACACATGTGGCAGTGAGGACCGATGGGGCAGGGAGAGGGGAGGGAGGGTGCAGCCCACTGCCCGTGTGGGGAAGGGGCAGGCAGGAGCAGCTGATCATGTCCTGACAGAGCACGGCCCTCGGCCCCCTCAGCACGGCCTCTCACCTCTAACCTGTCCTCCTTCCCTCGCAGCAGGCAGGCCCTGGAGAGTTCCGGACGCTGCGGAAAGGCTTCTCCCCGTACTACTCGGAGTCCCAGCTGGCAAGCCTCCCGCCCTACCAGGACTCCCTGCAGAACGTAAGAGCCCCTCCCTAGGGCCACACCGCTCACTTGGGGACGCCGTGCCTCCAGGATCCTTGGTGCACATTGCAGGGCAGGGGTGAGGCTCAGCCCGTCTCGTGACCTGCCCGGGCGAGGGGAGGCCCAGAGGTTCTATAGGAACACTCTTGGGGAGCTGCTAGGGCAGCAAGCCCTTGCTGGGCCCTGGAGGGACCCTCCGTGCCTGACGCTGCTGGGGGCCCAGATCTCCCGCACCTGGCGTGTCTTCTGTGAGGTTACCTGCAGGTCCCGGGAGTTGGGGGACAGGTAGCCCACAGGTCAGAGGATCCCAAGGTGAAACAGGTGACCCTGTGGGGCAGGGACCCGGACCCCCTTTCCTCACCAGGCTGGCTGTCCCCGCCCTCCCTACCTCTGTCCCTGTCCACTTTCCCCACTCCCTGCCCACTTGAGTCAGAGGCTGCGTGTCTGCCCAGGGCCCCCGAGCTTCTCCCTGACCGAGGGTCACTGGCCAGGGTGCAGCAGGCCCTGGGACTCCAGGCCCCATGGAAGGAGCTGGCCGCGGAGGGGGGCTGAGTACCAGTCTGCCGCGAGCAGGGTCAAGGCTGTTGACAGGCGCTGGGGGGGATACTGGTCTTCTGCCTTTTTTCTTTTCGGGTCAGTTGACTTTATTTATTTTTAAAACATTTTTAAATTTATGTATTTTGACAGAGAGACAGCGAGAGAGGGGAACACAAGCTGGGCGAGCTGCAGGCAGTGGGAGAGGGAGAAGCAGGCTCCCCGCTGAGCAAGGAGCCCAGTGCAGGGCTCGATCCCAGGACCCTGAGATCATGACCTGAGCTGAAGGCAGACGCTTAACCGACTGAGCCACCCAGGCGCCCCTGTCAGTTGACTTTATTTTTGAGGACTCACCTAACTGGTTTTTAGCACATTTACAGATTGCTGTAGTTATCGCAATAGAACATCTCTTTACCCCACGGAGGAACTCCGCCCCCTTTAGCAGCCCCTCCCCACTCTCCCCTGCCTTGACCGGGCGACCACTGGTGTGCCTCCGCAGACTTGCCCATTCTGGACATTTCTTAGCAACAGAGTCCTGTAACAGGTGACCCTCTGTGACTGGCCGCGTCCGCGGGGTGCTGTGTTTTGGAGGCGCTGCCGTGGGCTCGAACCTCCTGCCTTTGTGTGGTCGAGTGATATTCCATGGGTGCAGGCACCCCCTCCCTCACCCCCGCTCAGCGGCTGGACATCTGGGCAGTGTCCACGCTTTGTCCAGCGTGGGGAGCAACCCTGCGAATGTTCTGGATGAGTGGTCATGTGGTCGTGTGGCTTCTGTTCTCTTGGGGACACACTCGGCTCCCCACTTTGGGCACTAGCTCTGGAACCCCAGACCCCGTTTGAGCCCTGCTGTGAGCCTTCTGTCACACCCATGGTCCTGCCCTCGTCTGTCACATGGGGGTGCAGGAAGATAGCAAATCGGGGTTTCTCGGGTAGGGGGGTGGGTGCTGAGAAAGTGGGAGATGTCACCGGGCTGGCCTCCCGCTGCAGCCGGAGGGGCCTTTGGGAGAAGCTGTCTGTGGGGAGCGCCCCCCGCAAGCTCCAGTCCCACGGCGTTTACTTCTGACCCGGGTTACACGTCCCGCGCGGGCTTCGTGGACAGGACCTGCAACCACGTGCTCATTGGCAGCCTGGTGAGGCGGGTCAGGGAAAGGCTGTCCGGGCCACTCCTGGTTCCTTCCTGCCTATGCTCTGGGAAGCAGCCGCCTGGTGCCTTTACGGAGCAGGCTGTTCAGGGAACCCAGGTGCAGACGGGACAGGAGGCCAGAGGTGCCAGGGGCCAGGCATCTGGTGCCTACTGGGGCTGAACGCGAGCGGCTGTCGCCCCCTGCTGGCCAACGGTGGAGGGAGCTCAGCCTTCGGCCTCAGACTGTGCATCTGCTTTCTGGCAGGAGAGAGAGAGAGAAAGAGAGTGTGTGTGTGTGTGTGTGTGCGCGTGCGTGTGTGTTTTCTGCCTTCCACCTGCCTCCCCAGAACCCTGGGATCCTGTCTGGTTTCCCCACATGACCAGTCTGACATGGGCACCAGAGACCAAGCGGCCCGCTGCAGCTAGGGAAGTGCCCATCGGACAGCGAGCCGAGGCTCTGCACACAACCTGGGACACTGGAACCCTTTCCATCGTCCAGACGAGGAAACTGAGGCACGGAGTGGGTTGGGCCCTACTTCAGAGCCTTGCCCAAGCCCACACAGCATGGCTGGGCTGGGCAGGTTCCCCGGGTGATGGCCCCAGAAACCAGTTCACCAAGTCCACCTGGCCACTGGGGTTCAGAGACTGAGAAAGAAACTGAGACTCAGAGGAGGGACGGATGCAGGCACCCCGGCTCCCCGGCCTCTCCCCGGCTGCTTGCACCCATGCAGCTTTCTGTCTGGCCTCCAGCACTTGCTGGCTCCCGTTAGACCCACTCCCGGTGTCTTCTGACCTCCCGGCTTGTGTTGGCCCCAGGGAGCTCCGTCCTCCAGGCCTCCTTCTCTGGGGCCCGAAGTCCGGGGTCCCCCTACAGCTTGAGGCACACCACCTGGTCCAGTAATCCCATCGAAAAGCAGCTGGGGGTCCTGGGCAGACACGCAGCCTCTGACACAGGTGGGCCGGACTCCAGAAGGCCGACTCCCCTCTTCACCTGGCCTTGTCCCCTGCTCCCAGGGCTGTGGGGAGCTGGGCGCCTGGTTGCCGTCTGAAGTGCTTGCTGAGGGGCGCCTGGGTGGTTGAGTCGGTTAAGTGTCTGCCTTCGGCTCAGGTCATGATCCCAGGGTTCTAGGATCGAGTCCCGCATCGGGCTCCCTGCTCAGCGGGAAGCCTGCTTCTCCCTCTGCCCCTCTCCTCCCACTGCTTATGCTCTCTGCTCGCTCTCTCTCAAATAAATAAACGCAGTCATTATTTTATTTTATTTTTTAAAAAACGTTTGCTGAATTTGGTGGCACACCTCGGGTGGCCAGACAGGTCGGAAGCTCAGGGCTGGGAGAGTGTCCCTGTGGACGCGGAGTGGGGGCGAGGGAGCCTGCGAGTTGGGGTGGGGTTTGGAGCGGCCCTCCGACCTCTGCCCCGGCCTGGGCCTCACACCCCGCCTCCTCACCAGCAGCACTCGGCCCCCAGCTCCTCCTGCGTTAGTCTGGGGCCTCTCCCTGCCGCTGGGCGCCCCTCTGGCTACCACCCAGGGGCCGCCGGGGACCAGCTAAGCCCTGCGGTTCCTTCCCACAGGGCCCAGCTTGCACGGTTCCTGAGCTGTCCTCGCCCCCCTCCGCCGGCTACAGCTCTGTGGGACAGAAGCCGGAGGCTGTCGTGCATGCCATGAAGGTAAGGGCCGGTCCCACCCACCCACACCCAGACGCTGCTCCCCAGGGACGGAGGTGGGGGGACGCCCAGGTCCCTGGTGCAGTGCGGACCCCGGACCTTCCACCCTGCATGTGCTCTGAGTCCGTGCGTGTCGGAGCAGCGGGGCGGTGGGGAGGGGCCCTGAGCCCGGAATACCTTGGGGGAGGGAGTTGGAGGTGTGGGTTGGCAGCAGGTGGTTACCCATCCGCCATCCCAGTGACGGGAAACATACTTGGGCCAGGCAGGGGAGGGCGGGCGCCCCCTCTAAGTCAGAGAGGTGGGGGCAGGGCGGGGCTGGGATCAGGCTCCAGACTCGAGGCCCGTCCTCGCTCGCAGGTACAGCTCCCCGGGGGCTGGTTCACTGGGCCCACACCCACCACGGCCATGCCCCCCGCCCTCACCCGCGCGTGGACATACGTGCTCTGTGGCCCGGGTGTGCCGGCCTGTCTGCGCAGATGACAGACAGCAACTTACGCTGGTGCGGGCAGTGACTGGGACACCTCCACACGCTCACCTGTGTGCGCACACACTCATACTGTGTGTGCGAGTGCGTGCTTGCTGGGGGCCCTCGGTTGGAATGAGCGTGCCTGTCTGAGGGTGGTTCCCCCTGTGCCGCCGCAGCCTGGCCTCCCTGCTTCCCGGGGACCCGGCTCCAGCTTCACCCCCAGCCGTGATGTTGGGGGTGCGGCTTACCTGGGGGGGGGGCTGCTAGGGTGAGGGAAGAGGACCCCCCCCCCGGGTCTCTCCATGCCCCTCATGCTGGCTGGGACCCAGTGGCTCGGGATCCTTGGCGTCCGTGGGCAGCCTTCCCCTTGACCCTGGGGCCGGTTCCCCGCAGGTCCTGGAGGTGCACGAGAACCTGGACCGGCAGCTCCAGGACAGCTGTGAGGAGGACCTGAGTGAGAAGGAGAAGGCCGTCGTCCGTGAGATGTGCAACGTGAGGCGCTTCCGGGCCCGGCGGCGGGGCTCTGGGGTCCGGGGCCCAGGGGGCGGGGGGTGTGAGCGGGGCAGGTCCTGGCGTGACCTGGAGGCCTGGGGGAAGGCACCAGAGCCTGGACAGCCCTGGCCGGTCCTCCCCCCACTGCCTGTCCCACTTCCGCCTGAGAGTGGGGGCCCTGACCTCTCCGGGCCTGTCCGTTCCCGGAGCGCCGCCCCCGGCCCCCTGGGACTGGTTCCGTTCACCCCGCATATCCCATCCCGTGGCCCCCGGTGGCCCCCAGTGGCTGCTGGCCACACAGGTGGTGTTCGGACCAGAGGTGTGGGCTGCTCTGAGGGCCTGCGAGGCTGGGCTGCATTTGCTTCTGGAAGCTGGGCTGCTTCTGTGGCCGCCCAGAACGGGGAGCTCAGCCCTGACCTGCCTGGCTGAGGTGTGTCATCTCTGGACCCTTCTAGGACGCAGCAGGGGCGGAACCTGGGCCTCACTTGGGGCCAGGTGTTCCGTACACACCTCCTCTGCCGCCTCCTGCCTCTCTGGGCCTCACGTGGCCTCAGTTTCCCCTCCGGGCCCCACACTGTGGGGACTTTTTGGGTGATTTTGAGGGGCCCGGGGCAGTGTGGGTGCCCGGGTCAGCAGGTGGGCTCGGGTGGGCTCTGCACTCACAGCTCGCCCTGTCCACAGGTGGTCTGGCGAAAACTCGGGGACGCGGCCAGCTCCAAGCCCTCCATCCGGCAGCACCTGTCTGGGAACCAGTTCAAGGGGCCTTTGTAGGGCTGCTTCTCTGTGGACGTGGACTGGCCCTGCCGGGCGCCCGGGACGAGTCGCAGGCCCCCGTGTTCGTTTCCTGTGGTGAATTGTACATAGGACACTGCCCGCCATGACCCGGCTCCCGGGGGTCCAGCACGCTGACAGCCGGGCCTCCGTCTCCCTCCTCACGCACCAGCACACGGAAGACGAGAGGCTGCCGGCCGTGCCCCATGGCAGAGCGGCCCAGACAGCCTCGTCCCTGCTCTGGGACCCCGCTGCCGGGAGGCGGAAGGCTGTGTGGGGACTCAGGGCCTGGCATCCCAGGCTGGGCCCGGCCTTGGCCGAGGGGCACCTCGTCGAGCCTTCTACCCCCTGGCTGCCGCCCACACTGGACAGAGGCCACCGGCAGCTGAGCGTGACACAGGGGCGCCCCTTCTCACCATCTGCGGCCCGAACCCCCCGCTCACTGAGCCCCGCGGCCCGAGTCGCGGGCAGGGAAGCTCACGGTGTCTGTGACTGGCTGGAGGCCCTGAGGCCCTTCCTCTGGCAGCACTGCCCCCCCGCCCCACGCCCAGCTCCCTGCTGGCAGCTGCTGCTTGGTGTCAGGGTGCTTGCCCCCAGCCCCGAACACATCACTCGCTGCAGAGTCTCCCCTCCCACCCCGGGGCAGGTCGTGCCCTGGCTTTTTGGGTCCCTCCTGCCCAGGACCCGAGGCCTCTCCATCTCTGTGGTTTCACACGATGGGCCAGGGAGCTAGGAGGCTGTGTGGAGAGCCTCTGGGCCGAGCCCCACGCTCTCTCTCCAGATGGGCAGCACCGGGCCGAGCTGGGCCTCTGGTGTCCCCCAGAGCCCGGCCCCAGCCGGGGTCACTGTGGACGGAGCTGCACGGGCTGGCCGGTGGGGGACTTCTGCCCTCTCTGGAAGGAGCCTGACCTGGCTCTGGCTTTAAGTGGCTGTGTGACCTTCAGCAAGTCACTCGGCTTCTCCAGGCCCCTGGCGGGAAGACGAGGTCTCAGGTTCTTTGGGCCGTGCTCACCACCCGAGGCCACCAGCTGGGTTCAGCTCGGGCCTCTGTCCCAGCCCTCGCGCCCGGGCGCTCCCCCTGCTGCAGAAGCCGCTGCTGGCTGGGCCGGCTGGAGCCGGGGACCGAGCGGGGCCCCCTGCCTTGCTGCCTCGTCACAGGTGCTGCCACCTCCCCTCTCTGAGCCTCCGTGTCCGCCACTGAGAAGGGACAGCCTCAGGCCCTCTTCGTGGGGCTCGGGATCAAACGAGACCTTCCGTGCAAATGACCATGTACAAACTACAGAGTGAGACAGAGAAATGTTGAAATTGCTGAGGAAGGTGAGGCCCAGAGGGTGGGTGGTCGGGGCCCATTACAGACGAGCTCACGGATGCTGGGAAGTGGGGGGGCCACCGGCCGTGACGGCTGCTCGCTCCCTCCCGCCACCTCCGCTGGCTGGTGGGGCTTGGCTCCGTGCCTCAAGCACTCGAAGAGCCCAGGAGGCCGCTTTTGCAGTGGGCAGGCCTCATCCAGGCCCGCACGAGGGACGGGGGCCAGGTGAGGGGATGGGGGAGGCCACCCTGTTCCTAGAGCCCCAGGGGGGACTCTGCGCCATTCCCACCGCCCGTTGGCCATCGGCGCCCGTGGGTGAGTCGTACACTCTCAGGGGAAAGGCTTATAGCCCTCCTTGTGCCCAGGGAGTGCTAGGTGGGTTCTGGTGACAGCAACAGGCATGTTCCTCTTGCCCTGGGTGTTACAGGGAGCTCTGGGCCGTCCCTGAAGGGAGCTTGCCAGCAGGTCAGGTGCTCAGCTTCCTCTCACTCGGGGTGTGCATCGCAAGCTAGGGAACGTCCTTGGTCATGGTACCAAGTAGTTCTTGCCCTAGTGGGCAGTGAGCTGGGGGACAGAGGCTCCCCTCTGGATCTTGGAGTCCAAAGAACCACAGAGCAGCCCGAGGTGGGTGGGGGTGGGTGGGTCCATTTTGGGTGGAAGCCACATCTGGGAGCCCCTTTGTCATGTCTGGATCAGGCCGGCCTGGCCACCACTGAACATTAGCAATAAGTCAGGGCCCTGGTATCCGCAGATCTCCTGCACACTGGCCCAGGGAAGAACAGCTTTGAAGGGACCGTCCCTGCCTCGGGAAAGGGGTGGCCCTGTCCGTCATGCTGTGGGGTACCTGGGGGTCAGGTGGGGCGTTTCTGCCTGGTCTTCCTGTGCGCCGTGCAGGCAGCAGAGCCGGGCGCAGACCTCTCCTTCCCACCGCTGCTTGTGTTCCTGAGCCAAGTGTGTGGCGATGGCTTTCAAGGACAGAACTGCACCTGTGACAGTCATCTAACGTAATAAGCTGTTCAAAAAAAAAAAAAAAAAAAAAAAAAGCCAGCAGCGCCTCTGCCTGGCCCCACAGGGCAGGGGTTGGGTGGGTGCAGTGGGAGCCCACAGGCTGGGGAGGATCAGAGGAGCCTCACCGCAGGGACAGCGGGGGGCCAGGCGAGCATGAGTCCCGGCCCTGCCAGCAGCTCGGACGTGCGTCGGGTGACGTGGGGTGATCTCCCCTCTGGAGCCTTAGCTGTGGAAGCTCACGGTCAGGGACAGGTGTTGCTGAACTCGGTGCCCTTTCATAAAGGTCCCTTTACGTTTCATACTCTGATTCTAGATCTTGAAGCCCCGTGTGACATCTGGACTGGGGCTTCAGTTCCCACTGTGATGTCACCCTTCCAGCCTCACCCCAGGTGGCCGAGCCCATCCTGGGATCAGAATCTGCTGAGCACATTTTTTTAGGGTGGCACGTTTTTATCCAAAAGTTATTAGCTACACATCAGTGTTTAAACAGAAAAAGTGACCTTTTTTTTTTTCCTTGGAAACTTGAGAAGAAACAAAATACATACTACTGATTTTTTTTTTTTTTTTAAGGAAACAAGCTAAATGCATGACTGCGGAGCGGTAGAGGTGTATATTTTTCATACTGTGGGTGGGGGGTGGTATTTGTGCTGCTTTCTGGAATCGGGCTGGAACGTGTGGTTCCCGGCCCCGGGCCATCAGCCATGCTGGTTCCTATGGTGGGTGCCCACCCTGAGAACCGGGGCCAGCCCCTCGCCCGGCTCCGGGCGGAGCTGGGAGCTGTGGACCCCTGTGCCCGTTTCTACCTTCCACTGAACCACTTTGATTTGGGGAGAGAAAAAGCGCTAGAACTTTTGATAGTGTGGTAAAAACACTGATTTGAACTATTTTAGTAAAAGGAGTAACAGAAGATTGTGATAGTGTATACTTTGCGCTAGATAAATAAAGGCTCTTTGTAAGCCTCTGTGGTGGGTGCGCAGTGCTTGTCTCGGGTGGGGGGGGGCGCCGGGTAGAGGGCCATAGCCCCGGGAGCACCTCGGGCATGGGGGTTCTGCCCAGTCTTAGAGACCATAGACGGCCACTCAAGGTGCAAGTGGAAAGAAATTTCCAGTCCGAGCCCTCGTGGGACCCAGAAGCCCATCTGCATGGGTGCACGTGAGAGCTTCACACTAGTTTGGAACCACCCGGGTTCCTCCGAGGGGAGCCCATGCAGGCATGGGGCGGGGTAAGAGCTGGTCCGTGAGGGCAGACCCCTGGGGGGCGCTGCCTTGGGTGACATGGGGTCAGGTCTGGGACTTGTGAGGCCAGTGTCCCTCTGCTGCCCGCCCCTCAGCACCCAGGGCCAGGGGGAAGAGCTGCCTCTTGGGGCCCCACCTTCTGTGCGGAAGGAACAAAATGGTCGTTTCACAACGGGTTTATTTGGATAACTGACCGAAGGAGCCGCGTCTGTAACCAAGATGGAATTCACAGTATGCTGTTACATTCACACTTAAAAAATATATCTCTATGTACAGGAATTTGCAAATTGATGTAAACATACATTACTTTCCAAGTACATTTCTTCCTTTCTCTCTGGAAGAAAAAGAACGAAGCCATCCAACAAGGCAACCCCTTCAAAATAAGATCAATACAAAGGATGTAAATATCTCTAAATCAAACAAGTGGTTCGTCTGACCTATTGGGTGTTGGGAAAGAACGTCACAGAATGAAAGCGATGACAACAGCTTGACTTCAGATGGAACTGGACTATTTAAAATGGATTTTCCAGGAAAAATAGGCACTGATTTCTAGAAGGAAATTCACTCCTTACTGAAGCTATTTCTTGAGCCAATATGGCTGGTTAATGTTTTCATGAGTACAAGGAACCCAGTGCAGGACTCCACCAGCTGAGACCGAATGTGTGGTGGGATCGAGACTGGCACTGCCCAGGCTATGCTGAAGGCCGCGGCCCCATTCTCCAGATGTGGAGGACCACCCCAATTTCATCTCGGGTCCGGTCCGTTTCTTCCCATACTGCAGCTCTCTAGCATTAGATAAGGTACCCTGCTGCTTACCCACTTAAACTACTCTTCGAGTTGATTAGAAAAACATTTGTTAAAAAAACAAAGGGGGAAAAAAAGGCATCACGTTATCTCATCCAGGCTGCCCGCCCCAGCCCCCCAACCGGAGGCATGCCGGGTGGGGGGATGGGTGGGGGCACAGGTGGCTGTCCTCCTGGGGGCACAGCTGGGGGTGGGTAGCTGGCAGGTGGCAGGCCCAGGCCTGGAGGAGGGTGAGGGGGGACTGCGTGGGTGGGGGGCAGGCGTGGGGGTGGGGGTGGGAAGTTGGGGTTGTAGGTGGGGGGAGGTGGGGGATAGCCAGGGGTTGGGGGAGGAATGGCAGGTGGGGGGAAGGAGGCTGGGGGCGGGGGCACTGGGGGTGGCGGCGGGTTGGGGGGGTAGACGTGCGGGTGGTAGGGCAGGTGAGCTGGTGGGCCGTAGGCTGGGGGCAGGGCTCCATAGGATGGGCCCTCGGTCTTCATCATGGACTGCAGGCTCTGGTAACCCTCTCCCGACATGTAGGAGCTGGTGGTGGACATCCCGGTCATGTAGCTGGAGGGCGGCGGCGGCGGCGGCCGGTGCGGCAGCGGTGGCGGCTGGTGCACCGGGGCTGGGTGGGCCGGAGGAGGAATCTGGACTTTGGGAAGGTCACTGGCATCCACAGGGCCCGGGGGCTCCGCCTCGCCTAAGGGAGCCGAGAGGGGAGGCTTCCGGTCTGCAGAGGAGAGACAAGTTACTGCCTGGCCCTGGGCTGGCTCCTGGGTCTGCTTGTGCAGGGACATGTCCAGTGAAGACCTCAGGGTGGGGAAGGCCGCCGTGGAAGCCAGGAGCTGCACACAGCAGTTCTCATGCTCTCCCCCACCCTCCCCCACTTTCTCGCCCCCGTTCTAGCGGTGGCAGGGCTGCTGCTCTTCCCCCAGGGCCAACTTCACAGAGAGCAGCGAGCAGCCGTCCCCTCTGTGGCCAGTGCCTGATGCCATCACAAAGGACCCCCCTCCACGCAGCATGGCCGGGTCTCCCTCCCGTGGTCCTCACCACACCGGCCAAGGCAGTGCCTGCAGGGCACGGAGCCCCTCCGGCTAGTATAGATGGGAGCGGGGCCCTTCTTCCTCCTGTCTCTGCCTCTAGAGACCATGAGGCCTGGGCCAGGTCACCCCACTGTCTGCAGCACTGGCAGCGGGCGCAAAGCCTGCGAGCTGGTCAAGTGAATGAGGCAACGTTTAACTAACACAATAAGCAAGTCTCTGACATTCCCGATGAAGCCACCAAAGGAGAAATTCTGGTTCGAGTTTACTAAGAGGAGGGAGATCAGCCCCCAGCGCGTACTCTCTGGGAGCACTGCCGAGCTTTCGGCGGCTGCCCTCCCTGGGGCTTCCCACGCGGCCCCCGGCTCTCTTCGTCCACAGCCTCACTGCACACATTTTCACCTGCCATTCCCCTCTGCATTCATGACCAGACACCTGGACAGGGACAGTGGGGACACGCCACCAGGAGAGGCCAATCACTGATGAAATGTGTTCTCTGGGTAATTCCTATGGCAGCCCAGAGTAAAAGACACATCATAGGAGCCAAGATCTCAGGGTCCAGAGAACACAAGAAAGTGAGGGCCATGAAGGGGCTTCTGGGTCTCCTAGCACTTGGCCTCGTGTGCTCCCTGGAGCTCGGAGCAGCCCCGATTGTACAGACACGGATGTGTCACGTGCCCAGAGCAGCGCTGCGGCATCTGCAGGGCCCTCGCTGCTCTTGCCACGTGAGTGAGGGCAGCAGTTCAGGCTGGCTAGGACATCTCTCACCGACAGCCATGGCCCTGGGGCCTGGCCTGAACGAACCAGCATGCCTAGCCAAGTCAGAAGGTCAGATGTGCCTATGGAGAAATCTGTCTGGGCTCCAGGGCAGGGCCAGTGGCCTCTTAGTTCCGAAGCTGACTAGGGAACACAGAGTATGAACTTGAGGCCTGTGGACAAAGGGCCCACCACCGTGAATTCCTCCTGTGTGTCAGTCCAGGGCGCCTGGGTCCACAACACGCTCGCCCATCTTTGAGATGTCCCTTCCTGTCACACTGTGCTGCTGCCTCTGCAAGTCACCTGTTCACTCGCCTGTCCTCTGTAACCGAACCCGGGATGAGTGCTCTCTCCAGGTACCTGCGCTGCTCTCTTCATCCTCGCTCTGACATCTGCCACCCCGGCCGCCCTCTGAGACATCCCTGGTGACCTGCCTCTTCCTGCTTCCCGCGCCTCATCAGGACCTGCGGCTCCCCGAACCGCAGACAACCTCTGCGATTCTTTTCCATCTGCCTCCCCTCGGCCACAGGCCCCTATGAAGCAGGGATGGGACCTCGCTGGAACGAGCTCCCGTGGCCTGGCCCACCGACCCCTCTGCTTCCACCTCCGCCTTCAGCACCTGCGGCTGCCACACTCCACTGCAGCTCCCACCGCGGCCCTTCCCGCAGCCAAGTCGGCTCCCACCACCTGCCACCGGTGCCTTCAGCCCTCCTGCCTGCTGCCCGTGCTGGGAGCTTTGTGCGAGCTGCGGGGCTCCCGACACCATGCTCAGGCCACCCCTGCCCCACAGTGCGCAGCTCTCCCTGCCTTGGGCTTCCCAGGACCCCACACCTCCTCTCAGCCACACCCCTGGCACAGGCGATGGGGATCCGTGCCTGCTTGCGGAGGAGACGCCACGAAGTACAGAAATGACCCACTGTACGTGTCTTTTTAAGCAGGCTTCATCCCAGACTGAGGACTGTAGGGTCTTTGCCAAAGTAGCAAATGATGCCCCTACTTTCCCAAATCTTCCAAAGTGCTCGGGCTGACCATAAGCAGAAAGAAACAGAACGTGTGGAACCTCTGCCACAGGCACACGGCGCTGGGAGCCCAAGGGCGAGCCGCTGGGTGAGGTGGGCTGGCCCAGCACCGCTCAGAACACACACAACTCCTGCCAACCCCACTGCCTGCTCCACCCTCCAGAGCGCTGTCCCAGGAAGAGAATGCGACATCCCTTACACGGCTTCTCCTCCAGGTTTACACGGCACCAAGGAAGCTTCCTGGTTCCCTCCCTGAGTGCCGGGCGGGAACTCCTCACGCTTCATTCTCCACTCGACTCTGAGCAATTGCTCATTCCTCCAAATGTACCCAGACGGCATCCCGCCACCAGGAGGCAGAGCGAGAGAGACTGGGGTCTAAGACCTACAGCAATCCTGCCGGGTCAGTGTTCCTTAGCTGTCAGGGCTTTGTCTTCCTGAAGCTGATTCTGCATTTATCCTGCGTAGTTTGGCCTTTCTACACATGACAGGCCAGAGAATATCCAGATACACCTGGAATTTATAACATCCTCCAAAGATCTGGTTTGTGCACCATTTTTTGAAAGATACTTGGTCACTATCTTCTTTTAAAATTTTGGCTTACCAAGTCTCCCTTCTACAGACTTGTCCCAGGCCTTCCCAAGTCAGCCCTTTGAAAGAGCAGACGGGGGGCACCTGGGTGGCTCAGTGGGTTAAAGCCGCTGCCTTCGGCTCAGGTCATGATCTCAGGGTCCTGGGATCGAGCCCCACATCGGGCTCTCTGCTCGGCGGGGAGCCTGCTTCTCCCTCGCTTTGTCAAATAAATAAATAAAATCTTTAAAAGAAAAAAAGAGCAAACTGAAAGGCCGGCCCTCCCGCACTGCTTTGAGCAGACACTTACCTGGCGGTGGGTGGGCCGGAGGCAACGGAGGGTGAGTGGTCTCAATTTTGGGGATTTTAGGTGGTGGTGGTTCTAAAAAAGGAAAAGGATATTGAAAAACAACTTATATTTTCTCATGTGAATAAACATGTCATAGAAGACAAAAAGGAAGAAGAAAAAGGGAAATGTGCCATTCAGAAATTTCTTTGGGGAAAAAGAACCAACATGACCAAGGCTTTAGGGAACTTGAGGGAGGCCTCAGCAAAACCATTAGGTGCTAATCCTTTCACCAGAACCAAACAAGTCTAACACACATCCTCGACCCCAAATAATCAGCTTGTTGGCTTCTCAGCGCCGTTTCCACATCTACCCAACTTCCCTGCTGACGGTCCCGGACAAGGCCTTCCAACAATGAGAGAAGCAGAGTACCATCTCAGCTATGGGGTGCGTCTGTCCACCGGGTCTACAGGACAAGAGGACAGTCCTGTCATCCAGCCCCGAGGGCTCACGGGAGAAACCACCACCTGTGTATTTTTCATTGGGCACATTTTAAGTCTATTTTCTTCCTCACAGACACATGCTCCCATCGGCAGCATGTCAGAAGCAGGACATTAAGGATGTCAGGAGAGACCCAGAGGCTGCAGGCCACCAGCAACCACAGCGACAACACTAAGCCAGGCTACACCAAGCCCGGTATCTGGGGTTTATGAGGGTAGGGAGTAGGGAGAGTACACCTCATGGGAAAAGAACTCCCGCCTTTGTGCTAGCTTGTACGTTTTGACGCTTTCTTCCAGAAACTCACATTATTCTGGCTTCTACACTGTTCTGATAGGATTCTGCTCTAGCGTCGCTGAGCCTGTCCTGCTTCCTCTGTTCCAAACAGGCCGAATATTCAAAGTTCGGGGATATGTCTGTCTGTATTCGCTTTCTGGGGGATCAAATCCCCTCTCCTCTAGGTGGATGAACTGTAAATCTATGCCTCTAGCTGCTCTCTCTCCTGAAGCCGTGGACCTGACTTCCGAGCTCCACCCAGCAGCTCACATGATGCCTTCCCCACCTCTGCTGTGACCGCGGTCACTGTCACATCGGATGCCCACCTGCGACCCTGCCCCCCCAAGCTGAAGCTGTCTAGATCAGTGCTGCCCCCAAAGAGAAGAGCCACACTTGTGATTTTAAATTTTCTGGGAGTCACTTTTCACAAAAAGATGTGAATTAATTTAATATTTAACCTAATGTATAAAAATTTGATCACTTCAGTGTGTAATCAACATAAATATTCATCAGTAAGAGTTTTTACACTTTTTTTCTTGGTAATGCTTAGAAATCTGGCGTGTATTCTGCACTAAGGACACACCATGATTTGGGATGGCCACACTTCCAGGGCTTGAAACCCGCCTGCGGCTAGTCGCACGGGGCAGACAGCTTGGTCAAGGTCCTACCTGCAGGCTGTGTCTACACCCTTGGTTTGTGGGCCCTAGGCCGTTACCCTGACTGCCCTCACCATATCTCATTCAGAGACCTGTGAGCGCCTCCGCGTTCCCAACCATCTGTCCTGTAACTGCCGCCAGCAAATTTTCTAGAAGGAACTCAGACTTTGCCGCTCTCCTGCTCAAAGATCTTCGGTGGCTCCCACTACCCATGCAAAAACCCACACTCCCCCACATGGACTCCGGTTCCAATCACGCTCTGAGTCCCAGCAGAGCTCCTCCCTTTTACCTCTTCATATTCTAGTAAGACCCTCCCTCTCCACCTGTTCCCAGCTCCTGTGCCCACCTGCATCCTTCCACCTACAGGCTCAACCCCCCAGCTCAGCTCCAGGTGCTCAAAGGCCAGTCCTCCTCCAAGGTCACCACTGGCTTGTTTCTGCCTTATATAGCACACCAGCTCAGCTCAATGTATATCTATATGGCAAGAAGCACAGCCCCATCTTGGGTCTCACACTTACTTTCTGCCCAGATGGAGCAGAAGAAAAATTCACCTGTACTGAACTCAGCACTTCCCCAAAGACCCTGAGAGAAATGTAGCTTTATTATAACTTGGAGATCTCACAACAGTTCAATAAATCATTCACTGAGCTCCCACCCTGGAACTAAGCAAAAGAGAAATAGAAATGAGTAAACACTGTTGTGCCTTCCATGAGTTCAGCACATCAAGGCCCATGACACATGGACAAATGCTTCTAGGTTTCTGTTCTATGATCTTCTAGATTTTACTTGCCCTTTCCATTTGTTTCCAATGTAGAAACAAATTAACCAACTTTGGGCTCTACAAAAAAACCCCAAACCTAAACCTAAGCTGTGTTTAAAAGAGGTCTGGCCCACATAAGCAGCAGGGCTGGGCCACAGGGTGGTTCTCTGGGCAACAGCACCGCCTGTCACTGCCATCCTGTCCGCCCACCACTCTGCCACTTGGTGTTCAAGATGGGGACCCCAGGCCCGTTACTGTCTACCGCGGTGGGCTGAACCAAACCTCCAGAAAGGAACACTGCTGCAACCCTCCTCCCTCATTCGTGACCACATGTGTATACAGGCTACTAAGTACACTTTTATCGCTGCTCCTATTTTTGGATAACTTTGGTCTGAATACAATCTGAACACACAGGGCACTTATCCTGGCAGGCAGGGTGAAGTTTTCGATGGACCGTAACGATAAATTTTAAGGACAATCTAAATCTTGCAGAAACGTTAACTAAGAATTTGAAGTTTTGATAAACGGACATAAAAACTAAAAAAGGCCCCTTAGAAGAGGAAGTTACCTGCTGCTTTGTTCTCTTCTTTGGGAGAAACAACCTGTTACAAGAGATGATACACATGTGTTAACCAAAAGTGGGGGTGCAGGGAGAAGAACAGATGACCCAGGACCTAACGAACTCGCAGCAACAGCTGCTCCGGCTCCAGACAAGACCCAGCTCTGGCTTAGAGCTGCAGGGCAGAGACACCTGAGAAACCACCCTCTACTTCCGTCCTCCTTCCCTTTCCCGGGTCAGACGGGACCCCCGAGGATTTCCAATAGTGGCTTCCGAACAGCACGAAGTTGCAGGGCCTCTGATGCGCTGGCCTAAATTCGAAGAGTGGTTTGCTGACATGTGTCTGTCCCTTATGGTCTCTTCTACTGGCCAGGCTGTTGCTGTGGGGAGAAACTTCCACAAACTCTCCGCATCACTCAGAGCACCAAACAGAAAAGCCAGAGAGACTGGAGACACTGATGTTAGCAGGTAGCACACAGATGTGACACCCTGCCGGTCAGCGGGACACACACACACATGCATACACACACACACACGCAGGCAGCGGTGGCTGGAGCCCTCCCCGGCTGCCTGTGGCCCCCCCCCCCACCGCAGTTGTCAGGCTCCCTGTGGATATGCAGCCAGAAGGAGAGGTCAGGGGTCCCCCTGGCTCAGTGTCCTGCACCGCACAGATCATGTCCTGATCTTCAGAAGATCACAAGAGGGACTGCTCGGTTGTGGGGTTGGCTATTCCCCCACCCCACAGCTGGCCGCTCCCGGGGCCGCCTGGCCCACTCACCACGGCTCGCTTCGCTGGGCGGGGAGGACTGGGCTGCGGGGACGGCTTCTTGGGCTGCGGGGCCTGCTGCGGCGGGGGCTGTGGGGCGGGCGGCTGTGCGTCCTTCTGCTGTGGCTGGGGCGGGTCGGGGCCTTGAGGCGGCTGCGGCGGGGGCACTTGTGGCACCTGCGGCGCAGACTGCAGAGGTGGGGGCTGCTGCAGCTGGTGGGCTGTGTGATGAGGCATCTGTTGCTTTCCTTGTGAGTACAGATCCAGGATTTGGTGGCAGATGTCTGAACGGTGGACAACAACCACATCTGTCACAAGTTCATCTGCCTAGGGAAAAATCACCCCATTTCCCCCTCAGCTAGGATTCCCCTACAGGGACCGATGAGACGGGATCACCTCTGCAATTCTCCCAAACTCTGCTGTGCGCCGTGTGGGCAGAGCGGCTGTTAGGAGAGAACTGAACTAACACGGTGCTTCTGAACAACGGCTTACATTTACCGATGTGGGGAATTCCCTTCTTGGGACTTGAGGCTGACAGAGAAGGATCCCCCAAACACGGAACCCCCTCAGGAAAGCCCAGCATGCCAGTACCTTCCAGAACGTCCACAGGGACATCCTGCACAAACTGCTCCCACCATCTCCTATACATGGGTTTGGAGGTCCATTCTTGTATTTCGAATTTGCACAAACGTCCTGCGAGATACATCACTGCCACTGCTATGATCTCTGGTTCCCACTGCAGTGACAAGGTCGTGCAGAGACTAGTGGGACAAGAAAAAGGGGTGACGTGACTTGGAGCAAACAGCTATGTTATCCAATGAATGGAGAGCAGATGCCACACGCAAGGTCAGTTTGCTTACTCCTCTCTAAACGACCACATAGAGAATCAGAAATAAAAGCAGCAAGTTTTAAGTCTTCTAAAGGTACCAAAGTAAGTCACGTTAGCCACAGTTACTAATACGTTCTTTGAAGAATCAGAATGCTAGAACGTTAAAAAATTGCTGTACCACGAAATACAAATGAACAAGCCTAGGTTCGTCAAACTTGAAGTCCTTGTCACTGAGCTGTGCTTTCAAATGACAGCAGCTCCACACACAGGCCGGCCATCCCCACACACCGCCTCACTGGACCTCACTGAATGGCAAGGCTCTAAAACCATTTTATAAGGAATTCTATTTGTGCAGAACCAAACGGGTTCTAAGTATTTCGCTGTCACAATTCTCTGGTGTTCTGGACTATGTTTTAAATTGGGGATGACATTTTTGCTTCTTCTATCCAGACATGGCCGTGCATCCCTCTGCTGGGAGGCCGGATTCCTGGACGCTGGCCCCATCTCTGCCATTAGCCGGCCCTTCAGGCTGGGTGAGTCAGAGTCCTCGGCACAAACTAGGGAGCTTGGATTCAATCAGCCATAAAGTCCCTGCCTATTTTAAGAACTACAGTTAGATCGACACTTGAACACATGTACCTGTCATTTACAAATGTCCATGCCATCTGAACCAACTTCTGAATTTTGTTTTTATCACCTAGAAACAGGGAGAAAAAGGCAAATTAGTAGTGATAACAAGCGTGAGAGAGCAGAAAAAGCAGCACTTAGTTCAAATCCACTCTGCGCTCAGCACCGTCCCAACACAGTAAAGGGCTGCTGCCTGGGAACGAGGGCACACGAGTGGGTGTGAGTCCTATCTGCCCTCTTCCCACACGACCTGCGCTGAACCACCGCTTCTGGGAAGCCTGCTCCCAGGCAGATTTTATTAGGCTATTTAAAAAGTTCTGACTCATTTTCCTGCCTCCTATCACTTGGCAACTGAATCGCAGAATCTGTCTACAGCTGACAGGAAGAGGTACTAACAGCTACCGTTCCGGGCTGTCTGGGAGCCTGATGTCCCGGGCACGCCCGCTCACACACCCAACTCTTCTGCTTTCCTCTTTCGAGAAGCATGATCTGAACGCCGCCAAGTCATTATAAAGACTCGGTTTCACAGTGACAAGTTCTTCAAGCACCTTTGCCCCTTACCTTTGAGTTGTTTTGCATATTTGAGGAGGAACTGGTATGGGTGTTCCACCTGTAGATCAAACTTTATGGTCTGGAGTAGGATTCTCTCCAGGACCATCACTTCTTCCTAAAAATAAAATAACGACTGTTGGGATATGATTGCCATCACAGGTCTGAAGCCACATTCAGCTTTCCCACTTCTTCCCCTCTAGCTCGATCTTGGTGTCTCTTTTTCATTCCTCTCTCCTCTGCCCTCCCAGGCTTTCACCTTGCTCAGAGACAAAGAGAAATTCTGAAAAGAACTAAAAGGAGGAAGATGAAACAATCGAAGTTGGTTTTTTAAAAATACTGAAAACATTCTTAGGAATATTATATTTAATCTTTAAACGATTTTTTTTTTAAAGATTTTATTTATTTGACAGAGATCACAAGGAGGCAGAGAGGCAGAGAGAGAGGAAGGGAAGCAGGCTCCCTGCTGAGCAGAGAGCCCCATGTGGGGCTCGATCCCAGGACCCTGGGATCACAACCTGAGCCAAAAGCAGAGGCTTTAACCCACTGAGCCACCCAGGCGCCCCAAAAGATTTTATTTTTTAAAGTCATCTCTACACCCAGCATGGGGCTCAAACCAAGAGTTGTAGGCTCCCCCAACTGAGCTTCCCAGGCACCCCGGAAATGTCATTATTCTCCATATACAAGCCTCCCTTTACAAAGCAGACCTTCACTTTATAGACAATTTAACTTTAGTTTCTTTCCAGACTTCCATCAAAACCCACAATCCTTCAGGGATTTCTACTGAAAACTTGAAGCAAAGAAGCAATGACGATGCCGCAGATTCACGCAAACCCAGACTCAGTATCTGATGCGCACGTACATAGCATGTGTGTTCTTACAGACTCTGTCGTCACTTCCTCCTCCAGCAACCTACATTCGTGACCTGTCCACACACACAAAACCTTTTCTGACTACTCGTCTGCTTGTCTCCTTCTGTCAGAGGATCAAAGGAATGTTCTGTTTGGAAGGGAGGGTGCAATCATTTACCCTTGTTTTCGCATGTCACCCCCTACGTACTTTTTAAGTGCAATTTTCATTTTCCTGTTTCCAGAGGACAGTTCTTCTTCAGTCTTATTAATGACTTGGCTCTCACACGGGCTTTGGTGGAGGTTGTGGGGCAGCACCTGAGGGTCTACACGGGGTGGAGGCACGTGGTCCTCCCAGGAGTCGCGAGAACGATGCCTGTCTCACATAGGAAAGGAGCTTCCTATACAGCACAGGTGGGACAAAGGCTGAAATCACTCATTCTGGAAACGTCCCTGACAGCGGCGGCCACTACTTTGGTTCCAATAATGAACTTCATTTTTTATTTTTAGAGAGGGAAAGAGAGTGTGCGTGCATGAGTGCAGGGAGGGGCAGGGGGAGAGACGGAGTCTTAAGCAGGCTCCGTGCTCAGCGAGGAGCTGATGCAGGGCTCGATCCCACAGCCCGCAGATCACGACCTGAGCTGAAATCAGAGTTGATGCCTAGCTGACTGAGCCACCCAGGCGCCCTTCCAATAATGAACTTCTTGATGGCATTGTCCTTGGGCACACAATGGGTGCAGCTCGTGTGGTGAACAGGCTGCACGTGGCCACGGTGCTTTTCGGCACAACACTGTTCCTTCTTTTGTTGGTCATCTTGGCAGTAATGACTCGTGGCAGCCCCCCACACTTCATTTTAGTATCGTTTCACTTAGTATCAGTCCAGAAGAAAAGGAAGCTATCAGTGTTCTGACCGGGAACTCATCAGGTCCTAGGACAATTTAGGGAAAATGGAGATTTTTAACTTTGAATCTTCTTTATCAAACATTTATTGGAATTTTTTCATTCCTTCAGTGGTTTTAAGTTCCTTCCCTCAGCTCCCATGGTTTCCACAGTTTCTTACAAGGCTTCATTCTGGACATTTTATTTTACTGTTGCTGTTGTAAATGGACTCTCCCCTTTCACTGTGCTGAGGAACTAGTTAACACCCACAAATAGGTCCTTCCTGAGCCCAGCCTCTGTGCAGCCTGGCCACACTCGGCACTGAGGACAAGGTGCATCCCAGTCAATGTGGTCTGCGCCGACAATGACTTGTTTACACCTCGGAAGACAGGGCTTGGTAGAGGCCCGAAATCCCATCACCAACAGGTGCACAAGTCCATTAAGCCCAGAAAGAGAAGACGAGCCGGGAACGGCTTTCACACTGAGGTCTGGCCTCACTTGACAGAACACAGACGGTTCTCTCAGGTTAGCTATTCCGAGCAGCATGGCAGGACCAAAGTTCCTCTACCCTAGCGCCACAAGCACTCTCTCAAGAAAGCTTTCTACCATCTCAGAAATTTCCCCACAATATAAAACATCCTGCTAACCCTGGTGTGTTTTTGCCTGGTTTTGTCACTACCTGTTTCCCAGAAGTCTCACCATGACTTCTCAATTAGAAACAGTCTTTCACCAAGTGTACCTACAGGTTTGGAGGCTGTGGCCCATACAGTATTACAGGATAGCCCGAGGCCCGGCCTCCCTTTATGTCTCCAATATGCAAGTAATGGGGTAATGATAGGTCTGTGTGCAGCATCCTTCCTCAGGGAATCTTCCCTCAGCCCCACAACACCTGTCTGGGGGGACCTGTCCAGGCTCCCAGGTTGAATGCCCTCACTGCACTATTAAATAATCTTTTTATAGCATTCACCACAGCTCATAATCAGACAGTTATGGGATTATTTCATTAAAATCTATCTCAACTCCACTATAAAATGCTCAAGAATGGCAAAGGCCACGTCTATTTTGCCACCTGTTTTAGGTCTAGTGCCTCACACAGTGCCTGGAATAAGTATTTGCTGAACACATGAGAAATTAATACGATGGGGGGGGAGGGGAACCACACAATTGAAGCAAAGCTAATTAAGACAAAAACATCCCACACAAGCCACAATCTTCTTTTTCCTAATTGCTTAACTGCCTCCCCCAAATAACGGGCCTGCTCACTCTCCTCTCAAGTGAAGGAAATGTCCTCCACGGTGGCTTCACTGCTCCCAGGTCCAGGGTACTTTCCCGTAGCCTTGTACTCCAAATCGTTTCTGGGGAGACTGTGCATGACAGGAAAAGAGGGGCAGGATTCAAAGCCCCTTTGTCCACTTGGGACAGCCTGGGCCCTGCTGTAAAAGTCTGAATAGCACGGCCATTCCCCTCTTCCCAACATCTGGAGCCCCGGAGCTGCAGACCCTCTACCTCACTCTGTATGACCAGGTCCTGGTTTCTGGGTCTGAAAGCAGAGTGAGTGGGTAAAGGCTGAAGTCAAAGGGGACTTCTCCAAAGGCACCTAGGATAATCAGTGTGCTGCACATGCCCATAACACGTTCCCACAGCCGTCTGCTGCGGCATCAGAATCAGACACCCACAGGGATCTGACGGTTACTTTACTTCTATTAAATTGCATTTTGATCGTTGTTAGCAAGAATTCCTAACAGACTGACATTTTCAAAAACAGGTGAATAGATTTATAAATCAGTACAAGGAACAGAGTTAGCCACACTGACAGTACTTACAGTTGTGAGTACTCATTGCAGCCACAATATATGCAAAAGCATTCTGAGCCTCTGTTACCTCCTTGAAGCAAGGAGAACGAACACGTTTTAATACACACACCTATCAGCACTGCTTGGCAGACAGCGGTGTCTACCGTGGCGGGCAACAGCAGCGCGGGAGGAAAAGCAAGAGCGGACGGGGCTGAACTTCCCTGCCCTGGTCAGCTCTGCCCTACCTGCGCTTTGAGTCTGTCACCGTTCAACAAGCAGCTGCTGAGTGCCCACCCTCTGTGCCAGGCGCCAGGCAAAACAGACATGGTCTTCGCTCTCACAGATCTTACAGTTGACAAGCGGGCAGTTCTCTGCATGATTATCTGATGAAAATCTATCCCACCACCAGCTGCAATCCCTGTCGTGAAGGGTGACGCACAGGAGCTGTAAGGGTTACAATGGGGGGACCCTGGCCAGAGTCAAGGATGGAGGAAAACTGCTCCTGGGCTCTGACAGTGGCCTTCTTAGACCTAATGACAGCACAGGTACACCTATCTTAGTACCATTTCCTGAAACCGTCAGGGGCTGTGGGGAAGGGACAGTCTCAATAGCAGTGTCTCGGTGTCTGAAAATAGCAGCAAATGTTAACACTTGCCAATATTCTTAGGAAGCAAAAAGACACACAGCATAGGCAGAGCCAAGTGCATGTCCTTCTATCATCTGTACTTTCTGCCTGCCCAGAGGCTGGCTGGAGATGGGGCCCTGCCATCATTGCTGAACTGAAGAAACCAAACCACTTCTGGGTCTAGGAGTGCTAATGGTCCGGAGGGGACTTCTGTGCATATCCAATGTGCTTGGGCCCCCCAAAGTACCCAGCATGGTGCATTAGCAAGTGCTTTAAATGTAGGCCCCATTATCTTCCTTCCTCTGACAGAAGCAAGCATGGGCACCCTCTGCATAGGGCCCCAGGGCTCAGGGGACTGGCACATCCAGGGGCCACACAAGGAACTTTACCGCAACGCCACTATGAGAAATCCAGATTTGAAGGCAAGAAGTTAAGATTCTTACCTTTGGGTCATCTCCAAACTGGCCAAACTGTACATCATTTAATAAGCTACGAGCTGTTTTGATGATATCTTTACATTTTTTTGGCGTTTCTTCTACTTTCCCAGCCAGAAAGAGACAACAGGCTCCCGTCACCTAAAACGGAGACAAAATCTCTTGAGATACTGTTAACAAAACTCACAGAGAAACAGAAGCAAGGATTTTTGGCCTTCCCAATTTGACTTCATAAATTATTTTAAATCTAATTTTCTAAAGAAAACAACATGTAAACAAAGTAGATGGCAGGAAGGAGAAGACTCACAGGAACAAACTGTCATTTTATATCGCAGTCTTAAAGATAATGGCTCCCTGAATAGTGAGCTTTGCTGCAGAAAAAGAGCACAATAAATGCTTGTCCTGTGGAATCCATCTTGACACCACTGCCCACACTTTCTCTCCCTGCTGCAGCTGCCCGGACCCCCATGCAGGCCCTACACCACTGGCCTCTCGCTGCTCGGCTTCTGGCTGTTCTCTGCCTGCGCCTGCCTCCTCGGCACACCCCTGTCCATGGGACCCTGAGCGCAGTGGGTGTCAGACGCTGTGTGGGGCAGCAAGCTGATTCTGCTACAGGCTCCTTCCCCTAGAACTTCACAAACTAGTGTGGAAGA
This sequence comes from Meles meles, assembly GCF_922984935.1. NCBI lineage: Eukaryota > Metazoa > Chordata > Mammalia > Carnivora > Mustelidae > Meles > Meles meles. Next base: position 146,155,682 of record NC_060071.1, on the reverse strand, counting down.
CGTGTACAAAACTCAGTAAAATTGTAAGAGGAAGGATCTCCAACAGGTGAATTTCCTGGTAAGACTTCTGTCGTCTTCCTCCTGAAATTCTTCCGTACCTTCACAGTCTACCTACTGAAGCCAGATTTCCCTGGTCGGGCTTTCAAGGCTCACTGTGGGCTGATCCATCTTACCTCTCCACCATTCCCCTCCTGCCAGATGGACCCCTGGCTGGGCTGACACTGAACAGCATGCTCCCTGGTGTCTAGGCTCATGCCAGCTTCTGTTGGACTAACTGCTCTGCCCCATTTTGGCATGTCTACGCCCTACTTGCAGTCAAGGCTTACCTAATTGCCGGCAACTTCTCACTGGCATTTTCCCCTAATCCCTCTAAAAGGTAATTAACCTCTCCTTTGAATTACCTCTCCTATGGCTTCACTATTGACCATGTGTTCTGTACATGTCACACTATGTATCCTGGCTACTTGAGGAGGTTCCCTGACACTCCAAAGAGTATAAGACATACGGCATTTTTAAGGAGTAACTAAAGAATGAGTGATATGGCATAAAGAACTTCTCTTCCATCTTAGCCTTTTTTAGTGGGGTCTCAATTATAAGCCCAAATTTACCTTGTGAAAGGTAAGAAGGAAGTAGACAATATGATTATGGTCCACAGTGGCCTAAATAAAAAAAGATTTAAATATAGCTAATTGGAAAAAAACCCTCCCAACTTGATTGCTTATAGATAGCATGTATTATATAAAAACAAATACTTTCTGGAAAAACAGAGTAAAAAGAGACTATAACCAGTCCACTAAACTATGAAAATAATAACATGTGATAGAAAATTATAATAAAACTCAAACACTTACATATCTTGGGAATTGCTTGAAGGAATGAAACATATAGAAGCGATGAAAATAAATTATTCCAGTTGCCAGGGTATCATAGTGACTGTTGTTCTGGTTAAGTACTTTACCAAGAATTTTTATTGGTTATGTTTTTAGTTAAAAGTAGAAAAATAAAGACAAATAATAAAAACAAACTCAGTGTTAAAGTACATACTATCTGTGGCCAAGTGGGCCGAGGGGATCTTAGGGTGTGAGACACAGCAACCGGCGAGTTTAAGTTTACACTTACAACAAGGCCGGGCTTCACCTTCCTTTAGGTACACTTCTACTACAGTCACTGGGCCTGGTGGCCACTCACTCAACAGCGAACTCTACACATTTAAATGATAAACGGGAAACAGAAAATCCCGGAAGAGCCAAGTAAATGAGAAGTAACATTTAAATAAAAATATTTAAGGGCACCTGGGTGGCTTAGTCATTAAGTGTCTGCCTTCGGCTCAGGACATGATCCCAGGGTCCTGGGATAGAGCCCCCCATTGGGCTCCCAGCTCTGCAGGAGGCCTGCTTTACCCTCTCCCACTCCCCCCCTACTTGTGTTCCCTCTCTGGCTGGCTGTCTCTATCAAATAAATAAAATCTTAATAAATAAATAAAAATTTAAGAACTGTTTCAGTACAGAGACAGTACTATATACTTTGTCTATAATATCTAATTTAATTCTTGGTGGCGGTGTGGTGGGGAGCCTGTCTATAACAGATTCCAGGGAAACTCAGGATACAGTCCCAAGCGTGTGCCCACATCGAAGATGAACCGAGCCCCCTCTCGGCGGTACCGGGCCTCAGTGGCTGGATCGAGTCCTTCCAGCTGTGAGGGTGTGTGAGCCAAGTCTTTCTTATCCCAGTACCAACATGGTTTTGTGTGGTCCAGGTTTGCTGAGGTTACTGAAGGGCTTGAATTTTCTTTATTCTCCTTCATTTATTGAAGTAGACTTGTTCTTTCCAAAAGATTTTCTGAAAATGTTAGAACCCTAAAAGAGAAGCAACAGCAAAGCAGGAAAGGAACTTTCCATATTAAACAATCCCGATTATTATGAACAGTCTACAGTCACAGATTATACTTAAGTTTGGAACAAAATTTCCCAGCGAGGCAACACTACTGAATGATACAAGCCCAGGTTCACCTCCAAAGCCAATTTAACACCTAAGTGACCCACAGGATAATAAATTCCAAATTTCATGGTAGCTTATAAGGAAAAGCATTTCTGTCTCATGTTCCTTCTGCCTTTCTTCAGTAGACCCAATCCCCTCACGCTGGTCTAGTTCTGTTCCTCAGTAAAACCTAGGCTTGTCTTACCCCACTAAAAAGACTTATGCTTTAAAATTATCCATCTCTTCCATTTACCACCCAATCAAAAATTTTTCTTTTTTGGTTTACTTCCTTTCACTTAGAGCCACCCGAGGGGTGCCTGGGTGCTCAGTCATTAAGCATCTGCTTTCTCAGGTCATGATCTCAGGGTCCTGGGATCGAGCCCCACATCAGGCTCCCTACTCAGCGGGAAGCCTGCTTTTCCCTCTGCCACTCCCCCTGCTTGCATTCCCTCTCTTTCGCTGTGTCTCTCTTTAGCAAATAGATAAAATCTTTAAAAAAGAAAGAGAAAAAGAAAGCCACCAGATTGGATGATTTCAGATCTGCATGAGTCACTGAACTGAGCAGTACAAATCAGGTATGGGTGCAGTGATTTTGAGGGAGCGGATGGAAAGAGGTGGACCACAAGGGAAGGATGAGTTCCTTTAATATGTTCTAGATTTCTCATCCTCTTTTTCTCTTAAAGTGTCAGCTGGGGTGCCTGGGTGGCTCAGTGGATTAAGTGTCCAACTCTTGCTTTCATCTCAGGTAGTGATCTCGGGTCATGAGATCGAGCTGTGTCTGGCTCCGTGCCCAGCAGAGAGTCTGCTTGAGATTCTCTTTCTCTTTCTGCCCCTCACCCCGCTTGTGTGCACGCATGTGCACATGCTCTCTCTTGTGCATGCAAATGGATAAATCTTAAAAAAAAAAAAAAAAAGGGTCCCGCTGAGAAAAGAAAATAAAAAATAAGGACTCTCATCAACAGGCCACTGGAATATGTAAACTGTAAATGTGATCAGAGAATAGCAATTTTCGAATAGGCCAGTGGAAGGATTTTAGAGGCCGTTCGAACCAGGGTGGTCTGCTCAGCAAGAATATACCTGTTCCCTCCCTAGGGTCTGGGCCAGAGGCATCAGTTACTCTGGAAGCCGAACTTCTGTGTGCTGCCTCATTCCTGGCGGGAAAGATGATGCAGCAGGCTGAGTACATCCCTCTTCTTCCTTGTACCTGGGAACGCTAAAAATCTGATCGTTCCTCCAAAAGGAAGAAATTAAGTTTAAGGAGAAGCGCAATCTTCTTCAACTAACTTGTACTTGTGTGACAGAACTGGGCAATGACTGGGGATTGGGGGGGATCAGCTGGCCTCGGTAAACGTGTGAAGGGCATAATGAGATGATCAGTACGTATGAAGAGTTCACAGTCAGCTGTCATACTGGGATACACTTCCCAAATCGCAGCTGGCAGAAAATCTAAAAGCGTGACTACTCTGTTGGCAAGGCCAGGGAGAAGCAGGCGATCTCATATAGCGCTGGTGAGAACACAAAATGGAACAACTCTCACAGAGGGGAATTTGGCAATACTTAACAAAATTGCATAAGCGTTTGCTCTTTTGCTTAGTAATCCCACTTCGAAGAATCCACTCTGAAAAGACCATTACAAGTATGAAACAACATACGCACAAGATTCTTCACAAAAATGTCGTTTATAATAGCAAAAACTGTCAACAACCCAAATGTCCCTCAATACGGCACTGGCTGAATAAAATACAGTTAACATCGACACTAATGGTGTACCAGGCAGGTATTAAGAGACTGAAAGATATCTTTCTTTAAGTACTGGTCAGGAAACATTTCCAGGATCAGCCAGATACAAGATAGTGTAGAGAGTCCGTTAGTATACATGTAAGAAAAGAGGAGAAATTAGAACAGACATCTCTATTTTTTTTTTTTTTAACTCATTACAAAGAAAAGGTTACTCTAGGGAACAGGGAAGAACGGAATGGAAAGGACAGGGATGGGAGCAGTACTTCTCTGGGTATACCTTTTTAGACAGCTTTGACTTTTTAAGATATCTTTTATTATAGATTTACAGAAGAGCTGTGAGACAGGAGAGAATTCTTGTATACCCTTCACTCTGTTCCCTCCAATGTTAACATCTGACGCAGCCAGAGTATGTGCACCAAAACTAAGACATTAATTTTGGTACACTATCAACTACAGCCTTGATGCAAACTTTGAGTTTTCCCAAAAATCCCTTTTCTGTTCTGGGATCTAATCCAGGATGCCACACAGCATTTAGGAGCCATATTAGTATCTTCTAGTAAGAGTTTCTCAGTCTTTCCTGGTTTTTCATGAGCTCCCCAGTTCTAAAGAGAACCTAGGGTGACTGAAATGTCTCTGGTTTAGGTCTGTCTGATGTTTCCCAGGAACAGCCTGGAGTTCTGAGGAAGACTGGCACAGAGCTGAAGTGCCCTTCACTTCACCTCACATCCTCCTGCTGATATGAACCAGGAGCACTTGGTGAAGATGGGGTTGTGCCCAGTTTCTCACTGTAAGCCACTATTTTCTCCTTGCCATGTTCGATCCTTACAAATGAGTCACAAGGTCTAGCCCGGCCTAGAGGGCAGGGAATTAGGCTACATCTCCTGGAAGGAGGGGTATCAAAGAATGTGGGGACACAGGTTATCATTACCATGGTAATTAGTAAGCATTTTAGAGAAAACATTTTGCAATGCAAAATACTAAGCAAATTACCTGTTTTTCTTAAAGTTTTGCCTATTAATTTTAGCATTCATTGGAGGATCTTGCCTGCAACAATTACCATGGTGCTCTAATGACGCCTTTCTATTTCCTTTCTTCCTTCAACGTCATTTGGTTTCTTTTTAAAGAAAGATCCGTTCCTTCTCCCTCATTTATTTATTCATTTACTTATATTAGTATGGACTCAATAATGTTTGTTTCATTCTTTGAGTTATAATCCAATATGATCATTATTTATTTTGCTGCCCAAACCATTCCAGCTACAGCCCCTGGAAGCAGCTCTTACAGGCTGGGTTAGGAGTCCTCCTGCAACTTTGTTTTCAAAACATGTAAATACTGAACATATTCATGAACATAACTAAAAAGAAAAAAAGCAAACCCTAAAACTCAAAATAAACCCAGGGTATAACAAATAGGAAACAAAACCACCAGAAAATCATCCTGATCTTGTTCCATCCCGAGTGAGATATATTCTAAGGACTGAAGAACTGCAAAGAAATCCTAAACTTTCCCAGTAATGCTTTGTTAGTACTGGCATTCATATTGTTAAGTGTATATGTGTGTGTGTGTGTGTGTGTGTGTGTGTGTGTGTGTGTGTGTGTGTGTGTGGCTGTGTCTACCGTAGGATAAAGCAAAGATATATAAATGTTAATGTTGTTAGGAATCAAGATTTTCAGCTCAAAGGAAACATATATGCACAAGATCAAAGGTTAAGGGATAACCTGTAAGGTTAAATTTTAATTGAAAATATCACAATAAATCATGACTAAAATATATATAAATCAATCAATCAATCAATCTATCTTAGATCGATCGATCTATCTATCTATCTTAGCCCTGTCCACTGTAAGTATCTAGAAGCAATGACACTCCCATAGTCAGAAACACATCAGGGCCCACATCTTGTTACCCTCTAAAAGGAACCGGGTCTCTGCTCTCCTTTCTGGTCCGGGGTAGGGGTCTGCCTGGGATGTGTTCAGACAATGGAAGCTTACAAAAAGACACAGGAGCCAGCACCAGCTCTCACTGGACAAACTCAGGGACTGTGAATATTAAAAAGAAAAACTGCAAGGACTGATTGTAAAAGATCCATGAGTCTACTTTGCTAGCGCTGGTATTAGTTATTGTGGAAAAAAGTACCTTTACCTTAACAAAACAATCAAGCTTGGCAAATATCAACCACCTGTGGATTCTTACCTCCAGAAAGCTCAAGCTATATCCAAACAAGCTACCTTGGTTAAACCTAACTTCTAGTTTACAGTAAATGCTGGGAGTAGACGAACAAGTTAAATGGCACAAGGAAACTATTAGTCACATCCAGAAATGGGACACTACCAGATGACTGACCTGGTCGCTTCAAAAGAGTCATGAAAAAGCAAGAAGATGGGAGGAACTGTCCTAGATCTGGAAAGACTACAGAAGCATAATGTTCAAACTAATGTGAATCTTGATTGGATTCTTATTTTTGAAAGAAGAAAGAAAGCTATAAAGGGAATTTTGAACAAGTAGGGAAATTTTAATATGGACTGTATATTTGAGGCTATTAGGGACTGTTAACTTTCTTAGGTGTAATAATGATATACTGATTATATACAAAAATGACTGTTCTCAGGCTGAATGAAGTATTTAGGAGTAAAGTATCATGTCTGCAATTTACTCACAAACAGTTCAGCTACAACGCAGGCTTGCACAGTAAAGGCAGTAAAACGTGACCAGGTTTCTGGTCTAGACCCCAGGTAAACAAGTAGTCCTTGTACCCTTCTTTCACTTCATAAAAAGTGGGAGAGACTCAGGTCAGACTGCTTATCAGACCAGGTCCTCCTTATCCCCTCTGGATCAGACTCTCTCAGCAGCCAAAGAACGCTTGCTGATGAATTATAAATTCAAACAATGCATTACATTATACAGAAAGAAAATTTTAAGTGTATGGCTTATTAATGTTCACAAAGTGAACACATTTGTGTAACACCATCCCGCTGAGAAGCAGAATACTGCCAACATCCCGGGCACTCTCCTTACTCCTTTTCTAATCCCGAGTCCCCCAAAGATAACCACTATCTTGAAGTCTATTCCCAGCAACTAGTCTTGCAGGTTTCTGAAGGACTGTGGAATGGCAGGGTATCACTCTGTCTCAACTGTTTTCTTTTGCTCAACACTATGTTTGTGGGGTTTATCCTTGTCGTTGCATAAAGCACACTATTCATTCATTCTGATTTTCAAGGGCAATTTATTCCCCAGGGACATTTGTCAATATCTGGAGAGAGCTTTGGTTGTCCTAACTAGGGAGTTGCTGCAGGCATCTAGTGGGTAGAGACCTGGAACGTTGCCAAACATTCTCCAAGGCATGAAACAACCTTCCAAAAAGAATGAACTGATCCAAAATATCAAGTGTTGAAGTTGAGAAACTCTGTTGTACCGTATTCCATTCTATGAATAAAACACAATTTATCTATCCATTCTACTGTGAACGAAGATCTGAGGTACTTCTGGTTTTTCATTATTAATAGCAACAAACATTCATGCACATTCTTGTGGAGCAGAAAGCAAATGGCCAAGTGACTTGAGGTAATCAACATCTTACACTATCTGTAACTTATTCATAGTACACCAGTTGGGAATACTACTTTAAGATACATTAGCCCAGACACTGTCTTTGGGGTGATCCGTGGTGGACGTTTTGAGGGCAGCTGACCTGCAGCCTGCGCGTCCCGGACCACCTCCCGTGGAAGCCTGAGCCGGCCGTGTAGCTTTCTCCCTTTGTCTCATAACCATGTCCACCAACGAGAATGCTAATTCACCAGCTGCCCGCCTTAATAGATTCAAGAACAAGGGGAAAGACAGTACAGAAATGAGGCGGCGTCGAATAGAAGTTAATGTGGAGCTGAGGAAAGCTAAGAAGGATGACCAGATGCTGAAAAGGAGAAACGTAAGCTCGTTTCCCGATGATGCTACCTCTCCACTGCAGGAAAACCGCAACAACCAGGGCACTGTAAATTGGTCTGTTGATGACATTGTCAAGGGCATAAATAGCAACAATTTGGAAAGCCAGCTCCAGGCTACTCAAGCTGCTAGGAAACTGCTTTCTCGGGAAAAGCAGCCCCCCATAGACAACATAATCCGGGCTGGTTTGATTCCAAAATTTGTGTCCTTCTTGGGCAGAACCGATTGTAGTCCCATTCAGTTTGAATCCGCTTGGGCTCTCACTAACATTGCTTCCGGGACATCAGAACAGACCAAGGCTGTGGTGGATGGAGGCGCTATCCCAGCATTCATTTCCCTGTTGGCATCTTCCCACGCTCACATCAGCGAACAGGCTGTGTGGGCTCTAGGAAACATTGCAGGTGACGGTTCAGTTTTTCGAGACTTGGTTATCAAGTATGGTGCAGTTGAACCACTTCTGGCTCTCCTTGCGGTTCCTGATATGTCATCGTTAGCATGTGGCTACTTACGGAACCTTACTTGGACACTTTCAAACCTTTGTCGCAATAAGAACCCCGCACCCCTGCTAGATGCCGTCGAGCAGATTCTTCCTACCTTAGTTCGTCTCCTGCATCACGACGATCCAGAGGTCTTGGCAGATACCTGCTGGGCCATCTCCTACCTGACGGATGGTCCAAATGAACGGATTGAGATGGTTGTGAAAACAGGAGTTGTGCCCCAGCTTGTAGAGCTTCTAGGAGCTACTGAATTGCCCATTGTGACTCCTGCGCTAAGAGCCATAGGAAATATTGTTACTGGGACAGATGAACAGACTCAGGTTGTAATAGATGCCGGAGCGCTTGCTGTCTTTCCCAGCCTTAAACGAACCCCAAAACTAATATTCAGAAGGAAGCCACGTGGACAATGTCAAACATCAGAGCTGGCCGCCAGGACCAGATTCAGCAAGTTGTAAATCATGGATTAGTCCCATTCCTCGTTGGTGTTCTCTCTAAGACAGACTTTAAGACACAAAAGGAAGCTGTCTGGGCTGTAACCAACTATACAAGTGGTGGGACAGTTGAACAGATTGTATACCTCGTCCATTGTGGCATAATAGAACCATTGATGAACCTCTTAACTGCGAAGGATACCAAAATTATTTTGGTCATTCTGGATGCCATTTCCAATATCTTTCAGGCTGCTGAGAAATTAGGTGAAACCGAGAAACTTAGTATAATGATCGAAGAATGTGGAGGTTTGGACAAAATCGAGGCTCTACAAAACCATGAAAATGAGTCTGTGTACAAAGCTTCATTAAACTTGATTGAGAAGTATTTCTCTGTAGAGGAAGAGGAAGATCAGAATGTTGTGCCAGAAACTACCTCTGAAGGCTATACGTTGCAGGTTCAGGATGGCACCGCTGGGACCTTTAACTTTTAGCTTGTACAGCCGACGCAGAACGTTGTTTGTGGTGTGCTCTGTTTGGTAGAAGTTTGTCTTACTGTTTCTCTACTAAGAACTCTTTTTAAATGTGTTTTGTTATTGTAGCACTTTTTACAACAAAACTCTACTTGACCAGTTCCAAACTGTACAAACTGTATGAAGCTCCTCCTCCCAGTGGGTTTCTTATTTCTATGTGGAATCTCCTCTCTTGCAGTGTCTGTAAATAAAGATTAAATTCCACCCTTTTCTTTAAAAAAAAAAAAAAGATACATTAGCCCAGCAGTTCTGCGTGTAGTTACTCATTCAACTGCGTGTTTACTACAGGCCAGGCCTCAAAGACACAACAGGAAATAAGAGGCAAGGTCTCTGCCCTACCACAAGTTTATGCCGTAGTGGTAGAAACAGAGCGAAAACAAGTATGTTATTACTTGTCAGGGAGTAGCAAGTGCCATGAAAAATAATAAGGTATGGTAAGGGGAGAGATGGATGAAGCAGAGGCTGTTTGGAGATTTGCAGGAAGAAAACCAGTTAGGAGACTCTAGCAGCTGTTCGAGAAACGATGAAGGCTTTGTCCTCATGAGACGGTGTTGAATAAAAGAGGAAGCGCCACAACCGGCTGTGGGGCAAAAAAAGTGGCAAGACATGATTTCAAGTTTGTTTGCCTGACGGAAAAGGGGCAGGGGAGAGAAAGAGTTAGTTTTGATGGTTTTGATGGGGGGACCTGGGGCAGGGAGAAGTCTGTTTCCAAAAATATTAGGTTTGAAGAACCCATAAGACATTTGTGTGGAAACACCCATCAGACAGATAAACGGGACCACTGAAATCTGAAAGAACACATCTATTTGGGATTCATCTATACAGAACTGACAACTAAAGTCATGACGACAGGTGGAGGGCTGGAGAGTGAACACAGGTGGGGTCTGGAACAGAACTGGAGAAAGCAGAAGAATCAGTAAAGGAAAGAAAGGGAAGGAATGGTGAAAGAGGTGGAAATTTGTGACTAGTTCAACTGCAAGAGAAACCAAGGGATACTGGCCATAAGCCAGATGTGGTAGTCAACAGTGACGATTGCTTAAAAAATGTTAAAGAACCAAGAATTAAGGAAAGGTTACTTCGGTGATTAGTTTAGAGACAGTGAAAGTAATGGTTGCGCAACTCTGTAATAAGACCACTGACTTACACACTATTTCAAACAGGTGATTTGTATGGTGTGTGAGCCATCTCAATGAAGCAGAAATGTACACATGCATAAACAGCAGAGTCTTTGCAGAAGTGCAATGGGGGAGAAAGACGACTCAGGGGCAAGGAATGAATAGGCTATGACACAGGTTATTCGTGTTTATTCAGCATAAAGTAGAAGGAAGATGTCTGAAGCAAGAAGGAAAAGAGCCACTAGAGGCTGAATCAGCCACTGAGGTGTTCACTGGCTAAGGGATCATGGAAAGCATAGTTAAAAAAAGTTAACCTTAGGGCGCCTGGGTGGCTCAGTGGGTTAAGCCTCTGCCTTCGGCTCAGGTCATGATCTCAGGGTCCTGGGATCGAGCCCCACATCGGGTTCTCTGCTCAGCTGGGAGCCTGCTTCCCTTCCTCTCTCTCTGCTTGCCTCTCTGCCTGCTTGTGATTTCTCTCTGTCAAATAAATAAATAAAATCTTAAAAAAAATTTTAAAAAAAAGTTAACCTTAGGAAGGAAGCTCTTTCTGAGACAGAGGGAAGGAAAAGTTTGAGGAAGATATTGGAAAAAAATCATTTAAGGGGGAGGAAATAAATCATAGAACTCCACTGGCAAGTAGAGTTCTAAGACACCCACTGAGACCACAGAGGCAGAGTGAGGATAAGGGTTGGGACCCAGTGTGGGTGAAACATGAATGGAAGATAATCCCAGTTGCCAGCAGATAAACCACAAACAGATTTCAAGCCTGTTGTGCCTTGCTGTCAGTGTCCAAACCCCATGCTAATGATTCAGTGTAGGTGCCTTTAGACTCTGGGTCCAAACCAGTAATACCTGAGAGGAAGTGAAAATAAATGTACACAAACAGAATAAAAACAGTCCTCTGAATCATTCATCCCCTGAAAAAGTTCTTACATCAGTTCTATAGCCCTGTTCCCTATTACTTTTTATTTTTTCACAAGACCCTAAAGTTACAGGTTTTCTCATTAGCGGTTCATGATTACCATGAAAATGACAGAGAAGTTTATGAGCTCCACAAAGTAAAAATCTCTCAATAAACAAGTGGCATGTCAAAGCATTTTGGCAACACCTTTCAGGAATGTGCTTTGGATATATCATTTTACATGACGAAAGAATAAATGCATTTTCAAATTTAAAATTATGGACACTTACAAGTTGGAAACAACAGTATAATCAATCTTCTCAGTACAGAAATTCTCTCTAAAATAACAATAATAGGGGAAGGCTCTATAGCTCAGGGGTTAGAGCATTGGTCTTGTAAAATAACAGTAATATTTGGTCACTAACCTTCATCTGGCCATTTTATTAATGGGATGTTAACCGTTTACCAGGCAGCCTCTAGCATTGCACCTTAATTCTTGTATTAATCTTGTATTGATTTTTCTATCTTTCAACAAAGCTCTGAAGCTCCTACCTTGCTCTCTAAGCCTTGAAAATAACCTTTCCCTTATCTGATTGCCTTTTGGATATGTGAAGAGAATTTTTCCACTCCCTTCTCTTCTCCAGGGTAAACAAACACCACCATTTTCTCAACATGGTTTTTAGTGCTTCAAGATAACCCCTAAACATTAGCAACCAAAATGGAAAACAGCACTTTTTATATGATCTTCACAGCAAATGGGGGAAGGGAGTTACTAATATTCAGCACCATGTCCATCTGTGTGCCCACTGAGACACAGCACGCCTGCAAGCTCTATTTTCTTATCCTCATAATTTATCGCCGAGAAAATAGAACTGAAGAGACAAGAAACAACTTGCCTAAGTCACAAAGGTCTTAAATGGCAGAGCCACAATTTGTCATTAGATGAAGATACTGCTTTCCCTCAATCTGGGGAAAATTCTATACTTCCCGTCCACATATGGAACATTACATCCTAGAATTTTTTTCAAGTCAAGTCTTCCTTATCTCAAATTCACAAAATTGAGTTTCTGTAAATTCAGCTTGGCAAATGTACATCTTGTTACTTTTGGTCTATTGTTTCAACCTTTAAGGATTCTTTAGAGCTACAAGTTTTGAGTGCATTGATTAATTTGAGAAGCATGCCTCATATATTTAAAGTTGGTAATAAGAAAGCATAAGACTGGAGCCCTGTAGGTCATCTCTGAAGACCTCTCTTCAGGCTGACATCAAACCATTAATCAATATTTTGGGTCCAGTAATTGGAATGGATATAAATCCATCCCAAAAGGCCTTACCCCGGGCACATTTACCTCCTGTGTCTACTAGGAGAGAAAGAGAGATTACGTTCAGCATCCTAAAGAAATCTGAATGGATCCAGGTCTAACAATCCCTCACTCACCACCAGGGCACAGCAAACTTCTAAGGAAAGTAATTAGATGTGTGTCACCTGGCTTTTTTAGCTAAAACTCTGCCAGTTTGAGGGAATCAGCTCTCCTCTCTCAAGTATTCACAAACTCTTTTTGCTCTCCCCCAAATATTCTAAAATAGATTATTAACAAGTTCTAGCATCCAAGAGCGATCCATCTAACTGTTCTCTACAAACACTGAGGCATTTACCAGACTCCAGTATTCTATCATTAACTGTGTTTTTTTGGATTCCTCAAAACCTATGAACAACAATTTTACAATTTTACCTGCGAGTACTCTGGTATATAATTTATCTGACCTTAAAAATATGAACTGGATTTAACCTGGCTTAATATTCTTTGTAATCTCCTAAATTACCTTGAACTTAATTCCTTCTGGTTGGTTGTCCTTACCCAGTTTTTAGAGAAAGCGAACAAAACGTTCTTCTTCCTCAGCGAACTGCATGCTTTTGAACACAATCTCCTGATGTGAAGTAGTTCATTCAGTAGGCCAGAACTATGACCAGTTTTTTCTTCAGGACATTCAATTTCAGAAGTGACATTTAAGGACCTTATTAGCAACTAGAATGTTTCTTTATTGCTTGTTGGCGCAAACTACATTTTCAAAATGAAACAAATGTCAAGTATATTTTATGCAAGAATCAACTAAAAAAATCAACTAACATGTTTGAAGACTGCATCGCAATATAATCAAAATGAGACAACCCCCCGCCCTTAAAATCAGGCATCAGTAGTTCTCACTCTGAGGAAAATAAAATAACCCAGGATAACTCTTACATTTACAGTCAACATTATTTAACAGGCAAGATCCCAAGGGCACTAACAATCTCGACAAAACGTCTACCGATACCAGCCCTACTACCGTCATTCAGCAGCCCAGAAAGCTTACTACACCTCACGCGGCGTTCCAGGTGCTCCTGGAGTTTTCATTCCAGCCACATCATGCCCACAAACCTTTAATGAGCGCCTACGACTGAAAGGCACTAGACTAGATATCTCTGAAGAGCGATTTAGGGCAAGACACATGAGCATGATCAAGTTTACCTTAAAAACACAGGAGACCACCACTCCCCAGCAACTGCTCTTAGAAACCGTGCCTGAAGTCGGGTGATTTCGCGAAGGCTCGGTGTACCTGGCAGTCCAAATTTAGGGCGCTTTGCCGACCAGGCTTTTGTGCTGGTGGTAGTCTAAGAGCTTCTAGACAAGCTCTGGCCTTACGCCTCAATTTGCTAACGGACAGGTCCTTCGGTAACACACCGAACCCAGGAAAGGATCGGTTAAGGACGGCGTCTCGGCAAGAACGAGTCTAATCGCGGAAGTGCCTTTCCCGTACTCCCAGTCCCACCCTGCTACAGGGTTCTTCGGCTTCCAAAGTCGGAGCACCCCAGATGCGGAATAACCACCACAGGGACCCGCACGCTGCGAAAGAACCGGTGGGAAGATGTGGGTGGTCTGCGCTTGTGCGGCTCCGAGTGTGCGTGCGCGTGCGGAAAGACCCCCGCCCCTCCTCCCCATCTGCTAGAAAGTCCCCGAACCCTAACCGCCCCTCAGTCCGAGGGTCGCTGCCTGTTTTTAGGGTCCGCGCCGGCCTCTCTGCCTCGCGCCCGTGCCTCAGACCCTCTCCCGAAGCCCGTCCCACAGCCCCGCCGTCGCCCGCTAACTTCGATTTGCACGGGGGATAGCGGAGCGAGGCGGAATCCGAGAAAAGGGACTTCTGCCAGTGGATGGAGGAAAGAGGTCATACCCTACTCCGACCTCCAAGTAAGCGGAGGTGAGCGGCGCCGCCCGCGGTCCGTCGGTCACTCACCCCTCGCCTCAGGCAAGCCCCTTAGCAACGTCTCTCCTCGCCGACTGTGGCCATCTTGGACATGGAATGTCGGGGAAACACGTCATCGCGCTGCGTCCGCGTCGAAAAACTAGCGACCGGGCGCAGCTCCGCCCCGCCCCCCCCAACGGTTCTGCGAGGCTTCCTCCCTAGCCATTGGGCCTGCGGGCCAGAGCGGTCTCGGCCCCCCGCCAGCTTCGGGGCCACAATTGGCTGGGCTGCGCCCATGACAGGCGCTGATTGGGGAACGGGCGACTCAGGCCCCGCCTCCCATGTCTAAGTTCCGTTAGCACGTTCGGTTGTTCCCGAATTCCCTCTCGCCCCGGGGGGCGGGACTGACAGGTTGGACCCCCTCGACTGGCTCCTCCTCCGGCCCGCGGCGACCGCAGACCCGCGGGGAGGGGCCGGAGAGAGACTGGCGACACTTTCCTCTTTGGAGAGCTCTATTTTCTCCTGATTGGCTGACGGGCGCCCCCATGCGTCGGCGCCGCGGGCCAATGGGCGGCGGCGGCGGCGGCCTGGGGGCGGGGCCCGGGGGCGGGCGGAGCCGGGTTGGGCCGCCGCGGCGGGGCCGTCTCAGGCCGCGGTCCCGCCCCTCCCGTCCGGCCGCCGCCGCCACCGCCGCCTGGGGCTTGGTTGAGGCGGACGGTGGGTCCGGGCCCGAGTGTGGCACCGCCGCCGCTGCGCGAAGCGGGCAACCGGGCAGGTGAGTGCCGGCGGCGGCCCCTCGGCGCGCGCGGCCCGCAGGCAGACTCGCGCGGTGAGGCCGTCCCTCGCCCCGGCCCGCGCCCCTCGGCCAGGGTCTTGCGCGCGCCCCGCCGGCCGCCCCGGCCCGAGGTGCGAGATGCGGGGGGCGGTGTGCGCCCCGGGGGCCGGGCGGGAGGGCTGGGTGTGGGGGCCCGGCGGGTTGGGGGCGCCGCTCGGCCTCTGGCCCCCGGCTCTGCCGGCGCGGGGGGCGCGCTGGCCCCGGGCCCGTGGCCCCGTGGGGCGCCCGGCCCGGAGGCGGCGGCAGGTGCAGGGAGCGGCGGCCGCTGGACGCCCGCCGGGTGGGGCCCGGGCCGCTCTGGCTGGCGCTGGGCGGCCGGGCGGCGGGGCAGCTGGGCTGTGCGTGCGGCCGGCCCGCCTCGCGCTCCCTTCCTTCCTCCCTTCCTTCCCTCCCCGCGGCCGCCCGCGTGAGGGCTGTGGCTTCTGTGCTCAGCTCCCCAGACCTCAGGTGCGCGCCGGGGCGCCGGGGACCAGTCCCTGCTGCTCTCCCTCACTTTCCAGTTACAAAAACAGGCGTTGAAAATAGGTCATCTTTCTTCCCACGCGCCCTGGCCGTGGTCCACACGCTCGGCGCCCTACTAGGGAGAAGAATTCGGGGCTTTGGAGTTTGTCACTCTGGCCGTAAACTCTTCCTCCGTGAGGCTCCGGCGCCGCTACTCTGCTTTTGCCCCGCTTGTCCTCGGGGAACGCGAGCCGCAGGGTAGCCGGGCCACTCGCTGCGCGGCCTCGCCCCCGCCGCACGTCGACACGTGTGGGATCGCTTGCAGGGTATTGCTTTGCTTTTCCAAAGGAAGGAGGTGGTGTTCCAAAAGCAAACGTACGTGCGAAGTATGTTGACAGATTACTTATGCTTTGTAAAACCCTCCGAAGAGTTAAACGTTGAGCCATGAACCTGCTCGTCGTTTGATTGCGGTGCATGATTACACAGCCGTGTGCGTTTGTTACAAAGTATAGACGTGGACACCGAAAATTGAGTTTTACCTTTTCCTCTCCTATTGTTCTTCTCAGTGGCTCCACTGGTATTTCAAAATTGGAGTAACCAGTAATAATCTTGGGGAGGTTTTCTTACTATTTTAGGTGAATGCATTTAACTCAAGAATATAACAAAATAAAAGCAGCTTCCCCCTGTTAGAGTTTGCAGGACTTTTGGTTGAGCCATGATGTATTATGTCTATACGGGCTACTGTGTATGCAGTCCCGCCTTACCAAATTAGTCCCAGGGACTGCTGTGATTGATATTCTGGTCAAGTTCCAACAATTTAAGGAGGAGGTTTTTCGCTGGCGGGAGAAAGTAGTTTGCAAAGCCAAGTTCTCAAACAGCTACAGAACCTCTTCATTGGAATTCCAAACAACCTCAGTTTTTAGCCTTCTGTTACCCTTCCCTGTCTGCCCTCCTTTCTCTCCGTGGAATTGGAAGTTAATGTCTGAAATGCAGCTCTAGTCCGAGAGGGTTAAAGGGTTGCTACTTCTCATCTCTTCAGTTTGCTCTTGGGGCTTTTGTTCCTGGTAGGGGAATGGTGTTGGCTTTGAAGACTGAAGCATTTATGCTATGGAAATGAAAGTTTCTGTTCAGTTCTGTCACTGAGTGCAGTAAGATTGTCAGTAAGAAAGTAACACTTACTGAACTTCTCTTCCATGTGGTGAACATTAGGCCATGTTTTAAGTAGTTAAATCTTTGCTTTTGAAGCTCCAGGAAAGTGAGAGAAATGTAAAGGTTGTACTCAGACATCTTCCCATTCTAAAGTTCAACCACTGGAAAACTTTTGGTTATGAGCACTTGCAACAACCTTCTTAAAACTTGATGCTTTTCCTATCTAGAAGAGCGTGACAGATGACAGCTAGAGGAAAGCGTCAGCATCAGCACAACAGAGGCCTGCTGGTACTGGAAATATTTAGCAGACAATGACTGAATTCAGTAAAACCAGGTACGCAGTTTGTACCATGTGGAATTTTAGCAGAAATAGTAAAAATCTTACTAGCAGAGGGTTATTCTGGATTCTTTTTACTAGATGTCCATTTACGTTGAGGTTTCCCAGTTTCTTAAAATGTTTGAATTACATGGTCTCCTTTTTTTCTTATCTTTAATCTGAAGTAGCTTTTAGAAATGTAACTAATCATAGTGTATCTTTTTTTGTGTGTGTAGTTTGAGGACTATCTTCCACTGGGAGGGTTTTTCTTTAGAAACTAGTTTGCTTGTCCCTGGCCGCTGTGCGTGGTGCTTCCTTAGGGACGAAGAGTTTCAAGTGTGTCTCCTCTTCTTGTACCTAAGTCCTGGGAATGGAGCCATGATTTTGTTCCCCTATTAGAGGAGCAGAAGTCATTTATTACTATGGCATTAAACATTTTTTAACAAGACAGTGAATATATACCTTTGTTCTTACGTCACTCTGGAAGTTGCTTGTGGCCAGTTATTTCTCAGTTAACTAACACTGTATTTGGGCTCATTATTTTACCATTGAAGAGTGTTTTGATTTGCTGTGCATCCTTTTTCTCTTGCTACAGTCATGGATGTGTTTATCTTGGACATCAGTTCATTCCGAATTCTGTTTAACCAGTTAAGAGTAATGAACTAAGGGTTCCTTGCTTTCACATGCTTCTAGGTTTCATTCTTGTTGAGGTCACAGGTGTACCTTACTTGGCAAAAGTGTCTTCTGCACATTGGCTTGCCTGACATCTTGTATTCCTATTCCTAAAATTGGGGATGTTAAATATTTTGATCTGGAAATAGAATTAATTTGCATCATGTTTATTAAAGTAAAAATGATTTTTTCACAAAGTATTAATACATATATAATCTTTCTACTCTAATGGAGTTGAGCTTTTTTTTTAAAATCACTTAATAGTATTATGTAAAGAAAGCTTAGTTAGCAGAACTGGCAAGATTAGAAGTCCTACTTTTGTTGTTAAATTTATCCAGTAACTCAAGCCAGAGATTAGCTGTCTCGGCTCTATTTCCATTTGGGGGTTTCCTCTAAGTTTTCAAAATAAACAGCTTTAAAACAAGAGGTATAAACATAAGTATTGACAATTTGCAACTAAAATATATTTGAATGGAAAAAAATAATTCCAAATGATTATACATTCAAATACCAAAGTTAAGACCTTGCAATTATTTTTTATTTTAGTACTTTCTAAGTAGAAGTTAATTAATAATCAGGATAAGCCCAAGTGGAAGACAAGTCCAACCCTGAAGTTAAGATTTTGAAAGGCATCTGAGTGATAACTGATTACCAAGCCAGGTAAGACCCTAACCTGTTACTTGTCTAGCTTCAATGATGGGGATGTGGAGGGTGGGCCAGGAAAAGGGACAGAGTGGAACAAGTGTTTTCATTCTTTTTCAGAAGGGACTAAAGAATTGTCCAGAGAATGTAATCAGGTGTCTGTCTACACAGAACTCTTAATAAATATGCAGTGTTTTAGGCTTATTACCTATCTATGATCCTGATTTTCACTTTTTACTTTTTATTTTTTTTTAAGATTTTTATTTGTTTGACAGAGAGAGAGATACAGTGAGAGAGGGAACACAAGCAGAGGGAGGGGGAGAAGGAGAGGGAGAAGCAGACTTCACTTCGAGCAGGGAGCCTGACGTGGGACTTGATCCCAGGACCATGGGATCATGACTTGAGCCGAAGGCAGACACCTAATGACTGAGCCACCCAAGTGCCCCAAAGATTTTATTTATTTATTTGACAGACAGAGATCACAAGTAGGCAGAGAGGCAGGCAGAGAGAGAGGAGGAAGCAGGTTCCCCGCTGAGCAGAGAGCCCGATGCGGGGCTCGATCCCAAGACCCTGGGATCATGACCTGAGCCAAAGGCAGAGCCTTTAACCCACTGAGCCACCCAGGCGCCCCCACTTTTCACTTTTTTAAGGATATATTTTGTTAGACCATAGCAAGGTCTAAAAAGTTGTATGACAAAGTGGTTTAAAGGTTTCAGTCTCAGAAAATAGGCATGACTCTTCAATATCAATACTTTTCCAGTGAGTACAGTTAAAAGAAAGTAAGGATTAGTGTTGAAAAATAATCATTAAAGTTGCTTCTGCCATACTTACTAATGATTAACAAAGTTTTCCATTTATGGATTGTAATGACTTAGCATTGCTATATGTCATAGTCACCTAAGTGTTTAGGGCAGTTTCTTGATCCATGACAAGTGGAGCATTGCAAATCTCAACGTGGGCTATGTGGGCTTGGGCAGAAGTTTATTTGGAAGTTTTGCTCATAGTTTCACATTTAAGCTGAGGCCACTCCTGTTTATTTGGACAAGGCCAGCAAGATGGCTCTATGCTTTTCAAAGGCCAAGGAGATTAAACCTTTCTGTAGCACGTTTTACTACTGTAAAGGGAATACTGTTATGTTGAACTTCAGAGCCTTCACAAGTGGGTTGATTTTGAGCTGAATCCATGAAACACTATTGAGTATCAATAAAGTTTGCCATCAAGGTGTGTTGGCGAGGCTCTGCCGCCAACTGAGTCTTCATTTTGCATGGAATTTATTAACCTCTCTGAACTTCAGCTTGCTCATCTGCAAAGTGGGTATGACGTCTCTCTGTTGTGTAGAACGCTTACCTTGGGTCCTGATGTAGTAAGTGCCAGACTGATGCAGTTTTGGTGAAGAGGATCAAGTTAGGTCCTGCTGTAGGACTCTGTGTGGCAGGGACGATGGCTTCAGTAGCCTGGAAGCAAACAATGTAATAGCATGAAAAATTGCATTTGGGTTCAGACACTGGTTTGATACAGCACGTCTGTCTTGCTGAAGATAGCTTAATTGACAAAGGTCTTAGTTGATTACCATCTTACCCTAAAGGCTGTGGGACTCTGCGTGTGTCACTCATCTGTGCATTTCAGATCAGATGCTTGAGAAGTGTGCACTGAAATAATGCACTCCTTTGTTTACCTGACTCGTGGGAAAGCTAGGGCAGTCTCTGAGTATTATCCCCTTGATAATATCCTTTGAATATCCCTTACCCCTCCGAGTAAGATCCCCTTGATCTGAGCTCTGGGAGGCGATTCCCGTGGAGCTGTGTCCCTCTCAGAGTTCATCCGAAGGGTTTTGTTGCCTTGGGAAAAGCTGTTCACCACAGTGGTTTTGTCCACTTTTGAGAAAGGATACCCTAGGCCTGGAGAAGAGGAGACTTTGTTCGGGGGACAGAGAGCTGTTTTCAGAAGTTTGAAGTTGTTTCTTTTGAAAGGCGGAATCTGGAGGTGTCAGGAGGATGACCCTTCCGACCGTGTGCCGGAGCAGCTCACGACGTGGAGGTGGACCAGCCGCAGCTCCAGCTCGCAGTCAGCGGCCCGCGTGTGGGGGAGCAGGGGCCGCTGCCTGAACCGCTCAGCAGCAGCAGGCCTCAGGGGGTGCACTTCTTGCCCATGACATTGCTCCACTCTGCCTCTCCCAGAGGCTTTCAGACCAGAGTTGGCTAGTGGAGAGCAAGGCGCTCTGATACCTGTCATTGCTTCCTGCCTTAGGTGTTCTTTTAAACATGTGCGAGCTGGAGGGTTAACACAGATTACCCCAAAGTCTCTTCTGAACCTGGTAGTCCACAGTTCTAGAATCTCGAATCCTTATGGGAGGAATGTGGGTGGTTTGAAGGTAATTTCTTGACAGATTACAGCTGTTTCTTCCCTTAACATTTTTCTTTTTTATTTTTCAAAGAGATAATAGGAAATGATTATTCATGATATCAAATGATTCTTTGCTTTATGAGAGGTTTTCTTTTTTCAGCATCCTTTAAACAGGAGCTTCATTTTAAGTGTATTTACAATTTAATTGAACAGCAGTTTAAACTGAAACTATTATGTATTGAAAAGTCAATCAGAAATGGCTTAAACTCTTCTAAAATTACCATGTAAATTAGTGGAAAATTAGCAAAAAACCCTATAGAAAGCAAGAAACATCTGTATTTTGTTAAATCTCAAATTTGTGTGTCTCTATCTATCCTTATTCGTCTATCTACCTATTTATATGACAGCCCAAATTGTTCTGTATAGAGATGGCAATGTTACTTACAGGCAACTTACAGCTTTATTCATCCCCCTACTTAAGTAGCTACTGACTTGAAATTAATTCCACCTTCTTGCCTGCCTGGTTGCCCTAACTTCTTGGTACTTTTGAGTTGTGGCACATCAGCCCTCCTTTGATAGGGACTGGGATGAAGGATACTAGGTAGCTACTTAAAGTGGTAAAGTTAGTATGGCTTGAGCCCATTGTTAGGCTCTGCTACGGTGTAGAGAGTACATGTTTCCCCTTCATGCTAGTTCCAGTTAACATGGCTGAAGGCAGCACAGGTCTGTGGATGCCTTGTCAGTTTCTGTAGGCCAGAAAACACTGCGTAAATACTTTTCAGTTTGAGTGCTTTCGTTTTCCTAAGCCATCATCCTGTAATTGGTATATGTAATTCAGAGTGTAGTGATCTTATCCTAATGGCCTGCCAGATAGTTTAGTGAGATTCTTTTCTTCCTGCACAAAAATTAGGCAGGCTCTCATACTCCTTTGAAGTACTTTTACAGCTGGGTGCCCGAGGTAGGAGGAGGAAGCCATAGGACAATTCTCTGCTTTAGTTAATCCAACTGTAAAGTAGGGTAGTTTCAGGATACATTGAAAAACAGATGCTGGGTTAGAGCTAAAATTTCTTGGTTAAATTGCCAAATAAGTGTAATCAAAAATGTTTATTCTATTTGTATTTAGTTGAAAGCAACTTAAGAAAAATACTAATTTATATACTTCTCATTTAGAATAAAAAAAACCTACCCAGCTGAATCGTGTCTCCCTGTGTTCAGTGTGTGTGAGCTAGACTTTGTAACGATGGGTAAAGTAGCTCCCTCTCTCACTGCCCCCCACCCATTAGCGGAGTTTCCTGCATGCGCTTTATCTTATTCCTCTGACTTTTTATTCCACCATACAGATTATACAAAGAATCACTTGCTTGGTCAGAAGTGACTGTTGATTACAGATGCCAGTTTGTATCAGCCAGCAATTTAAATAATTGAATATTCTACAGTTTTACTTATTTCATGGTTTCTAATGTATTTAATCTTCTAAAGGGAGAGATTGTTGGTGGGCTTCCTACATAGTTTATAGTGTCTTCAGGAGCCACATTTTGAGGATTCTGTAGATTTTTAAAATATCTTGATGATGAAGAAATGTAGATCTGTGTGAAACTCCTGGCTTCCTGTTTATTTTCATAGATTCCCTTCCTTTGAACTACAGCTGTAGAGTCTGTCTGTCTAGCAGTCCTGTATTGCTTTTTGTTTAGTTTCTTTTGTCTTATGCATTGATTAAGTTCTTTTTTTTACTGTATAGTTTGGTTTGTCTCCAGTTAATTCCTTAAGGATTTATAAATGATATCTGATTTCAGTCTTAACTTTGGGGAAAAAAACCTTTCAATTAGTGTTGTACCCTCTGGGTAGTATCTGGAATTTAACTTGAGTGTGTGTGTGTCTGTGTATACATGTGTGTACATATACTTGATTTAGACAACTTTATGCTTACGTAAATATTTGAAATAAATATTCAAGGTAAATATTTGCTCTCTATAGGAACTTGATGAACTTCTAATAAGTTTTTTTTCTAGTGGGGGTATAAAGGATGCTCAGGCTACTGGTTTGTTCATTTGTGAAACTTGGAATCTAGCCCCAGATCAGCTGAAATCACAATGAAAATTATTCATTGTGTGTAACACGTTTTTGAATCATAAACAAAAAGGGCAGGTAGTTCCTTCTAATCCATAATGTGGAGGAAATGTTCAGTAGCTAAAAAAGGCAGAAGGGGGTTGACTTTAGGACACCACTCAGACTGGATTCTGACACCTTTTCAAACTGCATCTTCAAGTTTAGTCATTCTTCTTTAACTGTACTTTTCCCCTTGCCCCTCTTGGCTCAGCTCCTTGTCTTAGGTCTTTGAGGAATGACCCGTGCTGTGAGTCTCGGTTCCCCACCTCATCATCCTTGAAGCCTGCAGGCCTGGCCTGCCTTCATTTTGTGTTCTCCAGCGGCTGGTGTAGACCTAGGCACACAGACGCAGGAGGGCTTGGGTGAGGGAGGGCAGGCGTCTGTATTTAGAGCGGGCATGTGTGCTGGGAATGATACAGCCTTTCAGGTTTGAAGCTGTGGATAGTGGTTTGGTGGTTGTGGTCTCTTGGCCAAGTCACAGCCCTGTTGAAGCCCCCCTGCGTGGCTGCGACCAGTGCTGGCCTCTGCTGGCTGTGGCCGGGGATGTATCTGGCCACATGGAGCACCCTGGTCATGAAGGCCCACAGAGTTTCAAGCTGTGTTTGGGCCATAACTCTTTTTTTTTTTTTTTTTTTTTCTTTTTATCCTATTGGAAGTGGACTGGTTCCTGCTTTGTTGCTTTCTACTCTTAGAAGACACTTAAAAAATTTGGGTTTGTGTTTATCAGAAATTTTCTACTCTTAGAAGACACTTAAAAAATGTGGGTTTGTGTTTATCAGAAATTTTCTGTTACGAAAATATCCGAAAACTTTTCTAATGATAAACTGTGGGATTTCCAAAAGAAACTATCTTTTAATTTTAAGGGTAAATTCTGTATATTTCATGTACACATAAGAATTTACATTGTTACTTTTAAGAGTCATCTTAGTTCTTTAGCAGAAGTAGGTAAATACTTAGGAAATGTTGCGTTTTGACTGTTTTATTCACGGATGGAAGAACATAGGGAAGTGGTTCTCTGACACAAAATGTTACTGCTGTGATGGGAGGTGAACTTCACCCACGAGTAGTAACACTGGTATATCCAAATACGATATCCCGAGATTTTATATCATTCAACAAGTATTTGACCTTCATCTGTATCCATGGCACTATGCCAGACGCTGTAGGTAATTTAGAGATGGACGCTTTGGTTTTTTTCCTGCCATGAGACAGTGGGCAAAATAGGCACATCAGTAATGTCGACGGCAGTGGGCGAGCCCCTGAAGGCTCCGAGCTGGGCTCCTGCAGTGCAGGGAGGGGGACCACAGGCGTGGTGGGGTTTTAGCCGAGTCTTGGACACACGTGTTCACCCTGCGGTAAAGGCATGCAGTCCTCAGTGATGGAGGAAAGAGTGAGGGTCAGGGAATGACCGCCAGGCCAGGCAGGGGCTGAGGGAGGGCGGTGTGTAGGGGAGCTGGCGGACTGTGACAGATGTTGGTGTAGGGCAGATGGTGGTAGCGGTGGTCTGTGGGGTGAGAGGAAGTAAATATGTGTATTTCCAGGTATACTTTAGTTAGGGGTCTCCTACGGAAACTAGAAGAACTGGTGCCAAACCATCTCTAATCTAGAGGTAAATGCATGTCACAGATGTGGATGATGGCCGGGCAAGTTCAGAAGATTGGCTGCTGGGCTGTAGAACTGGGCACGGA
This sequence comes from Meles meles, assembly GCF_922984935.1. Classification (NCBI taxonomy): domain Eukaryota; kingdom Metazoa; phylum Chordata; class Mammalia; order Carnivora; family Mustelidae; genus Meles; species Meles meles. The sequence goes on along the minus strand of NC_060071.1, from coordinate 146,131,141 downwards.
GAGCCCTTCCCTTTGGAATCCTGAGTTCACTCCAGCTAAGGACTGGGTGATAAGCCCGTGACTCCTTGTGATTGAGTGCGCAGGGCCCGAGCATGGTGGGGACTCCCAGGCAGAGTGAGTCCGGGGCAGCTGGGGAGCTTTCTGGGAGGAGGTCAGTGCAAACCCGGTTTCTGGAAGGACAGATTAAGACCTGGCCTGGACCTAAGATTCTGTACCCTCGGGAGGTACATTCACTAGGGACAAGGACAGACAACTGCCTCACCTTAATTAAGGTGAAGGGAGTTTCTTACTGCCTTTCCCAAGCAAGCTGCTTGCTCTCCAGTAGGGTCTATATCCCTGTGGGAGGGAAATAGTCCAAAGAGAATTGCAAAAGACTGAATCTCAAGGTAAGCCAAGAATTTAGCATCTGGTAATCACCTTGAACTTAGCTTGTTCTTACTGACTTTGATGGGTTCAGTCTATGAAATGGATAGAGGAGCCTAGAATTTCCTCCAGGACATTGGGGATGTTTTGGCTGCGTCTTTAAGTTTGTGAAACATTTTGTCAGGAGAAGACAAAGGGGGTGGTGGAGGATAGCTTCTTTCCAGTAAATGGGGGGGGCGGTGAGCAGATCCCGGGAGTATGCCATGTAAAGGGGTGATGGGTAGGGGCACCCGGGTAACTCAGTGGGTTAAGCCTCTGCCTTCGTCTCAGGTCATGATCTCAGGGTCCTGGGATCAAGCCCGGCATCGGGCTCTTAGCTCAGCAGGGAGCCTGCTTCCCCTCCCCCCCCCCCCCCCCCCCCCGCTGCCTCTTTGCCTACTTGTGATCTCTGTCAAATAAATAAATTAAAAAAAAAGGGGTGATGGGTTGAGTGAAGGCAGGCGGGTAAAATGGGGTGGGGCGTGAAGGACCCTGAGGGCTGTGCTGAGGAGGTGGGACCACCCTGTGAGCTGTGCAGAGACCTTGTGTTGAGCAAAAGAAGCCTCCATGTTCATGATGGGAAGTTGAGGAACAGACCAAACTCAGTGACGGCACTGGGGTCAACGCGACGGAACCTTGCTGGGGGTGGCTGTGACTGGGAAGGAGCCTGAGAGGCTCCGTGAGGGCTGGCACCTTACTGAAAGTGCTGCCCAAGCACTTGGCCGGCCATGCATGTTATACCTCCGTTGATAAAGGCTGACTGTCCACGTGTGGTGGGGAAGGAGAGTGGAGGCGGGAAAATGAAGGGGAAGGATGGAAGGTGCTGGAGGTGACGGTCTTAACTGCGTGTGGCTTCACGGACCATTTCTATAAACGTAGCAACCCCCCCAAACCCCTCCCCCGCCTTTGAAGGTTATGCTCCCCGTACTTGCTCTCCCTGGGGCTAATTGACGGATGTGTTTGGAAATTTGGCCTGCGTTGTATCTCTGTGCCTATTACTCATTTCTAAAAGCCAGCAGTTTTCTGGCTTAAGGAAAAGAAATCTTGAGAACAGTTGGGTTTTAAGCATTCAACAGTGGAGCATTGCTCTACCGCCAAAGGAATCGGTTGTGCGTTCAGACCACTGTGAGCAGATCTTAATGGTCCCTCACCTGCGGCGGGTCTTAGACACGAGCTAGAAACTTGGGTAAGAGCTTCGGCAGTGCAGATTCTGACCCAAGAGCTGCCTAAAGGAGGGAATGCTTTTCCCTGGGAGCGCATGAGCACCCGGTGCTGAGAGCCTGCTGTGTGCTGGGTTCTGGGCTGGCAGTTGGGGACACAAATAGAAATAGGACAGGGTGCCTCAAGGAGCCTGTTATCCAGGAGGAAGGCCAGTGTGTGAGCCCGTCTTGCAGTGCGGTGAGGTCAGAGGCAGAAGTGGGGGAGTAATCGTACAGCTGGGAGGGCCAGGAAGAGGTGAGACCCAGGCGGGCCTTTTAGAGAAAGCTGGTTACTGAGCTAGTGACTCAGTATTGCAGGTAAGGGATGGGGTGGGGGAGACAGAGGGACAGGGCGCGGAGGCAGGAGAGTACACCTGTTTGAGGGACTAGGCGCCGTTGTTCGTGGTAGAGCCCGAAGGGCTGGGGCAGGGATGGCGGTGCGGGGCCGATGTGGGAGGGAGGGACGGGCTTGGCCGCAGAGACCTGTAGAGGCTAGTGTTACAGTGTAAGCGAGAGATGAATTCAGGAGGCAGGGGCAGGTGCTGGGCAGTTGGCTACATCCAGGGGTGTGGGCCCTTGACAGGGTGTCGTTGAGTGTCACGTCTGAAAACCTTTTAGCCCCCCCGCCCCCTGCGGTGTGCTGTGCTTTTGCCCTGCATTTACACGGAGACAGTGGGGCGGTGGCCAGACTTTAGTCGCGCAGATCTGAGTTCCAGCTCTAGCTTCATGGTGTGACATTGGACAGAGCTGAAGGACTCGCCTTTCTGAGACTGCCGTCTGAGAGATGAGGGTGTGATCCGGGGCACCGGGGTGGTTCAGTCACTTCGGCATCCGACTCTTGGTTTGACTCAAGTCACGATCTCAGGGTGGTGGGACCATCGCCACATCAGGCTCTGCACTCGGGGTGGAGTCTGCTTGGGGATTCTCTCCCTCTGCCTCTCCCTCTCTGTCTGTCTCTCATATAAATCTTAAAAAAGATGAGGCTATGATCTATTGATAGAGGGCCTGAGAAGATCAAATGAGATACATCTTAGCCCAGCACACGGCAGTAAGCCCTGCATGCTTACAGGGTCATCAATGCTGTTTTCATTAATGACGTTATCTCAGGACAGGTGTCTACGGGCTGGGAGTGACGGCAGCCCGGGAATCCCTGCACGAAGACGGGGGGGAAGGTAGGGGACTGCCGGCAGAGGGAAGAAGCCTGTTTGCTAGTGGGTCCCCACGCTGTGGGGGCCAGTGCAGGCCCATGGCTGTCTCGGGCTCACTTTCCCCAGGCCTGCTAGGGGAAGGCAAGGGTCCCGGAGGCCTCATTAAAGTGATGTTTTCACATTGTTTGGAGCCTGATACACAAAAGTCTTGCAGGCAGGGCTGAAGGGAGAGGCCAAAGCCATCACTGGTGGTGGCTGGTTTCTGTGCTTCTTCTGCGGAGCTGTATTTGGGTGTGTGATTAAAGGCCGTTCCGAGGGGGGACCTGGGGGCAGGTCACATAGAGGAAGGGGATTAAAAGGCACAAAGCTGCAGTTATTATAAAATAAGTCACGGAGGTGTAATGTACAGCATAGGGAACATAGTTAATATTGTAACACCTTGGCATGGTGACAGACGGCAGGTAGATTTGTGGTGATGACTTTGCAGTGTATGCAGATGTTGAGTCACTGTGTCACACCTGAAGGTAATCTGATGTTGTATGTCGGCTACCCTTCCGAAGAAAGAAAGAATTAAAAAAAAAAAATCACCACCCTAAGAAAAGTCTTTCTCTCTAGACTTATGGGTAGTTTTAGTTATTTTGGGGTCAGGTTCCGCGGGTTTCCGCAGAGAGCCTGAGATGTGGAGAGCAGCGGTGCCCCGGTCAGGCCTGGCCTGCGCTCTGGGGAGCCGTATTCTCCTTTGAGAGGCTAGTCCTTCAGTTCAGAAAAAGCTGCTTAAGCTCTTCCTCCTCCTGCCCCCCCACCTCCGATTATTTATTTATTTTCTGCTATTTTCTGTTGCTCTCAAAGCAACTAATTCTGTGTGGCAAATGTAGCTCTTCTTCCCTGTTCCCTTTGATTTCAGGATGACATGCACTGTGTATCACTCGCTGTTTTAGGAGGCTTGTTAGATACATAAAGTCACATGTTCTGTTCCACACCTTAGAGATGGAAGGAACCTACCCCAGCCGGTTGAGGTAGGTGGCTTTCTCTACGGTCAGCCCAGGGGCCGTGTTTGCATGCCTACGGTTCCGATGCGGTGGGAGAGTCTGTCTTTTGAAGCTTTTATCCCATCCTTCATCTCCACACTCTAAGAGTCATTTCCTTTTGCAAAAATAAATGGGTCAGAGTGTGCTTTCTGGTTCCCCTTTGAGGTCACGTGTGACTTGTAGGGCTCCACGGGGAGGCCTCGCGGTGTTGGTTATTAATGAGCGTGTGGACTGCTGCAGTAGCTTCTTGGCTGAGTACCGTCCGCCTTGCTGGCCTCTCGGCCTGGGCGCTTCTCTCTGGAGGAGGACCCCTCGGGCCCGACTCCTCAGGCAGCGCCCGTAGCCCTCCTTTAGGGGGTGGACTCGCAGGGCGAGCTTAGCCCCGACTGCTACCCGGTGGCCTCTTGCCCTTGAGGCAGGCACGGTTCCTCCTGGGGCTCCCCCTGAGGCTCCCTCGGGCCTCCCCCATTCCTGACCTTACCTGGGGACCTCCCTGCCCTTTCTTCCCACATCCCAGTCCCTTACTTGCCCCTGGTGATGGAGAGTTGCCAGGCGAGCGTCCTCTCACACAGCCCGTGCCCAGCCTGCTCTTGGGGTATTTATGTCCTGCTCGCTGCCTCCTCTGCCTGTGTGATTCTGTGGTCATTTCTCACGTGTTCGAGGGTCAGGGCTCATGGGTGGTCAGGCGTCCCGTCGGTAGGTGCTGGGAGACCTTGCGCTAGTGTAGGATCTGCGTCACCTTCCCGTGAGACGCGGGGCCCGGCGCCCTGAGTTTCCCAGCGAGGCCGCCCTGCAGAGGTGCGGTGGCTCTCGGGAGCGGCTCGGAGCTCCCCGTATCTGCAGCGTTTGTCCCCAGGCCTGGTCCGCTGCTTGTGGTACAGCTGCTGTTCACGGGAGACGATTCTTCCAAAGAATCTAGTCTTCCGAAGATGCCGTCTCCTCCTGGGGGAAGGAGGTGGAGGTTTTGGCGTTCATAGGGCAGTTTGTGGCACACGTGTGTAAACACAATCTTTATTGTGTCGTGTCACGGGATACGCATTTTAGTATACACAGTAAAATCTGTGTAACCTGACCAAATTCCAGAGTAAAATTTGCCTGTTCTGCAGTTTGTGTAGGTGGAAAGGAATGAACTTTTCTTCCTGAGACTACAAATTGATTTTTTTTTTTATTTGAGAGTCTCCAAATACTGATATTTAGTACACATTCCTTTTTCTGGAAGGAAACTTCAGACGATGGCACACACGAGGTAAGATGTTAGTCTCTCGAGGCCAAGCCACTGCTGTGCCGCAGTTTGTTATTTGATTTGCTTCTTTGCAGATGTAATGCTTTTCGTCTTTTCTCTCTCTTCTGTACAGTCAGAAAATGGGTAAGAAGAGTCGAGTGAAAACGCAAAAATCAGGCACTGGTGCTACGGCAAGTGTGTCGCCGAAGGAGACCTTGAACCTGACTAGTGAGCTGTTGCAGAGTAAGTTCTGCCCAGGGCTTCCTGCCTTCCTGAGGGGCAGTGCGGCTTCCCACGCCTTCACTTCCTTGGGCTGCGAGGGCCGGTCTCTGGCGTGGTGAGGGAGGAAGTGAAACAGCCTTGGGTTCCTATGCCAGCTTGCTAGCCACGCGACCTGTCCAAGCCTCAGCACTTCTCTGACCCGCGGTCTCCTCCTTCTGTAAAGCCAGGGATATTGGTAGTGGGTAGCGATTAACGAGGGTTGGATGAAACAGCGAACCACCCAGAGCATGGGCTTCTGGGGGCTCCAGGGACCTACTTGACTACCACGGACAGATCACGCAACCCCCCTGAGTCTTGGTGTTTACAGCAGAAAACCATCTCGGGTGGGGAGGGCCGTGCGAGCTGTGGCACATCAAGGTGCCCCGTGGCTGTCAGGCCCCAGGTGAGCCCAGCAGGCCTCAGAGCAGACCTTTGGAACTCTGCCCCCTTGTTCGAATGGCTCCCCTTTAGTTTCAGTGATTCAGTACTAGTTTTCCAGTTTCTTGGTTCAAGGAAACTAAGTATCAATTAAGTGCCTGTACTTGCTTTAGTAAGTTTGTATAAATTGGTAACTTCTTAATTGTGAATTTAAATTGGTGCTTTATAGGTTCCAGACTTAGCTGTGGTCACTCTGCTAACCACACTGTCTTGTTTCCCTTGCCTCTTCTGTTCACACTATGAGACGGGTCAAACCCCAGATGAAAATTTAGCTTTCTCTCCCTGCCAGAAGCAGGCAGCAACCGAGTCGGGGTTAGGTCCTTCCCCAGATGCTCCTGTGGACCCCTGTGGCCCTCAGAGCAGTGTGGGCCCCTGTAGAGCACTGACGTACTAACTGCCTCTGTCCCGCACTGGACTGCAGGCCGCTTGCGGACAGGCTCTGGCTTCTCGTAGTGCAGGGCCAGCCGGTGTTTGTTGGTGGGAGAATGACTGGTCAACCTTCATAGTTAGGAGTCAGCCCAGCCTCATGACTCGGTAGTGGTAATTATATACCACATCTACTCTTTTCCTCAGAGAACAGAGATGGCCGTGGGAAGAAGGCTCTCTCCGTAAGCTCATACAGTCGTTGAAAAAGGGAAGATCATGCTGATAGGCCAGATGTGCAGGACACAGCCTTGCAGAACCACCGGCACCATTCTCGAGGGCTGGTCTTTGCTTCTGGCCTCCAGCAGAGTCTCCGCTGCCTTTTAAACAGTGCCTGTGCTGTCTCTCTGTGCGACTCCCCCGGAGTGCCTAATATAGACCTTACACGTGGATGTGAAATGTTTGTTGAGTCGCTGTCCTTCTGTCCAATTTAACTGGCTGCTTCAGAGAGCCATTGTTCTCGGCTTTAACTAGAAAGAAATGTTGCCTTTTAAAATTTACCTTTTTTTTTTTTTTAATCCATCTAGAAGAGTTTTTAGGGAAATGTTTTGCATTTTTAGCCTCGCTTTTTAGATTTTCCCATGTTCAAGTATATTATGAGGAAAATTTTTCAGAGTGGCAAGAGGAAGATAGCTGCGGGCTCAGTGCTCACACTTAGGTATGGGAGTCCCAGCTCAGTAAGTGGCACGTGGCTGGCTTTGGAGGGTTTATATGCTTTGAAAAGTGTACCTGGTTTATACTTCCCACGTTTATCATCATGGCTGTGACATCTTTGTCCTTTAAAAGGAAATCAGCAGCAGTAACAAAACCCCAGCCCTCTTTGTGCTGCAGACGAGCTGGTGAAGTTGAAAGCAGGCGGTGTTTGAGTGCCGTGTGGCTTTTGTGTTGCAGAATGCAGTAGTCCCGCACCTGGCCCAGGGAAGGAATGGGAAGAGTATGTGCAGATCCGGTCTCTGGTCGAGAAAATACGAAAAAAACAAAAAGGTATGTTTTCTAGAAAAATTATTTTAATAGAATCATGTAAAGACTTGGCACAAGTCAGAAATGTTTTGAGGTTAGCGAAGGCCTCACTGTCATTCTTGCCTGTGGAAGATCACAGTAGAAGGTCACAGCGGAAGGGGCTCGGAGTTTGGGAGAGATGTACTAGGAAGCTGTCCCAGGATCTCTCTCATTTCTGAGGTGCTGTTTTCTGCATTGGAAAGGGTAAAAATGTTGAGCCATAGGGGGAAAGTGTTTGTATCTAGGGGCTAAAGTGACAACTTTTGGGGCACCTGGGTGGCTTAGTTGTTTAAGTGCCTGCCTTCGGCTCAGATCATGATCTCGGGGTCCTGGGATCGAGCTGCACATTGGGAGCCTGCTTGTCTCTCTCCCTGGGTCCTCTCCCATCGCTCATTCTGTCTCTCTCTCAAATAAATAAAAAATCTTTAAATAAATAAAATGACACAACTTTTATTTATTTTTTATGAAATATATATTTAGATCCGTTTTTCCCACATTGTGTTTCCTTGAGGGTTTGAGGTCAGTACACAATGCCATGAGTGGTCGACACACAGATACACACTGACAGATTAATGTCTTAGCAGGATTTATGAAGAACTCAAACCTGTCTTGGTTAAATAAGAGATATAGTTCTATTTCTGAAGCTGTGTTTTTACAGGGTGTATTCAGTAGGCGTCTTAATGATTCTCAGCCAGGCCGGCAATGGGGCCAAGTGTCAGCTTGAAAAAGCCTATTCAATATACCTATTGTTTTTGTTCTGTAAAGCACAAAAAATAAAGATTGGTATGCAGGACCACATGGAAGGTGGAAGGAGAAAACATAATAAGAAGGCTGCGTTTAAAAAGGGTGAGAAGAACCTTCTTAGGGTTAGGGTTTTTAAATTTTTATTTACTGCCACGAAAGTGAGTGAGAAGAGGGTTTGTTTTTTTATTTGCTCTCTGAGGTTTCGTTGCTCTCCTGTGTATTTCTGTAAACATGCAGTCTTTAGCTTAGATGGTCTTGAACCACAAATGGTGACAGGTTCCTTTAAAATGTGTTTCTTTGCTCTAAACTGTAGACTGCCAGTCTTGGCTCTCCAGATCTATAGTGGGGCAGTTTTTGAGTGTCCTGAGTGTCTGTTGTTAGCAGAGACTGCTAACTACAACTCACCCTGAGGTTAGAGCGTTCCTGAGTTCTCAGCAAAGAGTGACTTCGGTCCCAGAATGTCCCGAACAAAATCAGCTTTTCTGCATATGCCGTGTGGCGCCGCCTGTGCCGGGCCGTCCTGCTGCACAGACCCAGGTGACCACCGATGGTGTTGTGTTGGCCTGGCCACAGGCGCCTGGGCTGGGCTCCACACCCTGCCCCTCACGCTTGTGTAGTTCCTGTTCCTCTCCTTTTATTTGTCAGATAAATCTGGTTTTTCTTCTGCATGGCTTTTCATCTCCTTGAATATCACAAACATGCTGAAAAGTCCAAAAAATAACACAACACCTAAGAATCTTCTACCCAAACTGTATTAGTCCCACCAGTCAAGTTCTCCCTCCTTCCTACCTGCTGATCTGATCCCTATCCCTCCCTCCTCCCTTTGTTCTGTTTTCATTATTTGTTTTTTCTAAAAGATTTTATTTATTTATTTGACAGACCGAGATCACAACTAGGCAGAGAGGCAGGCAGAGAGAGAGAGGGAAGCAGGCTCCCCGCTGAGCAGAGAGCCCGATGCAGGGCTCGATCCCAGGACCCTGAGATTGTGACCTGAGCCGAAGGCAGAGGCTTTAACCCACCGAGCCACCCAGGCGCCCCTCATTATTCGTTTTTAGGAAATAAATGTTGCAGATGTAGCCCAAGCCCCGTGCTTCTGTCCCAGTCCCTTTGTGCTCCTCTTGGGAGTTTGTCTAAACGGAGGCTATAACCCCACAAAAATATAGGGTATCAAGTGGTATTTTAAAAATTTGCATAAATGGTACCAGAGCACTTGAATTTTTGAAGATTTGTTTATTATTTTAGAGGGGGAGAGTGCTTGCTCGCAAGTGGGAGAGGGGGAGAGGGAGAGGGAGAGACTCTCCAGCAGATTCCCTGCTGACTGCAGAGCTTGAAGCGGGACTGCATCTCACGACCCCGAGATCACGACCTGAGCTGAAACCAAGAGTCAGGCACTTAACTGACCGAGCCACCCAGGAGCCCCGGAGCACTTGAATTTTTATAAAAACACAATGTTATATTTTTGTTATCTTTGTAGATACGTATGATCCAACTCATTTAAACTGTTCAACCATATTCGGTTGCAGAGCTGACCAGTTTTGTGCTCTCAGAATCAGGCCTATAATGCTCATCCTTACACACGCCTCCTGTGCACGTCAGCTACTATTTCTGTTTTCCTGGGAAGTTTGTTGAAGCAGAGCTGCCTATTAGGCTGGGCATGCCGGCCTTCATGGGTTGGGGGCTGCTGTCATGTGAGAGGTGGTAAAGCCCTCCCCTTTCCACTGTCGCCTCGCCGAGCCCAGCAGTCAGTAGTCCTGTGTCCTGGCCTCAGCAGATGCTTTTCCGCAGCAGACGGGAGTTTAGGATTGTAATTCACCTTTCCTGCCACTAGTTAGGATGTGTACTGTGCTTGGTGACTTACTGTTTTATTGTTTTGTTTTTTCATTCCGTGTGATTCTCCTTTTGCCTCGGGGCTGTTTAGAAGTGTTCTGTTGAATTTCCAAATATTTGGGAATTTTCGAGATTTTTTTTGTTGATTTCTAATTTGATTATGGTGTAATCAGAGAACGTTGTATGACTTCAGTCCTTTTCAATTTATTTAAGCAATTTTTAAACAATTTATTTTTTAAGCTTTTCTTTTAAGGATTTTTTTTGTAATTAAAGCTTAATTGTCATACAATATTGTATTAGTTTCAGGTGTACATCACAAGGAGTCAATATTGCATGCATTACAGAATGGTCACCCCCATAAGTCTACCTGATGATGAGTTTTGATTTCAAGATCATAGCGTTAGCACTATTTTCAGTGTGTGATTTTTAGTTTCTGAGAGCAGAAAGAATGATATGGGTCCTAAACGTAGCTCTTGTTTTCTGACACATGGATTGAAACAGGTCTGTCTGTTACTTTTGATGGAAAAAGAGAAGATTACTTTCCTGACCTAATGAAGTGGGCCTCTGAAAATGGAGCCTCCGTTGAGGGTTTTGAAATGGTGAACTTCAAAGAAGAGGGCTTTGGTTTGAGAGCGACGAGAGATATCAAGGTGAGTTTTGATCGTTTGGTTCGGGGACCCTCAGCATGCTTGGATTGTGCTGCGGGCGGACACAGGATGTGGAGACAGGTGTCTGGGCTGATTCTGACCTCATAGGCGACAGGCAGCGTGCCGTTCACACTCTGCTTCCTGCTGCGGGGGTCTCTGGGCTAACTAGGGGCCTGGAAGAGCCTTGCCAGTGTTCTGGACAGCCCCCTCCGGTCGGGCCTCCCTGGGAGCTGTGCTGTTAACCAGTGAGCTGGGGCAGGTCAGCTCATGTTTCAGAGCCTCTGTCGGGAGACCACAGAACATGCCTCGAAGGATTCTGAGGCTTCAAGAGAAGGATGTGGGCTCAGGCAGTTGGGAGGAGGAGTGCCCAGGACCTGTGACAGTGGCTGTGGAGGTGGGGGCATTGGGGTGGAGGACGGGCAGGGTCCGGGGTCTTACTGGTTTTCTGGAGGGGGCAGCTGAGTGGTTGGCCGTGCCACCTCCTGACCCCGCCCCACCAGAGCGGAGGGGAAAGAAGAGCGGTGTACATCTGCTAAGGGACAAATGCTTTTCCTCTGCTCTGGGTCCCTCCTCACGGACGAAGGGAGCAGCAGCACCCTGACCTTTCCAGCCTCTCTCTGCCCCTCCGCCCGGCCTCTCTTAGTGAGGAGGCGTGACCTAATCTGTCTGATGATTTGGGAAGAAGGAACTGGTCTGGGCCTGTTTCTTGGTGGGAGCTGGTTGCCCACATGCATCCATTGTGCTCTCCCCGCTCTGTGTGCTTTACAGGGCAGGCCACACGTGGGGAGGCCCGTGGGGCTCCAGTTCTGCCTGTAACTAGGTGGGGGAGTCGGTCTAATTCTGGGATTCAGTAGGTGATATTTTGGGTGACCATCTGTTGTCGTCTTGTGTCTCTCTCAGTGGGTTCAGAACTTGGATGGAGGAAATGAGTGTTATTTATTCAGGCCCCCTCAAACCTTGGCAATGCTTTTGGTCAAGTCGTAGTTAACCTTTCATTGATAACGTTGATAAAGCATATACCGGTTTACTAGATACCTGTTAAATGTCTAGTATGTGAATAGTACCTTGCTCATTATTTTACCAGCCTTCCAAAAAAACCGAGGTCTCTTCCTTCATGATGTTTATAATCTGTAGTAGGAGAAGAGACACGCATAAACAGAATCCAAATGGTAGACCTTGGCAGAAGGCGAGAGTAACCAGGATGTCGCACATTCTTCTCGTATATCCGAGAAGCATCATTTCTGTGGATGCCGCCCCAGTTATCTGAGCGGTGGTCTGTCTTCACCATGTGCATTTTTAAAGCTTTATTGAGGTATAAGGGGAAAGACTGCATGTTCAGTGTTGACATGTGATGGGTTGGGCGTGCGCACATGCTCGGGACATCGTCACCACAGTCCAGGCACTGCTCTTTGCGTGGTGTAAGCTGTGTGGGTACATATACAGCACATACCAAAAAGAAGCCTCTCATGTTGGCAAAAAATCATATCTTGGAGAAAAAGCTCAGTAAGCCGGAGTGTGTCCTAGAGACTTGTACTTTTGCTGGCGACCGGTGTGCCTTAAAGACAAGCATATTGGGGAAGGAATGTTCCTCTGGCTTCAAAAATCAATAGCAGGAGCAGTTTACATCGACAGGTTCAGGTTTTTGTTGGAGAGAGAGGTTTTGTTTTGTTTTGCTTTTTGAACTTCAAAAAACGTATGTGGCAAATAATAGTTTTGTGCTTCACTCCAAATGGCTATGTTTACTTCAGATTAAAGTTGAACGTCCCATTTTTTTCATCTGTTTTCTCAATATATATGGTTAGTTTTTCTTTCTTTCTTTTTTAAAAAAAATTTTACTTATTTATTTGACAGAAAGAGAGCACAAGCAGGGGGAGCAGCAGGCAGAGGGAGAGGGAGATGCAGGCACCCTACTGACTAAGGAGTCTGATGTGGGGCTGGATCCCAGGACCTGGGATCATGACCTGAGCCTAAAGCAGACGCTTAACCAGCTGAGCCACCCAGGTGCCCCTATGGTTAGTTTTTCTCTTGGAAGTAGGATTTAAAACCCTGCTTCTACTTATCTAAGTAAACCACAGATACTTACATTTAAAAATACATTTTGGGGCACCTGGGTGGCTCAGTCAGTTAAGCATCTGCCTTCAGCTCAGGTCAAGATCCCAGGATCCGGGATCAAGCCCCACATCAGGCTCCTTGCTCAGTGGAGAGCCTGCTTCTTCCTCTCCCTGTGCCCCTCCTCCGTGCTCATGCTCTCTCTCTGTCTTGCTGTCTCAAATAAAATCTTAAGAAAAAAAAAAAAAAAGTACATTTGATAGTTAGAAACAAAGTGCTAATGTGCAACCTTAAACAGTATTTCATGTGGTTGTGTGATTGGCTTTCTGACTGCGGGTGAAGGGGGCTGAAGACGGTGACATGTTTTGATGAGTATATGATTTTCTTATTTTTTTTTCTCCTAGGCAGAAGAATTGTTTTTATGGGTTCCACGAAAATTACTAATGACTGTTGAATCTGCTAAAAATTCAGTGTTGGGTGAGAATAATTTCTGACTGTTCAAGGCAAAGTGCAAATGATTAAAAATATGAGATTTTATTTTGTGGTGCTAAGGCCCATATTTGTGTGTTTTCTCAAACTAGTGAAATGTTCCCCCAAGTTCACATTGTTTTGCATGCTTGTAATCTGACATAGTAGAAGAATGTCAGGGGAAAGTTGCATGTTATTTTAAATATTACAAAACTTTCCAGTTATTTCTGTAACTTTTATATATATTTTGAATGAATACTTTTTAAGGCACTTTTGGGAACTTAACGCTGTTAACTTCTGGGTTAATTCAGGGCCCTTATATTCTCAAGACCGGATTCTTCAAGCTATGGGAAATATCACACTGGCCTTTCACCTGCTGTGTGAGCGAGCCGACCCTAACTCTTTCTGGCAGCCCTACATTCAGACCCTCCCCAGCGAGTATGACACTCCTCTCTACTTTGAGGAAGATGAAGTCCGAGACCTCCAGTCCACACAAGCTATCCATGACGTCTTCAGCCAATATAAGAACACGGCTCGGCAGTACGCCTACTTCTATAAGGTCATTCAGGTGAGTGGCTGCTTACTGTTCATATGTACATTTAACAGAGAGAAGAAGAAAGAGAACTTGATGGCCTAAATGTTCCGCCTCACATTTTATTACACATGCTTAAACTTCGTGCTTCTTTAAGGTAAAAGGCATTCTGATTCTAGTCCACTGTCTGTTTTTGTACAGAAATATCCCTGAAGTGTGGTTTGAGCATATCTGATTTCCGATGTTAATATAAGCAACCCTCGTTCCTAAGTTAGGAAAGTCTCTGAGCTTTTCTCAAAAGGAAAGGTTACAACAGAACTTGAGAAGCTATGAAATGTGCCTAAAACAAAAAGGTGCTCCGTGTATAAATTTTCCAGGAAAATGAAAGGCCCTTTCCGGGTTTTTCATGTAAATGTTGACGTGTATTTTACTAAATTATAGTGACAGTTAATTTGCTAACTTAGAATGCTGAGTGCTTTTGTCCTTTGAGTGTGCTGTGTATTATATTAATTTTAATTAGTTCTAAGTGAAAGTGTCCTATAAAAACTTCCGTATGGTTGTGCACATTTGAATTTTACCTGGTTGCTCCTTTCTGTGTCTTGGCAGTTCAGCGGGTGTTACCGTTCCCTTCCTGCTGCGCTGCCATGAGACGAGTCAGAGACAGTGTCACGGTCCCCTCCAGAGCCGAGACTGGGGAGTGTCTCTGCCCCGACTCTCCCCTTTCTCAGTTGCTCAAGAACTAGCCCCGGGGCTGCTGTGTCTGATACGTGCCAGTGGGGATGACACTAAACTTCCTTGGGTGTACAGGGCAGCCCCCAAATGGGGAATTTTCCAACCCAAAACGTTAGTAGTGCTAAAGTCGAGTGATCTTGCTATGTGGTTCTATATAGTACAGAGTGTCTCCGGTACCAGCATGATGCCAAAGATCGCCATCAGTTCTGACTGATGGGATGCCTAGGACCTGACTGAACAGACAGAACTCAGACTTCGTAGTGAGATGAGCCCGAGTTGAAACCCAGATTCCATATCTCACTTGTTGTTGAAATAGAATTTGGAATTACAGTGACCTTTGAACGACACGGGTTTAGGCGGTATAGGCCCACTCATACACGGTCATTTTCGATAAGTATGGTGCAATGTTGTCAATGTATTTACTGTTACGATTCTCTTGATAACATTTCTTTTCTCTCTCTTTACTATGAGAATACAGAATATAGTATGTATAACATACAGAAACCAACTGTTTAGGTTATTGGGAGGACTTCTGGTCAACAGTAAGCTATTGGTAGTTAAGTTTTTGGGGAGTCAGAAGTTATATGTATATTTAAAAAAAAAGATTTTATTTATTTATTTGACAGAAATCTGAGAGAGAGAGCGCAAGCAGGCAGAGGCAGAGGGAGAAGCAGACTCCCTGCTGAGCTGGGAGCCCGACGTGGGGCTCGATCCCAGGACCCTGGGATCATGACCTGAGCCCAAGGCAGAGCCACCTGGGTGCCCCAGTACGTAGATTTTTGACTGGGTGGGGGTCAGCGCCGCATCCCTTGCATTAATTTGGGGGTCAGCTCTTGTGCTTTACCCCTCTGATTGGTTTCCTCATCTGTAGGATTAAAATATATGCCCCATTTTTCAGTGGAACTATCATCAGCCCAACTAGGGCTGTTCATCATAGTGCCTAGCAGGGTGCCGGGCCTTGGCGCCTGTGGCCATTAGGAGTGCGGTTTCCTCTGGGAACCATGAAGGATATCTCAGTTGAAGCCACCTCCATGGGGGTGATGTGTTCACTGAGGTGGTGGGCTCCAGAGCTGGCCTGCCAGGGTCCAAACCCCACAGCACCTTGAGAGCTGCGCCATTCGCCTGTGTCTCTGTGCTCCTGTTTCCTTATCTGTAAAATGGGATAACACAGCACCACACTGCAGGGTTGCAGAGCAGACCAGATGAGTTGACGTATGTACGGCCCTTGATGACAGCAGTGTTTGCTGTAGACATTCTCAGTTTGGGTTACTGTTCTGTGTCTTGTTCCTTCAGACCGTGTCACTCAGTTCAAGTTCTTTACTGTCTTTTTGTGGCTTCTCCCCCGTGTCTGCAGGGACTTACATTAGTGTGTGTTAACCTTCCCAACCGAACACCCTCGCCACCAAGAACAATGAAGGATATTCCTGCAAGACGAGGGTCCCCTCCTCAAGCAGCCCATTACAGACTCAGAATTGCTTCAGAGTCCTGTGCTCTTGTCATTATTGTTGTTGGCTTCAGTTTCACGTTTTAAAATATCAACAGTTCATGCAAATGTTTATGTTTGCTCTGGTTTAAAAACCTTTTTCAGTGACATACCATCAAGTCAGGTTGGGATTGTAGGAGAATGGCCCGGTTTCTCCCGGGACTGTACCTGCCCCTGTGTGTGCCTGGGGCCTCCCATTCTGGCTTTGCCTGTAGTAAACACTTTTACCCTGACATCGTGGTCCGTCCAAGTGTGGTCCTTTTTCAGAAGAGCATGGGACACCCCCTCCACATTAGTAGAAGGGAATCATTGCAAACTGAAATACATCCTAACAAGATTTTGTGGGACATTTCCTAGTCAGCGGTTTGATTTAAGTGCCAGTCGAAGTAGGAGCACAGGCAGCCTGATGGGGCAAATAGCCGTGGCTCAAGAAGGATCCAGGCTGGGGAGGGGGAGGGTTCCCCTCCCATGAGTGTACCTCACCAAGTAAAACAGACTCAAGCAAAAGTTATCTTTTTAAAAATTAGAGCTTGAGACCAACTGCTCTTCTGATTGTAGAATGTTCTCATTGCTCGTGGGATCTTCGATAACGAGCCAGTGTAAACACAAATGTTAGCATTGTTTTGTGGGTCAGGTTTTCTCGCCTTGACACCAGACTCTGCCTCTTTCTCATGCTGTCCTAGGACCAGCTGTCAGGCTTTTGCTCCGTTGTAGAGGGTTGCGCCGTCAGTGCGTCACCACTTGGGAAGAGAGAGTGAGCCGTGTTGCCTCAGTTCATACTAACGTCTTCCTTGCAGTGACCTGCCCTTGCTGTTGTTTTGTGGGGCACCGTGGCTCTTAACCTTTTAAGGGTCTGGCGTCCCTCTTCCCAGAGAAATGGACGCATGCCCTCTAGCATGAATGTTTATGTACCATTTGAGGGGGGTCCCAGTTCCTTTGCGGTGTCCCATTTAATGGCATTGCAACTGGGCCTGGGCATTGCAACTGAAACCCATTATTGTTCTTCTGAGCTGAATGCTGGCTCGAAGGTCTGCCCGCCACAGCTCTTAGCCACTATCTCTGCTCACACCAGCATGTGAGTGCAGGCACGACTTGGTTCTGGGTGTCTGCACCGGTTACCCTGGGAAAAGGGTGCAGAAAAGGGTGCAGAAAAGGGTGGTAGTTGCTTCAGCCTTATGTCTCGCTTCAGGTGCTAGAATGTTTGTTCTGAAAGAAAAGTAGCCGTAGTGCTTCCTTCTCGTCATTGTAAGTTCCTTTACGTCACCTTCTCTTCGTTGCATTTTGTTATTTTCATGTTTGTCTGTCTTTTCTCTTTGGTTGTTGTTGACTAAACACTAGAAGAATAATTCCCTGCACTCTTTTCTGCCAGTTATTTTCATAGTCGAGGGAGTTTTAGAGTGGCTGGGTGTTAGTTCAGAGTACTTTGTGTTCAGAAGTGTTTGCGAGCCTCTGCTGGTTCTCATGGGTAGAGAAGGGGCTTGGGCTTTAGGGTCTTTGCAGTTTTTTATCCTGTACTGACATGGTGTTCTTGAGATGTTCAGTATATAGGGTTTCCTTTATGTGTTCAGCAGATCATAGCGTGTAACCGGGAGCCTTGGACTCAGGGAGTCGGGGGAGCGGACTGCGTACGCAGACAGAGCGTCTGCTGGTGAAGTCTTGTACTGCAGCCTAACGGTTGAGAAGTGTCCTCCCTCAGACTCGGGAAGCTAAATTAGGAGCCGTGGCTCAGCCAGATCCTGGAAAAGGCTCGTGTGGATTGAGAACTCTAAGTGGTGGTAAAATTTCTGTCAGTCTGTGAAATGGGGACCAGCGCAGGAGAGAGGATTAATGGCAGAAGGCAGAACTTGGCCTTTAACACCAGGGCAGAGCTTTGAACCCGAAAGAGTCACTTAGCAGACCAGGACGTTCGAAAGTTCAGCTCCAAGGTGAAACTCCTACCTGGAAACAAGGGACCAGTTTTGGGACAGACATCAGTGGAAAAGCAGGATTTGGCTTAAACCCAGCTCTGACGCAGTGTATTGTATGAAGGTGAAGAAATTCTATCAGATTTGACCTGACTTAACACAGATGAACCATAGTCTATGTATCGCTCACCCATGCCAGTGAAAAACAAATGAACAGGTCCTATGAGTGGAAAGTCTGTTTGATTTCTAGCCCCACGCTGTGGGGTGCCCGCCCGTCCTGAGGTTAAGAGCTCTCTGTGGACATGCACATTTTCCTGTGTTGCTGAGCCTGAACGGGATGCTTGTGGAAGGAAATGCAACTGTGTGAGGTTTAATAGAATAGAGACATATCTGTGGAATGACTGTTTTTCCATTGATCTCCTAATTTGCATGATTTGTCCCACCTTACTTGGGTTTTGTCCTTTGTGTCGATCAGACAACTTGAGAGGTTGGGCGGAAGGGCTGGAGATGGAGAAACCCACTTGTGTGTTAACTGCCGTGAGTTTCGGTTGAGCGAGCTTCCACTCTGCCTGCCATGTGCTTTGGGATGGAGCTAGGCGGCCTTGAGTCGGCTCTCCTCCTTGAACAGGCCACTGCTCCCACCTAGCCCGGGCTGTAGTGGCAGAAGGTTTGAGCGGTCGTAGTCACAACTTGGCCGCAAACAGAGCCCGCCAAGAGGCAGAGGAAGATGTCACGCTTGGTTCTTGGCGCCCCGTGACGGCTGTGGCTCGGTACCAACAGTTGTTCGTCCTGTTTCTCGCCGTTCTAACTGGTCTCTGATGGAGGCGCACGAGAGTAGCACGAGATGGGCGTTGCCAGATGGATTTAGCCTGTTTTCCTGAAGCTCAAGTCCGCACATAGAATCGCTCCTGCACAGCACCTTCAGGGCCGAGTGTCCAATTAGAGCAGAAGGCTCTGGGCCCTAGCTTCCTCTGAAGACCCCGGCACCCAGAGCCTCTCGGGAAACACCTCCTTGTAGAGCTGCGTGTAGGTAACGTGCCAGAGCAGCACCGCGAGGGAGAACATGCGTGTGTACTCCTGTCACTGTCTCCTCTGGCGGCAGATAGCCCGTGGGCAGGCTGCGTGCGGTCCTCATGGTCAGCTTCTCCTTTTCTGGTGGTCCTTCCCCTCTGCCTGGAAACTGCCCTAAGAGTCTTCCTTTGCGGGTACACCAACCCACCGCCTCCTCCCGACCTTGGATTTACTGCCCTGTCTTTTGTTTTTAACTCGTGTGCCCTCTGGGTTATTGCATTTTCCAACTGTACTTGAGTGTGTGTGGCCGGACGGGCAGCACACCCGGATCTCTGGGGACACAGAGATTTTCTTTTCTCTCTCTTTTTAAAGCCTTTGTTTATTTTAGATAGCACAAGGTGGGGAGGAGCAGAGGGACAGGAATAAGCAGACTCCTTGCTGAGCGTGGAGCCTGATGTGGGGCTCGCTCCCAGGACCTGAGCTGAAATCAAGGGTCGGACACTCAGACGACTGAGCCATCCGGGCGCTCCCAGAGATTTTCTTTTTCAGTATTTTGTTCTGGAATGGACTTTGAGGCTGACAAAAGCTGCGCACATAGCACAAAGTTGAAAGTGGACCCATGAGACCGTGGACCCATGAGGATTCTATCCTCCTGACCTTGTTCCCGCTTACATGTTTTTCCTCAGAGGCAAACGTGTTCCAAATGGGACATTTTTGTTCTCAGCCAGCTTCATGGCAACGCCACATCTGTGAATAGCGAGAAAGTGAAGAGAGAGGGAGCAGAGTCGCAGGTGACGGTGACGGGGAGGACAGAGGAGGCTGATGGATAGGTTTGGAGGTGTCGGAGCAAGAGCATGAGCCCCTATTTATTCCTTGGCTGCCATGGTAACGGGCTGGGTAGAGGCTGTGGGATGCAGAGAGAGAGGAAGATTTCTGTTCGCAGGTTGCTCGTCTGAGTTGACTGGGGCCTCTGCCCATCAGGTAAGGACTTTCTGTGCTGTGTGCCTCCTGGGACTGGCTAGAGGAGGCTGGGCCGGGCTGAGGTGGGTGGGCTCCTGAACACAGGGCAGGAAACCCAGAGCCCAGCCCATCTCACTCTCTCTGTAGGGCTGCAATCCTTCCAGTTACCTTTGAGGGGCTGGTCGTTCACCCTTTGCAGCTGAGGACTCACAGCTGTGAGGATGTGGGGCAGCTGGCCAGAGCCCGAGGTTGCCCACACCCTGGACTGGGGTCAGCTAGCCGCATGCCGGTGTCCTTGAATCTCTAAGGTTGTTTCTGGTCTTAATTTTGGGACAAAGAAGTGTTCTGGTTTTAAGGGCAGAACACCTTTTTTTTTTTTTTAAGATTTTATTTATTTATTTGACAGAGAGATCCCAAGTAGGCAGAGAGGCAGGCAGAGAGAGAGAGGGGGAAGCAGGCTTCCTTCTGTGCAGAGAGCCCGATGCGGGGCTCGATCCCAGGACCCTGGAATCATGACCTGAGCTGAAGGCAGAGGCTTACCCCACTGAGCTGCCCAGGCACCCCAGGGCAGAGCACTCTTATTTAAAATCTCTCTTGGGCTCTCTTACAGAAGCTGGGGGTGGCCTGCTGAATGACGCCGCTGCTGGTCGGGGTCAGAGCAGGAGCCCGCATGGCGCTCACCTTTTTGGCCGCTTTTTCCAGCCGTAGAGATGCCCCTCCTGGCTAGCCTGTCTCATGCTGTGCAGAGGTCGGAGAGGCTCCTTCTCAGAGGAACCCACGCCACTGCCGCTGGCTTTCCCTGCGAGCTGTGAGGAAGCCGGCAGTCCTCTCTTTACTGTTATCTTCACTGGTTCCACTTGTAATGACGTGGAAAACGTGAAAACACTAGAGCTTTAGGAAATCAGTGCAGCTTGCAACCTTAGGAAAACTGGAGAGTTTCCAGTGCCCTTCCAGTCTTTGTTAGAGCCTCTGGCTGTCTGGCTGAAACGTCCTGACCTGCGTCCTTGCTTGTTCCCGATAGCTGACCTTGACTTATTAATTTGTGTTAAATGTGCAAGAGTGTTGTCCTTATCGTGCCCTTACCTAAGCTTCCTGATTTCATGAATTATCCACTCTAAATGTGTATGTTAGTTTCATCATTTTCATCAAGGCTGTGGTATGTCATTAAAAAATCTAACTTGTGGGGCGCCTGGGTGGCTCAGTGGTTTGGGCCACTGCCTTCGGCTCGGGTCATGATCTCAGGGTCCTGGGATCGAGTCCCGCATCGGGCTCTCTGCTCGGCGGGGAGCCTTCTTCCCTCTCACTCTCTCTGCTTGCCTCTCTGCCTACTTGTGATCTCTCTCTGTCAAATAAATAAATAAAATCTTTAAAAAAAAAAAATCTAACTTGTGTCTTTAACTCTGTTCACTTGTTTTGCATACCATTAGAGCAGGGCCGATGGGTATGGACTTCACCTTCTGGAATCCAGTGAGTGGTCCTTGTTTCCTCTGTTTTTTTTTCCATCTTAAGTTTCAGCAGCCTTTGGGGAGCTCAAAAAACGAAGTGCTCTTTCTCTGTGTTCATGGTTCTAATTGCGGAGAGTGGGCCTGATATCCTGGCAGTGGTTGGTATTCCTATGTTGCCGACTGAGGGAGGATGTCGCCGGAGGGCACTTAGTGGTGTGTGTACAGGGGGAGGCTGGGCAGCCCCATGTTCCGTGTCCTCCTGTAGAAGTTCTCGCATACAGATTCGGCATCTTCCGTCTGCCCTGCTTGCTAGTGCTGTCCTGTCTCCCAGCCCTGCCTGTCCCTGCAGCCCTCCTCCCGAACCACAGCCTCCCTCCCCTTTCTCTGCTTACCTGACTTGGGATCCTGGGATCCTTCGGAAATCTTCCATTGTGCCTAATCAGGGTTAGGAACAGAAGTCCAACCAAGCAGGCCCGTAAATTGTCCCCGTCTCCTACTTTATGTGTCACCAGGCATAAGCGTGTTCACAGAGACGCCTCCACAGGTACGGCGGACAGAGCCACGGGGCAAGATTATGCATACGCGTCCCTGGTGGCAGGACTCCGGAAGGAAGGGGAATCCGCATTTGTGGTTATGCCTGCCGTGTGTCAGGCACTGTGACGGGGACTTTCTCTCCTGTTATTCTCGTGGTGAGGAGGAGTTGGGAACTGGTGTCTTCCCATATGAATCTGAGACAGAATAAGCCAAACTAGATTTCAAAGAAACCCCCAATGCCAGGACCAGGTCCCTGGTGGTTAAATTTGTGTCTGGAGTAGTTCAAGCCTCAGAGGTCAGAGACGGGGCCTCGTTCCTAAGACACTGTTTACTGAGCCTAGGCCTTTGTGTGCCACGGTGGGCCAAGGTGCTTGGTGAGGCTCTTCTAGTCCTTCTTGTTATCTCATCGCTGGGCATCACCCTGCTTTGGGGACGAGACAGGCTGAGGGTAGGAAAGCTGGCCGGAGCTGCTGATGGTGAGTCAGGACTGATGCCCCGGAATGCCCCACGCACCCACCCTGGGGGCTGTGTGTCCCACTTCCCATCTCTGCAGACCCGTCCTTCTTATAGTTCCTTCCCTCTGCCAGCCCTGCTTTACCAGACCTGGCTCTCCCCACTACTCGGAGCAATAGAACTTTGTGAAATCCCTGCAAGTTCAAAAACAAGCATCAAAGAAAAATCTTTCTTGAAACCTGCTTTTTCCCATCAGTCTCCCCTAAGGTCTGGATTTGTAAATTCCCTCATCTATGGGACAGGATTTTGGTTGTTTTTTTTCTATATGCTGGAGGATGAGATTTGCTTGCGTTTCTGAGACCTGGGATAAGCACCCTTGTGAGTAAATGCGTTTGTGAGCGCTCTTGTTGGCCGATGTTGCCGCCCAAGCTCCATTTCTTCCCTGCAGAACTGTGCTGTGTGTGATGTCTGCTGGCATGAATGGTTTAGGCTGCAGCCGCCTTGTAGCCATCATCTGGTCTCAAGGAAGGCGACAATATATACGTACATAGAGAAGGAGATGTATTTTCAGGAGTTCACTCAAGTAGTTCTGGAGGCTGGTAGCTCTAGATTTACAGGGCTACAGGACGGCCAGCAGGGGGAGACCCTGGAGGGAGCGGGTGCTGCGGTTGGAGTCCAGAGGCGCTCTCCCAGGGGGTTCCCTCTGGCTTGCAGCTGGCTCTGCGGAGGCCGTTGCTGATTGGATGAAGCATGCGTCCCCCTCCTCCCCTGCATTAGGTAGGGCATTTGGCTTTCCTCCTAGTCCACCAGTTTACATGTTAGCTGCACCCAGGAGAGCCTCACAACAATATCCGGAACAACCAAGTATCTGGGCACCGTGGTCCCGCCAAGTTGCCCCGTAAAGTGAATCATCATAGCGAGCGTGCTGTTTACTTCTCCCGTGGCACCTGCCCGCGGATTTATCCATTTCTTCCTCTGGAGCGCAAGCTCCATGGACAGGGCCCTTCTGTCCTGGGCACTGTGTGCCACCGCTCTGCACAGTGCCCACCACACAGGAGGTTTGGCCGTAGCTTGTTGAGCAGGGGGACCAGATGCCTTCCAGATCTGCACACGGAATCCATGTGTGGCCAGGGCCTCTGGGGGCAGTGAGGGCCGGAGTCTGGGCTGTCCTCACTCCCCAAGTTGGTCCCTGCAGAGCTGCATCTTTGCAGATGGGCAGTTTTTTCTGGTTTGTACAGAGGTCCCTGGCAGACACTCTTGTCCCTGCTGGGACACATGCTAAACCTGATGGGACGGCAGAGGAGCCAATGTGAGGACCGTCCCGTGTCTAACAGAACATTCCTCCCTCTGCTTGAGTCTTCGGTGGCCGTGGACATCCCTGTCCTTCCTTTCTTCCTATGTCTCCCCAGAGAAGTTTGCAGTGAAGGAAAAATTTATCAGATCCTCTGCTTTTACTTAATTTTTTTTTTAGAAGATTTTATTTTTGAGAGAGAGCAAGCAAGAGAGAGCATGAGCAGGGGGAGGGGCAGAGGCCCTGGAGAAGCTAAACTGGGAGCCAGACATGGGGCTGGATCCAGGACTCCAGGATCAGGACCTGAGGCGAAGGCAGCTGCCCAACCAATTGAGCCCCCCAGGTGCCCCTCTCCTGTTTTCTTCTCGTCCTCACACCACGTTCACTGTCTGGCCTCTATGCTTGCATTCCAGCCGTTCTCTGAGGGTTGACACTGGGCCGTTTTTCTTCCCCTTCTTCGTGGATCTTCTTTTAGATGATGCACACCCTCCTGCCGCTGGGTCCCGTGGTGAGTCTCCCCAGCAGGGCTCTGTGAGTGTGCTGAGCTTCACGGGTGCTCTCTGTGTCGCGCCAGTGAACTGCCCCTCCTCCGCTCTGCTTGGTGACCTGGAGAGAGCCGAGGTGGGGAAGTTCCTCCTGACCTTCTTGCTGAGGGTTTCCTCCTGGAGGTTGCTGGGCGTCCACCTCACGTGTGACTGCCACAGAGTGTCCTGCGACCATCAGCACGTGGAGAGCTGTTGCATTTGGTCCCCTCTGTTCTGCAATCCTCAGGCTTCGTCACATAATTTGATTTGGGTAGTTTTTCCTTCCACAAGTCAACTGTATTTTTTCAGCTTAAAAGAAGTGAGTTAAGTAGTAGTAGTCTGAAACAGCATGGAAACTGTGCACATTATCCTTATTTACACTGAATCTCATCAGGAAAAAAATTGTAAGAGTTTTTCTTTTTTTTAAGTAAGTCCAATAACTATTTGAAATATTTGCTGATAGTAATGGACTTTTACGGAATTCCTGGGTCTCCAGTTCAGTGGAAGGTGCTATAAAGAGATCGAAAAGTAGTATGAGATCCTTGCCTTTTCAAAGTTTATGGTAGAGATGGGAGACACTCAGTTGGCAGGAAACAAAGAAGAACAAAATTGGTAAACGGAGGCAGTGACCGCTGTCTGAGCTCCGGGATGCCTGGGGCAGTCAGGTGGTTGTGGCTTGAAAGGCAGGACTGTCTGACTGAGGGAAATACTGAAGATCTGCATGTGGAGGCTAGCAGGGCATTAGCCAGAGGAGCCTGGGAGGACAGCCCAAGCCCAGTAGAGGCCCCAGCCCCTAGAGTGGAGGGAAGTCACTGCAGATTTGTGGGGACCAGCTTGCAGAAGTCTGACGCCTGAACCCCCGCAGGGTGTCTGTAGCTTCTGTGGCTCAGGCCAGTGTGCGTGGGACGAGAGGGCCGTGGCTTAGCTGGTCCGTGTGTGACACCTGCTCACATCGCCCAAGCTCCCCGAGCCTCAGTTTCCACAATTACAGTCTAGCCTGTCTCAGGCTGTCTTCGCAAGTGCAGCTGATATCAGTGGGTATAAATGTGTTTTTACAGTGCCAGCCTTGGGGCAGCTCAGTCGGTTAAGTGTCTGCCTTTGGCTCAGGTCCTGATGAGCCCCGCGTCCGGCTCCCTGCTCCGCGGGAATGCTTCTCCCTCTGCCTCTGCTGTTCCCCCTGCTTGTGCGCTCTCCCTCTCTCTCTCTCTCTCAAATAAATTAAAAAATTAAAATAAATAAAATGCCAACCTTGCTCTTGGTGTCATTAACGAGCTGCTGGGTTTGAGTGCCCTTTAGCAATGTCGTGAAGGGAATTTCCTGCACTGGATGTAAAAAACAGGAAGATGCAACAGAATGGCCTGCTCACAAGAGTTCGGTTAGAGGGCACAGAGGGGTAGACAGAAGGACAGAGTGAACGAGGCCGAAAATGCGGTAGGAGCCTGGCTGGAGGGCTGTTAGCAGGCCTAGGGGTTTGTGTCCTCACATGATGCGGAGCCATGGCAGCCGTAGGGCCACAGTGGCCTGGGTTTGCATGCTTGCTGGTCGATGACCTCAGAAGCGGGGAGACTGGAAGACCGGCTAGTCTGAGCAACGTGAGAGGTGCTCAGAGGTAGAACTGGAAGCATCTGTGACACAGTGGATCCGAGGAGCTAGGATGACCGAGAGATTTCTAGGGTGCGCTGGCTTAGGTGCGCCTTCTTCCCCTCGCTCCCAGACTGACTCTACCAGCCTCTGTTTATAACTTCTTTGCTTTAGAAAGGACATTTTTGATCCTAAATCTCTAGCTTATTCTAGCTTGTTTAAACCCGAGACCCACCAGAGATAACTTGTATCTGAGTTTTTCGTCCAGACAGCTTTATTTTGTATTTTGGAATACATATTTTGTGCAGAAATGTTTTGTATGCAAAAGTCGAGCCTGGAGCAAATGTTTATTGTGAAAGTAAAAGCTGGTGAAAGTGAAGGTTTTAATGGAAGTGCTCGCCCCACCTTAACCGCAGTGGCGTGCACACAGTGGCACGTCTGGCTCGCTTGTGACCAAAGCTGTCAGAAGAGCAGCTTTCAATTTCAACATACCCAGGATCTCAGGACCCGCCAGACCACCTAGATCCCGCTCCTGTGTGTAAATACCGACGCTGTCACCTGAATGTGGGCCGTGCAGTGACAGGGAAAGATTCCAGGGACTGCGTGTGGCCTGGAGTTCCCCTGGGTTAGTGAGGTGCCGAGCAGGGTGCGCTGGGGGCTCGTCGACAGCGTTCCAGAGCCGAGGAGGGTTTGTCGGGAAGCCAGTCTCCTCGCACTTCTCCCGCACGAGAGGTCTCACTGCCTCGGGGCTTTCCTCCGGCAGCTCTGCTGAGACACGAGCGCACTTGGGGTGCTGCTAGGCCGTAGAGAGCTCACCACGTGGGTTCTGCTTTCTCGGAGCCCCCAGCCTGGTGGAAAGCCCAGTCCGGACAGGGGCGGAATGGCAGTTCTGAGGGGGCTGGGCTAGCCCAGAGGCAGGGGCAACAGCCGGAAGAGTGGGTGTCAGGAGGGGCTTCGCGGAGGGGGATGGTCCCTGACCCCGAAGAAGGTCCAGGAGTTCGCCAGGCAGAGGGCGCAGCCTGGCCACCCAGTGCGCCCGGGGAGAGGAAGAGAAAGTGGAGGGACAGAGGGCAGGGGCAGGACTGGCACGTGGCTCTCAGGGCCGTCTGCGTCAGGCCCAGCTGTGCACGACCCTCCCAGTAGCCTCACAGGCGTCCACCGGCTCTTACTCCCGTTTTGGGGGTGACGAAATGGAGGCCCGTTTGCAGGTCTGCTTGTACATGCAGACCTCACTGTCGGCATGCCAGAGCGGAGATTCGCGTCCGACTCCGCGGTGTCTCCTCCCCTGTGCCGTGCTGACTTCTCATAACCGTGGGAGCCGCGCACTTATCCTGTGAACGCTGACTGAGCAGCGGCGCAGTGAACCTGATGGGTATTTCAGCAGGGGCTGCTGCGATGTTCCAGGCGCTGGCTGCTGTTCTCTGGAGTCCTGCTGAAATGGAAGCTCACAGGGACAGGGGTCGGCCTGCGTTGTTCGGGCACTGGACAGTGAGTGCCGTCACAGCGGAGGAGTCAGCCATCAGCTCCTGGCTGGGGCCAAGAGGAGGTGGTGACTGAGGTCGCATTCTCCGCACTTGGCGACACAATTCTGCATTTTTCTCTCCAGTGTGTGGGCAGGCACTGCCTTCTCAGAGAGGCTGCTCTACGTGCTAAAGTACCCTAAAAACAGGACCACGGACCACATCAAATGTGCATCAAGAAAAAGGCTTTCTGGGGCGCCTGGGTGGCTCAGTGGGTTAAAGCCTCTGCCTTCGGCTCAGGTCATGGTCTCAGGGTCCTGGGATCGAGCCCCGCATCGGGCTCTCTGCTCCGCGGGGAACCTGCCTCCTTCTCTCTCTCTGCCTGCCTCTCTGTCTAGTTGTGATTTCTCTCTGTCAAATAAATAAAATATTAAAAAAAAAAAAAAAAAAAAAAAAGAAAAAGGCTTTCTAAGCCGACCTTATTGACATTTTAACTTAAAGAGGTGCTTAATCCCAGCAGACAGGGCTCATCCAGATTCTGTAGTCGAGTGCTGTGTGGATGCAGTTAGGGAGGGCTGATGGCGGGCGTCAGGCCACAACAAGGCCCCTGAAGCCAACTTCCTGGCCTTGTCGTGTTTAACACTTGGTGGGATAGAGGTGAAGACCTAGGAGGCACGCCGCTCGTGTTTCTGGATGGTAGAAAACCAAGGAGGCTTTGTAAGTGGATCAGGTCTGTCTTGGTTCAGAAAACTCTGATCCACAAGAAGGATGGGATTGAGCCGGAGTCATTTGGAGGCAAGAGGTATGGTGGGGAAGACTGGGGACAGGACATCAGAGCTCTGGACCCTGTTCTCCATTGCTGGCTCACTTGTGACCACAGGCAAGTCACGAACTCAGCTTTGTGCCCAGTTCCCACTACAGAAATGAGAGGCCAGGTGAGAAGTAGAGGGGCAGGGGTTTTAGATGGAGAGCATTCTACAAATGCGTATTTATTTTTAAAGAGAAGCTCCCTGTCACTGCCCTTCAGGGTCCCCACATGCGTCTTGGGTGAGGTATGGAAGGCGCTGCTGGTCCCTGGTGGTTCTTCAGTGCAGTGAACTGCGGGGGACTGTCCCTTCAAGGCACCTGTGTGCATAGAAGGCACGCGCTTAGGCCTGTCTCTTCGCAGTCCCTAGCTCACAAGCTAGTGGGGGAACTATGGTAAGGGAAGCAGACAGTACATCAGGCTGACAGTTGATGGCAGTAGGAGGCGTTCACCCATTCGTATAGGATCAGTTACCAAAATTCTAGGGGAAAGTTGCTAAGAGAACTTCAGATGCCAGGAAGATTCTAGTGATTTAAGAGTTTACCACATAAAAAACATTACTACACTTTAAAGGCAGTAAAGGTCAATAACAGCTTCACATATTGAACATTATAAACTTTTAAAGATAAGATTAACGTACCGTCTCTCCAGACATTGTACATGGCAAGAAACAGAAAAAGTTGAGTTATGTGTGCCTACGGATGAATGATATCTTGTGATACGAGGAGGCTTTGGACTAAATCAGTTATTCTTGAAAATGGCCCATAGTAACAGAATAAGTATATTTAGAAATATATATTTAGTAACAGAATAAATATATTTGGAAAAAAATATTTAGGAAATGGGGACATTTAGTAACCCTCTGTAGTAAAGATGAATAGTTTGGGTCATTTTCTGTTGATTTTTGATTTTCTTTAATTGAGGTTTAACTTCCACATGTCAAGTACGTGGATTCAGTGTCGATTAGTTTTTATCCTAAGTAACCAAAATGGAGATCAAGCCGTGGCACGTGTCTGGCCCCGTAGGAAGCCCTGGCGTCCTGTCCCAGCTGGTACCCACCCTCCCTTTTCGAGAGGGAACATGCTTCCGGCTGTCGGGCTGTGGCTGTCGGCACAGCTGAGTTTGCAAGTCTGAGTGCTCCAGGGAGACCCCACGGAGTGCACTTGCTCGCCTCTGGCTGCTTCCGTTCCCTGGGCTGTCCGCGGGACTCCTGCTCCCATCCCCGCTGCTCGGTTCTCCATCAGGTGCACTCCACCGTCCTGTGTCCACGCTGTGCCTTGGTGTTTGGATGGTTTCTGGACTGGGGTTACCATATGGGAAGCCGCTGTCAGAGATCGTGTGTCGTCTGCTTGCAGACACGCGTCCCTTTCCTCTGGGCCCTCTCTGGGGAGGGAAATCGGGCAGTCGCATGTGCAGCTTCAGTAGACACTGGTAAACTGGTTTCCACACTGGCCGAACCAGGGCTCGCGCCACCAGCAGCGCAGGAACATTCTGGTTGCACTCCCCCCACTGACTTCGCTTCCGTGGTGACTGGTGGGGTCCAGCGCGTCTGTGTTTGCTTATTAGCCACTTGGATATCCTCCTTTGGGGGGGCCCAACCAAATCTCTCACTCCTTTAAGACACGATTATAATAATGTATTTGACCTAACTCAGTGTGTATGGAAGAGCATTCTTCAGACGCACTATATAGAAAATACTTACTGACACATCCTACGTTTTTTATAAGAAATCTTGACAGTGCATTTTTTTTTTTTTTGCAGGGAGTATGTTACATTAAGTTTTTTAATTGTGGTAAAATATATGTAACATGAAGTCTGCCATTCTGACTGTTTCTACGAGCACAAGTCCGTGGTGTTGCTTCCAGCCCTGATGCCGTGTGTCTGTCACACTGTCTGCTCCCCAGACTTTCCGTCACCCCAAACAGAAGCTCTGGAAACACTGGGCAAGAACTCCCCATCCCCCTGCCCCCTTCTGAGTCTCTCATTTCTAAGTGGTATTTTCTTCTGGATCTGCGTCCTTTATGATTTATGCCTGTGTCGTCCTGCTGGCGTGCCGAGTCCCTTAATGAAAGCTTTAGACGATCAGAGTTTCTTCATTTTAACAAAGCCCAGTGTATTGGTTTTATTTTTCAAATACGGCATTTTGTGTGTCTCTTTAAATAACTTCTCGGCTGAGAGTGGTTTGCCGCTCAGGGGCAGGGGCAGTCTGGCTGTCACAGCCGGGCCGGGGACGCCGTTTACCTGCGGCGCACAGGACAGCCCGCGGCAGAGCATGATGCCGCCCGGCAGGGCAGTGGTGCTGCAGTTGCGAAACTTGTCCAGCACGGGACTGTGAATGTGTGCTTCTGGAAGCTTCGCGGCTTCGCCTTGCACAGGTAGTCCAGGACCCACCTCTCCTTAGCCCCTGTGCATGTGAGGAGAACCTGAGAGAAATCTGGATTCTTGCACATCTGTGTCCCTAACCTGTTATTTAAATCAAAATTCAGTACACAGTCAGGAGCTTTATATGGAATGTAGTAATGTGCAGAGTGGAAATTTTGGTAGTTGGTGGTCTAAGAGCAGTGTTGGGAGCATACATGTCAGTGAGTGGCCTGGCATGTGCAGAAGGTGGAAGGTTTTCCCTTCCAGCGTGATTAGTAAGGACTTGATTTAGAGCTTTGTTGTTGTTGCTTCGTAATTGTCAGGTTGCACCCGTGGGGCAGACTCCACCAAAAAGTGCAATTCGTGACACACAGTGACCTGACAGTGTGCCGTTTTTACCAGACTCTTACCTGGTTCTTTGCGTGTAACTGTCGTGATTAACTAGACATTTCCCAGACGGGTGGGAATTTGTTACTTTTTTCCTACTGTAGTTCGGTGTGTGTCTGCTCGTCAGATCTTCTGTGCAGTGTGCGCCGAAATACGCAGATGTTTTAGGATCGTTGGGAGCGGGAGGAAGTGCGTGTAGGAGTTGTGTCCTCGGACACGGGGACAGCTGTGCCTCACGAGGATGGCAAGGAGGGAGGAGCTGCTGGAGAACTTTGGCCTCTGTTTAATGATCATGCGGACTCTGCTCACAGCATTCTCACAGTAACGTCTAATGCTGTACCGTTGCCAGACGGGAAACCACCTTGTCCGGATGTGTTGTCGGCTGCTAATTGCTCTTCTGTTGCAGCGGACAAGGGGGTCCGTTGATCGAGGCTTACAGCCTTTGGTCTTACTTTAAAGTCACTAACAACACATGTTGCTGTTTTGGGGGCATCGCTAGTTCCCTTTTTACGACAGTTGTGAATGGCGTGCACTAGAAAGTGCTAGGTTTGAGATCAGCCCCTGGGTGTGAGTCACAGCTGTGCCTCTGAGTGATCTAAGGGTTGGCAGGTCACTCAGCCCGTTACCTCCTCTGGTATGGTGGCACCAGCTGCTGCCTCATGTTGGTGCTGGGAAGAGTAAATGAGAAGTGGAGATCCCTTCCTGAAGTGTAAACCTTCACATAAACGGAAGGTACCCACCTCGTGGGCCCACCCAACTCTTAAAACATTTCTCCCTCCAAAATGTGTTATATTTGTGGAGAGATCGCACATGGAGGGGTTTGGGGAATGGGTTCCGAGGCTTGTCCACTTCCCAGCTGGGTGACCTGGCACATCATTTATCTGTAGCGTGAGGGTGCTTTTCGTGCCTGTCTTCACAGGGTTACTGTGAGGTTGAGAGGTTATCTCTGTAAAATGGCTAGGACGGTTTATGTGCCTGGCGCATACTAGGTGCTCAATAAATATTAATTCTTATTTTTATTGTTGCTATTCGAGTTGATTTGGAAAAGTGGAATTCAGGTCCTGCCTCAATCAGCACTTTCCTCAGTAGACTAGTCCACTGAAAACAGGTGGGATTAGCTCTCGAAATACAAAGCTGTGGTCGTCAGCACTGTGAAGTTGAGTAGGGGCCGTGGGTCATGGGGCATCTGCTGTGGGAGAGAAAGAGACGAGAGCCAGACGCACAACTTGGCCTGCCTCCTTGCTGGGGAGCTGGCTCAGGAGTTGGATGGGTCCTTGATGCCACCTGCTTGGTCTCACCAGTTTACAGGGCTCTTCCAAGCCCCGAGAGGGCTGAGAACAACTCGCTTCCGTTCTGTTCCCACACCTCCTAGCCTGATGTTTGGCACAGAGTCAGTGTCTGTTGGATCATTTTCTTTCTTTGCAGGTCAGGTCCAAAACTGTATTCGCGATCCTGAGGAAAAGCAGTGTGGCGAGAATCGTCGGTCATATGGCGTCAGAGACCTTTTTGAGTTTTTTTTAATGTGAAACTTTTAAAATATTCTAAACTGCACATAGGTATAACAGAAAAATCTTAGAAAATATTGTGTAATAGCTTCAGGAGGAAAATGTAAGTCTTACTCTGTTTGGCAGGGTTTCAGTGACTCAGAGCCTCGAGTGGGCCGATCTGGACAAAGAAGGGGCCAGAAGCCCTTGTGGGAAATGCAGCTTCTCCCAGACAGCGTTTTGCCGTCCTTCGTATGTGTGTCCAATGCACTTGGGAAGAGCAGGAGAGGTTTCATCAGATGCCAAAGATGGTTCCTGTTCTCTTCCTTGGTGGCAGCTGGCAATAGACCCAGGTCCTGGCTCCAGCTTGAGTGAGCATGTGTTACTGAGACACTTGTCACAAACAGTGCCTGCAGGACTCCACTCTCGGGGTCCGTAGGTCTAGACCGCAGGCACAGCTGCAGCGCACCGGAGATCAGTGTCCTGGGCTGTACGACCTAAGGGTAGCAGGGCTCTTGCTGTCGGAGCCTGTCTGGAGTAGCTTACAGCTTCCTCTATGCTTCATGATGTTCATCTGTTTCAAAGGAAAAAACAGGTGTATGGAACTAAAGAGACCAAAATAAATTCATAGGTGTAGAAGGCAGGCCTTATGGAGGCCTTCAGGTTGGCTGGTTTTCCTAAGAACTTTGGAAATTAAAGACACTCCGAGGGCCTCTCTGGATCTGAGGCTGCCGAAGCGACCGGCTCTCCCAGTTTAGCTCCTGTGTTGTTATTCAGAGCGGTCAGCACAGGAGTCAGAGAACGCGGAGAGCTCCGGAAGCGATGCCTTTGGGATGGAAATAGTCTTAGTTCTCTGGTGACTGAGTGCTGAGCATAAGTGGGGGCCAAAGGGGTCACAATGATGGTCATAAAACAGACCAAATGCCGCTCATTCTGAGCAAAGTGTCCTGCCTCTGATTGGAAGAGAATTGAGGTGTTTTCTTACTTTAGCTTCTTTGACTTCTGTCTGCCCCTTTCAGTTTCTCCCTTACCTGCACTCACCCTGCTTGTGTTCCCTCTTCCGTCCTGCCCCCTGTGCCCACGGTGGTTATCCTGCCCCCATGTCTTTGTTCTGTTGCTTCCTTCCCACCCTGCATCGGCCTCTGTTTCTCCTGCAGATATGTTCATTTCCTTTTTCCTAAGAGGCAGAAGGGCACTAGCGTGTGCTGAGTGCCTCGGGCCTGGAGCGAAGATGCCGCAGCGCGGAGGCACAGCCCAGCCATGGTCGGCCTGCACCGAGCGAGAAATAAAACTTGGTTGTCTGAAGCCACTGGCATTTCAGAGACATTTGTTACCACAGCAAATCCCAGCCTGTCCTGACTGATGCCATATGTATATGCTCCTGTGAATTATTTGCAGAAGTTAGGCCTGGCCCACGTTTGTTTGTTCGTTTGTTTGTTTGTCAGAGGCTTAAAAGAACTCATTATTAATTAGCTCACTTTCTGTGAACGGGAATCCAGCATGGTCTAGCTGGGCCCTCTGTTTCAGGGTTTCTCACGGGCTGTGGTCCCATCTGAAGGCTCAGCTTTGGAAGATCTGCTTCCAAGCCCACTCACATGACTGGTGGCAGGTTTCCCTTCTTCGGACCTCAGTTCCTTGCTGGCAGTTGGCCGGAGGCTGCCTTGAGTTCACTGCCTTGTCAGACCCATAGTCTTGATCAGATTCTCGAACTTCACCCCGTCCCCCCCCTCCCCTTTTTCTGCTTCCCACCTGTTCAGAGACCCACCTCACATACCTCTCCCCGACAGGTCATGGCCAGGTCTCTCTCTCCAGCAATGTCTGTAACCCCTTCTCTGTAATGCCGACACATGTCGTTTATTCTGGTGCGATGCGTCGTATTTTTTCCATCTGGGCTGTCTGCGACGACACTATTAGCTTCTTGGGAGTAGGGAGCCCATCTTACTCATTGTTCCCCCCACAGTGCCTTACATTTAGCAGACAGTGATGTTCGATGAATTGACGGACGAAGCTTTGCTAGAATGCATGGAAGGTGCAGAAATATGCTTTCGCAGATCTGGGGTGAAAGTGTGCCCCTTTTATGACTTTACTCTTTTATCATTATTTTATATGAAATAATAGCTGCTTCGTTTTGACAGCTTCCCTGAGACTGATCAAAATGCTTTTTTTAAAAATTTAAGTTCCATAACAGTTGTTCCTCTTCCTATATTTTTGCAGATCTGTTTCATCCTGTAGGACACATGGTCAACACTACATTTATTGCATTACGTCCTGTTTTTTTTATGGACATAAATTTTAAGCACAGTGAGGAGACTAAAAGATGTGATTAATTTGGCTATTCTTAAAATGCGTGCCTTACGTCCACTCAGAGTCAGTGGGCGTTTTTAAATCACATGTGAAGTTGTCCTCTTCTCTTCAGAGGACATTTTCCTTGTCAGCACCATGTGCCCGTTAGGTTACGGGGTGTAAATTGAAGTACTTAGCTTTATTTTTCAAAGTAAAAGATTAATCTGCAAAATGACCACACTTGGAGTAGTTGATATAGTAGCAGTAGCGGCGGTAGTAGGAATCATAGTAACAACTGGAGGGAGGCAGGTCAGTGCCCAGGATGCTCCCGTCTACGCACTAAGCTCCTGGGATTGCCCACACTTCAGACCCAGCCAGAGTGTCACCGGCTCCCGCTGACTGCGCCCACCTGCCGCACAGGGAGGACGCGGGTGCCGCCCGCTGGAGCATGGCAGCCCATATGATTCAGCTCCCTGTGTCTGCCAGGTTCAGTGGGAGAGCCCAGTCCTCCTCCTGCTGGCCCCCTCCGGCCGCCTAACCCCTGCCCATTAGACCACCTCTACCTGTCTGGGGGCAGAAGCCAGAGCTGTCTTGCTCGCTGTGTTCCGTTCCTGGCACAGGATCTCCCCCACAGACGGGCGCTCCGTGAGTCCTGCGGAGCGACGCCCGGAGCAGCACAAGGGCAGTGCAGTGATGGGCGGAAGCGGGTACCAGGTGGTGTTTTGCCAGGTGCGTGTGTTAGAATTTCAGAGGTCAGGAGCTCATATGAAGGTCATATTAAGCCGTCCGAGGGTTAGTGAATCAGTGCAAGGGGTAAATTATCCTAACTGGTAAAGTAATATCAAATACTAGTTGTGAAAATAGTTGACCCTTGAGCGACATGTTTGAACTGTGTGGGTCCGCTTATATGTGGATATTTGTCAGTCAATGTGGCCCACTGGTGTAAGTGTATTTTCTCTCTCTTAGGATTCTCTTATTAACCTGCTCTTTTCCCTAGCTTTGCCTGGGGTGAGAACAGAATATATAAAAACATACAAAATATGTGCTCATTGACTGTGTCGTCAGTAAGGCTCCTGGTCAGCAGGGGGCTCTTAGTGAAGTTTGGGGGAATCAAAAGTTGGATGTGAATTTTTGACAGTGTGGGTGGGTTGGTGCCCTAATCCTGTGTTGTTCAAGGGGCAACTGTGGTTATTTCCCACATCAGATTTTATCAAGGATAAATAAGGTTACTTCCAGATTTTGCAACTTTTTTTTAGAAATTGAAGGATGAATCGGAAAAAAACCCGCAGTGGTCATTTTGCCAAGCGTGGAGTCTTAACTGACAAAGCTAATGATCTAGAAAAACCT
Organism: Meles meles; assembly: GCF_922984935.1. NCBI lineage: Eukaryota > Metazoa > Chordata > Mammalia > Carnivora > Mustelidae > Meles > Meles meles. The sequence continues at coordinate 146,095,709 of NC_060071.1, read as the reverse complement.
ATGTTGGAAAATGTCATTTATTATATGTGTCTGGAAGTGCAGATGGGAAAACAGATTTTTTTCTTTTTGCAGTAGATTCATTAAGTGTTTGGGAAGAGGCTCTCTTCCACACCTTCCCCAGCCTGCGTAGTTTGAGACTAAATCTGAGCTCCGCTTGCCTCCTGTCTCTCAGGGAAGAGGCGGCTGCTGCTCTTTACTTACAGGCCCGGGCCCGTCTGCATGCCTGCGGCAGGGCATCTGCCGGCGCTGCCTGGGAGCCCGAGGCCCCCCGCCACCGGCATGGGTAGCGCCGACGCCGGGGGAATGAAGAACGAGTAGCCAGTGACACTTACTGCTTGCACAGAAGCCCCGGCGCTTGCCCCTGGTCGTCCGCGCGTCTGGCCCTGGCTTTGAACGCATGCCTGGGGGCCAGGGCTGGGGCTGTGCGCGGGTGCTGTGAGCCGGGCCATGAGTGCTCCTCACTCAGTCCTGCCGGCCACTGCGCACCTCAGAGAGGCCGTCTGCTTGCCTCCTGGCAGGCCGACCTGGCGGCTGGATCGCTACTCTGGGTGCTGGTGTGAGTTTGCCATCCACACCAAAGTCACATCTAGCCTGGTTGCTTTTTGTCTGCTGCGGGGTTTTTTTTTGTTTGCTTTTTTGTTTTTTGTTTTAAGATTTTATTTTTTATTTGTCAGACACAGAGAGACAGAGAGAGAGCACAAAGCAGGGGGAGCATCAGGCAGAGGGAGAAGCAGGCTCTCTACTGAGCAAGGTGTCCGATGTGGGACTCGATCCCCGGACCTTGGGATCACGACCTGCGCTGAAGGCAGACGCTTCACTGGCTGAGCCGTCCAGGTGCCCCTTGCCGTGGGTTGGTTTCAAAGACGTGGGGCATAGTTGGAGGACACCTGGCTTTGCCATGGACACGGCCAGTCACACCTCCCCATGGGTGACTTACCGTAGCCTCCATGGTGGTCAGCCCACAGCAGTCCCCAGTTTCTCCTGCCCTGACTTCCCCGCATATCGCTCATGCTCACAGCCGACTTTCTCAGCTTCCGCCTCTGAGGGTCGTGAGCTGAGTCGAAGCTTCTCAGCCCGGCAGAGAGACGTGGTGTCACGGCCTGCCGACCTGGGTCTCACATCCCTGGGGTTTGTTTCAGACCCCCTGCAGGCTCCCCTCCGTCCTGCGTCTCAGAGAAAACTGAGACCTCTCCCGGCAACTCTTGTCTCCATGTCGGAGCTGTGTTTGCACCTGCTTTCGTCCCGCTGAGAAAGAACAGCCTCCCTCGACCCCGCCAACCAGTGCCAAGGCGAGCTGGGGCCCATGCCGGGAGCTCTCTGGTAGTGCTATCCTAGCTTTGTTCTAAAGTCCCTGTCCTTTGACATAATGTCCTGTCTTCCTTCTGCCTTTAATCCCATTTATCAAGAACATTCCACACTCGAGAGTTCGTCAAGCCCCTGCGGCCCAGGTCCTTTCCACTGCCCTGCCGTGCCCTCTGATGGATGCTGGGACTGGCAGTCAGCCGTTCCCGTGTCTGTTCTCGCTGCCCAGTGTCCTCGAGTTCTCCAAGTTGTAGGACTCTGGGTCAGGAGTCAGATCTGCATTTCAAAACCCAGTTCTAAAATCTCTTCTCACTGTGGCTATAATAAAAAATCATCTTGTATCAAAAGATGACTTAAGTCAGCATATTGGATTTTTAGCTCTCTGTTCCAAGTGAAGAGGCACTGATTAAACTGTTCCATTGAAGGGGTGCCTTGGTGGCTCAGTCGGTTAAGCATCTGCCTTTGGCTCAGGTCATGATCTCAGGGTCCTGGGATCAAGCCCTGTATCAGGCTCCGTGCTTGGCGGAGAGTCTGCTTCCCCTTCTGCCCCTCACCTTGCTCATGCTCTCTCTCACTCTCTCTCTTTCTCACAAACAAATCAATTTTTAAACTGTTCCATTGGAAATTTGTGTCCAGAAACTGCTCCATCAAAATAGCATTATTCTTAGGATGTGAGATTGCGTTTCTTCTGAAAACCAAAAAACCAAAACGAGTGAAATCCATTACATAACTATTGATCAGTAAGACATTTAATTAAGAAAATATAAGGCAACTTGTAATTTTTTGGAGAAGGAATCAGGCAGATGGGACTTTTCTGCCTGGTACTGCTCGGCTCTGCTCGGCTCTCAGTAGGCTTGTCCTCCTGAGACGGGAGCAGGTAAAGCTCAGGGCAGTCCCTGCATGGCCTGGCCTGGTTCTTCATCACTTCATGCCCTACACAGTTGCAGGGTAAATCTAACTCTTATATTTCTCACGGAAGAATTTTTCTTTATGATATCTTTATTTTCCCCGAGGAAGTGTTAATACTGATGGGGAAATAGCCAGTAAGTGCTGATGGCATCTTGGTGCCCGTTGTTTGTTTTTGTTTTTCTTGGTACAACCGTGTTTCAAGAGTTTTGGTACCTATTTTGGATTCTAATGAGATGAGAGAGGAAATTTTATCAACCAAAGATGAATATCAGATCTCTTTGCTTCTCAACTACTCCATCCAAAGTCATGGACATTTGAAATTACGTTTGGTTAGTCAATGAGTGTCTTGACTGAGTGTGAGAGTGTTTTGTTTTGATTCGAATAAATATAACCTTATAATTCAGTTCATTGCGGTTTTAACGGAGACATTTTTTACCAGTAATGTTGAATATTTGTCATATCTCACTGCCATACTTTTGAAAGTCCTCTTTTCAGGAGATACAAAGGTTATTAAGACTTTTCTGAGCTAGACTTTTTATCGGCAACTTAGTTTGACAGAAGTTCAGAGGCCTCTACCCCTCTCTTCCCTTGGAACTTTTGTACTTTGCTGTCCGACCAGTGACCCAGGGAAATTGCGCTGGGACAGTGCGTTCACAACTGACACGTCCACGGACTCTCTGTGGATAGAAGCGGCTGCAGGGGCCGTGGCGACACCAGCTTCACCGTGGAACTGGGTTCTCGGACACACATCCCCACCCACCTCTCGTGACCAGCAGGCACCTTTGCCCTAGATTTTGTTGTGTTGGGACTGACCGAAGTAAACTTGTGGCAGCTGGTGACAGCATGTGTGGGGACTTCAGTGGTATGCCTGAGCACGTGGGCGTTTCACAGGCTCCCACTGTGGGGGTCCTTTTATGACGTTAGGATCGATTGATCCCGTCAGCGGTTGACCCATCTTTTTTTTTTTTTTTTTTTTTTTTAATATTTTATTTATTTGACAGAGAGAAATCACAACTAGGCAGAGAGGCAGACAGAGAGAGAGAGGAGGAAGCAGGCTCCCCCAGAGCAGAGAGTCTGATGTGGGGCTCGATCCCAGGACCCTGGGATCATGACCTGAGCTGAAGGCAGAGGCTTTAACCCACTGAGCCACCCAGGCGCCCCTGGTTGACCCATCTTTATCAGAGCCCCAAGTCTGAGAGCTGCGGCTTCTCAGCTTCCAGGCTGCACTCTTGGAGTTCAGCCTTACTAGCTACTTAACAGACTCCTTCAGTTTCCTTTGGGCCTAAAGGCAGAACATTTAAGGGGCCAAGGTTCATTTCCCTAACAACATGATAACTAGGAGAGTTGAAAGTAGCCAAAAAGTTATTGTCGTGTAAGAACTTGGAGATAGTACAGGTTTAATGATTGATACACCTGTGGGTGTTTTAGAGGCTGTTCAGACTTATCACAAGAATGATGGGAATTCCAGATAATGGAATATTGGAAGTTGTTGGAACACTAGTGTGGCGTAATTCTAGTGAAGAAAATACTGGAAAGATATTCCAAATAATACCAATATCCAAATAATACCAAATAATATCCAAATAATACCAATTATTTGGTATTGAATACCAATACGAATTCCAAATATAATGCAGGGAAGGGGAGCATACGTGTCTACATGTATTTGATACACACGTGATTTCTGGGGCCAGCATTCTTCTGTCCGACATGAAGGGAATTGGGCCAGGTGATTTCTGAGTTACCGTCTACGTCTGGGATTTTATGATAGTGGAAGTTACTTTTAAGTAAATATGGTATCCTTCCTGATGGTTGCAAAATCATGGATTCACTGTCCTAGTCTCACTAATATCACTTACCTCTAAGCTTTATATTGTCCTTCAGAATATCTCTATGTTGCATTTTATTTTTATTTTATTTTGTTGATGCGTAATTGACATACAATATTACATTAGTTTCAGGTGTACAACATAGTGATTCATTTATGTATATTACAAGATGATCACAATGATAAATCTAGCTACCATCCAGTACCATACAAAGTTATTATAGTATCATTAACTATGTTCCCTAAACTGTACGTTGCATCCCCGGGTCTTATTTATTTTATAACTGGAAGTTTATACCTTTTAATCCCCTTCCCCAATTTCATCCATCCCTACCCCTCTCCCCTCTGGCAATCACCAGATTGTTCTCTGTGTGTATGAGTCTGTTTCTGTTTTGTTTCATTTTTGGATTCCACATATCTAGACCCCGCACGTGTCTTTCTCTCTTTGACTCATTTCACTTAGCATAGTATTGTCTGGGTCCATCCATGCTGTTTCAGATGGCAAGATTTCATTCTTTTTTGTGGCTGCATAATATTCCATTCTCTCTCTCGCATGTGTTCTCTCTCTTTCTATGTATATGTGTATATATATAAAATATTATGTATTATGGTGAAGGGTATAATAAATAATATGTGATCATATCATTATACTTAATATGTTATAATGTATATTGTACACATACATACATACCACATCTTTTTTTTTTTTTTAGATTTTTATTTATTTGAGAGAGAGAGAGTGACAGAGTGAGAGAGAGTATGAGCAGGGAGGAGAGGAAGAAGCAGGCTCTCCACTGAGCAAAGAGCCTGATGTGGGACTCAATCCCAGGACCCTGGGATCATGACCTGAGCCGAAGGCAGATGCTTAGCGAACTGAGCCATCCAGGCACCCCTCCACACCACATCTTTATCCACTCATCTATCGATGGACACTTAGATTGCTTCCGTATCTTGGCCCTTGTAAATTATGCTGCAGTGAACATATATCTTTTTGGATTAGTGTTTTCATTTTCTTCAGATAAATACCAAGAAGTAGAATTGCTAGATCATAGGATAGTTCTATTTTTAATTTTTTGAGGAATCACCATACTGTTTTCCAGACTGGTTGTACCAGTTTGCATTCCTGCCAATAATGCAAGAGGGTTCCCCTTCTCTGCATCCTCGCCAACACCTGTTGTTTCCTGTGCTGTTGATCTGGGCCATTCTGACAGTGTATCTCATTGTGGTTTTGATTTGTATTTCCCTGATGATGAGTGATGTCGAGGATCTTTTCATGTGTCTGTTGGCCATCTGTATGATTTCAGGAAATGTGTATTTAGGTCCTCTGCCCATTTTCTAATTGGTTTGTTTGGCTTTTTTTGATATTGAGGTGTGTGAGTGCTTTATGTATTTTAGATATTAACTCCTTATTGATTTTGTGATTTGAAAGTATCTTCTCCCATTCAGAAAGTTGCTTTTTTATTTTGTTGATGGTTTCTTTCACTGTAACAAATTGCCTTTTAGTTTGATGTAGTCCCATTTTGTTTATTTGTACTTTTGTTGCCCTTGCTTGAGAAGACATACCCAAAAAATATTGCTCAGACCACTTGTTCAAGAGCTTACTTCCTGTGTATTTTTTTCCTAGCAGTTTTATGGATTCTACTCTTACATATAAGTCTTTAATCTGGTTGAGTTTATTTTTGTATGTGGTGTAGGAAAGTGGTCCAGATTCATTCTCTTGCATGTAATAGTCTAGTTTTTCCAGCACCGTTTATTGAAGAGACTGTCTTTCTCTCCGTTGTGTATTCCTGTCTCTGTTAAAGATTGACCGTAGAGTTGTGGATTTATTTCTGAACTCTATATTCTATTCTGTTGGTTTGTGTATCTGTTTTTTGCCAGTACCATACTGTTTTGATTACTGTTGCTTTGTAGTATAGTTCAAAACCTGGGATGGGTATGCCCTGTTCTTGTTTCTTAAAATTGCATTGGCCATTTGGGGTCTTCTGTGGCTCCATACAAATTTTAGAATTATTTGTTCTAGTTCTGTGAAAAAGCTGTTGGTATTTGATAGGGATTCCATTAAATTGTGGATTGCTGTAGGTAGTATGGACATTTTAACAATATTAATTGTTCCAATCCATGAACACAGTATATCTTTCCCATTTAGTAATATCATCTTTAATATTTTTCTAATATCATCTTTAATATTTTTCATCAGTGTTTATAGTTTTCAGAGTATAGGTCTTTCACCTCCTTAGTTAAATTTATTCTTAGGCATATTCTTCTTCTTTTTTTTAAAATTTATTTGACAGAGAGAGATCACAAATAGGCAGAGAGGCAGGCAGAGAGAGAGAGGGGGAAGCAGGCTCCCGCTGAGCAGAGAGCCTGATGCGGGGCTCGATCCCAGGACCCTGGGATCATGAACTGAGCCAAAGGCAGAGCTTTAACCCACTGAGCCACCCAGGCGCCCCTTCTTTTTTTTTTTTTTAAGGTTTTATTTATTTATTTGACAGAGAGAGATCACAAATAGGCAGAGAGGCAGGCAGAGAGAGAGGGGGAAACAGACTTCTGCTGAGCAGAGAGCCCGATGTGGAGCTCGATCCCAGGACCCTGAGATCATGACCTGAGCCAAAGGCAGAGGCTTAACCCACTGAGCCACCTAGGCGCCCCTATATTATTCTTTTTGATGCAGTTGTAAATGGGATTGTTTCCTTAATTTCTTTGTCTGATAATTTATTATTAGAATTTAGAAATGCCACAGATTTATGTACAATTAGTTTTTGTGTATTATTTGTATCCCACAACTATACTGAGTTCATTTATTACTACTGATAGATTTTTGGTGGAGTTTTGTTTTGACCTCATATTGTGCATATCTTATTTTGTATATCCTTTGATGAATTATTGTAGGTCTAGATGATTTTACTACTTTGTTTTTTAACCTTCATATCAGCTGTGAACTCTACATTTACCTTTACCAGTGAGTTGTGTGTGTGTGTGTGTGTGTGTTAATTTCTAGTTATGGCCTTTTCTGTTTAAAGAAATCCCTTTAACATTTCCTGCGAAGCTGGTTTGGTAATGATGGACTCCTTTAGCTTTTCTTGTCTGGGAAGCTCCTTAGAGATAACACAGCTTTACTGGGTAGAGTCTTCTCGATTGTCAGTTTGGCCCTTCAGGACCTTGAGTATATTGTGTTACTCCCATCTGGCCTGTAAAGTTTCTGCTGAAAACTCCGAGTCTTAGGCGGGGGCTCCCTTGTACAAAACTAGTTGTTTATCCCCTGCTGCTTTTAAGATTCTCTCTTTAACTGTTGAAACTTTAATTATAATGTGTCTTGGTATGGGTTTCTTTGGTTCATCTTATTTGGAACTCTCTGTGCCTCCTGGATCTGATGTCTATTTCCTCAGCAGGTTAGAGAGATTTTCAGCCATTATTTCTTCAAATAGGTTTTCTATCCCTTTCTCTCTTGCTTCTCCCTCGGGGAGCCCTATAGTGTGAATGGTAGTGCACTTTATGTTGTCTCAGAGGCCCCTTAAACTATCCTCATTTTAAAATTTCTTCTTTCTTTTTGCTGTTTCGGTTGGGTGATTTCCACTACCCCATCTTCCAGACTGCTGCTCTGTTCTGCATCTTCTGATCTGCTGTTGATTCCCTGAAGGGTGTTTTCCATCTTAGTTACTGTATTCTTCAGCTCTGAGTCTTTTTTCTATTTTCACCTTTGTTGAGGTTCTCACTGTGTTCGTCCATTCTTCTCTTGAATTCAGAGAGCGTCTTCATGATCATTACTCTGAACTCTTTCTCTGGTAGATCACTTAACTCTTTCATTTATTCTTTTTCGAAGGTTTTGTCTTATTTTATTTGGAACATATTCCTCTGTCCCCTCATTTTGCCTGACTCTGTTTATTTCTATGTATCAGGTTGATCAGTTATGTCTCCTGGCCTTGAAGGAGTTTCTTTATGCAGAAGGTGTCCTATGGGACCCACTAGAGCAACCGCCCTGGTCGCCCAAGCCAGGTGCTCTGGGGATGAGCCCTGTGTGGGTTGCCTGCACCCTTCTGTTGTGGCTGGGCTGCAGTTGGCGCACACCCACTCTGTGTAGGGCAGGTCTCTGGCACAGCTGCCAGCACGGTTCTGGCTCTGACTGTCGTAGGCATTCTAGTGCATGGAGGGAGTTTCCCAGAGCAGGCATGCTTGGGAAGGCCTCCGGTTTTGGCCTGCTGGGGTGGCAGGTTTGGGCTTATGCTGAATTTTCAGTTTGTTTAACTAATCTCTATACCCAGTGTGGGGCTTGAACTCACAACCCTGAGATCAAGAGTCCTATGTGCTCTTCTGATTAAGTCAGCCAGGTGGCCCAATATGCTGAATTTTACTTTATTTTTTTTAATTAAAAAAAAAAGTTGTTTTTTTTTTTAAAGATTTTATTTATTGAGAATGAGCACAAGTTGGCGGGGAGGGGCAGAGGGAGTGGGAAAAGCAGACCCCGGGCTGAACAGGACCCTGGGATCACGACCGAGCCAAAGGCAGACACTTAACCGACTGAACCACCCGGGAATTTATGCTGAATTTTAAGTGATAGCAATATTTACCAAACATTTTTCTAGAATTCCATCAAGAAAAAAATGTATTTACCAAATCAGAACTTTCGCTGTATTTATGAAAGTAGGACAGCTGGTTGTCCTTTGCCTTAAAGTAACATCCAGGCCTGAGTCTTTCCCCCGTCCCACCAGTTATTACTGGGCAACCTTGGACATACTGTTCTGTGCCCATCAGTTATGGCATCAGTAGCATGGGTAATAACAGTGCCTGTTTCCTAGGCATCACAATGATTAAATTATAGGTGGCCCTGGGACAATGCGGGGGTTAGGAACACTGACCCCTTCCACCCCCAGTGAAAATCCACTTACACCTTTTTACTCCCCAAAAACTTAACTACCAGTAACCAATAACACTTGACAGAAGTGTTATGGATAATGTTATGGATAATGTAGACCGTTGGTTAGCACATAGTTTGTATATGTATTATGTAGTGTATTCTTATGATAAAGTAAGCTAGAAGAAAGAAAATGTTAAGAGAATACCAAGGAAGAGAAAAATACATTTACAGGACTGGACTGTAAAAAAATTCGTAGAGAAGTAGACCTGCACAATTCAAACCGTGTTGTTCAAGGGTCAACTGTATATAAATACATGTAAAGTTCTCGAAACAGTTCCTTGCACAGAGCACTTAGCCATCGCTGATATCAACCTCCCTCCCTCCCTGCCTCCTCTCTGTCTCTCTCCTGGAGATGCAGAGAGCCGTGCTATGCACCAAGCATGGTACTTCGTTTTCTAGGACAAGAGTTTATATGCATGCTCTGAGTGTCAGCCATCCCGTCAAGGAGATTGGTTTCACAGTGGTGGTCATAATGTTCTCATCTTACAAGTGACTGGGGACTCTGATCGTGCTGCATTGATTAGTTTGACCAGAGTCCAGAGTCTTTATCCCGAATCACTGAAATCTGAAATAACTGAAATGAAACGTAAGGTACTAAGAAGCTGATGACGAGGAATTCGAGCCTGCTTTCTTAAGCAGATGTGTCCTTCGGAAACAACTGCTTTTTACTGTTCTGTGTATCTCCACTTTCATTATCGATAAGTTGGAGGAGCGGCAAGTGTGAAGTACCTTATCGAGAAGCACAGATTACCTGCTGGAATTGTCCTCTTGATTAGGGAGTAGAGTCCTTAGCTTAATCAGTAGATTGAGATAGGTGGGGGAGTGTCAAAAGACAAAGAAACAAAGCATTTTAGAACTTAAAAGAAGATAGCAGTTACTTGTCCAGCCCCCTTTCCAAGCAGGGCAGTGGAGGTGCAGGGGGCTGGCCGGTGAGAGATGACACGGCAGGGGACGGGCCGACCCTACAGGTGCACGCTGCTGAGTGAGGGGGAGTGTGGAGGAGGGACATTTGTGGCCGCCCGGCACAGAGGACTGCCATGCGTGGGCCCCTTTGCTCCCTCTTGGATGCTTAGAGCAGAGCTCTCTCAGACAAACGTGTTTAAAGGTAGATTTGGGGGAAAAGAGAGAGAGGCAGAAAGCGTATTCTCTGACCCCTGGATGTTGGGAGACTGTCCCGATCGGGATGGGAGGCGGAAGGAACGGAGAAGGAGAGCTGTGTTTCTGCAGCCTGTGCGAACACCTCTGCACTGCAGCCGGCTCACCTGGTCCCTCGGCCCTGCCGCTCGCCTGCTGTGGAGTCATGGTGCTTTGGGAAGTTGTCACGTCCTGTGTCTTGCCTCTGGTCTGGGCTGTTACGGAGCCAGAGAGGAAATCTGATTCCACAGGGTCCGCGCCGTCTCCGCCGCCCAGCAAAGGGTGGAGCGTCTCCTTCGCACTTGAAGGCGGCCGAGTTCTTTGAATGAAGCACCATGCGAGTCCCTGGAGAGTCTCTGGTGGTCAGAACAGGCGTGCCCCCCGCCTCACTAGAAACCCGCCTCAGATGCTCTCACGCATGCACATACGTGTGCACACGTGCGCTTGCACACGCACACTCACGGGGCAGCAGGCTGGGGTTGGCCCGGAGGAGGCAGAGCAGGGAGCCCAGGGTGGTTGGCGAGGGTGGCCCCGGAGAGGGGTCTTCCGGCTTGTGTTAAGGGACTCACCTGACTGCCGCTGGGCCGAACCCCCCTGAGGCATTGCCATGTCTTTTCGTCCCCCTGTCACACGGCACCTGCCAGAGCGTCTTCCGTTTCACATGGTCAGTAAATATCCGCTGAATGAATGAAGTTCTAGTCCTAACCTGTCTTCACCTTTTTCCCCCCGAGTCAGTAAACGTTCGGTGAGTGGATCAATGGTTGGCAGTCAGAAAATGCTGATCGATCATGACTGTATTTGGTTCCTGGGTGTCTATCTTCAGGGTTTACAGTTGGTGACTAGTAAAGTTTTTGAGGAGGCATCTCTTTTGCAGTGTTTCAGCAAATTTCAATTTAATTTAAACTGAATACAGGTTACAGGTTTCAGTGTCTTCTAATAAAACACCAATTCTTCCATCTTAGAGTAATTTTGAAAGTTTATTGAATGTTGATATTTTTTCCACTAATCTTATTTTCTTAATCTAAACATTTTTATTTCAAGGTAATACACATTTTTATAGAAAAATTAAATAAGTGTATCCAAGTGAAAAGCAAATAATTTTAATTGTATGTGTATTGACGTATTTATTTGATGAGATTGAATTCAGAGAACTTTATGGTGGAAAATTCCCTGAAGAATTGAATGTAATCTGCCTTTTAAAAATAAAAGTCTTAAAAATTGATTTTTTCCCCTCAAGAGCCAATACGCGAGCCCTGCTCTGATTCTGACGCGTGGCCATCCGAGCCGGCTTCTACATCCCGCGGCTCCTCTGCAGGTTGTCGTTCGCTCAGCTGTGTTGTGTCTGCTGAGGAAACGCAGGGCGGGTGGAGCTTGAAAGTGCTGCCGGTGCGGCCTTCCCTGGGCCAGACGCCTCCGTGCGCCGTGTCAACCTCGCTTCTGCAGCACCGCCCACCCGACTCTGCGTTTTCCCCTTTCTCTCCTGCTGTCCTCCCCTGCCCTGTCCACGCGTTCCCCTTTTCTTCGTTTTGTTTCCCTCCCGCCCTGTCTCCTTCCTTCTTCGTCCTGCGGGGGAAACCCTTCTTGCCTTCTGATCACCCTCTGGCCTCTTTCCCTCTGTGATGTGGAATCGCGTTGGAGAGCAGGGTCTGCCCCCGCGTCCGGACTGGGGGGTAAAGCTGCCTTTCGCCTCTCTTGTCTCCTAGTCTGCCCGGACCTAACATTTCTGCGAGCCTGAGCCACGCTGGGCTTAGGGAGGATGGCACGGGGCTGCTCTGCGGAGGAGTCTCTCGGGGCGTGGAAAGCACCAAAGAGCTCTCGCTTCTTTGAGGAGGAGTCACGGCCCCCAGACGTGTCATTGTGTCCACCCACAGCTCAGATCTGAGGTGCCGGGACGGGTTTTATCCTTGTAGGAATAAGAGAAAAGGACCCATCACTAGAATTAGGTGTGACTGCCCACAGCTAGTTAACTGTGCTGTCCCTTTTAATACACACTTAAGAAGTGAAGCTGAATATAATCTTCGTCATATTTTAGTTGGAAAATTTTAATTGCATGCTATTACTTTTTTTTTTTTTTTTTTAAATCAGCCTAAACCAGGTACAACTTCTGAATTACGTGTTTTGGCCTCCCCGATACTGTGGAGCCGTTACTAAGTCACTGAACTACCACATATATTTTTGAAATTAACAATTACATATTCTAGCAGGCTATAAATTGTTTAAAATACAGTATTTAGGAGTCATTTTTATGAACTGAGCCACTCTCCTTTTAGTATATTTAAATGCCTCTGTGAGGTGATTATTGAATGTGTTCAACTTGATTTCCTCATAAAAGTCTACATGGCGGGGGGAGTGTTCTTTAGAAAAGTGAAGATCTGATTTTGAAAAGTGTTTGGTGTTTGTGTCTCAGAGGCTGTTTGCGTGTTTTAATCCTTTTTTTTTTTTTTTTTTTCTTAGAGGGTTTTGCATCTTTCCTCAGGTTGAATACGTTCCTTCGGAGAATTATTTTAGGAAATGCCGCTCTCTCTGTATGTGGGAGCATTTAACTTCGGTTTGATTTATTTTAAAAATGCTTTCTGTTAGATGTTAAAAAGAAAACAAACTTTAAGTCAAACGCATTTTGTTCGTGTGCAGAGCTGTTGCAAAGCTGTTTCCCATACTAGACGTTTCTGAATCAGGAATTCACATAATAACGAAGTCTGCTTATTTTGGTTCTCCACAAAGGTTTGTTGTATGAGCTTAAAATAAGGCTGCAGCTGATCTGTGTAACACATATTAACTGTTGGTTTAGTTTAAGCACGCGTCTGTGTCTCTCATTTCGGATCAGCCCAACAATCGGCATGCCGTGCAGCAGCCATCTTCTTTTCTACTTTATTAAATCTCTGTCAATTATAAATATCAAGGTTTTACATTAATGTCAAGATAGTGCATCAAAAATTCATGGAATATGTGACTTTTTCCAAGGGTATTTAATACTTAATGCATTTGTGTCATTTTTCTTTCCAGAGATATTGACAGGTTTTATTAAGTGTTTGTTAGGGAGATTTCATTTTTATCAAGGGACTATAAAGAGAAGCTGCATGCTAAATCAATTTTTTAAAGCCAGAATATTGTTCATTTTTTCATCTTCAAACTCTTGTAATCCATAGGTTTTATTTAAATTTCCTCTCGGTTTATTTTTGTTTTATGTGAGTGATAGTTCAAGACAGAACTTTAATAAGGATCAAATATGCTGACTGTAGTGGTTTTTAATTTCCTTAAGCATAGCTACCAGACCCATGCAATATGGTAAATTCTTCAAAATGTCATACTTACATATTTAGCAATATTACTTCTTTTCATTGAAGCCAAACAAGCGATTTTAGATATTAATCTTTCCCAAACACAGTGATTATTTTGTACTAGATACAATATTACTGTGTCTCATCAGGAATACCTCCTTTTGGCAGAAAAGGGAGCGGAAGAGAACTTCACTGGGTTGCCTGTTGGCGTAAGAAAACAGGAGTCCTCTTTTAAGAGTAAGCTCTTTAGGGCTTCAGAACTGGTTATGAGTTTCACCAGCTCTTTATTTCTCCAACTTCAAATATTTATAATGCTCAAGAAAGCAAAAATATCAGTCATTTGAAAATCTGCAGAAAACTCTGTGGCTAGTTTCTAACCCTGTCTTTATGGGGGTGGGAATGAACGCTTTGGCAGATCCCAGACTTGCCCCTGACACTGTGTGGTGGCCCTCCTACCACCCCACGTAGATCTGTGTCTCGGAAACGAGTCACAGCGGAAGCTAATTGGGCACAAAGTGTAAGCTTTCTGTTTTAATAAACTTTTTTATCTCTAAACTACAAGTTAGGAATATGTTCTCTTGGAGAAGATATGTCATGAAAAACAAAATCTTGATCCGATTTTGCTTTATAAAGTGAGGAACATTTGTTGTCTTGCCTTTAAAGAATGACCTTAAAGACTTGTCATCTAAGAACATTTTAGGAACTTTCAAATAACTTTGCGTTAGTATTAACATTTTTGCAAGATGTGGTTTTAAACCTTAACCTAAAAGACTTGGTGTTTAAAAAAAAAAAAAAAATCATTCTGTCCAGAGCTTTCAAGAGTGTTTGAAAGAGGTGTTTTTCTTATTCTTGTTCATTTTTTCAGAATATGTGAAAATAGTTGTTTTCAGAGTTAAATGTTTTTCACACGCAAATCATTTTCAATATTTCAGTGGTTCAAGATCCTTGTAAAACTATTGTACAATACTTTTAAGAGGTAGGGTAGGTTTTTTGTTTGTTTTGTTTTATTTTGTTTTTTTTAGAAAACAAATTTTGCTCGAGTAAAGCTGGAACAGTAGCTCTTCTAGATAAACCCTAGTTTAGGTATACGGTAAGTTGTTATGTAGGCTTTACCCCAGGAAGGAATTCAGGAATTGAGGAATTCTGCCTGTTCTAACCTGAGGCCAGTAGGTGGCGATAGTGCCACAGTGGTGAGAGCCCTGTTGAAATGGAAGGCGTTTGCCTTTCTCCATAGTGTCAAATTAAATTGGGCTTCAGCATAACTGTTAAGTGCCTGTGTTCTGTGGCAGAATGGCTTTTTATATCAGAATTACGTACAAGAGGCACACCTTAATTTTTAAGCACATAAGAACAACTATTTCTAATAGATTCTGCAAATATTCGGTAACCCTACAACCAAAATAATTGTCAAAATTAATCTGAAGAAAGCATTTGTTTATTTCCCCCCCCCCCAAATTGTCTTTATGACTTCGTCAGGACTATGAGTATGAACTTCTGTTTTTGGTAAGAAAGGTATATAAGCAGGAGGAAGGGAAACATTTTGGAGAGTTAGTTTTCCATCTTTTTGGCCCTTGAGGAGGTCGCCTTATTTGAGTAAGGTTGCAGATCGAAAGAGGTTTCAGAGTCCTGAGTGGTGGGAGACCCTTGCTCAAGTCGTTTTGACTTGAGCATTCCAGTTTTGAAAATTGTCATCCTTTCTCTCATTCAGTAAGTCAGACTTTTTGGGGGAGGGTGGGTCAATTTCTTAATACCTATGGGATTTAGTGTGGGAATTTACCAACTCTCAAAATATCATAGTGCATTCCATAGTTTAAATGAATTAAAGCATTTTAAAATGGCAGAAACAATAATGCTTTCCACTTCCTAGAGTTTGAAGAGCTATGGTGTGTGCATGCCATCCTGCCCCCGTCCGCGGTGGCACAGCTGTGAGGTGTCACCGTGTTGTAAGTGAGGGGGTTTTGGCAGCCGAGGCCCTTGCTGTGGTGCTTCTTACCCGCACAGTGGCTCTGGGTTTGTGGAGGGACAGTTCTTACCTGCTGAATTTGTACTTTATAAGGAAAGACCTGAATACTGTTACGGTTAAATTTTATAAAGGTAAATGGAAAGCATCTTTAGGGCTCTTAGAACATGGCCTTTGCATTTTCATTCATTACAGAGAAAAGGGAAAGAAGCTTTAGGCTTCGGGTTTCTTGCATCTTCGCTGGGGTTGACCAAAGCATCAGGTTTTTGTTTTTTTTTTCCTCTCTCTTTTTTTTTAAAATAGAGGTAGAAAATCCCGATCTACCACCAGCGGCTAGAAATTTACTCTGGGCAATATGTCATTTTACGTATTGACTTGAAACATACCTTCTTTAATTTCATCTATGTTCCTGCAGCATTTCCAAATTACACACATAAAATTTTATATTTTGACTTCTCTTCCAAAGGGTTAAAACTGGGTGAAGAATTAGACGGGAGAGCAGGCACCTGGGAGCTAACACCCAATTGGCAGCCTTTTGTAATATATAATTTGCCTAAAATTGCGCACTGAGCACAAGCTTTTGTTTTCTAATTGATTTACGGTTTGAGCCACTTTTACCTCATCCCCTACTGTCCTGCGCGTGGTGCCAGCGAGTACATTACAGGGAGCGATGATAAATGGCCGTGCACTTGTGACGCTAATGTGTCAGGAGTCCAGACTGCGTGCACACTGAGCTCCGAGCACGAGCAGCGGTGCAGAGACGGGACGGCGGGGTCTTGTTGCAGCGCAGAGATGGCCGTGTGCTCACTTGGTCACTTGCTGCCGTCTGTCAGACCGGAACTGGAACCAGAGATTAAAATTATGCTGTTACAGCTTTTTTCTTTTAAAGATTTTATTTACTTATTTGATAGAGATCAGGACCGGGGGAGCAGCAGAGAGAGATCGGGAAGCAGGCTCCCTGCCAAGCAGAGAGCCCGATGCGGGGCTCGATCCCAGGACCCTGAGATCATGACCCAAGCCGAAGGCAGAGGCTTTAACCCACTGAGCCACCCAGGCGCCCGAACAACTTTTAATTTCTTAACTGAGACAAAGTTTTTGCACGCTCTAAAGGTCCAAGGTGGGAGGGTTGTTGTGATGAGAGAAAAGGAATGGATAAAACATTCTCGTAAGTGTGAGGTTTGGAACATTTTTACCAAATGTTGTTTTGTCCAGAGGGAAAGAAATGTAGTCCCGATTTAAATGGGCCAATCTCTGTTTTATCTTTGTCTTGTTTGTAAAATTTATGATTTCACAAAACTAGTTTTCTTGATTCTCTGTACTTGAGCCACACTTACGTCTATGATTCATTTGCACACAAGTTGATTTCCATCCAAACAATTTAAGTTGGAGATAAATGAGAGAACCTTCAATTTATTAGAGTGCCTTTAATTGTTCCTTTTATCAATATAAGACGAGATTTGCAATGTATTCTGGAGGGATGTGTGGCTTGTTATGGGGAGAAGATTCGAGGAAGGCCAGGACAGCCCCAACTTTGGAGGCTCCCGGTTTCTGTTTGGATCAGATTCTCAGAATGTGGGTTGCCCACCGTTTGTAAAGTCAGTCCACCTTAAATCCTCTTTCTGTGGTGTCTGTGGGTTCTGGTATCGAAATATGAGGAAGCAGATTTATGGCGGCTGCTGGGCACAACAAATTAAGTTGACAGTGATGTATGAGAGCCGGAGAGCATGGTGATCCCTCAGTAGCGCGGCTGGACGCCTCCTGCTTCATTTGGCTCTTGTTAGGATCTGTTAGGCAGCTAAATAATGAAATTCTGCTGACTGATTTCTGTTTTCCCCTTTTCTCTTTCCACGTCTCCTTTCTGAAACTTCTAATTCCCAGACCCATCCTCATGCCAACAAACTGCCCTTGAAAGATGCTTTCACTTATGAGGACTACAGGTTGGTGTGGGGAGGATGTGTGTGTGTGTGTGTGTGTTTATGCGTGCGTGTGTGTTGGGGTGTGGCAAGGGATGGATGCGGGGTGTGGTTGTTTGCATCTTTGGTGTGTGTTGTGTATTGTGTGTGTTGGGGGGTGGTTTCTGAGTGATCTGGGGATCTTGGAAGTGGGAAGTACTTCAGTAAGAGGTGACCTGCTGTGACCAGTTAGAGCCCCCCGACAGGTAGTCTTGCCGAAGTTCTAATGGAAGCTGGGGTAAGGATCGGCATTTTCATAACCACACAGATTGCCCTCCCCCTGTAGTGGTGGGGTCAGCTGAGGTGGGCAAGTGATAGTGGAGATGAACTTTCATATGGGGTGGTCGTGAGGACTTTTCCCCCTTTATAAATAGACTATTTCAGTGTAAAGTGAATTTTATAAAAATTTAAATTCAGTTAATTAACATGTAGTATGTTATTAGTGTCAGGGGTAGAATTCAGTGATTCTTCAGTTGCGTATAACATCCAATGCCTACTTCACCACGTCCCCTCCCTTAATGCCCGTCACCTCAGTTACCCTGTCCCCCCACTCACCTCCCCTCCGGCAGCCGTGTTTGTTCCCTAGAGTTAAGTGTCTCTTATGGTCTGTCTCCCTCTCTGATTTTATCTTATTTTATTTTTCCCTCCCTTCCCCTATGATCCTCTGTTGTGTTTCTTTAATTCCACATATGAGTGAAATCATATGGTAATTTTTTTAAACAAAAAGACAATTAACTGTGCACCATAATAAAAAAATACATGCCACATCTGATTGACTTCTTAGGGGGTTTCTGGTCAAAAGGAGTTATGTTGTTTGCCTTTCACTGAGGCTTTGTACAGGTGCAGAGTCGGCATTTGGGTAGGAGAAGGTGGTGTGGGCTCGGGGCGGGGTTCCTGTCCGTGGTGAAGACTGGAGGCCTGGAGATCTCTGTCCCCGGCCCTCCTTCCAGACCCTCTGTCTCCCTGGAACATCCCCCCTTAATCCTCACCCCTGTTTTCTCTGTCTCCTTTTCCCTTCCAGGTGCCCATCCCTTCCCTCAGCCCTAGATGTAATTTTAAATGCTGGTGAAGGCAGGCAACCATCCCCTGGGGCATGTAGGAGAAGGTTTTAAACATTGGTGAGATGTCAGACAAGCCGCGGTTTCTGGCTGAGGTCTTACTGCACTGGGCTGTGACGTGCTGACCGTAGTTCGCCTCTCTTCTGGTCGTTACAGGTGGGCAGTCTCTTCTGTTATGACTCGACAAAACCAAATTCCCACGGAGGACGGTTCCCGGGTGACCCTGGCGCTGATTCCGTTATGGGACATGTGCAATCACACCAACGGCCTGGTAATGACCCCTCTGCGTTGTGTTTGATCTGGGGAGCGGGGGTGAATAAGCTGTAGAGTGGACATTCCACCGGCAGATCAGGCCCCCGTACTGCCTCTCTCCATAGGGAACAAGCAGAACCAAGCGAGACACCCCTCCAGCCTCCCACAAAGAGAAGCTGGTGTTTTTCTCTTTCTGCATTTGCTTAATCCTAAAAACCAGGAACTTGAATCTTATTCCACTTTCAAAAACCACAGTGAACTGCATTTATTTGCTAAGCCATAATTCCAGCCCAAACATTCATTTTCTTATGTTATTGAACCACAGGCTAAACCAAAGTTTCTTTTTTCTTACTCTCCTTAAAATACTGATTGATTGAAGAAAAAAAAAAAACCACCCAACTTTCTTCTTTCTTGTTTTTCCTTTTCTGTTCCTTGTTTTCTTTCTTTGCTGACTACATTCCCGGCTGTGTGCATTCTCTGATGCTTCCTGTTCCCTCTCCCTCCGCCTGACACGCTGCCACATCCTCGGCCCCGCTTAGTAACCTGCTTTTGTTCAGGAGCCGCTGCTGGTTTCCCTGGTGCTGGGGCAGGAGGAGGCGCACCGGGGCGTTTGGCTCCTGGCCTTGCCTGCAGCGTTGGCATCTCAGGCGTGGGAAGCACCGGGTAGGAGACACTAAGAAAATAAGGAAATTTGGGGATGATTGTTAATTACGACGCAGGAGGGGAGGAAGCCGGCTCCCTGCTCCTCTGCAGTCTTTGGATTCCTGGCAGCGGCAAAGGTTGACACGCTCTCTCTGCTGAGGTGGTTGTCTGAGCAAGATTTCCTGATACCCGTGTACAGAAATATGATCAACTTCAGAATATTTTGAATTTTTTAGCATTATACTGGAATACGAGCTAGGTTACCTTTTTGTTCATTTTTTTCTCAATGTCAGCTCCCTTCATTATTATTAGTCCTAGGAACAGGCTTAAAAAATGCTGTAAATGAGTGTTTCACATCTAAACCCACAGAACGGCCAGAACACATGTTAACCTGTGCCAGACACCTGAAGCTAGAATCCGCTGGTGCTGATTTGGAAAGGTGTAGCAGCAAGCGTACTCCTGTAGAGAATGAAGAGACCCCGCTCCCCCATACTTGTATTTATGCCTTAGTTTAGCTGTGCTTCATTTAGTTAGCCATAGTAAGGAGCAGCATGTTTATTTGCTTCCATTCTCCACCCCCCCACCCCTTCAGGGCTACCATACACTAGTTACAAGATCGAACTTTTAAAATTTTTCAAAAAGCTTTTAATAGTTGAGTGTAGTATTTTGCTTCACTGGATTAGATCATTGGTTCTCCAACTTGATTGATCATTAGAGTTTATTTTTTTATTTCTAAAATTTAAAAAGCTCCGTACTCTGTTGTAAACAAACAAAAGGAGTTTAACAGATGCCCCTGTGGGAATAGAATGCGGAGGCTCCCTTCCCCGCCAGCACCCGGCCTCCTTGTGGCCCGGGTCCCTCTGCTCAGCACCCTCCAGGTACATGGTCAGCGGTTTTGTGCAAGCCTTTCTCCCCTTTGTGTGCATTTGCGCCCTCACGCCCTCACACCCTCACACCCACGCTGGTGCTGGTGTTGCTTTCATGTAAATGGGATTAAAGTATTCACTCTTTCCCTCTAAGAGTGAAAAACAAAAAGTTAGTTCATCTCAATATAAAAATAATGCATCACTGACAAGCACGAATGCTGTTCTTCTCCAGCGCTGATCCTGAAGTCTGCGTCCCGCCGCAGAGCCGGCGGAGCACTGCTGGCCTTCAGCAGGGTCTGCAGGATGGTAGTGCCTTTTCTTACAGCGTCGTTTTCCCTGAATGCTGGACTCTGTACACCTCGCTTGAACCGATTTCCGTTGCAGTTCTAAGACTTCAAGGGAGATTGCGTCTGATAGAATTTGAGAATCTATTTTAACACTGTGAAGTTGTATATCACATTTATTAACAGTTCATCTCTTTTTAAAAATAAGGTCCTTGAAATTAAGGCTTGGCTTTTCAGACAGTCGACTGTCTGTTTTGTGTGTGTCTATCTTGACAGTTGCTGTCTGTCTGTTCTATCACCGAGGGAGTAGGTAGAAATTTGTAACCCAGCAACGCTGTGCTTCTGACAAAAACCTGGTTCTGGGAGTGGAGATGGGAGAGCCGAGTGTGTGGCACTCATTCCACACCAGGAGTGGCGGGGAACCGGGGAAGAACAAAAAGGGCAGGGTTGGCACCCGGGCCAGAGGTGGCGGCACAGGTGAACCCATTTCTAGCCACTCGGAGAGACAGATTAGATTCAGACAAGTTCATGGGCATCATATTAAATTGTAAGATGTGATGTATCTTTCAGTTCTGCGTGGCTGGTTTAGAATTAAGGTAAGCTGCAGGTTTCCTTTCTTGAGCTGGTTCAGTTTGTGCGGAGAGGGACACGGCCAAGTGGTTTATAGGCCTCTGTGTCCATTCCAGTAGTTAAAGCGTGTTGGAGGAACCAGCCCTTGTACTGAGTGTGTAACTCTCCTGGTCGGGATGGAAGGGCCTTGGGAAATTCAGGCAGAATTGAGAGAGGCTCTTTTTCAAGGTCTTTCTAGCTGAGTATTAAAACATCTAAAACATTTAGATTTATACAAGACTTGCAGTCTCAAAGTGAAAGCCCAGGTTTTTGTAAGTAGCAGACAAGGCTCCCTTCTCAGCCTGTCCCCGTTATACTCCCAACACACACAGGTCTGAGACCCTGTGCTTCCTCAGACGCCAGCACATGCCCACCTCAGGGCCTTTGCACAAGTTGTTTCTGCTGCCTGAAACACTTGCTCCTCTGATATCCACAAGACCATTCACAGAATTCCTCCAGACAGGCTGCGCTGGGTGCCCTGTATAACATCACCATGCCTCCCCTTCCGTGAGCCTCTCTTCCCGACCTGTTGTCTGTCTCCTGTGTTTCTTCCTATTTTTTTTTTTTGTTGTTGTTGTTGTTTTTTTGTTTCTTGTTGGCCCTTACCTGTCCCTCCTGCTTCCCTGACTGCGCTCCTGCCGTCTGCTGCTCCTGCCAGGTCCTGTGTAAACACACCGCAGCTGCAGACCTGCAGAGCTGGGGGTTCCTGGGCGGTTGCTATTCCTTCCTTATTACCAGAATCATGTTTTGGGGTTAGGAAAGTGATTTTGACATTGGGCAGGAACTTCACAGAGCGATGTTATCAAGTGTCAAAACTGCTGTGAGTGAAGATGTGCCGGATACCTGGCTGCGTTCATTTGTCGTGGCTTTTGTGTCTCTGTTGGTTTGCAGAGCAGAAGCGTGAGGGATTTCTAGGGATGCGGTTCATGGACCATTGGTTCTGGGGATACTGGCTTTAAGGATGATCGTCACATGGCCCTCCTTCCTAAAAATGCCATGCCCTGGACTCAGAAGTAATTTTTTGGATCCAAGCTATTGATGCTTTTATTAGCAAGTAGCACTTGTAATGGTCTGGAATGTTGATTCTCCAGGACAGAATGAGGAGGTCAAAGTAATTCATGAACAACGGTTTCAGACAATCCAAGAGATTTGGGGGGCTGCTCGGAAGGGCGAACATCTAAGAAGGAGCTTTTAACGTAAATTGGGGATCCTGTTCCTAACCCTGGTGGTTACGCATCAAGTAAATATTATCAGAGAGTTTCAGGTGTGGGGTACGGAGTCCTCAGCCCCGGGGACAGAGGCGGCAGGGAGCTCCAGGTCTGGCTGGTGGGGCAGGTGTTGGGTGAGAGGGGTGACGGCACAGGGGCTCTGGGAGTGCGGGGTGGTTGGGTAGGGTGAGGGCAGGGACCCCTAAAGAAGCCAAGACTTGGGCAAAACAGGTGCGAAAAGCAGTTCCGCGCATGAGGGAGCTGGAGCAGAGGCGGGCGTGGCGGGTGATAGTAGGTCATGAGGCCGAAGGGAGACGTGGGCCGCCTCCTCCTTGGCCATGCTCAAGAGTTTGGATTTTTCCTGTGGGTAGAGTGGAGGCCCCCGAAAGGCTTTAATAGGAGGTCAACACTGTTGTGTCACTAGAGGTGCAGGAGCAACGGTAAGGAGTTTCTCCTTACTGAAGGCAGTCGGGAGGTTTTTGCAGATGGTAAGGACCTCGGCCATGCAGGGCAATGATAAGGAAGGAAAGAACCCAAAGGATAATTGGGGAGTTCAGGTGCTGACCAGTAGTGGCACCAGGAATATCTATGTGCGTTGTGTGTCAAGATGTGGACTCGCCCGGCTGCTCAGGACAGGAGAGATGGGGGAGAGAGGCAGGTTCTGGTGTAGGGAGCAGGTTTGGGGCGGCAGGCTTAGAGATGCTAAGAACAGAGCACACAGCTGGGAGTGCTTATCTCAATGTTTCAATTTCTCTAATTTCAGGGTAAAATACGTACGTAATCTAGAAGTAGGCTTTTCTTTTGCCCTGATTCTTTATTCAATGGAGGATACACTGTCGTTTCTTGGTGGCCACACATGGGAGAAACGTTTGCGAGTCTGCTAGCGTTCTCCAGGAGACCTCGCTTCTGTCTGCGGGGCTCGCTTTGTGACAAGTGACTGTGCTCGCTGGAGGCCACTGAGGGATAACCTGCACACCGCATTCTCCTTAGAGTGAGGCCCTTACTCAAGGAGTGGAATCTTGTGTAAGAATCTCTGGTATGAACAGGATTAATGAAAACAACCAAGCAGTTTCCTGGCAGTTCAGTAAGGCATGCGGGGTGCAGTACGTTTGGTTATCTTTTATCTTCTAACTGCTGACAAAGACCCTCGTGAGTGAGGGGACTGCAGACCACGGCGCTCACAGCTGTCCCCCTCTCCCTTGCCTAGATCACCACCGGCTACAACCTGGAAGATGACCGCTGTGAGTGTGTCGCCCTGCGGGACTTCCGGGCGGGAGAGCAGGTAGGCGGCGGAAGGCGGGCTGGCCAGTGGGCACAGGGTTAATACTGTGCTGATCGGCTTGAGAGGGTGTTAAGTCAGACAGAAAATGGGGGGTTTGTATTTAGGACTGCTTAGGGAATACATCTTGTGACCTACAGTTGTAAGAA
Source organism: Meles meles (assembly GCF_922984935.1). Classification (NCBI taxonomy): domain Eukaryota; kingdom Metazoa; phylum Chordata; class Mammalia; order Carnivora; family Mustelidae; genus Meles; species Meles meles. The sequence goes on along the minus strand of NC_060071.1, from coordinate 146,072,087 downwards.
TGTACTGTGCTTTGGGTCCACAAAGGAAAAATGGGAGCACACGTATTTGCACAGTTGACCTAACGTTTGTGATCTTGTCAGCTGAAAACAGACTTCGTGTTAGACAGCAGAACACGGTTTTCGATTACATAAGCTGCATTGTTCTCTCTGTTGATTAGAACCTTGTTTATTTATGAAGAGGCTGTTTATGTCGACGGCAAAAACAAGGGGACGGAGCCGTGGGTCGGGTACTCCACTTTAATCTGTGGATTTTTCTCCCCTAACCTGGGTGGGGGCAGGGCCAAGCCTTTCCGTACGGTTGAAAACGCGCATCTTTGAATGCCTGCTTTCTGCCTGTTCCGCTTATGACCAAGCAGTTAATCCCAAAAAGCGGAACTGACGTTGACCACTGACGTTCCAACCGAGACAAAACGAACGATTATCCTCTGACAAAGTGCTAAAGGGCTCTTCCTGCAGAGGAGTTAGGGGCCCTCCTGCTAGGTGCTACAGGACCTGGACACGAGCGTCCGATGGACGTTATCTGAGACCTCGTTCCGGAAGAGACCCCTGTATTAGAAGGAGGGGGGAGCGGTCGCGAATTGTCAGGTGCAGCCGTCAGGAACCAGTCTCGCTGTCCCAGGGAGGGCGGCAGGCAGGGAGCGCTGCGGCCCGGGCTCCTCTGGGAGGCAGTCTGGCGCTCGCCGTGGCGGGAGTAGACGCCCTCCGTCGTCCGTCTCAGGCCGGGCGGCGGGTTGCGGGACCGCAGGAGAGGCGCAGTCACTGCAGGGCTGTCGTGTGTCCCTAGTGGGAAGGCCAGTTGAAGCAGGGGAACTGATCCATTGCCCTGCTCTGTATCGAGAATGATGTCAAGTTTCTCTTACATCCCTTTATTTTTTCTTTACCGCATCTCAGATTTACATTTTTTATGGCACTCGGTCAAATGCAGAGTTTGTGATCCACAGTGGTTTTTTCTTTGACAATAATTCACACGACAGAGTGAAAATAAAGCTGGGAGTGAGTAAGAGCGACCGGCTGTATGCCATGAAGGCTGAGGTCCTGGCCCGCGCCGGCATCCCCACGTACGTATGGAAATGCTCACCTCTTCCCTGTGTTCCTTGAAGTGTTTCCGGTTGCGCAGTGTTTCGTTGGTGTGCTAACACGACTTCTCCAGAGTGGTTTGTCTCCATGTCTTCGTCCCTGCTACACAGCACCTTTAGCCCGAGGTGCCGGGAGACTTAGCGTTTTCAGGGAAAGCTCATGGTGTCGCTGGGAGCACTCACGGCCCGTTCCAGGGGACGCGGCCTGAACTCCTTGTTCGGTTAAATAAATACCGTGGATCATTAGTGTCTTTCACCTTGAAAAGGTTAATGATCTAGATCAATTTGTTTCATTTAATTCTTTGCCACCATTAGTTTCTGTAATGAAGTCATGATCCCCAGTGATTTCAAGAATTTCTGGCTAAATTCTTGAGGATTTTCTTGCATTCGAGGTGCAAAATGATAAGACAAGAATTATGATTTATTAGTTCTCCAGGGATTGGAGGAACCATTCTTAATGAAAATGGATTATCCAGACCTATTTTTATTGAACTTGTCAATATTTGAGTAATGATTAAAATGTGAACTCAACTTATTGCTAACATTTTTTAAGAACCACAGGCACACTTAGGTCTGTGAATGTGTCGTGTGCACCGGAGATGAAGGCTGGCGGAGGCGGCCGCGCCGTCCCCCGCAGGAGCCCGCCCTGTGTGCTTCCCGGCAGCCAGGGCGGTCGGTACTGTGTGTGGTTCCGGCGCGGGGCCAGGCTGAGTCACACGGGATAGTGCCCCTTGAGGGCGACCCACCTGTTTCTTGGTTTGTCTGTCTCTCTCGTTTCCCTTTTGTTCGTTTGTCTTGTTTCTTAAGTTCCACGTGTGAGAGAGATCATACGGTGTGAGTGTGGCGTGAAGGGCTCTCGCTTGCCGGGAGCAGGTGGCCAGGCCGGGGGACTAACGCGGCTCCTGCTTTCGTCAGGTCCAGTGTGTTTGCGCTGCACTCCACCGAGCCGCCGGTCTCTGCCCAGCTCCTGGCTTTCCTCCGCGTGTTCTGCATGACCGAAGGTAAATGATGTCCGGCGGGCAGCAGGGAGAAAGATGCTGACTTTTTAAAAAAATTCATGGAGTGTAAATCAGATTCAGATTAAAGATACAGGTGTTAAACTAGAGCACTTTTGGGGGAGAGGGGAGGACAGGTGTTAAACTAGAGCACTTTTGGGGGAGAGGGGAGGATGGCACCTTGCCGGAGCGGATCTGTTGGACTCTGGAACGTTTTATTAGATCCTTGATGTGTTGGCAATATTCATTTGTAATAAACAACGGATTCTCTGTTGCGTTGGAAGAAAACTTAAAACGTCCGGGATCGCCTGACTGCATGAAAAACTGTGTCTGTGGACGGGAGTCTCTCTCACGGTGCGCTGCCGTCTGTGAGTGCCCGGACGTCGTGGGGCTCGGCGTGGTGTACGGGGCCACAGGACTGCCCTGGGCAACCGGCTCTGCTTTCCACACCTGAAACTGCCGGTGGGCTTTTTACCGTCAGGCATCCTGTTAGAGTCGTTAACGCTGCAAACAGAGTCTATTTACATCACAAAATGTTCTTGTCTGCAGCCTCTGATTTCGGGTACAGAAAGTGTTAAATCTATGTATTGAGCCTCTACTTTTTTATGTTGGTTTAAGACAAGCCATTTGGGGTTTCTTATACTGAGATTTGACCTCTCGTGGTTGTGTTTTTCTTTTTTGTCTGAAAATTTGCTCCCCCTCCCACAAATCCCATGGTCCTGAGGTTTCACTTCTACTTCCTTTAAGTTTGTATTTAAATTCCATTTAGTTAACATACAGTGTACAACGTACAGCATAGTGGTTCCCATGTATATACCGTGTGCTGATCACAGGTGCGCTCCTTAATCCCCATCACCTATTTCCCCCGTCTCCCCCGCACCCCCCACTTCCCCTCTGGTAACCGTCAGTGTGTTCTGTAGAGTTAAGAGTCTGTTTCTTGGTTTGTCTGTTTCTCTTGTTTCCCTTTTGCCTGTTTGTCTTGTTCTTAAGTTCCACCTGCGAGTGAGATCCTATCATATTTGTCTTTCTCTGACTGACTTATCTCACTCAGCATTGTACTTTTTAGCTCCGTCCACATCGTTGCAAATGGCAAGATTTCACTCTTTTTGACGGCTGAGTAATATTCCCCTGTGTGTATCTACCACAGTTTCTTTATCCTTTCATCAGTCCGTGGACATTTGGGCTCTTTCCATATTTTGGCTATTGTAGATAGTGCTGCTGTATACATTGGGGTGCCTGAATCCCTTTGAATTAGTATTTCTGTATTCTTTGGGTAGATACCTAGTAGTGCAGTTGCTGGGTCATAGGGTAGCTCTAGTTTTAACTTTTTTGAGGGACCTCCATACTGTTTTCCACAGTGGCTGCACCAACTTGTGTTCTCACCAACAGTGCACAAGAGTTCCCCTCTCTCCACATCCTCACCGACACACGTTGTTTCTTGTGTTGTTGATTTTAGCCATTCTGACAGGTGTGTGGTGGTATCTCCTTGTGGTTTTGATTTGCATTTCCCTGATGCTGAGTGATGTTGAACATCTTTTCATGTGTTTGTCGACCATTTGCATGTCTTCTTTGGAAAAATGTCTATTCATGTCTTCTACCCATTTTTAAACTGGAATATTTATTTTTTGGGTGTTGAGTTAAGTTCTTTATATATTTTGGATAGTAACCCTTTACCAGATATGTCCCTTGGAAATATCTTTCTCCATTCGTTAGGTTGCCTTTTACTTTTGTGGACTGTTTGCCTTGCTCTCCAGAAGCTATTTTTATCCCACTAGTTCATTTCTGCTTTTGTGTCCCTTGCCTCATGAGACGTACCTAGGAAGAAGTTGCTCTGGCTGATGTCAAAGAGGTTGCTGCCTGTGTTCTTCTCTAGGATTTTAATGGTTTCCTGTCTCACCTTTGGGTCTTTAATCCATTTTGAGTTTACTTTTGTGTATGCTGTTAAGAAGGTGGTCCACTTTCATTCTTCGGCATGTTGCTGTCCTGTTTTCCCAGCAACATTTGTTGAAGAAACTGTCTCTTAACATTGGATATTCTTTCTTGCTTGGTCAAAGATTAATTGACCATGTAGTTCTGAGTTCATTTCTGGGTTTTCTTTCCGTTCCATTGATCTCTGTGTCTGCTTTTATGCTGGTGCCATGCTGTTTTGATCACGACTGCTTTGTAGTATAACTTGGAGTCCGCAGTTGTGATGTCTCCAGCTTTGTTTGTCTTTTCCGTGATTGCTTTGGCTATTCGGGGTCTTTTGTAGTTCCATACACATTGCAGGATTGTGTGTTCTAGCTCTTGTGAAAGATACTGCTGGCATTTTGAGAGGGATTGCACTAAATGTGTGGATTGCTTTGGGTAGTGTACACACTCGAACGATATTTGTCTTCCCAGTCCACGAACGTGGATTGTCTTCGCGTTTCTTGGTGTCTTCCTCAGTTTCTTTCGTACGTGTTCACTGTTTTCTGAGTGCCGATCATCTGCCTCTTCGGTCAGGTTTCTTCCTAAGTATCTTACTGTCTTCGGCGCAGTTGTAAATGGGATCGATTGCTTAATTTCTCTTTCTGTTGCTTCATTATTGGTGCGTGGAAATGCAGCAGATTTTTGTATGTTGATTTTGTATCCTGCAACTTCACTGAAATCGCTTACCAGTTCTAGCAATGTTTTGGTGGAGTGTTTGGGTTTTCTGTGTATAGTATCATGTCTTCTGCTACTAGTAAAAGTTTTACATCTTCTTTGCTGGTTTGGATGCCTTTTATTTCTTTCTGTTGTGTGATTGCTGTGGCAGGACGTCAGGACTGTGTTAAGTGACAGTGGGAAGAGTGGACATCTCTGTCTTGCTTCTGACCACACAGGAGACCCTCAGTGTCTCCCCATTGACGGTGATGTTAGGTGTGGGCCTTCCATGTGCAGCCTTCGGGACGTCGAGGTTTGCTCCCTCTAAACCTACCTTGTTGAGGGATTGTTACCGTGGAAGGATGCTGTGCTTTGTTACTTGCTTCTTCCGCATCTGTTGAGAGGATCAGATGGTTCGTACCCTTTCTTTTATTCATGTGGTGTATCACGTTGATTGATTTGTGAATATTGAACCACCCTTGCAGCCCAGGAATAAATCCCAGTTGATTGCGGTGAAGGATTCTTTTAATGTACTGTTGGATTCGATCCGCTGGTATTTTATTGAGAATTTTTGCATCCATGTTCATCAGGGATACTGGCCTGTCATTCTCTTTTTCTGTGGTGTCTTTATTAGGGTGATGCTGGCCTCATAGAATGAATTTGGAAGCTTTCCTTCCTTTTATATTTTTTTAATAGTCTGAGAGTAGGTATTAACTCTTCTTTATATATTTGGTAGAACTCGTCTGTGAGGCCATCTGGTTCTGGACTTCTGTTTTTTGGGAGACTTTTGATGACTGATTCAATTTCTTTGCTGGTAATTGGTCTGTTCAATTTTCTATTTCTTCCTGTTTCAGTTTTGGTAGTTTATATATGTCTAGGAACTTATCCATTTCTTTCAAACTGTCCAATTTGTTGGCCTGTGATTTTTCACTATATTCTCTTAAGAATGTTTATATTTCTGTGGTAGTGGTTGTTACATCTCCTCTCTTGTTTGTGTTTTTACTTACTTGGGCCCTTTTTCTGTTCGGTAAGTCTGGCTAGAGGTTTAGCAGTTTTATTAATTTTTTCCAAACAACCAGCTCCTGGTTTCATTGATCTGTTCTCTTGTTTTCTGCTTTTGTTTTGTTTCTATATCATCTATTTCTGCTCTGATCTTTATTATTACCTTCCTGAGGTTTCACTTGTGATTTTTGTGTGTGTGTGTGCGCGTGTGTGCTTGCTCTTGTAAACTGACTTAAATCCTGTGCAAACCGGATTGGGTAGGAAGAAGTGAGAAAGCGAGTTACCGTCTAACCGAACAGACGATCACTCCTCCGAAGGAAACTGCCCTAGCAGCCGGGAAAGGACGGATTGGTCTGCAGACGCATACTGTGGCCCATGGCGGGGAGTCTACTGGGCTCTGCTGTCCTCGGCCACCATGTCCTCACGTCTGGATGCCGGGGAAATGCCGGCCAGTCCGGGCTTCGACATCAGGGTGGGGGTGGTTGAGACCGTCCCCAGACACAGACAGCGTAGACGCCGACTGTGGAGCCCACAGAGCGGCGAGATGGCACCTGACCTTTCTGAGCGGCCACGTGGCTGTAGACTCACTGCCCCTCAAGTTAGAGCTTCCGGCGGGTGTGTACTTTGGGGCCCATCGATTCAGTGTAGTGAACCCGAGTCAAGGGTTTCCTGTGGACTCTTCTTGCATACGAGTCAAGGTATAAAATCGAAGGTCCCAGTTCATATTCTGAAGGCGTTTGTAGCTAAGAGAGGTGATGGTGATACTAGTCCCTGTCGTTAGTGACGGGGCTCAGAGTGGCGCAGACTTCATGTGCGTTCCCATCGGGCCGGGGGGCGCAGGGATTCCCACCGTGGCTGACGCGGGAACTCCGGTTCGCAGAGCAGGAGTGACGTGGGCCTCAGCTAGCAGGTGCAGGCCCCGCGCCGGGATCCGGCGCTGCTCACCCAGAGCCTGCGTCCCAGGCATCCATGTGGCTCCTGCTGGTTTGCAAAGAACAGGATCCGTGGAAGAGATCCTGGTGCTCCGGGGGTCTACACGAACCAGCGTTGGACACGGAGCCAGGCTGAGGAGCGAGGGCCCCGCGCACTCTCTGGGTGACCCCAAGAGCACTCGTGTGGTGCTGCGTGAAGGTGCAGAGCCCCTGTGGGGACAGAGAGGATCTGTCAGGGCTTTGTTAGCTGCAGGCAAGCAGGGGAAGGGGCTGCTCACGAAGCCTCTGTTCACATGGTGACGCGGCCTCACGTCCCCCCATGGGGGTTTCATGTCCCCAGTAGAGTGAATGAGCCCAGTTTCACTGTTAAAAGTAGCAGAGAGAGAAGGCTCTGCTCCTGCCCCTTAGTTTTCCAGCACGGAGGGCAGAACCTGGGTGGGCTTAGGAAGAAAACAAAACCGGTGACCTTGGTGAGGGGCTTCTGAAAGAACTCTCTACCACTGAGGAAGCATGTTTAACATTTTAGGGCTTTATATAAACTAGGCTCCAAAATATAAAACCGCTGAATTTTATCATGATCTTCTGCTAACAAATGCCAGTTAATAAATCTCCCTTTTGAACATTAGATTAACTTATTTTTCCTTAAAAAACAAACGGCTGGAACCCTTGTAGGTCTGCTCATTGTCTTTGGTGTCTCTTTAGTCATAGAAAGACAATTCGTCATGTCCAGACAATTGATGTGTTCTTTGAATTCCTCTACTACTAATAAACGTGGTTTGCTGGCAGCACGTGCGTCAGTTTGAATTGTGAATGGTGGCAGCTGTGGGCCACTGTGCTGGGAAAGGGATAGTGTCGCGCAATCACATAAGGAGTCGGGGCGGATTTCCTGAGCGCGAACAGGATCGGCACGTGGGGTCTCGAAGATAATGTGCCGGGAGCGGAGGTGCTCCGAGCGCGTGCTCCGTCCTTTCCTCTTAAATGTGTTTCAAGGTAATTGAGATGTGTACTGGTGTTTATTTCTAATTTCCGTCTAAATTCCTGATAAGTGAGGGATAGAGGCGCATTTTTCACTAACTAAGGTTTTTCTAGTCCATTTTCTTATTTCTTTCAGTTTGTGGTTTATGTGTTGTCAGAGGAGATAAAGAGCGTTGTCGGGTCCCCTGCTGCGGTGAGCACCCGTCTGATTTAAATTTAGAGGGGTCGCTGGATCGCGGTGCTGTCTCCTGTTCCTGCCATTTACGGTGTGCCCCGGGACGTGTGTCTGACCCGCCGGGTGACTGAGCGTGCGCTGTGGTCCGAATAGGGGATGTGTCCCTGTAGATCGACCTTAAAACGTATTTTGTGACACCGTCTAAAAGCTCTCAGTGTCCCTCGTAAAGGCGACGAGAGATGGATGGCCGCGCCAAGGCTTGGTCGGGACCCCGACTCAGGCAGAACTAGGCCTGACTCTCTCTGGAGAGCCCGCGATGGCCAGGCCCGTCGATCCGGGGGAGCTTCTCGCCACAGGAGGGTGACGTCGCTGGGGAAGGTCTTTTCCAAGGTGGGCTGCTCGTTAAAATGAGAAGCTGTGCTGCTCCCTCCCTCACAGATGGCTGTTTGTATTTCTGCAGAAGAATTGAAGGAACATTTGCTGGGAGATAATGCTCTTGACAGAATCTTCACTTTGGGTAATTCTGAATATCCTGTTAGCTGGGACAATGAGGTCAGACTTTGGACATTTCTTGAAGATCGAGCCTCGCTTCTTTTAAAAACGTACAGAACAACTATTGAGGTAATTCGATGGCTTCAATGAGGATTTGAGCTTTGGCATGTTTTCGGGGATTTTTAAGAAGAGATTCCGTCCTAAATGTAACTGGCTTTTGTCAGCAAAATCGTTGTGTGTCTGACATTTTTCATTCAACTTATTAATATTTTCCTACTTTACACATTTATATTGACCAAAAGAATTCTATCGAGGCGTTGTTGGCTAGAAGGAGAATCTTAAAAATGATTCAACACTCCTCTGGAATTTTGAGTTTTCTTTTGTGCTTTCCAGGTTTACCACTGCACACTGACCTCACATGTCCCTCCTTCCCTCCTTCCTTCCTTCCTTCCCTCATTCAGCCCGTCGCCGAGCCTGGGGGCTGGCAGTGCACGAGACAGACAATGGAACCATTTTTAAATAAGCCAAGTTCCTTGTCAGATGTGGTGGGACCCCATTTGATTTAGACTCACTGTTTTGGTTTTATGATCACTTTCTTGGGGTGTAATTTAAGTACAACACGGCGTGTGTTGCTAAAGTGTACAATTTGATATAAGCGCATAGTCCCGCAGCCACCGCCACAGTCAAGTTCTAGAACCTTCTGTCACCTCTTGCATTTCCCTCGTGCCCCCATCCCTGGCAACAACTGATCTCCCTTCTGTCGCTGTGCTTTTGCTGATTTAGGCTTCTTATAATTAATTTTGTTCGTTTTCATTTCCCAGGAAGACAAATCCTTCCTGAAAGACCACGACCTTTCTGTTCGCGCAACAATGGCCATCAAGCTGCGCTTAGGCGAAAAGGAGATTTTGGAAAAGGCGGTGAAGAGCGCGGCTGCGAACCGGGAGCACTACCGCAAGCAGATGCAGGCGGGGGCCGCGCTGCCCCGGTGCGAGGAGAGTGGCACGGCGGGCGCCAGGCTGCCCCTGGCCTTGCGGAACCTGGAGGAGGAGGCCGGCGTGCAGGAGGCCCTGCCCCTCACGGAGGCCGTCGGCAGGGCCAAGGCCGTGGAGAACGGGCTCGTGAATGGCGAAAACTCTATCCCCAATGGGACCAGGCCAGGAAAGGAAAGTTTCAGTCAGGAGGAAAGTAAAAGAGCGACGGAAGGCACCAAAGAATGTTCTTCGGACAGCACGGAGGGCGGGAGCGCGCAGTAGCCCGGAGAGGGCGCCCTCGGCGGGGAGTGCGGTTGAGCGGAAGTTCATGAACCGTCCCTTTCCCTCGCTGTGTTTTCTTGTTCACTTTCTTCTTTCTGCAGAGAGGAAAAGATGTTTTTGCTGCTTTATATAAAAATGATTCTTTTTAAGTTATTTTAAAAAAATCTAGCTTCCCTCTTTGATTAAGACTGCCATCTTGCTTCTGGGCAAAACACGTTCTCCAGCCCCCACGAGGTGCTTTGGAAGGTTCTGTAGACCCATTGTGGGCCAGCGTGTTTTCTTCCTGGGGAAGACTGCGGTTCTGCTGTCCGCTGTGCTTTTGTGGGCTTGTCTTCCTGACAGCCGGGCGGAGCCGCTCTGCCTCCTGCCAGCAGGGCTGGGTGGCGGCGCTTGGGGGGGCTCGGCGGGGGCGGGTTGCACAGCACAGAACGGCCTTGGGGTTTGGCAACTTGAGGGTCGGGGCAAAACCTCCCCCTCCCCTAAAAAATGACACCCTGGTGCCGAAAGAAAAGTGAAGGTGGCAAGCTTATTTTTAATAGTTTTAAATGTCGAGGATAATCCTAATTATATAAAGACACACACACATGTAGTGATTTCTAAAGATTCAGCTACCTTTTGTGTTTTGTTTTACTGTGTTCAGAACTCGTTCTTCCTCCTTGAATCACAGTAGGACATGCATCATTCTCATTTTCAGTGTTGACTCAGATTTTAAGGTGTTGCGTTTGATTTCCCGCGTCATCCTGGAGCGGCTGCGGACGGCGGCCACCCCCAGCTCGCCGTGGCCGTGTTCGAAGTGAGGCGGCTCCCTGGCTTTTCTGGTTTTCACAACAAGCTAGAGATTTTCAAAGCTACACTTTTGAGTAAAAAGCCTTATTAAAAGGAAAACATGATTAATATTTTCTGTCTATTCTTCTTCTTTAAGTGGGGACAGGGCCTTTGAACTGAGCCTTGGCGCAGCCGTCCTGCTTGCTCTCGGAGCTGTGCCTGCCCTGGGGAGGCAGAGGTGCGGGATGGCCCTGAGGTCGCAGCTCCCGGCCCTCAGGGGGCTGCCTGGAGCGGGCCTGGCGGCAGCAGCCACACACCAGCAGGAGCTCTCTCACGTTTTCGGGGAGGCCAAGGCCCGGGATGGTGAGCCCCGAAAGCCCCCAGTTCTCAGGCCGCGGACGGCCAGTGTTCTCAGCCGCGAGTTCGCACATGGTCTCTGAGGTCCTAACCGTGAAGGGCATCACTCCCGTGTGAATTATTAGCCCCGCTGTTTCGCTGACCAGTGCTGCACAGCGGTCGTCTTAAGAACGTTCTCCCTGTTTCTCCTCGGAGAAGATGGGGGTCTGCAGATGAGGACGCGTTGCCTCCCAGAGCTCAGGGGGCGGTTAGACACGAGGGGCAGGTGTCACTCTTCCACGCCGCTGGCAGCGTCTTCCCGTGTGGGCTGACACCCGTAACTCGTCGTCCATGGGCCTGCAGCTCCGACCCGGACGGCGGACTCGCCCGTCAGCTCGCATCGGAGCGCTTCCCCAAGATGCGCAGAGCCTGGAAAACCCACAGGTCAGCTTCCAAACGGCAGCGCTGCGCGTTTGAGGCGCCTTCTGCTCCGGCGTGGAAGCCCCCCGTAGACCAGGACTTTAATCACCGATATGTCTGTAGATATATTTTCTTGTTGGTTTCCAAGTTAAGTCTTGGATTAAATACATCGTTGGAAAAATTATGTACAACTGAGATGTAAAACAGTGCCACGAGATCGGGTGGTTGTCAGAATATTCCCCGGAAAAGACACGAGTCCAGACGGAGCCGGCAGAGCCGTGGGTGGGAGTCGGGCTTCAGGTCCTGGCCCGCACCACCCCGCTGATGGGGCTCGCCACTGCCCCGGGACTCTGTTTCTTCTCTTACGTGCACGGTGATTGTCAGAAGTCCCTGCTTAAGAATGTGAAGACTGCTCTGTCCACTAACCCCCAGTGGCAGGTCTGTTTGTCCAGGTAATTGGACCAAAAAGTGATTATATATATTAGGCTCTGATTCAAGGACGGTCTTTGCTTTTGTGACCTAGAAATGGTGCTCATGAGAACAGAACTCTTTTTTTTTTTTTAAGATTTATTTATTTGAGACAGAGAGTATGAGCACACAGAAGGAAGGGGAGAAGCAGACGCCCCGCTGAGCAGGAAGCCCGACATGGAGCCCCATCCCAGCACCCCAGGTCATGACCAGCTGAGCCACCCAGGTGCCCCAAGGCAGAACATTCGCAGTGGGAGGACGGAGTATCTGTCGAGCAACCTCACTTCCCTGAGTTGGCCGGACTTGCCCTCGGCCAACAGGGAGTCCACGGCACACGTTAGTCACCCTCCTGCCCCGTTTGGGAGCAGCAGAGCCAATGCTGGTGGCCAGACACTTGGAACCACAGCTCAGGCATTGGAAAATCGAGGAAAAGTGATTAAATTGGCGTTGAAGAACCCTCATTGCCATCTGTCATGAAAATAGACCTTTCTCTCAAATCATTTTAACAAAGTTTACTTTTTTCTTAATGCTTTTGGATATGAGGCTGTTCAGGCTAGTCTCTGGACGGATGCCAGCCTCTGCTTCCGTTCCTCAGCTTTGTGTGTTATTTGTGTAAACACTTAGCAATTAGATTTCACCAGCCTGGAAAAACCACCCAGTTTCTCCACGCAAACTGGCAATTGATAGGTGACTGCCCCCAATAGTTCCTAGAGCAGGCTCACAACGACGTATGTATGTATGTATGTATTTTGAGAGAGAGAGAGATAGGGTAAAACATTAAAAATATTCTCAGGTTCCCAGTATGATGCTAAATTTAATTTATGCTAAATTAAGCCTCCACTAAACGTAGTGATTTTTCTGTAAATCGTGACTTACCGTATTTCTTTGGTGGTTAATATGTACATGTTGGAGTGAAAGAATTGAGAGAAAAAAACAAAACAAAACCCCAGAACCCAAAACCGAAGAAAGTACCCGTGACTTGAGCTTAGCACTAAAACAGGACCGTCCGTAAAGAAAATGAGAACTCATCGTGGCGTCTGGTTTGGGGGGTGAGTTTCAACAAGCCCAGCTCTTAAAGTGCTGTAACCATGGCTATAGGAAGAAGCTTCCTATGTGATACACTGTGCCATGTTCATATTATTGATCTGGCAAACCGGCCCGTTCAGTCGGGTATCGCGGATGCCCCAAGCCAGGATTTGGGCTCAGTCAGCTTTGCATGTCAGTTTCAGGCAACACAGAGCAGAATCCAGTCGCCCCATCGGGGTCAGCCTACTGTTTTCATCTGCAGCCCCTTATGTAATGTGGCCCTAAAATCCTGGGTGTAAACTGAAACTGAGTAACTGGGATTGTATTTCAACGCACTGGCGGACGGGTTATTCGCATGATGGGCGCTTCAGTGCTGGTCCTGGGTGCGCTGGGCAGAGGGGGAGGAAGTCGTGATGTCCCCGGAGCAGGGGGCGGTGGGCCCAGTCACAGTCTCCACAGAGGCACAGCGGGAGCCATTGGGTGGGGAGGAAGAGGGCCCCGGAGGGAGGGAGCACTTTCTCAGGACACCCCCCAGGGTGACTCTGATGAAGACGGTGTTCTCAACGTCCCAGTGCTCTGGTTTTACCAATGGCTTTGCAGAGGCGCGGGGAGGCCGTCTGCGGTGGCTCAGGGTGTGGATTCCAAACACAGACCTGGGTTCTTCTCGCCACGGGACTATGCACAGTCCTTGGACGTGTTCGTGCCCTTCTGTAGGCTATCCGTGCTTCCAGTCCCTCCCAGCTCCGGGCCGACCAAATGAGCTCATACACAGGCTGGTGACCTGGTGTGCATGTGCTGAGCATTCAGGAAATGTGTGTTACTGCCCTGCTCTAAGTCTGAGCCGTCATCAGGACGCAGGAAATGTTCAGGGGACAGCGGGTAGCAAAAATGATCCCCGCTCTGCCGACATGCAGCTTGTCTCTGTCCACGGGTTTGAGGAGCTTCCGACCCGGACTCAGCGGGAGTTGTGATCCCGATGCAATGGTGGCTCCTGTGAGTAATCAAGATTCCCAGGAAACCCTTGGCTGCTCTCGAGGTGGGGCGGCCGCTTGAACAAAGGATCGGGGCCGACCCTGCCACGTGTCCTCAGAGGGTAGACTGTGCTCTGGTATTCAGGGGGTGGTGGGGGAGAAATGCCAGAGGAAGGACCTCCCACGGGCTGTTCGGGGTCTGTGCACCCTGCGGCGGGGACAGGGAGAGCCAGGAAGTCCACGCCTCCCAGGGAGGAGGGATCCTGCAGGGACTGAATCCCGAAGACTGTGCCCAGCTACCAGCAGGGGTTTTACCGACTTGGAATGAAGAGGCTTCTTTAGGTGGAAGGAGGGGCGATCGCCAGCCCCGTGAAACACCCGTGCCGCCGCTGCTGTCTCCTTCAGAAGCAGGAAGGCAGAGAAGCCTGTGTCTGTGGACTCAGAGCATGTTTTCCGGAGTCGGGAGCGCTCACGCAGATTGTCACACTCATATCGGCTTCGACTCACACGTACTCGTGTGTGTGCATATTTTTGACGCAAACACGCACACAGACACGAACGTATGCACACGGGCACATGGCTGCGTGTGTGCGCACATGCGTGTGTACAGCACTCTGTCAAGGCGCACGTCTTCACGTCCAGGCAACAGAGAGCCCCTGGGCACGGCCTGGGCCCGCCGCACCCTAGCTCCCGGGCACGCGCACTCAGGCCGTGCAGGTGGTGCTCCGCGGCGGCCGTGCTGGCTCGGCCTCGTGCCCCCGGTGTCTAGCTTAGGATCCGGCCCCTTGGGCGCGCCCTGCACGGCTCCCCCATGAAGGGGACGCCTCCTCCTCCCGCAACCAGATTGGCGTGGAGTCTCACCCCTTGTTTCCTTCTGCACCCCGACCCTTCCAGAGTGTTCCAGTCGAAGAGGACCGTGCTGTGGCTTGAACCTCAAAGCAGTCTTTCCTGTCTGAACAGCGCGTGGCTCTGGAGAAGCTACTTCTAGGCTCACCAGGGCTGCTGAAGTCGGGGTGCGCGACCGGGTGGTTGCTCTCGGGGCCTGGTGCCCTGTTTCCTCCCCTTCTGCAGCGGGTGCCAGGCACCCCCCTTCCCCCATCCCTGCCAGAGCTCCCATCCGTCCTCACACGCCGTCTGCCTTTCACGCACGGGACATGTGCTGTCCGGGAAGGAAACCCTCACGTGAACGTCCGCTCCAGTGTGAACGCCTGGTGAGGCTCCGTCCAAGAATCTTTGCATCGGAACCTGCAACCCACATTTCAGACCCAAAGAAGCCGTTCGTCCAGAAAACCCGACGGGCGCTGACACCGGGCAGACCTAATGAGGAGCCCTGCGCGCTCCTTTCTCCTCCGCGGTCCGGGCGCCACGGCAGGCCTCTTGAGTTCAAGGCCTTGATTTTCTTCTCTGCAGCATGGGCTGACGGCAGTGATTGCCGGGACGAGGAGCCGTGAATTTCCGGGCGATTCTGGCGCGGTGCCAGGAACAGAATAGGTGCTCAGGAAAGCGGTCCCGGTGTCACGGACCTGTCGTGGCCGTGAACCTGGGAGCCCCACCGGCAGCGGGACCCCAGGCTCCACATCCTGAGGGAGTGGACACCACGTCTTCCCGTCAGGCCTGCGGTCACAGGAGGCGGACCCGTACCGCGTGCCACGGTCGCAGCCACCTGGCGACATCCCGACGCGGCAGATCTCTCCCAAACTGACAACAGTTACTTCTCTCCCGCGTGCCTGTCGACGGCAGGGAGACCCGTCCTAGAACAGGCACGTCTAACTTTCTTGGCTTTCGGTTCTCAAGTAAACCTCGCAGGCATCTCAGAGCAAACCCTCCCCGGAGCGCAGGCGCCGGTGACACGTGAGGGCCGCCCCCGCAGACCCCCGTGCTCTAGCCGGCGCCCGTCCTGGTGTCGGTTAGTCCCGACCTGCGCCTGCAGAAACACTTCCCGCTCTTTCACAAGAGACGCACAGGACGAGTTTGGGTCTATTTGGTCCCCGGCAGTTGTGACAATGGGCAGCTTCGTGGTTACGTCCTCTAATGAATTAAGTGTCATGCCACGGAGACAACAGGTCACGACAGTCTGGAAGCGCAGGTGGAACACTCCTTGGGTTTTCCAAGGACCAGGACGGGTGTTTGGGAAAGTTGGAGCGGGGGAGAGGGGGGCTGGGACTTCCTTCCCTGCTCTGCCCTCGGTGCCAGGCACCAGGCCAGTCAATCAAGGGCACGTTCGTTGCCTCTGTCCCCTGTCGCCAGCCGCCTCCTCCCCGGCAGCGGGTGCTGCTCTCACCGAACCGGCCGCTCCGACGGAGGTGGCGTTTGACGGAAGAGCCCTGACTTAGGGCTGTTGTCCCGACACTGGGGTGCTGGGGGGGGTGTGGGGTGCGTGGCAGCCTGCCGCGGACTTTTGGCTGCACGTGCAGGCGGGGAGCTGTGGAAGCCGGGACCCCTGCAGCAGGGACGTCGACAAAAAGCCACCAGCTCAGCACCGGGTTGCAGACACGGTGGGTCTGGCCTGTTTGCTGAGTAACTGGGTGAACACGAGGTGTGCCGGAGCCCGGGAACACTTGGCTTTCGGCTCTTACTTTGCGGTGACCGAGAGGCTGTCTCCTTCGGGGGCGCACTGGGCCATTCGGTCGGACGTGGCCGGGGAGGGGCAGGGAGTGAAGAAGGACGTCCAGTGGGCCAGGCCGTCTTCGCAGGGGCTCGGGACAGTGGGGGTTTAACTGAACAGCCTCGAGGGACAGGGGCCTCCCCACCAGGACCCAGACCGACTTGACCTGCTGCCCAGGTGGTGCCCAGGGACCCCCACCCAGGTGGCAGGGGCAGACGGCCAAGGCCCAGTTGGACAGACAACAGAGTGCGGGCCTGGCCAGTCAGACGACGGAGTGCGGCCCCCGCCGGTCAGACGACGGAGTGTGGGTCCGGTCGTGGTGTGGAGCTCACAGCTGTGTCACCCCAGGGTCTCGGGCCGTAGGGAATCACCCCCCGGTTGCTTCCTTGAGCGCTCTGGGGCAGTGACCCACGGTGACCCCATACCGATGTGTGCTGGGCGCCACACCACGCTCCGGAGGGCACGGCGCACGGCGCAGGTGCTCGCAGACGACCGGGGTGGGGGCTCACGGAGGACCCCACCAGCCCAGCCCGAGGATGCCACGGCTTCCCTTTTTCTACTCGCAGCAAGAAGGAGCCCAGCAGGGCTTTCTTTCCACCGTCTACAACGTCGCAGGCCACCTGCTTGCTCCTTCGCCATCTAACTTTGACCCCTTCCTCCCCCTTCATTTCCGCCACCAAACAACAGAGAATGTGAGTCTGATTTCTTTCCCCATCTCCACTTAAGTGCTCTGAGAACGTGCCTCTGGGGAACGGGGGTCGTCTTCAGGTTTTCTGACATTCTGGGATGTTCGGCGTGAGCGGCGGAATTCCAAGAGGGGACCTGACGTCACTGCTTTAGAGGGACTCCGTAAGGGACAGTGAAGTCCCTGTGTGCTTTGCGGAAACAAACGTATTCTGAGGCTGGCCTGGGAGAGCGTACACCGCGGGGATTTTGTCCCCTTTTCCCCAGACCTGTCGGTGGACACCCGTCCCCGGATGACAGCATTTGAGAAACGATCTGTTGATCCCGTGTGGTGTTGACCTGACTGTCTGCCAGTTAACAGGACAAATCATAGGGCCTCCCTATCCTCCACGGACAACTAACAAGGAAAGGAGAGGATCCAGGGTCAGTGATAGACCGAGTCAGGCGTAGAAGCTGTCCTCAGTTTCCGCTTCATTCCTGGGGCTCGTCCTGTCGTTTATGGCTTGAGCCACCTTTGGTCGAAGTGGCCAGGCTCTCTGTCCATGAACAGTGTCTTGCAGTGTCTAGAAACCAAGTGAACAAGTAGGCTTCCCTGAAACAAATACAAGACGACTTGCGAAGGCATCAGATAACTCTGCAGGCTAACTCGAAGGAAGCCGGGACTTCCAGCAGCAATTAAACTGCGTGATTGGATACAGGGAAATTTTTATAATTGCCCACAGGTAGCAATTTATTAGGATAGATGTTACTTATGACATGTGTCAAGAAGGTCAAAGTTTATACTTCCTTGGACATTAACCTAATCTTTGAAACTCTTAAAGTTACACTTTTTGGTCATTAATTTTTTTACAAGCAGAGATTTTGACAATTAACCCAGTTAATAAAGGTCAAATTTCAATTTTTTTTCCAATTTCTGGAGCATTTAACTTATTCCTTTTTGAAAATGGGCAGATGGAGGATGATAAGTAGTTATTAAATGAGTGCAGGCTGTAGTCCCGCTGTCAGGGTGACGGTCGTGAAACGGCCGAGCCTGGAAGCAGGGAGCTGCTGTGTATCTGATGGCCGGGGGGTAGATTACAAGCCGAGGAAATAGGAAAATTAAGCCCCAAGACTGTGTGCAGTTAGTAGGATAATATGAGTGCGTGTGCTTGTTAAATCATCTCCGGGTCCTAGCCATTCAGCGACGCAGACTTCAGGCTTTAACGGTTGAACCTGCACATTTTAAAATAAGCGAATTCTGCAAACTCCACAAAGTACAATGTGAGTTAAGAACCAAGTGTCACCTGCAGGCTGCGTCCTTCAGATGAACCCACAGATGGGCCAACGGCAGACAAGGCAGCTGAGTAGCCCTGACCAGAGGGCGGCGCCGTGGGAGCCCTGCGGCCCCTCCTCCACATCGCCCCGTGGGCACCCCCAAAAGCAGAGAGAGCCCGCAAAGCCCTCCTTTGCCACCTAAACAAGATAAAGCAAACCTCCCTTCCCGCTGTCATGAAAACCTCCCAGCGCTGAGGCTCAACTCCCCGCGAGCCTTCCTGCGGATTCCTACCTGCCCCCCAACCCCATCCCCCGTCCTGTCCCCTGCTCCGACAGCGCCCCCTGGTGGCAGCGTCCCCGGGACCAGCCGTCCCCCCGAAGCTGCCCAGAGAAAGGGAGCCCAGTGCCTGCATCCCGTACCCTGGGGAGCAGGTCCCTTTCCGGACGTAGCCAAGAGCCTGACCCGAAGGCAGGCTTTGTTGTTGCTGCCGTCCGTTGTGCTGCCGAAATAAAGCCTTCTTGGTGCCGACGGGCTCAACACTAAAGAACCAGCACGTCAAAACCGCGCGCGCCTTGCGCCCGTGTACCCCGCTCCACCAACGATGTGCCCGGAGCCAGCGCCCTGCGTCCTCTGCCCCCACCCTCCGGCCCTCCCCCGCGTCCCCACCTGCTTCTCTGTACTTCAAGTCTAGAGCGGAGGCCTGGGCTGCCCCGTGCGTTGCACGCTGACCCCTTGCAGTGGCTCTCCGAGGTCCTCCTAGCAGCTCTGTCTGCTTTCCTTGCATGTGGCAGGTGCCGCAGAAGGGCGAAGCGAGAGGAAGTCCAAGTCAGTGAGCCCAGCCAGAGGACGTGAGAGTGTGACTAAAACCCAAACCAGTCCCGCTAGAGGTTGTTAGGGGTGACTTTGCCTTCCTGCTCTGCGATCCCACCAGCCCGGGCCGGCGGACGGTGCGCCGGGGCGGAAGCGGCAAGTCCTCGGGAACCGGTGGCATTTACAGCAAGTGCCACCAGCACGGACGGCGCAGGGACGAAAAGCCAGGGAGCAGAGCAGCATCTGCCGATCCCCGAAATATCCCCGCGGGCTGCAAACGTGGGTTCCATCTGAGCGCACCTGATGTCTGAGGCCTTTGTGGGGCTGGGTGTTAAAATAAGCTGTTGTGTCCTCGCCAGGAAACTGCAGGCAAGGTGACTTTGGTCTCGCAGGTTTCTTCCTCCGGACCTGCAGCACCCATGCGGGACCTGCCCTCTGCCCTCCTGCGGCCTCTCCTGCGGGGCCCCTTGGCAACCTCCTCAGCCCTTCCGCTCCACGCCGCCCATCCTCCCTCTTCGCTACCCCGACGGCGGCTCCAGTTTCTACAAATCCTCGTGGATTCTATTTGACCTACAATTTGCTCAGTGTTTACTGGGACCCAGACTCCCCGCCACCCCCCCCACCCCCAAGATGGGACCAGGGCTGGTCTGGGCACTTCAGAAGGACAAGTGACCACATGGAGGGTGCCTGACCCCAGCAGAGAGCCAGGCATTTTTCCCAGGGGGCAGGGAGGTAGGTGATGCCTGGCCATTCTGGGGCTGGGGCTGACCCAGGGGCTGAGTGAAGTAGAAGAAAGGCCCTCCAAAGGGACCCTAAGGCCCGTCACGGGACTGTCCATGCCAGGCAAGCTTGGCTTTTCTCCAGGGAGGGGCTCTCTGAACTTCTCCAAGGTCCCCATGGGGCCCTCTGGTGCACTGGGGGGACCAGGCTGGTACTAGGGGGTGTCTGGGTATCTGGAGCGGTGGACATGGGCAGGCGGAGAAGGGAAGGCAGCCCTGGGGGTTGCCTCAGACCCCCTCTCCTGCTGCTGCCTCTTTGATCAAGGCAGGGTCTTTAACTGAACTCGGGTTTCTTGGTCTGTAGATTAGGAGCGAGGTGAGGAGGGTGGAAAGCACCAGCAAGAACCTAAACCCCCAGATGTATGCTTGGGAGGGACGTGGGGACTGGCACAGGCATGTCTCACCAGGAAACACACTGCATTCTTCATGAGGAATGGGCGTTTCGCTCAGTTTTGGCAAATTTACCCAAATCTAAAGTGTGTGGGGAGCCACTGCCGTGAGCCCCTTCATCATCTTTTCAAGGTCACAGTGAAGCTGCCCCGTCTTCCTTTTCCAGCAAAGCCTCCACCTTCCTCTTGTTGGCCCTGCTAGTGCTGGGTCCGAGGTGAAGGCCTGCGCGCACGAGAGGAGGGGCTGGGACGGTCCCTCAAAGCCCAGGGACGATTCAGGATGAATAAATGGGACTTTTCCCCTTTAATCACATGGAGGAAAACTCCACCATAATGAGAAAAGTCAAGGGGTGCCTGGGTGGCTCAGTCGGTTAAGTGTCCGACTCTTGGTTTCGGCTCGGGTTCTGATCTCAGGGTTCTGAGCTGGGCTTGGAGTCTGCTTGAGATTTTCTCTTTCCCTCGGCCCCTCCCCACCCGCTTCATGCTCTCTCTCCCCCTCCCCACCCCCAAACGTAAATAAATAAATCTTTAAAACAATAAAGTCAAAAGTCAATAAACTGGGAGAAAACATTTACAACATTTGCTGTGGGCGAAGGACTAGTATCTCTATTATATAAAGAACTCTTACTTGCATGGAGCACTGGGTGTGGCGCATAAACAATGAATCTTGGAAGACTGGAAAAAAAAAATAAAATGACAAAAAAAAAAAAAAAGAACTCCTACAAATTGAGAGACCAAGGACCGAAAACTTGAAAGAAAGTGGGGAAAAGATGAATACACAGTTTACACACCTAAAGTCATCAAACCTGGAAAAAGCCTCCCAACCCACTCATCGTTCAGAAACGCAATCAAAGCAGCCCTGTGCACCGTTTCTGTCCTATGGGACTAACAAGCATCAAAACGTGACCACACACTCTTGGCGAGGCTGTGGGGCCGCCCAGGCAAGCCGCATGTGGCTCTCATGCAAATGTGCACAGAGATTTTGAAGGCAAACTTGGCGACACCAAACAGAACCACAAACACACACACACACACACACGCGCGCGCGCGCGCGGCCACTTACCTCTCGATACTGTGGTCCTACTCCTGGGGCTCGGTCCTGCAGACACACCTGCAAAAATACAGTTACACAAGGTGACTCGTGACGACATTGTACGTGCAAAATAAGGGAAAGCACCCAGAAGTTCACAGACAGGAGAGGGGCTGAGTAAGTCTGGTACCACACACTGCGGAGCATTACCCAACCGTAAGGAGGCAGGGCCAGAGCTCTGTGAACTGATGTGGCCTGACTTCCAGGACATACCGTTAAGTGCAAACAACAGAGAACGAGAGAGTTCTGTGGCACCTGATCCTTGTAAGAAAGAGGGAGATCTAGGACAGTCCACACACACCTGCTCATTTGCATACGATCTATACGGGAAGGATAAAATCCACACTAAAGACGCGTCCAGCAGCAGGAGGGCTGGCAGGGCTCTGAGTGCCCTTCAGTCCGGGGCTGACTCGCCAGCTGGGCACTGTTTCCCAGCCCTTCGCACAGCCCCCAAATAACACAAATATGCCAGGATGGGGGGCGCCCTGAATGGAGTAAAAGCCCCAGCCATGAGCCACCCAGGTGAATTAGGTGGCCACCCCGGAAGGCATGGGGAGGCACCTCTAGACGGTGATGTGTTGGTGGGGACCGTAGGGTCTGCAGCCGCTGCCGGGACATTGGCCTCTTTCTGGCTGTGGGGCAGGTGGGCCGCTCTGAAACCGCCCTCGAGAGTCACAGGCACTAGACGACAATGAGTCACCATGTTGGCTCAGAAGAGGGGGGTTTCTGTCTGTTGGGGAAACAAGCTACGGCTGCGGAAAAGGGCGCCAGGCTAAAGCGGGCCACGTGGTGCGGGAAGCTGGGGCGTCCCTGTGAACTCATGGCTTGCACGGTGCGCTGTGATGGGCGGACACGGAACCATGGAAGCGTGTGCTTGGGGCTCAGCACAGGGCAAGCACCTGTGTGCTCGGCTCCGTCGGCCTAGCGGCCTGGAAGCCGTGAGCCGCAGGGACAACGGGCACCCCCGGGACCCCATCCCGGTTTTGAAGGAGCACCCCAGTGAAAGCTCGTTGGAGGGGTGGTCTCAGTCCTGGGGCAACAAAGATACCAGATGAGCTTGAGGGAAACTGCGGTGTCAGGAAGGTGGTGGGGCTTGTGGAGAGAACACAGGAGGCAAAAGGAAGTGGGTCCCAAAGCCCAAACGGGGACAATTTGTGCAAGAAAAGAAATAATAGGGCGCCTAGGTGGCTCAGTGGGTTAAGCCGCTGTCTTCAGCTCAGGTCATGATCCCAGAGTCCTGGGATCGAGCCCCGCATCGGGCTCTCTGCTCCGCAGGGATCCTGCTTTCTCCTCTCTCTCTGCCTGACTCTCTGCCTAGTTGTGATTTCTCTCTGTCAAATAAATTAAAAAAAAAAAAAAAGAAATAATAACAGGACTGGATTAGAACAGACAGAATACGATAAACACCCACGAGTCCACACTGATGGCATCAGGTTGGTACATAAATGGGGAGAAGGGACAGTTCTTCCTTAGGGTCAAGTTCCTACAGCTACAAGGAGAGAATTAAAAACAGTCACCATTTCACAGACAGTATAGAAGCGGTAACTGTTTTGGACAAAATCTGCCAACAGGAGCTAAAATCCGCGGACCAAAGTTTGGGAAGTCTCGCAGTATCTCGCTCCAGACATTCGTAGTCACCAAGGAAAGATGGAAGCTTGAAGGTGGGGAAGCCCGGCAGACGCCACCATGGCCCGCGACCAAGGTCATCATCACGGTGACCGGACATGGACACCACGAACCCTGACAGCAGGAGTGAGAGAGACACAACATCGCCCCTGTGGGGTTGTTGCCAACAAAGAACCACCCAGAAAGTGTTACAGCCTCGTGTGTGGTGGGGGGAGACCCAGGAAAAGCAATGTGGGGGCCCCGTGGTGTCCTGGGGTGGATAAGGACACGAGTGGAAAACCTGTGTTTGCCGACCACGCTCTGGACACGTGGAAGCCGAGGGCTTGAGGGGTTGCTAGGTGAGGAATGTATGGAAACTGCACCTTTTTTAGGGCTTTTCCGTAAGCCTCAAGGTAGTTCTCGAGACCAAGACAAAACCCTGTGTCCTGGCTGAGACAGCAGGATCTGAATCCTTTCCTGCCACTCAGCACCGTGCCTCAGGGTCCCCGTCCTGCCCTGGGGACTGGTCTCAGTGAGAGGGCAGAAAGCTCTCAGAGCAGGACCCTGGGCCCGTGGCTGTCATCAGGGTCCAAGTGGTGCTTTTTTTGTTTTTCAAACGAAATGCGGGGAGGCTGGTAGACCACACAAAGGAAAAAGGACAGAATCTTTAGGGCAAAATTAAAACAAACAAACAAAAAATTCAGCCGATAGCTTGCCAGTCTGGTACCCCAGCCCTCCCGCCCCAGGACCTGGGCAGTGCATGGGGGCTGGTTTCGGGTCTCCCTCTGCGGCCTCCTGGGTTCCCTCCGTGAGCAGCAGAGACGGAAGAAGAATTAATTCTCGGACCAAGCGGCCCCCCATGTAGCAGGCACTTACGCGGGCCAGGCACGCCCCTGAGAGGCTCCAGTCTTGTTCAACAGCCACGGAAGCTGGGGCCTGGCGAGGTCAGTGCGGGTGTGTGCGTGCACGCGTGCGTCCGAGTGCGCCTGGGACCCAGGGGCTAGCAGCAGAGCCCCACAAGGCACGGCAAACCGGGATCACCTGCTTTCTCCAGACAAAACTAAACCCCACGAGGGGCAGAGACAGGGAGAGGCCCAGCGGGGTGTCCCTCCAGGGGGCATGCCCTGGGTCCAAGCCATCCCTGGGGGATTAGCGGCTCCTGCGACTGCGATGAAATGACCAAGGAGCACCTTGCGTTGGCAACGGAGACCCTGTCGCCCAGATGGCACTTCCTCAAAATCAGCAGGTCCCTCCCGCTGCCCCGTCTGTGGGCCTTCTCAGCCGGCCTTTGATGGTTTGTGCTCCCATCCTCCCCTGCCGCCAAACCGCGACACCTCAAGGTCAGAGACGCGACCGATGCGGCGTTCACACGGCCGCGTTTCTGCACCCCGCGTCCTGCCCACCCCGGGGTCCCACCCCGAAGGCCGTTCGTTTCCGCACCCACGGATGCCGACCACGGCGTGGCTCTAGCCGTCTCCCGAGTCCTCGCCTCGCCTCGCGAGGAAGCCTCTTCTCCTGCCTCTTTTACATTACAAGCCCTCTTCTGCCCCCACGCCCTGAAAGGACGATGCTAAATCACTACGCCAAGAGGAAGGTAGATTTTATTACCCCATTTTCTGGAGGTGGAAACTGAGGCCTCGGAGGTCAAATTCGTTCCTCGCATTTGATGGGAAGATGAAGCCGTGACTTGCCCCACGGCCCTGGGACACTGCTCCCAGTCTCCTTCCAACACATCGTGACCGGCCTCCGGAGCTCCCCCTGGGGCTGTGAGCGCCCGGCCTCGGCTTCCCAGGTGCCACCGGCAGGATGAAGTTCTCACCTCTCTATCCCCTTCTTCAGAAACAAACGAAACTCTCAGTCACCACGTGCTGCATCCAGCTCTGTTAAAACGCTCCCCTCCTTGGCTGTGTTCTTTTACGCGGTGTTGCTTTCCGTTAGCCATTCCTCCTGGAAAAAGAAATCATAGTCCTGGAGATGCTTACTCTCCATTAGAGAAAAGAGGTTCAGTGTTTATTATCTAAGTGAGTCCGCGAGACTGAAGTTGATGGTCTGCCCAGATCGCCGGGGGGCCGGGGAAGCAGGCTCAGACCACAGGACGGAGGGAGGGTTCTGCGTGGGAGCGCTCCTACCGAGCACAGACGGGGGACCCATGGGGCCTTTCTTGGCTTGCAGGGGGCAGCTCAGCCCAGAGAGGCCAGCATGAGGCTGGTTCATCGCGGAAGCTTCACAAGCACACCCCGCGGAGACTCACAGTCCCATCAGACGTCAGCATTGCCCAGAGACAAGTGGGGGGCAGGAGGGGCCGGCCAGCCTGGGGATGAGGAGACAAGGCCCAGAGAGGCGGGCGGGTTCTGGACTGCGGGAGCCCAGCACCCACCCGGCCGGGCAGGGCCAATGCCTCACCCTGCCTGGGGAGCTCCTGGACCACGTGGGTCCTGCACCAGGGAGGGCAGGGGGCAGCAGTCCCAGGTCCTCATGAGGTTCCCATCTGGAGGGAGAATCCTGCAACAAAGCAGTACCAGGTAAGATGCTTCCAGACGACGACGAGCTCCTAAAGGAACGGGAAGCAGGTTGGCGGGTGGCCGGAGCGAACAGGCCCCTTGGGGAGGGAGGGCACCTGGTGGTGGGTTGCTCAAGCACAGAAAGGCCGTCTTGGCCTCATGGGGATGGGGAGCGAGTGGCGTGGGGTGCGAAGCTCCAGACTGCGGGGGGGGGGGGGGGGGGCGGGTGCTGGAGGGTGGGAGGGGCTTGCTGGAGCTGCTTTTTGGGGGCACAGTGAGGCAGGTCAGGGGGTCTTAGAGGAGCTGGAAGGGAGGCCGAGCTGGCGGGTGAGGACTTGTCCCTGAGATGGCTGTGGGGACCCTCCAGGGACAGAGAGCAGCCTTCCTAGCCGACTTCATTCTTTGTTCGCCAAGGACATCATCTGGCTGGGCCGGGAGAAGCCCACCCTGGGCCAGGGGTCCCCCGGCACGTGGCCCCTCCCCAGACCAGGGGCCCAGCTCTGCACACAGAGCTGGCAACCCCAGCCTCGTGGGAAACGCTCAGTAATTTCTGGTAATGACCAGCCAGAGCCGAAGAACAGGCTCTCCCGAAAGGTCACTTCTCCGAGAGAAGAAAATTATTCCTTTCCTGGAGTCTGTCATCTTTTGCTTTAATTAATATCAAACGCGCCCATGCTTGGCAGTGGCTTCAAGGGTTCGAGTGGACTTCCCGTGACATTTCTAATAAAAAAGTGTGAATCTTCCTGGACGAATGGAGGTGTTGATCAGACCCTCCCCGGGGGCGGACAGGTGCCGGCCCCGCCAGGACGGCCCGGCTCGCGTGCGGGCTGCAGGGAAGCGATGTGTGGGACGAAGCAGGATCGCCTGTGGTCGCCTCGGAGCTGCCTGGGCAGGTGAGTCAGCCTCTCCGGGCCTCGGCTTCCACAGCCCCGGTGTCATGAGGCTGCTTGATGGACGACACGGGACGCGTTATGGGGACGGCTTAGCCCAGAACTGGGAGCGCACAGACGGCTGCCAGAGCCATTGGTCACTTTGTGCACCCCTGCTGAGCTGGACAGGACGCCCTGCCTCCCAGCTGAGTCTGGTGGTCCTGCTCCTCTGACCCTGGGCAGCTGTGGTCTTCTCTTTCCCCCACCTGCCCCCACCTCTGCCGGGGGCCCCCAAGTCACGTGCCACCTGTGTTGTGGTTGCTTCTGTGTCTGCTGCCTTGACCAGACTGAAGCTGGGACTTGTCTGATTTCTCCTGGTCCACCTGCGTCCTGGGGCCTTTCCTGGGGGAGAGAGGAGCCAGCACGGACTGGGTCTCTGAGGAGTAGGAAGGAGCCCCTGTGGTCCAGGGGTCCAGGTGGGGAACAGCTCCCCCTCCCCCAACGGAGACTGTGACTTTCGCTTCTCTCCACGTAGCTGCCGAAGACCATCCAGTCCAATTCTGGTGTGGTTTCCATTTTCCCAACGAGAAAGTTGAAGCCGACTTATAGGATTTTGCCCCAGATCACAAAGCTGACTTATTCCTCAAGGAATCAAGAGATAAACACCTGCTCTGTCGTCCGGACACCCCCTCAGCCCACTAGGGCCGTTTGATACCCCGTGTCATTGGCTTTCAGCAAGGAAAATCGCACCCAGCAAGGGCCCATCTGGTCTCCCACACCCATGCTGGGCCGCCCGCTCCCTTCCTCCTTCCGGGATGAGGGCACATCTACCCCGTGCAGCCTCTTCGAAGGGCTTCTGGTCTGAACATGCAAGGAAAACCCCCAGCAGGCAAGCTGCATATTAAATTGGAGTAGCTGTTGCCAAATCGGTCTCCAAAGTGACTTTATCCATTTGCAACCTCACCAGCAGTGCATGAGCGAACTCTTTCCCTATATGCTCTCTAAAACTCGGTGGTGACGCATTTAAATTTTTGCCAATCGGGGCAGGGGGATATGTCTAATTAATTTACATTTCCCTTTTTTAACTAATAATTTGAGCACCTGTTAATACGTGTCTTAACCCTTCATAATTTCTGTTCCGCACCTTGTGTATTCAGGTCCTTTTCTATTTCCTTATTAAAGGAATTCTTTATATATCTATATGTGTATTTTTAAAATTAGGAATTCTTTATGTATTTTGGATACTAATCCGTTACATAGGGTACGGATATTTTCACCTTATCTGCTACTTCTCTTTTAACTTTACATTATCTTTCTTCATACGGATGTTTAAAATCTGTAGTTAAATTTATGAACTTTGCTTTTCTTTAAATCTTGCTTAAGATTCCTCAAGTTCATAAATATATCCTCTTAAGCTTTCTTCTATGACTCCTGCAGGGTTCTTAAAAAAACACTTATGTCTTTATTCCATTAGTTTTTGTTAATGGCATGAAGACAGAATTTTATTTTATTTTTTTCCAGGTAGTAAATTGTTCCAATATTTATTGAACAATCCACATTTTTCCCCCAGTGATTTGAAATGCTACCTTTGTTCACATACTAAATTCCGGTATATACGTGGTCTATTTTTTTTAATCTTCTATTTTTGTTCCAAGGATCTATTTATCTATTCATGTGCTAATATCACATTATATTTATTAAAATTACTTTATAATATGCTTTGACATCTTGTCGGGCAAAATTCCCCTCTTTGTTTTTTCTTTTCTCAAGCTGTCTTGGCGATTCTGGAACATTTATCTTCCATCTGAATATTAGAATCAGCTTGTCAAATCTTATTAAAATCTTGATCAGGTTTTGATTAGAATTGTGTTGAATTTATAGATTTATTGGGGGGATTAAAATGGAGAAAAAATATTAATGCTTAGCATTATGATAGGGTCCGGGAAAAGGCTGCAGTCAGGAGCAGGCTCTCCGTTGAAGGTCGACGGCCTGAACTCACTGGGCCTCTGAGCCTAGCTCGGGCCCTGGGGTCCAGGAATGAACCTAGTGAGTGGCCCGAGTCATGCAGAGCCTCCAGAACTCTCGTGGGGTCTCATCGGGTTATGAAGTCCTGCCCTGGAATGATCGATTCCAGTACCGCTCATTTGCTCTCAGCACATGCTAAGTGTCTGCCGGAGGGTGTCCAGGTGCCGGGTGCAAAGATGACCCAGGCAGGGGCCAGGCCACAAAATCTTGCTTTGTGGAGGACGGTGCGGGACCCGTGAGGAAAGAGCCACTGACTGCTTCCTGTAAGGGACAGCCCGAAGACGAGCTTTACAGGCCGGCTGAGTTTCCCAGGCAGCACTGTGAATGGGGCTGTGCAGCGAGAGGTTGGATGCTTCGGGCACGACGTAGCCAAGTGGTTGGGAAGTGCGAGGAGTGGGGTGGCCTGCATCAGGGGAGGGGCAGCTGGGTCATGCCAAGGTCAGTCCAGGAGTCTTGTGTGCCATGGAGGGGATGCTCGGGACGTGAGGTGGGATGCCAGGACCTCGGATGCAAGAGGCCTGGGCTGTGTCCCTGTGGCGGGGGACACACAGGAGACCCACAGCTCTGCGTGGGGAGTTGCTGAGTCTATGTGCTTCTGCGGCTGATGGAATTTTATTTCCACGTAGACTTCCACGTTAAGCAGGGGTAAGGGATAGCACGTGCTGACCTGACCTTGCATGGATGCCGGTTACAAAGTTACTCCAGCAACTGTTTAGGACTAGGGCCGACTGAGGTTTTTCCCCCCAGGGAGGGCTCCTTATCACTGACGTCATATAGAACTGCAGACGCGTGGTCGTACTAAGCATGGGACTGGCTTTCAGTCTATTTAATTAGGTTTGGAGTCCCTACAGACAGCACAGCTGGGGGGATCCCTCCGACCGCTTCCACGCTGGTCCCGTGTGGCCCCCCAGCACCTGCCCGTTTTTCTAACTCCCTTCCACAGCAAACCCCGGTGCCCTCATAAATCACATTCTTTATAGAATGTCTGCTTTGTCAAATAGTGAGACCAACGAAAGGGTATTTCTGAAAATACATACGGTAAGAAGAGTAACAGTAGAGGAACCCTCATGACCTACCACCTAGCTGAAGACATGGGGAGATGCATCAACGTTGAGGCCGTCTGTGGACCCTCCCCATCCCGGCACTGCCAGCAATCACAAGCCTTGTTTCATCAGAACAGTGCTGCTGGCACAGAACCAGTCTCCTGGTGCTCATGGGCCAAAGCGTTCGAAGGTACACATCCTTGGGTGGGAGGGGTCATGGTGTATGCAGGTCTTCAACGTTATTATGTAATGTTAAAAAAAAAGAAAGTGTCTTTGGCAATGTAGACTCCTGCCAGTATGAAGTTCCCATTTTTCAGATCTAAAGGACATACCAAGCTTCAGGGAGGATTAGCCTGGTGAAATCCTTAAATTCCAGAGAAAACTTTTTTAAAGCCTTCAAAATTCCATGGGGCACCTGGGTGGCTCAGTGGGTTAAAGCCTCTGCCTTCGGGTCAGGTCATGGTCTCAGGGTCCTGGGATCAGGCCCTGCATCAGGCTCTCTGCTCAGCAGAAAGCCTGCTTCTCCCTTTCTCTCTGCCTGCCTCTCTGCCTACTTGTGATCTCTCTCTGTCAAATAAATAAATAAAATCTTAAAAAAAAAAATAAAGCCTTCAAAATTCCAGAGAGATGAATAAAGTTAACTTAGTAAGGAAATTTAGACGAAAATCAGACTTCTCCTTTGACACCCTGGAAGTCAGAAGACAGAAGAACGCGGTCATCATACCGACCTTGTAATACAGGCCAGTACTGCTATTAGCCCTGCTCTACAGATAAGGAAACAGAAAGACAGAGTAAGGTCACAAATCTAGTAGCGAACGTACTTGTGACTCAGACTTACACCATCTGACTTCAGAATGTTCACTTCTAACTACTATACTCTCGAAGTAAAATGGAATATAAGAAAAGTACTTTCATACGTAAAGCCCTTTCACTCAAAACTGAACAGTAAACAGAAATTCTAAAGCCACTGACATTCAAATTAGGACCAAGAGAAGGTGACGGTTACCACCACAGTTATTCAACACTGTTCTAACGAAGGCAATTGGGAAGGAAAATGAACAAAAGCAATCTAGATATGTGAAAACAAGTGATAATATTGTCTTTATTTGCAGTTTATATAATAATATGTCTAAGAAATTCAAGCAATTGAACAGAAAAAGCTAAGGTGGGTGGTTACTAGATAAATAAACAACAAAAAATAACTTTTCTTTTTATATTAGCAATAGACAGAAATGGAAACAGAAAAACCACATTCACAATGGGAACAAACCCACTTTTCCAAAATGTTTGAAAAAACCATCTGAAGTAGTCCCTGTATGATAACATCAAAAAGAATAAAATGTGTAGGAATAAACTTTTTTTTAAAAAGCACACAATTACACTCAGAAAACTACAAAACATTGTTGAAAAAATTAAAGGCCTAAACAAATGGAAAAACATCCCATATTTGTAGACAGTAAGATTTATTATTGTTAAGATGATAATTCTCCCCAAATTATCTATAGGTTCAGTATAATCCGTAGCAGAATCCCAGCTGACTTCTTAATAGAAATTGCCAAGATGATTCTAAAATTC
Source organism: Meles meles (assembly GCF_922984935.1). Lineage (NCBI taxonomy): Eukaryota > Metazoa > Chordata > Mammalia > Carnivora > Mustelidae > Meles > Meles meles. The sequence goes on along the minus strand of NC_060071.1, from coordinate 146,041,367 downwards.
ACGTGGAATTACAAGGCACCAGAATGCCTAAAATAATTTTTGAAAAGAGAATCAAAGCTGAGGACTCACATTCCTGCTTTCTAAAGTCACTAGAGAGCAGCAGTAATGAAGACAGTGTGGTATGGGTAAGAGGACAGAGAAGTAGATACGTGGAACAGAATTGAGAGCCTAGAAATAAACCCATGTGTCTATGGTGAACTGTTTTTTCACAAAGGTGCCAAGACCATTCGATTGGGGAGTGGACGGTCTTTTTAACCAATGGTACTGGGACAACTGGATGGTCACATGCAAAAGAGTGAAGTTGGATCCTTACCTCACACCGCATACAAAAATTAACTGAAAATGGCTCCGTGAGTTAACCCAAACCAAACCAAAGCCGTAAAACTCCTAGAAGAAAACACAAGGGTCACCCTTCGGGACCTCAGTTTTGGCGACGGATTCTTAGGTATGACAGTAGAAGCATGAGCAACAAAAGAAAGACTAAATCATTTGGTCTTCATCAAAATTAGAAATTTTTGTGCTTTCAAGGACATTATCAATCAAATGAAAAGGCAACCCACCTCAAATGGGAGAAAATATTAGCAAATTATCTATCTGAGAAGGGAACTTTGATCCACAACCCATAAAGAACACACTAAAATGTCAGCCAGTAACAAGTGGTGATGAGGACAGGGAAAATCAGGGCCATCGCATATGGCTGTCGGGAATATGAAATGGGGCAGTGGTACTCAAAAGTCCTGGCGGGGGCGCCTGGCTGGCGCCATCAGTGGCTCAGGTGACTCTTGATTTTGGGGTTGTGAGTTCAAGCCCTATGTTGGGTGTGGAGATGACTTAAAAATAAAATCTTTTCTTTAAAAGAGTTTATTTACTTGGGAGAGTGGGAGAGCCTGAGCAGGGGAAGGGGCAGCGGGAGAAGGAGCAGACTCCCCATCGAGCAGGGAGCCCGATGCAGGACTCGATCCCAGGACCCCGGGATCATGACCTGAGCCGAAGTCAGATGCTTAACTGACTGAGCCACCCAGGTGCCCCTAAAAAGAAAATCTTAAAAAAAAGAGCCTGGCAGTTTTCTTGAATGATTACACATAAAGTTACCGTACGACCCAGCAATTTCACACATATATGGTTGCCAAGAAGAATGAAAGGATTTGTCCACACAAAGCCTTCCTACAGATGTTTATTCACATGGACTTTTATTGCCCAGTGGAAACAAACCAAGAGTCCATTAACTAATGATTGGGTAACCAAATGTGGTCTCACCGTATGGTGAAATGTATTCCATAGAGAGGAAGGAAGGACAGACACCTGCTGCCACACGGAGGCACCTTGAACACCTGCTGCCCAGTGAAAGCATCCAGCTCCTGAAGACCACAGTTACATGGTTCCCTTTATACGAAATGCCCAGAACAGGAAAATTGACAGAGACAGAAGGTAGGTTAGTGGTTGGTGGGGCTGGGGAGGACGGGGGATCAAGGGTAAACAGCAGGGGGGTGAACAGTACGGTGAAGATGTTCTAGAATGCTTTGTGATGGGCGCCTGGGTGGCTCAGTGGATTAAGCCTCTGCCTTCGGCTCAGATCATGATCTCAAGGTCCTGGGATCGAGTTACGCATAGGGGTCTCTGCTCAGCAGGGAACCTGCTTCCTCCTCTTTCTCTGCCTGCCTCTCTTTCTCCTTGTGATCTCTGTCTGTCAAATAAATAAATAAATTCTTAAAAAAAATGAAATGCTTTGTGATGATGGTTGCACATGCCTGTGGGCGCACTAGAAACTACTGAATCACATGCTTTACATGGGCCGTTGTACGGTGTGTGCATTATATCTCAATAAAGCTGTTCGTGTCTATGCATGTGTGTGTGGCTTTTTTGGTTTTTGGGGTTTTTTGTGTGTTTAAAGGATGAGTTGTGGCAATTTTACTGACCTGGAGAGATTTTTATGATCAACCCTTAAGTGAAGAAAGAACGTTGCAAACCGTTACAGGTTGAATTGTATTCCGCACCCTCCCGCCCCGCCCCAATTTATACATTTAAGTCTTAACCCCTCAGAATGAAACTGACTTGGACATAAGGTTGTTGTAGATGCAATGAGTGCGGATGTAGTGTGGGCCCTAATCCAACGTGATTGGAGTCCTCATAAGAAGGGGGAGTGCGGACACAGACACGCACTGGGGGACACAGCAGGCGGGGATCAGAGTTAGGCTGTCACGAGCCAAGGAGACACCAGGAGTTGGGGAGGGGTCTGGAGCACAGCCTTCTCCACCCTCTCAGAGGGAGCAGGGCCCTGCGCGTACCGGACCCCCGACTTCCAGGGAGGCTGGGTGACCCCGAGAAAACACGTGTCTGTTTGAGCCATTCAGTCTGTGGTACTCGGGTACTGCAGCCCTCGCAGATCCATGCGGAGTAACAGCAGAAACAGAAATTAATTTATATTAATTCACTTTGTTAACATGGGCTATCTTATGGGATTGGACTGCGGAGAAAAGAGGATGTTAGCGAGGTTGTTAAATATACATTTAGTGTCTGAATTGTTGTAATGAGCCTGTCCCTCCCCCTTTCTTTTTTGCATTTGTAAAATAAAGATTTTTAAAAAGAGAGGTTTGCTTGCAAAGTTTGAAGACTCTCCATGTTTTCTTTTACTTTCCAGCATTAGACATTTTATTTATTTATTTTTTTAAGATTTTACTTATTTACTTGAGAGAGAGAGCGTGAGAGAGAGAGAGAGAGAGAGAGAGCGAGAGCGAGCATGAGCAGGGGGGCGGGATGGAGGAAGCAGCAGGCTCCCCTCCGAGTAGGGAGCCCAGGACCCTGGGATCATGACCTGAGCCGAAGGCAGACGTTTTCTTTTTTCAAAGATTTAATTTATCAATTTGACAGAGAGACAGCGAGAGAGGGAATATAAGCAGGGGAAATGGGAAAGGGAGAAGCAGGCTTCCCGCCCAGAAGGGAGCCCCACACGGGGCTTGATCCCAGGACCCTGGGATCATGACCTGAGCCGATCGCTTAATGACTGAGCCACCCAGGCGCCCCAGGGTTAGACGCTTTAACTGTCCTCTGTGAAGTTCCTCCTTCCCAGCGTCCAAGTTGGTTGGCCATATTCTCTGAAGCAGTCAGGAAAGTTCTGTGAAACACGGGATATGGTGAAAGCAAGGCAGGAGCATGGCTCTTGGTGCCTGGGACTGAGGACCGTCACTGTGGGGGTGAGGATGAGGACGATGGTGAAGATGATGGCGAAGACGCTGGTGACGGCGATGGAGAAAAGGGGATGGACTCAGGCTGAGGTTTCCGGTTGCTCCCTTCTCCATCCACCCTCGTGCAGTGCTCCAAGGCAATAGCTTTGGACAGATTTGGAAACCGAAGCCCCACGAGGTCAGGTGACTTGCGTAGGGGCCACCATCGGTACGCCGGGGAGTCCGGATCAGAACCCGAGTCGGCCTGGCTTCAACCATCTTTGCCCTGCAGCTCAGCTGCTTCCCACAGCACAGCGTCTGGGGGGGGGAGTGGTGCCCCTTCCCCCCGTGGCCCCCAACCTGCCCCACGGAGTGGGCCTCGTCCCCAGCATCATGGGAACCTCCTCTACTTCAGAATGGTCAAGGAAACCAATCACGAGTCCCCCCTGCCCCCCACCGCCGGCTTCCTATCTGCAGTTTCCCGCCAGCCCCGGTTGGTTTGCTGGGATGCGGGAGGCCTGCATTATTCAAGCCCATGGAATATTCAGGCTGTTGGACAGAGGCTAAATCTGTCAGGGCTGGTGGCGCTGTTCCCTCCCAGAGGCCCCCGGGGGCTGGGGAAGCTGCAAGGCTCTGGGGCAGAGACGTCATCCTGGCCCGACCCAGGCAGGGGCGCACGCTGCCTCTGCCACCTGACGGATGTTCTCATTTGGGGAGAATGTATTATTGAGCACAAGGCTCTTTCCAGCCAGACTCTTGGACCAAATGGCTCAGCTGTGTCCCCCTGGTGGGAGCCTCAAAGAACCCACCCCCAGGGGAGCTGGTCGCTGTGCCAGAGCAGTGGGGACCAGGGTGGCAGAGACTCCTGGCTCGGTTCCTGCACGGAGTCACCCCTAGCAAGAAAACCAGGCACTCGGGGCAGACACCCTGCTTGTAGCGCTGTGTCAGCCACGGGCTGTGGGCATGCTCGAACCGTCAGGCTGCAAACCCTGGTTCTCTGTGACAGTTGAGCTTCGTGTGAATGGCTTCCAGAATGACCTTGGGTATGGCTCTGCAGAGCCCAAACGTCATGGCGTGTATAGTTCTGGAATTCCAGAGCCATGGGCTCTAGAATCCTGATGGGCAGTTCTAGGACCCTGGGGCAATTTTCTGAACCTCAGAGTGGACGGCTCTAGAACCCGGGGGAGCCGCCCAGGCTGGAAAACCGAGCTCCCAGTCACACTGTGCGGAGCTCACCTGCTCCCTCCTGAGCCTCCTGGGGCAGAGCCCATCTAAGGAAGCCAGGTTTATGGGGCCCCTGGCTGGAGGGAAGGCCCGTGGTTTGCCATTAAAGATACGATTAAGGAAGAAATACTGGAAAGTTCTTCAACTGTGACATAGTTACTTGCAGTCAGTCAGGGCTGTGGGTGTCTCTGCCTTTCTGTGCTGACCTATGGAGGGGGCAGGAGACCCGAGAGCCACAGCTCACTCGCCTGCTTCCTCCGCAGCTGGGGGGAGCACACCTCCCCCCGGGGGCACCTGTTGTTCATGGGTCCCTCTCCCTCCCCCCTCCTCTGGGTAATGGCAGGTTTGGGGGACTTGGAAGGCCCCTACTTGGTGGGAATCCCACCGTGTTGTGATCCCCTTGTCCTCTTCCCGGTTCACAGGGGGGGAGTCTGAGCTGCCCTGGGCTAGTCCAGGTCTTCTCAAGCTCAGCGCTGCAGACGTTTTGGACCAGCCAACTTTCTGCTGTCATTCTAGAGTCTTTGGCCACAACCCTGGCCTCGGTCCTTTAGAAGGCAGGGGCTGTCCTCCAGGGTGACAACCAATAACGTCTCCAGACATTGCCAAACGTCCCCTGGGAGGCCAAAACCTCCTTGGGTTGGCTCCACTGGTCTAGGGGATGGATTCCCCAGGTGGGTCTCGTGGTTGCCCCGGCAACCGTCCTGCTGCCTCACCAGCCCCTGTTCCCGACTTGAAGATGCCCCGCGAGCATCCCAGGAGAATAATCCTGGTAGCCCCACTCTGCAGAGAAGGAAACAGAGGACCGGAGAGTTTTAAAAGGGGTTTAAATTTTCAAAGTCACACAGCAAGTCAGTGGTGGAATCAGGATTCAGACTCCCGTCTGTCTCTTGGAACTCAAGACACCACCCTCCTCTTTTCGGCTCCGACCCTGAGCTTGGCGTAGGATAAAGATTCCAACAAATCTTTATGGGGTACGTACTGCGGGCCGAGCCCTGTTCCAGATGCTGCAGCAACAGCAGCCAACAAACCGGACAGGGACCCTTGCCCTCCTGTCGCTGATATTCTAGCGGGGGGAGCCGGGGAGAAACGCCCGGCTCAGCATCAGGATGGAAGGAAGGACCCCATGACTGCTCAAGTGCTCCCCCTTCAGCTGGGCTAGGACGCAGAGCTATAAAAGCCACCACCAATAATATAACCCGAGGGCCCCTTTTCACCCTGCTGTCCCCAGCCAGGGGGCCCTGGGCCACGTTAGCGCTTGGCCTCTCCTTCAGCCCCTGATGCTTGGTTTCCTAAAGAACAGGGTGGAGGAGGCCAGTCAGAGCGGCCGCTCCTGGTAGACCCCCTTGGGGTGCTTTTCCATTCTCCCACATCCGTTCCTTTGTGAGCACGCGGGCGCCCAGCCTGGCTGCGCAGACCCAGACCCCCATAAATTATGCACATCTCTCCCATTTCTGGATGGAGAGCTGGAGGAGTTATAACTCCCATTAACGCACACTGCACAGGCAGCCCAGCTGTTTCCCTCGCTCTGGCCTTTCTGGGCTGGAAGGACGGGCTTGGCTGCGGGAGGGCCGGAAACGCACAGCCACTCTGGGGCCTTCCCGCGCTCCTGTTGTCAATCGTTGGCAGAGAGGAGCCTTCCATCCACAGCAGGTACGGCGCTGGGGCCCCGCGAGCTGGGCTGAGGCGTGCAAAGCCAGATGGGAGAGGAAGCGGGCACGGAGAGGCCAGACAAGGCGCAGGTGCTGCCCGTCCCCCGTCTGTATAAGGGGCTGGGAGTGGGCATCTCCTGCTGTCCCGAAGACTATTCCCTGCCTGCAGAGCTGGGCCCGGTCTTGCTAGGGTCGGTGGGGGAGGGGGCGGAGCCAGAGACCAGCCCCGGTGGGTGTTGGTGGGCATGAGCTCTGTCCCATAGGGGCTGGCCCTGTTCTGGAACGCTGTAGAAACTCCGGGATGCCCACATGGGCTGCGGCTCACCTCCTCCAGGAAGGCCACTGTGTAGGAATCCCCACCGTGAGTGGGGGCCGAGCCCTGTCTTCCCAGTGGCTCAGATGCCCTGCCAGTGCTCTGGGGCCGAGGTCCCCCATGGTGCTGACACTCCGGGCTGAGAACTCCGGGCGTCCCCGGACCGGCCCTCTGGAGGTGATCGGAGGCTCAGAACAGGGCAGCCAGCCAGGCACGGCTTCGCCTGATGTCGCCACTAGTCAACTCGGGCGTCCGCAGACAGCCCGGAGGTTAGATACGGCAGGACGCAGCGGTATTGACCCGCATCAATATTTATAAAAGAGACAGCTGTTTCCGCAAGGCGGGGGCCTGTCTGCTGGCCCTTAAAGATAGTCACTCACGGGCCCAGGGATGTCAGCGCCGAGAGCCAGGAAACCTGAACTCCCCCTTCACCGGCCAGAGCTGAGCCCGGCCCCCGCACACCCAGTCCTCTCCGCTCATGGTCTCCTTTGGGTCTGAGCGACCCCAGCGCCCTCTCCTCGCACCTGACCTCTATTCTGTGGGCGGCAGTGAGCAGTGCCCCACTTACTGAGTGTGCCCTGGTACCTGGATTGTGCCGGACAATTTATGTAAACTCTCAAAATACGTGAAGCCCTCCTTGGCGAGCTTCCTCACCCTCTTTATAAAGACGGGGAAACTGAGGCCCCCAAAGATTAGGTACCTAAGACCCTATTTCTGGGAAACGGCAGAGCAGGAACCTGCAACTTAATTTCTGATTCCGAAGCCCGGCTCTCGTGGCCCGTCAGCCCCCCGAGTCGGGTCTGGACGGGGAAGGCTGGAGAGCATTCACTCGCTCACACACTCGTTCCCACTCGTTCCTCCGGCACGCTATCTCACAGTTCTTACAATGCCCTTCTTACGCTTCGTTGTCTGTCCTTTTCTTCTTTATCCACATGTCTCCTGCAAAACGTGAGGTCCCCGACATGAGGGTCTGTGTGTTTTGTGGACCCCCGACCCCGTGCCCAGCACTGGGCTAGTCCTTGAGAACCTCTGGCTGAGCGTTGCATGGGTGATAGGAAATTAACAAGTCAAGATCATCCGTCGTTGAACGACTGGGTGCGTGATCGAGGCTGGCTGCATTCACGAGCGAGTGACCGGACGAACACATCCCGACTCTGAGGCTGTCTTCCCCGAGAAGGCAGGAGAGTAGCCTTCGTAACGACTGTCTGCCTCCTGCAGGGAGGGTCAGAGAACACGTGTGTGGAAGTCATTGGTCACAGATTTTCTAGATCCTTCTTTGAGTTGATTAGGAATGTAGTTCCCTGTCTCCTTGAAGTTAGGCGTGGCCCAGTGACGGGTGTTGGTGAATGAAATGTGAGTGTACGTGTGTAAGCGAGTGTAAGTGTCCTTTCTGGGTGAAAACGGTAAGAAGCACCAGTGAGACATTCATTCCCCTCTCCATCCCCCTCCCTTCTCCCCTGCCCCAGGGCAACCAGGAGAACACCTGGGTGACCCCTCCTGCTAACCCCCGTCCTGAAGGATGATGCTGGGTGAGCTCGTGGGCAGCCTGTGTTGATATCCAGTGAATAAGTCAGTTTTGTTGCATTAAGCCATGAGGCTTTGGGTGCCTCCTGCACCCGCACGTAGCCCTGCAGTTGGGCTTCATGGAGTGGACGCACCCAGCCCACGGAGCCAAGGGCAGAGTCGGTGTTCCCCAAAAGGCAGCTGGACTGACCGTCCTGCCCGTCACAGTGAAGGGGGCTTCTCCATCCTGGATGTCGGGGTCCCTGTCTAGGGACAATGGAGACATTTTTCTTCAGCTCTTTCCCAGTTGGCTCTGCCGCAGGAAAGCAGAGAAACCCAGACATGAAGTCACCGCTTGTTTTCGGCGAGAGAGCAAGAAAAAAGCTGCCGCAGTATTGTGTTTGCCTTATTAAGGCTCATTTTCTCATTACAATTTTCCCTCCTAATTGCTAATTTTTCCAGCTTCTCCAAGAGCCATTCTACTTCCGCCTTGTTCCTTCCCCCCTCCAAGAGCTGGTGCTTCGAGAAACTGCCACAGATGGGCAAAGGGGAAACACACATGCTTGTTTTTAATTTACTTGAAATCCTCTTCTCTCAGCGCTACTGGGACGGGCAGCTGCCAGGCTCTGGTGGCCATGCGACTGGGGACTCAGCCCTGAGGACCAGCCTGGGGGAGGGAGGGGCCGAGGCTGGGTTCCCCACTCCATGCCTCTCCCAAGGACCCGGCTTTTTGGCGGCCAGGTAGCCCTCACCTGGCCAGGACTTCTGAGTCTCCGTGAGCCCTGTGCTCGACAGAGAGGATGGCGGTTGTGAGTCCTCGGATGGTAGGACTCTCCGAACACCTACGGTGCACCCAGAGAGGGGCCTGGAGCTGCTTCCTTGTGCCAACAGAGCACCCACCGTCCCCGTAGCGGGAGGGATCCGTGGCTACCCTGTGTTCAGATGGGAGACAGACTCCAAGAACGCAGGAGCCTTGGCTATGTCTAGGTCAGTCTGTCTGTCCCTTCCAGGGGCTTCTTCCACTCATCAGCAAGGAGCCCATCACAAGTGACAGAAAACTTTCTCTGACCTTCTGTCGGATGGGCCACGGCACCCTGGCCATGGGACCTAAGTAAGTTACTTCCGACCTCAAGGTCATGGTTCCCACCTTCTGACCGAGGGCATGTGATCACGTGATGCCTCTAGGTCTGGTATTTGGGACCCGGGGCATGGTGGTCTCCGGGATCTCCCGACCCTTGCGAGGCAGGGAGGGACATGGTGCACCAAGTAGAATCAGACCGTGAGCGGTGTGGGGAGTGGCCCGCAGTTGTCATGCGGGCTCTGGCCCCGGGGAAGGGGGCTCCGTGAGTTCGGGCCCACCATCTCCCCTCTCTGAGCCTTGGCTTCGTTGCCCACAAGAGGAAGGTAATAATCCTTTCCTCCCTGCATGGAAGGGAGGGAGCCCAGCGTCCGGCAGCATGGAAATATTCCTAAAACAGCAGTAACCACCATCATCGTCGTCGTCGTTGTTGTTAGATAGACTTTTTTTTTTTTTTCAATGATTGGAGAAAATCACAGCTGTCATATACCAAAAGGTCACTTGGTCCAGCCTCTGTCATTTTAAAATTGGGAAACCAAGTCAATTTAAAATTGGGAAACCCAATTCCAAGGGGAATGCCAGCTCCGCCTGGGCTCCACAGACACTTAGCAGGACCCGATTCACTTTCCTGCCTCCCCTCCCCTCTGGCTTTGCAAACAGCTGGCAGGATCGTGTGATGTCTGAGGGAAACGACCATTGGGGACAACGCCTGCTGAACGATGCTATCATCACAGCTGGGGGAGCCCTGTGCCCGGTCAGCAGAGGTCCGCATTGGGGAGCTTTGGGGTAGGGTAATGTCACGGGGCGAGGGAGGGTCCCACCCGAGATGTCTAACGGGGACCCCCTGAACAGGTCGGAGGCAGCTGCTCTTCAAGGAACACAGACTCACGTCATTGCCACCGACCGACCGGACTGTCCTTGCATCTCTCACACTCACAGCGAGCATGAGGGCACGGGGCCTACAGACCCTGCGGCCCCGGGTCCAGCCCAGCGCCTGGTACTTCGCCGGGACTCGTCAGGATGCAAGAAATGAATCGGAGGTGGCTGTGTGTTCCTCAGCACGGGAGGCTAGTCTGGTAGCCCCGCGGGGCTATTGCTATTGGAATCCAACACAACTGAAAATGCTCACGCCCTCTGCTGTTCTAGCCGCACTTCCGACGCGGGGTCGGCACCTGTGGCTCCTGGGCGGGAGCCCAGAAATGTTCTGGGCCTGTGGTTTCCCATCAGGCACTTGGGATCCAGAGGGCCACCTTGCTGGGGCAGGCGGGCAGGCACGAGATTCAGGAGAAATCTCTCATGCTTCTCCATCATTTTCTAGGAGACGGCACATGTTCCCCGAACGACAGGAGGTCCGAGCCTCCGCTTTGGATGCTGCTCGTCTTCCTCCAGAGCCGAGCAAGCCCGGCGCACAGGCCTCCCCAAAGGACACCCGTTTGTCCTCCTTCTCCACCCAACTGGACAGACTCTGGCTCTGAGCGTTGTGTTCCCTCGTGGTGTGTCCTGCGTTGCCCAGAGTCCTCCTATCCAGCTGCTGGAGGATGTGGGCCTGCCGCTGCCCATGGGGGGAGCCCTGTGCCCCCTTCCCCGGGCCAAGCTGGGCCGCAGGATTTGGGGCTCTGCACGTGAGCCCCTTGGGTGGCCACAGTCCAGGGGACCCATCAGAATTGGTCTGGGCCTGGCCTTCGTGGGACCATTTTCTTTTCTTTCTTCCTTTTCCCCTTCCATACCCTTGGGACTCAGGGGTCCTGATTGGTTTCTTTCTGTCCACCCTCAGGGGACCCAGCTCTGTCCTCAGGACAGGGAGCTGTGACAACCAAGGTGAGTCTTTGACACCTGTCCCTAGAGCAGAGAAGAGCGGGACCCCTTTCTACATACCTGGGGAGGGGTTTGTGGAGTTTGAGTAAAGTGTTGCTTCAAAGGACAAACTCCGGGGGTGCCTGGGCGGCTCAGTCGTAAGCATCTGACTGCTGACTTCGGCTCAGGCTGTGATCTCGGGGTTGAGGGGTCGAGCCGGGTGTTGGGTTCCGTGCTGGGCCTGGAGCCTGCCTTGTCTCTCCGTCTCCATCTCCCCCAACCCCCCGGCATCACTCGAGTGCGTGTGTGTGCGTCCTCTCTCTTAAAAAAATAAGTAAAAAATAAAATAAAATAACAAACTGAGAAGCCACTGGTCTTGTTCATCTCCCTTGTTTTACAGGCGGCATCGGAGGCCGGGGAAGGGCAGGGTCCTACCCGAAGCCCGCGGAGACCGACGGAGACCGACGGAGGAGCCAGCTTCAGCGCCCGGGCCATCCTTTTAGATTCTCGGGAAGGTATTTCTCAAGAGCGGGTGACCTCACCTTCCTTCCCAACCTTGGGCCCCCCCGTGCTTATTTTCATCAACCTTAGGACCCCTCGGGTGGCTCAGGCATTGCATCTGCCTTCGGCTCGGTCGTGATCCTGGGATCCTGGGATCGAGCCCCGCGTCCCTGCTCAGTGGGGAGGCTGCTCCTCCTTCTGCCTCTGCTGTGCCTGCCGCTCATGCTTGCTCTCTCTCTCTCTGCCAAGTAAATGAATAAATAATCTTTACTTTCACCAACACTGCGGGCTGCCCTGGGGCCCTTCTAGACAGAGGGTCTGTGAGGACCCTGCCCAGGAGGGATGGGGCCGGAGCCTTAGTCTTGGGGCAGGAGATGGCTTGGGAATGAAGCATCTGGAGGGGTCATGGGTTCCCTGAAAACCCGTTATCTGCCCCAACCCTGTCCTGCCCCCAGGCCCCAAGCATGATCTTAGACGCCTCTGCTGCTTCCCCTTCCCTTCTCGCTCGCCTGCCGCTGGGGGCCGAGTCCTTGAGCACCTGTCGGGCCTCCCCTTTCCTCTGTCTCTGCCTCCTTGGTCCCACCATCCGCCGTTTGATTTATTGCTACAGCCTTGCCTGGTTTTCCGTCTCTTCCCTGGCTTGCTCCCAGCAGCCGGGGTGTCGTGCTCACATCCGGACCGGACCAAGTCACACCCCTGAGGCAGGGGGCGGGGCGTGCAGCTCAGTATCTCCCCCATCATGGGCGACAAGGATGGCGAATGGACTTGACCTCGTTTGCTACCTCTAGTCAGCCTGGAGCAGTAGCCGTAGTAAGAAGACATCCGAAACCGAGTCCCACCTCGGTGGGGAGGAGCACGGGGCTCAATTAGAAGTGCCTGCCAGGGCCTGGGAGGGAAGAGCAGTGTGTGTGTGTGTGTGTGTGTGTGTGTGTGTGTGTGTGCACGCGCGCAGGTGCTTGCCATCCCTTATTTTAGACATTTATCCCTCATGTAGCACTTAGGCCTTTTATGATCTGACCCTGCCCGCCCCCCTAGCCCTCTCTCCCACTGTTCCTCTCACCCCACCATGCACACAACACCAGGCCTATCTTTCCCTCTCCAGGCTGGTGCTCGCACTTCTCCCCCTGCACGGAAGCCCCCTCCCTGTGTCCCACGTCCGAAGCCGGCCTGGCTCTCCCGCCTCAGTCCCAACACTGCCTCCTCCAGGAAGCTCTCATAGTCTCTGTCACAACGGGCCTCTTCCTTCCTTCACGGGCAGCTCGGCCCTCCTCTGGCCTCCGTGGGCTCTGCCTGCCGTTCTCATCGATGGCAGTTCCCCTCCTCCACGCGGCAGGGCGAGGTGAGCAGGGCATGCGGGTCCCACCTGGAGCCAGCTCGGGCAGAACGAGGCCCGGCCCAGTTCACTGGCTGCGTTGTGGGAAGGGTGAGGACGCAGGAGGGATGCAGGAAAGAGCAGCCGGGGGTCTGAAAGGCCTCCGAGGGCATTGGCGCCCCATCTCTCATCTCTGCCCCTTTCGTGTTCTGGCTGTATCCTCTGTCTCTTCCAAACCTTCTCCAAAGACTCACAGCTTAGCAGGAGACACAAGACAATTCTCCCCACCCTCCCTATGGAAGAAAAACCCCAGGGAAGAGCTCTGATTGGCCTGCCTGGGCCAGATGCTCACCGCTGGACCCATCAGCTGAGGAGCGAAGCCACGGGGTGGGGGACGGAGACCCCGGAGCAGGGGATGGAGGGCTGCCCGCTCCAGCCCTGGGCCCCACATGCTGGGTGGGCGCGCGGCTGTGCCGCCTGCGCCCGGAGCACAGGATGTGGGAAATGAGAGTGAGCGCTTAGGCGAGTGGGCTCGGAGCTCCAGCCGGACACAGGTGGCCAGGGGGCTTCTTTCCATATATTCCTGCATTTAATCCGCACGCTGCTACTTCCCCGGAGTAGACTCTCGGCTTACTAAAGGGCCTGCGTCTGATAATAAGCCATGAACTGTTAGCACTTGGGTGTCTCCTCGGGAAGCATTTTCGCTACCCCTCCTACCCCTCCTTGTCAGATGGGAAGAATGGGTGCAGGGAGGCTGAATGACTTGCCCCAGGGCGTGTGGTTAGCAGGTGGCTGAATCCGGATGCAAACCCGGCACTGTTTGACTCCCTGGCCCGTGGCTCTTCAGACAAAGGAGCCAAGACTTTTTTTTTTATTTTTTTTTTAACCTCACAGCTCTGTGGCTTTCAAAGCTTTGAAGGGTGTGGGGCTTTGGGAAGGTAAGGTGGGACCTTTCTCCAAATCTGGGGGGTCAGCCTGGAGCGCTCTCCTTGCGATTCCTGTTTCTGCTGCCCTGAAGTTTTCTCTGCTTCCGTATGTTAAAAAGAAAGAAAACAATTTAACGACAACAACACAAAAAAACTTAGATCATTTGAAAAAAAACACACACAAAAAAGTCTGACTTATGTGAAATTTAATTTAATTTATTTTTATACCAGCAGCTGTCAGTTCAAAGAACAACAACAAAGTAGCCATCTGTGCTTAATTTCATCAATCCACTGCGGATGGTCACGTGAGCGTGGCTTTTGGACTGAGGCAGAGCACGTGGCCAGATCGCAGCAAACCCCCCCCCCCGCCCCCACGGCCCTCTGTCCAGGTGGGGGTCTAGGGGCTCGGCTGGAGCAGGGGGAGGCGGCACCTGGACAGTCGGGTCAAATTTGTTGCCAACGAGGAAAACCCAGCAGTCTCCTCTCCAGGCACAGCAGCCCCCACCCCCCGACTTTTCGTTTTTTGAACCCTGCATTTTCTCACCAACTCCTGCCCGTGGTGAACGGGCAGGTCAGCCCTGCTGAACAGGTGGGGAAACTGAGTCTCGGAGGGCTGTCTCCCCGCAAGGACACACAGCCGAGAAACAGATTCAAACCCTGGTTTGTTGCGTTCCTGGCAGCTTCCCGAGCCTGGACTGCTGCCCACTTTGCTTGGGGTTCGGGGGTCAGAGATGGGCACAGGGCGGGAGGAGGTGTCTGGGTCACCGACAGGAAGCATGTGACAAAAATGGGGTACAGCTTGCTCCCCCTGGGGGCTTCCCTCGACTGGGGGCTGGGCAGGGCGCCTCGGGACTTTGTGAGGAAGGTGGGCGCTGTCCTTCCCCGGTCACAGACCCCAACAAAGGCCTGTCCACGCGTGGGGAACCTGCCCAGGGCATGTGAGGAGTGAGTGATGGACGCAGGGTTTGCTCTTAAATACTGGAACGTGGTGCTCATCCAAACCGCTAGAAAGTGGAAGAACAAGAAGCCCAACTGCAGGGCTGATCTCAGGACCTCACAGCCCGAGAGCTCAGGGATCCACTCGGGATCCTGAGAAGGACCTGCCCAGGGCTGGGTGGGGTCAGCTGCAGCACGCTCCGTTCTCACCGTGAGGCCAGCCCGTCACCCCGTCACGAGGCCCTGGCAGCCTGTCTTCTCTGGAGGGGGCTGGGCCTGGGGGGCTTTGCCAGGCCCCGTTTCTTTGTGATTCAAAGACCCAACTTTGGTATTGAGCTCGTATCTTCCAGGGGCAGTCACGAAACGGGCGACCTGGCAACCCCCCCACCCCCATATAAAGATCCCAAGCCCCTAGGCAGAATCAGAAGTCCCCGTAGGGATTCCTGGGCAGGTCACAGCTTTATTTACTGCGGAATTAAGAGAAGTAAGAGCGAGCAAGTCAGAATCATTAAAATATAGATCAAGAGAGTCACATTTTTCGATTTGCCATATTAAAGAGAAGGGGGGGGAAACACGCCAATTGGCTTGTCATCTTCTCATTCAATAACAGATGGCGGCTGAGTCACCGCCCCCGGCAGTCAAGACGCCGCTGTCTGCCGGCTTCCTCGCTGGGGCCCAGCCACTTGGGACTGAGGGGGCCTGTGGGGGCAGAGAAAGAAGCCCACTCCTCCCGCCTCTTTGCCCAGCCCCATTCCAAGCCCTCACCCCCCCTTGCTTTCTTCTCACAGATGGTACTGTGTCCCCCCCATGTGCCCACCCTGTGCCCCTGCACCCGTGGAGCCCCAGGCAGGTGGGGGAGACGGAAATTGGGACAAGAACATGGTGCCCTGATGCCAGGGTTGTAGGGAGAACAACCATGGGAGCCAGCAGAGATCCCTGACCCAGTCTGCGGGGACTGGGACCAGGACCCATGCAGAACTTGGACAGGGGGTTCTCTACCGTAAGGACCATGGAGGCAGCCACTCCTGGACCCTCTGATCCCCCCGGAGTCTAGGTCTTCTTGCCTGGAATCTGCTCCTTTCTACCAAATTCCCTGCCTCCTGCTCCCCATCCCTCCACCCCCCTGCATTCCTCCACCCACCGTTTCCTCTAGCCCCTACTGGGCACCTGCCACCTGCCTGGCCCAGGGGTGGGCTCAGAGAAGCACAGTCCCTTCCCTGCGCGGACATTCTGACCCCAAGACAGTCATTTGCATGTCCTTCTCCCTGGCCCGCCGGTTCCCACCACTGTTGCTCTGGGGCACTTGTGTGCACACCCCACTGCTGCGGATGTCTCCCCGCTGGGCAGTATGTGTTGGATGCCGTCCCACAGAACTCTTGGTGGGCTGAGCAGAGCGGTAGCCATGGCTGCAGGGCCATTTGGAGAGTGGGAGAGGGTCTGTGATGGGCCGATGACTTTTAACAAGGTCTCTTTCAAGGACAAATTTGGAACATCTAGAATTTTTGTAGGAGTTGCGTTTAATCTTTGGATGGGTAGTATGGACATTTTAACAATATTAATTCTGTTTCATGAACATGGGCTATCTTTCCGTTTGCGTCTTCTTGAATTTCTTTCATCAAAGTCTTATAGTTATCATTATTTCCAATGGAATGGAAAGGATCTTTCACTTCCTTGGTTAAATTTATTCCCAAGTATTCTATTATTTTGAATTTGAATGGGATAGTTTTCTTTGCTTCTTTTTTTGATGTTTCATCGCTTGTGTATAGAATCCCAACCAATTTCCCTACATTGATTTTTATATCCTGGAACTTTACTGAATTTTTTGGCTAGTTCCAGTGGTTTTGTGGTGGGGACTTTAGGATTTTCTATGAATAAGAGCTTATCATCTCCAAATAGAGACAATTTTACTTTTCCTTTCTGGTTAAATACCTTTTATTTCTTTGTCTTGCTTAATTGCTCCAGCTCGGACTTCTAGGACCAGGTTGGATAGGAGCAGAAAGAGTAGGCATCCTTGTCTTTCCTGATTGTAGAAGAAACGCTTCCAACCTTTCAATGCTCCGTATGATGTTAGCTGAGGGCTTGTCGTATATGGCCTTTACTATGTTGAGGTATGTCCCAGTTTGGTGAGGGCTTTAATCGTGAAAGGATGTTGTATTTTGTCAAATCTGCATCTCTTGAGATGATCATATGATCTTTACCTTTCATTCTATTTGGGTTACACTGATTGATTTGCAGAGGTTGAACCATCCTTGCCTCCCTGGGATAAGTCCCACTTGGTCATGGTGTATGATCCTTGTAATGTGCTCTTGAGAATTTGGGCCACTGGAGATTTGCAGCTTGTACCCCTGGTCCCTCCCCCGGGGGTCACAGACCCAGTTGGAATCTGGGCCCCATGAATGGAGATCTCTCTCCATTTTAGATTTTTTTTTAGATTTAGATTTTTTAGATTTTTAGATTTAGATTAAAGAATCTAAAATCCTTTAGATTTTAAAGGACACAAGGCTTTGCCATGATGCATGATAAATGTCAAAACTCTGGTTTCTGTCACATGCACAGGGAAATAATATCACGTGTGTAAAACAGCCAGGTGCCTCTTACACACCATCACAAGTGCCATGGACACCAGTCCAGCTTCATAGAGTGACCCTGGATCTGGGAGTCCCAGCTGGGTTTTAATTGACCAGGCATTTGTTCCTTAAGCACTTTAGAAATAATAACTTATTTGACCTCCAAAGCGCATGTGGAAATGGCTTTGCTGGGTCCCAGCAGTGGGAACAAAAAAATTCCTTCTTTCTCCGTCCCTTGGACTCCTCTTGAGGCAAACGGAAGGAGCAGTCCCTATGGCCTGAGTTGTGGGGGGACCCAACAATGTAGGATGGGCCTGCCCAGGAGGGGGCCTGGCCCCCTGGAGGAAGACAGTAGCAACACTGGGTTTTCGGGTCACAGGTGTCCCCGGGAAAAGTGTTCAGAATGTCCGGGTCATAAGGCTCCCCCCAGGAGCCCAACTTCGGGATGTTTGTATCCAGATGTTGCTGCTTCTCTGTGGCAGTGTCTTTGCTCTCAATGCTGGTGTCGCAGGAGGAGCAAGTCTGACACCGCCTGGCATTGGTTGGTAACGGTCAGTCACCTTTGCCACCCCCCCCCCCCCCCGGGCATCCTGCCTGGCCTGGAACTCCAGGCTGCCTGCTCTGGCCTTAATGGGCTCTTTGGGTCTGTGGGATGAATTATGAAATTCTTTGCATTTTTTTGGTGCAGCGACATCTGGTCTTGTTGACCCACAGCCCTTGATGAATGAGTGATGAAGTCTTTTTCCCGTCTCCCTTGCTGGCTCATGTCTCCCACCTGTTTGAAATCAATATTCTCTGGTCAGTATGCCTCTGCACTGTGCCACAGTCCGGTCTCACTCCAGACAGCTCCGCACTAAAGCGTTGGCTGGCGGGTCCCCTCCCTGCTGGCCCAGCTGGCGACATGACTTCTGGGGTCTCAGTTGGAAGCTCGCTGGGCCCAGTATTGGTGGCAGTCCCTCTTCATCCAATGTTCCCTGATGCTGACAATCCAGCAGGTCCAAAACCTCACTCCCTCTCTCCAGGTCTGCTCCTCTTGGCTTTGGGATTTCTGCATGGATCCCTACCACCCACCCAGTCACCAACCAAGAAACCTGCATGCCTACAAGGTCACTGACAAATTTTATGGGGTTCCATCCTAAACGTTCTAGGCCGCTCCCTCTTTTCTCCTGTTTGTAAATCCTGTTGAGGAACTCTGTGATTTCCCTGTCTCTGATCTCATTCCTTCCTAAGCTGTCTTCCCAACAACTACACAAATAACCCAAGACACACATCTCAAACATTTGCCACCCCACCCCCCAAGGTGAAGCCTGGGGTCATGAGCATTGCGTGCACCTTGCTCGGGACTGTCCTTCTGCTCCCGGCATCTCCCACTCGCTCCTGGTCTTTAGGTGGGCTTCTCTCAGTTAAGAACACCCTTTCCACCCTCTTGAGATGCCAGTGACTCTTTCAAAATCTGAGTCCTTTCTGGTTTTAATCCGTATTCCTTCTGTGTCTTACAGACCGATACTTCTGGTAATTTTCCTCCCACCGGCTTAGAGCAGAGAGGCCAGGAGTTGACTCGGGGGAGTCACTGGGGTGGGGACTTTCCCAGGCCCCTCTGCACCTCAGTGGAGCCTCAGGACTAGCTCTTGCCAAGGGACCCGAGGGGAAGGGGTCTGTGCCCTTCCAGACTTGGCTCCTAGCTTGTAGGTCTCTCACCTCTCTTCTGCCCTTTCCCGGGCCAGTGTGCACAGAGCTCAGAGTCCTGCTGGAAGATGCTGGAACTCCATAGGGGCATGAGTCTGGGAATCTGAATCAGAGCTTAGAGGAGAGCTGCCCACTGACCAGAAATGCCTATTTTGGGCTTTTCATCGGAGAAAGAAAAACTTCCATGAGGATGCTTTTGAGTTGGTTTATGGCAGCAGCTAACATTACCCTACATCAAGGATAAGCAAACCACAGCCCAAGGTCCGAATCTGCCCACCACTTACTTTTATAAATAAAGATTTATTGGAACACATGCCCATTCACTTACACGTGGTCCGGGGCGCTGTCCAGCTGTGACGGCAGAGTCAAGTAGCTGTGACAGAGATCACGTGACCCACAAGGCTGGAAACTCTCTGGCAGTTTATGGAAAAAGTTTACTGACTCCTGCTTTCAACGAATGTACTCTTTTGTATTATTTGATTATTTGATTCAAATCAAATCGGTGTTGGATTCTTCTACTGGATGAAGCTCTAAAACGTAATCAGTGAGTCTGTCTATGTCATGTCCGGAGAGCACCTAGCCCAGTGTAGGTCGAAAGAGAACGGTTCCATGGGTGAACGGATACTGCTCGACGGCCGTGGGTCTCCACTGACACTCCACGGCTGAGTCACCCAGGAAAAACCGACATTTCCTTCCTTCATGCTTTACGACTCAGATATGGGGCCGTTCAGATGGGGCCTGGGTCTGCCAGCCTCCCTCCAGGTGGGGAAAGGTAGCATAACCTGGGGAGAAGGCGTCTCTCACCTCCTTCCAGAACTGTCTGAGAGGCCAGGAGGATGCTTCACGCTCCTGGCCGCTCAGAGTCCCGGCGCATGGACATGGGGTATGACGCTGTGTTCTTGCGCATGAGCCTCTGTAGGACCCCTCCAGGAGGGGTCCCCCAGAGACTCGAGTGTGTGTGTGTGTGTGTGTGTGTGTGTGTGTGTGTGTGTGTATGTGTGTGGAGTGGGCTGACTGCGCAGTGCTAGGGGCCCATGTCAGTTGGTAGGAGCAGCAAACAGTGAGATGTGGGCCCACCTGTGTTCACTAAGCGAACATATCGGGACGTCTTACCAGGCTTTGAGCACAGTCTCGAGCTGGGCAGGTTGGAGGGGGGTGTTGGGAGCATGATGAAGCTGGGCCCCTGTTCTCCTGACCCTGGGGTCCAGTGGGGGTTACACCATGGACAGAGGACAGTGGTTCTCTCTTGGCTTAGTCCAACCCTCGTCCCCCCACCAGGTGTCCCATGTGTTGGAAATAGAAGGCTGCTCCGCATACAGAAGACCATTTAATATTTCATTTGTTCTTGGGATTTTAAACAAAGATATACAAAACTGTCTGCGGGCGCTGCTGTAACCAGATTGAGGAATGTCCGCTAAAAGCAAGGTCATTATTATTTTAGTGGGCTCGAGAGGCTGGAACACAGGTGAGAATTGGACTTGCACTCAGCCTCTTGGTCTTGGTGACTCGAAGCCTCTGTGCACAGAGCCAAGCTCCCGGATGGGAGAGGGGGCGGGAGGAAGGGAGGGACGGTCCATGAGTCATGGCGGGGGTTGGAGTTGAAAGACTAAGAATAAAGGATATACTATAACTGGCCTTGGCTTGACCGACCCCGACCCCTGACCCCTGGTATCTCGAGCCCTTGGAGTCTACTACATGCCCAAACCAGGGCTTCTGTTTCCTCCCAGGTCCCATCTGAGACCAAGCGGATTCTCTCTCTTATCTTGGGGAGTGGTGGGAGATCGCCTACCAGCTCCCCCAGAACACTGGCAGGGTTTCTGAGCACCCCAGGAATGGGACCCAGGACACCGCATAGAACCCCATCCAGTGCAGGTGACAATACCACATGTCAAGAAGCCCTGGCAGAGTGCTAGAGCATTCTATAGTCTGGTTTTGCTTTAGACCTCTGCAGGATAGTCCTCAGAGGCTTACAAAGAATGCATTGCTTAAACGGGGTGATGGGGGGGCACCTGGGTGGCTCAGTGGGTTAAGCCTCTGCCTTCGGCTTAGGTCATGATCCCGGGGTCCTGGGATCGAGCCCTGCATCGGGCTGCAAGCCCTTTCCTGCCTCCCCACCCACCCTGCAGGGTGGAGAAGGACGGTCGGTGACATCAACAAGACGCCGTGCTCCGGGCAGGCTCTGGGACCCTGTCTCTGCACGGCCTCCTCCGGCTGCTTCCCAGGATTCTGAGGCTCTGGTGAGCCGGAACCTGGTTTGCAGAAGACATGAGCGCAAGGAGCCTTGGGGTCAGTCCAGTGCTCAGTCCCCCTGGAGCAATGAGAATCAGAAATCAGAGAGAAGGGCTCACCCAAGGTCACCAGACTGGAGCCTGCATTTCTCCATTCTCCATCAAATTTGCTAAAAATAAAATCTGAGAACTGCCCACCTGTGCACCGTGCTTAGTGGCTGGCAGGTGGCAAAGCATTCTGCTTTCGTCCTGACAAGGATGCTGGGAGATAGTCGGGGCGGAGACTTTCATCTCATTTTGCTGATGAGGAAACAGGTACATTGGCAAAGAAACGGCTCCTTGGAGATTGAAATTTCGATCCCAACGCACAGACATCCTGGATACATCCTCCCTCTCTCCCTTTTCTATCCTCCCCATGCCCTGACCCATCCTTGCTTCCCCCATTAGGCTTATGCCGTTCCTACTGAACTCCCTGCAGACAGCAGAACTCTCAGAGATGTGATGGCATTTGGGGACAGTCGGTCCAGATGCCTCGCATGGCGGATGAGGGCACAGAGTCTCCGGAACACCATGTGACCTGCCTGAGACTCCTTGGGGGCCGGGGTCAGGTCCTTGGGTCCTGGTGCAACCGTCTTTCCATCAACCTGCATGCCCCGCGGGACAGACACAGAGGAATGTGGGACACTGGGTTTGGCACATTTTCAGGACACATCGATGTGCCCTGTAGTCCACACGTGGTCACACTTGGTCACTCCTCTACTTGGAAGCTGGCCAGCCACGTTTGCATCTCGACAGATTTCATTTGCTGAATTCCAAGCTGGGCTCTATGGGTGACCGTCATCAGGAAGGTGTGACATGTGACCGTCATCAGGAAGGCCCTGGATGCCCCCTCCCCCTACTTCCTTGGGGACTGGCTGATCTGTCTTCAGGAAGAATCCTCTCCCACCATCTTCCCGATCAAATGGAGGTGGGAGCTCATTTCCCCACACTGGTAGCTCCCAGGCACTCTCTCCGTACTTACCTCCTGAGAGTAGGTGCTGGCCTGTGCCACCCCATCCAGGTCCTCCCCTCTCTGGCCACGCTGCTTGCCTGTAAAGGAAGGCTGCGTGTGTGAGTGTGCATGCGTGTGCCTGTGCGTGCACGCGTGTGGTCCACAAGGGCCCTTCTCAGCTCCAGGCTTCCTGGCCCTGGCTGTCTGTATTTCTGGGATGAAGGTGTGATGCTGATGGTATTCGCACATGCAAGTGTGTCCCAGTTGGCCCCAACACACCCTCCTGCCTGCAACCTGAGGAGGCCCCACCAAAAGGGGCTCAGCTCCCACCAACATTTAGACTCAACCCTGCATTTCCACCTGGAATTGCTCATTTCTCTTTCAGCAGACTGGGCTACAAAAACGAACACACAGTCGTGTAGTATTTAAATTAATCAGACTCCGAGCCCCTCCCGGCGGTTTCTGGAGTGCCCTGTGCTGCTTCCCTTCCTAAAGTCTCCCATCACCATCCAGGAACTGCCCGTGTGGACTCTGCGAAGACCTTGGTCCCTGAGTCCACATTGAAATCCGACTCAGACACTCCCCCTTGAGGCCGGAGGTCTTCATCACAGCCACTAGAGAGGGATGGCCCCAGTAGGTTCCTTTTTGTGCCAGGGTGGCTGAACCAGACCATGTTCCAGCAACAACCCTTGCCCCCTCAAGAAACCAAGGGTCACCTCACAAGATCTCTTGTCCCTCACCATGCTTTCCCCTTCAGGAGTCCCTGGAATTTTCTGTCAGTGGGCCCATGATTGAGCCATTTCAGTACCTTGAATTTTAGTTTGTATATGGCTACTCATCCAAAAGACTGTTTCCCAGTTTCCCTTGCAGCTAAGTGAATAATTTATGGGCAGTGAAGGATAAGCATAAATATCCCGTGGGACTACCAGGAATTTCTCTTAACAAGTTAGAAGCGTGCCCTTCTTTCATCCTTCCTCTGTCTGGCTGTTTGGAATGTAGATATGATGGCTGGAACCCGGCAGCCATTTCAGATCGTAAGGGTCACACCATAGTGATGGTGGACCAGTATGCTAAAAGAGCCCAGATTCTTGATGGCCCTGTGTCCCTTACCAGTTTTGTGTTTCCTACTACTGGATCTCTTTAATGTGAAAGAGAAATAAATTTCTCTAGCATTTGAATTACTGTTTTTGGGGGTTTTCAGTCACATGTGGTTGAACGCAGGTCCAACAGATATGCCAAGCAAACTTGATTTCTAAACAAAGGGGAACCCTGAGGGTATTTGCGGACCTCACATGTTCCCTTCCCTGGGGTGGCTCTGGAGGCTGCCTTCTGCAAGGGGACACACAGATCCTTGTGTACCTTGCTTAAGAACAAGAGACAATAGTTACAATCTGTTAATCCCATCTGTTTTCCATAAGAGGGGGAAATGGTTAGTTACATGGTGATGAGAGAAATTCTAAGGCCGGGTGGAGGGGATGTTCTGAGTGTCCCCTAACAGGGACACTGGAAAAGGAGAGGACACAAAGAAGAGATGTTCATGGCACCCATCACAGGGGACTTTTTATCTGCACTCACAGAGTTTGTAATTTCAAAGCCCATTTTCATTCTTTATAAACACATTAACTCTTGCTTCTCCTTCTCTCAGTAAGTGTTCCTGGTGACATCAATACTGGGCCCATTTTACAGGGACAAACTTGAGGCTGTGGGGTAGTAAGTGGTGAAGCTGGTCTGCCTGGCTCCTTTTTGTTGTACTTTCTCTTAGCGGAGGCAGAACAATCTAGGAACCACATATCCTAGACTTCCCAGAAAAAATTCAAGTTCATTAAATGCTGTGTTCTCTCCCACCCCTCAAAGCATATTTGTTCTGGAAAGAACACACACACTGAGGTCTGGTTTGGCGAATATACCGGTCATTGGGAAAACTTAACCTTTTAAAACCATCCTTGAAAGTAGCATGCATTTCTGAGAAGCAGAACATGCTGGGGAGTTTAGAAGAAGTCAGAGAAGACTTCCTGGAGGAGGTGGGCTCGGATCAAGGTATAGAAATAATGCTGAACTGGGATGGAAGAAAGGTCTTGGGGGGTGGCTGGAACTCCAGAGAGGAGGTAATGACAAGGAGATGGTCATGGAAGGTAAGAACATTCTGGAAGAAGGAAGAGTACATGATATGCAAAGACCTTTCTGGTGAAACATCCGTGATGCTTATGAGGAATCTGGAAAGGGCAAGAGGAGAGCAGAGTGGATGAGACCAGGTGACGGTCCCAGTGAGAGATGGGGTGATGCCACAGAGCGGGCAGAAAGAGAGGACAGGAGGACAAGAGGTTGAAGAGGCCTTGAGGAGGCCAACAGGAAATGGTTGGCCTGGTATCGCCGCACAAAATGACAGATGGCCTTTTTTCTCCACAGTGAGGCCTGTGGTCAGCACACACAAATTCGTCATTAATGCTGCTCTCTAGGCCCATGCATCTTCTTTAAATATTTGCTTCAAGTTAAGTTTGTGAGCTCAAAGAGAAGGTGATTTTCTATTAATAAAAACTGTATTCAGAAACAGATTCACTTGCTAATTCTCTTCCAACAATTTTAAGCAAACATTTCCTACACTTTTGTTGTTTGTAGTTCTTCTTCTCCGGTCAGCTTTGAATGCGAAGCAGTGTCTTACCTATGGAAAAAAAAAGATTGAAAAGGCGTTGAAGTATTTAAGTCTTATCCATGGGTGGGGTGATTATAGGTGATCAGTTATTTTTCTTTGTGTTTCTTAAGTTTCTTTCACTGAGTGGAGGGGGATTAAAAATCAGGCTCCCTAAAGCAGGGTGAGAACACAGGTTGCTCCAGATTTCTCCTCTGATTACTGCTGGATAGAAGCAAATACAAGCTCTCTTCAGACCTTTGAGGGGGAAATGTTTGGGGCCAGGAGCTATGTGCCCACCACGTGTCTCTCGCGAACGAACGACACGGGGACATATCCTTAGATAGGCAGAGACTGGGGAACGATGACTCTTGTCACCTTCCCGGGAACCAAAGACGTGTAGCCAAGGGAGAGATGAGTCAAAATGAAGACGGTGGTGTCCGGGGCCGGCCCCCAGCGCTGAGGCCAACACAGGCAGGGGTATGAGCACTGTTCTAGGCACAGCAGCATGATAGAATGGAAAAAGCCCCCCAGAATTCGTGAAAAAAAATAGATTTATAAAATTAAAAACTATCTGAAGAAGAGGCTAGATCTGAAACCCCACACCGGAGCCACCAAGACTTGGGGGCCAGCAAGGAGGGGAGGCGTTGGAGCAGGACTGGAGGCACAGAGCACGCAGCCAGGCTCTGCCACACTGTTCTCGACGTGGGCACATCTAGAAATAGAAGCCGGGGTGTGCACTCGCGTCTCTTAAAGGAGAGATAGCTGCTAGAACCCGAATCATGACAAGGTACGCTAGATGAATGCCGCGAGCAGACGTCTCACGTCTGCCTGAGAAGGGAAGGGCCCCACGCTGGCGCTGTCTGCAGGAAGGGGGACTGCCACGGGCAGGGGCGAGGGGGGCTGGGGTCCCAGGGGCTCATCTCCAGGGACTTGGCGAATCTTTAAGAACAAGGTAGCAGGCATTTTGAATCAGCTTCCCTGGGAGCCTGGCTGGCTCTGATCGTGGAGCATGGGACGCCTGGTCTTGGGGTCGTGAGTTTGAGCCCCATGTTACTTTAATTAATTAATTAATTAATTCGAAAATAAAACCATCTTTACTGACATATACTAGAATGTACAAACAACAGCTCGATGCTTCAGCCCACAGTTTCGCACACTCTGGCCCGCACACCAGAGCAGCCATCGGCGCTGGTGCTCGAAGCTGTTGCCCCAAACGTTCCCTCCATGGCCCCTCCCCTCCCACAGAACAGATAAAAGTGAGCAAAGCTTCTAATGAAAGTTAAAGACTCACAGAATAATAGTCACAATGAAGTGTCTCCTTTTGCGCACAGAAATAAAGAATTCACCTTATTTTTAGGCGTCCGTGGGACAATGACCAGAGCCCGGGATACGTTAGACCTTAAAAATCCAAAAAATTTTTTTGCATTCCAAAAAAAACCCCACCAAAAACCAAAAAAACAAAACAAAATGAAACAAAACAAAAAACCACCCCCCAAAACCATAAATTTTGCAGGTTCACAGTATTAAATGCATTATTTATCAAAAAAGAAAGTTAAAAGAGGTATGATTGAAGCATTCAATTCAATAATCTAGAGAAGCAGGAACTGCAACCACAATAAAATAAAAAAGGTAAAGCCCAACTTAATGCAGGAAAAAAAACACAGTTGACAGGGAAATGTGAGTGGATTTGAAAAATAAAAGTAAACTTTAATAATCCAGTGACTCTAATTAAATAAAAAGACACAACACACATACGAAATGGCTAAGATGCGATTGCAGAGAGGGAACTTACGAAGAGAATAATATACAGAACTATGCTAACGCTTTGGAAATCTTGATGAAAATAAGCAATTATCTGGAATGCTATAAATTACCAAAAATCTTGAGAGAATATCAAAATCTTCCATGATTACAGCACCCATTGAAATTTTAATAAAAATACTTTCAAAAGAAGGTACTTTCCTAGGCCTGGTAGTTTGTTTGTTTTTTTTTAATTAATTTTATTTATTTTCAGCGTAACAGTATTCATTGTTTTTGCACCACACCCAGTGCTCCATGCAATACGTGCCCTCCCTATTACCCACCACCTGGTTCCCCAACCTCCCACCCTCCGCTCCTTCAAAACCCTCAGGTTGTTTTTCAGAGTCCATAGTCTCCCATGGTTCATCTCCCCTTCCAGTTTCCCTCAACTCCCTTCTCCTCTCCATCTCCCCATGTCCACCGTGTTCTTTGTTATGCTCCACAAATAAGTGAGACCATATGATCCTTGACTCTCTCTGCTTGACTTATTTCGCTCAGCATAATCTCTTCCAGTCCCGTCCATGTTGCTACAAAAGTTGGGTACTCATCCTTTCTGATGGAGGCATAATACTCCATCGTGTATATGGACCCCATCTTCCTTATCCATTCGTCTGTTGAAGGGCATCTTGGTTCTTTCCACAGTTTGGCGACCGTGGCCATTGCTGCTATAAACATTGGGGTACAGATGGCTCTACTTTTCACTACATCTGTATCTTTGGGGTAAATACCCAGTCGTGCAATTGCAGAGTCCTAGGGAAGCTCTATTTTTAATTTCTTGAGGAATCTCCACACTGTTCTCCAGAGTGGCTGCACCAACTTGCATTCCCACCAACAGCGTAAGAGGGTTCCCCTTTCCCCACAACCTCTCCAACACACGTTGCTTCCTGTCTTGCTAATTTTGCCTAGGCCTGGTAGTTTTACGTATAAAAGTTATTGAGAATATTTAGGATCCGACGTGTAACTTTTCCAAAGCACAGAATAGACCAAACGCTCCCCAAATAATCCTGCACACCTGAAATAATCTCATCATCACCAGAATCTATCAAAGCTAACCTCTAAACAAGTGACTTGTCTCACTCACGAACACAGCTATGAAAATACTTAACAAAACACTCACATGTCAAATTCAGTAGCACGCTAATTTTTCATTGAAGTCTGGCAGACTTGGTCCCAGGAGTGTGGGAATGGTTTCATGGTGCGGGTAATCCGCCGGAGAAGAAACCGCACCGATAGGTCATATGAGAAAACAAATAAACAAACATGTGATGATCTCAATCGAGGCCCAAACAGCATTTGGCCAAAATGATCATTTATCCCCGTTCTTGAGCAGCACCATTTAACAGAAGAATAGTTTTTCCTGGTTGCTGACCACCCAGCTAAGTGCTAATGGGGTCATCGTATTAACTATCCGTAGTGACCTTGACATGGGCCTGCTCTACCCACAGCCTGACCCTCCACCTTCTCATTAGACCCTAACTCCTTCCCATCTCGGGGACCTCGTGCAATCCGTTAACTCCCTCTTTCCTATACTTGCACCTTTTCTGTGCCCCCCCCCCCCCCAATCTAGCTCTTTCAACAAACTAAAGATCTTTAAAATTTTTTTATCTGGAGGCACCTGGGTGGCTCAGTCAGTTAAGTGTCTGCCTTCGGCTCAGGTCATGATCCCAAGGTCATGGGATGGAGACCCACATCGGGCTCCCTGCTCAGTAGGGCGCCTGCTTCTCCCTCTGCCCCTTGCCCTGCCTGTGCTCTCTGACTGTCTTCTCTCAAATAAATAAATAAAATCTTAAAAATCTTTCCTTGACCCCCTGTGACTCTCCCCATTGAAGACTTCCTGAAATCTTTGTCTGTTCATCCTCTTTTCTGATGCTCCAACCCTGGGCCCACCCCCGGCTGGTTTCTGCTCCTTTCAGCCCCTGAACCGATTTCCTGGGTGACCAGCACGCTGCCCGGCCCACGTGACACGCGGCTCTCGGGGAAGGCGCACAGCCTGGGATGGTGAGTACAGAGGCACACGCGTGACCAGGGGCAAGCCGTGCTCATGAAAGAGCCCCCAATCCAGGGACGCCATGAAGACAGGAGGGGAGTCCGGCGTTCCCGCAGGGGTGTCTCGTTTGGTGGGCGGCTCCGCTCCTGGCAGTGACTCAGGCATTCGGTTCCTCCATCATCCTGTCACTAACGAAAACAATAATCACTTATGTGCAGATGGTGTTTTCCACTTTACAAAGCACGGATGTTGTACAAAGCGCAAGACCCCTCTGAGCGATTGATCATTCTCCCAGTTTTGTAAATAACGAGCCCGAAGCTCTGAGCCGTCGCCGAGCAGACCAGCCCCCCTGCAGCTACAAAGAGGACGGGTCCCATGTCACATGGCAACGGACCGGGGTCACTTTCTCGGGTTTACGGCCCTGCCCGTGGCGAACCCGTGAGGGGGGGAGCCTGCCAGCAGGTGCTTTCCTGAGACTGCAGGCTCAGAAAGTTCCCTCACTTTCTGGAAGTCTCTTCTCTCCCCCGCTGGAGTCTTTCCAGTGGGCCCGGCAGCCCCCTCCCATGTGTATTCGGGGTCCTGCCAAAAGCTTCTCAAATGTTCCCCAAGAAAAGGCCAGACCTGTTCATTGGGCTCCGGGGCTGGCCAGACACCACCCTCGTATTCGCTGCATAGAGATAAAACACAGAGGTGACAAGCAGCTTGGGGGAGTTGAAATGTCAGCGCGACACCCCGCAGTCTTTGCCGAGCGTGCAACTCAGAGATGGTAAAGGTTGCCCAAAAAGCAAACTGTCAGCTGGGAACCGAGGGAAGTTCCTCCTCTGGGTTCTTGGCGCCAGCAGCTCCAGAAGAAGCGGTTTGGATGCCAGTAAGCCCACCCTGACTCCCAGGCAAACTGCCGGCAAGTGCCAGCAGGCCGCTCCGCCCGCCGCAGGCTCTAGCCGTCAAACCACTTGTGGCTCCTGCAAGCGCTCCCGTCCCAGTCACCTCCTGCATCCCCTTCCTGAATGCCCCGCCCGCCCCCGCCCCTGCTCTCTCTGCACGCCTGCCCCCCTCCCCTTGTTTCGCATACCCGGGGACCCGCACACAGGAGAGGTTCAGCCAGTCTTTGTGTCCAGGGAGCAGAGGACACTTCCCGGAGCCCCGCCTTTGGAGTGGACTGAAGGCCAAGCCCAGAAGCCCTTCCCACACTGCCCCTGGCAGCCCATCTCTGGGACTCAGTTTCTCCATTTGTAGAAGGATGGGACACCAGCTCGGGGCCCAAAGGCAGACCGGTCTCGGTGTTGTTGCACAATTGCCTGTCCAGGACCCGACTTCCCAGCCTCGACTCATGGCTTCCCTGTGCCCACCCACCCTCTGCTCCCTCTGGGGCTCCTGGAAGCTTGAGCTTGTCCACAGCACAGAACGGCCACCTCAGAGCTGGTGCTTGTATGCGTGCGGCCACCGGCCCGCGGGCGTGTGCTTACGCATGTGTGTACATCTCAGGGAGCGAAGAGGGTGCGTGGGCGTGTGTTGGTTTGTGTCTTTGCATGTCACCTTGTAGATCTGGTCAGGGGGGGCCAGAATCAAGAGGGGAGCGCTGGGGCAACGGACAGAGGGCCAGGCGGGACGCCGCCCAGGAGAGTGGTATGCATACAAGCGGACGATCTACCTGCCACGTGCCTGGCCACCAGCCGTGCCTGTGCCCAGGTGACGGGGTGTGTGTGTCTGCGTGTGTGTGTGTGCGTGTGTGTTACACGTGTTTCTCTGTGAGTACACTCGCACGCGTGCTCATCGTGTGTGTGTGCACGTGTGTGTGCACGTGTGTGCAGGTCCCACCTTGGACCTCTTCGGAAGCCAGGGGGGGTGTTCTGGAAGGCAGGTGGAGGCTTTGGGAAGCAGGCAGCCTGCCGGCACCACCACTCACCTTTCCGCTTTTCCCCGATCTCAAGTATTGATTGTCACGTCTGAAAATGCTGGAATGGCAGCCGTGGTTCTCTGAGCCAAAGTGCCGTGTGAACTGTGAAAACTGTCTACCCCGTGTGGGAGGCAGAGACGGCTTCCTATTTTAGTCTTCTGTGAGACTCCAAAGGTTAGTGGTTTCTGCAGAGCAGACCTCAGGGTCACACATGGGAGCCCTTCGCAGATGTTCCGGCTGGCTGCTGGTGGCCAGGGAGACTTTTCTGGGGTGCACGGTGGCCCTGGGAAGGGACTTCTCAGCCTGTTGTCCTTCTGGCTTTGGAGGCACAGAGTTGTGAGGGACTTCAGAGTCTCACGTCTTGAATCTTTCCCACTCAGACCTGGGCACAGACATTCAGCGGCATGTCTGAGGTTATACAGAGCAGATGAGTAAACCCAGCTGTGTCCCACCCCAAAGGGGACATGGAACAAGCAGAGGCTGTAAGCGGGAGCGGTGGGGGGTGGCCGGCAGCAGGCCCAGGGAAGGCGGCAGACCAGGCAAGGACCTGGGGCTGTCCCATGAGCAGTGGGAACCATGGGTGGTTTTTGAGCGGGAGAGGCATGCGCTCTTTGGCATGTTTCAGGGAACTTCACCTGACCTCTCCTCGGTGCTGAGTAGTTTTAGGTGGGACCGAAGCTGGGAGGTCCCCTGGCTCTCTGGGAGGCTCTACAGGGGTCAGGCCTGTTGAGGGGGGGATGGAGGGAAAGCAGAGCTTCAGCAGGTGAAAAGGGCAGGGGGGTGATCCGGGCAGAAGAAACGCAGTTGTTACGGCAGTGGGGGCAGTACCAGGTGCTGGGGAAGCCAGGTGGCCCACGGGGATCTGAGGGTCCCCACCAGCAGGAGGCCAGGCATTCGGGCTGTGAGTGCTGTTGGGGACACTGGCTCTCCCTTGAGGGGGTCCCCCAGATCCACACTAGCAATGGGGGTGTGGATTACTGAAGGCAGGGAGGGGTACAGCTGCGGGGGCAGTGGGCTCCTTCTGGAGGGGCTTAAGGCCCCTCACGCCAGCTGTGAGAGGATGCAGAGGGCCCCCCCTCCGCTACACCCCCCTTCTCCTGCCCAAGCTCTCTTCAGACATGCCTGGGGGGCTAGAGAGACGGTTAACCCCTCCCTGGCAAGTCCTGCATGAAATGGGGGAGAGGCTGTGGGCTTGTGGGTCCTCTCTGGGGGTCCCGGGGAAGGGGAGCATCCAGCATGCTGAGGTCAGAGGGCAGGGGTCTAAGCACGGAAGCCTCCTGAATGTAGCCCTTCCCAGGGAAGCCCTTCCGCAGGCTGGGTCCTGGGCTCTCCTCGCCACCTCTTACGGAAGGCCGGGGTGGTTCCCTTTTGCAGATGGGGAGCCTGAGACTCGGGGGGGTGCGACGTGCTCAAACAGCACAGCTGGGAGAGGCAGAGCGGGGACCCCCCACCTGCCTGACAGGACAGGGAGTGTAGAGTGTATTGTGAAGACTGTGGGCTCTGGGTTGAGCTGCCCGCGTCTGAATCCCACCACTTCCCCAGCAAGCCAGCCGCTGACCCCTGCTTCCTTATCTCTGTGAGCCCAGCGCCCACCTCGCAGGCTGTAGTGGGCGGGGGGCGGGGGAGGTGAGGAAACACGGAGAGTGTTCGAGAATTGTCTGCTGCACAACAGTGCTCAGCAAGTCCCGCTGTTCTTAGGGTCAGTATCTGACTCCGGAGCCCTCCTCCTCCCTCTGAGGCAGGATGCTGGCACACACGTCATTGTCTTCTGATTCCCACCAAATTCTCACCAAAATCTGCTTCCATTTGCTAGGCATGTCATAACAAAGCACCACACACTGGGGGGCTCACCCAACAGATGGTTATATTCCCACAGTTCTGGAGGCTGGAAGTCCAGGGTCAAGGTGTCCGCTGAGCTGGTCCCTTCTGAGTCTGGGAGGCAGAATCTGTTCCTGGGCTGGCCCCAGGTGGCTGGCTGGTTGCCGGTGGTCTTCGGTGTTCTTGGCTGGCAGACACATCCTGCTAATTTCTGCCTTCACATTCACAAGGCACTGTCTCTGCGGGTGCCTGTGTCCAAATTTCCTCTTTAATAAAGACAAGGTCATATTCGATTAGGGTCTCCCCTCATGACCTCATCTTAGCCCTATTCTGTTTCAGCTCTGTCTGTGAGCATTGTGGTCTGCTGGGAAAATCAGACACACCAAAGGTCGGTTGACGATGGGGTGATGTGTGCCCTGAAAGAGAGGGCACAGGGTCCCGAACCCGGGAGTGGGGGGGGCATGACTGTGCCCCGCCAGCAGGAGATACAGTAGGCACTCACTGCCTCTGTGGACAGGTGAATGAATGACCACAGATCAGAAGAGGGCATGCGGACGCCAAGTCCTAGACGCACCGAAGCCATTTAAAGAGGCAGGAAGGAATTTCTTGCTCCAGGCTCCAGCAACTTGGGTGTTGAAAGATCAAATTCCTGGAATTCATCTTGTCTGTCTCTTTCGGGCCATCCCTTTGTCAGGCTCATAGACCTGGGAGAGTCCGGTGGCATGCTGGGGCTTGAGGGAGGGGCTCGTTGGGCTCCCCCGGCAGCATCGGTTCCAGATCTTGCCCAACCAGCGCCATGTCTATGTGGTCTCAGCAGAGAATCTTTCCATCGTCTAACTGTCCCCGTCTAAAAACTGGACAGAGAGTCCCTTCGAAATTGATGTCTTGTTTTCTGGAGCCATTAGGTTGATTCCGGGGTGTGGATCCCTGCTAGCTTGCAAGCATGCTCTCAGTTTGAAGGTTCTTTAGGGCTTGAATGACTTATTTCTGTGGCGGAGGATCTGAAGAACTTATAAGGTATTCTCATGCGGGAACTTGGTAATAATTTGTCATTTGGGGACAAAATTGGCAGCGCCAAGATGGCGTCGAACGTCGTGGCAGATGGGGGAGTCACTGACCTGCTGACCTGTTCCTCAAAGATTCACTTTATATCCTGTGTGGTCCAGGCAGGAGAGAGCCCTCTGTCTGCCTGGGACCCTCTTCGCTCTGCCATTGGTTCCTCTAAACACGAAATGAACAGAGTGGCAACATGTGGGGTCCGCCTAAGGTCAGGACTCACCAGCTCCTTCTGACATTAGCCAGAGATGCCTGGCCAGTGTCTAAACTTGGAAGACCAAACCAGCCTTTCCGATATTTCCACCATTAAATTGGCAGCCCTGAAAGTCAGCATTTGTGAGCATTTCAAGTGTGTGGGTGATTTGTTCTAAGCACCATCAATGAGCGAACCTTTGGTGTTTGTTGAACACATGGATGGATGTTTATTCTGGGGCAGATTGAATACTGGTTGAGGCTCTCTGTCTTGCTCATCTTGACATCCCCCAGCTTATCTGCTCTGCCCCTATATATACAGAATCACAGAATTTGGGGTGGGAAGACAAACTTCAGACCGATCGACAAGCAGGACCCTTGCCGATGACAATGAAGAAAGAAGGGTGGTGTCATTGCTCAAATTCATGTAGTAACCTGAAGTGGAGCGTGGGGTGTGGACCAGTCTGCCCGGATTCGCGCCTCTGCTGGCTGGTCACAGGCCAGGCAAGTCTGTCTGACAGGGTTTGAGGTTTGCAGGTCCCCTAAGCAGACGCATCTTCTCCACCGGGTAACCACGGCACTAGCATTTCCATCAGACGCTGGACTCAGGGCGTCGGATCCTCAGGAGACACTCGGGGGTGGGGGAAGGAACCCAGCACTGCTGGGGCTGCGGGCCGGCGATCAGGAGGAAGGAGCCTGTGCTCAGCCAGCATGGTCTGATTCAGAGTGAACACCAAGGGAACAAAGCCCTTAGGGCCAAGGAGAGTGAAGAGAGAAAGACAGAGACAGAGACAGAGGAGAGAGGGAATTCTGCCGGGGTGGAGGGAAGGCCGATGTGGGGGACTGCACAGGGGTCCTGTGTATACCATGGGGCCACGTTAAGGGTGATTCACGCAGAGTCGGGCAGGGTGAGGAGACCGGCCCCATTCCTAGTCTCTCTGTCCATCCCCTAAACCTGAAGACAAAAGGAAATCAGAATGAAGGAGAAACAAGTGAAACCATGAGTGCGGAAAGAATGTAAGATGCAGGCCCGGGATGTACTTAACACTAAAACCGTGTGCATCATCTGCCTGAAACTTACATTGACGAAGCGTCCTGCATTTTTAAAATCTCTCTCTCTCTTTCTTTTTTTTTTTTAAAGATTTTATTTGTTTATTTGACACAGAGAGAGAGAGAGAGAGAGAGAGAGCACAAATAGGCAGAGAGGCAGGCAGAGAGAGAGGAGGAAGCAGGCTCCCTGCCGAGCAGAGAGCCCGATGCAGAGCTCGATCCCAGGACCCCGAGATCATGACCTGAGCCAAAGGCAGAGGCTTTAACCCACTGAGCCACTCAGGTGCCCCTCTCTCTTTTTTTAAAGCAGCTCCACGCCCAACGTGGAACCCAATGCAGGCCTGAGCTCCCAGCCCTGAGACTGAGACCTGCGCTGAGATCAAGAGTCGGATGCCCACCTGGGCACCCCTTGTATTCTTGTTTGCTAAATTTGGCAGCCATCACCCAGGGGAGAGAGGGGCATGGGGCTCCCGGCCTCCTCAACGAACCACTCACCGCCAACCGTCCCAGCAACTTCCTGTCTTGTCTTTAATGTGGGCCAGGGGCATGACGCAAAGTGGGGTTCTGCCAGGCTCAGTCTGCAGGTGCTCTGAGGCTGAGTTCCCATGTGGACACTTAGCAGCCGTGATGGCTAATTTTATATATCAGCTTGACTGGTTCACGGGGTACCCAGATACTTGGTCAAACATTATTGTGGGTGTTCCTGTGAGAGTGTTTTTGGATGAGATTAACATTGAAATCAGTAGCCTGAGCACAGCAGATTATTGTCCCGTATGTGGGTGGGCCATACCTAAGCAGGTGAAGGGCCAACGAGTGCAAAAAAAGGAGGCCTCTCCTCCGAGTAAGAGGAATTTCTTTCTCCTGACTGGCTTTATGTTGGGACATTGGTTCTTTCCAGTCTTTGAACTTGAACTGAAATACAAGTTCTTGCTGGGCCTTGAGCCTTCCAGACCACACAGGAACCGCCCAGTTGGGGTTCCTAAGCCCTGGGGCTTAGGCCTCAGGTTTGGACTAGAATCATAATGTCGACTCTCCTGAGTGTCCAGCTTGCTGACTGCAGAGCTGAGGACTTCTCAGCCTCCATAATCATGTCAGCCAATTCCTTATCATAAAATAATAATGATTCCTTATAATAAATATAAATAATAAATAAATGCTAATTCCTTAAAAGGAATTCCTAAATATTACGTATGGGTCCTGCCTGTCTGGGGACGCCTGACTGGGACAGCAGCCATGGTGACGGGGAGTCAGAAGCTCCCGTCCTCATGGCCCCCTAGAGCTGCCGCTGCTCCCTGTGGCTGGCTCCATGTACGTGAGTGTGCTGAGGGCCCGCTGGACACCAGAGGGCAGCTGAGGCACTGGGGGGACCCAGCAGAGGCCGCCGCAGTGGGCGCTTGTCTCCTGTCCGCACGGCCACTGAGGGGCTCTGCGGTGAACACTGATTCTTCGGGAGGGAAATGTGCTTCTCGTCTCTTCTATAATCCACCAGGATGGCACAAATCTGCCCTGTAAAAGCAAGAAAAATGTCATATGGCAGGAAGGCAGATGGGGAGGAGGCATTCACTTAGTGCCTTCTGTGAGCCAGGCTCCCCACAGACAGCGTTTCATTCTGTTGTCATCCTTGCGAGGGCCTCAAAGCACAGGACAGGATCCCGAGACGGTCATCGGTTTACGCCACACATCGTGACTGGCCCGGTGTGTTATGGTTTGTGTACGTCAGTGAGAGACCCTGGGACCCACCACCGAACACGGGAACCAGGACGTTGTCCATAACTTCCTCGCCCCACCCAGCACCTCTGCTCTCCCCTCACCCCTGTGGCCACGCTCCTGAACTCGTGTGTGAAATTAAACAAGAAAGTGATCCAGTTTTCCACATGGAAGTATTAGAAGAAGTATGTTGTCTGGTTTTACATTTTTAAAACTTCAGAAAAAGGCATCTCTTGTCATGAACTTCCCAGGAGTCATGTGGAGCGGGCTTGCTGTGCCCATCTCACAGGTGGGCAAGCAGAGTCCCAGCATGAGAGGGGCAGAGCTGGGATCCGAACCTGAGTCTGTGCAATTGGTTCTAAGGCCGTGTTCCTGCAGCTCCGGGTGGCTGGCCCCCTGAGTGACAGTGAGCCCTCCTTGGGCAGGGCCACGCCGTCTGCCTTGCTCGACACAGAATCACCACGGTGTGAGCAAATGAACAACATCTTTTCTTGTAGGTCTATGCGGGAAAAGGGGCACCTTAGCGACCATCCTTAGGAGCACAGAGGGGTGGGAGGTGGTTGGATTGTCCTCGCAGGAGCTGAATTTCCCAGTTAACTCTTTTTTTCCTCCTAGTGTTTTCTATTCCACAAAATCAGGGAACACAAAGAGTTAGGATCCAGGAGCTGGGGGTGTCTCCATGGCTCCACGCTACCTGCCGTAGCAGGAAGCGGAGCTCCCCGAGGGGGCTCCTGGAAGCTTCCAGGCGTCCTTGAGTCCCTGTCTTTCTCCTCCTCCCTTGCTCTGGTCCCCCGGGGAGACGCTCAGCTACTGCCTCCTGTGGCTGCCAGGGCCTGGGCCAGCTGCTCCATGACCCCGGAGGCTGAGTGTCTCTGGCAATAGCCCACAGAGGTGTGGGCAAGGCTCTGCCCTTCATGGGTAGCACAGTGGGCTCTCAAGGTGAGTGGGGGGCCCCACTTCCCTGTGCTTATGCTCACGTCTCCAGGGCCAAGTGCTGGGTCTTACTCACCTGTTCCTCAGGGCAGTTCCTTCCCAGGAGGCCTCTTCATCCTTCGGGCAAATAGAGTCTGGGGTCATCCCAGGCCTCCAGACTGACAATAGCGATATGGTAATGATAGCTAACATCTAGTCTATGAGCCGAGGACTTTATGTACATCATCTCGTGCAGGCTTCACCAACGTGCCCATTTTACAGATGAGAACACTGAGACTCAGAGGAGTCAGGTTATCTGGCGTAGGTCACACTCCTGAGACATGAGGAGTTTGGACTCAAGTTGCTGTCTGACCAAGCCCGTGTTCTGTGTTGGTCTTGGAGTGAGGACAATGGGGCTCCCGTTCTCCCCTGGGTATCCCCAGGCTTTCTGGGGTTTCTTTCAAGTTTCTGGGTCATTGTAAAACCTGCCTGCCCCCAGTGCCCAACCTTGATGTCTGGGGAGCCATTCTAGGGGACGCTGGGCCCTTGAACCTGCCCGTTAAGTTCCTGATGCCTCAGACCCCATCCGCACACATTCCTTTTCGAGTTCCTGTTTGCGTCTGCAAGTTGAGGTTCTTAAAAGCCAGCTATGAATCTTGAAACTGTGGGACAAGGGCAGGCACTCAAATTTGGCAGAAAACATCGTCAGAAAATGGGACGGTAGCAAAACGTAGGGGAGGGCATAGGGAAACATGGTCTGTGTGCTTCCGTGCGATCTCCTGTGTATACACGGCCACAAAACAACACGTGTGTCCCCAAGAACACACCAGGATATCCCCGCGTGCTTGCAGCCACGCAAACACACATGCGTGCACGGGGCCGTTCCTCTGTGTGTGTATGTGTGTGTGTGTGTCTGGGAGGGGGCCTGTGGGGATGGACACCCAGGTGGTCAGCCCCTGCCCTCCCTGGGCTGAAAATCCAGGGAGCAAATGAGAGCTGGCTGGGGACGTTTTGGGGGAACAGTTCTCCCTTGCTTTCCCTCCTGACTCTCCTGACAGTGGGGGGCATCTTAGGATCCGAACCGGGCACAGATGTTAGAATCCAGCCCGACTCTGCCGCTGTCACCGGGTGCTACGGTCCGAATGTTTGTGTCCCCCAAAGGCATGTGTTGAAGCTCTGAGGGCCCATGTTCTTCCATTTGCAGACGGGGCCTCCTGGGAGGTAAGTAAGGTTAAACGAGGTCAGAAGCGTGGGGCTCTGATCTGATAGGATTAGCATCCTCAGGAAAAGGGCCTCAGAAAGCTGGCTCTCTTGCTTCTCGTGCTAGGAAAGTGGGCACGCAGTGAGATAGTAGCTACAGACCCAGAGAAGCGCCTCAGAAGAAACCAACCCTGCAGGCATCTCGACTGGCCTCCAGGGCTGTGCGAAGTCAATGTCTGCCGGGTAAGCCCCCAGGTCAGTGGTGTTTCACTGGGCATGCAAGCGGACGAAGACACCGCGCGGCCTGTCCTTCACGCTAATGCATACCTGTTTCACGTCTTCCTGTGAGTGACATGCATATTCTCCGAGTAGATGTGGCCCTGAGCAGCCTGTCCTCTTGCCAGCCTCCCTGGACGCCTGGTTTTAACCAGAGGCCAAGGCAGACTCGGCGTGCCTGCTGTGGTACGTAGGAAGCTCGGGTGGACCTTGGCCAGTTGGGCCTCCCTGCTGCCCCGGCCCTCTGGGCTCCTTTGTGACCACCGAGCACCTGAGTCACACTGTAGACCCACACAGCCCGTCTTGGGGCCGTGACTGCTGGCCAAGTCCGCACAGCCCCGGAAGGTGTGCTCGAGCTCCTGGGAAGAGGAGACAGGCCGGTGTGCTGCTGGACAGACCCGCCCAGGACAGGAATTCAAGGAGGGATCACCAGACAGCTCTTCTTTAAGGAAGACAGGCCCGAGAGGGAGAAGCCTGAGGGTTTGGGCTTTCTTTTCTAAGTTGCTGGTTATTAAATGCATGCCAGGTGCCGGCTGAGCGCCCAGGGCAATCCTTGTGAATCCTCACTGCATTCTAGAAGGCAGCACCCTTTTATCCCCATTAGACTGGGCAGGAAACTGAGGCTGAGATCAGAGAGGTGAAGTGATTGGCAGCCCAGAGGGGCGGAGTCAGGGCTCCTTTGACTCCCTGAGGCCAGAGACACCCAGAACAGACCCCTTATGGGCCGCATACTCCCGTGCTTGGCCTTGAGCCAAACTACTCTTGGCCTTCTCTTAATTTCTTGAGAAATTAATAGGGGAAGAGTTTGAGGAGGACCAGGCCATCCGGTGAAGCCTGGGGCTTGATGCTGGGGGGTGGGGGGGGAGAACCCTCTCAAGGGCAGTGCCATCTCTGAGGCTGGGCTACCGGAGGGCTTCTTGGAGGAGGAGACACCAGAGCGGCGAAGGAGGAGAGGATGGGCTCCAGGCTGGGCCTGGCCAGAGTCAGGGTGCAGGGGTGGGTAGGCTGGTGGCCTGTGCAAGGAACAGAAGCAGCGCGGGAGGGATGGAACAGGTACATACCTGCACGCTTGAGCCTTGCAGTCCTCCCTGGGTCGGGGCCAAGGTCTTTGTTCTGTATGTGAGAACGTCTGAGGCCCAGGTCTCACAGTGACATAACAGGCCAAGGTCAAACCTCAATGTCTCATTTGTGGCCTGCTCCCTTCCCTGCAACGGGCTGGTTTCCGAGGCCAGGGCCTGGGGTCAGAGCTGCAGCCGGCAAGAGATGTGATGCGGTGTAGAGGCAGCATGAGCTGCAAGAGGTCAGGGGCCAAGGGTCAGTTGCTTGTCCCCGGGAGGAAGTGGGCCAGGACACAGGGGACAAAGTCAAGGCAGGGAGCACCCTCAGCTGAGGCAGGCCTCCCAAGGCAAGATCAGGTCAGCGGCGTTGGTTCAGGCCAGTTGGCCCCTTCCAAGAGCTTCCTTCCAATACTCCAGAGAACCAGAGGCAGGAAACGGGGGTGCCCGGAAGGGAGAACCACCTTGGGAACGGGGAGCCCCCTTCACAGGATCCAAACTTTGCTGGGCAGGAAGATGCTTCCTGGAGCCTTGGAAAGAACTGAGAAACACAGAGTCCTGGGGTCGCTGCCAAACCCAAAGTTCGCTCCTCAGGCGAATGCCGTTGGGGGAGAGACAGGGGGAGAGAAACATATGGAAAAACCAGCGTCTTCCACATTGCCGGGAGAGGCAGCCGCCCCTCCACAGCCTGCTGTCCCATTTCCTTTCTGTTCCCTCCGGTGCCTTCCGGGGACAGTGACTAGAGTCTCTAGTGGCCTGGCTCTGAGCGGCTTCTGACAATGGCATCAGGGTCACCCGAGCCCCTGCCTTCAGGGAGTCACAGTGTGTAAGGGAGACACAGGAATAAGAGGTGACAGGGACCATATAGTCAGAAAGCAAAGTCGCTCACTGCCTGGGGAGAGCAAGGAGGGCTTCCAGGAGGAAGCAGACATGGAAGTAAACTGGAATTAAGCCAGAGGAGAAGAGGGGATGCAAGAGTGTTTCCACCTACTTGAGATGTTGAAATGCAAGCACAAAGAAGTGGAGGCTCGGAAGGGTTAAGTGAATTTTGCCCAGGAGCACACAGGAAGCAACAGGTCGTGAGGTCAGGATTTAAACCCGAGTGCTAACCTGAGGCCAGGGTCTGTGTCTGGGGGCGTGGAGCCAGTTTGATTCCTGAAGAGACTTTCCAGCAACCAGGCCATGGAACCAGGGGGATGCTGGGAAAGAAGGGGACTTACCCATATTGGGACTTGACCTGAGGAATGGGTCTTGGGACAGAGAGGTAGGGACATCCTCTTTCTCAGGGGCTGGGCCAGTGAGGCAAGAGGCAGCAGTGGGAGAAGGAGCTGGCTGGGGTTCCAGACACATCGTACAGCAGGACCTGGAAATCCACAGGCTCTTCCTTCCTGAGGCTGCCAGTGTTCAGTGGGGGTAGGGAGTGTGAGCGTGCATGTCTCAGTGTGTGCGTACATGCACATCTGAGTGTATGAGTGATGCATGTCTGTGTGTGCATGCAAGTCTGAGTGTGTGTGCACGCGTGTCTGAGTGTGTGTGTATGCACGGTTGAGTGTGTGCATGCAAGTCTGAGTGGGTGTGCACGCGTGTCTGAGTGTGTGTGTGCATGCACGGTTGAGTGTGTGTGCATGCATGTCTAATCAGGCATGCATGTCTGAGAGTGTGTGCATGCACACGGAGTGTGCGTGCATGCACGTCTGGCTGTGTGTGTGCATGTGGACAAGAGTGCCCTCAGCAAGCGGTGGTCAACGAACAGATGCACCCAAGTTGGGCAGACCAGTGTCCGAGGCACCCAGAGTATGTCTGGGCACAGACTGGGACTGTGTAGTTGCTCCGCAGGCACGTGGCTGCACGCTCGGGGCGTGGTGGTGGGCTTGTGCCCTGTGATCTGCTCATCACTTGTGGGTGGACGAGGACGGCAGGTAGACAGCTGGTCACCTGTGCTTCGGTGGCAGAGCCCCGTGACTGTAGGATCCCCGAGGGCTGAGGCGAGCCAGGTGCCCTCAGCCGGCTGACTTCAGGGACCCTGGCCTGTCTCCCAAGAAAAGAGGCCAGAAGCAGGGCAGGAACACCTGAGGAGGTGGCCGGGATCTCAGTGTCACTATGGCAGACGGCCCAGGGCAGCCGAGGAGCCGCCTCCCTCTGGGCAGGCAGGGGCTCGCGTCGGATACTTGAAACATGAGCTCACCTTGAGCCCTGACAGGTGGAGCAGGGAAGCTGTGCCTGGGTGAGGTGCCCCCTGGCATGTCTGGTAGCATGTCCTTCCTCCTGGATGTCCTCCTGGGGACACCAACAGAGTGGCCTGCCAGGGCCAGATGCCTGAGGACAGTCCAGGGAGGAAGTGGAAGCAGAGGCCACATGGGTGGGCGGAGGTGAGAACCCAGCTCAGCTCCGGGTGTTTTCTCACCCCTCCACAAAGGCCCGGCCTGGCCGCCCATCTGTGTGGTCAGCCAGCCGGCCCAGGCTCTGACTCCGGAAGGTCACCCTTCTGTGGCCCCCCACAATTGCCCAGCACTGGCGGGGGCGGGGGTGCTGCTCTGCTGGGGCTCACATAACAGCTCTGCATGCCCCACCCTGCAGCTGTCCCAGGCCTCCGACCTTGGCCTCCCTGGGCCTCTGAGAAGCCTCCTGACCTCCCTGGGACTGACCATTTTCTGTTCGTCTGCCTCCCAGTCTGTCCTAACCAGCCCCGGAGGGTGTCCTCCTGGAGCTCCTCCAGGTGGGCCTCCCACCCACCTCGGTCCCCTCGCACCACCCACCTGCTTTCTGCACCCGTTGCCGGTCCTCAGGCCTCCCACCCGCAGGGCCGCTGGGACCAGGTTCTGGGACAAGGGAGTACCCGCTAGAGTGGCGCCCCCTTGTGGCAGATCAACAAACACAGCCACGGGGCCCTCTGCCCCACCCGCGCCTAATTCTCTGGTTCCTTGAGGAGCTTTTAAATGGGGGGTGAAATGGGGGGAGTTTCTCTTAATTCCGGTCTTGTCCATTCGCTCCGATTTCCTTCATGTGGCCAGATCATGCCGCAGCAAATCCTCGTATTTGAGGTTTCTGGAGATGCAAGTCACCTGTACGTGGGCTAAACTCTTTTTTGAAGCTCAAACCCCCAAACGATTGATTAAAAGAGTAAAACAACTGGATTCATTATCCCAGAAAACACATCCCACAGCCGCCTCCTGCCCCACGCCGGG
Organism: Meles meles; assembly: GCF_922984935.1. Classification (NCBI taxonomy): domain Eukaryota; kingdom Metazoa; phylum Chordata; class Mammalia; order Carnivora; family Mustelidae; genus Meles; species Meles meles. The sequence continues at coordinate 145,998,734 of NC_060071.1, read as the reverse complement.
CCTTATCCACAGGGCCGGGGCGCCAAGGACACGGGGCCCACAGCCCGTCCGAGGAGACACACTCACAGACACTCCATTTCCAAAGCACTCCAGACACCAGGGCCCCACATGCTCAGTCAAAGGGGAGGACACGGAGGCTCAGAGACACGCGGTTGCACAGCGAGGGGAGGCCCCGGGTCAGTTTGGTATACAGTAGGTGCGTATTGGGTGCTTAAGACTGGGAGACAGGTACACAGTGCCATCATCCCCACATCTTCTGACATTCGAGGTCAAACTCCTCACCCCTGTGTGGCGCCCTCCTTCCTGTGGGCTCTGCCCCAGCCACGAGACAGCTTGACTCGGCGGGCTCATGCCCCAGCGGCCCCAGGGCTAAAGGAGGTGGCTCTGAGGCTGCTGCTTTGGCACAGGACAGTGCGGCCACAGGAGGGGACTGAGCACAGAGGTGAAGGGACAGTGGGGCGCAGGTGGAGGTGCCCAGTCATTCTTCTATTCCAGCTACACCGGTTGGGATCCTCTGGGCTTAGGTTTTTCAAACCTGAGGTCGGGAGCCTTACAGGAGTTACTCACCAGCCCCAGCTGGGCGGGGCCCAGACACAAAATGGCTTGCCTTGTCTCCACTCTCTGGCCCCATCTGGACAAGGCCACATCTCCCCTGCCCTCTTCTAACCCCTGACCTCTTGGTCCCAGGGTGACTGGCACCGTCTAGATGCTGGCTTTCATGGGGAGTCGGGGGGTGGTGCGTGGGGCTGTCCCACTGCGCAGTTTCTGGCCTGGCAGGGCTGGCCTTATTCAGTCTTGTCCAATGCAGCCAGGCTCCCGTGGCCCATGAGCATCCCCTCTCCTCGAAGGTGGCTGTCTCAGGTGAGCTCAGACCTCATCACCTTGCTCTGCGCATGGTGCACATGGTGCATGCACGCCCTGTCATGCCAAACGGTACTCCCTCCGCTTTCTCCCTGCTGCCGCCCTCTGCCTCTTGTTCTCCTCCCCCTGCAGGGAGACGGGCCAACCCACTGCCCCAAAAGACAACTGACAGGGTCACCCCCTGTTGTTGCCTGGGGGTGATGGCCAAGGACAACGGGGTAGCCACCAGCCTCTCAGCCTCCCTGAGGGTGGGCTTTGGTTCTCCACCAGCCGAGGTCCTGCGGAAGCAGGATTGCAGGAGAGTCACACCGAGACGTTCTATAGACGTGTGAACCAGGTTAAAAGCACTAACAGAGGCCAGCAGCAGCAGAAGGCTGGGAACCCCGACTCGGGGTGGGGGCGGTGTGTGTGCGGAGGTGGATGTCACCTGACAAAGCTGTAGTCACGTGAGGACAAAGCTAAGTAAGCCGAGAATACCCCGACCTCAGCCATGACCCACCATCTCGTCCCCAGCCAGGCTTCCTATTGGCTGGCCCCCAACAGGAAGTCAGAGGGCAGAGCCGCCTAGGAAGGGCTGGCTGCTGGCCCCTGGGCCTCAGAGCAGGATGGAGGAGGGCAGAGAGTGACTCATGGGGTGGGCAAGGGGTGGCACCCGGGAAACGGTCAGCAGAGTCAGTCACCTAATCCCTGGGGGCCAGGGCATCAGGAAAAGGCTCATTCCACATCCATGACATTCCCCATGATTTAAAGAGGTGGTAGAGGAGGGGGGGCCTCCACGGTGGATGTGAGGACCCTGTGGGTTCATCCTTCGGCTGGGGCCGTCTTGGCCTTAATGTGAATGCAGTGGTGATGGTTTCCAGAGCACCGCAGGGCGTGGGGGGGGTGGGGGAGAGGATGGAGGGCGCAGGTCTATCCAGCCCCTTGAGATTGGAGGCTGCTCGGTGCATCTGCATGGGCTCCAGAGAGTAAAGCACATCGCACAGGCCTGGCACAGGGATTACAACGAGTCGAAAGCACAGTGACCACTGATTGTGCGTTTGGGATGCCTCTGAGTCAGTGGTTCACAAAATGCACGGAGGGCTGTTCACACAGTCCCCCTTTCCTTAGGATCCTTGCAGTCCAGCCACATTTTGTGCCACAAAGGATGACCCCTGGCAATCCGCACCATCCAAAGGAGGGGGTTCCTCACCCCAGGGTGCCCACCACCCACACAGGGTTTGCCCTGGCCTACAAGAGACTATGTTCCACTGAAAACATCCAGGGCCCCTCACTCAGCAGCCACAGGTTCTGAGGCACCAGGAGGGGAGTCGAGCAGCCCAGGGCCTTCCCCACTGTGGGTAGAGCCAAGCAGAGCCCCTCCGTCCTGGGCTTCCCTGTCCCCTGTGGCTCAGCACGCACTGGCTGACCAGCACAGGTGTGTTTCTGAGACCAGTAGTGGACTCTGGATGATCATTTACAGATTGGAGGGGAGATAAAGCTGCTGTTGATGCCTGTTTATGTGCCCTTTATAGGTCGTAAAGAGACAGCACCGCTGGGGACCACGCTTCTGTGCCAGCACCGCACCCCCCCACACACTGTCTCTTTCTGCCTATCTTTTATGGCCCACTCCTATCTTTCTCCCTCCCCAAGCCCCACCCCGCTGCAGATCCCAAGACCATAACCTTCCTCAAATTGCTGCTGGCTTTTCCTGACCTTCTGCCCCAGGCACAGAAGGTAACTTTATTAGCAGGGCTGGTGAGGGCTTGGCTGGGGCCCCAGCCCAGGATGGTGGTGGGGGGGGTGTAGTTCTGCCAGCGCAACAGAGACCCAGAGCTGCCCAGCTTTTAGAAGGAAAGGGATTAAGGAATACAATCCCTATCTCTTGGTGTATTTTCCATCTGTCTGCAGCCCTTGCTCCTTGGGGGTGGGCATGGGGTTAAATTCAGCGCAGTTCTCCTTGTCTGTTCTTCCCCTGCACAGTGACAATGACTCTGACCAAAGAGTGAGGTGGCTGACTGGGACAGGCACTCCCATGTTACCAGGGCCCATTAGGGACTCCCAGGTCTTCTCTTTGCACCTTAAAATGGACTCAGACCCTGGCTCTGTGTCTAAACCTTCTCATAATGGTGACAATAGTTGCCCATGGGTGTGGGTAGCCCTCCTCAGTTTGATAGGAAGTAAGGGGATGGGGAATCCAAAGACCCAGGCTTCAACCAGAAGCCTGTCCACTTGCACGGGAAACGAACCTCACTGTCCTCATCCTCCAAGTGGAGCCATGATGCCTACCTCACAGCCACCATGAGAGGGCTCAGTGCATGTTTGCTGGAAGGGCTTGCCATGTGCAGTGAGGTGGAAGGAGGACAGCTTTGCAGTCATGGAGATTTGGGTTCAGCTCTCGGCATCGCCATTGGGCAAGTCAGCTCTGTGCACTAACTTGCCAGTTTGCAAAACGGAGAAAGTGAGGCCCACTTTTTGGGTGTTGTGAGAATTGGAGCAAAGTGTGTCCTCAGTGACGGTAAATGCTCAGCAATGGTGGTAGCCGGTACTGAGGCTAAGAGGAGATGTTAGTGGTCATGTTTCACAGGGAGGAAACTGAGGTTGCAGGGGGATGGTCAGACGAATGGTGGAGCTGGGTCAGCCAGGCCTGTCTAATGCTCACCCATCCTATTGTTCACTCTGTGCCTCTCCCCCCTTGACTGAGCCCAGCAGAAGTGTTGCTCCTGGAGTGGGCCCAGCTAGACCTGCATCTCAGCCACAGGCCAGGGCTAGACATGGCCGGTGTGGCATCTGCTTTCGTTCCCTGAACCTGCAGTGACAAGCTAATAGCCATTCCCCAGTGTCCTGTGTTCCACCACCAATAAGGGACAGATGTTGACGGCATCCCGGGGGTGGGTCTCGGCATCTGTCCCCCAACATTCAGACCAGCTCTGTGGCTTGGGGATGTTGGGAAGGCATGGCCGGCGGGTTGTGGGGGGTGCACGGTCTTCTTCCAGTCCTGACTCTCTTGAGTCATTCTACTCGGGTGCCCAACCCATGTTTGTTTTGTCTTTCTGGGTTTCAGCCCTTTGGCCAGTGGGAGGTTAAAGATTACTGAGGCAGCTGACAATAAAAGTGCCCGGTGTGCTGGCCTTTGACCATCCATTAGAAGGCAGTGGGATCACATTCTACACAACTGCCACAACGGTGAAAGTGGCGAGGGTGTGGGCGAGGGGCACACCCTCCTTGTATTAATATTAAGGGGACAGTCGCTGCTGCTTGGGCAATCAGGCTAAGTTTCTCTTTCATCTGAAGCCAGGGCCACAATGTGGCATTGTTCTCTGTCTCAAAGGCCACCATGTGGCCCCAGAGTGGACCCAGATGGACTCCACCTGGCAGAGTAAACACTCACCCAGAGGTGGCCGGTGGCAATGACGAGAAAAGCTTTCTTTTTCTCGGAGACATACTTTCTTCCAAGTGAGCTTGCAAATCAGAGACCTCAAGGCATTGTTAGACCCCCTGTCTAGGCTTCAGATTCCTCGTCCAGACCATGGTGGTCAGCCTACAGACCACACCCCAGGAAGGTTCTTAATCTTTCCTGTGCTGTTGGAAGACGAAGGACCTCTTCCTAGAACCATGTTTTCTTAATGCATAATATACAATGATTGCAAAGGAAATTGATTATATTGAAATACAATTACCAAGGTATTTAAAATCCAGTTTGAGATACAGAAATACATGCGCTTCATTCTGAATGTATTAAATCACAAGCGCTTACCAACAGCTAGATTATCAACTACTGTAATTTGAAAGTAAGGATGAGTGAACATCACATGATATTTGCAAGAGCAAAGTTAAAGGCACTATTTGTACCTCAGAGAAGGTCTCCCCCCTCTGTTTTTTGGCCTAGATTTCTTTGTAAACAATTTTATTTTGAAATACGTATAGACTCACAAGAAATTACAAAAATCATAGAGAGGTCTCATTTACCCACCACCCAGCCTGTTCCAAGGGTGAAATCTAACACGATTATGTACGTTGTCAGAAACAGGACATTGGTGGGCACAATATGATGAACTGGACTAGAGAGCTTAACTCAGATTTCTCCAGTGTGTGCATGTGCTGGTTGTCCGGGCACGTTTCTGGAATAGTCCTCGGACATTTTATCACACCTGTACATTAGTAACGCCACTGTCAATGTCAAGATGCAGAATTATCCCTCATGATGGAGGAGCTCCCTCATGCTGCCCTTTTTAGTTCCATCCACCCCTCTTTCCTCATGACCCCCTCCATCCCACTAATCTGTCCTGCATTATGCACAAATAATAATAGTTAACCTGTGCCAGGTACTGACCAAGCACTTTTCTATGCTCCAAAGAGGTCAAAGCCAAGGATCAGAGAGGTTAGGTAATTGCCTGGGGTCGCTCAGCAATAAAAAAGGTGGCAGAACGGGGCCCGCCTGTGTCCATATCTCCGTTCATCCTCTCCTACAAACCTCCTAGTCTCCAGAAGAAACACCTCGGACACAAATTGGGAAACCCGGGCTCAGTTTCCATCTCCAGCTCCTGGTAGCTGCATGATGTGGGGCATCTCAGTGTCTTTGGCTGGAAGATGGTGGTCTCAGTGCCTGGACAGCACAAAGGGAAGTCATGAGAAGCTCACCTTGATGAGAGTGCAGGGTGCATGCCGGATGCACTTGGAGAGAACAGGGCTCTCACTCTGGTGGCGCTCCAGGCATCTCCTCTGGGTGAGCTGCCGCCACCGCAGTGGAATGTGTGTGCAGGTGTGTGTGTGGGGGTGCAGTGGGGTTCAGAGCCAGGGGAAGAGCCAGAGCCTGGGGAAGCTCAGTGACTACACACACACAGAGTAAGAACAAGAGAGCAAGAGAGAGAGAGAGAGAGAGAGAGAGAGAGAGAGAATGATTGGTGCTCAGAGCACCTGGCCTGAGTTCCTGAGTTATAGGTAGCTGCAAGAAAGTGGAGGTGGTGTCTGGAAAACTTCTGTGCTACTAGTTGCCGGAGGGAATTGATGGAGAACTGTTTGCATTTAGACCATAATTGATCGAATAAACAAAGAAGCCCATATATGTCGTCAAAGTCATACAGTTTTCTGAGTTCATTGAAATCTTTTGATTACAAATGATGGACTTCCAACTCAAATTACCTTAAGGGAGAAAGAGTTCATGTGATAAAATGTCCTTCAGGGCGGGGGTACAGCTGCCCTCGGGGTAGGTAGAGAAGGGAGATGGGGGCTTAGACATCACTGTTCTCTCCCCTTCCCATCTTTCTCTCTCTTCATCTTATAATCTCAGTTTCTCTCTGCATTCTGCCTCCATGGGCCTGCAAAACAAATCCGGGAGGAGTTTATGACCCCAGCCAGTTCCTGAATCATACCCTTCCATTTAGCGACTTGAGAGGGAAGATGACCCTTCTCTATAAGCCATGCTGGAGAAGGACCCAATTGGCCATCTTGTATCCCACAGCCATGGCTGGACCGATCACAGTGACCAGCAGACTCAGCCTCGACTCTGAGCTCATCCCTGTGGTTAGGAGGTGGGACCTGTTCCCCTGCCACCCAACAGGGGAGCTGTGCTAAGCTAAAAAATGCAGTAAGATGGGAGGTCTCAGAAAAGTGCGTAGATGTCCAGGGAATTGTCTGGGAATGTCTAGAGAGACTCCTTGAAGATAGCAAGGGAATTTTGGAACTGCCTGTGAGTAACAAACAGCAACACAGATCACTCAGGGAACCCCTGAATGCATGCTTAGAAATGTTTATTAAAATTATTTAATGTCCCACCCAAATATTGGCTACGAAGAAATCCAGACTAAACTATCAAAGATACATTATATGGCCTCAATTTAAAGAAGCCAGACCAAGGGTGCCTGGATGGCTCAGTTGGTTAAGCGACTGCCTTCCGCTCAGGTCATGATCCCGGAGTCCCGGAATCGGGTGCCGCACTGGGCTCCCAACTCCACGGGGAGTCTGCTTCTCCTTCTGACCTTCTCCCATCTCAAGCTCTCTCTCTCTCTCTCTTTCTCTCAAATAAATAAATAAATAAAAATCTTTAAAAAAAAAAAAGAAGCCAAACCAATAGACTTTACTCATCCACCCATCCATCCATCCATCCATCCATCAAATGTTTGTTGAGTGCCAACAATGTGCTATGTGTTGGACAGAAATTGATGAGTGAAACAGACATAGCTGCTATCTTAGTTTAACTCACAAACCTGCCAGGATTCCCCAGTGCCTAAGATCAGGGTGGGAATTGCTCAGCGTGGCATTTCAGGTATCAACCATCCAGCACCCACCTTTCTTTCTAACTGCAACCTCACTCCCCTCATGGGAGTGCAATCATTCTGCCTTTGCATTCAGTTTGTGCTATTTCTTCTGCTTGGCATGCTCTCTCCCAGTCTCTTCCTAACCCAGTCTGAAGCCCCTTCAAGCCCTGGCTCATATGCCACAAGTCTCTGAAGCCTGTGTTCCTACAATCTTTGCAGGGAATGGAGGGTCATGGAACTCAGATGCCAAGGGTCTCAGTGGGCAATGCAAAGGGTTTCTGTGGCATGGAATGACTTCCATTTCTTGGAATGGGATTCACTTGAAGCCCTGGACTTTGGGCCTTTGTGTGCATCCCCATTGCTTTCTGAGGTGTTTGACCCTGTTTTCTCACAGATGAAACATTGGTTTACAGCTTATTTACAAAATTGCTAGGTCATTTGGTCCTCCAACCAACCTGGAGAGCAAGGATGATAGCCCACATTGAAGATAGAAAAGCTGAGGCCCAGGAATTTCTATTTCTAGCAACACTGTAGACCAAAAGGATACTTCTCTTACTGGAGTCAACTAAAAGTCTTGGATTTGAAAGAATCCTAAATGCATTTATGAGTTGGCAAGGAAATAAGGTATACACAGCCAGTAAATAAGTGAAGACAGAGACTCAGGAAGGTGAGCAGAGGGCTGAAGTTAGCTTGCACTTGAGGATATTTGTTGAGCCAGATATAATTGAGCATTGATTTTACATATTCTGAGATGAGGAAGTAAAAAGTTTAAGAGTGAACTAGAAATCAATATCCCCTCCTAAGACCACAAGGAACACTGCCTGTCTTGAACCTGGGGACCGGGTGGAAGACAATCCTTCTCAGAATTTGTCACCAAGACAGTTTGTAGCCTGAATTAACACAATCTGGGAATCCAAAGAACTTCAAGCCAAAACTTTATCTTAAAGTGGTCCCATCCTGGTAGTGATCCCAGGTACTTGACAGAAGAGAACACAAATTCTCTCAAAAGGAAATCACTTCTATCCTAGACTTTAAACAATTTCTATAAAGTTCCATGGAAAATTAGAAACTCTGAATTAAAAATCACTGGGCGGGACACCTGGGTGGCTCAGTTGGTTAAGCGGCTGTCTTCGGCTCAGGTCATGATCCCAGCGTCCTGGGATCGAGTCCCACATCGGGCTCCGTGCTCAGTGGGGAGCCTGCTTCTCTCTCTGTCTCTGCCTGTCACTCTGTCTGCCTGTGCTCACACTATCTCTCTCTCTCTCTGACAAATAAATAAATAAAATCTTTAAAAAAAATTAAAAAATAAAAATCACTGGGCATACAAGGAAACAGAAGAGAGAACAGAATCAGATGATCAGACTTTGAAGAACTTCAGATATTAGGATTATACAATGAATGAAAAAAATACATTTAATATATTTAAGAAGTAAAAGAAAGTTTAAAACAAGTGAATAGGGACACCTGGGTGGTTCAGTTTGTTAAGCTGCTGACTTTGGCTCAAGACATGATCCCAGGGTCCTGGGATCGAGTCGCTCAGCAGGGAGCCTGCTTCTCTCTCTGCCTCCGCCTGCCGCTCTGCCTGCTTGTGTTTTCCCTCTCTCTCTCTGACAAATAAATAAATAAATAAATAAATAAAATCTTAAAAAAAAAATAAAATGAGTGAGTAAAAAGTAAATTAGAAAGTGAAATCCTAAAAAAAAAAAAAAAAAGAAAATGCGTTTAAATGGAGTTACAAACTCAATGGACATTAAATACCAGGTTAGATGAAGGTTAAGAGAGAATTAGTGAATTTGAAGATAGAAATAAGAAAATTATTGATAATCAGCCCATATAAAGAGACAAAGATGAAAACATTAAGGCTGAGACTTAAAAGATACAGTGAGGAATGAAATGTAACCTAATTACATTTCCAAAAGGAAAGGAGAGGAGAGGAGAGAAGAGAGTGAAGGAATAATGAGAAATTAAGGAGGGGAGGGAATGGGGCAAAACCAATAATATGAAGAGATAATAGCTGAGAACTTTCCAGAACTGAGAGAAGAACAGTCCTCAGAAGCCCAATAAATTCTAAGCAAGTTAAATTAAAAGAAAAACAATGCAAAGAAACTGTAGCAAAAACAAAGAAAAGATTTTGTAAGCAGGAGAGTAAAAATAGATTTAACATAAAGGAAGGGCAAAGTGACAGTTGACCTCAACAGAAACAATTAGAGCCAGGGCACAGTGGAATGATATCTTAAATGTACTGGGGAAAAAATGCCAATTCTATACCCAGTGAAAGTATCTTTTAACAATGGGAATTAAATACAGGTATTTTTTTTTTTTATGTAAACAAACCACAGTAAATCTGTCACCAGTAGACCTTCACTACAGGAATTCTAAAAAATATACTTTAAGCAGATAGGAAATGATCCCAGAGGAAAGGTGGGAAGTGAGAGAAGGAATGAAGAACTAAGAAAGTGCTAAAATGTGGGTAGAAAGGGCTTCATATGGAGTATAAAAACAAAGTGTGGGAACACCCAATGTGTGCATATAGAATAGGTGTTCATCAGTTATGATGATGGTGATGATGGTGATGATAATAACAGTAAACACAAGTTGCAGGATGGATACACAGAATAAGTGCAGGATTAGTATCAGAAAAACTTAGGCTTGATCATAAAACTTCCATTTTGAGCTGAGTAAGTTTGAGAAAATTGAACTGTATTTTTGTAATATATTAGATAGGGATAAAAAGTGCTCACAGGATTTTTGTGAGAAATAAATTAGATAATATGAGAAATAATCAGATAATTAAAACACTAATCACAGGGCTTGGTGCATATTTGGAACTTTGATCTCAATTTGAATCTCAACTTCTCAAAGTCTAGAAATAGAGGGATAAGAGCCTGAGGAAGGTGGATAGGGGACCAACATTTATTGATGTTTACAATGAAAGCTGCCATGCATTGAGTATCTACTATATACTAGGCAACTATCCATGAACTTTGTATACTTTTTCTTACTGAATGCTTTAGTATCCTTGGGAAATAGTAGCATATACGTGTGTTTAACTCCTGCAGCAGATGATTTTTTTTAACACGTTCCCTCCTCAATATAATAAAATTATTTTCAGGAACAATTATGCAATAATCAGTAATACTCATTATTTTGTTGATTGTTTTTTAGTTCTAAAATAATTAACAATTAAAAAAGAAATATCAATATTAAATATATTTAAATTCAGCAAAGTCTTTTGTGATGTAAAATTTTCATTTATCAAACAAAACTGCTACCCCTTTTCAGTTTACAAGCTTGAACAATTACCCCAATCATTATGAACTCACTTTCCAAATGAACACATGTAACTGAGTGCATGTGTGTTGGGTGCAAATCATTTAACTAGAAGTTCTTTGAATTAATGTCTTTGTAGGATGCAATATTCAAGAAAGGGTAAGTAATAAAAATGTTCTAATTTGAAACTAGTCTACATATTATTGAAACTCAAATGTAATAACAGCAATTATTTAGAACTTAGACCAACAAAAAAATTTTCCAAGTTAAGTATTTTATTACTGACATCATTTAGAACAGCCAAAGCCTGGTGTTAATAAAAAGCAGATCAACTTTTTGTTGGTTTTATTATTGTTTTAAAATTATCTGTAGATAATTGCCTGTACATAGGGTAGAATATGCTCATGAACTTATATTTGATATGCCATGATATGCCACTGCCTTAGATATTTTCTTTGAAAATTTTCATATTGTTGGGACTCTTCTGAATTTCAAATTTATTATGTTTGTGTTTCATTCAAAACTATCAAATTAGTATCTCTTTTTCAGCTATCCATCCTTCTAAAATGAATGTGTGCATATACACACACATATACCTATGTGTGTAATAAATAGATCATTCTAAAATTTAATGTCATGCTATATGATTTTTTCAGGGGGATTATTTTTCTTTAAGGTGTGTTAAGAACATTTTCAAATTAGTACATATAGGGAAAGTCACTGCATTAAAAAATGGTTACATGATGGGCACCTGGGTTGGTTAAGCAACTGAGTTAGGCTCAGGTCATGATCCTGGACGCCGGGGATCGAGTCCCCCATTGGTCTTCCAGCTCCATGGGGAGTCTGCTTCTCCCTCTGACCTTCTCCCCTCTCATGCTCTCTCTCACTGTCTCTTTCTCAAATGGATAAAATATTTTTTAAAAAAAATGGTTACATGACATTTTGTAGTGTAGATGCAATGTAATTTTTTTCTTTTTTAAAGTTTTTATTTAAATTCAATTAAATTAACATATACTGTTTTATTAGTTTCAGAGGTAGAATTCAGTGATTCATCAGTTGCATACAAAACCCAGTGCTCCTTACTTCAAGTGCCCTCTTTAATGTCCATCACTCTGTTACCCATCCCCCTACCCACCTCTCCTCAACAACCCTCAGTTTTCTCCCTATAGTCAAGGGTCTCTTATGGTTTGCCTCCATTTCTCTTTTACTCTTATTTTATTTTTCCTTCCCTTCCCCTATGTTCATGTTTTGTTTCTTAAATTCTGCACATGAGTGAAATCATATGGTACTTGTCTTTCTTTGACTGACTTAATGCACTTAGTATAATGCCCTCTAGTTCCATCCACAGCATTGTAAATGGCAAGATTTCATTATTTTTGATGGCTGAGTAAGTATTCCAGTCTCTCTCTGTGTGTATTCTCTTCTTTATCTATATATATTTTATACATATATATCTTTATATGTATATTACCTCTTCTTGAACTGTTCATCTGTTGATAGACATCTGGGCTCTTAACCTATTTGGCAATTGAGGACATTGCTTCTATAAACATTGGGATGCATGTGCCCCTTCAGATCACTATGTTTTTACCCTTTGGAAAAATACCTAGTAATGCAATTGCTGGGTCATAGGGTAGATCTATTTTAACTTTTTGAGGAACCTCCATACTGTTTTCCAGAGTGGCTGCAGCAGTTTGCATTCCTACCAACAGTGTAAGAGGATTCCCCTTACTCTGCATCCTCACCAACATCTGTTGTTTTCTGAGTTGTTAATTTTAGCTATTCTGATGGGTGTGAGGTGGTATCTCATTGTGGTTTTGATTTGTATTTCCTTGATGCTGAGTAATGTTGATCATATGGTTCTTGTTTTCTTTTATTAATGTGGTGTATCACATTGATTGATTTGTGGGTGTTGAACGCCCTTGCAGCCCAGGGATAAATCCCACTTGGTTGTGGTGAATAATTCTTTTAATGTACTGTTGGATACTTTATTTAGTATCTAGGTGCAAATTTTTTTCATCCATGTTCATCAGGGATATTGGTCTGTAATTTTCCTTTTTGGTGGGGTTTTTGTCTGGTTTTGGGATCAAGGTAATGCTGGCCTCATACAATGAGTTATCCTTCTTCCATTTCTATTTTTTGAAACAGTTTCATAAGAATAGGTATTAATTCTTTTTTAAATGCTTGATAGAATTTCACTGGGAGGCCATCTGGCCCTGGACTCTTGTTTGTTGGGAGACTTTTGATTACTGATTCAATTTCTTTGCTGGTTATGGGTCTGTTCAGGTTTTCTATTTCTTCCTGTTTCAGTTTTTGTAGTTTGTATGCTTCTAGGAATGCATTCATTTCTTCCAGATTGCCTAATTTATTGACATAAAATTGCTCATAAATCCTAATATAATTGTTTATATTTCTTTAATGTTGGTTGTGATCTCTTCTCTTTCATCCATAATTTTATTTATTTGGGTCCTTTCTCTTTATTTTATGTCTGACTAAATGTTTATCAATCTTATTAAATATTTCAAAGAACAAGCTCCTAGTTTCATTGATCTATTCTATTTAAAAAAAAATTCTATATCATTGATTTCTGCTCTAATCTTTATTATTTCTCTTCTCCTGCTGGATTTAGGCTTTATTTGCTGTTCTTTTTCCAGCTCCTTTAGGTGTAAGGTTAGGTTGTGCATGTGAGACTTGTTCCTTGTTTCTGGAGAAAGATCTGTATTGCTATATACTTCCCTCTTAGGACTGCCTTTGCAGTGCACCATGATTTTTAAAGTAACTTTTCACTATCTACTTTTGAACTGTTTTTTCATTTAATGTACATCCATTGCAAATAGTAGTTAGCTGGTTTTTGAATTTTTATCTAGTCTGACAGACTTGCCTTTTGGTGTAGAGTGTGATCCATTTATATTTAATGTGATTACCCATTTGCAGGGTTTAAGTCTATCATTTTCATATTTGTTTTCTATATGTGTCTCCTCTTTGTTCTTTTGTTTCTCTTCTTCTGTCTTCTCCTGTGTTAATTAAATTATCTGATGTTTTATTTAAATTCATTCGATGGCTTTAGGCTTTATATTAGCATTATTTTTTAATGGTTGTCCTAGAGATTACAATAGGCATCGTTAATTTATCTATTTGAAGTTTATATTGAAATACTTCCGATAAATATAGGACTCTTGAAACAATGGTTTTGTCTAAAACTATCATCACATATATCACATCTGCTTCCATTGTAAACACAACAATAGAGTGTTGGTAGTTTTGCTTAAACAATCATATGCCTTTTAAAGACATTAAGACAAAAAAATATACATCCCAAAATTTATCCACACACTTGCCATTTCTGGTGCACTTTATTCTTTCCTATAGATTTAAATTACCATCTGGTGTCATTTCTCTCCAGTTTCATTTATTATTGCTTGTAAAGTGGAACTAATTACATAATTTTTTGTCTCTATTTTGCTCTTATTTTTGAAGAACAGTTTTTTGGTTGACAGTTTTGTTTTTCTTTGAGTACTCGGAATATGTAATTTGAATACATCTTAGTATCACTGTTTTTGATGAGAAGTCAGTATTTAATTGTATTCTTTCTCTTCTCTAAGTAATGTGCCATTTTTCTTGACTGCTTTCAAAAATTTCTCTATATCTTGGATTTCAGCATTTTTATTATAGGTGCTTAGGTGTTATTTTCTTTGTATTAATCCTGATTAGGATTTGTTTGGCTTCTTGGTCTACATTTTTTACCAAATATGGGAACTTTTAGACCATTGTTTCTTTAAATATTTTTTTTTTCAGACCACTTCTTTCTTTGTTCTCCTAGATATTTTTTTCAATTATACATATGTTGGACTTCTTGGTATTCTTTCATAGTTCTCTAACACTCATTTTCCTTCAATCTTTTCTCTCTGCTTTGGATTAGATAATATCCATTCATTTATTTTCAAATTCACTGATATTTTTCCTTCTGCCATTTCCAATATGCTATTAAGCACCTCTAGTAAATTTTGATTTTTCATTTCAGTTATGTAATTTTCATTCATAGAATATCTGACTTTTTAATAGTTTCATCTTCTTTGTTAAAGTTTCCTATTTGTTCACTCATTAAATTCACATTTTTGCTTAGTCTTTTAAAATACTACCTTTATGGGGCCCCTGGATGGCTCAGTCAGTTAAACACCTGGCTCTTGATCTAAGCTCAGGTCTTGATCTCAGGGTCATGAGTTTAAGCACGTTGGACTCCATGGTGGCCATGGAGCCTGCTTAAAAATAATCAGTATTTTGTCTTTGTTTGCTAACCCCATGTGTGTGCCCATTTGGAGTTTCTATTGGCTTTTTACTCTGCGTATGTATCACATTTTCCTGTTTATTTGCATGTCTAGTAGTTTTTGTTGAAAACTAGACTTTATAGACAATACATTGTAGTGATTCTGGATTCTGTTTTTAAAGGATTGTTAGGTTTTTATTTTCCTTTTGTCCTAGAAGGCAGTTAATTTGGCAGGACTCAGCCTTTGAACACTATACCTTTCATCCTCAATTTCTCAAATTCTAGCTGTATTTTTAGCTTGGTTCTCTGGACACACTCCTACTCCACTATAGTTTTGTGGTTGGCCAAGGATTTGAACAGAGTTCATACCTACATTTTGGTATTCATTCTTTCTCTGACTTTCTTGTTCCTTTGGTTTCTCTCTTAAATTTTTAGCTGTCTGTCAATCCTGAGATATGATTTATTTTCTTTTTTTTAAGATTTTATTTATTTATTTGATAGACAGAGATCTCAAGTAGGCAGAGAGAGAGGGAGGAAGCAGGCTCCCCTCTGAGCAGGGGGCCCGATTTGGGGCTTGATCCCAGGACCCTGAGATCATGACCTGAGCCAAAGGCAGAGGCTTTAATCCACTGAGCCACCCAGGTGCTCCCCTTTATTTCTTTTTCATTCTTTATTGCACCATTAAGGATCTCCAGAACCATACTCATATAGAGTAGTAGTGCTATCCTTGTCTTCTTTTCTATATTAAAGGGAAAAGATGAAGATAATAACTATAGATTTTAAATATACTATTTACAGAGTATGGAAATCTATTTCTATCCTGTTTGCTACTTTTTTTAAAATTAGGAGAGTATGTTGAATTTTATCAAATCATAATAAATCCTTTTCCTGCATTTTCTGAGAATGTAGTGGATCAAATAGATTGATTTTTCAAGTATTAAGCCATCTCTGCCTTTCTGAATTAAATAATATATGGCCATGACATATCTTTGTTTTAAATAAATCATTTGAGTCAACTTGCTTAAATTTTATTTAGGATTTCAGCATCTATCTTCATGAGAAAGACTGGTCTGTAATTTTCCTTTCTTCTTCTTCTTCTTCTTTTTTTTTTTTTTTAAAGATTTTATTTATTTATTTGACACACAGAGAGAGAGAGACAGTGAGAGAGGGAACAGAAGCAGAGGGAGTGGGAGATGGAGAAGAAGGCTTTCTGCTGAGCAGGGAGCCTGATGCAGGGCTCAATCCCAGGACCCTGTGATCATAACCTGAGCGGAAGGTAGATGTTTAACAACTGAGCCACCCAGGTGCCCCTGTAATTTTCCATTCTTATTATGGAAAGATTATGCTGGTCACATAAAATTAGTTAGAAACTATTCCTTCTTTTTTTATTCTCTGGAAAAATTTGTGTAATAGTGATGCTATTTATCACTTAGATATCTGAAAAATTCACCAGGGAATCTGTATGTGCAAGGACTTTTCTTTTTGGGAAGATTTTATTTTACTTATTTTTTAAAAGATTATTTATTTATTTATTTGACAAAGATCACAAGTAGGCAGAGAGGCAGACAGAGAGAGAGGGGGAAGCAGGCTCCCCACTGAGCAGAGAGCCCGATGCGGGGCTCGATCCCAGGACCTTGGGATCATGACGGGAGCTGAAGGCAGAGGCTTTAACCCACTGAGCCACCCAGACACCCCCGTGTATCAGTTTTGAACACTTGCATTTTTCTACAACTTCAGACTCAAGGTTCAAATGCTTTGGGAATTCATCTTAAGTTTCAAATGCTTTAGGAAATACTCATAATGAGTCCATTGAATCCGTAGTGATTTCATTTCTAAATTGGTAATCCATTCCTCGTTTCTTGCCTGATTTTTCTGAATATTTATCAATTTTAATCATATTTTTTGAAGAATAATTTTTGTCTTTATTATTTCCAATTTCTGCCTTTCAGCCTTTCTTCTTTATTATGTGCTTATGAGGCCATGTATTTCTCTCTGACCATGGCTTTAATTCCGTGACACATTTTTATGTGCTGTTTTCTATAATCATCTCATTCAGAATATTTTCTAATTTCTTTTTGATTTATTGTCGACTTAGTGGTTATTAAAAGGTTTTACTTCACTTCTAAACATTTGGAATTTTTGTTAATAATTATTTTTTTCCCCTTTGTTACCGATTTTTGGCTTAATTCCACTACGGTCCCAGAATAAACTCTGAACACTTTCAATCCTTTCAAATTTGTTGGGAATTGCTTTATGGTCCTCACTATGGTTCCAATGTCTCAAAAATGTTTTTTAAACTTTATTTTGATTTTCTACTTGTTCTTAAAAGGCACATTGGTCTCCTGAAAGCTATTTCATTCTAACTGAAAGCAGAATTCCATTACCCCATAATTTAATTAATCACACTTTTATTGCTAAACATTCAGATCATTTCCAGTCTTCTGTGACATTAAAAACCATGCAATGGACATCTTTGTAGCTCCTCTTAGTATACTTCTGTGGCTCTGTCGGAGAATCAGAAATTCATAGCACAGTGGGTGAGGGCATGGGCTCTGAGCCAGATTTCTGCGTTCAAATCCTGGTCTTTTATCTTGTTAAAAATACACATTCCTGGGCTCTCCCTCAGGCTGATTGAATCAGTAGTATCCCAGGAGATTCTCGTGCTTCTACTAGTTGGAGAAATAGTGCCCTAAAATAAGGGGTTAGAATGACGAAGATACACTGACTAGGATTGCCAAAGCACAGCAGCTGATTATAAATGTTCTGGAAGGGAGGAGAGAGAGAGAGAAAGTCAGAGAGAACGAGAGAGAGGAGGGTACAGCTACACAGGTGTTTCCTCTGCAGCCTTAACTCCCTTGGATTCTTTGCCTCTTTCCAAGCTGTTCCCAGACCTGTGTTATAAACCAGGCATTCGGGGATCTTCCTCTGTCCTCCAGCCATGCCTACAAGGAAAAGCAGAGTATCCTCGGGGATAATATTTAGGGAGATTTAACTCACAGTCTTGGGTCTTTGTGGGTTCTGGTGGCTGCCAGAGAATTGATTTCCATTTCACTTTGGGGGCTAAGGAGAGCCATGTCTCAGGTACTTCTCTTGGGGCTGTGCCAATAGCAGCCTCACTCCTGTTGGAGGTGGGATTAGGCCATCAAAACAAGGTTAATTCACCACGCAGGTTCCTGTGACAGCCTTGGGGGATCCTCTATCAGGATCTCCCCATTAATATTTGCTTTCAAATACTAATTTTGAGACCCTCACCTGAGAGATGTCTTGCATTAGAGAGGACCTCATTTCTCAGGCCCAGCTTGACGTTCACTTTTCCCACTCGTGCACTCAACAAATAGATATAAAACACAACTGTGCAAATCATAGATTTAACAAGTATTTATTTAAAAAATCCTGTGGTAGTTACTGTTCTAGTGGCTGGGCACACAGTAGGAAATAGAAGAGATCCAACTCTCTGCCCTCATGGAGATTATTTTCTGTTAGGCAAAGAGAGACAATAAATAAAATGAGTGAAATATGCTATACTGATTTATCAAGAACTACTATGCAAGAAAATAAAGCACGGGAAGGAGATAGGAAGTGATAAGAATGGTTTGCAATTCAGTGCATTCACTGACTAATTAATTAATTGACATTATTTTAGACTTCCAGAAAATTTGCAAGAATAGTACAAATATTTTTCAGGTACTCTTCATCCAGACCACCCACATGCTAATATTCTACTACATTTGCTTCCTCTCCCTCTCTCTTCTTTCTGCCTGTTTCTTTCTCTCTCCTCCCTCTCTCTTATGAACTATTTAAGAATAAAATTTAGATATTATGCTCCTTTGCCTCTAAATATTTCATACTTACTTCCTAAAAACAAAGATTTCTCTTGCTTGACTATAGTCCAATCATGAAAATCAGGGAACCAATATTGGTACAAAACTGTTATCTAAGTTGTCGTCTTTCTTTGGATTTCATCGATTGTCCCAATGATGCCTTTTATGCTTGAAGAACACCCAAGGTCATGCACTCTACCCATTTGTCATTCCTCTTTAGTCTCCTGTCCCATGACGCTGACACATTTGAAGAGTGCAGGCCAGTGATTTTGTAGGGTGGGTTTGTTGATGGTTCTTCAGACTCAGATTCAGGTTAGGATATTGGTGGGAAAATCACAGAAGGAATATGTCCTCATGCATCATATCAGGAAGCATATATTGTCATTTAACTGTATTGGTGGTAATGTGAGCTATAATCATTTGGTTAGGATGGTTTTCACCAGGTTTCTCCAATGTAGTTTAGTTACTCTCACCTTTTGTAATTAAAAAGCATTACATGGGGATGGGGCGTCTGGGTGGCTCAGTGGGTTAAGCATCTGCCTTTGGTTCTGGTCATGATCCCAGGCTCCTGGGATTGAGTCCCATATTGGGCTCTCTGCTCAGTGGGGAGCCTGCTTCCCTCTCTCTCTCTGCCTGCCTCTCTGCCTACTTGTGATCTCTGTCAAATAAATAAATAAAATCCTTTTTTTTTTAAAAAAAAGCATTACATGGGGAGACACTTTGAGACTACATAAATATCTTGTTATTCCTCAAACTTTATCCATTAGTTTTGGCATCCATTGATAACTTCAGGCAGAATTATTTATTAGTGTTCTTATCATCATCATCATCATCATTAGCAGATGGTGATTTCCTAATTATGCCATTCTTTTTTTTTCCATTTTATTTATTTTTTCAGCGTAACAGTATTCATTCTTTTTGCACAACACCCAGTGCTCCATGCAAAACGTGTCCTCCCCATTACCCACCACCTGTTCCCCCAACCTCCCACCCCTGACCCTTCAAAACCCTCAGGTTGTTTTTCAGAGTCCATAGTCTCTTATGGTTCGCCTCCCCTTCCAAAATTTTTTTTTTAAAATAAACATATAATGTATTTTTATCCCCAGGGGTACAGGTCTGTGAATCGCCAGGTTTACACACTTCACAGCACTCACGATAGCACTTACCCTCCCCAATGTCCATAGCCCCCTCCCCCTCTCCCAATCCCACCTCCCCCCAGCAACCCCCAGTTTGTTTTGTGAGATTAAGAGTCATTTATGGTTTGTCTCCCTCCCAATCCCATCTTGTTTCATTTATTCTTCTCCTATCCCCCTACCCTCCCATGTTGCTTCTCCATGTCCTCATATCAGGGAGATCATATGATAGTTTTCTTTCTCCGATTGACTTATTTCACTAAGCATGATACGCTCTAGTTCCATCCATGTCGTCGCAAATGGCATGATTTCATTTCTTTTGATGACTGCATAGTATTCCATTGTGTATATATACCACATCTTCTTTATCCATTCATCTGTGGATGGACATCTAGGTTCTTTCCATAGTCTGGCTATTGTAGACATTGCTGCTATAAACATTCGGGTACACGTGCCCCTTCGGATCACTGTGTTTGTATCTTTAGGGTAAATACCCAGTAGTGCGATTGCTGGGTCATAGGGTAGTTCTATTTTCAACATTTTGAGGAACCTCCATGCTGTTTTCCAGAGTGGTTGCACCAGCTTGCATTCCCACCAACAGTGGAGGAGGGTTCCCCTTTCTCCACATCCTCTCCAGCATCTGTCATTTCCTGACTTGTTAATTTTAGCCATTCTGACTGAGGTGAGTGAGGTGATATCTCATTGTGGTTTTGATCTGTATTTCCCTGATGCCGAGTGACGTGGAGTACTTTTTCATGTGTCTGTTGGCCATCTGGGATGTCTTCTTTGCAGAAATGTCTGTTCATGTCCTCTGCCCATTTCTTGATTGGATTGTGTGTTCTTTGGGTGTTGAGTTTGCTAAGTTCCTTATAGATTTTGGATACTAGCCCTTTATCTGATATGTCGTTTGCAAATATCTTCTCCCATTCTGTCAGTTGTCTTTTGGTTTTGTGAACTGTTTCCTTTGCTGTGCAAAAGCTTTTGATCTTGATGAAATCCCAATAGTTCATTTTTGCCCTTGCTTCCCTTGCCTTTGCCGTTGTTCCTAGGAAGATGTTGCTACGGCTGAGGTCGAAGAGGTTGCTGCCTGCATTCTCCTCAAGGATTTTGATGGATTCCTTTCTCACATTGAGGTCCTTCATCCATTTGGAGTCTATTTTCGTGCGTGGTGTAAGGAAGTGGTCCAATTTCATTTTTCTGCATGTGGCTGTCCAATTTTCCCAGCACCATTTATTGAAGAGGCTGTCTTTTTTCCATTGGACATTCTTTCCTGCTTTGTCGAAGATTAGTTGACCATAGAGTTGAGGGTCGATTTCTGGGCTCTCTATTCTGTTCCACTGATCTATGTGTCTGTTTTTGTGCCAGTACCATGCTGTCTTGATGATGACAGCCTTGTAATAGAGCTTGAAGTCCGGAATTGTGATGCCACCAACTTTGGCTTTCTTTTTCAATATTCCTTTGGCTATTCGAGGTCTTTTCTGGTTCCATATAAATTTGAGGATTATTTGTTCCATTTCTTTGAAAAAAATGGATGGTATTTTGATAGGGATTGCATTAAATGTGTAGCTTGCTTTAGGTAGCATAGACATTTTCACAATATTTATTCTTCCAATCCAGGAGCATGGAACATTTTTCCATTTTTTTGTGTCTTCCTCAATTTCTTTCATGAGTACTTTATAATTTTCTGTGTATAGATTCTTAGTCTCTTTGGTTAGGTTTATTCCTAGGTATCTTATAGTTTTGGGTACAATTGTAAATGGATTTGACTCCTTAATTTCTCTTTCTTCAGTCTTGTTGTTGGTGTACAGAAATGCAACTGATTTCTGTGCATTGATTTTATATCCTGACACTTTACTGAATTCCTGTACAAGTTCTAGCAGTTTTGGAGTGGAGTCTTTTGGGTTTTCCACATATAGTATCATATCATCTGCGAAGAGTGATAGTTTGACTTCTTCTTTACCAATTTGGATGCCTTTAATTTCTTTTTGTTGTCTGATTGCTGAGGCTAGGACTTCTAGTACTATGTTGAATAGCAGTGGTGATAATGGACATCCCTGCCGTGTTCCTGACCTTAACGGAAAAGCTTTCAGTTTTTCTCCATTGAGAATGATATTTGCGGTGGGTTTTTCATAGATGGCTTTGATAATATTGAGGTATGTGCCCTCTATCCCCACACTTTGAAGAGTTTTGATCAGGAAGGGATGCTGTACTTTGTCAAATGCTTTTTCAGCATCTATTGAGAGTATCATATGGTTCTTGTTCTTTCTTTATTAATGTGTTCTATCACATTGATTGATTTGCGGATGTTGAACCAACCCTGCAGCCCTGGAATAAATCCCACTTGATCGTGGTGAATAATCCTTTTAATGTACTGTTGAATCCTATTGGCTAGTATTTTGGCGAGAATTTTTGCATCTGTGTTCATCAAGGATATTGGTCTGTAGTTCTCTTTTTTGGTGGGATCCTTGTCTGGTTTTGGGATCAAGGTGATGCTGGCCTCATAAAATGAGTTTGGAAGTTTTCCTTCCATTTCTATTTTTTGGAACAGTTTCAGGAGTAATTATGCCATTCTTTCTACTTTTCTTCATTGGCTTTCTACTGTAAGGAAGAGTTTTACTTCTCGTGTATTTCTTTTTTATATGTGAATCTGAATGGCCTCATAGGCCCAGCACACTTCCGCTGCGTGACTCTCCTCTGAATGGCCTCATAGATTCTTACTTTGTTCTGCAGGTTATATATTATTTGTTGTCATTATTTATTTTGATGTTCATTGTTTATTTTGATGCTTTATTTCAAACTGGTCTAGTGAAAGCCCCCCTTAATCTGGCTCTGTAATTTTCACATTTTTCCATCAGTTTGGGGTACTTCTTTACTTTTTGCCACAAGAAGATATTCAAGCTCTTCTCGTACTTTCCCTGCTCTGACCCTGGAATCAGCCATTGATTCCTTTTAGTGAAGAATGGGATATTTATAAACAGAGATTTGTCTATACATATACTGATTGTTCCTCAGCTCTGTTAACACACAGAACTGGGGAATTTCATGCACACCCACATACACATACTCATATATGCAGCCATACACATTTATATTTATTTCTGTATCTAGTTATCTATGTACATTAAAACTGAGTTCACATTAATAACTGCAAATCCAAACAATGCCTCATGGTCCATTTTATTTTTCCCTCTCTCAGTATTTGCAATTCCTTTCTGGACAATGAGGACCCTGGTTCCCATTATCAATATATTTAGTTATTTGTTCTATTCTGGAATGTGCAGAGAGTAGTTTCAGAATGGATAACCCATTCCTTTACAAAAAGAAAGACTACTAATTCGAATTCAGTATTTGTTTAAAGTTCTTATTTTCTATTGTCTGAGGGCATATAATGCAAATACTAGGTTCAACAGTCCCTTAGTTCTTTCCTTTCAGTATAGTTGTTATTTGAAGTATCACTCTGTATTCTGTTTGTATTCTCGCTTAAATCTCCTTCCTTGTTCATTTTCTTCTCTTTTTTTGAAAGACACATTAACATGATCAGGATTATACAAAATATTATAGTCAGAAAAGTAAATTCCACTGTCTCCCATCTTTTCTATTTTTCTTTTTTTTTTTTAAAGATTTTATTTATTTATTTGACAGATAGAGATCACAAGCAGGGAGAGAGGCAGGCAGAGAGAGAGAGGAGGAGGAAGCAGGCTCCCCGCCAAGCAGAGAGCCCGATGCGGGGCTCGATCCCAGGACCCTGGGATCATGACCTGAGTGAAAGGCGGAGGCTTTAACCCACTGAGCCACCCAGGCGCCCCATCTTTTCTATTTTTCCTGCCGCATCTGCACCCCAGTCCTGCTCATAACTATTACAGATTGAATGTGTATCTCAGAAGTCTGTATGGTAACTTAACCCCTGGTACCTCCGAATGTGACTTTATTTGGAGATAGGCTCTTTAAAGGGGTAATTAAGATTAAGCGAGGTCTTATGGGTGGGCTGGTTCCTTTGAGAAGAGATTAGGATACAGATGAGCGTGGAGGGAAGATGGCGATCTACAATCCAAGAAGAGAGACCTCAGAAGAAACCAACCCCATCAACACCTTGATCTTGGACTTCCAACCTTCATATTGTGAAGAAATAAATTTCTGCTGTTTCGTTCCCCAGTCTGTGATACTTTGTTATGGCAGTCCCAGGAAACTGACACAGTAACCAACCTCCCGAGTCCTTGGTTTCTTATTTCTCTTTGTTCAAATGAGCAGATGTGTGCCTATTTCCTTATTTCTCTTTTTCTCTTACACTTAATGTAGTATACTACAGTATGCTTCCATTTTTCACTTACTGCTACATCCTAGAAATCACTCCACATCAGTATATCAATTGCTGAATAATAAATTAACCAAACATTCCAGGAATAGGGCTTAGTTGATCAGGACATATCATTCTTTTAATACATTATGGCATTAAATTTTTTAATGATTTGTTTGGAATGTTCACATCTGTATTCATAAGGGATAAAGGTCTGTAATTTTCTTTTCTTGTGGTATCCTTGTCAGGTTTTGGTATTACTGGTATTTGTTCTAATAAAAGGGGTTAGAAAGTGTTCCTTCTTTCTCTACTTTTTGGAAAATAGTTGTATAAAATTGGTGTTCTTTTTTCCTTCAACATTTGGAAGAAATTGCCAGTGAAATCATTTGAGGGGTTTTTTTTTTCCTGTTTGTTTTGTTGGGGAAAGGTGACAAAACAGGAGGGGAGGAAGGTTTAAGTTACAGATGTTTAACAGACACGCTGCTAACATTTTCTGTTTCTTCCGGTCAGTTTTTATTAGTTGTGTTTACTATTAGTTTATTAGTTGTGTTTTTTAATGAATTTGTCCATTTACTCTAAATTGTCAGTGTTTTAAAGTAAAATAGGCTGGTCCAGGGGAGCCCTTCTGAGAAAGCTCTATACTAGCAGCCACCTGAAGGAGAAGCAGCAGCACACACCACAAAGATGAATGGGGAAAAATACACCAGAGGGGTGCCTGGGTGGCTCAGTTGGTTCATCAGATGCTCAGGTCATGATCTCAGGGTCCTGGGACTGAGTTCTGCATTGGGTTCCCTGCTTATCAGTGAGCCTACTTCTCCCTCTCTCTCTTCTCTTTCCGTCTACCTGTGCTCTCTGTCTCTCTAGCTCTCTACCTTAAATAAATAAAACAAAATAAAATTATACCAGAGAGAGAAAAGAAAAGGTCCAAAGCCCCTGAGGCATGCATGTACTTAGTGTGTTGAAGAACAATAAGCAGGCCAGCGGAGAGCAAAAGTGAGAGTGAGAGACGGAGAGAGGGAGATAATGATGGGGTCAGCAAGGTAATGGGGGCCAGACCACTTAAGACCATCTAAGCCATTGTAGGGTCATTGGTTTTTATTCTGAGTGATTGAGGGTTTCAAGCAGAAGAGTCTTGTGATTTGACTTATGTTTCAAAAGTCAGACTGGCTACTGAGAATAGATAGAGAGGGGATATAGAGAGAAGGACCAGATTGGATGCCCTTGGTCCAAGGAGGGGGCTGTGCAGGTAGTGAGAACAGGAACATCTGGAAAACCTTTTAAAGCAGAACAAGTGGGATGCTCTGATAGATTGAATGTTGTGTGTAGGATGAAGGAAAAGAACAGAGAAGACTCTGAGGGTTTTGGCCTGAGCAATGACCATTGACTGAGTTAGGGAATCTTGTGGGAGCAGCAGCTTTGAGGGAGAAAGTTCAGAACTTGGTCTTGGAGAGGTATTATTAGTTTACTATTAGGCACCCAGTGAGGAGTTAGAGCAGGTGGTTGGTGTGTGTAAGAAGAGTTCAGGGGGTAGGGATACAAATTCGGGAGTGATTGGCATGAGGACACTATTTAAAGCCATTTGACAGGTGGATGTCACCAAGGGAGTGACTGTAAATTGAGAAGAGGTCTAAGGGATGATTCTGGAGTTGTCCTATGTCCAGAGGTTGAGAGACGAAGAGGGATCAAGAAAGAAACCGCTGGAAAATAAGATGGGAAGAAACAAAAGGGGCATATGGATTCCTTGAAGCCCACTGAAGAGCACGGAGAGGTCAGCCTTACTATAGCCAGTGGTCTGGTACAGTGAGGACTGAGTGCTGACCTTTGGATTTGGCAATGGAGGTCACTGGTGACCTTGACAAGAGCAGCTGGGCAGAGGTAGAGAGCTAAAGCCAGAGTGGCTTCAAGAGGGAAGGAGAAGATAGTAATTCAACCAAGTAAGTATAGATAACTCTTTTCAAGCATTTGCTCTTCTTGGAGAAATGGGGCGGCACCTGGGGGAGATGGGAAGAAAGTACAGCATATTTTAATTAAAACCACAGAGACAAGGGCCGTTTCTCCATACGTAGAGTGTGTCATCACTACGACACTCTAGGGATGCAGAGGTGAAGAAGACACCATCTCTGTCCCCATAGAGTTCAGGACCAGAGACAGATCTACAGAGACTGACAGCCCAGTGTGAGATGCACTATGATGGGGGACGTCCAAGGGCCAGAGGGACCCTGCAGAGAGGCCTGAACCATCTGCGTAGTCCGGGAAACCTTCCTGGAGGAAGTGGTGCTTGGCTGAGGCTTGATCAGCTGGTAAAAGTGCCTCTACCCGTGGGACGATCATGGAAGGCTTTTCCATGATCTGCTTAGTGAGCTACCTTGGCTCTATTTTTGCACCATGTTCCCCATCCTTGCCTCCTCAGAACCGCTCCACTCTGGTTGGTACTGGTCATTTACCTGGATTCTGTTCACGTGCAGCAGACACCTTCTGCACCGGATGCCAAGCTTGGTGCTGTACTCTGCGTTATCTCCACCAGTCTTCAGAGAAGCACCAACTTGCCCCTCGCCTTCCTGGATGACTGGAGGTTCCCACCACGCCCATCCCCTCCCTGTCCCTTGGTGTTGTCCTGGCCTTTGTCAGGCCTAATGGAGATAAAGTCTCATGGTTTCCCAACACCTTGTTTCTCCTTGGTTGACTGACAGGTTTAGAGAGATTTGGGGAACGGCTGGGGCCGCGGCCACAGACCCAGGGACCAGGAGCATCGCGGCTCCCCTGGAGGGCTCCGCACCCTCCGGGCATGTGCCTCCCCTCCCGGCCTCAGCCTCTCCCCTGAAGTAGGTGGACAGCATCATCTCTCGGTTCCTCCCAGCTTACAAGTTCTCTGTTCTAAATCCATCCATCAAACACTATTTTGAGGGTTTCGAAGTGCAGCCTGGGTGTTTTACATTATCCCACACACCTACCTCACACCTTCTAGAGTTCACAAGTCTCTTTGATCGGCGTGTCAAACGGACACACTTCTGGCCCCGAGGGGCTCCGTCTGCGAGCCTCTTCCCCCCAGCAGCTGACGGTCACGTCCAGATCCTGCAGGTTTCTCTGCTCCCCGCGGCTGGCTCCCCGGCGAGGACCCAGTCCTCCTGAACTAAGACCTCCGTGTGACCCGGAAGGCCCCTGGCTTGTCCGGTGCGAGGCGGGTAAGCGCAGGAAGAGAAGGATGAAGACACAGCGCCATTAGTATACACCAGAGGATTGAGAAAAAAACAAAAACAAAAACAAAAACCCCTGTCGGCTCAGAATAAGTAGCTACAGTACAATTTTGTCACGAGTTGGGCGTGTTACCAACGTCCTGGGGCCATGCTCCAGCTCCCCAAACTGAACCATGAATAACTTCCTACTTAAACCCCCTTCGCCCTGCTTCAGGGCACGCCGTCCTGCTCCTGGGTACGGTGGCCGAGAGAGGTACAGCCGGCCGATATCCCGGATGGGCATTCGCGTCTCCCAGACTCCCTTGCGGCTAGGCGGGGTCATGTGACTGACTGTGGCCAATGGGGTGTGAGTGGAAGTGGGCAGGGGCCGCGAGGAGCCTGTGACGCGCTACGGTGTCCCCCTCCACCACTGTGGCCGCAGAGGACGGGAGAGGTGGCTGAGCGACCGGAGGGTTGTGTCGGGAGAACACTTGTGGGCCTCTTAGTTTGTAGCGCAGCCTGGCTTATCCTGCTACGTGAGGACGTGGAAAAGAGTCGGCCACGCCGCTGGAAAAGCTGCCGTCTGGTCCCGCCTCTGCTGTCGCCGTCGTGGCTGCGCGGCGCTGGCCTGGCGCCGGACCTCCGTGTCCACCCCGTGGTAAACTTGGATGCAGAACCTCACCGACGGGGTGGGCGTGCTGGAGGAGCGCATTTAAACGTCCAGCCAGGGCCTGGCCCCCGGAGGGGCACGGACGATGTCTAACCCCGGGAGCCATGAGTGCCCTCCCTCCGGAGCTTCACAGCCGCACAGGGAGACAGTCCCCTCCGTGGGCTGAGGGACATCCGCCTGCCATCCGCAGGTGCATTTGGTCAGAGGTGCAGATGCCCGCGCCTGGGCGGAAACCCAGCACTTCCCAGAAGTGTGACTTCTCCGCTTGCCTCTCCTATGGCTGCCCACGCGGGAGCAGAGGCGGCGGAGCCGTCCGGAGTCGGTGCTGCGGCAGAGCGGAGCTTTCTTAAGTGAGTAGGTAAACGAGGGAGGTAAAGAGCCTTCTTTCGCGTCTTCCACAGGCAAGAGCAGGGCTGGTTTTATTCGCCTAAATAATTCCAGGTGAGGGCGGGGGAAAGCAGGGCTTCGTCCCTTCATTACATCCCAAATGGTTTCAGTAAAACCCCAAGAGACTGTTCTTTGATCCAGGTCCACTTTCCTTAGCACTGTATGGTCAGTTGCTACTGTCGTTGGTTCCTGTTGTCTCATGTTTTTTATTCTTTGCTTGTTAAACCCCGAAGTGAAAACGAAACCCAGACACCCACCAAGCTAACACCGCCAGTGTCTGAGAGTTTCGGAAGGGTGCTGGCTTGCTTTGAGTGTGCTTCCTCGGGGGGGTGTGATCTGAGGCTGCTGGAAGGACTCGAGCTCCAGGACATTCCCTCCACTGAAGTGTGACTTTTCCCCAGCGTCAGCCCTTATCCCCGGAGTTTGAAGGGGACACCAAGTTGAAGCTAGGACGAGAGATTGGTGTGGGATGTACCAGTGGATTTCAGGATGGAAGGATGAGTCTTCCTTCATCTTGGACTCAGGGTACTTATAGTCCAGTCATTACTACCCTTTTCTGAGGGTGACAAGGAGGGTCAATAATTCTCATTAACATTCTTTGCAAATATAACATTCACGGATTGTAGGGAAGGCCTGTGGCCTCTGAGTTCTCTGAGGGTAGGGTCCTCTTCAGCTCTGCTCCCTTGTGCCTCACTCACAGAGAAGCATTATTAGATTCCTGGGATGGCCATGACCACATATCACAAACTGGGGCACTTAAAATAACAGACATTTAGTGTATCCCAGTTCTGGAGGCCAGAAGTCTGATCTTGAGGCGTTGGCAGTGCTGTGCTCCCTCTGAAGACTCTAGGGGAGGATGCTTCATTGCCTCTCTCAGCTTCTAGTGGCTGCTGGGCATTCCTTGTCTTGGTGGATATATGACCCTCCCCTCTGTGTGTGTCTGTGTGTCCACTCCTTTTAAAAAATTTTTATTTTTTTAAAAGATTTTATTTATTTATTTGACAGAGATCACAAGTAGGCAGAGAGGCAGGCAGAGAGAGAGGAGGAAGCAGACTCCCCGCGGAGCAGAGAGCCCGATGCGGGGCTTGGTCCCAGGACCCTGGGATCATGACCTGAGCCAAAGGCAGAGGCTTTAACTCACTGAGCCACCCAGGTGCCCCCACTCCTTTTTTTTTTTTTTTTTTTTAAATAAGGACAGCAGTCACCGGATTAAGTGTTCACCCTCATCCAGTATAATGTCACCTTAACTAACTACATCTGCAAAAAACCTATTTCCAAATTAGGTCATATTCACTGGTACAGGGTTTAGGATTCAGTATTTTTTTGGGGGGGGAGCACAATTCAACCCACAAGAGAGCACAATCCATATTCAAGTGGAAGATCAGATGCCTGGGAGCAGAGAGGGCATGGGGAAATGAGGCAGAACGGGGCACCGAGAGGAGGCTTTGCATATCAAATGTGCTTCTATATCCATCCACACATCACGGTACCCTGTGACACGCGAGGAAGAAATGCTTTCTACCCAGTTTACCACTCTGCTGAGGCTCAGTTACACCATTGTGTACTTTTGTTGGTCACTCATTCATTCAGTGACTGTATTGAGGCCAGATCCCAGGCTAAGAAGTACAAGATACGCTTCCCTTCCGCAGGAGCTCCCAGCCAAGGAGGGAAGTAGCTGTGACTGTGGTGATTTGAATACCTTAGCTTGGTAGACATAGACACAGAACCCTATAAGGAAGTTGGGAAAGATGTGATAGAGGAAGAATTTTTTTTTTTTTAAACCTGCCCTTTTTTTGAGTTTTATTTTATCCAAATCAGGACCCCTGGTCTGAAAACTATTTGATCTCATGATTGTTGGGGGGAAATCTGGGTGCCCTGACAAGGTCGGGATATTCCCTGCAAATATCAGGGTGGTCGTGCTGATGACAGGGTG
Source organism: Meles meles (assembly GCF_922984935.1). Taxonomy (NCBI): domain Eukaryota; kingdom Metazoa; phylum Chordata; class Mammalia; order Carnivora; family Mustelidae; genus Meles; species Meles meles. The sequence goes on along the minus strand of NC_060071.1, from coordinate 145,968,695 downwards.
TTTCCCCATGACTGCTCAGGGCTGGAAGCAAAGGTATCTCAAACGTAGGTTGTGAAAGTTCCAGGGGTAAATGTCCTCTGCGGGAAGAATAAGAGCCATCCTGTAGACTTCCCTGTTCCAGAAGGCTCCGTGGTGAATACGGAATTAGGCCCTCTGTAATTACCAGTTTGAATCTGCCTAGGACACTAGGGCTCCCACCCCCTAATTTACCTTATAAATTTATTCTGCTAAAAAAGTCGAAAATGTCAGTCTTCTGTGAAAGCTGCATAAATGAATTATCTCCCTGGATGACAGAAGGTGGGAAGGAGGGGGAAGCTTCAAGAGGACATTCTTCATTGTGAGTGTCTAAAAGTACCCCACACTTAGCATGCACCCAGCACAGAGCCCAGCCCGGCTGCTTTCCGAGGCTGAGGCCAATGCTACGGGGCGGAAGCCTGAGCTCCACCTGGACCAGGAGCTTGAGCTCTGCCTCCCTGGAGGGTGGGGTGGATGGTATTTAAAATCAGCCCGTGTGGACATTAGAAAATCTTAGCTCAAAGAGCAGTTTCAGATGCTGGAGGCCCCCAGACAGAAGGGAATGAGGGAAAAACCAAAGTGCTTCTTATAAAGGTTCTCATCCAACCTTGTCCGACAGTCTCCCCACACCCAGGATGGCCCCGTGCTAGGCCAGGGACCTCCTGCGATTGCGTGCATCTCAAGGCCAGATGCCCCCACGGTGCTCTTCACAGCCCACGCCAGCTTCTTTGATTCTTTCACAAACCTTTATAAAGAAACAAAACAAAACATGGCGAGTCCTTAATGACATTTTAGAAGGTTTAGGAAATGAAGTTCTTCTAAAAGCCCTTCCAATCCCATAACCGTAACTGCCATTCCTGGATCTCCTTCCAGTCTTATTTTCGTAGGAGGCCCCCCCAAAGCACTGCTGCTGCAACTTTTTTTTAACTTTTGGGGGGCTGACCCTAAAAGACATCAGTGCTGATTCTGGGGAGTTTCAGGACTACCAGGAGGGAATGACCAGTGGCTCTGTGGTCCCCGTCTCTCAAGTGACACCCACTAACATACTGAGAGTCTCCCCCCAGCCTTTGTTCTGTGGGCTTGGCTTTTTCAGCCCCCATGCCGATTTGCTGGTTATTAGTCTTGTACCGAGGTCTAGCTGGCTCACTCCTTGATGACCTACTCGGAGAAGAGGCATGCCCTGTCTGTCTGCGTGTGGCAACCCACTGGCCAATAAGGAGTCCAGAGGTTCGCTGGGTCTCTGGCACAAAGTAGGAGGTTCATCAGTATTTGTTGGATCTATTCACCAGTGAAACCTGCGGCGAATTACTCTTTTCATGCTGGAGATGAAGAGCTGAAGTGTGTGCCCTAGACCGGGTGGACGAGGTTCTCCTCCAGAGCCCAGTGCAAGGCTTCCAAGTTAATAGTATATATTATTTACTACACGCCTACTGTGTGCCAGGCTCTGTGGACAGCTGATCTGACATACTCTTCACGACAGTCTCAGATGTGGTACAGGAGGACCTGGGATGCCAGGAAGGGAAGGTGCTTGCGTGAGGTCTTCAGCTCCCAGTGGCCCCAGTGGGGACCAGAACGTGCACCTCTCTAGAGGTGCACATCGAGTTGCTTGTGCCCTACCCTGCACGACTCTCAAGGTTGCTGGAAGCGCAGACACAAGCAGGGAGGGGGAAGGTCTTCGTCTCCTGTGACACTCTGCACCTCTGTGAGTTACTTGTCTGTTTCAGAATCTCACTAGGAGTTCCGCTGGCTACTCCATCCCCTCTCAGCGTACAGGCCCCTTTCTTCTGGTCGGTTCTCTTTGGGACTTAATATCTCTAGATCTTTATCTTTCCTTCCTCCCATTTTTCTCTGCTTCTGTTATTTGGTTTCAGAGCCATGGTCATGTTTCTCTGGATTTTGCCATCCCAATGAAAAGAAAAAAAGCTTTTCCTATGGACCCTATTGTAGACCTTGTTTCTGTTTTAATTTTCTCTTTCTCCCTCTGTGTCCTCAGCCTGCACTGACTTGGCCCTTGCCATTCTTCTTCCACATCTGGTGGTGTTTCCAGCTGCCTGCTGTGGTGGCCCTGCAGGAGGGCTGGAAACTGAGTCTGGGTGGAGACTGGTGCTGTTGTGGGTAGAGACAGCCTGTGGTTGGTTCTGGTCCTGCCTCTTAGCAACTTGCCCTGGGTTTCCTGCGGATGAAGGTCCTTGTCTTGCAGGTACGATAAGATAAACCTAGCTGTGTCGTTAGACCGTCTCTCTGACCTAATAGGCCTTGAGGGTCTTGGAGACTCCTGTCATCTGTGTGCCTTATTCCTCTGCTCCCATGTCACTTGAGCCAACAAGTCCTCAAGTGCTGTTGGAGTACTCCTGGTGGGCTGTATTAGATCTCGAATAGTCCTATCATCATGTCATCGACTTCTGCTTTCCCGCTGTATTCCTCAGAGCAGGAGTGGTGACAAACTGGCAAATTCAAGTTCGTCTGAATGAGGAACCCGAGTCCTAACCATCACACAGTGCTGCCTTCTCTGGGGCCCAGCATCCCACATGGTGCTGGGCGCAGAGCAGGCTCCCTGTCAGTGCTGTTGGAAAGATGAAATCAGTGATGCTGGTGAAGTGATGGCTCTGTTCTAGAGCCTGGGCCAGGCCTGCTTGCCTCTGCAGAGACAGCAAGCCCACAGGTGTTCTGAAGCCCTGCCTGACAAGGGAGATCACCTAGTGGGGAAATGAATACCCTCCCCTCTCTCCGCAGACCATGCAGCTCCCACGGGCCTTTTACTCAGCCTGAGATACCAGGTCTGTGCCCCTGGCTGCATGTGGTGCAGGGCTGTGGACGGAGCAGGAGTTGACGCAGCAGGCAGCCCTCTTGGCTGGTGGGGAGATGCCTTTGGACAACTGGCCTGGCTGTCACTCCTGGCAGGCAGGGCTTAGGGGATGGATGCCTCATCCAGCCCCAGTGTCCATTTTTTCACTCAGAGGAAACCCTTGATGGGCACAGTACTGCTGGCTTGGTGCTGGGGGCCAATGCAGCCACCGTGATCCTTGTCACCTTCTGGCAATTCGGCGGGAGCTCTCACCGCATTATGGGGATATTCAAGGGCCGTGTACATGCATGGCGCGTGTCACCATCAGAGGCTGGGCAGGGCACAGATGCAGCTAGGGAACCTGGGCCATGTCTTTTCTTAAAGGAGGATCTATGTGACCACTGTCCAGCCTAGCAGGTCCTTTCTCGTCACCAGCAACGAAAGAGCTTGGTGGGGAGTGGCAGCCAGGCACAGCCCAGCTCATCTCAGGAAGAGGCCATGTTTTCTAGTGCTTCTGGGGGAGAGATGGCCGCCAACTAGCACGGCCGTCCTAGCTTTGGGGGTCCCCCGTGGCCTCAGCCTGGGAGTTCGGGGGCCCGTGTGCCTCTGCCCCTTACTTGGGAACTGTAACCCTTAGAGATCAGAAGGAGCATGGGAATAAGACAATTCAATAAGCTCACAATAAAACATCCAAAGCCTTTCATACTTTTTCACTTTCTTTAACTCAATTTATTTTTCATTTTGTGGACAGAGATTTAGTCTGGGTATTAGTTTATGATTTTTTTGCTGAAGGAATTACTCAACACACACACATATAAAAAGGAAATATTATTTTTATCATTTATTTTGTGCCATGTATACCATAGGAGAAAAAAGTGGAGCAAAATCACTTCAGCACCGCTGTGTTTTTCATTACAAAGTTATTACATATAGAAATTACTCCAAATTATCTGAAATGAATGGAAATTATGAGGTTTAAATTCCCCAGGTTACTGCAGGCACCGCTCTGGAAATTTATTTTGTCATCTTGCTGAACATAATTGCTACAACAGAATTTCTTCCATTTTACAACTGCAGCATAACTTATTTATACCGGTGTAGCTGTAATTTTACATCAATAAGTTGAATGGGAAGGAATACACAGGTGGTAATTGAAAACAATAATTTGTGCTGAGGTCCAGGTGGAACGGTTGGCTGAGGAAAAGACTCCAGTTACCGTGGGCAACAGCTCTGTGTCACTGTGGTCTCTTCCCATCCCGTTCGCCAACACCCGGCACATGGTCCGGATGTCCTCTGCCGGCTTCCCCAAGGCTGACCCGGTGAAAGCCAGGGCTCGTCCTGTGTCAGACCAGCCCCTGCACCCTGGTCTGTGAACAGAGGAGGCCTAGGCCACCACAGGACGGTGGTGAGGAGAGGGGTCAGAGGGAGGGGCCCCATGCTGCCTCCTCCGAGCAGCTCCTGTCCTTTCCTCCGGTCCCTCCTGATTTCCAGCTTGCCTCTGGTTTGGGTGCTTGTAGGTACCCGCAGCTAATTAAGGTGTTTGATAGATTTCAACTGGAGTATGAGTTCTTGCCAGAAACATCGACAATTCGATTCCCCAAACACAACGCAGAGTGTTAAATCCACTAATGCTTTCTGCATTACTGTGTTCCTTCCCAGCCGGAATGTGTGGTCTGGGTACAATACCGAAATGGTCCCCAAGCAGGCGTCCTCACTCCTCAGTTCTCTAATTGTTCCTGTTAAGCAGATACAAATAATGAAACTGCAGATGCCTGTGCTGAATCCCAGAGCCGAGGAGTCTACCCATATGAATACGGAGGTCCAAATTCAGATTAAAAAAACCAAACAAACAAAAAAACCCCACCATGGACCATAAATCTGCCCTCTTTCTATGGCAGCCCAGTGGAGACAGGTAGGCGATGGGTGTCTGTGCTCCTGTCTTGGGTCCCACTGCAGGACACATGTAGAAGGGGAGGAGGGGCTTTGTCTCAAGTTCAGATGGGAAATGGTACTGCCACAGCTGTATTTTAGAAGCCATTGTTGTTGCAGTGATCCCAGCGGCTTAAAATCACAGTGAAATCATCTTTTTTTGAAGGACCCAGATTAAACTAATACCAGAATGCACAGCAACCCAGCGTCTCGGTTTTCCCTGGGTGGCATTAATTATCTTTTGTTGTAGCAAATTGTCTGCCTTGTAAATTGAGCCGAAAGTGTGTCTTCAAGCAGATGCAATGTTTTAATATGCCCACAATGAAACAACTTTTATAACTTCCACATACTCTGGATCTATTATTCCATGCCCAGTTACGTGCGTTCAGTGCGTGCCGTTACGTGCGTTCAGTGCGTGCCGTTCAAACTTGGTGTGGTAGAGGTTTGTTTGTTTGTCATCCTGCACCCTGAACCCTTCTCTATTAAACAGAGGGGAAGCCACTTAAGTGTTTTCTAGGATACAAAGTACCTTTGTTAAATTCACTGGAAAGCATTCCTGGCTGTTCCTGAAACTACAACACAAATTATGAGCCCTCCCAGATCCCCTTTTCTTTTCCAGCTCTGGAAGGCATATCTGAAGCAAGGTGCTGGCTGGTTCTTATTTTCATTTTTTGGTAAGCGCCCGCTTGCAGCATTTTTATTAGCCGTGCCTTCACAGGGATGCTAGCCTGACTCATGCCTCTCTCCCCTCTCTGTTTTTCCCTAAGCGAGTACTTCCCCCTCACTTCCCTTTCCACCACTTCCTTTGTAGAGAGCATCACAGCACAGACAGGAGTTTTCAGAGCCTGGGATTGGGGGTGGGGACAGAGCTCGCCACTGAGTCACACTCACCTACAACTCCAGTTTAGCATCTACTGAAACTTCCTCTTTCTCAAACTGCTTAAGGATACAAACTAATTAATCCTCGCAGCCTCATAAAACCCTTGTTAAGAAGGTGATCATTATTGCCTCCATCCCCAGCTCCTCCCCATTTCCTATCACTAGGCACCTCATTGTAGTGCCAGTCCTGACGACAGCGGCTGACAGCCAGATTCAGAACTGAAAATTCCCTTCTGGATCCCAGTTCTTTCCCCAAATGAACCATTTCAACTCTCTTTCTCTTCCTTGTCTATGCTCCAAATAGGGTAGATTGACGGCCACCGGACCACTGAATTTAAACCAGCATATGTGTGCGCCCGCACCCATGCATGTTTTGGATTTTCAGTTACACAATTTGTAGACTCAGTGACTAGAGGAAAAGCAGCAGAGAGACCCTTTCTGTGCAACACACACATTCTCTCCCCCCCCCCCCACCAGTCACTCTTATCTCTGTGTATGTGGGGGTGGGGGGTGGGATTTGGTGGAGTTTGATCATCTTTGTGAACAATATTTTTTCCCAAGTCGACCAACTGGGTGATGCCAGTCCCTACCAAATTTGAATTGATGACTCAGAATTAAAATTAGCAAGGCAAGAAAATTCCAAATGAGGTGAGAAAGCAGTAGAAATAGTTCCAGATCCCCTAGTACTGAGCCATTCAATATCATTTCTGATGACAGGGACAGAGCTAGGAACATTCAATGTGGGTGTGAGTCTTTTTCATATACGGAGAGTTGGGTAAGTATTTTTAAGGAAAATAATACATGAATCAGGAACAGTGACTTGGATTTAACCCTCTGCAGGCTGCAGCTATGAGACAGCAGGCAGTGATGGCTCTTAGTTTTCCTAGAGCTTACCTGTGCTTCATGTCCTTAAAGCAGTAGTCAGAAATCTACCATGGTACCAAGCCCCAGTGTTACTTGCAGAAACAAGTAAGGTGCAAGAATACCATGTCTCAACAAAAGCAGTGTTGCTAAAGTCATTACACGGAGGGAATCAACCAAATGATTGCTAGAAGGCAAGTTTTGTGGTCCTTCCTCTGCTGTAAATTGACAGTGCAAAAACCCCCTCCAAATCCAGCACAGCCTTAATTGAGTCCTTATGGCATTTAGAAATTTGCCGTAGTTTTCAAAAATGGCTTAGAATAATTCTAGAAGATATGCCAGGAAGTGCAAAAGGCCTCTTTCTGTCTCTTTATGCTTCTGGATTGGAGAGCTCCTAGAGATTCTAGAACTGGAAGGAAGGAGATAAGGGCCATCTTAAGAGCCTTATTAATACGTATATTAGCATGATTTGCTTGGTACCTCTGTTATAGTTTCCTCAAAAGTTAAAACAGTCAGTCCATTGATAAGATTGGTGCATTTTATTTATCCTCATCTTCCTAGTCAATAGTGTTTATAGATCCTGAGGTATAGAAATTAACAGGCAATTGGCTTCTGAGTTTGCCCTACGCCCATGAGTATAAAAAGATTTGCCTTTGCAGATTTTTTCTTTTTAAGCTCCAGAAATGAAGCCCAAAGTAATTTGGTAAGATGTGTTGCTCAGTTTTTATATTGCTACAAAGTTATTTGACTACATTTTAGAGGGGTGGATTCCTGTTTAAAAAAAAAACAACAACAAATGAAATGTGGATCTTCTTTCTACAGAAACATTGGGAGTTCCCATTTCTATTGATGCTACTTATCTTGGTTCTTTCCAGATTTTTGCAAAGACATAATGTAAAATATAACCGTTCAGAAGGCAAAGATAACATTGTAGGATCTCGAATAGAGCCCCACCTCAGCTAAGAGCTAAATATTGAGAATCATTCAAAGAATTTCAAACAAGAAGCCTGGTTTAGGGGGTCACGTGTCTGTTTAATCTGTCCCCACTGCATGGAGTGCAACACGCAGCACACGCAGGGAATCAGAACCCCACACGAGGTTAATGAAAATGCACTCTGATTTGATGAAATGATTTATGATTTCTGAGCTACTCTTCTATAAAGAAATTTAAAGTGACTGAGAATATGGGGGATTATCTGCTGGAATGTACTGTGAAGCTAGAAAAAGAAAAGCAGGGAAATATTTGTGAGTTCAAAAAGCTTTTTGACATGTGCTGTTTTCTCTTTTTCTTTTCTTTCTTTCAGATAGTGCAGAAAATACGGCATTTTTTCCTCCTGGTTCCAGTCTGCACAAAGCCCCAGTCCTGGGCCAGGCACACAGTAGGCCCATAGCAGGTAGTGGAGAAATGAGTCTGAGGTATTGTAATATTCCTTCACGAGCACATTCGTACTGTACTTATATTTTCCTATGTTAAGCACCTGCACACACACACACACACACCCCTCCCCTCTTTGGGGATGGGAGTGACTTTTATTCTGTAAAAAGGTTTGGTAGATCAAGGGGTGGGGTGTGCGTGCGTGTGTGCAGGGTGCTGGACACCCTGTCCGTCTAGGGTCCTGAGTCAAGAGGAGGGCCCAACCTCCGCCACCCGTTGTTCCCGCACCGCCTGCCTGTTGTCTGGGCATCAAGAGAGGGGACCTATTACTGGGGGCCAGCTGCCAAAGCCAGGCGGGGTCGAGGGGAGAGGTTAAGGTCCGGGGAGAGGTGGCTATTGATCCGGCGTGGAACGCGAGACAGAGAGCGCAGCAAGACTAAAGGGGGAGCTGTGAGACCAGACATTAACAGCTTTCAGCGCTAATGATGCCCGTGCCAGACGGGCTGAGGGAAAAAAAGGAGACTGGAGCGGCAGCTGGGATTGCTCGCTGCCTGCACCCCGCCGCCTCTCGGGCGAGGAGGAGGAGGAGGAGGAGGCGGCGGCAAAGGAGGAGAGGGAGGAAGGAGGGGGGGAGGAGAGGGCGAGGGGGCCAGCGCAGGGCTGGGCAGGGGCAGGGCGGCCTCTCCCCGGCCGCCGCGAGGTGGAGCGCGCCGGCGAGTGGCGGCCTGTCAGGTCCTGCGCCGGCCCGCCCGCGCGTCCCTCTTCCCGCCGTCGGGGCAGCGCGGGGCCAATGAGGAAGTGCTCCCCGGGTCTGTCGCGGCCCGCGCCGCCCCCCTGCCCGCTACTTCCTGCCAGGGGTGGGGCAGGGGTGCCCTCTCGGCCGACCCTGCCGCCCGACCTACAGCCGGAGTTCCTGAGCGTCCTGCGCAGTACGCGGATGGGCCCCCCTTTCTTGAAGGCGGTTGTCGCGTTCCCGCAGGCCACAGACCGGGTCCCCAGTCCTTGTAATCAGCATCCAAGGGCCAGGGTCGCAGGTTGGGATTTTGGGCGCCGGACTGCCGGCGGAGCCGGGTAACAGGCAGGCGGCGGCGGTTTGAGTCAGACCTGCCCCCGGCGCTGTGTGACCTTGGGCAAAACGCTAACCCTTTCTGGACTTATCAACGCCAGTTCTCAGGCGGAGAGCCGATAGCCCTCCCAAATTTAAGAGTCTGGGTGGGTTGGGATGACCAGTTTGTGGTTTTCTTAAGTTTATTAAAGGTGCGCGTGAGCATTTTTTCTTACTTAGGCCACTTTCCTGGAAAGATTTTTCACGGTGGGGCTGGATGGGGAGAGAGAGAAGTGCTTCTGGACTTTGGAGCACGAGGAGGTGGGGTGGGGGTGGTGGGCAGCTGTGTGTAGTCGAGGCTGGGGCATGCCTACTCCTACCCACGCCTCCCTGCCCAGTCCCCACCTCCTCGGACGCCCACCCTGCAGCCCGGTCCGCAAAATTGCATGCTAGGGCACATTTTACTGTTATTAAATTTTGGAGGTGGGGGGGTGATTTGGGCAGGGAGTTCTTTCTGTTCTCACTGCGTTCTAAGTTGTTGGTAACTTCGCCCCACCCAAGACCTTGAGGGCGAGCAAAAACTCCGCGTGTCCCCCAAGGAATAGGACCCGAGAGAGGCTGTCCACCGGAGGTGTCACCGCCAAGCCACTCGCTTGAGTGTAGCCGCCAGAGCCCGGCCTGGGGGCGGGGTGGGGTGGGTGCAGCTGGGCTCGCTGGCGAAGCCCAGCCCTGAGCCAAGCCCCGACCCGCCCTGGCCGCCTTTGGGCCCAGACCAGAGGTACCCTGAGATGGGAGAGGGGCCCAGCGCCTAGCGCGCCCAGCCATGGAGGCAGGTCATCAAACAGATGAAGTTGGCCGTGGCTTGGGGAGGGACGGGGCGCGGTATGGGGGAGATGTCCACGCGGCTGCGGCCTGGCCTTGTCCCCAGGCCACGGACAGTCCCCCACAACTGCTCTTGTCCTCGCCGGCTGGAGATCAAACGGCTGACAAGGCAGCTGTGTCCTTCCCAGTATAAGGGGCGATTTCAACTCCTGCCCTGGGCGGAGGCACACAGGACGTGGGCGTGGGGGGGGGCGGCGGGGGCGCCCGTTACTTTCAGGTTTCAGTAATTGTCAGGGGGGGCAAGAGGGGACTGGGGGACCTGATATCTCTTCTTCAGCGATTTTGGCCACGCCCACTTCTGGCTCAGCCGGTGCAAGCCCTTCTCCCACGCGGAGCCCTGTCCCCTTACCCCCACACTTCTACAGACCCAGGCCTGGGAGTGGGACCTGTGTTTGACCCCACGGAGTTAATGGGGGGAACGAAAGGACTCAGATGAATATTCCTTTCGGAGTGGGACTCACACAAGGTCTCATGTTCCCTCTCTCCCGATTGTGCTCTAAATTCTTTCCTTCTCTCAGTGTCTTTTATTTTGTCCACTTGGCTCTCGCAGAGTTTGTAATATCAAGATTTCTATGGAGACACTTTTTGGAAGTTTAACCCCGACCCCCCAATAAAACAAAAGTAAAACCAACCAAGCTACTTCTCTAGCGAGGTGAAACAAGCTGACCATCGCCCTCAGTCCCCGTGTCGACCCCAGTCCTTTTACACAGTCCCTCCCCCTTTCAATCCAGAGGAGATTTTGGATGGGTGGGTGGGGACTAGCGTTGATTCAACTTACTTCCAGGCACTCAGCTCTCTTCCTCCCTTCTCAGGGGGTCCTGCTCCCAGGAGGGGAGGAGGGATGAAGAGGATTTTCTTTTATTTAAAAATATCCTCCTCCTCCTCCCCTTTTGCGTTGCCAGTGCAGGGGGAGAAGAGGAGCGCACAAAAACGCTGTTTGCACGTGTGGCCGGCCTGGACTGCGGGTGTGCGCACGGGCGAGTGTGTGTGTGTGTGTGCGCGCGCGCGCGTGCGCGCGTGTCTCTGTGTGTGCTTTCTTGTTCTCTTACAGGGTACAATGTTAAAAAGCCACCGCTAGTCGCCCCCAGTGCTCCGACTCTCTGGGTCTTTTTGTCTCTAGTGCAGATTAAACGTCACGTCCGCACTTGAACTTGAATTTTATCCCATTGTACAGAGGCAGCCCCAGCCATAGAGAGACCGAGAGCTCCCAGAGAACCCGGACTCCGCCATCTTCACGTTGCAATCTATAGCTCCCAGTCCGCGCCCGCACCGACCCAGGCGCACTGGGCGAGCCGCCCCTCAGCCCCGCTCCCCCCGGGCCCGCGGCGCCAGGGGAGCGCTGGGGAGCGCTCGCGGGGACCCGGCAGCTTCTCCGGCCGGCGCCAGCCTGCCAGGTGAACTGGGAAGGAGCCGCTCCTGGAGTCCCCCCAGAGCCTCGGAAGGGTCAGTCTCCGAGAAAAAAACAGGCAGCCCGCAGAAAGCCCAGAAACAACCGAACCGGGGCAGTTTTACATTGCTTTGGGTTTTTTGAGGGGGCGGGGTGAAGGGGTACGAGACAAGTCCCCAAGTTTTCTTTGCTTTTTTTTCTTTTTCTTCTTTTATTATTATTTTTTTTATTTGTTTGCATTTTTTTCTCCCCCACCCCCCCCTCCTGGTAGAAGTGCGCTTTCCACCTACCAGACCCTGAAAGAAAGTGTCAGGAGCCGGTGCAAAATCCGGTTAAGTTCAAGAAGACATTTGGAAGTCCAGGAGGCCAAGCAGTTTGAAGAAGTGTAAGCGATTTTTTTCCTTCAAAAGAATATATTTTTAAAGAAACCAGCCAGCTCGCGGCAAGCAACAGCAGATTTTTTTTTTTTTTGCCTCTTTCTCCTATTTTAGATCGAGAGATTTTTCTTTCCTTTTTTTTCTTCTCTTTTTCTTTTTGCAAAACAAAGCAAAAAACAGCATAGAAGAAAGAGCAAAATACAGAAGAAGAAGAGGAGGAAGAGAGGGCAAGAGAGGAAGGGGGGGGAAAAAAAAACAAAACACCAACCGGGGCAGAGGAGGAGGCGAGGAGGCGCGGCGGCGGCGGCGGCGGCGGCAGCAGCGGCGGCGGCGGCGGCGGCGGCGGCGGCGGAGGCTCGGACCCCCTCCCCCGGCTACCCCCATCAGTGCAGCTCTCCGGGCGATGCCAGAATAGATGCCGGGGCAATGTCCCGCCGCAAACAGGGCAACCCGCAGCACTTGTCCCAGAGGGAGCTCATCACCCGTAAGTGTCTGTGGCGTGCGCGCCAGGGGCCGGAGGATGGGGCTCCGGGTGCCCGGGGCTGGGTACACAGAGCCGGGCCGAGCGCCGGGGCCGCCCGCGGGCTCGCAGAGGCAGCCGCGGCGGCCCAGAGCATGGTGGGGGGCGGGGGGGCATAGGAAAGTTTCTTTGAAGCCCTTGGAGTCGGAGCGCTGTGCAGTCAGACGCGCTTCGGGCTCGAGGGCCTGCGGAGCGGGCTCCGGGCCGGGGAGGGGGCGCGAAGGCTGGAGGAGGTGTGTGTGCACGCGGAGCCCGGCTGGACGCTCGCCCCTCCGAGCGGCGTGTGTGGCGGCGGCGGCGCTGGTGGCGGGGTTTGGAGAGGAGGGGGAGGGGGCTGGGGGAGCGGAGGGGGAGGGGGGAGCCGGGAAGTGGGGAAAAGTTGGCGAGCGCGTGGGTCCGCGCTGACGGCGCGGGCGGAGGAGAGCGGGGTGCGCTTCGGCCTAGGGGAGACGCAGGGCGAGGGGCGGCTGCGGGCTCCGAGTCCTCGGTCGCTGCACCCGGCGGGGCAGGGCGCCGGCCACGCCGGTCCTAGGATTCCGCCGCCGCCTTTCTCTCCCCTCTTCTTGCTATTTGCAAAAGAATCCAGCTGCGCGGCTGTTTGCTGGGCTCATGCCCCCCCTCCCCTAATTTCCCCACCTCCGTCTGTCTCCTGGGATGATCTTGTCTTCTATCCCCCACTCCAAAAAAAGAAAAGAAAAAGAAAAAAAAAGGTGGGGGATTGGGGGTTGGTGAAAAAGCCCCGCCATGGGGGAAAAAGAAGGATTGTCAGCTAGGATGAGGAAGACAGGGATATGCTTGTAAAATAGGAGGAAAGAATAAAAAGAAGAAAAAAGAAGGTGGGGAAGAAGAGAAGAGACCTATCAATCTCTTACCCATCTTTCTATCTCAGTATCTTTCATCTTCCTTCTCTAAATAAACAAGGCAGGTCGCAGTGGAAATCCACCGGTCGAAATCGTGTGGATTTCAAGCAAGTGGCCCGGCAGGCAAAGTCAGGCAGCGGGTCAGAGACTCAGCAGCTTCCAGCGCCCCAGTTGGGTTTATTTAGAAAAGGGAAAAAGCGAGCGCGAGCGGGCCAGGTACGGTGTTTGCAGGGGAGCTCGCCCCGAGTACCCGCGCAGTTGCAAGCGAAGGTCGGCTCGCAGCGCTCCCTGCCCGGCGCACGCAGCCCGCAGGGCTGCTGCTTCGCGGTGCACGAACATCTCCCCGCGGTCCTTTCTCTCGCGGTGCCCAGGTCGCCGTTGCCTTTTTTTTTTTTTTTTTTTGATTGCAATAGAAATAAAACATTCTCTGAGTGCCATCGAGACCGTGGGCAGGTTATGTTCCTGCAATCCTCGGAGCACCTCGTCGGGCTGGGGCTGGGCCGGGGCCGGGCAGCCCTTGCGGAGCTGGAGAGGGCTGCGCGTCCAGCCGCCGCCGAGGACTGGCTGTGGGGCGGCCGAGAGCCGAATATTTATGTTATATTTTAAAAAATTTAAATAAATAAATAAATATATAAAAGGGGCTCTCCCCTCCCCTGAACACCCAGCACAGGAGCCATCTGCTCGGAGCATTTGCTGCAGCCACATCTCCTTTGTTACAGCACATACATTAGTAAGAATTTGTGTATTTATTACTGTTTTTTGGGGAAGGGAATAGATTTTAAAGTGGGGTTTGCCATGGGAGAGGGATTCGTTTTTGGAGGGAGGGAAGAGAACTTCTCTTTTATTTTTCACCATTGTAACATCAAAGAAGACTCACTGGTTGTATTTTAAACAAAATATTTTACAACCAGATTTGAGCCTGGCTTGATCCAGGTCCTTTTGGCCAGTTGACATTTCCTCCTTTACCTAGCCAAAACCATCGCTTATCCCTCGCACCCCCCCCCCCCTTTAGGTGCTGTACTGGTTGTTACAATGTCTGTATTTGCAGAGGTTAATTTCTCTAGGAGGCAATTTGCCCCTAGTAGCCTCTGTATAATTGCCAGGGTTGTTTTTGAGGAGGGGGAGGTTGGGGGGGGTTGGGAAGGGGGAGTTGTCAGGGTTCCATTGCCAAGCTGGAAGCTTCGAAAGGAGCCAGGAGTGTTTGCAGTTGTGTGTAAGGGGGGAAGAAGCAGGTAGGTCTGCTTTGCTTTTGCTCTCTTCCCCTCTGGCATTCCTGGGACATCAAGAGAAAGCCCTGGCCAGAAGGACTGGTGGCAGCTGGTCGTGGGGGACAAGGCGTGCCTGCTGGTGCAACATCCTTCCATCCTTCATTTGTTTCCCTTCTTTCTCAGCCTTGCAACGTGCTGGGGAAATGCCGCCGCCACTGGGGCTGGGAGGGAGGGAGAAGGGAGAGGCAAAGGAGAAGAGGTGAGGAGGAAGAGGAGGAGGAGGAGACAGGGGCAGAGGATATCTTGCCTGCCTTTCAGGGGCACATGGAGCCCAGGGCATGTGCAGGGGGTCAAGCAGAGAGAGTGGTCCAACCAGTTTTCAGACAAGGCCATTTATTATCAAAAAGCAGCTGGCTTCTCTGTTTGTCCTGTGTCACCCGGGAGGTGGGAGTACAGGCAGGAGAATGGCAAGAATTGGATGCAGTTGAGGCTGCGTGGCCTGTGGAAGTGCCTCTCCACAGTGATGCAGGAGTCCTGGGTTTAGGGTGCTCTGGAGCCCTGGCCAGCAGAACCAGCACTGTCACAGCCCTTACCCCGGAGGGTTCACATTCTAGATTTTAAAATTACCCAAAAATGTGCGGCTTCCGTGGGGTGGCTGCCCCTGGTTCTTTAGAGACAGTGTAACTTGGGATGACTGCTGGCCTGGGAGACACGAAGAGTACACAAACAGCAAATGATCTTGGGGGGGGGGGCATTGCAGAAGAGCTCTGCAGTGAGCCTTGTTAAATGTACAGACAGGGCCCGAGAGAAGAGAAGTGAAGTATAAAACAGGGTGGGAGACAGCTGGGGATGAAAACCTGGGCTTCTGGTTTGCTTCAAAATGTTTGACCCAGATGGATATGGCTTTTAGAACCGGAGGACGACAGACACAGCTATTAATAAAAACAAACACAAAACAACAGTGACAATAGTGAGGAGGGAAGAAGGGGGCAGTGGCTGACCAGGCAGAGGGAAGGGCTGTGAGCCCTGTGCCAGACAGGGAGAGTAGGGGAAATTGAAATGGAGTCAGGTCCACGAAGGTGCTCTGAGGCTTTCCGAAGAGTAAGATGTTCCTAGTAAATGATATAGCCCTAGTGAAGGTGATTTTTGTCAACAACCTACCAACAGGTTTCCTTGGAAGGTCAGTAATTTTCCGTACGAATTCACGATTTTGCAAAAACAACTAGAGACCCAAGGTTTGACACGGAAGTTAGGCTAACTGTTAATTTCACGGTTGCCTCTTAAACTGGGTTTTGCTATAGCTGTGTGTTTTGGAGGCGGCTGGGTTCACAACGACCTTAACTCTCTGGGGTATAGTGTATTTCCAGTTGTCCACAATCTTTTAAGATTGGGCCTCTGATAAATTTCACAAGACCGTGGGTCCTCTTTTTTTTGGGGGGGGGATAGTTGGCAGGGGGAGGGGGAGTGAAGTTTGTCTCCCTTCTGCACAGAAGGGAACCCCATATCATTAGAAGTGTGATATAAGTCAGCTGCTCTGATTCCACGGGAGAATAAAAATGTGTTCATCAAAGGTGTTATGCCAGGCTGATTTTATTCATTTGTAATTCACACCTGAGAGAAAACAGCCGTAAGCGTATTTTAACAACCCTTAATATTTTTAAAGGGTATTCTTTCCCTCCCTGAATATTATGTACATACGCATATTTCTTTTTTTGAGGGTGGGAGCTTGCTATCTGCCTGTGCTTTGGCCTTGGCGATTTTTGTGTGGCCTTCAGAATATTTCGTACAAGAAAACGAGTCACTGCTCAAGTGCTAGAGTGAATGCAGTCACTTTGGTGAAGCTGGCCTTAGGAACATGGAGGGAGGCTGAGGTCAGCTGGCTGGGTGTGGCTGTCTGCTGACCACAGTGCAGGACTCCACGGGTCTCCCTGACCCGAGAGAAAGGCCAGCTTTGGGTGCATCTGACAGTAATTAGCGGTGCGTCTCAGGTGCGATGGAAGCACGCGGAACAGTTCGTTTACAGATAGCAGCTTCCGACTGTAGAGAGCACCAGTTTCTAGCGCCTTATCAGTCTCGAGCTCCTGGCGCTGTCTTTTAGCTTAGAACATGTCTTGCACCAGGCCTTCCCTTCTTCCTTTTCATCTCCTTCCTTGATCGCTTTGCATTCTCTGTTGCTTGTTGTGATAAAATACTTTCCAAAATAAACTTTCAGTTGAATTGGCTCTTCGTTGATGGCAAGCCTGAACCGCTGAGCTGCGCCTGGTGCCACTTGGCAGCTAGGGGGAGCTCGGTGCCCGTGTCATGGCTTGGCGCCTTCGCTACAATGGGCCAGGAAGGGGCTTCCATCAGCAGCTGAGGCAGTTTGCCTTGCTGCAAAATGTCTTAAGTGTGAAGTTGTAATATTGATTTTCCTGCGGAGAATTCGAGCAGGACAAAATGAGAATAAAGTTTGAGAAATCTATTTTCAAGCTATTGGCATTGATTTATAAGCCCTCACTAGGCAGATGGGAGTATTTTTCTTTTTTTCTCTTCTTTTCCTTTTTTTTTTTTTTTAAACAATTAAAAGGGTTAGTTTTGAATGGGTGCATTTTTCCCTATGAGTCTGTGGTCTTGACTTTCTGAAAATCCCATTAGACTGTTCAGGCATTCGCAATGGAATGAAGGGGTCTGGGAAGAGCGTACATCATTTTGTCCATTTCTGTGTTGCATGTCACAGACCCAGGGAACGGTCGAGAATTGCTGCTTTTGGGAGTCATGCTCCTAAAACAGCTTGATGAATGGAAATCCTTTTAGCTCAGGTTTTATAACACTTGGATTCTCAATTCCATTTACTAGGTAATGTTCCCACTGTACTAAGGGAAATAGCACCATTCCCCAAAGATATCAAATGCCAACTCAAATAACGTGTAAAACTTTGTTTGGAAGGAGTATGGGCTTGCTAGACCCAGTGTCGCTAATACCTTTCACCCCAAACAGTGCCCTTAATGGATGGCTTTTAATGAGACTCTTTCTCTCCTAAACATGTAATTTAGTGCTGGGGAATATGTGTGCTTTTGATCACGGGATTTCTGGATCTATAATGTCTTCTCCAAGTTCAAGAAATAGGCAGACAGCACAGTTAACCTCGAGTATTATGGTTGAGTTCAATATATGGGCAGAAGAGGTTGCCCTGAGACAGGAAAGAGTGCTTTATTCTAACCTGAAAGAGAAATAAATTAGGTCAGACAAAAGCCTACTGCTGTCATCAGCTGAGAAGGAGCCTTCACTCTCCCGTACAGAGGGCCGGCAATTTATCTGATGATTTCTCTACTTCATTTAATGTTTGAATTGAGCCAGTTGTAAGCATATCGCGGCAGCGAGCTCATTTGACAACTCAGGAGATGAAGCGGCACGGTCACCTCGCAGCCTTGGGCTGGGCAGTGGCCTTTGGCCTGTAGAAAACCGTTAAAAGAATTCACTTTAGAAATCCCCAGCCCTTTGCCTTGGAACCTGGGAGAGTGTTCACAAGCTGTAACTAAACACGGATCGCAGATATGACGATGCTTGATAAAAACAGTACATGTGGGGAGGGTAGAGATGGGGTTCTTGACCTTTGGAGGCTGCCTCCTGCCTTCCCTGTGGCTTGAGGAAGGCCCCCTGGCTATCCGGTTGGGGTCTTCCTTTAGCCAAAGCTCTCCAAGGACTTGGGACTCCAGGTTTGATGCTGGGGTCCCATATGGGAGGACAAGGGAAAGTAAATGCTCTTTGGGGCCTGCACCCAACACCACAGAGTCAAGTGACTGCTGCCGGCTGAGCATCCTTCTTTGAAGCTGGTGGTAGCTGTAGGCACACTGATGGATTTTTTTAACGGGGAGAGAACCGGGGATGAATGTCTGTCATCCAGCTGCTCCGAATATGGCTTTGTCGTTTCTTTATTTACTCCTACGGTGGGGTCTGGAGTCCTCGGTGTTCTGCCCCCTCCACCCTTCACCCCGCTCCCCACTCCATGTACCTCTCTTCTTTCCCAGGGTGCCAGATGCCCCTGAGACCTGCTCAGGTCCTGGTCCCCCTTTCTCTACCCCTTCCTGAGAAAAGCCGTTTGTTGACTGCCTCTCTGGAGCCGTAGTCTTCCCAAAGGCCTGCATACAGAGAGCCAACAGCAGGCAATTTGGAGACCCACGGAAGCAGAGGGACATGCTCCTTCATACTTCTTGTATCTTCTGCATGAGCCAGTGTGTGTGCGGGGGGGTGGGGGCTGTGCACGGGGAGAGGGGAACAGCATCGTTTTTTACTGGCAAGAGGGACACCAGATCGAGCTTTGATTAATGGTGCTACATTCACTGGGACTTTTCGTCCGGCATTTTGACATATGCAAGTCTTTTGTGTAGTTGCTGAAATTGAGGAAATTCATTCTTTATTTCTTTTTCCAAGAGAGCTGATAATCTGCTTGGGTGTTGAATTAGCCAGCCTGAGTGAGCTATTTTAACTATAATGAAATCCCAGACCACACAAAATAAGGTAACTTCAGTGTAAAAAAAAAATGCCTCTGTTGCATACAACTTTTTTATGACCCCCTTCCACTGAAATAGAAATACATTTGCGGATGTTGTGATGAGTTCTCTGCTAAAACAATGTGCAAAAATGACTCAAGAAAGTTGAATGCCGATGTTATTGTGATGAACGTGTGCTTCAGAAATGGGTATGCTGCTAGGATTTTTTTTTTTTTTTTTTAATGAGGTCATGTTTAAATTTCTACCTTGCACGGGAGATATTGAAATGGCTTGTGTCCTTGCTATTTTGTTGCTGGCCTCAGAGAATGTCCTGCAGCAGAAGGCTTGCAGTCCGGTGTCCTGTGTGGAGGGTCCCTTTTTTTCCTTCTGCTTAGCACCTTTGAAAAAAGCACAGCATTAAATAAAACAAATCTCTTCATTTGGCCTCAAAGAGCGCTTTTATATTCTGTCATTATGAGCCCTGTTGTGGCTCTGAAGATTTAAGGCATTTGCAGCTTTGTGGACTCTTCTGAACGTGCTTGGGAGGGTTTCTATGGTGGTAAATCTTTTTTTTTTTTCTTTTAAAGCAACTATTTTATTTATCAAAACATAGGTCACTCTATTCTTTGGTATTGTGGACTTGGCTTTTTATTAGTAGCCTCTCAGTAACGGACGGGATCAGCGAAGGCACCTGAACGCTGTTTTCCTTATTCATTTGGCCTTTTTTTCCTGCTTTTGAATGGGTGAGAACAGGCCCCGCGAGCTCAGTTTTTGGAGTTCAAGAGAAGTAGATGAAGCGTGGGGAAGGGAAGGTTGGATAGTCCTTGGCTAGAGTAGTGTCTTCCAAGGAGCTGTTTTTAATATGTCAAAGTATCCTGAAACCAGGCTGGGGGGTGTAGGGTGACAAGTATACATGGGATTCTTTCTCCCACGGGGACACTTTCCCATCCAGAGTCTGCCACCCGGCTATGTGACTGAGGTTCTTGTATCCCACACCACCTGCCATGGGTCAGGAATCCCCACCTGCCTGGAATGCCGGCTAGGCTCAGGCCTTCTCCTGCAGGACCTCCTCAGCCAGACCCTTGGTCATTTCCATCGGTTGCCGACAAGGTCGTGCACCCCCAGTCTTCTCCCTGCCTTTCACCTGGATGCCAGAAATCTGGACAATTTCATTTGAGGGTTGTGCTGTGTTTGGCCTGGAACAGACAGGGTCTTGTGGGGGTGGGGGTGGGGGGTGGCTCTGGCATGCACCTTTCCTTCCAGGCGATCTGAGGGTGGTAGGGAGGAGGCCTTTGGAGGGTGTCAGGGGTGTGTGGGGCCTGGGCCAGCAGCTCTGAGACCCCCGGCCCGGCTGCACTGCTCAGCTGTCCTCCGGAGAGGGCAGGTGGTCAGGGGAGGGAGTTCATCTGTACGATGTGGCCTGCTTCCACCCTTCAGTTTGTGTCCTCCCAGGGCCAGTGGCGGCCCTAGGCCTTGCTGGCTGCAGGAATTTGGTGGCCAAATGGGCTTGGGCCCTGGACAGGGATCCATTCTCTTCCATTCTCCCACTCTCAGATGCGTTCTAACCCCTCCTGACCCTGTGAGGACATTCCTCCGGATGCATGCCTGGCTGGGCCGACGGGCTGCTCTTATCTCTGCCGCCTCTGCCGGGCACTTCATTATTCCCAATGTTCGGAGAACTTCATAAAATCTCTTGTCGTGCGTTTAAGCGTCATCTAGTCATAGATTATTTTCTCCACCAAGAATTGATTCCTTCTCTCTCCCATCTACCCGTCTCCCTCCTCCCCTCCCCACGGTTGTTATTTTCTCTTGGATCCAATAAATTAAAAATTGACGGCAGCTCAGAAAGTGTTGTGCTCCGCCGAGTGTGCGTGTTGGTGGTGGTTCAGTGTCGCCTGGAGTCTCAGCCCCTCCCGGAATGTTTGCGGGGAGGAGAATGAAAAGATCCCTTCGCAGATTATCGGTGAGCATGGGCTTGCTGGCAAAGGCTCCGTCTTCGTAGGAAGCAGGTGTAAAGTCTCCAGTCGGATGCAGAGCTCTGGCGGAGGGATGCTGAGCATTTCTTGTAAACATGCGTACACTTCAGGATGGCTGCTATGACGTTGGTGGCGCACGATTTTAAGAGCCTGGCACCCCTCCCCCCACACCCTTCTCCTACCCATGCCCCCCCCCACCATATCACTGAAACAATAATTCTTCCTATGTTTCTTCTGGACTGTAGCCTAGCCGTTAGAGATTGGGATCTGAATCAGTGCAGGGTAAGGGGGCCTTGGGCCTGTGTCCTCTGGGTACAGCCATGCACACGCACTGTGCTTGGCGGGTAGCAGGCGGTTGGCCCCTCAGCTGGAATTCCCCAAAAGGCAGGTGCCGGGGCAGTTGTTGCAGATGGACCAGGGCAGGGGGGGCCCTTTGAGCCCTGCGTGTGGGGGAAATCTCTGGCCAGGTAAGGCCACGCTAAGCCTTTGCAGCTGCTGGGGGCCTGTTGGCTGCTTGGCTGGGTCGGTGTTAATGATGTCTTTCCATTTCTGTCTTCTGCCCCAAATTCCTTCCCAGCGGAGCTCAGGCATGGGGGAGTTTGACTTCGGATCAAGTGCTTCCCCATCTACTTAACAACAAATATCCATTATTATTTGTGAACCCTGATTTCATTGCTTCTAAATGCGTGTATCAGCTGGGAGGAGGTGTAGCCTCGTAAATAAAATGTGGTTTTGTTGTAAACGAAAATTAACTCTCTGTGTGTTTGTGCGTGTGAGAGAGAGAACATGCATTTGTCCATGAGCTTTAGGATTTCACGTTTCAGAGCCCACCCTGACGTGATAGCGTACATTTGAGCAAGTTGCCTGCTGCATCCATTCATTTTTCCTCTTAATGAGTCAAACGTTTTAGCAATCCCTTACTTTATTCAGCTCATAATAGCGAGAGCAGCAATATTTTCCAGAGCTGCCTGACACTTAGGGACTTTTTCACGAAAGCAGAAATCATCTCGGAGGAAAGACCAAGTCTTTGCCTCCTTTATTTAATGCCTCAGTTTGCCGGACAGGACAGCCTGAGGGGCTGGTTTGTTGGGTCTGGGAATTCATAAAACTGTTTTTGTTATGTGTCTTTTCTCTTTCCTGGTGCTTTCTTAGTTCTGGGTGGCGGTTTGGGCCGCTCTGGCTTTCCCAGCAGAGGCCTGGTTCTCCGAGCTGTGTGGGGCCGTGAGGCTCCGGATGCCCATAGGTCAGGGAAAGGAGGGTGCAGGGAGGGCCAGACACAGCCTGCTTTGCCCTTCTCTGAGCTGGGCCAGGGGGCTCTTTCTCCTTTTATTTCTTCCATTATCGATATGGTTCTAAGAAGGGCCGTGCACACGCGCACACACGCACCCCACACACCCAGCTCAGTATCCGCCTGCCAGCGGAAATGAAACCACAGCCCGTCTTTGGGGGTGTCTCCGAAGGCCATGAGCGCGAGCCTTCAGGCGCAGCAAGCTGTCCTGGTCTACATGCTGTGTGTGACCCAAAACTTGACAGTGGAGGGGTTCTCATGCTGCCTCTGCTGCCTGAACTTTGGGGGTGACGTTGTTGCCACCTTCCTGGGAAGTATCTCACTCGGCAGATGAAGCCCAGAGCCCCCCACCCGCCCCAGGAGGGGAGAGAGGAAACCCCATTCTTGGAGTAGGGTGAACACCCCTCCTGCTGTCGTCTTGAGTTTTACTTTCAACACTGACAGTGGGAGGGAAGATTTGGTTGTTTGTTTCTTTTGCCCCTGGATTCCCTTCGAGGCAGTGAGCTGGGTCCTGGGTCCAGGAGGTCAGGTTCAGGGCCTTCTGTGGGACTGCTGCAGGGCCTGGCTGCTCAGGGGGGCTTGGCTGCCAGGAGGCCGAGGCAGGACTCACAGCTGTAGCACAGCGAATGGATACTTTTAGACGCAGTGACTGCTGGAGGAGGAAAGTGAAAAGGCAGAGAGAGCCAAATAAAGGAAAGAATACCAGATGTTAAAAAAAAAAAAAGAAAAGAAAAGAAAAAAGAAAAAGAAAAAGAAAAAAAAAGTGCTGGTACCAAGTCCTCAGCCAAAGGTAGAAAGCAGACAGGCAGGAATGCCTGCGAACAGGCTTCTATGACCTTTGCTAATTTTTAAAGTAGTCGGCCGTGTCTTTTGAATGAGAAGATCGAATTGAAATTATGTAGCTTAAAGCCTCCTAGCAGAGAAGAGGTCTGCCCCGGCTTCCTAGAACTCCTCCCAGGAGAGACGACAGGCAGGGCTGAAAAAGTTAATGAAAAGCAAAACAAAACAAGGACGAGAAAGATTAAATTATTAAGCGGCAGGAAGCACCTCCCCATCCCCAGCAAGGATGGTCACACTGGAAGTGTGATGGCCTCGGGGACGCAGCAGAGCTCCAGGCCTGTGGGCAAGTGGCATTTGGGAACCAGGTACCTTCACCCTTCCCACCGCAGAGCTTGCCCCTGCTCCTTCTGAAGTCTGTTTCATTTTGTCCTTTTTTTGCTTTTCAGCTCATTTCCTTTGTGCCTCTCTCTCTCTCTTTTTTTTTAACAAAACAATATTTTGACATCCTCCTCCCATTTATTAGAGTTCCCTCTCTAGAAATGGCGCACAATACATCCTTATATTTCTAAAGAACTGTTTTCACAGCCCTCTCCTTTGGCTCTGAAATTATGTATATGTAATTGGTAATTAAAGGTGCAAGCTTTTCAATATAAACAGTATTGCTCAATGTTAGATCATTAAAGGGAAAAGAAGCACCGAATAATTACCTTTTCCATTCTGACAAACCGTTCACAGGAATCTGGTACCCCCCTACAACCACCATTCGGCGTGAGGGCTGTGATTACATTTCAGCCATACCAAAGCATCTTTTCATAAAATAAATTGGTAAATTAATTATGTAGCATTGTCTTCCAACTCTGTTTTAAGTAAACTCCCGATTTCTTTTTTTAAAGTGTAATTAATGATTCCCGGGGCTGGCTTGGTGAAAACGGTTTCTCTTACCTTATAGGTTAGTGTGTGTGTGTGTGTGTGTGTGTGTGTGTGTGTGTGTGTGTGTGTGTTTTAGAGGTATGGAGATAACACATTTAAGATTTCCTCATCTTTGGGGTAGTTTCTTGCATTGACTTGGGTCTCCTGCATGTCCAAGGGTAATTCATGGAGCACCCTCTCTGCTCGTCTCTAAACATAGGCAGGTTCTCCAATGTTGACTTTCCTTCCCAGCAACACCTGTGCCTCGACCTGTTCACGTGTGGCTCAGACGTGTTACCTGTCCTACACCGTCCATCCCAGATTCAGTATCACACATGGACTCTCACAGGCCCTAAAGAAGCTGAGTTCAGAGAATACAGAACAGGGATTCATATGTAGGATGGAAGATGCCACAGAATTTTTTCCTTAAATTATCTGTTCTTTGGCTCTGGCCCGTCAGTAACTTCACTGCCCCGGAATGTGTTTTCCCTCCCTTCCATCCCTTCCCTCCGTTCCTCTGTGGTTTTCACTGTATCTTACAAAATACCGTACAACTTAAAATTTACCTGCCTCCTCGGGAGTCAGACCTCTGGCTGCACCTTGGCTTTTCCCACCAGCCTGACACTTGTGCCGTCTCCACGACCAAGTTGTTTGCTCTTGAAAAATACCAACCCACGTTTGCTCAGAGCCCAAGGGGATGTGCAACCTCATCGTCCAGTGCCCTTATTTATGACACTTTTGGCTGCCGAGTCCTCCTGTTCTCCCTCTGGGGGTTGCTGCTGTTTTGAGGCATTTACTGGCTTCAAAATATTTGGGTCCCATGTCCCCTCCAAAATAAAAAAGGGAAGTATATCGGCTGGTAAAGAAATATGAAAATGTACAGCCCATTGAAAGTGTGGTTTGTCGTCTGCCAAGAAATGCTTTTGGAGTCTGAAGAGGGTTTTTTTTTTTTTTTTTTTCTTTTCTTTTTCTGGGAGTGAAAATAAAACCAACAAACAAAAAGGACAGTGGGAGCTGATGAGTGCTGGAAATCTACAAAGTGATGGCAGTCTGACCAGGAGCAGAGCCGGCTCCCTCTTTCAGAGAGCAGATTTGCAGAGTCCCTTCCCCTGCATTGTTTTTTGTTTTTTTTTCGGTTTTTTTCCTTCCACGTTTCTTTTTGAACCAGCGCTCACTTGTTGCTTTCTGAGCATGTGGGCTTCTTTCTCTCCTAAGGACTGGCTGCCTGACGCCCGTCTGGGGCTCTGTTTTCTTGGCTGGTGTGCAGCCAGGTCTGAGGTAGAGGAACGCAAGCAGGGCTCCCATGAATGGGGAGGACATGAATGAACCGTGGAAGGGAGGGGGGCGGCAGATCGAGCCCAGGCAGGGTGAACCGGCTCTGGCGCACGGTTCTCAGCCTTGGCGGCCCACTGGAATCACCTGGGGAGTCTTAAAAACAAAAAGACAATCTGAGGTTTGGATCTTGCTGTAATTGGTCTGGGGTGCCGCCTGGGCACGGGGTTCAGGGCTCCCCAGGTGATTCTCGGATGATGTAAAGTGGAAGAGACACGTCTCTAGCTTGAAGTACGGGGCCCAGGACCCTGAGCCTCTTGTGAAAGTGGGATGGGGGGTATGTGCACGTGGATGTGTTTACCTGGTATGTGGGGTCAGGAGTTGGGAATTAGCAGTAGATAAATGACAAAACAGAAAGTTTAACATCAGTTAAGCAACCACTTCCACGGGCGATGATGTTACTCTCAGAGCCTCAGTTTGTCCATCTGTGGCCTCCAGGAGTCATGTGGGGACTCGGTGACCTCTGGGACCCTGCAGTGGAGGGGCCTCCTCTCGGTGGGGAAGGGTTGGAATGGGTTGATGGGTGCCCGTGATCGCCTAAGCCCATCTCTGTCTTCTCTGCCCCTTTCTCCTCTCTCTCTCCAGCAGAGGCTGACCATGTGGAGGCCGCCATCCTCGAAGAAGACGAGGGTCTGGAGATAGAGGAGCCCAGCAGCCTGGGGTTGATGGTGGGTGGCCCCGACCCTGACCTGCTCACCTGTGGACAGTGTCAGATGAACTTCCCCCTGGGGGACATCCTGGTTTTTATAGAGCACAAGAAGAAGCAGTGCGGTGGCCTGAGTGCTTGCTATGACAAAGGCCTGGACAAAGGCAGCCCGCCGCCCTCCTCACGCTCCGAGCTCAGGAAAGTGTCCGAGCCGGTGGAGATCGGGATCCAGGTCACCCCCGACGAAGATGACCACCTGCTCTCACCCACGAAAGGCATCTGCCCCAAGCAGGAGAACATTGCAGGTATGGAACATTGCCCTGGCCAGGCCGCTGCGCAAGCCACCTCCCAGGACCCATGCCCGCCTGCCCCCTCGCCGTGCCGGGTGTCGGGCCTGGGAGGGGTCGGGGGTTACCGGGATAGGACCACCAGCCAGGGCTCTCCCGTTCCAGGGGCCTGCTATCTGGGTGCCCCTCAGGACAAGGCGGGCTTGGGGCTCTGAGCAGCACAGCTGGCCAATGGTTGCTTTGCTTTTGGCAATGACACTCTGCTGCGGGGTCTAATCCATAGGTGGCCAGGAGTACAGAATGGAAATTTGGAAGGCGAGTTGACCTTCGGTTTGCTGGTGTTCTTGGCTTAGTCTCTGGCTGTGCCGCCAGACAGTCTGGGGTTGGAATCTGTTCTTCTCAACGTGGACAAGTCAGTTTTTCTATCTGTGAAATGGAGCTAATGAGACCGCTCTCCATAGGCTTGTGGTGAGGTCTAATGAGACGTGGCCTGTGCGCAGAGCCTGGTGGGCACTTAGGAATAGGAGAACTCACTTCCTCCTCTTCCTCTCTCTGGCCTCCGTTTCCCATCCATAAAAAGAGGTGCCTTGCTCCCAGAGACTCCTTCTCATGTTGCCTGATCCTTCTGGCAGGTCTAGGGAAGGGCTTGTGGGAACTTGCTGGAGCGCTGCGTCCCTTGCAGCTGACCACCTGGATAGCTGACTTTTCCCACCTGAAGAATGGGTGTTTTGGTTGTGTCCTCTGGCCATAGGGAGTTGACACCGTCTCCCGCTGGGCCGTGGCCATGGCCTGACAGGCCTCCTCCAGGGAGCCCGTGTTCTGTGTAAGCCCCAGTGTTTGCCGCAGGTCCGACTTCTGAGCCTGGGAGGCCTGGCCGAGATAGAGGCCCATGGTGGCTGGTGTTCCTGTAGTAAGCGGCAGCCAGTCCCGCAGCAAGATGGCACCAGCGAGCGTGTACATGAGAGGTCACACCCCGCTGGTAGACTCTGGACAAGCCGCTTCCTGGGTCCAGGCCTCAGTTTCCTGTTTGTCAACAGGGAGTGAGAATGCTGGCAGGCCTGGTGTGAGCACTGACTGAGCGGAGGCTGTGTGCCGGTGGAACTTTCCTCTCAGGGGTCCCCTCTGGGGCTGCAGTGTGCAAGTAGGGGCCGGCTGTGTTTTGGGCATGGAAGCTAGCAGAGGTGCTGGAGGGACTGAGACTCTGGGGGCTCCTCCTTGGAGGGTGAGCCTGGTGTAGCCCAAGGCACCTGCTGCCACTGGCAGGATGGAGCAGAGGGCCGCATCCCCCAGAAGGCAGGCAGGGTAACGCGGCAAGCCACGTGGCAAGTCTGAGACCTCCGGCCTCAATTTGCCCATTTTTCAAATGGGATTAGTGAGATCTCTCTTAGGGATTAGTGAGAGGCTGTGGTGGGATGCAGACTCCTGCTGGCACGTGCTAGGTGCAGGGGAGACCCCACCAAATCATACTGGCCTGTGGGCCTTCCCCTCTGGCTGGTGAGCTCTAGGGACGCCTCTCATGCTCTCAAGTTGCCGAGGGCTTTGAGAAAAATGTCCAGCATGTTCAGGCCATGGTCATGTAAACCTTGGTTTCTCAGAGTGCCCTGCAGATATGAATGATGCTGCCTTCGTTAGAGCTGGAGCCTCCCATCCAGAAAGATGCCGGGTACCGTTTGTTGGTGTTGTTGGGGTCCCCGTGTGTTTCTTTTCTTTGACACCAGAGGAACAGTTTTTCTGCAGTGGAATAAACATCCTGCGTCAGTGACCACAGGCCTTGCCCATGAGACTCTGGTCCCTATTTCTATTTCCATGGCAAGGCATTCTGCTTTCACCAAAACCCATCCAAATCCTCATTTCATAATGAAGGTACTTCCCAGGGAGAGGCTGCCGATCAGTGTGGGTAGGTTTGTTTAAGACAGCCACTAGATGTGATTTCATAAAAGGCAAAGTTAATCTGCAAGGCGGCTTTGTCCTCACCTCCCAGCACCAAGCACCCCTTTTCTCGGGTCATAGTACGGCAGCAGCCTACGGTATTTTTATTCTGTGTGTGACGGAAGATATTCTTGGCCTTCTCTGTTCAGCAACAGGACGAATGGATTTCTTCATTCTTGAAGAAATATGTAAAATAATTCCTTAGAAGTCTAAAGAGATATGTTTGTTCAAAGCCTTTAAAATGTTATTTTAATCAAAGGCACAAAACAGTCTCCATGCTGTGTCAGCTGAAGACGACCATCCCGTTCTAGCGGAACGTCACGCCTTCTCGCCGGCCCTCCTTCCCCTTCTTCCCTCCCTGCCTTGGCACCAACTTTTCTTTCTTTCTTTTTTATTTAATAAAAAGGAAAGATTAAAGAATAAAACTTCAGTGGCTCAAATGTATAAAGTAATTTAATATGGTGGGAGTATTAATTATTTTAGCTTAATTGAATTCTGAGGACTGCACTACTTGCATTTTTGTAGACAAGCCCTGTTTATTATTTCTCTGTGTAGATTAACAGTAAAGGAAACACAGATAACTTTCAGTTATTTATTGTAAAATAAATGTGTCAATTCATGTGTAAAGCAAGCTGCTCAAAGATAATTGAGTCTTTATATTTTAAGAGGGGGACTAGGAATCACAGGCGCTTCTCCGCCCGGGCTTCCGGAAATCCGCACAGCTGCTGCCCAGGCCCCTGGTACCGCTGGCTTCTCCCAGGCCTCTCCTGTTCCTGCTTCCCGGCCATGGTGGGGAGGGATGCTCCAGCCTGTCCAAGCCCCGCCGTTGTCCCCAGGGCCGGTTGCTGGGGAGCGGGTGGCTGTTAACACTTGGGACTTGGCCTTTGGCTTGGCTATCCCAAGGGAGGTGCCCGCCATGACCATGAGGGTCATGCCTTTCAGGGAACCAACAGTCTGAGTGTTGTCCACATGGGTCCTAGCCCTCCTCGCTGCCAGGTGCTTCTAGAGGTGGGGCTGTAGAGATAGATGGGCAGGGTTGGCCCGTGGAATAGGTGGGATCCCTTCCACCTTTAAGGGTGCCTCCCAGGGTGACCCCGGAGTTGGGATTCTATCAGTCATTAGACCAGGGCTGGATCCTGGATCGGCCATTTCCTTTGGGACACTGGAGTCCAGAGATGGGCATAAAAGGAGTGGCTAACCATTTTTTTCTTTCCTTTATATCTTTATTTATTTTAATGATAGAGAAGTAGGAGAGTAGAAGGAGGAACTTTCTGGAGCTTTGTGACTCGGAGGGCATTCATCCATTCGTTCGTTTGCTCATTTAATAAACAAGCACCTACTGTTCTTCCCCTGTCCTGAGCCCCCTGGCCGTGAGGTTACAGAGCCCCCACTCCCCCGCCCAGGGTGGGGGGAGCATGGTGGGAGGATGGCCATCTGGGCTGCTGCTCTGTCCCCCTTGGGGGACATGGCCCAAGTGCAAGCAGTAGCAGCTCTGCACTCGATATGTGCGGTTGTGGCCCCGGGGCCCTGCACCTTGGTCGTGGGCAGGGCTATGCAGCCTGTGTCTGAGGCCCAGAGCCGAGGTGGGGGGCTCTGGCCTGGAGACGTGACTCAGGTCTGCCTGTAAAGGAGTTCTTTACCTTTCCTAAGCCCCCTTCCCACTGCATTCTCCCACTTCTGGCAGAGCTCGGGGGCATGGGAGTAGCTGATCCTGGTGTGGGGGTGAGGGGGCAGGTGAGATGGCTTCCAGGGTTGGCAAAGAGCGGGAGTCTCTGAGCCATTTTGTGGGATGGGTGTCCTGAGGAGGGCTGGGGAGAAGGGGGTGCGAGGGAGGCCGCATGCTGCCACGTGGGAAGGGACCCAGTGCATGTCTGAGCCCTCCTCTGTCGCCTGCCAGCCTTGGGCCATGTCACCTGACCTCCTGAGCTGCAGTGTCCTGAAGGAGTGCTCCTAACAGTAACTGTGGCGTTGAAATGATGCGTGCCTGCCTGGCGCACAGGATGCCCGCTGCCGAGATGGGCGCCTCCCCCCTTACTGCTGCTGGTTCCCCAGCTCCATTTCCTGGTGGCAGCATAGTTAATGGAGGGCTTCCGGGAACTGGGGGAGAAACTTCCATTGGCTTCGGAGAACTCAACCATCAGACACAACGTCTGAACAGCTGTCGTGTCCTCCCCTCCCCCAGCCATCTTTGGTCACGTTGTTACTGTTCTATGGTGGCCTCTCTGATGGTGGGTCCCTCTGGGGACGAGCCGGGCGGATCAAGGGAGCATGGACTAGGGTGTCCGTGGGGAGGGGTGTGATTCCAGTGCCTGCCCCGGCCAGCCACTTCACTTTTCTGGGCCTCAGTTTCCTCGTCTGTCCCCGTTTGTCAGTCCTGTGCTGAAAATGAACAGGGATGAGACCCAGAGACTGCCCACTTAGCCCAGGCTCTGGCTGCAGCCGGATGACTGAGAAGTGGAAGCTTCCTGAAAAGCTTTTAAGAGAGTGTGGACCCCACTTGGCAGCTCGAGGTGTTGGCTTCTCAGTCAGAATCTTGAGAACTTACCTTGGATATCTCTCTCAGCCATTGCCCCCGATTCCTCCTTAGAACCCCCATTTTATCGCCACTGGAGGGAAGGCTCTTGATCACAGGTAATTCATTTTCACGTGTTATCACCCCTTCCATAACCAAATGAAGCTATAACCGGAGGAATGAGCCATCAGCTGTCAGTCAGAGGCTTGCCTTTTGCCTTTTTGTCCTCCTCCCCCCACAACCACAAATGTCAGATTTCTGGAGAAATGCGGGAGACAGGCAGCGGGTGACAGGAGGTGGCAGACCCCCCTGGGCTGGAAGTGGCAGGCGGTTTCCTGCTCCGTTGGCCCCACCCGCTCTGACGTCTTCATCTGGAACCTAGCAAGGGTCTGGGGTGCCCCTGGAGGCGGGGAGGGGTGTTCAGGTAGCAGGCCGAGTGCAGACAGGGGGTTTGGTTTAGGGTCCCAGTGACCCATCAATAGGCCAAATGTGTCGGAGAAAAGGGCTTCTGATCAGCTGGAGGCTATACATGCTGTTCGGCAAATGCGCATTTCAGATTAAAGAAAATAAATAACATAAATGTGAAAAAGAGAATATTAGCTTGGCCAGTGGAAGAAACTAAATAACTTGCTTGTGCTGGAAACTGGAGATAAACCCCACTTGCAGGTTGTCTTTAAAAACTTGCGTCTGCTATATTTAGAGTTGCTATTTTGCGTCCAAATTAAGATGAAATCCGTGTGTGTTGTAGCATGGATTATCTTTTTGCACTACTAAATCGTGACAGCTCACTATTAGTTCTGTCTGCGCCGAGAACAGTGGAGCGGCCGGTTTGAGAGACCTGGTCCTGGACTGGGCCTTGTAGGGCTGACCCCAGAACTGGGGCAGAGCTGGTAGGTCGTGGGGAAGAGGGGTCTTACCTGGTAACCCACATTGTGCTTAGGTGGCTTTGCTTGGTTTATCTCATCTTGAAATAGATACCAGACTTCAAACAGATACCTCTAATCCCACTTTGAAATAGCTCCTTTCTAATCCCATGTTGAGCTAAGGCTCAGAGAGGTGAAGGGACTTGCCCAAGATCACACAGCAAAGTGGAGTCAGACTCAGGTCTGCCTGACTTCCTCAGATGGCACGGGGAATGGAGGCTTTTAGGGACTAGTCTAACTCTGCCTGGCTGGCGCAGCCAGTAGGGGCCGGCACTATCTCCAGACCCTGTCACAGGTGACCTCTGAAGCCATCCTGATCTGACTCTGTGGATACAGCCTAGAGCCCTCAGGCCCCCAGAGACCTTGACCCACAGTCTGTGTGTAGCCTTCCTCATAGGTTGCCTGTCTCATGAAGGTTTTGAAGGGGTGGGTGGTGGGTAAGAAAGCATTAAGACCTGCCTTCAGGTGGATGGATCTGGGCTGGGATTTTGGGTTTGCCAATGACCTTTGGCCATTTGCTCACCTCTCCAACTCCCCATTTCCTATAGAATGGAGATAATCTTTCTTATCTCGTACGCTTGTTACAAGGTTTGATTTAGACAGTGCGCTCCTGTGTTAGGTCCCTGTGGGTTGTTAGCTGTTATTAATAATAGAAAACCACTGGAGGGATCCACGTGGGGATTCTGGCCTCCTGGCCTGAGCTGGAAGTATCCCTTGCGGAGGACTCCTCCCGTTCTTAAGTGAGCATATGTGACTTGTTACTGGCAGGGCTGAGTCCAGACCCCAGTGATCTTGAGTCAAGTGGCCCTTTTGCCACACCAGGCTGCCCGGTTCCGTGACTTGAGGTTAGCTGTTTCCCCGATAGAGTCCCAGTGTCCTGATCTGTCAGCGAGGGTGGACAGTCCCTGCCCTGCTGGCCTCCCCGGGAGAAGAGAGATTAAAGCTAGACTGTGCAAACCGTCACAGAGTGTTAGCAGCTACCCAGTGCAACTGTAGCGCTGAATTGTCATTGAAAGTTTTATTGAATTAAAAAGAAAACCAAAAATTCTAGTCGGCTACAGGGTAATTTTTTTTTTCTCCTTACTAGGTTTCCTTTAGGTCTGGGGCCCTTGTTAGCTGTGATTCATAGAGGTGGTTCCATGCTTCCAGAAGCAATGCAGAAAGGAGGACGGGAAGTTGGGCAAGGGAGGATGGGAAGTTAGGCAAGAGAGCAAGGGAAGGTCACGGGGCTCCCAGGTGGGGGACCTAACCAACCCTGAGCCTCTGTTATCATTATTATTAGGTTTTTATTTTGACAGTAAATAGCAGTTGGCTTAAATTTTTTATTAGGCACTTGACAGCCTGCTTTTTTTGTGTGTGTGCTCATTTTCATGCCTGACTAATGCATAACCAGTAGCTCTAGAATCTGTTAGGAGGGGGCTCTGTGTCAGTAAAACTATATAAATAGGGCAGTCTGCCGGTCATTCTTGTGCCCTTGGGTTTATCTTTTCACTGAGGAAACAAAAAGATTGAATTTTTGTACCTGGGTTTTTAACTGAACACATACTTATTAGGACTAACTCTGTATCAGTCACTGTTGGAAGGGCTTTGCAACAATTCACTGATTTAATCCTCCTTCACACCTCCCTGAGGTAGGTGCTGGTATCAAGCCCACATTACCAATGAGGAAACTGAAGCCCAGAAACGTTAAGTCACTTGCCCAGGGTCACACAGCCTGTGCTTAGGGGCCCGGGCTGTGACTCCAGCAGTCATGTCTTCCCTGTGAAGGGAAGGTGGTAAATCAGTTATTACTTTCATTTTGTAGATGAGGAAACCGAGTCATAGAGAGGTTAAGAGCCTCAGAGTTGTGCCTAGACACCAGGCCCCTGATTTCCAATGGACTTCACGGGGAGCCCAGGCCCAGGGGGTCATGCAGTACTTTAACAGGGTCTGGTACAGGCTGCTTCTGCGCCTGGCTGGCCACCAGTGATGGCTTCTTTGGTGGGTGAAGCACCACGATGGGAGCTGGTCTCGTGTGAGTTGAAGGAAGCAGGATGGTGGACTCCACCTGTCCTACACGTGTCTGTGGATTTCATGTTGACTGCTGTCTGTGCAGACCGGTCTTGTTAGGAGCCAAAGCCAGCCCAGTCAGGTCGGGTGGTGGGAGGCAGCTGGGCCTCGGAATGCAGGCTGAGGAGGGGCAGGCGTGGTGGACTCTGGCCAAAGACCTGGGGTGTTGTCTAGGCCCTGGGGCCCACAGGCTGTGTGACCTTGAGCAGACCCTCCCCCTCTTTGGGCCTGAGCTTCCTGGGCTGAAATAGGAGAAGGAGCTACCAGTGGTTTTGAACAGCTGCAAGAACCCCCGGGGCGGGGGTGGGGGGGGGGTGGGGGGGGTGGGGTGGGCGGTAAGCTCCAGCTTCCTACCTAAATCCTCCTCCCACCCAGCAGCCCAACCAGCTTCCCTCGTTTGTTACATCTTGGGTTTAGGAAATAAATTTTCTTTGAAGAAATTGGTGGCTGAAATGAAAACTGTCATACTAAAGGATAAACTGGGTTTCTTTCTGCTTCAAGCCCTGAAGATTCCCCTGGAAGGATTTGGGGCAGAGTTTCGGTTCAGGGCCCCTCCTGTGCGTCTTCCAGGCACTGTCCCTAATGTTGTAGATGTGGTTTGGTATTTGTTTTTTGTTCACAGGACCTCCCGAATTGTATGACTCTCAAACCCCATGAAATTGGAACACCCTCTGACCCATGCACTGCTAGATGGTGACCAGTGACCTAAGGGGGTAGGGGTGTCGGTCTTGCCCAAATTAAGTCCAGGGAGGAGCTCCAGCTCGCAGGGTGTGATTAGGACTTAGAGGCCTACCAGGAGGCCTTTCTGGAGAAGGCAAGGCTTCTAGGTTTCATTTTTATTTTGTTTTTCAGTGGGTTTCCTTAGAGTCCTCATCCTGCTGGTCTGCTGGTTTTGATCTGGAGGTGGGAGTGTGTGGATGGGGTGGCTCAGGAAGGATGAGTCTGTGTCGAGGGAGGGGGGCGTGAGTGCCCGAGTGGGAGGTCTGGCGGAGAAAGAGGTGTGATCACTTGAGAGATAAGTCTGGGGAAGTGGCTACCTGCTGCTCCCACCAGCATGAAAACTGGGACCCCAGGCTCTTTTGGGTGGAGGAATATTAACAAAATGACCTTTTGTTGGAGGTGAGAAGTCAGAACCCCCATTCCTGGTGTGGAGAAGAGAAGGTAGCTATTCAGATGCACTGTCAAGGGCAGGGTGAAGACCCCAGCCCAGCTAGTTCTTCAAGCCAAGGCCATATTTGATCAGGGCTGTGGACTCCTGGGGGACTGGGGACCCACACAGCTCCCCATGCCTTCAGGCTGCAAGTGTGCACACAGCTTCGATGCAAGCAGGCACATCCGGATTCGGAGGCGCGCAGGTGCGTGGGTCAGTGCCCACCCAAGAGGAACCCCCATGAACAGAGCCTTGCCATCTGACCGTCCCAGTGCCTACACTGTGATGAAGCTCCAGTGAGGACATCGGTCCAACCTGGCGGTGTCCAGAATGCAGAATGTTCTGCTTTCCTGACTTCGGGTACCAAAAGAATCTTTGAACGTACTCGAGAAACCACTGGCTTTGTTTTAAAGACTTTTCCGGGCAGAGCATGGCGTGTGGGGAGTGTAGTCCCCCAGCTGAGTTCTGGGGGTCTTCCTTTGAGGCTGGGGGCCAGGGAGTGCCTGCCCTGGGCTCTGTTTCTCGCAACCATCTAAGGTTCTTTGTTTCCCTTAAGGAGAAACAGGACAAACCTTTGATGACCCCTTCCCACCCCAGCAACGGGCTAAAAAGTTTGAGGTTGGTAGACCCCACAAAACTAAGTTCTCCAAAGGAGCCAGAGTGGATTCTTTCCTCCTCCCACCAAGAGTTCAAAGCCAGCCAATTAAGAAACCTAAACAGTGTGGTCTTCTTCTTGCATCATTGACATCATTGCCTTGTAAAACTTTCCCTGCAAAGGAGGCGCCTTTATTCGCTGGGAAAAAGTAGTATGTAATTTTCCTGACCTGGCCTTTGCTTTGGAGGGGAAGGAAAAGAGAGAGAGAACTCATTGCCAGAAACAAACGGGGCCCAAGACAGCAAACAAGTTCCACACTCCCGGGTCGGGGCCTTGCTGTCCGCAGCAAGGGTTCCTGGATACCGAAAATGACGTTTTGTGGGGATGCGAAACCAGGAGGGCTATGGAGCTCGGAGGGTCTCGGGTCTTGCGCGCATTCTAAGACTATGGGGGAGGAGGAGGGAGACGGATATCAAAATCCTCCCAACTCTGAGGCTGTACATCTTCTCCCGCTCCCATGAAACGAGGCGCCACCTGCCTCACGACTAACGCAACTTCCCGTGTGTCCCGACGGTTGCAACTTGCAAGACTTATCTTGCCCCCGTTCCCGGATCTCCAGCGACCCTCCCCCTTCCCAGCCTCCTCCCCTCCCCCCCTGACGGTGCCACCCCCAGCAAATCATCCCTTCCCACGTGGGAGGGGGCAGGGGCAGAACTCCTGACACACCCGCCGGGGACTTTGGGCTCTTCCCCGGGGGCGCCAAGGTTGGGGTCCATTAGCCTCCCCTCACTCCCAAGCCTAGGCGCACAATGGCCTTTCCCAAGGCGTGTGGTGCCGAGCTCTGGCGGGGGCGCGAGGCGGCCCGCACCTCCCGGACCCCGCACGGAAACCGGGCGACACTTCGGCGGCGACTCGGTGATTGCACCGGCGGCCTCCCCTGCGGTCGGTGTCCATCGCCTACCCGCCGGCTA
Organism: Meles meles; assembly: GCF_922984935.1. Classification (NCBI taxonomy): domain Eukaryota; kingdom Metazoa; phylum Chordata; class Mammalia; order Carnivora; family Mustelidae; genus Meles; species Meles meles. The sequence goes on along the minus strand of NC_060071.1, from coordinate 145,932,756 downwards.
CGGTTCGGGCGCAGGCTCCCAGGCGCTACTCCCCGGCCTTTGGGCGCGCCTGTTCCCTTCCAGGCAGCCGGCCTCGCCGACTCGCCCGCGGCCTCTCCAGCCTGCGCCCCGGGGCGCGCGGCTAGGCGACCGTCCGCCACGTCTCTCCTGCTTTCCCGGCCCAAGCTCGCCGCGCACGTTGATTGTGTCTTCCTGGGGCGGGAGGGCCGAGGGGGCTCCAGGCCCATGCATAATTCGGGGATTTAATGGGCCAGCTGCCCGAGCGGGGCTGCGAGGGGCGGGTGGAGGCGCAGCTGACCCTGCCCGCGTCTGGCTTCGCCGAAGAGGCGCGCTTCTTTCTTCCTCCGGTGACAGCTCTCCTCCCCCTCTCGGCCTGGGTCCGAGGGGGGCGGGGAGCAGACGAGTCGTAGGGTTAGTCCAGGGGAGGGGGTCTTCCTTGGTGCATTCCTGCAACTTTTGCTTTGGGGGGCGGGAGGCGAGCAGTGAAATGGAGTCTCTCCGGGACCCGCTCCCGAAGGAGCTGGGGGAGTTGGAATGCAGGTTTCCTCCGAGCATTCTGCAGCCCTCGAGTTATTTCCCCCCGCCCCCAGACCCTTTCTCCCCGCCCCCGGCGGCCCCCTGTCGGCCCCCAGCCCCGCAGCAGCCCGGCGAGCTCGCCCTTGGCCCCGGGCCAGCCCTCTTCCTTGGCAGCGGGCGGAGATGGATGGAGGCGGAGACCCAAGGTCAAGGGCGGGGAGCCCGCCGGCCTGGGGCCCCTTTGTGCGCTCGGGTCCGCCCCTCCTCCACCCGCCCTCTCCTCCCTGACCCCCAGACGCGCGCCGCTCTAGTGACCTTCCCGGGCGTGAGGAATTGCATTTCAGGATCCCTGAAAACTCCTGCCAGTGGTCCCATCCTCAAAAATCAGCGCGCGAGGGGCGGGGCTCCTCGCTGGGGTGGCGTTCCTTCCTGGGCATTTTCTTGGTCCTGGGGGCACACTGGGATCCCCTCTTCACCCCGCCTCGAACGCTCTGAAAGTGTCGCGCCCGACCGAACTCGGCATCAGCCCACCTTGGCCCGACAGAGCCCGGCAGTTCCCCGGATCCAGGTGAGGCCCATTTAGAGGGAGCCTCAAAGAGTTCCTTTGTGCATTTTGTGACCATCCTGGGCAAACAGTCCCGTCCCAAAGTGGTTTTCTTTGTAGGTTTTTTTTTTTTTTCCCCTCCCCGGGGGGCGGGGGGAGGAGAGGGAGCCTGCTTTTCTAGAGGGAATTCCTGGGGGCTGGGATTTTAAAACACTCAAGAACAAAAGTGTTTCCCCAATTGTGTGGGAATGGAGCCCTCTACTAGAGTGGGACACAAAGCCTCGTGGAATTACAGGGAATTAATGTCAGTCCTTCTTCCAGCCCGACTTCTCTTACAATAACCCCCCCAAAGAGAATTTGTATGCAAATGGTCACCTTGGTAGGAGTCTCTCTTTATTTTTGCTTCTTAAAAATTGGCCTCCAATTGTTTAAAGCACTCCAACAGACCCTTAAAGACTCAGAAAAGCAGTGGTTGGACGCCCAATGTATTTACCACAAAGCTCTTAAGAAAATGTTCAAACATTTTCCCAAAGCTGTTACTCCAGAAATAAAAATGTATGCTGTTTGCCTATAGAAGATTAAAAGTTTACCTTCAGTGTGACAGCTTTTCTAGGCTAGAATTGGAGCCACGTCTCTATTTTCCATTATTCAGAAATAGGTCTGAACCACACAGAATATATTTGCTGTAACAAGAGTCAAGGTAATCTAAAAAAAATATATATACATATTTATTTATGATTTGGGCTGACCCAAATCATAACAGAATATTGCACTTTTTGTGCTGTCAAAGGCTAAAGTACTTCGTAAACAATGCCTTCATGGCATTTAGAGTAAGAGTTGATCTTAAGAAAATCTCAGATTTAGCTAACCCGAACTTTGAGAAGCCAGCTTTTCTTCTGGAGGAATCTGAAAGCATTTGTCAATTTATTTTTTTCTTGAAAGGCCTGCAGAAAAGGTAACAAATTCAACACTTGGGAACTCAAAGCTGCTGGCAGTCCTGGACAGGAAGGTTTTCATATCTGCCTGAACTTGCTCGTTGATTTCTCAGACGTCCATTTATAACAGTTCTAACATGATGGAATCTGCCTTTGAATATCTGTAAATACGGGTAAAGATCACAATCCGGCACTCATAATGGTCCAAGACTAGAAAGGCAGATTCTTGTGTTTGATTAATATTTATGTTACTGGATTCCTTTACAGAAAGAACGATGGATGAAACCCTAATTACGTGTGTGTGTTTGAGGGGCTCCATCCTAGGTCTCTGCGGTTCCTGAAGAGGGATGTCTTAAATTGTAGGATTTTTGGAATCAGGGTGCTTACGGGGGGATGTTCATGTTTGGCTTGAAAGACAGGTAACTGTGTGGTAGGCTGACTTAATGTCTAGGAAACGGAGAAGGAGGAAGCCAGCTTACCTCTGCTTTCTTTATTTTGAGGACTCAACAGTACAAAAAATTATGAGGCAGAGTGGTGGAAGTTTCTTGTCCAGAATCCTCCTCAAGGAGAGGATTCTGCAGCCCCCTGGGTGCTCTCGTGCCTTGGGAGGACACACACACCGTTTTGTGTCCGAGGGGCAGGCTGGGCTGCTTTGCCTTGCAGTGTGGTGTTCTGAGCCACGTGTCTGCAGGGTGCAGATGACTTGCCTTGCTTTGTTCAGGAGCCACGGGTGGGAGATTTGCTTGGGAATGGGGGATTTTGTCAGCTGGATCATGTTGAAATACCAGTGGAATTGTTATCCAGAGGGATCCTGGGGAGGCCTCCTTTGGACATGCAGTTAAGCACTCTCAGTTTTATTACTTTGAGAAATCTAGATTTTCTTGCAGGATTTTTCTAGAAGTGTGGTCTCCCAGAGCCGCACCTGAGCCCTGGTTAGGGCCAGAGCCTCTGGAGCCTTTCTGGGCCGCCTCATTTGTCAAAGCACCACAGTCAAGGTGTTCACACAGTCTCAGATGTGTTTGTTCCTAAACAGCCCTCGGGTGGGTCTCAGTTTCTTCATCTATAAAATGGGGATATCCAGTTGTTGACACTCCTGCCACCGTCCTGATATGAAAACAGACCATTCTGCAGGAGTGAAGTAATTGCTTATTTCAAAGACATTTCGTAAAAGCATCGACTCGCATCGCTCAGTGCACGGGGGCAGAGTGACTAATTTGCAAAGGGGAGAGGAATCAAGTAACTACTAGCGCAGCGTGTCATTTTCAATGCAGGGGGGAAGAATTAGGGGATTTAGTGGGGAGTCCAAGGGGGAGGACTTGAATTTTCAATGTAAAAACCTAATACCAGTAGGAAATACCTCTGCCCCGTCCCCATTCATTTTGGGGGACTGTCACGTGAGTCAGAATCCTAATATGGAGTGGGGTTTGCTGTTACTCTTGCCCCGAATATACCAGAAAAGGTATCTTTACTGACGTTTGGGGTCTGGCCCCCAGACAGGAGCTGGGTAGGGGGGGTGTAGACTTGGGGGGTGGGGAGGAATGCATACAGCAGGCTGCCTTTAAGTGCACAGTCTTATTAGACGCAGATGAGGAAGGAACTCACTGCAGTGCAGGCTGGTGAGGAAATTCTCCCCTTTTTTGGCCGCCACCTCTGAAAGCTAACAAAAATGGGCATTTAGGCCCCCAGAGCGCACAGCTGGCCGCTCTGACCTGGCACCTTCTTGGGGGAAACGGGAGGCCCCAACAGTCCTTTTGGGACTCCATCTTCCTCTTGTGTTGTTTTCCTTTTGATGAGGCTTGGTTCCCTTTTTCCAGCCAATGCTGAGTAAACCTGAGTTAGATTTTTAAAAGGAATAACCCCCGGCAGGGCCCGAGACCTCCGGTTTAGTCTTGCTGGTTAGAAAATACAGATCCTTGCTTCATGGATTTGGTTGGTTCACCCTGGCAGGGCCCAAACCTCAGGCTTGAGTTTGGGGGTGGGGGTAGGGGAGTGTGGCACTCTGCCTTCTCCACAGGGGACTTGATAGAGCCCTTGTTCCCAGGCAGTAGAGCCTGGGTGGGGTGGGGGGCATAGCAGATACCCAGAGCCTGCGTTGGTGTAGGCAAGGAGCCAGAAGCTGTCTGGTGCTCCTTAATTGAATACAGATCTCAGTCAGTTCCACGTGGCCATGTGAGGCTGGGCAGGGAGGGCAGTGGTACTCCCCCCTCCCCTTGTCTGGACTCGGAAGCTCTGAACACCCCTACCTGAGGGGCCTCGGGCCCGTCCCAGCCGCCAGCCCCCAGGGTTTGCAAAAAGGCCAGGGAAGTGGGCAAGGAGATAGCACTGTTTGCCTGAACTGGGTCTTCTATCTTTGTTAGTGGCGGCTCGTTAATTAACCGGCCGATTTGTGTTGTCTTCTTTTGACACATGCGTGTGTTTTGGGGCAGAAGATTCTTCTAAAACTGAACAGAATCATTCAGGAAGTCCTTGTACAGAGCCGTCAGCCTCTTCCCTCTGTCCCCCTTGTCCCCCTGCTCCCTCTTCCTGTCCCCTCCTCCCCACCCTCCCTTCAACCCAAGTGGGCTCCTTGTTGCGTGGAGGACAGACACGTTAAACACAGCTAAATAAATCGTGTTTACGCTTGGCGTTCTTGGTAGTGAAAAATCTGTTGCCTGTTTTTACTTCCTTATTTCTCAGCATTTGCTTCCTACCTGTTTTTGAGCACATGCCCAGAAATAGTAGTTTTGTCAAATGAGGGGATAATGCCAGCCAGCCTCTCTCGCTGCCAAGGAAGCTGCTGGATTTTGCAAAACAGAGTGACGTTTTTTTAGTGACACTGATTTTTTTTCTTCCCCCCAAAGAAATTAGGATGTAGAAGAAGAGTATCAAAAAAATGCACTTAGAGAAGAGAAAAAAAGAAAAACAAAGCCCACGCAGTCATCGCCATGGCGCAGGGACACGCGTAGAGCAGGTTCAGAGATGGGTCTCACTTTTGTTTGCACTTGGCGGCTCCAAGGGCAAGAGGCAGCCTTCAGACGAGGGGGGAGGCTGCCTAGGGCCGGGAGAGCTAGCTGAGTCAGGCTCCCTTCCCTTCAGCCCCAGACTTAATTTTCTCTACCATTTTGGATGATGTGGTGTAAAGATTTTGTTTCTCTCTTTTTTTTTCTGGTGGGTTCTGTGTGCTTCATTTCCAAGGCCTCCTGAGGGGCGTTTGCTCTGCACTCTTCCTCGGAGATTACAGCTAGATTCTAGTCCCGATTCGGGTCTGGAGCTCATTGGGATCCTGGCCACACTATCATTGTTTATATAAAAGAGACACCTCCCTCCCTCCGTGTCTTTATCCACAGCCTCGTTTGGGGGGTGAGGGGAGGCTGGTATCTGAAAAGTCATTGTCACGATGTGCTGGTGTTTGCTGGGCAGAGAATTACAGCTGAATATAGACAGCAGATTAAAAAGTATCTATATATTTTTTAACAGCTTCAAAAACAAAAACAAAAACAAACAAAAGACAAACGCAGAGTGCTCCTGCCAGGAGCCTGGACTCCTCTTACTGGGCGATCTTTGCGGGGTTTCTGCACCGGGTTCTGTCTGAGGCCCAGCACATCGGCTCTGTTTCAAAGACAGCTAACGGGGAAAAAAAATTACAACAAAATCAAAGTCCGCGTGCTCTGACTTCCCCCAATTTCTAATGGGAATACCCTGCAATAGAAATGATATTTCCGTGGAGGACTGTGCCACTGGTTTCTTTAATTACATTAAATAGCGGTATAAACCTCAGTGATGTAAGCCCTGTTTCAGTAGCAGCGGCCCCGGGAGCGCGGCTAGATTGAATCCGAGCAGCGCTCCCCGTGTTCATGTGCTAACAATCTTTATTCAATTAATCCTGCAAAGTGTTAATTTTTACAGATTTTGTTGTGCACACACTGTACCTCACCGTCGGTGTGTTAGGAGATGAAAATGGATTTCACGTCAAAAACTCAGGAAGAAGGTGGCTGTCAGAACTGCTCCCTTAGAAGAAAATTTGTGATTGTAGCCGTCAAGTGCTCCCCATGCTGAAAGGAAGGCTCACAATATGTATATTACATGCCATCTACATGCGGAAAACTCCGTTAAAGGAGCTACTTTGTTGAAAGTAATTACAGGTCTGCTCAGTGTTTTAGTCAGTGACATTTCAGACTTGGCTTGGAAACATAAAGAGGCCACGGAAAGACTCTGTTCTTGCGTGATGCGGGGCAACGCACCTCAGTGTTCTGTACGTCCATTAGTAGAAGGTAAAAAGAATGAAAAAGGAGAAAAAAAAGACTCAGTCAACAACAGAAGCCAGGAGAGAGCTGGATGTTTTTATTACGACAGTAGCACTCCGTTGCATGTGACAGTAGCAGCTGAAACCCCAAATGCATTTGAGCTAGAGCAGTGACGCCTTTTCTTCCTTCCTTCTCTTCTTTGCTTTTCTTTTCTTTCCTTTCCTCCTTCCTTCCTTCTTCCACCTACTGACCAAGTTAAACTTCTTTCCATCTAAAAACCAAGAAGCCCACCCTCCTGGCCTTTGGTTGCATATTCCCCTACTGGGCAGGTAGGGATTTTATGGTCCCATATTGATAGAGGTTGATGCTGCTCACATCCCACATAGCCGCAACCCCATCAGCACCTGGGACTGCTGTCCTTTTTCCTGCTGCCTCTGGCTTGAGTGCTGGCAATAACCTCCTTTCTGGGCACTCTGTTTTCTCGATGTTCTTTTTACTGGCTGTGCTGCGTGGTTTTCATTTTCATTTCTCTGGGATTCTCGGAGTTCAGACCTCCCCCTTGTATTCACTGTGTTGTGCTCTCTGCATGGGGGCTGAGCCAAAGCCAGTGTTGGAGTTTGCGGGGCTTGCAAACCACAACGTTCTGAATTCACCAGTTTTTAAACATGTTCTATAGAGGACCAGATTTTTAACAAGTGTCAGGATTCAGGGTTTCCAGGTCATCCCTCAGATGTCAGACACAGTGGATGCTGACGGGGGCCAGGGAGGGGGGCGTGTCCTTCGTTTAAAACTCAGGCTTTTAGGCAGCAGATCTAAAGACTGGTGTATTTCCTTTACGTGACGTGTGGCTTCTGTCCTCATGGTGGTCCATGCCTGTGCCCTTCCTACCAGCTCTAAACTAATGCACTCCATGGGGAGTGTCTCCAGGGACACATGTCTAAGGGATACCTGGCCAAGGTGGTCATGGGAGTCTGGCCATGACGTGCCTTCTGGGAGAGGGTACAGGGTCTTGACCCCAAGTGCCCATGAACTTCATGTTTGGAATCCATATGTCTTAGCCAGCGTCCGACTTCAGTTTACAGACTGCACTATCTGTCTGGAGTTCTTGCTGAAGTTATGTGTCCTCTATTGTTAGTGGCTCCTGATGCAACATGACAGAAAATGACGGAAGGATCTTGGATAAATTGTGTTCTAGGACAGAAACTGCAGAAGACCGCAGCAGCCAAACCCGGCTTCTGATCAGAAAGCCTGAATCAGGGGAAAAGGGGGAAATTGCTCTGCTAGGTATTGGCCAGCTCTTTTTACTGGTGAGATTCAGAGAATCTGTGAACTCCCATTTGTCCTTGGCCTCTGTGGAATCTGGGGCAGGCGTGCGGACATTTGAACGCGTCCACATTGCTGATGTTTGCATGTATGTGTGTGTACGCATATATGTATAATTTTTATATAATAGATGTGCACACGCACATTTTCCTAACTGGTGAAACACCTAGTTTCACCTTCCGTTTTCCCCAGGCCTGTCCATTCCAGGAGCATGGGCCCCAATTTGGTGGACCCTGATTGCTGAGGTCACCCCAGAGGACTCCTCTCTCTGCTCCTGTGTGTCCCTCGACCTCGGTGTCTCGGCCAGAGGACGAGCGATTGCGGCTTATTTGCATTCCAGAGGCTGAGAGGGCTCCAGGGAATTCCCCAAATGATGAGCAAAAGAGTTGAAGCTGCATGTTTTCCCCTGCAGATGCCCACTCGGGGGGGTGGACTGGTCAGCCCCAAGCACTCAGTCAGCCTGCCCTGGAGAGTTGGCGGAATATGATTCAGACACATCCTTCCTCCCCAGTAGCACCTGACATTTCCTGGGCTTCCTCCCTGGTTCTTTTGGAAGGGCCCTAGAAGGTTTTGGAGTTTGTGATGTAACCTCACCGCTCCTTGGCTCAGGGTGCTGCCCCAGAGTACTTCAGCGGCTTGAATCTTGAGGAAATTGTGGTTGGCAGTCATTGAAACAGGTGCTTTTGGACCTGGCGATGGGATGGGCCTGCTTCTATCTGCAAGGTGCCATGGCCGGGTGGATATTCCCTTTCTAAGCCTTTGCGGAAGGAGGGAAACCAGTTTGGGTAGCGTTGGTGATAGGGGGGACACAATTGTTCCTTTGCCTTGCCTCTCCCCTTTCGGGGATGCATTAAATGTGGAGCATGCTGGGGAGCAAAAATAGTTGAAGTGGTGATTCACTGTGACAGATCTCAGGAGTGCACGAAGGGGGAGGTGCGAGGCAGACGGTGGCCTTCCAGGGTGCTGGAAGGGACGCAGCTCTGTCCTCCTCTATGTGGCCAAGACTTCTTGGTGCCCCAGTGGTCCCAAAGGGCTGTGATGGTGGGTGAGGGTCTGTGGATGGTTACGGGGGAAGTGGTTGTTGGACCAGACTCAAGGCCAGGGATGTTCTTGGAGGCCCCTGGCAAGCCCACCCCTCTTCCTGCTGCCTGGCACCCTAGAGTAGACCTCTCTAGGTCCAGCCACGTCCGGGCAGTGACAAGGGAAGCCAGGCAGGCCTTCTTACCTGCACTGGAAGAAATCCCACCCTCCTGGCCCTCGAAAGGGCTGCTGTTTTCAGCAGGAAGCCCGAGGAAAGGCCTGGCTCTGGCTGGGTTTTGTTTTGATGCCCCTCTCTGATGGCCCTGAAGGATGTCTTGAAACACAGCTGTGCAAACCTTTGTGCACACGCACACACCTTCTTGGTGCTCTATTAAAGGCCACCAACGTGTGCACCCCCAGACTCAAACCTGTTGCAGCAAGGACCTGAGACCTGTGAGGGGGGGTTCAGATTGCCTGACTTAGAAGGAGAATCCAGGGGCGCCTGGGTGGCTCAGTGGGTTAAGCCTCTGCCTTCGGCTCAGGTCATGATCTCAGGGTCCTGGGATCAAGTCCCACATCGGGCTCTCTGCTCGGCAGGGAGCCTGCTTCCTCCTCTCTCTCTCTCTCTGCTTGCTTCTCTGCCTACTTGTGATCTCTCTCTGTCAAATAAATAAAATCTTTAAAAAAAAAAAAAAAAGAAGGAGAATCCAGAAGTGGGAGGTGGGACTTGCCAGTCTCGGTTCCCTGCAGAGAATTTCTGGATGCCCCCAATGGTCTGGTGCCCCGAGCTAAGCCATGCTGCACACCCACCAACCCTCTTGGCCCGTCTTGGGGACCTGTCCTGACCTTGCAGTTTTTACGGTCACTTACGGTGCTCACGTCTCGGCTTGGATTCCCCTTCTGTTTTGTTTATGGTGACGATGATGATGATGATGATGATGTATTTTATAATGAAATGAAAAACAATTTCTAACATTTGCTGGTTACCAGCCCTTGGTGATTAAAAATGAAGAAGATGAAATAGCATCTGTGGAGTGAGGGAATTTATTTTCTGAGGGCTGCCTTCCCCAGACCCGTGCAGTTCTGAAACTGAGTAACAAAGATGACTGCTTAGAATCTGTCCCTATTCCTGCTTTCTCAGCCACCCCCTTCACCCCAAAAGGAGAGAGAGAGAGACAAATGGTGGGAAGCCTAGGTCTTGTTGGGTGAGTACCCACTGCCTGTCTCATCTAAGGTGGCACTCCACTTCTTTCAAATAGGAAATTGCCAAAATGGATGTCATCGGCTGCTAATTAGATGCATTTTAACTGCAGGATCGTTTTACCAGCTAATACTGTTATTATGTGCTTCAATGTGAACCCATGGTGGAGCTGTTAGAGTATGAACGCGCGGCCCTAGCTCTCAGCTAATGAAGCCTGTAGGATCGCTGGGACCCCTCCTCGGTGGCCCTGAAGATGCCCCGGCCAGGCCCCATGTGGAAGTCCGAGACCTTTCAACTTCTCGAGATGTGTGTGCCCCCTTTATTCCTTGTGACCCCCTGTCTTTCAGCGTTTTGACCGGGGCTTGAGTCCAGAGGAGGTCCCGAGCTCTCGAGGTTGGAGGGCTCAAGTCACCACCTCCTGCCCCGCAAAGACAGCCTAGTGTCCTGTCTTTGGGCCGTAGGTCAGCCTAGAAGCAGCATGACCTGAACCTCCAGCCCTGAGTTTTCAAGTCTGAGCTGGCTTCCTTCCCTCCTCTCTCTCTAACAAACCGGAAAAAGAGTCCTGATTTCCCGTCGGGCTTGGGGGAGGGGGGCTAGAATTGGGATAGATTCTTAAGCATGAGCCGTGTCTGACTTCATGCGGTTCCTCTCTCTCTGTCTCTCCCCCCTCCCCCCTTAATACATAGCATTTTTATCATCCTTAAGACAAAGTAGCTGGCAAAATATTTAAGCGATCCGAAAGAAATGTTTTTATTTGCCCGTGTGCGAATTGGGTTATCTGCCGATCTTGTTTATGAAATTTGGGGCTGCCTTTCCAGCAGTCTGTTCGCCTCTCAAATCTTTCCCGGCTCCCATTTCCATATTTCTGCGTGCATGTTCTTTGTTAATCACTTGGCAAGCGCTTATTTGAATATTAAAAATTTCTTTAATCATCAAAGGCAGGAGCACAGTCTCATGAATATTCATATTTTCCCCCCTCCTCAGACTGGATTCTAGTTCATTACCCTGCAGTAAAAGCCAAACAGCCATCAATCGCCCTCATTACAGGCTCTGGCGTTTTGATTGGCTGCCTGCTGCCCAGAGCTTTTTTTATTTTTTAATTTTTTTTATTTTTTCCTCTTCTCCTATGAGCTGTCTTGTACCTGCCAACAACCAAAAAAAAAAAAAAAAAATCAACAATGCAAGAATAAATTTCTCTGGTTGAAAAACAACTTTGCAAACTTGTCAAACAGTCCTCATGGCTTGCTGCTGCTGAAGCGGTCACCAGCACTAACCCACCCCCCCACCCTCTTAAAAAAAAAGGGGGGGACTGGGGAAAAAGGGTGGGGGAGAGAAGAATTAAATAAATAAATAAAAAGGGAGAAACTTGAGCCTCAGAGATGAATATTTGTCAAGAGAGTTGACGTAAGTTTCATTTGCATAATGACTTTGTACTTCTGCATTAATAAAATTTGCATATGAAGCCATGTTAATTACTCCTGATCATGCTTTTTGCATTCATGCATAGTAATTTTCTCCGACTTGTGAGAATTAATGTCTTGGCATGGGGGGAGGGGGCGCGGGGATTGTCAGGTTTCCTTGCCAGTGGCCCTCACTCACAAGCGCTCGCTCCCTGTCTGTCTCCCTCCTTGATCTATGACTCATTTTTGCACTATCAGTAGGAGTTCTTGGCGTAAAAAAATGTATCAATTGAAAAGCACCAGTAGGGAGAAAAATCTACATCTTCAGTACAGTGTACTCCAGAGCTCCTCTCGCCAGCTCCGAACCCATAACCCTCCCCTGCGGGAGGGGCGCCCAAGGACCCGGCTCTGGGAAGGGTGCTTGTTCCCCTCACCGCCAGGCTGGGGTTTTTCCAGGCGCAGTTTTTTGTGTCTACACTCCGGTGGGTGTGGGCGTGCCCGCAGGGTAGTGCGCATGTGTGAGGATGAAGCAGGAACATCTGCGGGGCCCCTCTGGAAGGGAGACGGGTTCCAGACACCCTCAGCATGGAGGCAGTAAAAACTGCGTTGCACCCTGATTTGGGGCTTAAGAAACATTTTAGGGATCCTATTTTTGGACTCTTTTGTGCCTCTTTGTACAGGTGGCCTAAAGTGATGTTCTAACCCCTGCGAGCCTCAGTTTCGTCACTGGTGGCGGGGGAGGGTCATAGCACCTACTCCTGGAAAGGCTCCTGGCCTTAAATGATAGGATCTACGTGCTCATTGTTTCTTTCCCCCTCATGAAAGCCAGCTTCCACGGTAAGGAGTCGGGCCAGCCAGGGTTTTATGTTTAAGCCGCCTGGATCCTGCATAAAGCTGAGATGGCGTCTTGGTGTCCCTCTGCTGCATACCTTGGGTGCTGTTCCAGTTCCAGAGGGGACCCAACTAGACCGCAGAAGAAACCCTTTTAAAAAGAGTGTCTTGCGGGGCTTTGTCGGGTGCCTTCTGCAGCCCACAGCACCCGACAGACATTCCCTGCCAGGCTTGGGGGGGGGGGGGGCACGAATGGTTCCAGAGTGGAAAATAAATGGACGGTAGTGGCCATTCGGTGAGTGTTCACTGGAAGCCAGGCTCTGGCCAGGCTTGTCCTGACCTTCCCTTAAGGGCGGGGCGCTGAGCGAGTGACTCACTCTGGGTCACGTGGCCAAGAAATGGCCGAGGGGATTGGGCCCAGGCCTCCGCTCCAGGCATGCGTCTGAGCTCTGACTTCCTGTGTGTGTCAGTCTGCTGTCACCAGGCCTCGAGGGCTCTGTCGAGTGTGTTCTGGATTTCCTGCCTATGCTTGAGTGCAGGCCTCCTTCCTGGAGGGTGGGCAATGGCTTGGGAGGTGGCCTGGGATGGGTGCTGAGGCCAGACAGTCCTCACCTTGGACTTTGCCCTTTTAATCACTTTAAGGTGGACTGTTAGTGGTTTGGGGTGTTTGTTTTTTTCAAGATTTTATTTGTTTAAGAGAGAGAGAGAGCCCGCACAAGCTGGAGGGAGCAGCAGAGGGAGAGGGAGAAGCAGGCTTCTTGCTGTGCAGGGAGTCCGATCTGGGGACTCGATCCCAGGACACTGGGATCATGATCTGAGCCAAAGGCAGATGCGTAGCGACTGAGCCACCCAGGCGCCCCGTGTTTTGGGCGTCTTCACAATGTTGTGCAACCATCACCACCACTGTCTAATTCCAGAACATTCTCATGGCCCCAGGAAGAAACTGTGTCCCCATTAGCCTTCACTCCCCTACCCCCGGCCTCTGAAACCACTTGTCTACCTTCTCCTGTCTCTGCGGACTTGCCAACTCTGGACATTCCCTGTGGTCAGACAGTGGGTGGCTTCTAGCTTTGCCTTCCGCGTTTGCTCTAGCTTCAGGAGAGGCTTTTCTGGAGTTCACCCTTGAGTTAAGCTGCTAGGGCTGGGGAGAGGGATTCCCCCAGGTCAGGGGTCTTCTGAGAGCAACTGGAGTGTTCTCTGTGGGCAATTTGATTAGAAGCCACTCACTCTTCTTGTCCCCTCCTCTGTCTCCATTGAACTAGCCCTTGGAACAGGTGGTCTTCGGTGAGGTTGGAATTCTTAATGGGGCATATGGAAGCCCGTCCAGGGGGCAGCTTGACCCTGCATCCCTACGTACGTGGGGACATGACTTTGCCTTTAAAGACTCTGGTCTAAGCCTGACCTTTCTAGAAGGAGAGAGGTATGGCTGGACCTGCCCTTAGGTCCTTTCTCCCAACCTTGGTGACCTAGGTTCTGCTCCCTTTCTACTTGGGCAGTCCTGGGCACTCCTGTCTCTCTTACTCAGCCATGGTAAATGGTGGTGTCTGTGTCATGGTTTCACCCAGAACCTGGGGGCCTGGATTCACTCTTTTCAGTCTCCCATGGCCCGAGTGAGCCCAAGGACCCTCTGGCTTCCCTCCACCCCACATGGCCCTTTTCCTCAGCATCCCAGGGCACCCTCGTCACTCCACCCTAGCTGCAGGCCGAGGGAGAGGCACAGCATATCCAGGCTTTGGAGACTCAGCTGGATTCAAGTCCCAGATCTCTGTGAGCCTCAGTAGCCTCTGTGGGATGGGGGCTGGTTTTCTTAGCTGAGTGAGGCATTGGCCTGTTGGGGTGCTGTGCTAGGTGCTTGGCACAAAGCCATGTTGGGAGCCTTCTGCGGTGCGAAGGCAGGGGGAGGCTGACAGGATGGCCCGTGCAGTGTCCGGTGCTGGGGCAGGCTTCCGGGAGGAGGTGGGGGAACCTGGCCTCGGGTGCCGACTTTACATGGAGGCCAGCACTGAGTCTGTGGCTGGAGCGGCATGAGGTCATTGGCCATGCCCTCCCTTCTGGGGCTGTCATGGGCTTGGCCGTGCCCCGGGCCCTAAGCCTTGCCTCGTACAAGGTCTTCAGGAGTCCACGTGGCTTTGGCTTCTCGGCAGGACATTTGCAGTCTCCTCAAAGGCCCTGGATAGCACACGGTTTGTAGAGACAGGTGCCGGAGCAGATGAGCCCTGGTTCTGGAACCAGGTGGCCCATGTTTGGTGGGGCAGCGGGCCCGTCATCAGTTTGCTGGTCTGTGCAGTGGGTCTCCCAGGCCCTGTGCCCTGGGTATGTTGGAAGGCTCACTCAGGAGGGGGTCTGACAGGATCCTGGCTGGAAGTGGGCTCGTGGTGCCCTGTGGCTCTCCTGGGTGGGGGAATCCCATGTGGGGCCCCGAGGTGGGCAGACCCCCTCCCTGCAGGCCCGTGTGGGATGGTGAGCGGCGTCGGGTGGCCTCCTTGGCAGAGCCGGCCGGGGGCCCAGCTGCCCTCATCTTGTTGGTGTTTTCTTTTTGTCTCTCTGATGCTTCCCCGCTCAATTATTTACCCAGGGAATTTGGGCTTCTTCACTTGTGGTTTTGGCAAGGGCTTCACACAGATTTTTGCCCTGGTGGTCTCTTAGCCATTTAAGATAAACGGCCAAATCAAACGCAGGCCTTGCCGGGGAGTCGGGGCGAGCCATGGGGCTGGGCAGAGGCAAGAGTGCTCCAGGCCCTGCCTCCTGGCTGTCAGATGGGGGAGGCGCCCCCGGCAGGCCCGAGGCGTGAGGACGGGTGCTGGGCAGTGCCAGGATTTTCTTTGGGGCGGGGGGGAGCGTTCAAAGCCTTCCGAATGGCCTTGGGGCTTGTGTGCTGTGTGCTTGAAGCTCAGGCTGCTGGGGATGACAGTGGGCTGGAGAGAGCCACCAGCTGGCCATCCTCCAGGCCCACAGGTTAACCAGTGCCCAGGTGCTCAGAGGTAGACTGAGGTGTCCACAGCTGTACCAGCAGCCTGTCCAGACAGTGGTGGCTTGGAGCTTCCCAGCTCCTCCAGAGGGGGGTGGCCCAGGTTTTTGGGAATGTATCCCCAAAGGGAGCCAGCTCCAGAACCCTCCAGATGCCTCCACGTGGTGGGTGGGGGGGCTTCCCAGGTATAAGGGCTCTGACAACCTCTTTTGGGCTCCCCAGGGATGGGAGTCTGGTCTCAAGACAGCCCATCCTGGCAGCTGTGGAAGGAGGAGCCCACGAGGCGCCCCACCTGCTTCCCTGGCCTCTTGCCCCCTGCCTGTGCCTGGTCGCCTTCCTGCAGGGCCAGGCACCCCGGGGCCTCCCTTTCTGGAAGGGTGGCCTGCAGCCCTCTGCCCCGGGCCCCTGTCCCACACCCCGGGTCCCTTGTATGGTCCAGGGCCCGACTGACCAGTCTTTTTTATTGTTTTTTCTCCAGGGCCGTGCAGGCCTGCCCAGCTGCCAGCGACGGCCCCCATAGCTGCCTCCTCCCACCCTCACTCATCCGTGATCACTCCACCTCTGCGCACCCTGGGCGCTCTGCCGCCCTGCTTCCCCCTGCCGTGCTGCAGCGCGCGCCCGGTCTCGGGTGACGGGACTCAGGGTGAGGGTCAGACGGAGGCTCCCTTTGGATGCCAGTGTCAGTTGTCAGGTAACAGACGGCCGCGGTGGGGAGGGCGGGCTCCCAGGGATGGCGGGGTGTGCCCTGGGCCCGGCTGGCAGCCGCCTCTCCCAGGGGGGCCGGGCAAGGTGGGGCCCCAGGGAGGACGTGCAGTCCCACCCCTAAAGGCGTTTTGGGGGGCGCAGGGGAAGTGGGGAAGCACGTCATTGTGCCCCTGTCCCCATTGGTCAGGAGGCCCCCCAACACCTCTGCCTGTTCTGAGTGTCTCACTCCCAGAATGCATTCCTGCAGCTTCCAAAGTTCATGTCTTTGGGCTGTTTGGCTAAAGCTTGATTGGATAACACTTAACATCTGAGGTTTTCTCCTGCCCTCACCACTGCCGTCTCCTCCCCGCCCCAGTCACTGCCCCCCACCCTGCAGACAGCACGGGGAGGGTGGGGGGAGACTCCCTGGCCGCCTATGCACATCGCTGGAGCCATCCAAAATGCCAAGTTTCTCTTTGCCAGAATGTGTTGCCTATTAACTTTGAAACAAAAAGAGTCGCTCTGAAGGAGACTTTCAGCTGTGGCCATGGGAGGGGGTGAAGCCTTGCGGGTTGCCTGTGGGCTGGGGCCATGCACGTCCCCACTGTGTGCCCCGTGGCAGGTCTGCGTGGCTGCCCTTGGTACAGGTGACGCACGGGCAGTCACCACACAACGTCCCCCACTTCTCTCCCCAAAAACAACCCAACTCCTGCTGGGGCCTGGGGTCCCTGGAGTTTGTGCGTACAGGCCTCCCATCCCAGCCTCTCCCCCTGAGGGCCTGGTGCCGGGATGCTGACGCAGACACAGGTGGGGATGAGCGCCCCAGGTCTGGTTTCCGGATGCGGTCAGGAAAAGAGGTGGGGGGCTGTGCAGGGCTGGGGCCCATTCAGTTTGTCCCAGCTTTGTCACCAGGCCCGTTGCAGGCTTTCTTTTGATTTGGGTAGTAAAGGGAAAACTATTTTTCGGGACAGGTTTTGCTTTAATTGAAGCTGTCCCAGGGGACGGTCCCTGGTAGAGACCGTCCGCTCTGCGGGGGGCCAGAGCCTCGCAGGCCTTCCTGCTGGTCAGGTGGCCTGCGGCCTTCAGCAGCTCCCGCCGTGGTGCATGGTGGCATCATAGTCCTGGGCTCATGCCTTGAATGCACAAAGCAAAGACTAAAACTGTCCAGGAAGGAGTCGGCCCCCACCAGCAAAGCGGCCGGCTCCCTGCCCCGGGCCACCCGAGCGCCTTGAGTGACCGGAGCGCCCATCCCAGCTCTGTAGGGCTGCGCTGTGGTGTCTGCTTGCGCAATGAGGAGCGCCTACTTTGTCGGGGTGCTTTGCCCTGCTCTCAGAGCTTCCTGTAATGAGTTCTGCAGCCCCCTGCTGCAGCCTGGGGGGTCATGCTCTCAGCGACCAGCCTGAGTGTTTCTGACTAGACTCAGGCAAGTTCTGTGGTACAGAAACATGATTCCCCCTGGTGGAGGTGCGCCCGGGGCTTCACTTAACCCTCTGTTGGCTCTGGTAGCCACATGTCCTCCCTCGCTTGCCCTGAGCCACAGCGCCACCCCCTTCCTTCAAGGCACCACATGTGGAGGGCCTGTCCCGTGTGCAGGATTACACGGGGCTTTCGGTGTGCGTTCCTGAATTTAATTCCCATAGTGACCTCAGGAGGCAGGTTCTCTTCTGCCCACTTTGCAGATGAGAAAGTGAAGCTTGGAGATGGGGAGTTCTCATAGCCCACATTCAGTCATTCTTTTACGACTTTGGCGCTGCGCAAACCAAGGTGGAGTCAGGCACAGTGGGTCTGGCCCTCCCGCAGCTGGCAGGGGTGGAGACGGGGAGAGCGGGAATGGGGACCTGCGGAGACAATTCTTGGAAGGGGATGGAAGGGCAGAGATGGGTTTGACCCTGGCTGGTCATCCGAAACCTGCTTCGCCTCTTGCATTGGCTCATCTGGTGTAGAGGCCCTCTAAGGTTTTAGAAGTTGATGCCATGAGGGCATAGAGTCTGTGAGCAGCCCCCAAATGCACGTTAGTGCCCAGGGAGGGCATCAAGGCAGGGTAGAGTCTGTTTTGGGGGTCTCTGAGACCACCCTTCCCAACCTTCCTTGGAGACCGGCTCTTGCCAACCTTCCTTGGAGACTTGGGCCTGTGACGTGATTTCTGGCGCTGTCCTCTTTCACTGTTGGATCCCCGTTAATTTGCCTGCCCCGTACTTTCCGATCAGTTTCCGTACCTGAAGATACCCTGTTCTGGAGGTTTTTGTCCCTTTGTGGCTTCTGTCCCTGGCACTGGGCTGTTTGCTGAAGTGTTTTTAGTGCCTGTTTAATTAGTAGTTGGACTGGAGTCATTGAATTCGCAGTAAGCCGTTAGGAAGAGGCAGTCCTCTGTAAAGACGGACAGGGGCCGCCATCCTTACTTTGTTTTGTCTCTTTTCAGATCAGGATGCACCGAACCTATCTCTTCAAATTAATACGGAAAACCCCGGAGTAACCGTGTTTCACACAGGTTAATTGCATGCCCGTGAAGGCATTCACAGTTATTTATAGAAGGATGTGATTTTATGGGGGAACAAGCCACACGGGTTTGTGTGTGTGTTTGTGTCCCGCTCTGGCTGGCGGCGTCCCCAACAGCCCTGCCTCCCTGGCCTTCCACCGCCAACCTCCTGATGGTCATGGTAGGGAGGAGGGACTGGGGCTCTTCTTTGCTTTTTGACCCTGCTGAGATATTGGGAGGGCTTTGAGTCTGGGCGTTCCTGGAAACTGAAGTTTCTTCCCTGAGAAATTTCATGTAGGGACCTCTGCAGGGCACCGGTTGAGTGGAGAAGCTTGGGCTGTGGTCCTGGCCCTCACTCCACCTGGCTGGTGACCTTGAAGGAGCTGTTCTCCCTCAGACGTGTGTATCATGTGATACATACGTGATGTTTAAAAATGAGGCTTCCCATTTGACTTCTAGAACAGATGACGTTGATGTGTTTCAGTTACTGGCTGCTGTGGATGACTGGGCACGTGACTTGGCCCAGGTCCCCAGAGTAGGCGTGGGGTGTTCGGAGGCTGGTTCGGAAACATCTGGGTCTTGGAAAGCTCCTCTGAACCGTTTCCCCTTCCAGGGTTTCCATGACTGCCAACATCCCCTGCCCGAGGGAAGGATGATGTTCTGAATGGTTTTGTGACCTTGGGCAAGCCATTTTCCTCACTGTTCCTCAATTTTCCCACCTATAAAATGGGAGCGGTGATAGTTCATGCCTTGAAAGCTTGTTTTGAGGATCGAATGAGGTTATACATCGCCAGGTTCTGTGACCCGAGCCTCGTGCTGAGTGAGCCCTGTAGAAGTTCTGACTCCCGCTTGTGCAGAGGACACGGTTACGTGTCTGAAAGTTTACATCAGGCTGAATCTCCAGGTTCCATTCTTAAAGGCATTTAGCCTCTTGGCTGGCTCAGATCATGTATCGGCATTGTGAGGTGGAAAAGGAACCTAGAAACTTCATTGCATATTTAAAAGCCACAAATGGTCATCAGCTCCTGTGATTAATACATGTGCTCGGTGAAGTTCAAGGTCTCATGCAAGAATGCACAGGATCCCAGCTCGGGGAAGTGGAAGTGTTTGGATTTAATAGAAGGAGTCAGTTGCAGTCATTAGTAGAGGCTGAAATCACAGGGCAATCTTGTAAAGTTAAATTCAATTTACTTTTCTACTGAAATTGCTTGCTGTGTTATTTAACTAGTCTGGGGTTTCTTGGCATGGGTTAAAGGGACAATAAAGATAAAAGAATACCTGTAAGTAAATAGTAGGGTGTAACAGTCGAATCTATCGTGTTCTCCTCCTTCAATTATATCCCAGTGTTCGTTTGTGTTGGTTTTTATAACCGGAGCCATCCAATGGGACACTGTGGATTAGACCACCCCAGCTGTAGAAGCTTGATGCAATTAATACAGTCTGTCTGGAAAGTGGCCTTATTTCTGGAAGTTTTATGTTAATGATATGGTCTGTGCTTTGCACATTTCATACCAGAACAAGAAGCACGCTGTAGTTTCATTCTGAACTGGGTTTGATTAACACCGGAGGATCAGCGGGAAGCCAAAGTGTGATGCTGCCCGAGATGCAGAGGCTCCCCGGTAGGGCATGAGAGCCTCCGTGGAGACTCTGGAGGGAGGGGTGAGTATGGGCAGGGGGAAGAAGTGAACCGAGTGTGGATGAACGTGTGTGGACAGAAGCCCTTGGTCTGGGGAAGGCTCGAGACGTGCTCCCGTGATTCTCTCGGCAAAGTCATGTTTGCTGTGAGTCTTCCGGGGCTGAGCAGGTTCCAGCGTCAGTGGGGGTTGGCTCACCGGAGGAAAAGCGCTCTCAGGAGAGTCATTACAGATTTAAAGAGTCATCTGTATACCTCGCGATGTCTACATTGCCAAGGGGGCTGGTGGTCCGGCATTTACCACCCGTGGGTGATTCTCGCATGCCTGTTCAGTGGATTCCACTCAGTGTCTGCCTGCTTTGGGGGATCACACCGCTGCAGAGGCCGCACTCGACCACCTGTCTTTAGAACCCAGGTGCCTCCTTTCGTGAATGAGGGAGGTACCGGTCGAATCCACCGAGCACGGCCAGGGCCCTGGGACAGAGGAAGCGACTCTCCAGGCTGCTGGAGGTGGCAGAGGGCAGCAGGGCTTGGGGAGGACTCCAGGAAAGCCGACGGTCCAGGAGCCCCATCTGCTCCAGCACCGACGGGGCTGGGCGCCGCGTTTCCAGGGGGCCAGAAGGAGGGCAGTGCTGCCTGCTGGGGGGCGGGGAGGACGCAGGGACACCTACGAGTGTGACTGTCCTTGGATAAAAGGGGTCCCAGCCATGTCCCGGAGAGGAGACCACTGCAACCATGCCAGATTCTGTTTCACTCCGAGCCGGCCCTGCAGACGTTCTGAAGGCTAAATCAAAGAATTCTGTTCAAATCCGCACAGGATGTTGCTGCTCTTCTGCTCTGACAGGAGAGGCATTTGGAAGTGCAGTTTCTTTCTTTCTTTTCTTCCTTCCTTCCTTTTTTTTTTTTTTTATAGCTGTCTTAAAAAGGAGTTTGACTGTTTAGCACAGCTGGTGCTCATTACATTATGCACTAGCAATAAAATAGCATGTGTAATTAATTTTTAATGCAGCGCTGGATGCAGGGCCTTAAAGCAGTTAGTGGATGTGAAGAACCAGCACTGGCCACCGACCTCAGAGATCCCGGGGCAGGCGGCCGCGTTCTGCCGCTTTGAAGGGGATCTGAGTGTGGCGGAGGAGGCTGGATGCCCTCCACGTGGAGTGGGGCGGAGCAGTCCCGAAATGGGTTCCCTCCAGGTGACCTGTGGCTTCAGCTCGTCTCTAATGACCTAGGGCCGGGGCTTCAGGAGATCATCCCATGCAACCCCTTGGTGATCTAGATGGGGTTGCTGAGACGGACACTGCGACATGGGCCTGTGCCCTTTAGGCTCTGCCCGCCAGGCCGGATCACCCCTGCCTGAGTTCAGGCTGGGGGCTCGGCCTCTAGCTACAGCCACGTGAAGCACGCAATCTGATTTGGCAGCAGAGTCTTTGCTCGGAGGAGCCCTGCACGTTTAGCTTCTTGGACCCTCAGTTTTGCCATCTGCGGTTGGAACACGCCTCCGTGTGTCCTCGGTTTGAGACGTTCCGTGGCTGTGCTTGGATCATTGGCTGCCCCATCCCTTCCCGGGGCTCTGTGGATGGGTTCGTGTTTGAAACGAAATGTCACTGTGGACACATGCTGCTGGGAGAGGCCTGGAGGCACTGTGGGAAACTGCAGAGTTGGGACTGTGCTTGGTCCCTGTCCTCAAGGTGCCTGGGTATGAATATGTGACTTCTGGCTAGCCACCTCCTCTCCCCAAGCCTCAGTTTCCTTCCGTGTGAGCTGGGGACACTGGAAGTACCCGCCCATCGTCCCTGCACTGCAGGTTCCGCTGAATGGCCACTGCGTCGGGCTGGCCACCGCTGAGCACCAGCGTGCGGGGAAGCAGAGGCGGTGGGAGGTGTGAGAGGCACGGAGGAGGAAGCTGGGCTCTTGAGAAGACGCGGGTCCCCCCGCCCGATGCCCGAAGATGACGACTTGACTGCCATCCCTTTGCAAGTTTGCTGCCTGGAAAATCACCACTGTCGCTGTTCTTGTGACTTGCCAGGGTTTTCTGCAGGCCTACTATGTGCCAGCACTGTCCTGCGCACTTGGCACACTTTGCTCATTCCACTCCATCCTCTTAACTCTCCTAAAAAGAGGTGGCCCGCCTTTTGCTCATGAGGGTCTTGGGGCTCAGAACTTGGAGCTCTCCCCTCCCGCTTCCCAGTGGTCTCAGAATGGCTCACACGGGGCATTGGAAATGCAGCTCACTTGAGGAAGCCAGACCACATTCAGACATGGTCCTGGGAGGGTCCCTATGGTCTTTGTTTGCCAGCCATGCTGCTGCCTCATCTGGGGCAGGACACGGGGGTCCAGGAATGAGCTCAGCAGGGTTCTTGCCATGGTGGCCGGGCTGGATAGGAATGCTTTCTCTGCAGAAGAAAATTGAAAGGACTGAGCCTCCCGGAGCAGGAAGGGTTCTACGGATCCTCTGAGGTTTTCCTGATGGAGAAGGTGAGGCCAGAGGTCGGACAGCTTCTTGCAATGTGTGACCAGTGACAGACGTGGATATGGGTGTCAGCGAGAAGTCTGCTGTCCTGGCGAGCCTCCTCCAGCTCAGGGCGCTCCTGTGGGGTCCAACTTGTGAGTGACTTATGAGGACAGAGAATCAACCTTTAGTCCACCAAAGGGAACTCTGGCACAAAAGAAGAGACTTGGGGCACCAGGAAAGATGTTCTCATCTCATCGCCCTCAGACTGGGTTTCTGGAGTCTGGCTGGGAGGCAGGGACCTGGTAGGTGTCCTTATCGCAGCCTTATCGCAGGTCCCTGTAAACCCATGTCTCCAGGGTTGCAGTGACCGGCTTGGGAAATGCTGGTGGACGGTGAAGACCCAGGAGAGGTCGAGTTCATGTCTGCAAGAGAAAGAGGAGACACAGAATGCTCTTAGTCACTCCTCACTTTGTGTGTGTGTATGTGTGTGGAAGATTTCATGTTTAAGCAATGTCTACACCCAGCATAGGGCTTGAACTCACAACGCCCAGATCAAGAGTCGTATGGTCCTCCCACTGAGCCCGGCCAGTGCTCCACCTCCTCATTTTTTGCACAGAGTCCCGTAGAAGCAATTTTTCTTCACTGGAGGGAAACAGATTTTGGTTCTCCTTAAAGTCTGAGGTGTTCCTGGTGTTGTCCTTTTTTTTTTTTTTTCTTTTCTCGATGGTGGGAACAAAATGTACTTGACTTTTTAAACCCGAAGGCCGGGCAAGGGGGAGGGGCTGTGTGCTGTACATATTTCACAATCAAACCCGAATAGTCTAAACCATGAAATATAGTTTATCCAAACATAATCAAGGCTGGCCAATTTAATCCAGAAATCAGTGGGGAGAAACCGTTGGTGGGCAGGGGTCCCTCTGGGTGGGATTTCACACATAGCCCGCCCTCACACCTTGGGGGGGGCTGTTGCCTGCTCATCGCTTCAGGCCCCTCCTTAGGGGCTGGCGTGTGACATGGTGTGTGTGGTCAGCGGGCGTGGAAGCATCAGCCGTGGCTGTCATTCTCGCACCAGCATCTTTCTTACACTTGGCAATGGGGCCACCGGGTTATAGTCCTGTTACCATTTCTGTGCCCCCGTGGTGTTGTCAGGCCCTCTGCAGGGGCCTTCCTAAATACTGAGGCCTCCCATCACCTTTCTTAGGAGGTCACCTCGCTCACAGGCGAGGAGACACACCAGAGAGCTGGTGGAATGTGCCTGAAATTGTGCAGCTGGTGGACAGCAGAGGTGGGATTTGAACCTGGGTGTCTTTGGGTCTGGGGGATACAGCCTGCTCCTAACCTTGCTCTCTGGCTCATGGACAGCCTTCCTGCTGGCCTTCTACCTGGCAGGTGTGAGTGGGAGCCCCGGAGGGAGAGGCATGAGTGGCTGAATCCTAGGGTGCCGCACCCCTGGAAAATAGAAGGCCAGGACCCGATTTCAGCGGAAGGAGTCAGGGGGCTTCGAACTTCTTGAAAGAGGTTAATGCGAAAACGGAGCCACTCCCTGTAGAGACAGGGGCATTTGGAATCTTTTCAGAAAGCCAGACATTTTTAATTACTGCTTTGTTAATGGGAGGTGAGGAGTGGCCGATGGGACAGGCCCATGGGGTGCACAAGTTGACCTTTAGCTCTGTACTTGGCTGCCCCCCCCATGCACACTCTGCTCGAGTTTCCTTGTGCTTTATTAACAAGTGCCTCCATGTCTTGATTTGATAGTAAAGGAGCCGTTGCCTGAGGGCCTACTGTGCACCCCGGGCTCTGCGTGCGCCCTCTCCACGGACGCTTTCTCACCGTGGTGCGAGGATAGGGCTCTTGGATTTTTTTTTTTTTTTTTGTCCTGATGAAGTATACAAAAGTCACCCTTCCAACCATTTCTGGGTGTACAGTTCAGTGACATTGAGTACGTTCCCGCTGTGCTGTGCTCTGCTCTCGCCACCACCGTCCATCTCCAGAACTTTCCGGTTACCCCAAACTGAAACTCTATTCCTGCAAAGAGCTAACTCCCCGTTTCCCCCTTCCCGCATCCTACTTCCTGTCCCTGCGAGTTTGACTCCTCTGGGTGTCACCCAGAAGTGGCATCAGACGGTATTTCTCCCCCTGCGACTGGCTCGTTCCACTGGGCACAGCGAGTTCAAGGTTCATGCATGCTGTGGCCCGTGCCAGGATGCCCTTGCTTGGGAAGGCCAAAGGATATCCCATCTGGTGGGTACAGCGCTGTCCTGTTTGTCCGTTCGTCCTGGGATGCACACTTGTTTGTTCCCTCCCTGTGGCCGCTGGGAGCCGTGCTTCTGTGAGCAGGGGTGCGCAGCTTCTGCTTTGAGACCCTGCCTTCAGTGCTCGCGGTGTACGCCGGAGGTGGGATGGCTGGACCACGCGGTAATTCTGGTTCTGACTTATTGAGGAACCACCCACCTGTTTCCCGAAGCGGCGGCCACAGTTTATGTTCCCACCGCAGTGCTCCAGAATCCTGGTTTCATCGCATCCTCCCCTGACCCCCCGAGACTCAGGGATGTGGATCACCACTGGCCCCAGTCACGTGAGGGTCCAGAAGGGAACCGGCTCCTGCTGAGCTCGGACGTGGCGCCCGGGACCGGTCTCCAGCGGCCACCTCACTCAGGACGTTTCCTTTGCGGGTCTCACCCTGAGGTAAGGGTCTCTTGCGTCTCTCCTAAGTGCTTCCCAGCAACGGCCTGTCTCCCAGGCTGCTGGTTTTTAGCAGTCAGTTGAACATTTTGCTAGCTTGAGAGTTTGGGGAAGAAAATTCTGCAAGTGGACAATTTTCACTTTCCTTTCTGCTGTGTCCTTTGGGTGACAGTTTGGGCTTGGTTTAGCAGAAAGAGCTGTGTCCTCGACAGCCAGAACACCTGCGAACAAGGGCTAGCCGGTGGGTATCCTGGGTCCCACCCCTCTCAGAGCCTCTCTGGGTCCTGTCCCCTGGAGCTGATCATGCCATCTTTGGCCTCCCAGCTGGGCGGGGAGGAGTTGGAGACTGGGCATCCTGAGCTGGACTGCAGGGTCTGCCTCTGTGGTTACATGACCTCGGGTCCTTTGTGCCGGAGGGAAAATAATCAGGGGACCGCAGTAAGGATTGTTCTGTGAGGCTGTGGTTTCTGTTGTCCTGTATTAGTTCCTCGGGCCGCCACAGCTGATGGCCACTGTCCCCTCACAGTTCCGTGAGGCCACAAGTCCAAACTCAAGGGGTCGGCAGGGCTGTGCTCCCTCTGGAGGCTCCAGGGGGAGAATCTGTTCCCGGCCTCCTCCAGCTTCTGGTGGTCTCCTGGCACACCTTGGCTATGACCGCATCTTCCAGCTCTGCATCTGCAGTCATGGCCTCATCCTTGGGACCTGTCCTCTTCTCTCCCGGACAAGGCACACTAAAAGAACAGCGGTCATTCCATTGAGAGCTCACCCGGATAATCTAGACTGATCTTATCTCAAACCCTGAACTTAATTATCTCTGCCACTGTCCTTTTTCCAAATACGGTCACAGTCATAGATTCCAAAGATTTGGTTATGGATCTGGGGCTCGGGGGGCAGGGGGGTGGCTCTCTTCAACCCACAACATACCCCTTGCTGGATTGTAGGCACCTTCAAGGCAGGAACCCCAGTTTGATGTCCTCTGTGAACAACCCAGGTTGGGGTTAAGGTATATACAGAGCATCACCCAAAAGAGTACTGGGTTGAGCTTGAGCTGCTCTCCAACAAGACGGCCAGACGTTCCTTGTCCCAGTGATTTTCAGATGCTGTCACCTTGGGGCAAAGCTCAGACCTCCATGTTTAGGGAAGGTTGTGTGCCCCTCCCCCCACCAAGCCCTACCCCTGTGCCAAGTCAGAACACAATTATTAACGGGGTGGGGGGTGGCTTTAAAAAAAAGTCCGCGGCGATTATTATGAGAAAAAATTAGCAGAGTTGAATAGGAACTAAAAATAGCCGGACACATACTTGCCTATAATCTATTTTCTTAAAGAAAATATAATTATTTTTGTAAACTGGCTCTGAGAAGCCAGGAGTATTTTTAGTCTGCATCTTCTAAGACGTGCATCTTTTCAGGAAGAGCAGCTCGGAGCCCGCTGGAGTGTGACGTCACCAAGCCAGTCGGCGGAGGCTTGCAGAGCAGGGGAGGGGGTGGAGTCAGAGGGTCAGGACCCGGTCCTGGGCCCTGTTTTTGCTAAGCGTGTATTTCACTGAGGAGCGGCCGCAAGCAGATGGACTGTGGCCCCTGTGGGTTGCCTGGGGTGTCCCCGCCACGCCCGATCCGGTGGCTGGTAGCCCGGGGAGGACTGCAGCTGGTTCACCTTGGGGACAGGGACGGTCGGGGGTTCCTTCTGGGCAAGGCTGAGCTGCCTTGCCATCTGCGCAGGATCCGGGTCTGAGTGGACCTGCGAGAAATAGCCAGGACTTGAGGGAAAACATTCCATGGCTTTTTTATTTGGAGCCAAACATTGCCTCATGTAATTTTCTCCCTGGTTTTTCCCATTGCCTCTGCCAGGGTCCTTGGGCCTGGCACAGACCCCGTAATAAAAGGCCCTGTGTGTTTGTGTGTTTACATGTGAGTATTTGTGTGTGTGTCTGTGTGTACCTGTGAGCGTGCATACATATATGTGGGGGGCGTGTGACTATATGTAAGCGCACGTATTTGTACATGTGTCTGGTAGGGGTCCATGCATACGCGTGTGTTCATGTGTGTGTGCTATGTGTTTGTACACGTCAGTGTTAACTCGAGCGTGTCTGCTGTGTGTCTGCGTTTGTGTGTGCACGTGTGGTGGCCTAGGGGAATTATCGGCCCAGCAAGGGTCACCACCCCCTGCCCAGTGCAGGGTGTTTACGGCAGAGGCCCTTTGATTATTTTCCTCGCTGAACTTTGTAATTCTCCCTGGATTGCGGTGTGCAGCCGAGTTTCAGTACCGAGGCCTGCTGAGAGGTTTTGAGGGTGAATCTCTGTCTGGGGAAGGATTTGTCTTCTCACTACCTTCTCAGGGAGGCCACATCCCCTTGTCTACCCCAGTTCACAGTCCTGGAAAACGTGCCCCGTGCGGGTGTGCCCACCCGGGAGTGCGTGTGCGAGGACTGCTGGCTTTGGAACTAGGCGGCTGGTCTGAAATCCCGGCTCTGAAACTTACCAGCTCTTTGACCTTGGTGAGTGACCTAGCCTTGGGAACCTCAGTTTCCTGGTCCATACAATGAGGGGCTGCAACTTAGTGGGATAGGTAGCACTTGGCTAAACCTTTCGTGTGGGCTTCGTCCTCAGTATCCCTCACCCCAACTCTGCAAGGAAGGCACTGCCGTTCCCATTTTATAGATTGGGAAACTGAGGCAGTCTCACTTCAGGGCCCTTAAGTGTCTCATCATGCTTGAAACCCTTTCCTGGTTCCATTACGCCACCTTCAGCAGCAGCTGATGTACCAAGGTGGTGAGTATTGGCAGGTATTACTATAACATTTTTATTGTCATTATAGCTATAATTATTACTATCACAGTCATTATCGTTGCTGTTTCCCTGGGTGGAGGTTTTCCAGCCTCCACGTGGCTTTTCCCCTTGTGGCCGAGTCCTGCCTGCTGACAACTCTGGTTCTCGGCGTCCTTTTCATCCTTCCAACAGGGATGGGGCAGTCTTACCTGGCACCCCGTGGCCCCTCTCTCTCTCCACCCATGTTCCCTCCTCCCCTTCGAGTGTGTGGGTATTTGAGGTTTCAGAAAGTCTCTCCTCTAATTGAGGTAATGAGCACCGTATTTCCAGAACCCCTGCACTGAAAGTCAAGTGCAAAGTGATGGTTTTCATTTGTTGTTCTCTCTCTTAATATGCATCTCTTTAAGGAGGGATTGGCTGAAAGCAAACAGCTAATAACCTATGGATTTATGGAGCCAGCGCAAGCCGGCTTAATAAGCTTTTATACCTGGAACCAGCGCTCTGTCCCTTTAAGCTGAGACTCCGGCTCGCTTGGTATTTTACAGTGCCTGGTTTCATTTATGCTGGAGCCAGACTTACTATGTGAGAGCCGTCCGCATGCTGGAATTAGTCTTAAGCTTGCTTCTGTGGCGTTGCCAAATTCCATGTTTGTGTTTTATTTAGAATTCTTTTCACGGCCAGCCGATCCTGTTCCGGCACACACAGGCGCTGTTGCGCCCCATGGAGAAAATAAGCAAGCTTGCGTTTTCTTTGGCAGAGGCCGCGGCCACAATAGACTGCGGTCTCCGAAACATTTTTTAAAAGCTATTTTAACCCATAACAGATGCATAAAGTCGGCACAGGCATGCCAGTTTTCTTAGTTTTAATTAAAAAATAATTACAGCCTAATGGGATGTTAGTGACACATTTGGATGAATGGTGGGTGACATTATCTGCAACTTATAAATGAGTGCCTCTCCCTTGGCCGGAGCAGAGGTGGGGAGGAGTTGGGGAGGGGATCTGGATAGCTGTTCTTCATGGCAGGATGGGGGTGGGGGTCGTGGGTGGCCTCCTGGGGGCTGTGGGGTCCGGTGGTAGCCGTGGTGAGTGGTGTGCAGCGGTCAGGAGGGACATCCTGCCGCAGCTGGCCGGGTGACCGAGCTGCCAGGATGCAGCGATGAGCATCCCGGGGACAGCGGTCTTTGGCACCTCCTGGCATGCTCAATTAGGAAACTCTCACCTGTCGGGGCTCTTCACAGCGAAGGCGGTGCCTCGAATCAGCTTCTTGGCCCCCGTGATCCCACTTCCCCCCTCAGGACCCAGGGGTCAGCTGGAAACACGTGTATGCGGGGGGACCTGATGGGCTCCGTCAGGAGGGCTCTGTTGGAGTAAGAAGATGCTTCTGGGAAGGTAAAGAGGCAGAAACACGGTCTTGCCTAGTACTGTCGCTTCAAGAAGTCTGCACCCCAGATGCTCAGCCCAGGTTCAGTTTTTATGTAAAACTTGACACTCATTAGAATCTGGAGTGGAGGGTGCTGGGCTGGCACGGCCCTGGGAGACAGGGTCTCTGTGGAGACTCAGAGCAGCGAGAGGGAGGTGGGCATGCTGACTCTGCCAGTAGGGACGGATCTGGGATGGAACGGGCATGGCTGGGGCTCCTGTGATGTCTCATTCCTCCACTAACGGGGCAGCTGGGGATGGCGACCCGTCGTTCTGACCTCTGAGCCTTGGTTTTGTCGACCCGTGCCAAGTGTGAGGACCCAGCCTTGAGCAGAGGGAGGAGTCTGTCCTAGGACTCAGGAGCCAGCTCTGCTGGGAGGAGGATGCCGTTGGGTTGAGATGATGGGGTGAACCTCTTCAGGAGGCACTGGGGGCTGCGTTATCTGGAGCCTTCCAGATGAGGAAGAAGGTGCCCGGCCCAGCTGTGCCCTGGCATCCTTCATGCTGGTGGACAGGCCCCTCCGCAGAATTGCCAGCTGCCCTTTGAATGGGCATGGCTCAAGCCATGTCCTAGAGACAGGCAGGTCCTGGCCACAGGCCACCACACTGAGTTAGGACCTGCCTGGCTGACCTCAGACCCCACACTTTCCCGTGAGACCTCATGTTCCGGGCAGGCCCACGGAGGACCCTCTTGTGGCTCACAGTGAGCTCTGGGAGACAAGGGACAGACTAGGGACCTTTATTTTTACTTTCAGGGTGTCGCGGCTTGCTGTCGCTGGAGTAAAATGAACGCTTCTTAGACAATGTTTCCCTGAGTCCAAATTCCTCAGAAGTGAAAATTAAGTTCCTCTATTAAAAACATGAGTCATACCAGCCCAGATGAGAGTCGTTGTGGCGTTCCTCGAATTTTTGGAAGGGAAACATCACATTCATGTTAATCCTTTCAATTATACCTCATTGCTGACAATCCGCTGGGCGTTTTGCACCGCTAGCCTCTCCAGTCTGATTGCTGTGGGGCCTCGCAGGCGGCACCCGAGAGAGCAGACTCAGGGCCTCTGTTTCCCTTTATGCGGGTGCACCTAAGTCGGGGAGCCTTGCTGTCTAGCGCCTTAGGGCCTCCTCCATTCCCTCTGCCAGGTCTCCGGTGTCCGGGTGCTGCGAATGAGTAATGTCCAGCTGAAAAGGTCCCACGTCCGTCTGCTCATGTGCACTGGAAGCAGATGGGAGCGAACTGGGTTCCCTGCTCCAAGTCTGACCCGGGCGCACAGCCCCAGGGTCCCCTCTCCACGGTGGGTGTCCTGCTCAGGTGAGGGTGCAGACAGGCTAGGTTTTATTCCCTCAAAGAAACTGGTCTATAGATTTGGTGATACTGTATCCTTCCCAGAAACCTCCAGTAACCAAGTTGGGGACCAAGGCAGGGAGGTATCACTGGTGGGGAGGGGGACAGAGCTGGAGATTTCTTGCTCTCGGGGAAAGCAGCCAGGCACTCCTGGGAAGTGGGAGAGCACTGTGAGGCTGGGGTCAGTGACTTCCTGGCTGTCCCCTCTCCTGGAGACCAACCTGGCCTGGGCCACAGGTGGGCTGACCTTTGGCCCCGGGTGCAGCTTACAGGGGGCAGGGAGGGAGGGGATGTCCTTTGTGTATTTATGAAATCTGAGACTTGCAGCTCTGCAAGACATGGCTGTCAGACCAACCTGGAGTTCTGTCTCTCCCACTTTGGGTGTGCACTTGAGTTTTGGAAATGTAGCCTTTTTGGGGGTTCTGTTTTGCTTTTTCTTCCTATATTCAGCGAAATGCTCTGTCCTGCCTGCCGCTCAGGTGACTCCTCCGGCAGGAGGAGCAGTGCTGAGGGGTGTATCTGAGAAGGACAGAAGGTGAGTGGGCCACATCAGAATGGGCGAAGCCACTGACCGGAAGGGGACAGGCTCTTGGATTTGGAATTGAATACGAAGTGTGGTTTCTGAGTGTGGAACCATCACATTTTTGGGGGGGAGGGTGCAGGGGGATGGGTTGGGGTGGGCAGGGCTTCAAGTTCATTTACTTCTATTAAGTTGAAGTTTCCTCTTTTTTTTTTTTTTTTATATTTATTTGACACACAGAGAGAGATCACAAGTAGGCAGAGAGGCAGGCAGAGAGAGAGGAGGAAGCAGGCTCCCCGCGGAGCAGAGAGCCCGATGCGGGGCTCGATTCCAGGACCCTGGGATCATGACCTGAGCCGAAGGCAGAGGCTTTAACCCACTGAGCCACCCAGGCGCCCCATTTCCTCTTTTGCTAAGAAGTAAAAGCCCATAGGGGGCACCTGGGTGGCTCAGTGGGTTAAAGCCTCTGCCTTCGGCTCAGGTCATGATCCCAGGGTCCTGGAATCGAGCCCCGCATCGGGCTCTCTGCTCCGCGGGGAGCCTGCTTCCTCCTCTCTCTCTGCCTGCCTCTCTGCCTAGTTGTGATTTTTCTCTGTCAAATAAATAAAATATTTAAAAAAAAAAAGAAGTAAAAGCCCATGTAGCTGATGAGAAGCAGAGGCTGGAAAGCAGAATTCGTTCACTCATTTCCTCTGCTGGAAAATAAGCACGGGTCTAGAATGGTGGGAGCAGCATTAGGAGAATGAAGAGCATTAGGGGAGAGCATTAGGGGAGAGCATCAGGAGGCCCTGAGTGGGAGGTGGGCTAGCGTGCCAGAGCCCTAAGAGCCCCAGGTCGGCACGTTCATTTCTGTTACGGAGATCAGGGAAGTAAGAGTGGTGGACCCACATGTCTGGGAGGAATGTGTGTGTGTGTGTGTGTGTGTGTGTGTGTGTGTGTGTGTGTGTGTGTGTGTGTGTGTGTGTATGTGTGTTGACGCGTGCGTCCAGGTACATGTATGGGTGTGCATGTGTGCCTGCGTATATGAATGTCTGGGACCAGGCTCTGTGGCCAGCTGCTCTGGGTGCTTTGGAAAGGGTCAGGGAGCAGAGAAAGGTGCAGAGGACCAGGAGGAAGTGAGCTGCCTGAATGACCCCTGAGTATGAACCTGGGCTCTTCTGAGCATCCTGGGATCCTTACTCCTTTGGGTGCACACAGGCTGTCCTGTCCTGAGGGTGCTTTTCGGAAGCAGAACCTGGTGGGCACAGAGCCCTGCTATGGAGCTGCCAGGCCTGGGGTGGTCCTGGCTCTGCCCCTTTCTCACTGGGTGACCAAGGCCCTTGCCCTCTGTCTCGGAGCCTGCGTCCCTCCGTGAGGGGAGATGATGGTGTTCCTCAGGTTGCAGGGTGTGTCTGGTGCTTAACCTGGGGCCTGGGCCACGGAAGGCCCAACAAGGGGAGCTATTGCTGATCTCATGACGGCAGTTGTCACGGTAGGTAGAGGAGAAGGCGTGTTCTCTGCAGTGACCCGGGGTCTGCAGCTAAGTGGGTGGTGGCGAGGGCTGGGCTCCCTCCCACCTCGGGGTCCTCCTGCATCCTAGATGTGGAGACCCCAGGTTCGGGAGTATCTAAGTCACCCCTTCTGGGCCAGTGTGAGCTGATCTTTGGGGCTGCAGTATGTGCCTGGCTTTGATTTTGGAGGCATTCTGGTCCCCGTTGGGAAACTCTGCCCTTAGTGTCTCTGCTGAGGCCCCCTGGAGTCTCCTGCCAGGTACCAGCTTTCCGCTTGCTGGCCTGTGTCCCTCTCTTTTCTCGAGTGGCCCCTCATACCTTGCCGTGGGCCCCAACCTTGAGATACCAGCGTCTCGGTCTTCGGGTGTGAGCTGCTTGGGTTCCTTGGGGGCGCGTTGTTTGGGTCTGGAGCAAAGGGGCTGAAGCCAGGGAGCCGGCTAGCTGAGTAGAGAGATCTATTCTCAGTAACTTTTCCCCAGAGAGAGCCTTCTCAGTAAACACCTCTGCAGGCAAGGTGGACTGGAAAACTCTGCCTTTGCGTTTACTATGGCTCATAAAGCCCAGAGATTTGTGGAGGTTTTAGACAACCCTTCTTCCTCCCTCCCTGGTTTCAGCTGCTCTTTTGGACCAGCTCTTCCAGCTTTCCTATCTTCTACAGTCCTTACGTCTGTTCTTGTTTGTTTCTTCCAGAAGGAAGGGGATGCTGGGGTTCAGAGATGCCGTGGGGGTGAAGGGTGGATACAGCACACCCACCTCCGGGGCTACCTTCTGTACCCATGGCAGACATCACTAGTCGATCGGTGCACCTCTGTCCTCTGGGCAAGGCCCGGGCACCTCAAGTGGGTAGGTAAGGCAGCCCTGACTGGTCATCACACCTGAGGAAATGATGGGAGGAAGACACCACCCCATGCCGTTTCCTCAGCCCCTGGAGATAGTGTCTTCGGACCACTGTGGGGAAGGCGTTGTGGGGGAGGTCTGGCAGCTCTAGAGGTGATGGCTGACGGGCTGAGCGCTGGCGTTGCCAGGGTCGGCCTGCCCTCTCCATAGCAGACTGCTGTTGTGTGGTTTTGCTGTCGATGTGTGGAAAAGGCAGGGTTCTGGTCTGGGCTCTCAACTTGAAAGGCAGAGGGGATGGTCGACCTGCGTTACCAGCTCCCCTGCGGGCTGCGGTCTCCAGGGTCCCGCCACCAACCTCCTCCTTCCCCCTTCCTGCACCCTGCCCCCGAGACACCCCCAGGCCTTCCTCTGGTTCAGCTGCCTGGAGCAGTGGATGCCGGCCAACTTCAGGCCTAAGTCGCCCCCCAGGCCAGGACAGGCTCCCCAGAGGGGCGTGTTCCGGCCCCTTGCCAAGATCACTGTGTGCTTCTCTTTCCTGCTCGTCTCCGTGCCACGGCAGCTCCGTGGTCGCTTGCTGCTCCGAGCCAGGAGCCCTAGCACTGACCTCGTCCTGGCCTGGGACTTGGCTGTTCTGTCACATGGCCTCTGTGGTCTCCGTGGATTTCCACCCCAGGGCCGTGGCCTGGTCTCCGGTCGCTTGAGAATTCCCCGCTGATGTCAGTGAGGCTGTGTGTTTTGATCAACAAGAAGCAGAGTTTTGGGGTCCAGTAGGACGTGAGCTGAGAGAGCTGAGGTGGGAGCTTGCCCCCCATGGGCCCCATTGCTCTCCCTTGCCTCCTGAATGCTTCTCATGGCTCCCTGACGTGGGGTGGCAGCTCCGTCTTACAGATGAGGAAGCCAGGGCTCAGGGCCAAGGCTCTCCTTAGAACCACACGGTTGGGAAGTGGCAGTGGAGGCCCATGTGTGGGTGGTGAGGGTCCAGCTCTCCCTTCCTTGTCTCGAGGCCTGGTGTGAGTCGAGCCTGTCCCAGTGTGGCTCTCAGAGCCTCATCGGCTGTAACCATGCTCTGTCTCGGACACATCCTGGCTCCCTGCGTGGGCCGTGCCTTCCCTCCCCCCGTACTTGGGTGTCCCTGTTCCTGTCCCTGCTGGACTTGCCCAGCCCAGCTGCCGTGTTTTGCCCATGCGTGATGCCTCCTCTGGACTGGCCTTGGCTGAGGCAGGGACCGTGTCTCGTGCCCTCTGTGTCTCTGACGCCAAGCATCGTGCCTGGCCCACTCAGGGGTCCTGATAATGTTTGGTAGGTGGGTGGATGGGGGAAGCATGCCTTCATGCTGCCCCATCATGCCTTGGGCCAGGAATGGCTCCAAAGGGGGCCCAGCTGAATTCTGGAAAGGGGCTCTGCCCCCAGCCTCCAGAGGATGGAGGCTGCTGGGTAGGTCGCCTCCCAGGTGAGCATTATAACCAGAATCATGAAGTCTGGAGCCAAAGAGAACCTGAAAAGCCTCTCTCCTCTTGTTAAATGCAACCCCGCACTCGGTCTTGCTTTGGTTAGTTCCTTGTCTGTGGTGTGTAGCAATGGCTGTTTTATTAGTTCAGCACTTTCGGAGACTTCGAGAAGGCTAGGTGTAAATATGAGAGCCTGCCAATAGCCAGTGGCAGCAACTTCCTAATAAACTCCAAGCAAATAATGGGGTGATTATCGGGATGGCAGCCCTAGAGACTCTGGCCTCCGTGGGAGCAGGTCCCTGTCCATACTTGGAGTCCAGGGCCCAGGGCCCCGGGGCCTGTGGCTGACACCCCAGCTGTAGCCTGCCTTTCCTGAGGAGGGAAGGGATGGCTCGCCTGGGTGAGTTCAAGTTCAAACTGTGTGGCTCAGAAAGGACAAGGAACGAGGTCCTTTAGCTCTGGCTTTGAAACATCTGGGCTCAGCGACCCACCCATGGGAGAGCAGACTCCCCATGGCTGGGTTCATGGCCTCCAGGGCCTTCTGGAGTCCTTTCCCAGTGCTGCCTGCTGGGCTCAGCCGCGCTGGCCGGGCCGCTGTTACAGCTTCCGGCTGTTTATAAGACACCCACTCTCCCGGGCCTGGCGCACCTGTTGTCTCCTGAGACTGCTGCCGTGATGTTGGTATAAGGAGAAGGGGACGCAGAGCCTCTGTAACTCACTTGTGGTCCCCCATCGATACGTGGCCCGTTTCCAGGTACAGCTGTGGGACAATGCTCAGCCCGAACCCCAGGGCTCAGGGCGGGTTATTGTCATGTATCTGAGCTTGGCCTCATGGGCTTCTTGCTGGACCCCGGACACCTCTGTCCTCTAGCCCGGCCAGACTCTGCCCAGAGAGTCCCTGGGTCTCCAGGCCACTGGAAGCCTACTCTGGGAAAAGCTCCCCCAGGCAGCACTCAGCACACACCGCTGGGCCAAGCTGATGAGGTTGTATCCTTGAGTGGAACTCAGGGCTCCCAGGGCACGGACTGTGCTCTGTGCGTCTGTCTCTAGGCCTCAGCTCTCAGTGCAGGCCTTGGCACACAGGAGGGGCTGCATGAATGAGGGGTGTGTTTGGAACCTTCTCGCCTACCAAAAGCGGGTAGCATACTAGAAGTGACCAGAGGGAGTGCCTGAAGCTTGCCTAGCGGCATGCAAGAATTCCAGTTTAGAGAGCTCAGCTGGTGGGAGCTTAGACTGGAAGGGAAGGAATGGGGGGCCTTACCTGGGGCAATTCTGAGAGCGGCATCTGCTAAGGCTTATCACGGTGCAGAGGGACCCCCCCCCCCCCGCCCCCGAGCTGGAGTGCCATCCTGTTCTCATGCTCTTTTTCTCTTCTTCATCATTTATACCATAGTTGCTTCCATAATAAAGGGATATCAAGTCTCTTACTCTAAATGAACCAGGAGCAGAAGCTTTAAAACAAGAGAAAACGGGACCTGTGTGAGCAAGGGATGGGAGAGGTCGTTCCAGGAATCTGTACCACAGCAGAGCACAGACTTTGGCTCTGAGCCTCCTGGCAACCTGGTGGAAAGGGAAACGTGGGGAATTCGGGTTTGCTTATGAAAGAAAGATGGTTTGGGACAGAGGGATTTTTTGCATCAACCTCAAGCCTGGGAGACTTCCTCCCATGGTGTTTTAGATAAAGCAGGGCCTTTATCAAGGATGAAAAGTCCAGATAGTAAATATTCTGGGTTCTGTGGGCCAATGACCTCTGTTGCAACTAATTAGCTCTGCTGCTGCGGGGCAAGAGCCTTCATGGGCAGTGTGGCCCAAATGGGTATGACTGTAGTTTCAGTAAAACTTTATGTACAAAAAGCACGTGGCCAGTAGTCTGTGTCTCTCCGCGATAAAGAATGATCAACACCGCGCT
The DNA here is from genome assembly GCF_922984935.1 of Meles meles. Lineage (NCBI taxonomy): Eukaryota > Metazoa > Chordata > Mammalia > Carnivora > Mustelidae > Meles > Meles meles. The sequence continues at coordinate 145,896,141 of NC_060071.1, read as the reverse complement.
GAGAGAGCATCGTAACATTAGCGCACACAAAAAAGCCCGCAGCTTCTCATCCTGACCTGGCGGAAGTTGAGACAAAACATGAAATTCAGGGTCTGGTACTCTTCTTCTCCATTCCCCCAGACCTTGTTCTGCCCCTCTGTCCCTGGAGATGGAGAGAGACAGAGGTAAATAGTTGGTTGGGGGGGGGCCACTGGGCTGGCTTCAGCCAGATGAACCTTGCCAGCTCGGCTGTTCCCTTCCTGAAGCCTTGGGCTCCAGGTAGAAAGGCAGAACTGGCGTGGTTGGCTCCCCTCCTGTGAGACCACACCATCCCTTTGGGGTTGATCTGTCTTCAACAACTTGCTTCTGCAAAGGAGAGATATTTGCAGGCAGACCTTTGAACTGGCTTCACGACAGCTTCACAGTTGTTGAGAACCAAGCTGCTCTGGGAAGGAGGTAGTTATGCTGGCTTTTTCTTTCATTAATTTTATTATTATTATTATTTATTTGAGATAGAGAGAGAGTGCACAAGCAGGGAGGAGGTTCAGAGAGAGAGGGAGAAGCAGGGAGTCTTCCCTGCTGAGCAAGGCGGGGAGACTTGATCCCAGGATCAATGTTCTTCTTTCCTTAGGTACTAGAGTGGCCGATGCCTCATAGTATGGTTGCATTTCACTAACGATTGTCAGAAGTGGGTGGTGCGGTCTTTGGGATAATCCTTGAATTTTCTCCAGCTCTATAAAACATGGATAAGGGCACCAGGGTGGACAGGAGTTCTTTGGGGGCTCAGCTGGCCCTGGTGTCCTAGTGAGGGAGGACCTCTGGCCACCCCGCCGTGACAAAATGGCCCAGAATTCTCTCTCAGCTGCCCAGCTGGTCTTACTTTCAAGGACCTGCATTATTTTAACTCTCCCTTCCCTCTGCTTGGAAAGATCGTGTTTCCATTAAGTAGTAATCATTTCATCCTCCCTTTAGAAGTAATTTAACTGGAGGTGCGTCTTCTGAACACCTGCCCACAGGTGATCGGAGACCTGGCCCACCTGGCCCGTCCCAGGTGCCCGTGGGCAAGGCAGTGGCGGTCATGGTGCTGTCACACCGAGTGGCTTCATGTAGGTTCCAAGCCAAGCCACTGTGTTTTACATTGCCCTAGTGCATTCGTAAGTTTCTTTAGCACTTGGGACATTTTTTAACACTGTCCTTCATGATGACCTTCAGGGACCCAAGGATGGAACGAAGAACCCGGTGCTCGTATTTTCTGAAACCTGTCTTCTGCCCCCTGGGCTCGGGCTCGGGCTCTGCCTGGAGGCAGGGAAAGAGGGACGTTCCAGGGAAGTAGCAGGTTTTAGAACTCCTGTCAGTACGTGTCCGGCTCCCAGCTGCCCAGCACTGGCCTGGGCGTGGAGGGTGTGCTCAGTGGCTCTGCTTGGGAGGGTGGGCAGCTGAGGGATCGCTGAGTTGGCTACCCGCCTTCCTGTGCACTGTAGGGGTGACATTCTGTGGGGGGAGAGCGACGTTCTGAATCCCCCACCTGCCTTCCTACACCTGCTGCTCCCCCTACCCCCCCCGCCGCGGCAATACTTCTGGTAACGGGCCTGCGGTCACTGCAAGCAGGAAATGCACGAGGACGCTCAGGTACAGGCCAGCAGGGTTCAGAGGTGCCCCAGGCTCTATGCCGATGACACCAGGGATGGAGATGCCTTCACTCCAGACCCCCGGGCAGTGGCTGTCCCCTTTCAGCGACACACCCCAGGCCATCACACCCAGGGTGATCTTCTCTGTTCCAAGGCTAGGATTGGACTGAGCAGGGTCCCTGAGGGCCATGGTCTGTGGGCTGGGGCACAGGCAGTGGGAGAGGTTGGGGCTGCCCTCGAGGGGCAGGGAGGGGTCGCTTCCTGCTCTGCTGGGCTGTGGCGATGCCTTTAGGTATGGAGGATGAGGATCCCTTCATAACTGCGTCACAGAGCCCAGCACGGAAGGTGCAGGTCATCAACCCATTAGTGAAATGAAAGGGCAAAGAATGGGCGAGTGAACGAATGCGTGAATGAATGAGCTCTTTGAAGGGGGGATCTTGCCGGGATCCCCGCCGTGCCCAGTGAGTGGTAGATGCTCAGGAAATGCTTGTGCAACAAACAAACACGGAGAACCCGTGCTGAACCCATTTTTAAGAAATTAAGGCCACGGATACAGCACTCTGTGTGTTCTGTCCGTCCCACATCCTGAGGATGTGTGCTGTTTCTGCTGAGACGTAGACAGGATTTACAGGTGCTGACCCGAGCCCGTGCGGACCCTCCGCGTGGTGCTTGCCGTGGAGGCCTGCTCTGCCTGCCGAGGAGGCTGCGGGGACTGAGAAGGGGGCCGGTGGGCAGTGGCATGGTGCCGCCATCCTGTTCTTCGGCTGGGGAAGCTGCTTCCCGTGTTGGAGTTTCAGGCCCTTTCTCTGGGCAGCGGCATAATGTCTGAAAGGGCCCAGCCTGGTGCCTGGGCTTGCTGGGGTTTGGGAAAGGCAGCTGCTAGCTATTCTGTCGGAGTGGGGTGTGGGTCGTGAACAGCCGAGGATGGGGAGGAGGGGCCCCCACGGGATTCTCTCTGGACATACATTTCCAGTGGCTGCCCCTCCCCCAGAGCACTGGGGCCGTGATGTCCTGGATTCTTGGTGCAGTGTTGGGAGTTGTCTGGCCCGACTCCCTGCCCCACTAGGGACTCGGGCCCAGAGAGGGTCTTGTTGGGGTCATTTAGCTGGGGTGGATCTGCTTTAGGGTCCAGGCTTATTCCCTCCACTGAGGTGACTCATTGTCCCCATCGTGCCCTGGCCTGGCTGAGACTGGGGCCAGGAGGTCGTACTGTTCTGCATACATGAGGGCTGTTGGACACAGCCTCTGGTGGCCAAAAGATGGATTGTTGTGTCTGCCCAGAGCTCTGGAAGGATGGGGCCCTGCCCCGGGAACCTGTGCCAGGTGGGGCACGCTGTTTCCACTCAGCCCTGTGGGTCCCCACTTCCATTCCTTGAGTTGTCACATGGTGTTATGGTCTGAGTGTTTGTGTTGTCCCCAATTCATACACTTGAACCTAAGCCCCAGAATGATGGTATTAGGAGGCCGAGGCTTTAGGGGGTGATCGGGCCATGAGGACTAGTGTCCCCTTGTAAAAAGAGACCTCAGAGCATCCCCGTCGCTGCTGCCACGAGCTGCCACGGCAGGAAGACAGTTGTCTGTGAACCAGGAAGGGGCCCTCACCAGATGTCATATCTGCTCGTACCTTGATCGTGGACTCCCGGCCTCTGGGGCCATGAGAAGTAAGTGTTTGCTGTTTCCGAGCCGCCCACTCTGTGGTGGTGTGTGAGCAGTCCCAGTGGACTGAGACGGCTTCGGGAGGGGCCTGGGCTTTCCTCTTCACTTCAAGGCACATTTTTGGCTGAGCTACAGAGTGCTCCCCGGTGCCTCCTCTGGCCAGCAGCAGCTGCCTTGGGTAGCCCCTCCTGGGCACTAGCACAGAGGCCGGTGTGTCCGACTGGTGCCATGGGTGCCTCCCGCCAGGGTGGGGCTTGATACCCGCTGGGGGCACCAGGCTACCGGGACAGGGGTGCCGTCCCTGAAGGCCCCAAGGAAAGGGCCAGGGAGCAGTGTGGAGCGTCCAGGGACCAGCAGGGCAGGTGAGGAGCTCTGGAAGGAGGTCTGAGCCCGACGTGAAGGAGGCGGACATGCCCCAGCGGCACAGAGGGTGAGAGGCCATGCAAGGAAGAGGGAACACCTGGGCTGTGAGGGAGGAGACCCTTCTGGGACTTCGGGGTAGCTGCAGGGGGCCCATGTGGCGGTGCCTATGGGTGAGGCCAGAGAAGGTGCAGAAGGCCACTGGCAGCAGATCAAGATGAGTTCGGGGCCAGGGGTGGGGGGTCTGCTCTTTCCCCAGGTGACAGCGCTTGATGGGCACCTGGAGGCCCCTGGCTGTGTGACCTTGGATAAGTCACTTCACCTCTCTGAGCCTTAGGTTCCTCATCTATAAACTGGAGGCATCCCCCGCAGTGGGATGATGATGGTGATGATGACGAAGAGGAATATGGTACCTATTTCCTCAGGTGGCTGCAAGGTTTAAGGAAGGGTCTAGGTGTGAATGTGCCTAGTACTTGGGAGACTTGCCCCATTCACCGCGTGTGCGGCCCACCCCCAAAGGCCCCGAGGATTTGAAGTGTTAATTTTGTGCTAGCTTTTCAACTACTGATTGGTTTTAAACAGTTGATGGTCAATTTGTTTCTCAGACATTCTTTAAAGTGAGTCTTGGTTTGGTTTCCAGAGCTAGAAATCTCTGGCTCGAGTTGCTTTTTCCTTTGTAGAAATATTTGCGTGGGCCACTGGCCGCTTCTCTTGGGAAACCGGGTGCTCTGTGGTATGGATCCTGCCCTTAGGAAAACACTGGGTGCCTGGAGATTTGGGGTGATGTGTGTCCACCCTGACCTGTCTGGGTGCCCGGGCTCCTCCCTACCACAATGGGCCCGGCCGTGCCAACTTCCTTATGTCAGCAGAGTTTGGTCTGGGAGGAAAAAGGCTCCAAGGGTGGCCTGAGGCAGCTGGCCGAGAATGGGGAGGCTTTGCGTTTGGTTTGGGTCAGCAGATACTGACCCAGGGTCGCTCTGGGCCAGGCCCGAGGGAGACCCTGTCCCCGAGCAGCTCCTGTTCCTGTTCTCCCTGCTTCCATTCTGGGTTGGTCTGGAAGTGCCTGTGTCAGTCACCTGCCCAATAGAGGGGCACGTGGCCTTGGCGGGCTGTGGCCCAGGCCCCAGAACAAGCATTTGTGGTGGAACCCTGGGCCGTGGCTGTGACCCTGGCTGGAGGAGAGGGCCATGTGGTGCGAACACACATGCCTCCCACGCCAGTGTCCCGTGCAAAGTGGCTTCCCTGGGCTGGGGCAGAGAAACCTCCACCTTTCTGGGAAACAGACAAAGCACCCCAGACCCCCGGAAAGAGGCCTGTCATGGTTAGAAGGCTTCTGGATGTCAGTTCCTAAGCAGAGCTCACTGAGTAGACCCTTGCCTGATGACCACCGTGCCCGGATCGCAGTCACTGCCCACATCCCCAAGCTCTGGCTCTGGGCACCGGCCTTTCCATGCTTGGCTGTGGCTCAGCCGTGGGCTTTCTGAGCAGGGATGACAGAGTTCCAAACGGCCTCCTGTGTGGATGACGGCGTTCAGCCAGCCCCTCCCCTGCCCACCGGGGTGGGGTCGGCTCTCCCCTCAAGTCTGACCAGGCCTGGGCTTGAGGGCCAGGGAAGTGGGTGGGCTTTCTCCCCCATGACGTGGCTCTCCGCCGCATCCCAGCTTTCTAGACACTCATGGGTGGGCCCCGTGGGCTTTCACTGCTCCCCCGTGCTGTGTGTTAATACGATTGTTTAAAAAAAAGAAAAAAGACGAGCCCTGCCAGCGGTGGGGTTTGGTGCCTTTAGAAGCAGAGGGACAGAGAAGTAAGGGGGAGCTCTTCCACAAGAAATAGACTCTCACATCTTGGGATTTGGGGAAACAGAATAGGCGAGGTTTTTTTTTCCCCCCCTTCCCAGGCCCTCCGTGTTATTAAGACACTCTGTCTTATAAGGGATGTTGGATAATTAATCCTGTGGCGAGGCAATAGCAACAAGCGTTAGAATATATTTAAATAACGAGGAAGCTCTTTAATGTGGACCCGTAAAATAATTGTGGGCCAGTGGCATGAAGGAGCGAGGATCTGGATTTATTGAAATGTACTTTCCCCTTCAGAAGATGGGGGTGTTTTTTTGTGTGTACACACACACACACATACACACACGCACATCCCGTTTAGCCAGAACCCTGCTAAGTCTTTTCCCTTTTCAGTCGAAAGGAATCAATTATGCCTTGTGGTCGCTTTCCAAAAACCACTTTTGATTGTGTGATTTTGTTTTAGTCGAGAGCTCCAATCAGCCCCTCAGAAACAAGCGGGGGGAAGGAAACCCTCTCACCAAATATCTGGGCGCCCGTGCGGATTCTCAGCAATTGAGAATATTGACAGCAATCAGAATTCCACGGCTGTTGAAACTTCGCCTCTAATTGAACTGGGAAAGGTAAACCCAGATTCAGGGCTCTGCACGCTGTAATTGCAATAATTTAATTTAGCTATTTAACCTGTAATTCAGTGGTATTTATTAAGGAGCATGGGAGAAAATGAGGCCATTAGGAGCCAGAGATGAATACATTGAAATGAAAATGAACACTTCTAACTGCCAGTTGACCTTCGGTTTGTAGCAGTTTTTATTAGGCTGGTCACGGTAATTACCAGGACGTGAATCAGGGAGGAAAGTGAATAATTCAGTAATGAACATTTTTATTCATTATCTCGCATTTTCAGGAAGCGGACAAGTATTGCGCAAAAGTATCGGCGACTCGCTTTTTCTGTTTGTTTTTTGAAAAATGATTGTTTGTGGACAGTGGCCCCATGCAAAGCATCATTCTGAGGTGGGAGCTGGCAGCCAGGGAGTCGGAGGAAGGCTCGCCGGTGTGTCCTCGGCGCCGGGCCTGCCTCTGGGTGTGCCGGGGATACAGCCATCCCCGCGAGGTAGGCATCATCAGTCTGGTGTGGACCAGGACAGCCACAGGCCCACCGGCCCAGCTGGGGAGGGTTCTTCATAATCAGTGACCAAATGGGAAGTCTGGATGTGTGCTGACCGAGGGTGAGGCCGGCCAGCTGTTCTGCCCTTTTAGGGCGAACTGTAAAGCAGCACAGGGATGAGGGTGTTGGAAGGGTCACTGGGAACATGTACTGAGGCGCTTCACCCCCTGTACCCGGGAGTGCCCCTTGTGGGACGCCATCCTGAAGGCTCGCCACGGATATGCGGGAAAATGTGCACACCTGCAGGCTCCTTGTAATGGTGGAAAGTTCTGGAAGCAAGTAGATCCCAGGAGGGAGGAAAATGGTGAGAATGTGCAGTCTCCCAGCCGGATGGTGGAACTTCACATAGCAACCAAAAATAATGACTTCGCGGCATTTCTGGCGATGTGGGGAAGTGCTCCCAGTGTGACACCCAGGAGAGGGAGGCCCAAACCAGAACTGTACATGGGAAGGGCTCACTCGGCGTGTGTGTGTGTGTGTGTGTGTGTGTAGCAAAGGGAATGCCAACATTTTCATGGAGGTGATTTTGGTAGTGTGTTTCCTCCCACATCCTGGTCTGTATCTGTAAAGTTTTCTATGAGAAGAAAGTATTCCTTTTAAAAATCAGGAGACTCAGTAATGTTGATTTCACAAGTGATGGTTACTTCTGCTGATTGGAAAGAGAAGTTTCTAGCCAGGCACCCTATGTGGGTTTCTGCCAAGCCTGTGGCTTCATTAGCTCCTCTTTCCACTTCCCAGAAAACCCTTCAGCCCTTAGATGTATCAGGGTTACAGGAGCTGAAGGCTTGCGTCAGCCGGGCCATGACAGGTGACTTCCACAGTGCGGCCAGGCAGGAGGCACCTTCTTTCCATTGACCTTATCTCCATTCCCTGCTCGTGGCTCCAAATTGGGAGTCAGGGCCCCTGGTGGGGCCCAGACCCTCATCTTCCGGGGCTGGGTGCCTGCTTCCGAAGTGGGACATTTGGTAAGGACGTTGGCTTAGCGGAAGGCCGGTCTCCGCACCTCCAGCTGTCCGCCCAGTCTCCGGCTGCGGTCAGTTCCCTGCGGCTAGAGATGTTAGACCGGCGCTGTCTTCCCGCAGCGGGAAGAGTCAGTGGGCTGTGTGTGCACACGTGCCTCTTGGTGTCGTCAGAAGACCGCCGTCAGGCACAGGCACGGGGAAGCTCGCCACCCCCCACCTGCCCCAGCAGGGTCTTCGGTGCTCTCTGGAGAGAGGCTTGCTCTCTCGGTGAGAAAAAATTCTCTTTCCAGTTTTTAATTCTCCAGCTTCACTCATTTTCTTTAGTGAGTGCACTGTGGTTATTGGGGAAAGAAACGCAGTGAGAGGTCTGCCCTGAATTCGGAGTATCTGGACCCTACTTTGTCTGCTGACCTTGGCTGGCCGGCAGGAAGGGGCGAGGGGCTTCTTCAGGGCCCGGGTCAGTGCCTGGCCCAGGCTGGGCCCTCGGCAGGTGTGCCCGTCTGCCCGTGTTCCCCTTCTCACTCATCTGCCCACTATGTCCAACCCGATGCCACCCTCTGTAATCCTGTACCTGCCCTCAAATGAGATGACGGTTAGCAAAGGCTGTTCGCTATACCTAAGGAGAGCCAGGCCAGGGGGACAGGAAGACTTGCAGTTGGCTTCTGGCTCTGCATCCCGGGCCTGGGTACACTCTCAGGCATGAGGACAAAGCTCACGACATTATGTCTCCAACTCCTTCAGGCCCCGTTCCTAGCACTGGGGAGGCTCCTGGGGGAGACTCCGTGTTCCCCCTCCAGCCCCGAGCAGCCCCGAGCCTGCCATGACCACACTCAGCTTGCTAACCACGGCACCCTGCTAACCGCAGAGGACACAGCGCCCCCTCGGATGTGAAAACTCCCGGCTGACGCCGAATGCCCATTGAAAGCGCCAGGCTTCTGAGGTGTCTAATACGGCTTCGGAAGTGTTTGGATTTTTCAGAGTGGATGGGTGGGTGCACACCCTCGCCACACACAGAACTTCTGTGTCTTGTCAGGGGCTCCAAGATCCCCCTTCCGTGTCTCCCTCTCCCGTGGACATAAGGTGTTCTCCTTGACTGTGGGCACATAATTCCCCAAAGTGCGGCTTACCCCCCGAACCTCCGAGGCTTCGGGCTTCTGGAATCTTGGGAGCATTTGCCAAAACAGCTGCAGAGGGTGTGCGGTCCGAGGGGGTGGGGTGCTGCACAGTGTGAGCCTGGAAGGGCTGTGTCCTGGGACCCGTGGCTGCAGACACGTGACGGCCATCCTGTTGGTGGGGACACGGGGCTGTCTCCCTGCAGAGTGGGTGGGCCCACAGAACTTGCTGGGGAAGAGGGAACACCAGGACATTCCAGTCTTCATGTTGGGTGAATAGCCAGCACACCCCCACCCCTCACTTTTTAAAGGTCCGGAAGAGAGCGTCACAGCGCCGTGTCCCGGTAGCCACCACGGCAGAATGCGGCGCCCTGGTTCCTGTGGAGGAACTTTGGAACCTTTCTTCCTGGTTGCCTGGTTACGAGATCATCTATCCAGAGTTCCCCAGAAGGGGCTTGGCTGGGGAGCCACGGGAAGGGGAGTCGGGAGAGTGGCTGCTGTTGGGAATGCGATGAGTACATTCGATCATATCTAATTCCCATTTATATTACGTCGGACAGCCCCACTGCCCAGCTGCCCTCTTGAAGCCTCGGACCGCTGGGGTTTTCTGATGCATGAATGAAGACTGGGAAGTGGGCCAGGACTTGGCTCATGGGCTTCTTCATCATTTATTAGCTTCTAGTTTTAATTGTTTCCCGACTTCTTTCCAGATATTTATCTAGCAAGAATTGTCAGTTCTTGCTGCGCTGTGCAGACGCGAGGGGCAGGCGCCAAGTGCAGAATTTTCACGGCCCTTCTGGGCGGCAGGCCGGCATGTCAGTGGGGTCCAGCAGGTGTTAGGAAAGCGAGCACCTACTGTGTGTCAGCCTTGCCGCGTGGTGAAGGGATATGGGGATGGACGGGGCAAGGCTCCTGTTGTAGGGGGAGGCCCGTTGTCACTGGGGATGCGGGGGAGGCAGGTGCTATCAAATAGAGACTTACATTTTGGCTCGGCTGCCACCTGCAGTGCAGGCCCCAGTGTGTGTGACCTCAGGCAGAGACCTCCCTAAACCTTGGACTCTCCCTGGAATTCGAAGTGGCAAGGCTAACAAGGGTTAGTGATGACAGGCTGAGGAACCGGCAAGCACTTGATGGGGGCAGGCCATTATTTTTGGGGTGCTGTGTCCCAGGGAAATGTGGTGGGGCAGAGCAAGGACCCGACTCTGGGCTGAGGGTGTAGGCCATGGATGTGCCATCTGCCTTTTTGTTCTGGTCTCATCTGTGAAACCAGGGCACAGGGGGAGCCCTGCAGAGGACACGTGGAAAATGACAGGGGAGCCATTGGTGGCTTCTCTTCCTTTCTTTCTAGAAGGACTCCCAGGTCAAGTAGACCTGCCGTGTTGGTGCCTGTGATGGTTTGGTGAGGTTCCTGATCCAGGGCTTGGCTGGTGTGTGACCTTGGGAAGTCCTTTCTCCATGTTGGGCGACTTTGGTTTCCCCGTCTGATGCTGGTTGGGGCCGGTGGTGGGGGAGTGCGGCAGGGCGAGCTTGCCTGTCACCTGTCCTTGGTTTTATGACTCAGGCAAGTCCTCAGGCAACCCTTAGCCTCGGTTTCTCATTTTGGAAGCAGTGAAAGTACGCATCTCCGGAAGGACAGAGCAAGGCCCCGCTGACTTGGTGCCCGTGGCGCAAGTCTGTCAGCACTCCCGGGGTCCCTGTTGTCGAGGGCAGTCAGTCTGTGGTTAAGATGATGGGCTCTTGAGCCAGACCGTCCAGGCCTGGGTCTCAGCACTTCCCGTGGGACCTCCTCGGAGTCTCACTCTGCACTCTTCTCCCCAAAAGACAGATAGAAATGAGCTTACTCTTGGGGTCATTTTACAGACGAGGGAGGTCACACCAAATGACAGATGCGGAGAAGTAGGGTGCCTTGCCCAGGGTTGTCCAGCTGGTAACTGCTGAGTCTAGACCAGAAACCTGTTGCATTGTGCCCATTGCTTGGGGCAAAGGGGGCCGCACAACTGGTAGGCCAACCATACCCCAGGCCCCTGGCTCTGCCCCTACTCTGGAGCACTGGTCCAGAAGCCCCAGCTCCTTAGCAGGCCCGGCCCACCAGACCCGGGTGCGTTTTCTGAGTCGGTGCAGGCCATTCACCATCTGCTGCCTCCACCACTGGGGACAGTCTGGGACTGGAAATGCTTGTTTTCTGCTCAGGCCTGGAGGACGGAATACAGCTCCCCAGTGAAGCAGCCCTGCCACCAGCCCCAACTTTCCCAATCTTTTTTCTTCCCCATCATGTTTAGGAGAATTATGGTGAAGACCGGGTGCTTCGTGTACAGGGCCATACGTGTTTCTTACCGAGTTCCCATTTCCTTGGGATCTTGTAGAACTTGCCATTTGCTGTGGAGCCGAATGGATCGGCAGAAACCATCGGATCCTGCAGGCCCTCATTCCTGTCGACATGCTCGTGGGCCAGTCACCCACGGGCCAGTCACCCAGGGGCTGGACCCGCGCTAGCATATAGAATTGATTTGAGGGTCAAGAAGAGCTGAGAAATAACGAAATCTCTCAGTTCGTCAGCTTGCTTCTTGAATGTGAGGTCAAAACCCCATTTTAGACTTGGGCTTTTTAAAGACAGGTTCCTTCGAAATTTGGCCGAAATGATTTGAAACAAAACGATCATAGACTTGATCAGAAAGTGGTGATATCAGGCTCTCTTTGTGGTCTGGACTACATCTGTGAGTGGTGGAGTTTGTAAGTGTGTGTGTGTGTGTGTGTGTGTGTGTGTGTGTGCATGTGTGTGACTATTGTTTCTGCACTCACTTGTGCTCATTCTTACGATCCTGGATTTGGGTTTACTTATTTCTTTTATTTTTTAGAAGGAAAGTATTTTTATAGGGGAGAGTGGTAAGAGGATTGGGGGAGGTCACCCCTCTGCAGGCAGAATCTGAGCTTTCCGGCGTGTCGTGCCAACTCGATGGCTATTATTCCTCCAGAAAATAATGTCCCTTTTTTTTTTTTTTAAACTTGCTTTTAACATTCTGCCCTTGGCATCTGTTCCAGGCATTGTGGACGAACGTAGACTGTGTTCTGACAATGGGTTAAAGCAAGCACTTATTGAAAAGCATTCTCTACTTAATTACATTTCCTTCTTCTGGAAGCTATTTTAATTTTTTTTTTATAATCACATGTTAATTGTGTATTAGCGGGGCCTTTCTGATTAGTTGAAAACATAATGAAACCTTTGTAAACAACACAGAGAGAGAGAGAAAGAGGAACGTGTGAAGCAGAGACAGTGGTAAGGAGCCAGTTCTAAGAGGCCCAAATAACTACATTTCTGGCTGCCAGGAGGGGTGGAAATTGTACCTGGAAGTCCCTTTTCTGAGGGACGGCTCCCCTGGTGTGGAGGGTGGGGCTTTGGCCGCTGCCCCAGGAAGGAGTGGGGTGGGCTCACTCCTGCGTGGTGGCCCTGCTCTGCCTCCTGCTGTCATTCATTCATTCACCCACTCATTCATTCGTGTGCTCATTCACGTTCTGGGCAGTAGCTTCCTATGCTGAGCACTGACCTGATGCAAGGTTCCTCATGCGTTCTCAAGACACCCCCCACCCCCAGGTAACCATGAGGACAAGGAAACTCAGCTCACAGTCGCGTTCACTCGTTCCCTTTCACGTTCAGCCGAGGCTAGAAGCTGGAGAGCCAGATCTGTCGGGCTTGAGGACCCCCAGCCCCAGTATGGTTCTGGAGCCCGCATGCCCCTTCCTGGGCAAATACTCCAGCAGGTCCCGAGACAAGCTGGTGCCTGTCCAGAGGGCAGATGGGTTGGAGGAGCCAGCCAAGGCTGCCTCTGGGGTAGGGGGAAGCAAGGGGCGAGGGGGAAGGTAGCTTGCACCATCCCCAGAATGTGGCCCTGCTGTTTTTTTTCCCCTGCCTTTTAACATCTTTATTGAAAAGCCCCAGCCCCAGTTTACAACCCCTATTGTGGTGAGAAGGGCCCCGAAGGGCGAGCTCTGTTCCCCATTGAAAGGGCTGGGCTTACAGGGGTTTTGCAGTTCCCAGGCTGTTATTAGGGAAGCGTGGCTGGGCCGTTTGAAATGCAAGTGCTACTGTGTGCGAGCGCCAGGTTCCCCGTGCGCGCTCCAAGGAAACGCTGCCAAGACAGTGCTGCGAGCGGCCGCCAAGCAAAACACGCGCTGCCGGCCAGTGGGGCCAGCTCGCTTCTGCGAATAGAGGAAAAATTGACTTTCTGATTTGGAGTGTTTCTACAACTAAGAAGAATCACTCCAGTGATTGTTCTAAAAATATTCCGGAGGCAGCACGTTCTTGAAGGCCTCGGGATTCTGAGCGGTCCTTAATTGTACTTTTTATGTAATCTCTCTGGATCGTGTGTTTTTTTAAAAAAGAATTTACTTAAGCCTGCGTGGTCATCTCCTCTCCCCGCACCCCCCGTCCATAACCCCCACCCCCCCGTAAGTATTGCAACCGCGCCAAAGAGTGCCGTACACAGCAGAAATTGTATTTTTATCTCTTTGACTTCAGGAAGTATATTTGGGTTTTCATCTCCTGCAGCCGCTGTTGCAAGGCTCACATGTGAGCAGCCGAATCTAGGGCAGCCCCTGACGTCCCTGCATGGGTGGCAGAGCCCTGTTCTGGAGGGGGGCGTCCTGCAAGAGGCAGGGTTTTTGGAGGAGAGCTGGGGAGGGGATGCGGGGACCATTTGTGCACCCCTGCTCCCCCTGCTTGTTCAGGCTGGCATTCCCGCTTGCAAGGCGCAGAGCTCCCTGGGAGCCTCAGACCCACCGTCCCCGGCGACTCTGGGATTCAGATGATTTCTGTAATGATGAAGCTGACTGGGATGCCCCAAGCTCCCTTCTTGCCAAAAGTAAATGACGTCAGCCCCTCCTCTCCCCTCTGACTCTGAGTTTCTCTCCACCCTCTTTCCCCACCCCTCCTCGCTCTCTCCCTGTTTCTCTCTCTCTCTCTCTCTCTCTCTCTCTCTCTCTCGCAGTCAGTTTTGCAGGTTAAGCCGCAGAGCCTACAAGGAGGTCAGTACTGAGTGAGGAGTCTTTCCCCGGGATGTGTATCCGCAGCTCTGCTGACATTTGGGGCTGGTTGGAGTCTTGTCGTAGGACGCCTGCTCCCACCCAGTAGAGGCCAGCCACAGCCTCACCTCTGCCAATAGTGGCAATCCAGAATGTTTCAAGACATTGCCAAAACTCCCTACATGGGCAGAACAGCCCTCTGTTGAGTACCACCGGTCTGGCCTTTTCCCCCAAACTTACAGCCAGAGAAGGCCTGGAGACTATTAGGACCCGTTTTTCGGGTTACAAATCAGCAATAATAGCAGGGTGGACTCAAAGGCCTCGGAAATCGAGAATGAGTCCCCCGCTTGATTTTTATCCCCAAAGTGAATTTTTAAAAGAAGTTGCGGGATGATCTGGGTTTGAAGGGTGGCCCTGGTGTGGTCAGTGAGGGGCGGTGAGCTGTCCATCCCAGTGGTACTGCAGGCGTTGGAACCGCCATGTTGGCCAAGGTCTGCACCTTCAAATGAGCAAGCAGTTTTCTGTCAAAGTTTCCTACGTGGAGCTTCTGCGACAACTCTAGCATTGGGTAACTGGTCATCTTACCAGCTAACTGATGGTTTTGAGGTGTTTGCCAGTGTTTTTGGCATCGCATGCTGGGACATTCTCTCTTTATTGCCCTTCCTCCTCTGCATGATCTCACCCTCCCTCCCTCCCTCCTCTCTCCTCACTCCCCTCCTTCCCGAGAGGTTGGTACCCCGTGGTGGGCACCAGACCTCGCTTGCTCACGGCAGGTGCTTCATTTTGATGATATGCTGTACCCATTTACAAGAATCGTGTTCTGTGGCTTTAACGTTGACTCATTCCTGGGGCAGCCAGGAGGGTCAGGTGCTCAGGTGTCATTTCATCCATCAGAAGCCTCCTCTTCGAGAAATCAAGACCTCGGTAGTCGGCGGGTTTTGTGCTGGGCTTCCTTGGAACACGGCGTGGCCAAGTATGCGTGTGACCACGAGAGAGTGATTTCCTGGGCTCAGCCAAAACCCAGGCTTCCGCTGGCTTCTCTCCGCCAGCTGGCCAGCAGAGCCAGCCTGGAGGTGCAGGAGCCATTTGGAATTCACAGGACGCCATCTCCCCTGGGGCCTGGGCTTCTCGGCTTCAGGTTCTGCAGGACAGCACCGTCCTGGGGGCCTCCTGGCTCCAGACTGTACAGGCAGTTTGGGCTGCCACTCCCCTGCCCCCACCCCAGCCCCCCACTTGCTCTGCCCACGTCCTTTGTCACCACTGGCACAAATCCCCTGCCCCTTGGCATTGCTGCTGCTTTCATGTGCCCATGGTGGGGGGATGCGGGGGGGGGGGCAGTGCAGTGAGGACTCACTGGCAAGTGCTCTGCGGGCCATGGCTGGAGCCACATCTCCACCAGCCCCGAGCCACGGTTGGATGTAGCCATTGGGCCGCCCAGCCACCATGCTGTGGCTGCTGGTGTTGGAGACGGGTGGTGTGGAAGGCATGCATGTAATTGTCTCCCCATCACGTGTGTGCGTGTGTGTGAGAGAGAGAGAGAGAGAGCCTGTGCGTGGGGGAGGTGGAAAAGTGCTCGGTCTGGTTGTCTGTAACCTCTGTGGCGTTTGGTACATCTCTGAATCCTCTGATTTTCGGATCCCGCCGGGCAGCTTGGCTGCGCACGGAGCACCCGGAAACTTCGGCACGGAGCTGCGCCTGGCGAGGATGACCATGTCCCCGGCTGCCGGCGGCTGGACGAAGCTGGCACCGCGGCAGAGGCAGAGCGCTGCAGAAGTGCCGCGGGTTTTTCATATGGAAATGTGGAATAATGGGGTGATTAAATAGAGCTGTATATTAAAGTACATCTGACATTAGAATTACCATAATGTGCTGTAGCCTTAGGCTGAGTACTTTATTTGCCATCTGCGTCGGCCCAAAATCCCCCAGGGAAGCGCTAAAATATTCTGAATAAACTCAGCTCGAGTTCTTATTGAGAGTAAAATACCATTTGTGGCACGTCGTATTGATTCGTCTTAATTGTGGTGCAGAAAAGAACATTCACTCGCTGATGACTTTTGTGCTCGGTGACAAGCTGGCTGGAGTTACTCAAACACTGGCGTTGGTTAACCTGGACGGGGCCGGCCGGGCACCTCGGGCGCCAGCCAGGGTACCACGGAGCCACCATGGGCACGCCACCGCGGGGGGCTCCCAGCAGCCCCACCCCGCTCTCCCAGGTGGGTGGGGGACCTGCGAACTCTGCCGCCAGGCCCCTCCCCGTGCCCGGCCTCAACTCCCGCCTCGAGGAAACGCTGACGGGCTGCGGAAGGACGGCGTGTGGCGGGTTCCCCGCCAGGGGCCGTGGCCTCCGTCTCCTCCGCCTGTGGTTGGAGAGATGTGCCGTGCATGTTGGAGAAAACAAAACTAAAAGAAGAAAAGGAGAAGGGGAGGAACCCACCCACCGGAGCAAACCCCAGCTTTGTTGGTTGCCGGTTGGTGGCCCTGGGACCTGGTAATGTCTCCGCAGCCCTCCGGGAGGGGGAGGGGTGGCACGGGAAAGACAGATGAGTCGGTGGTGGGAAAACACTTAGTGATCCAGACGGTGCTCCCCCATTCACACGGTCCAGTTTTCATCCTATAATTGCCTATCATTATACACAATTTAAATATTCAAACATCCTCCACAAACCTTGGGCTAGCATGTTTTTATTACAAATTCAGAACAAGGGAATAACCTTTAACTTCAGAGACAAATGAGACAAATTTACAAGTGCATGTCTGCTGTTTTCTTGTGTTTTATCAATCCCCGCAGACCGGAACACTTTTGCTCTAACGCCACTCTGAACAATATACATATATTACTACTTGTTTGTAGTGTGTGGGTAACGAGTCCCCTCTGCATTAGCTAACCTATAGGACTCGGCGGCGAGGCTCTCCATAACGTCAATTATCTCCTCCGAGCTAAACGTACACTCCATTAAAGCGAGATTTACTGCCCCTGCAATACTTCTTGGGGTGGAATGTGGAGATTTTTGTGGATTTAAGGAAAGGAAGGAAGCCTGATTCCTGCCTCACGAAGGAAGTCATGAATAATGGAGAAGAGAGACTTCCTGTGTGAGCCGGAACGTGTGCGTGAACATACCCACGAGGTGTGCACGCGCCCCGCACACACCAGTTCTCACACACACCGGCAGCTCACGCCTGGAGTTGTGGGTTTTTTTTTAACCTGTTTATTTCTTAATTCACTCTTTATTTTTCCATTAAATGATAAGGAGGATTTGCTTTCTGCTTCCGCTTCACATTCTCGGCTACATTCCTGTCCCTAGAGTGCTACAGCGTTTTTAGAAAACCTTATACATTTGGAGGGCATGGGGAGGGGGGCAGAACAAAACCACCCAAATAAGTTTATCTCTCAGCCCACCAGAATGCACTGGTGTAGGTCATTTTCAGAGACGTCTACAGAAAGATTTCAAGGGAATCTGATGATGCATTCATCTATTTTGGGGAAGACATACTATTTCCAGCTGATTTGCGTCCCTTATGTAAAAGGGGGAAGCTCTATAAAGATAATCTTGAGGAATGTGCCGTAGTTTTTTGAGAATGCTGTGAGTGAGTTGCCCCAAATAAAATCGCTCCGTGTGTCCTGCCTCCAGCTCTTCTGTCTTACTAGCAAACACCGCTGTTCTTGCCCTTCCCGGAGATGCCCCCGCGGTCAGCAATACTGCTTTGTTTCTGGGCTGGGTGGCCGTTTCCTGAGCCTGAACTGCACACCTGGTCCGACCACAGAATTGAGCAGTTGAAATCGAGACTGACTGGGGAAATCTGGGGTGCACGGTGCCTGCAGCTGCAGTTCAGTTCTGATACTTCTCTGTTCCACTGAGAACCTGGACCACCCTGTTCCTGAAGCTGGATCATGGGCCTAGGAGTTTCATATGAGAATCTTGCTGGAATAATAGAACTCCTGCTGGAGACAGTGATTTAAAAGCTACCTTGTAGGCTAGTGAGCCTCATAATTGGATTTTAAATTTCTTCTTTGCATTTTCCAGGCCCTCTTGTTTCATTTCTTTATATCTTAATGGTTTCACAATTTAGAAAGGGTGGATCTGGTCTCCAAAAGAGCCCTTCAAGGGCTTCCCCTTCATTGTTTGGTCGTACTGACATTTTGTTGCATGGAACAGGTTTTGACTCAAGTAGGCCTTGAGTGTGGATTTGAAAATCTTCATATTTGAAAAAAATATATTAGAGCTTGCACCGTGATGGAATCGATAGTGACGGAATTCAGCCTGTACCTGGCTCCATTCCTCTGTGTTTTCAGAGCCTCCTCAGATTGGTCCGAAACCCCCTTTTCAGTCCCACCTCCTTTTCCTCACCTCCGTCAACCTGGGGTCCCACTTCTATGCCTGTGTGTGTGAGTTGCCTCTGCAAGGCACACCTTTGCTTTCCTTTCTCTGCACAGCAGACTCCTTCCTCCTCCTTCTGACTTCAGTTCCAGGAGCTCCTCCCCAGAGAGGTCTTCCCTGATCCTCACCTGCTGTCCGTCTGTCCCTCCTCGGGATCCTGTGCCTCCTATCACAGCCTCTCCCAGTGACCTTGTGGCCTGAAGCCTCACCAGAGACGCGTGCACTCATTAGCTCCTGCGCTTGGCTGCAGGCTCCTGCAGGCAGACGTACATTGCCGTGTCCCTCCACTCAGCCCAGGGCCTGGCCCCCAGCAGGTGCTTTCTGTGTTGTAGAGCCAAGGAAGGGGGGACGGAGCAATGATTACATGATGTCAGACAGATCCTTTCATCTTTTGCTATCGCAGTGCAGTTTCTGGGGTACCAGATGTAGTGTGACCTTGGGTACTGTCCTGAGGCATCTCTTGGCTTCCTTACAAGAAGGATAAGGACACCCGAGAGCCGTGCCTCTTCTGCACGTTTAATATTCAGCCCTGGGTTTGGGCAGTGAGTGTGGGCGAGCGAGGACAGCCCTGCACCACGAGCAGGTGTCTGCGCTCTCTGGTAGGTGCATCCCTCCCCTCCCCTCCCTGTCCCTTCTGTGCAGCCCTGAGGGCATGTGTGCGGTGCCCTCCTCCTGCACGCCTTCCCTCCGTGGTCTGGGCAGGGGCCCTCTCCCCGCGTCCGGTTTTCACCCCTGTCCGTGCGGTGTTCCTACTTGCCTGCCTTCTCCCCAGGTGCTCTGAGCTTCCTCCGAGGTTCTGTTCTGCCTTAGCATCCTTTGTGTCCGCTCACCCCCGCTTCTCAGCCCTTACCTGTGGCCTCCTGGAGGCGAGGGGTCGTGGCCAATCCCTCTAATCGTGTCTGCTGTGGATGACCTGATAGATGAAAGAATGAATGAGCGAGTGAATGAATGAATGAATGAATGAATGAATGAATGAATGAGAAAGGCATGTCCTTAGAGCATTTGGGACACAGTTAAATTTCCTTGGGTTCACTCACTTCCCAGGGATGGCTCTTTTGCTTGAAGCAAGATTCGGTGGTGTTTTTGTGCGCACCTGGCTGCCGAGGGGAATGTTGGTGGCTTGAGCGGGAGGCTGTGGGGGAGGCTGGAGGCTGGGTCTGCCAGCCCTAGTTAACTCCAGGCATGGGAAGCACACAGTGTGCCTCTGTCGCAGGGGTGCTGGCAGGGTCAGCGGTCTGTCCCCAAGCACCGTGAGGCTGAGCGGACTTTTCCCATCTGTATAAGGTCTTTCGTCTCAGCCTAGAAACCGACGGCATTTCCTCAGGAAGCCCGCAGCTTGCTGGCGTTCGTGGGTGCGGGTGGAGCGGTTTGTGTGCCTGCTCCGGTCGCTCCCCAGGGCCCATGACAGTGGAGGCTGCAGTCTCGTGGAGGGGGCAGCCAGCTGTGTGTCTGGACACGGCACAGGCGGGCTCAGCCCCCCGTCCGTCTGGGTTCTGTGATCCATGAACCATGGGACCTTCGGTCCCGCACTTAGCTGTGATGAGACTTCATTTCTTTTTTATATGAAGTCTGGATTAAAACCCACTTTCTAGAGTTTCTGTGAGCATCTGCCTGAGAGGACAAGTCTGGCATTGGTACTCGCAGATCGCATGCGCCTTGAACACACCAAGGTCAAGGACAGATTTTGATACTACGTGCGATCAGTATCAGGTGGTTTCCCGAAATGCTGGGGATACAGTAGCGGTAGTGCTGGGTCTGGAAAGACATTTTTCAGGCAGAGAAGGAAAGGCAGGTAATCTGGGCGCAAGGACTGGCAGGTACCAGCCCGGTTGCAAACATGCGGCCCCAAGGAGAGGGTCGGGGGTGTGAGGGAAGGCTGAGGGCCTCTCGCTTCCCCTGGGCAGCAGGAGATGTGGGAGGATGGCTGGGTGGCCTGCGTGCCTGTCCTGCTGATGCTGGCTTAGAGGGTCGGGCGGTGGCCGTGGCTTGGTGTCTTGGTTCTGTTTAGAGTCCCCTGGGATCCTGGCCTGCCGGGTAGTGGGTGCTGCGGCTGAAAGGCGTGGGCGTGTTGGGTGGGCCCTGTGCCCAGCGTGCCCAGGAAGTGGTGCACTGGCTGAATGCTGAGCTGAGCCCTTTGGGGCCAGGCGGGTTCCCCCAGACTCCCTCGTCGGGGAGACGATGTGATCAGCAGTGCTGGCTGTGAGGACACAGCGTTTTCGCGGGTCACCCACGGTTCTGAAGCACCTGTCCCATTAGTCGCTGTGTGGGTGGCCATGGTCACAGCAGCAGGCTGGGCCAGCTCGATCCCTATCCTCAGGGAGCTTGGAATCTAGCTCAGATGATGAATTTTAAATCAGTAACTCAGGGCCAATACTGTGGCCTTGACCAGCTCACTGATGTTCCCCCAAACTTTATAGCGCCTGTCAGTTGTCGCGATGTGTAGTTATCATGAGGACTGAAGGGGGCCGTGCAGACAGCAGCCCCACGACGCAGGCTCTGGGCCCAGTTCAGCTGAGCCCGTGCACTCTTCCCTCTCCCAGCACCCCGGCTGCCCATCTGCTTGTCCTTCTCATCATCTCCCCTGCAGTGTGCACTCTGTCCACCCAGGGGGCGGACGGGCACCCAGGCTGCCCGGCTTCTGTCTGCGCACTGAACAAAGGAAGGGTTGGTGGGGTCTTTGGTCTCCGCAGGACACACTCTGCCACCTAGTTAGTTCAGCCCCGTCCCACCTGGGCCCCCATTTACTGGGCTTCTGTGTGCTGGGATCCATGGAGGGCAAAGAGTCGGAGGCGCGCTCTATGTGGTCATGAGGATCTAGAGGATTCCGAGGCCTGGAGGAAGAGCACAGGCGTGGACTGGCCATGTCTGCCGGGGGAGGGGTGGGGGCATGGGGTCTGTGAGCAGAGGCTGGCGGAGCACCCCGGAGACCACACGGGAGCTGGGTGTCACCCCCCCACACCCCCAGAACCAACAAAGTGCATCCCTGACTTCTCGGTGAGACGTAGGCACGATTTCACCGACTTACCGTGGTTCTAGCCCAGAGCCGCACACCTCCACTTTCTGGTGAGCACGCGGCTGGGACAAAAGGAAAGGAGCCTGGGTGCCCTGGCAGGGGGGCGGGGGGGAGGGTCTGTACACGTTTCTCTCTTCACGGGGCTCAAGAGCACAGCCGGCTGTGTGGCCTCTTCCAGGCCTCAGTGTCCTCCTCCGTGAAATGGGGCCAGTGACCATTCTTTCTTCGGGGCTTGTGTAGAGTCTCGGGCGAGGTCAGCCCTGCTTTGCTGTGGACAGGCCCATGTAAGGGTTTCATGACGTCTGTGCTTACTACTGCGGTGACTGTTTCCACAGCTCCACCTTGGAGAGAGGCTGAGGGTTGACAGGGTATGTTCAGAGCAAGCAGGGGGGGTTCTAGATTTCATAGACGGCCGTGCTCAGAAATGATAGAGACATAAAACCTACAAAAACCACTGAGGTGGCTGGCTGACATTTTCTTTCTGGGATCATGAAAGGGGAGACGGTTTTACAACTAATGAGGGGTCTACACATTTTAGGGATAATGGTGATCGTAGTTACTATCATTTTGGAACAGTGGAGACAACCTTGTTAGCAGCTGTAGATTCGCGAGGAGGACTGGGGGGTTGGCCGGTGAACCAAGTCCTCTCCTGGGGTATAGGGGACCTGGGATCCAGCATCCTGCCCCTGCATCTGGGTCCTGGGTCCTGTTGAACTTCACACCCCATCGAGTGGGCTCACTTGCTTTGTGAAACATCTCCCTCCGGGGGCCAGGCCTGTGGTGGCCTCGATTGGGTTCCATGAAAGGATAATCGGTGCCCTGCACTGAAGGGACACAGCGTGGAAGGAGAACCTCCTTCTTGACCATTTTCATCATAAAACAGTGTAGCAAGAGAGATCAGCCCCTGAGGTGGTACTGAGCGCTGGAAAGTGGGCGGGGAGCGAGCCTGGGTTCGGGAAGCCTGGGGTCCGGAAGCTTGAGGAGGGTCATGGCCCCCTCCCTGCTGGCTGTGGGACTCTCCTCTGCTTGCTTCCTGAGCTTCCATTCCCTCTTTCCGGCAGGGGTGCAGCCCTGCCTTGCCTGGCATCCCTCGGGGGCGGGGTGAGTCATGACGACGCGCATGCCCACAGAGATGCCAAAGCAGCTGCGGAGCACTCTGCAAACTGTGGAGGGCCGTGAACCCAAGACCCCGTTCTTAGGTCAGCGGCCCACGGCCCGGATTCTAATTTTTGCCTCAAGCTTTGGAGACTGGCCCAGGTGGGGTCTCGCCTGTGGCCCCGCATGAGCTGGGGGGTTGGGGGGTGTCCTGGTTGTCCCCTCTGAGCAGCAGTGGGCCGCTGCATCTCCCACGGGCGCGGGCGTCAGTTGGCCTGTTAACCTAGCGCGCTCAGCTGTGTCCTTTTCATTGAATAATGACTCCATTAAAGGTGTATTTTTTATTGGACATGATACCTTCATTAGTATTATTAGAGTAACCGGCATAATAAGGAGGAACAATTATTTAAATGCTCATTTAAAAAAAAAAAAAAAAGGAACAACAACCCCTCACCGCGGAGGGAGACTCCCATCCATTGCAGGAGGGTCCGGTTGCTGTCGGTCCCCAGGCGTCACTGTAAGAAATGAGGTTCCCTCACCGCGAGCGAGTTTGCACTTCTCTGGAACCTCTCATGCATGAAGCCAGCTGCATGAAAAGTCCAGGCGGGTTTTATTCCTGCCAGACTTGAACGTGCACCACCAGGTTCAAGGATGGACAGCATACACTGAAACCTAGAAAGCCCCACTCAGCCTCTGCATCGTGGTGCTCGATTTCCCCACATGGCAGCTCATTGGGTGCCCCCGCCATCTTTAGGGGCAGGTATCTTAGTCCCATTCTACTGATGTGGAAATCGAGGCCCAAAGAGGTTGTGATTTGAGCGACTTCACTGTGCTGGGAATGTCAAGGCTAGCAATGTCTCCCAAGCCCCCGTAACCTAGAGACGGCAAGGGGCGTTTCTGCGTGGAGAAAAATCCGAAGGACTGCCTTTAGAGCCAGTAGAGCAAAGAAGATCCCGTCTGGGTTTTTGCCAACTGAGAGTAATGCTGTCTGAGGAAGGAAGCGAGCAAGGACAGACACGGGCCCTGGGCTCGGAGTCGCCAAGCCTGACTGCGTGATCGAAGCGCAGCTGACGTTTCTAGGTCTGTAGGCCAGGTTTGATGTCGCCGGGGACGTCACTTCAAAACGATCCAGGTATCCACCTCTCACATGGAGCCTCAGCAGCCCCCCAGGCAGCGTGGTGGGAGTGGGTCCTCTCTGGGCCACTGGCTAAGGGGTTGCCTCATCGAGCCTCCAGGTCGCCTCTGGGCAGGTGGCCCTGAGCCCAAGGAGGGGGTGACCTCTGGTCCTGGGATGGGGAGGGGGGCCAACCCTCTCGCCAAGGGTCTCCCATTGCATTTAAAAATGAGCCGCCTGTGACTGGTATGCGGCGAGTGTAAAATATTTAGTGAGTTTTTGAATAGAAAAATGTTCCGAGTGGCTCTTCAAAGACTTCTGACATTGTTCACTTGTTAAAAGTGAGCAGCCCTAGTGCTCAAGGCTACTTCTAGGCAAGAGAGAACCATGAAGTGGTAATATGGAAATGAACATTTTATTAAGGAAAAAAAAAAAGCTGGGGGTAGTGGAGAGAGTTGTCTAGGGAGGGCCTTTGAGGGCTGCGAGATTTAAAAAAAAGTCAGAAGCTGTCAGATCCTGGGAAGGCCGTCGCCTGCAGGGAATCTTGCCATCGTGCAAGGGAAGTCAGGGAACCAAAGCAGTTCAGGGGTGCGGGAAAAGAAAGAGCTCACCCCGGCACGAACGGTGGCCCTGAGATCCGATTTGATGGACACGTAGCTCTTTCCCACCTGCTGGTGAATTACGGACAGGTAACTTCCTTCCTGGGCTGCTCCAGAGTTTTAAAAGCGTCTTTTTAAAAATTTTCTTCTTCTTCTTTTTTTTTTTTTAAACAAGAAGTGGAAACATCTGAGCTCTTTAGAACATGCAGCTACATGCTTCCCAGCAGCTGCCATTTTGAGTTAAAAAAAGGTTTTAATCGGCCATTTCGGCTGAAGAGCAGTCTTTATTCCTGGCCTGCTGGGGAATTCTGCATTTTCTTCTGTTATCCACATTCTTCACCAGCATAGAACTTTCTAGAAAATACGTGGCCATCAGAACAAGAAACAGGAAATACTCTGGAGTGGAAGCCCAAGGAGATGAAGATGATGAACAAAGAGATTGGGGGGAAGGGGGTCCCACTTAAACAATGAAGAGCCAGAGCAGCTGCGTACCATAAATCGATTAATTAGAGTTTCCGAAAGCCCAGGTGAAGGGTACAGAAACGCTCTTTAATTTGAAGATCTATGACCTTGTGGGATGTGGCACTTCATTTGTGTTATTAGCTCGTGGGTCAGAAAGGCACATTTTATTTATCTTCTTGTTATTTATTACATATTTATCTTGTCTTGCTCTAGAAGAGGATTTGAGGAGGACTCTAAGCATCGTGGCTTTTGGCCAGCTCTCTCGTGAGGCAGTCTGAGGCGGAGGGCTCTGTTCTCCCAAGTACATTAACTAATAAGTGGGGACAGGAGGTGGCGTTCTCTCTGCCAGCTGAGGGCCGTGCCAGCAGGAAGGCCCAGGGTTGGCGCCGCCGTACAGCGGGCCCCCCATGAGAAACATGGCGCCCCAGGGCCTTGGGAGGCCTCCCTGCCATTTTCCAGCCGGGGAAAAGTCCCCTCGGGGACTCCAGCATGGGGCACTGAATGGCCCAGACGGAATGGGTACGCTGGAGAGAGAAAATTTCTTCAGAAGTTCTCCTGGAGCTGTTAGCAAAAGCAGAGTGAGGCCGACCTCAGGGTCCTTTTTCCTCTCTGGCCTTCCCCCGCCCACTGTCTCATCACCACCAAACATGGAGACAGAACCTGGAGCCCAGAGCGGTCGGATCACCACGAGGCACCCCGCTCCTAAGGCCCGTCTTGGTTTCCAGGGGTGGATGTTCTGGCCCAGTTGGTTTGGGGATCTGGGAGGATCTGCACCCTGCCCGCTAGACCCGTCGGCCCCTTTCTGTGATGCTCACACCCGGCACGGAGCAGGGAGGTCTCTGCCCTCTGCCGCCATCCCCCCGAACAGGGCACAGTGTCCTTCACTCACTTGGGTTTTACAGCTAAGCCTGAAGCCCCCTGGAAGCATAACTCGTGTGTGGAAAACAACAAATAAATCTCTGCCTGGGATCTTGGAAGGTCTTTTGGGAAGAGGCTGGGATAGGGGACCAGGGAGTCTGATGCGACCATACTTGGTCAGCGTTAAAACCTTCCAGGTTCAGGACAGTTTGAAAAAACAAAAGGGATTTTTCAAAATCCTGGCTGTGATGTCTTATTCCCTGTTCCTTCCCCGGCTAGCGAACGAACCTCCTGGTGGAAAGCAGGGCCTGCCTGCACCTGCCCCTTTATAGAAAGCATCAGGAGTGATTCAGACTGGAAAAGCAGCGCGCTGCCCCCGGAGTTTGAGGAGGGCGGCTCAAGACAGCTTCTGGATGAAACCGTTCAGCCTCCATTTTGTGGCTGCCTCAGTGATGGACAAAGACAGTAACATTTCTGGCTCAGTGCCACAAGTGTCCACTAAGATTTGCTCCCGATGTCGCCAGAGCCAGTATGTAACAGATCCACACTTGCCACCATTCATCGTTGACTACCCTGTCAGATTTGACATTGTCCCGCAGTTAGCATTCCAGCAAAGGACCTCGTGTACGCCAGCGGCCCCCTCTCCCTCCCCGGCCCCGGGGCCTGTGGAGGCCAGATTCCACGCGGTGGTTAGGGGTGTGTGTGTGAGGCCAGAGGGGGGCTGGGGGGGGCAGTGAGCTTTCGAACATGCTGAATTCCTCCTGTGTAATTTGTGTGTAAATTGGACGGTATGTTGGTATATAGAACCCTGGCATTTCCTTTAGCTGGAATCCCAAATGGTGCGGAGGTATCAGCCATCTCTCTTTAAAAAGACGTTTGCTGGGCAATTGAGTTCGACTTGGGTTTTTTAGAAACCCCTTGGATCAAATATTGCCTAATCACTGGTTCTCAAGGTGAGGGGGAGCTGTGAGCTGTGGCTTCATGTCCCGTCCCCCAGGGGACATTTGGTCAGGCCTGAAGAGGTTTGTGATCCTCCAGCGGGGGGAGGCAGTTTGACTGGCTTGTAGTGGGCGAGGCCAGGGACAGTGCTGAACATTCTAGAAAGCACAGCCCCCCCCCCCCCCCCCCACCGCAGAGTCGTCCTGGTGCAGTTGTCAGTAGTGCCTTCGTTGACAAAACCTGGGTCTGTCATGGTTGCAGGTGTCCGGGCTGTGTTATCGTTGACATCAGGCAGTCTCACAACACGGCCTCATTTGGCTTCTGAGATGATGGCGATAAGAGCTGCTTTTCTTTGGGGGAGCAGGCCAGGGCCTAGGAACTTCGTGCTAGCTGAAGCCGTGGGGCCAATCGGGGCTTTGCCGGGTCTCCCTATCCACGGAGCTGGCTTCTTCAGCCCTGCAGCTGGGCGGTGTCTCGGCCCCGATGTCCCACAGGTCGCCCACCCCGATGGGGCCCCGCGGCCACCTTCCCAAGCCCTGCGGATCCAGGACTCGCTTTCCACCCTGGCGCCCTCAGGTCTCTGGCCCCACGGGACGCGCCCAGTCTGCTTCTCACGCTGTCTGCCTCTCTGTCCGTGTGTCTCCCCAGGTAAAGATGAGCCTTCCAGCTACATTTGCACAACATGCAAGCAGCCCTTCAACAGCGCGTGGTTCCTGCTGCAGCACGCGCAGAACACGCACGGCTTCCGCATCTACCTGGAGCCCGGGCCGGCCAGCAGCTCGCTCACGCCGCGGCTCACCATCCCGCCGCCGCTCGGACCCGAGGCCGTGGCCCAGTCCCCGCTCATGAATTTCCTGGGCGACAGCAACCCCTTCAACCTGCTGCGCATGACGGGCCCCATCCTGCGGGACCACCCGGGCTTCGGCGAGGGCCGCCTGCCCGGCACGCCGCCGCTCTTCAGCCCGCCGCCGCGCCACCACCTGGACCCGCACCGCCTCAGTGCCGAGGAGATGGGGCTCGTCGCCCAGCACCCCAGTGCCTTTGACCGAGTCATGCGCCTCAACCCCATGGCCATCGACTCTCCCGCCATGGACTTCTCGCGGCGGCTCCGCGAGCTGGCGGGCAACAGCTCCACGCCGCCGCCCGTGTCGCCGGGCCGCGGCAACCCTATGCACCGGCTCCTGAACCCCTTCCAGCCCAGCCCCAAGTCCCCGTTCCTGAGCACGCCGCCGCTGCCGCCCATGCCCCCCGGCGGCACGCCGCCGCCGCAGCCGCCCGCCAAGAGCAAGTCGTGCGAGTTCTGCGGCAAGACGTTCAAGTTCCAGAGCAATCTCATCGTGCACCGGCGCAGCCACACGGGCGAGAAGCCCTACAAGTGCCAGCTGTGCGACCACGCGTGCTCGCAGGCGAGCAAGCTGAAGCGCCACATGAAGACGCACATGCACAAGGCCGGCTCGCTGGCCGGCCGCTCCGACGACGGGCTCTCGGCCGCCAGCTCCCCGGAGCCCGGCACCAGCGAGCTGGCCGGCGAGGGCCTCAAGGCGGCCGACGGCGACTTCCGCCACCACGAGAGCGACCCGTCGCTGGGCCACGAGCCCGAGGAGGAGGACGAGGAGGAGGAGGAGGAAGAGGAGGAGCTGCTGCTGGAGAACGAGAGCCGGCCCGAGTCGAGCTTCAGCATGGACTCGGAGCTGAGCCGCAACCGCGAGAACGGCGGGGGCGGCGTGGCCGGGGTGGCGGGCGCGGGCGGCGTGGGCGGCGCGGCCAAGGCGCTGGCCGACGAGAAGGCGCTGGTGCTGGGCAAGGTCATGGAGAACGTGGGGCTGGGCGCGCTGCCGCAGTACGGCGAGCTGCTGGCCGACAAGCCCAAGCGCGGCGCCTTCCTGAAGCGCGCGCCGGGCGGCGGCGACGCGGGCGACGACGACGACGCAGGCGGCTGTGGCGACGCGGGCCCGGGCGGCGCGGTCAACGGGCGCGGCGGTGGCTTCGCGCCCGGCGCCGAGCCCTTCCCGGGCCTCTTCCCGCGCAAGCCGGCGCCGCTGCCCAGCCCCGGGCTCAACAGCGCGGCCAAGCGCATCAAGGTGGAGAAGGACCTGGAGCTGCCGCCCGCCGCGCTCATCCCGTCCGAGAACGTGTACTCGCAGTGGCTCGTGGGCTACGCGGCGTCGCGGCACTTCATGAAGGACCCCTTCCTGGGCTTCACGGACGCGCGCCAGTCGCCCTTCGCCACGTCGTCCGAGCACTCGTCCGAGAACGGCAGCCTGCGCTTCTCCACGCCGCCTGGGGACCTGCTGGACGGCGGCCTGTCGGGCCGCAGCGGCACGGCCAGCGGGGGCAGCACGCCGCACCTGGGCGGCCCGGGCCCCGGGCGGCCGAGCTCCAAGGAGGGCCGGCGCAGCGACACGTGCGAGTACTGCGGAAAGGTGTTCAAGAACTGCAGCAACCTGACGGTGCACCGGCGGAGCCACACCGGCGAGCGGCCTTACAAGTGCGAGCTGTGCAACTACGCGTGCGCGCAGAGCAGCAAGCTCACGCGCCACATGAAGACGCACGGGCAGATCGGCAAGGAGGTGTACCGCTGCGACATCTGCCAGATGCCCTTCAGCGTCTACAGCACCCTGGAGAAACACATGAAAAAGTGGCACGGCGAGCACTTGCTGACTAACGACGTCAAAATCGAGCAGGCCGAGAGGAGCTAAGCGCGCGGCCCCGCGCCCCGCCCCTGTACAGTGGAACCGCCGCCACCCGAGAGAATGCTGACCCGACGCGCATGCGCGCCCCGCGCCGCGTGCCCCCCGCCCCGCCCCGCCCCCCCCCCCCCCCCCCCGGGGCGCAGGGCCCGCGGCGCTCCAACCTAACCTGTGTCTACGCAGTCCTATGGAAACCCGAGGGTTGATAGAGGCAGTAAAAATTGTGGAGCCTTTTAACTGTGCAATAATTTCTGTATTTATTGGGTTTTGTAATTTTTTTGGCATGTGCAGATACTTTTTTATTATTATTCTTTCTGTTTAAATTCCTTTAAGAGATTTTGTTGGGTATCCATCCTTTTTTCTGTTTTGTTTTTTTTTTTTTTCTGTTTGTTTTTGTTTTTGGTTTTTTTTTTTTGTTTGTTTCTGTTTTTTTTTTTAAACCCAGTAGTAGCCTGAACAATGACTCCCAAGCGATGTAGAAGGGAAGCTTATCTTTTAAATTATAATTTGGGGGGGAGGGCGCTGCTTTTTTGAGATTTAAGCTAAGCATGTGTAATTTCTTGTGAAGAAGCCAACACTTAAATGACTTTTAAAGTTGTTTACTTTTTTTTAAATTCCTTCTTTTTTTTTTTCCTTTGGTCCTGAAATAAAAAGTGGCATGCTGTTTTTTTTGGGGGGGGGAGGGGTGGATGTACAGCGGATAACAATCTTTAACGTTGTAGCACTTTGTTTCAGAATTGGAATTGAGATGTAGCACTGATGATCTCCTGAGTAACAGAGGCCTTTCCTGTGTTGATTTCAACCTTTACAGCATCTAAGGGAGCTTCTAGTGGTGGGGGAGAGTCAGAGGTCCCCCCTGCCCCCTCCTCCGTCCCCCCACCCCCCAGAAAACTCACCACTGACAGAGAGAAAGAGGAGGTTTTGAGAACTGCACGGGAGGTGGCCCAAAAGCATCTTAGAGTTGTGCGTGAGCAGCAGATACAGTCCTTTTCTTGGAGTGTTCTCGTGCCCTGGGATCCCATCTTTGCTCTTTGCTGTAGATGAGGCTAGATAAAATGGGCTGAGGGTACATTTTTGGGTAGATGGTGCTGACCTGCAGTGACACAGAAGGGGAAGAACCAGCCATGTTCTTTCAGGCTTCTTCTGGCTTGACGGCTTCTCTCTCTCTCTCTTTTCATCACCCCCAACCACAGAAATCCCGAGTTGCACGTTGCTTCCAGTGATAACTGACCGTGTCTCAAGCAGACAAGTGCCCCGATGAGGTGAACTGAGAGAAGGTAGTATTCTCTCATTTTATGCACACTGATGACATTGGATGGACAGGTGGGAGGATCTTGCGAATTTCTCTTCCCTTTTACTGGAAAAGCGGGGAAAGAGTTCCTTCCCAAGGTGCCCAGCGCTACTTCCCAATTTTTTTCTTTTCTATCCCATTAGGTTGGAAGGTACGAAACATTGGACTGTTAAGATTAGACATTTGAATTCTGTTGACCCGCACTTTAAAGCTTTTGTTTGCATTTAAATTAAATGGCTTCTAAACAAGAAATTGCAGCATATTCCTCTCTTTGGCCCAGAGGTGGGTTAACCTGTAAGGGACGGCCGAGATCCAGTGTCAGTGTTGCTAAGCTTGGCATTCACAATACTGGCACTATAAAGAACAAAATAAAATAATTTATTGGACGGTTTTTCTACTGCCATTCAATTTGATGTGAGTGCCTTGGAAACTGATCTTCCTATCTGAGTCTCTTGAGACAAATGCAAAACTTTTTTTTTTTTTGAAATGAAAAGACTTTTTAAAAGAGTAAAACAAGAAAAGTACATTCTTTAGACACAAACAAAGCCACATTTACTTTTAACTAAGTTTTAAAAAAATCCTGGTTGAAGATAGAGGACATGAAAATGCCATAAGACCCAATCAAATGAAGAGATAAGCCCAGCACAACCGTGGACGTCCTTAGCTGAATTATCCTCATCCCCCTTTGTCTGTGGGACAACGCTGCTTAGATTTGGCGTGGAGGTGATTTACTGCTGAATTAAAACTGTGACACAAGTTACACGTTGATATCGTTGAATGAAAAAACAAAAACAATTCAGGAACAACGGCTAATTTTTTTCTAAAGTTAAATTTAGTGCACTCTGTCTTAAAAATACGTTTACAGTATTGGATACATACAAGGGTAAGAAAAAATTGTGTGTATGTGTGTTGGAGCGATCATTTTTTTTCCAAGTTTGCTTACTAGGTTATAAAAAAATGCCACAGTGGCTGCGTGTATATTGTTTTCTTTTTGGTGACGGGGTTTTAGTATATATTATATATATTAAAATTTCTTGATTACTGTACAAGTGGACCAGTATTTGTAATAATCGAGAATGCCTGGGCATTTTACAAAACAAGAAAAAAAAAAAAACCTTTTCTTTTCCTTGAAAATGTTGCAGTAAAATTTAAATGGTGGGTCTATAAATTTGTTCTTGTCACAGTAACTGTAAAGTCGGAGTTTTAGTAAATTCTTTTCTGCCTTGGGTGTTGAATTTTTATTTCAAAAAAATGTATAGAAACTTGTATTTGGGGATTAAAAGGGGGTTGCTACACCATGTAGAAAAAGTATGTAGAAAAAAAGTGCTTAATATTGTTATTGCTTTGCAGAAAAAAAAAATCACATTTCTGACCTTTACTTATTTTTCTCTCCCCACCCCCTCTGGAATGGATATATTGGTTGGTTCATATGATGTAGGCACTTGCTGTATTTTTACTGGAGCTTGTAATTTTTTAACTGTAAGCTTGTCCTTTTAAAGGGATTTAATGTACCTTTTTGTTAGTGAATTTGGAAATAAAAAGAAAAAAAAAACAAAAACAAACAGGCTGCCATAATATATTTTTTTAATTTGGCAGGATAAAATATTGCAAAAAAAAATTTGTATGTTTAGTCCTATTGTACAGGAGAAGAAGGGTTGTTTGACAACCTTTGAGGAAAAGAAACAAAAGGAAATCGTTAAATGCTTTGGTTCACAAACCATTTTAGTTGTATATATTTTTGTCGGAATTGGCCTATACAAAGGACTGTTCGAGCAGGGCTTCTCTCCGAATGCCCCGAACCTTGCATCAAGGCTCCCTGGTGTGGCCACAGCAGACCGGATGGGAAATTCTTTATTCGCGTTGAGTGGAGAAATCAGTTTTTGTAAAGATGTCAGTAACATTTCACAGAGTCCTCTCATTCTCCAAGAGGCCATCTGTAAGATGTCAGGTGTTAGAGGAGAGAGCGAGAGGGCATCTTCCTTCTCTACTGTCACCACTGTGGCGGTCACCACGTCTCCCGCCCTTAAGAGCAGAAAGGAATGCAAACCGAGCTTTCTTTAGTCCTTGAGAAAACCTGAAACAGACAAAAGGAGCTGGTGAATCAGCGAGGCACAGGTGACACGAGCTGCTGTTGAGACCAGTGCAAGTTGGATTTCAGGAGAGAGTCGGCGTCACACCCAGGGCCTTTCTTTCCAT
Source organism: Meles meles (assembly GCF_922984935.1). Lineage (NCBI taxonomy): Eukaryota > Metazoa > Chordata > Mammalia > Carnivora > Mustelidae > Meles > Meles meles. Next base: position 145,863,834 of record NC_060071.1, on the reverse strand, counting down.
GGAGAGTGTTGGCCTGTTGTCTTTCTTACCTGCTCCGCTGCTTTTCTCGCTGAAACCTACATTCCGTCAGTTTCCGAGTGCTGAGGGCCTGGGATGAATTCGGTGCCTTTCCATATCTCTTCTCTCCTTCCCCTGTGTTTCCTCTCCATCCTCCAGCCTCTTATCAGTCCTTTATTTTGTCCTCTTCATTTTTACTTAATTTCTTTTCTTTATCCCTCTCTGTACTCCCGTTTTTTTTTGTTTGTTTTTGTTTGTTTGTTTTTTTTTTGTTTTTTTTTTTTTGTAAAGCCAAGTAGCTTTAAGATAATAAAGTGGTGGTTTTTTGGATGAGGGAATAATACATTAAAAAAAAATACCTATATCAGGAAGCCATTTTTTATTTCAGGAACTGTAAAACCATTTTTCAGGTTATGAAAGTATAACCAAGCATCTTTTGGGGCAATTCTTGACCAAATGCAGAAATCTTTCTTCTGGGAGCTTTTCTGTTTCATACACCCTTCCCTCCTTGCCACTGACCTTTGCAAAGGGAACAGAAGGGGGGGGGGCGGAGAAAGCTGAGATGTCAGTTTCCTACCTGCCTGACCTGAAGACCCAGGGGCTGCCCTTTCCTTCCAATGCCCTCTTAAGGTTCTGGAGCCTCCAGGGTGGTCCTCCTGTAGTTCTGAAAGCTAGCCAGCCCTCACCAGCTTCCACAAAGTCACCAGAATGCCAGGACTAAGCCATCCTAAAGCACAAAGATTGTGTCTCTGTCGAGTGCAGAGAAAGAGCATTATGCTTCTCTTTCATGTTTAAAAAGCCCACACTGGAGCAGATGACCCAGTGAGGGGGGCCGCTGAGCCTGGGTGACCCAGCCGATCTCAGGCCGGTTTCCATACTGCCACAACTTTGTTCAAAGTTGCCCCAAATTGGAACCTGCCACTTGCCATTAGAAGGTCTTTCATGGGGAGAGGAGGAGGCTGAACTACTATAAGCAAAATGTGAAAAGTAAGGAAGTCAGCCTTTCATCCCGGTCCGTAGCGAAGGTTTTGTTGCGCACAGGCAAACCCGTGATTTGGTGCTCTTTGTATCTCAACCCTGCAAAGCAAAGTTACATTGATTTAAGTTGTTTGCATTTGTACGGGCAAGGCGAAATATTTTTATTACCTTTTCTATTACGTATTGTATGAGCTTTTGTTGTTTACTTGGAGGTTCTGTCTTTTACTACAAGTTTGGAACTATTTATTATTGCTTGGTATTTGTGCTCTGCTTAAGAAACGGGCACTTTTTTTTTTATTATGGATAAAATGTTGAGATGACAGGAGGTCATTTCAATATGGCTTAGTAAAATATTTATTGTTCCTTTTATTCTCTGTACAAGATTTTGGGCCTCTTTTTTCCCTTAATGTCACAATGTTGAGTTCAGCATGTGTCTGCCATTTCATTTGTACGCTTGTTCAAAACCAAGTTTGTTCTGGTTTCAAGTTATAAAAATAAATTGGACATTTAACTTGATCTCCAAACCTTGTCCTTTAATGTGTCGTTCAAGGGTGGGGAATGGACAGTTCATTGCCAAGAGCAAATTGAAGGTCTTCTCCATTTTCCTCTTGACCCACACCCTTGGCTCCCGTACTTGGGAAGACTGGGAAGAGTGGCCCGAGAGACCACCAGTTCTTTCTTTACTCTGGTAAAGCAGAATGATTTAGATCCGTGGTTCTCAGTCCTGGTTGTGACCTGGAATCACCTGGGAGAGTTCCAGAGTCCCAGTGCCCAGGCCCCACCCCAATCAAGGGCTCTCAGAATCTCTAGAGGTGAGATCCAGACGTCAGTGTTTTTTGAAAGTGGCCCAGGTGATTCTTGTAGACGGCCCCATTGGAGAACTCGTGGTTCCGAAGAGAAGGTACTTGTCTGGGAATGACAAGACTCGGGTCTAGTTTAATTCGGCTCGCATTTTCTGATTAGCCAGTGAAGGCCACTGGGTGAGGCACCCAGGAATCGGAGTGAGACAGAACCCCTCCAGTCAGCACTCGGATGGGTCTGTGGCCTTGGTCAGGTCCTCTAGGTCTCCCATCCGTGAAGTGAGGTTGTTGGACTGGAGAGCATCTCTGACTGTCTGTGACTCTTAACAAAACCGAGTAGGAGGAATACCCTTCCCAGGAAGGAAATGTTCTTTAGGGATAATGGCCCAGATCCAGAAGAGGAAATGAGGTCTTTCAGAAGGAGCTAGCCTTTAACTTGGCTGTTCCCGGGGCTGGACCCGGGGCAGCCAGCATGGCGATGAGATGGAAGAGGGCATTCTGCTGGTTTTCAGCCAGTAAGGCCCAAGGTTACCTTTGGTTTCGTCCCTGTGAGTGAGAGTCAGAGCCCACCCTTGAGTGAAAAGCGATCAAAGGCCCACTGGGTCCTTCTTGACCACTTTTCTTATGTGTCAGGCTCTTAGAGACACACACACACAAATCCACTCAAGTCAATTTGGGCAACGTCCTTGGGTACCAACCAGGGATTAAGTCCCAACCTAGGCAGCCCAAGAATCTTGGCAAGGACACAGCAAAAAATGAAGACGGGACAACCCATGCTTGTTAAGATGCTTTGTGGATTCTGTCTGCAGAGATGATAGGAGAAACAAGGCACAGTGTTCCTCTGTGTCCTGTTTTTATCCCAAACAGGTCACCATTCCCGCAAGGCCAGGCTTAAGAACTGGAGGAAAAGAAGTGAGATTTGAACCCCAGCACCAAGCATGGAGTTGGTAGGCATTCAGGAGACCTGCCCTGCTTTCTAGGGGCTGAAGGAACAGGAATTTCCAGAGAGGAACGCTCTTCTTTTCCACAGGCCTGGACTCTAAGTCTTCCCCAGCTGGCCTTAAAGTGCGGGTGCCTGAGCTACTGTGTATTTTCCCACCCAGAAGACGGCAACTGGCAGAACTGAAGGGCTCAGCTGCTTTCTTGTGGTCCATCCTCTCCCTCAATCCTTCTAAGAAGGCAAATCTGTGGGTTACCAATGCTGCAAAGGAAAGGCTCACCTCTACTCTCACCATTGTCCCATCAGTAGCTTTGTGACCTTGGGTCAGTCCCTTCTCTTTTCTGGCTCTCAGTTTCCCCACCTACAAAACGGAGAGTTAAGGTCATCTGGAAAGACCCATTTTTGCTTTTCAATGGTTGGACCCTGACCTGTGCTCACAGGTCCTGTGCTCACAGAGTAACAGAATTCAGTGGGCACATTAACATCAGAAATGTTCTCTATCCGGATTACAAAAATCAGGGTGAGAATGGATTTTCAAGCACAGAAAACCCCGTGTTTTTGCTGGTCCAAGGAGGAGTCCTCAGCTACCTTGCAAATCTCAGGGTCTGCACATTTTCCAAGCAGTCCCAGTCCCAGTCGGGGCATCAGAACAGGCTGCTGAAGACCTCATTCTTGAGCTGAAGTTCAGCAATTAAAGTTAGAAATTCCCTTCCGCCTTGGAGAGAAAACTAGATGAATAGAACTTTAAAACATGTTAATGTCGTAAAATAATATAATGAAGATTATGTAACTTTCAAGCCAGGGAGACAAAGACTCTGACCTCGTGTGCAGGTGAAGTCTGAGTTACCAGCCGCCTGCATTGCATAACCTTCAAAACGATTTTTATAGGATTCGGGTTACAGACCTTCTAGAATGCTCTACAGAAATTAAACTGGTTGAGCTCAGAAGTCTATTTAGCCCCCCACCCCCACCCCGAGCAAAGATGGAGCTGGATGTCAGGCCTAGGCACAGAGGAAGGTTTTGGGCCCTGGTCTTTGCCCTTAAGGAACTCCTTGTTCAATGAGGGAAATGGATTATGAAAACAGACTGCAGGGTGGGGGTAATGTGGGCAGTGAGAGGAGCCTGGGAGAAGGAGCAGCTGATCTACTGGGGAGAGGGGCGATTAGGGAAACAGTGCTGCTCCTCGAAAGATGGGTAAGGATTCACCAGGAAGATGAGGACATGGGGGGAAAAGGCATGTCTTGTGGAGGGTATAATGAGAAAGTACAGTGAAGCCCATGGACAAACAGAATCCTGTAGTGGGGACCCTTCCAAGTCAGCTGGTATATTCCCATCTCACAAAGGAATCCTCTGTGAACCCCTAAAGTATAGCACACTGCCCATCCATCCATTCATCCCTCCCTCTCTCCATCCGTCCATCCACTCATCCATCCATCCATCCATTTGTACAATCATCTATCCATTTGTCTATCCATACATCCATTCATCCATCCATCCACTCATCCATCCATCCGTCCATCCACTCATCCATCATCCATCCATCCATCCATCCACTCATCCATCCAATCACAAGTTGCTTATGAAATAAACACTCATCAAAGACCCATGCTGTGCACGGACTCTGCGGGGGAGCTACGAATCAATAAGACACACCCCTGCCTTCCAGGGTATTACCTTTCAGTGGGCAGGGTAAGACATCCACCCATCTCTTTAGTTATTTGTTCCCTCAACTATCCAGGGTTCCTACAGAGTGTCCTCCCACTCCTAGGTGGTGGGGACACTGTCCATGTCGCGGCTGACTCCTGGTTAGCTGGGGAGGCAGACAGTGAACAGACGATGAACATTCTGGCTTTTGGATGAGTGCATAGGCTCTGGCAGGAAGCTAGAGGGGACATGAATGTTCTTTATCACCATCCCACCCCTGTCTAAATGGTCTTTCTTTACTGTGGTTTATTCCTCACAGGCCGTACTGAAAATAGATTAGTGTCTCTGTGATCGTTTATAATTAAAAAAATTTTAAAGTAAGACGTATCCAATTTAGGACACATCCCAGGATGAGAACCCCGGAGTCCTATCTAGGGGATGTGGTGGTTACTCTCCCATCCAAATCCCAAGATGATGATGCTGGCATGTCGTTCATGGGACAGGCCATATGCAACTTTTTTTTGGCTCAGGATGCATTGCAGTCTAAAGTTTCCAGAGGGCAGGCTCGTCTTTCACCAAACCAAGGAGCTACTGGGTCACCGATGGTGCCACCTTCCCAGTGCTTCTCCCTCACCTGTCTCCTCCTTTCCACCAGCAAGGTTGTACTAAGCGTCTACTCCATGTCCTGTGCACAGGGTGGAAGCAGGTGTGCAGAACCAAAGAGCTGGAAAGGGAAAGAAATTAAGAGGAGAGCTGCAGGTGGTACCCCAGGCCCCTTCCCCTTCAGGTCTCCGCACGATGAGCCTTTCCGCCTTTGTTTGGAGGCACAATGGAGAGTTCAGTCTGTTACCTATATCATGTTGCAAACACATTCCCCTGTTTTCTCTCGAAAGCTCTGGAGTGGTGTGTATTAAAGGTCTGATGGTGTTCTAATTGATCTGCTGATGTCATTCTCAGAAACTATACTAAGTATATTAGTCAGCGATTTCTGGAGAGAGGAAGAGCTATAGACCCAGACACAATTGCCTTTGCCTCAACTTCCATTAAATTCTTTATTAACAATTTCCATCCTTCCTCATCCCACAAGGCTGCGAGAAGGCCAGTAGGAAGCACAATAAGATATTTTTTTAAAACCCGGTAAAACATCAGGATCAGAGAGATGAAAACACAAGAGTAAATGGTGTCCACCTGTGTAAGAATATAACCAAGAGAAAAGGTGACATGTGGCTACCCTGAAACTGTACAGTTGAGTCTAAGCTTCTTGGGAACCAAAGAGAAAAAAGAAACATAAGCATGGTGCTTATGAGTCGGGAGGAGAAAACACCAGCGAAGGACACACACCATAGCAACATTTTCTAAACAGCCTCTCTGTTCAGCAGTAAAGGAGTGAGTAAACAAGAGGGTCCCTAATGAGAGTTAATATCCCCCTAGAATGAGGAGGTTGAAGACTTTGGTAATAGTAGGAAAACTGTGTATGAGATCATGTTAACTTTCAAAAGAATGGAAGCTGTGCACGTGCTCGGACTCCGCATCATGGCCCTCAAGGGGGCACGGGTGGGGATGTCTGTCCAGACGTGGGTGCTGGAAGGAAAGCCTTGTCAGAAAGGTCTTCCTCATACCTCGCTCCAAATTTCAGGAGGTTGGTCCTATTGCTTTTGCAACTGAAGTGAATATTGCAAGTTAGGCCCTGGCAAGTGCCTCACCAGCGTCCGCTGTCTCTTGGACCCTTTGGCTCTGGCTAGTCATTTCCCAAGACACACACAGAGGCTCTGTACAGAATCGCCACAGGACAATGTGGAAATGCCCGTCCATCCCATAACCTGGCCCTAATCACCGCAGAAGCAAACTTGTCTTTTTTGATCAAGTAATCGAGAAGGTCTATGTTAAGATTTATATATTTATTTGAGAGAGAGAGAGAGAGAGCAGACATGCATGCGGCGGTGGGGGAGGGGCAGAGGGAGAGAATGTCCCAGCAGACTCCCACTGGATGGGGAGCCTGATTTGGGGCTCTGTCTCATGAGCCATGAGGTCAGGACCTGAGCCAAATCCAAGAGACGGATGCTTAACTGACCGAGCCACTCAGGTGCCCCTAAATAATCAAAAAGTTTTTGATCAAATAATGTCTCTTCTAGAAAATTATCCTAAGCAAGCTGTAATTCAGCCACAGATTCAAACACAAAGATGTTCACTGTAGCTGTATTTACTGTAGCAAAGACTAGAAATAAAGCGGCTATTCTGCAGATTTCAAAACTGACGCTACTGGACCAGTTTCAAGGGCACTGGGAAGAGGTTCCTGATGGGACATGAGATTTTAAGCACCTCACAGGGATTTTTTTATGAAGACACGTATGAGTCACAACTGTTGCTGGAGGGAAATGCGCGGGGACGGTCACAGTGGCTGATTCTAGATGACATTTTAGGGAGCCCCTTCTGGCCGCATGTGGCAGGCAGATTGCATGGGCAGGAGGAAAAGCAGGGGCTGGGGAAGGAGAGAGGAGAATCCTTTGGATTTGTGTCCCATGAGGTGGAGGTGGTAAGCAGACGTCAGATTCAGGAGTCCTTCTTGAAACCGAAGAGTGGCGTGCTGAAGGATTGACGGGTGTGGGTGCAGAGGAATGACAGGTGTTGAGGTTGACGGTGTGTTCCCAGCCTGAGACACAGGTTCATGGCCACTCACGGACCTAGGAGAAGTGAGCGGGCATCCCGGGGCAGGTGGGAAGGGGATTGAGGTTCTCTCTGGCATGGGAAGCTAGAGGTGCCGGCCAGTTAAATACCTATCTCACCAGGTTGTCAAGGGAATTCAGGAATAAACTGCTGGAGACCAACAGCCGAGCACAGATACTAACAGAACAGATACTAGGGGTGCAGAGTGCCTGTGTTCACAGCCTCGCTCTGACACCCACGAGCTGGTGATCTTGGCCCAATCACTTAACCTGGTTGTGCCTCAGTACCTGACCTGTAAAATGGGGATACTAATAGCCCATACCTGTTATAGACTGAACCTTTGTCTCCCCCACACATTCCTCACACCCAATGGGATGGTATTTAGAGGCAGGGCCTTTTGAAGGTAACTGGGGTTAAATGAGGTCATGAGGGTGGGGCCCTGATAGGAGAGACACCAGAGAGCTTGCTCTCTTCCTCTCCCTGTGCACACAAAGACAAGGTCATGCGAGCACTCAGCATGATGCTGGCTGCCACAAGCAGGGGCCATGGGTGAAGACTACACGTTGACACCTTGACCTTGGACTCCCAGCCTCTGAAACTGTGACAAATGAATGTGGGCCGTGCAAGCCCCCCGCCGCAGGATTTCGTTATGGCAGCTGAGCTGACCAAGGCAACCTCAGGGAGTTAGGAAGAGGTTGCCCTTAATTATTATTTGTGTGTGTGCCTTGGTATCTGGTGAACCAACCAGGTGGAAAGCTCTGCGCCCCTAGAACTGCCCCCTTTCTCAGAGGACGGGTCTCATGCTCTCACCAGGGTCTACTCATGTTTGTCAGTAAACAGCCCATGGGACCGTCTGTTCTCTCGGAATTGGAAGCCCCGTTCTCTTTTCCAGGTACAGCACCACCCGCCTGCATGAGCCCCACTTTACCCACATCAATCCATGCAACGAAGATCACGGTGTTACACTGTCATCTGTCCCCGAGGGTCACTTCTAGGGCTGGCTACAAAAAAGAGCCAGCCGCTGACACCTGGCACCTCTCTTCACTGTGGCTAAAGGAAACAAACAGAAAAGTGGCTTACGATGCTTTCCACCATGTCACTGACCTCCTGGGAACTCGGCCGTTTTATGGTTCTGCTCAGTGTGTTCCATTAGTCCCCGGGTCTCTTGTGTCCAGGACTCTCATGGATCAGATTCCTTGGTGGTTTGTGATTTCAGATTGTGAACTCATCTTTGCGGGTTTTCCCTCCAGGTGCGTCTGAGGAGGTCAGGTTATAAAACCGTCCTTCAGAGCAACTTCTGCTCTGAAGAGCAACTTCTGCTCCTGTGGGAGCTCCAGGTCTTCAGCTGGTCTAGAAAGGGGGTGCGGCTCTGGATTCGTTGCTTTTCTCAGCGCTTCTTTCCACCCGAGGCCCGGGAGGGTCACATGCTTCATTGCGTCCCGGTGGGTGTAGCATGTCTTAGTCCTGCTGCTGCTGATGGCAGCTGCTCTTCAAGATCCAGACTTGCAAGGGGGTTCCCTTCCAGGCACCCAGCCTCACCCGCACGGATACGCGGGCTCCCGTTTTTGGCTTCATCTTCCACTTCTGGGTCGGAAACCCATAAGCTGTGGCATCAGCTCTCACCACTCTGGTCTCAAGTTCTCTTGCTTTCAGGGATTCCCTTTTGAATTTAGACACACACACACCGTGTGGATAACTATATACTATAATTATATATTATATATTTATGTATTTTACATATTACAAAACTAGACAACGCTAGTCATCTATTAACACTCTATATGTACATATATATATATATACACACACAAATAATATATAACATATACTAGGTCTGTAATCATACAGTCGTATAGCTTATAACTGTATTGCTACGTATACGATTATACTGTTAGGCATGCATACGCTACATATAGAGTTACACAAATGTGTGTGTCTAAGCATGTCATAAGATCAGCGTTTGTGACGTTCTGTTCATCTGGAGGCCTTTTCTGTGATTTCTAGGACTTGGCATTGGCAAGTAAATACCTCTCTTGCTAAGTCAAGATGTTTCAGCTTGTACCAGAGTCCCTGTCATTGGCCGTTTTGCTGTCTGTGGTTTCGGTTATCTTCAGGGACCTGTAGCCCCGAAGCCGATGAGCCTCCTTCTGACATCGGGTCGAGAGGTCGCTGGTCACTCACCGCCACGTCACGGCGCCCATGTCACTCACCTCACCTCCTCACGTGGGCATTTTATCGTTGCACATCGTCACAAGAAGGGGGAGTACAGCACAGTAAGATATTTGGAGAGAGAGATACCACATTCGCAGGACTTTTATTACAGTAAATTTTATAATTGTTCTATTATTATTGTGGGTAATTTTTACTGTGCCTAATCTATAAACAGATTAAATTTTATCATAGTTATGTGCATGTATAGAACACACAGTATGTGTAGGTTTCAGTACTAAGTATGGTTTCAAGCATCCACTAGGGATTTAATTAACTAATTACTTAAAATTTTATTTTTTCAGTGTTCCAGAATTCATTGTTTATGCACCACACCCAGTATTCCATGCAGTACGTGCCCTCCATAATACCCACCACCAGGCTCACCCAACCCCCAACCCCCTCCTCTTCAAAACCCTCAGTTTGTTTCTCCGAGTCCACAGTCTCTCATGGTTCATCTCCCCTTCCAATTTCCCCTAATTCACTTCTCCTCTCCATCTCCCCATGTCCTCCATGTTATTTGTTATGCTCCACAAATAAGTGAGACCATATGATACTTGACTCTCTCTGCTTGACTTATTTCACTCAGCATAATCTCTTCCAGTCCCGTCCATGTTGCTACAAAAGTTGAGTATTCATCCTTTCTGATGGAGGCATAATACTCCATCGTGTATATGGACCCCATCTTCCTTATCCATTCATCCGTTGAAGGGCATCTTGGTTCTTTCCACAGTTTGGCGACTGTGGCCATTGCTGCAATAAACATTGGGGTACAGATGGCCCTTCTTTTCACTGCATCTGTATCTTTGGGGTAAATACTCAGTAGTGTAATTGCAGGTTCATAGGGAAGCTCTATTTCTAATTTCTTAAGGAATCTCCACACTGTATTCCAAAGTGGCTGCACCAACTTGCATTCCCACCAACAGTGTAAGAGCATTCTCCACTGGGGATTTTAGAACGTATCTGCTGCAGATCGGGGGACTTCTGTGTTGGAATCATGTAACTTGTGGTGTTTTCCTTTTTGCCACAACTGCCAGGAAGCTCAGTGTTAAGTCTAATGTTCAATCACAACATTCCTACACACACACACGCATATGTATTAAATTCCTCCTTCTATATGTTTTTGATTTTCTTTTCTTTTTTTAAAGATTTTATTTATTTATTTATTTTTTATTATTTATTTATTTATTTATTAATTAATTATTTATTATTTATTTTATTTATTTATCTGACAGAGAGAGACACAGTGAGAGAAGGAACACAAGCAGAAGGAGTGGAAGAGGGAGAAGCAGGCTCCCTGCTCGGCGGAGCTCGATCCCAGGACCCTGGGATCACAACCCGAGCCGAAGGCAGACGCTTAACAACTGAGCTACCCAGCACCCCTGTTTTTGATTTTCTATTTTGGCAGTGTATGTGATCTTACTGTAACCTCCACAATATGGTAAGGCAGGAACTTAAACAGATAACTCCCTTCACCCCGAAGCCGTCCCAGGACACTCCGTCCGCTCCGCTCTCCTTTGGTCCCGCTCCCTGTGGTACCCACGGCTCCTGGTCTGTGGTGCATCATGACTGCCTTGTGGCAGGTCTGGTATCACTAAATTGCACAGTTTAAAAATCTTGTGTATGGTTTTCTGTCTTCTGATCAACTTGGAAACTTCCGTGTCGTGGAAAGAAATCCATACCCTTTAGAATTAGGCGCACTTGAGGCTGAGTAGGAAACTCAGGTCTGCCTCTTACCAGCTAAGTGCCTGGGGTCTGTGATCCTTGGCCTCGTCCCTCACCTGTAACATGAGGGCACCGGTCTCCACGTGGCACAGCTGTTTTGAGGCTCAGACAGGCAAATGTAGATCGGGGATCTGATACACGGGGCCAGGAAAACTTCCTTCGCTCTCCCTTTTGTTTTCCAGTTGTGGTCCCAAGTTCTGAACCAGCCTCTGACCCTCCCCGGCCCCTGCTCCAGCCTCTCCGTGGGCTGCCTCCACCCCCCCATCCTCGCTCCCCCACACTCCGCAGAGGCCCTTCTCGCCTGCCGCCTGCTGCTCTGGTTGTCGCACTCGTGAAGGCTCGCTAGATCCCGCCCCCCCACCATGTGTGCGCCTCCGGGGAGCCTTGCCTGGCACAGTCACACAGACACCCACTTGGCAGAGCCCTGAGCGCCTGGCAGCTGGGCAGGGGGTGGCTGGCACGTGGGAGGGGGCCAGCTCCGGAGGTGGGGTGCCGATCCGGCCTGGACTGCCCAGCAGATGGGAGCGACTCGTGTCTCCGGATCCCGCTCAGGTACTCTCTTCCCCATCTCTCTCTCCACTGTCTTGATCTGTCTGTCTCAGAGCCTCCCTTGCCTCCGTCTCTGGCTCGTCTTTCTAGTCCCTTCCCCATCTCTCCTTATGTTTCCGACATCGGCTTCTCCCTCCCTGCACGGGAGACCGGGTGCATGTGCCCCTGTGAGCGCCTCTCTGGACCATGACGCTGCCTCCTCCTGGCCAGCGCACGCCCTGGGCCATTCTGAGGGCCCCTGGGGAATGGTGGCCTTACCCAGAGGCTGGCCGCCCCTGGGGAATGCCCCACAGTCTCCATGAAGATGTGGAGACCCAAAAGCTTGTCAGTCAGGTGGTTCTCACACTGTCACTGGCAGAACTGCCCGCAAAGCTTGTTGAAATACAGGTCCTCGGTCCACTCTGCCCAGAGACGCTGGGTCTGTGCGTCTGGGGAGGGGCCTGGGATAAGCATTTTAAACACGAATCCTGAGAGACGGAGAGGCAGGGTTTTCCAGGCCGTGCGGGTCATGTGGATGCTGGCCTGCGGAGCCCGCCGCTCCCCGGCCCGAGCCCCGTCTGCCGGCGCCTCCCGGCCCCCCAACTCCGTCCACTCTCTCCGAGGCCTCGCTTTGGACACTCCCCATCACTTCTTGGTCTGTTTCCTCCTCAGCAAGCTGGGCTGGACGAGTCCTCCCCACGGCGTGGTTGGGAAGATGGATGAGGTGACGCACGAGGAAAACCTCCAAAGACCCACGTCCCTAGACACACATCGGACAGTGATGGATGGATGAAATAAACAGCCCGAGACCTGGTGGCATTCCCCTCCTCTGCCTCTGCGTTTGCCAAGCCTCCCTCCGACGAAGCCCCTGCTCCCCAGGCGCCCTGCCTTTCCACATGCTGTCTGCTCCTTTGGGGGAACACCTGGCCTGCCCCACGCAGGCCTTCCCATGCCAGCCCGATGCTTCAAGGGCCCATCTCCCAGGCTTCTTGTGCTCCAAGGGCATGGGTGCCTGGACCAGTCCCATCTGGTCTTTAGCATGATGGGTCCCGGAGGGCTGTGGGCTGGGGAAGGAGGAGCTGTCCCACTGTGCTGGCTGGAGGGAAGCCCCGCTGCGGGGCTACAGAACCCTGAGGGTCCGCGACTCCCCCCTCACCAGCATTAGCTGAGCGGCGATCCAGGAAGAAGTTAGTGTCAAGGGCAGAGCCCCAGGGATTTGCAGCCTCTTTCATTTTTCGCCATGGGGCCTACCTCCTCTGAGCCCTCTCAGATGATAAAACTCTTTGGGGTTCACCTCCGATCTAGCCACTGCCTTCATTCGGGTGCCTACAAGAACATCCCTTGCTTTTAGCCTCAGACAGGCACTTGTGCGGGAGTGACTGGGGCCGGGATCCCAATCAGGAGTTTTGTATACGTGCGAGCGCTCCGTGCCTCTGTTTCCTCCTCTGCAGAATGTGGACGATAGCGGCAGCACTTTCCTCCTTCCCTGCTGAGATGACTAAGTAAGAGGCGTCTGCGACATGCTGAGCCCGGCGCCCAGAGAAGGACCGTAACCGCCGCGCCAGGGGCCAGGCGATGCCCGCTTAGCTGCTCCAATCTCAGCCCCGCAGTGACTTGGTGTCATAAAGGTTTATCCCTCTCTGACGTCCCAGGCCCACAAAGTGGATGGTGGGCGGCTTTGTCTGGGGTGCCTCAGGCCTCTTCCGTTGCATGTTTCCGCCGTCTTCTAGAGCCATGGGGGCCAATAGGGTAGCTGCAGACTAGTTAAGTTTAAAATTAAATTTAAATTAAAAGAATCAATGAAACTGGGGCACCTGGGTGGCTCAGTGGGTTAAAGCCTCTGCCTTCTGCTCAGGTCATGATCTCAGGGTCCTGGGATCGAGCCCTGCATCAGGCTCTCTGCTCAGCAGGGAGCCTGCTTTCTTCTCTCTCTCTGCCTGCCTCTCTGCCTACTTGTGATCTCTCTCTCTCTGTCAAATAAATAAAATCTTAAAAAAAAAAGAATCAATGAAACTAAAAATTAAAAGTTCAGTTCCTCTTCACACCAGCCACCTTTCAAGAGCTCGAGAGCCACACGTGACTGATGGCTCTTGTGCTGTGTGGCGCAGACACGGGACGTTTCCAGCACTCCAGAAAGTTCTGTGTGGCCGAGCTGTCAAGAGCCTCCTTTTGGCGGGTGTGTGTGTGTGTGTGGTGTGTGTGTGTGTGTGTCTCTGCAGGATCCTCGGCACATCCATCTGCAGGGGAGGCCCCGGAGGCCCGCACGCAGGGGTCCTCCTGGGCCAGGCGTGGGAGCGGTGAGTACCTCTCTGTCCCCACCCCCGTGGCCAGGAAGTGGTAACATGACCCAACCTCACTGCAGCAGAGGCTGAGGAGGCTTGACTGGGGTTCAACCTTAGCTGAGAGCCAATTCGGTCTTTCCGTCCCGTCCCATCTCCTTCTCTCCCATCCATCTCCCACCCCCCCCCACCCCCTGACACCACCACCACTCATGGTCCTGAAGGAGAGAGGACACTGGTTTCCAGCAGCTCTCTCTCTCTCTCTCTCGGGAGAGGAAGAAAGCCCCTTTCCTAGAGCTCCCTAGCCAACTTTCCTCACAGCCCATCACCTTGAAATGGACCACATGGCTGTTCCTGAACCAATTCTTTGGCCAGAAGAAAGCCAAGAGCCAGTTGGCTTCATCCTGGTTTTCTAAACCAGTCAGGGTGGCAGGGGGCTTAGAAGTGGGGCTGAGCCCTGGCTCCCCAGGGGTTGGCTGCTGTCCAGTGCAGGAGGGATGATGGGAGGCGTGCTGGGGGAGAAACCGCCAATGCCCAGCTCGGCGCCTGGCTCCCTGCTGGGCCCCAGAGACGCAGATCGGACCTGAGCCTGGTCTCTGCTGCCAGGCAGCTCAGAGCCGGGTGGAGTGATGTCACCGGTGGAGTGATGTCACCCGGCCCGCGTGCGGGTGGGGGCGGGGCCTCGGGAAGCTTAGCTGAGTTGCGTCGGATCCCCGAGCCTGTTCAGGAACCTTGCTGGTTCATGGTGAGATGCTCTGGCTTCTGTGCTTTATAACTTACCGGTCATCTCAAGTTTTCCCAAGGAGCGTTAACGAGTCAGCTTGGCTGATGCTTATTTATTTCTGTCTCTCTCTCTTCTGATTCCGAGCCCCCAGCTCTTCCCTCGTGGGCTTCACCTTCCCTATCCTGCCTCAGTTAGGCTCTGGCGTCCCAGGTGCCTTTTCATATATTTTCCCCTAATGGATGCGCGATGCGTTATTTATTTATTTATTTAGTCGGAGGCGCCCAGGCATTCAGCAGTTACCAATGATCAACACTACATTTTGCAAACAAGTAATAAATTTTAACAGCAATTTGTCTACGAACGGTGACCTTTTGATGATGTATTTGGTTTTTCCTGAGAAGTTGAACTTCTTTGTCATCCAAGTTTGATTCATATTTTAATTTTTTTAAAAGCAAATGGTCTGTATAACACATTGCAACATTGAGCTGATTGCAAATGCTATTTTGGTTGCAGTCAATATTTTTAATTTATGCCATCCGAGATACGCAGGGAGCCCCCGGCCCACTTTGCTAACAGCTGCAAATCCACACGTCTCGGCCGCTGACATTTTACACTCCGCAGTTTTCTTAATGTTATATGGATTTTTTTAAAAGGAAGAATAATTTATGCCAGTGCCTTTTAATGATGCACCTTTAACCAAAGATAAAACACGTCCTTTTTTCTCCCGATTCCGCCCTCTTGGCCTGGGTGTTGCAGATCATTTTCCTATGGAAAAGGTTGTTGGCTCTTTGAATCCCCCAACTGGTGCATTACTTTGTGTTAATTACCTCCGGACGAGAGAGTGGCTCAGAAGCAATCATCTTTGTTTGTTAACACACCCTAGCTGTGCCACTACTCCCCATAAATAAAACATAACTGAGATTACAATGTCATGTTCGCCGGGACTCCAGACCCTGGTAACTGCTCTAGTAGAATGCACAAGACATCTCCCGGCAGCCGGGTTCTACCGGGATGTGGTACCATCAGGATTGCTTCTCATTTCCTCACTCACCTTGTCCCCACCAGGCCCTGGCTGGGGCTGCAGTCCCCAGGTGTTCTTATGTCAGGAAGTCTGGCGGGAAGCTGACTTTGTTTCTCTTCCAATTTAAGAGTCAGCCTTGTAAGTATACAACGGTATTTTTAGCCCCTTGAATGCATCCTGAACGGACTCATGGGATGCAAAGCTCTGAGCAGGAATTTAGCATGCATGGACGGTGGGACTATCTGGAGCCCCTCTCGGTTGTGCATTAATTTATGCACACCGGCACCTGTTCTACATACACACAGATAAGACAAAAAGAGATGGCTGATAAGAAATATGTTAATAAATTGAAACAGTAGGAATCATATAATTGAAGCAAATGCCAGCTTAAATAGAAGACGTGACAATGAAAATACTCAAGGCACGGGGCTCCAGAGTAGGATTTTTGAGTTTGGCTCTGAGCTTCCTGGCTGTCAAAGAGAAAAGGGATACAATGGGTATCATGTGAGTATGGAAAGAACCATAGTACTTGAGGGGAAACAGGGTGCTTCCAGGCACTTTAATCTGAAAACAGTTTCTCTAATGGATTCTCGTATGGAGTTGTGTTTCTCAGTGTGTCATCCATGACCCACTTGTGGGAGGAAAAGGAGGCCCCAGTAGTCACAAGCTGATTAAAAATGCACATTCTGAATCCAGTTCTTAGTGGTGAATGATGCACAATCCCATTTATTTTTGTTATGTGTGATTGATGTTCCCTTAGCACTAACTCATTCAATTATTAAAAGTTACCAAATATAGTCCTTATAAATTAAAAGTGATGCATTAGTGGAGTTTACTAAGGATTTTACTGTACCATTCATTCTATCAGGAAGTCTGACTTCCTGCCAATACAAAATCCTGTAGATCAAATATGTAGACAAGGAGTTTAAATTTCCTTCATTTGAGGGAAGAAAATTTTGTTTTTAGTGAATTATCAGTGTGGTCTTGAATTCATGTGGTTTTCAGGGTTTTCTAGTCATATCGATAGAATAGTTTTTAGGTTTTAATTTGATCAATCTTTTTTTTTTTTTCCTTCTTGGTCATTGCTTTGGAAAACCGGAATGGGTAGAGTAATGAACTGCGGAATCATTACCCCACATAAGTGAGCTTCAGACAAGAGCTGAGAATCACTTATAAAAAAGGCCAAGAAAAGTCTCAACTACATACCCACACTCATGTATACTCAGGCTATAATAATCCTAAACGCTTATGTTACTTACAATAGAACTCTTAACTCTACGCAACAAAAATCTGATAAAATTAAAAACAATTACAGTTGGAGATTCTAATATTCCTCTCTTGACACTTGGTAGGACAAATCGACAGCAAGTGAAAAAGCATGTTGGGAGATACCATATCAATGAACACTATCAACTCACAATGACCTAACTGGCCTTTATGGAACACAGCAGTCAACAGAAGCAGCATACACATTCTTTTACAGAACATAGGGAACATTCATCAGGGCAGACTGTTATCTGGGCTATAAAAACAAGTCTTCATAAATTTAAGTGGTTTGAAATCATACAAATACATTCTCTGACCACAATGAGATTAAACTAGAAGTTAAAAGAGACCTGGAGAATTCCCAGCATATTCGGAAAGTAAGTATCACATGTCTTAATGATTCCTGTGTCAAAGAAGAAACACAAGGAAATTTAAAAAATTGGAACTAAATGAAAAATGTGAACTAAACAGAAGGATTGGGGGTACAACCTTCCAATTATAAAACAAATAAGTAATGGAGATGTAACATATAGCCTAGAGAATATAGTTAACAATATTGTATTAATTTTGTGTGGTGGCAGATATAACTAGACTTATTGTGATGATCATTTCACAATGTACAAAAATACCAAATCACTATGATGTACACCTGAAACAAATAGGATATGATATGTTAATCAGACATCAGTAAAAAAGAATTTGCTATTTAAAACGACAAACAAATAAAATCCCAAAACCATTTAAAGAAAACATCAAAATTTGTAGGACACAGTAAAGCAGTGCTTAAAGAAAAATTAAATGTTCATGTTAGAAAAGAAGTTTTCAAATCGGTGATCTAATCTTCCACTTAAACTAGAAAAAAAAATAGAGCAAACTAAACCCAAAATAATAAAAAAAGGGGGAATATTAAAGATAAGAGCAGAAAGCCCTGAAATTAAAAAAAAAACAGAAAAGCTATAGGGAAATTTAAAGATCGACTTTGAAAGATCAATAAAATTGATAAGTCTGTAGCTGAACTGATTAGGAAAAGAGAGAAAGCACAAGTTACCAATATTAAGAATGAAAGAGGAGACATGACTACATGTCCTACTGATATTAAAATAATAATAAGAGAATGCTATGAACACATTTATGTCAATAAATCCCAAAACTTACATGAAATGGAGGTTCTTTGAAATACACTTACTACCAAAGCTCACTCAAGAAGAAATAGACAGCCTGCGTAGCTCCATATTTATCGAAGAAATCAAACTTGTAGCTAAAAATCTTCCTACAAAATAAAAAAAAAAATGAAAAAAACCTTTCCAGACTCAGCTGGCTTCGGTGGTGAATTCCAGTGACAATTTAAGAAAGAAATAATTTTAACTGTACACAAAAACTTCCTGCAAATAGAAGAAGAAAGGAATGATCCAATTCCTCTAATGAGACCAGCATTACCCAGATGTCTGAACCACACAAAAATATTACAGGAAAAGATGACTACATATTAATATCTCTTTTGGATATTAATCCTCAACAAATTTTTAGTCAGTTGAATTCAATAGTATATAAAATGGTAATACATCATGACCAAATGGGTTTTATTCCAGGAATTAAAAAATCAATTTATGTAATTCACCATGATAGCAGATGAAGAAAAAAGTGTGATTATCTCAATAGGTACAGAAAACGTATTTAACAAAATTTAACACCTAGTATTGATTAAATACCCTCAGCAAACAAGTGACAGAGGGAAATTTCTTAAATCTACAAAAGTTTACAGCTAACATAATACTTAATACATAATAATAAGGCTGAATCTTCCCCCTTAGGTCAGAAACAAGGCAATGATTTCTGCATTTACCATATCTATGTATCATTATATGTGAGGTCCTAGACAATGCAATAAGGTAAGAAAGAAAAAAGACATATGAATTGGGAAGGAAGATGTAAAACTGTTCTTCTTCCCCGATGACATTATTTTCTATATGGAATATCCCAAAGAACAAAAAAGCCACTTAGAACTGATAAGTGAGTTTGGTAAGGTTGCAGGACACAAGGTCGATACACAAAAGTCAACTGCATTTTCTACATAATAACAATGAATCCCTGTCATTTAAACTTTTAAAAGAAATACCGTTTATAACCATGTAAAAAAAAGAAATGTTAGTCGATTAAATTGAACCAAAAATCTGTATATTTATACTGAACACTACAAAACATTACTGAGAAGAATTGAAGTAGATTCAAATAAAGGATGAGATACACTTTGATTATGATCAGAGGACTCAGTGTTAAGTCTCCCTACATTTATCCCTGTGTTCCAAGCAGTCTTAGTTGAAATCCCAGCAGGATTTTTATTTTTCATTGTTTTAAAAAGATTTTATTTATTTATAAAATAGAGAGTGAGAAAGAGTGGGGTGTGGGAGGGGCAGAGGGACAAGGGCAAGCAGACTCCATGCTATGTGCTGAGCCGATGGGGTGCTCAACCTCAGGACCCTGAGATCATGACCTGAGCCAAAACCAAGAGTCTGACACTTAACCAACTAAGCCACTCAGGCACCGCCCCCAGCAGGATTTTTTTAAAATATTTTTTTATTTTTTAATAAACATATAATGTATTATTAGCCCCAGGGGTACAGGTCCCCAGCAGGATTTTTAAAAGCAGAAACTTGTAAGTTTATTCTAAAGTTTATGTAGAAATATCAAGGATCTAGAATAGCATAGATAGTTAAAAAACAATGGGAGTATTCACATGACCTGAATTCAAGACTCACTATAAAGTTACGATAAGCAAGATTGGTGGTATTGGCATAAAGGTAGATTTTTAGATTGATTCAATAAAACATAGAGTCCAGAAATAGACGTAGACATACATGTTCACTTGGGTTTTGACTATGATCCCAAGATAACTTGATGAACAATTGGATATGCATATGCAAAGAAAGAAACTTCACCTTTATTTCCACCTCAAAAAAGTTACCTTAAAATGGTTCACAGACTTAAATGCAAGAGCTTAAATTGTAAAACCTTTAAAGAAAATGTAGGAGAAAAACTTTGGGACCTTGTATTAATTAGGGAAAGATTTTAAAAATAAATCACAACATACAGAAACTAAAACAAACAAACAAAACACCAAAAACCCAAGAAAGAGTCAAGGCACCTCCAGTGCAAAACGTTTGCTCTTCAAAAGAACTCGTCGAGGAAATGAAAAGGCAAGCCACAGATTGGGAGATGCTATTTGCAAAATGCACAACTAATGAAGAGCTGGTATCTGGAATACATTAGAATTCTTGCTACGCAGTGATTAAAAACAGCAAAATATCTGAATGAGCATTACACTAAAGAATATACACGAATGTCAAGTAAGCACAGGAGAAAGTGCTCAATGCATCATCATTAATGAAATGGAAGTAAAACCAGAACAAGATACCACTATCTGCTGACTATAATTAATTTAAAAAATGGAAAAAGCCTGATAATAATGGCGGTGACAAGGACGGAGAGCAACTGGAACGCTTACACATTGCTGGGGTCATGCAAAAACAGTTCCCAGCCTGGGAAAAGAGTTTGGCAGCTTCTTACAAAGTTAAATGCACCCTTCCTGTAGGACTCAACAGTTGTGTTCCTTGGCATTCTAATGTTCACTGGTGACGGGATGGGTAAGCCAACAACGGGACAGGAGTCAGCAATGAAAAGTAGTGAACAACTCATACATGCAAGAATATGGATGAGTCTCAACTGCCGTACGTTAAATGAGAGACACTAAGAGGAAGAAGCTAAAGAGTCTATGTGCATTAGTTTTGGTCTATGGAAAATTCTAGAACAGTCAATGTCACAGTGATAGGGAGCAGACCGATAAATAGGAGGGTGGGAGGAGGGGAACGGGGAACTTTAGGGGTGATGGAGTTGTCTGTCATCTAACTCATCCACAATGGTGGTTACGCGGTTGTTAATATTTGTCAAAACTTACCAAATTGTACATTTAAAGTTGGTGTGTTTTATTGTATATAATTACACGTCACTAAACCTGACTGAAAACACGAATGCTAAATTTCAGCCTCTCACAGGAAAGCAGGAAAGGAGAATTGGGAGGGGGCGTAATATCATCCTGCAATATTCTGAGAAATTTTAATTCTTTGGAGGAATTAATATAACAAATGTTTTGGCTAAGTTTCTTTTTTTTTTTTAAGATTTTATTTATTCATTTGACAGACAGAGATCACAAGTAGGCAGAGAGGCAGACAGAGAGAGAGGAAGGGAAGCAGGCTCCCTGCTGAGCAGTGAGCCTGATGCGGGGCTCGATCCCAGGACCCTGGGATCATGACCTGAGTCGAAGGCAGAGGCTCTAACCCACTGAGCCACCCAGGTGCCCCTTTGGTTAAGTTTCTTGAGTCTGAGGATGTGGAACCAGATGAGAAACTTCGAGCATTTGCATCGTCCCAGTGCCTCTCGTGACCATGGCAGACCTGACTGATCAGCCATTGCTCTTTTCCCCATGAACTGGGTTGGGACTTTAAATTCTCCTTAGTTAATGTCTGGCACCTACAACCGGTTACTGGACTTAGCCTGAGAGATGAGATCATCAGGTCCTCTCTCTACTCATTGAATCCGGACGCTTCTGGAAGGATCGGACTTTGGACATGACCTCCTCCAGGGGGTTTCAAATATATTCTGGGAGGGCTTCCCATCTAGATGTCATGGGGCTCTTTGTGGCTTATTAGGAAATAATGATTCTCTTACTTCCTGAAATATAGACCAGAAACATTTTCACTAGCAGGTCATATGACTGTAGTGTGTGATACCAGCAAATTTCTAGGTCACAAATTATTAATTCCTAAGTATTTTTATGATGTTGCCTATGAGTATGATGAAGATAAATGCCTGCAGCCCACTTGCCTGTTTCAGTGAGAGGGGTGGACTGATGTCTGATATCCAAGTGCCGTTGGGTACCGTACTTGGAATTCCAGCCCTGCTCTTGTGACAGGGAAATACTTACGGGCTCCTCGTGTACTTTCCATTTACGGTGCACTATAAGAAACTCCCATTTTTAAACTTCTTAGACTCATTATTATTTTTCCAAATGATGGGTGTCCATTACTTTAAAAAAATGTAAGCGATACATAAAAGGACAAACACGAAAAGAAAAAATAAATCACAAATGCTACAAATTTTGTCACCGCCCTCCCCTACAATAAGCATCGTTCACAGAAAATGAGAATCATTCAGGAATCTCCTGGTACAGTCAGATAGGAGGATGGGTGGTTCTTAGTCATGGGGCTTCACAGGGAGAGATGAATGTTTAGAAAAAAATCCCTCCAAGATTGAAAGAAAAAAAGGCTATATTTTCCCAGACCAGATACTCCACCTTTCTATGCCTTAGTCTACTTCTCTCTAGAAGGGACCGGTGACACTTGTATCACGGAATTTTTACAAGGATCCAATGAGATGACATGGACAGAGTACCTGGCCCCGGGGTGGGCATGCTACAAATTCCAATCCTTTTCTTTCTCGTGGTTGAGCAGATGGATGAATCCTGGTTGTAAGCGAAGTAGGTCTGGGGCCTGGTGGGGAGGGGGTCACATACTCAGAAGGGGGTGACTGGAGAGAGTTTGAGTAAAGGATGTTGAAAAGTCGTGGTTGGGGTCAAAGAAACCAGCAAGGTCTGGTGAGATCCACAGGGTAACACGTGGTGAAAGGGCAAGGTCTGGAGGGGTGACTACTGGGAGCTGGGGGAGGGGCAGAGCGCCAGGGCCGTCTGATGGCCTTTGGCAGAGGAAGGGATAGGCCGCAGGGAGGCCTTTGACCATGCTGCCCGCCCCTCCCCCCTCCAAATGCCCTTTGCATTTCCCTCAGGCAGCCCAGCAGGACCCCTCCCACAGCATGGTCCGTGCTTTCATTCCGTGCCTTGAAAGTCAATGTTAAATTCATAGGGTAACTTATTGGAAAGGGCTCTTGCCACCATGCCACGCTCACTCCTTCCGCAAGCTGGGAGCTTGGAATTAGTCTTCATTGCCTTCAGCCATGACTTGGCTTGGTGGGGCTCTAGCAGCCAAGAGAGAGAAGAACCTGGCTCGTGTTTGCAGAGGATGTTTGGAGCAGGGCTGTTGGAGGAGTTCGTGTGGGAATAGATTGATGAAGGATGAGTGGGGTTTGTCAGGTGAAAATGTAGGGCATAGAGGATAAAGGCATAGAGACCTCTAGGACGCGGCACCTTCAGAGAACTGCCTGGTTCTTGCGTGAAGCTGGGATGTGGGGAGCACGTGGAGGAAGATGGGGAACGGGGAAGCAATCATGTCATGGAAGATCCTGGGTCCTTCTAGGAGGTGGGAATCAGGCTCAGTGGCTCTCTAGCCATTGACTGGCTCCCAGAGGTGCGCGGAACTAAGGTCCCAAGGTTGCCAGGAGAACAGGATTTCCTCAACAATATCAACGTGTGTTCCTTCGACGGCACCTTTGAGAACCCCTTTGCCATGTGGGGGACCATCGGGTGGAGGTTAATTAAGGTAAGCCAGCCTGCCGGGTGCTGCGACGTTTGGAAAGGTGCAGAGCATTTTACAGACAAAGTCCTCAAGCTCCGAATCTGCAAGGTGTTACTGAGAGGAGTGCTGTAAAGGGCGAAACGTGCAGGTGCCAGGGGAAGAACGGGACCTCTGAGCTGAGTTAATTACCGCCTTGTAATGTGGCAGGAAATAGGGCCCCGAGGTCCAATTCCACCCTCGGTAACATTTGGACATTTTATGGAAGATGCGGTAGTTTACGACAATGCACAAAACAGGTAATTGTTTAGCAAAATGTGCCTGTCAGAACTCAGTGACCTCTGTGAATCATATTCCGTTCTCGGTGTCTTCTTCGGGTAATGAAATGCACCCCTGTCCTTTCTGCCGAGCTCTCCTCGTTCTCCCCGGACAACTGGCGAAATGGATGGCTGGGGAGGTTTTTGTTTTTTGTGTGCTGCGGGATGGGGAAATGTTTGATCAGGTTTTAGAGACATTTCCAAAGTTTGAGAAAAATAAAATGAGGAGTGTGGCACAATTTTGGAAAGTTCCCCAGGGTTCGGTCCAGGAGATCCCTGCGATCGTAGGCTGCTCGAGGGCAAGGGATGTTCGAGATGCTGAGGAGCTCCAGAGTGGGGGTCCGGCGGGGACACTCTGACGCTCCTCCTGGCATATTTGCTGAGTCACTGCTCGGTCATTTATCTCTTGCCCCTAGAGGTATGCGATAAATGGTACAAGACACAAGAATTCGTAAGGAAGAATTCAGGATAAAAAGATAGAGAAGAGGAGAAAGATGATGAAAGCAGGGATGAACTTAGTCCACGAGATGCCACCATGTGCCCATTACGCTTGCTAGAAAATTTGGCTCTGATCTTCCTTCTTGCCAGAGCAAAGAGGGAAACAATTCGTCACCCCAGTTGACAGAGGAATTGCAAGAGTTTGGGCCTGGCTAAGTATGTTTGTCGGAGCACAGGAGTAGAGATGAGGCCTGGGGGGTGGGGGCTGGGCAGGAGGGACCCTGGACAGCCTGACTGTCTTGGCTCATGATATTGGGTGGGAAGAGTTCAAGCCTTTCCTCAGGGAATGTTGAAGTGTCACGGAAGCCTCTGTGCCATGGAGACTCCAACCAGAAAGTGCTTTTTCTCTACCTCCAGTGTCCCTCGTACACCATTGCGGGGGTGGGGGGGTGCACCGAGGGCGCGGAGGAAGCCAGGACGTGGGACGAACCGCGAGAGCTCAGGGTCGGCCAGAAGCTTGTTAGGAATGCAAATTCTTGGGCCCCACCTGACCCCAGAGAATCCCAGTGTGGGTTGGAGCTTGGGACTCTGGATGTCCGTGATTTCTCAAGCGACCTGATGCATGCCAACTGTGAGCAGCACCGGGGTCGAGCGTGTTGAGCGGGGAGGGGAAGGCACCTCAGACACCACCCAAAGTTTGGAACCCTAAAGCGGGGCCTTATATGGAGGTGAGTGCGAGCGCCCATGTCAGGATGAGGAGAAGAGTGACAGGATGCCCTGGTTTCCCGGAGCTTGGCAACCCTGCCCAGAAGGAGCTGGGAAGTTTAGCTTCAGGCTCGCTCTGAGAGGGGCGGGGAGCTGCTGAGATGTCCCTCCCAAGGGCACAGGCATTTCTCGGGATTGAGAATTAACCTTCTCACATGTGTCCGTGGGATGCGTTTCCTCTGATGTAAGTGGATGCTGTTCATAGAGAGAAAACACAAATTCACTTAAAGGGCTTACTGGATTCTTTGTGTGTTTTTTTCCTCCATCTTACTAGGGATATTGACAGTCAGGTGCTTTTTTAATGGGGTTTTTGCGGCATGTTTTCGGACATTATAAAGCAGTCCTCCCCCTCAACATGGCTGGCGCTGGACGTCGCCATGAGCGTTGGGCTGTGGGGCCATTCCTAGCCCAGCATCTGGGCTCTGCGAGGCGCACACACCTCCGTGAGCTTCCAGTAAGATCAGGTGAGAAGCCCCTCAATGGCATATTGAGTAGGAGGCCTATGACAGAACCCAGCGCCTACGGGTTCGAACAAGAAGAGTTTGTTGTTCCAGGTAAGTGAGCTATCCGCCCCAACTTTCAGGCACAGCTGTGTCCAGGGCTTCAGGCCATGCTGTCCAATTTCCCCACCCCCTCCCGCATCTCCTGGTCCTGCTGTCCACTTCTCGGCTTCATCCGGCAGGTAAGACAGTGCTGGTATCTTTCAGTGACATCCTCCAAGTGTATCGATCCTGGCACAAGCCTGTGATTGGCCTCACCTGCCTCATCTATCCAGCCCTGGACACCCGGCCCCTGGGGTGGATGGGGAAAGGGGATGCATGACTGATGGTCCTGCTGGTACCACACGGAGTTGGGAAGTCAAGGAAGGCCGAAGCATGGGTGGAGACACAGTGCTGGCTAATAGGCTTTGCTCCTTGGGCTCAGGTGGGCTCCCCGTGGAGACAAGACTCAGAGGTCCTAAGGGAGGCCCTAGAGGAGCAGAACACCTAGCAGAACCCTAGCACATCCATTTCCATGCAGTGGCACAGCGTGGTTACACAGGCCACACCTGGCCCCAAGAGGCTCCCCGTGGGGGTGGGATGGTGAGCCTGGGACTGAGGCTGGGCAGGAACAGGGGCTTGGGGGCCTCATTAGAGCCAGGGCCAAAGGGATGCTCGGTCCCAAAGTCTCTAGTAAAAGGTAGATGACTCAGTCTACCCTGCTTACCTCTCATGGAAAGATGACTGGGAGCTGTACCCCCTGGCGTGTGGGGTTCCCAGGCCGCCCCCCACTTCTAGCACACTTGCAGGCTCCCACAGGGAGGCCCTCCCAGCACGTCCAGGCCCTGTGATATTCATTCATTCATTCTTTGATTCATACAGAAACAGTAACACCCAGCCCAGGCCTGGGGGGGACAGCTCCCAAAATCAGGGAGCCTCTTCTCATATCAGGAGTGCCCCCGAGAGCATTCCGCCCTCTGGAGACAACACGGGGGAACAGAGAGCACAGCCAGCCTTGCACCCCAGGCCTACCTGGGAGCCTCCAGTCCTCCCTGCTGGCTTATCTTCTGCAGCCGGGGAGTGGCGGGGGGTGGGGCGCTGGGGCAGGACCCCTTCTGCCCTCTGTTCAATCGAAAGCACAGCTCTTTGGGAGGGAGGAGAATGCGGATCCATGATTGGTTTCAATTAAAGATTTGCCACGATTTGATGAAGATGTATTATTGATTTGGGATTGTTTCAAGCAAGCCCAGGCTCCTTTCCTGAGGGCTGGGGGCTTGGGAACCAAACGGACCAGGTGGGCTGGGGGCTCTGGGGCCCAGAAGCGCCCCACTTTATTGTCGTCCACAAACCCGGTTGTGCTGCCGCATTGCCGCTCTGGCCAAAGCCCCATGGCCGGCTCTAGCAAGGTGACGCTGGCCATAGCCAGCCTTACCCAAGGCTTTTCCTGCTCTGGGGCTGCTGCTGCGTCCACTGCTCTGAGACGTAGCCTCCCGCTCCCCCGCCAGCCTCCCCGGGCCCCTCACCACGTCGTCCTGCATCATGCCTCCCTCCGTGCGCTCTTCATTCTCGTGCGTCTGGAACACCTTCCTCAGCCTGTCTCTCCTCAGGTTCTCCCTGCTTAGCCTTCACACCTCCACGGCGACGTCATCCCTGCCCCTCTTCGGTCCCGATTCTCTCCAGGCCGCTTGGGTGTGGCCCTCCCTCCTCTCCGTGGCCCCAGGCTGCAGCCCAAGTTCGTGGAGTCTCAGGGAACAGGTGGGGGACGCAGCTCTTCTGGAACCGCTGAGGTGGGGATGGTGGAAGTTAGTTGGGTCGATTGTCCTTTACCAGCCCAGGGGTCTTGTGGTCCAGACCAGAAAAGCTGCCTGGGGACAAGGGGCCTGGGATCGGGGCTCTGTGCTGAGCCCTGACGTGGTGGCGCAGGGTGACAGTGCCCAGCCCTTGTGTCCTCACGGCCCTAAGCATATCAGAGCCACCTAGCAAACGTCTGTCCCCCTGTCCCCAGGGCTTCTTTTTCCTAATCTGCAAAGGGGATGGAGCGATAAAGACTTTCTCCCCTCTGCCTAACCAAAGGCTGCTTAGGCTACTCCACGGTATTTCCTCCTCCAGGCTTGCTGGAAGGTTCCAGCAAAGTGAGGTGTATCACTGTCCTGTGCACACCCTCGTCACGCCAGGAGTGCAACTAAGCCTGGTGCGCCGTGCCCGGCTCCAGCTTCCCCCCTGGAGGCTTGGGGGGGCCACGCCTGCTGTCTGAAGGCTCACGGCCGCTTCCCTCACTGTCAGTTCCCATTTCTACCCCGGCACCTGCGGGGGGAACGCGGCAGCAAAGGCGTGCTGAGAAGCCTGGCGCATTCAGAGAGAGACCTCCGGGGCTGTCAGCGGGCTGGGAGCACAGGGCGAACCTGTGGGAGGAGACGAGGCTGGGGAGCTGAGCCACACCTGTTCAGAGGACACCTCAGGTGTGTTCCAAGGATTTGAGACGTTACGTTCACTGGAGAGAGTGGCGTGGGGAGATGAGAGACGGCTGCGGTCCAGCGAGCACCTCACGCTCCCTCTCCCACAGTGCGGTGTTATGGGATCAGGAGAGGCTATCCCAGAAGAACTACATTTCCCAGAAGCCACTGCGTCCAGGTGGGCCTGGATGACTAGTTCTCACTCCATCAGTGAGAGGCTGGAGGGAAAGCTGGGCGTCTGCAGAACAGAAGCCTCACTACTCCGCCTCCGAGGGCTCCTCCAAGGTCTGCAGAGAAGCCTGAGGCCTCAGGGCCTGGCAGAGACACAGAACGGAAGGAACGGCGGTTTCTGACTCACCACCTGCAGGAAAAGTACCCACTGCAATCAGGAGCACCTGTACCAGACCCTCAAGTAAGCGAGAAGTAAATTCTATTATGTTCCACCTTTGAAATTGGGGCTTTTCGTTATGACAGCAGCTGGCATTGCCTTGGGGGAGAAGTGGGTCTGTTAAGGACAGAAAAATCACTTGAGATTGTGGGGTGGGAGGAATGAGGAGAGGCAGGTTTCAGACTGGTGGAGGGAGGGGATGAGAGGGGGTAGGAGAAGTTCAGGGAGTAAGACCAGCAGGTCCTGGACTGCCCGCTTGGATGTGGTCCCGGCCGGCTAGGAGGGGGCTGCGTTTTCTTTCTACTTGAGTACAGTCGACACAACATTACATCGGTTTCAGGTGCACAGCACAGTGCTTCTTCTCTGCACGTTGCGCTGTGCCCCCCATGAGCGCGGCTCCCATCTGTCACCGCACAACACTATTATAATACAATACCACTGACTATGTGCCCGATGCTGCGCCTTCATTCCCATGACTCATTCACTCCATAATCGGAAGCCTGTCTCTCCCACTCCCCATCACCCATTTTGTTCATCCCCTCCCCTTTCTCCCCTCTGGCATCCACCCATTTGTTTTCTGTATTTATAGGTCTGATTCTGCTTTTTGTTTGTTGGTTGTTTTTTTTTTTAGAACCCACATATAAAATTATATGGTACTTGTCTTTCTCAGGCCGACTTATTTTACGTAGCGTAATACCATCTAGGTCCATCCTTGTTGTTGCAAATAGCCCGATCTCATCCTTTTTTGTGGCTGAGTAATATTCCAGTGTGCATACGTGTGTGCGTGTGTGTGTACACACACAGCTGGAAGGGAAACTGTCTACTGGACCAGGAGAAGAGGGCCATTTGGGATGGGTGGGACAGAGGTGACATTTTGTCCTGGCCACACTGAGTTTGAGGCGTCTGGGGACTTCTCAGTGGTGATGCCCAGGAAGCAGTAAATTATGTGAAGTTCAGATGAGAGGCTGGAGGAGTGGGGGCGGCAACGAAGCAGCGCCCCCCTGCTCTCACTAGTTCAGCCTTAGACTGAGTACCGTGGCCTTGATCTTGAAGGCACTAAGGAGGCATTGGTGGGCTTTGAGCTAGGAGTGTTAGCCTGGATTTGCATGTGCTCACTGTGGGTCCCTGGAGGAGGCTGGAGCAGAGGCGGGAGCCTAGAGGCAGAGAGGCCCATGAGGACCCCGCTCATCTGTCCAGCAGAGAGATGGTGATGTGCAAGCAGACGGAGGCTGGGGAGAAATGAAAGAGGGAAAATTCCTCCATGAAGACCTGGCTTTGTTGGCTGGGAGAAAGGAGAAGAAGGGGTCAGGGTGGAGAGGAAGCTTTCCAGCATGGACTGCTGGGCTTTAATCCCTTGGATGAAGCCCTTCCTTGGATCCCATTCTAATCCCCTATAGGTGTTTACTTAAAAATGGGTTCTTCAGGGCATTCTGGCAGGGAACAGCTGTTTGTACATGTCATACTTAAGGCAATTTATTCCTCTCTCCAAATCATAAAAGTTGCTCGTTCCACGTGGGGAGAGCAGTGCATTGGCATTTTGGGGCTCTAACGGGTCATTACTCTCCAGCAGCTGACGGGGCCGTATTTTCTGAACAAAAACACAGTGCTTCCAGGCTCTTCCCGTTGGAAACAGCTATGAGAGCTCAGCTATGGGTTTTTAACTCTCCACCCCTTGACTATTAATTCGTCTGGGTCCATATTGAGTTTTCCATCCTGTGCTTTTGGGGCTGGGTTTGCTTTGAGACACAGAACCTGCTCCCTGGGCTTCTCTGTCGCCCGCCGGCCCTCAGGTGAGGAGGAGGCTTGTGGAGTCACTGATGGGACCACAGCCACCTTCCCCCGACCCCATGGATTTTTTTCATGCAGGCAACTCTCCATGGTCCACTATGTGCCTGGCACTCTGCTAGACAAGCCGCATCCCTGAGGAGCTCACAGACCCAACATCTGGCTGGAGGAGAAGGTTTTGAGTGTGCCTGGGCTTTCCTGCAGGTTCCACTACGGGGTCTCTGGAAGATGGAGGTTCTTGTGAGGCAGCAACAGGACCTCAAGCGACCTTCACCAGTTGCCTAAACCCACGATACCGCCATCTGTCAGACGGAGCCCCTCATCCCTGCCCCCCAGCGTTACTTGCCCTGGCCTTCCAGCCGGCTCTCTGCCTCTCTGTCCTTACAGCAAGCTGCCCGAAGGCCAGCTCTGAACTGGCTACTCCAGGGTCTCTGGAACATGGCAGCAGCCCGTCTCCAGGCCCCTGAACTTCACAGCAGGCTGCTCTCTACTTCCTGGGCTCATCGGTGGGCCTCTTCCTGGTAGAGTTGCGTTTTTTACATGTTTGGATGCTTTTGATTATCACTTGTCCCCACCAGAGCCTCTAAGTCCACAAGGACAATGTTTAATCACCACAGTATACCAGTGCCCAGCACGGGGCCTGGCACCCAGCAGCCCCTCCACGCGTGGTGCCCAGTGGCTGGCTGAGTCTCAGAGGAGCGCTCCCAGCGTTCGCCGCCTCCCTTTTCTGGCTTTGGTTTGGAGCCTTTCGTACGTCACACAACACCTTGAGACCTTGGCGAAAGCCCTCCAGGAAAACGGCCCCCGGGCGCCATCGCACACAGGTACCAGTCCCTTCGGAAGCTGCACAGTCCCCAGGCCGAGGGCTCTGGTCTGCAAGCGTCAGGCTGCACGTGGCCCGCGCTGACATCCTCTTTGGCCGCGGTGGCCCATCTCATTTTGGAGGGCAGGGGAAAACTACCACGGCTGGTACCCGCAAGGTGATCTTTGAGCGGGTGGGGCCGGCCGAGCGGGGGCAGACAGGACAGGGGACAGAACTGAGGCTTCCTCCCCTGGGCGCGGCCGAAGGTGCAAAAGGGGGACAAAGGCCGGAGCCCCCTGTCCTGAGCTTGCTTCATCCTCGGGCTTTCCTGAGTCTCAGACCTGACCCAGCGGGAGCTGAATTCAGCAGGGCAGGGGCTTGGGGTTCTTACAAGAAGGACGAGCCCCACGTATCCCTTGGCGAGCGGCTCCGAACCCAGCGTGGACGACGCTCTCGGGGGGTCAGGGGACTCGGTCAAAGGCTCCTTTCTGGGCTCACCCAAGGGGCTGGCGAGACCGCCCTGGGCCCCCAGGGCCACCTCTGTGGCTTTGGGCTCGGGCCCGTGGTACCGCTTTACGCCCCAGGCCCTTTGCACACAGCAGCATTTCGGCCCGGCATCTCTCTGCCTCGGACACTCCTTCCCACTGTGCTGGAGGCAGCGGCCTCTACTCGCTGCCTCCCACGGAAGAGACATTGCTTTCACTTCCTGCTGGCAGTTCCGTCTGGAAACACATCCCCCGCTGAGTACAACGAGGGCCGCCATACCACTTCCTGTGTCACACCCTGACATGTCCCCCCAGGAGCGGCAGCCGGGGAGCATCTCAGGGCCTGGGCAGTTTCGTCACCTCTTATCCAACGTTGTGGGAGCCGTAAACTGCGCTGTAAACTACACCCATGTGTGAGTGGTTTGAGCAATTATGACCGGCCTCGGGGAGCAGTGAGTGCCGGGGCGCATTCCAGGTGTGCCCCGCAGGGGCAAGGAAAGGCTAGCAGGGCAAGGAGGCTCGGCACCTGGGGGAGACAGGATGTTGTGCAGACATCTGGATGCGTCTGGCTCTGGCTGGGAGGTGGAGTGGCTAACAGCCGGGTGTCCTTCCCTGATTGAAATCATGTGGAGTCTTGCTTGGCTCCTCTTGGGAAATGCTGTCCTAGTTTGACTGTGGGTCTCCCTCCCCATCCCCGCCGGCTTCCTTCCAACAAGCCTGTTTTGTAACAGTTGGCCCCAGCTCTCCTGTTCTCACCCGGAGAAGAGACTGTCATCCTTGAAACAGGGCCTCATAAACCTGTAGCAGAGACAGGACATGATTTTAACCGGAGTGCTGAGCGGGGAGGGCGCACTGGAGACTGCGCTGGTGACAGCCAGATTCACTTTCCCTAGAGAGAAGTCAGTTCTTAGGGAGACAGGGGGAAATGTGCCTAGAGGAAGAAATTCTTCCACTCAGCTGCCACTCCTGGTGACGGCAAAGGCCACTGTTGGCATCTCCCTTGTTCTTGGTGTGAACACACTCTTGTGGGAGAAATGTGACAAGTCCTTTTTCCCTCCCAGGAACTTCTCATGCAAATGGAACCGTGATCATAGTCAAATGCTCCCCAAATAAGGAACTGCTTTGGGAGGAGACATAGGGAGCGAGCAAAATACACAGAGTGGTTTCTTAGCGCTTACATCTTTCTTGCCCCCCCACCCCAAAAAACCATGCTGATCCTCACCCCCACCCAACTGTGACTCCCCGCCTTGGCTCTGTGATACAAAAAATGAGTAAGGGCTTTTATTTCTGACTGTGCCAAGGGAGGGGGTACCCTGTGGTACAGGAGCTCTGTCTTCCTCTGTCACTCTCAGAAACACCCGCAGTGGAGTAAGGGCTGTGACCGCAAGACTTCTGGGATGGGGGTATGGAGCAGAGGATTGGAGAGATGCTGTGACCCCGCCCCTGTGGCTAGAGGCGAGAGAGGTGTCTGAGTCATGGCCTTATTATGATGATTTTATTTTATGTTTCTGGGGAAAGGGGGTGGAAATGCACCAAGCTAGAGCCAGGAGAGGTGGTTCCTACCACCTGGAGTGATGCAATCTCCCCAGGGCCATCTGCTTTCCTATCTTTAACAGGGACTAAGCCCAGAGCCCCCTGGCCTCTCAGGATTGCTGTGGGGGAAAAGGAAGGGAGATCATTACATGAGGCATCATCTTGTGTCCTGAATCTCAGATATTGATGTGAGTCCAATCCCCCAAGCCAGTTTTTAAGATGCTGATTCCCAAGCCCAGAGACCCTTCTTGCATCTGATGAGGTGTTCTGTGGAAAGCCCTGGGGTCTAAGCCCTTCATTTCTCAGAGGGGAAACGAGGCCAGGAGAGACCCTGTGAGGCAGACAGAGATGGGGCTGGGATTAGAATCATGTCTTCTGATTCTGGTCTGTTTTTAGGGCCATCATATTCACACATTTTACACGTCTCCAGGAAAAGGGGAAGGAAACTCACACTTGTTGGGCACCTGCGGTGTGTGAGGCTTTGAACGAGCCATTTTATAAACAGAATTTCAGTGTATGTACCCAACAATCTTAGAAGAAAGGGTCTAGTACTGTCTCATTTTATAGAGGAGAAAAGTAAGTCTTAGTCACTGCCAAGTGACTTACTCAGACCAGTAAGTTCATGGCTGGGATCTAGAACCAAGTCTTTCAGGCTCTGGCATCCTGGACATCAGCCCATAGACAATGGGGAACTGGTAGTTCCTGGCATCTTCTCCCACAAGCTCTGGTATCCAGTGAGCCTGCTGTATGCTGGAGTGGGTTTCTTTTCTTTCTTTTTTTTTTAAGGTTTTATTTATTTATTTGACAGAGAGAGAGAGAGAGAGATCACAAGTAGAGAGGCAGGCAGAGAGAGAGGGGGACGCAGGCTCCCTGCTGAGTAGAGAACCCAATGTGGGGCTCGATCCCAGGACCCTGAGATCATGACCTGAGCCGAAGGCAGTGGCTTAACCCACTGAGCCACCCAGGTGCCCCGTGGGTTTCTTTTCTATAGCCCTTTCTCCTCTAGTGTTCCGCCGATTCTGTGGGGATGAACTCATCTGCTGCTGCTGCTAGAGAGCGGGGAGCTTGCGATGGGGATGCTGGTAAAGCTGACAGAAAGGCCCCCATCTGGGGTCACTGTCAGCGGCTTCCTTCCTGAAGGGTGACTGCTGCAGCAAGGCTGACCATCCCTCAGGGACCTTGTCCCGGACAGACTGAGAAGTGGAAGGCAAGGCTGGCTGCTCCTGCCATTTCCTCTGCTCTTCTCCATCTGCCGGGACTCAGACCCACCTGCCTGTCTCTCCCTCTCCCTGGGGAGGCTCTCTCCCTCCCCAGCCATCCCAGCAGGACAGCCACCAAGACTGAGAATCAGGTTCATCGGCACACAGTTCTCTGCTCCTCTCTCTCCCCAGCAAGTTTCTCCTTTGTCCAAGGGGCAGCCTTTAGCCTCTGCTTGCACACTTCCTAGGATGGGGGACTCACTACATTTCAAGCTAGTCAGGGACATATTCTAGCCAATTTATATTGTTATAACGTTCTCATTTGTAACTTTTATATGCTGGAAATATTTTATATATAAATATTTATAAATTTATAATGGATATAAAATTATTTATATACACACGCATTACATACATGTTAAATTGCTCACAGATAGATTTATATGTGTTACATATAAAGTGCAAATTATATATCATATACAAAACAATTGTTACATATTATATATATGCTATGTTTTTGTTTTTGCATGTTATATATGATATGTTAATAATATATATACTTATGTATGCTTTATATATTTCACCTATTTTTATGTAGTGGATAGTTTTATCTACTTGAATTTGTCTGCTTGAATCCCAGCTCTGCTTCTCATTAGCTGTGTGTCTCTGGGCAAATTGCTTGACCTTCCTGTGCTTAGGGCAGCGAATGACACAGTAAGTGTAACACAAGATTTTTTAAAATAACAATTGAAAAAATCTTTTTAGCATATTCATTTTAATAACAATTGAAAATAATCTCATTGTGATACTCACTCATAAAAAGATTATTTGTTGTTACTCCCCGTCAGTTGTTACTGTGGGCCATCACCAGGCACAAAGGAGGGTATAAAACCATTGTCTGTGGGGCGCCTGGGTGGCTCAGTGGGTTAAAGCCTCTGCCTTCGGCTCAGGTCATGATTCCAGGGTCCTGGGATCCAGCCCCGCATCGGGCTCTCTGCTCAGCAGGGAGCCTGCTTCCCCCTCCCTCTCTCTCTGCCTGCTTGTGATCCCTCTCTCTGTCTGTCAAATAAATAAATAAAATCTTTAAAAAAAAACATTGTCTATGCCCTTTCAACTCATGAGTAACATGGGAGTCTGCAGCCCTCTCTTTCCCTTCCTAGGCTGGACGGTGATAGTATCTTCTTTAATTTTTCCATTTGGTAAAAAGAATCACCTTCCGTGTGGCAAAAGGAACCGTGGCTCCATATCTGCCCCCTCTCAGTTTTGCTTGTGATTTCATAGGCTGTAGCTTAACTCTTGGAGTCTAGCTTCATCACCTGCACAGTGGTCTCTTGTCTGAAAGGACTGTCTTTCACAGGCTTCAGGAAGACGGTGGTCCCCAGGCTATGTTGAGTTTTCCTTCCCTCTCCCCTTCATCAGTCAGATGGGTTGGCTTGGGCTCTCCAGCTCCTTCCAGCTCTGATCCTGAATGATCTGACTGACCCAAAGCATTTGCTGGATGGATTCAGCCAGTCTAGGGCACTGTCTTTACCTTCATTGAGAGAACTTATTCTCCTTATCTCTGCACATCAACAGTCCCCAACTTTAGCACAAAACAGCTGGAAGGGGTTCAGGATTTTCCTCTGCAAGCATTTGGGGATAGACAGAAGGAAGTGAGAGGAGGAGGGAATTTCCCCAGCGATGCACTCGAAGAAGCTGTGGTTTAGACCTGAGCTCACCGTTCTTGGCAACGATGTTCCAGATGGGGGCTCCTGGTCCAATAGGCCCCACCCCTCACACTCACATGCACACACACCATCGCACACTAAGAATGCACACTCACACTCACTGTCACAAACACACTCATACACACAGACGATCACATACATGTGCACACGCATTCTCACCACCATGATGTGAATGAGAAAGTGTCTCGCTTTCACAAGCCATGGGAGACTGGTAGCCGGTAGCTTTCTGTTTATCTTGGAACTGGCTCGAGATAGCGAATTCCCCCTCCTTGAGCGGCCCTGGCATTCCTAGCCCTCGTGCTGGGAAGGAGGAGGTGAGGATTCCTTTCCTATCCTGTAACAGGGTAGAGGGGAGGGAAGCTGGAGGGCAAGTTGGAACAGCAAGGGAGTGTGCGAGCCTGTGCGTTCCTCGCTAGCTGGGTGGCTGGGCTTGGCAGGGCCTGGCGGCAGGAGTAACACATCACTGGAGGTCTTTGTTGATCGTTTCCACTTTGGGAAACAGTATTCTTAAGGTTGACTTTGTAAGCTCAGGTTTCTCTTTCCTTTCACTTGTGAATCGTGCTTGCAAGGCAGTGTGCCAGAGAGAGACTCTGACCTGCTCAGGGAGAGGGAGCCCAACAGCATCATCATGCGCAGACTCACCGTGACTGAGGGCTCCCTCTCAGGAGGGGAACCAGCTTATTAGTAGTAAGGACAGTGGCCGTGTTCAGTGCCTCTGTCTTTCGGGCCAGCGGTGCAGTGGCCGTGAGCCTGATCCTTCACTTACCAGCTGGGAAATCTGGGCAGGTTACTTCATTCTTTGTGTCTCAGTTTCACCTGAAAAATGGGGATGGTGGCGTTAACGACAACAGAAGGCTGGAAGGACTGTGTGATGGATAAGGCCAAGAATGATGAATGCAGAGTGCTCAGAGAGGTGTCTGGTATCTGGTCAGCCCTAGTACGTGCCAGCTGTTATCACTGCCACGTGCCCAGTTCCAGGGTTCTCTACAAGATGCTGTGAAGGGCAGCCGAGGACCATTCCATGAGGATGGTGGGGGTCAAATAATTTGTTCAGGCTGTTGGACTCTCAGTGGAGGAGCAGAGCCTGGAGTTCCCTGAAGCTGACATGGACTCCTGTGGGAGCAGGGGTGGTCTCCCCTTCCTGGAGGGTCCTTCCTGGGAACACTCACTGTCTTCATATTGCAGCCCAAGGGGAAGACAGTGGTCAGCAGGTTTTGAGCCTTGCTCTATCCCAATAAATGGAAGGTACGGGTCGAGAGGCGCCCTTCTAACTGACAAGGGTGGTAGGGAACTCCTCGTTGCAAGAGGTAATCAATGGATAGGTAGATGCACACTCATTTGAAATGAATGGCCTTTCAGTGCCATTCACGCTGCACAGTAGTGGTGTGTGGTAAGGACACAAGAGAGAGGGCCAGCTAACAGAATTTGCAGAGTGGTGTGAGGGTAGCGTGCTTATGTAAAACCAGAGGACCAAAAATACAGACTAAGAAAACCCAGAGGCCGCACGATTACTTATAAGGAAGAGACATGCTATTTTCCCTCATTTTTTTTCTTGACATTGCCATGAAGGATTTTCTCTCATTCATCAGAAGTAAGAGTTCTATGACAGTCAGACCTCTACGGGGCTTGACTCTGCCTCTGCCTCTGACTTGCTGGTTTTGTACCCAGGCTGGTCTGGCTGAGTTTACAGTCTACACATCTGTAATTTAGAGGTTATCACTTCCTCTCCTCCCAACAGGACTGAGATATTAAGAAGCAAATGAGATAGTGTGGATGAGAGAGTACACAAAGGATATTTATTGTGGGCTTATTATGCACATGACACTGTGATGAGTGATGGTGATTCAAAGAAAGCCAACCAATATACCAAGCCCCCACTCACCCATCCAACCAACCAACACACCAACTACCCTACAACCAGCCAACAAGCCACCCTATTGACCAGTTTACCAACCAACAAACCAACAAACCAGTGAACCAACTGACCAACCAACCAACCAACCAACCACCCTACCAAGCAACAAACCAAATTACCTACCAATCACTCTACCAACCAATGAATCAATAACACACCAACCACCAACCTACCAACCACCCTACCAACCAATGTACTCAGAAGTTGGCCATCCAAGTCTCCACGCAGTCTACCAACAAACTTACCAACCAAAAAACCAACTAACAAAGCAGCCAACCAACAAACAGTGAAGTCTACCACCTTGTTGGGGAGAGAAATTCACTGAGAAGTCCCAGAAGTAGATGTGAAATGTCCTTCTGATCAGTACTGGGAGGCAGAGAAACATGTCACCATGGAAGTCTGTACTAAGGAGGGCTGGCCTGGGTGGGAGTTCCTGCAGGCTCCTCAGGCGGTGAAGCCTGGGCTGGGGGTTTGGAGGAGGAGCAGGAGTGAGAAGCGCACAGGTTCTGATATCAAGGTGCCCAGGCAACACAGCTGGTGGGGTCCTCTCTGTCCCCACTCCTCCTGGCCACACCCTGGGCTTTCACTTCCAGGTCCATGCCCAGAGTCTGTATCAGGCCCTGGCAACCACCTCCTCATTGCTCTCCCTGACTCATTGTCTCAGCATCTCCCTGGACTGACTGTGGACAAAAGGCCTTTTTTCCTGAAGTGCTGACGTGAAAACCTCTCACTGGCTGCTCCCATGCTCTTAGCCTGGCTGGGCCCGGCAACATACAGACTCCCAGACACCCAGGACCTTTAAAGCTGTGTTTTTGCAGAAAAGCAAGCCCAGGTATCGAAGGGAGTTGGGGGCACTTTCTGGGGGGTGGTGGCCCACTTTGAGTTACATCCCCAGATCTTGGGGGTTTGCCTTCCTCTGTTATTAAAGGAGCTCCCGTGGTCAGTTTGAAGGTACTGGAAGGACTCCTTGCTGGAGGGTCCATTCCTGCCTTTGCCATCTGGCAAGCCTTGCTTCCCCTTTCTGCTCACTGCAGCTCAGACCTGCTCTTCGCTGTAAAGGCTGCCCTGCCCTGCCAATCCACAGCCTCCATGGCGTCCAGCATAACAGTGTTCTTACCAACTGGCCTTGTTGGTTTACTTGTCATTGTGTGTGGCTCCTTAAGGCCAGGACTACAATTTGTCCTTCTCGCTATTCCTACAACCTGGCCAGGGACTTCCCGGTAAAGGGCCAAGAGGGCTGGTGGACTGAATGGGGTGCCCGCAGTAGGGTGTGGGCAGGAAGCTCACCTGGGTGGTGCTTGCTCCCACGAGCTCCTTCTAGGGCACGGCTCCCTGTGGGACATCTCCCATGGACCTGGAGGACTGGATACACCCATGGGAAGATAGGAATCTCATTGCAAGGTGCTCTTCGTCTTGGAATCTCCCAAGAGGCAGAGTTGGAGAGGGGCAAAGGGCATAGGCTCCTGGACCCTGTAGCTGTGGGTTCAAGTCCCAGCTCCTCCATGAAATAGCTGTGCAACCTCAAGAAAGCTGTTCCTACTATTTTAGTTCCCTCATTTGCAAAATGCGAATAATTACAGTGACCCATAAAGTGACGGTGTACCCATCAATCACTCTCCCACAGTGGTGTCCAAGATATGGCCTCTGCCTTCACGGCAGCTCTCCAGTTGAGGGTGGGTGGGAAGGGGCGGATGGAGGGGCCTTGCTGCGGCTGTAGTGTCTCCCTCAAGGGAAGATTAGGTTTCATCGGTGGAGACCAGAGAGGCTTCTTGGCTGCTCGGTCCAGACCCCATCTCCAGTGTGTCGTGTTTTATTTAACTTCAGAAAATTTGCAAAAAATCATCTGTTCTGTTAGTGTCATAAACATTCTCATCAGCTACATTTTTTTTTTCCCCCAAAGAAACACACCAACCAACAGAAAACCGTGACAGGTTGTTAAATTGGAAATATCATAATAGGCATCACCCTCCCCAGTGAGGTCCCGGAACAAGAGGCAAATTACTAACAGAAAATTGATCTGGGTTTAAAAACTCTTCCCTTCCACTGAGAGTATAAGATGGGTTTGGGGGATACAGGGAGATATTTTGGGGAAAGATTCCTTGGTAGGATCTGGGCGCATCCCTCCCCCCACCACATGGAGGAGCACAAGGAGACCCCTCGCCTCCTTCTCAAGTTCAGTGAGAGGCAGTTCTGGTGCCTTCCTCGCAGAGAAGGCACGCGGGACCCCCTGTCCGCACTGTCCGAGAGGAGTCAGAGCAGTCTGACAGCTGGGCTGGCTGGACTGACCTTGGCCTGCACTCCCAGAGACCAGAGCTGGGCAGGCACATGTGTGTCTCTCCACACGCACAGGGAGGGGCCCGCGTCGAGGGGCGGGTGCTGCCCAGCAGAGTGACGGGACAGCTAAAGCAGACTCAGTAGGGAGAAGCTGAGGGTTCCCAGAGATGTGGAAAGGAAGCGACTGGCAGGCAGAGTACACCTGCCTGTACTCCGGGGTAGGGGTTGTGGGCTTGGGGGGCAGTGGGGGTTGGTCTTTACAGGGAGTTTGCTGAGCACCTCTATGAGGCCAAGCGCGAGAAACCAGCTTAAACAATACCCAGCAGTTGAGATCTTTTCACTCCATTTCTTATCCTCTTACAACCTTCTCCAGTGCTCAAGCCCCAGATCATGCAGGGAGGGGCAGAAGCAGGGATGGGCGCCTCGGGAGTCTGTGAGGGGGAGAGAGAAGCAGCATGGCAGGACCTCTGCCTTGGATCTCTGGGGCAGCAGGCCCTGCCCTGGGGGAGACACGATTTCCCCTTCAATCCCTTCTGAAGTCCGGATTACAAGAAGACACAGATACTTTTAATTGCCCAAGTGACACAGTCTTTGGTGACTTAGAGCGACAATAGCGCTTTATTGCCTAAGTGACCTGCAAAGTCGTGAGGCCTCTGAGGGTCATGCAGGGGCCCGGGATGAGCTTCTCCCATTGAATACATTTTAAAGGGACAGTTGGAGGCAAAGTAAAGCTCCGGAGGTTATACCCTGTGAACCCTGCTTGCAGGACTTATCAGCTCCTAAACCAGCTGAAGGGAAGGAGGTAGATAGACTTTGCATGACTCACCCGTGGCCTTGAACAGGTCCCTTCCCTCCTCTGAACCTGCATTTCCCATCTGAGAGATGAGGCATGTCTTCCGTGTCTGGAGGGCTCCCATGTCCCTCTTTTTTTTTTTTTTCACTCTTTTATGTACCTTTATTATATGGGTGTTTATTTATAGAGAAATAACAAAAGCCTCTACAAACTCTATTCTTCCTAAATAACCACATTTTCACAACCATTATTTAAAAAAGTACTGAATAGATTTTTTTTAGCATTTTTTTTTCCATTTTATTTATTTTTTCAGCGTAACAGTATTCATTCTTTTTGCACAACACCCAGTGCTCCATGCAAAACGTGCCCTCCCCATTACCCACCACCTGTTCCCCCAACCTCCCACCCCTGACCCTTCAAAACCCTCAGGTTGCCCCAACCTCCCACCCCTGACCCTTCAAAACCCTCAGGTTGTTTTTCAGAGTCCATAGTCTCTTATGGTTCGCCTCCCCTCCCCAATGTCCATAGCCCGCTCCCCTTCTCCCAATCCCACCTCCCCCCAGCAACCCCCAGTTTGTTTTGTGAGATTAAGAGTCATTTATGGTTTGTCTCCCTCCCAATCCCATCTTGTTTCATTTATTCTTCTCCTATCCCCCTACCCCCTCATGTTGCTTCTCCATGTCCTCATATCAGGGAGATCATATGATAGTTGTCTTTCTCCGATTGACTTATTTCACTAAGCATGATACGCTCTAGTTCCATCCACGTCGTCGCAAATGGCAAGATTTCATTTCTTTTGATGGCTGCATAGTATTCCATTGTGTATATGTACCACATCTTCTTTATCCATTCATCTGTTGATGGACATCTAGGTTCTTTCCATAGTCTGGCTATTGTAGACATTGCTGCTATAAACATTCGGGTACACGTGCCCCTTCGGATGACTATGTTTGTATCTTTAGGGTAAATACCCAGTAGTGCAATTGCTGGGTCATAGGGTAGTTCTATTTTCAACATTTTGAGGAACCTCCATGCTGTTTTCCAGAGTGGTTGCACCAGCTTGCATTCCCACCAACAGTGGAGGAGGGTTCCCCTTTCTCCACATCCTCTCCAGCATCTGTCATTTCCTGACTTGTTAATTTTAGCCATTCTGACTGGTGTGAGGTGATATCTCATTGTGGTTTTGATCTGTATTTCCCTGATGCCGAGTGACGTGGAGCACTTTTTCATGTGTCTGTTGGCCATCTGGATGTCTTCTTTGCAGAAATGTCTGTTCATGTCCTCTGCCCATTTCTTGATTGGATTGTTTGTTCTTTGGGTGTTGAGTTTGCTAAGTTCCTTATAGATTTTGGATACTAGCCCTTTATCTGATATGTCGTTTGCAAATATCTTCTCCCATTCTGTCAGTTGTCTTTTGGTTTTGTGAACTGTTTCCTTTGCTGTGCAAAAGCTTTGGATCTTGATGAAATCCCAATAGTTCATTTTTGCCCTTGCTTCCCTTGCCTTTGCCGTTGTTCCTAGGAAGATGTTGCCACAGCTGAGGTCGAAGAGGTTGCTGCCTGCATTCTCCTCAAGGATTTTGATGGATTCCTTTCTCACATTGAGGTCCTTCATCCATTTGGAGTCTATTTTCGTGTGTGGTGTAAGGAAGTGGTCCAATTTCATTTTTCTGCATGTGGCTGTCCAATTTTCCCAGCACCATTTATTGAAGAGGCTGTCTTTTTTCCATTGGACATTCTTTCCTGCTTTGTCGAAGATTAGTTGACCATAGAGTTGAGGGTCGATTTCTGGGCTCTCTATTCTGTTCCACTGATCTGTGTCTGTTTTTGTGCCAGTACCATGCTGTCTTGATGATGACAGCTTTGTAATAGAGCTTGAAGTCCGGAATTGTGATGCCACCAACTTTGGCTTTGTTCTTCAATATTCCTTTGGCTATTCGAGGTCTTTTCTGG
This sequence comes from Meles meles, assembly GCF_922984935.1. Taxonomy (NCBI): domain Eukaryota; kingdom Metazoa; phylum Chordata; class Mammalia; order Carnivora; family Mustelidae; genus Meles; species Meles meles. The sequence goes on along the minus strand of NC_060071.1, from coordinate 145,821,297 downwards.
TTCCATATAAATTTGAGGATTATTTGTTCCATTTCTTTGAAAAAAATGGATGGTATTTTGATAGGGATTGCATTAAATGTGTAGATTGCTTTAGGTAGCATAGACATTTTCACAATATTTATTCTTCCAATCCAGGAGCATGGAACATTTTTCCATTTTTTGGTGTCTTCCTCAATTTCTTTCATGAGTACTTTATAATTTTCTGTGTATAGATTCTTAGTCTCTTTGGTTAGGTTTATTCCAAGGTATCTTATAGTTTTGGGTACAATTGTAAATGGGATTGACTCCTTAATTTCTCTTTCTTCAGTCTTGTTGTTGGTGTACAGAAATGCAACTGATTTCTGTGCATTGATTTTATATCCTGACACCTTACTGAATTCCTGTACAAGTTCTAGCAGTTTTGGAGTGGAGTCTTTTGGGTTTTCCACATATAGTATCATATCATCTGCGAAGAGTGATAGTTTGACTTCTTCTTTACCAATTTGGATGCCTTTAATTTCTTTTTGTTGTCTGATTGCTGAGGCTAGGACTTCTAGTACTATGTTGAATAGCAGTGGTGATAATGGACATCCCTGCCGTGTTCCTGACCTTAACGGAAAAGCTTTCAGTTTTTCTCCATTGAGAATGATATTTGCAGTGGGTTTTTCATAGATGGCTTTGATAATATTGAGGTATGTGCCCTCTATCCCTACACTTTGAAGAGTTTTGATCAGGAAGGGATGCTGTACTTTGTCAAATGCTTTTTCAGCATCTATTGAGAGTATCATATGGTTCTTGTTCTTTCTTTTATTAATGTGTTCTATCACATTGATTGATTTGCGGATGTTGAACCAACCCTGCAGCCCTGGAATAAATCCCACTTGATCGTGGTGAATAATCCTTTTAATGTACTGTTGAATCCTATTGGCTAGTATTTTGGCGAGAATTTTTGCGTCTGTGTTCATCAAGGATATTGGTCTGTAGTTCTCTTTTTTGGTGGGATCCTTGTCTGGTTTGGGGATCAAGGTGATGCTGGCCTCATAAAATGAGTTTGGAAGTTTTCCTTCCATTTCTATTTTTTGGGACAGTTTCAGGAGAATAGGAATGAGTTCTTCTTTAAATGTTTGGTAGAATTCCCCTGGGAAGCCGTCTGGCCCTGGGCTTTTGTTTGTTTGGAGATTTTTGATGACTGTTTCAATCTCCTTACTGGTTATGGGCCTGTTCAGGTTTTCTATTTCTTCCTGGTTCAGTTGTGGTAGTTTATATGTCTCTAGGAATGCATCCATTTCTTCCAGATTGTCCAATTTGTTGGCGTAGAGTTGCTCATAGTATGTTCTTATAATTGTCTGTATTTCTTTGGTGTTAGTTGTGATCTCTCCTCTTTCATTCATGATTTTATCGATTTGGGTCCTTTCTCTTTTCTTTTTGATGAGTCTGGCCAGGGGTTTATCAATCTTATGGATTCTTTCAAAGAACCAGCTCCTAGTTTCATTGATTTGTTCTATTGTTTTTTTGGTTTCTATTTCATTGATTTCTGCTCTGATCTTTATGATTTCTCTTCTCCTGCTGGGTTTAGGGTTTCTTTCTTGTTCTTCTTTCTCCAGCTCCTTTACGCGTAGGGTTAGGTTGTGTACTTGAGACCTTTCTTGTTTCTTGAGAAAGGCTTGTACCGCTATATATTTTCCTCTCAGGACTGCCTTTGCTGTGTCCCACAGATTTTGAACTGTTGTGTTTTCATTATCATTTGTTTCCATGAATTTTTTCAATTCTTCTTTAATTTCCTGGTTAACCCATTCATTCTTTAGAAGGATGCTGTTTAGTCTCCATGTATTTGGGTTCTTTCCAGCTTTCCTCTTGTGATTGAGTTCTAGCTTCAGAGCATTGTGGTCTGAAAATATGCAGGGAATAATCCTAATCTTTTGATACCAGTTGAGACCTGATTTGTGACCCAGGATGTGATCTATTCTGGAGAAGGTTCCATGTGCACTAGAGAAGAATGTGTATTCTGTTGCTTTGGGATGAAATGTTCTGAATATATCTGTGATGTCCATCTGGTCCAATGTGTCATTTAAGGCCTTTATTTCCTTGTTGATCTTTTGCTTGGATGATCTGTCCATTTCAGTGAGGGGAGTGTTCAAGTCCCCTACTATTATTGTATTATTATTGATGTGTTTCTTTGATTTTGTTATTAATTGGTTGATATAGTTGGCTGCTCCCACGTTAGGGGCATAGATATTTAAAATGGTTAGATCTTCTTGTTGGACAGACCCTTTGAGTAGGATATAGTGTCCTTCCTCATCTCTTATTATAGTCTTTGGCTTAAAATCTAATTGATCTGATATAAGGATTGCCACTCCAGCTTTCTTCTGATTCCCATTAGCATGGTAAATTGTTTTCCACCCCCTCACTTTAAATCTGGAGGTGTCTTCGCGTCTAAAATGAGTTTCTTGTAGGCAACATACTGATGGGTTTTGTTTTTTTGTCCATTCTGATACCCTGTGTCTTTTGATTGGGGCATTTAGCCCATTAACATTCAGGGTAACTATTGAGAGATATGAATTTAGTGCCATTATTAGCCTGTAAGGTGACTGTTCCTGTATATTGTCTCTGTACCTTTCTGACCTACTACTTTTAGGCTCTCTCTTTGCTTAGAGGACCCCTTTCAATATTTCCTGTAGAGCTGGTTTGGTGTTTGCAAATTCTTTCAGTTTTTGTTTGTCCTGGAAGCTTTTGATCTCTCCTTCTATTTTCAATGATAGCCTAGCTGGATAGAGTATTCTTGGCTGCATGTTTTTCTCGTTGAGTGCTCTGAATATATCATGCCAGCTCTTTCTGGCCTGCCAGGTCTCTGTGGATAAGTCTGCCGCCAATCTAATATTTTTACCATTGTATGTTACAGACTTCTTTTCTCGGGCTGCTTTCAGGATTTTCTCTTTGTCACTAAGACTTGTCAATTTTACTATTAGGTGACGGGGTATGGACCTATTCTTGTTGACTTTGAGGGGGGTTCTCTGCATCTCCTGGATTTTGATGCTTGTTCCCTTTGCCATATTAGGGAAATTCTCTCCAATGATTCTCTCCAATAGACCTTCTGCTCCCCTCTCTGTTTCTTCTTCTTCTGGAATCCCAATTATTCTAATGTTGTTTCGTCTTATGGTGTCACTTATCTCTCGAATTCTCCCCTCATGGTCCAGTAGCTGTTTGTCCCTCTTTTGCTCGGCTTCCTTATTCTCTGTCATTTGGTCTTCTATATCACTAATTCTTTCTTCTGCCTCATTTATCCTAGCAGTGAGAGCCTCCATTTTTGATTGCACCTCATTAATAGCTTTTTTGATTTCAACTTGGTTAGATTTTAGTTCTTTAATTTCTCCAGAAAGGGCTTTAATATCTCCAGAGAGGGTTTCTCTAATATCTTCCATGCCTTTTTCGAGCCCGGCTAGAATGTTCAGAATCGTCATTCTGAACTCTTGATCTGACATATTACCAGTGTCTGTGTTGATTAGGTCCCTAGCCTTCAGTACTGTCTCTTGTTCTTTTGTTTGTGGTGATTTTTTCCGCCTTGTCATTTTGTCCAGATAAGAGGATATGAAGGAGCAAATAAACTACTAAAAGGGTGGCAAAGACCCCAGAAAAATGCGCTGTAACCAAATCAGAAGAGACCCCTAATTGTGGGCAGGAGAAAGGGGATAAAAACAGGTACTGAAAAAAAAGGAAAAAAAAAGGAAAAAAAGAAAAAAATTTAAAAAATAAAACAAAAAAATATAAAAAAGAAAGAAAAAATATATATATTTAGATGAACTAGTCAAAAAACGTTAAAAAAGAAAAGGGTAAAAGTTTTAAAAAATTTAGCAGAAGAAGAAAAAAGGAAAAAGAAAAAAAAATTGAAAAAAGAAAAAAAAATTGAAAAAAGAAAAAAAAATTGAAGTAGCCGCAAGACTAAAGAATCATGGGGAGAAAGCCATGAGTTCCGTGCTTTGCTTTTTCCTCCTCTGGAATTGCGCTGCTGTCTTAGGAATTGAATCTGCTTTCTCCTTGATAGATGAACTTCGTCCTGGCTGGATATTTTGTTGATCTTCTGGGGGAGGGGCGTGTTGTAGTGACTCTCAAGTGTCTTTGCCCGAGGCGGGATTGCACCGCCCTTACCGGCGGCCGGACTAAGTAATCAGCTCGGGTTCGCTTTTGGGAGCTTCTGTTCCCTGAACGCTTTCCGTAGAGTTCCGGAGGACGGGAATGAAAATGGCGGCCTCCCAGTCTCCGGCCCGGAGGAGCCGAGAGCCTGGGGCCCCACTCCTCAGTGCGCCCCCAGAGGACAGCACCCAATCACTCCCGTATCCCCAACCTCCAGCCGCACTCCGAGCTCATCCAGCCCGCGACCAGTTCAAGGTAACCCCGAGCTGAGAGTTCAGTCCTCGGCTCTGTCTCTGCAGCCGGCTTCTCCGTTCTAATACCTGTGAGCTCTCCGACACTCTGACACCCCCGATCCTTCTGTGACCCTGCAGGACCTGGGGCCACGCTGACCCCGCGTGGGCTTCACCCCGGTTTAGCCCCTGGAGCAATGTCCCTCAGTGGAACAGACTTTTAAAAGTCCTGATTTTGTGCTCCGTTCCTCCGCCGCTTGCTGGGAGCCGGCCCCTCCCCCCGCGGTCTATCTTCCCGTCGTTTTAGATTCACTTCTCCGCCAGTCCTACCTTTCAGAAAGTGGTTGATTTTCTGTTTCTAGAGTTGCTGTTCTTCTTCTCTTCGCTCTCCCGTTGGATTTGTAGGTGTTTGCAATGTTTAGATAAGCTATCGAGCTGATCTCCTGCTACCTGATGTAGTCTCAGGCTGCTACTTCTCCGCCATCTTGACTCCTCCCCTCCCATGTCCCTCTTGGTGCTGATCACTTTTCCTTTCTCTCCCATGACCCTCGGTCTTCAGAGAAGCTTAGCTGGCCAGGACCCTGCCCTCTGCAGCTCACACTAGTGGGGAGAGAAGGAAACCAGACATCGAGCAAGTCTCGTTCTATAAAAGGTCAACTGTTGCCAAGAGCGTGTGGGGGGCTGTTGCAAGGGAAGCCCCTTCCGGGAGGCGGTGCGGAGGCAAGCCCTATGGGGATCTGGGCAAATGACTTCCAGCAAAGGATGTAAGGCCACTGCGTGGAGGTGGCCGTGTGTTGAGGTGTTGGTGACGGACAGGGGCTGGGAAGCTGGTGGGCGATGAGGTCAGGTGCTAACAGGAGGGAGAGGCTGGCAGTGAGCACAACACACAGGGCCTCGAAGGCCGAGGTAAGGGTTGGTTTTGGCTCTGGATGAGTTGACATAATGGGTGGTGGGTTCTAGGCAGAGGCGTGAGCTGATCTGGGGTGTGAGAAATCCTGGTGAGTGGGGAGGCACTGTGTCTCCTTCTGGGTCCTGACAGGCGGACAGGCTGAGGTCCGGGCACAGTCCCTACTTTGTGGTCGAAGGGAGATCACCTTGGTCAGGTGCAGGGTTCGCTGGAGAACAAGGGATGCCAGGGAAGCAGCTACTTCAGGGAAGGATATTAGCACAATGACTGATACAGCTTCCCTCCGTTGGGCACTCACCATGGGCCACACAGGTGTTCAAAGCTTTATGGGAGTCATTTTTTTACAACAGTGCCAGCAGTGGGTCCCCTGTGATCCCCACTTAGCAGATGGGAAAACTGAGGCATGCAGAGGTTTAGTGCCTGACCCAACGTCTCATGGCCAGGAAGGCTGAAGGGGGATTTGAGACCAGGTGTGTCTGGTGGGAAGACCGGTGTCAACCCCCTCCTGCCCTGTGCAGCTAACTGAACTCAGAAGTGAAGGAGGAGGAGATCTTTTTGTCCTTGAGACCTGACTCCTCTATTGGTCTTTGAACCATGGGGCTGGCGGCTGAGCACAGGTGGGCAACCAACTTTCTCGAGACCCATTACTACCAAAGCTCTTACTGAGCATCTGTTAGGAGCCAGACCCTTCGCTGGACACCGTGGCTGTCAGGAGGTGGGGTGGGAGAGCGACTCAGACCTAGTGCCCGTCCTTAAATGTTTCCATTTAGCAAGACCTACTGATGGGCAAGACATGTGTTCAATATTTATTAAGAAAACCTTTATTGTTCCTTAGAACACTATTACTACCAATCAAAGCCCAAAGGTGGGTTTTATTTATGGCCGTTTTATGGAAGGGGCAACCAAGTGCAGGGAGCCAAATCGCCTGCTCAAGGCCAAGGCTGAGCCAGATCCATATCCAGCCAAGGGCGTTTTCTGGATCCCAAGGACCAGCGCTATATACGCGAAGTTTGTGTTTTCTCATTTTAATAGTGCGTCACCTTCTGAAGGGACTTGTTCGTGAATGTTGGCCGGGTGCCCGAGTACTATATGGGATTCGTTTAGACTCAGGCTCTGGCAAATCTGATTTTTACTGAAAATTACCCATTTTTTAACATTTAAAATGTTATCGAGCCATGTGGCCATTGCCGTCTTGGGCAGAAAACATCTTGGATGAATTTGCATTTTTAATTCTTGGCATTTTTATTTTGCTTCAGTTCCCAAAGAGAATTTTTTTTTTCTTCTTAAAAAAAAAAAGAAATTAAAGAAAGAAGGCAGCCCGCAACAGGGCCAGGGTGCCAAGAGAACATAATAATAGTAGTAATGTGTGTTCCTTCGCTGCTAATTGCACCAAATTTTACCATGTGCTCCAGAAGCGGAGCCTGCCTGCTACTCTCCAAACCCAATTGCTCCTGCAGCCACTTAGCAGTGGTGAGATAATCGCTCCTTAATGGGCCGGCTCCTCCCAAGGGTGGCTGCCCGCTGAGAGGGCAGGGGCTTGCTTGGCAAGTGCGGGAGGGGCAGCACCCCGGGGCTGGCATTGCTGAGCGGTGTACTGTGCCTTCTCCTCACCTTCTCCCCATGCGGGGCTCCCGTGGGGGCCCAGGGGTCTCACAGGGCTGGAGGAGTTGTGCCAATGGGTGTCAGAACTGGACCGGACTTCAGAGGCCAGGGGACCATGTTCCAGAAGGGAAATCTGAGGCTGAACGTAGGAAGAGACACTGAGGGCTCTTTACCATGCAGCGATAGTGTCTTGAGTGCCTATCACGTGCAGAGTCGCAGAGAAGGTAGATGGCCCAGGCGAAGGACAGCCAGGGGCACAGACTACTTGGATGCATCGTGGCATGTGCCAGGAGACTGAGCTGCAGAGCTCTGGGATCGCAAAGTCAAGGCCCATCCTGGCACTGTACCCCTTTCCCAGTAAACCTCACACAACCCTGGCGACAGGCATCCGATCTGTATGTTACAGATGAGGAAGGCCGGGCATGGAGGTGGACCAGGAGGAGGACCAGGCACGCTCAGCTTATAGAGAAGAAGTTGATGTTTGGAGTGAAGGGTGTCCTGCCGCATGCACCCCACTATTGGGAACACGGCGATGAACACAGCCAGGAGCCTGACCTGCAAGGAACTACAGATCCGGTGAGGGGAACAGAGACAACAGTTCATAAGGAAGATGGTTTCAGATGTCATTACCTCACAGAAGAAAATACAGCAGGACCCCTGGAAGAGGGGGACGCAGGGGAGTATGGAAGCTGCTGGAAAGTTCTGGAAGCCACTTCCATGTGTCATAGAGATAGAAAGGCCCTGGAGGCCAGCCGGGGTGCATGTGTGTGGACTCAACCTGCCTCCTTGCTTGAGCTCCCCCTTTCTCTAGCTGTGTGGCCGTGGCTGAGTTACTCAACCTCTCAGGGTTCTGATTTCGAAGTCCATGGAATGAATGGTCATGGTACGCAGCACACAAGACTGTCGTGCAGGCCAAAGGAACTATTTATACACATAAAATACATCAATATACATATATATCACATTTAGCTAAGGGCCCGCCAGGGACTAAGCCCTCAGTGTGTGCCTGTGGGATCATTTTTTTACCTCTCCCAGAGCCAGAGTACAAATCCCACACCCCGTCAAATCTTTCTCTCCCTCCAGCGACTCTGACTTGTGGGGCCATTCAGCCTGCTTTGCGAAGTGAGGAAGCCACATTTGAATTTGTTGAAAAAACAAAAAACAAAAAACAACAAAAGCCCCAAACCAAACAAACACTGCGCGACACGGGCCGCTGTTTCCTTCAGCCGGCGTCTTCCACAATATGGTGCGGTGGGCCGGGAAAGCTTGGCCACAGATGGCGTGCTTGGTACCAGCCCTGTTTTCTAAATACCCAGTTCCTCAGTGTAAATGATAATGCTCAGACACATGGTGCCGCTTGGCTCCCGGGAGGCTCCAGCAACAACGCTTTTCTTGGCCTGCCGCCCCGGGTCCGGCTTTCTTCCTCCAGATGGCAGGCATCAGAATCCTTCGAGACATGGGATGCGGATACTGACACTCAGGTTGGAGACGGGATGGTCCCTCGGACCCTGGAGGGGCCACGCCTTACAACTTGCTCTCCCACCTGTGGCCTCGTGGCCCCACACGGGAGATGGGGTGCAGGCGGGAGTCCTGCGGGGGAACCTCGAAGAGACATCCACAGTGGGCCTGGGACTTGAACCCAGCTCTTCCCTGCCTGGGCCATTGAAGCTAATTTCTCTTTCAGGAGAAGTGCGCATTCCTGGGGAGGTGTCCACAGAACTCCTCCCTCAAAGGCAAACCGGGAGGGTGAGGGAGGAGATGGAGGCCTTCATCTCCCACACAAAGGAAGAAGCCTCCGCGTTGGCACCTTCGGGCATGTAGGCAACCCAGCAGAGTGGCAAGAAAGTGAACTTGGCATCCCTACAGGCTTGACTTTGAATTCTGCTTTCACTCTGTATCAGGGACTTCACATTGTCGGAGCTCTCCAAAGCCCACTTTCTTTATCTGTAAAATGAAATGAGGTACCGAGAGCGGGGCTTGGGGGAGCAGGCAGGGAGGGGACACATTGTCTGCGGGGAATTTAAACAAACAAATAGAACCAACTCAGACTGAGCCGGTTTTTCAGGATCACAATGCACCGACAACTCCGAACAATGTCAGTGACAGAATGCTCCTCCCCGAAATATTCTTTTGTTGTTGTTTCTTTTTATCAATTGCTGCATTTAATGATGAGTCTAACTATTTCTGTCAGCTTCAAAATCACGTATTTTCCTTCAATATCTATTGTATCCTGTATGAAGTTACGTTGTCAGCCCCTAACTTGTGATGAGCGGGTTCAATTCCATGCAAACATTCGGCCAGTGAGTTCCCAATAGCATGGAAACATTGGAGCTGCTTTGGGCATCCTGCGGTACTCTATGTTCTCATATTTACTTATTTATTCATTTTTTATTTTTAAAAAGATTTAATTTGTTTATTTTGAGAGAGAGAGAATGTGAAAGCAAGCATGAGCAGAGGGGAGGGCAGAGGGAGAGGGAGGGCAGAGGGAGAGGGAGAAGCAGACTCCCTGCTGAGCAGGGAGCCTGATGTAGAACTCCATCCCAGGATCCTGGACTCATGACCTGAGCTGAAGATAGGTGCCAAACTCACTGAGCCACCCAGGTGCCATGTATGTTCTTGTATTTAAACGGTAGATTTGAAATATAACAACAACATCATAATGATCAGAAAAACAGAGAAACAGAGCTTAAGTTATTTGAATTAGATGACATCATACACGGAAAGTTCTTGCCCAAGGGTAGCACCTGACACTTGGCAGTTACTCAGGAAATCTGAGTTACCCTTCATCTGGAAACATGGGCCCTTCAGTTATAAAAATAGGCACAGTAACATCGTATAGGGTTTTGGGTTCAAATCCCAGTGTTCCTACATTTTGGCACATCCCATAACTCTGTGAGGACTAGTTTCCTTTTCTGGAAAAAATAAATCATACTATCTACGCCAGTGCAATGCAGTGAGCTTGCCTCCCCAAGGATCTGGCTGGGGCTATGGCTTTCTTCTACTAGAGATCTTGTCTAATCCCACCAGCCTCTGACCCTGACCCTCTTTATCCTTTTAGAGTCTCCACCTAATCTTGGTTCCCCAAGATTGGCTTTTCCCAGGGACATAGAGTTTGACTCCCTGTAGTAGTTTGGGATTTTGATTGTAAGAAATAGAAACATACTTGGTTAATCTGAGCAAATTTGGTGGAAGGATATCATGGGCTGTATGTGTATTGGGATATGGAGGAATTCCTGACATGGGACAGAAGCCCTGAAACCATACTGGGAATGGGCAGACACAAGGGAACCAAGAGAACTCAAAGAGACAAGGGTCAGGAAGCACAAAGTCCAGATACAATTTGGTGAGTGGAGCAGCCTGGCCAGGAACCCAACATCACTTCTTTTTTTGCTGTCACAGCTGCAATGACCTACTTCCCTCACCTTCTCTGATGTGATGATTCAAGTTTCGAATCCTAGGAAGCAGGCCCTGATTGGCTGACCTTAGGTCATAGTGCCCAATCCCTCATTTACCAGGGGCAGGGAGCATCAGAATCTGATCCTCTAGGCTTCCAAAGTGGGCATCTTGTTCTGGAATTCCTATCAGAGATAATTTTCTCCAAAACTATGAGACGCTCTCAGGGAGGGGGACTAGATATGGGGCAATTGGATCTATCGGGAATCCACTGCACTCCCAGTTGGCTCTTCTTTTCACTTCCTTAGTAGATGTCCTAGCCAGGTCCCCACTTGGTCCACCCAAGAGATGTTCTCACAATACCTGATGGCTTTGAAAAACTTGACTTCTAGACTTAGGTCTGAGATGAACAATGTTCTGTCCGAATCATTGGACAGACTAGCATTTTTGCTGCCTCTGGCAAGGGATGGAGGTGAAGAAAGAAAACTTGTATTTAATAAGCTCTTAGTACATGCAAGAGATTGTACTGTTCACTTCACATTCATTCGTCTGTTAAAATTATCGCTTAAGTCTTGGACTTTTATGCCATCATTCCTATTTTACAGATGGAAAACTGAGGTTCAGTGTACTCAGATGGAATTACTCATTATTTCATTTAGGATTCTTGGATATGCCATCAAAAATAACCAGAATTAATTGTAGAAGAATGAAGTCGGGAGTGATGGAATTGAATCACATGATACAGATTTGGAGAAGACAGGAATCAGGAATTCCCTCTAGATATTATAGTAGAAACCAAGGGTTTGTTTTGGAACTAATTTGTTCTAATGGTCTGGAAATAATTTTGCCAAATCTATGTCATTGTGGTGAAGGTTTAAATTTTTGGGAGGGAGAGTCTAATTGGTTTAGGTTGGGTGACTTTTCTGGGTGTACAACCTGGGCAGTCCCATAGAGGCCTGCCCTTAGAAGAGCTCTGTAATTGATCTCGTGCTTTGCTGCTGCCATATTGAAATTCTTCAGGTTCCTTCCTTCCGTCCTTCCTTCCTTTCCTTCCTTTTCTCCGTCTCTCTCTTTTTTTAAAACAAGACACCTCACAAATTATGTAGCTAGTTCTGCATTAGTTAGGTGAATGCGATGCTCTTTGATTGACAATTCTATCAAGATTGCATACAATGGTGATTAGGTAATTTTCTAAAGCATTATTGGAAGAATGTCATCATAAGAAGGGGGGATGAATGCCAGCCAGGCAGGTGTGCAGGCAAAAACAAGTGGTGTTCACTTCTGTCTGTACCCTGTCAGTCCAATATCCCCACATACCCCTTCCCTCTCACATACAATTTTACTTTGCATCACTAGTTCAGTGACCAGAAGTATTCAAAGGACCCTGACTTAACCACAAAGAAGGCTGGAAAATAAAGTTCTCAGGATTCAGAAGTGATTTTAAAGCTCATCTAGCTAATCACTGACATGACCTCTTTGCCCATAATCATAAACTACCCCAAATTATATACTATGTGTTTTGTATCATATATTTTAGAATGATTGTCAATAGATGAGCAAGGAATGCACTATACAATGAAAAATGTGGGCAAGATGGCAGGTGGGAAAAGAATAGAAATTATGAGAGGATGAAGAGACATGGAATATAGAAGGAGAAGCTTCAACACAAATCTAATCTATTGGGTATAAATTACTGAAAAAGAAAGGATGAAAGAGAAATTAAGGGTCATAGAAGATGGAAAATGAAGCTCCAACATATGGCAGGAGGGAGAGACTGGGATAAAGGACAGCGAAGTGGTATTTTAAAACAATAATTGCTGAAAAATTTTCAGAAGTGCGGGAAGACCCATTAAGCTCCACACTTAGACACTTAATAGCAAAACTGTGGAATATCAAGGAGAGAGAAAAATCCTAAAGGCCACCATGGAATAAAACACAGTTTACCTTCAACAGAACAACAATCAGATTGTTATCCAAATTCTCATGAGCAGTATCATATGCCAGAAATAAATGGAATATCTTTGAAGTTGAGAGATAATAATTATGAACCTATAATTCTATACCAACCTAAACTATAATTTAAGAGCAAGGATGACAAAGATATTTTTAGAAAAATCAGAACATAGAATAGAAATGAATACTGTGGATGTTCTCTAACATAATTTTTAAATAAATTACTTTAACAAGAAAAAAATATTCCAGATGGAAAGATTGTGATGCAAGATAAACAGTGCTAAAATTTAATGACAAACACCAGAATGATAGAGTGCATGACTTCTGAGCCAGTAGTGGAAAATAAAAGAAATATAGAAAACTTAATTAATCCAACAATAGAAACGAAAGGAGAAAAAAACAAAAAAAGCAAAAAGGAAACAAGAAGGCAGAAATAAGTCCACATGCATTACTAACCACAATAAATGTACATAGGTTAAACTTAAAATTAAAAGAGAGACTTCAGATTAGATTAAAAATCTAAAAGCATATGATGATTATAATAGACATACTTGAAAAATTCAGGTGCTTGGAAATTCAGGGGTATAGAGAAGATATATTAGGCATTTACTGACCAAAAGGAAGGTACCATAGTGGTTTTGCTAATGGACAGCATAGAATTTAGTATGAATAACATTAGAAGGAATATTAGAGGCTCGTTTCATATTGATAAAAGAGCAACCCACCAAGATGACACAAAAATCATTAATTTGTATGCACCTAACTATACAGCCTCAAAATACAAGGAGTAACAACTGTCAAAACAGGAGTAATTGATAAGACTTATGATAATGATAAAAGGTTTATACCTAGTTCCCAGAAATGGACTGATCAGATGAACAAGCAATTAGTACAGATATGCAAAGATAATCTTGATCTGGCAGAAAATTTATAAAAACTTGCTCTTCAGAGAACATGTATTAATTCCAAGCACATATTGAATATTTGCCAGAAAATGAAATTTTAGGCCATTAAGGAAGTCACAACGTGTTCTAAATAATAGTCATGATTCAAACCACATCCTCTGATCAAAATGAGATAAAATGAAGTATCAGCAATAAAAATAAAATTATTTCTCATACATTTGGAGACAGTGAATAAAAAAACAAAGTTCTAAATAATCCATGAGTTAAACAGAAAAATCAGGAGGGAAATGCTAAAATACGTAGACATGAATTATAATGAAATTGCTATATATAATAACTTAGATGATGCAGATAAAGTCATACTTAGAGGAAAATTAATAGTTTCATGTGCATTTATTAGGAAACAAAAGAGCCCATAAATACACGAGTTGAGGGTACAGTTTAAGAAACAAAAAGAATCCCCCCCACAATAGTCTCCTCTAAAAAAGACAAGATGTAGAAATAGTTGATGCAAATGGATTCATCATCTGATTATGCTTAAATCCACTGCGCTTTCCAAATTTGTCAGAGTTTTGCATTGACTGAAACAGTAGAATTGAATATGGGTGTGATAAGGATTATCATATCTGTATTTGTCAAGTATTCAATGATTGAAATTCCTAGAGGGATATGGTATTTATTTTTATCTTTTTATTTTGAAATGATTTCAGACTTACAGAGAAGTTGCAAGATAACACAAAGAGCTATTTGAGAATTGGTTGTTGACATCATGTCCCGTTACTGCAGAGTATTTCAGTACATAAAGAAAAAAAGGATATGATTGTATATAACCACAATACAACCATCAGAATCAGAAAATTATTACTGTTACATTACTACTATCCATCAATAGACCGCATTCAATTTTGTTAATGTCCCAATAATGGCCTATATAGCAAAATAATATAGGATCATATGTTGTATAAACTTGTCATGTCTCTGTAATGTCAAGACAGGAATAGTTTCTCAGTGTTTCCTTGACTTTCAACCATGATGTTTTAGAAGATTATAGATCAATTATTTGTAAAATGCCTACCAGTTTGATTCTCTCTGATGTTTCCTGATGATTAAATTCAGGGTATGCTTCTTTATTAGGAATGTCATAGAAATGATGGCTCTGTTCATCTGGTTTCATACTGCATTAGTCTGCTTGGACTGCCATAACACAATATTACAGAATGGGTGTTTTCAATAAGAGATATTTATATCTCACAGTTCTGGAGTCTGGAAGTCCAAGATCAAGGTTCTGGCTAATTTGGTTCCTGGTGAGGGCTCTCTTTCTGGTTTCAGATGATTGCCTCTTCACCATGTCCTCACATGGTGGAGAGAGAGCAAGACTAAGAGAGAGAGAGAGAGAGTGCTCTGATGTCTCTCCCCCCCCCACTTTTTTTTTTAATAAGGACACAAACCCTATCAGATTAGGACTTCACCCTATCAGTTCATTTAACTTTTATCACCTTATTATAGGCCCTATCTCCCAATACAGTCACACTAGGGGGTAGGCTTTAACATATGAATTTTGGGGGGACACAATTCAATTAATTATATCCAGCTTCGACATTTGTTCCATAAAGTGCAGTAGTCTTACTTGATTTCCCTGCCTTAATCCTCCACTCAGTGGTCCATAACACATTATCAAGTGGTATTTTCCCCATTACTGGTTTTGAAACTTTTTTCCACTGGTGATATCTGTTAAGCTTCCCCACTATAAAGTTTCCTTTCTTCTTTTGTAACTAATAAGTATTTTGGGGAGAAGTATTGGAAACTATGTGAATGTCCCACTTTTATCAAATCTTTATTATAATTTTATTATCTATTGATGTTTCTTGGCTGAATTAATTATTACTATGATGGCTGCCAAATAAGTATTTCCTAATTCTATCATTCTTTGTACATGTATTAGTTGGCATGTTACTTTAAGAAAAAGCTTTCCTTTCTCCTCACTTATTTTTTGTTTACAGCAGAATAAACCATGGATTCTATTTTATTCAGTGGATATAATCTGTTAGCACCATTATTTTTTTGGTCCTCCAATGGTCTCTTATTTGGTCTTTCTACAAATTAGTTATTGATACTGGACTTGTTCTTTCATCATAAACAGCTAGAACACTAGACAAAGCATATATAACAACAGTTCAGACATTTGACAACAGACAGAGAAGGACTGTGATTATTAGAAAAAATGAAACAAGCAATATGAACCCTGTTACTACCTTAGGTTTCTTCCTGAACAAATGTTATGACCCTGATGCATGAGAGGGGGATCTCAAGTGAGTACAGCAAATTTGGTGAGATATAGCAACAAAAGTCAAATTTATGGAGAACTGACATGGTTAGAATCTGTGGAGCAGAGTACAAGAGAAAAGATAATTGCACAGAGAATGATCTCCAGAAATTTTCAGAAATTTCACAAGTCTTTGATTGAATGCAGATCTACAAATACACAGGGTGAGACTTGATGAGGCTGTGCAAAGAAAACCATAGAAGAAAAAACAACCTGTGTGGAGTGCTAAGCCAAAAAACTACCACAACTCACAGAAAATTGTGAGCCATTCAACTTAAAGTGAACCAGAGTGGAGGGACCTTGTTCAGTACTGGGGGAGTTCATTAGAGATTCCAGAAAAACCATGCTTTAAGGATATGGCTACATGAACCATTGCATTAAATTGACTCTAGACTTACTCTAACATATTTTTCTAACACATTTCTGGAGGGGAATGTTCACTTGTAAGTGAATTATCTGCCTGCCAGAACAAAGCTCAACACTCTTTGATGAGAGAAAGCAAAATCCACCTGCTCTGCAGTGTAACAGTTACAATGTCCAGCATCTAGTTTAAAATTACTAGCCAGGTGAAAAATCAGGAAAAATGTGGCCCATAACACAGAGAAAGAAAATTAATAAAGTCAGACTTTATGTACATAGTGTACATAGTGGAATTATGTACATAGTGGAATTATGGGGCAAGGAGTGTATAGCTTTTATAAATATGCTCAAGAATTTAAAGGAAACATCAACATCATGAGAAGAGAAATAGAAACTATAAAAAAAGAAGCAAATGGATCTTCTAGACCTCAAAAGTATAATCTACGTATGAAAAATCATATTAAAAGTATAAAAAAATATAAAAAAGAAGCTTCAGAAGAAAAGACTGAAGAGAGAGTCATAGGAACAATCCAAAATGAAGAACAAAAGTTAAAAGACTGAAAAAAAAAATGAACAGTGTCAGTCACTCATGATACAATTGTACACAGTCTAATTTCTGTGTAATAGTCGTTCTAGAAAGGTAAGAGAGAATGGGGCAGAAAAAATTATTTGTGGAAATAAGAATCAAATTTCCCCCAATTTTGTGAGAAATATGAATCCATAGATCAATAAATATCAGTGACTACCAAGCAAGATAAATAAAAAAAGATACACATCAGCTCATATTATAATCAAATTTCTCAAAACCAGTGACAAAGAGAAAAATCCTAAAAGCCTGCAGAGATAAAAGACATATTATATATAGCTAACAGAGTTAAAAAACAGCCTCTAGCTTCTCTCAGAAGCAGTATAATTCAGGTGATACAACAATGATATATTTATCTTATTTTATTTTTTAAGTAGGTTCCATGCCAAGTGTAAGTCTTGAACTCACAACCGTGAGATCAGGAGTCACATGCTCTACTGACCAAGCCAGCCCGATGCCCCTATGATGATATCTTTAAAGAGTTGAAAGGAAAACCCCACAAAATCCTGGTAACTAGAATTTTATATCCAGCAAAAATATCCTTCAAAAGTAGAGGTGAAATAAAGATAATTTTAAGCAGACAAAGCTGAGAAATATTGACACCAGGAGGCCTATAGTACCTACAATCTTCCTTCAAACTGAAAAAATTAATGTTATTAAATCAACTTTTTAAATCAACTTTTAAGTTTGAAGGAAAATAATTCTATGTGGAAGCACAAATGTATAGAAAAGTGTCAGAAATGTCAAATATATGTGTATATGTGAGTATCTTTATTTGTTCTTATTTATATTTTTCAGAAAAGCTGGCCATTTAAAATTTATTTATTTGTTTGTTTATTTATTTGAGAGAGTGGGGGCAGAGGGAGAGACTCTCAAGCAGACTCCCTGCTGAGCATGGAGGCCAATGCAGGGCTCAGTCTTATGACCCATGAGATCATGACCTGAGCTGAAACGGAGTCAGTTGCCTAACAAACTGAGTCATCCAGGTACCCCCAAAAGATGATTGTTTAAATAAAAATAACAATATAGTCTGGGACTTGTATATAGAAGTGAAATGTGTGTCAACAATAGTAAGAGAGCTGGAGGAGCTATATTAATATCAGACAAACTAGACATCAAGAAGAGATATATTACCAAAGATAAGGAGGGACATTTATAAATTATAAATGGCCAACTTATCAAGAAGATGTAACAGTTTTAAATGTGTATGGACATAATATTAGAACTTCCAAGTACGTAAAGGAGAAATGGACAGAATCAAAATGAGAAATAGATACATCTTTAACTTTAGTTTAAGATTTTTGACACTTCTCTCAGTAATTGATAGAATGAAAAATAAATCAGTAAGAAGAAAAGAAAAAACTTAAACAACGCCATCAGTCTACTTGACCTAATTGACACTCATAGACTACTCCACACAAATGGGAAAAAGAAAATACATTCTTTTTAAGTGGATCATTCATCATGATGGCCCATATGCTGGGCTATAGGATAAGTCTGAATAAGGTCTAAAAAGATTGTAATCAAAAGAGTATATTCTCTGACCACAATGACATTAAATGAGAACACAATTATAAAAATAAATCTGGAAAATCTCCAAATACTTGGAAATTAAATGACACACTTTATAATAACACAAAGGTCAAAAGAGAATCATAAAGGAAATTAGGCAATATTTTGTATGGAAATAAAATGAAAATAAACATATTAAAATTTGGGATGTTCATGTTTTTTAGATGAAAATGTTTATCTTTTCCTTTTTTTTTTTGAGATGGGGAGGCACAGAGGGAGAGGAAGAGTGAGAATCTTAAGTAGGCTCCATGCTTAGTACAGAGCCTGATGCAGGGCTTGATCTCACAATCCTGAGATCGTGACCTGAGTGGAAATCAAGAGTTGGACACTTAACTGACTGAGCCCCCCAGGCATCCTGGAAATGTTTATCTTAAGTGCTTATATTAGGAAACAGGAATGTTTTAAAATAAGTGATATATAAGGTTCATCTTAAAAAATTAGGAAAAGAAAGGCAATTAAAACCAGAAATAAATAGAAAGAGGGAAATAAAAAGAGAAGAGCAGCAATCAATGAGATAGAAAATGGAAAAACAATGAAGAAATTGATGAAACCCAAAGTTTATTCTTTACAGAATGTGATAGTTTGATAAATCTCTGGGTTAATTGATCAAATAAGGGTGTCTGTGAATGCTGACTAATATTAGAAATAAAATAGGGGGTATCACTATAGATTTTGCAGACATTAAAAGTATAATAAGGAACTATCATGAAAATTATTATGCCAATAATTTCAATAACTTAGATCAAGTGGACAAATTCTTTGAGATACACAACTTATCAAAATAGACACAAGAGAAAACAGAAAATATTAATAATCCTGTATCTATTAAAATTGAGTTCCCACAGTGGAACTTCATGCCCAGATAGTTTGGTAAATTCTATCAAACATTTGATGAAGAAATAATAATGCCAATATTATGTTAATTTTTTCAGAAAATAGAGCAAAAGTTAACGTTTCTTAACTGGGGCTGTGATGTCATGATACGAAGACAACGTGAGAAAAGTACAGATGTACAGACTAGTTTACCTTACAAATACTGAGGGAAAAATCCTTAACAACACAGTATCAAGTGAAATCCAGAAATATTCATCAGATACTTTTAATATGCAAG
The DNA here is from genome assembly GCF_922984935.1 of Meles meles. Classification (NCBI taxonomy): domain Eukaryota; kingdom Metazoa; phylum Chordata; class Mammalia; order Carnivora; family Mustelidae; genus Meles; species Meles meles. The sequence goes on along the minus strand of NC_060071.1, from coordinate 145,802,248 downwards.
TTTGTTTTGACATTCAAAAAATAATCAGTGTAAATCACAGTCTTACCAGTAAAAAGGAGGAAAATCATATGATTAACTGAAAGGTGCACAAAAATTATTTGACAATATTGCCAAGCATAGATTATAAAAACTATCAAAACTCAGAATAGAAAGAAGCTTCCTCAAAATAATAGAAAACATCTATGAAAAACATTCAGCTGACACCATATTTAATAGTAAAAGACTAAATGCATTTCCTCTCAGGTCAGGAAAAAGCAAAAATGACCATTCTCACCGTTTCTTTTCACTAGCCTGAGGTCCTAGCCCATGCAATAAATTAAGAAAAAGAAATAAAAGGCATAAAGATGGAAGACAAAGAAATAAAACCATCTTTATTGGCAGGTAATATAATTAAGGTCATCGGAAATCCTAAGGAACCTGCAAAAAAAAAAAAAAGCTACAAAGTAAATAATGTTGTGAGATTGTTTGCCACAAGGTCAATATGCAGAAGTCTATTATTTTTCTGTATACTAGCAAGAATGATTTGTAACATGAAACAGGAATAATTTAAAAGCAATATTGACTGAAAACTACAAAACACTTCTGAAGGAGACCTAAATATATGGAGAAATATATTAAATAATGGAGAGATACATTGGACATTCTGTGTTGTCAAGATACCTGAAAGATTTTTACCTCAACACTTCTGACACTAAATGTTTGGTGGTTCCCCACAGCAATTCTCCAATTCTCTGATACCAGCTGGGTGTTCAACAACTCAATTCTGTTCTGACACCCACTCCTGGAGTTAGGGCAGACCCCACAGGTTAAATGTGCAGTCCCATGTTCCCACCTCAGATGCCAGCCACAGTTGGGGTCTCCAGGATACTCACATTGCTGCTTGGTCGACTACAAATTTAGGAGTTCCTTTGACTTCTCCTCAGATGTGATAATTTGCTCAAATGGCCCACAGAATTTAGGAAAGCCCTTTACTTATATTTAACCGGTTTATTACAAAGGACCCAACTCAGGAGCAGTTGAATGGAAAAGATGCATAGGGTAAGGTATGGGAAAGGTATGCAGAACTTCCACTGCCTCTCCAAGTGTAGCACCTTCCTCACACATTGATGTTTTCACCAACCAGAAAGCTCTCCAAATCTCCTTATTCAAGTGGAGCTCAGTCTCCAGCCTCTCTCCATCCTCGGAGGTCAGTGTGTGGGGCTGGAGGTTCCTGCCCTGTAATCACTTGGTCTTTCTGACAAGCAGATCCATCCTGAGGCTAGCGAGGGTGTCCACCCCGAGTTACTTCATTAGCATAAACTCAGGTGTGATTGAAAGGGGTTTGTTATAAATACTAAAAGACACTTCCATCACTCAGGAAATTCCAAGGATTTAGAAGCTCTGTGCTAGAAATCAGAAACAGACCAAATATACTTCTTGTTATACCACAGTATCATTTTTACCTAAGTGAGTTTATAGATTTAATGTAATTCTAGCCAATATGTCAGCAGGTTTCTGAAAGAAGTTGACAAACTGATTATAAAATTTATATGGAAATACAAAAGACCTAGTTATACACATGCATATATTTGTCAGAACTCACTGAACTATAATTAAAATAGGTGCATTTTGTTAGGTATAAGTTAAATCAGAATAAAGACAATTTTCAAATTCCGCAAATTTGGTCAGTATGTACCTCTTCAGGCTGGTCTCTGCTCTCGTGTGTTCCCATCATTCCTTGAGCACTTGCTCACTTTATGGCAGAAGATATGCCAGGTTCCTCTTGTACTTTCACTGTCCCACCTCTGGAATCATACAGATCTGACCACTTGTTCCTTTGAGTGAAGAATGGTATTTAGAAACCAAGATCTGACACTAAGTGTGCTTGCTGCTCCTGGGTGCAATGGCTTGCAGGTTCTCTCAGTGGACACACTCAAACACAAATTCATGCCTATACTTCTACCTTTCCTTGTGTATTGGAAACTATTTACTCAGACCATCACTTCTGGTTCTAATTCAATCTACTGCATGCTTTCCCTTCACTCTGGTGGCTTCTCTTTGAGAGTTTTGATGCTGATATCCTAATCAGCTGTTTCACTTCCATGAGCCATTGGTTACTAGGTTCCCACTCTGAATGTAAATCTGAGTCCCTGTGATCGGATAGCTACTTGCATTCGACCTATGTTTTCCTGAGAGGTTCCTACAGACTAATTCTCTGCTATTGATTTTTATGATGGTTATAGTTCTTTGTTTTCAAATCACATAGCAAATTCTGACTAACTTGAACGAAAAGAACATTTAATGGGAGACCAAGAGGCTCACAGTTTCTGAAGGAAAGCTGAAGAATGAAAATTGGAAACAATGGGAACTAGATTTTAGGGATGGAAGAGGAAAAGCCAAGTAGTTTTCTCACTGGAGGGGAGGGTGACTTCCAACTGAGGGTCTGACAGCCTTTCTTGGGTCACATATCCTTTTCTTTGCTGGATGATGTCAGGACACCCTGGCTGATCCTCCCTCCCCCTCCCAAGAGTATGCCACAGAAGGATGGCATGGCTGAAGAGAGGGAGGAGAAGTGGGTGCGGGTGCTTGTTGAGCAAAATAACAGGGGCCCATGACACAAACACTTTACCTTCTGGTACCCAGCACCCGGGGATGCCCTTTGAATTGCTGGCTTGGTCTGAACTTCCAGCTCATCTCAAATCCCTTTCCTCGTAGGGCCTCAATTACCGTTATACCGTTGGCCTTCCTCAAGTTCCCTCTTTTCCAACACTGTTTATTTCCCATTATCACTCCCACCGGTCTCGCTGCATTACCTTTCCTTACGGAAGTCCTGCCCCTGTGAGAGTGCAAATCTCAGGCTGTGTGGTTCTCCTGCGTATTCCTAAAACCCAGAGCCATGACTGGCATGTAGCAGACGATCAGCGGATATCTGCTGAATAAGTGGGTGCCCAGGTCGCATGGCTCGGGATGGCAAAACAGCGCTCCTTACCCTGGTAGGTCTGACTGCAACATCCATGGTTTTCTAACTGTCTACAGACTCTGTCTACTCAAAGGACGGACAAAGCACAAACAAATAAACAAACAAGGCCACAAGGATAGGACAAACCGAATGCTTTCTTTCAAGGAAATACGCATTTATAACTTAACAGCCAGTGACTTGGCTGACTCAAGCTGGAAGGGTTAAATAAAAAGTGGCCAGAGGGGAAGGCAGTTCAACTTTTCTTTTTCTTTTCTTTTTTTTTTTTTTTAGTTTTCTTTTCTTTTCTTTTTCTTTCTTTCTTTCTTTTTTTTCTGCAAGAGTTCTGAGTTTGCAGTCTGCAGACCTATCTCCTCGGCTGGCGGGAGAGCTGGAGAACCAGAGAGCCGTGAAAAGAAACCAGAGAAGCTTGCTCACAAAAGACTGAAATCCTGGTATCTCTTTTGTTTTCACCCAAGTCTGCGGCCACTGACATTCCTCTTTTACACCACGGGTGGATAATAAGCCCCCTTCTCAGGAATCGAAATGCTCTTATACATTTTAATGTGACCTTAGCGAACGCTTTTCAGAAATCACAGGCCCATCTGACTACACTTGAGGTTGAATTGAGCTAATGGTATTCACCTCATCTTTAGATGCAAAATTGGAAGGATAAAAAGACCTTGCTGTGAAGGGGGGGGGGTTGTGAGGGGAGGAGGGGGTGGGGGTGTAGGGGAGGCAGATTAGAGATACCGCTTAAAAAATCTCATGATTGCGCGTTGATAGCGAAATGTCTCCTCTCTAAAATCCCCCATGGGCTTGAGAGATGTCCTTACGCTTTTATTTTTAATGACAGAATCTTTTTATTCTTGGGCTGGGGAAATTTGAATGTTGCTGCATATGTGGCCAGGAGATACATTGACCTTTAGCAAATCTTATTTTTTAAAAAATCAGATGGAACAGTTATTGCCATATTCTAGCCCTGTAACATGAGAGAGAGAGAGAGCAAGTGCACACTTTCTTCCTTTGCAATCAGACGTGGATTAAATTTATTAAAGATTCTGTGTCTCCTTTTAAATGACTTGCAACTGTCTTTCTGAATCATAAGAAGCGACTTGGAGACATGGCACCCTTCTGAGTTCCTCTTCAGATCACAGAGATGTCTTCTGAAATGGAGGAATTTTGGTTCTTTTCTATTGCCCTTTGGCTGAAATGTGGCTCTCGCTCCCGTGCCCCATGCACTTAGGGCCCCAAGGAGGTAGGAACAGGGGTGGGGAGGAATGAGAGGGTAGGGGAGCAGGGTGTGGCCAGGAAAGAAGCTGGGAAGGAGCTCCTGAACTCACATAAAACACATGTCCCCCCAAGACAGGCTCATTTCCAGTTTTGACCTGCCTGCCGTCTGTCAAAGACCTGGTAGGTGATTCCCGCCACCAGGATTCATCTGCCTCCAGGATGGAGGGGCCCATCGGGTAATCCATCACGGAGCACACCTGGTCTGCCCAAAGGAGACAGCAGGTAGGGTGGGGCCGGCTGAGTGGTGGGGGGCGCGGATGGCTGGGAGAGCAGGGCCCCAGGTTGACTGGTGAGGATCCGACTCTTAGACAGGACCTCAGGCCTCTGGGCGTATCTGTCCAAGGGCTGTACATAATTTATCAGCATGGAAAGGGTGACAGATTGGGATGTCTGGCCTTTTGACTCTGCAGCTTCTGTCTGTATTTTTAGAATTGGATCCTTGGGCCTTCAGGCCACAGCATCTGACTTTAAAATTGGGTGTGCTGACTCAGATACAGGTGGCGGATGGGATTATTATGATGATTTAAAAACTTTTTTTTAAGACAGGAGGATCTTGTTTGCTCCCACTCATTGCAACCATTAAGTTATTTTGGGGCAACCACATCTTCCTGAGGGCAACGGCCCTCTCTGTGTCCTCATTACAGTTGTACCCGTAAACGGGACATTCTGATGTTGGTTTTCAGTTCAAGAAGAATTTCTTATGTGGCTCCCTGTTTGGGAAGAGAAGGCAGCAGTCAGGGCCACCGTGTCAAGAGGCCGAATCGTAGCAGGTGTTTGGGTATAATAAGACCTCCTCACGCCAGAATTTACCAGTCAAAATGCACCCAGTCCAGCCAGCTACTGTTTCATTTGCTAAGATATATGTAGGTAGAACTGTAGTTCCAATTTTCCCTTTGCTTGGAATTCATTCATTCATAAGGAGATTCTAGGTTGAGAGATGCTTTTGCCTAAAACACTTGCGCATTTAATATGTCTGTTGAATGAACAGATAAATGAGTAGACGCATGAGCGAATGACTGAGCGGAGTCTAGGGGGAGTGAACGTCATGCTGGGCCTGGGCACTTCAATAAACGTTGGACACGAGAGCATGAGTAACTTTCTGAGTGAGTGAGCGGGCACGCTGGTGCATCTGTGGCTGCAGGGAAAGTGACTTGAGCAGAGTGTGTGGTTCTCAAACCAAGGATGAAATGCCCGAGTAAGTACCACTTTCCCAGCATTTGGTGGAGAGTCCCCAGCCCATGGGAAAGCCACGGGGACAGAACGTTGAATGAATGGATGGTCTCCTTCTCCTAGAACAAGCCCGGGGCTGGGTGGGAGGGGAGTGGTCATCACCGACCCCCTCCTACCGGGGAAGGGACCCAGTCTCAGAGGTCAAGTCCCTAACAGACTTCCCATGCAGCGGAGTCAAACTTACAGCGGGGTCTGACTCCAAATCGCGTGGCTGCACCTCTGTTCTGGGATGTTCTTCCGTCCCCTTTGAGCCTTTGTCCTCAGGGCTTGGCCCTGGTAGAAGGACAGGCTGGCTCCCTGCCTGAGCAGCACACCTGTAGAGCTCACCGCCCGGCTGGGTGCTGGGAATCTTCTCCCTACGTGAGAGGTCCCACCCCTGCCTTCCAGGACCTGAGAGCTTTCTTTCCATTGCATGCCCAAAGCCCAAGGGGAACTGGCAATGCTCCTCCAACCTTGTCCTGACCAGTCCTCAGAAATGCAATCTTGAACGAGCAGAGGCTGGGGAGGGGCACTTGGTCAATACCTTGGACCGGGGCCATCTTGCCTGAAGAATCCTTTGGGGTTGGACGCTCTTTCCAGGGGCCCCTGAGGCACTGGCCTGGCTCCACCCGACCTGACCCAGCCACATTGGTGGAGTGGGGTGGGTGGGGAGCAGGGTGGGGCCGTGCTTAGCTGTGTCATCTGCGGGGGCTGACTTTCCCCACCACAGGAATGTGCTGACAGTCCTGATTTTAGCGTCCCCCAAACCCTCATTGGCAATTCACAATATAGATATGTTCCAAGACTCAAAAGGTTGATTGATCATTTGTGCACTACGGTCACTTTTAAGTCTGACTCCCTGTGGTTGCCTTTGGGGAGAGGGACGCAGCAGGGCTGTAGTAAAGAGCTTGGGCTTACAAATCAGCTGACTGTTGAGTTGTGTGACCTTGGGCAATTGACTGCCCCTCTCTGAGCCTTAGTTTTTTCTCTCTCTAGAGGTTTTAAAAATGCCTAAGCTGCAGGGTCCTCAGAGGAGTGGAGGTCCTCATGCGGATGACGGGGTATGTAGTAAAACTGTGTAGCTATTTTTATTTGCAGAATTCTGTGTTTAATCATGGAGAAAAGAAAAGGAAGGAGGAGGTGGGGCAGGAGAAGGAGGCAAAGGGGAGGAGGTTATACTAGTTAATACCTCTTGAGTCTTCACCGTGCACTCGCCTAAGCCCTAAGCCCCTTACAAAATGATCTTGTAAAATCCTGAAGTTACTGTTATTGTCCCCACTTTCCAGTTAAAGGAATGGCCTTAGTGAGGGGGGGTGATTTGCTCGAGGTCGCACAGCTGGATTTCCAATGGCTGTCCCTGAATCTCTCTCACCCAAAGATGAGCGTCCATCACAGAGAAGACACCTTGCCTGGGGCCTTACCGTGGTGCCCCCAGACCCATCGGAGAGTCAGAGCCTGAACACACTGGGCGTGGCGTCTTACAAGATCGTGGAAGGGCTACCACGTGAACGTTGGTGGGGCTCTTGGTGACCTGTGTGCGTGGGAGGGTGGCAAGGTAGGGCGCCAGCAGCCACAAGATCTTAACTTGCCCTCAGAGAGATTTGACAGTCAAATATGTGTGTGCTGGGAAAATGCCTTCAAACACGGGCCCCAGTGAAAGAAGGTGCTTTCTGTATTTTGCCATAAATATTTGGAGCGGAACTCGCCTTTGAAGATAAAGACCGGGCTGGAAGCAGAGCCCACCCTGGACAGGTCGCCCACGGTGGGAAACGCTGGTGGGGGTTGGGGGGAATGAGCAGCAGGAAAGTGGGTCCTCCAGGTGGACAGAGCGACTGAACGGATTCGGGGGCATGTGGTGAACCATGCCGGCCTTGGCCTTCCGGGGCTGGGGAGGCCAGCTGGATGGAACAGCCCCACATCACTGCAGTGAACGTCCTGGGAGAAGCTGAGCCTTGGGAGCATGGGCGGGACTGGAGCGGCCACTCTACTAGCTCTGACAGTGGTCAAGTCACTTAACCTCTCTGAACCTTCTTCTCCTCATTTGTAAAATGGGAAATAAAGTCAACCTCCCCTTGTCCAGGTCAGGTTTAACTAAGTTAAGATACAAAGTATTGGATGGTTCTGTACCGATCTTTTTAACCAGCTTTATTGACATGTAATTCACACGCCATACAAGGTAGCCATTTAAAGTTTTCAATTTAATGACTTTTCGTATATTCACAGGTAAGTACAACCATCAGCACCATCCATCGAAGAACATTTCATCCCACAATTACCCACTCCCATCTTCCTCTTCTCCCAGCCCCAAGCAACCACTCATTTACTTTCTTTTAATGGATTTCCCTATTCTGGACTTTTTCGTATGAATGGAATCACATATGCAGTCTTTCATGGCTGGCTTCTTTCACTCAGCGTGATGTCTTCAAAGTATGTCCATGCTGTACTGTACCGTGTGTCCGAACGGTGCGCTGAGGAATACACCAGCGTACGGATAGACCATATCGTATTCGCCAGTCGTCAGGTGATGGACATTGGGTTGTTTCCAGTTTTTGGTTACAATGAATAATGCTTCTATTAACATTCGTACACATGTTTTTGGGGATGTATGTTTTCATTTCTCTTGGGGATACTCCTAGAAGTAGAATTGTTGGATCTTATGGTAAAGCCTTTTAATCGTTTCAGGAGCTACCAGACTTCCAAGGTGGCAGCACCATTTTGACATTCCACATACTGTTCTTCCCACGGTATTCAGAGGAGTTGTTCTGTGCCCCCAGGACATCCGACAACCAGAACCAGAGACCCACAAAGCCTGGTGCCTGCCGTGTCCAGCCCCATCCTTGCCCCTCCTGGTGAGGGACTAGCTGGAGCTTCTGGCTGCACTTCCCCCACTTCCCTTCCTGACTCACATTTAAAAAAAGAAAAAAATATTTTACTTATTTATTTGAGAGAGACAGAGAGAGAGAACCAGTGGGGCTGGGGGGCTGGGGGGAAGGGCAGAGGGAGAGGGAGAAGCAGGCTCCCCGCTGAGCAAGGACCCCCCTCCCCCCGGCCAACCCCCGACACGGGACTTGATACCAGGACTGAAATCATGACCTGAGCTGAAGGCAGACATTGAACTGACTCAGCCAACCAGGTGCCACCCCTTACTCACCTTTTTGTCCCTGAAGGAGCCCCTTTGCTTCTGTCCACCTTCCTGTCCACCTGGGTTGGTCCTTCCCAGGCTCCCACAGAGGGTTCTATGTCTCCATGGAGCTATGACTTCCTTGGAGAAGGAACTTTGATTTCGCCCATGCTGTCCTCCTCATAGCACTGCAGAGCCAGCTGCGGGAGCCGGTGCCAGCTGGTGCGGTGGAGAAAGACAGCATTTGGGCTCAGAGGGACCAGGGTTCTGATTCTGGCTCTCAAACCAATTTGCTGTGGGCTACCAGGCAAGCTCAGTCCATCCTCACAGATGGCATCCCAAACCAAACAGCAGTGACAACAAAAAGCAGTAATTGCACCTTTCCGGCTCCATCAGGTAGTAAATGTTTGTTGAATGTGTATATAAGTAAGTAAGAGCAGTATGCAATGGGTGAAAAAAAAAAAAAAAGTGGTGCTTTGTTATTTCCCCTTGAGCTATGGGCAACCCAGTCCTGCATGTTCCAAGAAGTATTTTCCTTTATCCCAGCAGCAGTGGTCTAGGTGGACACGATGCATAATACCCATTTTACAGATGTTAAAACTGAGGCTCCAAGAACTTCAGCTTCAAGGTTGCTCGCATCTACAGGAAGAAGTTAGTAGACTTCTTAGGGAATAGGAAGGTCCCAAAATATGGGACAGTTCCTAAAATATGTCCCTAGAACATGGGTCCTACAAGACACCATGGATCAAAGGTCTCCTAACCTACATGAGATTGGGAAACACTGTGCAGGGGGTAGCCTCTCTCTGAACTCTCTTACTCAGAGTCAGTGGGTGACAGTGTCTGAGAAGGTTCTTCTGTGAATTTCAAAAATGGTCCCTGTCTTCTCTAAGTAAGGGAAATGGTCTTGGTTGCAAAACAGCTTATTTGGGGTGTGGGTAGAAGAGGAGGGTCTTTCTGGTAATGTGACCCCCTGATTCTGGCATAACCTGAACTGGGCAGGACAGACTGTCATCCTCCTGAGCCCATAGTTCCTGTGTACAGAGGAAAAGGTGCCCCGGCCTACTGGTCGACCTCCCTACTCTCACTCAAAGCCCTGTGCTCCGGCAAGCTGCACCAACCCTTCACTACCTAGGACTGGAGGGGCTCCCCAGTGGTGGCTTGCTTTTTTCTTTTCTTTTTTTTTAATTAAAAAATTAAAAATTATTTTACTTTATTTTTACTCAAAATTTTTTTTTCTAGCAGTGGTTTGCTCTTGATTTCATGTCCCCTTCTCCTCCCATCTGCAGCCCATCCTGGGTGCAAAACCACACAGCTCACTGGAAGGAAAGAGCAAGGCTTCCATTCTGCCAGTGACTCCTGCCAGCTGTGGCTTCCGTGAGAGTCCCTGTCAGTCCCCAAGAATAAACTGTGGCTCAGTTGGGCACAGGGTTCCTCTTAGGAGCAACACCGAGAGAGAAGCAGGTGTTGGACACCTACTGTGTGCTAGGGACACGCACACACAAGGGTTGGCTCATACCATGCAAGGATTTTGGCCACATTCAGAAGATGAGGGTGTCCTGCACGGTCAGACCGTGGTGGGGATCGAAACGAGGTGGGGATCGAAACGAGGGCTTCCCATTCGCTGAGGCTGTGCCCATTTCTCTACCCTGCGCCACTGTGACCAAGGGAAGCCTTCTACAACCTCCGCTCTAGTCCGTGGCCAGGGACGTGGCTCTAAGGAAGGGCCCAGGAGCTCAGGTCCTCACCACCTGGACACAGATAATCAGTCTGTTCCTGGAAAGAAAACAGCCCCGCTGACCTTCGGGTTGAATGCATGTCCCCCCAGCGTGTAGGTGTTTTAGGGACGACATCACTTCACGCTGCACCCCCCATGCCCCCAGACTGTCCAAAAGCTACTTGTTTCCATTTCCCCAACAGGCCAATAAGTCAAGAACCTTCCAAAAGCACAGACGTGTTTCCCCCTTTGTCCCCACTGGTAAAATAAATATCACTGAAGATAACTGTCTTTTTAAAAAAAAATTATTATCTGTCTTTATTTCTCATCCATTTACAAGACATCCCAGGAGTTAATTACTACCGCGGTAAAATATCCATAATGTCGTATTGATCATTTTAACCATTCTCCAGTACACAATTCAGTGATATTCAACCCAGTCACTCTGTTGTGTGACCAGCAATGCTATTTCTTCCTAAAACTTCACCATCTCCAGCAGAAATTCGGACCCTGAATAATTGCTTCCCCATTCCCCCTGCCCCCTAGCCCCAGGGAAAGTTCTAATTCACCAAATGCCCCCCCCCCCCGCCCCCAACCACTATCCCTTTTTGGGAATATTTCTAAATAAACACCCACCGCACATATTCCACCAGGCTGAGCTCAGGAAGCTGCCTGGGTTCTGGTTTCAGAAACCTAATTAGGAGAAAGGCAAAGGACAAACCAAGGATTCCCAAAGACAGGAGCCTGAGCGGCTGCAGTTACCTTCCTCCTGGAGGGCGGGGCCCGCCTGGGGAGATGGAAAGCTGGATCCAGGTTTGTTTTTGAAATGTCTGGGCTGGGCTTGGCCTCTTGGCTCTGCTGGCCGCAGCTGGGCGGCCTGTCTCCCCTTGCCACACAGACCGTGAACTATTTTCTCTCGTCCTCTCTTCCAGCTGCCTCCAGGCCCGGCAAGCAGCTCCCCTCCCCCGTGCTGGGCGTGGGCCTGGGGTGGGACGCTGCCAGGCAGGGGTAGGTCGGAGGGTGGGTTAGTTGGTTTTTGATCCCAAGCGGCAGCTGGGCCAGAAATAAAGAAGAAGAAGAGGAAACAAAAGGCACAAAGCACTGATGTCTGGCCTCAGATATCAACAAAGGGGGAAAGGAAAGTACCTGGGACGTTAGCTTAAGCCCTGGACTCCTGTTAGCGGAGTCACCGCAGGCAGGAGCTTCAAACCATTCAGACTGAGTTTCCAACTTGGTAAGAGAAGGTTACTTGAGGGTCTCATGCTGCATTTCATCATGCCGTAGCAGGAATACATGTCATGGGCCTTGGCAGTGTTAGTCTTTTGAATGTCTTTGTGCTCTTTGGCTTCCTGAAAACTCCTATTCATCCTGCAAACCCCAGCTTACAAAGCCCTTTCTCTGTTAGGCCAGCCCAGAGGATCCCAGAGGTTAATGGCTCTCATCTTTATTTTATTCTAGTACCTTCTACAGTCTTCTGTATTACTTACAGTCCTGTTCTGCCATTTATATTTTTACTCCTCCATTGGGCTGAGCCCCTCAAGGGCAGGGATATTGCAGTTTCATTCTTGTGTCCACACACAAAAACGTGCTAGATAAACATGAGGTCCTCTTTGCATTCTGGTGACCCCAAGGTCTACTTCCCCTCCGCTGGGCCCCACCTCCATGTGCTGGAAGTCCCAAAGAAGTGCTTTGAGTCTCACTGTGTGGGGGACTTTGAAGGGCAGGCCTAGGGCCCTGACTGGTTGTGGGAGTGAGCAGGAGTACGGCTGTAGGGGAGGGGGCCCCCTGTCTTGTTCCAGAATTTGGGGGAGCTGCGGTGGGACCCTTGAGCAGGCTCTGGGATTTGGGGCCTGGAGGTCTCACTCCTGTTAGTACTTGGCTCGGCCCAACCTCTCGGATCTGTTTGTAAAAAATAATTATTTGCTTAAAACATGTGAAGCGCCCCTGTAATTTTAATTGGTTTAATTTAAATTTTAAACGACGGATCTTCAACCTCTAATCACTTTGAACCTGAAGTGCTTTTTGCCAAACGTGAAGTGTTGTAGGGTTGGAGATGATTATGTGTAGCTCGGAGTGGGGATGAGAGAGAAGGAGAGAGACAGGAAGGAAGGGTCAGAGAAAAAGAGAAAGAGAACATGCCAGAATCGAGGTGGGGAAACTTCCCCGTGGGCTGAACCACCGTGAGTGCCAAGTGCAGCCCCTTCTGAGATCCAGGCTGAGGCCAGAGAATGAGTGCCGTGGCCCCGTGTCATCCAAATTCACGTTTGATTTTGCATACTGACACGGAGCTTAGTTGGACGGTGAGATTTATAATTTCTTCTTATTAGGTTTTCTGATAGCAAAATTCTGATAAGCTTCCTGAAGTCGAGCTCGGTGTCTGTCCCCAGAGCCCTGGGTGCATGTCTGCTCTGCCTCTGGGGTCCCCCAGTCTTGGCCACACAGCAGCCCCGACAGTGGGGTAGAAGGACGAGCTGAGGGACAAAGATTCTGAAATTTGAGCTCAGTGTGCAGGGCGCTGGAGCAGAGGTCTGCTGGAGGGTGGGGCTCCAGCACCAGGCATCAGGGGAGGGCATGTGTGTGCACATGTGGGAGTGTGTGTGTGTGTGTGTGTGTGTGTGTGTGTGTGTGTGTTGGGGATGGGTTGCTGAAACACCTGGCTGCAGCTGGTGCGGCTGGGCATTGCTGGGAAAGGAGGGAACTCCTGTATGGCAGCAGGGCACCGTGGGACCCAGAAGTTCCGGCTGCAGAGGCCCCCAGCTGGGGATGGGGTTCCAGCAGCTGGGGTGGACGGACTGCCCACAGCTGCTGCCGGGTGTCCCCTCTGCTTTCTTCTTTCTCTCTGCATAGCGATGCCAAAAGAGCAGGACAGATCAGACTTCATTTCCACTGGGCTGACTTCCAATATCACTTTTGCTCTTTTCCTCTTGTGTGTAAGTAACTCTGGGCTGGTTCCTTTGATTTTCCAAGGTTGTTTTGCTCGCTTGTAACTAGGGAATGAGCACATTTCTTGGTGCTACCTTGGCTTTTGGGGCAGGGTTTCCCCAGCCTCGCCTCTGGGCTTTCAGCTGGCCTTGTGCTTGCTTCTGTGGTTCTTGGCCTTGGGGAACCCATCATCCAGGCGCTCCCTGTGATAGAGCACATGTCCTGACCCCATCACACTGAGCTCTTCCAAGAGAGGCTTGGGTCCGACTAAAGGCTGTGTTCCCAGCACCCACGTCAGGATCGGGACCTGAGTATGGCTCCAACTGGAGGCATCTGGAAGGGGGCAGTGGGGTGGAGAAGAAAGGCCATGAGTCAATCAAATATTGATTGCAGACTCAGCCGTTTACAGCCTGAAAAGTCCGTTCACCAGCCTGAGCCTTCATTTCATCCACTATAAAAATGGAATCAGCCTTGCATGACCCCCAAAATAATTTCCAGGAGGATTATGAGCTCCATGGGAAAAGAGAAACTTGGACACATTTAGAAGAAATGAAGATAGAACATCTTCATGACTTGGGGGATGTAGGAGAACTTTAAAAACAAACCCACAAGAAAAGCCATAGGGAAATACTCATACCTTCAACCACCCGAAAATGAGAGTCTTCTGTTTAGTGAAAGGTACCCTAAAAGAAGTGAAAAGATCAGCAGAAGGTATTTGCAATACATACAACAATACATACAACAAACAAAGGCTACAATAGAAGAACGTCTACAAATCAGAGGAAGAAAAGACCATGAATGGGGTGCATGGGTGCTCAGCTGGTTAAGCTTCTGATTCTTGATTTTGGCTCAGGTCTTGATCTCAGATGTGAGATTACATCTGAGATGGAGATGTGAGTTGGAGCCCTGCGTTGGGCTCTGCTCTGGGTGTAGAGCCTGCTTAAGATTCTCTCTCACTCCCTCCTTCTGCCCCTCCCTGCCCTGCTCATACTCCCTCTCTCAAAAGAAAGAAGAAAAAAAAAAAAAGGAAAGGAAAAATAAAGACCATGAATAGGAACATGGAGGAAAAGAACTGAACTTGAATTCATGGAAGAGGTAACTGCGAGAGGCTCCAAACCTAGGAATAGAGTCTCAAACTTCTTAGAAATCAAGGAAATGTAAATTAAAACCATATGTACTAGGTTAGCGAGAATATTTGGCAGAAAAGGATAATGGGCAGAAGACAGAAAGTGGCTGGAACTGACACTGAGTCAGCAGGCTTGCTGGGCAGACTATCTGCCCACCCCCACTCCCGGCCTCACACAGCCTCCCCAAGGCAGTGACCCTCTGCAGACCCCAGGAGAGGACAGACCCCAGAGTCTTCAGCATCCACTCCTGTCACTCTCTTTGAGTTTAATTTCCTATTTTCCTCTCCCAGTTCTTGAGAGAGAAATTTGGGTTGTTGCCTTTCAACCTTTATTCCTCTCTAATATATACATTTAAGGTGCTACCACTTTCTCTCTAAGCATGGCTTTTGTGCGATCCACAGATTACCATCATATGTTGTCACATGGCTCATAAAGATGTTTCATTATCATTCACATAAGATACTTTGTAATTTCCATTGTGATTTTTTTTTTTTTTGTTCTGCCCAGAGTATGTCTTGGAAATGCATTTCTTAATTCCCCCAAATTCTTAATTTCCCAAAACCTCCTACTTAATTTGCTATGCATGCCTACTTGAATTCCACTTTGATCAGAGAACATGCTCTGTGGGATTTTGATCATTTCCAATGCGTTAAAACTTGATTTGCGGCTCAGCATAGGGTCAATTTTGGTAAATGTTTACAAGGTATACTCTATAGTTGTGGGGTGCAGTGTCCTAGAAATGTCAAGTCCAATCGGTTATTATGTTATTCAAAACTGGTCCACTTGTTTGATTAGTTACTGAAAGATGTGCTAAAATCTCTCACTGTGATAGTGATTTTGTTTATTTCTCCTTTCTGCTCTATCAGTTTTTGCTTTATATATTTTGAGGCTATATTGTTAGGTACATGCATATTTAGAATTAGTATATCTTCCTGGAAAATTGGAGTTTGTATTTGATAAAATGTCCCTTTTTATAGCTAGTCACATTTTCTTCCTTGGTGTCTATGTTGTCTGATATGAACGTAGTTTGACCAGCTTTCTCTTGCCTAGGATTTGCATTGAGATATCATACCATCCTTTTGCTTTTAACCTTTCTGTAGCCCTTATATTTTAAAGTGCATATCTTGTAAACAGCATATACTTAGACCATGCTTTTTTCTTAAATCATGTCTCACA
Source organism: Meles meles (assembly GCF_922984935.1). NCBI lineage: Eukaryota > Metazoa > Chordata > Mammalia > Carnivora > Mustelidae > Meles > Meles meles. The sequence continues at coordinate 145,786,751 of NC_060071.1, read as the reverse complement.
GGCTTTGTCCATTTATACTTAATGTAAGGATTGATATAGTCTATTCTGTGTGCTGTTTCTTCTTCCTTTCTTGCCTTTCAGATTCACTGAAACTGAAACTTTTTTTTTAAATTCTTTTTACCCCCTCCCTTTACAGTATTTACACCTTCTTTTAATGGTTACTCGAGAACAATGATTCTCAAACTACGTGATCTCAGGACTTCTTTATACTCTGAAAAATTGTTGAGAAACCCCAAATTATTTGTCTTGATTACACCTGTCAATATTTTATTGTGTTATAATTGAAAACTGAAGAAAATTAAAATATTTATTAATTCATTTAAAAGTAACAATAATATAGACTAGTAAGTAGGAATAACTTATTTTTGTGAAAAGTAACTGTCTTTTCTGAAACAAATAATTGAGAAGATTGCATTGTTTTCCATTTTGGTATATTTCTTCAATGGATAGCTTAATAGAAGAGAGCTGTATCTTCATATCAACTTCTGCATATAGTTTGTTGTGATGGGAGGATACATAAAGAAAATCTGCCCTTATTCAGATATGTAGTTGGAAAAAATATGAGTATTTTGTTTTATCTTACTTTTTAAAAATGGAAGTATAGTTGACAATACAGTTTTTTTTTTTAATTTATTTTTTCAGCGTAACAGTATTCATTCTTTTTGCACAACACCCAGTGCTCCATGCAAAACGTGCCCTCCCCATCACCCACCACCTGTTCCCCCAACCTCCCACCCCTGACCCAATACAGTTTTATATTACTTTCTGTTGTACAGCAGGTGATTCCACAATTCTGGACATCCTGGACTCAGTGCTTACCACAATAAATGTAGTCACCATTACAACATAATTACAATATTATTGACTACATTCTCTATGCTGTACTTTTCATCTTTGTGACTTTTTACTTTATTATTATTTTTTAAAATCTTTTAAAAAAGATTTTATTTATTTATTTGACAGAGAGAGATCACAAGTAGGCAGAGAAGTAGGCAGAGAGAGAGGAGGAAGTAGGCTCCCTGCTGAGCAGAGAGCCTGATGTGGGGCTCGATCCCAGGATCCTGGGATCATGACCTGAGCCGAAGGCAGAGGCTTTAACCCACTGAGCCACCCACGTGCCCCGATTTTTTATTTTATAACTGGAAGTTTGTACCTCTTATTCTCCTTCACCTCATTCCCCCCAACCCCATCCACTTCCCCTCTGGCAACAACCAGTTTGTTTTCTGCACTTAAGAGTCTGTTTGTTTGTTCATTAGTTAGTTTGTTTAGTTTTTTAGGTTCCACATATAAATGAAATTATATGGTATTTGTCCTTCTCTGACTTATTTCACTTAGCATAATACCCTTTAGGTTCATACATGTTGTTGCAAATGGCAAGATTTCATTATTTTTTATGGCTGAGTAATATTCCAATGTAGATATGTGCCATCTCTTCCTTATCCATTTATCTATCAATGGACATTTCAAACCTTGACAATTGTAAACGATGCTGTAATAAACATGGAGGTGTAGATATCTTTTCAAATTAGTGTTTTTATTTTCTTCGGGTAAATACTTCAAAGTGAAATTACTGGATTATGTGGTAGTTCTATTTTTAATTTTTTGCAGAAACTCCATACTGTTTTCCATTGTGATTTTACCAGTTTATGTCCCATCAACAATGTATGAGAGTTCCCTTTTCTTCACATCCTCGCCAACAGTTGTAGTCTTGTCCTTTTGATAATAGCCATTCTGACTGGTGTGAGGTGATATTTCATTATGGCTTTTATTTGCATTTCCCTGATGATTAGTGATACTGAGTATCTTTTCATATGTCTGTTGGCCTAACTTTGTGTCTTTGGAAAAATGTCTATTTAGGTTTTCTGCTCATTTTTTAATCAGTTTGTTTGTTTTGGTGTTAAATTTTATGAGTTCTTTATGTAGTTTGGATATTAACCTCTTATATATATTGTTTGCAAATATCTTCTCCCATTTAGTAGATTGCCTTTTCGTTTTGTTAATGGATTCTTTTATTGTGCAAAAGCTGTGTGTGTGTGTGTGTGTGTGTGTGTGTGTAGTCCCAGTTGCTTATTTTTGCTTTTGTTTCCTTTGCTGGAGGAGACACATCCATAAATATGTTAACTAAGCCTGATGTCTAAGAGATTACTGCCTATGTTTTATTTAGGAGTTTTATGGTTCGAGGTCTTACATTTTAGGTCTTTAATCCATTTTGAGTTTATTTTTGTGTATGGTGTTAGAAAGTGGTCCACTTTCATTGTTTTGCATTTAATTGTCTATTTTTTCCAAAATCATTTATTGGAAAGAATATCTTTTCCCCATTGTATATTCTTGCCTCCTCTGCCATAGATTATGTGACCAAATAAGTATGTGTTTATTTCTGGGCTCAATCTTGTTCTATTTATTTATGTATCTATTTTTGTGCCAGTATCAAACATTTTTGATACTATATCTTTATAGTAGATCTTAAGGTCTAAGATTGTGATGCCTCCAACTTTTAGTTATTCGAGGTCTTTTGTGGTTCCATACAAATTTTTGGATTAATTGTTCTAGTTCTATGAAAAATACTATTAGTATCTTGGTAAAAATTGCATTGAATCTATAGATGGCTTTGGATTGTATGGACATTTTAACAATATGTATTTTTTCAATCCATGGATATGGTATATCTTTCCATTTGTTTGTATCATCTTTAGTTTCTTCCATCAATGTCTCATAGTTTTCAGAGTACAGATCTTCTGCCTCTCTGGTTAAATTTATTCCTAGGAGTTTTATTCCTTTGATGTAATTATAAATGGGAATATTTTCTTAATATCTTCTGCTGATAGTTCATTATTAGTGTATAGAAACACAGCAGATATCCATATATTGATTTTTGTATTCTGAAACTTTACTGAATTTATTTATTAGTATTAAAAGAGTTTTTTGGCAGTGTTTTTAGGGTTTTCTATGTATAGTATTATGCCATCTGTGAATAGTGACAGTTTTAATTCTTCCTTACCAATTTGGATGCCTTTTATTTTTTTTCTCCTATCTAATATCTACAGCTAGGACTTCCAGTACTATGTTGAACTGAAGTGGTGGGAGTAGACATCCTTGTCTTCTTTCTAATCTTAGGGAAAAAGCTTTCAGTTTTTTTGTCATTAAGAATGAAGTTAGCTGTAGGTTTTTCATATATGGCTTTTATTGTGTTGAGATATGTTCCCTCTAAACCCACTTTGTTGGGAGTTTTTAGCATGAGTGGATGTTGCATTTTGTCAAATGCTTTTTTTCTGCCTCTATTGAGATAAACAAGTTTCTCTTGTTAATGTGATGCATCACATTGATTTAGGAATATTAAACTACCTTTGCTCTCCTGGAATAAATTCCACTTGATAATAGTGAATGATTTATTTATTTATTTATTTAAAGATTTTATTATTTATTTGAGAGAAAGAGAGAGAGTGCACAACCAGGAAGAGCGACAGAGGGAGAGGGAGAAGCAGGTTCCCCACTGAACAGGGAGCTCGACATGGGACTCAATCCTTGAACCCCTGGATCATGACCTGAGCCAAAGGCAAATGCTTAACTGACTGAGCCACCTTGGCACCTGTGAATGACCCCTTTACTGCATTGTTGAGTTCAGTTTGATAATATTTTGTTGAGGATTTTTACATTCTGTGTTCATTAGGGACATGGGCCTGTGGTTTTTGTAATGTCTTTTTTTAGTATCAGGGTAACGCTGGCCTTCTAGAATAAATCTGGAAGTTTTCCTTCCTCTTCTATTTTTTGTAGTTTGGAAAAAATAGGTATTAAATCTTCCTTAAATGTTTGGTAGAATTCACCTGTGAGGCCACTTGGTTCTGGACTTCTGTTTGTTGAGTTTTTTTTTTTTTTTATTACTGATTCAATTTTCTTATTAATAATTGGTCTGGTCAAGTTTTTTATATTTTCCTTACTCATTTTTGGAAGACTGTATATTTCTAAGCATTTTTCCATTTCTTTTAGATGGTCTCATTTTTTGACATTTAAATTTTCATAGTATTCTCTTTAATTCTTTGTAATTTTGTGTTGGTTGTTATTTCTCAACCTTTATTTCTGATTTTATTTATTTGATTTCTCTATCTTTTTTCTTGGTGGGTCTGGCTAAAGGTTTATAAATTTTGTTTATCCTTGCAAAGAACCAGTTCATGGTTTCATTGATCTTTTCTGTTTTTAAGTCTATTTCCACTCTAATTTGTATTTCCTTACAAGATGAGTATTTTAATAGCTTTTCCAAAATATTATCTATTTTCTTCTTTTATCTGATATTAAAACTTTGCAAATGGTGTTTTCTTAAAGATTAGTTATAATTTGGAATTTGAATTATAATTTGAATTGAAACTATATCAATGAACTTTTAATATTTTGTTTCATTAAAATCCATTGGTTTCTCTTGCAATTGGAATAGGTCATTGCTCCTGCATAATTTTGTAACACTACATTGATTATTTGAAAAATATTACTTCTTTGAGTTATGCAGGTCTTCCAAATGTTGACATATTTGAATATATAACATAAAAATTACACTTATTTATATCAGCATTAAACTTACCAGAAAAGTCTTTAAATACTTGTGGAACCACTAAGTTCATGATGGCTAATACAAGTTTTCCAAAATATTAACTTTTAATTTCTAATTTGAAAACTCAAATTATGTCATGGGTAATACACACTGTAAATTGTTTTCCTTAAGTAACATGTTAACTTTGTTAATTTTTCAGAGGATGACTGCCAAATATCCAGGTTGGAATAACCATAGTCTATTAGCTGTTCTTTCCAATTGAAATGGTGTTGGATTAAAAAGTGGTTAGTTCACCTTGCAACTTAATCACACAGGTGTTCTTCCTTGAGACAACCATTTTATTTCAGGATGAAGTAGCTGTGCTTTATGTCCATGTCCCATTCCATCACATGAAATGTTAAAAATATGTGGTCAAGGGTCATGATTTAATAAAAATTAATGCTTTCAAAAAACTATTCTATGGAGGCTGGTTGAATAAAATTGGCTCTCCCATCCCACATTTTCCTTGCAAGCATATTGTAATGTAGATTACAACGACTGGTGTTGTGGTTTCTTGCCACTCTCATGATTTGTGCTAAGGCACCAGCATTTTTATCTACTGTAGCTTTTACAATAGCAGTACATATGCCGACACGATAAAAAAGGGCAAATGATGCCTTAGTATTGTTATAAAAATAGTTTTCACCTTGAAGACCCCTCTGGAACTCCTAGGGCTCTATTAACCACATTTTGACAACTGTTACCCCAGAGATTAAGTGGAAGTCTTTGATTTTTTTCTTCTGTCTAATACAAAACAGGACTTTCCCCACTACTTGGCAAGGTTTTTTTTTTTTTTTTAAATATTTTATTTATTTGACAGAGATCATAAGTAGGCAGAGAGAGAGGGGGAAGCAGTCTCCCCGCTGAGCAGAGAGCCCGATGTGGGGCTCGATCCCAGGACCCTGAGATCGTCACCTGAGCTGAAGGCACAGGCTTAACCCACTGAGCCACCCAACTGCCCCTTGGCAAGGGTTTTAGAGGGCTTTAACTTATTTACTCCTCCCCTTCTCTACTTATAAATATTTTACTTGCATTTTAGTTCTCTATTCCATGTCCCGCAAGTCATTATTACTGTCTTTCATACAGTTGATATTAATTTACATCTACCCACACATTCAACTTTCCATCATTTTGTCATTGTTAACTATGTGTACAAGCTTTCTGCTCGAGTGCCTTTCAGTATTTCCTTTCTTGTGGGCTGCTGGTGAGTATTTTCTCAGCCTGAAAATATTCTTCTCCCAGTCTGAAAATGTCTTTATTTCACCTTTATTATTGAAGGATATTATTTCGCTGGGGAATTTTATGTTGACAAATTTTGTTTCCAATACTTTGTATATAGTGTTCTGTTGTCTTCTGGCTTTATTGTTCTGCAGAGAAGTCAGATGTTAATATTATTCTTTCTCTTTTGCAAGTAGTGTTTCTTTTTTCCTCCTCTCTGATTTTTAAGATTCTTCTCTTTGTCTTTGGCTTTCAGTTGAGTTAGTATGATCTAAGTGTGGTTCCCTTTGTGTTTATTTTGCTTGAGCGTTAATAGTGCCACTTGAATCTTTTAAGTATAATTTACACTTTTTGATAATTCTCAGCTATTATCTCTTGAGATATTGCTTCTTCCTCACTCTTTCTTCTGTTCTTCTGGGACTCCAGTTTCACATGTTAGACTTTTTGGTGGTTTCTCATATGTCTCTCACACTTTTCCCCTATCTTCAAGTCTCTCCATGCATCATTTTAGATATTTCCTTCTGACAGATCTTTCGGTTCACTGATTATTCCTTCAGCTGTATCTTGTTATTAAATCTATCCACTGATTTTTAAATTTCAGTCATTCAATTTTTCATTCATAGAATTTACATTTTATCCATTTTTATAGTTTCTGGTTCTCTGATGTAATCCTCAATCTTTTGCTTCCTAGAACATAATAAGCTAGTTATTTCAAAACTCTGGGTCAGATACTTCCACTTCCAGGAGGTCTTGTGGGAAATTTCCTTTTATGTAGTGCCTCTTTGTTTTCAGCCATGTAATTTTGTTTCCTTGTATGCCTTGTATGCACTAGGAAAAATGTAGAGATAAATTGAGTACTGGGTTTAATGCTGGTTTCTGGCATAGGCTACTAGCAAAGCCAGATGTGCTTAATACAATTAGGGGTGGAGATGTTTTAGACTGGGCTAATTCCTTCAGAAGGACAGCATATTATAGGGTGGATCCCTCTGAAGTCAGTTAAAAAACAAAACCCAACCAATTCTTCCATAAAAGGCAAAGAAAAAGAAAAGAATATCATAAGAAAAATAGATACTGTTTTGGTGTTGGTGGTTTACTAAGTCCCCCTTATGAATGGTCACTGAACTTTTATTTTTGTCCCACTAGTGATATGAATTTGTCAAAATTTCAGTCTCTCAGCCTCTCCTTCCAGAATCAGTGAGCACCTTTAGGGGAAAATCTATCCAAATGCTCAGCTTGTCTCATCGAGTTTCCTTCTTCTTCTGGATCTTGGCCATAAATCTTCACTATCTTGATAACTCTCCAATGCCTTCAGGCATTTGATTTTTAATTTAAAAGTTTATCCATATTTTCTAGGTTGTAGAGTGGTGAAGTTGGCCCTAATTACCTAGTCTGCCATTGCCAGAAATGTGGCAATCTGGTACGACTACTTTCAATTTGTCAATATCTAGGAGAATTGAAGGTATTTACATTCCATGACTGAGAAATTCTACACCTAAGAATATTTATCTTGGAGAGAAACTTTTGCAAATGTAAACAGTTTTTATAATAGCAATGCCAATCAACAGGGGAAATGGATAAATCAATTGTGGCATAGCCCTTTACAAATAATACAGCAGTGAAAATTAATGAATTAAAGTTAATGTATCAAAATGGGCATGAATATCATGAATGTAATATTGAGTAAAAATGTGATGTGCTGAAAAAAATGTGCGTGTGTAGTAATATTTACATTTTAGTGAAATATATGAAACTGATCATTTTAATAGGTTCTGAATTGGATACTCATTTATTTCTGGTGGGAGTGTAGGTCTGAGATCAGATTTGTACTCTTGGACAAAGATGTGTCAATTTTGCTGATAATGTCTTAGTTTTTAATGAGGTAGTAGGTACACCTGGTGCTTCTTGAGTTAAAAAAAACATTTTGGACAATCTTGAGTTGGTTAGTTTAGTCCATTTATATTTATTTAGATTATTGATTTATTTTTTATTGTTTCTATTATCTTTGTGATTTATCTTTTTCCAGTTTTTTCTATCATTCCCTTTTGTTCTTTCTTGCCTTTTGAGTTTTAAAAAAAAGTTATCCATTTGCTTTTTTTCTTATTCCATTTTTCTTATCCTTATACTGCATTGAAATGTATTCTTTCTTGTTATTGTTCTTCTGATCATCTTGGACACTAAACCATGCATATTTAGCTTAACAACCCATGAGATAAAGCATTATTGTAGTATCTTTTGAATAATAAGAGGGATAACCAAAATTAAATCACCACCTTTTTGACTTACATATTATTGTTTTCTAATATTTTAATTCTGTTATTTTCTTTAACTTTATAAATTGGACTATTATTATTTTAGACCCACACTTTTGTTAACTTTACATACATGTCTGTCAGCTTCTTTGCTCACCGTCCCCTCTTGGCATCTCACACTGCTCTTTTTGTGATCATTTGCTTTCCTTCCTTCGGGAATATCTGCTGGTTTACCATTAACCACACATGTCTGAATATATCTTCATTTTATTTTTGCCCTGCTGGGTACACAGTTTTGTGAAGTACCCAATTCTAGATTGACACTAAATGCACCTCTTCATGTGGAAGGTGCTCACAAATGCCTTCTGGCTGCATTGTTGGAGCCGAAAAGTTTTCCCTCACCCTTATTGTCATTCTTTTGAAAATTTTCTCTTCCTTTTGTCTGACTGCTTTAAAAATATTTTTGTCTTTGGTATTTTAAAGATTCACCATAGGAGGATTGAGGGGATTTAAAATATTGAATTTTACTTGGAATATATTATGATCCTGAATCTTGGATTTATATTTCTCATCTGTTCTAGAAACTTCTTAACTACTATCCCTTGAATATGACCTGTCTCTGCACTAACCTTCTGGGACTCTGATTAGATATATGTTAGCACTTCTCATTCTATTTTCATATCTCCTACATTTCCCTCTATGTTTTTCTATTTCACTGTCGCTTGGTACTGCAGTTTGGTAGTTTAATCAGACTCTTACTCTTGGGCTCATAAATTTTACTTTTAGTTGTGTATAATCAATCATCCTTTGAGGTTTTAAAAAATCAATCAAAATGTTCACTTTTAGAACTTTTATTTGGTTATCTTTCAAACCTCTTTGGTCATCCCTGATAATCTTTCGTTGATTGTTCATCTTTGTAATTCCTTCCTTTCTGTCCTTATACATTTCATACTTGATGTTATATATTATGTATCAGACTATTCAATCTCTGCCATCTTTGGATGTTTACATCTGTTGTTGTTGTCACTGCCACTCATGGACACGTGCCTCCTTCTGTTTCTGTGACTTTTCATTGTGGGGTCATTGCTTATCTTTAACCTGTGGGATGTTTGTAGGCCTAAACTGGGGATGCTTTCCTCCAGAGATTTCTAACTGGTTCTGTTGTGATTCAGGGCCACCAAAGACCTGGAGACACTTCTATTACCTTGAGCTTCCCAGATCTGCAAGGAATCACTAGGTTCAGCAACTCTGCCTTGATTTTGGTCCTAGGATCAGAAAGCAAATTGCAGTACTCTTGCTCACATTCAAGGCAATTAAACTCCTTCTCTCTGTGCATTGTTGGCTCATCCCAGCTTCAGGTCTAGCTCACATTTGGGGAAGGAATGGGGTGGGGGATTTGGAGACCCCATATGCCTTGTCAGCCCAACAATGTGTCAGAAGTCCTTGTTATTCAGGATAGTCTTGTTTTGACATGACAGGGTACCTTGGAGGACGTGGTGTGCTGTACTCCCAGTGTGGAAGTTCTTGAATTTTTCTGTACTAACTTTTTTTTTTTTTTTTTTTACTTCTTAAGCTCTCATAAAGATTACATAATAAAGGAAACTGTACTATCCACCTTGAAGGATAATTATAAGGATCAGGAAGCTTAGAAAGCCTCTAGCATTTTAGAAGATGCCAAATGTATGAAAGCTAATAGCAATGATGATGGTGATTAAATATTTGCAGGACTTAATTGACCATATATTGATTGTTGTAGAGGCACAGACCCCCATGCATATATTATCTCACTTAATCTTGTAACACCATTAACCAGGTAATATTCTTATTTTATAGACTAGGAAACAGGCTCAGAGAGTATAACAAAGAGCACCCATTTTTAAATGATAGAAAATATATGATGGTGCCTAATCCATTCATTCTTTGTTTTATTTTTAATTTTCTAATTTTTAAAATTTTAAAAACTTTTTCAGTGTTCCAGAATTCATTGTTTACGTACCACACCCAGTGCTCCACGCAATACGTGTCCTCCATTCATTCTGTGAACAGATACAAGCCAAGTGCATTTGAACCAGACCCTGTGCTGATAGGTAATAGGTGTTTGCTCTAGGAGGGACCTGGATAAAATCTGTTTTGAGGTGGGGCTTGGGATTCTGGTAATAATCTTTCTTCTATATATTACTTGGAACTCAGGGGCCCTGACTTACAAGCACTATAACTTTGTTTTAGGGCAGTCATTTAAGATGTGAGATGTGATGTGTGAGTTGCCATGTATCAATGATATTTAGTAATAAGTAATATCATTAGAATGGAATGATGGGCTTGAGTGGCACATCGCTTAAATACGTGGTGCTTTCTGGGGGAGCAGTGGCCTTTGGGTCCTCTGATACTTTCAAAGATCTGCCTGGGGTGACAGGAAGTGCACCACATTCTGTCTACTGCTGTCATCTTCTGGAATCTTCTATTACTCCTCACCACATCCAGCTCTTCCAGGGATCTCCAAGGTGCTGTGATACCAGCCCTACTTTTCCCACTGTGCTGGGTCCCACAGGCTGCTGGGATGGTGAAACCTGTGACTCTTGCTCTCCCCTAGAAGTAGGACTGTGTTCTTCAGCTCCCCCAGTCTTGGGAAGATAGGTCATAAGGCTTGGTTTTGTTGTGTTTATGGGCAATGGTGAGCCTGTGTTTTGGTGAGGGTCCATAACGTAGGAGTACCTGCCTTGGCCCCACCTTGAGAACTGTGACCTCAGTCTTTAAGCAGGACTCAACCTTTTATGTGCACTTATACATGGGGATGTGTGCTGGAGAGAGGGAATAGGAGGAGGGGGGGAATAAGGGAAGACTTTTATTTTACTTTTTCATCCAGTAAGTATTCATTTATTGAATTTGTACAACTACCAGGAGTCGGAGAGGGTATTCAAACTCATTTCTGTCTGGGTTCTGTAGCCCACATTCTGTTGTCAGCTAATACCCACCCTCTGGGGTGGTTATGAAGCTTGGAGATATTACACGCTTGGCTAGCACAGTGCCTTGCATTGTAAGAACTCAGTATGTACTATTGTCTTTCTTTCTGTTATACTCTCTGAGCAAAAGGAAATCTTAGAACAAAGTGAAAATCTGTTGCCTTGGAGAAGTTTGAGAAGAAACCAGAGTGTGTGGGAAGGAATTTGCTCGGCCTCGGCCTGGGCTGTTGCACTAGTTCTGGTGGACTCCCAGGGCCCCCCAGCTGATGGGGTGCATTTAACCACCTCCTGTTGGTTTTCTGTCCCCCCAGCATCCCCCACATGGTTCGGCAGGCATCATAGGCAGACGAGCTGGCGAGTTTGCACCTTTCAGTGATGAGCTTGGCTACGCTAAAGCTTATCTTTTATTTATTATGACTATGCTTATAATGAAGGGCTGCAAATCCGACAGATTGAATAACATCTCAAAGGCTGTACTTTTCATAGTTCTTGCAGTCTGGGTTGACTTGGGAGAAGAAAGAAAGGGAGAGAGACTCTTTGTGAGGAGAACATATTTTTTATGTGAATAGTCATTACAGAACATGATTACATTGTATTCATCTAACTGTGTAGAAATGATGCCAGCAAACACGACTCCTTTACTTTGCTGAGTAAAAGAAGTCCCAGTGGTTTAATAAGCTGAAGGAACACAAACAATGGAGGGAAGGGTGGGACAAAGCAGTGGCCTCTGCCTCCTTCCATCTGCTCCTGGGAAGGAGCCGAGGGTCAGACACGCAGTGTGGTTTGACCTCTCTCTCTGGACGTTTCACAGCATGATTCCGAGGCCGATCTTCCTTTATAAGGTGAGTGTTCTGATTGTCTGTCGCTGCAGCAAACCACACCACTATTGGGATAAAGCGATACTCACTTATCGTCATTGCTTCCTTTTTTTTTGTGGCGGTGGCTGGGCTCAGCAGGGCGGTTCTCGCCCAGGACGTGTCGGGAGCTGTGGTCAAGCGGCTTGACCACTTGAAGTCATCCTCACTCGTGTGTCAGGGGGTGCTGCTGGCTACTGGCTGGGCTCTCAGAGGGACGTCAGCCAGAACATTTGTGCATGGCCTCTCTATATGCCTCAGGCTCCTTCATGGCACCGTGGCTGAGTTCTCAGGGTGAGTGGTCTGTGAGACCCAAGGAGGCTGCCTTGCCTTCTATGACAGAGCCTCAGAGGTCACGCAGCTACACTTTTGCTGTCCTCCATTGTTAGATTCACCAGAATCACCAGGGGCAAGGGGAGGAGACACAGACTGCAGTCCTTGATGGAGAAGAGGCAAGACTCTGTTGGGAAATACTGTGGCTGTTCTGGAAAATGCCCTGGGAGTTGGGGGGCAGGTCATTGTGCCTATAAATGAGACACTAGCAGGTGAGGAGGTATGGGGAAAACAGCCTGGCATGGGTGTCAGGAGGGCTTGGATCCTGACTCTGATTTCTCCACTTCCCAGCGTGGGCAATCTGACCACGTGTTGGTGGACTCGGTCCCTCAGAGCCTGATTGACAAAGGTGTGGGGTGAGGGTGTGGGCATTTCTACCTGTTCTAGAGGGTTCTCCCTTTCCCTGGTCCTGATGTGTCTGGTGGGTTGCTGCTGACTTGTACAGTGTTTGAGGGTAAACTGCAGCAAGTCTTACCTTTCCTTTAAGATTGCTGTGATTTCGATGAAATACTGGGTTCTTTAGGTTGAGAGTCATGTTGGAGGCTGCCCTGTCACAGTCCTTTGCTTTGGGGGAATTTGCTCCTATATAACACAGTTTTCCCTGGGTCACGGCAAAGCCCTAGTGAAAGACTATGCTTGAGTGGGGGGGTGTAGAGGGGTGTGGTGGTGATGGACTAAGTGTGGGCTGTGTGGGTGGGTGCACCTGGGTTGGGATCCTGCCTCAGTGGCTCAGCTGGGAACCTTAGATAAGGCAAGACCCATCTCTGAGCCCCTCTTTCCCTGTCTCTAAAATGGGCTGATGCCCAGGTTGGCCATGGTGCACACACTACAAGGAGCACCTCCCACAGCATTGACCATGTGAATGGCACCCTCTGGAGGTGTGTACACAGAGTCTTGGTGGTCTCAATGACCTCTGCCATTCCTATCTGTTGTGAGGGCAAGAAGAGGGGTGGAAGGGAAGGGTAGGGGCAGAGTGAGCCTGGGTAGAGGAGAGTCTTAGCAAAGATATGCTCTCCCACCGTCCTGAACCCTCAGTGGGGACCCGCAAGGTTTCTGTCTCATCTGGCAACTTTACAGAGAGTGCCCTCCTCTCTCCCATGCTAAGTGCACACCTCTGGGCTCAGCCCTGGAGACCCCAGAGTGATCGGGTTCCTCACAACCCACAGCCTTGGGAAGGGCGCTCTTGCTGCCAGTAGTGATGCATGAAGCCACAAGTTTATTCCCTGTGGTTTATGTCCAGATCGAAAGCTCAGAAAGGTATTTCACTGGTCTTCTGATTAGTCCAGTGTGTTCTCAGACACACAGCTCATTGATTCTGCACCATCCCCTCTAGGCTGTGCGTGAAATGGCGAGTTGTGTGCGTGACATCCAGGCAAAACCGGATTTGAATTCCTGGCACTCAGCTGCCACGTACGGGCTGCACCAGTTGATCAGTTTCTCTGAGCCTCATTTTGTTATTTACAGAACTGGTGCAACAACACCTGGGGATAAGATGAGATAAGCCCGTGAGTGATTAATTAACGAAACAATATGGACCAAGTATTGATTGAGTATCCAGGCCCTGTTCAGGTTGCTGGAGATGTGGACAGACAAGTGCAGGTGCTCACGGGGCAGACGTGAACGCTGGTGAGGACACAAGTTAGCACACCAGCTGCCAGATGGCGGTCCCTGTATGAGGGGCGTGTGGGGGGTTGGTCTAGCAGCTCCTGGCTGACGTGGTGGGTCTGAGCAAAGCCTGGAGGGAGGAGGGAGTGAACAGGTAGCTCTTCGTGGGAAAAGCACCAGGCAGAGGGAACAGCATGGCAAAGACCTCGCCTGGGGTGTGTGTGTGTGGCGAGCACTGGGAGAGGAGCTAGGGGTCTGGGGGTCTGGGGTAGGACCAGCACAGGTAAGTGGAGAAAGGGAAGGGGCAGATGTCCAGGACCCTGCCGGCCACAGTGAATCAGTCAGCCTTAGATCACAGTGAGAGGAGCCTGTGGGGACTCGGGAAATGCTCTGCTCTTCTCTCCTTGCACTCAGTATTTTACCACTGAAAGACTGCACATTGTTTTTAAACTTTTCTCCCCTCTTCTTAGCAGTTTCTCCTCTTCGTCTGAAAACAAAGCAGCTCTACTTTGGAGAGCAAGGTAAATCCAAATGCTTGCATCTGCCTGGCATGTTTGGAAGATGTTTTTGCCTAGTTCCCCCCCCCCTTTTTTTTTGGTTTAAGGTTTTATTTGGGAGGGGGAGGGAGAGAAAGAGAGAGAGAGCAAGCGCATGAGCAGGGTGGGGGGAGCAGCAGGCAGAGGGAGAGGGAGAAGTAGACTCTCTGCTGAGCTTGCCAAAGGCTTGCAAAAGGCAGGCAGAACTTAGACCTGAGTTTACCTGAGTCCATCATCCTTGGCTGATGACATCAAGTTCTGGAGCCTCTGGCATCTGACGGTTTCCGTTGCTGATGCGTGTGGATGACCTGGGCTTCCCCATCACCTTCCAGGTCGGACAGGGCTAAGTGGATTTCTTTGGGTGATGATGCACGTAATTAATTTGGTATAGAAGACACCTCATTGCTGCTGGCGTGATCAAGAAAAAGACCACACAACAGCTCTGAACAGAACAACACGCTCAGTCAGAACTGCAGGGAAAGGATTGTTTGGGAGGAGTGGACAAAGGGTGTGGGCTGGCTCTTGGAAGTGTTTTGAACGCACTTTGTCCCAAACGGCAAACAAAACACCAGCAGTGTGGCAGCAGACGCGCTGGGCTTGGGAAATGGGTGCTGGAAACCTGGCAGGTGCACTATTTCCTGGACGGACTCAGCAGGTGGCATGCCATTCAGTGATTTCCAAACTTTACTGTCTATACACATCATTCAGGAGGCATGTTTTAAAAAAAATCCAGATTCCTTAGCCAAAGCTTCAGAGACTGATTCAGTCCATCTGGGGTAGGTCCTGGAATCTTTATTTTTAGCAGTCATTCGGAGCGGTTTTGGTGCAGGAGGTTTGAGAAGCATGGGCGCAGGGGTGGGGCAGCATGAGCTCTGGTGTTTTTCGGTTGTGGGTTCGAAGCTGGTAGGACCCAACCCAAGACCTCCAATCTCTCCGAGCTTCACTTGGCCATGCTGTAAGTGAGCCAGAAGAATGTCTCCTTTAGGGGCATTGGAAAAATTACGGGTCCATCCATATAGCCCTGCTTTCATTCTGCATTTACAAGTGGTGAGGAGTAGACTCAGCCCCCAGGGGACTGATGTTTGTGCCCACCCCAAATTCGTAGATTGAAGTCCTCATCCCCAAACGTGACTGCATTTGGAGTTAGGGCCTGTGAGGTGAGGAAGGTAAAAGAGGGTCATAAAGGTGAGGCCCGAAGTCATGAGGGCTGGTGGTCTAACAAGAGGAGAAGGAGACATCAGAGTGCTCTCTCTCCCATCACAGGAGGACCCAGTGGGAAAAGGGCTGTCTCTAGGAAGAGGGACCTTGGCAGAAACTGAGTCATCTGGCTCCTTGATCGTGGACTTCCCAGCCTCCAGAATAAACAGAAATAAGCGTCTGTCAGTTAGAACCTCCCGTCTGTATTGTTAGAGCAGCCCGAGCTTAGTCACGGGGCCCGCGGAAGGCAGATTGGATGGAAGGGAAGAGGTGGATCCCAAAATTTTCAGAGCTCACCTTCATTTTTCCAGATGAACCTTCTCTAGGCATCTCCCTGGGGGCAAGTGGCACTTTGTTGCATCTGTCCCGGTGCACAGGGCTCCTGGCACCCTGCGCTGCCCCCTGGGAGCTTGAGTGTGCTTTGCAAACCCCCTAACCGGGTGCTGGCTAATTGCATAATGCAGTTAGTTATCTGCTAGTGAGTTGAGGCCCAAATGTTGCTCTTTGCATGGTAATTATGCTGGATAAGTGAATGGCTGGAATATTTACAAGATTTTGTCCCTTGGCCGATTTCTTTTCTCAGAAGACAGCCGCTGTGTGGGGTAAAACATAAGAAAGAAAATATCTCTGGGGCTTACGCAACATGGCGACAGGAAGGTTCGTGGTGTTTGAGAGAGGAACATGCAAAATATTAAGTTTGGGTAAAAAAGAGCATACAACTGTTCCGTCCTTGAGATGCATATGTTCTGCCGGATGATTGGCAGGGCTCCGGCCGGCTCTTGCCTGTTTCCAGCCGAGGAGCGCCTCTCATATCCGGCCCCGGTGCGTGGTGCACAGTGCAGCTGCCACGAGGTTGGGCCGGAGGCGGGTCCCAGGGTGCATGGCTGGGTGTTCAGGTTCTGCTGCGTTAGGTCTGGAGCCTGGTGTGTCCATGGTTGATTTCAACATTCTAGGCCTTGGTTTCTTCATCCGTAAAATGGGAGAACAGTGTCTTTGGAGATTTGTGTGGAGGGTCCCCGAGGCAGGTAAAGGGTACCATGCCAGGGGTGCGGTGGGGAACTGTGCTTCTTTACCTTTCCTCCCAGAGACCAAGGGGCAAGTCAGGGCCCAGCAGGTGGGACTCCTGGGGGACCCAGAAAGCCCTGCCTCAGGTCACCCATTTCAGCTTCCTCCCCGTGGATTCAGCACAGCTGCATGAGCTGGGAGGCCTCGTCCATTGAAGATGGAAGGCTTGGGAGTGGAAAGAGGAGAACTCGTTGAGGGCTCTACCTTCTTCACAGACAAAAGAGGATTTGCCTTTCCTATGCATTGCCCAGCACTGTGGAAGAAAATGTTTTTCCATTACACGTAAACCTTGAAAACCTTTCCACCTCTGTTCTTTGTAGGGTTTGAGGCTCAGAGCGGTTTCATGATGTTCTCCGTGTCCCACAGCTCACAGATGGCAGGAACTGGCTCCCAATAGCCCTCAGCACAGCACAGTGTTGCTGAAAGGTTTGCAGAGTCCTTGGGGGGAGGCCTGGCCTGGCCATCTACCAGCTTCATGACTTCCAGTGAGTTCTTCATCTTCTCTGTGCCTCCATGTGTTCATCCGTCCAATGGGTATATGACATTTCCCTCAGGGGTGGTTGGCGAGGACAGTGCCTGGCTCACGGAGTCATCTCAGGCTTTCTGTCATCCTGGTAATCACTGCCACTGTCTGCTCCTGAGTGATGGAGCCTGGCACGGCAGGAAAGTCAGACCGGAGCTAGACAGTATGAGAATGGTGCGTGTGTCTGCAGTCCCAGCAGCACACAGAGGTGTGTGAGATCTCGCCATCTCGCTGCAGACAGGAGGCCTCCAGCTAGCGTGTGTGGACAGGGCTCACTCAGGACCTCTTGGTTTCATCTCCTCCAACTTGGGGCCCTGGGGAAAGGGACCAGGTGCTGTGCTGAGTAGGTCGGAGCACTGGGCTGGGAAAGGCAGAGCCCCAAGAGCTCAGGGAGAGCTGCACCTCACCTTGTTGTCCTGCTGTGACCCTGGCCAGAAATAGTTCATTCCCAGAAGCATTTGCCAAGGGCTCACCTGGTGCTGGGGTAGGTCAGGGATGTGGGTACGGTTCTCAAATAGCTCACGACTTCAGCAGGCAGATAGACATGCACATAATGAATGCAAGTTTCATGAGGATTTGGAGTTACATGGGTGCAGCCTCTCTGGTCTCCCCAGATTGGGATCTTCTGTCTTTTTATCCAGCAGGTCCTGGCCTTACCAGCTTTGGATCTTTCCTGGTCACTCCTGACCGATGTGCTCATTCAAGGTTTGAATTTCCTTTTTTGGCAGCACAGGGCAGCTAAAGCTCATCCCCAGCTCGGTCTGACCACCTGCCAGCCAAGTGCCCAGCAGCCGGGGCTGTGCTGGCCCTCTGGGCAGGGCACAGGTAGATACAGGACAAAGACTGTCTCCAGCAGCTGTCCTCCCCTTTGTGGCCCACAGGCCCCACAGGCAGTGGCCCTGGGAGGTCTTTGTGGAGACACGACCTCTCCTCTCAGTAGCCTCACCTGTCCTGTTCCCAGTGCTCACGGTGCCCGGCACCTAGTAGGACTGAACAACGCTTCTTGAATTGCTGATGGATATAAAAACTCCAACTCCCCTCAAAACAAACAAAATGTGTGTGTGTGTGTGTGTGTGTGTGTGTGTGTGTGTGTGTGTGTTTAATGGCAGTTTGGAAACTCCTGATGTTGTCAGATTAAAAATAGAAAGGGCCGTGATGTTCTTTGCAGAATGTCATGAAACACTGTTGGCATTTGAACCCTAAAATGATGAAATACACTCACTATAGTTTGAAGTATGGTAGGTGATATCTTCTACTAGCACAGAGAGTCAGGAGGTTAAGAGAAATTTAGGACAGGAAGAACTTGAAACTGAGAAAATTCTACTCATAGCTGGTGTGTGTGTGTGTGTGTGTGTGTGTGTGTGTGTGTACGTGTGAACAGGTGGGTTGGAAAAAGTCTTCTACTGCAGTGGTGCTCTTTGGTTTTGCTCCAGAGAATTAGGCACATGTGCAATCCTAGCCGAGGTATATAGCAGGTGTTCAATAAATGCTCTTGGATGAATGAAGCACCCTGCTTCATGCCCCATTTATTTTTCTGGGGTTTATTATTTAAAAATTGCTGGCCTGCAGAAGAAAAAAAACGCCTCAGTTATCAGTTAATTTGGTGCAAAAATCTATTATTTTGGCCTCAAAACATTGTACTCACCTGTCCCTTTACTTACCTGAGGGCTCTGAGGTGAGTGTGGGGCACAAACGTGAGAGGCCAGTTCTGCCTCCACCTGGGCTGGTTTCTGGGGGCAGCCATGACAAAGTACTACGGCCTGGGTGAGTCAACCGACAGAGATGGGTTGTCTCATGGTTCTGGAAGCCAGAAGTCCAAGATCAAAGTGTCCTCAGGGTTGGTTCCTTCCGTGAGCTGAGGAAAACGCTGTTCTGCTCTCGCTCCTTGGTTTGTCAGTGCTGTCTTCATGTTCACATGGTGCTCTTGCTGTGTATCTCTCTGTGTCTAAATGTCTCCTTCTCAGAAGGACACCCATTGTATTGGATTAGAGCCCACTCTAATGACTCCATTTCAACTTGAAAACTTCATTTTAACTCTGCAAATCTCTCTCCAATTATGATCATGTGCTCAGGTACTGGGTGTTGAAACTTTGGCATAGGAATTTTGGGGGGGACACAATTCAACTCCAGATTTTAGGACCCTAAGGATCAGTGAGAAGGCAGGAAGGTCATGGACAACTACTTGGGAGCTAGACTGAGGTATCTTGGAAATGGAGAAATAGTCACCAACTCTGCTTGGGAAGGTCTGGAAGCCTTCATAAGATGCCACAAGTAGGTGAAAGTGGATGGCCAACCAAGGTTTTGCGGATTGCCAAGGCAGATTTGTGGAGAGGGTTCTCTGGGTGACCTTGAGGGAGCTCAGGAAGCATGGTGGTCTGGAAGGGTGCCGGCAGCACCCTCGGGGCCTCCAAAGTTGTGTGGGCAGTGGGAGAAAATGCTGCAGGTTCCTGGGGCAGCCATGGGAGCTCCGGATGCCAGGCGAGGACCTTGGTCTCAGTCTGAAGGTCATGTTGTCTAGAAGAGCTTTACGCAAGACAGGAACAAGATCAAATTTGTTCTTTAAAAAGTTCACAATTTAGGGGCACCTGGGTGGCTCAGTAGGTTAAGCCTCTGCCTTCGGCTCAGGTCATGATCTCAGGGTCCTAGGATTGAGCCTCGCATCGGGCTCTCTGCTCAGCGGGGAGCCTGCTTCCTTCTCTCTCTCTGCCTGCCTCTCTGCTTACTCGTGATCTCTCTCTGTCAAATAAATAAATCTAAAAAAAAAAAAAAAAGACTCTCTCTCCCTCTGCCCCTCCCCCATCTCCTTTAAAAAAAAAAGAAAAAGAAAAAAAAAGTTCACAATTTAAAAAACTCATACCTTTGGTCACTCATTCACTTGCTTGACAGGTATTTACCGGTTGGATTTTTCCTTGGGCCCTGGAGTCTCTACAGTTGTCCGTATTAAGGTCACCTAGCTGAGTGATGTTGACTGAGTTAAACTGTCTGAGCCTTAGTTTCTCAGCTGTAGAACGAAGACTTGGCAGTGCCCACCTCTTGGGCCCTGGGAGGATGAGGCAATGGCAGGCAGGGAAGCTCTTGCTTTGGGCCCATCATGTAGCCAAGTGTTGGATAAATAGGATCTACCTCAAGGGAGGAAAATGGAGGGGCTTCAGGAGTGCCTGGGTGGCTCAGTTTGTTAAGCATCGACCTATTGATTTCAATTCAGGTTATGATCTCAGGGTTTTGGGATCGAGCCCTGAGTTGGGCTCTGCACTCAGAGAGGAATCTGCTCATTCTCTCTCTCTATAAAACAAACCCTTAAAAAGTGAAAAAGGGATAGGCTGTAGTGAGAGGTAGGGTGTCCAGCAGGGGTGGCCCTGGCACCAAGAAGAGTGGAGGACAGGGCTGAAGCCAGGAGGAGCAGCACATCCTATAGAGGTTGGAGCTACCCCTTGAGCATTCATGGCCTTTCTAGCACGCTCTCCCTACCTGTGGCCAACAGACAGCTTCTTGGACCAAGGGCAAGGCTGCTTCCTTGGCTCAGTGACTACATTTCTGGGGTGTTCACATGGATAGTTCCTGCAGATAATCGATCACTGGGAGACTGAGCTGTCCCCCTTGACTGTTTCAGTGGGATGGATCAGAGTTTGGCAGCTTCCTGAGGTACAGTGTCTTCTGGATGCTGGCTCTGCCTCTGACAGTGTAGGGGTTGTGATCCTTCACCTGGCCATCTGTGCATACTTGTTGAGCACCTTCCGATGGGCCCTGTGGTTTTAATTGTCTCGTGTCATTTCCCGGGAGGACTCAAGAGTGTGTTGAGAAGTGAGGTCTTGTCCTGCACTTCCTCACTTGTGAAATGGACCTCCTGAACCCACGGCTGGGATTTCAGCTGTTGTCTCAGCTCCTGCACGCTCCAGCGGGATGTGTCTGTGCTGTTCCTATTCTTACACGTGTCTTGAGGTTGTTGGAGGAAATGAAATGATCAATGGTGTGGTGTGGTGTTAATGTGTAACCACCAGCTTTTTTTGGGGGAAATTCCTGATTTGCAACAATTTGCCAATTTCCATGGTGTCAATACTTCCACCTAGATAATTTCAAGCTACCCAAGGATGCTACTGAATGCTGAGATGGGATGAGGGGAACACAGTCAGCTTCTGGGACCGGCTGTAAGCTACTTGGCCAGGATATTGATGCGTCTGGAGGTGGACACAATGTGCACTCCTGGCGACTGTCATTATCTTTGAGGACTGGCTGGAGACAATTGATCTGCCAAATGGCAACTGAGCACCCCATAAGAGTATTAATGCACATGACCTTACTTAATCCTCATGACCTTCCATGGTGGAGACTTATATTCCCATTTTGTAGATGAAGAAACTGAGACCTAGAGACGCTAACCCCCTCGTCTAAGTTCTCCAGACAACAAGTGGCAAACTGGGTCTTGAAACATGAGGAAGATGATGATGGTCCATAGTAATATTTATAGGAAATCTTCACGGGGTATTTGTCCTATGCCAAGACCATTGTTCTTATGCTCTTAGGTGTACTGGGGGGACTTGGTTCTCTGACCAAAACACAGGTGATGGGGCAGAGGCTCAGGGAGGTTAAGGAACTCCTCCTAGGTCACACAGCTTGGACGTGGTGGAACTGTCCCTGGAGTCCAGGTCTTTCTACTTCTAACACTCTGGCCACCACCGCACCACCCTTCTCCTGCAGCTCTCCTATCATGCCTTCTGTTGCCTTCTGTCCATAAAGAGTCTCTGATTTTAGTTCCCAGACTTCAGTAAAATAGAAATCCCAATTGGGGCAATTGGGATGCCCTGCTAAGTGCATGTGCACCATGCATCCCCCTGGGACCGCTCTGACAGAGGTGAGGGGTGGCGGGTGTGTAGGGAGGGAGGAGGAGGCCTCTGCGCATCGGTGTGGGGGAGGGGCAAGAGCACAGACCTTGGAGGCAGAGACACGTGGGGCCTTGGTGTTGGTGGACGAGTCCCTTTCCTTCTCAGAGCCTAGTTGGCTCCTCTGTGTCCTGGTTGTGACAATGCCCTCCCCACTCACAGAAGGGGGATGAGATAAGGAAGATAGAGTACAAGGCACAGGCTCTGGTACACAGTGAGTGCTCAGGGGATGGAGGTTTCCTCTCTCTTCCTTATGGCCACATCATGTTCTTCTTTTCAAACGGCCAGGGAGTAAGTCCTTGTACATCTCTAGCCCCACAGAGAAGCGTTGGCAGGCGGGGTCCTAGGACCAGCTCATCTCCTCCCTGGAAGCCCTCGTGTTTGCAGACTCTGGACCGAGCCTCCCTGAGCTGGAAGGTGGCCTTGTGTCTGTGGGCTGCCGCCTGCACCCTCCCAGGGCTCTGCAGACGCTGGCGTGCTGGGGCCGGGACAAAGCCCTATTATGAAGGGTGCTCTCACACACGGCTGAATGAAGTGTGTGAACCTGCCGGCCCAGCCCGCCTCGGCCCACGGAAGGCTGGCATCGCTCTGCCCGGCCATTGTTCCCCCAGAGCCAAGGAGCTCACCCAGGGTGATGCTATCCAGGGGCGTCTTTTCTGGGTACGAACCATGAACACACTTTTGCTGAGATGGGACTAGCTGTTCTGCAACTCAGCTTGGCCCTGGTCACAGGCTGTGGCTCCGGTGTGGGGGTGGGGGGAGTCTGGAAGGAGGGGCCCAGGCTCTGTTCAGCATTGAGGTGGAAAGCCGAGTCCCAGGCTTCTTTTAAAACAGAGTAAGTGTCTGACTGGAGGACGTGGCCCCTGTTGGCTGCAAAGGGCCAGACTACATTTGCTCTTCCAGTCAATAAACACTTGTCGAGAGCCCACAATGGGCCAGGCTCTGCGGATGCCATGAAACCAGATACAAATCTCTACTCTTGTGGGGCTTACATTCCAGGGCAGATTTCTCCTGGAAGACCTCCTCTGGCCTTTTCTGGCTTCCCAGCTCTATGAAATAATTCATGAATCCACCCAACACTTACTGAGCCTGGGGACGTAGACACTCATTCATTCAGCAAACATTTGTTGAGGGGCACCCACTGTAGGGCACCCACTGTAGGCCACACCCTTCCCGAGCAATGCGGATGTTCTGCTGCTCAGAACCCCATGTTAAGGACGTGCTCCCAGGAAACGCTGATAAGAGACAGGGGCATTTGTCCCTGAGAAGAGGGTAGGGGAGAAGGCCAGTGAGAGCATGATTTTGGGCAAACCCCAGTCTCAGTCTGACTCCACAGGGGTGCTTTGGAGCACAAGTTGTACCTCTTAGCTCCTAGGACTGGAGCACAGGGAGCTGGGCCAGGGTCTTCCAAGGGGGTGGTGAACTTCTGGGTACTTGGACTTTCTGAATGCAGGTGAGGCAGCTCAGGTAGCCCAGATGTGTCCTCTAAAGGGTGTTGCAAGTACAGGCTGATAGAGGCAAAAGCGACGGAACCAGAGGAGGACAGATGCAAAAGTGTAAAGTGGATCCTGGGGACCTGGTCCCATAAAAGAGATGAAAAGGTCCAAGACCTGGTGAGGCTGGACAGGTCAAGAGATCATGACATTATGAAGGGAAAGCCCCCAGCACGGCTCCCACTAACACATAGGAAGGAGCTGTGGCAAAGCTGTGAGGTGGGTATACGTGGATCTGGGTCAGACAGGCCCTTCCCCACAAAGCCTAAGGAAGAGAAATCAGGGAGGGCTTCTTGGAGGAGGTAATAGCTCCGGTGCACGAGGAGTCGCACTGTTTGCATACACACATGTGCACACAGAGGCAGAAAGTCATGGCAGAGTTAGAACGTGAAGGTACACCTATAGATTCTAAACTTGTGTTAGTTTGTTTTTTTCTCCCTAGATTAGCGTCTACCCATCCAAGGTCATGGCTTCACAGAATCAGAGCTCACTGAGGGTTGGAAGGAATTTTAGTGGTCATTTTAACAGCACCTCTGATTTTCGGATGGGGAAGCTGAGGCGCAGAGTAGGGCAGTAGCTTGTCTGTGTCACACAGCACTTTGGCACCTGAGCAGGGTTAGAGCCCTGGCCTCAAAGCCCTAGCCTGGACTTGCCAAGGCTCGGTTCCTGCCAACACTGATTCATGGGCTGCGGGTTCTGTGAGTCTGCCGTCCAGACGGGACAGGCTGCATCCTTCTGGGAAAGGCCCTCGTGGTCACTCTGAAAACAAGATTGCAATGATGGCTAGCGGGGAATGAGACAGCGCCTTGTCTGCCTCCTCCAGGAAAGCAGTGGGGGTTCGCCCAGGTGAGGACAGGTAATCTTGGTAGGGGCGAAATTGCAAAACACATTTTGTCAGTTTTGACTAAGAAATTGGTTTCACACTTGCATTTCGGGGCGCTTGTCCATCGTACCTAGAGCCTGGAGTGCAAGGTGAGAACATCCCTCCCGCCCCTCCACTCTTAGGGGTGGGGGGCAACCATCACTTGAAAGAAACTTCTGCTAGAAAAGAAGTTTGTGCTCCTCAGCTTTGCCTGGGGTGCATTTCTTATCTGTGAGTAATAGGCTTTCACAATCCACCTTTTATGTTCTTTTCAATAATGCGCCTTCCCTAAGCCAAGGCTCTCTTAAAGGAGAAGGCGCTGCTTATTTTCCAATCTGCTTGCTGAGCGAGTACTGCACCTGAGCCAAGACCCTGGGAGAAGCTTGGAAAGCTCATCCTCCAACCTACTCTCTCCTCGATGAAAAATTAAACCAAGAATACTTGTTTCATCTAGACCAGAAAACCAAACACAGTGAAAAAAAAACCCCAAGCTCCAAAGATTTCAGAGGAACCCAGCTTTAGTGGCTTTTGAAGGTGGAAGAAGAAAGCCCCAGATGGCAGAATATACTCTATGTCGTGCGTGTCTTTGGTCAGGGCTGCTGGCCAGTGATCCTGGACAGGTGGTCACAGTGCCAGCCAGGCTGGCTGTCAGGAGCCTTTCTCCTGGCCACAGTAGGTAGGAATGCTGATCTGTCTCTCACCCTCATGACCTACATGGTACATCCCTCTTCGATGGGTGGGATGTTTCCTGATCTCCTAAGCAAGGTGGAATTAACCTCAACAAAGCACGCTACAGGGAATTCATAGAGCGTCAATGAAGGCTGGATATTTATTTATTTTTACTTACCCATTTCTGGGCTTAAAGGAAGCAAAGGCTCAGAGAGGCGTAGGACTGGCTCAGGGTCACACAGCTGGTTCGCAATGGGGCCAGGATACCAACCTGCTTGTGAAGTTCTTCTGGTTTCCATACCAGAGCCCGCCATCACCACCAAGGCAGTTTCAGAATCAGCCTGTGCATACAACAACCCTCGCCACACGCATTCCTCCTCCCTCGTGTCCTTCCACAGTAGTTTGGCTGCTTTTTACCGTAATCATCAGCCGTTAAGTATTTGCTTTGTGAAAAGGATCCGTAGCTGTGGGTCAGCAGGCGCAGCTCAGAGAGAGAGTGTCCGAGCTATACCTTGCAGTCCTCCCCAGGGCGGGAGGTAAACAGGCTCCCGGGACACATGCAGAACGTTTTTTAGCGTCTTGCACTTTTGGTAAGTGACAATTTTGCAAATTGCGGGTAAAGAACTTAAATGTCTAATTAAATCCTGAAGATGTACAGGAGTTTGAAACCGGTGATTGATGTTCACGGAGGTGCGGGTCCCTGATGGAGGCTGCCTGACAGGGACTGCAAAGCCCGCTCAGCAACTGATGTCTTGTTGTGATCCGTGTTGTCATTTTTTCATTACTGATTAAAATTAAAAATCTGCTTGGCAAATCCATTGTAAAAATTCCCTTCATGAGCATCGACGGGTACAAATTATTTTGTCAATCGTCTGGCAATCAAAATGGGGCTGGAGACGGTTTCTAGCCCACACTTTTTTTTATCCCCCTCTCACTCACGCCAGTGACTTTTCACAACAAAGTTTTAAAAAAGCGTAGGTAGCAGTCTTGGCAGTACTTAAAAAAAAATAAAGATTAATCTCTTTTTTTTTTTTTTAATGAAATGTTCTGTTTATGCGTGCCCCTCCCCCTGCTGAAAGCGGGGGTGGGTGGGGTGGGGGGAAGGTTTGTGGCGGGAGAGCCAGTCTGTGCTCTGTAATTGTCTAATGCCTTGTAATGACAGGTGGATAATAGTAATAAAAGCCTTTATTAGGATAAAAATCTGTTTTGAGAATGGGAGCGTAAATTGTCTAAAACCACGAGGCAGGAAAGGAATCTCGCTAACCTGCAAACCAAATGGAAAATATTTGCAGGGACTCCACTGAGATAGTTCTTGACTTGGTATCCAGGTGTCATTAAAAGATGGACGGAGGGAAGGGGGAGCATGCCGGTGGCTCGGAACTGCAGGCGGAGCCCTGAGTTGGAAGACTTGGATTGTAGTGCTGTGTGACTCTGGGGAGGGCAGTTCCCCTCTCTGGGCCCTATTTCCTCTTTTGTAAGATAAAGTGATTGGATCACTCAGCTAGTTCCTGGGTTCATTCCAATACACACTCTGCAGACATGCTGATTCATTTGAAGTCTGGAAGTCAGTGAGGCATTTAAAGATGCCCCAGATTCATCTCTTAAGGCGGAACATGGTGCAGGGAAGAGATCATCCCAGGGTTTGGAGCTGGAGGTGCTGGGTTGGATCTTGGTCAGCTACATACAAGTTCTGGGTGTTGAGAAATTTACTCACGTCCTAGGGGGTCAGTCCCTGTGAGTAAATGATAAAATGAGCTAACAGCTGAGGGGCCCCGGTGTGGGGCTTGCCATGGGGTAGTCACTGAACTCTCTGAATATTTTTATTAAGGTAAAATTGGTATACAGCATGATATTAGTTTCAAGTGTATGGCATAATAATTTGATATTTGTATACACTACAAAGTGATCAACACAATGTCTGGTTGCCATCTGTCTTCACACAATTGACCTCCTTTCCTCATTGTGCCCACCCCAACACCCTTCCCCTCTGAAGACCACAAATCTGTTCTCTGTCTCTAGGAGTTCTGTTTTGTTCATTCATTTGTTTTGTGGTTTAGGTTCCGCATATAAGTGAAATCATATGATATTTGCTTTTCCGTCTCTGATTTGTTTCATGTAGCTTAATACTGTCAAGGTGCATCCATGTTGTTGGAAGTGGGTTGAGTAATATTCCATTGCACATACACACCACGTCTTCTTTATCCCTTACCCATTGATGGACACGAAGGTCGTTTCCCTATCTTTGGTATGATAAATAATGCTGCCCACAAATGGAGGGGGGCAAGATCTTTTTGAATTAGTGTTGTCATTTTTCTTTTTTTTTTTGGACAAATATCCAGAACTGGACCTGAATCATATGGTAGCTCTATTTGTAATTTTTTGAGGCACCTTCCTGCTGCTTTCCAGAGTGGTTGCACTAGTTTGCATTCTCACCAACAGTGCACGAGGGGTCTCTTTTTTCACATTCTCTCCAACACTGGTTACTTCTTGTCTTTTTGTTATTAACCTTTCTAATAGGCGTGAGGTGATATCTCATTATGGTTTTGATTTGCATTTCCTTGATAGTAATGTTGAACATCTTTTCATGTACCTGTTAACCATCTGTATGTCTTCTTTGGAAAAATGTCAGTCTAGATCCTCTGCCCAGTTTTGAAAAGATTTATTTATTTATTTTAGATAGAGAGCAAGAGAGGGGAAAGGGATGAAGGGAGAGGGAGAAGGACAAGCAGACTCCCCACTGAGCGTAGACCCGGACATGGGGCTCCATCTCACGATCCTGAGATCACCACCTGAACTGAAATCAAGAGTCGTCTGCTTAACTGACTGAGCCACCCAGGCACCCCCACCCATTTTGTAATTTAGATATTTTGTTTGTTATTTAGTTGAGTTCTTTATATATTTTGGGTATTAGCCCCTTATCAGATACATGATCGATTTGCAAATATTTTCTCCCATTTGGAAAGTTGCCTTTTCATGTTGTTGATGGTTTCCTTCGCTGTGAGGAAGTTTTTAGTTTGACATGGTCCCAAACATTGTATAGCTTTGCTTTTGTTACTTTCGCTTTTGGAGTCAGACCCAAAAATTCAACACAAGACCGATGGAGCTTACTGCCTATGTGTCTTCTAGGAGTTTCATGGTTTCAAGTCTTGCAATCAAATCTTTAATCCATTTTGAATTAATTTTTGTGTGTGGTGTAAGAAATGATCTAGTTTCAATCTTGTGCATGTGGCTGTCCTATTTTCCAAACACCATTATTGATTGTCATAAAGTAGTTGACCACATATGTGGGTTTATTTCTGGGCTGTTTTCTGTTCCCTTGATTTCTGTGTCTGTGTTTAGGTCAATTATGCTATTTTGATGGCAGTAGCTTTGTAGCATAGTTAAAAACAGGGAGTGTGATAGCTTCAGTTTGTTCTTCTTTCTCAAGATGGCTTTGACAACTTGGGGTCTTTCCACACAAATTTTAGAATTGTTTTGTCTACTTTTGTGAAAAATGCTATTGGAATTTTGATAGGGATTTCATTGATTTTGTAGATTGTTTGGGGGTAGTATGGACATTTTAAACAATATTGATTCTTCCCAATCCATGAGCACAGAATATCTTTTCATTTATTTGTGTCATCTTTAATTTCTTTCATCAATGTCTTATAGTTTACAGAATACAGGTCCTTCATTTCCTTGGTTAAATGTATTCCTAGGTATTTTATTCTTTTTGATGTAATTGTAAATGGGATTTTAAAAATTAACATATAATGTGTCATTTGCCCCAGGGGTACAGGTCTGTGAATCTTCAGGCTTACACATTTCATAGCTCTCACCATAGCACATTCCCTCCCTAATGTCCATCACCCAGCCACCCTCTCCCTACCCGCCCCCCACCATCACCCAGCAATTCTCAGTTTGTTTCATGAGATTAAGAGTCTCTTATGGTTTGTCTTCCTCCCAGTCCCATCTTGTTTCATTTTTTCCCTCCCTACCCTCCACAACCCAACATCTTGCCTCTCAAATTCCTCATATCAGAGAGATCATATGATAATTGTCTTTCTCTGATTGACTTATTTTGCTTAGCATAATATCCTCTAGTTCCATCCATGTCTTCGCAAATAGCAAGATTTCATTTCTTTTGATGGCTGCGTAGTATTCCATTGTGTGTGTGTGTATGTATATATGTATATATATACATATATATATGTATATATATATGTATATACATATATATATATATGTATATGTATATATACATGTATCTCTCTCTATATATATCTATATCTATATATCTCACATCTTCTTTATCCATTCATCTGTGGATGGACATCTAGGTTTTTCCATAGTTTGGCTACTGTGGACATTGCTCCTATGAATATTCAGGTGCACGTACCCCTTCAGATCACTACATTTGTATCTGTAGGGTAAATACTCAGTAGTGTGATTGCTGGGCCATAGGATAACTCTATTTTCAACTTTTTGAGGAATCTCCATACTGTTTTCCAGAGTGGCTGCATTCCCACCAACAATGTAGGAGGGCTCCCCTTCCTCCTTATCCTTGCCAGCATTTGTCATTTCCTGACTTGTTAATTTTAGCCATTCTGACTGGTGTGAGGTGGTATCTCTGACTTTAGCCATTCTGACTGGTGTGAGGTGGTTTGGATTTGTATTACCCTGATGCCAAATGATGTGGAGCACTTTTTCATGTGTCTGTTGGCCATTTGGATATCTTCTTTGCAGAAATATATGTTCATGTCTTCTTCCCATTTCTTGCTTGGATTATTTGTTCATTGGGTGTTGAATGTGATAAGTTCTTTCTAGATTTTGGATACTAGCCCTTTATCTGATATGTCATTTGCAAATGTCTTTTCCCATTCTTTCAGCTGTCTTTTGGTTTTGTTGACTGTTTCCTTTGCTGTGCAAAAGGTTTTGATCTTGATGAAGTCCCAATAGTTTGCTTTTGCCCTTGCTTCCCTTGCTTTTGGTGATATTTCTAGGAAGAAGTTGCTGCAGCTGAGGTCAAAGAGATTGCTGCCTGTGTTCTCCTCAAGGATTTTGATGGATTCCTTTCTCACACTGAGGTCTTTCATCCATTTTGAGACTATTTTTGTGTGTGGTGTAAAGAAATGGTCCAGTTTTATTCTTCTGCATGTGGCTGTCCAAATTTCCCCAGCCATTTTTTGAAGAGATTTTTTTCCACTGGACATTCTTTCCTGCTTTGTCGAGGATTAGTTGACCATAGAGTTGAGGGTCTATTTCTGGGCTCTTTATTCTGTTCCATTGATCTATGTATCTGTTTTTGGACTAGTACCATATTGTCTTGATGATTACAGCTTTGTAATAGAGCTTGAAGTCTGGAATTGTGATGCCACCAACTTTGAATTTCTTTTTCAACATTCCTCTGGCTATTCGGGGTCTTTTCTGGTTCCATATACATTTTAGGAGTATTTGTTCCATTTCTTTGAAAAAAATTTTTGATAGAGATTGCATTAAATGTGTAGATTGCTTTAGGTGGCATAGACATTTACACAATATTTGTTCTTCCAGTCCATAAACATGGAATGTTTTTCCATTTCTTTGTGTCTCCCTCAATTTCTTTTATGAGTACTTTGTAGTTTTCTGAGTACAGATTCTTTGCCTCTTTGGTTAGGTTTATTCCTAGGTATCTTATGGTTTTGGGTACAATTGTAAATGGGATCGACTCCTTAATTTCTCTTTCTTCTGTCTTGCTATTGGTGTGTAGAAATGCAACCGATTTCTGTGCATTGATTTTATATCCTGACAATTTATTGAATTCCTGTATGAGTTCTAGCAGTTTTGGAATGGACTCTTTCGGGTTTTACACATGAAGTATCATATCATCTGCAAAGAGTGAGAGTTTGATTTCTTTTTTTGTCAATTCAGAGGCCTTTTATTTCTTTTTGTTGTCTGATTGCTGAGGCTAGGACTTCTAGTACTATGTTGAATAGCAGTTCTGATAGTGGACATCCCTGCCATGTTCCTGACCTAAGGGGTAACACTCTCAGTTTTTCCTCATTGAGGATGATATTCACTGTGGGTTTTTCATAGATGGCTTTGATGATACTGAAGTATACCCTTTATCCCTACACTTTGAAGAGTTTTGATCAAGAAAGGATGCTGTATTTGTCAAATGCTTTTTCAGCATCTATTGAGAGTATCATAGGGTTCTTGTTCTTTCTTTTATTAATGTATTGTATCACATTGATTGATTTGCAGATTTTGAACCAACCTTGCAGCTCAGGAATAAATCCCACTCGGTCATGATGAATAATCCTTTTAATGTACTGTTGGATCTTATTGGCTAGTATTTTGGTGAGAATTTTTACATCCGTGTTCATCAAGGATATTGGTCTGTAATTCTCCTTTTTGATGGAGTCTTTGTCTGGTTTTGGGATCAAGGTGATGCTGGCCTCATAAAAAGTTTGGAAATTTTCTTTCCATTTCTATTTTTTTGGAACAGTTTCAGGAGAATAGGTATTAATTCTTCTTTAAATGTTTGGTAGAATTCCTCTGGGGAGCCATCTGGCTGTGGGCTCTTGTTTGTTGGGAGATTTTTGATGACTGCTTCAATTTCCTTCCTGGTTATGGAGCTGTTCAGGTTTTCTATTTCTTCCTTGTTCAGTTTTAGTAGTTTACATCTAGGAATGCATCCATTTCTTCCAGATTGTCTAATTTGCTGCTGTAGTGTTGCTCATAATATGTTCTTATAATTGTTTGTATTTCTTTGGTGTTGGTTGTGATCTCTCCTCTTTCATTCATGATTTTATTAGTTTGGGTCCTTTCTCTTTTCTTTTTGATAAGTCTGGCCAGGGGTTTATCACTCTTAATTCTTTCAAAGAACCATCTCCTAGTTTCATTTATTTGTTCTACTGTTCTTTTGGTTTCTATTTTATTGATTTCTGCTCTGATCTTTATGGTTTCTCTTCTCCTGCTGGGTTTAGGCTTTCTTTGCTGTTCTTCCTCCAGCTCCTTTAGGTGGAGGGTTCGGTTGTGTACTTGAGACTTCTTGTTTCTTGAGAAAGGCTTGTATGGCTATATAGTTTCCTCTCAGGACAGCCTTTGCTGTGTCCCAAAGATTTTGAATAGTTGTGTTTTCATTATCATTTGTTTCCATGAATTTTTTCAATTCTTCTTTAATTTCCTGGTTGACCCATTCATTCTTTAGAAGGATGCTGTTTAGTCTCCATGTTTTTGGGTTCTTTCCAAATTTCCTCTTGTGATTGAGTTCTAGCTTCAGAGCATTGTGGTCTGAAAATATGCAGGGAATGATCCCAATCATTTGGTACCAGTTGAGACCTGATTTGTGACCCAGGATGTGATCTATTCTGGAGAAGGTTCCATGTGCACTAGAGAAGAATGTGTATTCTGTTGTTTTGGGATGGAGTGTTCTAAATACATCTCTGATGTCCATCTGGTCCAGTGTGTCATTTAAAGCTTTTATTTCCTTGTTGGTCTTTTGCTTAGATGATCTGTCCATTTCAGTGAGGGGAGTGTTAAAGTCCCCTACTATTATTGTATTATTGTTGATATGTTTCTTTGATTTTGTGATTAATTGGTTTATATAATTGGCTGCTTTCATGTTAGGGACATAGATATTTATAATTGTTAGATCTTGTTGGATAGACCCTTTGAGTATGATATAGTGTCCTTCCTCATCTCTTATTATGGTCTTTGCCTTAAAATGTAATTTTTCTGATAGAAGGATTGCCACATCAGCTTTCTTTTGATGTCCATCAGCATGATGAAGTGTTTTCCACTCCCTCATTTTAAATCTGAAGGTGACTTTGGGTCTAAAATGAGTTTCTTGTAGACAAAATATTGATGGGTTTTGTTTTTTTTAATCCATTCTGATACCCTGTGTCTTTTGATTGGGACATTTAGCCCACTTACATTCAAGGTACCTATTGAAAGATATGAATTTAGTGCCACTGTGTTGTCTGTAAGGTGACTCTTACTGTATATTGTATCAGTTCTTTTCTGGTCTGTTACTTTTAGGCTCTCTCTTTGCTTAGAGGAACCCTTTCAATATTTCCTGTAGGGCAGGTTTGTTGTTTGTAAATTATTTTAGATTTTGTTTGTCCTGGAAGCTTTTTATCTCTCCTTCTATTTTCAGTGACAGTAAAGCTGGATATAGTATTCTTGGCTGTATATTTTTCTTGTTTAGTGCTCTGAATATATTATGCCAGTCCTTTATGGCCTGCCAGGTCTCTGTGGATAGGTCTGCTGCCAATCTAATATTTCTATCTACCATTGTATGTTACAGACCTCTTGTCCTGAACTGCTTTCAGGATTTTCTCTTTGTCACTGAGACTTGTAAGTTTTATTAGTAGATGACATGGTGTTGACTTATTTTTATTGATTTTGAGGGGGCTTCTCTGTGCCTCCTGGATTTTGATGCTTGTTCCCTTCTCCACATTAGGGAAATTTTCTGCTATAATTTGCTCCAATATACCTTCTGGGATCCCAATTATTCTAATACTGTTTTGTCTTTTGGTATCACTTAACTCTTGAATTCCCTCCTCATTGTCCAGTAGTTGTTTGTCTCTTTCCCTCAGCTTCTTTATTCTCCATCATTTGGTCTTCTATATCACTAATTCTCTCTTCTGCCTCATTCATCCTAGCAGTAAGAGCCTACATTTTTTGTTGTACCTCATTAATAGCTTTTTTAAAAATTCAAATTGGTTAGATTTTAGTTCTTTTATTTCTCCAGAAAGGGATTTTATTTCTCCAGAAGGAGATTCTCTAATATCTTCCATGTTTTTTTCAAGCCCAGATAGCACCTTGATATTCATCATTCTGAACTCTAGTTCTGACATATTACTAATGTCCATATTGATTAGGTCCCTAGCCATTGGTACTGCCTTTTTTTTTTTTTTTTTGTGGTGAGTTTTTCCACCTTCTCATTTTATCCAGATAAGAATAGATGAATGAGAGAACAAAATAGTAAAAGGGTAGCAATTACTCCAGAAAAAATATACACTAACCAAATCAGAAGAGACCCACAAAAGGGGGAAGAAGAAAGGGAGAGGAAAGAAAAAAAAATATATGTATTAGACTGGAGAATAGAGCATATCCACACACTTGATTTTGGGTGTATTTTGGTCTGTTAGAAGAAACTACCACCCAAAATTTTAAAGAAAAAAAAATTACGTATATACAAAAATAAGGGTAAACATGATCAAGGGATGGAATATGACTGTAAAGATGAAAATTAAAAAAGATTCTAAAAAAGGAATTGATAAGATAAGAAGTTTGTTGGAAAAAGAAATAAAAAGAGGAAAGAATGTGATTAGACTGGAGACTAGAACAAAGCCATGTGCTAGATTTAGGGTATATTTTATCTATTAGAAGAAACTGTATCCCAAAATTTTAGAGAAAAAAACTTATATGTATACAAAAAATAAGGTTAAATACAATGAAAGGATAAAATATGACTATAAAAACGAAAATTTAAAAAGATTTTTTTAAAAAGGTATGGGTAAGATAAAATAGTTAAAAAATGCTAAAATAGGAAAGAGGAAAAATTTAAAAAGTAGAATAAGAAAAAAATAAAATTAAAAAAATTTAACTTTGAAAGACTAAGGGATCATGGGAAAAAAGCCATGAATTCTATGTGTTGCTTTCCCCCAGCTTTGGAGTTTTGCAGTTCTCTTTGATTAGTGAACTTGATCTTGGCTGGTTGTTCTTGCTGATCTTCTGGGGGAGGGGCCTGTTGCATCGATTCTCAATTATCTTTGCCTGAGGTGGAATTACACTGCCTTTGCCAAGGGCCAGGATAAGTAATCTGCTCAGGTTTGCTCTTGGGAACTTTTGTTCCCTGAATGCTTTCTGTACAGCTTTGGAGGTGGGGAATGAAGATGGTGGCCTCCCAATTTCTGGCCCCCTAGGAGCCAAGAGCTTGGGCCCACTCCTCAGTGTGCCCTCAGAGAAAAACAGTCAGTCACTTCCATATCCCTGGTCTCTAGCTGTGTTCCAAGCTCACCCAGCTTGTGACCAAGTGTTTCCATCTCTGCTGTACAGCCCCATTTGGTGTCTCTGAACCCAGAAGATTCCTGCTGCGTACTCCTGCACCACTTGTTCTGGAGAAGGAATGTGAGTCTCCCCAGGTCTGCCACTTGTGGTGTCCCTGCTTGAAGGGCAGTTGCCCAACTGTGCCTCGGATCACAGTTTAAGGTAACCCCGAGCTGAGAGCTCACTGCTTGTCTCAGTCTCTATAGTTGGTTTCCCTGCTCCAGCACCTGGGGCTCTGCCACACTCAGATACCCTCAGTCTTTCTGTGACCCTGTGGATCCTGAGACCACACTGTCCCTGTGAGGGTTCCACCCCTGCTTAACCTCTGGAGCGATGTTCTTCAGTGGAGTAGACTTCTGAAAGTTCTGATTTTGTGCTCTGCTGCTCTCTCACTTGCTGGGAGCTGGCCCCTCCCACCGTGGTCTATTTTCCCGTTGCTTCAGAGTCACTTCTTCTCATGTCGTACCTTCAAGAAAGTGGTTGATTTTCTGTTCCTAGAATTGCTGCTCTTCTTCTCTTCTCTCTCCTGTTGAGTTTGTAGCTGTTAAGAATGGTTTGATAGCTATCTAGCTGAACTCTAGGCCCTGATGATCTTCAAGTCTCCTACTCCTACACCATCTTCCTCCTCCCCCAGGATTATTTTTTAATTCTTTCCTGTTAGGTCACTACTGGTGTAGAGAAAAGCAACAGATTTCTGTATATTGATTTTTAAATCCTACAACTTCACTCAATTCATTTATCAGTTCTAACAATTTTTTAATGGTATTTTAGGTTTTTCTATATGTGGTATGTCATGTAATCTGTTTTTTTCCCATATGGATGCTTCTTTCCCCCATCTATTTGGTGTGGCTAGGATTTCCAATACTATGTTGAATAAAAGTGGTAAGAGTGGACATCCCTGCCATTTTCCTGATTTTAGAGGAAAAACTTTCAGCTTTTGACCATTGACCATGATGTTAACTGTGGGCTTGTCATATATGGACCTTATTATGTTGTGGTATGTTCCCTCACTACCAACTTTGCTGAGAATTTTTATAATGAATGGATGTTAAATTATGTTAAATGCTTTTCCCCCCGCATCTATTGAGAGGATCTTATGATTTTTAGCTTTCATTTTTGTTAGTGTGGTGTATCACATTGATTGGTTAAAGATGTTGAACCATCCTTATATTCCTGGAATAAATTCCCACTTGACCATGGTGTATGATCTTTTTAATATGTTGTTGAATTCTCTCTCTCTCTCTCTGCCTGCCTCTCGATCTACCTGTGATCTCTCTCTGTCAAATAAATAAAATCTTTAAAAAAAAAAAAAAAAGGGGCGCCTGGGTGGCTCAGTGGGTTAGGCCGCTGCCTTCGGCTCAGGTCATGATCTCAGGTCCTGGGATCGAGTCCCGCATCAGGCTCTCTGCTTGGCGGAGAGCCTGCTTCCCTCTCTCTCTCTCTCTGCCTGCCTCTCTATCTACCTGTGATCTCTCTCTGTCAAATAAATAAAATCTTTAAAAAAAAAATATGTTGTTGAATTCGGTTTGTTAATAATTTTGTTGCTGAGGACTTTTGCATCTATGTTCACTGGGGATATTTTCTTGTAATCTTTTATTGTGGTATCCTTATCTAGTTTTGGTATCAGGTAATGCTGGTCTCTTAAAATGAGTTTGAAAGTGTTTCCTCCTCTTTATTTAGAAGACTTTGAGAAGGATAGGTATTAAATATGTGTGTGTGTGTGTGTGTATTTTCAAGTGTATAGAAATATATTTATATCTATGTGTGTGTGTATATATGTATATATGTGTGATATAATATATATATCACATATCACACACACACAAACACACACATATATGTTTTTAATTTAAATTTTAAAATTATTTTTATTTTTTATTTTTAAGTAAGCCCTAAGGTGGGGCTTGGACTCTGAGATTAAGACCTTGAGATCGAGAGTTGGATGTTTAAACCACTGAACACCCAGGTGTCCCAACTATTAAATCTTTCAATGTTTGGTGGAATTCACCAGTGACGTTCTCTGGGTCTGGACTTTTGTTTATTGAGAAGTTTTTGATTACTGACTCAATCTCCTTACCTAGTGATCATCTATTTAGATTTTCTGTTTCTTCATGATTCAATCTTAGAAGATTGCATGTTTCTAGGAATTTATCTGTTTCTTTTATGTTGTGCGATTTGTTGGCATGTAATTGTTCATAGTAGTCTCTTATTATCCTCTGCATTTTTGTGGTATCAGCTGTGACTTCTCTTTCATTTCTGATTTTATTTATTTGAGCTTTCATTCTTTCTTCTTGGTGAGTCTACTTAAAAGTTTGTCAATTTTGTTTATCTTTTCAAAGAACAAGCTCTTAGATTCAGGGATCATTTCTTACTTT
This sequence comes from Meles meles, assembly GCF_922984935.1. Classification (NCBI taxonomy): domain Eukaryota; kingdom Metazoa; phylum Chordata; class Mammalia; order Carnivora; family Mustelidae; genus Meles; species Meles meles. The sequence continues at coordinate 145,749,339 of NC_060071.1, read as the reverse complement.
TTTTGCTCTTTATTCCATCTATTGTTAATCTTTATTTTTTCCTTCCTTCTACTAACTTTGGGCTTCTTTTGTTCTTTTTCTAGTTCCTATAGGTGTAAAGTTAGATTGCTGTTTGAGATTTTTCTTATTTCTTGAGGTGGGCCTGTGTTCTGTGAAATTCCCCCTTAGAACTGCTTTTGCTGTATCTCAGATTTTAAACTGTTGTGTTTCCATTTTTTTGTATCATTTTTTTCCCCTCTTTTTTAAATTTCCCTTTTGATTTTTTAATTGATCCATTGGTTATTCAGTAACATATTGTTTAATCTCCACAGGTTTGTCATTTACCCAGTTTTTCTTCTTGTAATTGATCTCTAGTTATATACCATTGTGGTTGGAGAAGATCCTTTCTATGATTTTAGTACTCTGAAATTTACTGAGACTGTTTTGTGGCCCAACATGTGATCTATTCATTTGCACTTGGAGAAGACTGTGTATTCTGCTGCTTTTGGATGGGATATTCTATATATTACTATTAAGTTCATCTAGTCTAAAGTGTCATTTAGTTTCCCCTCGGTTGAAGGAGGGCTCAGAAATGGTGTCTCCCTGTCCATGTTCCCTGAGAGTGTCTCTGTAACTTCAGATGTGGGACAAACCCGAAGCCTGTTCGTTGGGTTGAAACTCTAGGATAAAAAGATGGGTTTTTCTCAAAGCAGACTGGGGTGTGTTTTTGTCTGCTGTCTGTGTAGTCTTCTGGGTGTGGTAGGCTTCCAGGAGCTGTCTTTCTGATTGTTACAGTCTCATGCCATCCAGAAAAGCAAACCCTTCTGGCCACCAGGGCCAAGGGATCAAGGGATGTCCCCTATGAGGACTGCTTTCATCTGCCAGCCTTAGTGAGGCTGTGGGAGATTGCTGGGGGCAGGACACTCTGTGACCTTAGTGGGGCCATGGGAGAACACTGGGGTAAGGCACAGCTGTAGCTTTAGTGAGGCTGCGTTTTCCTGTGTGTGTCTGTGCTTGCAAGGTAGAGGGAGAGTGCAAAAATGGCACATGTCGGCATCTTGGTAACCCAAGAGCGTCTCAACTAGAGTCTTCCCTTCCAGCAGATGCTTTAAGGTTAGCAAAACATATCTTCCTTATATAATCTAACTACTTTCAAACTACTGCCTTTGAGTTGGGTCCCAGGATTAGCAAGTTTTTGTGTGAGCCCCTGGAAAGTAGTATCTCAGATCCCCATAGCCTCTGAGGTCCCCTGGTTATAAGTGCCACTGGTCTCCAAAACCAGACATATTTGAGATCTCATCTGTCTGGTGCAGGTCCCAAGAGTGGGATGCCCAATGTGGGGCATGAACCTCTCACTCCTCTGGGAGAGGCTCTGGACCCATGAGATCCTTCCCTAGTGTAGACTGCCATACTGGGGGGGTGGGAATTTTGGTGAAACCACCTCTCTGACTCTCCTACCCATCTTGACGTGGTCCTTTATCCCCTTGTTGTAGAGGGAGTTGTTCAGTTAGTTCTCAGTTCTTTTTCAATGGAAATGATTCCCTATTGCAGCTGTGGATTTCCACTGGAGAAGGTGAGTTCAGGGTTTTTCAATGCCACATCTTGGACTGCCTCCATTATTTAAAAAAAATCACCATCAGCTACATAAAGAAATCTTTGAAGGCCTCTGAAAAAGAAAATGACTTTTCGTGTCTGTGTTTCCCAGGTCTCCAGACCCTTACATTTCTCATCACTAGTTACAGTATGTGAGGTTTCCCCCACACCAAGCAGTTGTCTGACACCAGATTCAACTCAGTTCTGACACCATCTATCCAGTGACAGCTTCAGACCCCACCAGTGAAAGGCTCAGTCCTATAAGACTGCCTCACCCCCCACTTCAGATAACAATTGCTAAGTCCAGGTTTTCTCCTGTGTTTCTGACCCACCAGCTGTTGATTGGAGATTATGATGACTCCCCCCCTGGGCACTATGAATTTGCTAGCTTGGCTCACAGAACTCAGGGAATATTTCGCTTAATAGGTTACCAGTTTATCATAAAAGGATATAACTCAGGAACAGCAAGATGGAAGAGATGCACAGGCTAGGAGTGGAGGAAGGATCTTGGAGTTTTCCCACCCTCTCTGAGCCTGCCACCCTCCCCACACCTACACATGTTTACCAACTCAGAAGCACGACAAACCCATCCTTTTGGGTTTTTATGGAGGGTTGGGTTTTGTTACTTAGACATGATGGAAAAAATCATTGGCCATTCATGATGGATTTAACGTCCAACTCCTCTCTTCCTCCCTGAAGGTCAGGAGTGGAGGGCATTGCAACCTGCAGTCACATGGTTTCTTCCCCTGACAACCCACCCCCATTCTTAGGTGCTTTCCTGAATTCTGAAAGTCATCATTAACGTAAGCTTAGGCATGGTTGCAGGGGGTTTGTTATATTGACACCTTTATGGCTCTTATCACTTAGGAAATTCCAAGGGTTTTAGTAGCCCTGGCCAGAAATAGGGACAAAGACCAAATATATATACTTATTATAGATCACAGTATCACCTCTGACCCCCAACACCAGCTCCTACCAGCCTGCTACGGAGCCCCCTGACGTGTACTCTGTGGAGTTGGGGGCATCTGCTCTTGGCCGTCAGGGTCTGGAGGGCAAGAATTGATCTCATCATTTTCTGGATTTCCATAGCCCAGCCCCGTGCCTTGCATAAAATAGGTGCTGTGGGCATGATTTTGAATAAGGAGTAGATGTTTGATTGAACACACCTAAGGGAACGTGGAAATGTGAATGTCCCCAAATGAGATAAAGCTGATCACAAGAAGACCTGAAACCAATGCCTGGCCTTGAGGTCCCAACAGCATCCAGCTCTTGTCCTGACAAGCGTCCCATCCAAAACACAAGAGTTCTATATCCCAGGGTGAGATATGACCTCATTTCTGTGGTTCTCAGACACAGGAACAAATGGAGTTGTGAGAAGCAACTTTTGGTACTTTCTAGAATGGAAACAGACTTAATTACAAAATATTTCATTCTGTTTGGGTTTTTTTATTATAATGTATGCACCTTCATTTTTCCCTTCCTCCTTCCTGAAAATCGAAGTGTTTCCTATCTTCTAGGAAAGGCAAAAGCAGAATATATTTTTAAAGGCTTGAGATCATAGGGTCATCTTTAATGAAAAACAATATGCTTTCTGTCTTTTTATAGACTCGTTTGCTTATTAAATACCTTGAACAAATCACAGTATGGAGAAAGAATTTATAAACAATTAAAATCAGGAAGTTCAGAATCCCAAATCTTCATCCTTTCATGACTGAATTGGAATATTTATATTTCCTCACACATAGCTGACATGTAAACCTCATCCAGAAAGTAGGGATATTATAAAATGCAAATAAATCCACATTTTCCTTTTTCCATAACACAGCAGATACAGGACCACTGGGAATAAAGGTCATGGATATTTGAATGATTAAAAAAACAAAACAAAACAAAACCTTTAACGATTGGGCAATTTTCTATTTTGGAAAATGGCTCATTCTAATTTGTATGATGATTTCCCCAAACCTATATTTTGTGGATATTTTGCTAATGTGCCAACCCACAGCTGGAAAGATGGGCATGCACTTTCCACACCCCCGAAATGTGAGCTCATGCACAAAGTGGTGGGTGAGTCTGTACCCAGGAACACCAGGGAGTCGGGCTCTCTCTGTTTCCTGCCTGGTGAGGCTCATGCAGACAGGACACTTCGAGAAGTGTTATCTGAGAGTCTACTGTCCATTTGCATGTCCACCCACTTACCTTCTGGATTCATCATTGTTGAACCAAGTTTAATTTACTTATTTCCCCCCTCCACACTCACAGGACCTTGTATTATGTGCAGGTGGTGGGAGTGCAGAAATTAACCAGATTCAGAACTTGCCCTTGAAGAATACTCCAAACTAGTTGGAGAGAAAAACAGGCAGAGCTGGAGAGAAGGGCTGGGTACAGAAAATCTGATAAGGCTGCAGAATGGGTCAATTTTGAATTCTGTCGTGGTTGCAAGATCTGTCTATGAACAATAATGTTAACTGATATGAACAGTACGGTCTAAGGTCATGGTCAGCTAACAACTTCTACCATAGCCCCATCCTGCATCAGGGGCAGACTTTGTTAACTGACTGTGGCACGCAATCTACTCGAGCCAGGGACAACCGCTGCTAATCCACTGGAGCTGGTAAAGGAGGGTAAGTCTGGGTTCTGGTTGGGGTCTGGTGGTTGGGAAGGGCCCTGCAGTTAGGAGGCAAGAGACCTGTTTGCTGCTAATGCTCTGGATAACACAATCAAGACTGCTAAACTGGGGGATAATAGATGATCTTTAAAATTGTTTCTAGCTGCAACATTTCAGCCGTAAGTTGATTATTGAGGACATATTGAAGTTAGTACACCTTGGTTGAGGACATACTGTGTGTTGAGCATTGTGTTAGTTCTGGGGACGTGAGACGTATAGAACATGAGCAGTAGAGGAAGATGGGTAGTACACAGTGGGTCCTGGTATCACCGGAATGCGAACAAGGAGTGATAGTGGTTTGGTGAAGGGTTCTGGGAGATGGGGGAAGACTGGGAAGGTGTCATGGAGGAGGCGGCATGAACTCTAAGCCCTGATGGATGAAAAGGAGCTCAGTAAGCCAAGGTTTGATCTGCCATCCAAGTGAAGAGACTCCTGCTGTCAGTGTCCCCTGCTGCTTCTGCGAGGTGGGAACCTAACGGTCACCTCTCACCAAGACCGGACAAGACAATGCCTGGAAATGTGCCTTGGAGTGTGCCCCGGAATGCCCATCATTGTTAGCTCAGGCATTAGTTCATTCAAGAAATAGTTATGGAGCATCTACTATGCATCAGGAATATTTAAACCCTGGGGATAAAGAGGCCTTTGGGAGGTGACGTCTCTCCCTCGGAGAAGTTTGCATTCTGGTCGGCATTTCCAGTTTTGCTGGATACCCTAGTCTGTGAGTGTGTCAGCATAAGACACCTCAAAATGTCTTTGGAAGCTGGTGAGGTTGTATATGGTGAGTTTCACAGACAAGTGAGACATAGTGTCTTAGTCTCTGGGGTTTAGAACCCATATTAGTTCAAGGAAATAGTTTGCGCTAGGGAGGTAGTTCTGTTCTCCTGGAGATCTTCCAGAACTGGTTTTCTGCCATGTGCATGAAAAGGCAAGGACCATGAGATCATGTGAAGGGAGGGTTTTCCGTAGCTCCTGGCCAGCAGCACGTGCTCTGCAGACACTGGCTGATGTCTGAGATTGGCTGCAGGCTGCAGGGTTTTCTTACCACCACGGCCCAGCTTGAACCCCTCAAGAGCTCATGGGCTCTCCACTTATAAATGTGGGACTGAGAGTTGCCAGGGTCAATGTCTGCTGCAGGGGCGTACAGTGTGCACGCAGCAGAGCTGTCCTAGCTCCATGGCACCCAGCGTTTGTGGTCTATCATCACCCCAGCAGCTGGAACATCCCTCCCACCTGTGCATTGCCTGGTTCCCTGCTCAGGCCTCATGGGGGCTGCTGAAGGTAGGCAGGGTGGGGGGCAATGCCTGGAGCCTGTGACCTGGGCCAAGCCCTGGATCCAAGCCCTTATTAACCATGTGTCCCTGGTCACATCGCCTCTGTGAGCCTCAGTTTCCATATCTGTACGTCTGGGATCTGAAGGAGTTGACTCAGGCAGGGTGGCAGGAATGGGCAGTGAATTGGGAGGGAGAAGACATTCAGAGGGAGCACGTGGCCAAAGCTGGTGGTGAGGCCAGCCTCAACACCCAGCCAGGGCCTCTCAGCCCCTTCGGAGTCAGGCACCAGCTTCCATGAGAGAGAGGCCTCTGGGCTGCTTTGTCACCCAGCCCTGAAGCTGCCACTGCCAGGCTGGGCGCACATGGTGTCCTAAAATGCTCCCTGCCTCTCTTGAGCTGATACATACTTGTCGTGGGCGATGTTCCCACTATCAGACATTTGGTAGAATCATAAAAATCCATTCCCACCCTGCTTAATACATTTGCATGTTTCTTCTTTGACAGGCCTGGGTGCGTTGGATTTGGGGTCCCACTGTCTTGAGGCCCACGCTTCTGGTGCACTTGGAAAGGGAAGGTGTGTGGGAATTGCCCAGGCTACTGAAACAAGAAAAGGGAAGACAGGGTCAAGGGCAAAAGTGAAAGTGGAGCCTGCCCCTGTGATTGCCCATTTGCCTCTTTCTGCAGCCTCCTACGTCAGTAAGAGGTTTGCACATACTCAGAGCTTAAGCCCTGTTTCTAACCATGTGCTCACAGTTCATCTCTCTGAGCCTCAGTGTTTATGAAATGGGTATAATAAAAATGCCCACCCATATAGTTAAGTGATTAAATGGAGTGATGCACAAACACAGCTGTGCCCCATGCCCGGCTCATGGCAAGAACTCAGTGCAGGTGTAATATGAAGGCATTAATATTATAAGTCAGCAAACATTCTGATTCTGTGGTAGGAGCTATATCCATGTATCTCACTTAAAAAAAAATCACAATTACTCTGGCTGGGGAGGTTGTTATTACATCTTTATTTTGTACATAAAGAAATCAAGACTTAGGGAGGGCATGGCAGAACCAAGTGAAACCCCAGGAGTTTGCTTGAGCTGCCAGTGTGATACCCCTGCTGCACCCACCTGAGCCCATGTCCGTGGCCTGCAGGATGGCTAAGGGGGCAGCGCACTGGAGCAGGCTCTGGCTGGAGAGGTGGCCTTTAAGAGGTTGGCTGAGTAATCCAAAGTGCTGTGTCAACCAAGGCTGATACGGATGTTTCTGGAAGGCCCTCCCTCTGGCAATATGAACCTGTTGGTTCCCAAGGACTGGAAGCCTCAAGCATGTGCAGCCTTCAGACCTCAAAAAGGGTTTGGCTGCTGTGGATTTTCTGGCAACAGATGCTGTTGATTTCTTTCTCAAGCCAAGTGGCTAGCTGAGCACACCAGCTACAACCTGCTATTAGATGCTCCTCACGTGGTCTATGTGGAAGGCTTGGGGTAGAACCCCTAAGAATGGGGGGATCCCAGCTTCTCTCTCTTCTTTCCTCTGGGTTGACATGTGGCTGGGGCAGGGAATACGCGGTGAGCGTCTCTTCATGGCAGGACTGTGCAAGGTCTCTCAGAGCTCATCTGAGACTTGTGGGTCCTACCATGTTTGATATTGGCTTGAAGGCTGGTCTTCTCCTTTAAGAGGGGTGCCCAGGACTCCTTAAATGCTTCTGAACCAACTATGGGACCAGCTTCTGGAGAACTTCCTACATATATTGATGTAAATGCAGAAGAAGGGTGGGCCCCAAAGCACTTGTGGTGATTCTGATGTCTGCCACCATGGACAACCTTCTCTACCTCTGTCCACTCCTCACCAGAATGAATACTTCACAGGGAAGCATTCTGGTCCCTCTTGCTCTCTGGTATATCCTCAGTAACTAGAACAGGGTGATCTGGAACAGCATATAGCAGGTATTCAAGATATTGAATGGATAGATGGATGGATGGGTGTATCAGTGGCTGCTGGGTGGTGTTAGCCTTAACTTAGCCATATTTTGAGGGAGCCGTTATCAGTCTCTGCCCCAGCAAATGGAATAAAGTCTTGTGCTCACCATCTGCTTAATCAGGAAGCTGGACTCAATTATCCACCAAGTGAGCATCTCCCCTTTCTATGTCTAGGGTTTGATACAGGCCTGGAATAGAAGGTGAATATTAATGGTTCTGGAGATGAATAGCTTGTGTGGAACTTAAACCACCAAGTGAAGGATTCTTTTGTGCTCAGTCCCGATCCCCCTCCCACTACCCTCTGTCTGTTTTGGGAGAACCCTCTATGTGCAGAAGAAATGCAATTATAAAACAGATGCTCAGCACACATAAAAGTGTCCACTCTGCTAAGAACCTCAATTAGGGCCAGAGGGCTAACCTCCAAACAACCACAGGAATGTGCATTTCTGCTGACTTTCCAGGCTAGGAACAGAGCTGGAGTTTTGGGATCTGTGGGCAGCTATAGACATTTGTATTAGTCAGGATAGGTTAGTTATGCTGTATAACAAATAGCCCTAATATCTCAATGATTTAATACAACCAAGGTTTGTTCCTTACACTACACAGTTTAGTGGGTGAGATGATGACAATCACATGAATAAAAGGGGAGATTACAATTGTGATGGCTACTTCAAAATGGAGTATGATACACTGATTGCAAAAATAGTTCCAGGTCCCCACCTTCCTTGTGTAATGTGACTTTTCAGTTCCTCCCATTAAGAGGTGGAAGATATTTCTCCACCCCATGCCTATGGGATGGTCTGTGACATGCTTTGGCCAATGGAATGCAATGAGAATGAGGCTATACCAATTCCAAGTGTAGGTATCAAGAGGTCTTACATGCTTCTTGCCACCGAAATGAGCACATGCCTAGGTGAGCTTGTTGTGGCTGAGAGGTCATGTGGAACATGACAGTGGCATACCAGTTGAACCAGCCTCCAACTCTGACTCACCAGATGACCCCAGATATAAGTGTGAACCCACCTGAGATCAGCTAAGCCTGGCTTAGATTGGTAGGGCTGTCTGGCTGATTTATAGGCTTACAGAAATAATATACAGTGATTGTGTTAAACTTTGGGTGGTTTTGTTTCACAGCATTATCATGGTAATACATGACTGATACAGAGATCTCCATGAGACTGTGTAATCAGTGAATTTGACTAGTCCCAAAAGATGCAGATGACTTCTCCGAGGAAACAGAGACTGAGCTGAGGCCTGGTGGCAGAGCAGAGTAGGCATTAATTAGGTGAAGAGGTGGAGAAGAGTATTCCACAAGGGGAGGATAGTGCATGCTCAAAGGCCCAGTGGTGGGAGGAACTTGGCCTATCAGGAACTGACAGGGGCCAGTGTGGTGGGCAGCAGCAACAGGAATGCTAGCTCCCCTTCCCACACCTCTATAAATAAGCCTTTTCATTTCTAGGGAACTCAGCATCCCACTTATCATGAGCAATACTAATGATGCCATGCTCTTCACCATGGCTGGGGCTGATGTTTACATAGGACAAGACTTGAAGGCTCTGCTTTCATGGGTCCTAGGGGAACCAAGTGGGTGACCCAAGGTGGCAGAGCTGAAAGTATTCTTAGAGATTGTCTGGACCAACCTGTTCTATAATGACTGGAAAGCAGAGGCCTACAGAGGGTGTGTGATTGGCTTATGGTGTTCTGGTGATGGTCATGTGTGTGCAGGACAATACACCATTTTTTTTTCCCCAAATGTGACCTGTGTGATCTGGGTAACCCTACTAGGCCCTGTGCTCAGGAGTTTGGAATTTTTCTGTAAGGACAGATTATCTGCTAGATGATTTCATTTTTTTCTTGGGGAAAAAAAAAGAGCCTTAGGTAGCATGTATGGTAGGGTTAGTGATGACCATTTTAAAGATGAAGAGATGGAGACTTACAGAAGTTCACATTTGCCCAAGTAGAGGTTGGTTGAGTTGGAAATTAAATCACACCGAGAACTATGTCTTCTTTGTTTTCATATCCTCAGGCCCACAGCCGACACTGAAGAGGTGGAGTGTGGTGTGATTCAAGCTGTATTTTCACACTATAAATGTCTAGAGTGCAGAGGATGGGTGGGAAGAGGGTGAGGCAGAAGGACTGGTTGGAAGAGAAAAAGTATCTGGTAAAGATGGGGGTCCTGGGGATCATAGAGACAGGGTGTTTGCAAAATAGATGTCTTCAAGTTCCCACAAAACATCATGCAGTATCTAGAGTGCATTTAATTGAATTGGAAGATTATGGTCTCATTTTTCCAAGTCTCTGGCCTGTGTGGAAATTCAAATGCCTCATCTGGAAACAGAGTTTGGGATACCATTCTCCTAATGATTGCTAAGGTTTGAATGAGATATGAGTGCTTAAAAAAGACACTTTTCAAACTTAAAAATATGAAGAGTAATGTAACTAATGCCCATGTACCCACTACCTAGAATTAATAAATATTAATGTTTGCTAAACTGGCTTTGGCTTTTTTGTTTGTTTTGGAAACAAAATCTTTGGACAGTTATATTGATTCTCTATTGGACCCTTCTCCAAATCTATTCTTCTCACTTCCTGCCTGAGGCAACACTCTCTGGAATTGGATTCATCCTTTCTGTACCTTTACTACACATGAGCATGGCCATAAAAAGTAAATGGTATTGTTCTGTGTTTCAAACCTGTATATACGTGGCATCACACGGTGTCATTCTGCAATGTGGGTATTCTAATTGATAAATTTAATGCATTTACTTTTATTGTGATTCTTCATGGACTTATTTTTTTTTTTTTTTTTTTACATATATACATTTTCTTGATTACTCTCTTTTGTCCTTTCGTTTGCCTTCTATGGCAGTAGGTGGCAAATTATGGCTTTCAGATCAAATCTGGCCTGCCACCTGTTTTTGTAAATAAAACTTATTGGCATATAGTTAGGGTTATTGTCTTACATATGGTCAGTGGCTGTTTTTGCATTACAGTGAGAGCTGAATAGTTTTGGCAGGAACCGTACAAATTGGAAAATATTTCCTATCTGGCCCTTTATAGAATAAGTGCCTAGACCTCTCTGTAGGGTTGATTTAATTTTTTGTAACTACAGATTTGGGAGAAATGCATTCTACAATTATATTTTTAGCAGTTGTCCTCAAATTTTAAGGTGTATATTTAGTAAAATCTGCAGGTCTTTATATCCTCTGCCCTAACTACTTAGTGACCTTAGAATGCTTTAAATTCTGAATACTTCCCTCTTTAAAGAATGTTAGTATTGTTTAATATTTTAGTTCTACCCTATTTTTACTCTTCTTTAGTCATTCTAACATCTTTTCAGTTGATATTTATTTGGATTTCCAACTATTTACCAATTTGTAGACTCACTCTGCTTCATGCACTCCCCTCCTTCTTTCTGACTTTGCTTTCTCATCGTAGCACTTTTCTTAGTTAAGAGTCTGTGGGTGATGTGTTTGTCCTTTTCCTTGTATATCTGAATATGTCCTTTACAGCTCTCACTTGAATGGTGGGCTTATCATTTCCTGTAAGTCTTTATAAGATTGTATCATTGTCTTCTGGACTTGTAAAAGAATGGCAAGATGTTATCATTCAACTGTCATTCAATCCTTCCTTTCTTTTCTCTCTATTCATTTCCCCTTTTATCGTTGATATTTGATAGGTCTACTACACTTAATTTCTATTGTTTTGAGTCAATATGAGGACTCGTGGTTTTTTAAATTCTGCAAAATTCTCAACTGTCAGCTCTCTAAACATTGTCTCTTTCCCACATTTAAAAAAAGATTTTATTTATTTTTAGAGAGAGAAAGAGTGCAAGCAGGGGGAGGAGCAGATGGGATGGAAGAGGGAGGGGAATCTCAAGCAGACTTTGCACGCAGTGCAGAGCCTGGTGTGGGGCTTCATCTCAACACCACAAGACAATGACCTGAGCTGAAACCAAGAGTTGGGATGTTTAACCGACTAAGCTATCCAGGAGCCCCTCCTTCATTCTTTATTTTTCCCCTTCCCACCACTTGTATTAGACATTGTAGATAAAACTGTATGAAATTGCTGAGAGTCAACCATTTTAGACCTACAAAGAGAGTTCAACTTAATATATTGGAGTTACTCTTTTTTTTTCCTTTTTTCTTTAAATTTATTTTTTATTTTTTTTTATTGTGTTATGTTAGTCACCATAAAATACATCATTAGTTTTTGATGCAGTATTCCAAGATTCATGATTTATGTACAACACCCAGTGCTCCATGCACTAAAAATATGAAACACTTCGTGAATTTGCATGTTATCCTTGTGTTGGGGCCATGTTAATCTTCTCTGTCTCATTCCAATTTTAGTTTATGTGCTGCTTAAGTGAGTACAGGAGCTCTCTTTCTGTTATGCAGATCTTAAATTACTCTTTCATATTATCCACTTAAATTACTTATTTTTTCTGCATTCTGTGTGATTTCCAAATGTCCGTTTTAGAGTTCAATATTTTTGCTTCAATGTGTCTATTCTACTTAGCCTATTTAACTTTTCTACCTTAATGATTGTATTTTTCACTTTTAGAATCTCCATTTAGTTCTTTTCAGATGTGGCTTTGCTTTTACATTCAATCTTGTTTTTGTAGGTATTTTTTTCCTATTTCTCTTTGAAGATTTTACATATGGAAAGTTTCTTCTAATTTTTTCTTTTATTTCTGGTTTTTAAGGTGAATTTATCTCATTTGCTATGTCTATTGATTGTTACTAAACCTCAGGGTGATTTTTTTGCTCCTGTGGATTGTAATTTTTTGTTGTGAGCTCATCTCGAATGGGGGAGGGTTTCATAGGAGCCTTGCTCTCTTGAATTTTGAAGGAATCCCTTCTGAGTAGCTTCACATTGGAAGCTACTCAGGATCCTGTGAGTTTTATCAGCTCTGGACAAATTTTATAACATTTCAGCTTGGAGTTTCATGGACATGCCATGCTTCATGGTTCTTGGCTTTATGAAGGGACTCAGAAGCACACTCTCCTCACTTAAGCCTCAAGTCTTGTTCTTCCCTAGACTTCAGCTCCTATAACCAGTTCCAGTATCTTGTGAGATTTTTGTCTTCAGCTTTTATCAATGACTCTGGTTTGGGTTTTATCTTCATTTTGAGCTCCCGGAGATTTTCCTTTTCATACTTTTGAAATTGATTTTGTATTTAAATAGTTTATTGTCACATTGTATCCAACATTTTTATTTTTTCAGACTGGGGGTATGTGAGGTGAATAGTTTTTCATTGTCTGCTCAGTCTGCCATACTGACTGGACATGTGAGGCTCATGAGTTGTTATTATTATGGATATTTTTAATATCATGAAAGAAATGTCTTAGTCTCCATAGATAAGGTATGAGGTACCCAATTTCCATCTCTAAGGGAGGAATTTTAAAATACCTTGCATGCATTGAACTTATTTTCAGTCTCTGCCTTCCCAGCTCCCTCACAGAAATGGTGTGTATCAGTCAAAGTCCCCTGTGTGATCTTCATCTGGCCAGATCCAGTAGGCTGTTCTTTGTCCTCTTGTTGCTCTCTTGGCTCAGGTGGCCTTTCCATTCTTCACCAAATTCTTTTCCTGCAGTGCTTCCAGGACACTGCACTCTCCTGTTTTCTTCCCGTCTCACTGGCAACCATTCCAACACTCCTTTGTCCAGCTTCTAAAGGTTAAGCTTCTTTTCTCCACATTCCATCTAACTTCATTACCAAGCTGTATTCCCAGATTAATACACTTCCCTCCCTCTCTATTGCGTCTGTGATAGTCCATTATCTTTGGCTAGACTGAGAAAGTGTCTTAACTGGTCTTTGTCTTTTCCTGCATATCTTACTGTGCTTCTGTCCCCGTCTAGCAGAGTCAGGATGGAAATTAACCCTGCAATTTCACTGCTTAAAACCTACAGATGGCTTCCCATTGAACTTAGAACAAAGCCCAATACAATCTCTTATTGTGAACTTCAAGGCGTCCCCTGATCTGGCCGTTGTGTTCCCTTGTATCCTCTCCTCCGTTACTCCTACCTACCTCACATGTTCTAACCTGGCCATCTCATTCTGCCTCAGGGCCTTGGCACATGCTAATCCTTTTGATGTCTCTTTCATACTACTCAGCGTCAGTTCAAGCGCCAACTCCTCAGAGAAGCCCTCCCTGGTTACCCTTGCTGAAGTAGTCCAGCACTGCTCCCCACCCCCACTCATTCTCCACTGTACTACCTCCTGCTCCTTAAGCCTTCATCATCAAATATGATCTCATTTATGTCTTTATTCATTTATGGTCTCACCCCAGCAAGAATGTGAGATATACCAGGTCAGTATCTGGGTCTGACTTGTTCACTGTTGACTTTCCAATATTGAAAATAACGCCAGGCACTTAGTAGGTACTCAACAATTATTTTTTGAAGGAATGGGTGAATCCACTTTGTGTTTTACCTACATCATCTCTTTCAAGTTTTTCAGGAACCCTAAGGTTTAAAATAAATATAAAATATAAGGTATAAAATAAATACAAAAAAAATACAAAAAAAATGTGCCCATTACAGAGATGAGGAAAGATGATCCTCTGAGATTCCTAAGATTCTCAGAGTCCTAAAGCTAGGAAGAAGCTGAGCTAGGCACCATCACATTTTCCTGGCTGGATCCAAAGTCCATGCTCGTTCCCTTGTATCAAATTGCCTCTTGTGGGCAGATTCGGGATTTAAGTGCAGAGGTCAGAACACAAACAGTTGTTGAGTCAGGATGTCCCTTTTGTTTAAGAACAAAACCTTTCATTTAAGCCAATGAAGAACGTCCAAGTCCCCAAAGTCCCAGCATTGGATGGCATGCTTCCTTGAAAATGCCCACACAATGGTCGGCGTTATGCAGAGGCATTTTTTTAATCAACTCTGTTTGGGAGTCTTTCGAACCATAAAAAGACAGTGTGAAACCACAAAACTTCTATGTTTCTTGCACTCTTAAAGCTAAAGAAGGAAAAAAAAAAAAGGAGAGGCGGGATTATTTGAACCATATTTTGCAAACGCTAGCTTCTCTCCCAGTCTGAGGCGGCTGGTGCCAAGTTGCAACTCGCCGCACATTTTTATGGTTCGAGTTATTAACCTTTGCAAGCAGCTGCCTACAGTGGAATTATTGACAGGGCTCAGGTCTCTGGGCAAAAGCAGTGCAGTGCTCACCAAGTGCAGAGTTTCCCCCCCGGCTCTAGAGATTTAAACAGTTCTTTGGCCACACATGTTTACTGGCACTGCAAAGAATTCCCTTTTTCTTTCATTCACTGAAGACTTGGAAGTTTTGGGATTTGGCACTATCAATGTGTTGGGCCACGAGGTAGGCCCAGGCAAGAAGAGCTTGTGTCTTGAGGCCTATGTTACCTGGAAATAGTGTAGAGTCAGGCAAAGGGCTATCCAGTTTGATGGACTTGAATTTGAATCCTGACTTCCCTGACAGACACTCCGTCTAGATGACAATGGGCCAGTGACTTGATCTGGCCCATTCCCAGTTTCCTCGTCTGTATAAAGGGGCTCCTTGCCTTATAGGCTGGGTGTCAGGATTCAGTGCGGCATTGTATGGAGTGAACATAGCCTGATAGTTAAAAGCATGGACTCTGGAGTCCGTGAGACCCCTGTTTGAACCCAACTTCAGCGCCTACCAGCTGCCTGATCTTAGATCAGCTTAGACTAAATGGCTCTTGGACTCAGTTTCCCCATATCACTGGGTTATGCAGAGGTTCAAGTGAGAGAATGAGTGTAAGCTCTTGGCACAGAGCCTGGCTCATCTCGCTCAATAAGTACATCCCATTTTTGTTTTTCTCCTAATAACCAGTTCCTAGGATAGTGGATCATACAGAGCACGCCCGAAACGAGAATCATTGATATTATAAATGTGGGGCGCCTGGGTGGCTCAGTGGGTTAAGCCGCTGCCTTCGGCTCAGGTCATGATCTCAGGGTCCTGGGATTGAGTCCCGCATCGGGCTCTCTGCTCAGCGGAGAGCCTGCTTCCCTTCCTCTCTCTCTGCCTGCCTCTCTTGTGATTTCTCTCTGTCAAATAAATTAAAAAAAAAATGTGTTCTTAGGTCCTTTAGCCAACTTAAAAAGCATTTAAGTTAGTAATCATGATGAGGATTCGTGTGTGTGTTTTACTTAAAGTTAGAAAAATTGGGAAAACGAAGAAAATCCTTTGTTCTGTGGAGAACATGTTTCAAAGAAAAGTCATCAGCCAAGAATATTCCGGACCTTTTGTTATGTTTCGAAGAGATGATTATTTTGTGGGCTCTGAGGCACTTAAACTCTGTCCAGAAATTCCTTTGGTAAATAATAATAATAGAAAATATCCTTTGGAAATAATAGAGGGGATTTAGCAAATGCCTTTCTTTCACGGATCTCAAAGGCTTTCACGTAATTTTAGGGCTTTTGCGATTTTCTTAAAAGGGTTCGACTTTCTTTCCTTTATCAGCCAGAGGTATGTTTACAGGAACTATAGATCTTTGGAGCTGGAACAGGTCCTGAGGGTGAATTTGTCCAGCCTGTCTGTTGTACCTACAGGAGAAACTGAGGCACAGAGAAGAGGTGATCCGCTGGCAGGATCGGAGTGTAGGACTCCCACACCCAGCTCAGTGCTCTTCCTGGCCGCAGGCTTCCTGATGCCTATGGCTTCCACATTCTGGAAGAGGCATCCGGGGTTGACGTTACATTGGCATCTGGCACGTTTGCTCATCTCACATGTCAGCTTCTGCCCGTGCTTATACTTGACTGGGAGCGTCAGGTGAGCAGCAAGGACATGGGCTTCCCCCTGGGGCTCCTGTCCTGGAGTGCGAGCGCCCAGGCAGGCTGGGGACCATCCCAGGCTTTGGAGTCAGCTTGGCAGCTCACATGCTAGCTGTGACCTTGGGTGACTCACCTAAGTGCTCTGGGCCTCTTTGCCTTGCCTTTATGAGGCAGTGGTTAGTAGTCACTTGGGTGGATTTTGGGTTCCGTGTTAAGAGCCTGTGGGCCCTGTTGATCCATTGCCAGAGGGCGGACTGTTCTTATCCACACACGTCAGGTGGTCTGATCCAAGATCGCCACTTAACACCAGTTTTTGACTCACTTCCTCATGGCGTCTTCACTCTGCCATTCCACGGACGTTCTCGGCCCAGCGACGTGGTAGGTTTTCTTTGTGGATCCTGCATGGTAGTCAGATGAAACGTGGATCCTGCCGTTAGGGACGGTTTTCAGAAAAACGAGAGCAGCGGATCGGTAGCACCGACAGAGTATAAGGCAGGTTTGGGGCAGTAACAAACAGCCCCACACGCCGTAGCTTAAAAACAACATGGCTGGACTTTGGCTCGTGCTACGTGTTGAGCGCTGGTCAGCAGGAGGGCTCCGTTGGTCACAGCTGGTCAGAAGTGCAGGCTGACGCAGAATCGCCTAGACACGGGGTTTCGTGATCCCTAAAAAGGGCCAGGGGGAGACTGGGGTGTCACCCCGAGACACTTAGAGCTTCCACCAGAAATGACCCGCGTTGTTTCTACTCCTATTTCTTTGGTCAAAGCTAGTCGTCTGGCCACACCTGACGTCCAAGGAGCTGAGGAGCCACATTCTATCAGGCTCCCGGAAGGAGAATGGGCAGAGATGTGTGCCTCAGTTTGCCCATCTGTAAAAGCAGGAGGCAGGACCAGCGGGCACCAGACACCCCGCGGCAACACACTGTCCTGTCTCCTGTGTAACGGGAGTCAACACACTGTCCTGCCTCCTGTGTAACGGGAGCAGGATCACTCATGTTCACCTTCAAGGAGTTGGCGGGGAAGTGGGTGTAGCTGGTGCTCAGAACTAATTTAGATTTCTGATTTCCAGAGAGATGCCTTTATTTTGGGCCTCCTTTCCCTTCTGCTCTTAAATTCTGGCAGAAGTATTTTCAAGGTTATGGTTATTACATCAATTATTTTTCTAATTTCTTTTTTGAGTGAAATCCATTTTTGCAGAGCGAAGAAGGAGTGGTGTGAAAGGGGTTTAATAAGGGGAGGGAAGCCATAATTTTGGCAGGAGAATCGTGACACTTTCAAAGTGAGTAATTATGGATGGGGTGAGCTTGAAACCAACTTTCACAGCAAATTCCCCTGCTGTTTCCAATTGGTTTTGTTGGTTAGCTTTAAATCCTGCCCTGGCATTTTCCACCACTGCTGGAAATCCTCGCCCTACGGCAGCCGGTCCCTCTGGTGGTGGTCGCGTTTCCAGCTCTGTGAATGCATGGGAGTCGTCTTGAAATAGGAACTTGGAGATTGGTTTCTGTGCAAATCTCAGGCCACTGTCTGTGGGGGTTCCAGGGACCTCCTTGAAGGCCTTATGACCGAGCTTAATTCCAAATGACAGAAGTGTATTTTTGTCAGTTTAGGGGGACCCCTCGCTCTGGGGTTGAGTCCACCATCTAAGAGGAGCGCATGTGGGCCATCTGTGATCATCACTTGTCCCCGTCTCTACTCCATGTTGTCCCGGGCATGTCCCTTGCCTTTCCATGGCGGTCTTCTCCTAGTTGCTTGGGTGCTGGCAGGGGGGCCTGGGAACATCTTTTCAGTCCCTGAGAGCCCTTTGCGGCCACATCCCTTTCCCTGGGCACACGGCTGGTGGGGCAATGCCATGGGCTTGCCATCTCCATGCTCTCTTAGAAGCAAGGCAGAGCTCCACTCTGCCCTCAGCCTGGCCAAACTCCACTTCTGCATCTCACCCCAGACTTGACCCTTTTCTCCATAAAAAATGCCAGCACCCAACTCTCCAACGTCATGTTTGGCTTGAGCAGATTTCTCTTGGGATTGATTGACCTTCATTCTCTGATCATGAGAACCTTGGGCACAGGGAAAGGCCAAGCAGCCCCGGTCTGGGTTAGCATCACCCCGCAGGCTTGGGAGCTGGAGTTGAGGACCCTTGGATGGCCATCCTCCCACACATTGGAGGCCTGGCTCTGATGGGGCCTCCTTCCTCAGCCTGGGGACCACAGGCTGCCTCCACTGGATACTCCTGATCTTCAAGGTTGAGCTCAGAGGCCACCCCTCTCTGGAACTTTCCCGGACATCTCTCGCTCATGATGCTTTGGTGTTCCCATGTTGGAGCTTCTCATTATGTCTCAGTCTGGTTGAGTCAGTGCAGGACCATCTTCTTCTGTCCATCAGCCAAGAGCAGAACCACTGGCAAGTGCGTGGTCTGCTGTAGGGAGCTGGCCTCACACCGTTGTGGGAGCTGTGCACGCTGTCCCTGTGCACTGCTGGCCTTACTTCCGAAGCTGGAGCTCCCAGTCTGTAGAGCAGAGGTTTGGGAAGGGACGCAGGATGTGAAGTGGGAAGTGAGGACGTCAAGAGTCAGGTGAATCAGAAACCATGCTGCAGCGTGTGGGGATGGATGTTGCCGCCCCAGTTGCTTGTCGTGTCTTCCAGGCTGTCCTGCCTGAGGAGCTGGAGTCCTGCACGGAGAAGCAAAACACACGGCGGCCCAGGGCTAGAGAGCTGAAGGAGCGCGTGCGTGATAATGGGGCAGTTGCAGCCTCGTTTCACGCTGAGGCAAGCCAGGAGCTGGGCAGCGGGTGTGAGCTACAGAAGTGGTCACCCAGGGTTCTGAGCTTGAAGTGGAAGAGAGGCTTCCACTTCAGCCCACCCTCCAAGCGTCCTATGAGGATATGTCTGGGGCCCCTCCCAACTGGAGGGCTACAGAGAGTGAAACTGGGGAGGCTTAGCCCTGCCTAGCCAATCCCATGCATCATAAAGTCATGCTGCTCGTCCAGTGAACCTGAACACGGGGGAGGGATTGTGCCTAGTTCAGCAAGTTTCATTCACTGGGCAAAATTTTTTTTTTTTTTTTTGGCGGGGGGCATCTACTATGTGCCAGGGTCAGTGCCAGGGGCTGGCAACACAGAAATGGTAGGAACCTAGTCTCTGCCCTAAGCACCTGCATAGGGAGAGGGACAGGCTCAGGACCAGGCAGAGGTTATGTGGAAATTATATGGGGCTGTGGGTCCACAGAGGGGCACTGAGCCAGTCTGGGGAGCAGTGGGAGAGGGGCAGAGGCTTCCTGAAGGAGGGGCTGCCTGAAGGATGGATGGGTTAGCTAGGTGGTGGAGGAGGGGGGTTCCAGAGATAACATATGCAAAAACCCTGGGGTATAAGGAAGCATACACATTGCCGAGCAATTTGCCGCACAGTCCTACCAAAGTATGGAGGGGTGAAACCCCAGATGAGTGAGTCGGGAGCAGGGAAGGCCCGGGTGGGCCGGCCTTGGCAGGATCCTAGGTTCTTGGCTAAGGAAATGAGCTGAAGAGCTACAGGGTGCCATCTGGGCTTCAGGAGTTCTGTGACTTGGATGGGAAGGGTGAGACTGCAGGTGGGCTGGCCATCTCTGCGTCCCCGCGAGGGATGGCAGAGAACTCGAAGGACACAGTGAGGTGTAACAGGACCTGATCGTGTCATCTTCCTTCACAGTGTGGGCGGAAGTGAAAACAAATGCAGGGGTGACCCATACCCCAGTCTTGGATTAAGAAGGTCAGTTTCGACAAAGTGTAGACTTTATTTTTCACACTCTGAGCTCCCAAGCCAGGGGGCCTCCTGACACTGGGTTGATTGGGGCTGGAGCAAGAGCTTGGCAGTCCCCAGACACCCTGCGGGCCCCCCCCTGCATGGCCCCAGAAAGGAGGACGGAGCCCGGGGAAGGCTGATGAGGCCTCGCGGGGTGGGGCGGGGGGAGCAGAATTCCACAGGCCACGTTGGCTGTGTCCCTGCCCCTGACCGCACATGGCCACATTCCATAAGCTTGGGTCCTGGCTCGGTAGCTCTAGCCCCCGGTGGGGGGGCAGCAGAAGCGAAACCTTGCCAACGCCGGCCTTTCACATAGCGTGTTGCAGCCGTAATAGAATTCTCCTTAAATTTCAAACAGAAATGTTCATCTGCAGTGTTTTGGAAAGGGTATTATTACGGAGCTTCTAATTCCCGTTGCCGCTAAGTACGCATTAATAACCAGGGGAAGTGTGGAGAAGGTGCCCCAGCCAACGGCGCTTGACATTTAGTGGATGAATTAAAGTTTACAGAGAAATGGGTCTTTGACTAGTAATATTAGTGGGCTTTGTTCTTGGCTTTTCTTTCCCAGTGCCTTTGTTTTGGCCACGTTTCTCTCTCTCTCTCTTTTTCTCCTCCCTCTTGGCAGCTGAGTCCATGTGTGATGTCCCATATCCGCCTGGACCCGTCTTGGCCCCCCTGACCCTGACCCTGTCCCTGTCCCTGTCCCCGTCCCGCTTGCCCCATCCTGCACCAGCCCAGCTTACGTTTGCCTCCCTGGCTGCCTAGGGACTGAGAAGGAGCTCCGGGATCCACTCCGGGATCCATGCGGGACCTGGAGGTGAATGATAGGCAGTGTGGAGCCCCTCCGTCCGGCCTGCAGCCTGACTTCTCCGTAGACAGGCTGCCCTCCTCTCCTCCTGAGCGCACACTGCCCCCTCTCAGAGGGACCTGCCCTGTTACTGTTTGGTGGAATTGGGAACTAATTGTGGGATCTAGAACCCGAGTGATACAAAAGGCAACTTGCACAAGCCGGGACACTCAGCAGGGATCTGTAAATGCAGGGTCCCTCCTATTGTCTGTCCTTTCCTGGATCAGGGCTTGGGAGATGGCCCAGGGGTCGAGCCCTGGACAGGGTCCCTGGGATGTGCATCTGGACTCTGCCCTGTAACTCACATATTACCCATCTATAAAATGAGCTGGGTTTGGGCCACATTCTATAAGTCCTCTCTGGGTCTCCATTTGAGGGTCCTGTCTGGGTAGTGGTGGAGGGTGTTTGGGGGAGGGAGAGACAGAGGTCATCAGGCAACAGCTGGCATTCTAGATGCCAAGGACATTGTTTTGCCACCACACCTCCCCTGGCCTTTGCCCAGCCCCCTCCCGTTCCACCCCACAAACACTTTAAGGGTGGGTGGGACTCTGGTTCCCTGCCGTATAGATCATACCTGGCCTTCAGGGAGGGCAAAGCCCCTCTAGATCATCACACTGGAATCATAGATGAGTCGAGGAGGGTGGAAGGTGGTGGGGAGTGGGGCAAACGCTGTGAGACTAGCTGTGAAGGTCAACAGCTTCATATGGGGGCAGAGCACGGGGAGAGGGATGAGGGTAGACAGACATGGGTGCTGTGTGCCCATGACAGCCTCTTTTCTCTGGGCCAGGCTCTCACTTGTGGAGGATGAGCAGAGGTGACTGTCCCCTCTGGCCTGGGCTGCTAAGAACAGCTGTGTCCTTTCTTCATGCTCTGGCGCCTCATTCATTGGGGGCAGACTCATACCCCGGTGGATATTGCGAGGCTCAAGGTAGTGGTCCACTTGTTGGAAGGACCCTGGGTCTCCAGAAAGCTGCCTGGAGCCAGGCCAGCCCCCCACTAACCTCCCTTCTTCTGCAGTGAACTGGGAGGTAAGTCAGAAATAAACCTTGGCTGTGTTAAACCACTTAGGTTTTCAGGTTGTGTGTTACAGGAACAGCACAGTCCCACACAGGGAGAGGGCAAAACAGTGGGTGGAAGCCGGCAGGGATTAATTCTGAGAGTCTGTTTCTGTATCAAATAGAATTGTCTTTTGTTTGCAAGGGACAGAAACTCCACTCAAAATAACTTAAGAAGAAAAGGAAATTTATTAAAATGTGGGGGATGAATGAAGCCTCAGGTATGGCTAGATCTAGGTGCTCAGGCATGGTGGCAAGCTCTCTTTCTCTTTCCTGTTTTTCTTTATGTTGACTTCATGTTCTCTAAGGTGGCAAAGATGGTCTATAGCAGCTCCGAGATTAGCTCCTCCTTTATCTTTGGGGAAAGAGATACTATTTACCTCAATTATTTTAGAATAAGTCCTGGAGTCCACTCTGACTTGGGTCACACATATACCCTTTGGTTGATGGTAGGAGTTCCAGTGTTCTGAGTGGCTAGGCTGGGTCACGTGTTCATCTTTGGAGTTGGGGGTGAGCGGATCTTCGGCCAAGCCTGTAACCCGGAGCTGGATAAGGAGAAGAACAGGTGGTTGGAGGAAGACCCATGTACACCCCTGGAGATGCCTGTGCACTTCCAGCATGGTCTGCCTCTGGGGAAATGGAAGGAAGCTGCTCAGGAGGCTCATAACTCATGGCCTGGCCTCCTCACCTGCCTGCCCCCATGCCTGGGCATGGTTTGGGGCAGGAGAGGCTATAACGGTGCTGGAAAAAGGCACTTGCTTCCTTCCCAGCTGCCTCATTAAAGGGCCATCTCCCGGAGGGGAGTGTGTCCTTTACCCAGAATGTTTTCCTGTCCTGCAGAGAGAGCACTATGTGGTGTCAGGGCCAGGTTCCCTCCCTCAGTCTTGCTTGCTTTGGCAGCAACATGCATGACCCTGGGCCCGTCACTTCCTTCCCTCTCCCCGAGGTCCCAGTTTGAGCCTGGCTGGCATGGCGTCTGCACGTGGGAGAGGCTCTGTCCTGTAGAGACGCTGATTTCTGCAGCATCAGAGTGACCTGTCATCCTTCAGCCTGAAGGCCACCGATCAGGGAGCCTGGACAACTATGGCCTTTTTTTAAAAGATTTTATTTATTAATTTGATAGAGAGAGAGAGAGAGAAGCAGGAGGAGCGGCAGAGGGAAAGGGATAAGCAGGCTCCCTGCTCAGTATGTGGGACTTGATGTGGGACTCAATCCCAGGACCCCGGGATGATGACCTGAGCCAAAGGCAGACACTTAATGACTGAGTCACCCAGGCATCTCCATTGCTTTTTTTTTTTAACCATTTTTTTTTTATTGTGGTAAAATACACATGACATAAAAATGATCGTCTTCACCATTTTCAAGTATGCCGCTGAGGGACACATCGAGCACCTTCACGTCTGTCCATCCCCTGAATACCTTTCATCCTGCAAAAGCTAAATCTGTCCCTTTAAACGCGAACTTTCCTTTCCCCCTCCCCCAGCTCCTGGCAACCCCCATTCCTTCTGTCTTTAGGGTTTTGAGCTCATACTGAGTGGAATCACTCAGATCTGTGTTTTGTGACTGGCTTATATCACTCAACACAGCGTCCTCGAGCTTCATCCACGTTGGAGCAGGTATCAGAATCTCCTTCCTCTTGAAGGTTCCGTAATATTCCATTGTCTGGCTGGACCGCGTGCGGCTTATCCACTCGTCCATTCACCCACGGACGGACACTGGGGTTGTGTCGCCCTTCGGCTCTTGGGAATAATGCTGCTATGAATGAGTGTACAAATATCTATTCAAGACCCTTTTCTCAATTCTTCTGAGTCTATACCCAGAAGTGGACTTGCTAGATCACATGAGAATTCTATTTTTAATTTTTTAAGGAACCGCCATTGGTGGGAAGGGGGAGCATTTTTAAAAGCCTCTGGTCCCATTAGCAAGGACTTATAAATCAGAAAGGGGAAAAAAAAAAAAAAAAACCAGATAAGGGAAAAGAAGACAAAGCCCTACCTTCCGGGAGCTGAAATGGCACCCTGGCGGGAAAAAGAATTTATTTTGACTAGCAGACCAAGCAAGCGTAATCCAGGGCCGGGCAGCAGGAGGAGGGGGGTGGCCAGGAAGAGCTCCGAGCCTCGCGCCGGATGCCTAGCCGGCTAGCAGCACGGGCCGCAGCCTTATGTTGACGGCAAATTGCCACTTGGGCCGAATTCAGGAGCCCTACTTACATCATTAGGAGGCAGTCTCTAATTAACTCACTCAAGGATGTGTGAAGGGTAGGATTCTTCCAGGGACAGTTAGAGCACCTGCTCCTTCCTGGGAGGAGGTGGGGACCTCACTTCAGCCAGCAGCTGACATAACATCAGTGGCATTGTGTTGTTCAAGGCCGCCTCCACCAGGAAGCCTCTGGACCCCCAGCTGCCGGTGAGGCCATCTGCGAGGCGGGGACCGGCCTGTGCGCACAGACCCAGGGAAGGGCCGATGCAGAAGCGCGTGGGGCCCCAGGGGAGTCTGGCCTGCTCTGCAGAGGCACGTGTATTCCTGGCCACGGGGGCCTTGAATGCCAGGGTCAGGGCCCCCGAAAGAGTGGCCCAAACTCCTTGAGGGGTTAAGCAATTTTTAAAATGTCGACAGGGAAGGGAAAACACTGGCACTTTCTGACCACGGGGCTGCCTGCAGCCCGGTTTCCCAAGCCATGGGCGGGATTGGCGTCTGCATGTCCCCTCTGGAATGTCTGGGCTGCAGCCGGGGCTTGCTCTAAATGAGAAACAGGCTGGCAGGCCACGGCCAGCTCCTCGTGCGGTCTGGGCAGGGCCGCTTGGCACGGGCCGCCGCGGAGGACACACTGGCTGTGCCTGGCGGGCCTCCCACCAGCATGGGAGGCTTGGGGGGCCGGCCAGCCAGTTCAGGCCAGCGCCTGCAAGGAGGGAGAGCACCGCCCTGGAGGCGGATGGAGCCGGTTCTGCTCCTGGCCCAGCCCGCCATCTTGTTCTCCAACCTTGGGAACAACACGATTCTCAGAGCCTCAGTTGAACATGGGAGCAATGACCTCCCCCAGGATGGCAGGGACTGTGCCTCACGGCGCAGACTTGGGGGAACATGGGTGGTACTTCTAATGTCTGGAAAGATCGAAAAGGCCAGTCCAATGTTCTGATTTTACAGCTGTAGGAAAGGGGTTCAGAGAAGTTCGGGAACTTACTCAGGATCACACAGCAAGGCATGGCGTCTTCTGTGAGCAAACAGTTGTGCAGTCAGCCCTTCTCTGCTGGAATCCAGCCGATAACAGTGTTTTCCAGTTCCTCCCCAGCCTTGCCTCTTTCCCTTTCGCGAATCCCCCTCTCTCCCACCCCCAGCCAGGCAGCCAGGCTTTGGTCACCGTAATCTCCCCATTTGCTCAGAGCTCCTGGTTCCCAGCGTTTTCACGCATTTTTTCTAATCCTACAGGGTGGACAGTCAGTCAGTCACATCCCAGGGGCCTCGCAGATCAGAGTTATCCCTGAAACTTGAGGGGCACCAAGCAAGCCCCCCTCCTCTCCGGAACGCTTGCCCACTTCCCCAGGTGGGGAGAAGCCGGGCAGTCGGGACTCTGCCTGCAGAAGGCCACAGCACTTCTATGAGAGACCCTGGATGCCACTGCAAGCTGCCCAGGCTGTGTCTCGCTCCACTCAGAGTAAGAGACTGAGACCTTCAGTGACCAGGCAAGGGCCACCCCGGGAAGGAGGAAGAAGCTGGGCCGCACACCAGGGCCACCCGGGAACTGCAGGCCATGCTGTCTTTGCTCCATCTGGGCTACAAACGGGTGGAGACGAGGCCTCACCATCGGACCCTTTTCCTGTGGGAGAAAGAGCATGGTCTTCAGGTCTGCACAAGTCCCAGCGTGTGACCTTGGGCAAACAACGTAGTCTCTCCAAACCGCAGTTTCTCCACCTGAAGTTGGGGCTGATGAGGTAGGAGCATGAATGAAGGAGAGGAGGTGTGGGGGACATCATGGGGAGACCCCGAGGTGCTGGGGTCTGCATGGGGCTCGTGGCCGGGTCTGAGGCAAGGAGTCCCCCACGACCAGACTCAAAGGACCTTGAGCATTAGGAAAAGAGATCTGATTTTAACCTTTTCACGGCAGGAGACGGAGGGTTGAAGTGGGAGGTGACCTGTCTCTTGGTGCCTGGGGAGGGCCACGCCGTTTGCCAGATTGGAAGACGGTGGCCTGGAGGGACCAAGGCGGAAGCAGGAGGAGCAACAGGGGCAAAGGGTAAGGGGCGGAGCAGGCTCAGGAAAGAGGGACCCTTGCCCTCCCTTTGGTTCCCCTCCCTTCCCTTTCCTTACGTGGTTGGCAATATCTACTTCCTGTCCCTGCCAGAAGTTTTGGGTTTAGTTCCACAAAAGCGATAGAGCTGGAGCTTTTTTGTGATTAAGGCATCCTCAAGGTTAGTGCAAGGGCAGAGCATGTCCTCCCCCTCCCACTGGCTGCCTACTTCCCGTTTCTTATTTCCTGGGAAGCCCTGAGCCCTAACCCCCGAGAAGGGTCCACAGGACCCTGCACCAACAGATGCCCCATCAGAGGCACTCGGGACAATGGAGGCGCCCCCTCCCTTCTGCATAAGCCGCCCAGCACCCATAGCTCGGATGGGTCACCTGCACCCTGAGGTCCGCATGGGCTCCTAGCCGCTGGCTGGACCCCATCCCATCACAGTCCTGTGCAGACCCCAACCCCACCGACGCACAGTGTCACACAATGCCCCCCGAAGATGAAGGGCCACGGGGAGCGGCTGAAGTAGAGACGCATCAAGCCACTGGGGTGGGAGGTCACAGACGCAGGGCAGCGGGCTGGGATTCAAATGCTCCGTGGTGACCCTGCTGTCATGCTCCTCCTGGAAGGAGCTCTCCTCTAAGTTAGGAAGATTACCCCAAACTCTCTTTTAAGTGACTATTTTTAATAACCACTTGGGACATCTCAAGCGCCGTCTCCAGGGTGCACCTGTGCGTGGTGGGGCTGTGGATGAGAACCGTCCGTCACACGTGTGGGCGACATCTCGGGACACGGGAAGGGAGAGGCTCCGATCAGAGCTGCCCCTGCCATTTGGGGTGGCCCAGAAGGAAACCCATTATACACCACTGTCCCACCCTCCCGAGTGGCGAAACTGGGGCAAAATACAGTTGGAGGGACGGCGAATGGCCCCTTTGTTGCGGTGCTCAGAGGAGGCGTACAGACCTACTGCTTGTATTCGCACCTCGTGCGTTAGCTTTATTTTGGTGCTGGGTTTGCACGGGTCTCTGTAGGCGAGCGAGATGCAGTGTGCAAGTGTGTGCACTCATGCACGTGCACCCGTGTGCGTAGATAGGGCTGAAGGGCACCTCCTTATTTCCCAAATGCCTTGGAAGTCACACTTGGTGAACGATTCAGCCAGACTCTGGGCCTGGGGAGGGAACATCAGCCCAAGTGGCTCTGGCCACGAGTGGGATACCAGAAAGGGTTAAGGGGCTTGACAGGCTGCTGCCCGGGGAGTTAGCGCCCCTCGGTGCCCAGGGAAAGATCGATAGGCCTTTAAAGTGATTTATAAAAATGGATGGGGAAGCAAGGTCCTTTCCTCAACTCCGGTGAGTCAAATCAGCCTCCTCTCCTTAGTATTGATCGTCCTGCTCTGTCTAAACACACATTAGCAGGGGCAGACCATAAAAACGAATCCTCCGCTTTCATCAAATGGAAGGTCATCGTCCCAGCTTCCCCAAGGGGAGTGATGTCATGAAGCGTCTTGTTCGGAGGGAGAGATTTTTATTAGATCTGATGAGGCCGTTTGCACAAAAGCTAATTAGGGCGGCCGACGGGAGAGCGGAGCTCGCGCCAGTGTGTCAGGAGGACCCTGGTCTACCAGATGCGCTGGCGGAGGTGCTCTGGGTTATGCAACTTAACGTGGAACGTCTTCATTCAGAAGTTTTACCTACAGTTGACCTAACGGACCAATTTCTGAGTTTTAAAAGAATTGAGCTACTGCCATAGAGATTCTGGCAAAAACTCAGTCAGCGCCGGCAATCAGGATGCCTCCGTCCCGTCTGCTTCCTCCTAGCACTCCTTGCACCCAGCTGCGTCCCACCTGGTGCCGTAGGGCCGGTGTGAGCATTACGATAGAATGCAAGGTTTCCCACACTGTGCCACCGATTACAACTTTGGTCTCATGTATGTATTTGCTTTACCATGATTTATTTACTATTTTCATGTAAATCAATTCGCTTTTTTCTACATAGACTTGTTTAAAAGGGAAACATTAGACCACGATTATAAATGGGAAATTAGGATCATGTACTAGAAATAGAAGGTGGTGATCAAAACAAAGGTATACCTGTGTATGACATGATGGTCTTTGTAGAAAATCCCACGGAATCTGCAAAAACATCCTCCTAAAACGAGCAAGAGAGCCAGCAAAGTTGTAAGAGACAAGATAAATATACACAGAATGATTTTATTTGTGCGTACTAGTGAAGAACCCATGGAAATAAAAAATTTAAAAAAGTACCACGTATAAACGCTCAAACAATATTTAGGTATAAATAACAGAGCTCAGATGTTGAAAACTACAAAATACTGATGGAAGCCATCAAAGAAGGGCACGTGAATGGAGAGACACGCTGCGTTCATGTCAGGAAAGTCAGTGTGATGAAGACAGAGGATCTCTCCATGTTGACAAAGAGGTTTAATACATGCCTATCAAAAGTCCACCATGAGGCACCTGGGTGGCTCAGTGGGTTAAGCCTCTGCCTTCGGCTCAGGTCATGATCCCAGGGTCCTGGGTTGGAACCTCACATCGGGCTCTCTGCTCAGCAGGGAGCCTGCCTCCCCCCCCGCCCCCCCCCCCCCCCCGCCTGCCTCTCTGCCTACTTGTGATCTCTGTCTGTCAAATGAATAAATAAAATCTTAAAAAAAAAAAAGTCCACCATGATTTTTGTAGATCGGCAAAATTATTCTAAAATTGACATGGAAAGGAACTGGAACAGCTATAGTAACTTTGAAAAAGAAGAATCAAGTGGGAGAAGTCACTTTACCTGACTTCAAGACTTATGACATAGCTACAGTAATCCAAAGAAACGTCGACCCATAAGGTTGATTAAGAGTGAGTGCAAACCACTTGCAAGCTTATGGCCCATCGTTGCCTGGTCTGGGACTCGTGTGGGTACGATGCAGAAGGGTGGGCTTTCTCCCTGGCCTCAAAGGGCTCTGGTCTAATGGGGAGATGAGCCGAATGCAGAAACTGTGTCTGAGTGAGTGAGTGTGTGTGTGTGTGTGTGTGTGTGTGTGAGAGAGAGAGAGAGAAAGAGAGAGAGAGACAGACAGACAGGTGGGAGAAAGGACAGAGAGGAGGAAGAACATTACACAGGGTCCTGCGCTGTGTTGAAAGCCCCAGAAGTCTTCCTTCTTCTTTTCCCTCTTTCTTTCCTCCTAGTCTTTCTTTTCTTCTTGCTTTTTGGCCAGCTATCTTTGGGACGACTGCATGGAGGAGGAAGTGCTGTGTGGTATAAAAGCTTTCATCGTTTTCTGATTTTCAGCAGTGGACACCTTTTAAGAATGCAGTTGGCTCGTGCAGTGGACTGTATGTTTGTGTCTTCCAAATTCATATGGTGAAGTTCTCATCCTAAATCCTGGGAAGTAGGGTCTTTGGGATTAGTGTCATTATAAAAGAGACCCCAGCATGCTTCCTCATGCTTTCTGCAAGGTGAGGACCCAGCGAGAAGGTGCTGCCTATAAACCAGGAGGCAGGTTCTCAGCAGACACTGAACCTGCTGGCACCTTGACCTTGGACTTCCAGAACAGTAGGAAGTAAACCTTCGCTATTGAAGCTTCCTGGTCTGTGGAGTTTGGTGATAGCAGCCCAAATGGACTGTGCCGTGCCCCAATATCTATTTTGTATTTTTTTAAAGATTCTTTTTAATTAACTATTTTTACTAACATATAATGCATTATTTGCCCCAGGGGTACAGGTCTGTGAATGGTCAGGCTTACACACTTCACAGCACTCACCATAGCACATACCCTCCCCAATGTCCATCACCCAGCCACCCTCTCCACACCACCCCTCCCTGCAGCAACCTTCCGTTTGTTTTGTGAGATTAAGAGTCTCTTATGGTTTGTCTCCCTCCTAATCCCATTTTGTATTTTTTAAAAACTTTTTTATTTATTCACTTGAGAGAGACAGTGAGCAAAAGCAGGGGGAGATGCAGAGGGAGAGGGAGAAGCAGACTCCCCACTGATCAGAGTGCCTGACCCCAGGACCTGGAGATCATGACCTGAGCTGAAGGCAGATGCTCAATCATCCGAGCCTCCCAGGCGCCCCAGCAGCCCAATATGTACACTAGAAGGGCAGCTCCGCGGGTGGACTCCTACACCCTACCCCCCCCGCCCATGCATGGCAGGTGCGTGTCTCAGGAAGCAGACAGGAATGGGATGGGCAGGGCGCTTATGAGGGATAAATTCCCATGCAAGGGCAGGGGGGGCAGCAGGGCTGTGCAAAGGAGGAAGTCCAGCTGGGACGCAGGCTGACGGCACCTCCGTGTCCCCAGTGGTGAGCGTCGATAGCCGTGCTGGGTGAAATGACAGGGTCTTCAGACTCCCGTCTGTCAGTCTCTGGCGGGGAGCTGTTCTGGGAAACACATGCTCTTGGGTGAGGCTCTGAAGGGGGTGACTGGCTGGGGGCTGCTGGCTGGGGCCACACATCCTTTGCTGAAGGGGATCTGGGTGAGCGATGGCGGAAACCTTGTGGAAGGAGAGAGGTGGGTGGGCTTTGAAGACCTGTTTTGGAGGTGGTGTGGGCAACACTTGGGGAGGGGAGGGAGGAAGGTGTGGTGTGAGGGAGAAGCAGGTAACAGGAAGGACTCTTGGGTTTCTGCTGTGAAAATCTGCCATAGAGTGTGGTGCCATTTTGGAGGCGGTTCCGAAAAATCAGCCTGGAAGATGACGTTTGGGATACAAAGGCTGCAGCCTAGCTGGTGGCTGATTGGTCATTCTTCCCGCTGTCTCTCTGGTTATTCCATTAAAACGTACCAGCGTTGTGTGTGAGGTGCTCTTCGGGGTTCCAGCTACACAAAGATAGGAGTCCTGTCTTTAAGAAACAGCTACACCGGTGAGGGGGGTTATAGCATGTGAAAGCACACAACAAAGTCAGGTCAGGGAGCTCTGGGGAGTGTGGGCCAGGGTGGGAGAGGAAAACTCCACGAAGGGTCGACTGTGGGGTGTCCTGGGCTCAGGACCTTCAAATGAGTAGGTGCTTCTAAGTAGGGGTGGGGTGGAGAAGGGTGTCACAGGCAGAGGGAGCACTATGTGCCCAGACGCCTGCAACAGCTTGCCTTGCGTGGTGTAGCTGGGTGTGCAGGACCATGGGTGGGAAGGAGGGTCCTGAACAGGTAGGAAGTCCAGGCTTGCTGTTTTCTGCTTGCTCTTAAATAGTCTCTTGAACCATGAAGGAAATGCATGCCTCTCTCTGGAGTCGGTAAGTCAGAAAGTGCTTCCAGGATCGCTCGGGTGAGGTGGATTCTACCCTGCTCCAGGACGGACGGTGTGGCTGATGACCAGGTCAGAGGCCCTGCCCCCGCCCGGCGTGGGACATTCCTCCACGGAGCCTCCCTGCATCCTCACAGATCACTCTACGGGGAGAGGCCAGTGTGAACATGTTAATCCAGCCCCGTCTGGCTCTTTTCCACCAAAGCTTCAATATGCATCTGATCTCAGGATATTGGATTTTTCTTTGAGGAAAGAAATAAATGACTTATCTGGGGAATAAGCCCAGAGTTCCCTCCGTGCTTCACACGTTCTCTGGATTGGGCTAAAATAAGGTTTGCTGATTCTCATGTAAAGCTCTAAAGCCTGGGTGTCATAATATGAGTATTTTATGTGCTAGGTGACTAGGTTGCATCCCCAGGAAAAAAAAAAAAAGAAAAGAAAAGAAAAGAAAAAAGGCAAGGAAGAAAGATTAGTGATTGTATCCAAAGAGAAGGAGAACAGATTCGAATACTGTAAGTGCCTATAGCTTCTTGGTGCAGTGGACAAGAAATACGATTCCCCCTGAAAAGCAGTCATTTTGGTTTATACTGGAATTGATCTTGAAGTCTGGCAGGACGTTCTTTTTGTAGTTCTGGCTGTGTATTTCTTTTCTGCCTCCTCTAAGCCTGACAAGGTGATGCTTCACAAAATCCTCGCGGTTTTTGCTTCTTTCCCGTGTGGCTTGGGCAGGATGGATGGGAGAACGCGGTTCCCTGCCTACTGCAAATACTCATCGCGCCTCTTTGATCAGTTTTCACCAAATGGGTACTTGGAGAACCTAGTTCATGTCCTGATGGCTTTGGGGAGTGAAAACCAAGGACAGCCTGTGAGGATCTTGTCAGCATGACTTTGCCTGGCTGGTGGGAGCGAAAGAGGTGTTTTTTCTTCTGATATGAAAACCTGTAAGGGTATTTCAGGGCTTGGCAAATACAAAGCAAGAATCAAGGTGAGTTGGGTGACTTTCCGCTATGCCAAATACACAAAATGTAAGGTGGTGTATGTATTCCCCAACTTTATCCTGAACACAGACGCTTGGAGTTAGAAAGTGTTTTGACATATTTAATCAATTCCTTTTTTTTGTTTTTCTGTTGATGAGAAATGGAGCCCAGAGCAGATGAGGCGGTCTATACACGATCCCAGAGTGAGCTGCGGGAGAAAGGCTCCAATTAACGACTGCCACAGGGCTGTATTTTCCACAGGTGGGTGCGGCCATGTCTCCCATCCCACAAGCTCTTCTGCGACGTGGTCTTTCCATCCTTCCTTGCAGGGGTGAAGTCTATTTCTTCCCTCTTGAATCTGGGATGATGCTGTGACAGCTTTGTCCACTTCCAGGCATAGCCTTTAATGGCCCGGCGGCTTTTGGTTCTGGCTTCTTGGAACCTTTACTCTTGGTTCACTTTCTCTCTGAACTAAGCTGTCATAATATGAGAAATCCACGTCACCTGGAGACGCCATTGCAGGTGTTCTGGGTGACAGCCTCAGCTGACCGCCAACATCCACTTTTTCAGCCCTCGGAGGGCACCGTCTTGGATATCCAGCCCAGCCCAGCTTTCAGATGACCACAGTCCCAGCTGGATGCACGAGAGCTCATGTAATCCTCCCAGCTGTGAAAATTAATAATACATTATTGGTGTCAACCACTATGTTGTAGGGTTGTTTCTTATGCAGCAATATTTAACTGGAACCCCACCCATAACGCTAATCTGCCCACTTGGGGTTGACCATCACTCCTCAGCTTTATCAATGACTCTTCCATTTTGGTAAAGCTTCTTGCTTTTCTAAGGGAGGGTCATGAAATCACTTGAGGGGACTGCAAAAATTTAAATCAAACAGGATAGAATTTGTTAGAGTGTGTTATACACAGGGAGGGAGATAATTGTTCATTGAAACTTCTGTTTCAGCTGTGTGTGTGTGTGTGCATGTGTGTGTGTGTGTTCTAGATTTTACTGTTTATTTCTTATTGTGGGTCACAGTCAAAATGTTAGGAAAATGATGAGATCTGATTTGACCCTGGCTACGGCTTTGACAAGCAAGTAGGAGAGGTTTCACCGTCTTCTTTTCCGTCAGTGACGATACCAAAATGAGAAGGTAGGTTACATGGCAGATCTGGGCTTCTCCTCTTCTGTGACCCCGTGTCTGACGTCACAGAGCCTCCTTACTATTCTTAAAACGTTTAAAATCTCTCAGGGAAAACCTACTTCCTGGACCTGGTGTGTGTGCCTCGACAATGGTAGTAGCAGGGGGCACACCCATGTGCTCAGCTTGTGCACAGTTACGTTCTCCTCACTGTGCTAAGGACGCCGCACGATTGACGTGGGATGACTATGCCCATTTTCCAGGTGAGGAAGCTGAGTATTTTAGCCCATGTTATGCTTCCAGTTGGGGGCAGAGCCAGAATCCAAGCCTATGGGAGCGGGCCCCTGCACGGGCACTCTTAACCTTGACACCGGCCCCGGTCCCGGTTGGGAAATCCCTACTGTGAGAACAGCCACACCTTTGCGTGGCGTTCCTGTGCTCACTCCCGTCCGGCTGCTTGTCGCATGTGCTCCCTGCTCCGTCTGTCCGTCCCTTTACAGCCCCAGAAGAGGCTTCTGTTGTACTCCCGGGCAGCAGTCGCGTGGCAGGGCCGCGTGTCCTCTGGAGACGCTGAGTGGCCACCTCCCAGGGTCTGAAAGTGGGCCAGCCCTTCCCAGGGCCAGTGAGGGAGGGTGTTGTCTTTCTAGCCGCTTCTCTTCTTGTTTATAAGATGGGGATCCGCTCTGTGGTCCAATTGTCGATGTTGTCAGGAGAGTTAGGATAAGGGAATCTGTGTGTTTGGAGCCCGTTTCTTTCCCCTTTGCCTTACTTTCAGTTCCTTCCTGACGGTGCGCTTGTCGACGGAAAGTCCCCTGGGAGAGAAGCCTGGCTGGCAGACAACGTCTGTCCCATTGCCCTGCAGAGTGAGAGTCTGCACTGGACTAATCCAGCGGTTCTCAACTGGGAGCGACTTCTCTGCCCAGGGGACGTTTGGCAATATCTGGGGACATTTTGGGCGGTCACAGTTTGGTGTGGAGGGTGTTGCTGGCATCTAATGGGCAGAACAAGGGTGGCTGCTGAACATCCCACTGCATACAGAACAGCCCCCACAGCAAAGAGGTATCGTCCCCAAATGTCAACAATGCTGGGGTTAAGAAACCTGGATGAACTCCTTAATGCAAAACCCACTCACTGGGGCCTTCCGTGTGCCAGACCGTGCACCGGGAAAACCAGAGATGAAAACCAGACAAAGTAAAGCACGGTCTATGGACCTACTTGCAATTTAGTGGGAAAGCCAAATGTGTTTTCAGAAATGATAAACCCAGACAGGAGACGCTTATATGGTGTTGTGGTGCGTGGCCAAGTGCCAGGTAAGCTACAGAGGACTTCACAGAGGAGGTGCCCCTGGCACTGCCCCAGGGGGCTGCAGGGAAAAGATGAGCAACCCAGAAGGGAGATGGGAAAGTGCCACATATGCCCAGGAGCACTGGAGTGGGGGGTCATGGAAGACAGGTGTGGAGAGCCTGGAAGGGGCCAGAGCTGCTCTGCCTACCTCAGGACCTTAGCACATGCTGTGCCCCCAGACCCAAAAGGCTTTATCATGTCTCATCTACTCTTCTCATTTCTTTGGTCCCTGCCTAAATGTCACTTCTTTGGGGAGACTTTCCTGACCTTCTGAGGCCCTCGTGGCACTCTGTGACTAGGCTTCCTAGTCTGTGACTAACAAACTCAGTTGGTAACTTAACATCCATTTCTCCAAGGACTTGATTATTGTCTGGGCACTTCTGCATGCATCACCCATTCAAAATGGTCTCTCCTCTTCTGAAGCAGGTTGTACCAGTCTCTTTGGGGTCCTTCAAGCTTCCCCAACTAAGGCAGTCAATCACATGCCCTCTCTTGTGTATTTGAACTTCTCATCAATCCCCATTGCCTTCAAAGTAAATTCCAAATACTAAGCTTTGTACTCTGGGCCCTTTGTCCTTCATGACCTGGCTCTGCCTCCTGCTCCAGCCCATCCCTACCTCTAAACCCTCACCCCTTGGCTTCACCAAACGTTCTCTCAAGGGCCCAGAGTGGCCTTCTGCTCTCTGGCTTCTGGGCGTTGCCCAGAAAACTGTGCATGTGTCAACCTGTTTCTGGTTAGATTGTAGACTTCCTTTAGTCTGTCTTGATGACTCCTCTTCCAGGAAGCTCCCTCTCTTTCCCTCAGGTCTGAGCTAAGTGCCTTTTCTCTGTGTGTTCAGAGTCTCTGGGATTACCATGGCTTCTGTACATTCACTGCCCTGACATTGTCTTGAGGGAGAGGCTGGGAAGGGTTTGGGGCAGCATTTTTGGCACCCCATGCAGATAGATGCTAGCACATTCGACTCCTCATTTAATGAGCAAGGTCACAGATGCCAGTTTCTTCCTGCTAATTCCCAGATCTGGTTGAGAAAGGATCCAACCTCCCTGCGATACTCCTATCCAGAAAAATCTTCCCTGGTCCTACAAACCCACCTCTTTGGATGTAAATTTATAATAAAATCTACATTCCCTCCTCCCCCCACCAGCAATGCTAGAATTGAGGCCAAGTCCCTGTTTCCGTCATATCATGGGTAGCTCCGACAGTTAAGCGTCTGACGTTTGATTTAAGCTCAGGTCATGATCTCAGGGTTGTGAGATCAAATTCTGTGTTGGATTCCACACTGAGCAAGGAGCCTGCTTAAGATTCTCTCTCTCTCTCTCCCTCTGCCTGTGTGCTCTCTCTGTCTCTCTCTCAAAAAATAGCATTCAAAAAACAAGAAATTATTGTGGAAAATGACCAACACAATTCTTGAGTGATCAAGAGATTCCGTTTCAGGTATGCATTAGCCTCTGAACTGGACATGTTGGGTAAAGATATTGAACTACCCAAATTTATACTGCTTAGTACTTATAGTATAATGATACATCTAATACTGATGTTTGCCATGATCATGAAGGCAATGAACAGGCTCAGTGAACAGGTATGCTTTCACCTCTTAGCATCCCAGCAGCAGAACACAGGGGCCGGTTCTCAGTTGCCATCTCCATCGCTCCCTGGCATATGGCAGGGTCTTGGTAATGCTGGTAATGCCTACTCTGTGCCAAGTGCCTTGCGAAGCACTGGGAGAAATTAGAACATAAATGAGATCTGATCTCTGCCTTCAAGGAGCTTCCTATGTTATAAGAAAATTAGAGTATCTATATATCTCAAGAATTCTAGATAGTGAGAAATACTGAAAAAACTAGAATAGGATGGAAAATTACAAAACACGAGAGATCATATTTGATGTGCATCCTGAAAAAAGTATAGGGAACAACTTTCAAAGAACAGTGAAAGAACAGTTGCTCGCATAACATCTTGATACACAGAGGTGAAGGAAAGGGTATTCCAGGTAGAGAGGATGGCCTGAGAAAAATGTCCAGAGGAAAGAAAAGTGAGGTTATAGGGGCACCTGGGTGGCTCAGTGGGTTAAAGCCTCTGCCTTTGGCTCAGGTCATGATTCCCAGGGTCCTGGGATTGAGCCCCGCATCAGGCTCTCTGCTCCACGGGGAGCCTGCTCCCCCCCCACCCCTGCCTGCCTCTCTGCCTACTTGTGATCTTTGTGTCAAATAAATGAATAAAAAAAAAAAAAGAAAAGTGAGGTTATGAAGACTGACTTCTTTGTTTTCTTCCAGAAGATTTGTAGTTTTAGGTTTTACAATTTAGATCCATAATCCATTTTGAGTTAGTTTTTGTATATGGTGTGGGTATGGATGGAAGTCGTTTTTTCCCATGTAGATATCCAATTATTCTAGCATCATTTATTGTATTGGGCTTTTAAGAAAATCACCCAATTGGTGATGTTTAGATCATTTATATTTAATGTGATGATTGATATAATTAGATTTAAATCTATTGTCTTGACATTTTATTTTTCTATTTGTCCAATCTGTTGTTCTTCTTTTCCTTTTGTTCTTCCTAATTTTGAAATATTTGAGGGTTTTTTTTTTTTGGTTTTATTTAAATTCAAGTTAGTTAACATATGGTGTTTTATTAATTTCAGGGGTAGAATTTAGTGATTCATCAATTCCATATAACGCCAAATGCTCATTACAAGTGCCCTCCGTAATGCTCATCATTTGAGTATTTTTATGATTACAGTGTATCTCTTTCATTGGATTACTAGCCATAACTGTTGGTTTGGTAACTCTACTGGTTGCTTTAACTTATCAGTTTAACTTGAAGTGATGTTTTATTCCTTCAAATACAGAATAAGAACTTTATAATAGTATACTCTCATTTCTTCCTTCCTGCCCTTTGTGTTATTGTTGCCCCGTATTTTACTTTTTGCATCTCATAAACCTCACGCTACATTGCTATTATTTTAAGGAGATTTGCATAGTAAGAAAAACAGCTAATGTGTTCGCCCATGTATATTTACCATTTGGGTGCTCTTTTTTCTTTGTTTGAAATATTTCCATCTGGAATATTTTTCCTTCTGTCTATTAAAGATAATTCTTCTGGCTTTCGTGTTTTCCCAAGTCTTGGTTTCCCCTTTGTCTTAGGAGAAATTTTTGATGGTTACAGAACTTGAGGTTGGCGGTTTGTTTTTCTGTCTAGTCATTTAAGGAAGTTGCCCCATCATTTTCCAGCTCCATCATTCTGAAAAGAAATGTGTTGTAATTCTTACATTTATTCCTTTGTATGTTGTGACTCTTCTTCTTCTTACCTTTTTTAAGATTTTCTCTTTACTACTGGTTTTCAACAATTTGAAAACATGCTTTGGTATAGTTTTACTCATGTTTCTTGTTCCTGGGGTTCATCGAGCCCCTTGGATCTGTAAAATAAAGTGTTCATTCAATCTGGAAAAACATTTCCGCCATTATTTTTCAAAAAGTTTTTGGTCTTAACCTCTCGTCATCTTCTGAGACTCAATTTCATATATTTTAGGTCACTTGAAGTTGTCACACAGTTCATTGGTGCATTTAATGCTCTGTTCATTAAATGGCTTTTTTTTCTGTTTGTGTTTCATTTTGGATAGTTTCTATTTTATGTCTTCAAACTGTTAATATTTTTCTTCTTCAAGGTCTAATCTGCTATTAGTCGCATATAGTGAGTTTCCTATCTCTGGCATTACAGTTTTCATCTCTAGAAGTTTTATTTTGGCCTTTTTATTGATCATATTTTTTTCTGCTTCTCTGAATGCCTATTAATTTTTAGTTGAATGCCACACATTGTGAATTTTACCTTGTTAGATGTTGTATATTTTTGTGTTTTTATATTTTTGAGATTTTCTATGTGGGGTATTTAATATACTTGAAAATAAGTGCCTCTTTTCAGGTTTGCTTTTAAATTTTATTAGGCAGAATAAAAGAAGTATTTGATCTAAGCCTTATTATTTTCCTTTATTAAACTCAAACTATTCTGACTGCTCTACCCAATACTCCATGAATCATGAGGGTTTCCAGTCTGGTGGGTAGCAACAGGGACTCCTCCTGGCTCTATGTGAGCCCCAGCACTGTTCTTTTGGATGGGACCATTGGACGGTTCCTTCACTAGCCTTGCATGGCTTCCTCAAACATATGCTATGGTCCAAGCTCAGCTGGATGCTCTGGGAACACTCTGCAGATCTCTGGGGTTCTCTCTCGCTCCCTGTCTCAGCAGGTGTCTTCTTTTCAGTGCTCTATTCTACAAACTCTGTCCACTTTATTCTCTCTTGTTCTCAGCTCCACATCTTCAACTTTTCCTGAAAACTCTCAAGGCAGTAAACTGGGACCATTGTGACACCTCACCCAATTTGTTCCTTATCTCAGTGGGATCATTGCTGTGCACCGTCTCCATGGTCCTGTAAACTCTTGATGTATATGTATATGTTTATGACATATATGTATATGTATATGTTTATATCTATTTATCAAGACATGTGTTATTTTAATATGTATATAGGGGCTCTTGGGTGGATCAGTCAGTTCAGTGTCTGACTCTTGATTTAGGCTCAGGTCATGATCTCACAGTTGGGAGACTGAGCCCTGTGTTGGGCTCCATTCTGGGCATGGAGCCTGCTTGGAATTCTGTCTCCCTCTCCCTCTGCACCTCTCACTCCTTTCTCCCTCTCTAAAATATATAAAATATATGCAATCCACACCCCTCAAGTTCTAGTATATAGTACATTAAATCCAGTTCCTGCTCTCTCATCTTTGTTGGAGTGGGAATTCTCAGAATTTCTTAAATCTCTAATGAAACCGATCAGAGCTCTCCTGTGTTTGTCTTCTTCTCCACCCCCATCTCTTCCACCACCATAGTTTACTTGGCCTCTGCAATCATTTCTATAGGTTCTTTTGATCTTTACCTCAGCTGCTCTCTAATCCATCCCTATGTAGTAGAGCATTTGGCCTTGCTCAAAACGAGGCCTGGCCTTTGTCTTTAGCTCTTTGGAGGAAATGTTTTAGTTCTTGGAATGTTATTCCTTCTTTGTTTCCCTGGAGGCTTTGGGCTGCACCAACAATGTGATTTGGGGTGGGGAACTTGGGTCACAAGGCATCAGCCTGACCTCCAGAGGGAACAGGGACATGTCAATCACATTGGTAGTCAACCAGTTTTTTGAGAATGAGCTTGAGTAAAGGCTGACTATCAAGGTTTGGGTGGGCTGATACTGGGAAAGCTTTGCTGTCCATGACTCAGGGAGAGGACAACTGTAATCTCTGCATTTGGAACATTTCTGGCTTCTAGCCTCCACACTTCTTCTTTTGGCTGACTTTAATCTTCATCCTTTAGCTGTAATAAACCATAACCATGAGTTTCACAGCTTTCATCAGGTCCTGTGAATCTTTATTGTGTTATTGATGGATGGGCTGGAGGTCATAAACTTAACTGGAAGTGAGCGCAGTCCTGTGGACTCTTCCCTCCAGCTCTGAAATGCTTTTTAGTGCAATCTGCTTGACCTTGAAGAAAGAAAAAAAAAAGAAACTGGATATGCTCTTTCCTTGTTTAGACTCTTTGGTGACTTAGTGACGGAGTTAAGAGCAAACTCTGTAAGACTGTGACCCAGAGCCTGCCTCCCTCATCTTGCTGTCTGCCATTCCCACCCCTTGCTTTCTTTTTCTGCTTCCTTCATAATCTTCCATTCCTTACTTTTTTTTAGTTAACTCAAGTGACTTTAAATTCAACACTCGTGGCCTAACTGGTAACCCCTCAATGACTCTTGAATTCTCCTAGGCCTTTATGCAGGTGCAACCTACCAAACAGCCAGTATGTGGTGAAAGGTTCTATGTCCATGGAGGTAAAGGCAACTCAGTTCTCAGCAGAAGCTGGCCCAGGTACTTCCGAGAAAGTTCTTTTACTTAACACTGGTGGAAGATTTAAATATGGGGTTGAAGCCAGCATGAATTTTGGTCCCAGGACCCCCAGCTGATTGAAGAACATATGCTCCCAGAAAGAGTCATCTCCCCTTTTTGTATCTACCTTCCCTCTTCTCCCTGCTCTCCCTACTCTCAAGCAAGGAAGTGGAGTGGGGACTATGAATCATATTTCTGGATCACATTTCTCATAATGTCACCACCTTCTTTTATGAACTTGGACAAGATACTTCCCATCAGGGCCTCTGGTTTCTTCTATGGAAAATGAAGGGTTTCAACTAATTCAGTGGTTCCCACCAATTTGACCACAAATGTCCCTTTTTATTTTTCCTTCTCCTGTGAATAACTATCATGTTGCAAATGACAAAGAAACTTAGGTCTTGAGTTTGTTGGTGTGGTCTTAGGGTATAACAAGGTCCTACTAGGTGTCATGCCCGAGTTAGATGGCAGAGATGCAGGGGTGGATCACGCATGTGTCCACACCCACAAAGAGCCCACAGTGTTCTGGGTAAAGCAAACATACAAGCAGATACACTCAACTTGAAGAATAAGGCCTATTGGGGCAAGTGGGCTGGATGGTGTGGGAGCCCACAGGAGGGTCAATGGAGGGGAACTCTGCATTGACCCTTAATGATGAATATGAGTGTCAGGTGAGAAAGGGTATTCTGAAGATCTGCCAGATCTAGGTGGATGGAATGTCGTGGACAGATAGGCTTTTTGTATCACTGTCAAGGTCTAAGGTGTGTTGGGAAACACTGGACGAGATATTTTCTATAGTCTTGGTTTCAAATCCCACTGTAACACTGGGCAAGTCACCTCACCTCAGTTTTCCTCCAAGCACGTAGGTTTCCAACATGTGAATCAGTTCACGTATTGGTGTAATCTTTGTCCTCATACTAGTTAGTGGTGGTCAACAGAGTCTTTGGAAGATGAATATTGCAGCTGCTTATGAAATCCCAGTCCTCATAGATCTTGGCTGGCTGTGTGACCCTCTCAGAGAATCCCCAGGCCAGTCTGATCTCCTGAGTATTTACAAAAGTAAGGGGCATGAGGGGTGTCCTCTGTTTGTTAAGAACCAACCAGGTTACATTTACTGGATTGTACAATTCCCCTAAATTGAGGAGGTAGAGTTTTCTCTTTTGAGAGGTGAAGATAGGGGTGTGTGGAGAGGTCAGGTGGCCTGTGTGTCCTGCAGCTGACCAGTGGCAGAGCCAAGATTCAAAGTGGGTTTGAGTGGGCACAGAACCCATGCTCTTCCCACTAACAACCCCCCTCCTACATGGGAGGGTGGGTGGTGAGGAGCCCTGTGGAGTTCCCCTGCTGGGAATGGGAGAAAATGAATTAAGATCATTGTAGCAAGTCAAGTGGCCAGCCCTGTTCAAAAGATATGCCTGTGGACGCCTGGGTGGCTCAGTGGGTTAAGCCGCTGCTTTCGGCTCAGGTCATGATCTCAGGGTCCTGGGATCGAGTCCCGCATCAGGCTCTCTGCTCAGCAGGGAACCTGCTTCCTCCTCTCTCTCTGCCTACCTCTCTGCCTACTTGTGATCTCTCTCTGTCAAATAAATAAATAAAAATCTTAAAAAAATAAAAAAAAAAAAGATATGCCTGCTTGGAAACTTAGAATGTGAGCATATTTGCAATATTGGCCCAGACAGATGTAATTAAGATAAGGATTTCAAGATGGGATCATCCTGGAATAAGGTACGTCCTAAATTCAATGCTGGGCTTTCTTAAAAGAGACAGAAAACAGAAGACAGACAGACATAGAAAAGGTGGCAATGTGGCCCCAGAGGCAGAGATTGGATCAAAGCATCCAGAAGCCAGTCAGTGCCAGGGGCCACCAGAAGCAGAAAGAGGCCAGGAAAGATTCTGCCCAGGAACCCTTGGCTGGAGCACAGCCCAGCTGACACCTTGATGTTTCACTTCTTGACTCCAGGATAATAAATTTCTATTGTTTGAAACCATCAAGCTCATCACGGCATTTGTCATTTTCCACACAGCAACAGGAAGCTCATACAGTCTTCGTGACGGTTGTGAGGTTTGTGTCTTGCCTCCATGGGGTCATGGGGAATGCAAGAGTGCCGTGAATGGTGTTCACAAGCAGTCCAGGCTCAAAGGAACCTGAAGCTCAAAGCTAGGGCCGGAGAGAGGCTCTGCTCGAGAAAGGCAGTGGGGCCGTGAGCGGTGGTCTGAGACTGGGGTAAAGACACCCACTTCTTCCATCCACCTCCTTTCCCTCGCTTTCTGCAAGCGGGTGTCCCCTGTGATCGCCGGCCGTGAGGGCTTTCTGGGGAGTTCTGCAGACCTGGGTTTGAGTTTCAAGGCTGTCCCTTTACAGCTCTGTGAGACAGGATGGTCCCTTCCTCATCTGTGGGGTGGGTTAGCATCCTTCCCTGGCAGAACCCA
This sequence comes from Meles meles, assembly GCF_922984935.1. Lineage (NCBI taxonomy): Eukaryota > Metazoa > Chordata > Mammalia > Carnivora > Mustelidae > Meles > Meles meles. Next base: position 145,706,159 of record NC_060071.1, on the reverse strand, counting down.
CGTGGGGATTAGAGAAGGCATTGCAGGTCGAGTGCGTGTTGCTTCTGTGCTGTGCAGGAAACACTAAGACGTGGTGGCTGAAAACCCACCAGATTCCCTTTTGACATCTGGGTTTCCTTCTCTGAGAGATGGGGGTAACGAGGAACCCTGTGGTCAGGTACTGGGCAGATGAGAGCTCCTGCCGGAGGGAGTTGTGATCGCTCATACTACTGAGAACAGAGACACTTGGGTTCAGGTGTTGCACTGCTGTCGTGTGCTGATCCAGCCTTGCAGGCCTCCTTGACCCACACCCTGAGACCTTGAACGTCAGGGAGCCCAACCTCTCTGCCTGGGAAGTGTTGGCTAGGGAGCCCTGAGGTCCCCTCATGGCTGGACCTTACCCACATGTCAGGCCTTGGCATCCCTTCCAGGGCTGATGCTGCTTACTGACCTTTACTTGAGTTCTGGAAGGGAGTACAAAATACCACCTAAGTGATCCTGGATGGGCTCCTCCAGGGATGTGGATCCCTGAGTGTTCTGGGATTGAGGGTTTCATCAAGAGGGAGGAAAGAACCTGTCATGTGTCCAGAGGGCATCAGTCAAGTGCAATGGACAGCTGGGAAGGCCTCCGTTGACAAAGCAGTTTGACATTTTGGGAGCATGAGGTGCCTGGTTCAAAGGCTGACGGGTTCCTTCCTCCCTCCCCACTTTCTTTAGCAGATGTGTGTTGAGGGTGTGTTTGCCCAAGTACTAGACCAGGTGTGGAGGAGACAGGGAGAGAGAAAGGAGACCATTCCGGCTTTAAGTAATCCAAGTCTGGTTTAGAAGACAGCCAACCAGGAGCCCATCGCTGTCCCAGGTTGATGGAAGCTCAGACGCCACAACCTCAGCCACGTGACAGCCTGGGAAGGCTTCCTGGAGGAGGGGACCCCAAGAACAGACTGCATAGGTGTTGTGAGGGAAAGAAAAGAGGAAAGATATTTTAAGCAGATGGAGAACTTGTCTGACAATTGAGAGGCCTTTTCTGAATGGGCCCATTTGGTGTTCAGCAAACTCCAAGTGTCAGAAGGATGGGAAAGAGCTAGGAAAATTTAAGCCGCTCACATCCATAACTGTGCACCATATACCAGGCCTCATTTCATGGGTTGTATGTCTGTTACTGGTGTTGATCCTCAGCATATCTCAGTGAAGTGGAAATCCCATGTGTGGATGCAGAGACTGAGGCAAAGAGAGGTGAACTAGAATAAGGTTTGCCCTGGGTCACACAGTGAATGTATCAGCCAGGCTTCTCCAGAGAAGCAGGACCAATAGGATATATTTCCATCTAAATACAGATATATAGATGAGAGGAAATTTATTGTAGGAACTGGCCCATCGGTTATGGAGGCCGAGAGGTCGGGTGATGTACTGTCTGCAGGCTGTAGGACCAGGAAAGTCAGTGCTGCGTGTCTGTTTGAGTCTGATGGCCAGAGAACCAGGAGCGTAGGAGTCCAATGGCCGGAGACGATGATGTCCCAGCTCAAGCAGAGAGAACAAATGTGTCCTTCCTCCACCTTTTTGTTCTATGTAGGCCTCAGCAGATTAGATGACGCACCCCTGCATTGAGGAGGGCGATCCTCGTTACTCTCTAGGGATTCCAGAGCTAATCTCTTCCAGAAACAACCTCACAGACACACCAGAAACAATGTTTTACCAGGTCTCTGGGGATCCTGTGGCCCAACCAAGTCAACCCATAAAATTAACCATCAAGTCCATAGGGGGTAAGGGCAGGACTCACAGCCTCCTCTGCCAGATGTGTCCCTCCCTACAGAGGGTCTCACCATCTGGGAGGCAAGGCTGTGTGGGGCAGGCAGGGTTGGTGTGCAGAGAGATGGGGCTCCACTGACAGACTTCTGCTGGGTGTTCAAGTGCGAGTGAGCAAGCGAGCGAGCGTGTGTGTGTGTGTGCGTGTGCGCGTGCCCATGTGTGTGTACACACGCGCGTGTGTGTGTATGTTGTGAGGGCAAGGAATGGGGAAAAACCTGGTGATGATTTTCTTAATCACTCTGATGGCACAGAGAGTAGGATTGTGGGCTGACAGAGGTCAGTCCTAGTACCCAGCAGGGGCTCTTGCCCATGGAAGGATGGCCGGGAAGGTGGGTAACCGAATCCTGTGGCAGGAAGCAAGTGGCTCATTGGAGCTGGTGGTCACAGAGTTTGACAAAGGGCTCCTGAACTGTTGCAAGGATGGGCCAGTGTCCCAGAGCTAGCATCGTCAGGGAGCCATTAGCCCCAGGGCCTGAAGGTCACAGGGGGCCACCCCTCAACCCAGCAGAGGAGCTGTGGGAGGGGAATCCGTGGCCTTTTCTGGAGAGGGGGCAGCTAACTGGTGGCGATCCAGCAGGGCAGTTGTGGGAGGAAGAGGTACCGGCCTTTGTGACCCTCTTGCCTCTGTTCTTGTACAGGTGTCTCCAGGGTAAGATCAGCAGGAATATGAGATCCTGCTGATGGCTCTGAAGGAGGAGCAGGGGTCGGGAGGAGATGTGAGGGTAAACAGGACCCCCCAGCTGCCGTCTCCCACTGCCAGTCCTGCTTGAAGCCTTCACTGGGAGTCATTCCAGGGGTCCCTTTGGAAGTAAAGCCCACACTGTCGGTGGACATTTGGGAAATCAGCAAGACACACACACAGGAAACAGGGGAGTGTGGACATGTCCTTTGAAGACTCCCACGATCCATATGGCTGGTGTATGGAGAAGGTAGAGCACTTGTTAAAATCACTCTCAGTGTGTGTTTGGCTTTCAGGTTTTCATTCGCAGGGAAGACTTTGCCTGTGGACGATGTGGTTTGCGTTTTTAGCCTACATGCTCCTCTGCTGTGTGGTGAGCCTGGTGACTGTGTGTTCACTGTGTGCAGGTGCTCTGGGTCCAGAGAGAACGTCGGCCTGGCCGCCGGTTCCTATTCAGGAGGCAGACTGCCAACAGCCAGCCACGAAAAGGTATGCACTCCTCGTGGCCTCCTGGCCCCTTCCATGGGCTCTGGCACACAGCTGGTGCTTAATCAATGTGTGTTGGAATGGAATTAAGGAGAAACTGCGGATCAGAAGGGATGGCCTACAGCCCAGGAGTTGCATTGTGCTTTCTAGAGAAAAACTTCAGGGCCAAAGGACAAGGAAGCTTATCAATTGTTTGGACATTCATAACAACAAAGTGGCTGATGTCCCTTGTGGGCTGCTGCCCCCCTGCAGCCCGCTGGTGGCCTGAGCCTCTGTAAGGTGACCTAAAGAAGAAAGAAGGAGCAGGGACTGTGAGAGCAAGGCTGGGATCACAGAGACATTATCACCTATAAAGCTGCAAGCTGCCCAGCTTTGTGCCTACGTGTCACGTAGATCCTGCTGCAGAGTCTTGCGCCTGTCCTCTGGGGCTAGGGACCTACTATTCCCACTTTATGGGTGAGGAACAGGCTCAGAGAAGTTGAATGAGCCAGCCAAGTTCACCCCGCTGGGATGTGGCAGGCCTGGGTGAAACTCTTGAGTTTTGGCTCTTTCAACCTTATCTTGCAATTTCCTGTCAATTTACAAGATACTTCCCTGTTCCCAGGCTGGCTGGCTGCTCCTAGCCCTCCTACTGTTGTTCATCCTGTCCCCTCCTCCCGTCCGGCAGACTGGCTAGAGTTGCCAGGGGAGGTCGAAGTCTGGTTTCCCTGACCTGGTGTCTTTGATAGGAGCTGTCCTTGGTGGCCCATCATTGTTGGGAAATGGAAGTGATGGTTCTTACTCTTGGCTGCGCATAGTGTCACCTGGGGACCCAGAGCCCTGAGAGCCTGATTCAGTTGGTCTTGGGTGGGACTGAGGCATTTGTATTTTGAAAAATGTCCTGAGTGGTTCTAGAGGGTTGAGAAGCACTACCTTAAGATGAGGAGGATGGGGAAGCCGGAGTTCTAGGGCTGCGCAGAACCTGGATGGGATGCAGGCAGAGGGCGTGGGGCTGGTGGAGGTTGGGGCTGGATAGTCATGGCTGGATCAAGAAGCTTCGGACACTGGCTCTGAGGGCTCTATCTCTACCCAAAGGTGTTAGGGGAAGAAGGACACCAAAGCTCTTGGCGGGGGAAGGGCCAGCTGAGCTCTTCCGTGGGGCCTCTGGTGCACGGTGGGTGCTGGCTGTTAGGATGAGGGGAGAGTGATAGGCGGCTTGGGAGGGGACGGCGTCAGGGACAGAGTGTGGCAGGAGTGGGTAGGACCACTCATCTCTCACCAGAGTGGTGCTGGACACTGGGCGCTGTGGTGCGGGGAGTCAGGTGCAAAGGGCGGTGTCCTAGGCTCAGGCCGCAGTGCCCAGGAGAGAAGGGCAGAGCCGTAGGGATGCTTTGGGGGCAACTCTCAAGCTCCTGGCTATTGTGTGCATTTCTGAGAGCGCGTTGAAGCCCGTGCTGCCCGTCCAACTTGTGGCTATTATTAAAATCAGCATAATAGAATTGTACAGGGCCGGCTGCATCCTGGTTCCGCCACCCCGCCCCCCTCGCTGTACCGTCTCTGCCCTCCCCCACCCCGCCCCCCTTGCTGTACCGTCTCTAAATATAGAGGCACCTGAGGCTGCGGCCATTTGATGTATCATTAAATACACCTTCTCGCACTTGGCACATAAACCCTGATAAAGTTTCACCTTTTAACGAAATAAATGACTCAATTAACAAGATGAAAAACAGCCATGCGGTGGCAGGCCCACTTGGTGGCCGGGAAAAAAAGGCTGGAGAAGAATTATCCCAGCAGGGAGTTAATGCGGGCAGAGGCCCCACGCTCGGTGGGCGCCTGCTGACTGCCAGCCTGCCAGTCTGGGGTGGATGGGGCCTGCTGGCCGCTGCTGCAGCGGGGGTCGCCCATGTTCTGGGCCCGGGTCTGGCAGGGACTGTGATCCGGGGGAGCTCCCCGGACTGAACCCTGTACTACTGAATCCGGCAGGGCCAGAAAGCACCGAGGGAGAGCAAGTGCCTGTGTGTTTGTGTGCGTGTGAGCGTCTGTACGCCTCTGCCCCTGCCGGCCCGGCACCCACCAGTCACACCATCCTTGTCTTTCGTACGGAGACCTGCTACGGCTGGGGAGTATCTTTACATAGTTTATGTCTGTAGGACGGAGGGCTGTCCTGGGAATCAGGATGCAGGACTCCCGATTCTGAGAGCAGACCTTGCGTGGTGTGGGGACAATGACGCCCCTCATGGCCCTCATCCCCCTGGGCACGGAACGTGGGACTAGGGCAGGGTCTCTTCTGGGAAGCAAGGGCGTGTGGCCAGGGCTCTGAACCCAGCTGAGAAAATAGCCTTACGCCTCAGTTTTCACTGCCCTCTAACTGAAATGTGTCCCTTTCTCAGTAGGAGAGGGTATTGTGGAGGCCCAGGATTCACAGTGCCTGTGACTTTGTTACCGAAAGGAATCCCAGATATTTTCATTTTCCACTGCAGTCGGATGAAATTTCAAAGTGCCGTTTTACCCTGCTCGCTACTTCGAAATTATGGTAGTTATTCGACCCTCTGGCAGGCCTTGTTATTTAATGCATTAATAAAAGAAGCACAGACACTTCTAGATCACAAATCCCTTTTTAATATTTGATAACTTCCAAAATAATTGGTTTCCTTTGCGGTTATATGTATTTTTATTTCATGCAGGCAAAACTCTATTCTGAGAAAGGGCTCTTGGCATCATGCACCTGCCTGGAGGCCCATGGCATGACACCTGGCTAGGGATTTCCTAGGGTCCTGCAAGTGCTGATGTCCCGTGAGTTGATGATGTTAGAGCAGTGGTTGTTAATGACAATAATGTAGTTACGGACTCCTTGCTGTGTACCAGGGCTGCTGTTGTTTTTTTATTGAGGTATAATTGGGCATTTAAGATCCTTAAGATCTTAAGTGCACAAGTGGTGAGTTTTGAAAAATGTGTACGTTCCTGGAACAATCCCATAAAGATAGCGTTGCCACACCCCACAAAGTCTCTGCTGGTCCCTTATTGATCTATCCCCTCCCTCCTGCCTAGAGCCACAGGCAACCACTATTCTGTTTTCCTTCATCATAGATTAGCTTTTCTTCTAGAACTTCCAGTAGACGGACTCATACGGTCTGCCTTCTTGTGCATTTAATTTCTCTCACTTAGTGTGTGCCTGGGAGTTTCACCCACATTGTTATATGCATCTATGATCCATTCCTTTGTATTGTTGGACAGTGTTCCATCATGTGAATTAATCCATCCTGTGAGTGACTGAATCCCCTGCTTCTTTATTCATTCTCACATTGATGAATATTTGAATTGTTTATATATATACAAATAATATATATTTAATAATAATAAACAATAAAAATAAAACAAAATAAAACAAAATAAAAATATATTTAATAAAAATAGATAACTATATATAAACTATATATAATTGCTATTATAAACATGTGTTTATATATAAATTATTATTATAAACATGTGTACAAATCTTTTGGGTAAATACCAAGGAGCGGAATTGTTGGGTCATATGATAGTGTATATTTATCTTACTATTTTCCCAAGTGGTTGTACCATTTTGCATCCCCACCAGCCATACCTGAAAGATGTTGTCCTTCTGCAACCATGTCAACCTTTGACATTATTAGTCTTAACCGATTTTAAGGGTGTGTGGTGGTATCTTGGGGTGACTTTAAATCCTTACTGACATTGTTCAGTTGGGTCCTCAAGGCCACAGTCCTGTGTGTGCTCTTCCAATCCCTACTTTGTGGACCAGGAAACATCACAGAGCAGGTTAAGTCACTTGCATAGGGGTGAGACCACTGTTGAACGTTAGGCCATCAGGTGTAGGCAAGGTGGACCATGTCCTTTCTGAGTCCCCCCCGCAACCTGGTCTGAGACCATCTATGAATGTGACTGATCTGGAGCCCCAGCTGTGATGTGGAACCTCCTCTGGGTCCTCAAAGCATCTAATTCAGAGTATACTCCATCCACTGTTTATGCTTTCTGAGTGGTTTGGTCTGACTCTCCATTCTCAAGGTGTGGACACTGACCAACAGGGGACCAGAGGTAGGGAACTAATACACATGATCCAGGTGCTGTCACAGTTCTCAGAAAGTCTCCCATGAGGCAGATTGTGTTGTTCTCATTTTGCAGATGAGCTAGCTGGTGAATAGAAAGTGAAACTAAGTATTGCATGTCAGATTTAGTGATGAAGGTCATCCTCTGATCTTGGAGGGAGGCCCCTGAACTGGTGCCTTTGTGGAGGCCTCAAGGAGGAGGGAGGCCTGAGCAGGAGATCTGTACCCTTGGTAAGGATGGTGTGGCTTGCTGGGAACACCTCATGCAGGGCTGGGCTTGGAGCAGATGAGAGAGGATCAAGGTGGGGGGGGTCCAGATGGCATGACAGCATTTTGGTAGGGTCCCAGGGATTAGAGATGGGGAGAATAGAGGCAGACATCAGATTCTAAACTTGTGTTGTGAACTTGAATCCTCTTCAGTGCTGGAGGGAGATGGGATGTGAGCAATAACAGAAAATCCCACACTGGGTCCCTCTGGGTGGGACACAGCTCAGTGACTGCAGCACAGGTTTTCAGTGAAGTGACATGGTTTTTGCTTTTTTTTCAAATGGGTCCCTCTGTAACAACTGTTTATTTGCCCACCCCTCTAATGAACAAATTGCAAATATGCTTCAGATCATGAGTCTTTCACACCTTTTTCAGAATGTCCTTTTTTATGAATATTGTACATATTACTTACATCTAATTTCCAGTTATTTGATCTTTTGATGATTTTAGTGTGTTGCTATAATTAATAATATTGCAAAGAACATTCTTACAGATGGATCTTTTTCCATTTTGCCGGTTCCCTAGGATACACTTCTTGAGAGGGACATGTACCTGTGTGGCCTGCCAATTGTGTTGTTAAATTGGCTTCCAGAAGGCACAGACCAAATTGGGCTTTCAGGAACAGATGCCCTCATTTCGTTGCTCCATGACCAAAGCAGTCATCTTAAAACAAAACAAAAACAAAAACTTCGCTAAGTTGATAAGAAAAAAAACCCAACATTATTCTACTTTGCATTTATTTGGCTGATGAAGAAGCTGGACAGTTTTGTATCATCTTAGAATTTGCTTATTTTTTCCTCTTAGGTAGTTGCTCATTCATATCCTGCAACTGTTTTTCTTTCCCAAATGCTGTCTGAGTATGTGTGGGTCAGCGCATGCTCCTTCTGCATGACAGCCCGCTGCAGGGATGTGAGGGTCTGAGGCTGCAGAGTGTGCCTGCGTCAGACGGTGGGGCCTTTGGGCCATGCCTTCTCCCAACACCCACCAAGGACAAGGTGTCTTAGCTACACCTGAGCAGGAGCTGTCTTGGAAGTAGAAGTCTCCGGGTGCCCTGCTGAGCCCCCCCCATGCCATCCAGCTTGCGGGAGCTCGGGCCTCTATACCCTTCACTCATGGCCTTTCCCAAAGCAGAACACCAGCACCAGGAGAGAAGAATAAATCTGGGACTCCCTGTATTTTGTGCATCTCCTTAGGGAGTCACAATGGAAATTCACAATGGAGAGTCACAATGGAAATTCCCTGAGAAGTCCTGCATCAGCGAAACATGTCTTACTTTGTGCAACCCACTGCTTTCCTCTCTCGAATGACCATGAGCATCAGCTTAGTGGCATGTGAGGATCACACCGGGTGACATCTTGGTCTGTGATGCAGACCCTGGAGCAGACCACGTATTGTTCTAGGTAACTGTAGTCACGATTTCCACTTGGCAGTGCAGATTTGTTTGTGCTCCTCCTCACCCTCCAAACGAAATGCTTCTGCCGCCTTGCTGCTTGCAGATGCCCGGCAGCCTGTCTGGGGTAAACGGCCCTCCCTGAGAGCTGGGGACTCTCTTTCCAGAGGAATCACGCTTTCCCTGCCCCCTTCCTTCAAGCCAGAGCCATGCCACGCATCTTGATTTTATTTCTGACTTGCTGGAACTCCAGGGGGGCACCCGGGCTTCAAGCCCTGAGCTTCATGCCCAGCACCCCTCTCCCCGACCTGAATCCCTCCTTGCTGGGCCCTGCCCGTGTAGTCCCGCTTGCCCTCTGCTTTCCCCTGTCCTGCCAGTGTGTGCTGAAAGGTTCTAAAGATCCAGTAAGGTTGCGTTTCTAAGGATGGAGCCAAATGCCACCAAACTGGCAACATCTGAAAGCTGAACTCTGCAGTTAGTCCCGTAGTGGGCACAGGGCTGGGAAGAGGAGCTGGGTGTAGAAGGGTGGTGGCAACGTGGTGGCCTGTCCCTCTAGACCATTGGTGTTGGAGCTGAGCCACCGGCCAGCCGTGTGGCTCTCTCTCCTTTCAGCTTATGTTTTCCCCTGAAGCTTCAGCTACTTTAGGCTGCGGTGCAGTCAGGATCCCAGTTGGGGGCCACCTTCCCTGCTTTATCTTACTCCCCAGCCCTTATGCTATTGTCTTCAGATTTGGAGTAAATAAAGGGCAAAACCTCCACCCCAGGGGCAAACACAGCCTTTTCAATGTGGTAGTGTGTGATTTTTGGGGGGGTGTTGGGAACATTTTTGTCCTGGTTCCCAGGGACGTTTTAAGCTTGACAGTTTCCCCCTTTGCTGCCCAAAAAGGGGAGGCAGGTGAACACACGTTGACCATGTCAGCAGACAGTAACTGAGAAGTTTCCAGGTGCTCTGAGCATCCTTCCCCTCCCCACAGCCTTTATCGTCAGTGGCCTCTCCCAGGGGCACCTGAGCCCCGTCTTGAGCCTCAGCGCTTCAACCATGCAATGAAGCTGAGGGCACAGACCTCAGGGGTTTTGGCAGGATGAGACGAGGCTCTACATGAACAGTGCCCGGCACAGGGCTGGGGTGGGAATCCCCGCACTCTCTTCTAACAACCATGAGAGCACCTCCCCCCACGCATCGGGGGGGAACTTGCAGATCAAGTCGCTGGAATGAGTGGGTGTGCTCTGACATAATATATGAGAGGGCACTCTACAACCTGCAAAGCACCATGCACACATGAGCAATTAATCTTACCCCAAAGACCACTAGGTTCTTCAGGTGTGTGGTATTAAATGGATCCTTGGAAATGTAGGTCATTGATTTCCCAGCCCACAGAAAGACTCTGCAGCTTCGTGGTTCTACGGTGTCTCGGTGGAGGTGGTGTGGTGTCGACAGAAAATAGGGCCTTTGGAACCAGACAGTCATGGTCTGAAGCCTGGTGCTACCACTTCCTCGCCGTGTGACCTTGGGCAAGCCAGTGTGCCTCACCGGGGCACAGTCTGCTCATCTGTAAGCTGGGACTGCTGCATGCTGACTCACAAGGTCATGGGCCTCCAGTGAGGTAGTGGGTATGAAAGGTGCTCTGTCTGCTAATAAGAAAGGGCTATAAAATATGTCATATCGTAGCTCAGAGGAGATGGTGATGTGCTGGGAAATGTACTAAGCTTGGGGACCTCGGGCAGGTCAGCTGGCTGCTCTGGCCTCAGTTTCCTCAGCTATAAAAGGAGGAGTTGGGAGATCAAGGGCCAGGAAGTGGGGGGCGGCCTCTGCAGTGTGATGCCCTGATGGTCTCCTTATTCTTGCACTCAGCTCATGTCTGTGTGCAGGACCGTTGCCCATGTAGAGTGCAAAACAAGAATTTGAGCCCGGAGCCACGAGCGGAGGAGTCAACCATCCCATGAGGGAGCCAGGACCAGAGCCAGGAAACAAGGGAGCAGCGCCAGGCAAGTGGTGGCAGATTTTGAGGCGAAAGCCTGCATAAAGGCAGGTCCAGAATGGTTAGGAGAGAACTGATGTCCGTAGGAACCAGCTCAGAAGAGCTCCCAATAACAGAACTCTGTTGCCATGGGAGTTGTGGTAATGGTGGATGAAGGACCTGCCATGCACCAAAGTTGTGTCCCTGTCAACTTGCTCGTAGAGCCGAAGGAGCGGCCCTTGGGCGCGTGGCCGTTCTCCTCTGGCCACAGCTGCCAGGCCTGGGTGGACACCTCATCTGACTGCGGGATTTGTTTTGGTTTTCTTCTTAGAAATTACTTTTGAATTCAAGACACAAAGTGGCTAAATTTGCTATTTCCATGAATTTGGCCTGTGAGGCATTGAAAGCCTTTGAGAGGTGCCTTTGTGGCTCATGGACCAGCAGATAAAGCCCATCTCTAGAGGGAAGGGGGCGGGAAGAAGAGAGATGGGACACCAGAAGGCCCCAGGGAAAGAGGGAAAGGAGCCTGTGCATGTGTGTTGGGAAGGCGGAGGCAAAGCTATGGAGACACAGACTTTTTGTTTTCCAGACCAGACCCCGAGATTGTCAACTACACTTTGTTTTCTTTCTGTCCTAAAATCTCCTGTTGTAGCTTCATGGTGACCCCTTTCTCTAATCATGCCCTCACCCCTCTGCCCCTGTTTGTTGGAGCTAATCCTGTAGGGATCTCCTCCTTGTAGCCATCATACCCCGGAATAGCCAAGCTGGCATTCCCAATTTATGGTTTTAAAAACTAAGGCTCAGAGGGAGCCACACGAATGGCCCAGTGGGCCTTAGGTCTGACACGTGCACTTTCTGTGGGCAGCTTCTGAGACAAAGATATTGCTCACTCCAGAAGCATGACAGCCGGAGTCCCACATAGAGGGACAAATGGACGACAGCTCCTCTTATCCCCGCTAGGAGAGGACAAGCTAATGAACTAAGACCATTTTCTCCACAGCTTTCAGCTGGCCGTACCCTAGACTCAGGAGGGGTGTTTGGGTATCACAAATTGAATGTTGGATGTATGGGTTCCATGCTGATCTCAGGTCTGAGCAAGGAGCCCAAAGACTTAAGGATTCATCAGAAGGAGACCTTGGAATTGGCCCCCAGCCCTTTGAGGTTGTTCTCTGCTCCTCTCAAGTGCCCTGCACACTCTTTACAAGACCTAGGCCTCCCTGAGAGACAGGAGTGCAGAACACAGTGTGGGCAGGGCTGATGAAGGTGGGGCAGAGACCCACAGTCCTGCAGGAACGCACTGGACCCCGAGATCTGCAGCGTCTGCTAACCCTCTGTCTACATACATGCCTGCCCCACATGACCTTCCTCTCCTGATTGAAACCATGGAGCCCGGAGCTCCTGGAGACAGTTTTGTGCCCCAGAACTAGGCCAAATACTTTGTATGTTATTAATTAATGGATGTTTGTGGAATGAAGGAAGGGCTGGAGGAGAAAAGAAAGCAGATACCAGGTTTCCCAGCATGGTGGTTGGGAGGAGAACCTTGGGTTCTCTGGCTTGACCCCATTCTTGCCTTTGAGCATGTGTCACTCCCATGAGAGTCCCATTGGGTCACGTGGTAAGACCGCCATAGACAAGGACACCAAGGGGCTCCCCCTGTCATGACCTGGGACTGTCAGTGGAAGGTAAGGAGATACTCCATGGGTGCAACCCCGGGTCTGAAAATTAACCTGAGGGCTTCTCCAGTGGAAAGAAGCCATTGACCTCCTTATGAAGTCTGAGTCTCCGTGACCTGCAGGGAAGGGTCTAGGAGAGCCCAGCCGTGCCTCTCCTTGTCTGAACTGCCCAGGCTTTTGTCATTCAACACACATGACCCTGGATGGCAAAGGCCACCAGCTCCAACTGGCATCTCCAGGCCTCGGTGAATGCCAATTCCAGTAAAGCAACTCAGGTCAGATTTCCCCTCCGTCTTTGTTGCCTGGCATTGAGAAAGCGGGAAGCCTGTGTTTTTAAAATGGTTTGTCTGGAAGCCTGGTTGATTGCACATGTGTTTTCCTTTCTGCATGCGACAAGTGCACCTCACTGTAATTAAAATATGGGTCCACTTTATGGGGCAACACTGTGGTCCTGATTCGATCGGAGCAGGGCTGCCTGACAATACTGTTCCCTGCTGGCCCGTCAGACCCTCCCGTTCTCTATGGAGCTCTGACCAGAGGGACCCGCTGATTTGTACTCTGAGGAATCACAGATAATTTTCTTCCTTTTTAAAAATTCCTCTGGCCTGAAGTGATTGATTACTTCATAACCTCAAGGGCTGATGTCATAGAAAATCCTAGAGCTAAAAAGAACTGGGTTTGAAACCTGTTCTGTCTCTTACACAGTATGATGGGCAAGTTGTTTCCCTTTGCAGGCCTGCCTAGGCTAAGGGGGCTCAAATAACTTATACTGAAAACTTATTTTGAGCCTCACATGAGATAAGCACATGAAAAAGCCTTGTAGCTTGAAAGAACCATAAATTTTCTCAAGAACTCCTCATTTATTCAAAATGAGCTGTCCATTGAAAGATGCGTTCTTTAGTCAAATGCACAGTTCATTTAGTCATTCTACAATTATTAGGCACCAGCTGTTTTCAAAGCAGTGCTATCTATTGTGTTGAAAATAAAATTGCTTCAGACAACATCTTATCATCTGGTAGCAGATAAAGGCCATGGTATTAATAATGGTCACGTCCTTTCATGTCTCCTGAGTTATTTTTTTTTTATCTCTTTTTATCTTCCTAAACATATTTTGGTGAATCAATTTAAAACATGTTTGGAATAAGGTAGGGTGCAAAAATAGTTTAGCCCTAGTGTTTGAAATGATCAAACATCTGGAAGAAATAATGGACCTTTGAGATCAAGTTGTTTGGCATTGACTAGAGAGCAGCTTGAGCCACGGGGCTTTGCTGGCATTGGAGAGATGGACCCGTTTGGGGGTGTCCTGGGGTTCCAGGCCTTAGGTTGGATGGCTTGGGGGAGACAAGCAGCTGAGACAGGAGCACCAAGTCCAGGGCCAGCTTCACGGGCATGTGACACAGGCAGGTACGCAGGACTCATGCTCAAGGGAGCCCCGTGCTTGGTTTAATGCTCTGCTCTGGCTGTTCTGAAACTGACAATAACTTTATCTTTGAACTTGAAAGGGGCATCCAGTGAGACAATGGAGCATGTCTGTGAGCAGAGATCTACACACCTGTCCGTCCCCTGCTGCATTCACAGCTATCCTTCACGGTGCCCCACAGTGCCCCACAAGCACAGAATGTCAGATCCACGCTTGGAAGTTCAGGGAGTTGTCGAAGCGAGTCTAAGGTAAGCGTGCTGTGCAAGCTGCCGGGGGCTTCGGTAGAGCGTGCAGGCCTCAAGAAGTAAAACTGAAAGATGCTGAGCTGGTCTTCTGCAGTGTTTCTACTGTTTGGGAACAATGAAATGTCTACACTGGGCTCACCAGTAGGGTGGCCAGGCGGTCCCTGAGCAAGCTCAGGTCTCGGGGGAAGGGCACCAAGAAATGGCCTCACCTTCTCTCTCTGTGTCTCATGCTTCCTACCCCTTTCTGGATGCCCGAAGGTCAAGGCCAGGCTCTTGCTTATCTTCGAGCTTTACTCTTTGCCTCACTCATCAGCTGCCATCCTGGGAGTGAGCTGTTTAGATTTTCCTTTCTTTTTAGGGAGTTAAAACAAAACCCCAAATGCTACAAGCACATCGTGAATATGTAGACACGGCCATCCACACTTGTGTTTTTTCCACTCCTTGGTGGTACTTTTTTTTTTTTTAACATTAGCACGGACAGCATGCTCGCAAACCTGCTGTATCCACAGAGAGCAAACAATTTGCAACAGTAACAGGCAATTCCTGATGCATGTTTTGCTAAGGGCTTCTTTTCAGAAGGTAGTCCTCTCCCCTCTGTTGGTAAAACTGGTCTTGCCTCTACATCTCCTGGATTTTATATTCTGGGGGCTTTTGCTCATGAGCCCAAATCAGGACAACGTCCCTCTCTTTTTTTTTTAAGATTTATTTATTTATTTATTTGACAGAGAGAGATCACGAGTAAGCAGAGAGGCAGGCGGAGAGAGAGGAGGAAGCAGGCTCCCTGCTGAGCAGAAAGCCTGATGTGGGGCTCAATCCCCGGACCCTGAGATCATGACCTAAGCTGAAGGCAGAGGCTTAACCCACTGAGCCACCCAGGTGCCCCAACTTCCCTCTTTTTAATACACAAAGGCACCAACAAACAGTTCATACTAAAAGAAAATCTGCACACAGATCCTTTTTTAAATCTGTGGTATTGGGCCTTCAAACCTCCAAAATTTTTTTCCCACCCATCTTTGAAATCCAGAGGAACTTTCTCTGGGTTGTTGAAGATGGGAGGCCAGTGGAAAGCTGGTCTGATCCCCAGCATAGGAAATGGATATGGAACCAAAGGCAGGAAACAAGAGAGAATCAAAGAAGCTTGCCCCTCCCTTCAAAAAGTCACACTTTACTATTCTTCTCTCATTTCCATCAATCACCAGGGCAATACCCCCTAGATCAATGCATTAACTTGTTTGTTTTTTACAATGAAGGGAAACTTCATAGCCTCATCATTCATTCCAGAGTGTGGGGGAAAAACACAAAAGCCAGCCACCGAAATTTGCATGGTGCTCAATTATACATTAGTGAACATCACTTGGCAATCTGTTCATATCAATTTAATTGGATTTTAATACTGCCTCTGATCTTGTTTTCTAATTAACAGCAGTGCTTGGAAATAAAGCAGAACCATGCACTAAGCAACACCTTTGATCTCGACCATATGGAGCTCCACCAAGCTCTGGAAAAAAATCCCCTTGCCTCCACAGCCGGCCGAGTGAAGCGGGGGCCCCCAGATGGCCAGATACTATGGATGCCCGCACCCCATGGACCAGCTCGTCCTCTGATTGGTCCCTGTGGCAAAGGCAGAGGACTCCCTTCTCCAGCTGGAGGCAAGTCCGTGTCCCCAGCCTTGGGTGAGGTTGACGGTTTTCACAGCTCGGTTTTGGGGGACAAATATTTGAGTAAACAGACCTGACCTTGTAAGCCTTGTTTCAGAAGAAGGTCTCACCAGCAGGACAGAGTGAAGGTAGCATGGGCTGGTACAGGGGCCATCACACAGCTCCCTGTCCGAGAGCAGCGTCAGACCTGTGTGGAAAGCTCCCAAAGCTGGTTTCCAGCTGAACTCTGGCTATGAGACATCTCCCTCTTTGCCTTTTTTACTCCCCTCCATCCCCCGTTTCCTCAGTCTTTGGTTCTGTAATCTTACATCATGTGGAAAGCTTGATCGAAGCCCGAGGCCACCTGAACTAGAATAAGACCATGACCAGTGAAATCCAGGCAGAGTCCTTAAGAATGCTGGATGTGAAGGAAGCAGGTGGGACATGACCAAGGGCCAAGGACCTGCTTGCACCAGTGTGGAGCCTGTGTGCTTATGGGCAGAGCCACCGTGGGGCGCACCCCCGTCAGGAGACAATCGCTGTCCATGGTAACAGTCATGGGACCCCCCCCCCCGCCGCTCACTTGACCTCTGAGTGGCTGCTGCCCACTCAGCCCAGGGGTTTGAGATGGACTGTGGCCCAGCACCTTCCTCAAGGAGGTGAGTTAATACGTCTCCAGCAGTGATCTTCCGTCAGAGGGATTACACCCCACCCCTCCCTTCAGGACATATCTGCCAATCTAAGGAGACATTCTGGATAATCACAACTTGTAGAAGGGTGTCGTTACTGGCGTCTACTAGGGGGAGGCCAGAGATCCTGCTAAACATCCTATAACACAGGGGCCATCCTCCATGGCGGGGAATTACCTGGTCCCAGATGTCAGCAGTGAGGAGTGGAGAAACCCTGCCCTGAGATGCTCGCTTTCTGCTCACCCCAGCATGCTGAGTCTCCCTCTCTGTGTCAGCCACCCAGACAGAAGGGACCTCTGCCTCTAAGGGCTTTGGGAAAACCCTATGAGACGGTAGTCATGAATGCAACTTAGAAAATTTACCTCTCTGTAGAGACATGAAGAGTTAATCACTCAAAGAATAAAATGTGTTCTCTGTAACTTCTGCTTTCACGGTAAACACTTGCCTGTCTGTGCATCCTAGGAGCTAAGCAGTGAGCAAGACGCATGGACAGAAAGACTCGTGGTCTCATTTTCACGGCACTCATCATCTAGTTCCTATCCTGTCATAGGTAACTATTCACAGCTCGGTCTAGACGGTAGCTCATCTTGAAAGCAGTATTTCCCTTGACCTGTTTTCGTCTTTAGATTTCCTGCTCCCCAAAGAGCTCCCACCAAGGCACTCACACCCCTTGCTACAAATTAGGGAACTCTACTTTGCAGGATAGCACTTTGACAAAGAAATAGCAGGTCCTGCTGGACTCCTGTGTCTCCTGACCTCCTCTCCCTTCAGCTGAGATCACTTCACCCCTGTTCTCCTACTTTACCCCAGTGCTGGCCTCTAGAACAGTGTCACCTGGCTGGTGGGAGCAGAGAGCAAGATGCATTCCACTCTTTTCGCTCAGCATTGCCTCTCTGTGGGGTTAATCCACTCCTGGCCTTGTGAGTCATTTGGACTCTGGGTTTTGGCCTTGTTCTAGGTCCTGGTTTCCTAAGTGGGTCCAAGGTTTGGGAATCAGGTTTCTCTACCACAGGTGGTTCCTGGAGACTCAGGTCATTCCAGTCCCTTCAGGCAGAGCCCTGCCTTGTAATGGTAGCAATTTCCCCCAGAAATTGGATCTTGGCTCTGATCAATCAATGAACAACAGGCCAGCCAGATGTTGCCCACCTGTTCCTGGACCCTGGTTCCTGGACTCCCACATGCCTGCTCCTCTGCAGTGGGACCAGTATTTTATGGAATGGGTTGTTGTGGGATCCACCTATCTGTTCAAACTGTCGCTGCTGGAGCAAGGTGACCTCTGCACACAGGAGTTCTGATTGACCACACTCATGCTGAGCTCCGGCCATTTCCACACCACCTGTGCTCCTGCAGAAGGTACACAAGCTCCTTGGATGTCATCCAGCCTTCTGACTTGGCTCAGATGTTGGATGCACTCACCCCAGCTCACCATACTTCCTTAAATATGACCATGTGTATCAGTCAGTAGAAATAGCAGCTCCGGTTGCTGGGACAACCCTACAGCAGCCCCCAGGAGCTCAAGAAAATGAAAATTGATCTCTTGCTCCTGTCATCATCTTATGAGAGTGGGAAGCTTCTCCTGGACAGGTCCTCTCCAGGTGTGAGCTATGAACTAAAAAGACAAGCTACACAGTGTTGGGACAGGGATTGTATGATTGCAAACATTTCTGTAGGAAAATGGGTAATGGAGAGATAGTAGCATTCCTGACTTGGAGCAAGTCTGAAACCTTCATGTCTTGTGGATGGTGTGAAGGTTCCTTCCACTGGAGACTGCAGACTGTCCTTGGTTAGGGCTCAATGCTGGTGTCCAAGATTGACTCCCCAGTCTGGGGGATCTCTGTGGCTCCTGGCTCCCTGTTCTAGGGGCCCTCTCTTGTCCATCCCTCTCCTTGGTCACATCCGAAGTGGCTGTTGGGTGATAATGCCCTCATTGGGGACTGCACAGCCTTAAAACCCACCTTCTGCTCAAGGAAATGCTGGGGGCTTAAATGTGCGTGTGTACGTGTGTGTGCGTGTTAAATGCTAAACAATTTATCCATTACTCCTCATGAGCTTTTTATTTTTATTTTTTTAAAGATTTTATTTATTTATTTGACAGACAGCGATCACAAGGAGGCAGAGAGGCAGGCAGAGAGAGAGGAGGAAGCAGGCTCCCTGCTGAGCAGAGAGCCCGATGTGGGGCTCGATCCCAGGATGCTGGGATCATGACCCGAGCCGAAGGCAGAGGCTTTAACCCACTGAGCCACCCACATGCCCCTCATCATGAACTTTTTAAAAAGTATTTTTTAAATTAAGGTAAAATTTAAGTATGGTACAATTCACCTCTTAGTGGACAGCTGTTCTATGAGTTTTAGTAAACATATAATCATGTAACAACTCACCGTTGAGAGTTAGAATAGTTCCATCACCCCCAAACTCCCCTCATTCTCTGTAGTCAACCTCTCTGGCTAACCCCCAGGAAACCTGTGGTCTGTTTTGGAATCACACAGTGTGTAGCTTTTGAGTCAAGCATCATTCGCCCAGCACAACGCCCTGAGATGCTTCCACATTGTTGTGTGATCAAGAGTTCTTTCTTTTTTATTGCCAAGTAGTATTCCATTGTACGGATGTCACGCTGAAGGATCTCACATTGATTTCGGCTTTGAGCTGGAAACAGGAATAAAGCTACTATAGCCATTTGCATGTAGGTTTTTATGTGAACCTAAGGATTTATCCATTTGGGTAAATACACAGGAGTGGAATTACTGGGTCAGATGCTAAGGGCTGACAAACTGTTTTGCAAAGCAGCCATAATATTTTGCATCCCCACCAGTAACGTGCAGGGGGATCAGGGGTCTTCTTCTTCTTCTTCTTTTCTTTTTTTGGGGGGGGCAACACTTAGTGTTTATTCTTTTTGATTTTAGCCATTCTAATCAGGGGTATTTGCATCTCCCTAACAATGGATGATGTTGAACATCTTTCCATGTGTCTCTTGGCCATCCACGTCTCTTCTCCAGGGATGCATCTCTTCAGATCTTTGGTCCATTGGGTTGTTGAGTTGTTTCCTTATTTCAAGTTGTAGGCATTCTTTATCAGATTGTATAATTTGCAGATATTTTTTTTCCCAGTCCTTGACTTGAGGGCTAAGTTTCTTACCAGTGTCTTGAAGAGCAGACGTTATAGTTTTGAGGACGTCTATAAAGTTTTTCTTTTAGGATTACACTTTTGTACTGCTTCTAAGACATCATTATCTAGCCCAAGGTCACAAAGGCTTTCCCCTGTGTTATTTTTTTTTTTTTTAAGACAACTTGTTTTGTAAGTCTTGAGGAGCAAAAGGCTTTTAACATTCACTTTTGGTTTCTTTGTCAATGCCTAGCCCTCAAGAAGCTAGAAGCTTCCGCACAACTTGCTTTGCTCCAGTTCTGTGTACCTGCGACCACACCCAAGGTCCCTCCCAAGCGTGAGCAGAATGGCCACACCCTTGATCCGATCGTTGCTTTAAGTCACTTTATCCAGTGCAGAGAATTTGCTGTTGTCCGTCCAATTTTAAAATTCCATTTCTGTTGGGACTAGAAGCCATTGGCTCTTTTTTTTTTTTTAAACATCGTAAAGCCCCACATTTCTGGACTTTCTATTCCCCTTCTAGTGAGCTTGCCAATGGGCCATTCTTTTCTGACTTTACCCCTTTATGACATTTTCCCAGTTGTACCCAACTGTAATCTGATACACACAGATTATTAGTGTTCTGTTTTCAGACTTCTCCCCTAGAGCTGTAAGTTCGGGCTCTGCCCTCCAAATCATCACAGACAACAGTCTTAGAAAATGCTTGCCCTGCATAACATAAATGTCCCTCCGTCCATTCTGATGTATTTGTTTCTTCATTTCCCATCACGTGACTGATGAGCGGGTACCATCACTTTAGAATTTTAAAAGACCTTCAAGCCCATTTGTCCTCTATGTCTCTAGCAGTCAGGATAGGTAGCACTGGTTGCTATAACAAACAACTGGGCATTTCAATGGCTGACATAATAAAAAGTTTATTTTTTGCTTGTAGCATCCATTGAGGGTTGCTGGCTCCATCTAGCATTGACTCATGAAACTGGGCTCCTTCCTTTTTGTGGCTCCACTATTTCAGAGTCCTTTACCTCCAGCCACAAGCATAGAGTGAAAGGGATGGAGGGCCACCATGGAGGACCACATGCAGTGATTAGAGCATAGAAAGGTGCCCATTAAGCTGGCCCACATCCATTGCTCAGAACCTAGTCACATGGCCCTGCCCTACCATAACTGCAGGGGATGCTGGGACATGTAGTCTTTCTGTGAGTCCAAGAAGAGAGAACAGGAGTGGTAGGAAACACATTTCTTTGGCAGTGCACTGGAGGCTCTTCCTTTGGGTTGGACTTCTTGTTCTTCTAAGGATTGTGTATTGTGTAAAACCCCAGCGTTTCATTTAATTCCATCCATGTAGAGATTTCCTTCAACAAACTAGTGAGAATCTCAATGTGCTAGGTATTGTGCTGGCATGGGAAAGTGGGAGGGCGTAGGCTGTGCTAACGTTTGTTAACTGGCTGCTGTATATTTAGCCCTTGAAACTATTAACTCCCACAGTGACAGAGAAACCTACTTTATCGCCATTGTACAGATGAACTAACTGGTTCAGAAAGGCAACCTTGACCAAGGTCACAGAGCTAGTAACTTGATCAACTGTGATTAAATCTTAAATTCATTCTGAGTGGTTAACCTATATTTGCATTAGGAGGACGTTTATACCCTCCAGGTTGTAGTCTGGTGGGCAAGACAGACACAAAACTGAACAATTACAATCCAGGGAGACAAGTGGGCATGGTACTGTCTGAGCACTGACTCCTACAGCTGGGGGCTGGGAGGCATTCGTAAATCTTCCAGGGGGAAGGCTATTTGAGCTGGGGTTCTGTAGGGTGGTCAGGAGCCCACCAGATGGGGGAGAAGGAAGAGTTCCACTACAGATATTTCTCTGTGGTCTCTGCTCCAGGCCAGGCCCTAGATGGGAAGGCTCCCTCAAGTTTCAGTTTGGGGTTTCTGGTTTTGATTTGTGTTGCCTGTGTTGGGGGCTTCTGGGGGAAGAGCTAAAGGAAATTGCTATTCTGAGCTGGTTGGGCTGTGTCCCCAGGAGGTGAAGATGCTATGATAAAGTGCTACGATCGTGACCTTGCAGAGCAGCCCTGCCAGGAGATAAGGGCAGAGAAGCAGCAGAAGGAGCTTCCTGCTGCAGGCTGATTGGCTGGTCAGGGGAGATCTGCAGCTGTGGCTACACTGGGCCCGTGGAACCCGCTGACTTGGGCAGTGAAGTGCTGAGTCTGCAAGAATGCACCCTCCTCGGTGGCTGTGTCCCTGATCACCTGGTCTGCGCAGGACCCATTCAAGACAGCCGGGGGCAGGGGAATGAACTGTGTTTCAGCCCTGACTCTGTTATTAGCTTTCTGTAAGACCATGGGAAAGTCACTCCACCACTATGGGCTTCCTCTTCCTCCTATAGAATGAGGCGATCAGTCCTTACTTGGAAACACTTTTGCTAGGAACCAGCAGCAGAAGTATCTACAAGAGTATTTGATGTAGAGTAGATGCAGTAAAATATCTTCATTGTTGTCATCGTCATCCTCCTCCTCCTCCTCCTCCTCATCCATTATCCTGGGCAATTGCAGCCTCTGCTTAGAGAGTCATCCGCTCCAGATCTTTCTTAAGCCCTGTAACCATGTGCCGGACTCTAGGGATACAGCTGTAACCAGCCCTGCCCCTCCTTGTGCTTCTGGACTAGGAAAGGAGATTGAGTTTAACAAATAATCAAACCCATAAGCCACCAATGGCGGTGAACCCCGTGGGGGGACAGCAGGTGGTGCCAAGGGGCAGCCTGAGTGGACCAACCCAGACCTGGAACCCAGAGGTTCTGCCCTAATCCCTCAGCCCAGTGAGCCTCAGAGCCAGGTCGTCACTCAGTCTGGATCTGCCTGACTCTGAAGATATTGTGCTGTTTTGCACCCACACAGTGAAGCCACCATGTTCTCAGAATCCATATTTATCTTATTTGGCATCACCATAGTCCTTTCCATTTGGTCTTCAGGGTGGACAAGGGTAAAAAGTCACTCCTCTCCTGTTGAGTTTGTCAAAATGCTGATGGCTTTTTGCAATATCTGTTTGCTTCCTTCCTTCCTTCCTTCCTTCCTTCCTTCCTTCCTTCCTTCTTTCCTTCCTTTCTGTTGATGCTGATTCATAAATGCCTGTTAGCAGGCAGTTTGTCAGCATTGCTGGGCACTATACTCAAACTTTGATATCACATCTCCTCTGTGTGTGCTATGAAAACAGACTTGTTATCTTGAAATTCTGAATACCTCAAATAGCAACAGAAGCTTCATCTCTCTCTGTCTGGCTTTGCTGTGGTTTCGACATGGACTACTGTTTTTTGTTGACAACTAAATGTCCCCAGATTTCTGTTCTTTAACGTGTTTTCTCTTTGCTTTTTGTAGTTATTCTATTTCTCAAACTGTAGCATACAGGTATGAGCCTGATGGGAGACTTGCAAGATTTGGAATTCAAGTCCAATCTTGGTTACTGTGTGACCTGGGGAGGTGGTGCACCTGGTTCTGGGCACCTCACCTGGAAAACGTGTAGACTGGCCCCAATCATCATTTCTAGATCCCTTGTAGATCAGTGATGCTACAACCCTCCTAGCTGGCCAGTATTTCTCTCAGGAACTCTCCCCCACCACAGAATCTACTCTGGGTTGGGAAAAAAAACCCAAACATATATAAGACATTGCCTTAGGTCTAAGGCATGAACCACAAGTTAAGTCAGCAAGATTATTTAGACAGAGCCTGAACCAAGACTTGAAGAAAGAAATGGAGGGCTCTTATGGGGACAAATGCATGAGTGTACTTGCCAGCATTTTGGCACCAACTTTGCACAGATCCTGCCCATTGACAGGGCTGGAAATCTGACCTTGGGTAGAGGGAAGGGCACTGTTCTTTGTGAGCTTACCAAACCTCAGCGCACATGCTGTGTGCAAGCCTGGAACTGCAATTGTGTCTGAGTCCCAGGTTCTGAGGGAAATTCTAGAGCTGTTTGGGCAGACAGTCCAAATATAAACCCAGGACCATAGGGGAAATGCCAGAGATAGCTACAAGGATCCCTGGATGTTAGGAGGATCTCTTTTCAACTAGTGCTGCAGAGTGACGGGCAGAAACGGAAACAGAGAGACGGAGAGGTTCATTCATTAGAAACTTCCCACTGGTTCAAGACCAGGTTAGTAATTCTGGTGAAAGGGCAGGGGCTGTGGGTCCAGAAAGCTCGTGTGCATCATAATCCTTGACAGCTTTATTGAGGTTTAATTGACAAGCAATAAACCGCACAGGTTTAGACTGCACATTTGGGTGTCTTGATATACGGGTGAAAACCATCACCACAAACCAGGCAGCTAACATATCCATCACCCCCAAACATTTCTTCATGCCCCTCTGCAATCTCTTCCTCCTTGCTCACTGCACCCCTGCCCCTCCATCCTCAGGCAACCACTGGTCTGCTGCGTAGATTGGGTTGCATTTTCCAGAGTTTTATTTAAATGGAATGTTTTATTTAAATGCATTGGTGCCATCTGTAGTCTTCTACATCTGGCTTCTTCCACTCGGCATAATTACTCTGAGATTCACTGATGCAGTTGCTAGCAGGAACAGTTCCTATCATCCATCAGATGACTTTGCTACAATTTGTTAATCAGGTCACCTGGTATGGACATTAGGATTCTTTCCAGTATGGCTTTTTACAAATCAAGTTGTTACGAGCGTTTACGTATGAGTCTTTGTGTGGACAGATATTTTCTTCTCTTTTTTTTTTTTTTTTTTTTCCCTTTTTATTTATTTTTTTTTTTCAGCGTAACAGTATTCATTCTTTTTGCACAACACCCAGTGCTCCATGCAAAACGTGCCCTCCCCATCACCCACCACCTGTTCCCCCAACCTCCCACCCCTGACCCTTCAAAACCCTCAGGTTGTTTTTCAGAGTCATTTTCTTCTCTTTTGGGTAAATACTTGAGAGTGGAATGGCTGGATCACATGGGAGGTGTATGTTTAACATTTTGGAAACTGCCAGACCATTTTCCAAAGTAACTGTACCACTTTACATTCCCACCAGTGATGTTTGAGAGTTCTATGGCTCCATATCCTCACCAACATTTAGTCTGATATGTCTTTTTACTTTTCAACATTGTATCCAATAGGTCCGTAGCTCTTTGCAGTTTTAAGCTTACACTGCCCTAATATCTTTTTATATATCTATTTGCCATCCTTTTATTTGCTTTAGTAAAGAGTCTATTAAATCTATTGCCCATTTTTAAAAAATTATGTTCAGTTAGCCACTGTAGAGTACAGAATTAGTCCTTGATGCAGTGTTTATGATTTGTTAGTTAAGTATAACACCCAGTGCTCATCACAGCATGTGCCCTCCTCCATACCCATCATCCTATCACCCCGCCCTGACGCTCCTCCCCTCTGAAGCCCCAAGATTGTTTCTCCCGGTCCATAGTCTCTCATGGTTCATCTCCATCTCTGATTTCCCCCTCTTTGGATTTCCCTCCCCTCCCCCATGGTCTTCCGTGCTATTGCTTATGTTCCACATATGAGTGAGACCATATGATAATTGTCTTTCTCTGTTTGACTTTCTTCACTTAACATAATCCCCTCCGGTCCCATCCATGTTGATGCAAAATGGTTGGTATCCTTTCTGATGGCTGAGTAATATTCCATTTTGTATATGTACCACATCTTTATCCATTCATCTGTTGAAGGGCATTTTATCTCCTTCCACAGTTGAGCTATTGTAGACCCTGCTGTTATGAACATTGGGGTGCACATGCTCCTTCTTTTCACTATGTCTGTATCTTTGCGGTAGATACTCAGTAGTGCAATTGCTGTGTCATAGGATAGACCTATTCTTAACATCTTGAGGAACCTCCATACTGTTTTCCAGAGTGGCTGTACCAGTTTGCATTCCCACCAACAGTGCAAGAGGGTTCCCCTTTCTCCACATCCTCGCCAACATTTGTATTTCCTGTTTTCTTAATTTTTGCCATTCTAACTGGTGTAAAATGGTATCTCACTGTGGTTTTGATTTGTGTTTCCCTGATGACTTTTGCCCATTTTTAAATTAGGGTTTTTATTACTACTACTTGGTTTCAACAGTTCTTTATATATTTGGGTGATGGTTCTTTATCAGATACATGGTGTGCAAATATTTTCTCCCATTTGGTTGGCTTGACTTTTCAATTTCTTAACAGTGTCTTTTGAAGAGCCGAAGTTCCTAATTTTGCTGAGGTTAATTAACTTTTTCTTTTTAACCTTTCAAGAATTGTGCTTTTGCTGTTGTATCTAAGAAATCACTGCTTGATCAAAGGTTGCAAAGATTTTCTTATATGTTGTCTTCCAGAAGTTTCTCAGTTTGGTCCTTTATTTTTAGGTTTTTCATTTATTTTGAGTTAATTTTTGTATGTGAGGTGAGGTATGGATTTTGTTTTTGCTTTTGTGTTTGTTTTTTTGCACATGACTAACAGCACTTGTTGAAAAGACTGTCTTTCTTCCAGTGCATTACCTTTTCATCGTCATTGAAAACCAACTGACCATATTTACGTGGATTTATTTTTGGAGTCTAATCTGCTTGTCTATCTTGAGACTGGTGCCACACTCTATCAGTTACAGAGCATCATAAGTCTTGAAGTCAGCTAGTGTTGAACTTCCAGTTATGTTCTTTTTAAAAGTTGTTTTTGGGGGAGCACCAGGGTGGCTCAGTGGGTTGAGCATCTGACTCTTGATTTCAGCTCAGGTCATGATCTCAGGGTTCTGAGACTGAGCCCCGTGTTGGGCTCTGCACTCAGCAGGGAGTCTGCTTGACATTCTCTCTTTCCCTCTGCTCCTGCTCCCATCCCTCCTCTCTATCTCTCAAAAAAAAAAAAAAAAACAACCAAAAAACCAACAACAAAAACAACAAAAACCAAACCAAAACCAAACAAACAAACAAAAAAAACCCCAATTTTTTTTTTTTTTTCCATTCTGGGACCTTTGCATTTCGGTAAGAGTCTTAGAGTCAGTATGCCAATTTCCATAAGAAAGCTGGGTTGGATTTTGGTTGGGATTCCGTTAAATCTATGAATCAATTAAGGGGGAACTGATATCTTAGCTGGAGTGAATTTTTTGGTTCATGATTATAATAAATTACTTCATTTATTTAGAATTTTTATCAGCAGTGTTTTGTAGTTTCCTGTGCTTGGACCTTATACATCTTTTGCTAGACTATTCCTTCAGTGGTTCTTATTTCTTAATGCTATTAAAAATGATTTTTTAAAATTTCAATTTCTGATTATTGACAGCATATAGAAATATATTTGATTTTTATTTTTTTTAAGATTTTATTTATTTATTTGATAGAGAGTGCAAGTAGGCAGAGCAGCAGGCAGAGGGAGAGGGAGAATCAGACTCCCCACCGAGCAGGGACCCCAATGCGGGGCTTGATCCCAGGACCCTGGGCTCATGACCTGAGCCAAAGGCAGCCGCTTAACTGACTGAGCCACCCAGGTGCCCCTATATTTGATTTTTAATGTTAATCTTCTATCTAGAAACCTTACTACACTCGCTTATTAGTTATAGTCACCTTTTATGGTATATCACATGGGATTTTCTTTATAGACTAGCATGGCTGTGAATAAAAAGTCTTACATCTTCTTTTTCATCTGGATTCCTTGTTTTTCTTTTTCTTGCCTTATTACACACCTTAGAACTTCTAGTGCAATAATGAATAGAAGTGAGAGCAAACATGTTCCTGATCTTGGGCTGAAAGAATTCAGTCTTTCACCATTAAATATTATGCTAGCATGTTTTTGAAATATGCCCTTTATTAGACTGAGGAACTTCCCTTCTATTTCTAGTTTGTGGAGAATTTGAAAAAAATTAGAAATAAATGCTTGCTTTGGTCAAGTGCTTTTTAAATATATCTATGAAGATGATCTTATTTTTTTTTTCATTTTCATTTTGTCTGTTACTCTGATAATGATATTGATCGGTTTTCAGAAATTAAACCAGTCCTTTATTCTCCAGAAGAAAACCCACTTGACCATGATGTTATTGGATTCAGTTTGCTACATTTTTAAAAAGAAGTTTTGCATTTATTTTCATATGGGATATTGTACAATATAGTTTTCTTCTCTTGTTATTTCTTAATCCTGTTTTGGTATCAGGGATTCATAGAATGAACTGAGAAATGTTCCTTCCTCTTATATTTTTTATTGTTCTATTTTCCAAAAGAGTTTGGTATCACCACTTTATGTAATGTTCAAGAAGGATTCACCAGTAAAGACATCGGGGCCTGGTGATTTCTATTGAGAAAGTTTTTGAGTAGAATTTCAGTGTCCTTAAAAGTTAAAGTGTTTTTGGGTAACTTATTTCTTCTTGTGTAAGTTGGCAGTTTGTCCATTTCATCTAGGTTGTTGATTCTGTTGGCATAACATTCTTTTTCATTTCTTTCATTTATTTATTGAGGTATAATTTGCATAATGAAAATTCAGCTTTATTAAGTGTTCAGTTAATGTGTTTTGAAAAGTATGTAAAATCGTGTAACCACTACCAAAATACAGAACCAAAATATATAAACAAAATAAGGGTAAATTCATCACCACAAAAGTTCCTTCAAAGTTCTTTGCAGCTAATCTCCTTCTTACACCAGACTACTGACAACCACTGATCTGTCTGCACCTGTGGTTTGACTTTTCTAGAATATCACATAATGGAATCATATAATATTCAGTCTTTTGTATCTAGCTTTTTTACTCAGTACAGTGCTTTTTATTTTTTTTAAGTCAGTACAATGCTTTTTATTTTTTTTTAAGTCATGAGGCACATATGCTAAAGTTTACCTTTAATAGTTATATAGTTCTATACGAAGTTTGAAAAACAAAATAGTTATGTGCACACCAGAATATCTTAATCACATCAATAACATTTTTAATAATGTTTCCTAATTATCTTTTTAATATCCATAGAATTTGTAGTGATGTTACCACTCTCATTTCTGGTATTGGTAATTTGTTTCCTCTATGTTTCCTAGTTAGTCTGGCTAGAGTTTCATCAATTTTGTTGATGTTTCCAAAGAACCAGGTTTTGGTTTTATCAGTTTTTTCCCGTTGTTTTGTTATTTCTTTGATTTCTCCTCTGATTATTTTTATTTCATTTTTGTCTGCTTAATTTTGGTTTATTTGTTCTTCTTCAGGTTGTTTTTTTTTTAATGACAGAAGCTGAGATTATTGAGTTGAGAACTTTCTTTCTTCTTTTCAAATGTAGGCACTTAAAGCTGTGCATTTTACACTGAGTGCCCTGTAGCAGTATCCTATAAATTTTGATTGCTTTCATTTTCATTCAGTTTGTACTACTTTTTTTTTTAGGAAAAATATATTTCTTTTTTAAAAAATATTTTATTTATTTATTTGACAGAGATCACAAGTAGGCAGAGAAGCAAGTAGAGAGAGAGGGGGAGGCAGGCTCCCTGCTGAGCAGAGAGCCCGATGTGGGGCTTGATCCCAGGACCCTGAGATCATGACCTGAGCCGAAGGCAGAGGCTTAACCCACTGAGCCACCCAGGTGCCCCTATATTTCTTTCTTTTTTTTTTTTTTCGTTTTTATTATGTTATGTTACTCACCACACTCTACTTCGTTAGTTTTTGATGTAGTATACTACTTTCTAATTTTTCTTCTGGTTTTTCCTTTGAGCCAGGAGTTACTAGACGATTGTTATTTAGTTTCCAAATTCTTGTAGATTCTCTGTCTATATTTGTGTTATTGATTTTTAGTTTGATTCTGTTGTGGTCAGTGATCATACTTTGTCAGACCCGAGTTATTGAGACTTGTTCGATGGCTCAGAATATGTTCTATCTGGGGGGACTGTTTGATTTGCCCTAGAAGGTGCATCCTGCTGGGTACTGAAGGGTTAAGTGCTCTGCAAGTATCAATTTGGTCAAGTTGGTTGGTAGTTTTCAAGTATTATTAATGATTTTCTATCTACTTGGTCTGTCAATTATTGAAAAGAGGATATTGAGATCTATAAATAAAATTGTGGATTTGTCCATTTCTCCAAGTAGTTTAAACAGTGTGTTCCACGTACTTTGAAATTTTGTTGCTAAATGCATAATCATTTAGGATTAGAATGTACTTTTGATGAATTAACCCCTTTCATTATGAGATTACCTTTGTTTTCCCTTTGTTACTCTTATTCTGAAATCTGCTTTGCCTGCTGTTAATATAGCCACACCCACTTTCTTGTGTTTAGTGTTAGTATGGTATATTTTCCCCGTGGTTTTACTTTTAACCTGTGTCTTCATATTTAAAGTTTTTTTTGTTGTTGTTGTTGTTGGTTGTTGTTGTTTTTGTAGGCAGCAAGAGATTTCAGAATTGTTTTGTTTTGTCTTGTTTTTAATTCAATCTGACAAATTCTGACTTTTAATTGTTGTGTTAGATCATTAATTTTAATGCCACTCTTGATATAGTGAGGTTTAAATCTACCGTCTTGCTACTGGTTTTCTGTTGGTCTCATTTGTTCTTTGTCTCCCCCAACCCCTTCTTTTCTGGCCTCCTTTGGACAGAATATTTTGATTATGATTCTATTTTGTCTCCTCTATTGGTGTATTAGCCTTAACTTTTTGTTGAATTGTTTTAGTCGTTGCTTTAGGGTTTTTAATACGTATTTTTTAAAATTTATCATGGTCTTGAAGTGACATTATTCCACTTCATGTAATGGTATGAGAAACTCACAACGGTGTACTTTCATTTCCTGTCTCCTCCCTTTGTGCTTTTGTTGTCATACACGGTACTTCTACTTACGCTGTAAATCCCACAATACGTTTTTATTTTACCTTTAAGCAGTCGATTATCTTTGAAAGAGTTTTGAATAAGAAAAGCATCTTTCTATTTATCCACGGAGTTACCATTTCTGGCCCTCTTCATTCCTTTGTGTGGATCTCAATATTCATTTAGTATCATTTTCCTTGTGTGCGAACAACTTCTTTGAACCGTTCTTATAGTGAAGGTCTGCTGATACTGAATTCTTTGAGCTTTTGTGCTTCTGAAAGGCATTATTTCGCCTTCACTCCTTGAAGGACAGTCTCACAGTCTCCACAAATCTGCAAACAATTCCCTTTCCTCTGCTCCCCAAGGCTTTAAGGGAATGGGTGTGTATGTAGGGGGCGGGATTTAGAATTATTTCTTTTATGTGGAATATTTACAAAGAGCATAGAGGAATCTGTCCAGTACTGAGCAGTCCACTGAGACAGGAGCCAATGTGATGATGTCCCGTCCTGGAACCCCGAGTGATGAGTAAACCGAAAGGCAGTGTGTGAGGAATGGTGATTTATTGCTAGCAAGATTCACTTGATCAAGGAGGAGAGAAGATTTTTCTTTTACCTTGAGAACACAGCCCCTCATTGAACCAGCGGTGATGCATAAATACTTTTGCGACCAGAAAATTAATATCTTTTATGCCTCAATGAAAACTTTGGGGTTTCTATGTAGCATCAAAGCCAAGTCCATTTTCATTTTCTTTTTTTTTTTTTTTCGGGAGATAATAAGCTATTTATTTTTTTTTCCATTTTATTTATTTTTTCAGCGTAACAGTATTCATTCTTTTTGCACAACACCCAGTGCTCCATGCAAAACGTGCCCTCCCCATTACCCACCACCTGTTCCCCCAACCTCCCACCCCTGACCCTTCAAAACCCTCAGGTTGCCCCAACCTCCCACCCCTGACCCTTCAAAACCCTCAGGTTGTTTTTCAGAGTCCATAGTCTCTTATGGTTCGCCTCCCCTCCCCAATGTCCATAGCCCGCTCCCCTTCTCCCAATCCCACCTCCCCCCAGCAACCCCCAGTTTGTTTTGTGAGATTAAGAGTCATTTATGGTTTGTCTCCCTCCCAATCCCATCTTGTTTCATTTATTCTTCTCCTATCCCCCTACCCCCCCATGTTGCTTCTCCATGTCCTCATATCAGGGAGATCATATGATAGTTGTCTTTCTCCGATTGACTTATTTCACTAAGCATGATACGCTCTAGTTCCATCCACGTCGTCGCAAATGGCAAGATTTCATTTCTTTTGATGGCTGCATAGTATTCCATTGTGTATATATACCACATCTTCTTTATCCATTCATCTGTTGATGGACATCTAGGTTCTTTCCATAGTCTGGCTATTGTAGACATTGCTGCTACAACCTTCGGGTACACGTGCCCCTTCGGATGACTATGTTTGTATCTTTAGGGTAAATACCCAGTAGTGCAATTGCTGGGTCATAGGGTAGTTCTATTTTCAACTTTTTGAGGAACCTCCATGCTGTTTTCCAGAGTGGTTGCACCAGCTTGCATTCCCACCAACAGTGGAGGAGGGTTCCCCTTTCTCCGCATCCTCTCCAGCATCTGTCATTTCCTGACTTGTTAATTTTAGCCATCCTGACTGGTGTGAGGTGATATCTCATTGTGGTTTTGATTTGTATTTCCCTGATGCCGAGTGACGTGGAGCACTTTTTCATGTGTCTGTTGGCCATCTGGATGTCTTCTTTGCAGAAATGTCTGTTTATGTCCTCTGCCCATTTCTTGATTGGATTGTTTGTTCTTTGGGTGTTGAGTTTGCTAAGTTCCTTATAGATTTTGGATACTAGCCCTTTATCTGATATGTCGTTTGCAAATATCTTCTCCCATTCTGTCAGTTGTCTTTTGGTTTTGTTAACTGTTTCCTTTGCTGTGCAAAAGCTTTTGATCTTGATGAAATCCCAATAGTTCATTTTTGCCCTTGCCTCCCTTGCCTTTGCCATTGTTCCTAGGAAGATGTTGCTACAGCTGAGGTCGGAGAGGTTGCTGCCTGCATTCTCCTCAAGGATTTTGATGGATTCCTTTCTCACATTGAGGTCCTTCATCCATTTGGAGTCTATTTTCGTGTGTGGTGTAAGGAAGTGGTCCAATTTCATTTTTTCTGCATGTGGCTGTCCAATTTTCCCAGCACCATTTATTGAAGAGGCTGTCTTTTTTCCATTGGACATTCTTTCCTGCTTTGTCGAAGATTAGTTGACCATAGAGTTGAGGGTCGATTTCTGGGCTCTCTATTGTGTTCCACTGATCTATGTGTCTGTTTTTGTGCCAGTACCATGCTGTCTTGATGATGACAGCTTTGTAATAGAGCTTGAAGTCCGGAATTGTGATGCCACCAACTTTGGCTTTCTTTTTCAATATTCCTTTGGCTATTCGAGGTCTTTTCTGGTTCCATATAAATTTTAGGATTATTTGTTCCATTTCTTTGAAAAAAATGGATGGTATTTTGATAGGGATTGCATTAAATGTGTAGATTGCTTTAGGTAGCATAGACATTTTCACAATATTTATTCTTCCAATCCAGGAGCATGGAACATTTTTCCATTTTTTTGTGTCTTCCTCAATTTCTTTCATGAGTACTTTATAATTTTCTGTGTATAGATTCTTAGTCTCTTTGGTTAGGTTTATTCCTAGGTATCTTATAGTTTTGGGTACAATTGTAAATGGGATTGACTCCTTAATTTCTCTTTCTTCAGTCTTGTTGTTGGTGTACAGAAATGCAACTGATTTCTGTGCATTGATTTTATATCCTGACACTTTACTGAATTCCTGTACAAGTTCTAGCAGTTTTGGAGTGGAGTCTTTTGGGTTTTCCACATATAGTATCATATCATCTGCGAAGAGTGATAGTTTGACTTCTTCTTTACCAATTTGGATGCCTTTAATTTCTTTTTGTTGTCTGATTGCTGAGGCTAGGACTTCTAGTACTATGTTGAATAGCAGTGGTGATAATGGACATCCCTGCCGTGTTCCTGACCTTAATGGAAAAGCTTTCAGTTTTTCTCCATTGAGAATGATATTTGCGGTGGGTTTTTCATAGATGTCTTTGATAATATTGAGGTATGTGCCCTCTATCCCTACACTTTGAAGAGTTTTGATCAGGAAGGGATGCTGTACTTTGTCAAATGCTTTTTCAGCATCTATTGAGAGTATCATATGGTTCTTGTTCTTTCTTTTATTAATGTGTTCTATCACATTGATTGATTTGCGGATGTTGAACCAACCCTGCAGCCCTGGAATAAATCCCACTTGATCGTGGTGAATAATGCTTTTAATGTACTGTTGAATCCTATTGGCGAGAATTTTTGCGTCTGTGTTCATCAAGGA
This sequence comes from Meles meles, assembly GCF_922984935.1. Taxonomy (NCBI): domain Eukaryota; kingdom Metazoa; phylum Chordata; class Mammalia; order Carnivora; family Mustelidae; genus Meles; species Meles meles. The sequence goes on along the minus strand of NC_060071.1, from coordinate 145,672,647 downwards.
TATTGGTCTGTAGTTCTCTTTTTTGGTGGGATCCTTGTCTGGTTTTGGGATCAAGGTGATGCTGGCCTCATAAAATGAGTTTGGAAGTTTTCCTTCTATTTCTATTTTTTGGAACAGTTTCAGGAGAATAGGAATGAGTTCTTCTTTAAATGTTTGGTAGAATTCCCCTGGGAAGCCGTCTGGCCCTGGGCTTTTGTTTGTTTGGAGATTTTGGATGACTGTTTCAATCTCCTTACTGGTTATGGGCCTGTTCAGGTTTTCTATTTCTTCCTGGTTCAGTTGTGGTAGTTTATATGTCTCTAGGAATGCATCCATTTCTTCCAGATTGTCCAATTTGTTGGTGTAGAGTTGCTCATAGTATGTTCTTATAATTGTCTGTATTTCTTTGGTGTTAGTTGTGATCTCTCCTCTTTCATTCATGATTTTATTGATTTGGGTCCTTTCTCTTTTCTTTTTGATGAGTCTGGCCAGGGGTTTATCAATCTTATTGATTCTTTCAAAGAACCAGCTCCTAGTTTCATTGATTTTTTCTATTGTTTTTTTGGTTTCTATTTCATTGATTTCTGCTCTGATCTTTATGATTTCTCTTCTCCTGCTGGGTTTAGGGTTTCTTTCTTGTTCTTTCTCCAGCTCCTTTAGGTGTAGGGTTAGGTTGTGTACTTGAGACCTTTCTTGTTTCTTGAGAAAGGCTTGTACCGCTATATATTTTCCTCTCAGGACTGCCTTTGCTGTGTCCCACAGATTTTGAACTGTTGTGTTTTCATTATCATTTGTTTCCATGAATTTTTTCAATTCTTCTTTAATTTCCTGGTTGACCCATTCATTCTTTAGAAGGATGCTGTTTAGTCTCCATGTATTTGGGTTCTTTCCAGCTTTCCTCTTGTGATTGAGTTCTAGCTTCAGAGCATTGTGGTCTGAAAATATGCAGGGAATGATCCTAATCTTTTGATACCGGTTGAGACCTGATTTGTGACCCAGAATGTGATCTATTCTGGAGAAGGTTCCATGTGCACTAGAGAAGAATGTGTATTCTGTTGCTTTGGGATGAAATGTTCTGAATATATCTGTGATGTCCATCTGGTCCAGTGTGTCATTTAAGGCCTTTATTTCCTTGTTGATCTTTTGCTTGGATGATCTGTCCATTTCAGTGAGGGGAGTGTTCAAGTCCCCTACTATTATTGTATTATTATTGATGTGTTTCTTTGATTTTGTTATTAATTGGTTGATATAGTTGGCTGCTCCCACGTTAGGGGCATAGATATTTAAAATTGTTAGATCTTCTTGTTGTTCAGACCCTTTGAGTAGGATATAGTGTCCTTCCTCATCTCTTATTATAGTCTTTGGCTTAAAATCTAATTGATCTGATATAAGGATTGCCACCCCAGCTTTCTTCTGATGCCCATTAGCATGGTAAATTCTTTTCCACCCCCTCACTTTAAATCTGGAGGTGTCTTCGCGTCTAAAATGAGTTTCTTGTAGGCAACATACTGATGGGTTTTGTTTTTTTATCCATTCTGATACCCTGTGTCTTTTGATTGGGGCATTTAGCCCATTAACATTCAGGGTAACTATTGAGACATATGAATTTAGTGCCATTATTAGCCTGTAAGGTGACTGTTACTGTATATTGTCTCTGTACCTTTCTGATCTACTACTTTTAGGCTCTCTCTTTGCTTAGAGGACCCCTTTCAATATTTCCTGTAGAGCTGGTTTGGTGTTTGCAAATTCTTTCAGTTTTTGTTTGTCCTGGAAGCTTTTGATCTCTCCTTCTATTTTCAATGATAGCCTAGCTGGATAGAGTATTCTTGGCTGCATGTTTTTCTCGTTGAGTGCTCTGAATATATCATGCCAGCTCTTTCTGGCCTGCCAGGTCTCTGTGGATAAGTCTGCCGCCAATCTAATATTTTTACCATTGTATGTTACAGACTTCTTTTCTCGGGCTGCTTTCAGGATTTTCTCTTTGTCACTAAGACTTGTAAATTTTACTATTAGGTGACGGGGTGTGGACCTATTCTTGTTGACTTTGAGGGGGGTTCTCTGCATCTCCTGGATTTTGATGCTTGTTCCCTTTGCCATATTAGGGAAATTCTCTCCAATGATTCTCTCCAATAGACCTTCTGCTCCCCTCTCTGTTTCTTCTTCTTCTGGAATCCCAATTATTCTAATGTTGTTTCGTCTTATGGTGTCACTTATCTCTCGAATTCTCCCCTCATGGTCCAGTAGCTGTTTGTCCCTCTTTTGCTCGGCTTCCTTATTCTCTGTCATTTGGTCTTCTATATCACTAATTCTTTCTTCTGCCTCATTTATCCTAGCAGTGAGAGCCTCCATTTTTGATTGCACCTCATTAATAGCTTTTTTGATTTCAACTTGGTTAGATTTTAGTTCTTTAATTTCTCCAGAAAGGGCTTTAATATCTCCAGAGAGGGTTTCTCTAATATCTTCCATGCCTTTTTCGAGCCCGGCTAGAATGTTCAGAATCGTCATTCTGAACTCTTGATCTGACATATTACCCATGTCTGTGTTGATTAGGTCCCTAGCCTTCGGTACTGTCCCTTGTTCTTTTGTTTGTGGTGATTTTTTCCGCCTTGTCATTTTGTCCAGATAAGAGGATATGAAGGAGCAAATAAACTACTAAAAGGGTGGCAAAGACCCCGGAAAAATGCGCTGTAACCAAATCAGAAGAGACCCCAAATTGTGGGGGGGAGAAAGGGGATAAAAACAGGTTCTGAAAAAAAAGAAAAAAAAAAAAAGAAAAAGAAAAAAATTTAAAAAATAAAACAAAAAAATATAAAAAAGAAAGAAAAAATATATATATTTAGATGAACTAGTCAAAAAATGTTAAAAAAGAAAAGGGTAAAAGTTTTAAAAAATTTAGCAGAAGAAGAAAAAAGAAAAAAAAATTGAAAAAAGAAAAAAAAAAATTGAAGTAGCCGCAAGACTAAAGAATCATGGGGAGAAAGCCATGAGTTCCGTGCTTTGCTTTCTCCTCCTCTGGAATTGCTCTGCTGTCTTAGGAATTGAATCTGCTTTCTCCTTGATAGATGAACTTCATCCTGGCTGGATATTTTGTTGATCTTCTGGGGGAGGGGCCTGTTGTAGTGACTCTCAAGTGTCTTTGCCTGAGGCGGGATTGCACCGCCCTTACCGGCAGCTGGACTAAGTAATCGGCTCGGGTTCGCTTTTGGGAGCTTCTGTTCCCTGAACGCTTTCCGTAGAGTTCCGGAGGACGGGAATGAAAATGGCGGCCTCCCAGTCTCCGGCCCGGAGGAGCCGAGAGCCTGGGGCCCCACTCCTAAGTGCGCCCCCAGAGGATAGCACCCAATCACTCCCGTATCCCCAGCCTCTAGCCGCGCTCCGAGCTCACCCAGCCCTCGACCAGTTCAAGGTAACCCGAGCTGAGATTTCAGTCCTCGGCTCTGTCTCTGAAGCCGGCTTCTCCGTTCTAATACCTGCGAGCTCTCCGACACTCCGACACCCCCGATCCTTCTGTGACCCTGCGGGGCCTGGGGCCACGCTGGCCCCGCGTGGGCTTCACCCTGGTTTAGCCTCTGGAGCAATGTCCCTCAGTGGAACAGACTTTTAAAAGTCCTGAATTTGTGCTCCGTTCCTCCGCCGCTTGCCGGGAGCCGGCCCCTCCCCCCACGGTCTATCTTCCCATCGTTTTAGATTCACTTCTCCGCCAGTCCTACCTTTCAGAAAGTGGTTGATTTTCTGTTTCTAGAGTTGCTGTTCTTCTTCTCTTCGCTCTCCCGTTGGATTTGTAGGTGTTTGCAATGTTTAGATAAGCTATCGAGCTGATCTCCTGCTACCTGATGTAGTCTCAGGCTGCTACTTCTCCGCCATCTTGACTCGATGACCATTTTCATTTTCTATAGAGAGAACGAGATTTGCAGAAACTGGGATAGAGCTTTTTGTCCTCTTAGCACCTGGTGCCGGTGGTTGGTTTCCTCACAGGTGACCTTTCTCTTGTCCTCCAGGGGGGACAGTAACATCCCCTCAGCTCAGCTGAAGTCCCAAAGCATGACATAGGTCATCTGGTCAGCAGAATGAAATGAGGCAAACGACCCTTATTCTTTCTGGTCATTCCCGCTCTGATGGTGATTTTACTTATTTGAGCAGTCCTGGCATTCACATTTCATCCCACCTGATTTCTCAAAGGTAGAACTTCACGGACAGAACCCACAAAGAACACACACAGTCAAAGCCTGGCCATGGGAAGAGTCTTTGAAGTCAGGCTGGCTCAGGGTTCAGTCCCACCCACCTCCTCTGAGCCACATTGCTCCTCCTTTCTCCCGCTATAGATGGTATTGGATTTTGAAGTGTTGCTCTAGACGTGTGTGTGTGTGTGTTGGGGGGTGGTTTGAGTGTCTTAGTCCACGCAGGCTGCTGTAACAAATACCACAGACTGGCTGATTTGTAAGCGATAAACCTTTGTTTCTCCCGGTAGTGGGGATAGAAGTCTGAGGTCAGGGTCCCTGCATGGTTAGATGAGGTTCTGGGGTGCAGACTTATTATCATTGTACCCTCACAGGGTGAAAGGGCCTTGTAGCTTTGTGGGTACAAACTTACACACGGTACCAGGAGGGTTGCTGATGTGTCCCACATGTAACAAAGTTCCTTTCTAGGATCTGAACATTTCTAATTTGGAAACATATCTGGTCCCAGAGGTGTCCAATCAGTAACTTTGAATCCATAGTAAACAGTTCACGGCAACTTGCTAGGCAAACATGATGCCCATTTATTTAATTTGCATTTCACTGTTTATCAGTGAGATTAAATATATATATGTCCTTAACATCATTGGTATTCATGGTTTTTGTTCATTCTGATAGAGTTTTTAGCTATCTACAGAATTTCTCCCAAGGTTATTTTTTTCCTTCTCCAAAGGCACGTGAAGGATAAACCTTCAACTTCCTTGCTTTTCTGGAAATCCCTTTTCCTCACTTCATCAATGAGCAGTTTCTTGGCAGGGCTAGATTCTTGGGTCACTGACTGTTTTTCTCAGTTTATGGAGAATGCTCTCACATGTTCTGTTATTTGGGAATGTGGAGGAAAGTTCTGGTGCCAAATCATTGTTTCCTTAGTGAGGATGCTACTAAATTTTTGTTTGTTTGTTTGTTTTCATCTTTTAGATTAGAGAAGAAATCACAAAGGCATTGGGCTCTTTAACTTTGTCTAGTACTTGCAACACAAAAACTCAACAGAAAGAGAGATATTCATCTTAGGAAAATTGTTTTTCTTTTAGTCCTCAAGTCAGCGCTGACCTTCTGTCTGATCTGGGCTGTCTGGAATTCTTGTTGCACAGATACTGGGTCACCACGACAGAGTTTTCTTGGCTTCTATCATTTTGCTTATCACATTTGTCTATGGATCCTTTTCATGGGTGATGGGGGGTTTCCCCCAGCCAATACTCTATTTCACTGATTTGGTTTTCTGTTCTGTCAGGTCTGTTCTTCCCTTTCTGTCACTTCTCTTGTGTTTACCTGTGTGGATATTTCCTTTGGGGGCACCTGGCATGTGAGCATGACCATGTGTCTGCTCAAGAAACTTCACCACTCTTTTTTTCTTTTTTTGATTTTTTAAAATTTATTTTTGAGAGAGAGAAAGAGAGAGAAACTAGGGGCAGGGACAGAGGGAGAGGGAGAGAGAGAATCTCAAGTCGACTCCCTGCTGAGCACAGAGCCTGACGTGGGGCTCGATCCCAGGACCCCGAGATCATGATGTGAGCTGAAATCATGAGTTGGGCGCTTAACAGACTGAGCCACTCAGGTGCCCCAAAGCTTTACTGTTCTTGGTCCCCCTCTTCCCAGCTGCAAGGTGTGTAGAGTGGTATGGGAATTGGAGTGGATACCCTTTGAGGCCCTTTTAGTACCATTTGTCTGGAGGGTACCCTTGAAATAGCTGTGAAAATGGAACACTTGTCCATACTTGTCTCCACTTCCTTCACTCTCCTCAGTTGGAGACACTACCGGTCATGATATGATTTAGTGCTTTGGCCTAGAAAAAAATTCCTGTAGGAGAATGTTAGGCTGCAGCTTGTATCAGAGTAGCCTTGCTCCAGAATGTCCTTGGAATCGGGGGTCTGCTGTGGCTCACTGAGCCTCTGGAGCCAGTCCTTTCTCTCTGTGCCTTAATCTCCTCACCAACAATACGCTAAAGCCTCGCCCCTTCCATGGGCCCCATCAGTATGTTGGAGGACAACTCCTTCAGTTAGTGAAATGATAATCAGTTCTTCATGAGTATGTTTACTTTCTTTCCTTGGGCTCTTCAGAACTGTAAAGAATATAAGAAAAATATATGTCCCGAGACCTGGTTTTGGACTAGCCCTTGAAAGTAAATAGTATGGAGTTTTCTTGTGCCTCATAGCCATATCCACCTGCTGGAATCCACAAGGATCGTCCAGTTCCTGAGAGCCTCACAGGAGCTGGACTTTTCATGTGCATTCTGTGTGAATTTCTCAACGATGACAGTTGGCCAAGCATACAGGGTGTGTCCCCCTCGGGGGTCAAAACTAGGGGAAACCAGGTTCCGTTGCAAATGGGCTCAGCGTGGCAAATCTCAAGAAAATGCTCAACCCATAGTGGCCTGAGGTTTGTGTTTACGGTGAAACCCGAAGTCATCCAAGAAACTGCCTGAATTTGCTTGGCTCGAAGTACATGTTGGGCTAGAGGTTCTAGCTCTGAGGGACAGCCCTGGTGTTCCTGATGCCTTCTGCATCCAGCCCCGGGGCATGCATCGTGTCTTCTGAGCATCTCAGGAGGTAGACAGAGCAGGGATTAGTCTAGCTCTGACTCTATATGTGCAACTGCCCACAAATAATTAACTGTCGAGGCCTCAAAGTCCTCAACTATAGGGATATTAATGAGGTAAAATCAAATTGGACCACAGACAAACAATGTCTGCCATCCCCGTTCTATTCACTAATGAAATGGGGGCTAGGTGTGGGTCCAGACCAGGGCTTCTTTATCTCAACACCCCTGATGTTTTAGTGGGCCAAGTATTTGTTGGGGACGAGTAGCTGTTCTGTGCAGCATTTAGCAGTATTTCTGCCTTTGTCAGTAGATGCCAGTGGTACCCCTGAGGGGTTCCCCAAAATGTCTCCGACATGAGCCAAATGTGCCTTGGGGATCAAAATCATCCCCAGGTTGAGACCCACCACTCAGAAACAAGTAAGGTGCCCCTCTCGACCTTGGCCCCAAGTGGTCAGTGTGGGGATGCTTTTTGTATAAGTGAAAAAGATATAGTGGAGAGATCTATACCTCATTTAAAATATTCATCTTCTGGAGCGCCTGGGTGACTCAGCCGGTTAAGAGGCCGACACTTGATTTCAGCTCAGGTCATGATCTCGTGGTCCTGGAGTCAAGCTCTGCACTGGGGTCCATACTCACTGGAGCATCGACTTGGGAGTCTCCCTTTCTTTCTCCCTCTGCCCTCCACCCCGTCCTCTCAAATCAAAAAGAAAATCTTAAAAAAATAAAATACTCGTCTTCCCTGGAGATGGAGGTCGCATCTTTAAATGAGGCTATTCTCTGACTGCCGGAGGTGTGTCTGCTCTCCGTCACGAGCCCTCCTGCCATGGCTGTCCCCTTCCAGCTCTCCTTTGCACACCTGCTCACGTTTCTAAGGGTTTCCTGGGAAGCGGGCTCTCTCCTTCAGCTCTGGTGGGACTTCACCTCGAAAAGGCCAGAGGCTCAGCTTTCTGTTCCTTCTGCACCTGGAGCCACCACGTTTCCTGACACTGGGCTGTGGTTGGGAGGCGTGCTGTACAAAGCCAGCAGGAGATGCCTTTGAAGTGGGGGGTGGTCGGGAGGGTGGAAGAAGCCCAGGGATCCTGAAGACTGTCTTGCCCATGGCCTGACCTCCAGAGGTGCCCCAGTCCTCAGAGTGTCTGCCTCTTTCCATGGATCTCATGCCCCGGGGGGATCCTTTACCATTGTCCTTGGGAATTGTGGCACTAGGATGTTTCCAAGGTGAATTTTCAACACCTCAGGTGTCTGAAGAGACCTCTGTCTGTGGAGACATGGTTCCAGCCAGCTCCTCACTGGGTCTTGTGGCAATAAGCAGGCAGGCTGACCAGACTCTCTTCCTCCCATTTGGCAGGTGGGAAAATGGAGGTTTGGAGAGGAGAAGGGATTTTCCAAGGTCATACAGGATACCTTTCTTTCTATGGCAATGAGCTCTCCATCACTGAAAGTGTTCAACACTAGGAACCTCTAGGCCTGGTACAGGGGAGCGTGCTGGGCCGTGCTGCCGAAATCTGATGTGTGGTGAAAGCTGGGCACTGTTCTCACTCCCGAGACCACACTCGTCTTCTTCTGAGGCCACCCAACGGGTTCCCGGCTCTTTCCAATTTTTCCCTCCTCCTTGGAACCTGGTCTTCATTCTCTCTCTGAAGTGAACTTGCTCTATAAGTTCTAACAAGAAATATTATGATCTAACTTCTTGTGGCTTCAGGAGATACAAATCTGTGGTAACACTTCAAATTAAGTGTTGTGAATGAGTAATTACTTTCTGAATGTAAGAAGTCCCATTGAATGGGAATCATTATTGTGCGTTAATTAAAATCCCACTGATTATTAAAACTGTATTTTTGTGTTTTAATAACTCTGTAAGGGACATGTAGATAGTACTCAGAGATATACACCAGTGTAGATTCTTGCTAAACCCCAATAAATATTGATATAAATTTAAACATGTATTTATTGCTTCATGGAACTTAAATAGAATTTATGCCCCAGATGGGTCAGGTGTTGCAGTGAGGTCTGTGCCTCTTTGGAACCTGAGCGCAGGGATCTTTGGATCTTTATGAAGTCTGAGTTTGGGGCCAACATCTTCTGAGTGCAGAGTGGCTGGGAAAACCAAGGAGAAGGTTTTAGGTGGTTATGCCAGGCTCCTGTCAAATTCCTCTGGGCTGTTCCATGGACCAGCATGGAATCCGAACTTGGAGTCCTCTTTGAATCTGATTTTTCTTAGATCATAGACCTGTATGCTCTGAGTTGATAGGAATCTCAAGTCACTCACTCACTCAGCCAGGATGCTTATTGGAATCACTTGGGGAGTTTGGAAACATTCACATTTCCCGTAGCTCCCTTGAGGCGCTGAGTGGGGGGGGGGGGGTGCTGGTCCAGGCCCTCAGGTGTCTGTCTGCCCACAGGGGCCTGGGGGCATGTCAGGGACATTCTTACCTCCGCCCTTTAACTCTTCTACCTGCCCTGTGGGCTCCCCCTTCACCATTCGAGGGATCTGCAGAAGTGTCTCCTAGGGGTTAGCATTGCATTGGGGACCCGCACACGTCCCTGTCCTTCCTAGGGTACCAGCTCGTGTCCCTGGGAGTACGGGGTCAACCTTGCTTTCCAGCTTCCAGACAACGGGAGGCTTCTGGCTTCCCCAGAAGCTGAGGTCACACCTGGATTTCTCGGGGGCCTAGGAAATTATTTCTCGAGGGAGGTGGTGCCTCAGGAGGTGGATGGAGAAATGGCACCAGCCACCCGAGAGAGGCAGGACATTTTCGATGGCCTATTTGACAAGGCCTTTTTAACAAGGTTGTTTTGACACAGGATGTGTATTGGTTAGGCCCTGGAAGGAAAGAAGGCGCCCTCAAACTGGGTCATTGGAAGGGATTTAACGGATGTAGCATCTTGCAAAGGGGTGAACAGGGCAGAGGGAAAACCAAAGGCAAAACGCAGCACCCAGCTGTGTGCCAAGGCGGGAGGGGAGGAGGGGACCTGCGGGTGAGGGGAGGGGAGGGGTGCAGTGCAGGGATGCAGGGAGGGATCTGGGGAGCCAGAGGCCTGTCATTCACCACAGATCAGCCACCTACACTCACAGGAGGATCCTGAGGTGGATCGGGAGGAGCAGATGGAAGGTGAACCACAGGGATGGTGTGGCTCTCTGAGACTGGTGATGGGACCGGCTCTTGCTGGTACCAAGCGCTCATAAGTGGGCGCCTGGGTGGCTCAGTCAGTAAAGGGGCTGCCTTCAGCTCAGGTCATGATCTCAGGGTCTTGGGATCGAGTCCCGCAATAGGCTCCCTCTCCCTCTGTCTGCCACTGCCCCTGCCTGTGGTGTCTCTCTCTCTCTCTATGTGTCAAATAAATAAATAAAAGTCTTAAAAAGAAAGTGCTCATAAATGACCAAGGGGCAGTTCCTAGAGGGCATAACCTTTGAGATGGCCCTCTTCAGCTGGAAACACTGCCAAGTAAATCAGGTCTTCATGCCTTGGAGATTTTTCTGAATTAACTGCTCTCTACTGGGGTATGGCACGTGACCTCAGCTTGCCCAAACTGTGATATGGGAACCGATGTAGAAGGGTAATGTCACACGTCCGAGAGACATGCAAGTTGTCCTGACCCCTGGGTTCTTCATCTGCAAAATAGAGATGGCAATGCCCAGGTCACCTGTGGTTACATCAGACGGTGTCAGGCGAGGAGCACCTGGAGTGTGCTCGTCACATTGCTAGGTTACTAAGCTCCAGGCAGGTGAAAGCTACCCATTACCACCATTATCACAAATTCATTGCCAAACCCAGTGTCATGCAATTGTTAGTTAAGGCATATACTGAGTGAGCGTCTGTTAACTGTCAAACACGCTGTAAATTGCTGTAGGGACATGCACACGGCTATGGACCTGGGCAAGCAGAAGCTTATACTCTAGTAGGGGACAGGGACAATAGGGAGAAGAGCCAACTGAGATGGATAGCACATGTCTACTTTCTCAACACACTCTGTGTCTTGGGCATTGACCCGGACCTACTTTGGAGTCCTGGGAATGTAAACAAGAAAAAGAACAATTTCCTAACATGCTTTATGGGACTTCTTCTGTGGTGGGACTGCCCCAGACTGCTTATAGTCAGCTAGACTGAACTATTCGGCATCTTTTCCTAACCTTGGTTGCTCTTTCCCTTTTTAATGGCTCCACAGACTCCTACACATCCTTCAAAACCCCACTCAGGTGTTACTTGCTCTAAGAATTGTTTCCCAAACTGTGTGTCCCTCCTGGGCTGGCTCAGTAGCTTCTCTAGTTTCACGCTGTGTGGTAAAGGGGGGTTGCCTCACTTCTCATTCATCATCAGCTACTGGAGGACACCAGTCTTATTCACCTCTCTGTCTGCAGTTCCAGCAGTTCCAGCCCAGGACATGGCACAGAATAAAGGCTGGCTTTGTTAAATGAACAGATGGACATAAAGAGAAAGAGATCACACTCCCCGCCTGAAGGAGCAAGCCTGGGTGCAGGGCCATTGGCCTATGACAGAGCACAGTATCCAACACAATGGGACAGAAGTAGGTGACGATACACTGAGGGGAGGGGTCCCAGAGCAATCTGCTCTTTCCTCCGGGGATCCCAAAGCCCTTCTGTGAGCAAGTGGCCTTTGACATGGGGTTCGATGTCTCATTCTTAAAACCACGTTCTCTATCTTGCAGGGTGCCAGCTGGGGCTGGAGGGTCAGTGGGGGGTGGGGTGAAGGGAGATGACTAACCTAAGGAGGGTTGCATTTCTGCCAAATACATATTTTCAAAGGAGGAGAGATGGTCTCCATCCCTCCATCCCTCCAGGGCCCGACTTGCCGCAATTCACTGCCGACTCAGCTGAGATTTTGCACTTTCAGAAAAGCTGGGGCAGGAAAAGTTGGGATGGGGAGCATGGGCAGGGCCAAAGGTAAATGAAAGGAGGCAAAAGGGCCAGGTCTGCTGGGGGCTGGGGGGAGTGGGGACTCTGGGCAACACACAAGGATGGAGTGTCAGGACCATGAGGACTCCATTGGCACAGAAGCCGCTGCTTTTCCAGTAGTTCAAGAGCAACCTCAAGGAGCATCTCCAGTGAGTGAAGCTTTGTGTTCTAGGCTGCGGGGAAGCAGGTGGACAAGTCACGCTCCCTACCCCTGGGATATCACGGGTGAAAGAAACGGACAAGATGGGGATGGTCAATGCATTAAAGCCATCTAGAATCTCTGAGTGTTGACTCCACGGAGATGGTCTGCAAGGTGGGATAGCAATTCATGCACATGGAAGCATGAAGCAGCTCTGTGTGCCTAACATCCTAGTTTAAGAGCTGTCCCCATGGAGTTTCCATTCCAGTGACAGAACCAGTCATTTATCAAAGCACATAAGAGTTGGGGATGCTGGTAATTGTGAGGTCTTTTCTGTTAGTGAAAGCCACAGGTAAAGCTTTGAAGGTAAGAAGACAAAATTGAGTGGGAATACCTGTAGAGGAGAGCACAGCACGTGCAAAGGGCCTGTGGCTGGAGAGACTGAAGGAGGGCTTTGTGGCTGGTGTAGAGTTCGTGGGGGCCAGACCGGTGTGAGACGGGCTGAGGAAATTATCCAGTGCACCAGTCATCCCAGGCCAAATGCCCTCTCACCACCTGTTCACTCTCTCTCCCCACCTGACAGTTATGAAAGGCTGAGGCCGGGCTTGTTGTGACTTCCAGAGGCTGGGCGATATCATGGGAAGGCATCGGTGACTCAGGGGAGAAAGTGAGAAAGAAGCTAGAAAAGCAGGAAAAGCCATATGCTTCAATGCCAAAAAGATGGGGATCAGGATTGCTGGATTTTAGGTTTGGGGGCCAAGGTAGAGATTCTGTGTTCCTCAAAAGCAGTGGGGAAGGGACTCTGGCACGTCTTCCCTGGGGGCGGGTGATGTGACCAGACAGGTGTTCTGCCAAATGACGTGTTTTCTGCGTGGACCGGAGGGGCACCAGCTGTCAGCCTGGTGGGCCATAGTCCTCGCCTGGGAAACTGTGGCTGGACAGAGCGGGAGCAAGTCTGGGTCAAGGTGGAGTTCCATTTTAAACGTTGCACCTAAATTAAAAAAAAAAAAATTTATTTGAGAGAGAGAGAGAGAGGCTGAAACCCACATGAGCTGGGGCAGGTGGGGGAGGAGAAGAGGGAGAGGGACGGGCAGGCTCCCTTCTGAGTGCGGGGCCTCACATGGGGCTCGATTGATCCTGTGACTCCAAGATCATGACCCCAGATGAAATCAGGGTCCCCTGAGCCACCCAGGTGCCCCATGTTGTACCCAAATTTGTTTCCAGGTATGTTTGCAAGCGGTGCCCATTCTCTCTCTCTTTACTCACTGTGTGGAGGAGAACGTGCTGGCAGTATTCTCCGTCTCCTGCTCCGGCCCGTCAGTGTTCACTGCCAACCGCATGGCGGCTCTGCCCAGGCCTTGGGGGCTGCTCCCAGGCCGGGGGGGTTGCCCTCCAGGACTGCCTTGGCCAGTGAGGCCGGGGGCACAGGGCGGTGGAATGTGCCTTGCACTCCCAGAGCCCTGAGCCACCCTGAGGAACTGGGTAGGAATCCTGCCGAGATGCTGCCTGAGCCTTACCTGGGCACAGAAGGCAAGGAAGGGCGCGCCCCGCAGGAACAGCAGACGGGGGAGCGTGGAGACCTGTGAGAACGCGGCGGCTGAGGCAGGCGGTAAGGCGTTGTTAGGGAGGGAAATGTGAGCAGGAGGTGAGGGCGTAGGGAGGCCCAGGCCCAGTGGGAAAGCCTGGGGTCTGGCAGGCAGGAAGGTGGGTACTGGGGCAGGACGAGGCTTAGGCCTGCTCCAGGCAGAGGGGCGCTTCCCACAGGTGACCCTTTGATCTCACAACAAGTGGCCTATTAGCATCTCGGAGTCTGGGCCCGCTCCTGGCAGCCAGGGTGGGAAGGTGGCAAGATAGAGGAGATTGTCTGCCCGGTTCCAGGGCCTGGAATTCGCGCAGCGATTCCAAGTGCACTGGAGGGAGTAGCCAGGTCCCAGCAGTTGCCGGGATGGCGGCTTGCCGAGGACTCCCCTGACACGCCACAGGGCTGGGCTCCGGGGCTGGCGTCCGGGCTCCGCAGCCTGCCTTTGCGGGTCCTGGTGCAGGAATGTGGGCGGCACAGGGTCGGGGTCACCTGGATTGGGTTCACGGGGGCAGGTGTGCTTGGGTGCATGGATCCAAGACGGACAGACAGACAGACCCTTGTGCAAAAGCTGAGTGTTGGGGGCTCCCTTCCTCCACTGGAAACTTCTCTGTGGGGGGGAGGCCCCTTTGTTGGGAGAGGCAAGGCTGGCTCTAGCGGCCCTAAATACCACAGAGTTTTATTTTTTTTTTTAATTTTAATTTTTTTTAAAAGATTTTATTTATTTATTTGTCAGAGAGAGAGAGAGAGACAGAGAGAGAAAGATCACAAGTAGGCAGAGAGGTAGGCAGAGGCAGAGGGAGAAGCAGGCTCCCTGCCAAGCAAGGAGCCTGATATGGGACTGGATCCCAGGACGCTGGGATCATGACCTGAGCCGAAGGCAGCCGCTTAACCAACTGAGCCACCCAGGCGTCCCCCACAAAGTTTTAGATGTGCCCTCCGCACCCTCCACCTGCGTTCAGGAGGCAATACTAAACCACAAGAGACTGTTTTTCTCCTTCCTCCCTCCCTCTGTCCCTCCCTCCTTCCTTCCTTCCTTGCCTCCTTCTCCTTCCTTTTCTCCTTCCTTCCTTTCCTCCTTCTCCTCCTTCCTTCCTTCCTTCCTTCCTTTTTTCCTTCCTTCCTTCCTTTTTCATAACACTAAATGTTCCTGAAGGCTGAAAACTAAATAGCTTCTTTCTAGACTTTCAGGTTCTTTCTATTTATTCCAGGTGTCCTTGCTTCTCTGGTGTCCATGCAGAAGGCCCACTGGCTGGAGGCCGGTGCTGGAAATGTGCAGTTTATAAATGGCCAAGTTAGGAGACAAAGCTCCATTGGAATGACAGGGTACTCGTGGGCAGGGCTGAGGGTCAGGTGTGGACTCACACACAGTCCTGGCCTTTGACCTTCCTGGCTTCACCTTGCTGTGTACTCTCAGTTACGAGTCACATAACCACTCTGACCTTCAGTCTCCTCCTCTGGAGACTGGTGGACCCTCAGTCTCCTCCTCTGGAGACTGGTGGCACTGCCCGTTTGCCGGGGTAGCGGTGAAGATCCAGTGTGCTGGTGTACAGAGTGCCGTGTGTCCCCATAGTAGGTGCTCAGTGAACACGACTTCCCGGCTCTTAGAAAAGTTGCCTTAGGCATCAACTTGAATGAAAATGTTTTTGTTGTGTTAAGAATGGGCCAAAAGTCACAAAATTATTTCGAGATTTTTTTCACGGAGTTCAGAAATCCAGGAGACTATTTAATCAACAGTCTGTTTGCTTCCTCACAGCCCCACCGATGCAAATAAAGCAATTTAAGTTTTCAAATTTATTTGATGCATTTACCCAGTCCTTTATCTCTTCTGCAACCAAGTAGCGAACAGCGACTCTGTGAGGGCCGGTGTAGGGCGGGGGCTTGGAGCTGCCAGAGGGGCACACTCAGGTGCGCGGGTCCCTGCGGTTGACTAGCAGTGACCTGGGGCAAGTCACCACCACCGGGCAGCCCCCAGGCAGGCCATTTGCATAATCAGGATAATATTTCCCTTGGGGGAGTGTGGGTGGGGATTAAAGATCCTGCATGTAAGACGCTAAGGTGCCTGGCGCAAGGAGAGGATGGGAGCAGCCCCTGTTAGTGAGATGTGGTTGTCACGCTTGAGTGACTGATGGTGTCTTCTGGCGACAGTACCAGAGCTGACACAGACCAGAGGAACAGTGCATCTCTCCTCCTGCACCCGGGCACTAGAGATGGGAAGTGGGTCCCGGGGACTCCCCGAGGAAGCTGACCCAAGGACGCTTCTTTGGGTGGCCCTTTGGGTGGTCCATTTGAAAAACACAACGAAGAACCAAGCAGATCTCCAATGTGCTTTTGAAGGTGTTGCCCGGAGAGACAGCAGCGTGGAGCCGGAGCCCAGGGGCAGGTTCCTGGGAGCCTGGCTGTCTGGGTGCCGGGCTTGGACGAGTGGGAGCAGCTGCAGGGAAGGGCAGAACTCGTTCCTCCGGAGTGTGTTTATCCTGCCTTTCTGACCTCAGAGCCCAACCATCCTAATGATTTTTAATGACTCTAATGTGCCTTGCGTCTTGACCGGACCCACTGGCCACGCTATCCATGCCTCTTTCCTTTGTGCATTGCCCAGTAGAAGGGGGTCAGATGCCAGCTGGGATTACATGATTGGGCTTTGAGTCAAAAAAGCTTTGACCCAGGACTCTGTGAGAGCTCAGGGGATGGCTCCAGCCAAATCCCTCCCTAAAGCCGGGTGGAAAGAGATGCCAGGCAGTTGGTACCAGCTCAGAAGTCAGGAAGACACAGAACACGTTCCAAGTGCATCCCTGCCAGCTGAGGTCTCAGGAGAGTGACTGCCACTCTGGTCTCTGCTTCCTCGTGGGAGAAGCGAGCATGACAGGAACTCTCTGGGTGCTACCAGGATTCTGCACGGTCTCCGGGCCCGGATTTGGCCACGAGCAAAGTGGGTGATTGCTCAGGCGTCTCCTCGTTTTGCAACGCTGTGATTCTCTTGCTGGCCAGCTCCTTCCTGCCAACCCGCACTCCCATCCGCCTGAAAATACCTGTCTTGGACAATGTGCACTTGGCCAAGCAATTTCCTAAGAAGGGCTGCGACAGGCAGGGATTGCCACCCGCCCGAGGCCTCGCAGGGCCTGGCCGAGCTCCACGGAGTAGCCTGGAAGTTCACTGGCCCCTTGCCCCTCCCTGCCGGCTGCCTCCAGACACCGGCATACGGAAGCCCCTGAGCCCCCTTACCGCACGTGGAGCAGCCGTGCCGGGGAAGGCAGATTTCCGGAAACTGAGGCTCCTCCGTCAGTCAGTCGAGGGCGCGGATCACCGCCCTGCGTTTCCTTCGGGTCTCAGCTTTGCTTCACCCAGACCCACCCGCTTTGGTGAGCCGTGGCCCCCTGCCAGCTCAGCCGCCCGGCGCTCCAGCCAGAATCCGGTAGCAGCTCCGTGACCCAGGCCCTCCCGGGAAGGCCTTGTATCTTCCTGACTGGCTGTGTGGGTGGGAGTCCCTCCCCTGGGACATTCTGTTCTCTTCCTTCCCATTCTGCAGATGAACACCCTGATGCAGGGGAAAGTTGCCACCACCGGCCCGAGGCCTCCCAGCTGGGAGCACAGAGCAGCTCTGTCCTGGGGATCAAGGCAAAGCCCTCACTGTGGTGGTTGTCTTCCTCCCTCCTTCCCTCCCTCTCTCCCCTCTCCATTCATTCATTCATTCCTTCCCTCCTTCCTTCCTTCCTTCCTTCCTCTTTTTCTTCCTCCCCCCTTCCCTCCTTCCTTCCCTCCCTCCTTCCCTTCCTCTCTTTTCTCTCTCTCTCTTTCTTTCAATTTATTTATTTTGAGAGAAAGAGTGAATGCTCACCGGGGACGGGGGGAGGAGGGGCAGAGACACTCTTAATGCAGACCTGGATGTGGGGCTCCATCTCATGACCTTGAGATCACGACCTGAGCCGAAAGCAAGAGTCCATGCTTACCCCATGGCACCACCCAGGTGCCCCTGTTATTCTTAATTCTTAAAAATCTTAATGTCTGATAGATGCGATTCTTGAGGTTCTGAATTTGAAAGTGTGTCTTACTCTAGGACAGTGGTTTTCAACTGGAGGTGATTTTGTCCCGCTTAGGAACCTCTGGCAATGTCCAGAGACATTCTTAGTTGTCGCACTTGGGGAAGGGGCGGGCTCTGGCACCCAGCAGAGAGGTAGGGGGCCGCTGAATTCCCTGCAGCGCATAGGACGCCCCCCACCCCGGCCCAGGAATGATCTGGTTCAAACTGGCAGCATTGCCGAAGCCAAGAAGCCCTGATACGAAGGATCCATTGATGGCCCTTTTTTTTGCAACCGGACCGCAAGGTATCCAGAGGGTCTCAAAAGTAGTACATAACACACACACACACACACACACACACACACACACACCATTTTTATTGTAAAATAAAATATTGTTATTTTGAAGGTTGAAGGAAAGGCTGGTTGGTGTCATATCCAGGTTCAGTGTCACCGACCATGGCCTGGTTCCTTCCCTGAGGCCCATCTCCCCCCAGGCCTGGGCTGCCTTGACTCCTGCCCCAGGGATGCTCATGGCACCAGCTCCCAGCCCTGGGCAGGCACAGGGCAGCACCCCGCGTCTCCAGGCTTGACCTCCCTCTGAGGCTATTGCCCCACATTTCCACTGTTGGTGAGAATGGGGCTCCTGCGGTTCCTACCCACAGCTCACAGCATGTGCCCCACACCCCAAGCTCAGCGTCTGCCTTCCCACCCAGCTCCTTCCCTTGGAGGCCTGGGACCTGGCCTTGGCTGGTGCCTGATGGTCTGCCCACTGCCCCGCAGCGGACCTGTTGAGTTCCCACCCACAATCCCTTTTTCATCCCTGTGTTCCTTCTACAACCATGATGTCTGGGCCCTTTTCTTCTCCTACCAGGGATCCTGAACCCTCCTGCTCTCTCTCCAGGTCCCTCCTGGATCAGATCTTTGGCTCATACCACCACGAAATATTTCTTTGTAAAGACTGTTTTCACTAGTACACTTGTCTGGCCAAAATCCTTCATGGCTGCCCTGGCTGACAAGGTAATGCCAGCTTCTTACCTTGGGATTCACATCTCTGCATGATTGGGGTGTCTACTTTCTACCAAGGGGTAAAGGTCTCCCACATCAGCCTATCCCCTCAGCCATGCAAGCAAGCACATGGTTGCCTGCGCTGCCCATGTTCCCTTTGGTGGAAGGAATAGGGGATACAGCCTTTCCTGTCCTGACCCCCAATCTCCCTCCTCCATTCGTCCTTTCTGCTGCCCCCCAACCTGAAAGAGCCCTACTCCTGCATCTATACCTACGAGTCCCCTCTGAAACAGATTGTGCTCAAATGCCACCCACTTCCCAAAAAGGAAGGGGTGGAAGTCATTTCTTTTGGGCATTGCCATGCTTTGTTTAGCCCTTTCTGATACGTGCTCACCCTCTGCTGTGAATTAAGGCTATTTATGATAAAATCAGCAATAATGGTGGTAGTTCCTGTGTATTTAAATGCCAGGCATACGTTTTGGATCTGCACAACCACCTGGGTTGGGTGGTTAGGCAGCGGCAGCTCCATTTTATAAAGAAGGGGATGAAGGTTCAGAGACCTTCATGGATTTGCTCAATGGTGAGAGCCAGAGGTGGTGCCTTGTGGTCGTGAGAGTGCGACCTGGGGATCCGTGTGCCTAATGCTGGGTGCACATCCATCCTGATGTGCTCTGGGTATAGGACATGCTCTGTCCTTACATCCATCCGTCCATCTGTCCGTTCATTCATTGTCTATCCATCTGTCCATCCGTCCATCTGTTTGTCCATCCATCAATCCATCCATCCATCCATCCATCATCCATCCATCCGTCCATCTGTCCATCCATCCATCCATCCATGTATCCATCCACTTGTCCTCCATCCATCTACCAATCCATCCATCCCTTCATCTGTCCTTCCCTGCCTGCATTCCTTCCTTCCTTCCTTCCTTCCTTCCTTCCCATCTGTCCATCCATTTATCCATCCATCCCTCCATTCATCCATCTCTCCATCCACCCACCCATAGATTTACTTATTTGTGAGGGAATATACAAATCAGAGAAGTGAATGAATGGATTTATCTAAGATGTACTGATTATTTTTTTAGGCATACATAGCTGCTCAGTAAAAGATTTCTTGTCTTTTTTTGAGAGGGGGAAATGAATACATTTATACCTCTGGCCTATTAAATCAGGAAATAAGTAACTTAAAACAACTTTTGAATTTTAGAACCATAACGTGGTGAAAGTGGAAGGGACATGAGTGATCACTCTTACCCAGGGTCCTCCATCACAGGAGAGAGCCAAGGGCCCAGCACTGTGAAGGGGCTCATTGGCTCACCCACCTGCCTTCAGGCTCACAGAATGATTGCCTTTACAGAGGAGCTGTTCTTCATTGTGTCTGTGGGACTGATGTACAAATCCAGGCTCTGAGAACGTGTGTGACCAGCAAGCCATGGCTTTGGAGGTAGAGATAGAAAGAGAGGCATCAGAATGCTGACAGGGAGCTTTCAGTTCCCGTAGCCTGAGGGAGCCATCCTGGTTCCATTTAACAGATGGAAATGTGAAGTTCCCAGAGGAGAAATGACCCACCCAGCATGCAACCCTGCACATGGACTTGGGACTGGACACAGTGGTACCACCCAGCAGTGAGGCATCCTCGTACGTCAGAGCACCGGTTTGAGCACCACTCCCCTCTCTGTGTGGCCTGGGAGGATCGGGCGAGTTTTTCCCATTGAGACTGAGCACGGCGTCAGCACACATAAATGCCCATTGTTGGTCAGTGGTAGTGTTACTGTTATTATTGGGGCGTCCTTTGGGCCCAGACCCAGGGGTGTCCTCACTCCTCAGGTGAACTTGGGAAATCCCTTAAGGTTTCCAATCCCTCATTCCCCAGATGCTACTGCCCAGCCAGCACAGATGTTCTGTTTACCTGAGTTTCTCTGTAGAGGTCAATAAATTAAAAGAACAGGAAAGGGGGGGGGGGTTGATGTTGGAGAGAGGGGTAGGGACCTGGGGGAGTTGGAGTCAGCTGTTAGGAATTCTGGCCATTGGCATTTCCCCCCCCCGGGCTCTCGGGAAATGTTGAGCAGACACTAAATGTCCCTCTTGCCTCACCTGGCCGGGCATTGCAACATCAGCAGAGTGCGAGGAACGGAGCTGTCCTGGGAGAACCACCTGAGTCATGGGAACCAGGGGAACTTCTCTTGGGAGTGTCCTGCAGTTGGGCAGGGCCTGGCAGGGAAGACCGTGTTCTGCAAGTAGCCACCTGGTCTACCTTGAGAAACACCTGGAGATCTCTGTGTGCCTGGGGAAGCTGGAGGGGCGGCCTTTGTCTCCCATAAGAGGGGAAGGCACGGCCGGGACTTCTGTGACCTCCTGAGCTCACTGGGAGGCATGGATCCGGCTTTTCTTCCTTGCTCTGCCATCAACTTCTTGGTGAACTTGGGCACATCTAGGCCTCAGGGCTCCCACCTGTAAAAGAAAGTGATTGCTCTTGGTCTCTGCCACCAACTCCAGGTGCAATTTCTTAAGCTGGCTTCCCAGTTTCTCATTCAGCCCAGAGCCCAGAGCATAGCGGGTTCCCTGTAACAGTGTGGTGAACAAATGAATGAATGAATGAATGATGGATCAAAACGCAACATCTCTACCTTTTTCCAGCCCACAGAATGTGTTGCTCCAGGGCCAGCTCAGAGCAGAATTATCAGCAAATGCAAGGTGCTTCATACTCCGTGTGCGGAGGTTCTCTTAGAAAGAGAGGCTCCCGTAGGTGGGTTGGAAAAAACCAGTTAAAAGTTTGTGTATTTAGCATTTTGCACTCAACATACTTAAGGGCAAAGGATAATCTTTTGAAATCAGACACATCTTGTCAGTTAATGTTGATGTAAGTTTTCTTTGAGGGTAGCGCCTGGACATGGCGGCCAGAGCTCATGTGAAAGGCAAATTACGAATACATGAGGTTATGCCTAATTACCTGAAATACCCTCCTCTGTTGAGTGAAAAACACAGTTTTCATCAGCGCTGGATTAATTATGGCTGCCGAGAGCTGTAATTGGCAAAAGCTTGTTTTTAGCTCATGACTCAAGACTGACTCAACATTGGGGACCGTGCTTTCCATGGCCTCAAGCTGGGCTCCCTTTTTTCCTGGAAACGCCTAAGTGGTTTGCCAAGACCTTTGATGGGGCCCGTAGAGCTTCCCCAGGAATCTCAGCACTGGGATATGAGCCCTTGACTTCCGAGCTGGGGGAGGCGACCATGCTGGGCACTTTTGTGCTTATCTCCTGTCAAGCTGACAACACCTTCTTGATGGTGATCAAACTGAGGCTTTAGCTTCTAAGCTGTGGTGCTTGGATTTGAACTTATTGTTATAATTCTTTCCCATTGCCCTTTGGGGCCTCCTTGGATCACCTGTGGGGCTCAGAATGGCTATCCTAGCAGAAGGTGGGTTCTGCTGTGTGTAAGCTGTGCTGCTCAGAACCGAATCTGTTTCTGGTTCCATCTGGAGGGATCTGAGGACATGCTGAATTATAAAATATGGAAGATTTTTGGGGATGGGTGAAAGGATTTTGCCATAAATCCTGGCCTCATTTCTGGATTGGTTGATTAGTCATCTGTTTGTGTTTGTAAGACCACCTTCCCCTCCCATTTGTCTCCTCATGTGTGATGGTCTTTGTCCTTGAATTGTCCCCTCTGCCTGGCCTCAGGATGACCGCACTGATGGTCCATGGGTACCCTGAACAAAGGTCCTGCAAGTTTCTCAGAACTGTCCCTCGGAAATGCCGATTTCCTTCCTGGCCACTTTGACGATCTGTGGCTGACATACTGAGTTCTCACTTCCTGTCCTCTTCATCTCCGTGGCCTTGGAGGGAGGACTCTGTAGATCCATTTGACAGACGGGGAAAGCTAGGTTCAAACAAAGATGAGAGACCAGTTTTGATTTCCTGGGTCCAGACCTGCCTTGGTCTTTCTAGGAAGAAGGAGGTGCAAGTCCTGTTAAAGTCCTCCTCCTTATCACCAGCTGGCACCCTTCCACGGACCACTGAAACAGGTAGGGAGGCTCTAAGAGGCGATGATTGTGTGTAAGGGGGCAAGATCCTCACTTATATTCATGTCCACTAGCTTAGTTCCTCCCCTTCTAGACCTCATGAGGGGAAGGATTTTATTACCCCATCTTTTCTGATGAGTAAGCTGGGGCCCGGAGAGAAGCTAGGCATCTTGTCCACAGTGACCCAGCCCAGATGCTCAAGATGA
Source organism: Meles meles (assembly GCF_922984935.1). Classification (NCBI taxonomy): domain Eukaryota; kingdom Metazoa; phylum Chordata; class Mammalia; order Carnivora; family Mustelidae; genus Meles; species Meles meles. The sequence goes on along the minus strand of NC_060071.1, from coordinate 145,650,009 downwards.
CCTGGCTCAAAGTGGTCTGGCCAGGACGGCATGTCAGGTCTGCCAGGCCATAGGAGGAGGATTTCTCCTGCCCCTCTGCAGCGGAGGTTTACCCAACAGGTGGGCAGGGGTCCACTGGGGCACCTGGGGCCGTGACAGTGCCTTTCAGTGTACGCCTGGAAGGACGTGTGTGGGGAAGTACTCTGCTGAGCATTGCAGATGCTGACTACTTTTGGAGATTTATGAGGAGAGCCAGCATCTTAAGAGCACAGAGAAGGTCTGCAGCGTAACGGTACTGGGAGCTTTGTCTGACCCTCCAGCTTCCCAGCTTGTCTGACCGCACAAAGTCCTTTCTTCCTTCGATTTCCCTTCCCCTCCTTTTCCCTCCCCCCACCCCCTCTAATGCCCTCCTTTCTCCCTTCCCTTGCCCACTTCCCGCCCCTTTTCTCCTCTCTCCTTTTCCTCTTCCTCCCCCTTTCCCTTCTCTTCCTTTCTTGTCCCGTCCCCATATTTCCCATCCCCTCTCTTTTCTTCCCTTTCTCCATTTCCCCATCTCTCTGTCGCTGTTGGTCTCTCTCCCCTTCCCTCTTTCTCTTCCAAATCGCCAGAGGGCACAGACTCTGGGAAACAGGGCTCAAGACGCTGAGGAGGGGACTGCTCAGACTCAGCTGGACACAGACTTGTTTTGGTTCCTGCCTTGGGCCTGGGGTTGGGGTAGACTCTGTCCTGTGTGACACGGCCCTCATTTCCCCACGGAGCACCCAGAGCACCCAGTGGTGCCCACATGCCTCTGACTACTGCTGGTCTTAGTGTGTGCCCGGTTCCCCATGTCGTTCTGGCTCCTCCATGAGACCAGGAACACTCTGCACGTGTGAGCTTGGACATCGAGTTTGCTTGGGTGGCTCCTTCTATTTCTGGCTGATCACCTGGGCAGCCCTGTTAGCCCTTGCCTGCCCGGCTCACCCTGATGTTGAGACCTGCCCTGTTGCACGGGGACAAGGCAATAGGAGGAGGTGATTGTTCATCTCTATACAAATCAGCCGGCCGGTCGGCACTTGCGCTCGCCTCCACCACCACAACAAGAAAGACGAGATCCATGCTAATTGCCTCACTTCTCTTTCTCTGGTCAGAGCTGCTCCCGACTGACTGTCAGGGTGACATACTGCTCCCAACACAGTGTGCATTGCAACACTTCCCCCCAATTTTTTTTTCTAACATTACCTTTTTTTTTTTTTTAAGATTTTATTTATTTATTTATTTGACAGCGAGAGAGAGAGAGATCACAAGTAGACAGAGAGGCAGGCAGAGAGAGAGAGAGAGAGAGAGAGAGAGGGAAGCAGGCTCACCGCTGAGCAGAGAGCCCGATGCGGGGCTCGATCCCAGGACCCTGAGATCATGACCTGAGTCGAAGGCAGAGGCTTAAACCACTGAGCCACCCGGGCGCCCCTTCCCAAAAATTTTTAAAAGATTTTAAATGCAGGGTAATTTTTGGCTCCTGTGAGATCCCTTTGGCTGACTCTGATGCTAGGGGATAAGATATGGGGTTGCTCATCCTTTCTTCTGGCTGTAAGACCTGTTTTTTTTTAACACAAAATTTCTTCTAGGATCTCAAAACGTTTTTTAACCAGATAGTGATGATTCATTTCTGGACAGGACAGCAGAACTAAAAGATTAAGATTTGCAGTTCCTCCTGGCCCGACTCCCCTTTTATCTCCCATCTCCTTCCCTTTCTCGCTTACCTACCCCGCCCACCTTCCTCTGTCCTCCTCTCCAAGCCCTAATTAGCAGATGGGAGGGGCCGCTTGGTCAAGGACGCTGCTGTGGGTGGTCCAGGTTGTTGAGAACATGTTCTCTCTGCATCTCCAGCTCTGGGGAGATGGGCCGCTGACATACGTGGGAAAATCTTCTTAGGAGATTTCAAAGCATTGGAGACTCAACTGTGTATGGGAACTAAAGAGAAGAAAGAGGTGAGATGTCCCAAAGGCAGTATTTGGACATCTGACCTCACCCGCTCCTAGCATTCAGATTCCATGATCTCAGGCTTCCCCGGACCGTTGGAGTTGCTGCTGGTGGGGAGGAGGAGACAATGATGTTTGTTGAGAACTTCCTCTCCGGGTCGTGCCCTTGTTTTGTGCCTGCAGATTTTGTCACTCTGGGCCAATGTTGCTGTGGCTGCTGCTGGCAAACCCACTTGGGGGGCACTGTGTGCTGAGGATTGCTTTCAGTGCACGGCGTGGACCCGCTAATTTACTGTCGTAGCAGTCATCGAGTGGGGACTCTTGGTGCCCGGTTTTTCCGAGGAGGGTTTTGAGGCTCACGGATGTCAAATAACCTGATCAAGTCCACACAGCTCAGATGAAAGCCAGGAATCAAACCTAAATAGTCTGACTCCAGGGTCTGTGCTATTATCCAGTTTTGTTTTTCAGACTGCAGATTACTTAATAGGGACAGGCTCTCCCAGACTTTTGTAGCTGCTGGGGAGAGGGGGATGTTGACTGGCGGGCACATGAGGACGGGGCACATCCAGACCTCCCTCTAACCGAACACGGTTCTGTCCAATATGTGCCCATGGGCGAGATCATGCGCTGGGGTCCACCTGTTTCTGGCCAGGGAGCGGGGGAGGGGTGCACGTGTCATCATGGCGCACACACAGAACTCTGCTCTGGGAAAGTGACAGAATGGGGCACATGGGACGAGGTCCACAAATAAGCCTGAGGTGGACAGGGACAGACCATCGTCGGTTGTTGTTGCTGTTGTTACTACCTAGCGAGGAGCTCTGGTGTAAGGTGCCAGGATCGGGGGTATGTAGTTATGTTCATTACACAGTAAACTCTGGTCCTCGGGCCACAGTAGCCTTTGATCTTTATCTGCTCGCCCAGTTGTGGCCTGGCTGTGGAATCCCTGCTGATGTTGTCCCAGACAGCGACAAAGAGCCCCATGGGTGGGTACGTGGACTAGAGGTCCTGTGACTACAGGGCGGGGCGGGGGGCAGGGTTTTGGTCCTGAGTGTGGGAGAAAGTGAAGGGCGTTCTGTCTGGCCAGGTGTGTTTCCTGATGTATATTTACATGCATTTGCTTTGTTTCACCTTATTTCATTTTATTCCACCCCCCCGCCCCCCCCCCCCCCCCCGTTTTGAATAGTTCCTCCTTCCCACTGCCTCATGGACCTGGTCTTAATTGCCACTTGGCCAAGGATGACACGGAGACTGAGTGACCCACCCCAGGTCACACAGGGGAAACGAGAGTCTGCTCTTCCCTCTCTGGTTCCCCACTCACTAGTCCTGTCTCCTCAAACGAGTGGCTCTTCCTCCCGTTTCTCCCTCAGGTCTTCAGGGGAACGGGGCGGGAGAAGAGGCGTAGCCCCTCGCACCGCGGATACCTTCTCCTCCGCAGTCACAACCACACTTGTGCCAAGTTCCGATTCTGCTTGGCTCTTGAGGGCACTGAGCTTGGGGCTGAAGTTGCGGCCCCTTTGGAGTTGAAATTTGGTTTCCTCTCGGAAAAAGGCTACTTCCTGATTGCTCAAGAAAGAGAAGGACATTTTTAAAAGGATCTGCTGTTCCTGTTGGCCTCGACACCATCAGCCTACGTTTTGATGATTTCAGGGTCGATGGATTAAAAACATGTGGTCTGCGTTTCCCCTGAATGGAAGCACACATTGAACTTAAAGGAAAGTTGGAAAGAAAGAAAGAAAGAAAGAAAGAAGAAAGGAAGGAAGGAAGAAAGAAGGAAAGAAAGAAAGAAAGAAAGGAAGGGAGGAAGAAAGAAGGAGAGAAAGAAGGAAAAAGAAAGAGAGCAAAGAAAAGTGTTGGAGAAGCAGTTTGGGTTTTCTTCAACGCCCTGACTTTGAAAAATAGGCCTAAGGTATTTGCAGCCTACAAGCTCCAAATGGGTCCTCCAGGCTCTCCAAAAATGTCTTCAGTTGGCCTGGAAGCAGGGAGGACCTTGTGGGTCCCAGATTGCCCCAGGACTGAACCTAGTGTGGTTTTGTGCAGCTCAACACACTGGAGAGGCCAAAGGTTTGAGGACAGACATAAAGCTTTGACTTCCTCTCTTCCAGAAACCCCCTTCCATCCTAATTTTCAGCCAAAGTATATCAGCGTCCACCCAGTCAACATCTACAGAGCGTCTGTGTTGTGCCAGTATTCCTGGTGGCTTCCACGAAGGCCCTAGGGTTTGTCCATCCTGTTCCCGCTCACTGTTCCAGCCTTTCCAGCGGTGCCTGCTCTGACTGCTCTACCTGGCATGCCCTTTCTCAGTCTCTGACCGTCCGGTCTTATCCATTCACACCCACGGTGTTCACGCCAGGGCTTTGCCCAGGATCTGTGCTCTGTCAACACCTGGGAGAGACGCTGACGGACTTGCAGAGAGATTGGCCTCGTCCAGGACTCTGATGAAATCTGCAGTGGCCCCCCTTGCGGACTCCACATGTGGAGCTGAGCAGGAGGAGGTTGGCGTTTGCTCCCGCCGCTCAGCTCCACCCATCATTTTTGGAGCGTTTGCTCTGGCCCCTTCCCTCTCGTGCCTTGTTTACTGCAGGCAATGATTTTAGCTTAATGGAATAGGGAAGGAATTCCGCTTTCATGTGGTTGGGAAGCAGAGGCCCACACAGATATCCATGCAGTTTTATGGCCAAGCCGGGGAGTTGGTAAATTTGTTGAGGAGTGCCCTGATCCCAACAGCTCTCTGGGAACAAGGCCTATAAATAGCTCCTGCCAGTCAAAGCATAACGATTTCAATCTTCCTACTGTATAAATAAACGGTATTGTTCAGGAGTTCTTGGCTGCAGTTTTGGCCCGTACGTCTCGAAGGCTCACAGACGATCCAGCTGGAATTTTCAGCAAAGGCAAAGGAACTGACATTTGGGGAGTGACTACCGTGTGCCTGGCCTCCTGTGAGGCATTTCAGTAAGGAATCCCATTCAGTCCTCACGCCAAGCAGGAATGCACATCATCCCATTCAGCTGGCTAGAGACGGGGAGCTCACGGATGGATAGCAGGTGTGTGCCCGGGTCAAAGGCCAGTGACAGGGAGATGAATTCTTGCCTGCCAGAGTGCAGGACCCTGGCACCTTCCCATCCCCTCATTGTCTCAGTCATCCTACAACAACCTTGCAAGATCAATATTTTTGTAAGACTTGTGTTTTCCTTGGTAATATAAATAACACATGTTCTTTTCTTTACAGGGAAGTTTGAAGTGCGTAGAGAAAATTAAAATCACCTGTATCCTTGCCACCCAGAAACACACACATAAGTATGTTTTGCTTATGTTCTCCCAATGTTTAGACAGGTAAGTAGATAGATCTGAGAAGGAGACATGACCTTACAGATGCACATACTGATGGAATCACATTTTTTGAAATAAAACTGAGATAAGAGAGTAGGTTCTGGGTTTTTTTTTTTTTTTTTGGAAAGAATTTATTTATTTATTTGACAGAGAGAGAGAGCAGGGGGAGTGGCAGGCAGAGGGAGAGGGAGAAGCAGGCTCCCCGCTGAGCACAGAGCCTAGTACCCTGGGATCATGACCTGAGCTGAAGACATGCTTAACTGACTGAGTCACCCAGGTACCTAAGAGTAGATTCTGTTTTACAAAATTTTTCATATAACATTTACAACACAGTTTTTATTCCCATTTTCCATTGAGGCATTTGAGCTTGGAGAGGTGAAATGACTCATCTATGGTCACACCGGTGAGTAGGGCCCACTTCCCTTCCTGTCACCTCCTTTCTCCTCTCCTTCTCTGTCCCCATGTCCAGGTGCAGATCCTCTTCTGGGCATATGTCAACCTGTGCCTTTGCATTTTCCCATGTGGTGTGCACTGGATTGCTGAAGGTCAGTGTTCCAGTCCTGACTCTGTGACTCAGACAACTCAGTTTTGGTTCCTCTCATCCACAAAATGGGTACATTTTAATTCAAAGTTCTAGTGAATCTGAAAGTGTTGGGTGAAGAGTCTCTCCAGGTCATTTTTTTCAGCTCTGGGGACAGGGTAGAGCATGGGTGTGGGTTTTCAAAACTAGTTTGACACTGACTTACTGTGAAAGTTTGGGACAGTCACTTAACCTGAGTCTCAGTGTTCACATCTGCAACAGAAGGACAATGACAGCAACCTCGTGGACTTGTGAGGATAATAGTAATGATATTAAGAGATATTATTGAGTGCTTGCTGGCTGTCTTGGGCTATGCTGAGCTCTTTCCATGAATTCATCTACTTCCTTCTCAGAACAACTTGGTGAGGTTTAGGAAGGATTATTATCCATATTTTACAGATAAATCTGAGTATTTTACAGTAAATCTAAGAAACTGAGGATTGAGATCATGCACATGGGAAAATGGATCTAAGATCATGAAGACACTTTTTAACTGGAAACCATTTTTTTTTTTCTACACAAGACTCAAACCAGGCTTTTCATGAAGTTAGTATAGGACATTTTTCTCTATTACTATCCCTCAAAATGTATCCCACACAACAAAGGGTGGAATGAAACAACTTTTCACTTTCTTAAAAACAAGGGAAAGTCACAGTCCCAAACCATAGGACATAATCTATAGCTTCCAAAACCTGTAAAATACAGAATACCAGGAGAGTGTCCAGAGCTGGCACCCAACTCCTTGGACTTTGAGCAGGACACACATTTCTCTGAGTAAGTGACCCAGTGTTCAAAGGGATAGTCAGTCAATGACCCACAGTTATAAGAGCACCACCTAGGGCATGGGCAGGCGATGTCTCCCTGTAGACTCAGCTGGACATCTTGCAGTGTTGGGTGGTGGAGAGACAGGAGGAACCAACATACTGTTTTTAAATGCCCTGGACTAAAGCTCTTTGTTTAGGAAAGTGCTGGATATAAAGTAACATGGATAAGAACAGAAAGGCAGGAAATGCAAGGTCAAATGCAGAGACCTCCCGTGGTAAAGGCAAGCCCTTCTGGCAAGCCAAACAGGGTAGAGACACACCTCAGGGTAAAGGAAATCACATGTAAGAACAGAGGGGTTCCACACAGAAGTCTGTGTCTGCTTCCGAAATGACCAATTCATTACCTTCTCCCCTCTGCCCAGGTCAGCACACGACTACATGACTAGCTCCATTCAATCCAAAAAGATACCTAGAGGAACCAGCCTTTGACCTATATCATACTATAAAAATAAAATAACCATAAAATAGATGACTAGAAATCCCTCATCAAAAGTCAGATAAGAGAAATATATAGCATTAATTGTCCCAAGAAAGTAGTGGGAAAATGTAGACACATACTAATTAACAGTAAAAGTTAATAATAAAAATAACAACTAATTGATAAACATAACTATTAACAATATATAGAAAGTATGATTTTTTAAGGTAGAGCACAAAAGAGAAACTATAAAACAATAAAAGAGGATGAAAAGTGGGCAGAACTCGAGGGAAAAAATGATGTGCAGAAGAAAAATGTAACACAAATTAAGGTCTTGTTAGAATCTTTAAATATTAGAATGAACATCAAGGGCACTAATTCTAATAGACCCTATTGGGATTTTGAGCAGGATAGTCATCATGGGGGAAGACTCTGTATGTTGAAGGAAGTTTAGGATTTTTAACACTCATTCCCCCAAATGCCAGTTATGCAACCCACTAATTATTGTGTCAAACCAAAACACCGCCCCATTTTCAAAGCATAAGGATATTAAATGATTGTAAACGTGATATATCTTTATAATAAATAGGCAGACAAAATACATAGGACAAGGTCACAGAACAAGTGACACAGAAAAATGTTAAGTGATATAATTGAAGAAAACTTTACTGATATAAATAATGGGCTGCTCAGAAGGTACATCATGTCCCAAGAAAACGTGACACAGAATAAGCGACACCAATATATACCTTTGTAAAAATACTGAATATCATGAGTAAGGAAAGATGTCTGTTGGCTTCTAGGAGAAAATGCAAATCTTAAGGCATAAAGGACAAAAACAGGCAGGGTTACCTTAGAAGGTTCCACAACTATAGTCAGTGCCAGAACTGAATACTTATAAAGTGGTGAAGATAGGAATAAAAGGTGTACTCCATGAATTTTAAACCAAGTTACACTGTCTTTCAGATGTAAAGGTTTTGGAAATACTGACAAGCACACGCAAACTTGCAGACTGCAATACTTACAAATCTTTTGGGGAAACTAAACACAGTTCAGTTCCCAAATAGAACCCCCCAATTTATTTTGTACTTTAAATTGAGATAACATAAAGATGAACTAAAATAAGGAATTCAGGAATGTGATGTTGGGGTTACATGGGGAACATCATCATTAAATACAGGACCGAGACTGACCAACTAAAATCTTGTTCACTGAACAAAAAGTAAATATCAGAAAGCTAGACAATAGGTACACTGCTAACAGAAGTTGAGTGGTAGGGAGAAGGGAAGTGTATGATGTTAATTTTCTCCTCCTTCATAGCAGGGAGTTAATAGTCTAAAATTAAAATGTAATTTAAAGATGACTCTAGCTCAATGGGTGCTATAATCTCTTTTCTTAATTTAGAGGGATTTTTTAGGAAGGATCATATGCTATGTAGGGAAGAAAATGGATCTGGAAGAGGTCTTCCCATTTTACTTTAGTTTCCTTTTTCTTCTGTTAAATTCAAATAAAAGAGAATTTAGTATTTTAAAATATTAAAAATAGTGAGCATAATATGTTCCTATTTTTATCCCCTTATCTTTCTTTTATTTTTCTATCTCCTTTTCCTTTTATCTATCATTATACATAGAATAACGAATGGGTTGATATTTACCAAATATTGATGACCATTGTTTCTGAGTAGTGGAATTTTGAATAATTTTTTTCCCCACTGCCTCTTCGTACTTTTTCTTTTCTTTTCTTTTTTCCTTTTTCTTTTCTTTTCTTTTTTTTTTCTTTCTTTCTTTCTTTCTTTTTTTTTTTTTTTTTTTTTTTTTTGCATTGCTGGGTATTTTCACAATGATCATATGTTAAATTTATTAAGTGAATAAAGTCAATATTCCAAAAAAGAAAATGAAGCTATCATAATGGAAGAAAAGGCAAAGCTAATTTTATTTTATTGTCTTTCTAAGAGGGAGTTGTCTATCCAGCTGTCCTTCTCTGGACTCAGATCCTAATCATGGCTGTTAATTGACTTTACCTATCCCCAGCATCTTTTCCCAGGAATGTTTGAATTGCTTTACAATTCAGGTTAAGTCTAAAGGAAATGGAGCCATAGAGAGGAGTAAAGGACAAGCACACAACCCATGTATGTTAATAATGAAAGATGTATTTATTGAATGATGGTGAGATGACCATATGGATCCTGATGCCCCTTTCCTTGGTTAATTGTCAGACACGGAGGCAGGTATGATTAAAATAAATGTGTCTGTTGTGACTTATTTAGATATCGATTCAGTGTCATCTGCAGATTCATTTCCCAAAGTATGCCATAATAATAATGTGCAATTTAGGTTTAGTACTGTAGAATATTCTTTATTAGAACTCATACCTTCACATGCATGATCTCAATAACAATCTGTGGGAGCAGTAATGTCACACCTATTTTACAGATGAAGAAACAGAGGTTCAAAAGACTTACAAAGGAGTTTAACCTTCAAGCCAGAAATCTGAACCAAGATCCAATTTGTAGATGAATGTGTGGGAACGAGGACATTAGGAATGGACTTTAGAATTTGTTTCCTAAGTTAGTGGTTTTTTATTTTATGAGGACCTGACAAATCTGAGGATATGTTGTAGCCTCTCTCTCCATCCATGTCCTTTAGATGGTATCTGCTTTATACCACTAGGCTAAGATTGTGCATGTGACCTGAACATGGGCTCATAGTACATTCCATTGCCCTGGACACCATGATTATTAGTTCTGGGATGGGTGATGGCTCTTGATGGTCCATGGGAGTGAACACTGGGGCTTTTTCTGGTGTGACAAGCAAAGGGGGATTCTATTATCTGTGAGTGTAAGAGCAGCAAGGGTGATGGAAGCCTCTACCTGCCAAGGACCACTACAGGAGTCTCAAGAATAAAGCCAACACAGGGGAAAAAGAGCAGAGAACTGGAGATGGACTAGGTTTCCATTGCGTTGCTGAAGCTCCTGGATCCTGTCATGCCTGAATCTTTTCACTATAGACTTTGGCGATACACGAGACAATGAATCCTCTTTTTGTTCTATTGAGTTGGCTTTTGGGCACTTGAAGTAAAGTGGCCCTTATGCATTTGGAAACACCACACAAGGCAGAGCAGAGGTGGTAACTAGATCTTTTGACTCTCAGTGCAGACTCCTTCCGTCAGACTCTCTGGGATGCCTTGTAATAAACTCACACAGCATTTCAGTCCCCCTGGATGTGACTTTGTTTCTGAAAGAGGAAGACATGTTCATTTTGAACCCTGTGTCTCAGGAATGACTTTCCCACGAGAACTGCACTGTAATAGAATGAATGAATTAGAGCTAAAAGGTTGTCACTTGGAAAGTTTTGTTTTAAATGATCTAAATTAAGGGAACGGTCTTTCCCTTTTAATGTGCATATAAAATCACTGCACTTTCCTGCTTAACAATATAAGTCCCATTCTCATTATCAGAATCATAAAAATGAGTGAAATGACAGTTTCTTTTTAAAATGCAAAGTGTTTTATGCCAGAAGTTATGAGAAATTAGATGGAGATTCTCCTTCTATGCAGGTATAAAAGGGTGACTTCCTTTCTTTCAGTATTTTTCACAATTATGATCCAATTTTCTTGCCTTAAAAACAAGAATGGTTACATAAAGCATTAGCCAAAGAAAACAAGAAAACACACACACACACAAGCCCCTGCATTTTTATGGAGACAAAGAGAAGGCAGTGAGCTGTTCGGAAGGAAAGTTATAAATGTAATGTTGAGAAGACCACGTGATGCACATTAATTCAAAAGGGCCCCTTTATTGGATTGTGATCTGATTGTGTTTACAAATATATAGCCAGAAGGCTTTTAATTTTGGGGCAATTTCATTGTTCATAGATATATACCCAGCTACAGATATACATCTATGAAATTATGTGCTTATGTGTTTTAAATGAGATACAGTTCCTCTCCTTTAATGCAATAATGTTCCTATTTTATGATCTAGAGTTGCCCAAAGTTGGGGCAATTTTACAACAATCTTATTTGAAATATCATAATAGATGAAAGATGTAAATAATGTGATGTTTAGAGACCCGGTTAGAATTTGAATTCATTGGAGTTTAGCAACCGCTGGAGCTAACAAGGACAGACTTTATTAAATTGCACGGATTGGGTTTTTCTTGCATTTCCAGCCACTTCTTGCCTCCTTGCTGTTTATTTTTCTTTTAAGCCTGAGTTCAATAAATAAACCCAACTAACAATTAAAAAGTCCTCAAATGATTCTAGATTGAAAAATTCAAAAATAGCCTGGCTGGCACTGCATTTGCTGTGGAGTTTGATTAAACTCTCTAATTGCATTCGAACGGGCGGGGAAGATCACAATGTGTTGGTGCTTTTAGCATGAGCTGCCAATGAAAAACTTCAATTACCACTAAAAATGGAAAATGGTCATAATAGATAAATGCTCTTCCTATCTGAGAGCTGCCTTTTAAGAATTACGTAACTGATTTGGGTGAGATACTATTCTTTTCCTCTTGTGCTCTGTGGATCGATTCATGCCCTTGCTCAAACCTAGGAAGCCCTCCGTCCTCTGGGGGAAGCCCTTTGCCAGTAGACAGCTTGGCGAAAACAGCCCTTTTTCCGGCCAGAGACTGAATGTCCTCCGGTGGAGATAATGGAGTCTGAAAGTTTCTTGGATAGAAGGAAGAAGAGTGAGGAAGGTGGGTACTTTGGGACTCACTCTGGGGTCCACTGTTGGCTTGGACTCTGCTGTGGGAGGTGGCTGAATTAGTGGCAGGGTGGAGGGTGGCAAACATGGTCAGAGAACTGCCAGTTTTCAAATACTGCCTTAAACCAAGTTTGCTTCCTTCTTCTGGGAAAATGGACTCTCATCATATGGCTCAGTTCAAATGTTACCTCCTCCAGGAAGTCCTCCCTCCTCCTCTCCTCTGTGGTCCCAGGATGTCGTGTGCCCTCTATTGGGACAGGTCCCCATTAGATGAGATTCTTGTTCTGACCACCTCTTGCCTCCCCCTTGTAACTTTGGAAGCTCCCCAGGGCCAGAATGTATGTTTGGGTTTTCTGTGTCTAGCCTGCTGGACCCCGGGGCTGTTCATCCCATACTTTGTGCATCTCTCCCCCTCACTGGAAGGCAGGAGCTTTAGAATCACAGAGACCTTGGCTTCTGCCCTGCCCATTTTTAGCTGGGCAATGTCTTCACCCTTTGTGTCTTGGTTTCCGCATCAGTAAAATGAGGTTAAGTCTGTCCATCCCATGAAGTCACCGAGCAGGGTTACTGTATATACAGAAGGTGAAGGCAGATTGAAGGTGCCCAGGGCACATGGCAGACTCTCAGCAGATACCTCGTTATTTCTTTCTGCCTCTTTCTCCTGATTTCCCTCCTTCTACCTTTCACTGCCATGGTCACCATTCACTATTTACTGAGAGGTGGGCACCATGTTGATGGCTTTGCCAGATCATCTCATTTGATTCTCCAGTCTCTGTCCTTCCCCTCTTTGCCACATCCTGTCCTCCATTTTCTCAGTTCCTGGGTTCCCTACAGCTTCTCTTTGCATGGACCCTACAGAGAGGGCACCCAGCCTAGGCTCCTGGGGCCGAACCTATGCTTTTGCAGCCCAGAGACCCAATGTCCACTGCATCAGAGAGGAGTCCTGGTGTCTTCCCAGGAGACTGGCCAGACCAGACAGCACTGCCTTGAACCAAAGTGCTGCCCAGAGCCCTGCTCACCTTTGTGTCATGTGATCTTTGTACCTCTCTCCTTTCTCGCTCTGCTGTCTAGACCCTCCAAAGGACACTTCCACCTGACCCAGCCCTGGACTCCCTTGGTCGTGAGCCCCCCTGATGCCCTCAGCCATGCCTGTCTCTGCAGCTCCCCTGTCACGTTGGCTTCCTCCCATCATGAACCTGTCCACGTGTGACACCTTCCCTGGGTCCCGTCCTCTATTCTTTCCATGACTTTCCATCTCCTCCTGCCTTTGCAGCCCTTCCTGGCACCCCTTCTTCCTATCCCTCTTCTTTCTCTTCTCCCCCCTTTCTCACGGGCTATAATCAAGCCCCAATTTTTTTTAAAAAAGGATTATTTATTTATTTGTTTACTTTTTAATTTATTTGAGGGTGGGGGTGGGGGGCAGAGAGAGAGACTTTCCAGATCTCCAGGAGACTGTGCTGAGTTCAGATCCCAACAAGGGGCTCGATCCCACGACCCTGAGATCATGACCTGAGCTGAAAGCAAGAGTCGGCCACTTAACGGACGGAGCTATCCAGGAGGCCCCCAAACTCCTAATTTTTTTTACGGCAAGTCTGTCATTTCAGACATGCGCAGGACAGGGCTGCTGCTCCGGAGGAACCCAGACCTACCGGGGAAGCAGAACAACAACCTATGACCACAGCACCCGACATGCTGCCGAGGCTGGGCGAGTACAGTGCTGTTCACAGAGGTTCACATAACCAGAGTGCAAGGTCAGGGTGGGGCGGGTCAGCTTCGTAGTGGTGGGAGACAGGTGCCGGGGATCTTCCTCAATATAGGTCAATAGGATGATATGGCAATTCATGAAAAGCTAATGGGATCTGAGGCTGCGTTACAGGGAGTTTAGCACTTGGATCGAGGGAGAGGGAAGCATGCTCTGTTCTGCATTTTTCCCTACACCCAGGCATTGTGCTACTTCAGACTGGGGAGCCAGTGCACCATAAAGAAGAGAAAACGGAGACAGTTATGGGAAGGCGATCAGCCGGGTTGGGGAGAGGCAGACATCTGGTCACCCACATGGGTGGGCAGGACGGAAGGAAGGCAGGGGATCACGGCTCACCAAGGAATTTTGCAGTATGGTGATGCCTGTGGTGCTTGGGGGCTGCCCGAGTCAGGAGGGCTTGAGGGCGAGCGGGAGGCCCATCACCAGAGAAGCTGACTTTGGCACAGGCTAACGGGGAGCTACGACACCAGCTGAGCTGACTCCACCGGCTCTTGTCTGAGGGAGACCCTACCTGAGCAGAGAAGGTGCAGAAGCAGGGGGCCCTCATCCTGCGGTCACCCCGCACGGAGAGGTGAGGTCACTGGCCTCCACTTAGCCTCCTTGCTTCTCAGCCTCTCCGTGGTGGGAAGCTTTGTAAGGTGCAACGGCGGTCTGTGGCTGGCCCTCCCGCCCTCCCTCCGACCCTCACCGATGGGACAGTCTGGGCTCTGGGCACTAGGTTCTGACATCCCGAAGGGCCGAGACTTTTCCGCAAGGGTCCTCTTATATGGTGTGGGTAACGTTTTGTGTTAGGACTTAGGATTTTCTTCCTTTGCTCCTGCGTTCACCTGGCTCAGGTAGAGGGAAACACGGAGAGTGCTGAATGAGCCACAGAGGTTAGTTGTGTCCGCAGCCCTCAGAGGTCCCGAAGGAGGTGGGGGAGAGCGCCCGTGAGGGCTTCTTCCTCCTCTCCGTGTGAATGCCGCCCAGCAGAATCCGAGAGTCCTGCTGGGTGTCTGGCGTGGGCTTTGATCTACCTTCTTGACTTCTCTGTTTTCTAGAAGCCACCAGTGTCCTTTCCCATCTTCAAACCCAGCAGCACAGGCCGCATCTGCAAATCTCTTTCGGAATCTGACTCCTGCCCTGGGCCACTCGGATAAACCAGGATGATCTCCGCATCTCAAGGGCCTTACCGCTGTCAGTAAAGTCCTTTTTGCCATCTACAGTGACAGGCTCACTGGGATGAGGACGTGGCCTCTTCAGGGGCCTTTATTCTGCCAACCGCAGGACTCCAGCGGGATGCCTGCAGCTACTGTCTTTCATGCCACCTCAGGACGAGCAGGGCTTTCAGCTCTCATCTCCCACATGGTGAGGGGCAGGCTTCTCAGCCCGGTGCCCAGCATGCTCTGGGATCTCATCCCCACCAGCCTTGTTCTCCTTCCTCTACAGAATCCACTTGCTTGCTGGGCCTTGGCGGTCCCTGTGGCGCCCTCGGGTCATCCGGTGCATTTCTCCAGCCATGGTGGTCCCCGAGCCTCAGTGTGCCTTTCCCTGAGGTCTATCCCACCCACAAGCAGCCACACCCAAGCCTGATCTTGGCAATTGTTCTTCTGTCCTTCTCCTGTGCCTCTAGGCCTCGGGCTGGTCTTCCTCCAGGGTGCCTGTTTGACCGGAGTTCCTGCTGACTTCTTCCCCCAACCATGTCCTGGGCTGTCTGAGGTCGCCTTAGCTCACTTCTGGAGCAGAGAGTGGTGACCACCGCATGGATCCACCTTTCCAAGTGCTGAAGTCAGCAGGGGCAGGTCTTCTGGAGAGCCCAAGTGAGTGACCCGTGTGCCATGACCATAGGCTGGTGCTCCTCTTAAACTGATCCCTGGTGGCTCTTAAGGTAAAGATAGAAATCCCCACCACCGTGCCCCCGGGCCTGCAAGATGTGGTTCTCTCTCGTTTTTGCCCGGCCTCCCCTGAGACCAGCTACAGGGGCCGCCTTGTTCTTCTTCAAGGATGTCTTGCTCCTTCCTGTACATTGACTTTGGCTCATGTCTGCCTGGTCCTCCCCTCCTCTAGTCACTGGTGTCTTGCCTACTCATTCCTCCTACCACCTTATCTGAAAACCCCTCCTCCCCAGAGGTATCCCATATGTAGCGACTCTGGCATACAGAGATTTGAAGGCCTGGCACCCTCATGTCTCTTTAGGGCATCTGAGCAGTTATCCCAGATTTGGAGCTCCTCATGGGACTGGCTGATGCCATTCTTGTGGCTGGCCTCTGCTCAGTCCTTCTCCCCTTGCTCTCTTACAGGTGTAGATCCCATGAGCTCACCTCAACAAACCTCTCACATGTACATTTCATTCCATAGGCTATTACCTGGGAATCCGTCAAGCAGCCAGTTTTGATGGAGAGGTCCTAGGACACAAGCTCTACAGTAGGATTTTGGAGCCAGATCGCCTGCTGACTGACTGGCAATGAAAACCCCGTCACTAGTAGTCGATGCCATAGGGATGGACACTGGAAGGCTGTAACGATATAACTGTTAAATCTTTTTCTGGTGGGGATGTGGGATGGGATGTTGGAGGAGACGCACTGGCAGGTGGAATTTCTCAGGTGAGGAGGGACGGAGAAGTCATTAGAAGTATTATGGAACTGCATGGAGCACTGGGTGTGATGCCAAAACAATGAACACTGTTATACTGTAAATAAACAAATAAAAAAAATTAAAAAAAAAAAGAAGTATTATGGAACTGGATGCTTGTTGCTGGGGGCAACCCATGCATTACAGAAACAATGCAAGGCAAGGGTGATTAAGCACCAATTAAAGGGTAAATGTGAGGGCCAGAGGGCAGCAGATAAGGAGACTCATCCTCCTGGAGGGCACAAAAGTTGAGGACCAGGCCCAAGTCTTAATTATAAGATCAGCAGGGTGTTACAGAAGACATTGAATTCTGAAAGTGTGCAGGTCAGCGATGCCAGGGTCTGATCCCTCATTAGGAAGGAGCAGAGCTCATCATAGCTCAGTATCTCCCTCTGCCCAACCTTGCTTCCTTTGCTTCCTTAAGCTACATTTTTCTCTTGGCGAAATGGTGCGTTTCATTGCAGGACAGCCGCCTGGCCTGGTAGAGAGCCAGCCAAGGGTAAGAGCAGTACAGAATGGGGAGCTGAGGGGAGACTGATGAGCACAGCACGCGGCCAGGAAGCCGGGGCAGCCACGGTGGCTATAGTTTGTCCTACTAATCTTCCTCTTACAAGCTTTCCCAGGAAACAGAGACCAGCCAGGATCCTGGGACAGCTGTTCCCAGGGAAAGGGAGCTGTGCTTCTGAAGCGGATGGTCCAGGCGGCACAAGAGGGGAAGCGTAGCTGATACGGTGACAGTGAGCTGTTCCAGCGCCCACTTCAGGGCCGGGACACTCCTGTGCTCAGGTGCCTGGCATGATGGTCAGATCATCGCTGGACATCATCTCAGCCAAAAGGAGCTTCCTTGTCCAAGGTTACAGGCCCTCATCCAGGGAGATGTCTGGTGAATGCCAGGTACGGAAGCCCAGCCCCTTCGCCTGCAAATGTGACATTCCGATGGTCCAGCCCAGACCCGGGGCTTCCGGTGGCATCTGCTGCCCCGCCTCTTGCAACTGGATCACAGCGCAGCTTCCCTCAACTCCCCGGCCACCCTCCTCACGTGCTCCCCGAGCACTCCTCTCTGAGTCTATGCACAACCCTCAGGCTCTTACTGTCCGTCGACTGCTCAGGGGCCTGTGTCTGTGCTCACCATCAGGTTTGGGGCTCTCGTCCCTTTCTGTTTCCTCTTGGATTAGTCTTTGAATACAAAGTTTCTGTTCCCTGACAGGGGCCCCCTTCACTTTCCCGACTCCCTGCGGGGGGTGAGGGGGGTGCTGCTGAATTCTGTGCCTGCCTCCTGTCACCTCCTTCCCAGGGCCCATTCCTATCATTCACTTCTGCTACTTTTCAAGAGCCTTGGGCTCCATCCTCTCCTGTCCGGTCATCTAGCTACAAGATGAATCCTGGTCTTGCAGGATGAACGGGGAAGGAGAGGAGGCGTGCACTTGCTGAAGGACAGCCCCCGGGAAGAGGCTCCCTAATGTTCACGTGCAGGAAACTGCCCTCGTGCCACAAAGGCATTGCTTGCTCCCCAGAGCCTCCCTGCTTGACATGGAGGAGGGATGAGTTTGAGCGGTAGTGTCCGAGCCACTTTCCCTTCTAGCGCTGTCTCTGTAGATGGATGGACCCCTCCAGGAGGGCTTCATCCCTGGGGTGTATGAGCTTCTCCTACAGGCCCCCAGAGTCCACTTTTAGCTGGAGAGTTAATGGCTGGGCTGTCAGGCCAGAGTTAAAAATGTTTTTCAAACATGGGAGTTTGGGAAAGCCCCAAGTACGTTTTTTTTTTTTCTTTTTTTAAAGGACAGCTCTCTCTTAATTTCCAAGCCTCCTATGTTTTGAGGGACCTTGAAAAAAATGGTTTGGATTCATTTATGTGAAGCTCATCAAAGTGCTGTTTTGTCCGAGCAGTCGCTGTAAACTGTTCTGTTTTTTTCTCCATGCCCGAATGATTTACACTCCACGAATACCAGCGGACGGCCTCGTGCTCTCATAAAGGAGTTCAGATTCTTTTCTAAATGCAGACTGTCCGATGTCCTGGAGAGATTTCAAAGCTGGCACAGCAGATCGCCTCTCAGGCCTAATAATTTCCATGCTTACCCCTTCATGAGAAGGAAGAGTATTTTGGAAGAAAATGTCTTTTTTTTTTTTTTCCTTTTGGTAGCCGTAAGAGTGCATTATGAAAAGAGAGCAAAGGCAACGAATTATCTCCCCAGCTTGTGGCTTTGCTGCAAAGGCCTCTGGGAAGCTCTTTTATACATGCCTTGCTGTTCTAGCTGACCACATCCTGCAACTCCGCAGACCCGAGGCAGCCAGTGGCAGAGCATTAAGTTTGCTTCTCATTGGAACCTACGGGTCTGTCTGAGCCTCTGGGAGAGAGGGGCAGCTGTGACCGTGTTCAGCCTGCCCCAAACGGGGAGGAACTGGCTGAGCATCTTCTCGCTCTGGGGGGCTCTCACACCTCCTCTCTTGCTTGATTATCTCCACAGCGTTGTTGACTGAGGATCCTTGTGCCATTCCGCAGACACGGAAGGCAGGGCATTGCAAACGCTGGCTCGATGACTTCAAAGCGCACTTTCTTCTCCTGCAAATATGGGCATGGTTGAATGATGGCTGCTTCTTGTCTCAAATGTCAAGGATGGAATATGGATGGAAATGGCCTGAAGGTGGCCACTTTATGCACTTGACAAAGCCATGAACTGGGGCCAGGTTTACAGCCTGGGCTGGGCAGAGTGTAGGATTGGACAGAGCACTCCTGAGCTCTGGATTTCTGCGTGTGACATCTGGTGTTGGGAAGACCAGTGAGCAAAAGCACGTGGTGTGCTCAGCCCAGTGCCAGCCAAGCAGGGCAGGGAGCTGACATCCATTATTTTGGGGACGAGGGGGGGCCACATTCTTTCCTTCCTCCCTGGCTCGTGGCTACTGGGATCAAGTCAGACTCTGACTGTCCTGGAGCATTTTACATGGTGAGAGGGCACGTGTGAGGATCGTGTAGTGGTGTGGGGACAGGGACCTAGGAATGGCTTCCATTGTCTTGACTCCACTAGATGGGGAAACATGACCTGCTCTGCATGTGTGCCCCAGGGAAGAGCAGCTGCAGATGGTGGGGTGAACCTAGAGGACAGTGTTCGCTAATAGGCTGACCTGGTTCTTGGATCAAGACATCGCGGAACTCATTGGAGTCCATTCAGCAGAGATAGGCTTGAGGTCTGAATTATCACTTTCACAGCCTTGCTGTGGGGTGTGTGAGTGTGTGTGAGTGTGTGTGAGTGTGTGCATGTGCACGCCCACTTGTAGGCAGAAGGGAGGTAGAGTTGAACCCCGTGTTGGCAAGACTCTTCTCAGCATGGACCTTAACTTAAGTACATTATTCTTCCGTCTCTCCTTCCTTTCTTTCTTGCCTTTGGCAGCGGGTCTGTGCACAATCCATACCTTTTCTGCATGAAATATCTGGTTGATTTTCAATCCAACTTGGAAACATCACCTGGTTAGAGAGGGATCTGGCTCGCTTGTGTGTGGAGCTCATAGAGCTGAGACCAAGGAGCTCCCTAAGTGCATGCCTGACCGCATGCCTGCAGTCACCAATGGAGAAACTGAGGCACAGAGGGATGGCAGGTTGCCAAGAGTCTCAGAGCTTGCTAGCAGATGGGGTCTGAAGCCAGGATTTTTTACATAGTGTTTTTTTTGAAAATTAAAAAAAAAAAAGAAAAACAATTAAAATCACCTCATATTTCTACCGCCCAGAATTAACAATTTACCCTTTTCCATACTCATTTCAGTTATTTTTCTATGTGTATGGTTACAGTATTCTGCACGTCATCTATGAGGACACTAGACACTTTAACAACTACAAGGACCGTACAGATAAATCTACAGCTGTGCCCCCCCAACATGATTCCCATCCTGGTCCATTTCCTCTGCCGCAGAAGTAGCCGTTACGGAGAGTATGATGTTTTCCTTCCAAGCCACCTAAAGCGATGCACATCTCCCCCAAAATATGTATTGATGTGTTTGTGATTAAACATTTACGTATTTATATGAGCAATATTATATATGACAATGCATGCAGAATCGTTAGCAACTTACCTCTGTTTTCCCCACTGATGTACTTCTGGAGATCCGTTTGTGCGGACAGATCGAGATCTGGTTCATTTCCCTCCATGGCTGAGCAGATGCCTCTGCACGATCCTGCCGCTTCTTAGCTACCTGCATCCCTGTGGGTTACCATCAAGCTGCCTGGCTTGCCTGTCAATGGGTTTCTCAGTAACAAGCCTGAAAGCCAGAAGGACTCTCGTGGCTTGTTTCTTCCCATACCTGAAATGACAGGAGGACCCCGAGTGAGCCACATCACATCTGTGCTTCTGTTTCCTTATCTCGGTGAAGACAACTTGCCAAAGAATGATGCGGACAGATGGGAAGTCTTGCCATAGCTCTGGCTGCCTCTACATCTAAGGGTATAAGGACAAAAGCTCCTGTTCCCACCATGGGGCTTGTGTGGGAGGAAATAACTATCCCCTTCCAACTTTGTGTTGCTCCATTAACATGTGTTAAGTTTTGCCGTGGGAATTCCGCACACTGCGACACCTCAGGATATCCTAGTTCTGCAATAGGGAGGTCATCCCAAGGAGTGGATAAGGAGGACGCTCTCCTGCAGGGTGAAGTCATTGCCAGTGTCTGTCACCTTGGGAACAGATGGATCCTCAGATGGGAAGAGCTCCAGGCATGGGGTGGTTATGCAGAGGACGAGGTATTTCCATAGCCACTCCACTCTGGGAGAGCAGCAAGCAGGAGATGACGTTTCTAAGATTACAAAGCAGGGTTTGGAAGAGCCCTGGAGGTCAGACTCAGGCCTTGGTCTGCTGTTTCTGGGCTCTTTGCACTCTGCCATTATGAAAGAGGACTGAGTGAAGAAACTTTAGCTCAAGGGAGTGGACCGCTGATAATGCAATTTCAGGCAACAGTAAGAGACCAACAGCAGGTGAAAGGTTATGAACTCTACTGAGGTAGCTGGGAAAGACTTCCTATGAGAGGTGACATGGGAGCTGAGTTTTGAAGTATGAATAGGAGTTTTCCAGATGAGGTAGCGAAAAGGTCACTCTGAACAGATGTGCAGGTATAAAAAGTCAGGGAAGAATTGGGGAATGAGAATGGTTCAGTGTATAGAAGATGGAAAGGATGTGGGAAAATTGGAAACCTGGAAGGATCGATTGTGGTATGACTATATCATGAATTCTGCAAGGGACCGTAAGAGAATTAAGAGCAGGGAAGCAATGGAACAAGATTTGTGGCTCAGGGAGATTCGCCACTGCGTGGAGGACAGAATGCAGTTCAAGGTAGAGGGATCAGTGGATGTTGCAGGAGTTCCAGTGAGAGACGCTGGGCATGGTGTTGAGAGCAGAGGATGGAGAACCTCTAAGGGAGATGGTGGTAGGAGTGGGAAGACAGGGAAGCAGTAAACCCAATAGTTACCAAACATAGTCTACACACATCAGCTTGTAAATCGTCATCTTAACTTTGTGATAGGCATTATTGCTGCCATTTTTCAGATCAGACGACAGACTCACAGAAGTTAAGTAAACCTCCCCCCCACCAAGTCCTGCAAGTCTGAGGGAATTCCAGAGTCAGGAATGTTCCCCTACTTCCTGGCTAAGGGAAGAACAGCATTCAGCAATCCCAGAAGTCTAATGCTTCCCCCCTCGGGGAACCTGTGATCATCAATCATGATGTTGACGGCCTTCCCTACTGCTTCCCAGCATCCAATCTCCTTGCATGAGATTTGGTGTGGCCATATGCCTGTTTCTGGCTGTTGGGCTGGGAGTGGAGCTGACCTACGTCACAGCTCACGGTTGATGGGAGGCCCTCCAGCCCCACACAGCTCCGGGGTGACCGGGGATACACACTGAGTGACCAGGGATATACAGTGAGATACAAATCTCATCAACCTGTACACCTGAGTAACAGTGTCTGGGGATACACACTGAGATGCAAATTCTGGTGACCAGGGATACACGCTGAGATGCAAATGCCATCAACTTGGACAGCTGAGTAATGGTGGCCAGTGACCATGTCACCAGAGTGTCAGTGGGAAGTAAATATGTGTCACCGTCAGCCATGGGTGTTTAGGGTTATTTGTTACTGCGCCACAACTGTGCTGTACTGACCAAAGGTGATGCCATTCCCCGGACGGGAGGAGAGAAGGGAAGAGCAGGCTGAGAACAAGGGCATGGAGAAGGACATTTCTGGATCTGGGAAGACAGAGATGTAGCAGCACAAGGTGGTGAAAGGAAGCCAGGCTCTGGAGATCAGCAGACCCAGGTCCATTGTCACCTACTGTCAGAGTCTTTTCAGGCAAAGCCCCTGCCCTTCAAACCTCGGTTTCCGTGGACGTGCAATAGGAAGAGCTGCGATCAGGCCTGGTGATCGCCACCGCGGGGGTGGCCAGTGCTAACAAACACGGAATTCCAGCAAAGAGCCCTGTCCGCAGGAAGCATTCCGCCAGCTGTGGCCATCATCTTTAGAGGATGGGCAGAATATAGGTGGAGAGGTGGGCTTGAGAGGTCAGACATCTTTCCTTTCTTGTTTCCTTGAATTCCTCTAGGACCGAGAAGGGTGCCTGCACTCCCTAGGCATTCATGTTATATTGACCAGATAAGGGAAAGAATAAAATGTACTGTGACTATTTGTTTTATGTGTCCTTTCCCCCTCATGACCAGACTGCAGACTTTTTTTTTTTCCTTTAAAAAGAAAGGTAGGTGAACTTCATTATCATTTTAAAATTTAAATTCAATTAATTAACATATTAATTTCAGAAGTCTATTTCAGTGATTCATCAGTTGCATACAACACCCAGTGCTCATTCCATCATGTGCCCTCCTTAATGCCCACCACCAAGCTACTCCATCCCCTACCCACCTCCCCTCCAGCAACCCTGTTTGTTTCCTAGAGTTAAGAGTCTTCTATGGTTTGTCTCCTCTCATTTCATCTTATTTTATTTTTCCCTCCCTTCCCCTATGATCCTCTGTTTTGTTTCTTAAATTCTACATATCAGTGAAATCATATGGTATTTGTCTTTCCCTGACTGACTTAATTTGCTTAGCATAATACCCTGTAGTTCCAGCTACGTTGTTGCAAAAGGTGTGATGTCATTCTTTTTGATGTCCGAGTAATATTCCATTGTCTATATCTATCACATCTTCTTTATCCATTTGTCTGTTTGATGGACATCTGGGCTCTTTTCATAGTTTGGCTGTTGTGGACATTGCTGCTAAGAACATTGGGGTTCAGCCTCTTATATTGTTCATGGGAATGCAAACTGGTACAGCCACTGTGAAAAATAGCATGGAGGTTCCTCAAAAAGTTAAAAATAGAACCACCCTATGACCTAGAAATTGCACTACAGTGTATTTATTCAAAGGATACATACTGAGGACTCTTTGATGGGAAGGACCTAGATATCAGGATTCACCTGTTTCCTCAATGCCTAGTGACTATCAGATCTCAAGAAAATTTCCTTCAAAGAATGAGCCATCCCAGGATTTAGAAATATCCAGATATGTAGGCCATTTCCCCCTGATGCACTGACACCAAGCCTAATTTTGGTGTTCAGGAAGCCCCCTCCTCTCACAGCTGATAGGTCTCTGTCCTGCCCTCCAGTCCAAGTGCCTAGGAAACGCCTGTTCGCAGGACCCATATCTCCCGCCCATTCTGTCCCCCCGTCTGGCAGCATCTCAGAGGCCCAACGACTCCCTGTACTCAGACCCACCCTGCAGATGGCCGTGTGCAGACCTTGGCAGGAGCAGATCGGCAGGCAGTGTCATTTCTTCCCAGGCAGACGTGTATACAGCAGATCTGTTTATCAGGCGACGCCTTGTTGTAGCCAGAGGTGGTGGCTTAGCAGTGGCAGAGGCACGGGCATTGCCTCACAAACTTTGGGTTACTAAGGTGCGCCCTTGGCCTCCGCAGGCAGATAAGCACCTGCATTGGGGAGAGAGCCCTTGATCCCAGGCAGATAAGCTCAGGAAAGGATGAAAAAACCAGCAACGCAACAACAACAAGAAGCTGAACCACCCAGTGTCGGAGGCTTTTTCATGTACACATGGGCGTGTTCCCTGTCTTCGCCAACACACGGGGTGATGCAAAAGCTCTGATTTTGATTTTATTTGGTGGTCACGCAATCATGGAATGGGAGCGTGTTAGAGCTGGAAGGGACTTCGGGCATTGTCTAGCTGAACCTTTTAATCTTCCCAGTGAGGACACCGAGGCCCATGGAGCTGTACTGACTTGTTCAGGATCATCCGGTGAAGCTTTGGCAGAGCTGGAACTAAACTCTGGGTCTCCAGACCCCCAGGCCTGTGATCTTTCCACCACATGGGATTGCCTCACAGGCAGCCACCGGCCTTCTCTGGTGCATCCTGCAGGTTGTCTTTTGAGGCCTCAAGTGTCCTCTGTGATAACATTGTTTGCCTCTTCTGCATTCAGAGCTAGATAGCTCTCCCCGCCCCACATTGGGTTGACCAGTTAGCTCAAGGTAACAAGGGCTGATATTTTCCACGCCAACTGTCCCAAGCCCTGTTGTTCAAACAGAATTTGAAAGAACCGAAGTCCAGATCAGAGGTGTGACTTTCTTAGGGGAAACAGCTAGCAAAAATGAAACACAGCTAGGTCTAAAATCCCAGCACCTTGGTTTCAGTCCTCTCTGTAGACAGTGGATTGAAACCAAGGTGTGAGTGAGGGTGCGCTGCAGAAGGTTTCTAGACTTGCATCTTTCCTTTGTGTCCTTCCTTTGGAAAGAAAACCCATGTGTCACTGAAATGGATTCTGTATCGAAAATATCATTGTTCTTCTTAGGCACCCCAAGACTGATGGATAGATTAATGAATCCTTAAATGGTAGGATTTTTATGGGGGTATCATACCACAAAATGTGTTTTCAAACTGCTTTTGAGTTATTTTTCTCTGTAAATCTTGGTTTCTGGGTGCGATCTGGGAGGAGAGTGAGACAGAGAAATCTAGATTTTGGTGTAAAATCATTTCTACACAAATGTGACAAAGCCGTCAGCAGCAACCAGCTGATAATATCTCAAGAATCACAAGTACGATTGGACCATCCCAGTCTCAAATCCCATGACTGCAACACAAAGTCAAACGTACTTAAAAATGTTGTCTAAAAGTATGTATTAAATACCCATGTGTGATTAACGAAACTAAAGAGCAGAGACATGTTTCTAATGAAAAGTCACAGTCTTCGGCCACATCACCCCTTCACATCAATCCTAAATCAAACACTTTTAATTCTCTTAACCCTTTTTGATTGCTTCTGTCTTGGTGACAAATTCCCTGTCTACACATGTTAAATGCATCGATACTGTTATTTTTGATTGATCAAGTTAGGATGTCATGGAGCAGCCCTCTTCTGGAACAGATAATCTACTCATCTGGACCAGCAAACACACCTTCTCCCTCCACCTCACTTTATGTATAAACACACACACACCCACATGCACAAACTTTTAGTTGCTCTATGAGTTGCCTTTATGAATTTCAATCACTTATCTATACATTTTGTATTCCTTCAACTACGTACAAAGGCATAGAGTTGGCTATAGTAACATTCTTAGTTTTTCCCCTTTAATTTTTTTAAAGAAAGATTATCCACATGAGAGTTGGGGGAAGCAGAGAGGGGCAGAGGGAGAGAGAGAGAGAGAGAGAGAGAGAGAGAGAGAATCTTAAGCAGATTCCCCACTGAACTTGGAGTCCAAGGCAGGGCTTGATCCCATGACCCTAAAATCATGACCTGAGCTGAAATCAAGAGTCAGACACCTAACTGAGCCACCCAGGTGCCCCAATCCACCTTTTTTTTTTTTTAATGGAAGTAGATATTGGCTCCTTTTTTTCTGTGTGTGTAGGATTGGCAAGTAAGTGTCTGGATCCAAGGGTTATTTTCAAACCTACATCCCACTCCTGACTTCTTGTATTTGATATTCCTTGTTCTGAACCTATCAGGGCTTCCTAGGCCCACCATCTCTCTGAATGTTCTGGAATGGGGCTTCTTTGCCCCTCTGATTGTTCCTTCATATCTTTCTCTCCATTTTGTAGAGATTTGTTGAATTCTCTCTCTTTCTTTTAAAGTATTTATATTTTTAAAGTGTTTTGCCTTCATTTTAACAGTCTCAGGATGGAGAGATAGTGCATTTATCTGGCCATGCTTTTACTTTGCAGGTTACAGTGATACCTGCCTTTCTTCAGCCTGACCAAAGGACTCCTGTCTTTTATCAGTCTCCCTGAAAGTTGTGCAAAAGGTTTCTATACTTCCTGGATCTGTCCCAGTGATCTCTGGGCATCTCAGCCAGGGTGGCCCAGACTTCTGCCCTCTGTCTATCTGCTGGTATGGGCAAGCCTCCCTCTCGTCCTGTCCAGGAACAGATCTCCTTAGGCAAGCAGAGGCAGAACAGAGGCTGGTTAAGCTTTAATTCAAATTCAGGGATGGCGGGAGGGAAGGATGAAGTATGGGATAATGTACAGGCATCTGTAGGCTGACACAATCCTTGGGTTCCTTACAAGTCTCCCTCCTGCTGCCATGTCCTGAGGTCAGCTCGGATCCTACAGTGGGAGGGCCCTCCTCTGTTTCTTCAGGGAATCAGCCAATGCCCCCTCTCCACCTCCTTAGGGCCTAGAGAGAAGAGTCCATTCTCTCCTCTCCAGTCCAAGTTTGGCTGTCCTGTCTTTTTTTCTTCTGGAACAGACTTCTTGTCAAAATAAATGATGGTAGAAATGTCGACTCTCTCCAGAAAAATCCCAAACTTCTTTTTTTTTTTCCAAAAGAGTTATTTGTTTATTTGTTTTAGGAAGGGTTAAGAGAGATTGAGCATGCACAACTGAGGGGAGGGGCAGCGGAAGAGACAGAATCTCAAGCAGACTCCTTGCTGAGTGTGGAGCCCTGAAGGGGGCTCGATCTCATGACCCTGAGATCATGACCTTAGCTCAAACCAAGAGCTGGATGCTTAACCAACTGAGCCACCCAGGTGCCCAAATTCCACCCTTCCTAAGAATTTCCTCCCTGCTTTTTGAGGGCAAACCCAGCAATACCTCCTTGTCTGGGAGTATTCTCACCATTTATTCTGACTAACACCAGGCTCATGGAACATCTACTCTCAATCTGCCTTACCAGGTCCTCTTGAGGTAGTCAGGTTTGCACACACTTTATTTTCTTGGATTTAGACCCTCATCCTAGAACATCACTATGTAGATTCCTTCCTCTGAAGTTATCTTACCTCTTCAAGGCCCCACTTCTTAACCTCCTCTCCCAGTTCTCTCTTTCCCTCTGTTCCACAGGGCCTTTGCATTTGCCGTTCTGTATCCTGGAATGCCCTTTATTTGAAGGGTTCCTGCTTCATCTTCTTTAAGTCTTTATTCAAAATTCCCCTTGTCAACAGACCTTCTCTGATTACTCTACTTTCATTCACACCTATCCTCACTCTCCCTCACCTCCTTTCTTGTTTTGTTTCTCTCCATACCATTTTATACCCAGTTTGTAGCATACATCCTACGTACCTACGTTTATCATCTGTGCTCTCCATGACGGCAAGAGTTTTTGTGTGTTTTATCCAATACTGCACCCCAGAGCCTGGAATAGTGTCTGGTACACAACAGGTGCTCAATAAATGCACGTTGAATTGAATATAAAATAGTGTGGTTCACAAGTACCAGCTGCAGGCCTCTGTTAGACCCAAAGGAACCTCTCTAGTATTTTTACTTTACTTTATTTTATTTTACTTCACTTTAATTTTATTTTATAAAAGTATTACCTCCTTTCTACAAGGGTAAATTCAAATCTTCTAAAGAACAAACAACAGATCAGAACCCCCTCCCCACCCCCCCACCAACTCCAAGTGATGTTTTGAAGATTCCAGGAACAATTTTTCATCCAGGCTGAAGCATAAAGCACGTCTTCCCTCCTGGCCTCCATCCCTTTCCTGTCCCTATTGAGTGCCCCATCCATCCAGCCACAGGGAGAGGACACCCAACTCACCTCACTTTACAGAAGCTGTGGTCCACCTGGTACAGACACTGAGTGGACTTGAGTGTGGGAAGCAGTCCTCCACTGGCAAAAGTCCATTTAGCGGCCAACTTATTGTGACTTGCCCTTCTCTGGAGTCTGAGCATACCTTGTCATATCTGCCTTGGTCCTCTCACCAGCTCTCCCCTGCACTGGCTGAGTGACTTCCACGTCAAGCTGTGTCCTCATCTGTAAATGGACAGAGTAAAGGTTGCTCTGCTACCTTCCAGGGTTGCCGCTAGTGCACAAAGCTAGTGCATGCGAACAAGCACAAAGCATGGGACAGGCCCTCCCACTCGACGAGCGTGCTGTGGCTGGGGGTGTTGGCTGCGAGTTGGGAGACTGAGACCCCACAGGGCCTTGCTTCTGCTGCTCTGGGCCAGGCTGAGCATCCAAGGGGTGCAACCATCCTTACTTTCTCAGCATCTGAGGCTCACCTCCCTTTGAAAGGAGAAGAGTCACCAGAGGGTCTGAGAAAAGGACCATCATTATGCCAGGGCCAGCAAAGACAGAAGCTGGGGCCAGGAGCTGGTGTCCTCAGGTGAGGATGTCTCCCCACTGACACCTAAGACCTGTCCTATCTCTCCGACATGGTTAGAGTCCTTGAACAAACTATTTCTCGAAGACATGCCTATAATTGATTGACTTATTGATAGACAGCCTAACGCCTAAGCAGACAAGGTTGATTTCCCTTCAAGGGTCTGATTAAGAGAAATTTAACTGATGTGGAGAGGGGCTGATGTAGAGCGAAGCTGGGGTGTGTGGCTAAGGAGGGATGGGTGTGGAGAGGAGTATCTGTTAGCCAGTGAGTGTTCAGCCAGTGGGAGGTGCAGCAGGAGAGAGGTATGAAGTGGACAGCTGAGCTGGGGCAGTGTATCAGAACAGCTCAGGTGCTGATGATGAATTAGATAATAGAGGAGTACGAGGTTAGAGAGGGAGGCTGTGCTATATTATAGGTCCCTGGATGACAATCTAAGGACATCTCTGTTGAGCATTAGGACTTTGTTCTCTCTCTCTCTCTCTCTCTCTGTGTGTGTGTGTGTGTGTGTGTGTGTTTCCACTTTGTCCTAACCCACTTTGAGACTCTGATTTTTCATAAGGAAGGTCTTCTCTTGGACTCCTCACCTTGTAGGCTCTGGGTTTTGCTTTATGTCCCCCGTCCCCTCCAAGGGTCTAAAAATGCAAGATCAATTCTGCGGGTATACCAGATGTCCTCTGGGCCCAAGTGGTGGTACAGATCCTTTTCCTCCTCCCACTCCCACTTTGACTTCGACCCGACTTCCCACTGTCTTACCAGCTGTTAAAGCATTTAAGAAGATGTCTTATATGTTATATCTGGAGTTTTCATGGTCTTCAGCCTGCGTGGCTGGCTCTATTCCTGCAAACAGAACTCTGCTGTTGCCTGGTTCTATGGCTACTACAAGGGGCTACTCTGCCTCAGTTTCCTTGCTCCAAGAATAGAAGGAAAAAATCCTTTCCCCATGGGTTGACTCTAACATATATGATATTCTTGCAATGATGCTAACTCCGTGGTCTGGAGTTTAAACAAGGCTCTTACAGTTAGACTCATTTGGAACTCAGGACAGGGGAGGAATTTTGTCCTGATTTTATTGACAGATGTCTGAACTGCAGGGTGAAGAAAGTAACCCAAGGTCCCCTGGCTGGGGCAACGTCAGGACTGGAAATTTGTTTTTGGATTCCATATCCTATATGCTCTTCACTTCACAGGTTCTTTCTCTTACCAGGAGCCACAAAGCACTATGTAAATGGGGTTGATTTGTTTGATCCAGCTCAAGGATATAACCAGGCTGTGTGGGGCTGCATACTAGTCTCACCGGGGTTTCTCAAACTGGTTGTAGGTCTGGATACTCAGAGCCCTGTTTCACACTGTGCCCTTCAGCTCAAGAACAGAGCGGGATGACAGCCAGGACATTGCCACAGACAGGCGTGTCCTTCTCTCCCAATCACGGACTAGGTGAACTGCTCGAGAGGAAAGCATTTCCCCCTGTCCTGGATATCTGGTCACACGTGGTTAAGGAGGAGGCTCTGAACCTTGGATTTTCTCTCCAATCTTCTTCTTCAGGTAGAAAGGGATGGGTGGGATGCGGGACATGATGACTCGATGACTCCGTGGCAAAGGAGGGTGACTCTGTACATGGACATGTCTTGATACACAGTATTTCAGACTGACGTGGGAGAAGTCTGGGTCCTAATGAACCTCGATGAGATGGATTCTATCACAGACCCAAGC
Organism: Meles meles; assembly: GCF_922984935.1. Classification (NCBI taxonomy): domain Eukaryota; kingdom Metazoa; phylum Chordata; class Mammalia; order Carnivora; family Mustelidae; genus Meles; species Meles meles. Next base: position 145,619,565 of record NC_060071.1, on the reverse strand, counting down.
GCAGGTCTCTATTCTGTTAAGACTTAATTTGGTCTTCTCATGTCAAAGCAGAAAAGAGATGCCACTGCCTCTCCACCAACTCCAAGACACCATTTATGAAAAGACAACGTCCCCACAAAGCCGTCCAGAGATGGGGGCGATGCAGGAGGAGCCAAAGGAGGCGAGAAGGGAAGGGGGAATAGAAAGGCAACCAATAGACCTGGCGCTTGACGCTAAAGGCTTAACATCAAATGCAGCCAGAAATCCATTTCCACAGTTTTATTGGCCATTCCGGACGCCTCATTTCAAAGGGAAAGATTTGAATTCAGAGACATGACGTTCCCTTTGTTCTCTTGCCCTCCAGCCTTTGGTGCAGTGTGGACTGTACTACAGGGAGAGGGTGAGATCAAAACCCCTCTCCGCTCAGCTACCTGCCCCCAGAGCCGGCCCTTGGCATGCTTAATGAAATCGGCTTCGCTATAGATTGACAATGCTCTGTCAATTATAATCATTTATCTTGGCAAGCAGAGCATTTGAACACTTAAAAGAGCAGGGGTTCAGCGGGCCCAGAAAAACCAGAATAAAATTATACTGCATGGTAATCAGAGCGAGAGTATATTGCTCATATAAAATTTTACTTTGACTGTTAGAGGGACCGATAGGATTTTACATCTCATTTTCTGCCCATAGGGTGTGTGTGGTTCCATTTGGGTCACTTTCTGCTAGCTCTGACCTAACAGGGGGTTTGCAGTGTGGGAGAAGGAGGGGCTGTGTCCGTGGAGGAGGGGGACCCAGTGAAGTTTTGGGCCATGTTGTCACTGCGGTGTTGGGCACACCGGCATGGATGTGCACTGAAAGTAAGATAGTAATAGGAAGTAACAGGATTTGAGGCAAGTCCTGGTCGTCCCACTTGTTGACTATGTGAGCAAGGACAAATTGTTCCACCTTGCAGCGCTTTATTATGTTTTCTGGGTGACGAAGGATGTCTTCTTCTTTTTTTTTTAAATTAACATATAATGTATTATTTGCCCCAGGGGTTCAGGTCTGTGAATCACCAGGTATATAATTCACAGCACTCACCAGAGCACATGCCCTCCCCAGTGTCCAAACCCCAGCCACCCTATGCCGACCCCCCAACCCCCAACAACCCTCAGTTTGTTTCCTGAGATTAAGAGTCTCTTCTGGTTTGTCTCCCTCCTGATCCTGTCTTGTTTTATTTTTTTCCCTCCCCACCCCCCACGACCCCTGCCCTGCCCCTCAAATTCCTCATATAAGAGAGATCCCACAATAACTGTCACTAATTGACTTTTCACTCGGCATAATACCCTCTAGTTCCATCCTTCTTGTTGCAAATGGCAAAATTTCCCTTTCTTTTGATGGCTGCATAGTATTCCATTGTAGATATGTACCACATCTTCTTTTTTTTTAATTAATTAATTTATTTTTTCAGCATAACAGTATTCGTTGTTTTTGCACAACACCGAGTGCTCCATGCAACACGTGCCCTCCCTATTACCCACCACCTGTTCCCCCAACCTCCCACCCCCGCCCCTTCAAAACCCCCAGGTTGTTTCTCAGAGTCCATAGTCTCTCATGGTTCGCCTCCCCTTCCAATTTCCCTCAACTCCCTTCTCCTCTCCATCTCCCCATGTCCTCCATGTCATTTGTTATGCTCCACAAATAAGTGAGACCATATGATACTTGACTCTCTCTGCTTGACTTATTTCGCTCAGCACAATCACCTCCAGTCCCATCCATGTGGCTACAAAAGTTGGGTATTCATCCTTTTTTTTTTTTTAATAAACATATAATGTATTTTTATCCCCAAGGGTACAGGTCTGTATACCACATCTTCTTTATCCATTCATCTGTGGATGGACATCTAGGTTTTTTCCATAGTTTGGCTATTGTAGACATTGCTGCTATAAACATTCGGGTGCCCGTGCCCCTTCGGATCACTACGTTTGTATCTTTAGGGTAAATACCCAGTAGTGCGATTGCTGGGTCATAGGGTAGTTCTATTTTCAACATTTTGAGGAAACTCCATGCTGTTTTCCAGAGAGGCTGCCCAGCTTGAGGATGTCTTCTTTATAAGAGAATGTCTCCCTTATAGGGCTGCTGTGGTAGGTAGACATTTTCTCCTCGCATAGTGTTATAGACCCTGACTTTCACTTGGGTGCAGGTCCACCCAGAGGACACTGTGCCTCTTTGGGGAGGAATCAACTGCGGGTGGGAACCACGAGAGCAACCCCAGATAAATGGGAGGGGCCGGCCAAGAGAACCCATGACTTGCTTCTCTGCTCATGATCTAGACAGTAGGAGGCTCCAGGGCACAGAGCTTGGGGACACTGTGCGAGGGATCTCTTGGCCTCAGTCCCACACACCTCTATGTGGCACCTGCCTGGGGAGCTTCTGGTAGCACCCAAGCCCCCTGAGGTGTGGGCGGTGGCTGTTGGAGGGCTGCAGGACCCAGGGGAGCCCAGACCCAGGACGAGAGGACCTTCTGATGAAGAACAAGTGAGCAAGGCAGCCATGGGCCTCAGAAACTGGCTATGAGAACAGCAGAAGCTCACCAACGCCAATGGGGATCCTGAGGGCCTAGGCTCCCCTGAGGCCAGAGTGACCTCTCCCTCTTAGTCCGTCAGACCTTTCCTGGACAGAAGGAATGGGGAAAACTCTGATTAGACTGGGTTCTTCCCAGAAGGTGCCCGTTTAAATCAGAGGACACTGAGTCATTACAGACGGGTGGTTTTCTACCACCGGCAGGAACGACTGAATCCGTTCCTTCTGCACCCCAAGACTTGCCTGTGGGCACGTTTAGACCAGCCACACCGTTCTTGTTCTTCTGTTGTAAACTGTGGTGGGAACTTAGGGAAGTGACGTCAAGCTAAAACCCACTCCAGCAAAGCAGGAAAAGCACCACCTTTCTGAGTGGTCACTCTGGGTGACTGGCCACTCTAGGTGGCCATCGACAGAGTGGCCACTAGCCACTAGCCGGTACTGTGTCTCTGAGGACAGAAATGGAAGGGACACGGGTGTGCATGTCCTTGGGGTCTGGGTGGGAAGGGCGCGCGTGGATGATTTTTACAATAGTGGGGGGGGAGGGCAGCCTGTGCTGGGCATTTGAGGGGAGCCCGCTGAGGATACACTCCTGGCCAGACCTTGACCTAGGAGGTCTGACGTCCACCTTCTCCTCTTTGCCATCACTGTGCAATGCCGGGGGAGGGGTTATCTGTCCTTTACAGTTGGGGAAACCGAGGCTTGAGAGAAAAAGCCTCGCAACCAGGAAGCAGCAGGATGGGCAACTTCTTTTCATTCTCCCAGGGATGCCTTTGTTCCCTCTCCCCACTCGGGTCCCCATACCCCGGCCCCTTAGTTTTCAGGGCTGCAGGCCAATTTGCTGTAAGTCTTAGCTCTGGACAGCTGTGGCCAGCTGTTTAGGAAAAGGGCTTTATGAGGCCAAAACGTTGGCCTCCCCAGGCTTACTGGATTTCTTCACTTATGCTTCTGCCCATGAGGGGCCCTGGCAGCTGAAGCTGGACAATGGGGTGGGGGCAGGGTGGGGTGTTCTGTCTCACTGTCTCCTCAGCCGGAGCCGATGCGGGTGCTGGGGTCTGGGGTCAGTTCCCCCAAAGGGAGCTTCTCCATATCAATTACGACAGTGACCCCGTGATCTCCTAACCCACAGGGCTGCGGTAATGGTTGACAGAGACATGATTTAATGAGAGTAGGAAGCTGCTCCTTAGACAGTCACATAGCCCAGAGAGGTTAAGTCCCTTGCTCAAAGTCACACAGCACTTTGGAAGCCAGTTTGGGCCAGAACACATCTCCCTGGCGCTCATGTCACTCTTCTTTCCTTGACACTCACATTTCAGTCCTCAGACGTGAGACAGCTTACTCTCTGGGACCTTTCTAAGAATATTTCCTTTCCCTAATTCATACATTACAAATGTACTTCATAAATTAAAAAGAAAAAAAAATCATACAGCCACTAGGAATGAATGACGCTATTGTAAAATGACATGAATAGGAATTAAAATCTCAAGCTACATTTTTTTTTCAGGGTGGGTTTGGGGAGACACTAAATCTCTCAGTGGCGAGTGGGATGCATTATGTCCTGAAGGGGAGGGAAGCAAATGCCTGAGTGGGAACAGTGCCCTTTGAAAGGGTGAAACGGGAGTGTCGAGGTTTGTAATCATGCTCCCCAGAGAGCATGCATAGCAGGCTGCGGAACAAGGGGCCTTCTGTGTGGGGTCAGGCAGTGGGGGGCCATGTCAGCATCGCGCTGGCCACAGATGGGGCTTTGGGAAAAGGGCTGGACGCAAACATTTCCCAGACCCCCTTCACCCTCCCTCTCCCCCTCCCTCCATCCTTCTTTCTCCCTCTGCCCCTCTCCCTTCTTCCCTGCCTCAGTCTTCTCTCCCAGCACCTGCTCTATCCGGGCATGCCAGGATGCTCTGTTAGTACCAGGACATTTGAAGATCCCCGGTGGGACTGCTCATTGCCCAAGCTGCCTTTCTGCTCAGAAGGACGCTGCCCCTCGTCTCTGGTGGCCCGATGTCCTGTTTTCTTGCAATGCTGGCTAGACCTCTGTTTCTCCAGGGAACTGTTTCGGCTCTTTCCCCTTTGAGTCTTTTGGGTGATGCCTCACACGGGCATGTACTTGCCACACGTCTCACCTGATTGTCCCCACAACACCTGTGGCGTCTGGGTGTGGGCTTAATAACCCAGTTCTTGGATTGTACATGATGCATGCTTATTGCTGATGGAAACGTCCCCGTGAGCGGGTGGAAGGTAGCCCTAGCTTTTGGGCACAGAGGCTGAGGTGCAGACGTATTGGGTAGGAGGGATGGACCATCATGAGAGGTAGCGGCGGAACTTGAACCCAAAGCTCCCAAACTCCAGCATTCCTGTTGTCCCCGACCCCAGGGGCAGGCATGACAGTGTCCTATTTGACCCTCTCTCGCAGCCCTTCTGAGGGTCTTGGTTCAGAGTTTTTTGTGGACATCTGGCCGTGGGGTTGCGGGGGAAGACGGTGTGATCTGGGGTCAGTCCATTTCCGCCGCATGTGAGCCCACAGCGAACGAAGCCCTCCTACGGCACTTGCCAGGGGTCATGCTCTAAGAGCTTCTAGACCAAGGAACCCCATCTGCCTGCGAGGAGGATACCGACACCATCCACCTTCCCCAGATGAGGCCGCGAAGACACAGAGAGGTCATAGCACTTGCCCGGGCTCACCCAGCAGGTCCCGGCAGCGTGGGGTTTCCCTCTTCGGCGGCCTGGCTCTGGCGTCCTAGCTTCTGGGAGGGGACTTGAGCTCAGGCAGGGAGAGGCAAGAAGCAGGCAGGGTAGGCTCAAGATCTAGTGGCTTCCCCCCTTCGCTCCCTCTTCTCTCACTGCAGGGGGAGCTGCTCCTGGCCAGGGCACACCGGCCGTCCCCACTTCCCCACAGCCCAGGGCATGAGGGTGGGGGTGAAGCCGCCGCTCGGGGTGCGGGGCAGGGGGGCGCTGAACTGGCCCTGGGCCTTATGCAGTACGCCAGTGTGACAAAGTCAGGGGCCGCACGCGTGACCCCTGCGGCATCCTGCTGGGAAATCGCTCTTGACTGGGGTACAGGGCACTTGGGAACTGGGTCTGCTTTGGGGTTAAGGGAGGAAGTTATCCCAAGGGCTCCACTTTGAGGCTATTGACACAAAAAAGACAAATCTCTGTGTGGTCAAAAAAACAACCCAAAGATGAAACTGATCATGAATTTTGTTTAAAGCTTCCCAGTGAAATCTACAGCCAACTTTCCCAGTGTCATTAAACCACTTTGCCTCATTCTCTTCCATTCTGCAGAATAGTCTCGATTGGGGGTGTTCCTCTTACATGTCCCACCATTGCCTGCATGGTTTGCATTTTCCATTAGAACAGCACCACAATGAAGATGGCTGGGCACACTTTTGCCTTTTGGACAAATCCAAAGGCAGTTTCCCTTGATAGGACTACTGGCTCAGAGAAGATTCCATCAGTTTTAATACCCATGGTTATCTCTGAGGTTTGGAGATGGATGGATTCCTGAACTCAGTTGAGTGGACCTTAAAGGAATGTTCTGGGGAAAGAGACCCAACACGGATTAATGACCCTCAAAGTCATTGTTGTATTGCATTTAATTCAATGGACTATTGAGTGCTGAGGGATGGGAATTTGTATTGTATTATAATTATTACATTGTATTGCATTATACTATATCCACAAGGTGCTGAGGTGAATCCAGCCTGTCCAGGTTCTTACAGCAAGAGGAGTCAGAGCCCAGGTCTGTCAGGTTGGGAAGGAACCTCACTAGCATAACACACCTGCAGAGCAGTGAGTTTGAGGCCACCACCCGCCCCCTCCTGCCCCGGGTACCCATGATTCCTCCGTATCTTATGCACATGATTCTCCCTTTGCTCAACACTCATGGGAGACTGGACGAAATCACTGAATCCAGAGTGCAAAGGACTGACTTCCCCCAGGATGCTGCAACATGGCTCCTGTAAATTCCATGAAAGTGTTGACTTCGTCCTTCCATACCAAAGGAAGAATAAGTTGCCATGGCAACCATCAAACCAGGCTTTTCTTGAACCTTTCACTAACGACTCCCCATGTCTTCTACTTCTCCCGTCTCACTTTTTGTGCATGAGATAGCTGAAGAATATTCCCTTCACTTTCTCTGCACTGTGTCTGTGCCCACCCCAAGCAAGTCTGTCCTTCAAGGCACATTTCCCCCTCCTCCAAGAAGGCCCCTCAGCATGCACCCAGCTCTCTTTGATTTGCACCATAGTTCCTTCCCACAGTGCTCACTAAGGCTCTCTAAATCAGTTGGAATTCATGTCTTTATTTATCTAATTATCTATTCCTCCAACCATCCACTCATTCAACCAGCATCTGCTTAGCATCTGTTTTGTACCAGGCTTTGTGTTCAATGCTGGAAACACCGACCAACCAGTTGACAAACAAATAATAATAATAATAATAAAATAAAATAAGATCTAGTACCTGCCCTCAAAAGGCTCATAATCTCTTGTGGGGGGGAGGCATTAACCTGAACTCAAATGCAGTTTGAGTGTGGGAAAGGCAAGTTTCTAATGGAGCATGGCACAGGGGTCCGTTCCTTTTGTGTGGTCCTGGAAAAAGCTCTCCAGAGAAGGGGGCAGGGAAACAGATACTTACGGGTGAATCAGAGCCTCCAGGGTGGCTTGGGTGAACAACGACCTCCAGGCCTTCCACTGGGCCTAGGTAGCTTTTGTTGAATTAGATGAAGTCACCTCTCTTGGGTACTTTAGTATAGTCAACAACCAGCACAACCGTAATGGACAGTCCTGTTGGTCACACTCTCTCCTCTACCATGTCTGAGCGTATATCCCAGACTTCTTTGTGGTGGGTACAGAGGCCCACTTGGGCTGTGTATCTGGCTTACGAGTTGGTCTTGCGTGATTAGGTGGTAGCTCTCTGCGGACAGAGTGCATTCCTTACCTTTGTGCCACTCAGCCCCCTCCCCTCCGGTGGCACTCAAAACATTAATGAAACATTCCCAACATTAGAGAATTTCATACAACTTTTAGTGGTCTTTAAATTCCAGCCGATGACCCACTATTCACAATCACTGGGGAGAGAACGTAACAGATACGCACACATACTTTCACTGGGAAGCTCTGGTTCAATGGGCCTGGGACCGGGACGGAGGGTCGTGGTTTTTAAATACTTATGGTAATAACTAATTCTAATGGGGCTGAGTGCCAGGCGCTGCTGGAGTTTATGCCTCACCTTTCAGGCATGTGAGGCAGAGATGATCTCTGAGTCTTACAGATAGAGAGACAGATCCATGGAGAGAGTAGATGGCCTGCCTGAGGCCACCCGGCTGGGAAGGGCTCAGTGTAAGGGCTCAGACCATGGACTGAGCCCAGGTGGACAGAGCCCGGAGCCCTTGTACTGCAGGTCTGAGTGACAGCATTGTTCCAGAACGGCAAAATCTGGGAAATCTGGAAATACTAGATTTAGTATTAGGAGTCACAACCTCCGGACTTCCCATTTTAGATATGGGAACACAGAGTTCCCAAAGGGCAAACAGACTTGTTCTATGTGTCCGGCGTGTCAGCCACAGGATTCCGACAGCGAGGTCCCGTCACCCACCCGCCAGGGCTCCATCACTGGCTAGTGGAGATTCATTCTCACCTACAAATCACAGACGGATGACAATAATAATAATAACAATATAAGAATAAGAATAAGAATAAGAATAAGAATAAGAATAAGAATACCAACACATTTGGCTGGTGTTTCTTTCTTTTTTTAAAAAAGATTTTATTCATTTATTTGACAGAGAGAGAGAGATCACAAGCGGGCAGAGAGGCAGGCGGGGGTGGTGGCAGCCTCCCCGCTGAGCAGAGAGCCCGATGCGGGGCTCGATCCCATGACCCTGAGATCATGACCTGAGCCGAAGGCAGAGGCTCAACCCACTGAGCCACCCAGGCACCCCTTGGCTGGTGTTTCTGGGGCTACACTCTGGGCTACTTAGTTTTTGGGCGCTATCTATTCTGAGTTTCTAAATGCCCTTGAGAGAAATAGCATATCCCTTCTTTAAGGAAAACAAAACTGTAAGGCAGTGGTTCTCAGTCGGGCGTGGGGCATGGGTGGTGATTTTGCCCTCCATGGGAAACATTTGGCCATGTCTAGAGAAATTTTTAGGTGTCAGTACTTTCTGGCCAGGAGGCAGCGGCTAGAGGCCAGAGGTGCTTTAAAACATCCCACAAGGCACAGGGCAGCCTCTTCTGACAATGTACTATCTGACCCCAAATGTCCATGGCACCAGGCTGAGGACTCTGCTGCCAGGCCACCAGACTTTCCTCTTTACCTGGTCAAAGGGGGGCAAAGAGAGAGGGGTGCAAAGCCATGGAATCTCGGTTCACAGCTGACTGCCTGCCAGGGTCTCAGGCCACAGTGGGAAGTCTCCCACCTCCCAACGTCCTTGGCACTGCACAGAAGGTGGGGCAAGGCTGCCTACCTTCTGGGTTCTTCTAGGGAGATGCTCCTGCCTGCAGAGTGTCCAGCGAGGCCAGAAGACACATTCCAAAAAGGCAGCTGTTCTTACTGTAAATAGGATAAGAGGCTCCAAGTGTGAATTCCATCCCACCCCGAGCTGAGCCATTTGTCACCTTGAGCAGTGACCTCCTTGACCTCCAGGGTCCTCATCTCTTAAATGGGCACAACGAAATACCTATCTCTCAGGGCTGAAGAGGCAGTGGTACTGGACAGCTGGCAGGGGGGCACAGGATGGACGAATGAATCCCATGAAGTAATGGTCCCCTTGCTGCTCTCCCGGGGTTGAGGACCGGAGGGCAGGGCAGCACCCACTCCTCCCTGCACCAATGGAAATGGACAGATCCAACAGGTGGGGCAGGAGTGGGGGAGGCGGAGGGAGGAGAGAGGAGGGGGAGGGACGGTTGGGTAACCAGCGGGTTAGGAGCGGTTGGAAGCGCTCATCGGGTCGGTAGTACCAGGACGGGACTGGGGGAGAGGGGAAGTCCTGCAGGCAGGGTGGGGTGACAGGGATCAAACCTGCCACATTTTAATTTGGAACCAGTGCCCCAGGGAGGGATTTATAGTTTTTTTTTTTTTTTTTTTTTTTTTTTTTTTTAAAGATTTTATTTATTTATTTGACAGAGAGAGATCACAGGTAGGCAGAGAGGCAGGCAGAGAGAGTGAGAGGGAAGCAGGCTCCCTTCAGACACAGTCATTCTGCTTTGTACAAACAACCCCCCTTACCCGACAGCTGTCAGAGTGGGGCCTGCACAGAGAGCCCTGTACCGTCCCCCGACAGTGGGCGGGGTGGCCTGGATGGAGAGCTCTCAGGCCCCGAGCCAGGCCCCACCGGACACCGTTCCCTGCGTGCACGCCACAGCCTTGAGCGGGGTTTTTTTCTCAGGGAGGACGGAAACTTTCTAGAAGCCCACAGCTTCTCTGGCCTTTGTGCATGAGTGGAAAGACAGACGGACGCCTGGCACGGGGTCTGTTCAAAAAAATGAGCTCCAAGAAGAGGAAGAATGAAGCTGAGGGAAAGCAGACAACACACGAAGAACAAAGGTAATAAGGGGAATAAGAAGGAATCAGTTTATTTTTTTTTCCATTTTTTAAAGAAAAGATAACCACAAAAGTGGAGAAACTCTAAGAAGATTTTTTTCTTTCCTCCTGGTAATTTTGAAGCTTTGTTTTAGTAACATCCCATCAGATCACACTCACCTCTTGACTCGTTGGTCACCTGGGACCTGGGTGTACAGTCGCTGAGTTGGGACAGGAACGCAGGGAGAGGCAGATTGTCCCTCTTGAGCACAGCGTTTGGCTCACCAGTGGGCCTTGTTTCCGTGTGCTCAGTCTCCGACCGGGACCAGTCCTGGGTGACAGGATGGGTTCTTAGCCAGAGCACGGAAGGGAGTCTTCCCTTGGTCCCCAGCCCGGCCCTTGTTCTGGTCCATGGATAGGGGATGGGGCCCTCGTCTTGTAGCGCAATCGCTCCCCACGCTGCTCACAGACAGGAACCCCCAGATCCTGGAGTGTGGTTTCTTACCCTTCCCTCCCCCAGACTGATTCAGTCTTTTTAATAATGAAGATGCTGCTTTGAGTCAGGGCCTGAGTCAGAAACCAGGAGTGGAGAAACCCTGGCTTCCAGGTGAGACAGAGCTGGGGTTAGGACCCAGGCCACGCTTACACTACGGGGTGCCCTGAAACCACGCAGTTAATCTATGACTCAGTTTCCTCGTCTATAAAGTGGGCAGTAAATATTAGAAACAAAGCATATAAAACACAGAGCACCTGGGAGGCAGTCAGCAATGGCAGCTGCTGTTGGAGGCATTATTGGAGAAGCACCCGTCCCTTCCCTGAAGGAAGGGAGGACCCAGCTGTCCCGAGCTGCTGAGGTCTGTTACGGGTGGGTCACCGGGACTTTTGGAGGAGGGTGCTGCCCGCCAGTGGGGTAAAGATCACACTCCTCTCCTTGTGCTTTGGAATAAACAGTTCCCTCTGATCTTAGCTGCCCTCACTCCCCGGGAGCACAATTTCAAAGGATCTCCGTGCAGCTCAAGCAAACCTCAGTCATCTTTGTGCACAAAACACCCACCCAGGCTATTTGTCTCTGTCCCGAGCGCTTGGCACGGCGCCCGAGAGGAGCCTTCAGAAGGAGTGCTTAGCAAAGAATGCTGGCATTCAGAAGGGTTGACTGTCCGCCGTCGGACAGCCCCACCCCTGTACTCTGCCCCGGGTTCTTGGCAGCTCCCGTTAAACCACAAGACAAGTTTTATCATCTGTTAAACCTGTCGTTGGGAAAAAAAAAATGACTTCAATAAAATATTTCAACAATTATAGTCCATTTTAATTAGGTGTGTGCCACATAATTATAGATTTAAAAAAAATGTGTAGGGTTTCAAAACCCAGCACCCTGGCCGCACGGAGTGAGCTGCTCCCCCATGGAGTTTCCAGCTGAGTTTTCCACCCGAGGAGACGCTGCGTACCTGGCCGCCCCCCACCCTCCCCTCCGACTTGGCCCAGTTACCTCCTTTCCATCCCGACTTACACTTCCATCTGGAACCTCGGAGTCCTGTGGGAGAGGGACTGGAGGGCAGGTGGCTCCCGGAAGCCCGCAGGCTCAATCCTGAGCTGGAGGGAAGGCCCGGGGAAGGTGGGCAGTGGGAGGGAAGGCAGGTTCCGTGGACGAGGGGTCTGCAAGTCTGGGGTCTCCTTCTGGTCCCATCATGATTTGGTGAGAGATCCTGGGCCCTTGCCTCCTGTTTGTGACTTCCCATTTCCTATCTTTGAAAGGAGAGCGTTAGACCATCTTTCTTAAACTCTTTTTTTTTAGAGCAAGGGGAACCCACTTTGTGAATTAGATTTTGAAAGAAAAGCCCAATGTGTGAACAGGCAGAGATAGAGGTGCTCGGGTCGAGGGGGACATGGCTCTGAGCCTTCTGAGGGAGTCCTGGTGGGGCCTTGACAGTAGCAAAGTTGGAAGACGACTGGACTTGATAATTTCTAAGATCCCTTCCCAGCTCGTTCATTCATCCACCAAATATTTACTGAGCACCTGCAATGTACCAGCCCTGTTCTAGGTTCTGGACGGATGGCAGGGAGCCAGGCCTGCCCAGGGTTCTGGCCCTCCAGGGGACTTCCGGGCACCGACCGGAACACGGGCGAGGGCTCAGCATACCCGTCTCTGCACGACGTCCTTCATTTCTGCCAGGGAGTCCTCAGAATAACCCTGCGGGAGAGTCATGACCCCGCTTGCCTGGGAGGCTCATCCAGGCTGGGTAAGTCCCCCAAGGCCTCGCAGCAGCTCAGAGGCCGTTCCAGAACTGTGCGTGGGATCCTGGGGCTCCAGATACCGTGACCTTAGTCAGGACCCCCCAGCCTCCTGCCTTTTTATTTGTTCACTGGGCAGCTGCCAGCCGAGGTGGGGACTTCCTTTCCTTGGCCCAGGAGCCTGCTCCCCACTTTAAGTGACTGTCTCCCTCCCCCCACCTCTGCCTTGGTGAGTCTCCCACCCCCCACCCCTCCCATGCCCCTGGACACGGCCCTTGTGGAGAAGCTCTCTTGTTGCCCCTGTATGCCCTGACGTCTGCTCCTGTCCCCCCCAACCCCGGAGAGCCTCATCTCTCCTTTCCCTGTCATGGGGTGAATCCTTTGCTTCCTCCTGCTTCGTGAACATGTGGGTGAGATTTTGAAGGGATGGAGAGAGCCAGCGAACAGAGGCGTCAACGAGAGGACAGAGGAAGGTGTCCGTGGGCACGTTCCTAACACAGGTCAGCGTGGAAACCAGGGGAGAAACAGATGAGTGGGGGTCTGGATGGTGTGGGAATTAATGAGTGAGCGAGTCTACACGGGGCTTTGCCTTCCTGCATCTCCGCCTGCTTCTGCGCTTCTCTCTGAGCTCATACAAGTCGGAGAAATGCCTGAGTGGAGCCGAAGTCATTGAAGCTTCGGTACGTGGAGAGAGAAGACAGTGGATGGAGGAGTGAACTGGCGAGTGAGCGAGTGACACCTTGTGTCATTACTTAGCTCCTCAGGCCCAGGCCAGCCCCCCCCCCCACCCCGAACAAAACATGGCCAGTGAGTGAAAACCCACCCCTGACTTCTGCAGGTAGCTCTGGGCCAGCAAAGGCTGTGAGGGACAAGGGTGGACACCCGAACTCGTCTGCAGGCCTGGCCAATGACTCACCGACTCCCGAGCTTTCCAGGACTTTGTGGAGTGTGTGTCTGGAGAGGTTCTCCTGTCTTGCCCAGGGAAATCCCAGGAGCCTCTAATTCACCCAGCTGCTTGGGGATGGGGGAGAGTGGGGGAGAGGAGGTCATGGCCAGGAGCAGGGAAGGGAGTTGCTGTTGGGTTTTGCCATTGTGCCGCTAAGAAAAGCCAAGTGATTTCTAGCAATTCTAGGACAAATGTTTGCCTTAAGGCTCAGGACTCTGATGCCAAGTTTCAACCCAACCAAATACTTCTGGGACTGGGAGTTCTTGGGAAAAAGAAGTGAAATGGTGGGGCGGGGTGGGGCGGAGGAGGGGAAGAGGTCAGGGCTGGAAATGCAGAATGTCCTTTGAGGACCGTGGTCCTGCTGGTGGACCTGGTCGGGGAAGGGGTTGTTAAGTTCTGTTCCCGGCAAGGCAAACTCACCCCAGAGTGGGGTGGCCGGTGCTGCTCAGTCTGGGAAGCAGCCTCAGACTTCATCCAAGTCGAGGTTCAAGTGTGGACCCTCGGCTCCAAGGGAAGGTGAGTGTGGTTGTGTTTGGGGAAAAAGGATTTGAGAAGGTATAAAGATGGACCACATTCCGTGTCCAATTAGCCCAAATATACAAATGTAGGGATCCAAAGGAGCACCTGCGCCCCAATGCATAGCAGCAATATCCACAATCGCCAAACCACGGACAGAGCCCAGGGATCCTTCGACAGGCGAGTGGATAACGATGCTGTGGTGTACGGAGAAGGGACGATTACTCGGCCACCAGAAAAGTGAATCTTGCCCTTTGCAATGACGGATGGAACTAGACGATATTATGCTGAGCAAAATAAGGCACAGAGAAAAATCACATGGTCTTGCTGATATGTGGAATTTAGGAAACAAGGCAGAGGAACGTAGGGGAAGAGAGGGAAAAATGAAACAGGACAAAACCAGAGGGAGGCAAACCATAGAGACGGAATCTCAGGAAACAAACCAAGGGTTGCTGGAGGGGACGGGATGGGGGGATGGGATGTCCGAGTGAGGGGCCCTGGAGAGGCTACCTGTTGTAATGAGCATTGGGTGTTATAGAAGATGAATCACAGACCTGTACCCCTAAAACAAATAATACTTTATACGTTGATTAATTGAATTTCAATTAAAAAAAAGATGTAGTATATTCCAGATCAAGACTCCGGGGCCAGCAAGGAGGCCAGCAGAGGGAGATAAAGGCTCCCCCCACCCAGCTGGTGTTTGTGATTGGGTTACCCCAAATGTCTTCGGGGTGGGCAGGAACCCCAGTGAGGCGGGATGCCAGGGGAAAGCAGGCCCCCTGTGGGTGTGCTGGTGGGTGACAATACGGAGTGCCAGGGACTGCAGTGACTGACCTGGAGGAACCAGGCCCTGAGGGCAGACTGGGGGAGGGGCAGTCCAGGGCTGCCGCTGATTCTGGTCAGGCCCACAGTGAGGGATCTCCTTGAGGCCACACTTAAAAAAAAATTGTTTTTGAGAAAAGGCGGAAGTCCCGATCTTAATTTATAATTTTCAGTGATCACATATTGGTAGCCTATTTAAAAATATCTTTGAAGCACTGTGCTGCTCGACTCAGAGTGGGATGGTGGTCTCTGACCTCTGACCTCCAGTTTGGGGGAGGAGGGGAGAGTTTCAACACTCAGGGTCCCTCCTCTGATGGACTGAGTGCTGTCTCCTGTGGCACCCCCAAATTGCTTGGGGGACACTCTGTGGGTCTTCCCACTGAGCACGCCTATTGGCCTGCTGGCTGCCCTCGGTCCAGCTCTGTTTAAATCCTCCTGCGGCACCACGCTCTGCTCAAAGGGATATTCCATGGGGCTCACACTGAATCCCCGGGATCAGACGCTTCTTCTGTGTCTTGCTCGCAGCCCTGGGACGCTTCTGTCTTTTTGTCCAGTCGATAGGATTTCCTGAACAGCTACGACAGGCTGCAGGTGGGCTGTGCAGGGGAAGCCTTGGAAGAGCGCACAGGCTTGGGGAGTGGGCGGCGGGAGAACAGGTGCAAGGGAGGACACCCCCACCCGCCAAGCTCACCGAGGGAAGGCGGCGTGAATGGGAGGGAAGGTTCCCACACGGTGGGAGACGGGGCTGGGGGCTGAGTGCAGGACAGAGCATATACTCTTGGGGCTCCCATGCAGGTCTGCCGAGGAAGGGAGCCCATGGAGGCTGTGGGCGGGCACGCTGTGAGCCCTGGGGTCCTGGGAAAGTGGAGGCGGCAGCCAGTGTGGGCCACGGAGGACCGGCAGCAGGATGGTGAGGGGTGGGAAGTGGGAAGCAGGCTGGGAACGGTGGTGGTGGCCGGGCAGGGGGCCGCGGGGCTGTGAGTGGCTGCTGAGTGGAGAAGGACAAGGTCCTGGGAGGTGGGTGTTCGGAGGTGAGAGGCAGTATGGGGTTGTACTTGCCAGCTCACGGAGGGACAGCAGGGGTCCTTCTGAGTCGGGGGGTCACAGAACGCTGCCCACCAACGGGAATTCAGGTGTGGGAAAGGGCGTGTGCACCTTTGAACAGGAGTCCTGACAGCTCAGAACGGCCCTCAGAATGCAGGCCATTGGGACAAAGAGCTGGAGACTCATCCTCCTCCCAGAAGCCTTCCTGCAGTGCCGTGGTTCCGGGGGCGAGCCAACCCTTCTTCCCTGATGCCTGCCCCATGCCCTGGATACACATCTGCTCCCTGCACCTGCAGCTCGTGTCAGCCCAGGAGACACAGCGGTGCCACCCCGTGGACTCTGGGCACCCTGAGGGCAGGGGTGAGTGGCAGTTCTCCCGTGGCTAGGATGCAACCCAGAACCAGGTGGTTACGGCCAGCCCGGTAACTGAGAAAGAAAGGGCTTCAGGGATGGGAGAGAGGGGGCAGGAGGGAAAGGGGGAAGAAAGTAAACAAAAGAAAAGAAGGTCAGAGGTGGGAAGGTATGGAGGAGAGAGAAGAGCAGAGGCTCAGAGGCTGACTTTGGCCCTAGTCCCCAGTTTGCCAAGGTCATTAGATTAAGAAGTCCCCCAGGGGAAGGGGACATGATGCAACGTGAGGAAAGACCATTTCCCGGGGCGGCGAAGGACACCTTCTCAGGTGCCATGGCTCCAGGTGCCATCTGTCTCCCCAATAAATGAGGGATCTGGGAGGCCCTATTACTGTCAAACAATGGCTGATAACTTTTTTTTTTTTCCTCCCGAGAGGGCTGTGGCTCTCTGGGTCGGAAGCACGCACCTGTCGTGGAGGGCTTGGGGCTGGGACACATCTAGGTCTGGATGATTCCATTCATTTGCTTGGTCACTTACTCCCTCATTCACTCACATGCGCAGCCAGGGCCAGCCGAGCTGGTAGGAGGCGTCAGGCACTGTGCTGGCGGCTGGGGATGCAGGGGTCACCCTGGCCACGGAGGGAGCTGAGGGCTGGCAGTCAGTCAGCACTGTACCTGGCATGCAGTAAATGCTCATCTAACAGGGGCAGTCAGTCATTATTGTAAGATTCCAGTGGAGGGTATGGCGAGGGACCGACTCACGCATTACACCACAGAGTGACCACTGTTGTCAGGGGCCCTGAACCGTGTGCTTAGAAAGCAGTGAGAGCCCCACTGCCTGGGAGAGCCAGGGAGAATTCCAGAGAAGAAGTGATTATTGCTGCCGTAGGACACGAGAGCAGGAGAGATAGACAGACAGCCTTCTACATGAAGGCAGGTCAAGGTTCTGTCCAGGGGAGACCATGAAACGCTGCAGGGGTCAGACACCTCCCTCCTTGGATCCCCTCAAACTTTTACCCCCTTGGGATCGGGTCCACTTCTGCCTCATCCTGATCGCCAGAACTGGGACAGAGAGATGGATTAAACACAATTTTGGGGGGTGCTGGTATTTGCCATGAGGATTGCTTGCTGTGTTTTTAAATCAAAACCTGTGATTTTATGTAGCACCTGGGTGGCTCAGTCGGTCAAGCGTCTGACTCTTGATTTTTGGCTCAGGTCCTGATCTCACAGTTGTAGGATGGAGTCCGGCATTGAGGGGGGGGTCTGTGCTCAGCGGGGAGTCTGCTTGAGATTCTCCCTCTCCCTCTACCTCCCTGCACCCCCATATATAAAATCTTAAAAAAAAAAAACACCTTGTGATTTCATTTAATCAAAGTTCATGTCATCCAATGTTTGAGATTGTGCGTACGAGGTGTGTGGTGGGGAGAGCAGGGCCATGGGTCACAGGGTCCAGTTTCAGGTTTCCCAAGACAGCTACAGGTCACACGCCTTATCTGGACATGACTTTGCATCTACTGCCTCTAAGCGTCCTAGTCACACTAGTACCATCATCTCCATGTCATCGGTGAGGAAATCAGCCCTCAGGGACAGCAAGTGGCCGAGGTTGGTCAGTGTCCTCCAAAAGCAGCCACCAGCAAGAGTGACGGGGGGAGATGGAGGCTACTCCTGACGGACGCTAGAAATGCCACCAGGCTGCGATCGCTGAGGGAACTGGTGCTGCAGAGATCCTGGAGAGGAAGAGTGGGGTTGGTGATCATCTCCCTGAGGCTGTCATGGCGCTGAAGAAAGCAGGCTGATTCTGGCAAGTCTAGGAGACCTCATGAGGACAGACTTCTCCAACCCAAGCAGGAGCTGCTCAGGAAGGCAGGAATCCTCCCTGTCCTTGGATTTCCATAGGCTGCGGCCCGAGAGAACAATCTAGCCCTGGAGTCATTCCCCAAGTGTCACCACGTTTTCAGAGTCGCACTGGGGTTCCACTTGCCCAGCATGGAGAACTGTGGAGCTGAAAGGCACAGGCTGGAGGGACACCAGGCTGGAGGGACACCGGAGACTTGGGGATGGTCCTTCAGCACGCAGGCACCTTTCTGGTGGTCCCGCCACAGGAAAGCCTAAGTTGGGTTAGCTTTGCCCCTCCCCACTGACCATTAAAAGCAGGTGGCTCCATGAGAGAGGTAAGCTCTCGAGAGTGAGCATGAATGATGCCAGTAAGTGTTTCCTGCAGCCGTAAGGAGAGGCACAGAGAAGCAAGGGCGAGGTGCCGTCTGAGATGTGCCGAGGGAAGGGAGCTGGCTCTGGGATGCAGAGTGCCAGGAAGGGTCCAGCCTGGCCACTTTCTAGAAGGCAGCTCAAGGGAGTCCCCTTGGTGTCCTTGTCCGTGAACTGGAGAGGCTGTGGAGGCCCCCCTCGTGGATGAATGGGAGGCACATGTGGGATAGAAGTCAGGAAAATGCTTTCTCAGCTCAAAAGGGCTGTCCAGATGCTAGCTATTAGGAGAGCGTGTTTGCAAAGCACTTAGCATGTTGCTTTACTAAGTGCCTAATAAATGGAAACTATTATTATTATTATTATGATCATCATTATTATTACTACTACCATATTACAGTTTTGTCCTCAGGGCTGTTCTGCTTTCTGCAAAACTATTTGGCACCACCCGGTGCAGCCAGCAATAATTATATAGGAACTTGTAACCGCAACGCATTTTTTGCTCTCCCCAGTGAGATACTGAATAATGTGCAGATATGAAATTAATTCCGTTTCCTTGAGGGTGGGGGTTTCATGGGAATGGCTATCAGTTATTGAGAGCCTGGTTCGTGCCAGGCCCTGTTCGGAAGAGATGTTCCTATAGTAATTCATTTCATGACCACAATGAAGCCATGAAGTAGGTACTATGACTGCCCCCATTTTATAGATAAGAACAGTGAGGCTCAGAGAGGGCCCGTTGTGTGGAGCTAGGACTTGAAGCAGGTGTTTGGTGCTAGTGCTTGTGTTCCTCTTATGCTGTGTGAGCCTGGGGTACGAGGAATTTGCTAGTTGTTGAACTGTATTTTATATAACTTCATGGCTCCTGTCCATCATGAACAATTATGGAGAGGAACGGGTCACGCACCCAAATTGGAAGAGTAACCTGAAAGCAATATGGGGGATGGAGGTGTGCCAGGAGGCAAGTAGTGGAGAGAGCACGTACTCCAAAATGTCAGGCTGACCGGCTTCAAATCTTGACTCATCTGCTTGCTAGTGGTGTGAGGATGGGTACATCACGGGTTGTCAGCTGTAATACACGAGGTCGGGCTGGCATGTGGTCACGCCCCCTCACATACACGTCATGTGTCTGCATGCTGTAAAGGCAGAGTTGAATATTAGGAACAGCGGCTGTTGGGCCTGCAAAGCCTAGAATATTTACTCTCTCACCCCTTGCAGAAAAAGTTTGTCTATCCCTGGTGGACCGTTACTTCTCCCAAATCTCAGTTCGCTCAGTAAAAGATTAGTGGTGAGCCAATGTTCATAGCAGTAATGTCCACAATAGCCAAACCATGGAAACAGCCCAGATGTCCACTGACAGATGAAAGGATAAAGAAGATGTGGTACATCTCTACAACGGAATACTATGCAGCCATCAAAAAGAGTGAACTCTTACTACTTACAATGACATGCATGGAACTAGAGGTATTGAGCTAAGTGACATAAGTCAGTCAGAGAAAGACAATTATCATACGGTTTCACTCATATGTGGAATTTAAGAAACAAAACAGAGGATCCTAGAAGAGAGAAGGGAAAATAAAATAAGATGAAAACAGAGAGGGAGCCAAATCATAAGAGACTCTTAACTACAGGGAAGAAAGTGAGGTTGCTGAAGGAGAGGTGGGTGAGGGGATGGGCTAACTGAGTGATGGACATTAAGGAGGGCAAGTGGCATAATGAGCACTGGGTGTTATAAAAGACCAATGAGTAACTGAGCTCTATATCTGAAACTAATGATACACTATATGAGAACGAATTGAATTTAAATAAAACAACTTAAAAAAAATTAATGGTGAGGCCTGTGTGTGTGTGAGCTCTTGAGGGTGCACCAGTGCTGGTTGTGGTAGGTGCTGGTTAATGGATGGATGACATGGGAAGGCCAGTGGGGTGCCTCACACCCTTTGGGGCAGGCGAGGAGGGTGGTGAGGGAAAGACCTGTCTCAGGGAGGGGCAGACGTGGGTCAAACTCTAACACTGCTCCTGACCAGCCTTGGGACCTTGGGCAGGTTGCTTTACTCGTCCTGAGCCTCAGTTTTCCCATCTGTTGAATGGGAGTGATGACAGCCCATCTCTGGGGATCTGTCAGATTCCACAAGTTTTTCATAAAGCACATCGTGTGGTTATCACAGAAAAGACAGACAGAGAAGTGTTGGTCAAAGTGTGGAGAAACCAGAACCTTCGTTCACTGCTGGCGGGAATATACAAAATATGGGGCAGCCATTTTGGAAAACACGGTGGAGTTCTTCAAGAGACATACACATATCACATAAGCCCGCAATTCCACTGCTGGATATCTATCCAGGAGAAATAAAAACATATGTCTGTACAAAGACGTGCATGAGAGTGTCCATGGTACCGTCCCTCCAGAGTGGACACAAATGAAGTATTCGTCACAAATGACATACGTTATGTCCATCGGTGGAATACTACTTGGCAATAAAAAGGAACAAAGTCGTGATACGTGCCACAGACAAGCCCAGGATGCTGAGTGAGAGAACCCACTCACCGAAGACCGCATATGCTATAATTCCATTTACGTGAGACAGGCAGAAAAGGGCAATCCACAGAGAGAGAAAGTAATCAGTGGTTGCTGGTGACGGGTGGGAAACAGGGATTGCAACAGGGCTGAAGGGATCTTTCTGGGGTGATACACATGTTCTCAACTTGGATTGTGGTGGTGGTTACACAACCCTGAAAATCTACTCGGTATCACTGGATCATACACTGAGATGAGGGGAGACCTAGAGTCCACGAGTGGATTTTATAGTACGTGAGCAGAGTTGTTGAAATGAAACCACCCTTGGCATTCTACCTGGTGTCCTGAGGCTCATGAAGGACATCCCTCTCCCCACCGTGGCCCTGATGCCCAGGAGTGCACCTGTGCAGGAGCTCCACGTTGTTACGTGCGGTCGTTGCATGGATGAGGGATGGCGATGAATCCAGGGACAGGGTAGGGGCACACGCGTGAAAGGGAAAGGGGACTTGGAGGGGGTCCCTATGAATCAAGGCCCAGGGGCAGCCGTCAAAGGGGTGAAAAAAGAAACACGGAGCAATTGCTCTCACCTGAATGTAGGGCATGTGGAGAACTGGCAGAGCGACGGCTGGGACGGGAAGACTGACCACGGGGTGGTGGGCGGGGGGGTAAGTCTCCCAGGCTGTAGCTACTAAGACAGGACCGGCCCCATTGGGGGTCCCCCTAAGACTGTGGAGGGCACATGCTGGGAGAGGTAGGTGTCCTGTTCTTTTCCTCCCTAGGTCTGCCTGATGTGAGCCACCTTCTGGGAGCTGGGGCACAGCCAGACTGGCTTCCAGAAGCCACCACAGAAAGCACGGTCACTCTGCTCCCTATTTACGGGTCACTTTAAATTGAGCAAATATACTGAGCACGGGTGGCTGGATGGCTTTCTTCCTTGGAAAACGTGCTTGGCAAATACGCGCCTGCGCTGTTATATCAGGATGGGCAGGGTCCGACTCAACACTGGCATTTGATAATTGCCCCTGGAAGCAGTCATTCTGGTGCAAAACAGGTCAACAATGCGCTCACTCAGGAGCCGAGCAGCCTCCCAGGAGACCCTGGCTTCCCTCGGCCCGTCGTGTCCGTCCAGAAGCCAACTTTTCCCTGCACTGGAACATTTTTCCTTTGAAAGGGGTATTAGGTAAACCAGTTGCACGTTTCCAAATGACTTTAAAAACAGAGGGCTCTTTCCTCTCCGTGTTATTTTATTTTATTTTTTTCTTCTGCTGCTGAAATGAAAGGCTGGGCGGCCAACCTGGTTATAAATGTGGTGAATCCGGTCACACGATGAATTCCAATCCGTACTTTTAATTTAAAAAAAAAAATTTTTTTTTCTTCAATAAAGGCTACTCGGGCCAAGAGAATTCTGGACTCAAAGAAGCATGTAAAAAGTGAGTCACCGTTAATAGGGTGAGCTCTTTGCTTTGGGATTAGGCCTTAATGACAGCGCCCCGGTCCCTTTATTCTTTGGGATCGTGCCAACAGAATGCTTTGTGCTGCTCTGAAAAAAGCAGAATTAGGCGTTCCATTTATTCTATTGATCTTAATAACCTCATCTCATAAATACCTACTTTATGACATCAATAAGCGAGAAGTCGTGGCAACTCAGAACAATAGAAATTGTTACTTTGCAACTGAAGTGTTCCGCTGAGCACCTCAGTGAAATCCGGAGCCTGGTGCTGTCGGGACATTTTCCTGCCTGCTTTCTAAAGTACGTGCGGAAGGAGAGATTTCCATGCCATCCCCTGAAAATGCAAACAAACCCCAGTGCTTAGGATGGGATGCTGGTCTCTTGCTGCTCGGAGTCCTGTGGTTTTTCTCTCTCGTGTGTCTTGGACTTAAGTTTTCGTCGGCAGTGACATGGGTCTGACTTTAGCAAACGTCGGTAGACCGAAGGCTTCCCCACCAACAACGTCCTCTGGATAATCCTCTCTCCATGGGCTCAGCACAAAGGATGCTTCACACACGCATGGGATTTGGAGGTGTCCCAAACACACCACCTCCTTCGCTCATCCTCTCGGCTTAGAGAAGAGAAGCCTGAGGGTCAGAGAGGTGCTATGACTCTTGCCCATCAAGTCCTTTGCACCCTAGCATTTCCTCTGAAACAGTGTTACCTCCTCTGCCCCTTCCCCTGGACTATCCTGCTCTAAACAGCTTACAGCAGGCTGGGCTCAGGGACACCCCAGCTGCTGTGCAGTAGGATCATCTCAGGGCCAGGATGCTCTGTGGCTGCCTGTCGTGCCTTTGGGACCGTCTCTCGCCCGACACCAGTCCTGTCCCGGAGAGAGGTCTCCGTTCGCCTGCCAACAATCAGTCACGGCGCACCTGTGGCGGCAGCCCGTGGGGTTCTGCATCCTGGCGCACAGATTTGTGCTAACGGGGCAAATGGTCAGCGGGGCCGCACTTGAAGGGCTGCCCGCAGTGTTCCTGAAATCCGCCCTCAAGGATCTGTTTCACTAGGAAGAGCTTCAGGTGCAGAGGAGAGTGGAGGGCGGGTGACAGGCGGAAGGTTGAGGCTGGTTGTGTGTCAAGCCTGGGGCGTCCCGGCCAACACCGCGCGGACGGCCAGATGTGTGAGTGATGCTGCCTTGGCCATCTCAGCCTCACCCATCTCCGGTGGAATGTGACCACAGGTGTGTCCACAGGTGACATCAGCATCTGCCCAGCTGACCCACAGGGTCAGGAGAAATAGGAGAGCATTGTGGTTTGAAGCCACTAAGCGTTAGGCTGGTTTGTTACACAGCAGAGGCTGACGGAAGCGTCCTTGGAGAGCATTCCCTGCCCTCGCTCCCCACGCTCCAGCCACACAGGCCACTCATGCCTTGTGTTGTGGGGCTCTGTGGTTCCCTGTGTCTTGCGTGCTCTTCCCCGTCTCCTTGTCACTCAGATATCATCTTAAATGTCAAATGTTAGTCTCCTCTGCTGCATGGGAACAGCATCCAAATCACACCCAGAGGGGTGGGCACAGAGGGCTTAAGTAATCTGCCTCAAGTCACACAGCGGTGATTTGAAACCAGGCTATCCAGCTTCCAAGTCCAAAGGCTGATGACAACTTGTCTGTCACTCTGTCTTCCCACATCCAGCGACCCTGTGCGGGAGGGGCCAGCAGAGGAGCTGGTGCTTGAAATCATGCAGGACACTGAAGACAGTGGCTCCCAAGTCTTCGTCTTCAAGTGCAGATTGCTTTCTGAAACATTTCCAGCCCAGAGGAGGAAAGGGCAGCCCTGCAGGGCACAGTGGCTTGCCTACCCTCACCTGCAGCAGGGCAGGCCCTGGTCCTGGTCCTGGCCTCTCCCATCCCACAGACACTGTCCACCCCTGCCTCCCCCTCCCCTCTCTCACCAGGTGGCATCTGCCCCAGGCCACCCTCTTGCTCTCACCTTCAGGGCTAGTTTGGGCCTGGCTCACCTGGTCTGTTCCTGCCTTCCAGCTCACTGCCTGTGTCCCCCATCCTTGGCTCCCTGATCACCAGGAAGGGGCCTTTCAGAGCTCAGCTTGCAGCCCACCTCCTCTGGCCAGAGGTCCTTCCTCAGCCTGCCAGCCCCACGGCCTTTCTGGAGCATCTCAGGCCTGGCCGTCCCCGTCCACTGCTGCTGGCTTGTCCTGTCCCGGTGTCCTCCATTCTGCCTCTCCTCTCAGGCAGCCCACCCATATGTATCTTCTGCCCTCTCTTTCCCTGCTCTGTCCTGTTCTTTTAATTCTCTTTTCTGTCCTGGGACGACATCTGGCTTCCAAGCTTGCAGCCTTGGGGTCTGACCCCCACGTCTCCTCTGCCAGCTCCAGTAGAGTGCCTGACCCCCACCCCCCCAACAGTGCTCTAACACTTACTTCCACGAGACTACCCTCCGCCAGGGCTTCCCCATGACTCTCCACTATTCCGGAGTAGGAACTCCACAGAGGCTTCCTGAAGGAGCCTAATGAGCGTCATGGTACAGCACAACACCTTGCCCCTATGCTCACTTTAGGAACAGGAGCTAATATCTGCCGAACGCTGGGCGCCCGCCAGGCCGGGGCTGACTTCTCACTGTGCCCCATGGGACACTATTATAGGGACTCCGCTCTGCACCAGAGGCGAACAGGCCTCAGAAGTTTTAAATATCAGAGTTTGCGCTGCGACGCATGGGTCTAGAGTTCACATTTTATTATTTTATTCTACTTTGTTTGGTAAGCGCACTTAGCATACGATCTGCCCCCTTTACAGATCTCCAAGTGCACGATGTGGTCTTGCCATCTGCAGGCACGATGCTACCGGCCGCTCTCTAGCACTTACATGTCTTGGATAATGGACACTTGACATCCACTGAGCGACGCCCGCTTTCCCGTGCCCAGCCCCACGGGACCACCGTTCTCTGCTTGCCCTGCGTGAGTCTGACTCTTCTAGATCCATCGTCTAACTGGTACCGTATCCTCCACGTTCATCCATGCTGTTATCTGAGGCAGGACTGCCTTCGTTTTTAGGGCCAAATAATATTCTGCGTTATGTATATACCACATCTTCTTCCCTGTCTTCTTTACTGAGGTCTGTGGATGGACACTTGGGGGGCTCCCAGGTCTTGGATCCCGTGAATAACACTGCGGTGCGCACTGGAGTGTGCGTGTCTCTTTGACGTTCTGATGTCATGACCCGCCGTGTGATCCACTAATGTCACTTCTGGTTATGTATCCAAGAGAGTGCACATTAAAATAAAACTTCAAACCCATACAAAAGCAGATGAATCTCCCCGTCCCCATTTCTGCTACAATAATTGTTAACTTACAGCCAACCCCTGTGTTGCGATAGCCCACCCTAACCCCCTTGGTATTCTTCGAAGGGAAGTAATTTCATCAGCAAATACTTCCATCTGTCTTCCTAACAGATAAGAGCGTAAGGAGAAGCAGGACTTTAATTCAATGATCAAATGTGGTGCAAAAGTAACAAGGGGTCTTTAATAGTATCAACCGTCCCATGTTCAAGTTTTCCCAATAATCTCACAGTTTTATGAAATACACTGTTTATACTGGATTATTTTTGAATTAACGGAAAATCCAATAAGCTACTCACCCCGTTTCCGTTCCCTGTGACATTCTCATGTTGCATCATTCTGGTACCTTTGTCATAGCTAAGAAACCAGCAGTACCATGAATTAAACTACAACCTTCGTTGGATGTTCTAGTTTCTCCGTCAAAGTCCCTTTTCTGTTTCGGGATCCAGTCCTGGGCACCATGTGGCATTTCATTCTCATAGATTGTGTCCTCTCCTCAAGCATGAGCTCCTTGAGGGAGGTGGGGGATAGTTGCACCTTTGTGCCTGGTTCATCCGTGATCACTGCCCACACGGTGGAGGACGGAAGTCATGCCCCATTCACTCAGACATGTGTTTTCCCAGTAAACCTTTCTTGTGCACTATTTGTCAGGTATGTGCTAGGATCTGACAATCCAAAGTAAAATAGAAGGTCCTGTCTATTCTCCCCCACCTCCTCAAACAAATCAAGAGCTCAGCCATCGCAGGGGAGATGGATGGGCAAATTCACGATACCTCACAGTGCAATGACATGAGAACCAGCAGAGACCTCTCGTTGTTGGGGGTGCAGGACCAGGGGAAAGAGCCCACTCATTTTGCTTACTTGGCTCAGTATTCTGAGAGCAGCATAGTACTTCCTTTCCACATTGGTGCCTGCCACAGGGCCTTTGCCTATGCTTTCCTCTGCCTGGAATGCCCCACCCTGCGTTCTTCCCAGTTAACCTCTCTTCCTTCTGCTCTCTCCTCCAATTTCTATCCTCAGTAAGCCTTTCTGGGTTTGATGAATCCCTGCCCCACTGCTTTGTCTGGGTGAGCTTGGGCAGTAAACTCACTCTGTCTGTGCTTCTGTTCTAAAATGTGAGTGAGACTTAGTTCTTGGGGTGACAGTCAGGAATACACATAAAGCTCTTGAAGCCACACCCAGCCTGCAGTGAGGCTGCACACCTCTGACCCTTAGTAGTACTGTTCTTGTTCCTTCCCTTAGATTTACCACCCCCCCCTTGCTGGCTCTCTCCAGGGCTGTTCCTGTCCGTTGATCTGCAGCGTTATTTGACTATTGTCTGGCCTGGTCTGTCACTCACATTCCATGAGGGCTGAGAGTATCAGCCCTTCTTGCTGGTCGAGCCTGAAACAGGGCTTGGCTCATTCATGTTATCTGCGGAACAGTGAAAGGGAATTATTTATGGGATCATCCCATTTTGTGTGTCTGAGGGGTTACTGGGGTTGGGCTGACTAAGTATTTATATTGATGAAGGGAGGGAGGAAAGAAAAGAAGGAGGCGGTGGGGGAGACTCTGTTTCCTGGCACCTCCGTCCCCCAGGGCGTGGACAGCCGGGGCCTGCTGTCTGGTTGAGTCCACGCAGGAATGAGCTTTACTGTTTTGGGAGGCGAAGCCCCAGGGAGGCTGGGCCTGGCTCCACTGGGTCAACAGTCCTGACACCTGCATGTTTACTCAAGGCCCTGCAGCCCGTGGTGGCCTCTGCGGTGTGCAGACCTGCTTGAGCCGCCCCCACAGCTGGCCCGTGAGCCCACAAGACCAGCCCTGGGCTGGATGTGCTCAGAGCTGGGTCTGGTTTGGCCAGCCCAGCTCTGGCCGTCACCGGGAGTCAGTGAAGTTTCTCGATCTCACGTTTAGCCAAGGACAGAATCGTTTCCTTTCAAAGCCCCAGAGTAGTACTCAGAGCGGTGCCCATTGACTATGTGTCTCTTCTTTTATCCTGCTCCGAAGAGATAGGCTCTTCTTCCACTCTCAGCAAGGAAAGGGAAACAATGAAGCCAGAATAAAGGGACAGGTACTATTTCAAAGGCACAGAGAGGAGGCCTCTGCTGTGAGTCAAACTTCGGGCTGGAAGCTGGGATTCAGGCAAGGGAGATTGACTCTTGCAGACATGGAGAGGAA
Source organism: Meles meles (assembly GCF_922984935.1). NCBI lineage: Eukaryota > Metazoa > Chordata > Mammalia > Carnivora > Mustelidae > Meles > Meles meles. The sequence continues at coordinate 145,591,952 of NC_060071.1, read as the reverse complement.
CGGGAGACTCTCCAGAATGGTCTCAGCAGGGTTTCCCAAATGCTGTGCTAGACGAGGCACGGAGACTGTGGAGGGACAGAGACCATGGGAGCTCTGAGGAGCTTCCTGGAGAAGACAATGCTTGGGACCAGTGAAGAGAGGAACCGAGAAGAGAGAAGGAAGTCCAGACAGAAGGCAAAGCACAAGCAAGCAGTAGGAGGCGTGAAAGAATCAGGGATGGGGGCCACACGTAGACTGTGCTGTTAGAACCGGGGGCAGGCTTGGGAGGGGTGGGGGAGATGAGCTGGAGAGGCAGTCTGGGGCTGGTCAGGGGGACTTCATCCTGCAAACCCGTCAGCAAGTGTGAAGCAAAGGAACGACTGATAATGTACGTGATTTTGAAAGATCTCTCTGGTGGCCCCAAAGTGGAGATGGGAAGGAAGAAGGCAGGGAGACTGGTTAGGATGGGTCAAGACCACGAGGATGGAGAGGGAGCAGGGCAGGGAAAAAAGGAAAGAAGGAGGTCAGAGGCACATTTCCTGGAGCTGACCGACAGGTCCAGGGTGAGCCCAGGCTTTGATTAATAGTTGGGTTCTGTGCACAATCACTGAAGTGAATTCGTAGTTGACTCACTCATTATCATTTCACTCCTTTTTTTTTCTCTTGTCCTTAGGAATGGTCTCCTAAGTTTGAGGAGAAGATCTTCCCTGTTGTAATGTATCAAAAAGAAACAGGAGGCAACACACTAGGCAGACGCCAGAGCCTACTGGCCTCCACGATGCGTGGCGTGATTGGTGCATCCGTACCCCAGTTCTGGAGAGAGCTGGGTGGGGGGCATCTGAGCTCTCCAGGGGAATTACTTATCGGTTGTCTTTCACTGTCACTGACCCCATAGCAAACTTTTTCACAGATATCTTTGCCTCCCTGTCCCACGTCTCTCTCTTACTGGGTCCACTCCTGGGCCAACCCCACCTGAGATGCTCCCGTTCTGGCAGCCCGGCTCATGGCCGAGATGCTCTGATGCCTCCTGGATTCCATGTTTGCCCATCCCTCACCTCTAAGTCTCTGGAGCTAAAGGGAACTGAAGTACACTTCAGAGACCCTAGAACTGGCCATTGAAATATGCTTTTTAAAAACGCTGTGCTCAGGCTGATATAAGGAAATGCCACCGACTGTCTGGCTTATATCACAGAAATTAATTTTCTCACAGTTCTGGAGGCTGAAGTCTGAGTTTAGGGGCCAGCATGGTTGGGTTCTGGTAAGATCTCTCTTTCTGGCTTGTGGAGGGCCAACTTCCTGCTGTCCTCTGATGCAGCAGAGCTCTCTCTCTCTCTCTCTCTTCTGCTTCTTATAAGGCCACTAACCCAGTCTTGACAGCCCCACCTCCAAACGCCATCACACCGGGGACTAGGGCCTTAACATAGGATGCTGGGGCGTGGGAGGCACAAATACGGAGTCCACACTGAAAAGGAAGCAGACATATTCTTTTTTTTTTTTTTTTAAAGATTTTTTTATTTATTTACTTGACAGAGAGAGAGATCACAAGTAGGCAGAGAGGTAGGCAGAGAGAGAGGAGGAAGCAGGCTCCCCGTGGAGCAGAGAGCCTGATGCGGGGCTCGATCCCAGGACCCTGAGATCATGACCTGAGCCGAAGGCAGCGGCTTAATCCACTGAGCCACCCAGGCGCCCCAAGCAGGCATATTCTTAAACTGAAACTTCTTTCTTGTGACCGACCTCTTCTTTGAGCTGGATTTTTTTCTCCCTCAAGGAGAAAGGTTCATGGCTGTGCTTTTGCTGATAACAACCAGTGTCTGTGTATGGCCTTCAAGGCTCATCGTAGCTCCTTATGACCACAAAAGTCTATGTCTTGGCACTGTGGCAACTTCTTGGTAATTCTCCTGTCTTTTAATTTATTTTTAAGTGTTTTTCTGTCTCCCTTCAGGGATTCCTTTGCTTTTCAGTTATTGCTAATGTAAGGTCCAGAAAACAGAAAGGACTGAATGCATTTTTACCATATCAAGTGTTCTCACACTTTTTTTTCCCCCCTTTGCAGGTATTTTTATAAAATACATGTTAGCATAACCTGGCTTCTCAGGTTTTATTGTTTAATTGAAGAGATCGTATGATACAAAACCACATTCTAGATGGGAAAACTGAGGCTCAGAGAGCTAAATCCTTGCCTGGATACATGCAGCCATTGGAAAATTTTGTGGTCTGACACCAAGTCCTAACCCCTCTGCTACCCTGTGGAAACTGCCAGTTTTAATCTGGCCATGTCCGTGGCCATGTCTCAAAGCGGATGGCATGTTACTGGCTGACTTTACCCAACACAGAGCTGACTTCTCAATTCAGTGGACAGGAGTCCCTTCAGGGGTCAGTGGCCACCCCCACCCTGGACAGCTGCGATCCCTCTTACCTGGGGTCTCAACACCTTTCTGTCCTATGACAAGTAGCTTGAACAGTCACAGGGATTGGCAAATATGGCCCATTTTTTTTGTTATTTTTTTTTAATTGTAAAAAACCCACAATGTAAAATTTACATTTTAACCACGTTTAGGCGTACAGTTCAGTGGCCCTAAGCACACACACACTGTTGTTCAGCCATTTGCACCATCCATCTCGAGACTCTTTTCATCTCACAAGACTGATACTCTGTGCTCTTTAAATACTAACTCTCAGTTCTCTCCTACACCTGCAGATCTGGTCCCCTCCACCCCCACAATTCTACTTTCTGTCTCTGTGAATCTGACTACTCCAGGGACTTCATAGAAGGGGAATCCCACAGTATTCATCCTTCTGTGACGAGCTTATCTCACTCAGCATCATGTCTTCAAGGTTCATCCAGGCTGTTACATGTGTCTGAATGTCCTTCCTCTTTAAGGCTGCATAATAGTCCGTTGCATGGATATACCTAATTTTGTTCATCATCCTTCTAGGGACACTCAAAATGTTTCCACCTTTGGCTGTTGTGAATAATGTGGCTATGAATAATGGGTGCAGAAATCATTTATTTTTGTAGATAAATTTGTTCGGAAGACAATGATGCTCATTAGTTTATGTACCATTGAACAGATGAACAGAAAAATGAAAAGACAAACAGAAAGAAGGGCTCCTGTCCTACAACGAGAGAAGCCTGGGATCCTGATATAGTTCCCAAACCTTCTGGACATTGTGTCCAAACTGACCTTGCAGACGGACGCAATTGGACTTTTCCTGTGTCTTACAGAGTGTTAATTTATTTTAATGTTTTGGAGGCTTGCAGATGTGCAGTGGTGATATTTGTTTTTCTCATCCTGGATTAGGCAGTAGAGTGTGCCTGTGACTGTACTTGGGGGTGTTTATTTGTCAGCTGGGCTTGGAGACTCGGGGCACTCCACGTGGAGCTGACCTTCAAGAGTGTAAACTGTTGGCCACCCCTCGCGATCCGTCCACCTCAGCTTCAGCGTTGCCGCCAGAGGAGGCAGCAGGCCCTGTCTCAGGGGTGGGCAGTGTGTTTATACTACCACCATTCACACCAAAGAGCAAAGCTGTCTCACCTGAGAGAATGAGATAATAAGTCATTATTGTAAGGACATATGTCAAAAAAAAAAAGAAGGGATATATATATATATATATAAATAAATCCATTGCTGCATCACGCACCCTACAAGTGACCGGTTACATTTCCAATCTTGGTTGACCATGGCTATTGTTGCCCCTCACCCCAAGGAACTCCTTCTCTGTCCTGTGACCGTCTTCACCAGCCCAACAGACCAGTGCTGATGACCTTGGCACTTCTTCTGGGAAGCACAGCTTTAGCTGATAGACTTCTCATCTATGGCTTTTGGCGATCCTTCTGTTTAGAACCTCTCCTCTCCCGAAGTGAAATGGATTCTGGTGTCTGCTCACCTCGGAGTTTCTCAAATTATGTGTTATCTCCTGGCTTGGATTGGTGGTGTGGCCTTGGCCATCGGGGGACCGCTGCTCCTGCTGTGACACAGCTCAGTCCCTTTGGTGCCCAGGACACAGTCTTGCCTGCTGGCTCCCAGGGTTTCGCTTTCTGTTCCCTCTTTTTGGAACATTTTTGACCTAGAGGGTCACAGGAGCACTGCAACCTCTCATTAGGGTCTCCAATGTTCCCTTCTCAGAAAGGCTTTCTTTCTTCACGTACCCGAAATTGTAGCTTCTGCCAATTGGTGTTATTTACCCTGTTCTACCTGGACTCGTGGCATGTCATTACCTGATCCTCTACTACAGGGATTAGCAAACTTTCTATAAAGGGACAGAGAGTAAATACCTTCAGCTTTGTAGGCTATGTGGGCTCTGTTCTAACTACTTATTCCTGCCCTTCTGGTGGGAAAACATCCACAGATGATTTGTAAATGGATGAGCAAAGCTGTGTGTCAATAAAACTTTATTTACAGGGGCACCTGGGTGGCTCAGTGGGTTAAGCCGCTGCCTTCAGCTCAGGTCATGATCTCAGGGTCCTGGGATCGAGTCCCGCATCGGGCTCTCTGCTCAGCGGAGAGCCTGCTTCCCTTCCTCTCTCTCTGCCTGCCTCTCTTGTGATTTCTCTCTGTCAAATAAATAAATTAAAAAAAAACAACTTTATTTACAAAAGAGATAATGGACTGATTACTATATCTCAGAACCTAGAACATAGTAGTCATTCAATGAATGTTGAAGGATAAACAAATGGGTGTTTAAATCTATCCCTTCCCTTTTAAAATAGAGGTTTACAGAGTTGTAATTTGCATGTATCAAGTTCACCCATTTGAAGTATACAGTTCAGTGATTTTAGTGGATTTGCAAAGTTGTGCAACCACCGCAATCTAATTTTAGAACATTTTCATCACTCCAAAAAGAAACCCTGTGCTCATTTTGAACAGCTTTCCCCACTCCCCACATACCCTGTCTCCAGCCCTATGCAACTATCAATCTGCTTGTGTTTACATGTTTTTGCCTGTTCTGGCCATTTCGAATCAATGGACTCATACAATGTATGGTCTTTCATGCCTGGCTTCCTTCCCTTGGCATCCTGTTTTCAAGGTTCATTTGTGATGTCGTCTGTGTCTGAACTCCATTCCTTTTTTGTTCCCAGATAATATTCCATTTCATGGATAGACCACATTTTATTTACCCATTCACGTGGGTAACTCCACTCCTCATTTACTTGGGAAAGCAGATGACAAAGAGTGCTGCTTGAACATTTGTGCACAAGCTTTGTGAGAACATATGTTTTTATTTCTCTTGGGCATACAGATAGGGGTGGCATTGCTGGGTCATCCTGTAACACCGTGCTGAATAGTTTGAGGGGCTGCCTACCTGTTTCCCACAGCAGCTGCACCGTTGCCCATTCCCACTGGGTGATGGGAGTTCCCTGCATCCTCACCATCGTTGCTATGGTCCACATTCGTGTTTCTAGCCATCCTAGTGGGTGTAAAGTGGGGTCTCACTCTGGTGTTGAGTTGCATCTTCCTGATGATGACTAATGACGCTGAGCATCTTCTCATGTCCTTATTGGTCATTCATATATTTTCTTTGGAGAAAAGTCTATTCAGATCCTGTGCCCATTTTTAAATTAGGTTATGGATATTTTTACTATAGAGTAAAGTGTGTTGTATATTCCGGACACAAATCCCTTATGGGTATATGATTGACAAATATTGTTTCCTATTCCGTGGGCCATCTTTTCAACTTCTTGATGATGTCCTATGAAGCATAAAAGTTTTAAATTTAGACAAAGCACGATTTATCTTTTTTTTTCCTTTTGTTGCTTGCACTTTTGTTGTCATATCTATGAAAACACCGCTCATAAGTCTCCTACGTTTTTTTCCGAGAGGTTTATAATTTAAGTCCTTGTATTTAGGTTCTTGATCATTTGGAGTTGATTTTTTTTTTTTTAAAGTAAGCTCCATACCCAGCATGGAGTCCAGCATGGGACTTGAACTCACAACCCTGAGATCAAGACATGAGCTGAGATCAAGCGTTGGACTCTTAAGAGACTGAGCCCCCCACGTACCCCTTTTGAGTTGATTTTTGTGTATGTGTGAAGCAGGGGCATCCAGCTTCACCCTTCTGCATGTGGATGCCCTGTTGTCCTGGCACCATTCGCTGGAAAGACGGCTCTTTCTCAAGGGCATTGTCTTAACACCCTAGCCCAGAGTCAACTGACCATAAATGTGAGAGTTTATGTCAGGATTCTCATTTCTGTTCCACTGATGTACGGTTGGTCCTTACACCAGCACCACACTGCTGGATTGCAGAACAGTGAGTTCTGAAATTGGCAAGTGTGAATCCCTCCACTTTATTCTTTCTCGAGGTTGTTTTGGTACCCACTTCCTTTTGACTCACAAGCCCACGAAAGGGCCAAGCGCCCTGCCCAGAGAACTTTTGAAATGTCTCGAGGGAGTGTTAAATCCTGTGCTTAACTAGGTCGCTGCCTTTTCCGGTCGTCAGAGATCTGTGACGGCACGTCTGTGGGTTCTAGTCCTGGCTCTGCCACTGACTGGCCACAGGCAGTCCCCACCCCTCGTTGCCCCGACTGGAGATGCTTTACCTCGAAATGAGAGAATCATATTAGATGACACCTTCTGTCCTCACTGGAACTGAGACTCTTTAGTCCTGTGACTTTCGAGATACCATCCAATCAGAGGAAAACATTATCGGGTCCGTTGGAGCTCCTCTACCCTTTAGAAGAAATGTTGAAAATGACAAATTCAGGGTGAGGTAAAGCAGATGATATTCATTTAATTGCCTGGAGAATTATTACATGTTTTTTTTTACCTCATTAGAAAGTTGTTGTTTTCAGCATTGACCTTAAAAATTAATGTGGGGTCTGTCAGATTCTATGGTAAGGGATTTGTTTGACAATTCGATGATTGTAATCCAGAGTTAATCTTTTTTTTTTTTTTTGGTCTAAATTTATCCACTTATTTCCTTTCTTTTATTTGAATTTTGACCCAATTATTAAGGGACATTTTCTCAAATTGGCCTCAAGAAAGGAATTTAAAGTCAGAGTAGGAGAGCCGGTGACACGGGTAGAGGCAGGAAGCGTCAGGTGCGTTCTTATCCTTGTCCGCTGCTCACACAGCGCATCTCAAAACAACTGACTCATCTAATCTTCAGGAAAACCCTACCAAGTGGGCACGATTAATATTACCCTCACTTTGTAGATGGAAATGTTGTGGTTGAGGGTTGGCAGACAGCTTTCTACCTCTCTTCTCATTGTTGAAATGCCTTTTCTTAGGCCGCTCCACCTTGGAGAGAGGTCCCACTGCCCGTGCCCTGTGAGGACCATGGAGTACGTAGCATCTCTATCTTATAAAGAGTGCTGTGTCCATACCTCCTTTACTGATTCCCCGATATTCCTTTGTGGTGTGTTCCGGGGCCTGAACTGTCTCCTCTCCTGGGTTTTGGATCAACTGTGGTCACGAGTATAAAAGGCAACGTTTCCATGGACTCGGTGGGAAAATGGGAGGGACACATACCAAGTAAAAACGTTAAAATGGAAGAAAGGTCAAGTGCAGTGCTGTGCAAACATGGATGAAAATGTAGTCTTGTACTTGCGTCTAAAATGAAAAAGGCACAAGAACTAACTCAAGAGGTAGAACTTAGAGGAACCAGCGAGAGGACTGTGAAGATTTGGGTGCACAGCTGGGAGAATCGGAGTTGGGCGGGGCCTCTGTGATGGACCTTGTTTGTGCTCCACCCACATTCCTCGGTCACCCCCTTCCCTTGGCTTCCATGTGCTTTGGCTTCTCGCCTGTGGCACCTGCACCTCTTTGAGGACTCTTTGAGGACTGCCTTCAGGCTGCTGGGGCTGACTTGCCATCCCAAAAAGAGAAGGAACTGCCATGCAAGGTTATAACCCCTGGGGTTTCCTTGGCCAAAGCAATGACTGATGGTGAAGGAGTCAAGAGCTCCTACGCAAGGTTAGTCTGGATCTGCTCTTCAGGGTGCTTCACAGCCTTGCTGGGTTTCTTTCTTCACCCTTTTACTAGCTTGCCCTGGGAGAACATCTATAAGAAATCCATAGCTTATACATCTTCACCTTAGGGTCCACTTCTGGGAAATCTGATCCAAGACATCTGCCAAAGCAGTGTGTGCTTTGGTTGGATCAACAGTAGTATGGTATCTAGAATGAGGGAGGTGAAAATTTTACTTTGTGCTGCTCAGACCATGACAGGAGAGTTGGGGTTGGTTGGTTAAAATGTTTATTAGAACATTTTAATGAAGCCTACATAGCAGGTTCAGCAAAAGGGGGTCATAGTGGTTCAAGAATTCCAAAGGAAATTGTATGTGAAGGAGTCAAAGAACCTGAGATAACATTCTTGAGAAAACTTAGGAGGAACCAGACCACTGCCTTCAAATATCTGGAGTGCCATCAGGGAGATAGGGAAGTAGCTTATTCTGGGAGGCCCTAAAGGATAGAGTGAGGACTTAGGAGCAAAAGCTGAAGAATGGTAAATCTGGCTCCATATGAGGAAAACCTTCTTAATAAAGTAATTCAAGGATGGGATTACCTGCCTAGGGAAATGTGGGATCTCCATCATGGGAGGTCATAGGGCACAAGCTGCACAGCTGCCTCTTGGGGGCTATAGATGGGAATCTCATACTTAACTGGTGATTTCCTTTTCAGTTCCAAGATTGTTACTATTAATATTCTAACATACCCCTGGAACGTAAAATCAAACCTTGTTCCTGCCCTCAAGGAGCTTCTTGTTTAGTGGGGAAGATACACACACACACACACACACACACACACACACACACACACACACCCTGGAAAATGTGATGTGTTCTGAAGCTGCTATGGTGAATATTTTCCTCATGTTGCTGGCAAGGAAGGCTTCTTGGAGGAGCAGGCAATTGATGGAGATCTGGTAGATCAGTAGGAGTTAGGGAAATTGGAGAGCTCAGGAAGGGTACCCAAAGCCCAGGCACTGGCCAGTGTGGTGAGAAGACCCAGCAGAGTTGAGGCTTGTTGGCAACTGAGCCTGGTGAGTGGGGCAGCCATCAGCCTGGCTTGGGAGGACCATTTTGATCACATGTGTGTAAGGATTTCCATTTTATTCTGAGAGCCTTGGAAGATCACTGAAGGGTTAGACACTGGAGGGCGAGGGGGTGGGGCTCTGGCTGTTGATGGGAGTAGAAATCTGTTCTGGAATTCTGCTGGATGCCTGTCTTCCTGCTTGCAAGTGGAAGATGCCAGAGATGCAAGTGACATGGATGTTGGACTTGCTCACCTGGGTGGATGGTGGAGCTGTTTAATGAGATGGCACAACTGGGGAGGACACATTTTGGAGGAGTAGTTATTGCAGCCTCGTTATGAGTTCTGTAATCCCTAATTTCTGTGCTTTTCTCCTCGCTAGATCAGGAGTGCCTATAGGGAGGGGCTTTATCTTCATCACCTTGCACCACCTGAACAGCTCAAGGGCAGATGAATGATTCCTTCATTCTATCATTGTCCCAGAGAGGAGAGTTTTCTTGAGTTCTGAAGTGACCCTAATGGGCCACAACTTTTCTCTGTGAAGTTTTCTCTCCTGCCTACTACGACAGAATGCCTGTACACGTCATGGCCTCAGACCACCAGGCCCTCATTACTGTTAAGATTCTGTTCAAAGATTTTGCTTTTCCATTTGAAGACATTATCCTTCCTTATCTCTTGATCAAGACCAGATTGGCTTAATGGAAAACAAAAGTCCCTTTGGTGACTGAGGGCTGATGCTTGCCAGGCTTTCTCTGGGCTATAGGGGCTGGTGATGATGGTCCAGTGTGTGTTCTAACAAATGAGCCGGAGACCAGAGGCTATGGTAGTGTATGTGTGTGTGTGTGTGTGTGTGTGTGTGTGTGTGTGTTTATAAAATTTGTCCTACATTCTCTACTTCAAAATTGTGGGGTTTTGGACACAAGCTTGTGGAGCAGTTGAAAATCATTTGAGCATCAGCTTGGGCAAGACTTCCAACTTCTCAAAACCGTTCTTGGGGTGTTTTGAAGCGGGGAGACCAGTACCTACTCGGTTGAGTCTCTGTGCCATTCTGTTAAATACAAAGTGACTATGGAAAGGTCAAGCCCCTTTGCCTTCCTCGCTACTGTGTTTCCTTCTATACAATAGGAAGTGGGATTCAGGGATTTCTGGGGTATTTTCCCATAGAATGCTCATGTTAAAAATAGCAACAATAGATAGGGAGGAGTCAAGATGGTGGAGAAGTAGCAGGCTGAGACTACATCAGGTAGCGGAGATCAGCTAGATAGCTTATCTAAACATTGCAATCACCTACAAATCCAATGGGAGATCGAAGAGAAGACGAACAGCAATTCTAGAATAGAAAATCAACCACTTTCTGAAAGGTAGGACTGGCAGAGAAGTGAATCCAAAACGATGGGAAGATAGACCGCGGGGGGAGGGGCCAGCTCCCGACATGCGGCGGAGCAATGGAGCACAAAATCAGGACCTTTAAAAGTCTGTTCCACTGAGGGACATTGGTCCAGAGGCTAAACCGGGGTGAGGCCCACACGGAGTCAGCGTGGCCCCAGGTCCCGCAGGGTCACAGAAGGATCGGGGGTGTTGGAGTGTCACAGAGCTACCAGGTATTAGAACGGGGAAGCCAGCTACAGAGACAGAGCCGAGGACTGAGCTCTCAGCTCGGGGTTACCTTAAACTGATCCCAGGCTGGGTGAGCTTGGAGCTTGGCCGGAGGCCAGGGATACTGGAGTGATTGGGTGCTGTCCTCTGGGGGTGCACTTAGGAGTGAGGCCCCAGGCTCTTGGCTCCTCCGGGCCAGAGACTGGGAGGCCGCCATTTTCATTCCCGTCCTCCGGAACTCTACGGAGAGCGTTCAGGGAACAGAAGCTCCCAAAAGCGAACCCGAGCAGATTACTTAGTCCGGTCCCGGTAAGGGCGGTGCAATTCCGCCTCGGGCAAAGACACTTGAGAGTCACTACAACAGGCCCCTCCCCCAGAAGATCAACCAAAAAATCCAGCCAGGACGAAGTTCATCTATCAAGGAAAGCAGGTTCAATACCTAGGACAGCAGCGGAATTCCAGAGGAGGAGAAAGCAAAGCACGGAACCCATGGCTTTCTCCCCATGATTCTTTAGTCTTGCGGTTAATTTAATTTTTTTTTTCAATTTTTTTTCTTCCTCTGCTAAATTTTTTTAAACTTTTACCCTTTTCTTTTTTAACGTTTTTAACTAGTTTATCTAATATATATATATTTTTTTCCTTCATTTTTTTAATATTTTTTTCTTTTTAAAATTTTTTTCTTTTTTTATCTGAACCTCTTTTTATCCCCTTTCTCCCCCCCCCCCATGATTTGGGGTCTCTTCTAATTTGGTTGAAGTGCATTTTTCTGGGGTCTTTGCCACCCTTTTAGTATTTTACTTGCTCCTTCATATCCTCTTATCTGGACAAAATGACAAGATGGAAAAATTCACCACAAAAAAAGGAACAAGAGGCAGTACCGAAGACTAGGGACCTAATCAATACAGACATTGGTAATATGTCAGATCTAGAGTACAGAATGACAATTCTGAAGGTTCTAGCTGTGCTCGAAAAAGGCATGGAAGATATTAGAGAAACCCTCTCTGGAAAGATAAAAGCCCTTTCTGGAGAAATAAAAGAACTAAAATCTAACCAAGTTGAAATCAAAAAAGCTATTAATGAGGTGCAATAAAAAATGGAGGCTCTCACTGCTAGGATAAATGAGGCAGAAGAAACAATTAGTGATATAGAAGACCAAATGACAGAGAATAAAGAATCCGAGCAAAAGAGGGACAAACAGCTTACTGGACCACGAGGGGAGAATTCGAGAGATAAGTGACACCATAAGACAAAACAACATTAGAATAATTGGGATTACAGAAGAAGAAGAAAGAGAGAGGGGAGCTGAAGGTCTATTGGAGAGAATTATTGGAGAGAATTTCCCTAATATAGTAAAGGGAACAAGCATCAAAATCCAGGAGGTGCATAGAACCCCCCTCAAAATCAACAAGAATAGGTCCACACCCCATCACCTCATAGTAAAATTTGCAAGTCTTAGTGACAAAGAGAAAATCCTGAAAGCAGCCTGGGAAAAGAAGTCTGTAACATACAATGGTAAAAATATTAGATTGGCAGCAGACTTATCCACAGAGACCTGGCAGTCCAGAAAGAGCTGGCATGATATATTCAGAGCACGAAACGAGAAAAACATGTAGCCAAGAATACTATACCCAGCTAGGCTATCATTGAAAATAGAAGGAGAGATAAAAAGCTTCCAGGACAAACAAAAACTGAAAGAATTTGCAAACACCAAACCAGCTCTACAGGAAATATTGAAAGGGGTCCTCTAAGCAAAGAGAGAGCCTAAAAGCAGTAGATCAGAAAGGTACAGAGACAATATACAGTAACAGTCACCTTACAGGCAATATAATGGCGCTAAATTCATATCTCTCAATAGTTACCCTGAATGTTAATGGGTAAATGCCCCAATCAAAAGACACAGGGTATCAGAATGGATAAAAAAACAAAACCCATATATATGTTGCCTACAAGAAACTCATTTTAGACGTGAAGACACCTCCAGATTTAAAGTGAGGGGGTGGAAAACAATTTACCATGCTAATGGGCATCAGAAGAAAGCTCGGGTGGCAATCCTTAGATCAATTAGATTTTAAGCCAAAGACTATAATAAGAGATGAGGAAGGACACTATATCATACTCAAAGGGTCAGTCCAACAAGAAGATCTAGCAATTTTAAATATCTATGCCCCTAACGTGGGAGCAGCCAACTATATAAACCAATTAATAGCAAAATCAAAGAAACACATCAATAATAATACAATAATAGTAGGGGACTTGAACACTCCCCTCACTGAAATGGACAGATCATCCAAGCAAAAGATCAACAAGGAAATAAAGGCCTTAAATGACACACTGGACCAGATGGACATCACAGATATATTCAGAACATTTCATCCCAAAGCAACGGAATACACGTTCTTCTCTAGTGCACATGGAACATTCTCCAGAATAGATCACATCCTGGGTCACAAATCAGGTCTCAACCAGTATCAGAAGATTAGGATCATTCCCTGCATATTTTCAGACCACGATGCTCTGAAGCTAGAACTCAATCACAAGAGGAAAGCTGGAAAGAACCCAAATACATGGAGACTAAACAGCATCCTTCTAAAGAATGAATGGGTCAACCAGGAAATTAAAGAAGAATTGAAAATATTCATGGAAACAAATGATAATGAAAACACAACGGTTCAAAATCTATGGGACACAGCAAAGGCAGTCCTGAGAGGAAAATACATAGTGGTACAAGCCTTTCTCAAGAAACAAGAAAGGTCTCAAGTACACAACTTAACCCTTCACCTAAAAGAGCTGGAGAAAGAACAAGAAAGAAACCCTAAACCCAGCAGAGGAAGAGAAATCATAAAGATCAGAGCAGAAATCAATGAAATAGAAACCAAAAAAATAATAGAAAAAAATCAATGAAACTAGGAGCTGGTTCTTTGAAAGAATCAATAAGATTGATAAACCCCTGGCCAGACTTATCAAAAAGAAAAGATAAAGGACTCAAATAAATAAAATCATGAATGAAAGTGGAGAGATCACAACTAACACCAAAAAAATACAGACAATTATAAGAACATATTATGAGCAACTCTACGCCAACAAATTTGACAATCTGGAGAAATGGATGCATTCCTAGAGATATATAAACTACCACAATTGAACCAGGAAGAAATAGAAAATCTGAACAGGTCCATAACCAGTAAGGAGATTGAAACAGTCATCAAAAATCTCCAAACAAACAAAAGCCCAGGACCAGATAGCTTCCCAGGGGAATTCTACCAAAAATTTAAAGAAGAACTAATTCCTATTCTCCTGAAACAGTTCCAAAAAATAGAAATGGAAGGAAAACTTCCAAACTCATTTTATGAGGCCAGCATCACCTTGATCCCAAAACCAGACAGGATCCCACCAAAAAAGAGATCTACAGACCAATATCCATGATGAACACAGATGCAAAAATTCTCACCAAAATACTAGCCAATAGGATTCAACAGTACATTAAAAGGATTATTCACCACGACCAAGTGCGATTTATTCCAGGGCTACAGGGTTGGTTCAACATCTGCAAATCAATCAATGTGATACAACACATTAATAAAAGAAAGAACAAGAACCATATGATACTTTCAATAGATGCTGAAAAAGCATTTGACAAAGTGCAGCATCCCTTCCTGATCAAAACTCTTCAAAGTGTAGGGATAGAGGGCACATACCTCAATATTATCAAAGCCATCTATGAAAAACCCACCGCAAATATCATTCTCAATGGAGAAAAACTGAAAGCTTTTCCGTTAAGATCAGGAACACGGCAGGGATGTCCATTATCACCACTGCTATTCAACACAGTACTAGAAGTCCTAGTCTCAGCAATCAGACAACAAAAAGAAATTAAAGGCATCCAAATTGGTAAAGAAGAAGTCAAACTATCACTCTTCGCAGATGATATGATACTATATGTGGAAAACCCAAAAGACTCCACTCCAAAACTGCTAGAACTTGTACAGGAATTCAGTAAAGTGTCAGGATATAAAATCAATGCACAGAAATCAGTTGCATTTCTGTGCACCAACAATAAGACAGAAGAAAGAGAAATTAAGGAGTCAATCCCATTTACAATTGCACCCAAAACTATAGGATACCTAGGAGTAAGCCTAACCAAAGAGGCTAAGAATCTATATGCAGAAAACTATAAAGTACTCATGAAAGAAATTGAGGAAGACCTAAAGAAATGGAAAAATTTTCCATGCTCCTGGATTGGAAGAATAAATGTTGTGAAAATGTCTATGCTACCTAAAGCAGTCTACACATTTAATGCAATCCCTATCAAAATACCATCCATTTTTTTTCAAAGAAATGGAACAAATAATCCTAAAATTTATATGGAACCAAAAAAGACCTTGAATAGCCAAAGGAATATTGAAAAAGAAAGCCAAAGTTGGTGGCATCACAATTCCGGACTTCAAGCTCTGTTACAAAGCTGTCATTATCAAGACAGCATGGTACTGGCACAAAAACAGACACATAGATCAATGGAACAGAATAGAGAGCCCAGAAATAGACCCCCAACTCTATGGTCAACTAATCTTCGACAAAGCAGGAAAGAATGTCCAATGGAAAAAAGACAGCCTCTTCAATAAATGGTGCTGGGAAAATTGGACAGTCAAATGCAGAAAAATGAAATTGGACCATTTCCTTACACCGCACACGAAAATAGACTCAAAATGGATGAAGGACCTCAATGTGAGAAAGGACTCCATCAAAATCCTTGAGGAGAACACAGGCAGCAACCTCTTCGACCTCAACTGCAGCAACATCTTCCTAGGAACATCGGCAAAGGCAAGGGAAGCAAGGGCAAAAATGAACTATTGGGATTTCATCAAGATCAAAAGCTTTTGCACAGCAAAGGAAACAGTTCACAAAACCAAAAGAGAACTGACAGAATGGGAGAAGATATTTGCAAATGACATATCAGATAAAGGGCTAGTGTCCAAAATCTATAAGATACTTAGCAAACTCAACACCCAAAGAACAAACAATCCAATCAAGAAATGGGCAGAGGACATGAACAGATATTTCTGCAAAGAAGACATCCAGATGGCCAACAGACACATGAAAACGGGCTCCACATCACTCGGCATCAGGGAAATACAAATCAAAACCACAATGAGATATCACCTCACACCAGTCAGAATGGCTAAAATTAACAAGTCAGGAAATGACAGATGCTAGCGAGGATGCAGAGAAAGGGGAACACTCCTACCTACACTGTTGGTGGGAATGCAAGCTGGTGCAACCACTCTGGAAAACAGCATGGAGGTTCCTCAAAAAGTTGAAAATAGAACTACCCTATGACCCAGCAATTGCACTACTGGGTATTTACCCTAAAAATACAAATGTAGTGATCCGAAGGGGTACATGCACCCGAATGTTTATAGCAGCAATGTCTACAATAGCCAAACTATGGAAAGAACCTAGATGTCCATCAACAGATGAATGGATAAAGAAGATGTGGTATATATACACAATGGAATACTATGCAGCCATCAAAAGAAATGAAATCTTGCCATTTGCGACGACGTGGATGGAACTAGAGGGTATCATGCTTAGTGAAATAAGTCAATCGGAGAAAGACAACTATCATATGATCTCCCTGATATGAGGACGTGGAGAAGCAACATGGGGGGTTAGGGGGATAGGAGAAGAATAAATGAAACAAGATGGGATTGGGAGGGAGAGAAACCATAAGTGACTCTTAATCTCACAAAACAAACTGAGGGTTGCTGGGGGGAGGGGGGTTGGTGAGGGGAGGGGATTATGGACATTGCGGAGGGTATGTGCTATGGAGAGTTCTGTGAAGTGTGTAAACCTGGCAATTCACAGACCTGTACCCCTGGGGATAAAAATACATTATATGTTTATAAAAAAAAAAAGAAATAAATTAAAAAATTAAAAAAAATAGCAACAATAAAGAAAAAGTAACTCCCATATAAAACAAGCAGTTACTGGTTAATGAAATTGATTTTTTTTTTTTTTTTAAGTAGGCCCCATGCCCAGCGTGGAGCCTAGTGTGGGGTCTGAACTCATGACCCTAGATCAAGACCTATGCTGAGATCAAGAGTTGGACACCCAAACACCTCAGCCAACCAGGTGCCCCATGAAATCTGATTCTTAACGTTGAGCACTTCCAAGGATTGTAAACACTCTGCAAAACCAAATGAAGTCTGTCGGTGGGCTGGGTCTGGCCTGCTCGTTGAAATGCTGCTTCTCCTTGGAAATCGCCATGGGTGGAGTCTCCTGCAATGAGACATTCTTAGAGGATGACAGTAGGGTTTCTCAGATGGCAATGCCCAAGATGACTCTTTATGAGAGCAGAAGTAAAGGAGCAGAAAGCAAAGGGAGACCAGGTGGAGGGCAGGACACAGACCAAGTATGTGTGTCCTACAGAGACTGAATGTTTGTGTCCCTGCAAAGTTCATATGTTGAAACTCTATTCCCTGGCATGTTGATTTTCAGCGCTGGGGTCTTTGGCAGGTAACTGGGAATTAGATGAGGTCATTCGGGTGGAGCCTTCAGGATGGGATTAGTGCCCTTACAAGGGACAGGAGCGCCTTCTCATTCTCCTCTCCCTCGCCCACCCACGCCTCTTTCTCTGCCATGTGAGGACACCACCAGCTAGAGGCGTTTACATACCAGGAGAGGATCTCTCGTCAGACTCTTGATCTGCCAGTACCTTGATCTTGGACTTCCCAGCCTCCAAACTGTGAGAAATAAATGTCTGTTGTTGAGTTCCCCAGTCTCTGTGGCCTGAGCAGACTAAGACAGTGTGGGAGTCAGTGAGCTGGGAGTTCTCAGAAGCTTATGAAATGTAGGTGGGGGACCCCGGATGCTTTTAAAGACAAGGATGGGATACCTTCTCACCTTCCCAAAGTCTGGTGTGAGCTAGCTGGCCCCAGAGGTGACATCAGTGAGATTCTGGGAGAGGTGGGGAGACACAGTGGGCCCCATGTGGCGCTCAGCCAAACCTGTCTCAGGGGAAGTGGTGCCTTGTTTTGAGCTCCCAGAGACCCCTGAGCTTTCTCCACCCTTCATGATATTCATGAGACCTTGACTTAGGCTTCCCATCCCCTTGGGTACATGCATCATTCACAGAGATAGCAGGAAGGGCTGTTGGAGGCGGACACTGAGACTCCAAGAGGAGAACGGCTGCTGTGTGACTCTGGGCTTGAAGGCACCATTCCAGAGGCACTTTCCACACCCACACTCCCCTCTTCAGCTCAGCCCCGTGGTGGTTGTGGGCCCTGAGGATTCCTTCATCAGACGCTATTCCTAAAACCTTTCCAGAGAGCATGATCTCTGTCTTCTCCTCTTTCATCCCCCTGCTTTTTAAACACCGGCAATTGTAATAGTTATTACTGGGCAATGTGAGAAGTCGTTTCCCCTTTGGGGTACACTTTATATTTTCCTGGCATTCCAGCAAGGCAATGCTGATAAACACAGGGAAGATGCTTTTTCAAGACACTCCGCCGTGAACTCGGGCCTTTTGTGAACACCGACGACAGCCTGGTCCTCTCAGGGGGCTGAGTATGAAGTTCCAGTGCATTAAGGAAGAAGGTCTGTGGATTCTGGGCCCAGCGTCCAGGCAGAGCAGGTCAGCTCTCCCAGCTGCTCGGGGTGGTAACTGGGCCGCCTCTCACCCTGACTGGCAGGCAGAAGAAGAAAAGGGCCACCTGCAGTCATGACGTCCCTGGGTGGGAGGTGGGTGTGGAGAGCCTGTGTGCCCCAGGCCCCCAGGGGCTGAGGAGCCCTGTTGCACAGCCTGGACGGCTACGTCTCTCCTCAGCTGTGACACAGCAGCACAAGCAGGAACCCCTGACCCTTTTCTGGAGCCTTGCACAGCACATGCAGGTTTGTGCATGTTATCGTGGGCTGACCTGGAACCTGTTGTCTGTGCGGCCTCAGCCCACGGGTGACACAGCTGGCACGGGCCAGAGTGGGCTGGGACCTAACTCCATCTGACCCCAAAACCCACATTCTCGCTCCCTGCCGCAGGTACCAGGCCCCCATGTCCCCTGGCTCCCCGTCTGGTGCTCTTCTGCAGTGACAATGACAAAGGTAATAGGAACAGCTACCATTAGTGACTCGCTGTGTGTGGGGCGCTGCTCTAAGCGCTCCGCCTGGTTAATGCACTGGAACTTGATAGGCAACGACATGAGGGGAATACCGTCACCAACCCCATTTACAGATGAGGAAGCTGAGTCACAGAAAGGTTGTGTCAGCCACCCAAGCTGGGCCTCAGACCCAGGCTATCTTATTCTAGGACTCATGTTCTTAGAGGGTCAGTTACATTCTGCGCCTGGAGACTCTCTGTAGTTCCCCAAAGGCCCTTCCCAGCTTGTGTGAGCAGCTCGCACTGTGGGCTGGCCATGGCCCCCTCTGGAATCACTGCTTGTTCCTCTAGCAGAGATGCTGCAAGCGCGTTGATGTGAGTCCAGCCGGATGGGAAGCTGGCTGGCGTGTCTGCGTTAGGCCCTCCGTAGGCAGAAGTTCCAACGTATTTGTCCTATGACTCATCTTCCCAGCAACTCTCCAAGGCGACTATGCCCCATCCACTTCATTGAGGGAGACATGGAAGCCCGGGGAGGAAACAGCTAGAACAACACTGAGGGTGTCGAGTCGAACCTGGGTCTATGTAAGACACAGATCTGTCCCTCAGAACAAAGCTCTCTGGCCAACGGGAGGAGGAGGGAGTGAAATGCCCCAGCAAAGAAAAATCAGACCAAGAAGAGGAAGCTCCGAGTCAGAGGATGGGTGTGGATGGCGGGGATCAGGGATGCCGGGGCCTGTGCCTGGGCCTGGCTGTGCCCACCACCCTGGCATGGCCTCCCATGTGTGGATTCTGGGGGTGCTCTGGGGTCCACCTGGGGAGCTCAAGGGCCGTGGCTGAGTCACACTGTGAGTTCACTGGAGAGAAAGCATGGCTGGGCCTGGGCACAAGGTGCTGGGATCCCAGGGCGGGCGGCACGGCAGCCGTGCCTCTGGCTTTCTTTGTGGAAAATTATCGTGCAGTAGTGAATTTATCCCACATTCCTTCTAGGGCATGTCTGGGAGGAGAAAGTGGAAACTTTCCAGGACAGGACACAAAGCAGTGTGGACAGAGAGCTTGGGAGAGGTCCAGTGTCTGGACTGGGGTGGGGGGGGGGGATCCTCTAGAGGCTGAGGAAGGCTGGGGGGCACTCCAATCCCTTCCCGGAGATGGCAAAGCCTGGGGGAAGGACAGAAGAGGCCAGGCCAGGATCTTTGTCTTGGTGTTTCATCCAGCAAATGGGAATGGGAAGCACTATACGGGGCCTCAATATGAGAAGTAGGTATAGACAAATAGCTGTGGGGTCAGGAGTGTCTGCCCAAATCTCTCTGCAATCCACAGAGGAACCGACCAGTAAGGAAGGAATGGTTCCCTGGGGCAGAGGGGCTGGCCGTGGTGGTGTCCTCTTACCTCTCACCCACCATCTCTGTGATAGTCCTGACCCTGTGTCTCCACCCACGAGATGCCTGCCAGCCTTCGGGCTCCACCTGGGTGGGTTTCTTCGGTCTTGTTCTCTCACTCCATGAGGTCATGAGCTCTGTTTGGAGTCACGAGGTGGCCTGAGCCCTGACCTCCTGCGTGTAGTTATGGAGGCATGGGGCGCAGGAGGAGTCTGTCCACGTCCTCACAGGGTGACCCACAGGGGCAGACCTTGGAGAGGGGGGATACGAAGCTGATGGACTCTCCTCTTGACGGGAGACACCTTTTATGTGTCATCCTGAAGCAGCTCTGGGATCTTTACAGCTGAGGGAGCTCCTGTAACAGGGAGCTGAGAGGTCCTGCTGTCATTCGGACACGCTGGTTTCAGGCTGTCCCGCATCTGGTTCTGCCCTCCTGCATTTTCAAATTTGCGGCTCGAAGATCGGTGTCGGATATGGCACCCCCCACGTCAGTGTGGCGTTGTGTGTGGCGCGTATGTGCATGAGTACAGGCATGCGCTTAGAACTCCCCGGCTTTCTCAGCGATTGTAGACCCGTGTGTACACATTTTACCTTCTCTGCCCATTCAGGTGAGGCACAGTTGGGTTTTCGCCAGGAGTATTTTGAGAACATCACTTCATGATGCCTGGGCCCGCCTTGAGAACTCTGGCCATGTTGCAAAACCAGGGTGATGGGAGACTGAGGTCTTGGGGGTTTGTCTAAAGGGTAGACTATTTCTGCATAATACTCACACCCCTCCTCCCCAAACACACACACATCTCTTCAAAAACAAGACAAAACCCACTCGATTGGTAATCTGGAGAAGTAAGGTTGCATTCCTCTCTGCGGTTTATGTGAGCTTTGGCACGCGGCCTTCACACCTTCTCCCGCAAAATGGGGGTGAGTCTGTTGACTGCACCTGACACGTCATGGGGTGCAGACAAGGAAGATGTTCCCAGGCCATGTGGGCCGGAGGCAATGTGCAGTTGAGGAGGCGCAACGCAGCCATATTCGCTTTATTTCTGAAATAAGGTCCTGTGCTAAGGGAGTGTCTTAATTTCCAGAGCTGTACTAATAAATTACCACAAACTGGGGGGCTTAACACAACAGATATTTGCTCCTTCACCTTTCTGAGGGAGACTCTGGTCTGTGCCTCTGTTGTAGCTGCTGGTGGCTCTGGCCATCACGGACCCTTGGGCTGAGGCGCATCACTCACCTGTCTTCACGGGGCCTGTCCCTCTACGGGTGTCCATGGGCAACCTCCTTCTGCTTGTTCTCCAACTGGACACTTGTCGCGAATGTAGGGCCCACTGGGCTAATCCACAAGGATCTTATCTGGAGATCCTTAACTTGATTATATCTGCAAAGACCCTTTTTCCAAATGAGATTATATTTTTAGGTTCTGAATGGACTCACCTTCTGGGGCGGAGGTGCTGCCATTCAACCGACAGGCAGGAACTGAGTATCCTCCCACCGCACGGGCAGGACCCCTGAGTTCGACAAAAGCAAAATAAGTTGATCTAGACTTAATGCTTAGTGACAGAGCTGGAAATTACTTCGGGTCCATCTGACTTCAAAACCCAGGCTCTAGGTGTCAAAGAGATGCTTTCCCCTCATTCCACATTCCTAGTAATAACAGCCACTGTGTATAGTACCTGGTATTTTCCTCAGACTTTTTCTGACCTTCCTGTCAACCCTGGATGGTGGTATTACCATCCTCTTGTGCAGCTGAGATCCATGAGATTGTAAAGGGCAGTATATCAGCTTTAACACAGCTGGTAAGAGGCCAAGTGTGAGTTTGGACGCTGCATGGGCCAACTCCAGACTTTGGACTCTTTCTTCCGACCTCTATGTAGTTGGCTGTCCAGTTGGGGTGTCAGCATTTGTCACTGCTCAGCAAGGCGGTTGACCTGCTGGCTGACCCCCAGTGTAGACCACCCTGCCTCCCAGTTCCTTGTCCCCTTCATGATACCTCCTGATCCACTGGGACATGACAAGCGAGGATACGGGGTGTACATTTCATTGCCTCTGTCTTTATGGCTGTGTACAGTAACTGAACGTGATTATTAAATTTGAGCCTCCTCCTGCATCTGCTCGCTCCCAGGCTATGTTCTCTGGCCAAGTCCTCTGGGCAGGCCATGAACCAGATGTGAGGCTTCACATCTTCAGGACTGGAGTCTGTCACTTGGTTTGGATCACAGGGACAATTTCAGCCCATGCTCTTTGATGTTGGCTCTTTGGTTTCATAAAAATTATATGGAAAGTTATAAAAGAGTGATAAAGCCTTCCAGTTTTACCACCAAATGGAAAAGTTGTCCACACAAAGACTTTATAACCATCTTGTAGCAATTTCGAGGCTCTGCCATCATTTTAGCTGATTATGCATTAAAGAGGTCTTGAAAAGAAGGGCTAACCTTTGGTCTCACGTGGACGAGATGGAAAGGCAGCTCCAGAGCTTCTGGGTTTCCAAGTTTGGACTCAGAAACTGGATTTTCTTGGAAGGAGTGGACATTCGTCTTGGTGGACAAGACCGATTTCCACTGACCAGATACTGTGTCTCGGCTAGGGCATCTTTTGGAAGTATAAGCTATTTACAACCACTGTAACAGTCATACTGGTTGGGGGCAGCTCCTGTAGGGTTGAAAGACGCTGCTGAGTCGGGAGGCTTGGGAATCCAACATTCACTAGCTGCTTCTGAGCTGTGGGGCTGCAGAACCTTCCCTTCTAGAGCCTCAGTTTCTCTGCATGACAACATGGCTGCGATACCTTCGCGGTTCTGAGTGGAGGAACCGTGGGAGACATAGCTCTACCGTTTTTGTGGGAACCCAGACTTCTGTTAACACTGACTTCGACTGACACCGTCTGATAAACTCCTTGGGCACTTATGTCCTATAAAACACTTGAGCTCATCTCCCGGGGATTAGGGTTAGTAACGGTTTTTATTTAAAACCCTCGCTGGTCTTGCTTTCTCATCCCAAGAAAGGTCTATTTATATAACCTACGCGGATGGACCGCGAGGCCGCCGTGACACAGGACAGCAAACCAGGGGGCTCCGTGCGACAAAGATTTATTCTCACAGGTCTGGAGGCCAGAAGTCGATCAAGGTGCAGGACTGTGCTCCCTTTGAAAGCTCTAGAGGAGAGTCCATTTCTGGCTTCTCCTGGCGTCTGGTGGCCCCAGGATTTCATTGGCTTGTGGCTCTAGCACTCTGATCTCTGTCTGTGTTTTCACCGGTGTCTCAAAGCTCCTTGTGCCTTTCTTTTACAAGGATACTTGTTATGAAACTGGATCTGCCCAGTCGATCAAGGATCTCATTTAAAGATCTTTAATTTAATTTTATCGGTAGAGACCCTTTTTCCAAATAAGGTCACATTCACAGCTTCCCAGTGGACCTGTCTTCTGAGGGGCCACCGTTCAACCCACTACACTGGGTATCTGTGAAAAATTAAGACCTCACTGTGACTGAAGGTAGCTTACCTCTGAAGATGACCTTCTGAGCCATCCTGCTATATCATTTCAAGGGGACACAAGCTTGCAGGAAAAACGCACTTTTCTTTTTTGTTATGTCTCACCACAGAGCTTTCTGTTAGACAATTAGCCAGCAGAGTGGGAATTTAATGGAAGAAACATTAACGTGCAGACAAAAATGCCCCTTCCTTCAGGGTTTGATAGGACAGTGGTGCTTTGAGAATAGGGACACTTCATTTCCTTATACCCATCAGCTCGGGACCTGTCAGCGGCAGGGTCTCCTTCACCTAACGACAGCCAGGTAGAGGAGAGAAGAAAGCGACCTCCCAGTGTGGAAATCCAGCCCCATGTGTGTCTGAGTGTGAGTGCACATGTTCCGAATGCTGGGGTTTCTCAAAGAGGCAAGGCCCCTGAAGACTATGGGGCAAGCATTGTGGGGTTTGGGGACATCGCCCGTGTGAGAAATGTCTGGGATGCAAGACGGGAGGTGGACACGGAGGCCGGAAGAGCCTGGAGACTATGTCTTTCCCCAGGTCCCCAGGGGGCTCCTATGTGTGAGGTGCACGGGACGACAGGCACGTGGAAGGCTCTCCGGACGTGTTAGTTAAAGGACATCGAATGGCTCAGAGCTGAGGCTCAATGCACATTTGAAAGCCGACGGGCTCCCTGCCCAGGCATCACCGAGTGCTCAAGACCACCTCCTACACGGCTCTCCCATGGGCTCTGTCAGGCGGGCCTTACCCCCTTTTTCGCCCAGAAGCTCAGAGCCATCCGGGTCCTCTGTGTCTCTGAGCTGGCATTCAGCTCTCCAGGCCGGCTACCGTGCTCCCTGGCTGGTCTCTGGCATGCTTCTCCTCGACCCTGTGCAAAGACACTGGGGCAGGCTTTCCCTGGGAGTCCCTAAGTCTACCTGCCTCGGTCTCCCATCCTGGCCATCCTGTAATTCGTGCACTCTCCTCTCTCTAGAAGGCACTCATGATTGCGTTTCTTCTCCAGTACCTCTCCCTGGTGCGTCCCTACCCCTGTGGTCCTGGGGTCATCTTCCAACAAAGCCCTTTGTGACCTGAGGCCTGGAGTTGTCAGCCCGGGTGCCCAGCATGTGGCTAGGACTTGGCCCATGGGAAGCTGAGCACATGTTTAGTGGGTGGACAGAAGACACTCTCCCTGGCTTCAGAGCTCACTTGGTCTGTGTCCTGAAGAAGCACCGGCTCCTCCCCCATCCCCCTTTAAGGCTCACAGGCCCACGTGTGGCCCAGTGACCCCGTCTAATCTGCACACAACTGAGGTCAGTCTTCTTGGGTTTCAACATGATTTATGGAGGCCTGGGAAGGGTAGATGGAAATACTCCTGGGATCTCGGAACCCTGCAGCCTGTGGTCCCTCCAGAGGGTCTGTGTATTTCCGGTTCCCTGTCCACCCACACCCAGTGGACATCATCCAGGTGACTTCACTTCTGGCTGTGTCCCCTCCAGGTCCGAACTGAGACTCAGAAACCCAGGGGTCATGCAGTCCACTTCCCAGGTCGGGCCTTTTGCCCTCCTCAGCCCCACCCCTGCCCCTTGCTGATCAGGATCTATAATTTTACTAATTTCCTTCCTTCCGTCCCTCTCCCCACCCCCAAAGGTACCATAACTTCCTGTAAGCTGAGACCTAGCTACAATTCTTCCCTTGTAATCGGGAGCCATATTGCAATCATGGGTCTCTAAGAGCTGGGAGGTGAAGACAGACAAACCATGAGCCAGCTGACATGCAGCCTCTGAGTCCACACATGTGGGTCGTTCCTCCTCTTCAGAAGGGAGGTGGCCATTTCTCCCCTGTCTGGCCTGGCAGGACAAAGTAGGAAACTACAAGGTGGATTCTGGGTCTTGGTGGAGTAACATCGGCTCAGATCAGGAGTGACCTACAACAAGCCTGGTGAGGACCAAGCCCAGCCTGGCATGTACGGGGAGCTGAGGGGATCAGAGGCCTGGACCTGTGTCTTCACGGGGTCCGAGGGTGAGGCCGAGGATGGCCGTCCAGGTCACAGCACTAGGAGGTCTTGCACTTGGGCAGTCCGGCTCAGGGCATCTCTGATACGCAGGTGTGAGTGATTCCTGGGACTCGCAGAGTCTGACCTTGACATCTGTCCCGTTCCAGGCTGTCACCTTTTTCCTGGGCACCTGTCACGGTGTTTTTATGGTCAGCCACACCTGCTCTTGCCTGTGTCAATTCATTCTCCACACCGTGCGAACAAGCTTTTAAGAATATAGGCCTGAGAATGTGTTCCCAAGCTTGGGACCTCACTCTTTCCTGTGGCTCATGGGGTCAAGTCCCCTGACCTTAACTTATCTGTGAGCCTGGTGCTTCAGGAACCCTTCCATTCCCTGACAGCATCCCTCTTTCAGTTCCTGGAAACCCTCTGCCAGTCCCACCCCAGGGCCTTTGCTTATGCTGGTTGCTCCACCTGGAGTATCCTTCCCCCCTCCTTTGCATGGCTCATCCCTGTTCATTCTCTGCATCACTGCAGACTTCCAACTTGTTACTGGCCCTCACAGCCCATTGTGCTTTCCCTTCAATTATATAGTCACTGGGTTATTTTATTTGCAATTAGCTGACATGGTTATTTGGCTCCGGTCGTCCTGGACTAGGTAGTGCAACCACGTTTGTTGGGTACCTACTGTGGGCTCGCGACGGTGCCGGCTCCAGCGGTTGCCCTGCAAACTTCATGCACGTGGGGACACTGCCTGCCCCGCTCACTGTACGCGGCGCCAGGCGTGACCTTGGAGCTCGGGAGACGTTTGCTGAATGAGTAAACGAACAGCGGAGCACATGGACGGTCTTAGCACCCTGGGGAGGCCCCACTAGGCTTCCTGATCCAGGCCCAGCCTCTTTCCCCAAGTTACCTCCTCCCTGATGTTCTCAGGAGCACTTTTCTGTTTTTTTGTTTGTTTGTTTGTTTCAAGTTTTTATTTAAATTCTAGTTAGTTAACATTTAGAGTAATATTGGTTTCAGGAGTAGAATTTAGTGATTCATCCCTCACATACAATCCCCACTGCTCATCACAGCAAGCGCCCTTCTTAATGCCCATCCCCGACCTAGCCCCTCCCCTGCCCACCTCCCTCCATCCACCTTCAGTTTGCTCTCTAGAGTCTGGGGGATTGATTTCCTGAGGGCAGCTGTATTTTGGTATTCACCGCTTTGACAGAAGTGATCATGTTTGATGTGTCACGCCATGCTGTGACTCAGGTAAGCCTTCTCTGTTTTGTACACAATGAACTAGACGTCCACGAAGGTCAGACGCCAACAGAGCGGACCCTTGGCCTTTCAAAGCACACATTCTCTCCTCCAGGCATGATTGATAACCCCGCTGCCAAGCCGTTGACCCTCCTGCGCTCACTGGTGTCAATGGCTACTTTTGATACAAATTTATCTCAATGTTCCTTTAAAATTTAACACAGTGGTCAATGGGGGAAAGCCTCATGGTCAGAGTCGTGGAGCCGTACATCCATGTCAGTCTGTGGTGTGGACATTTTGCTGTGAACTGCGGGCAACTCTTCTTGGCAGGAGCTCTTTTGGGTAACCATGCATGGGTCCCCGGCTCCCTCGGCCAGGATGAAGCTGTAGGAGCTAATATATTCTGAGTCAGACCAACTGCCGCTCATGAAGGGGGAAAAAAAGGCTTGCTTGAGTAACCGTAATAATTGGAAAATTATTTTGATAGCCTGAAACAATCTAATATATTACAGAATTTTATTAAAATAATATCAAATCAAATTAACTGCTATTCCATAATGAATTAGGTAACAAGGTAGGCAGATATTAATCGGCCTTGGCTTCTAGGCAGGGGAGCCCAGAATTTATTAGTTCTTGCGGCTGGCATGAGGGTGTAGGCAGAAACCACTCTCGCCGCTGCCGAGAGGGAACCCCCTGAGACGAGCCGGCTTTTACTTTTTCTCTCCCCCCACCACTTCCACTTTCTAATCCATCATTAAACACTTGTATTTCTTTTATGTAGGGTCTTATGAAATTTTTAATTTTTTAATTGCTTTGTGATTTAATAATGAGGACTTTTCATTTTGCCCGAATAAGGAACGAGATGGGGATATTGAAATCCTTTCACCTTCTCCACCCCGATAACCTTCTTCCCCTCTCCCGGTCGTTTTCATTTCCCGCGTCTAGATGTAAGTCATCTAATCTTGGAGGGGACGGTTTGCAGTGGAAGTGGGCGTGGGCTGCCTGGACGTTTGCTCTTTTGAAAAGCAGAGGGGAGCCCCCCAAGTGGCATGCGGGGACAGTCTCGGAGAAGCCACGGGTGAGCACCGGTGGGCAGGCTTCCTGAGGACTCAGGAAGCTGGAGCCGCTAAATGATTCAGCCCCCATTTCATCCTGTGGGACTTTCTCATCATTCTGGCTTGGTGCTTTCCTGCCATTAAAATGTCTTAACACCATGGAGAAGGATCATAGCAACACTTTTAGGGCACACTGGGTGACTGGCTGGGGTTCCACTTGCTCCAGGCTCTCCCTGGTTGCGGGAAGCCACACCTCTGGCCCTTCGAGGTCCACCTGTGGTGCACGTCTTGGAAAGCCTGCTGTGGCTGATGTTCTCTCCAATGGTTCAGGCAGCCCGTGGGAGCTGGAGGAGGTTGCCAGCATTACAAATGTCAGGGGTTGCCATGATTTCTCAGAACCTCAGTTTGCTCATCTGTTCAATGGACATTAAACAACCATGAGAAGTCCTTATAAGACACAGAAATATTGCCATAGAAGCATAGCGCATAGTGTTCAGTCAGCCAGTGGCAGCTGGTTAAGTGCCACTGAGGTGGGACTTGGTGGGTCAGGACCTCTAGGTGCTACCGGGTGGAACCCGGAATCCTTGCCCAACGTTGTGGAGCCAGCAGACGGTGCAGCGGCATCCAGAAACCAGTTCTGCTGAGAGCAAAGCTCTTCCGCCACACTAAGCATTGGATGTTTCCTGCTTTTGATTTGGATTCTTTCTGATTTGGGTATGCCCCTTAAAGGAAGTTCGGTTCTAGATCAAAGTTGAAGCCAAAGATTAAACATTGAGGAGCCTCATAAATTCCGAGTAATAAGGAAAAAGTATTTCACTTCAAGAGAAGCGTTGAGTGGAAAGAAAAACACGTGTTGTGTCCCCCCTCCCCCCAATACGGTGCAGTCACATGCTCTGCATTTTTTGTCTTTATTGACAAGGACCTGTCAAAGCTCTTTGACAAATGTCCTGATTTAAGGAAACAGCATCTGCTCACCTGCAATATTTCACAGCGAGGGAGCATCTCGTTTTTGATGAGGAGGTTGTGGCCATGGAGGGGGCGGCACGTTCTCTCAACAGCAGGGTAGGTTGGAATTATGAGCGCAGCTCAAACACCCATGACAGCCCCTGGGGCTTGAGGATCTGCCTCGCCCCCATGTTGGAGGGATTTGTCGTTATTTTCTTTGGCACGGGGCACCCTGACCTCTTTGGGCGGTAGGACTCTGCTGGATGTGTTATCAGACGGTCAACAATTAAGTGGCCCCTCTTGTCTTAGCCAAGGGGCAGACGAGTGACCTTCAATGAGTCATTTGGACTAATTATCTCCCGCCTCGCATCCCCAGGGGAAGTGGGATAATGCAAGAGAAATAACAATATGAAAAAGCCAACCAACACCGAAAGGACAGTGGGGGCCCATTCGCCCCTGTCATCCCCTAAGGGAGCCTTGAGGAGGACCCGGGTTTAGGTCAGGAGTGGACCTTATTTAGAAAAGGTCTACAAATCCAGATGCGGGCAAAGATGATAGCACCACTCTTTACATGGAAGAGAGGCAAATACTGTGTGAAAAGTGGAAACCACCTTTGCCCAATGCATTAAGTCCAGGACTGTAACTGAAATCCTTTGGTAGCTAACCCTGTGTTCTTCCTGCCAACCCCTCTGTTCAAGGGGAGTGAGCCAGCCTCAGGCTAAGTGTGAGTGGACACACACACACACACTCACATGTACACACACACACACACACACCCTAAGACACACGCAAACATAGAGGGGAGTCACAGTCGACTGGCGGGAGCTAATTTAAGATGATTTACGTCAGGAGATGACCAGGGTCTCCCTCCCCATGTTTTTTTTTGGGGGGGGGTGCCTGGTGGATGGCTCTCTTTAGATTCAGTGGGAGGATGGAGGGTGTTCTGGAGGAGAGGGGAAAGCTGGTGAAGGCCCACAAGAGACAGGAGGCGCCAGATTGAAAGGCAGAGGGGGCAGCTCCCAGTGCGACACCAAGGTCCTGGGGGTGGGAGTCTGCCTATTCACCAGAAAGTTTCCAGAAGCCTAGACTCTTTTACAAGCAGTCACCTTCCAAGAGGTGGTAGAAGGGGGCAGACGGGGCGGGGCACACAGCAACAGATTTAAGGAGCCATGGGGACTTGACTACTCACTTTTCTGTTTGTGGTGGAGTGGAAAGTGTTTTCAAACCTTGGTCTCTCCACCACGGCAGCAGGTGGCTTCTCTGGACAGAAGATGCGGTCAGGGGGTGCACGGCTGTTTTTCTTCATGGAGGGAAAAAGTGCCAGGACAAAAGGTAAAACTCAAATACATCAGATAAAGAATGGTTCTCACGAATCACGAATATCGCTCATAGAGTTTGCTTATTTAGAAGCTATTTTCTCCTGTGTCTGAGCATTCGTGGCCGCCACTGTGAGGGGGGGCTGCCTCTGCTTTCATGTTAAAAGGTGCCCAGTAAGAGAGCCTCATGACGGGTGACGTGCCAGGGCGGGTGGAGAGAGCAAAGGGCTCGGTGAGTCCTCCGAGAGGAGCTGATTTCCTTGGGATGCAATTATGGCGTCAATGGGAAGATAAGGCATACCACCAGTCACTTCCCTAGTGAGTCCATTGAAGAGCATTTTCCTGAGACAGTAAATATTATGGCTAACAGGTCAGAGGGCAGACACAGGCAAATTTTGCCCTCAGTGAGGGCGAAATCGTGACCCAAAATCTTGGTCTCCAAGAGTCACCAGCAGGGAAGAGCCTGGTCACCCTTTATTGTATCTGGTTCCATCCTTCTGGCCAGTGCTTGAAGGGAGCTTGTGAAGCAGCCGAAGAGTTGATAATGTTTCTATCCACATGTGCACATGGTTGGGGTTTTTATTTCTTTATTTGAAAGAGAGAGAGAAGATAGCACATGAGAGGAGGAGGAGAGAAAAGGGTGGGAGGGGCAGAGGGAGAAGGAGAAGCAGACTCCCCACTGAATGTGGAGCCCAATGTGGGGCTTGATCCCAGGACCCTAAGATCATGACCCGAGCCAAAGGCAGACGCCCAACTGACAGGAGCCACCCAGGTGTCCCTGGTTGGGATTTTTAGACAGTGTGGGACTGAAGCAGACAGAAGAGAAGTTGCTTAGATGCCAATAGGGATTCACAAAAGGACACAAATTCTCATAGATTCTGCCACATTTCATAAAATTGATATAAATTCTTTCAGTTGTGTCTTCCTTAATAACTACAAGACAGGAACTTTTTTGTTTTGTTTCGTTTTTTGAGTTTTTTTTTCCAATACGGACGGTAATTGATTTAAAACATCATTACATTAAAGTCAAACACAGACATGTTATACAATGGAATGCAATATTCACATGGCATTTTAAGATACATGAGACTTTGTGCAGAAATTTTGTGTTTGTGATAGATTCTGTAGGGCTGGGGTAAGAAATGATCCTGAATCCACTCCTGCCCTAGACATGAGGAACTCATTTTTGAAAAAACCAGGAAGGCTTGAGGTAAGAAGATTTTGCAAATGTGTGGGTAAGAGAGATTCTTTTTTTTTAAAAAATATTTTATTTATTTATTTGACAGAGAGAGAGGTCACAAGTAGGCAGAGAGGCAGGCAGAGAGAGAAGGAGAAACAAGCTCCTCACTGAGCAGAGAGCCCGATGCGGGGCTCGATCCCAGAACCCTGAGATCATGACCTGAGCCAAAGGCAGAGGCCTAAACCACTGAGCCACCCAGGCGCCCCAAGAGAGATTCTTTTTTAAGGGTTTTTCCTATTTATTTTCTAAAGAAAGAGAGAGAGAGAGAGAGAGAGAGAGGTAGGGAGAGGAGCAAAGGGAGAGGGACAAGCAGACTTTGCAATGAGTGTGAAGCCTGACGGGGCTTGATCCCATGACCCTCTGATCATGACCTAAACCAAAGCCAAAAGTCAGATACTTAACCCACTGAGCCACCCAGGTGCCCCAAGAGATATTCTTTTTTAGATCAAGTGATAATACTCTCTTTTCAAATTTGCAGACATGGGGTCTACAAGTTCTAAATTAATGGACAATTGAATAAAAATGTTGTATTTGGTCCATCAAGCTCCAAGAGAGCATGGGATGTAACAGATCTCCACTCTCCTAGTCTTCTTTCCAAGGCAGGCTCGGTCAACAAGCAGC
The DNA here is from genome assembly GCF_922984935.1 of Meles meles. NCBI lineage: Eukaryota > Metazoa > Chordata > Mammalia > Carnivora > Mustelidae > Meles > Meles meles. The sequence continues at coordinate 145,560,065 of NC_060071.1, read as the reverse complement.
CGAATCAAAATTCACAGCGAAGGACTTCCCAGTGTCTGAGCTACACAGGCAAAGTCAATTTTGTGCCTTTTTATCATGGTTTAGATATAAAATGCAGCCCAAATGAAGTGAACGCCTCTCTTGTGGATAATTGCTTCCAAAAGAATGAGTCCCAAACAACTCCCTTGGTGCTTACATGGGAAAAAATAATAATAAAAAGGATTTAAAATTAAGGACAAAAAGAATAAAAGGGTAGATAAAATCTGAAATGCATCGGAGGGAAGATAAAGTGACTTTTTGGCAGCGACTTTAATAGAAGCTTTGCTTCAAAAGTCATCTGACTGTGGTGTTAATCTGCGCCTTCTTCACTAAGCCTCCTGGATGCGCTTCTTTGTTATCTCTGCTAAAAAGGAGATACATCGCAAATCAGCATCGGCCGAAACTAGTTATTCCACATTTCCCATTTCTGTCAATGGGTAATGAAAGATCATGCTGTTTAACTCACCTTGGAAAAGACTATGAGGCAGCCTTTGGTTTTCTAAACCCGGCTCTGGACCACCCCTGGGTGGAGGTCGCTTGGCATCTTTCAGGGGCGAGGTTGCAGAGAGGCTGGACGCTGGGACGGAGGAGACTTCAGGAGATCACAGCAAAGGAACAGCTTTCATTGCTTATGCCTTGAGGGGAACAGTTATCCTCTGGACCTCACTGGAGCCTGTGGCTTAAGGGGTTGTGACAGCTTGCAGATGAAGAATAGTTGGACTGGTGAGTGACCAGCAGGGTAGGAATCCCCACACCGTTGGGCCTGCCCCATCCCTGGCTCCAGAATCATGTCCGGGGAGCAGGTGCTTATGATGCTAGCTCCCCGTCTTTCCTCCTTCCCACCAGGGAGCCCTAGTTCAGCAGCCAGGAGTGGCCCCGGGGAACCTTGAAGAAAGATGGCCGGATGTCAGCTACGGAGAAGGAGATGCATATGCCAAGGGCCACCGTTGTCTGATTTACCTCATCTGCAAAATGGGAGCAATGCATCTAGCTTCTAGACGTTGCAGATAAGGTGAAAACATTCACCGGAACAACCTTTGTTTATGCTGCTGACAGGTCAGGAGGCCTTATCATTTGTACATTTCTTCACAGACGTGAAGGCTCCTGTCGCAATAGATGCCAGGGTCCCTTTGAAAAAAAAATCCTAAGTAAAGGAGTTATTTCCTAGAACAAGGGACATTATCTTGAATCTTTTTACTATAGACATGACAAGGGAAAAAGAAATGGTTCCCTGGTGGTACAGTTTGCTTGGGTCTCATGCAACCACAAAGTATAACAAATCAAGTGCCTTTAACAATAGGACATTTGCTCTGTCATGGTTCTGGAGGCTGGAAGCCTGGACTGAGGTGTCTGTAGGGCCATGCTCGCTCTGAGGGCTATAGGCTCTAGGAAAGGGTGTGTTCCAGGTCTCTTTCTTAGCTTCTGGTGCTCTCTTTGCTCATGACGGGGCTTATCTCCAGTCTTCCATGGTGTTCTCCTTGTGTGTGTGTCTGTGTCCAAATTTCCTCTCTCTGTAAGGACCCCGGTCATCTTGGTTCAGGGTCCGCTCAATTTCAGGATGACTTCATCTTAACTAATTCTATTTGCAATAACCCTATTTCCAAATAACATCACTCTTCAAGGTGTGTGTGGAGAGGGGGTCAGGACGTCAACATATGAATTTTGGGAGACACAGTTCGACACAGAACAATGTCCAAAATGAAACTCGGAACACTCTGCCGACTTTAGCCCCTTCTGGGGATTCACAGCTTGCTTTAGTGTACCTGAACGCCATGCGAGAGGAGACAAACCCATTTCATACTTTCCCATGTACATTTTAAAGATCTTCGACTTTCATTTTATTCTGATTTTTTTATTGTGGTAAAATGCAGAGCTTGATCATTTCTTACCGATGCAAAATCTGTGTAACCCATATTTCTTGAAGATAGAGATGATTCCATCCTCTCAGGGAGTTCTTCCTGCTCGAGGCCAGTCATCCCTCCTAAGAAACAGCCACTGCCAATAACATTTCTTTCACCATAGATTAACCTGGCCCATTCTAGAACTTTCTATAATGGAGCTGTATAGGCACTCTGTTGTGTCTGTTTTCTTTCCCGCAGCAGGATGGCTTTGAGGTTCACCATGGTGCGGTGTTTATCCATAATTTGTTCCTTCTTATTAAGGGATAGAATTCTATTGTATGGGCTTAGCACAGTTTATCCATTTACCTGGTGAGGGACTTTTGGGTTGTCTCCAGATTTGCTATTAAAAATGAAGTAGCGGGGAAAATTCATGAGCTCACAATTTTATTTCTACATCTAGGAGCAGAAATGCTGGGTCATGGGGAGACTGTGACCTTAACTTTATATGCAACTACCACACAGTTTTCTAAAGTGGTTTGGCAAATTTACCTTCCCACCAGCAATGACTATGAGTTCTGTTACTCAACATATTTGCCAGCATTTAGTATCGTCAGTTTTTTTAGTTTTAGCCATTCTCATAGATGTGTAGCTGGATCTCGTCATGGTATTAATGTTAATTTCTTTGATGACCAGTAAAAGCTACAGCAACCGAAACACTGTGGTACTGATATAAAGACAGACACATGTAAGGGGGAACAGAATAGGAACTCAGAAATAGATGCACACTGATAAGATCAATGGACTTGCAACAGAGACACCAAAGCAGTTCTAAAGAGAAAAGCCTTTTCAAAAAAATGGTGCTGAAACTGTTGGATACCCACATGGAAAATAATGTGTCTTGGCCCATACCTTACACTATATATGGGAAGTAAGTCAAGATGGATCACAGTCCTAAATGTAAAAAGTAGAACTATAAAGAAAAGATAGAAGGTTATTTTTCTGACCTCTGGACCAGAGAAACATATTTTTTAAGAGGACACAGAAAGTATAAACTACTTTACAAATTGATAAGTTGGTGTTCTTCAAAATGAAATACTTCTGCTCATCAAGAAAATAAACAGAGAAGCCACCAACTGGGGAAAAAAAATATTTGGAGTACATATAATATCTGCAAAGGGATGGTTACCACAGCATATATAAAGATTCCCTGTGAATCAATAGTAAGAAGACAAACAACCCAACCAAAAATGTGCAAAATATTTAAGCAGATTCTTTACAAAAGAAGACTACCAAGTGGTCAGTAAGCACTTGAAAATATGCCTAGCAGGGACACGCGGGATGTGACTCTCTGTTTTTTAAAACCAGGGTTTTCCTGGCTCGTTTGGCCAGGGTAGAACGGGCAATGCCTAGTGGTGAAGGCTCACATTCAACCTCGATCCCTGGGTTTGAATATCAGCTCTGTCAGTGAGATTTAGGAACAGCTTACCCCTCTAGCCCTCAGTCTCCCCATGTAGAAAGAAAGTATCCACCAGTTGTCAGGATCCTGTAGGTCGATGTCATCATGGGCTTAGAACAGCGCCTGGCATATCATGAGAGTTACATACACATTTTCTACTATCATGGAGCCTCCTCTTTGAAGGTCTGACCTTTACTCGTACGCCACAGAAACAGAGTTCCATAGAAACCACTTTGGAAAAAAAATGAAGACCCCTCTGTCTTGTTCAGTGCAGTAGCCTCGGGCCTGGAACGGTGACAGACATTCCATGTGCGCTCAGCCGATGCTCACTGAACAAACGCAGTCCTGAGCGCCAAGGTTGCGACGCCTTCAGTCTCCAGGGGCAGGGTTCCGGAACTGGCTGCCTAGACTAGCAGCTCGCGGTGGGAGGGCCACCCCTGTTCTGGGTTCCTTGACACTGTTCTACTCCATCACCTCTGAAGTTGAACACGGTGGCAACTGTAGGTCTGAAATTGCTGAACAGGCCCCGTCCCACCAGCAAGGATTATCGGGGTTTAACAGTTTCCTCTGTAAATGGCCTCCATGTGGAGCGGATCGTCCCTTCTGGAAATTTGGAGTCTGTACAATTGGCTCCTCCAGCACGGAGGGAGCCAAAGTCAACACACAAAGCCCCAGAGGCCCAGTTAGCAGGACGTTGCAGGTCACTGAAGACCCAGCTTGCAGGACTCAGCTCACTGAAACAGCTTCCTATCATCCCACCACCCTCTCCTCCCTCCCTCCCTTCCTCCTCTCCCTCTCTCTTTCTTTCCTTTCCCTTCCCTTCCTTCCCCTTCCCTTCCATTCCCACCTTCCTATGTTTCTCTTTCCTTGACTGCTTACATCTGGCCCATCACCAGATTTTGCCAGGGCTCCTCTCTACCCCGCCCTTGTATACAGTTCTCTCCAGCTCACGGCCGTGTCCCCATGCAGAAGTGCAGACGCTGTCCTTGTCGTGGTCTTCCAGCTGACCCCAGGCTGTGGTGTTCAGCCCCTCTCCCTCCAGCAGACCATCCCGTCCACTGCCTTTGGGCTAATCCTGAGGAAAATAAACATCTTGTATCATTCTTGCATAGACTTCTTGTGGGGTGTGGGGTGATGAGGAAGAGGTCCCCGGTCCCGTGCTGTGAACTGGCTGCGCAAGACTCGTTGAGGCATTCATGTCAGAGCTGCGGGTCCCTCTGCCCGGGCCAAATGAGGTGAGGGAGACTCTCCGGCGGTGGGGGGTGGGGCGGAGTTTAGGATCCTCACAGCTTCCAGGGTGGATTAGAGGTGAGGAAACTCTGGCCTTGAGGTTAATGTGTTAATTTCTCTTCTTTGAGTTCCTCTCATATCTTCTGCCTCCCACCCACATTCTTACTCTAGGATGTCCGAATCCATACCTTTCTTGGACCAAAAGACACATTTTCTAAATACTGTGTCATTGCTCTATGGTATTGGGACACTCTATTCCCTTTGAAATTTCCTCCACCTCCCATAATATGCAAGTTCCTACCCCTTTGCCAGCTCCCCTGTGTTAGTGCTCTCCTGCTCTGCTAGAAACAACCAGAGGCATAGTGGCTTCCGGCAACACGCTACATATTGATTATTGTACAGCTTCGGCGAGTCAGGAGACAGCACAGCTGGGCTGAGGGTCTCTCCAGGGTCAGGTGAGGCGTGGATCAGGGCAGGGGTCTCACAGGAGCTGGAGTCGGCCTCTCTGCGCGTGCACGGTTGGTGACACTGAGTTCCTTGCACTTGTAGGGCTGAGAGCTTCCGTTTTTTGCTGACTCTCCGCTGGAGGTTGCCTTTGGTTTCTGGAAGCTGCCAGTAGAACTTTTCTAGGGGAGCTCCCGACGTGGCTGTTTGCTTGCTCAGCCAGCGAGTGAGGGAGAAAGACTCCAGCGAGAAGGGCACTGCGGTCTTATGAACAGAATCATGAAGTCTCTCTCTCTCTCTCTCACACACACACACCACTGCTTCCCATCAGCTCGGCCATATTCTCTCCTCTAGAAGCACGCCACGGTCCCAGCAGCACTCAGGGTGTGAACTGCAGGAGGTGGGTGTCACGCAGGCCCCTTGAAGCGTCCGTCGGCCACAGTCCTGTGCAAAATGTGCCTCCTCTCCGAAACCATCCCGGAGGACCCTGGGGAGCGTGAGTTCCTCCGTCTTGCAGGGTCTTCCGTGGCAATGTGTTGTTCATTAGTGTGGACCGGCCGCTCTCGGTTCATGTCTGAGAAAGGTATGTGGAAGGAGTTCAGAGAGCGCTTTCCCCGGGGGGATTCATTTATCTCAACTCTCACATCTCAAATTTGGCTTTGTAATTTTAAACAAGGCCTTTTGCAATCAGCATTCACAGTCCCCTTCTGTCATACATAGTTCATCATCAAGGAGAAGTATCTGTCAACAGGACCTCCTGCCTGTCACACCTTTCTGCTGTCCTTTTCCAGGCTCTGGGTCCTGGGGAGCCTTGATGCCTGAGTCACCTGCGAAACGGGCTCTGCCAGGGGCGGGATGTCTCGGACAATGGATGAGCAATAAAACCACAGGCTGCGATGCTTCTGAGCATGAAAGAGAAGGTCAAGGTCAAAGCACCTTGCCTTCTCTACCCTTTTGTCTCGCTCGGCCTCCCTCACACTCCCTGAAGCCTGTCTCCCACTCTTCAAACATTTCTTAATAATCTGTAATTTCGTGAAAGGGATAAAGGATACGAGGAACCCAGAAGGTAACTGGATTTACATATGAATGTTGCGTTTTCATTTTAATTTTGACAAAGTGTAAAGGTTGCTAATAAAAGCATCATTACTGCCTCACCATTTCTTTGATGGACCGTGGAACAGATTGCCGAGATATGGAGACAGATCCAGGGGTTACTAGGTTCACCAGGAGCTATCGTTCATCCTTTAACAAAAAACAAAACGTCATGACAATTAAAAAAAAAGGATTTAAAAAAAGAAATGACATTATTTTCAAGGAAGTTATGGCCATTGTGAGTGCTTCACAGAGGGACTGAATCGGCTGTTGGCTTCAGGCAAGAGTCTGTGTTCCCTGAGACTCATGTATGGTCACGTGGCTGGGTCTTTGGGACCCACCAAGAGTCCGTGCCTCCCTTTAACAAAGAGACCTTGGATCAGCCCTGGAGGTGGACAGAGCAGGGAGGGCTGAGCGGTCTTGAGGTATAGCCTTAAGTCTGGGCTTCCCTTAAAGCCATTATTGATGGAGGAGACAGAGTCAGTACAATGTGATGCAAAGGTTGAGCCGACCCTGGGAAGGCTTCCAGGGGTGGCCAGTCCAGGACCATTCTCTTTCAGGCATGAGAGCGAGGGGCTTCTGACACTGTGGGAGATGAGGGTGAACCCATAGAGCTGACCTCAGGTCAGACCCCTTGGGTTTGGAGGTAGCAAGATGCTGTGGAAGGAGCCTGGGCCAGTTCTTGATCTGCCCCCAGCTTGCTGTGTGACATAGACAAGTCAGATGGCCTCTCTGGCTCCCGGTTTCTGAACTGGGTGAGACCAGTGGCTTTCCACCTGGGCTATGTGGAGTCCCAGACATTTTTTTTTTTAATCATTTTTCAATTTTTTTCCTATTTTATTTTATTTTCTTTCTTTTCAGTGTTTCAAGGTTCATTGTTTATGCACCACATAAACAATGCCCCAGTGCTCCATGCAATACATGCCTCCATACCACCCACCACCAGTCGCACCCAACCCCCCAACCCCACCCCTCCAAACCCTGCTTGTTTCTGAGAGTCCACAGCAGACATTCTGTGGGCGAATGAGGTGTGCCGGTGGGTGCCACGTACCGGCGACTATCTCTGCACACCTGTGTTCTGCCGGAAGAGCTGGGCTTTCCATGATTCTGTGTAAGGCTTCACTTGGAGAAGGGGTTTTGTGGATTAAAAGAGACACTGACTAGCAGTGAGGGGCTGGATGATCTCTGAAGACCCTTGTAGCGCTAGGATTTTCAAGTCTTATTGAATAACTAGATGCTATGTCTCAGTAGATGACGCTTCCTGTACCATACTTGAGTGTGTGTGTGTGTGTGTATGAGTGTGTGCCCACATTTTACAATTTCAAGTCTATTTTTCTGGCTCTTATTAACATTTATTAATAATATTAACATTATTAACATTTCAGAGCTGTCTCGTCTTTGTGTTTATCTGATCTTCCGGGGGCGATGGTTCTGAAATGTTAGGGTTACCTACTGTGTTCACCAATTTCAGTTTTCATGTAGTTTCATTTCTTTCGGTTTTGTTTTGTTTTTGTTTGGGGGGCGCTTAGCCTAGATGTTTGGATCTGTGCATGGGGATTCCTGGGGGTGGGATGTCCTTTTGTCAAAAGCTTTGGCTGTTTGAATATTGACTTTTAAAAATGTCTTTCCTCTGGTCACCCCTAAGATGCATACAGGTCCTTTAGGAATCGTGTCGTCTAACTTCATCTCCTTATGTGGGGAAACTGAGGTACCAGGTGGTGAAGTGACCAGCCACCAAAGCCACGCATTTAACCACTGTTCTGGTCCTACCAAGACCTAGCTCTCTACTTCATTGATCTGTGACCACCTAACCCCTGTGCCAACTTAATGGACCTCTGACAATTCCTTTAAAGAATCCCTCCGTGTTGAGAAGGGTCACCCTTAATTGTGTGTTGAAGCTTACAAGCTAATTATATTTTCGTCAGCTTGGTGGAGCCTAGGTAGCTCACAACGCCTTCCATTTAACATATATCTTCCCTTTTATTGACAAGAGCACGGGGCTAGCAATCAAGAAGCCTGGGTTTTAGGGGGGTGTTTAGCTGTATCTGCTTGATGCAACAATAGCTTCTTTTGATTAATGCTTTTTTTTTCTTGATTATAAAAGTAAGTAGAAATTCATTCTGGAAAAATTGGAAAATATGGCAAAGATCAAGTAGCTTCTAATTATGCCTCACTAGCTGAAAATGCCCTATTTCTGTATATCATTGTAGTCACTTTGCTATGTATATATGCTCTGCTGATAGCAGTGAATATTAATTTTAATGGACGATTTTTACTCGCCTACCATCCTGTCTGAAACATTTGCTCCCCTCTCTCCCAACTAAGTGCCAGCTATAATGGCCACCAGCCCAAAGATGGAGTGACTTACTGAGCGATAGTGAGACCCCCACCAACTGAGTGTGCAAGCAGAGGCCATATTAATCTTAGGGAGGGAATCAAGAGGACTCATGTAGGTGAGGGAGGGTTGGAGCAGGTCTCAGTATGTGCCCTGGGACCATGGCATCTCCCAGGGCTCACGCAGCCTTTGTCACCATCCCTCCCTCAAGAAGCTTACACCTAGTCCCTACATCTGGGGTCTTGCCCATCAGATGGAAGAAATAACATTCATTCTCCCGTTTCTCAAAGGCAATGAGAGAATCAGGGGGAATCCTCTAGGTGTTCCTAGAAAGCTCTCCAAGGCTCTCAAAACTGATCTCTAGGGCACCTGGGTGGCTCAGTGGGTTAAGCTACTGCTTTCGGCTCAGGTCATGATCTCAGGATCCTGGGATCGAGTCCCGCATCGGGCTCTCTGCTCAGCAGGGAGCCTGCTTCCCTCTCTCTCTCTGCCTGCCTCTCTGCCTAGTTGTGATCTCTGTCTGTCAAATAAATAAATAAAAACCTTAAAAAAAATAAGTGATCTCTACATGACCAGCCTTAGAATGAGGTGTCTTAAGCATTTACTGCCTGTCTTTTCTGTTCCTACTGAGGGGCCCTGCCTAGATACTCAGTGTCTCTGAGTCAGATGAAAGAGTGTCCTGAAGATGGAGACTGGTATTTACTGGGCACATGCAGCGTGCCAGTCATGTCACGTGGGACTCTCCCCACCCCACGACACTTCTGCCAGGTGGAATGACCACCCTGTGGCGGATAAGAGGCTGAGGCTAACAGGTTAGGAACTAGCCCAGAGTGACCCCACCAGACCCTGGTGGAGCTGAGATCTTACCCTGCCTCTGTGTGGCTCCAATCTGTTCCATGGTCTCCGAGCCGGTGGGACCGGAGTTAGTAGATGTCAACCCCTGGCTCTGAATTCCCTGGATGCCCACACTGGACTCATACCAAGGTGAAGGACAAGAGCCTTGCTACTAATTTTTTCTTCAGCTTTGCTCGTGGGTTTGGTCAGATCAGTAACCTCCAGGGACTTCTTACTGTGTGGCATGGGTGGGGGAGAGTCCTGGGTGTGCATTGGGACCTACAGTGGATTTGCTGGGCAGGGGAAGGACGGGGAGACAGCTGTGCCATCTTTAGTCTGCACCTGGTTTTGCATCACACCTACTGTCCCAGTGACATTAAGGTTTGGCAGCCTGAAATAGTAACTTGGGGGCACACAAATGCCTAAGGTTTGGGGAACTAGGCATAGCCACTCTGAGGTTTAGATAATTAATGTGCGATGGATGATAGAAGACCCAGGTTCTGGCTCCCGGCTTCCCACCAGGGCCACCGAACAGCTGGAGATGTTTCCACGAGGTGAGCAGCTCTGGGAAGCAGAGGACAGAGTCTTGCTGTCCCCCACACAGGATAGACTGTGCCCGGGTGCACACTCTCTGGACCAGCGGCCCCTCTCCTCTCCCAAAGTCACGGGCAGTGGAAGCTCTTAGCTTGGACTCAGGAGGCTGGGGTTCACATCCCTGCTCCGTCACTCTGTCCCTGTGGCTCTGGGCAGTTCAGTTAGCTCCCCTCCCTACGAGCCGGTTAAGTTCCCTGGTCCACACTGGGGCAAACGCCACCATGCAGAACTGATGGGAGGATGACCCGTGACGACCGCATAAAGCGCTTTGTAGACCTCAGAGCTGACTGTGCCGCGTGGCTCATAGTATCTTTCCTGGTCCTGTCAGAGGGTAGACACATACGCTTCACACACACACACACACCCACACCCACATACACACCACATACACCACATACATACTACACAACACTGTACACATACCACACACACACTACACACCACACACACACTGCATACCACACACACACAACACACAAAAACATCACACCCACTACAAGCTACATACTACATATACACCACACACACGACACACAGACCACATGCACACAACACATACCACACACACACTACAAACCACACACACCACATACACACAATACACATACCACACAGACACTACACACCACACACACCACATACACACAATACACATACCACACATGCACTACACACCACACATACCACACACTACACACCACACACACACATACATACCACACACTACACACCACATATACACTACACATACCACACACATGCACTACACACCACACATACCACACACTACACACCACACACACACATACATACCACACACTACACACCACATATACACTACACATACCACACACATGCACTACACACCACACACCAATATACCCACATACACAACACACATGCCACATGCACACACCACACATATACTACACACCATGGCACATGTGCATAACACACAAGCCACATACACAATACAAATACCACACACACACTATACACCACACATTATATACCACACACACCACACACACTACACTCATACCACACAAGCACCACATACACACTACACTCATACTGCACATCGCACACACCACACACTACACACCACACATGACACACAGTACACACCACATACATCACACATACCACATAGCACACACTACACACACCACACATGCATCACACACACACACTACACAGCACACACACACATCACACATACCACACACTATACACCACACATACCACATACACACCACACACACTACACACCACACACATCACACATGTACACACACCATGCACACGTCACACACACACCACACATGCACCACACACATGCACCACATACACACTATACACCACACACCACACACACCACACACATCACATGCATCACACACCCAACACATGCACACTCAGACCATAGGTACGCCACATGCAGACACACCACACACACACCACCCACATCACAGCCCCCACATGCATACACACATACACACCCCGCCCTAACACACACACACCAACACATGCACATACACACCACATACCCCAAACACAGATACACACTTCCTAACACACATCACACACACACCCCTGACACACACATTTCCACACACATGCGCACCTGCTTACGCACCACATTGCCTACCTCTCACTCCTCCACCTTTGCCTCCAACCTTCCTTCTTTCAAATCTCAGCATCTGTTGACTCTTCTGTTGGAATAGACTTCTCTCCTTCCAAAGTTGCCTATTTTTAGATGCTGCTTCCTCTGTGAAGCCTACCTGGGTTGCTGGCTGTACTTGGAGTTCTGGACAGACTTTGGACTAGGCGTCAGGACTTTGGGCTCCTGGTCCTGCCTCTGCTTGCTCTGTGTGCTGGGTGAGCTGCTCCCTTTACACTCTGTTTCTCATTGCTCGTGAATTCACTCACCCATTCATGTGACTACTCGTGCGCTCACTCACTGCCCTGTGGTAGGAGCAAGATGTCTGTAACCAGAGCTTCTGATGGAGCTGCCAGGGACACAGGAGCAGGAAAGCATTCCCTGTCCTTTGAGGGTGCACTGAAGCACATCTGGGGAGCACTCCAGCCCTAGAACTCCCCAGTTACCCTGGACTCTCGTCGCCTCTGTGCGGTGTCTCTACCCCTGGGGCCAGCCTTGAACATCCCCACGTTCCTGGATTTGATCATAACAACCAACTTGAAAACATTTGGCCACCAGGGCTGCTTGATGTGTTGGGTCTGAGGCAACTGAAGGATTAGATCTGCACACTTACTCACAGGGTGTGTGCCTGTGTGTGTTTACTCTTCTCACTGCAAGTAACAAGTTCAATATTAATCTCCACTTCCAGGGAAATAATTAGTGTTAAGTGAACTGTGATTTCTATCTCTAGTTATTTCTCATGTGCTAATTTAAGCAGCAAGGAAAATGTTCTGTGCTGCAAAGACATATTCCAACATAGGAAGACAGGGGGAGAGGGGAGGGAGAAGCAGACCACCCATTCAACAGGGGATTGAATTCCAGCATGCCAAAAGTCTCCAGCTGTGGGGAAAATAGTCCTTCCTGTCACAGGCCCCCCTAAGAGGGACCAGCCCACCCATGCACTTGTGTACTGGAGCTCAAAAAAGAAAAAGAAAGAAAAAGAAACAGCCCAGCTTTGGGCATGACCTCTCATCTCTGGAATCTGTAGTCTTCTTCGCCCACACTCTCTGGCTCTGACTTTGTTTCCTGGCTCTCCAGACCCATTCGACTCCAAACCTTGGAACTGAATCTTGTCTCCTGTATCCCAGGGTGGAAACGTGCCAAGGGACCCACCCTCCTGCCTTGATCTCAGTCCTATCTCCAGCACACGTCTTTGTTTGCCATCCCTTCTTGATGGCTCAAGGGAATGGGCAGCCAATGCACAAGCCCTGGGAACACCAGTTCCATCCCCACCAGCTATAAGTATGGCCACATATTGCCAGATGTCCGTGTGCAAAGAACTTCAGGTGTGTGGTGTCTTCTGATCCCCATTCATCAGTATTTGACAGATAAAGAAACGGAGTCTTTAAGAAGTTGACTTGGCCCAGCAAGTGGGAAGACCAGGGTTGTAGTTTAGATTTGTGTGGCTCTAAACCTCAGGCTGTTAATCGTCATCTTTGAATTGGATACAAATGAAAGCAGTTTATGATGGGAGCCCAACATAATGGCCAGAGATGTGTGAGGCACAGAGCACTAGGTCCTCCTACGAGAGCTGCTTTCACTACAAAGCATTTGTTCATTCACTCGTTCACCCAGAAGCCATGAGGGAATAAGTGACCCCAGCCTTAAGACACTTGTTTTTGTGGATGATCCTGCTGGGAAAATAGCTATGTAGAGTCTGGTGTGGTGAGTGGAATGATGGGAATGAGAAGGAGGGAGGTCCAGGCAGCACCTGGAGGAAACTGCTCTGTTGAACAAAAGAAGGGACGGCATTTCTGCAAGAGGGAACCACTCGAGTCAGTGTGTGGATGAGGGAGACAACACGGCACCTCGGAGTTATGGCATCACGTTATGTGAGTTGATGCTGGAGTCCCCACCTGAGTTCGTATGCACGGTTTGTCATTCCTCGTGTAAAGGCTTTGGACAGATGATGCTGGATGAGGGTGAAGGACCGCACTCTTCCTCTTGGTTCTTACCTCTGTGGGGAGGGCCCTTCGACCCACCACCTCTCATGGAAGAAACGCTGTCCCTCTGACTGGTCCTTGCTTTACTATATGGCAGACTCACTCTGTGTTAGCAGACATTTCTCCCCTTTTTAAAAAGAAAGTCTTTTGGGGGCATCTGGGTGGCACAGTCTGTTAAGCATCTGCTTTGGTTCATGTCATGGTCACGGGGTCCTGGGATCAAGCCCCATGTTGGGTTCCTTGCTCAGTGGGGAGTCTGCTTTTCCCTCTCCCTCTGCCCCTCCCCACCCCTCGTTCTCTTTCTCTCTCTCTGTCTCAAGTAAATAAATAAAGTCTTTAAAAAAATAAAAACTTTTCTTGTGGTAAAATAAACATGGCATAGAATTTACCATAGTAACCATTTTTCCTGTACAATTCATGGCATTAAGAACATTCACATTGTTGTGAAACCATTACCACCATCCAAACCCAGAGTTGTTTTCTTTATTGTAAACACACGCGATGTGCTCATCAAACCATAACTCCCCCCTTCCCCTGCCCAAGTTCTGGTTCCTTTCTGGTTCTGTGAATTTTTCTATTCTAGATGCCCATATATGTGGAATCATACAGCATTTGTTTTTGTGTCTGCCTTATTTAACGTAGCATACTGTTCTCAAGGCATATCCATGTTGTAGCAGGACAGAATTCCCTTCCTTTTTAAGGCTGAGTCGTATTCTCATGCATGGCTCTCTCACATCTTGTTGATCTAGTCATCTGTCCATGGACGTTTGGGTTGTTTCTGTCTCTTGGTTACTATGAATAATGCTAGGAACATGGCTGTGTTCAAGTCCCTGATGCAATTCTTTTGGGTATATGCCTAGGAGTGGACTTCTTGGATTTTACGGTGATTCTATTTTTAACTTCCTGGAGGACTACCACACTGTTCCCCAGTGGGTGCCCACGCCCAGCCCCCAACCGGCCACTCGGGATTCTAGCTTCCCAGCGCCTGTCATGAGTGGTCGGTCCCACCATACCCATCTGTGTGGATGCAAGCCCCTCCATTGTGGGCAAGTCAGAGGTGTCTTTGAACCATTAAAATGCGTGAAGTTCATGATAACTGTATGAATCAGAGGCCAAAATGAGGAGACTACGTCCCAAAGACAGCACGTGACAGAGTTGAGTGCTCACTTTAGATTTTCTGGACTCCTGAGTCCTCTGGCTCTTTTGGCTCTGGTCCCACCTCCCGCTGCCCCTTGTGCCCCACCCCCCCACCTAGACTGCACCTTCTTGGGCAGGACCACCTGCATCCAGGCACGGGTCCCTTCTGTGTCAGGACAGAACTGTGATGCATTGGGGAGGGTGGGGGTATACCACTGCCATACCGTCCTCAGCTCTGAGGCCTCAGTGCTGTCTACCGTCTTCCATGGAGCAGGTCCTCAATAGAGAGTCACTGGACAGGTGTATGCGGGGATGGGTGCGTGGAGACATGGAAACCATCTCCAGCCCATGGCATGAAGGTACTTCTTACCTGACTTCGGGGAATCTTCGAGTGCAAAAAAAGTGGGAACTGGAATCTGGTACGGAGAAGACCCCACTGGGAGCTGGGGACACTGAGTTCTGGCTCTGTCTACACCACCAGCGCCGGACTCTCAGTTTTCTCATCTATACAATGGGATCCTTTGACAATCAGAGCCCTTTGTCCGGATAAGCTGTGTCACAAGCACAAGCCGCCCATCCCCCCCAGGGCCCTGAGTCCCTCAGCATGGCCGTCTCTTCCTGCGAGAGGCAACGGTAGGAAATTAGGGTATTTGGAGATGAGTTTGCCCAGATGGGCTCCAGGGTGTTCAGACATTAGACTTCTGTCTGTTCAGCCTGATAGGACTTTGTCTGCTTGCTCAGATTCCCTCCCCTCTGCATTCCCCAGGCTTCAAGTGCAGCCCCGTTGTGCAGAATCTGCCCGTGGACGCCCCAGGAACCGGCTGTTCCAGACTCCTCTCCCGCTGGCTCTGACGCTCCCGGTGGAGCCCTCTCGTGCTGCCAGGCCAGTGCAGACCACAGGGGTATGTCTTCCTGATGTGACTGTTGTTTGCATCCCTGAAAGGAGAGAGAACTGGTTGTGGATGGGAGGGTGTGCAGGTGGGTCAGATGTCACCATATATGGCCAAATGCTTTGGGATCAGCAAAACCCAAAAGAAACCCATCCAAGTGCTTGGCTTTTCATTGTTTGGAAGAGTGTGTGAGTGAATGTGGTGTGTGACTGAGTGGGGTTTGTATGGGTGTGATGTGAGCGTGGTGTGCGTGCATGTGTGAGTGAGTGTGTGGTGTGTTGAGTGAGTGTGGGGTGTGAGGATGGTGTGTGCACGTGTGTGGTAAGTGTGCGTGTGTGTGCTGTGTGTGAATGAGTGTGGGGTGTTTGTATGTGTGGTCAGCAGAATCACGGCCCCACAGATTCCACACCCTAATCCCCGGATGCTGTGAGGTTGTTCCATGCTCCTGGCAGGGGGAATGAAGACCGTAGAGGTCACGACCCCTGACCCTAAATTCGGGATGCTATCCTGGTGGACCCACACGATTACAGGGGCCCTCGCAATGAAAGGTGGAGGAGAGGGGGTGGGAGGACCCCCTGTGAGAGGGACCTGCCTGCCCCTGGAAGGGCTGAGAGCCGGGGAGACCAGGTGCCTCCAGGAGCTGGAAGAGACACAACTTGGCCCTGCTAGAGGCTCCAGAAGACACACAGCCCCGCGGACACCTTGATGTCAGCCTGGTGAGGCCCATGCCGGACCTCCAGCTTCCAGGACTGCGAGAGAATAAATTTGTGTTGGGATAAGTCACAAAGTTTGTGGCAATTTGTCACAACAGTAAGAGGAAGCTCAGACAGCGAGTGTGTGTGTGAGTGAGCGAGGGAGTGTATGTGAATGGCCTGGTGTGTATGAATGAGCGTGGATGTGTGGTACGGATGTGTTGATTGAGTGTGAAGGAACGTGTGTGTGTGTTTGTGTGTGTGCATGCTTCTTCTGGGGGAAATGTGACTGGCGTATGTCTGATTCGTTTATACTCAGACCGTTACAGCTCTTCCTACTAAGAGCACTTTGATGCGGTTCCTTGGACGGCACCTGAGTTCTTTGCCCTGGATGGCACCTGGCCCAGGAGGTGAAATGGAGCTGAATTTCAGTCTGAGTGCTGAGGCTCTGCTGGCCTGGGCCGCATCCCTGCACTTTAGAATCTGAGGATTCAGAGCTCTGTGGGTGTCTGGGCTCCTGAGGCACTTAAGGTACTCCTACCCCTTACCCCATAAAAATAGGGCTGATTCTCAGCTAACTCTATCCTGGCTGCTAAAATACCTAAATACTTCTCAACAAAACTACTTGCTAAGTTGTCACTCTCCGAAATCCCAGAGGGCTGCCTTGGCCACCTCAGCCTCCCCTCTGGGTCCACTGTCCAGCTACCCCAGGGTCAGTGTTCAGCTCCACAGGGCAGCTCTGGGGCTCTGCTTCTGCCTTGTGGCCACTGCCCATTGTGATGAGCAGGGCGCTTGCCTTCCCTGTGTTGGCTGTTTCGGACATTACCCCGACTGTCAGGACACCTGTTGAGGCAGTTACATACTGCATGTTAGGTAGAAGTGCATGGAGTCATTATTGTTGATATTTTCTGGGCTCACTTGCTGAGAACATCAACTAGTACCACAGGTGGACAGCTGGAGGTCTGTAGTAGGTTGAATGAAAGTCCCGGTGACATCCAGTTCCTATCTTCCTGAACCCATGAACACTGCTTTTATGGCCAGGTGTACTTTGCATGTGTGGTTGAGTCAATGGTTTTGAGGATGGTGAGATGATCCTGAATTATCTGTGCAGGCCTAGCTGTAACCACGAGCATCCTTATGGAGGGAGATGGCGGCTGGGGGGAGATCTGACGATAAAGGGGAGAGCAGGAGTGATGGTGGCCGAAGCTTGAGTTTGGAGTGATGCATGGATGGGGTCACGAGCCAAGGGATACAGGTGGCCCCAGGTACCAGAAGTGAATGCATGGTGTTTTGTTGAGCTGACCTCCACACAGTGTGACAGGTCTGCAAACCACAGTGTGACAGGATCCTGGAAATGGAAGTTCATCAGGGGTACTTATGGCATACAGAAGACTGTGTGGTGGGCTTTGACTGAGTTATGGTTCCCTATTTCATTGGAACAAGAAATGGATGATATGGAGCCACACATTGGGACTTTGGAGGCAGAGATAAACTCTGGTTCCGCCCTAATTTGCTTTGTGTCCTTGGCCAAGTTTCTTCTCCACGGTGGTTCCCCAGTCTTCCTTGTCAGGTGGGGAACCAAGCCTGTGAACGTGGCTGATTGTCCCAGCCTGATGTATTAAGGTCACCACAGTGAAAGTAGCTCCAGTTCCCAGGTGCTGAGTACTTCCTGTGCACCCCGCCCTGTGTAAGGTGAACTTGCAAGGTCATTATACATTGACTCATGTGAGTGGTTTTTATGTAGGGCTCTCTTTGCATCAGGCGTGATGTTTGACCCTGGGGACACGGTCTTGAAGGAGACTGATCCGTTCCCTGCCTTCTTGGAAGTGCTCTTCACCAACCTGGTCTTGGCCACCATCTTTCCCAGTTGGAAAGGACTATTTTTTCCTATTTTACTTGTCAAGAAAGTAAGTCTAGAACTTAGTCTATCTAAATTGACAGTACTTTTAAGTGTTACAGCCAGAATTTTTAATTCAGGCTCCATCTGAATGCAAAGAACATGTACTTTCTATGATGCTGCAGGAGCTCGGTACATTGAACAGAATCTCACTTTCCAGGAGTAGAAAAAGATGCTTTTACTTCCTAAAAATTATTTTAATATGCAGAAGGATTGAGAGCAGAAACTTTTCCCACCTATGTTTAAGCAGCATTATTCATAAAAACCAAAAGGGAAGCAACTCAGGTGTTTGTCAGCAGATGAATGGAAAACAAAATGTGCTATTTATGCACAATGGAATATGACTTAACCATAAAAAAGAAGGACATTCTGACACCTGCTACAACATGAATGAACCTTTAGGACATGATGCTGACTGAAATAAGCCATATAAAATGGAAGATACTGTGGGACTCTGCTTATAGGAGGTTCCCAGAGGTGTCAAACTCATAGAGACACAGAGTAGAAGGGTGTCTGCCAGGAGTGGAGAGGAAGGAGAGGGGGGTTAGAATGTCATGGGACAAAGTTTCAGTTTTGCAAGATGAAAACAGTCCTGGGGATGGGCGGTAGGGATGGTCGTACAACAACATGAATGCATTTAACGCCACTGAAACATGCACTTGGAAACGGTGAAGATGTAAATTTTTTCTGTGCGTTTTACCACACTTTAAAAAGATAAACAAATTTTAAAAAGCAATTTAGAAGGACTGTTCGAGGCATAGTTTTATGTCACGCTTTTGAACCTGGCATAGGGTGAATTTTTAGAGCAAACGGCGGAGGTCCTTATCACAAAGAAGCAGGTCTGATGTTCCAAGCATCCTTGGAGAAATGGATCACTTGACAGGTGAATACAAATATACAGAACAAACAAACAAAACATCTCCCAGATGGCATTGATACTTAATAGTTGCAGGCTTCCGAATCACAGACTGGAATGGAAACATTAGTGTGTTGGAGACAGTGTGGCACGTTGGAGGAGGGAAGTCAGAAGCTGGGTTGGGAGGTTGAAATACGGTAGCTTCCGTACTACCCACAGCTCAGGGGGATGGTTATCATTTGTGGCTATGAGCCCAGGGTCTTGAGAGAGAGGGGAGCAACCCACCCAGAGGCTCAGAGGTGGCCCTTGTCTTTTAGCTTGTTCTCTTCGTCATATGAGCCAGTGTGTCTGTGCACGCTTTTGACCATACAGCTTTATTCTTGTGTTGTCTATAATTCTGCCACCAGGTAACACAACCTCAATAGATACTGATCAAGGGCCAACATCCCTCTTGCGAACTGAGGAGCACTAGGGGATGTTCCCACCTACATCTCTCTCTCTCTCTCTCTCTCTCTCCTCTGCAAGGGGTGCCAGGGAGGATGGGAGGCAGGGGCTGCGCTCCTGGGTGGGTTTACCTGGTCGCCCAGGACAACAGACTTGCAGGCAGCCAAAGAGATCGTCAAGCATCGGAGCGTGACAGTCAACATCAAAGTGGGAATGCCACTCCTTGATCCGGACTTGGCCGTACCTGCCGGGGCAGAGCCGCGGATGTGACCACCCCGGGAATTCAAAGGCGTTCTTAGAGCAAGTGGGGAGACACACACACACACACACACACACACACACACACACACACAGCCCAAATGCAAAACCCTCCTCTTACTTTCAAATGAAAATAAAAGTCTAGACATCCTTTCTTCACAATTCTTCACTGACCTAATTATTCAGATCTGTGCTTTCTTTTGGTCTTTTCAAAGAACGAGAAGAATGGTTAATTTCACTTAATGGAATAATTGAATGTCATAATTGTTTTTTACATTTTCAGCACGAATGTTGGAGTTAAGCTGCACACACTCTCTCTCCCCGTCTAGAGCTCTTAATAAGCAGCCTGCTCAAAGGGGCTTTTCTGTTCCATCTTTTTGTTTCCTGACTGGACTGTCTGGGCCGGCTTCTGGCAGCCGGCGGGGTCTGGGAGGGGTCTGGGGGGAGTGGGGGCTAATGACTGTTTTGGTCTTGGATGTTCTGATCTCTCTCTAAGTCATCATTTGTCAGGCCTGAGAGGCACCCTGAACAGGAGGGTGAGCACGCCTTTTCACTCTCTCTCACTCTCTCTTCTCTTCCGATTCCATTTTGGATTAGGGAGTAGAATGGTACGACAATGCCGGGCCCAAGGCATCCCCATCCTCAATACGCTTTGCCATCACCTCACTGGTTTCTCTGGGTGGTTAAAATTCCACTCAATGTGCTCATTCCTTTATCCAATCATTCACTGAGAATATTTTGAGAGATTGCTATGTACTGAGACTTTTCCTAGGTGTTAGGGGTCTAGTGGATACAGCGTTCTGGGGGAAAGAGACAGTCAAACCACAAGCATGCACACAAAAGTGTAGTTGTAGAGGTAACTTTTGCAAAGATTCTAGGACAGGTGATACAACGTAGTGTTACTGTATCACTGTACGGGGAGAGAACGGTTGGTGTAACAAAGGGAGATCATGGAAGGCCTCTTTGTGAAAGTGGCAGATTATCGGAGAAGAGAGAATAAGTTGCTAAGTGTGGAAAAGCTGGGGGAAAGAGTGATGCGAATAGGAGTGGCTGGTGCAAAAGCCCTGGGGCCAAGGGATATTAAGCAGATGAGGGTGCTGGGACAGAGTCAGAAAAAGGCTTAATGGTCACAGCTGGATTAGAGAAAGAACATGGGCCAGAGTCCTGCAGGACTTTGTAAGCCCCAGCATGGCATTTGGATGTATTCCCAAGAAAGTGGGTCTTCGTAAGCAAAGAAATAATAGCAATGGTAAGTCTCTCTTGCTTCTGTGGGGAGAAGACAAGATGGAAATGGCAGAGCTCCGTGAGGTAGCTGCTACATTCCTTCCAAGGTTTCTGGCGGTTTGAACAAAGTGAATGGAATGGAGGTGGTGATAGCTATCACTTCCTGAAATATTTTAGAGGTAGACTTCATGGGATTTAGCAACGGATTAGATGTGTGTGTGTAGGAGCGTAAAAAAGAAAAGCATCACAGGTTTTTGGTTTAGGCGAGCGGTATTATTAATTAAGGTCGGAGAGACTGGTGGGAAAAGGTTATGCTGTGGAAACATGCCCCCCCCAACCCCCACCACATCTCAATGCATGAGTACAAGAGTTAAATTTTTGTTCACGGCGTGTATCCTATGCTGGTGGGTACAAAGCCACCACCTCAGAGCTACACCATCTGGAGCCCGGGCCCTCCTCCATCATGGCCACAGAGCGAGGGAGAGGGCAAGGAAGCCATGCCTTCTCTCCTGTGCCCTAGCTGAGAAGTTCCACATGTCACCTCTGTTCCAGCATCCCCCAGCCCCCCTGCAGGGGACCTGGGAAGGGGAGGCAATCTAGGTGGCAAGGTGTGGAGGGGACCCAGCTCTCTGTGGGTTTCTGCCATATCACCACTGCAGGAGAAGAGCGTGTCTGGGATGGGACACGAGGGTTTTCCCTTGTATGTGTTGGATATTCAGCGTCCGAGGGAACAGGTGGACGAGGCTATGAACATATGAGAGCTTGGCCTCAGGGAGGGAGGCTGAGCTGAGCATGGAAGAGCTGGGCTGTTATGACCTTTCACCCTATTCCAGGCCCTCCTTCCGCGTTTTGAATGCAGGAGTGACAAGCGTGCAATTCTTGCCCCCAGGGATGTGTTAAAGGACACATCACGTTCACAACAATAACCACGTTAGCACCTTCTCAGTGTTTCCAGGAGACATCCACCGGTGCCCCACGCTGTCCTCACAGCCTGGCCTTCAGTCACTCCTACACCGATCGTTCTTTTATGTGACAAGTATTTACTGAGCACCGACTCTATTCCACGTACAGAAGACTTTCATGAGTTCATGAACGTCGTACACATGTCTGGTCTCTGAGCACTTGTTAATGTTGACCTTTCCTTGTGTGACCTTGGTCTCCTCATCTGCATGGAAAACTCCTATGCACTCTTCAATGCCCAGCTCAGTATCACTGCCATTGTGAAGCCTTTGCTTGGATCCCATTCACCTTCCCAGAAAAAGTTCTTCTTTCCTCTGGGACCCTTGGTGTAACTGTCACAACGGCCACCTCATAGTGTCTCAGTGGTTGCCCCGTTGGGCTCTTCCCCAGACCTGGAACAGCACAAGGGGTGACTCCTTCCTTAACTGACAAATGCTTAGCAAAGGAAACTATGCTGAACCATTTGGAGGCCCTGGTGGGGTCGAAGCCTCAGTCTTCTCTGTATTACTGTGTCTGGCATGGGGCTCTGTGGGAGCTCAGTTGTAATGTCCCCCTCTGAGGGCCCCCACTCTGGGCCCTACATGATGCTTTTACTTTACAAAGCCTGCTAAGTGGCTTCTCAGTTACTGACCTCACCCTGATTCTGCTGCTGCAAGTCTGTTCACAACACAGCAAAAGAATCCTTTAAAAAAAGTTTAGAGGCATAAACGTATGTACACAAATCCCTTTAAAGTATAGATAAAATTTATGTCACTTTTCTTTTCTTTCTTTTTTTTTTTAAAGATTTTTTATTTATTTGACAGACAGAGATTACAAGTAGGCAGAGAGGCAGGCAGAGAGAGAGGCGGAAGCAGGTTCCCTGCTGAGCAGAAAGCCCGATGCGGGACTCGATCCCAGGACCCTGAGATCATGACCTGAGCCGAAGGCAGAGGCTTAACCCACTGAGCCACCCAGGCACCCCATGTCACTTTTCTTGTCGGGTGCTCTCAGGGGCTTCCTGTCTGGCTCAGGGTCGTTGCCAGAGTCCTCGCACAGACCTGGCAGTTTCCACCATGAGGACTGAGCCCCTGCTATGGCTCTGACCCGCCCACTCTCCGTATATGCTCCGAGCCTCCGCACTCACCCCTGCTCCTGCCTGGGATCTCCTCTCAGATGCTGGAGGGGTCGCCCCTGACTTCATCCAGCTGCTGTCCAGGCATGAGGCAGCTCATTCTCCCTCCATGCTTCTGTGAACATCCAGTACAGTGATGCAGGCAGGACGTCGCATTGTGCCTGGCACTCAGCCGTGGGCGGAGCTATCAGTATACTATGGGGAATGAAGGGTCGTGGCACTCCAGGGGTCTCAATGAATGTGCTCCTCCTTCCCCTCCCTATCCCAGTGAAGACCTGGAGTTTGTGATGTGATCTACCAACCAGAGAACGCAGTGCTGTGGGCCATGGAGACCGGGGAGAGCAAAGCGAAGACAGGAGCCTCTCTGTGCTTCTTGGAGACCCCCAGGCTCTGCTCCCCCAAGACTGCAGGAGAGGCGCTGCCTTGTGGTGCTTTCTCATGCTGAACTGACTGTCCCTTCTCGACTTCCGCAGGTCTTTCTCCTCCCCTCTCTGGTCGAGCTGACCATTCCTAGCATCTCCCAGTGGAGCCAGGGCCATACTTGCCTGCTTCACTGGGATAGAAACTTCTAATGGCTAGGATCATGTCTAGACCTCCTGAACCACGGTGCCCGGCCTGGGACCTGGCACCAAGAAGACCAGGAACGTATGTGTTCAATGCACGCATGCATGCGTGAAACAGTCTTTACTCTCCCAGCAATGGGATTTATGGCTTCAAAGAGCAGAGATATTTCTCCAGATGGTTAGACTGAGACCCAGTGCACAGATTTTTGATCCATCAAAAATCCAGAGTAACCCAGCTGTGTGGACATCACTCACTTCCACTTTATCACCCTTCTCCTCTCCTGACCCCCTTCTCAAGGACTCCTTCCCACGAGCATCCCAGGAAGCCACATTTCTGCTCCTTAGTTTCTTAAACTCCTCCTCTCTGTCACATGTCCCCCATACTGCAGCTCACTCAGGCTCTCCTCCTGACCCTGGTGTCCCCATGGCGGGACCCATATATTTGCAGCATTTTTGGAAAAGTCATGCACATCTAATTACATGGAGTCCCCAACCCATTCATTTCCTGGTTTTCCCTCACACAGATGATAGATAAATTTTGGGACACTTACCCCTAAAAGATCATGGAACACATTGCCCACCTCTAGGGTTGGATTAGATATGGGACCAGCAGAAAGGGACATTCTCCCTTTCTGCTTTCCTCTAGTGCTGGGGAAGAACACACTCTCCTTCCTTGACTTTGCAGCGATTCTGGACTCCTCCTGAAACCCTTCGGTCAAATTCCACCATTAGAAGGGCCAGAAACTCCTTCAGAAATCCTTGATGTTTCTCAGAAATTTGTCTGTTTAGAAATTTTTTAATGGGCATTAGATGAAATAGTTTATGAAAATGAGCTTTGTAAGTGAGAACATGCTCATTCAGTAAGCAATTTATCAATACTTATTGTGTGCTACTTTCAGAGGTCTTTGGGGAGGAAGAACTTAGCAAACCGGATCCCTACAATTAGCTCGCCTGACAGTCTGTGTGTGAATTAGAAAAAAAAGAGATCCTTCTGAGCAGATGTATCCTTGTGCCAGGACACAGAGCTTGACAAAAGGAGCATGAACTGGTTTTTCCTTCCCACTTGGCTCCTCATCCAGATGCTTTTGTGCAGTCAACAACCTCTACAACCTGTGGGGCCTGACATCTATGAGCAGGGGAGAGTGTTGATTAGAGAAGCTTGTCAAATGTTGTGGGGCAAGCAGACAGATGTGGCCTGGTGAGGACTTTGCTACCCACCAACTACATGACTTGGGATGAGATATTTGATACATGTACATCTCCTTTTCCTCATCTGTAAAGCTGGATTGAAAAGATCAGCTTCCCCAGGTTGTTCTGAGGATCACGTGGGACAACAAATAAGAAGGCACTTTGACAACTGAATGGCACTTAAGTATGGCTGTCAGTTGGCAACATTGTTATCACCTGCGTTATTGAGAAGATCATGTTATAAACAAATGGGCTATCTGGGCCAGCTAGAAATCTAATTGCCACTCAGAATGCCTTGTTTTGACGGTGTTCATCATGATGGGATTTGTTGGGGCTCCAAGCCTTCTGCTTGAGCTCTACTTCACATCCCTTCGTGCTTTCCATAATTCACATTGACATAAGGTGGGCCATTTTCACTGAGTACCATTTTGACTCATTTAACAAACATGGACTGAGCTTGTGCCCTGTTCTTTTCCTCACTACTCACAAAAGGTATAGGCATGAATAACATACAGACCTGGCCATCATGGAGACTATAGTGCAGTGAGGAAGACCACGGTGGGCACGGGAAAATCCAGTGTGAGGTGGAAAGTGGTGGGTGGTGAAAGACGGGAGCAGATAGTGAGGCAATTCAGGGAAGGGAGAGGGCATTTTTTGCAGAGTATAAGGAAGATGTCGTGTAGGAATGTCATTTGATTCGAGTATGAAGGAGTGGCTAGGATTTGACTTTTGGGAGATGGGAGGAAGGGGATTGCTGACAACAGGACCTCTGTTGGAAAATGCACAGAGGAAGAGGGATCTATTCCACTTTACTGAAATTTGGGGTTAAGAAAGGTGTTAAACCTCTGAACACGTTCAATGAGGTAAAAATGGATCATGGAATCTTCCTTATGTAACACCTACTAAAATGGGTAAAAATGAATAAAACACTCTGAGAATGAATAGCTGCTTCACAGAAGTTGACGGAACAGAGTCTCATGCTATTCACATGTGAAAATGGAAGACAAAGAAAGAGCACGCGATTCTGAAATGACCACCTGCATATTGTCCCAACCCCCCCAAATAATACACAGATGAAATAGGGAGGTAAACACTCATATTTTGTATGTACGTATGTATTTATTTCTTTGTCAATTGCCCCCTTTTCTAATTTTGAAGTGGGTATACTGAGGGGGCGAGTAGAAACCTTTAGGAAAAGTCGAGGAAAATTCATTGAGTTGTCCTCATGCACCACCTGCCTGTGTCCGTCGAGGCAGATGTGGGACAGACTGGAGCTGGGCTTGCTGCTCCCTGAGCTCTTTCTGGCATTATAAAGTGTGTTTCTGCCTGGGGTAGACACTCTCATCGCCCAAACAGAACACAGCTCTTGCAGCATGGAGTGACCCTGTGGTACAGGGAATGTGCCAGGATCTTGGAGTTCAGGCTGATCCCAATCTCACAGCAAGTTCTCTATCAGAAAAAGCAGGTCTGGACAGAGCTGCCCCTGTCTAGGGTAAGGTAGATGGAAAGAAATGGCTTGATGGCCATGCAAAGATACCACACCAAGAGCTGAGGCTACAGAATTTAAAGAACATTCTGTACAAAACTGAGATGAAGAACCTAGTCCTGAAGAAGATATAACCCCGGGAACTGAAGAAAACCCCCAGCTTTGTGCCATAGAAAAAGACAGCATGACCATGAGTTTGGTGAACCAGGAACTCAGAGGAGAGTTGGGAACATCACACGATGAGAAGTGGTATTCCAAGTGAAAATAACCTGAAGCCTGGAACGACAGCAGATTCTGAGTTGCTGGTGTTAAGAAAGTGCTTATGATAGTTAACAAATAAATACATACGGAGGAGAAAGGCCAGAGGGCAAGTCAGCTGGAGGATAACAGATATGGAGGGTAGACTGCGATGACATACTACAGGATGAAACCATATGGTCCCCAAACACTAGAACCAACAGAGAGGGCTTCTGCTCATTGACACAGCTGAAGAGAAGGAAGAGATCCTTTCACATGAAAGGTTCACGATGTTTCATAGAAAGTTGAGCATTTCGTACCAAGACACATCCTTGTTTAATTTACTGACCATCAATTTGAGCAGAAAACACAAGTGTCCTGAAAGGAAGGAACATCAAGTTTCAGGTTTTCCCTCCAGCAACACATCCCACCCCAAGACAGGAGCAGTGGCTATGAAGTCCTGGAGGAGGTGAGGGGTGACTCTTATGCCTGGTTGTGTTTCAGGTGTGAGTACAGTTGGCATGGGTGCTGAAGCACAGAGGGGATAGTTAGGCAGCAGGGTCTGCGGGATCCTGGGGAGAGTGGTACCCTAAGTCTGAGTCCAGCAGATCCGGAGGAAGAGTGGGAGGTGGAAGGGGGTGGTAAGAACGTGTGTGTGGCAGCCCACACCCGAACACAGAGGGAGGTGCATGATGTCCTGGGGGCAGGAAACGCTTCCATGCCCAGATTCCACAGCCAGACCAAGCACTTGTAGGGAAAGGCTGAGTCTGATTTTCCTTCTTCGGTATATTGACACAAGCAGACAAAACGTGGACTCTCTATCACGTAGAATCTCAGATAACAGAGCATGTACGTGACTTTCTTGAAACAAAGTTGACAACGACCTTCCGCTAACCAAGCAATGAATCAGACATCGACCACAGAGATGGAGAAGCCATGGGGAAAGGACTGACGGTGAGCGCTGAAAGTACAGAGAAAGGAAGCGAGTACTAAAAAATTGCAGGCGTTGTGGTTACAGAATGGAATCTAGATGCCATAAACCCTGTTCACTTAAAAAAAAAAAAATAAAAGAATTAACTAGACCAGGGATCAGCAAATGTTTTCTGTAAAAGCTCTACAGACCCTCTACCATTGCTCTGACCTACTCCTCTTATTTGTTTTTGGTGGGTGTATTACCTTTGAAAATGTAGAGACTATTCATAGCTCACACACTGAATTAAAACGGACTGGCTGATTTGGGCCCACAGGCTGGTTATAGTTTGCTGAGCCTTGAACCTCATTGGCCTCTTGCCTACCATTCAATCTATGAAACCACATGGCCTGGCCATGCTGCTTGGCCCCTTCCTTTGAGGTTGGCTGTTTCTCAGGTGTGGGGGTGGGGGGACGTATCTGATTTACCCTGGCACACTGAGCCAATGACCCAGGGTCTGGTCATGTTGAGCCTCAGTAACCCTTGATCAATGAAGGCATAAATAAATGCATGCGTGATGGTGTAGAAAGATCTGGGACTTTTCAATACCTGTGTAAGAAGTCTTGTCTCTGCGGAGAAGTTTCCTTGTAAAGGACACGTTGGGGTTGGGTACTGGGACTCTCTGTTTGTGATTGAGATTGGGGCGGGAACAGAATGAAAAACTGTCTCACTGGCAGTTGTAATTTGGGTCTCCCTGAAGCAGACCCTGAGACCAGGAATTGTGTGCATGTAGATCATTTGGGACATGACTCAGGAGGACATGTAGGAGCAGCAGGGACACGAGGCAGCCTGTGGAGATGACTGAGAGAGAGTTCCCTGCTAAACCATCACCACTGTGGGCAGTTGGAGTCCGGCCTTGAGAGGGATCCATGGGAGACGGTGTAGAGCACACCTCAGGCTTATCTCAGGTGAGGAGGGAAGGAGGCTGGGGATTTATTTGCCATCTCCCATCTATCACTGGCGGGGTACTGCTGGGGCTGGGTGTTAATGCCTCAGCATCTCCAGCTTCTCCCTGCCTCAGGCAAAGGAAAATAAGCAGAGGCAGAAGCCAGGAACGGGCCGCTGGAGGTTGGGCTGCTGTGTGTTGAGGGGAGAGGGGCTACCACAGAGACAAGGATGTTCCTGCTCTACTGGCCCACCCAACACCTTGTTTCCCCTGTGAAGGTAGCCTGGTTTTGTTTGCAACACCAGCACGTCAAGGCCGTGGACCATATTTGGCCCAAGCAAACAACTACAATCCTGTTCCCATATCTCCCAGTATCCCTTGAAGGCCAGGGTGGGTCATGGGACCCAATTCTAGCAATGACCCCAAAAGATAAGACAGCTCTGCAGGCTTCCGGGAAAACTTTCACTTGCACGATAAAAGGGACCGACCCTCCTGGCATTGTGCCCAATCTCTTCTTTTAGACTGGGTTTAAGTCTGATTTGTGGAATCACAGCACGGCAGCCCCCTTGGCACCTGGAGAGAAAAGTTTACAGAACCAGCACGATGCCACGCCTGCCGTGACCTCCACCCTCTGGTTACTTGGGGAAGATAAGGTATCAGGGGTCAGATATTGCCTTACCTGCCACCAAAAACACTTCCATCTGATCCCGTTGGGAAAAGTGGGGAAGGGGAGGGCGGAGGGGGCAGAGGGTGCTTGCAAAAAGCCCAAGTGCCCAGGATGGGATACTGTAGCATAGCTCCTCACGTCCTGGAGATGAGTTCATAGTCTGTAACACGTTACCACAGACTCGGTGGCTTAAAACAGCACACATTTACTCTCTCACAGTCCTGGGGGTCAGAAGTCTAACATCAAAGTGTCTACAGGGCAGGTTCCTTAGGGAGGCTTCAGGAAAGATCCTTTTCCTTGCCTTCCTCAGCTTCTAGAAGCACCCACATTCCTTGGCCACCTCCGTCCCTGCCTGGCTCCCAGTCTTTGCACCTGTCGTCACATCTCCTACTGTCAGACGTGATTCCACTTGCATCCCTCCTATAAGGGCGCAGGTGGGTGCATGGGGTTCACCCAGAAACCCCTTGTTAGGACCCTTAATTTGATCATATCTGCAAAGTCCCTTTTACCAAATAAAGTAATGTTTGCAGGTTACAGGGGTCAAGACCTGGATATCGTAGGGAAGGGCATCACCCAGCCTGCCACAGGAGAGGTTAGTGGATTCCTGAAAAAAGACAGGGCGCCGCTGGACCTCCTGGATACTAGGCCTGGGGCTGGTGCAGAGAAGCCCTGTGTTTGGATGTAGGTGCTTAAAGGCAGATGCAGAAACAAAAAGAGGTCATGAGTCATATGAGGACTGTGACCCACATGCCCGGAAACATGGTTTGGGTCCAGTTGGGTCAAGTTCAACCTTCAGGTCTTTCAGTGATTGGTGGGGGGGAGGGGACCCCTGGGTCACAATGGGTGGAGAAAGGAATGAATATACAAATTAGGACTCCCACCAGGTGCCCCTCCTTCCTGGTGAGAGGGAAAGCCAGTCGTCTGCCTCCTCCCCTCTGCACCTCCCTGTGAGAGGAGGCTAGGGGTTCAGGGGTTGGGGTGTTTCCAACGGGTTTAGACAAGGACCCTGAGCCTGTGCTTGCGGCTGGTGGGAGACGGGAGCAGGGAGATAAGGGCCGAGACTTTCACTTTGAGAGGAGGCCTGGGAATGGGGGCCTGGAACAAAGCCGGCTTCCTGGGGTGCCAAGAATGTCACTCCTGGTTTGGTGCCTGGCCCTCAGAGCCCTGCCCTGAGCCACGTGGAACAGCATCAGCGGAGGGAGAACATAAATCAGGCTCAGGAAGGCCACCCTCTGCTGTCACATCCTGGCCTCCAACTCCCTTTCCGTTTCTCCACTCTGTCGTGGCTGCTCAAACAGTCTGCTCCATTAATTTCAGGCCTTGGTTCATTTTTGTTTGGTTTCTGGAAAGGGGCAGACATTCTGCAGAAGGGAAGGAATGCCAAAGAACGGAGCATTCAGCGGGAATGATCTTGTAGAATAACCACCATGGTCCTCATTTTGGGAGGATGCTCAGAGATGTTAGGTCAACGGCCAAGGTCCCGTGGGCAGGTAGCTGAGGAAGGAGAGGATTCAGGCTCTGTGGGGTACACTCCAAGCCCCATGGTCTTCGCAGTGGACAATCATCTCCTTCTACCTCTCAGCCTGGCCATGGACTCAGGCTTGTGCCGCAGGCTGGTTTTCTCCACCCTAAATAATGGAAATCCAAGGGTTTAGCATAAAATAGAATGGAGTTTGTGAGAGCAAAGCCATGCCAAGACAATTTAAGTCAGACTCCGTGATAAACGGAGATTTGATATTTCTGGATAATTCCCACTGAGCACCCTTCCTCTTTAATTATCTTGTGGTCACCCTTTTAAAGGTGATTAAAGCTATTCTTCAGTAGATGTGGTTATAGATTGAGTGGGAACCTGGTCTTTCTTGTGGTTTCTACTGCAGCAATTAAATCTGGCCGGCTGTAGACCCTGTAGGGCAGGAGGGGTTTTACCAAGCAAAATGATTTTCCCCTCTGGGCAATGTTAAATTTAGGAAAAATACAATTAATTATATCGGACAGGTACCTATTATGTATCACACACATTGTAGAAACTCATGGGCTTCTTTCACTGCTCCTCGCCTGGTCTGGGTCCAGGGCCCCAGCCCGTCACCGAGGGCTTCAGCTGGTCCTTCCATGACACCTTCCCCCGGGACCCTCCTTCCACGGTTCCCTCTCAACCCCCCGTCTATCTGCCCTTCCTGCACCTGACACCCAGAGCTCTGGAAGTAAAAATAGAAGGACTTGCGTTTACCAGAACTTTCTCTAGTACTCTCAGACGTGTTGTTTGGGTGCTTGTGTTGAGAAATGCCCGAGTTCTGGGACAGTGGAGCAAAGGCGGTCCACACCGCCCTGCCTTTCACTCATTGTGGGACCCAGGGAGAGAGCTGCAGCCTCCCAATGCCTCCTTCTTCCCACCTGCAAAAGGAAAGGGTTGAACCAAACCCCTTCAAAATCGTCTTCAGTTTCAAGTGAGGAATGTCAACGGTGGCTCAGTGGGATGAGAGGCCCAATTCCTCGGTAAAAGACATAATTAATATTTTTTCTCAGGTGCTGTTTTGTGTTCCCGATGTTGAAAGAGGCTTAGGTTTCATACATGATTATACTCTTTCCTCTCCGCTGGGAGCATCATGAGCTCTCAGGTGGATTTGGGAAGAAGGATTCACAAACAGTATTGATAAGCCTCGTTCAGCTGGATCACCAGCCAGGGTCGGCGGTGAGGAAGTTCTCAGAAGGTATTTGCTGTCAAACAAAGAGGGGGCTTTCCCAAGATGTCCATGATGGCGCAGAATCAATGAGATACTGACGCAGCGTCCATATTCTCCCCCATGGCAAGGTACGTTCTGTGGAACAGGCGTGTGTTCTGCGTCCACTGGTGGTGTTTAGAGTCCTGCTGCCTGGGGTGCGGGATCCGGAGTGCTTCCTTCTCTGTGTTTGATCGGGTCCCTTCCCTGGGCACCATCTTTCTGTGTTCATTCCCTTCCTGATAAACTGGGATCGGCTTACCTGCCCGCTGTCTCACGAGGGTGTTGTGAGGATTAATGAGATAATATTTTTTAAGTACTCTGAGATCTTCTGATGAAAGAGGCTATAAAAGTACAAAGTGTCACTATTATTATAATTAATGGCATTTCTGAGAGCTTTCAAAGTGTACATTGGGTTATACAAAAGACAGAGGAGGTCCCTGCCTCAGGAGCCAGCTTCCCTTCAGGGAAAAACAAGGCCAAAGAGCCCGTGTGTGGCCAAGATGGCCATGAGGAGTTCGTGGTCACACGCAGCAGCGGGAGGAAGGGCGTGGAGAGGTGGACCCCGGGCTGGGGCGCGGGTGAGGAAGTTGTGATGCTAAGAGATACGGGAAGGTCTGCAGAGATCATTTATTTCCCTTCTGGGGCAAGGAGAGGTCCGCTAACGACCAGACCTCAGAGCAAATTGCACCTCTGCGTGGTTCTCTCTCTTGTTATGGCCTTTATGCCAGGGCTTGCCAGAGTCCTGCCTGCTCCTTTACTCCACGATGACTGCACTCCCCGCGTATGGCAGCCTCCTGGCTGGGCACCAGAGTTCACACAAGAAAAGACACAGTCCCCATGTGCAGAAGGGGAGGACAGGGACGAGCCCCTAGTGCTAGTGCAGGAAATGGAAGCGCAGTGAGCCCGGGGAACGCAGGTGGCTTGGTGGGAGACCAGAAAGGAACGATTTCAGCAGACTGCAGGATCAGGGAAGCCGTCCTGGAGGACGCTGGCTCCTGAAGGCCTCAAAGTGTAGCCAGCTGACAGGGGAGGGATGTGACTGTGGGGGAGGAGGGGCTCATCCAAGCAGAGGGACCCCATGCATGAGGCCAAGAAAGCCAAGAGCACGTGCTTGTCAGGAGGTGACATGGAAATGAGCTGACACACTTAGGAAGCCGCTCTGGCCTGGGACCGGCTGGGAGGACATCTGACCTGAATCAGCGGCCACAGGGAGGGCGTGAGGAGGGACATCAAAGAAGTAGCATCTGTAGGACCAGCTGCGGGGAACAAAGTGGGGAGAGGGTTCAACTGCAGCTTCTGTACTCTCGATTCATGTGTTGGAGTCACAGACTAGACGGTGGGGTCTTTGAGAGAAGCCACCGTGCCTGTTCTGTCTTTGGGCCAAGAACGCCAAGGATGACGACAGGCCAGGCCCTGCTGCATCACCTGCCGAGCCCAGCGAATAGTGAAGAGGGGAGGGCACCTGTTCAAGAACGGTGACACGAAACCGAGTGTGGGGCCCTTCTGAGCACGGGGCCCTGTCCAGCTCCGCGTGTCGCACGCATCTCACGAAGCCATCCCTGGCCAGCCGGGCGGCGGACACCCGACATCTTGAGTGGACAGGGCATGGCACAGGTGGCGGAAATGTCAGGGAACGCGCTTCCCCGGATTCACGTACTGAAGGGTCAAACAGGCTGGCCCTCGGGCCTTTCGCCTGTGCCCGTGGGCACCGTTCCGGTCACCAGGAGGTCAATACGTATTTGTACAGAAAAACAGGAGAAAGGACAAACACTCACAGGTTTCCAGTCCTTAGTACCTGCTGGACAGAAAACACAAACACATCCTTCCACTCTTTGGGGGGCGGGGGGGAGGCTAGTGAGCCGCGCCGCCCTGGGCACCTGAATGATTTTTCTTGCCAGAGGAATCGGCTTAAAAGGAAACGTTACTTTATTTGAGTTAGTGAGTCAAGGGCAGGGCCAGCGTGTGGGACCGGAGTGGACTTCCACACGGAACACCCCAGGAGACGTACGCATCCCCTCAGGGGAGTCCGAGGTGCGCAGACGCCTCTCCGGCACGAGCTTGGCTAGGTCTCTGCTCGGAGCTGGGACACCGGGAACAGGACAAAGTCTCTGCCTTCGTGCGGCTTCCGAGGCGTGAAATGACTCAGGAAGGATCCGCGGTTCCTGCTCTCAGTCATGAAAACTTTCTTGCTGTTTCTGTATTGGATGCTGCTCTCATTTACAGAGTGTGCTTTACTTCAGGAGGCACAAAATACATAGAACGCTTTGCTGCCACTCGTGCCTGACTTTGGAGAGCTGTGGCTTCCTGGTAAAATCCCCAGCCTCTCCACGTCGAATCTGGCTACTGGGAGAATGTTCAGGAAGGTAACAGCCCCAGGTGGGGAGAGGCTACCATGCTCTCCTGTTTCCTGGAAATTTAGTTCTTTGGTTTTAGTTGTACAGATTAGCTTTGCTCCTGTTGCATGCAATCGGTGTTTGAATCTGGGGCTCTGTTTCCAGCCCTGTGCACATTCCTTCCTGCAGGTCAGACCTCACTGCTGTCTGCTCTTCCCTCTTAGTAAAGGACATTGTTGATACATTTCTTTGGTACATTGGTGGGAAACTCTTATCCTTATGTTTAAGAGGTAACTTTGGTGGCCCTTTAACATTTTTAATCATAAATGTCTTGGAAATTTACAGTGTGTGTGTGTGTGTGTGTGTGTACACAATGCTCCCTGTGAACCACAACACTTTTTTTCATACCACTTGGGCAACGGAACTTGACCAGCGGAAATATCATGCGTTCAGTATCTGAATTTTATTTTATTTATTTTTAAAAAGATTTTATTTATTGATTTGAGAGAGAAAGAGAGAACAGGAGCAAGAAAGCATGAATGGGGGAGAGGGCAGAGGGAGAAGCAGACTCCCTGCGGGAGTCCAACTTAGGGTTGATCCAAGCACCCCAGGATCATAACCTGAGCTGAAGGCAGACACTTAACAGATTGAGTCCCCCAGGTGCCCCCCAAATGCAACCTTAACACCATTTATTATTTGCCTGACTTTGGACAAGCTTCTATCTCTGCATCTTTAGCTAGGGAAACAGTGCCTTCTTCATAAAAAGGGTTTTTAACAGAGGGCAGAAAGAATGCCTCCAACACAGCAGGCCTGGTGCCTACACATCGGAGGCCCTTAGACATCAGCTACAGCTGTTTGAATCTCCCGTGGGTCCAGTACCAGTCTTTGAGAAAGTTGTGTTTACTAGGAGCTCCCGGGGGAAAAAAAAAATCATCCGGGTGATATTATCATTTCTTGTGTTTCCTTCCATGATTTTCCTTTTCCCCAATCTTTCTACATTGAAACCCATCAAATCTGGGGACCATGCCTGAGAAGTCATCCAGCATTTGGATCAATGCCAGGCTCAGCACGGTACTTCTTTTTCCATATGTCATATTTAATAAGTAGACTGTTGTATCACTGGTTTCCTCAGTGTCCAATCTCAATTGCTCTCCAGTGGAGACGTGTGAACCGGTC
This sequence comes from Meles meles, assembly GCF_922984935.1. Taxonomy (NCBI): domain Eukaryota; kingdom Metazoa; phylum Chordata; class Mammalia; order Carnivora; family Mustelidae; genus Meles; species Meles meles. The sequence goes on along the minus strand of NC_060071.1, from coordinate 145,524,881 downwards.
AACTGACTGATGTCCTTGGCCATAGTCCTCGAGCCTGTATATCCACGGCTCTGGATCTGCCAAGGCACACCTGTTTCCAGGATCTTTACATTTTCCCACTTAGGAAGAAAGTGCTAAAGAAACCATTGGATTTTCAGAGGAGTAGATGGGACATACTTTTCAGTAATTTCATAATGGAACCAGCTTTCAGAAAGGCTTTCAGCAATCTGGCACCTGAGTACATTTTTCACTAAATGGAATCTAAGGGAGATAGCATGAAAATGAGCAAGAAAAAAAAAATGTTTGTGCGGTGGAGGGAATACTGTGGATAATAAATTCATAAACCTACATTCAAATTCCGGCTCTGTCCTATCCTCCTGGTGAAACTAGCACGGCACCCCTCTTGACCTCAGTCTCCTTCCCGGTGAAAGGTGGATGGCCGTTTCCAACTCATGACAATTTAGCAATTTGGAGAATCAGATCAGGTAAGAAACAAGGGTGCTAGCCTACTGTTGGCACTGTGCTCTCTCTCTCTCATTCTCTCTCTTCTCTTCCTCTCTTTCCACAAATCCTCTCTACTTAAGACTGCCAGAGCTAAAAAATGTTTTAGAGATCATCTGGTCATTCCCTCTCCAGGTGAATGGACAAGAGTTTCCACATAACTCCCAGTGAATGGAAGATGGCATTGGAGATACACCAGTCCTTCACTCCTGGTCCATCATTATCCAACTCCCTGAGGCTGAAGGTCCTCTCCCACTTTCCCAGCTGCAGATGTTTCTGATTCTAAGGTGGAATTAATTAAAGAAAAAAAAAGGCAAATCGGACACAAAGCAGTTATTCAGTAAATGTTTGTAGGATGAATGTGATTCTTCAAAACTAGAAATGTAGGTACAAATTCACTCAAAACACTAAGGCTAAGAAAAATGATTTCAGGCATGTGTTGATAATGATGCACGTCTGCCTCTGGCCCTGTTACTGATATTTGGTGCTGGGACGGACGTTTGGGGCAGCCAAGGGAGACAAACTCAAGAAAAACAAAGGATGTGAAATAGAAGAGATACTGCCTTTCTACCATATATTCTGGCCATCTGTGGGTCCAAAGCAAAGTTCAAAGTTCTAGATCTTTCTTTGAGCCTGGTCTCACTCTGGTCTGCTCGGTCCTTAGCGCTGTGTTCTTCAGTAATTTTATCAGTTGTGGGGATGGGAACAAGGAGTAATATGGGAAGAACACCAGAGCTGGAGAGAAAGTTAATATACTGGCTGAAAGAATCCAGGAAGATGTAGATAGACGAGAGCAACTTGGTGGACACAAGGAGGTGAAAATTAACCAAAGAACAGATAAACTTTTGTATTTATTAAAAACAAACAGAATAAAAGACAAAAACGGGAAAGAAAATCAAACAAACAAACAGGGACAGAAAGATGGGATGAAGGTGTGTCATAAGTTTAATGAGGAAAAGACTGAAGGAAAAGACTTGACTGTTAAAGATTGATTAGATTCAACATCGAGACACTTTTTAAAAAAATTATTTCTTTATTTGTCAGAGGGAGAGAGAGCACAAGCAGGGGGAGCAGCAGGCAGAGGGAGAAGCAGGCTCCCCACTGAACAAGGAGCCTCATGTAGAACTTGATCTCAGGACCCTGGGATCATGTCCTGAGCAGAAGGCAGATGGATAACTGCCCAGAAATCCCTCAAAATTGGGACTTTTGTGATTAAATAGAAATAAAATAAAAAGCGAATTTTTGTTGTTTTAAGAGAAATCTACACTTAAAAGCATAACTTGCTTTCCTATTCCATTCAAAGAGGAAAAACCTTGGGGTGACTCAAAGAGGCCAGTTTTCATTGATAAGCCCCTGATTTAGAGAAAAATGCTGGGGAGGTCAGAATGCATCGTGACTGGAGGTATTGGTGGTGCTCTAAAGACCATGGTCTGGTCATAAGACATCTTTTGGAGTTGAGGGAAAAAAATGCTTCATTATTTGTAACAACATACCTAAACTGGCCCTGATAGTAAATTGTCATTGGGTGGGTAATTTTAAGAGTGGCTCCAAGGAAGTTTCCAGAGTAGTCTTTCTTGCCAACAACATAATCCTGGCAAGACTGTAAAGATGGGATGTGGACAGGCATCAAAGCCTGGAAGCTCCTTTGACTATCCTCAACCGACTTCACTCCGGCAATGGGGCAGTATCTTTCGGTCGATATTTGTTTATTCTCAGGATACCGTGAGACTTTCTTGCAGCTGGAAGGCTCTGATGCCAGCGAAACATTGGTTTGACTTGTTTCTGATACGGGGAGAATCGAATCCATGTCTCCAGCGGCAGGGACATACATTTCCTTGGGACTCTTATTAATGAACTTTGCAAAACGTTGACTTTTACAAACAAAAACTTCCTCCTCCATTTTCAGGAAATACACGAAATTGTAGGACTAAAATAATCAGGGCTTTCAGAGATACTCGACTTCCTTTGGCCTAAGGTAGTCATTAACGTTCATGGCAACAAAGTCAACTACTTTTGGGAATCATCACCTTTCACCTCAGACGTGAAGAGGAGGGTGGTCCCTGTAATTAGCAATTTCACCATCAAACCTGTCACGAGCTGATGTGGTCAAGAACTGCAACAGATTCCTGCATGTACCCACCGTCAGCAGGAATAAGCAGCCTCCCCATACCTTTCTACTGAGCAGACTCCGAGTGATCTAAAACGTAGAGGTGTGATCTTCTGAGGGAAGATTGCTCTCAAACTCTGAAGAAAAGAATTGATCAGATACTGCTAAAAATAGAACCATGGCAAAAATCTTAGGCAGTGTGTTCTCATTTAAAAAACACAAATTATCTTCAATGGACCATTGGTCATCCATTTAAAAAGGAAGTCGGGGCCCCTGACTGACCCCGGGCGTGGAGCACGTGACTCTCGATCTCAGGGTTGTAAGTTCGAGCCTCACGTTGGGTGTAGGGATCACGTAAAAATAAAAAAAAAAAAAATCTCAAATAAAAGCATGAATTGAATCATTTTCTGCTTTTGTAATAAAATTATGCAGATAGCACAAACCTCTTGGTGCGATGTGATAAGAAAGTCACTTAATTGTTGTGGCATTTTTTCCAAAACGCCAATATCCTATTGAATCATGCAAAGAGCATCAGACAAACTCAGTCGGGGGAGGTTCTACAGGGAACCTGGTCAGCACTCCTCAAGAATGTCACAGTTGTCAAAGGCAAGGACATGCTGAGAAACCGGCAGACCCGAGGAGACCAGGGAGATGTGGGACCAAAGGCAGTAGTGAGAGGACATTAATGGGGAAACTGGTGAAATCCAGGTAAAATGTGGAACTACTAAATACTAATGTACTAATGTTGGTTTCTTAGTTTTGACAAATACGTCGTTGACAACACTTGTTGACCATGGGGGAACTGGGTAAGAGCACGTGGGGGTTCTCTGCGCTATCTTTGCAAACTTCCTGTAAATCTAAAGTTACTCCCAAATAAAAGAGTTTGTAAAAAAAATCTTCTGAAGGCACATTGTGTAACTCGTTGCCCAATGCCTCTACATGTGCAATATCTTTCATGATTTAGTATCTGGAATTTTTTGACGCCCCCCCCCCGCCCCCGCCATAGCTTCCCACATACACATACTGACAAGTTGCTATGCTTCCTCTAATCTGATGATATGAGGTGTTAACTATTGTATTTTCCTTTTTGCCATGGCCATCAGGAAACTCTGGTCCAACTTTGATACTAAATCAACCAAACGAACTCTCATGGTTACCCTCTCCCCCTTTCTGTGAAGGTGATTTTATAATTTCTATCCTATATTTTCTCTTGATAAAGATAACCTTTGTTGAGAATGGCTCTTTTACTCTGCCCATGTTCATATCTTAAGAGAGATGGAGGAGAACGGGTGGTGGTGGGGAGCAAAGAGACAGAGAAGGAGAGAGAAAGGGAGAGGGAGGAAGGGAGGGCGGGGAAAGAGAGGAGGTGGGGGAAGGTGTAGGAGAGAGGGAGGGGAGCATGGAAGAGAGGTTGAAAGAAGGAGGGAGGGCAGGAGAGGGGATGGAGGGAGAAGATGTAAGAGAGAGGGAAGGGGGAAGGAGGGCAGGAGGGAAGAAAGGGAAGAGGGGAGGGAGGAAGGGGAGGTGAAAAGGGGGAGGGAGGTAGAGGGAGGGAAGGATGGGGAGAGGCAAGCAAGGGCAGAGAGGAGCTTTGACACCAAATTTATGAGAGTGAGGGCAACACCTGGGTTATCTCAGAAATAAACAGCTGTGGGGAAGACATGGGATTATCTGATAACAAAGGCATTACAGTTTTTGAAGAGGATTAGGTTCTGTCCATGGGTCCACAGAAGCCAAGGTCGAAACTGGACTATGAAAGTTACCGAGAGGCAAGAAAGAAAAGCGTGTGTCTAGGAGATGCAGTGCCTCAGGTTAGAATGCATCCTGCCTCTCCTTGCTGACCCCTTGCCTTGCCAAGAGCTTGCCTTTGCTTGTACTCTTGACCTTGGAACATGGGGCCCTTTGACACCCACCCTGGGTCTTCTTTTCAGCCCCCCTCTCTCCTGCAACCCCGTCCCCAACATCACCCCTTGCCAAACCCAAATACCTGCTCTTCCTCCAGAATGGCGGGTGGCATGGCTTTCTCTTGCTCCTTACTTTCCCTCTACCCAGAATTAGAGCCGTGATGGGGAACATCTCTTCACTCCTGTATGCCAGACCTTGTTCCAAGTGCTTCCTGAGTATCTGGTCATTTCATTTTTACAACCCCACAAAAGTCAGAGTTATTATTATCTCTGTTTTACAGAGAGGACCCTGGCACAGGGAGAGTAAGATGACGCCGCATCAAGTGGCAGCATAAGGACTCAAGCTCAGGACAGGCTCAGGAACTGTACTCTGAGCCGCATGACCTCTTCGTGGCACTTCTTTGGATCACTATCTGCCTGGACAACACCTGCTCAATCATCAGTAGTTTCTGATACGTGTTCCTGGACACCTTCCGAGTGCTCACAGACAGAGGGGATGGGGAGGTTTCCTGAGGTGCTGTGGGCTGGGTGCCCTGAGAGGGGCCACACTGGAGGAAATGAAGAGTGTGAGCTTGCAGTCTAAGGGACCAAAACTCTCGCCTGCCAGCGGATGTGGGATCTCCGGCAGATTGCTCACCTTCTTGGTGCCTCACATTTCTGACATGTGCAAGGAGTATGGGATCCTCTTTGGATTGTAGGATTGTCACGGAGAGTCATGGAGAGAGTCCATGTGACATGTGTGGCATGATGCTTGGCCCATACCCGTCATCAGCAGCGGACAGCAATGGCTATTATTATTTATTATCACCATGTCGGGTACTCACCCTTCATTTTCCTCAGTGAAGATAGGTACCTCTGTGAGCTCCCCCACTCCCTCCAGCACGAAACGAATAGGTCCAACTCAATCTAATAAGCTACCCATCTTCAACGGGCATGAGGGGCTACAAGACAGAGTGAGATATTATTCCTACCCACAAGGTTCTCGCCAAATGCTGGGATGGTTGAACAGAAAAACAATCCCATTACAATGTGATAAACAAAATGACAGAGGTAGGTTGGAATGCAGAGGGAAGACTCCAGACCGAGTCATCCTCTCCAGGAGCATTCATTCGGAAGGATTCAAGGCAAAGGGGTTGGCTCTGCAGAAACACAGACTCGGAGGTGTGGACAAAGACCGAAGGCCAGTCCAGCCGCACTGTTGCCATATGTGTTTAGAATCTCATGCACAATAATTAATTTCCATTCTGCAAAAATGAATAATGAATATAGCATCCCATGTCAATTGATCCAAACAGAAGTTGACACATATTAAGAGACACACGCTGGTGAACAAACTTTTTAAACTGAGGCATTTTATTAACAAAGCAACTTTTAAAAATTCCCTATCTTCCAGACAATGGGAATTGAACATATTCCAACAAAGAGGGCAGGCCAAGCAGAGGGTGTCAAGTTGAGATTTGGGGAGGGGGAGGTAATGGAAGGATTGCACTTGTTTGAAGTTGCTGGTGGGGGAGCTGAGTAGGAAGAAGAATGATGCTCCAGGGATAGAAGCAGAAAATAAAGCGACAGCCTTAAGGAATTTAAGAGCTAAATATTTTACTTTGATTTTTAATTATGCAGCCATGATGGAGAAATATGGGCACGGTAATGGTAAAATTAGGGAGATAAAAAGAATGATTTCAAAAACTATCCATGACAGATGCTGGTTCGTAGATGCAATAAAGTCCTCACGGCTTCATCGTCCTCCTTGTCTGATTCAAAGGTTCTTTTAATAAGTCACTTGAAAATGTTGACAGTGTTGTGGAATTTGTGGTGGACGAGAAGCCAGGATGTGAAAATATCCTGGGCAGTGTGATGAGGATCTAAATGATCCCCATTCATCAGAATTTGGAGACATCATGAAATACATTGTGATTTGACTGTTTCCATTCTCATAATTATTAGTACTGTTATTAATAATAGCTTCTATTTATTTGGAGCCATATGGGTCAGACTTTTCTCTTCTCGGCAAAATGCTTCTGCACAGCTGCTGGAAAGAGAGTGGGCCCTGCTGCCCTTACTTTATAGATTATAAAACAGAGGCTCAGTGTGGACAAGAAGGTAACCTGCCCACACACATCCAGTGATGAAGTTTGGAGCCTTGACATGAGTCTGGGTCAGTGGCTCCAAATCTTTTTTTTTTTTTCTTTTCCATTTTATTTATTTTTTCAGTGTAACAGTATTCATTGTTTTGGCACAACATCCAGTGCTCCATGCAAAATGTGCCCTCCCCATTACCCACCACCTGTTCCCCCAAACTCCCACCCCTGACCCTTCAAAACCCTCAGGTTGTTTTTCAGAGTCCATAGTCTCTTATGGTTCGCCTCCCCTTCCAAATTTTTTTTTTTAAATAAACATATAATGTATTTTTATCCCCAGGGGTACAGGTCTGTGAATCGCCAGGTTTACACATTTCACAGCACTCATGATAGCACATACCCTCCCCAATGTCCATAACCCCCTCCCCCTCTCCCAACCCCACCTCCCCCCAGCAACCCTCAGTTTGTTTTGTGAGATTAAGAGTCATTCATGGTTTGTCTCCCTCCCAATCCCATCTTGTTTCATTTATTCTTCTCCTATCCCCCTAACCCCCCATGTTGCTTCTCCATGTCCTCATATCAGGGAGATCATATGATAGTTGTCTTTCTCCAATTGACTTATTTCACTAAGCATGATACGCTCTAGTTCCATCCACGTCGTCGCAAATGGCAAGATTTCATTTCTTTTGATGGCTGCATAGTATTCCATTGTGTATATATACCACATCTTCTTTATCCATTCATCTGTGGATGGACATCTAGGTTCTTTCCATAGTTTGGCTATTGTAGACATTGCTGCTATAAACATTCGGGTACACGTGCCCCTTCGGATCACTATGTTTGTATCTTTAGGGTAAATACCCAGTAGTGCAATTGCTGGGTCATAGGGTAGTTCTATTTTCAACCTTTTGAGGAACCTCCATGCTGTTTTCCAGAGTGGTTGCACCAGCTTGCATTCTCACCAACAGTGGAGGAGGGTTCCCCTTTCTCCGCATCCTCGCCAGCATCTGTCATTTCCTGACTTGTTAATTTTAGCCATTCTGACTGGTGTGAGGTGATATCTCATTGTGGTTTTGATTTGTATTTCCCTGATGCCGAGTGACGTGGAGCACTTTTTCATGTGTCTGTTGGCCATCTGGATGTCTTCTTTGCAGAAATGTCTGTTCATGTCCTCTGCCCATTTCTTGATTGGATTGTTTGTTCTTTGGGTGTTGAGTTTGCTAAGTTCCTTATAGATTTTGGATACTAGCCCTTTATCTGATATGTCGTTTGCAAATATCTTCTCCCATTCTGTCAGTTGTCTTTTGGTTTTGTGAACTGTTTCCTTTGCTGTGCAAAAGCTTTTGATCTTGATGAAATCCCAATAGTTCATTTTTGCCCTTGCTTCCCTTGCCTTTGCCGTTGTTCCTAGGAAGATGTTGCTACGGCTGAGGTCGAAGAGGTTGCTGCCTGCATTCTCCTCAAGGATTTTGATGGATTCCTTTCTCACATTGAGGTCCTTCATCCATTTGGAGTCTATTTTCGTGTGTGGTGTAAGGAAGTGGTCCAATTTCATTTTTCTGCATGTGGCTGTCCAATTTTCCCAGCACCATTTAGTGAAGAGGCTGCCTTTTTTCCATTGGACATTCTTTCCTGCTTTGTCGAAGATTAGTTGACCATAGAGTTGAGGGTCGATTTCTGGGCTCTCTATTCTGTTCCACTGATCTATGTGTCTGTTTTTGTGCCAGTACCATGCTGTCTTGATGATGACAGCCTTGTAATAGAGCTTGAAGTCCGGAATTGTGATGCCACCAACTTTGACTTTCTTTTTCAATGTTCGTTTGGCTATTCGAGGTCTTTTCTGGTTCCATATAAATTTTAGGATGATTTGTTCCATTTCTTTGAAAAAAAATGGATGGTATTTTGATAGGGATTGCATTAAATGTGTAGATTGCTTTAGGTAGCATAGACATTTTCACAATATTTATTCTTCCAATCCAGGAGCATGGAACATTTTTCCATTTCTTTGTGTCTTCCTCAATTTCTTTCATGAGTACTTTATAATTTTCTGTGTATAGATTCTTAGTCTCTTTGGTTAGGTTTATTCCTAGGTATCTTATAGTTTCGGGTACAATTGTAAATGGGATTGACTCCTTAATTTCTCTTTCTTCTGTCTTGTTGTTGGTGTACAGAAATGCAACTGATTTCTGTGCATTGATTTTATATCCTGACACTTTACTGAATTCCTGTACAAGTTCTAGCAGTTTTGGAGTGGAGTCTAGTGGCTCCAAATCTTATGCTCATTTTGTAAAATGGGGCTATCTTCTCTTAAACAGGAGGGAGGTAAGTTTCTGATCTGGAGTCTAGAAGAAAACCACTTTCCAAGATGAGGAAGGGGGAGAAATAGCATATTCAGCATTTTTCCTTGGGACTTTGAAGGTGTTCGTTGCACGGGCTTTACAACATTCCATGCTACCTGCATGGATGTCAAGAAGGATGAAACAGTTTGGCTGCATGAACAGAAGTATGATTCTTAGAATGAGGGAGGTGATAGGCTTGTGTGCCTGGCTTATGTCAGATTTCTCCTGAGACTTGCATTCAATTCTAGGTGCCCTGTTAAAGGAGAAGTCCCTAGACCTCCAGGAAGATGGTGGAAAGCTTCAGTGGGATCGCCATGCGAACTCCTTAGATTGCTGAAGGTAGAGCCAGGATCATATTCTTCTCCTCAGAAGGGGCTTGCTGGAAATTGTCTGACCCATCCCAGAGGCCAGAAGAGGGACCCCTGGGTGGCAACCCTGAGAATGGGATTTTGTCTCAGGGAGAAATCCTCACTTCGGAGTGATGCAATAAGGCAGACAGCATGCAGCCAAGAGCCGGCGTTATTTGGGGGCAGACAGAGGTCAAGGAGCCATAGTCGTTGTTCTCTGGGGAGAAGACATGTGAGAAATCCCACGCTGGCCACACGGAGAGCTTGAAGGTCCTCTCAGTCAGCCCAGAGTCAAGGATGGGAAATGGGAAGTGTTGCAAGGTCACAGTGCAGATGTTGTAGATATGGGTAGGGGAGAAGTTGGGGCCATCTTTGTGGTCCATTGACGATGGCCCAGTTGCTCATCAAGGGCCGTGGGCTTTCTGTGAACTGAGCTTCATAGAAAGACCCGCTGGGATGCAGAGTGATTGCAATGTAGCCATTTCAGTTGGTGACGCTGTGACCCAAAGCAGCACATTACGGTTCTGAGCTGTAAAGGACTTTTACAGTTATTTTTGTCCAGCCTTCCCATTTTACAAATGAAGAACCTGAGGGTCAGAGATGCTAAAAGATTTCCCTCTTTGAGATGCCTACCAGCATTGAGGGTGGCAAGGGGAATGGAGCAGGCTGATGGCTGCAGCCGTCCAGCTGCTCACCCTGGGCACTGACTCTAAGCTCAGTTTGTGCCCCATTCAGTGGGGCTGTGGGGACTCTTGGAAATACATGGGTATATGTGTCACCTGACATGACTGCAGAAATGGCCACAAAGTGGTTGTTACTGGAAGATGTGGGCTAGAAATGTGGATTTCCTGACTCCTCATTCGATCCCCTTCCCGCCACAGCAAGGGCCCTTAGGTAGAATTCCACACCCAGATAACTTGCGTTGAACAAGACAGATGTCAGTGCGGCAGTGTGAGCAGCCTGTGGTGTCCTACGGGGAGCCTGTGAAAGCCACAATGCCCTGGATGTCTTCTCTCTGGAACTTCGGTTTTAACTTCTGGGGTGTGAGTGTGTGCGTGCATGCCTCTGTGTGTGTGTGTGTGTGTGTGTGTGTGTGTGTGTGTGTGTGTACATGCCTGTGCCTAGAATAAGATCGTTATCTTTTCCTGACAATTCCCACATCATCATATCTGACAGAATAGATTTACTGTTTAAGGTAAATGTTGAATTTCTACACTATAGTCATGTGGTCTCAATTAGAAGAATCACAAACAATTTATTGATTTTTTTTTTTAAGAAAATAATGGCAGAAAAAATCATGCAATGATGATAGGATGTGAAGACTCGGAGCACGACTCTGGTTAGAAACAATGGACGGAGTATCATGATTCAAAAATTAGTGGATGTCCTAGAAACAATTATGAGTGAAATACTGAGTGAAACAATCCCTGCTTTATAACAATGCCATATTGAGGTGCTGACTTATTTCTAGAAGATATAGTCCGAGGGATACAATTGTTGCTTCAAATGCCTCCATTTAAACAGTGTAATATTGTAGACAATGTTCGGAAGCCTGTCTGGATCCATGGGCAGCTCACTGGGCCTAATTCCCGGGTTCAAGTTGCTCTCTGAGCCGAGGCTTGGTATGCGGGGCCAGGAGTGCTGGAAGTGGAGGCAGGAAGGCTCTGTAAATGACCTTGGACAAGTTAATAAACTCTCAGGGGCTCGGTTTCCCTCTGGAAACATATACTGAAATAGAGAGCTCTGGTGTCTTCCAGCTGTGGAAAAGACGTGGGTCCTGAATGTGAAAGCATGACAGATGTGCTGGTGGGGTGGCCACACACACACACACACGCACACATACACGTGCACACACACAAACATACACGCAGGCACAAACATGCACACGCGCGCACACACACAATTACTAAAAGAAATGCCGAAGACCTAAATTTCATTAAATACATTTTATAGCGATTTGAAATGGAGCCAGAATCCAACTGACTGAAAGCTGTAATAAGAGCACACGCGCACACACACACTGAGTTTGCAAATGATCCCCTACAAGCAAAGGTGGGGTGCAGGGAGAGGTTGATGTCCTATGTTCCCAGCATTCGTCTTCACTTGGAAGAGTTTATTTCTCACCAGGGTTTAAACACATCAGGTTAGGTGCCTTTAGTTATTTGGTAGTCTTTCTATTTTTACTTTATTTTAGTAGAAATTTTCCAACCCCAATAGAAGAAAACTATGTTAGTTAAAATAAAGGAGCTAAGAGAGTGCCAGGCCTGGCCTGTAAAGTCCTCTCTGAGCAGTGAACGAGGCTTCTGCAGAGGGCTGGGGTGCTCCCTGGGAGCACAGACAATGTGGAAGGCATTTGACTTGCTGTATTAGTTTTCATCAAAGATTCACAGCTCACGCTCAACAGCTTCTTTGCATTAAAATCTGTGACTGTAACATTTCAGGGAGAAACATTGATCTTTCTTTTTCTTATTAACCCTTCCCCCTACCTTCTGAGAAGATCTGAAACACCCTGTCTGTCTTTGTTGGAAAGTTCATTTCTACTACTAAAAATGACCCCATTTCTTTGCATCCTGGCTCCCGTGGGGTCTCCTACACCCATCCACGTGGACAGTGCCTGGGGAAAAGGCATATGCTGGGTGCCTGCTGAGGTGAAGAGTTCTTGGCCCCAAATCATGGGGGCTTTACAGAAGGATCCCCATGAGAAAAACCACCTGCCTTCTGTTTGTGCCACATCTGGGGGCATCCCAGCCAAATCATGCAGTTACTGAATTGAATTTTGGGGAGGAGGATCCCCATTGAATGTATTTAGCTAACTTTTTCTTTGTTTATTTTTTATTATGGTAAAATACATAGAATGTACTGTTTGACCATTTTCAGGTGTACAGTTCAGTGGAATTAAATATACTGACAATGTTGGGCAAATTTCACTACCATCTGGCTTTAGAAATTCCTGATTTTAAGCAGAAACTCTGTCCCCATTAAACACCAATTCTCCGTTTCCCTCTCCCCCAGCCCCTGCTAACCTTTATTCTGCTTTCTATCTCCATGAATTTGCCAATTTTAGGTATCTCACATAAGTGGGATTATATAATATTATTTGTCTTTGAGGACTGGCTTGTTTCACTCAGCATCATGTCCTCAAGGTTCATTCATGTTGGAACATGTGTCTGAATATGTTTCCTTGTTTAGAACTGAATAATATTCCACTGTATGGATATACCACACTTTGCTTATCCATTCATCGCTCCGAGGCACTAGGGTTGTTCCCAAGTTTTGGTTGTTGTGAAACCAACCTGTGAAGATAAGTGTACAAATATCTAAGACCCTGCTTTTAGTTCTTTTGGTTGTTTACCTAAAAGTGGAATTGCTGGATCATAAGGCAATTCCGTGTTTAATTTTTTGAGGACCTGCCAACTTTTGAGTCCTGGGCTGGGACATGTGGATGGCTATGTGTGGATCTTCACGGAACAACACCTGGCCCTTTGGGGGCAAAGGGAGGCTTATGAGTCTTCGTAGGGGCGTAAGGCCTTCTGTCGTGGAGATCCCTGATTCAGTGCAGAACCCAGTTACTCCAGCATTTTGTCTTAGTGCCATATAAATGTTCTGGAGTGCAGTTACTTGGTCCTCTGCCAGCGCCTGCACAGAGAGATTACTGGATGTGTTAACTGGAGACACGAGGCTGGGAAAGCAGCAGAGATCTGCCACAAAGCTAAATGTCAGCTCCGTCACTCTGGGGTGGGACTACAGGCATGTGAGGCAAGCTCTCTGGACCTCAGTTGCCTCTGTGAAACAGCGGAGCTGCAGACCCATCTGCAAGATGGAAGACTGGACTTGGAGGTGATGTGCTCCAACACAGAGCCAGGTGTGGACTGGACAGTCACATAGCCAGTCCCGAACTAACAAATGGCAGGGCTGGAACTGGAGGTTGTGTCCCTCTGGTATTCAGAATCACATGTTCTTCCTCTGCAGTTTACACAGATCCTGACTCAGTGTTTCCATCTGTCAAATGGGACTCCAAATGCTCACCTCCCAGTGCTGCTGCCAGGTGCCAGTGGGATGGCTTGTGTAAAGGGCCTGCCCATTCTTTGGCATGAATGAGCACTTACTATGTGCCTGGTGCTGTGCTGAGGTTTTGCAAACATCTCATGGTGTGTGTCCTTTAAGGCACGGGTTCCAGCACATGCAGGAGTCTCTCAAGAGCTTTGGAGAGACAGAGAAATCTGCTCAAGATTTCACAGCTACAAAGTGGTGGGCATGCTCTTTCATCTCTGTTCCTTAGGCAAGGCCCTTGGCTTTACAGCAGGAGGGGTGGGCAGTGTCTGGCAGGCAGAGGCTGGCTGCGTCGTGCCCTGGCTCGGGGATGATGCCGCTGCTGGGGCCGCCCCTGTCTCTGCCCGGTTTCCTGCGTCTGGATGGGTCTGAGGTTGCAAGTGGTTTCCTGTTTCTCTGCAGCTCAGGACTGGCCTAATTGGAAAGACATGTCAGGCTGATGTGTCCAGTGTGCTGGAGATGAGGTGTGGGGGGTCCAGTTTGCTCAAGTTGTGTCTGTAGAGGAATCTGGAAGAGGACACATGGAGGGGTTGGAGACCGCAGACCTCAGGGGAGTCTCTGAAAGGCTTCCGTGGGCCACACAATGCACATCACTCTGTGCAAAGCAGCTTGGAGTGGGCAGTGCTGAGTCTGCCCTCTGTGGCTCGTCTGCGGCAGGCAGTTGCCCTGCTCTTGGAGCCTTCTTTGTTCGCCATTAGTAGGGTGTGGCTCAACGTCACAAAAATGGGATCCCATGTATGGCCATGTGCTTTGCAGACACCAAAGCCTGGAATCAAAATCTGCAGATGGACAAATACGTATAACCTTTAAAACACTACCCATTTAGCCCCAAAGGGAACATATCAGAGCACAAGATGAGGCTTGCCTGTACCCTTTAGAATGGATAAGGAAGAGGACTTAAATGAGCAATCCTCATCTGAGAAGGGTTTTGCCATGGTGAGCTTCTCATGAAGGAAGAGATAGGCATAGTTCCTCATTGCCCAGGGCTAATAGTCCTCTGGATGTGCTCAAGAGATCTCCAGATTCAAATTCTGCCTCAAATTCTTGTTCTCAAATAGAATATTGGGGTGGAATAGAAGGACTTCACTCCATCACTTCTTCCTTTTCTTAAATGTCTGATAAGCCTCAGTGTTTCCATCTGCAAAATGGTCCCCAAGGCAATGTCTTTAGCAGAGCACAGAACCTGGTTTAGGGTTAGTTGCACTCAATCATTGTTTGATTATCTGGCTGCTGCTCCTTTTCCTCAACTCAGGAAGAAGTTGTCCATGCCTCTGAGATGTGGAGCTCCTCTCCCCAAATTCCCAATATTCCAGTCCAATAGTACCTCCCTGCTTTTGCCAGGCAGCTCATCGGTGAGCAAGGCAGACGTGGAGGGCTCGATTTCATGCTGTGAAGTGGCCTCCCACATGCCTGAGAAAACCATGGCTACCGCAAGCAGCATTCCATTCCCTGGTTGGTGGCGCCTGGCCACAGAGACATGTGCTCTGCTCAGTTCACGCTGGCGTGATCGGTCTCCCGCAGAGCTCAGGGAGGAGGGTCCCCACTACCCCATGACTGAAATCTGATGGCCCCAGGCTTGTGCATGATAAGGTCCTGGGTTGCTAAAGTGTGTTGGTCAGAAGGTCCAGCCCTTTGCCTCTACTTGTAGCCAGCATGGTTCACTGTTCAGCAGGGCTGGCTCCCTCAGTGGGTCCCTCACACCAGGGATGGCAGGAGGGCAACAGGGAGGGGCTTCCAGATGGTTCTAGATAAAATGACAAAGTGGGCAATGTTTCCTTCGGATTTTGAAGAAACAATGTAGCATAGCAGGGGATTTGCAAACAGACTTGAGCTTCATGTGAGCTCTGGCATTCGCTGGCTGTGTGGTCTTGGACAAGTTGGCTCACTGCAACCTCAGTTTTGCTCATTTGTAAAAATGGGGGTAAGACTGCTGTGTGTGTGTGTGTGTGTGTGTGTGTGTGTGTGCGCGCACGCAATGATTAATAGGAAGGAAGGCACCACGTAAAGTATCTGGCACATGATAGATGTTCTATGCAATTAAATGTACTCCCCCTTTATTCCCTCCAGTGTCCTATTAAATATCTCTTAATCTCTTTTCAACAATGGTTTATTAAGCACCTACTACGTGCTAGGCATTGCACTAGGTCATGGTCATGTGATCGAGCCAGGCTTAGACACTGCCAACATGGACCTTGCAATCTTCTGGGGAAGGAAACCATGTAGAGAAACAATAGCTCCTAGATGGCCCATTCCACAGCAGGAGATGTGGAAATGCTATGGAGGCAGAGGGGAGGGCTTGTACCCTCTTCAGTTGTTCAGTAAATATACACTAAAGCCTTCCATGTTCCAGACCACCTATGAGGCACTTGATGTGCTGAGACGAGTGGTCCATGCCCCAGGTTCTCAAGGAGCACCTGTTACCAAGGGGAGGCACATGCCCACGCAGACAGTTCCAGCAGCTTGGGTCGAGATGCCGCCAGAGGACACACACGGGGGCAGACACACACCTTTTCCTGGCAGCAGCCCCTATGGCGTCTTCAACATGGTAAACTTGACCGTGATGTTTATCTGCGGTGGAATCCGAACTCCACTAGTCGATATTTTAATGGCAATGTCCACCTTTCTTCCCCATTTGTGGAGAAAAGCGTGAGGGGATCCAACACGTAAGCTTCCTATAGGCTAGGATTTTTCTCCGTTAGCTTGTTGGATCTCTACCTAAGTCGGTACACTTCATGTAAGGAAGTACAGACCAAGGAGGTAAACGGACTTGTCTAAGGTCACACGGCCGATGGCTAGTGGAGTCATTTCCTGTCACGGCTGATTTATGTCCAAACCCCGTGTCTTTTATTATCCCTTGCATCCCTGGGTGGGGCCAGAAGATACGATACACACTGTCCTCATCCTCATCTAGAATGCACCCCAGAGCAAAATGCAGGAGAGGTTTCACGGTCCGCCTTCCTGTGGTCACACCTTTGGAGAAGGGTGGCTCTGAGCGGGGCTAGCGTGTGAGTGCAGGGCTCTGGGAAGAAGGTGCTGGAATCACCAGATCCCAAGGAGACTGTGCTCCTGACCATATTCGGAGGAAGCCCCATTGCTCTGTATTTATCTAATTGATCCCAGGGCTGGCCAGTGGCGAGCCAACATGAGGCATTTGCTGACTGTGTGCCATTCTATTTTTTGAGTGAGGATTCACGGGAAAGTGAAGCCACATTTTTTGCAGCCAAATGCGGAGGGTGGGGTCAGGCATTTGAACAATGGGTTGGCTCCTTGGCTGCTAGACCGGGCTCAGTCATATTTGGTAATGTATGGGGCAGGAAATAATTATTTATCGGTGCCTTTATTTTCAGGGCTCTGGGTAACAGGCCATTGAATCCAAATATGGTCTGAAGAAAGTTCCTGCTCCATTACATTCCTGTCCACTTCTCCTGGCCCTGGCTCTTTCAGCTTTTGCAAATTGGCCTTCAAATAACTCAAGCTATGTTTTCTAAGGAGATGAATGTCATTAAACACATAGATACACATGCACGCTCGAATCCATGATGCTTTTTAAAAAAAAAAAAAAAGAGAGAGGGCTCTAAAGGATTCTCCACGTGGTTTGAGCACTGGCCAGAGAATTGTTTCTCAGTGCCATGGGGAAAATGAGGGTTTTGATATCACAGATGTGCTGGAGCACTGATGTCATCGGTTAACAGCTCTGGAGCCCTGTTCAGGAAGTGACTGGATTTCTCCTGAGCTTAATGTCCTCATCTGTAAAATGGGCATAGGCATTTTTACCCAACAAAGTGTTGCAAAAGTAAAATGAAATGTTGTGTTTTCAAGCACCTGGATGTCTGGTAGGTATCTGAACTGGGTTGGGTTGCATCCCCCCAAATTCACGTCCTTCCCAGAACCTCAGAATGTGACCTTGTGTGATGATGGGGTCATTGCAGATGTAATTACAGTTAAGATGAGGTCATTCGAGAGTAGGGTGGGCCCTTGACCCGGTATGACTGGTGTTCTCCTAAGAGAAGACACCGATACAGAGGTGAGTACCATATGAAGACAGGAGCAGAGGCCTCAGTGAAGGAGTCCCGAGCCAAGGGATGCCACGGGCTGCCTGCCGCCCATGGAGCTGGGGGAGACATGGAAAATTCCATCCAGTCTCAGCGGGAGCATGGCCCTGCCATACCTTGATTTCAGAATTCCAGCCATCAGGAATGTGAGACAATGAATATTTCCTATGAAGAACCCACTTGAGAATTTGGCACAGAGACCCAGTATTTATAGTTGCCTGCACTCGGTATCTGGAGATGCACAATTTTATTGGAGGGTACGCAGATGATGAAGTCAGGCTACCCAGCTCCTAAGGATCCAGGTTAGTAAATGTTACTTCTCTCTATGCCTCTACCTCTGTGCCCCATTTAGTTCTCTGCAAACAGCTTGGCAAAAAAATCTCTGTCGACTTTACAGGTTTCCACAATACGTGAGTTTAGGGCACTGGTTTGGTTCACATGGAGACCACATATACAATCTCTACCTATATACATACTTATACTTACTCATTTGGTTCCATGTCTCCCGCACATGAACTCTCTGAAGTTCACAGACATATTCCAGGTACCACACTCTTCCCAGGTGGTAGCTTGCCATCAAATATCGGAGTGGGCAAATGCAATTTATGCAGGCATATATCATGCTTAGAAAGGCTGGTGCCATTTCTCCAGGCCCCTGTGAACACTTAGGGCTGACAGTGCCTAAATAAACTGGTTTATTTACTGCGGTAGTTACCTGTTTAAGACTAGCTGTTACGTTAAGTAACACAGAGTGCCCAGACTAATAAATTTACGGCGTGCCTGTTTGTTTTACTGAAGAATTTATTGCAGCAGTAATAACTGTCAGAGGGCGAGCTTGGAGAAAGGGCTGGAGCTTACGCGGGGATCTGTCACATGATCGCCTTCCTGACAGCCACATGGAGCTCCTGTCATCAACTCCAGCACCCGCCAGGCCGCCCTGGGTTCATGGAGGGGGGACTCGGGATCCCCTTTCTGGGGCAAGGCCGTGTCTTCTGTTGGACCCAGATGGGTGTCAGCAGTAGACTTTGTGCGCTGTGGGTGTGATTCATAGAAGCCCCTTGCTTCTATCAGTTGGCTTCCATGAATTTGAGGGGGAGCTTCATGCCAGCCAGAGGAGGGGAAGGTCCAGCTTTCCAACCCTGGCTACCTGAAGGGTGACCAGTGGAAAAAAACACATGAAATGCACAGAATTTTATATTCCCTATTCCTGGTTCGATCTGGCTTTCTGCTTTTGGACCAGCTGGGGTCCTTGGACTGTAGGCAAGATGAGGCTGTGGGCGTAGGCAGTGCTGTGTAGTGGTTTGGGCACAGGATTTGGGTCAGGTGGGTAAGTACTCATCCTGGAGTGATCATGTAGAAATTGCGTGAGAATGGGCAAGCGGTGCTGAAATTCTCTAAGTCACACACCTTCCTCCTCTGAGACACTGGGTGATCATCTACTTTATGCCGTTGTTGTGAGGACCGGGGGAGGTGTTGTTGAAAGTGCCCAGTTCCCAAGATGTGCCTCATGAATACTGGATTCTGCTGGTATTTTAACTATTTGTAGCTCTTGGATCTGGGCAAGAGGGAAGACAAGAGAGAGCGTATCTAGTCTGGCCCTTCCATCATCCCATTTTGCAGAAGGGAGAACTGCTCACGGGAAAGGGCAATGAGTTGTCTGAGGTCCTGCTGCATATTCATGGTGAAGACTTGGTAAGAAAACAGATCTCCTAAATCCTAACCCTAACTTTGGGTCATTTAGTCATTTCGCAAACAATTACCAAGCACCTTTTGTGGGCTCCACAGAGGTGGAAGATGATATGGAAGACTTGGGTATCTGTCCTGCCAGATAGAGCCTCAGACAGCTCTGGATCCTAGGTGTTAGTGGTAAGACCTGGCATGGAATGGAAAAGCAGGAGAGATTTGTGAAAAGAAGAAGTGACAGCCCCTGCCTCCCGGGGTAAACAGTGCTAGGATAAAAGCAAGCAAATGTTTTGAGAGTTTAGAGGAGGGTCCTCTATAGGAGGTGGGAAGGCTTTCTAGAGCAGCCAATGCCCTTTCTTTACCTTGATGGTCATGAGCAGCTAGCCAGGCAGACAACAGAGTGAGCATTGCAGAGGAAATTGTATAAATAAAGGGCCTTTGAAGTTAAAAAAAAAATGTTGCCTAGTGCTGCAGAAGTGTAGACTGGTGTGATCAATTGTGTGGATGAATTGAGCGTTGGGTGGGTGTATGTCTTGGAAAGTCCCCCTTCGCTGTGCTTTTGGCACACTTTTTGTTGAGGTCCTACAGTGCTGTGAGTCAGACAGGGGACAAGGTGTCCTCCCCACATTGCAGGGAACGGTTTTGAGGCTGAAGCGATTGACCTAATGGTATCATTCATTCCTTTATTTGTTCATTCCATGCAGAACCAACTACAGAATTTGTAGGGACCAATGCACGGTAGAAATGTAAGACCTTTCTCCAAAAACTATTGAGATTCCTCGATACGTTATATTAACAACAGCAGAGCATTAATTCAAGGACAGAGCACTTCTGATCTTGGGGATCTGTGCAGCTGCATGGATCACCTGCCCATGAAGCCAGTCCCTGTTCCCTAGGATTTTACTTATGAGTGTTGGTTCCCAGGCAGTCATCCTAGGACCTGGCATGGAAGGAGGAGTAGTATGCTATACCACTACGTATATTGCGTATGTAGGGAGTAGTTCTAGGCACTGGGGACTCCGTAGGGAACAAGCCAGAGGGGGTTCTTTGTCTTCTGAAGCCTAGTGGGGGAAAATACTCAAGCCAGTAAGGAATGCATGCATGGGTTGGTTTCAGGGGATGATAACAGGTAAAGGGCTTCAGGGTGGATGATGAGGGAGGCATTACTGGGATGGTGAGGTGACATCTGGAGGAGATGCTGTGAAGAGGGGCGTGGAGGTGGGTGGAGGGGAGGGCACTTTCTAAGATGAAGGAAGAGCAGAGGACCTAGGCTGGAATACCGTGGAGCACTCAGGGACAAGGAACAATGTGGGCAAGGTTGTGGGGGCCAGTGAGGTAGTTGTGGCCAGATATCACAGGGCCCTGTGTGGCATGGAAAGGACTCCAGGTTTCCCTCAGTGTAGTGGGAGGAACTGGACAGTGTTGCAGGCGACAGCAGAGAGGCCTCCTTTCCAAGATGGTTCTTCATCCAGCTCTCTCCGCATGGCCTGGAGTGCCAGCGCCTCTGAGGACCGACGTGAGCAGTGTGGCTTGAGGGTGGATCATGTGGGGAGGATTGTTGTTGACCAACAAACCCATGTAGGGCATTAGATGGCACTCCTAGAGTGCTCAGCTAACTCGACCCGAGAAACCACGAGAAGATGGGGGGGTGGCCAGTGGTCTCACTCAGTTCCCCCACTGACTCTTGTCTGATGTTAAGTTTTGTTATGAAGATAAATAATTGCTTCTTTTTTTTTTTAAAGATTTTATTTATTTATTTGACAGAGAGAGATCACAAGTAGATAGAGAGGCAGGCAGAGAGAGAGAGAGAGAGAGAGAGAGAGGGAAGCAGGCTCCCTGCCGAGCAGAGAGCCCGATGCGGGACTCGATCCCAGGACCCCGAGATCATGACCTGAGCCAAAGGCAGCGGCTCAACCCACTGAGCCACCCAGGCGCCCCTAAATAATTGCTTTTTATTTAAAAATCCTGACAATTATGAAGAAATGCTAGAAGTGAAAAAGTTGTAAAAAAAATTCCCAATTTTGGGGGCACCTGGGTGGCTCAGTCGGTTAATTGTCTGACTCTTGATTTTGCCTCAGGTCATGCACAGGGTCATGGGATCAAGCCCCATGTCAGGCTCCACACTCAGAGTGAAGTCTGCTTGAGATTCTCTCTCCCTCTCTCTCTCCTGCTCCCCCCACTTGCACATGCTCTCTCTCTCTCTCTCTCTCTCTCAAAAAAGCCAAGTAAATCTTTAAAAAAAATCCCAATTTTAAAATTGCTCAGAAGTAACAATTGTCAAAAAAATGGTAACCATAATTCTGGGCACCTTTATGTATATAATAGCACAAATTAAAATACAGTTAGAGGAAGTACTTACAAAAAGATATAATTTTAACAAAAGTCAAATCCATTTTTTTTACTTAATTACAATAGCCATCAGAAAGTAAAGAACAATTTGATCTTTAGATAAATATTTCTCCATTAAAAATGAAGTAGAAGTTATGGAAAAAACTTGAAGACTTTTTAAGAAGAATATCTCAACTTTAAAGAGTTTCTCCTGATGAAAAAAATGAGCATGTTCTTCCTTTTTCTTCTCATTACCATTCCCTTCATTCCCTGGCTTTTGTTGTTATATTACTTTTACATTTGTGTTTTATCTTTGTTACATCCATTTTGCAGTTTGTGTTTTATTAAAAAATTAATGTGTTCTTAAATAATATTTTTTAGAGCTGCTTTGTCTTGTTTCTACATTGGAATGGACTCAACTTCCACTAGTCTTAACATAGCTCCTCTCATCCTGAGCTCATTATTTTTATTTCCAGCATTGTTGACTGAGTTTATGGTGTAGTATGCTTTTAGAGAATGACTCGTGACTGCTGTAGTCCTTCTGTCGTGGCAGCCTTGGTGGTATCTATTTCTTCTGTGGCTGAGGGTTACTGTGACTTTGTATGCAATTAGGGGGTTACACTGTTTCCCTTGGAAATTTGCTTATAATAGTCAATTCTCTTCTGTCCTTGAATACTGAGGTCAACTCTGGGTAACTTGTTTCTCCTGTTTATATAGCTTCATGATTTTTTTTTCCATTAGCTTTGACAGTCAGTCATTTAGCTTAATATTGATTGTGTTGTATCTTTTTTCTTGAGGTATAATGTATCATTAGCTATAGATTTTAGTCTGCATCTATGAACATTGTCTTTTAAGATCTCACTGAATGGCTTCCCTCCCCCACCCCAGAAGCACCAGTTATACATATACTGGCTCTTTTATATACATTAGCCTATATATAATCATTTTTCTTTATTTTGTGTGATTTCTTCAAAATTATTCTCCAGTTTTTCTTTATCAATTGTGGTTTATCCATTTTCTTGCTTCTACAATGGTTTTCTCTCTCATATCACTTTCTTTTTCATTCCTTTCTTTTCTAGATTAACAGTTTGCACGTGTGTATGCGTGTGTGTCTGATAATCTTTTTGAAACACTATAAAACTTCCTTTAATTCACACATGTGAGAAAAATCCCTTCCAAATTACACAGAACTGTTTTTCTGAGCTCTTTCCCCATCGATATGGGCTATACCTCTTGCAATACACATACATATCTTTTGTTCATATCTTTTTTCTTCTATTTTTTTTGATATTATTAACATTTTTTAATGGTTAAATTTTTTCAGGCCACCTACAAACAAATTTTACAAAGAAGACAGGGCAGGAGCGAGCTGGGACCAGCTGAAGCCGCAGCTCTGGGGAAAAAGAGGAATCTTTCATTCAAGTCACACAATCTATAGTTTCCTTCATCCCAGGATGTCTGGCTTCAGTTTTCAACATCTGAAGTGTTGCTGGGGTTAATATCAAGGCTGCAGAGTCTCTGTGCTACACTCTTGAATTTTCTGCCTTCTCTCCCTTTGGAACCCTACCTGACCTCTTCCTGTATTCATCGGCTCAGAGACATGGTCAGTCCTGGGGCTTATTCTTCAGGCAGTCCATGTTCTTGGATGAACATTATTCACACCATCTGTGTTTTTTTTTTAAAGATTTTATTTGTTTGTTTGACAGACAGAGATCACAAGTAGGCAGAGAGGCAGGCAGAGAGAGAGGGGGAAACAGGCTCCCTGCTGAGCAGAGAGCCCGATGTGGGGCTTGATCCCAGGACCCTGAGATCATGACCTGAGCCAAAGGCAGAGGCTTTAATCCACTGAATCACCCAGGCGCCCCTCACCTCATCTGTATTTTATACACATCCTAGGTCCTAATCAAATAAACATTGACAACACTGCTCAAACTGTGGGCATTTTAGGGACAATACACTCTGCTTGAGATCAAAGATGGAGTGCATGCTTTTTTGGCACCCTTCACCACTTAGGTTTAGATCATGTGGTATTTGGCAGGCTTATTCCATAGTTTATGGTTTGAGATGGTGGCAATTCCCTTATCTCATTTGTAGAGCGTATATTTTCTGTATTATTCTCAGTTCTTTCTTTTTTAAGATTGTTATTTTTAGTAGGTGTCAAGAGTTGAGTAAAGCAAAAAATGTGTTTTCCCTACCACCTTCAGGTGAACAATTCCTGTGACCCTCAGATTAAAAGGGATGAAAATCCAGGGCCTTTGTATCTCTAAATTTTAATTGGTGAAACAAGACAATTTATCTTAAAGATCTGGGCTGAAAGCCAGTGGATTAGAGGTTCAGGATTTACTTTATGGTCTAAGTTTTACCAAAAGGAACTTGAGCAGAACAGTGTTAATATTGACTACTGCTGATTTTTAAAAAAGATTCTATCTATCATCTATCTATCTAGAGTATGAACAGGGAAGGGGCAGAAAGAGAATCCTGAGCAGACCCCCACTGAACATGGAGCCCGATACAGGGTTTGATCTCACAACCCTGAGATCACAATTTCAGATCATGACCAGAGCCAAAACCAAGAGTCAGATACCTAACTGACTGAGCCATCCAGTTGCTGGCTGACTATTGCTGATTGAAGGCTGACTCTAGTCTGGGCACTTGACCGGTGGCTTTGATGACACCAATTCTAATTTAAACACCAGTGTTGTGAGGTGAAACGTGTTAACCCCATTTTACCAGAGAGAAAAGAGGAAACAGAATCTAGAAGACTAGATGACTGACTAGTAAATCCCTGAGATTGTATTCAAAATCAAGTGAGTCAAAGCCATGCCTCTCCCTTCTTTTCTGTGTGTGCTGTGTCAGGTCTAAAAATAAAATTTGAAGATAGTAAAGATAATAGTGAACCCTAGAAATTTTTTTTCTTTATGTCCCTTTTTGTGTGTGTTTAATTTTCAGTGGCCGTGTTAGTAACTCCTCATGGCTCCTTTGGCATCAGGCCTCAACTGGCTACTCTTCTTCTGGCTCATCCATTATTAGCATCTGTTCATTAACTGGTTTCTACTGGGGATGATGATGATGATGATGATGATGATGATGGTAATGATTTTAGAATGGGGAGGGGCAGAAAGAGAAGGAGAGAGAGAATGAGCAGGCTGCATGTCCAGCATGGATCCCTATGCAGGGCTCAATCCCATGACTGGGAAACCATGGTCTGAGTCAATATCAAGTCAGAAGCTCAACTAAGTGAGCCACCCAAGCATTCCTAGTGGGATTTTAAAGAGGTTCTTGGGTAGGAAAGGGACTCTTCCTCGTGCATTTACAGCTATTGTTAGCTGGCACAAGAAGTTGGTCTATTCCCAATTGACATGTTCTGCACCAGGCTGAATAGAACCAGCTTCATAGACTTTGTAAATCTGATTTTTGAACTATTCAGGCATTGCAAGTAAATGAGAGGCAGTATCCTGAAAATCTCAGTTGTAATCTTGCAATTTGCTTACTTTCTCATGGTGCATCTCCCAATCCCTTGTTCCTTTTGCTATGTCCAGCTTTGGCAGTGGGGATAATTCATCACCTGGTTAGGAGGAGCAAATGAACTACCCCCACACCTCCTTCCATGTGTTAATCTCCATTTTTCTGCGGCTTCACAGGTCTCTGTCCACAGTGGTCTACGCCCCATTCCCAGTCATGGTGGCCGTGTCATTGCTCTGCCGTGACACATATACCATTATCTTTTGTATTTGTTTAAAGATAAAAGTGTTTAATATATTTTAAAGATTTTTTGGTAAGACAATTTTTTTTTTTGTAAGTGACTATCTCCACAAGATCATCAGAATCAACCCTATTGGTGACTGGTAGCTTGAGTCATGGAAACTAGTTACTCCATTGAGAAATTATTCTGCTTAAATTTAACATGACAAGTAGCCTTGGGTCATTCTCAAACACTTGGTCTCCACACCCTCCTCCTGGAAATACCTACTCCAACCATCTTGAAATTGTATTTTCAGTGTGTCCTCCCTGGTACTCTGTGTCAGGGTACACTGTATCATGTTGAAATGGGCTAAGTGTTGTTTTGTCCTCCTGAGGTATTTCTTGAGTTTCTGTCTTCTTTAAAGAGCTTTCCCTTGCACACTCAGTCCCCAGATTAGAGACTAACAAAAACTATCGTCTAGAACATGTTTCCTATAGGACATCATGAAAAGCTAATGTTTATAGAACACTCTGGAAAAGGGCCTTGTCATGAAAGAGAGGTGGAAGGGGGAATCTGTTTTCCTGGTGACTCCTGAGCCTTGGCTAAGGTTGCTCCACACAGGGTCTGCTCATGGTTTTTAGGGTTTCACCCCAAAGGCAGAAGCCCAAATGTTTTGTGGGAAAACACATTCAGGACCAGTACTTAGCTGACATCAAAGATGCTTTTTTGCTCAAATTCCAAATGGTTAAGAAGCCAAGTAACCTCTTTTATGGCTGTTAAAAATTTGATCCAACACAGCATATCCCGTGTGGGAATGGGTTGAGACAGTGACACTGTCTTATAACAGTCAGAGGCCATCCGTGTTTAGACCCTCATCTTGACACATATTCCCAGCACATATCCCACCTGTCCATACCCATGTGTTCTCTTCTGATTTTATAGAAGCATTAGACGAAAACAAGATAATAAAATTCACACTGTAGAAAATCATGGCATGTAACATTTATAGATGCCCCTTATGTCTTTGTTTTAAAGAATATAAAAAAGCCTTATAATGAGTGTTTCATAAAATTCCAAATTTTCAGTGGACAGAATGTTCTAACTTTATATCTTCCAAATGCTATTTTTGGCCAAGCATCATCTTCACGGAGTCTTAATGTATTTTGTAGCCACTGAAAATTTTAGCCCAGGAAAACAATAAGATCTCACTGGAGCCTCTCCTGGACAGCTATGTGGATGGCCAATTGAAAGACAGGAGAAAGACAGAAAGCTCCCCATAATGGGTGTAGAACGCCCTGCTCTCAAACATTCTTTTTTTTTTTTTTTAAGATTTTATTTATTTATTTGACAGAGAGAGATCACAAGCAGGTGGAAAGGCAGGCAGAGAGAGAGGGGGAGGGAGGCTCCCCACTGAGCAGAGAGCCCAATGCGGGGCTCGATCCCAGGACCCTGGGATAATGACCTGAGCTGAAAGCAGAGGCTTAGCCCACTGAGCCACCCAGGTGCCCTCTCAAACATTCTTTATTCAAGTCCTAGGAACCATTGTTGTGAGACCCTTTAAGCCATCCTGCACGTTGTATCTTCTTGTTTCACCACTGCTACACACAGAGGCTAGGTGGGAGAAGGAGATTATAGTTTTCAGGGGCTGGAGGGCCATCTAAAAGTCAGATGATCTAACCTCTTCATTTTACAGTTGGGGAAACCCAGGACCGTGGGAAACAAATGGCCTGTCCAAAGTTGAATATGGAAACCAGCATCCGCCCCCTTATAACTGGACTCCATGCCCAACCAGGAAATCCATCCTGTCTTGGCCCAAGTAAGAGACAAATAAAGACAATGACACTGTTTTTTGCCTTAGTTTGGGTAAGTGTCTTTCCCTTTTTTTGGCACCTATATGCATATTAACTTTGACAGCTGCATGTTTCCCAAGGGAACCTTTCTTATAGAGCTGACCAGTACCCAGTTCTTCTAGGGCGAAGCTCTAGTCAACACTATAATTTAAGATTATTTTATTGTCAAGGAATAAAACTCAGCTGAACCTGGATTAAATAAAATAAAAAGAGATTGGTTGAATCCCATAACTGGGAAGTCCAATAATGCCTCTTCTTTAAGGCATGGCTATATCTGGGAGCTGCATGCTCTCACTCAGGCTTGGTCCCTCTCCATCTCTCCTCCATATTAGCTTTATTTTCTTTTTATTTATTTATTTATTTATTTATTTGACAGAGAGAGATCACAAGTAGGCAGAGAGGCAGGCAGAGAGAGAGAGAGAGGGAAGTAGGCTCCCTGCTGAGCAGAGAGCCCCATGCGGGACTCGATTCCAGGACCCTGAGATCATGACCTGAGCCGAAGGCAGCGGCTTAACCCACTGAGCAACCCAGGCACCCCTAGCTTTATTTTCTTAAGTGATATCTCTCCTTCTGGTGCCCCCAGAAAATCCTGAGTTTAGTAACCTCACCAGAAAGAAAGCAGTCTTTCCTTAATAATCCCAAGTCTTTCTCTGTTTGTCCAAAGTGGGGATCATACTCACCCCTTAGTTGTCTGGGAATGGGGTAAGTCAATCTTACTTGACCATAGGTGCTGATAAAGAAAAAATGAAATTTCTCAAAAGGAAACCAAGATGCCTGTTATCGGAAGAAAGGGTAATCTAGTTTGGGTGGGCAACACTAGAAGATACCCAAGATGACTTTCTTGCTCCTCTGTATCCTGATTAACATCCTGTCCCTGACTACCCTTGGCCTGGTGGTCAAGTCTGAAAACTACTAATGGACTTTTCAAGGATGATTGCTCCCAAACACTTACAGAGATGACTTGTTCACCTTTGCTATCTTCGGATAGTTCCACACCCTGTTTCTAAAAGAGATGGCTCACTTGGGCCATTACCCGCTATTGCTGCTTTCTTATGAATGGTGGACAGGATACCTTCCCAGTACTCCACTGTCCCATGATTTAGTCAGGCCCTATTCCCAGTCTTTCCCCATAGACTCCACCCTGGGTCAATGAATGTGGACATGTCCATTTGGCATCAGATCCTACCCTGGGCCCCACAGCAAGTTAAAGCAAGCTCCTATGGGACTTAAATTCAGTTCTCCAGCCTCTTGTGCCCTTTGCTTTGTTCTGAAGAGTTGATTACATTGGGAAATCAAACAAAGAAATTAACACAAAGAGGCCCTCAGTGTGAAAATGTCAGCCAGCCTACAGTTGGAAGAAAAGATTCAAAAAGCGGAGTCAAGGTTGCTATTGGGTGTTTTTGTTGTTGACGGGCACCAAAGCACTGCCATCCTGGGAACAAGTTCTCTGACATGCGGGGGAAGCATTGACTTCATTAACTCGTGTGGGAGTGAGGGGGGAGATGTCCCTGGGAACTTTTGGCAGCCTTGAAGGAAGAGGATGGTGATGGTGTGTTTCATATTGAACTTGGCATAAATGAGAGTGATGGGGGTGTTCAGAGGAGATCAGATGGCACTTCCAGTTTGTCTGCGAGACCCTAATTACTGACCTGACACCCGTTGCTTCAAATAGGCCAGGCAAGCAGCTACCTCGTGTATGGGAGCATCTGGTAATGCAATTACCCTGTCAGCTCTTTATCCACGTGTCGTCCTGTCATTAGACACTTTTTCCCCCTTGATATTCTTAAAATGTAGAGTTACCAACCAGAGCAATTTAAAATGATATATAGTTATTTTTGACTCCTCTCCTGTCGAGGGAGAACTTCATAAATGATGTCACAATAAACGGAATGTGAGAGAAACCTCAGAAATGAAATTTGTAAGGGCAGAGACCACGGAAGGAAGAGAAGATCATTGCTGGGGCTCCCGAGTGCTAATGAATTAACGGAGAAACTGCGTTAATGAGTTCCGAGGAGGGGTTGTTGTCAGAGGTGTCGAGGTAATAGTAAAGAGTTATGGAACCAGGAGGCAGAGCCAGAGGCATTCCAAGTGGCCCCCACAGCTCTAGAAATAAAGAGTAGACAAATCCAGGGAATAAGTCCCCAAACTAGGTAAAAAGTCAGGACAACAAAGGAGATGAAGAAACGATGCAAGTCTGGGGTGCTGGAGAGATGTGAGAGGCTGAAGCTGGAGAGCTGCTGGGAGGCTCGCCATTCTTACTTTCCCAAGAAGAGGGGGAAATAAATGGACATGGGGAGAACAGAGTCTTTCAAATTACTAGGAACAGTTTGAAGGATGGAGAGGGGGTGATGGGGGACTTTGAGAAAGTGAGGTTGGCCAAATCGAGTTTGGGAACCGCAGATTGCAAGTGTTTCGAGTTGCACATGGGCTAATTTCATTCTTTCCACCTTTGACTGAGGAAAAATTTAAAATTCAGAGAGTTTTAATTATTTATTTGCCCAAGGCTGACACAGTTCCCAGGTGGTACAACAGATTCCACCCAAGGTTTTTAGAATTTGCCTTGAAAATGCAGATGCGGTCCTTGGCTCAGAGCTCCCACTGTAAGTGGGGAAGCAGATACACACCTACCCCAACAACAGCATAGTGTGGAAGGAGTTAGAGCAGAATTATTGCCCCTGGTCTTTTCTCTAGCCTCGTATCCCACCAGGCTATTATTCCCCGTACCAGATGTTTGTAGGCATCACTAAGATCAAGGATATGAAACGGTCTTGTAAACTCCAGAGTTCTCTGGAAAACCCATGAAATCTGTGTGGTCTTTTGAACAGCCTTGGAAGAACAATGCTGCCCAATTTATTTCGGTGAAATCTTAAGGTAAACAGAGGACGCTTGTTGTCGAAGCACCAACAACATCTGCCACACCTCCAGATCACCAAGGCTTTTCTTGGCACATTGCTCATTTCTTTCATTCTCTCATTAGAAACCTGCTTGGCCTCCACAGCATGCCAGAGCCCATGCTGAGGGTCTGACGTTGGAGACCAAAGCCAGAAGTGGTCTCAGGGAGCTTTCAGCATGGAAGGAAAGTGAATACTTATCAGTATCCTCTTGTATGGATCAAGTCAAGATGGGTAATTGTTTCTAATCTCAGTGCTTGGTCATCTTCCTCATCACCCTTTAAATTTCTGTCTTGTCCATGAGAAAGTTCCCCAATTGCACAAAGATAGGATTAGCCTCCTCTTTGGGTCCTCAATAAATACTGGGCACACCTTCATGGAAATGCCGTCATGTTTTACTGTGATTGCTTCACTGTCTGCTTGTCACAAAGAGTGGCTCATCCTCACCAAGAGAACAGGTAAATTTGATTTAGCAATGAAAACCAAGCCCCAACATGAGGGCCAGCAAAAGTGAGAACTTTTGAGGCATTTGCTGATGGTGTGAATGAACAGCTTAGTGTTTGAGTGAATGGCTTCTTCTTCAAATTTCCTGTTTACAAATCACCTAAATCAAAACCGTTTTTTTTTTCATCAATAAAGGATTGTATGCATTTCATGGGCTCCTAAAATCTCAGAGTTGATCACATTTCTCTTTTTCTATGGCTTTTATGACACTCAGAATCCATTGGTAGCAAAATGTAGAACCATATGGCTTATTCACCTAAGCAAGAGCTTTTCGCATTTCTTACTATAGGATCACTCTGATTTCTTCCTATGTTTATGTTATTCTGTAGCCTTGTCAATTCCTTTTTTTTTAAGGGAGTTTCAAATTTCTTTTTAAGTGATCTGGTTATTAGAATTCTCTGGGCGGCCACACTCCTTAAATGACTTGGTCATTGACTGTTTATTTACTGCACTCTTGTTCCTCCGGAACATCTCTTAGGCAAAATACGGTATTGCACACAAGCACATTCAGATGAAAAATCCTATCATTGGTGATAACTTTGGATGATAGAATCTTAATAAACTTTCTGTGTTTGATTGGCTGGGATAACGAGAGATACATATCACGTGTGATAGCTGCACGACAGAAGATAAGCTGGTCATCATTTTCAGATAAAAATGCCCATCCATCCACAGATTGTAATCAGGGGGCTGCCATGGAGTCCTTGGTCTATTCCAGTTAATTAAATGCTAAATGAAATTCAGAGTTGTGGCTCCCAGAGATGCACCAACCTGTTTCCGTGTGCTGTGAAGGCACAGAACACAGCTGCCAAGGTTTGCAGGGGATCTAGCAGCTGCTCACGAAATACACACCCTCTTGGCAGTTTCCTTCATTTACGAACTAGATTTCAGGGCTACCTGGCTGGCACCTGACAGCTGTGGGTCACAGGGGCTGGGAATTAGGATGTAAATATCTTCGGAGGACCATTATTCAGGTTACCACACCCAATATACAATTTATCGAGAGAAAAGGAAAAACAGATGGAGAAGAAATGATCAAAAACATAAGTGATTTTTTTTCCCCCAGGGCTGAAAGAATATGTGAGTCATTGGGTAAACATGCTTTCCTGGTAGGAGCAGAATGAGTGAAAAAATGACCTCCTCTTAGACATGCCAGTGTGACATTCGAAACACAGGGTGAAGCACATAGTGTTTTGAGAGAGAGGGAGTGAGGGAGAGTAAGAGCAGAGAGAGGAAGAGAGAAAGAGATGGGGGAGAGCTGGAGAGAGTCAATGAGTTCTTATCCTGCAATGGGTTAGAACAGTGCACAGAGAGGGGCCGAGAGCTGTGGATATTGTGACTCTGATCCCTAGAGGCCACGTGTCCTGGTATGCAGCTTTCCTAGCTCGTTAAATGAATAACTGGGTTCTTTACTATTAGCTGTTACTAACCTAGCTACCCCAGGAATAATCTGAGGCACCGTCAAGTTGGCCAAACGCAGTTACTGAGACTCCGTATTAGCTAATCAACAAGGCGCTTAGGGAGATTTTCAGTTTCTCTTATTCCAAAAGTCAGCTTCAATTTCTCGCCTGGGGGGGAGTCTTCTGGCACCTCCCCTCTGAGAGTTGACTGATACCAATGCCTGCTGGGGAAGTATTAGGTGCTGGGATATTCCAGGGAGAGCCGTATCGTTTGGCACTATCTAGACGAAGAAGGTAGCAAGGGAAAGACAATGTTTTAGCTTCAAGTTTGTGAATATCACATTATTCAATAACACAGACTCGTTGTAGCGGCAGACATGTTAGCCTGGCGGACTTTCTGAGCTAACTGGCCCTTTGGTTTTGTTTTCTGACTGGCTTATTTATATTTGCCTTGGCTTTTTCCACCAGACAAATATTTATGGGTACCCACATGTGCAAATGAACTCAGTGGGCTGCCACGGTTACTGGACTTGTCCCCCTTCTGCGGGCAGGCAGCATGAGTTCTCACCTCTGGGTGTCTGCACCCACTGGCTCCCTTCCCAGAATACCCTTCTCTCCTGATCTGCTGCTGGTCATCCTGGGAAGAACCTGACCTGTGATCATTCCATCTCAGGACAGAAGGAAAGCGGAGACCCAGACACTATTTCTTTTGGCCTTGAGTCTTATTGGTATAACACAGCAGAGGTCACCCTGCAAAGGTGTGATGTCTGCAACTATCTCCTGAAAGAGATGGGACCCATGGATACCCTGCTAGTGATCCGTCAATCTTCAGTTTGACATTCAAACCTTTCTATCATCCTACCTTAATTTACCTTGTCAGTGGCATTTTGCACAAGTATTCACCTAATCATCTGGTCATGCTGAATAATCGTTGCGTTTGCATATGCCCACCCCCCGT
The DNA here is from genome assembly GCF_922984935.1 of Meles meles. Taxonomy (NCBI): domain Eukaryota; kingdom Metazoa; phylum Chordata; class Mammalia; order Carnivora; family Mustelidae; genus Meles; species Meles meles. The sequence goes on along the minus strand of NC_060071.1, from coordinate 145,492,228 downwards.
TTTTTTTTTTTTTTTTTTTTTAATTTTGTATAGCTTTGCACTTTGCACGTGTTAGGAGCTCAAGCAGGGAATACTGATCATGCTGAACATAATTGAATTGTCAGATAGCTGAACATATATAATTGTGGGTTTTTCTGATGTTTGGGACTGCTCACATCTCTGCTTCCACCCACGGCAAAGGAAATCAAGAGTTGCCTACGTTTGACAGAAATATATCCAAGATTTTAGAATATAAGATTAGAGTGACACAGAAAGTACCTCAAGGACAAGAGAACTTCTGCTCACAAAGAGATTACTCTTTATGACATGCTCTGAACCTATTTGTCACAGTCTAATTATAGACAACTCAAGGAGTAGGGCTTGCTTATCTCTCACTGGGAGATTCTTGGATGAGTAACTTTCAACTCAAGAAACCTGGAATTTGCACCAAGATGTTTGCCCTTTAGAGGGACCTGGGTTTTCTCCTTTATCAGTTAATGGGCATCTATTATGTACCTACTAGGTGCAAAACTTAGCTAGGCGTATTGAAGCACAGAGCCAGAAAAGATGCTAGTCCCCGACAGCGTTGGCGTGTTTGGTATAATGGATGTAAACCACTCATCTTTTCAAATGCAAAGCACACTGTGTAAGTAACCGGAAAGAGCATGTGTTCTTTGGATGGGTGGGTGGCGAGGAGAAGATCTGTGTAGAGGGCTTTTGTGTAACTCTGGAGGCATAGTGAGATGACGCAGAATGGAGTCAGGTCAGGGCTGGCCTTGGGGAGCTGCAGAAGGTTTACACACTAGCTCTGGATAGTGTTTAAGGTTCCCGGAAGTTGGAGCAGCGATGGTGGTTAAGGAAGTCACATGGGGGCTGTCACTGAAAGCCCAGCACGCAAGAATGAGAGCCTGAAGCCGGACGGGGGCAGTGGGAGACCGGGGTGGGGGGGAGCACGGCTTCTCACACACGGCAGCTGTAGAATCTATGGCACTTGGTGCCAAATTTTATGAAAGTTGGTAGAAAGGGATTTGATCCTAATAAAACATGGCAATATAGGAGCCGATGTAATCCCCATTCAAAAATTAGGAAACCGAACCTTTACGTGGTTAAGGCACTTGTCTTAACTAAGCTGAAGAAGCGGCATTTTCATTCTCGTATTCTGACAAGAGTGTCTACATGCTTTTGACTGCCTTGTAAAAATGATCACACCAGCAAAAGGCGCAGCCTGGAAAAGTAGGCTTGGAGTAATTACTCGGACAGAAGATTCTTTCCTTCTCAAAAGGATTCACTTCAGGGTTTCTATGGCAAACCACCTTCGTGGACTTATGGTAAGATTTTTTAAAATAGTTTCCCTGCCGCATGCACACGAACATACATGCACACACACGCACGAACACGTACACACAAAAAGGGACACACACACAAGGTATAGGGGGAAGAGATCTGTGACATAAACAAGGCACGTTTGTGTTTCTTGCCAATGCACTGGTGGGTGTGACCGCAAGTACCCCGAATCAGTGCCCACCCCTCACCCCCCACCCAACAACAGGGTGTTAGGAACACCCCAGAGATGCTCCCAGTTTGCTTCAGACTTCCTGCTCTGGCAGGACATTTAGCTGGATCTTGAACTATTGCTTCGTGGACCAATTTCACACCGGCCACTGCCTTTCAGATCATTTATTGGACATCCCTACTTGCCCGGTGTCCAGCCAGCCCTTCATACGCATTTTTCTCACTTGATTGTCAAACAATGTGTAGGCACTGTAAGCCCTGGTTTGTAGGTGGAGAAATTGGTCTCATCATGGGTCCAAGGATAGTGGCTAGTGAGGGGCATAGGCTAATATGACCCTTTCCAGTCCTTATTCCGTAGCCACTGGGTGACACTGTTTATCTGGCCCTGAGCCCCAGCTGTCTTTCTTGGATTGGTTATATTTCAACCCTGGCTCTGTCCACTCTCGGCCACTTGCTGCAACCAGTCATGTCTTGCCCATCCCTGGCTTGACAATGTCCCAGCCTCAGCCCAGGGAACTGGTGCCTCACAGCCACCCCACGTAGGTCCCCGTGGAATGGGAACAGGTGAGATACCAATAGATAATCATGCCCTTTACTTTCATATGTAAATGGCCATGGGCTATTTTGTCCTCCTAAATCCCCGATTTCGCAGGGTTCATGGGATTTCAGGTGAGTTTCTTTTGATCGTGTCCAAATAAAGATTTTTTTAATGTAGGAAAAGGAACTAAGATTAGCAAAGGTGATTTGCTACTGTTATGTTGAATTAAAATATCTAATGTAAAAAGAAAGCCCCAACTTTTTACTCATATATTTATAAAAAAAAAAAGAAATTTGGATGATTACAACTTGTTAGATCTGCTGCTTCTCTAGTTCCATTTAGAAAAAAAAAAAGTGGCTTTATATTCCCACCCACTGATTTCCAACTAAAACAGAACTTTGTTGCCTGCGGATCCTGCTGACTTTTTAAATGAAAAACTTATTCTTCTTAAACTGCTGGAAAATTATATTTAAAAATCAGCATAATTCCATTGCCTATTCTTTCTGGATTCCCTGAATAATGCAGGGCTGGTTTCTGGAGCAACTCTGCATAATCTGATATACAAATCTGGTTATTGACATACATGTTAACTGGTGATGGGCGTTGTTCCAAGCCAAGAACCCATTTCTGTATGTGAATTAGTATACTCTGAGTTAAGATTTCTTTTCCTCAATCTGATTACAATTTCTGGAGGTAAGATTTTGACTGACCTAAAGAGATATTATGAAAATATTACCTATGTAATATTCTCTGTATATTCTAAATGTATTCCAGATTCTAGACCCACGCAACCCTACGTTCTAAAAGCAACAAGCTGTTTTAACCCAGTGAATTTTGAAATTGTTTGTTGCACAACGGTGAGTAACGGGATCAGTGTCTAGCCAAGGTCTGCTACACGTACACCACATTCCACCTCCCCACACCCATTAACTCAACTATAAGTAAACTACAGCAGATCACTTCCAGAAGATTATCTATATTCCAAAAGATTATCCGTATTTATATATCCATATCTATCTATGTTTGTATGTATATGGTTTTACTTCTAGAGAATGCAGAAGCTGTGACATTCTCCATCTCAGTACCTCTTCATTTATCTGAAAGGAATTGCATAACAAATCTATTCTAAATTTCTCTCCTGGCGTAAGATCTCCGGGCCTGAACTAGAGCAAATATAATACTTGGGGGCATTAGAGTAGGTGAGGAAGCAGCTGTACGAATCTTGTGACCAAGATTGAAAACCAGAAAGCGAAAGCCAGTCGGTGGAGACGTCAGATCTGGGAAGGGTGGAGCCATCCGGGGAAGGGGAGCTGTGAGATTGGGACCCCAAAGGGCAAGACGTGGGACTGGGCAATGACATGCAGCAGGGATTAAAGCAAGAGGTTCTGGATGGAGCCCAAGACGTTTTCAAGGGTTTATGAAAACCATTTTGCATATGATGACTGCCATGCAGTATGGCGCTAGATCTGCTGTTTTGCTGAAAAGATGAATTAATCTATAGAAAATGCATAAATGAAAATAAAAGATGGCAGCGGTTATAACACCTAGTATTTTTACACTGCTACAGCAGGTGAGGTGCGAACAGTTACCCGTGTTAGCTCGCCTTGCTCTCCTAGAAAGTTGATACTTTGAATTTCCTCTTCTTACAGACAAAGAACCTGAGGGTTCTAGTTGTGACCGTTACTGTGCAAGGTTGCACAGGACTGTGGCAAGAGAGCTTGGGTTTGAATACAGAGCGTTTGGATGCTATAGCCCACAGTCTTTCACACTAGGCTGTACCTGGGTTAGGCTTACACACTAGGCTTACCTTCCAGGTGAGACTGAAGACAACATAGAGGGCTGATCTCATGCCGAGATGTTCCCTTCATGACAGCAATGGTAAAGGATTCTCTTCTGCAGTCTGGCTCAAAATGAATCAACAGGAGTCGCTTTGAAATGTAAAGGCATCCAGTAACATTATATGGATAGGATGGAGAGCCTGTAAGCTAGCATGTAGATAACTCCTAAATAATGCTCTTCCTCTACTCTTAGTAAACTCTTATTTTATGCTATTCATTTATTCATTGGAAAAAATCCAAGGAGAGGTAATGCTGTGCCTCCAGAACTACGGAGACTATGATGCCTGCCCCAGGGAGCTCGCTGGTGAATGGAGGGAAGACCTCGACACAAAGAAGTGGAAACATTTCCTTGTGTGTATGAAATGTGTTGTATCCATGGGACACAGGGGGCAGTGAAAAAATATGCTTGGGGTGATGGATGAAAGCATCATAGTGAGGAAAGGATGTTTAAGGAGTACAGGTAGATTGGGGGAAGGCAGGAGGGTGTTTCATTGGGAAGGACCAGCATACTTAAGACATGGAGGGGTGCAGCAACAGGGCTTTTGGGGAACATCTTACATAAGAACCTGGTACCTAGAAATTAGCACTACCCCAATAATACAGGAATTTCACTGGACCCAGTGGGCATAGAGGGCAAAAAGAGAGGCTATTACCTCTCACCAGTCACTCCATGGGCAGTGGCTCTGGTGTCCCTGAGAGCCTTTGGTGGTGGGCTCTCCCTGCAGCAGTATGTGAGAGTTGGGCAGTGAGGTACGGCGTGATGAAATGTGGGCAGCATTTGCTTTGAACAATTCTATCTTCATTGTTATCTCATCAAAAACAAACAATTGCACAGTCAGCTCTGGAAAGCCAGGTAATAATATGTAATTCTTTGACTGTCCTCTGTAACCTTCTCTACTTTCTTACATGTCCTTAAAAAGACAGATAGAGCTACAGATGATTATCAGGTAAGGAGAGAAAAAAGATAAGCAAACACAAAGTAATAATACAGTTCTCTGCAATCATTGGTTGTTTCCCTGCCGAGGATGTGCACTCAAATAAGCCATTATTTAACGTCTTCTTCTGCTTCTTAATAAAAATCTCATGGAGGCAGGGTGTTTTCTCGTTTCCAACCCCAGCTCCCTCTGTGAATAGGCTCCAGAGAGCAGAATGTTTCTCTGGCTTTCCTCCCTGCTGTTCTATCTATTTCTCCCACCTCAAGGTCTTCCAAAGTCCCCATTGCAGCTGACACGCGGAAGCCCACTGCTCAATGGCTCCAATTCTCTCCTGTATTCTTTTCACATCAGACCGATTTCTTCATTGTCCCCTGGATCACAACATGCATTTCTATCTTTATACATTTGTGCAGATAGTTTGTACAGCTCAATGAGCTCTTCCCGCCTCACTTTGTTGGTGCCATTTTCTGGGGGTGGGGGTAGGGATGGGGGATTGGGGTTGGGGGCATGCAGTGTATAGGAAGAGGCAGGTGGGAGGTCTGAAGCTGGGTGGGGCTGGGGAACTTGAACGAGACATTGGATGCAGCCCTGGAAACATGACAGAACTTCACTGAGTGCATGAATCATCATGATTATGGATGAACCTCTAACTTCTCAAGCTCTGGTTCAGGTTATACAAGCATATTTTTAGGTTGGAAGAAGATGGTGATGGACATCTTGGCCTCTCATCCATGAGCAATGAGCATGAACCTTATACACTGCAGGTTTTGAGAGAAAACTCTTTCTGAAACTACAATAAAGCTGCCTCCGTAGATCTTTGGTCTTTGATCTGACCTCTGACTTCTAGAGGCCCTGCAAGTGGTTTGTGTGCTACTGGTCCCCTTCCTCAGTTGACTGACTCCTGGTCTCTGGAATAGCCACGGGAATTCGGAGAAGAGTGGACGTGATTCTCTTCACCTGGGACTCCTCTCTTCCTTATTCACATGGCCAAGACCTGCCCTTTCTTCTAGCTTAGGTGTGCCCGGCAGCCCTGTTTTGTGCCCTAGGTCACTGACATTGCAGGACAAAACACAGAACAGCCTGTTGAATTTGAGTTTCAGATGAATAACAAATACTTTTTTAGTATAAGTATGTCCCAAATACCACATGGGACATACAGTGGAGAAATGTGTGGTTCGCCAGAAATTTGCGTTTCCCTGAGACCCTGGACACCCTCATCAGATGTCTTCCGCACGTGTGTCTCTGACACCCATGCACTCCCACGCCAACACTCCCTCCTGGTCCTGGATTTATCCTGACCTCCCTCTCTCCGTTATTCTCCGCCCCCCTCTCAGCAGCAAGCCACAGGGCTTCTAGTACCCTGGCCTGAGACACAGCCTTCTCTCCTCTAGGTGATCATGGTTATCTTCCAACCAATAGTCTTGTTTCCATCCCTGACTATTTATGTTCGTCTTTGTTCAGAGACATTTCTCTGAAGTGTGAGTCTGATGAGGTCACAGGTCTGCTCAGAACCCTTGGAATGAATTTCAAAGTCCTTCCAATACCCATAAACTCTTCTCTCACTTTGCCACACTGCATCTGTGACCTCATGTCCTGCTGTTCTCCCCTCTCCTTGCTCTTTCCATCCCTCCCCCATCCCATGCTGAACCCCCTTTCCCTGCCCCCACTGCAGGGCTTTTGGCTCCCCAAGGCCTTTTGCCCTGGAAGCTCCTCACTGCATGTCCCCAGATATATGCTCCTGGCTCCCTCCCTCGTCACACTCCCATCACCCCAGCAGAGAATTCCTGCTGTCACTCTGTCAAAAATCCTGCTTTTGAGCACTACCCTCTGTCACCATGGCTTGCTTTTTGCTTAATATTACTTATTGACACGACATATTATATGTTCTTATTGTTTGTTTACAGACTGTGTTCTCACAAAGGCAGGAATCTGAGCTGTTTGGATCCTTCCAGTACCCCGCTGCATATCACAGTGCCTGGCGTAGAGCGGGTACCTAACAAATATTAGTAGAAGGAGCAAATGCAGGAATAAATGGGTATATGTATTCCCTCTTTTCCATAAGCTGGGGAGCCCCTGGATGTCCAGGGACCACCTCCAGATTCCCAGTTCCTAGCACAAGACCAAAGACATAGTATGAAAATTTTAAATCCCCAGTGCCTCATGCAGGGCGGGCACGTAGTAGGACCTTCACATTCATCACTTGTATGGTCTGTTGAAATTGTCTCTGGCTTTTGCCAATGAAGCAGACGTTCTTGATTAACACGCTTTTGGAAATCCATCAGAATATTATGGGATTTGAAAACAGCTACTGAAAAAACAAAAAACCAAAAACCAAAACCCTAAAGAAAATAAAATCACAGTCTTGGAAAACTTTGCTTTGAGTGTTGAAAACGTCTTTAGTAGATCCTGACTTTAAGCTTTCTCTGCAGGGTTTTGAAAGCTCAGAACTACTAAATAGTCAAATATATCTATTGAGGAAAAATCCATATGAACAAAGAACACAATCCGGAGCAGGATGGGCAGATCAAGGGCGCTGGTTCTTTGTGTGTGCAACAGGAAGCCTCTTCCCTCAGCGAGCAGCGGATGCTTGTTTTGTATGAGGGCTTGCTTAGAGCCACAAGCTACCCTGGTCTGCGTTAGGACGCAAGGACACGCCTCACCAACGGATGTGTGATGTTCATGAAGGGTTCCTACTGTGCTCATTATTGGAGCCGACAGTTTCACGCCACCAGAAAAACTATGATATATGTGTGATATGATCTCTGCCCTTGAAGGATCTGTGTTCTGAGGCAGCACCGCCGAGAGGACTTCCTGTGACAAAGAAGTTCTCTGTTTGTGCCGTCAGGTAGGGTGGCCACTAGTGTGTGTGGCTACCGGGGGACACGTGGTTGGTGCCACTGAGGAACCGGATTTAAAGATCTATCCCAGGGTAATTAATTTAAGTGTGACTATCACATGTGGCTAGCGGTATTGGACAGTGTGAGTCTAAAGTGAAGAGAAGAGAGGAGGAGATCTTTCTCTTGGTGGTGGTTGGCTCAGCTCGGCAGCACCACTACGCTCCTGAGAGCCTGCTGAGAGGGATCCAAATTCAACATCTGCTCAAACTTCTTGCTCTAGGAGGCATTTATTCAACCTCTCTGTGCCTTGCTGTTCTTATTTCTAGAGTGGGGATGATGGGATGCCTGGGTGGCTCAGTCGGTGAAGCATCTGACTTCTGCTCAGTCATGATCCCTGGGGATCATGAGATCGAGCCCCTGGGATCAAGCCCCACGTCTGGGTCCCTGCTCAGTGAAGAGTCTGCTTGTCCCTCTCACTCTCCTTCTGTGCTCTCTCTCTCAAATAAAGTCTTGAAAAAATAAAGTAGGGATGTTAGCTCTGCCTTTTGGGTTTGTTAAAATAATTAGTGAGCTTCTGTGCAGCAGTGTACTCGTGGACAACAGGAGAGCACGCTGAGCTTCAAAAGCTGTTAAGAAGCTGGCTCTTACATTAGCAAAATACAAAAAAAAAAGTAAGTGAGCTAGCATGTGTAAAAGCGTGTGGGACGCTGGCCCACACATAGGAAGCTCTTTGTAAATGCCGTATATTATTTGTGGAGGCGGGAGGCTAGGAGGCCACGCTCTCTATTTATGGGCTCTACCTCTCTGTATGCATTTTAATCTCCATAAATAAATATATATTCCAGTTCTCGTGAACCCAGCACACTTTCCTGACACCCTCCTGCCTGTAACGGGTGACAGGGACGCAAACACACACAGGACATGTCTTCTGTGCTGCAGGGGCTTACGGTCTGGCAGAGATGTCCACAGGCGAACAGAACATTACGGTTCGTTCATTTACGCGTCTAGAATTTACTGAAGACCTACCATGTGCTAGCCCTGCCTTCAGTTTTTCTCCAAGGATTTTAAGTCCTCTTTCATATTTTCGAGGACTCTGGACTGCATTCTGGTTGAATGACTCAGGCTCTTACTCTGTTTCCACGGTCAGTCTTGGAGTGTGTCCCCATGTACAACTTAAGTATTGAGTTTTGGGTCACAGTCCTGAGTTTTATAATTTCAGGGTTTCTTGTTTAATAGCGGTCTATTAAACTAATTTAATATATACCTATGAGTAATTGATATCCACCTAATTTTTTTTTTTTTTTTTTAGTCTCCTGTCTTGCCTTGTGTATACTATTCATCTGTGTGTCCATTTGAGAACTTTATCGTCAGATTTAGAGTCTTTCCACAATGGTACATTTTATTTCCATTCCCTTACGACAAAATCCACCCTCCCTTAGTTCTATCTTTTATGATGCAACCTTCCTATTATGGCTTGGAATTTAATCTGTAAGCTCTTCTTTGAGTGCAGACTTTTAATCTCCTCTCTTATCCTTCCCTGAGTCATGGCTTTAAGATGGCTTTGCCACCTTTCTGGGGCCTCTGATGCATGAACTGGTGTGCTCTCTGGCTCTCTGCGGCCTCTCACGTCTGAACCTGATGATGGAGGAGACAGCCCCAGCTGTACACCCTGGACTCTGGATTTGCGCAGTGGTCCGATTGGGTACATTGCATTTGGGACTGCTCCTCTGAGAGTGTGGCCAAGTGTATTGGTGTTTGCTGACCTGAAAGGTTGAGTGTAGGGGTGCATGTGTTTCCAGCCTTCCCTGCAGGTGGCTGGGGTGCCAGGGCTGTGTAAGCAGCAACAGTCCCCTGTGGACAGAGGTGTACTCACTTCTGTGGCTGGCTCTCGGCACGTCCCCTTCTTTCACCCCTCATCTGGCCCCTGGGTGCCAAAGCCTGGGACCACGTGAGAGGTCATGGGGGACCCCACCGAGCCCCCAACAGCCTTGGTCCCTGAAGGTATGGGAGTGGAGTCTCCCACTGTCATGGGTGGCACTTTTCATGATTGAGAAATAAACTTCTTTTGTGTTGAGTCATGATACTTGGAAGCTTAGCTGTACAGCAATAAAACTAATTCATGCCTCCCTTATTCTTGTGGGCTTATGCCTTAAAAAGTATTACTTCACTGTCATCTGAGTGAGTGGCACTTCAGGAAGGAACGTGTTCAAGCCACCATGTTGAAGCTGCATCTCCTCTCGGGGGCTCTCCCTGCTCTGGTATTCTGAGAGCACCCTGTTTTATTTTCCTGTGCATGCGTTTGTTTGTTTGTCTTAAAAATAGCTTTACTATCATTTCTATGGATTGGGTGCAGGGAGAGGGGGGCTCCGTTTGTGCTCAGGTTCCCATCTTCAAACCGGTTTAATGTGCTGCCGGATTCTATTTGCTAATATTTTATTTAGGATTTTCCATCAATATTCATATGCGAGATTGGTCTGTAGTTTTATTTTATCCTCTCTGTCAGGTTTAAAAATCCATGTTAGGCTGGCTTCACAAAAGGAACTTAGAAGCCTCTCTTCTTTCCCCATGCTCCCGAGGAATGAAGGCGTGTAGAAATAATCCATTCCTTAAAGATCCAAAGGAGCTCACCTGTAACACTGTCTCCTTCGGAAGAAGAGCTTTCTAAAAAAGTCTTCAGTTTCTTCTTTGACATTATTTCCGTGAGACAGTCTATCCGTCTGGGGTCAACTTCCTCATTTATGATTTCTTAGAAAATCATCCATGTCATCAAGAATTTCAAATTTATTTGCTTTAAGTAAATTAATCACTCACTTTCCATTTTTTCTGGTTATTTTTTGAATTCTAATATATTTTATTTAGGTCTTTGTACTCTCAAAGGTTTTTATCCTTGATTAGCTTAACTATATTTTTAATTCTTTGTTGCTATCAAACACGTTCTTGGGTTTACTTATTCTTCCTACCATTTTTTGTTTCAAATTTATTACTCTTTGTTTTCATAATTTTCTTTCATTTTGTCTGACTTTATTCCTCTCCCATTTCTTGCACTGATCTTTTTCTTTGGTTGAATACTTCCTATATATATTTTTAAAATTTTGAATAATTTATGTTAATTTGCCTTTCCTGATCATTTACAATGGTTTTTTTTTTTGTTATGTTCAGTTAGCCAACATATATTACATCATTAGTTTCCTGTATCTGTATTCATTTTTCTTATAATAAAAATTTTTGGTAATTATCTTAAGACATTTTGTGATGAATGTGACTTTAACAATACACTGTTGGTTAGGTGTTTAGTATTTGTGTAACTGTAATTACATTGGAAAGATGATCTACCATGAAGGAGACTTTTTTTTAAGAGGAAGTTTGTGTGTGTGTGTTTTAGTTGCTCAACTTCCAGGTTGGGTGGGATCCTTTCCACGTTACCAACTGTATTTATTTGACCTTGCGTTTGGAACATACCTGAGCTATAGCTATCTGAGAACATTTGGTGATGTTTTCTTTGTGACCTATTGGTTATTAACTTTTTCGGTACACATTCCACGGAACTTTGAAAAGAAGGCATGGTCCCTCTTCCCAAGGATGGGCTTGTAGTCCACTGGGGCAGATGTCTGCCAGGTGTTCTGGCTGCCAAGACATTTTAGGACAACTTTGTTGTGTTTGGGGTGTGTTAAGCCCTCTGAGTCAAGCCCACCAGTTATGTGACTCCTAAAATTAGCTGTCCCAGCTCCTTCTGCAGCTAAAGCTCAGACATCCAGCTCAGACTCCAGCAACAGACTCATCCCAGGGACGCTCGCACTTGGAAGTGAGTGTCTTGAGGAGCGTTAAGGGATGCAAGCTGAAGCCAGCACAGTGGGGGATTTAAAACCAGCAAGTTTCTGGTTTAAAAAGCTGAAAACCCGGAGCGCCTGGGTGGCTCAGTGGGTTAAAGCCTCTGCCTTCGGCTCAGGTATGATCCCAGAGTCCTGGGATCGAGCCCCGCATCAGGCGCTCTGCTCTGCAGGGAGCCTGCTTCCTCCTCTCTCTCTGCCTGCCTCTCCACCTAGTTGTGATTTCTCTCTGCAAAAAAAAAAAAAAAAAAGCTGAAAACCCAAGTTTCTGGGACGGAAGGGGCTTTGCTGCTTGTGGAGTTTGAAGTGACAGGGAAGGGAAAGTCCTCACTGGGCCGCTCTAGAGTAAGATTTGGGGAATTTTCTTGCAAGCTTATCACCTCCTGTGCTTCCTCAGACTAGCTCGAAGTTCCATGAACGATGGTCATATTTTATTACTTTATTTTATTTATTTTATGTTAGTTCTACCTTACGTTATTTAGGTTGTCTATGTCCTGACTTTATATTATTTTTAGCTTTCTAAAACCTTTGTATTTTGAGGTTATTGTAGAGTCACGTCTTTGTTTCACTTACTTTATTTCACTTAATTTATTGCTTTCATGGGATGAGGGAGGTACATTAAAATTTCTCGACATTACTAGTTTATTCTGTTTCTTCTTACACATACCGCATTTGTGGACTTGACTTCTGCTACTGTTTTCACTGCTGTGTACACATTAAAGAGTGGACCGTCCCCGCTGTGGCTTGTCGACTCGTTAAAAATGGTCATATGTATCTCCTTTAAATCTCTGCCTTGAATTTGTCCGTGCCTGGCATTTCTTTTCTTCTCTTTCTTTTTTTCTTTTTTCCTCTTTTTTTAGAGAGAGCATGCATGTGTGTGTAAGGGAGGAAGCAGAACAGGGGAAGAGGGAGAAGAAAATCTCAGGCAGGCTCCATGCTCAATGCAGAGCCCGATGAGGGCTTGATCTCATGACCCTGAGATGATGACCTGAGCTGAAATCAAGAGTTGGCCAATTCGCCGTCTGCGCCAGTATGTACTTTGGAGTGTGTGTGTGTGTTTCTGTTTTCTGACACTTCGGAAGTTCTACTGTGAGCTCACTTTCACTTAGTCTAGTAGTTTTATTTATAGCTATAAATTTGACAGTATTTTTTTGTTTTGTTTTGACAGTATTTATTGATTTTCTTTACCTTGGCTCCCTCTGCCCTCTCCATATCACCTGATTTTGGTTACATTGTTATTTTTGTTTCTTCAAGTGAATGATTCACACATTCAAATAATATACTTATATATTTTCTTTGTTTGTTTTAGACATTATGGATATTGACCTTTTGACACTCACAGCAGAAGATGATAAAACATTCATGAAGTAACTTTCTCTTTCCTTCTTATGTTGTTTGATAGCTTCAACATCATGGTTGATAGGCTGTGCATTCTTTTTTTTTTTTTTCTGTTTTTTTTTCCCATTTTATTTATTTTTTCAGCGTAACAGTATTCATTGTTTTTGCACAACACCCAGTGCTCCAGGCTGTGCATTCTTTTTGATGGCGGTGTTTTCCCACAGCTGCGCAATATTTGTTTCAATTAGTGTTTAGAAAATTAATATAATAGTCACCAATTACTTTACAAAGTTATGGATATTATCTTATTTCTGGATTGGTGACAGAGCAACTTTTCATAGCTCATTTAAGATGAGATCATAGAGACTTCTTTTGAGATGTTAAATTTTTTCAAAAAAGAGCTATTTGGAAAACAGTATGGAGGTTCCTCAAAAAGTTAAAAATAGAGCTACCCTATGACCCAGCAATTGCACTACTGGGTATTTATCCCAAAGATACAGATGTAGTGAAAAGAAGGACCATATGTACCCCAATGTTCATAGCAACAGAGTCCACAGTAGCCAAACAGTGGAAGGAGCAAAGATGGCCTTCAACAGACGACTGGATAAGGAAGATGTGCTCCATAGATACAATGGAATATTACTCAGCCATCAGAAAGGATGTTACAATAATTCAATTGTTTCAGTTTCTGTACTTAAAATAACTCTGTGATGCATCTCAGGGTGTAAAGTTTTATCTGCTTATGAGATTGTTTATCTGAGGGCTGATATCTATAAATGAAATTAATAAGAAACGATACGAACATTTTTAAGGCTCCTGATTTATATTTAAAAACCGCTCTTTGTAAATTTTTCTTCACATTTTTTTCAATGATATAGCAAGATGTGCTCACTCCATAACTTTCCTACCCCAACATTGGCGAGTTCCATTTTTTTTAAAGTTCTTGATCATTTGACAAACACCGTAGTTCATTTTATTTATTTATTTATCTATTTATTTATGTGTTTGATTATTTCAAACCTAAATTTTTTTTTTCTATTTGTGTGCCTGAATGATTTGTCCATATCCTTCACCTAATTATCTATTGGAATAATAACTGTTATCAATTTGCATGAGTTTTTTTTTAATTACGAAGAGTGGTATTTTTATCATATTTGCTACAAAGTCATTTTCTTTGAACTTTATGTATGGTATATTTTACTTCAGAATTTTAAACTTTTTCTTATTTTTAAAGATTTTATTTATTTATTTGTCAGAAAGAGAGGAAGAGCGAGCGAGCACAAGTAGGCAGAGAGGCAGGCAGAGGCAGAGAGAGAAGCAGGCTCCCTGCTGAGCAGAGAGCCCAATGCAGGACTTGATCCTAGGACCCTCGGATCATGACCTGAGCCAAAGGCAGACGCTTAACCCACTGAGTCACTCAGGTGTCCCAAAATTTTAAACTAATTATGTAGTGAAATTAACTTTTAATATTTTTGGTGATCTCTCTTTTGTTTTAAATCTTAAGAATTCTTCCCTTATTCAGAGATTAGATAAATGTTCAGTTATTTATTTAGATTAAGAGTCTGATTTTTAAAAAAAAATGCTTTGTTCTTCATTTCACATGGCCTATATTGACTAATTGACTTAATCCTCCATATACATGCATCCTTACTATTAATGCATTTTTATAATAACTTTATTTTCTACACAGCAATTTGTTAGGGGGGTATATCCTAATTTATTGGACCCTATTACTGACGGTCTAGATTGCTTCAGGATATTTCCTGTATCAGAGTACACTGCAGTGAAAAACATTCATTTTTCAACAAGTATTTTCTTCATAGTTTGGATTATTTCGCTCCCATTAAAAGTGTGATCTATAGAGCCAAAGTTACGGATATTATTAAGTCTCTTCATACAGATGGCTTTGCAAAGTACGTTAGTACCCATTCTGTAATCTGAGCATGGTGTTGCTGGAGCGTCTCAGCGAAAGGAGTTCCCTGGGTGCCTCAGCCTCTAGCCTAGCTTGCTCGCTCGAATCTCCCATCTCTTACATTTCTCTCCACAATTTCTAGTATGCAAAAATGGTCCTTATTTTGGAAACCATTTATCTCCTCATCACCTGCAGAAGAAAACTCAGCCCCTCTTCCCAAAGTGACGGAGCCACAGACTGGGTGGCTGAGAGGCAGCGCGACGTTCCGTTCTTATGCCGCTGCCTGTTAGGGGCAGACACAAGCTCACTGACCAGGGGTCCAGAGTGGAAGGTGATTTTAAAGCCAAGAGAGATCCAAACCTCTGTCGATATCCAAGAGAAAGAGGGCTAGCAGCCCGTACAAGAGCGGACACAGCTAGAAAATTCCTTGGGAGGGAAGCCACCTCTTCCTGACCGCCCCCCCCGCCCCCACCAAAGCCCTTATGATAGTCAAGAAATCTTTGAGCACTTGCTTCTGAAAATTTTTGGAGGCAAAACCCCGAGAATTTGGCCTGGCTTTAATCAAATATTTATGATGCCCTCATTAGTCTCCAGTCCAAGGGTAGTACAGGCTCTCACTTGAATTTCGGAGTGGTAAGGGAGTTCTGAAAGGAAATGTCATATTATATGCACTGTTTATACAGATCAAATATGCATGTGTTGGTTTTGCAGACTGATGTCCGTGCTGCTGTTATTTACCGGGACAGTGATAATGAGGTGCGGCAGGCATTCCCGCTGGGGATCTCGGGGAATATCTGGGCTGTGGTGGGCCCACGGAAGCCACTTCATGGCACTCGGGGCTTCCGTGGGGCCACAAGGACTTGAGAAGGTGTCTCCGTCACTGTACTGCCTGGCAAGTTTGACTGGTGTGCGATAATGAGGCGACATTCACACCCAGCCACACAATTAGGAGAATATTCCCGGCAGAGAAACCTCTCCCATTGCCGCCTGGAGGCCACGGAGAACAGGGGCTTTCATTCATCCGAGGCTGAGTCTAATCAGAGACTGTGATGGGCGAGCGACCCGGGGTGAGTAAGACCAGAAAGTAAGAGCCAGGCCTGAGTGACCTTGTTGACTCCTTCGTGGAATTTAGACATTATCCTCAGGGCAGTGGGAAGGTCTTCATGGGTTTCAAGCTAGCAAGTGACATCATCTGGCTTATGTCTTTGAAGCTTGCTCTGGCTGCACCGTCAGGAGGCCAGGCTGAAGCAGGAGGGCTAATCAGGAGGCTGTTCCGTGAGCTCAGGAGACCCCACGGGATGGGGATGTGGAAGACGGTGGTGGCCTTGCGGAGGCAGGCGTGTGGATAGATATGTAGGTACCAGAGTCAACGTTATTCAGTGGCTTTTACACACGGGGAGTGATGAAGCAGGAAATCTCCAGCTCGACGCCTGAGTTCTAGCTTCGGAGACCATTGTGGGGGGCCTAGGAAAACCAGGGAGTTCGGTTTGGAAGCACAGATGAGTTTGTCTTAAGTTTGACCCAGCAGGGATTCTAAGGAGGTGGTCAGCCCTTGCCCTGGCCTGTAAGGAACTTGCCACCTAGTTGAGAATGCAGGTGAGTAAGCAGAGTGTCACATTAGAGATGAGCAGTGCCATGGAATGGGGAGAAAGAGAGAACCATGGAGGGACACCTGACCCTACCTGGAGGAGAGATGGTAGGAAGTAGGGAAGTCTTCTTAAAAAAAAAAGAAGAAAAAGAAAAAGAAAGACAAAACTGATATTTCATTTCCAATGTAAAGGATGATAAGATTTTATCTAGGTAGAGTAGGTACAGGCTTTCTATGGTTACAGACATAAGGACGTGGAATGGAGGGAGAGCACGGAGCCTGTTTGCCTTGGAAACTGTGTCTCCACAGCACCCAGGAGTAAATAGGCACTCAATATTTATGGGGAAGTAAAAAGAACTAAAGGTTTGCACAAGGATGAATGGCAGTGAGGCAGGACAGCTGCGAGGGCAAGACCACACAAGGCCTGGCAAATCAAGGTGAGGCATTCCAGCTTTACTCGAGGTCAAGGGGGGCTGGCGGACTGGTTGCATCCAGGATGAGACATGGTTCTCTTTGCTGGTATTTGCTAATGATGTTTTCACAGAAGGGTTGGAGCTCCTCAGAAAACCTCATGAAGGAGATGAATGTTTGGATTTTGTTGACCCGTGTTTCCAGGTCTTTGTTCAGTGCGAGTTCAGCAGAAATAGTCTTCTGTGAAAGTTGAAGGTCTAAAGCAGCTGTCATTGGAGGAAGCTGAAGGGCTTGCAGGTGTGTGGTGGGAAGGACTCCCTCAGGCACTCCGGGTGACTCCACACCCTGCTTCTCTCAGCTCCCCCACCCACCCACTCTCAGGGAGGGCCCTGGCAAGAGAAATACAACAGAAATGGGGAAACAGAGAGGGTGCGGAGCTGGGCCCCTCCCCGGGCCAGAGAGGGGTCATAGCTCACCCATCCTGGGTGTCTGGTTATTGCTGGGGTGGTGGGGGTTGCCCCGGTGGGAGGAATGGGCATCTTATAAAAATTCTTTCTCTTCTTTCTCCTCATTTCTCTGCATCTTCCTTTCTATTAAGGCACCGAGTGAAGGACACATCGTGGAGCTAGGGGCGCCTCTCTCTTGGGAGTCGTGTGCGATGGAAAGTGCATAAGATTTAGAAACAGGCAGCCCTGGTTTTTTCATCCCAGTTTTGCTTCTCCTTACTAGTGTGTGACATAGGAGCGATTGTTTCGTGTCTCTTAGCCTTTGTGTGGTTGTCATTGTCCTTAAATAAAGGAAAATTTCTTTTCCATCCCAGCACAGTGGCAAGATGGCAGTGTCCAGTATTTGCTAGGCATTTAGGAAACACCCATTCTTGTCCTCACTCATTCTGGGAAGTCCTTTTGGATCGAGAGGTCCAAGAAGATTCTGGAGGGAGGATCAGGGAGGCAGAACTTTCAAGAAGGGAGCCATTAAGGAGACTGGATACACCGTTACACCGTTGAGTCCAAATTACCTGTGTGGAAGAGACATCAGAAAGGGAAGAAGGAAGCCGTGTTCAGGAATGGAAGGTACGCATGTAGACAGAGAATCCCCTGGGGCAGCTTTCAAGGACTCTGTGCCTGAGAGTGGGTAGGCATGTGGGTAGGTGGGTCTCTTTTCTCTTAGCAGAAGAGGTGAAATCCCTGATGTGTTGATGTCCTGTGGCCCCAGGTGTAATGTCTACATAAATTTTTGCAGATTGCATATTGCATAAAAGAAAGAAAGGCTGCTGACCGGTGAGTGATGTGCCAAGAGACAGATTTATGACTGATGTAGGGAGGCAGAGCCTGTACCTGGTACTGTGGAGAAGGACGGATGTGTGATTGGTTTGGGAGGGCAGGGCCTGTGTCTGCCTGCACAGCTGTTTGAGATCTGCTATCTCTCTGGTCATCTGCCTTGGGAGGGATGATCTGTATGTGAGTCTTTCCGTTGGTTTCAGGATTAAGACATCCAGAATATGTCTGTTACCCAGTGTAATTATGAATAATTCATGGACAAACTGCAGAGTCATACAGATGTTATTCTCACTGCTAATTCCACTGATTCCCACTGAACTCGGACCCATTTACCGGGATCTTTATCATGGCCTGGACACATGGCTATGAGAGAGAACAAAATACAAAGAGTGAAAGATCTGGTCCTGGACCTAGTGATCTCCCACTATAGCTGGAAGATAGTCTAGGAGTTTCCTCCCAAACTATTTGTTGGATAAAAGATAATATATTTCAAAGTGAAGAGTATATAATTAGAAATCAGTCCTCTGAGAGCCCCGAGGGATAACTACCAGCATGTGTGGGGTGGTCAGAAGAAGCATTTGAGTTGGATCTTGGAGGAGAGGAGGGAAGAAGCAGGAGGCTATTTTGGTGGAGAGTGTCCGGGTGGTAAAATTGCAGACCTAGATTCTAGCTCCACCCTGCAGATTTGTCTTGAATATGTAGGGGAAATAGTTAAATTCATTCCCACTGGTTTCCCCATCTGCAGTAAGTAGGTCCTTGTCTCAGTGTCTACAGCCTCTTACTCCCCTACTCGATGTCAGAAAGAGGAAGCGGTGCCATATCAGACTTGAAAATGCTTCAGAAAGTCCATCGAAAAACCAAGAGACAGATTATTCACAAGGACAATAAATCGATGGCAGGGGAGAGAGTAAAATAGGGGAGGCGATTAGGAGTATGCTTACCATAATGGAAAAAAATCCCTCATGCTGCCCACGTGCCTTGGGTCTGCTGGGTTGTCCTCTTGCTGTGTCCCCAGGCACTACCGCAGGTCCATGCAAGGTAGCTCCATCCTTCCCCACAAACCCACTGATAGCGTCCTTCACCCTCCCAACTTTGCGGCCAACTTGGGTTTATTTGCCCTGGGACAGCTGTAGAGCATGTTTGTAGACTTTGTGAAGACCAGAGTCTTATCTGGAATTTTCACCTTGGTGTTCCCAAGGTCGAGGTAGACACTGGCAGGAGTTAGGGATCCATGCATTCTTGAATGAGTGGAGGGGAAAACAGATGGTTGAAGACAAATGTGGATAAAAGGTGAGGTAGACCCTTCCTCGCTGCTTTTTCTTATACATTTTGAAGATAAGACTACTGTGCTCTCTTGCCTTAAAATATATGTATATTTTTCTTAATATTTTCTTTTCTTTGTGTGATGTGTAGAAAGTGTCCACTTATCCTAATTTGTTGTAAGAGTTTTTTAAAAATGAACGTATATAGAAGAAAAATTACCCCTATTGCGTAGAAGGGGATTAATATAGCTAATATTTTGATAATTTTTTCCATTTTTTTCCTCTGCATTTATCTGAATAGTGACCTACCAATTAATCATATAAACATCAGTGTATTTTCAAAAGGGAAACAGTATATCAATACAGTTTTATTCTTAATTATTTTCCACCTAGTGTTACATCATAAGCATATCCTATGTTGGATATTTTTTAAAGGAACATAAATTTTCAGTGTATGAGTACATAATATATTAAATCATTCTTATTTTCCTGGACTTTTTTTGGTAATATTTAACCTCTTAACATTAAAGACAAGACAAAATAAATATATTATAACCAAATCTTTGAGGACAAAGTTAATTATGCCCTTAAAATGAAGTTTTAGATGGGACTAATCAAGTCAATGTGTATAAATATTTTAAGACTTGTGATGTATATTGCCAAATTGTTTTTCTCAAAAAAAGCCTCAATTTATAAAATTTTCTGTAGTGAAAGAGCTCACCAAAAATCAGACGCAGTTTGGATGTCGCTCTAAGTTTTATTGGCTTTCGTCCCCGTTGTCGATTCTTAAATAACATCATTCAGTTCCCAAATTTGGTTCCTTTCCATGATTGATTTTGCTTATTTATTCAGCTAAATTTTTGGAGATGATTTGTACTGATGTATGTTCTGACCTCTCGTCCAGTGGAGAATAAATAACTTTCTTTTGCACTCACACACGGAGGATAACTTTGCTAGGTCTGATTCTCTTCTCGCCCCCAAACTTCTGGAGCCGTTGCTTCACGATCTCCTGTCGTCAAATCCCAAAGAAGCTGGACACTATCCTGAGCTTCATTTCTTTCTTAAGTGATCTGTATTCTACGCTTAGGTATTTGGAGGACTTTTTTTTTTCTCTTTCTCCTTGTAATTTGTCAGTTTTGCTAGTATTTGGTTCTCTCTCTCTCTCTTTTTTTTTTTTTTTTAATTTTTTTCTCCCCTACATACATCCAGCGTCTCTGACTATAATGCCCTGGGCTCTTTGAAATGGGTCATTACTTCTGTTCTGGTTATTCTCACTTCGTACTCATGACCACCTTTCCTTAACATATTCAACGTTTTTACTGTTCTCATTACCTTCTCTTGTCTTCTCCCTAATTATTTTCCGTTCTTTGTGGGCTTTTTGTTTTGTTTTGTTTTGATCTCAATTCTAAAAGACGTGGTCACATTTCTCCGTGTCAGGGGTGCTGTATTTTCTAGTGCCAGTGGGGCTCCCTAATGCCTTCTGGGTAGACCCAAGGTACTTTTGGTCCTCATCCCCGCCTTCCCCACCACATCCAGCCCCTTTCTTCTCATTCACATGCCTTTGACTTTGGCTTTGTTACTAATCCTTGTTTCCAGCTGGCCCCCATTGAACATGCCCAACAATTCCAGACAATTCCCCCCTGCCGCCCCCGCTTTTTTTTTTTTTTTTTAATTCAGCACTGCGTTATTCCTCAGTCCTGTTTTTTGCATAGACTTTTTCAAGGACATGACAGTCAATATGCTGAGTGCTTTACATACATAAGCTTGTTTTCTTTCCCCAGCGACCCACCAGGTATGTGTTATCTGACGTAGTGCGTTCTGCAGGTGAGGACGTTGTGGGCTGGCAGAGTGGGGGTTGTGCAGACGTTCAAGGCTGTGGAATCCAGCTGTTAGCCCACCGTGTCGTGTGGGATGGATCTGACGGGGTCATAGAAGGAGGCTCTGTGCACCCAAAACACCCCTTTTCAGAGTCCCCAGATCAGGCTCAACTTCTGTGAGCACACAGAATGAGTACAAAAATCCCCATTTCCAGGATGAATGGCTACCAGGACCATCTAGTCCGTTTCTGCCAAATATGGAGACCACGCCTTCCAGGACCTGTCATGTGTCCACTGGGTACCTTTGGACTCACTTGTTTTCTGAGTGTTACAGTCTCATAAGAGCTAGAAAAAGTAAGACGGGAAGTAGCAAAGGGAATGCTGTACGACGTGAACAGTACAGACGGCCTGTGTAGGTATGTAATTGGGAGGGATGGTTTGCTATTTGTTAACATACCCATTTTACAGCTAAAAAAGAGTCAGAGGCCACTCTCCTGACATCTCTATCCCCCAGAGGGCTAGGATGCAGATGGAGGAGACAGTGGTGAGGTCATCACTTAGAGACGTGTGGGTGCTGAGATGAAAGAGGAGCCTCACTCCCTGCGTTGGCCGCGTCTTGCATTTCCACCCGAGAGACACCCCGAGGGTGACTGCGTGAGCTTTCTCCTTCAGCAGTGTGAGAGCAAGGGGAGGGAGGGAAGGCTCATCTTCAGTCCTGTCCCCCGAGCTGTGCACCAGGTTTGCTCTGGCCAGCAAACCTTTGCATGGGCTGATGGTCAAGCCTAGTTCAAACTGACAATTGATGGAGCTTTTGTTCTCAGTCTTTCTGATCCTCTGACTTCTCTTCTGTGAACTAGTAACCTTGACAGTTGCAAGAACTAAATTAAAATTTGTACCAAGCTTTTATCATTGGTAAAAAAAAAAAAGCTCCTAATGCTCAGACTTGTTTATTGACCTTAGCATCATTCCTGTGTTTAGAATTCTTGCAGTAAGAAGTCGATGGAGAATCTGACAGGGGTGGAAATAGCAGACTCGGACAATGTCAAAGCCTTTGACAGTTGTCACTCCAGGTCCCATTGCCTGTCCTGCTTGGATGGTCCTTGGAGCCAGTGACTGTCCTTGCTCACCTCCTTCATGTCAAACTGTTCCTCAGTGAACTCAACTCTTTCCTACATCTGAGCACTTTGGCCATTCTGGGCATATTTTCTAAGGTGGCTCAATTCATCCATCCATCCATCCACCCATTCATCCATCCATCCATCCATCCATCCATCCATTAATCCATCCATCCATCCATCCATTAATCCATCCATCCATCCACCCATTAATCCATTCATCCATCCGTTCATCAAACAACTCCTATGCAGCTACTCTGTGTCAGGCCTTGTGTTAGGTGCCAGGGATGTGGAGATTTACAAGGTTCAAGTCCCACCATCTGGGGGGAGACCCCACGGACTTGACGTGGCCAGAAGAAAGAACCCCTGGGGACTCAAGTGCATGACATGCTGCCTTGCAAAAGGGAGTGACACATTTCAGATCACTTCCAAAATGGCGGACACTACCTGCCCCACCCAGAAACATATCCTTGCCTCTTCCTTCAGACCAAATAAAAATGAATAGCTCAAAGTGCTCCTGTCTCTAAATCACAGAAATTACCATGTTGGCCCCGTAGGCCTCTGTGTTTGGAGGTCAGCCTCGGCTATGACAACCGCTGTCTCGCCACACCACTTGCCTCTGGATCGCTCTGAGCTTCTCCTCTGTACAACCCGTGCCCATTGGCATTTTCAACCGCTGTCTGCAGAAGAGATAAGTCTGGTGTGACAAGCTCTTTCAGAGGGTAGATATTTTTAAAGATTGTCAGGATCCTGCCAGCAGCTCTTATGGCTGGGTACTTCTAGGCTTTTCACGGGAACAAAGTTGGGTGCAAATACCTTTCTGACGTGCAGTCGGCCCTGATAGAGAGTGTGCTATTATTACTGCGGGAGGTTAACATCCCACTGGGTTTTCAAGTCAATTCATTACTTTTCTCACGACTTGTATTTATTTTTCAGCACCTGTGAGAAAACACGTTGATATTTCAATCCCTGCTATCACCTGTTGTGTAGAAGCATTTGTGCTCCTGGAAGGAGTTTTTTTTTTTTTTAATAGAAAGTATTTAAAAGTTTAAACTCAAAAGTGAGTTTATATTAGTCCTTTTAGCATCTGACTTAAACAGGTGTTGTTTTTTTTAAACCTTCATCCCAATTGAGAATTTGGTTTTAAATAGTTCAAAGATGTTATTTTAAATTTACATACAAAAAAATACAGGTGGGATTTGATAGATTTGAAAGAAATCCACCCCAAAATAGATCTCATCTAGCTGAGTACCTGCTTCATTTTCGAAGCATCTGCTGGGTGTCTCGGCACGGAAGGCCCGCACACCCTACCAACTCAGCACAGAAAAAAAATCATTTTCTCTCTGCTGCCTTAACCCCACTTCTCCTCCTGTGTCCCCCTAGTCCTTGAATTAACAGGCTTTCCTGTCTGGTTTCTAGGGGAAGATGCCGGGGCTTCATCTGCATGCTTTCCCCGCCTTTATCCCTGAGCCCCTTCACTCTGGGTCCTGTCTGCTGTGTCTCAGGGGCCCGGGTCCTCAGGACACAGAGGCTCATGCTCCTCAGAAAATCTAGGGAAGTGTCTATTTTGCAGCACCCTGAGTATGTCCTTTCTCCTGACTCCTCCTCAGAGCAGGTCTAAGCACTCCTTGTCTCCAGTTTTATCATCCTGGTGACTCACCTGTCTACTTGTTCCCACCCTAAATGGTCCAGACCTCCTTTGAACTCTTCCCAACATTGATGGGAAGTTGATGTTGATGCCACTGTTACTCTCCAGTAACATGAAAGGCAGGGGAGCTTTGTGCCTCTGAGGCCAAATCCAGGCAAGCTAGGGTTGCATCTCAGGAGCCCTAACTGTATTTTCTAGCATCCGACCCATCATTTTCTTTCACTTGATCTCCACATATTGATGGAAACTTCCATGCCTCCAAGAACACAAAACTGAGGTCAGGCTGCATGGATGTAAATACAGTGATTGTCCTGTTGACCAGAGCACATCAGAATTATTGCGTTTGGCATGGGTACTGCAAGAGATCTAGCCCAATTACAGGGCCCTGGTGAGTCAGGATGTAGTGATAGGATCCATAGGGCAGGTGGCCCAAGCACTGTCGCCGTCACTGGGGACAGCTGGTATGGAGGGAGGTCTTGGAGAAGATGTGAGAGCTGCCTCCACATAGGTTAAGAGGCATCCTGCAGGAGAGTTTCCAGTTTTTAGGGACAGACTAGGGCCAGTGAGTGGAAACCAAGGGACACCATTTGCCATTTGATATAGAGGTGTACAGCCACAGCTCTCCACTGAGGAACTGGAGATGATGAGCTCCCTGTCATTGGAGATAAGCAAGCGGAGACTAAATGGTCCCTTGGCCAGAAGGAGTGGAAGGCACTTCAATAGTGCCTGGCCTACTTCAGTTTGATTTATTGTCATCATCATCATGATCATGGACTTAATTTGAGGGTTAGAGGCAGGGAAAGGATCACCTGATCTTTAAGACCCCCTCGGACACTGGGGTTTTGTGAACTGTGCATTGCAAAAGACTCACACAGCTGGCTACAGCCACAGTTTTAAAGCCCACTGGAATGTCTTCTACCAGCAGCATGGGCACCGCGTGTGACGCTCCACCCAGAGCCAGCTCTCTCTATTCACACTGATTTTTTTTCCCCCCTGGACTGGAAATAGCTTTTACATAATCTCCCCACGTTGTTTCATTCCAAGGATTTATCCCTCACCTGCATTATCTTCTGTGGTTTATGAGATATTTGTGATCAACCCTTGCAACAGCAGGCACCAAATTCTGCTTTGAAGCAAAGTAATGAGAACAATTGAGAGGGAGGCACTACCTCGCACCGGGGTACTGACAGACGCGGGGACTCGCCGGACCATCTCCCAAGGTGGATGCCATTTACAAAATTACAAATAAATTCTTTTTTTTTTTAAGATTTTTTACTTATTTATTTGACAGAGAGATCACAAGTAGGCAGAGAGGCAGGCAGAGAGAGAGGGGGAAGCAGGCTCCCCGCTGAGCAGAGAGCCGGATGCGGGGCTCGATCCCAGGACCCTGAGATCATGACCCGAGCCGAAGGCAGAGGCTTAACCTACTGAGCCATCCAGGCGCCCCTACAAATAAATTCTTAATAAAACCTGAACCTGCCACTTCTGAGGCACCGCCATATAGGAAGGTCTTTTATTTTCCTCCTAACTTCAATCTTCACGCCCTGCCATAGACAACAATTTTTTATTAACGGTGCAACTAACTTGCCATAGAGCAATAAAATTAAACCTGATGAAATGTTATTGCCAATAATTCTGGTTTCTGATATTCTTCCAAAAATTATTTCAGGACTATTGAGAAACAGAAAGGCCAACTAATCAACTGTGCAGATTTATTTTCATTTTCTTTTCTTCCTTTATGATTGATTGTGGAATTTAAAAACCAGGAGGTAAAGGCTTAAGTACAATCTTAAAATTGAGAAATTATTGCCAAAGGGGATGATCTCCTTGGAGCTCCTGAAGAACAGAAATACATGTAAACATCTATATGTTTATACACAGATACATGTATAAACACACACACACATATTTCATGTTTTGAAAATGGTAAAATTTTTGGTAAAATGGCAAATGGCCAAATGGCTAAAAAACACATATATCATTCTATTTTTATCCCATTTCTCTTTCTCTCATCTACCTTTCTATTTCTCTATCCATCCACTTATCTATCATCTGAAATACATATACGTATACAAGTTGAGGTCATGTTTACGTGCTGCTTCACTCCATTTCCCTCCCCCTTTCCCCCATAGTAAAAATTATCAGGCATTTTCTGTGAGTCCTTTTAGCTATTGCATGTAAACCTATGGTGACAATTTTTTTTTTTTTGCAGTAAACAGTAAATAGCGTTGTTTTGTGCTCTATTTTGAAATGTATATAAATGTGTACAAATGTGACTTTGCACCTCGCTTTATGTACTCAGTACGATGTTTGAGAGCTCTGCACACACTTCTCTCTTACTTACTTTGTAACATCCCATTTTATGAATATACTGCATATATATTCATAATGTCATGAATGTTATTTATTTAGATACAAACTTATGTTATTTATCCACTCTTAGTTTTCATTTTTTAAAGACTTATTTACTTATTCTAGAGAAAGAGAGGGAGGGAGAGAGAGAGAGAGAGAGAGAAAGAGCACTTGAAGGGGAGGGGCAGAGGGAGAGAGAGAACCTTAAGAAGACTGCATGCCCAGTGTAGAGCCTGATGCAGGGCTCGATCTCACCACCCTCAGATCATGGCCTGAGCAAAAACCAAGAGTCAGATGCTCAACTGACTGAGCTACCCAGGCACCCCTGTTATTTTTCATATTTAGGTATCACCAGCAGTGTGGGAATGCACACTCTTGACTATGTCTTCTTGTGTGTGGGAGGACTTTCGACAGGACAGGTTAGAGAATTAAGGTGTTTGGAACTTGAAAGAGAAAAAAGTTAATCTGTGTATTTACCGACATTTAGCATTTCCTTCAGCGACAGATGTAGACCACAAACTTGAGTTAACATCAGCAATACTGTGGCTTTACACCAATGGGAAGCACCATTTCAGATCACATCACAGTTGATGAATGTGACCCGAAATATCATTGATGAGCATCAGCACTTCCAAATTACAAGATTATGTGAATATTACTAGATTTTCATTGTAATAAATTTAAAAAGAACACAAAATACAATTGCAAAAATTTATTTTTGAACATTTATGGATATTTTCAATATAATTGGTTTTCTTGGTAACCCTCATAAATATTTATTATACACACTATAACATGATATAACATAACAGAATAAATGTAATTTTGATAGATACGTAATATAAAATATATAATTTACATTAATTATATTATACTTTACTTATATATAATCATATATTATACTTATTTACATATATTATTATATATTACTTATACATATATTGCCATATATTACTATATATATTATAATATAGCTACTGTATATCTACACATCATGAGATTGTCAATTGAATAAGCCCTTCTCCTGACAATATAATTTCTAGGGCACATGGTGTTCCCAATTTCAGCTTTAGTAGGAATGGACAAAGGTTCTCATAAAGGATGCTATCGTTCATTTGTCACACCCATGAGCAATCCACAGGAATGCCCATTTCCTGCTTTGCCAACACTTGGTCTTTCAGGATTTTGTCATATTTGTCAATCTCATGATTGAGAAAGAATATCTTAGAGTTCTAATTTGCATTTCCCTGATCTCTAATGAGATGGAACTTCTTTCCAAATGTTTACTGGCCATTCTATTTCAGTTTCTCCTCTGTGAATTCAGCAATGCTCTTATTAACAGGACAGTCCTGAGGGAGTTATGGAAACATGGACTTTTGGGAGATAGTCTTTTCCTGTGAAATTACACTCATAAATAACCTCAACACTTTTGACCAATGACCTTCAAAATGGGGTGCTCATCAGGGTACACAAAATTCTTTATTGTGGTATGGGCAAACATGTTAGAACTTCTATTTATATATTTTATTTATATATTTTATTTCATCTAAAAATATAAGGGAGAGTTAGACTTTATTAAAACAATATACATATTTGTTATTACTTACATGACTTAATAACTTACATGTTAATATTTTACATGACTTATGCATTCATAGATGTGTATTAGGAAAGCATGCCTATTTCCAAAAACTGTTTTGATGCCACTGTTTAAGACAATGGGCGTAATGATAAAAATAGTTACATTTAATGATCACCTGCTATGTGCCAGTTGCTTTGCAAACATTATTCAACTTAATCCCCATAACCCTACAGAGAGGCAGATTTTTAGTTATTAAGGATCTAAGAAAGAAGGATGTTATGTAATTCACCCAGTGTTGCTTTTGGTAAGTCGTGGAATTAGGAATTGCATTTATATTTTTATTTTTCTGAGTCCATAGTTCAGTCTCTTTTTACCATACCCTGCTCTCCCATCTGCTAAATATTGGTTCCATTAGGGAAGAGCCCATCTGCTTTTTTCTCCACTCTATTCCAACACCCAAAAGAGTTCCTAGCATGTGGTAGCAGAACAGTCTACCTTTATTTAGTGAATAATTTAATGAAAGGAAGAGCAGAAGGAAGGAAGGAGAGAGGGAGACCACATGGAATTCACCTGCTCATGTTCCCTGTGGGCAGTCAACAGAACAGGGGTAAGCTGGACCCTCCAGGGTGTGTACGTAGTGTGGTGGAAGTATGGGGATGGGAACACGGGCATGGAGTGGTTATCCTGGAACAGGCTGGACTAGGGAAGGACTCCCAAATGGGCAGGATGGGAGGTTCATTCCCATAAGGGAGGCTAACATTTGTTAAATGTTTTGTGCTGCAGGACAGGGAGTGGATTAGTGGATGCGATGCCAGGGCTGACTGCAGTCTGGGGTCATGGGCTTGAAGTTTTCACGCCGGAGCTGTGGGCCTTCAAGGAACAAGGATGTGTGTAGCCCCAGATTTGCTGTAGCCTCTCGCTATCTCTGGTCTTTTTTGCCTACCTTTCCAGGTAGAGGCCTCCCATGACATTTGTGGAAGTTGCTAGATCCTGGTTTCTGTTTGGAATAGGAAGCCCGTATGGAACAGGGCACTGAGATAATTCCCCAATCAGGCAGGTGTGGGGAAATTCAGGTTCTTAGGTCCCAAGTGTCAGGCCACAGGCCATGTTCCATGTGGCTGGGAATGAGGTATATGAGGGGTGTGATCTCCTGTTGTTGGGGGGCTAGAGCCCTCGTAACCTTTCTGCATGGCAAGCGTCTATGGTATCCCTCCCCCTGTAGAAGCAAGCTGGGGTCAAGGACAAGGGCAGAGTCTCGACATGACAGACAGGAGCTGTCCCTCAGTTAGCCTCCAGTAGACTTTCGTAGACTGTTAAAGGGGGAGAAGCCTCTGGAGAAAACAAGGACCCAGGACAGAGAGCTGAAAGGGAATTCCAACCCTGCTGGACCCCAACGGTTCCCGGACTGTCTTGCAGAGCAGATTGAGACCCCTGACCCAAGAACAAGGGGATGTCGGTGCAGAAGGCAAGGGACAAAATCTCTGACAGCTCCCGAAACGGATGTGGAAAGTTGTTTACATTATAGCAGAAGCCCGTGGATGAAGGAGCTCACGGAGGACACACTGGAAGAACTTCGGGTCTGTGGACTACTTCTTGGTTGGGTTGATATTGGCATGACATTGGGTGGACATTGGTGACCTACATGGGGAAGACACTCCGGAATGAGCTCACTTATTCATAATCAACTTTTTGCTGTGTTCATGAAGTCTCTAGTTAAAGTACCGTGGACAGTGTTCTGATAGATCTAGTTAGACCCAACCTGAAAATGGCAACCTTGAATTTGGGGCTTCGATTCAACAGAAGGGGGTTGGTTGGCGGGAGAAAACTGTGGGTTACGTTTGGTGGAAGGAGGGGTGTGGAAGTGCAAGACGTCCCCGCTTCTGGCCCTGGGCATTATTTTGATCTCCAGGCTGAACTGCATATTGCATTTTGG
The DNA here is from genome assembly GCF_922984935.1 of Meles meles. NCBI lineage: Eukaryota > Metazoa > Chordata > Mammalia > Carnivora > Mustelidae > Meles > Meles meles. The sequence goes on along the minus strand of NC_060071.1, from coordinate 145,462,524 downwards.
GTAGGAAACATCTCTGCGGACTCAGAGCCCTACAGTCTTGGTGATATCAAATTGACAATCCAGATTTAAGTACGGGGAGCTTCATTTAAAACTGACAAACAAAAACTTCTGAGCGTAGCAGATGCCGCAATGGCAGACTTGAACTGGATGGCCTTGACTTTGGGTGATCTCGATAGGTCGTGTGAGCCTGCTCCTTTGTTAAAATGAAGTCTGGGTGCTTTCTTTGTTCCCTTCAGGACTGGGGATAATGAGCAGGGTTGCTTGCTGAATTTTGGTTTTTCGATCGCTAAGGCTAAAGGAGACAGGACTATTTTATGATGAAATTTGCCAGAAGAAATTGGGCTCTTGCTCATTAGAAGGGCTTTAAAAATTGGGGTTTCTCTCAGTAGGAGCACTGTGATTAAATAAATAATACTAACATCTGAGTATGGCAAGAGCACTGTTTGTTTTCCCATCCTTTCGTACTTTTGATTTATTTTTTCCCCCATTTGGTGCTAATTGGCCTGTATTTGCAAAAATTGTTATGACCTGTTATCCTGTATGCTTGGCCTATGAGACACTTAAAGGGCTTCAGAGAAAAGGGAAATCAGAACTGGTCTGACTTATTTATTCTAATGTTCATAAAACTGGAGCGAAAAGAATTCAGCCCCATCCTGGAGAGGGACTTGAACTAGGGCTCTTTTTTAGGACGTTTCATGAAAACCACTAGCTTTTGTTGTTCCTCTGGCCTCCCTTTCTTCCTTCTTCTTTTCCTTCCTCTTTTCTTTCCCCTCCCCTCTCCTCCCCTTTCCTTCCTTCCTATCACCTCCTCTCCCCTTCTCTTCCTTTTCCTTCCCTCCTTCCCCTTTTTTCCCCTTCCTTCCTTCCTTCCTTCCTTCCTTCCTTCCTTCCTTCCTTCCCTCCTCTTTGAAATGTACCTTAAAAATATTAAAGAGCGGGGCGCCTGGGTGGCTCAGTGGGTTAAAGCCTCTGCTTTCGGCTCAGGTCATGATCCCAGGGTTCTGGGATCGAGCCCCGCGTCGGGCTCTCTGCTCCGCGGAGAGCCTGCTTCCTCCTCTCTCTCTGCCTGCTGCTCTGCCTACTTGGGGTCTGTCTGTCAAATAAATAAATAAAATCTTTAAAAAAAATATTAAAGAGCTGCTGTTGACTCTTTTGAGAAAAAAGCTAATACTCTCTAGCCAGTAGCATCATTTAGCATTTAAAAAAAAATGTTTTATTTAGCTTTAAAAATGTGGTTCGGTTGAAAGGGGTCACGTCTCTTTCTTGCCTTTCAAGCAGGTGGTGCAAGGAAGACCGCAGTTGGGAGAAGGAGTGATTTGTTTCCCTGTGTGGTGTGTTTGCTATCACATCTTACCACATTATATTTGGAGATAAAGAATCACCCGCCGAGGGCAGCAGCAGGGGCTCTGCTCCCCTCGTCCCTCACAGGTGTCCTTGGGGATGTGTTGTGGCCTTCATCTCGCTGGGTCAGTACTATCTGATCGGGCCGGGGCTGATGGGGGCCATCTCGGAATACGGATGTAGTGGGAATGGTCTGCAAGAACCGCCTGCTCCAGGGTGTCTTACCGGCTAGAACAAGGCTCTTCTCAGCCAAGAACACAGGTAAAGACCGTAACAGAAGAGGGGTTTTACGGCTGTATAGAGCAAAATAGCATAGTTGGGGCCTTGTACACATTCGTGCTCATGATTCAATAGCAAATCATTAATTTTTTTCACTATCTAATACTTACAATTTATCAAGGTTCTAGGGAATCTGGGGTGTTAAAAATAGACATGGATATTCCATGGGATCGAGTCCAAAATAAGCTATGTGGCCTCTCCCCCATCTCTGTCTCTGACATGCAGACATGTACACACAGACATACATTCAGAAAAGAAAGAGAAGTGAGTATGTGTGTGTGTGTGTGTGTGTGTGCGCGCACGTGCGCATGTGTGTCTGAGATAAACCCAGCTCTGACTCCTAGGCTGGACGCATCCCAGGCTGTGTCTGCTTTTGGGCTGGGCTTCATCGCCCTCACCCTCTCTCCCAGTCTGGAGTTCCCCTTCAGACATCTCCTTTCTGGTGATCGCAGACAGAGCTAACTAGGGGGCACTTTCCAGAGAGGGGAAGACTGGGGTTGGCTGGGGGCTGTGGGATCGGCAGCCTCACCCCTGACCTGAGAGCATCCTGAGAGCTATTCAGAAAGATGGCCTATTGACTTGGCTTTAGCATGTCTGAGGGTGAGGGGCTTGGGATCCTAGTAGGTACTTGGCCAGCCCCTTGTCCTCCCTTTCATCCCAGCCTAGGACGTTCATGGCCTCCCTAACGTGGCCTGCCCCCTCTGGCTAGTTCCTTTTATACAAACTGTCTCATGGCTCAGAATGTCTGAGAACAGAACCACTGCTCCTAGCCTGAGGCTGGAAATTATGAGACCCGTGAGCCCAAAATAAAAGTAAGAGGACAAGAATGAAATACATAGGAAATGAGGAAGAGAAAAATCAAAGGAAGAACATCACAAAAATTAGAAGAAAAAAAATAGGCAAATAGCACCTAATACACAGGGTTGCCATTCCTGTTAGTGTGGATGAGCAAATCAGAGAAAAGATGAAGCAAAGGGTCTCATAACTTGTTTTGGCTGCATGGAATTGGTCCTGTTTATAGCGCTTTGTAAAACTTGTTTATATTTGCACACGGCTCTATTGTAGTCAGAGGAAGGTTTATAAAACCCATTTTAAAGTGAAAACACAGAGTCTCAAGTACTGAGTGATGAGACAGGTTCTCTATAGACGTGGCAGGGTTGGCCTGGGGGAATGTAAGGGCACAGGAGAATCTAAGGGCACAGCAACATCTAAGGGCGTCACTCAGGCATGGGAAGGTTTATGTGCCCATCAGAGACTCCTGAGGAGCTGAGTCATTCAGATTTGAAGGGGTGGGAATCTTCCAGAAGGAAAACCAGCTGAAAATGGCTTGGTGGAGCTTTGGTACCCAGAGGTCTTGGGTAAGATGCTTCCATCTTCCACTCCCCAAGCTGGGAAGTAAGTCACCAGGTGACACGAGATCAGTGGGACTCCCATATGGGGTGGAGGAGAGGAGGCTGGAGGGGCGGCGGGTTTGCTGTGTGGGTTCTCCCTCCTTCATTGTTTCTGCACAGGTCCCAAGGACCAGGGAGACGGATGGCTTCCCGGGAGAGGAGGCAAGCAGCTTATGGAAATGGGTTTTCTCTTCCTTTTGCTCACATGCACAGCTAATCCTGATTCAACAAGATTTTTTAATTCCTCCCTCGTTGCTCTGTAAATAATTTTCTGCTCCCCAGTGTAACTCTGGTTAAAAACTATAAGACGTTTGGGTGCAACTGTAGGCAGGTTTTTGGTGAACGTCAAGTTCATACATATTTGCTTATTAAAACAGGACCCTTAAATCTCCAAGCTGAGGGGGAAAAGAAGTTAAGTCTTTAAATGCACATGTACAGACTTTTCCTGTGTAGCCGGGATTTTTCTGTCGTTCTGTTTTTTTATTTATGGATTTCTGCAGTTTACTCTGGACGGGGGGATTATTTTTCCCTGTGCTGAGTCCAGCTGATTGATTCGAGGCACCTGCTCACTTTCAGATATGGCCGAGAAGCTACAGCCCAAGTTTGCGTCTGTATTTAAAATTGAGAATACAAATGGGTTTAAACTTGAATATTTCATCGAGACATTGCGTTTTACAAGTAATTTATTTTAGAAATACAGGCTTCTGCCTGGGCAGTGCAGATTTTCAGTAACTTGATGCTGACTTACTTCTGAATATTAATATCATTTTGGCTGTGCACACTTTGAGATTTCATATAAACTTATCAGTGCAAGGTACTTAAATAGCCATGAAAGGGATAAAGTGAATGCTTTGCTCAACATTTATATCAGTATATTGGCTTTCTATATGATGACTCTAACTAATACAATCTCAGAGAAGAAAAACAGCAACATTTAGAACGGAAGACAACTCTGTTAATCACAAAAAATACTGGACACAAGACTTAATCATTTTTAGGGCAATGGAAGTTATGTGTGCTGAGTAAATATAAGATTTTTTTTTTGGTCAGTTTACAAAATTAATATTTCCTTGATTTTTTTTAAGAAGAAAGCTTTAGAAGTCAGCTTTAGCAAAGATTTAGTCATGCTTGATTCTATTTTTCATCAGTACATCACAATTTGGAAGATAAAACTCATTAAGTTCTGGGGAAAAAATTGTCAAACTTGGTGGATTGAGGGAAAGGGAACAGGTTCAGAATGGAGTCGTGACACTCTGGCATCTTTCTCTAGGGATTAAATTCCCCTTCTATCATCTTTGAACACTATTAATTCTCAGCTGGAAAAAAAAAGTGGCTTTTATTTGAAACGACGTAGAGGGAACCTGGCCTGAAAGTGAGGAGGAAGACAATGGGAAGTGTTATGGGTTGAACTGGGTCTCCCCAAAAGATTTATAAAGTCCTAATCCCTGGTATCTGTGAACATGACGTTATTTGGGATTAGGATCCTTTGCAGATGTCACCAAGTTAAGAAGAGGTTATGCTGACTTAGGGTGGGCTCCAATCCAATATGAGGGATGTCCTTCTAAGAAGAGGAGATTAGGACACAGACACACACGTAAAGAGATAACTGTGCGAGGACAGAGGCAGAGGCTGAAGTTCTGGTGACACAAACCAGGGTCGCAGGGAGTTGTCCGAATCTGGGAGAGGCAAAGAAGGATCTTTCCCCGGAGCCTTCCAAGGGCGTGTGGCCCTGTTGACACTTGATCAGTGACTTCTGGGCATCAGAACTGCGATAATAATTTTCTGTTGTTTCAGGTCCCCATTTTGAGGTACTCTGTTATGGCAGACACAGAAAATGAATACAAACCCAAGTAGTGTCATATGAGTAAATGGAACTCTGCAGACAGAACCACCAAGGTTCGGGTTTGTGGATACTCACAATGTGTGTGTGGACAAGTTCATTTCTTCAAGCTTCTGCAAAGTGAGGAAGGCGGACAGGCTACATCACAGGATTGCATGCGGGTTACATTGGTGTTCTCTGTAAAGTGTTTAGCAGAGGCGTGTAATAGTATGTACATATGCGCGTATGTGATTACAACATACACTGGTAATTCTGTTAGCCAATTTTGAGATCTACAACACGGATGGAAAATGGGGGGTCTGAGACCAATATAGACTGGTTTGAATTAATAAAAATATTTCCATCCTATTTAAAACAAGGTATGAATCTTTCTTTTTTTTTTTTTTTCTCAAAGAAGGGATCATTTCCCTTTTTTTTTTTTTTATTTGACAGAGAGAAATCACAACTAGACAGAGAAGCAGGCAGGCTTCTCTGAGAGAGAGAGAGAGGAGGAAGCAGGCTCCCCGCAGAGCAGAGAGCCTGATGTGGGGCTCGATCCCAGGACCCTGAGATCATGACCTGAGCGGAAGGCAGAGGCTTTAACCCACTGAGCCACCCAAGCGCCCCAAGGTATGAATCTTTCAATTCTTTGATGTCTTTGTATCCACACTGGCAGCCCAAAGTTGAGGAAGGAATGCGTTATTCAGAGTCTGAAATGGCTTCCAGCTTTATTTCTACTGCTTGAGTGAGTGTGACCCTGAGAAAGTTACTTGTTGTCTCTGCGCCTCAAACAACAGGAATAATTAGAATCTCACAAGCTTCTGGCATAAATCCATGAGACAATGGTTGTGGAAGGCTTATTAAATTGTAGCTTCACAGAAGTTACTGGTTATGTTTGGTAGAACTTAGTGTACTGTCTTGTGTGGGGTTTACTCCGTAGCACGTACTCGACCAAAGTGTGTTATGTTGAACTGAATTTGTCTGAGCACCCCCCCCCCCAATCACTATGGATTTTTAGGCATGTACTTTTTTTTGAACACAATCCCCATTAGTTCTGGGAAGAACATACTCATCTTAACAATGCTGGTCTTATCTTCACGTGACATGAATGTTTGCAGGTAAACATACCTATTTCCAGTGAGAGATTGTGAAGAGGAGAGTTTCTTGAAGCAGTAAGGAGGTCTGAAAATGGAGGTAAGATTTCTCAACCTTTTCTTTGGATCACGATCTGGATTAGCCCAGAAGGGAATATGGCGGCGTGATGGCTGGGGTGGAGGGCCGCAGAGTAAACGTTCCAAAGCTCTTGTTAGCTGCAGAGGGCTGCCTGCCAGAACTTTCTCAGGGCAGAAAGCATTTCCTGTCCTTCCCCTGTCCTTCCCTCAACTTGTCCTTCCCAAGGCCCCATTGGGCCGTCCCAAGGCCCAGGAATTGAGTCCATTCAGTCTTTGTAAATACTAGTTTCATCATTTTAATCTCCAAGAGATTATGTTTTTTTTGAGCAACATCACTGAAGCAGAAATCTTGAAAACTTTAATTATGATGGTCTCACACTGTTTGCATTGTTTAAGACGAGATCCCCAAGGCAGAGAATCTCTGTGACAATTTTCGAGGGTGTAGGCAGTGGGTGATGCCTCCTTTGTTGACTCCTGGGTTCTCCATGTCTACACTGGCCACAGCAAGCCCAAGGGCTCCAAGGCAATGGAGGCTGCCACCCTATCTGACAGTGTTCTGGGAGTTGTTTAGGGGAGAATTGGCAGCTGACAAACAGGCAGGATCCTGACATAGGTGGGGCTCAAAAACTGGCCAGCACCCGACACACACCCTGGAATTTTTTGGAGTGATAGTTGACAAATACATATAATATCATACCTTCTCACTAGAAGCTGACCTAGATATGGTCTTCAGAGGTTGTGTTGAGAAAGATATCTCTTATGTGAAGACCCAAAAAATAAATTTGGAGCCAGATAATCCTCTCTCGAGAGACTTCCTTGTGTTCTTATCATACAGTGATTCTCAGTACAACCCTGGCCTTGGCTGCCAGCAGCTCAGCACTCAGCCCCACACCACTTTGGCTACCGTTTCATCTAAGAGCCTCCGTGGACTTATCTTTCCCATTTTGCAAATGACCTCTGATCCCTCTTTTTTGACTCTAAGTCTTTACCTACCTTTCTTTTTTAATTTTTAATTTTTTTAATTGACATATAATGTATTATTAGCCCCAGGGGTTCAGGTCTGTGAATCGCCAGGTTTACACACTTCACAGCACTCACCATAGCACATTTCTTCCCCAATGTCCATAACGCAACCACCCTCTCCCCTCCCCTCCCCCCAGCAACCCTCAGTTTGTTTTGTGAGATTAAGAGTCTCTTATGGTTTGTCTCCCTCCTGATCCCATCTTGTTTTGTTTTTTCCTTCCTTACCCCCCTAGCCCCCCACGTTGCATCTCCACTTCCTCCTATCAGGGAGATCATATAATAGTTGTCTTTCTCTGATTGACTTATTTTGCTAAGCATAATACCCTCTAGTTCCATCCATGTCATCGCAAATGGCAAGATTTCATTTCTTTTGATGGCTGCATAGTATTCCATTGTATATATATACCACATCTTCTTTATCCATTCATCTGTTGATGGACATCTTGGTTCTTTCCATAGTTTGGCTATTGTAGACATTGCTGCTATAAACATTTGGGTGCACTTGCCCCTTCAGATCACTATGTTTGTATCTTTAGGGTAAATACCTAGTAGTACAATTGCTGGGTCATAGGGTAGCTCTATTTTCAACTTTTGAGGAACCTCCATACTGTTTTCCAGAGTGGTTGCACCAGTTTGCATTCCCAGCAACAGTGGAGGAGGGTTCCCCTTTCTCCGCATCCTCGCCAGCGTCTGTTGTTTCCTGACTGGTTAATTTCAGCCATTCTGCCTGGTGTGAGGTGATATCTCATTGTGGTTTTGATTTGTATTTCCCTGGTGCCAAGTGATGTGGAGCAAAGCCATGCAAATGACCAACAGACATATGAAAGAATGCTCGCCAGGTCTTGACCCCTGCTGACACATTTTCCTCCCTGCAGCTGTGTGATCCTTGAAGTTGAGTCATGATGCTGCTCTGGCTGAGGTCGTCGTTTCCTGACTTGTTAATTTTAGCCATTCTGACTGGTGTGAGGCGGTATCTCATTGTGGTTTTGATTTGTATTTCCCTGATGCCGAGTGATGTGGAGCACTTTTTCATGTGTCTGTTGGCCATCTGGATGTCTTCTTTGCAGAAATGTCTGTTCATGTCCTCTGCCCCTTTCTTGATTGGATTATTTGTTCCTTGGGTGTTGAACTTGATAAGTTCTTTATATATTTTGGATACTTCAAGCATTGTTTTAACAAATTAAAAATTGCACAAGGCCAGATTCTTCTGAAATCCCTTTGGAGATTGTCATGTGAATCATCCCTTACCCCCAGTTCTTCCTGTATTATGGAGAATGTTGCTTCAGTAGAACATCAGAGGTGGGACCAGACCCAAGTGTTAGATCCATGTTGCATGAGAAATACCCATCTTTAAATACTGGAATCACACTCTCCATGGTGACATGTTCACATGTTTGGAACTGGGACCTACTTAGTGTAAGAATACAGAAGTCACACTTCCCAAATCATGTTCACATTGGGCCATATTCTCTTTGAGTAGAATAATAGAATACTCCAGATTATTTAAATGATTCACTTTCTCCTTTACCTACCCCCCCCCCAAACCCTGGGTGCTTGTAATGATTCACACATGATGTCACTGCACCATATGGGCTCTTTGCAAGTCACCTCCATCCGGTCCCTTAGTTTTGGTGGATAGTACAATCTGGTGATGATGCTCTTGGAAGATGGCCCTAGTTCTCCCAGTGACTCACCTCTGTACCTCTGAAAACCCTCCTCTGCGAGACAGGAAAGGGTGTCCTTCATCAGCACAGGAGTCTCATGCCTGGGTTTCGCTACACATCCAAAGTGAGTCATCTATCCTCACTGACTTATTTAGAGCTATTTTTCTGTATTTTTTTCCTCCTTCAAATTGCGACCTCTGCTGAAAAGACCCCCAGGCACAGAGACAATAACATCATTCATTAAAATATTTAAATCAGCTGCAGAAGCAGTAGTGACCAAGATGAAATCTTGGAGCACAAATTGCCTGTAACATGGGCACTTATTTTGCCAAAGGGGCTTGGAACAATCTGGATTTGGGGTGCTTGTAATAGCTAAACTCTTGTCAATAGAAAGAATCTTAGATTAGCACAAGGTCTCACATTTTCAATCTGGGGTCACTGACCTTAAATGCTTCCTGAAGACACAAACCCTGGGAACTCATAAGACCTCAGTTTTTGGTGCTAAAAATGTAATTCTCATAATAAAGATAAAATCTATTATTAAAGATATAAACTATTTTCACTCAGTTATCTGAGTCAAGCTATGACAAATAATAATTGTTATTAATTTTTTACAAAAAGAATAAGATTTTGCCGTAGTTCCAGCAGCAAGCAGTTGCCAATGGATAGATTCTGGGATTAGAACAAAGATCCCGGAGAGCTTGGTAGGGAAACAAGTCCGATTTGGAAAACAGGAATTATGTGGAAGCACTTCGAAAACCAGATAATGAGCAATGTATTTAGTGAAGGCTCAATGTTGGGAGGCAGTTTGGTTATGAATGGTTAAGGGCAAAGTCTCTGGGGGAAAGAGAGACCCTACCCATATCTCACCAGCTGTTTTACCTTGGGCACGTGGCTCAGGACTCTGAGTCTGAGCATCTTCCTCTCACAGCGGGGGCAGTGCTGGAAGCTGTCTCCCCAGGTCCTTGTAAGGAATGGATCCACGGGGGCTCTGAGTTTCTCTGATCCAGTTGTCCTGCAGCTTCTGAGTTCTGATAGCAACACCTCCTTCCTTCATGGTGGATTCCAGCTGTCACCAATCCTTGGGCTTTCAGTATTCTCTTTTCTGCTCCTCAGCTCTTCTATGAGCCATACAATCAGTTCCCAGTGTTGGACTCGCTCTAGTTGAAGCACATGGTGTAGGTTCTGTTTCTCTGCCTGAATCCTCCCTTCCAACCCTCTTCCTTTTCGTCTTCTGATTTTAGTCATTTTAGACAGTAATCAATATGGAGACCTTTTAATTGTATTTCAAGACTCAGGTTAAATCTTATTTTCTAACTGAAATTTTCTTTGGCATCTCCAGAAGAGACCATTTTTTCCCTCCATTTCTACCCTGTCCTCTGGTCAACATAGGTCTGTTTTATTCCAAACCACGTGGGGTACAATTTTTTTTTCCTGTTTTTCTTTTTCTTCTGACTTCTCCAAACTGTGTTATTCACCTTTGCATCCTTAACTCTTAGAGCAGAGTAGAAATTAGCTGATTTTTTGTTGAATTAATTCAACTAATGTTACACAAATGATCACAGCAGGTATTGCATTAAGCACTGAGAGTGCTAAGATGTTTCTGGGCTCATAACAGCCACTGGGGCACCTTGAGTATTCAGATTCTCAGTGAGAGAGCTCTGGGTGAAGCTGTCTCAGACATATCTCCATGCCTCATAAGCTATGCCTTGTGCCTGCTGGTTTTGATTCTCCTGTTTTCTGTGTGGAACAGAATCAGGAGTTGGAAAGGCTCCATCCCAGGGTGCATCTGGCTGGGTCACAGACTTGCTGGCTGGGTCACAGACTTGCTACCTGCCTGGTCCTTCCTGGCCTAGCTTCATTTTCCTATCCATTAAATGGGGCATTGGCTGCAGCAGAACTCCTTGGTTGGGTCCAAGGACCTTTAGGGTGTTCTGGGCAAGCTTTAGCAGTCTGTGCACTTTGGAAATGATGAAAACCATTGATATGGATGCACGTGTTCCTTTCCCTGGGAAGAGGGCCTGTAGGTGTCCTCATATTCTTAAAACATCTCATTTCAGCTCTGCTACTTGGTCTGCTCAGGAGTTTCCGACTGCCACCGTTCAAGTTGAGGGTGGCCACGTGTAGTCTGTGAGGTGTATGAGAGGCTCCTCCCTGACGGGAATTCCTCATTCAGTTCTCATGGAACCCATGGAAACACTTCACGATGATATAGTTTTCCCCCCACCACCCCATTTTATAAAGCCCTGTATAATTCATAAACTATCTGCCTAAATAAATGTTCATCTGAATGCTGGGCAAGGAGCCTGCAGTGTCTCCATGGAAAACGAATCATTTTCTGACCTTTGATGAATTATTATTTATGGGAGTCAAACAAGCCAATAAATCTATCCTTTTCTTCCCATCCCCCTCCCACCCCCCTCCCCTTGAGGAAACAAAACAAAACATATTTCCCACTGTCCATCCAAGCCAGATCCTAAAATGCACGTGTTCAGACTTGTGGCAGCTTCAGTGTCCATAAACACAGCCCTGTGTACAGACTCAGGCCAGACTTGTGAAGAAAATGGGGAGGGTCTGCGCCTCCTCTCACATGCCTTGTTGTGGGGGCATCCTCACAGCTTCAGGCCTGCGGGTGTTCTAGAAGAGAGAAGTCTGTACCTGCCATACAGCTTGTCCCTAGAACTAGTCAAATACCAAATGCCTTGATTTTTTTTTAATCTCCACCTTTTCTCATTTACAAGAAACAACTAACATCAAAAATATTTCTGATCACTCTGCATGAATCACTCAGAAATTTGAGAAGAGAAGAAGAGTGGTGTAGTGATCCAATGCCAGAGAACTCTCCCATCAGAGCTTTCTAGGGTATAGACATGGGACCTCAGGCCGCACTGACATGGAGACCCTTAGGGAGCTGTGTTCCCCATGCAGGATTAAGTAGACCAGGAACCACTGGTCTGGTTGTTGTATCTTGGGGTCAGAACAAGTTGCGAAGCAGGGAGAGTTGTGACAGCAAGACTTGGCTTTAGGAATGGTCTGGAGGGTGCACGGGGAGATGGTGCATTTTCAGGGATGAATGTAGATGGTAACGCCTGGAACCCCGTGATCTGTGCAGTCAGGGAGGGTTTATTTCTCATCAGCCTCAAGAAGAAGTGGGAGAACATCATCAGACCCTTGGTCACGTGAGAGGTGAAAAGATCGATTATAGCAGATGGAGAGGCAGATTGCAAAGCAGGAGTCAGTGACAGGTGGTATGTTGGCTTTGCTGAAGGTTGTCCCACCTTGGGAATGGAGGCCTGGTTGAGGAGCATTTTAGTTCCAGCGAGCAGGTCACTGTGGACACAGTCAGGCACATAGCTTTCTGTGTAATTCTGACCTTTCTGGACACCATGCTCCACCATTTATGAAATGGTGTGGAAGATCCCCACTGTTATCCTTCTAAAAAAAAAAAAAAAGGAGAGTGACCAAGCTGTATTGAGATATAAGAGAGAATAACCATTGAGTAATCAAGGAGATTATCTGGATCCAGAGTAGTATCCTTTATCTTTTACGACCCATGCAAGTAGAGAACCAGGGATGTTCTTCCTGCTCAAACGCTGTACGCGGTGGACCCCGAGCTCGGGGTCGGGGGGACCAGGAGAGGCACCAGCCCCATCTGCACAACATGATTTTTGGAAAAAAGCCCGTCTCTCCAGTTCTGGAGGCCTCTTCTCCTTTTCCTCTTGAGTCAAATTGTTTTGGGAACCACCCTACCCATATGGTAAAAAAATGTTTGCTAGGTTTTTAATGGGAGAGTATTATCACAATTTCACTGAGAGTAAATTTTTTTGTTTGTTTTGTTTTAAGAAGATAATTTTTTATGGAGTACAGTTATGTAGGAGTTCCAGTGCCTTGACATTGTCTCGCCTCAATCCATACTTGTTTTACCTGCTTTGTCTCGTGGTCCTGGCTGTGTTCAAGTATTCATCTTAGCATTGGCTTTGTAGAGACCTCATTCTTTTTGTCCTGGTGAGGAAAGGCAATTATATTCTGTAAACATTCCATTTGCCATCAGTGCATAGAATATAGCCTGGTTAACCCTGAATCCTTAAAAGCACACCTTAATTTGAAGTAATTCGATAGATGAGAGGACCGTATTGGGGTCCACTCTTTTGGGATTCATGCTGAGAACGGTCAGGTTAGCTCATTCCTGCTCTCCACTTTTTGACACATTGTCCCCAAATATAAGAGTGATTAGGGGGTCAGGGAAGGATTCCTGGAATCAGCAGTGACTTGGTTTAGTCCTTGTGGACAGACGGGGTTTGGATCGGCACCAGGTAAGGAGAAGAGCCTTTAAGTGCATGTCCCTAGTATAAACACAGCTAGTAACCCACAGTCCCCTCTGTTAGCAAGCAGGTGTTTAACTCGATCCAGCGCTGTATTGTTCTCCTCCCCGTGCCCCTTAGAGCAATCTCTTCGGGTAATGCAGGCTGACTCTAACCAGAATTTGTAGATGATTGCCAGGACAGCCCCAGGATAGTACAGCGGTGCCGCTTACCGTGGCAGTAGCCACTCTGCCCAGGACCTTGAGAAGATGGTGATGGGCGGCGTGTGACCAAGAAGAAAGTCTTAGATCGGGAGATGGAATTTCTGGGGTTTGGTACTGGTTCTGCCACCAGCTTCTTGTGTGGGGGATCAGCGGAGTCCTTGGATGCCATTCTTCTGCTGGGTGGCAGTGACTAACGTTGGGGATCCCACACTAAACAGTGTGACCAGTAGAGTCAGACTGCAGCAATTTCAGCCCACGGACCCCTTAGCCCAGTCTCGCTGGCTGCCTCGATTCCCCCAGCCTCAACCGTCTTATGGCACAGGCTCAAACACCTTGATTAATCAAAGTGAGTCCAGTGGGACCGAGCACCAACTCCCTGTCTACCACTGGGCAGGGCATTCTGGTCTGACTCCTTCAGAGTTTAAGAACCACTGGGAGTTCGGCAGGTACCACGGGGTGAGTGGGGGTGGGGTGACTAATATCTCAGAGTGGACACCCCATCCTCGCTTCCCGTTATCTTTGACACCATTGCCAGCCTTACCCTTGCTCCCCGGAACCCCACAGACTGCCACGCAAATGAATAAAATCCTCCTCTTGACCTGATTCTTCCCTCTAGAACACTGTGGAAATGCAAATTCACCAGCATCCTTCCCCCAAATGTGATGCAAACAATGTTTCTTTCTTTTTTTTTTTTCCATCTGGAAATTATTCTTTTCTGATTGAGAGGTTCGAGTCCCTTCTGCTTGTAATATTATTATTTATAATTTATGTTCTTAATTTTTATAAATAGTGCTCAGTCACCATGGCAACAGAATCTTCACAAATCATTAAATTAAATAATGAGTAGTCATGATGCTTTGCACTTATATTCATTTTCTTATTAAAAATAGATCTCTAAGTTCTTTATAAAATACTAATTAATTGGGTCTTTTGCTCCACTAGGGTTTTCCAAAGGTGAGTGATGAGGTAAATGATTGTATCTTTCTGCTGCCTCTCGCTTGGGGTCAGATGGGGTGCAGGGACTTCAGGGATTGTCTGGTGTGATGTTTCTCAGAGTGCGAGCTGCAAATTCCTACTTGGGATTACCAGGGGTGTCTGTTAACATGAAACCCATTCCCAAGCCTGCCCCAGGACCCCTAAAATAACATTGGTAGGGGGCTGGGACCCAAGGCATGCATTTTCACCAGTTTACTTAGAGATTCTTGGGCTCGATCGACTCTATTGCCTTGCTTTAATCCTAAGACATCGTCTGTCTTGGCTGTCAATGTCACTGTGCAAATTTCTCATAGTTTCTTCATCTCCTTACTACTGAAGTTTGGGGTCAAAGGGTTTTGTGCTGTGGGGCTACTCTGGGCACTGTGGGCTTCTTCTCAGTAGCCCTGCCTCTCCCAACTACATGCCAGTGGCAATCTCCCCCACCCCTGGGGGGACAATCAGAAATGTCTCCAGACATTGCCTCATGTCCCTTGGGGGACAAAATCAGTTGAGGACCACTGCCATAGTAGGAGAAGTCATTCTAGACTGGGGAAGCACAGCCTTCCTGTTTTATTTTGTTGCTTACGCTATTTTACATTATCGATTTTGTTTATTTTTTTGGACTATTTCGAGAGGACTTTCTCCTCCATGTTGAACTAAAATCTGGTTCCCCATAGGTCCTGCAGATGTGTCCTACTATTGCCCCTAGAACACAGGGTCACATCCACTCCTTTTGTCCTTCTCGTCTGAAATCAGTATCTTGGGCCCTTGGAATCATCTCTTCCTTTGGTGAAACTATGGTGGTTCTTTCAACTGTCCTTCTTCTGCTTTGAGGAGGAAATTCTCTGTCTTTACGGTTTTGATAACACTGATTTGAATTTCCATCAGATTTAGACCAGATTTTAGATCACTGATAATCAGATCAGGTCTAATTTTTTTTTTTTTTTTAAGGCTCTCGACAATCAGTACCCAGATATAGACACCATAATTCTCTAGTGACATGTATTTAACACCTTCTGTTTGCAAGACCTCTGATGCCTGGTGCTAGGAACATGGAGGTGGATGGGCCAGAAAGGACTGAAAGTTATAAGTTGAAATCTGCGACACGTTTCTGTCAGCAGGACGCAGTCTATAGTCAGAAGCAAGAAAATGGGCAAATGATTTCAAGGGGGTATGTGGAGGGAGTGAAACAAAGGAATGTTCTAGCAAAAATGCAAGCTGAAGGAAGTGTGACTTCCTCCTGTGGGAATAAGGGGCAGGCACCTCTAAGGAGGAGAGATGGCATTTAGCTGACTCTTGAGAGGTGAGCTCTGCTAAGATGCTGTCAGATGCCAGGTAAGCATGTACCTTTGAGAGGTGGCTGGTGTCCAGACACACAGCTGGTCCCTGGACTTCGGAGTCCTGACCAGGAGTCACTGAAGCGATACTAGCCTCTTTGCCATTCAGGGGACCTGGCTGATGCTGTTTCCAAACGGCACCTCTGACAGGGGCAATCTGTGGCAGGGACAGCAACCATCAATCACGTGAAAATCCGAAACCTCCTCATCTCCAGACTGAGGCCTGCTTTGCCTCTCTTGTTTTTCCAGAGGTCACTTGTTGAAAAGGACTGTGATCCTGGGAACCTGTTTGGAATGGCTGTGTTGGAGTCTAGCCCTGACACCTGCCACATGGCTTCTCTGGGGCTCCCTCCCTTCCCTGAGAAATTGAAAAAAATAATGTCCCTTGTCATGGGTTAGACTGTGTCTCCTCAAATCCATATGATGAAGTCCTAACCCCCAGATCTCAGAAGGCGACCTGTGGGACTAGAGTCCTTGCAGATACAATTAATTATGCTGAGGTCATGCTAGACTAGGGCGGGCCCCTAATCCAATAGGACCGGTGTCCTTCTGAGAAGGGGACATTTGGGCACAGACACGCACACAGGGAGAACATGCTGGGAAGACAAAGGCAGAGATCGGGGTGAAGCTTCTAGAACCAAGGATGCCAGAGATCGCCAGCAAACCCCCAGCAGCTCAGGGAGAGCTCTGCGGCAGGTTCTCCTGCCCAGTCTCAGAAGGAACCAACCCTGCCACCTTCACCTAGATCTCTAACTCTTGGCCTCCATGACCGCAGGACGATCCATGTCTGTTGTTTAAGTCACTCAGTGTGTGGTATAACATTATGACACTCACAGAACCACTTTCTAGAACTGCAAGAAAACAAGACAGAGCAATGTGAAGGCCAGGAGATCAATCAGGAGATCAATCAGGAG
The DNA here is from genome assembly GCF_922984935.1 of Meles meles. Lineage (NCBI taxonomy): Eukaryota > Metazoa > Chordata > Mammalia > Carnivora > Mustelidae > Meles > Meles meles. The sequence continues at coordinate 145,446,084 of NC_060071.1, read as the reverse complement.
ATCAACCAATCACTTAGCACAAGGCCTGCCACATGAGACCAAGTTATCAGAAGAAAAGAAGATGGTTTTGGGGTCAGAGCGTCGCTGCAGCTCCAAGAAAAGGGAGGAGTGGGCGACGGCAGTGAGCAAGGCATTTCGGTCAGAGCAAGAATAGCTCCCACCCTTAAGTACCTACTGTGTGCTAGACGTTGTGTTTCAGGCTAACAGGTGCCGCCTCTCAGTCTGACGGTCCTTCACCGATGTGTCCCCTTCAGTGATGTGTCCCCACTGCACAGAGAGGTTGCAAAAGTCCTGTGATGCGTCAGGAGTGTAAGCACGTCCCCCGGCAGTGAGGGAGCCCATGTCACTCGTGGTTTGGACGTCAGCACCTGGCTCAGTGCCTGGGACTAGGCAGACGTTTGTCGGATGTCGGATGAAATTTAAAAAGTGGAGGAATTTGGATTCAAACCTAGGATATTCTAACGTGGAGCTCATCCCCTTTTATTTATTTCCTCTTTACCGCCCCACAGAACAGACGGCTTATGTAGCAGGACAGTGAGGGCCGTGAGCCAGCAGCCAACTGTCTAGACCCTCAGCTGCCCCATTTGTAAATTAGGGGTAATAAAATGCATTCCAAAGGCTCTTTCGTTCGGACTAAATGAGTTATTTCAAGTGAATGGGCTTTGCAAACTGTAAATTGCTGTATAAACCCGAGGAAAGGAAATGACAAGGAAAACTATCCACCAAGACTCACCCTGCACCCGAGCGCTCTTATTTTGAGCACAGACTTCCACTGCTAATGTGTCAATTTACTCCCAGAAAATCTGCACTACATCCCTGAGCAGCTTCACCCAGAGCCAGCCACTCAATTAATAAGTCCCCATTACCCTGCAAAAAAACCCCAAACAAACAAAAAGCCATTTTCTAGTACCTAAACAACAGGATTTTCGACTTAAAACACAATGCCAGCCTAATTAACTAATTAGACTACAAAATAAATAATTATCCAGTGTATCAGCGAGAGAAAGAGATGCGTTAAAAGGTTACTCAGATGCATTGTTTCCCCTGGAAAGGGATCGAGCTGGCTTGACTGGGAGCTGGAGAGTTTTATTTGTGGGTTTCAGTCAGACACCTCTCCCGAGCCCTGTGATAATTACACACATCTCCCAGTAATGACAGAGCCAGTACGTGCGCACTTTCTGGGTGATGAGCAGCCCGGTCTCCCTCCCTGTACTCCCGCCCCGGGCAGTAAGCAGTCGACTCTTTCCCAGTTCTCCTCCTGAACAAAATTCTCAGAGCTGAGGCATCTACAGAGAGGAAGGGATGGCGCTCTTTATCCAATGAACCACCAACATGCCGCCTGAGCATGTGTTTGCGTCCCTCCTCTATAATTCTCAAGTCAGTTGCTTTTTCTATCATTGCAACTCTGAGTTCCCAAATGGGATTTAGGATCAAGGTGGAGAAGCTTTCAGTCCCGTATTTCTATAAGACCAAACGCTTCCCATGCCAACTATCTGAATTAATTTATTAGTTTTAAGAAGACCCGACCATGAGGAGCATGCACCAATCCATGGGTTGGGGGGGTTGGTATCACACAGCTGCCTGGTGGTTCTGTCTGACATCCCTGATGGATGTGCTCTGGGAGGAGCTGATGAGATGCAACTAACAATTCTGTCCTCATCGTCAGGGGGAGCAGATGTGATGAGGCCAGCAAATAAAATAAAACAGAATCCCCGGATAAAGGAAATGATGTTTCCTTTCCAAGATGAAGATTCCAAATCTCACAAGGTTACTGGAGTTTGGCTGGAAGATGACCCTAGACGAGGGGTTACAGATGTGATGAAACTGTTAAAGTCTCAAAGAGAAGAACAAGATTGATCTTGGGTGCGTCCGTGAGTTTCCAACCAGAGCAATTCGCTTGGCCATCAGTGGGCTTTATGTCTTGCTTATGCTCTGAGGAAGGAATCCCTCCTTCCCACAGTCTCTTTCCCCTCTTTGCATGGAGAGCTATAGAGTGGTTGCACCAGGCAGACGCCCTGTAGTCGCTGAGGATCTAAGGGTAAGAGCTCCGTCCTCTTTCTTGTGAAACATACATTCTCGTCAGGGAGGGAGGCAGACATGGTCTCCGTTACACTCTTAGTTATTTCATAAAAATGGTAGTAGATGCTACAAAGAACAAATCAAGGAATTCTTGTAGTATGTAAGAAGGGGGAGCTGGTGAGTGGGGTTGCAGGAAATGCCCTTTGAACTGACATCTAAGTGAGTCAGGAGAGGCAGGCAGGGATCCGCTCGTGTGCAGAGCTGGAGGCTGCACGTTTTGTCTAATTCCAGGAGCGCGTCATTGAAACACCTCAGCCAGAGCAGCGTCATGACTCAACTTCAAGGATCACACAGCTGCAGGGAGGAAAATGTGTCAGCAGGGGTCAAGACCTGGCGAGCATTCTTTCATATGTCTGTTGGTCATTTGCAGGGCTTTGCTCCACGTCACTCGGCACCAGGGAAATACAGATCAAAACCACAGGGAGACCCCACCTCACACCAGGCAGAATGGCTGAAATGAACAAGTCAGGAAACGACAGATGCTGGCGAGGATGCGGAGAAAGGGGGACCCTCCTCCGCTGTTGGTGGGAACGCAAGCTGGTGCAGCCACTCTGGAAAACAGCATGGAGGTTCCTCAGAAAGTCAAAAATAGAACTACCCTATGGCCCAGCAACCACACTACTGGGTATTTATCCAAAGGATAGAAACATAGTGATCTGAAGGGGCACGTGCACCCTGATGTTCATAGCAGCAACGTCCCCAATAGCCAAATATGGAAAGAACCCAGATGTCCACTGACAGGTGAACGGATAAAGAAGATGTGATACATGTACAACACACACACGTGCACACACTGGAATATTACTCAGCCATCAAAAAGAACGAACTCTTGCTATTTACAACAACATGGATGGAACTAGAGGGTAACGTGCTGAGTGAAATACATCAATCAGCGAAAGATAATTATCATATGATCTCCCTGATACGTGGAATTTAAGAAACAAGGCAGAGGATCATAGGGGAAGGGAAAGAAAAACAAAACAACACAAAAACAGAGAGGGAGGTGAACCGTAAGAGACTCTTAACTACAGAGAACAAACTCAGGGTTGCTGGAGGGGAGGTGGGAAGGGGGATGGGGTAACTGGGTGGTGGGCATTAAGGAGGCACTTAAACTAATAAACGTCGGGTGTTGTGTTCACCTGATGAATCACTAAAATCTACCTCTGAAATGAATAATACAATATATGTTAATTAAACTGAATTAAAATAAAATTTATAAGTTAAATAAAAAAGATCTGATGGGCAGAGACTAGACTCTGAGGTTACAGGTGAGAAGGACATGAGTTTGGGCTGCAGGGTGGAAAAAGCAATGGAGAAAAGCAGGTGCATCTCAGAGATGTTTGGGAGAAATCCGCAGGGTTTGGTAATTGCTTAGACTGGAGACAGGGCGAGGAACACAGTGTTGTGTCAGTGTGACTCCCAGGGCTGCTGGATGGATGGCTGACGGTGAACTCACCCAGACAGCTGGAAGGAAACTTCACACAACAGCTCAGAGAGCTAGCCTCAGCCTGCTCAACTCTGAAAGGCAATTCAAGGACTCTGTCCTCTGTCCCCCAAGTGGAGACATAGCACACAGGGGTGGGGGACGCTCATGCTGTGGAGAGCAGGGCTGATGCAAGCTGTCAGTGCTGGGTCGGAAAACTCTAGGCTATTAACGATGGCTGGCGTTGAGATCGGAGAGCAGAAATGCAGCCCAGGTGGGCTTCAGGAGGACTTGGAGCCCAGGCAGGGGCCATGGGAGCCAGTTACAATCAGCGCAGCTATGTGTGGAGACAGGCTGCGTGGCCAGACATGAGCACGGGCTCTGAAGAGATAAAGCTGTGTTTGAATCCTGGGTCTGCCCTTACCTGGACATGCATGTCAGCCTCCTGAGCCTCTCATCTGCGGATTGCAGGTAGTGATGGCGTATACCTCAGAACGAAGGCCGAATGAGGCCGTGGGGTACATGACTGAGTGCAAAAATTCACACGTGGCAGGTAACCACCAATATTAGTGTCATTATTATTTCCACAAGGAGAGCAAATATCAGACACAATACTGACGTGGGGCCAAAGGCCGGGGCAGCATTCAGGGAATGTCTGATGTCAAATGGTCATGGGAGAAAGAACAGGCAAGTGGGCAGCGGCAGGAGGCTGGGGCTTGGCTCAGATTTCTGGGCTCGACAACAAACAATCACGCCGGCACACTTGTCGAAATCCATGGAGCAGCCCTTGTGAGGTTGTCCCTGCTCTGGATTTACAGAACGAGTCCAACCTCGGCCATTGCCAGCAGCCCTTGTGTCTGGCTTGCAGGTGTGTTTCGTTCGGGCCACACAAGGGTTAATTTAAAAAAAAAAAAAGCTTCCTTTATTATTTATTTATTTATTTTTAAAGCTTTTATTTATTTATTTCAGTGAACGAGAGAGAGCATGTGCGTATGAGCGAGTGGGGGGAGGGGCAGAGGCAGACGGACAAGCAGATTCCGTGCCGATTGCAGGGCCCAGCGTGGGGCTTGATCCCACGACCCTGAGGTCAAAATCAAGAGTCCAGTGCTTAACTGACTGAGCCACTCAGGTGCCCCTCTGTTATTCGTTTTGTTTTAGTGAGCAATAAACATTTAGTTACTTATTTATTTTAAAGATTTTATTTTTAAGTAAGCGCTACTCCCAATGTGGGGCTTGAACTCACGACCCCAAGATCAAGAGTCGGGTGCTCTACTGACTGAGCCAGGCAGATACCCCATAAAGAAACCATAAACATTTAAAACTTGGATTTGGGGGCACCTGGGTGGCTCAGTGGGTTAAGCTGCTGCCTTCGGCTCAGGTCATGGTCTCAGGGTCCTGGGATCGAGTCCCGCATCGGGCTCTCTGCTCAGCGGCGAGCCTGCTTCCCTCTCCCTCTCTCTGCCTGCCTCTCTGTCTACTTGTGATCTCTCTCTGTCAAATAAATCAATTAAAACTTGGATTTGCCACGACTAAATCAGAACTTCCACGTTCCACTGAGAGGCCTGAAGATCTGACCAAGCTTGGGTTCACATCCCAACCCAGCCACAGTGGCCAGGATCCAAGAGTGGGCATATACTTGCTGACTGGAGTCCTGGGGTGACTCTTCCCCTGTCCTCTGACCTGCTGAGCCTTCTAGAATTCAGAGTCTTTGGGCTCCGTCTCTAAAACAGTGGTTTACTAAGTTCCAGCTGGGAACACTGTCCTGCGCCCATCTGGATAAGGTGGATAACCACCACCCATATTGGCCATTGACACTATTTTCCAAATTCACACAACCATGGATGAAGGCACACACGTGCTTGTACTAAACAGAGCTAATTATTAGAAGTTTTCTTGTCTTTTTCTCCAGAATTGTTCATGGCAGTCTTAAGCTTGTCTGTGCTAGAATCGGGCATCCATATCCAAGTCAGCTTACATTTCTCTCTCTGGTTTCTAATGTGAAGGCATCCAGGTGTTTTTGCCACCTGAATGCTCTAAGAAGCACCTGGCTGTAAGTTCTTGATCAAAAGAGTCAGAACTCTTCTGGACCCTGAGGGAAATGTCTTTGGATAATCCCTCTTTCCAGTCCCCCCTCAGTGAACCTGTGCGTTGGTGAAGAGACACATATGAAGAGCCTGCCTCTTCGATGAACACAAAACAAAACAAAAGGCAATGAAAAGAGTAGAGAGGGATGTTGTTTGCCCCAATCGCAAAACCAAAGACTTGCGGATTTCACTTACCCGAGGACAGCGTGTTTTCTTAAATATTCTGTAGTGATTATTTGGCAAAATCTCAAAAACCTTTTTTAACACAAGTTCTTTGGTCAATAAATACCAGAAGTGAAATGTCCTGGAGGGGGCGGAGATTTATGATCCTAGCACAACAAACACACCCATAAATCAGCCTGGGAAAGCCCTCAGGTAGCCGATGCAGCGTTTTGCTGCCCTCAGCAGAGGCCATGAGTGAGCGTGTGGGGTCCTGGCTGGCCGGGCTCTGTGGGGAGAAGGACTGGCTTTCAAAGACCCCCTTTATCCAGCTGTGAAGGAATGAGCACTTTTTGGTTTGGATAGCTGAATTTTTCTCTCCAGTTTACATTCACTGGGAATTTAAATTTTTCTGTTGCTCCTAAGTCTTTCCAAAGACAGTCCTCACAGTGGGGAAGCTGAGAGCCAGGTTCGAATCCCTACTTGACTGCCCGGCCCTGTGAGCTTGGGCATCTCTAACTTGATCCGACATTTCACATCCTTATCTGAGAATTGCACGTAATAATACTTACCCTCCTAGGGCTGCTGTTTGGACTGAATGAGATGAACAATGTGCAGATAGCTTGGTGCCTTGCCAAGGGAAAACACTTGATACAGTTTTATTTTTATGGTCAATATGTATGAGGTTCATGGCACAATATAGGTCTTCTATGAATTACTCTTGGTGCTTTCAAAGGTGCTAATTTAAGGGACCATGTAAATGATGCGCCAAAATAAATACTAGCTTCCTCCAGATGCAAAGCCTGACCGAAGTCTTTGCGCAGTGTATCTTGATAGAGAGTCCAGTTTTGATAACTGGGCTTCTCCTGGCTCCAAGATCCAGGGTCACCTTGAACTTCCATTTGTCTACTCTCTGTTCCCACCCACCACTCAGCACAAGACTCTCAATCTATTCCTCCAACTCAGACCACATTTAAATGTTGGAGTTTCTCTACCCTGATTCTGTGCCCTTCTCTCCTCCCTCCTCTCTCCTTCCCTCATCTCTCCCCTTGCTCTTCTCTTCGCCTTTCCTCCCTCCATGCCCTTCTCTCCGTCTGCCCTCCCTACGGATCTTCAGTTCTCTGGTTTCAGTTACTATGGACGTGTGCCTGTGGTCCCAAATGATGTCCCAGCCCCGTCCTCTGGATTCCAGGTATCCATATCTAGAGAGAGCCTGCGCTGACATTTCCGCTAAGGAGTCTCAGACTCAACATTTCCCAGACATGTTTCTTCATCCTTCTTTGCTGTTTGGGCACTTCCTTCCAGCTTCCGACGTGTGCCAGGTGTAGGCAGGAGGCTGAGGAGGCATCAGTGCGAGTCAGACAAGTCCTGAGCTTGTGGAGCTCACACCTGGTTGGCCTTTGGAGCCCCTTATCCTGGTAGGTGTCACCAACAATGTACCGGTCACCCAGGGTGAGTATCTGGGAGTCCGGTTGGATGCCCCCCTTTCCCTGCATGCAAACCACCACCTTGCCCCGTGGATTCACTTCCGAAGTACCTTTCTCGTCTGCTGCCCTCTGTTTCGACAGCCTCCATCCTATTGAAAACCACTCTCATCTGTCCCCCAGATGTCACGACAGACAACCCTTCCCTGGAACCCCGTGTGTCTCCCCACCATCTCCCACAGAGCCTCAGGAGTAGTTTCAAGTATACAAGTCTGGTCATGTGATCCTCCAGCTTAAAATTGTTCCACAGCTCCCCTGGCTTTTAGCATACAACCCAGCATCTTTATATGGCTTAGAATATCCTGACTGCTCAGACTCCTGCCCACACCCCCGCCGCGTTTCCAGCTCACGTCTTCCTCCCTTTCTGTGCTAGACACTACGTTCCTATGGTTCTCCACTATGCTGTGATCTCCCCGGATGCCCAGCTGTTCCCTGTGACCTGGTCCCTATTCCTCCACTCAGACTCAGGTCGCAGCTGAAATGTGACCTTCTCTGGGATGCGTCCTTGACCGCCTACCCTATGTCTACACTCCTGCACCACCCCGGGTTTCTTCTTTGTAAGCTCTTGGTGCACGTGTGGTCATTTAATGAGAATGCGGTGAAGCCTTGGGCCAGTGCTTCCTTGTGGATGGCTTGGATCACCTTTGGAGCAAGCATGTGAAAAATGCAAATTTTCAGGGGTCCTCACACTGAATCAGAATCCCAGAAAGTGGGTTCTGTAAATTTATATATATATATATATATATATATTTTTTTTTTAAAGATTTTATTCATTCATTTGACAGACAGGGATCACAAGTAGGCAGGGAGGCAGTCAGAGAGAGAGGAGGAAGCAGGCTCCCTGCCGAGCAGAGAGTCTGATGTGGGACTCGATCCCAAGACCCTGAGATCATGACCTGAGCTGAAGGCAGAGGCTTTAACCCGCTGAGCCACCCAGGCGCCCCTGTAAATTTATGATCTTAAGGGGCTTCTCCACAGATTCATAAGCACAACAGAGATGGAGCACTGTTGCCCACGGAATAAGAGAAGAGCCCCTGATCTTGACCCGACCAGGCAGACAGGGCAGTCGGATGAAGCAGTGTGTGGACAAGGTAGAGGCCCTCAGGATGCCCTAGGGAGCCTCTCTCTCCTCAGGTTCTCTGCTCTTATGGCACGGCTCAGATTTCCAGCTGTCTCATGATCACTTGACAAGCACATATTTCACAAAAAATGGAGAATTTTCTATAACTGTCAGCATGAGCAGACTTCCTATTTCCTATCCCGGGGGTCTGCCACATAGATTACTCTGCTCAGGGAGCCTTCTGACACTCGCATAAGCCTTATGACAGTAACAACCCCGTTATCCAAAGTTATGGGGATGGAAGAGGCAAATGGACAAGGCCGGTGTTTATCTATGAAATCTCGCTTCCTTTCAGGGGTATTTCCATCCATGACATCTCTTCTACTGTTCTTCTGAACAGCTGCTGAGATCTTTGGTGTAGCCCAGAGATCAGGGGTTGTCAACTGACATCTCCTGCCGATTACACCACCCTGGAGATGTTTCTTCACCTCTCTGGAATCCAGATTTCTCCTGTGTAGAAAAATAGCAACAACAATAAACAAGTAAGATGCTGGCTTAGAGGGGAAGTGAAATGTGTGAAAGTCTGGACACAGGGAGGCCTCCCCAGGATTGTTAGTGTCCTTCCCCACCCCCTCTGCAAAGTGCACGTCATTCCTGGACATGCCGGAGGCCAGCCCTGCTCTGACGCCATGTCACTCCTGCCTCCGCATTGTAAACACTCATCGTCGTCATCGCTGAATGAGGCAGTAGCGCTCCTTGCTTGGTAAAGAACTCCAAGAGGTTTTTATCTCATTTCACACTTTCCCCCAAATTGATGTGATACCTAACTTCATTTTCCATGGAAGGAAATTGAGAGGCTTAGAATTGTCAGGTTCTTTCCTATAACCAACTGGCAAGCTCTCTGGATGCAGATCTTGACTCTGCTGCTTACCGGCTGCGTGATGTGGGAACCACACTCACACCATCCCGGAAGACGTTGCTCACTTGCTTGCCAGGCCCGAGTGTAAGGATGTGATCAGACCTTCCCTTCCCCTCACCTTATGATCGTGATCTTTATGCTGCCAGTGAGAAGACAGGCAGAGTGAAGGAAGCCTGATGGCCCAGAGCCCACTATTGGGAAATGGCCTTAGGACAGAGGAGTCAGGCCTGGGACTGTCATCACGACCGCCATGGTTGAGTTTTCGGAGTCTCTGTTACATATGTTAACAGAAATACGGGTGATTAGAGCCAGTACCACCCCTTGGGGATAGAGAGGAAAATTAAGCAAGGCTGAGCAGGTCAGTGTCTAGCATAGCACCTGGCCATGGAAGCGTGAAGATGTGTTGTTTCACGCTGGCTCAAGGCAGTACTTGGGGCTTCGCTGGATGTCTCCCTTCACCATGGTGGCCGAATGTAAGTAGTGGCCTTGCTCCTGCTTGTGCAGCCTGGCCATTGGCCCTTATGCTCCAGCCTGGCCACTGGCTTTGCCAGGTGCACAGTTCTGCTGGTAGTGATTTGGCTTCAGCTCCCACGGATCACCATAGGCCTTTGGCTGTGGCTTCCATGCGTTGGTTAGAAAGATAAGGAGGGGTACCTGGGTGGCTCAGTTGTTAAACATCTGCCTTTGGCTCGGGTCATGATCCCAGGGTCCTGGCATCGAGTCTGGCATCGGGTTCCCTGCTCAGCGAGAAGACTTCTCCCTCTCCCACTCCTCCTGCTTGTGTCCCCTCTCTCACTGTGTCTCTCTATCAAATAAATAAATAAACTCTTTAAAACAAAGGAAAGAAAGGTATGGAGGGAGGAAGACTGAGAGAGACTGTGAGAGCCTGGCTTCAGGACGTCTACCTGCTGTAGGTGCTTTGGAAGGAACTAGGTCCTCACTCTCCCCCCTCTCCTGCTGTCTCTCCTTCCCTAGTCCCTACATGTTGTAGACTCTTTGTAGAGCCAGGTCCTGATTCTTTTTCTCCATCTGGCCCAGGACCTCCCCATGTCTCACCGGGATAATATGGCAGCCTTCTGAATGGCTTTCTACATCCGGACTCTAAACCAGGAGTCAGCAAACTACAGCCAGTGACCAAATCTGGCCCTGGGCCAATTTTTAGCTAAGAATATTTCTACACTCTTAAAAGTTTGTAAAAACCAACCAAACCGAGAGTAAAAATAAAGAAGAACAGGAAACAAACCCCATAAAGCCTGAAGTATTTATGATCTGGCCCTTTTCAGATCCTACTTGCTGACCCTTGCTCTCGACCACTCCTCACCTTGTAATGTAACTGTCTTTTTACCTAGCTCCACGGGCCCCACCCCACCAACCCAGCACATCTTATCACCACCCTGCTCAAAAACCTTTAAAAACACCTTTATGTGGAAGAAAATCACCCTGGAGGTGATCTGAGAAAATCTGGATCCAAATCCCAACACCACTGTTGATGAGCTACATGGTCCCCTGAGCCTATTTCCTCATCTGTGCAACGCAGATAGCCGTGGTGCCAATCTATAGATTACTAGGGACCCAGCAGCCAGGAGGGGTAAAAAGACCCTCCAAGCTGCAGAGAGCTCTTCCAAGGATGAGATTCTTCGGTGACTCTTTTGTTCATGGGGTGGCGTCCACATCCCAGAGCTTGCATTGCTCTCCCATTTTCTCCCCAACTTCATTCCTTGGGATTCTGTACATGACCTGCCTCCATGCACCTCTGTTCTCACCCTCTGTCTTCTTGTGTCCTCTCCCATTGAGTCCTACCTGATCATCAAGATTCATACTCAGGTGGCACGAAGTACATGGTTGAACATGCCTCCCTCGTGTAGTTCCTGGAATGTGTGTGGGGACACAGAGATGTGGCTTCCTCTGCTCTGTGACTGCTCTCCAGGCCCACTGAGGCCATTAACCATTGCAATCTGTGAGCCAGTCTTAATTCTTCTCCTTTTCTTTTCTTTTCTTGTTCTTTTTCTTTCCAGCACTCCAACATGAAACAGCTCCTGCTGTGCCGTAAAAATATTTTGGCTGTCTCCCTCTTAAAAACTTTCTAAAAATACACAGAGGCATCTCACGTGCATACATGGCTGGCTTTGATGATTGCCTTCCAGGTGACAGAAATACAACCCAAGCGTGTGTCCCTCCTGTGGACCAGCGTGAGCAGCTCTGGGTCCAGGGGTTCCCGGGAGAGGCTGGTAAGGTGGCAGCGGCGTTAACGCAGAGCAAGAGTTCACCTGTCTGCCGGGCCCTTGAAATCCTGCCCAACTCTAGTTTGTTTGTAGAAGTTGGAAGGAGGAACGTGACTTAAAGGAAAGTAGAATGTGATTCATCCCCTTCTTTTGTGTTTGAAGATCTGCTGAAAGAAATAAGTTTTGAAATTTTTGCCCCTTTCAAGCACTGGGTTTCTTGTCTGAACTTGGATAAACTTTTGTTTCATGGCATCCTGGAAGATCACTGGGCAGGAAGCCAGTGAGACAAGGTTCTAATTGCCACCTGCCACGAACTTCAGACAAGTCACGGCTTGCCTCCAAACCTCAGTCTCTTTATCTAAACATGGAGATGCTTTAATTAAATGACTTCTCTGACCTTTTCCAGCTGTAAAGTTCCATAATCTATCAGCTACTATTTAAGACATCATGCAGGTTTAGAAAACAAGAGAGATCCTTTCAGCACTAATAGTTACAACTTTGCAGGATGATGGATGTGGCTCCTATTTCATATCCTCTTCACCGCTGGGCAGGGTGCAGCGGCCACAGCAGAAGAAAATGTGTGTTTATTCCGTGGTCTTGGTGTGTTGCATGTTTATAACATACATTTGTGGTTGAGATAGTTCCCGTTATATAGAAGATAACACTGAGGCTACATGAGGTTGAAATTAATGTTCAAACTCTTATCAGTGACATAAGCCCATTCTTCCTAAAAGGGCCCCAATCTTATTAAGCATCCCCAAAGCAGACCTTCAACTTATTGGTCCTTCAGGTAATTCTGGTGTGTGATACAAATTGTTATTTATGACACATTTTTAAAAAGATTTATATATTTTTCTTAGAGAGTGGGGGAGGAGCAGAGGGAGAGGGAGAAAGAGAATCTCAAGCAGACTCCCTGCTAAGCACAGAGACCGAGGCAGGGCTTGATCCCAGGGCCCTGGGATCATGATGTGAGCCAAAATCAAGAGTCGGACAGTTAACCGGCTGAGCCACCTAAGCACCCCTATTTATGATACATTGTTAAATGAGGTAAACCTATTTTGGATTGCAATATATCACTGCTTATGATCTTTTGATACTTACAATTAGGCTGTAATTGTAATAGGGCTTGCTTACTCTGTACCTAATTAAGTGAAGCCTCATTCAGACTTTTGTAATTGAATATTTTCACAAAATCAAGACTCCTCAAGGAGCACCCCGATTCATGCATTCTTGCCCATCTTAGTTATTCTAGGTAAAAGGCTTTCATCATCAATGATTTTGGAATATCAGACAAAAAGAAGGGGGTTCGGAGTCTACAGGAGGACTTTGCATAGCCTATCACACACAGGTGGGCATTTGGAATCTCTAGGAGGATGCTACAATTTGCTCCCTTTCCCAAAGTATTTCACATCAGGACCCCCTTATCATTACACCAGTATCCAACGAAATCAATACTTCTCTGACTTAATTTCTCTCATTGGCCCTGCACTGTGGTGTTTAGTTTCAATGTTAAAAAAAAACCACGACTATTTGCTACATTTTAGACACTTTGTGGTTTCCAAAAACCACTTTAACTCGCTTGGTTTTAAAATCTAAGAGGAACTTCTCAAACCCAATACCCTAAAAACAAATAATCAAGTCAAAAAAAAAAATGAGCAGAAAGCATAACCAGACACTTCTCCAAAGAAGACATGTACATGGCTAACAGACACATGAAAAAAATGTTCAACATCACTAGCCAATTGAGGAAATTCAAATCAAAACACACTGAGATACCACCTTACATCAGTTAGAACAGCAACAATTAATAAGACAAGAAACAACAAGTGTTGGCGAGGATGTAGAGAAAGGGGAACCCTCTTACCTTCTTGGTGGGAATGAAAATTGATACAGCCATTTTGGCAAACAGTATGGAGCTTCCTCAAAAAGTTAAAAATAGAGCTACACTATGACCCAGCAATTGTGCTACTGGGCATTTATCCCAAATATACCCACCTAGTTACCGGGTAGTGAAAAGAAAGGACACGTGCACTCCAATGTTCATAGCAACAATGTCCACAATAGGCAAACTGTAGAAAGAGCCGAGATACCCTTAAACAGATGAACGGATAAAGAAGATGTAGTCCATAGATACAATGGAATATTACTCAGTCATCAGAAAGGATGAATACGCAAATTTTTCATCAACATGGATGGAACTGGAGGAGATTGTGCTAAGTGAAATAAGTCAAGAGAAAGTCAATTATCATATGGTTTCACTTATTTGTGGAACATAAGGAATAGCATGGGGGACATTAGGAGAAGGAAAGGAAAAAAGAAGTGGGGGAAATCGGAGGGGGAGATGAACCATGAGAGACTATGGACTCCAGGAAATAAACTGCAGATTTCAGAAGGGAGGGAGGCAAGAGGATGGGGTAGCCTGTCACCAAGTATTAAGAAGGGCACATGTTGTAATGAGCACTGGGTGTTACACACAATGAATCACCGAACACACATCAAAAACTTATGATGTACTGTATAGTGACTAACATAACTAATAAAAAATTTATACATATTAAGTAAATAAATAAATAAAAAAATAAAATGACCTTGAGAGATAGGATATGGTTTGGTTACTCCAGTGTATTCACGTGGCAATGAAATTTTCAGTGCATGATGGTGTACAGAACAAATGCTGCAACGTTCCCTCACTTTCCCGAACACATCAGGCAGGTGGAGAAAACATTAGTAAGATATATTAAACACATAGAGGTGCTCTTAAGTAGGAATGGAGACTCCAAATATCAAGAAAGGCGATATTTTGTAAGAAAAAGGCACCTGTGGTGCTTAGCAGCATCTGAGTCCCTGAAGTGCAAGGAGGTGCTGAGAAAAGCCCAGCCCCAAGCATGAGGCTGGGCCAAGGCCACTGAGTCCTAGGAAGGGCCAGAGCAGCATATGGGAGTCTGGGCATGGCTGAGGACTGCACTTAGGCTGTGAACTTGCAGTGAGGCTGCAAGTCTGCTCCCTGAGCGCCACTTCTGGAGTTTGTACTGCTCTGTGTCTGTCTCCCAACCAAGAAGTGTGGCTTCGGTCCTGGTGCATGGACTTGAGCAGTGCCTTCTGCCCACTCCAGGGTCTGGAGCCACCAAAGGGGTGGGGCCTGTCTTCAGAGAAGCCCAACATGTGGGGTTGGATCCAGACTGAGACACGTGCAGAACCTGTGATTAAAAGCCATGAGGATGTGCCCTGGGACTTCTTAGGACCCAAAGAGAAGAAATTCCCCAGGGTGACACTGACCTCATAATCAAGACTCACAGAACCTGAAGGAAGATGAAGCCCACGGAGGACAAACAAGAAAGCAGAGAGTAGAAGACTATTCACAGGATGAAAAGAAAAGATCACTAAGGAATCCAAGAAGAAATTTACAACATTTGAATATCCAGAAAGAAATAAAAGAGGGAGAATAGCCAGGAGAGAAGGAAAGAAGACTGTGGGGGAAAGGAAAGCTTGAAACATTGGCAAGGAGTTAGAAAAAGCAATGGTAGTTTCCATATATAAAAATAAATTTGGGGCACCTGGGTGGCTCAGTGGGTTAAGCCTCTGCCTTCGGCTCAGGTCATGATCTCAGGGTCCTGGGATCGAGCCCCGAATCAGGCTCTCTGCTCAGCAAGGAGCCTGCTTCCTCCTCTCTACCTGCCTCTCTGCCTACTTGTGATCTCTCTCTCTGTCAAATCAATAAATAATAATAATAAAATAAATTCTACCACTCTGCCTATTTGTGCTCTGTCAAATAAATAAATAAAATCATTAAAAATAAAATAAAAAATTTTAAAAAGTAAATTCTTTTGAAAATAAGGTACCTTATATGATGGGGATTATGGAGTGTATTTATCATGATGAACACTGGGTGATTAGAATAAAAGTTAAAAAAAAAAGGAAAGGAAAGAAAGTACCTTCAAAGATGTTCTTGACATAGGAACTCTCCAAGACCATAGCAGTGCAAAGAGAGAACTATCTGAAAATGTTGGGACATAGACGATGACCCACCCAGAAGCCACAACATATGGGGTTCTAGAAGAGAATGGGTAGAGCCGAGCTCAGGGCATGTTTAAGGAATATCTGAAGATGTGCTGTTCGGACATTCTAAAAACTGGCTGATGCCATCTAGGGAAAAAAACCTCCAAACATAACACATACAAAGGAGATTCCCACAACATATCAGAGGAAATTTGGAAAAAAAAAATCCTGCAATGGAGCCAAAATTACATTGACACCAGACTTCTCATCAGTGGCGTCAGATACCCGAAGAATAATTAAGCTATATATTGGCAGAGATAAGAGATTTCTGTCATGAATTTCTTATTCTCCCCATGTCGTTTTTAAGAGGGAGGATAGTGTAAAATAAAGAAATTGAAGGCACATACACACCAGGAAGTTGACCACAGCGTCCCCCTGAAGGAACAGGAAATCCTAGAACGAGCTCCACATATTACTGTCCATGGACCAGATCCAGGTCACCGCCTAGTTTTGCGTGGTCTGTGGGGCAAGAATGGGTTTTACGTTTTTAAGTGATTGAAAAGAAATAAAAGAATAAAATTTTGTGACACATGAAAATGATATGGAATTCAAGTTTCAGTGCCCATACATAAAGTTTTATTGGAGCACGACCAAATCCATTTGCTACATAGTGTCTAGGGCTGCTTTTAAGATACAAGGACAGAGCTGAGTTGTTGTGACAGAGACCACAGGGTCCACAAATCCTAAACTGTTTGGGATCTGGGCGATTACAAAAATGTTTGCCAACCAAAAGGATGTACATTAGTAAGAAGAAACATGAACCCTGATAAACAGAATTGGATGTAAGAGATGAAAGCAAACCATACAATCAACAAAAATTTTGAGGATTCTAAATAAATCATGACATAGCAATTATTATTTAAAAAAATTAAAATGTGTGAAAACAAATTGCAACTACATTTCCAACAGCAATGTCACAGAGAGTTTTTGGAAGGAAGTGAATGCTCTGTGCAGATTGTCTTGCTTAGGAAAGCAGAGGTACTAATAATGTTATGTCTTTTAGAGAAAAGATCTCTAAATATGTAGGTTAATTTTTTTGAGAAACATTGAAAAATAAAGGAAGTTATGATTTACAAATCAGTAGGCACTTAGCAAAAGGATTAAAAGAAACTTTAATCATCTAACAGGAGAGGAGGGAAAAATAAGAAAGCAAGGAGAAGTATTGCAAGTAGAAAACATGAAATAAGGCAGAAATAAGTCCAACATTGGAACAATTCCAGCTTAAAACAAGTTAAACTCACCTAAAATGGACCTACTAAAATAGGAAAAAAATGCTGTCTGGGAGAGACAGAGCAGAACAAATGACTCCAAGGACTGGGAACGGTGGAAAAAGACTGCCACCAAACCCCTCACCTAATGAAAGCAGGTGTGTCAAGGCTAATCTCAGAAAGAGGGTATTCAAAGGGACAAAGAAGAAGATGCTAGTGATGAGAAGACGACCAGGTATAGGTTAAGAACTTGCAGTACCTGCTAAAAGGATTGAAACATTTTGACTCTGCAGGACTCACCAAAACAGTCTGGTGGTCTGATTGCAGCAATGTGGTGACTGCTTTGGTCGTGGAGTCTTCGTTCTCTGGAAAGAAAAAAAAAAAAAGTGGGAGAGACTGGGTGCCTGGCAAGAAGGCTGGGGAGGGGGAGATGCTCAGTCCTCTGAGCACAGTCCTGACTTGGGTTCTCAACTGGGAGGTCCTGACCTGAGCTCGGCTCACAGACAGCATGGGTGATCCACCACAATGCACGGGGACAAACAAATGTCCCTTGGAGTTCTACTTTCTAATTCTCAGGATAAAGACGGCCCCAGCTGGAATTCTTAGACACAAGTCTTCCTTGATCATATGTGAACAAGGACAAACTCAAGATAGAAGCCCAGAGATGTCAAGGAATGAAGCGTCCATGGAAAGGGATGGTGTGGGACAGTGGGTGCTGGGCGCCTCGCGGTCCCACTTCTGCTCCAGCCAGGTCTGGTGCCTGCCTCCAGGCTCCCTCTTTTTTCAAGGTTCCTTGCTTCTTGGTTATCCCTCTGGTTTCTTATTGTTCTGTGACCCTAGTTTGCATGATGCCTATTTTGGGAGGAGGGAGGAGCCTTAGACTGAATACATTTTTGTAACATCCTTTCCCTCTGTGAGTTGGTGTATACATTTTATGTTGTATCTAGCAGCTGTCCCACACAGAGACACTTACATGCCTGCCATGTGTCAGTTTCAGTAGAGAAATTAACCTCTTACTTGTGTTACATCTTTTCCATCACTATTTGACCTAAGTGTATTAGAGACACTTATGGAGGTTGGGTATTTCCCTTCCCTTCCCTTCCCTTTCCTTTCCTTCCTCCCTCCCTTTCCTTCCTTCTTTCCTTCCTTCCTTCCTTCCTTCTTCCTTCCTTCCTTCCTTCCTTCCTTCCTTCCTTCCTTCCTTCCTTCCTTTTTCTTTCTCTTCTGGCAGTTCATTCAAGTTTTGTTTTCTGCATTTGGGGAGTTATATTATCCGATGCTGGGCTAAAAAGCTTCTTCTGTCCCAAGATTCACTCTCCATTCCTTCCGGACTAGCAGGGACTCTATGTTGTTGGAAGGAGCAATGGCTTCAAATTAGAAATAGTATTTCCCCCTGAAAAAACAGAAAACAGGAACTGTTATTGGGGATCTGGGCATATTGGAACCCTTGTATTTTGTGGGTAGGTTTATAAAACGGTGTAGTCGCTGTGGAAAATCAAATGACAGTTCTTCAAATAATTAAACATGGCATTGCTATATGATGCAGCAATTCTACCTCGGATAATATGCCCAAAATAATTGAAAGTGGGGACCTGGGCACATATTTGTACACCAGTGTTCACAGCAGCATTATTCTCAACAACCAAAATGTGGAAACAACACAAATGTCCATCAAAAGATGAAGGGAGAAAAATGAAGTATTAGTCAGCCTTAAAAAAAAGAATGCCAGCCTAAAAAAAAAAAAGAATGACCTTCTGATCCATGACGTAGTATGGCTGAACCTGAAGGACATGATGTGGAGTGAAGTATGTCAGACCAGGAGGACAGGCACTGTATGGCTCCAATGACATGAGGCACCAGAAATAAGCACATTCATAGAGACAGAAAGTTGGAGCATGGATGCCGGGTCTGGGGGTGGAGGAAATGGGGAATTATTGCTTAATGGGTACACGGTTTTTGGTTCAGGCTGATGATAAAGTTCTGGAGACGGGTGGTGATGCTGGTGGCACAATGTGAATGCCACTAGATCATACGTGTAAAAATGGTTAAATGGTAAATTTTATGTCCTGTATCTTTTACCACATTAAAATTATTGTAAGAAATCATGTTTTCTGACATATTTGGTAATAGGATGTAAGCAAGTATACTTCAGTGGGCTTAGAGTCAGCGGGCACATGATTGTCTTGCCCTTCCTTCCTTCTTCCTTCCTTCCTTCCTTCCTTCCTCTCTCCCTCCCTCCCTCCCTCCCCCCCCCACCCAACTGCATGTAATTCCCCACACCCCCACCGTGCCATCTCCTGGGTGGGGCTGTAACTCAGCAGGCCCACGTTCCTCCCCTCTGCAGAGCACACGGAGGACATCCGCAGGTCCTCACTGGGCTCAGGAGTCCTGGACCAGACACTGGTATGAGGGACCCATGGAGGCCTGACTCAGATCAGCTTTCACTTTGTCAGAACTCCTTCATCAGGCCCCAATTTCATGACGTGATTTTACTGGAATGCAGCAGGAATGGCAGCACATTCTAGAACTAATTGCATTCAGCTTTAAAGCCCGGGACCAGCTGATATACACAGTGCTGGGCAGGAGAGTCAGAGTTGCCGGGCTGGGCATCACACCCCTGTGACCTCCTGCACTCCTTCTACTTTTTCCCAGACCTCTTCCCCACGCGAGCTCCCTAGCACCCTCATTCTCCTGCGCTCACCTACCCCTTTCTCAAGTGAGGGATTTCCAGCCCCAGGGTGGTGCCTCATCTCATAACAGGTGACATACCTCGTAACAGACAGCACTAAGATCACAAGTGGCTCCGTCAGTCTTTGGGTTTGTTTGTTTTCTTCTTTCTGGATCTGCTCCCCTCCTTTCAAGAAAACATCTCCTATGACTCTTTCAGGATTCTGGCCCTTTTTTCCCCACAAAGACTGCCTGGGAGCTTATCCTTATCAGGTGAAGAAGAACTCAAGAACCGCATCGCGCGTGCGCGCGTGTGTGTGTGTGTGTTTTAAGATTTTATTTATTTATTTGAGAGAGCAAGCGAGCAAGAGAGAGAGCGCACACAAGCCGGGTGAGGGGCAGAGGGGGAGGCAGACCTCCTGCTGAGCAGGGACCCCAATGACACACTAGATCTGGGGGACTCCAGGATCATGACCTGAGCCGAAGGCAGACACTTAACTGACTGAGCCACCCAGTGCCCCAAGAACTGCATTGTTTTTAGTGGAAACTTACCCTTCTGCTTAAAAATCTTCTCAGTGGATGTCATTCGAAGGCTGAAGTTTCTCTGCATACTCCAGAAATCGACCCATGTCCCAAATCCCACCTGTCCTCCATGAGAGGTCAAAATCCACCAGAGTGGGAAGCTTTTGTTTGTAATATTTGTTGTCCCGCAAATAACAACCCTCTCATCTCTTTTCTTCTCTCCTTTTCCACTGCCCAGATGCGTCTTAATTGTTGCCTGAAATTCTCCAACCATTTTCGTAAATCATGATATATGCATTTATTGAAGAAGGAACATGCTGGTTGAAGCCCTGTGCTGTTCCCTGGGAATTGTGAGGCACAACAAGACAAAGTCTTGGTTCTCTACCAACTCACAGTCTAGTAGGAAGTGTGACTTATAAACCAATCATGAGAATCAATATTTATTAGAGGCTTACTGTTACATACATTGTCATTAATCCTTTACATACTGTAATGTCATTTAATCCTCAAAACAAACAATAATCCTGGGAGGGTATTATAATCAGCCCACTTCATGGGAGGGGTTCAGGTGGGAAAGGAAGGAGGTACAGGGGGATGACAAAGGACACACAATTCCAGTGGGCAGTAAGTCACTTGCATTAGGATGTGAGGCTCACCATGCTTGGTGACATTTTAGGGCAGGCTGCCTGGAGCTGGGGAGAAGCTGGATTTTGGATGCTGAATCAGGGCTCACCAGGGAGAGGGCAGAAAGGACACAGACCCACCTTCTGGAGCTGCTCAGCATGTTCATACGACTGCACACAATTCAGCATTGCTCATCTTTATAGAAAATTGGTGGGGTGGTGGCAAGTGGGGTACAGGGAGGGAAAGCCAGGAGCTGAGGGAGAGAGCTGAGTGGGGTCAGTCAGCTTGTGCATAAGGAGCTTGGGTGGTCTTCTTGAGGGAGATGAAAGGGGCAGACATGTTTTGGGCCGGGCTGCTGTGATGCGTAACGTCTGTCACAGGGCCAGGCACGCAGTAGGTCCTCGGTCCATCCCCGTGAAACAAAGCGATCTGACCGAGAGGCACCTCAGACTCCCAGTGCCGCGTGTGCATTAACACAAAGATCTAAACGGCAGTAAAAGCCAACAATATGTCGATTCCATGCCCATGTCTGTTTTAGACCATTCACGGAATAATTATCAGGACGGCTAACAATGGATGATTTATTATAAATATCAGCTTTGCTGCTTGTTAATTCAGAACCAAAATATTTGCCCATTTCCATCCCAAAGGGAGAAATCTAGTTAGTTTGTTCCCCATGTTATAACTATGAAATTAAATTAAATGAACTGAATGAATTGCAAGGGGGTAAATAAACTAATTTAATTCACACGATGAAGAATAACACTGGATACATCTATAGCTGACTGAAGAAACCAATGAACTATTTTCTCTTTGGACAGCACCAGCCAATAGAGCAGCCACGACCAAAAAAAAAAAAAAAAAAAAATTGTGCGCTCCCGCCTTGGGTGATGATGACAGCGACTTTCTTGCCTTCCAGGAGCTGTTCTTTTCTTTCTTTCTTTCTTTCTTTCTAAGAAATTTTTTAAATATAATTGAGGGAAAGAAGTCCATGAGATTAAAGTTGATGGGCCTCTCCGTCTCCAGTGCACACCTGGAAAATGACAAATGGTTGACCGCAAGAGCACATCCTGACGGACGAATGCCGATAGGATTTCAGGCCTCGGGTCAAGTGAAGTTAGGCTCAAATTTATGGCTGAGTGATCTTCAGCAGCTGACATAGCTCCCACCTCCTCATGGCTAGACCAGGAACCGTAATGGACTACGTCCTGGACCAGACTGAGAACCGAATGAGGCATGGATGTTAAGCACAGCCCCATGCCAGGCACATAAACATGGTACAGTTGTTAGCGCTTCCCGCCTGCTTGAGAGCTAATCTGTCTGGGATGATTGCTCATGCCCTGTTCCCAAAGCCAGGAGGACGGAATTCTTTCAACCACTCTCTCCTGAGCACTTACCCTTTGCCTGGCTTTAGACTCCAGGGGAGGGGTGCTATTAGGAAGATGAATGAGAGCCCCAGGGCAGCCCTACAGAGTCCTATCGTGTAGCAGGAGAGTCAAGGACGGGTCTACACATGGAACAGAAGGGGAATTGACAAGAATGTGCTAGAATGAGAGCTCAGAATCCAGCCAGATTCTCATTAGTGTCTTGGCCTCAAGAAGTCACTGACAGCGAGAGCCTTAGGAAGCCTTAGGAAGCTCTCACTACCATTTCAAGCCCGATGATGCTGATTCCTGGGAAACTGAAGCTGATTCGGAGTAGGCTGGGTGTGATGAGTGCTGCTTTCGGGTGGTCCAGGGGTCAGCATCAGCAGAGAAGAGAGTGCCAGAGAAGACCCGTAGCTAGCTGGGCACCCTGGAGGGGTGTCAGGATCCCAGGCCTGTCCACGTGTGGTACAGAGTTTGCCCCCACACCCCTGGCCTCAGTTTCCACATCTGTGAAGTCGGGAGTGGGAGAAGTTTCCTTCAGTTGTGACAGGGAGCAACTCTAGAGGTACAAGTTCAGCTCTGTTCTCCAGAGAGAGGAAATGAATGCTCATTGGACACGAGCTTTGTGAGCACCAACAGCTGTGTGAACCGAAGTTGGTGCTGGAAAAGAGAAAGCCTGAACCCAAGGAGGACACAGTTCAGGGGGCCAAAAGAGGCACAGGTAATACATAGCAAAGATTTCACAAGTGCAGAAGCATAGAGCAAAGTGCCAGGGAGCTGTAGCCATGGGGAAAAATAGTACCCAGCCTAGCATGGAGGGATCAGCCAAGACTTTCTGGAGATGCTCAAGCCTGCTTTGAGTCATCAGGGACACAGAGGAATCCAGCAGGTAGGAAGTAAGGAATAAGATTATAGCATAAAGCCAGGAGATGCAAGCCTTTGGCACTGCTGGCGTTGAAAGACACAGAGGAGGGCACACAGAAGACCTAGACAAGACTGGAAAGGACATTCTAAGTTTTGGCAATGACCTGGGACAGAGTCCTCTAGGGGCAGGGTGACCTGCGGGTGAATAGTAATTGCAGTGATGCAGAAAAGAGGCCAAATCGGGAAAACTACAGGAGACAATATCTTTAGGATGCTCCAAAGGTTAGGAGAGAGAGGGGTGGCCCGATTCCTGTCTTGAGCCTCCTGGCAGAGACACAAACCACAGCGGTCAGAAGTCTCTGGAAGTGAGATCTTCTGGTTTGGGGCTGCTGGGTGTGATGAACCAGGAAAGTGCTAGAAGACAAGAGGGTAACCTGCAGGTGCAGAGCTCAGGGACAGGCTTCAAGGTGGGAGACACAGATTTGGACACTGGGAAGGCCTGGAGAGAGCGAGGGAGAAGCACAGAGCCAATGACATTTGGTGACATGTAAGTCCCTTTCCTTGTCCCCATCCTCCGCTGTCACCTGGCCATCCCCATGTGCCCCCACATCCTTCCAGCTTGGAGAGCTAAGAGTCTGCTCCTCTCACCTTGTTTAAATATCCATCCCCAAACACAGAGGGAAATCAGTAACAGCTCACAGCCCAGCATTTTATTGAAGTTTTATCGTCCCCAATAAAATACCCCATGTCTATGTTCTTCTTCAAGCTCTCCTACTTCTACACCGATGTTCATGACAGCAGACCAAATGAGCTTCTCCAGAAGAGCCAGTCCTTGGGGGTATAGTGGGCTCTGAGATCCCAGGGCTCCATCTGCCTGGTGTCCACAGAGGGAAGTTGGGCAACAGTGGGCCAGGACCACTCCAGGAAGGCAGCAGATGGCATTTCAAATGTGGACACCCAGTGCCTCTTCTCCCCAGTACATTTGCCCAGAAGGTATCAATGTTTTCATTTGTTTGCCCTGGAGAATGGGATGACGTGATGGCTTCTTCCTCAGAAACCTCACTGGTTCGAAGGAGTCTCCGACATAGGGCACACACCAGCCCTTTGGGACCCCCGAGTCCCCACATGGCTCCGCCTCCAAGCCTGATCTGTTTTTATGGCCTTTTGTCTTAATCCCTGTGTGAGACGAGCCTGCTAGCTTGGCCAGGAGATCTGGGAAGCTGGGGAGGGCAGGACCAGCCGGCATCTCCTCCCTCCCTGTCTCCTGGAGCGGCAAACAGGGTTTGCACCCATAGGTGCTGCAACAAGGTTTGCGGAGATGCTTGTTTCCCCAGAGCAAACCTCCTTGCCTCTGTTCATGCAGTGGTCCCTACTGGGAAGCCACCCCCCCATCTCTGCATTTCGAACCTCTGCCCCTTCACCAAATCCCAGCTCCAGAGTACTTCTCTGTTGAGGTGTTTCCCAGTGTCCCCAGCAGTGGACCCTCTGAATGTCCCTCTGCAACAGACAGCCCATGTTCTGACCAGTGGCCTTTATGTGTATTCCTCCTGTTAAACCAAACGCTGCTATGCCCAGGGCCCAGATGAAGACTTGCGTGGTTCCCGTGTGTTCTCAGAAACATCTCTTGAGGCATAGATTCTTTCTCATGCTCTAGACCTTGCAAATGTGCCAAGTCTCCCAGCACTCTCAAAAGCTCACACAGGCTTGTAATAGGGTACCATCCTGTCTCAGGGCCTCATTGACATGATCCCCTTTTCCAGCCCTGTAGAGGGTGACCTCTTCGTGTCACAGGACCTCTGGCCTTCTGTAGCTGGCATTTACCCTGACATAGCATCTTGGTTGAAACGGTTGACTTAAAGTTCCCATACCAAGATACTGGAGCCCTGTTTCTCTGTAAAGGCATCTTCTCTCCAGTCTGGCCCGCTGCCCAGGGGCATACAGAAAGTGTACAATCAGTGCACATTGGATGGCTTTGGCAATCACATCAGTCTCTATGGAGTATGTTGTAGCAGTCGTGGCATGGTGAAATAGAATGGACAGAATGTGAATGTTGACTTTTCTGGACAGTTTAGTGACCTTGGTTGGATGTGGTGAGGAGGCTGCTCTACAGGCATGGACTGACCCAGGCAAGGAGAGTTTGTTTAGGGTTAAAAACCCTGGGGCGCCTGGGTGGCTCAGTGGGTTAAGCCGCTGCCTTCAGCTCAGGTCATGATCTCGGGGTCCTGGGATCGAGTCCCACATCGGGCTCTCTGCTCAGCGGAGAGCCTGCTTCCCTTCCTCCCTCTCTGCCTGCCTCTCTTGTGATTTCTCTCTGTCAAATAAATAAATCTTAAAAAAAAAAAAAAACCCTGCTAGTCACTCGGGAACCACCATTTCGTATATTGTGTTGCTTATACCCGAGACTCAGCCATGTGACAGGTCCCCACTGGGTTGTGGGGATATAAACATAAGTTACCTATTTCCCTTATCTCCAAAGAGAAACAAACACGTGGACAGGCAAATTTCAACACAGGTGAACATTAAACTAAACTAAACGGGTTAGTCTAGTTCATGTTGCAGAAGGCAAGACCAGCAGTGTTTCCGATCTGACAGTTGGAGTTGCCTTTTCTATTTGACTTCTACAAGCACAGGGGGAAGATCAGAGAGTGAGGCAGTGAAGGGCTTATGAATCTGGCCTTCACTACCAAGCTGACCATAGACACATAATCCCATGTCTTTGAACCTGTGGTTCTTTCTAGGAGATAAGGTTCAACTTTCCAGTTGTTTGGAAGATTGATGTTCATGTGCTTGAAGCACCTGGCCCAGGTGGACACTCAGGAGGTGCTCCCTGAAAGCTCACTGTGACCCCTGTTAGGCTCACTCACAGCTAATGGGGCAACATTCAGAGTGATAATAAGCAGGCATGGTGCACAGCAGACTTTAGCTGCCACCCGTGGGTTCTTTCTGCTGTGGGACCAGAGAAATCAGGGAGGCCCTTGTCCTCTGACTTTTCTAACCTCTGCTCTTTCTTCTGACATTATGTCCACAGAGGCTGTAGTAATTAAGTCTGAGAAGCTCCACTTAGAGCCTCACTTGTCTCTACCTGTTCCTGTGTGTCTTCCTGGTTGCCGGAACAAAGTGAGAGTGAACAGCAGAGTGGTTGGGAATCTTCTGCCATCCCAGATGGCATGCTGACTGCTCTTTCAGGGGATGGGGGCCTACCCATGAGGCTGCAGATGCTCCTGGGCATGCAGGAGGCGGTCTGCTCAGAATACTCAGTGACCACCAGTGCCAGGACTCAGTGCCAGGGACCACAATGGGCCCGAGTGTGCAGACCTGTCTCTGTATCCTTGGGTCCTGAGGGAGGTAGGGACCTATACTTGATTGCCAACTTCATCTAACACAGTCCAAGCATATGAGGGGATTGATTCCCAGATGTAAGACCACCTAACATTTTATCAAGACAACATAGAGATATTCCCTATTATTTGGTTTTCTAAAGGCACATGACATGGCTACTGAACTCGGTTCTCAAGTTTCTGATAAACACCAGTCCAGTCGTTTTTGGTCTTTTAGCCATCAGTACTCTAAGTCAACACCCCCATTTCCTTCCATCTTTTATCAAAGATTGATTAATATTCACCGGGTGACTCTTAGATACCTGGAGTTGTGACAAGGTACTTTACAAAATTAAACAATATTAATACTGTCCACCACTCAGTGTGATGGATATTTTATCACCACAATCCAGGGTTAAAAAAAAGGAAGGGGTTCAAAGAACATAAATAATTTGATCAAGATCATGTGGTTCATACCTAGAGAATATGACCAGTTGTTGATCTGACTCTAAAACTGTTTTTTTCTATTCTACTACTTAAGAGTCATGAAATCATGACCAAAGTGATCTTAGAAGCCACCTGATGCCTCCACTTCCTACCAACGCAAAGATCTCTTACTCAACATTTTTCACAGGAGCAGGCATTATTTATGTTTTTAACACCTTGTCTTCCTCATCACTGTTTTTCTCATCATTGTTACCATCATCATTACCCCCATAATCATTGTCATCATCATCATCACCATCACCGTGATCATCATCATCGTCATCATTATTATCACTATCATCATTATCATCATCACCATCATCACCGTCATCATCATCTTTGATGTGTTCACCATTGTGTGGTGTTCAAAGTCTCATTGTTTGTATGTCAGAGCTAAGACATAAATCCAGATCTGCCTTGGTCACCGTGTTGGGCTGCCTTGTTCTTCTTAAGTTGAGCAACTTTTTTCCTCAGAAGATAACACATTTATTTTTTGGCTGATTGTCAGGAACAGAAGGTCTTCAGTTAGTTAATAAAGAGAGCAGCCACTTGAACGACCCCCTGTGGACACAATTTTAACTCCTCACGTATACCACACATTTAGATATTTGAAGACAATATTCATTAGGATTTATTTTTCCCCTTGTAGTTATTTACACTCATGTGAGCTACACCCAGGTCCATCCTGGGAGGACCCACTGATATAAAGCACGGACTCTCCTCTCAGATGGAATTTGATTTGGCAGCCCTTCTGGACAGAGACGTAGTATAAACTGGGTGGCAGTGGGCTATCTGGCCAGTGTTTGCAACAGTGAACAATGGGTAAAGTTTGGAGGGGGAGGGTGAAAGTTTGGACAGTCCCACCAGGCAAGATGGGCCCATGGCCAAAGACTGGGACAGACAGGCAGGACAAGAGACACTCCCCTTTTCATAAAATGTAAATGTTTCTGAGTTGGGTTGAAGCAGTGTGGTGGAGTGAATGATTAAGCTACTCTAGGACGGTTGGATCTGTCCCCAACTCTACCATGAACTTGCTATGTGACTTTGGCTAATTCACATTCCTTTCCCGGTCTTCAGATAGATTATCTAAAAACGAGAGTTTGATGTAATGATCTTCATGTTGGTTCCACTGTGAAACTTCCTTGGATCAAACGATCTGGAGGGGATGAAGCTACTGGCTCTGACTCAAGACAAACCAAATGCTGACTCAGAACATGGCTTTGCGAGACAGAAGCTAACCATTCAAATTAGCCACACACATGGAAAATAAGAAGAAAATCTCACACTTCAAACACAGGTGAGGAGTTTCAAACTTACTTAGAAACAGGAGTTCTCAGAAAAAGAAAGGAGAATAGCCTCTTTAAGGGGTAGACCTGAGACTGAGGTATGACTAGAAACTATAACCAGGCTTACTTATGACTTGGTGCAAGGTCATTATGAGAGCAGCTTGGGTTTCAAAGGCAATCACATTGAGTTAGTAAGAATGGTAGGCAACAGACTTCCTGTTTAGAAAGGAATGGAGCAGGGGGCACCTGCGTGGCTCCGTGGGTTAAGGGTCAACTCTTGGTTTCATCTCAGGTCATGATCTCAGTGTTGTGGGATCGAGACTCATGTTGGGCTCTGTGCTCAGCAGGGAGTCTGCTGGAGATTCTCCCTCCTTCTCCCTCTGCCTCTCCCACTTGTACTTTCTCTCATTCTCTCTTTCTCTAAAAAAAGGAAGGAAGGAAGGATGGTTGGAAAGAAGGAAAGGAGAAGGAAAGGAAAGAATGGGGACTCTGAGGCTGGGTAGCTTCTTCTCAGTCTCTTATACGTTGAGAAGTAAGCTGAGGTCAGCACGTACTCACACCCATTCTACCAGGTCTAACCTTTCAGAGACCTTGGCTTATATTTGCAGACAGATTATTAACATGGGGGGTTCATAGTATGGTAAGTGCTTATTATATTAACTTAATCAATACCAAAATGAGCACAGATAATTTATCAGATATTCTTCAAAAAAATTACACATCACATTTTGCTATTTACATAATGACCTGATCATGTTCAGTTTCAAACTGAGTGAAATATGAAACCCTCTGGACTGGAGATGATATATTGGCCATCTAGATCTACATATTACTTACACCACCTTTGATACTTTGCAGAATAAATTGAGGTATACAAAGAACCATAAAATAAATTTTATGTTTTTTTTTCCTGTCATTACCTCAAACAAAAATGGCCAAACATATTTCTGCACACTGACATTGGGATGGACAGATATAAAACTTGTACTCTATGGCATGTGTAATGATCACTTGATCACTCTGGGGACCCTGGTGGCCTTTCCAAGAGAGGCAGGCAGCTCGAGCTGACCTTGAGGCTTGATGAGCGTTGTATATGATGGCTTACCAGGAGAGATAGATTATGGTATGAAAATGCCGTGGACCCAGAAGATGAACAGTGGTTCCAAGGATGAGTTCTACATTGTGAGTCACAAGGGCAAATCTTTGACCTTCATTCCGGTCTTGCTTTGCAACAAGATCATACCTGCCTATTAACAGGCTAACACTTGGGGCACCTGGGTGGTTCAGTGGGTTAAGCCTCTGCCTTAGGATCAGGTCATGATCTCCAGGTCCTGGGATTGAGCCTCGCATCGAGCTCTCTGCTCATCGGGGAGCCTGCTTCCCCCCACCCCCCTGCCTCCCTCTCTGCCTACTTGTGATCTCTCTATCAAATAAATAAATCTTAAATAAAAAGAGGCTAACACTGTGTTCAGGGGGAGTAGTGTCAGAGATCAGCATATTCAATGACAGTTAGTAATGCTAAGCACTACAAAGAGAGGTGTGTGTATGTGTGTGTATTAACTAATGCATATGGAACACATCTGTACACATGAAACATGTCTGTAGTCATGCTTATGTATAAGTTTAAACACCCATACTGATTTGTTTATACATTCATTTATTTCAGGGGAAAAGGACAAAATCCACACAATTTTCAAATATACTTTAACTACTCTTTATTGATACAGTAGCACAAAGCATAAGCTAATTATAACAGAAACATTAAGGTGCCCGATTCAATAACTAAGATGAACCACGGAGGAAGACCAACCAGCTAAAGGTCCTTCAAACCCCCACCAGCTGCGATGTAGCCTACAGTCAGACCACTGTTGTTCAAAGTCCAGCTGTACCATGCACCTGTTGTGTGACCTTGAACAAGTCATTGCCCCTCTCTGGTTCTTGATCACCTCACTCTGAATTGAGCTGAAAACTCAATGTCTAGCGGCACTGTGCTTGGGGTCACCCGGAACGTGGACAGTATGACATGGTGGGTAGGAGCTCAAACAGGCCAAACCTCTGTCTAATAGGGTGTTCGTGGGCCCTCTGCTTCCTCACCTGTAAATTAGGAATACTGACACCAACCCTCATGGGGTTGCTGAAGATTTGTCAGCTAATTTAGGTAGAGTGCCTTGTATAGTAGGGCACACAGGAGGGAATGCTGACTAACAGGTCATGCAGAACCACAAGCCACTCATCCTCATCAGCCTCCTGGGGATGGCAGTGCCCTTCAACTCTTTTCTCCAGTTTGGAGAAAGAGGGCAGTGCCAGGCTGGGAGGGAGGGGACATTGCTCTTTCCTCCCAGTGCCTTCACGGAGCTCTCAGAGTTGTGCAGACTCTGGAAGGTTCCTGCTATCTTTCTCTGCAGCTCTCCTGCCTGCCCGCCTTGACAGGTGGACATCATTATCTCTATCAGGACAGTTAAATTACTGAAGGGAAAAACTCACCCTGAAGCCATCAATTTTACTTTTGATCCTTCTCCTCAGGTTGAAACTTCCTTCCAAAGTCACTTAAGAAAAAAAAGAAAGAAAAGAAAAGAAAACCTTTAAATGGAGGTTTTATGCAACAGACAATGTCCCCTATTTGAATTATTTCTTTTGAGCCTGGATAGCATTTCTGTTGCCCACCGTCCAATAAAACATTAATCACAGAAATATTGAGCTTTAGAGAGCACCTTCAAATCTCCGACGCATCCACGTCAAGCACTTGAGAGAATGGATATATTATAAATCTGGAAAGAAACGTAGCTACAGAGTTCACCGCTTCCACTATTCATGTTTCTGAGGCAGAGGGGTGAGGAGCTCCTTCTACTTTGAGCCGTGAGCTCCTCAGAGTGGGAAGAAGGCACATAAAGGGAGGATGGAGAGCTCACGTCCCGATTTTCATCATGACGTGGGTCCTTACAAGCGCCCTCTTCCCTCCGTGAGCTGATGTTTTAGAGACTTAGATCAAGATCCTCTTCTGCTCTCTGAAGCCTGGAGAAAACCAGGCACCCGTTTAACCCCCGGGAGACTCGGTTCCATGACAGGTCAGTCTGGGCATTTAATGAGCTAAGAATATTATGGTATTATGGCTTACTCATACATTAACTAGCTTGGGGAACCCACAGGATACTAGGCTGACTTCTTTACCCACCTCATCTCTTTCAGTCCATGTTTCATTGTACGTGGTGGGCATTATAACCATTCTCCTCTTACTGCAGACATTAGAAGTATTTAGTGATTTGTTCAAGATCATATAGATTATAAATGTGGACTACAGATGTCTGTACTCCTTATCATAATTATGCATTGCCTCTCTCTCTGTATGAGGTCGGGAGAAAGATGCCCCATGTCTGGCACAGAGATGTTCAAAACATGCCTGCCCTGTGCCTTCCTGTGGCCATCTGCGGTTGACGCCTGCCTGACAGCCCTCCTTTCTGGCAGGATGAGTACACTCTGCTCATGTGGAGAGAAGTTGAAAACGCTTGATACTTGATGCCCTTGAAGCAACCCTCGGCCAACAGTGGATGGCGAGATGAAGGATAAATACCCCAGATCCCTCGCCCCTGGTTTGGGAGTGGGTAATTTTCGGGCATGTTTATATCATCTCCCAGACTCCCTGGTGGGGTTAAGCCCATATTTGTTTATAGTTGCTGTGTGGTCACAACCATAATACCAATTTCTCTCAAGGTGACTTAGCTTTACTGCCTTTTTTTTTTTTTTTCCAGAAATAAAGAACATAACAAAAATGAGCTGCCTGTTTACTAACCTTGTCTCATGTTGGGCTTCTGCAGGAGCTCAAACGCAGCCTGAGTTTTCAAGGGCTCTGGCATGTCTGCTTGATCTCAGATGTCCCCGCCATTGGCACAGTGCTGGCAAGGAGGAGGACACAGCCTGTGTGTCTTGTGACCGGCAGCATGATGGAAGCGGTGAGTTCTCGGGCGTCTGGGCTCTGTTCTTGGTGCGGACACGTGCTAGCTACGAATTCTAGGCGACTTCCGTGTCTCCTTTGGAGCCTCAGTTTCCTCAGAGGGCTAAAGACCCTCTCAGGAGTATTTCTGGATTTGGACCGAAGTCAGAGACAGCACCCGACACATGGTGGGCACTCACTGTGCCGTAGCTATGGTGAAGCCCCTCGAGCAGACCCCGCGTCGTCTGCCAAGCTGGCACGTCGGAGGCCCGTCATGCACAGGGTGAGCGGCAGTAGAATGAACTATTGATAACACCCTCAAAAGGGCAGTCTGAGCTTTTGTGCAGCTCCAGCCAGACGCCTCTGCTGAATTAGGCTGGTCTTACTAGCAACTGCCTCCAATGGGCATCTCGGACAAGGGGAGAGGGGCGAAGGAGGGGAGGGAGGGGCAAAGAACACAAACCTCTGACTTTGGTCTTTGAGAAAAAGCAATGAGCTTCTTTTGTCTCAAGTTTGAGAACGGTCTTTGGAGGTCAACACATTTGTGCTCCAAAGTCAACTGTTTAGACAAAAGGCATTTGACTCGGAGGATAAACAGATGTAGAGACCGCGGCCACAGGCCTGGCTCTCTTCCAAGGACAAAGGAGGGCCCTGAAAGTTGCACGGATTGGACAAATGCCCCACCTTCTTCTAGAATCTTTTAAAACACTCCTCTCCGCTGCCTCAATGAAGTGCATTAGACTTGCAAAGGCAATTTCGAAACCAGGTCGGATGCAGCGGGAAGGGCGGGCAGTGCCGCCTTGAAGGTGAGTGGATGCACCTGCTCCAGCATTTCAGAGTCTCTTTGGTCTGAAACTGTCATGCTGAGAAGCAGCAGCGAGAAGAGGCAACCCGTACTGGCTTCTCATGGAAATTGTATCGGGCGAGCCTCAGCGGGTGTCCAGGTTGTTTATTATTATTATCATTATCATTATTACTACTACTACTACTACTACTACTGATTTTTGAGTAAAGGGACCGGCCATGTGAGCTGTGTCCAGCAAAGTTAAGCTCACATGGTGTGTCAGTGTGCCTGGACAAGGAAGTATGGGCAGGGACATGGACCTAAATGGCCCCTATGGTTGACTGTGTGTCGGGCACAGAGAGCACTACCATACGCACCCTCAATATTGAGGTTTTGAACAGCACCCACAGGGGAGGACGGTCCTCTCAGAAACAGGGGCTGCTTTTTCACAGCGCTGTCAGACACATGCGGCAGAAACCTACAGTAAGTTGCTTGGACACGGGGAGTCTTGGGTTTGGGAAAACATGTTGGGAAGGAAACGAGCATTTGCTGGGTTCCTCCATGCTCCCAGCAGGTTGCCTGAGTACTACCTGGGGATTCAGTCCTCCCTGCAGCCTGTGAAGACCTCCCTTTGGATGCAGTGACACAGTGGTGTAACTGGGGTTTCAGGCTCAGTCCTGTCTGCTTTCCAAGTCCTTTCTATCCCAACTGAGAGATTCCTTCAGACGATAAGATAAACTATATCATTCCTCGCTTGTGATGCTCCTGACCTCAGAGTAGAAGCATAGCACTCACTGCGGTGGTCGCCAAGGCCCTGATGTTCAAGTCCATCCTCTTGCTCCCTAATAAAACCCAAAATGCTTTCCACCAGCCTCTGCTCCCCCTATGGGCTGCCTGTGGCCATGGACCCTTGTTTTTAATGCACGACAAGCACAGTCCTGCCACTGGGCCTTTGCACATGCTCTGGCCCCTGCCTGGAGTGCCTGACTCACTGGCCTGTGGCTAACAGCCTTATTTATCTCAGGGTCCGGTGTTAGCTCCTCAGAGGCCTCGCAAACTGGGCCTACCTGAGCAGAAGCTCGGGAGCCTTCCTCTGCCCTAAAACCACTGGATGTTCCTTCACTGCATTCTTTACTACCTGACTTCGGATGCAATGATTTGGCTTTGCTGATTGCTTGTCCCCTTCACTCTCTGTGAAACAGGACTTTCTCCACCTTGCCTGTCAAAGGGCCCCCCACACTAGAACACAGCCTGTACCTAGTAGGCCCCTCAGAAATGCTGGTCAAGTGAAGGGGTGACTTACCCGACAAAGCACGTTTCGGAACCAGTACCACCTCGTGAGGCCTCCGTTCTCTGTGGAGTGGGTCCTCGGACTTAAGGTTACCAGTAAACTCAGTGTCTTCTGCTCTTCCGTCACAGGTGTGGATTTCAAACCCAGCCCTTCTGCGGGGACTTGGGAATTGCTTTTTGTGCCTGAGTTCAAATCCCATTGACCACTGGGACTCAATGGCACGCCATTGCAAAAGCTCGCAACCTTTTAACGGCCCCCCGCGATGCCGAGAGCATATGCTCACCCGCTGTGCATCCCTTCCCCTCACCCCTGCCCAGCCGGTGAGAGGGCCCCTGTGGGGCGCTATGAGCGTGAACTACAGATCCCAAACCAGGCCAAGGCCGCCGGTGGCTGGGGTGACCAATGCCCAGCGTGAAGATGCTCTAGGAAGAGTGAACCGCTGCGGTGCGGCAAGGGTGCGGCAGGGGTGCGGCAGGGGTGGGGGGCTGCCGCAAACTTGACAAATGTGTCCAGGAGCCACTCTGGGGAGGTGGGTCCTTGTGGAGCCGGAGGAAGCAGGAGGCAGGGGTGCATGGATGGGGTCACCTACGCTGTTTTCCAAGGACACACAGGAAGGATACAGTGTGCAGCAGGGCCGTGGCATCTCCGGCAGCGTGAGCAGGAGTTTGCCGGCGGACGAGAACAACAAGGCATGGCCTGAGACATCACATGGGCGGAGCTTCCCTTCCTGCCTCCCGCTCTCCCTCCAGCATCCCTCCCTTGCTGCTTCAACAAGATGGACGGGGTGGCCCTGGGTTCCAGGCACTGTGCGGGGCCGTCGTGCGCACCAGAGATCCGGTCATGAGCAAAGGGGGACGCTCATTTCCTCACAGAGCTTGGAAGCCACAGGTTGTCCAGGTGAGGGGTGGGACTTCGTTACTAATTAGCCTTGCAGACAGCTGTGGGTCAGGGCAGGAACTCTGGCCATAGACCGGTGTGTGGGTGTGTGTGCTACAGGCTGAGGGAGATTGATGTTTTATTATCTTCCATATGAGTCTTCAAGGAAAAACCTTTAATGGCAGCTGAGAGCCAAGGTAGGTGGAAGCCACGAGCCAGCAACATGCCCAGGACAGAACATCGAAGGGATGTGTCCACATGAGAGCGGCTCCTCGTGCCCTCCCTGTCTCCCATAGCCCAGGTCGCAGAAAGGCAGAGGATACAGACGGAGCCCTAAGATTCTCCAGTCACAGCATCCAGCACTCTCCCGGCATGATGCGCCTCTCGTTCCCGGCACAGAGGACACTGTCACCTTGTTTCTTAACTGTGGAAGCTGAGGCTGGGGTGGTCTGAGTGTCCCTATCCCATTAGCATGAAATGGCACTACTTAAAAAACACTCCACATTTGATTCCAAACTTCTGTTTCTCTGGATCTGAGCAAATACAATGATCATTTCCCCTGGGGGTTGAAAGCATTCCGGTCCAGCCAGGCCTGTGTCCCCTTCGTCATATGAGTCTCCTTTTCTGTTTTGGTAGGAACACACACAGCAGCAAACCTTTGTTGGTGGGGAGATGACTCGTGGTGGCCAAGCTCCTGTGGGACTGGTGAATACTCATTCTCAGGCCTGACTCGAGCTGCCTGGCCAGCTGCAGACAGGGGACACTCCCTGGGCTACTTGAGTGCTCAGAGAAACACGGCCGTCAGACAGGGCATGCCGCCTCACATGCTGAGCTGGCTGGCCCAGAGCCACCCTTGTTTCTGTGGTTTTTGTCCTAAGCATATCAGGAGTATGCCGGACCCCCTTTCCCTCCTTGCTTCATTTTAGGATCAAGCCCTACTGACCTGGTAATTTATTTATGACCAGACCAGCATCCTTGTCCTTAGAGAGTGAAAAAATCTTACTAAAAAAGAAGACTCCTTTATTAACGTGCTCATTATCCTTTCTTCCATGCACGAGAATTGATCTGTGCACTGACTCTTTTCTGCCAGGCTCTGTCTTGGGTGCTGGGTGACAGCACTAGACAGGACCCCAGGGGTGACTTTGAGAAGCTTGGGGTTTGAGTGCGCTGCCCATCACAGACACAGACAACGTCAACGCCGTGTGGAAAGTGTCACGGTGGAGGGGATGAATCCAGGCAGGCTTCACGGAGGACGGGGGCTAACTCAGCACCAAGAGGGAGCAAGTCATGGAAGGCTTCCAGTGATTTGGGGTTCTCCTGGAGGAGAAGGGGAGGGGGAGGAGCAGGGTGAGCAAGGCTAGTGACCTGTGTAAAAAGAATGGTATTCATATCATGCACTGTGACTGGAGCAGAGGGGGGCAGGGACAGGCTCATCGAGGGTGACCTGGGT
This sequence comes from Meles meles, assembly GCF_922984935.1. Lineage (NCBI taxonomy): Eukaryota > Metazoa > Chordata > Mammalia > Carnivora > Mustelidae > Meles > Meles meles. The sequence continues at coordinate 145,409,928 of NC_060071.1, read as the reverse complement.
CTCTGTCCTGTGTCTGCGGCTAAGGAGCAGGGTGACCCCAGCAAGGTATGGACAATGAAGGGCTACGTGAGCTGGTTCCTGCGGGCCCTGCCAGGGCAGGATTCTGGGGCCATGATGCTACGAACAGCTGGGTGCCAGGTGGCCCAGGACTCCGGCCGTTGCGTTCCTGGCTAAATTCAGAACAGCTGAACATCCCTGGCCCTTTCCTCACGGCATGTTGTCCACATAGGCCTCCTCTGGGCAGAAAAATCAACTTTAATTCTTGGGAGCTCCAGGGATTTGGGGCAGGCCATAAAGCCTTCCCCTTCCTCCCCTCCCATTCATTAATTATTGTCATCAGAAACTTCTATCTGTCAGGCGCTGAGCACAGGTTTTAGGGAGAGATAGACCCATGCAGAAATGTTAGTGATCTCGTACGGCTGGACTCCTAGAAGAGGTACCAGACCACGGACACTAGTTAATTAGGAATTCTGGGCCTGCCATTCAAAGATGGTTGATAAACAACTCTAAGCATCATTATCTTCTCAACCAACCGCGCAGCTGGCCGCCTCCCTGCCAAGCCGTCCCACCCCCTGGGAGGAAGAGGGGTTTCCCTGCACTGTGAGCAGCACGTGATGTTCTGAGGCAAAACCCTGCAAGGGAGCCCCAGGCCAACCCGGATGGAGCTCAGTCTACTCAGACCGAAAACCCTTTTCCCATCTCTTGGTACGGACAGTCTTACTTTCTTCATCTGTCAAAAGGGGCCCATGCTACTGCTGCAGGAATGAGACCATGGCATGACAGAGAACGGCTGGCCATGGAATCCTATGCCAAGGGGTGATATTTCAGCATCGCCGAAGCGGGATGTCAGAGAACTCTTCCCTTATTCTGTCCTTCTCCTTGGGATAGGTGTGCCCTTCATTTGCCTGGGGCTCCCAGGAAGGTCGCGGGGAAAATCCCACTCAACATTTGATGGAGATTCAGGCTGCTGGTGAAGCACCTGCCCAGGAAATCAGGATTTTGTAACTCAAAAGCCAATACATGTTGGATTAAAAACATCCAGTTACTCACCTATCCAGGTCTGGGAGAGAACAAGACTGTGTACTCTCCACTCTCATTTTCCGGATAAGTGTAGAACAGGGGAAACCAAGGAGAACAATATGGACAGAGGGAGAAATCGAGGAGATGGGGAGAGGCATTTTGGGGACCCGGGGCACCAGTGGCTGCAAAACTGAGGGGGAGAGGAAAACGAACTCATGACTTCAGTTGAGCAGAAAATGCAAGCTTTTTTTTTTTTTTTTTTTCTCTTCATCTCTCTAGAAACATTGCAAAGTTTGAACGCTAGCAGCTCCGAGGAAAATCGACAAAAATGATGATGGAGGTTTATTATTATCATTTTAAAAAAGATTTTATTTATTTATCTGACACACAGAGAGAGAGATCACAAGTAGGTAAAGCAGCAGGCAGAGAGAGAGGGGGAAGCAAGCACCCTGCTGACCAGAAAGACCAAGGTGGGGCTCGATCCCAGGACCCTGAGATCATGACCTGAGCCGAAGGCAGAGGCTTAACCTACTGAGCCACCCAGGCGCCCTGGAAGTTTACTATTTTTAAAATTGATTTTTTTTTGTTTGTTTTGTTTCATTTTTGTTGTCATTCTGTTTTGTACTCTGGACAATGCGGATGAATGGCCACAGCATCCCTACCTAGCAAGGATGGCGTCGCGGGGCAGGGCCTCGTCTCTTTGTCCCTATGCAAGATGCTTTTGGCAGTGGTGGAGGCTTGAAGGAAGGTGCTGGCCAGTCCCTGCAGGGGACAACCCTTCCTGCGCACAGCTTGAACCTGCACCTTGGTAGACTTTCCTCCAAGGCACTGAGCTAGGGGCTGTGTGGCCAGAGCTCCCGAAGCCTTGTTGCCATTCCAGGAGCTAGGTATTAATATTATGGCCATTTTACAGTTGAGGAAAGCTGGGTGAGAGACAACTGTTTTCTTAGTGTCCCTGAGCTAGTGAGCAATGGGGTCAGGTTCAAAGCTGGGTCTGAAGGTCTCTACTAGGTCAGCCCTCTCGGGACCCGTGGTTCTAGGCACATGACTGCTGTGCTTTTTGGAGGTGCTGTGCTGAGTGAGAGAGCACAGTCCTACCTCTATGGATTTCTGACACCTCTTTCCCTTGACATTCAGGACTCCAGACTGTCCGTCACTTACCTGAGGCTCAGCTACCCATTGCCTGAGCAGGCTGGACTCCCTCTGACCTCATGGACCTGCCCGGGTTTCTCTCTTTCTCCTACTTAGCAGACCCCAATCTCGCTGTTTCCAGAGTTTTCAGCTACTCAGAAGTCCAGATCCGGAGAACCCCTTCTCCCCCACCCAGGCCCCAAGCAATCCTTCTGCCCGGAGACTCGATTTCTCATGTGGCATTGGAAAATTATTTTTTATTTTAATTTCCAGATAGGAGATTTCCCAAGTACATCGCTTTATTGCCCTTTTCTGCCCATCTCCTATTTAGACTGTGAACTCTTTGAGGGCAAGAATCTAATTCTCCTGCTTGCCCTGACTCCCTGGCTAGCCCAAGGATTCCGCCCTCCCTAGGACCTGTTGTGTTTTCTTAGGCCCCCATCCTTTGAACATGGGTTCTCCCAGCTTGCAATGCCACCGTACCCTCCCGGACAACTTGTTCTGTTCCCCCTCACCCCACACCAAACCAATGCACCAGGCTTGGTGGTGTTTCCCCTAAATAGTGCCACATACTACCTAGAAGCTGAAAGAGGCATTCTGCATCCTTTGCCCTTTCCACATGTTCCTATGATAACACACACATTCGGTTTTGCTCCCCATTAACCTCTGGCCACTGATTTTCTTCCCGGCATATAGTAAGCCCTCGGTATGTCTTTGCTGACTGAACACACGACAACTAGGAATACTTAGAACATGTTTGCTGAACTACAGAATATGAAACAAACTTTTCCCACATACTCTGACGAGGTAAGAGGCCCAGGGCTTACCATCTCTGTTTAACAAAGGCAAAAAAGAAATAACAAACCTGAGATTCAGAGAAGTTAAGCAACTTGCTGAGGGACAGAAGGCTCACCAGCCGGAGATGGCCTGAACTCAGGCCTGCTGGTGCCAGAGATGATGGGGTGACCCTGGGCTCTATGACCTGGAGGTCACTGCACACTCAGCACTAATCCAGGCCCCCCTGGGGTCTCTTCTCCACAGTTCCTTGGTGGGGACTTGAATTTCATGCTTACGTGTGGGCAAGACAACCGCTGGCTTCTCTGAACCTGCCCTGTCCTTGTCTAGTTCCCCCCTCTCCTGGGCCTCTCCATGGGAAGGCACACTCGGGCTGGAGCCAGGAGAGGACAGCATTCCATTCTCACCCGCTGTTTTCAGGGAACGCTTGATACTCGGGCCAGATGGGAGAGCCTCCTTATGGACAGGCTCGACTCACGAGGCCACACGGGGTGTTTCAGGCAGATGTCGGGCTGCCCTGCCAGGCCCCCGCTCATCTGGTCCAGCTCTGAGAAGGCTTTAGGACGAATCCACAAGAATGCCCCTTCAGCTCTGGTTGGCTCCTGGTGACATCATCGGAATTTGGAGAAGTGATTTTATTGCATATCCTCTTATATATGTCTTTGATTAATAAACATGAGGCAATCAAATTAATTATGTCATCACAAAGGCAGATTTGTTGGCGAAATATTTTGAAAATGTGCAGTTCAGTCAAGTCAGACTTGTGGTAGCCTTCTCGATGTGTAGATTACACCAAGAGCCAGCAGAAAATGTTTCTGTCTAAATTAATGCCCAAATTCAAGTTTCCTGACCGAGCCCAGGCTTCTACCTTTTACAGTCCACTACATGGAAGATCTTCCGAGGGGACGATGAGATGTTTCTCAATGTCATGTATTAGGCAGACGTCCCCCTTCATATGTCTGCAAGATGGTGCTCATGTATGTGCATATTTGCAGAAGATAGATAGTCAGCAGAAAGCTTTCTAGTTATAATAAAGATGCTAGAGCAGTTTGCCAGGGCTGCAGTGACACAGTACCACTATTTAAGAGGTTTAAACAGCAAGAAATAATTATTTCAGAGATCTGGAATCTAGAAGTCCAAGATCAGGATATCAGCAGGGTTGTTTTCTTCTGAGGGCTGGGTAGGAGAATCTGTCCCACACATCTCTCCTAGCCCGATGGTAAGCTGGCGTTCTTCGCTGTCCCTGCGTTTATAAAAGTATCGCACTATGTTCACTAACATTCTTGTGTTCCTGTCTGTATCCGTTTTTCCTGTTTTTATGAGGACATTAGTAATCATGGATTAGGATCCACCTTAATAACTTTACCTCAACTTACTCCATTTGTAACAACTCTAATCCAAAGAAGGCCACATTCAGAAGTAAGTACTGGGGGTTAGGGTTTCATCATACAGATTTTTGGGGGACACAAGTCCATAGCAGATACCTCTAAAAGGACACAGCATGACACAATAAAATGCTACTTTCTAGATCTTTCACCTGTAACAAGTCAATCCCTCACTGAACATGAATTTCCTCACTTTTAAAATGGATTTAATGATAATTATATGAAGGGGACAAACATGTCTTGGTTGGTCCAACAGAATGGCAAATTGAGGACCAGAGGAATCAGAAAATCAAAGGTTTTTGGTAGGAGATGCATCTAAAAATAAAATGATACAGAAATTTGAAAGTGAAAGAATAAAAAAGAATATATCAGACATTCCAAATGAGTATCAGGTAAAGACCAAGTTAAAGTTGTCATTAGGGATTTGGAAAATTGTTATTTATAATAAAAGGAACCCTTGATCAGAATATATAATAATCATGAATCTTAATGCAACTAACAATGTAACTGTAGTCTGTATAAAGCAGAAATTTAGAGTTATAAGGCAAGTCTGTAATCAGAGTGAGATATTTTAATAGCCTTCTTTGAAACTGTTAAAAAAAGATTCAAACTTAACAAGAATATAAGAAATTTGAACAATATACTTTAAAGATCATGCTATTCATAAAATCCTGAAAACACAGAATACCAATTCTTTAAGATTATCCATGTCTTTTTTACAAACATTGGCCAAGTAATCTATAGTGGAAGTTTCAACCAATATCAAAAAAAGTTATATCAAATAGACCATTGTTTCTAAACACATTGCCGGAAAATCAGAGATCAATGAAATAATGATACTTCTTAAGCCCACAATATATTTAGACACTAAAAAAGAAGACAACTCAATAATTCATAGAATACATAAGAAGACATAGTGCAAGTAACAAATTATTTAAAACTAAGTAATAGCAAGTTCACTAACTATAGAAGGTAAAATCGAACTGTTTCGTGGGAATGTCTAATTTTAACGGCATATATTTAAAAATAATAAGTTTAAAAATTGGTGAAGCAAGTATGTAACTCAGTAAGTTAGACAAAGAACAATAGAAAAAACCCAAAGAAAAGAGAAACAAAGATGTAATAAAGATAAGAGCAAATATTAGAAAAAGTTAAAAGAATCGATGACGCTAGCTCTTTAAAATCTACTGAAACAGAAAAATCTGACAGGATTAACTGAAGGAAAAAGGAGAAAATTATAAATAAAAATATGGGGAGTAAAAAAGATTAATACCAGTCGTAAAAATTTCATGAATAACTTTGTCACAGTAAATGCGACAACTTAGATGAAAGGGATGATCACTGACATAATGTGAATGACTAATATCGAAGTGAATGAAATAAAATATTTGAATAGACAAATTAGTATTACAAAGTAAACTTTCTGGGGTATAGATTGCTTTGATGTATCTCTTCTAGAGACTCTGGGTCTAGATTATTTTATGAATGAATTTTACCAAACCATCAGGGAACAAATAAATTAAATATGACTTTAACAAATATTTGTAGTAAAGAAAAATAAAGAATGCTGTCTAACTTACTGTACAATGCTAATATTAGTTTGGTTCCCAAACTGGAGGACAGAGTAAGAGGAGAAAAATTATAGATTACTCTTACTAGATAGAGGTAAGAAATCATGAGTACAATATCAACAAATCGAATTCGGTTATGTTTGAAATTACCATATACCAGACTTACCTCAAAAAAAAATCAAGATTTGTTTAATGTCATAAAGTCTATAAAAATACACCATGGTATCACCAAATTAAAAGAGAAAAATATACGTATGTATTTTTTATATATATAGAAAACATATATATAAATCATCTCAATGGCTGCAGGAAAACAATTTAATAAAATTCAGCACAACTTTATCATAAATACTTTTAAATACCTTTGATAAATTAATAGGAGAAACAAAAAAGAGTGATTATTTTCAATACAGAGCATAAAAGTTCTCAGTAAATTTGAGGATTCAAAGAATGCAACAAAATAATTATCTAACCATACCAAAATTAAAGTAAAATTCAGTAATATAAAATACCTAGAAAACCCTAAAATACCAGGAAATTTAACAACCTACTTCCCAATAACCATTCCAACAAAAAATTACATTGAAAACTAGAAAATGAAAATGAAAACTATATATATATATATATATTTTAATGCGTGGGTTATAGCTAAAGTAGTTCTTTGACATGTTAAGGATTAAATGCTTGTGGTAGAAAAGAGAGTGTCTCAAATCTTCCAAAAAAGAAACTTAAAACAGAAAAGAGCAAAATAAACCTAGAAAATAGAAATAAACAATTAAAACAAAAAAGGAACAAACGACATAGAACATAGAAAAACAATAGAAAACAATAGTGAAGGCAAAATATGGTTCTTTGAAAAGATTAATTACATTGACTAATCTTTTTTTTTTTTTTTTTAAGATTTATTTATTTGACAGATAGAGATTACAAGTAGGCAGAGAGGCAGGCAGAGAGAGAGAGGAGGAAGCAGGTTCTGCGCTAAGCAGAGAGCCTGATGCGGGGCTCGATCCCAGGACCCTGGGATCATGACCTGAGCCGAAGGCAGAGGCTTTAACCCGCTGAGCCACCCAGGCGCCCCACATTGACTAATCTTTAGGCAAGCTGATGAAGATAAAATAGAGAAAAGACATAAATGACCCTTGATAGGAAAGAAAGAGTTGACATCCCAAATGATGGTTAAAAATATAAAAAGGGCAATAATGAAATATTTTAAGCAACTTTATGGCAAGAGAAAAAGCAGCAAACTTTCAATGGACCAAGAAAGACACAAAGTATCAAACTAATTCAAGAAGATAACCTAAAAATTGCTGTATCTATTTAAAACTTTTCTGTGGACACACACACACACACATACACATATACCCTCGAACAAATCAAACACATAAACAGCTCCTGGATCTTTCTATTTCACTGGTGAATTCCACCAAATATTTAAAGAATACCTCTAACTAATTCTACAGGAACTCTTGCAGAATATATGAAAGGAGAGAATACTTTTCAGCTCATTTTATGAGTCTTCCATCATCATATTCCATTATCATACATCATCACATCATCACATTAAGGCTAGACTTGTTTCTCTTTATTATGCTTAAAAAAAGAGCAATATCACTTAAGAATATAGAGGTAAAAATACATAAGAATTATTTTTCAAATCAAATCCAATGACACACACACAAAAGTAATAATGCATCAAAACCAAAAGAAGTTTATTCTAGCCATGAAAATTTGACCTGACATACGAAAATCAATGTAATTTTACTATAATGGCAGGTTAAAAGAAAAAAAAAATCATCTTAGGTGCAGAAATGTATTTTTAAAAATTAACACTAATTCATAATTTAAGCACAAACAAAAACTCTTTGCAAAAATAAAAACGTTTTCCACTTGAGAAAGGGGCTCTAGCAAAAACCTAGAGGTAACATTATACTTAATGGCAAGAGACAGAATACTTTCCCCTAAAGATCAGAAACGAGGCACAGATGTCCATGCTCACCATTTGTATTTTATATTGCACTGGAGGTCCTAGCTTGTGCAATCAGGCAAGAAAAAAAAGACATAAAAGGCATCCAGATTGGAAAAGAAGAAGTGAAACTGTATTTATTCACAGAAGTGTAATTGTCTCTGTAGAAAATTCTAAGAAAAATATAAAAGAAATTTTATAACTCATAAATGAGTTTAGCAAAGCCATAAGATACAGTCATTCTGCAAAAATCAAATATATTTCTCTTACTAGCAATGAACGAGCAAAAAACAAAACTTAAATAATACCGCACAAGGGCAAATTTAACAGAATATTTGCAGGATCTGTACTCCAAAACCTACAATACCCTGCTGAATTGAGTTTAAAAAAACCTACATAAATGAAGAGAGGAAACATGTCATGGATTGGAAGACTAAGTATCACTCAGTTTAATATCCTCATATTCAACTATAGATTGAAAAAATCCCAATCAAAATCACAGCAGGATGTCTTTTTAAATTGGCAAGCTGATGCTAAAATTTATATGGAAATATACTTAAAAAATTAGTTTTTTGGGGAATTGCAGTACCTGAATTGAAGCTTACGATAAAGCTATAGGAGTCAAGCCATTGTGTTATTGGTGTAAAGACCGACATAATAGATCAATGAAAGAGAGTGAAAAGTGGAAAAATACATCCTCAATATATGGTCAATTGAATTTCAACAAAGCTGCCAAAGTAATTCAAAAGAGAAAGAATAGTCTTTACAACAAATGGTGCTTGAATAATTGGACATCCAGATGGAAAACAATGAAGCTCAACCCTCCTTACCTTACACTATATAAACAATGAATTAGAATGAATCATACCCCTAACTATAACAGCAATGAAAACTGTAAAATGTCTAGATAAAAATGCAGAAAAAAATAGGTGTGACCTTGGGCTAAGCAAAGATTTCTTAGGACACAAAAACTATGAATTATAAAAAGGAAAAATAAAAGAAACTTTGTAAAAATTAAAAAAAAAACACTCTTCATAAAGCAGTTAAGGAAGTAACAAGGTAAGCCATGGACTGGGAGAAAATACACACATTTATCTGACAAAGGGCTTGTATTCCAAATATATAAAGAACTTGTACAACTCGATAATAAAAAGAAAAATGACCCGATTTTAATAAATTGTGGGTATCAGAGTTATACAAACATTTCATCAAGGAAGATCCAGGGATGATAAGTAAATACATGGAAAAGCACTCAAAATCATTTGCCTTTAGAGGATAAAGAAGTGAAACTTCAATTTAAAAAATGTTTACACCCTCGAGAATGGCTCAGTTCCCAGTGACTCACATCACCAAGTGTTGGTGAAGATGTGAATCAGCTGTGCCTCTCATTCATGGCTTGCCATGATGAAAAATGCAATCAGGTGGAAAATACTTTGGTGGTTTCTTTTTTTTAAATATTTTATTTTTATTTATTTATTTGAGAGAGAGAGAGAGTGAGAGAGAGCATGAGCGAGGAGAAGGTCATTGGGAGAAGAAGACTCCCCGCGGAACTGGGAGCCCAATGTGGGACTCGATCCGAGGACTCCAGGATCATGACCTGAGCTGAAGGCAGTCGCTCAACCAACTGAGCCACCCAGGTGCCCCATTTTGGTGGTTTCTTATAGAGCTATACAAGTACTTACCTGATGACCATCAGTCCTATTCCCAGATTTCCCCAGATAAATAAAAACCTACCAACACACGAAGATTTGTACTTGAATGTTCACTTTATTAAGTGCAACACCCTGGAAACAACTCAAATATCCATTAACTGGCACATGCATAAACAAATTGTGGTATGTTCACCCAATGGAGTATTACTCAGCAATAAAAAGAAACATATTGCTGACATATATAATAACATTAACGAGTCTCAAAAGCATATATTAAATGGAGAGATCCAGACACTGAAGGCAACATACTGTATGATTCCACTCATATGTCATTTAAAAAAATATATATATGGACAGGAAGAACGATTGTCTGGGGTTGGGGATGGGAGAGAGGACTGAGCATAAACAGGTATGAGAGAACTTTTGGGGGTGATGGAAATAGTCTATTTCATGATTGTGAATGTGTGCATTTGTTAAAACTTATTAAATCATACACTAAAACTGGCAACTTTGATTTTATGTAAGTTATAACTCAATAAAGCTGGTTTTTTAAATTATTATTAAAACATAGACACTGTTAAAAGACAAGCCAAAGGCTGAGAGAACATACTCATAACATACTTACCTATCAGATATAGTACATTTAGATCAGAATATGCACCACCCCCCCATAGCATAATAGGAAAGAGACAGAAAAGCATAAGGAAAGCGGGTAGAGATAGAAGCAAGTCATACAGGAGGAAACCCTGTTGGGCAGTGAATGCGTTTCTCATTACGGATCAGGGAAATGCAAATTAAAACAACATAGATATCATTTCACTCCTGTTGGATTGACTAAAATGAAGAAAATGGCCCTACCAAGACCCAATGCCATCTTTCAGTAGAGAAAAAAAACATGATTGTCTCGGGCTGCGAATGGGGAGGAAACAGTACTGCTTCTGGCTTCCTGGCAGGTCGAGCCTTGATAAGATCTGAGTTTGAACAATCACACGTTCCACCAAAGTTCTACTGGGGACTTTGAGTTCCGGGCAAGTGTCACCAGTGACGCAGACGTGCATCACAAGCCGATGCAGATACACTATTGTTTGTTTATTATCTATCTCCCCTCCAGAGCGTAAGCCCTGTGAGAATATCAGTGCTCTGTTCTCAGAACATAGAAATGCCCGAGAAATGACAGAAAAAACAGAATACTGGAATGAAGATGGAGGGAGCAGTAGCAGCGAGCCCCAGGGAGCCCCAGGGTTGGAGGCAGGGCAGCTCAGCGTCCACTGTCCAGTGTCGTGTGCCATGGAGGCGGCCATGCTGGGGATGGTGTGCCTGGTACAGGGGCGTCAGCAGCAAGGTGTGCTCGGGGTGACTCACTCATGAGCAATGCTGTCATGCTTGAGTGGCAGGCGGTGCGCTGGTGTGATGATCAACCTGGTGTCATGCACAGTCCAGAAGTGCCAACAGGGTCACTGGCCACACTTCCTTTGATAAGATTGTAACTGTGATTTCAGCTGCCTGACCTCTCCCCCTGCTCCCCTATCGCTTTGGACTATTGATCTGCTTCTTCTGTCCATCCCTCAACATCCTTCTCATTAAGTCCTTTTCTGGGTCACTTTCTGTTGTTTGCAACCAAGACCCCTGATGATTACAGATGCAGAGCTGTTAAAAGGAGCCAATGAGAACTGTGTGTATCAACATGGATAAATCTTACAAGTACTTCTGAGTGAATAGCAGAATGTTACAGAAGGACATATACAGCATGGTACACACCAAATAAAACAGTTTACTACCTATAAATAAAAAGATATGCAGTACAAGTGTTAATGAGAAGGACACACAACTTTAAAATGCTAATGACCTCTAGGGAAAAGAGGGGGATGAAGAAATTTCAAAGAGGAGTTCAATGTCATCCCTAATGTGTTAGCCTGAAGGAGTCAGAAGCAGACATAGTGGTGTATAGGTTCATTTGTTATATTGGGGTGCAGAAACAGCATTTGTGAACCTAATATCTTTAGTTCTATGTATACTTTATTTTCTTAAGGCTTTATTTATTTTGAGAGAGAGAGAGAGAACATACATGAGTGGGTTAGGGGCAGAGGGAGAGGGAGAGAATCTCTAGCACACTCCACTTTGAGTACTGAACCTGATGTGGGGCTCCATCTCATGACCCCAAGATCATGACCTGAGCTGAAACCAAGAGTTGGATGCTTAACCCAATCCAAGGATGCCACCCAGTCCTCTCTAAGTGTGCTTTATAATTATTAAAGGAGCACATACACTTTGCCTCCCTGCCTGAATACCCCCACTCCCCACAGTGACTCTACGTCACCACCTCAGGACTCAAAGATTTCCCAGAACTAAATTTCAACCTACTGCTCCAGGTTAAGAATTCTCTTCCCCTTTGGAAAATGTTATCATTGTAGTTATAGCCTCTGCTGCCGTCTTTGTCAAAATAACCAAGTGTTTCATAAAAATGTTAAATGGTGCTTAGTGTTAAGGAATTTACCCCCCAAATGGGATTAAGAACATGATAAAACAGACTTGAATCTTTAATGTATAGTTTAAAAGTTGTTTCACTGAAGCATTATAAAGAGGTCTTTATAAATGTTATTAAATAACAGAATACAGTGAATCTTTTACTGTTTAAATAGTTGTTACATTCTTGAAACTAAAAAAAAAAAAAAAGACAGTTTTGGAGCTCCTGGGTGGCTCCCTCAGGTAAGTGTCTGCCTTTGTCTCAGGTCATGATCCCAGGGTCTGAAGCCCTGTATTGGACTTCTCATTTGGTAGGGAGCCTGCTTCCCCCTTCTGCCTGTTGCTCCCCCTCTTTGTGCTCTCTCTCAGTCAAATATATAAATAAAATCTTAAGAAAAGAGACAGTCTTTGTATCTTACCACTTTTTAATGGTTCCTTACAAAAGACTACCTGACAATTAAGGGATGTGTGTGTATGTATACATACACACACACACACACATAATATGTAATAAGATACGTATATATTATATATATGTAATAAGTTATATGTATATATAAATATATATATATATATAAATATATATACACACACACACACAAAAAGAGAGACACACACAGAGAGAGACACAGAGATTCACTGTCATTAGGCGTATAAAATCTTCTTGTCCTAACAAAAGCATTTATGCTACAAAATACAACCTGATGCTTCTCTGGATGAAGGCAGTGGTGGGATTAGTAAAAACAAAGCCCCGTGTACTATGCATTCTTTTATTTTCAAAACATTCTACACTTTCCCATTTTCCCCCACTTTTAAAATTCAAAGAGCTTTCCACTATATGGAGGACGGAATTAAGCCTGTGTTGTAAATGAAAAGATGGATGCTCAGAAAGAAATGCCCGTCAGTGGTCTCCCATTGTTTTAGGGAGAAGAATGGACTAAGATTCAGTTTCCTTGGCTGTTTTTTTGGAATAATTGTTCACTTAATGATATTGACTTAGCCCGGACCCCAGTTCTATGACCTCTAGATTATTAAGATGACTTTGCGTCTTAATTGAACAAACATTAAAGGAATATCTTGGTAGAAAGGACTCTATGTTAGGCATTGGAAAACTAAAGACCAAAAAATACTGTTCCTGTGCTCAAAGCTTAATGGGTAAGACAAACACATACACCAGTTTAATTGAAATTTGAAAGACTTGTGTGAGATGAAAACACAAAGAATTATGGGCAACTCTCCCAGGCTGAAAAGTCAGAAAAATTCTCATGGAAATTTGATACATGGCCTAATGTTAACAAATAAATAGGTGTTGACTAAGATGAGATGAGAACACAGGGCATTAAAAACAGGGAGCAACAACATAAAGTACAAAAATGCATGCTACGTACTGACATTGACATGCATCATTATTAGAGACAAAAAGGCAGGGTGGATGATAGTAAGACTTTTGGGTTTGGTTGTGGCCAAAATTCTGAATGAACACAATTGTTGAATCCCTTTCCTAAGAACACTCTGGAGGAATTAGGGAAAGAAAAAGAGAGAGCACTGTAAGAAATACCCTACCGAAATTTTAGTAAGAAATAACAAAGAGTATATAAATAAAAAGAAATATACTATGTTCATAGATAGAAAACCTGAAATTGAAGATACTGATTTTACCTGAAATGCATCTTTCCATTTGATACAGTTACAGTTAGGGAACTTGAAAGGCAATTCCTTCCTTCCTTCCTTCCTCTCTCTCTCTCTCTTTCTTTTATTAATTCCAGAGGGAGAGAGAGAGAGGAGAGAGCACACAAGCATGAACAGGGAGAGAGGGAGAGGTATAGAGAAAAGCAGACTCTCCACTGAGTAAGGAGCCCAATATGGGGCTCAATCCCAGAACTCTGAGAGCCAAAGGCAGACGCCAAACTGACTGAGCCACCCGTGACCCTGAAAGACATCCTCTAAAATATGTGCTAGAGAATAAGGATTGAACCTGCAAATTTAGCCAGCATACCTCTGAAGGAGAAGAGTAGTCAAGGGTGATACCAGATACTAGGATCTATTATGAAACTAAGACGTCACAGTAGTGTGGAAATAGGACAGAGATAGGTCTGTTTAGCAGTGGGGTGTGAGGGGGAAATGCATCAAATGCATCTACATGCATGAGGGATTTGGTATTAACATCAGAGCAGCATGTGAGATGAGAGATGAGAGAATGAACCTAAGAAAAGAAGACTGGAAAAACTGCTGTCCATCTGCCAAAATAAAAACCAAACCCCTACCTCACACCATGTATAAAAATTAGTTGTAGATAAATTAAGTTCTCGTATAAGACAGAACTCTAAAATCTTTGTAGCAAATAGATGAGAATATGCCTTAAATCTTCAGAATTGAATAGAACTTTAAACAAGACAAAAAAGTACTGGCTGTAAAATAAAGGTAAAATATTTCAACTTATTAAAATTAACCAAATTCCCCCCCCCCCTTTTTTTTAAAAAGTAAGCTCTATGTCCAACTGGGGCTTGAGCTCACAACCCCAATATCAAGAGCACATACTCTGCTGACTAAGCCAGTCAGGTGCCCCTAATCAAAACACTTTTAAATACAGTAAAAAGACAAGTTCTAAGCTAGTAGATATTTGTAACACACACAAGAAAGAATTGATATAAAAATCCGATAATCATTTTGAAAAATGGATAAAATACATATGAACAATGAAGTCAATACACCTGTAAAGAAATGTCTACGATGCCCGGTGTTAGGGAAATTCAGACTAAGACCACAAAAAATATTTCACATCCTTTCATTTGATGATATTTTTAAATTCTGAGGATTCCAGTGGTGGGTATTCTAGGATCCATAGGATCTTCTATACATCACCGGTGAGAGGGAAAAATGTATGAAAATACATTTTGTCATTACTTCCTAAACTTGAGCTTTCATAAAGCCAATAACCCTAATAGCTCACTTTCTTTCTTTCTTTCTTTCTTTCTTTCTTTCTTTCTAAAAAGATTTTATTTATTTATTTGACAGAGATCAGAAGTAGGCAGAGAGCCAGGCAGAGAGAGAGGAGGAAGCAGGCTCCCCGTGGAGCAGAGAGCCCAATGCGGGATTTGATCCCAGGACCCTGAGACCATGACCTGAGCCAAAGGCAGAGGATTAACTCACTGAGCCCCCCAGGTGCCTCAATAGTTCTGCATCTAGGACTATTCTTGGAAGAGATCCTTACACACAGTGGGAGACAAATGCTAGCATGTGATAGCTGCACTACTCAAAATTGCAAAAATTTAGGAACAGCAACATTGCCGGTCAGTGGGAAAGTCAAAGAACAGACTACAATATAGTCACAAAATAGGAT
This sequence comes from Meles meles, assembly GCF_922984935.1. Lineage (NCBI taxonomy): Eukaryota > Metazoa > Chordata > Mammalia > Carnivora > Mustelidae > Meles > Meles meles. The sequence continues at coordinate 145,394,608 of NC_060071.1, read as the reverse complement.
ACAAGACACCAGACCAAATTAAATAACTGCAATGATTCAGAGCTAAAGGCTGAGTATTAGCAATGTATTACATGGAAAAAGTCCCTAATACACCTAATAGCAGGACCCTCTTTTTATAAAGTTTAAAACTGGTAAGTTAAAAGTACCGTTTAGGAACACACGTAGGTGCTACACATCTGAGAAAAAAAGAAGGCAAGTTAATGATGAGCGGAGGATGACGGACATTGATCACTGTGGGGAGAGGTGGGGGGCCTAGGGTGGTATGTGGGGACTTTCGGTGAGAAGTCGCTATTATCAGAGACCCGGCTTTCATTTTGAAAGGTGGACTGATGGTTGGAGGTTATTGAAAATATCTGTAGAACAAACTAAAGTGTGTCATGAACCAAAATTATAATTATTCCAGGTATGTGTGCCTGAGGCCAATGAAAAGGAAGGATGGAAGGAAAGAAGGAGGAAAGGTAGGAGGCAAAGAGGAAGGAGGGAGGGAGGGAAGAAGGAAGGAAGGGGAGAAGGAAGGATGGAAGGATGGAAGGATGGAAGAAAGGAAAGAAGGAGGGAGAGGGGAGGGAGGGAGGGAGGGAGGAAGGAAGGAAGGAAATGAAAAAAAAGAGGGAATCAGGGTGAAGACCAATCCCAGAACAGACTCCTGAGCTCTTGAAACAGGTAACTGGCAGGCCACGAAAGTTGTGTTTTTCATGCAGTTTAAAAAATTCCTTAAGGTTATTATTATATTGTAATATCATAATAATTAATGAGCACATGATGTGTTCAGGGGGCGTGCCAAATGCTTTATGTCCTCTGCCTTCATGAATTCTTCCTATGAAACCACTCCCTGTATGAAACCTCTCTAGGAGGGGACTGGATTAGCATTTTTCAGGTGGGGGAACTAAGGCTCAGAATGTCTATGACTTGTCCCAGAGCAATCTCAGATGCACGGAGCAGTTTCTATAACATATATATGATTTTGTGTATTATTTCATTTTTTTCTTCTTGACTTCTGGGCCACCATTCTCCCTGGTTCCCACGCTTCCTAGGTGGCTGCTCCTTGTCAGTCTCCTGTTTTGGGCACTCCTGTCTTCTATCCCTGGAAACATGTCCCTGACCCTCATCTTAGGTCACTCATCTAATCTCATGACTTTCAATACCACATGTACCTGGGTGGTGACTAAATGATCATGGGCACGTACCTCTAACTGCTGGTTCTGCCCCCGGGGGCTGCCAATGTGTCTCCCAAACTTAACAAGGTCAGAACCATGCTCTTCACTTCCCTCTCAGACCTGCTCCCAGCCGTCTTCTGTGCTCACCAATGATGTAACCATTCACCCTACCGCTCAGCCCCAAACCTCGACCTTACCTTCTTGCTTATCTTTTCCTGACAACCATGGGTTCCCAAGCAGTTGGCAAATCCCATCAAGGCTCTCCCCAGCTGCATCTAAATCAACGACCCTTGGACCCCTTCTGCACATCTGCACAGAGCAAACCGCCACCGTTGCACAACTGGATGATTGTGGTAGCTTCTAACTGCTCCCCTGTGGACACCCTGACACTCCTAAGGGTTGTTCTCCACACAGAAGCCAAGGAGATACCATCAAAACACAAATAAGAACTCATCTTACCAACTTTACAGTATTTCTAGGAACTTAATTTAGAGCTAAAATACATCCCAACTCCTTAGGATATATACTCTCTGCCTTCCTCTCTCTCACACCCTGCCGTGCTCTCCGTACTTGCTGTGTGTGTGCGTGTGAACAGTGGCTTCCTTCCTATTTAGTAGTCACTAAACTCTCCCTCTCTTCTCATCCTTCACTGTGGGTCTCAGGGATACTCTCCCCTCAGTTCATATTTTGGAGACACTTTCATTAACCTGCTTATCTAAAACATGTGTGCAATCCCACTGTTCTCTAACCCCTTACGCTGCTGTATTTTTCTTTACATCGTTTCACAGCACATTGAAATACAGTGTTCATTGCTTTCCAAATGGAATCTGGGTTCCATGAAGGCAGGAAACCCATCTGTCACATTCGCTGTTCTGCATCTAGTGACTGGCACAGTGTCCAGATTTTTTTTGTTCTAGATTATGAATAAATGAGTGAATGGTCTCACAAAACTTGACCAGAGAGCTTTTCTTATTACAAATGGAAAACTAAGACAGAAAATTTCAATTTGTGAAAGTGGTATAGCCACTAAGTCATGGAACCAAGACTCAGACCCGAGTAGTTTGACCCCTGAGACCATGGACTTAAATTGCCGTATTTCTTCTTGAACTGGCTAAGGAGGTGCCATTTATGGAGGCTTCCAAGGGGGACCCATTTTAATGGATACAGAAGAATCGTGTACAATGAAAATGTTACCTTACGTTTCAGAATTGACTGCCAGGACTTGAAGAAAATGTCTTAAGTATGTCTCCTCATTAATTCTTACTTATATTATTAATGTGTTTAGCAAACCCTATAAAGAGGAACAATAATGTGAATTACCATCTGCATTCTCTCAGCTTTTTAACAAGTGACTTTCAATGAATCAAGTTTTAGTTGATTTGTCATTTCATCAGCGCCACAAATATTATTTAATAAAATGGTGAGACCATGATGATAAGAGGATGAGACGTATCAGAGATGTAAGTTAGGGATAGTGGATCTTGATTTTAAGGGGTAGGGAGGATAGCTGCTCTTCACAATATTCTTTTCCTTTTAAAGATTTCATTTTTATTTATTTGAGAGAGCGATTTGATCACTATATTCTTTGATAAAAGTGAGTATAAATTTGTCTTTTCTGTCTATAAAAGTAATACATGTTAATTTTTGAAAAATAATGAAAAAATGTATTGGTGTTATTTATGGTATAGAGGGACACAGTGTCAACTGTGTGCATGTATATATAAACCTTATCACACTGAGATATATATATATATATATAAATGTTTCATATCCTGCTTTTCTCACTTTATAACAATCATGACCATTTCCTATATGAGTAAATACGCTTTGAATGTATGATTTTTAGTGGCTGCAGAATTTCCCATAATAAAACATTCTAATATTTATTTATCCCTTTTGACAATGTAAAAAGCTGCCTTGTGTGTGTGTGTGTGTGTGTGTGTGTGTAAATCATTGCAAGGAACAGCCTTATATAAATCTTTTCTTCCAACTCTGATTATTTCCTGTTACTGAAAGGTGATTTTAAGTGTCTAAAAGGAGGTTTACAGAAATGAAATCAGAGCTATTTAAAACCATGGATCACTGGTGTGAATGCTATTTCTACTTTTCACCTCACTGGGGAAAGGTGTTGAATGTTCTATAAATGTTTGTCTTCAGCTATGTATTTTCTAACTTATCAACAAATTGCCCACTAGCAGGGGGAAATCTAATGGCTGTTTCAGAGCAAAACTTTGAATCTATGGATTGACCCACATTTATCCTTTAACTGGGCATTAATCTAATGGTCCATAAATGCAGTCCATGCATCAAGAACTTTCATGGAAAAGGTTTCCTGGGTCTGGGATGAAAAGACAAAAAGGAACTCAGTGTGGTATATATCCCAAAGAGCTGAGTGTGTATTCCTCCCTGGGAATGAGGAGGACCAGAGGTGGTAGGTTGTGTGGTTGTTAATGCTTAATTTTGCAAAATACAAAAACTTGAAAACTTTTTATAAGGTTTCACAGGCTTATGAGATGCCCGGCCCTGGGAACAAGTGACCCACACAGAATGAGCAGGAGGTGATTCTCTGCTACAGCCCGTGTCCCGGGGGATATTTGATGATGTTATACAGGAGGTATCATCACCCATCTCACTGTGAACTTGTTCTCAGCCTGGACCCCACACAGAAAGGACTTTTACTCTGAAAGGGACTTTCAAATCCCACTTCATCACCACAGCAACCTGCCTGTGTTGGTGACAACAGAGACTATAGGCAGAGCAGCACATGTAGGTTATGGGGAAATCTGCCAGATCAGGCGTCAGATAAAAGCCACTTCTAAGTGAAAGAGTTAAAGAGGCAGCCAGTATTTTGCGGAGCATATTGGAAGGAAGCAGAACAAGCTAAATTTAAATTTAGCTGCGAGCATTTGCAGATGTAAAGACTAAGAACTCAGAAGCATGGGTCATTTAATGAGAAAGCAGTGCCAGAGCTCTAAGACCAGGAGGTGAAAATGGGGGGGGGGGGGGGGCAGAGAGCACACACTTGAACTTGAACTTGAACCTGAACCCAGCAAAGAAAATGTGTCAGAGGAGGGTTCCCTGCAGCTATCGAGGGAGGAGAACCGGAAACACAGTTACAAAGCTCAGCATATAATAATTGTTTATTTTTATGTCTAAACCAAGTGTGTGGGAAAGTGAGGAGGGACCCATCTTGAGGGTCAAGTTGCTCATTCTTTATAATTATTTTTAATATTTTAGGCCTACGACAAACTACTGGAGAACCACAATTCCTTATCAACCATACCAAAATCCGAAAAGTTCTAAAAGGCACATCCGCAAAAAAATAGAGGGTTAACTCATTTGGAAGGAGATACTGTGCAGGACTGAAGGGAGGAGCCCTTGGGCGGCTCAGCTAGCTTAACCCCTGAATCCTGACAGTCATGCTCTCTGGTTGTGGATCGAGCACCACGCCAGGCTCTATCCTCGGCTGCAAGTCTGCATGAGACTCTCTCTCCCTCTGCCGACACCCCACCTGCACCTCTCTTAGAAAAAGGAATAATAAAAAAAAAAAGAATGGAATGGTGATTATTTATAACCATTACCATAGCTCTCTTCATGGGAATATTCATCTCTTTGTGGCAGGGATATTTCTGTTACAGATTGCTGCCCCAGATCCTGCCGGGGCTGTTAAGGCATATACATGGATCACATTACTTTTCTGAATTCTAAAAAACTTTAGCATCATGAAGACATCTGTCTCAAAGGTTTCTGCCATAGGATATGTACCCATTAGCATGCATATCCTATGAGTGTGCTTTCTATCAAATTCAAACTGAATATAAGAAATGAAATATTAGAGGAATGCCTTGTCCTATATATGACTCTACCATCCCAAAATTCTCCTTTTTCCTACTCAAAATCCCCATTTTGAATATTGGTATTGATTATGTCCATACAAGTTATGGTGCTAATGTGATATATATACCAGCGTGAATATTCACAAATATTCTGGTATTACTAATACATACATATATAGACATGCATTTGTATGTGTGAATACATTTGTAGAAATTTATATGTTGGTGTAACTCCATTCATACAATTTATATATGGCATTCTTTTTTTTTTAAATAATTGTGTAATTCCATTTTTATTTGTATTGAGAAGGGTTTTTTTGTTTGTTTGTTTTTAAAGATTTTGCTTGTTTATTTGACAGAGAGAGACACAGTGAGAGAGGGAACACAGGCGAGGGTGTGGGAGAGGGAGGAGGCGGCTTCCTGCTTAGCAGGGAGCCTGATGTGGGGCTCGATCCCAGGACCCAGGGATCATGACCTGAGCTGAAGGCAGACACTTAACGACTGAGCCACCCAGCTGCCCTGTATATATGGCATTCTTTATACGTTTTTCAATGTTATGAATAGAACCATCCTGCAATTATTTTTACTTTTTTTGATAACTATTGATGTTAAGCTGCCTTTTATGGGTTTATTAATCATGCATATAATATCTTCTTTGGTGAAATCCCTGTTCAGATATTTTGCCAGCCTTTTTCATTGATTTGCCTTTTTGTTAATAAGTGATAAGACTTCTTTATATGATCTGCATTAAGTTTCTTGCCAGATATATATGATTTACAAATACTTTCTTGCAGCCTATGGCATGGCTTCTCGTTTTCTGAACGGTGTCTTTCAGACACCAAAGATTTTAAATTTTGATTCAAATGTCCTTAATTTTCTCGTCCATGGGCTGTGTTTTTGCTCTTCGGCTTAAGAAATCATAGTCCAGCTCATTGTCATGGACGTTTTCTCCTAGGTTTTTCTAGATACGCAACAGTTTCAGATCTCAAATTTAATATCACATGTCTGTAGCAGGTTACTTTTTGCATGGTGTGAGATGAGTATCAGTGTTGACTTTTTTTGTACAGGTGATCTACTAGTTGCTGTTGCTGAAAAACTATCATTGCCTTATTGGATTGTCTTAACATTTTTATCAAAAATGAATTAACCAGGGGGGACTGGGTGGCTCAGTGGGTTAAAGCCTCTGCCTTCAGCTCAGATCATGGTCTCAGGGTCCTGGGATCGAGCCCCACATCAGGCTCCCGGCTCAGTGGGGAGCCTGCTTCCTCCTCTCTCTCTGCCTGCCTCTCTGCCTACTTGTGATCTCTGTCTGTCAAATAAATAAATTAAAAATTAAAAAAAAATGAATTAACCATAGAAATGTGGCCTATTTTTGAACTCTTCATTCTGTTTAATTCATGTATAAACTCTTATACTATATCACACTCTCTTTATTACCGTACTTTTATGGCATATGTTGAAATCATGGAGTATAAATACTTAGACATGCTCTTTTTTTTCAAAATTATTTTGGCTATTCTAGATCCTTTGCTTTTGCATATAAATTTTAGAATTGGCTTGGAAATTCTTTTTTTCCTTCCTTCCTTCTTTCCGTCCCCCCTTCTTCTCTCTTTCTTTCTTCCTTAAAATTTAGAGAAGTTCATTTTGTTTTCTGGATATTTTTCCTGCATTAACTATATGCTTGATAAACATCTTCTCTCTGTCTAGCCTTACTTTTTCTTGAAGTTATGCTTTCTTTTTGTTATGCAGAAATGTTTTCACATAATAGAGTTGAATTTTCCAATCAGTTTCATTGGATTTGGTTTCTTATTAGGTTAGGTTCCTTGTTTAAAAAATTCTGCACTACCCGTATAGCATAAATATATCTTCTTATGTGTTCTCCTAAAGCTTTAGAGTTTCTTTTTTTGTATTGAAGTACTAATTATGTCCAGAATTCCTGCTTTGAGGATATGATGAGGTAGGTGGCAGATATTTTATTTTCCACATGGATGAACAATTGTCTCTGAAACTTTAATGTATGATCCTTTTTTCCCCATGCTACTTTTGAATGCCTCTCTTATACCATGTCAGGTTTCTGTATTAACATAGGTCAATTTGGGCTTTCTGCTTTAATTTATTCGTCTGTTTTTTATCCCCTGTATTGACCACACAATTTTAATTATCAGATGTTTATAATACATCTTGATACCTGGCAGGACAGGTACCCAATCTTATTTTCTTCAAAACTCTCTCAATTTGTATTGATTTTTTGTTCTTTCATGTTAATTTTATAACATCAAGGCAGGTTCCCAAAGTAAACACTTTGGGCTGTAACTGCATTGAATTAATAGAACAACTTGGAGGAAATTGGCATATTTGTTGACATTAATTCTTCCATGAGCCTGGCCAGATTTTATTGCATCTTCTTTTTTTTTTTTTAATTTTATTTATTTATTTGAGAGGGAGAGAGAATGTGTGTGAGAGAACATAAGCAGGGCAGGGCGAGTGGCAGGGGAAGAGGGAGACGCAGGCTCCCTGCTGAGTACGAAGCCCAACACTGGGCTTGGTTCCAGGACCCTGGGATCATGACCTGAGCCAAAGGCAGAGACTTAACTGACTGAGCCACCCAGGTGCCCCAATTTAGGTCTTCTTCTAATCTTAAATGACATTTGGTACTTGTCTTTATAGCCATATGACACATTTTTTGAGATTATTTCTATACCTATTAAAATTGTTCATACTGTGAATATAGTGTTTTTCTATGAGTTTTTTTTTTAGTAACTGGTTATTATTGGTAAAAAGAGCACAATTTTCTTGAATGTTGATCTTCTATTCAATAACTGCTTAATTCTCTTATTAATTTTAATTTGCTTACAGATTTTTAATTATCTTAATTCATTTTAAATTTTTATTGTTTTAAATAACTTCAGCTAGACATTTGTCTCTAACTATGGATTTAGCTTCATCACCTGAGTTTTGATATGCAGCACAATTATTTCTAACTCATTCTAAATATATGTAGATCTTAAATGACTTTAACTCTGATTCCCTTTCTAGCCCATCATATTTTCAAGCATGGTAGGGGGACAGTAACATTAACTACACTTTTGTTGTTGATTTTAAAAATTTAACTGCATTGCAGTCAGAGAATTTGGGCAGCATTGTATTGATTCTTCAAAACATATTAGTGTTATTCTTATACATGTATGTTGATATATATGTACATTACATGTAAACTAATGTACATGAGTGTACATATATTTGTACATATAAACACATAACAGTATAGAAAGGAATATATATATAAAGTAACATACAGTATATTATATATAAAATGATATATAAAGTATACATATATTACTTTGCTTATTACTTTGCAACAAAATGTATATGAGCATTCCATATAATTTAGAAAAGAAAGGGTGTTCTCTCCTTCTACACATAGGTATAGGGCTATTTATTTGTGTGTACACCTTTAACACACATATGTACATATAAATGTGTGTGCATTCACGTGTGTACAGATTTGTATTTATATTCACATAAAAACAGTCTTGTAAGCATATTACTTTTCTAATCACCTTACTCTTCACCATTTTTGTCTTCTTTGCTTATTATTTTTGATAGAGACACATAAAATGTTCTATAATTTTGGTTTTGTACTTTCTCCTTATAATTCCGTCATTAGATTCCATTCTTGAACATGTTTATGGTAAAGTGTACTCTGTATGATTTTCTGGTTTCTCCTCTTCCCTTTGAGTGAATTCAGTTTCGACTCCATTTTCTCCCAAATCATATTTTACAGCACCTGACTGGGCTGTGAACTCCTTGAAGGCAGAGTCTCCAGCCCTCCGTGCCCAATTCATGGGCCATGACTGGGATGGAGGAAGTAGTCCTGGTGATGAGAAGTCGTGATCTGAGTAGCCTGGTGGCTGGATCAAAATTAGCAGTGATGAGAGGACAGTCATAGCATCTGTAAGCATGTTTCCTCTCCGTGTTCTGCATTTCTTGCCCATCATCTTATAAACACCTGTATCAGGGGTTGGCAGGTAGTAAATAACTCGGGTTTTGTGTGCTATTTGATCTGTGTCACAAATACTCATTTCTACCATTGCAGGAGTGAGGAGTCATGAAAGAAGGAGCATGGCTATACTCCAGTAAAACTTTATATAAAAAACAAATGGTAGGGTGAATTCTCCAACCCCTGCTCTACTTCATTAGATCTTCAGTACACCACACAATATACCATACGATATTCCATACAATATTCCGGGCTGTGAATTCAATTGATTTAACTGCTTCTCTATTGTGCATTTAGACAGCTTTTCATTTCTGTTATTATAAATAACATTGTAATATGACTTCCTTCGTACAAATCAAACAAATAGTTTGATTTCCTTATAAATGGTGATGTACGTGGTACATGGTAAATGCTCAATAAATATTTATTGAATAAATTAGCAAATGTCTATTGTAGCAAAATCACTTGGCTGAGTATTGTGGATATAGAGCGCAGTGAAGGTCAAATCTAGCACAGAAATTCACACTCTAGAGAAGCAAAGCATTTGTTGCTTTCCAGCTGTGTGATCTTAGTCAATAACCAATTTGAGCCTCAGTTTCCACAATTTAAAAAAAAATAATGAATTCCTTGGTAATGTGCTAATGAAGGAGGGAACATAAGGCTGACTGAGGACAAAGCAAAAGCTGACAACCCAGCAACCTTCCCCCACTCCACTCCTGGGTCGGACATTTGTGATATTCTTTAGGAATTTCCCAACTATCTTAATGTTAATACCTTGCTAAGAAGGGAAAAAGGACCTTGACAAAGGCTAGGTCTCTGGTATCTGGTATCCTGTAGGTCTTCTTTAGCAAGTGAAAGTTCAGTGGAAACCTCCCTTTTTCCAAACCACCCCCAACCCCATCATACATAACCTGCCACACTCACAAACCCAGGGCAGCAGCTCTTTCTGCTCATGGGTCCTGTCCCTGTGCTTTAATAAACCACCATTTTGCGCCAAAGATGTCTCAAAAATTTCTTCTTGGTCTTGGGCTCCAGACTCCTCCCCACTGAACCTCACTTATATTCTAAAACTTCGTCATTATGAAGGTGCGGTGACATCAAGTGTCACCATTTGTGAAAGAGGATTTCTGAAGACTGAGCATTGCAGGACTGATTCTGAAACTCAAACATCTTTTCCTTTTTTATTCAAAACTCTGCTTGCCCACCAAGGAAATGTGTGGAAGCCAAGGCCTGAGGGCCACTGCAAATTTGCATAAATTTACATAAATTTGCATGGGACAATTAATGCCTATAGTATCATTATTGTTACCTTACTTAGATCTCAGCTTTCATGGGATGCATCAAAAACACAGCTTCCAATGTCCAGCTTGGCACCTCAGGCATAGCCCAGAAATGTCGGGTCAGGGATTGGCACATTCAGGCCGAAAAAGAAATAAATGCTGGTTTAAGCCTAGAACTGTGTGTTTCAATAAGAAAACAAATACACTCAGAAATGAACAACCTCAAGGATGGGTCTGATATGACCAATGCCACGGCTGATGAAGAGGATTCGATGATTTGTGTAGTTTAATACAATGTACCTGGAACCTTCAGACCACTGTGTGTGTGTGTGTCTGAGCTGACCTGCTGGAGGAAGGGAGGCCACGCTGGGGGGAGCCCAGGTGTCTCAGCCAAGTCAGCCAGGTCCCTGCCGACATCTTGCCAACTGTCAGACACATGAAGATGACCATCCCAGACCACCTGACCACCAACCAACCTGCCAGTCTACCAGGGAAGCATCAGATAGATCAATAAGCCATTCAGACTTAAAACATCTAACTGACCTACAGAAATGTGAGTTAAATAAGAGAAGTATTGTTTTAAGCTGCTAATATCATTCAATAAATTAATACAATGATAGTGTATCCTGCCTGCGTCTGTTCCTCTCATGATTTCAGCCAAAGAACTGCCAATGACATCATAGCCTAGAAGGAAATCGTGCCTCAATCTCAATCTCATTTGAGGCTGAAATAGAGACAACCTCCAGGGAGACAGTCTTGAAGAGGGGCCTGGGAATCTGAGTTGAAACAGGAATACCACCGGGCTGGAATTACACTGTGTGCGGTCACACAAGGAGGCAAAAGGACAGGGCTGAAATGAGGGTCTCGCATTCAGGTGGTCATTTACTAGCACGTGCCTATCATTCCTTGTAGTAAGGATAAGGTCTATACCTTTCTGGAAGTGAGGAGGAAACTGCTCAGTTGACACTTGAACAACACAAGATTGAACTGCATGGGCCCCATTAATTGTGGATTTTTTTTTTTTTTTGAACTGCAAATGTATTTCCTCCTTTTAATGATTTTCTTAAAAACATGTTCTTTTCTCTAGCTTACTTTTTTAAAGAATACAGTATATAATACATGTAACATAAAATACTGATATGTTGTTATCAGTAAGGTTATCAGGAGGCTATTAGTGGTTAAATTTGTGGGGAGTCCGCAGGGTCACAGAAGGATCGGGGGTGTCAGAGTGTCAGAGAGCTTGCAGGTATTAGAACGGAGAAGCCGGCTGCAGAGACAGAGCCGAGGACTGAACTCTCAGCTCGGGGTTACCTTGAACTGGTCGCGGGCTGGGTGAGCTCGGAGGGCGCTAGAGGCTGGGGATACGGGAGTGATTGGGTGCTGTCCTCTGGGGGCGCACTGAGGAGTGGGGCCCCAGGCTCTCGGCTCCTCCGGGCCGGAGACTAGGAGGCTGCCATTTTCATTCCCGTCCTCCGGAACTCTATGGAAAGCGTTCAGGGAACAGAAGCTCCCAAAAGCGAACCCGAACCGATTACTTAGTCCGGCCGCTGGTAAGGGCGGTGCAATCCCGCCTCGGGCAAAGACACTTGAGAGTCACTACAACAGGCCCCTCCCCCAGAAGATCAACAAAATATCCAGCCAGGACGAAGTTCATCTATCAAGGAAAGTAGATTCAATTCCTAAGACAGCAGAGCAATTCCATAGGAGGAGAAAGCAAAGCACGGAACTCATGGCTTTCTCCCCACGATTCTTTAGTCTTGCGGCTACTTCAATTTTTTTTTTCTTTTTCAATTTTTTTTTCTTTTTTCTTTTTTCTTCTGCTAAATTTTTTAAAACTTTTACCCTTTTCTTTTTTAACGTTTTTTGACTAGTTTATCTAAATATATATTTTTTTTCTTTCTTTTTTATATTTTTTTCTTTATTTGTTTTATTTTTTAAATTTTTTCCTTTTTTTTTTTTCAGAACCTGTTTTTATCCCCCTTCCCCCCCCCCCCACAATTACGGGTCTCTTCTGATTTGGTTACAGCGCATTTTTCTGGGGTCTTGCCACCCTTTTAGTAGTTTATTTGCTCCTTCATATCCTCTTATCTGGACAAAATGACAAGGCGGAAAAAATCACCACAAACAAAAGAACAAGAGACAGTACCGAAGGCTAGGGACCTAATCAACACAGACATTGGTAATATGTCAGATCAAGAGTTCAGAATGACGATTCTGAACATCCTAGCCGGGCTCGAAAAAGGCATGGAAGATATTAGAGAAACCCTCTCTGGAGATATTAAAGCCCTTTCTGGAGAAATTAAAGAACTAAAATCTAACCAAGTTAAAATAAAAAAAGCTATTAATGAGGTGCAATCAAAAATGGAGGCTCTCACTGCTAGGATAAATGAGGCAGAAGAAAGAATTAGTGATATAGAAGACCAAATGACAGAGAAGAAAGAAGCCGAACAAAAGAGGGACAAACAGCTACTGGACCATGAGGGGAGAATTCGAGAGATAAGTGACACCATAAGATGAAACAACATTAGAATAATTGGGATTCCAGAAGAAGAAGAAACAGAGAGGGGAGCTGAAGGTCTATTGGAGAGAATCATTGGAGAGAATTTCCCTAATATGGCAAAGGGAATAAGCATCAAAATCCAGGAGATGCAGAGAACCCCCTCAAAGTCAACAAGAATAGGTCCACACCCCATCACCTAATAGTAAAATTGACAAGTCTTAGTGACAAAGAGAAAATCCTGAAAGCAGCCCGAGAAAAGAAGTCTGTAACATACAATGGTAAAAATATTAGATTGGCAGCAGACTTATCCACAGAGACCTGGCAGGCCAGGAAGAGCTGGCATGATATATTCAGAGCACTAAATGAGAAAAACATGCAGCCAAGAATAACCTATCCAGCTAGGCTATCACTGAAAATAGAAGGAGAGATCAAAAGCTTCCAGGACAAACAAAAACTGAAAGAATTTGCAAACACCAAACCAGCTCTACAGGAAATATTGAAAGGGGTCCTCTAAGCAAAGAGAGAGCCTAAAAGTAGTAGATCAGAAAGGTACAGAGACAATATACAGTAACAGTCACCTTACTGACTAATAATGGCACTAAATTCATATCTCTCAATAGTTACCCTGAATGTTAATGGGCTAAATGCCCCAATCAAAAGACACAGGGTATCAGAATGGATAAAAAAACAAAACCCATCAGTATGTTGCCTACAAGAAACTCATTTTAGACACGAAGACACCTCCAGATTTAAAGTGAGGGGGTGGAAAACAATTTACCATGCTAATGGGCATCAGAAGAAAGCTCGGGTGGCAATCCTCATATCAGATCAATTAGATTACAAGCCAAAGACTATAATAAGAGATGAGGAAGGACACTATATCCTACTCAAAGGGTCTGTCCAACAAGAAGATCTAACAATTTTAAATATCTATGCCCCTAACGTGGGAGCAGCCAACTATATCAACCAATTAATAACAAAATCAAAGAAACACATCAATAATAATACAATAATAGTAGGGGACTTGAACACTCCCCTCACTGAAATGGACAGATCATCCAAGCAAAAGATCAACAAGGAAATAAAGGCCTTAAATGACACACTGGACCAGATGGACATCACAGATATATTCAGAACATTTCATCCCAAAGCAACAGAATACACATTCTTCTCTAGTGCACATGGAACCTTCTCCAGAATAGATCACATCCTGGGTCACAAATCAGGTCTCAACCGGTATCAAAAGATTAGGATCATTCCCTGCATATTTTCAGACCACAATGCTCTGAAGCTAGAACTCAATCACAAGAGGAAAGCTGGAAAGAACCCAAATACATGGAGACTAAACAGCATCCTTCTAAAGAATGAATGGGTTAACCAGGAAATTAAAGAAGAATTGAAAAAATTCATGGAAACAAATGATAATGAAAACACAACAGTTCAAAATCTGTGGGACACAGCAAAGGCAGTCCTGAGAGGAAACTATATAGCAGTACAAGCCTTTCTCAAGAAACAAGAAAGGTCTCAAGTACACAACCTAACCCTACATGTAAAGGAGCTGGAGAAAGAACAAGAAAGAAACCCTAAACCCAGCAGGAGAAGAGAAATCATAAAGATCAGAGTAGAAATCAATGACATAGAAACCAAAAAAACAATAGAAAAAATCAATGAAACTAGGAGCTGGTTCTTTGAAAGAATCAAAAGATTGATAAACCCCTTGCCAATGTTGAAAATAGAACTACCCTATGACCCAGCAATTGCACTACTGGGTATTTACCCTAAAGATACAAACATAGTCATCCGAAGGGGCACGTGTACCCGAATGTTTATAGCAGCAATGTCTACAATAGCCAAACTATGGAAAGAACCTAGATGTCCATCAACAGATGAATGGATAAAGAAGATGTGGTATATATACACAATGGAATACTATGCAGCCATCAAAAGAAATGAAATCATGCCATTTGCGACGACGTGGATGGAACTAGAGCGTATCATGCTTAGTGAAATAAGTCAATCGGAGAAAGACAACTATCATATGATCTCCCTGATATGAGGGGAACATGGAGAAGCAACATGGGGGGTTAGGGGGATAGGAGAAGAATAAATGAAACAAGATGGAATTGGGAGAGAGACAAACCATAAATGACTCTTAATCTCACAAAACAAACTGGGGGTTGCTGGGGGGAGGTGGGATTGGGAGAGGGGGAGTGGGTTATGGACATTGGGGAGGGTATGTGCTATCATGAGTGCTGTGAAGTGTGTAAACCTGGCGATTCACAGACCTGTACCCCTGGGGATAAAAATACATTATATGTTTATTAAAAAAAAAAAATTTTGGAAGGGGAGGCGAACCATAAGAGACTATGGACTCTGAAAAACAACCTGAGGGATTTGAAGGGTCAGGGGTGGGAGGTTGGGGGAACAGGTGGTGGGTAATGGGGAGGGCACGTTTTGCATGGAGCACTGGGTGTTGTGCCAAAACAATGAATACTGTTACGCTGAAAAAATAAATAAAATGGAAAAAAAAATTTGTGGGGAGTCAAAATTACACAGGAATTTTCAACTGCATGGGGGTTGGTGCCTCAACCTCATATTGTTCAAGGGTTAACTGAAAATGTTACTGTATGGCTTACAATAATCTCACGTACAATTGTTAGCTATTACATTATTACATTATGCATTACATTATTTATTGCATTTTTATATTTGCTTATCTCCTTTTTAAAGTTTTTAGTCATTATTTTTCTCCTTGATTTGAGGCATACAGCAGTCACTTACAGAAACTCATAGAGAAGTGCTTTTTAAATTATTATTCCCTCTTTCTATTTTTTTCAAAAATTCAAATTGCGCTAGTTAATATACAGTGTAACATTAGTCTCCAGTGTACGACATAGTGATTTAACAATTCCATGCAAAACCCAGTGTTCCTCACCAGTGCACTCCTTCATCCTCTTCACTTGTTTCCCCCACCCACTGCTGCTTTGGTACACATCTGGCCCCATGCTAGGAGACATGGAGGAGACAGAACTATATAAGGTATGTCTTCTACCTTTAAAGTTCTCCCAGGGTAGGAATAGATACAGGCATGTAAGTTTTTTAAAGGTCCTGATTCTATTGTCAGTATTTTTCAAACATTAAAGTATTAAGTAATTTAATCTGCATAATAACCCATGAAGGCTGACACCATTGAAATGCAGACAAAGAGCAACCCTGTAACTCAGAAACATCTGCAGGCTAATGTGTGAGGAGCCAGACTTTGAACCTGTGTAGTCTGGATCCTGAGTCCAGGTTCCATGGCCCATGCCACACATAACTGTTACAATAATAACCTTGAAACCTGACAGTAACACATGAGATTTAGAGACCAAGTACTGTATGATCACACAAACATTTAGATGTGGCCAACCATTTCTCCTATGAAGTAGAGAATTCTCAGATCACACACAACACGTAAGCCGATCCATGAGGCTTGAATGGGATTTTTCAGGTACACTTACGGACAGGTATAATTTTCTAGTTGGTGGTTAAATTGTTTGTGAAGGCAGAGGAATGGGAAAATAGCACAGTGGATTTCTGACTGTCATTTATGTAGGTTTTCCTTGGCTAGGTGAAAGGAAGCAGAGGGTTTTAAGTATGAGAAGTTTAGGGTTGGCCTAACATTCTTTCTCTGGTGTTGCAACTTCAAACTTTCTCCCTATATTTGACACAGGGAGTGAAACCCTTTAAACAGATACTGAAAAGCCATGCAATAATGTCATTCCGGAAATTCCCGTGTGCATTAAAGAACCAGTACATCTGGGTTATGCTATTTCTGATGCAAGATATAAATACCCTGTAATACGTGAGTGGGAGATTGCGAGGAGGTGAAGCCCTGATGCTGATTTTTTTTACCTACTTAATGGTGCCATAAGTAAGACAAATTTGATCAGAAAATGGGTCAACCCATCGGTGATTGGGATACAGATGTTTCCCAGTTGGAGAGTGAACATAAAAGAATAACAGATAATTGATTCAAGTGCACCAGTGTTGGGAGTGATAGCAGGAGCATGGCACCTGAACATAATTTTACATATTTTAAGGACTATTGTATTATTTCTACATTTGCAAGCAGCCCCAGGAAAATCGTGCATGAAAAATCAATGAGGACCTAATGCATCAAGTGGGAGAGCTTATGATAATACTGGGCGATCATCTCACACAGGGTAGAATTATTCTGAGAGAGCCTTTGTAGTTTTATATCTATTTCTATCTATTCTCTGTAACTATCTATCTATCCATCCATCTTCTATCCATCATACCTATCTATCTATCATCTATCTTCTATCCATCTTCTACCTATCCATCATATCTATCTATCATCTATCTAATCTTACCTATCTACTTATATATCACTTCTATTGTTAAATATTTCAAACCTTCAGAAAAATACAAAGGATATCTAACAATTTGTTACTTTCTTTTAAACAATGAAACATTAATAACAGGTGAACACTAAGTAGACTCTAAGACACAGTCTGAATACTTTGGAACTCTGGAGGCGAATTCTGATTGGCATCTACTTTCCAACCCAGGAGGCACATGCTGTTACCCAAGAGGCTCCATTAGAACATACACGGTCCCCCAGCTACCATTCCTTCCCTACTCTAATGATGATTCTATATTAACATTGTCTATCTATGACAATACCCTCCCGATTCTGTTCCCCTGCAGAAGACCCTACAATTTGTCCCTGTTGCTATCTAGTTTCACATCCTTATGGCCATGAAAGCCAATCTTCTCTAGACCTAATCTCCAAATATACAGAACGTCCAGATGGTTCTCCCACTCTCCAACAGTCCCTGTGCCTACAGAGCTTCTTGATAATGGAAGAGGCAGACAATGAATTAATATCTCTTTTGAGCACGAATCTGAAGAATAGGTAAGAGTTAGCCAGGAAAAGCCTGGGGGAGCATACTGTCTAGGCAGAGTTCTGTCCTAACCATTCTTCTAGAAACACACTGTGCCACAGAAATAGAAGATGATCCACATACATAATTAAATATTTTCTACAGTCAGGTAAAAAAAATAGTAAAAAGACATAGCTGGAATTAATTTTTAATGTTTTATTTGACTCAGTATTTCCAAAATGTTATCATTTTAACATGTAATCAATGCAAAATATTAATGAGATATTTTCATTCTTTTCATACAAAGACTTTGATATCTAGTGTATATTTTATGTTTTTAACAGGTCTCAATTCAGACCACCACTTCTTAGGGGCTCAATAGTCACATGGAGGTAATGCCTGCTAATGCCTACTTTTGTTGTTATTTTCTTCATAGTATTTATGTCTGCCTGAAATTATTGTGTTTATTTGTTTACTTATAGTTTTTCTGTCTCTCTCCCCCAAAACATGAGCTTTGTAAGACCAGGAGCTTTCACTAACCATTCCAGTTTAGATGGAAATGAAAGCACATGGTTGATGGGAAGCTCTCCTTCCATGTTTGTTGGGTAGTGAATGAGCAATAGGTAAGAAGGGCTGAAAGCATCTTTGGTGGCATCTTTGGGTGCCTCTGGCATGGTGAGCAACAGGGATAAGGAGTGTGAAGAAGGTGGGCAGAGACTGGGAATCATTCAAGACCCCCAGAATGTCTTTATG
Organism: Meles meles; assembly: GCF_922984935.1. Classification (NCBI taxonomy): domain Eukaryota; kingdom Metazoa; phylum Chordata; class Mammalia; order Carnivora; family Mustelidae; genus Meles; species Meles meles. Next base: position 145,376,193 of record NC_060071.1, on the reverse strand, counting down.
CTGCTCTCTATGTGGAGGGGCTTGTTCTTTTCTTCACTGGCAAAGTTCCCCATCTCAACACCCAACTTCATGACAGTTCAAATCAATACCTTTCTCATAAATGTTCCCATATCTCTGTTTTATTGTTTGCCATTTTGGGCGACTATTCCATCTATCTACAAGTTTATCTTCCCTAAGAGAACCTGTGCTCCTTGAGAGCAGAACCTGGGTCATAAAGACTTTTATTATTGATCCGTGTTCAGCAAAATGATTTTAAGATTCACTCATACCGTTACATGTCTTAGTAATTTATTCTTTTTTTTCATTTCTGAGTAGTATTTCATTGTGTGTACATAACATAATACACTTATCCATACATCTGCTATGAGCATTTGAATTGACTCAAATTTAGAGCTGTGCTGAATAAATCTGTATGACCATTTCTATATATAATCTTGTGTGGACATACATCCTTTTCTCTTTTGAATAAATAAATTAGAGAATTTCTGGGTCATATAGTAACAGTAGTTTAAAATTTATACCAAACACAACATTTTCCCCAAAGCATTCACAACATTCTCATCAGCAATAGGTCAGAATTTCAGTTATACCATATACTCACCAACACTTGGTATTAATAAATCATTTAGATTTTAACATTTTAGTGGGTAGGCAGTAGTGTATTAATGCAGTTTTAATTTACAACTAATAACACTGAGCATTGTTTTCTTGTGCTTATTTGTGTATCTGTGCATTTTCCTGTGCTTATGTGTGTATCTTCTTCAGTGAAATGTCTATTTAAATCTTCTGCGTATTTTTAAACTCTGCATTGTTTCTTGTTGTTGTTGATATGTGTTTTGGGGTGGGGGGGCAGAGGGAGAAGGAGGGAGACAATCTTAAGCAGGCTCCACACACAGTGCAGAGCTCGAGCTCATGACCAGAATCCAAATCAAGATTTAGATGCTTAACTGACTGAGCCACCCAGGCACCCTTTGACTACTGTATGTGTGTATATATATGTATATATATATACACACACACATACACACACACACATACATATATGTATATATATAAGTATATATATTTAATTCAATTAGCTAACATACAGTACATCATTAGTTTTTGGTATAGTGTTCAATGATTCATTAGTTGAGTATAACACAAAGTGCTCATCACATCACATCACTTGCTCTCCTTAATGCCCATCACCCAGTTACCCTTTCCCCCCACCCACCTCCCTTTCCACAACCCTAAGTTGTTTCCCCGAGTCAAGAGTCTCTCATGGTTTGTCTCCCTCTCTGATTTCTTCCCATTCAGTTTTCCCTCCCTTCCCCTATGATCTTCTGCAATATTTCTTATATTCCACATATGAGTAAAGCCATATGATAATTGTCTTTCTCTGCTTGACTTATTTCACTTATCATAATACCCTCCAGTTCCATCCATGTCGATGTAAATGGTAGGTATTCATCCTTTCTGATGGCTAAGTAATATTCCATTGTACACATGAACCACATCTTCTTTATCCATTCATCTGTTAAAAGGACATCTCAGCTCCTTCCACAGTTTGGCTATTGTAGACATTGCTGCTATGAACATTGGGGTGCGTGTGACCCTTCTTTTAACTTCATCTGTATCTTTGGAGTAAACACCCAGTAGTGCAATTGCTGGATCATAGGGTAGCTCTATTTTTTTAACTTTTTTGGGGGAAACTTCACACTGTTTTCCAAAGTGGCTATGCCAACTTGCATTCCTATCAATAATGTAAGAAGGTCCCCCTTTCTCCACATCCTCTCCAACATTTGTTGTTTCCTGCCTTGTTAATTTTTGTCATTCTAACTGGTGCAATGTGGTATCTCCATGTGGTTTTGATTTGAATTTCCCTGATGGTTAATGACAATGAACATTTTTTCATGTGTCTGTTAGTCATTTGTATGTCTTCTTTGGAGAAGTGTCTGTTCATGTCTTCTGCTCATTTTTTGACTTGATTATTTGTTTTTTGGATATTGAGTTTGAAAAGTTCTTTATAAATCTTGGATACCAGCCCTTTATCTTTAATGTCATTGGCAAATATCTTCTCCCATTCTGTGGGTTGCCTCTTAGTTTTCTTGACCATTTCCTTGTTGTGCAGCAGCTTTTTATCTTGATGAAGTCCCAATAGTTCATTTTTGTTTCTGTTTCCTTTGCCTTTAGAGATGTGTCTTGCAAGAAGTTGCTGTGGCCAACGATGACTACTGTCTCTTTATAACAAGTAGAAAATCAGGCATGGCAATCTTCTGATTGTTCTTTTTCAGAATTTGTTGGCTGTTCTAGGTTTGTGACGTTTCCATATACATACTACAAATACCTTGTCAATTTCCATAAAATCCCCTGCTGGGATTTTGTTTGAATTTGTGCTGGGTCTATAAATTAATTTGAAGAGAATTGACATTGTTATCAGCATACTGTAGTTTCAGGTTTATTTATGTCTACTTTCTTTTCAGCAATATATTAGTATTTAGTGTGTGGGCTTCCCATGTGTTTTGTTATATTTATTTCTAGTTATTTTGTGATTTGAAATGCTATCAAGAATAATGTTTTTATTTCAATTTCTAATTTTTTATTGTTATTATGTAAGAAAATAATTTTTTTTATATTAACCTTGCTGAACTCCCTTATTAGTTCTAGGAAGAACAATTTTTGGTCAATTCCTTTGTATTTCTATGTACACTATGCTGTTTTTTGAAAATAAAGACAACTAAATGTCTTCGCTTCTAATTTGTGTGCATTTTATTTCTTTTTCTTCCATTATTGCATTGACTAAAAATGTTATTAGAAATAATGAGAGTGGGTATTTTTGCCTTGTTCCTTATGATAGGTTAAAAATATTCAATCTGGGGTGCCTGGGTGGCTCAGTGGGTTAAACCTCTGTCTTCGGCTCAGGTCATGATCTCAGGGTCCTGGGATCGAGCCCCACATCGGGCTCTCTGCTCAGCAGGGAGCCTGCTTCCCACTCTCTCTCTCTCTACTTGCCTCTCTATCTACTTGTGATCTCTCTATATATGCCAAATAAATAAAATCTTAAAAAAAAATTCAATCTTATATGATTATATATACTCTTAGCTATAGATGCCCTTTATCAAGTTGAGACTATTCTCTCCTATAGCTAGTTCCCTGAGAGTTTTATCCTGGGTGGGTATGGGATTTTCACAAATATTTTTCTGCATTTAAAAGATGACCGTATTTAAATTTTCAATCAATTAATATAGTGAATTTCCCTATTTGGTTTTAATGTTAAACCAACATTGTATTCTTTGGGTTTACTGTATTTTGTCATGATTTATATAGTTAATTTATGCATACACAATACGCTGTAATAATATAGAATAATTATACATATATTTTTCTGTATCATTGCATACATTATCTGTATCTTACTGCATGTGTGCAGATGTATGTATGTAAACAAATTTGCTGGTATTTTGTGGAGGGTTATTTTATGTATAATCAAAAGAGATATTGATCAATAGTTTTATTTTATAGTAATATCTGTTTTTGTCTGATTATGGTAACAAAGTTAGTCTAACTTTATTAAATGAATTTGGATGTATTCTCCCTTACTTTGTTTTTCTGGAGGAAGGTAAATATGTTTTCACCATTTCTTCATTGTATGTGTAATATATTTAATCAGTGAAACTATCTGGATCATAACGTCTTGTGTGAGGGATAGTTTATAATTATAAATTTAAATTTTTAACTAGATATAAGACTATTTATATTTTCTATTTCATCTTGGGTCAGTATTTGTATTTACCAAGATATCTGTCAAATCTAAGTAATCACATTTATTGGTATAATATTGTCAATAATATTTTTTGTCTGTTGGATCTGTAATAAGTTCTCCTTTTTCATGCCTGAAATTTGCCTTTCCTTGGGGCTTCTTTTTTTTTTTTCCTTGAACAAACTAGTTGAAAATTTCTCAGTTTTTAATTGATTTTTAAAAAATTATGATTTTGTTTCTGTTATTTACTTTATTGTCTATGTTTTATTTTATTGCTTTTCCTTTTTTATTATTTCTCATCTCACCTTATTTGTTATTTTCCTTCTAATGCTTTTTTCTTTTTCTAGTTTTTTTTTTTTAAGATTTTATTTATTTGACAGACAGAGATCACAAGCAGGCAGAGAGTCAGGCAGAGAGAGAGGAGGAAGCAGGCTCCCAGTGGAGCAGAGAGGCCCAATGCAGGGCTCGATCCCAGGACCCTGGGATCATGACCCGAGCCGAAGGCAGAGGCTTTAACCCACTGAGCCACCCAGGCGCCCCTCTTTTTCTAGTTTTTTACTATGGAAACTTAGAACACTGATTTTAAATCTTTTTTTCTAATGTAAGTATATAATGATATAGATTTTTCTCTAAGTTACACCCCAAAAGTATTGATATGCTTTTATTTAATTTTATTTTAGTATTAATTTATTTTAGTATTTTAGAAATCTTTTCTAATTTTTATTATCATTTCCTTTTTGGCTCAGGGTTTGTTTGGAAGTGTTTTGCTCAATTTTCAATTATTTGATTTGTTTTAAGATATTTTCTGGTAATCTTTTTAATTTGATTCCTTTGTGATTAAACAACAATCTAAATTTATGGAGACCTGTTTTATGACTTAGTATTAAGTCTATATTGGTGAATATTTCATGATAACCTGGGGGAACAATGTATTCAGTTGTTGTTGAGTGGAATGCTCTATAATTATTAATGAAACCAAAATAGTGACACTATTCAAATCTTCTACATACTTATCATTTTTTTCCCAACTTATTTTATTTTATCTGTTAAGAGGTATCAGTGTTAATTATTCCAACTGTGATTGTGGATTTATCCATATCTACTTTCAATTTTATGAGATTTTTGTTTCATGTGTTTTGAAGCTCTGTTATTAGGATCATATACAATATTGAGGAAATTAAAAAGCCATATATTTTAAGTGAAGTTAAACCTTAAATTCTATACTATCATCAATACCCAATATCCTTTTAAGTGCCCAGAAACATATATTTGTGGCAAATATAGCAGACCAATGATAAATGTCAGTATTACATAAAAAGTTTATGAAATTAATAAGTAAGTAAAACACTGAAATCTCAATATATAAATGAGTAAACATGAAAGACCATTCACCAAAGAGGAAATTTATCTTATAAAAGAAGCAAAAGGATAAATGTTAAGCTTTCCCAGTACCAAAAAAATACAAAGTAAAATAACTATGCTTTTTTTTGTCTATTAATTGACTAATTTTTTAAATTTTACTGCTGAATGGTGGGAAAGATAGAGTATAATTACATTCTCACACAATGATCGTGACACTGATAAATGATTTTAATAATGTGTAAAAAAAAGCAGATTAAAAAGTGAGCCATATTAAGAACGAGAAGAAAATCTTATTTATTTATTCATTCAACATCTTTTTTAGGATCTATCACATATTAGGCACTGTACTAAATTCTGGAGATGCAACTCTGATTACAGAAACAATTTTTGTTCTCATAGAACTTAATAATACTTTTGGTATATATCCTAAAGAAATAATGCCCAAGTGACTTATATTATATGAGTGAATACATTCATCATGTCACAAATACTATCAAATTAATTAGAAACAAAATAACTGTTTATTAGCTAAGTGAACTATGGTATATCAATATTTTGAAATACTAACAAAGTTATAAAATAATTGTATTTATTCATTCACTAACTAAACGGATGTTCATTTTTCACTTGTTAAGTACCAGGCATTTCGCTAGGTATTTGGATATAATAGTACACAAGACAAAGTCCTTGTCCTCTTGGGACTTATATTCTTAAGCGAAATTTAATGTCATAGGATCTAACATTGCATAAAAAAGCAATATATGAAATAGGTTCTAGCACCATGGTTCTAATTTTCAGATGAAAACATGATTGAAAACAAAATATCTAGGTATGTTAGTATCTTTTTACAGTGTAACAAATTACTATAAACATAGTGGCTTAAAACATCACACACACTTACTATCTCACTGGGTCTGTGGGTCCAGAGTTCAGGCACAGATTAGCTTGGTCTTCTGCAAGACTGAAGTCTGGGTGTTGGGTAAGGGTAGATTCTCATCTGGAGGCTCAACTGGAGAAAGATCTGCTTCAAAGTTTACTCAGATTATTGACTGATAGCATTCATTGCCCTGATGCTGAAGGGTTCATAACTGGTTGTATCTTTAAACCAGCAAGGAGAGAAAAACTCTAAAATAAGTTTTCTAGTAGAATCAAGTCTTATGTAATGTAGTGTGACAATAAGAATGACATCCTGGGGTGCCTGGGTGACTCAGTGGGTTAAGGCCTCTGCCTTTCGCTCAGGTCATGATCCCAGGGTCCTGGGATCGAGCCCCATGTCGGGCTCTCTGCTTGGCAGGGAGCCTGCCTCCTCCTCTCTCTCTCTCTCTCTGTCTGCCTCTCTCCCTACTTGTGATCTCTATCTGTCAAATAAATAAATAAATCTTTAAAAAAAAATGACATCCCATCACCTTTGTCATATATTGTGATGTAATCATAGGTGTGACATCTCCTTGCCTTTACCATGTGATGTAGCATAATTATGGGAGTGATACCACATTGCCTTTGTCTTATTCTGTTGGTAAATAGCAAACCCCAAATCCTGTACATGCTTGACAAACAGAGGGAATTGTACAAGGTGTGAACCAAAGGTAGGGTTATGGAGACCACCTTACAATTTGTCCACCGTACGGAATAACTACACTGTTGTTAGGGTGGGGACATTACAGGGGACTTTTCTGTTTCTTCGTTTTAACTATTTATCTTAAGGTTTCTATGCCTTTTATAACTGAACATACTTTAATTTTCAAATACCATAGTTAGCCATCTACTCCCTAATCTACCTATTTTAAACCTATCTTTTCTCAAGGATGCAGTAATTTTTGAAGGGTAAACGACCATTTATCCTTGAATTTTATTATTTGTCCATTATATCAGCAGTTCTCTTTTATGTTTCATTGCAAAAACATATTATTTCAGTTCTACTCTAGTATTATCATTCTCTGAGCTCACCTTGGAAAATGAAAATGACCACTATTGATAATTTCTTTTATTAAAAACTATCATTATATTATTTAGTATTGTATTTCATTGTTTTTTAATTAGAAAAGCTACACACATTTATTATGAATATTTTAATAAATATAGAGAAGCAATAAGTAAATTAAAACCACACACAGTTATACCAACCAGAAATTTTGCTCTTGCTTCTATTTTGATACATATTCCCCTAGTCTTTCATTTGAATATGTTATTATTTTGGTGCATATGCTTTTAGTCTTTTGGCTGAATATCTGAGTACATGTACATGTATACACTGGATGTACTCCTTATCTTTTGTAAACTGTTTTGAAATTTTGATAATACGTCGTGAACATTTTCCTGGGTTGTTAGTCACCACTATTGATAATTTCTTATTTAAGGTTATTGGTTCTCTTATAGGGACTTCTAACCTATTGCATGTCTGGCACCTAAATGCAGAGAGAGACAGCATGACGAAGACAGTAGTCTCAGCTGAGCATGCTTCCCCCAGGTGAAAAGCAGAGGAGCTTGTTACCAGGACGTACCAAGAAGGAGCTGTACCAGAAAACAAGGGTCTGGGTACCAGGGAGCAGGTGTGATGGGACAGTGGCTAACAGCGAAGCCACATCATCCTTCACCTTTCCTCCTTGACTAAGACCGGAAGAGTGAATGAAAAGTGGGCCTATCTAAATCCTGATGATTAAATTACACTCGGTAGACATGGAGGGTGTGGTAATTGTTGTCATTTTTACAATATTGTGATATTAATCTTATGGAATATTGAATCTCCAAATAGCCCATGACATAAAGAGACCTTTATGGCTCCGAAGGAGCTATTATATTTTATTATCTCACGAATCTTCAGATTTAAAGAGTCCTCAATGAGACCTTGACATAATTAAGCCTAATGAGTCCAAAGGAGTTACAATGGTCTATTGTGTCCATAATTTAGACATGACAGGTCTTGGTTGCAAGGAGGCCTTGGCAGGCCAGAGTAGCCTTGGCTTGTGCAGGTAGGACTGACAGAGGAGTCAGTGAACTGAAGATGTTGGGAAAGGGCTTCAGACATCAGACGCAGCGTCACAGTTTCAAATAAAGATTTTCTTACATTGCGTCTGTCCTTTAATGTTACCTGGGGCATCAGTTCATTCATTCTTTCTTGCACAACATTTGTGTCTGCTTACTCATCCGCGTGCTATGGTAGCTATAGGGCGGCAAAGCTGAAGAAAAGGCACAGCCCCTTCTTTCAAAGGGTTTCCCATCTAATGGTTTTGAGAAGTTTACAGTCTAGAACAGTGGTGAAAATCCATGACACACAGGGCAGCTATGTGTTGTTTTTTTTTTTAAATAAAGCTTTATTGGAAGGCAACCATAATCTTCTATTTATGTTTTGTCTGTGACAGCCTCTGCATTTTAGTGGTAGAGTTGGGTAGTTGTGACAGAGGCTGTGTGGTCCACAAAGATGAAAATATTCACTCTCTGGCCCTTTAAGACAGTTTGCCAGCCCAGAATTGGAAATGTCTTGGAGTTACCTCAGTAGACCCCACATAGGCATGAATTAGCATTTTCAGTTCACATAGCTTTGGTGTAATTCAGGGAAAAGGTTTTATTTTGTCCTCATTGCATAGTTCTTCTAATTTGACATGAATTGTATATGGTTGTAGCTAATTCTTCAAACCTTTATTGGGTGCTACTGCTGCACTAGCTGTTAGGATCCTCTCTTGATATAATTCCTGGAATTCAGAAGATGCTTAATTCATGTTTATCAAACATGGATCTTGTTCATCTACAGCACAAAGGACAGCACGGTGGTTTTATTTTTATTATTTTTAAGATTTTATTTATTTATTTGACAAAGAGAAACACAGTGAGAGAGGGAACACAAGCAGGGGGAGCAGCAGAGGGAGAGGCCGAAGCAGGCTTCCTGTGGGGCAGGGAGCCCAATGTGGGCCTCGATCCCAGGACCCTGGGATCATGACCTGAGCCAAAGGCAGACACCCAACGACTGAGCCACCAGGGTGCCCAGCATGGTGGTTTTAAAGATGTGTCTTTGAGTTTCTTGATACTCTTCCCCTGAAGGGGTGAGTATTTTCCCTTCCTTTGTGTACAGGCAAGGCTGTGAATCCTTTCTAGGAAACAGAGTGCATCAGACATGATGGGATGTCATAAAGCTATAAAAAGGCTACTGCTTACACCTTAGGTTCTCTCTCCCTTTCTCTCCTTCCTTGTTATAGGAGAGGCCGCCTGCTATAGAACAGGTAGTCCAAGTGTCAGGGAAGCCATTCACTGTGTCGTGAAGACACAGAAGTAGCTGACAGAAAGGCACGTGTGAGAAACTGAGTCCTGCCTACAACTACATGAGTGTAATTGGAAGTGGACCTTCTGAGGCCTTCTAATAGCCCATGAGTTTGCTTGGAAATGACTCCTATCCCACTCACCTTGAAGGGACCACAGCCCTAGGTGACCCTTACCTGAAACCTCACGAGAGATCCCAAGTCAGAACCTCCCAGCTACCTTCCAGACCCACCCCTGGCTCCCTGAACCACAGAAACTGTGAGGTATTAAACATTTATTGTTTTAAGTCACCAAATTTGGAATAAATAACTAATACAAGAGGCAGTTGACAAATAGGGTGTAAGAGACAGTATCTATTTTAACTCATCTGACGTCTTCGTGCCTAATGCCCCTGCAAGACCCACTGATCCCTCAGTCAAGGTCCTGGGATGGTTCAGGAGCTCTCTTTCTGCATACACAGATGCCAATACTCTCTCCGTTGCCATGCGGTCTTTCTGGAAGGTTGGGCGGGTTGATCTAGAAACAATTCAGGCATATATTCCTATCAGCCTCATACAATTTTGGTTTAGCAATGCCATCTTGGAGATTCCCATGGCTTGTTGTTCCGTTCCTTTAAAGAGGGAAAGAGTTCTCTTTACCAGAGTTAGAATTGTTTCATAACACTGATAAATCGGATTGTAGCTCACAACGTTGATAAATTTTTCATTTGACTTATTTCCAGCTATTTTATATCATCTTTGCATTTCACCCTGAAAGCAAAGATTCCAGTTGCGTACCATTATTGGGGGGCGGGGGTCAGTCAGAGTAATAGCCGAGCATGTCCATGTTTGGTAACTAACAACTAGTGATGCATTTTTTTTTTAACCTCGTTGTGACTGTGTCCAAATGGAGTGGCTCATGGAGTGGTTAGCATGTTTCCATGCTGCTTCTCTCTGAAAACTTTGGACACAGCAGCAACTGGCAACTCTAAACTATGTCTTCTGGAAGACGAATAGGAACTTAGCATCAATAGAAATGTCGATAGAAATCCCTCCTCACACAGTGCCATGAGATGACGTTCCTGAATCCCAGAATTTCATATTGTGCAGTTCTGGGACCCTCATTACCAAATCTTAACATAAAGAAGGCTGCACCAAGCCAGACATACAAGCAAAATTCAATGAAAACACGAGGGCAGCTAAATGCAATGCTATGTCCTCCATTGGCTCTTGGGATAAAAAAAGGATATTGGCAGAAAAAGTAGTGAAATCTGAGTTAAGGATGGAGTTCAATGAATAGTAATGTGCCAAAGTTGGTTTCTTGGTTATGGAAAAGGTATCATGGTAATATAAGATCCCACATGTAGGGAAAACTGGGTGAAGTGTCCATGGGATCTCTATGTATCATCCTGGCAACTTTTCTACAAATCTACACACACACACACACACACACACACACACACACACACTTCTCATGAGCAGATTTATTCTGTAGTCAGGACGTGAAGGTTTCAAGCAAAAGGCTATGCCATGTGAGTGAGGAGGATGTTGATGGGCAGAGGAAGTGGGTGTAGAGAACATTCCAGAATAAAATAAAGAATATGAAATGTTTAGGAGCAGGCTACCACTACCAGCTCCTATGACTGGTGAGGTTGCTGGTGTGACAGACCATGCCATGATATACACCAGGTGGTATTGGGGGAATATTGAGCAAAGGAAGAAAGCATGGTTGGGCTTTGAATGGCACAACTAAATTATAGTATTATATATCATAGTATTATTAGTATTACTAATTATTATTACAATTATAATAATACATATAATAATATAATATAGTGATTGTATTACTAATTAGTATTACTAAGTAGTATTATAATTATTACCATAGTATTATAATATTATTGGCAGATGTGCTCACCTTGGGGAGATATGACATAATCAGAGCTGTATTTACAAAGAATAAATACATTATTTTATAGGATGTATTTCTGTGCTACCCTCCCCAACACACAGACACTTCACCCATATGAGCTCTGCATTCTCCTTGGGACACTTCCAATTACCTTTCAAGTCTGATTCAGGGGGGCTTCCTCTGGCCCCTGCAGGTGAGATGAGCACCTGTCAGCATCCTTTCTCAGAGCATATATTATTTGTTCAAATGATACCCCCTCTTGTTTGCATAGTGTTTCCAGGAGTTAGATGCCTGTGTTTTGGTCTGGGCATCCTCAGAACCAAGGGCAAGGGTGCTCAGTACTTTTGTAGAAGGAATGAATTCTGTTGAAGGAATGGCAAATGTAGCGGTGCTTCAGGGCAAACCAAGTTACTGTGACCTACTTTTGCATAGAATTAAGGGATATTTCTTGCTCTCAGTGGATAAGAATTATTAATTAAAATAAACAGAAGAGGGCCCACGTTGAACTTACAAGGGCTTTTGGAAAAGCTTCTGTGGTTATAATAAGATGAGGGAGCAGCAGAAATGGGTGTTGGTGCTTTCAGGGAAATGGGGACAGTAAGCCCCAGGTGAGTCTGGACAGATTTTCCGGTTTCTCACCAGCATGGCACCGTCAGTCCTCCTTCAGTCCCTGAGAAGGGCTCTGTGCAGGTGCCTGTCCATAGCCCTCATTTAGAAGATCAATGTCTTCAACTTCCTCCCGTGCTCTAAGATATCAGACAGCCCACAGGTGGCAATTCACAAGGACCAGTGCCGGCTCCACCCCAATTTCAGCTCTTTGAAAAGTTTGCCTTAAGAATTGAGACATCCTTTTTCTCTTCCCAAAGCATGTGTATCTTTTCAGGGTTCAAAGAGGCCCGAAAAAAATGTCCTCATTTTCCTTGACAGACGATGTGCTGTGTTCTCCAGGTTGCTGATCGGCAAATCGGAACAGACGGTTCTTCCTTTTTATCCCTCCTCGTTACCCCAATGTGGCTTTTTGGTCTCTCTCCAAACGAAGCCCTCGGTGAGACACTGCGAGATGAAAGGAATGGTGTCCGAACTCCCCATCACTGAGCCTATCAAGGATCTAACATTTTGATAGATAACTTTACTGTGTCAGGAACATGTGTATTTAAAAACCCTCTGAAATTTGGAGTGAATATATCTGAAAGATGCATCTGATTTTCCCCTTGCAAGGAAAGAAAGAGCGAGGTCGGGTGCTATTTTCCAGCATCCTCAAACGTGACTCCGGGGTTTATTTTTCTGACATTTCCGTGTGCACATGGCAGGTTTGGTGTTGGCGAAAGAGATCTTTGAAGCTCCTCCTCTTTTTCTCTTTTTTAATGTGGTAGTCCCCTTTCCCCCATCCTTTCTTTATCCAAAGCACACATTAATATTTCTCTGTTGGAGAAGAGGTCGACCAGGGAGATTATTGAAAATTATTGACCTCGGAAGCACTGTAAGTAGATGGCACCAGATATGAGGATTTCCAAGGACAGATCCACACAGAGATGGCGGCCTCTGATGAGCACAGCCTATAAAGGCTGGGATGAATCCTACCTCTCCGGAGGGGCTGCCGCTCCACAGTGAGGCACTGGCTGGATTCTCCGCAGCTTCTTTCTAAGGGATGTTCCCTTTTGCAAACCATCGTCGGGCGGTTCGTGAGTGCTGAACATAAAAACATGTTGTTGGACACTCGGAGTCCAGCCTGCAAAGCTGGGAGCCCGTGGAAACCCGAGAAAGTAATTTGAGGTACTCAAGAAAGAACACAATCTGAAGTCGGACAAACTCTCCAATCCTGTAACCTGCTTGCCAACCGCATGACTCTATGGGAGTCCTTTGAATGATGTGAACCTCAGTTGCTCCTCATCTGTAAAATATCTGTGAACTCTTGTAGGAAAGCTGGAAACATTAAAGGAGAAAAAGTGCTTATCGCAGGGCCAGGCAAATCCTAAGAATGCATTAGACACTACCTCCCGCCATTATCATCACTGTCATTGACAACCGGTGACTCAGAGATGGGGCAGTGTTTCTCCCATGTCCTGCGGCTCTCTGTGGGAATGTCCAGAACTGTCGTCCTTCCATTCCTCCTTGCTCCCTATGAAATCCCCTTTGACATCCTGATTATGTCCTGTCAGAAAACTCAGAACTGAACAAATTTTAGTTTTTCTACTTCTTCTGAAAGGGCAACCCAAACACAGCTTACCATTCTGTCCATACACTGCTGTTTGGACTGTCTGCACCCCATGCCAGTTTCTGTTCTGAACATAACTTTATTTTCCCCCATTGAAAGATGCAGCAAAACCCCTCTTTGTGCCGGGGCCATTAAGACTGCCCATTCTTAAATTAGCTCAGCAAAAGAAAAAAAAAAAAAGAAGTGCAATTTATAGTCAAGCCAGCAGTAATTGGACACTGTGACTATGAGTGGCCCTTGCGGAGTTTGGACGCAGGCCAAATGTACCTTCTGTCTGTCTCTGACACAGGCAGACAATAGCGGTATTATTTACTGCACTGGCTCTGTATAATTCCAAAGGCCAGCTGCGAGAACAAAAGAATCACTAACACTTTGCCCAGCCCTAGACTCAACTGGAGGCTCCATCTATGTTTCGTAAATAATTCACCCCTCCACCCCAAGTGTTGGGTCATCTATTCTTCACGTCTTTCTTTTTGTACTGACCATGGCTGCAGGGAAAAGAGGTATCACTCCTCCGAGTTCTTGGAGGGGAACGGAGCGAAGAGAGAAATGGCCAACAATTCTTTGTTTTCACACCTTGGTGTGGCAGAGACACCATCACAGACCAGCAGTGAGGATGGTGGCTGAGCCAATGTCTGGGAAAATGTTGGCAGGGCTAGCCTCCCTTGGGAAGTTGTGCTTCCAGGGAATGCCATCCTGAGTCTTGTTCACAGAGTTTCCAAAGGAGCTTGGTGTTTGCAAGGTGACCTTCCCAGGTTGCCATCCTTTTCAGGATATAGCCCTCGTGTTAGGGTGTCAGGTGGGCGGTCTCTATTGCAATTCACTTGGCTTCAGCTCTCACCCAGAATCTGGGAAAATGGACCACACTGGGTGGGATGTCCAACTGCAATCCCTACTAACAAGGCATTTACCAGGAAATGGCCTTATTGGTCATTGCACATGCAGTCTGTGCTTAGGGGTGGAGAGTCCAAGACTTCTCACCCAGATCTGGGCTATGAAGTCACCAGTCCAACCTCACCCATGGCTGCAGCACACAGGCAGGGTAGTTTCCAGTCTTCTAAATCTGTCCACGGTGACCCATGGGTCCTTAGAAACTTCTCCCACAAGCTGTGTTTTCTGATCTGTTCTGGGATCTTCAGCATCTGGCTCTGTGCTCAGACTTTGGATCTGGGCCTCTCATGGGCTTTGGGATCTGCTGCCTGGGATTGCTTTTCCTGCATGGAGGGAGCCCCCCATGCAGAATTGGCCCCATGTCTCCCTGCATGGCACCTGTCCCTTGCTGCTTGGCCAATGCCTGGCCTGAAGAAATGCAGATATGGGATGCTATCTAGCCATAGTGAAGCAAACCCCCTGGATTCTACAAGTTCTGGAATTTACACCAAGAGCAGTCCCAAGTCAGTCATGATCTCAGACTTAACTGTCACACGGGGTTCATCATGGCTCATAAACTAATGGTTCATAAACTTTTGCCAACTTTTTCTCAGTTTGCTTCTTACTTATGACAGAGTAGGAAAGCCTTGTCTTTGACATTTTAGAGGTAAGTGTAGGTGAGTTCTCAAATTCAGTTAAAAATGGGGTAAAACCAAACCTAAGGTTTCAGTGCTCTAGACCCATGGGTCTTTTAATACTCCATGGAGTCAGATGAAGGGGAGGGGGACCAGAATCATATTAACCATAGTGCTTGGTGGGTTTGATTCTATCCTCAACCAACGTCATGCTGAGCCCTTGAATACTCTTTCCTGGGACAGTGTTCTCTGGAGAGAAGACTGGGCCCCATCTCACTTCTGTGATGGCAATTCTGTGCTTTTCCTCACTCACCATTGTGTCTCCTGAGCCTTACACAGACCTTGATATAGACCAGCTGCTACATGAATGAATGGATGGGTGAATGAGTGAATGAGTGAAAACAAGGACAGACGATTGGGTGGAAGAAGCTGTACGTATTCTGCAAGTGCTGCAGGTGTTGTGCTCATTTTTGGATTGTGCTCGACACTGGAATCCTATCTGCCCCTTCCTCTGTGTCTTCTTTCTGTGTCTTGGGTCCCTCGCATTCTCCCCTAGCTAGACCCATCCCCTTAGGTCTGAAAGAACCCTGCTCTCATTGGAGAGGGAGACTTCCTTTCCTTAGCCTCACTGCTACTTTTATGTCATCTTGGAATGAAACCACCAAGTACTGGGATGAATCCTTGTAGGGCCATTCTGCCCTTCCCCCTTTGGGTTGTCTCCTCTGAGGTGGGTGTGCATGGGCTAGAGATGAAGAAATAGGAGGGTCTTCTTCCTGACTTCTTGAACTGATCCATCATCTTCACCAAGAGACCCATTTGGACTCACTCTGTGGGTGATGAACCAGATTCCTGGACTCTTCTTAAAGAATCTCAAAATGAGCAAGACTTCAGGGACCCCATCATGTCCCTGATGTTTCCCACCAAGAGAACCAGAGGTCAGAGAAGTAACCGGTTTTGCCCAGGGTCCCTTGGCCTTCAGTGATAAGCAGACTTGAAACCACAACTTCTGAGCCCCTCAGACCATTCTCCTTGCTCATCAAACCAGGTGCCACTTCTTCTTTGATGTTTGGCCTAGAAGTATTTTGACGTTTCGAGCATGGGGATGAGGGCCATTGGAATGTCACCACACCTACTCTGAGCAAAAGCCAATTTTCCCTTAGTTCAGTACTTGCAAATAGCAAAGTTAATTAATCCCTTGTAAATAAACATTTGCAAACTGCAGCTCAATATAGCACTGACCAGGAATGCTTCCAAATGTGTTCTGAGATTAGATGATAAAGGGACCAGAGCTGATCATGTGATGAGTCGGGCTCAATAATTTATTAATGTAATAGAAACAACAACAACAACATTGGTTTGGGGGTTCATAAAGACCCAATTCTGGAGACTAGCTCTGCCAATGACTCCCTGAGACTTCTGGCCACTCATAAATATTCTGAGCCTCTATCCCCCAGTGTGAAAAGCACTGAGGTTGCTGCTATGGGCATTATGCTAGCTCCTGAAAGTAGAAGTGCCTAGCATGAGGCTCACTAGCTGGAAAGCAGTCCATAAATGGTTCCCTCTACCCTCCCTCTTCCCATCCACCTTCCCTGCTTTCCAGCATAGCTGCTGCCTTAAAATGCCACTGACCTCCAGGGACTCCAGGCTTTTAGAACCTCTTTGGTTAATGAAGGTGTTGGACAGGATGTTTGAGCCAGGCCATTTCCAGCTCCTTCTAATTTTTGATGGGCTTACACAGGCCACTGATTTGGATCATCCACCTCCCCCTTTAATGAGCTTGTGTGCTCACAGTTAATGAACTAATTACTTCTGGGCAAAATCAGCATTAAGCTGCAAACCTGGTTTCTTCAGTCTCTGCCAGACCCGTTTTCTTTTGTCAAGTCAAGGAAAGTGTGGCAGTGTGGTGCCTTCGCCAGAGTCCGATGACAGCTCTTCACTGACCAGGAGACGTTCACATTGGCCTGCACTCCTCGAATTAAAATATCTCGCCCAATGAGCGACACTGAACATGACAAGTACTTTCCTGGGGTCCAGGAAGAGCCTGAACTGTGGGCTCCAGACTGACTGGAGGCTCTGAACCAGGGGCTCCGACCTGCAAGTCTGATTGCTCTCCCTATCAGAAATACAGCTTTTCTCAAAGGCTATAGATTTCCCTCCAAAATGACTCGACTAATGGCAATAAAATGGGGGTGTGCCAAATGGCCTGTTTTAAATTCAGATGATGGTGAAGAGATCATCTCTGAGCATACGGAAGGGAGCTTTATGCACAAGGCATATCTTAATTGGAAGGAAAACCTTGTATACTTCAAAAACATTTAAGCCATTTGCCTGGGGAACACCTGTAAGTAATGTACTACAAGGTTATTTGCTGCTAAGGACTGTATTGATTCCTTTAGGACTCGTTTACAGAGAGGGCAGAACACAGGCTTCAGAGTTGGTTGTCCTGGATGTGAACCCCAACTAGGCAAGTGTGTGCTAGGTAACAGTGGAGAAGTCACTTCATCTCTCTTTGCCATAGTTTCCTCATTTGATGGCATGTGGAAGTAGATAGAGTCCAGTCACAAAGGGTTGGTATGAGGTCTACATAGAAATGGGATAATATTTAATTACTCAACAAATGTACCTCATACCATGGCCATTTTTGTTCAGGTCTCCATGTATCTTTTTATGTTTCTCAGTCATCCTTGGAGGTGAGTTGGGGACCTGCTCCAGGATTCTGGCAAATAGGTTGTGAGAGGAAGTGAGTCATCTCTCTCTTTCAGTTCCTCTCAGGAACCTGGCTGGTCCCCTTTTCCAGATAGTAGGTCTACGATGAGGCATGGACATAGTCAGCCCGGGTCCCTGTGTCACTGTGTGGAGCCAAGTTGTGTAAGTTTCCTAAGGCAGCTGTAACAAAGGACCACAGGATGAGTGGCTTAAAACAAGAGAAACTTCTTCTCTTACAGTTCCGGAGTCTGGAAGTCTGAAATCAAGGTATCAGTAGGACCATGCTCCTCTGGGACCCTTGGTAGATTCCTTCCTTGTCTCTTCCCAGCCCTTAGTGGTGGCCGGCCATCCTTGGTGTTCCTGAGCTTGTAGCTGGTGTCACTCCAGTGTCTGCCTCTGTAATCACATGGTCCTCTCCTCTTATTATAAGAACTCCAGGTATGTTGGATTAGTGTCCATCCTAATGACCGTATCTTAACTTGATTGTATCTGAAAAGACTCTGTTTCCAAATAATACCTATTTCAGAGCTACCAGGGATAGGGCTGGGACATACTTTTTGGGAGGTCACAACTTGACACGTAACACCTACTGGTCTGTGTTGGGAATACAACCTGAGTGAAATGTTAATCTCTGTCATGTGACGCCAATGAGTTGTGGCAGTTTGTTTGTAACCAAAGTATAGTCTGGCCTATCCCCGTGAATATAAGTTGATTGATGCCAACCCGAGGCCAGGGACTGTGGACAAAAGATTTAACAAGGTAGAAGCAGCTCCTGTCTTCTTGGAACTTACTGTCTAGGGTTGTGCCTGGCAAATAGAAAATCTTCAGTAAGTGGTAACAATAAGATTATTATTTCTGGATGTTGAGATTCTCCTTATCCAATCAAAACTACAATGAGATATCAGTCACACGTGGCTGAATGACTATCATCAAAAAGTCATGAGATAGGAATCCATCAAAATCCTGGGGGAGAACATAGGCAGTAACTTCTTCAACATTGGTCACAGCGACTTCTTTCATGCCACATCTCTAAAGGCAAAGGAAACAAAAACAAAAACGAACTACTGGGACTTCATCAAGATAAAAAGCTGCTGCACAATAAGGAAATGGTCAAGAAAACTAAGAGGCAACCCACAGAATGGGAGAAGATATTTGCAAATAATATTACAGATAAAGGGCTGGTATCTATTAAAAACTTATTAAACTCAACACTCAAAAAAACAAATAATCAAGTCAAAAAATGGGCAGAAGACATGAACAGACACTTCTCCAAAGAAGACATGCAAATGGATAACAGACATATGAAAAAAATATTCAACATTATTAGCCATCAGGAAAATTCAAATGAAAGCCACATGGAGATACCACCTTACACCAGTTAGAATGGTACTGCATGGTGACATTTTGTAGTTACACTTGTGCAACATAACAACATATAGAAATGTTGAATCACTAGGCTGTACACTGGAAACTAATGTAACATTGCATGCGAACTATACTTCAGTGAAGAAAATATATGAACACATTTTATAATACATTAAAGTAATGAATTAATAAATCAATGAATTTATGAAACTGAAAGGCATAATTGTGAATAAAATCTCATATTATGAACTCAAAGCTTTATTCTAAGGCTGCTATGTAAATAATCTTTTTGTAAAATTATTTAATATTCAATAACATTTACTATATGTTTTTAATATTAAAGGAGTTCTAGTCTTACTTTAAAAATATGACTATAAATATGCACAGAGCTAATCAATAAATTTAAACTCTAGGAAAAAAAAATGGGCAGGAGGCATGAACAGACAATTCTCCAAAGAAGACATGCAAATGGCTAACAGACACATGAAAAAATGTTCATCATCATTAGCCATCAGGGAAATTCAAATCAAAACCACATGGAGATACCACCTTACACTGGTTAGAATGGCAAAAATTGACAAGGTAGGAAACAACAAATGTTGGAGAGGATGTGGAGGAAGGGGAACCCTCTCATGCTGTTGGTGGGAATGCAAGTTGATACAGTCATTTTGGAAAACAGTGTGGAAGTTCATCAAAAAGTTGAAAATAGAGCTATCCTATGACCCAGTAAATGCACTACTGGGCATTTACCCCAAAGATACAGGTGTAGTGAAAAGAAGGGCACCCCAGTGTTCACAGAAGCAGTGTCCACAACAGCCAAACTGTGGAAGGAGCCAAGATGCCCTTCAACAGACAAATGGATAAAGAAGATATGGTCCATATATATAATGGAATATTACTCAGTCATCAGAAAGGATAAATATCTAATTTTTGTATCAACATGGATGGAACTGGAGGTGATTATGCTAAGTGAAATAAGTCAAACAGAGAAAGATAATTATCATGTGGTTTCACTCATATGTGGAACATAAGGAATAGCACAGAGGACATCAGGGGAAGGAAGAGAAAATGGAAGGGGGTGGGGGAACCAGAGGGATGAACCATGAGAGACCATGGACTCCAGGGAACAAACTGAGGGTTTTAGAGGAGAAGGAGATAGGGGGATGGGTTAGCCCAGTGATGGGTATTAAGGAAGACACATGTTGTAATGAGCATTGGGTGTTATACACAAACAATGAATCATGGAACACTACATCAAAAACCAATGATGTACTGTATGGTGCTAATATAACATTTAAAAAAAAAGAGATAGAGAGAGAGAGAGAGAGAGAGACAAGAGACAGCAACTACTGGTGAGCATGGAAAGGGAGCCCCCATGGACTGTTGGTGGGAATGCACACTGGTGTAGCCACTGTGGACAACAGTATGAAGGTTCCTCAAAAAATTGAGATTAGCCCTACCCTACAATCCAGTAATCCCACTTCTGGGTATATATTGAAGGAAATAAAACTTCTATTGTGAAGACATATCTGCATACTCACGTTCACTGCAGCATGATTTACAATAGGCAAGGCATGGCAGTGACCTAAGTGTCCATTGATAGATATATATACATATAATATTAATTAATAATTTAACCATGCAACAAATATATTACATAATAATAATGATTACTATTATAATATCCCATTATATATAGTATATATTATATGTGAATACATGTTGTATATAAAATATGTATTAATACATAGAATGAAATATTTGGCTATAGCAAAGAAGAAAATCCTGCCATTTGTGACCACTTACATGGAACTTGAGAGCACTATGCTAAGTGAAGTTAGACACACAGAGAAAGGCAAATATGGTATGATTTCACTTATACATGGAACCTAAAATAACCCAACCTCCTCTGCCCCAAATGAAGTCATAGATCCAGAGAATAGATTGGTGGTGGCCAGAGTGGGTGTGGGGTGGGGAAAATGGGTGAAAAGGTACAATCTTCCAGTTATAAGGTAAATAAGATCTGGGGTTGTAATACACAGCATGGTAAACATAGTTTACAATACTGTATTGTATATTTGGAAGTTTCTGGTAGAGTACATCTTTAATGGATTACAGGAAAAGATTTTAACTGTGTGAGGTGAAGGGTGTTAATGAAATCTATGAAAGCAATCGTTTCACAAAAACGCATATATCAGGGCTCCTGTGTGGCTCAGTCAGTTAATCGTCTGCCTTTGGCTCAGGTCATGATCCCAGGGTTCTGGGATCGAGCTCAACATCACCACTCAGTGGTGAGTCTGCTTCTTCCTCTCTCTCTGGATCTCTCTCACTTTTGCTTTCTCTCAAATAAATAAATAACATCTTAAAAATGCGTATATCAAATCATTATGTTGTCTACCTTAAACCAATACAATATTATGTGTCAATTAATTAAAAAAGAAAACCTGAGGGGTGCCTGGGTGGCTCAGTGGGTTAAAGCCTCTGCCTTCAGCTCAGGTCATGATCCCAGGGTCCCGGAATCGAGCCCCACATCGGGCTCTCTGCTCCGCGGAGAGCCTGCTTCCTCCTCTCTCTCTGCCTGCCTCTCTGCCTAGTTGTGATTTCTCTCTGTCAAATAAATAAAATAAAATAAAATAAAAAAAGAAAACCTGATTATCCAGATGAAAGCAATAAGATTCCTCTCTTAGAGATACCATTATGAGGTTGGGTATGCAGAAAAGGGAACGGATCTATAATATATCAAGACACTTGACTGATTTGGTGTGTGAATGGTTGTTTTGGCACAGAGACGTGAGTCTTCAACTCTCCCAGGCATGGAATGTAGGGTGTGAGGGCGTGGAGGGGTGGGAGGTGGAGAGAAGCCATGCCACAAAGGCTACTGTGTCCCAAAGAACACCCTTGAACCATTGAATGAACAATGTGGACAGGTCCATCCTTGGTAGGAAGGAGAAAGTTTGCCCATACTGTTACCCATACTGTTGCAACAACCGCTTCACTGGTCACCCGCTTTGAACATTACCTCTCTTTGGTCTTCATACAGCAGAGATTACTCTATGACTCAGTCTTTCAGAGTCACACCCTTTTAACAACTTCTAAGACTTTCCCACAGCCCACGGGATAGGAGTCCAGCTCCTTGAATTCCCCCTCAGGTTCAGCTACGGTACTGATCCCCCATGGGACCTTTGCTGGTCTTTTCATTGGGATTTAGCATTGCTCTCTTCTGTACACATCCGGTCTCATATAACTATGAGTTACATACATATAATATGTGTCAAAATGAAGTAAATCACTACATACTGAGTATTGCACTGTGCCAAATCCTGGGCATAACAAATCAGGTTTTTAAAAGATATTTCCCCTCCCCTGGGCTTTCTTCCATACCAATTCCTATGTGTGAAATGCCCTTTTCCAATCTCTTTTACATCCTTCCGTGTCCTCATTATCTCCAGCAGGAAGCCCTCCTTGACCCCTCCGGTCTATATCAGGATCACACCATGTATTTCCCTCCTGCATTAATTCCTTATTGCAGCTGTCACAAATTACCACCAACTTGGTGGCTTGAAACGTAACATACATCAATAACTAATGATGTATTGTAAGGTGACTAACATAGCACAATTAAAAAAAAAATGAAACATAGCACATTTATTATCTTTATAGTTTTGGAGGTCAGAATGACAAAATGGGTCCTAGGGTGCCTAAATCAAGATGTTAAGAGGGAGAGCTGTGTTTCTTCTGGAAGCTCTAGGAGACAATCTGTTCTTTGCCTTGTCCAGCTTCTAGAGACCACCTGCACTCCTTGGCTCATGACTGCATCAGTCCAACCTCTGCTTCTGTGGTCAAGTCTTCTTTTCTGACTCCCCTGTCTCCCTTTTCTAACAGCTTTCATGATCACATTGGCCCCACCCAGGTGATCTAAGACCACTTCCCATCTCAATATCTTTAACTTAGTCACATCTGAAAAGTCCCTTTTGCCTTGTATGCTACTGTATTCACAAGTTCCAGGAATTAGCACATGGACATCTTTAAGATTTCATCATACTGTGTTGTGATTTTTTTGGGCTTTCTTCCTATGGACTCCTAAAATGATATGTGATTCATCTTATCTCCTCCAGAGCCTCTAACAGTTCTTGTCATAGACAAGGTCCCCATAAATGGTTGATGAATGAATCAAGTCTCAGTCCATCCTATAGCTTCTTCTGTTGGAAAACCATCTTGGATTGCTAGCTGGGGAGAGATGGCAAGGAGGCCACCTTAGCAAAAATGCTGTAATGGCGGTGTTGGAGTCAGATTTTCTTCCAGCGTTGGGATGCCACAAGGACCCGAGGTATGGAGCACTTCGGAAATCCTGGGGAAATTGTTGCCATGTAACATCTGCAGGGCCGACACGATTGTTCACACAGCTCAGCTGTGGACTGGACTGCTTCTTCACATCTTATGCAATTTTGATTTCCACCTGGGACCCTGAACATGGAGAGACCACATTCTTCTAACATGCATCTGTTTTAAGTGATTGAACACACTGCAAATTAAGTCTTGTTTTCAGCAACGAGTGCACGCCAAGATACAGTTGCCTTGCAGGAGGTAGGAAATTAATTTCTAGCTTTTATTGTCATGTGTTTGTTCTCGTGATTGTCATTGTTATTTTAATCATCCTCCAAATGATAGAAGAAATATTCCTGCAATAATACTAGGCCGAACTTGCAGCCAGGGGGAAAGCAGAGAAGTTCATATTAGAAGGCAGTTGAAAAGAGGGGAGAAGAAGGCTTGTGTTTATTCTCTGAAAAGGGACTGGTTGTGTAATGAGTTCTCACTGTATCAGTTAGCTCTTGGCATGATAATGCAGCATAACAAGTTCTGTTCTCCAGGGACATAAAAGCACAAATATCCCCATCTGTCTGCAGGTCCACGCGGGTAACTCTTTTTCAAACTACATCTCTGTAGGACCGGGTCTGCCTCACTTCATTTTCATCTTTTTTAGACCAGCAGGCTGTCTGGGGTGTGTTCCTGCTGTGGGCACGGCAGAGGCAGTAGAGAGTCAGTAGTAAGAAATGAGATGCCTTGTTGACGTGGCCACAAGTCACATCACTGAGCTCCAAGTCAAGAGTTGGAGATACAGGGAAAGATGGGAGGTTGGAGTTAGTCATTCAATCTACTATACTTATCAAAGCTGTTGGCTCATTATAGGGATGAAGAAATTGAAGTTGCAAGAGATGAAGTGACTTGCTTATGTCAAATAGTTCATAAATGATAGAATCTAGGTTAAGATCGGGGTTCATCTCTCTGCATGGTCCTCAACCAAGGTCAACATTCACCCTTAGGGAACACTAGCATTTGGCAACGTCTGGAGACATTTTTGATTGTCACCATTCAGTGATGGGGCATTCCACCGACATCTAGTGAGTGAGGCCAGGGATGTTTCTGAACATCCTGCCATGTGCAGGTTAGTCCCCCACAACAAAGAATCATTCAGCCCAAAATGTCAGTAGTGCTGAGATTGGGAAACCCTGACCCAAAGCCTGTCCTCTTTGTTCTATCAACCCCCTTTGCCCAAACAGAGAGATCTGATTGTACATGTCCTAAGCTCAGAGAACGGTCCTGTAGCACCTAAGTGTCTGATGCTCTCATTCTAAGGCTTAACGCATTTATTTGACCACTTACTTCAGTTCAGTCCCTTACACACTCTTACCGAGTGTGCACCTTTGAGCATGTGCTGTGCGTAAGGCTCTATACTGTCTTAATTTCCCATTGAGACTGTGATGTCTCCTGGCACCTAGCTCTATTTTTGTGTGTATCTCAGTGCCCACCACAATGCCTGTAGTTGAGTCCCATCCTTGATGGGTTAATTAGCACAGTTCTGGGCACGTGGGAAGCTGTCGGTCTATGACATAATTGTAATTTCACTGTAGAAAGCACAGTAGCTCACCTGCTTTTTCCCAGCCCCCCATTGCCCCCCAATGTAACGTCATGTAACCCATTTCTTTTATACAATATTTAATTATCTTTCATATATAAAACAGTCCTTACTGAATAAATATTCAGACAACTCATTTTGACGGGGGAAGCAAACAGTAATATGTAGCATTTCATTTTTTTCATTAAATCGGGCATGACCATTGTTGGCGCCTGCGAGTTTGCGACCGAAGGTCTGACACTCTGACGTTACTCATCCATTCATAGTCAGTCTGCACACTGTGCAAAGGCCTCATTTTCTCTCTATTTGCATTAGTCAAATAAATTCATCTTTTATTTTATTGAGCTGAATGCCTCCATCTGTGGGGCTTCTTATGAGCCTCATGATTTTATTTTTTTATTTATTACTGATTTTTTTTTTCTGCTGCTGCCTTCTCATTAAAATGTCTTTTGGCTTTTAGACATGACGGCAGAAAAGGATTAATTAATGTCTCCCTGGTTCTCTGATATTACAAAATGGAGAAATATCGGATGCATACTTTCAACCAGTTACAAACTGAAATGAGCTACCGGCGGAGCTCCGTCAGGACTGAATTGCACAAATCCCTTCAGAAACAAAGTTAATAACTCGGACAATTGAATTAAGCCAGCCCCACCGGCTGCTCACCTGGTCCCCACCTGGGATTCTCAGAACACTGGCACGGGGTTTATGAAGCCTGGACTGGTGGCTGAATCGAAATTCCAGAAGCTGTTGTGTTCTGACTTTATCATGGTCTTTAGGTGGAATAAACCTTGCTGAAAATGATCATTCCCACGGATAGCCGACTGTACTTTGTATTTACTTCATCAGCCTCCACTAGTGTACGAAAGACCTGATTCGTGAAGTGTGTGCTCGACACCAGACACCCTTACCTTACCTAAGACATAGGAAGAGTCTCTCTTGATTCTCTCAACAGCACTGAGAAGTAGGTGATTAAAAAGAGTCTCAGTTTTTTAAAAATGTGGAATGTAGTTAGTGTAGTAGTACAGCTCGTGTACCCTAGTGTAGTTAGGATACAGAAATGTGCCTAAATCTTAAATAGAAAGATATGCTACTTCTGACAAACTGACACGCTAGTTGAACCCACATAACTAGCAAGTCATTAAATATTCTTATTTCTCCAGAAAACTCCCTTATGTACCTTCCCAAATAATTCTGCTGAGCCTCTCCATCCCAGCAAGTCTCCTTTGCATTTTCATCTTTATTGAGGTACTATTAGTATTACATACTAATAATTATTAATAATATTATATACTCAGGCATGCAATGTAATGTTTGCTATAGATGTGTACATTGATATATATTTACATTTTATAATTATTATAATAATCAAGTCAATTAACATATCCATCACCTCTTACAATTTCCTTTGTGTGCGTGTGTGTGTGCGTGTATATGCCGTGAGAATTCTCGGGACCTACACTCTTAGCAAATTTCAAGTATATCAGATAATGTTGTGAACTATAGTCACCATGCCACGCTGCAGATTTCCAGAGTTTATTTATCCTCCATAACTGACACTGGTATATGTGCTGCCGAAGCGAGCACATCCATAACTGACACTGGTACCCTTTGACCAACACCTCTCTATTTTCCCCTCCCTCAGCCCTGAGCAACCACCATTCTCCTCTCTGCTTTTAGGAGTTTGACTATTTCAGATTCCACATGGAAGTGCGATCATGCAGTATTTGCCTTTCTGTGTCTGGGTCATTCCACCTAACATAATGTCATCTAAGTGCATCCTAGATCTTGTTGCAAATGTCAGGGTCTCTTTCTTTTTAAGGGCTGAATAATATTCCACACACCACACACACACACGTATACATATATATCATTATATATATATCATACCCAAACACACATATCACATTTTCTTTATCCAGTCATCTTTTGACGGTCACTTAGGTTGTTTCCACACCCTAACTTCTGTGACTAATGCTGTAATGAACATGGGCAGGCAGATGTCTCCTTGAGATACCGACTTAATTTCCTTTGGAACAAATAACCTGATTTTAAAAATAAGCAAAAGACCTAGGGCACCTGGGTGGCTCTGCTGGTTAAGCATCCAACTTTTGATTTCAGCTCAGGTCATGGTCTTGGGGTCCTGGGACTGAGTCCTGTATTGGGCTCTTCGTTCAGCAGGGAGCCTACTTGAGATTTCCCTCTTCCTCTGCCCTCTGCCCAATTGCTCTCTTTCTCTCTCTTTCCAATAGATAAATTAATTGAAAAAATAAAATAAGCAAAAGACCTGAATAGACATTTCTTAAAAGAAGTTATATAAATGGCCAACAAGGATAGGAAAAAGTGCTCCACATCACTCATCACCAGGGAAATGAAAATCGAAGCCACAGTGAGGTACCCCCACACACCTGGGAGAATGGCTATGGAGGTGAGCACAACGTAACATATAGACTATTGAGTCACTGTGTTGTACGCCTGAAACTAATGTAATGTTGTGTTTAAACTGTATTTCCAGAACAAACAAACATAAAAAGGACAAAAAGTAACAAGTATTGGCGAGGATGTGGAGAAAAGGGAACCCTGGTACACTGTGAGTAAAAATAGAAATTGGTACAAATTTTATGATAAATAGTAGGGGGGGTCCTAAAAGTAAGAATACAACTACCATATGATGCAGCAACCTCTGTTTTGGTTTCTTTTAGCATAGGTGATTTTTGCTGACGCAGAATTTTCAGATAAATGGAATCCTACAGTGTGTGCCCTTCTGTGTCTGTATTCTTTCACTCAGTATAATGATTCTTGGATTCATCAACTTGTGTATCAATGGTTGCGTTTGTTTTGTCTTATTGCTGAGTCATAATTCATTGCATCAGGATAGCTTGATTTGTTCATCTGTTTTTCTGATGACGGACATTTCCCAAACTGGCCATTTACAGTTTGGGGCTATTATGAATAAAGAGGAATACAATTCACTCTGTAACTCATTGTCCGGTAAATACTTAGGGGTGGTGTTGCTTGGTTATTGGGTAATGCTACAAAGGGAATGTTTGTGTCCTCCCACTCCCAATTCAAAAAACCCTAGTCCCCATTGTGATGGTATTTGGAGGTGGGGCCTTTGGGGGTAATTAGGTTAGGGGATTAATGCCTTTATAAGAAGAGGCACCAGAGAGGTGATCTCTCTTTCTACCGTGCCAGGATAGAGCAAGAAAGCAACCATGCAAACCAGGAAATGAGTCCTCACCAAACCCTAGCACAGCTGGCGCTTTGATCTTGGACTTTTCCAGCCTCCAGACCTGGGAGAACTAAATGCTTGTTGTTTAAGACTCCTTCTATGGTAATTTGTTGCAGCAGCCTAAGCAGACTGTGACAGAGAGTATGTGATTAATTTATAAGAAACTGTGAAGCCATTTTCCAGAGTTGTGTGCCATTCTCTACTTCCACCAACAGTAGAGGGGCATTCCATTTGCTTCACATTCTCTCTAAGCTCTGGTGCTGTCAGTCTTTAATTCACCATTCGAATAGTAGTACCTCAAGTAGTAGCACCTCACTGCAGTTTTCATTTCTGTGGTGACTCAAGCCCTTTTTCGTGTCCTTACTGTTCCCTTGTCTATCTTCTTCAGTGAAACCTATCTTTAAGTCGTTTGCTCAATTTTTCCTGTTGAGTTATGCAATTTCCTCCTATTTGTGGGTCTAAATGCTTTGTCAGATACATGTTTCAATATATATTAAAATAATATATCCAGGTATGTTTCAGCCCACGGCTTGGTGACTCATTTGCTTAACGGTGTCTTTTGATGAATAGAAGTTTTCAGTTGCGTTCAAGCCCAAATTATTTACTTATTTATTGTTACTGCTTTTTGTAGGTTGAGGAATTACTGCTGACTCCTAAGTCAGAGATAGTTTCCTATGCTTTCTTCTATATGCTTTGTAATTTTAACTTGCATGTATGTTTCAGTCTATTGTCAGTCTTTTTCCCTCTGAATTTAGTTTTTTGTTTTATTAATGATTTTATTTATTTATCTGACAGAGAGAGAGACAGAGAGAGCACAAGCAAGGGGAGCAGCAGAGACAGAGGGAGAGCAGACTCCTGTTCGTCAGACAGCCCAGTGTGGGGCTTGATCCCTGGTCCCTGGGATCATGACCTGAGCCAAAGGCAGATGTTCAACGAACTGAGCCACCCAGGTGCCCCTCCATTGTCAGTCTTGATGAATTTTTGTGCGTGAGAGAAAGATTGCATTAGAGATATTGAGGCTTATTTTTTTTTAAATAGTCATGTATTTTGGGGACATTATTAAAAAGACTTTCACTTAGAGATAAAATGGGTATTTATTGTCAGCCACTTTTTTTTTCCTTTTTAATATTGAGGAACAAACTGTTAAGTGATTTTTCTAAGCTCACACAGGTAGCGAGTGACAGAGTCTGGATGAGAAGGGACACAAGAGCATAGACACTGATTGTTACTCGAGAAGCCAAGAGAGAATAACATTTTTTCTCCCTGGATCTGAAGAGGGACTTAGAGGCGGAGGCACTGTTATTCAAGTCTGGGGATTCAGCGATTTGGACTAAATGCACTGGCGAAATAACTGGTTAGGCTGAAGTTTGTTTGTGCCTTTTTTTTTTTTTAAATCTGGTTTGAATTTCTAGCTTGAGCTGATGGAATCAGCTTATGTATTTGAGGGAGTGGATGGACTCATAAATTAGGTCTTGTTATAAAAACAGCTTCTTGCTCAGTCTGGTTCACTCAGACCCCTGATTTGTGTTGTTGTTCTTCTTCTGTTTCTGTCCCCCTATTAATTATATTCTTAAAAAGTTCTAAAACAAATTTATTAAGTATCCACTATGTGTAAATAACTGGGTCATTGCAAAGTTGAATAAGATCTGGTCCCCTCAAGGACTTTTGTGGTCAAGAAACAGGACACACTTGCCTGTTATCCAGGACCTTTTTGGAGGAATTGAGAAGGGGAAGATGTGTGAATGAGCAAATGGGTCCATACCAAAATCACAGAGAAAAATCTGATGGGGATAGGAGAGCTTGACAAACAAAATATGAATCCCACACAATTCATGTGTAAGCGTTTGTTGAAGGAATCTGATTCCGTCTCAATTAATATTTTACATGTTTGCTAATGCATTCTCAGCGACAAATGTTCTCATTCAAGGTTTGATGTCATGAATAACATCCACCCCAAACAATCAGATGTTTGATTCTCCATTGACATTTTGTCCCCCTCTGGATATTTATTTGTTTCACTTTCCACATTTGGGAAGCAAATAGTAGTGTTTGGTTTTACTAGATTGTAAATGGCCATTGTTGGCTTTCTTGTTTAGAACCTCAGAATTCAGTCACTGCAATGACTCACAGATTAGTGGTAGGCTTGTCGTTTTAGAATGCTTAATATTTCTTTTTGCAATGTGTCAGGGCTTCAGACAGATTTGGGCAATCTGCCCTGGCCAATGAGTAAGCATCTGAACAAACCTATTGCTTTGCCATCATTCTCTGACTACTTCTTGAGGACTGTGATGTGTTAAGAGCCCTGATGAGGTCAGCAGCCTGTGGCTACATAAACATCGGTGCTGTGAAGAGAAATTGCAGGGAGGCACGGCCTGCAGGTGCCTGACCACACACTCCAGCTGATGGACCGCAGCCATGACAGCTTTCGGAGCAACTCTGTGGAGGTGTCACAAGTACGATGATTCTTTCCAATCTGCAACATTCCATCGAGGGGATTTAGTTTGGATTTTTTTTTTTAAAAGATGCTATTTATTTATTGGAGAGGGATAGTGAGAAGGAGAGAGAGTATGAGCAGGAGGGAGGAACAGAGCGGGAGAGGGAAGCAGGCTCCCTGCTGAGCAGGGAGTCCAATGCGGTACCCCATCCCAGGACCTTTGGATTATGACCTGAGCTGAAGGTAGGTACACAACTGACTGAGCCACAGAAGCACCTGGTTATTTTGAATTTTGCTCCTGAAACCACTACTCATGAACATGAACTAAGTAGTAGTTGGAGAGAATATTTTCCCACGTGGAGGGTATAGACTTCACGGTCTGGGAGTCACATCTCCTGAAGCTGTCTTTTGATAATTCAGACCTCTAGGCAGCTCTGTGCTAAGTGACTTCCTGGTCTCTGGTTCTGGGTCATCAGCAGCTCACATTACCTTGAGAGGAAGATGATTACATTTTTAGCAGGTCCGAGCTAAACCTGGCTGGCCTTGTGTCAGGCTGATATCTGCTTCTTGGACTCTCCACCCAGTGGCTCTGACTGCCACCTGGGATTACAAAGAGCCCCTCCAAATGCAGCTCCATATGCCTTTTAAAACGGCTTTAATATCCCTCGGAAGCTCCTCTTTCCTGGCCTAAAACCTGGCGTTCTCACCTGTTTCTGTTCCTCTGGAGTGTTATATGACACCTTCCCTGAGGCCTCTGGAATGCTCCGGCCTCTGCAGCCCACCAGGCACCGCTTTTTATTTTGATGTGTTTTTTAGAAGGTGTCCATTTCACAAATATACTCCATTCTGAAAATTCAAATAACTTAGATGAATAAATCCGTCTGCTCTCCCAGAAGTCAGCTTTGTAAGGGTTGGGAGAGGGCACAGTCTAGCACAGACTGCCCACGTCTCAGCTCAGACTCCTCCAGGCACCTGCTATAGGGTGACACTCAACCCCCGGGACCTGATCGCCTCAGCTGGAGATGGCGATCATATTATTTGCCACGTCGTGGGATTGATGGCAGAACTAGATACAGTATAAAGTGTTTAGAAGCACATTTAGCACATAGGTCCTTAATAAATATGTTTTCATAACTTACCTCTTGCATATTTTTTCAATTCTTTTCCACAAATACATTTGAATGAGAATACATTTGAATGAGAATAGAGACTTTTTACATGTAAACTGGGCCCTCCTTTAATTATTTTACTGTATCTTTTTACCTTCATTATTGTACTAATCTTTCCATGTGAATGTCTACCACCTGTCATTTTTACCAACTATATCATATTCTATATAGATGAACCATCATTCATTTCTATCTTCTCCTGATGGTCACCTCATTTTTTTTTAAAAGATTTATTTATTTATTTGACAGAGAGAGATCACAAGTAGGCAGAGAGGCAGGCAGAGAGAGAGAGAGAGAGAGAGGAGGAAGCAGGCTCCCCGCTGAGCAAAGAGCCCGATGCGGGACTCGATCTCAGGACCCTGAGATCATGACCTGAGCCGAAGGCAGAGGCTTAAACCACTGAGCCACCCAGGCTCCCTCACCTCATTTTTTTTTTTAAGATTTTATTTTTTTATTTGAGAGAAAGAGAGAGCACGAGAGAGGGTAGAGTCAGAGGGAGAGGAAGGCTCCCCGCTGAGGGAGCAGTGGGACTTGACCCTGAGACTCCAGGGTCATGGGTCACCTCATTTTTTATGTTTCTGTTTGTTGTTACTCAGTAGAAAGAAAGAAACAAAGCCGTAGAAAATGGACACAAGATATAAACATGCTCAGGCAGTTGGCAATAGAAGACATGCAAGTGTCCATAAACATGAAAATATGTGACTAGTTAAATAGTAGTTAGGAAAATAAAAATAAAACCTATAATGAGTTGTGTGTTTTGTTTTATTTTGCCCATGATTAGTGATGTCAAAAAAGACTGATGGTATCGATTTTTGATCAGCATGAGGTCAAGTAAATACTATTATATGCTATTGATAGGAATGTTAATTATTGCAGCCTTTCTGAATGGAAATGAGTATTTTACTTTTCTTATTGATTTGTAGGAGCTACTTATATATTATGGGTACTGATAATTTGCTATTTTTTTATGTTATTTTTTTTCCATTTTATTTATTTTTTCAGCGTAACAGTATTCATTCTTTTTGCACAACACCCAGTGCTCCATGCAAAACGTGCCCTCCCCATTACCCACCACCTGTTCCCCCAACCTCCTACCCCTGACCCTTCAAAACCCTCAGGTTGCCCCAAACTCCCACCCCTGACCCTTCAAAACCCTCAGGTTGTTTTTCAGAGTCCATAGTCTCTTATGGTTCGCCTCCCCTCCCCAGTGTTCATAGCCCCCTCCCCCTCTCCCAATCCCACCTCCCCCCAGCAACCCCCAGTTTGTTTTGTGAGTTTAAGAGTCATTTATGGTTTGTCTCCCTCCCAATCCCATCTTGTTTCATTTATTCTTCTCCTATCCCCCTAACCCCCCATGTTGCTTCTCCATGTCCTCATATCAGGGAGATCATATGATAGTTGTCTTTCTCCGATTGACTTATTTCACTAAGCATGATACGCTCTAGTTCCATCCACGTCGTCGCAAATGGCATGATTTCATTTCTTTTGATGGCTGCATAGTATTCCATTGTGTATATATACCACATCTTCTTTATCCATTCATCTGTTGATGGACATCTAGGTTCTTTCCATAGTTTGGCTATTGTAGACATTGCTGGTATAAACATTCGGGTACACGTGCCCCTTCGGATCACTATGTTTGTATCTTAATTTGCTATTTTTTATTACAAATATTTTTTATTCTTAAATTTGGCTTTTAATTTTGTAAATGCTTTTAAGTAACTTTTCAGTTTAATGTAGTCATATGTGTCAATTTTTACATTATGACTTCTAAACTTCAGATCTTATTGGTCTTTCAGAATTATGATTTATTTCCTACTAATGTTTTATAGTTTATTCCCACACATTTGGCTTCCTTATACATTATTTGTGATATGTATAAGGTAGACAGTGATCTAACATTGTTTATTCAGTGAGTAGTGATCATCCCTAAACCATTTATTGACTATTCTGTTGTTTTATTATTGATTTGAAATGCCATTTTTATCACACACATAGCTCTTCTATAGGCATGGATTATATTAAATATTCACATGTAGATTTGCAATTGATATCAGTCTACAGTTTCATAATTCTCCACATAGTCACTTTCTACATCTGACTTTGAGACAACATTCTCTGTTTCATAGCATGACTTAGGATGTTTTGACACAATTATTCATCTGTTTTGGCATAATTATTAAACCACAGGAACTACTCTTTTTAGAAGATAAGAACTATTTACTCAATTATTTAGAAGATAAGAACTAATCACTCAAGTGATTTTTTTTTAAATCAATTTAATCAGGTACAATTTATATATTATGTGTTTTGTTCACAGAGTCTTAAAATACACAAATACTTACATAGACACCAATATAATCAAGATAGAAATTAAAATAAAACTTTCTCTCTGAAAGTGTTTCTCATACCCCCTTGTAGATAACCTCCCATCACCTGGCCATTGTCATCCATTGTTCTGTTCTCACCATATAGCTTAGTTTTCCATTTTAAAGAACTCCATGTAAATGAGATAATAAAACACATATTCTTTTATGTCTGGTTTCTTCCACTTAGCATAATAGCTGTGAAATTCATCGGTGCTATTGCTTGTATTAGTATTTGTTTCTTTTCATTGCTGACTATTATTTCACTGCATGGACACATCACAATTTGTTAATCCATTCGCCTGTTGTTGGGGATTTGGGTTGCTGCCAGTTTCAGGTTAATATGAGTAAAGCTGCTATAAATATTGGTATGTTTTTCTGTGCACATATGTTTTAATTTCTTTGGGACAAATACCCAGGAGTAGATTTGCTATGCCATATAGTAAGTGCATACTTTACATCAAATTGCCAAACTGTTGTCCAAAGTTTTCCACATTTTGCACTTCCATCAGCAATTCATGCAAATTTCAGTTGTTCCACGTTCTTGCCAGCATTTGATAATGCTAGTCAGTTTTACATTTAGCCATTTTGTTAAGTATGTAGGGATTATACCATTGTGGTTTTCACTTGAATTTCCCTGATGAACAACACCAGTTTGCAACACTTTGCATATATTTATTACAACCCATTGATGTGTCTTTTTTGAATGTTTTAAAAAATATTTTGCCTTCCTGTTTTCTTGGGTCTTTTGTCTTCTTAATAGGTACCAGTAGGAGTTCTTTGTATATTCTGGATTCCCGTAATTTGTCAGATAGGGATATTGAGAATATTTTTCTCCTAGTCTACCAATTAGTTTTTCATTTCATTTACTGTTTTCTAAAGAGAAAAAAAAAAGGTTTTAATTTTTATGAAAGTTAAGTTCTGAGAAATTTTCTTTTTTATTATCTTTTAACTCTTCTGATCATTTCTTTCATTTCCTAAATTAATTTTGCAATTTATATTTCCTTGGTAATTATCCATTGCCTTAAGATTTTGAAATTTATTAAAATAAGTTAGTATGATCTCATTTAAAAATTGTTCTCTGATTCTGAACAATCTCTTATTCCTGATATTGCTTGTTTTTATCTTCTTTTCTCTTCATTTTGGATTTCTAGATAAGCCATTTAGTATTTTTTTTTGGTATTTTCAAATAATCCTTTTAGGTATTATTGATTATACCCTCATTTCTGTTTATTTCCTGCTGTAAAATTGATTTATTCCTTACTTCTGATTTATTTAGATTAATTTTACCATATTTTTATTATTTTAAGTAAAAAAAAAACCTTAATTCACCTTTTTCCAGTCTTTATAATAAGTGCAGTTGTAGCTAGACATTTTTTATTTTGAATGTATCTTTTTGACCGTATCTCTTCAGAGTTATTATGCAGTTATTTAAAAAATTTATTTCTAAAATGTAATTTTTGTCTTGCTTTAATGTCTTCTTTAACTCAAGAGATGCATAGTTTTTTTTTTTAAATTAAATGTGATAACATTTTAGTTTTCTTTTTCCTATTGTTATTTAAAAGAAATACTGTGGTCAGATATTTTTCTTTCCATTTCTGCTTCTGTGAAGATATCAGTATCTGATCTGTAATGTCCTCCATATTCAATTTAGTTGTCTGTGTCAGGAGAGTTTGAAAAGACTTGTATTTTCTGCTTGGCACTGCATGTTAATGGTGTGCTCAAGTTTTCTGTATTTTTAGTTATTTTTGTTTACTTGATGTGACATTTGATCTGAGAGAGATGTTAAAATCTTCTATTATGGTGGGTTTATTAGTTTTTCTTTGCATTTCCAACAGGTTTTGTTTTATATAGTTGGAGTTTTGTTACTAAATGTGTGAATATTCTTCTTGATAGAGTGTAATATTTAATAATATTGAAATACCATTTTGTCCTATTTAATATTTTTGATTTGGATTATTATGTTGTCTGATATATATTTTTCTTCACCTCTTTTATTTAAGCATTTGCTAGTCTGTCTTTCTCCATCTGTGTGTTTTCAGGCTCCTGTGTCATTTTTGTTTTAGGGGCATGTCTCATAAACATAACATCATTGGATTTTTCTAAAATATTCTTTTTAAAAAATCCAATCAGAAAACCTCTTTCTTTTCATAGGGGGATTTTACCCATTCACATTTATTGTAATTATTGGTCTTGTTATACTTATCAATGCTCTTAATTTCTATTTACACTGCTTTTTTTTTTTTTTGTTTCCTTTTCCTTTCCAAAACTTGTTTGTTCTACTGGTTTTGCATTCGTCACTCTATTGTTTTCTTCTAGGGTATTAGAAAATATTCCTAGCTGATTTTAAGCAGTTATTGGTGCATAAGGTAAAGAAATTAAAACAATCTGGTAGATGCTATCAGATCATAGCTGGAGAGGTATGGAATTTGAAGGACAAAGAAAAAAACATTATAGTGTTTGCAATTCCAGTGACATTTGTTGGTAAGGAAATCTACATTGATTTTTATTAATTTATTCACATGAACGTATTTATATGCTATCTGCTATGTACCACGTACATCTCTAGGTTTTGGGAGATGGGAAATATTGAATAAGTCACTGTGTTAATTTTCAAGAAAACTGCAGCCATGAATGACAGAGAAAGAAGGCAGTCTGTTTTTCTCAGTGAATCAAAGCTGGGTGTGGGCTCTACAAGCCCATCACCCAGACAGGGTGGAGAGTGAGAAGTGTGGAAGTGAGCCGTGTAGGGTAGAGTGAGAAGGTGTGGGAGCACCTGCTTGGAGCATCAAGTAGGGTGTGTATGGAAGACACTGAACAGTTCCGTGTGGCATGGGGCTGGATTAGGCTGGAGGTGAAAAATCTCAGGCACTGGGCTGGAAAAGTAATGAGCAGGTCACAGTGCCCTGAAATCTGTTCAACAATAAGGAAATGGTGTAACTAAACTGTTGGGTCAAGTGCAGGGATGGGGTAAATGTCACTGAAACAAAAAGAATCTTCTCAGGGTCTGACAGCATTGGAATCAATATTCAGCCTCCTTTTTGGGAGGAAAACAGATGAATTTGGAGCTTCTTGTGTGTATTTTAAGCTAGTCATCATGGATAGGGAAACAGACAAAAAGGAACTCATTTTCTAGAACCCTCTATCTTACAGTCCTCTATGTAGTATACCAGTGAATCCCCACAACAGTCTTGCCTCCTGGATGGTCCTGTCATCACTTTGCAGATTAGATTTCCTAATCCCAGTGGTGAATGAAACCACTAACTCAATGGCACGGGGTCACAAAAGATCCTTGCAGCTCAAATGTAGTCCTCATGGGGCAACAAGAGATATGTTTTTAGAAAAGGAAATCTTGTTTCTTTAAAAACAAGGGATGTGTGTTGTTCACCACATCTGGGCAGTAATTGTCCTGCAGGCTTTTCAATGAACCATTCGTGTTCTCAGAGCAGGCCTCCTGGGGGAAAGCAGGGAGCAGGGCGAGTGTTGGGTGACGTTCTGCCACGGTGTGACCACAAAACCATAATGATAAGGTTTGTGCCAGACTTCATGTGCAGTCCCACTTACACCCTCCCCAAATGATAGAACCAGGGTGGTCTGCTAACCACAGAGGAGCAGGCCTTCACCCTAGGGTCCCTCTCTCTGGGAAACTCCCAGCCCTGACACTGAGTAGCCAGAACCAGGGGTTTGCATGTTTTCACTTCTAGGGGGTTCATTTAAATATCCCCATTAATCAGACAGGTCCTTGGCACTTGAAGAAGGCTCTCTGCCTCTCTTTCTCACTCTGCATTCTCTTCAAGGCAAAAATTGTGTCTCTATCACTCCAAAGATTACCTGGACCTTAGTGAGTGCCCAATATTACATGTTTAAAAGAGTGAATGAGGAATTTTAAGACATTGGAATGTAGTTTCCACACCCCAAGATCTTGGGCCTGTGTGGGGAGCATCATTTGACATTTCCTTCCCTCTGCACACACTGTCTACCTGCCCACTCTCCAGGTCCTTACAACAGTTTATGTGACCCTGTGGGTTCTGACTCCAGCCATATTAATAATAGGTACACATTAGAGTGAAAGTGACTTGAAGCTAGATGTGTGAGGACTAGGGGTATATGGCAAGTCTTTGGTAATTTGTGCTTCAAACTACCCTTTGGCCTGACTGGGACAAGAGAGGAGACACAGCAGACTGCTGTTGGTTAAATAACACTTTGCTTCATGATGGAATCTTACTTATCAAGAAGATTTTCAGCGTAGGTTTTGTGGGAGAGTTGCTTCTGCTAATGGCTGTAAGTCCTAGCATTTTACGACTAGGTGTGGGAATGCAGGAATGGCAGGTGAACACCAGAAGAACCTCTGTGGAATTGTATGTGTCTTCCTACTGTCAGCCCTGCAGACCTGCCTGGGTTCCAATTACCAAAGGGATACATTCGCCAGAAGATCTCAAAGCACCTGGTAACTACCACAATATTATTTGTTCTTTACTATGGGACCATCAAAACCATCTTTCAAGGGAAAATTGCAGCTAGAGAAAGATTGTGAATCAATAATAATCCCCAAAATAACAGTGATAACTAAAAAGCTTCAGGGACGATAATCATCACATTCCAAACCATGGCTCTACTTGTTTTACCTGATGGACCCGAGAGTTAAGGATGTCATTCCCACTTCACAAATAGGATCAAGATGACTGGAAAAACTGTGGGTAAAATGAGAACGAGTCTTGCAGATGGAAAGACTGTGTTACCCATAAAAGCATTCTCAAAATGTGAGAGATACATGCCCAACACCAGCTCCCTCAAAAATGTCCATCATGGAGCACTCGTGTATCTGTGCTGTTCTGTGCACAAGACTTCACTGACCTGTGAGTACGACTTAGGGAACTGTGAGTGTCCATACCAACTCTTCAGAGCTGTGACTATTGCTTTAATAGCAGGAAGCTCAAGGTTTTTCTTTTCCAGTGATGCCAGGCTTTGTTGGGGATGTTTACAGGGGTCACAAGGCAGCCTTTGTTACTGCTTACCTGCTGCTGTGGTCTTAAAGAACAATGGACCCCTTGAGGCTACATGGCCTGCTGCTGGCTACTATTAGCCCTGCCCATCCACAGATCTTATAAGATCAAGCACAACCACCTCCAAGCCATTTGAGGTAAAACCTGGGTTTTGTAGACCTGGTGCTGTGGAATCTGGGTGTTGGTGTCCCGACAGTCCTTGAGGTGTTGCAAGAGTATTGTTCTGACCCTGGTTCACTGTGCTCCTGGCTTTGGTGCTTTAAATGCCCTGTCCTTTAGTAGCCCTTGTCTGCCGACTGACTGCACACATGCCCGGAGCTAGCAGACTCACTCACTTTCCTCATGAAACTTAAGTTAATGGTCCTTGAGCCCCACCCAGGGCTCCAATCCATAGCTAGCAAAACCGGTCCTAACCATTTCCTTTCCTGCAGCCATGCCCTTATGCAATGTGATTTTTATAGCTACTTCCATCAGAATGGGGAGGCTATTCCTCCATCTCTGGAATCTAGGCTAGTGTGTGATTCACACTGATCCATAAGATATCGCAGGAGTGACCTTATGTTAGCTCTGAGCCTGGTACTCAAGGGACCTTCCGTGTTTACACTTGTTCTCTTGCAGTCAGCTCAAGCTAGCCAGCTGGGTGATGAGGGGCAAGTTGCCCATGCACACCATAGCTCAAAGCCCACAGCTAGGCTACCAGAAGACATGTGAGAGAGACTGTTCCGGGTCAGACAAACCCTAGCTGGACTGTCGGCTGACCACTAGACCATGAGCCAGCCCAGCCAGCATCAGTCAGGCCTGGCTCAGATAAGCAGAACTGTCAGCTGACGTGCATCAGGAGTAATAACAAGCCGTTGTTGTTTGAGGCCTCATGGAGTCTGGGAGCCTTTTTTTTTTTTTTTTTTTTTACCCAGCAACAACCAACTACCTCAACATCTCTTCCTCATAGCTTTCCTAGAACAGCATTACCCTTTCCTGCAATCTGATCTCAGTGGTGGAGCTGGTGCTCCAAATCCTGTCTCTTCCTCATTCACGGGCCTCAGCCAGCACTTCCTTGACCCTCATGAAGCTTCCCTCTCTGCCTCCTCACCCCCTCCCCTGCCCGTCCTCTCTCCTAGCGGGGGCTCTCACTCTGTGCCACTCTGTGGTGATTTAGCACCATAGTCTACCTTCTCTACCAGATTGGACCCTTGTCTTTGGCAGGACCTGAGTTTCATCCCTCTCTCCCTTATAGGAGTGGAGTTCAGATGGGGCTGTGAGTAGAAACCTGAGAATAATGTGGCTGACGTTAACTGAGGGCCTGCCATGTGGTTTACATGTTTCGTCTCATTTCATGTTCATAGCCGCTGTGAGTCAAGGACCACCACCATCCCCGTTTTACAGATGGGGAACCCAGTCACGGTTAAGTTCATGGGTAGGTGAGTGAGTCACTGAGGGAAGACTGCGGAGCTGGAGGAGACGGTGAGCGTGAGCATGAGAAGGGGGAAAGGGCATCACAGGTGAGTGCCAGCTGACTGATGGAGGACTCCTGGACACTTGGATGCTGGAACGAGCCAACAAGTGTGTGATGCATGGCTGAGTCCATGCACAGAGCCTGCTTGACCATCATGGAACAAGTCCCTGCAGGGGCATTTCCTGTTGGGCTGTGCACACCTGTGGAGCCCACAGAACCTCAAGCCACCAGGCCTGGCCACATTTTGGCATCGTGGCTGCCCATGCTGCAGGTTGCTTGCTAGGTCATGGAGCTACAGGTCCAGTTTCCCAAAAGAGACCAAGATGCCAAACTGCATGGAGAGGTTGTAGAGCCCACTCCAGATGCTGTGAGGGCTATTTCAGAGGCTCATTATAATCAGCAGATGGATCTTGTTGCTTCCTCTTACTGCCCTGACCTTCAAGAAGGCTTCCTCCATCCGTGAGTCTCCCCCCTAGCAGGAGGTTGAACTCAAGAAGCCTGCATGAGACTCTCTGTCCTGGCTTCCTGGTCTTTGCTGCCCCCGAAAGTACCCCCATGCCCAGATATTTCTTACGTCTGCAGGAGATCCCTGCCACCTTTAGCGTGGGACCCAAAACACTTAGCCAGATTTCCAAAGGCCCTTGTCTGCTCACTCCACTCTGTTCCTCCAACATCCTCCTCTCTCCTTCAGGGGCCAAAACACCCATCAGACTTCACAGGCCCTGAGCTCTTGTGTCCCATCTCCTGGACTCCCCTTTCTTACTTCACTTAAAGCCCTACCTACTCTTTGTCTCTAGATCGACAAAAGCCAGCAGACATAAAGGCTGGGATAGGCCTGCAGCCCCAGTCCCACCTGCCAGCCTAAGAGGCCAACGGCGAAGAAGCTGGTTCCAGAACATTCTATCCAAGGCCACTGCACCAAGGGTCTTCCAACATCACCAGCAATGCTCTTTGGCTGAAGGCAAGAGCCCAAGGCATGTGTTCTGGAAAGTGCTAACCAAAACACCCTGGTTTTTAGAGTTCATTGACTGTAGATATTATTTGCATAAAATACTTTTCTTGTAGAAATGTTCTCATGTGTGGCTTTCAAGAAGGGCTGGTTTCACTGAAGAACATTTACCCATGGATCCCATTATAGAAAGCAGAGATGGCATGAGTTGTGGTATCTCCATGGCCTCCGGGTCCAGCTTCTCAGGGCAGGGAAGCCTTCAGGGCCCTGTTCCCACTCACATCCTCCTGGTCCTCAGGCTCTGTCCTGTATAGCTTTCTGCACTCAGTCCCTTTGGGAGCCCCTCCCTGCAGGAAGCTTTCCGATCTCTCCAGCCTCAGGTGTCCCGTGACTGTCCACACTTCTCTGTGTCGTCCCCTGGCAGATCCCCGGTCACACGGTCACACAGCCTGACGCCTCCCTCACCACCCCCGCCCACTCCCGAGAGCAGGGTTCACAGGCATTCTCTCATTCAAGACAAGGCCTGGCCCAGAGCAGGTGCCAAAGAAGTAAATGAACACATGAGTGAATAAATGAACAAATGCACATTTTTTCCCTGAAAGATATTTTAAGATTAGAACATTATTACCTAATCCAGGAACAGAAGCTTCTTTTGATGTTTGAGAAAATATGTAGGAAGACACTTGAGTTACATCTGTTGCGTGTTACTTTGCTCCTGCTTACAAGTCTTTGAGTTCACCGAAGGAGGGTCCTATTCCCGGTCACTCCGGTGTCCTCCCAGCACATCAAAGGTCTCAGTGTGTTTTTGTAGCATGACTCAACGAACCAATGAATGTGTGACTGTCACTTCTCCCTTTCCTTCCTGTGAAAAGCTTGTAGATCTAAGGGCCTTCAAAGTTAAGTATCACAAGAGAATGTCACCTTTCAACAGGCTGTGAACAGCTTTGAAAAAAGAAAAATAGTGATCTAAGTACCTCCCAGCATTATGACCCACACTGAAATTAGTGGCTGCCCAAAATGAACACGTTAGTGGTGGATCTCAAAGCCATGAACCAATCAGGGAATGAGCCAGCATGCTGGAACGAGAGTGAAGTCCTGCATGGCCCACGAGCACCCGAAGGTGTCTGGTAGACATGGTTCCATCCACAGGAAACCCGTCTATAACATGGGAGTAACCTTGGCAGAAACCCTTCCTTCAAATTCAACCTCATATATGAGGCTCCGTTCCCTTGTTGCTCTGCTGGGCAGCCGGAAGTTCATCACATCTGTCAATGTCCTGTCCCATTTTCCAAGAACAGTGTCTCATAAGAACATGTTTTTCCCTGAGTTCATACCTGCGCTTCATAAATATTACATTTTCGGCTTATTGGTTCTCTTTTACTGATTACAAAGTTGATGCACTCTTCTTGTAGGAAATTTGGAAAATGCATTGTTAAAAAAAATTCCAAGAATTCACAACCTTCAGGAAACCACCATTGATACATCTTAGCCGTTATTGCTAGTTATTGCTAAGCACTGCATAATACTTCAGTATGTTCAAACCGTAATTTACTTAGCATCCCAAGAGCACAAAGGTTATTTCTGATTGTTGTTTTCTAATAAACCTGAAGTAAACAACTTCATTCCGTAATTTTTCACACTGATATTAAAAGAGGGATCCATTTGGGTTACCACCTGTGGTACAGAACACAATTGCAATACAGCCTGTTCAGTGGGGTTCGTGATTTCCCTTTACACACAGAGCCTTCTTCTTATAATGAAAGGAAGAGAGAAGGATGGAGGATAGAGGAGAAGAAGGGAGGAGGAGAGGGGAGGGAAGGAAGTGGGGAAGCGGAGGGGAGGGAGAGGTGTAGGAGAGGGGAAAAGAGGAGATGGAGGGGAGTAGGGAGGGAAGTGTGGGAAGGGAAGGGAAGGGTAGGGAAGGAAAGGGAAGGGAAGAAGAGGAGGGGAGTAGGGAGTGAGTGAGGGGGAAGAGGGAAGTGGGTAAGGGGAGGGGAGGGAGAGATGTAGGGAGGAGGGGAAGGAGAATGGTGGGGGAGAAAAGGGATGGAAAGGAGAGGGGAAGAGAGAGGATGTAGAGAGGGAAGGATAGGGGAAGGAAGGGGGCGAGGAGGGGAGGGGAAAGGAGAGGGGAGGGGAGGGGAAAGGAAGGGCAGGGAGGGAGGAGGGCAGGGAAAGTAGTGGGAGGGAAGGGAAGGAGGTAGGAAGAGATGGAGGGGCGGTGAAAGGGAAGGAAGGGAGAGGGAGAAGGGGAGGGGAGGGGAGGGAAACGTGGGATGAATGAAGAGCTGACCTGTATGCTGGTGATGAAGACCCCTGCTCTGGACCAGACCACCTGGAAGAGAATCCCTGCTCTGCCACTAACTGGCTGGGGAACCTGGTGGCTGACAGAGCACCCTAGGTTCCAGACCCCTCTGTGTGAGGTGGGAGAAGACTAGAATCTGCTGGAATGGTTGGCCGGGAAGCAATGAGATAATACAGGGGAGCATAGGGTGTGGACCAGTGCTGAGAGAGCACTCATTTTCTCTTCTTGTGGAGGACAATTGAGGGCTGGACCCTCAGGAGGACCTTCCCCTTCTGCAGATCTTTGTGATGCAAATCCAGGTCTCTGGGGCTGGGGCCTGGCCGAGGCAGAACAGCCAGGGGCCCCATTCAGAGCACACACAGCAGCATCCCCCAGCACAGCCTTTGAGCTGGGTTGCCCGTGTGTGACATTAGGGTGTCTTCTGAGCAATCTGGGCCTCAGTTTTCTCCTCCCTAAAATGGGATTGCTGCAGGGATGTGATCAAGGTAATTTGGACATTGAATAAAGTCCTGTGGAGCCTGCAGAGCTCTGTGCGGAAGTTAGTAGGATGTGGCAGAAAGGGTGTCTGCGTGGGGTCTGATATCACTGGACGGGTTAGCAGCTAGGGTCTCTCTGAGCCTCACATCCCTGCTCTGGAAACAGGCACTTTATTACCTACTTATGGAGCCTATGAGAGAATTAGGTAGGAACCCATGTGTCCAGATCCCTGTAGGACCCAAGGCCAATGGCAGGGCTCTGTGACCTGTCCCTGGGGTGTGCAGGGGCTTGCCAGGGCGGTTCAGGGAGCTGTCCAGTTCTGGACGCGCTGTGGACAGCATCATGCATTCTTCTGTGCCCTGGAGAAATGCCTACCAGAGTCTCACATTGTCCCTGGCGAAGACACGGTCTCAGGGCTCCTCTAATGG
This sequence comes from Meles meles, assembly GCF_922984935.1. Lineage (NCBI taxonomy): Eukaryota > Metazoa > Chordata > Mammalia > Carnivora > Mustelidae > Meles > Meles meles. Next base: position 145,331,427 of record NC_060071.1, on the reverse strand, counting down.
AGAGACAACAAACGGCACAGCCTCATTCCCGGTGCCGATATGCTCTGGGTGGATGGTGGCCTGTTCCTGGCCATCTCCCAAGGGAGTTTGGAGCTGGCTCTGAACATGACATGGGTCCCTGGGAGACGAGGCAGAAGGCTGGCCTCCCCTCCCTGCTGCACTGTGGGGAGGAAATCACCTTTCTTCCAAGGGGCATTAACTTGACAGTACATAAGACTTGACAGGTCCACAGGGCGGCCTGTAGCCAAGCCAGGCAGAAGGAGGCGGAGGGGACATCCCTGACAGCTGCAGAGACAGGGCCTTTGTCTCTGGGTGGGAGAGGCCGGACAGCTGGAGGGAGGTTGGGGTGGCTCATTGTGTGTGTGGGGAGGGGCTGGTGGGAGCTAGGTGGGTCTGCCTGGAAATCTTTTTTCCTCCCTTCTGAGCGTGGGCAGGGTCAGGGTGTTCTTCAAGGAGGAACAGAGGACATGACACCCAGGGCAGGTGGTTGGTTTCCCAGGAACAGCCCAGCCTTGCTCAGCGGCAAGCAGGCATCCTAGGACCCAACCAAGCAGCAAACCCTGGGCAGGGGCTGGGAACAGGGAGAGATGGGAAACTGCAATCATTCGTCACTGTTCTGAGCAGTTTTCAATGCTCCTTTAAAGCTCAGTCTTTTGAAAACATTGTAAAGTGATCTGGACCCCATTTTAAAGCACGACTCTGAAAGGCTTAGTGATATCCTCCTCCTCCCCCCTCCATCACGAAGTTGCCACACTACCTGTGCAGTTAGTCACAGGCAGGATTAGAATTCAAATCCAGGGTGCCAGATCGCACCTTAGTGCCAGATGCTGGCCTTCTCTGGGAGATTAGGGACACCTGCACCCTACAAAGCCACCAGCTTGTCCTGATGAGTTGTCCCCAGTTTATACTTGTGGGCCTCTGGGAGTTTCCTTGGAGCCACTGTCCTCATTCTGTCCCTCACCAGGTGTCTGACCAGTGCCTGCTTCCTCCTTAGTAAGAAGATCCAAAGTTCTGCCCGTCCATAGGTTTGCTGGAAAGATGGCCAGGGCATGTACAGAAAGTGCTCAGCAGGGTGCCCGTTGCTCAGGGGACCCTCATTAAAACCCATTTCTTTTTTTGTATCTATTGCAGGTTGGGCTTTCAGGAAACAACTCCAAGAAGACAGCTGGTGGGGAAGAAAGGAGGCAGAGGGAAGGGGCCAGCCCCCACATGGACCCCAGGACAGATCTTAGAGTTGTCCTGTCCTCCTCTCCCTTTGACCAGCCATTGGGTATGAGTCAGCCCAAGAACGCTGGAGCCTTGGGTGATGTGGCTCATGGCAGCTGAGGCCATTCCCGAAGGGCTCACTCCCAGAAACTGGTACAAGGATAATAGTCACTTACAGGCACGTGGGTAGGCATCTGCTGTCTCTCACACTTGGTCACCGCGCCCGGGCCCCAGTCCTTCTCCAGCTTGGTCTTTAGCTCCCCCCATCCTGGCTCCAGCTGCACACTGCTTAGTTATCCATCCCCCTCTGTCTCGTTGGGTTCTCTGCCTCCGGGGTTCCCAAGTGCAAACAGATGCAGCCCATGACTTCCAAGCCACTCTCCTGTTTCTTTCTCCTCCTTGTTCATGTCTGCCCCGAGGCCCTTGAGTCCCCTAGGTTGCACTAGCTCTCACCCCACTCTCAACTGGGCCTGCAGCCCAGCCAGCACCTTTGCTCAGACCTCACGGGCTCCACACTCCCTTGCCTTTCCACACGCTCATGCCCTGGGTGTCCCCCAGTCATCCCAGGGTCCTTGCTTAGCTAAAGACATGTTGGACGGCATGAGTAGAGTTATCCCATTGGTCCACATTTTGCTTTAGGTCTAGCCAAGACCTAGACACCAGGAGCGACTTTTTCTTCCTTTATTCAGAGAGTCATTTGCTTCAATGGAAGTCACCTCCTCCCATGCAGAGGGCCTCCATGAAAATGTGTGTAATCAGGAAGAACACGGGCAGGAGCTGAGCAGAGATACAGAAACTAATGTAACTTGAAATGAAGAGCATTTAGGGCCCCACTTCCACAGTGATGCCCCAGGGCAAGATGCTGTTGATGGTGGTAATAAAACCCAGCAGGGAGACAGGGAGGGTGCCTCCTTGGCAAGGGTTCTCTGAGGTAGAAAATCAAAACCCAAGCCTCTTTAAGGAGCAGGCCCAGGCTGCTGAGAATTTTGTGCAACGCAGAGTTGTCTTGAAGAGACCGCTGGGCTGCACGAGCTCTGTGTAGACCATCCTCCCTCGTTTTGCTTGGTCTCGACTTTACCAGCCTGGTTTGCACTGGGTCAGCCCTTCATCTTGTCTCTGATTATGGCATGTTGTGTCCTTGACCCTCAGATCTCAGGATAGCAGCCCTCAGACCATCCTACCTGTCTCTGCAGGGGCCCCACTGAGCCCAGCCTCCGGGATGGTGGTCCCCTGGCATGTAGCCAGGGGTCCCCGGTTCTACCTGGCTGCTGAGACCAGGCTTCACGAGCTCTATGTTGTTTTTCATCCTTTCCCGATATTTCTCTTGACTTTGGCTTTCATTGGCAGCGGTCCCTCAACTCCCCTCCAGATTTATCACAGAGGAAGAACAGTAGACTGTAAGGTCTGAGTACTTAGGGAGTGGGCAGAGAGCATGAAGCATATGGCTGGAATCCCTGGGCTCCTAGTGTGGACCTTTTGGAGTTACCGAGATGATGATCCCAATTCTCTTCCAGTCTTAACATTTTATAAATATGTTTTTATGCTTGATTATGAAATAGCAACTCATCAATGTTAAGCATCCATTCTTAATTCCATTCTGGGATGAAATTATAGATTAGAGTACAGCCTAAATCTGCGGGAGTCCACCAAAACGAGTTGGATGTGCTAACAGCTCCTAACACAAATGGAAGACATCTATGCTAATAGCTATTAGGTGGGATGAGATTCATCATGTCGGTTTAAATTTAACCTGTTTCCTAGGACTGTAGAACTTTAACCGTAGCTACGCACTTGTGTTTGTTAGCATGCCCTCCTTCTATGCAAAAATCTATAAAACTAATCCAACTGGCAAAGAAAGTTTTGTGCTAATAAGGTTGCTAATGGAGCTTAGGACTAGGGTTTAAGTAACTAACACTGAATGCAGAAAAGAAACATTTAAATTATTTAATAGGGCATGAAAAGGAATTCCAAAGTATTTCTACAGAAGCAATCCCAATGGGTATAATTTTGGTCCCCAAATTTTATTCTTATTCTTTGAAGATGATGGTCTGAACTTCTTATCTCATTGGATAAAAGGAACTGAAAATCTCAAGGGCAGTGGTAAAAAGATGTGCTAATTTAGAGGCCAGCAGGGGAGGCTGTCTCCCAGCAAAGGGAGGCATTTGGGGGGGGATTAGGGGTCCCAAAGAAGAGATGGAAGCATTGAGATGCAGAAAACGCATCTCGGGACAACCCTTGGGTCCTTATAAATAATCATGACATTTGCATCTCAGCGGTGTTTTATAATTTATGGCATATTTTCTCTCACTTCTCTTAACTGACTCATCAGAACCCTCTCCGGGAGTTGTTCTTATTCCTGTTTTACAGACAAGGAAACCGAGGCTCAGAAAAATTATGGGTTAGCTAGACAGTGAGCTCAAAGGCCACTCTGCTATGTTTCAAGATGAGGAGACGTTGGGGTCATGCCTGCAGTTCTGGCCCGAGGAGCCATCCTTTCCAGAAAGCCACAGAAACCGAGAGGCATTCTCCAGGGACGCTCCAGGTTCTTCTATTTTCGGCCTCGGTACCTTGGTATGCAGCTGGGTTGTTGAGAAACCTCCTCACTGGTACTGCCGATAGTGCTGAGTACAACTTGATGCAGGTCCAGGAGCCGGGAATTACTGCTCAGAATGTACCCAAAGCAGGGCACATGTGTCTTCCTTCCTGGGCACTTTAGCATTTGGGTTTGGACTATTAAGGGGTCTCGCCCTGGGGAAGGAAGTTCGGAGCTCCCCTCACATGACTGAGTATTAGCATCCTCTGAAGCCACCTGAGAAGTGGCACTTTCTGGACCCCAGTGAAGACCGGGGCCTCACCCGCCTGAAAAGTTGATAGAGCAACATGCGCATAGAGACTTATCGGAACTCTTCTGTGGCTTATAGTTTTATCAGCAGAGCTTCCCTTTTCTAGGTGCTCTCACTTGCCGTTGGCCAAACAGCTCTTTGGGAGAATTATTTTGTAAGTGACAAAAAGTAATTCTTAAACACTATTTTGATAAATTTGAGTAAATCCTGTGTCGGACTGGATATTCTAGATTGTATACTCCAGGTAGTGGAATTTGTTTTATTTTATATTTAGGTAGGCTTCATGCCCAGTGTGTGCCTGATGTGGGGCTTGAACTCATAACCTTGAGATCAAGACCTGAGCTGAGATTAAGAGTCAGATGCTTAACCAACTGAGCCACCCAGGTGCCCCCAGTTAATGAAACTTAAAGTGCTTGACAAAATGCTTTTTTGTTTTTATTGAATATAGAATGTTGGACCAATTTATATGAAACATGTTTTTATTGCATATCGAATGCCACAATTTCTTCTCTGTACAGCAAAGAAGAGTAATCAGCTGCGTATTCCAGAACATACGGTCACCTGTGTATTAACATCACATCTTCCTCTAGTGCTGAGGAGTTGCTAGACCAGTCAGGGGTTGAATTCAGGGGAAAGAAAAAAAAAAAAAAAACAAACGTATTTGTAAATATGAAAGAGAGAGTTATTAGAGATGATTTAATTGAGGTTTTGCAAATTTAGGTTTTAAAATCCCTTCACAGAGGCAATTTATCAACTCATTAAAAAAATAGAAATTTGGAATCATGAAGGCAAACACAGTAAAGGTCATAGACTAGAAGATGTGAAGATTATGTCATTTTATCTGAAACACGACTTTAAAAATTCATCTCAATGTGAGAATCATTTTGTGCTCTGTATATATTCATGCATGGGCTAATGCTGATCACGGGGAATCCGGTGACATCTTTAACCTGGAGTCACAATCCATATTCCTTCCAAAGTACAGAATCTCAAAAGGTGGATTTCCTTGTTGAAATGTGTCGTGAAAGCTTGTGCCAAGGAATATGGGCCAGCTGGGTGCTTAGTGTAGATATTCTCCCATGTGTCTCTGACTCTTTGTGACACTGAATTCCTTATTATAACTCCTGGAATTATGCAGGATCATGTCCATTACTTGGCAGTAACACATTGCCAACACTGAATGATGTTCAGGTAGGCTAACCTTCCAGGTGATTTTGTCTATTTTTTGAGAGCTTTATTTATTTAGAGAGAGTGAGCAGGCATGAGTGAGGGAGCAGGGAGGGCAGAGGGAGAAGCAGGCTCCCCACTGAGTAGGGAGCCTGACCCTGGGGTCACGCCCTAAGCCAAAGGCAGACGCTTAACCTACCAAGCCACCCCAGTTTCCCTAAACTTCCAGGTTATTTTAAAAAGAGTTTATGGGGGGAAAAAAAAAAAAAAAGGAGGTTACGGTCCATGTCCTGGAGATGGCCACCCATCGCCTATCTCTATCTGGCCCCTCTCCAGACTTATTTTGCTTGTTCCACATTTTCCACCCCACCCTGTAAACACAAGGAGCCTCCTGGTGGTCCTGAGCATTTCACGCCCTTCTATATGTCTCTCTGTCTCTGTCCCTCCCCCCGCCCCTGCCCGGTGCTGCTGCGTGGACCTTCCCTCCACCTGTGATTCTTCTGTTCTCCTTGTGCTGAAGACCTAGCTTGTGTGCCTTTTCCAAGTTGGAGTGGGTTCTCTCTGCCTCCTTGTCCACGCTTCCCTTTTTCCAACGTGTTTCTCTTTTTTTGACTCTGATCCCCCATGGACTGTGATTTTCATGAAGATAAAGACTAACCACAGCATTTCTTGGTTTGCTTTATTTTCTGGTTTTCTGTTCAGCTTTCTTTTGTCAGGAGGAAACCACACGAGCTACATTCGACAAGCCCAGGAATGTGGAGTGTGGTGTCCTCAGGCTGCAGGCAGTAGGTGAGATGGCCTAAGGGCCGGTTTCAGAGTCGACACTGTTCCAGTGCGTCCCATCTAATCCAGGAGCTGAAGACACAGAAATGTCATCAAGACCGAAACCGCCCAAGTCCTGGGAAGATCCCAGGTGTTTCGAATAAGATTGGTGCTGGAAACTTGGTTAAAGTGGGGCCCCATGTGGCGCCTGGGTGGCTCCATGGGCTAAGCCTCTGCCTTCAGCTCAGGTCATGGTCCCAGGGTCCTGGGATCGAGTCCCGCATCGGGCTCTCTGCTCCGCGGGGAGCCTGCTTCCTCCTCTCTCTCTGCCTGCCTCTCTGCCTACTTGTGACCTCTGTCAAATAAGTAAAGTGGGGCCCCATGAAGTAAATGTGAGAAGGAATAAAGGTTACAAGGACAGGGGGAGGGAGTAATTTGGTGTATTTCCCGGTGACATCTTTCCATTTATGTCTTCCCCTACTCTGTGGTGTGTAACTTTGGGATGTCTGGTATTATAAAGGTGCTCCAGGATTCCAATAGCTTGTTTCTGACCTTCGTGGGTATTTTCTTAAGACCTAGTTCATTCATTCATTCATTCACTCATTCATTCACATGTATGTTCCAGAAACATATGCCAGGCATGACTGCCAGGCTGGATGGGGGAAGAAGAACATGGGGCTTCATCTTCATAGAGCTCAGTCTTGCAGTCTCAACTAAATGGCCTGGTGGCATGACAGGGTGTAGGGGGCCACCGAGTAGGGCCTCCAACCCACTCTGGGGAGGCTGGAGCTTGAGAAGGCTTCTACATGAGATATAATTTGAACTAAGTGTTAAAGAACAAGCAGGATGAGGCAGGCTGGGGAGGCTGAGGGCATCAGATGCTGACAGAAAGATAGCAGACAGGAAGACTCTGGGGCAGGAGCCTGCCTACCTGGACATTGGGCTGCCTTTGCAGCAGGGGCAGAAGACAAGGGTGGGGATGAGAGCAGAGGCATCACGATGAGAGGCCAAGATGAGGGAGTGGAGTTTTGTCCTGAAGGCACCGGGGAAATAGGGACAGGAGCACCGGGATAAACTGTCTGTTTGGGAAACATCTTTCCAGGAGCCACATGGCGCAGGGAGAGCTGCTGTCTGCAGAATGCTAAGAAGCCCTACTCATGGCGACATGCTTCACCATCATCACTCAGGAGGCTGACTGCCTGGTGTATGAATGGACCCGAGGAGTAGGGAGCTCTGGGGCTTTGCAAACAGGATGACTAGCACCTGCCCAAAAGCAAGACACAAAGTGGTTAGAAATTCCCGAGCTGAGTTCCAGGAGCAAAATCCACCAGCTTCTGGTGGGAATTTCCCAGTCTGAGAGAGCTGTTTCTTCACTGTAGCAAGTTGGCATGGGCAGGCTGTCCAGAGTCGGCTCCTGCTTCACTGTCCCTGAGCCATGCTTCCGGACACCAAGAGTCTGCTGAAAGACAAGAACTTGCTTGGGCAGCGGGTGAGACAAAAGGCTGCCTCATGAGGACATGACTTCCACCCTTGGAAGACTTCAAGGGGCCACTGAGTGATGCTGGAGCATCAGCAAGGATGTGTAGTGAGTTGACACAGAGAGGGAAAAAGCACGTGGGCATCTTTCCAACAAGGTGAACTGCATAGACTTTTCTGAACATTTTTAAAGTGAAAAAGATATAATGATTGTAAGAGTGAAAAAAGAGAAACGTAGAAAGTGTCTTACATTACTTTTTCTACTTTTCCCTACTATACCTCCTCCCACCCCCCTAATTTGGTAACCTTCTACAAGTATTAATCCGGGAAGCAGTTCAATATCCAAATGGACCTATGTTTAGTCTGAACACATAAACATAACATATATGTATGTGTGTTTAAATTGAATGGATATATAGCCACATTTTAATGTAATATATAATGTATATTTTGTATGCTCAGCAATATATATGTGTATATAGAGAGATGTAGATAATATATTATATATCCATATAATGTATTTATGTATACAATGTTAAATTGGGCTCCTCACTTGTATATATTTTCACTTACATTGTTCTTTACACTCAATAACACAGTACTTCTTTCTATGGCAGTGGCCATGGAACATATTTTTAAATGGCAGAAAAGAATTCTTTATTTTAGATTGAGTTATTCATTCTCCAACTACTTAAGTTTTTCTACTTAACAAACATTGATAATGCTATCATCCAAATAACATATTTTATGTTATATGATTGTGTGACAAGTTGCATATTATTATTTTTTTTTCAATTTAATTTTTAATTTTTTATTTTTTTATAAACATATAACGTATTTTTATCTTCAGGGGTACAGGTCTGTGAATCGCCAGGTTTACACACTTCACAGAACTCACCATAGCACTACCCTCCCCAATGTCCATAACCCCACTCCCCCTCTCCCAAACCCCCCCTCCCCCCAGCAATCCTCAGTTTGTTTTGTGAGATTAAAAGTCACTTATGGTTTCTCTCCCTTCCAATCCCATCTTGTTTTCATATTATTATTTTTATATGTACTTGTTCAAATGTATGACTATCTATAGAGGTAGCCATATATATCTATATATCTATGTATCTATATATAGATATATCTAAAAATATATCTGCTGAGTCAAAAGTATGCATCTTTTTAATTACTATAGAAAACTGAAATGGGTCTCTTACAATGGTATCAGTTTTTACTCTAATCAATTTTGGTTGAAAAATGCCTACTTTTCACCACTTTTGCCAATTGCATTTTTGAAAAAAAATATTTATTCATTTGAGAGAGAGAGAGAGAGCTCAGGCATGGGCTAGGAGAAGGGTAGAGGGAGGGAGAGAGGCAGAGAAGCAGACTCCCTTCTGAGTGCAGAGCCTAACCTGGGGCTCCATCCCAGGACCCTGAGATCATGACCTGAGCTGAAATCAAATGTCAGACACTTAACTGACTGAGCCACCCAGACACCCCGCCAATTGCCTTCTTAAAAATGGTTTATCAATCAGAGCAATTATATCTTGATTTAAAAATTTTCATTCTCCTGATTAATAGTAACCCTGTACATTTTTTAATGGATTTACTGGCTGTTTCTGTTTGTTTTTCTTGGGTTAACTTAGAACTTGTGAACGTTTTCTCCCTTTCACTTAGTTGTCTTTTATTCATGCCGTATGTGTGTATAAAGACTTCCTACAATTTACTGAGATCATAATGTGGCAAAAACCATCTATTGAGACAATAACTCTTTTATTTTTCTCACTTATAGGTGCTCCGTAAGGAAATGACAGATATTTCCCCAAATCCTGTGCCTACCCCATCCCCTCCTTCACCAGGCAGAGTGCCAGACTTTGCTCTTGGCCTCCAGGCCCCTCCTAATCCTATGGCTGGGAGGCCCAGGGAGGAAACCATGCCAGGTGGCAGGCGCCCTCCCTAGACAGGTCTTTGATTTCTATGCCTGGGCCCACTGAGGAAATTAAGCTGGATTGTCTGATGGGGCAGGGGATCAAAGGTTTGATGTTTTGAGAACTGAAGAGGAGAAAAACTCAACTTGAGAAGGAAAAGGAAAAATCCCCCAGGACAGGGTTACAGGCACTTCTATGGTGGGAACGTGAGCTGGAGAGAAAGCAGCCTCTCTGGTACAGGAAGACCAGGGAGAGGGACAGAGCCTTGGTGCCAGGGAAGCTCAAGCCCTTGCTTGGCACAGCAGGAGGGTGTAACCCAGAGGTCACCTGCCGTGGGGCTGGACTCTGCAGAGAAGGCAGGGACCGGGCTGCAGCATCCTTCTGCATGGAGGCCCAGAGCTCTGCTCCATAACCCAGAACTAGGTTCAAGTTTGACAAAAGTAGCACGGAGGGGACAGTCACGATGGGCTTCCCATCAGTCTTGCTGGACTTAAGCCACATGTGTTTTGAGTTAGGCACCCAAATAGGTGATGCCGGCAAGACCACGGAGCACGGCAGAGACTGGAACAGAGGCTGGAGCCAGACAGCCTGGGTGTTCTGGTTTGTCTGCCCATGCGCATGACCTTGGGCAAGTTACTTCCCTGGCCTGATGTTCCATTTCCCCATCTGTGCAATGGGGACGATAAAAGTGCTTACCCTTTGGAGTTACGTTTCCTCCACTTTTGTATAGCACCTGTCATATGCTCAGCATTTGTTGATCATATCATCATTATTACTACATGTGGCAAAGATGTTCCCCATTTTTCAGATTACTTTATGGTTAATTCTGTCATCCAGAACTGTACTAGTAGTAGTAGTAGCAATAATAGTACAGTGGGAGTATAACACCAATAGTATAGTGACAGAATAATAGAGGTATTGCCGTAGCAGTCGTGGAGTACCAGTGATAATAGCATAGGGATGAGTATAACAGCAGTAGTATAGTGAGAGTATCGTAGTAGTATTGCCATAGCAGTCGTGGAGTACCAGTGATAATAGCAGAGGCACGAGTATAGATAGTAGTATTGTCATAGCCGTAGTGTAGTTGTGGTAATAGCATCAGTTTTTTACTGGAGAAAATATCCCCTGTGGCTTTTAGCTTTTACAACCTTCCTAGAAAGACCCTCCCCACTTCTCAGTGGAGCAGTTAGCTAGGTTTTTCTCTCTCTATTTTTTTTGATGTTTAGATTTCTTTCTTTTTTAAGACTTTATTTATTTATTTGATAGAGAGATAGGGAGCATAAGAGGCAGGGTAGCAGGCAGAGGGAGAAGGAGACTCCTCGCTGAGCAGGGAGCCCGATGCGGGGCTCGATCCCAGGACCCTGGGATCAGGACCTGAGCCTAAGGCAGACGCTTAACCGACTGAGCCCCCCGGGTGCCTCTGACGTTTAGATTTCTGACACTGCTCACCCTCCAGCTTCATCTCCTGACATTCCTACCTTTAGGCTCCATATTCAGGCCAGCCACCTCCCTTCAGTTTCTAGAACACACCAAGCCCTTTCCTGCATTTGATTTTTCACATGCCTTTTCCACCCTGCGTTTCAGCTCAAAGACCGTGTCCGGGCGATACCTGCAATTAAGCGCCTCCCTTCCCCCGTTCTTTGTTCCTTTCCTAGCACGTCTCGCCGTTGTCCTGACGTCTTTATTCCCTTCTCTGTTGTCTAGCTCCCAAATGAAGAGCCATTAATTCGGGGCATGTGTCTGTTTATGGGTCCATTCACTACTCTGTACCCAAGTACCTAGCGAGGTCTTGGCACATAGATGCTGAATAAATATTTCTAAAGTGAATGAGCTAATCCTTCTCCTATTTACTTTGGGATATATTATGAAGAAGGCATTTAATTATTTTTTCCCCTCCCAATAGACAACCAGATGTTTTTTCATTATTTGGAGAAGACTTCCTTCTTCCATTGATTTGAAATGTTCTCTCTCTCTCTTCTTTAAAGGTTTTATTTATTTACTTGAGACAGAGACAGACAGAGAGAGGGCATGAGTGGGGAGAGGGATAAAGGGAGAGGGAAAAGTTGATGCCCCGCTGAGCAGGGAGCCCAACTCAGGGCTCAGTCCCAGGACCCTGGGATCATGACCTGAGCCAAAGGCAGAACCTTCCCTGACTGAGCCAGCAGGCATCCCTAATATAGTACTTTTAATTACTTCAGTTTTATAGCCATGTTTATGCCTTTGGTAAGGCAGGTAACCTCTACCATTATTCTTAATTAATTTTTTTCTTTGACTTTTTCCGTACACTTTCTTTTCTGATGGATTTTTGTACTATCTTATCAAGTTTCACAAAAGATTCCATTGGGATTTTAATTAAGTTTGTATTCCTTTTTGTAGATTAAATTGGAGAGTCTTGACATCTTACACCATTAAATTTTCGAGACACTGTGCCTTTCCATTTATGCTTCTCTCTCCTCTCTCTCAACAATCTGGACAACTCTCTGGTTTTCTACATATAATTCTTGGACATTTCACCACGTTGGTTTTATTCTGAGTTTTTTTTTTAACACAGTTTTTATACTGTGAATGGGAAAATTTTTTCTGTTACATTATTTTTCAATCTATAGTGACATCAATTTAACAATTTGTAACCCTATATTTTTGTGACACACTGACTGGGGTCATGTTAATACTAATGAAAAATACTAATAGCCATCTATTACCAAGAGTGCATTTTGTGCTGTAGACCATCCAAGGGATTTTCCATGTATCCATATCTTGTGTAATTATCACAAAATTGGTATAGTCGCCTTCCGTGAGTGACGATAGAGAAGCTGAGGCGTCTGTTGAGACTCACAGAGCCAGTAGTGACCGGTGTGTAGCACATACAGATCCGTCTGAGGGCGGATGTGACCTTGCTCCACTCATCCGTGCTGCCCAGGTGAGAAGCCTTATTAAAGACAGATATTTTATTTGAACGTATACAATGGCCATTGGCAATTTTACTCACTGATTTTCAGAAATTACCAGAATTGGAATAGATTTTAAGGGTGTCAGGTCCAACCTCAGTGCCGAGGGCTTGCAGCCCCTTAATGGCTCCCGACGTGACAGATGGAGCGAATGCACACAGACCTCCACTATGGAAAGCTCAAGGGTTCCCATGGCAGCTCCCTGAATTTTCCGTCACCACCGACTCTCAAAGCTCCCCTCCTTGGGTTGAGTGAAACCTGTCTTCCTCTGATCTCTGTTCTTTGCCATGAGGTCCCATGGCTCCTTGGGCTCCTAGGAGCTGGCCTTTCCTCATGGGATCTTCCTCTGCAGGCTAAAAGCTGAATGAGAACAAAGACTTGGTGTTCTGTCTTCAACTGAATCCCCAGTGCAGAACATCATGCTTAACGTGGAGAAAGTTTCCAATAACTATTTGTAGAATGGGTTGATGAATTGACTTATCCACAATAAGCCTGTTCTCACTTCCTCCTGGCAATTTCTTAGGTCTTAAGATAATTTGTCGTTAGGCCTCTCTAAGCTGCTTGAACAGCCCTTGTTCAATAGATGATTCTCCTAAGGCAGAGATTAAAGAATCCCTTTCCCCAGCCTCATTCCTCTGGGCATGTTCCAGTTTGCTGGTGTCTCCATTAGGGCATGAAGTCCTGGATCGCCACATTTCTCCAGCTGTCATCAGAATGGACCAAGGAGGGCAGTACCTAAAACTCCCATCAGGTTCTATCCTATATTTCTCTAAGAGTTGCCATTTTCAACTTTATCCACTACAATCTCTGGCCCAAATATAGCATTAATTTTATTTCATTCCAACTGATGTTATAAATATCACTAATCTTGTACAGTTGGGGCTAAGGTCAATGATTTCCCTTCTCCGCACAGTCTGGCTCATTAGGAAATGTGTCATCGGACAGGACACTATCTAGGGTCCATTTTATGCATGGTCCAAAGACACAGGTTCTTTGGGAGAATTGTCTGGCCAATCTTCCACTCAGAAATACTGTAGCAGGGACTTGATATTCCTTAAAATAATAATAGTCCGAACAAAGAAAGGATCGCTATCTCTCAATTTTGTTTATTGGTTCTTGTTCTCCCTCTGCTGTGAGTGCTGATTGGATTTGGACGAGGCTGCTGGGGGAGCGAGAGGCCTGGACTCTGGTGCACCAGAACAATGTGGGGCCAGGGGAAGAGGGCAGGGCTGGGCCCAGAGCAACACTCGTGTCCATCTCTGTTTGGCTCAGGACCCCGAGGTCCTTTGGTCTCTGGCCCCAGGACAAAGCTGGCACTGTGCAAATGTTGGGCTCCTGTGGATGAAAGACCCTGCCGAGAGGAGCGTGTCGGCCGGGATGCAGACAAGGAGCAGTGAGAGAGGCTGGCCTGCCCTGTGAAGAGAGGCAGACCACAGTTCAGAGAGTGAGAAAAAACAGAGAGGCCCCCCAGAGGCAAAGGGGCACTGAATGAGAAGGAGGGGCAAGTGAGGGGACAGGCAGCGGGAGCACGAGCTGGGTGGAGGTGCGGTGAGTGGAAGGAGGTCAGCAGGACTTGGAAAGGGAGGGGGGGTGGGATGGGGAGATGGCAGGAGGGTGGGGCAGCGTCCTGCTTAAGCCAAGGTGTCACTATTGCCCAACCCTGCTTCCCAGCCCTTGACTCGCACCTTGCCCTGGGCCCCAGTAGGAATGGTATGGGTGTGTGGTGCGATCCCGACCCAGGGGAGCAGTGGGGTGGACAAGCCTGCCCGCTCCTCTTGGCCCACCACGGGCAGGCATGGGTGCTGAAGGCATATGTGGCCTCCTGAGGCCTGGGAGAGGCCAGGCAGCCAGTACCTTTGTGGGTGAAATGGCAGGAGAGACCTGTTTGGTTTGTACGAGGCTGGACTGGTCTGAGATGTTAACTGGAGGTTAATAGAGGACCTGCGGGGTGGCGGATGCCTGCACTTAAAGTGTGAGTGCCCAGTGAGAAGCCACTGGAGGCAACCTCTGGAGAAGTGGCCCACCACGGCTTCCTGCTGTGGCTGGAGCCAATGGCTCCAAGGCAGACCATGCCCATTTGGAGATTCTTAGACAATGAGGTCCTTTCCCTGTCTCTCTCCCTTTCCTTCTCACTCTCAGTGGGCCTGGAGTGTTTATCCCATTTCCAACTTAATGCAGGAAGATTGACCAAGGTTAATGAGAGCACCTGATGGAAGTTTCCCACAGCTCAAATCTGGCTATCGCCTACAGCCGACTGCAGAGGTAGCAGTAAGCGGGGTCCTGCCAAGTCCCTCCTCGTGCCTCGGACTCAGAGCCAGAAACCCGCTCACCTCCAGCGGTTGAAGACTCTGGAATGAGAAACAGCAAACAGCTCTGAAAACTGGCACATAAAATCAGCTCGGCTTTCACTGTTCTCCCCAACTCATCTTTAACCATGTCAACTCTCGGGCAGCTCGAAAACACGAAAAGGCCTCAGGATGCCTCGTGGAATATGTTCTGCATTAACCCACAGCTGGTAGCAGTTACAGCAAAATTAGAAAACATTGAGGCAAAATTGCCATCTTTTTTTTTTTTCCAAGTTAAAACTCTTCAAATTCAAGGTTGTGAGCACTTGGGATGAATGCGGTGGAGAGGAAGGGGGAGACTGTGACCTCACCCTTTGAATGTGGCTGAGGTCCTGGCTGTGGTGATTTGCACTTGGAGACAGATGACCCCGTCTTTGGTTTTCTCCCAGCAGAGACGCACTGAAGGAGATGTCTTGGGACTGCTGACGTTCACAGGACTGTAACAAATGACCCAGATCAATTTCACCGAGGGTGAAAATGTTCAGTGTTCCTTCATCCTTCTAATTTGTTTCTTTGTCATTAAAAAATTTATTGGGAGAGTTTCAAACTCATAAACAGTTGTGAAAAATAATACAGAGGGGTCTGGTGTTGACTTTAACCAGATTCGCCCTCACCAGGACAATATTTTGCAAACTATCATATATGATAATAAATGGTGATATAATATCACAACCAGAATATTGACATTGACTTCTTATTCAAATCTTTCCATTTGGTCGGCAGTCTCATGTGTATTTAATTCTATACAGTTTTATAACAGGTGCAGATTTTTTTTTTAAAGATTTTATTTATTTGTCAGAGAGCGAGAGCGAGAGAGAGCACAAATAGGGGAAGCACCAGGTAGAGCAGGCAAGGGAGAAGCCGGCTCCTGGCTGAGCAGAGAGTCCCATATGGGACTCCATCCCAGGACCCTGGGATCATGACCTGAGCCGAAGGCAGATGCTTAATCACGGAGCCATTCAGGCACCTCTATACCAGGTGCAGATTTCTATATCCATCTCAAGAGTCACTATCACCACAAGGACCCCCACATCCATCCCTCATGCCTCCATCTGCCCAGTCTCTAACCCCTGGTAGTCACTCAGAGTTTTTCATCTTGATAATTTTGTCATTCTAAGAATGCTATACCAAAGGCCCCCAACTTACGATAGTCTAACCTCAGATTTTTGGACAACGGTACAGAAGTGATCCACAGCGTAGAAGCCATACTCTGAATTTTGAATTCTGATCTTTTCCTGGGCTAGCGACATGCAGTGCGATCTCATGACACCGGACGGCAGAAGCCAGCCCCAGCTCCTGCTCAGCCACATGGTAACGAGGGTCACTCACCTACACGGTCACTTTCCGTGCAGTATTCAATAAACTACACTAGAAAGTCAACACTTCATTATAAAATAGGCTTTGTGTTAGGTAACTGTGCCCAGAGGTAGGCTAACATCAATGTTCGGAGCAAGTTTAAGGTGCACCCAGCTGAGGTAGGGCGATTTGGTAGACTAGGTGTATTAAATCCCTTCTCGATTTCTGGTATTTTCAATTTACAATGGGCTACAGGCAGTATGCATTATTCATCCTTGGGTATATATTTCTGGAACACATTCTGTGTTCTAATCTCTGTCTAGATACAGGGGAAACAGTGACGGGCACGAGGCAAAAATCCCAGCGCCTATGGTCTCACATTCCCACCAGACGCATAAGCAAACAAGTAGCTCTGTGTTGGTGGGTAGTAAGTACTAGGAGGAGAGAAGCATGGTAAGGTTCTCTTCGAACCCTAACAGAGGCTGTCACATGAGGGAGGGTATCTACACCACATTACCTTCCCCAAACCTGAAGAGTCCCAAAGTCTAAACATCCAGGGGGTTGAAGTAAGGGATTTGGGGAGTCATGGATGGTTTTTCAGTGCCAGGAATATAATTTTTAGCTGCTTTCCCATACCACATCTCATTTAAAGCTCTTGAGTCCCTAATGAGGTGGGTGTTGCGTCAGAAACATCAGAGAGAAAACAGAAGTTCGGGGCATTTACAATCTTGCTCGAGGTCACTTAGCTATTGAAGCACTGAATCAGGGTCTGGGCTCCTATCCAGGACTCTACTCTATCCGCACCTTTCCACACTGAATTCTGTGATTTCAGACACATCTCTTGCAAAACCTGAACGTTCATGCCTGTGGCTCTCCTTTGTCCTATCTCGACTGCCAGTCTATGACAGAAGTAGGAGCTGTTAATGGGTCACTGAAGGCCCTCAAATTCAAACAGAGCATCTCTCATGATTTTCTGTGGACAAAAGGAATCAGGGTCAGTATTAAATATAATTACCGTGCATAGGACTAATAAATGGTATTTTTATCCTGCGTGCACTTGTGCGGGCAAGGAAGCCCTGCTGTGGCCCCTTAGGTCACTAATCCCCCTCTGCCTTTATCCTCGGGAGTCTGAGCAGATGGAGGCCGGGGTTCTCAAATTACCTTTCTTCCTTTTTCACTTTGAGTACATTCTCTAACTGATGCGGCTCTCTCTTTTTCTTGTACTCCCATGTCCTGCCCCCCTCATTTCTCCCTTTGCCTCTTTCCTCTTCCCAACCCACTCACCCTTTGGCCTTTCTGTGCTTTGACATCCTAAATGGTCTTAAGTGCAAATCCAAGGTCCTTCTCATTTCTCCCTGTCTGAACACAGAAGAAGTAGTTGCCCAAGACCACAAAGCTGGGGGCAGGATAGAATTTTTCAAAATCCTGTTATTCTACTTACATCAACAGAGCTTTGGAAAGCTGACCAGGTTCTTTGCACAAACTTCCCTTTGATCTTAACAGCAGTTCCTGGCTTGGGGCCCAGAATTGAACACCACATACCATAGAGAACAGGTGAGCTTCTGAATTGTTCTGTGTCTGTGGTCCTTTCTCATCGGTTACAACAAAGATCAAAATGACCATCCTGCATGACCACATTGACTAAGCAGCAGACGTTCCTCTGAAAGCTCACCGAGGGCAGGAACCAGGCCAGTGCTTCTCACCATGGCACTGAGCTGGTGCGTTGTAGGTGTCCCATGTTTGGGATGAGTGCAGAGTGTGCATAACTTGGTCAGTGCAGAGTCTAGAACACTGGGGATGCTGATAGGTATTATTGTCCATCCCCTTTTGCTGACATCAAAGACCAAACACTGGGCCAACAATTAGAAAACATGGGGTCTTTTTCTGACTCAGACTGGTCTTTGCCCTGCCATGTGGGAAAGTTTACCCCTAGGACTTGGCCTTAAATATCTAAGGAGTAAATGAAGATAGTGGATATGGGATCTCCAAAGCCCTTTCCACACCATGACTCTGAGATATAACAATATATAATGAAGTTATTTGTACCCCCAAATGAGTTCATCAGGGACTAGGGGCCTTAGCCTCACTTTCCACCACTGCAGAAGGGAGTAATCCTTTAATCTAGGGTTTTCCAGAGAGAATTAATTAGACTTTCATCTGGGTATGCTGAGAAAGGAAATGTAGTTGGCCTTGCTTCCAACATACATCCAGAATCTCACCACTTTTCCACCATGTCCCTGTAACATACATACTCCTGGCCACCATCTTACTTTACCCACATGGTGCATTGGTCTCTAACCTGCCCTCTGCCATCCTTCTTGACACCCTCCAGTCCCTTCTCCTCATAGTCCCTAAAATGTCTTTTAACATTCAAATTGTGTCCCAACACCCCTGCTTTCCCCCCAGTGACTTCCCAGGGCAAGTCAAATACAGTCCAAATTCCTCCTTGGCCTGAGAGGTTGTACTTCTTCTGGCCCCACCCTTTCCCTGACACTCTCTCTTAAATCTCTCTCTCTCTTAATTTTTTTTTTAATTTCTTAGGGTCCAGTCATATTGACCATCTATCTGTATTATACCAAGGTCATTGGTCTTGTTGGACTTTTTGGCTGAAATAATTTTCCCAAAAATATCTTATGGGAAAGCAGTGACTTTGAAAGGACAGATATATGCAGCTCTGGCTCTTCTTCAGTGGAAAAGAACCTTGTCCAAAAAATTAAGAGGAACAAGCTTTAGAGAGCATTTGATGGCTCAGAAGATGCTTCCACATGCGTTGTCTGAGTCATAAAAATTCTTTGTAAGGGTATATTTTTAGGTCCATTACACAGATTGGAAAACTGAGGTTGGAGAACTTAAAGTGAAGCTAAGAAAAGTGATCATGAGATCTTCCCCCAGGTGTAATTTCTGAACTGCTGAGAACAGCTTATATTCAGCATAATGCCATGGGAAGGTTTGTAGGCCTGCGCGGTATCTCTTGGCCTGTATCTGTACTTTGAGTTTGCTCAGGAGACCCGGAAGGAACATAGTCTCAACCTTCCTCCTAGGGATAGGAGCATGTGAGCAAACTCTCTTCTATTGGGTGAAGTTTCTTTTAGCAATGGGATGAGATATTCAGGCTGTTCCTGAATATCCCATCCAGGAGGACCAGGAGTTCCTCCTCTCTGGGGGATGGCCTGGGTAGGCATCAGCAGAGCTTCTTGGGTTTGTTTGAGGTTAGGCTGTAATTTCCTTATGATATCTCTTAAATATTTAGTTAGAATTTTTAAAAAAAATTGGCAAAAACAAACTGCAACCCAGTTGGGTTGATGAAGAGGTAAAAAGCTTGGTTCTCAAGTCTGGAAGACCAGGGTCTGGGTCTGGACTTTGTCCTTCACAGCATATGACATTGGACAAATTTACTAGTTTCTTCTGAGCCCTGGTTTCCTCATCTCTAAAACAACAGAATTAATAATGTTTTCTTGTTGAGACGTTATGGGGATTACATGTGGTAATATTTATAAGCCCCTCAGCAGGGCACTCGGTGCATTGTAAGTGTTGAGAAGAGATGAATTAGTTTATTATGTCTGCTCTTTCAACTCTGCAAATATGTGGTGGGCAGCAAGGACATCCTCCAGGTTTGTGCTGATGAAAGCCACAAAGACAGCACAGGCTGTGGGTTTAGATGGGTCTGGGTGAGCATTTGTGCAGAAAAGCATGATACCACCCTAGTATTCTTACTATGGTAATTGTATGAGGTCATGTGTATGAGTTCAGTAAGAGCTTAATCAATGTTAACCATCAGCATGGTGGAAAATTACTGAGCCTCTGCCCTTGAAGAGCCCATTGTTAGTGTGGGCAACAGATGTGTAGAATGCAAACAACACAAACACGTAGAAAACAAAGCATCAGGAACCCTGATGCTGTCTTAAACTACTAAAATGGATGTTTGGGCAAAGAGCTTGGCAGAAGAAAGGATTGTTAGCCATGGAGGTTGCCAGGAGTACTTTAGGGGAAAATGTGATAAACTGAATCTTAAAGAAAGAGTATGATTTTCCATGAAAAGAGGAGGAAAGGACAGGCTGGGAATGCAATTCAGGCAGAGTTTGGCAGGATCTGAATCAAACATGTGGAGTGCTTGTGGCATGTTCACATGGGACCTGGGAGAGCCCCCAGAAGGGTAGCTGGGGAGGAGGTGGGACACAGGAGTTGGGGAGAGAGAGGTGGGGCTATTCCCTCAGGGATGCTGTGTCTCAGCTTCCTCCTCGGAGGTTAGAGTGCCCAGAGGGGTTTTAAGCCAGGGAACAACATAATCAAGCAATGCTTAGAAGCTTCAATGTTGTGTGTGAGGCAATGGCTCATTCACCCCATCATTCATACAAAGAGACTTTTGTAAATACCAATATAAGGTCATTTTCATGGAGGAGGGTGTTGTCCCAGCCCTCTGTGTTCATAGTTCACCAAGGGAGAAAATACATGAATTATGCTCTTTGGAGGCAGAAAAGTGCCAAGCAATTGACAGGATAGACAAAGTGCCTCAGGTTTCAAGGGGAGAGATAGCTTCCACAGAGAGATGGCGGAAGACTTTGAAAGGAGGCTGCATTTCAAGGAGAGGAAAGAGAAGAAATAGGGGAAGTAATGATAGCAGAGACACGAATTTGGGGAAAGAAGCCTGTAGGAAAAAAGACCCAAAGATAATAAATGAGGAGATCTACACAGGGAAGGGAGGTTGTGGGGAATAAGATCAGAAAGCAAGGCTGTACCTAGATCTTAGGAGGCCTCTGAAAGCTGGGCAAAGGCATTTGCACTTTTCCCTGGAGAACTTATACAAAACAGAAACAATAGCATGCAAGGACGCTTGGCTACAAAAGGACTCTTCCCAATCACCATTTTAACCTTGTCCTTCACATTTTTTAATTTTCTGATTCACTTTCTCAACTTCTAATCCAAAGCTCGGCTGGAGAAGCTGCTGTTTTCCATTTGTATTATCTTTTTTTCACATTTTAATCCTCTTAGATCCTGTTTCTGCTGGGTTAGTGAACCCACTAATCAGGTAAGCAGCGAGCGGCAGCCAGTCCAATTATGAAGAAGAATGAGACAGGCAAAGATGGGTCAGGGCATCAGGGGGGTTCATGCTACCACGGAAACCGCCCTGGGGCACATGGGTCCTCATCACAGAAACAGCAAGTTGTCCCCTGAGTGTGGCCGCGGGGGGCTGCTCCTCACCTGGCTTGGTTTCCTCCTCGTCTCTGCCACTTCACAGGTGGCACCATGACAAAGTCCCACTTGTTCTCCAAATGTTCTACTCAGGTGCTGCCCCCTCTGGAGACTTTTGGAAGGGGGCCAGGCTGAGTGGAGAAAAACTGTCTCTAAACACAATGGAGTTGGATCCCAGCTTTGCCACTTTCAGTCCCTGTGACTTGGGGAGGAAGAAAACCTTTTGTCTCAGTTTCCCTTTTTCTTCGTCAAGCTCATAGCGTCTCTGTGAGGATTAAAGAGTGAACATGCCCAGCATAGTTTTGACCATGTGTGAAATATTCAATATATAGTTGAGGCTGAAGCACCTTCTAGATCCCTCAATGGTGGTAATTGTTCTTCTCTCAGTGTTCCCATAGCGTTCTTTCTCTATTGGGTGACTTATCACACTGTCGTGTGATGGTTTTTCCATACTTATCTCACCTACTCAACTGTTAGCTCCTTGATGGCAGAGCTTATGTTGCCTTCATTTTTGTAACCGAGATAGCACTTAACGCAAGTGCTCACTAAACAATTATTCAGTTAATGGATGAGTGAGCAAACAATGGACATGACAGTTCAGTGGTTTGGGAGGTTTTTAAGGGAATGAAAGAGATTCTGGCATATATTAGGTGCTAAATAAACACACATTGAGTACCTACACGGATGAATTGATGAGCAGCAGTAGGAGAGCTGATTAGGTTGAAGTGGGTCAATCCAACCCATGTTCTGGGAGGGTTCTTCAGGGAGGTGAGAACAAGCATGGGGTAGAATTTAAGGACTTAGGCCAAATTAAGGTGAAGGAAAAGATGTGCCAAGTAGAGTAAGTCATTTGCCTTATGGGTAAGCACCCTGATTTCATCTCTTGACTTGGTGCCACATTCCATAGGATGTGTTCTGTGCATGGGCAGGAACTCCCCCAAATGCCGTACCTCCAGGAATTGGCACTCAGCTCATGTCCTCTCATGTGTTCAATCTTCACCCACCACTTCAGCTCCAGCTGCTCTTTCCCTCCTTTGAAGTCTTCTACAGTTGTATTATGACTTAGGTTTTCACCAAGTCAACTTTTTTCATAGAGATATTGTTCAACACTTCACTCATTCTGTTGATATTTAGAACCCACTGCTTGCTTTAATGTCTAAGTGAAGGCCTTATAGCTAACCAGTATGTATGTATGTATATGTGTATATATATATATATATTCCCAATGTGTGTGTGTGTGTGTTATGTGTGTGCGTATAGGATGATTCAGCAAATGATAGTGTTTTCCTCGCCACTTGGCTACAGAAGTACACAAAATCTGGTGTCTGCTCTAGAGTCAGGTTTCCCACTTTAGAGGTATGCTGCCTTTGATATGGAAGTCAAAAAGCCCTGGTGTGAATGCCATCTCTCAGTCTTCCATCCTCCACTAGAGCAGCAAATTTAACTCGAGTTGTAATTACACCAAGATAGCAAATATACCACTGTCCATGGTGCTGAAACACCCAGGTTCTGTCTCCTAGCTGTGGGTCACTGGGAAACTCCCAACATTTTTTCCCCCTCCCAGAACAGCATTCTATTAGTCTACACTGTTATTATCTTCATTTTTCTAATAAATTAAAAAATCCTGAAATTACTTACTCTCACTGACTATATATACTTTTAAAAAAATTATTTATTTTTTGAGAGATACAGAGAGATAGAGAGAATGCTGAACTGGGAGGGGAGGAGAAGCAGGGTCCCCTCCAGCAAGGAGCTCAACATGGGGCTTGATTCCAGGACCCTGGGATCATGACCTGAGCTGAAAGCTTAATTGTCTGAGCCTCCTAAGTGTCCCTAATATATATATGTCCCAAATATATATATATATATATATATATATATATATATATATATATTTGTCTTAACCCAAATTTGTTGTTGTTGTTATTTAGAAATTAAGGAGCATGCTCTCCCGGTGTTTTGTTTCTGTCGGTGCTTCTGTTTGTGAGGCTCTGGTTAGGTGGGGTTAGGTTGGGATCCAGGGAAAGGGACCCCATATTGTCTCTTCAGATTTCCATCTATGATATTATAAGGGAACAGAAAAGTTTAGTTATGGGGAGAAGGTTTTGGAGATTCTATATCTCATAGCTCAGTTCACAAAAGTAAATGTTCAGTTTATCAAAAACTTGTTAAGGACCCATCTTTTGTTGTTTATTTTAAGGCAAACATTCTATAGTATTTTTTTCTAAGAAGCTAATAGACTAGTGGTAGACAAATACATGCAAAGCAACAAGTTAGTTGGTAAGATGTTTGAGCAATAGAAATATGTGTGAGGAATAGAAGAAATCCAGAGGAGAAAGTGATCAGCAAGAATCCTTCACTGAAGACGTTTTGAAAAGAGATCAGCAGTGTTCTGAGATGTAGTAGAGCAGGTCTTCATGAACGAAGTAGCAACACTTAAAAATTCAGGAAGGCAGATGATGACTCCAGACAGAAGGCTTGGATGGGAATAGAGGATGAATACAGAGGCAGCTCTCCCTGAATGACATAACTCTGGGCCCAACTGGTGAAGTAGGTACTTGGAGAAGGTACAGTTTATGTCAAGATAGAACCTGGCGTTAGTGGGATTGTCAATCTTTTGTAGGGTCTAAGTCAGTGTTCATTGAATTGATAAACATATACTTCATTATCTGAGGTTCCTTCAGTATTACTGAATCAAGTATGGCATTGATAGGATGTGGAAATCCTGAATTTACTCCCAAGTTATGACTTGCAAGTAACTCCTGCAATTAAGATCAGAAATTTTCCAAGACCACATTATCCTATGAGTTGAAATTTCAAGAATATATGCTATTTTGATTTTAGTGTATGTATTGCCAAAGCAAGCACTATACATGCTATTTTGAGATAAAGCACAATATCTGCTTTATACAACCCATAAGGAAAATATTGGATTATGAATTTAACCAATAGGGCATTGTGGGGATTAAAAATACTCTCATCCATTTGTCGTTAAAGAAGTCTCACTTTACTTTTACAATCGATCTCAAGAAACCATAATATTACCTTCCATTCGTTTTTTGGTATTTGGAATAACTCTTTTTGATATTCTTAGAGACAATGATTTTCTTACAAGCTCATGACAAATTTATGTTTTCACATAGAGACTACATCAATAATCAATTGCCGCAGAAATGTTCTGTTGGCAAACCACTCCAAACACCCTTAGTTTAATAAAATGAGTATTTACTTAGCTGATGCTCCCCATGCCTCCCCAGTTATTATCTAAGACTCAGTCTTGGACTGTTATTCTAGTCTTGGTGAAGCCCTCTCAATGTCTAGGGGTCACTGGCTCTTGGCTCCTATGTACAGCTTCACCTGGGACAAACAATACAACTCTCTTCCAGGTGTTTCATTCTTCATCATACTGGATTGGACGTTTGATTGGAATGTTCTTCCAGTAAAGGGTGAGGAGCAAAAAAGAAGCATAAATCCACAAGCGCCTTTTCAGACTTTTAATTACATCACAAATGCTAACATCCCATTAGTCAAAATAAGTCATGTGGCTGAAAGATACCTCAATGGTTGATGGAAGGTGCTCAAAAGTCACATTGCAAGGGGCATGAATACAGAAAGGATAACGAATTTGGGCCATTCAGGTACATGATATCCCACAGATTCCAGCGAACCCATCAGTTCTTAAGTTCAATTATGAAACTCAGTCCTACTGGGACCAGCACACTTCAGGGTTTATGTCTTATTTTTTGAATGATTGGCTCCCCTAGAACATAAGTATGCCCACAAACTATAGGCAAATGCGTTTGTGTGTGTGTATTTGTATGTACCATACAATCATAAGTGATTCTTTGTAGAGAAGTATAAAAATGTACGTGTAGGAAAAATCATAAAATACAGGAAATGGGAACCAAAAAGAAACAACTAAATGGAGTGCAAAGAAACTAAAAATTACAATAAGTCCAAATCTATCAGTAATGACAAAAAATGTGAATAAATTAAATTTACCTCTAGAAAGGAAGAGCCAAGGACTGGGTTAAAATTAAAAAAGGAAATACAAAAAGAAAGCTTGACTTGCTATTAGTACTTAATGCTGTTAAGACAAAAGATTTTATTTATTTATTTATTTGAGAGAGAGAGAGAAAGTAAAAGCAAGGGGAACAGGGGAGGGAGAGGGAGAAGTAGGCCCTCCACTAAGCAGAAAACCCAGTGTGGGATTTGATCCCAGGACCCTGAGGTCATGACCTGAGCCGAAGGCAGACACTCAGCCAACGGAGCTACCCAGGTTTCCCAGAGTAGGATACTTCTTATATGTAAAAGGTACACTATGCTAAGAAGATATAATGGACATAAACTTTTATGCGGCTAATAGTATAGGTTCAAAAATGTAGAACAATATTATTTGGGATGTAAGGAGAATTTTATAAATATATAATCATGGTAGAAAAATGCCAATATTTTTTCAGATATAGACGTAGAGATAAATAAATACGATATTTAATTAGCACAATTAAGATGCTGCATCAAATACCTATGGATAGGTAATGTGTATATGTGTATATATATGTACGTATATCTGATGTATGTGTCTGTGTATATACACATAGATACACATACAAGATACTTATGAATGTATACATTCAACAGGTCAAGTAAATGTTTTAAAGATTTTGTTTATTTATCTGAGAGAGAGAAAGAGAGCTTCATCAGGGTGGGGGGCGGTTAGGGAGAGACAAAAGGAGAGGGAGAAGCAGACTGCCCGCTGAGCAGGAAGTCTGACAGGGGGTTCAATCCCAGGACCCTGGGATCATGACTTGAACAGAAGGCAGACGCTTAACCAACTGAGCCATCCAGGCATCCCTAAGATTTTTTTAAAAACACTTAGTGAACTCCCTCAGTATTTGAACAGGTACTAGATAATAAAAGATCTCCAATTTATTTTTTAAAGCAATCAAATTACAGATTTCATTCACGGAGAGTATGACCATAAAACTCAACTAAAAAAAATACAAGCAACTTTCCTTCAAGTTGATTTTCTTATCTCTGCAATTAAACAGATTTGTCTGTGGGAAGAGAATATTTTTAGATTCTATACTCCCTAACCTCCCTTTTACCATGAAGACCAGTGCTCGGGGTAAATAGATACTCAAAAAAATTGGGGCGCCTGGGTGGCTCAGTGGGTAGAGCCTGTGCCTTTGGCTCGGGTCATGATCTCAGGGTCCTGGGATCGGGCCCCGAATAGGGCTCTCTGCTCGACGGGGGGGGGGGGCTGCTTCCCTCTCTGTCTCTGCCTACTTATAATCTCTGTCTGTCAAATAAATAAATAAAATATTTTAAAAAATTCCTTATTAAAATAGTTAGACATGCAAATAATGCTGTTTAGGACTTGTGCATCTGCATGGTTTTCCTAGAGGGTGACTATTTAGAACTTTGGTTTTTCTAGGCTTATCATAAAACTTCGGGAACTTATTAGGAGGGTCAGGAATTTAAGCTCAGGCACTGGGGCCCTGGTTATTTTTATGTGTTGACGTGGTTGGACTAGAACACCCAGTTATTTGTACAAACACTACTCCAGATGTTGCTATGGAGATGTTTTGTAGATGTGGTTAATACCTGCAACTGGTTGATTTTAAGTAAAGGAGGTTATCCCTGGTAATGTAGGTGGGCCTCATCCAATCTGTCAAGGGCCTTATGAGTGAAAAC
Organism: Meles meles; assembly: GCF_922984935.1. Lineage (NCBI taxonomy): Eukaryota > Metazoa > Chordata > Mammalia > Carnivora > Mustelidae > Meles > Meles meles. The sequence continues at coordinate 145,304,581 of NC_060071.1, read as the reverse complement.
TAAGGTTCCCCAAAGGAGAATAATGCCTGAGTTTCTGGTCTGTCAGTCCGACTGGTAGATTTCAGACTTGCCTGCACTCATCATTGTACGCACCTATTTCTTAAAACAAATGTGTGTATGTGTGTGTGTGTTGTGATTTTGTGTATGTGTGTCCTATTGATTCTGTTCCACTGGAGGATTCTGGCAGTTGCAGGCTTCACCCTCTTTAAGACATCTTTCTTTCAAAGGTATTCATCATAACCAATTCACTGGGGTAAAAACAACATGGTCTTTAGAATTGTATTGTCCTGTGTTTGAAGCCTGCCTGCTCTGTCAGTCATCCACATGGCTCTACGCAGGTCATATAAACTTCTGAGACCCAGTTCCTGTAAATAAAATGAGATTATAGTATCTCCCCCGTAGTTTTTTAATTAAGAGCGAGCAGTACGTGTAATGTATGTGGACAGGTTACCATGCTTTTGGGGTTCAAGAACTCTTTGTTTTCTAACCTTAAAATCCACTTGAACTTAAATTCAATATGCAAAAATCTGTGCATCTGGGTGCTTGGAAAGGCAGACCACAAGATAAAAGGGACGTTGTGTGGGAGGGCTGAGGCTTTACACTCATGCGATGCAGATCTGAAATCTGGACAGTCATCATTCCGTGATATGGCAGGATTTGCTCCCAGCATATGGAATTAAAGGAAAGCATGTGTCATTGTTATTTATCTTCTCAAAAATGCTTTTTAAAACAATGGGATGCAGTTGCTCTTAAAAAGCTAAGGCCATCTCTGTGTTAATTAATATGCATATGAGGCATTCTAAATGTATATTAACATACATTGCCTGGAGCCCCATGGTGCTTGCACTCAAGAGGCTGGCGTGCCCACAGAAGATGCGAGTTTCTGTCAAGGCTGGACTAAAATTTGCTAAGTATGTAAGTGCAGGTAAAAAAATAGAATCTTGTCTTGGTTTCTGGGGAACCAGTGACTTGATCTATGCAGGGCAGGGGAGAAAAGAGTTTAAGTAAGAAACATAAATTCATTGTTTCACTGTGTTCTGTTTTGATTCTGATTTCAGAGAATAGAAGTGGCCTCAGAGTCATGGAGGGGAGGGCTGGCAGTGGTTGAAAAATGGCAAAGCTGGTGAGACCTGGCAAGGCTGTGGCTGCAAGAGGCTCAGTGTCTAGCCATATACATCACAGGAAAGGTATCCCTTCATCCCAGTAACGACTGCTCTCATCCAAACTCCTGGAGATAGCCTAGTGTCAAGTCATTTCCAAACCACAAAATGATCTGATGCAGGGTTAAGGACCTTGACCCAGGATGTCAGAAGTTCAGAATTCAATTTCCAGCCCTACCTAATGCCAGGTCATGATACTGGCTAGAGACAAGGTTTCCAAGTCTTGGTTCCCTCAAGTACAATACAAGTGCAAATATCACAATAACAAATGTGTAAGTGCTAAACAGTGATGCAGGCAACAAGGTGTCCCAGTGACACCTCAGGGGGAATCTGGGGAGCAAGAACATTGCTTGCTGGGCAAATACAGAAATCCTGGATTCACTTCTGTTTTGCAGGCAGATATTGGAATATGGGTTAGGTGTGGACAGTTTTAACTAGGGAGACCTTGGGTGAAGAAGACCATGTATTAATGTCTAGCATTTGGATTACAGGTAGGAGCTAAAGGTGATCTTTCCTGATGCACAAGGTATAAAAGGAAACTAACAGGAGGTGGGTGGTCTTGAGGCCTGAGTCAGGGCTGAACCATCACTGCTGGAATGTTGGGCTGCACTCTTGAGAAGGATGAGGGACAAGTTGTGTCATCGTCTCACCTCTCCACTGGCCCAGGTTAGAACCCAGACGAAGGGATATGGGTCTCTATTCAGACACTGCTGAAGAAGGATGCAGTGAATGTTGGAGAGAGGCAGCAAGACTGGCTTGAAATTAGGGGTACAGGAGGAGGGGTTGGAGTCTCCTCATCACTGCCTTAGAGGACAGGCAGTGGGGGTGGGAAAGGTGAGCTTGGGAGGAGGCTCTGATTTGGATGGGGAGCCGTGCATAGGCAGAGGCCATGATGGCAAAGTCACACTGCCATCCATGCAAAGACGGTTTTATTAAACTCTTCCTGAGTCCCACATGCCATAGGGAGAGCTTGTGTACCTGTCTTCTCATGCTGAAAAGAAGGTGCTATTCTTAGAATACGTTCTTGAAGATGAATTATTAAGTCAGTCTTTAAAATGAATAACAGCACTTTTCCCTGCCTGTATAGCTTTAAAAGGCTCAATTTCATTGCTCCTCAGTGTCTCCATCTGCAAAACTACAGTATGAGGGGGAAATCACTTCATTGACATCAAGAGCTTGGGTAATCAAGCCTAGATCTATCACCAGCTATGTTTCTCAGTCATTGATGGTCAAATTTACCCCCAAACCCAGTGGCTTGAAATAACATTTATTATTGTTTTCAATTCTGTGGGGGCAGCTGGGGGGCTCTGGGTCTCAGCTGGGCTCTCTCAAGCATGGACCATCAGCTGCAGGCTGGGGTCAGCCAGCTGTCAGCTGGTTTAAGTTGGCCTTGGCCGGGACAACTGGGGCATCCTGGCTCTGCCCTAGCAGGCTGGCCTGGCCATGATCTCACGACGACTGCAGAGGAGGAAGAGAGGAAGCAGAAGTAGGCAAGAGCTTTTTTGAAAAGTCTGGGCTTGCTTCTCATTTTCTAACGTCCCATTGCCCAAAACAAGTCCCAAAGAAGTCCTGAAGCCTGAGTCCAGGAGTGGAGCAGACAATCCCACACAAAGAATGCAAGGGGACTGCACAGTTCTATAGCAAAACCCACAGATTGTTGAGGGAGGGGAGAAGTGTGTCTATTGTTGCAAAGAATCGACTTCAGTCACATTAAACAAATTCCTTCTCCCATCCCACCCAAATTCCCTTCACCCCAGCCCTCACAACAGTGGGCCAAGCCCTAGCATTTCACTCTCCCAAATCCACAAGGTGATAAAGGCTAAGGACATCGAAGGCATTGTCGTTTTATATAGTGACAATAGACAGCTTATATCTTTATTGTCTTACTCCTTATATCTTTGGCTTGGAAGACAGCATTCAAATCGAAATTATACCAGCAAAATCTTGTCAGTAGCAGGAAAAAAAAAAGAAATCAAGGGAATTCCTCAAGACAGTATAAAAGAACCAAATTTCTGGTCGTGAGTGTGTTTGTATTGGAATGCGTGGCTCTGAGCTTGTCAGGCAGCTCACATTTGTGCCTCCTGAGTGTGTGTACATGTGTGTGTGCGTGTGTCATATGCCACGCATTACTGATGTCTTTTATGTCTCCCTTTATGCAAGCGGATATAATTCAATGGCCATTGCGATGCAGCTGTCAGCAACATCATTTCATGAACAAAGCCATATTTTGCAATTATGGCATGACGTAACCAAAGGCTATATTTGCTTATGTACATACCCACACCCCTCTTTTGACCAGAGCAACTCGGCACTATTTACAAAATTAAAAACATAAATTGCACGAGCAACCCCAGTGAGTTGCATTTAATAAGTCCTTGGCTGGTGCCAGAAATATGTTATAACTGACTAATAATAATGAAAGGAGCAGTTCTGAACTGAAACTCTGAGCAGTTGCAGAGCTTGGAGTTTCTGTCTCACAAGGGTCAGTTTGTCCGGCAGAGGTGGGTAGCTCTGGCAGAGTCTGATCATGGTGAGTTTCAGCTGGATGGGGAGATCTCAATCTTGGATCGTTGAGGTCTCTTACAGGGATGCTGTATTCATGAAATTAGAAATGGCTCCGGCTCTGACAGCCGGCAGACCTGGGTTAGACATCAGCTTCACTCTGGACCTTTTTAAGCTTCAGACGTCAGTGGGGGATAAAGAATTGGCCTCCAAGTTAGACAGGAAGTAACCCAATAGATTGTGGTCAACACTTGTTTTTTTCAGACACAGGCATATCTTACTCCCTCAACCCGTATTTTCTGAATGACCTATGTCAGGCCCTGGTGATTGGTTGCCCTGAATTTATCCCCAATCCCTTCTGCCTCACTTACCTCTAGCCTTCCTTGTGGCTATGAGTGGCCAGTTTTCCAATTATAGATAATAAGACAAAGAGAAATCCATTGAACAGCTTTTGGGAAGGAGGATTCTTTCCCAATGAAAGGAGAGGGCTCATGAGGAGAGCCATTTTTCATCTTAGGCAGCCCCTCCTTTCCATCTTTGTCTGTGCTTATGTGGGGATATGACATATACAACTGTGGCGGCCATCTTGCAACCGTGAGGTAACGAGTTTAGGATTGAAGAGCCATCATGTTAAGCATGGTGGAGATGGGGGTGGAACAGAGTGGGTTCCTGGAGATTTCACGGAGTTGATCAATCAATCTTCAGATAACTTAACTTCAGATTTCCTGATACATAGGAGTGCCTAAGTGGTTCAGTCAGTTGAATGTCCTTCACTTGGTTTTGGCTCAGATCATGATCTCAGGGTTGTAAGATTGAACCCCACCTTGGGCTCTGTGCTCACTGTGGAGTCTGCTTAGGATTCTCTGTCTCCCTCTCACTTGGGCCCTCACCCTACTCTGTTTTTTTTTTTTTCTTTCTCTCCCTCTCTCAAATAAATAAATTTTTTAAAAAATTCCTGACAAATAAAGAGTAAACTCCATTTGGCTTAAACTACTGTTTTTCACCTGCAGATAGGGCCCCTACTAACCAATGTTATCTATTGTGTTTCAGGTAATGTGTTAGGCTCATAGCTAAGCAAAGCATTCATATTTCTTGTCCCAGTGGTGACTCCAGGCCTACAAAAGATGCAAGTGCTACAGAGAATGGGGACAAGTGAGGTAAGAAAGTCAGGGATGCCTCCAAGTGGTGCCTTACTGGCTATGGTTAGTTATTCTGCCCTTTATCCTCAATAAAATGGAAACACACTGAGGCATTTTAAGTAGGGCAGTATCTGAATTTGACTTTTTACAGGAGGTCAGCTGATTTTCAAAGAAATTGCTATGGTATTTGGACTTCAAGCAGAAAGTGAATATGCCTCCTCTCTATGACTATGGCATATAGAGAGGATGAGGGCCTGTGGGAGGGCAGGTCTATAGGATGCCAAAGACACAGAGAGCTGCAGCAACATACACTCATCCCAGTATTGTCCTGAAGAGACATGGGGTGTCTCAAGTTTCTGTGGGAGCAGACGCAACACTCACGGGTGATGAAGAAGCCAGAGTGATGGGTGACACACCCTACCTCAGCCAGGTAAGCAAGGTCAACATCAGCCAGAACAAGTCACGCTGAGTATGGGCCCTTTCTTGTTATAATGTGGGAAGGAAGACACTTTATCTCTCTGCACTTCCATAACTGATAGTTATTATGAGGAAAATGTTAGACAAACCCCAGGTCAAGACGTTTTACAAATACATGACTAGTACTCCTCCAAACTGTTAATGTCATCAAAGCAAGGGAAGTTTGAAAAACTGTCACAGTTTAGAGTAGCTGAAGCAGACATGAAGACTAAATGTAATATGGTACCTTGGGTAAGGTCCTGGGACACAAAAATGAAAAGGAAATGAGGAAAACATGAGAAGTAAAGTATGGACTTCAGTTAACAAGAATGTATCAATATTGGTACATTCATTTATTGTGACAAATTAAGCGTACTGATGCAAGATATTAATGGTAGGGAAAACTAAGTGTAGGGCATGTAGGAACTCTACTATCTTTGCAATAATTCTGTAAATTTAAAACTTCTCATTTTTTTGAGTTCTATTTTTAAAAAGCTGTGTAAGAATAAAAACACTTTACATATAAAGAGACAAATTTTTAAAATAATGAGTTTTTGTCAGAAATTATGTAAGCCTGAAGACAATTGAATGGCATATTTAAATGACAAAAGGAAAAATAAATCAACCCAAAGTTTTATATCCATAGAAAGAACTTTCAAAAATGAAAGTGAAATCAAGATGTGAGGATAGCTGTCTAGATCAATGGAACAGAACAGAGAAACCAGAAGTAAACCCCCACATACTTCATCAAATTATTTCCAACAATGGGCTGAACAGGCAAAGGATAACCTTTTCAACCAATGGTACCAGACCAGTTTTGGAATTTGGAAAGGAATAAAACCTTGATGCTTACCTCACACCAGAAACAAAAGTCTTCATTAGAGAAGTATATGTTCATATCTTCTGCCCATTTTTTGATATGATTATTTGTTTTGTGTGTGTTGAGTTTGAGGAGTTCTTTATCGATCCTGGATATCAACCTTTTGTCTGTACTGTCATTTGCAAATATCTTCTCCCATTCCGTGGGTTGCCTTTTTGTTTTGTTGACTGTTTCCGTTGCTGTGCAGAAGCTTTTGATCTTGATGAAGTCCCAAAAGTTCATTTTTGATTTTGTTTCCTTTGCCTTTGGAGACATATCTTGAAAGAAGTTGCTGTGGCTGATATCAAAGACATACAAATGGCTATCAGACACATGAATAAATGCTCATCATCACTAGCCATCAGGGAGATTCAAATTAAAACCACATTGAGATATCACCTTACACCAGTTAGAATGGCCAAAATTAACAAGACAGGAAACAACGTGTGTTGGAGAGGATGTGGAGAAAGGGGAACCCTCTTACACTGTTGGTGGGAATGCAAGTTGCTGCAGCCACTTTGGAGAACAGTGTGGAGATTCCTCAAGAAATTAAAAATAGAGCTTCCCTATGACCCTGCAATTGCACTACTGGGTATTTACCCCAAAGATACAGATGTAGTGAAAAGAAGAGGCATCTGTACCCCAATGTTTATAGCAGCAATGGCCATGGTCGCCAAACTGTGGAAAGAACCAAGATGCCCTTCAACAGATGAATGGATAAGAAAGATGTGGTACATATACACAATGGAGTATTATGCCTCCCTCAGAAAGGACGAATACCCAACTTTTGTAGCAACATGGATGGGACTGGAGGAGATTATGCTGAGTGAAATAAGTCAAGTAGAGAGAGTCAAGTATCATATGGTTTCACTTATTTGTGGAGCATAACAAAGAACATGGAGGACATGGGAAGATTGAGAGGAGAAGGGAGTTGAGGGAAAGTGGAAGGGGAGATGAACCATGAGAGACGATGGACTCTGAAAAACAACCTGAGGGTTTTGAAGGGGTGGGGGGTGGGAGGTTGGGGAACCGGGTGGAGGGTAATAGAGAGGGAACGTATCGCATGGAGCACAGGGTGTGGTGATGAATACTGTTACGCTGAAAAGAAATTAAAAAAAAAAGAAAGAAACAAAAGTTAGATTGCCATAGATAGTAGAAATCCATATAAAACTTTACAATGATTAGAAGAAATATAGAAAAAGTCTTTGCAAATGAGGTAAACAAAGATGTCATTGAGAAAAACTGTAGGAGAAAAAAATGATAGCTTAAAAACATCTGTTCTTTGAAATAAATCATTAAGGAAATGAAAAAGTAGATCCTGGGAGAAAATATATATAATACATGTATTTGACAAAGGACTGGTATTCAGACAGTATGGAGAACATCCACAACTGAATTATAATAAAATGGCCAACTCACTTTAAAAATGGGTACAAGATTTGTGCAGATATTTTACAAAGGAAGATGCACAGAGACCCAATGAAAAGAAGCTCCATAGTAGCCACTAGCAAAATACAAATTAAAACCACAAGGAGATACTCGTTACAACACATCCACAAAGGTGACCTAAATTTAAAAGACAGACATGACAAGTTTCTTATAAAGTTGAAATTTATACGTATCAGCAAATCTTATTTTATGAACTTGTCTAAGAAAAGTTCCTGGTGGTGGGTATTAAGGAGGGCACGACTTGCATGGAGCACTGGGTGGGGTGCGTAAACAATGAATCTTGGAACACTGAAAAAATAAAATAAAATAAAAAAAGAAAAGTGAAAACCCTCTGTCCATGTCCAGCACACCCAGAACAGATTTATTCCTAGTAATTGAAACCCAGAAATAATGCATGGCTGCAGCAGGTGGGTGTGTAAACAAATCAGGATGTTATCCATACAATGGGATACTGCTCAGGAGTGAAGAGCAACATGCTGCTACATAAAGCCACAAGGGAGAATCGAAACACATTATGTAAGTCAAAGAAGCCAGACACAGATGGTATATCCTGTGTGTCTCTTTTATCAGGACTTCTGGAGAAAGGCAAAGCTATCTAGAGTGGCAGAGAGTCAAGTTGTGGCTCAGTGTGGGTGGACTGAAAAGAGGCATGAATTTGGGGTAATGACAATGTTCTCATGATTTTGGTGGTGGTTTCCCCAACCCAGCTAGGCTTAAGACAGTTGCATATTTAATGTAAATTATGCCTCAATAAATCAATTCAAAATTATATTGGGTCTAGATTATGGAGGGAATATGGCTTCTATGAGCACAGAGCAGTTCTATTTGTTGCTGTGTGTTCAGAACCTAAAACAATGTCTGCTACATATGAGAGAGTTAATGCATGTTTGTTGACCACATGGATTAGTAAGTGAATTAATGAAGAAATACCAGCAGGAGGGCTTTGAACTCTTGCTGGAAGGTCAGACCCATTTTCCCTTGTTGCGGAGTAGCATATTCAGATTGTTTCACAGGTGGGGCGAAGGTGGCCATGTGGAAGTGGATGTTAGAGGCCATGGATCTGAAATCAACAAGACCCAGTGAAGACCATCTTAACAGTACAGCTGGGAGCACAGGGGCTGTAGACCCTGGGTAGCACCGTGCTATCTTCTTTTTGAAAAAGACTTGTGGAAACATAAGCTTTTTTCCCAACAGATCTGCCCTGTCTTGCCAAGATGCTTCCTAAAGCTGAATGACAGAGAAGAGGATGTCAGTGTGGAAAGAAGGGAATAGGACACCTGCTCCTTCAGATTCTATATGAACTGTTAATGTGATCTTCTGTCTCTGCCTGCATGGATATTAAGGAATGTGATCAGGAACACAACAGTTATGGAGAAACTTGACCCATGAGAGGAGGCCACCCTTTCTCCCTGCCCCCTCTCCCTCTACTTCTTGCTCTCCCTTTCTGTCTTTCTCTGATGGATTAAACGGAAATAGGTTATTAGAACTTTCCTACCAAATGCAAATTCAAAACTTTGGCCATTTAAGCTTCACCTTTAAGAGAAACAGTGTTATTACCTTCATAACTGGAAGCAGCAAATCAGAAATTAGAAAGAAGGCACCCTGACAGTGATTGATGCCCAAGGCTTTCTCCTGATTCGCTGATTAAACTCATCAATCTATATGCAGAAGATGTGTCCAAGGCAAATGGAGGCAACCAGCCTTAACGGATCTGGTTGTCAGAAAAGGAGACTCTGCTTGGTGGTGTGCAGAAAATACTGGGAAAAAGAGAAGTGTACCAGGAGAATGTTTACCTCCAAGTGGGAGAAGCTCCAGGGACAGAGGTTGTCCTCAGGAGGAGCCCCGAATGTGTCTGATGATGGAGCAGAGAACTGAGGGATGAATACTTCCCTGGAGAGTCCAAAAGCTTTGCTGAGTTTCTCCTTGGGAACTTGGAAGGTCTCTAGAGAATGTAGGACCTGAAACAAACCCTTTCCTCTTTTCCCCCCTCCCCTTATTTGCTGATTTAACCCTTTCTCAGCTTACTAGATACAGACCTAGACTTGCCTTCCTGCACCTTTGGCTCCTGTCTTTCCCTCAGTCCCACGGTCCCACACCTTACAGGACATGGTCAGGAGAGCTTTCTGCCTGCTGGTTTGGGGGTCTGTGCTTAGCCCTCCTGTGGCACTGTCCCTTTGTGTGGGAACTCTCCATTCTTTGAATGTTTCCCTGACCATTGGATGATAGGCCCTTTGAGGACAGGAATTTCGTTCTGTTCATTATTTCCTTGCAAGTACCTATTATGCGATTGACACAATATGGGAATTCATTGCCTCTTTGGTGAGTGAATTGTTTCTTCACCGGTTCTCAGTAGTTTGCCTCTATTAAGGGGTCTTGTTAGTAGATTCTTCCTGAATACTTTGCAGCCTCTCTTGTCCTCCCAACCCAAATTAACTTCCTAGGGTTGCTGCAATAAATTCTTACAAATTGGGTGGTCCCCCACCAACAGAAATTTACTCTCTCATGGGGTGCCTGGGTGGTTCATTTGGTTAAGCGTCTGACTCTTGATTTCATCTCAGCTCGTGATCTCAGGGTCTGTGCTCTGCATGGTCTGCTTGAGAATCTCTCCCTTTGCCCCCCACCTCAAATAAATAAACAAAATTAAAAAAAAAAAGAAATTTATTCTCTCATAATTCGGGGGGCTAGGCACCTGAAATGGAGATGTTGGCAACGTCACGCTCTCTCCAAAGGCCATAGGTGAGACCATTTTTGCCTTTTCCTATTTCCAGTGGCTCCAGGTGGACTAGGCTTGTTGCGGCATCTCTGTAATCTCTGGCTTTGACTTTATGTGGCCCTCTCATCTCTGTGTCTTCTCCTTTTCTATCACTTATAAGGTCAACTTGTCATGGGATTTAGGGCCCACCCTAATCCAAAATCTTCTCACCTCAAGGTTCTTACTGTAATTATAACTGCAAAGGCCCCTATTTCAAATAAGATCACACTTTGAAGTTCTGAGCCCACCATTCAACCTTCTAAGCTGTCTAAGTCTTTAGACAGTCTTTCCTTTCCCCAGCCTAAGATTGCCACATTTTTCACAGTCATGTGGTTTGGCCCACATACAGTCCACCCTCAGTTCCAGAGGTGGGGTCCCTGGGCTCAAGAAAACCAGCATGTCCTGTCTTGTGGCCACAGCGATTAATCTACACCTACTGGGTCACATGAACCTGCTCAGGCCAAACACTGTCAGTGAGACTTGATTCCATTTGCTCTTTGTGGGAAGCAGATTCTTTCTTTGTCACTAGAAATGTGGAAGAAAACAGCCCTGGGATTTGCTGTCAGCCACAGTGGGACGATAAAGACATAACCTCCAGAAGGGCAGAATGGGGAAGGGGAGCTACAAATGGAAGGGATGTGAGGGAGGAGAGAAGAAAGGCAGGGAGAAAGAGAATCAAGAAGTTGGGTTGTTGGTCACATGATTCTCTGAGGTCCAGGTAAAACCTCATTTGGTTTGTAATTAAACAGGTTACCTGGGTTGTTGGCCAATAACTTCTTTTTTGTGTCCAGCCAGTTCAGGTAAAATTTTCCAACAGAAGATTCCTCACTTATTTATAGAAGCTTCTGGGGACAAGTTAGCTCCAGGTGTGGACTACTGCAGAAGGTGACGCTGATGTCTGATATACACATTCACCCAAAGTTTTCCCTTCTTATTAGGCATAGACCTTATTTTAAAACTCAGTGCTAACAGTTTTAAGTGAGAGGCAAATCCTAGGGATGGTGTTACGGGTAACTTACACTCATTTCACTTGTGTTTATTTCTCTGTTCCATGATTGGTCTCATAGACATCGGAAGCACTTTCAAGGCCTTACTTTATTTGAAAAGTTTTCTTGAGGTTAGTGAAACTGACATTTAAGGAGTTTCTACCATGTGTCACATGCATGCCTGGATGTTTTCAATAAACAATTTCAAAGCTGCCTTGTATATTACACACAACTGCTCATATTGGCAGGTGTAGGAATTGGCCCTGAAAATAGCTCAGTGATGTGCTCAGGATTACCCAGCTGATATTTGATGTATCTGGAACACCAACTCAGGCCTAGTACCACCTTAAATCCTACCAGTAAGAAGGGAGAAAGTTGGGGATAGAAGCCAGTTACTAAAAGCCATTTTCATAGTTTGCAGGGAACTTAGAGTTCAATTGGGGATGTGACCCCAACAATCATGGTACAATCTATTCCAAAGAAAAAGTATTCGATTGGAAGTTAGAAAATGTGGTGTCTTGACTTGGTGAAGGATCCATAGTTGTGTTCTGAGGGTCTTGAAATGTCCTAAATTTTTACATAATTTTGTGGGTGAGTGAAAATATACATTCTTTCTAGGAAGACAGTTTATAGCTTTCTGTGTAGTCTTTTAGTTTCCATAAACATTATAGACCAAGGCAGTCTTCAAGGAATGGTTGAGTCCAGGTAGGATGCTAATTCAAAAACAAATTTTGTAGAACTTTCTTATGTGTGCTATTAACTCACAGAAAATGAAATTCAAGTGAGCTGGAAAGCTTAGTGAAGGCTACCGTGAAGGATGACTGGATGGGAGGAAGTCACCTTGAGGGTGGGAATGAGAAAGGACAAGACAAAAGTCACATCGTATGAGTATTCCTGAAGCTCAGGATTAAATCTCCAAGTCCCAGAAGAAGAAAAGAAAGATTTTAAATTACTGAGATAGCAAATAACTCACACAGGCAAGTTGATCTGTAGAATCTTCATAATTCAGAGAAGGCTAACTTGCTATCACCCGTGGTGCCAGTCCAAAAGAAGATTGGCTTGAACTATTAGAAAAATTTGGTAAGTGGGAAGGAAAGAGTCAGTACTGTTAAACCTAGAGTGATCTTTTGGAGTAAAAATATGTACTCAAGATATGTCTCCAAAGGCCAAGGAAACAAAAGCGAAAATGAACTTTTGGGACTTCATCAAGATCAAAAGCTTCTGCACAGCAAAGGAAACAGTCAACAAAACAAAAAGGCAACCCACGGAATGGGAGAAGATATTTGCAAATGACAGTACAGACAAAGGTTGATATCCAGGATCTATAAAGAACTTCTCAAACTCAACACACACAAAACAGATAATCATATCAAAAAAATGGGCAGAAGATATGAACAGACACTTCTCCAGCGAAGACATACAAATGGCTATCAGACACATGAAAAAATGTTCATCATCACTAGCCATCAGGGAGATTCAAATTAAAACAACATTGAGATACCACCTGACACCAGTTAGAATGGCCAAAATTAGCAAGACAGGAAACAACGTGTGTTGGAGAGGATGTGGAGAAAGGGGAACTCTTACACTGTTGGTGGGAATGCAAGTTAGTGCAGCCACTTTGGAGAACAGTGTGGAGATTCCTGAAGAAATTAAGAATAGAGCTTCCCTATGACCCTGCAATTGCACTACTGGGTATTTACCCCAAAGATACAGATGTAGTGAAAAGAAGGGCCATCTGTACCCCAATGTTTATTGCAGCAATGGCTACGGTCGCCAAACTGTGGAAAGAACCAAGATGCCCTTCAACGGATTAATGGATAAGGAAGATGTGGTCCATATACACAATGGAGTATTATGCCTCCAACAGAAAGGGTGAATACCCAACTTTTGTAGCAACATGGACGGGACTGGAAGAGATTATGCTGAGTGAAATAAGTCAAGCAGAGAGAGTCAAGTATCATATGGTCTCACTTATTTGTGGAACATAACAAAGAACATGGAGGACATGGGGAGATGGAGAGGAGAGGGAGTTGAGGGAAAGTGGAAGGGGAGATGAACCATGAGAGACTATGGACTCTGAAAAACAACCAGAGGGTTTTGAAGGGGCGGGGGGGGTGGGAGGTTGAGGAACAAGGTGGTGGATAATAGGGAGGACACGTACTGCATGGAGCACTGGGTGTGATGCCAAAACAATGAACACTGTTATGCTGTAAATAAACAAATAAAAAAATTAAATTAAATTAAAAAATATGTACTAATAGGAAATCTTATTTTTTATTCATTTTAATGCATGATGAATAAACGTAGAAATCATGATAATGCATTGCCATGTCTTTCTCCAAAGTGCCATCTTCATGTGTCCAGCCTTCCTCAACACCCTTGCTGATCCAGTCCCTCTCCCCTCAGCTTCTCTTGGGTAGGCCGTTCCAGCAGGCTTCCAGCCCTTCTCCCCACCTGCATTCTTTTCCCAGCCTAAATGGTGGAATGCAGATGACTTGAAATCATAAATGAACATACAAGAGATTAAAACTTCTAAAAGACAAAAGACACAGACATTCATGATGCTTGAGTTCCAGAATCTTCCCTCCATGGCCTCTGTTCAAGCAAGCCATCTTCTCACTCACTATTTTGTAAGTACAAGGCTTGTCTTCTTACAGAGTCCTAAAGCTTTAGCATCACTTACTGGCCTTGCATGGCCTGCCTTGCCCTCCTCTGCATTCTCCTCCCTGCTACACTCTGCATGACCCTCTGTGCTCTAAGAAATTCCGAGAAGTCTGGGGGAAGATGGAGTGGGATGCTGTCTATAAGGGACAGAGTCTGATTCACAGCGGGCATCAGACATGGAATGATCTTTGTGTTTTTTCCCTCAGCCTGCAGGGGATACAAAGATGGAATCTTATCTACTCTGACGTTTTATTATTTTATTTTATGATTACTGTTATAGTTATTAATAATTAGTAACACAATTATTATTTTAGGTATCAACAATTTGTTACATATTCTTTCTGTTAGTATTAGCAACTCTTGCTGTCATATAGCAGAAGAAATAATGACCTATTTTGTAACAACTATACTCAGACCAAGATTAAAAAGGTACTTCTTGTTCATAATCTTGAATCACTGTCTTTATATCTGTGCTTTATGAGGGTGGCTAATGTCTTTGCAGAGTAATGGCAAAAGACAAAGCTCATGAGAGGACATTAAAATGAAAATATAAAACACACACACAGACCTTTGTGAGCAGTTACTCTGCACTACGTATGAAATAAACATTCATAGTTAGTTGTAACAATACTACAAGGTCAATGCCATTCTTATACCTATTTTATTGATGATAACACAGAGGTGTAAAGATAGATGGCTTGGAAGTTCAAAAAGAAATAAGGACAAAAAACAGAAGCCTGCTTTATCTGTCAGCTTTCATGAAACCGAGTTACACTCGGCATCATAAACTTGGAAAACTTCCCTGCCCGAGCCCATGAGGTTATGTAATGGCACTGAAACAACTTCCAACTGGGTTAACACATTCTTCCACAAACCAGTAAAATAATACTTGGCTTCTCTGATGAAGTCTTAACCTTTCAGCCCAACGGCCGGCCCTCTGATTTACACTGGCCCGTGGCCACAGGGGCTCACCCTTTCTTTCTCTGACCTGATGACCTGCCGAAGAGCCATCCCATGGACTAAAGGAAATTCTGGAGCCCAGGTTTTACTACTGAACCGATTTCATTTGTCAGGGCTGATTTATCCCTGATGATGGGATAAATGGATGGTGATAACATAAAAATCCTCTTTCCTTATCTTCCTGCTCCACTCTCTCTACCCCCATGATCCCTGCCCCCTTCCCCTGAGCTCTGCTCAATCCAGCTTCTAAACACAACCTCTTTTCTTCCTTTGGCCTTCAGATTGTTTGTCTTTCCTCCAAAACCTTCTCTTTCTAACTCTTGCCTCCTAGCCTGTCCTCTTCAACACAGCAGACACTATTTGCATTTAAATTAATTTAAATGAAGTAGATTTCAATACTTAGTTCCTCAGTCACACTGGCCACATTTCAAGTGCTCAATGGCCACATGTGTCTCATGGCTACCATATTGGACAGTGAAAATACAGAACATCTCATCATTTCATCACTACAGAGAGTTCTATGGTGCTGTCCTAAACCCTACTTATATGTTTCCAACTTCTAAACAGTGGAAGCCTTCCAAACGGTGTTTAGAGTGATCTTTGGCATTTACAAGCGAAAGTTCAGTTTGCTTAACATGACAGTGGAAACTTATCTATTGGCTTTCGAATTACCTTGCTAGTCTCATTTGGGTTAAAATTATAGACTTTGGAGGGGGCTGCTTTGGGAACAGGGTGGAAGGAGTGGGGGGTTCCCAATGAGCTGTATCTCTCTCATTGTTTTGGTGTCCCCTGCAGGCTGGAACCCTTCACATGTCCTCAGCCATGTGCCTGATTCCAAAGTTATTTTGAAACCTGGTTAAATTGCATCACCTTTGTGCAGAGGCAAGGGAACAAATTTTGTGTGATACACTCTTGCTGTTGCTTTTCCTCTCGAATCTTCCATCCCTCTCCCTCAGCCACTCACCTCCTCTTCCCAGGTTCCCCTTAACATTTCTCTTTCTCAGATGAACCCCTTTGCACACATACCTGTGTATTCCCTTTCTGATGCAGTTGTGTCTTCATGAAATTATACCCATTGATAGATGCCAGACAGTTGCTTCACCTCCTATTAACATCATCTATTCATTCATGTCTACATTCATTCATTCATTCATTTATCCATCCGTCCATTTGGTAAGTATTTATTGGGCATCTATTATGTGCCAGACCTGGTGACATCAATTAGCAACATCTGTGTGGTTTTCTGTGTTTCTGCATTCACCAAATTTATCCTCCAGGGAAGAGAGTGATAGCTGCTGAATAGTTCTAAAAAACTAGTTAGGTAGTCAAGTGTGGTGAGTGCTAAGAATAAGTACAAGGAGTTAAACATGGAATTGGAGAAGCTAACCAGGGCACTGAGGAAGTTTTGCCACGGGGGCTGCTTGTGAGTCAGGCAAGCATCAGGGAACGGTGGATGGGGAGGCACATCGCACTTCAGATGAGGAAGCAACACCTGTATCAGGAAGGAGCATACAATTTTCAAAGCATTTCCAGGGGACCAGAGTGTCTACAGGGCAGAGATCTGTAGGGCAGAGAGCAAGCAGGGAGGCTGGAGGGTTGCGCTGCGGTGAGGATATTGGACACAAACTAGGATGATCCTAACATTTCTTGTTTGAACAGCAGCACCTGAGGTAGTAAATGTGGGTGTTGTTAATATCTATGATGGGACAACAGGCATAAACTGAGACTATACTAGGCAAACTGGGATATCGGGCCACTGACCTTTATCCTGAGAACAATAGGAAGATGCTGAGTCATTAAAGCCAAGAAATGGCTTGGTTTGATCAGTTCTGCATTCTAAAGCGATCTCTGGTTCTAAAGCATTGTCCAGGGTAGCAAGAACAAATGTAGCAAGAAGACGGCCACTAAGACTAGGGTGGGGAGGACACAAATAAAAGTAGCCTGTTCAGCAGATAGGGAAGAGGTAGAAAGGAAAGTCTACACATTTGGTGTGTGACAGGTAGGGGTGGAGGAGAAAAAAACACATCCAGGAGACCTCTGCTGAAGCCATCAGGAGCCTATGGACCATCCTGATGGACAACCGAGAAGGAGTGCAGGGTGGATATTTGAGACATCACTGACCCTTGCACCTCCAACTCTATGTCCATGGCTTTCTGTACCTCCTTCACTTGAGCCATTCCCAGCCTGTGTCTACAACATAAGATTTGCTCTCTGACTAGATCACATAGCACTGACTGCCTTCCACATACATAGTTAAGATTAGCAAGATACCTTATTTATTATTTTTAAAAAGATTTTATTTCTTTATTTGAGAGAGAGAAAAAAAAAACATGCAAGGGGAGGGACAGAGGGAGAGAGACAAGAAGACTCCCTGCTGAGTGGGGAGCCCATCACGGGGCCTTAATTCCAGGACCCTGAGAACATGAGCTGAACTGAAGTCAGACACTTAACCAACTGAGCTACCCAGGTGCCCCAAGATTAACATGATAGTCTAAAAATGCACCTCATACCTGAGGCATTTAAAAGACTGAACATCTGTTAAATTTTTTTTTTTTCGAAATAGAAAACAATCAATAACAAATTGATGGAAGCATAGCTGCTTTTTCTCCTGGACAGAGGATTAGGTAGCGTTAGAGTGGGCAGAATTAGCATGCTAGGGATAACATCTTGAATTATAGAGTACTTAGCAGCCCATGCCGCGGTACCTTGTAATTTAGAGTTCTTTATATTTCAGTATCGTGTTTGGTCCTGGCTTCTAGTTTTCTTTTATTCTGAGTTAGTCATCAGGTTTACTGTCTTGGCTGGCATTGTTTATAAGGGCTGCAGCTCTGTGCTCGCAAGCAGATTCAGACAGTGCGCTATATTTGGGTTTTAAATCAATCACAGGCTGAGAAACTGCACATTATTCCAAGCAATTTATTTAATATTTTATCAAGAAAATGTAATTAGGACTTTCTGAAAACAAGGTTCTAGACAATCACGGAAACAGCCACAGCTAATTTACAAGATTGGTTGTGGTACAGGTCGTCGGGTAGGTGGGCCAACTACCACTTCCAACTACCAACTTCCGCTTTTATCAGGATGCTGCTCTGGGCGCCGCAGGCAGGTGAATGTGATCCCCAGCAGGTGCAGAGGAGAAATGAGAGATAACATGCCCACAGAAAGGGGCACTTTGCTCGGGCCCCTTTAATTAAATTCAAGTTATAAAGTAATCTTATTTTGAGAATTGCTAGTGTATTTTGCTGAGTGGTGGCCTGACGGGCGGTCAGTGAGATAAATGAAGGCATAGGGCTCCTTTCCAAGTGCACACAGCCCCAAGGTTGAGGCGGGAGCGGCACCAAGTCAAAGGGACAGCGAGAGAACCGGGGAGCCAGGGATTCATTCTCACCTGTAGCCCCCAGGTAAACCTCAGGTGAGAGCGCCCTGGGAGCTTCATCGTCTGGTCGGCAGGTGAAGCGCACACTGTTGTGTGCAGGGCAGAAGGTGCCTACCTCGGGGTGTGCGCCTAGCGTGGATGCGGAGAGCACTACGTGTTGGCGGACACCCACTCCCACTCCGTTCTCAGCACGCACCTACCCTGCACTCTTTTCCTGCACTCCCTGCAGGCAGGGGACCCCGTGACCGGTTCCAGCTAGTGGAAAGAGAGCGGGATCCTGGGGCCCGCTCCAGGCCTGGCCCCTTGAAACCCTCCTTCTCTGCAGCAGGGGTTAGCAACCTGCGGCTTCAGGGCCAACCCCAACCCACGGCCTGGTGGTGCGTGGGTCGGACACCAAGAGAGGCCTCTACGTTTTTTCGTGGGTGAAGACAAATTTTTAAAAAGGATATTTTGTCACATAGGAAAATTATATGAAATGCAAAGTTTAGCGTCCATAAACAAAGTTTTATTGGAACACAGCCACACTGATCCCTTTAGGATCCTCTATAGCTGTTTTCCCACTACAATGACAGAGTTGATTGGTTGTGCCAGAGGGAAGTCCCTTCCTCCATAAATCAACACACATGTATATACACACATATATAATTACATATAGTTATATATGAACATATATTATACATTAAGATAGTATTGATTATAGGATATATATTTAAAATTACCGCAAAGTCATAAATTATAAATTTGAATAATGAATGATACATATTAATAATACTTTATAAGTGAGTTATAATTATTACTTACATATATTATATATGTATTAAAGATTTTATTTATTTGAGGAAGAGAAAGAGAGCATGAAGGGGAGGGGAAAGAGATAGAGGGAGGAGGAGAGGGAAAATTTTAAGCAAGATCCACGCCCAACTGGGAGTCCCACACAAGGCTCCATCTTTCGTGAGAGAGCAGAAATCAGAAGTCGAGAGTCAGTTGCTTAACTGACTGAGCCACCCAGGTACCCCTGTATATTTCTACATAGAGCATACTATATAATAGATAAATACACAACATATGTATTTTATATCTGAAATATACATTATTCACATATATTATATAAATATGTTTTATATAAAGTTTATTATACTTTGTTACATTTAATTTATTGTAATTTATTATTTTATTGTTATAATACATTTATAATTATATTTTATTTTATATATTGTATATATTAATATCTTACATATAACTATATATCTATATAAAATGTATTATATATTTTATTATATTAAACATTTAATGTATAAGAATATAGACATATATTTTATGTATGTTTTTATTTTTATTTTTTTCAAATTTTTATTTAAATTCTAGTTAGTTAAAGTATAGTGTAATATTGGTTTCAGGAGTAGAATTTAGTGATTCATCACTTACATACAACATCCAGGCTCATCATAATGATACCCATCACACATTTATACTTCATGTATGTTTATATTCTTGATATTTGATATATTTTTATAATACAATGTATTATATATGCAACAACATATAAAATATTACATATGTGAAATAGATCTATACATATATTATATGTAAAGTGTGTGTGTGTATATATTTTCATGGGGCAAGGGACCCGTGAGGGCAAAGGTGTCTAGGGCCCACAGAAGTCCTAATGCAACATAATTTTAAGTGATTACAGTATGGTCATCACATACTTTATTCAACCAATTCCTAATTGTTGGACACTTGGGTTATTTCGCAATTGGGGATGAAATAAAAATAATAAGCTGAACATGCTTTGCTCTGAGTTTCTGGATATCACCACGCGGATTTTTCTAGAGCTCCTCATCGTCTTCTACAGGTGTGTGCTCCCCCGGCCCCTGAAAGTATGACATGGTGCCTGCTGCGTGTAAGGAGAGGATGGGCCTGGTTGTCGAGTCCCCACACACATACAAACACGTGAAGAGTCGGACTTCCAGTGGTGGGACTTTGGGTGATTATTCTCTTGTTTACCTTTTCTTTTACTTTCACAAATCATCAACACTAGCAGTGTATGATGTTTAGGAAGAACATAGATGAGTGCTTTGTCCTTTGTTAAGATGCTTGTGAAACCTCCCTGCTCCCTGCCCTTCCCCGAGTTCTTTTTCCTGTTGCTGTGTCTTCTCATGCACGCTTCACAGACGCTTGGCATCACGGGTTATGTTTAAATCTTTAAGCCATTTTGAGTCGATTTTTTTTTTAATGGCATAAGATAGTAGTCCAGCTTCATTTTTCTGCGT
Organism: Meles meles; assembly: GCF_922984935.1. Classification (NCBI taxonomy): domain Eukaryota; kingdom Metazoa; phylum Chordata; class Mammalia; order Carnivora; family Mustelidae; genus Meles; species Meles meles. Next base: position 145,284,002 of record NC_060071.1, on the reverse strand, counting down.
GTAAATATACTTCAAAATTGCTAAGAAAGTAGAATAAGTGTTCCACCATACTGAAGAAATAATAATTAAATGACGTTAGGTGAGGGTGTTCGCTAAAGCGGTGGTGGTGGTCGGTTGCAATGTGTGGATGTATCAAGACAACGCGCTTACACCTTAAACTTAAACAATGTTACCTGCCGACCGTGTCTCAATAGGAAAAAAGGACACCTGACAGACCGGTGGCAGTCCTACTCCATCCCAGTCTCTGGAGTCCAGGCCCAGGAGTCTGCATTTAGAAGTCCTTGGCTGTTCTTGCACAGAGAAGATTGGAGAACTGCTGGCCTTTGGGACAAAGCCTGCAGAGATCATTCGACTTAAAGTACTTAAAATACTGGCCCTGGGGCGCCTGGGTGGTTCAGTGTGTTAAAGCCTCTGCCTTTGGCTCAGGTCATGATCCCAGGGTCCTGGGATTGAGCCCCACATCGTGCCAGGGAGCCTGCTTCCTCCTCTCTGTCTGCCTGCCTCTCTGCCTAGTTGTGATTTCTCTCTGTCAAATTAAAAAACAAAACAACAACAACAAAAAAACACTGGCCCTGCCCACTTCTACAGCCCATGTCCTGTGTTCCCCTAACACTGGTTTTCCTCCAACCACTCCTCCCCAATCCTTTTTCTCCCTGTCATCTCCAGCAAACAACCAAGGAGAAGGGAATGGAGACTTTCTGCGTACCATCCATTCATCCCCTGGTGGTAACTTACTTAACTAAGTTTGGTTCAATGATCAGAACCAAGAAATTGACAGTGGTACAATAGTAGGTAAACTACAGAGCTTATTCCTTTTTTTTTTTTTAACAAATTTTTGCATGCACTAATTTTTTTATTCTTGGTATTTTGTGTGTGGTTCTGTGAGATTTTGTCCCCCCTACAGATCTGTGTACCTGCCTTCACAATCAGGGTAGAGAACTACTCCATCCATCATCCTGAAGAAACTCCTTTGTTCTATTACCATTATTAATTCACTTTAAGATATGCTTTTAGCTCAATAAATATTTGTTTAATAAATTAATAAGATAATGAATTGAAATGGAGAGAATGCCTAATTTCCTGGATCATTGAAAGAGGTGATTTAGTGACCTCATAGCTTGAATGAGAAGTACCTAAAGATAGAACACGTTTTTGAAGATGATACCGACCCAGTAGTGGAAGTCAGGACAATCACTCTCCCATACAACATACATAGCTCCTCAATGCCAGTTTGAGTCAAATCAATTTAATTAACTAACAAGGGTAGTTGTTATGGAAACAATGTTACTAATCTATTTCAGCAAATACTCGGTGTAATTGACCTGTTGCTAGGCAACAGCCAATAGGTTGGACAAGAGATGATGACATATTTCATCTGGTGCAGATGTTGGTATCTGGTCACAAATTAGGCCTCTGGTCAAGGAGAAGTTTCCCAGAGAACACCCTTGGGATATGGATAGGGTATTTGTAAAGGTCTACCATCGAAGCGACACTCATAAACACATATAGTTTTATAGGCTGAAGGTCTAGCAAAATTGGTAATGAAACTTAGGACAAGTATCTGTATATCTAATATGTCTTATACAAAATGATAGAATTTTTTAAAATTTTATAGGCCTGCTTAATATCTCCAGAAAAATATTCCCTTTATTCCCCGTGTGAAGCTGAAACAGACACTTACAGAGAGAGACACCTCGCATATAGGGAATAAATCGGTATAGGTAGAATTGTTGATTGTTAAGCACAATGCAAATACAACTATTGCACTCAGCAATTCCACGCCCTTGGAAAGCCCTCTGTCTGGGGGATCTCATCCAAGATGGCCCATGCTTTAAAACCTTATGTGCTTTACATTGGGGTAGCCTGTTAATTATCTCCCAGATGGTAAGTAAGAGAGACATTAGCTTTCATCCTCTGCCTCCGTCAAGCAGGACGTGTATGTGGTGTATTCAAATGAGGTCCAAAGGAAATACAAGAGTAAGGGAAATTTTCGTAAACAACCCACTGCCCTTTTACCGATCCATATCCCACAGAGCTGTTGAAGCGGGACTTCTCATCGGTCAGATTGACCCCTGAAAGGGAAGCCGGGGGTTGGACTGCAAGGTGAAGCTGTGTTTTACAGCATGAAGCCCTGTGGCGCTGTAGGGGACACACAGGGCCCGGATTCCGAAGGTCAGGCCATGCCTGCCTCTGAGGCCCTTAGACGTCTGGCCACGGGTGACTGAGCCACATCTTCATCCGGGCTCTGGTAGGATTTAGGAAGCCCTTTTCTATCCTTGGGAATTAATAGCATGTTTCCCATGAGACCTCTTGTGTCCCTGGTCATGGGGACTTGGTGGAAGATTTTGAGAGCAATTCCACTTAGCTCATTCCTGTCCCCTCTATCAGGAGTCAATATGACCGACGAGAAGTCCCTCAAGGAAGGAGGCCCAGGGAGGCTTGCCTTACTACTTGTGAACACTGGTGAGCTTTCTCGAGAAAGGTCTGCATGATAGTCCTGTCCCTGTGAATGCCAAGCAGTTACCGAAATGAAAGTTTTCATGAGGGTGGCTCTCGTAGACGTCTGTCTGGAGGGTCAGATTTTCCTCTGATTCAGTAAGGGAGACGTTGAGACAGGATTGTGATTAAGTAAGCGGAGGAGCTCAGGAGCACGTGGAGGAAGAGGAATGAAGAGAATAAGAAGAGGAAGGGAGGGAGGGAGGGAGAAGGAGGAAAAAAGAAGAGAGAGAAGGAGGAACTTTGTAAAGACTGTAAGTCAGACCTAGTTGAGATATGTACCAAAGTGTCATCTTCTGACAATGTATACTCGGGCTATGTGTCCAGCATTTGATCATTTGAAGATTTTATATTTATATATATATGTAGTTTCTTTGCAGCAATTCAATGCCATCAACTAAAAATTATTGCATAAGGGGAAGCTAATTTGGGAGGAGCAATTTTCTCAGAACTGATTGCAGAAGCAGCCATACAATTATCTCCGCAGAGCTTAGAACAGTGCTGGAAAGGGCCGTGCTGTCTGATTTACCTCCCCTCCCCCTGCATTGTGGCTTCTTTTCCTGTACCCAGTGACTCCTGGAATGAGGCAGACTGAAGCTTTGCCTCCTGAAAATGTCCATGACTGGGGAATGCCCGAGGGCTGGAGTCTGAGTTCTTTCTTTTTGCCCTTCATATTCTCCTTGGTCTTTGCAGATGAGTTTCTGAAGCGGGCCCCTGGACAACGGACACCCGGTATCACAGAGCTTGCCTTTGTGTAGAAGGAAGGAGCCTTTGGCCAAACTCTCTGACTTCTCTGAACTCCGGTGATTTGATGTTTCTGGTGGGAAATATTTGCAAGCATGCTTTGTAAAACGCTCTACAAATAGACCATAGTAGAAGTCACAGTAGAAATAACTAGAAACATATTCCCACATGTTTTTCTTTGACTTGAACTTCAGAAGTCAGGAGAGTGTGTGCTTCTGCGCGCCAAGCGGTCGAGTTTAGGCAACACGGAGTAATAGCCAAGAGTGTGTGCTCTGGATGCAGCTGCCAAGGTCCGAATGCCTGCCTGGCCACGTCCTGGCTGGGAGAACATGGATGGCCAAGGTACTTAGTTTCCCTCAACTTCAGTTTAGACACTTCTGTAAATTGAGGACCTAAAAGGTGCTGCCTTAGAGGTCAGCATAAGGATTCAGCGCCACAATCTGAGGGAGGCGCCTGGGCGTAGTTTCCCTCCCAGAATTATTGTCCATTATTATCACTAATATCATTATTTCTCCCCACAATAATTCCACGAGGCTGGCGTCCTCCCCATTTTCCCAGATGGGGAGAATAAGGCTGTGGGAAGTGAGGCAGCCTGCCCAGTGTCGACCCCTGATAAGGACGGGCGGGAGCTCGAACCCGGCTGCTTCCAAAGCCCACCCTCCACCCACGCAGCTTAATGAGGGTTTCAGCTTCACGCTTCTCTCCCCTTGATTAGGTGTTAAATATTTACCATCTTGCCTTTCTTCCTCTCTACCCTCTTTAAAAACGGTTTAATTAAAATCATTCGTTGAGCTCATGATAAAAATATGCAAATGTGATGATTTTTGTGAAATGAATCTTTTGTTTCCCTTTCATTCCCACAGGACTGTGGATGAGAGAGGATAGATAGCCGGAGCCTCCGATGAATTTGCACAAGCATTTGATAATACGTCGTGTAACCGATTTCAAGGTCTGGTGGCCACAGGACCCAGCAATTCATGTATGTGAAGCACGGCCAGATTCATAGGCAGAGATGGGGTATAGGGAAGATGTTTCCTCAGTATTCCTGGGAAATTCAAATGAAATCAGTCTGAACAGGCGAAGCTGAGAGGAAACCCTGTTCTACTTTCCCGCTTCTGTCCGGTCGTCCTTCTTCACCACATGGAGTCCCACCCTGTGCCCGCAAGAAAGAGGGGCATACAGGCTGCTATTGATGTCACGTATGTATTTTTGGATTCCCTTACAGTGTGAAATCTTTAAGGACAAGGGCTATGACGTCCAGTGCGCTGACGCCTTGCTCAGGGCCTGGTGCTGTTATGTAAATGGTAAATATGCGCTGGAAAAAAAAAAAAGAAAAACGAATGAGCGAACAGAAGAATGAACAACCTATAGCCGTAATGTAGTGGTCAATGACTAAGTTAACCGAAACTATTCATACAACTGTTGAATTTCCACCCTTGTTTTTTTCTACACGCTGCGTTGGACCAGGCAGAAGCGGAATGACACACACCCGCACGTTTCAGATGCCTTCTCCAAGTCTGTGATATCTCCAGGGGAGTTTCCCTCATCTCAGACAAAGCCTTGGGGGCGGGAGGCTCAGCTTCTGTGAGTGACGTTCTCACCGTGGTCTCCTTTCATCCAACTCACCCCGGTTCCCCTCAACCGTGTCAAAGTTTTATTTCCTGATCTAGTCACGCAGCAGATGACCCAAAGCCGTATCCCACACCACTGTCTACTGTCTACCATCTAGTAAATGTCTAGACTCAGAATTTTGACCATTGTCCTTGATACAGAAACAAGCATTATTTTTTTGTTGTTAATTTATGAAATCCCTTTTTACCTAGAAAAAAAAATACATACATTCAAGACCATTGCTTTTCTTTAGAGGCAAATGTCTACTTGGAATGTCAAGGAAGAGTCTTTTGTTCTTCCTGTTCTCTTTCCTCTCTGTGAATGTATCATGGATTCGGTGGTGGGCAGCTCATGGCAGTGGGATTCACAGGCATGAACACCGCACTGCTTGGATCGTTCAAAATAGTGCTGTTCTTACCGCAGTTCTGTTAGCACAAATGTTGAAGAGTAGCCTTTTTATGCTTTTGTGTTCCACCCGTTCCCCCTCTCACACCCAGATCCCACAACATAGGGTCACAAGGGAGTCCCAAAAGAATCATTCCTATGATGGATAATTTTATGTATCAGGTTGGCTGGGGCCCAGTGCCCAGATATTTGGTCAAACATTATTTTGGAGGTTTCTGTGAGAATGTTTCTGGGTGAGATTAACATTTACATGCGTCGACTTTGAGTAAAACAGATAGCTTTCCATCATGTAAATGAGGCAGGTCTTAAGAGGAAAAAACATTGAAATCCCCCTAAAAGAAGAAATGGGGGGGCATCTCTAGTCTTCCAAGTCAAGACTACAGCATCAGCTCTTCCTTCTGTCTTCAACCTACTGACCCGTCCTGCAAAATTTAGATTTGCCAGCCCCTGTAATCTCATGAGCCAATTCCTTCAAATCTCTGTCTCTCTATGTATGTGTATATGTGTGTGTGTGTGTATGTGTGTATAAATGTGTGTACAATACATACACATGTGTAATACACACATTCCTATACCTCATACATGCATATGTATATATGTACGTGTCCGTATTTGTATATCTATACACACACACAAACGTCTGATAAAATGTTAACTCCTGATACCCCCTTTTTCCCAACGAGGAAATCCCAATGAAAAGTTTCAGTAAACTTGAAATATAAAATTTTCAGAATTAAGAAGCAGTAGTCACATATGTACTTGGGTTTATGTCATTAATTGATTTACACATGTCTAGCTCAAATTCCTGAAAAACAGAGTACTTACATTAATATTGTGAATTAAATAAATTTTAAACATAAATAAATTAGACAGACTGTTTGAAGCTTACCAATTACTTTATCAATTTACATGGTTTTTTTTTTTGGTTTTAATTTGTTTGTTTTGAATTTTTATAAAATCAAGAATTTTTCAAAAGGTATCACATCAGTAGTACTTACCTTAGCAGTTCAGCTCAAGAATTATCTCCTTGAGAATTCTTAAGGAAAATGAGTATTTTGAAAATCTTAAGAATTCCTCTCTACTCCCTCTGATTTTAAGACACAACTTTTTGGATAATGGAAGCAATCATTTAAGAAACTTGAGAATTCCTGATTTCCACTTATGTTATGAAAATGAGTTTCAAAAAGAGAAACTTCCATATCCTGCATAATTGTACTTAAAAACACCTCTCTTCTTCAGAAAATTCACAGTGACTTTGAAAGTTAACTGACCACACTCTGAAGAAGCAAGAAGTAAAGAAAGAACAAAGAAAGAACCCCATTAGGATAATCAAGTGCGGTAAAACATGGGCAAAGTACCTAAAAATTGGCTGAAACTACGTTTTTTTCTTTTTTGTTTTTGCTCTGCACTAAAAATTGAGAGATTTTCCCAGATACCTAAAAATCCATATGTAGAGCAATGCCTTCCTCTCTGAAAGTCAGTTTTGGAAGAAAATACATAATTTTCTACTCAGTCTATAGGAATGACCAGAGAATTTTCTGCGCAGACGTGGGTGGGTTGCAGGGAGAGGGGCTCCCCTGGGGGCTACTTCAGAACATTGTTCCCTCCTCCTCCCACGGGTAGTCTGGGTCTAGTGAATCCAGTGTAATAGAAGCACAGGAACAAGTCATTCTAGACTCTTTAGTCATGACATACTCTCTGTGGAACAGCACTGCCCAGTAGATACATGGGAGATACATACGCAGCTAGCGGTTGTCTGGTGCCACTTTAGAAAAGTAAAAGGAACAGGGGACATTAGCTTTAATCATGTATTGAACACAAAATAATTACCATTTTGACTTGCAATCAAAATAAAAAGCATTCGTGAAACATTTGACTTTCACTCTTTCTTAATAAGCCTCGGAAATCTGGTGTGGATTTTATGGGCACCGTACATCTCAGGTTGGACCCAGCATATTTCAATTGCTGGTTGAGGTTGTGGCTAGCGGCTGCCATATTGGAGAGTATAGCACCAAATCTGAGGCTCTCTCTCCATATACCCATATATCTACCTAAATACATATCTACATGAACCTAGATGCAAATACCGATTTTTGGGTGTGGGACTACCACAGAGGAATCGGAATTCTAAAACCTGCCTGTGATGGAGGACATATCATTAAGGGGTGATTTGGGGCTACTGAGCATTTCGTTACTTATTTCCACATACTGTAGTGTCATTTCAGAAGTAGCTTCTTCCTCAACTAGGATCCCACGTGTGGCGTTTTCTCTGCCAGTGGCCTAGAGCAAGCTCACCTCAGTCTCTCCATCTCTGCGATTCCAGATCATTCCTTTTCTGCAGCTGCCCTGGGCTCAGGGTCCAAGGTTTTCCGTGAGCTCAGTTTTGGGAGACTGTCTTGCTACCATCTCTTTCAAGTCTCCAAGCGTTTGATTAAAGAGAAAAAAAAAATTGCTCGATAGACTTCAAGGTTTACTTATTAGACATTAGACAGGAGGAAATATTACTCCACTGGCTACTGACGATCTTAAACAATAATTAGTAGCAATAGCAAACTGGCCTTTATCGAAAGCCTACTCCGCACTTTCACGTTTTCAATATACTTTTAAATATGTGATGCTTTTATTCAATCCGCAAAACAACATCACGAGAGTGAACATACCTGTTTTACAGGTAATGAACCGGGACTCCAGCAAAGTCCTTTGTTTGAGAACACAGAGCTGGTAAGAGATAAACAAGGAACTAGGTGTAAGTGTTTCTCTTCCAGTTCAGGTGGGAATGTCTGTTTCCAAGGCTCATGATTTGACACTGTGGTAAGAAATTCTTCCAAGTAGCATTACTGAACTTTTAGGTTGTGGAACATGTATGTGACCCTTAAGTGAAAATCTCCATGTTTGAGTTCTGGCCCTCCTTTTACCACTTACTCTGTGGCTTTGGGAAAAATCACATATTTGACTTTTATTTCTCACTCTGAAAAATGGAATAATAAAGCCGACCTCATGTGGGGATTCATGCAGCTCAGGCATCAAAGTATACCACAGCATTAATTAACACCGTAAAAAATAGAAGCAGCTTAATTGTTAATTAATAGTGAGGTAACTTAAATAAAGGAGAAATATGTTGCATGTTACGGCCGAGATATTAGACACCAAATAGCCATTAAAAACCAAGTTTTCAAAATATTAAATGTCTAAACTCTGGATGCAAAGCTGAGTCAAATTCTTGAAAAAAAAAAACAACCCAATACCTACCATATGATCTTAATTTGGTAATTCACAGAGGCACACATAAACGCTTAAGAAAAAAAGGGAAAAAAAAAACTAACCCTGCCAAGAATCACACTTATTGTGGTTATTTTGGGGGGCATAAGTTACAAGCGTGTTTTTTTTTTTTAATTGAGTGCACTTCTCTCAGTTCTAAAATTTCTATAATGATCAGATATTAATTTCTCTTTCTTAATAAGAAAAAAATGCATTTTTAAGTGACACTTCTAGTTCCTAGGAAAAGTTCACTTTTAATGAAGACCATTTGATTCATCAAATAAAGTTTTCTACCTCCTACACTTAATGAACTATTTTAAGTCTCCTCTTCCCTTAGACACCTACTGTTTCTATTAATTCTAATACACGATCAGCTCTCATTATAACATCCCTGAGGGACTGTAGGAACAAGTGCATTTTCCGACAGGCATAAAGTGAGGTCATGGGGAAAATAAGGAACATTGGTGACTTTCTAGTTCCCTGGTGACCTAAGTGTTTTCTCCCAAGTAGGTAAGTTCCTGTGTATACGTCAAAACAGTCCCAGATGAAGAAGTTGATCTTTTACATAATAAAGATTTCCTGCTTTATTAGAAATGCCAATGCTTTGCAAAGAGGCGGTGGGATTGGGGTTGGGGCGGGGGGGGCATGTTTAAATGCCTAAGAAAACCTAAAGTCTCTCCAAAGGAGTGTGAGTTGCTAATGTGCTTGTACAGAAAGGAACTGGAGGTTGCAGAAGGAATCCTGGAGGAGGTGGGTTTGGCTCTTTGCTGCTCCCGCCGCTGTTCAACTTTGAGCTAGCTGCTGAGAATCCTGCAGGCCCTCGTCTTCGAAAAGGTGCCGGTTCTCCTCTCAAAGTGCACAGGTGGAAAGGGACATCTTCAAGCCCTCCATGCATTAGTGAGGGTGCTGCTTAGATTAGAACCTTGGCTCCTCAAATGCTGGTTCCTGACTATGAAGACTGTTGGGCAGCCCCGCCCCAAATGCTCCAATAAAAGCTAATATAACATGGCTCAAATTTGAACAAAGCGTGAAGGTTCCTGGGTGCCTGTAGGGAGGCAGGAGTAGAGCAGAAAAAGATCGTCAAGTCAGGAAAAATGACAGAGGGAAACAAGAGCCCGGAGTTTGAGATTCACCGTGCCTTGATTTTTTCTTTTTGGGTGTGACCTTTATTTGCATGTATGGGCTGGTGTGCTCCTGTTTGAGTGAAGGATTGAGCTGAAATCTATTCCTGATGCCTGCCCTGGTTCTCTCAGAGTAGTCTATGGGGAAGGAGGCAGGAGGTAGAGTATGAACAGGGTATGTCAGCTCAGAACGGGGGGTCCGAGGTCTGTCTACTCCCTGCCTGAGCGGGGGCATCTCTGTCAAGATCATTCCGTTCTCCAGACCTCAGGTGCTTTCCTGGAGAGAAGGGAAGAGACAGTCTTTCTCACAGAGGTATGACAGACAAACAGAGAGCGGGTACCCTGCACAAACGCAGTGGGTCATGTTTCTTACTCTCTGGTTAGTAGACTTTTCGTCGATCTGATACAGCCGGATAACGTTACCTAATCATTCTCTGAATGCAGACTAGAGTTTTAAACAGCGCTCATCCATAGGCTTTTTTTAAATTTATGGTCACAGGTAGAATTCTCCTGGTGATAAAATATAAAACTGTGGAATGGATCAGCCTTAAAATCTTATCTGAGAGTCCCAGGGGCCTGTCTCTCAGGTCCTCCCTAACTCTCCTTGCCAGATACAGGGTAGACAGAACAGCAAGTTCAGATGTGACTTTCCCCTCAACTTTTTTTCTTAGGCTCTTGGTCCCCCACTGCAGATGCCTAGAGGAAGATTTACAAGAGAACGGAGAAATTCTTCTCGTGTCTTAAGAAAGTTTTTTGTTGTTGTTGGGGGGGGGGCACTTTGTAGGCCAACATGAAATCCAAAAAAGGGGTAAAAAAAAAGATCCTTTTATGAAAGCTATCCATCAAATGTCAAGGATAATAATCAATTTTCTGTCACAATGAACTGATAAAAGCTTTCAGTAATAACGTTGCGGGGGGGTGGATTTGTGTTGGAACTCGAAACGCATAGCCCTGATATCAAACAAATTCATAAAAGCTCAGTGCCGCTGTAGCCCTCGGAGGCATGACAAAATACAATTTCTCATCCACAGGATATGGAATAATTCCTCTTTTTTATTTTTATACAGAGAGAAGCAAAAGGAAATCTGAATTTTTTAAAAAAATATTACACAATCCTGCTTTTGCAGGTGAACATTAGTGATCATTTTGGCCGCTGATATCAGAAACCGTTCTGGTGATTTCTCTCACATCATGCAAATGGCTGCATAATGCCTGCTCCTCTTGGAATGTAAAATCAAATCAGCATTCTAATGCTACAAGCCGGTGATGAGCTTGGGAATAAATATGCAGGAGCGCATAAAAAAAATCAAGGCAATCAAGAGGAGCCAGCGTCCTCGCTCGGACTATAAATCTTTGTCTATTTCAATCGTAGGGCTGGCCGAATCAGTGTAAAATTCCAGCGGGGATGTCATCAATTTCTGTTAACCTCTCTATTCCTCTTTGTGTTGGCTCTGGGGTGATGGATTGGTTTTGTCACTTCTGTTCCGTTCACAGTATGTTAACATGGAAGGGTGCAGGCAGGTTATGAGGAAAGGTTATTGCTGTCCCAGGCTTGACCCTCACTTACTCTCTTCTGTAGGATCTCCAGTACCTTTCTGTCTGGGAAACACCGTGTCTCCTTTTGGTTGCTGGATGCTCAGCTCAAAGACCACATGTTGGCTGGTCCAGTGTTGAATCTCGGGTTACCCTTTTGAAGTGACAATAGGCCTATCGATTCAGCTTCCGGAGGGTGAGCTGGCAGTGTGTTAAGACAGGGGAAGCAAAGATGAGGAGCCTGGGCCCCAATAGAAACTCAGACTTCAAGTCACTATGGCCCAATGCAAAGCTGTGTCTCTTCGGGTGTTGCTTTTCCAAACTGTGACTGCCTTCTTCCAGCCATAGCTTCATAGTTCTTTCCAACAATTCTAATGGAGTATTATTGGCCTGCACAGAATCTGTGAGCATGGACCAGTAAGCCCAGTAAAAAGTAGTTAACTGCTCATTTTCATGGCACACACAGGCTGTGACTTCAAGATGGCAGGATTGGTTGCGTTCAATGTCTTTGCTGCTTTATTAACATGTATCCTACAATGGCACTAGCCAATAGGGTAGCTGTTAGCTGCAAGTGGCTATTTAAATTTTAAATTCTTTAAAATGAAATAACATTTAAAAATCAGTTCTTTGGTTTTCTAGCCACATTTAAAAATTTTATTTAAACTCAATTTAATTAGCATATATTGTATAAGTCGTTTCATAGGTAGAATTTAGTGATTCATCAATAGCTAACAACATCCAGTTCTCATCCCAACAAGTAGCCCTCCTTAATGTCCATCCCCCAATTGCACCATCCCCCCTCCCACCTCCCCCTCAGAACCCTCATTTTATTTCGTAGAGTTAAGAGTCCTTTATGTTGGCCACATTTTAAGTTCTTATTATAGTCACCTGTGACTCACGGCTACTATACTGGACAACACAGACATTGAACATTTCCATCATCATAGAAAATTATATGGGACAGAGTTGGCTTAGATTGCATTTATCTAAATGGATCTGTGCCTTTTAAACTATTCTCCAAGGGAAGCCAGATACTTATTTCAATAAGGTTGCCATTGTTGGAACATGGGAGTTCAGTTATACAGCTATTAATCAAAGGTGAGGTATGCTCATAAGGTAATGGCTTGCTTGGAAATTGACTCTAAAGGAATTCCAAAGACATTTCAAGCTTGTTTTGAGTGATGGCAAAGTTACTGAAATAAGTATGATAGAAAGAGCCTATGGGTATTTGCTTCAGATGTGTCTGAATTCCAGACACAAATCTGACACTTCCTAGTGTCAGATCCTTGGAAATTTTATGTTACCTCCCCAAAGCTCAGTTTTCTTATGGATAGTATCATGTATACTTCATAAGCTTTTTTTGAAGTTTAAATGAGATCATATTGCAAAGAACGTTTAGGAATGGTACAGAAAATAGAGTAGGAGCTTAAAACATACTGCTCACCTGACCTTAAAAACACTACACAGCTGATCTTTGAACAGGATGAAGGAGCAGCATATAATATAAGAAATAATATAAGATATAATATAAGAAAAGGAGCAATGCCAACTTTTCTTCACTGGAACATGCAGTAAAGTACTAACTACCCATCTTGCGATAGTGGTGGTCATTTGCTTAATTTTGGGTGGGCTGGACAGGCAGTTCAGCTCCTGGTTCACATTTACACCCATCTCCTGACAGCCCAGCCCTTCCTGGACTTCCTGCCCCCTCTGCGGCAAGGCTGTTCTATACAAAATACCAGATCAGCCATCACTTAGCAGGACACACATTGGCTGTCTCTCCTCTCCATAAGAGTCAGGGACCAGGATGCCATCTGTGGAGGGACACTCCACTGGAAGTCCTGGAATCTCATAGGACACAACCATCTGGTTGCCTGTGTCTCCAACTCCTGATATCCTTCACTTCCCATCAGAACTGGGGCACCAGGTGCAAAGTGTATGCTTTTGAGCAATGCCCTCTTCATTTATGGAGTGCCCTTTGGGTGTCCCAAAGTCCCAAGACTTTGGTATGTCCTGGAGAAATTAGCAACTCTAGTTGAACAATCGTAGTGTCTAGGGAAGCAGAATGGTGTGCTATGAAGCCACCCAAACAAGAAGAGCTACAGGGAAATTCTTGTGTTCCTGACCACACCCCTGACCTTGAGCAAGTTAATCGGCCTCTAGCAATTCTGGTATCCTCTTCTATAACGTGAGGATCTTGGTACCAACCTCACGAGTTTGTTGCTAAGATTTTCATCCAATAAATCATGTGAAGTGTGTGATGCAGTACATAATGGGGCTTGACCAATAGCTCCTCTTAATATTTCATCGTACCTGATGCTTTCATGATGCACTAGAGTGCACCCTGCTCTTCCACATGCAAAATTTCACTTGGCCCTGCCTGCCAGAGTTAGCGGTGGTACCAAGATTCCAAGACCCATTTTATTGATGAGAAAACCATGTTTCAGGGAGACCAAGTGACCAGCCCCGATGACCACAAAATCAGAAGGCTGCACTGTTTGGTTGTTTCAAGTTGACAACATTTAGGAGAAAATGTCATATAAATAAATAAATAAATTTAGACCAAATAAATTATTCCTCAAAGGGAATGTTTGACATATACACTGAAATAAGATATTAATATTTCTCTGGGACCAAATTAATAAGAAAATAATCTGGTCAGAACTCCACTTGGAGCTATGGGTGTACATGTGATTGGATAACTGTACTTAGGAATTTAGAGTAAGTTGATCTTGAGGTGGTGGTAGTGAGGGTGTGGGAAAAATCAAGCAATGGGACAAAGAGAAGTGAGAGACATATTGATCTCAGTGGATGCTGAATTGTAAATTCCACAAACATAGGCAAGGACCTGTTCTGTTTGCTATCTCAAAAATAGCATAGAATGCCTGGTATTCCATAAGATTTTGTGAGTAGGGTATAGAGGGATAAGTGAGAGAATGAGTGGAGAAGTGAAAGAATGAAGCCGGAAGGGTAATCACCTCCTAACTAGTTTAGTGCTTCTCTACAGAATCACTTGTAGAGCCTTTTAAAAGATTCAATGTCTGGACACCATCCAGATCAATAAACCACAATCTCTGAACAGAGGGTTAGAGCAAAACTATTTGGAACAGTGCTCCAGGTGAGTCTAATGTTGAGCAAGGTGTGAGAACCACTGATCTAGTCTTATCCACCAATCATCCAGATGGGAAAATTGAGGAACCACTAGTAGAAAGTACTTGTCCAAAATTTTGCATAAATCAAAAGTGTTTCTGAAGCTAGAGGCTTTTGGATTGAGTGTGTGTGTGTGTGTGTGTGTGTGTGTGTGTGTGTAAATGTGTACCATAATTTCTCATGCCATTGTTTCTTTATAAATGCATGCGAACCTTCTATTCCCTGAAAGTCTTTCTCCACTGGTCTTCTTTCTATATATCTCCTCCCCTTGTGAGTTTTCTTTTTTTTTTAAAGGGTTTTTCCCTTTTAGAAGCTTCCAGTGATCTCTTTCATCTACAGGCTGGGTGACCTTCTACTCCTGGCTTCCTAAAAGTCCTGTTGGCTTCCCCAAATCCCTGGGTTACATGTATTATTCCTCTGAACCTCTACACTTACAGCCTCAGTTATATGGTGTGCTCACCAAGGGCAGAAAGGATATCTTTTTTAGATACTTGTCTCTAGGGCTTGACACATGGGCTCAATTAATAGATAATGAATAAATGTGGGCCAGTTGCTTTACATACATAAAAGTGATTTGTATATACATATACATTTCTGTATGAGTGTATCATTTGTGTAAGACTTATTTAAAAATTTATCATTTTGAATGTACATATGATTAAATGTAAATGAGATAATTTAATTTAATTCAACAGAATTTATTGAGCACCTATTATATTTGTAAATACAGGAGATTAATGATGAGTAGGACACAGGGTCTGACCTCACTAGAGCTCACAGGCTCATGGGTCAGGCTTATTCACTAATTAGAACACAGTTCATTCTTCAAAGTGTGTTAGCAGTGGTGTCAGACCAACAAGCAAAGTGCTGTGGGAGCAAAAATGAGCTAAAAGCACGTGATGAGTGAGGCAAGAATACAGCCGTTCTTAAACTTTCTTTGGAGGGCTTCCCTGAAAAACTGATGAAAACTGCTCTGAATACTTCTCAGAAAACATGCACATGGCCATGATTTTGCAGACTCAATGAGGATTATCCATGGACACTCGACCACCACTGATGCAACTTATCAGATACTTGGCCCTCAACATGGCTCAATGCCATGAAACCTTTGACGTTTATGTGCCATCTACTCCATATGAGTTAAGAACCTGACACTAAATACAGTTCTAGGGCTCCTCCCTCCATCTTACAAGGTTGAGGAGACCAAGAAGGAGTTTCATTTACTGTGGAGTCCAAGATGTATGTATCCCAGTGAGTTTGCTCTTGATGTGGCTGTGTCTTGGCACATGATCTGGAGAAAAAAACTTGGAATATCAATGACCAGATCAGAGTTGCCACTACACTGACCAGTGAAAGCAACACATTCCCATTTTTTGTGGTATGTAGCATCACTTCTTGAGGTGAATTCTGCATGTAAATGGATTCCCCAGTAAGGTGAAACAGAGAGTCCTCATCTCCTTGGTTGAAGCAACTCTTGGGATATTTCTATTTAATAATTTTATGCCTGATATTATTGAATACAGTAGTTTTTAAACATTGGAATCTCACTTTACACTCTTAAAAATAATTAAGGACTTGAATAGCTTTGCTTATGTGGGTTATAGCTATCAGTATTTACCATATTAGAAATTAAAACAAATGCTTAGGATAACTATTTATTAATTCATTTTCAAATAACAATAACAAAGCCATTATTTGATAAAGGAAATGAGGTGTTTGTAATGAAAAAAATGAGGTTTCTCCCAAAAAATCACCAAGAAGAGTGACATTGTTTTATATTTTTGTAAATCTTCTAGATGTCTGGCTTAATAGAAGACAACTGGATTCTCATGTCTGCTTCTACTAGATTCAATATCTTGTGATAGGTTTTTTTGATTAAAGTACATGAAGAAAATCTATCTTCACATATTTGTGTCATGGGAAAAGAGAAGAGTATTTTAATAGTTTTTCAGATAATTTGGGATATTCTTCTTTGATATTAGTCCAAAACTCAACAAGTGGTGGTTTCTTAAAGAGTTAGCCAATTATATCAATGAGCTTTTCATGCCCTGTTATATTAAAATCTATTGGTCTGTCTTGAACTTCAAATGTAGTCAGTGACAGATTTCATAAATGACTTTGAAACATCATATATCTGTCATTTGGAAAATATTGGTTCACTGAATTATGCACATCTTCCAGATACTGAACATTCATTTATGTATCACCAAAAAATCGCCTTCATTAATATTACCACTGAGCTCATCAGAAAATTCTTTTATATTGGAAAGGGATCAGGTTCATGACAGCACCTACAAGTTTTCCAAAGTTCTAATTTAATTTAATTTAATTTAATTTGATTAGAGAGAGATAGTGGGGGGAGGAGCAGAGGGAGGGGAAGAGAATCTGGAGCAGATTCCCCACTGAGCTTGGAGCATGGAGCCCAACATAGGACTTTATCTCAAGTCCTGAAGAGCATGACCTGAACTGAAATTAAGAGTTAGATGAAGCATGAGAGACTGTGGACTCTGAGAGACAAACTGAGGGTTTTTGGAAGGGAGGGAGGTGGGGGGATTGGTGAGCTTGGTGGTGGATATTAAGGAAGGCACGTATTGCATAGAGCACTGGGTGTGGTGCATAAACAATAAATCTTAGAACACTGGAATAAAAAAAGAGTCAGACCCTTAACGAAGTGAATCCCCCAGGTGCCCACAAAGCTCTAATTTTAAATTGAAAGCTCTAATTTTATTATTGGCAACAAATTTGTTGAAGTAAATACTTCAAGCTCATTTTGTTCATTTCCAAAAATGTATGTCCATCAGACCCCAAGATCTGAATAATCATGGTTTGTAAGTTGTTGGTTCAAGTAAAAATGGTATTCCATGAGGAAAACACTGGTTTAGCTCACAACTCAGTCACACAAGTGCCTTTCCTTGAGATGGCCATCATATTTCAGTATGTAGCAGAAGTGATTTCTGCATACCTGTCTCATCAATCAGAATATTATTTAAGGCTTTGTGCTAGATAGAATCATGACCCCTTAGAGTGTCCACATTCTAATCCCCATAAGCTGTGAATATTTTCACGAGCTTTTCATGACAAAAGGAATTTGGCAGATGTGTTAAGGATCTTGAGATGGGGAGATTATCCTGGATGTTTTGGGTAGACCCCATCTAAGCACATCAGTCCTCTAAGTGGAAAGCTTCTCGTGGTTGTAGGCAGAGAGGGAGACATGGCCATGAAAGAGAGACAGAGAGAGAGGCAGTGCAGCTGACTTTCAACATGGAGGAAGAAGGCTATGGGGGAAGGAATGCTGGCAGCCTCTAAAGTTGGGGAAAACCAGGAATCAGACTCTTCCCTGCTCCTGCCAGGCAAGGAAACATCCTTGCCAACACCTTGATTAAAATCACATGGAGGGACCCATGTTAGATTTCTAATCCACACAACTATAAGATAAATAAATTTGGTGACTTTGAAGCCAGGGTGTCAATTTGTATAGAAGCAGTAGAAAAGTAATAAATTCCTGTGCTTCCAGGTCAGGAATAATGAATAACTGTTACGGTTTCTTGAAGGATATTCTTAAATAAACCTGGAAGCAAAATAATGACTACCAATGCTGTTTGGTGCCACTGTCTTGACTAAAGCTGAGGTGCCAGAACTGTTACCCATTGCTGTTTTGCATCACCAATGCAAATGTCAATACAGAAAAAAAAAAAAAAAAAAAAAGAGCCGCAAGAACATCTTGGTATTATTTCAAACAGTCCTGACCGACATCACAGACCCACTGAAAGGGTTTCAAGGACCGCCCCCACCCCTGCAGGATCTGAAGACCAGATGTTAGAATCACTGATTTCAGTTTACAATCATTTTTCAAAGCATCCTGCAAATTTTTATCTGCCCACTACCGTGTTCAATTTATAAACATTCCAAGAATTAAATTAGACAGTTGTTGGTTTCAATGAGCTAAGGAGAGATGAAAGTTTGGAGTTCTTAAATCTCACTTTGAGATTTTCGTTTCCCCCATAATATTCAGATAAGGGCAACTATATCGCTGGGGAATTCTCAACGCAACTTTGGATTTTAACACACCAATAACCTTCTGTACACAGGCATTTTTGTTGATTTAATTTTGGTTTTTCTATACCTATTATATATAATTGGCAACATAAATCCACATATCCTTCCATTTCCATAATATGTCCATCCATTTGCGTCAAGTCAATCACTTGCTTTCTTTTTCAGAGAACACATGGATGAAAGTCTCCCATGTGGGCAAACTTCTCTGGGGAATAAATTCTAGCCATCCAGACTGGAACACTTGGAGCTAAAAATGCACACTGTGGGCTTTCAGAACCCAAAGGTGTGCATTTAAATGTTTTAAAGTGCTTTCATTAAGAGACATGTTCTTTTTGATTGATTGGTTTTCAAAAAAAAAAAAAAGCTGTCAGTGAATGTATTGAGTGATAGTTGAAAGTTAAAAGCTGTAGACCTCATTGGACTGAGGAAACCAAACTCTCCCTGTGATGAGACCCAGGAGGGCATGTGGCGTCCAACCAACCCAACTCTGTAGCATGGAACTAGACAGAACAGACAGATCCTATAGTTCTGATTTCCAAAACAAAGACCATATGATTTAGTTGAAGAAGAGATTAAAAAAAAAAAGGCATTTAGTTTGAGATTTACCCTTGGGAGAATTCTGACCTTGGTTCATATACCAAATCTCTCTGAATCCTGGCTCACCTCCATGCATGCAACACAGAGCAATTTTATTAACCACTCTGTGTCTTCTGAAGAGGGTAGATCATGGAGACTGGTGAGCCCCTTGCTACCTACCAACTCTTAGGAAGGTACGGCTATAGCAGTATCAAGACAGAGGCAGAGAAAAGGCTGAATTTTTCTTCATAACGCAGGTGGGCCAATTGGGATTCTCAAGGAGAAGGTACCAGCAGAAGGAGACAGGAAATATCAAAGCTGACTAATGAGGGAAGGGTAGGGACATGAATCCTTTTGACGATGTAGCAGAGAAGAGGGGATTTTGTCAAGTGGACATGTTTGACGGGATTTTTAAAGTGTATTGTTGGGTATGAAAGCTTTCGCAAAATCTGCAGTTCTCATTATACCTATGGTGCAAATGGATTCGTTCTGGGGAACAGGAATGGCTATTTTAGTCCTGTTTCAAAATCGGCATGCACAACCCTGAACAGCTGAAATCGGAGGAACACATAGAAGGCAGCCACAGGCAACCGATATGAATACACTTGTTGAGTCAGGACTGTGGTGTATGAGTTCTGATTTGGAGCCGACAAAGTGCATTTGAGCACAAGGAGATAACTTGAATTCCCAGATCCAGGGGCAAGGGGTGGGGCTAGATGTAGCTCGATTCTGTACCTGGCTACAGGCAGAGTCAGGAACAGGCCTGACCCAGGAACTCAAGAGTTCCAATGTACCTGAGTCCCTGACCCTACTAACAGGGAAAGCGGGAGAGAAAGTGTTTCCCTTCTCCTGGTGTAGAAATAGAACTACAAAAACAATGATTTCATTTCTTAAGTGCTTATTATCCATCAGGCCAATTCCAGACACATTAGAATCCCTTTCTCTGATGGCAATTCTGCTTTATAGATGAGGAAAATACAAATGGGAAATTAAGTCCTTTGCTTAAGATCTCAAGACTCGTACTTGTTCCTAGTAAAAGTTTCTCCTGCGATTCTCTGACATGTGATGATGTTCCTAAACCCTCCCACTTGGGAGAACCAGAGTACATCATTGGTGGTGGAAGGTTGACCAGATAATCCCACCTGTGTGGAAACCCCCTGCATCTCCCTCAGCACCTTCATAGGATTGTGCAAGAGCCCCTAGTGTAGAATCCGGGTTTGGGTTCCAGTCCTGATTTTTATAGATACTGGGCTGATTCTAAGTGGATGAGACTTTCTTGATGTTCACCAAACCCCTTTTCTTCTCTTTTTTCCAGATAACTCTACCGCATTGCCTAGTCTCACTTGTGGTCAGGGATGACCATAGAATTGAATTTTGGCCAATGGAATGGGAGTCAGAATGAAGAATGCCACTTCCAGGACTGGCCCTTTCAAACCTCCCACACAATGTTCTTTCTCCGGAGCAACCTCGGAACACTAGCTTATCTTTTATCTTAATAAAATTTGGAGTATCTGTTTGGATATTATATACTACCGCTGCTCTTGATAATCGCTATTATTCCCTACCTACTTACTGTAAGCTGGACATTGTGCTGAGTGCTGGACATGCATTATCTCTTTTAAATTCCACCAGAACCCTGTGGGGTGGATAATAACATGAACCTTGTTTTACAAATGAAGAAAACCAGCCTCACACAGTTACAGGGAATTTCTTGGCTCACACAGCTGCTTCCGTCATGTAAGAGGTAGAAGTTGTGTTAGGAGCCGAGTCATTCTCATTAAAGTCCATCCTCTGGTACTCTGGGATGCTGTCTTGTCTTCCACGCGAGAACCTTTTCTATATCCTTTCTTCCAGGTAGATCCAAGGAAATGTTTTACTTTCCTCAGGAGGAGATATTAATTGAATTGGCAGCAAGCATTTATATACCCTTTCGAACTAACAGTGTCTGTCTCACGTCAAACTCGGTTCTGACCATCTGAAGAACATGTGGGGAATCAGCTATGGTGCCCACCCTCACAACACGTGTAGAGTGGCATCTCTCTTCCCGGCCAGTGAGAAAGTGGTGTTAAAGTGTCTTCCATAGAGCATGGGCTATGGCCGTAGTAGGATGAAGATGTTCTTTGTCTGTGGTCTGAGCTGTTCTGGGCTACCAGCAACAGAAGCCACACTGAGCAGCTTAAGTAAAAGGACAGGAATAGGGGCTCCTGGGTGGCTCAGTGGGTTAAAGCCTCTGCCTTCGGCTCAGGTAATGATCCTGGGTCCTGGGATCGAGCCCCACATTGGGCTCTCTACTCAGCAGGGAGCCTGCTTCCTCCTCTCTCTCTGCCTGCCTCTCTGCCTACTTGTGATCTCTGTCAAATAAATAAATAAATAAATCTTAAAAAAAAAAAAAGAAAAAAAAGAAAGGGATATTTCGTGGGAGGCTGGAGGATGGGACCTGTATGGGCCAAGGGCTCCTGAGAAAGAACCCCAGTTATTGGGTGCTTATATCACTTTCCTTGCCCTATGACCTCTTATTCCTGCCCCATAGCAGGGAGAAGCACATGCCCGAAGCCTCAGCTCTCAGGGAGACTAGTGAGAAGGGGTTTGGGCTGGTAGACAGGAAGCGAAAGAGCATGAGTAAACTAGTTGGTGAAATTCAGGGTTGGTTCTGGGAACAACAGGATTTTCCAGTTTAGTTCTTCTGTAGGATATTACGAAGGCTCACAGATCTGTATCGACATCCCAGTGTGGCTGTCCCAAGCTGGGAAACATAGGTAAACTTGGGGACACTTAGGCTGGGCTTCCATTTCAGTGTAGGGTTAATGGCAGGTTTTTAAAGTGCTCAGCTGAATATTTGATGTGCACAGGAATTGTCCAAGCCAGGGTGGACCTTGATTTTGGGTGGCCGCCCCTCACCCCCTGTGGACAGCAAGCACTGAAACAGGGCTGAGGGTCGCCAGCCCTGGAGGAGGCATGGAGCTGTGTGCACCAAGCCCACCCCTCTGTCTTCACTCCCATGTCCTCCCCTTAGGGCCCTTGAGGTTTTCCCTTGCACATGACTGGAGAACCCACTTTCCCCAGCCTGACCCTTGCCAGTTTTTAAAGGTGAATCCTTACCTCTCCCGGTGTGTCTTCCCCATTTCTAACTGCCTCTGGTTAACATGACCACCAGCCACCGTCTCTGGGACAGGGTCTTCACTCCAGTTCCCCCCAGGGTCACAGGGAAAGGAAATGAGGTATTGCCATGTGGGTGAGACCCTCGACCCAGCTTGGCCATCGATCACGGGGCCTCTCTGGTTCATGCCGTGTCCCTCCATTTCTAGAACAATGCCTAGCACACCCTAAACGCTGCATGCTGCATAAGTAAATGGAAGAAAGTGCATGGGTTGGAGTGTGCTCAGGAAGGGTAGAAACAAAAGAAAAGTTCAGGAGCCAGCTCTCAGTACAGTCCTTAGGTTGACAACTTGGTAACAGCGTGAAAACAAATTAAGCCAAAGAAATCCCTCCCCTGAGATGCTTCATTACTTTCCCCATCTAGGTGTGGATGCCATTAAGGCAAATTATTGCCTCTCAAATATTTTTAGCTCGATGCCCATTTCCGTCTGCATTTGCCTTAGAGGTACATGTTTTCAACTAAGTAATAGGACATACAAATTAAATGCAATTTCAAATTTAAACCTGTACAAGTGTCACTCACCAAGTCCCCCCTGATAGTCCCAGGGGGCTGCCCATAGCATTGTTGGAAAGTATATTACTGCACTTGGTTCCCATTATTTAGTCCAAGAGATTCTTATTAAAATAAAAGCCGGCAATAAGGTTAATATTTTATATACTGAACAGCCACAGTGGATGTTTGGGCCCTAACAAATAGATTTATTTCTCCTATATTTCTTCTCATTTGTGTTATTTTTTAAATTTTATTGTGAACACACTGACAGATACATAGAAACACCCACCTAGGACATTTCAAGATTAAAAGGTAGCATGTACTTATAAGCATTTTAAAAAAAATTAGAGAAAGGATGCCATATTCAGGAGTTCAGAATTCTGGCTGGATGCTGGACCCCAAGAACTGGGTACGACAGCCTTATATAACCTTGACCTAGGCACCAGGCTGGATGGTGAGGTGAGCACAAAGGGGTCTCACCCCTTGATGCTGTTACTTGAGACAATCGCTCTTGTCTTGTTTTTCTCCCAGTCCTGGCCAGCTGGGAGCGTGGCACACCCCTCAGTCTCTGGTTCTGGTCATCAGAGACTTTGGGTTTGCCTTCCATCTTACTTGGCACTACTAAGATGGGCCTGACATGGTTGCTCGAGACCACGAGTCCCTTCCTGGGGGGACTGTGCTTGCTCTCATCTACTTGCCCAGCGATAGTGCAGTAGGTGCAGTGTAGGTACCAGAGAAACAGGGCATTCTGGGAATCAGTGTGGGTTTAAGAACTGTGTTGCAGACGTGGGTCCTGAGCTTGCCATCAGCTGGTCCTCCTCCCTTCCTCTCTCCTCCATCACCCAGGAGCTCGGCCCACAGCCCCTGCGTGCTCTCGTGCCATTGTCTGTGCTTACCATTGGACACCTACCTTATTCCTCTGCTAACTGCAAAGTGCATCTTATTTATTTATTTATTTATTTATTTATTTTTTGTCAAACAAACATTGCAAGAGAACTTTGGCCCTCTAAAAAGTTGATATTCAAATGACTCACCGACATAATATGTTGCTGTAGGTGAATCACTGAACATCTTCGGTCTATTTTCTCATCTGGAAAATGAAGGGACTAGATTAAGGAACGGAACTTGTATCTTTCATGCCCTTGATTCTCTACTTCTGATTCCACAAGGGTCCGGGACTCCACACCACTAAAGCAAACAAGATTAAAATACGAATCCATATGGACTACCTATCTGACCTCTGTGGTTCTACATGGATGGAGACCTTTATGATCAGAAAAGGACTTCCTGGAAGAGGACCTCTTTTCCAGCTAGAGCAGATACAGCAGCTTGGAAACAAAGCACCCACTGATTGAATCACTGAGCAAGTTAAAAAAATGTTTATGGGGAGATCAGAAAGCCACTGGGTTCTAGGTTTACCAGGCAATGAAGCAAGAACATGACAGTTTAAAAAGATGGTGGGTGGGCAGGGGTGGGGGTAGGGGGGAGCAAGGAGCCCACTCATCCATTCTCTTGTTCCAAGTGCTTGCTGAGAGCCTGCTCTGTGTTCTAGATGCTTGTGTTACCAAGCTCCATCTAGGACATTTAGAAAACAGAGTTTAAAAAGCTTTCGGTGGGGTGCCTGGGTGGCTCAGTTGGTTAAGCGACTGCCTTCAGCTCAGGTCGTGATCCCGGAGTCCTGGGATTGAGTCCCACATCGGGCTCCCAGCTCCATGGGGAGTCTGCTTCTCTCTCTGATCTCTCCTCTCATGCTCTCTCACTCTGTCTCTCTCTTGAATAAATAAATAAATAATTAAAAAAAAAAAAAAGCTTTTGGTGTGTGTATGTGTGTGGGAAGGGTGAGGCTGTGATCCTTAAATGTTTTCTTTCTGTGTGCATAACTTTTTACACCCTTTCAGAGATGGTGGACACATAACGAGGCATTCGGCTTTTCTTATTTTATGTGACTAACATAAGCACTTTTCAGTTTTTACAATTACCATTCCACTCTACCAGAATTTAATTATTCTTTGGCTCTGTGATTGTTTGTATAGATTTTCCTTATTCCCTGTGTTTTATTAAAAATAATACTTCCTTGAAGATCTCTGTGAACTTAAATTTTATTTATTTTTAGATTATTTCCTTTGAATAGATCTCTCAAAATATTAAAATATTAGAGCCATTTTTTTCTATTTAACTCTCAGTTTTATGCAATATTGATTAATTCATCTCCATAGAAGATACAATCAGCATCTTGAGTTTTCTCAGCTCCTTTCCACCTTCCATAATTTCTTGTTCCATACAGTGTAATTTTGCTGTGTTGAGGGACTGTTGCCTTGCATGCTGCTGTCACGACTTTTCCAGAAGTCTGGTGGAAGTTTCTGATTTAGATGGATTCAGTACTCACTTCCAGTAATTTTATTTAAGTTTTCTCTTTCCTGAATATATTCTTTTGGCTTATTTTTGCCTCACTGGGTTTTATCATTGACTTTTTCAAAGGCACACTCTAATTCTATCTTCCCTGAAGTTTTTCACATTTGAGAACATTCTGCATTTTTAATGCTGTGCATATGGGTACGGCTACTAGTAACTAATATAAATTGTTGCTGTATTCTAATTAACACGTCATGTTAAGACGAGATCATAGAGAGGATGGCTATCAGGTATGACATCATGACTAAGTTCTCAGACGAGGGAGGCAAGGACACGTGACTTTGAACCCTGAAATTGCCACTCAGCAGGCTCAGTGAATCCGGGCAAGTGATCTAGTATCTCTGAGCATGGAGGTCCTCATCTGGAAAATGGGGCTGATCATGGAATCTGCTTGGTAAGGAGGCCCGAGTGATTATATAAGACAATGTCCATGCAGCATTTAGCGTGTGGTACATACCAGATAGATAGTAATAATGGTAATAACTCTAAACATTTCCAGATACATTTTCCTTAAACAGTTATTTAGTATCAGTGGTTTGTTGATATTACTGCTGTCACTCATCTCAAACAGCATTCTTTGATCATGATCTATGTGCCAGTCAGTAGACTGGGTGCTGGGGAGCCCACAAAAAATACATTAGGGTCTCTGCCTTCTGCCCCAGGGGCTCAGTATTCAGAGAAGATACACTATTACATTTGTACATTTGAGAATAGGAGGTATGGTAGTAATAGTAATACTAGCCTTTTTGTTTCTGAAGCTTTGGACAATGTGCTCTTTTCTTCTGCTGATGGAGAAAGGAGAAATAATAGTTACGTGTCCCCTGGCAGGGACATTGATCATGTCCCTCTCAGCACTATGGCACTGAGATAAAATGGGAACTTGGAAGCAGACAGGGACTTCCTTCAATGGTCTCACACAATACAAAACACCAATTTAAAAAATAAATACTTCCTGAAGAACATTTGAGCCCTGATCCTGGCACAAACTCATGAATAAAGCTTTGGGGGACACTTGGAAGCAAAGCAGGAACCTGCTTGAGAAGCTTACACATCAACATTACTTTCTGGAGTAAGTGTGCAGAGAGCTTACATTGCATTTCTGGGTTTCAAAACCCTAAGTTTGAGCCCCATCATAAGGGAAGTCATAAGAAAGAGACTCAAAGAAATTGCAGCTCTTAGAAGCTGTAAGTGACCTTCCCAATACTTAAAATCAGATCTTCAGTCCCCAGATGAATTGAGAGTCTGCTGGATGGGTGGGGTGGTATTGTCATATGTGTTCCTTCTTTCCATCTTAAAGTACTAAGGATTAGTGGGTGAGCACCCCAAAAATTTACCATCTGGCTGAACTCTCAGCTTCAGTAGAACAAGTTGCTAACCTCCAGGTAGAGGACCAACATAGTGGGTTTGTGGCAGGACCATGCTGGTGTTGAAGATTCACATAATTTCAAAGTAATTCTGTACCTACCCTTATTACCTTGCTTCATGCAGCTGGTTAGGGGTCTTGGCAGTATTAGTGGGGTCTTCCAGCCCCAAATACAAAGCACAATCCATGTCCCAAGTCAGTTCATTAGTTTGACAATTCATTAGTCCATTAGAGTACTATAAGGGACATTCTTTTCCATCTAGACTTTGAGAAATGGCACACATTGACCTCTTCATCTTGTTGACAGTCTTGGAAGCCTGAGCGAATGAAGCCAGTAGAGATGAAAATCATAACCTTACTTCTCTATGTCGCAAATAAACCAGATACTCTGTATGGAGTTAGCAATGTGCCTGAAACGGTTAAGTATGGCAAGTGTTCGCTAGATACAAAGGGGCCATTTGCAGATCTAGCTGGAATGTAATTGGCTGGCTTACATAGTCAATATATGGGTGCGCTTCCATGACGTGCTGCCAATGGCTCGTTTATCCAATGGGGCATATCAGAATCAAAGCATCATTCATTCTTGGAATGGCTTTCTCCCTAGCTGGCCCTCCCCCTTCACTTACTTGTTAGCTTCTGTCAGTTCCACATACTAAAACCTATTCTGCCTCCAGCTGCTTCTCTCTGTCTTGCTAATGGTATGGTAGAACCAGCCATCCCTATGGTCATGAGGTCAACAGTGGTGATATTGGTCTTGTACACTGAGTTTTCTCCCCTGGGAATCTCTCCCTATAATCTGTGATCCATACATAGACCTCTTAAAACCTCTCAGTAGCATCCCTTTAGTGAGATGCAAGTCCTTCTATGACTGGGCCACCTTCCACCAGTCCAGCCTCACCTTGCTCCCCTCCTCTCTCCGTTGCTCTCCTTCTGCTCCAGCCAGCCAGCCTTCTTTCAATGCCTAGAGTTGAGCGTGTTCCTACTCACCTCAGGGTTTGGCCCAGGTTCCTACTTACCTCTCTCTGCCCCAGATGCCTGACTTACCTGCTCTTCTACAAGTTAACTCCTACTCATGCTGAGATCTCAGCTGGACCATTATTTCTTCAAATCTTCCTTGAAAGTCAAACTAGATGAAGTCTCAGGAGACTTTCTTAGCGAACCCTATTTTTCCTTCCAGCTCTCATCACAGTGCATGCTTGTGAATTTGTGTGATTATTTAATGAATGTCTCTTTCCTCTACTGGGCAATGAACTTCCTGATGGCTGGGATGGTGTCTGCTTTGTTCACAGTGTTGTCCCCACCTCAGAATCTGGAAGACATTCATGGTTCGGTGAGGATGGGTTGAGGAAAAGGAAGAATAATTGAACTAGTCTGATACTTAAACATTTTGCTTTTAAATCCCACCGCCTAACATGACTTTCTGAAATAATCATAAAACAAGCTAACATTCCATGACTCTGCCATGGGTGTAATACCTGGGGTCGAACTAAAGAGACCAAGCGTGATCAGCTCACTCCAAGGACTGACAGGCCAGGAGGAGAGACAAAGCAGACAAATGTGCCCTCCAAGGGAGGATAGTCACTCTTTCCAATAACCATGGTCTCCACTAAAGCTAGTATTATGCTGCTCTGTAATGATCTCTTTCCATGTTTGTCTTCCCCATGAGGCTGATGATTCCTCCGTGGCCAGAACTATCTGGTATTAATATTTGTGGTCTCAACAATTTGTGGAGGGAGGACCGGGTATGCAATGAGTAGTCAATAAATATTTTACACACATGAATATACATGAATGAATGAGGACCAAGTAATATGGAGCATTAGTTGGGGCATTCTTTTTCATTCTGCATATATTTTTTAATTTGGAGAGAAGTTACAAATTGCAAAGTTGTATAGGACATTTTCAGTTGTGAGCTTATAAACTCTCACTTGCACTCAACCGAGTCCTGTAGATAGAATCCGTCTCTCCTCCCCCAATAAGAATGCAGATGGCCTAATATTAGCATATTAAAAATACACATTCCCATGGGCCATATTATATATATAAAATGGTAACTCTTATCTTCTAATTCAGAGCCACTCTCTTTGCTTCCAGATGTCCCCTTTAGGTGCTGTCCTTGAAACTGAGGCACAATCAAGATGCTTGATGAAGCTAAATGCTTCACTGATCTAAACAAAAGGCAGTTTGAAGATGTCTGGTTGGCACCAAGGGAGGGGAGGGATCCTAGGAGAGATATGTCACATGCTTCCCTCCACTTTTTCTTTCTTTTCCCTCCCCCCCGCCCTTTCTTGACTAGGGGAACTGAGAGGTCTGTGTGGGAGAAGGGGAAGTTATTTCTTAGATGATTCTTTCTTTCTTTCTTTCTTTCTTTCTTTCTTTCTTTCTTTCTTTCTTTCTTTCTTTCTTCTTTCTTTCTTCTCCTAAGGACTGGGGTCAGGAAGAATCCAACCCAAGGGTAGTTGGAGGGAAGAAAAATAACAAGGCACAGGAGTGTCTGGGGACCACAACATTGCTCACATCCTCTATAATCATCAGCGCATGGCTTGGCTGTCTTGGTAATTTACATAATACCGTCCTGACACCTTCACTTCAGTTATCCATCACGACCGCTCTGAGTCTTCCTTCTTGGCACACGCCTGCTGGCTCTTTCTCTCCCCCTTGGTCTCTCTCTCTCCCTCTCCTTCTCTCTCCCATCTCCCTTGTTTTTCTTCTTCCCTTTCTCCTCTTGCCTCTTGCATGTTTATGTCTCTCTTTCTTCCTCTCTCCGTTGGTGCTTATGTTGATTGGGCCAGGCAAAAAGAAGAAGGGGGGGGGAATATGACTTTTGAATCACTTCTTGTTCAACTCACAGACATTTGGTAAATGATGAAGCACCGAGTTGATGAAGATGGGAAAAATGCAGAACAGAGCTCCTTTTTTTGTGTGTGTAATAAATAGCATCACTGGGGTGGGGGAAGGGAGTTATTTTAATGAATTTATACATGAACACTCTGGGGGAAATGAGGTCTTCAGTTTATACATTGTTTTGAACATAAATCAGTTTATACTTTGCATTGAACATAAATTTGAAAATAGAGAAAAATTGGACACTGAGTATTCAATTCATCTTTCGCTATAATTCAAAGAGCCCATAAATAAATAAATCCAAGAGTCACATGCACCTAGGACTATGATCAAGGCTCTGGGATGATGATTTTTTGAGGATGTTTCAGTCAGTTCTATTGATATGGTTAGGCCACAAGAAAATGGAAAAATAATCAGAGGGATCGATAGTTTTTCCTCCTCATACTACATTTTAGGGAAAAAGAAATGGTTGGAAAGTTATATATAAAAAATATCCAGAGAACCTGTTGCATTGAACACATATTTTGGTCTTATTAATCTACAATGAAAGTTGTTATGAACTGTTTGACAAAGACTGAAGAATGCCAAGGTCATTGGGATGAAATGTTATACATTTCTGAATTTTATGCATATCTGAATTTTAAACAAGAAAATGATTGCATTGAATTCACTCTAAAGGTTTTTCATGAACTTTATTCTCTCCTTCTTTCCTTTTTTAATGTCTGTTTCACCCCACCACTCTCCCTTATGTTTTTTTCCTCTTTTATTTTATTCTAGAATAGACAGTACAGATAAACAGTACAAGCTTTCAACAATTGTTTCTTGAAAGGCAGACCTGATGTTTTAGCCCTTTCTGTAAAGTCTTTTAAAAAGAAAGACTGATGCTTAGACCCCCCACCGAGACAAAAGGAATTGGAGTTTCCAAATGCAGAGCAGCCACTGGGTTCTTACATGTTCTAATAACAAGCTTTCTATATGTCTCCACTCTCCTCCATTTCAATTTTCCCCATGCCCTTCTGGAATTTTCCAGAAACTTCTCTGTTGATGGTGTGGTGTTAGTAAAGCAGTCTCTGATAGGTTTAGTTTTTTCAGTGCAAAAGATAAGTCATTAATAGGGCCTTATCCTCATTTGTAGGGACTTGTGGCAACCTGCACCAGGCATCATGCTAAGAATTTCACTTACATTATCTCGTATGTATTCACAATTCTACCTGTTAGGGACTACGATTTCCTTCCATAAGGGATGGGGGAGATAGTAAATTGTCCAAGTTCACTCAACCAGGAAGATGCAGATTAAGGATTGTAAGCAAGATAACAAAGAGACAAGGCACCTTGTAGGTATCAACAAATGATGTCTGTTTGATATAATAATTACTATTTTTGTCCCTCGGATCTTGCAATGAGACACTGTAGATAACAAAAGAAAACTGGGAGGTAGAAAGCACCAGGGAGTAAGTTTACCTGTGGTCAGTGGATGGATCAGCTCAGAAGCTTCCTGAGATCATGCTAAATTTATTTCCTTTGTGTATCATCATCCTGGGACTGAGTTTGATAACTTTACTGGAACTCAGCCGACACTTGCTACGGTGAATCCCATCCTAATTGCAGAGAGCCAGGCTGTGCTGGGTTTCCTGCAGGGACATCATGTGATGCTCAGCCCACCAGCTCTGTGGACCTAGCAGTCAGCTCTTGCATATCTCTGTGTATAAATATCCTTGTTTCCTCCTCTTGCTTTTTTTTTTTTTTTTAATAATGACAGAAAAAGGCCCACCCACTTCTGTTTCTCACTAGCCAACTTGACCACTTCTGGTGAGAGGCAAACCAGAGACTGTGGCAAAAACTGCAGTCATCTTGGTGTATTAAACTCAGATGCTAAAGCCTCTGTCTCCATCATTGGGCAGGACCCCTCTACAAGTACAGACTATGTTTCCATCCACTTAGCATCGACCCTACTGAGCAGACTGCCTTCAAGAAGGCTGTCTTCAGGTTGCAGAATGATACTGGCCAAGGGAAGCAATCAACAGAGACCATCTGGTATTCCTAACCATGTAGCCCAGGATCTAGCAGAGCTTGATGCATAAGGGAAATATAATTATTACTTATGCAACCTGTGGATAAATGAGCAGAGGCATGGAATGTGTTAATATTTCCAAGTGTGACCTCACTGGCAGAAATCCCACTGGATAGGTCTCTCAAGAGCTCCTTCTGGAGCAAACTGTATGTGTCCCCAAAGAAGGTTAATATCTATATTCTCCATTCCTACCCTGCTTCACATTTCTGCTTGTACACCCAGATGGCAGAGATCCCAAACAAAACACAGAGTTTGTAATGCAAGAAGGGAAAATTATGAGCCAGAAAGGCTAGAAGAACCACCACTTAGCTGAAGGGAAGTTTTCACCAGGAGTCTTGTGTATCAACACAATAGAATATTCCCATGCCTCATCATTTCCTCTAGAAGCTTCTATTTCTCCGACATCAGTTCATGTCAGAGCATCCCATTTCTATATTGCGTGTCATTGTCTGCTTGAGATAACTTTGTATACCTGTGTCCGTTTACTTTCACTTATTCGTTCAGTAAAGTACTTCTTGAGGGCCAACTAGATTTCAGGGTTTTGTGCCAGATATCCTGCTAGCTATGATGGGAGAGTCTGGTTATTCGTTGTTGCTCTGAGCAGAATGCAGAGTCCATAAGATCAGGGATCCTAAGTATGCCTCAGTCGTCACCTGGCATTCCTACCAGCACCTGCTACTTGGCAGGTGCTCAATAAACACTTTGCTGGAGGAACATAGGATCCAGGAACATAGTGATCTAGGCTGGATGCAGAAATGATGCAGAAATGGCCTCTGCCTTGCCCTAAAGGTGATCACACTCTATGAAGTAGCACTTCTATCTAAACCACAGCATGCGGAACTGCAGCAACTTACCAAGTGTCACTGTAGAGATATGCCATCAATATTTAACTGTTGGTGTTGGCAAACACTTCCCCTCCATGCTAATGAGCCCCTGGGAGTCAGGGATCATGTCAAACTCATCTCTGAATTCCCTACAGAGCCTTCCACAGGGCCCTGCCCCAGTAGGCACCTTATAAGTGCTGGTGATTTGACATTTGAATGGAGTCTTCCAGTCCACTCCAAGTCAGAACACCCAGGGCTAAATGTAACAATGTAACAATGTTGACCAAAGATAGCAACAAGATAATACAGTAAGACTGTGTTGCCACGTATTGGTTCTTACTCTGTACCAGGCACAAGCTAAACACTGTTCCGACGTGTCATTTTATCATGACAGTGTGCTGAGTGGCTACATTCTCGTGTATAGGATCTGACACTTGGCTGAGTTAAGGCATGTCTGCCCTGGTTATACAGCCGGGCAGTGGCAGACAGGATCCTGAACCCCAACGGATTATTTTCAGAGCGTGTGATCTGAACCAGGCAAGAACGTTGATCCTCCACACAAATGCGGACAGACACTTACACGGGAGTGGGGGATGGGGTGAGGTGGGGAGAACCACTGTCATCCAGTTGCCTTTTCAGGCAGGACCAATCCACGTCCCCATACTTCCAAGAGTTTCAACATAGTCCCGTATCTTCATCTATGTATGATATCTGGGTGGTGCTTTTTAAACGCCTTTATTTGCACAATTGTTTAGCATTTGCTATAAAACTCTCAGCTCCCTGCTGGAATGCTCATGATCTAATTGTGCACGGAATATGTTATTTTTTTTCCATTCCTAATAAAACTACAAAGCTGGGCAGAATCCACCTGGAATTTACATGCAGCAAAGAATTCTCATCAAACAGGTAATATTGTGCTCCTGTCGGTGGTAGTTGTACTGGATTCTATTAGCACTTAATTAAATGACATTGATAGAAATGCCCCCCACTTGGCAATAGACACACAAAAAGAAGTAAAGAAAGAAGGGAAGGAAGGAAGGAAGAAAGGAAGGAAGGAAGGAAGAAAGAATACCAAAATTACGGGAGCATTTGTGACAGGTGCCTTCTGTTTCCATAAGGTTGTGTTTGGACATCGTTTTTCAAACATACAATCTGCAAATCCAGAAAAATTGGAGGCCCTTAACTCTCCCAGCGGCTTTTGTTGTTGTTGTTCTTATATCTGAAGTTATGAAGTTACTTGATTAAGATTGGAGTTTATGCTATAAATTGAATTAAGGCACAAATATATACAGTTCATTTTGTCTTTTAGCACTGCCTCATTCTTACTTTCTCCTGTGATAAAGAAAACCATTAGCTCCTGTCAGAACCGCAAGGAAGGAGATCATTTTTATTGAAATAAGAAGGAAATGATAGTGTCAGGCACTGAGTCCGAGCGATAAAATATTACATCTAATAAACATGCTACATATGGGATTCGACAAGGGGTCCTTGAGTTACGGGACAACAGAAGCTTCAGAAAAACAATAACATTAATATTGAAAAATAATGGCTAGCACTTCCATCTTGGAGAAACGTGCATTTTAATGAACAGGAGGGAAATTCAGGGATCTCTGAGAAAGCATCTTAATGGTATCTAGCATACGGGAAGATTGTCGTAGGTGAACCAATGAGATGCCAAGCACGGATGTCCGAGATAATTGTGAATCCAGGGGGTAAAAAACAACAGCAACACACAGGAGACTTTACTGAGAGGCAGGTGGCATTTAAAACACTGCAGGGTAGCAAATGGAGGTATAGACAGGGGAGTGCAGGTTAGGATGGGGAAGAGGAGTCAAAGGAACAGGTTCCTTGTGGCTGTCTGATGGGTATGTCATAAGATGTCTGGGTCTGTTCTCAGTGGCACAGGGCTGCGCCTGATGAATGACGACTGTTTTAGGGATGGCCTGAAGGTGGAGGGTGAAGGTTCACTGCCACCGTCAGGGGCCCAAATCAGTTCCCATCTCTCTCAGGGGAACATTCAGCAATGTCTGGAGACATGGTGCATTGAGGGTGTGGTGGTGGGGGACTACTGGCCTCAAGGGGCCAGGGCTGCTGTTGAACATCCTCGTAGGGTCCAACATCAAGGAAGGGTTATTTGGCCCCAAATATCAATAGTGCCACGGTTAACAAAAATCTACTTTTTCATTTCCCAACCAAAAGAGTCCCATTGACTTAAAACCAACTCCCACCCAGGGTGCTTGTGAGCATACGTTCCCTAAATACTCTCTTGTTCTGCACGCCCAGCTTCCGGGATAGGATGGCATGGTCCACCTGAGACCATCTTTGGTTTCCTCCCAGGATCTAGCTCTCCACTTCGCTCACCAAGGATTTTATAACAAAAGAAATCCAGGATTATTATTCAAAATGTCAAACACTGCAGCAATCAATGAACAATGGTAACAGTGTACACTTATTGGGTACCTCTGTGTGTCAGCCTCAGAGGTTAACACTTTGCCTTTGGATTATCTTCAATTAAGCAGATAAACCTGCAGTCAAGGTGTTCTCCTCCCCAAACCATAGCGGAGACATTCACAGGAAGGTATAGAGCTCGTGAAGCACACAGCAGGGATTCGATATAATTCTGTCTGACCCCAAAGCTTGATCTGTTTTGAGCTAACTCAGAGGTTCTCAGCCTTGGTAGTAATAGCACATGGACTTCTGTAATATTTTGCAGGGGGTGGTGATGCTGTTTTATGCATTCTAGGGTGTTCCCTGACCCCTACCCACCAGACTCCAGTAACGCCCCAGCCCCATCATGACAACTATAAATATCTCCAACCAAAAATGTCTTTTGACATTGCCAAGTATCCCCTGGAGTTCCAATTGCCTCTGGTGTATTTTAGGATTTCCTCACTGAAACACCACTAGACACTCCAGGGACAGTAAATGGTTAACCAGTCACTATAACATTAGTCAGCATTAAGAAGAAAAAAAAAAAATTCTTTGCAGCCTTCCTCATTCCCTGCCATTGAAAATGCATCTGCTTTATCTGTAACGTGCATGGACTTGAGGCGTTTTGCCATTGATTGCTTGTTTCCCAGAAAACACTGGGAAAATCCCACACGTGTCAGAGTCAGGCCTTTGTCCGGACTTGGCCTGAGCGATAGTTTCTTGTCTGTCTTCTGGGCATGACTTCCTAATGCATTTGAATACAGAAACCACAGCAAAACTGCAGTGTTTACGTAGCAGCTGCTATGGGACCAGCTCTGGGCTTCCCTTGATTTGTCAGTGATCGCGGCGTGTGGATATCCGCATCCACGTTTTGCTGGAGTGAAGTCTGGCCAGAAGTTAAGGAACTGGCACCCGATCGTGCACCCTGCAGAAGGGCAAGAGGACTTAGACTCAGAAGCCCAGGGTTGCTCTGTCAACGCTGTTCTTCCTCTGATCTCCTGATGCCCATGACGCATGCCTGTAGATACTGCCCGATTCTCTCTGATTAAAGAACAAAATGGGTTGAAAGTAAGTGATGGATGAATGAGGATTTTATCCTTTTCTCTCCGCTTTAGATGTCTTTGAAGATTTCTGTAAGGAAACATGTTGAAAATTATCCTTTCCACATCCTTATAGAAAATAAAAATCGTGCATCTCATGCTTGATTTGAATCTAAGTGCCTGAGTATTGTTTTTCACTTGCCTGGTATTTATTTTAAATGCCAACTGAAAAGATTTCTTTCTTTCTTTATTCCTTCCTCTCTCCCTCCTTCTCTCTCTTTCTTCTTTCCTTCCTTTCTAACTTCCTTCGTTCCTTCCTTCCCTCCTTTCTCTCTCTCTCCCTTTCTTCTTTCTTCCTTCCTTTCTTTTTTCTCTTTCCTTCCTCCCTCCCTCCCCTCCCTCCTTCCTTCCTTCCTTCCTTTCTTCTCTCCTTCCCTCCTTCTCTCTCCCTTCCCTTCTTCTTTCCTTCCTTTCTCCCTTCCTCTGTTCCTTTGTTCCTTCCTTCCCTTTCTCTCTCTCTCTCCCTTCCTTCTTCCTTCCTTCCTTTCTTTTCTCTTTCTTTCTTTCCTCCCTCATTCCCTCCTTATCCCTCCCTCCCTCCTTCCTGCTTTCTTTCTTTCTTTCTTTCTTTCCTCCCCTTTCCCTCTTCCGTCTGTCTTTCCTTCCTTTCTTCCTCCCTCCCTCCCTACCTTCCTCTCTCTCTTTCTCTTTCCCTCCTTCCCTTCCTTTCCTTTTTCCTTTTTTCTCTTCTGGAGAAGTTTCAGTCTTGGAGGAAAACTTGATGTAGATGACTCAATGAGCCATGAACTTCTTGAAGATGAAAGTCATCTCTAACCTTGGTCTTTATAGCCTGTTGTTTGTCTCCCCTCATCCAGGAGCAGCTGCTTGGCACCTGCTGCCCAGGATTCTGTCTTCCTCACTATCGATGGCTGAGCTGTCCATTGCACGGGACTGCAGACAACCAGATAACCAAGAAAAGATTTCAAAGGAGACTCACAGACATGTTACCTCACATTCTGCTCATTATTTAAACTTTGAGAAAAAGAGACACATGGTATGGAGGAGTGGGGGAGGGGCAGCCATTGGCCTCTGAATATTTCACGTACATGTCTCTGTCCAATGGCATGAGAAGAGGTAAGGGAATGAGAATTGTGACCTCCTTGAGTAATCAGACCCAGGAAATTGCCCATTTGTCCCCAAATGAAAGCAGGGGCATGGGCTGGGAATATTACATGCAAGTTCTGTTAATCACATACACACAGTCTTCATCACCACAAGGGACTAAAACTAGACATTTTGAGTATAAACAGCATCTTTCTAACCTGACAGCTATTTGGAAGATTAAAAATAATTGTTTGTTTTAACCCGACTTGAGAAGACAGTGCCCCTTCTTTCTCTGTCTCCATGCCGCAGACCTTGCTCTGCCCTTGTAAATGAAGACTTAACCACCTTTAGGTTGCCTTGATCCACGATCCTATTGAGAAGAAGTGTAGAAGTGTCGAAGAAGTGTGGCACTTAAACACTGCATCCTGCCAGGTTCTCTGTCTGACTCCAGATGTGATCTCATCTTCAGTGAATCTGAGCTTCTCCAGGGTAGTACATTATCTTGGTCCATTAGGGCTGCTGCAACAGAGGGGCACAGACTGGGTGGCTTGGAAGTGATACGAATGGAGTTCTCATAGTTCTGGAGGAAGGCTGGGCCATCAGGGATCAAGGGATCAGCTTGGTTGGGTTCTGTGAGGCCCTCTTCCAGGTTATAGGCTGCTTACTTTTCTCTATCCTCACATGGTGCAAAGAGGGCCAGGAAGCTCTCTGGGGTCTCTTGCATAAGGGCACTAATCCCACTCATGAGATCTCTACCCTCATGACCTGATCTCCTCCCAAAGGGCCCACCAACAAATACCATCATACTGGGGATTAGGCTGTCAGCATATGAAAATTTGGGGGTGGGACACAGACATTATTTTATTGCAGATGTGTTCTGGGGGAGCTCTCCAAATTATGTTTTTCATGTATTATTTCAAATCTATCCCTTGCTCCTATTGTGCATCCAATGCTGTGTTATACACCACAGGAACAGAAGGAACCGCTGCCATTATGACAACCACTAGCTGTGATTGCAGTAATGACTCAAAAGCTTAGTGACCCACAGCCAGAGGGGAAGCTGGGGAGGCCGCAGGAAGCTCTAGAAGGTAGAGTCCTTCTACTAGAGTACTTCCACTGTCAACCATCCAAGGCAGGAGTAGAAGAAAAGCACTTTCAGAGGAAAGCTGAACGGGGTCTTTATTGGAGGGGTGGGGGTAGGGGAGAAAAAGCACTGTAGGTGGAGGTGTGATAGGAAAGGGTGCAATGAGAGGCAGGTCATGGTCCAGGACTTGCAGTGAGTTTCAAACAGTAAATAGGGGAAGGGCAGCTGGAACAGGAGCTAGAAGAGTCTCAACCCTTCCCCAAAGCCCAGACCCCAAAGGCTATAGGAACCACTGAACAGACAAGCTCAGTAGGGGTAGGTCTATACTGGGTATGGTCTTTGTTTCTGACAACTTTATTGAAGTCTAGTGGATATGCAAACTGTCCATTTTTTTTAAGTGTACAACATGATAAATTTGGGCACCCTCCCTGAAGCCATCACCACAATCAACATATCTGCACCATAATTCCCCAAAACAGTCTCTCCCTCTCATCCCCAGGGGCTCTACCTGCAGTTGAGAACACATGTACTTTCCATCACCAGACCAGTTTACTCTTCTGTATTTGTCTTCCACTCACCATATTTATTTCAAGATTCCTCCATGGTGTTGAGTAGTTCATCTACGAGATTGGTAGTTCATCTTTTTGCATTTCTGAGCAGGAATACATTTCTATGGACTTGCTGTTTATCTGTTCACCGACTGATGGGCATTGGAGTTGTTTCCAGGTTTTAACCACGATAAATAAAGTTGCTAAAGACACTGTTCAAATCTCCATCTACATATGCTTTTCCTTCTCTTGAGTAAATAGGAATCCGAGTCCTATGATAGGTACGTATCTCACCTTTAAAGAGATTGCCCAACTATTTTCCAAAACATTTGCACCATTGCATAGTCCATTGGCAGTGTCTGGGAGGTCCAGTTGCTCCACATTTTCTTCAATACTTACTATCATCAGTCTTGTAAGTTTTAGCTGCCTTGGAGTGTAGAAGATTTTCTCTGGCTGTTTTTAAGATTTCTTTTTTTATAACTGATTTTAAACAATGTGTTTATGATAGACCTCGGTGTGGTTTTTCTCATATTCCTTGTGCTTGGGGTTTGTTGAGTCTTTTGGATCTGTGGATTTATAGTTTTATCAAATTTGAAATTATTTGACCAATGTTTTTTCAAATATTTTTCTGGACCCTAATAGTAAGCAACCTCTGAGAGTCCCCCAAAGTCACCATCTCCTGACATTCACCTTCTTGCCACGGTCTCTCCCCATGCTCTGCCAGGGACAGCTACAATATGGCAGACACGATGTTACATCGTTTCCAAGATTAACTGATAAAGTACGATGTGAATTATGTTTTGCTCTCCCTTTCTCTTACCTGGGAGAAGTGAGGACACCCAACTACCCCAAAGGGGAGGCCTGTGTGGAGAGGAACCGAGGCTGCCAACAACTGTGTGAGTGAGCTCTCAGCAAACCCTGCCTCAGTGGAGACTTCAGATGCCTTGGGCTCAGATGCAACCTCATGAGAAACCCTGGGCCTGAAACTTCATTAAGATGTGCCTGGATTCTTGACCCTTGGAAACTCCATGAGATAATAAATGTGGTTTTAAGCTGAGTTGCAGAGTTACTGCTTATGCAACTGTAACGTACAAATCCAGTGCCTCTCCCTTTCTTCCCACTCCCTGCACACGTCAGGCTGATGAAACCATCCCACAGCTCACTGTTGCTTGCTGCATCACCCTCCTCACCCCCTGTCTTGTTTCTCTGTGTTTTATTTTGGAAACTCTCAATTACTTTGATTACAAATTCAGTAATATTTCCTTCTGCGATATCTAATCGTTGGCTAATCCCATTCACTGAATTTGCTAGTTTAGACAGTGTGGTTTCCATATCATCTTTGTAAAACTTAAAGCATTTAATGGAGGTATGATTGACATAGGAAAACCTATACCTACATAGGTAATCTAGACAAGTCTGGAGATAAGTAAGCATCTGTGAAGCCAGCACCACCGTTGATGCCCTAAACCTATCCATCACCTCCAAAAACCTCCTCTTGTCCTATTACTTCTTTATTATTGTTTGTGATAAGGATGCCTACCATACAATCTACCCTCTTAGCATAGTTCTAGCTGTGCAATATGGTAAGTATTGTTATCTGCAGGGTAGGCACGTGCTGTCCCTGACTTGCTCATCTGAAAACAGAAATGTGGGCCATGGGTCAAAGGGCACAAAGACACTGGCTTTCATCTCCAAAATCCTGATTTGGTCTTTTATATTTCTATGTCTCTACTTAATTTTTTGAAAGTAAGAAATATAGTTATAATTGTTTTTAATATCCTTTTCTACCAATTCTGTTATGTATGTCTAATGTATGTATACATAATTTCCAGGTCAATTTTGATTAATTTTTCTCCTCATTATCACTTATATTTTTCTTTCTTTCTTTTTTTTTTTTTTTTTGGCGTGCCTGGTAATTTTTTATTGTGTGCCAGTCATTGTGAATTTAGCTGTATTAGGCATTGAAAATTTTTGTATCTGAATAACTCTTTTTGGACTTTATTCTAGGATTCTAGGACCTGGTTATGTGACTTGAAAAAAAGTATGGGTCTTTACACCTTCTTAAAATGTTATTAGGTGGGCAGAGCTGTATTCAGTCCAGTGCTAACTGCCCCACTGAAGTAAAACTGTACTGAATATTTTTTTAAAGATTTTATGTATTTATTTGACAGAGAGATAGAGAGCACAGTAGGCAGAGCAGCAGGCAGAGGGAGAGGGAGAAGCAGACTCCTAGTTGAGCAAGGAGCCTGATGCGGGACTTGATCCCAGGACCCTGGGAACATGACCTGAGCCAAAGGCAGAAGCTTAATAACTGATCCACTCAGGCACCCCTGCTCTGAATATTCTGACACTCTGAATTATGAGTTTTCCACTCTGGCTGGTGGGAACAAAAGCTGCATCTGGTAACCTCCAAGGACCTTTCCCTCCAATCCTTTCCAGTGGCCATTTCTCCAGCCTTGGGTACAACGATCAGCTCTCTTCTCAAGACTAGAGAGACATCCTTCTTGGAATTTTTCTCTCTGAAGTTTTCTCCTTCCTATTTCCGTGCCTTGCAAACTCTGGCAGTCGTGGTTCCCTGGCTGCTCAGCTTCATTGCTACAACTGAGAAAGACTCCCAGCCTCTGCCTCAGTGTCCCCATTTTCTGAAAGTCTAAGTGGTAAGCTGGGGAAATTGTGGGGTTCACTTCACTTCTGACCCTATTTCAGGGATGCCTGCTTTTTTGCCCCATGTCAATGTGCTTAAAACTTGTCTCATATATTTTAACTTCTTTTTTCTTCTTTTTCCCCAGTTTTTTCAGGTAAGAGTAGAAATATGATCCCTGTTACTCCTTGTTGAAAATGGTCATGTTTCCATGTGCTTTTTGAAAGATCTCCAACTGCTGTATGTATCAGGGTCTAGGATAGTCAAGCTGGAGGCTGCTCATCCTTTTGGAGACCACTGTAATTTCTTCACAGGGATGCAAGCATTTGCATTAGGCTTGGAAGGTCAGAAAGGGGAAGGGTGGTGGAAATGTGGAAATATAAGGAAGTTAGAACTCCTTCTGTGATCGGAGGTAAACAGTGAGTGAGGAACAAAGAGTGAGTCTCAGTTTTCTGACCTGCTTGGCCTGGTGAGTCATTTCCAGCTTATATGCTATTCTGAAGGAACTCTTCTGACTCCTTCTTGGGACAAGCCAAGGACTTCAGTTTCCCTGATCTGCTTTCTGATTATGCCATTGCACATGGTAGGAAAATGTTTAAGAGAAATGCACTGGAGTGTGGAAAAGACATAATAAAGTCCTAAAAGGAATATGAAAATAAGTGAATATTATCTAAAGTGGAAAAAAATGCACTTCAACAATAGAGCTAATCAGTGCAGTCCCCTCTAAGAATTGAACAAGAATCTTTCTGTTTCTAGATAACCACTTCATCTCGACCATTGTTGGGAATTTTCTTTTTTATTGCATATTCTTCTGCTATTATTTCTTCCAGAGACTTAATCTTATCTAAATTAAAAAATCACACACCTTATTAATTAAAACACCAGTTGAGAGCAATTGATAATACATGTAAGGGAAAGCAAACATCTTTTCTACAAATATTTCTCCTCTTGATTCTTTAGGTGCTTATTATTTAAGCTTTGGGAAACCACTTTATGTTCTAATCCAAACTGTAATTAATAATCACCACTTCCATGTGCACAACAGTTCATAGTATAGGAAGCACCGCTCTTACCCATTATTTAATTTCATCTTGTAACCATCTTATGAAGTGGGAAGGGCAAGGACTAATCATCCCCACATTACTGAGGAGAAAACTAAGGCTGCAAGGAATGAGATGCTCTTCTCAGTGTCACACAACTGGTGACTGTCAACATCTGACCCCAAATTCGGTGGTTGTGCCATTCCATCATGCCCCAGCTGAACAGTAAGGAAATTTCATTTTTTTTTTTTCTGAGTGGGATCTAGCTCTTGACATGATTCTAAGCTGCTGAAACAGGCGAGTAGAATCACTAACAACAGGAGAGTTTAGGGAAGGAAAACACTGCTTCTTTCCGAGTCTGTGAATGACAGTTTGATGGCTCTATCAGTACAACTTCAAAACCAAAGAGAGGAGAGTCAAACCATCGTGTCTTACCAGTTATTTGGTGTCATGCAAGGCAAATAAGAAAGAATACATCTCAGTCGTTCTTGAAGTGAATTAATTTTTTTGGTAGAGAAGTCAGTCAATCTAGGTTTGAGTCTATAAAACAAGGGGCTTTTACTAAAAATCACAGGGCAATGTCTTTCTCTTGCTTTTAATGTATGTCATGGATGGCCTCTCTGCAGCAGGTTCCCAGACAGTCTCTGCAATCGGCCTGCCTGGATGGATCTTTTGGGTTCAGACTCAGTCCCAGAGCAAGCTCTAGTTATGGTCATAAGGCTTTTCCTTTCATGCCACAGAGATGTCTCTCTCTTCTGGACCACCTGACACCAAGTCCTCAAGGTAGTGAGGGCCTAAAGTCCATTTGAGTTTCCCCTCAAGCAGGTGCTCATGGCATTGGCATCACCTTCGTTCTTTATCGGGGTGCTGGAGGACCCGGGGACCAGACTGTGATGACCTTGGAGTCAAATCTTGAAATCAGCAGTTGAAAGCCAGATGACTTTGGCATGTTATTTAATCTCTCCAGGCCTCCTTTATCATTAAATGAGATTAAATGAGTAACTTTATTATTAAATGAGACGTTGTGTGGAGAACTCAAATCCCAGGTCCTCCTGTGATGTTGTCTCAGCACAGTGTTACATTCAGCAAATTTCAGCAACTAAAAGTAGATGAAAGTTCTTCACATCTTGTTTATCCTCTTCAGGAAAAGTCAAAGCAGGATCAATACATAACCAATACACCACAGATACCTAAAAATTCCACTTCTCCCATCAATATCACATTTTCATTCCCCAACCATTCATTCTCAATATTTTCCCTCTTCTGGTTGCAATTCCAAACATTGCCCACACATCACACCTGTTCCTGTTCTCCACCCATTCTCTTGCTCTTTGCCACATGATCATTTCTGGCATGTTCTGTATATTCTCTTCTTGTCTAATCCCCAAATTTTATATAACAAAGAAGAGCCCTTGATGTCACCTCACAGGTGGGGATATTCTCCTTTATAAGTCAGAGTAGTGGGTAAGATCATTGTTAATCATTCATCAACAATTATGGTAAAAATATACTAATTTTTGTGTGTACCTGATGTGATAAACACTTGGTACTGTGCCTAGCCCTAAGGTAGAACTCCATATTGCACATGTCATTGTTTTAACAGCCTCAGACAGACTTGCCATGACTGTCCTCAGCATGTATATGCCCCATCTCCCCACACAGACAACAGGTCCCTGGGAATCTAGGACCATGTTGAGAAGCTTATTAAATTCTTAGAACAAGAACCTTTCTCTGATGAGTGTAGGTAGTCCAGAGATGGGACATTCATTCAAAATAATATGGTATTCTTACTGAATTTCAAAAAAAAATTGGGTTGACTCTCAGGATTATATAAAGAAGACACATTCACATTCAGCTGATCTACTTTCAAGGGTGTTACAGGCTAATAAAAGGGA
Source organism: Meles meles (assembly GCF_922984935.1). Classification (NCBI taxonomy): domain Eukaryota; kingdom Metazoa; phylum Chordata; class Mammalia; order Carnivora; family Mustelidae; genus Meles; species Meles meles. The sequence continues at coordinate 145,240,107 of NC_060071.1, read as the reverse complement.
TCCATGTAACAACAACAAACAAACAAACAAACAAACAAACAGAACCCCCTTGAGGCATACTTTTTAATAGACTATAGGTAGATGTCTCCCAGATGAATTCTACCAGACTGGTGTGGCCATCCTCAACTGCCATGAGTACTGGCTGCTAATGGCTCCCAGTGTCATGCTTCCCCAGGAAATGATCATGGCCAATGGGCTGGTCTTGTCCCGTGATGCCTAGAGGAGTAGACCTCTTCTCACTCGTTAATCAGGACATGGCCTATTGCTAATGAATAGGTGATACGGGCCTAAAAACCTAGCCCCTGACTTCACAGTGGGACAACTCATGCCCCAGAATTCCCCATGGAATCAGTCTGAGCCTGGACTTCAGCTGAAACCACGTCTTCCTAATAAAGAACCACCTTTTGAACCCCTTCCTTTAAAGGTTTTATCTGAGAGCTCTCCTTCAATAGATTATCTGAAAAAGAATCCCCCATCTGGCTTTGAAGTTCAGAAACCTGACACAGTATTATAATATAGCTCAAGGCGTGGTGGGCAGGGAGGAGAGAGGACTACTGCTTAAGACACCTGGGGAAACTTTTCAGAGCAAGACTACTTGCATTTTATTCTGAAGGTCGCATTGGAGTAAGGATGGTAGGCAAGGGCTGGTATATGTTAAGTACCTATGAAGACCGCACACGTCATAGCTACTCAAGATTAATTTACACCCCTCTTTTCTCCATGGAAGCAAGTACACTGTGGCAACAAAGCCATCAGAATGCGAAGGAGCTTGGCATTGTCAGAGAATGCTGAAAAGTTTCATTGCCTGGAGTTCAAGGAGCCTGGTGGGGACTTGAAGGAGAGTTGGGTCCCTAAGGAATCTATGCACAGTGTTTTTCCTGTGTACACGGAGAGCCAGAAGAGGTATTAAATCAGGAGGATGATATTGGATATTGTTTGAAAGGATGCTTCTGGCAGCAGTGGGAGGATGGATTGGACTGCCATTGAAATAGTCAAGACAGAAGAAGCTTAAGAGATAGAGATGATCACTTATCAGAATCGAGGTTTTGGAGTCAGGGATATATTCAAGGGGTTTTGAAAAGAATAACTCCTCAGCATGAAGTGACCAATAGAGAGGGAGCAAGGGGCCACTATAATAGTGAATGACAATATTCTGGCAGGTGGCATTGATAAAATATGAAACCTGAATGAGGAATATTCCATTAACTCTTTTGGTAAAAAGATAATTCTAATGAATGGGGTCACCCAAGTAAAACCTATATTATCCTCTTCTTTGAAACCTCCGTGTAACTTAAGACATCACTGTTGTATTTAAAAGAACGCGTTATTGGGAGCTTCAGCAGAAGGTCACCATTCATTAGCAACCCTGCAATAATAGCCAACAAGTGTGAAGAGAGAGCCTGCGATTGAGGAAAACAATTTCAGTTAGAAAATAGACTCTCATTTTCTAGCATCACAAGGTTATTACAACAACCAGAAAATGAAAACACTTTTATTTCTCAAATTTATGAAAAAGCGCTCACCACCACCACCACCACCGACAGTCCAGCCGGGAAAGCACCTTCAGCTAATGTCACCTTCTCTTCTCTGAACTTAAAGACAAACAGCTAGCAAGCAACAAAGTGGATAGGGGTTTGGGGTAGATACTGATGTTATCTTTGTAAAATGCAAATAAACAAATAAGCTGTCAGAAAAGACTGATTTTTTTGAGATGGAAATTGAATTAGACATACATTCATGCCATTGCTGTGCGTGAATGTGTGCGTCTGTGCTCCTTGAGCTGGGTGTGTTTGTGGTGTGAACTGTGTGTGTGTGTGTGTGTGTGTGTGTGTGTGTGTTTATCTGCCATGGCTGAGATTAAGCCTCATATTCAGATACATTGTACTTTGTTTTGAGCAGTTATTATCCTCTCAAGCACTTTTGTTTCCTTTGCCCCTGTAAGAACCCTGCTGGACAGGTATTTATAAAGCCATTTTAAAGGTGAGAAAAGTGAGCCTCGGAAATATTAAGTGATCCCTGAACTAACAATAGAGCAAACAGTGGTGGGGTTGGGTCAGGGCGGGAGACTGGCTTGGGAAAATCCGATGCCTTGTGAAGGCTCACATGCCTAGCAAGTGACACAGCCAGGGACCAAACTCTTCCTTCTCAGATGCTGCGTGATCTCATCTCCCACACACAGGGATTGAGGGAGACTGTCAGATGCTACGACATCCCCAAACTTGTCTGCACTTTGGGATTACCTGGGGAGTTTCCCAAAACACTGACGCCTATATGACACCCCAAGACATGGTGAATTAATTGGTCTGGGGTACAGCTGTCGTTTTGGAAATTTTCCAAGCTTCCCTACATGATGCTCAGGGGCAGATAAGCTTGGGGACCACTCATCTAGTGGTAAAGAGTAAATCTCTCGAGCCATACAGACCTGTGTTCAGATTCTAGGCTCTCACGTACTAGAATCTTTGGACCATTCTTGTGTGAACCTTAGACAAGAGGCTTGACTGCTCCATACCTCAGTTTCCCCACAGTACCTACTCTATAAAATTGTTGTGGAGATTAAATGAGTTAATAGATGCCAATCACTTAGAATGGGCTCTGGTTTCGATGTCTGGGTATCCAGGGGAAACAACCTGCCAAGACAGACCTCCATTCAGAGGAATCCATCAAGGTCACCACCAGAACATGAGGCTGGGAAGAGTTCAGTGGAATCTGGAGCCAACAGAACTGGAAGGGGCTTTAGACAGCATGTTTCCTCCTGACCCCGCCATGTGCAGGTTTTATTATAATGACAAAGAGGTCCAGAGAGGCTAAGTGATTTACTCAACACCACACAGCACTATTGGGAGTAGGACTTAGGATTCTTGGCTCGTTTTCTGGAGTAATCCTACTTTAAAGGCAGCTTCTTCTGGAGGGCTACAAGGTGAGGCTCAGGAGGGTGGTGGCTGTTGATTAAAAGGGGAAGGTCGCAGGCTTGGAACACTCCCTTTTGACCTGCCGTGACCCCAGTTCATACACGCTGGAGGGATAAAGCTCAATTGACCAGCCAGTTTGGCACTTGTCACTTCTTCTCCACTTGTCTCTTTGACATGCCCTGGCTGGTGGAGAGAAATTCGCTTTAAAGAGTCTCTGAATTGGAATCATCCCAAAAGGGTTTGATTTGCCTTTCAGCATTTTAAAGGGAGACATTTTCACTTGTGTACAAAGCAATCAGCTCAGCCCCTCTGTCTATGAGGAGTCTGCTGGCTTTGTGCAGTCACAAACTCTAATCACAGTGACGGTACTTGACTCATTCTTTCTACGTTTGCATTTTCAAAGGTCGCTTAACTGGAACACATCTTTTCAAACAAAATCCTTGAGAAAATGTTGGCTTTTGTGTGGGTATGAGGTAGTGGGAGAAAAGTGCTTTCTGGAATGAAGCAGACACAGGTTGCAGGCTGACATGCGGCACAAAGATGACTCCGGGCCTCTGCCCCTCAATTTTCTTATCTTTAAAATGGGGATTATGCCTGCCTTATTATGAAGCTGTGAGATCAATTCTGGTAATGTGTATATCTGATAATCTCTACAAAGATCCATGCCTGGCAGACAATTAGGAAATATGTTCTTCTCTGCCCTGAGGATTCATGTGGAGGGAGTGAAATCAATTAATCAGAGTGCATCAGGAAAAATGTCCATAGCTCAGTTTTGTGGAAAGCACCATGCAGGCTGAGAAAGCTCTGTCAGGCTGCATCCCTGCCCTCAAGGGGCTTAGGCTTGATTTAGAGTCAGGAAATTAACAGAATAGGAGCTCACTGATAAGGTCGATCTGGTAGATTATTCAAGCGAGGCAGGGTGTTGGAGATGGCCACATGTGTTGTAAAGCAACTTACAACCTAGTAATTTTTAAGATGTTTCAAGCCTTTGGACAACTTTTTCTTTTTAATAAAGAACATTTTTAATAAAGGACATTTTTTCATTATTAAAAAGAAAAAGTTGTCCTATGAAAACAAAATTTAAAACATTTGAATTAGTTACCAAGGTTTTGGGCTTAGATTTCATTTAAAATCTTCATTGCCTGACTCTCTTTACAAGTGGGAAGATAGGGAAATCCTGAGATCATGATACACTGGCTTTTATTTTCTTTTTAACTTTTTAAAAAATAGGGCACCTGGATGGCACTTAAGTCAGTTAAGTGTCTGCCTTTTGCTCAGGTCATGATCCTAGCATCCTGGGATCAAGCCCCGCACTGGGCTCCCTGCTCAGGAGGGCGTCTACTTCTTCCTCTCTTTCTGTCCCTTTTCCCTGCTTGTGCTCCATCTCTCTCAAATAAATAAAAATCTTTAAAAAATAAAATAAATTAGATTAAAACATGTTTTAAAGATATATTTCTTTATTTGAGAGAGAGAAAGAGTGAATGGGGAGAGGCTGGGGGAGAGAATCTTAAGAAGACTCCACACAGAGCAGCTGAACACAGAGCCTGATGTGGGGGTTGATCTCCTGACCCTGAGATCACAACCTGAGCCCAAACCAAGAGTCAGACACTTAACTAAATGGGAGCCACCCAGGGGTCCTCCACTGGCTTTTAATCTCAAATATGCCCTTGGGATAGAGCATTCTGTCTTTATTTTTCCACAGTCCTCACCACTCCGTTCTGTCTTGCCAGCTCTGATGATGCTTCTACTCATATGTGCACTGCCATTAACCAGCAGAGTTAAGGAGAAAGTGAAATATCACATTTACTAGCAGAGTATTTCAGAAAAAGTAAGAGAGAACGTATGGTATAAAAGGTAAGACCATTCTTACATGAATAATACACACACTGACAAAGATGAACGTGTTGCAAGTTTATTATGAAATAAAATATTGTGAGAACGACCACAAATATAAGGGAAAATGCATAAGGAAAAGCACAACTGGAAAATGATGGGAAAGTCCAACCCAGTGTAATTTATTCATTGACACTAGCCCCCAGACCCTGTGCCTCTCACATGTATCTTGATAGAGAAACGTAAGCATGGACTGGAATGTCTGCCTTGCCGTTCTTTAGCTGCATGATGTAAATCTTTCTGAGATTCCCTTTTCTTTTGGTACATGAGGATGCCACATTCGCTGCCCTCCTTCTAGGATGTGGGGGAGGACAAGTGAATCCCATGCAGAGAAGCACCTATGTGAGTGGCCCACGGCAATGACCAAAACACGTCCATGGAATAGAAAGAGCAAGAGAGGAATCGTGAAGGCTGGGGTACCTGGGAGACATCACTAAGGAAGCAGGACAACACTGGACCCATGCAGAGCAAGACTGATGTGGAAAGGTGAGAACAGGTCCCACGTCCATGGCATAGCACACAGTTTTGGACATGCAGTAGTGGCGTGTTGGATGTTGAACCTGATCTTGCCAGGTTGAGGGTCCATGTTAAGCAGAGATGGAGAAGAAGTGTAAGGGGATGCCCAGCAGCCCAGCAGCCCAGCAGCCCAGCAGCCTGGCTGTGGAGTCCCTCAGCTTCTCACCCCTGTGCTAATGTAGTGCAATCCACCACGATTTGTTGATCTCTGTGTGCCGGGCATTGGGCTTGGTCCTGGAAGCAGACAGATGTCAAGACTTGGACTTTGAATTTATGCTGCCAGAAGTTAGACAACTTCTCTGTCACTTAGAAGCTGTGTTACTCTGGGCACATCACTTAACCTGCCTCTACTACAGGTTCTTCTTCAGAGAAAGTGGAGATTGTTCACAGCAGGGCCTGATTGCATAGTATAGAGGGAGGATTGTTGGGCATCAGTAAGGGCGTTTCAAAAAAATGCTGGAAGCAGAGAGAGGACTTAATACATGTGAGCAACAGCTTTACACAAGGCTGGATTCCCACCCCAAATAGCTCTGCATCTTATGGGAAGGTGGTCAGGGACTTCGATCCTGGCGAGTGGTGCATGTGCAGAGACTGGAGAGTCAATCTGGCAGGGCTAGCTCAGCCCAAGTGACTCAGGACTAGACAGAGACAGTGGCCTGGAAGCAGAGCTGTTGATGGGGAAAGGTGGAAGAGGACAGACAGCAGGGATGGATGAATGCAGCGGGGCACGCCTGGAATCTCAGGGCAGCAGGTAGGCTGGAGAAGGGGCAGGGAATAATGCTTAAGCTACGGAGAAGAAGGCAAAATAAGAAGGAACCTGAATGTCACATTGAAGAGTTCTTATTTTCTCCTATACGTGCTCCTATGGGGGTCATTGTGTGACTTAAAAATAGAGGGATGACACAGGCTTAACGCAAAGATTTTAAGCATCCTCACTGGGGGGTTCAGCAAACAGGAGGGGGCAAAGCAGGTAGCTTGAAGTCGGATTTCCTTTCAGAGGCACCTGCCCCTCATCCCCACTCTGGGTTGTTTAGATGTTATTTAGGATTTTTTATGCATTTCACACTGAACATATTGCAAAATAGTGCCTTTCAGTGTTACTTGAGTTTTGTAAAGACGTAGTAGGTATTGTTTCAAGTGAAGATGGATTGAGGCATTTTGAACCACCTACCATGTTTCCACCATATTCTGTGGAAGGTGTCCTTTCAGTAACGTGGTCCATGTAGATTAAGTGGCTTGGACTGGGTGTTTTTCAGAGGTGCTGTCAGGATAGGGGTAATGGTCTTTCTGACAGGCAGGTATAAAGTGGCCCTTGTGGAGCGTCCCTCCAGAACAAGGGACCCCAGGAACCAGGAGCATGGTGGGAAGTAGGTAAGCATTCATTGAATGAATGAGTGATTCCATCCCTCCCCAAAAGTGATGCCTAGTATGTGGGGGAGAAAATTAAAATTAAAACAAACCTATGCTGGGTAGTATTTTCTCCCTCCCCCGCTTTAGGAAACTTTATTGGAAACTCTTTTGGGTACAAAAATTTTATGAGTGCTCATAGATCCAGACATGCTTAATGAAATTCTAGATAAAATTTTTATTTTAAAATGTAAATATTTTAAAAATGTACAAATAAGTGTTACTGTATTTTTTATTTAAAATATTTATTTATTTAAGTAATCTCTATACCCAGTGTAGGGCTGGTACTTACCACCCCAAGAACAAGAGTCACATGCTCTTCTGACTGAACCGGTCAGGCACCCCAGCTTACTGTCTTCTTTTTGACATCAAGAAAGTGAAGACAAGGACAGTCTTCCCTGAAGGCCCCCTTGTCCACACACGTCTTCTCACCCTGATCGCCCATTTAAACCCGTTTCTCCTTGTTTTCTCCAGTGTAGCTGTGACTCCGTATGGCCATGCATTTATAACCATATCTCCAGGTGCTTTTAGGGGATTGGGTTATTTTCCTCATTGGAAATGAGAAAGACGAGGCTGAGAGAAGTTCTGGTCCATGTCAAAGTGCACTAAGAGTCACGGTTTGAAGCTCTGTTGGTGCTGCCCTTCTGGCACGCAGCGTGCCTTCCCAAGGAAACCCTTGGTGCGGTTTCCACACGCACTGTGTTCAGCTTTGAGACAGAAGAATAAACCCTGCCAATCTGGGAAGGGATGCCGGGAGGGTGAAGAGCCACAGGGTGAGAGAGAAAGTGAATGGGCACACCAGCTCCTCCAATGTGGTGGCCACCAGCCACATGGGACTCAATACACTTAAGCTTAAATTGTTAAAATTAACCCCAAACTGGAAATTCAGTTTTCTCATTGCACCAGCACATTTCAAGTCCTCAATAACCACATGTGGTCGTGGCCAGATTGGACAGGGCAGGTAGAGAACATTTCCTTCATCCCAGAAGGTTCCACCGGACACTGTTGTAGGAAGACCATGAAACACTGAACCTTGCTAATACTATGCAGGAAAGGAGTATTTTCATCACTTTTCTTCTTATATGCTGACCTTGACATCCCAGAAGTTTCCTCCCCTTTCTTCCCAAACACGCTAAATTTCAGTTTTGCCATAAATCTCTTGCATATTCTGGTGGTTCTGTGCGGGACAGGTATTGCAAGAAATCTATAAACAAATTCTGGGATTCACCTACGTTCAAGGTCCAAGCAGTGCAGACTGCGGCTTTTGCCACCTATAAAGGGACTTTAACGCAAGTAAACTTTGGTCTTGTGGCCTCCACTTGGGTTAGGGGTGTTGAAAACAGGCTTACTACGGGACTGCCATTGGGGATAGTGTCAGCTCCACAAGCAGTGTTCTCTTCCTGAGGGCATCCTGGAGGAAGTTACCTTAGGTTCGAGCTCTCCTGGGTGACTTGTCTTGTGTTCTTCATCTCTGGATACTATAGGTCTTATAACCATGTTTCCTTCTTTGCTTTACCTTCCGAGAAGCTCAGAGCTAAATCTCCAACTGCACTTTAACAATTGTAAAGGGCCATCTGGTGTACCTTGTTACGAACCGATTCCCCTCCGTCTGTTTTACTAATCTCCCAGTCTTCTCTCACTGTGATTTTATGTTTTAATTTTTTAAAAAATATTTTGTCCATTTATTTGAGAGAGAGAGAGAAAGAGCATGAGCAGGGGGATTGGCAGGCAGAGGAAGAAGGAGAAACAGACCCTCCTCTGAGCAGGGAGCCCAGCGTGGGCAGCCCTCCCAGGACCCTGAGATCATGACCTGAGCTGAGGGCAGATGCTTACCTGACTGAGCTACCTGGGCACCCCTCCCTGTGATTTTATTTCACTCTTTGCCTTGTCTTCATTCTGGTATATTTTGAGTTTTGTCGTTTTGTTGCGTTGTTTGTTTCAAATGCCTCCCTCAATACCGCTGGCCAACACACCGGGATGTGATGAACCCCCACGTGAATGGCTCAGATGGTAGCAGCCCTGGGGAGCAGCCATGGAAGGGCTGGGGCTGGCTCGGCCTGTCTCGGAGGGGTCACGCCAAATGGAGGCCACCCCTTCAGAATCACGTTGTCTTGGCCCCTGCGGTTGGCCCTGACATGTGACCCAACCGCATCAGGAAAGGGAGGGCTCAGTGGCCTGTCTGGGCATATTCTGGCCTCTGGGCTCTGAGCTGGGATGGCCCCGCCTGTCCCTACTCTTGATGGTAATCAGGAACATCAAACGTGAGTCACTTGAGCCTTTGGCCTCCCTCCTTGCAGGGAGAGGTTTTCCCAGAACTCCTGTGTCCCACCACCCTGACCCCTCCTTCCAGTGAGTGACAGCCCTAATTATGGGTCAGAGCTGGGTGTCACCCCTCTCTCTGACCTTCCCTATTTCGGGAGCTGATTTACTCCTGTGTCAATTCTTCATTTTCCTGAGGGAGGAGGCTTTTTACGAGACCTTGGTCAGCAGCACCGGGAGAGCCGGAGGGTGTGTCCTGCCTGCGGGCTGAGCCAGGCAGCTCCCAGCTTCTGGAAAACCCCAAGTCCCAGCCCGGTGGAGACAGCACACTGCCACCTATATGTGCCTCTATCATGACTTGTATTAGAGTTTGATTTAATTTTTACCTGATGCTTCACCTATTACAATGAGACATAAAAAGGGAATTTGCAGCTGCCTGCTTATCAGAAAAGATCAACTGTTTCTGTAATTAATATGGAAGATAACAATTTAAAATAATGAAACACCCATAATATGCTTAGGGGAAGCAGCTTGTTGCTATAATTAGAATGAGAATCAAATTGTTCTGGTGGCAAACACATCATTTATTGAACTGAAGCTACTCTATGAATGGAAGTAAATAGCACAGCAGGAAAAAAAATGAGTTAGAGACACATTTCATGAAACACTGGGTTTGAGAAAGATTTCAGAAGCATCCAGGGGCAGAGTGGCGCAGGACCGGACGTTCCTGGGGCACCCAAGCGGCTGTGTGGTCCTTGCTCAGTGTCCTTTGAGGTCCTTGAGCATTTTCTGAAGAGCAGCTCTGATGCCATCAGCCCTCTTCCTAAGCCTTCCCGGACGCAAAGTTAAACAGAAAGATTTCTATCTCAGTGCACGCACGCACATGGCCCTACGCACACATGTGTTCGGGGATACATGCAAACATTTCTAGAAAGATGCACAGGAAGGATGGGGCACTGGCAAGTTGAGCCCCACTTTTCACTCTCCTGTCCTAAAGGAAATTCCGCCCATGTACGTGATTTTTATAATGATTGCAAGAGTTGTTTCCCAAGGCTCTCCACTATGGAACAGCTCGAGTCCAGGCTCCTCTGGGTGTTTTACCAGCATGGCTCACCAGTCCCCAGTCCAGCCCTGATGCTGGCTCTCTGAGCTGCAGCCTTTTGGGCAAGACTTGGATGCTTGACTGCCCTACATGTTCAGAGCCTGATACCTTCATTCCCCCCGCTCTCTTGGCTTGCAACCTTCTCTCCTTCCCTTTCTTGTCTGGAAGGCTGCTATGGATCTGCGAAGGCCTGGTGCGAACCCCACCTCCTCCTGGCAGCTTTCTGATTCCAGATCCCTACCCGGGGGACACTGTTCGCTGCTCTCCCCTCTGAAATTCCTTGACATTTCCCAGAAACGTATATCGATGCCTTAGAATGCATTATATTTTTACTTGCATTCATTTCTTCTCTCAGTGTGCACGCACGCGTGTGTGTGTTTATATGCCTGGCACATAGTAGGTATAAATGTTTACTAGAATGGTGTTAGATTAATTTGGGTGAGCAAGGACACATTCTGGGTTCATTAGACATGTTAAGATATTTTTAAAGTTCTGTGGTTTGAGTAAAATTTGAGACGCGTTTTGCCAAATATGTTTCTCCCTATTTTGTAAAGCCCATATGTCTATTAAGGGGGGAAAAGCCATATGGTTCTGATTTCTTTACTCACAGATCAGCATTTCAGTTTTTGGGATATCTGATGTTCAAGATGCCGCCTGCCCTGTGTGAAGCAGTCCCTGGTTTTGAATATGTTTTTCTCTGAACTGAGGAGATGGACATTTCTACAGACTGAGACTTAACTCTTGACAGGACAGAGGGGAATTGTCAGGGGCTTGGAACTCTGAGGCTTGGAAGGCAGCTTCTCAAACAGAAAGCACCTCTTGCCTTTTCCAGGGAGAAAGGTCACCTTGAAGCAGAATCCTTGGGCTAATGGGAACCAAAGCAGGTGACAATTCACAAGGGGTCTGGTAGATTTATTCTTGGTGTGACCGGAGGGAATTCACATACACTGAGGGGATGTTAGTGGACTGAACTACTGAATGGACAAACACATAAGCAAATGAAGGTAGTCTACAGAGAGGCGAGGTCATCAACGCCAGTTCTAACATTAGAAACCCTGGATTCAATCATTAGCGCCTTTGACTTTGTGTCTTTTTAAATTTAATTTAATTTTTTTTCAGTGTTCCAAAATTCATTGTTTATGCACCACACCCAATGCTCCATGCAATCCGTGCCCTCCTGAATACCCACCACTGGACTCACCCAACCCCTCTTTGTGTCTTAATATCCGAGAGTCTTGTGTGGTCTCTTATCTCTCTGAATAGGGTCCCCTTATCGAACTGGGGCTTCGTAACTTCTAAAGCTCACGTTCCCATGAGGAGTTAATGAAGACCCTGAGCAGAGTTTGCCAGACTCTCAGTCAGCCTCTACCACCTCCGCGGTCTTGGCCATGTCGGTGTTCTTCACCTGCCATTGCTTTACACTTTTTTAACGCTGATGTTTCTTTATTGGGTAAGGTACGTTAATGAAAATACTTACAAAGGAAACATCCTATCACTGTCGTCTAAGCAGAAATGGAATCTGTTTGTCACCATAGCAAATTCTCTGGACCTTCATTCACCCTCATCACCGCGAGCTTTCTTACCCTGACTCACAGGTTAATTGCAGCATCTCCATGGGGCAGGCATGGCCTTGACTAGGATTCCCATCGTAAAAGTGGAGAAATCCAGGCTTCAAGGAGGTGACGTGCTATTCCCCCAGGCTTCAGGGATCATGGAAAGTTGAACCAGTTCTAGAAGATTCCGGGGCCTTTAATTCCTGCTGGTTATGGCTACTTGTTTTTATGCCACCGAAGAGGCAACACCTACGGTGCAAGCACGAGTCAGTGGAAAATAATGAGGTGAAACTTTGCCGAGAAGGTGTAAAATCCTCCAAAGATCTCCTCCCTTTGTTTCTCTGTCTGAGTAGAGATCTGAACACAGCCCAGAGGGCCTATCGGTGACTTAACGGGTGGCCGCCTTTTGAACTTGGCTGATTTAACAAATCTGTTACTAAAATAGAATGTGTCGTGTCCTAGGATGGTTGCTGGATAAACAGAACTAATCCAATTCTGTCTCTTCTTGAGAGTTCACAGTCTGGTTGGGTTGGGGAGACCAACTCATGAGGAGATGCACCACCAGGAAAACAAAACAAAAACCAAAAACCTGCAGTAGCAAACAACCACACAGAAGACAATGAAGCTGATAGAAGCTTGTGACCAAAATGGAGTTGTGTGCAGTTGGACCTCAGGGAAGAGAGAAGGTACCAATCATTCATATCAAAAAACTTGACCATGATGCAGTTTCAACATGGGTTAAGTGCCCAAGTTCCATTTGCCTTTTGTCTTCAAAAGCAGCTCTTATAAGGGCACCTGGGTGGCCAGTCCATTAAGCATCCAACTCTTGATTTCAACTCAGGTCATGATCTCCAGGTCGTGGGATCGAGACCCGCATCAGGCTCTGTGCTCCGTGGCGAGTCTGCTTGGGATTCTCTTCCTCTGTCCCTCACCCCCTTCTCTATTTCTGTCTCTAGTTCAAAAAAAGCAATCCTTATAAAGAATCATTTTGTTTTCTGTTAGTAATAGGCGGGTCATTGACCAATCAAATTCTCTTTCAGTGAGTTTCAGAAGCTCTCAGCGCTCTTGTGCTAACGTCTCTCTCAAAGGGCAGCTTTGTCCCCTGATCATGAGGCCACAGGTCCGTGGAGGCCCATAGTGCTTTTTAAGCAGGCATTGGAAAAGTCTCAACAATCAGAGTTACTGTGAAACAGAATCTCAAACTTGGCAATGAGAAGCAGAAGAATTCATTTTTAGATCTTAAAAATAAAAATGTCCATCATCAAGTCAACACATTTCCCCGTTTTGGCATCTTCAACCATTTTTAAAAGAAAAGAGAGAGAGAGAAAGAAATGTTCAGCTTACCTTTGCAATCTAAAAAAGAGCTTTAAAAAATTTATATTACTAAACCCTCACATGATTTATTTCAGGAGACAAGGTTACGACTTCTGCATGCACGGCCGTGATAGGGTTAGAGACTGGACAAGAACAGGGGGTATGGCTGATCTGAAGCCAGCACAGCTGGTTTGTATTTGTGCTGGCCCCTCCTGAAGGAGCTGGGACCCTCGAGGAGGAAACCCTGAACACTTGACTGATGACCTGGAAAGGGTGCTGATGCACTGACCATCTCTACAAGTAGAAGTGGCCCTTTAAAATACTGCTTCAGCATTGTCTCCGTTGGTTAAGCATCTGACTCTTGATTTCAGTTCAGGTCATGAACTCATGGTCTTGGGATCCCGGCCTGATTGGGGCCAAACCCTCAGCATGGAGTGTGCCAGAGATTTTCTCCCTCCTTCTCCCTCTGCCCCTCCCCCCGCATTGTGAGCATTCTCTCTCTCTGTCTCTCTCTCTTTTAAATAAATAAAAAAACTAAAAAAAAAAAAAAAAGCTTCAAGCTTCTCATAAGTACAAGTACTCGGTCTGGATGTCAAATTTCCATAAGTCTTATGTTTTCATTCTTGGTTTGGTTTGGTTTCCCACATGCTGGTGAGCGTCTGCAGTTTTGTGCAGAGCTATGTGTCATGAGTCCTACACCCTGGAGGTGTGCGGAGCCGTCCACGCTCTGTGCCTAGTTTCCTCATCTGTAAAGTGGGGGTGGAGACAGCACTTCTTTTGCTGGTCTGTGTGAGGATTCATGGCAGGAAACACGCCTAAGATGAAGACTGGCATGTTTCAAGTATTCACAAAACACCGCCTATTATTATCTGGTAATAATGATGAGGACCATCTATTTCTGCTAACCCTCCCCCAAAATTGTGTAAAACAGGTTTGATCGGATCCATTTTGCAGATGAGAAACACTGAGGGTAAAAGTTAGGCAGTTTTTCTACAGCACTGCCAGAGACGTAGAATTGAGACGCGATCTGTAAGGACCTCAAGACGTAGTTTGACCACCATCTCATGCTCCTTAATGTGCGAATGACTCTCGGGTTTCTTGGGCTGTTTGCAAGAGTCCAGCGCTGTGGTTGAAGACTGTGAAACTCAGTCACTCCACCTGTTATTCTGACTACCCAAAGCCCAAATTTCAGGGTTTTTAGTTCTTGCCACTTACTATACTTAGTATCACTGGCTATTTACAATTTGTCCAAACTATGGATCCAGAAATCCTCTTCTCTCTCTCTCTCTTTAAAACAACAACAACAACAAAAAAAGATTTTGCTTATTTGACAAAAAGAGAGAGCAGAAGTAGGAGAGAGAGAGGGAGAGGGAGAAGCAGGCTCTCCACTGAGCAGGGAGCCCAGCGTGGGCTCCATCCCAGGACCCTAGCATCAGTGACCTGAGCTGAAGACAGATGTTAACTGACTCAGCCACCCACGGGCCTAACAGAAATGCTCTTCTGTTTCTTTGGGGAGGATCTAGGATTCTGGAAAAGGGTTGGCAACACACAGAGAAGAAAGAATGTTCATAATTTTGAATGCATCTCTTGGACAGTGAGAAATGTCATCCATGCTACAGTCCTAGAATCTGATTACGTTATAAAATGATGTAGGGAATTTATTTCCCATTTTCCCAATCTTTGGGGCTAGCTATTGTTGATATTCCCTAGATATTATGAACTCTTCAGGGACAAAGATAAATTTATCTCTATTAAAATAATAACCAACTATAGGGAAACTGATTTCAAAAAACGCCTGAAAATAAAACATAATGGAATGCATTTGGAAAACTAAAAAAAGAAATTGCAAGTAGAACTTCAGAAACTTGCAGAGTTCTCCTAAAGCAAAGGGATAAAAACAGAGGAGTTATACGCTGTGCAGAATTCTGAAGTATAGATTCCTAAGGGCTAGGGCTGAGGGGCCCGGGTGTCTGAAATATTCATTCTCTCGCTTAGTTGGCACAGGTTCAATAGGAAGCTTGTAAATGTGGCTCTTTATGTTCTTTAGCTAATTCTACTTGTTAATCTGTGGACTCCTCCCATCTGAGCTGTCATGAATTACTTCACAATTTAAGGAAAATTCTCAGCCATCGTGTCTGTATATGATGTCTATTCCCCTGGAGCCACAGTTGGATGGATGTTGAAATTTCTGGGTTTATTTCACATGAAACACTGTTTTCGGTTCAAATTTCCACCTCTTTAGTGTTCTGGGGAAATTTCTCAGATTAAGCTTCCAACTTTTGTTATTTAATGTTTATCCATACTCGGTCTGCTTTATAACATTTCTGTTGTGTATTTTATTTCAATTATCAGAGATCTTATGTACAAAATCTCTTAATGATATTTTTTTCAAAACCAATTGAACTTAATGATTAAATTAGTTTTAGGACAGGATAAATAAAAGTTTATAACCCTTTTCTGATGACTCTATCCTGTCTGTTTCTGGGAGATACCATGGGCTGAGATTTGCATTTCTTTTACGATGCATGCCGAAGGAGGATTTCTACTTTCCAGACTTAATATTGCCCTTTAGTTGTACCACTGACAGTCTGTTTGTCAGTGTAATGCAGAAAATCTGTCTTTTTCCTCTAGTTCCTTTCAAGGCTTTCTCCTGTCTTTGGTGTCTACAATCTCATTGGGATGTAATTGGGTGTGAATTTTGGAGGTATAGCTTATACACTTTATATAGAATAGGATGATCTGAACAAATCATAAATATTCAGTGTGATGACCTTTGACATTTTGTAACTTTTTGTAACTATCCTTTTGTATTTCTCCTCCTCCCCACTATCCTGCCCCTCCACACACACACACACACACACACACACATAATCACCATGGACCACATTTCCAGAGAGTTTCCTCCTTCTCCAATGTGCTTTCTGATTTTTAACACCATAGATTAATTTTGCCTGTTCATGGGCTTCATAGAAATGGAATCATACAGTACAAATGATCTGTGTCCAATTTCTTTCACTCAATCTGATATTTCTGAGCTTTTCATCCCTATGGTTGCATTAATCAGTAATGTGCTCTTTTGTTCAGTGGAGTGGAGTTCCAGTGTATTATTATTATGTAAACATTTGTTAATTTATTCAATTGTTGATAGGTGTTTGAGCCGTTTACAATTTTGTGTATTATGAATGAGCTTGCTATGAACATTCTTGTATCAGAGTTTTATAAACATATGTTTTATTTTGGTTCTGGATAAATTATTAGGAGTGGTTATTATGGGTCATAGGATAGGTATTTATTTAAGTTCCTAAGGAACTGGCAAAAGTGATTTTGGCTATTCTAGACCCTTTAGGTTTCTATGTATATATTTATATTAATCTTTCACTTTATAAAAAAAAATAGCCTGCTAAGATTCCCACTGGGATTATATAGAGTCTATAAATCATTTTTGGGACAATTACCATCTTAGCAATATTGAATCTCTTAATTCATAGAGTATAAATCCTCATTAATTCAATCTTCTTTAATTTTTTTCAATTTTTTTTTTCAGTTTTCAATGTAGAGGTGGTACACATCTTTTGTTAAACATATTCTCTATTTGATATTTTTGTAATAGTATAAATGGTAATACATTTTCAATTTCATTTTGCAATTAGTTTTGCTAGATTATAGAAATACAATTGAGTTTGCATATTAACCTTATATTTCTAGCAATATTTGCGTAAATGTCATAAGATTTTCCATGTACACAATCATGTTGTCTGTGAATTATGATGGTTTTATGCATTCCTTCCTAATATTTAAACCTTTCCAGTATTTTCTTGCCTTACTGTGCTACTGATGAGAGCAGACATATCCTAGCCTTGCTTTTGATCTTGGGAGAACAGTGTTTAATGTTCTGCCACAGAACCGCATGACAGCTGTCGATTTTTCTTTAGTGTCCTTTTTTAGATTGAAGAACTTTTTTTTTATTCTTAATTTTCTAAGAATTTTTACCATAAATGAAGGTTGAATTTTATCAAACATTTTTCTGCATATATTGAAATAACCTTATTACTTTTCTTCTTAGTTTTTATGTGATGAATTATATTAATTGCTTCTCAAATGTAAATAGGAAAATACTAACCCAACTAGGCTAAATCTCACAGTTACAACATATTATTTTTTATATATTCCTAGGTTCAACTGGCTAATATTGTGTTAGAGAATTTTGCATCCATGCTCATGAGAATGCAGGCTTATAATTCACATTTCAGAAGCTGTATGGTCAAGGTTGGTATCAGAGTTATTCTGATCTCATAAGTAAGATGGGAAGTCTTCCTCTCTTCTATATATTCTCTAAGAGGGTGAGGTTTTTTTTTTCCCCTCAACTTTTTCTCACATTTTTGGAATTCCCCAATGAAACTGTCATGGCTTGAAGTGTGTTTTTGTTTGTTTGTTTGTGTGTTTATGCAGGTGTGTTAAGCAGAATAACATCCATCCCAGAACTGTGAGAAAATGACTTTGCTATCTAAACCATCTGGCATGGTATTTTGTCATGGCGGCTCAAGTTAACTTATACAGCACTTTCTTCTTTTGTGTGTGTTTTTAGTTTGTTTGTAATGTATTCAACCCATTAAAATACAAAATGCACTGATTTTATAATCTCCACATTCTAGGTATTCTATTATCCAAATCTCTAGGTGGTTAAGCTATTTCCCTGTGTTTTCTTCCACTCCTGGTAAAGTGTTACGTTGTGTGTTTTATAGTTGTGGACTGTGAATTCTTCCATGGGATTCACTGTATGCCTTGCTTGGTTCAGGACGCGGGTGATTCTTCCAAAGAGGTTCCCGCCTCCCTTCAGAGTATCTATTCCATAGTGTCATGCTTACACCCCTTTAAAACTGACACTTCCACCATCTCTGATCCTCCTTTGAAATAGACAGAACTTTATTGTTTGCTCATTGTAGCTATAGTAGGAGCTATAGCTACTAATTATTCTTTGAGGAAACTAACTTTTTCTGGCATCTGAGTCTCAATTTCTCTTATTGTAAAGGCTCAGTGTTTTCCTCCTATCTCTACATGGTCATTCAGCAGGTGTATCTAATGTATAAAAATGGAATTTCATTGGTAGCTTAGAGTCAGTTTTTCTTACTGTTTGGATTTTTTTCTTTTCTTTTTGTTTTTTTTTTCTTTTCTTTTTTTTTTTTTACATTATTGGCAGTTTATCTATGCATTTAAGGAATGCTTGTTATATTGTATCCTTCATTTTTACATGCTTCTGTAATCGCAGAGTTTTATTCTTTAAAATTTTTAAAGATTTTCTTTGTTTATTTGACAGAGAGAAAACACAAGCAGGGGGAGCAGAGAAGCAGGGAGCCAGATGAGGGCCTTGATCCCAGGACCCCAAGATCATGAACTGAGTCGAAGGCAGATGCTTAACCAGCTGAGCCACCCATGCGTCAGGAGTTGTTTTAGGTTACATATAGTCTAATATATTTCCAAAGATGGGAGTCAAAACTCATTTTACAGAGCACCTGTATGGCTCAGTCACAGAGCATGTGATTCTTGATTTTAGGGCTGTGAGTTCAGGCTCTATGTTGGGTAGAGAGATTATTTAAGAATAAATTTGTTTTTTAAAAAACCTCATTTACAGTGTCACTATAACCTGATATCAAACACTGACATGGATAGTGATGTAACAGAAAACTACCGGTTAATATCATTAATGACTATAAAAGGAAAAGTCCTAAAGAAAATTTAATAAAGAGATTCTAGGGGATACCTGGGTGGCTCAGTGGGTTAAGCCTCTGCCTTCAGCTTAGGTCATGATCTCAGGGTCGTGGGATCAAGCCCCACATCTGGCTCTCTGTTCAGCAGGGAGCCTGCTTCCCCCTCCCCCTCTGCCTATCTCTCTGCCTCCTTGTGATCTCGCTCTGTCAAATAAATAAATAAAATCTTAAAAAAAAAAGATTCTAGCAATATATGAAAAGATACATTATAACCAGACGGGATTTATTTGAAGAATGCATCATTTTTGGATGAAGATTTGATGAAGAATAATCAATATTGAAAATCTGTTCACATAATCCGTATATTAATAGCTAAGATATATAAATCATCTTATCTCAATGGACAATGAAAATAACTTAATAAAACAACATATAGACTATAGACTTAAATAAAAAGAAAAAAATCCTAATGTACTAGATATAATAGAAAACTTTCTCAAGTACCATTATCAGAAACCTACATCGTATCAAACTTAATGATAAAACTATCAAACAAGGGGTGACTGGGTGGCTCAGGGGGTTAAAGCCTCTGTCTTCAGCTCAGGTCATGATCCTAGGCTCCTGGGATCGAGCCCCGCATTGGGCTATCTGCTCAGTGGGGTGTCTGCTTCCTCCTCTCTCTCTGCCTGCCTCTCTGCCTACTTGTGATCTCTGTCTGTCAAATAAATAAAAAATCTTAAAAAAAAAACCTATCAAACAATAGCATTCTTTTTTTTAAAGATTTTATTTATTTATTTGACAGAGATCACAAGTAGGCAGAGCTGCAGGCAGAGAGAGAGAGAGGAGGAAACAGGCTTCCTGCTGAGCAGAGAGCCTGACGTGGGGCTCGATCCCAGGATGCTGGGATCATGACCCGAGCCAAAGGCAGAGGCTTTAACCCACTGAGCCACCCAGGTGCCCCCAAACAATAGCATTCTTTTACCATTCTTATAGTGAATATTTATTAAATACCTACTTGTTATGGAGATATAACACAGGACATAACAAAGTCCTATACTTCAAATGACAAAAAGAAATGTTCATTACATTTATTTAAAAAGTAATAATACTGCTATAATTTGTGAGTGACAGTCTTAAAAAATCACTTGGCTAACTATGGGTGTGAGTGAAGAAGTTCATCAAGGCGATCAGAACCAGTTTAATATTGAAATGTTACACTTTCCTGTAAAACCTCATTATCAGTTAGGAAAGATAACTGAAATATTTCCCAGTTTCCATAATATCTATAATGTGTCTAGTACTAAACTTAAAAAAGAAACATGCTGAAACTTTTTGAAGAAATTTATAACATTTTTAGAAGGAACATGAAAGGTTCTGACAAATTAAGAAAACAGTGTAGTTATGAGTGGGAAGAATCAATATCAACTTTGTCCAAAATTAATCAATCATTTTTGATGCAATCCATTCAAATCCAAACAGGATGGTTTTCCCCAGGGACCTTCACAAATAATCCTAGATTTCTTATGATAAATGTGTAAGGTTTGCCAAAATGGTTTTCAAAAGAAGGGAAATGTTTTTTTTTTCCCCAGAATGATTTTAGAAAAAAAAACTTACAAGATAAAATATATTATAAACCTAACAAAGAGTATAGAAACAGACTAGCATAGATAAGAGAATTTAGCATATCTTACAGACAGCATTTTAAATAATTGAGAGAAAGACAGTCTATTTCATCTATGGCATTGGGTCAACCGGTAATGTTTTGAAAGATATCATTGGTTCCTATCAAGTTTGTTACAAACACATCTTTGAGAAGAATTTTTCTCATATTCTCATTTATACTACAAGGAGATTTAGGTGAATGTGTTCTTGACCTTCATGTTGACATGTCTTTTTAACAAGACACAAAATCAAAAGCTATTAAAGGAAAGATTGATCTACCTGAATATGTCAACATTTAAAAATGCTCATTAAAAAATGTTAAAAGGCAAGTGATATTCTGGAGAAAATACCTACATACTGCATACAGGTGTAACAAAATAAAAGGGAATTATACTTAAATATATGTAGAACCCAGGCAAATAAATAATGGAATAACACAATAAAGAAGATGAAGGTTATGAGCTGTCAAGGAAGAGTAAATACAAAAGGTCAATGAACATGTGAAAATAAGTATTCCATATAAAATTAACAGAAAGCAAATTCAAATTAAGATAACAATGGCACACCCTTTTTCAACCAACAGACTGGAAAAAACAAAGTTAAGAGACTCTAACTTTAATGGCAGTATAGGGAAAGTTCTTCCTTTGAAAAACTGCTGGTAAGGTGTTAGACTGGAATCAGTGTTGAGCTCCTCATTGTCAATAAGAAGGAGCAGGTTTTATCTAACCAAAGTATATCCACATAATAGAATCATATGCATTGGATAAAGTTGGTGAGATTACACCATGTGTAGAGATTGGGAAAGAGCTTTTACATATAATGAGAAAAGAACATCTTAGGTCACCATGTCACCTGACACTATTTATGTGAGGTTGTCATACATGTGCCCCCTCTCACAGGTACGAATTGATGCATTTGCATAGATGCCATGTTACAAGTAAGCAAATGCATGAAAAATATCTAGAAAGATAAATGATAACTATAACAGTGATTAACTTGGAGGCAGAGGTAGTTAGTTTACAGAGGACTTCAGAAGAAGAAACTAATCCCCTTATACCAAGTTGTATTATTTATTTATTCCAATGATTTTTCTTGCTCAGGCATCATTATCATATCTGACTCATTCTCGTAAGTAATATCTCTCATAAAAGCAGTTTTTACCTGTGCTTGTATAAATAAAATTCTTTTGAAATCTCTATGGAGCTTGGAAAGAACATTTCTCCACCAAAACTATAAATGCTCTCTTGAAGAAATATTACAAAGCAATTGAGAATAACCGTGGCAATTTCTCAAAAAATGATCATCCTAAGGATGAAGATAATGGTGATGGAGATGATGATGATGGTGGTGATGATGGTGGTGATGATGATGATGGTGATGATGGTGATGATGATGGTGGTGGTGATGGTGATGGTGATGGTGGTGGTGATGGTTATGGTGATGATGGTGGTGGTGATGGTGATGGTGGTGATGGTGATGGTGATGATGATGATGATGATGGTGGTGGTGGTGATGATGGTGATGATGATGGTGATGATGGTGATGATGGTGATGATGATGGTGATGGTGGTGATGGTGATGATGGTGATGATGGTGATGGTGATGGTGATGATGACAGCAATTTCCAGAAGCTTGTTTGTTTTGGTTGAGTCAGGTCCTAATTATGTTTATGTCCCATATCTGATGACCTACCTTCCTTTCCTTCCTTCCTTCCTTCCTTCCTTCCAGTTTTCTTAGTATCCATTATGCATCAGGCACAGAGCTTAATCTCAGTAACATGTGGATGAATATTACTTGCTTTCTGTCTTGAATCCCTCTCCATCTCTCACACAAATGTTGTATAGGTTTAGAAAACCAGGAAAAGTGGATCCTAGAAAATGGAAGTGATAGCTCCACAAAAATCCTCAGTAGGTATCTTCTTATATCTCAAGGACCAACATCTGATCACCTAGTAGACTCTGTCATCAAGGAAGGGTGGAAAATATAAGCTTCACATTTTCCAACTTCTCTGATAAAGGCAGATCAGCCAAAGGAATAAGGGAATGTGTACTGAGTGGACAACACTTTACAAGCCATGGACATGACAAGTGTAATCACAATATTATTATGATTATTTTGTAGGTGATAAAGAAGCCTACTTGGGACTTCTGCTGTAGGACTGACCAGCACATGGCAGTGTAAACATAGCAGTAATAATGATTGAGATCTTCATCATCGTCATCATCACCATCTCCATGACCAACCTGCAGTGCCTGGAATAGTGTTTGGAATAGTCACATGGTGGGCGCAGAGTATGTGTTGAATGGATAAGCAAGTCACCTAGCTATCTTCATCATTACAGCTGCTAATTATTTGTTGTCTACTTTATGTCAGACTGTATGGCAGTTGATTTCACCCACACTATTTAGTTTAACTTTAGTTTTTAATAGTGGATTTGGAACTATTTGTATAACTAGGTAAAGATCAAATAGGTACTAAGTTTGAGAACCAAAACTCAAATCCAGTTGCCTGGGATTTTTCTTTCCAACAGTGTTGATTCCATTCTTGTGGATATCATGTGTCTATGAATTATTAATGTTTTGATGGCTGCATTTACCTTTGGTTAGTGTGGCTCCCGAGAAACCTATTTCTTTAAAAGAATTTAAAAAAAAAGATGGAACTCTTTGAAGGCAGCGACCAACACAATTTTAGTAAATATAATATTTATAGGACTTTGCAATTAATTTACAATTTTTTATATCAAAATTCACCCTGATGATCTTATTCTTTAGGGACAACAATTGTCTCTTCGTGGTGTTTTCCTACACTAAAGGCAATTATTGTTGCTTCTAGCTGTAATAAAAAAATAACCGAAACAGATAGAAGTGTCTTCGTCGAAATTGAGCTGAAACTCCCACTGTGGAAATAATCAGAAAATTAAAAGCTCTGCAATCTTGCAAATAACATTGCAACTTAATATTATTGGAACATAACATTATTATCTCTTTTTATAGGGAAAACAAACATAAATATATTTTCAAATGACACCGTGATATTAGTTTTATTTTATTGGATGGGGGGCACAAAGAACAATAAGTTTTTAGGACTGAGCAAATGAAACAATGGGGATTTATGAAAAATGATCAGCAGCACAAGGATATGCTGCAAGTCTCAATCTCAGGCAGAACATTCCAGATACAATGGCGCACTACACCAGCTGTCTTGTGTGATTTTCTGGGGTGGCTTTCGATGCTATTCCTTACAGTGGCAACCAGGCACAAGGTCTGCAATCAGTTAGGTCCTCACTCAATGTGGGTTTTTAATGGATATTGGAATAGATCAAAGTCAAGACAAACCATAAATGACTCTTAATCTCACAAAACAAACTGGGGGTTCCTGGGGGGAGGTGGGATTGGGAGAGGGGGAGCGGGCTATGGACATTGGGGAGGGGAGGCGAACCATAAGAGACTATGGACTCTGAAAAACAACCTGAGGGTTTTGAAGGGTCAGGGGTGGGAGGTTGGGGGAACAGGTGGTGGGTAATGGGGAGGGCACGTTTTGCATGGAGCACTGGGTGTTGTGCAAAAAGAATGAATACTGTTACGCTGAAAAAATAAATAAAATGGAAAAAAAAAATAAATCAGACCAAGTAAATGAAAAAAAAAAAAAAAAAAGTCAAGTCCTTCCCTTGTCATCCTTTCTTCCTTCTTCCCTCTTCTCCTTCTCCTTTTTCCTTCTTTCTTTTCCTTCCCTTTTTTCTTCCCTCTCTCCCTCCCCCTCCCATTCCCTCTGGGTACTACTTGGGGTACAACAACAATACTTGCCTTGGGCAATGAAGTGGAAAGAGCATAGGCTTTGGACATGAGTTTGAATCCTAGATTTGCAATTCAGTTGCTCTAAGATGTCATTCAGTTAAATTATTTTCTCCTTGGCCTCTTCATCTGTAAAATGGAAACAAATCCAGGCTTAGGTGAATATGAAATAATAGTGCCCGATCCAGGGGCTTATTTAGAAAACAGGCTATATTATAGCCTATCCTAAGTGATCTGAGTTCTCTGTCCTTTAAAGTTGTGGGTCTAACCTCAGGCACCAATCAAGTAGCACTTGCTTCCCTTTTATCATAATCCTTTGTGCATATTTCTCTCTGTCTAGAAACCTATAATCAAGTATTCTTAGGTTCCTTGGCTGAATTTTTCCTAATGTCATCCTTTCTGGATATAATGTCAAATATAATTTGAACAATTTATAACAAGGTCAAGACAAGGGCCAGCCCATCATCAATGGCTTTGTTTCTGGGCTTCCTTGCCTCCGAAATAGACAAAAGGGATTTAGAAAGTGTAGGCTGTTCCCTCCTTTTTGGAACCTTGTATGGCATGAGGACCAGGCAACGACACAGCCCTGGGGCTTTCTTTTAGTTTTCTTTCCTGACTTGGTCTCTGTCCAGAGTTGAAACGGATAGGCTGGAAATGGAAGTTATACAAAGTACTGGCAGCTTCCTTTTGGGATTGCTTTGTTTAAAGAGCCTTTTTATGATCAATAAGTGCTGTGATATATATATTTATATGAGGGGTTTGAATATGATTTAGATCTGAACTTCCTGCAGAGTGAAAAAGAGTTGCTTCTCTTTTATCCAAAGTGCTTCATATTTAAATCATAAGTTAAAGACATGCTCAGCTTTGACTCACTCAATCAAGGCATCTTTCTTAAATTTAGTTCAATCCAGTGCATTCCAAATAAATTTTCACTTATTGATCACCTAATGTATATAGGACACCATGCACGGTTCTGGGTATACAGAAAAAATAGGACTGTCCACCTGTTTCTTCCAAATGTGCCCCAAACTTGTCCATTTCTCTCCACCCTCCTTACTGTTTCCTACTCAGACCCCCATCATCTCCTGGACTATGAATACAGTCATCCAGATGGTCTTCCTTCGTGAAGTGATCATGTCTATATTCTACCCAACAAATTAAATAACATTTTTTTCTTTACTTGAAGTAGAGTTGACACAATGTTACTTTAGTTTCAAATGTCCAGCATAGTGATTCAATATCTCTGTACATTATGCTATGCTCACCATAGTGTAACTACCAGTTGCCTCCATGTTACACTATTACGATATTATTGGCCATATTCTCTATGCTGTACCTTTCATCCCAGGACTTATTCATTCCATAACTGGAATTCTCTATTCCTCATTCCCCTTCACCTATCTTGCTCATTCTGTTATTTCTCTGCCCTCTAGCAAACATGAGTTAGTTCTCTGTATTTAGGGTCTGTTTCTGATTTTTTTTCTCTTTTAAACTAATTTTTTTATTATATTATCTTAGTCACCATATAATACATCCTTAGTTTTTGATGTAGTGTGCTTTTTTTTAAGATTCCACATGTAAGAGAAATCGTATGGCATTTGTCTTTCTCGGACTCACTATTTCACTTAACGTACTACTCTGTAGCTCCATCCCTGTCATTGCAAATGGCAAGATCTCTTTCTCTTTGTGAATATGAATAATATTCCATTGAATATATGTATCACATCTTCTTTATTTATGAGCCAAATAATTTTGTTCCAACATAGCTCAGATCACAACATTCCCCTGCTTTAAAACTACCAGTGGCATTTAGAATAACAGCAGACACTATATGGTCTTCATTCTGTTTGTTCTTCCCCACCATCAACTCCCTGAACCCCCTTTTCTCCCCTTAAACTGGGCCTCCCCTTGCCCACGAGTCTTCACCCCACAGCTTCCTGCTCATCCTTGAGGTATCTGGTGCCTTCGGGCCCTACCTCTCGATGTTTTCTCTGCTAGGTTTGTTCTCAAACTCATCTTCTGGTACTTGACTCCATTCTCCCATGTCATGAACACTGTCTTCTCGGAAAGGTCTTCCTTGCTTGTCAGGTGCACTGTAGCTTTCTTCAGTGATCACTCTCTCATATTGTTTGTGTTTACTTGCTTGTTTATCATTCATCTCCCTACCACTCCCCCCATATAAAACCCATAGAGATGGTGCTATGTCTGACTTCTTATGGTTCTTTCCTTGTACCTAGACAGCTCGATAGATACTTGTGAATGGAATAAATAAACACCTTCCAGGTGTTCATAGGCTAATGAAGGAGGCAGATTGAAATCCAAAATGTTACAGTCTGAGTGATATAAGGTAGATGAAGCCTTCAAGGAAGGGGTCCACAATCACAGGACCACTGGGGAAGGCCGTGAACGGACAGGTATGTATTCACAAGATGACATTGCCTTGGTAAAACGTTCTGTCCTACTGTCCTCAGAAATCTAACTTAGATTAGATTAGGTAGGCACATTCACTCGTCCAGAAACAAACTTGCTCATGGGAAGGACCTGTAAACTTGGATGGAACTCTGTTAACATTCGGTGAAACATACTGCTGCTAATGAGTGCATTAGATAACACAGTGCTCCAACCAAACATTTTCACTCTCCTTGTGGGCTGCTTGGGAGATAACTTATCTGCAGAAAGTTATTGGGTGAGCTTGAATCAGAGGATGAGGTTAGTAGTCAGTCTACAGTTTTAATAGAATCACCAAGTCAAAAGCTGGAGAAATCCCCAGGGGTTCAGTGTGTGGAGAGCAAACAGGTCAACATAAATGGCTCAGGGCCAAATAGTGTGCGAAGCAGAAGTTGGGAGACCCTCTTTCTGGAGGGTCTGGATCCTGCTGCAGTAGTTGGTTGAAATGTGAATGCCAGTGGAGCCAAGTTATGCCAGGTGTACCTCTGGCCTCCTCCTTGATATAGGTATGCGGGCACAGTTTCTTTGGAATTCATCAAATACCTGACTTCACGATGACATCCTCTCTACTGATGCTCACTGGGAAGTGTAATGTTCTTTGCAACTGAACTTTATCTTGCTTAGACAGAAGACAACAAAATTTTAAATGTAAATCTCTGATTCTGCAACTTCTATAACCCACTTGGAAGAAGAGGAAAATGTCTTTCATGCCATAGTTCTCCCATGATGCAGAGGGCTGGAGCAGCTATGGTCTCTCGGACACAGTCTGCTGAGTATCAAAGGCCCAGGGACATGACCAGAGAAAGGCAGATATTATCCTGGGGCTCTATTAAACAATAATCCTGGGGCTCTGACGCCATCCTGACTGAAAGAAAATGATGAATTCTTCTCTACGAATACTACTTCCTTGACACGGTCTTCCTTGTTTTAGGCCAGGACCCTTTTGTTGTGGTCAACTCTGTCTTTACATCTGCAGAATCGAAGCTTGCGTTCAAACCTCCCTCCTAACCCCAGTCTGACTCCATCTTCTCTTTCGTTTGTTTCCTCCATGTCAGTTCTAGAGCACCTGAGGTCCAGTCACTGCCAGTACATTTCTTCCATTTACCTTCCTCTTTGTCTTTGGCCGTGATATGTCCTCCATCTTGTTGGTGGGGGTCTGTTCCTTAGTTCCTTGTCTCTTCAGTCTTGCTTATAAATACAAAGTCCCAACAAAAATCCCAAATCCTTCAAGCCGTTAAGCAGTTAGTAACTTCTTTTTTAGGACTCTTAAAGGCCTTGGTACCTCCAATTTCACACATGATTCTTTCTTCTCTGATGGAGTCACATAATAATAATCATCATATAATGAGTTCACTCGGTGTATGTGTGTATGTGTGTGTGTATCTATCTGTCGTCTCCCTGAAAGATGGAGTATACAAATGGTCAGTCATCAAACTATATATGTCAAAAGAACTCTGCCCACGACCTGAAGTCCAGACAGCCAAACCACAGCCTCTATAGCAACTGGTCCTGAACCTGGTCAGAACAATTGGCTAGAACTTGGTCAATGACTGTGAATTTTCCTACTTCTGCCCTCTACTTCCAAATCAGGGCTAACCAGAGAAAGCCAAGTATGGTTTCCAAACAAGTCCCATAAGATACCTGCTGCAAGTCAGCCACTTCCAGCACTCCCCGGCCAACAGCTTCCCATCAGGGCACACCTGATGCCTTTGCTTAGAACATTTATCACACTTGTCCTTCCCTTGCCTGTCCTTGAGGCTCTGCCAAACATAAGTGATCGTAGCTGCTTCCTTTATAGCAAACTCTAATCAACAGTCTTGTTCTCAGTTGGGTGGTCTGTATTTATTTCCACATTCCCAAGACCCTAAACAACATATACTGCCATTCTTACTTTGCTTAGGAGGAAACTGAGGCTAAGGATAGTTATGTGCTTTGACCAAGTTCTCACAGTCAGATCAACAAAGCCAACATCTGAATTTACATCTCTCAAAGCTACTGCTCGCTTCACCCTGCAGTGAGACCTCTTCAAGCTCCCACTGAACAGAAGGCAAGCCCTGTGCCTTATGCCTCTCTGTGTCTCCTGTGCCCTGTCCAGGGACTGGCATACAGCAAGTACTCATCAAGTAGTTAAGGGCTTGGGTTATTTCTAACATTCCTAGGAAATGAGTTTATACATTTCTAATAGTTTGGTGCTTCTGAAAGCAGACAATGTAAGTAAGTTCTGGTGAGCATTTCTGTTCTCAGAATAAATGTGAACCATTATTTATTGCAAAAAATACAAAGACTCATTTTTTAATATACTGCTTAACATAATAATTCCTGGAAACGTTTCCCCTGTGGTGAAATAATGAAAAGTAAGTGAAAGGAGCTGCAAATGTCGCTTCTGAGTGAAAGATTAAAGTACTCCTCTCCTTAGGTTTGCCTCACATATTTGAGTAATAGAATTTGTTGGTTGGCCTCACGTTATAAATTACAAACCCAACCATTGTGGCATTCCTGAGTGGGTGCCCTGGGCTGTGTGGCTTTGGTGTGTGCAGGCCACACGATTGGAGCAGGGCACTTCTGGGAGAAACCCATTCCAAAGCAACCATTTTGCTGAGATCTGAGGTCCCTCACTCACTAATGAAGCTATTTATAAACTAGCCTTCTGATCCTTTTCTTCTCTTGGCTTATTCCCATCGATGGACATTTGGTAGCTCTGGGAGAATTAAAAACTAGGAGCCTAGCACAGAGAAAACTTAAATCATGAAAAACATGCACATTGGTGGAAGTTTTTTCACCTATTGGCAAAGGTTGCTTAGACAATGATACTTCCATGGGATGTCTGAAAGGAGTGGGTTTTCTGACAGCAGC
Organism: Meles meles; assembly: GCF_922984935.1. NCBI lineage: Eukaryota > Metazoa > Chordata > Mammalia > Carnivora > Mustelidae > Meles > Meles meles. The sequence goes on along the minus strand of NC_060071.1, from coordinate 145,210,695 downwards.
CCATGACTAGATATTGGAGCAATGTGGGTTCCCTGATGGACTTGCTGTTTCAAGCAGTACAGCTCACATCACTTTCTGGAAGCCTCAGTTTTCTAACCTGTAAAATACATAAAAGAAATGTCCGCCCTATTTTGAGGATCAAATGTGATAATAACGAATGTGAAAGTACCTCATGAATTCAGAAAGGCCAGACAGGTGCCACCATAATCTCAAAGCAAGTTATCCTCACAAGTTCTCAGATGACAACCAGTTCCTACCTTCTGCTGAATAACCTAGCCAAAGGAAGTATTTATGTTAGAGTGGTAAACTTGCCAGTATCAGTTGTATAAAATGTATATTCCTCAATTTGCATCAGGAGTCAGGGAATTGTTAGTATTTGTTAGGCCTTAAAAGAGCGAAAGGTCAGGGGCACCTGGGTGGCTCAGTGGGTTAAAGCCTCTGTCTTCAGCTCAGGTCATGATCTCAGGATCCTGGGGATCGAGCCCTGCATTGGGCTCTCTGCTCAGCTGGAGACTGCGACCCCCTCTCTCTCTGCCTGCCTCTCTGCCTACTTGTGATCTCTCTCTGACAAATAAAGAAATAAAAATTAAAAAAAAAAGAGCGAAAGGTCATTGAGTTCACCCTCACTCTTTTGAATCCTAGAGATTCAGGATTCAATCTCTAGGATTCAAAGCCCAGTGTCAAAGGTTGCTTCCAGGGGAAGATTAAATGGGAGGGCCTTGAGGGGATGGGTATGTATAAGAAGTGTTTGAGTGTTAATGAGTGTGCTATTGTGTTTCTTCTGGGGCAGAACATCAAAGTTCAGGAGACTACCACTTTTGCAACCAGGAAGACAAGATGGCAGGTGGAAGCCACTGGGAAAGGGGTAAGCAAAGTGACCAAAAGGATGCAAGCATGGTTTCTATCTGTGGTATCACCTTTTTGTAGCTGACATATAGTCTTTTCAGCAGATAACTGGCCAACCGTTTCTTTCTTTATTTTTGTACAACTTACTGCGTATAGTGTTGGTATCTTTGCGTTCACCTCATATCTTTAGCATGACATGATTGGGGGGTAGGGAGGGAAAAAAATGAAACAAGATGGGACCGGGGAGGGAGACAAACCATAAGAGACTCTTAATCTCAGCAAACAAACTGAGGGTTGCTGGGAGTGCTGGGGGGAGGGATAGGGTGGCTGGGTGATGGACACTGGGGCGGGTATGTGCTATGGTGAGTGCTGTGAAGTGTGTAAGACTGATGATTCACAGACCTGTACCCTTGAAGCAAATAATACATTATATGTTAAAAAAATAAAAACAAAATGAAAATAAACCCTTTTTTGGGGAAAAAAAAGAAGAAAAAGAAAATGCTGGCATATCTCAGTTGTACTAAAGGGACTGAGGCAAGGTGGTATGTCTGGTCAAGCTAAGAGTCCTTCTGATGAAGCTGTGCTCTCCCCTGAAGAGCTGCTCTTAAGGTGCGTATGAAAAACCATGGCCCGGGAGTATGACTTCTTGGGACTTGTTGGTCCGGCTGCCCTGCTGCGTGCAGTGGAGAATTTTCTGCCAGTACTTTTTTCTTGGTTAAACCACAGAGCCTTGTGCTTTGTTTGAGCAAGTGTTAGAGGGGAGGGTTGGGCCCATCGCTCTCAGTTAACTTTGGAGGGGTCTTTTCTGAGGGACCTGGCACACATAATAACCTGTCCTTTGACTGACTGACGGGACTCTCTGATAAGGGCCACCTGATACATCTTAATGGATGTACGCTTCCTCTTGGGGGCATGCACATTCCTCAGATGTCTGGCTCCAACCTGACAGCCTTTTGAACTTCCTATATTCTGAAAGCCCATTACTTGACTTAATAATTTGGGGGAGATTTGAAGGCTATTCTCACCATGGTTATTCAGACATGTCTGAAGAGGAAGACATGGTTTGTAAGAAAGGATTTTTAAAAATTATCTCTACAGATGATCAACATGCTCAGGTCTCTCCTTGACCCTGTGACCCAGCTTCCCACAACATTCTTGCCTCAAAAGAAGGGTTCTAACTAGCTGTCTCCTGTTTGTCATATCTTGATGACTTATCAAATATCTATCCCAAAGCTTTCATATTAGTCCCACAAAACTGTGGCTTCCATGGGCCCTAAGAACTAATTGCCAGTCCCACTGAACCACTCCTGCCCTTATCTTGAACTTTCTGCTCCATTTGAAACTGATAACCACCCTCTTGGAACTCTCTCAGGAACTTCTATTCTCATCTAGTACTCTGTTTTTCTTTTTGTTTCTTTTCTTTTATAGGGCGAGTTCTCCAGAAGCAGAAGCTAGCATGAAACCAGAGTCCAAGATATTTATTAGAGATCAACACGTGTGAGGGGAAGAAGTGCAAAGACGGTGAACTTTGATGGGGATACATCAATGCCTCAGGTAACTCCTGTGTCTCTGGGGGGGATATTGCCTGTCAGAGTGTCCCACATCAAGGAAAAATGGGCAGGTTCTTATTCCCACCTGGCTCAGTCACAAGGTGCCGTGTCCGTGGCAAGGACTTAACCTCAGGCAGGACAGTTCTCTGCAGTAGGGGTGAACCCAAAGAAGCTGACAACTGGATGCGATTTATAGACCATAGCCCCTGCAGCTGGGTTGTAGGTCTGGGCTTTGAGGGGAATCTGAGAGATGCAGCATTGGGACTACCATATTTTCCTTCACCAGGTGGTCGTATACACTCCTGAGAATGGTGAAAGCAACAAGACCTTCCCCCAGAAGAACAAAGCATGTGTGCCCACTGATAAACACATTCCCCACAATGTGAAAGATTCATAAATGTGCCAAAACCCACCCAAGGGTCCCTATAGTGGATTAACCTAATTACAATCAACCTGTCTCCGGCTTCGAGTGTTTAGATTCACATCCCACTCTATTCCGGTGACAATTAAAAAGCAAAATGCTTCTGGGTCCTTTATCCCACATGGTTCCCTTAATCCTAACCACCCGCCTCTGTCTGGGTGCTGGTGATCCCACCTCCTTACTAGGAAGTAGAGGTTCTGAGAGGATAAGTGATTTGCTTGAGATCACACTGGTATCATGAGGCTGAGGTGGGATTTACCTCAGCAGCTCATGTCTTTCCCACGTTATCTCCCTTCCTCAAAGAGGTTCTCAACCCTCAAGGAGCTTGTAAATCAAAAGGGGTGTGGGAGGCAAGAAGAGCACACACAAAAAACACAGTGCAAGGACAAAGAGATAACTATTATAATATAGGCAGAAACAAAATTCAATTGAGAAGGAGCATCCCATTAGGTGCAATAAACACGTGATCATTTTCCTCATCAGAGTACATGTTAGAATGGTCGGCCGAGATAGTTAAATGTTCTCTTGGCTTAGACGCTGCTGGAGACGGCACTTCTAGACTTTAGCTGGTTATTCTAGAAGATATTTATTAGGCATTAATTCAGACCCTATGACATCATAATTATCTTTATATAAGAATATATCCTGCCATTTACATATACATATCCTCTGGGAACTTACAGATTTGAGAGGGGGCTATGATGAACATAGCTTACTAGAGCACTGCGGAGAAGTAGGTGGTCGATATCACATAGAGGGGACCTGATGCTTTGTTGTTTCTCACTACCCCATGTGCAGGCTCATTTAAAATTGATTTTATAATGGGGCACCTGCGAGGCTCAGTGGGTTAAAGCCTCTGCCTTCAGCTCAGGTCATGGTCCCAGGGTCCTGGGATCCAGCCCCGCATCGGGCTCTCTGCTCAGCAGGGAGTCTTCCTCCTCTCTCTCTGCCTGCCTCTCTGCCTACTTGTGATCTCTGTCTGTCAAATAAATCAATAATAAAATCTTTTAAAAAAATAAAATGGATTCGATAAATATATAACATGAAGGTAGGCACGTGTGGTTGTTGCACACCATATCATGTACATAAAGTTACATCTTCTTAATGGCAGTCAACATTTCCTTTACTGACTTCCTGATCTACTAAATAAAGTCCCCGCTATGTGGCCGGGGACTGCAGTGCTAGTCCTACAAGAGGTATCCAGCAAGTAGTTTAACTGAATTCGTAAGTGATTTAGTATACAAATGAGTGAGCAGACTCTTTATTGCCAAATCCTTGGACTTCCTCTAAGACCTCATCCCACTGGGTCTCTCTTCTACACTTGTAATTGTTGAAAAGCATGCAGATCCTTCTCACTGCCTCTTCTTTCTTCCCAAATATGATACTCACAACCTAACAGACTACTGGGAATGCCTTTTTCTATGCCTGTCAAGCCCTCGAAACCTAACATATGCAAACCCAAGCTTGGTATCAGGGATACCATGGTGACTAAGAGCATGACTTTGAAACTCCCACTGCCTGGGTTGGAATCCTAGCCACTTACGAGCTGTGAGGCCTTGGGCAAATTTATTTACCCCTTCCATTACTGTAAGTATGACAATTACAAACATGTGAGTTATGTGGAGAAGGTTCCCGGCACGTAACAGGGCTCAGTACAGGTTAGCGCGCATCATCAGGATCGACTCTCAGATTTTTATCATAAGGCACAGGCTCATTAGACTCCCATCTATATCTGATTTGTACTTGTCCGCACTTATCACCCCTACTTGCACTATCATCCGCACCTGGATTCCCTGCCTGTTTTCATCCCTACATTCAAAGTCCCCTCAAAAACACCTCTCAACCCACCCTGCTCTCCTTCCCCACCACCAGTGCCCTGGGTTAGGGCTTCCTCATCTACAGCCTTGACTACGGAAGTGCACACCCCCACAGCTTCCCGGCAGCCAGACTAGCCTTCTTCCAGCACGTGCCAGTACATTCAAACACGGACTCGGTCATGTTAACCCCTCCTTGCTCCCAAACCTTCCAGTGGCTCCCATCACGCTCAGATTCGATTTTAAACCCCTTCCCACCATGGCATCCAATGTCCTCTGTCACTTGGCACTCCAGTTCCCAGACTCTTCTCTCCTCATTTCCCTTATACTGGCGCTCTGACCTCGAACTGATCTGCAGCTTTGAGTTTTCCAGATGTGGCTACCTCCTCTTTTCCTTTGCACCGCTGCCTGTGCATTCTCTCCTGCCGCTTCAGAGCACCCTGTGGCATCCCCACTTAACTCCCATACACACTCTTTTTCTGGACGTTGTCCCTGACTCCACAAAAGCACACTGGTGATTCTCCATGCTCACAAAGGGAGAAGGAACACAAACATGTGGACCTTGTGTGTGATCTAGGTAGAACAAGGAAGATGCATGGATAAATGGGGGCTTTCCAGAACACTCGTGTAGCTCACCTGGTCTTAATCTTCCTGGGGCCTGGGAGTTTGTCTTTTTCCCTAGGGCATTGAGGCAGACTCCTACAGCCCCTCGGCCAGGAAAGAGCCTCTTGATTCTCCTGTTTCTCCAGTTGCACCAATAAATTCCAAAATTTTATAAAATGCTGGAGATCCCTGGTGCTTTTGGACCAACTGGAAGCAAAGCCTGTGTTTTCCTATTCCTTCTTGAGAGAATGAGTAGGATAGGGTGAAAGCCCCACACTAGGACCCAGCATCTCAGACATCTCCTGGGCCACCTTTCTGTGGCCCAGAATTCCTCTTCATTTCTCCCCATTTCTCTCAGAACTTTACAAATACCTCTAAATAAAGACATGGAAGACACTGACCCTTATCCTGAGGAATGTAGGCAGTGTTGGAACCTGAGAACTGAGCTCTGGTTCTTTACTGTAAAGGATGAGGGTCTGTGCGAAGCTGTGGCCCAAGGCAGACACGATGGTTAGCCTGATTGGGTTCACCTTCTTAGCTCTGAGGCCCTCAGAACCCAACCTCTCTGGGTTTCATTTTTTCTATTTTTACAGTAGGGAGACCAGTAATGACAATCTTCTATTATTTAGCAACGGTTAAGTGAGTTAGCACACAGAGTGTTTATGAGAAATCCTGGCACAGGGCAACCATGAGCTTAGAGTTGGCTATTGGTTGAGGTTTTAGTTATCCAGGTGAAGAGAGAAAATCCACGCAAAGAGAGGCATTAGAAAACCAATCAGTTGGGAATTGGGGGGCTGGACTTGGAAATCTGGTCCTTTCCTTTAAAGGGCACCCTCATTTTCACTTCTGAAACATGAATGATACAGTGGACAGAGGTGTGGAGGTTTAGAAATGAGCATCATGCAAGAAAGGTGATACAGAATTCCTGCCCAATCTATGTGAACCCTCTTCTCCTTGAGTTGCTGTTGTAAAGATCGGGTGGCAACAATGAGCATTTTCTGTCAGAGGAGCTAGGAGATAAGCACTGAGTCACTGATCCAACTTTGAAAGAGCAGCTAAGTCAGGGAGGAAATGACAAAACCCTGGCAAAGTCTCACATGGGGATGAATGGTAACGGGGAGCAGAGAGTCTTGGACAAACTCACAAAGGGAGAAGAGACTGAAGTTTTTGTGGTGGAAAGTCACAAAAGCAGGAGCCAGGGGTTCAGGGAGCTGACCGAGGCTGCTTGCTGGGTGACACGAAGGGAGCCTTCCGGAAGGTTCCCCGGGAGGCTCAGAGATTTGGCTGCCATGGCAGACTCAGGCAGTACCAGCAGGAGCCACTGCCTGACACCTCTTCTGTTCCAGAAGGTGCTCCAAGCCAAGAGAGAATTAGGAGGATTCAAAGTACAAAAAGTAAAACAAGCTGGGTTTTTTTAGACAATCATTCTCAAAAACAGTGAGTAAAATTTATGTCACTTTAAATAAGGGATGTGTCAGCAGAAAAAATAAAGAGGAAGAGGAAAGCTCCCCTGTGCCTCTTCTCATAGGACACAAGACCATGGGCCAGTGTGCCAGCCACAGCCACACCCAGCACTCGCTTGGCCAGGAGCTGGGCTTCCTGCATTTTTTCTCTGATTCACTCCCACTGCCTGAAGCAGATGATTCTCCTCCTCAGAAGGTCTTGAGTTTCCTTTCTCCTTTGGAGGAAGCCAGGGATTCCCTGTCAGTCATTTCCCTCTATTATCGCAAGTGTGGATGGCTCCACCAAAGTTCGTTGAGCATCTATTTAAGTATCATACATGACACTCAAGAGAGAAGCGCAAAATTCTGTACAAAGGTTAACAGTTGGTTTTTATTGTGGAAGGAAGTCTCATTTCTGGAATGGAAGAAGATTCCCAAAGAGCATTGGAGTATAAAAGAACAATACCGCATAAAGTTTGCCCAGTCCCTCTTTGTAAAGAGTGCTTACATTCATTACTGCATGTAACAAGCCAACTCTACAAATGGGAAATGCGGTGTTAGTTCACCCTATTGCATAAGGGAGAGGGATAAGGTTTAGAGAAGTGATGTGACTCACTCAGAATCACGCAAAATTTCAGTGATAGACAAATTCACTGCCTGTGGTCACAGACGATGAAGGTCGTCTTCAGAGCTGCTGGCTGCCCTGTCACTGTCTTCTTTGCAAGTCCCTTCCTCCATGGCCATCTCAGGAGGGGGTCCTGGTACCATGGTTTTACCCTGTAGTCTGCTCTCTGGCCAGTGCTGTGTGAACCAGGTGTGCACGCCTGACTGGATGTCTGCAGGTGCGCAGGCTCCTGGTCAAGGAGGAGAAGGGACAGAAGGAGAAACTAACACTTCTGCTGCAGGTACACTTACGTTTTGAAATTACATCTTTGAACAAAGTTTAAAGCAAATCAGGATCTCTATTCTTCCCCCAAACAAGATGAAGAGTTTAAAATCTTTTAACTCACCGTGAATCCTACTCATTCCCCCAAATCCCAGTTATTATCTAGTATTTCAGTTCTAACCCATTTTTATGCCCAAATGATTAACAGTAATAATATTATATATAATAATAATAATTATATTATTATGCATTTATAATTATAAATTATCATACAAAAGCAATTCTGATTTAGCATTTCCAGTAGGTGTTATCAAAGTGTTTAATAATCATTATTTCTTTCTTCCTATTTCTTATGACTTAATTTTCTTACTAAGGTATCTCCTGTAGTGTCTCTTTTTTTTCTTTTAAAGATTTTTATTTATTTATTTGACAGACAGAGATCACAAGTAGGCAGAGAGGCAGGCAGCGAGAGAGGAGGAAGCAGGCTCCCCGCTGAGCAGAGAGCCTGATGCGGGACTCGATCCCAGGACCCCAGGATCATGACCTGAGCCGAAGGCAGAGGCCTTAACCCACTGAGCCACGCAGGTGCCCTCCTATAGTGACTCTTTCAATGAAGATCATGGCTAGAATTCTCTGAGTCTTAAAATACCTGAAAGTCTATTTTCTGAATCTGATAAAAATAGTGCCAACTATGAGTAATAGAGTGTCCCTCAAAACAGTGGCTTGGACTAAACAGGGCTGAATTAATTTTCTCATTCGACAATAAATTCAGGATCAGGCAGACCGTGGCCTGTGGGTTAGCTCCCATAACATACTCAGGGACATAGCCTCCAGCTATGTTTCTGTTTCAGTGGCCTAAAGGTCACTTCAGAGTCACAAGATGGTGGTGGACCTCTGGGCTTCTCTTAAAGTCCAGGCAGAGTCAACGGAAAATATAAGGGGAAAATATGACGTATCTATTGACTCCAATGCGTCTAAATAAATCGTGGAAATAAATCATTGCTCGTGTTCATTTCTAGATATACTCCAGAAGTTGCTTTTCCACAATTCTCTTTTCTTTCCACCCAGGTCTTCAAATAGAGGAGTTTGGGCTTCTACATTTTTAAACTTGTTTTTCATATTTTCTCCCTCTTAATCCTTCTAAAAGACATACTTTCGGCATTCCTCTATTTTCCAATTTACGAACTGTCTCATTTTCTGTGTTCAGCTTCCTATTTTACTCAGTTATTAAAATTAAAAATAAATTTTTCAATAAGACTGTATTTTTGATATCTAGGCTTTCTAATTGGTTTCCCCCTGCATGTTTTCCTTTATTACTTCTTCCTTTATGGATAGTGTTCCTTGATATCTTTGAACATATTAAATATTTTTATTATAAGTACCTTTTAGACTTTATAACTTTACATGGTTCCATAGGGCTAAATTTTCCCTTTTTTAAAAAAAAATTTGTAGGCTGTTATTTGTATTATATCTTGTATTGTATATTTTGTAATTCTTGCATTCTAGGACATTTCCAAGGGTATGATCTTCAGTGGACATTCTTTTCCCTGCATAGCCTGAGGTGTGGAGTTGTCTTCTTTGGGAAATTTGGGTTTGTCTATGATTGGACCTGCAGAGTTCACTGGCTATGAATCAATATGGGGGACCCTGAGTTTGGTTTCTGTATTCCTTGGGTTGTTCTATTTGAATTCTGTACTCACTGGTGTGTATCTTTGGGGTTCTCACCTCTCACTAGTTGCTGTTTTCACCATGGCTTGGAAAGGCAGCACGCTTCTGGCCAATGGGTTGAGGTAGTCTACTGTCACGTTACAGAAGTGGCAATTCTTTGGTGTATGTTGACTGTCTTCTGCTACTCTTGGGTTTGTGTCTTAGATTCTTGTATCTAGAGGTGCTGTGGTGTCCAGTAAGCTAGCTTGTATGGCTGAGTTCTGCTCCAGATTCTCCAGTTTAGACCATAAGCTCAAGATTCTGGGTTTCTTCTTCATTTCTGTCCCCTGAAATCCTTCTGTCTTTGGAGCTCAGAAAAACACTTGTCAGATAATGTATATGTGTCATCTAATATTTTCATGTATTTGGAGCATAGAGGATGGTATTGATGGGCTTTATAAACCATCTGCCTTGAAAATGGAGCCTACCATCTACAGGCAAAGAGTGCTAAGTTGGGGGGATTGAGAAACTACTCAGGGCTGGTCGCTTAGATTGAAGCATGTTGGAATGCCAGTCTGTTAAACATCTGACTCTTCGTCTCAGCTCAAGTCTTGCTCTCAGGGTCGTGAGCTCAAGCCCCATGTTGGGTTCCACACTGGGGGTGGAGACTAAGTAAATAAGAAACTTGTAGCTTGGGGGCTTCCCAGCTGTCCTGTGTGTCATGCACTTGCCTGAGCATTGAAATGAAGAGAAAGAGATGGATGGTCATATTGGTTTAGTGGAGCCAAGTCAGGAAGGGGAGTCTGCTGGGCTTCCAACAATATCCCCACTTCTGTTTCCAGTCTCCCATACGGCCATTCTACACTTTTTGTCCTTGATTCTCTAAGTGTTCATTATCCTGTGGTGTGTGTGTGTGTGTGTGTGTGTGTGTGTGTGTGTGTGTGTGTGTGTAGAAACTTGTATTCGGTGAAAATGCAACCCAGCATTCTCACCAAAATGTGGAATTCAAGTTCAGACCCACCAAAAGCCTAATTCAGATTTTGTGATTGCCCCTAAGAGTAAATTGGTTGGCTTGACCAATGATAGAGGCTAAGCTGGTTCCTTTCAAAAAACACATTTGAAATAAGAACATTTCAATAAGGCATAAAGCGAGCACCTCCCTGTTACATTCTCTGTGCCATCACAGAGGGCCTGGTTGAATAGGTTTGGAAATGGACAGTGCTTCATTGTGCCTTAGTTGTTGTCTAGCCCTAAGCTACTGAGTTAACCTTTCAAATTCTCAGATTTGTATTCTGTGAATAAATAGTTGGACTGTTTTGAAGGTTAAAAACATTAATGTGTTTGACTAGGATAAGGCAGACTTTACATAAATGTCATCTCATCTTGTCCTCACCCTATTATAAGCAGGTGCCTGAGGAAGAAAGAACCAGTGTTACTGTGGTAGGAAACTCTCTTCGAGGAAAGATCTGGTGTCAAATTTGGGCAGGTGGCCAAGGGGGCATGTGTGTACTTGGAGGAATGTCCATGTCCAATCTTCAGCTGTTCTTGGAAGAGTTCATCATGGCTTGATTTTTAGAAGCTGAAGCCTGCTCTGTCTGATTAGTATCAGGAGTAGTAAATTGATACTGCATGTTTTTCTCCTTTGAGTTCCAGGGCCTTATGAGGGAGGCAGGCAAGTTCATACAATGAAGTTCATTAGGTTTCTGTTGATTGTGCTTCTGCATTTTCCTGGATCGCCCTGTGGCTTCACTAGTTGGTGTTCAGAGTCCACAAGCCAAGTACAGACATCACCATATAGATGTGATTTATGCATGGGCAGAATGAATGAGTCCTTGTCCTGGTCCTCCAGGGAAGCACTTGGCAATTTATACATATTCTGCCCATTTTTCCAATTATTCATTTTCAAAAGTCCCACTTTTTTCAGGGAAGGACTGAGAATGACTATAAGTTAGGAGCAGGGAGAGAGGAGCTGAATTTACCTGCCGCCTGCTTGCCCCAGATGAGACTGGATTCATCTCTCTCCAGAAAATGAAATGTGGGGCCACATCACTTGTCCAAAGCCAGTGAAGGTTTTCTAGTAGAAATTATATTTGAGCCTTGACTTAATGAGAGATGGGAAGCACCTTCTAATATAGACAATGTCACTTGGCAAAGGACCCTCTGTCTATCTTGTGGCAAACAGTAAATACGACTTCACACAGACACGCACACACACACGCAGTCGTTCCTAAGATGGGTGACTTGGCAGGTGGTACTTTGTCTGCGTTGCATCTGAATGCCACGTGTCTCCCCTCTGGGAGTTGAGCGTCCATGAACTTTGAACAGCACTGCCGTGTTCCTCACATTGTGCCGGTGATATTGTTCAAGACATTTGTCTTTAAGAGACTTCTTGGGGCGCCTGGGTGGCTCAGTGGCTTAAGCACTCAGGTCATGATTTCCAGGTCCTGGGATCGGGTCCTGCATTGGGCTCTCTGCTCAGCAGGGAGCCTGCTTCCCCCCTCTCTTTACCTACTTGTGATCTCTCTCTCTGTCAAATAAATAAATAAAATCTTAAAAAGAGAGAGAGAGAGAGAGAGAGAGAGAGAGACTTCTTGAGAAAAGCATGGCTGCTCATGTTACATGGAGCCAGACAATGCCTCCCTGGGAGGTTCTACATTATGGGGTCAAGAGTAAACTCTCCTTAGAGAAGAAAAATTGTGGAGAGTTTTCCTTATTCTTTCTTTCCTAATGTTTCTGAGAGGTGTGCCCTCCTCTCCCCCTCTCTGCACAGGGTATCACTGTTTGCAATGCCCTGAGACTTATAGTAATACAACTAATGCTTATTTTTAAGAGTATTCTGATCCTTATCTACCTACATACCTGTCACCCTTCATGTAACCATTAAAGGAATCTACAAACTCCATCCAAAATACTACTTCCTAGTCTCTCTCTCTCTCTCTCTCTGTATGTATGTGTGTGTGTGTTAATGGTAGAATGGCATGGACAGGAACTTCCAAATCAAAGATTTAAGGTGTTGTTATACTGGGATTCATGAAGTCAAGGCATTGCCTTTCTGAGTCCGTCTCCACATCTGTTAAAGGAATGGATACTCTTTCTCCCAGAGGAGGTGTGGGGACTTTAGAAGTAATGAGGCACCAATGCTGATGTTTGGAAATCACTCAAATATTATTGAATGCAAAACCAAATGTTGTGAGGGAGCAAACAGCTAATTTAGAAATTTCAAAACTGAAAATAGTTTTCAGTTTTATTGAGATACACTTCATATTTAAAAATTGCACATATTTAATATACACATTTTGAAGAGTTTGGACACATGCATACACCCATGATGTCATCAAGGTAATAAACATATCCATCACCTCCCAAAGATTTATTTTCCTTCCTCCCTTCCTTCCTTGCTTTTCTTCTTCCCTCTCTCCCTCTGTCCCCTGCCCTCCTCCCTCCCTCCCTCCCTCCTTCCTTTCTCTTTCTTACTCCTTCTCTCTCTCTTTCCTTCTTTCTTTCCCTCCTCTCTCTCTCTCTTTCTCTCCTTTCTTTCCTTTTTCCTTCTTTCCTTCCTGGTGGTAAAAACACTTAATGTGAGATCTACCCCCCTAACAAGTCTTTAAGTGTGCAGCACTGTGTTCCTAACTAGAGGCACTGTGCTGTACAACAGATCTCTGGAACTCGCTTGTCTGGTACAACTGTGACTTTCTAGGCAACGAGCTCCACTTCCCCTCCTTCCCGTCTTCTGGCAACCCCCAGAAACCGGGAATCAACACTTTTTCATGATAGAATGTTTATTTAAAGTGAAATTTAAAAGGAGCACAACAAGGTTGACTCGAGATGATGAGGCACTTGAATTCCTATGGGAACAGATGATAAATTCAGTCATCCTGGGACTCAGCTCCCTGGGACAGAATCTTGGCTTCTCCAGGGAATGCTTGGGCTGGAGAAGACACTTGCTTCTTCTGGGTTCTACCAACTCCTGAGAGACTGAGATTATGCGTGCATCAGACTCACAACTAATGAAAACATTTCAGGCCTTGACACCAAAATTGTGAGTGCTGAACTTTGGTCATCCACATGGAATGAACCTAAAAGCAGATTGGCGGGTGGACTGTTCAATCCTTGTGTTTTTGCAATTCCTAAATCAAATGTGCAAATGCAAAGATGGGTCAACTTCATAAATTTAATAAAATTTATTAACCCCAAAATTTATGTTGTATGTTTTAATATCCTCACTTTACTCTAACACGGATACCCATCTAAGGTGCTTGCTCTCTGGAAAGACCTCCCAGCTCCCTTCAAGAGTAAACCTCCACTTTGTCTTCGTTGACAAGCTGGATCCTCCAGAAGACACTGAGATCCTTGAGAACAAAAACCTTGGAGGGCTCATTTGGTGCCTGGAATAACACCTGGTGTGGACTGGAGGGCCAATGGACAAGAAATGGAATAATACTGAGCCTCTGGATCTATAGTTGAACTTTTTAGACGTTTCTGATCTTTCCCAGGGAGAAGAAAGACATCACATGCGATATGTCTCCACCTCATCCATTGGATGGAGTCTATTGTCCTTGTGCCTCCCTCTGTGCCAAATAATTATTGCAACCGGCCAAGAACAAGACAGCTCAGAAGAAGCCTCAGCTCTCTGGATCCAAGGCAGGCCACTGTGTGCTCTGTGGCATGACTTGAGGGCTGGAAATCACTCCTGAAGCTTACATTGGTTTGAATCATGCTTTGCAGTGGAAATATTTCTGTTGGAGCAATAACATACTGTGCAGCGTGGGTCAGGGTACTTAGGAACTCTGGCCTAGGCTGCAGCATCAGTAGAACAAAGGGTGGAGAGATCAGGGGATGCCAAATTTTTGTCTTTTATTTTATTATTATTATTATTATCATCATCATTATTATTATTATTGGTGGGGAGTAGGTAGGCTGGTTTAAAAGACAGCAACCATGAGTGTCTAGCCCTGGAACCACAAAAAGGCAGGACTCCGCTCCATGAAGCACAGGACGTACAGGTGAGGGCATGTCTTGGGCACTGTCGCTCAACGGCCCAACCCCAGACTTGGTTGCTCTGCCACCTGAGGGCCTCTGTGAAACCCTGATGGTTCAGAGCAGGACAGTTTGAGAGAACCAAAACAAAACAATGGATTAAGTTACCTCCAAGTCTAATATTTCATAAGCCTCTGGATTAAATCAAAGGCTGGTATTCCTCTATTAGAGTGAGCTCCTCTGGGAGAAGTTCCTGGCTGTCCAGCCGGTGAATGTTGGAAGCAAACATGACACGTGGGAGGCAGAGCATGTTAACCCACCACTGCTCAGCCACTGGAGAGCTGTAAGGACATCAAAGGCCAGTGCACTGGTTTTGAGCACAACTAAGATGGAGAGCTGAAAACCCCCTTACACCTAGAAGAGTTGCTGGCACGCAGTAGTACCTATTAATGGGCGTTAAATGCATGAATAAAAGATGCATTTTTTACCTGAGCTTTAACATTGGCTTTGTCTCTGAGCCTTGATTTTCTTTCCTGTGGAATGGGGATAATAATGTCTTCTTTGTGGCATTGCTTAGGAGAATTTAATGTTATGTCATCTCTAAAATTCCCGGCTCATACTAGGCTACCAATAAATAGAGCAATTATCCTCTGTTAAGCAGGAGTAGATGTTCCGGCACACTGTTTAGTTCTCACTGAGTAAGTCATGGGGTCTGAGAGGGCAGGGAGAGCAGCCCAAGGTCCAGCCCACTCTGAGCAGACAAAGGAAGCTCAGAATGAAGGAGAGGAGGGAGTTGGGAAAGGGAGGGAGGTGTCTGGCAGTCGAGATGAGTAGCCTCAACCAGGTCTCACTGCCCACAACCACCACTTTACGATTCTCAGTGCATGGTTTGGGATGTTCCATGTACATCTTCCAATAAGTCCTCACAGTGATTCTGAAAGTATTTAGTAACCTCAGCCTTTCAGATGAGAATCTGTCCTCAGAGAACACTGCTGTGTATGTAGGCAAGGGGGCACACCGACCACACTGTTTCCTTTGATTTTGGGCATTTGTCTTGGTGCCAGCGCTGCATTTCAGGTGGATTTCCCCTGCCACCTTGAGTTGCTGGAACAAGCGGGATTAGCTATGCCCTTCATGTGGAACGGGGTGCCGGGAGATGCTGGTATCTCCATCAGTGGCACCCTCTCCCCACTGGGACCCCTTGGCCATCTCTGTTATATGGAAGGTGCCCACTTGTTTCTGCTAGAGGAGTCTATTGTGATGAGAACATTAATTTTTGCATGGACACGTACCCATGTCATTCGTAAGGAATAACACTCCACGGAAACAATGATGGCACTCCCTTCCAGTGTGTACCCTCCAAAGGCGAGAGATTTGATGTCGCGATGCTCACAAACCATGCAACACAGTTCCTCGGCCGTGGCCAGGTCACGGCAAACAAGGGTTGTTCGTGTCATTATTATTGTTTTTCCTCATATTCAAGCAGCCCTTTAAAGAAAGGAACACAGTCCCATCCTGTTACTCACCTCATCCACAAAGAATGCTACAGAGTGGATACCAGATCCTCTGTGTGGAGAGAGGGAAACTGAGTCTTTGAGGAAGGATGGGATGTCACCTGCCCTGAGAAAAGAATCTGGCACAAAGGTGAAGCCAGAATTTGGACCCAGTAAGCAAGAATAGTGTCTGCCTGCTGACCTAAGTCCTTATATCCAGAAGTCCTACTTCTCACTGGACTGAAATCTTGAGGGACACATCCATTCTCTTTGAGATGCTCCTTTCGCTTGATGAACAAGGTCTAAGGAACAAGATATAGGAGAAAAGACTGTGATTTCATTTATATACACGATGTAGAAATAGGCACATTTAAATTATACGATTAACACAACAGCTTTCTTTAAGACACACAAAAAAGCCCTTGATTTAAGGGACCCCATGCATCCTGAGGTTATTTCATTTCCTCCAAAAACCAAGGTCACAACATTCAGGGGACGTTTATATTGATCATTTTTAGCCTTAAAATAAAGAAATCTGCATTGTGGGAGGTAGTTTTCACTGGATAAGCCAAGACAGAATGTGGGGGAATCTGACTAATGATGTTTATTTCCCTCATGTTCCAAGCATTAAATATCAGTAGAGTTCCTTAGACCCAAACATTAGTTACCATTTTATTGTGCATCTATTATGTGCCAGGTTCTACTCACAGCACATTTTTCTACATTGTTTCTAGTAAACTCAACACCTAGGAAGAGGAAAGGTGGGATATGCGCTATCATTTAATTTTTGTTTTATTGATTTTTCTATGAAAATATTTGTAATATTCTTTGTTTTCTTCTACAGTTTGGTTTGGAGCCTCAGGAAGATTGAAGTCACTGCGTACAGTTTTCCAAGCCCCACACCTTCCAACCTGAGGACACGGGGTGGGAAAGAACAAGCACACCTACCAGTGACTCCCCCTAAGAGCAACAAAGCAGACAGAGGTACCTGGCTAGAATCAAGCCCATCAATTTCCCAGCCATGAGGCTTTGTGAACGTTCCCTGACTTCGGCACACATCAGCTTCCTCATCCCTCAAATAGCTTCCTGCTATAATGTGATATACATGCTCTGGAAAAACTTTGCCTTCTGCAAAATCACACACTAAAAATAACAGGGCTTATGGCAGGAATAGCATGAAGAGCTAACAGCTCAAAAGGTATGTAAGTTTGCAACCAGAACCCTAAAAATATATGAGTATCAGTGTTGATGTCCTTTACAAAAGGTGTGTTAATTCTAGTAGGTAAACACATGCCATCAAAAAGCCCATAACTCTTTACCTATAATAGAAGGTAGAAGTTCCTGGTGGAAGAGGGAGTGCAGGAGGAAGGTTGAGGGCAAAACGTATCCAGACTGGGGGACCACAAAACACGCACTTTCAAGAAAGGGCAGGTAGAGAAACTGAGCCAAGACAAAGAAGAGTGGGGAGAATAGATCTCGAGGATGCAGGCCTGTTTCCTTTGCCAGCTTGCTATGGTCCACTTAGTGGTGTGAAATTTAATATACAGGAGGGAAAAAAAAGTCTCATATGAACCAGACCCCCATTCTGCATTACGCAGACCCTCTTCCCTATTTACTTATAGGATGGGAGCAAGTTCCTGCTGCAGGAATATGCTTGGCAGCAGAGCAGACTGCCATATAGTCCCACGAGGTTGTTTCGTGCTGATAGGTAGGAAATGGGAAAATGGGAAGGGTTTCACGGTGCCTGACACTTAGTAGGGCCTTCACGCTCTGGAACACATGGCTGTAGTTTTGCAAGAATGAGTCCTCTGACTTCTAGCTCAGGCATTTTCCTGGTGCAGGGCTCCTCCTCCTTTTTTTTGGACTATTAATCTGTGCAGAGGGGGCAGAGAAAGTAACATCCGCAAACCTCAGGGAAGCTTGTGTAAGCTGATACTCTTGCTGAGGGTCGGCCTGTCTGGAGAGAAGGAATTGAGGCTCCTGCCTGCCAGGAAATGCAAACACAAACTTTCAAACGTAAATCTCCTTCAAATAGCATCTTTTGGAAAAGTAAATTTAGGTCCTGTTGATTGATTCTGTGGTATTTGGCAAGATTGTAAATAGAACCTCTGTTAGACATGACCAGGGGGTGAAAGCAACATAAATAAGATAGTAACCTAATTAAAGAATATCTTTTCTATCTTGATGTACCTTGTGAGGTCTGGTACGTAAGTGCAAAAAAACCACCAAAATAGTTGTCTGCGAGCGTGAAGGGTTGAACGCTGGGACCCAGGCTCCAGGGGCGGCTTTAGCAGGGAAAGCTGCAGCCCTCAGCGGTGATGGTGACGGAGAGAGCGGGAGGCCTCTGACATCCTATCACGGGATGATCAGGTCAACACTTCCTTCAGCCTCAAGAAAGTAAACTCAGGCGCACCTATGTTACGTCCAACCATCTCACTTGTTTTAGAACTTCTAGAACTTGCTGAAGGCTAACTGCACAGTGGAAGAGAGGTACAGGACGTCAGCGTACTTTGCGTGAATAAGGGACCTGGACAGGGGAGTCTGCTCCCATAGGAAGGCCACATTGTTGCCAGTGAGGGTGCTGTCCCTGGAGGCCTTTACCAGAAAGGGGTGACCGACCACTCTACTGGGTCCTGTTTGCCACTAAGACTCACATCTGTGGTATGTTCTCAAACCGTGGAAGTACCTTCATGGGAAGAGCAGACAGAAGAAAAACCGGCACGCACAGTGTGCGCGCTACCCACGGATGGTCTTTAGGACAGTCCCGTAAGCTGCGTGTGGCATTAGTTCACCAGGGCTGCCCCTGGTAAAGCACCACAGATGGGGCAGCTTAAAGAACAGGAATTCCGTTTCCTCACGGTCCTAGAGGCTGGAGGTCTGACATCAAGGTGTCAGCAGGGTTGGTTTCTCCTGAGGCCTCTCTCCTTGGGTTGTAGACGGCGGCCTTCGTCCTGCGTGCTCACAGGACCATCTCTTTGTGTGTGCCTGTGTCCTACTCTTCTTAGAAGCACACCTGCCATACTGCATTAACATTTTTTTAACAGTTCAACAATATCTTTATTTTTATTTACTTTTTTTTGTAATTTTATTTTATTTTTTTTTTCAGTGTTCTAAGATTCATTGTTTATGTACCCCACCCAGGGCTCCGTGCAATCCATGCCCTCCATAATACCCACCCACCAGACTCACCCAAGCCCCCATCTCCCTCCCCTCCAAAACCCTCAGTTTGTTTCTCAGAGTCCACAGTCTCTCATGTTTCGTCTCCCCCTCCGATTTCCCCCAGTTCACTTCTCCTCTTCATCTCCCCAATGTCCTCCGTGTTATTCCTTATGCTCCACAAGTAAGTGAAACTGTATTTCACTCATTAACATTTTTTCACACTTTTTAAAGATGTTTTATTTATTTATTTAAAGAGAGACAGAGACCACAAGCAGCGGGAGAGGCAGAGGGAGAAGCAGACTTCCTTCTGAGCAGGGAGCTGGATGCAGGGCTCTATCCCAGGACCCTGGGATCATGACCTGAGCCCAAGGCAGACGCTGAACTGACTGAACCACCCAGACTCCCTTGTCCATATTGAATTAGAGTCTGCCCTAATGGCCTCATTTTCATCCAGTAACCTCTTGAAAGGTCCTGTCTCCAGGACCTTACATTCTGAGGTTCTGGGGTTTAGGGCTTTAACTTATAAATGTTTGAGGAGGATACAATTCCGTTCACACGAGGTGTCATCACTTCCATTCTGACGATGAGCAAACACGCACGAAGGCTCAGAGACTCGCCTCGAGGAGCACGGTGAGCCAGTGCAGAGCCTCAGGACAACCTGGATCTGGCCAAAGCCCGAACTCCCAGCGGCAATCCCCAAACTGTTGCCCTGTCTGAGTAAGGCAGCATCGGGGAGACCACCCAGACTGGTGCCCTGGAGGGGAAGCTGAGATGGGCCCCGCAGAAGACCTGAGGGCAGGAAGGAGATCTCCCTAGAGCTGGAAGCCAGCAGAGGCTGTGCGAAGTAGGAACAGGACACAGGACGTGCATAACCCAGAAACGTCTGTGGACTCCTCTTACCTTTTCAGACCAGCTGGTGCACGTTGCAAGCGTGTGTCAGATTTCCTTCAACGTCCTGAGTGAGACAGACGTAAATGAACACTGCACCTCCCGTATTCCCATGAGAGAAGGTTGCTTCCTCGCTGCGAAGACAAGGGATACTGTGAACGGAGAGTGAGAAGCGAGCCCATTTCCTTCTCCACATCAGAGATCCTACACTAATACCTACAATGGGAGGCCGGCCCATGGCTAATTGTTCTGGGAGAAGAAACAGTGATCATCACACGTGTGTGCAGGCACACCAGAGACATAATAAACACAATCTAAAACATCCCCCTCTCTGGTACGGGGCTGATTTGCAATTGTGAATCCATTAGGAGCGCGTATGAATACTAAGAGAGGGACAAAGCTGAGCTGTGAATTTGCCAAGAAGACTGATGTGCTTTTCTGCAGCAGAAGAAATGTAGACCCTGTGGGAAATTATTTTCTTCCTTTGCAATGAGGTCTCTCTCTCACTTCAAATAATTTTTAAGAGCTCCTGGTCACTGGTATATTTTTAAGTGTGAATAATATAACTCTTATGTTTACCTTAAACATGAATCATTAGACAAAGAAGTGCTTCAGGAATGCTGGGTGGCTCAGCGTGTTAAGTTTCAGACTCTTGATTTGCGCTCAGATCATGATCTCAGGGTCCTGGGATTGAGCCCTGTGTCAGGCTCCATGCTCCCTGAGGAGTCTGCTTGTCTCTCTCCCTCTGCCTCTGCTCCTCCTCCACTCATGCTCTCCCTCTCTTTCTCTCTCAAATGAATAAATAAAATCTTTTAAAACAAAGCTTCATTACTTCAAATGCTCCCCCCCACCCACCCCAAATAAGGCTACAAACTAATGAATTCATGCACACAGGGCTGTTCAATAGAGCTACGGTCCTTGGAGAGATGGGGACACATTGTTTAGCCCTACAAGTAGGGGCTGGCGAACTACAGCCTGTGAGCCAAGCCCAGCCTGCTGCTTGTATAAATAAAGTTTTATTGGAAAACAGCTCTAGTCATTCTGTTACAGATTGCCTATAGCAGCTTTCAAATTACTACAGTAGAACTGAGTTTACCCACGACAGACACCGTATAGCCTCTGAGGTGTAAAATATTTGCTAACTTTCCCTGAACAGAGAAAGTTACCTAACCCCTGTCCTAGAGCCTCATGTCCGGAAGACTCCTTCCTCACTACAGACAGCTCTTTCTATAGAGCCGTAAAAGGAGACTCTCTCGAATCTGGTTCTGGTTCAGGATGGCTTAGGCCAATGAGAAATAATGTTCGTGACTGCCAAGGCTTGTTCCAGATATATTTTACTCAATTGTCAACAGTGGTTTCTAACTCAGAAAAACCAGTGGAACCACCATAAAAAGAAGCAAATAGCATATAATGAGCTTACCCACGCTGTTGGGAATGGATGCCCGCCCTAACTCCATTTAATCCCAGACTCACTCCTCACTCTGGCCGACTTGGCTGTCCCTCCTGGAGGGCTCACCTGTCCACCTCCTGCCCTGTCAGCTGGCTTCTGCCTGGGGGTGGCTCTCGGGGACCCAAGCAAGAGAACCAGAGGCAGATGCTGGGAGGAAACCAGGCTATTCCTCCTCCTTTCCCTCTCCCTCTCTGCTGTGGGATGTGTCTGCCAGCCTTCTTATTTACCATCAAAAAGGTTGAACACTTTCAAACACTTTACCTAAGACATAACAAAGCCAAGAATAAAATTGCATTGTGGTGTTTTCCGAGGGCTCCATTCTTTGCTACACGTGGTTTTCTTCCAGATAATGGGTGACCTCAGGATGCATCCCGTCCCTCACTGAGAGCTACCTCACCACGGCAAGGTGGGGGGAGTGGAGGGAGCACACCTGTGCAGCATGTAGGTTGGGGCAAGGGAGGAGACAAATGTACTCAAGAGAAATTCACCCTAAGTGTGAGTATTATATGTATACTACTCTTCCTATTGTTTCCCTGCCAGGATTACCTTAAATGAATGGGTAGCATTGGGGAAAGTGTGGTTTTGCCCCCATGGGGCATCAGACAATGTCTGGAGACATTTCTGGCTGTCATACTTAGGTGGGACAAGGCTATTGGTATCTTGGGATGGAGGCCAAGGATGCCATGAAACCATCACTAATGCCCAGGGCAACCCCAGAACAAAGGACTCCACACATTGGGGTCCCCAAAGTCAATAACACTGAGATTGAGGAACCTTCAGAGTAAGTGTTTACCTGTGAACATACAGACATTGCAGCGCAGTGAGATGAATTCAGTGAGGCTCCCTTGAAGATCCGAGGGAAATATATCCCCGTGGAAGATGTATTTCCTCCCCAGCTGACATTGCCTAGCAGACCCTCCTCCTCATACACATGTAAATTATTTTAATCCATGCTTTTTCAGTAACTTCATGTGGTTAACCGCATTTCACTGCAATTTCAATACCAGTTTACCTAGGAAAATGTATTCCAGATACATCAAAAGAAGCTGAATAAGAAATATCATGTGTATCCTTTTTTATTTTTAAAGGCAGATTGCAATGTATTAGAAATAGGTATAATACTTTAGACTTTTCTTTTTTGGTCAAATCATGTTTGATTTGGTTAATCTCAGTTGAACAGGAGTTTAACACTAAGTCTTTTAAGTGAGATCATTCCTATATTAATGAGATCCAGACTGATTCAAGTAAAAAAAAAAATGATTAAAAAACCAAAATGTCCCTTTGCTGTTATTCAAATGAATGGAAGGAAAGAGGTGGTATTTTTGAAGCTCGCTTGCTCTCTCTCCTTTTTTTTTTTCCCAGCCTAATTGACTTGGATCTGGTTCATCTTGAGTAGGTTATGTTTTCTTATTATAACAGCCTTTCCCCAGCAAAATCATTCCCCTCACTAATGAGCTCCATCCTCCTATGATAGGGAGAGAGTTTTAAAAACACCCACTGTTCTCTCCCGTTCATTTGAATAGCACCAAAGGGACAGCTTTTCCCATCATTTCTATCAGAGAGATGGGGCTGGATCTCATTAATAAAGAGATGATTTTACTCCAAAGAGCCCTCGGCATTGAGCCCTAACCTAGATTAGAACTTTGTCAAACACGGAGCCTCTGCCATTGAAACTACCCCCTGAAATGTGCCCTCACCAAGTGTCCCAGTGGCTGGGGTTTCACTGAGGGAGGGAGCAGACAGCGAGGGGCCGCCTGTGGTCTGAATTCCCAAGCCTGCTGATCTTCTATTCTGAGGCACTCTGCAGGAATGTTTTCACCTTTAAACAGCCACGTACTCCATTCCTAGTGGTCATGCCAGACTTGACCTTTGCAATGCAAGCGTCGCACCAATCATGGGGGGCAGGATGAGCCATAGGATCAGGGACTCCAGCAAAAGCTTTTGTCCAGCTCTGCCCCCGATACCCTCTCTTGCTCCCCGGACACAATACCTTGCATTCAGCTTCCCTCATCTCAATTTTTATTTCTTCATATTCTGACTCACTTTCAGACTCCTTCTCTGACCAGTTGACCCCTGCTCCTGCTTATTTTCCCTCCAGGAATGAGCTTCAGCTTAGACACATGACCCAAGACATCATGGCCTTAGAGAGCTTTCCTGGTGTAGATTAGACTTCTGGACCGCCAAAGCACTTCCCCACCAACTCAACCACACACATCCTTCTGATGCTCTGATACCCAAGGGAGGAAGTAGAGTCTAGTGGATGGGCATGAGGGCTCTGGAGCTCCCCACTTAGAATCCGAGTCTTACCACTTATGACCTTGGGTAAGTGCCTTATGTTGGGAGAAAGTCCTTTATGAGTTTCTTGTGCTTCTGCCCATTATACAGGTGACGTACTGACTGTTCTTTGTTCTGGACTAACGGTTGTGGAAGATAGAGATGGTATCCCCCAGAGGAAAAGCCTGGTAGGCTTACTGCCCATTATAAGAGATTCCGGTTTCCTAGCCTGAGGGTCCTTTCACGTACAGCTCACTGCATGGGCAGGTAACTTGGTACACTGTATGTCGCCGTGTGGGAACTGAGACTGAGAGCAGGTGTGAGAAATGTTGATGCTCTGGGGCGCCTGCGTGGCTCAGTGGGTGAAGCCTCTGCCTTTGGCTCAGGTCATGGTCTCAGGGTCCTGGGATCAGGCCCAAATTGGGCTCTCTGCTCAGCAGGGAGCCTGCTTCTTCCTCTCTCTCTCTGCCTGCCTCTCTGCCTGCTTGTAATCTCTGTCAAATAAGTAAATAAAATCTTAAAAAGAAATGCTGATGCTCTGACTATTACTGTAACAGTGATTTTAAGACTATTCTTTATCTCTGACCTGGACATCTCATGACTTCTACCGGCATCCATGTAACTGGGACAACCCACGTCCTTAACGTGGGGGTAACATAAAATCTCAGATGCTTCACAATGTTCCACAACCATACCAGCTCTGAGCCTCAGTTCCTTCATGTATAAAACGGGAGAAGAGTATTCCCTTCCTCATAAGGCAGTTGTGAAGATTAAATATATTAATCGATGTTAATGTTGAGAAACATTTCCTAGTTAGCATTTAATTAATCTCGCTAGTTTTCATTATGCTGATTTTGCCTACTACCTCAGTCTCATTGTAGCACGGGGCATGATTTGAGAGTTTGAATACCAGTGTGGTCAAAGGGACCGCCCATCCCAGAAAAAACAATCCAGTTCTGTTGTCAACTGCGATGGTCATTAGAGACAGGAAAAAGTCGTAATGGCATGGCCAGTTGGGGAAGGACTGATGATTTTTGCTCTCTCGTTTGAGGTACCATCTGCAACTACAGTGGACCATGTCTTATCTTACCGTAGTCCCTTGTCATGTGTAGGTAGTTAATGAATCCTTATTGAATGAGGTTGAACTCACGAATAAAGGGATTCATTTTAAAGGAATTTATTATTTTAGTGACCGTTTAGGCTGATAGCAACACTGACGGGAAGTCATAGGGATTTCCCACATACGCTTTCTCCACACATGCACAGTCTCCCCCACTACGAACATCCTTCACCAGGGGTGGTGCATTTGTTGCAACTGATGAACACATCAGAGTCACCCAAACCCACAGTTTGCACTAAGGTTCATTCTTGATGTATGGGTTTGGACAAATGTATAAAGACATGTATTGATCATTATTATATCACACAGGGTGGTTTCACGGCCCTAAAAATTCTCTGCCTCTTTGTCCTTCCCTTCCACTCCTAACCTCTGGCAACCATTGATTTTTTTTTTAATTTTTTATTTACTTTTTATTTTTTTATAAACATATAATAATGTATTTTTATCCCCAGGGGTACAGGTCTGTGAATCACCAGGCTTACACACTTTACAGCACTCACCATAGCACACACCCTCCCCAATGTCCATAACTCCCCAACCCCTCTCTCTACCCCCCTCCCCCAGCAACCCTCAGTTTGTTTTGTGAGATTAAGAGTCACTTATGGTTTGTCTCCCTCCCGATCCCATCTAACCATTGATCTTTTTACCCTCTCCAGAGTTTCGGCTTTTTCTGGGCTGTCATATTCTTGGAATCATACAGTATGTTGCCTTTTCAGATCAGCTTCTTTCACTTAGTAATGGTAACTTAAATTTGTCCACGTTTTTTCACGGCTTGATAGATCATCTCTCTTTAGTGCTGAATACTATTCCATTGTCTGCATATACTCCAGGATATCTTGGTTGCTCCCCGAGTTTTGGCAATGATGGGTAAGCTGATACAAGCATCTGTGTGCGAGTTTTTGTGTGAACACAAGTTTTCAATTTCTTTGGGTAAATACCAAGAAATGCAGTTGCTGGATCATATGTAAGAGCATGTTTAGTTTTGATAGAAAGTGCCAAATTGTCTTCCAAAGTGACTACATCCGGTTGTATTCCCACCAGACATGAGAATGTCAGGTGCTCCACATTCTCACCCGTGACTGGAGTTGCCAGAGTTCAGATTCAGACCTTTCTAACAGGTATGTAGTGGTATCTTGCCATATTATTTTAATTTCCCTAACATATATGGCATGGAACATCTTCACATATATTCATTTGCTGTCTTCATCTTCTTTATCTTCTTCTTCTTCTTCTTCTTCTTTCTTCTTCTCCTCTTCCTCGTCTTCTTCCTCCTCCTCCTCCTCCTTTTTTAAAGATTTTATTTATCTATTTGCCAGAGAGATAGAGAGAGAGAGAGAGAGAGAGAGAGAACACAAGCAGGGGTGGCGGGAGTGGGTAGGTGGGTGTGGCAAGCAGAGGAAGAAACAGGCTCCCTGCTGACCAAGGAGCCTGATGTGGGACTCAATTCCAGGATCCCGGGATCACGACCTGTCCTGAAGGCAGATGCTTAACTGACTGAAACACCCAGGCATCCCTATTGCCATCTTTTTTGATGAGGCATCTGTTAAGGCCTATTTCTTAACTGGATGGTTTGTGTTTTTTATGTTGATTTTTAAGTAACAGTCCTTGAGGAGATATGTCTTATTTTGCAAATACATTCTCAGTCTATAGCTCAGCTCATTCTCATTCTCTTGACACGGCCTTTTGCAGGAGAAGTTTTTATGTTTTAATGAATTCCAGATTAAAAGTCATGTCTTTCATGGATTGTGCCTTTGGTGTTGTTATCTAGAAGTCACCGCACAACCCAGGGTCATCTAGGTTTCCTCCTGTGTTATATTCTAAGAGCTTTACAGTTATTCTTTTTTCCTAAGTCAGCTCTCCATCCAGTGTAGGGCTTGAACTCACAAGCCTGAGATCAAGAGTTGCATGCTTCACTGACAGAGCCAGCCAGGCCCCGCTGAGAGTTTTATAGTGTTGTGTTTTACCTGTAGGTCTGTGATCCATTTTATGTTAGTTTTTGTGAAGGATGTAAGATCTGTGTCTATAATCAGCTTGGTAGTGTGTGGATATCAAGCTGTTCTGGCAACATTTTTCAAAAAGATTATCTTTGCTGCATTGTATTGCCTTTGCTCCTTTGTCCAACATCTATTGACTGTGTTTCCATAGGTCTGTTTCTGGGCTCCCATCTGTCCATCAAGAGTAGGATGGACGAATCAATTGTGGTATATCCATACAACGGCATACTCTCAGCCATCAAAGGAAGTAAGCAGCAGAGACCCACCACACAACAGCATGAGACCATATACTGTATGATTCTTTTCCTGGGAAAGTCTATGAAGCACAAACTAATCTACAGTGACAGAAAGCACTGATTGCTTAGGGGAAGGGTATTGGGAAGGAGGGATTACAAAGATCCTTGAGTAAATGCTTAAGATGACGGATGTATTTATTATCTTATTGGGGTAATAAGTTTATAGTACATGTGTGTATCAAAGTGTATCAAAAGATATACTTTAAATATGTGTGGTTTATCATGTATTAACTGATCCTCTATAAAATACAAAAATGTGACATCCTCAGTACTTTGTAATAGATAAATGCTGCTTTAATATGGGTATGCTGAACAGAAATATAGATATAGATAATTATATTATAGATATGAATATATCCCTTTGGCCTTAGGTACAGGGATAAACATAAGCATAGTAAAGGTGTGGATAGCTATGTAGATACAGAGTTACATATATAGAGCTGTAAGTATATACACGTATTTATCCATGTGAAATCAGCAGAGGCTGACTAGGAGGCACTAAAGCCACGTCACTAAAATCTGGAATAAGACAAGAAGGCCCACTGCCACCACTATGTGAAACATTGTACTGAAGTGAGAATGGGGCGTACAAAAAATGGAAGGGAAGAAAATACTTTCCTGACAACTGTCAGAAGACAAAATTAAATACCGGAAAATCGAAGAAAATTAAATGGAGAAATTGGTCACAAATAATAAATTCTACAAAAAATAAAATAGGCATTAAACATAATAAACATACATTAATATATACAAATAATGAATAATTGGAGAGAATAATAAATGAAAAGACTCTCATCCACCACAGCACTAAAAATGATAAAATGCCTAAAAAACACTTTAATAAGAGACATACAAACTTTTATGAAGAAAACATTCAAATACTATTTAGGCACACAGATAAGTACTGAACAAATAGAAAAATAGTGCCTTGATTTGGAAAGGAAAACTTAATAAATTAAAGATGTGAATTTTCCCCTATTTTATTTATATGTATAACAGGATTCCAAATTAAAATACTAAAATTATTTTGTCTGTTTTGTTTTTGGAACTGGACAAAGTGGATTCTAAGCTGCATGAGGAAAAAGTCAAGAAAAACGTTTTTTAAAAAGGAAAGCATGTATGATGATGGGCCCCACCAGGCATAAAATGGTAATCTAAAGAAAAATAAAATGTATGACATTAATATATCAGTGGATATACTGACTAAAGGAAAAGATTTGAAAGTCTAAAAATGGCACAGATATATTCAGAGATTGAGCAGATAATGAAGTTGGAATCTCAAATGAATAAGGAAAATAATAATATTCTGGAACTTCTGTGTATTGATTTGGGGGAAAAAAAACAAACAAACCAAAAAACACAAAAAACAAACCTGTACCTCACTCCATACACCAGAAGAAAATCCAAATGTATCAAAGATCTAAAAGCATAAAAACAAAAAGACAAAGGAAAACAAGTCAATTTTCTTGTAATCTTGGTGTCTGGAAAATCTCCCCACCTGTGACTTAAAATTCACAAACCAAGCACACACACAAAATTAATGAAAGCAACGATATTGAAAATAAAACAAAATATTTGTCCATGCCCCCAAAACATCAGAGGAAAATCAGAAGATAAGTAACAAAACTGGAAAAAATATTTACAATTCATATTGCAGATAAAGTACTAATATCCCAGAACCAAAATTTTGTAAGTTAGAGTAAGAATGTACTTAAAACAACATCGATAAAGCGAGGTGACAAAAAATATGAACAGAAAATTTTCAGCAAAGGAAATCCAGTGGCTCATAAACACAAGAGAAACCCTCAGGTTACTCATAATTAGAGAAACAAAGATGTGAGCAATGCGGTGATACATTTTTTTTTCACCAATCAGATCGGCCAATATTCTGCATTTTAGGCTAATATATTTTCATACTTAGCTAACAGGAAGGGCAAACAGGTATAAACCTTCAGAGAGAATTGGCAATGTCTAGCAAGCCTAACTGTGCATATATGCTCTCTGATTCACCAATCAACAAATTTTTGGCATAAGTATATCCCAAATATTGCATGGGGCATACTTATGCTAATTACACATTACATATGAGATTCAAATTCAAATGGGTGTTCTGTATTTTATTTAGCAATACCACAATCATTTCTTTCTATTTTTCAAATTTCTGTTCAAAACCCACTCCTTATCTTAAGGGTATTCGTCCAATATTAATAAGGAGTAACTTGGTATCTGCTATCACTAAGTCTAAAAAAACCTCATAATGTCTTTCCCCTTATGCAAGGTGAGACCATTAGGTTAGATGATATCTAAGGCTCCTTCTAGCTCTGCTTATTGGAATTAATTCATTGAACTGGTACGTATGACCATTTTCTTTCCACTACACCATTTTGCGTCTTCCACAGAGATAAGATTTTCCCGTGTTGTTGTTTTTTTTTTTTTAATGCAAATTCATGCTTTGGGGTCACTGGGGCCATGGATTCCAGCAGTGAACAACTTAAACCATTTTCTTGCATTGTATTTCTTTGACAAAACTGATAGACAATCCAAATCACAACTCTATAAGCCAGATGTATATTTTATTTGGGTCTGCCCATTTGAGACAAAAAGTTTAGACAAATATCTAAACTGAGACATTTCACCATCATTAGGGAACAGGTGAGACAAATAGAGATCTTGAGAAAAGAAATGAGAAGAACCAGGTGAAACCTGTATTGAAAGAAAGTGATGATAACAAGAATCTTGACGATAAGAAAAAATTATTTTTGTATACCTTATCTCGCTATAACATGACTATTTTAACTTTCATGTAGGCAATGGAAGATGGTACGATTATTATTTCCCCAGTGGGAATTTCCCAATGAGGAAGTGTAACACTGTAAGTCATAGCATTTTATGTGGTGAAACGAAGATTCACCCTACTTTTATACTCCAAGCTCATTTCCACCTTAGCAAATTGAACAGACCTTCTGAGACTGATGTTAGAACCACAGAAACTAGCCTGAGAGATGTTTTCTGCATCAACAGAGAGAATCCTACAACAGTTCAAGTGGACACAGACTGCTTTTAGAAGTGGGGTGTGCTGAACCACTGGGGGATTTTAGTCCAAAAATTGTGATTCAGAAGGGACCCATGAAAGGAGTAGAAGGATGGACCAAATAATGTGCTCTACCATTTCTAACTCTGACCTGTGCATCCAAGACCAAATATTCTGCCCATCCAGCCTCCCCCTGCCAAATTCAGACAGAAAAGGAGAAGGAAGGAATGAATCCTTGTCTTACTAACTCTCCCCGGGCTGCTTATTCTCTTCATATCCACCAGCCTCTATAGGCGAATCTTCTGTTAAAGCCGGTGACCACACTTTACATAATATTGTTTTAAGTATATTACCTTGACCGTAAGATGCCAGATTTTAGAGGCTTGGTGTCACACATGGTGATTCTCTAGCACTCCACATGGTGGGTGTCCTGAGTTTAGCCAAACTTAACTTCTTCTTCTTCTTTTTTTTTTTTTTTAAGATTTTATTTATTTATTTGACAGACAGAGATCACAAGTAGGCAAAGAGGCAGGCAGAGAGAGAGGGGGAAGCAGGCTCCCTGCTGAGCAGAGAGCCCAATGTGGGGTTCCAACCCAGGACCCTGAGATCATGACCTGAGCCAAAGGCAGAGGCTTAACCCACTGAACCACCCAGGTGCCCCCAAACTCAATTTCTTAACTGAGCTGACAATGTACAAAGAACTCTGCCTCTTTTTAACATTCTCTTACTTACATTACCAAAGGTGCCTCTCAAAAGTCTCTCATCACTTTCTCTTTCACTTCTTGGGGCACATTCTGTACCTTGGAAAACCATGTTTGCATTTGTTTCCTCCTAAATCCCCAAGGCCTCCTACCAGTTACAATCAGGAAGTGACAGAATATGGACTTCCCTTCTCCCTCGGGACAGTGCTTCCAACTTAGAGTCTGTAAGCAAACTGGTATTATTCATTTGCTGGAGACAAATTACAGATCATGTTTCTGAGATATTGATAACAATTGTGATTAGCAAATGCTTGCTTAGTAGAGAAGAAAAAGTTCTGACCCAGGTCTAATGGGAGTTGACAGGGTTGTTTTATTAATGTGTCTAATTGATTCCTGATTTAGCTGACAGCCATCTTCGTTTTCAAGATGGCCCCTAACAGGAATGGACAACCAGTCATAAAGACCTTTCAATTAACATGCCAGATACTTCACATGTAAATCTGTCCTTGTTCAGAAACATTTTTCAAACTGCAGCACTGATTTGAGCAGACCTACTTAGAATAATCTGAAAAAGAAAGAGAACAAAGCAATTGTCTCCATCATTACTTTGCACTCCCATTTTTTTCCATGATGGTTTTTACACCCTTGGCCTCATTGTTACCTTTGCCGTATTGCTCATACATGTATACAAGACAGAACAAAATGGACTGTGTGAGCACATAATTCAGGCATGATATACTTTAAAGAAGGTTTTGTGTCAGCAGTTTGAAACTTAAATTCTACAGCTGAGTGTACCACAGGGCATTTTTCTTATTTATCAAAAATGCATATAGTGCTTATTATGTAGTTGGCACTATTGTAAAGGCTTTATAGATGTTACCTGTCTTCCTCACACAGCCATGAGGTGGGTACACGTACTTTTCTCATCTGTAGATTCAGAGACTGATCACTCAGAGAGGTTAAGTAAACTGCCCAAGGTCACAAACCGGAAGACCGTTGCCCTGGGTTCATTTCT
Source organism: Meles meles (assembly GCF_922984935.1). Classification (NCBI taxonomy): domain Eukaryota; kingdom Metazoa; phylum Chordata; class Mammalia; order Carnivora; family Mustelidae; genus Meles; species Meles meles. Next base: position 145,179,088 of record NC_060071.1, on the reverse strand, counting down.
AAGGCATCTGGCTCTGGAGCCGGTATTTCTTACCATCTCATTATTTTGCACGTCATGTTTTCACAAATGCTTTCCGACTGTGTACCTATCCTTGAGAGATAAGCATTACTGTTAGTTCCAGTTTGTAGTTGTGCAAAATAAAGGTTCTTGGATTGGGGACTTTCAGGTTGGACTTTAACTAGTGAAATTATTGTCTCTGAGATTTAAATGATACCAGGAGTCATTCAAATTAATGCCATCTTTTTTATTTCCATACAATAAGTAGCTTTTATTTTTGCCTTTTGTCTGATTATAGTGAATATATATTTATGTCAAAATTAAATACACAGAAAAATACAAACGAAATTCACCTGAAAACCCACAAACCAGGGGTACGCCCTGAATGTTTTGAGTATATTTTCAGGCATATATTTTTTTTAATCTTTCTGTTCACATAAATGAAATCATACTATATTTTAAAAGGCCACTTTTTAAAAGGGTTTATTTATTTATTTGACAGAAAGAAACAGCCAGAGAGGGAACACAAGCAAGGGGAAGGGGAGAGGGAGAAGCAGGCTTCCCACTGAGCAGGGAACCTGATGTGGGATCCCATCCCAGGACCCTGGGATCATGACCTGAACTGAAGGCAGATGCTTAATAACTAAGCCACGGAGGTGTCCCTTTAAATGCCATTTTATAACCAGCTTTGTCCTCAAAATTAATCATGAAATCTTCAATGTCAATGTAAATGTATCCATCCTCTCAGTGACAGCAAATTAGTCCATTCAATAGATATACCATAGTTTATTTAACTAAAATCTTCCAATAAATATTTGTATAATCATCTTATTTCAAATGACTTCTAGAAAGCAAACTCTGAGTGTTTGATTTTTTTTAAAGACTCTGTGACCTCACCCTGCCTGCCTAGATACCCCTTTGATGAAGTCCCCAAGGTGAAGAGCTCTGGTATCTGTCCTCAAGACTGAGGGAAAGGGATGAGTTTCCCACCACTTTTTCTGGGGAAAGAATGTGATTGAGTCATATCCAGGGACCAGGTGGCCCTTCTCTTGCCCAGCCGTGGGTCCTGCAGGGGGTGCAAAGAAGGTTATTTGAGAGGGGAGGAAGGGCAGAAGCAAGAGGCGATCAAGGATCACTCTGCCCCCCTGGGGACAGCCCTAGTTGAGCCCCATTTTCACATCACAGTACACGTCCCCAGTCTGACCCACTTCCTGCTACTTGTCACTGGATAGAGTTAGGAGGATTTCCTTTGCTTTCACAGAGCCTGCATTTGAAACCAGTCCCAAAGCTAGGAGGCAAGTGTACTACGTACCTGTCAGCTAACAAGAGATGTCAGAATGAATTCTCTCGTAGGACACAGGATCATTATTGCTGTTCACATGGAGAAACACCATACCCAGCAACTTAAATAAAATGCTGGGTGGTTATTATGCTAGACCAAATCTTTTTATTAAAGGATCATGGAAACACCTTCTTCTAATGAAATCAGGGCACCTATAGACCTCTAATATACAGAAAGAGAATCAGGTGATGAAATTAGGGCAGATAGATTTTTTTTCCCCAGTCGAGAATAAAAAGAGGGATTTGTCATTTTGAACATATTTAAAATTTTTATTCTATATCTATATATCTCCTCCATTTTTTCTCCTAATCTACAGATACCTACTTAAATTTTGTATCATAGGTGTATATGGTTGGGGGGGGCAGTGGAGAGAGGACACCTTGCTTAAAGCATGCATGAACGAGACAGCGTTGGCTATAAAGTTATCAGAGTGACCAGGTTAGTCATTGAAATGCTGCTGTGGGTAACTCTTTTCTGACCAAGTGTATGTTTTGAATTGAGCTGCCCCCCCCCTTTTTTTAGTAACAATTTCCCATCAGAAAAATGGCTTAGCTAAGAAAGGCTTCTATGGGCTGTCATGCAAGAATGAATGAATAAAATGGGAAAACGGATAAGAAGTTAACTAAAATGGATTTGTTACACAGCGACTTGAAATGGAACTCAGAAGCTCTGTATGCTGTTAGGAGAGTCTTGAGGTAACAGAGAGGCTGTGGTGGGAAAGAGATGCTTAGAAGTTCCCTCCACTGTCAGCCCCTGGAAATGGACTCTGTCATCAAGTGACTTCAGTTGCCAAGGGCTGGAGAGTTGTCGGAGAATCCAGTTCCTCATTATATGGCAATAAGAGAGGACCTGCGTGTGGCACCTGGGTGGCTCAGTCAGTTAAGCCCCCACTCTTTGTTTTGGCTCAGGTCATTATCTCAGGGTCATGAGACGGAGCCCTGTGTGGGGCTTCATGCTCAACGCAGTCTGCTCGAGATCATTGCTCCCTCTCCCTCCACACTTCCAGCTCATGCTCTTTCTCTCCCTCTCTCTCTCAAATAAATAAATAAATCTTTAAAAAAATTAAAATAAAAAGAGGACCTGTGAACTTGTTTGACACCCTCTGGTTCCATTTCTAAAAGAATATGGGTGATGGGGTAAAAATGCCTTGGCACCTCTAAGGTGGAGGTTCAGGACATAACCGAGTAATCTCATTCTGCGTATAAGCCTTCTGTCCCCTTAGGACTCACTTTGGGGGAGCAGAGCATAAGCATGGCTTTCATAAAGCTGTTCTTGTCCTTTCCTCCCCATACAGTAAGCAGAAAAAATATGTAAATATAAATACAGATGTAAACACATGTATTTACATACACATATACTTACACACGTGGATATATACACATACACACACATATACACGTTTGTGTATATACACTCATATCGGCTCTACATACATGGAGAGATGGATGCATGGAGATGGATGGATGGATAGACGGACACACGTATGTCTACCACCCTTTGGTAGCTCTCTCTCCCTAGTGAACTGAGATGACTCATGGTAACAAAGCAACCCAAGATAACCTGAGAGGTAAGATGCATTTCTTAATTTTTCAAACAGAGCACCTATTCTTTTTTTAACCACTCTTTTTGGAGATATGATTGACATACTATTTAATATTACATGGCTTGATGAGTTTGGAGAGAAGTGTATACCCGTGATACCCTGCCTCAATCTAAGCTGTAAATGTATCCATCACCTCGAGAACTTTCTTCCCATCCCCTTCTTTTTAAAAATTAATTTACTTCCTACTGTTATTATTTCTCTACTCTGTGGTAAGGATACTTAATATAACATTTGCCACCTCCCCCAGCAAATATCTAAGTATGTAAGACAGCATTGTTCACTATCAACCTTATGTATGCTCTATGTTAGATTCAGAACACATTGATTTTGTGCACCTGAAACATTATACTTTTGACCGATACCTCCACATCTGTCCCTTCCCTGAGCTCTGGTAACCACTCCTCTACTTGCTGGTTCTATGAGTCAGACTGTTTTAGATTTCTCATAAAAGTAGGATCATGCAGTATTGGTCTTTCTGTGCCTGGATTGTTTCACTTGGCATAATGTTCTCTAGGTACATGTTGTCCCAAATGGTAGGATTTCCTTATTTTTAAGACTGAATAATATTCCACTGTATGTGTATACAAGGTTTTCTTTATTCATTCATCTGTCGGTGACATTTACACTGTTTCTATATTGTAGATGTTGTGAATAAAAACATTTATTTTTTTGAAAACCCGGAAAATACAAGCATGTTTCTTTGGCTTCAGGAATGAAAAATATTAATGATTATTGTTTTAAAACCTGGTAAATTTCTTTGTGATCTACTATATGGTTTATTGTTTGGAACTCTTACTTAAAAACTCTCTTCTTTCCTTCCATGATCAAAAGAATGGAGATGATGAGTGCACAGATTCTGTTTCTGAAATCTGCTTAAACATTTCTTCTTTGCTTTTTTCCCTAAAGAACAAAGGAATAAGAGAAAAAAAGAACATTAAAAATATAAAGTCAAGAGATGCCTGGCTGACTCAGTCAGTTAAACATCTGATTGTTGATTTCAGATAAAGTCATGATCTCAGGTTGTGGGATTGAACCCCATGTCAGGCTCTGTGCTTAGCATGGTGTCTGCTTGAGATTCTCTCCCTCTGCCCCTCCCTCCCTCACTTGCACACACATTCTCACTCTCTCTCTCTCTCAAAAGAAAAAAAATAATAAAGTCAAAGTACGAAAAGAATTAGAAAGTCAATCACAGCAAATGAGATGTGCTAAAAGATGCAGGATGGCTGACAAATGAAAAACTGGCTGCTGTTGTGATAAAGCAAAGGGAAACAGAACCTTACTTTCTTCAAGGAGATGACTATAAGAAGCAAGCACGTTCTTTCTACAAGAGGTAGAAAAGAAATGTGAGGAACTACTGTGCTCTGAATGCAGAGTGTGTAGTGCTCTGAAAGTTGGAGTGACATTATAACTGAGTGAATAGTAGTGAGGTGCCTAGATCTTCTTCTCCACTACATAACCAGACCATTCTATCCAGCCAGTACTCAGAGAATTCAAGTCTATTTTTTAGAAAGGTGGAACCAGAGGAGTCTGGGATTATAGAATTCCAGACACAGGGATCTTAATCCCTGTGATAGATATGATGAAAAGAAGGGGGAAGGTAGTAAGTGCTAGACTCCCCACAAAACTATGATATTCCTTATGACGCTTTACCTCTCAGTTCCCAGATCACTGAAAGTCTGCTTCTCTACCCTAGGAAAGAAATTTGAGGATTAATCTTTGGAAAACTGATCAGCTGGAGAGAAAAAAACTGTAGTTAAATGCATTTGAATTTCTCCAATCCCTCCATGGTGAAAGCCCAGAGTTGATAAACCCTACTTACACATGTAAAAATTTCAGTGAATTTTTCAGTGTCCCATTCTTAAGTATAAATGAACTATCAAGGTTCTCCATACATTTTAAGAAATTCTAGCAAACATATACATTATGAATCAAAGTATAACTAATTTCCCAAGACAAACTATTGTCTCTCTAAAGATATTCAGAGATAAGGAGTTCTTAAATAGCTAAAAAATTAATTCAATAGAAGGTTTAGAAAATAAAGTTCAAGATTCTTCCAAAAGTCTATAACAGGTGCACTTAAGATTCAAAGACACAAATAGGTTGAAAGAAAAAGGTAGAAAAGGTAAGCAATGCAATGAGGAGATCTGTAATGACTGTGGATATAAACAAAATAGACTGTAAGATTTAAGTTACCAGAGCCAAAGGAGGACATTCTGCAGTGAAAACAAGGTCAATCATCAGGAATACATAACAGCTATAAATGTATATTCACTTAATAATAGAGCTTCACGATACATGAAACAACACTGGCACAATTTGAAGGCAGAAATAGAGAATGTGATAATAAATTAGAGACTTCCATAGTCCACTTTCCATAGGGTAACAAACTGAGCAGGAGATCAACAGGGAACAGAAGACTTGAACTATATGTAAACTGACTAGAACTAACAGTCATCTACAGAACCACATACCCAGCAAGAGCAGAGTACATACTCTTCTCAAGCACACATAGAGCATTTTCCAGGATAGACTCTATCATAGGCCATTAAATAAATCTCAATAAATGTATATAAATTGAGATAATACAAAGCATGCTCTCTAACTACAACAGAATGAAATTGAAGTCATTAACAAAAGGGAATTTGAGAAATTCATATATGTATAGGAATTAACCACCAAACTGTTCAAAGGAGAAATCACAAGGTTAATTAGAAAATACTTTGAAATTAATAAATACAAAAACATAAAATACAAAATTTGTGGGATGCAACTAAAGCAGTATTTAGAGGAACATTTATAGTGATAAAATGGCTATATTAAAAAAAGGAAGACATTGTATCAATAACCAAACTTCCACCTTAAGAGACTATTTGAAAGGGAGCAAACTGCATGCTAAATATACTGAAGGAAGGGAAATAAAGATTAGAGCAGAAATCAATGAAGCAGAGACTAAAAATTACACCTAATCTTTGAAAAGATCAATGAAATTGACAATCCTTCAAGTAGTAGGACCAAGAATAAAAGAGAGAAGACTCAGATTACTGAGTTTAGGAATAAAACTGGTGACTTTATACAAACCTTACAGAAATAAAAAAGAATTATAATGAAATATAGTGAATAATTGCATGTCAATAAATTAGATAATCTACATGAAATAGACAAATATCTGGAAGATAAAAACTACCAAGAATATTCAAGTCATAAAGGGACACACATTGTATGAATCCATGTCTATGAAATATCCAGAATAGGTAAATCTACAGAAACAGAAAGTAGAATAGTTGCTAGGGGCTTGGGGCAGGGAAAATGGCAAGTGACACAATAGATATACATTTTTTTTTTAAATGATGAAAATATTCTGAAATTAGAATGTGATTGTAATGGTAACACAACCTTGAACATAGTAAAAACCACTGACTATATACGTTAAAAAGGTGAATTTTATAATATGTGCATCATTTCTTAACAAGACTGTCTTTAAAAAATTCTTCAGAGAGGAGGACAAACAGACAAAGATATGGATAATCAGAGAAAAAGGATAAGAAAATTAGAATCTATCCAGGAAGTCAAAGTCAAATATGCAAAATAATCAAATAAATAAGGCAGTAGCATTTCTTGAATGGAAGGACATTAGCTTTAATTGTACAGTCCCTGTAGACACCATGTATGAGAAAAGACCCAGACAAAGCAAAAGTTTCAAAATTCCAGAAATTTAAAAAATAATATTCTGGAAGGACATGATGATAAAAACTTAAATTACACACAACAATTTGAAAATCAGATGTCATTAAGATTTTCAATGAAAGTACTTGGTCTAGAAGAGAATAAAGTAATAATTTCAAAACACTGAGTGAAAATAAGTACAAACTTAGAACTCTATACCCAGATAAACTATCAAATAGATGACTGTAGAATAAATTAAGGCATCTTTCAGAGGAAGTTTTTTGAGAACTTCATTAAAATGATGAAATAAACAAAGAAAGATGAATATGTTGAATCTAGGAAGTTAGATACAGTGCAGGATAGAAGTAAAGGGATTTTTCAGAATGATAGTGATTTAGGTCCCAGGTGGAAAGCTCTGAAGCTCTTACCACCTTGAACTCTCATCTCATGCAGGCCATTTCCCATCAAGTTCATTGGCAACTTGAAAGGCTTTGTTTGCAGATGCGCTTACTGAATTGGTTACTGGGTTGAGATCCCAGTTTTGGCCGAAGGAACTATAACTATTGTAAAAGTGATTTGCATCATTCCTCTGGAATGTGGCACTTGTAGTCAAATGCTCTACCCCTGAGCTATACCCTCAAGGAACGTGGCACTTGGAAAGCAACTCACTAACTGTCCCAGTCTTCGGTGTTTATAAGAATACCCACCTTCCTCCAGTGACATTAACAGAAGACATCTAGAGATAGTAATGAGATCCTTACAAGGTGTAAGAAGAGATATACTTGAATGGAGGCCTGATGCATCTGACGCACACAATTGGCCATTATAGTGATTGACAACCTCTGATCTAACCAAATTCCCTCATTTTGCAGAGGAAAAAACTGAGACTGAGACAGATGGAGGTTAAGTAATTGGTTCAGTCATTTAATTTTTTTTAAAGATTTACTCTCTTTAGAGTGTGAGTGCACACATGTGTATGCATATGAGTGGGAGAAGAGGCAGAAACAGAGAGAGACAATCGTGAGCAGACTCCCCACTGAGGGTGGAGGCGGACTCAGGGCTCCATCCCATGAACCCGAGATCATGACCTGAGCTGAAAACAGGAATCAGATGCTTAGTGGACTGAGCCACCCAGCGACCCCATGAGTCTATAATATATGATACATAATCTGTACATGATATACATGATATATAATAATACATGATATATAATAACATATAATAATTGTATATATGTTTATGTATGCAGGTATGTATGTGTCTTTATGTATGTTATGTATGTGTCTTTCTTTCTCTCTTTCTCTCTCTCTCTTTTTTTTTTTTTTTGAAACAAGGTTAGTGCGCAGGCCTGGAAGGAGGGACAGTGGAAGATGATCCAAATGTAAGCATCAAGAAAAGACTCCGTGAGAGAGTAGCAATGGTACCAAGGACAACATTAGGAATCAGTATTTTAGGGACTTCTTAGGTCATCTGGGTGCTAGAGGTGACAGCAGGTGCTGTGGCCTTAGCTGGGGCCACAGTGAATCTGGAGGACCTAGGTTTCCCCATGTGCAGACCAACAGCACACTGGGGGGCGGTCAGGGATTCCTGGATTGTCCTGTTTCAGGAGCAGGAGAGGAGGAAGCAGTCTGGCTCTAAGGGCTGAATGAGAACCTCTGGGGATTTCTTGAGCACCCCACAGAGGATTGCTCCAAATGGGAGGAAGAGATTGGATCACCTTCCAGGGTACAGAGTGGGTTTGATTTCTTACCCTCTGAGACCTGATCAGGAAGTGTAGTGAGCTGAATGACAGCTCCCAAAATATATGCCCGTCTTAATTCCAAGAACCTGTGAATGTGACCTTATTCCAAAATAGTGTCTTTGCAGAGATGATGAAATTAAGGATTTTGAGATGAAGAGATGATCCTGGATAATCTAGATGGTCCCAGAATCCTAACGAGTGTCCTTAGGTCCAGAGATATTTGAGACAGAGAAGGAAGGGATATGACCCGGGAGGCAGTGATGGGAGTGATGCAGCCACAGGTCAAGAAGTGCTGCAGTCACCAGCAGCTGGGTGACGTGACGACCGGATTCTTCACTAGGACCTCCGGGGGGAGTGCAGCCGGCCAACACCTGATTTCTGACTTCCAGCCTTTGGAGTGTGAGAATACGTTTCTGTTGTTTCAAGCAACTCATTTGTGAGTTACTGCAACAGCCTCAGGAAACTGACGAAGGGAGTGGCTTTGTTGGTGGTGATGGTGTTATATTTCTGGGAACCTGGACTCAGCCAGTGTTATAAAAATAACCAGCACTGGCATGTCTTTATCCTGTTGTATTTCACACTTCAATTGTGCTTTCAGGGTGGAAGGCCGTGTTAATCCATCCCTACAATGTGTTTATGGCACATCATTGCCCCCCATCATTCATCCATCCATTCATTCATTCTCTTTCATCTTCGTACTCCATTCTCATTCTTCTCCATTTATTATTATGAATTCAATGAGTTATTGCAACATGGATCTCATTGGTTTTTATGCATATACTTTAATTTACATAATTTTTTTTATGTATTCTCTTTTTTTACTCTTTTCACCAATGTTTCAAGACATGCCTTCCTGTGCACATCTGATGTGCTGACCTTAACTACTGCATGGTACTCCACGGTCTAAGTTCCCCACTGACTGTTCATCATACCAGAGACTGACACCAGATTGCTTCCCACTCTTTCCCACCACAAATACGGCTGCAGTGGACATCTTTGTGCCTTTCTATTTAAGGGCCTCAACAATTTATTTGTGCTATAATATTGACTAGCGTTTGTTAAGCACTTACCATGTGCCAGGCACTGAGTAAAGTGCTGTACTCCTCTTTTAAGCACATATTTTCCATTTCCTCTTGACCAATGTATAATTGAGAAGTCAAGAAGTTCAAAGTCATGGTCAAAACTCCATTAGCAGGAAGTACAGCCGAGGCTCAAACAAGTCTGCCTGACCCATAAGACAAAGGTTGAGCTTTGGAATTTAAGACACAACACTTGGGGCACCTGGTCGACTCAGTCAGTTGAGAATCTGACTCTTGATCTCAGCTCAGTTCTTGATCTCAGGGTTGTGAGTTCAAGCCCTGTGTTGGGAGTGGAGCCTACTTAAAAGGAAACAAAAAAGATTCATTAACCTGGAATCATTGAAACTCAGTACCTAGTGGGTCTGATTATTAATGAATCAATCATGATAGTTTCCTACATTTGTGTGTGATATATGGCTTCCAGAAAGCATATGAAGTATCTCATTAAATATTCCTATTTAAATAAAGGGAACGGAGAGAGGGTGTTAAATGATATGCCAAGAGACATGATGCTGGCATTGGGATTAAAACACGAGACTGAGTCTTCCATCTTCTAATTCCACATTCCTTTTTCATAGGATAAAGGCAGAAAGTGCAGTCACTTTTGGAGAGGATGTTGATGTTGGATGTTGAAGATTGAATATGTGTGTCTGTGAGAGACACGAGCCAACATGACACTTGTTGGTCCATTCACGGAGAGGCTCTGTGTCCATGAAAGGCCAGCGCCCCATGCCTCAGCCTCTCTGGCAGAGGAACATGAGCTGTTCCCTGGGAAGCATCCCCCCATGTGTCTTCTTGTGCTGATTTGCAAACTGAGCAAGGCTTCATTACTATGCCCGTCTCTCATGTGGAAATTGGGATAAGTAGGCTGAAGGCTCAAGCAATGGCTGCACTAAACAAATTAGTTGTATAAACAAATTTCTGGGGAAATATTCCAAGTACTTAAGAGCACACACTGTTTTCAAGCATCTTCAAGCACTTCCCAAGCACCCTTTGCCATACAAACACACGATGGACTAATTACAAACCATTCTTATCTATTCATTAAACCTCATCCTCTGAGGGCCGCTACTTAACTGTATGCGAGACTCCTTCTGGTTAGTGCTTGTCCTTGAAGGAAATAAAACTAGATTTCTTTAAAACATGGTTTCTAGATCCAGTCTCTCACCATTCAGTCAGAAGGTCCTCCAGATAATTTGTCTGAATTAGTGAGGTTTTGTGGTCACCGTGCCTTAATGTCTTACTCACATTGCCCAGAACTTACGAATCGAAGAAATGTGAATCCCATGATGGCATTTTCCCAAATCGTACATCACTTAAGGATTACGTGGAAGGACTGATATTGTAGCCTTGACTGAGGTTTTATTTGAAAGTGAGCATGGCAGGGAACAAGCAGGAGATGGCCAAATACTTAGAAAGGAAAATGCTGAGGTGGAATTTGACTTTTAGGCAGTTTCAAGATTCTCTCCACTTCCTCTTTGGCCCATTAATCAAGGCTACCCCACCCATGGCTTATGTCCAGTCAACAACTACAGTGAGAGTCAAAACTTGTGGCTGTCCAAAGCACTCATGGGACTCTTCCTGTCCATTCCCTGCTCATGGAGTCTGGCCAGTATGACCTCAGCCTATCACTGTGGTCCCCATCTTGTGACTTGGGACCTGAATCTCAGCCCCAAGCATGTCTCCTCCACATTTCCTATTGTGTTTACGGCCTTCCCTTCTGCCTTTCTCTCCTTGGTGGGAAGGGGGAGGGCATCAGCTGTTCAGGGTTACTGCAAAGCTCCCCGAGTCCTCAGGCTTCACTATGACATCAGGCTCCCCTGCTAGGGGGAACCCACTTTGCTTTCGCTTCTTTCATTAATAGCCAGCAGGGCACAGTTAGTCTCTTCTCTGCAAGAGAGTTTCTTGAGCTATGTGTTTATTTCCTAGGGCTGTTTTAACAAAGTATCACGAACTTGGTGGTGTAAAACATCAGAAATGTATTTTCTCCCAATTTTGGAGGCTAGAAGTCTGAAATGATGGTGTTGGTAGGGCCACGTTCCCTCTGAAGGCTCTAAGGAAAGAGCTTGCTTTACCTCTTAGTGGTTGCTGACAGTTCTTGGTCTTCCTTGGCTCTACTCTTTGGCTCCATGTTCACATCGGATTATCTCTTTGTGTATCATCTCCTCTTCTTATAAGGACAGGTTAAATATAGGGGCCACCCTACTCCAATATGACCTCATCTTAATCACTTGCAAAAGCACTATTTCCAAATAAGGTCACATGGTAAGTTTCCAGATGTGCACGAGTTTTGAGGAGGCACTTTTCTACCCAGTGCAGGCAGATACCAAAATCTAGATGAGATCAGTTTGCTATTCTAGGATGACGGTGTATATATACAACTATGTAGATGACAGAAGATAAAAGTTTATGTAAGTATTTATCCATCTATCCATCCAATACATATTCGCTCAGCAACAATTTCTGCTAAATAACAGAAAAATCAGCAAAACCTAGATATTTCTGTCAAAGTACCTATACTTCAGAACTAGTGTTGAGCAATGCAAAGAAGTAAAAGTACTTTAGGAGAACATGGCCAAAAAGCCAGGTATGAGGGAGGGGACTCTCAGAAGGAGGAAACCACATCCCCCCCCAAAAAAAAATTATACAAAATTTTTGTGAAAGAAAGATTTTGAACAGAATCTTGGGATAGGGACATGTGGGAAGCTCAGTTGGTTAAGCTGCTGCCTTTGGCTCAGGTCACGATTCCAGTGTCCTGGGATCAAGTCCCACATCGGGCTCCCTGCTCAGCGGGGAGCCTGCTTCTCTCTCTGCCTCTGCCTGCCTCTCTGCCTGCTTGTGATCTCTCTCTCTCTCTCTCTGACAAATAAATAAATAAATAAAATATTTTTTTAAAAAAAGAATCTTGAGATATATCAACATGTGAAAAAGGTCTTAGGGGAAAAAGAGGTAGATACAGGGATCCATGCAGGCTTGGGTCAAAATCTCACTTTTTATCTGAACAAAGCTTATTTCTTAGGAAAATCTTATGTGGAATTGGACAGTTACATTTCCCCTCACTCATCAGTATTTTCGGGAGAGCGACTACACCCATCTTTGCTCAAATTGTCAGCCCATAGATTATAAAGGGCAGGGTGCCTGCTGTCATAAATTTCCTGGGAAGATGGAACCATCAAGATGTTTCCACATGTATAATAAACTGTGGAGGACAAAGTTCAAGGCTGAGAATAACTTAGGCTACCCGTGACTTCCTTCCCTACAATCAATTATTAAGTTGATTACACCACGTCTTGAGAATACATTGCCAAATGACAAGATCTCTCAGAGAATGTGCAATCTTGATTTTCCATAAAATGACATGAAAATCCAGCACATAGGAATCTTACCCATTAGAAACAAACAGGGCAGCATGGGTGTGTAGTAATTAGAAACAGCAGTCTTTAGACAAGGCTCGATGATGTTCAGATACCCCAAATAGTACTTGCTGAAATATGCAGACACACACACACACGCATCTGTACATGCGCACACACATAGGAAATCTTTGGATCCATGCCAGACCTGGTGGAACTACCCATCCCTTTCCAAGCAGAAAGCTCAGGCAGGGAGTAAAAGACTTAGCTGCTGGAAAGGCCTTAGATGGATTATCTATGTGCTTGCAGCTCAAGTTCTACTCCCCAGTCTTCTAAACAAATAAATAATTGAAGCCCATTCCCACGTTTTGGGCTCTCTCACATGCTTCTCGGGCCCCCATCAAAGCCGAGCTCTGTGTCAAAGCCAGCCACACTGAGCAGAGTCTCAGGGAGACTACTGATTAATTGCTTTTGCATTTTGGAAGTGCATCCAAGGATGTTGTAAAATAGTGTTTGTTTTTGCCGTTGCCAAACCTTGTTTAGGAGGGCTCTGGAGGATGACAATGATGTACTCAAGATGGTGAGAGAGGCTGGGTAATCAGCCCAGGTGTGCTTGCCAACTCAAGTCCCCAGGAAGCTTCTAAAAACAGGTACGGGGAGGGGCTGGAGGCGGTGGGAAGGGACTGAGCCTCACACTGCTAGTAACCAGCCTTAGCTCCTCCAGGCCTCTTGCCTTGGCATCATGGACGACTCAGCATAAAGAGAGACACCCAATTAGAGTTCTGAGAAGTCCTCGATTTGCTGGCAACTGGGAGACAGAAATAGGAAACCAAGGAGGGGCAAGGCTTGCCCTCCTAAGCATTGTGGGTGCCAAAGACCTTACTGAAATTTGGTAATAGATGATGGGGAGCACGGACTCATTTTGTTCCGGCAAATTCTGTCAACATCAGCGGGCCTCACACTGCGATCTGCCTTTCTGCCTCTCTCTCTATCAACTCCACATGTTGCCCTGGTGGCCGTCTTTGTACTTAATAGAACTTGTCAAAACATATCTATCAGTTGCATGGAGAGCAGGCTTGGGTGGTCAGGGAATGCTGGCCGGGTGCAGCCTGCCATTTCTGGTGGCCGCAGGGACCCCCTGCCCGGTTCTCCCCAGTTATGGGTACATACTGTTGAGTCATTGGGTTTTTAAATAATTCTCACACCAGCAGCTGCACTAACAGCACATTTGTGTTTATTTGAATTCCCCAATCTCCACTCTCTGTGGATTTTTGGTGGTTCTCAAAACCGTGAGAGAAATAAGACATGTTTCCATTTGTTTGGAGGAGCATTTAATACCTTGGATGTATATGTGTATAGAAACATACAGACATACAAGTATATAAATATATGTGAGTGTACATGATTTTATGTATTTGTATATGTGCATATTAAACAGGCTGGCTATGGTATATATATATGTGTGTGTGTACACACACCATTAAAATCACTTTATTTACAAAATGACATAACAAAATATTTACACACACATACGCACATTCATATATAAATGTTCACATACATGCTTATGGGGCCAGGCTGATTGCATGTGTATGTGTGTGTGAACCCATGCATGCGTGTGTGTATACACACACACACACATATACACACATCAGTACTTGCATATATATAGAAATCACACACACACACACACGCAGTCTGATGTTACATACACAAATAGACTTTTCTGTCTCTGGAATAACAACACAGCATGTCCCTCCAAGAAATTTTTCAGTGTGGTTCCCAGTGACATCTCCTTGCCAGGCATCTGACTTTCCCTGAGCCATCCAATGCCACTGGAGTGTTCTGTGGCTGGCCTCCAGCTGGGACACACCAACTCACTACCTGGCCTGGAAGCCAGGGAGAGGAGATTCTGGTCATGGACCAGCTCATAATATCCTTGCACAAATAGGAACTCAACAATGCTTATGTCAGTTCCTTCCCTTTGTGCCACAGAATTCCAGGGGGACCCCTAGATGGGATGGCAGAATTTGATCCCACTCATTTTATCTGCAATACGCAGGCAACACAGCTGTAAGGTCATACAGCTTGATGTACTGGAGTGAGCATGCGTGTAGAGTCTACCAGGCCTGGGTTCCGCACCTACTGGCTGCAAGATCTCGAATAAATCAATGTCCTTACTGAGGAAACGAGGCTAATAACACTTCACTATTCAGGGAAATGATAGTTGCTACAATTTGTGTACCAGAGCCAGGTCTCGCTGGCTTCAGAACACCAATTTTATTTCTTGCTCATGTCACAGTGCAATGAGGGTGAGCAGAGCAGGAAGAGAAGAGGAGACCTTCTGCTCCATGGAGCTATCAAGTGACCTGGATTCTCTCCTGGTGGCTCTGGCTTGCTGGAGAGCCTCAAGTCCTTGCCATCTGGGCAGCCGGTGTGCAAAGTGAGGGGGTGCAGGGGACCACAACACTGGTTAAAGCACAAGGCTGGGAGTGTACATGTCACTTTCAGACATATTAATGGCCAAAGGCTAGAAATTAATCTCATGGCCCAACCTAACTTCAGGAGAATCCGGGAACTGTAGTTTAGCAAGCTGTTTAGGAAACAAATGAAAGGGGTTGGTCAGGGGCACCTGGCTGCCTCAGTTAATTAACCATCTGCCTTCAGCTCAGGTCAAGATCTCGGGGTCCTGATATCAAGCCCAGCATCAGGCTCCTTGCTCAAGAGTCTACTTCTCTCTCTCCCACTACCCCTCCCCTGCTCATGCTCTCTCTCTCCCTTTCTTCTTTTCTCTCAAATGAATAAATAAAATCTTAAAAAAAAAAAAAGAAAGTATTGGTCAGTATCTATTTGGGTTGAGAGGATCAAATAAAGTCATGTACGTATGACCTTCAGTATTCGGCTGGGCTCATTACAGATACTCAGGTCATTTTATATGCTTTTATTGTTATTATTGTGCAATTATTATTATTATTATTATTATTATTATTATTATTATTGCTATTAGCCAACCAGAAAAAAAATGCTTTGTGACATTCTTTTAAAAATAGCACTTTAAGGTGATATTACTACTATAATTAGGGAATGCTGTTTGCCTACATTCTTCTATACTCTGGGAATAGAAGCAAAAATTTTGATACCTTCCTTCTTTATAAATCTCTAACTTCTGGAATATTCTTAATATCTATCATCTATCTATCTATCAACCTATCATCTTTGCACCATTTCTCTTGCCTGCCTGTAAACTACTCTGCCATCTAGCTGTCTTTGACCATTAACATCTAGTAATTCCACCATTCAAGTAATGAGGTTTCAAGTTCTCTATGTTCTATGCTGGAAGAGGGGTCATTTCTTGATATTTGCAATTACTTGATCACAACTGGTGGGTCTTTCATGCCCTACATCTTTCTAGTTATTGAGAGCAGGCATCAGTGAATGTCCGATCTTTCTCTCTCAGCTCAGCTAACACATGTTTTTATCCCCAAGAGTTACTACAGACCAGAAACTCATTGATTCATCTAAACTCTACATTTATTCATTACACACCTATACAAATACCACACCCCTCATTATGGACAGAATATGTGTGTCCCCCCAAATTCATATGTTGAAGCCCTACCCACCATGTGATGATGATATGGGTGGGGCCTTTGGGAGGTAACTAGAATTTGTTGAGGTTTTCAGAGTAGAGTCCTCATGATGGGATTAGCCCTTATAAGAGTCCAGGAGAGCTTGCTTTCTCTCTTTGCTCTCTGCCATGTGAGGCTTCAAGGACAAGTCTTCATTCATGCTATTAGGAACCAGGCCCTCACCAGAATCTGACCTTGCTGGCATCTTAGTCTTCCAGCCTCCAGAAATGTGAGAAATAATGTTTCTGTTGTTTAGAAGCCACCTGACCCATGATATTTTTGTGGTAGCAGCCCAAACAGACTAAGGTAGTCCATGGGCCTCAGTTTTCTCATTTCTGCAATGGGGAAGCTTGACTCCATTGCCTTTATGGCTGTGTCTCCAGAAGTGAATTCCAATGGCCCCCTGGAAGCAGGTCTTGAGACTGACTCAGATACTCTGCATAAAAAGCTCAGAGGATGGGGCCCAGGAATCTGCATTTTAAACTAGAACTCATAGTGACTTGCATTCTACTTTTTTCTAAATTCTCTTTTGGAGAAATATTATAGAATATGAGTCCTGCACAGTACTTGCCTTACAAGGGAATTACTTATGCAAAAGTGGCTAGCTCTCTACCTCACACTGTAATATGAATTTTATTGGTTTTCTCTTTTAAAAAAGCCTTTAATACATGGCTTCTGTTTGTTTTAATGGACTCAGCCCTAGGGTCAGTTCCTGTGGGAAAACTTCCATATTATGCCCCTGCACCCCACTGGCTTGGCCTCAATGACCTGTTCTTGCTTTCCTACAGGATATTATTAAGGTACAAACCTTGATAAGTAAATAGTTGTTGAATGAGCCAATTAACTAAACTGATTTTAGGCTATTTCAAGATGATCTTGTTAAAGGAGAGTTCTTTTCATCTTTTACTCTAGAAACTGATAGCACTACCTCATAAGAAGCATTGGCTGTGCCAGTCACCCTTCTTTCTTCTAATCTTGTCACTGATCTGTTATGTCCACATAATAGTGGTTCTCACTTTGCTAGGAAGTAAAGGGAACAATGGTGACAAAAATGACTTTGTCCCTGCCTTCCATGAGCAATGTCTGCTGAGGAAGACAGAGGCATACACCAGTCATAGGAAATGTGTCAACAAGCGGTCAGACCTGAGAAGAGGGAGTGTAGGCTGCAACCCCATCTGGGGAGTCCTGGGGGGTAACCTGGATGGAGTGCTATCTAAGTTGAGATCTGAACTAGATCCATGGGTGGAGACAAAGGTGGCTGGAGCTATTTAAAATCAAGTGTAAAGCTACCAGCTCATCTCAAAGACATTGCTGCCTGTGTTATCCTCTAGGATTTTGATGGTTTCCTGTCCCCGGAGTCAAGGGAAATAAGAACAGAAATGAACTATTGGAACTTCACCAAGATAAAAAGTTTCTGCACAGTGAAGGAAACAACCAATAAACTAAAAGACAACTGACAGAATGGGAGAAGATATTTGCAAATGACATGCCTGATTAAGGGCTAGGATCCAAAATCTATAAAGAACATATCAAACTCAACAACCAAAAAATAAGTAATCCAATTAAGAAATGGGCAGAAGACATGAACAGACATTTCAAATTCAGACATTTTCAAAAGACATACAGATGGCCCACAGACATATGGAAAGATGCTCAACATCACCCATTATCATGGATATACAAATCAAAGCCACAGTGAGGTAACACCTCACACCTGTCAGAATGGCTAAAATTAACAACACATATGTCAGTGAAAAAAAAACATATGTCAGTGAGGATACAGAGAAAGGAGGACCCTCTTGCACTGTTGGTGGGAATGCAAACTGGTGCAGCCACTCTGGAAAACAGTATGGGGTTCCTCAAAAACTTAAAAATAGAACTAACCTATGGTCAGCAATTGCACAACCACATATTCACCCAAAGAATACAAAAATACTGATTTGAAGGGGCACATGCACCCTGATGTTTATAGCAGCAATGTCCACAATACCCAAATTATGGAAAGAGCCCAAATGTCCATTGACTGATGAATGGATAAAGAAGATATCTATCCACAATGGAATATTACTCAGCCATCAAAAATAATGAAATCTTGCCATTTGCACCAATGTAGATGGAGCTAGATTATATTATGTTAAGTGAAATAAGTCAGTCAGAGAAAGACGAATATCGTATGATTTCACTCATATGTGGAATTTAAGAAACAAAACAGATGAATATTGGGGAAAGAAAAAAGGAAAAGAGAGAGAGAGGAAAACCTTAAGAGACTCTTAACTATAGGGAACAAACTGAGGGTTGTTAGAGGGAGGTGAGTGAGGGATGCACAAAATGCAGGATGGGTATTAAGGAGGACAATTGTTGGGTTGAACACTGGGTATTGTATGTAAGTGATGAATCACTAAATTTGACTCTTGAAACCAATATTACACTATGTGTTAATGAACTAGAATTAAAAACAAAAACAGAAGCAAAACTGAGAACAAATAAAAATTAAGTGTAAAGCCACCTGCACTTTGAACTGGGGAATGTTCATACTTTGTCCTTGACTTGTTCTCAGCTCTTTTTCATGATGCAGGTTTTCTCTCCTGGCCTGAACTCTTATGTACCCAGGGGTGTCTGCTTCTTCTTTTGTGCTCTCCCCAACCTCCAACCCAGCTGACCTAAGCCAAGCTTGAGCATCTCACTGCTGTGACTTAGTGAATTTATGACAGCCATGCATTTGTAGAGTCAAGTTTTTTGGGTATGTTCTTGCCCCCCACCCCCCGCACAACTTTTCTCTTCCTCTCTTCTGCTTGCAGAGCAACCTGTGCTTCCATCTGTGTGAATACTCACCAATCCAGGGTCAGAGACTCAAATACCTTCCTGGGCCAGAAAACTCCTAAATCTGTGCATCAATCTGGAAAGGACCATGACAGCAGGAATGGTAGGCCTGTGAGAATCTAGACACAACATGCCTTTTTAAAAGAATTCACCTTCACTCTTTTCTTTTTTCAAGAATTGAGCCAACCAAACAGAACACCTGTGCTTGGTGGATCTAACCCACTAGCCTCCCATTTGTGACCTCTGTCTGTGAGGTCCTGGGGGCAGAGCCGGTATGCTATTTATTCTCCATCCCTGGGGCTTGGTACAGAGGAGAAGTTCAGGAATTGTTTGTGGTTGAATCCGAGTGAATCCAAATTTCCCAGCTGGACTTTGGGGAACACTGGCTGTGCATGTTTTGGCCTACCTGAATGATTATTGGCTCAGTCAGATAAAGCTACATTGGTAAATTGAAGAGTAAGGGAAACAAGGTTCTGACATTATAGAAAAATTATCTCAAATCATTCATCTATTAAGAGACCAAGGTAGGATTCAGATATAGCAATGCCTGACCCCCAATACCATGATGACTTTGTGATATTAATGAAAATAAAAATTTCATATCCTTATAACTAGACCTAAGAATTGTTTTCTCTTTAGTTGGCAAAATATTTATCAAAGGCCATTATGATCATGTCATTCTCCTGCTGAAAACCCTTATTGTTCTAAATACAAAGACCAAGGCTTTTTTTTTTTTTTCCCTTTTTATTAATTTTTTCAGCGTAACAGTATTCATTCTTTTTGCACAACACCCAGTGCTCCATGCAAAACGTGCCCTCCCCATCACCCACCACCTGTTCCCCCAACCTCCCACCCCTGACCCTTCAAAACCCTCAGGTTGTTTTTCAGAGTCCATAGTCTCTTATGGTTCGCCTCCCCTCCCCAATGTCCATAGCCCGCTCCCCCTCTCCCAATCCCACCTCCCCCCAGCAACCCCCAGTTTGTTTTGTGAGATTAAGAGTCATTTATGGTTTGTCTCCCTCCCAATCCCATCTTGTTTCATTTATTCTTCTCCTATCCCCCTACCCCCCCATGTTGCTTCTCCATGTCCTCATATCAGGGAGATCATATGATAGTTGTCTTTCTCCGATTGACTTATTTCACTAAGCATGATACGCTCTAGTTCCATCCACGTCGTCGCAAATGGCAAGATTTCATTTCTTTTGATGGCTGCATAGTATTCCATTGTGTATATATACCACATCTTCTTGATCCATTCATCTGTTGATGGACATCTAGGTTCTTTCCATAGTCTGGCTATTGTAGACATTGCTGCTATAAACATTCGGGTACACGTAAAGACCAAGGTTTTTAATGTGGTCCTATAGAACAGAATGCAGACCACACAACCTTCTTACTTTTTGATCCAACCATGCCGGCCTTACAAGTTTTCTTCATTCACTCTGAATTTTCACTTTATTTTAAAATCTAATTCAATTAGCCAACTTATAGTACATCATTAATTTCAGAAGTAGTGTTCAATAATTTTCGCCTCTGCTGCATATCCCAACCCCCAGTCCATTATACTTAAGTCCAACTTATCCCCTAACTTTTAGCTTTAGAGTCCCCTCCCCAAGAAACCCCCAGGCCAGCTGTAGTCCTTCTCTCCATACCCCCACCATATTCCACATTGTTCCCTTAAAGTTATGATTACACAATTGCATGATATACAGTGTGGAGTACTGCTTGGCAATGTCTGTCTTGTCCTGTTATAGCTCTGGTACCCAAGGCAGTGTTTGCCACAGAACCAGGGACCAATAAATAATTGTTGAGCAGATGAATGGAAGTTACCTGTTACTGGAGATACATACATGTTGGCCAGCTGGCCACTCTTCATTGCAGCAGACTGTCATGTACAGAAGGTGGAGTGGGTAGGGTTAGGGTAGCTGATCCTGAAGTTCTCTTCGGGAACTCTGAGTCCACACTGTCTCTAGACAGAGGTTCAGAGGACATGTATGGGGCTTGTGCTGTTTGCACTGCAGTCTAAGACCTGTACAAAGTAGGTCAGGTACCATAATATAACTCGACAAGTCACTCATGAGAGACCCGGCTGTCCCAAACAATTCAAGTCAGAGAGCCAGGGCACGGCTGAATAAGCAGAGGATGAGGGCGTTTATTAAGGTGATAGAGCATAATGAACCCAGGGCAACAGCAGAATGTCTGACTTGCTATTAGATCAGATATCAAACATTGCAGCTGTGTCCCTTCTTCACCATGGAAGCGGCACTAGCCGGTGACACGTTAGGTCAATCAAAGTATAGAGTCACAGCTCTGGTGAAAAGAAGCACTAAACTCCCCTTTGAAACACTAAAATCCTTTTCAAGTCTAATTAGTGCTCAGATTTCTACTGGACCCTCCTGGTCACCTTGTACATAATCTAATGACAAGGTGACTTCGGGATATCACCTCTTCCCCGTTCCATTTCACTGTCTCTAGAGTACTTCAACCCTTACTAATTTTGGGGTGAGCACCTTCAAAATCTGTTGAAAGTCAACAGGGATTAAATCTGGAGTAATTTTAGTAAAAGAGACAAATTTCAGTTTCACTAAAGAGGTTTTAGCAAGCGACTGACAAAAAGGACCTTGAAATTATGGGTTTGCTCAAAAGTAAATTGATTATGATGGTTCCCCTGATCCCAAACTTCTGTCGGATCACTGGTGATGAGAAAATGTTCAGTGTTCACACTTCGAGCATGGTATTGAGTATCTTACTTAAGCTGGTGCCAATCTGTCTCTGTAATTCACCTTCCCGTGTCAACCTTCCTTTCCAAGTACACAGGGTTCCAGGTCCCCATAGCCTCTGCCACGGTCCTTCTGTGAGAAAACCTCCCAGAGTATTCTTTTTTTTTTTTAAGATTTTATTTATTTATTTGATAGAGAGAGATCACAAGTAGATAGAGAGGCAGGCAGAGAGAGAGAGAGAGAGAGGGAAGCAGGCTCCCTGCCAAGCAGAGAGCCCCATGCGGGACTCGATCCCAGGACCCTGAGATCATGACCTGAGCCGAAGGCAGCAGCTTAACCCACTGAGCCACCCAGGCGCCCTCTCCCAGAGTATTCTTATCCCATGACCCGGCTGAAAGCATAAACATGCACTGTAGTATTTATCCCATCAGTAACTACTCATGTCTCTGCAGGTCTGGGCCCCTCATGAGACTGTGTCTGGGTCAAGTGCAGGAACTCATTTTATTTCTCTCATCAAATTCTCAGTGCCTGGTATAGTTTTGGCACAGAGACAATAGTGCATGCACATTGGTTGAGCTCATCAAAGGTTCATTGAATGGATGAGCAAATGGATGAATGTGGGACTGGGAGGCAAGATGTTGATCATGCAAAATGTGCACCTGTCTCCAACAGTGAGGTTACACCCTGAATGGTTTACAGGAGGGGGATACAGATTTGGTTTGGAGAGAGCGATCTGGCCATGGAGGGTGACGGTGGGAGAGACCCCTTGCAAAGCCGTAGGAGTCCTAGGGAAGGACTGGGAGTCCACCAGTACACAGTGGTGGCCAGGTGCGGTGACAGCAGGGAAGGAAGGAAGTCAATAGATGATGAGCAGAAGTAAAATGTAATATAAGCAAGACTTGGTAAATATTTGGATGGGGGGGCGACTTCCAGAGCTCTGTTCCAAATGAGTAGATGAAAATGCCATTTAAGGAGATGGGAAATTGTTTTAAATTGCATAACAACTCCTTCCAGATCTATTTTTGACATGTGCATTAAATACCATAATTATATTAATAAATTGTTAGTTGGCTCTAGTTGTGGGTTTTTTTTTTTTTTTTTTTTTTTGTAATAAGTGATGTGTACATTCTACTCTTTCAGAGGACTTACATGTGTTTCTGTTGCCTGAGAGCTTCTATTTAATTGGTTGATTTTGCTTATCATCACCTGAAGTTCTTTTGGTTTGGATTAGTTTGAGGCTTGTTTTTTGTTCTGAAACCTTGTGTACCCGACGACATATTTATTTTGCTCTGCACACGAAATAAAGTTGACTGCATAAAATTCTTTGTGCACAATATTTTTTTTTTGACGTGAGAATTTCATGGAGATTTGTGTTTAGGTAAAGTCTAAGCTGTCTCTAGCACACTAATAGATAATATAATTAAAAGATCTAAAATTCAGGGGTGCCTGGTGGCTCAGTGGGTTAAGCCTCTGCCTTTGGCTCAGGTCATGACCTCAGGATCCTGGGATCGAGCCCCACATCGGGCTCCCCACTCATCGGGGAGCCTGCTTCCCCCTCTTTCTGTCTCTGCCTGCCTCTCTGCCTACTTGTGATCTTTGTCTGTCAAATAAATAAATAAAATCTTAAAAAAAAGATCTAGAATTCTGACGTGGATGGAACTAGAGGGTATCATGCTTAGTGAAATAAATCAATCGGGAAAAGACAACTATCATATGATCTCCCTGATATGAGGACGTGGAGATGCAACATGGGGGGTTAGGGGGATAGGAGAAGAATAAATGAAACAAGATGGGATTGGGAGGGAGACAAACCATAAATGACTCTTAATCTCACAAAACAAACTGTGGGTTGTTGGGGGGAGGTGGGGTTGGGAGAGGGGGAGGGGGTTATGGACATTGGGGAGGGTAGGTGCTATTGTGAGTGCTGTGAAGTGTGTAAGCATGGCGATTCACAGACCTGTACCCCTGGGGATAAAAATACATTATATGTTTATTTAAAAAAAAATTGGAAGGGGAGACAAACCATAAGAGACTATGGACTCTGAAAAACAACCTGAGGGTTTTGAAGGGGTGGGGGTGGGAGGTTGGGGGAACCAGGTGGTGGGTAATAGGGAGGGCACGTATTGCATGGATCACTGGGTGTTGTGCAAAAATAATGAATACTGTTACGCTGAAAAAAATAAATTAATTAAAAAAAAGATCTAGAATTCAAATCGATAAGCAAGTATGTAAATATAGCTATACATTGATACACATCTCCTGTCCTGTCAATAAGAGCTTAACCTTCCTTTATGGAGGGGGGAGTCTGTAAAATCAGTAATGTCGGTCCTGCCCACCCTGTGATGTAACAATATTACATTGAATTGCAGTCTATCGGATCTAGCAAGATGTTCAGTGAAAGTGAGAAATCAATTTGAGCAGACCCGTGTTTATGATATCTTCAGATGTGAAATATCTCCTCCTTATCAGACATTTCTTTATAATGTGTCATGTTTTCATTACATGAAAACATACACAAACATTCCATTATCAAATGCTTTATCACTTAAGAAATGGGGAAAGATTAATTTATAGTTAATCAATACATACATTTTTTTCCATTTTATTTATTTTTTCAGCATAACAGTATTCATTGTTTTTGCACAACACCCAGTGCTCCATGCAAAACGTGCCCTCCCCATTACCCACCACCTGTTCCCCCAACCTCCCACCCCTGACCCTTCAAAACCCTCAGGTTGTTTTTCAGAGTCCATAGTCTCTTATGGATCGCCTCCCCTTCCAAATTTTTTTTTTAATAAACATATAATGTATTTTTATCCCCAGGGGTACAGGTCTGTGAATCGCCAGGTTTACACACTTCACAGCACTCACGATAGCACTTACCCTCCCCAATGTCCATAGCCCCCTCCCCCTCTCCCAATCCCACCTCCCCCCAGCAACCCCCAGTTTGTTTTGTGAGATTAAGAGTCATTTATGGTTTGTCTCCCTCCCAATCCCATCTTGTTTCATTTATTCTTCTCCTATCCCCCTACCCCCCCATGTTGCTTCTCCATGTCCTCATATCAGGGAGATCATATGATAGTTGTCTTTCTCCGATTGACTTATTTCACTAAGCCTGATATGCTCTAGTTCCATCCATGTCATCGCAAATGGCAAGATTTCATTTCTTTTGATGGCTACATAGTATTCCATTGTGTATATATACCAAATCTTCTTTATCCATTCATCTGTGGATGGACATCTAGGTTATTTCCATAGTTTGGCTATTGTAGACATTGCTGTTATAAACATTTGGGTACACGTGCCCCTTCGGATCACTATGTTTGTATCTTTAGGGTAAATACCCAGTAGTGCAATTGCTGGGTCATAGGGTAGTTCTATTTTCAACATTTTGAGGAACCTCCATGCTGTTTTCCAGAGTGGTTGCACCAGCTTGCATTCCCACCAACAGTGGAGGAGGGTTCCCCTTTCTCCGCATCCTCGCCAGCATCTGTCATTTCCTGACTTGTTAATTTTAGCCATTCTGACTGGTGTGAGGTGATATCTCATTGTGGTTTTGATTTGTATTTCCCTGATGCCGAGTGACGTGGAGCACTTTTTCATGTGTCTGTTGGCCATCTGGATGTCTTCTTTGCAGAAATGTCTGTTCATGTCCTCTGCCCATTTCTTGATTGGATTGTTTGTTCTTTGGGTGTTGAGTTTGCTAAGTTCCTTATAGATTTTGGATACTAGCCCTTTATCTGATATGTCGTTTGCAAATATCTTCTCCCATTCTGTCAGTTGTCTTTTGGTTTTGTTAACTGTTTCCTTTGCTGTGCAAAAGCTTTTTTTTTTTCCCCATTTTAATTATTTTTTCAGCATAACAGTATTCATTGTTTTTGCACAACACCCAGTGCTCCATGCAAAACGTGCCCTCCCCATTACCCACCACCTGTTCCCCCAACCTCCCACCCCTGACCCTTCAAAACCCTCAGGTTGTTTTCCAGAGTTCATAGTCTCTTATGGTTCGCCTCCCCTTCCAAATTTTTTTTTTTTAATAAACATATAATGTATTTTTATCCCCAGGGGTACAGGTCTGTGAATCGCAAGGTTTACACACTTCACAGCACTCACGATAGCACTTACCCTCCCCAATGTCCATAGCCCCCTCCCCCTCTCCCAATCCCACCTCCCCCCAGCAACCCCCAGTTTGTTTTGTGAGATTAAGAGTCATTTATGGTTTGTCTCCCTCCCAATCCCATCTTGTTTCATTTATTCTTCTCCTATCCCCCTAACCCCCCATGTTGCTTCTCCATGTCCTCATATCAAGGAGATCATATGATAGTTGTCTTTCTCCGATTGACTTATTTCACTAAGCCTGATACGCTCTAGTTCCATCCACGTCGTCGCAAATGGCAAGATTTCATTTCTTTTGATGGCTGCATAGTATTCCATTGTGTATATATACCACATCTTCTTGATCCATTCATCTGTGGATGGACATCTAGGTTATTTCCATAGTTTGGCTATTGTAGACATTGCTGTTATAAACATTCGGGTACACGTGCCCCTTCGGATCACTATGTTTGTATCTTTAGGGTAAATACCCAGTAGTGCAATTGCTGGGTCATAGGGTAGTTCTATTTTCAACATTTTGAGGAACCTCCATGCTGTTTTCCAGAGTGGTTGCACCAGCTTGCATTCCCACCAACAGTGGAGGAGGGTTCCCCTTTCTCCGCATCCTCGCCAGCATCTGTCATTTCCTGACTTGTTAATTTTAGCCATTCTGACTGGTGTGAGGTGATATCTCATTGTGGTTTTGATTTGTATTTCCCTGATGCCGAGTGACGTGGAGCACTTTTTCATGTGTCTGTTGGCCATCTAGATGTCTTCTTTGCAGAAATGTCTGTTCATGTCCTCTGCCCATTTCTTGATTGGATTGTTTGTTCTTTGGGTGTTGAGTTTGCTAAGTTCCTTATAGATTTTGGATACTAGCCCTTTATCTGATATGTCGTTTGCAAATATCTTCTCCCATTCTGTCAGTTGTCTTTTGGTTTTGTTAACTGTTTCCTTTGCTGTGCAAAAGCTTTTGATCTTGATGAAATCCCAATAGTTCATTTTTGCCCTTGCTTCCATTGCCTTTGCCGTTGTTCCTAGGAAGATGTTGCTACGGCTGAGGTCGAAGAGGTTGCTGCCTGCATTCTCCTCAAGGATTTTGATGGATTCCTTTCTCACATTGAGGTCCTTCATCCATTTGGAGTCTATTTTCATGTGTGGTGTAAGGAAGTGGTCCAATTTCATTTTTCTGCATGTGGCTGTCCAATTTTCCCAGCACCATTTAGTGAAGAGGCTGTCTTTTTTCCATTGGACATTCTTTCCTGCTTTGTCGAAGATTAGTTGACCATAGAGTTGAGGGTCGATTTCTGGGCTCTCTATTCTGTTCCACTGATCTATGTGTCTGTTTTTATGCCAGTACCATGCTGTCTTGATGATGACAGCTTTGTAATAGAGCTTGAAGTCTGGAATTGTGATGCCACCAACTTTGGCTTTCTTTTTCAATATTCCTTTGGCTATTTGAGGTCTTTTCTGGTTCCATATAAATTTTAGGATTATTTGTTCCATTTCTTTGAAAAAAATGGATGGTATTTTGATAGGGATTGCATTAAATGTGTAGATTGCTTTAGGTAGCATGGACATTTTCACAATATTTATTCTTCCAATCCAGGAGCATGGAACATTTTTCCATTTCTTTGTGTCTTCCTCAATTTCTTTCATGAGTACTTTATAATTTTCTGTGTATAGATTCATAGCCTCTTTGGTTAGGTTTATTCCTAGGTATCTTATAGTTTTTGGTACAATTGTAAATGGGATTGACTCCTTAATTTCTCTTTCTTCTGTCTTGTTGTTTGTGTACAGAAATGCAACTGATTTCTGTGCATTGATTTTATATTCTGACACTTTACTGAATTCCTGTAGAAGTTCTAGCAGTTTTGGAGTGGAGTCTTTTGGGTTTTCCACATATAGTATCATATCATCTGCAAAGAGTGATAGTTTGACTTTTTCTTTGCCGATTTGGATGCCTTTAATTTCTTTTTGTTGTCTGATTGCTGAGGCTAGGACTTCTAGTACTATGTTGAATAGCAGTGGTGATAATGGACATCCCTGCCGTGTTCCTGACCTTAGCGGAAAAGCTTTCAGTTTTTCTCCATTGAGAATGATATTTGCGGTGGGTTTTTCATAGATGGCTTTGATCATATTGAGGTATGTGCCCTCTATCCCTATACTTTGAAGAGTTTTGATCAGGAAGGGATGCTGTACTTTGTCAAATGCTTTTTCAGCATCTATTGAGAGTATCATATGGTTCTTGTTCTTTCTTTTATTAATGTGTTGTATCACATTGATTGATTTGCGGATGTTGAACCAGCCCTGCAGCCCTGGAATAAATCCCACTTGATCGTGGTGAATAATCCTTTTAATGTACTGTTGAATCCTATTGGCTAGTATTTTGGCGAGAATTTTTGCGTCTGTGTTCATCAAGGATATTGGTCTGTAGTTCTCTTTTGTGGTGGGATCCTTGTCTGGTTTTGGGATCAAGGTGATGCTGGCCTCAAAATGAGTTTGGAAGTTTTCCTTCTATTTCTATTTTTTGGAACAGTTTCAGGAGAATAGGAATTAGTTCTTCTTTAAATGTTTGGTAGAATTCCCCTGGGAAGCCGTCTGGCCCTGGGCTTTTGTTTGTTTGGAGATTTTGGATGACTGTTTCAATCTCCTTACTGGTTATGGGCCTGTTCAGGTTTTCTATTTCTTCCTGGTTCAGTTGTGGTAGTTTATATGTCTCTAGGAATGCATCCATTTCTTCCAGATTGTCCAATTTGTTGGCGTAGAGTTGCTCATAGTATGTTCTTATAATTGTCTGTATTTCTTTGGTGTTAGTTGTGATCTCTCTCTTTCATTCATGATTTTATGTATTTGGGTCCTTTCTCTTTTCTTTTTGATGAGTCTGGCCAGGGGTTTATCAATCTTATTGATTCTTTCAAAGAACCAGCTCCTAGTTTCATTGATTTTTTTCTATTGTTTTTTTTTTTTTTTTTTTTTTTTGGTTTCTATTTCATTGATTTCTGCTCTGATCTTTATGATTTCTCTTCTCCTGCTGGGTTTAGGGTTTCTTTCTTGTTCTTTCTCCAGCTCCTTTACGTGTAGGGTTAGGTTGTGTACTTGAGACCTTTCTTGTTTCTTGAGAAAGGCTTGTACCGCTATATATTTTCCTCTCAGGACTGCCTTTGCTGTGTCCCACAGATTTTGAACTGTTGTGTTTTCATTATCATTTGTTTCCATGAATTTTTTCAATTCTTCTTTAATTTCCTGGTTAACCCATTCATTCTTTAGAAGGATGCTGTTTAGTCTCCATGTATTTGGGTTCTTTCCAGCTTTCCTCTTGTGATTGAGTTCTAGCTTCAGAGCATTGTGGTCTGAAAATATGCAGGGAATGATCCTAATCTTTTGATACCGGTTGAGACCTGATTTGTGACCCAGGATGTGATCTATTCTGGAGAAGGTTCCATGTGCACTAGAGAAGAATGTGTATTCTGTTGCTTTGGGATGAAATGTTCTGAATATATCTGTGATGTCCATCTGGTCCAGTGTGTCATTTAAGGCCTTTATTTCCTTGTTGATCTTTTGCTTGGATGATCTGTCCATTTCAGTGAGGGGAGTGTTCAAGTCCCCTACTATTATTGTATTATTATTGATGTGTTTCTTTGATTTTGTTATTAATTGGTTGATATAGTTGGCTGCTCCCACGTTAGGGGCATAGATATTTAAAATGGTTAGATCTTCTTGTTGGACAGACCCTTTGAGTAGGATATAGTGTCCTTCCTCATCTCTTATTATAGTCTTTGGCTTAAAATCTAATTGATCTGATATAAGGATTGCCACCCCAGCTTTCTTCTGATGCCCATTAGCATGGTAAATTGTTTTCCACCTCCTCTCTTTAAATCTGGAGGTGTCTTCACGTCTAAAATGAGTTTCTTGTAGGCAACATACTGATGGGTTTTGTTTTTTTATCCATTTTGATACCCTGTGTCTTTTGATTGGGGCATTTAGCCCATTAACATTCAGAGTAACTATTGAGAGATATGAATTTAGTGCCATTATTAGTCAGTAAGGTGACTGTTACTGTATATTGTCTCTGTTCCTTTCTGATCTACTACTTTTAGGCTCTCTCTTTGCTTAGAGGACCCCTTTCAATATATCCTGTAGAGCTGGTTTGGTGTTTGCAAATTCTTTCAGTTTTTGTTTGTCCTGGAAGCTTTTGATCTCTATTTCTATTTTCAATGATAGCCTAGCTGGATATAGTATTCTTGGCTGCATGTTTTTCTCATTTAGTGCTCTGAATATATCATGCCAGCTCTTCCTGGCCTGCCAGGTCTCTGTGGATAAGTCTGCTGCCAATCTAATATTTTTACCATTGTATGTTACAGACTTCTTTTCTCGGGCTGCTTTCAGGATTTTCTCTTTGTCACTAAGACTTGTAAATTTTACTATTAGGTGACAGGGTGTGGACCTATTCTTGTTGACTTTGAGGGGGGTTCTCTGCATCTCCTGGATTTTGATGCTTGTTCCCTTTGCCATATTAGGGAAATTCTCTCCAATGATTCTCTCCAATAGACCTTCTGCTCCCCTCTCTGTTTCTTCTTCTTCTGGAATCCCAATTATTCTAATGTTGTTTCGTCTTATGGTGTCACTTATCTCTCGAATTCTCCCCTCATGGTCCAGTAGCTGTTTGTTCCTCTTTTGTTCGGCTTCTTTATTCTCTGTCATTTGGTCTTCTATATCACTAATTCTTTCTTCTGTCTCATTTATCCTAGCAGTGAGAGCCTCCATTTTTGATTACACCTCATTAATAGCTTTTTTGATTTCAACTTGGTTAGATTTTCGTTCTTTAATTTCTCCAGAAAGGGCTTTAATATCTCCAGAGAGGGTTTCTCTAATATCTTCCATGCCTTTTTCGAGGCCGGCTAGAATGTTCAGAATCGTCATTCTGAACTCTTGATCTGACATATTACCAATGTCTGTGTTGATTAGGTCCCTAGCCTTCGGTACTGTCCCTTGTTCTTTTGTTTGTGGTGATTTTTTCCGCCTTGTCATTTTGTCCAGATAAGAGGATATGAAGGAGCAAATAAACTACTAAAAGGGTGGCAAAGTCCCCAGAAAAATGCGCTGTAACCAAATCAGAAGAGACCCCAAATTGTGGGGGGGGGAAAGGGGATAAAAAGAGGTTCAGAAAAAAAAAGAAAAAAATTTAAAAAATATAACAAATAAAGACAAAATATAAAAAAGAAAGAAAAAATATATATTTAGATAAACTAGTCAAAAAACGTTAAAAAAGAAAAGGGTAAAAGTTTTAAAAAATTTAGCAGAAGAAGAAAAAAGAAAAAAGAAAAAAAATTGAAAAAAAAAAAAATTGAAGTAGCCGCAAGACTAAAGAATCATGGGGAGAAAGCTATGAGTTCCGTGCTTTGCTTTCTCCTCCTCTGGAATTGCACTGCTTTCTTAGGAATTGAACCTACTTTCCTTTATAGATGAACTTCGTCCTGGCTGGATATTTTGTTGATCTTCTGGGGGAGGGGCCTGTTGTAGTGACTCTCAAGTTTCTTTGCCCGAGGCGGGATTGCACCGCCCTTACCCACGGCCGGACTAAGTAATTGGCTCGGGTTCGCTTTTGGGAGCTTCTGTTCCCTGAACGCTTTCCATAGAGTTCCGGAGGACGGGAATGAAAATGGCGGCCTCCTAGTCTCTGGCTCAGAGGAGCCGAGAGCCTGGGGCCCCACTCCTCAGTGTGCCCCCAGAGGACAGCACCCAATCACTCCCGTATCCTCAGACTCTAGCCGCGCTCTGAGCTCACCCAGCCGCGACCAGTTCAAGGTAACCCCGAGCTGAGAGTTCAGTCCTTGGCTCTGTCTCTGCGACTGGCTTCTCCATTCTAATACCTGCGAGCTCTCCGACACTCCGACACCCCCGATCCTTCTGTGACCCTGCGGGACCTGGGGCCACGCTGACCCCGCGTGGGCTTCACCCTGGTTTATCCTCTAGAGCAATGTCCCTCAGTGGAACAGACTTTTTTTTTTTTTTTTTTTTTACATATATCTTTTCATTTTATTTATTTTTTAGTGGAACAGACTTTTAAAAGTCCTGATTTTGTGCTCCGTTCCTCCGCCGCTTGCCAGGAGCCGGCCCCTCCCCCCGCGGTCTATCTTCCCGTCGTTTTAGATTCACTTCTCCGCCAATCCTACCTTTCAGAAAGTGGTTGATTTTCTGTTTCTAGAGTTGCTGTTCTTCTTCTCTTCACTCTCCCGTTGGATTTGTAGGTGTTTGCAATGTTTAGATAAGCTATTGAGCTGATCTCCTGCTACCTGATGTAGTCTCAGCCTGCTACTTCTCCACCATCTTGACTCCTCCCTAATACATACATTTTAAACTACTTATGTATGTACCAACACCAAAGCAATGCAAAACAAAACAAAATGAAACAAAAAGTCTTTCTGTTCTCAAGTTCCAATGCATTCCATAGCCATGCCTTTTTCAATCCCAATTAGAACACATCTATAGTCCCCAGGATTATTCTTAAACATTTTTTTATCCCCACCATCTCTTAGAGAGAGAGAGAGTTGGACGAGAGGGAGAGGAAGGGAGAGAATCTCAAGCAGGCTCCATGTTAAGTGTAAAGCCCAATGTGGGGCTCGATCCCATGACCCTGAGGTCATGACCTGAGCTGAAATCAAGAGTTGGATGCCCAACCAACTGAGCCACCCATGTGCCCTCTCTAGGATCATTCCTGATACTGGGGACAAAGGGAAGACTTGGCCCAGGTCTTTTCCTTCAAGTACCTCACCTTGAACACAGACGTGTGAAGATGGATTGAAGGATGACATCCTCAAAAGGGGAGGAACCTGCAGAACAGGAGTGGTTATGCTCCTGTGAGCAGTTGAAAGGAGGGACTGAGAGAGACTTCAAGGAAGAGGTGTTTTCTGAACTGAAGTGTCATGGGGCTGTGGGATTTTCAGACACCCTTGTAAAACCATAAGCAGTTCCTCATTCCTGGAGCATAACATTCCAGGTGTGGGGGAAGGATCTGAGGCGAGGTTCAATCAGAAGTGCCCATGAGCTCCACTAAGTATTTTAGAATTTACTCTCAGAACTGCCAGGAGACAAGCAGTTGTTGGAGGCACAGGAAAAAAAATCAATCGTTTGGAGCAGCCAGCAGGGAAAATCCAAGGTGGTCCCTGAAATAGGACTCGCTGCTTCCCCCATCCTTTTTGGCATAGAATCCCACTATCAAATACATGATCACATCCGGATGACATTCTTAGAGTCCACCTTGTCTTTAACAAAGGGATGGTCATCCCATGCACTGGGACTCAGAAGGGGTGAGAAGCATCTCCTGCTTCGGCTGGCTGTGGGCCCCAGGTTGATGCCAGGATGGAGATACCCCTGTTCTGAACACCCCTGTGCAGGTGTGTGCTGTGGTCTGTCCTTTCCTGGCTCCACGCTTTTCTTTTCACAGAGACAATGGGATCCCGAGCAAATTGCCCCAGAAATGGGAAAACTGCATCTCTTTTCACGCTGTGGCCCTGAGCACTCAGACCTTAACAATGGCTTGGCAGAGAGCAACAGGCTGTTGAACACTCATTGTCTCTGAATTTTGTGTGTACTTTTTCTTTTCTCTGAAGAGAAAAGGGACCATTCTTCCCAGAATCCAGCCATTTTTCTCTTCCACACAGTCACTCAGCAACCTTGAAGTTTGCAGCAGTTACAAAACCAGCTCTGCCTCCTCACTCTGCCCTTGTGGGGCCAAGGCTCATGTTCTCAGGGAGAATAGGTTAAAAATTCCTCCAGTAATCAATTCTTCCTGCTAAAAGTCACAACAAATGTCATTTGCAGAGTGCCTTTTTATATGCTAAATAAGGAGTTAGCTTGTTTTCCTTTAAAACTAAAAATGTTAAACTTTTCATTTTGAAAGAATTTAGTATTTATGAAAGAGTTGCAAAAAAGAGTACAAAGTTCTCATATATGACTTACCCAGCATCCACAGGACCATGACCAAAGACCACAAATCGACATCCACATATTACTATTAATGGAGGTACATTCCAAGCCTGGAGAAGTAATGGAGACATCATTCCAAGCCTGCCCATCTCCCTATGTCTCTCATCCAAAAGTTCTGGATCCAGACTGCATTTGGTTGCCGTGTCTCTGTCTTCATTAACCTGGAGCTTTCCTCAGTCTTTCCCTAGTTTTCATGAACTCGACACTTGGATGAGTTCTGGTCAGTGATTTTGTAGAATACCCCTCCGTTGAGGTTTGTGTGATGTCCCCTCAAGATTAAATTAAAGTTATGCCTGTTTTGCAGAAACCTCACAGAAGTGATTTAGTGCTCTTCTCAGTATCAAGTGTCCCTGAGGTCCATTTGCCTCATCGCTGGCGATGTTCACTAGTTCACAGTGATGAAATGGGGTCTGTTAGGTGTATAGAAATCTACTATTTTTCCTTTATAATAAATGAAGTTCTTATGGCACCACATTTTGGGACTATGCAAATATGCTGCTTACATCATTCTCTCACTCACTAATTTTAGCATCCATTGAGGATTTTTGATCAAAACAATTTTTACTGCAGAATCTGCCAGAGGTGATTTTAAAAACCCTTCCACTGTTGGGGCACCTGGGTGGCTCAGCTGGTTAAATGTCTGCCTTCGGCTTCAGTCATGATCTCAGGATCCTGGGATGGAGGCCCTCCTTGGTCTCCCTGAGCAATGGAGATCCCGCTTCTCCCTCTCCCTCTGCTGTTTCCCCTGCTTGTGCTCGCTCACTCTCTCTCAAATAAATAAGTGAAATCTTTTAAAAAATAAAATGAATAAAATAAAAAGTTTTACACTCTTGTTTATACTTTCTAAGTTAGAATTTCTATATAAGGAAGAGCTTTCCCTTCTCCTCCATTTATTTATATATGAGAATATTTACATCAGTGTGGATTCATGGGTTCTGATTTTGCCCTGTGGTTGGAATTCATCGTCATCATCATATATTTCATTGTTAGATTATCTCAGATTTGGCCGGGGGGACAAAGCTCCAGTTGACTCCCATGTCCATTCAAAGTCCCCACAAGGTAATCTGGGCTCATTGTTACTTCCCTGGTATCAGGCCTGGAATCAACCATTTCTCCACGCTGATACCTTTTACTGGAGAATGGTAACTAGAAACCAAAATCTGGGTTCTGGGAGTACTCATTGTCACTGGGTATCACCAACTCTAGGCCCTTTCCATGGACAATACGAAGCTAGCTTTTGTAGACATTGCCTTATTTCATCTTTCCAGCAAAGTCCGGGAAACTAATCATTGTGGTCACCTTACAGACAGTGAAAATGAGAACAGTTGGCATGAATTAGTTGAGGTCTCACAGCTATGCCATGAAGGAATTAGGGATCTAACTCAACTGCCTTGGCTTGAAAACTCAGTGCCCTTCTGTCTGCATGGTGCTGCTTCCTGGAGCATGAGGGCTGAGCCTGGCCTCCACAGCTGACAGCATGAGTCCACACTCCCTCATGTTTCTCACTGGACTTTTCTCCAGTCGACCCAGCAGGGGTGTCGGAGCTGTCTCTCCCTACAGTCGTACTCCTGATCCCACTGAAGAGAGTGTGGTCTACTTTTAGAATCTCACCTTGGACCTGTGCTTGTGTTGACAACCCCACTCCTACCTCTACCCCTGCACCCCAAGCACAGACTACAGTGAAGGCAAATATCAAAACAAATCACGATCTTGAACGAAGTGGCCATTTGTAATTAATTCAGGAGGTCCTGAGGGCTATAGGCCAGGATTGCAATTAGGGGACAGGGCAACTGAAGGTTGATTATGTACCTCTGGTGGTATGCAACACAGTGGGTACCTGTGGCATGCATCTAGTGAGTGTACAACAGCTGGTAAGTGTGCAATACAGGTGGTGAGTGTGCAGTATAGCTGATGACTGTGTGACATAGCTGGTGAGTGTGCAATGGAGCTGGAGAGTGTTTCAGAAAGACAGAGCTCAAGGAGGAGAATCTGAGCACCTGTGGACATGGGGAGGGATGCAGGAGAGGCACCTACTGGGAGACGCTGGAGCGTGAGGAGCAGCAGACAAGGAAGGTCAGAATCTGTTGTGAACCAGGTGGGCAGAGTCAGTTTGTCATCTCCTACTCCACCTCCCAAGAGGTTACATTTGTGGAGTCTGGCACTGAGATGCTTCCCTAGGCTCGAAGGAAACATTCTCCTTCTCTGATCTCTCTTCAACAGTAGAAAGCCTGTTCCTCGGTCATCAGCAGAGATCCCTTCTGCTCTTAATTGCTTAGTTGTTTAATTGAGCCTAATTGCTTACTTGGATTAATCTTTTTTCCCCCTGAGGGGCATCAGCAGAGGACAAGCCTTCTGCCCAGGGGTAGAGGATCTACCATAGGTCCATCTGAAAGGGGTCTCAGCCTTCTGGTCCCTTCTTTGAGGACCCTCGGGAGGGAAGTAAGAATCTCTAAGGATTAGCAAGACTTCAGGAAAGGATTAGGTCATGGGCCTTTGTTGGGAGGGGGAGGGTAGTGAGGTCAATATGAAGTGTTTCATTCTATGATGATAGCTAAGATCTAGGTTCAATGCACGTACCCTCAATCTTTCCAGAGCACTCCAAGAGGGGATATCACACCCCAACCCAGACAGAAGGAAACGGAGAGCAGATAATGGGGAGAGTAGCCCAATGAGTAGAAGGGACTCTGCCACAGCTGACATGGCTCCCAACCTTCACTCCTCTCCCTCCCCTAAAAGATAGCCTCACATGATTTCCCTGAGACCCAGCCCCAATCTCTGCAGGACTGCAGTCAAGTTTCATCTAAGTTGGTGACATTTCAGAAAATCTAGCTCAGTCCGTGGACAACTTCCACCAAATATTCCAACAACTGAGAGTGTCCTTAATTTGGAGGCCAGCCTCCCTTTGCTGTGGAAACAGACCCCTGTCTCCTCCAATCTGTGCTCTGGTCCCTAGATACATCTTAAAATACCAAATGATGAAAACCCATCAAGCAGGGACCATCTCTTTTTGTCTGGATTAGATCCCTAGAGCCACAGTCCAAGGAGGTTTCTGTAGAGTTGGACCAGGTCACTTTTCGTGACTTTCCTCCCTAGCTCTAAAATGTGAGGCAAAGCACAAAGCCGTGACATAGTGACTACGGCACAGGGCTTTGGGTCACATACAGCCAGGTTCGCAAACTGTAATTTCATTTTATTCCTGATCTTATCATTTTCCACTTTGAGGGGAGACCACAGCCGAGAGGATCCCATGGGCTCTCTCCACTTGCACTCCGCCCCTGTGCGTCATTGCCACTGTCCTTGTTACACACACGTGCACACACACCCACCCCACATCAGGCTTGGGATGTTTTTCTCATTTGGATTGGAAAAAAACGACATGAAAATCCATCATTTGAACTACTTTCCTCATGTATGGGGCTCAGGGGAGAAAGTTATTTTTATGAAGTCAGAGGAGACAACCAGACGCGGGCTTCTGGGAGTCCACTCCCGGGTCCTCTGCCGGAGTGCGTTGCTCATTCGGGTCTGCTGGTCCCCAACTCTGCATGAGAAAGACGCCAGTGTGGCCCTCCTCCTTCTTCCCGAGGTCTTCCCGAGGGGCCGAGAAGGTGGCTGAGTGTGAGAGGACCTGTGAGGATTTTTGTGCAAACGTGCTGGAGGTCCGCTGGTGGGGTGTTCACGGTTACCTGCCCTGGACTGTTTTTAAGATGTTTTGATGCTGAAGGCCCCATAAAAGTGTTACTTTTCTGACAGTGAATTTCACATTGTAGCACATTAAAATTTCAAAAGAGAAAAAAAAATTGGCTTTTAACTTTTCCCCTTGGCAACTTCTGTAGCCATTACTGTAATTTGCCGGGAGCCACACTTAACACCAGCAAAGCACAGCGATTGTTTGGAGCCTGGGGTCAGGCAGCGTAAAGCAGGACTGGTGAGGGACTGTGAGGGCGGGGGCAAACCCTGAGAGTCTGGAGAGAGTTCCCGAAACTTCCTGGGCTCCTGTCGGCCTAAATCAGCTCCAGGACCTCGGGATGTGTGGAGCTGGGTGCCAATCCCCTTGTGTTTCTATTTGGAAAGAGACATTTTGCTGTCACCTGAACATTTTGTGCTGTGTTTCAACTGAGCCATACGGATGTGTTAGCCTACATAGTGATTCATGTGCCCAAAAAACCAACCAAACAGAAAAATACATTTTATTCAAAGAAGGCCTCTGAGGATTCAGAAAAAGTAAAGATGAAGTGTCCAAACTTATCTGTAATATTAGGCTAAAATACTAAAACTATGTGTTGGGACCATTTTAAAGCACTTTCCAGATTTTGGGGTTGTTTTTATTTTGTACCTTTGACTGCCTGTTTCTCCCACCACCTCTTACAGTCTGCCTGCCTCTAGTGACAACCAACCTCTTCTCTGCATCTGTGAATTTGGTTTCTGTTTTTAGAGTCTACATGTAAGTGAGATCATTTAGGATCTGTCTTTCTCTGACTCATCTCAGTTAGCATAATGCACTAAGTCATCCCTGTTCTTGCAAATGGTGGGACTTCCTTCTTTGTTAATGGCTGAGTAATATTCCCCTGTGTGTGTGTGTGTGTGTGTGTGTGTGTGTGTGTGTGTCTGTCTGTCTCACAATCTCTTTTTCTTTTTCCATTGATTCCTCCTTGGCACATGGATTCTTTCCACTTCTTGGCTGGCATAAACCATGCTGCAGTGAAGGAGGGGGTGCAGAAATCTTATTAAGATCATGACTGATAGTGATTTCATTTCCTTTGGATTAATATCCAGAAGTGGGATTTCCGGAACGTGAGAGCTTTATAGTCCCCATTTACACGACCAAGAAGGCAGATGCCATTCTGACATTCACGGAACGAGGAGTAAACAGAGATTTATAGACTCAAAGCAATGGGACCCCAAGTCACGTGGCTCTGAAGAAGTAAAACCTCTTCATATATAAAACCTATGTCCCCTGAGCTTAAGTCCAGCACGACTTTCTTAAACCCACATTGGGACGGCAACGTACTAAGAGATCAACATTTTATTGATGTTTTAGTTTTGAGTAGACTCTAGCTTTTCGATAGACACGTTTGTTACTGTGTTTTCCTATTATTGCCCAACATGACTTGGTACACAGGCCACGGTTCGTGTGTAATGACTTTAACAGTCAATCCACGGGCCTCAGAGGACTTGAACCAAGGCCTGTGGAAGCTGATTATTTAAACAGCAGCCTTTAGCCATGTAAATCAGAATGGGGAATACGTCACCATCATTTTGGGTGAGTTTAACATCCAATAAATCAGCTTAAGTTCCTTGTTTATCTCCCGTTGTCCCGTTCTCCTGAGTTTTCAACGATAATGGTTACAATTTCTGCAAATGAACAGTGCTCCAATCATTCCAAGTGCTACTTTAACCTGACTTTGAAACATTTGGAATCTCCAGGGCCAATGAAAGCAAAAACATATATGCCCAAAGGGCGTCGTTGTGATGGTTTGACCTTGAGACAGTTACTAAGCTCTAAGATGAGTTTATGTTTCTTACTTGGATCTTGAGAGAGGGACCTGAAATTTGGGATGTGGGGTTATGAATACTAAAACTTAGGGGGTTCTTGAGGCCTGACATGCTGCAACACTGGGAATAAAACAAGGAGTAACATTATGCTGAGATGACCTTCACCATGTGGGGACAGTGGTGTGGCAGAAACTGTGAAGTTTCAGGAACCACAGTACATGGTAAAGGACAAGCATTTTCAGTTTCCTTCCACCAAATTATATACATTACCCTTCTCAAGTATGAAACCCCATGCTTAGCTCTAGTTGTAAAAAGAAAAAAAAAAAAAAAGCAAAGAAATATCAACAGAAATGCCAATCATTTAAGCATTTGATTTTAATTAACCTATTTTACAACATAAATGTTAATTAAACTCATACACACATATATTTTTGCCACCTTAATACCAATTTTCATTTTTGTGTATTTTTTTTTACATTCATTCCAGAAATATTAAGTGTGTATTATAACGCAAGTACTTGGCCTAGGCATTGGGTTCTAAACCATGTGTGTACTGATTCCAAGTAGGTATTTTTGCTATCTATCTTCATCATCCAGTATAATTTGTAAGAATTTGACCATATTTTGGCAGTGTCTGTAATATTACATTGTTAATGGGGCCTGATATTCACTGTGATCTGTCTAAATTCAATTCTGTCAGATATTTTGGGAGTTTTTCCCTAAACTACATGCAGCCATGGTCATACTCATATATGCCTCGTCATACACCCACAGTCATACACTCATGGTCATACACCCATGTACCTAAACACTCACGGTCATACTCACTGAATTTAAGCATTCATCCTGAACATTTCTGAAGATGTGGGAACTTTACTCATTGTAAAGGTAGAACGTTTGCCCATGGAGTCTCTTTTTTAACACCTCCATTACTTCCACAAACATCCCTGATGAGCATTGGAGTGGGAGGGGCTGGGCGACAGGGAGGGCAGGAGGGCCCATTGCGGGCTTCAGGGCAGTCCTAGCCTGAGGGGGGACAGGCAGCAATCAAGCAGTGGCGCAAGTCCCTGTACCCGTCTAGTTCTGAGGCTCTGGGAGAGGCAATCCCGAGAAAGCAGCTTCAGCATTGGATGCTGGATCCTGCTCCCTGAATTAATTCTGGGGAGAATGAAATGGGGGAGCTGGGGAACGGGGTGATGTCACAGCATGGTCTGTCTCCGATGGCCCTTGTCACACCCCCCGCCGGTAGACGTGTGTGACACGTGGTGCAGCTGCTGGTTTTTTTTAAAGCTTTCATCTATTATTCTGCAACGAAAGTACTTCAGAGCACAATTTCACTAGATACTTCATTG
This sequence comes from Meles meles, assembly GCF_922984935.1. Classification (NCBI taxonomy): domain Eukaryota; kingdom Metazoa; phylum Chordata; class Mammalia; order Carnivora; family Mustelidae; genus Meles; species Meles meles. The sequence goes on along the minus strand of NC_060071.1, from coordinate 145,138,212 downwards.
GTTGAGTTAACACAACAAATACCATAAATCCAGTAATTACTAATTGTCTCCTCCATTATCAAGGAAGAAATGAATCATAAAGCTTTTATTACTTTACCAGTGGACTACAGGAAGGATTAATCTCCCGCAGAGACATTTGTCATCTTTACCTGGTGCCGGCTCCCGCCCTGCGCTCGTCCTACCTTCCTGGGCTTCCTGCTTAATGCTCCGCAGTGGCCTCTGTTAGGATCAGGATGTCTTGAACTTATCAGCAAGCTTTGGCAATGGGTGATAAATGTCTGCAGGCTCCGGTGACTTAGCAATTACTCTCTCTCCTGCATCGGGAAGAGGATAAAACAGAGACCTGGGTAGCACAGAGCCCTTCCACACGCACACCTTGCCTCCCCACGAGCTGGAGCGTGGGTCCTGTTCTGGGCACCCACGGGCTAGAACTAGCCTTCAGAAATAGCTCCGTGTGGCTGGCAGACTGTGCTTGAAAACGATAGCTCTTGCCTTGCAAGCTACAGCTCTGACCTGAGTATTGATTTTTTCATGTGTGATGTCTTGGGTTTATTATCTCCTACAGGTTCACTTAAACTAAACAGCCAAACACCAAGAGCCTGTGTGAGGGCCCAGTGGCGTCTCTCTGATAGCAGGACGGCAAGTTAAGTGTCATCCTTCCTATAGGAGGCTCCTGGGGGCCTGGGGAACGTTCACTCGCACTGCTGCCCTGCCCTGGCTTTTCTTACTGCCCCCGGATGCCTCTGATGTCTACGACGTAATGGCTCACTTTACGTTTGGTGAACGATTACTATTTGTTCAGGTTAATTGAGCACATATCTTTGAACACCACCTCTATGCCTGGCTCTTGTCTCCATCCCTGGGACACATTAATAAACAGAACTGGCAGAGGCTTCTGCTTCTTCCTGCTAATATGCTAATGGGGGGTGGGGGACAGACAACGAACAAAAGACATAATAACGAAATAGTACATAGTACTATTAGAAGTACGTAGTACGTTAGAAGGTGGTAAGACTTGTAATAAAAAAAAAAAAAATAGGGCAGCGTTGGGGGTCTGGAAGTGCTAGAGGAGGTGAACGAGGGTTACAAGTGCAAGCCGGCAGGTCCAGGGAGCCTCATGAAGGAGAACTTTGCTAACCACAGCTCAGGCACATGCTAGGCACTCCCAACAGCACTATTAAACCTATATTTTGATCCACATTGTACGGAAGTAGAGACTGAGACTCGGAAAAATTAAACAATGTGCCTGATAGAACTAGCCAGTGATAACACAAGTAATGAGACCTGGGCTCTTAACTGCTGTTTTAAGTTGCTATCAAATCAATTTAATACATAGTCGACTGGTTGTAAGTGATAGGTACTCGGGAGTTGAACAGGTATGAAGAAGGAGTCACTTGGCCTCAGAGAGGTTAAAATCTCAGTAATTATTTAAAAAAAAAAATTGAACACCCAACGCTGTTCTGGGATAGGAATTGATTGAGGGAGAAGTAAAGGCAATTAGAACAGCCACAAGAAGGGACCTGGTGTTAATTACTAGGTCGAGTCTGCTCTGTCCTGGTAGAAAATCTGGGGGGTAGAGCCCAGGGTGTACCATAGTTACTGTTTTATCCCAGTGCCCCTGTCCCTGTCCTGAAAATCCTATGTCTTTGTTAAACAAACTTAGCACTGAAAATGCACCTGGAAATCCATGATACACATCAGGGCATGAAAAGCTCTCTGAATCCCAGCCACAAACACTTTGACTTAACTTTATTTAATTCAACATTCCCAAAACTTGTTTGAGAGAACTCTCTTTTTTTTTTTTTTTTCATGAATTCATAGCAGAATGAATATTCTACAAGGTTAGTTTTAGGGAAATACTGCTCTAGAGAATTAAAAGCTTCCATACCTAGACTTTTGAAAAGGAACACATTCAAGTTCCCTTTGGCACTATTGCATCTTAAATTTACATAAATGCATCATTGCATAAGCAGGCTGTGAGCGTCATGGATACATCTGGACCCAGAAGCCCGAGGTTAAATCTTGACTTTATCATTTCCACTGCTGTGACCTTGGGCTCATCACTGAGCTTTTTCTGAGATCCAGATTTCTCACCTATATAATTTTGAATACTATAATGGGTAAGATGCTTCTGAGAAAGGATTTTGCCCAGAGAAGCACTCAATAAATAAGATTTGCATGCAAATTTATGATAGTCCTCTGCTTAGAAAATCATCAGCGATATTCAAGAGTATAACTTTTCGATGTTCTGCACGAAGGGCATGGGAAGAAAAGTTTTTGTAATGCCTAAAGGAGTAACTTCCTAGTCCCAACAAGAAGGAAAATGTTGAGGGTGTCGAAGTCTGTGTCCCTGCAGATTGTCCTCCTATCGATTCATTACTCAGGATAACATCTCAGCTTCCCAAAAGATGGGCCAATGTCCCCCTTGGGAGATAGGAAGAGAGAAGAAAACCTGATAAAATATGGCAGACAGTAGAATATGGATCCATTTACAAACAGGGTAAATCCTAGCTCTACACTCTGGTTTCATAGTTTAAATCAGAATAGACATAAAAGCAAATACACATACATGTATTCCTAAGTCTTTGGCTCCAGTTGTGAATTCAGTTTTCCTTTTACATTACAGAAGAGATGATTTTTTTCCCCCCAGCATTCTTTTCTGTAGGGAGAATGTCCCTAGTCATGGAAAAATAATTAAATTTTTTCTGATGCTATCACTATATATGTTGTATAATGTCTTCGTCCACCTGAGCTGCTACAGTGAAAAACAATAAAATTTATTTCTCACAGTCTGGAGGCTGGAAGTGTGAGCTCAAAGTGCTGGTCATTTTGGTGTCCGCTGAGAGGCTGCTTCTTGGTTCACGGACTACCGTCTTCTGCTGTGTCCTCACATGGCGGGAAGGACAAGGCAGCCCTTTTAAAGGGTGCAGATCCTCTCTGTGCAAGCTCTGACCTCAGGATCCAGTCACCTCTCCAAGGCCCCGCCTTCTAAAACGATTACACTGGGGATTAGGACTCAATATGGATATTTTGGGAAGACACAAACAATCAGTTCACAGCAGGCAATAAAATTTCATACTGATCAAAATGAGATGTGTAAACTGTCTTCAAATACCGATTCTCTGCTTTTTAGAATACAGTACTAGAACGTGCATGTAGAGAGGGAAAGATGGTTCGACCACAGCATTCTTTACCATATGTTCCCTGCGCAGGGATTTCAAAGGGACAGGTTGGAAACATTCAGAAGATGGAAAAGTTGGTGTGTCCCCAGCACATCCTCAGGCAACCTTCTCTACAATTTTCTTCCCCCCCATGGGGGCTCACATAGCTTCTCTGTGAAGCCAGCCCATCTCAGCATAGTGAACTAGCCACTTGCTCCTCAATTCACACATTTTTCTTTTGTCTTCCTTTCTTACAGTGGCTCGCTCTGTTCTGTGCTCGGCCATCTCCACCCTGGGACTCTGAGAGCTCTGTCCCTGTTCCTTTTTGCATCCTTCCTCCTTGGAATGGTGCTCGCCCTAATGTGAGATCCAATATCTACCAGCTCTTGGCCTCGAGCAAATGACTTAAACTCCTCGTGCCTTGGCTTCCTCGATGGCAAAAGTCGAAATGATGCTAGGAGCTTCCACGCGGTGGGGCAGAAATTAAATGCAACGGTGCACAAAATGTTAGAGGAACCGCTTGGTGCAGCTCCGTGAAAAGGAAGGTCCATTCTCGCTGTTCACGGAGCTTCAAAAACCCTTCCACATCCAGATATGGCTACAGTGAATTTGTGGTCTAGGGATTTGAGTTTTAAAAAATGCATTCTCTTTGAGTGTTCAGAAGCAAATGAGGGAAGATCCACGTCACCAAGAGGTATCTACATGTCTGGCGGGGGCCGGGGGCTTGACAGAAAACGCCCTATGGCAGGGCAGCGGTTCATGAACAAAACAGCAATAAAGGCCTATCGACTGTTACAGCTGCACCCAAAAAAAAAGTTAATTAAAGGATTTTTTTTTTTTGCCTTAGAATCAAAGAAGCCATGGATGAGGAAATCTGCAGAAATTATCTAAGGCCGCTTCAACCTTAGCATTTATTATTCAACACCTCACTCATTGCCCTGATTATAAATATTTAATCACTCAACAACTGTAAGTGGTTGAGTCTTCCAGGAGGACCTGTGAGCATTAAGGGGAAAGGGGGGGCGGGTGGGTAGGAGGAACAGGAGGAAGGGAGAGAGGGATATGAAGACGCAAACCCACCAGGTAGTATGTAGGTGATGTGGAGCCAATGAAGGGGTGTGAAGGGCACGGCTGAGCAGGGCCTTTAACGAAGATTACCGAGTCAGTACACACTCTTCATCTCACGTGTGTGCCCCGGAGTTCCAGGCCACCTCCATCCTGCCCTGCTTTGTAACCACTGCCAAGGGTGCCCTTGGAGAACAGGCAGAACATGTTCTTAATGTAAGCAGGACCTCCCGTTGCACCAGGTGCCATCCTTGTCCACATCTTTTGTCTGCCTTTCTCTCTCTGCCACACACACACACACACACACACACACACACACACACACACACAGAAAGCCAGAATGCTTGGCAAGCTTGGGGTCTATCAATAATGCATGTGCAGCACTGTATCTACCCCAGACCAGGAAAAGGAATGGGGAGATGGAGCTCGTGTTACTTCCGGGCCTCACCGAGGTCATGTCTCCCATCGGCAGGTGGAAGGAAGACTCCTAGAGTGCAAATGGACAGGAGTTTGCCCAGATAGCTAGGTGTCACGTGCTCAGAGACAAACAGTATTCAGCTAGGTGGTATGGGTTGAATTGTGTCCCCTAAAAATCCATACATTGACGTGCTAACCCTTAGCACCTCAGAATGCGATCTTATTTGGAAATAAGCTCACCATGGATGTAATTACTTAAGTCAGGATGAGTCTTACTGGAGTATAACAAGCAGGTCTTCATCCAGTGTGACTGGTGTCCTTTTAAGAGGGAGACATTTGGACCCAGAGAAGCAAGAAGGGAGAACACGCCAGAAGGATGACAGAAGAGGTCGGGCAACGTTTCTACAAACTAAGGAATGGCTGAGGTCACCAGCAAACCACCAGAACCTGGGAGAGAACCTGGGGCTTCCCTGTCACAGCCCTCAGCAGGAATCAACCCCGGGGAGGACAGCTTGACTTCTGAGTTCTGGCCTCCAGAGCTGTAAGACGATGCGTTTCTGTTTATGCCGGTCAATCTGTGGTGCTTCGTTAAGGCAGCACTAGCAGACTGATACACCAAGATGAGTGTTTTGTTTTTGAAGATTTTATTTATTTATTTGAGGGAGAGACAGTGAGTGAGAGAGAGCACAAGCAGGGGGCAGGGCAGGCAGAGGGAGAAGCAGGCTTCCCGCTGAGCAGGGAGCCTGATACAAGGCTTAATCCCAGGAACTTGGGATCATGACCCAAGCCAAAGGCAGATGCTTAACCCACTGCACCATCCAGGCACCCCAAGACAAGAGTTTTTAAGGGGAGATACTCCCTAGACTCTTGGGAGCACCACTCTGCAAAAAGGTTCACTTCCAGACACCTGCCTCTGATTCTTTTACCTCTCTGGTCCCAGACCTCAAGACTTCCTGAGGCTAACAAAAATGTTATGTCTGAACCACACAGTGGGATGCTGTATTAGTCAGAGCTCTCCAGAGAAACAGAACCAATATAGACAGAGCCAGTACACACACACACACACACACACACACACACACACTGTATTACATATAATGATAAAAATAATAAAACAGTTATAATTATCTATCATATAATTAATATTACATTGTGTATAATCTATCTGTAGGTGTATGTGTATAGATGGAATCAGCTCACGTGACTATGGAGGTGGGCAAGTCCTAACATCTGTGGGCTGAGATCAGGCTGGAGACCCAGGAAAACAGATGGTCTAGTTCTGGTCTGAACCTGTAGACCTAAGAACCGGGAGAGAATGTTGTATCTTCTGGCCAGAGGTCCAAAGGTCTGAGACACAGGGAGAACTAATGTCTCAGCTTGAATTCCAAATGCAAGAAAAAGCCTTCCAGGAGGAATTCTCTTTTATTAGGGTGAGGGTCAATCGTTGTGTTCTATCCAGGCCTTCAACTGATTGGACAAGGCTCACCCACAGCAGAGAGGGCCATTTGCTTTAGTCAGTCTACTAATTTAAATGTTAATCTATCCACAAACATCGTCATCCACAGGAACACCCGGAATAAGATTTGACCACATATCTGGGTACCCTCTGGATCAAATGGATGCATAAAATGAATCCCCACAAATATTTTCAACTATGGTTGACTCAACCGTTGTGATACACAGGTGCTATAAAGCTAAATGTAGTCAATAGATGAACGGATAAACAAAATGTCGTATATCCCTACAATGGAATGTTACTCAGTCTTGGAGATTCTGACACATTACAGCACAGATAAGCCTTGAGGATAACATACTAAGTGACAGAAGCCAAAAAACCAAAAAAACACAAAAAACAAACAAACCAAAAAACCCCCTATTCTATGATGTGATTTACATGAGGTACTCAGAAGAGTCAAATTCACAGAGAAGGAAAGTAGACTGGTGCTTACCAGGAGTCATGAGGAAGGGCAATGGGACGTTAGGGTGTAACGGGGACGTTTCAATACAGAGGGACGAAGAGGTGTGGGGTAGACGGCGGTGATGGTGGTGGAACAGTGTGAATGTATTTAGTGTCACTGAATTGTGTGCTTAAAAATGGCTAAGGTAGCAAATTAAAATTTCATGTAATATGTATTTGCAACAGTTAAAAAGCAAAACCAAACCAAACAAGAGAAAGGCTTTTGAGTATCTCGTAGAACAGTTGAGAAGTTGCAGAACCAGATCCCACATTACGTTTCCAGAAGTGGCCTGCTGGGAAAGGTCACCGCAGCTCTGACGGTATGTTCCATCGGGGCCAGCAACCTCCCCTTTTGGGACTTGCTTGTCTAGCCTCCAGGAGGCCTGCTTTACCAGAAGCTGTCCTTGGAACAGCTGTCTCTCTGAAAGTCTCGTCGTGGCCAGCAGACTTCAGGCAAAACGCAGTGGGTGTAACAATCCTTTCTGCACGTCTCTCAATTCCCATCTCAGTATCTGTGCTAGTTAGGCTTTCCCAGAGAAACGGAACCAATAGCTTTCCATTGCTTATATAAAAGGATATTTATTATAAGAAATTTGCTTATGAAATTATAGTAACTCAGATGTCCTGTGATCTTCCGTCTCTCAGCCAGAGACCCAGGAAAGCTGATGGTGTAATTCAGTGTGAGTCCAAGGCTTGAGAGTCAGGAGCACCAAGGTCAAGAAAAGATCAGTATCTCAGCTCAAATGATTAGGCAGGAAAAGACAGAACTCTTTCTTCCTCCATATTTGTGGTCTATGCCGGCCCTCCACAGGTTAGGTGACGCCCAGCTGCACTGGGGAGGGCGATCTGCTTAACGGAGGCCACCAATTCAAATTTTAATTTCATAGGGAAATGCACAGATGTAACGTTTAGAAATAATGTATAGACAAATACCTGAGCATCCTGTCATCCACCTGAGCTGATAGATAAAATGAACCATCGCAGAGTCCCGTGGGTGTGTCTGGAAGAACCCATGGCAAGTGTGGGACCTGGAAGTGAATATTCTGGGCTCTCCTGGAGGCAAGAGGGTAACAGAAGGCCAGAAATTCCTCTCCAAATATCAAGAGTGCCTAAGAGCCATTGAGTACAATCTCCCCACACCTCACACCGTGGTGTTTAACAGGGAGCCACCACGAGGCCCGGTGTGCAGCAATCCAACAATGTCTGAGAGCAATTGCTTTCACTGTTGCCATAACGTTATGATCACTTTTATTACTAGTGTAATATAGTCTATTCTAGTAGATCTTAATAGTTGTTAATGAAATATTCATGCATTTTATTTATTTTTTCATATATTTCACTACAAAAACAAGGGATGTGCTGATTCTCCTCACATGCAATTGTTAGTGTAATGACTGACCTCCCGGGACGGCAACCTCTAGTCTATGGTTACATATGGTTTCAGGACACCTGCACTGAGGCCACGAAAGGTCTGCCATGGGGGCTTCCTGGAGATCATCATAGAGGCAGAATTGAGAGAAACTGCTATCTTCTGAGTATAAATGACATGTTAACGTCAGACGGGAAGCGTGTGTACTGGGCTGCGGTATCGTTGAGCGCCCAAGCTTGCACTTCTCTTCCAAGTCAGGGTCCTCCTTATCAGTGCCTTCTGATGGCCGCTTGCATTCCGTGATCACTTTGATGGGATCTTCCGCTATTCCTCGATTCTCACTCCCCAAAGCTCTTCACTTTCTCCCTTGCCCTCCACCAGTCTCTCCTGTGGCCCCAGCGCCAACGTCCCACGTTGTTTCAGGGTCACAGTGTACAGCTCAGCCATTTCTACATTCTCCAGAGCTTGTTGTCACGTGTGAAGTTGTGGATGCTGCATTATCAGGTGACTAGCCTGGACCGTCACTCCTTCCTGTCTCCTGCCACTGTGGGCGAGGGTAAATGATCCAGCTTTCCCCCGATGTGATCAATAGAGCATCAGATGCCTCGATTTGTTGAAGTTAGCATGGAAAACTCTCCCCTGCTGGACTCTGGACACTCACTACAAGGGAACAGGAGTGAGGTTTTGCTTCCTTCTGATAAATGAGCCTGGTGTTTCCTCCTGGAACCTCAGCTCTGCCCACCAAGGTGGGGGGAGGGGGAGTCTCTCACTGCACAGAAGGGGGTCCTAGGAAACACCCTGAGGCAGCCACCTCCTCTGGCTGCTCTCAGGAAACTGTATTAGCACTTGACGCCTAAATACGTAGAGGCTATTGGCAGCCCTGTACCTCTGGGAGCCGTGTTCAAAAGCCGGATGACTACGGAGGATTCCTGTTTCCTTCCTTATGTATATGCTAAGAAAAAAAAAAAATCCACTTGAAATCCTGTGGGTTAGCACTTTATTTATGTTTAAAAGAAAACACTTTCATAGGACCGACTTTGTGCCAGGAATTGTATTAAGCACTTTACAACTATCAACGTGTTTTATAGTCACACCAATGACCCAAGGAGATATAAATGATTACTGTCAGCCTTTCACGGATGAGGATGCTGAGGTGCGGGAGTTTACGTCAACTGGCCCAAGGCTACATAGCAAGTCGGATTTGGAGCTGTAGTCTGAAGGTACCCGTTAGTCCCAGGGTGCGGGCATTCACAGGTGCCCTGAGCGATTCATGCCAAGTGTCCTAGAGGCAGAGAGGAGGGTCCGGTGGGAATTTTTGGATGGCAAGGGATAGGGGATGGAGGTGTAAGTGGTATTGGAGCGTGAGGAAAGAGTTGCTGGAGAAGAGGAGCAAGAGGAGAGAGGGGAGCTCACTTGCACACAGACAGCTGTCAGGAGTGGGGTTCCAGACACAGGGACCAGATGTGACATCATAGACAGAGTCGGGGAGCTGGCAAGAAGGGGCCATCTGCAAGCATAGGACAGGGTCCCGTCCTGAAAGGACCTACTTCAGGGCACTAGAAACTGATCTAAAGGTCCTAACACCAATCAAGTGATCAGTCAATCACAAAAAACAAAACCAACACACCCCCCCACCAAAAAAACCCACAAAAAATACCAGCTGTATAACGTGTTAATTTTATAATTCCTTTAAACATTAAAATGACAGATTTGGGGGTATTCCAATTTCCCTTCCTATTTAGGACTCCAGTTAAGACATCCCAGAATGTTCACCCTCTCCATCCCCAGAAGAGAAATACACACCTTTAAAAGTAATAGCAACTAGGGCACCTCAGTGGCTCAATTATTAAGCAGCTGCTTTCAGCTCAGGTCACAATCCCGGGGTCCTGGGATCGAGCCCCACATTGGGCTCCCTTCTCCATGGAAAGCCTTTTTCTTCCTCGGCTGCTCCCCCTACTTGTGCTCTCTCTCTGTCTCTCACTGTCCAATAAATAAATAAAATCTTAAAAAAAGCAGGTACTACAAAGTTCATTTAAAAAATTAACGGAAACTTGCACAACAATTCCCTGAAGCTTACTGGAAATGCCTACACCTGAAAGGGGCATGGAAAATGTGTCCATCCTAGTTGCACTAAGACCCCAAGAAGAGAGGCAATTGGAATTACTTCCCCTCCCGCATTGATTGAACAGAACATCTTTTGAAGATGGAACTTACCTGTGACCATACCTTGGAAACAGGACTCCTTTTAACTTCTTGGAACTCTCTTTTAAGAGATTAGAAGGTCAGCCTGTCTTCACCCAAATCAAGACTCCTTGAAGGAAGCCAGTGTGTTTTGGAGGGTTTCCCTAGGAGCAGAGTGAGACTTGCCTCATGTGTTTACTGCTGAGTATGTCAAATGTATCTGACACATTTATGTAGAAAACCCGAAGCTCAATGGAGTCTAACTTTCCTTAGTCTTTCTATCCATGAGGCACCTAGTTGTGATACAGGGTTATGTTTTCTCCATGCACATACATGGAAGACCCCCAAAAGGAGCATTCATAATATGATTTCCTAGGTCTGCTAGGTGGGCCCAGAAAACAAAACAATCACAAAAATAAAAAAGCTTAATAGAATGATTCCTTATCGAAGTAGAACCCTCAGAACTTGACAATGTCCAGCCGCTGTCCTCGTTGATCAGACTTGTCCTGACTCACCAGCTGAGAAATTCTGGAACAATCCATCAGTTCAAAACAGAAAAGATTCATATCACTTGCAAGTCTTGCAGAAGATGCAGGATTTCCTAAGTTTCTGAAACTGGAGGAGAACTCCTCAAACCCTTTGTAGAATCTGAGCCCAGTGACTACTGTATCCCACTCTACTCTTCCCCAAAGCTGTCTGCTCTGCTACATTTCTTTATACCTGTTAGCCCTGGTAAAATGTACACATTTCATGACAACAGATACTTTTTGTCTTTCTTGTCCAAGTGCATTCCAAGCACCTAGCAGCATGCTTTGGAAGGGAGTAGACGTTCAATCAATGTTTATTCAATAAAGTAGTTTTCCTTTCCCATCTAGAGTTTTACGCAGGGTGAGAGCTCAGTATGTTTGCTGTGGGGCTACTTGCTATCCATCCCTTCACCCCAGCTCGCAGAAAAATGACCGAGACACAATAGGCATTCAGCAGATAGCTGCTGAATGGACACACACAGGCACATGCTTCCAATGAGCAAGGTTTGAATACAAAAGTATTAAGAGAAGCCCTTAGCAAAACTGACAGAAATCTTAAAAACATTTTTTTTTTCAAAAACCCTCTTTATACACTTCTTACAAAAGGTTGAGGACCATGTGAAGCTTCTGCCTCATGCTATCAATCAACGTTATGTAAAAAAAGTTGCAAAACAAATAAGCTTTTCTTCAGTCTTTGTTCACTTATGGGTTTGCAGGAGTTTACAATTGCGAACTATTTATACCATATATATATGTATATATATATATAAACATGATAAGTTCATGTTCATAATGATACAGTCACCTTTCAAGATAAATTGCCAATTGAATCTATTTTGCTCCATTATTTAGGATAAGCATTTCATTCTTCTTTTTCAGACAGATTATTTAAAACCACTTACTTCCAGTTCCCATCCACCCTGGGACAACCTTGAACTTCCTTTACAACTAATTTTATACCCTGCATTTGCTGCCTGTATTATACCAAAGCTAATTGCAATATTATTTTATTAAAACTGTTCACAACCAAAATTAGCTGGAGACTATTCCATCTCATGGCTCTTTCTTTATTAATCTATCCCGTATTTAAAAAATATATATATATATATTTTTTTTATATACATATAAAATATGTTTTCCAGGGTGCCATGGGTGGCTCAGTGGGTTAAAGCCTCTGCCTTCTGCTCAGGTCATGATCCCAGGGTCCTGGGATTGAGCCCCACATCGGGCTTTCTGCTCAGTGGGGAGCCTGCTTCCCCCCTCTCTCTGCCTGCCTCTCTGCCTACTTGTGATCAATGTCTGTCAAATAAATAAATAAAATCTTTTAAAAATATATTTTTCCAACTTAACACTCTAAATCACATTGCAATGGGCCTTCTATGCTCCAAGATTTTTTATGCTTATTGTTTTGAGCCTTCTATGCCCATTGTCACCCCCCCCCAACCGCCCTGCAAATCTTCTGAGATTTTCTTGAGAGTTAAAGAATAAATGTATTTCAGACTCTTAGTGCTCTTGTCAAACTCTTTTCCAGGAGGGTGACACCTGTTGGCCATTGCTATTGTACAAAAGTATTGGATTCATTGAACCTTGTTGTTTTACCTATGAATTTCACAGGCTTAAACAGGGGCTCATTGTTTCCATTTTCCCCTCATTGCTGATGAATGAATTTGCTTTTTCCTCCACCACTGGGTGGTTACCCAGTTGTATTTAATCTCGTCAGTGAAGTTCTGCCTACATAATCTTCTGCATTTGAGGTAATCCATATTCAAATCCTGACTTTCTTACTTAATATCAGCTTAACACCCGAAGTCCTTCCGGCTCTCCGCTTTTTCTTTCTCATCTATTAAACCGGGGAACCCACTTTACGTAGAAAATCTGGTTTGTGCCTTGGTGCCTTGGACTCAGCCTGCTTGCCCACAGAACGAGAGTCCAAACTCGGTGTGGGTTCAGATGTTCTTCAGGGATGGTCCTCACCTACATCTCGGAGGAAGCCCTGAAAAACCCCCTTCATATTACGTTGTGGAGGCCAAGAAAAATTAAGGCCATCCCACCTCAGGTTCAGCCTTAGCGTAAGTACAGCCATCTTAGCTCCGGCAGCCATCTCAGACCCCTGTGCCCAAGGGCTGAACTTTCCCCACCCTGCTTTGGTTCCAGACACCCCCACCCTGCTTTAGTAACAGGAACCCATAAATACCCCTGCCTTAACTAAGCTCAGGGTCCAAGTCCCTACTGCATTGTGTCGGGTATACTTGGGCCCAAGCTTAAGCTTGTCGAATAAACCCTCATGTGATTGCATGGGTGTTGGCTCCTTGGTGGTCTCTTGGACGCGAAAACTCAGGCGTAACAATGCTCCATTGAGGAACTGCTCTCAGTTCTCAGAAGAGGATGGGGTTAGTTTTCCCTCCCCCAGAGCCCCCACAGGCTGCTGCCCCTCACTCGGAACTGTCCTGCTATGCTCTCCTTTGCCTCGATAACTTTTCTTCATTCTTAAAAATTCCACGGAAGCTTTCCCTCCCCTGGGATGCCTCGTCTGTGTCTTCTTTCGTTGGTTGTATGGCTCTCCTCTCCCTTCCCATAGGCCATGCTGCAAAACCCTACAAAACCCTATTGTTACTATATTCTGGAGAAATGTATGGGTCCTCTCACTTGCCACAGGAGGGGAACTCTTGGAGGCTGAGGGGATGTCTCAGGCTCCTAGTCCCATGTCTTGGAAGACGGTACTCAATACATTTGTAGTAAATAAATAGATTAGTTGGGTCTCTTGTGAGCCTATTCAGAGAAGATTATAAGATAGAACAAGAAATCCAGCTTTTGAATCCCTGATAAGCAGAAGATTACAACACTATGGAGCAGTTTTTGTCACTGAAGGACCAAAACCATCTACCACCCATGGGTCCACTTTCCTCCCCAGATGAAGAGCTTTTGTGAGCCGGGTCTCCTGGTGCCCCATTTTAACCTGAGGAAGCTCCAAGCTGCCAAGAGTAGGCAGGCACAGAAGCCAGGGACACAGGCCCTGCCAACAGAACTAATTATACAGCAACATTCTTTGGCAGCCCCACAAAGAACGTCAGGACCGTCAAAGGTGTGGACAGAGAGGCACTGCCTACGTGCCCGCCGGGGGGCGGGTGTGTGTACCCTCAGGATGCCAGGAGGCAGGAAACTGGCAGAATGCGCCTTTGCCTTATTTTACTCATTAGACTCATAAACTGTGCTCATGCACAAATCATCTCTCGGGCACGTCTCATCATCCAGAGCCCGAGCCCAGAATCTGGGCTGAAAGGAAGTGTAGGAGCCTCCGCAGAACCTTTCCTTCAGGGCAAATTCCTTGTGTCAGCTTGAACTTGGACTTTGCCCCATGAAAACCCAAGCTCCTTTCTGAGGAAGAAAGCCATTTTTGGACACAGCATCCAAGCCCCCTGGGCTCGAAACCTGGAGGCCAGCCTGCAGGAGGGACTGGTGGAAAGGAGGCTCAGAGACTGACATCCCAGGGAGATAGCAGATGATGGGAAGGAAGTCTCCCAGGCTACCCCGTGTTCTGCCAAATTCCCGCCACTCGGGGAGGTGGGAAAACCCAGAACTCAAATACCATCTCCAGCGTTCCACGTCAAATGGAGGGACGGAGCAGCAGACAGCCATATCAGCCCACCTTTGGCCAATCTATAGATCCATGAGTAAAAAAATGCTTGCCAAGATAATAATGATAGTAACACTACTATTACTAATACACATTCCATGTGTGAGTTTTGCTTGACTCCTGATTCTGATGAACAACCTGTACAAGTGTCCATGTTTGAGATGAGGGACACGGCTGAACATGGGTTAGCTTTTGCATGCATCAGCCCTTCTAGGATCTTAAGGAATTCTTGCTCATTTGTTATGTTTGTTTTGTATCTGTGTGTTTCATACACTCTGTCCTTACTGGGGCACCCAGGTGGCATGGTCGGTTAAGCGTCTGACTCTTGGTTTTGGCTTAGCTCGTGATCCCAGGGTCCTGACATGGAGCCCCAGGTTGGGCTCTATGCTCTGCGCAGAGTCTGCTTGGGATTCCCAATCTCTCCCCATCTCTCCTTGCACCTCCCACTCATGCTCTCTCTCTCTCCCCCTCACTCACTCTCAGATAAATAAATAAATAAATCTTTAAAAAAATATGCTCTGTCCTTACCTGTCAGAAATATTTCAGGTGACCTGGCATGATATCCGAGATCTGCTTAAGAATATTCCAACATGAGAAACAAATGAGGTTAAGGGGAATGAAACAAGGATGCAAAATTGTCCATAAATGTTGAAGCCGGACAAGGGGCATGTGGGTGCTTTTGCCTATGTTTGGACATTGTCATGATGAACAGAGATGTTAGCATCATAATCTCGGAGACGTGGGAATTGGTTGGTTTTCATTTCCTTCTTCGTGCCTCTTAGGAATTTTCCACTTTGATACAGAAAATATGCATTACTTTGGTTACATTAAAAATACACTTTCTTGTTCGACATTGTGTATTTTCTAGCTAGCCCATGCTAGACGCTGAACTTTCTTTCATCAATTTGTATGAAAAGCTCTCTAAGATATTTTAAATGCCTTCCTGCTGTTCTCGAAAGACGTCATGAGGAACATGAGCTAAACTTTTCTTTGACTGCTCCAGATTGTAAAAATGCCCAATCCCCTGCCTGGCCTCAGGCCACACCCTCTGCAACTTGGTGGCATCTCTTCTTGTCATGAAGTGACATCCACTTCCCTTCCCCTTGACCTGGACTGGCCTGTGCCTTGACATCAAGACACAGCAGAAGTGATTACTTGCCAGGTCTGAGCTTAGTCTTTAAGAGGCTTTGTGGGCTATCTCACACCCTCTGACGCCCTCCATTGCCGGGAGAACAAGTTCAGCTTAGCCTACGCAAGAGTGAGAAACCACATGAAGTACAGAGACAGTCCTCGCTGAAGCCATCATAGCCAGCATGTGACTACCCACCAGATGACGGCAGATGTATGCTTCAACCCAGGTGAGGGAATCCAGCCCAGTGCAATGCCCAGACCTCCCCAGGACCTGCAGATTCCTTAAAAACTTTCACCGCTTATTATTATATGCCAATGGGAGTTGGCGGTTATTTGTTACATAGAATTGTTATGGTAACAGATAACTGATACAGTGTATCTAAGTCATGTCTTGTGAGGGCAAATCCTGCCACTGAAATGGAAGGCAGCCTTTGAGCAGTGGGGACTGTTCGCCTCCGCCCTGAATGATCCCAGGGTCCAGTGTTTGGTTCTTCCTGCTTATTTTAAGAAATATTTGGCAAGGTTTTACTACCAATAAGCACTGTGCAAGGCAGTGCCAAGAAAGCTCATATTCACGTTTCTACCTTCAGGGACCCGCACTTACCTGGAGTGGTTGACTCATTTTGTCCCATTCCCCAGGGCCGACCGTGGGTAAACTCTTGTGCTGCGGGTGGGGATGCACTGGGGACCTCACACAGGTGCTCACGTCTGGGAGAAACACGAACCCTCGTGAAGACAGTTGGATGCTATTCTGAGGACATTTTTTTCACGGGCAGAGAAATCCCTTACTACATTAAATCCATTAATGTTGCTGAAGATCCGCCTTCTTTCCAACAAATCCCTAGAGTTCCAGGCAGGAATTATCTCATGCAATTAAGGAGATATAATCAAACAAGATATTTACTACAGATTTTTTTTTTTGTACACCCAGACATAATGAATTAAAAATTCTGAACAATAGGAAAACCAGAGCAGCTATCTATAAATCTATTCTGGAGAAATAAAAGTACAAGCTATACAATTTAATCCTAAGTACTTCTTTTTTTTTATTAATGAAATGAGGCCCACAAAGACATTCATGTACATTAAATTCCTTATAATTAAAATACTGGCATATATTTGAAAAACAGTATTCAAAAGAAATGGTTATATCTGTGATACCTATTCACGATGACTATGTTCTCATTCTTGGCTTACACTAGACCTGATTTAAGTACAAATTGCTGTTTTTGAAAGTATGTGCAGGTGAAGTTTTCTAAGTTGAGTTCAGTTTGGTTGAGCAAACATGGTTAGTGCCTGTGATATGCCAGGGAATGCCAAGCGGAAGAAAATACTTTACAACCGCCAAAAATTCCTATGGATAATGCCCTTCTAATGGAAAAAATGTTATACTAATAATAACAGTAACCCTCCAAATCAATATGAGCCCGGGGAAAGGAGACTGTCCAGCTGGGAAATATAGTTATTTTGGGGGACCAAGAGGGGTTACTAACAAGGAAGAATGTAGGGGGAGTTCTTTTGGGTCCAGTCTAAGAGATGAGTAGGAGATACCTAAGTGAAGGAGAGAGGTGAGGTTGACTTGGATAGGGAAGTTTTATATCCATTTCACAAAGGAACACATCAAGGTTGGTGGGAGTTGGGATAAGTTTGCAAGTTTATAGCCCAAGGGGAAGAACTTGGAATTCGAACATAGCACTGCCTGATCCTGAAGTCCATGACCTTCTACTACAAGCCTGCTAGTTTGTCCAGGAAGTGTTCCCTCTTTGTTGGAGGGGTGAGTGGTTTGGGGTTCTTAAGAACCTACGGTGTGTGCACATGAAAAAGCAACTTTCTAGGTCTACGAAATGTGAGCTAGACAATGGAACAGCTGACTACTTTGGTCTAAGGTCACACCTGGCTCTCAGACACCCCCGATGCACTCAGAGTAGGTGGGTTTGCAAGAGGAACTACTCCACACGTGAACGTTATTCCATCCACTCAAATCTGGCTAAAGCCAGGTCTCATGGATGGAGCTATTTGCCCATCTTGAGACTGATTTTGGCTTTGGATAATTCCAGCAAAATTATGTTGGAAATTATGTCTGACAATTACTGCTTACCAGGGGGCCCTGCCCGTCCCACTCCTTCCCACACCCGAACATCTTCTCCCAGCGATTGCTCACTTACCAAGCGGCAACTGAACTGGGTTTTATTATTATTATTATTTTTAATTTCTTCCAACATGCCCATCTCTCTGCTGCATGTCACTACACTAGGCCTTATACACCCTACCCTTGTCGCCCCCTCACTGTGGACACCTGGCCACTTCTTACCACATAGGTGTCTTCTCCTCAGTAGAGCCTTTGCTGACCATTCAGCCTAACCTGTCCATGAGTACATCGATCTCTAACACGAGTCCACATGCTTCATGGCCTCGTAGCTATGACCTTCCTGACATTGGTAGGCTTATTTATGGGCATGTTTGTTAATTTCTGTCACTGGACATACATGGTATAGGCTGTGACTTACCTTTTTTTTTTTTTCCATTTTGTTTATTTTTTCAGCGTAACAGTATTCATTCTTTTTGCACAACACCCAGTGCTCCATGCAAAACGTACCCTCCCCATTACCCACCACCTGTTCCCCCCACCTCCCACCCCTGACCCTTCAAAACCCTCAGGTTGCCCCAACCTCCCACCCCTGACCCTTCAAAACCCTCAGGTTGTTTTTCAGAGTCCATAGTCTCTTATGGTTCGCCTCCCCTCCCCAATGTCCATAGCCCGCTCCCCCTCTCTGTGACTTACCTTTAATGTTTCGTGTTCCCTGGCACACAGTACATCTTTTCTAAATACTGATCCAATGGATGAACGCTAGCATAATGGTTAGCACCTGGAGCTGGTTGGGGAAGAACATTTTTCCCGACTCTTTTCCTAAAGGGCAAACCCCTTGCGGGCAGGGACCGTTTCCTATTCCCACCCACACACTATCAGAAAGAGCCTGTGATCATAATCACATCCGTGTGTCTCTCCCTTCAAAACACGATGCCTCTTGGCACTGGAAATTAATTTGCTATTTGCCAACACAGTAACATTTCTTATTCCAATTACTTTCTGCACAAACTGCTCTGTGACGGGTCCACACCCTTCTTTGGACCAGCTGGTGAGTCGTGATGGTGGTGCTTCCTGTTTTGCACAACAGTTTACATGGCCCCAGTCCCACCCAATTCGTGTCCTTCTCTGCTTCAGCAGGGTGCATGCCATTTATTCCAAAGCACAGGTGAGAACACCAGGGGTCATGGAGCTCAGTGCCCTGTTTTGAAAAAACAAGGTGTGCCAGAAGCCAAAGCGGCTGGAAACAGACCCAGAATGGTGTCTTTAGGTCTTCTTGTTAGTGTTGGCCTCTTACAGCTTTAGCCCCATTGGGCACAGGCCTCAACGGGAAGGGAAGACATCGTTGCCCTCAAGGAGCTTAGCGTCATCATTCCAATCGGATGTGTTGGCAGCTGAGTGGTGCACGCACGTGGCGCAGGAAAGGAATCCAGACAATATTTGCTGCATGGCTGGGAGGAAGACAGCCCAAGGCCGACTTGTCCACGATTCCTCGATTCTCTAGCATGATAATCTAAGGTGATAATAGCAGTTTAAAGGCCGGTAATTAAAAGGTTTTAGTAAAGAACCAAAAAGTAACACGGTGCTTTTAGATACTTGGATGGAGGCGAGTGCACGAGGTCAAAACGGGCTGCGTTCATTCAATGGCTTGGGTGCACATGCGTCGTTGAGCTTTAAACATGTTGCTTTTGGTGTTCCGGGAATTTCTGCTCCATCCCGTTGCAATCAGCCTGGCTACTTACCTTGGCTGCAGTGAGAGACACGCAAGAAGACAGCGTCATCTTCTTTACATACCGCGTGGTTGTAGCAGTTCACTCCAGAGCTCCTGCCCCTCTTTGCTCCTTAGGGAGATAACTGTGTCTCATTACCTCGCATCATTTAATATTTAAGCTAGAGCAGCTCCCAGAAACAGCAGTGACAGGCAGAGAACACGAATATGCATGCTGTAGGGTACGGTATGCATGAAGTGAACAGGTCGTTCTGGAAAACCAGCGCAAAGCACCCTTCCGATTTGAAAGGCAGGAGGAGCCAGGCCGTTTTCTACTCACCTCATCAACAAGTGGGGGGTCTCCGCAATACATCTTAGGTATTTTAAACCTGAACGAATTATTGTGACAGCTTGCCAACAAACAAGAACAAACAAACAAGGAAACTCCAAAGCATCGGATAAAATGAGCGGCGGGATGCATTGTTAGAAGGACTTAGAATCAGTGTTCACTTCATATTCTTTTTAGATTTTAGAGAACTCAGTGAAAATGTGTGTTTCTGCCCTGGGACAAGATGCACTTCTATTTGGAAACTTGATCGAATAAGCCTTTGCCGACCCAGGCGGCTCACAAGATCCCTGCCAGGAGGAGCTCTCTGGGCTCGCTTGGGTGACCTCATTCATCACCTGGTGGAAATACCAAACACACACTCCACCGGATTTTTATTCACAAGTTGCAAGACATCATATAAAAACCCTTTTAACATATATTATTGAAAATCTCTATTATAGTCCTCCAACTTAGTGAATTTGATTAAATCTCCATGACAGAAAATAAGGCATTGTAACGTATGCACTCGCGTTGCAAAGGTCCCATTATAGTGTAGGCACGCTAGTCTTATTATGTTAAAAATGAATGATCCTGGGAAAATAATTTAGTGAGAGATGAACTAAAAGAACTAAAAGCATTTATTCCTGAACAAATTACCAAGTGAAATTGCTTTGCTATGAAACTTTGGGCTCGTTGTCAGAGATGTTTAGTCTACTCAAAATGTTTGATCCACGAGGATGCCTCCGTTCAGGGAGAAATTCAATTTCCACAGTGCGGGCTGGACAGCGTCCACGAGCCTACCACAGGCTGGCTTTGCCAGGGGCTAGATCTCAGAGAGCAGAGTCCAAGCGCACCTCTGCGAAGCTGGGATGCTGAGTTTCATGGATGCGGCTGCCCATTTGCCCTTGTGAGCAGGAGGGAAGGTGCCCATCACAGCACGCTGCCCCACATGAGCACCCTCAGCCCTCACAGCCGCTGTCCTTGCTGCTGGGTATTTACTGCAGCCTACGGGCACCATGCCCAGCACAGGCTACGAGAAAGCTGGACTCCAGGACGAGCCACATGCACAGATCAAGTGGCAGGATGATGAATGATTTCTCCAGCGTGAGCACACTCTCAGAAGTCACTTATGCCGAGGAGGCGTTAGTACTCATTGGCAGAGAAATGGACAGACTCACTGGATTCCCCAGGAAGCCCCAGAAACCTGAGAGATCGTCAAGGACCTAGCTCTAAGCCAGACCGTTTAGGTTTTTATTTTTTAATTTCATTTTATTTTATTTTTTAAAGTTTTAATTTTTTTAAAATTTTAATTTATTTTTTAAATTGCTTTTCAGTGTTCTAGAATTCATTGTTTATGCATCACACCCAGTGCTCCATGAAATATGTGCCCTCCACAATACCCACCACCAGGCTCACCCGACCTCCCACCCCCTCCCCTCCAAACCATTCGGGTTTTTAGATAGGAATTTGAAGCTGGGACAGGTAAGGGGCCTGGAACCCTTGACTGGAAGGCAGGTTCCTGACCTGATGGTCCAGACTCAGACTCTGCAGTGAAATCTTGGCTTTGATCAAGGCTGTACAGTCAAGACTCCACGTTGCTTCTCTGGTTTTCCCTCCCGGGAGGCAGCCAGACCAGGGACTCTCAGCTCCAGCTTCCATGTGGGGAAATGGAGGCTGGCCTGGGTCTACAGGTAGCAGAGCAGGGTGTAGACTTAAACCTTTGGACGCCATTGGTCAGGGTGAATCCCATATAAATTCCCGACATATAAATATTCATAACTACACGAGTCAAGCTGATTCATACGGCTTTCTGAGTACCCATGACATCCCCTCCTCCTTAAGCGGTGAGGCTCCCTGGTGGTACAAGGGCCACGTTTTCTGGTGGTCTGTGGTATGAGATGACCTTGGAAAGGTCCCTGGAGGACCAGAGCGCCTTGAGTAGCAGAAAGGCCCACTGGCAATGCTGTTCTGCAGCCTCGGACGTATCCTGGGCCATTCTGGGGGAGTGACGGGGCTGGATCCAGACTGTAGCTGGAGAGGACAAGCGGTGGAATTAATTGATCATCGTATACCTTGGGGGAACTCTAGTAAGGTTTAACCCAGCCAAAAGGAGAGTGTCAGAAGCGACCTGTTTCACTGTGATTCTTGAGAAGTTTGAGAGACTGCAGAATTCAGATCCCTTTGTCACTGCAAGTTGCGACGGGGGCCACTTACACTTCAGCCTCCAAACCTCCTTCAGCATGTGGCTCAGAATCACCTCTTTGAGGTTTCTCTGAATGCCCCCAAGCCTGGGTCGGTGCTGTCACTTCCTGGAGTAGCCGCAGCCCCGAGAGCTTCCCCTTGTCACAGCACACGTGCCCACCTTGCCACGCCGTCCTATCCATCCCTCCGACCGGCCCCGACCGCTCGGAGGCAGGTCCCAGGTCTTCTTTCTGGCTCTCTCTCCCGCGCCTGGACCCAGCGCCTGGCACACAGGGCTGAGACCGAGGCCTCCGCACGTGTTTGTTGAGTGGAGGAAGAAAAAGCAGGCTGTGTTACCATTTTTGTCTCAGTAAATATTGACAGAGTCACTTTCCCTACTTGCAGTCTGGTGTCACTGTGTCTGCTGTTGCTGTATAAATGTGTGTTAGGCTGGCAAAGGTTCACTTGCTGCTATTGTGTATAATGTGTGTGTGTGTGTGCGTGTGTGTGTGTGTGTGTTTCCCTCTTTAGCGGTATAAAAAGCAACCGTCTCCATAAATCTCCATACTGATCATATGCATAAAAGAAACAAACCACAACTCAGCTCCTGTCCAAATTCCAAAGGGAGTGTGTGCGAAGAATCATGGTGTGGAAGGAATTGGAGTGATGAGCCAGGCCAGCCCCTCCTTTTACAGAGGAAGGAGTGAAAGCGTCAGCGCGGGGTCTTGCTGGAGTTCCTATGGCTAATTAGAAGCGGAGCTTTTCTTGTAACCCTGGTGTCCTCATCCTACTCTATTACTCACCCTCTAGGAGCTCTCAACTTAATTGATTTAATTTGTCACTGAGATGTCATACTTAGGATGGGACCAAAAACTGAAACTGGCTATGTCCACAGCAAGGAAGAATAATTAGCAAATTCACATGTTGTGCCGATTTTTCTCCTTCTAATCTCGGGGCCAATTATTGCTTTAAGTAAAGCCATAGAGTGGAAAAGGAGAGACAGAGATGTGAAAACTTTTCCTGAGTCTAGCAAGTTAGAACCGGTGCCTTTCCTCGGAGCCCTTCTGGGCTTTCTACTCTGAAGGAAAAGCTCAGAGGCCACTACTTTCATTCCATCCCCACTCCTGACACTGTGGTTATTGAGTATATAATAAGGTATACAGTGTATCATTTTTAAGTTTATTACATTATTAATCATTAAGTCATCTTTCCCCCACTAGAATATTAATGCCTTCCTGGGTTGAATTGTATCATCCCCAAAAGATACAAACAATTTCTGACCTCTGGCACTTCTGAATGTGACCTTTTTATAAATAAGGTCTTAAAGATAAATTAAGGCTCTCAAGGTCAAATCATCCTGGATTTAGAGTGGGCCTTCAATCTGATGGCAGGAGTCCTTACAAGAGACAAGAGAGGGAGTTCAGAGGCACAGAGGCACAGAAGGGCGTCCCATGGGGTTGAGATAGAGACCAAGAAATGCTAAGGGTTGTTGGCAGCCACTGGAAGCTAGAAGGGAGTTGGTGTCAGGGGGCTTGGTTCCTTCTGAGGGCCGTGATGGAGAACCTGCTTCATGTCCTTCTCCTTGCTCCTGGAAGACCCCAGTGTTCCTTGGTTTGTAGATGACACTGTCCCTGTGTCTTCACATTGTCATTCTCTCTGCACATGTATCTCTGTGTCCAAACAGGCCCTTTTTATAGGGATACAGTCATATTGGATGAAGTCCTACCCTACTAACCTCATTTTAATTTTATCATCTGTACGACTTATTATTTTCAGATGAGGTCTCATCCATGGAATTAGGAGTCAGGACTTAATACCTTTTGAGGGGGGCACAATTTCACCCATAGCAGTAGGCATGGAACAGATTCTCCACCTAGAGTCTTCTGAAGAGACCGACCTGCTGACACTTGATTCCTGAATTCCATCCTCCAGATCGTGAGAGAATGCACGGATGCTATTTCAAACTACTCAGTTTGTGTCCATTTGTTACAGAAGCCCTAGGAAACGAAGAGATTTTAATAAAACTGTGCCTTGTTGTTCTCTGCTTTCTTCCTCTTCTCCTTTTGCTGTATAATCACTGTTTCTACATGCCAACATTCAATCTACGGGTTGATTTTATTTCATTTTAGGGCAAGTGATGTAGAAATTTATACTCTATTTTATTATATAATAGTTACTCATGGTTATTGTGGAGGCAAAATTTCTTGGCAAAATGATCGCTTTAATAATAGATATGGAAGTAGATATGGAAGCTCTCTGTGAAGGCTATACTGATGTGGCTCCGTGTTTCACTGATGGTGCTGCTCTCCACCAGCAGCTCTGTCGTCCTCTTGACATTCTCCTCTTGGTTGCAAGATGGCTGCAGAACAGCAACCATCAGATCCTCACACTCTGCTTTCAAAGTCAGGAAAGGAAGTTGACACAGTCATGGAGTTTGTCCTCATGTACATTTTACTGATCAGAAAAGAAATATCTTTCCTAAACTTTCAGGGGATCTCCACATACATCTCATTGGTGAGAATTCAGTTTCATGGCCACCTCTAAGTGCAAGATGTGGGAAAGAGGACACCTAACTTTCTAGATCTCTGTCCTGGAGGACAGACCAGGGATAAGGGAGTAAGAGGTCAACTAACAATGCCTGCCATAATGTTCAAGGCTATATGTACTTTGACCTGCATAGGTGTCTGATTGGTTTGGTACAGATCAGTGATCCTCAAAATGTAATATATCAGGATCACCCAGAAAATTTGCTCAAATACAGATTCCTGTGTCCCAACCCCATGGAGTCTGATGGGCTACCCAGGGATGCCAAAGCTTCTGGTCCATGGTGCTGACCAGTATCCTCATTGGTTCCACTGACATCATTATTTCTCAAAGATTGGAAAAAAAAATGAAGACTGGTCAAGAGAGCTACTGTTTTAATACTACTATTTCCCCTACCACTAAAAAGAAAAAAAAAAAAAAAGGAGGGATAGAGAAAGGGGGATTTCCAGTTGTCTCTTAGTGAGCAACTACTTTGTCCACTGACCCATGGTTAAAGAAACACTGGTCTAGGATTCTGGAGAACATGCGCTAGTACTAGTTCTAGGATGGGATGGTTTTATGGCCTGGACTCAGTTACTATTTCTGTGTGGGTCTAGTTCTTCAGTGGTGAAGTGGGAGTGTTAAACTGTATTTCTATTTTTCAAGACTTATTTATTTATTTGAGAGAGACAGAGAGAGTGTGTGCAAGTGTAGGGGGAAGGAGCAGAGGGAGAGGGACAGGGAGAATCCCAAGCTGACTCTCCACAAAGTATGGAGCCCAATATGGGGCTCAATCCCACAGCCCCTAGATTATGACCTGTGCTATAATCACGAGTGGGATGCTCAACTTACTGAGTCAACCAGTTGCCCCCTAAACTATATTTCTTATTACTTCCTTTTCCTCTCTTAATTTGTGATTCATTGTTTTGTTTTGTTAGCAAAACTCACTCTTTCCTTTAATAGATATTTTTGAGCATCTACCCGGGGTCAAGTCTTACGCTTGGGAGTAGACAGTTTCCCTGTGTTTGCCCTGTGAAGAGGATTTTTAATTCTTTATTTTGCAGATATAGGAATCAAGGTTAAATGATCAGTTTATGTGTGTTCAGTGGAGGAAAAATTATTGAATAGAACCATGAGGACAACGAACACTCCTTTTGCCTTGAAAGCCAATTAGATCACCCTTCAACCTGATGTACCTTGAAGGACCTGAATGGAAAGACTCAGTGTTCCTGAACTCAGATGCAAGAAAAGACATGCTTCCCTTGCTCACAGGATATGTTTGTTGTCTTTTGCAAATCAAAGTATGAATTGTTTAAAGCATTTGGCTTTTCAGTTTTAGTATCTTAAAAAAAAAAAAAAGGAGAGAGAGGAAGAGAGAAAAGGGATCACAGGCCCATTTAGTTTGGTAGCTGTCCACTGATTGTTTCCCAAGTAGACGGAAGGAATTACAGCACTTAGCATGTCCGACAGGTCTGATTTCGGCTCCAACCAGAATGAACAAGCTCCTCTCTACTGGACTTTTGGCTCCTTCTCACAGCTCCAGGTGGGAAGATGTCCTGTGTTAAGAGAGAAGAAAGCTGGCTTGCTGTGGACCCCAGTCCAGTGCCTCTCCCGATCCTCTGCATACCAGAAGAATTGAATCATTCAGGGCGGGGGCACGGCGGTCACAAGCCATTTCGAATGCCTTCTGCCTCAGAAAGCAGAGGTCTCTAATGACATCAGATCAGTATGCCAGAGGCTCTTTCCAAACCTGAGGTTCTGGTCAGCGGGAGAGGGGCCCAGACCGGGAGACCATGAATGCCACACTCCGCAGCTCTGTAGGGCAATCGCTGGCTGGTGTTGAGGTTGGAAAGGAGGTGTCTTGGAAATCCTAAGGTCCTGTTGGTCCAAGACCCATCCTTTCGTCTTTCATTCTGCTTTTGCATGCTTGCACTTGACCAGGGATTAATGAGATTGTGAGCACGATCCAAGTGAGAAAAGCAGAGGGAGAGGAACAGCCTGCGGACACCATGACACCTGCGTTCTCTCAGGTCCAGCTCTGAGGATACGGAACAGCCAATTTCTCAGGTATTTGCTAAGCCCGAAGTGGGGCAGCTGCCGCAAATCCACCAGCCTTCCTCCACCCAGCTCTCCTGTGGTAGAGAATTTGGTTTCCCGTGTCAGGCACACGATTTTGATAGGTCTTAGAACCTTTAAATAGAAAAACCCTATGAACATTTCTTAATTTTAAACCTGATTCTTTTGGAATGGTTGGCATGAACTAATGCAAACACCTTTAAAAAATTTACTTTTCTGTTCCTTTTGTTAGTTGATCTGTTGCATAATGTCCTGAGTTGCCAAGACTATGACTTTGTCTATGGAGATAATAAAACAAGTTAGAAGAGTACGTGAGGTTTCTGAACCATTAACTTAATTGTTTTTACACTTACCACTACCAGTACTGTTGCCTTTAATGCCATTATTATCACTATGACTAGCAGCGTTCACAACTTCAATGACTAGTACTACTGCCACGTTTCTACTCTAACTACCACTATAACTACTATAAGTTATTAGTTAATTACTTTAGTTAATTACTACAACTAATGCTACTAAGTACTACTATACTATCACTATAACTGCTGCCACTATAAATACTATATAAGTTATTAGTTAACTACTTTTGGTTAACTAGTATGACTGCACTACTAACTAATACTAAAACTACTAAAATTAGTTCAGTTAACTACTAGTTAGTAGTTAGTTTAGTTGACTATGACTAGTACTACTACTAAAACTATAACTACTACCAGTAAAACCTACTACAATTATTGTCAGTTATTAGTTAACTACTTTTAGTTAACTACTACAAGCAGTACTACTAACTACTACTACTACTATAGCTCTGTGATAAATGGTTGATATCCACGGCCTCACTGATCCTTTGTACTAATTCATTCCAGATAAATTTTAGATCATTTAAATACCTAAAATTCCTAGCTAATTACTTGTCAATAGGGGTTTCAATCCAGTTACATTTGATACCAAAAGCTGCATTTTTAACAGTGTTGCTATGTTGCCTCTGGCCTCAGTGGTGAGGAAGAAAAATGGTAAAGAATAGCAGGGTGTAGGTGGATCCTACAACCTTCCATTAACTCAGGAGACATTACAGGCATTCACTTATTCATGTATTAATAGGTGTAAGAATATTCCCAAAGCAGAATCCCATGCCAGGCTCTGGGCTTGGCCACAAAACTGATGAGACACCACCTGGAAACTGGAGGTGCTTGGAAGCAACCAGAGGCGAGAACAGGTGTTGCCCTAAAGGCCACTCGAGGTAGATGTGGGGGAACAGAGAACATAGCTGAGCTAATCTGGTCCCAGGCGATCTTTTGGAGGAGCACAGGAGCTGGATGGAGAAGCCGGAAGAGAAGGAGCTAGCAAGGTGGGTAAGAAGGCACAGAATCCCAGTGACTGTAACTGTATGAGCGAAGATGCAGGGGAACCAAAGCAAGAGGGGCACTCTCCTACAGCTTCTAAACGTTTAGTGCCTAGGGAACCCCAACCTGTGGGCTCTTGTAAACACTGTGCATGTGGTCTTTAAGCAGGGGTGCTGGGCTGCTGGAATACAGTGGCCTGCTTGTGCACAAGCGTCCCCTCTTGGCTCCCATTTCCTTCTGAACTCAGTGGCACATACAGCAAACTTGCCCATGGAACCCAATCAGTGTTTAGCATCTTCCAATTTGATCTCTGATAAGTCTCCTTGGTTTAACCACTCTGAGTCACTCATTGCTCCTGGGATATGTATCTTGCATGTGTTGTTTCTGCAGAAATGGTATCCAGCAAGAGAGACACTGATGCTCATCCACTCACCCTGAAACCAGCCTCCAGTATGTGCCGGGAGCCTGGGATGGCCTGGGGTAGGGCAGACCAGCTCAGGGAAAGCCTCAAATGGCTTTCACCTGTATTCTTCATTCTTACTTGTGCACTATGTGGAGCAGAGATGATGTTTCGCTGATCCTGCTGTTGGTTGCCCCGTCCTCCCTTGCTCACTTGAAATAAGCAAGCCCCCTGACCATCTTGACCATTTTCCTACTTAGGTCTTTGTTGCTGGTGACCATGTTTGCTGCTCTCCCAACATCTTTGGAATTATGTTTCTTTGGCTTTCAGAGATTTCATGTGTACTGGAGCAGTGCGGGTGAACTTTCTCTGGGGAGGGCTGTTTGGTTTTGTACTTTAGAAGTAGCTGGATTCACTTTCTACAGTGAAATATATAATTTCATCCTCCATGTAAGTTATTTCAACTCAAAGATTTGGATCACTGGAAGCTGTTCTTGTTGCTACCTGGATCAGGGAATGGCTGAATGCAGTGGGAAGGAGATCAGGGTGTGTTGGCAAAAGGGCTGGCCAGCAAGCAGGTCTGGACTGGAAGCAGCATTTGAAAGAATGTTCAACGTTGCTGGTTCCTGTGCCCTTGGTCTCTATTTCATTCCTCAGTCCTCAGTGTCCCACAGTGTCCTATGGTGTCTCCAGCAAACTTTTCCTGCCAAATTCCATTTTCGATGGTTTCTTCCAGTTCCTTCTTCCTGGAATGGAAGAGAGGAAGACCAGCAGAAGAATTTAACAAAAGTAAAAGAACAGGTCTGTGATGAGGAGAAGATTCAGCGCGCTGTTCCTTTCCCACCTTAAATTCTTCATTTATGGGGGAGAGGGAGATTCTTGTGCCCTACTTCCTATTGTAATGTTTTCTCAGACATAGTGCTAGGTCCAGTTAAGAAGATAACTTACCAATTCTCACAACGACAATAATAAAAACAACAATGTGTATATAGTGTTTTTAAAAAGTTTGTGAGGGGCGCCTGGGTGGCTCAGTGGGTTAAAGCCTCTGCCTTCAGCTCAGGTCATGATCCCAGGGTCCTGGGATCAAGCCCCACATCGGGCTCTCTGCTCAGCGGGGAGCCTGCTTCTTCCTCTCTCTCTCTGCCTGCTTCTCTGCCTACTTGTGTTCGCTGTCTGTCGAATAAATAAATAAAACCTTTAAAAAAAAAAGTTTGTGAGGGGCGCCTGGGTGGCTCAGTGGGTTAAGCCGCTGCCTTTGGCTCAGGTCATGATCTCAGGGTCCTGGGATCGAGTCCCGCATCGGGCTCTCTACTCAGCGGGGAGCCTGCTTCCCTCTCTCTCTCTCTGCTTGCCTCTCTATCTACTTGTGATCTCTCTCTGTCAAACAAATAAATAAAATCTTAAAAATAAATAAATAAATAAAAAGTTTGTGAGACTTGTCACATATTTTGTCCATGATTCAGTGAGCATATGCACTGAGTGGTCATTCTGTTGGAGTTTATCACCTATAGTTCGAGATACAACAAGAAAATGCACAAACAAAACTGTAAAACAGAATGAAACAGATGCACCACAGGGCATTCCCCCCCACCCCAAATCTAACCAAAGAGGGAAGCAAACACAAGAGGGCCGGCTGGAGATGCCTCACCACTGCCCCGGCTAATGCAAACCCATCACTGATTGACAGGAATGTTCCCTCTGGACTGTTAGTCCCTTGTGAGGCAGAGATCCCCGGGGCTGGGATACATTTCTGCTTGATCATTTTTCAGCCCCTTGGCTGAATATGCAATGCCTTGATCTGTCCCTTTTCCATGAATCTTTCTTCATCAGATTTTCCCGATGTTATCATCTTTTGGTGCTCCTCCTTGCCCATGGGACACTCCTCAATCTCCAAAACGTGGTAAGCCCTCAGCAGTTAGTTCTGGGTCCTCTTCTGTTTTCTTTTTCAAGTTTTGCTGTGTGTGTGTGTGTGTGTGTGTGTGTGTGCATGTGTGTGTGTGTGTTTGTGGCCATAAATAGCATATAAAGGCCAACAGCTCCCAAATATATATCATTTGACAGCCCTCGATGAGCTCTAGACTTCCAACCTCTCCACTTGGGTAGATGATAGGAACTTCAAAGATGCAATTGTTCAAAATGAATCCCCCTTTCATCCCAAACCTCTTCTTCTTCCTAGTCTTTCCTGGATGGGTAACTGCCTTCCCCTTTTTTCCCTCCACCTCCCCTGTCCCATGTTAATGCCAGAAGCTAGGAGTCTCTGGACTGCTTCCTCTCTCAACAACCGACACCAGTCCGATTCTGTAGTAGCTCCCAATGGCCCAGTACCACACTGACCTGTCCAGTACCCTACCTCCCCACAGTGGTGAAGCCATGACCTTGGCTGGTGGCCCAAATCACCATCCCCTCTTTCTATGCTCACAGCAATGGACGACCAACTGGTCTTTCTGCTTCCATGATCAGACTCTGATCAGCCCATATTCCTCTGAGAGCTAGGAGAAATTTTGAGTCTGTAAATCACTAGGAAAACAAAAAACAAAAAAAAAACACTCCCATGACTTTCCACTGAATGAAATCCTAAGTCCTCATCACAGGACACAAGAGCTAGGGGATGCAGAAATTGGTCTCTGCCTATGTACTTCTCCAACTTCATGCCATGCCGCTCAGCTCTCACCTGTTTATTTCCTAAAAATAACCAACTCAGGTGTTTCTTTTTTTTTTTTTTAAAGATTTATTTATTTGACAGATAGAGATTACAAGTAGGCAGAGAGAGAGAGAGAGGAGGAAGCAGGCTCCCAGCCGAGCAGAGAGCCCGACACGGGGCTCGATCCCAGGACCCCGGGATCATGACCTGAGCTGAAGGCAGAGGCTTTAACCCGCTGAGCCACCCAGGCGCCCCACCAACTCAGGTGTTTCTGGCCTTGTTGACCTTTCCCAGGCTGTGTATCTACCTAGAAGGCTCCACCTCTCATCCTGCTCGTGTCCCCATGAAGGGCACCTCCTCTGGGAGGACTTCTTGGTCAGGCAGCCACCCCTTCCCTGTCACTGTGTTTGGTCTGTTGCATTTCCTCTACCGTATTCCCCACACTTAAATATGACTGTCCGTCCTGTAGACTGGTTTCTTGAGGGTAGCAGTATGTGCTATGACTATTCTGTGCCACAGGGTAACTTGTGTGCAACACAGTGGCTGGACCATAGTAACCCCTGAATAAGTACTTGTTGACTGAATAAGTAAACCCTTAAATATATTCTGTTTAAGGATGTGTTTATGAGTAGTCTAAAATACTTGTAGTATCTAATGTAGGGATTGTATTTGTCTTCAAGTTCAGTAAAACATACATTTGCTCAAATCAGGCTCATTTCTTACAGAAATACTTTTTTTGAAAGAAGAAATTCTGATTTTCATCCTCCATTTAAATGCCAAGAGTGTTGAGCAAAACTACTTAGCCACCCGATATTAATCACTCTTATGAATTACTTATTTTTAATTAAGTGCTTGGTTATTAAACAATAAAGTCTATTCAGTGCCTGGAGAATTTGTTACTCTCTGCTCTGAGTTCTCTGAGTCTGGCCAGGTAGGAAGGCTTTGTATCACAGAGGTCTCTAAGTCCCATGCTAGGGATATTTTCTGTTCATCAGCCTTTCTCAGCTTCTGTTGTGCACACCATCCCCCTCCCTGAGGGGTGCCTGTGCATGGTGAGCAGATCAGCACTATTGGGAAGTCCTGAAGAAGAGAAATCTGTTTACCCTTGTATTTCCGAAACATTGTTTCGGGACGTGACACTTTCCTCTTGGGTGTCTAACTTCTTGCTATGGGAGGCCCAGCACCATGGGTATCGTGAATCCAGGTTCTACACCAGGTACAATGAGTCAGAATGCTGGTTTTCAACACGATCCCTGCATGATTCAGATGCCCCTTAAAGTCTGAGAAGCGCCACTTCAGCAAAAGCAACATCATGCCCTCCTACATGATCTTCCCAAGGACACTTCGTAATTGGCATTAAAACCCCTATTTTAGAGATGAGAGAGACCCAAGGTCCAGGCAGCGTGCGTGACTTGCTCCATTTCTCATGTCTGTAATGAGCATCAGATGTCAGATAAGAAGACCCCACATTTCTGTCTCCCTGTCCTTCCATTATGATGTGATACAAGAACACCAGGTCAGAACGAACCACTGGGAAAGTATTGATTTTTCAGGTTCCAGAATGAAACTTTCATCACAAAGCGGAACAAGGAATAGCCAACCATCCATATTCAAGAGGCTTGGGGAAGGAGAACATGTGACAAAGAAGTGGACGTGGGAATTCTATCACGTCTTCTGGAAAAAAAAAGAAACAAAAGACTCCGTTTGAGATTTTTAATCCCCCTGGCTCCATCCCCGCAGTGAAGTCCGTATTGCTCTGTGCTCGATGCGCACACGTTGCCCCAGAGAAGGCTGACTCCTGCTCCAAGAGGCGTCTAACACCGAGATTATCAAACTGTGTAATCTTTGCCCATCTGACATGTGACAAATGGTGTCTCACTCTTGGTGAATTTGCATTTCCTGATTGTTAAAGAAGTGGAACATCCTTTCAAAAATGTGCTGGCCATTTGAATTTCCCCTTCTGCTCTTGACATTATTTTCCTTTCCATGGTTTGACTTTTCAGCATTATTTTTTATACTGTTTTCTGTGTTGCAAACGTTTCCAGTGTCAGTTGTATCTCATACTCTGTTCTTCTTCTTCTTTTTTTTTTTTTTGGCATGAAACTTCTTTTAGGATTTTTCACATAGCGAAATTTCAATTTTTCTTTGAGATTCTTGTTTTTACTTTGTTGTGCACTTTGTTTAAGAAAGTCTTCTTAATTACAAAGTCACAAAACATTCTCCCGTTAGACTTCCAGGTGTATTTTTAAATGATTGGGTATTTATTTCTTCTTGAATTTATTTTTCTCTCTGGTAGGAAGCAGAGTACTAATTACATTGCACACTTTTTCTTTTCTTTATAATGGGTAACTGTTTCTCCCAAGCCATACATTAAATTGTTACTTGTTTCCCCTGCTGTATTAATTAAGGGTTAAATGCTAACTATTGTAATAATCCTTGTTTCTCTTTGACTTACAAAATCCAGTTTCTACTCACAATTCGATGTAGGTTGGTGTGCTCACCCCGAAGCTCTCCCCCATGCAAAGTCACAGAGATCTGGTTCCTTCCATTTTGAACTTCCGCCATCTAGGAATCCTTCCCTTCCAATCCTGCAGGGTAAAGAAAATGTGAATAATCTCTTGGGATATTCTAGGGACCAGACCTGGAAAGGCCACATGTCACTTTCATCTATATTCCATTAACTCCTTGGACACAAGGAATAAAGGAGAATGTTGACTTGCTGTGTGCCTAGGAGAAAAGTGAAATGATTTGATGATTATCTGGCAGTGTTCCTGCCACATACACCAATTGGTCATCCTTCTTCCACCACACGCTAAGCTCTGTACAGGCAGTCATGTGCTTCTGCACCCATTGTTATGATCCAGTGATGTCTTTCGCATTTATCAGATAATACTCTGTCATTTTAATTTCCATAACACATAATACATCTTGATACCTAGTCGAGAAAATTCATCCATACTTACAATTTATTTTTGTTTTAGTTTTTGAATTTATATTTTCTATTTTGCACATTTACTCATCCATATGAAATTTTAAGTCAATATCTTAAAAAGTGCAACCAGGCTTTTGATCTGATTGCATGAAACTATCCATTTATAGATTAAATGGGAGCTAACTAATAGCTTTTTAATATTGAATCTTCTGTATTCAACATCATGATTTTGGTGGTGGTTACTCAGTTTTGTGCATTTTCTTAAAACTTACCAGTTCATACTCTTAAATAGTGAATTTTAATGAAGCTGAACAAACAGTTGACCGGTCAGCTCATTTATTTTTATTTTTGTTTCAGATTTTATTTATAAGCCATCTCTACATGCAGTGTGGGGCTTGAACTTACAAACCCTAGATCAAGAGTCACACATTCCACTGACTGAGCCAGCCAGGCACCCCTCAGCTCATTCATTTTCAATCTTCCTTGCTTTCTAATAAATGCTTTACAGTGTACATTTCCTTCTGAATACCAGTTTAGCTGAATCCCTCAAGACTTGCCTTTCTTTTTTTTAAAGATTTTATTTATTTATTTGACAGACAGAGATCACAAGTAGGCAGAGAGGCAGAGAGAGGAGGAAGCAGGCTCCCCGCTGAGCAGAGAGCCCGATGTGGGGCTTGATCCCAGGATCTTGGGATCATGACCCGAGCTGAAGGCAGAGGCTTTAACCCACTGAGCTACCCAGGCGCCCCCCTCAAGACTTTCTTAAAGAATGCAAACATACCAATGAACTTCTGATGTCCCCATCACCCAGATTCAGCAGTTTTCAAGATTTTACTTCATCGAGTATTTAATTCATATTTACTTTGTCTAGTCCTCTGTGTTTGTGTGAAGTGAAATCATTTAAAATGAACCTTAGACATAACCTTTCACTTCTATGTAATTCAGTACATATTTCTTAAAAACAGGAATCATTTTTTATATAAGCAAGAGGCCACCATGGTGTGTCACTGTATGTATAGTGGCTTTAAATAAAGAATCAAAGCATAATCCCTCTTTTTAACAGGGGAGCGTAACCTGCTTTGGTTTTGCATACATGCTATGTGTTCGGACTTATAGAAGCCACACGATCTTACTTCTTATTATCCGCTATTACTTTTTTTTTCAAGTCTTGTGTTAGAAAGGCATTTTTTTATGGCTGTTCTTATATCTCAATACCCACATTTAACTTTTCCTGCTGGAAAAAGCCTTAATTTATCATTGCTCTCTACTTGTCCTTGAAGAAGACTCTAGTCTGCTTTTACTTTCACTCACTCTCCTCTGTTTCTGTGCTATTGTTTCCTGAAATTTAGCCTCAGCTTATTATTAAATGCACAACGCTGCCATTGAACAATAATTATCAGTCCTGGTTCTGCGACATCACAATAGCAGAGGCTGTCTTAGACGACCTATATTTGACTGAGTAGCCGGATTAACCAGAGCTCTCCGGGTGCTTTGTCCAATGTATGCAGACTGGCGACCCGCGCAGGTGAGTAATGCCACTGCGCGGTGGGTCTCTACTCTCCTGCTCTCACCAGGTCATTAAATGCAGGTGAGACACATAGAAAGGAATGAAACCTCCTGTAAAATATTAGGAAGAGCCTACATTCAGATTTATTGTCAAATTACTTTTTCCTTCTAGTGAAAAGAAATTCAAGTAAAAAAAAATATTGGCAGTAAAAAGTAGGTGTGGTCTGGGTGAGACACAACTTACAGAAATAGGTTCAGCCGAGGCACACACAGGGTAAAGGTCTTAACCCCGAGAGCTGAGAGATGAATCCTTTTTAGGTGAAATGTCTAAGTGAAAATAAGTATATTTCAAATAAACGTAAATCCATGGGGACCCTGGGTGGCTCAGTCGGTTGTGCATTGGACTCTTGGTTTTGGCTCAGATCATGATCTCAGGGCCGTGAGATCGAGCCCCATGTCAGGCTCTGCCCACAGCGGGGAGTCCGCTTGAGGCTTTTTCTCTCTGCTCCTCTCCCTTCAAATAAATAAATAAATCTTTAAAAGAAACTTAAAAAAAGGGGAAAAATAAGTAAAACTTGTGGTATTGACACATTATTATTATTCCTTTTACTTTTTGGTTATTGATCTTAAATCTGCAGCTATGAAAGCTTCTGCTACATTACCCTTCTGTTGTTGCCAATAATTATAATTTATCATATATTATATTTATTATATTATATTATTATAATTCATCACCTATTTCTTTGTCCTCTGTTATTTCTTCTTTTTTATATCTTGTCTTTTGCATTGCACTTTCTGTATCTTGCTTCTGGATCACACTCATTAAGATTTTCTGTGTATGAAAGTTCTTTTGGGAACCTCCCTTTTTCCTGACCGCTCCCAACCCCAGAGTTTATAATCAGCCGCCCCTCACAGCCCTGCACGGCAGCTCTCTCTGCCCACGGGTCCTGTCCCCGTGCTTTAGTAAAATCACCATTTTACAACCCCCCCAAATTCTGTTTATTTATGTATTTTTTTGTGAGATTCTGGGAGTGGTGTGTTCTCTAAGACCTCACGTGTAAGCTAAACGTCTCTAGACCACCTTCGTTCTCTAGACCACTACCCCATGGCCAAGTGTGGAGTTCACTCAGTCTGTGTGCATTCTGCTTGAGAAACTCACATTTGTTCAAATCATCCCACATCCCCAGCACCTACAGATCCTTTCCCACTACCTTGCAAGGAACTGAAATCCCTAAACTGCTCACAGATGGACAAAATACACTGTAATCTCAGAGGAGTCTTGGTATAAAAGAAGGGCATTGTGCATATGCAAGTGTGTACCTACTTGCCTCAAAATTTACAGGCTATGAAATAACAGGAGGTATTCTGTCGCCACATTCCTGTTCTACATTGGATAATATGAAAAAAAAAATAGTGTCCTATTTTCTTTAGCAAATTATTTTAGAAGTGGAAAAAAAGTCAACTGTGGGGACTCATCAGAGCACCACATGAGGGTGATTGTTTTTTTTTTTTTTTTTCCAACTCAAAATGCACGGACACAGGTACACAAACTCAAGAAAGCAAGCTAAACATGCTTTTTAATCCTAATTATTTAGTAAATGTGGGAAATGATTTCCAAGGGGAAAGGTAAATCCTTTAAAACTACATGAAAGTAGTGCTCACATTGACAGCTCATATACTAAAAAACTGGGACGATACAGAGAAGATTAACATGGCCCCTGAGCAAGGGTGACATGCAAATTCGTGAAATGTTCCATTAAAAAAAAAAAAACTATATGAAAGTAAACTTCAAAAATAAGAGAGCAGGAAGGATAAGAAATGAAAAGATACAATTCAGATTTTTTTTTCTTTTTTTAATGCAAGTGAAAGTTAGGAGGATTCAAGGGACTTTAAAACATTTATGTTATTGTAAAACTTGTCTGTTGTTTCGGGGCCTGTCTCAAAGCTGCTAGTGTATTATATTTAAGTCTTGAAATCAGAGCCCACCAAAAGCATATCTGAAAAAGAAGGAAGGAAGGAAGGAAAGAAGGAAGGTGGGGAGGGAGGGCAAGGGGAGGAAGGAAAGGGGAGAGGGAGGAAGGAAGGAGGAAAGAAAGAAGGAATGATGGCTTTAGAACATTAAATAAATAAAGAAGAAATAAAATCATCCCGTCAGTCATTGCAGAGGGGACTTTGACTTACATCTTCCCACTGGGTTATTTTAAAGAAAGGCACAAAGCTAGCTCACAGAAAGGAGTTCATTTCTTTTTAAAAAATTTCTTCTTAACCTTTAGCATTCTGACTCTATTGTCTTAATTTTGTTGCACATTGTGCCCTCAAACCATCGCCCATGTGCCATCTTGCCTCTGTGGAAGAAGAGTAAAGGTCCCAGATGTGTGAACCTCCTAATTCCTGAAGCTGGTGAGTAAGCATGCTACCTCACACGGCAAAAGGGACTGCGGGAATGTGGCTAAATTGAGAATCTCAGATGGAGAGACTATCCTTCATTACCTGGTGGACAGCAGTCTTTATAAGAGAGGTGGTGAGGCACTCGAAGCAGGTCAGAGGTCTGAGCGATGCCATCTCCAGAAGGGGACCTTGCATCAAGGAACATGGGCAGTCTCTAGAAGTTGGAAGGGTCAAGGGGATGGATCGTACCTTAGAGCCTGCAGAAGAAATGTGGTCCTGTGACGCCATGATTTCAGGACTTCGACCTCCAGAACCCTAAGAAAATAAACTTGCACTGTTTAAGGCCCCCACGTTTGCAGAAATTGGTTACAGCAGCCACAGGGCACTCGAATATGTGCTCCCTCCAGATTTCCTCCCTGGCTTTTCTCTCCACTGTTTCAAAATGTATCCATGAAGTCTATGAGGCCCTGAGACTCAGAAGGGGTCTCTCTCTGGCTTTCCAAGTTTTCTAGTTGGGCAAACCAGAGTGTTCATTTTTCAGACAAGGCCAGTCTGTGTAAATAACAGTTAATTGTCGGAGTCAGTCTCCAGCCCAAGAGCCTCCCAGAGCAGAATGGACGTAGCCTCCAGTGACCACCTGCCATCCCATGTCCCAGGAGGGGCAAATGGACGTGTTTCCTAACACAGACCTTG
Organism: Meles meles; assembly: GCF_922984935.1. Lineage (NCBI taxonomy): Eukaryota > Metazoa > Chordata > Mammalia > Carnivora > Mustelidae > Meles > Meles meles. The sequence goes on along the minus strand of NC_060071.1, from coordinate 145,099,965 downwards.
TGGTCTGCACTCTTCCCTAGCACTCTTCAATGGCCTTCAACTGTGCTTCTCATCACTGGCTTCTAGACTCCCTCCCCAGCCTTAACTCTTACCTGTCTGTCCTGGACATCCCTCACCCCCCACCCTCCATGTTCCAAACTCGCTGACCTTCTCCAGGTCTCCATGCATCCAGGCATACTCCTTCTTTTTATTCTTGATGAGGCCAATTCCCTCCCCCTGGGGACACTTCCTCCTCTCCCTTAATCCCTTCTCATCCTTACCTTTTTCCAGGAACCCTCCCTGACATCCACTGACTGAAACAACTTCAAGATTGCCTCCTCTTTCCTCCTCAGGCTCCCACCCCCAATACCAGACATTCACTCCTAGCGCTGACCCCATTTTTTTTTTTTTTAAACTACCTATTCAATGGTCTGTCCTTCCTAATAGCCTGTCCCTTCCTAGGACAGTGGTTTTCAAAGTGGGGTCCTCCTGCCAGCAGCATCAGAATCACCAGGTGACTTTCCGGAATAGTTAGTGATCAGGTGATACCCTTGACCCACAGACTGAAATATTTTGGGGTGGGGACCGACAGACTTTGATTTGACGAGCCCTGCAGGTGATTCTGACAGATGCTGACTTTGACAACCATTGTCTTAGAGGATGAGTACCAGTTGTGCCTTACTCATCTGGGAATATCAAACACATGGTTCGGGTTTAGTAAGTACTTATGGAATTAACGCACTGACTTTAGATCAGAGGGTAGGTTGAGTGACATCACGGGTGTCAGGATTGTGCATATGATATCTAGTTAACCCCCACAAAAATCTTCAGCAGAAAATATTATTTTAGTGTTACATATGGGGAAAATAATGTTCTGGCAGACTTGCCTGAAGTTTTTGACATTGTATTATAAGCAAAAATTAACAAAAAATGGTTCTTATAAATGTGGGACTTGAAACTGGGTCTGGCTGATTCTGTAGCTGCTTTCCCATCTCCACACCACAAAACGCTCAGATACTTTCATTTGATGGTTGTCAACCTTCCGTGCCCATTTGAATCACCTGGGGGGAACTTCAGACAAATAAAATAAACACACAAAGTCGGGACTCAATGACTGAGCTTCTCAGCAAACTGGTCTGGGTTGGGTATTAGCGTCTGTGTTCTTGAAAGTCAGACTGCATCATGTAACCAGGGTTGAGAACTACTGCTTGGTTGGATCCGCCCTGCCCTAGCCTAACCACAGGACAAAGCGAAGATGACCTTCTCCACAACTGGGCACCAGTCATGCCCACGGTGAATGCTGACCATCACCCAGCTTCCTGTCCTGACCTGTGGGCTCTCATTTCAGCTCAACCTGGGCATTGTTCCATTTCCTTGGTGTTGGCAATTCATGCTGTCCCTGATTGACAAGTGATCTCGACATCCTTTCATGGCAACACTTAGGAATTCCTTGGGGTAAGGCTGTGATGTGTGTCCTAACTGCATAGACCATGACTGCGGGTAAGAGCCCCTCCCCTCCCTCAGTCCCCAGGCTCTGTCTTGCTCTCTTGATCAGCCTTCTGCTGGGGAAAGGGAAGTGGGCAGGTGTAAACTCTAAAGTGCTTGGAAATGTTCTGTACTATTCTTGCCACCTGCACAGTGATGAATGCACACTAATTGCTCACAGACAGGGGGCGTCGTCAGGTTCGGAACATGAACCTCAGTGTGTGACGGAGCCTAGACTTCGAGGCAAGTGTCTTGGTCAAAGTTGAATACTCACATTCCATTAACGTCTCTTACAAATTACTTGTCTAATTAAGTGCTGCTTATTAAAGATCCAATCTGTCACTGCATGGGCGTTGCCCGACTGCATTCCCGTTTCTTCTTTGCTTTGTCCAGATGTTGTTTACTAAAATGCATTTCTTCAAAAGTCTGCTTTGCTGTCCCGTCCCTGAAGCCGGTGAGACGTGAGCAGCTCAGCCAGCTGAGGGCCACTCAGGACATAATTGCCGTTGGGTGGCTGGAGTGGAATGCCTTGTTTGCTTTCCTAGGCTGGACGAGGCAATCGTTATTCATCTAAAGCCATAGAAGGAGTTCTTTCTCTATCAATCGATCTGTCTGTGCTCTGTTTGGACAAAAGGCAAATGAAAAACTGCTAGTCTTCGAGATAAGTAGTTCCTCATTCCCTGGTGCAAGCCAAGGGTGTGCAGCAATCATTACTAGCAACGGAAGGGGTGGCTCCTAGCTATCACCCTGTTGGGACTGGGCACAGGTAGCTCAGTCCTGGAGGCTTATTATGTGCAAGAAGGTTTTTTTGTTTCTTTGTTTGTTTGTTTTGTTTTGTTTTGTTTTGTTTTTTCAATGTGCAAGAAGTTTAAAAGACAGGAGTAATGAAAATAACTGCCATTGTGAACTCCATTATCTTGCAATCTTTTAAAAGGGGTCTGGTTAGAGTTCACAGAAAGGATTACCATCAGGCGTTTGCATGCATCCCTCCTTCTTACTCTGATCCAGAGAGGGCTTCTCTCTTTAAACATAGCTCCACACAAGAACTTCGTCTTCTGTCTCCTGTCCAAGTGGCTCTTTTTCTTCCTTCCCTTCTCTCTCAGATCTGTCAGCCCTTCAAATGCAGACGTACCCCTTATTACTTTCAACTGGAAAGAAGCTTCCTGAAGGGAGGAGGACACTGGAGGGCTAGTTCCTGGATTCTGCGAGTGGCTCTAATAGGGGTAGGAGTGATATCTGTGGCTTGTCTCCAATTAATAATATCTATCCTATAAAAGACACCATTTATTTAACATTTACTGAATTCATTTTAGCAAGCATGCTCTCTTTTATGTTGAACGTTCCCAGAAAATCTGACCCGGTCTCACTGGGCTCACGCTGCAGTGTAGGAAACTATACTGTGACGCAGGTTAATTGATTTGCCCAAAGCCACGGGGCCGGGCCTTCATGTCAGCGAAAGTAGGCGTGCTTAGATGCTCCACGAGCCTTTCAAGGGAGCACCAACTGCCCCAAAACATGTTCAGTAAAAAAGGGACATGGAAACAGTGTCAAGCTTTGTTGCTCAGCTACAGAGCGATGAGGTCTCCAGGCTTGTTACCAGTGAATAGTTTTACCCACATTTTGCAGACATTGAATGCTTTCTGGAACGTGGGAAGTGTCCTTGCTTGTGTGCTGAGATTTGATGCCCGTAAGAAGATGGTGAGGCTCAGAAGTAGACAGCTCGGGCTCATCTCCTTCCCTAGCAGCTGTTAGTACATCCCTTCGCCCTTCTGAGGGCCAGGCTCCACCATTACAAACACCAGACAGTTATGTGTTACCGTAAGAATGCCCCATTCACGGTTCGTGATTTCCACTGTGGGGCAAGGTGGTAGGGAAATGTCCCAAGAAATCAGAGTCACAAACATAATCCTGAGACTGTGCTCCAACAGCAGAACCAGGGCCCATGGCCAACCCATGGTCCTTCTTGGGCAATTCTAAGTTTCTTCCATTCTTCTTCCTCCAACAATCTGCTCTTTCTGAACTGGCCAACGACTTGTCCACGACCAATGGGCAAGTTGCAGCAGAGGTGGGCCTGAATCTAGTCTGTCTAATGCTTAACCTCCCACGCTGAGCTGTGGGGCTAAATATTCAGCCTCACTCTCCAGTGTGATGCCCACCACATCAGCACATAGGGAAGCTTCCACAGAGGGACCAGAGGGGCAGAGGGCTCTGCTGGAGACACAAAAACCTATGCGTAGACAAGCTACCAGCTCAGCAAATCCAGCTACACTGGATCCAGAAGGATTCAGGATGGACTCTCATTAGACCTTCTGGGTCATGGACATACCTCTGGATATATGTTGAATTTCTCTAGAATTCTGAGGTTTCTCAACTGGTGGTAAGTCCCAAGCAAATGTGCAGACCCAAGTGAAAATGCAAGAGTGATCCTATAGCCCCGAAAAGCACACCACATGGCTTAGGAGGGAGAAGGAGCCCATTTGTAGAGTTTCCTTGGCCCATGACAGTTTCAAGTTCAAGTACAAATGCATCTTTCCAACGAGATTCAAGGTCTGGTCAAGAAAGCAGAATCCGTGCCAGGCATCTCAGAAGGATAACGTTTAATATGGCAATTAATAACTCATATGATGGAGAGTGAAGGCCTCCTAGACAGAGAGGTGCCCACAGCAGGGGCTGCCCAGGGAAGGACACCCACTGGAGCCAGAGCCAGCAGGAGACACCCACCGGTGCTGGAGATGTCCAGAGACAGTTTGGGGAGATGTGCTTTCCCTTCTCCCATCTTCTCTCCCTCTGATCCTCTAAAGTACCTCCCAGCAGGCCCACTGGCAGGGAAACCAGAGAGCAGATGAGTCAGAAAAACATACACGGATGGCCTGGGAAGAGAGAATGTGGCCTTTCTTCTGTTAATCCTCTCCTGACCCAGGAGAGAGGAATGGGGATGGGTAGTCAGGTTGTGTATATTAGCCACTTCCGTCCTTTGATATTCAATTAAACAGATTGTAGAAACTAGAGCCAGGATGCCTTTTACTTCTACTTAAGTGGAGAGAATGCAGATGAAAACAGGAGCCACTTTCTGCAGGGTTACCCCGAGAGAGGCACCGTGCTGAACACGCTTTACTGATCCCTCATTAATCAGCTCAACAACCCTAGGAAGGCAGCTTTATTACCTCCATTTTACTAATGAACAAATAAAAAGAAGCCGGGGAAGGGCAGTCAGCTTGCCCCGGGTCACACAGCTTCCTTGCAGAAGCCTGGGTGAGGGTTGGAGCCCACCTCTAGCCACAGGCCTGTGTTCTCTCCGCATCCACCAAAAGGCCAGGCAGAAGCACCGGGGAGGGACCAAGTGAGGAGTTGTTTGCTCGCTCTCTACTTACCTGTTTGAGCATTAAATGAACTAACACAGGAAAGAAAAAGAAAAAAAAAAAGAAAAGAAAAAGAAAAGAACAAACCAGGCTGTGAACTTCGATCTAGGATAAAAGGTAATTTCAGCGCAAGTTACAGACGAGAGCTGCCCCTTATTGGCACGTGAGGTCTGGAGTCCTGAAGTCACAAGATTCCTGAGTCCTATTCATTTGTTGCCCGATGTTACAGTCAGGACTTGAATCCCCTGCGCTTCCCTGTCCATCGCCTTCGGAGGGTTGTGCATCCCCTTCTCTTCCCTGGGAACCTGGGTTCCCTCGTGTGGCATCCCTGAACCCCTTGCCTAGTGTGGAGCAGGCCCCATGTCAGGATGATGTGTTGCAGTGTCAAAGGCGTAATTACTGAAGCCAAATGGAAACAAGAAGATGCTAAGTCATGGGAGGCAGCCACGTCACTCAGGCTTTTTTCTTAAAGTATCTAACTAGATTCCCCTGCAATGGGGGGGGGGCAAAATTCCCCGACCCCCCAAATTCTCCCCAGCAGGGGAGTGTGGTGGGAAGGAGGGGAGGGGAGGGCAGCCTGGGACCAAAGCTCATGGCCTCGGCTCTGCCCCTGACCCTGCCTGGAGGAGGCTGGGGAGAGGGCTCAGTCATCTTTTGTTCCTACTTCATTTTCAAAATAAATTCTTGCAGCCGCCAGGACTCTAAAGAGTATGACTGAGTGGCTCTTTGAGAGGCAGGCGGTGGCAGATGGGTAAGTGTGAAAATGTGATCTATCTGGGATCTCACACTATGCAACACATACAGAACACCGCTGGAATCGCAGCTTTCAGGCGGAGAGCTCTCAATTTATGGCCAAATAATTGTGACTGGCATTTGGCTTCTGGAGCCAAAAGGATAGGAGGTCCAAGAGGTGTGGGGTTGGCCCTGTTTTGCAGGATCCTCCAACCCCAAACCACCTCATTTATATTATCCTGAAGAACATAGGCGGCAGATGAATGTTTTCCTATATATTATAAGTTATTACACACACAACAGTATTTGAATTAAAATAGCCGGACGAAGGTCCTTTCACCTGTACAGCGACGTCTACAACTGATGCCTGGCTCACCCTCCCGTTACAAACAAAACCAGATATGGAAACAAACACACAAACGTGAAAACAACTTGATTTGAAGATGCAGAACTGATTGGAAGGTTTTTAATACAGCAGGTATTCGCACAGTAGTGATAACTACAGACCACGTGCCAGGCTTTCTTCTGACTCTGAAGGACATAAGTAGAAGGAGACATGTTTTCTCTTCAAAGCAATCTGAGCTAACAGAGGCAGCCCTGGGGGATGACCCTGGGTTTTCCTCAGTGCCCAGAGATGAGCACAAGGGTTTGAGCCAGCCGAGAGCCCTTGGCCTTTCCCCAGCCAACTGACCTCAGGGAAGTCTTATTCATGTGTGTGGATGGAAGGACCCAACCCCATTCTGAGAAGGCAATGTTTGTGCTGGATCTTGATGGGTTGATTGGACTTTGTCAACTAGGAAAAGATAAAAACACATCAAGGGTGGGAAACAGAATTGCCAAGGTCTGAAGGTAGGGAAAGAGGAGATCCGCCGCAATATGCCCATGTTTCCTTTGGAAGACCATAGCAGAATACTGCAAGTTAGCTGCATTATGAATAGCAGATTCTTAATTATTATGGTTCTGGAGGCTGGAAATCTAACATCGGGATGCATGGCTGGGGTGGTCGGGTGCTGGCCAGGTCTTCTTTTGAGGTGCAGACTGGTGCTCTCTCCTTGTGCCTTCACTTGGGCAAGAAAGCTCTGGGGGCCCTTCCATATGGGCAGAAATCCCATTCAGGAAGGCTCTGCAGGACCTAATCAATTCCCAAAGGCTCCACCTCCAAATGCCATTGACGGGGAGGTCATTTCAACATAAGAATTACGGAGGGAGGAGCACCTGGGTGGCTCAGTCCTTTAAGCCTCAGACTCTGGATTTCTGTTCAGGTCATGCTCTCCAGGTCATGGGATTGAGCCCCAAGTCCAGCTCTGCGTTCAGCCAGGAATGTGCTTGAGATTCTCTCTCTCCCTCTTGCCCTGCTCTGCCCCCTGCCCCTCCCCCTGCTCTCGCTCTCTCTCTCTCTCTCTCTCTGTCATATAAATACATCCTCAGTTCATATAATACACGGATAGTAAGAGAGGTCAGTACCAGAAGATGGGTTCACAGAGAAGGAACCTCTGTAGTGGCCAAGTAATCCCCAATATCCTGCATTTTCAATACACTTTGTCTGTGAAACTCATATTCACATAATATGGGTCTTTACCTTAACTAAAATCTAAATGTCCGTGATTCAAGGGTGGGCCTTGACTCCCTGTACAACCAAGGATCAGATCCCACACAAAAGTGAAAACCGCATGAAGCAGGCATCAGTCGTCAGCTTTTCTGGGTCCTTCATTGTTTTACACCCGAAAGTCACAATGCTTTTTGAAATTTTTCTCTGAATTACTCTTATGTTTATATTGTAATATCTTATTATATTTTATTAAGATTTTATTTATTTACTTGGCAGAGAGAGAGCAGCAGAGGGAGAGGGAGAAGCAGGCTCCCCACTGAGGAAGGAGCCGGATGCGGGGCTCTAACTCAGGACTCTGGGATCATGACCTGAGCCGAAGGCAGAGGCTTAACTGACTGAGCCCCCCAGGCACCCCTGATATTTCCATATTTTAGACAGGCAAATCCCAGATCCCAGAATCTTGCATTGGGACATGAGGAGTCCTCAACTGCTATATGGCAAAACTACTTCCAGTATTTCAATAGCATTTTCTTTATGACATTCTGCACACCCCAGTAATTGTTTACTCAATTTAAAAACTCAGTTTGGCAAGGTTTTCTGTTGGTTTGCTCGTTTTTATTTAGTTAAGACTTATTTTTTCCTGGTCCTTGCCGCAAGGCTGTTGGTGAGTATCCCTTTTCCCACTGGACACCTGAGTAAAAAATGTCCATCAAAAAATCTGTCCAAGCTATTGACAGAAAGCAGCAAAGAGAAGAACAAACCTGAGGCCTGTCTTTCCCTTTGTCCTGATGTCCCTCCAGTGTCTGAACCTGGAAGGAAAATAAGAAGACTTGGTTCGATGAATGAATCAGGAGAAAGTCTACTAACCGTTCTCCAGTATATGTCCGAAAGGTTTAATGGGGCCATTTCCTCATCTGTGTATTTGGCCTTTAAAACCAGGAGGAGAAATAGATTCAATTGTCATCTCAGCTTCCTCGTCCATCCCAGCCTGCCTTCGGAAGATGACCCAAGACCCTGGTGGGCTTCACAAACGAGCCGCCCCCATGGTGATTTGTAGAACCATCACTGCCCTCCTCCCAGCGGCTCCCGTCGTGTCTGCAGGGTTAACTCTGGTCGGAACGCACGAAAGCAGATGACCACAGAAATCGAACTCGCCCAGACTCCGGCTGATGCCGAGTTCCTGCAGCATGAGTCATTCAGGAAAAATTAATAATGGAAATGGCTAATTTATAACTGGGCACATCCAAGAAAAGGGTGCGTGCATGTGGAAGGAATGCATAATAGTGATTTTTCTCATTAACAATAGCACCGGCTTGAGTGATTAATCTGCCACGCAAATGAGCTGTTCCAAAGTATCAGAAAAGTCACCAGGCTGCACACCGGGGCAGAGGCTGGGGAGGCCAACTGCGCTTGGCTGCCAGCTGGGGACGTCCTCTGGTCTGTCTCTGTCCACCTCTCCCTGCCATGCGGGACACTCAAGTGGCTATCCTGATGTCAGCTGCTTGGGAGCCGGGCCCTGGGCAAGGGTCTCCCCCACCTTTAGCATCCCTCTGTCCTCTCCTCTCTCCCTGTCTTTCTCTTTCCCTTCTATTTTTCTGCCCCACCCCCCCAGTCCTTTCCCTCCTCCATCTTTTGCTCTGTGTCCTTTCTCTGCTTTTCCAACCTCTGGAATAGTCTCTCACTCTGTCATGTGTCTGTCTTCACTGTCCTTTAGTGTTTCCATCTTCCTTCTTTTGTTTCCCTCTCCCTCCCTTTCTCCCTCTGTCAGTAGTCTCTGTCGGCACCCTTGGAATAAAACGGAGCCTCAGAATCCTAGAAGTACAAGGACCTGTGGTACTGAGCTTTTCAAACCCTAATGTGCTCCTCATGAATTACCCTGAGATGCTGTTAAAATGCAGATGATGATCCTCTCGGTCTGGGCTGGGACCCAGGATTCTGAAGTTTTCCAAAATTCCCAAGTGATGCTGATGCTGCGGGTCCTGAGTCCCATGCTGGGAGTACCAAGGACTTAGAGCATCTCTGTGTCGAGTGCCTCAATGAACAGAGCAGGACACCAGGCTCCCCTGGGGGATAGGCTTGAGCAGAGAGCCCCACACACAGGGAGCTGCTGATAGCTGAGGAGTCACTTGCTCTCAGAGCCTGCTAACTTTACCTAAGTCCCCAAGACAGCAAGTCCTCCTTCCTGCTTCGAAGCTGGCTTCTCCCTCATGTGTTTCCTCATCCTATGTGCCACTTGGGCTGGAGAGAACACTCTTTTCCAACTTGAGACAAGGAGCAGACATCTTAGACTTGGTTCTGGGCTTGAAACTCAGCTCTGATACATACCATCCTTTTGAAACTGGACAAGTCATCCAACTTCTTTGGGCCTCAGTCTTTATATTTGGAAAATGGTATTTACCTCTCAAGGCCACGGTGGGGATTTGTAAGTGATGTGCCATAAGAATGCAGCTCAGGGCTGGCCCTCCGTAGAATCACGTTGTTCTCCACCCTTTCCTTCTCAAAGCTGTAGGTTTTAGATTGGTAGATCCCACTTCTCATGGATGCACCTGTCCTTCTCAGGGAGAGGCATGTTGAAGAATATAGTGCCTGCCCTGTCCCCTTCTGAGAGAAGTGCATGATCCATGTGCTTTCACATTCAGCCTTCCATGAACCATCCAAAATCGAGGAGCATGGGGCCCAGACAGCCCAACTGACCTCCCCAAACTCATCCAACACATTTGTGCTTCTTCAGACTAGGATTTAAGTCCTTGGTTCCCCAACTGGGACTCTTCCCCTAGGGCCCATGGAATTCCAGCTCCAAATTAGCTTTGAGCCATGGTTCCTTCTGGTCACCTTCTCTAAGGATCCCAATGAAATTCCATACTTTCCCGGCAAAAACCAGTCCACATCCTGGGCTATATATTCTAGTCCAGCCAAACCAAACTATGGAGTTAAAAGTCCAAAGATAATTTCACGAGGACGTATAAAACACCTGGTACTCTGATGTGCTTTCCATAAATGAAAATTACCAATCCTCCGGCAAGATTCTATTGGTCTTTGTTATTAATTTTGCTGTTATTACAAATAGCTTTCACTTGTACCGTTTTGCCCGGTCTCTCCCTCTTTTCCTCCCCCCCCCATATGCCTGTTTAACTTCATTTCTCCAGATGAAATGACTTGCTCCTTTTAGTCACACTCCTACACTGCCAGATGACATTAGCCAGTTAAGGAAACTGCTAGGCTGTCGGCAGTTTTTAGGGTTTCAAGGGGGAAGGGAGGTGGGTATTTTATTTTTATGTCCAACCCTATAAGTCATATAGGGACTTTGAGTTTGCGGGTCTTCAGTTCTTCCCAATGCAGCCGAGCATCGGAGTGTGCCATTTCTCCGTGGCCTGGGAGGATTTTTCTTGACCTGTCTGAAAACCAGAGTGAGGTTGAGAGGTGCAGCAATTGTCCATGGGCAGAGCAGGGGAAAGGACAGAGCTTTATCCTGGGCCCAGATGGGCGGCACCCTGTGTGGGGCATGAGATGGGAAAGTCATTCTGCCCTTCGAGCTTCACTGTCCTCAACTGGAAGATGGAAGATGAACCTTCATGTCTCCAGGGTGGCCGTGAGGGTTATTTGACTGTGTGTATGTCATGTGCCTAGCATGGCATCTGGCAGAAAGAGATGCTTAATTCTTGCGTGGGTCCTTCCCTGGCCCTGTGCCCCCATCCACCACTCAGACCACCACTCCTTGTCCTGTGGCCTCTATTTTCCTATCAGTGTGGTATATTTGCTGAGCTTAGCAAGGCCAGGCTTGGACATACGACCCTGCTCTATGACTCAGTCCAACAAAGTTCATGCTCATGCCCAAATCATTTTTGTTTTTCTTTTTTTTTCTTTGTTGTTTCATTTTTATGATAGTGGCCATTAAGCTGAATATGTTTACATTCTGATTTCAGAAGGTAGGAAAGGTAAGATGTTCACTTACATTTAGTTACAGGCCATGGAGTATGATTAAAACAGATGGTTTTAGAAAATATGTTGTAGGTGTTTTTCCTTCTTTTTATTTATTTATTTATTTATTTATTTATTTATTTATTCTTTTAAAAGAGAAATCAACAGTAGGATTTTGCCGGCCTTCTTTTGCTTGGTTTCTTCTTTTTACTTGGATTTCTTTTTCTTTCCTTTTCTCTTTTCTTAATTCCTTTCTGCTTTTCTTTCTTATTTTCCAAAAGGCTCTGGATCCCTGCCAGTTATTATTATAAGCTGAATGCGTTGGCTTTGAGCCAAGATGCCAATAGTTAAGCACTGCGTCAAACTGGATGGTTTCTCTCCTGCTTCCTTCACATACTACCCTCCCCCCAATTGTAGCTTGTGGGAGGGGGTGGGCAAGTGCTTCTGCTCTCCAGTTTCTGCAAATGTACTATGATAGTTGGGAGGATAGGACCATGGGGATATAAAAGGCAAAATGATTGGAAAAGGTGGACATGAAAGATGTTTAGGGTCTTTTCCTAGTTAGGAGTTATTTGGGGAATCCAGTGAATCATCTTCATTGGGGTCTGACAGAGGTGGGAGGCAGACCTGCCATGCACAGCGGTGTCAATGTGTCATGTCACTTGAAGACAGACCCATTTCAGGGAAAGGGAGACTGGAATGTCAAGAGAAACATCCCTTACACTTTGCATTCACTAAACCTTTTCAGCCCTCATGTCAAAGAAAGGGATCTTCAGAATGAAAATCCTGAAAAAGGATGTATGCATTTTCCAAGAATATGGTCACAAATTATCACAGATTTAGTGGCTCAAAACCACACGCATTTATGATCTTCTGGATCATAAATGTTCTGGAGGTCAGAAGTCTTGCTATGAAGGTGTTGGCAGGGAATTCTTTCTGGAAATTCTGAGGGAGAACATCTCTTACCTTTCCTGTTACCTGGAGGTGGGGCATGCTCCTTTGTGTGGCCCCTTCCAGCAATGACATTACTCTGACCTGCCTGCTTCCATGGTAACATTCCCAACCCCTCTGCTCACATGGTCATATCACCTGCTTCCTCTGAACCTCCTGCTTCCCTGCTGAGAACCCTCCTCACTACATCTAGCTCACTTGGATAATCCACAATTATATTCCCAGTTCAAGATTATTAATTTAATCACATCTGTGAAGTGCCTTTCACCATGGAAGGTACCATCTCCACAGGTTTCCAAGATACGACATGGCTATCTTTGAGGAGGGGTGTTCTACTGTCTACCAGAAGAGGCCTTGCTGATTCTCTCTTGCTGGCCTCATGGTTATTCATGCAAAGCCCAGAAATGTAGGGTTCCACTTTGGCTATGGTCCTGAAGAAGCTACAATATCTCTCTAATTTAGCCAAATGGCAACGTGGTATACATTCAGGGTTTGGTTCTTTAACACCACACTCTGTCTCTGGCACCTGAATTTCTGCCTGTAGAAATTCAGGCACAGGCATGTCAGGACTTGGGAGCACTGACCCCAAACCCATCTGCATTTGGAGACAGTCAGCTGCACCAATCATGGTTATAGCTTGCCTTGGCTTCTTCTAGACATCATTGCTCTATCATTCACTTTGCCTCCCCTTTGCCTCTCTGATCCCTCCCCTCCCTCCCCAGTGGATGCTAGCACAGAGATTGGAGAATAATTAGATACATCCCAATATTCAGAATGACCTTAGGCCAAAAAATAAAAGTGCCTAAGGACTAATTCTTAAGTACATCAGGGCATCTTGAGATTTGCTCTTCCCCATAATATTGCTACCAGGATAAAAGAGCAGAATAATGAAAAGAACCCACCAACTCCACTATTCCCTTATTCTTTCTTCCCTTGCTGTTGTATTAATTTTCACAAAAGTGGAATCCTTAAACTGTTTCTTTCAATAGAAGATTTCACAAAAATATTAAAATGCAATTGTATAAAAGTCATAAAGGACATCATATATGCAAGGAAGTCATATTCAATGCCATTCAAAACACATGACATGCAGAATCTCAATCATCCTGGATTTTTAAGCAATTCCTTTTTAGTATATTAGCAATTCAGAAACAGTCAATTCAAGGAAGAAGAGGAAGAAGAAAAAGAAGGAGGAGGAGGTGGAAGAGGAGGAGGAGATAGAGAGGAAGGAAAAGAAGAGAAAGAAGAAGGAGGAGGGAGAGGTGGGGGAGGAAGAAGAAGAAAAGGAGGCGGTGGAGGAGGAGGGGGAAGAGGAGGAAGAAAAGGAGAAGAGAAGAAGGAAGAAGAAGAAGAAGAAGAAGAAGAAGAAGAAGAAGAAGAAGAAGAAGAAGAAGAAGAAGAAGAAGGAGGAGGAGGAGGAGGAGGAGGAGGAGAAGGAGGAGAAGAAGAAGAAGAAGAAGAAGAAGAAGAAGAAGAAGAAGAAGAAGAAGAAGAAGAAGAAGAAGAAGAAGAAGAAGAAGGAAGAGAAGGAGAAGGAGAAGAAAAGGAGGAAGAAGGAGAAAGAGGAGAAGGGGCAGGGAAGGAGAAGAAGAAGAAGAAGGAGAAGAAGAAGAAGAAGAAGAAGAAGAAGAAGAAGAAGAAGAAGAAGAAGAAGAAGAAGAAGAAGAAGAAGAAGAAGAAGGAGAAGAAGGAGGAGGAGAGGGGGGGAGGGGGAGGGGGGGAGGAGGGGGGGGAGGGGGAGGAGGGACATTAAGTCTTGCAGGAGATAGGAGGGAGTAGGCCTCCCATGCTAGGAAATAGGGTTACACCTAGAAATGTGCCTGTTTCATATATAAACTCAATATTATGCCTTTGCAATAACCTTTGCTCGATGCAGATATTAAAACTTCATAGTTTGAACATGTTTTTGTACAATTGAATAAACAAAGAATATTATTTATAAGACTCCCCAGAGGAAAGGCTTAATATCTCTTCATTATTCAAGATGTGTGACTTAAATTATTTTTTCAGGCCTCCAAATGAACACGATTGCTGGTCTTTCTGACATTCGTGGAGGTCAGAATATGATACTGGAAGCGAAAGCTAGAGCTGACTCCCAGAAAAAGAATGATATTGTTGCTTTTGTGGGGAGGGAAATTTGGGGATCATTCTGTGGCATTTTTAGATTTCCCATTTTGTTCACTGTGTCATAAAGTGAGCAGAAGAGTTTGGGGGCTTCCTTTAATGACAACAAAGGAAAAGGAAATTGAGGTGCTCTGCCAGCCCTGCGGCCTGGCTTGGGAGGCAGAAGGCACAGAGTTTGGACAGGGAGAGGGTACAGAAAGGGCAGGGAAGTAAGAGCAAAATGGTGGTGGTGCTGGGCAGCAGCTGGGAATTGGCAGGCAGCGAGAAGGTGTTTGGTAAGTACCTGCTGCCTTCCATTTGTCCTTCCTATGTCTCTTCCTGCTTCTCTGACTGTTTTCTTTGTGTCCTGGCTTGTCCTTCATTGACTGCATATGATTTGTGGCCTGGACTCTTGTTCATCTCCTGTTCCCTCCCACATGGAGAATGCCTATTAGACTCCAGAGAGCTGAAGAATGAATGAATGACAAGAATTCCTGGTGGACACTTACTTACTATATTTTAGAGCATCTGGCCCAAAATAGATGATCAATGTGAGATACCAATATACAGCCCTTGTCCATACACAGTTTACTTCCCTGCATAGTTTTGAGGGTATGTGGTTAAGCAAGTTGACAAAATGGGGTTTATGAGAAATACAAAATGGCACCTGGGACGTTTTCAGATGATGCACTGAACTGACCATCTGGGCGTTAATTAAACTCAATTCCTCAGCTCTTAAAGGGAAAACTGGCCACCAGGATTAAAGCTTCATAATTTGTCAATTGCCCATGATTGATCTGAAACTATTCAATTTAATCAATTATAAAGGCATGTTCTTTATTACGCACAATATATAATCTGCCCTTCAGATATTTTCAGTCCACAAAGGGAGAGATGTTTTCCAACTTATTTTCATTTTAAAGAAGACCTGGGAGGATACATTTCAGGATTTTGTTGGACTTGAATCTGCCCCCCCCCACTCTGTTGTCTTTGTGCACACACATAATCTCTTTTATAAATCCCTGCTCTTACATCTGTTAACTGAGGCAGGGGTCCTCACTCCCATGTTTGACACCATCTTTTCTTCTAAGGTCTTTATTGTGGCTTTCTTATCTGGCATAAGTCCATATTTCTTCAACTTTTGGTCTTTCCCAGAAACCGCCTTCTATTGACAAAGGAGGAAAATTGGCAAGGAACTCAAAACATATTCAAGACATCCACATTTGAAATTTCACTTGGTGTCGTCACTTCTTTTCTTTGCACCTGGCTTTGCCCTTTGCATCAATGAGGGGGTCAGAATAGACCTGCCCAGGGTTCATTTCTGCTCCACTACCACCATCCTTCTACCGTGGAAAGCTCCTTCAAGAGAGCTTGCTTCTTTCAGGGGTTTCCTATCTGAACGTTTCAACAACTGAATCTTTTCTGTCAGTTTTTTGGGGAAAAAATAAGCCATATTTCTTGACAATCAGAAAAAAAGTATTCTAAAAATATCTCTGATTATTTCTCTGCCCTCTTGTTGGGATGGCAACTATTGGGAATGAAAACAGAAGATGGCAATCCCATCAGAGGATCTGAATTTACTTGTTCCCTCCTTATAACTCTGAGCAGGTCGTGTGACCTTTATTTTTTGCTTTTTCTCCTCTCAAAATGTAGAAACAGTGCTTGCCCTGGCCTCTTGCAGAGTAATTTTTGGATGATCCCAAAGAAGGATTGCGCCAAGACGGTCCACAGCCCAGGGTCACTTAAGTGACAGTAGCTGTCTCCAGTCTGCATCTCTACAATCTGTGCATTATTTGGCTCCAAGTGGGATCATTGGAAGTCACACATTTGGTCATACCCTTTCCTGGACACCCCCCCCCACCTTCAGGATGGCAGCTGCTCCTCTTCCATCCCCAGCTTCATCTCCTACATCTTCCCAATCCAACAAGGACCCTGCTCCCCAGCCACAGAACCATCTTGTGCTCTGGACAATGCCATGGTCTGTATACTTCTGAGGTTTTCTTAGGCTTTATCTCTGCCTGTCATCTCCTTTCCCACTCTTCCCATCTGGTTAAATACTTCTTTTACTTTTAGTGACTTAGTTTGATGCTTTTTTTAAAAAAAGATTTTATTTATTTATTTCAGAGAGAATGAGTGAGAGAGAGAGCATGAGAGAGGAGAAGGTCAGAGGGAGAAGCAGACTCCCCAAGGAGCTGGGAGCCCGATGCCGGACTCGATCCTGGAAGTCTGGGATCATGACCTGAGCTGAAGGCAGTCGCTCAACCAACTGAGCCACCCAGACACTCCTAGTGACTTAGTTTGTAAAAGACATACTGCCCACCTTTTTATGTAAACAAGAAAAAGAAGACACTACAAATCCAGTTGAAGTTTCCTGTTCCTCCTCACTGATCTCACTTCTTTATCTTCCCAGAAGTAAACACTCTCCCCAGTATGGTGACTATCAGTCCCTTGAGTAGTTTTTATAAATGTCTAAACATGCATGTTGCCATAAAATATATTGTGTTAAGCATTATTTTTTAATTTATATAGATGCTGTCATAGTACATGCCTATTTTTGCAACTGTTTTTCATTGAATACAAGGGCAGAATCTCTACAAGAGACCAAAAGGTCAAAATGTCTGAAAACCAAATTTTTTCTCCATATTGTGTTTGGCAGAAAAAAATCTACCTTTACCTGAACCCATTAGGTGGCAAAACATGATTGGAATTGATGTGTAGCTGTTCAACATTCATATATTTTTTTCTATAGAAGGATTAGTATGTTTGTTTTCATACTGCTGGCTCCAATTCTGCTGAGGATGTTATTAAAATAGAGATATATGTCTCTCAGAATTTTTTTAAAAAATGCTAAAACACATCTGGTCTCAACAAAGTTTTGGAAAACGAATTTGGACTGGGGTGTTTTTGACATCGGTCAATTCATGAAGCTCTGGTGCATTAGTTTAACAGTTTCACCAGCACGGTAATATGACAACGTATGATATGGCTCAATTTACTTATTCAGTCTCTGGTTCATGAACATTTAGGGTAGTTCCAATTTTTGACAATTTTGAACAGTGCTACAATATAACTCTTGTACATGAATCCTTGTGCAATGAACAGAAATGGTCTAAAAATAGAAGTGCTGATGCATAGGATATATGCTTTAATAGTTTTCTTAGCTATTACCAATTGTTCTCCAAAATGGCTCTTCCAATAGAGGGATGAGCAGGTAGGACACAACACGGAAAGCTCCTGTGTTCCTCATTCTTCCAAATATTTGGGATCTGTGATTTAGGAAATGGTCAACATTTCTATACTCTCCAAACATACTCAAAATGAGCACTTACTCCCTAATTCTGAGGGCACAAGTGTCTATATTTTCCGTTATATCACACTCAGTAATTATGTTGTTTAAATATTCTAAATCTTTATTATTTTGTCCCTGAGACATCAATTGTGAGAGAGGCATATTAATTTCTCCTGCTGTGATGTTAGATTCTTCAGCTTTTTATTGCAATTCTGTCATTTTTGTTATATAATTTGAGGATATATAATTGGATATATGTAAGTTCTGAATTGCAATACCTTCCTGATACATTCTTGTTCCCTAGAATGTGTTTGGACTTCAATTTATTTTCTTGATATTAAAATAGTTACACCATCTTCTTTTGGTTAGTTTTGCCTGATATATATTTTCTCAACCTTTTACTTCCAAGTTTAATAAGACATTATGTTTCTCTCTCTCTCATCCAATCTTATAACTTATCTTTGAATCTGGAAAGTTAAACATTTACATTTATTATGATGACTGATGTATTTGGATTTATTTATAATTTCTTATTTTATGTATTCCATTTTTTTCATTTTTTCTTTCTGTCTTTTTATTGGATTGATGAAATATTTTCTATTTCCTTTTACTCCCTATGAGCTGTAACTTAACCATTCTATTGCCATTTTTTAAGATTTTAAGATTTTATTTATTTGACAGAGAGAGACACAGCAAGAGAGGGAACACAGTGAAGAGTGGGAGAGGGAGAGGGAGAGGCAGAAGCAGGCTTTCCACTGAGCAGGGAGCCCAATGCAGGGCTCGATCCCAAGACTCTGGGATCATGAGCTGAGCCGAAAGCAGATGCTTAATGACTAAGCCACCCAGGTGCCCTATTGCCATGTTTATATAATATTTTATTTTTGATCAAACACTCAAAAAAAAAAAAAAAAAACCAAACCCCATAGTATCTTTCCTCACTTCTGGATTAAGAGAAAGATCCTCCTTTTAAATATTATTATTTAAAATGTTAATGCCTCATTATTTCTGGATTGTGTATGTGTGTCTGTACATGTGTGTCTTTCTGACTTGTCCCTGTTATTCTTCCAGCAAGGTACTGTTTCTCGTGTATTCTCATTTTTCTGAAAAGGTATTTATATCACCTTTACAGTTGCGTGACAGTTTGGCTGGCTATAGAATTCTTGACAGACTCTTCCTCTTTCCCGTAATTTAAAGATACGATTAACCTGTTCTCTGCTCTGACTCAGTTCACTGCTACTATTGCTGGTTACCCAGGTCATACAATGTCTTTCCTCCGGCTGACAAATTCATCTGATTTGAGTCTGCCGTTTGACTTATCCCTTGAGTTTTTAATCTCACAATTCGGATTTTTCACTTTTGTAATTTATGTTTGGTTCCTTGTTACATTTTCTGTTCTTTTTATGAGTATCTATCTATTTCTTTTGGTTTTTGAATCTTTATTTTTCTCAGTTAACTATTTTTTGAACTTTATCAGAATTTTTTTTTACTGAATTTCCTTAATATACTGTCTGTCCTGTGACAAAGATGGCACTTCCCAATAATACCAAAATAATTCTTCATTTGTTTGATCTCACATCACGCATGTACAATTCTCTCAGAACCACGCATTCCTATGCCATTGTCAACCACATAGTTAGTAAGCAAGTTAAGATTTTACTTATGGTTGTATTTAACCTTGTACCGTCCCCACTTTATTTTAGACCTTTGTATGTATTACATCTATATACTTGAAATAATATTACCGTTTCTGTGCTCAATGTTTGTTCATATTTTAAATAATTTAAATGGGTAAAAACACTATATTATACACCCAGATATTTACCATTTCTGCAGTTCCAAGATTTCCTCTTACAGCAATCATTTGCTGTCACTATAAACAATTTCTTTTAGCAATCACTTATAAGAAAAATTAACCAATGACACATTCTCTTAGTTTACCTTTATCTGGGAATATTTCTATTTTGTCTTTATTCCTTGTGGATGTTTTTATTAGATATAAAATTGGGGGCAGATAGTTCTTTCAACAGCTTAAAAATGGTGTACTGTTTTCTGGTTCCAACAGAATTCCAGAGTGTGACATAATGAAATATATAGAACTCTGTACCTTTGAAACTAGAGACTAAAAGTTGCCTGTGATTTCTGATGGAAAATTCAGGCATTTTGATTTTTTTTTTATATAATTGTTTCCCCCTCTAATTGCTCTAGACATATTTTTTCTTTTTGGTAATTTATCTTCAGTTTTCAGCATTTTATTTTGTTTTGTTTTTTTCTTTTTGTTGTTTGTTAGCTTTTCTCCTGTTAATCTATTCAAGTTTTTATTTAAATTCCAGTTACTTAACATACAGTGTAATATTAGTTTCAGGTGTTCAACAGAATGATTCAACACTTCCATACAACATCCAGTGCTCGTAAGGACAGGAACACTCCTTAAACCCCACCCCTTATTTCCTCCATCCTCCTACACCCCTTCCCCTGGTAACCAACAATTTTGTTATCTATAGTTAAGAATCTGTTTTTTTCGGTTTGTCTCTCTTTTTTCTTTTGTTCACTGGTTTTGTTTCTTAAATTCCACATGTGAGTGAGATCATATAGCATTTGTCTTTGACTGACTTATTTTGCTTAGAATAATACTTTTTAGCTCCATCCACATTGTTGCAAATGGAAAGATTTCATTCTTTTTGATGGTTGAGTAACACACACACACATAAATGTATATTTATATACCACAACTTCTTTATCCATCCATCAGTTGATGGACACTTGAGCTGTTTTCATATTAGGGGTATTATAGATAATGCTGTTATGAAACATTGGGGTGCATGTATCCCTTTGAATTAGTCTTTTTTATTCTTTGGTAAATACCTAGTAGTACAGGGTGCCTGGGTGGCTCAGTGGGTTAAGCCTCTGCCCTCAGGTCATGAGGCTATTATTATAGATAATGCTGTTATGAAACATTGGGGCGCATGTATCCCTTTGAATTAGTCTTTTTTATTCTTTGGTAAATACCTAGTAGTACAGGGTGCCTGGGTGGCTCAGTGGGTTAAGCCTCTGCCCTCGGGTCATGAGGCCAAAGCTCCGCTTTGGGTTCCCTGCTCAGCTGGGATCCTGCTACTCCCTGTCTCTCTCTATCTGCCTCTCTGCCTACTTGTGATCTCTGTCTATCAAATAAATAAAATCTTAAAAAAAAACCTAGTAGTACAAATGTGGGAAAATGGGTAGTACTATTTTTGGATTTTGAGGAAACTCCATATTGTTTTCTAGAGTGGTTGCACCATCTTACATTCCCACCAACAGTGTAAGAGGTTTCCCCTTTCCCCACATTCTTGCCAATACCTGTTATTTCTTGTGTTGTTGATTTTAGCCATTCTGACAGGTGTGAGGTGATATTTCATTGTAGTTCTGATTTGTATTTCCCTGTTGATCAATGATGTTGACTATCCTTTCATGTGTCTTTTGATCATCTTTATGTCTTCTTTGGGGAAAAAAAATTATTCATGTCTTCTGCCCATTTTTAAACTGGGTTATTCATTTTTGGGTATTGAATTTAAGTTCAGTTTTTAGCATTGTAAACCATATTTCCATGCATGATTTCCTTTCATCTTGTCTTGTTTTAGTTTTGCTGGACTTCCTGAATGTAGAAATGTAGGTCTCAAAACTAAGGGTGATTTTATAGCCAATGTTTCTTTTTATTTCTACACCTATTTCTCTTCTTCTAGGCTTCCAAAGACATGAAATCAGAGCCTTAAAACTTTTCCATGGGTCCCTGTGCCTCTGCTCATTTAAAAAAAATATTTATTTATTCATTTAAGAGTGAAAGAGAGAGAAAGGGGACGAGAGAGCACATGAGCAGGGGGAGGGGCTGAGAGAGAGAATCCATTAGCAGAATCCCCACTGAGCACGAGACCCAATGTAAGGCTTGATTTCATGACCCTGAGATCATGACCTGAGCTGAAATCGAGAGTCAGGTGCTTAATGAGCTGAGCCCCCCAGGTGTCCCTCTTCTAATTTTTAAATTCTTCTCTCTGTTGTTCAGACTGTGTAATTTCTACCCATTTTCAAATACACCAATTGTTTCCTATTCTTTCTCCATTCTACTACTGAGACCACTGAAGGAGTTCTTTTATTTTCTATATTGAATTGGTCAGTTCTAAAATGTCCATTCTTTCCTTTTTATTGTTTCTATTTTTCTGTTCATCCATCTTTGCACTTATCGTTTCAGTTGTTTCAAGAGTGTTCATCTTCGCTTCAGGGATGTTATTTTAATAGCTGCTTAATGCTTAGATGTTTTTGTTTGCTTGTTTGTGTTGCTTTTGTATATCAAACAATTTTGGAGGGTCTCGTGGGCACTTTGAATATTATTTCACAAGACTCTGGATTCTGCTAAAGTCCCCTGAACGAGATTGATTTTTGTTTCAACAGACAATCGCGTGATTCAACTGAACCTGCAAGTTCCATCCCACCTTCTGTGGTTGGTGTTGCTTATGTCAGTTAAGTGTTCAAAGTCTTTGCTCTCGTGTTTGGATCTGCCTGCACACGTACCACCCAGGGCTTAGTCTGGGATTTAGTCTATGGTTTATTTCACAGTCCGATTCCTAGAGCCTTTGCTATGCGTTTTTGGCTCTGCCTCACCCAAGAGCTTCCCAGGAGTGAATCCTGGGTTTGGGCGAGTTTGTACATAGAAAACAGGTGTCCCATTCTCAGATCTCAGAGTTTTCTCCACCAAGAAACAGTGGCCCTCCAGGGGCCACTCTTCCCAGTCCCTCTGGCCAGAAAGACAGGTTTCTTTCTAGAGGTTAACCTTGCCAGGTTGTTGGCTAATTCCATGTGGCTGGAATTTAGTTCACAGGGGTGAGAAAAGAAACAGAGGGTTTTCTCCAAACTACAGGGACCTGTAGTCTTAGCACCCCCTTGGCAGAGAGCAGGGTCTCATGTTAGGGTTTTAGATGTCTAGGATGGGATGCTGCTTTGGTGGCTGTGCAGTTCTGCTTCTGAGGTTGTCCTCAGAACATGATTGGGAGAGAAGAATATATTGTTGGGAAGAGGAGTGAAAATTTCTCCCATACGCTCTGACATGTGGGAGTTCACTATCTGTCTTTTGGCTAGAAATAAAGGGTTTCCACCGGGGTAGATTTTTTTGTTTGTTAGTTTGTTTTGTTTTGTTTTGTTTTTCCATGCCCACCGCACATCTGATGATGAGATCCATCCTTGAATCTAAGCAGGGAGATGAAAGAAGGGGGTGGGTATTTGCAAATATCATTCTTGTCATGGAAAAATTATTCACACGTTCACTTTAGCTTATAACCCCCTGTTACTGTTCAGTTTCTAGAATCTTCAGGTAGTTTTATTTGTGTTCTGTTAAAAATTTTAATTGCTATCAGACTATAGTTGACTTATTCCATGTTAGTCTGGAAATGGGAAAAAGACTAATTTATATGACATGTTTAGAAATTGCTTTGAGAAGTTTTGATCTAATTTTGCTTTTAACTATATAAAATATTGCTGTGGCTCCAAAGGAAAAATGACAGAACAGAGTTGTTTGGGTCAACCTGTGTCCCCTTCAAATCCATATGTTGGAGCCTTTATCCCCAGTGCGTCAGAATGTGACTGTATCTGGAGCCAGAGATTTTAAAAAGGCGACTAAATTAACATGAGGTCATGAGCTTTGTCCCTAATCCACTTTGACTGACACCCTTGGGAAGAAGTTTGGACCCAGAGAGACCATGAGGGGTGTGTCTACACTGAGAGATGATCATGGAGAGACAGGAGGAAGGTGCTCTCTGCAAGGAGAGAAGCCTCAAGAAACCAAATCTACTGACATTTTGACTTGGACTTCCAGCCTCCAGAGCTGTGAGACAGCACACTTCTGTTCTACCCTGTCCTACTTCGTTATGGTCACCCTAGCAAACTGGTATAAAAAAACAAAAACAAAAACAAAAAACCCCTCATTCTTAGCTTCCTTTCCTGCCCATTCCGCATCTCCTCAGTGTTTCTACTACTTGCCTTCCTACCTGCCATGATCGTCCATCAAGATTTGTCTCTTCTTCATTTGCAACAACATCACAAATTTGTTTTTTTTTTTTTCATTTTTTTTTCTTTTTTTCTTTTTATGAGATCATGGACACAAGTTTTTATTTTGTTTTATTTATTTTTATTTTTTGTTCTTATATATTCTCAGATAGCTAACGTATAGTACATCACTGGTTTTTGATGTCGTGTTCAGTAATAAATTAGTTGTGTATATAACACCCAGTGCTCATCACAACCTGTGCCCTCCTTAATACCCATCACCTGACTACCTCATCCTCCCAGTCCCTCCCTTCTGTAATCCTCAGTTTGTTTCCTGGAATCCAGAGTCTTTCATGATTTGTCTCCCTCTCTGGTTTCTTTCCAAAGATATAGATGTACTGAGAAGAAGGGGCACCTGCACCCTAAAGTTCATTGCCAATGTCCACAATAGCCAAGTTGTGGAAGGAGCCGAGATGCCCTTCAACAGATGAACGGATAAAGAAGATGTGGTACATATATGCATTGGAATATTACGCAGCCATCAGAAAGGATGAATACCCACCATTTGCATCGACATGGGTGGGACTAGAGAGCGTTACGCTAAGTGAAATAAGTCAAATTTGGTAATGTTATGCCTAATTTTATCTGTGAAGGCACTATTAAGACAGGTGAGCAGGAGAGCTGGCCTTTGACACAAGGCTACACAGCCCAAATGCTTCCTGCCACATGGCACTGCTAAGTAAAACTTGCACGGAAACCCGGAGAAGAGGGTAAATGAACAGCACAAGATTCCCCTCATTCTCATGCAACGGCAGCTCAAAAGCTTAAGAGTAATAAAAATATGTCATTTTAATTCACCAATCCTTTATTTTTTCCCCCTAAACTGTGGCTCATGCAGGAAAGGTGGTGCAAATCCCTTCCCGAAAAATTTTGACAAACTCGAAGCACCGCTGAGAAATGTGAAGGGCTCTCAGCGGGACCTTGTGATTCTGAACATTAATACAAAGCCATTCCGTACAATACAATACAACTTGATTTTGTATGGCACCCCATTCAAGTAGGAACCCCAATGGAAGCTTACACATCCTGTTTTTCATCAGATTTGAGTGATTTAATTTCAAACACACAACCACTTTTGCCTAATGCAACCTGCATTTGAAGAAAGGTTCCTTCGTGAGAGAATGACAGGGGTTTTATTCTGACTCTGACTCAAAAGACCGTATTTTGCCTCTGATGAGGGTACATAAATACCACCTAGGGGAGGGTGAGTGATGGATGGCATGCGATTTTCCATTTTGCCCCTCTATGAAGTACTTACGTGCCAAAATTATAGTATTGAATAACAACAAAAAAATACCAAAAATGCCTTAGGATTTTTTTTTTCTTTTTTCCTTTGGAAAAAAAAAAAGTTCTGTTTATCCTCCCATGACAGAAAGGCAGCTTGGTAAAGTGAAGTTAACAGGGAATTGAGATTCTTGGCTTTTGCCTTAGGGTCTGCCAACTAAGTGACCAACATTGTGTCCTGCACAGCTTCTCATCCCTTGCGTTTAGTTTCCAAACCCTAGAGAAGGAAAGGTCCATGCTTTGGCTTATGCCCTCCCTGTCACTCCTGTTTATTAACAGAGATCCTTGCTGAGCTTCTACTTAGGTTTGGTCTCTGTGTGCTTAGGAGAACCCAGTTAGGAGAACCCACTGATCCATTACACTTAGGCTACAGACACTCAAAGTGAAGTTTCTGTTTGAGCAGACATTTTGAGCTAAAGATCATGTTTGGGAATCGGGAGAGGAGGGTTAGGATTAACACATGGGGCTGATAGCAGAAATAGAGCTTCCTTATCCTGACAGTTTGGCTTTCTTTATAGGTGACCAAAAAGACTAAATGAACAGCAGTGAGGCAGCCTCTTAACAGGCAGATGTGCCTATTAATCCGGAGCATGAATCACACAGATAAGAAGTAGCAGGGCTAGCATTTGACCTTAGTCGGTCTTGTTCTGGTATAAGCCTGCTTAGACACAATGCTATTTTACCTTACAATTTAAGGTAGAACATTTCTGCCTCCAGTTCTGCTTCCTTAGACTCTCTTAGTGTTACTGATTTCCTCCCATAACTGTATACCTTAAGGCTGGAGAAGCAGCGGACTCTCTTCTGAAAACCCTCTCCCTCCCACACCCTGCCAGTGCAGCCGTGGCGAAGATCCTTAGAGCTGGGCAATGTGCATGCATACGCTCTGCCCTTTGGTCTGCATCATTCAGACACAGGAATGACTGGTTGTATTTACCCTACAGGAAATCTATGAATTCTGTTCAACTGTTACTTGGTCTTCTTCCCTAGAATCCTAATTCTCTCCATGACTATGGAGCAGGACAGCAGGTGACCTGCCTGATGACCTTGTTTCCTTAAGTGAAGCTGAGTATCAATTGCCTTCATTAACAGATAAAGGGTAGATGGAGACTCTGCAGAGCCTTTTAGCCCCACTGATTTTGATCCCTTCTCGCCAGTCCCAGGCTGTGCCTGCTGACTCAAGCCCTTGCCTAGATCCTGACCCTTGGATGAAGCAACCTTGTATGGCTCCATGACCATGCTTGTTGTCTCTTGTTTTCGCAGGCTTTGGTCCTTAGCACTTTACACATGGCTGTTGGCTCAATCCCAAATCTCATTCCAGCTTATTTGCCTTCTGGCTGCTTTTAGCAAAATACCAACATCCCAACTGGGCCCAGCAACTTAGAATCCAATCCAAGCCACTGGCCCACTCTACCTCTGATCCCTACAGATGGGGTATTATCCTTAGATAATACCTCCTAACTGTCATCCTAATAATCTTCCAAGAATTAATCCTAAATATTTGACAAGAGGAAAGTTAAAAACACTGACCTAAGAGACTCCCTTTTGGGAATTGTGTGCTTTTTTCCCAACACCAACAACCAATATTTCAATTCTCCAACACCAATTGGGTGTCCAATAATTCGATTCAATTCTGACACTGACTATCTAAAGTTAGTGCAGATCCCACAGAGTAAGGGCTCAGTCCCACAAGACTGCCCTCATTTTAGATGCCAGCTGCAAGTGCAACCCCAGACCACCCACACTTCTATCCAGCTAACTACAAATGTGTGGGTTCCCACAACCCCCTACTCAGTTCCATAATCTGCTAGAACAACTTACAGAAGTCAAGAAAGCATTCATGATTACTGATTTCTTATAAAGGATACAACATAAAAGTAGACAGATGCATCAGAAAGGGTTTTGGGGGAGGGTTGCAATATGTAGTATAGAGTTTTCATGCTCTTTTAGTGTGGTCCATCTTCCCAACACATCCTTATCTTCACCAACTCAGAAGTTCCCCTAACCCTATCCTTTAGAAGTTTTTAGAGCGCGTCAGTGTATAGATGTGATTGATTAAACCATTAGCCATTGTGACCTGACTCAGTCTTCAGCTCCTGTCTCTTCTAGGGGAAGTCAAGGGGTGGGCTGAGGGTCTCAAACCTTAATCGCAACAAGTCCCCCATATTGAAGCTATGTAGTCTTCCTCAGCTCCCGAGTCATCTCAGTAAAATATAAAAGACATTCATCACTCAGGTGGGTTTTAGGAGCATTATTTTAGGAATCGGGACAAAAACCAATTTTTTTTTTAAAAAGCAACATTGTTATACCACAGAAACCTAATAAATGTTTAAACTTATGATGAATTAAAGCTAGCCAAGATTCCAGAGAGGAACCTATGTCATTGGTCAGAGGAGAAATGCTTCTCCAATCTGTTGGACCCTGGGGCAGCAAGAACCAACAAGGGGTTCAGTGGAGGATCAAGAACAGTTGCATTGAACACAGAGATACTGGCAGTCCCCAAGAGTTCCTGAGGACCTATTATATATCACGTGCTAGTCAAAGCTGTGAGATTACACCTGGGAGCAAGATAAAGCACCTGTCCTCCAGCAGCGATGGTCTAGTTGCAGGAGACATGAAATTCTCATGCTGTGTCTTTAGGTTGTCCTAGGAGACTCCTTCCAGCTGCAGGGTGAGGCATCTCAGAAGGAAAATGTGGTTGAAAGGAACAGGTGCCACAGGGAAGTGCCAAGAATTGAAAAAGAATGTACCAAATCCATTAAGTGGACCTAATGGGAAGAAATAGGGTGAGTGACCTCACTATGGGACTTGGAAGTCCAAGATCTGTATCTCAGTTACTTCTACCAGAGAACCCAAGCCACAGGAAGCCCACATGAACTTGGACCCCTTTGAAAATCACTGGCACCCTTTAAGGTCACTACTGAGGAAAGAGGGACACCAATCCCACCATCTGTCCAGATCTCGTACCCTCTTCCTGTTGTCACATCACTGAAAGCACACTGACTGACCTGTGGATTTTTCCTTCAACAAATCAAGCACATTCTTGACTTAGGACATTTGAACCAGATGTTCCCTTCCAAAACTCTTTCTTCCAATATTGAAGTAGTTCACTCCCACATGCATTTAGATCTTAACTCAAGCGTAGCTCAGAGTGGTGGCATTCTCTGCCTACTGTGTATCAGATATACTTTCCTTCCCCACACAATGTATTTCTACACTCTCACTGTGGGCTTCCTTTTCCTATTACAACTTGATTTATATCTGTTTGCACCATCTCCCTATTTCTAAGACAACTTTACCTGAAAAGTTCTTTGATTATTTTATTTATGACAAGTACCTAACACAATGTACTTACCTATTTGATAAAGACAGTTGTTTGAATACATACAGATAGTTGTGTTCTATGCAGTGTGACTCTGGAACTCTGGTCAAAGATGACTGGACTAAAGAAGGAACAATGGCTTCTTACAGCGAGTTCACAGGGTGGCTGGTGGACTGAGAGCTTTGACCCACTGGAGCTATGTACCCGTCACATCTTTTGTCTTTTGGATTGAAATGAGAGGTAATGAGGCAGAGGCCACTGGGACAGGAAGTATTTGTAGAAAGGCAATTGATAGGTCCCATTAGAGTATGGCTGTACAGGTTTCTTCGGCTGAGGACATAAAAAAAGTACTCAAGAGTTCCAGTTCCTGGAAAGCACTGGGTCATGAGGCCCAGAGGTACTGCGGTTTCTGCTCTTTCCAGCTATCTTTTGAACCCATCCAGAGCTTGTACAAGTGGCTGAGAACCCAGTTTTCCTTTTGTAATGTGTCTCCCTGCACTAACCCCTCCATGCTTTGAGTAAATTGAAAAGATCTCTTGTTTCTTGGAAACAAAGAAATCCTAACAACATTTTCATACTTTATGTGGATTTTCAGGCACGGTAATGCCAAGATATGTCTGGGTTACAGAGAGAAGAAAAGGAGAGTCAACGAATAAAGGGAGAAAGTCTAAATTAGAGGGAAGGAAGTTAATGAACACCTCTTGAGGATATACTATTAATTGTGGGTGTAAATGGTCACGTTTGATTTTCACATACACACAGTTAGGATGGTTTGGGATATAAAAAACAAAAAACCCTCTTTGAACTGGTTCTAGAACTCTGAGGCAGCATGCTTTCAGGGGCAGAGAGAGAAGTCTACTCCCCCATGTCACAGCCAACCAATACCTACCCCAAATTCTGGGTTTTTGAATTACTTGTTTCACAGGGGAACAAGATGACCATTAGTGACGATCATGGCTCAAGTACTCTTGAATGTGGGCGTCTTCTCTACCCCTGCAAGTCACAGAAGTTGGATAGGGTAGAATTGGATACTTGAATCAAAGATAGATTCTTTTTTGGAGAAAGGAAGTGAGGAAGGGTGTATTGTCACTATTTCACTGATGAGGAAACTGAACATGATTAAGTATCATGTTCATACAACAGGAATTGACCATTCAACTAACTGACCCCAGGCCAGTCTCTTTTAAACCCTGTAGGTATTGCATAAGGGATAAAGGAGGATAAAGGGATAAAGGGGGCAAGAGAGGAAGGGGCAACAAAAAAAGGAAAAATAGGAAACAGAGAACAAGCAAGAAATAAGGAAGTCACAAGCTTCCTTCCCCAGCAGGCCTTGCTATGCACCCGGGCCAGCTTAAGAACCAGCTGTCACCGTGTGGTTTTCCAGTTCATTACTCCTTGGCATCAGCAAGTTCTCATCTGTGAGAAGAAAACAATGACTTTAAAAGGCTCATAAAGATTCTTGGACATCAACAGAGGCTTCCCCAAACATAATTTCATTACATTTGGAGAAAAGGGAATCTGCTTTTTTCAGAGACAATCTTCACTTCCAGATATGTTAATTTACAAATGAACAGAAAGCAAGTGTCCTGTGGTTGGCTGAACTCCAGATATTAGAGGAAGAAAATAGCTAGAATCATTCAACTAAAGTCAAACATAACAGAGATTTCCATGCCTGACTTTTAAAGAAGCTTCTAGATTTATGATTTCATTCTGAAGTTGGATCTCTTGGTACCTGAGGCTAGTAATATTTTTTTTTAAGATTTTATTTATTTATTTGACAGAGATCACAAGTAGGCAGAGAGGCAGGCAGAGAGAGAGAGGAGGAAGCAGGCTTCCTGCTGAGCAGAGAGTCCGATGCGGGGCTCGATCCCAGAAACCTGGGATCATGACCTGAGCCGAAAGCAGAGGCTTTAACCCACTGAGCCACTCAGGCGCCCCTCTGCTGCAATATCAACGATATTTGGGTGTCCTGGGGTGGTATTGAGTGTGAACTGGGGACTGACAGTGGTGAACGCTGTGGGCCACAGCACCAAGGCCAAAGGTGGTGTTCAATAGCGTGAGCATGTAGTCCTGTTAAGACAGGTGAGTTGGATTCACAAGGTTCTAGACAGCAACATCTGTCTTACTGAATACTCAAAGTCAAGCCTGCAGATGATTTGCTTGTTTGTGGAAGAGTCCCATATCTGATTAGCATTGTGGGAACCTGTATTTCCCAGAAGATATCTGGAAGGAGCTAGGTAGGTGTTGAGGGCCCTTGATAATTATGAAAAGATTCTGGGAAGATTAAGGACACCACTGTCCAGAAGGAATACTTCATATCTAATGCTCGAACTCCTATTATACTACTACATTCATTGGTTGGCAGCCAAATTTTCTTCCAAACACATCTGAATTTGAATCTTAAACATATACATTATTGGATTAATCATGCGCTTCATTTCCCTTAGCTGCATAATGGAGATCACATACCCAACTCATATGATTTCTGGGGGTTGGATTGTTGTCAGGGGTAAAAGAATGGAGTAAGCAAAATGCTTAAAGGTTGAATTATACGTGGAAAATAATAATAATAAGTGTAAAAAACTATCTAATAATTAATGTAATTATTAATAACACCAAAACCTACATATTAGTTTGCTTGTGATGTCATGGCAAAATACTATAGAAGTGAACAGCTTAAGTAACAGAAAGATGTCTCTTACAGTTATGAAAGCTGGAAATCCAAGCTCAAGTTGTCAGCTCACTCAGTTTCTGCTTACGGGCCTCTTCCTAGCTTGCAGATGGCTGCCTTCTTGCTGCATTCTCTCATGGCAGAGACAGGGGGTTTGCGGGGTGGGGAGGAGAGAGAGAGAGTGAGAGGGAGAGAAAGATCTCTTCTGTCTGTTTTTTAAGGGCACTAAATTTTATCAGACCCAGCCTCAGGAACTAACTACTTCCCTTTCTCCTAGTACCATCACAAGAAGGGTTAGGACTTCAACATATGAACTTTGAGAGCATGCAAACATCAGTCTGTGACTATGCATGAGCACACACACACACATCCCTACAATTTTCCTTGACTGAGACAATCAGGTTTTCCAAGGCTTCCAAAGGTCCTTAGTATGGCATCATAAGAGGAAGGATTAATCACATCTAAAAGGGTACACGTGAGCTTATGTTCTCCAGAGTTCCCTCCAGGGATTTGTCAAAGTTTGTGTGATCCACACTGTTTGTGTAAATCTGATCCAAAGTTTGTGTAAATCCATGCTGAATATTCTATAAGCATCACTGCCCAGAAGAAACTTTGGACTGAGAAATGACAGAAGCTCCTTCCCCTGGTAATCCATGCAACTTGTCCTGGGATTGCCATGAAAAGCTTTCATGCTTAAATTGCCTCATTTTATTGGCCAGAGAGTTGTGAAGATCATTCGTTGTGGAGATCACCCCTCCCAAGACCATTGCCATCTTCTTTCGTTTTCTATTATTTAAATTACTAAGTTATTTTCTCCAAGGAAGTGGAGAACCATTTCCAATTCATTTTTAGTTACCTGGCACTTATACCCACAATTCCAACTTTGGTGTCTATGGTAAACATTACTAATATTTCACAAATATCTTTTTACAAAATCAAAAGCAGCCACAACATCATTTAACACAGAGCTCCACACAAACTGCTGCCAATCAACACTTGCAAATCAGTATAAAACCAGTTTCCTATATATGCTGAAGTACCACCTGGTGGGCTTAGATGAAGGGAGCATTCACATCTTTGATATGGTAAAGTCTCAGAAATGTCAAAAATATTTAGGGTACCTGGGTGGCTTTGTCAGTAAAACTGTCTGAAACTTTCATCTCAGGTCTTGGTGTCAGGGTTATAATTTCAAACCCCAAGTTGGGCTCCCTTAAGAAAAAAATCACTGGGAAACCCGTGTGGCTCAGTAAATCAAGAGTCTGACTCTTGACTTTGACTTAGGTCATGATATTAGATTCCTGGATTGATTTGAGCCCTCTGCTGGGCTCTGTGCTGAGTGGAGCTTGCTTAAGATTCTCTCTCTCCCGGGGCACCTGGGTTGCTCAGTGAGTTAAGCCTCTGCCTTCGGCTCAGGTCATGATCTCAGAGTCCTGGGATTGAGCCCCATGTCGGACTCACTGCTCAGTGGAGAGCCTGCTTCCCACTCTTTTCTCTGCCTGCTTCTCTGCCTACTTGTGATCTCTCTCTGTGTCAAATAAATAAATAAAATCTTAAAAAAAAAAAGATTCTCTCTCTCCCTCTCCTTCTACCATTCCCCCTGCTTTCTCTTTCGCTCTCAAATAAATATATGAACATTTAGAGAAAAAGAGAAATTTCAGAAATATTTAGATCAATGGAAAGATCAATGGAAAGATTACAGATGTTAGAATTTGATAATTAATTGAATCCTTATGTGTCACATATAACTCTACAGCTTTGAGTAAGTCAAGACAATCCTTTATGACTTCATTGTCTCATATGATGGTAATAAAAATATTATCTAACTTCAGATATGGTCTCAGGTGATATTGTATGCCAAGCCTCTGGTACAAGATGGAATAAGTATAAATGTTAGCTCTTTTCTACCATAAGCTACTCTCATATCCTGTGTGGGCTATGTTTGCACCCCTGATAAATAATTAATTAAACATTCCTAGAGTTAAAAACCATAACACATAAAACTTTCTGTTAGTATCAATATTTTGAAGAAAGGTCCAATTCTGGAACATCAGAGTATCTTGTATTGGATTTATACTAATGACAATAACAATTACAACACTGAAAGAACATTTTAGAATATTCTGAAGTGTTGGAGAGCATTCAAAACTAGGCAGATATGATTCTTGAAATGAGAGATAAATGAACTTAATTCTACACATAATTAGCTTTTTCTGTGTAGATGTTGGTAAAGAAAACTCAGACATAAAAAAATAGTGTTACTGGGCAAAAGAGAAAGATTGCATGGAGCTCTGGGTGTGGTGAATAAACAATGAATGCTGGAACACAGATAAGAAATAAAATAAAATAAAATGGAAAAAAAAAGAGAGAAAGAAGTTTGAACTTAAGACTGGAAATTGATGGGAATTTGAATGGAATGGAATGACTCACATTTGGAAAGCCCTGAATTCTACATACCAGCTATTTTCTAAATCTTTCACTGTTCCTAAAATTCATATTAAAGAGAAAGGCACCCAGAAATCACCATGAAGCCCAGCAAAAACCAACAGCTGAGAGCTAAAGAACTGTGAAGTTTTAAGCAGTTACTCAGTACTGGGAAGACATAATTTGGAAGTGATGTCTCATCAAATTACAGGAGTTTAGTAAAAACTATGAGTTTTTTACTGAAAACAAAGAAGTACTGTGCTTAAGAACAAAGACTAAATCCAGGGACCAAAGAAACAAAACAAAACAAAGTAAACTGGCACTAGAAAGGCATAAATTCAATCTAAGAAGACCTACTGTAATTTCATTACCTTCCAGGGAAAAAAACAAAACAACCAGAACAACAAAAATCTCAACATTATTATGGGGAACATAACAAAACCCAGAGTGTCTATATGAATCCACAATATCATGTATGCAATAAATATTCCTTAACATACCTAGAAGCAAGGAAATATAGTTAATAATAAAGAGAAAACATAGACAAGAGAAGCAGATGGGCAAATGACTCAGGTATGAGATTCATAGAAGGGACTTTAATACAGATATTATAATTTTCTCAAAGAAATCACAAAAAAATAGCACAAAAGAATCAGTAAATAGTTGAGCATTCTGAGGAAAGACATAAAAGCTATAAGAAATAACCTAATGGGAATTTTAGAATAGAGAAATACAATATATGAAATAATAATGCAATAATGAGCCTAAATATAATTTGAATACATCAGGGAAAGAACCGGTCAGTGGATCAGTAAAATGCGGATTCCAATGGTAAAAGAAAATACTGAAACAATTTTAGCAGAGTTTCAGGAACATGTGGAATGGTATGAAATTGACTACTATGGATGTAATCAAAGTTCCAGAAATAGAGGAGAAAGAAAGAGGTGTAAAAATAAATGAAGAAATAATGACCAGAAGTGTTCAAATTTGGAGAAAAAAAGATCATTCATAGGTCCAGGAGGCTCAGGAAATCATAAGGAGATAACATAGTCAAATTACAAACAATGGATAAGGAGAAAATCCTGAATTATCCAAAGAAAAATATATACTAACTACAGGGGAAGAAATATAAAAATGATGACTAACTTTTAATTAGACATGATGGAGGTCAGGAGGCAGTGAAATTGCATCTTTAAAGTGCTAAAAAAAAATCTGTTGATTCAGAGTTCCATATCCAATAAGAATATTCCCAAAAGTAAAAGTATAATTAAGGTATTTCTTATTAAAAAAAAATCTGAGTAAATTCATCAGCAGCAAACTCACAGAATAGAGATTATGAAACAAATTTCCTCAGGCAGAAGACAATAATATCAGGTTAAAATTCTGATTTACAAAAAGTAATGAGGAGTGCCAAAAGTAGTATACATAAGGCAAAATAAAACTGAACATTTTAAATCAATTTTTAATAACTTCAATAAATAATTGAATGTGTAAAGCAAAAAAAATATACAAATATTGTGACATTTACAACATAAGCAGAAGTAAAATATATGACAATAGCAGCATAAAAATGTGAAAAATATTGCATTATATGTTTCTTACCTTATATTTAGAGTGATATAATACTTGTAAATAGACTGGGAGAAGTTATTGCAACAATAATATGGTAATATTATTATGGTAATATGGTACTATTATATGGTAATATATTATTGGTATGGTAATATGGTAATTTGGTATGGTAATATGGTAATATGGTACTAAATATGGTAATAAAACAACATTAAAATGATTAGAAAATAGATAAATCCAGTGGATGCTAACTAAGAAAAATTGAATCAAAACAATATTCAATTAATTAAAAAGGCAGTTGTGAGGAAGAGAAATAAAACAGATGGGACAAATGGAAAATAAATGGAAATATATTTAAATGTAACCATGCTGATACTTACACTAAATACAAATGGATCAAACATGCCAAATAAAAAGTAAATATTCTTGTAATGGATGAAAAAGCAAAAATCAACCTTATATTTACAAAGAAACCCTTCAAATATAAGACACTAATCTGTTAAAAAGAAATAGATACAAATAAAAATGAAAGAGAAATATTAAAATATGTGAAATACAGCTTAAACAGTGCTCAGAGGAAAATTTATAGTCAATTTCTTATCCTAGAAATAAAATTAATCATCTAAGCTTCCATCTTAGAAAAGTAGAAAAAGAAGAGAAACTCAGCCAAAGGAAGAAGAAGTAAAAACTGAAAGCTGATAAATACATATGAATACCAAGTTCAGAAAAAAAGTAAGACATATTAAAAAAAAAAAAAAAGTAAGACATGTTATAGATTCTTCAGTTCCACGAACATCAAGAGAATAATAAGGAAATAAATGCAATAACTTTCTTGCAATAAATTTGACATTTGGAAGAGACGGGCAGCAATTTTAAAGACAAAACTATGAAAGCTTAGAAAAGGAGGAATAGAAAACTTGACTGTGTCTACATGTATTAAATGAATTGAGTTAAGGAGGGTATATGATCTGATGAGCACTAGGTATTATGCAACTAATGAATCATTGAAAACTGCATCAAAAACTGATGACATACTGTGTGTTGGCTAATTAAATTTATTTGAAAATAAAATAATAAAACAAATAAATAAAATTAACATTTCAAAATTTCCCACAAAGAAAATGTTGGATTCAGATTGTTGCACTAATTAACCTTAACAAATGTTAAGTTCACAATTAACAACTGTATACATGCAGTCTTAGAAAATAGAGAAGTGGGGCATCTGGGTGGCTCAGTGGGTTTACTTAACTAAGTAGCTGCATTCAGCACAGGTCATAATCACAGGGTCCTAGGATTGAGCCCTGCATCATGTTCCCTTGTCAGTGGGGAGCCTGTTTCTCCCTCTCCCTTTGTTGCTCCCCACCCCTTCCCTGATTGTCAAATAAATAAAATCTCAAAAAAAGAAAATAGAGAAGCAAACATTTTTCAATTAATTTTATTATGTCAAAATATCTCTGATAAATAAATCAGACAAAAATATTACCAAAAAGAAATCAGTAACTCAGAAACATAGGTGTAGAAATTCATAATGATTTTTTTTTTTTTGAAAATCAAATCCAGCAATATATAAGAAAGGACAATACAACATGAGCAAGAGGGATTTATTTTAAGAATGCAAGGTTAGTTTAATATTTGAAAACCAATTAATGAAATTTACCACATGCAGGAAAAAGTATTTAAGTAAACTTAGCAGCCACTCATGATTAATTTTTTTTAAAATCTCATAACAAGTTAGAAAGAAAGAAAAGAAACTTCCTTAATCTATAAAGGGCATTTATGAAAATACTCCTATAAGAAGTAAGTAAGTAAGGTAATTCTTACTTAATGAATTATTCATTGTTTTGCAACTAAGATTAGAAATACAATAAGGATGTTCACTTTTGATACTTCTTTTAACATCATACTATTGGTCCTTGCAAACACTGGGCCTGAAAAATAAATAAGGGACATTAAGTTGGGCACACAAGAAGTGAAATTGTCTTTATTCATAGATGACTTGATTGTGCACATCAATAATCTTAAAAAATTTGAAAAACAAATCAAAACCAAAAATACTTGTATTAATGAGTGAATATAGCAAGGTCACCCGATATGAGACCAAAATAAAACTTGTGAATTTCTATATGCTATAAAGAAACAATTAGAAATTGATATTAATATGGAGGACTTTGGGAGATAGAGAGGAGAAGTGAGTAGGGGGAAATTGGAGGGGGAGACTAACAATGAGAGATTGTGGACTCTAAGAAACAAACTGAGGGTATTGGAGGGGAGGGGAGTGGGGGCTTGGGTGAGCCTGTTGGTTGGTATTAAGGAGGTCACGTATTGCATGGAGTGCTGAGTGTGGTGCTTAAACAATGAATTTTGGAACACGGAAAAAAAATTAAATTTAATTTAAAAAAAGAAAATGAAGTTTGAAAATCTATTTTTAATAGCATTAAAAGTCACAAAATAAAAAAAAATATTGTCTGATAACAAGCAAGACATTTACTCTGAAAACTGATGAACATTACTGAGACAGAGACTCAAATGGAGAGATGTACTATACTCATAGAATGGGAAGACCCACTGATGTGTTGATTCTCTTCAGATTGGCTGAGGGATGTAACACACTCTGGATTAAAATTATGGATAATTTTATTATAAAAAATTGACAAGCTGATAAAACTTATATGGAAATGTAAACAATCTTCTTAGAAAATTTTTATTTATTTTTTAAAATTTCTTTTCAGTGTTCCAGAATTCATTGTTTATGCACCACACCCCACGCTCCATGCAAAACAATCTTTAAAGAAAATAATGGAGTAAGAGGGTTCACACTCTAATTATGAACCTTTCTAAGCTACAGTATTCTAATTACTGTGTTATTGGAGTAAGAACAGAAAAATATGAGAGCTCAGTAAGAAATCCAGAAATAGATCCACAAATGTATAGTCAATTGATTTTGGGCCAAGTTATTGCACAATCTAGTGTTGGAAAAAGAAAGTCTTCTCAAGAAATGATGCTAGAACAATCAGACAGTTACATGAGATGATTAAGGGAGCTTACCTCACACTACACACAAAAATTATTTTGAGATGAATACAAGCCAAAAGACTAAATATTCTAGAAGAAAACAAAAGAACAAAGTTGTGATCTTCTTCCTTTGAATACAAAAAAAGACTAAACATGGTGGGTGGGAATCACCAAATTTGACTTTATCTAAATGAATTACTTCTAGTCACCAAAAGAGACCGTTAAGAAAATAAAAAGACAAGCCGCAAAGTGGGAATAAAGCAGTGT
The DNA here is from genome assembly GCF_922984935.1 of Meles meles. Lineage (NCBI taxonomy): Eukaryota > Metazoa > Chordata > Mammalia > Carnivora > Mustelidae > Meles > Meles meles. Next base: position 145,061,988 of record NC_060071.1, on the reverse strand, counting down.
AATACATATATCTGATAAAGGACTTACATCAAGAATATATAAAGAACCTCTGCACATCAAAGTAAAAGATCACAATCCAGTGAAACTGGGCAAGAGGCAAATATCCATTTCACAAACAAGAGGAACATTAGGACAAGAGGACATTAAATGATGCTCAAAATATTTGTCATCTGAGAAACAGATATTAAAACCACAATAAAATCCTCCGTACACACAGAATAACTGAATTTAGATCCCTCACAACTCCAGACAGCAACAAGGATATGTAGAAACTGGATCACATACACTTTGGGAGGAATGTAAAAAGTTAAACCATTATGGGGGGCACCTGGGTGGCTCAGTTGGTTAAACAACTGCCTTTCGCTCAGGTCATGATCCCGGGGTCCTGGGATTGAACCCCGTATCGGGCTCCCAGCTCGATGGGAAGTCTGCTTCTCCCTCTGACCTTCTCCCATCTCAAGCTCTCTCTCACTCTCTCTCTCTGTCAAATAAATAAATAAATAAATAAAAATCTTTAAAAATACAAACAAACAAAAATTGTTTGGGGGAACATTTGAACAGTTTCTTTGTTAAGTTTTCACCTATTCTATGATCTAGCCACTATTCCTAGAGATTTATGCAAGATAAATGATAACATAGGTCAACAAAAAGATATGTGTCAACATTTTCAAAGAAACTTTATTGATGATAGGAAAAAAATAGAAACAATCCCAATGTTTACTATCGTGGCATAGATAAATATAGACTTTGGTATACTCATAGAAAACTATGATAAAAAAACAATAAAAGGGGCGCCTGGGTGGCTCAGTGGATTAAGCCGCTGCCTTCGGCTCAGGTCATGATCTCAGGGTCCTGGGATCGAGCCCCGCATCGGGCTCTCTGCTCCGCAGGGAGCCTGCTTCCTCCTCCCTCTCTGCCTGCCTCTCTGCCTACTTGTGATCTCTCTCTCTGTCAAATAAATAAATAAAATCTTTAAAAAACAACAACAACAACAACAAAAACAATAAAAGACTAATCCAAAAAAAAAAAAAATAAGGCCACTGTGGGGAAATATCAGAAACATTATATTCAGTGAAGGAAACCAGATGTGGAAAAGTAAACAATGCATCATTTCCTTCATAAAAAAAAATTCAAATTTAAGGATTGGCACAAATACACTTGGGAATAGAAATTAGAGTAGCTTTTAAGTGTGAGAATACATGGGACCTGACTGCCAATGATCATGAAAAAATGCTCTGGGGGTTGAAATTTTCCATATCTTCTTTGGTGCATTATTATTATTATTATTAAGCAGACTTCTTGAGGGCTATGTCTGAACCAATCACAGCCTTATTTCTGCCACATTCTATTGGTCAAATGAAGTCATGTTCAGATCTCGAGGGAGAGAAATAGATTCCATCTCTTGATGTGGAGAGTGGCAGGTACATATAAGGGAGGAGGGCCTGCTGCTGGTCTCTTTGGAGAATGTTTCACAGAGTTTAAACGTTTGTTGTATGGGTGTACATAATCATCTCAGTTTATCCAACTCTACTTTTAATATTTGTACATCCTATTGCATCCAAATTCAAGCAGATGCACCATGGAGTCAGCAGGGATGATTTAAGTTCTAGAATATGAAAAAAAAAAAATAGGACAAAGATTCCATGAATGTGTATCAAAGTTCACCTGTTTCCTGAAGATATATTCAGTTAAATTCTTTTTTCCAGGATTGGTTAAAAGGATAAAAGATAGTCTGAACACCAATGAGAAAATTAAAATTGTTAATTTGTTTTCAAGAGTTAAAATGTATTTGTTTTCAAAGAGGTAAAATGTATTATTTAGTTACTTGCACAAACTAATCAAAACTTGTTGTGATTTGAATGTGCTGAGAGAGAGAGGTCTTCTAAGATCCGTCCCGTTTTCCTCCCTTGACTTTCAGGGATGTGGAAGAAGCAACGAAGTCTAGTTGGGGGAAACAGAGGCAAACCGGCAATAAATGGTCTGCACTGAACTCTGCCACTCACTGATTGTTTGAGCTTGGATAAGCAGATTAACTTTTCTGTGACTCAGTTTCCCCAACTGTAAAAGAAACAGCTGATAAAGTTCCATCAGAATTAGAGGGGGTCAGGGTGAAGAGATTAGCATGGTGAGAGTCAGTATGCCGGGCAGTAGGAGTATGACGAGAGGTAAAATACTAAAAAAAAAAAGAAAGAAAAGAAAAGAAAAATAAAATAGACGTCTTGTAACAAAGGAGCTACAGATCTCAACCACACTTGTGGGGTCCTCCCTCCACTGAGGGCACCACAGTCACACACACACAACTGCTCTGTCTCTGAGGCACCCAGAGAACCCCAGTAGATTTTAAATATCTGAATTCTTGTCTTCAGAGGATGGTGTGTAGAAATGCAGATCACCCTAAGAAAGACCTTTATAATTATGAGGGCTATGAAAGAATGGGTTCCCCAGGAAGGCATGAGTCTCTAATCACTGTAGGTATTGAATGAGAGAAGGTATGGTAACGTTTCAAATTTTGCTCCTTAATGTTGCCAGAAGAAAGTGTGCTTGAGATTTGGTTCACTCTCTTACTATGCTTGTGGCTTTGCATAGGTCAGTCTAGTGAATCTCAGTTTCATCACCTGTAGAATGTCAATAACGATCACGTCGAAGCTCTGCCTTCAGAATTAGCGGTGATATATATCAGGTATCTTGTCCTTCGGGGAGGCTCCATGTGCTCATCATCATGATGCTTACTGTTGTGAAAGCCCTACTGTGCATCAAACCCTGTGCAGGAGTTTGCAGCCTGCTGGGCATGCACATGTGACAAGGTCTCATTACATACAGGGTGACAAAAGTTGGGTGAAATGTGGAAGCAATTCTGCAAGTGCAACAAGAAAAAAGCTGCCCGCGTAATTATGAAGTCAAACAAAAAATTAAAAACAAAGAAAGCTCGGTGTATTCGATGATTAGATTTGGAAGATTAGATGGGGTGCCTGGGTGGCTCAGTCGGTTGGGTGTGACTCTTGATTTCAGCTCAGGTCACAACCTCAGGATCATGAGATCAGGTCTCCTTGCTCCCTATGGAGTCTGCTTGAGATTCTCTCCCCCTCTGCCCTCTGCTTCTGCCCGTGGTCACACACTCACGCGTGCTCTCTCTCTACAATAAATAAATAAAATCTTTGAAAAAAATCATCACGACGTTTGAAAATTGCTCTGAGATGTTTATATTTGGCGTGCTTGTAAATGCTGGCTTGGGCTATTGAACCTGGTGTGGTTGTAACAGAAAGAGAACTGACTTTGAAGCCAAAAAGATGATGGTTCGAGTATCGGCCATAGTTTTTTGTCTGTGTGACCTTAGATCATCAGTAGACATATTCTGTGCTTCAGAGTCCCGATGCGTTCAGTGGGAGTAATACGACCTCTCTCAGCACGTGGGTGGGAGCATGATGGGGGCTAATACACAGAAGTCCATTCCGCACAGAGGCAGACATCGCAGCCTCAATGCCTGGTCCCCCTTTTATTAGATGACTTGCAACCGACGGCAGTTAGGTTGCCTTTAGTTCAAGTAATGGAGTAACTAAGAGCGCCTTCAGAACCATCAGAATGTAGTCTTTATCTCACAGAATCAGTCCAAAGCTAGGTGAATACAGTTGATAGATTCAGGGGCTCAATGCCATCAGCAAAAGCCAGGCTTTTCCTGTGGTTCTGCTCAGCCATCCTCCCCTGGTTGGGGGCATCCCTCATCTGCCCCACAAGATGACTAGGGCACCTCCAGACATCATGGCCTTGCACAAAGATATCCAGGAGGAAGGGGATATCCTCCTATGTGTCCGATATGTCTTCTGGTAATGCAGAGGCTTCCCAGTATTTTGGATTCAGGACCCCAAAAAGCGTTTACATGATGTATAGATGTATATATGTATATGTGTTTTTATGTGAGATATATATATATATACACACATATATATAGTTATATACACATATATCATTAGTTTCATTTCTATTGCAGTAATTACATATGTATATATATAAATACATACAAATACATAAATATACATATATACTTACTGCAATAGAAATAAAACTGATAATTTAAAAGCAATTATTTATTTTAAAAATAACAAAAACAAACCCACTATATGTTAATGAAAGTGACATTTTAATGGCAAGCAACCATAGTTTCTAAACCAAAAACTATAGGTTTTATAATTGTTTTTAAATAGTGAAAAGTGGTTTCACCTTTCTTTCTTTCTCCTTCTTTCCTTCCTTCCTTCCTCCCTTCCTCCCTCCCTCTCTTTCTTTTTCTTTCTTTCCACTTCTTTCCTTCCTCCCTTTCTCTCACCCTTCCTCCCCCCGCTTTCTCCTTTCCTCGCTCCTTCCCTCTCTCTTTTCTTTCTCTTTCTGTCTTTCATTCTTTCTTTCAAATCTCTTTAATATCTGGTTCAATAAAACACAGCCACATTCGCCTGCAGGCTCTTGGGAATGCTGTATTGGTTCAAGTATATGATAAAAATCTGGCCTGACACAGATATGCAGATGAGGAAAGGAGAAAAATTTTAGTGGTCTTTCCAGAAAATTCTAGATATTTTTCTTTTCTCCTAAACCAAAATTCAACAACCGGTGTTCTTAAAAATTGCAGTGTGGGGGCGCCTGGGTGGCTCAGTGGGTTAAAGCCTCTGCCTTCGGCTCAGGTCATGATCTCAGGGTCCTGGGATCAAGCCCCGCATCGGGCTCTCTGCTCAGCGGGGAGCCTGCTTCCCTTCCTCTCTCTCTGCCTGCCTCTCTGCCTACTTGTGATCTCTGTCAAATAAATAAAGTCTTTAAAAAAAAAATTGCAGTGTGGATTCTGAAATCATACTGATGAACTTTTCATATTTTGTTTCATTCTCTCTCACACTCTGACCGGATAGTTTACCTATGCATAATCCTATCATGTCGTTCATTGGTTGTTTGAAAAATACTGCTTTACTGAGTTATACAGAACTTCCAAATGTTGACACATTTCATTATACAGTATTTAAAAACAAGTCACTGCTCATCTCATCTTAAAAAAAAAAAAGTCTTTGTCAGGAAGCTGTCAAGCTCATGGTGGAAGGTACATACTTGCAAAAAATTCAAAAAAAAAATTTTTAAGGGTTCAAATTTTGTCATTGGCAACAGATACTTTCAATGGTTGAGCGCTAACGTGGAGGACTCATTGTGGTCATTTTTACAGAAATATCCGCCAAGCACTCGAGTTTAAGGCTGTGGTCTGTCAGTTATTCTTTCAGGTAAAAACAATGAGCCGTGGAAAAAGCTGGTTTGCTTTGCGACTCAGTTGTGCATGGGCTTTCCGGAGTACACGAGCGTGGCAGACGGGCCCTATGCATTCTGCCCAGTTTGTTATGCAGAATAGTAACAAGATTAAACTTGAGGGTCGAAATTCGATAGAACTGATTTTTATGGCTTCATCAAAGATGAAACAAAACAAACCTTTTTTCTTTTAGCTGTGAGTGTGTGGCATTGAATGCGCTGAGCGCGGGGCAGGTGGGTGCCCTGCCCGACGCATGCTGCGGCGCCGGCGGTTTTCCCTCCCTCTTCTGCACCGTCCGCGCCCGTTTCGCACGGCGACAACGAGCACTAGCATCTTGGTATCACGAAACCACGGTGCCGGTTTTGAATCCTGGAAGCGTCCCACTTTGAGAGCCGCTGTGTTACTTACTAGGTAAGAGACGCCAGCTTTATGTAAGCACACGTTCTAAGAGAAGCAGTAAAATTGTATGGCGAAGAGTTGGTTGAATAAATCTCGTTGGAACATCCTCTATCTGGACTTGTGTAACATAAGGCTGCTTGTTTAAAAATATATATAACAATTGATATCTTCTCTTATTAAAATGCTAACAAAATTTTATTGTAGAAATTTTGACATATTAAAAAGCCAGGATAAAAAAAAATTAAACGATGATTCCCCAGCTAGAGATAAACCCTGTTAATATTTTAGCAAGCATCGATTCTTTCTTCCTATGCATTTATAGTACTTTGCAGTCTGCCTTTCTCTCTCTCTTCCTTCCTTCCTTCCTTCTTTCCTTCCTTCTTTTCTCTCTTTCTTTCTTTCTCTCTTTCTTACTTAACATTGTCTCATGAACATTTTTTTCATATCATTAAATATTTATGGACGACATCACTCTAAATTATTCATTTCCCCTCCTGACAGGACATCACATTCTGCCTGCAATGCGGTGGTACCAGGCTGCCTGGCGAGACAGGTTTGAGAACTGGTGGCCTGACATTTTAGGGATTCTTCCTCATGATGACTGCTTTCACTGATGAAGGTGCCGCCCTGAGTCCTTGTGGCCTTTTGGTAACTGCTGGTTACTCATGGACATCTCATGTTCCGGGGGGCATGTCCCTGTCTTCAATTTTTTTTTTTTTTTTAATCCTCACAATCCCTTAGGTTCTGTTACACTTGCCTGGCTGGGCAAGGCATCCTCCAAGTCTTTCTAACACCAGTTTCTCCTTCTTGATGTCTTTCTCATGTTGGTACAAATCATCCCCCTTTAAATGGTATTTTCTCCTCCTCACCTTTAAACGCTGAATTTCCATGATGCCCTTTTGTTCCTATTGCAAACCTAAGCACTGAGGTCGACAATAAGGGTCCCCCACCTGCCTCCGACCTTGATTTTCCTTCTCCTGTTTACCTAGACCCCCACTTCCCTTCAGTCCCCAGAGGACTACAGCACACACTGGGACAGCTTGTGTTTTTCTAAAATTTCCACAACATTTTCAGTTCTCCCAGAAAATTTGTATTGTTCCCCAGAAAAGGTAGGAAAAAATATTTTCCTTCCCTTGAAAGTGGGTGGGGCTTTTGTGGTTACCTTGACTGTGGCTGGAATGACTACTGCATTGGTTCCGAGGCTGAGTTAGAAAAGTAGGGACAATTTCCTCCTGGCTCTCCCTTGGGATATGTATCTTTGGAGCCCTGGGTCAACATCTAAGAAGACTAGCTGTCCTGAAGCCTTCTTGTTGGAGAGACCACATGGAGATAGAGAGAGGATCGGGTGCCTCAAAAGCCTCATCTGTTGCTGGCACCCATTTTTGGAGGCTCCTAGGCCAGTTCTGCAAGCGAGCAAACCTAAGGATTCCAGTTCTTGGTGTGCAACTGACCTGCTGTTCCTGAGTAAAGCAGACACACACTGGCCCCACTGAGCCCTGCCCTCCCCACAAATTTTGTGAGCAAAATAAATGCCATCTTCGCTTAAACCACTGATTTTGGATTTTTTTGGCATGGATTTTAATGCAGTAATGGGTAACCAGAGCATACATCCTGCTCCTTCTTGCCATCCTTCTATAGCAGATAAGAACTCCCTTCTGGACAGTCATCTAACCCCCAGCCCATCTTAAATACTCAGTCCATGTTCTCAGATAAAACCATCCACACATTCTCTTTCCTGGTTCGTTCGTTCGTTCTTTCTTTCTTTCTTTCTTTTTTTTTTTAAGATTTTATTTATTTATTTGACAGACAGAGATCACAAGTAGGCAGAGAGGCAGGCAGAGAGAGAGGGGAGGAAGCTGGCTTCCTGCAGAGCAGAGAGCCCGATGCGGGGCTCAATCCCAGGACTCCGGGATCACGACCTGAGTTGAAGACAGAGACTTTAACCCACTGAGCCCCCCAGGTACCCCTCTCTTTCCCAGTTCTAATAGCCCTGTGTTCCTCAAACAGTTATGCACTTGGTCTGTCTTCTGCCCATGCTTTTATATTTTTATTCTTTTAAAGAAATATTATTGGACTCCTATGAAGTAATGTATTTGATATATGCATGTTAAGAAGCATAATAAAAAATGAGCAATCCCAAGACAGAATATTACCAGTGCCATAATGTATACCTCACCATTGCTCTGTGGATACCCCTCCCAGAGAGTTTTGGATCTACTATACTCCCTTCAAAAATTATCTGTATTTATTCCTAAATGATGCATTTTTTTCATTATTTTGAATCTCATGTAAACAGAGACTTTCTCTCCCTAATAGTCTATAGCTATCACTCCTCAACCTACCTTGTGCTTTAGGATATTGCTATGCTATAGAAATTTGCTCATGGCATGGAAGAATTAACATTGTCAAAATGTCCATACCACCCCAAGCAATCTACAGATTGTTTTATCAAAATACCAACAGCAGGGGCACCTGAATGGCTCAGTTAGTTCAGCAACCGACTCTTGATTTCCACTCAAGTGGGGAGTCTGCTGGAGAGTCTCTCTCTCCCTCTACCCCTCCCTCGGATTGTGCTTGCTCTCTCTTCTTTTCTCTCTAAAATAAATACATAAATTATTTTTTTAAATACCCACAGCATTATTCACAGAACTAGAACAAATAATCTTCAAATTTGTATGGAACAAAGACCCCAAGTACTCAAAGAAATCTTGAAAAAGAAGAACAAAGCTAGAGGAATCACAATCCCAGATCTGAAGATAAACTGTGAAGTTGTAGTAATCTAAACAAAATGGTACAGCACAAAATAGACAAATATAGATCAATGGGACAGGGTAAAGAGCCCATAAATAAACCTACTCATCTATGGTCAATTTATTTATGGCAAAAGAGGCAAGAATACATAATGGAGAAAAGACAGTCTCTTCAAAAAGTGGTGCTGGGAAAACTGGACAGCTTTATGCAAAAGAATGAAACTGGGCCCTTTTCTTACGCCATACACAAAAATAAACTCAAAATGAACTAAAGACCTGAATGTGAAACCTGACACAATAAAAATGCCCCCCACAAAAAAGTAGATGGTAATCTCTGGGACTTGGACCTTAGCAACATATTTATGGATCTGTCTCCTCATGCATGAGAAACAAAAGTAAAAATAAGTTATTGGGTATACACCAGCATAAAAAGGTTTTGGACAGTGAAGGAAACCACCAACAAAATAAAAAGTCAACCTAGTGAATGGGAGAAGATATTTGCAGATGACATATTTGATAAACAGTTACTATCCAAAATATATAAAGAACTCACAGAACTCAACATAAGCAAAAACCAAATAATTCAATTAAAAAATGGGCAGAAGACCTAAGTAGACTTTTTTCAAAAGAAGACAAAAGAAGGCCAACAGACACATGAAAAGATGCTCAACATCACTCATTAGCAAGAAAATGCAAATCAAAACCACAATAAGATATTACTTCCCACCAATCCATAATGGCTGGTATCAAAAAGACAAGAAATAACAAATGTTGGTGAGGATATAGAAAAAAGGAACCCTTGTGCACTGGTCATGGGAATGTACAATGACACAACCATGGGGAAAAGAGTATGGCAGTCCCTTAAAAAATTAAAAATAGAATTACTGCATAATCCAGTAATTCCACTACTGGGTATTTATCCAAAGAAAATGAAAATAGTAACTCAAAATGATATACGCCTCCCTATGTTTATCATAGCATTATTTACAACAGCCAAGTTTTGGAAGGAATCTTAAGTAATCTAAATGTCTCTTGGTAGATAAATGGATAAACAAGAGATGGTATGTATATGTTATTATATATATATTTATTTATATATATTTATATTTACACACATATAAAATATATACCTATACACATATTGGTACATATATTATATATACATATATGTATATATGTAAAATGGTGTTATATATACCATGCTGATGTTATATATGGTGTGTGTGTGTGTGTATAAAATATAATCTCTATATACCTATAATCTATATTATACACACACACACACCATATAATGGAGTATTATGGGATACTGAGTATAATAGAATATTATAATGGAGTATAATATTATAATGGAATATTACTCAACCATAAAAATTATGAGATCTTGCCATTTGCAACAACATGGATGGACCTGAAGGATATTATTCTAAGTGAAATAAGTCAGACCGAGAAAGACAAATATACAATTTCGTTTATATGTCAAGTCTAAACAACAAAACAAACAAAAAACAACAAATAGAAACAGACTCATAAATACAGAGAACAAGCTAGTTATTGCCAGAGTTGGGAAGGGGAGGGGGGATAGTGAAACAGGTGAACCTCTAGTTCTAAAGTAAACAAGTCACAGAGATGAAAAGCACAGCATAGGGAATATAGTCAATAATACTGTAAAAAGATTGTATGGTGGCAGATGGTGACTATATTTATTGTGGTGAGCATAGTATAATGCATATAATTGTCAAATCACTATGCTGTACACTTGAAACTAATATAATATTGTATGTGAACTATACTTCAGTAAAAAAGAGATGTATCTATGTGTGTAGCAGTGATTCTTTTCCCTAGTGCTTAATAATCCATTGGGGGAATATACCTCAGTGTATTTATTTATTGATGGGCACTTGAAGTGGGTCGGGTCCATGGTTTTCGCTACTGTGAAGAGTGTTGAATAAACATTCTTACACATGTCCTAGGTCACAGGTTAAAGAGTATCTATGCCTGAGAATACAATGTAGCATACTTGGAAATGGAAATGTTCAATCTTAGGAGATCATGCCAGATTTCTTACCAAAGCGGTTGTGCCAATTCCACTCCAGTAGAAAGACAGGAATATAATCACCAACAATTGGCATCATGAGTATCTTACTTTTTGTCCTCTAGTAGTTGTAAATGGTCTAATTTATATTAAACTGGTTACAATTTAGACTGAACATCTAAAGATACAGATATACATGAATTATTTTCTAGGTTGGATGTGGAGGAGAATGGTGTACCTGGAGAGGGCATGGAAAATCTGTGGTTTCCCCATACCTTGCGCTGTGGATCTCTTCCACTTCTTATTGATTCATATCCTTTAATAAACTGGTAAACATAAAAAATAAATACGTATTAATATAATGTATTGTTAATTACATATAGCTCAACATATTGTATATAGCATCCATTTAATTATACATGGATATATTATATACATTACTAATTATATGGAGATACTTATTTATCTATGTGTTTTCTATTTTAATTTATCTATTTATGTTTCTTTATTTAGCATTTTCTTTCTTTCAATGGAACTATTCAATGCTTGTATCCACGTTTTTGCTGAATTTTCATATTTTCTTATTAACTTGGATTCAGGTGTCATACATTTTGGATGTGGGTCTTCTGTTTGCTTTGTGCGATTTGACACTCCCAGTTGGTGGCTTCTCTTTTCACTACCCGTCTGGTGCCTTTGGATGAACAGAAATGTTGGGTTTTAATGTAACTGCATCCTTTATGTCACTGTGTCTTTCTTAGTGGAGACTGGAGGGAGGCTTATGTAAGAACCCTCCCCTGCTTGAACCTTATAAAATCATTTTAACATTTTTAATGTGAACACTTACATTTTGGTCTTTGGCATGTGAGGAGTGCTTCTAAGGGAGGCATGCATTATAAAGTAGGAACGCATTTTCATTTTTCCCCATATGAATAATCAAATAATCAACACCATTCATGCGTTGATAATTTCCCCCCAGTTACCCAAAGTGTGTTCCCTGTTAAATTCCAAGTTTTAACATTAGGATCCCTGTCTGGGCTCTTTCTTCTGTTACACTGAACAATTTGCAATATTATATGGTCTTTGTTACTATACATATGCTATAGAACTAGAAGTCTGGTAGGGCAAGCTACCCCACCTGATTACTTTCTCAGAGTAACCTAGATATTTTTAGGCTTTTGTACATCCATATAGATTTTAGCATCAGCTTGCCAAATTCTAGAACAATCTTTTGGAGATTAGATTGGATTGCATTGACTCTATAGATTACCTTGAGAAGATTTAACATTTTAAATGCAGAGCCTTTAAATTGCTAAAAATGATATACCTATCCATTTATTTGGGTCTTTAAAAAGCCTTCAATAAAGTTTTATTTTAATACAGGTACACATCTTTTACAGAATTATTTATATGTATCATATGCTTTTATCACTATTGAAAATAAATAGTACCTTTACTTTTTCTGCTTGAATATAGAAATGCAATTTAAAAATATATTGATTTCATATGTAGCTTTTTCTCTGAACTCTTATTTTTAACAATCCATAGATACTTTAGAGTTTGCTATATTGACGATCATGAGCCATAAAATAATGTTTTTCCTTTCTTTTCTTTCTATATGTTAATCTCTTCCCTTATTCTGTTGGCTGGGATTTATACAGCAATGTGGAATAGAAACAGGAAGTGACATTCTTGTCTTGTTCATAATTTGAAAGACACTCCTAACAATTCAGCATGAAGAATATTTGTCATACATTTTGGGTAGCTGTGTCTTATCCCATTAAAGGAATTCCCTTCTATTCCTTGTTTGCAAATAGCTTTTTAAAAAAATCATCCATGGGCTTTATTATTTACATTTCATGCCTGTACCATATAACCTTTTGCAAATGACTTTTTTCACCAAGGTTAATGCCTTTGAGATACACGTATGTTGTTGTGGGCACCAAGATTTCAGTCCTTTTGACTGTTGAGGAGCATTCCACTATATGGATGCTTTTACTAGTTTGCTTATACACTCACCCCTGAAGGGCCCTGGGATAGTTTCGAGTTTGGATAATTATGATGAACGGGTCTGCTAAAAACATTCACACGTAGGTTTCTGTGTGCATGTTTTCATTTCTTTGTAGGATTAATACTTGGGAGGGAGGTTGCTAGGTCATGTGGTAAGTATATATAAAACTTCATCAGAAATTGCCAAAGTGTTTTCCAAAACGAACGTGAACTTGTTGGATGAGTATCCAACAGCACATGGGAGACCCCCAGTTGCTGTTCATCCTCCCCAGCGCTTGTTCTTGTTCTAATTGTAGAAATGTGCAGTGGTGTCCCACGTGCTTTTAATTTCCATTTCTCTGTTGATTAATGACGTCAAGCACAGAGTCCTGTGTTTATCCGTCCTTGGTCTAGCCTGTTTTGTGACTGTTCAAGTCTTGTGCCCATTTTTTTAAACTGGATTACGTTCTTACGGTTGAGTTTTGAGAAACTTTACATATTGCAAATACAAGTTTTTTATTTTTGTTTATCTCATTTCCAAGTATCTCTCCGAGTCTGTTGTCTTTGTTTTCATTCTCTCAACACTTACTTTGATAAAGCCTAATTTATCATTTTTTCCTTTTATAGATCATGGTTTTATTACCTAATCCTGTAAGAATTAATCCCATGATTTCTTCTGATAGTTTAAGTGGTTTACATTTAGTCTTTGATCCAGTTAGAGTTAACTTTTGTGAAAGGGTAAGAATGAGGTCAGACTAATTTTTTTCTTTTTGCATATGGATGTCCAGTATTTCCAAAATTATTTATTGACCAGACTATCCTTTCTCCATTGAATGGCCTTTGCAATCTTAATAATACATGGAGGAGAATTTTGTAGATCCCACTGGATTTTTCTGCAAAGAAAATTTTAATTTCTTCCTTTTGAAGCTGTATTTCTATTATTACTTTCTCTTGTTTCTTTTCACTTGCTGGGCTTCCTAGCTGAAACAGAGTGGTGGACAGACTTCCTTGCCTCATTCCCTACCTGTAGGGAAGGAATTCAGTCTTTCACCATTAAGTACGAAGATAGCTACAGACTTTTTTGGTCAGTTCTCTTTTCCAGATTAAGGAAGAGACTTTCTATTCCTAGTTTGCTGAGCATTTTTTAAAAAAAATTATGAATAGATGTTGAATTTTGTCAAGTTCTGTTTTCTGTATCAATTAATATGTTCATGTAGTTTTTCTTCTTTTCTATATTAAAATGGAGGATGCAATCAGGGTGTATTCTAACTTGTACATATTTCTGGATTTGATTTGCTAAAATTTTGTGGAGGATTTTTGCTTCTATATTTATGAACAACATTGTTCTATGGTTTCCTTTGCCTGTTTTTGGGAGCAGGGTAATACCGGACTCACAAAATTAGTTGGGAAGTGTTTCTTTTCTTCTACTTTCTGAAATAGAATGTAGAGAATTTTTAATTTCTTCTTTAAATGTTGGGCAGAATTTGCCAGTGATACCATTTTGGCCTGGATTTTTTTCCCCAGAAGGTTTCTATGAAATCAAATACCTTCATAGAATAAAAACTGGGGCACCTGGGTGGCTTAGTCAGTTAAGCCAGAGGACTCTTGATTTTGCCTCAGGTCATGATCTCTGGTGTTGAGATACTGCCCTGCCTCAGCCTCTGCACTCAGCAGGGAGCCTGCTTGTCTCTCTCCCTCCCCCAACTTGCAAGAGTGCTCTCTCTGTGTCAAATAAATAAAATTTAAAAAAAAATCACTTTTAGAAGATTTTATTCCTTGATATTAGAGAGACAGAGAGCATGAGCTGAGGGGTGGTAGGGCATTCATTTGCCATATATATTTTAAAGATACTAAGCAGAAAATATTAATCTATTTGCCAAAACTTTTACTATTTTTGTTGCTCTTCCCTTATTCTCGATGTTCCAAGTTTTTCTCTAGGATCGTTTTCTTTCCATTTGAAGAATTTTCTTTGGCTTTTTTTTTTAAAGACAGCTTTTGACCCATTCATTTAGTTTCCTTTCCTCTGAGAATGTCTTTATTTTATCTTCATTCCTGAAAGATACTTTCCCTGATGGTGGATTCCTGGATCGGCAGCTCTTCTCTTCCAGCAAAATGAAAATGAAAATGTTGCCCCCTTCCTACTGCCCTCCATGGCTTTACAGGAGAAACTTCCCATCATTCACACGGTTGTTCTTTTTGAGGTAATGTGCCTTGTGTCTCTGGCTGCTTTCAGAATTTTTCCTTTGTCTCACATTTTCAACTGTTATGTGTCTGAGAATGATTTCTTCAATCAGTCTCACTGGAGTCCATTTAGAAATGTGGAGCTGATGTAGGCGAGGAGAATCTTGGGACCTCAATGCAGACCCAATTCCCATTAAAAAGGGGGGGGCGGTAGGAGAAGGAAGGAGGATTGGATATGAAGAGTGTTAGACTATTTTTTTTTATTTAAATTCAATTAGCCAACATATAGTACAACAGTTTTCAGATGTAGTGTTCAATAATTTATCAGTGGCATATATGCCCGGTGCCCATCACATCACATGCCCTCCTTAATGCTTGGACTATTCTAAGAAAGATTTTACCAAACCAGTGGTTGTTTTGAGCCAAGCCACCAATTGGTGGAGTCCTACCCCTTGTAGGGGTGGTGCTGCATTAGTCCCTCCAGTGTGCTTGGTCATGGGCTGGGGACAGCCTTTGAAAAGCATAACCTTGGCACAAATATGGTGGTGGATGTGGAGGAACAGCTTCTGGGATCACCCATTGACTATAGCAGAAGATCTGAGCAGCACATTGTCATAGCTGCCAAATCAGATGTGTTACTAGTGGGGACCGGGGGCAAGCCGGGTGCTGATTATACTACAGTTACTACTGATGAGAGGGTGCAGAGGTTATGTTGGAGTTGGTGAGAAGAACTGAAATTTGGGGTATATTTTTAACACAGGGCCAACAGAATTTTCTTGCATATTTTTAAATTTCACTTTTTAATTTTTTACTATGTTCAGCTGGCCACCATAGTGTACATCGTTAGTTTTTGATGTAGTGTTCAATGATTCATTAGTTACGAGAACACCCCGTGCACATCACAACAGAATTTTCTGAAAGATAAGGGTAAAAAGACAGGAATAACTCAGGCTTTCAGCTTGGACATCTCGGAAAGAGTCCCAGGATGAGAAACTGAAGGTTCTGTGCGAATGAGAGAGGGGAATAAGAAAGACGGAAATGGAAGAACTTGTATATGGGATTCAGCATTTGTTTGTAAAGAGTTAAGATTTCAAGAGTGAGAGAAACAGAGGCTCTCTGAAGAATGCACGCGGGTTTTTAAGAAATGACAGAGGGAAATATAAGGTTAACATGAATGTGAAAGAAAAGACCCAGGGGAGTGAGGAGACTGGCAATTAACTGGGAGACCTTTATCATAGACAAAGCTGATGTTTTCCATTGTCTGGGTCAACACAGCAACCTTATATGTGTGTGTGATGTGACACTTAATTGGCAGCTGAAATCAAACCTAACATTGGCGTCTTTCATGAAAATGAAGCCTTAGCAGCTCCGAGTTTCCAGAGTTGAAAGCGTCCTTAGAGATTCTTCCTCCATCGCCTAGGTAAATGGGAGAGGGAATTGAGGTCAGGCAGCAGAACATAATCCAAAATCACAAAGTCTTTTAATCTTAAGAAGAGCAATAAGCTCAGCTCTTCTCGTATCTTGTCTCATCGCTTCCCCTCACTTGTGAATCTGGGGGAGGCCCCCAGATCTCCATCCAATGTACATCACATCGTACGAGCCACCGGAACGTCTCGGGGGAGAAGTGAGTCCATTACTATCTGAGTTCTTGAGAATCCATACGTACACAGTAGTCCGCCAAAATGAGTGCAGGCCTAAAGGATTCACAGGGTAACAAAGAAGAAACCAGTTTTTATCCAATATTCTACCCCGACGGACCCCTCCCTAACCTCCTGCCCCAGCCCCGAGTCATGTGAGCATCAGAACCTGCTCAACCTTATTGCCACGTTCAATTCCTGCTCAGTCATATCTGCCTCACATCTCTGTAGGGCCTCCCTTCCTGATTTTTTTATCCACAGAAACAGTCTATTTCTTTCTATAGACTCAAAAAACTGCATTTCTCTTAGAACTCATCAGTTTCCACCTTGTATTAGAATTGGTTGGTGTAATTTTCGTGTCCTCACCATCTGTTCGTTTTCCTTCTGTAACAAACAACCCCAAAGTCTCAGCAATGTAGAGCAGTATTCGTTTCTCACTTAGAGTCTCTGTAGGATGCAGGTTGACTCTGCTCGGGGATGCAGCTCTGTGAGGGAAAGCTCTGTTCCAAGACTTTCCTCATTCTGGATCCCAGGCAGTTGGAGCAATATTTACCTGGGAGTCACCATCATCATGTCAGAATGCAGAAGAGAGATGGGAAAAATTTGGAATTCATTTTAAAGCTTTGACTTGACAATGGTATATTTTATGACTCCCACATCCTACTGACCATGTCCAAAGTCAATGAGGTAAGGACAACCCAGTTTCCACAGGAAGAAGAAGCAAGCAACACGGCAATGAACAGAGATGTATGATGAAATCTTTAAGAGCAATTACATGAGCACCGTGTCTTATTTTCTTGGTCTTGAGTTCCTGGGAGGCAGAATCTTGGAACAATTCCCCTCTGACCTTTCTAAGGTCTAGCCATGCGGCTAATATACAGTACCTACTCAGTAAGTGTTTGAGTAATGAATAAACACTTCTCACAGCAAAAACACAGATATTGTTATATGAGAAACATTCAAACTCTCTGGATTTTTTAGTCCTCATTCGTCTCCAGCAAATTCTTGCTTTCTGAAGAAGCAGAATGGTCCTGATTTCCAAATTTTCCCAAATTGGTATACTTCCTTTCCTATGACCTTTGAGTACACACGTGCCAGTCTGCATGAAGGAAGCAATGTGACCGGCATGGAAAGAAGGGGTGACAAGCACCCAGATAGCCCTGGGTTTGAATTCTTGCCCTCTCAATGACATGCTCAGTGGCTACAGAGGTCACTTTACCCCTAGAAACCTCATTACTCAACTAGAAGGTGGGAGCAAGAGCTCCTACCAGGCTGACAAGTGAAGAAAATGTATGTGATGTACTTTGTTCCACAGACAGTGGTTTTCCCAAAATTATCAAACATGTGATAATTTGTATGTTACCTCCGACTACTGAATGCCTCTCCTTGTGGCAAATTAAGTCCAGAAGGCTGTGTCTCAGGTCCCTTGTCTGTTCTTGTCTTGCTTCTTCCATGGCATGCATAGTTTTGGTAGGAGGTCCTCAGCCCCTGTCTGTCTAGGTCCTGGCTGGTCTGTTTCTCCAACTGTCATCCTGCTCAGGGACTTGCAACCAATTATCTTCTTTGGGAAACCATCTAGCACAGGTGACTCTGACAGCACGGGCCACTGACTGGGTAGGGCATCTCAGTCAGGACTCAGTTTCTCCATGTGTAACTTGGTGATGTCAGGCAAAATGACTTCATAATTATGTTCACAAGAAGATTAAAGTAGTAAGAGGATGACCGTGATGGCAACTAGCCATTCCGGAACAACAAAGTATGAACCTCACTGCTGCGATTTGCTTTATCAGTTTGGCCAGAAAGTTTTATTTTAGTGTCATGACCCAGGGGAAAAAAATGTTTGCTTGCTCTGCCTCCCTAAGCTAGATAGTGGGGTCAAATAGCCATTGGGATTCTTTTCTTCTTCTCCAATTGCTTTGTGAATGGACACGTCAGTTTTCATTCTGAGAAGACAGTCTGTGTCCATCAGGAGCCAGCTGCTGTAGACACTTCCCAGGCGGGAGATTGGGTGGACAGTCATGTTTCTCCACTCCAGGCTGTGAGAAAGGCTCAGGTTTGACCAGAGGCGTCTGTGTCTCCGGATCTGCATTTTCTCATCCTCTCTCTACTGCTAACAGCAATGGGTCCTTCTTCCCAATTCTGATCGCTGAGGGAAAATTCTTCCTTGTGGCAGTGACTGACAAATCATCCCATTCCAGGAGCAGGTGAACAATGACCTGATGAAAGCTTCAAAGGGGAAAAGTGCCAGACAATGAGGTCTAATCTCCACACACTAGAGCCCGAGATCCACTGGTATCACGTGTGGGTTTATGCACCTGAGGTACCTCCACTCAGGCACCCATGCTCCTGGCAATGACTGAAGCATGACACTTACCTTCTCACTCCAGAACAGAATTTGTGATCTGTTGGAATGTCTCAGAATCATCTACAAAGCTTTATCAAAATACATACTCCTGGCCTGAATCTCAAAGATCATAATGTACTAGGTCATCCAGATATGAAATGAAAGAATTTCCAAGGTAACTTACCACATACAGTTTCACAAGGCAGGTGGTATGCAGCATACAATGGTAATCCAAGCAGATGTCCATGACCTCACCCATGAGGCTGAGGGCAACTTCCCCAGGCTTTATCCCCAACTCTTCCAGGAACCAGCTCTTACTGATGGCATGCCCATACTGGCATGCCTGGCTCTTTGATTTTTTTTTTTTCTTCTTGCTGCCAAGAAAATCTTTTAGGCCTTTATCCATGGTTGGTCCTCTAAGGCACCAACCCACTGGCCTTCTACACCCTACTGCTCTCTGAGATACTTCCATGGACAATAGCCACCCACTTCCAGATGGATAGGTATAATTTCTAATGATACTTCAAACCACATGGACTTACCTCTATGTAGAAATTCTTGTGTTTTTTTTCAGAGGAACGTCCCAGATCATACACGGTCTTGGTTTGACAAAAAAGAATGGGGGAGATTGCGCAGGGGGAGGAGGAGAAGAAAGAAGGTCCACATTGATGGAGGAGGAAGAAGGTGGGGCTTGGGGTGCTGTAGAGCCTGGGTGTTCAAGATGCTATGTTACAGATTTATAGAGCTGATGCCACGTCTGCCAGAAAGTCTTCCTTGATACCTTGATTCCCTATTCTGAATGCTGACAGCAGTTCATTAACCCTCTCCTCTGAGACTTTCTGTTTTATGGCATAGTTATCTCTGCTCACAGAATGCTCCTATCAGTAGATCATGGACAATCTAAAGAAAGATCAGGCTACCATGTGGTTAAACACAGGCGTAGATTTAAAATCATAATGCCAATGTTTTAAGTTCCGATAGGGGGTGCCTCTGTGGTTTCGGGAAAGTCCCTTAAACTGATTTTCTTTAAGTTGGACAGGCCAACAATATTAAATTCCATGACTAATGATTAAAATGGAGTATTGTGGTCATGGAAGAAAAGCACCTAACCACATGGTAAACACTCAGAATTTAGCACTTAGTATTTTTTTTTTTTTGAGATTTTATTCATTTATTTGAGAGAGAGAGAGAGGAAGAAAGAGAGTGCAAGCAGAGGGAGCAGCAGGCAGAGGGAGAAACAGGCTCCCCACAGAGCAGGGAGCCTGATGTGTGGCTCAACCCCAGGACCCTGAGACCATGACCTGAGGCAAAGGCGGGTTCTAAACCGACTGAGCCACCCAGGTGACCTAGGTCTTAGTATTTTTAATAATAAGAAGAATGTGCCCGAGTCATTTAGGGTTACTAGGTGGGGAAGCTAGGTGGCTCCCTACAACACTGTCCCGCGCTCCCCAGACAAAAGGGCCTGAGAGTGACGGGCCCTTCCTTCGTACACCTGAACCTCGTGGTATAGGGCACATTGCTTGGGAATCCCTGCTAGGTATGACTTCCCTGGGTTTGGAGCCAAATAAAGATCCCTGAGGGAAACTGTGCAGGCAGTAGGCTTAGGAGGGTGACAAGACCTGAGAACAGGGGACCGGGTGGAGAAGGGACCCCTTATGGACAAGCGCCTCTCTTCAGATCTTGCTGAAGTGAAGCTGTCCACACTGCATTGTGCTCTCCCAGGGCTGGAGTTGGAGAGAGGGAAGGAGTGGTAACCACAGGGTTCGGTCCTAAAAGCCAACCTCGGGGCTAAGAAGACAGGGCAAATCGAACGTCAAATTCTGTCCTATTTCACTGCTGTGGGTTTGTGTTTCAGAAAAAAGCAATGCTGGTTAGGTGCAGGCTAATTCATCTGAAAGTGGGACAGTCTCTGTCCAAATGCCTCCCTGCAGTTGGGGGTCACACCCCAGTGATCCGCGAATGGGCTCCTGAAGGTCATTGAAAGCCGTTGTAAAAGTTTCTGAATTTGTGAGGCTTAGCACACATTCTCTTGGATCAGATTGTCCCAGAACTAGCAACCAACAATGAATGAGTGAATGAATGAATGAATGAACACAAATGTACTTCGAGGCCACTGAGTAAGTGCCACAGGCTTCAGTGTCCACCGCAGATTAGCCGTGGGGTCCCAGCTGAGGAACAGGTCGGGGAAGGAAAGTTGGGCTCATGCACTGATTTCTCACACCAAGGTTCGCAAAGCCATGACCCTGTGAAGCTAGGAGTTGGGGTGCTGGGGAAGGGGCAGGAAAGGATACACTGAGGTCCCTTCTCTCATGGAGCCCATATTCTGGTCACGGAAACAAAAAATAAACTCATAACCAGATTCCTAAATTAACCTCATGTGGTGGTTCTGACAGGGGTCTTTGGCAGATCTCTAAGCCTCCTCCAAGCCTCCAATTCCCCATCTGTAAAATGGGGTGATCATGCTTCCCTGCCACTCGAGACTGTTGCAGGACACAGGGGGAGGGAGAGCAAAGGTTAGGGGAGCTTCACAGGTGCAGACACTTCCACTCACCGAGCGCCTGCCATCCACAGGGCCAGGCAGGACCCCTCCATGCATGCTCATGCACCCTCTGGGCTACAAGGCCAGCAGAGCAGCGGATCTTTAATTTTACAGAGGAAGAAACCGCAGCTCAGAGACCCTATGCACCTCGCCCATGGTCACACAGTTTGTGAGTGATGGAAGGCAGAGTCAGGCTGAGGCCGGTGGGAACTCCAGAGTGCATCCTTTTCACTAGGCTATCTTTAACCGTTCTGAAGATGGAGTTAGAGCGTGTCACATGAGGAGAGCAAAAGGTAAGCATGGGAGGACTTGAGTTCACGTGTTTACTCACCCCCATCAGTCTTGAAACCTAGAACATTAACTGTTCAGAACTTAGGGGTGATAATGTGGGTCCCTTTGTTTGTGACATGGCTTCCCAACCCTCACACCCCTGGTGTTTGTGCCCTTGTGAAGTCGTTTTCCCTTGGGTGGGGCTAGATCTAGGACTCCCCATCTAATGAGAGGATATGGAGAGGAGAGGTGGGATCACTTCAAAGATTTGGTCACAAAAGATTCTAACTCCCATCTCCCTGGTATTTCTCTCTCTGGTCTGTCATATATGAGTGTTTTCAAGGAGCAGGCTCCCTGGGAAGGAATGGTCCAATGGCCAGGAAGTAGCTGAGGTCCTCCGTCCAGCGTCTTGAGAACTGAATCCTGCCAGCGCCACATGGGTCACCTTGGAAGAGGATCCAGTCCCAGTCAAAGATGATGGTGGCCTCCATTGGGGATTCTCTTGTGGCCAGGTGAGAGGCTATGGATGACGACAGCCTCCTGACACCAGAGAAGAGGACCACCCAGATAAGCCATGTAGATTCTTGACCTACCTGGACTGCGTGACAAGTGCATGCCCTTTTATTTGCTGAGTTTGGAGCTCCTTTGTTATACACAGGCATCCACACCCCATGCAGGTAATAGGCGTGTATCCCGTAGATCATATGCATCACCCGGGGGGCTGGGAGGGCATCCCATAATTAAACTCATCAATATTTCTACTGCCAAATCTATGCTTGTTTTCATTCTGCGGGTGACATGAAGATCATAAATAATATCACGTTTGTTCTGTTCAGTTTTTGCTGCCACATTAGTTTATGCCAAATTCATGAACAAACATCTGGCTTTCAGAGTTTTCTGGTTTGGGGGATTTCAGATAAACAGCCGTGGACTTCTTACACATCCCCGGGGACGTTGCCAGGATCAAATGACAAGGTGCTCGGGGACAGACTTTAAAAAGCCCTCTGGTAGCTGGTTCCTGCTGTGACTGACAGAGAACTCGCAGCTTCCAAGTAAACACATGGTCCCCCAGCTCAGACACTTGCCCTCCACCAGCCAGAAGGAATCGAGAATGTGGTGACCCTCACAGGCTATTCCGGGCCCATGACACTGCTTGCCAAGCTCCTGCTGAAAGAAATGTCTATTCAGTAAACATTTGCTCAGCACCTGTCATGGAACATCATTCTGACCTAAAAGAAGGCATGAATGATTCACCAAAACCAGGACTCAGGCCAGCACGTGTGAGCCTCTCCCCATTCCAGGGCCTGACTTCCAAGAACAAAATTCAGTCCTGCCAGAACGTCATCAGAAACGAAATTGGGAACTTCCCGAAGACCATATTGTGTGTAGGACGGTGGGGGCCGTATGCCGGGCTTCTTTGCCCGTGGGGGGCCCAGGGTCACCTCCACCAACCTGTCTAGACTCCGAATAATGAAGGCTTTGTGAGGAGGCGTGAACCAGCTCTCTTCAAACCCCAGGCTGAGTCGAAGTGTCATTGGGTGTCATTTCTAGTGGTACCTGGACTTTGCAGTTCTTGGAAAGGCTGGGACCACACACTGACTGTGTCTTTATCGCCATACAAGCAATCTTTGCAGACTTTGAGAAATTTGAGAAGCATCTAACTTTCAATTTTGTAATGCTTTTACTCTTTGGGAGATGAAAAACAAAACGAAACAAAACAAAACAAAAGGGTGAACGCTCTTGATTTGTTACTTTTCCTAAACTTTAGGCTGAGTTTTTTTTTTAATGCAAATTAGATCTTGTTGTCTTCAATGTATCAGTGATTCCAAAATGTTTGAAAATCCTTTCCCCACCCTTGTGCACAGACATAGGAGAAGACTCTACATTTCCCCAAAGTCACCTCCAAAATTCACACACACATACACACCCACCAAAAGCTGATTTGGATTTTAAACCCTGAGTAGTGTTTAAGAATTCTGAGGGCTGGTTTTGGCAGTGGCTTAATTGTAACACTGTAGCATCGCTGCAGGCAATTTTCTTTGATTTAATTAGATGAACTGTGGTATTTTTTTTTCTTTTTGCAAAAAGGCTTTATTATGTAGAAATGAAATATGTATAAATTTAATTTTTAATCTTGTCACTACAGTGTGGGAAGAAGCAAGCTGATTCTTTTAATTTACCCTCTTTGTTTAAGAAAAAAAAATTAAATTAATCTTATCACAAGTGTTTATGAGTAATTGATTTGATTTTTGCTCTCCAGTCAGGAGTGGGGAGAGTTAAGACTGCCGGATTCATCGGCACTTTAAGATCCATATGACCATTTTTTGGTTTGTAAATACTGATGGAGAGTCAAATGTGTGCCTTCTTCTCAGAAGATGGCGGACACCGCCCCTCATTATCCTTCAGACGAGCGAGTCTGTGGCAACAGAGTGTAATGGCATGAGTGCCAGTCCTTCTGGAACACTTAGAACATACTGCCTGGCCCCGGTGAGGGAAATACACCTTAAACTCCATTGTCCATACACCTAATCGTTGGACCTTCCCTGCCCACCTCTCAGAGCTGAGTCTGGCATCATTTGGGATTCTAGACACGAAGATGTTTTATTTCTTGAAGGGGTGGTACTATGGTTCTCAGTTTGGTGAGCATTGCAATTTCCTGAAGAATTTCTGCAGAATCTTGGGCTCCAGCCCCAATAATTCTATTCAGTGGGTCTGAGTGGGGTCCAGAAATTGACACAGAGCCCAGGTGTTTTTCCTGCGGGTGGTTGGACACAGCCTAACCGGAAGGATTGCTCACACTTGTCTATGGGTATAACCTGCACTCTTACCCTGAAGTTTTCAGTAGACCATCGATAACTTCTTTGAGCATTCTATTACCCCTATTACCTTCCTTACTTGTTTTGTTGTATATAGAATCATTCTATATCATGGTATCATTTTATTATCATTTATATAATTATACTACAACAAATGATATATTAAGCATATATTTATGACATAAAATGCATATCTATAAGATAGAATACATATTTAAGACAAAAATACATATTTGTAACATAAAATACATGTAGTCATAGTATGCAAATTCTATCATAGAGAATATAGCAGATACAGAGCAAGAAAAAAATCACATTGGTTCATTTTTCTATGAATTCTAAGTTTTTGTTTGATAAAATAATTTTTAAGCTTTGGGGGAAAAAAGTAATTATCCATTTAGACCTCTTTTCTCAACATTGGCAAGATAAACATTCGAGGTTGGATCATTTTTTTTGGTCATGGGGAGCTATTCTGGGCCCTGCAGGATACTCATTCAGCTGCATTTCTGACCTCTGTCTGCCGTATGCCAAATTATCTCCCCCATCACACACGCACCAAGCTGTGGCAACAAAAAAATGTCTCTAGAAATTGCTGAAGGTACCCAAGGGAGCAAAGTCTTCCCTGGCTGAGAACTGCTGAGTCACCCTAAGGCCCAGGATGCCCCCAGGACCTCCAGAGCCAAGCCCCACTAGCAACATCGTTACTCAGCCTGTAGCCCTGTTAGGGTTTAGTGCCCTGGTATACAGTGGTTAGTGATGTCAAAAACGGACATCTAAAATGAGTCTCCCTCCATATCAGCAGGCATTCTTTATGACAGGAGAATAACAGATGCTGCGTGTGGGACCACGTCCTAAAGGCCAAACCCAGGAGCTCCATTCGATCTTTACTGAAACAGAGGCAGGAGACCAGAGAGCGGTTTCAGAGAAGGGAACTGGGAGGCCAGGCAGAAGGGCATGGATTCATGAATGGTGCTGAGCCTTTTTGGCCACACCATCGGTCCTGGTTTCTTTGGGCAAATAGCAGCGTCTGAGGATTCCAGGGAGGCAGGAGCTGCTCCTCCCACATGGGCGGGTCACCTGGAGCTGTGTCAGCATGAAAACAGGTCTCAGTCTCACCCTGAACCTACCAGAAGTTACTGAGCATGAAGGCAAGAAGGAGATGCCGACTGGTTATGGAGAGGTCAATGATGGAGTTCACGAAAGGCACGCTATGTCCTGGCAGCATCTGCGGACTCCAGGCTGATGGGTGGCAAGTTGGGTGCAAGACCCGAAGCCTGACGACATATTAGAAATCTGCAGTCACAGGTTGCCGGCGTGAGCCTGCCGCTAAGGTCACAGACCTTGTTTGCTCCTGTGCACCGGTGTCCAGATAATTTTTCCAGCAGCCACATTTCTTTTTTTTTTTTTTTTAATATTTTATTTATTTATTTGACAGAGAGAGAGATCACAAGTAGGCAGAGAGGCAGGCAGAGAGAGAGGGAGAAACAGGCTCCTCACTGAGCAGAGAGCCCGATGAGGGGCTCGATCCCAGGACCCTGAGATCATGACCTGAGCTGAAGGCAGAGGCTTAAACCACTGAGCCACCCAGGTGCCCCCAGCAGCCACATTTCTTGAATACCTTCCCTTTCAACAATGAAAACTGATCTGCGACTTCCTTATGCTACCTAGTAAACACGGCAAAGCACATTTAGGTATTAATTCTTGCATACCAACTGCTCCTGGAGGGGAGAATGGAGCAAGCTTATTCTCAAATGCATCACTGTTTGCAACTAGGTATTTTCGGTAAATGACAGACAATCTGATTTCAGAGGTCCGGGGGAATGAAGACCATCAGTGGTGCCTGTTTCCAGAAATGGGGGTATTTTAAACCCATTCACCTGTGTGTCAAAGGAGCCTCGGGGATCTCAGATGATGTGTCTTGTGTGACAATGCTTGAGAAATGGCAAACTAGATGCTGGGCACCCCTGCCTCATCCTGTCACTGACTTCCAACTGCCTTCCACGTCTCTGCACTAATAAAATCATTAGGACGGTCACATGCATATAGAGGGCTATGAATTAGTGCCTTCCCTTCTCCTCCTCCAACGGGCTCTCATGTGGGAGTCCACATTTAATCATTACACTTCTAATCATTTCCTGTATGTAACGTTTATCTTTTCAAGACGTGGTTGGGTGGCCACACACATGACATTTCTCACTTACTGTATTTTCATTTCCCACTCTCTGGAAAAATGATATTATGGGATTTTGCTGTATTTGACTGAATAGTGGGTTTATTAAAATGCATCATGTTTCCCCGACAGTCTGATCAGTTGTAGGGACTGGATGAGCCTATTTATTGAAATTGAAAACATGCATTATGTACCTACTAGTTGGGAAGGTCGGTTGTCACACACCAGGAGCAAGAGCTGGGCGGCACTGAGGTGAAGAACCCCTCACGGTTGGATGGAGCCACATGATCATTACACTTCTTTTCTTCATTTGGAAACTTGGTAGAATCACTTTATTTGAGTCTTTTTTTTCTTTTTCTTTTTTAACGTTCTCTTCTTGTAATTAAATTAAGTTAAATTGTTTTTTTGGATTTGCATTCCGAGTTCCAAGTGCCAACCAAAACATCTTTAATTGACACGTATTATGAGCCTATATGGGTTTCTAGTTCATTTCTCTAAATGAACTTGGTTCATTTAGAGAAATCTGGTCAAAGAATAGTCTCTCACCCTGGAACCCAACACACTAAGTCAAAGAGAGGACAACAGGGACTGCATAATCCATGTTTTTTGTTTGTTTGTTGGTTGGTTGGTTTGGATTTTTTTCCCCCCTGCTGAGATGATGAGCAGGAAGTGACCATGGTCAGTGTCTCTTTGTCACCAGGCATGTTACCATTCAGCAGGCAGACAGGGATCAGAGGAAGAGTCTTCCCCTTACTCAAAGAGGGTCTAAGTGGAAACCCAAGATAGGAAGCCATGGGGAGTAGAGGGACAGAGTGCAGTGGACACAGGGATGTGGGAATCAGTTCACTCATCTCCATTTCCTCAGCTGAAGAAAAAAATAGCTTTGATTGGACATCCAGACCAGTCTAGCCTAGAGGAGTGATGTCAGTAGAAGCACAGACCACAGGTTCATGGACTTTTCTCCTTAGGAGGCTTAGCTTTGGTCAGACCCTGTAAACTTGACCCACTGTTCTGCATTTGTAAAATGGAAATACAAATTCCTCCCTCAGTAGGTTGGTATGAAAATTAAAGGATTTTTCTACTCAAATTTTAACTCCAAGGCCGTTCTTGGGGTATAGTCCAGGAAGACTCTTCCAAGATTATTCTGTGGTGTAAATGAGTTTTAACTGAATTACAGTAAATTACCAACAACTTTGCAATTCCCCCACACAATGGCCTGTGAGGGCTCACCGTTGTTCAGAAGGCAAGTCCACCCAGTTTGGTGTCCGTGGGAATTGTGGTAGCTCAGAAATACGATTTCCTCCTACCTTCACACAGCATTGATTTGGAAGGTTGGGGGAGGACATGGACCTGCATTTAAGAGAGATTTGTAGATGGAAATGATCTGCAGACCATCTTCATGAAGCACGCTTCCAAAATAGAATACTCACACATCTTGCATGGAATCCGAAGGCTTCCTTGATCTCATGGCACCCTTCATCCTGATTTCCTTCCATATTGTTTGTAGACTCATGTTTCCTTCCTCACTTGGCTCTGCTTTCATTCCCAGGATATGCTCATGCCTTCTACACTCACTGCTTTTGTACGAGCATGAAAATCATCCCTCCCCACACCTGTCCTTAAAACTCTTACCAGATCCAACCACATCTTGGAAACTTCCACACCATAAAGGCACCCTACATTCAGGTTTCCCTTTTACCATGAACATTTTTTTCTGTTGCGATGTGTGTTACACCACATTGTAATCACTTGAAAGAGTAAAAAGTCTTTTTTTTTTTTTTTAAGTCAACCTGGCTTCAGCACTTATTAGATTGAACAAAACAGTCTTGTTTACATTGTACCTCAGGGACTTTGTGGATGAAAGTGGCTATAGAGGGCTATCCTGGGAATCTAGCTGTCACTTATAATAGTGTTTCCCTGGAGAAAAAGACAAATGCGTTCTGAGTCCCAACTCATCATACAATGTAAGACAAAAGCACATCTCCCCCTTTCCCTGGCCAAAGTAAGGGAGAGGCACCCCCTCCCTGCCCTCACATCACTAGTGGCAGAGAGAAATGGCACTCAGGTCCCCACAGCCATGCAGGGGACAGCAGCAGGGTAGGGGGGCAGAGACAGAGAGAGAGAAAAAGCAAGAAATCAGTAACCATAGAAAGATTAGATCTTCCAGGTCCATTTGATATTTCCTCTCCTGAGTTGGAAGATGACCTTCTTTCTACTAATGATTCAGCCAGTTTTCCAAATGAGTGAGCTAAAAGTGAAAGAGACCCAATAAGGGGTGGGAAAGGGAATAAGATGGGAAAGGGAAAGCCTCCTTGGGTATCCCCCATGTCTAGGTCAGCAGGCTTTGAGTTTTATATACAACATTATATTTAAGTCTTGAAATGCCCTAGGCAGTAGACATTTTACCCCATTTTGTGGAAGAAGAACTTGAGTCTCTGTGAGAGATAAAGGAATGCACCCCAATGCCACCCATGTCTCAATGGGCTTCGACGGGAAACTCCATCCTTCCCTTCTGGAGTTTTTACCCACCACTCTGCCTTAGTCAGTAAATACTCAACCATTGGTGAATTCAAGTATTAGTTTCTAACAGTGGAATCATAAGACGTGTTTAAGATTGGGCATGGAAATTAATGATTAAATAGGAATGACGTCTGTGCTTTATGTTCTTGTAGTTTGGGAAATGGAACGATGTGATAGAATGAAGAAACAGTTTATTAAACAGTGTGTTGTCTATAAAACACACATGCACACTTAACAGTGTGTGTATCAAAAACCTTATGGCATTACACTGGGATCACGCTAGTAAAATCTTGGTGGTGTGATTGTGGGTGGTTTTCATCTTCTTTCGGGCACTTTTAAATTGGGTTACGACAAATACGTATTCATTTGTGGAAAAGAAAAACCACCATGATTATTTAGAAATAGTTGGCATCAACAACAACAAGAACAACAAAGTAATTCTTACGGCCTGCAATGAAATCCTCACCAACGCAACCAGCACCACAACCACGAGTGCCTGCGAGCCGTGAGGAACAACAGTCACCTGTACCACCAGCACCACTGGCAAGGACAACACCCATGACGGGACCACCAGCAGCCCTACCGCCACACCTTCATATCCACCCCCACAACCACCCCCATGTCCAGCCCCATGTCTACCCCCATGACCAGCAACTATGCCTTGACTGCCTTACCATCCCACAGGCACTGTGCTGGCCCCACCGCCAGAGGCTGGAACACCACCAGTCCCTTCCGGGGGTTCTGATGAGGTTGGGGACATAGTTGACTTGCATTGAAAGACAACTTCTTTCATCCTGGTATTTGAGGGACCAGGATGGTTCTTGGCCTTAGTAGGTGCTCAGTAAATGTTTGATGAGGAAAAAATGAACAAAACCCCATGTGTTAACCATAAGAGTCACTGAATTTCAAACGATGACTTCAGCACCACCGGCTGTGCAGATAGATGGAGTTAATTTGTAATGATATGGAGACACCATTTTCTTTTCATTAAAGTCTGCATCTGGTGCCTTTGTCGCCTGGATTAAATGCCGTTTGTCATGCTGGGGTCTTCAAAGGGCCCCTGGACTCTGGTCCTGTCAAACATGCTCTGCCTCCCACATGCCCATTTGCTAACATGACACGCAATCAGAGCTACATGAGTCTTCCAAGTGGAATCTGCTCCAAACCTCTCGTTCTATGTTTGGGGAAACTGAGACCGGGAAAGTAAACGTGACTTATGCGTGCTCACACGGTCTCACCCTACTCCTGTCTGTTCCTTAGGGTTTCCTCTTCTTGTTACTGGGGAACAAAAGATCAGAATTTCCACAGAGAAAGGAAGACAAAAACTAATAGTCCTCTCTTTCTGTGTGAGGTGCGGGACTCAACATTTTACCCAGATGGTCTCATTTATCCCCACAATAACTCAGAAGCGTGGTGTTATCTTCTCCACGGCACAGACGAACGAAGTGGGGCACCGAGTGGGTAAATCCTGCATCCCTGTGACACAGCTGCTAAGCAGTTAAACTCAGTTCTCACTGGCTCCCCAACCCATTCTTTCCCCATGTCATCAAGTATCTTTCTAAATGACAGAGTTGTGACGACAATCTTACTTAAAGATCCCAGTGGTTCCCATTAGCTATACAAGAGAATCTGAACTTCAAGGAGGCATCCAAGGTCCCCAGAGCCAGTCCCCGCGGATCCCGCTCAGCTCTGCTCTCTCCACACCACCCTCACATGTCACTGCTGTGCCGGCAGGTCTGCCCCTCAGGGCTCCCCGGACCCTGAGGTTTGTGCACACACCGATCTCCCTTCCTGCGACAATGCTGCCCTCCTTCTCCACCCAAGAGCATCCTTATCATCTTTCCCTTCACTATCAAATCGGAGGTGGACCCCTGTTCCAGAGGCCCTTTTCCTCCCCAGCATAATCTGTACAACACTATCTTCTTTGCTGAGAATGGTTGGTTTGTATGTACACAGCTAGACTTTCCTAACTGAACCTCAGGATTTTTTTTTAAGAATATTTATTCATTTATTTGACAGAGAGTTAAATCACAAGTAGGCAGACAGAGAGAGGAAGAAGCAGGCTCCCTGCTGAGCAGAGAGCTCAACACGGGCCTCGATCCCAGGACCCTGAGACCATGACTGACCTGAGCCCAAGGCAGAGGCTTAACCTGCTGAGCCACCCAGGTGCCCAAGTCCTGAGGATTGTTTTGTGTGTGTGCCTCTCCATGGCATGGTAGCTCCTAGTAGACAGGGACCATGTGATACTCATGCATAGAACCCATGAAACAGATGGCCCTGTTAGCCCACAGTCACTGTTCACTGTTTGGTCAAGTGCATCTTTCCAACTTTCTTTGGTTTGCTTTAGAATTCAGTTCTGGTGATCACGTACAGTTAGTCCAACTGCTTTTCTTAGTGCCTTTATGGAGTAGGTAGTACTGGCTTATTACTCCCACTTAGCAGATGAATAAAGAGAGGCACGGAGGGACCTTGCCTTGTTCAAGGTCAACAAAAGTAGATAGAGAAAGCACTGTGGACCCTGACTCCAATTTCATATGTCAATTTCAGTCCTCTTTCCAGAAATGTTCAGCTGCTGGAAGAAGGGCCCCCCTTTTTTGAGAGACGACAAATTATATTCACTATTGTCCTAAAGTGGTTTTCGTTTCTGATTACTTAATTTGCCCAGAGTTTGCTTTAAATGGTTTTCCACGGCAGGCTGTAGATGTTTGCGGTTGACTTTTTGACATTATAACACTTTAGTACAAAGGAAGCTACAGAAAGCAACAATGAAAACATTTACTAAGTATGTTTATAATCAAATATATCCCTCGGTAATTTAATTTGGAGGAAGCGGAGAGCCCAGCATTACAAACAGAGGGCTCGTTAATAATTCATAAGTCCTGAAACAGGGAAAGCTGGAACCGAGATTCAGACTTAGGCCACGGTTTGCTGCTCTGCTCAGAACCCATCTCTGCCCAGTGAGAACTGCGTTAATCAAGTAGCGGGAGCCCTTCCATGGCTTCGCGGTGGCGGGTTTTAACTACTGCTCCTTGGAGACTCAGGTTTTAAGAGGTCAGACTCTGGGATGAGGCTGGGGGCAGATAGGGTGAGGGATACTAAATGGGTCTAGTCACCACCCCACCCCTGAACCACCAGGTCTGAGAGATGCATGTTGCAACAAGGGGCTTCATGAGCACAGCTGTCCAGCGGGCATCCCTCAGTCAAGTTCTTTGCCTTATCCATGGCCTTTGTGATTGAACATCTGGGAAGCTGTTGATGAGCCCAGAAGAAGTGGACATAAGCGAAGCCGGCTCCATTCTGTTCCCCACTACGATTGGCCAAGTTTCAGCCCAGAAGCATGCACAGAGACGCAGTGTGCAAATATTCCTCTGCACGTCTCTTGTTAGCATCTCAGCCCCATAATGAGGGGCTAGTGATGCTCCTGCTGGTGGTGGCCACCTTGGGGGGAGTGAAGGCCCAGAGTGGCCATGGCTTGATTAAGTCCCAGCCCCAATTTGGGATGGAGATGAAAGGAGAGGTCCGGGATCCCCTCCTGTGAGCGGCTCCATGTCTGCAGAAAAGAGAGGAGGTATGTGTTATCTCACATTTGCACACTTTCCAGATTATTTCATGCTCTAAAGGATGGGACAAAGAAACTTGGTCAGTTTCTTCAGCACTTAGTCATTTAAGGAATTACAAAGAGTTTAGGAGACAGTGAACAGAAGATGAGAGCAGGTCATTTCTGAAGGAAATACAAACGTCTTTGTGTGGGAAACATCTTAAGTGTGGGAAAATATGCAAACTTTATGCGTGGTAAGAGAAATGTAAATGGCAACTATAGTGAGATATTTGTATCTATCAGATTGGCAGGGGTCAAGGGGTCTCGTGAAACACTGTGGGGCCAGACTGGGAACTGAGTGCAAGACATCAACACTGCGGGGAGCCCAGAGGACGGCCATCGGACCAGAGGTGACGTTCATAGCACTCTGCCATAGCGATTTTACGGCAACAGTGTGTAAAGATGAGTGTGTAAAGACAGCTGTGGCAACGCTCAGTGTCGAATCAAACTACCGTCAACAGCCTAAATATTCATTAAAGGCCTTTTTGTTACACCCATATGCTCACACAGTAGAACAGTGGACCTCTTTTTAAAAGAATGAAGAGACGAGTATTTCATTCTTCCTGTATTGTCTCTGTGTATATATGCAAACGTATCATCTGAACACATACTTCGTCTCTTCGTATGTAAATATATACATGCGTACACGCATGCACATGTATTTGCACAAACACACAAAGCACACTGATACGGAACTCTCCATGGAAGGCTCTCTCCATTGAAAAGTGGATTAAAAATTCGTTCAAAGGTACGTGTGCATGGGATATCCCCACCTGTGTAAAAATAATTCAAAAATCCCATATGTACATGAACGTTGTGCACACCCTCCTGCTTGGTTTCCACCAGGCCGCAGGGGATGCAGAACTCACAAGGAGGACTGTGTCAAGGAGGGAGAGGCACACCCCTGCAGTATTAACTGTCAAATACAATTACCTACTTGGACATGAGTATTTTAAAATACATGGAAGCTTGGATTGAAATCCCCATGAAAAGAAATTTGGAGAAAATACAATTATACTATT
Source organism: Meles meles (assembly GCF_922984935.1). Classification (NCBI taxonomy): domain Eukaryota; kingdom Metazoa; phylum Chordata; class Mammalia; order Carnivora; family Mustelidae; genus Meles; species Meles meles. The sequence goes on along the minus strand of NC_060071.1, from coordinate 145,028,452 downwards.
TTATTTATTTGAAGGTAATTCATAATTCCCCCCAAATCAGTATTTTCTTTCCGGGTTGACTTTTATGTTTTTTATTTTTATGTTTTTCTTTAGATGTCCTGATTTTTCATGCTGCCTGCATCTCAGTCAGGATTCTCGGGATTCTCTCCTGCAGGTCCTCCATAAAGCTCAGTGTCCAGAATTAAGCACAAAATGCCAAGTGTGCCAAGGCTATCACAGACTGGAACACAGCTGTCCCCTCCCTTTCCAGAGACACGACCACTGTTAACACAGCCCAAAGAGCACAAAGCGCTGTGAGTCGTTTGATTCCCGTATGAATAAAGTCCGACTGTAAACTAAGACACTAAATAATCTTCCTAACCAGCACCTAAGTCTTATCCATCATCTTGTCTCATACAGGTGGTCCCTAGGATCCAAGACTGGAGCCTTACTTGACTCAGATAGGCTTTCAATTCCCTCACGTTAAATCATTTTCCTCTCACATTCCGCGTCCCCTCTCTTGGTCCCCTTCAATCACAGCCCCTCACTATGCCTTCCCTAATTCCAGGGCAGGTGTTCCCAGGCTGAGCCCGGACTGTGATCCATACATATATTTTTTTACACTGTGTCACCAATGGTACCATCAGGGCTCCTTTTTTCAAAAAGATGCTGATTGGTCGAAAATGGCTTCCAGTAACTCAGCCTTTGTTTTGTAAAAACATTATTGCAACATTGTATAACACTTTAGAAATGTTTCAAATTTAGGCTGGCTGGTGATTTAGCAGACTAGGGGGCTAGCATATGGAGTCTGCTCTGCTCAAGAGGCTGTGGTTTTGGTGCTGACACCACCAGGCGAACCAAGATTAGCAACCCCGTGGACCTTCTCACATCTGAGACGCCAGGGTCACCGGGTGTGTGGTTACCTGATTGGACCAGGGGTGAAGTCTTGTGGGCAATGGGAGAGATAAAATTTAGATATCCTAAGGCAATAGGTTTCTAATAAGCTTGGTATATATTTTTCTTTTTCTCTTCCTTTCTTTTCTTTCCTTTTCTTTTTCTTTTCTCTTTTTTCTTTTCTTCACCTTTCTTTTATCTCCCTTCCCTTTCTTTCCCTTTCCCTCCCTCCCTCTCTTCCTTCCTTCCTTCCATCCTTCCTACCCTTCCCTTCCCTTCCCTTTAACACCTACATTGTGCCAGAGACAGAGCTACTTAAGACACATAAGTCCTAAGTCCTTCCCTCAAAGTGTTCATAATTTGGTCAAGAAACAGGAATGGGAATACAAATTACAGGGCAGCTTAAGGATTGCAAGGTGAGGGAGGCTACTGGGAATGAGAAATTGAGCAGTTGATAGTTGTTTTGAGTTTAGAATCTTCTCATATATATATATATATATAGTAATTAAATTAGCATTTATTAAGTGTTACAGGACATAGAAGAGGAGAAGAGCACTTCCGGCAGAGAGAACCATGTGCAGAATCACTTGGAACAAGATCGAAAAGGCCACAGGTTGGAAATCACAAGAGTCTTTCACTTCAGCTTGTGTGTGAACTAGCTGTGTGATCAGGGGACATGCATTTACCTGCGAAACCCAGGCTCTGAACCTTCTCAGGGGATGTCCACTTGCTCCAACCTAAGCCACCTGTCGAAGGCGGAGTACTGTAGACAACCATCCCCCTACTGCCCACTGTTGTCTTGAGCACCATCAGCGGTGGAGAGTTACAACAATGACAGATTTGGAGCTCAAAGGCAGTACGTCCCACCTGACTGTGGCTTTGCTCGTTGTCAGTCCTGAGTGCTTATTCCATGGCTAGACCCTGCAAAGAGACTCTGTTTCCTCATTTGTTAGAGGTGGGTGAGAGCATATAACTGCCTCATGGGGATGGTGTCAGGGTCAGTCGTGGGAAATGGACGCAAGTCCAGAATGTGCTTTGTGGATTGGCAGTAACCGCATCAGCTCCTCTCTCATAGCAACACTAATAATGTGATGCTCACATTGGGGTGCTTGATTTCAGATCTGGACAGATCTGAGGGTCAGGGAGCGGTTCTTTGTCTTCAACCCAAGACTTCTCCCAGGCCACACAGAATCAATGTAACTGTTCCTCTCCACGGCAGCTATCCATGGGCCCAAGGGTTGTTCTCCGACAGCTGCATTTTCTGTCCTTTCTCTCCAGTCTGCTTCTGGGCTTTGGAGGGCAGAATTTGATGCACTGAGAAGGATGTGACTTTTTTCTCAAAGGCCTCATTGAGGTTAAGGGATGTCTCATCTCATGCATTTCCTTGAGGATTCCTTTTCCATAAAGCAAGATGTCAGAAGGGAAGAAAAGGAGATCTCTGAGCCTTGCCTTCCATTTCCAGCCAATGCATTTCAGAATTCTCTAAATTGTTCTCTGAAGTTCTCCACAGTTTTGATGGAGCCTCATGGAAGGGAATCTGGGGCCATGCAGACAAATGGTGAAGGAGGGTTATCCTGCAGGAGCCCACATCCAGGAGCACGCATAGAGGAAGAAGGAATGGTCCTTTGTAATTCTCAAGGAGAAAAATCATGGCATCGTGCCTCCTTTATTGGTCAACGATCCGAGTGAGGCTGAAGATGGCATCAAGGGAAGGAAGGAGTGGCTAGGAAGGTGGTTGGAGTTCAACCCAGAATCTCTGAATGAGGAGATCTGGCTGCGTCTGGCATTCAGCTGTCTCCCTGATCACATGAGACCTCCTTCCTCTCAAAGGGCATTTGAGATGACCAACCTTTACCTTGCCATGAAATAAAGGACTGAAATAAAGGACAAAAACAAAAGGAGAAAGAAGGCAGGATGTTTTATTTTCCACCGGGATGTATGCTTGGCACTTCACTTTTGCAACAAAAACAATGACAGAAATCCAAGAGCAGTGGGGAGCTCCCACCTGCTGGAGAGAAAATCTGTTGATGGTGGGTGGGGGAAGATGTTGCCAAATCAGTGATCTTAAGGGCTTGTCCCTTCCAAGTGTTCCACCTGTCCCACGCACTCCATAGTAGATGGACCCATGGACATTTCCCAAAGGAGTTTATATAGGAAAGGATAGCATCCAGGCATGAAATGGGACCCCGCAAGGAGGACAGTGCCAGGGATGGGATCCTGGGGCTCAGAGCTGGGACAGGAGACACCACTCACCCACGGGGGCATGATAGGGTGGGTACAGGAACAGGCTCCATTACCTTGGAGGGGGGATGTCTACTCAGCCAGTTTGTAATGCCCCCCACCAAGCTTCTGATTACTCTTCTCCATCTGCTAAATCCACTAGAGTAAATGCTTCGTAAGAAAAGGACACAGACCATCTTCTGTTGTTTCCTAATCCCTCATAAGAATTCAGTAAATGTATGTTGGATAAATGAGTGCAGGAATAAAGTGCCAAGAAGGAGGAGTGGGCAGAGGGAGCGGGATCAGGCTCAGACTGGGGCAGGGAACCAGAACAGAGCAGGGAAGGGCTGTGGCCACAGTGGGTGCCAGACTCTCCAGCTCCCTTTGATCTGGGACAAGCTTGGTGTGGTCGGCCCACTGACACCCTGTGGAACCCGTGACAGCCAGGCTGGGCCGGTGACAGCCCCGTTATTCCGCAGGAGCCTGTTGTCATCAGCAGGGAGGCCGACAGGTCTGGAGGGAAGTGAGCCATCATTAAGGGAATGGTGCGGCTGGGGCCTCGTGTTTACTGGAAGTTGAGCAAAGTGACACCATTAGAACAGAGTGGAAATTAGAGCGAGAAGGGCCGGTTCGGAGTTGGAGGGGAGAACAGCCCCACAGCGGCTCAAGCCAATAATGCCTCTATTTGGATGCCATTAGTGGGTTTGGCAGGCAAGCTCACCATCTACTTCAGAGGACCACGGCACAGATTAAGGGAGGCTGATGCTAATTTGCACATATGGAAATGCTTTTTCTCGCCGTGGATGGCTCTGTTGTGGACAGATGGAATTAGCAAGAACTTCGAAGTCGTGAAGGCAAACACATCAAAAAAAAAAAAAAAAAAGCCAGCCTCTCTTTTCTTTCCCACTTTTTCTTTCTGTTGGCCTCTCTCCCTCTTCCTTCCTGCTTCCTTTCTACCAGTTCTCTGTCCTCTCTTTTCCTTTTCCCTTGCTCTTGTGAGAACCTTCTGATTGCACAAGAGTGAATAAAATTGCCCAAGAGTGGCTCCTGGCATTAATAATGCATTGATCACATTTCAGTCACAAGCACTTCTCGAATAGTGAGCTGCCCCGCATCAGATTTAAGTGAGGTTTGGGAGCCAGAAAGCACTGGCAAGTGAAGGCTGGCCTTCAGAGAGCCGGGGCCTCCCTCCTGGCATTGCCCTGGGGATGCTGAGTTGGGGTGTTCCAGTGTCCCCCTTCCTGAGTCCCCAGCCTCTCCCATCCCATTCCACTTTCCTGTCAGCTCCAGTGGGTTCCTGTCCCCAACCGTCTCACCGCTCATCTGAGAAAGGGCTCTTCTGAGGCACAGTTTGCTTCAGGGCTGAAGCGATCAGTCCCCGGGGATTACCTTTTATTATTATTTTTCTTTCTTTCCTGTACTCTGTGCCTTTGACTGGGAAGGTCTGTAATATTTTATTTATTGGGCAGACTAGCCAGGTTTAGTGTCCCTTCAGAACTTGACACATGAAGGGGTCTATCTAGCTGAGACACCTACCTGGGTAATTATCCCTCTTCAGGGATTATCAAACTTTTTTCCATAAAGGGCCAGATCGTAAATATGTTTGGCTTGCCAGGCCACAGGCCTCCCTGGCATGTAGGAGAGCAGCCATTGAGAAGATAAAAATGAATGGGTTCCAATAAAACATTATTTACACAGACAGTGCGTGGGCCAAGTTGACCCAAAGGCCATAGTTTGCCAACCCCTGGTCCAGGGAATCTTTAATGGTAGAAGTCACACAGTTCTGTCTACCCACAATCTGCTTTCTAACTCATCCAAGGGCTAGATGAAAACAAGTTTTGAACGTGAAAGGGCTATTCTAATCCAGCTCTGTCTCCACTGACATCAGAATGCTTCACCCCTGGGCCCCACGCGGCCCAAAGGACCCAGCGAGAAGGCCAAGGTTGTTTTTGGTATCCCCCCCCCCAACTGTAGGACCCCTGTCTCAGTGCCTGTGGTCCAGGGCCCCCAAGCCACCTTTCTGATGTTTTCCTCCTCTCCCTGTATGAACATCAGAAGTGAACACATTCCTTTTGCTTTTCTTTGAGCTGAGTTCTGCAAGACAGGGACAAGGCAGACCCTGACCGTTGTGCACAGGACCTTTCTTCAACAAATCCTGACCAAGTGGCTCACTGATGGCTGGAACAGTGCTTCAAAAACAGGAAAATCTGAAGGACTCATATCATCTCTGTTGGTGTTCTATCTGTGTGTGTGCCTTTTCCTTCAGAACACATGGGGTCAACTCTCTTGCTCACCTAGCGATCCGCAGTGGTTGACCCCGTCCCTGCATGTAATTCCCCGTGAGGCCCTCCCAGGATCATAGCTATCAGTTGGAGGATATTTCCCCGGGTCTGCAGTATTCCAAGACAGTATCATTAGAAGAGCATGCTGACAGCCATATTCAAGTTCATCTAGCATTTATCCCAGCCATTGGATCATTAGATAATAGTCCATGAGGGCAAGGGCTAACTTGTCTGCATAATGCACTGATATTTTTATGTATGCATATTCAAGTCGTATTCATATGTAGAGTTGCTTTTATTTAGAGAGAGAAAAAGATATACAGATATGTAGGCACAGAAATTTTTAACAAATGGATAAATGAACTTATGAAAAAATGGATGGATAGATGGATGGATGGATGGATGGATGGATGGATACTATGAAACGGCAAGCCTCAGAAATTAGCTGATTATCCAAATTATCTAAACTCACTAATTTTCCTGTTTTTTTTATATAATCCACATTCCCTTTGGTTAAATGAATCTAATATGAATTTCATACCCTCTCATGTTCTAATGTGAGGAAAAATTAATTTATAAAAACTGAAGTGCTTTGAGGATTGTCATGTTTAATATAGGCATACGGTAGAGGGGTGTGTGTGTGTGTGTGTGTGTGTGTGTGTGTGTTACCTTATTCTTTAATTGCTATTTGCAAATGTCCAACAAATTTAATGTGGTCACCGAAAAGAAATGATTACGATAATGATTAGTATAACTTGGAATTCAGATAAATTAAAAAGTATCATTTTTGTTGTTATTGTTGCCCTATACCTGTTCTCACAGAAGTTCTGGAAGGCTTCTCTCCTCTATCATGTTCCTGTTCACCTTTAATATCTTATTGATGTTGTAACACTGGTTCGAACTGCACACTTGTAAAACACCAAAAAAAAAAAATCTCTTGGTGAATTTTGAATATGAGACTGAATTTTAAATTACCAAGCGCTCTACACACTTGTCCTTATACCAACTTTAGATCCATTGGCTTTTCCGGGCATTGGATACAATTCTCTATGGCGTCTTCCCCAAACTGGCAAAAATCAGTCTCAGATAAGTCCAAGTTGTTTGCATGGCCTAACTTCTTTTTCATTGGAAAAATAGACTCAGGAAAGTTTTTCCTCCTCATTACTCAGGAATGCCTTGTAGTAGTGGGAAAGAGGTGTTCCATACAATTTGAAAAATGGTGCAGAAACTGAGCTTCAAATGAGCACATGCACTCTAGGACATGAATGCATTAAAACAAGGAAAGAATAATAAGAAATGCTACAAACGAAGAAGGGAGTTGCTGGAATCAACTGTGGATTGTAGACAATGCAAACAGGAGAAGAAACAAAGGCCAGGTTGCTACTAACTGGCTGTGTAATTTGGGACAAATCTCAGAAAGTCATCCACAGATGGATGGGGGGTCAGAGAGAGAAAGGGAGGCAGGAAGGGAATGGAGAGGATTCAGGGAGATGGGAAGGAAGAAATGAGGGGACAGGGGAAGGAAGAACAGGGGGAGGGAGGAATGGGGGTAAGGGGAAGTGGGGAGGAGATGGGAGACAGAGGGAACAGGATGGCAAGGGATAAAGGGAGGGGGAGGGGAAGGGAGAGAGGCAAGGGAGAGGAAGAGGCAGAGGAAGGAAGGAAGGGAGAGGGGAAGGAATACACAATAGGACCTGGAAGAGGAGACAGGACTTTGAGGCAGATGGATTGCCTGAATTGCTCTGGCTCACTTCCCACCCACCTTCCCTCCTCCCTCTCCCTTCCCTTCCTTCCCCTCTCCCTTCCTTCCTCTGCCTCTTCCTCTCCCTAATATCCTACCAGCCATGGTAAACTATGGAATGTCCCATTTTTCCCATCCCCTTCCAGACCTCTGTTCTACTGACCTGTGGTTACAGTCACAGTCACATTCAATACCCACCTCTCCTTTGTCCCCTTTACCCACTGAAACACCACAGGCAGAAGACAGCTTTAATTTACATTCTTTTTTAATTTTTTTTTTAAAATTGAGTATTGTTGACACACGATGTTTCAGGTGCATAGCATGAGGATTCAACAACTTTGTACATTATGCTACACTTACCACAAGGGTAACTCCTTCTGTCACCATGCAACATTACTACAATACCATTGACTATTCCCTATGCTGCGCCTTTAATTCCCAAGACTTATTCATTCCATAACCTGGAACCCCTATACTCACCATGCATTTTGCCCACCTCCCATCCACCTTCCCTCTGACAACCATCACTTTGCTCTCTGTGTTTATAGGTCTGATTCTGCATTTGTTTATTCATTTCTGTTTTTCAGATTCTGCATATAAGTGACATCATATGGTCTTTGTCCTTATCTGACTCATTTCACTTAGTATAATACCCTCCAAGTCCAACCATGTTTTCCAAATGGCAAATATCTCATCCTTTTTTACTTTTATTTTTTAAATTATTTGTTTATTTATATATTCATTAATTCATTCATGAGAGACAGAGAGAGAGGCAGAGGGAGAGGGAGAAGCAGGCTCCCCGCTGAGCAGGGAGCCTGATCTGTGGCTCAATCCCAGGACTCTGGGGTCATGACACAAACCAAAGGCAGACAGCTAACCAATTGAGCCACCCAGGTGCCCCACCCCAATCATCCTCTTTTATGGACAAGTAATATTCCATCTCATATATATATACCACTTCTTCTTTATACATTCGTTTATTGATGGGCACTTGGCTTGCTTCCATATCTTGGCTATTGTAAGTAATTCTGCAATAAACATAGCAGTGTATATATCTTTTCAAGTTATAATGCATGTGATTTTTTGAATAACCCAATAATGGAGTTACTGGGTCATAGGGCATTACTAATTTACATTCTATAGATAACTGGACCATAATCTATCCAGGTCTAAGGAAATCACATTTTATGACTTGGGCTGACCCTTTGTGCCTAAACTTGTTTTCTGGCTACATACTATATATTTTTTGAATGGTGTAAGGTTCTTGCATGTCAAAACCAAGAAAAGGATGAAAAAATATACAAGGTCTCTTAATTATTTACTAACTAATGTTGTACTTTCATGATTTTTTGGATTACAAAAGAACTATTTGACCATTATGAAAAAAAAAAATGTTGGACTCCGGAACAATAAAGAGGTAAAAATACAAGTCACCCATAGTCTCACAATTATGAAAAAGAATTCTATTTGTCCTTTAGAAGTCTTTATGAGTGCTTGTGTTTGTTTATAATATAGAGATTGCACTGAATAGAACTTTTATATTTGCTACAAGTTTGTGTTATAGACATTTTTGCAAGTGTTCAAATTATTTTAAAACCCACCTTTTTAATGACTCATTGCACATTATGGTGATATAAGAATTTGCCACTCAGGTATCATTGTGATTTCGGCTCTTCTTTTGTTGTTGCTGGTGATTTTATTTTATTTTTTTAAACTTTTAAAAAAGATTTTCTTCATTTATTTGAGAGACAGAGAGAGCACAGTGGAAGGAGAAGCAGACTCCCTTCTAAGCAAGGAGCCCTATGTGGGGCTCCATCCCAAGACCCCGAGATAACCTGAGCTGAAGGCAGATGCTTAACTGACTGAGCCACCCAGGCACCCTGATGCTGGTGATTTTATTAAAACAAAAACAAAACAACAACAACAACAACAACAAAAACTCCAATGCTTATCTTTTTGCAAAATCTGGTCTCCATTTCTTTTCCCTGGAATATTTTTCTCCACCCAACCTTATCTTTGCCGTGACCTGTTTGAGAGTTTCCTCTTTAGTGAAGTGCTTTTGAATCCTTCAAAATATAACCAATGACTTTTTTACATTGTGCCTCTCACACCTACATAAATGTCCCTTCGTTCATTTATACGTGTGTGTGTGTGTGTGTGTGTGTGTGTGTGTGTTTCTCTTGTGCTGCACTGTCTACCCAGCTGACCAGCTGACATGGATCTGCTCTCCCTGTCCACCCGCTTTTCCTGTCCGCCCTCAGAGCTCACCTGCAAGGTGACGATAAGAGTGCTCGCCTCTTAGACGTGAGGGGAGAATAATCGATGTAAATAGAGGTAACGAGGTAATACATATAAAATGCCAAGAACAGACGCTTCCGTTCTGAAAGTCTGCCATCAGTCCTTCGTTTCACTGCTGTGTTAAGTTGGCTGAAAGTACGTCGTTTGTCACGATGATGTGATCCCTTGAAGAAAAAGTACACTCACTCACACACACACACACGCATGTGTGTATACAGCCTCATTACCTAGCGTGGTGTCTGGTTCTTAGAGCTGGGGAATCATTCATTGAATCAAATAGCTAGAGTTTAATTTTGTTAACATTAACATCATAAGGCCTTTTACTCAATGCATATGCTAATAAAATTGTTATTTATAATGAGATTTTGCATCTACTATAAAGCATTTATTTATAGATCTCACATTCACGTAGATTTTAGGATTTTATAAATCAAACCTTATTTTATCTAGAAGACTCTCATATCACTACAAAAAAGACTTTAGAGACATTCTAATAATTGCCGTATGTTCAGGGAGAGAGGCTCTTTTCATCATACAAAAATGAAGTTAGTTAATTGAATGGTTATGATGGCTACAGAAGGGGTTTATAAAAGTCACAATTAAGAGGAGCCCACTGTAAGAAAAGGCAAAATGTATTTTCTTAGCCTCCCATAAGCTGCATTTTCAATGCACAGATTTAAGAAAAGTCCCTTTCCAAATCCTCTTTTGTCCCACATGAAAGGGATGATGACTTTTACACAGCCGACTCGGGCTTTAAAAAAAATGAAATAAAAGGAATGTTTCCTCTAAGTAGAACATCATGGGGCTCGTCACTGCGGCTTCATGCCATTCCCTGTGCAGCTGTTTTTATTTATTCCTCCACTTCCAATAAAACCGATGCTTTATTTCAAGGGGCAATCCATAATTAACTTTTCAACCGGTGGCAGTGGTTTCTTTCCATGCCACCAACAGTGTTGAACTCAGCCTTACAGAAATAAAAGTAACAATAAAAGGCTCGGTGGATACACTTTCACTGGGCCCCAGGAGGTCTGCTCCCCGAAGAGTATCCCAAGGATGGAGACATTCTAGGACGTGGCTTGGTTGAAGGGTCTTGTAACAAAGGGGGCAGATCTAAGCTCAAGATTTCCCTCCTTTTTCCAAGGTAGATGCCTGCAAGATACCAGATGGCAGACAGGGAGGGAGACAGAGACAGAGAGACAGAGAGAGGCATGTACCCCTGTGTCTGTCTGTCCATCTACCCATCTTCTTGGCAGGGTAGCACGAAGTCGGACTGTAGTTTTCTCCTCCACAGGAATCACGAAGAACAGTTCAAGAAACAACGGAAAGAGAGAAACCACATTTTTATCAAGGATCTCCTGAGAGCAAGTGAGATTGAGTCAGTAAGATGCAGAAAGCAAACGTGAGAGAAGGAGCCGGTCAGATCTCCAGGTGGCCAACTGTGCACTCTCTCCTTGGATACAGAGAGCCCATGCAGAGACGTCCTGGCCCCTTGGTGGTGACACTGGGTGAACGTGTTTTTTCCCACACCGTGGTGTGTCACCCGTTGTCCAGATACTGAGCATGCCTGAGCCCTCCCACGCCCATACCCAGCCTCTGGAGCCTGGGAAGGCAGGCATGTTGCAGTCCTGTTCCAGAGGAAATGGGCGCCCTGCAAGGATTTGGGGTTCGGGAGCTCCCCAAGGGAGCCCAAATCCTTTGGCAGGCAAGACCCCTGGAGAAGACATGACCAGGGAGCTGTGTGCAGCATCTGGGCCATGGGAAACTCCCCTGGAGGGTCGCTAGGTGACTAGGCACAGACCACAGCTAGCATCAGGCTGCCTGAGCTATAGCCCTTTCATTGTCCCTTCCTGCCTGTAATAAGCAACACCCTTGACCCTCCCATGCCCCCTCTGTACCTGAGAGAGATACAGGGGGAGAAATGAAGTCACGTTCACAGGCACTGAGGGGTCTGACATAGGGGGCTTTTTCAAGCAGCCCGCGAGTTTTCTCCATACTTTAATTCACGAATAAAGTGAGTCTTCAGCTCAGGAGAGAAATAGAAATCCCAGGCTTCTCTCCTCCTCCTGCTCAGAACTGAGCTCCTCACCTGCGACGGCTTCCCGCCCTCCCTGGCCTTCCATCACCTCTGCTTGCTCTGGTCCAACTTACCTAAAATACGTATCCGAGAAATACGGACCCAGGGTTCAGCCACGTGTCGGCTGTGCAATCTTGGCCGAGCAATTACACCTCTCTGTGCCTCAGGCTTGCCATCTATAAACTGTGGGTAATGATGGTGTCTACCATATTTTTTTTCTATTGTAGTAAGATTTTCTTCACTGTTCCTTGTGTAAGTTCCTTAGCAAGTGGCACATGCCATGTCCACATTCAGCACGTCTTGGTACCCTCAGTGTGCACTGTTGTGCGTACCCCCGTGAAATGGGACAGAAAATGGCAGAACAGCGACGTGGTGGTATGCCGGAGCATGTGGGGGTCACGGGCATGACCCAGGAAGTGCTGTGGATCCGCTGAGGCGGGGAGGGATCCGTTTTCTACCGTAGCTCCAAGCAAGACATGCTCCTACCCTTCAAGGGGGCTTACTCTACCCTTTCAGTCACCCTGTCACCTCAAGTCGCTCTCCCGGGGAAGAGAGAATGGTGCCACAGCAGCCTCATGGGTGCTGAGTTCATCTCAGCACCTTTGTTCTCAACACATCAAGCAGAGAGCTGGCCATTTGCAGAGGGCAAGGGAGGAGAGCAAGTCTGCCTGTAGAAATGCCCTTTATTAATGACTGCTTTTTAGCCAAGTGTCAAGCAGAGAATGTGGCTTTGTACAAATGAAGGCACTGAAGCAGAAGTGCCCTTTTTAGTACAGCTCCAAGGTAAGGGGACAGGACAGACCAGAAGACAATGAAGAAGCCATCGTGGCCCAGCACAGACGCAAGTCCCCAGCAGCACATGTTAGTTTAGGAGAGAAAATGGACAGCGACATTGAATTTATGTATCAGTGCATTCAGAAGTCGCACAAAACTTTCGTAAAGAATGAGAGCATGTAATTCTCAGAACCTACTTTTGTTGTCTTTGCAGAGTGCCGGGGTAGAAAGCCCCTCCTGATGGGGTGAGCTACAGCTCACTGGGCCAGGCAGCTTCAACTTGACTCTTATCCAGAGATTTTCACCTGAAAACAATAGGAAGCCCAACTCAGATGGACTGGGTGATACATTACATCCCAGGGAACAGAATGGCAGAGAGGATCCAGGTAGATCCCCTCCGTCAAGGCACCGAGGATGCAATCTCCTTCTGTTTTCTGCTTATCTTCCTTATCATATCTAGAATGTCCCCAATCAGCCTCCCTCCAAGTTCAGTACGGCTGCTTCAAAGCCAGCATCATACACAGACCCAACAGTGAGGGTGGGCTAGGGTCCTAGATCTTCTGTAACAAAAGACCACCTATGGGGTCTCTGGTCTCATGGTTTTGGAGGCTGGGAGTTATGACCACTCTGGAACCTGTGACAAAGTGTCCCTCTTTGATTCTTCTCCTCTCTGGGGTTTGCCAGCAAGACTGGGCTTCTTTGGCTTATAGCGATATTGCTTCCGCCTGACCCCCAACACCACAAGGCTATCTTGTTCCTCTGTGTCTTTGTCTCTGCACATGCTGCTCTCTTCTCTGTGTCTCTTCTTCTCTCTGATGAGAACAGCAGAAATATTGGATTAGACGTTCAACGTGCTCCAGAATGACCTCATCTGAACGTAATTAATTACATCTGCAAAATGACACTATGTCCAAATAAGGCAATATTCTGAGGTACTGGGAGTTAGGACATTTTTTGGAGGACACAATTCAACCCACAGCAAGGGGTAGCTCCTCTCTGTGTCTCTCTTAAGAAGAGGGGAAATATTTCTCAGAAATCACAAGTTCTGCTCTCACTATTTATTGGCCAACATTGGGTCCCATGCCCCTGCCTCACCAATCACCAGCCAGAAGAACGCCATTTCCATGATTGATTACCACTGACTTTCCTCCCCAGCTTTACTGAGGTGTAACTGACAAATAAAATTGTATATATTTAAAGTGCACACTGTGGTGATTTGATACACATATACATTGTAAAATAATTACCACAATCGAGTTAACTAAGTACCCATCACTTTTTATAGTTACTCTATATATGTGCGTGAGAAGGCTTAAGATCTGCTCTCTTGGAATATTTCAAACACGTGATACAGCATCATTACCACTAATCACCATACTGTATATTAGACCCCAGAATGCATTCATCTCACAAATGAAAGTTTATAAGATGAACAACATCTGCCCGCTTCCCTCCCCCTCCCCCGGCCCTGGGGAACCACCAGTCTACTGTATGTTTCTATGAGTTCATTTTTTTCTTTTTCTCTGTTTTTTTAACTCCACCTATAAGTGAGATCATGTAATATTTGTCTTTTTCTGTCTGGATTATTTCACTTAGTTTATACCCTCTAGTTTTTTTCCATATTGTCACAACCAGTAGGCTTTCCTTTTCTGATGTCTGAGCTATATTCCAGCACACACACACATCCCTTCTAAGGGTAGACTGGTGGTTTCCAAGAGAGCTATGACCATGCTATGAACGTGAACAAAGATGTTTTTTTTTTTTTCTCAATGTGTCATAGGGTCGTTGCCCTCATCTTTTGTAGTCCTGTGAGTTCAGGTTATCTGTGAAAGCACAAGTTACTTTCCTTTCTTCCCCTTGAACAAGAACACACTCTCCAGAAAGAAGTCCAAGCTTCTCAGGGCCTGTCACATCCTGTGATCTGGACAATCAAGAACTCTAATGACCACTGATTTCCAGTCTTCAGTGAGAAACACAGTGTTTCACCTTCCAGCACAAAGCCAAAGCTTGACTCAAATCCACCTCCTCGTGACAAGTTCCAGATGGTTCCTCCCTCCTCAGTGCTCCATATTTCTATCCTTCGGGGGCTTGGGAAGAACCCTTTGATATACTTCTCAGACTAACCCATTCAACTCGCCCCCGGGGCTCAATTCCTGTATCCCTTTCTTTAGAAGTGTAAGAATTGTCAGACAGTTTCTTGGACTTTCTCAGACAGAGGGAATCCTCCTCTGCTCTTGGCTTTTCCTGGTCACTCCTTCACAGACAACAACTCTCAGCATCGATGTCGCACTGATAGCTTCTGCACCGACATCCACTTCTCAGGTCAGACTGGCATTCCTTTGTGCCATGCATGACTATTCATCTCGCCACCGCTTGCCCACAGGGCAGCAGCAGGAACAGAGGATCTCAGGAGGCAGGAACAGAGGCTCCCAGGAAACAGGCCATTATCAAGCACTTTGCTGTGTGCTCAAAGAGAGTCCTGAGAAATATGCACGAAACAAAGAGCAAACCAAGAGGAGTGGTGAGCTGCTCGTGCTGGAGAAGCAGCCTGGATCTCAAGCGCACTGCCTTACATAACCCTTACAAGAGTCCTGGGTGGTATCTGTTTCTTTGGTAAGTTAAGAAGCGGAAGCCCAGGGAAGATAAAACCATTCTCCAAGGTCACAGAGCTAGTATGTGGCAGAACTGGGGGTCCGACCCCATCCTCCTGCTCTTACTCCAATGTAGCAATAGGCATGCCCACGACACGGAGGGGTGGATGCTTTTCCTTGCTTGCATTATTGGAATTTTGCTCCATGTTTGCAGGTCTGCCGAACACAGCTGGGGACAAGGCTAGGTATTAAATAGCAAGCACACAGCAAAACTTGGATTTCTGGGCTGCCAACACGGACTGGCTAGAAATCCATGAGGGTATGGAAATTAGATCCACACACAGAAGGCTCCTGCAATGTGTCCGCTGAGTTTGTCCCAGCAGCTGCTTTCTGGAATCAAACCCAGTGCCGCGCATTAGCTGTCACGGTGGGCGAGACGGCTCTTCCCTGTAACTTCCCCAAGAGTAGAGGGTCAGAGAGGGGACTGGTGTGTGCAAACCCCGTTTCACTGTTTCCTAATTCCCATCCTCAAAAATACTGTAGCCTTCTTTTGCACACCACGCCCACCCCGCGGTGAATATGGCTATGAACCAAGCCCCTTCTGCTCTCGGGGTCAGATTTTGGAAATTCAGCTGGTTAACCAGCTGCGGGCATCGCGTGGCCTAAACAGCATCGCCCAACTACGAAGCAGCAACATCCCAGAGGAAAAATACCAGGAGGTATGTAGGATGCATGCAGGGCAGGCTGCGGCAGCTTTGGGTATCAGCTATGATGCTGGGCAGTTTAATGAGCCCATTAGATCAATTTCCTCTTCTGTAAACAGGGATGATACAAGTCATGGGATTGGTAGCATTACATGAGAAAAGTCACATCCCTAAAGGCTAGGGCTCTTGACCCGTATCAGCGTGGTGTGCAGACATGTGACCAGTGAATGGTCATTCTTACACATAACGGTGTATAAAACAGAGTTCCCAGCACATAATAGATATTTGATAATTATTAGTTATCTTTATAACAAATAAGGTGAACACCTGATTATGATGAGTAATAAAGGAGAAACAAGCAGCCTTTCAGGATCCCGAGGAGAGAGTGGGTAGATGAAACTTCACGGGATCCCAGCTGGGTCCGAAACACTCACTGAAAATCTATACCCACTGACCCTTGGTTTGACAGTGCATGCCAGCCACTGCTGTCCCTGAAGCTGATGGCGACCCTGGCTTTCCAGCTTTAGCAACAAGACAGACCCACAGCTGTGTGCAAGCTGTGTGCATAGGAAACGTGCAAAATGCTGAGTAACCTCAAGTACTTGGTCTGGCAGGACAGGCATTTTTGGGATAATAAAATAGCCCAGTATGCAGAGGACACAAACCCCACACCCGCCTTGAGCCTGGGATTTCTGCTTGACCACTTACACGTCCTTGAGTTCAAGAAACGGTGGGTTAGTATGTTTCTACTTCATTTGCCAGGTTTGGCAGCGACAAAAACAAGTCATTTTACTGTTTGTCTTCCATTCACACGGAACTTACAAGAAAAGATAAATCCGTGCCCCGCTCCCTCCTGATTCTGCCCTTTGACTGAGGTTTGTTCACAGGTAGCATGACGATCGCTGATGTTGTCTTTTAAAAATGAAAGCACATATTGGGCTTAAGGGAGGTTGAAATCAGTGACTTTAAGGAAATGTAACCATGACTTTGGAGAGGCTTACCAAAGAGAAAAATATATTTGGGGAAGTGTGGGTCAGGTTAAAAGGATTCTGAGACTGTATGTGCTACACAACACCTCCATTCCTGTCTCTTGAGAACAGAGCATTTTTGTTGACTTTTCTGTCCCCTGGCTCTCCCACTGCTGGGGACACAGGTTGAAGGTAGACAGTGTGCCTCACGTACCCCGTCTTCTTGTGTTCTTCTCCTCCTTGTCTTTACTTGTGGCCTCAGTGCACCTGCTGGGTGGCAAATGTCTTCTCAGGTGCTAAGGGGGGGGGGGGTCACTGTCCCTGTAAGACCCCCCCAGTGTCCACACAAAGAATAAGTTGCCCCCCCCATCCCTGAGGCTTTCCCTGTCTGTGTCTATTGTGCAACTTATAAAAGGACAAGTTTGTCCTGTGCTAGGAACGCTGTAGCCAATACCACACACCAGGTGGCTTAGAACAGCAGAAATTTATTCTTGCAGATCCGGAGGCCAGAAGCCTGAGATCCAGGGGTGGGCCGGACCGGGAAGTAGACTCTGCTCAGGTTTCTCCCTAGCTGCTGGTGCTGCCGGCCATCTTTAGTGTTCCTTGGCTTGTAGAAGCGTCACCCTGATTTCTGCCTTCGTCTTCATGTGACAGCCTCCCTGAGCAGGGATCTGTGTCCAAATTTATCCTTTTTATAAAGACACCCATCCTAGCTGATTGCCACCCAATCTAACGACATCATCGTAATCTGATCTTCTGCAAAGATGGTCACATTCACAGGAACTGGGGGTCAGGACTTCAATCTCTTTGGGGAACACCGTGATGACAGGGCCAAGTAACCTTGGGTAAGATGCTCAGGGCACAGTGCTGGTCCTGGGCACGGATGAGGAAGTGTTGACTGAAGCAGTGAATGAATGATGCCAGGAGCCCGGGCTGCCTTGTCCCCGCGTGCAGGCAGATCCAGTACCTGATGGGCAGAGCAGCGCTTGGTATAAAGTTTGCTCTGAAAGCAACAAGAGCCTTTCACCGATACAGGGAGCTGCTCTTCAAAGCAGGAGGCTCCTTCCTTCTGTGCTCCTTTCCCAGCATCCTTGCAGCATCGGCGCTCTGGGCGCCTGTTCAAAGGACCCCTTCCTGCCCTGGCCTCCACCTCACACGCTTCGTGCACGGGGGCCGACAGCAGGGATCTCACCTCTGGCCTCAGCCTGGCTCCACCTGCCGACTCTGGACGTGGGAATTGTTAGCTTTTAATTAAAGTCCCCTTTGGCACTCTGGCTCCCGTGTGAAACATCAGTGGCAGGAACGACATTTATTGGCTGAATGCGTTTATTTAAAGCAACGAGTCTTGGAGTACATTTTGCCCTATTAAGGCCGGGGTTCAAGGGGAGCCTCCGAGCAGAAATGAACTCCCTGTTGGAGACCAGACCCCCAACGCTGGCCCTGGGTCTCAGACGACATCGCCAGAGAGCCTAACCCTGCACACAGGTGCCTGTTGAAAGGGAGCCCGACATTAAAGGCAGAGAAGGAGAAAGCCTCTTTACTCTCTCCCCAAGTATGAGGCTTCTAGCTTGGGGTCAAATCTGAGGTAAACAGACAGCTAGCGGGCGAGAGGGGACTGGCTGCGCATTCCCGAGCCCCTCCTGACTCCAGCACCGACAAGCAGGTCCTTGGAGCCCCGAGCTTCATAAATTCTTTACAGAAATAGTTCACAAAACTGTTCACCTTTCTGGTTCCTGGTAAAAATGACAGCGCCTGGGTGGCTCAGTGGATTAAGCCGCTGCCTTCGGCTCAGGTCATGGTCTCGGGGTCCTGGGATCGAGCCCCGCATCGGGCTCTCTGCTCCACAGGGAGCCTGCTTCCTCCTCTCTCTCTGCCTGCCTCTCTGCCTACTTGTGATCTCTCTCTGTCAAATAAATAAATAAAATCTTAAAAAAAAAAAAAATGACAGCTTCCTTACTCACAGAAAGGAAAGAAGGGGTAGGAAAAAAAAACCCAAAAAAAACCACCTTCCACATTTGGAAATGGAAAGCGACTTTCTAGTCTATTCACTCAACAAACAGAAACAGGGTCCTATGCAGCCCTTGGACATGGAGGGTTTGTCTGGAAGGGACTGACTGCCGGTCCCAGGGCAGCTTGGTAACCTTTCTGGGACTCAGTTTCTTAGCTGGCAAATGGAACGAAGGGTTATCCGTGTCTCACACACACCCCATCGGGACAACCGTAAGGAGCGCTGTTAGGTGTGTGGAGAAGCCTGTGAACAGGCTCGGAGATGCATTTATGGTTGTAAAGGGCCCTGCCACGGATTCCCAAACATCACAGGGAAGATGTGTCTCTTATTCTCCCGGGAGGCAGATACTGA
The DNA here is from genome assembly GCF_922984935.1 of Meles meles. Taxonomy (NCBI): domain Eukaryota; kingdom Metazoa; phylum Chordata; class Mammalia; order Carnivora; family Mustelidae; genus Meles; species Meles meles. The sequence goes on along the minus strand of NC_060071.1, from coordinate 145,009,568 downwards.
CTCAGCCTTCATTGTCCACCTACGACAGTGTCCCTCCCAGAGGAGGTGTGGGGTGGGTGGTCTGTCCCTCCCTCTCCCTGACTCCTCCTCCTCTTCCCTTTCCTGCTTATGTGTAGATGGTAGGTTGAATGTCTGTGAAATGCTGTGCCCTGTCCCCTTGGCCTGGAACATCTGACTTTCTGATTTCTCCATCTTTTGGGGGGTACTTCTCCACGAGTGGCCTTCCGTCCTGTGCTCGTGCGCTCCTGCTGCTAACCCAGGAGGAGAAACCTGCAGAAATCAAGAGCAAGTATTCAGAAACAACTCAATGTATTGCATGGAGCCCTGGATGTGGTGCATAAACAATGAATTCTGGAACACTGAAAAGAAATTTTAAAAATAAAAAAAATTTAAACAATTAAGTATGAATGATGCACCAGTTTAAAGAAAAGAAAAGAAAAGAAAAGAAAAGAAAAGAAAAGAAAAGAAAAGAAACAACTCAACGCTGCTCAGAGATGCAGGGTGATTCAGAGGCTGAACAGGGTAAATGCTGACGTGCCCTGGTGCACAAAGTGTGAGGTTAGCGCAAGATAAATACCGGGGGGGTTGGGGGAGGTTGTTCAAAAGGAAGAATTCCAAGATGGCGAGCACAGAGAGAAAGCCCAGCACTGGGCTTCTCTGAGCGTGGGGCCCAGTGGGGCTACGCTGGCTGTAGAAGTCAGGAGCAGAAGCTCATGGGGTGAGCGCTGTGTGTGGCCCACAGAGCAGAACTATGTTTTGGTGGGAGGGGTTGGGGAAGGGCTGGTTCTGCTCTCCCAGAAAGTGTCCCCCAGGACATTTCTCTAGGATGCAGCTAAGGCCTCATCTTGCCCAGCCCTTCCTTCCTCCCTGCCTCAGTTATCAGAACCCTGCCCCTGGGTCACTCTCTTCCCCCCTCCATCAGAGCCCCTCTCACGAGGGGGGGCTGCAATTAGCTGTCCAGGATCCTCCCTTCTTCTGCCATGTGACCCCAGGCAACTCAAGGTCAAGGGATTGCATCTTATTAATTCTTAGGACCATCCCCTTGACAAAATTTGCTGAACCCCTACTGTGTGCCCCATGCTCTGCCAGGGGAGGGGTGGTGGGAGGATGGTGGGCTCTGCTCCTAAGACGTTCATGGTCTAGTTCAGGGACAGAGAAAGTGAAGCTCAAGGACATCCAAGGACAATGACATGGCTGGGGAAGCAGAGGAGATCTAGATCTGCCTGTGTGGCCAGAGAATGTCTCAGAGGAAACCACTTTGTTTAGCGGCCACTGAAGGGGCAGGGAGGGAGGGAAGGAGGAAAAGAAGGAAGGAAAGACTTGTTTGACCAGCTGGAATCGGCCTTCTCCACCCCACCTCTTGAAACACAGCAGACTCAATGCACATTTTCCAACAAGCAAGCCCTCCTGGATTTCTCTGTTTGCATTCATAGCGATAGTCCATGAAACCCTGGTTGTTTGTCTCCATTCTCCCTTGGAACACATTCCAGTAAAGCTTCCGTTCCCACCTTTCTACTCGGATTTTTGATCACTTTATTACCAAGGCAACTGACGATGCCGGCTGCGCACCCCAGCACGTCCATGTCTCCTTCTGATGGGACCTTGCAGGATGACCCCGCTGGTCCCTCCTGCTTTCTTGATGCCTTCTCTCTGCAGGGTCTTCCCCTCCCCATCCATGTCATGTATTGATCCTGCTACACACCCATATCTTTAGACATGCGGGTGCCCCAAAACTCTGTTTCCAGACACTTCTCTTTTCTCCTAAGCTGAAATTCATCCCTTCATTCCTAAGGCGATACCACCTAGTCAAATAGATCTCCCCAGCACGGGCCTCTGCCCTCAACCGTCAACAGGCACTGGCAGCTTCCTTCTCAAGGGCTCTGCACGGTGCAGAGCGAGCTGCAGCGGCTTCCAACCTCAACTCCTGGTTGTTTTCACCTCGCCTAGTCGTCTTCATCTCAGGAACTTAGAGTTCTTCCCACTTCTGGGCTAGCAGTCCTACAGGAAACCTCGCTGCTTTTTCCTCTCTCTGCAGAACATTCTGTTAGCTGTGCTTCCAAAATCATCCAAACGATGATGACTTCTCAGCATGTTCCCAGCTTCCACTAGGTCTGGGGATAGGACATCCTCGCCACCCACCATTTACACTGTGACAGCCTGACTGGCTCGGCCACCATCTATCTAGAGCTGCACTATCCAGTATGAGAGCCACTAGGTCCACGTGGCTCAGTGCACCTACATTCACCTCAGTTCAAGTATAGTTAGACGTCCGGTTTCTCCATATCAGCAACATCTCATTTATCAGTAACCCCCCAGCGAGCCAAGTGGGGCTGCTAGCAACTGTTTTGGACTATGTCATACAGCATGCTCATTATTGCAGAAAGTTCTGTTACTTTAGTCTATTCTCACCATAGGAGCCAGAGACAAGTGGTTGTAACATATTGGTATCATTTTAATCCTCCGCTCAAAACTGTTCAGCGGTTTTGCATCTTACTTAGAGTAAAAGACAGTTTATTCAGTGGCATGCTCTCGCTCATTAGCTCAAGTCCATCTCCTGCCCTGGTATCCCTCTCCTGCTGACTAGTCTGCCATATCACACTGACTTCCCTAATCTTACCTAAACATGCTTGTGCCACAGGGCCTTTGCACCTGCTAGCTACCCTGCCTAGAATATGCTTTCTTTAAAGTTCACATGATTCACCACCTCATTTCTTCTAGGTCTCTGCTCCCATGTCATCTAATCAGTGAAACTTCTGCCTCGTTTTGTTTTCTTCAGAGAACTTACCACCATTTGGCATCATGCATATTTAATTTATTGTTTATTGTGTGAAATAGATTGCATGCCTTTTGTGAGAAAAAAAAAAATCTGCTTAACTGTTGTATCTCCAGAGCCCAGAATAATGCCCAGCACATAGTAGGTGTTTAAAAATATATTTTCTGAATTAATGAGGATATTAAAATAGGCAGACAGGTGTGAATATGCATTTCAATGATCCAGAAAGTTAGGATATGTGTGTGTTTATTATGTAAGCGTGATAGACAAGATGCCTCTCGCTCTGAAATTGCATTTTCACATGGATCTTGGGATCAGGACTACATGTTATGTTCAGAATCATGGAATGCAGTCCAGAGTGTGTGACTTCAGATCTGGGTTTTGATAGCTATTGTAGAAGATAGGTATTTATCACAACATGACAATAAAATGGAGAGTTTGTACATTTCCTTTTCTCAGGCCGTTTCCCCAAATCCGTATTTCAGCAGGAAAACCTGTTTAACTCTCAGTGGAGGACGTGCTCTGAGCTGGAGCCCTGCCCCAGAGGATCTCATTTCATCAAGATGCACAAGGCATGCTTGCTGCTGTAATGAGCATGCCCTGAACTATACATTAGCTCCAACGTGATGAACCTGTAACTCGCACTTGTGTCAAGTCCGAGGCAGAGATTCCCACTGGCAAGCAGCTCTACTCCAAGGGACGATTCATGCTCTTGACTTACATCTTATGATTTCATCATCTTGAAAACACGGTCTCCTAGATCACCATACACACCTGCATTAAGCCAGAAAAAGGTAAAAGCAGGAGGAACTGCATATGGAAGGTGTTCTTGGAGTGGGTCTGGAAGAGGTGCACCTCATTTCAGTTTGCATCCTATCCCCTAGAACTCAGTCATGGCCACAGATGTCTACAGGGGCTCTGGGAAATATAGTCTGGCTGTGTTCACAGGAAGAAGAGGAAATGGTGAACAGCTCGTCACTTTCTCACAGGGAAATTGTGCTATATATCCTGCGAATATGCCAGGGGACTTAGCAATGGGCAGAAGAGAGGAGAGATCTTTTCCAGTTGATAGATTTTGGAAAGGCCATAGGGCAGCGATGGATTCCAAGATTTTTATAAGACAAGTCAACTGGGACATACAGCAGTAAGCTTGTGGGTATGCAGGCACCAGTGAAGTTTTCCTTTTTGGAAAGAGCCAAACCAAGAAGAAAGATATTCTATTTGGAAGATGGGCTGAAACAAAATTCCAGAATTCTTGGGATGCTGGGCTTGCTTGTCTATTCTCAACACTGTCCAGGTCTGAGATATACTTGCTGGAGCCATCTGAGTCCCGTGAGACATGGAGTAGGCAGGGAGCACGGTCCACACCCAGTGGAAGAGGGAACAGGCTGAGAGCAGTGAGAGCAGGGGATGACTTACTCAGGGCCCTCACATCAGTCAAGGATAAAGGCAGACCTAAGCCCTGGATCCCTAAATCCAGAGCTTTCCAACACTCTGCCTGCTTTGAAAGAGCCCGGAGCACCGGGAAGCCTTATCCTCAGTATCATTAAGATTTTTAAGGCTCAAGCCAATCAGACCTCTGAAGTTTATTGCATTTCCATTTGTCCCATTCAGATAATAAAGCACGCAAAGTAAAACCAAATTAAAATTTGAAACATGGTTACATTATTAAAATATTTTGACTGCCCTTCAGCTGTTCTCTCCAGCTTCTGATCTTATCTCGCTGGTGTTTTAATTGCAGTGGGCACAGATTTAAAGCAACAGTACCTGCCCTAATGTATAGACCAGTACATCAAAGACAATGCCACATGGTGGACCTCAGGGCAAGGCTTCAGGGAATCTATAGAGGGTCTATCCCCAGCTTTTCCAGACTTCTTGTCCAAGACAGAGACTCCTAGGCATGATGTGAGGCAGCTGGGAATACTAGCAGGAAAGGAAGGATGTATTTTCAAAGCTTCTCATCATAGTAAGGATAATGGCTGTTCATATATTCCTAGTGTGCGCCCATATCCAAAATCTCATCTGTTTTTCAAAACAGCCTGGAGCCCAGGAAAAGGCCTATCACATAGTAGGTGCACGGTGGGTGTTTGCAATGTTATGGATGAGTACTCCATGGAAAGAAATATAATGTGCATCATTATCCTCATTGTAGACACATGGACACTGCTGTTCTGTGCTTCAATTACTTGCTGAAGGACATGCATGGCTGGCCTGGCAAAAGAACCAGGTTCCCAAATGTGGGCGCCGTGCTCTTCCTTCCTATCAATGCTTCTCCAAGGGGAGAGCCCTACGCAGATGGGACCTGAGATGTTTTAGGACAGGTCAATGGTATCAGGCAGCATAAAATCTTGTCATGAAAAGAATCTGTTGTTTTCAACTTTATTTCAGTTGCTTCAAGGAGAAAGTCTCAGATTGGGACCCACGTACATGTATAGTATTAACATCTTTTGACTCAGACCTCTAGTGGTGCCCCTTCATAGACTGACAGTAGGCCATAGACCCAAGCCTTGGTAGGCACCAGCATCTCAATAGAATTTCATAGAGATGTTTTTTTTTTCTCCTTATCTTTATTTTACCTTCATCTCTGACTGACGACATGGGATTCTGCTACTCCCTTAAAATATATAACATAGTGTGTGTGCAAAATAATCATCCAAGTTTTAAAAAATCATTCTATTAGAGGGAATAGTAATGAGACAATAGTATAATTGATAGATTAGATATAACAAAAGTCATGGAAGTCATCTTGCCCGGGCATGGAAATTCGGAAATCACTGCTTTGTATTAAGAGATCCCCTCAAACAAACCAAAAAAGACCCCAAAGTCTATGATATGAATAAAAGATAGAGAGTCATGGAAAGGGCTACCTGTGAGTCCTACCCAGTGCATGGGGATTGGAGCATGGTATTTGTAGATCCTGACCAGCCTAACTGGTCTCCATGTCCTTAGCACAAGGACATGCTGCTTCCTCCATGAAGCCTTTGACATTTTCCCCAATCAGGACTGACCATTTCCTTTGTGAGATCTCCAGCACCATTTTTAGGGCAACTGAACCACTTTGCCTGTTGTCAAGTTATCTCTATGTGTTCTTAATTTTCTTTGATAGTCTTCTTGAGGGAAGTCCTGTACCCTGACGCCTTATTTTTTTTTTCCCATGTGCACTGAAGTTAGTGCTATTACTGCAAGTATAGAGAATTTGCCTTCTAAGGTCTTTTGATAGATGGACAACTGGGATCTTAGATGCTTATTACAGGATTTGTTCTGTACTAAAGTCCGTCTTTGTGGGGAAGCAAATAGAGGGCATAAAAGACAATTACCTTGGGGAAGTGATTCAGTTCCTGGGCTCACTAAGTGATGTCAACCACTGGCCTCACTTGGGTTTCCTGTGTCCTTTTCTGTGATGGTCCTGGAAGTCCTCCTGACTTCCTGCCCAGGACCATTCAGCATTCTGATACAGACTGACTTTCAGGAAACATCCCTGCCCCAGCACTGCCTGGTGAACATGAGCAGGGCTGAGTATTATGGACCAAACTGTAATTCACCACAGAGGGAATGACATCCTGGGAAAAGCGGAACTCATGTGCAAAGGCTTGGAAGCAAGAGACAGTTTTGCTCACTGAAGGTGTGTTGACGGGTGCAATGTCATAGAGCAAAAGGTGAGTGTGGGATAAGGAGCTAAGGAGTTGGATGTGGGGTGGAGGTGGACTGTATCTTTGCAGGGACCAGTAAATGAAGCTCTGGGGGTTTAATGCTCAGTCCAAAACTTACCAGAAATTCCTGATGATGTTTCAGTAATGGACGGGACTGCTCAGATCATGTGAAGTTTATTTAGGCAGCCATGAAGTACAAGGTGGTGGGTTGGGGTGGGCGATGAGTCAGAAGGCTGGGAGAACCCATTTGGATTTCCAGTCTGGAGCAGAAGCAGAGACAGGGTGAGGAAGATGAGGGCAGAGAGAGGCACAAGGAGGACTTTGTATGGACGTTTACTTTAGACACGTCTCCATATTGACCCACTAGAATATTCAGGAAGCATTGCTCCAGAACAGAGCATCGATTGAACAATTTGCTCTGAATAATTAAATTTGCTGTTTTAAGCCCATAGCAGTAGAGTTTGTTTATAATTGGAGCCACAGTTTGCATGCACTTTAAATGCAAAGAGGAGCTTTAACCGTCAAGTTATTATATGACTCAAGAGTTTAATTAATAACACACTAATTGTAGAAGCCAACGTCAAGAGTCACCACATTGTTCCTATTACATTTGGAAACTGTTTGAAGTGATTTGGTAATTAAAAAAACGAACTTCGGAATACAGCCTTATCTTCTTGTAGATATGGAGAGTCTTTTGTTTATGTGGTCTAGTACTTTTTAAGATCTCGGGTTTATGATGAAGAGCCTCTGAATAATGCCTTTAGAGTAGATATATGCATACTTATTAAAGCAAACCAAATGCTTGATGCCATTGGTTACAAAGACGACTATCAAAAGGTTAAATAAAATAGTAAAATAAATAAATAAATAAATAAATCTATTGGATTAGGACTGAAAAGGTTAAACTTTCCACACTGGTCATGCTTGATCTATTTCACGCTCAAGCTCACTTTTCACATGTGAAAATCAAGGTCAGTGACGTTAAAGAGTTTGCTTGAGAATGGCCCGGCCAGGAGAATGTATCTTTTGGCCTCAAAATACTCTTCCACTTCTGAAATTCTGTGCCATGTCTACATCCGCCTACTGAAAAGAATGCACTCTCTTTTATTCTTTCCCTCAACAAACACAAACTCAACTGAATGAGCGTTAGAGCCCATTAGCACCTCTCTTTGCCCCCAGAAAAGTAAACTTCTTGAAGGGAGAGCTCAGACCATTTTGGTCTCTTATGGTCATGAACTTGTTTTTCCTAATGCAGTGCTGGTTATAGTCAATAACTTAAATACTTGCCCAGCTGAACTGGGTTCACCCCCTCCCATTTTCCAGCATACATTCTGCATCTATAAAACTGAGATTTACATACAGCATCTGGGCAGGTGCACTAACCATGATGCAGTCAAATCCGAAAAGCACAGACTTCAACTGTGGACCAAACCTGAGAAAGTAATTTAACAAACACTTATTTACATACTACTGTGTGTCAAGCTCTGAATTAGAGGCTAGGGTACAGAGTTGAATAGAGCATGCTATCCAGGATAAAAATAAATACATTGTATACAGACGCACACATAAACACCTTCATCAATTTATATAAACCTTTGTACATATATTATATATCAACTTGGAAAGTAGAATTGTGCACAAAGTGTTGTGAATGTAGATCAGAGCCAACTGGTAGGTATTTTCTGCTTTGGTAACTACCCAGTCTGCTAAAACCAGGCAACTCTGTTGGAATATCATGAAAGCATGAGGGGAAAATACATAAATGAATGGTCATGGCTGTGTCCCAGGACAACTTTATTTATAGACACTGAAATTTGAGTTTCACGTAATTTTCACCAAATCTTATTCTTTAAAAAGAAAAGAAAACAAACAAACAAACAAACAAAAACCATTTTTTCAATCATAAACCATGCCTGGCTTATGGGCTGCCCACCCAGACAGTAAGCTGAATTTGGCCCTGGGGACTCTCATTCGCTGACCCTACTACAGTGAGAGGTGGTTTCCTCTTGATTATTAGGAGAGCAGCCACTAGGACGAGGCAGAAACTGTGGTTGGGTCCCTGATGGGAGGGCTGGTTTGGAGAATGACAAGGTGAGAGGCCCTCGTGGAGGTTAGGACACATTTCACAGGGTTTTGAGTGTGCTGCTAAATGCTGATGAGTCTAGCCACTGAACAGCAGGGTCTGCTGGAGAACATTCTTCAGGGCAAGGCCGTGGATCGGTTTGGTTTTAAAAAGATCATTGCCCATTCTCTGAAGAAAGGCCTGGAGGGAAAGGTACCCGCAGCAGCACCACCAGTGAGAGTTGTCACACTAGTCCAGGAGAAGGAACTCTCCAGAACGAGTTCTTAATTTGACAGAAGGGTGTCAAACAGCAACGTTAACAAGTTACTAACACATTTGAGCAAAGCTCCCAAGTCCAAAGCGATGACTGCATAAAATAAACACGGATGGCCCTGGAGAGGTGCCCTGATCCTGTAGGACATCAAATCCAGAATTATAGAATCAAAGGGATCGTGGAAAGTTAGATTCCATGTACAGAGAGGGTATGGGATTTGTCTGAAAGCACACAGCCAGTTTTTGATCTGTGTGGATACAAAACCTTCCATTAACTTGTCCCTGTACCTTCTGATATTTAAGTGCAGTTTCAGTCCCATGACATGTCAGGACATGAGCAGAACAAGAAGCCAAGTGTGCTGGCCTCTTCAAGGAAAAGCTCACTTGTGGGTTAGCTCATTGGAGTCCTCCAGCAAAAACGCATGACGAGGTTGGTACTCACCAACGGGATCTTGAGTGAGAGAAGTCAGACACAGCAGAGAACATGCTGTGCGAAGGACAGGGACAGGCACAGATAACGTAGACTGGGAGAAGTCAGATGGTGGCTAATCCTTGAGGGTGGGTGGGCAGGGAGTAAGGAGCCTGGAGAGGGCTCTGGGCGGGGGTTGGTGATGCCAGGTTCCTGAGCTGCGTAAGAGCCACAGGAGTGCATTTGGTTTGTGAAGATGCAGTAAGCTTCAACCTTGGGTGCGTTTCTCAGTACTTGTGCCATTTACCTCAACAAAAGCAAAAAATGGGGGTGCCTGGGTGGCTCAGTGGGTTAAGCGTCTGAGCCTTCGGCTCAGGTCATAATCTCAGAGTCCTGGGATTGAGCCCCATGGGGGGCTCACTGTGGAGCCGGGGACTCTTCTTCTCCCTCTGTCTCCTCTCCTGGCTTGTGCTCGCTCTCAAATAAATAAATACAATCTTTAAAAAAGTAAAAAAAAAAAAACTAACTCTCTTTATCTCTTTCTTTATCCCCATATCTGATTAATATCTGTATGTATAGCTATATGTATGTAGGTTTTTTAAAAATGAGTTACAGATACAAACTGTATCTATGTATCTGTATCTCTAGAGAGAACAAGCCATTGCCAGACTTTTTAATGTTTTGCTTTATCACAATGAAATCCATCAATCTATACTCCAAAAATTATTCTCCCTGAAACTCAGAATAATAATCTGTAAAACAAAAATGATAAAGCATAATTTCTGTAAGGATTAAATAAAATCATATGAATGTACGTATGTTATCTTTTTTCTTTTCTTTTCCTTTCTTTCTTTCTTTTCTTTTCCCCTTCCTTTCTTCCTCCCTTCCTTTTCCTTCCTTTTCCTTCCTTCCTTCTTTCCTCCCTCCCTTCCTTCCTCCTTCCTTCCTTCCTTCCTTCCTTCCTTCCTTCCTTCCTTACTTTTCTTTCCCTCTTCTTTTCGTCCTGGCCCACAATGGGAGCTCCGTGAAAGGGTGAGTCAGTTCTCTCTCTCCTGGTCATTCTTTATCCATGTGGCCTGGCTGGGATGAAGGTGTTCACGATTGTTCACAATTCAAAAGCCCTGGACTACAGTGTACCCAGCCCAGGTCTTGAGCCTCAACTATCAGGTCTTCCCAGCCCTGTCTGGAGCTCTGCTGGGATCACTGACACCCACCCAGCAGGGGACCCTGCCAGCCCCTCATTCTCCATCTGTATTTTCCAGAAGGACCTGTAACCCATAGACTAGGAGTTTATCATCAGCAAGCCCTGGTCTGAGCATTCTCAAATACTACCAAGTGCTACCTCTATTCCTAACAGCTTCCCTGCCTGGTAAACAGAGTTAATAATAAGTGCCTTTCTTATCTCCCAGAGCTACTGTAAAAATCCAGTGAGATCACGAATGTGAAAGCCTTTCGTCTTCCCCAAAGTTGTACACAACCCTAAGGGTTAGCCTTCGTCACTCAGTACTGTGATGTCTGTTCCTATGTGGACTACCCCCACAAGACTCTCAGTTCTGCACGGTCAGGAGTGGGTGCGGTTGTCACTGAACTTTTGGAACCCCAAACACAGCTGGCCCAGAGCTGTCCAAGGAGAAGCGCCGGAACGATCGAACTCATTGCTCTATCCTACACCATCAATGCTCTGTGAAGAAGTGACGCATGATGTCAGCCGCACTACCCTCCAGCCCTTATAAACTTTCAGCATGTTTTCCCTGTGTTATACAACACGTGCCCTGGACGCCGAGATGTATACTAGCGACCATAAACAGTAATAAGCGGCGACATCGCGATAGCCGTGGACAATCGATGACAAAACAGGAAAACAGTATCTTATTAGGGGCTTGAGTGACATAGAAATCAGAGACACATTTTCAAGATTAGGAATTAGATTAGAAAATTGAAAACATGATAACTTTTAACAAAAATGAGATGCAACAGTCCTGCCGAATATTAAAGGCATGCCAATGAACCAACCTGCCCCAGTGCAGGACTCTGTGGGATTTCCACGGCTGCATGAACCATTTCAGCTGTGAAAAGAGTATCCGTAGGTTTGAGTCAGAAGTGTGCTTTTTACCTATTTTAAACCTAACCTGATGGTGTCCATTTCAAAACTGTAAATATAAAACAGTGCCTTTTTCTCTAATTTACCAATTTCTAAGTCACAGAAGTACAGTGGGTAAGTTCCTAATGATTTACAAATCCCTCTCATCTTATTTTTGCAGGCTCTGGTACAAGACAGCCCTGTAGAGAAGGTACAGGAAGAAAGAGCAGGGAGGAGACCAATCTCTTCTCTCTGTTGTTGTAATTTATGAGAATACGGGAAGTGATCTGTTTGATAAGCAATTCTACTCACTCTGGGTAGAAGTGAAGTTGATACCCATTGATATGGGTCAGTACGGTTTATTTGTCCTGTGCCGGTGTTTGGTTATGCATTCAGGTTTTAAAATATACAGCTTCAAAATGCAGCACACACAATTTTGAAATCCATTTTCCACTGTGGGTCTCTGAATGGGATGCAACCCGATAAAGGTCTCACGGGTGAAATTTGAAATTTGTCCCATTTGATGTGAATCCAATAGGATTTATAATAGCAACAGCAAAGACGGTCAAAATTTCCTGATTTTAAATGGGAGCATTTAAAAGACATCGACCTGATGTAGCCCCAAGGACTGAGGTCTTTCAGCCACAGAGCTGGCAGAGAGGAAGCTGGGATAATATTCCATAACGAGCCTTCCTGGGTTCGTCTGGGTTCGAGCTTGGGGACCGGAGGCAGGGATTCAAATAAAAATCCCTGAAAAATAGCAGAGAGGTGTCACCCAGTACCTGATCTTAGGCTAACTGTGGAGCTTTAGTTCCCAATTAACCCTGCCCACAGCTCGGGTTGCTGAGGGAGGCACTGAGACGTCGGGAGTTGGGTGGCTTGGCCAGGGTCCCACAGGGACCAGGAGTGATTCCAAAACCCAGGCTTCTTCCAGGCGTATTTGAGGAGTCACTTCCTAAGAACACGATGCCTACCAGCCATGAAACAGTGAGCTTCCACCCGACCAGAGTGGAAACCTGGGGCGGTGGTTGGGGGGAAGGGTGAAAGGCGGGTGCTGGGAATAATCATGTCAGGACAAAAGAGGCAAGTCAGACCTGCCCCAGCCAAGCTGCAGACCTATATACACATGCCAGCCCTGCTGCTAGGAACATGGGGCCCCCTCCCCCCGTTTAGCAGAGGTGTAGACCTTCATTCTAGAAAAATGGATGGGCCTGGAAATACTTTGCCCAGAATCAGCAACGTCACCTCACATGAACACAGTTCCTGGGTGCTGGTTCTTAGAGTTTCTAACAGACACTAAATAGGGAGCAGGGTTTGATATATGCACAGAAATTCCCTGTGGCCATATCTCTGATACACCTCTTCTTTGGGGGAGCCCTCTCCTCTCTGAGTCTCAGCCATATGAACACATAGGATTTGCCTGCTTATCACAGGGGTTGATCTAATGCTCCTGTCTCCCATCCAGGCACACCTAAATCCCAAATGACTGCTCCAGGACTGTGATCTAACTTAGGCCAGTTAGGAACCTCACTCAGAATTCCACCCCTGGGGCTGTGAGCCTGCTAGCCTGTCTGCTGTTTCAGGAGAAGTCAGTGCAGCCACCAAAGGAAAGCAGAGGAACGGAAGGCAGAAGGGCCTGTACTTTGCATGAAACCCCTGACTCTAGCCCTCCCAGCTACTCTCCTGCTTTTTCACGTGATGTAAGCCAGTGTGTGTAACCCTCTTTGCTTAGGCTAATTCTCACTGTGTTCCCATCACTAACAACTGACATTGTTCTAAGTAATCTCTGTCCATCAGCCTGCCCCTGGCTGACCCAGAGACATGAGTGATAAGAGGTAGCAAGGTTGGGTGTCAGGTGCAGGGACAGGGCTGTAGGACCCAGTGGGGAGGAAAACCTCACTGTTCAAAGTGTGGCTCACAAGCCACCAGTATCAGCATTCCCTGGGAACTTACCAGAGAAATGCAGAGCCCCAGACCTACTATAGAACCTGCATTCTCACAGGATCCTCTGGAGATTCATGTAACGTCAAAATGAGAGAAACACTTAACTTTATGACAATAAAATCATGTATAGATTCAGCAGAATAAGCCAGAGCAGCCAGTGGAACGAAGAACAACAATCCAGCTTCTCTGTAGGTCTTGGTAAACTAGAGAGTCATGTGGATTCAGGGTACAAGACCCCTTGAATTCCCTCTTGTCCACTCGACTCACTTTACAGATGGAAATACTGAGGACCGGGGAAGGAGCATGAAGCCCGCAAAGTGTCATAGTGACACGTCTGGGCTTCTCCTAGTCTCACCATGAAGTTAAGCCAGTTTGCTATGCCCTCTGTTCTTTCTTACCAGAGACAAACTTCCACCCAGCCCTAGCCCTGTGTCTTCAGGGATGATTATAGGAGCAAACATTCATACACAGTTCAAGGCTGCTCCAAATCATGTCGTCTGCCCTGGAGGGAGGAAGTCTTCCCTACCCCAACAGGACACGTTCATCTGTTCAGCTGTGCTTGGGCTACGGTGTCATCCCTAGTAATTCATCCTTCAAGAATCTGCAGTAGCTTTATAAATCTGGGAAGCAATAAAATCATCAACTTTTCTTAAGCTTAAATTAAGTTCAGATTCTTCTGTTCCGTTTAAGGAATAGCAAGAGCGATGCTTTCTGTTCCGTTTCCCCATAGTTATGGGCCTTTCCTGCCACTGAGCACTTTCTCCTGACCCTCCGTCAGCAAGCCCATCACAGGGATTCATACTTGCACAGAAAGGTAGGGCTTTTAAAGTCCTTTTCCAGCTTCGGCCTCATTGTAGACAATCAAACGGTGAACGAGAGAAGTTTTTGCATTGATGAGCAGGTGCTCGTGGATATAGGAATAATGTTAACGCTGATAATCATGTTAAATTAATAGTAGTGATAATAATAAGCCTTGCGGGCCAGGTAGTCAAATGTTTGTGGAGCTAATGAACATTAAAGCTTTCATTATTGATGGCTTGATTCTCACATCTAGGTCCTGGGAGACTTGCCTCAATCCAAAGTTAAAATGAATGAATGGAAGCAGAGTGGGCTCTCAGAATGTCCCCTCCGAAGCCCTGAAGCCCGTGACTACGTTACCCTCCACAGCAAAAGGGATTCTGCAGGTGTGATGAAGGACATGGACCTTGAGATGAAAGACAATCCTGGATTAGCCAGGTGGACCCGACCTCATCATGTGAATCCTGAAAAGTGGAGAACTTTCCTGATGTTAACAGAGAGGCAATGCAAACACAGAAGAAGGAGGAGAGCAGTGTTTTGCTGCTGGCTTTGAAGATGAAGGCAGGGGTCATGAGCCAGGGGTGCAGATTCCTCTGGAAGCTGTAAATGCAGGGAAACAAATTCTACTCACAACGCCCCCCCCCCCCCCCGGAATTAGCCTTACTTCTTGATCTTTGCCCAATGGAATGTTGGGCTTCTAACCTCTAGAATGATAAGATAATACGTTTTTATTGTTTAAGCCACCAAGGTCAAGGTGATTTGTTACAGCAGCAATAGAAAGCAGATCCAGCTACATTTATCATGCTCTCTGTGCCTCAGCTCAGGGATTAGAATGTGCGAGGGATGGCAGAGTTCACAACCCTAAAAGGATTCCTTTCTAGGAGCGGGGTGGGTGGAGAAGGATGGAGAAGATCCTATGTAAGATTCCGGTTTGCTGAAGAGTCCCGTGGAGTGCTCGCGAGCCAGGCTGCCTGGGTGCAAGCCCCAGCTGTGTGGCTAAGTAGTCACATGTCCTCAGTTCCCTAAATGAGAAGTAGGGGTAACACGGACACTGGTGCCCTGGCTCCGTGGGAGGATTGCGGAGTTAACATTGCGCCTTGTGTGTAGAAAGTGCGTCTACGTTTTGGAGTCTACTTACATGTATTTTAGAGACTGCAGTTCAACCTAAACATGGACTGAAGGAAGAGTGAGGAAAATGTTTGAAACTTCTGGAATATGGAAAGAACATAATCCACAGGGTCTGATTCAAATCGTAGATCAGTGAATGAAAGGCACTTGACTTAACGTCTTCAACCTTCAGTTTCCTCTCTTGAAACAGAAAGGATTTGCCCAATGGAATTGTTGTAAGGTTGAAATGAAGTAACAGAGGTGGACCTGCCTGTTAGTCGATCTGAAGGCCCCACACCCCATGCACCAGAAATCTTAACTCTCGCTGTCTCTCCATCATGGTGTGTGTGTGTGTCTAACACTGATTCTCTAACTGCCAGGAATTGTGTGAACATTTCTTCTTCAAGTGTAGACTCTTGTAGGCATGACACGTTGTTGGATGGCCTTATTGTGCATGCCTATTATTTATTAGTGCCAGTTATGCCTTATAATAACCAAATGCCAGCAGCACATGGCAGCCCACATGCCGAGTGGCGCCCTTGAACTTTGGCAGGTCTGGCTGTGGTTGCAAGTGTTGAAGCTCCCAGTCGGTGGGGATCCAATTGCTAGCCACCCTACAGAAAGAGTCCCCGGCAATCGGAAAAGACATTTATTTTCAAGACCACTCTTTCGAGAATGAGTGGCTCTATATGGGGGGCACAGTTAGGCAAGGGGCTAGCTGAAGGGGGTTAAGTTGCCTCTCCTGGGATTAACATCCCCAAATCGCACCTAGACAGTGGAGGGATGTGCTGTCCTCAAGAAGACAGAAGGACTTTGGTTCGGTGTGCTGATAGTGTCGTGCAACCACTGATGTTTCTGGGTAGGGGGACCACGGTGGCGTATTTTCAGGGCTGCAGGGATCTTCCCATCTGGGGACGGGGCCGTCGTCAGTGTTCACCTGGCCCACGCTGGACCCCACTGATGGAAGAAGGCCTGCTCAGCAACCTCTTCGACCTCAGCCGTAGCAACATCTTCCTAGGAACAACGGCAAAGGCAAGGGAAGCAAGGGCAAAAATGAACTATTGGGATTTCATCAAGATCAAAAGCTTTTGCACAGCAAAGGAAACAGTTAACAAAACCAAAAGACAACTGACAGAATGGGAGAAGATATTTGCAAACGACATATCAGATAAAGGGCTAGTATCCAAAATCTATAAGGAACTTAGCAAACTCAACACCCAAAGAACAAACAATCCAATCAAGAAATGGGCAGAGGACATGAACAGACATTTCTGCAAAGAAGACATCCAGATGGCCAACAGACGCATGAAAAAGTGCTCCACGTCACTCGGCATCAGGGAAATACAAATCAAAACCACAATGAGATATCACCTCACACCAGTCAGAATGGCTAAAATTAACAAGTCAGGAAATGACAGATGCTGGCGAGGATGTGGAGAAAGGGGAACCCTCCTCCACTGTTGGTGGGAATGCAAGCTGGTGCAACCACTCTGGAAAACAGCATGGAGGTTCCTCAAAATGTTGAAAATAGAACTACCCTATGACCCAGCAATTGCACTACTGGGTATTTACCCTAAAGATACAAACATAGTGATCCGAAGGGGCACGTGTACCTGAATGTTTATAGCAGCAATGTCTACAATAGCCAGACTATGGAAAGAACCTAGATGTCCATCAACAGATGAATGGATCAAGAAGATGTGGTATATATACACAATGGAATACTATGCAGCCATCAAAAGAAATGAAATCTTGCCATTTGCGACGACGTGGATGGAACTAGAGCGTATCATGCTTAGTGAAATAAGTCAATCGGAGAAAGACAACTATCATATGATCTCCCTGATATGAGGACATGGAGAAGCAACATGGGGGGGTAGGGGGATAGGAGAAGAGTAAATGAAACAAGATGGGATTGGGAGGGAGACAAACCATAAATGACTCTTAATCTCACAAAACAAACTGGGGGTTTCTGGGGGGAGGTGGGATTGGGAGAGGGGGAGCGGGCTATGGACATTGGGGAGGGGAGGCGAACCATAAGAGACTATGTACTCTGAAAAACAACCTGAGGGTTTTGAAGGGTCAGGGGTGGGAGGTTGGGGCAACCTGAGGGTTTTGAAGGGTCAGGGGTGGGAGGTTGGGGGAACAGGTGGTGGGTAATGGGGAGGGCACGTTTTGCATGGAGCACTGGGTGTTGTGCAAAAAGAACGAATACTGTTACACTGAAAAAAAAATAAATAAAATGAAGAAGGCCTGCTTACCATGGATGCATGCAAGGTGCCTCACCCTTTCTCTGCTCCCCACCCCATCACCCTCTCCTACTCCTCCCCTGACCACTTCTCAGCCCAACCCTCCCACGTGGCTGACCCTCAGCTGGCTAACCGGCCTTAGCATCCATGACAGAAGGAGACAATAAATGGAAGGTGGTGGAAGGAAACCCTGGCAGAGGGATGAGTTCAGTCACCTGTAGATAATGGGAGTGTGCATCATGGGGGCATCGAGGACACTAGCAGAGTAGCAGGGGCCTGGAAGAGCTATCTCAGATGTCGAGCTTGACAAGAAGCCAAAGGCTTAAGGCCTTTGGAAGCCACCTTTGGGTCACTGAATCTCATCTTGGTTTTCACATCTATAAAATGGGCACAATTATCACCACCTGGAAGCATGGTTATGCATATAAAACACAGCATGTGTAACCTCTCTGGCATGCTGGCTGCCATTGAAAGGTACTCGGTATCAGAACCCTGAATCTTGCCCAGGAGTGGGGTGGTGGTGGTCGGGTGGGGACTGCTTGATCTGGAATCGGGGTAACTGGGTTAAATTTCCACCCCCCACTACCTCGTTGTGTGACTCTGAGCACGTGCTTCATTCTTCCGAGCCTCTACTACCCAACATCCTTCACAGGTTGCTTGTTGTCCCTCTCAGCTGCTGCTGGGCTGGTTACCGAGACCTCAATGCTCACCTACTCTGGGTTCCAGCAAGCCACTCAGAGGCCTGCTTCCAGGCTTGTTAGCCCCAAGGGCTGATTTGGAAATGAGGGCGCATCTGTAGACCGACGCTTCTATAATGCAGCCATGCATGGACACGTGGCAGAGTTGCATAACGTGACGGCACACTGTGGTTTTGCACTGAGCTCTGATCTCTTTTCGTGACCATCTGGGAAACCTCCTGGCGGGTGTCACTCAGGAAGATGTCTCTGTTCTTTCTGGATATTCCTTTTCTGGTTCTTTCTGGATATTCCTTTTCCGTCCACGCTCTATGATGTTTGCTGTTGCTCTGTGTGGCCCCTCCTTGGACTACAGTCTCTTTGTCCCGGGGCCTTAAATACCAGCACCAAGAATTCTCCTTTGGAGTTTCCCATCTCACACAGAAAGGATTCCATGAAATGAATTTCTACAGAGTCATCCTTCCTCTGGTATAGTTTCTCCATGGGGCGACAGCACTTTGGCCAAAGAATAGGCTCCCTTTGTTCCCAGCATCTTCTCTGTCCTCACCCTGACATTCTCTCCACCCTCCCCTTCAGCATGTCCCACCCAACACCTTTCAGTCACCCTTCAGGTCTGGCTGAAGGCCCTTCTCAGGGCTTCTCTAAAGCTCAGGGCTTAGGGTTTGATGACCTGGTGATGGTTTCATGTTACTTTGCATTTTACCTCAATTAGAGCTTTCAACAAAATAAAATATCTGTCCATCGATCATCTATTACCTCTCTGCCTGTCTGTCCATCCATGTGTCCATCCACTCATCCATCATCTACTTCTCCATCCACCCACCCATCCATCCACCCCATCATCAACCCATCCACTCCCCATCCATTGACTCAACTGTTCAACTTTCCATCCACCCACCACCCATGTACCCTTCTAACTACCCACCCACTGATCCATCTATCCCTGCATCCACGCACCCACCCACCCACCCCTCCATCTACCTACCCATCCACCCCTACATCCACACCCACCAACCCACACTTCCATCCACCCCACCCACCCACCCCTACATCTAACTACCCATCCACCCCTCCAACTACCCACCCACCCACCCCTCCATCTACCTACCCATGCACGCCTACATCTACCTACCCATTCACCACTCCATCTGCCACTTCTCCGTCATCCACATATGTGCATATATACATGATTTACCACTCAGGACTAGAAACATTTTGATGGAGAAAGCACACCTCTGTCTGTCCCACCCTTCTCCACACCCAAAGCAAACTCTAAGATATGTAGCTGTTTTGTCTGTTATTTACCTCTCTGTGTTTATGATGAGCTACTAACACAGCTATACTCATTATATGCATCCCAGCTTGTACCCATGAACCTCCCATGGTGTAAAAGGAGCTCTGTGCCTTTGTACTCATTCTGTGCACACTCACAAACACACACACCTCATGTGTGTCCATTTCTGAAGTGCTGCTCAGGTCTGGTTTGAATCAGGATTTAACACTGTGTCATGATGACCGTGTCAGTGATGTCCTCCCAGTCACTGGGTGCATGGTGATCATGTCTCTCTCCTCTTGCTGCCCTGCTGAGCAACGTGTGGCCTCATCTACTGAAAACTGTGCCTTTGGTTTTGTGTACTTAGCACTGGTTCAGCCCCAAAGTCTCTCCTATGCATGCTCCCTTGATGTAATCAGTCAAGGACGGCATCTCTCCATTCTATTTCATTCTGGGAAACATGGTTTCTGCAACTCTCTGTCTGCCTGCGTCCGTCTGGACTTTTTCTGCTGTAAACCACATGGAGGTCACCCTACAGCCTCCTTGCCCTCTGCTCCTGCGAGTTCCCCACGCTGCTCTCCTATGTTGGGGTCCTCTTCCTCTGCATGCCATTCCTCTCTGATGCTTGGTTTTATTGGCCTAGTTCAGGGTTCTGCTCTCTCCAGTCATTCCTAGAAAAAGGGCACAGGGGACATTTCTCAAAATGTTCTTACCCAACCTTGCCACTCAATTTGTGGTTTGGCAGCCAGGCATGGAATTCTAGGTTACACTACCCTTCCCTTGGGTAGGTATTGGAATTCTGAAGATGCCGGGTTACCATCTTTTAGCTCCCAGGGTGGCTGCTGAGAAGCCCCATGGCACATGACGCCACCAGGATGTGACTGCCACCTGCTTGTTCTTGTGCTTTTGAAGCTTTAAGAATCTTCCCATTTTATCTTCCCAAAACTAACAGTTCTTTCTGGAGACTTTCTATATCCAGGACACTGTTCAGGACACTCCGATGGGGCCTTTTCTTAGTTTTTGATGATTTTTCATTCCTGAAGAATGTGAGAGATTTCTATGCTTTATGGAATCATCACTTTTGATACTGAGAAATATTTTTTAATTTTTTTCAAAAATTTTGGTGCTGTGCAAAATATGAGAGATATGTGTATCACACACTTTTAAGATTAATCTGAATTGTTAACATACTCCCCTTCTCTTTCTTAATTGCTGGCATTCACTAATACAACAAAACCTTGCTTTGTTAAAAAAAAAATCTTATCTTTGTGTCACGTTTGTTTATGGCTCTTATGTTTTCCTCTTGAAGTAAACTCTGCATTCCGTGAAAGGTACAAATTTCAAGTGTCCCATTTAATGAGCTTTAACGGATCAGCGCTCTAACCCCTGAACTTCAGAGACTTGTATCATGCGTTTTAATCTGTGTCTACTCCCGTAGAACCAAAAGCACTACCAAGATACAGAACATTCCCCACAGCCCAGGCTGTTCCCTCAGGCCCCTTCTAGGTCACTCCCTACCTTTGCCCCCATGGCAACCATTGTTCTGGTTTTTCCCACCGCACATCCATTTAGCCTGTTCTAGAACCATGTATCAGGGAAATAACAGAATGCACTCTCCTTTGTTATCTCCAGGTTTGTGGGATGTCTCCATCTTGCTGTGTGGCTCACTAACGTGTTCCTTTGTACAGACACAATACCGGCTGTTGAACCTAGCTCTCTTCACGGATCCCTGCACTGTTTCCAGTTTGGGGCTATTATGAGTAAAGATACAATGAGTATTTCTATATAATTACTTTTGTGAATTTTTTGCTTTGTTTTGTTTTTTTCATCTGTACTGGGTACTAAGACTGTTGGTTCTGGGTGGGAAGGTAGACGTGTGCTCAGCTTTTCAGACACTGCCCAAACTTTTTTTTTTGATATGGTTTTGCCATTTTTCATTATTATGATGGTATATATGAGCTCTGGCTGTACCCCAGCCTGGCCAACATTTGGTATCATTGCCCTTTTGATGGATTTTTATTTCATTTTGATTGGTTTGTAGTGGTATCTTTTCCTAGGTTTCCTTTGTATTTCCCTGATAACTAATAATGATGAACAATGTTTCATGAGGTTATTGGCCCCTTGTCTCTATTCTCTCATGAAATATCTGTTGTGCTTGCCTCTCTGGTTATCCTTGTCTTTGCAGATGTACGTATTTTTTATTCTCTGCTCAGCATTGTGGGGAGAAGCTTGCATCGTGGACCCGCCATCACACCCCTTACACAAGTAACATTGGCATCAGTTGATACTTGATTCTGAGCAGCTTGCCTGTAAGACAGAGGAACGTGTGGTCATCTCTGTCTCCCCAGTACATGGCCTGTGGCAGGTGTATACTTAACATTTGTTGAGTGGAGTTAAGTTTCCATGATGCTTTGAGAGCAAGGCATGTCCTGTCCTGGTTGCTGACAATAGGAACCCCTTTCTAGATGAGTTGATCCTGGAAACAGCCCCCTCGTTATTGCAAAGTCTGAATTCTGCAGGGTGTGATCTCTGGCACTAGTGAGCAAGCCCTCCAACTGTGAGTCTGTCTCGGGACCTGGTTTCTCCATCTCTCCCCACACTGGCCCCTGGGTGACAGGCAGACGCTCTCAGGTCCATGGCGGGGTTTGTTCTGATTTTCAGCGTTCCCACCTTGAATGTCTGTTCAGCGCTGAGCTTTGGGGCCTGTGCTCATATTCTTGCTTTCATTACAGGCTGCCACTGGGTTCTTATAAGGCAAATTGGCCCCAACTCTCTTAAAAAACAAACAGCCTCTCCTAGTGCTTCAAAATAATTATCTCCAAAAGGGAACGAGGCAGCCCATCCATTGTCAGTCCTAAATGACATCATGGCTGGTGTGTAGTATTTAGAAGATTAATAACATCTGCTTTTAAATCACGATTGGTCGCAGACCCCGGAGCTCACATCAAACATATGGGGTGTTTTGTATGCACGATGTGCAGGCAAACTCTACACAGCCAAGGCCACATGCTAGAGAAAATGCTGAAATAATAACACTCGCTTCCCTTTATCGAAGGCCTTATGTAAGCTGGCATGTACTGACTCCATAAACGTGCGATGTGTCTCTTCATCGAAGTCAGCCGGCAGGACCGGTATTGTGATTCCCACTTAGCTTAAAGAAGAGCTAAAAGATCCCAGGGATTTAAAAACTTAGCTCCCTTGTACCGGGGAGTAAGTGATGACAGCGGGGTCCAGACCTGAGGAGCTGTGATTCTAGACAGGATTCCAGCGCTTCCAACCCTTCACCCCCGTCTCCAAATTGGGAACCAGAGCATCGCTGACGAGACAGGGCCGTTTACTTGCTCACTCACATTTACTCCTCTTCCTCCACCTACGTGGGCACAGACCTGAGCCCTACTTCCATCCTCAGAGAAGGGTCTGTATTTGGTTCTTGACGTTGGGCAGAGTGACTCCCATGATTGCCGAACCAGAGCTTGCGTCAAATCTCTGCTGACTGACTCAGAGACCGAGGGGAAGTGAATGACTGCATTTTAAACACGTTTGTCTGGGGTTTGTTTTTTGTTTAGTTTTTTTTTTTTTTTTTTTTTTTTGTTCAGGGTTAGAGAAATTGGCAACCTGCCTTTAGTTTCTCAAGCAGGTTTCAGCGAGGGAAGTAAAGGAAGAAAGCATTGAAAACAATGAGCACAGGCACAGTTTCTAGATGTTTCCAGGACAAATGGTAGTACTGCCAACTGGAGAGCCCTGAATAAAATGCCAGGAATGGTACCCTCCCTCTTCTCCTGCAGAGGAGAGATGGACCCGGAGGTTGTGCAGGAGACAAGGACTGCCACCGCAGATCCCCAGGTGTGAAAGGAGTGAGGTCTGCGTCTGCCTGCGGCTTGGGGAAGCGCCTTCTCTCGTCAGAGCGCCAATCCCACATTTCTGATCATCTCTCTAGAAAACGTGGAGGGGAAGGAGGAGGGATGAAATTACAGTGCTTTTGAGAACATTTTGCCCACATCCTCTAAGCTATTGACACCATTTGAAGATGTGGGACTTCACTGGCCAAGAAAGCCTCCCACCAGCTGGCAGGGGAGACAGAAGCCCAGAGTTAAGTGGTGCTCTTGGCACCTGCCCTGCCCCAGGTGCTCTGCCAGGGCCGATCACAGGACACCATGGACATGTGACAGGAAAACGGCTCAGAGCATGGACCGTGCGATCCAGGAGGGCCTGGGTCTTGCTTTTGTTCGCTTCACAAATGAGCATGGGGCTCCCCTCTGTATCAATCACCGGAGGCTAAGGAACAAGATTCGCCTCATCCCTGTCTTCACGGGCCCTTTTCCAACCCTGAAGGAGTAAAAGCACACATTAATCAAAGGATTGCCAGGAGAGTCCTGTGCTTTGAGGGGGATGAGCAAGGCCAGAGAGGCGAGCTGCTTCTGCAGAGTAGTAAGGAAGGGCTCTCTGAAGAAGCAGCATTTCATCTGAGACCAAAGAGGAAAAAGGAGGCCAGCCATGTGAGAAGGGGGAGAACTTTGCAGGAAAAAAAGAGCTCATCCTCACCTGGAAGGGGAGGGTTGGGTGCACAGAAGGACTGAGCCCCAGCAAGGGGTCAGGGGGCCGGGAGAGGTCAGGGGCTGGGCTGTGTGTGGGGGTGTACAGCCTGGGCAACAACTGCAGTGTTTTAAGCAAGGGGATCCCATGCACCAGGGACCAGCAAATCCCACCTACCACTGGTTTTTATAAATAAAGTTTTATTGACACACAGCCACACCCACTTGTTTGCCCATTGTCTATGCTGCCTCGAGAGCAGAGTTGAGTAGCTTTGACAAAAAGCTTAAAATACTTGCCCCTTTGCCGAAAAAGCACGCAGGAAAGTGTCTACACCATGGGACCTGTGGTGAACTTGACCTCTTTGAACATCAGCTTCCTCATCTACAAAATAAAGAACTAGGAGCAGGTGAATTTTATGGCATATGAATTATATCTCAGCAAAGCTGTGACAGTAATGAAGAAGCCAATGATGTGAACATGATCATGCTCTAGGAAGGGATAAAAGAGATACTAAGTAACAATCACGTAGCAGACTAGCACC
Organism: Meles meles; assembly: GCF_922984935.1. NCBI lineage: Eukaryota > Metazoa > Chordata > Mammalia > Carnivora > Mustelidae > Meles > Meles meles. The sequence continues at coordinate 144,985,181 of NC_060071.1, read as the reverse complement.
TAAACACATCTATAGTGCCTGCCCTTCAACTATGGTGGACAGCCTGTAAAGCAAGTCTTGCATCCTTCACTTATCCACACACTGTGGATTACAGAAGCTAAGTCACTACCCTGAGGAGGCACAGCCCCAAATGACGGGTCCAGGATTGTAGCTCTGGTCTTTGGGACCCTAGGTCTTCACCCTCCCCCCCCCGCCCCGCCTCCCCATACACAAGTCTGCCTTTATCACTGTGACCTGCAAAGTCAAGATAGACTAAAAGGCGGAAGTGAGTCCTCGGGATAGGAGGCAGTTTGGGTGAAGCTGGAGGGAATGCATGTGATGTCTTTGATCGCCCTCCCCGCTGCTGGTTTCAGGCTGTGTGAATTCTTACTGCCCCGTGTTTCACTTTGAGCTGGGTGTTCATGTGAGCTCCACACTTTGCATGAAATCTGGCCTGACTTTTGCTTGGTCGGGCGGAGAAACTGTCAGAAACTGCTGAGTGGGGTGCTGTCGCAGGGCCCCATCAAAGGAGCTGGCCGGGGCTCCCAGACCCGGGTCTCAGGCCAGCCAGCCCACAGCTTCCTCTGGGCCAGAACACAGTCAGCTCCTTTCGTTTCAAGTTTCAGCTCACCTCGTTTCAAGTTTCGCTCTTGAGTAGTTCACACAGAACTTTATCTCCCTCTCTTCTTCGAGCTGGTCATGGTGGGGGGATGCAGTCTGAGAAAGCTGTGGTCCTGGGCATGGAGCTGCCATCCGGAAGGTGCAGAGTGGACCGGACCTGGGTCTGTGGGCCAGGAGCCGGGGGTCTGTGCTGGGCTCTCTGCCCCCAGATGATGATCTCCGAGGGCTAGCCCGGTGCAGATGCCCCAGCAAGCCTCAGCCTGCCACCTCGGTCCACTGAGGGCTTAGATTAGGAGCTCGAAGGTCACCTGAGCTCTACTACTCTGCCAGGCCTGTTCGAAGGCTGCAAACACAAGGTCTCACATTTTCCATCATTTTACAGATCCGAAGCAGACTTTCAAGATTTTTTAGTTTCCCTTTCGCGTTTTACAAGAGAGGAAACAACACTCAGACGTGCTAAGGGGCTACTGCAGGCTATCAAGGAAGCTAGTGGCAGAACGGGGCCCAGGAGCTACCCCTGCCAGCTCCTGGGCAGTGCCCCATCCCTGCATCTGAGTCTACCCCCCGGGTACACACGGCTGCCCCATGTCACCTTTGATTCAAGCCTTTCTTGTAAACAAAAACATGAGAAAAGGGCTTCATGAATACTTACTACACCTTAGATAAGTTAGCAGCAATTTTCTTTGCTGCAGCTTGGCAACTTTCCCAAACATCTGGTCAGGGCCGGGCCGGCCTGGCCCTCCCACCCCTCCGAGGAACAGTTGGGACTGCGAAAGCCTGGAGCCTCGTGGCTCCCCCGGGACGGACGCTACCTAATACGCTGTCTGCGAGGCTCGCTTCACTTCCACAACACCTGCTTTCTGGAGCCGAGCTGCCACTCAATCCCAGGCCAGTGGAGCATGGGAAATCGGGAACAGGGGGAGAACACACCACTGTGGCTGGGGAGATGACATGGCATCTGTGAAGTTGTCCCAGTGGCGGGAGCAGGGGGAGAGAGATGGAGTTCAAGATGCAGGGCTACGGGGACAATCGTGATGAGGATGGCTCTGGGGTTAAAAGTGGCTGAGGTGCTCAGAGCCCTCCCTGCCCAGGCTCTGTGGGCCTGCTTTGTGTCTGAACACTGGGGTTGCTTTTTCATCTCCTTTTGTCCTGGGGCACCTTTAGCGGAGATGAAGCCATGTCTGATTGGGACAGATTGACCCAGCATGCGGGTCTGATCCAAACTTCCTAAGAGGATGATAGGCAAATTGCTCTGTCCCACATACAGAGCAGACAGGAGCCCTTACCGTGTGCCGTGCTGGGGGCTTCCTGCTAAGAGACAGAACCAGAGGTGACTGGGTCCCTTTCTTCTAGCAGAGCAACATCTAGCTGGGCAGGAAGAGAAGGAGGGAAGACCTTAAAAAAAAGGGGGGGGGGAATCTTTGGCATTTTTAAAGGAATAGGTGAAAGCAGGGGGAAGGGAGAGAAACTTAATACCTAATACCGTGAAGAACAGAGGAGGAACGCCAGACCCTGGGAGACATGGGTGGTGTCCAGGAAGGCTCAGTGCTGGACGAGTGAGCTAAGTCTGCATGAGCCAGGTAGGAAGGGACGGGTCTCGACTAGACCCAATGCAGTGAGTGAATTTGCAGAAATGATAAGCCTCACGTGAAACAACCCAAGAATGAAAAACTCCAAGAATGTTTGCAGCAAATACTGCCACATTACCCATCGGGCAGCAGGTGTCCTTGGATTTCATTCTTTCTGTGGCTTAAATGCAGTCCATCCCCACATACTGAGACTGTGCCGCACGGGAAGCCGTGGGCCAGGGAGGCTGTTGCGGAAGTCACTGGGAGTGAGCTCTCTTGTATTAACGGGCTACGGTTTTGTTTGTCACAGCAGTGCACTCAGTCTGGGGGTGAATCTTGATCAGTAATGGGCCATTTGGGTCGATGGATTTTGCTTTGCCAGGCACACTTGGCCAGCCTCCTTTGCAGGGGATTGGTCATGGGACATAGTCCTGGCCAATGGGATTTCTGGGAAAACCCCGGCTTTCTGACCTTATCCTGGGGCGTAAATAGAGCTCCCCAGCAGACCCAAATTTCCCCGAGTTCCCAAGCACTAATCAACCACTATGCAGTTTAAAAAGAAGTAAGAGATGGGGCTCCTGGGTGGCTCAGTGGGTTCGGCTCAGGTCATGATCCCAGGGTCCTGGGATCGAGCCCCGCCTCGGGCTCTCTGCTTCGCAAGATGCCTGCTTCCTTCTCTCTCTGCCTGCCTCTCTGCCTACTTGTGATCTCTGTCTGTCAAATAAATAAAAAAAAAAATCTTAAAAGAAATAAGAGCATTGAACCCCACCAAATTCTAGACCTGAAGCCAAAAATATGGTTCAGAGATACTTTCCTGAAACTTAGATACAATTGCATATAACACGATATTAGTTCTAAAAGTAGAACATAGCCATTCGGTATTTCTATATATTACAAAATGATCACCACAATAAATTCAGTTATCATCCCTCACCATACGTCGTTACAAAGTTTTCTTTCTTTCTTTTTTTTCTTCTCTTGTGATGAGAAGTTTTAAGATTTAATCTCTTAGCCACCTCCAATTATGCAACACATTCTTATTACCTATAGTGACCTGCTGTACATCGGGTCCCCGTGGCATTTATTTTTTAAGTGGAAGTTTGTACCTTCTCATCCCCTTTTCCAGTTTTGCCAGCCCCTCCCCTCCAGCCTCTGGTCACCACCAGTCTGTCCTCTGTGTCTATGGCATCTTGTTTTATATATATCCTTACTCCTTTTCTCTGAGACACTCATGGAAAATCATTGAGCTTCATCAGACCTCCATTTCTTTTGTGGCGTAACTGGAACCAAAATGCTCTGGCCATGAAGGTTGAGTTTGAGGTATGGAGGGGCCATTTACCCGTGTAAACTCCAAAGGTGGTTTCCAAAAATGTCACTCTTCATAATATCACGATGTTATTCCCTGGACTACTCAATGTGAGTGTTATAATTACTATTTATATTTTTTTCTCAGTTAATTATATTTTCCTTATGGTTATGACTATTAAATTATAATGGGATATTACCAAACCCTAGTGTTTTCTAATACCTTTAAAAAAAATAATTTGAGTCTTTTTCATAATATTTATGAAGTAAAATATGGTTGAGCACTGCTATCTTTTTTCATAGATTTTTATCAATTTTATTAATTTTATATTATTCTATGTCATGCGACATTAGTTATATTTCTTTACCTAGTGATATCTTCAGTAGAGATAAAATTAATGAATAAAATCAAACATACATATTTTTATTGAAGTATAATTGACATATAACATTATATTAGTTTTAGGTGTACAATGTAATGATTTGATGTTTGTTATATTGTGAAATCATCACACAAGTTGTCATTCATTACCACACAAAGCCATTTTTTTTTCTTGTGATGAGAACACTTAAATTTACCTTTTGGCAACTTTCAGATATGCAGTATTTTAGACTACAGTCTCCATGCTGTATATTACATTTCCATCACTTGTTTATTTTATTTCTGGAAATCTGTACCTCTCGATCCCCTTCACCCATTTCATCCGGCCTCCCTACCCCCTTTCAGCCTGGCAACTGCCAATCTGTTTTTTATATATTTATATAAGAAATAAAATCAGTCTTACTAACTTTTTAGAGAGATGTATATCCTCTCAGTTTGAGGACTTTTGGGTGTTAACCAGATAAGCCTGGCAACCAGTGGATTTTAGATGAAGCTTGAGCAAGGGTGTGCCACAAGTTGGCACATTTTCCTGATGAAAGTGTGTGTGGTGACGATCTCTAAACTTCCTTCTCCTGTATTTTAATATCCTCTTCTTTCTTTTCTTCTAGTGAAATGGCAGAACTGGTACCTATCCAATCAATTATGCGGTCAGTGAATTTGAGTGGGAATGATCTCCCTTCAAGCAGATCTTAAAGAAATAATTATAACTATAAATGTTACCAAAAGAAGGTACAGCATATTATGAAACATGCCCTTAAACTCCAACCCTTGACACTGTTGGCTATCCTAAGCCATCCTAGCGTGGAATGGGAGGGTCAAATCTCATCAGAGACCAAAGAAACCAATTTAGTCTTCTTAGAGGCCTACACTCTTACCTGTCTGTCCTTGTCCAGGAAGCATGGAAGCCATTTCACCTCTTCCTATAAAAACATTATCTCTCTTCTCACTTTTCCTATTTCCCTGTTTTAATACCTGATCTTCCAGATAGACCTAAGCTTGGTAAGGGTGGGAGCCTCTGTGTCTTAGCTGCAACCAGCTCTATAGCCTCAAGAAGGGGTGAGACATCCCTCTGGCTGGTGGCCGCCATCTTGTTTTTATCCTCTGCAGCGTTCTGTAAGAGACAGAGAGACTCTTCCTGCCCCTCTGTGCTCTCAAACGCCTTTCTGCCCCTAACCCTCCCACAACTTTTCCGCAGAAGTTTATATATGATTGAGACCCCAATCTCCCACATTTTAGCCAAAGTTCAAATGATGACTCATCTGTTGGGTTTAGATCAAGCTGATTTAAAGACTAATGTTTCCAGGTAACATTTTTCTTCACATCTGATAACTTTGTGTACCTTTGGGTAGAGGAAGCATGATATCCAAAAGATGTGATCAGGAATTACTTGATATTACCAACATATTTGGGAAAGATTGGAGCCCTCAAACATAGAATCTTACTCTCTTTTTAAGAGTCCCTTCTCAGAGCCCTTACTTATCACTAGAAATGAGTATAAAGCAGAGAGACACATAAGCACTGAGGACATGGGTTTCTTTTAGCCTCATTTAATACTCATTACACAAAGGACTAGGCAGCAATCTGTGACCCACATGACACAGGACCTCCAAAGATATTTAGTGATATAGCAGCTGAGTATGAAAGTTGTGAGGTCTAATTAAAAATGTACAGGTTGGGGCTAGAGGATGTGGATGGTTTCCAGAGCCTGGAACGAATGGTAGCCATGAGGAAAGATTCACAAATGATTGAAGCTAAGGTATCACATCTTCCTTTCTGATGGTCAGGTAATCGGGGACCATGGAGAAAGGAAAGAATCCTATTGTTACATTTTCCTTTCTCTTTTCTCTTATGTTTTCCAGTGGGTGGTGACTGGGAGAGAGAGAGATGATAGACTCCATTTATCTTTATTTCTAGACATATTTTTAATATTGTGGTTAAATGTTTTGCTAACATACCTGACAAGGGAGGGAGAAATGTTTATTTTGCCAGGGACTGTGTGAATCAAGATGTATCATCTTTTTTTTTTCAGTATTTATTCCTCATTTTACATTATGTGTACATTTTTAATGGAAAGAAGCAGAGAAAAACTTTTAAAATAAGTTTAAAAATGTAAAATCTCTAGTGACACTTAAAAGAAGACTTTAAGATGCCGTCTCTTGGGGTGATGTGTGGCTCAGTTGGTTAGGCGTTCGACTCTAGATCTCAGTTCAGGTCTTGATCTCAGGGTCATGAGTTTGAGTCCTGTATTGGGGCCTACTTAAAAAAATAAAATAGGGGCACCTGGGTTGCTCAGTGGGTTAAAGCCTCTGCCTTTGGCTTGGGTCATGATCCCAGGTCCTGGGATCGAGCTCCGCATTGGGCTCTTTGCTCGACAAGGAGCCTGCTTTCCCCTTCTCTCTCTGCCTGCCTCTCTGCCTACTTATGATCACTCTCTGTCAAATAAATAAATAAAATCTTAAAAAAAATAAAAACATAAAAACACCCTTTCTTCATTTTCTGGATGAGGGAAATAACACACTGAGGAGATATGAGTTGCCCACAGCTCACGGTGGGGTTGAGTTTTGGTCTGTGGTTGGCCTACATGAAGTCCATGTTGCTTGGACACTGCACTCTTCCTCAGCGGAGTTCCTGTCCTCCCAACATCCATTTCAACTCTGGATTTCCCTGCAACATGGAACTTCCAAAGCAGAGTACCCACAGGTGGTCAAAATAGACCACAACTCTTTGGCCAATGACAAACACTACTCAACACTGGCAATCCCTACATGAGAGATACTAGAAAGATGCATATACTGGTCCGTGCCGCTGGTCCCTGACACCGAGCTCCTAAAATTCTTGTCATTCCATGGGTGATAAGAAATCTTTGGTTTTAATGAGAGGACTCTGAGGGTGAGTGGGGGGAGGGGGCTCCTGGTTGGCTCCTGGGTGGGGGCTGGGCACTGGAAGGACCAAGCCATGATGAGAAATTTGGAATTTTCAGCCCTAACCCCATCCTGCAGAGAGGTGAGTGGGGCTGCAAATAGCGATAATAATTCATTATATCCATATGAGGAGATGTCAGTAAAATCCCCATTGGAGAGGTATCTAGGTGCTTCCAAATGGGGAGCACATCTGTGCACCCTCACTGTGACCCAGCCCACCTGCACAGGGACAGAAGCGCCTGCACTCGGGGCCCTCCCAGCACTGCTCTCTGTGTCCCCTCATCTGGCTGACAAGTGAGAAGTGCACAGGAGGACAAGGACTGGGTTTGTCCTTCCATCACATAGATTTTCCTAAGTGTTCACTGGGGAAGGGAGATCTTTTTCCCTTGGTTTACTTTATGCAACAAGTATTTCTTGAATGCCTAATAACTCAAGAATTGAGCATCTTAGAAACAATTAAGATGACCGACTGGTAATTTTAAGAGATACTTGAGCTTGTTTCAGGATCTGAGACATCCGATTCCATACATTGCAGGATGCATTGCTCAGGACAATCAATCAGGTCAGCTTTCATCACGCTCTCGGTGTCCCATTAAACCTGTATACTGATTTAGCTTTAAAATCCAGGTTAATTTTATCGAATTTAGCAATTCGATAAAAGCACAGTTCTTTTCTGGTACGGCATGACATTATCAAAAAAGGAGAAGTAGGAACTGTTAAAAGATGTCCCTAGGGCTAGATCAACCACCAACCAGCCAAGTGCCTTTAAGGCATTGGATCTCTCTGAGGTTCTGGATGGTCACCTTCAAGATGGAATAATATGAATTGTAACAAATAGTCATAATGTCTCTCTCACATAATTGTTTTGAGGGATAACCAAGATCCTAGAATCAAAATCCTTAACACAATGCCTGGCTCTCTATAAATAAGGCCACCGCAAAGCCCAGATTTGTTGCATTGATTAAATTAACTACAAATGTGGGGTGGGGGGGAAGCCATGCATACCGAAAATTGCTCCGTGTATTTACTTCTTATCGTAGCTATTTCTGTCTGTCTGTGTAGCAAGCTCATCTTGTTCCTGAAATAATTTAATGTGGTCCCTTTAATATTATTATCTTGTTTTATGATTCATTTTCTAGTCAACCTTATTCAGACACATTATTTTCTAGAAATAATAATTATAGTGATTTCAATATAAAATACAGTATACATGTATTGTTGGTTTCCTTCTAAGAGGCTGTCATCTACTTCTAGGTGTAATTGGTACTACTGACATCAATTTACAAGACTGGAAATGGTAAGTTGAACTCTCTATGCATTCAGACTCAGACTTCAAAGGATTGAGAACAGCAAGGAAGTCTCCATTTAAAAAAGCAAATCATTAGTAGTAGTTAATATACTATCTTTGCAGCAAAACTTTTATCATCTCCTTGGATAGATGAAGCCTGCATTCAAGGTAGATTCCTCATATTAAATTCCCCTCAAAGTAACTCCATGGAACGAGGATTACTCTGCCAACGGCTATAGGGCGTTGAAAAATGTTGAGTCAGAGCACGAAAAGGAATCCTCCATATAATTCAATCTCATTTCACTATCAAAGTAAGATTTGCCTTTTCTAACATCGTTGAGAAAAAGGTTATCTAGACCTTCTCGACTGCGCAGAGTAACGGGGAGCTCACTACTTAACAAGGACCAACAGTCCATTGTTAGGCATCCCAGGTAGAAACTGTTCTCTTGTGAATTGGAAAGAGGATGACTGTGGATGGGACAATCTGTGTGTTAATGATCGCAATCACTTACCTCACCAGGTAGTCTGTAGCAAGTAATGTTTTCCTACTGGAGCCACAACTTCTTCAGCTGTGAGAGGGGAGAGGGAAATGATTGCTCTGAGAAGGCTCACGGGGTGACATGAACTCACCTGTGTGAAAAGTGCCAGGACAGCTTAGCAGGTGCCCAATAAACATCACCTGTTGTCTCCTGGCTTTTCCTTCTTCTGACTTGAAATCCTGCTAGTTGACAGCCCTTAAAGATTGGGATCTGTCTCATAAAAATTAATAATAATTGAAAACGAGACAAAATCTAGAGTTCTCCCTACGTCTCCCCACAGAGCCTGGCTGGAGTAGAGAAGCCACTGTCCCGTTTAGACAGGATGTGTGTCTGCATATCATTCCAGTTCACTCCTTTGTTCTGTTTGTTTGTTTGTTTGTTTTTAATATTACGTGAGTGAGATAGGCATTGAGGTTGGTGACCTCTAATGTGTAAAACGCACTGTATGTCCCTCCAGATCACTTCTCCAAAAGTCAACTTAGACCTTCTACTGACCCCAACAACCACTCCAGGAGCCTGCTGTTGTAAATGTGAAATAGGTGCTCACAGTCAGCATCCTAGGAATGACAAGGGTCACAGGGCTATGCCCTCTTCAGCGGCTGTTGAGGACCCTGCCCTCGTCCCCCAGACCTGCCTGTGTGTGAAACCAGGTCGACCCATTTCCTAGGCTCGTCCTCAGGGAAATTTTGCAAACCCTTGCTTTAGAAGCGGGCTGACTAAGTGTTATCAATTCATACTGAAATTTACACTCTCCTCCTCCCTCTGGTCCCATCAAACACAGTGGAACATTCTGTCGTTTGTTCTCAAGCAAGACGAGGGTGCCTGTGTCGCTGGTGGTATTGGGTTTCACATGTGGGCCAGGAAGGTCTCCGAGGGTCTGCTCTTCTCAGACGAGAAGACGTCTCTCCCTCTGACACCTCAGAGCAGTGTCCGTGACCTCGGGCTCAGCTGCAGTATCAGGGAAACTCAGGTTGGAGGCCAGACACCATACTAACTGCTCCACCCCAATCAGCCCCCCCCCTCAAATAACAACAACAACAACAACAATCATTTTTGTTGGCTGTTTGTCCTCAAGTGCTGTCACACCCAGCCTCCTGGAGTGAAGTGCTGAAGGGTGAAAACCCTCAAGGCAGAAGACAGCAGGTGACCTCTGGTGGGAGCTCTGGCACCAGGTGCTGGGGAGTGGGTAACATTCCAGGGCTCTCTTGGGGTTCTGGGAGATCACATGGAGTCCTCCACACTGCGTCATACCTCTAATTCACCATCCGTGTCCTCCATGCACCCAATAGTCATGGAGCATCTACTTAATCTCAGGCTATTCTTCTGTGCTGGGAATATATTCATGAGTAAAACAGATCCAGGTCCCTGCCCTTGGGGAGCTCACATTCTAGGGAAGAGTAAGAGAAATAATTACACAACACAGTTAAACAGCTTGGGTGTGGTCAAATAGGAGCGGTGGCAATGGCCCAGGGCATGACAAGTGTGGTGTGGATGGCTGTGAATGGGCTTAGCCAAGGAGGATTCACAGAGTCAGGTGGTTGTCAGAGGTTTAGGGCCTGGGGTAGGATCAGATCCCCGAGTCTTGGCTTCGTAATAATCTCTCTGGGTTTCCCTATCCATGAATTGAAGAGAATGGTAGGATCTTCCCCACAGAGTGCAGGAAAGATAGACTGGGAAGGATCGTGGCACATGCTATGTGCCCATTAAGTGTCTCATCTCATTATTGCTGGCACATTCGTGTTGCAGTCACGGAGACTGAGACACAGAGAAGTGGCACAATGTCCCCAAGGGGCAGACATGGCGGGACCCGAGCCAGAGGGGCAGACTGCAGAGACGTCCCAGCCAGTCATCAACAGTGACGACCAAATGTGCATGTGGGTTTTGTCTTTTGGGTCATGTGTGGAGGGCGTCCTCTGCCAGGCTCCCCTCTGCTCTGGGGCACTGAGGATGGGACATCTCAGCTCACTTAGATACCTGGTGGAATCTCGAGGAATAATGTTAGATCAGTCTGTCTCTCATGTGAGACATGCTAAGCCTTTCTCTCAGGCCCTGACCTTCGGAGGAGAGGGGACAGCTGCTAGCTGATTAGCACCCACGTGACCTTATATATAATTAAAAACACATTAAGTCACCCACCCGGATTGTCCTCCTTGGAGCACATGGCCCCAGAGCACTGAATTCCCAGAGGGCCCCTTTCCAACCCTTTTATCCTGTCTGTCACTCCTTGACCCTTCTCCTCCTTCCTTAGAAGGACAGGCACTGGAGAAAAGGCAGTCGGCTGTTGCCAGGGAGGAGGGGGAAGGGGAGAGAAGGGGGAGGGGAATGGATTCTTTTAGGGTACTGTCTACATCCTTAGTTAAGATCGTTGCCAGAGAGTGAGTCAAAAGATAGGACAGTGTAGGAGAGACCTGGGATTCCCTTCTCACTCCTTTGATTAGGATTGTTGCTGTCCCTTTCACAATCTTCTGACATCATCATGCCTTGCATGCTAAAATCTTTGTGTACACCCGAAAAGATGATGACTAGTTTATTCATTTCTATACTTCATTCATTCATTCATTCATCTGCCTATGGAGGGTCTCCTATGCTCTGTGCTCTCCAATAGGCTTAAAAGAGACAGAAAAAAGAAAAGAGAGAGAGAGAGAAAAAAAAAAAAAAGAACAGGGCAGGATAGCAGCAAGCACAGGGTGCCACCAAACCACAGAAAAGGGTTAAAGACTGCCCATGAGGGAAGGGTGTACAGAGAAGGACACACAGAGGAGGCAAAGCATGCACCAACCCTTGGTAGGTGAGAAAGAATTACCCTAATAGAGACGGTGAGGAAGACAGTGAAGCATGTGTGGAAGGTGAAGGATGAGCAGGACTGTGGCTTGTGGGTGAGGACTGGAACAGACTGCATGAAAGGGAGAGAGTGACGGGGACCCAGGGACAGGGGCTGCATAAGCCTAAGGAAGGGCTTTGGAAAAACAGAGAGCAGTTTGGGTTCTATTCTGAAGCCAACAAGGAGGCATGGAGGGGCCTTAAGGAGGAAAAGGAGAAGATGAGTTTTGTATTTTGCAAAGGTGACTCAGAGTACATGCAGAAAATAAAGCAGAGCAGATCAAGAACACAGGAAAAATAGTCAGATAATATACTTTTTCAAAACTCAAGAAGAAATATAATGGGGACCTGAGCCAAAGTAATGGTGCTTTGGATGGAGAGGAAAGGTTTGACTCCAGGGAAATTTGTGGTGGTCTCCATAAAAAGTAACTGTTTGTATTGGCCAGTTTGGGGTATGCTAAGAGTAACAAATAATCCCCAACCACAGTGGTTCATGGCAACAAAGATGTATCTGTAGTTCATATTTACGTTCTTCTTAGAATTCCTAGGGCTTCCGTGGCTGTGCAGCATGCCCTCCTCATTTGGGTCATGTACTCTTAAAGAAGAGAGAGAAGAGAGACTTACAGGGATTCCGAAAGCTTCCGCTCAGAACCAGCATCAGAACTAACATCACTCCCATACAAGCTTTCTTGGCCAAAGCAAGCCACGCAACCACGGCCGGCACAAATCTGGTGGAAGGACATTATATTTTTCAAAAGAACTGCTTCGTTAGAAGGACAGAGAATGCTTTCACAACAATACAGTCTGCCACGTTGGTCCTAAGCACTTACCTTCCTCCTTCACTCCTACACAATGTACTCAACTTTTTCTCTAAAGTACCTCCTGTCAGACTCAAAATCCAGGAGCTCAAAGTAGTCAATATATCAAGTCTGAAAAGAGCTCTTCCTTAATAAAAAAATATGAGTTCCGTGTGACCCTGCCCCATAAAGATGAAAGTACGTTAGAGCGAGAGGAGGAGCTGGACGGCAGTCTCCCTCCTGTTGAAGAAGAGAAGAGTGAGAAGCATTACATTAGCCCTTGCCAATTCTGGAATTACACTGGGCATATAAGATGAGGGGTCTCTACCCAGAGGTACAGCATGTTCTGAAAGGGGCCTGGGTTCTCTCCTTGGAAGGAGCCCTCAGGCCATCATTCTTCACAGCTCTTGGAGGGCAAGGCACGTCTCGTGGGGTGGTGTCAGAGGTGTGGAATAAAGAGTTTAATTTTTGTAATATTTTGACCCAGAATACTCTCAACTCTCAGTTTCAATCGTTTATGAACTTATGGGGTGTGCGTGCATGTGTGCACTTAGAAGTATATTTAAATTGGATAATGCACATAAGGAGGACACATCAGTACAACTGATGAATCACTAAATTCTACCACTGAAACTAATAATGCACTATATGTTAACTAACTTGAGTTTAAAAAAAAATAAATAACTCCCAAGAATTATATTTAAAACTGCAAGTCCCCATTATTTGCAAGGTTAGAGGTCACACTCAAATGCTGATGTCTTTCTTTCCTATATTAAATTGACTTTTTTTTAATGATCCCAGCTCTTTCATTGGATGTTGACATGACTTGTGAGATGTGACCAGGCACTGGGAACAGGTGCTGATAGAGACAGTGGGTGTTGGGAATGTGAACCCAGTTTGAGAAGAGAATTCAAGACCACTTTTCCAAGACTCTGGGCCAGACCTGACCCACTGTCAGCTTCCATGTTTCTCTCCTGTGCAGGTCTAGCTTGTGCCTAGTTGAAGTTTGAAAGTGTTAAGCTCCTCTTCTTTCATCAAAGAGAGACACCACTTTTATGATTTTATAATGGCAGACATGATGGCAAGGGACAAACAGTCCTTCTCCACCTCACCTTACAGCCCCCTTGCACGTCGGGAGGACCATCAAGCTATGTCTGCACATGGACTTGAGCAGAACTGGCATTTGACGCTTCTGGAGGGAGAAAAAAAACGTGGAAGATTCTATGTTCAGTTTCCCAGAGTAATCTCTTGCCGTACTGTAGCAAATGAAAAAATGCCAGGTCCAGACAAAGCAGCTACAAGATGGCGTCTCTGTAAGCCCAGATCCCTGGACAAAACCCCATACTGAGCTGCGCGGCCATACAGCTGGATCAAAACATAAGCTGTCATGACATGAAACCATCGAGCTCGGGGAGTGTTTGTTACTGGGCAGCCCTACTCAAGCTTTTCTGACTGATGCTGAGAATCACATCTGCTCTGACCCTGTGAAGCACAGCCTGATCACTTATATTTCTTTTTTTTTTTTTTTAACCCGTTTTCTTTTTTTTTTTTTTCCCTTTTTATTTATTTTTTCAGCGTAACAGTATTCATTCTTTTTGCACAACACCCAGTGCTCCATGCAAAACGTGCCCTCCCCATCACCCACCACCTGTTCCCCCAACCTCCCACCCCTGACCCTTCAAAACCCTCAGGTTGTTTTTCAGAGTCCATAGTCTCTTATGGTTCGCCTCCCCTCCCCAATGTCCATATGATCACTTATATTTCAAAACAGTACTTTAAAGTTCATCTGGTTTAGAATCTTCCCATTAAGAGAAAATGACACCCTGAGAAGGGAATCTATTGGTCAAAATGATACAGTGCTTGGGATAAAGACTGGCAGACGATCCAGTCCTCAGGCTCCTGCCCCACACTGCCATTAAAATGATAACCTTTCTTCCTTCCTTCCTTTTCTTTCTTTCTTTCTTTCTTTCTTTCTTTCTTTCTTTCTTTCTTTCTTTCTTTCTTTCTTTCCTTTTTTTTTAATCTAATAGAGCCGGTCACATGCTTGATATCACATTCAATATTCAAAATTACGCAAATGGTTTCAACATCAGCTACTCTGTCCCAATTAAAATTAAACTATTTGTACTACATGCATATTTATACAATCATCCCCTCTGACTAGATCTAGTCACGCGCATAGACACGGAAGCTACAGCATGTATTGTCTGAACAGAAGAGACACAGGAGAAGGACGGTTGTTATCGGGGGCTGGGGATAGCGTCTCCATTAGGCAGGCAGTTTAATTTAAGGTTTAAAAAATGGATTTCCAACAGCTGATACACAGCAGATTTAATAACCTGACATTTTTTTCTCTCTCTCTTCCTAGATAGTCCGTTCAACTTTGACTGGACCTGTTGCAGGGTGATATGATTACCATAGTGTGCACCCTCTGGCATTATTTAAAAAAGCGAATCCCTAATCCCTGCTTAATTTTATGAACTGTCAAAACGATTCTAAATATCTCCTCTGTTTGCATTTTCACCTCGGGACAGGAGTCCAGAGGTACAGACTGGGTATTCAACGGTGGACTTCAGGCAATTTTCATCTCTTAATGCCTGTAGCGTGAGAGGCTGAATTTGTAATAATCACCAGATTATCTCCAAAGATCGCTCTGTTGTACCTGCAAAATGGTTCTGCGGGAAAATGCAAAAGATATGGAAGAAAGTAATTGATGAGAGGTGGGAGATGATTGCTCTTCCTAATCCCTGATGGGGAAAAAAAAATACTCACACCAAGACAAATGTTGGTAATTTCTGTTAAATGCTGCTTGGGATTTGCTGTGGCAGAATGCTGCTTGAGAGTCAAAGATGGCCTTCTGCCCCTGCTGGCAGCTCACAGCGCTGGGGTATAAGGGATAGGGAGTAATTCTCAAAATAGGTCCAGAAGAGGAGGCGGGACCCTGGCCCAGCACAAGTTGAGAGAGTGGCCCCTGTAGAAAATGTCAAATCAGACAATGCAGGAATGTCCCTGGTGCATCACCAGGTTCCTGGCAGGGGCCCCAAACATGCTTGTTTCCTTTTTTCTTTCCTCTCTGTCCTGGAGACAGGCAGCCTGGGGATCCAGGAGGAAGGCCAGGGTCAGACACCAGCGTGCTTCCAGATACAGTGTGACTTTGGGCAAATCACATGCTGTCCCCCTCCAGGATTCTGTCTCTGCACCTGACAATTGAGGGAAGAAGGTGCCAACTACCCTGCGGTTGGCAATGGATACCATCCACACCATTGTGTAGCACGGAGGGAAACCCCGCCCCTCCTCTTCTTCAGGAATTGGATTCACGGTTTTCCATCCACTTTTTTTCTCGTTGGTCGGAGTGGAGGACAGCCCCGGCCTCTGTGCCTCTAATCTTAGGGAAAGGAGAAAAAATTGAGTATAACAATAGGCAAAACAAGAATGTAAGCCATTATTCCTTTTTAGGGCTAACAGAGGAGGAAAAGTCAGGCTTCAGTTTATGCACTTGTAAATAATTACAACAAATTCCAGACTGAGTTGTTTCCCCGTGTTGTGTCACTTTTCCTCAGAGAAAAAGTCAATCCGTTTTTAGTTTCTGATGAGCTAAATAGGCCAGACCCAACCTTCTGCCTTGTGACGTCTTGGAGGGGTCGGCCCCCACGGCAAACAGGGCGTCTGGGTCCGCGGGGTGGAGGCTTCTGAAGGGCGTATTGCCAGCATAAGGAAGTTTTAAAGTTTGTCCTTGTTCTGTTTGCAATCTGTGGAATTTAAACGTGTTCGAATCTGTGAAATCTTTGGGTCTTTTCACCAGATTCTCCTAAGTAGGGACTTGGAGGTAAAACCTTTGTGGTAAAAGCTGAAATCAACCTGAAAAAAAATCAGAAGTTGGGAGTTCTCTGAGAAAAATGTTACAGTGAATTTTCTTTCGTCTGCTTTTTTTTTTTTCTTAAAGACCATGCTGCATTGATAAATTACTAAGCTAATTTTCTTCTTATGATGAACTTTACCAGAAGGAAGACATTTATATCACATCCGCATGAAACTGGTACCATCACGATCACTTTAAGTGCTGAGTGAGAACCAACCATAACTCCTTACCGTTGCTTTAAAACATTATAGTTTATAAAGTGCCTTTAACACGCTGTACATCATACCAGCAGGGTGGCTTAATATTGTTTTATTGACTAATAAAATGTTTTAAATAATGCTAATAATATTTAATATTTAATCATATTGATACTATTTAACGTTTCACACATATTAAAGTAACGAGTGAGGACAGCACTGCTATAAACAGTGCAGGTGCTTTATGTAATCTTGTTCCGTTATTCACGGCACTACCAAAAGGTTGGTCTTAGTCATCAAGGAATAGATTAAGAAAATGAAGCTGAGGGAGAGAAAACGGTTGCTTGACCCAGGTCACACCTAGTAAATGACAGTCAGAAGCACAGATAAAGGTCCTCAGATGCCAAGCAAAATAATTTTTACAGAGCATGATATTAGCCAGGTTTAAATAAAATACATGTCATTTGCAAACGACATATCCCTCTATGTTCTACCATTTGCAGAAACTCCATTGGTTTGGGAGAGTAAATTGCCACTTTCAGGTCCAAAGACTTATTTGGTACCATCAAGACTCCTACAATTTATCAAATCCGGAAAGGAAAAATTAAAAACCAAATAATCTGGAAAGCGAGTTGAACATGAGTTCTCATTAGAGAGAGCAAAATCCTTTCTTTTCGGAGGAGGCATTTTGTACATCATCACATGGGAGATGCGCGTGCAAATTTTGTACTGCAGGGGCCCGGTGTGAACATATGGGCCCATTAATCATGAAATATTGATTGTGGATTGAAACTATGAAACAGGTTCCATGACACATGGGTTTGTTTTGTTGGTCTGAAGTGTTAAGTAAAATAACACAGAAGCCATGTTAACATTCATCTCCTACTCTCCTTTTGTTAGCGGGTTAGTGCTCACCCAATTCACATATCCTCAGGTTTATGAATTATTAATCAAAAGAGCTAAAAAGTCAATCCAATCTGGTTAGATACTGTAGTTCTTGTGGCTTCCAAACTTTTAAATAATGAATGGTTTCATCACTTCCCCAGCGGATGTCAAGCAAGAAGAACGTCTGGAATCAAAATCCCACTGGGTAACAGAAGCAACACAGTCAAAAAAAAGTAGTAATTTTTAATAATAGCAACTCCAACCCTATTGTATCATCACTGCCACTCTCGGGAGAGATCATTTCAGAATGGGAAGGAGAGGTGTCTTGAATAAAGGGCTTTATGGGATCAAATATTGCCAGAAAAAGCAATATAACATAAGGGAGTTGGTGAAGAGACGAATACATCCACACAAATACATTATATTGTTAAAAAAAAAAAAAGCATGTTTTTACTGTTCCTAATTCTTCAAAAGGAAAAGGTACCTTTAATTATTCCTCATATTGGAGGAATTCTCTGATGAACCCCTCTTGATGAATGACGACTTGGGGAGAACAGCCTAGAATAAAAGGGAGAAATAAATGGGGTTCTTAGATTGGCCGGATTATCACGAACAATGGGACTCAGTGCCAACAAGGAGGTATTTAGTGGATAATAACAGAAGGGGGAAAAAAAAGACCAACCCAGAAATAACTGCTTGTTTCGGGTGAGGATCTGGCGGAGAAATGCAGAGTCTGGGTAAAAATGTCAGAAGAGAATAATGCTGGCAACTGTGATATGTGACAAAGGGCTGATGGGCGAAGGCACGCAGGAGTGAAATCACAGTGGATGGTTTAGGAACTCTGGGCTCTTTCAGAGAAGTCTGCTGAGCCCCTTTGCCTCTGGGTAGGGCTGCTGCTGAAGGTGAGAACCAGGATGGCTGAGACGCAGGCAGCCACAGAGTGCTTCGGAGGCTTCGTCTCCCCATTTGCTTCTCTTTGTCTGTCCTACTGCATGCTAAACACCTTTATTCACTCTGTGGATGCAGATTAGCTCAGACATTCCCATTTTTAAGAAAAGTTCCAAGTCCCTCCAGAAGTTCCTAACCAGGGTGAGGAATCACAGGCTGCGTTTAGGATGATTTACAGGCATTTGACTAAGTGATTGGGCTGTCCTTGGGGAGGATGTCTTTTAAGATGAGCAGACGGGAAATGGGTGTGCCTTTATTATTAACCAAGCCTTTGCCCCAAATCCCGTTGAGTAGCTTTTTGGGAAAGTGTGCTCAAATATGCATGGATTAATAACAAGCCCAAAACCTATTTTTTCCCCTCTTTCCTAAGTTAGGGCTGCTATATAAAATACAAGTTATCTAGTTGCATTTGAATTTCAGATGAGCAATATATTTTTAAGTGTATGTGGTCTCAAATAATGTATGAAACACACTTATACTAAGAAAAAAAAAATCCTGGGCTTTCTGAGATTCTAATTTAACTGGATGTCCTGTATTTTAATTTGCAACCCTACCCTAAACCTAAACTCAAATCTCAAGATATCCTTATCTTCTGAAGTTGTTTCACATGGACATAATCTTAATGAAAATGCCACGTGTAAATAACTGAGGTTTAAAATATATGTTCCCATTGCATCCCCTTGGTCCTTTTCTGTCTGTCCCCTTATTTTCCTTCCTTCCAGTTTGACTGAGCAGATGTGCCTGGATCTGTGTGGTGCTCATGAGGGTATAAAACTGAATCAGACCCAGCCCTTTTCCTGGAAAAGCTCCCAGCCTCCTAGAAGAGAAAGACATGCAGATATTACTGGTCAAGGAGGAATATTTTTAGAATTTTTATCCATCCATCTATCCACCCATCTCCCTTCCCTCCATTAGCCATCCATCCATCCACCATACAACCAACCATCCGTCCATCCAACCATGCATCCTTCCATCCATCCATCTTTCCACCCAACCAAGTATCCATCCATCCATCCATCCATCCATCCATCCATCCATTAACCGTCCAACCATCCATCCATCCATCCATCCATCAACCATCCAACCATCCATCCATCCTCCATCTAAATCCGATTCATGGAAGAAGTTATTTGATTTTGCTTCAAGAAGGAATCTTTCCACCCTCTTACAATTTAATACAGATATCCCGTTTCATGGATGATAAAATCAAGTCTTAGAGAAGTTACTCAGCACTGTAGAGCCGATAAGCAGCAGGTTGGGGATATAAATCCTTACCCTCAAGGTACACCTCATTTTGATGTATAACAAGAGACAGGGTTAAACATGCACATCACCACCTTCTCTCCTTCTGATGTTTTTTTTTCTTCCTTTCTCACAGATCCTCTGCCCCCTCATGTGCCAACGTTCACACATTTCTCTCTATTGACATCTGTGGCATTGGGCTCTGTGACTCCTGTCACCTGTGCTGTGCTGGGCTGCCTCCTTCCCCTCCCCCGCCTTCCTCGGCTGGGTCTCTGACCGCAGGGGCTGAGTGTCTGGCCTCTGAGCACCACTTTCTCAGCGGGGCACTTCCTCCTGCAAGCTGCTCTGGCAAGTTGTTTATCTCTCACAGGGATAGTCACAAAGATCGTATCTGTGGAACTCTATCTGTCTGGGCACAGATGTCTGCCTCCGTGGCAGCGGCTTCATCTCCCTGCTGGGCCTCACCTTCCAGAAGTCTTCTTCCTCCTCCCCCAGGGCCCCTCCTCCATTTTGCAGAAGATTAGCTGAAACCCAGCAGGGCAGAGCAAGGGGCTGCCGGGCTCCACCAGGAGCACCTAAGCTGCTCCTGAGGTCCGCCCTTCCTGGCCTCCCCAGGGTTATTCAGATCTGGGTTCCCGCTGTGAGGAGTGAGGCAGGGGCGGGGTGCGGAGGTCAGGAGAGGGACTCACTGAAGGAGTTAGGCTGAAGAGAGCTGAAGCCACAACACAGAGTGGCCGCCCTGGTGGCCTCCAGGAGGGGCTGGGCAGGGGGCTTCAGGCTGGTGCTGTCCACTAGCACTTTCTGGGCGGGCGGAAAGGTTCCCTCTCTGCTCAGTCCAATCACTGCAGGAACCACCCGCCACACGTGGACACTGAGCAGTTGAAATGTGGCCAGTGCAACGAGAAATGGAATTTTTAACTTTATTTTAATTAATTAAAGATGAAATAACCACACGTGGCTCGTAGCTACCAAATTAGACAGCACAGATGCAGATCCTGCGGCCAGGGTCTCCCGTGGAGGGTGTACCCCTCTGGGCTGAGAAACGCGCTCCTTTCGGACCCTGCGGGTGCTAGGGGGAGTCATTGGCTTGCTCGCTCTTAGTCCATTGGCTTCCCTATCTTCGAAGTGCGGTCAATAATCACAAGGTGTTGGGAGAATCCAGTGTAGTAACGGACAGTCACAATGATAATCAATGAAATAACTGATAACAGTAGTTATCCCCCTCAAAGTAAGCGCCTCTGCTTTGTCAGGACTCTGTTGCTCTGGGCTCTTTGTACACATTTCTCCCCTGGAAATCCCATGATGACTGTGTAAGACATTTGCACACTAGCAAACCCCCCAACAAACACAAGTCTCACCGGGACTGTGGACGTCCTAATGCTCATCACCACGCTTTGGCTGCCGTAGAGAAGTGGCACAGTGACATAGGCAGGGGAGCCCCTTCAGTATTGAAATGCCCCGAGTCTCAGTCCCATAGACTCAGATGAGCACGGACAGGTTACATAACATCTTGGAGTTCCTGCTTCCCTATCAGTGAAACAGACTCATGATGCTCAGGGCATTAGGCTGTCAGAGGCGATGATAGGTGGTCCTGTGTCTGAAGTGCCAAACACGGTGCCCAAGGCGCTCACTGAACGTCAGTCCCTGTCCCTCCCCATGGAAAACAACCATTGATTTTGAGGACACATTGAGGATGAATGGTACCCTTTGAATGCCTGACTAAGGGCTACTGGGAACATTACAAGGGAAAATTCTGTAGGTCTGATTGCAGTTCTTATGGAAGGCAGTGAGAACTTTGGCTGCTTCCAAACCCCTGTCAGATGCGTTGACATTTCTAGACGAAAGTCACTCATCTCCAGTGGTTTATTTACTTGCAACCAAGCAAAGTTTCCAGCTTTTAAGAAAAGAGGCGTTTAAAATCATATTAAAAAGACCTCAAAAGCCTTCCTAGATATCAAACAACCCTTAAAATAATATTTTGATAATTTAATTGTCAATAAGTCAGGAACATGTGGATTAAATTTCCATTAAAACACACAAGACTTTTAAAATCGGGGAACAGGGTTTTATTGAACATTTGAGCATTTGAGCAAAGCTCTGAGGCATGGGACAGGGATCAGAAGGAGTGGGCTGCACTCTGTTCTGCTTCGTTTGTATCAACCGAAGGAAATCTGAGCGAGGAATTTTCAGCCTTCATAAGGTCTTCTTTGAAATAGTCTTCATGCCCTGTCCCTGGACCTCAACAGAAGAGGAAAGCAAAGCACCAGGGACCACTTGGATGACAAAGCAGACTAGGTGAACTTTTGGAGAGAGCTGTGATCCTTCGGTCCTGTAGAAAGGACAAGGAGCTCTGGCCATGGTCCCCCCATCAGCAGATGGAGTGACTGAGTTCATCCTTAGGCTACTGCTGAGCCTGGATGTGTAGGGCTAGGGAAGCAGGTGCTCTGGAGATGACCAGTACGTCATTTCTCATGCACACACCACAGGCACATTCTACAGAGACACACATGTGCACACATACCCACACCCCAGCGTGACCCGTGGAGGAAGTGACCTACTGCCTTGTTTCTCTTTGATCTTGGGCTCTTTTCTTCCATCCTCTAAATGGACTGGAGGCCACAGCTAGAGTGGGGACCGGAGACCTTTCCTCCTCTCCCCCCACACCCTGCTCTTCCTTCTCCTTCTCTTTCTTCTCCCTCACTTTCTTACCCCTCTCCCTCTTCTTCCTTCTTCTGAGTTCTGTTCTTCTTCCTCCCCCGTCTCCCTCCTTTCTTTCTCTCCTCTGTGTCTTTCCCCCTCCTCCTCCCCTCCCTCTCTCTTTTCTTCTCTCCTTCCCTCCCTTGCTTCCTATACAGTCCCTCTCCAATGCACACCCAGATTTATAATGCATCCCATCCAAGTCAGTCTCAGTGTCCTTTCATACCCCAGGGAAGCCAAGGCTCCTGATTGTTCTCACCCCCACTGCTTGACCTGCGGGCCCTATCCCACACTTGATGACTGTGTCAGGCGATGGGGCACGCCTGCACACAACGGGAGGCCACAGGTTTGAGAGGGAGCATGGCCAGTATGAGGCTCCCAGTGGTGTAGCTGAACAATTGGACAATTTTGATGAGGAGACACTTGTGTGCAGACTGGACTGGGGAGGCTGAGTGGCTGAGCGGGGTTTCAAGGAGAGGAGTGAGTTGAGACAGACTTGCTAATTATAGGCATTTAGACAACACAGTGGCCCCACGTGAGGCCTTGCACACTCTGTCTCCACATCACTGGGTTGGTCGGGGAAGAGTAGAATGGAAAGACCTATGACAGGGATGACATCCCAGATTCTGCATTTCCCAATTAGGGATTGTCAGTAAACGCAGCCTTCCCATGATCTCGGGGTCTAGTCTTCATTTCTTAAAGGAGAATTTTGGAAGCCTTGTATACCGGGTTCGTTCGATGGGCAAATAGAACCACGTCTGAAGGGAAACCCTCACTGCACATCACCAGCTGCCCTTGCTGTGCAGTGTGATGTTGGACTTGACTGCCCCGTGGCCATGGTCCTCTCTGTGGGTGTCACCCAAGCCCTAGCAGGCTGACTAGAGGGATCTGGGTGGGTCCAGCCCTCAGCACCTGTAAGCGCCAGGAGGAAGACACAGGGAATTAGAGGTGGGAGTCTGGATTGCAAGTGCCTACTCAAGATAGTCTTGGAACCCCCAGCTCCTTATTACATAGAGGAGAAGTGACCCCAATGATAATGGGGACAATGACAAAATCACAGTAGTGCTTCCTATCATGGGGCTCTGTGCGAAATATTTCCCTGCCTCATTTTATCCTCTGGAGAGTCCTGGGCCCTAGTCATCATCATACCCCCTTCACAGATGAGGAAACCGAATCTCTGAGGGGTTTACTGACTCACAGAAAGACACATAAATAGGGTGCAGTAGAGCTCGGATACTAGAACCAGAGTCTTTACCGTGATCAAAGAAGTGGCTTGTTGTAAGTCACAGAAGAAAAGAAATCTATCCAAATGATTACCACCACTAGAGATCTACTCAAAGACTTTTTTTTTTTTATTAAGACTATGGTGACCAACAGTTAGTGTTAACACTAAAATGTTAATGCTAATTCTATTAGCAATTAGTAGTGTGCACTGTGCCGTCTCTCGTCAGTTTTCGTTCTAGCTTACTGGTCGACTTCTGCTGGGGTTTGGGGCTAGGTGTATTGATGTAACACAGATCTATCTCTGTCCTATGTTCATGCAAATTCGTATGCTGAATCTTAAAACATGTTATTTTTAGATGTGTCCATATTTCACTTATCAAGTAGACACCTTGATGTCTCTGCAGGTCTGGCCTCCCTTCTAAGGAAGATTTGTCCTTCCTGAGTCACTCCCATCCCAGCCTTTTCTGAAAAGCCATCCCAAGGGCAGCACCATTCCTTCATTCCTGGATGCAAATGGTGTCTCATCACTGGCTGGACTCAGACAGGCTGCTTCCGTCACTACGTTCCCCCCAAATGCCTCCAAGTTCCCAGTCAGGCAGGGAGTGCTGGGAGAGGAGACACAGCATGGTTTGGACTGATTCCTGGCTCTGCTAAGTTCTAGCTAAGTGATACAGCAGGAGTTGGTGGGCCTTCCTGCCCCTGGACTTTCTCCACTGCTCCACGGACATCAACACCTCACTGCCAAGCCCTAAGACTCATTGCCTGGATGGTGCCTACATAGGTCCCAACTCTGACGGGAGAAGGGGGCTCCCTCTCCTGAATGCAGGCTCTGTTCATGAACACACAAGGAAGATATTCAATCAAACATCCTCCCATGTGCAGCAGACTGGAGATGGCGTGGACATGGATAGGCAGATGCGGTTCCAGCTCTCTGTTCTGCAAGCACAAGAGCGGAAACAGGGAAAGGTTCAGACTATTCTAGAACTTGGGTTTTCTCATCTCCAGAGAGAGTAATATTGCCTCTCAGGATAATGGTGAGAATTAAATGAGCTACTACTTCCTCCCAAGATCTAGCACCATTGCTTTAGAACAATGTTTATTCTTTCTTGTTCTTCCCAGAACTAGGGATGAGGAGGCAGGCAAGGAGAGAAGGTGGGGAATGGAGCCTCACACTCATGGAACACTTCCCAGTTCAGGGAGCCCTTCAATGAATATAATCTCAGGAGGGATGCTATCATACCCATTTTGCAGATATAGAAACTGAGGTTCGGCTTGCTTCAACGGCTGCAGTGGGTCGTGATGAGTTGTGATGGGTCCCCAGATGCACCACTGCTCACAGACGTCCCACCTTGTTGGAGAGGTCCAGCTGGGGTTCCATGGAATCAGAGCCAGGGCCCCAGACATTGAGAACATGTCCCATCTAGGAAAAGGCTGTGCTTGGATAATCAAGAGTGGGGCCAGAGTGGGGACTGACCCGCGATTGTCTCTTTTTACAGGTTGCTTTCTAAAGATGAAAAAACAAAATCCAATAACCTTTCCCTCAGTGACTTTAAGAATGAACGCCTTCCTCTTCCAAATTCTTTTTTCAATTCTTAACTGAAATTTCAAACTGTGATCACTGCAGGGAAGGGTAGAATTTGTGAAGCAACTTTCCACCTCTGAGCAGTAGGTGCGGTGAAGGACAGAGATGGTAGCATCTCAGCCATACTCCACGCCCTCCGTCCAGCCTCCTCATCCCACTCACTGCTGTGTCTTTGTTTTTGCTATTCCTCCGACTGCATGGGCTCTCTCTTATGCTCCGTTGCTGGACTCAACCTCCTCCCCTTCAAGCATCTCCCAGAACTGCCCTTTTGCTACATTTACCAGCCATCCCACACCCACATTTCCCACTCTCCACCTCAAAGATGAGACTAGGAATTCAAAGAATTCCAGTTCCTCACTCTCTTTTCTACACTCTCTCCAGGGCTCTGCAAAAGGCCCACCAGCATCTCCTAGGCGGTGGAGATTCAGCCATATGTCCTCTGCTGGCCCAGCCTCTGTCTCTGTCATTCATCCTACAGTGCCAGGCCTCATCCACACGGACCCTCTGACCTCTGATCTTTGGCTCTACATCTCAGCTCCTAATTCCCTCCCTCCAGACAGCTATGGGGGCTCTGGCTGGGTGTGCTTCCCCAGGCTTGCAACAAGAAGTGAGAGCTGTTCCGACCTCCATCCTGGTCCTTTGGGGCCCAGAAAGGCAGGATCACTTCCCCCATTGTCAAATATGACTCGAGGCTTCCACGGTGACTCCCCCACTCACCAGTCACCTGCCCCTTGCCCTGCCCTCCAGATGCAACTAGGTTCTCTCTGGCCCACAGTTTTCTTATTGGAAAATGATGTGGCTGAACTGTATACTTGTAAGGGCCTCTCCTGCTTCTATTATCACTTTTTTTTAATTTTTAAAGATTTATGTATTTATTTTAGAGTGGGAGAGCACACATTGAGAGAGAATCTCCAGCAGACTCCACACTGAGCATGGAACCCAGCATGGTGCTCCATCCCAGGTCCTGAGATCACTACCTGAGCCACAACCAAGAGTTGGGTGCCACCCTGGTGCCCCTGTTACCTCTTTTTGATATTTAGTATATTTTTTTCTTCAAGTGATCTCAGAAGAGTTCCAGACCCAAAGACTCATCTTTTTTAAAGATTTTATTTACTTATTTGGGAGAGAGAGAGAGAGAGAGAGAGAGATCATGAGAGGAGAGAGAGGTCTGCAGGAGAAGTAGGCTCCTGCTGAGCAGGGAGACCGATTAGGGATCCCAGAACTCCAGGATCATGACTTAAGCTGAAGGCAGTTGCTCAACCAACCGAGTCACTCAGGTGCCCCCTAAGGCTGATGTTTAAAATCACCCTGGTGGGATCTTTATAAATTAATCCTCCACTCAGAGTTTTATTAATGGCCTGGATGAACATGAGGACAACTCCATCCAACGTGTGCACATCCCAGAGGGAGAATACGATGGTCGATCTGGTGATACAGTCCTCAAAAAGATGCCAAGAAACTGGAATGAGAAGCTAAATGAGAGTTGCCTTTTCTCCTAGAGGAAATGATAGCTGAGCTGAACCTGAAAGAAGGTTCTCCTAGGAGGAAAATGTAGATGTTCCAGCTGTAACAGGAAGACACTGGGGACACTAGATTTCTGCTTTCGAATGTCACAGGTCCCAAGCCTACAATACCCGGCGGGCCGTCAAGGACAAAAGGAACCAGACTTGCCCTCAAGGTCATGGCCATGAGCAGTGGTGGGTGTTGCTTTGAGGCCGGTGTTTGGTCTTGGTAACGGTCACCATACAGTAGACAAAACCTGCCATCCACTCATTTGGGGAGTGTTCCTGCAAGAGCGGCTCTGCCAGGTCCTGAGGAAGCAGCAGGGGCTAAGGTGGGCGTCCTTTTTCTCCCCCAGGCGTACATTCTGGAGGAAGAGTTACGTAATGGCACACAGGCAAATGCAGAGCGAAACAGTACATCATCACACAGGTGGCATGTACATGAGTGGCACCGAATGGTGCCCAGGGAAACGCATGCACGGACAGTGCATGTTTACGGGCAGGTAACTGTGTACATAAATAGGACATAGCAGCACACAGGTAAACGTCTTCACAAACGGTAGATGATCACACACAGGTAAGCACGCACATAAAAGCATATGATACGCGGGTTAAATGCAAGCAGTAACAGTGCATGACCACACAGACACATGCATTTAGGCAGTATGATGGCACACGGGAACCATGCGCACAAAGAGTACACGGTGGAACACATGTGAACATGCATGTAAGGAGTGCATAACCACACACAGGCAGAACACACATGTCCCTTCAGTCAGATCATCTCACACTGTGGTCAGTGCTGTGAAAGGAATGGATAAGATGTGGTCCCAGGGTAGGGAGTGACGGAGGCAACAGGGACAGGGTGGGGAGTGTTCACTGCAGCTGGGTGATCAGGGAAGGAGTCCCTGATGAGCACCAGCTGAACTGAGACCAACGACAGGGCTAAGCAGCCATGCCAAGAGCTCCCCCTTGGGAGCCCCGCATTCACCAGTGCTGAGGCTGGACAAACCCTAGCGTTGTGAAGGACAAGAGCAGTGTGGCTGGAGATCAAAGTGCTTGCAGAGGTGAGGTGAGGTGAGCTGAAGTTAGAAAGATGGGCAGATGCTAACTCATGCAGCTCCTGAACTTACCAGGACAGTGGATCTAATGGACTGGTGATGGTTATATGCTGAGCTTCCTGTCAGTCAGGAGATGAAAGGAGAGAATGGCCACTGGTCAGCCATGTCCAAGAGGCAGGTCGATATTAGATGAAATGAGACTGGGGAGGCATTTAAGAAGAATGGCTGAAAGCCTAGTTGATATTTGATATCAAAGTATTCACTTTTCCTGGGCTCAGAGACTCTGAGGTTTCACCTCCTGGCAGATCTGATGGGACACACTCTGTCAACATGGAGGCACAGCCACCAAGGAGGGGGACAGAGCAAATGCCAGCCAAGGAGAGGCCAGGGACACGGTGTCAGCGTGGGCGTCAGTGGAGCCAAGTGCCCTGGCTCATTTAAAACTGGACACTAACAGCACCCGTGATGCCTCCTCCCACTGACCCCTGAGATCACTGAAGGAAAGAAGAAAGAAAGACAAAGAAAGAAAGAAAGAGGGAAAGAGGGAAGGAGGAAAAAAGGGAGAAAGGAAGAAAGAAAGGGACATTAGAAAGATCCTATGTTAAACCTGACCATATTTTAAGCTCATAGGGATGCCTGGGTGGCTCAGTTGGTTAAACGTCTACCTTCAGCTCAGGTCATGATCCCAGGGTCCTGGGATGGAGTCCTGCCACGGGCTCCCTGTTCAGCGGGAAACTTGCTTCTCCCTCTCCCTCTGCCTGCATCTCCTCCTGCTTGTGCTCGCTCTCTCTTATCAAATAAATAAATAATCTTTAAAAATATGTTAAGCTCAGAAGATGTAAGTATAAATATATACATCCCTTTTGAT
This sequence comes from Meles meles, assembly GCF_922984935.1. Lineage (NCBI taxonomy): Eukaryota > Metazoa > Chordata > Mammalia > Carnivora > Mustelidae > Meles > Meles meles. The sequence continues at coordinate 144,956,896 of NC_060071.1, read as the reverse complement.
ATGTCGGAAAGCCCTCTCCGTTAGACAGACTGAAACGTTGGTAAGACGCTGGAAGTCAGAGTTGCTGCTTGGCTACCCTCCCACGGTCAGATTACCATGAGCAAATGTAATCTCAGTTCAAAAACTCTGGTGGTTCTGCATGATGAGGTCAAATAGACTTTTGCCATCTTTTCTTCCTGAGATGCTCAGTTTTCTAGAAAAAAACAAAATGCTGAAGGTGATTTCAAGTGTTGTCACATTTGGGAGAGGAAACTTTATAGTTACTTGGTATTGAAGATTTCCTCAAGAAACAAATCTGTTACCCAGAAGGGTTTTAGAGGGTTGAGGACAATGTACCCCCATTCCAGACCCTGCTGTGTTATTTATTCCCTTGTCATACATGATCTGGGGTACACCTGATTCTCTGCAGTGCATTTCCCATCCAGCGCATGTGCTCCTTGAACAGGGCACAACATCCGTGAGCCTTGATTTCCAATCTATGGAACAGGGACATGGATGGTTGCCATCCTCAGAGAAAGGATATGGAAGTATAGGAAGACCACGGATGGGCTTGGTGGCCCCAGAGACCCCATAAACCCTAGATGGCCGAAACCCTCTCTTTTGGCTTCTATGATCGTGTCTAGATCCATTTAACATTGATCTGATTTCTGATTCTGATTCTGCTCTGTTCTAAAAGAGGGTGTTATCCATTGATCATGAATCCTTCCTGGAATGGAGGTCTTGTCTTCATTGTAATGCCAGGACACTTCAGACTTCTGGGTTTAAGAAAGTTCCTAAAAATACAGTAAGGAGATTTATTTTTCAAGCCCAAGCTTGTCTGACACCCGTGTCCACATGGTGCCGGGTCACCATGATGGCCCCTGACAACCCTCTATGAAGCGTCTGAGCTAACCGCACTGAGTTGCAGCAAGGAGCTGTAGGCTGGCCTCCTGGAATCCATCCACGCCTGCCTGCCAGGCATCCCACCCACCCCTTGCTAGCCTGTCTGATGAAGTCCCCACTCCATCTGGTGAGATCTGGGAACCTCTGGTCCTGTTATCAAATCGCACTCCCAGCTCCTGTACACTGAAGTCTCCTGGGAGGGCGGACCTGGGTAATAACCACGCTAATGACAAAGCGCTAACTGAAGACCCGGTAACCTCTTGGTTTCCTCCCTTCCCATGGCCGTGGTAATGAAGCTGGGCAGGCACTGGGGGAGTAACAGAATCCAGCTCAGGGTTAGCTAAGAGGTGGTTTGTGGTCAGGCACCCAGCAGATGGGTTCAAATTACCTGGCTTTAATTTCCAATAATTGGCGGGCTGGATTACCCTTCAGCTCAGGGGACCTGGGTCTGTATGGCTCTGGCCATCAGCCCTGCAAGAGAGGAGACCCACTCCCACAGGATTTGCTGCAGGTAGAAATGGGGAGCACAAGGGACACCCCCATGATTCAGGAAGACTGGCAGACAGAGTCCTCACCCACCATGAAAAGCTTCTCATAATAAGCTAGGGGCCTCTTACAGTATTTACAAAGACTTTTTGCAGAAGATGGGAAAGAGTGGCGATCCTGAAAGGATAGATTTAGTCATATCTTTCTATCCTGGCTTTTTGTATTTTAGTTTAACTATCAAACTGTTTATGTATATGCACATATCTCCAAACACTTGCTTAGGCTAGCAAGCCGACTCCTTGCCATGGCTCCACTCACAGTCTTAATAATTGCTAGATTTTCATGGGGACCTTCTAGGAGCCAGGTTGTGTTTTCCATGCATGAGCTTATGTAATGTTCAAATGACCTCCACAGGGCACAGACTCTTATAGCCATCGGTTCACAGTTGCAAATGTTGGTAGCAAGAGGGGTGACCGGGGCTTTGGTGTTTCCATTGCTCCTCATGGAGAGCTAGACTCTGCTCTGGACCCCATACACACTTCCACCCCCCAGCTCACTGGCTCCGCCAAACACAGGCTCTTTATCATCTCTCTCGACCATGCTAAGGGCTTCTACCCTCATCTCTACCCCTGGCATCTTTCCCTACTCTGCCCAGCATGCAATAAACCATTCACTTGTTCATGTACTTATTTTCTGAGACAAAGTGTGCTCTGAAGCCTGCTTTTCTTCTGTGCCTGGCATAAGCGTGGTGGGTTCTAGATGCTTGATGACCAATTGTTGAGTGAATCAATAAACAAGAATGTCATGATTAATAAGACAGGCTGCTTCTGTCAAAAGCTTGTGCACAGTCTGGTGAGGAAAATGGAAGTCTACACGAACCTACAAACACCAGGACGGTCCTTTTCACAAAGACAATGGTAAAGGGATTACCATAGCCAGGATAAATGAAGTCACATGTGCAAAAAGTGAAGTGCCTTACACCACATCACGTGTGTGCATAAACGTTCATGACCTTAGTTTGTCTTCCCCAGGAGGCTCCCCCCCCGCCCCCAGGGCTGGACAGTGTGTGTGTGTGCGTATATGCATGTTTGCATCTTTAACCGTCTGCATTCCCAGGGCTCCTGGTCCACCCCTGGTTGTATCCATGGTGCCCGGCCTGCGATGGATGCTTACAAAAAACAAGGGCCAAGATCAAGAGAGGAGGCAGTTGAAATGTCACCCCAAAACTTCCTGAGGGTTTTAGAAAGGCAGTATGAGTTATTTTGCATTCTGCATTTGTTCTAAGAAGTGCTCTCTGACAGATCATCTGGGAACAAGACCAAGAGAAAATATAGCCATCTTGTTCCTACCTGCTGTGAGCTGTAAGCCACAGCTCTCCCAGAAACTTTCCAGGGAGGAAGGAGGCGCTGGCTTCCCTTCCAGGGATGGAGGGTTGGCCGGAAGTGGGCAAGTGTCATTGTCTACAGAAAGGGGGTGGACCTGTGGGGCCATCGAAGAACAATCCGACATGCTCTGGGAAATGCTCTTGGTCAGTTGCCTGGTCCATGGGATGGGCCCTCAACCTCAATGACCCTCAGTTTCCACATCTACAAAACAGGATCAGTGATGCACCAAAGGAGGGGGTTGTTGGAACTCCAAGTGAGAGAATGACCCCTGCGTATTTTGGGGACCACCAAGTGCTACGGAGGTGCTGTCTCATTTATTCCCTTACAATTCATGCATTTCTAATGTCTTCCTTTACAGCAAGGGCGAACCTTGCTCCCCGGTGCATTATGTAATTGTCACGGCCAACCGAACACTTCTCACCTCAAGGCTGTCTACGTTACTGAGGTGGCCACGGAGAGAGCTCAGGCCCCCAGACAGTTAAACCACGTTGGGGCCACCTGGTACTTGAAGCACCTCAAGGGCCTTCATAAAACTGCTGGGCGACCACAGAACTAACCACCGGTTCCTGCGGAGCCGAGCTGAGCAACACCACTTGCACCGCGGGAGAAAGGGATGATGCAGCACTTTGGGGCTCCCGGCCTGTGGCAGGCGGTAAGCCTGGGGGCCGCTGGCCTGCTTATCTGCTTCTCACAGAGTCCTGCCTGAAAAGCTCCACCTGGCTGAGGACTCTGGCTCTCGGCCCCTCTCTGCTCGGGCCTCGGCTGCTCTCTTAGGGGTTGCCGGCCTTGAATCCTTAATGTCGTAAGGAGTCTCTGTGACTTTGGGTTTCAAGGGTCTGGGCTTCACAGACCAGACCATGACAGTCATCGCTTGTCTTTCTCAGACAGCCTTCACCAAGCAGAGGGCAGCTGAGAGGCTCCATGTGCCAGACAGTGCAGCCCCTAATGAGGTGTCTTAGCAATGTCTTGACCATCATAGGGCTTGGACATTTTGGAACAGAGCCCTGGAATATACTGACACCACATGTTTCCTCCCTAAATCTTAGGTCTCCTCACTCTGACCCCCTCCACTCCCCCCCGCCCCCGCCATACACACACTTATATCCTTCAACCATCCCGTTCATTTCTTTTTGACAAACCAGAGAGTTCACATTGCTTAGGGAATCAGAATCGGCCTTGGGAGCCAGGCCCTGGGTTGGAATCCCAGTGTCACCACATGCCGGCCACGTGGTTCAGGCAGCCCATCTGACTTCCCTGACTACTCATGCTGTTTCAGTAGGCCTGGAGGTGGGGTCTGGGAATCTGCATTAAAACCAACCAACCTACCCAGGGGGTATGTTGGCCCCAGTCCAAGAACCACACTAAGAACCCCTGTACTAGGGAGTCCATGGGTGAAGATAAGAGGACTAGTGCCCCTGGAAGTGATTAAAAAAAAAAAAATTAAAGAAAAGAAAGATATTATTACCTGTGTGCATTTCAAGATGAGTGTCATAGAATCCTGGTGGGATTTCTGACTCCAAAATTAACTTAGAACCAGAATGCAGAATTAGAAAGACAGAGGGACTAGATGTGCCTCCAAGAGATAGGACCTATACTCCTGGAACTGTGCGGAGTTCAGTTCTGGCGGATGAGGGCAAGAAGGTGCTGGAGAGACACGGGGTTCTGTTTAAGCATGCAGAGACTCAAGCATATGTGTTAACAGCCAAGCATCCAAACGGTCACATACCAGGAGACGTAGGAGATGCTAAGAGGTCTGACAGAAGACTGCACTGTGGCTGCTCCTGCTTCACAAACCTGTGATGCTGGAGGCTCAGACAGTAGTTCAGGGAGTTAGAGGACCAGGTGGAAATGGGCAAGTCCAGATGATGAACATGAAAAGGGACTGGGCTTACAGCAGAAGTAGGACCTGATGCGTTCCTAGAATAACGGCATCATGTTTATTCTCAAACACAGCTTATGTAGGTAGATGAAAGAAGATTCCAGGAACCATAGAACCCACACCAGTTCCAACTCCCCTCCACTGGTTCTCGGGCCCGTGCTGACGCTCAGGCTGAAGGAAACAGGCCCGGGCCATTGCCGAATCCCTTCTGTGTCCGCACCCACCCAGGAAGCATTGCTTGTCTTCACTGGAAGACACGTTTCACTTCAGAGTTTTTGGTTTGTGACACTGCAACCTACAAGTGGAAGGCTAGCCCCAGCAGTCCTGTGGAAGTCCCATCTCCCGGGGTGGACGCTCAGAGATCCGCATCTTGGCCAAGGGTTTAAGAGGCAGCAGCAAAGTGGGCTGGGTGGGCAGCAAAGGCAAACGTTCCTGAAGTACAGATGCACCAGACACACCCCACTGTCAGACGTAGGCCGGATGCTTCCAAGAGATGAAAGAGCACTGGGCTGCTCTGTGGGGCTCAGCAGCCCAGCCCTGACTGCCCAAGGAAGTGAAGAGAGAGAGGGAGGAGAAGAGACAGAGGGGAAAACAGCAGAAAGAAACTGGTCATCCCAATCCCATATGTTTATTTACCTACTATGTGCTGTGCCTGACCCAGGACATAAAGGAAGAGGGCCTGATGACCAGAGCCCAGCTTTCAGGGGTCCTGGCCTCATGACCCTACATTTGGGTGTAAGACTCCAGAGTAATAAGGACTGTCCCGGGCCACTCCCTGCCCTGAGGGACACCACCCCTGAGTCATTCTCTGACTTCATTCTCATGACATTCTCCCATGTTTGACTTCTCTCCATTCACGCCCTTTCTACAACAAGCCAAGGAGATAGAAGGAGTGAGCCCAGAGAACAGTTTTTTGAAACTGAAACTCCTCAGGTGGGAGGTGGGCTTCACACTCACAGCTCCCAGCACCTCCCATAAGCACTTTAGGAGCCCACTTCTATTTCCCTCATAAGCATCTGAAGAATTAAAAAAAACAAAAAAAGTCAACGTTGACAGTTTCTTCTCTTCATCCAAATGCAGAGGCCACCAGCCACTCCTTGAAAAGAGCGAGCTTTGTGATATGAATTCACAGCCCGTATTTGAAACTCTGGGGCCACATGCGCTTGGCATGGGGAACGTTTCAGATTTAGAATGGTCTCAATTAATGTGCCCACTGGGGCCTGGGGCAGCACCCTGCAATCAAGCACATTAATATTTCTGCGGAAAATGGATGGGTATGAGCACGAAGTGGGATAAATAAAGACTATAAATAGTCTCGTGTCAGTTCAGGTCAACTTTCGCTGCCAAATGAGTTCAGAACAGGTCAGTTGTTGCAGCCAAATAAGTTACAAAATTTAGGTTTTGCAGAGTGTTTGGGCTTTAGAATTGTAGATAAGCAATTGTGGACGTGTGATAACAAACGGCGTTGACTGGGTGGTATCTGTCGTGCTCCAGCCGCCACAGTGAGTGTACCCAGGCTCTGCTTCACAAGACAGCATTGTTCCTGCCCCACATGCTGTGGCAGGGAAACTGAGGCTTAGAGAGGACTGTAAGGGTAATAACTAGCACGGTGAGGTCTAGTCTCCCTCCCAAATGCCAGAGCTTGCCTTCTGAACCAAAACATCAGACCAAACTCCTATGACTGTCTACTTGAAGCTGCAGACATGGTTTGAATTCTTAAACCAAAGTGGTTCACAGGGAACCAGAAAGCAGCTTAGTCCTTCCATTCAAGAAAAGAGGGTAATGTGGGGCACCTGGGTGGCTCTGCGGGTTAAGCCTCTGCCTTCAGCCCAGGTCATGATCTCAGGGTCCTGGGATCAAGCCCCGCATCGGGCTCTCTGCTCAGCAGGGATCCTGCTTCCCCTCTCTCTCTGCCTGCCTCTCTGCCTACTTGTGATCCCTCTCTCTATCAAATAAATAAAAAAATAAAATCTAAAAAGAAAGAAAAAGAAAAGAAAAGAGGGTAATGTTAACAGAAGGAAAACAGGAAGGGAGTAAAATGTAGAGCCACAGGTTTCTTCCTGGGGTGGGGGCTGTCAAGAAATCCCCAGTCCCAGGTCCAATTCAACTGGACTTTTTATGTGCAAGGACCATGTAGGCTCCTCCTTACCTTTCCATTTCTCGGTGTGAGAGTTCCTGATTGCTGTCTCGAGATTGACTTCTTCCAACATTCTTCACAACACTGTTAGATTTCTATTCCTAAACAATATCTCCAAACATGGCAACTCTCTGCTGGAAAGACTCCAGGGTCCGTACTGTCTGTCAAAGCGCAAATGCTTCATATTGAAGGTGCCCGGGTAAGAAATGCCTCCACAGGTCAACCAGAGCATGTGATGTCATTGGACAGGCCCCTGTTTTCCCACACCAACTTCTATTGTGACTTCGGTTTCTTCACTTTCAATGGCATGCTCCTGCATTTTCATCAAAAGCATGCCTGGATTTTAAGACCCAGCGCAAATGTCACTTTTGCAGACTGACTTATGACACACAAGATAGATGGAAGCCTGCCTAATCCTCAAGTCCCATGCTCTTGTTTTTACTCCTTTCCCAGCACTTTTAAATGCCTCTTCAGTGAATCCATTCCTTCAGTTCTACTTTGTTTCATACGGCAAGTTGGGCTCCAATTTATTCATGGAATTATTATGCCCAATTATATAATCTGATACATTGGTATAATAGGACAGTGCAGGAGTGGAACTCAATAGACTGTACAACAAAGTAGTGTTCAGCTCTAGAATATGTAGGTTGTAAATTCAATTCCCTGTTTCCATGAGCTCCTGACCTAGGAGGTTTTCACATAATAGCCCTTATATTAAGACATTGCTTTTCAAATATTTTCCCTAGTCCATGATAACAAGAAACCCAACTTGAAAGGATTCCTTATAAGCAACTATTTATCTTCTCGTTCTTACCTATATCTGTAGATATTGTTCTCTCCGTTGGTTGTTCTTTAAAAGACTCATCACATTGACAAATAACAAAGAAGATAAATAATTTACTTCTTTCAGTTCCATCCCACTCTAAATACCACCTCTCCTCTTTGTCAATTTTCTCCAAGCAACTGTGCATATTCCAGGATTTTCCATGGCTCTGTGGACATGTTTAACCTTTAGTTATTAGCTCAGGAGATACCCAGGATGCTAACAAACATGGCACTGGAGGCCTGGAGCGTCCTGAGGTGAGTGGATTCCTTGTTGTCTGTGTTCACTCATGTGGAGGTCAGTCAGGTGTAGTAAGTGTACTAGACTTCTAAGGCCCTGTCATTGGATTCTGTCTCACAGATATAGGATTTCCTAGCAATTTGATCTTTCATTGAAGGAGTTGAAGTGTTGCACTCCTTCAGTTAAAAAATGGCCTTTCATGAAGAAAAGCTGAGACTTTCTGTGATTCTTCAGGTCAGCAGGAAGCTTCAGTGCTGGGTTTAATTATGGAAAGGGACTTCCCTTTTCCTCTTGTCTGTTGGATCTTCTGGCATTTCTTCTAGCTTCACAGTCCAAGGGAATTTATACAACAGGAAGCCTTTCTAGCACAGAGTGCTTCCTAGTTTTTTTCTGATAATTCTTAAAAACATATCTTCCTCCAATGAATTCTTTTTTTTTGTTTGTTTGTTTTTTGTTTTCATATTTTTTTATTTCTTTATTTGTTTATTTTCAGCATAACAGTGCTCATTGTTCTCCAATGAATTCTTAATATCTTGTGTTGCCTTTTGTTTTTGGTTTAGTTCTGATTAGGAAGACACCCTAATCTTCAACATGTCCAGTGGCCAAAGGACATAGACCTTTAGCTTATTTGGAACTTCAGAAGATTTTGGCAGCCTTGACTATCCACATTTGCATTGCCAGGATGGCCTTGGGAGCCGTGTCTGCCTGTTCTACTATCTGCAGCCTGCTCCCATGTCCTCAATCCCTGCTCGCATAATATTAACAATGAATATCTCTAAAGGATATGAGCTTGCATGTATTTGAATTTTGGGTTTCCTTTGTTCGGTTGGTTGCCTGGTTAAGAAACTTTTGACATTGACTAGAACTTTGATAATGTATATGGATCATTTTTGTTGAAAAACTTACTCTTCTAAAATAACTTGTTCCTTCTGGATCTGTTTCTGATCCATCTCTTCATTCTCCATGTGTCAAATTCAATTCAACAATCACCACAACATTTTGTTGTTCTTGTGTCTGTATTAGAGCTCCAATTTGGGCAAGACCCCATGTCTCATACTAATGCTACAGAGGTGACTAACTCCTGGTGATCCCTGAGCTCAAGGATCTCCTCGTCCAGCAGAAGAGACGGATTGCCTCATTATGACTGACTTAAACCCTCTCTTTCTCTTCAGTTCTTTGAGGCACTGGGAGGAGCCTCCTGACCAATCTCCCATGCCATCCTTGAGAGTAGTGTGGGCAGCTCCAACCTTCCTTTCCTTGTGGAGTTTGGGCCACCAGGAGTGGGAGTTCTTCTGCCTGTCACTAAGCAGAGATGACATGAGTGGGTACAACTGACATGTTTCTTCCTTTTGGAAGTGTGGGTGCCTGCAACATTTTCTTTTCTTCCTCCCTTCCAGAAGTGCAGTCGGGAAAATGCCAATGAGGAGTGGGTGGTTCCAACCACAGTCATCCAACCGGCCACCCTGAGTTCTCTAAATCTCAAAATCTATGGCAATGTGGGGTTGGGAAGATCAGACAATATGCTGCTTGCTCCCTTGCCCATATTAGAAGATGCTCGGAACATTGCCAGAACAGGCTACTGAGATTATACTGATCTTTATGCTAACAGAATGCCAATACTGATTCTAAGGCTAATAGTAGCACAGACTAAGAATACAGCTCTCTGTTCCCATGCTTGAATGTTTCAGCACTGACTTCACTGTCTTCCATTTTCTCCTGGAAGGTTTCCCAGCTTCCTCTTCCCAATGTTGTGGGTGCCCTTTCTACTTCCTATTGTGACACCATCCCATCCCATACTTAGCCTTCTATTTCATGCTTTAAGCGTGTGTGTATGTGTTCAGTGTCTGTGTCCACCACTACTAGCCTGTAGTCTTTGTTAGGAGTAGGGAGGAGTATTGTTCACCTTTGTCCTTCCAGAGCCTAATGCAGTTCCTAGCACAGAGTGGTTATTTCGTATGTTATTTGTGTAGTTGAAACAGGATTCAGTATTTTCTTTGATGACCACAAAGACCTTTTAAGTTAGGCAAAATGGACCTTAATACCCCAGTGTACAGATGAGGAAACATGTTCTGGGCTAGTGACTGAGATCAAGCCAAAGCTTTAGAAGCTATGCTTTATCATTATCAATATTAAAAAAAAAAAGTGCAATCTTGGGGAAGATAATTGTTTGGAAGTCATTGTCCATAGAATAAAAACTGGGTGTTCATTAAGGATCAGTTTAAATAATCATTTCAGGAAAATAAGCTGTTGTTTACTAAGGTGGTTTGGAGAATATAGGTCATCAGCAAGAAGGAATGGCAATCCCTCAATTTCCTTCCTGCATGTTTTTGAGGGAAATGTGATGTGCTTGTTCACTCTGTAGTTCTCAGGAACAAATACAGTGTCAAGGTTATAATATTTTGGGAGCCTCTCTCTGTGTCTCCGTGGTGGAGGTTTATTTCCATGACATTCTCCTTTTTGGTGCCCCTTGGCTGTAGCTCTGGAAAATTTCTGGAAATTAGTTAAAAACTCAGCACCAAATGTTTTAGATAAGATCCCATTATTTCCCTGGTAGAAATAGTTCAAAAGCTCCAGTCTATACTCCCAGCCTTGATGTCTTCTACTTTCCAGATGCAGGGTCTCTGAAAATCCTCTTTCAAAATGCTCATCTTGATAGGGCACTGGGCTCCGTCCTTAAAAATTTAAGCACTAGTGGGCAAGGTACATTAGATTTGTCTTTGGAATTAGTTTGACAATTAGTTTGACAAAATCAGTTTGTCAATGAAAAATGTTGTCTCTCAGACAGAGAAGAATGTTGGTGAGTGTATGTTGTGGTAATGTCAATGCATATGGCATCAGATAACTATTTAGAACCCCTGGCTTGCTACCTTCCGATGCAACACCTCTGAGAAGATGGATGGGAGACCTATGACCCTGGAAGTTTCCCTTTTTTATGCAGTCTCTTCAACAAAATTCACTTTCGCCTAACCCTCCATGCCTTCTAATCAACTTTCCACGTGTAAAGACTTAAAACACAACGTTCCCATCCCACGGTTTCTTAGCCCCAAATTTACATAGGTGATGTCATTGTTATAAGTATTTGGTGCTGGGGTGAAAGACCTACTCTGATCAATTGTAGAAGAAACCACATTTAACTTTCAAAATGTAGAAGATCCTCGATTGGGGTCCTATTTTTAGAAATTTATTTCATAACATAAAATACAAAAAAATCATAAAAATATCTTTTTACCAATACATCTTAAATGTATAAAACTGACCCTTCCATTTTGAGGGGAAAATGGGAGCTCAACTGGGGAGCTCCTGCTGGATCCAGGAGTCAGACTGAGTTTACTGTGCCACTCCTGGGAACTCTCATGAGCCATTTACCCGGCTTGTATCTCATTTGGAATCTGGACTCACCACACTGCATGCAGCATCTCCCATCACCCATGCCTTACTATCCAGAGCTCTCTGGGGCATGCCTTCCCTGCCCCATCTCATTAATCCTTTCGTTGTTGGAATTTGGTAGTTGGCTTTTAATTTCTATCTGAGGGAAGAGATCCTTCTGTCTCTGGCGCCTGGGTTGCGTGGCTGTCTTAAGAACAGTTTTGTTTGGTTTTTTTTTTTTTTTTTTTTTTGGTGAAGAGCACAATTCACTAGGCTTAACAACCTAGACAGCTAGTTGAGTAGTGGTATTGGGAAGGGATGGTGTGGGAATTGCTGACAGAGGGCCATGGGAGATGGAAGCCTCTCTATGAATGAGTTTTATAATTCATTGACCAAGCATCTTCTAACAGACTTTGCCCTCCTCCTGGGATTACCTATGATCATCACAGGCTTTCAGCAAAGGCCCATCTAGGGATCCAGAGATGCATGGAGGAACTATGGTAAGTCTTTGGGAAACCAGGCCATTTATTCCTTGTACGCCTTGTACTACATTCACATGTTCAAACCCTCATGCGTAACTCAAATATTTGAGCATCTACTATGTACCAGAAGGTACTGTTTGGACACTGAATATACAGAGAAAGATAAACTATTTTTGCTTCAAAATAACCTTGTGGGGCAGTCAAGCATGCGTATAATTAACTAGAATTAGAAGTACAGTGATGTCTCGTCCTAAGCTCCCCTTTTCATTCCATACAGGTCTTAGACTCTAACACCCTCAGTCCTCAATGATATCATACACCAATGGTGATTTTGTTCTGTCGAAGCCTACAACAGGAGGACAAAAGCAGTGGGTAGAAGAATCCCAGACTAGGACACATGAGAGCAATGAGGAGTGCTTGTTCTACTTCTGCCCAAGACACACGTATCCACAAACCAGCCAAGTCGTGACTCTGAGTTTCATTTTCTCAGCCATAAAATGGGGCTACTGGTAGTTGCTCCTGTCACTGAGTCAAACAAGATTTTTTTTTTTTAATGTGAAAGAGCTCTGAAAAATCTCCAATGCAATGCAAATGTGGGCAATGGTATTAAACAACCCTGTGCAGCCACCTGGAGTCTGAAGCGTACCGGTGGCATGGAGTGAGGAGACAAGAAGGCAATGGGTATTAAGTCTTTTGCCAATCTCTTAAAAGATATAGAAGCCACACTAGGAAATGCATAAAACCTAGGACATTTTTCCAGAACTGTAAGGGAGTTCACAGACTTCCCAGTTGCCCAGTGAAAGAACATTGCAGAACTCTTGAGCTGCTGTTGGGGGCTGTCCATCTAAGGCAGTGTCTGGAAACTCAGAAGGATGGCCAACTCGACTCAAAGAAGAAACCCTCTGAGCAGCCTAGAAATAAGCATGCACGTGTACATTGGGCTCCCCTTCTCCATCCGGCACTGCTGAATATGGCCGTGCATATTTACATCTTATCGTTTCTTCTAGTGAAACAAAAGAGCACCATCTGCCCAACCACATTCCGCTTCCAGGAAACTGAAATGAGAGCGGATGTTGTCTTTCACTGCTTGTTTTCATTTTTGTCTTCTTCCTTTTATGCGTGACTGTATTTTTGTTATGACACCCTTAAAAGAAAATATATCTACTTGGAGCTATTTTTTCCCCCAAATTACTCCAAAGCCTGAGTCTTCTTAAGTGCAAGATGGTTGTCTCACAGAAGAAGTGGTGAATGCTCCTGTGGCTATTTGCCAAAAGAGGTCTTGAGTTGCCCTGTAGATGTTCCCTCACGGCCCTCCAAGGTAGGCGCCATGCCTTATTCCTCTCCTATCCCCACATGGTCATTTTGCAGTAATTACAGGCTAAGATTTTAAATCCAGGAGCAGGTCCAGAAGTCTAGTGAGTGAGAGGTCACAGGAAATGGTTCAACAGATCAAGGGTGCCAGGGTGTGTCCTAGAAGGAGTCTTCCTGTGAAGACTTTTGTTGACACAAAAAAGCTTCCAAGACAAGGAGTCCACAACAAGGCGAATGACCCCCCAAGGCCAGAAGGACTCTGGAGTTCTGCACTGTTTGGAAGTATAGCCCTACCCAAAGGAACAAGAGACTAATTAGTGAGCCGCAGTCTCAGGAATCAGATAGAGAGGCACGATAGCTATAAGTCATCAAGGAATCATTAGGAAAGACAGGAGCCATGAAACATGGCTACAGCTTTGTCATTTCCCTCTGTGTATTTGTCTACACAATGCCTTCACCAATGCAGTCCTTGGTAGGCAACCATTTAAATGAGAACCTCCTGGCTTGTATTCAACAGTCAGTAAGCTATAAGGAGAGGAAAGACTGTGTGTACGGAGAGTCTTTCCATACAGGTGGTGGCTGCCGTATTGAATCTCGAAGACAGAGGTCAAGGAGGAGATGGAAGTAATAGGACAACTAATTTTGAAAGCCACCCTGAAGCAGAATGAAGGAAGGATCCTGAGAGCTCTGCTGGGAAGCCACCACAGCTCCACTGAACCTACAGACAAGGAAGCCATGCTTAAACTCCAAAATGTGGCCAGAGTGAAGTTGGAGGTCCAAGCTGAGGGGCTGGGAGAGTGGACAATGAATCGGGGACTGCTTATTCCCCCTTGGTAGGGGCAGAAGGCAGCGAGACTCCACCCACAGCAGGGAAGGAGTGGGTGCCTGGCTGGTCCAGCGGCAGAGAAGATATTTTTCTTCTCTGATGTGAAGATGAAAATGATGATTCTGGAGATCTCGGTACCATTTCCCAGCAGTGTAGCTTGGAAAAAGTCCCTAATTCTCCTGACAGTCCCTTTCTTCTTTTGCGTACCCCCTCCCCACTCCTGGAGCATCTCTAAGGCTGTGGTGTGACACCGTCATTTGTATGAAGCTGCTCTGTGAGCTGTGACTTGTTACTCCCCTGAAGGGCCTGCCCTCTTGCAAATTGCAAAGAGCTGCTCCCACTCACTCTTCACACTGCCAGACACACAGGCTTGGGATACCTGCAATCTGGGGTCAGAAAAGGAGGAGGAAAGAGCTGACTCTCGTGAGTAGCTAAGTCTTAAATGTCGGCTTTATCTGCCATGTTTCCACATACGTTACCTCATTGATTTTGTGTTGTTTTAAGGGTCTTCCTAGGTCATGAAAAGAGGTGATTATTCTCTTCCTTTCAGAGGTGCGGTTATACTGACGAGGAGAATGGGTTCTAACGGGTAGAAGCAGGATGTAACTGGAGACTTTCCTGATCACTCCCCCCACCACCTTCATAGGCTGGGCAATGTCATTCAGCTACACTCCAGAAGAGGACGTCAATTCCAAGCTCTCTCCAGGGCCCCAGTCCTGACAGACGTATAATCTACAGTTCCCATAAAACTGAAATAAAAAATGGTGTCTACTCCCTGCTTCCCCTCACCCGGAGCACCCTTAACTTGTTAACTGAATTCATGAAGGCCCCATCATCTCAGTCAAGATCAATGGGGAAGGTGACCCATAACAGGTCCAGACTCTCTAGCTCCCTCTAAAAGATGCAAAGATCTAGAATGTGTGGCCCCTGTGTCACGTGGAGCAGGAGGAGAATGACAAGGAGGCCCTTGCCAGTATAACACAAGAGAGGATTTGCCTCTAGAGCTGTCCACCCTTCCTTAAATTGCCTCCAAAGGCGGCAAGCTGTCTGGAGATATTCAAACAAGGCTAGGGAATATTTTCTCTTGCATTTCAAGAGAGGATCTCCCACTCAGGTGAAAATGTAGGTTTAAAAACCTATAATTCATATAACATTAATAAATGTGATCATAACATAATTTATGCAGTAATTCCTTTTAGTTATATAAGACTGAGCACTTCAACAGGTGGTCTCACATCTTCGTCCATGGTCTTAGAGCCTCTGGGTCTTGCTCAAGGTCAGTCAGCTGGTATCCCCATCTTCCCTACACGAACACCGATGCTCCCTCACTCACTCAGGCAGCCCCTTGGTGGGATGGACTATGGGGGAGGCCTATGCTAACCACACCCCAACATTCTGGCCCTAAGGTCAAAAGCAGTTAATACATGCCATTTCTCCAGCTCTTGGCATAGTGGTTGGGCTTATAGCCCCTAAATAAAACTTCATTGGGAATTTTCAGAATGGTAGACGCAAGCCCACATTTTCACACACTAATCAGTGCTCCTCTGTCTGCATCACTGGGCAGAGCTGTTGAACTCATCACTGGAGAAGCTGCTCAGAAGTTCACTCCTGACACAAACTGAAGATTCCATGTTTCCTTCCTTCCAACCATATTTTCACCCTCCCTCCCTCCCTTCCTCCTTCTATCAATAAATGTAAGCCCTTGACTAAGCACCAGACCTACGATGTGGATGGGAAGGACACGGTTACCTGTCATTATGACTACAGGGATAAGAATCAACATAAATGAACAACAAAATAAGGAGGGATGAGTTCTGTGATGGTGAATGATCATGGCTATAGGAATCCACCAATACGAAGTATGAAGGAAATAATGCCAGAAAGAAGGCCAGTCCCTGCTATTAGCAAATTTTTCCTTCTGAGAATGTCTGCAGCACTGCACTTTCAAGATTGGTGACAATTTCCAAGAAGGGTCAACAATGGCCTGGCCCGTGGGAAGCACGACTAAAAATTAAAAGTAATCTGGGGACAAGGTCTTGCTCTTGAAATCATTTTTCCTTTTAAGCAACCACTTATGCCTCTCCACCTATAAGACTACTTTTTCCGACAGCTGAAACTTCCCACTGCCAGGTACTGGTGCCCACTGGTGAGGAAGACAGATTCCTTGTTCTCATGATGCTTGAGGACTGGGACAAAGAATTCCAGACTGGTGTGCTGGACTTCCCAACGTTATTATGGACAAAAGCAGACATTTTTGCTGGCATGACACTGTTTCCATCCTAAAAAAATTTTTTTTTAAAAAGGGAAGAAGGAAAGAAAGAAACCCTTTAAAATATTCAGTAAATTGTTTTGTTTTATTGGTTGAAAACCCAGAGCAAAAGGCTGAAAACCCAAGAACAGACAAGCTTGGTTTCCATAGACTCTTTTATTCTCCCCTTGCTCACTGAACATGTATAGGTTTAAAAAAAAAAAGAAAAAAAGGAAGAAAGAGAGGAAGAAAAGAAAAAAAAATTGGGGTCTAGATGTTAGATGTTAGTAGCTAGTCTCCTGGAGGAAAAGGGGTTGGGGGAGTTAATCTGTTATTTAGTGTTTGTGTAGCTCTGAGTAACAACGGCTTTGGTTTTCTATGATTCGACTTCAAGGCACATTAAAAAAAATATATATATATATATATTTTTTTTTTTTTCGAAGGAAGAGAACACTTTTTGTGGTAAGGGAGATATAAAAGAAAAGTGCATTCTAAGGCAGAGTGACAAAGAACTGAACTTCGAAACCTTTCAAATAATAATGATGGTGGTGGTCAGTGCACATTTGCCCTGTGCTCAGACCGCTTCTGAGAGCGTCTTGGTGTGTCTTAGTGCATTTAATCCTCACGACTCCCCACAGCCTTCCCTCCTCAGTGACTCATGGGCACGTGTGACCCAAAAGAATTCTGGGATCCTTAGTTCTACAGGAAATTTTGGAACTTCTAAGGAGGGTATTCCAGTGGGAGCTTTTGGTCTTTCTTGTTATTTTCACCAAAGTTGGGTACAAATCCATCCATGGTGGAGGAGGGGAGGAACGGGTGGCAGGAAACAGGTCTGGTTTTGTGACCACACATGGCTTTAAGCTTCACTCACCTTCCTATGAGACAGATGGGTGGGGAAAGTCACAGACGCATGCAATGTGCTTTAATGTGTTGTGGGTTTGTAGGAGACGGTCCTAAAAGAAATCTTTCCAGGAGCTGGACAGCATCTTTTCTTGAAGACAGTTGGGAGCCCTGTTCTTTGTTACAGACCACAGAGCTTTATTGTAAGGGCAGACCTTTTGAGAGTATTTTTTTTTTCTTTTAATTTCAATATGGTTAACATACAGTGTTATGTTAGTTTCAGGGGCACAATACATTGATCCCATACTACATTTCCATCCTACACCAGTTCTCAGCATGACAAGTGCCCTCCTCAATTCCCACCTCCTATTTCATCCATCCCCACACCCACCTCCCCTCTGGTAACACACCTGTTCTCAAAAAGTTAAGAATAGAACCACCCAGCAATTCAGGATGTGGACTGCTGCCTACTTATTCCCAAAATACAAAAACACTGAAGTACATGCCTCCCTATGTGTATAGCAGCATTATCTACAGTAGCCAAATTATGGAAGCTGTATCAATGGATACTATAAGTATCCATTGATAGATGAATGGATAAAGAAGATGTGGTCTATATACCATGGAATATTGCTTAGTCATAAAAAAGAATGAAATCTTGTCATTTGCAAAAGGGACTGAGCTAGAGGACATCTTGCTCAGTGGAATAAGCCAGTCAGAGAAAAACAAATACCGTATGATCTCACTCATATGTGGAATTTAAGAAACAAGACTATGAGCAAAGAAAGTATTAGGAAGGAGATTCCTCTTGGCCATGCTTCCCAGGCCAGGTGGAGAGGCAGAAAGGAGGTGTTGTGAGAGTTTATTGAATATCAGCACATATTGGAGCTGGTTGTTCAGTCTTTTCTTGAGGAGAGTTTGTTTAACATTATTTCATGGTCCCTGCTCTGCCCTCTGGCCCCACATGTCCCCCACATCAAGCTCCTTTTCAAAGAGCTCATATCTACATACGCCATTTGCTGCTCTGTTTAAGCACCAGGACATACAAGGGAGCCCACAGTGTTTGAAAAATTAACCCCTAATACAAGAAATGAGCTTGATAAGCAAGCTCTCTGCTACGGAGCTATGACAGAGGAAATCTTGGCCGTCTTGCTGGCTTACTTTGTTACTCACCATAAAACCCCACTGAGTGGAGGCATGCTTTTTTTTGCCACACGGATTTCTCCATTTGGAGACTGGTTCTTTATTTTGTGAGGTGGTTTTTCTGTGGCATTCTGTGTTACCCTCTCCTAGGATCTCCGTGTTGGTTTTTCCCCTGGAACCGTAAGGTGTATTTACCTATAAGAGCACAAGATTTGGAATGAGCCTTCTGATGAATAGTTCAAGTTTTGTGGACGAAATGGTCCTAACTCAAAGCCATCATTCTTATTCTGAGGAAAGATGTCCACCAAGGCTACCAGACTTTCTGGATCTGCCTGGAGCCCAGGAAGCTCCAGAGCACTCTAGAACTCTCTCTTCTCTCCCTTCCAGAAGGCTTCAGGAAGTAGTTCATACTAAATAGTTTCCTACAGCCATTTGAATACAAAGTGGCCTGTGCAACCACATTACAGAGACAATCAGAAATGCCCAGGAGGAAATCTCCAAGCACATGACAATATGGCAAATGCCAGGGACAAGTCAGAACAAATTTCAAAACCTGCTCAATCCTTCTGATGTCCTTCTGAAACCTCAGAGTTTGGTTCTCTCTTTCTTTCTCTTTCTCTCTGCTAAATACACACACACACACACACACACACACACATTCACACGCGCACACACACACACACGCACATTCACATACATACGTACAGAAGCACATACACAGTGACACACACACCTTTCCAGCAGCACAGGGTTCCATGAACTTTAAGAATTAAAAATGAAATGACAAAAAAAAATGAAATGGCATTCCCTCATTAGAAGGGAAGTCCCCTAGCTTATGTGATAAAGGGGTAAAATGTCCTTAAACTACACTAAGAGTGTTTTTTTTCCTTCTTCTTCTTCCTCCTCCTCCTCTTCTTCTTCTTCTTCTTCTTTTCTTTTCCTACCCTGATTTATATTAAAGCAAATAGTTACACTTGTACTCAGCTCCGACTGCACCACGGTTGACTGTGAACTGTTGGGAGTGACGCCTGTTCTCAGCAGAGGCCGTCGTGGGATGCATTCGGCTCCTGATGTTGGGTGAAGCTTTGGACTGCATTTCTTCACCCACCACCTTTTAGGACTGGGTTGCTAACACGGGGCAGGAACCCCCAGTCACTTAGCAGACTGGGGCCTCCAGAGCGAAACTGCCAGGGTTCTAATCCTGACCTTGCCCGCTCTCCCTGAGAATCCTTGATTGTGTCCCTGTGCCTCAGTGTTGGAATTTGTAAAGAAGAACCACTCCCAGATCATGAGGCGTGAGTGAGGGCAGACACAGGAATTACAATAAAGAAAGTGGCTGGTATACAGTTGACATTCCATGGATGTGTGCTGTTGCTATCCTCCAGTTTTCATTTGCTTGGGAGAATCAGAACAAAAGGTAAGTTACCTGATTTGATTAAATTATGCCCCTGCTCAAAGTGGCATCTCCTCCAGGAAGGCACCCTAGACTGTCTTAGAGAGAAGGAACCTGCTCGGCCCTCTTTTGCTCCTCACAGGGCCGGCTACACAGAGGTTCCACTCTTAGGTGTCAAGCACATGAGTGAGAAAAGGCAAAACCTTGCCTTCGTGTGTGATGCATTGTAGACTAAAGTTCCATGCAGGCAACTCGACATGATTCCTCAGCCTGTCCAACTGTGCCCTTGTGTTCATAACTGATTTCCTGCTGGGGGTAAAGTTCGCACAGGGACAATCTATGACTGGAGCTGGGTGCGACATTCATCTTTTTGACCTGGGACCTTCTGAGGCTCTTGCTAATAGATGGTCACTTAATCTGCCATGGGCATCAGACATTACAAATAAGCAGCCCGGGCCTAGTGCTTTCTTTTATTTAGAGTAAAAAGAAAAGGAAAAAAAGAAAAAAATAAAAAGAGAGAAACATAAATTGTCACCTGCCATGAATATCATCAGGAGAAATACGGGTGGGGTGCATGGGTGGGAATCCTCAAATAACAACCCCAAAAAGAAATTCCAGCTCTAGTATGGGCATGATTTAAATTTTCATGAACAGATCAGCTGGTTCACACAGAGGCAGTGGCAATGAACAAAAGTAATAAACCGTAGGGGGTGGTGGGGAACTGTGACCTGACGGGTCCCCCAGAGGACCCCTCTGACCAGGCTTCGGTGTATGCTCCATGTCGCAGAGAGCACCTCCTGCACTGGGCTAATTATCTTTTAAAATTCATATCTGGAGCCACGGGCTGCCTCATGGGATTAAGCACAGTACGCTTTGCAAATTGAAAATAAGATAGCTGTTAGGAATATATACTTGCCTCTATGATTACCGTGGCAAACAAAGGCAAAACATTAATTTACATCTATTATAATAGAGAAACAAAGCTGGAGATATTCTTCTTTTGCATCTCAGGCAAGAGAGGAGTTTGCAAAGGTGACGTTCCCAGAAGATGAGAGGGTGATGGACTGCAGAGGTGAGGGCGGGGAAGGGGAACAGAGCCCACCTGCTCCCGTGGAAACCATCCCCCCCACTCACCTGATGCGCCTTGAGACCAGTTTAGAAAGGAGAGAGATGGGCCGTTTCTCCCAGCAGGTTATGAACAGAAAGAATGTGGTCTTTCCTAAATCCACACTTGAGCGTCGAACAGGATGGTGGCCACTGGATTTGGTTTTTTAATCAGAAGGTTGGCAGGAGCCTATCGTGACTCCTAAAATAAGAATTTTGTTACAAAATGGAGACTCATCCCTAAGCCCCATTGGACAGAGAAGGCAGAGGGTCAGAGAGGCTAAGATATCTAGACTTCATGGGTGATCACCATGTGAAAGTCTCTCTACTCACTGTGGTGGGTGCCATTATTATTTTCTACATTTCACGAGTGAAGAAATAGGCGTACATGAGGTTAGGCATTTGCCCAAAAGCACACAGTCAGAACCGGGCCCCGGGGGGTACCTCGTCCACTTTAGCCCAGAAACAGGCTCCTTGGGGCCTCTGTGCCAAATTCATGTCCTGAAAGACATGTTCTAGTTTCTCAGACTGGATGTTCCCTGCCAAGATCAGGCTCCCTGGTCTCACAGTCTTTCCAGCCAACGGGGAGAATCTACCCCTCCCACCTCCGGGTCTGCCATTTCACCCTTCACCAGACCCCGTCATGGTCTGTGGCACGGTGTTGGCCAATCTCACCACCAGCTGAGCTGGGAGTCCCTAGAAGGCAAAGAAGGCCTCTTTCTATCAGAGGTTCCAAGCCTGCCCTTGGTCAAGACTCTGGCATGAGTGCAGCTGCCCCTCTACCCCTGCGATCAGAGTATTACTCCGTTAGCCCACTACCCAGACCCCTTGCCATGTCATAGTGCACACACACTGTTCTGTGTCCTACCAGCGATGGATGCTGGCTCCCCAAGCACGACCTGTTGATCTGATGATGCTGAGTTCATTCTTACTGAGAGCACTTCCTTGACATACTCTCAGTGGTGACTAGGGTAGATGGAGGGAGAGGGGGGAGATGTCAAGATTCTTACTGGGTTTTGGAGTCAACAGTGTCTAGTGTCAGGCAGATCTTACAATGCGCTCCCTTGATTAGGACTGGAGAGGGAAAGGGTCAGATACAGTTTAGAACTGGAAGACACAGCATAATTAGGATCTCGTAGTCTTGCAGAATAAACTATGGCTTGATGCTTTCTTTAAAGAGTAGAATCATTTGATACAGGTTTTCTTTTATATGGGTTTTCCAGAAAGGTACTGGAATACATGATGAATATACTTATGACTTTTTTCTCTTTTGGCAGGGATCTCTTGGAAAAGTAGTCATGTTAATGTAGTCAGTAGACTACATAGGGCAGATGATTTCAGCTGTCACACAGGTAATCTCCGGGCACCACTTCGTCCTGGCTCCCATAAGGAGTCTACCTCTCTAGTGGCCTCCAAGCCACACAAGGCACACTGAACTTAGGAGGGACAAAGGCTGGGTGCCAGTCCCAACAATGTTACTATCACTGCAAGACTGTGACGAATCACTGGCCCTCTCTGACCCTCTGTTTTCTCCTCTGTCCTCTGGGGTTTAGGAGCAAGTCTTCCCTTCATCCCACGACTCTATGACTAAATTTATTTGCCTAAGTTTGAGGCTTTGGGTCATGGCATGACTTCCTAGCAGAGACAGGAAACAGGAGGAGGGGAGGCACTAGAGAGAGCAGAGACCGGAGGGAGGTGGAGAGGCAGAAGGGGGCCGGTGTGGAAGGCTCTAGAACAGCAAGGTTGCTTTACTCAGGTCTGAGGTTTTGAGTGTTTTATCTAGTAGAAATGCATACAGCATTTACAAATTGGAAATAACTCTGTAAACTCAGATAAGATTGTCCCAGTAATATTGTAGTCAGAAATAGCTCACCATGGCTTCCTTTCAATTAACTATTTAAATCACAGCCCATATAAACCCCAACCCCCCGCTGCCTTGTAATAATAAGGAAAGTTAGACCAGAGCTGAAGAGTTTTGATTCATGCTGCTGAATATGGAAGATCCCCAATCTTTCTCTTGGAGCCCATGGTCTAATGTAGCTCTTTGAAAGAACATTCCTTCAGCTACTGGCAGAGATATTTCCCTACTCCTTCCTTCGGAGCTGAATAGTGATTCATTATAGATAACCCCTCCTGATTCATTTTGTTTTGACTTTAATTTTGACATTAAAAAAAAAAAAAGCCGTAATCAGTACAATTCTCCCCTCTAACATTCAAAGCTCAGCTATTTTTAGCTGGCTTTGGTGTTTGATGCAGAAAAGGAAAAAAAAAATCTAAATTTAGAAAGAAATTAAACTGTTGATTGTCATCGAAAGTCCTGGCTGTCAGATTAAAAAGTCATCGTGTTAGACCCTTTGTGATGAATAATAAATCAGCGATTTCCTTGAAATTCTTGCTTGAGTTCTTTCCCTTCTGTCAAGTGGAGCCAATAGAGATGTGCTGGGTGGTCAGGCTCTCGCGGCTGAACCTACACAAAGCCTGTTCAGAGGTATGGTTACTGATTTGGAGGGGGTCTGGTCTGCGCAGCCTGGGATCTGGGAGGGACTGGTCAGTTATCCGCATATCCAGCGTGCGCACGGAGTAGCACGACCAACAGGGCCGGTGTGGACGAATCCTGATGGCCGGGGTCGGAGTAAGTTTTTGTTTCTCTGAGCCTCAGTTTTCAAGACTGTGAAATGGTTAGAATAAGACATTCTACAGAGATCCCAAAGGATTAGAGTTGACCCTTAAAGCTGTGAGCACGCTGTGTTGCATACGCAGGTGTCCAGGACATAGAAGCAGTTATTGAAATTATAATCATCACCGGTGCCAGTGGAGAGAGTTACAGTGACTCAGTATTACACAATCTGCAGGAAAGCTTCAGAAGTCCGACAGTGACTTCCAATTGTGTTCTGTCTGGTTTGGATCAAAGCCAACACCTGGATGGACTTTTCTTTCCGTACACGAGGCCGTGAGGATGCCGTGTGAGCTCCAGGTTTTGCTCCCTTCCGGGACATGAGGCGTAGCTGTGTTCTAAATAATTCTAAAACATCATCCTTGCAGCTCAAAGTCACAAAGAAAGAGCGAAATCAAGACCTTTGAGGAACAATTAAATGCATGCAATTAAACTGCGGTTAACTTTGGCCACTGAAAATTGGGGAGATGCTTTCTCATGAGTCTCTGCATGAAGTGTTCCCTCCTGTCTCTGACACATGGACACCCCACGGTAATTTCTCTGTTCTCTGAAGCCCTGTGGAGAATAGGGGGTCTGGACAAAACTTTAGGGTGGGCGGCTGGCAGAACTGCATTGCTGCAAGAAGTAGCAATGAATGGGAGGGAGACAGGAAGGCAGGAAGGAGGAGAAAAGTGGGAAGAGAGGTGGTGCAATCAATCTTTCTAGGATGAGGCATTTTATGGGCATACAGCTTTGTTTTGCAGTTTGTAAATCACAGAGAACAGGGCTTTCACGACTCTGCAAACAAAAGCACTGTGCACATAGAGGGTTCCTAATAAGTATAATCGATTAGGGTATTTTAAATTTAAGTTTGGGTAACAACAGTAATTTTTATCCCTAGAAGCTCTATTCCATCTAACCCATATTCAGGGTTATCTAATCTTTCCCTCAGGCATCTTCCAAAGGTTCCATAATTAAAATTTCTTTAAAGACAGGTGGCACTAACCCACGGACTCTTAGCTTGCCTTCTCCTCTGCCCTCAAGCCTGTGCCTCCTCCACTACACCCAGATCTAAGCATCCCATGGTCCATAAACATCTTAGAGGGGAAGGGGACTGGAATTCACTAGAATAGTGGAGTTTGACATCGAATGAGCCTACCAGGAACCCTGGCGCAGGACACAGAGCAGCTGTCTCCGTCCTCTGGCTCGTAGAGGGTCTCAGAAACCTGTCTTCACAAGGCTCACAGTCCTGCAGAGCTACCTGGAGACCTTGGTCATGCCCAGATATTTTCCAGGTTGTTTCCATAGCTCCATAGCTGGGGACGCTCTGGTTTGAGAATACAAGTGACCAGCCTAGGATCACTTACCCAACTAGGGGAAAGAGTGAGTGTAGAAAACACATTGTGCAGAAGGCTTACTTAAGATTTTTTTTTTTTAAATCAGATTGCTTCCTTTTGGTTATGAATTAGATCTCTCTAGAACATGATAGTTTTGTTGCAATGTCTGGATATGGATGTTTCTTTATTTCTAGGGGTCTTCACGGTGTATGAATCTAGGCGATTTGGAGTTGGGGTGAATGGAAGCTTGTAACAACCTCCAGACCCTTTCCCTTTTCCCAAGAGGAGAAGGATATGCAAAGCAGGGTCCTCAGAGGACAGCCCATAGACCATGTTTCCAAAGACAGGGGCTGGAATCAGGCCCCGAGGCACCTGCTTGCCTCGGGCTGCGAACACTTCTGTCTGTAGCATCGGAGCCTGTCCTGCTTTTGGGATATAGGAGATGTTTCCTCACTGTCTAAAAGTGAAGAGATGAATCTTGACATTTGTAAGATTCTTAGGATCCATGATTGACTTCTTGATGCCGTGTCCCGCTCTGATTTTAATTTATTAAGAAAAACAACTTTCTCCACTTTTAATGTTAGAATTAGCGGTTTTGCTATAGCTACAGGATGAACAAGGAATATTCATATCTGTGTTCGGCACATTGATGTCCCTTTCATTAACCATCCTTGTGTCACCTGAGTAATGTCCAAAACCTCAGTTCCCTATATATATTTAGACAGATTTGTATCAACATCGCATTGTTACACTTGACTTCCCCCTTTTTTTAATTATGTAAAAAAAAATCACATTAAGCCGAATCTAATTACTGCAATGTATATTAGAAGCAGGGCACCATCAAAATTTTATTTAAATTAATCAGGTTTTGATTTAAGATATTAAATTCAAATTAATCATGTAAAAATGGAAATGATCCTTGACGTGCTTCCAGCTGTGACTTCAGTCTGTTTTCTCGTGAGTCACTTTCGGGATGTCTTGGGGGGAACATTACAAAAATTCACGCCGGTGCTATTTCAATTAGAGTTATTTAGCAGGACAGATGTAAAGAATATGGTATAATTAAGAAGGAGCTGATGACATGGCTACAGATTTTCAGGATTAAAAGGGGAAAACAATACATGAACTAAAGTGAAAATTGACTACTGGCCATGATGGCCAAGTTCAAGTGCAGGGAGGTTAAGCATTCATTAAAGACAGAAAGAAGATTTGCAGAAACACGGGACTTTTCCTCTGGAGCCATCTACAGACTCCTACTTTGGTTTCAACTTTGAAGTTTCATTAACAAGCTGGTACTAACTGATATTGTAATTCTTATCGTTCCCGAAATTATCTTTCCCCATGGCAATCATAGCCATTGACTAATTTGATTCTGAGGCCATCAGAGTTAAAATAATACTTCCAGACCCACTTTAAATCAAATTGCATGTATTGGCATGTGGAATAGTGTGTGGATAGATCCATTTATTATTTCTACCCATGCCCATACATTAGGTATGATTATATCAATACCTTCTTAAGACAATGCTAATTCTTCATATTTATAATACATAGGATAGGATACAGAGAGTTTCTGTTACGTGGGCTCATTTTTCAGAATACTCAGATGAAATGGGTAATAGCCCTTGATTCATGGGTGATGAGACTGGCTCATGGAGGTTGTACGATTTTCCCAAAGCCTCGTATCTAATTGGACACTGGGGACTAGAACCCGCCCATTCTCCCAGTCTGCCCACAGCTGCTGTCCACACCCTTGGTGGCAGCCTCACCTCTGGGAAAAGTCGGTTTTCAAGGCCTCAGAAAGCCCCAAGAGTCAGAATACAATTGTAAAGGGCCATTTGGGGCACACCTCGTCCGTACATAAATCCTGGCCGTGCTATTACCGTGCTGGGGCCCCTCGTCTGTTTCCAGTGATTTGGCCGTACCCCAGAAAGGACTGGGGCGGGGGGTTTCCTACCAGAGGATGTGACTCAGTCTGGGTTTCAGAGTTTCAAATAATCAATATTTCCATGTAAAGATACCATGTGTATCCTTTCGTGCAGTCACTCCGACAAACACTGCCGCTCCCAGGGATGTCCTCTGGCTCCTCTGTCCCAATCTGCCTGAACCCTCAGCCAGAGGCTGTAGCCTTCCGCCCCAAGACAGCCCCTGGAACTCCAGGACAAGAAGACCCTTTTTTCCATATGGACCTTCACAGTGTAGAGACCCTTGGCTCCCTCCCCCCTTGCCACAGGCTGAACTCGGGTGGCTTTAGCAGGAACGTGTCTCCAGGGAAGGAATGCAAGCTTGTCTCTCATAAATAAGCTTATTTAAAAAAAAAAAAATAGGGACTGTGTGGTTTTTTTTGTTTTTTGTTTTTTTTTTTTGTTGCTGTTTTTTGGTTTTAGGATTCTCAGACGAACATGGGGCTCAAAACCCACGAGGTAGCCAGTAAATGTCTATGCAATGGGGAAGACAGGGAGGAGAGAAAGCATGAATTAAGTAGTGAGTGAATGTTTCCACTGCTGAGTTTATAAAGACGTTTCATCGTGAATCAGGATGAAGAGGCAGGCAGGACACTCTCCCATCTCCAGCCTCACCTACCCCCAGTGATTATACAGTCGAGGCAATGGTCCCACCGCCTGGACCTCAATCCTAGGTGCATCTCACCTGTGTGTCTAGATTGATTTCGGAGTTGTAGGAAGCAGGTGATTCACTGATGGGTACTGCCTCCCACTCTTGTGATATAAATACATGTAATTACTCTTTCAAAATCACGTTTTACTCTTAAAAGAAAAAAGAATCAGGTGGGAGGTTAAAATAACTTTTTTTTTTTTTTCTTGGTGGAAAATGGTCTTTATCAATTCAGCGCTGTTGTTGATTTCTCAGAAATCCAATCAGTCCAAGAAGAGTTCTGTTTCAAAGACGAGGACGACAACGCTGCATTTTCTTCTGTCCGCTCTGGCTTTTACTTCTTAACTGTACACGAGTACCAAACAACACAGGCAACAGACAGGAACGGGCCCCAGACACGGTGGTTGACCTCTCTGAGCCTCAGTTTCCCTCGTTGTGAGTGACCGATTGCTTTCGGTGTCAGGTTTCAGCCTCTCTGCAGGCTCTCTGCCTCCTCCTCGTAGAAGGGGCCTGAACTTTCATGATCCTCACTTGCTTCTTGGAACAGTTGCAGAGTCTCTCTACAAGCTCTTAATAGATAAGGCGCTGCTGGGTGTCTGGGGCTTGGAACTTTACTCTAAAATCTCCAGCTCCGGAAAGACACTGGGGACTTGTACTTGCTGGGCTTGAGTTAGAATTCAGCCCTGTAACTTGGTTTCTGTGATATTAGGCAAATCCTTAAAGTTTCCTGATCCAAGATTTCCTCATATGCAAAACGAAGTTAATGCCCTCTTTGTAGAAAAAAGTTTGCAAAGATTCAGTGAGAAGATATTTGGCTTCTCTGACTCTATGTTCTATCATTCACCGCCTTGCCCACTCTTTGATATTCCTTACATGTTCCGGGCCGGCTTCTGTCTCGGGGCCATTGTACTTTCTGTTACCTCTGCCTTGAATGCCCTTGCCTCAGTTAGCCACATGTTTTTCTTTGTCACTTGGCTCAGATGCCCGCAGTCCTTTGTCAGAGGTCTCTGATCATCCTCTCCTACCACCAGCATTTTCTATCCCAGAATTCACATTTATTTTTCTTTGTAGCACTTACTTTCTGAAATACCAGGTCTTACTCCCTTATTTCTCTATTCCCTTTCCCCTAGCCTACCATGAGAGACCATGAGAGAAAGGACTTTCTCCCTTTTTCACTAACATATCCCCAGGATGTGAGATAAAAATGTGCTTGGCAAATAGTAGGTGCTCAGTAAATATCTGATAAATGAAAGCCTATGTCTGAAATACAGTTGAAAATTCACCCAGAAAATGCAAGCCATATCGCATTCTAGGACTCTCGTTTTTGGAGAGGACGCTGGGTTCAGCAGAAAGGAATGGGCCCTTCGCCATCAAGTCCATGGAGCCTGTGCTTGGAGGGCAGCTAAATGCTGTAGGGTGTGCATGTGGGAAGAGACAGCACCCAGAGAGACAAGGAGAGATGCCCAGAGACAGAGCAAGAGGGATGGAATCATGGGGCAGAGAGAGTCACATAGAGGGAGAAAGAGCTAGGGAAGACCCCAACCAAGAGAAAAACCAGAGAGACGGAGCAGAGGTGAGGAGGGAGCAGAGGAGGGGAGGGGAGAGGAAATCACACGTGGGAGCAGCAGCGAGAGACTGAGCTGGGAGGGCTACCCCTCTCACCATCCCTAGTCCATCCATCCAGGGCCTGTCTTGCACCTGAGCACAGGGAGAACTTTGCATCATCACGCTTGGTGCTTAGGGAGGCAAACTCTGTCCTATTTACTCAGGTCTCCTGGTCAGAATGGAGATCCTCTGTGAGCCTGCATCCCTGAGTGCTCCCCCAGGGGCTGGGAGTCCTGGCAGTAGCAGGTTGGGGACAGCTAATTAATACTGGAAAGGTCTTCGCGGCTCCTGCTAATTACTGCAGCTTCTGGAGGTCTTGGCGGGCTGTCACTTCTCCCCAGCCCGAGCTCCCAGGGGCCACATCCTCCTCCAAGCGGAGGTCAGTGAACGCCGACGTGAGTTTCCCTACATCTTTGCTTCAGGTCTGGAAGTCATGACAAAGAGCAAGCAAGGATAGGGACTGCCCTTCGGTGCCCAAGTAGCCCTTGAGCATACATCCCTACACGCAGAAGCCCCTGTTAACCTCACAGCAGTCCTGCAAGAGAGGTCCTTTGTGAGCGCCTCTTGAAACCGGGGAAACCGAGGCCCCCACGGGCAACACGTTTGGAGGATGCCACAGGCAGCTGCAAAAGCCAGAATCGTGGCTGAGGTTGATGTGATCGCAAATGCCCGCACCTGCCACTAGCTAACACTGTCCGCAGGACAGAGCTCTGAAGCAGGATGTCACGTTTGATCTACGGGCCCGCCATCCCTGTACTGAAACCCACGAGGCCAGATGTACTTCAGAAATCACGATTTGGCACATTTTAGGAAGTTAATATGTCTCATATATATTCATATTAACTATCTATATCACCATACTAACGTATATATTTGTATACTAGGTAACATCCCTCTTAGGACTCTGGGGCAGCCCCTCGTGATTGAATTTCTGCAACAAAATGTATGAATAATCCCACTACGTGGACAAAAGAAAGACTGTAAACATCCTCATGTTTGTTCTGTCAGCGCAGGTCAGGTTTTGCTGCCCAATAAATAAAGAAAATGACTTTTGGTTTATAAGGCTTTTCTGGAATTGTGACTATAACATTAGGGACCAGTACAGGCTAGGAGGCAGGAGAAAGTATTTCTTTCTTTCTCTCTTTCCACCTGACAGACGGCACACATGGCAACCTGAAGGCCGTACGCAGTTTCGGTTTATAAACGAGATGTCATCTGGAAGTGGGACACACGTGTAGGGCAGAGGAGGTTCTCTACCACAGCAGAGGAGGGCAGGCTGCCGTCAGCCCGGCCAGGTTCAGAAGATGTTCTCGTGGGCACGTCAGCCAGTCTCAGGGTGCATGGGGACTCACCTTGACCTTCTCCCGGAGACACAGCTTGGACCCAACATGGGTCCTGTCATGGGGTCTGATGCTCAGTAAATGTTTGGTGGCACACGGTGTCTCTAGGGACGCCCAAACCAAACCTCTTTTAAGTGAGAAGATGTGTGTACTCTGGGCATTCAGTGAATGGTCATCCATTTCTCCAAGCCTTTCTCCAACCAAGGTCTCAGCAACGCGATACATATAATTGGGAGCAGTTTCCGGATGTGCCCCAACCCCCGCGTGGCTGTCGGTCACCGAGACTTACGCACCACCCTTGTCACAAACATGGATGGTGGAGTGAGGCGGAGTTCATAAGGACGTGGTGCTTTTTCTAAGTCTGTAATTCAGAACATCCTCTCCCAATTCCGGAAGAATCTGTTACCGACGCAAGGCAGCTTGCAAGAAAGGAGTAAACGTCTCTCCATATTTAGACCAGTGATCTTACCGCAGGTCTGCACTCGCGTGGGAGACGGGCTATTTTGTCAAAGCCCCAAGAGACGTCTTCCTCCTATCTGATAGGGCTGCGACTTCCTTTACAGTGTGAAGAGCTGAGGTGTGGCTACCATCGCCCCGGCCACGTGGCCCTGGCAAGGAGCAAAATGGGCCGGGTTTTTGCAGAGGAATACCGAGGCTGTGATGACGTAAGCCGGCGCTCTGCACACCAGCTCCTGCTCACGGGCGGGTGGGAAGGAAGGCCATCCCAGGGTTTTGAAGCAGGGCTCTGCCCAGCAGCTGGGAGCCAAACTTCCTGCAGAGTGAGCACCCAGTAGCCCCTTCTGAGATGGGGTGAGTGTGGAGTCTTCCTGTGGAATCCCAGCTTGGAAAGGATTTGCCGTCCGTTTGCTCATCCGTAAAATGGGCTGTTTGTGGCCACATCGCAGGTCGGGAACTCAGGCATGGAAGGAATGTATCGTAACAATGGGACTAACGAACAGATAGTTCCTGAGAGCTCACAACAATACAATCATTATCTCACTCAGCCCTTTCTCACTGTGGCATGGATTGTTTTCACCTGCTGGTACCAACAAGGAGACTAAGACACGGTGCCTTAAGGAAGTGGTTTGCCCAAGGTCGTAAGGGTAGTAAGTGGTGGAACTAAGGCCGGGCCTCAGGGTTCTCTGACTCTACCCTCACATTAATACCCTTCACCAGGCAAGTTTTAAAACTAAAGCAACTGTAAATAAGCCAATCACAGATACAGAGCAAGAACAGCAAGAAAATAGTTATTCTTCAGGTCGAAACGTCCAGCTTTGCCAAGAGTGGTATAAGTAAACATTAGATGTTCATATTTGTTTAAAGCAGGCACAGTTTCCAGCCCAGGGTAGACCATCAAGAAATAACTGTTGGGTTAGTGTGGATCTAGATTGAAACATTTCTGGTAAGCACTGGGGGCCGGAAGGACAGAAATGGACATGCTCTGAACCAAGACAGGCAGCACGGCCGCACAGCATCTCCGAATCTCCACCTGGAGTGTCCCTGGGGCCTGGAGGGGAGAAGGCTGACCTCTGAGCCCTTGCAGAATGGGCACCTGTGTCTTTAACAGAGTGGCTGGCTCCTGCCCTTCCAGGGCTGAGCACAGCAGCTGCCCTCACGGCCCCCACCCTCGGCCCAGGCTGCCTGTTTTGCACAGCCTCTGAAGCCAGTCTGGCTGCTGCCCTGGGAGTCTCTTGGCCACAGGTGAGGTTCCACGGCCCCAGCAATGCCCAGGGGGCCAATCAGGCTGGGCCTGCATGAGGTAAGACTGAGAGTCGCCCCGTGTGCCCTGGGCTCTCTCGGAAATCTCAGCAGATCAATGTCACCGTGGCTTTTAATTACCCCTCCTAGGCCTCATCATTATTTCATGACCTCTAATACGCCCAGCAGGCAGCCCTGGGCCCAGAGATAAACAGCCACCCAGCATGACCCGGCCTCCAAGGTGCCCACCCCGGCCTTCTGCCCAGGGGACGGTGGCCTGACGAGGTCCTGGCCATGCTCTGTGCTGATTGTGTTGATACTTAGAGTTTTTGAGTATCTTGGAGTAGCCCTCCTCTCTGAAGCACGGGTCACTGAGGGCCTACCGTGCCAGGCGTTGGACCAGAGTCTGGAGGTATTGTGGTGGCTGCCCTCCACCCCATGGTTGCTCCAGACGCCTTGCCTGCACGGGTGCCCTGAGCCGTGAGCAGCCGTCCCTCCATGCTCACAGCCCTACACCTAGAGCAGCGTTCTTAGCCTGGGGTGATTTTGCACCTTGGGTACATTTGACCATGCCTAGAGGCCTTCCCTTGCCACAACTGGGGCAGTGATGCTCCTGGCATCTGGTAGGTGGAGGCTTGGGATGCTGGTAAAATCCTACAGTGCTCAGGACAGCCCCGCAGCAGAGAATGATGGAGCCCTGAGGGTCAACACAGCAGGAGCCCCGGCCTGGAGGTAACAGACGAGCCCTCGACCCCGGGCCACAGAAAGCAACCTGTGCCACGGAAGGCTTTCGAGCCACTCCTGCCTCAGATTCATTCTTCATCGAGAGAAACCCCTCATGGTTCACCCGATCCACACCTGCCACTGCCCCACCAGAACTTGCCTTCTGCTTGGCCGAGCCCCTCCCTGTGAATGACCACAGGGTTTCTTCACCAGCTGACCCCCATTCATCCTCGGGTCCTGGTGCTTCTTGAAGCTCGCCAGCATGCACAGCTAGCTCAGTGATCGGCCCTCTGCTCCAGGCACCCCCCAGGTTTCTCCTCCCACGCCCTCACCTCCACGCCAGCAAACCAACAGCTCTCATGCATGGTTATGACCATGGCTGACGTTCTGGGCCTTGGGAATGGTTTGCATCTTTAAATCAATAGCACATCAATACTGTGAGAGGGTCTCTCTGTCTCTTGAAGGTGCCGGTGCACATCTTGGCATAAGGAAGGACCCCGTGGCACTGGGATGCAGGAACCTCCAGCCTGCTCCAGCCCCCTGGGCCCACAGAGCCTCACGTGTCCAGATCCATCGTTGGGATCATAGGTGCTCAAGAGACAACTGTCATGCAGACGTTTGGAGAAGCCCGTCCTGTGGTCTATGATGGGAAAGAATTCAGACTGGTTGATGTGGGGCTGTCTCCTGGAGGGCAGGACACTGGCTTCTCATTCTCCAGCCCTGGCTCTTGCCACGAGCTGGCTCCATGGACACTGGCTGAGCTCCGCCACCACGTGCTGCCAAGCGTTGTCCTCAAAGATCTCATTCCCATCTCAGGAAGTCGACCGGAAACACTGATGCCCAGAACTGCCCAGACTCTCACCAAAAGCCTCAACCAAAATGATCTTGGAAAACTTACCTAAGGAACACAATTCTTATTTTTTTCTAAAAGAGAAGGCAAAGGGCTAGGTGCTTGGCCCAAGTTCTCCAGCTGAGAAGTGACAGAACCGGGGATCTCTGATAAGATGAGAAAACTCATCCAAACCTGCAGCTCAGCTGCAAGCCCTTCTGTTGGCACAGAAGACATTTCAGTGTATTTTAGTAAAGGACCCCTCTGCTCAGAGCCAGGACAGGGCCAGGACGCCGAGGAGCCGGGCTTGGACCCTGCCTGATGTCACGTGCGTCAGGTCTCCCGTCGTCAAGGGCTGGCCTGAGCCCAGGACAGGCCGTGGCCCAGGAGGGAGCCAGGACGGCCCTGCCTGGGGTGCCCTGATGCAGCCATCTCCCGAGGGTGAGAGGCCGGGAGTCCTATCAGAGCAGCCGAGGGCTGCTGTCGTCCACAACTTCTTGTGTAAGTTTGCTACTGTGTGAATTAACGGGTGGATGCTTGCACCTCAAACACATGGACCTCAGAGTATGTCCCCTGTTCCCTGCATTCCTTCTGCCGCACAAAATCCGGTGTCTCCCACGGGGACTTTTATCATCTGGCCGGTCTCCAGAGGCCCTTTGCAGGCCCTGTACTGGGGGAGGGACAAGGGGACAACACATTTGTCATTTGGTGTGAGTCACTTACTCCACTGAGCTCCATGATCTTCAATCAGAGAAATGGGGAAAATAAAGGACCCATCTTGGGATGCTGCTGGGGTGGGACCCAGCCTGGCGCCCGGAAGGCACAGAGCACAGCGCCAGGACCGCGGCCGGCTGGGAATCTGCAGAGAACCACAGCTGTGTCCTGCTCCCGCATATTCGCACACACGATTCCCGCTGGCTGTGGTTTGTCCGGCACTGACGGCAGAGGTGGCCAGGAAGAACGCCGCAGGGCTTCTCCGTCCCAATTCAGAGTTCCAGCGAGCCGGAAGCGCAGTAAGTAGGAGACATCCGAGCCAAATTCCAGGCAGGGGTTCCTCATGGGGGCTGCTGCTGCTTGGGATCAGCCATGCCCCTGACGGCCCAACAGACCCCACTGACTGTGGCAGACGGTTCCAGAAATGCTGTGTTAGACCTTTTCCAAGTGTCCTAATTACCAGCTTATCTTCTCACGTAATCCTCACGTCAAAGGGAATCTCCCTCCTGTGGGACTCTCCTGCGAATTTGAAGACTGAGGTTTTCTCTGAACACGATCCACACTGAGCTGTTACCCCTCTGGTCTCCAAATGCAAACTGAAGCCCTGATATTTTTACTTGTTCAGCAAGATAATTAGTTAGCCAGTCGATCCTTGATTAGGCAGACTTTTGAAATAGGGGGAAATCATTTGTACTTATTTAGGAAAGATTTTGTACATAAATAGTTTGCTACAAAGTCAACTTGAAAATATTTGGATTTACCTAAGGCTAATATTATTTCAGAAAGATATTCTGGAAACTTTGAAAAAAAAAGTAGGAATTTAGATGTTAACCAAGTGTATTTATTAAGTTTTCCCCCTTCCTTCCTCCCTCCCTCCCTCCCACCCTCCATTCAATGTCAGAACTTCGGATGGTATTTCGGGAAGACGGGATTCATAAACTGTCGAGGGTTTACACAAGGGTTTCTGCCAGGAACTTTATGTGTTATCAAATGTTATCCTCATAATAGTGCTTGAGAGAAGCATGACTTTCCCCACTTCAGCACAGATTTTCTGATTTGCCCAAGTTCACAGAACTTGCAAGTCACAGAGATCAGTTTTGACCCCAAACAGTCTGACCTCAAAACTATTGCTCTTTCCTCCAAAGATACACTCATGAGGTATCCAAAATGAATGAGCAGCCCGAAGGTGATCTGCTCCCTCAGTGTTCAAGTGCATTAATGGAACATTTTGAACTTTAACCTCAATTTGAAGCTTGGATTATGGAAGGTTACTTCTGGAAGTTTTCCCAGAATGGGAGTGGCAGACACGGTGTGTCATTTGAAGCTGGATAACCAAACCCTTAGATATTTCTTCTGGCTCCTCAAAAAATAGACTCCTCCTTATGCTACAAAGGGTAGAGACTGAATTATGAGGGTCTCTGGTTAAACTCTGGGGGTCTCTGACCGAACACTGGGGGTTTCTGGTTGAACCCTGGGTATCTTTAACTGAACACTGAGGGTCTGACTGAACTCTGAGGGTCTGAATGAATTCTGAGGGTCTCTGACTGAACTCTGAGGGTCTGTAACTGAACTTGGCTTCTAGTGTCCCCTCCCCTCCTGGGGCTGAGCACAGTGTGTGCCCCAGGACATTTGCCTGAGACCCATGTAGAGCCTTTCTCCTCTCCTGTCTTCTCAAGGTCTCCCCTTCAATTCTGTATGTTTTGATAACACCTTCACAGGAACCCCTCACACCCTCCCACCACCCCACAGTTCAGTAACGCTCACACCTTGTTCCCACATCTGAGCTTCCCCATGAAGTCAGCAGCAATTCCCCCAGCTGACAAGCCGGCAAACAGCCGTCAAGACCCTGAGTGTCCTTTTGCACAGCCTTCGGCCTCTCAGAGGACTCCCCCTTCTTCCACTTACTCGTGCGTTTATTTGTCTTTGTCTGATTTTTATTTTTTGTTTTTAATCTGGTAGAAGGGATGGGAACTGAAACACACGTCTTGCCTGCAGACTGTAGGCAAACATGTCACCCATCCCCATCTCTCTTTCCCCCTCCCTCCATCTGGGAGACCTCTGTGATTTTACGTCCCTTCAAGGCACACTTTCAGTTAGTGGCATTCTTTGCTGATAGAACTCCTGGCTGGGGGTCTGTTCAGGTTGGTGGAGTCGCTCTAGAATGCTCCGTGTAGGGGGAAGCTTTGGCAGAGCAAACCACAACCGTGGCGTCACCGGCTAGATATGGTACGACCCCCAAGTGTCTGGGAAGTGCCTCCTGGGCAGCCACCTGCGTATCTGCTCATGGCTGGGGGCAGGGGGTCAGCGAGGCTGAGTTTGAGCAGGAAGTCCCTTTGGGTTTGGGAACAGAAGGAAGACAGAGGTCTGGTGCCAGCTTCTCCTGCCATGGGGCTAAGGTTCTCCCATGATAATGGAGCCGGTGGGACAAGGGGGACACAGCCCCTGTGCCGTTTTGCTAAACTTGCATTTTCAAACACCAATCATCCTTAAAGTAACTCTTTGGGAAATACCTGGATGCAGAAACAGATATTTAAAAAAATTTTTTTAAAGATTTTATTTATTTATTTGACAGACAGATCACAAGTAGGCAGAGAGGCAGGCAGAGAGAGAGGAGGAAGCAGGCTCCCCGCTGAGCAGAAAACCAGATGCAGGGCTCGATCCCAGGACCCTGAGACCCTGAGCTGAAGGCAGAGGCTTAACCCACTGAGCCATCCAGGTGCCCCAGAAACAGATACTTTCAAGTATTAGGTTTATGGGGGATTTTGTAGAGGAAACCCACTTGCAAGTCCTCCCCAGGGAGAAGCAGTGGCTCACATTGACCTTGACCCATATTGCCTGGGGAACCAGCTGCCTGGTCCTGGGTCTCCTCTTGTTCACAGGGAAAAGCCCTTCTCCAGCACAATTAACATTGGGGATCAGACTGAAAGGGCAGGGAGGGGCACTCATGCGGGCCTCTGATGCGGGCCTCTGATGCAGGCAGATGCTCTGCAAGGAAGAATGCCATCAGCCAGCGCTGTTTCTGTGGTAGTGTAGTGGGAGTCGCGGCGGTAAGCGTTCCTTCTCTGGTTGGAATTTCTAGAAAATTTTGTCTCCATTGAGGATGCAAAAGCAAGGCTCATGTTTGTCTTCCTCTGCAGGCTTGCTGAGTAGTGACCAGAGGGTGGCCATATGGGTCTGGTTTGTAAAGGCTGAATCCACCTCCCTCCCAGGCTTGAACCCCTTCACTTCCTGTTCTTTGTTGACTGGGGAGAATGCCTTCTCTCATGGGTCAGCAAATAGACACCTGCTGTGCTTGTTTATCAGTGCTTGGTGTGGAAAATCATGGGGAAGACAATTGCTTTTCCACAGAAGGGAGTTAAGGATCTGTTTGCAAACCCTACTTCCTGGAAGGCAGAATGGGTGGGGCTTTTGCTGGAGGAAGAGAACAGGAGAGGCCGGAAGTCCCTCGGGTGGGTGCAGAGAGCCAGCCCCACCACGAGCCAGCTGCTGGGGCTCTCAGGCCAGGATGGGAGGGAGCTGGCCTTCAGGAAGACTCAGTGACTGTGTGTCCAAAGTACCCCATCCAACAGGTTCCCACTCATTTGAAACAATTAGGCTGACATCTGGGGGTGATTTATAACCCTAGTTCATTTGATGCAACTGTAAAACTCCACAGTCTGGCAGGGCGATGAAGGCTGCCAAGGCTGAGATGTGAAGGTGACACTGTGAAGCTAAAGAAAATGCATCTATAAATCGTGTTGCACGTCCTTATGGGGATTTCAGGTTCATGTTCTCAAGCTGACAGAATTTTGGATTCCAAAACCAGTTTTATGAAATGGTCATGAGGAAAAAAAAAAAATTAGACAAAACAAATTTCAAAAAAAAATGGGAGGGGCAGGAAGAAAGGGGAACTTAACTGAAGGTCCCTGTCTCTGCATGTGTGAATTCCAGTTGGGGAACGAAGCCTAAAGGAGAACATTTTGGCGAGATGAATTATAAGAAGAGCTAGGGTTTGTTGAGCATTTACTATATCCAGGTGCAATGTGGGGTACTTTTAAAAAGTATCTGGGTTAATTCTCACAATAGTGCAGTGGGCTAATTCCACATTGGTGAGACAGCCAGAGTCAGAGAACCAGTGTAATTAGCCCAGGTTGCCAGAATTTGCAGGGGATGGAAGTGATGCTCATTTGGGGACAGGCTGACCCCAGAGCCCTGGCACATCCTCTCACTGTCTGGGGTGAACAAACAGATGTAATGGAAGGGATCTCTTCCACAGGGCCCGAGAAACCAACATCCTGTCTTCCCCACCAGCCTCACAACCATGCCTCACTGTCAGCATCTGTAGAATAGAGATGATGATACTCACTACGTAGAGATGCCATTGGGATAACATTAGTGCCAAGCCGTCCCTCAAGATTTGCTAGCTCCTCCTTTTTTCCTTTTTTTCTCCTATAGAAAGTGAGATGAATCAGATTCGACCTGAGTCTGCTCTCAGCAATCTGCGTGGTATTTTATGTATGAACGCTAGCTTCAAGCAGAGTCAGGAAGTGACCAAATGCACAGGGTGGTTAATTCCTTGGCCAGTGCCCAGTTAGGCAATGAGTAATGTTTGGACCATTACATTGTGGCAGCTTAGGACAAGTGGCAAATGTTCACTTGCCAACACTTTTTAAACTATCTGGAAGGTCACTCATCCAGAGTCAGCCAAGGTCAGTTACAACGGTCCTGCCCAATGACCCCCATCTATGATCGGAAATTACCGTGAGTGGGCAGTGAAAAGGGACTGGGATGTATCTTCTTAGGGCCTGAGCTGCTGGAAACAGTGTATCCCTTAGCCTAGAGCTGGTTTAGGCCAGGAAAGTGAGTCCTGAGCTGTGTTCCCAGCCTCTATAAACCAGGCTGGGACACCCAACTTCTCCCAACACCGTGATTTGGCTATGGAATGGCACATCCACTCTGATGACACCATTGGCAAGCCACATTGCCATTCCCTTGGGAGGGCCCCTGGGGTTTAGTAGAGTACTCAAAATAAAATTAACTCATAATCTATTACAAAGAATGCATATGCATTGCAAAAAAAAAAAAGCCAAATAATAGAACACGGGTATATAAGGAAAATTCTCTTTCACATCAGAGGTGATCACGGTTAATTGCATTCATACTTCCAGAAATAGACTATTACATTCCCAAGAATGTGTGCTTTTCCCTTTGTGTGATACACTGTCAGGTCCCTTACTTCTTTCTGCA
The DNA here is from genome assembly GCF_922984935.1 of Meles meles. Lineage (NCBI taxonomy): Eukaryota > Metazoa > Chordata > Mammalia > Carnivora > Mustelidae > Meles > Meles meles. The sequence goes on along the minus strand of NC_060071.1, from coordinate 144,917,613 downwards.
TTTAGCGACCATTTGCTGACCCTTCCGCATCAGTGCATTTTTAATGACCCCATTTATCTCACAACTGTGTGGTTCTTTTTGGAGTGGATGGATTATTATAGTAGTTAGTGACTCTTGTTCAGCTGAACATTCAGGTTCTTGCAGATTTTTCCCAAAATAACTAGTGCTTCAGTAAACATGCATTTAGGTATTTTGCAAAAAGGTGTGAAAATATCTATAGCGTAAAGACCCAAGCTCTGCACACTTTTAATTTTGATTGTATATTGCCTCAATGCCCTTTAGAAAGTTTGGGTGCATTTAAGGTCTCATGTGGCAGGATCTACTCTGTGTACTCTTGCCAATACTTTTTAAACTTTATGGCATTCTCCATTCTGATAGGTGAATTGCCAATCTCATTGCTATTTTAATTTAAATTGCATTACTTGTTGGTGAGCATTAGGATTTTATGTCCATAAGCAGTTTGCATTTCCCTTTATGCCAGTTGCCTGTCCGTATCCTTTGTACATTAAACATATCCTCTTCTGTTTCGTTGTTGTTGGCATGGAAATATTAAAATCTTGTATTTTCAGGTTTATCGAACATTTTCTTTGTAGTCATTTTATGTCTCCCTTAGAAATAAGACCTTTCCTATGACAAGATAAGAAAATACACTTCCCCATATTTTATCCCGTATTTCTTTTTTTGTTTTATTTTTTACAATTTGTAGATAGTTGATCTTATTTTTTTGGAAAGCAGTGCCCCAACCCCTAAACTGTGGTACCCTGGGTCCAAGTGGGCCAAGAGAAATGAGGGAAGGCTCTTAACACTGCTCTCCTGAAGAAAGCAGGATCCTTCCTTTCTGGTCCCAACAGAACCAGCAGTAAGATGATTCCTGGGGAGAGGACTGGGGTCTGTAGCAGACTCAGGGTGCTCTGCTCTGCCACCCTTTACCCACTGCCTCTTCCCCACATCTCTGCTGAGGCTTTCTCCTGGGGAAAGCATGACTGTTCACATTTTAGAGGTTCTTTATTTGTTGGCCGGTTTACCGGAAACAGATTCCATCAGTTGCAGAAGTCCCTTGAGGTGGAGTCTTGACAAAAATATCATGTGGGTGGCCAGGAGCCTAATGGGGTCCTGGGATTGACCCTGAGCAGTCTGGGGTGACTCCGATGTCTGTGGCCTTTGGGGGAGGTGGGGCCTTGCAATGGGAAGAGGTAGGGCTTGGAGACGGAGGGACTGTGGGACTCGGTGTCACTGAATCTGAATCTGACCTTGAAAGTAGGTCTGGAAGATTCAGAGGAGGCACCTCTGGGCTTTGCCTTTGAGCTCACAGAAAACTGGAGGCTGTTGGGGCTAGTGGTTCCAGGGTCACTCTGGGAAGCCGTGGAACCAGCACCAGCATCCAGATTCACCTCCCATGGGCCCTGAATCCCCAGCAATCCCCAGACCCTTGAGCCCAGCTTCAACCCTCCCCCTGAGCCCACCGGCAGGTCTCCTTCTGTATGGAAACACCATGCCGTCCTCCAGAGAACCAAAGGCTCTTCTATAATCAATGAGAAGGCAGTTGTCATAGCAAAGAGCAGGTCTCCCTTCTGTTGGAAATGAGGGTAGACCTGTATTTTAGGGTCGAACTCTCTTCTAATGTGTTGCAAGGTTACTGAAGGCTCAGTGTGTACAGAAAGTGTTCTGTGAGTGGTGTCTTATTGGTGATTATTGTTGGAATGGTTAGCATGCAAACAAGTGGTGTGCAATAAAATTCAATGAGTGTCACTACAGAGCAGTGAAGAAAGTTCTAGGGGGTTTCTAACGCTTCTTGAGGGGTAAAGATTGTCCAGAAGGGCACAGATTTTGAAGGATGAATGGGAGTTTGCCCTGTGAGAAAGAGAGAGGGGAAATGAGACAGAGAATTCCAGGTGAGGTGATGTCACAGGCAGAGAAATAAGTTTTTAGGAAGGACAAAGAGAAGTAATTTTTTTTTTAAAGATTTTATTTAGTCATTTGACAGACAGAGATCACAAGTAGGCAGAGAGGCAGGCAGAGAGAGAGGGAAGAAGGCTCCCCACAGAGCAGAGAGCCTGATGTGGGGCTCGATTCCAGGACCCTGGGATCATGACCTGAGCCAAAGACAGAGGCTTTAACCCACTGAGCCACCCAGGTGCCCCGAGAAGTAAGTTTTTAGGAAGGACAAAGAGTGCGTGTGTGTCTGGCGTGACATTGAGGAAGCCCAAGCCTAGGGCAGCACCAAGACACAGGCCACTGCAGTTTCGGGCAGGACTGTGATAGGGTACAGGGACACAGGGCACTGAGACAAGAGAGTGCTCCCAGGCACCATGGCTCCTCCCAAGGTTTTGCTGGTGTGGGAAATTGTTTCAAAGCCCACCCTATCCCTGTCCCTTCCTATGATTCCCTGCCCTCCACAGAACAGAACCCTGCTAAAGAGCATGGACTCTTTCTGGACTCAAACTCAGACCCGTCATTGTCACCGACTAACTTTTGGCAAGATGCTGAGCCTTCCTTCTGGTCCCCTGTTGGCTCATCTATAAAGCGACGGTATGAAGAGGGCACTGAAATGGGTGGCCAGGAACCGTATATGGGCTAATCCAGGTACAGACCATACAATGCAAAACAGGAGCAGCAATCCTCCCGGTAGGCACTGAGAAGTCCCATAAGCACATGGCACCATATTGGAGGACGTGCTCCTGCCCCAGTGAAGAGAAGCTCACAGGCCAGTGGGCAAGCCCGACGTGGGCCCAGAACTTGTCATGTGTGTTCCTACAGAGCATGAGGAGGAGGGAGGAATCGAGGGGCACCCCCGAGGAGAGTGATTTCATCTGACTCTTAAAGAAGGAGCTCAGCTTTAGCAAGCCTGAACGAGGGGGTCCTGGGCCAAATCCCTTCTGGATCTTTCTGGATCTGGTCACACAGTCATAGCCAGTATCTCCCCTAATCCAGATGCTTCCCTTGCCTCCACTGGCATCTAAATAATGCAGCTTTGGTGGGAGGCAGGATGGGCGGTAGGGACTTCCGGACCGTCTGTACCCCCTGCATTCTGGTGCCACCTCGTAATGACCTGGGTTGGCTCAAAAGAAGGAAACTTGGTTCAGAATGTATGAGTTCATTTTTACGTTCTACTGAGAAAATTTATTCAGTGTGATGCTCAGTAGCGAGTGCCGTAAAACACCTTAATCCCTGGTTGAAGCAAGGTAATACCTTGACAGATGTGCGCCTCCTACGTTCCTCCCGGCCATGTTTCAACAACAAACCTTTATTTCTGCTTCTCGGCTGTAGCAGGGAAGAGAAAAAAAAGAGGAGAGCAATAAAGCAGTCAGAAATCTCAGGAGCCAGGCGGCGATGCAATCGTAATGACAGATTTTTAATGTGGCGGGAGAGATTGACAGGGAAATGTCTTCAGAGCAAACGCTCGCCAGATGGAATGCAAACGGTTTATTGGAGTAGAGAGGTACACTGAACCGAGGAGAGAGCGGGTATAAGGTGGTCTTTCTGGCTGCTGCAAGTAAACATGCCAGAGAGAGGGTCCGGGAGAAGGGAGAAGACAATAAATAAGTAAATGGGGATGAAGAGGGGGAGCAAGGCATCGAGATAGATCCCAGATAGACCTTGAAGAAGGGGATTGACTTGTCATCAAATTGCAGCTGAGTCAAAGGCCCCCCCTGAAGCCGAGGCAGGGGAGGGCCGTATCTGGAAGTGGGGGGCCCTTGATTCAAGGCCAGAGCTGGTGAAACTCATGAGGTTCTGTGGAATCTCGAGGCTCAGTTTTCCTGGAACTCCAAGTCCTTCCGACCGTGTGGATGCTGATTTGGGTTCTCGGAACGTGTTCATTATGTACTGGACGCCGTGTCCTGGACCCGGCACTGTAGATGGGAAGGGGAAGATGGCTCTGTTCTAACGGAGTTCAGAGAGATGCACGTGCATAGCACTAATTGATTGCTGTAAAAAGAGAAATTATTTATTATTAGAATATCAAGTGTGAGTGTATAAATATGTCTACCTACCCATCTATTCATTCATCCACATATCCATCCATCTGTCCCTCTACCCATCCAAACTTTTTCCTTCCGTTTATGATGAGTTTCCAGTATATGACTTATAATTCATTTAAAAGAGTTAAAAATGGTAGCATCCTCCAATTTACAAATCCACCAAAGCAGATGATACCACTTAAAATAAGAAATCATTTTATAAGAGTTTGCAAAATAATAAAATGTTAATAATATTTTGAGTCCAGAAAGACAGTATTACATGCTAGGACTACCTTTTTTTTTTTTTTTTTTTTTTTTTTTTTTTAAGTATAGAAGTTGCTATAGTAATAAAAAAAGACTAAGGCAAAAATAAAATTAATTAGTGAGGCATCCTGATGACCGTGCCATTGATGCCAATGATCAGAAATCCTGGCTCAGGTTTAGGGATTCCGATGTTGTCATGAACCAGTTCTCACCCTGAACAAACCTCTTTTCTTTTCTGGCATCAGTTTCCCCGGCATGTAAAATCAGATATGGTTATTGAATGAAGACTCCATGATTTACAGATGATGGGATTCCCCCACATCCTTTTGCTGCTAAAATTTTAGGGCTCTAAGTGCAGGTTTCTGCCAGTGGGTATTCTCAAAGCTAACAATAACTCGCAGGCAACAAAGCACTGGAATGACGTGCATATGTGGGATGTGCTTTTATAACCTACAATACAATAAAAATACTTTTCTTAAATAATTCATGACAGATGAATTCATCTTCTCTTTAGAAAAAGCTAATCAAATGTAAAGGTGCCTCTTTCCCAGCACAGAGAGTTACAACTCTCCTTGTCCTTGGAAACAAACAAATTGAAACTTTGTGTTCCTAGGGATGGCGAGTCAAGTTGAAACCTGTTGTCACAGCCCTGTGGAAAATGTAGATCCGTAAGATTTCATGCCAGACGTTGGGTGCCAGACATCTTGCAATGGGGAGGGGAGGGAGTAGGGCAAGAACACTAGTGGTTAAATGGAAGGATGGAATGGGAGAAAATACAATCATACTCCAGCCACCCAGACAGCATTCTTCTCTGACAGGTTTGTGATACTGATCTCAGTCCAGAAGACAGTCCAGTCCAGGAGGAGAAGCCAGGCACGGTGAGCCCCATGGGGTAGAAGTGTCAGGACTGGTGTGGTGCAAAGGGTGTTCTTAATCACTTTGTATAGGACTCTATTTTCCAGCCCCAGAGAGTCCTGGGCATTGGGGGAGGGGAATGGGCTTTGGTGTCTGAGAAAAAATAGAAATAACCAAATCAGCGTGCCATGGAACATTGTAACTGTGCCATGTGCATCTGGCATGTTTTCTAGTCACGTTTCATACTGCCCGGTCTTATGGTCTTAGGATCTCTTTGGAAATAGTCTGAAACCTTTACTGATCTGTTCAGCCCAGTGTGTGTGTGTGTTTGTTTGTTTTTCCACCTTTGTCTTAAAACAAATGGCCAAATAAACAAACTTTTTTTTTTTTTTCATAGCTGATTCTTCTTTGGAGTTCCCATAGTGTCCCATTCAAATGTACCTCTTAAACAATTAAAATCCTGTTTGGCATAAGCATGCGGCTGAGTAAGGACTTTTTTGGTCTGAAAACTAATCAAGGTGAAAGGTTTAGAAGACAGACAAAACAGCTGGATTTTTCCAATGTATACAATGGGTTTCTTAGGGATCATTAAAAAGCAAAAGCAAAAAAAAAAAAAAAAGAGAGAGAGAAAAGAAAGGCAGCGTGATAACATCTCAATTTGATTTTGTGCCACATCTCCAAATTTCTGACAAGATTTTTCAATTCAAAACCTATGCTTAGAAGCCTTTCCCCATTCTTTCCCACAAGAAAGAACCACGGCTCAGTGTCCATGGTTTGTGGGCTCTGCTCCGTTTCTGAGGTGTGACTGTAGGTTAGTGATCTGGATCATCAGGGTCCCAGTGTGCTTGCCCAGAAACCGGCTACAACACTGACAGGCTGTGACCCATGGGAAGATCACAGGACAGATGCCCATTGTTGAGCTCTGTCAACGACAGAATGCCCTGAGTTATATCCCAATAATTATCCTAAATAATTACCCTAATATCATTGACAACAAGAAGGATACTTTCTAAGTTGCTGCTTTCAAGGTAACTTAACTGATGAATTTTTACATCAACATCTTGCTCCATATTGGGCTTGAAGAATTTGGGTTCAGAACTCCACTATGGCAATCATGGCGTCCAGTCTACAGGTTCGGGTGTTCCCTCCATCAGTGTGCAGGACCTAGGAGCCCTGCCCATTCCACGGGGGCTAGCAAGAGTTTTTTCACCTTCGTTCTGCTTTTGTTTAAAAGTAGACTCTAGCAGAATGGCTAAGAATCTATAGTAGTTGTGTTTCTCCTCTTCCTGTTCCTCGTCACCTTGAGACGGTGACACTGTAAAGTGAACTCGGTGTGAGTCAAACAGGGCTCACCTTTGAGCTCTACCTTTGAGCAACTCTCCTGGCCTTTGGGGACTTCCACATTTTCTGCTGCTGCTGAAGATGTTTTTTGAGGTCCTCTCCTTCTAGACCCTAGGACTGAACTCTTCTTTTTTATGAGAAAAAAATTTGGAAAATGACCCAGAACCCATTTTGTTTTATGGCTCCTTGTTGTTAAGAAATCAAATCTAGAGGCTGCCATGATATAGAAAGTGATCGATTTTTTATTTTTTATTTTTAAATGGAATCAGTAACTGAGCATGAACCTGCCATGGTTATCAGTAGTCTGAGTTTGAAATTTTCTTTCCTTTTTTCATTTTAAAAGTAACAAATACAGGAAATATATATATATATATCTGTATCTGGAGATGTTACTGCCTAGAAATTAGTGTATATCCTTCTGATTTTTTAGAAGTGCATATGTGTGAATATTTTTGCTTATTTATGCAAATGGTTTGACAGTGTGTGCCCTGCCGTATGACCATTTTCACTTCTTATAACATGTTTTTCCTCATCTCATTAAATACACTTCTACAACATAATGTTTGTTATATATTTCTTATTTTCCTAATTAGAATGTAAAGTCTCTGGGCACAGAGGGTTGTCACCTGGTACATGGTCATACCCTTCAGGTTTGGGAGATTGCCTGGAACACAGCAGACCCCAGAAAAATAACTTGAGTAAATGAATTCACAATAGTCCCTCTTGTGTCTATGCCTTCCCTTGTTCACTGTAGATCTTCTTGCATTGTAATTGGAGCCCTGCGGGAATGGGATCCGGTCCACCACATTCCCAGCTACAGAGTCAAAGCCTGGACAAAGGCCTGGCACTAAGTAATTGCTGAGTAAATGCTATTCATTGAGTGACCATAGTCTCCCAGCACTGGTCTCCATTGCTTCCAATATGTTGCCATTATAAACAACAATGCAATGAACATCTTTGTAGTTAAATATTTGCTAGTATCTCTAATTTTTAAAAGATAAATTCTAGGCCAATACAATTGGTGGGTCAATGGGTGGGTATAAGCTAAGCTTTTGAAACATAGTGATATTTGCCTCCTCGAAAAGTAACGTTTGTTTGTTTGTTTGTTTTTGCCAATCTACAGTCCACCAGCATTATAGGAAGCGCCCCTTTCCCTGATGCCTCAGCACCAGAGAAGTCAAGTTTTTAAACCTTAGTAATTCGATACACGAAAAGTTGTATCTCTTTGATGTTACCTTAAATTTCTTGGACTGTATGGAGATTTAATATTTTTATATGTTACCTTAACGTTTGCTTCTTTGTTTGTTTATTTTTACTTGGGTGTTTTATTGTCTTGTTAAATAAATTAAAATACGTAAAACTTTTAGAAGGTGGCAAGTACTAAGCACTGTTTATCTTATTATTATAACTCCTATTTATCTTATTTTTCCTTTTTCCTTTTTACTGATTTGTGAGAATTTAATATTATGTGTCATATAAGCATATTTGTATATTATTGGTTGACACATACGATAAAAATATTTTGTCCATTTATTTCATTTATTTCACAAATATTTTATTTTTATAGTGCCACATCTACCTAATGTTTTCTTTCTTTCTTTTTTTTTTTTTTCCTCTGCTTTTGCAGCTAATTTGTCTTTTGAACTGTGTGGGCAACGTTTAATATACTTTTCAGACACATGTGATATTTATAGGTTGGATTGAGTTTAAAAAAAATACTGGTATGCTAAACTATATTATTTTTTAAAAATCCAATTTTGTGATTTATGGTTTTCAAAGCAGTTTAATACATTTTTCTTCTGAGTCCCACAGTGGCCCTCATGGTGGCAGATGAAACATGAATATGCCCATTTTTACTCACGAGATAAGTGAGGTTTGAGCACAGAGGGACCAGCCTATAAAGCCCATGAGTAAGGACTGGCAATATTCTGAATGTCATTTCAGGCTTCTGTACATTTTGGCTTTTCTCTTAAGAAACTGGAGAAACCGATGGTGATCGTGATGAGGGGAAGAAGGAAAGGAGGCATGGAACTCTAGGGTTTGACAGCAGCGTTTTTTTTGTTTTTTTTTTAAAGATTTTATTTATTTATTTGACAGAGAGAGATCATGAGTAGACAGAGAGGCAGGCAGAGAGAGAGGAAGAGAAGCAGGTTCCCTGCCGAGCAGAGAGCCCGATGTGGGGCTCGATCCCAGGACCCTGAGATCATGACCTGAGCCGAAGGCAGCGGCTTAACCCACTGAGCCACCCAGGCGCCCCTGACAGCAGCGTTTTGGTGATCTCTGCTCTCCTAACCTGTCCTCAGTCCACAGCCCAGGAGGACAAGTAAGATAATGAAGGTGTCCTGAGTGTCTGTTATGGGCCAGGCGCTTCCAAATGTACAATCTTAGTTAATCCCCACTGCAAACCTAGGCAGTAAGAGTTATAACTCCAGGTGTCTTTTCTTCCTTTTTAAAGGACGCAAATCTCAGACTCCCAGCCCGCCGACCCGAGTACCCCAGGACACACCAATAAACAGAAGCAAAGCCCAGATTCCTGCCCAGGAGAACGTGCGTCCAAGGCCTAAGGCTCTCCCCCAGTCACTCCACAGCATTAAGTCTGACAAACCAGCCCCTGACTTTGAGTGGCAAATTATAGCCTGGTTGTATAATAGCTCTCGATCTTATTTATTCATTTTTTTTTTAATTCCTAAAAAATCATGGCAAGTACATCAGCATGGCCCCCTGCCCCCCGCACTGTGGAAGTTTGATAATGTATGTCCTAACCGCTTAATTGATTGATTACCTCACTGCAGCTTCCTGAGGTACGGAATTTATCTCTAATAGCCAGAGTCAGGCTCTGCAGGCAACCGTGGGGGGGACCGGGGTCCCTTGGTGTCGATTTGCTCTTAACTGGAAAGTCATTACCACTTAATACATGTAGATTGTGTTGAAAGAAAATTATGTGTAATGAAATGAGGGAAAAATTAGTGGAGTGTTATGGGCGAAAGCAGATGTTAGGGAGGAATTATGCTAGCAGAGATAATCACCTTCGTTGGTATTGTGTGTGCTGGGGTGTTAACTGAGGAGGAGGCGGGGACAGAGCTTAAATGAAGGCCCTGATCGGCACAGATTTGCCCCTCAGAACCTGCATCAAGGGGTGGCCCCCCAGGACTGGGCATCCTGTACCTGGGGCCCTTTCTCCCTGCTGTCTCCCCAGGATGTCCAGACACAAAGAGTCACCTCGCGGGTCTCCTGAGACACAGTGGAGCAGCCCAGGGAGACGCCTCCTGCCAACCAAGGCCCATGAAAAGGATGGAGCTCTAATTCTTAGAGCATTGGTTGAACCTGGGAAGAAGCAAAACAGAATCCCCTGCCCCCAAATAAATAAATAAATAACACCCTAAACTAAAAAAAAACAAAAAGCTTAGCCTGTAAGAAGGTATGGCTGTTGAAGCTTTTTTGCAAATAGTCTTATCTCAGATAGAGGCATTTAAGAGCCTGTGCCTGTGTGTGAAGCCAGGGGGAATAAAACCTCATTGCTTTTGGGGCGCCTGGGTGGCTCAGTGGGTTAAAGCCTCTGCCTTCGGCTCAGGTCATGATCCCAGAGTCCTGGGATCGAGCCCCACATCAGGCTCTCTGCTCTGCAGGGAGCCTGCTTCCTCCTCTCTCTCTGCCTGCCTCTCTGCCTAGTTGTGATTTCTCTCTGTCAAATAAATAAAAAAAAATAAATAAATAAAAATAAAAAACCTCATTGCTTTTATGTCTCAGGATCCTTTGGTACAAGAGCTCGGCATTCAGCGTCCAGACCTCTTGCTTGACTCATTTGCTGCTGCGGAAGCTGAAGCTGGGGAGAGGTGAGGGAGAGAGAGAGAGAGAGAGAGAGATCCTTGCCCACAGGCAGAGACCCGGTGAGTGAAAGGGTAAGCTGGTCATCAGCTCAGGGTCATGGAAGTCCAGCTGACCATGCTGCTCTTTCAAGGTGAGCAGGTCTTTCCGGCTATAAGATGATGTTGCGAAATGAGGGGATGTTTTCTGCATTCTGGCATGATACAGACAGCTGTACAGATCACAGAGCCATGAGAAGTCTGGTTTAAAGACTTCATTTTCTTCAAGTGGCCACTCTCATGGTCTGTCCCCAAAGTTTCCCTCCAGATACATTTGGATTGACCCTATTTATAGGAATTCCCAATGTAAGATAGTTCAGTCCCTGGTTTTCAGCAGCATTAAACGGGTTTTGAGAAACCAGAATCATTTACCCTCAACCACGTGACAAACACACTCAGGAGCCAAAGTTAAGCTCTTGGCATGGCCATGATGAGTTAATAACCTCCCAAACCAGTGTCCCATCTGTGGAAGGGGTGACTGCAGCACTTACCCCATGAGTGTTTTATAAATATTGACAGAAATAATATTTACAAAGCACTGAGCACAATGTCTGGTGCATAAAATAAGTGCTCACTAGTTGGCTTTTTTAATTCACATACATAACTGTTGGATCCTGTCTGGAAGTGTCTTACACCTTTGTATGTATGTGTATATATATATATACATATATACACACACATTCACATGCACAAGTCATTTTAAAAGGTTACTGAATTAACACATCAAAATCTTTCATTCATAAACATGCCTTAACTAATATAAGGAATCGGAAGTTGCAAACTTTTGCTTCATTGTCAATGTTATAAAGAAGTCCTAATTCTGGGGCGCCTGGGTGGCTCAGTCAGTTAAGTGCCTGCCTTTGGCTCAGGTCGTGATCCCAGGTCCCGCGATAGAGTCCCGCATCAGGTTCCCTGCTCAGCGGGGAGTCTGCTTCTCCCTCAACCTCCACAGCTCCCCATGCTTGTGCGTGCTCATACTCTCTCTCTTTCTCAGTCAAATAAATAAACTAAATCTTAAAAAAAAAAAAAGATCCCTTATTCGTAAAATGGTTAAAGGTGTCTACTCTATGCATAGACAAAGTAAATTAACCCTGTTCTGGAAAAGTCTGGCAGAAGACCAAGAGCTTGAATAAACAAACACATGTTATCTACACCGAGTGCCCTTGGGTAAAGCCTGTTTTATTGCAAAAACCACTTCTGTGCCATCTTAACAGCTCAAGTCGAAATGGTAAGGATTTTTCCTCCATCTACTTGTGGAGACTGAAGACAGGTACACCTTGGACTTTATAAAGGAGACTCGTGTCATGGTTTTCTTTAGAGCTGGCCGCATTCCCCAGATAGCCACTGGTGCCAAGGACCCTGCACAGTTCACCAGGATGTGAGCACGGGCAGGTGCTCCAGGATGTTTGCTGCAGTTACAACAATGCTTCTGGTGAGGAGCAGGGCTGGACTAAGCCACAGGCTACTCACGCATGATTCCTTATTTGTGAGTTACTAAAGATATCACACTCAATAAGGAGAACTTGGCGAACAGAAAGTAGCTTAAGAAACACCCACACACACATATACACAATGGCAAAACACATCCACAACCCTCCTCCTCAACCAACCAAGGCCACTGTTAAAATGTTTTGTGGTATTCTCTCTTTCTTTGTCCATATGTGTATACCTGTGCATAAGTGTATGTGTCATTCTTAAAGACTTCATGGGATGCAGCTGAATAAATACACTATAATTTACAATTAACAATCACCATCTACAGGATGTTTCCGGTTTGTTTTTGTTTTTGTTTTTCCTATCAATGACCATATCCTCAGGTTGTGTGTGGCATATCTCTGAATCCTCAAAGGCAGTTTCAATGCTTTAGAGAATGATTATTTTTAAGCTTTGCAAAATTTTGCAGTTAGCAGGAACAGAGTGGACTCTGGGTGAAAAAAGTCACCACAGAAGCAGCTCTCCTGTCTGAAAAATACATCTGACGTTCGCCATGCTGATTCACGGCAGCCCAGTGTTTCAGATGCCATCGTTGACCCACTAAAATACCGTTAGGTGTTCATCACTCTATATGCGAGGCACTTCTTATACACGATCTTATTCTAAATATCACAAGATCCCAATAAACTAAGGATCAAGCCGTTTTGCCAAAGGGGGGGATACTCCTTGCATATTGATCTCTATAATCACCGGTGAAGAATCTGATCCCGATTCTATTAACACTGATGCACAGCACGGTGGGTTTACAATTACTTTGAAGTTAGACCCCCTAAAAAGCCCCAGTTCTGTACTTTTCCTTTGTGAACCTTAGCACATCATTCAACTTCTTTGGGTCTGTTTCCTTATCTGGTAATGGGAAGTCTAACTTGCTAGGTTGTTTGAAGGTTCACCATGATTCACCATGAGTAATGAATGTAAAATGCCTGGTATACACTGTTCTATTAGTTACTGTTCTCAGGGATCTTACAGTTGTCTACACCTTTGATGTCCCTGATAAAGGTTTTAGACAAACCTATGTTCAGATCCCAGCTGGATGTGTCATTGTGGTGAAGCCACCTGAAGTCTCCAGCACTTAGTTTTCTCACCTGTACAATGGGAATAAAGATACCTGCTTTCTGAATTTTCATCATGAATTAATGAGAACATATAAGTAAAATAACCCAGTGCAGAACCCGGCACATAGTAGGTTCTCACAGTAGCAACACACAATAAGGCTTTTAAAATCCACGACAAAAACAGAAATGACACTTTGAAAGGTAACAGCCCTCTTTCCCCAGGTTCACAGCTGAACAGATTTCCAAGGGGAGTCCAGCTCACAAGCTCTACGTTAATGGATTCAAGAGGCAAGCAGGCTCTCTTGGAGCTGCTGGAAAACTATGATGAATGTTTCAATGACTAAAAGAATAATTAAATCACTCAGTGCTGGATGTCATTAAATGAAATGGCACTGCATTAGTGGCATGTAGCTGTTATTCTTTATAAATACAAAAAAGCAATGTTTAGTTAATGCTGTGGGTCTGCCTGCTACAGACTGAGCTAGGCGGTCAGAGTGTAAACTCCAGGAAGACCCTTCTCTTTATGCACTTGGGGAAGGGTTTTGCAGCCATGTGGACAGTGAAGGAAGGGCCCTGGATGTGCACTTGGTTTTGCAGATGACTGTGCACAACAGTAACAGATTCCCACCTTTAGAGCCAATGTCTTTAATACGAGCACCTCAACTCCCCTTACCTGTACAGGAGATGAAGAGTCCCATTCAAAGACCGTGTAGTCAGCTCACAGTATGGGCTTTGGAATAAATCATCTCTGATTTTGAAACTCACAATGTGACTCTGAGCATGAAAGTTGTCCTTAAATCTCATCACTCCGTTGATACAAGATAAAACAGACCTGAACTATTTTTAATGGTGATCTCAGCCTTCAAGAAAAAAAAAAAAAATCCCTTCCTTCCTTTCCTTTCTCCTTCTGAAGGCATATTTGTTTCTGTTGTCTTAATTTTTTTGTTTGCTTGATTTTAACACGGTAGAAAATTTTTCTAGTGCATGTTTAGAACTATCTAATTATTCCCCAATCTTCATTTTGTATACAGCATTTACGACTTAAGTAAACGATCATGACCTCGAGATCTGTAGCTCAATTTGTCCTTACACCGATGCCCTAAATGCCATGATTCATCTTTCTTATGTTTCTTAATTTCTTTAATTTTTTTTTTTGGTCTTTCTCTTTCTGATAGGTCTGTTAACAGCCAATTCTCTGAGTAATAATACTTTGATGAGACAGTCTGTCTTTTATCCTTTTAAATAAACTTAAAACCAAGTGATTCGTATCATATTTATTGGTTCTGAATGGAGACTAGAGTGAGGGACTAGGACCTCGAAAGTCTAGGCTCCTGAGAAACCCTTTCAGTTTCCTGGCTGTGCTGTGGTGAGTTGTGGACTCAGATGAGTGATCAACAGATGAGGAAGATCAAACCTTGCCTGCCGTGGGGAACCAGGACACAGATATTTAAGGTGCTTTGGGTTCCAATATTGGATGACTTACCAGACCTGGTTACCGCATTATAATTTAAGACAACACTGATATCTTCAGTTGGATTTTGGATAATGAATTTATCCATATCTGCAAGAGTGCTCTGTAAACCACTAAGAAATAGATCATGGGAAGCATGAGATCACATTGCCTGTGGGTGAGATGAGTCTGTTTATTCAGCCTTGATCACCTCTGATTCTGACTAGAGTGAGCATGTATGATCTGGAATATAGGACCATCTCCAGGATGTTTGTCCTTAGCAGAGAATCCCAGTACCTGTGGGTGGCCTGATGGGGTCTGTGGGACCTGGGGACTTCTACCCAGTCACCCCTTTTCAGATCACTGTGATATTTTCTGTTCTTTTTCATGCCATGTCACACAAATAAAATCATTTCCTGTGTGTGCCACAATGTAAAAATGTGAGGCAAACACCTCTAGACAATACTTTCTTTACATCAAAGTGTGTCTGCTGCTAATTTCTATAAGGGCAGCGTCCCATGCTGTATCATCACACTCAGGTCTTCTAGCAGGAGAAACATACCTGAGCATCACTACTTTTGATTCTGACATAACATCTCAGCATACCACTTAAGAAGCTTTCTCTGTTTGGGGCCCCTGGGTGGTTCAGTCAGTTGAGTGTCCAGCTCTTGATTTTAGCTCTGGTCGGATCTCAGTGTCCCAAGATCAAGCCCTGTATCTGGCTTATGTTCAGTGGGGTGTCTGCTTAAGATTCAGTTCCTCTTCGTCTGCCTCTGCTTCTTCTCCCTCTCTCTCTCTCTCTCCCTAAAATATGTACACCTAAACAAACAAACAAATGCACACAAAAAACCTTCTCTAATTAACCCAGTGTTCTTTTCCTTCACCAGGGACTTCCAAGGACAGGAAAATGAAATCCAGCATTGTTGATGGACTAAGATCCCAGGATACATGGTCAAACCATTCTGTGTCTGATTCACCATCTTCTGTTACTTAGCTGGGCAACCATGGAAAAATCTCTTAACTTCTTTACGTCTTGGTTCCCTCATCTCCAAAACAATACTATTAAAGGAAAATGTGTGTGTGTGTGTGTGTGTGTGTGTGTGTGTGTATGTGTGTGTGTGTGTGTGTGTTTAAGAGAGAAATAAATTAGAAAAATTAAATATTGATATAATTTGGTTCTTTCAGAAAGTACTATCTGATGTTTTCACTCCTTTACTCCGGAATGAAACCAATGATGTATTCAAGTATCAAGTGAGTCTTCTTTGGATACCCGCTCTATGCTGGTTAAAAGAGATAAGAAGACAGATATGGGGCGCCTGGGTGGCTCAGTGGGTTAAGCCGCTGCCTTCAGCTCAGGTCATGATCTCAGGATCCTGGGATTGAGTCCCACATCGGGCTCTCTGCTCAGCGGGGAGTCTGCTTCCCTTCCTCTCTCTGCCTGCCTCTCTTGTGATTTCTCTCTGTCAAATAAATAAATAAATAAATCTTAAAAAAAAAAGACAGATATGAATTTAACATTATTTTTACCTTACTGATCAGTGGGAAGAAAATAATATGTAGAGAGATAACACAGTAGATTTGGTTATTTGTTCATAAGAATTCACTGTTCCACCACTTTTTGTTACCCTAAAGACAGAGCTTATTTCCCCAATCGCTGTGATGTAGAGCTTGACTGTATTATTTGTTTTGGTCAATAGAATGTAAAAGGGTATGATGTTTACCCTATTTAAGCAACAGCTGCTGGAGGCAGAGTGTTTCCACAGCTCTCACTCCTGATCTCTGCCATGAACAATAGCATATAGTAGGTGGGTGCTGCTTCCTTAAACTGTCCCAGAATGAGAAGACCTAGGGAGCAGGTACCCAGTCCACCAGCATCTTGGAACAGAGCTTCAGGCCACAGGACTACAAAGCTTCAGCCTACTCAAGCTTACATGTACCATGGGATGACAAATAACTTGGGGTTATTTGTTAAGCAGCATTGTTACAGAAATAGCTGACAGGTATAGGTAAGAACACAACGGATACATTTTATACAACAGGCACAGTGAGGGTATTGAAACATACTTATATTTATCCCAAGGGAAATTTCATAGAGGGGTAACACTTGAAGTGGGAGTCCAGGTTTATGTTCTAGAAGGAAAGTTTGTTTACATGCTGACAACATATTTGGTGAAATGTCAAATATATTACCATAAACAGTACACAAGTCAGCTTGGACAAAGGGCTAACTAGGGGAGCACATTCAGTGAATGAGTCCCTTCTTGTGCCCTTTGCTGGGAACATGCAGTGGCAGAGAAATTCTGGCCTGGACTTGCTTTGAGGTCGTTTAGGAATGCAAACATTAATTTGTAAATCCAGAATTTAGGCTCAGTTCAATTAGAAGACAAGACAAAATCTTACTTCTTTCAGCATCAGCATTACCATTTGTAGAATTTCTTAATACAAATGAATGTATTATTATGTAGAAGATCACAAATACAGATGTTTGTGTTCAGATGCGTATACTGGAATGACTTTTTTCCATGCACTTGAACATGAAGTATAATAATCATAATATTTTCTCATATGTCTAGGGCTACGTGGCTTATATTTAAAGAATTTGTTCCGAAAGAGGATTTGGAGATGCGTGTACGGGAATTTGAAACCTGGCTCTCTTTTGCCCGCTACTGCACAACCTTAACAAAATCACTTAAACTGCTCCAAGGCTCAGTAAACTCACCCCCCAAACAGAGCAGTTATTATTTATATTTGATGTTATTATTTTGAAGAGTAAATGAGGTAACACCTATGAAAATATCTGACGTAAGAGTAAGTGCTTCCTATCCTCCCTTCTTGTCTTCCTTCTTTCCAAGAAATAGATATGATGTTAATGCAATTAACATTAATTGCAATTAATGTAGTTAAATAAGAGTGTGCATATAAAATCCAGCAACATTTACAACCTAGGAGGAAAACAACTGTCCCTCCATCATCAGCAAGCTTGTCCGTATGTTCAGGAAGTGTTCCATTATTCATGGTTCTCACTCCTTCAACACCTCTAATGTTGGACATGACTCCATCCATTCCACATAGCCTTTGTTTCAAATTGGTGGTGGTCATTTGAAACATAGTGTATGGGCAGCAGTGTGTGAAGGTTCAGTGGATGGACCTGCCTGCAGTATTGGTGGGATCCTGAAAGGTTCTGCACTAAGTGGAAGAAGAGAGTTGAAGTTCGAGGCTCATGAGGAGGGATGGAAGTAGCCAAAATCCCTGGATTTTGTTCTGTAACCAACTGACTGTTTGGTCTGGAGTAGCATTTCCCATCACCAAGGAACAGGATTTACTTGAAAAGACTGGCCTTTGGTGTCTTTTGTTCTGTAAAGTGCTGAGATAAGGAAAAAATTCTTTATAGCCGGAAATCTCAGATTTGATTTATTGAGTGTTGGATTCTAGGATCCTTGTCTCTTTCTCTTTCTCTCTCTCCTTCTATCTCTCTCTTATGCTCTCTCTTTCATTAGATAATTCTCAATGATCTGATTCCATTCTAAAACAAAATAAAAAAAAAAAAAAACCTGAGAGGCAGTTATCACTGATCTATATTAATTTGTCCTTATAGCATTTTGACTATCACAACTTTAACCACTTTCAAAATTTTCTGTTATTTAGCTTAGAATTTAGAATTATTATATATTGCTTCCCATCAAATAAAATTGATGTTTCACGGAAAAGCACTGTGTTTATCCTGAGATTTTGTCCTGGTTCCCCAAGAATACGCTTGAGAAGCTTGGGTATTAGGGATGAAGGAGATGATAACATTTTGCACTGTGGACCAAAAGGAGTCAGATTCCTTACTGAAGACTCTAGTTCGAGTCTGTCTGATGCCACTCACCAGCTACATCCTAAATCTGAAGATTTAATTTAAAATTTTAAAGTGGGGGTATCAGGAGACAGGATAGCTTGTCGCCAAGGCCCTCCGTCTGAAGAATTAGTTTTCAATGCTGGGACCTTCATTGCCATGTCCACACCAAGCTCCTGGTAGACAAAGAAAGTAGACTGGACGTGCAGAGTTTAATCATGGGGTCTTTGTAACCAAGCACCCAATTTGTTTTAATGATTCTCTTAAGAGTGATTCATCAAGGATCCTGGTCTGTGTCTCCTTTGTGCCTGGGTACAGACGTACATCTAGAACACATTTAGTTCTATGTTTTCAAAGAGTGGCTGCCCACTCTGTGCGTACGGTTAATTCTACGCGCAGCTAATTATACCCACAATTGGCTAATTGTCAGTGCAATTAGCCAATTGCAGGCCCAATTGGCCACTTGTCCCATAATTTGAAGGTGCAAGTGGACAATTGAAGGACCTATTAGATGCATGCGGAGTGTTACATATTCAAAGAGGAGGCTAGGGGAGGGACAGCCTTTGGAAATGTGGTCTTAAGCGCAAAGTAAAAAACCCGTATGTGTAGGTCTTTGAGAAAGCAAGTTATAGTTTCATTGGACACTTTCTCAGTCTCAGTATGTTGGCTGTTTGTTTTGTTTTTGTTCTTTTGCTTCTGTTTTTGTTTTCCAAATAGAGAAAACATGGAGATTTTCTGCTGGATTGGATATTTAAGGCAAATTGAAATGTTTAGAGTTTAAAGCCAGAGTGACCACAGCGCAAAACCTCCTGTAACTGTTTATTCTTATGCTATTTTCAAAAGTCAACATTTTTTTTTTCCTAAACAATTATAAAAAAGCAAATGGACAAGCCATCAGTTTTCCAGGACAGACACAGTTGAAGCCAAGTTTTAAATCAGTAGGGGCATTTCAATTTCAAAGCCTATGAATTTGAAGGGTTAAAAGTAAAACAAAGGTGCCTCTGAGAATAGCAAATGTCACCAAGCTTTCGACCAAAACTCCTGGACTTTTCTCATGTCTCCCTGGTTATTCTTAATATTGTACATTATAAAAAGTTTAGTTCACATCAAACGCCCTCATTCTTGGTTTGACTTTTCTCTTTTCCTGTAGGTGTATTACCTAGGCCACCAGGAAGGAATGGCTGAGGTCGCCCCTCACTGGACGTGAGCACATTCAGGAATTATGAGGATTGTTAGTGATTATCTGTTCAAGTGCAACTCTCTAGTTTCAGTGCCCCAAACCTATAAATACTCACCCTTCTGTGCATGCTTTCTTCTCAGGTACTTCACCACAGGAAGCCCCAATCCAGAAGTAGGAGCCTAAAATAGCAAGCAAGTGTGTGAAAACCGGCTCATTGTAGGCACTGGGTCCACAGCGATGGAAAAGGAGCGTCACCCATGGGGAGGTTCAGGGCGAGAACGAGGCTTGAAATCCAGGCACAGAGTGGATTTAGTTACCTGGAAAGTCACTGCAGTTCAAATGAAACAGGATTGGGATGGCTTCCCTTCTATCTGGGGTTTGTATTTTTAGGGGCTTCATCCCTCTATAAGGTGGCCAGAGACAGACGAGTTAACACAGCAAGTTTTCATCTATCAGGAATATTTGCTACGAAGCAAACACACCAGAACCCGGTTGAAAATGCTGCCATGCCCAAGTGTCCCTAACTGATCTTTTGAATATGAGTCTCAAGGGATTTTCTGAATGCAAAGGATTTCACCATGGTCCAAGATGGATGGGGACACAGCACACTATTTGCATATTTAAGGTAAAAACCAAAAAGGTCAGAAATAAAAAAAAAATCAGTTTAATTCATGTTTTAACCCAGAACACGTCAACGTAATTGATGAAGAAATCCTCTTTTTTCCACAATAACTGATACTACACTACCGAATTAGAGTTAAATGGGACACGTTTTTGGCAATTCAGCACTAGACCATGGTGTAGAACTAAACTGATAACTTAATACGCACCTTTAACAAACTTGAGTATGTGATTTTCAGCTCATAGAAATTTTTGAAAAGATTGCTTTAAGAGCTCAAGACTGGGACCTCATAAAGGAACTCTGAAATTAAAAAAAGAAAATCAATTTGGAATCTGTGTCATAGGTTATTCTTTGGAGGTAAGTCTTCTTCCTCATTTGTATGAGGGCGTCGCATTTGATGGATGCTGAGCTCTCTCCTGGTCCGGCGTCCTGGGGGTACTCAGTGGTTGAGCCAAGCAATGCTTTAGTCCGCAAATGTGTCTTTCCTCTCTCAATCTCTAGGCCCTGCTACGCAAGTAGTCGGAAGGCAGACTTTCCAATTCCCGATATTCTACATATCAGCTCCTCACCTGGGATAATTCTCAATCGCTTGAAACCTCAGTTTCCCTAAAGAGACTCTAAGGGTAATAATATAAGCCAAAGAAGACTCAACAAGCTAATGAATGTAAAAGCCTGTCTAAAAAATGTAAAATGTTCCCTGTCGGTGTTACTGGTCTGTTAAATAGTTTACCAGCAGTTTATATTAACCTAACTCATAGTTATATTAACTACTATAGCCCAGATTCAATTATTCTTCATATTAATTGCCCCAGAGCTACTACTAATATGCTAATCGTGATAATTAACCGATGCTGTGCTCGATGCTTTTCAGCACCAGATTTTGTTCTGCTAAACTTGGGGTTTTGCTTGGAGGGGAGAATAGCAGTGCTGGCCTTCGGGCCGTGCCAGGAAAATGTGTGGGCCAGATGGCAATCCAAGTTGGTCTGATAGAACATTTCTATTTCTGTGGATTCTCAAAAATGAACTGACAGGCACGAAGCGAAGTGGTGACTCATAGCCTTCAGGCCCCTGACTTACAGCTTCTGAGCTGAAATTTCCTATTGTCCTGTGAAACCTATTTATGGAATGCTTACAACTGGACCCTTCTGTCCCCATCGTCATCACCATCGTCATGGCCATCACAGCTGACCTTCCTCGAGCCCCTAGTGTGTGCCTGGGCCCATTTGGTGGTCTATTAAAATAGACCAGCTACCTCATGATGCATGGGTCTGAATTGCCATTTTCCAGATGCAGCTGCTGCCGGTCAAGGAGACGAAGAGACTCACTCGCAGTCACAGAGGGCCAAGGATGGCGCTGAGCTCTGAGCCCGGAACATCTACATTTCTTTTCTTCTTTTTAGGATATTGGGTTGGAAATACAATGCTGCTGGCCTCGCACAGAACGCTCATTGGAAAAATGCTTGCTGGCTTAAAGTTCAAGATTTGGTCCACAGCTATGCTGTTTACTTTTGTAAATTGATTGAGTATTAATACTGGACCCCAATGCTAAGTGTATCAGTATAGATCTGGGCCCTTGAGCAGAACAGTCATTGGCAGATTAAGCTGAGAGTCTATACCTTAGGAACGGGGAAGTCCATTTGCTCTTAGTCGCTGTTCCTCTTTAATCTTCTCCTGTGGCTGATGAATAATCGGTCAGTTAATGAAAGGAAGGCATATCGACATATTACAGATATCTTTGTCATCGTTATCCAAAACATGAGAGCAATGGCAGAATCCTGAGTTTCTCGAGTTGTATTTTGAGTATACGGCTGAATGCCCTGAGGATAGGTCATGTAGTTGAGTCCACATGGGGTGGGGGCTTTGTATGGGTGTCAGTCTTGGATGGCCATCCGATCTCTAGCCTCAGAGAGACACCACCCAAGACAACCAGAACAGATGGTGGGGTGGACGCTCAGCACGGCCACCTTGGTGATGGGGTAGTCAAGTATCATTTTTGATCACATTTTTGAAGGGATCGGCTTTTTATGATATGCACGAGGCATTCTTTACCAAATGAACATTCCATTAAAAATATTATCAAATTAATAGCATAACAAGTTTTGAGGGGAGGTTTATTAGAGTTAAATATTTAAAAAAGCTGTCATTGAAACAGACATAGTTGTTAAATTGAGGAGATAATTAGGTACCTGAAATTAATCAAAGTATGTTTTTAAAAATAAAATCTATATTTGACTCATTGCAAATATGTTTCAGTCTTTTCTGTTTCCTTGTAATATATTAGAAATTGGCGATTTTGCAAAGTAATCTTCAAATTTCTGTCCTTAACATGGCGGATGCTATCAAAGTATACCTCAAATTAAAATGCAAACTGTAAGATCTATGGAGTGTCCAGGCATCAACTGCATAGTTGTATAAAGATGATCATAAATTTAATAGCTTTGTGCTCAATTTTCTATTCATATCTTCTTTCTCCTTTTTCTTTTTTAAATTTTGTTTTTGAATTAACTTTTTCTATCAGCATGGAAAGAACATGATGATGAGAGCCAGGTGGGTGAGGGAAACTCAATGGAAAAAAAATGACAGGGAAAGATTGGTGATGTCCAATCAGCACGAAAGCAGGAGTGAGTTGAAATTCGTTTATTCAACAATAATTTATTGAGCACCTATTTTGTGGCAGGTAAGAATATGGAGCAATGGCTGCAACTCTAATCCCCAGTTCCCATGAATTTCCATTCCAGTCAGGGGAAGAGACAGTGCACAGAAAACAACCAACGGTAGAAGAGATGATGTGTGAGGTGGGACTTCTTCCAATAAACACAATAAAAATTAGAGACGAGAAGAAGGAACCATGGTGGGGAAGAGAGGCAGGAAGGAGCCCTCACAGGAGACCAAGGGGGAATGGATCGTGCCACTCTTTCATCAATGATACGTATGTGGCGTGTGATCTCTGGCATTTCTGCTGCCACCTCATTTTCATTTCTTTAAATATAATTTCAGTTTTGCAAGAGCTGAGGTGATGAATGAGACAAAGAAGTCTGCCTCACACACAGACGATTTGATGGCAGAGGTAGCTGGTCAGAGCTTTGCACAAAGGGACAGAAGCCTTCATAGTCCTCACTTGCCAGAGCCCAGGGAACTCAGGGATCACCCCTTTCCCTCACCCCCGACCTGGAGGAAATACGACCCCAGCCAACAGAGGATGTGCTCATTGTGGAAACACTGAGGTCCGGCCTTCCTCTATCATCTCAGCTAATTGCATGCGTAATTTGTGAACCTCGTTGATAAAATTGGCCTTGCCTGAATTATGGCTTAGCGTCCTTTTTCTTTCTCGGCAGGGTAACCACTTAAACAATTCTTTATCCTCTTCCTTTCTCAGCCCTTATAGGTTTAGCTGCTCCTCTTCAAACGTCTTTGTCTTCCATTTGTTATCCCAGAGAGGTGCGATTTGACGATATGGCTGCCAGGCGGAGTTGGAACGGAACAGTGGACCCCGGTGATGCCCCAAGACCTGGGCCAGGTGCTTTACCAAACTTTGGATCCATTAACCCCCCATTAACAACCCCAGGAACAAAGAATACTCCTGTGTCCAGTAAGTTCACAAACATCATGAGGGCTACGGCATCCTTAGAGCAGGAACACCCAGGTGCACGTTTAGTCCAGGGTTTTAAATTTGGTTGCACAGCTGCATCTCCCTGGGTGCTTTTTTCAAAAATGCAGATTCCCAGGCCTCGGGTCTCTAATAGTCTGGTAGCCTGAATCTGTACGTGTGTCTGGATTCTATTCCGTCAAAGACAAACAAACGAACAAAAACCTCTTCCTAGCAATTCTTAAGATCAGCCAAGTTTGGAAAGGTTTGATTTAACTCAACTTCTCCTTTTAGAATCATGACATGTGAGCCCAAGCAGGGAAAAGACTTTCCTAAGACAGATCTGAGGCCAGTTCAGATCAGGCTGTTCAACACTGGAACATTTCCCCTTTCTCCATTACTTTGCTCACAGATCCTTTGTCCCTCGTGCTCGATACCCTCCTTACAGGCCATTGTGTCTGCTGTTACGAGCCCGACTCCCAGCTAGACAGCACATGCCTCCCTAGCGTGCTGCTGGGTCTCTGTTCTTCTCACTGTTCCAAGTACCGAGAACCTGGTCTGGCTCATCGTGGGTGTTCAGTAAATCTTGTTGAGCTAATGGCGATCTTTCCTGACTTTCAGTAAGAAGGTTTCCACTGGGTGGGGCCACCACCTCTCCCTCTCACTGAGGGCTCTTGTAGCTTTCCAGGATTAGATTTTTGTAGCTCTACCCCCTCTTGTCAGAATCAGTCTGTATAGAAGGGGGCAATGAGGCCTCTTTCCCTACATGAGTGCAGGGGAGAAGAAGAGAGATAGACGGGAAGATCTGAAAGAAGGTTGAGAGGGTAGGACTCCCACTGCTCCATCTCTGTTGGAGGCCTGGTGTTTTCTTTCTTTAGTGGACAGTGACCATCATGCTATCATCTCTGGACACTTGGAAATAAAAGGTAGCGGACACTGGGGAGATGGATGTAGAAGGAGTTGCTGGCAATAAGCTAAGTCAAAAATAGCACTCCTTACAGTGGCACAGACCAGGCTGGAATCTCAAGCTGTCATGTGCCATCTGTGAGACCCTGGGTAAGTCACTTGACCTCTCTGAGCTTCAGTTCCCATCGCCGTCCAACGAGAAAACGAGTCTCTATCTCATACAGCTCTTCAGAGCACTAAAATTCAAAATAAGGCATGCAAAACTGATGAATGGATAAACAGAAATCATTTTGGTATTTCTGCAGACCGTGGAAAGATAGCGAAGCGATGGGAAAAAGTCATCTGTCTGCATGTGTGGAAATGTACACCTAATTTATAAAGCTGAACATGTACATAATGAAAAGTAAACTATGACAATTTATTAAAGAGAGATGCAGTTCTGTTGTAGGTGGGCAGCTGC
The DNA here is from genome assembly GCF_922984935.1 of Meles meles. NCBI lineage: Eukaryota > Metazoa > Chordata > Mammalia > Carnivora > Mustelidae > Meles > Meles meles. The sequence continues at coordinate 144,892,744 of NC_060071.1, read as the reverse complement.
CTAGAGCCCCATCCCTAGGTCTTAACACATTTCCCAGCACACGGTGGTAATGGTTTGACAAGGACACTGTGAATGAACGGCCAGAGAGTCCCTTTCCGGAGTCTAATAAGCAGAGTGGACTGGCCACAAAGGCAAGAATGAATGAATGCAAGAGGCTCAGCATATTTCTACATGTCATAGAAACCAGAGTTATATGTACCCATGAGAAGACTGGAAATAGCCTCCCTTGCCTGGATCCAGTATAACCAGTACATGGCAATTAGAAGATAAAGCCTGTGTCACCTAGGGTAGCATGACTATAGACTGCTATCAAGAGGACCCCCGGTATTATTACTGGTTGCAATAAAAAAGCACTTCTTTGAATGTTTTTTTCAACCTAATTGTCAAAACTGAATAATATTATCAGCTTTTTTATCCTTTGAGTATTTTCCTAATAAGAAAACACAGAGATGCATTGCGAATGAGAGCAGAAGATTGGAGGACGCAAAGCAATCATGCAAAATGACTTTCATATCAGTTTGATAAGCAGCTGAAATTTAATAACTACATCTTTCCTATGGTGTTGGATGAAAGTTTAATACTTTCTGCTTTGGCTTCTTTCTTCAGCAAGATGCTTATTCTGAGCTAGAGCTTCTGCTTTCATAGTGGGGAGAATGAGAGGTGGATTAGGCAAAGCCCTGAGAGGCCTGGCCCAGCTCCACCCCAGGGCCACACCATGGGGACTTAGCATCTGAATTCAGCCACACCCAATGCTGTCTGCGACCCTGGGGGAAATGGGGAGAGAGTTCCAAGGATCTCCGAATAGAAGGGAAATGTCACCGTGGAAAACACGTACCTCGTTAAAAGCCGTGAAATAAGTTTATGTCCCTCCAAATCTCTTTATGTCTTCGATGAGGACACATTATACAATCGATAATAATTAATAATAATACTATAAAGAAACGGTTTGGAATTGCACTAAGATCCCATATTTTAAAAGATGGCTCGATCGAGTCCAAGAAGATGATGACCCTGTTAACACGCAGAATGTGCCTTCTGCCTATCCACCTGCATTCGGTAAAGACTGAATGAAGGCGCGTGGGTCAAACGAATGACAGAATGCGGGCGGTAGAGAGTCAGTGATTGTGCAGTTGCTTGACGGGTGGTATCTAGCCTGATCGCCCCAATTTAGAACTGGGGAAATTGAGATGCAGGAAAAGGAAATAATGGCCCAATTTGGGTGTCAACTAAATCAGCATGAGTCATCTGTCTCCTTAGGCCCTGCAAGAGCCTCCAGGATCCCAGAAGTCCCCCATTCCCCCTGCTGCCTAAGCAGCCCCAGTAGGGGACTTGGCTGGGGCTCCTAGCACCCACATGACAAAAGCCACAACCTTCGCTGAGCCCCTTTGGATAGACAGAAACCCTAAAAGGAGAAGGAGGAGAATTGGAGTAGATGTGATTCAGGCAAAACTGGGAAGCCAATTCTAAACCATGGATCTCTCTAGCTCTGTGTCCACACACGGGCCAGGAGGAGACGGGCTTCCCAGGGCTGGTGGTCTTGCCCTTGTTGGAGGGCTAGCCAAAATGGGGTTTGGCTGGCTCACTCTTCTACTGCCCCCTACTGGGAAGTTTGCTGCCAAGGAGTAAAGGAGGTTGCTTTTTTAAGTTGTTTTTCACAATGGGGATAACTGAAGTCAACAGGGGATTCTAACTCAGGTGTGAAACCAGAGATCTTCTTGAAACGCATACAGTAACACAGAAGCGTGCATGAGGCTTCTAAAGGTTACAGATGAATCTTGATAACACACCTCCCCACAAGGACTCGCCTTACCTCCTTTGGCTGAAACTGTCTCAAAGAACAAGGGCACACAGTTTCCTGGCTGTTTCTATAAGTACGCATCACGCAGATACAAACTGAATATAGGTTTTTTAATATAGGTATAAACAGATAGTAATACAATGAAGGAACATCTGATCCAGTCATCAGATCAAACTGCAGCCTTTTAAAAGGGAAATGTAACTCCAGATGTCGTCTTAAGAAAATGAATCAATTAGGCAAATGAGGAATTCCCTCATAAATCAGAGAATGAGAAGCTCCAGTCCAGGACTTGCCAAGGGGAGGGGGGCGGCCAGGAAGATACGGATGCATCCCTCGGACTTTCTGATTTGCGACCAGGTAACCCAGATGCCTCCTGCTCCCCCGAAGTTGTGTTTACCGTATTGAAAGCTGGTGTGATTTGGAAAGAGTGTTCTGAATGTTCCAAACCTTTTACCCTGGAGATAATAATGCCTCAGCCTTTGGGAGCGGGACCCAGTCTAAGCTGGTGTCACTATTCATAAAATAATTGAGTTTACACAAAAAGTGATTTCAGTAATAGCTGCCTTTTTATAAGTATGTACATTTTATTTAAAATTACTGACTCAAAAGGCAAGGTAGAAAAAAAAATCACCTCCAACAACTTCCTGTAATTGCGAATTATTGTGAGGGAAACAGAAGGAAAAGATTTCGAAATTATGAGCCATTATGCTCAAGAGAGAGAGAGAGAGAGGAGAGAGAGGGAGAGAGAGAGAAGCCGTGGAAAAAAAAAAAGACATCTCGGCTTCATGAAACACAGCTGACAAGCTCGGCTAAATTACCCCCGGACCATTACAAAAATCACTTAATTGCCAAGCATTTTGTTAGGTCAATTGACTCTAATTGAAAAAATAACAAAAAGCTTATTATGCTGCAAATGTGGCCGTGGAAAATGAGTCTTCTGTTAGAAGGAAACAATAATTCTAAATTTCAGCTGCTGCTCACACTACAAAGTTCAGTGTTTCCTTCGGAGAGAATCCGCCTCGGAGGAGAAAGTGAATGTGTATCCATTGATTATTTTCCCTCTTCACACCCCTCAGTCCTTGCTCTCTCCCCCCCATCTGCCTTGCCCCCTCAGGAGCACCAGCGACCCCCATCCCTCACCCACACACCCATAGGGGGTGGGTTGGGGAGACAAAGAGGGGCAGGGCACAACTGCCCTTTGGCTAAAATGCCTTCCCCACCATCTTCTTTCCCTGAGCCCCTCTTGCCTGCTCCCCTCCTGGCTGCTGCTTCACCTCCCCCCTCCCCTTTTAAATATAGATAATGGAATAAGGAGAATGGCTTATGTCCACGAAATTTCTGAAATTGCCCCTCACACGCCCGCCCCGTGCTGGCCTTGACTGACGTCAAGTGCAGTAATTAAACACCCCGCCAGCTGAGGTAGGTGAAGGTTTATTGATAATGACACATGTTTAGGATGGTTTGTCCAGAGTTGGTGCATTTAAAAAGACCAATCGGTCGCAGCTCTTACTGCCCCAATTATAGGTTTGAATGGTGGGGGTTTGTGATGGGGGTGAATCTGCTTGGCCTAAAGTAATTATTTGCCCATAAAATCAGGGAGCTGGAGTAGAAAAGTCTGATGTTAGAACCTTTGTCTGGAAAGCCGTGGGGGAGAAAGTGGCTGTCTGTGCATGTCTGTGTGTGTGTGTGTATGTGTGTGTGTGTGCCTGCATGTGTACATGGGATGTGTGCCTCTGTGTGTTTGTACGTGGACAGGCATGCATATACGTGTGTGCAGTTGTGTGTGCACAGTATTATGATTGTGTATGTACACAGGTGTGTTGAAGAGAGTCATAAATTGAAGCAAAGCAAACCTTCTCTGCAGCCCCTTGCATAAACACCAGGCTGTAGATCACAAAACCTTCCCTGCTCGCTTTATCTTAGAAATGACGAACCCGTGGCCATCTTCCAAGACAATGAGATCCAACAATTGCAGAGAGGATCCAAATGACCAGAGAGAACTAGTCCAGCCTGTAGGAGCCCAGGGAGCCAGGACAGGGGCTTCCAGAAGCACCGAGCCACCTTACAGTGTCCATCCGGGAAGGGTGACCACGCAGAACTGAGGAAGGCTTTCCAGTCCAGCTTTGTGCATGGAGCCAGCAGGATGGCAGGCCTGGGCACAGGGGGCCAGGGCGTCCTCTCTTCCCACATCCGCTGGCATTGCTGGCTCTTCGAGAGCCTAGGGTCACTTAGCTCCAGGGGCAGAAGCAGTGCCATCCGCCCGTGTTTCATTGCCCTCGTGGAGTCTTGGGGGCCCCCAGCTGGAGACAGTGGCAGGAGCGGCCTTGGAGAGCCCCGAGTGTCACCTGGTGTCTTGGCAAGCTGCTGAACCTGGGAGTGAACCAAACCATCGGGGTGCTACAGGTGTTCAGGGTACCCTGAGCAAGGCTGCAACACTCAGATGGAAGGGGGAGCGGAAGGAAGTGCTCCTCAGGGGAATCACCCCAGGTCAGCTGTGCCTCCGCCAGGGTTCAGGGCACAGGCCTTCCAGGAGCAAGAAGGATGCAAAGGCCACCGCTGACTTATGGGAGGAAGGAGCTGCGGAGGTCAAGGCCAGGCACAGAGCAGCCCTGCCTCCCTGGAACAATGCATAGGGAGAGGCCAGACTGTCTGGAAAGAAGCTAGTCCTTCCGATTAAGTGGCAGAGCCCTACTGAGGGAAATAAAAGTGAGGGATGGTGAATTCGGTACCACTTGCCAGACCAATGAGCTTCATCAATTAATCACAGCCAAATAATCACCACCTACATTAAAGAATAATACATGAAAAGGACAGGGGCCTCGCTGTAACTTATTCAGAAAGGGCTGCCTCCCTAATCCCTCTGAGTCCTGACATGTTAACTGGGTAGCGACTAATTAGATGTCAAAAATTCATAAGCGCTCTTTAATATTGCATATATCTGCAGCCGCCGACATTTCAGTATGAGAGTTGTATACACAGAAGTCACTATAGCATTAAAACACAGCGGGGTGGGAGGAATAAAAGGGAACCAATAAAAACAATGTCCCTCAAAAACCCCAGAGAGTGTGGGCTTTGGAAGTGTGTACTTTCTTATTCAGAAAAGGTATCACCTTAATAAGAATTATAGGAAAAAGGGCTTCGCCGCTCCGTGCTGCGTGGACAGAAAGAGGGAGAGGAGACGGGCTTATCAAAGGCACTGCCAGGTAAATAGTAATTTATTGTGCATGCACAATGAACATTACCCGGTGTCCTGACACTGGGTGATAATGAAAGACATGTTATTGTGGCATCCACACAGGGAATTTCCACTCCCGCCTCCTCCCTGCTCCCTGTCTCTCTTGAGCAAAGAAGCAGTGATGGGTCCTGGCAGCTCCTGCCTGGTTCAAGCCATTTCACATAATATAGGAAGCACCTGAAGTTTAGTGGATTAAGTAAGTGAGTTAGTTTGCCGGCTCGGTGATATATATGTTGCCTGCATGTGAACTTATATTTCAAATGCTGGGGACTATATTTTTATGAAACAAGCCTTTTCCTGTTGGAAGAATTATAGGAATGTGATATAATACAAGGCAGTGAGATTAAAAACAATGCATCATAGCAGGGAGAAAATGCGCTGTTTTATGACTTGCATCCGTTAATTGAACCTCTCAGGAATAAAGAGAAGGGCTCTGCAGGAACCTGCTGGAAAATCATTCTCTTTTTTGACTTCCAGGGGTTGGGTTTTTTTGGTTTGTCTTTTTGTTTGTTATTTTTATTTGCTTAGCATACATGGAAACATAAATATATATGCACAGACATGCCCACACATACACAGGCAAGGCACATGCGTGCACGCTTCCACGACGTGTACACACATCAGTGCACACACGTTTAAACACACATGCACACATATCCACGCTCCTGCACATGCCTGTGTACGTGTAACGCATGAATTGCACATGTATAACACACATGCCATCGTGCGCTCACGCGTGCACATACACACATGCGCACACAGCAATGCTTTGAATGGCTGCCGGCATTCTGTACAAAATCGGTCTTTATCAAAAGTTAGGCTTTCTTTCAACTCTCACATTTGACATAGGAGAGTGACTAATTGTATTGAATGCATAAGAGAAAACGTGAGTTCAGATCACTAGGTGGACAATGATTAGCAACTTTGCACCATTCCCATCGGTATTCTGAGCCTCAGTTTTGTCTTCTGTAAGGCAGGTGAAGCAATGCCTTCCTCCAGTTCGCCGGGCAGGGTAGGGAAGGACATCACAAATGCCAAGGCCATGTGAGACCCCGTGAAGGCCACCTGTCCTCATTAACTTCCATTGCCTTACACCCAGGGTGGCTCCTCCCACACATATTGTGATGCTGACATGGACTTTTTTTTTTTTTAAGTGTCAGATGACCTTTTATCTTTACTTGCCCCCTAAATGCAATGATGTAAGCCCTACCGTAGAAATTAATGATCAGTTTCATGGTGTGGGGCAGATCCCTTCCAAAGACAGTCCTGAGCTCTATTTCTAGCTAAGTCTATGCTGATTTGACCTTGGAGCATGTCTCCAGACTCCTGCCTGTCTCTGGAACATCAACTCCAAGGGTGGGGTATTCTAGAGAAGGAGAAAGAGACCTGATTTTGTCATCTGGCATAGCACCATGGCCAATGGTCAATCTTTATCCGATTATCCAGGGCCTTTGATTTGGAATTCACTACATTCATTCAGGCTGAGAGTCCTTTATGATCAATATTTAAATCGCAGTTAACTGCGTCCATTTGCTATTTTTGTACCCCTGATCTTTTCTCACAGTGTTAAATTGGTTTCTTCCCCAGCTTCAGTGCTTCTCTTTTCAAAACAGGAGCCTCTATCAGTTTTGACTGGTAGCTAGGAAAACATGATCTTCCCTGGTTTGTCAGTGAGACATTTATTTCCTCAGTGGGTGAGAGGAAAGCCCGGGTCATTTCACTCACTCACTGGAGTATCTGCCCACTCATTCACCCATTCTTGCATTCACTTTTCAAAGATTTTTCTTTTAGCATAATTACCACAGCCTGACTCAGTTTCCTCTTGGACTTACTGCTGAAAACAACCATGTTTTCCTACTCCCCAAAACGTATAGTTGAGTGGGTTGAGTGACAATAAACACATGACTCAGATATTGATACCAGTGCCGGGGGAGATGGGGTTTGTTTGGGTAGTGTGAGAGGCACCCGCAACAGGGGCATCGAAGGTCGTCCAGGAAGGGAGAGACCAGGAGAGGCACTAAATTGGGTACAAAAGGACCAGTCTGAGCTGGGAAGCGAGGGTGGGAGACTGCCGAGGCACAGGGAAGAGCACATCAAAAGTCGGTACAGTGATGATTGGGTCATTGTTCTCTTTCTTCCATACAACCATCCTCTAGAAATAGCACTTGGCACTGTTTTGGGGGTCCACCCATTCTCAGTCAGATGATTTCTGTGTAGTTCACCCCTCCTCCACTTTCAGGGATTAGGCTCTCACCTGTTTCACCAATTATCGTTCCCACCTCTTTGGTCACTGTGATTGGTCCAGAGATGAGCAGAATCCACTCAAAGCCAATGAAATGTGAGATGCTTGCTGGGATTCCAGAAAAGAAATGCCTCCTCCCACTTCCATAGAATCTCTCAGAACTTTCTCTCCTTTTTCAGAAAGGGAGGGCCCAGAACTGCCATGACTATCGTAGAGTGTCAGAGGGTAACACTCACACTGTGAAAAATAGTGCAGAGAGACTAAATTGCACCCAATTTAGCGCCTCTACTGGTCTCTCCCTTCCTGGACGACCTTCGATGCCCCTGTTGCGGGTGCCTCTCACACTACCCAAACAAACCCCATCTCCCCCGGCACTGGTATCAATATCTGAGTCATGTGTTTATTGTCACTCAACCCACTCAACATTTGATATTGAGTTGTTGGGTCAGTCCTCACCTCGGGCTGGATGATTATGAACTTTACAACTTTATGAGTCAATAAATTCCTATTATTGCTTAAACCGGTTTGATGGGGGATTTCTTTCCTTTGAAGCATAAGGTTCTGAAGTGAAGAAATCTGTGGCATAATATGGAGTTTGTGGAGAGGAGGAGGAGGAGGAAGAAGAAGAAGAAAGAGGAGGAGGAAGAGGAGGAGGAGGAGGGGGAGGGGGAAAGAAGAAGAAGGGGAAGGGGAGGAGGAGGAGGAGGAGGAAGGAAAGAAGTGGAGGACTAGGAAGAAGGGGAAAGTGAGACGAAGAAGACGAGGAGGAGGAGGAGAAGTGGAAGAGGAGGAGGAGAGATGGAGGGGGAGGAAGAGGAGGAAGAAGAAAGGGATATGGGGATGATGATGATGGTGGTGGTGATGATGATGATAATGAAGGTGATGATGGAGTTGGTGGTGATGGTGGAGAAGATGCTGAACATGGTCACCATGCATTGTCTCCACCATATCAGGCACTGCACTCAGTGCTTTAAAATTGCTATCTTCTTGATCTTCACAAAACACTATGAGATAGATATTGTTCCAAGTCCTACCCTTAACAAATAGAAGAAGGGAGATTCCAACAGTGTGGTCTCCCACTAAATCTCCGGTTCTTGGCTGAGGGAGATGCCTCTGAGCAGGTAAGAGGTAGAGAGGCAGGAACCAGATACAGGGCATCTGGGTTCTGGGTATGGAACTTTGTACCAGAATGCCACACAAGTTTCACTTGGAGCATTTCTCTGTGCTCATCAGGTCTGAGCTCTATACACATGTGGACTGCCCTCCCTCTCAATGCTTGTGTTGCATTATTGCATTAATAGGCTTCTTGTCCATAGCCCATGCTTTCTTCCACAAAACACCTTCCTCTAGAGTATAAATTGCATTCTTCACCCAAACACAAAACCCAGGGGACCTGCAGCTAATAGGTGACTGATGAGTGGCAAAAAAAAAAAAAAAAAAAAAAAAAAAGAAGTTGGTGTCCATGCCACAAGGGGACCAACCTTGTGACAAGGGGACTGACCCTGTGGTGCAGTTCATACTTCAGAGCTCCCCATGGGCACAAACATAAGCTAGACTCCCCTATGTTTACACGCTTGTTCACCTCCTTCAAATACCCTCTCCTTGTTTTCCTCCCTCTTCTCCACATTTCTCTCTTGATAAATCATTTGCCCATGTATCTCTATCCCAGCCTCTGTTCCTTGAGACCTCCACCCTGAGATATACCATGAGGCAGGGTGACTGCAGAAGGGCTTAGGGCAAGGCTTCTGTCCGGTGCTTATTTGCTTGTGAGGAAATACATCTATCTCTAACGCACTACAGACAATGGTTGAGACAAATGGACAATCTCTGGGCCCTACTGAACAATCTGGAAGAAACTTCTAGTTTTCCCCAGGCTTGCTTCTTAAATCGCTGTTGTTTTGGGCTTAAAGGGAAAGGCAGGTGGCCCTTAGTAGCAGAGTTGGGTGGATGGGATAGGCCAAGCAGAGGCTTAACAAAAGGAAGTCAATTTTGGTTCACCTAGAAGAGTTCACTGGAGGGATCATTGTTTTTAAGTCTTAAAGAAGGAAATGAGCATTGCATGTGCTGATGAGGGCTGTGTCCGGGAAGCCACAGCTCATAAACATTCAACTTTAACAACGATGCTATTTTGGAGACCTTAGAAATAATAATCAAACCCATTTCCTAAACTTATGAAATTCCAGTCTGTATAAAATCCACATTATTTTACTGAAACTCTCAAAAATTATCTATGTGATACATGTTTTTATTCCAATTACCTGGATGGAAAACTGGGTTCAGGGAGAGTTATTTACGCACAGAGGATGAGCTATAAAGCATGTTCTCTCTGATCCTAAATTCAGTATAGTTATTTGCTTCTATGTCAAAGATCAATACCTTAGCATCAGTTTTTTGTTTGTTTTGTTTTGTCCTGTTTCTGCAATGCAGACACTTACTATGTAAGTGGGAAAAAATGGCTCCCATGAATGGGGCTCAGTGGCAGCAGGATCATGCCCAGGCTGGCATTAACAAAGTCCTAAAAGACAGTGCAGTGACGGCTATACCTAAAGAAGTTATGACCTCCCACATCATTTCAACGGAACTATCCAGGTACATTTGTGTACAATGTTGTGTACAATGTGCACAATGTACAATATTAATAGTACTTGTGCTCTAAATTTCTCTAATTCCTTCGATTTTACATGTCACTTAGTAGATGCCCATTCTTTGTGAATTGACGTGCAAGAAGAAATAACAAATTCTAGACCAACGGCACCCGCACAGATGGTTAGAAACTATGGCGGAACTTGGAGCCCAATCCACACAATTTACATGAGAAATTGGTGTGTTGTTTGTGGGCAGGGGAGCAGACAGTAGCAGTCTAGTCTTAGGACGAATAAGGGATGCTTACAATGACAAGTGCCTGTCCAGTGGGAACAGGCTGGTGGGCGGAAGGGGTGTGGAGCCGGAAGCAGGGAAAAGTATCCACGGGGAGAAGATATAGTAGTGTGGCTTGTTCACTCATGAGTACACTTGCTCCTAGTGTACAAGGGATTTAGTGTCTTTTCTGCATATAACTACCTGCACACTTACTGCGTCCGGATATGTAATTGGCCCAGAGATGAGCAAGTCCCGCTCTCCAGGTGACTCGGATCTCTTAGATTCCTCTCCACAGACAGGATGATGAGGGTGATTTTATGACAACAGAAGCAGCAACCACAACACAGCCATAGTTCAGATGCTTCCCAGTTCCCGGGGGTGCTTTTCCACGTGGGACGTGACACTGACATGTCTGTAGACGATACTGCTGACAGAAGGTCCCTTTGGTTTGGAAACAAAAGAAAGGAAATAACTTATTTTTCGAGGACTTCTTCTGTGCGTAGCACGATGCTTGGCACTCTGAATATGTGCTCTTATTTAATCCTCATAGCTGCCCCTGCAGCTCTAATGTGGAGCCTCCACCAAGAAAATGAAGCTCAGAGGAGTTAATTGTCTTGCCTAGAGTTGCCTAGAATTGCCTAGAGTTGCCCAGTGAATTGCCAGCAGAGGCTGATTCAGGTCACTATGAATTAGAGCTTCACCTGCACAGGGAAAGCCAACTCCTCATGGTCACCCAACAAAAATGGAAGCGGGACAGAATCCCAGCCATGTTCTCAAGATATTGCTTGGGTCAGTCAGCCTCTCCATTTCCTTCCTGTCTCCCCACCTTTGTAACAGAATGTCACTTTTCCTCCAACACAATCAAGTGATTATTTATAAAGCAACCCCCAGACAGGTCATTGCAAATCACCAGTTCACAAGCTGATGAACATTGTCCAGAGCCCCGGGACTCCAACCAACCAACCCCTCAATTGTTCTTTTTAACTTATAATGAATCCTATACCTCTTCATAGAGTTATAGAAAATAATTTAGAGGAAAAACTAAACTCTAAAAGAAATATGTATTCTAAAGTGATTTTATTAATAACAGATCCAAATTAGAAAGAGCTCCTGTATCCAACACAAAAACATCAAAAAGAATCACATCATCCATATTAAACTAAAATGCAATCTATTATAACAAGGATCCCACCAAAAAAGAGAACTACAGACCAATATCCTTGATGAACACAGACGCAAAAATTCTCGCCAAAATACTAGCCAATAAGATTCAACAGTACATTAAAAGGATTATTCACCACGATCAAGTGGGATTTATTCCAGGGCTGCAGGGTTGGTTCAACATCCGCAAATCAATCAATGTGATAGAACACATTAATAAAAGAAAGAACAAGAACCATATGATACTCTCAATAGATGCTGAAAAAGCATTTGACAAAGTACAGCATCCCTTCCTGATCAAAACTCTTCAAAGTGTAGGGATAGAGGGCACATACCTCAATATTATCAAAGCCATCTATGAAAAACCCACCGCAAATATTCTCAATGGAGAAAAACTGAAAGCTTTTCCATTAAGGTCAGGAACACGGCAGGGATGTCCATTATCACCACTGCTATTCAACATAGTATTAGAAGTCCTAGCCTCAGCAATCAGACAACAAAAAGAAATTAAAGGCATCCAAATTGGTAAAGAAGAAGTCAAACTATCACTCTTCGCAGATGATATGATACTATATGTGGAAAACCCAAAAGACTCCACTCCAAAACTGCTAGAACTTGTACAGGAATTCAGTAAAGTGTCAGGATATAAAATCAATGCACAGAAATCAGTTGCATTTCTGTACACCAACAACAAGACTGAAGAAAGAGAAATTAAGGAGTCAATCCCATTCACAATTGTACCCAAAACTATAAGATACCTAGGAATAAACCTAACCAAAGAGACTAAGAATCTATACACAGAAAATTATAAAGTACTCATGAAAGAAATTGAGGAAGACACAAAAAAATGGAAAAATGTTCCATGCTCCTGGATTGGAAGAATAAATATTGTGAAAATGTCTATGCTACCTAAAGCAATCTACACATTTAATGCAATCCCTATCAAAATACCATCCATTTTTTTCAAAGAAATGGAACAAATAATCCTAAAATTTATATGGAACCAGAAAAGACCTCGAATAGCCAAAAGAATATTGAAGAACAAAGTCAAAGTTGGTGGCATCACAATTCCGGACTTCAAGCTCTATTACAAAGCTGTCATCATCAAGACAGCATGGTACTGGCACAAAAACAGACACATAGACCAGTGGAACAGAATAGAGAGCCCAGAAATCGACCCTCAACTCTATGGTCAACTAATCTTCGACAAAGCAGGAAAGAATGTCCAATGGAAAAAAGACAGCCTCTTCAATAAATGGTGCTGGGAAAATTGGACAGCCACATGCAGAAAAATGAAATTGGACCACTTCCTTACACCACACACGAAAATAGACTCCAAATGGATGAAGGACCTCAATGTGAGAAAGGAATCCATCAAAATCCTTGAGGAGAACGCAGGCAGCAACCTCTTCGACCTCAGCCGCAGCAACATCTTCCTAGGAACAACGGCAAAGGCAAGGGAAGCAAGGGCGAAAATGAACTATTGGGATTTCATCAAGATCAAAAGCTTTTGCATAGCAAAGGAAACAGTTAACAAAACCAAAAGACAGCTGACAGAATGGGAGAAGATATTTGCAAACGACATATCAGATAAAGGGCTAGTATCCAAAATCTATAAGGAACTTAGCAAACTCAATACCCAAAGAACAAACAATCCAATCAAGAAATGGGCAGAGGACATGAACAGACATTTCTGCAAAGAAGACATCCAGATGGCCAACAGACACATGAAAAAGTGCTCCACGTCACTCGGCATCAGGGAAATACAAATCAAAACCACAATGAGATATCACCTCACACCAGTCAGAATGGCTAAAATTAACAAGTCAGGAAATGACAGATGCTGGAGAGGATGTGGAGAAAGGGGAACCCTCCTCCACTGTTGGTGGGAATGCAAGCTGGTGCAACCACTCTGGAAAACAGCATGGAGGTTCCTCAAAATGTTGAAAATAGAACTACCCTATGACCCAGCAATTGCACTACTGGGTATTTACCCTAAAGATACAAACATAGTGATCCGAAGGGGCACGTGTACCCGAATGTTTATAGCAGCAATGTCTACAATAGCCAGACTATGGAAAGAACCTAGATGTCCATCAACAGATGAATGGATCAAGAAGATGTGGTATATATACACAATGGAATACTATGCAGCCATCAAAAGAAATGAAATCTTGCCATTTGCGACGACGTGGATGGAACTAGAGCGTATCATGCTTAGTGAAATAAGTCAATCAGAGAAAGACAACTATCATATGATCTCCCTGATATGAGGACATGGAGAAGCAACATGGGGGGGTAGGGGGATAGGAGAAGAATCAATGAAACAAGATGGGATTGGGAGGGAGACAAACCATAAATGACTCTTAATCTCACAAAACAAACTGGGGGTTGCTGGGGGGAGGTGGGATTGGGAGAGGGGGAGCGGGCTATGGACATTGGGGAGGGGAGGCGAACCATAAGAGACTATGGACTCTGAAAAACAACCTGAGGGTTTTGAAGGGTCAGGGGTGGGAGGTTGGGGGAACAGGTGGTGGGTGATGGGGAGGGCACGTTTTGCATGGAGCACTGGGTGTCGTGCAAAAAGAATGAATACTGTTACGCTGAAAAAAAAAATAAATAAATAAATAAAATCTCCATTAAAAAAAAAATGCAATCTATTATAAAACGAAAGATTACCTCTCATGGAGATCTATGAAAATAAAACCAGTGTTGAGCTACAAAACAGAAATCAAAGATGTAATGACCTTTTAAAAGGAAGGTGCAAAATTTACATTATTGTGAGATTTTTATTACTATATTTGTTGCAAGTTCTACCTCAAAAATCCAAAAGAAAAGAAAATCCAGTTTTACATGAGCTGGAGAACTTGCAGAATTAATCACAATTAAGTAATATGACCATTTCAAAAGAAATACTCTAAGCTTCCATAGCTTTACTATATATTCACCAATTTCATTAAGAAAATCTCATAGAATAATGATCTCAAAGTCAGAAAGTATATATAATCTGTCCCTAGTATATACAGTGCTTATATGGAGAACACTGTACAAATTTATTAATAAAAAAAAAGGTGGGGAGGGGTGCCTGGGTGGTTCAGTTGGTTAAGTGGCTGACTCTTGGTTTCAGCTCAGATCCTGATCTCAGCTGCAGTTATTCTGGGTGGGCCTGACCTAATCAGGTGAGACCTTAAAAGTGACTGAGTCTTTCCTAAAGGTTCAAAGTGTGAGAGGCATTGAAGAGGGGCCCACATAGCAGGGGCATGAGGGCAGTCGGTAGGAGCTGAGAGTCCCCAGTCAGCCAGCAGTGAGCAAGAACACAGAGATGTCAGTCCTACATTAGGGATTGGGCTTTGCCAACAATCTGAAGGAGTTGGAAGCTAACGTTTTCCTGCAAGCCTCTGATAAGGACACAGCCATTGCCACCTTGACTGCAAGCTTGTCTCCTCAGCAGGGGACCGAAATATACTGTGCTTGGACTTCTTATCTATAGAACTGCAAGCTAATGATGGGGCACTGTCCTAAGTCACTGTGTTTGTAGAATTTATAACACAGAAATCAAAAGCTAATGCAGTGGGGAAGGAGAGACAATTCAGCAATATTATCAGGAGAGTTTATTAGCTACTTGGGGAATGTAAGTATGGATTTCTGTAAAATACTTGGTAGCAGAATAAATTCCAGATGGACTAAATAATTGGATAGGGAAAAGTGAAACCCTGTATTATCTAAGTAAACACTTCAATGATCTGAGGACAGAAGCATAATTTTGGAGCACAAAATGACAGAAAGAAAAATTCCAATACAATAGATTGGAATATGCAAAAAGTAAAACTTCTTTAGGAGAAAATAGCAACCCAAATCTGTGGAAATTTTTGCTCAGAGATAACAGACAAAAATTTGTTATCTTTCCTAGGTAAAGAATACAGAAAAGTATATTAAATATTTGTAAGTGTCTATGTTTCTGTGTGTGTGTATTCATACAAATATAGAAGGAAAACACCATCAGCAAAACATCCTCATCAAATATCTCTGGATGATAAAATTCTGAGTGACTTTAAAATTTTGTTGATGTTGGGGCGCCTGGGTGGCTCAGTGGTTTAAGCCTCTGCCTTCGGCTCAGGTCATGATCTCAGGGTCCTGGGATCGAGCCCCGCATTGGGCTCCCTGCTCAGTGGGGAGCCTGTTTCTCCCTCTCTTTCTCTGCCTGCCTCTCTGCCTACTTGTGACCTCTCTCTCTGTCAAATAAATAAGTAAAATATTAAAACACACACACACACACAAAATTTGTTGGCGTATTATATTTCTAGTCCATGTACAATTTCCAAATAGTTTCTGTATTAATGTCATGGATATATAAAAATAACAAATATATAACATTTCAATGTATAACTACAATGGAATAGAATGTAATGCACCAGGATTAATTATATTTTGTAATGTTTTTATAAATATTTAAGTGCTAAAGATCATGGGAAATATTAGAACATCCCTGTCTAGGTATATGTGGAAACATTGCAAGCATAGATGGTGAAGACGAGAAGATGTTGTATTATCATTAAAATAGATGTGTGAGGATAGTGGAAACAGGGACAACTAAAAATGTCTTGTTTAGACTTTTTGGATTCAATATTTGTCTGTATCTACTATAAGTGAATAGAGAGAGTGATGATAGATTGATACACAGGTAGGTAAGTAGAAGGATGGTAGATAGATACATACATCCAAAACTTGTCGACTGCATTAGTATTTCTAAGCTTTCTGTAACAAATGACTACAGTGTTGGAGGCTTAAAGGAAAGAAATGGGTGGTGAAATTCTCAGATTAAGGCAACAGCAGGTTTGATTCTTTGGAAGAGTCTCTCCTAGGTTTGCAGATGGGCATCTCCTTTCCTTTCTCTCCTCCCCTTCCTTCCTTCCTTCCTTCCTTCCTTCCTTCCTTCCTTCCTTCCTTCCTTTCTTTTTTCCCCTCCTTCCTCCCTCCCTCCCTCCCTCTTTCTCTCCCTCCCTCTTTCTTTCTTCCTTTCTTTCTTTCTTTCTTTCTCTCTCTTCCTTACATCCATCTATCTTTCTTTCTTTCTTTCTTTCATCTTTCTAGAATTTATTTGTTTTTTCAAGACAAAGAGAGAGAGAAAATACTGGTTCACAAGTGTGGGGGAGGAGCAGAGAGAGAAGGAGAAGCAGACTCCCCATTGAGCAGGGAGCCCAATGCACTCCTGAACTCCAGGACTCTGGGATCATGACCTGAACTGAAGGAAGATGTTTAGCTGACTGAGTCAACCAGGCACCCCTCATCCCTCTGTTTTTTCATACTGTCTTCTGTGTGTGTTTCCTTCTATAAGGATACCAGTCATATTGCGTCAGGGCCCACCCTCATGGCCTCATTTTTAACTTAACCACCTCCTTAAAGACCTATCTCTAAATGCAGTCACAGTCTATGGTACCTGGAGTTAGGCCTTCAACCTATGAATTTGAAGAAAGATGAAATTCAGCCATTAACATTATGCAAAAATATCTCTTCTCAAGTGAGACCGTAACACTCAACTTGTATGTTGTCCTTTTTTAAGGTGTGGCCTTTGCAAAATTACTTAGCAATTATCACTATTAACATTAGTTTGACTCTTTCAAGCTTGATTTTGCTAAAGGGGTAATTATCTCTGTGGCCTCATGTATTAGGAGGATTCCGCGAGATGATGGCCAGGAGGGTCAAGTGCAGCACCTGGAAGGTGGGGCCTCCAAGGAGGCATGCTCCTTCCTTCCCCTGACACTCCATTGTGGATTCCGTGTTTCTCAGGTTTTTCCACGCAAGTCCTCTAGCAGCAGGGAAGACAGAATGTGAGACAAAACCCAAAGAGGCCTTCAACAATGTTTTTCTTATATTTCCTTAAAAATAACAAAAATGTTGACCTTTTTCACAATAGATCCATATTTATTAAAATAGAAAATTTCAACTCTTTGTGATGTCAGCTTGCTCTGGGAAAACATGCCACGGCTACTTCGTGCCCTTCATGAGCCTAGAACTCTATACCCTGCGTGCAGGGTCTTGGTTTGAGCCACAGGTTCTGGGAGAGGTAAGACCCAGCGTTTTCCCCTGGTTCTGGAATTTCTCATAGCATGTCTTTAGAAGGGGAACAAGATAGAAAATCAAACAGTAGACTGGTGTTACAAAATCGCTGGAAGAAAAGTGAAAAACAAAAAAACAGACAAATATAAAAATGGGCAGGCAGCAATGCCAGAAGGACAAATAACAGATGGACAAACAGAATTACAGAGCTAATGCCAAGGACTTAGAAGAGGCAGTAGCTGAGTTGGACAACATTATTGGATATATTCAGAAGCAGCCAGCATGCGTCCTTGTAGGGCCATGCCTAAAGACAAGTGAGGGAGCACAAGAATGTTCTGATAAAAATGTATGTCCCTGCCTCCTGTATTTATTGTGTTGGAATAGAACTCAGAGGGCAGGGATTCCTGCTTAAGTATTGGAAAGAGGAGTCAGTCTTGAAGATTAACCTGCAGTGGGATTTTCCACAAGGGATCCTAAACATCTGTTTCATCCAAAGGCAACCCTGATAGGGTGTGTTCATGACCCTTATGCGTCACTGATGACCATCACTGAGCCCAGACCAACAACATGCTATTCTTAGCAAATGAGACCAATGAAACACTCACACCAGAAGCCCTTTGTTATTTTTGGAATGTAGTTCATCAGTATTTGTTCATATAAACAAAGAATTTGCTCTCCCTTCAAGAACAGGTTCCATTAACTGACTCAAAGTGCCTGGTAATGAATAAGTTCACCTCACTACTGGGGGGCAAGCTGAATAGAAGTATCATTTTCCATGTTATTGAAGTGAAACCAGCTAAGAGAAGAGCCAATGACTCACAGTTAACTGTCTTGAATACCATGAATTCATACATAAAGTGTGCATGGAGTAAATGCTTACCTGTGTAAAGGGTGGCCTCAGGTTCCTTCCAGAACCAAGATTAAACCAAGATCTCATACAAGGAAAATCAAAAGACATAGATACCATAGGACTGATTAGACCAACAGTTGACTCACAGTCTTTGTGGGTCCCTCCAGTAAAGAATTGTTTTTATATTTTTAAAGGTCTGTACAGATAAAGAAGTAGACACACACACACACACACACACACACACACACACACACACACACACAGATAGAGAGGGGGGCGGAAGAGAGACATAAGAGTATGAGACAGAGGCCAACTGAGTCCTCAAAAGCTATAACATGTATCACCTGGCCCTAATACAAATCTCCCAGATCCCAGCTTGGATTGGATGATATCTAGAGTAGTGATTATGAACTGTTTATGAGATTGGCATTGCCCGCCTTGGTGGTAAGTCTCCTTGGTCACTGTGAAGAGAAGAGAAGAGAAGATTCTTAAAACATGCTATCATCACAAGTAGTATTCTTTTATTATCTTATGAGTACTTGTGACAAACAAGGACTTTAAATATGTTAATCTACTAAATTATCCAACTCTTTTTTTTAATTTAAAATATTTTTTTTATTTTTTTATTTGTTTATTTACAGCATAACAGTGTTCATTGTTTTGGCATCACACCCAGTGCTCCATGCAGTACGTGCCCTCCCTATTACCTACCACCTGGTTCCTCAACCTCCCACCCCCCCGCCCCTTCAAAACCCTCTGGTTGTTTTTCAGAGTCCATAGTATCCAACTCTTTTTGATAAATACTCTATTTCTACCATTTTGAGTGGAAACAATTGAGCAAGATAGAGATTACACGGCTTTCCCTCAAACATGTAGCCAGGACATGGTAGGGACCAGAATTTGAACTCTTTTAAATCTGAATTGGTTGAAGCAGTCTGTATTTATAGACATATAAATAGAGATGTTAGGATAGATAAACATATCCTGCAATAATAAATCACAATTTTGAGTGGCTATTAATACAGAGCAGTTATTTATTACATAAACATTTGTGCTCATGCTATGTGTTCACAGAGGGTTGGCCGTGACTCTACTCCAGGTGCTCATTTCTGGAACCCAGGATGATGATGTAGCTTCTATCTATCACTGGCCATGTAGCAGAGGGAAAAGAGAGAAAACCCTGTGTTGGTTCTTACAACTTCTGCCTGGACATGATGTCCCTTGGGAGGGACAGTGACTACCTGAGATCTGCTTCACTGTCTCCTATAGAACACTGAACAGGTCTCCCAGTCAGGCCCCAGTATCCTAGGACTTCAGCTGGAAGCCCTCAGACCACTTTATAGATAACTGATTCCTCTTCACTGCTCCTCCCACAATTGCCCGGGACAAGGTAACGTCAGTCAATGGTAGCATCTCACTCCTTCATCCACTGGAAGCAACACTCCCCCCCCCCCAGCCATTCCTTTGTTTAAATCTGTATTAGTCAGGTTTCTCCAGGGAAACATAACCAATAGGTTTGAAATATATAAATGTAATATGTCACATATATATTATATATATGTGTGTGTAATAGGTACAATAATGGGTAATATTTATGTCATTGATAAATGAGAATACATAGAGAGAGAGAGAGGAGAATTTATTTTGAGGAATTAGCTCATGTGATTGTGGTGGCTGAAAAATCTGAAATAATCAGGTAAGTCAGAAGGCTGGAGATTGAGTAAATTGATGTTCTGGTCTTTAGTCTAAAGACTAGAAAATCAGGCAGAGTTTCTATACTGTAGCCTGGAGACATAATTCCTTCTTCTTGGGGAAACCTTGGTCTTTGGTGATTAGGGCACCTGGGTGACTCAGTTGGTTAAACAACTGTCTTTGCCTCATGATCCTGGAGTCCCAGGATCGAGTCCTGCATCGGGCTCCCTGCTTGACAGGGAGTCTGCTTCTCCCTCTGACCGTCCCCCTCCTCATGCTCTCTCTCTCTCTCTCTCTCTTTGTCTCTCATTCTCTCTCTGTCAAATAAATAAAATCTTTAAAAAAATGTTTTCAACAGGTTGGATGAGACCCACCATATTATGGAAAGTAATCTGCTTTACTTAAAATCAACCAGTTGTATATGTTAATCATATCTAATGAAAGGTTCAATAGCACATCTAGATTAATTAGTGTTTGACCAAACAACTGGGTACCACAGCCTAGTCAAGTTGACACATAGAATTAATCATAACATTCAGGATTTTTCTCAGTGTGGGAGTCCTTCCAGCAAAGCTCACATTACCTTCAGTGTCCTTAGCTCTCCATATTAGCTAACACTAGCTGTGGTGATAAACTTTCACATGTCATGATGGTTCGAGTATGCTACAATTTATTTTTTGCCATGAAGTCCAAAATAAAAGTTCTCGGTTGGTGTGTGGCTCTCCTCCAAGTGGTGATTCAGGGACCCAGTCACCTACTATCTTACGGTTTCCTACCTTTAACATACAATTTCCAAAATTCCTGTGCTTGTCTCTACTAAGCCGTCACAAGGGGAAAGAGCAAGGCAAGCTGTTGTGGGATTATTTAATGCAGCTGTATCAGTAAGGAATTGCTACATATAACCTATTGGCAAGAACACAGTCACATGATCTCACCTACCTCAAGGGAGTCTGGGAATTATAATTCAGTTTATAGGAGGAAAGATGGTGGACGGAATAGGATTGCTTCTAGCTAGTCTTTGTTTATTCCCACATGCTCCACAGTGATCTTAAATTCTAACATAGCTGTGGGAGTAAGAGATTTCAGAAAGGTACAAAGCCTTTTCTGTACCTTAGGTTTTTGTCTTATAAGTTGGAAACAAGACTCTTGCCCCTGATGGGGGGAGTCGATATATAATGGTGATGACTGTTTCCAGCACACATGAGGTGCCCAACATGTCTGTTTGGTTTTGGGAAGTTGATAAAGATCTCTGCCCTCCTGAAGGTTTAGCAAGGAAATTTCACAGTCATTTTTGCTGATTCTAGGAGGATAGGGAAAGAGTTAAATGTCTCAAGGTAAAAAATTTGCACTTTTTTAGAGCCTGCTTCCAAAGTGCCTCCAAACGTCTTTATGGCGGAAGCCTCCCAAACTGAGTCATACACCTTAGAAACCAGCTCATCTTTGTTAAAACGGGTTTCATTTCTTACTGACCCTGTCAACAGCTCTGCAAAGCTAATTTGCTAGTTCAGTGGCTCATCATCAGTTCCTCGTACATGAAACTGACAAAGGTCAACCTTGTAAAAAAAATATTTGATTTCAGACCTTAATCCAAAGAGTTGCAATATATCTCTGCTTCTCTGATTGAATTAACAAGAAATTTACCTAATTGCTTATTCCATACGGAGGAAATGGGTTTTCTGTGCTGGTCCCTATCCTTATGATACTCCTTTTGGGTGACTTTTGAGGCCCAGTTTAATTTTATGATCTGTCTATAAGCCAAATTCAACTTGTGGTCAATAACTTTTGTCCTTCTTGAACTTTTCCACCAGTCAGGTCTTTTCTAGTCAGCTGACCTGACTTTAGTTGCAACATCTACTAACTTTACAATCTTGGCCAAGTCACTTGAATTTGCTGAGTCTCTCTTTATTCCTCTATGAAATGGAGTCACAAAATTTATCTCCCACAGATTGTTTTTAGGATTTGATGAGGGTGTCTACAACAAAGTTGTTGGTCCACATTGAGTGCTACTTCATTTCTAGATGTTATTCCTGTCTTGATAGGTGTAGATCAACTCTTTTAAGTCTGTGTCACTCCATTTTGCTTTATGAGTTATGAAATCTTGTTTGTGAGCAGAAGAAACCAACACAGGCTGAAAATGAAATCGGGGTATTTGGTTTAAGGATATAGTCATGTCTCCCTGAATATCAGGGTAGAAATACAGTCTTGGAGATCCAGCTCTTGGATAAGACAAAGAACAGGATCTGTAAAGCTCAGGGAATGGTCCTTTGGTGTCGTATCTCCTCTTCTCTTTATTAAATCCAACTTCTTTTATATCTGCTTTTATATCAGATATACTTTCTTACTTCCACCTGGTGGAAGATATCCAAATCACAGCTCTGGATTCTTAATGATATTTTTGTTATTGTTGTTGTTAGGAACTCATCTTGTGTGAAATGTACTGATGAATTTCAGTTCCAAAGTTGATTGGCCCAGCTTGTGTCATCTGTCCACACCTGGCCCCATCCACACCTGGGTCATTTATAAATATGGATGCTGAAGTACCTACTCTGCATATAAGGAATGTCATTAAGGGGGCACTGTGAATTGAAAAGACACCACAGAGTATGTCTATTACAGTGGGAGTTTCAGGAGTTTATTTTTATCCTAAATAAAATAGATGGGGGAAAATGGAATTTTTCCTCCTTCCCTTTTGTTTAGAATTCCAAAGAGAGGAAGAAACAATCCTAGTTTCTGTTACAAGTCATTACAGAATGGACAAACTAGGATTGTGGAAGTAAATGGACCACATGGGTGAGCATACTGAAAGCATCATCTGGAAGCCACTGGAAGCTTCTGGAAGCTTTAACACTGAGGCCAGCACAGGGAAAGTGTCCTTCACAGAAAATATACTGTGGCAGAATGTGAGAATTTGGCACCCAAATTCATCTTTAATACTCTATCTCCAGTGAAATAGATGACAAATTCTTCTGAGTAAGATGGGTGGGCCACTCTGTATCCATAGCCCAGGAGGTCCTTGGCAGAGATATGGGAACTGCTGCCTTGACCAATGATGAGCCTTCCACAAAGTTTTCCCAAACAAAAATGCCTTCACACTTGCTAAATTAATTGAGGGCTTTTTTCCCCCTCTTTCCTATAAGAGGAACTTCAATCCCATTTATGTGTGATACATAATGTTACAGACACCAAATTTCAAATATGTGTTTTCTTTCTTCATATTTTAAAGCATAGTTTTTATTAGAGAAATAAAAAGAAAAAAGTTTAAACTTGAGTTCCCTTGGCAAAAGAGAGCATTTTACAGATATTTCTTGATGAAAACTAAAATAGGTGATGGATACATAGATAAACATATATAACAATATTTACTTTTAGACAATGGATGGACCCTGATGTTTTAGAGTATACAACTTTTATTTGCCTTTAATTAGACAACTGCTTTACAGATATTTTCTTCTCGAAATACATTTCATATGTTATTTAATAATTACAAGTCCATTAGGTAGAGAATAGTATTCTTATTATACATATTTAAAAATATTGAGGTAAGGAATTTCAGGTAATTTGTCTGAGATCTGGTAACTTACCAGAGGTAATCTAAGATGTGAAACTATTCTATTGGACAGTGAGGAAGGGGAGGTGGGGGGTTGGTTCAAGGATACATGCTCCCTAAGGTAATAAAATAATTGACCACTGTATTATAAGAATATCAAGGTTATTTATAAGTACAAAACATCTTTCCAGACTGTTCCCAAAGACCCTAAACAGAAGTCTTTTTTACAATAGAAAATGAAACCCAACTTTGATTCATGACCAGGGCAAGTAAGAGATACCAGATGCACCATCACAAATAAAATGAATAAAAATAAAATAAAATATATAAATCAACAGTTTTCAATACTAGACATGAGATCATGATGGACAGGGAACTCTGAGATATGCAAAGCAAGTGAGATGTAGCCTGAGTTAATCCCAGTTTATTGCTTAGAGAGTTTCCAGGCCATGGCAGAGGGAGAAGGAACATGTCAGAGCTTGGCAGTCTTCCTGACTTGAAGGAATATTGGTGGGAGGCCAAGGTGGAGAAACTACATGGGGCAGAGTATCAGAGAGCAGAGAGCTGCACAGAGAGTTCAGAGATCCATAACAGTGTCCTCACATACACAGCTGAAGACAGTTCATCGAATGCCTGTGAAGAATCTGAACAAGACAGGGAAAGAATAACCAAGAATGATCAGAGGAAATAAGCCCTAGAACTCACACGGGGCTGAGAAGAGGGTTTGTTCCCATTGGCTGGAGCGGAGAACCTCATAATTCATGGGACATCAGGAAGAGTCATCAGGTTTTTCCCTTAGCAGTAGGGCCAAAATTAGACAAAGTCTAGATGTTATTCTGGTCTTGCCTCAATAAAGCTTAAAAGCAAGGTCTAAAAGAATCAAAGTTGTTTCCAAGTAACTTAACTACATCACAGAATAACACTTAATATTTATGAGAATATAAAATATCCATCACTCAACAAGGCAAAATTAATAGTCTCTGGCATCTAATAAAATATTACCAGGCATTCAAAGGAGAAGGAAAATGTGAGTCTTAATGAGGAGAAAAATCAATTGATTGAAACAGATTTAGAAATGACATAACTGATAGAATTAGTAGACAGGATATTAAAACAATTATTATAATTGTTTTTCACTGATTTCATAAGTTTAATGGTCTAGAGCAAAAAAAAGAGCATGTTAAGATATGGGCCATATGAAAAAGAAAAGGATCAAAATAAAACAACTGGAGATGAAAACTATACCACCTCGGATGAAAAATATGTTGCATGATATTAACAGATCAGATGTTGCAGAAGAAAAGATTAGTAAGAGTGAAGATGTAACCATAGGAAATTTCCAAAAGAAGACACGAAAAGAAAGCAGACAGAAAAAAAAAAAAAAGAATATTGGCAATCTGTGGGATAACTTCAAATGACCTAAATATATATGCAATTGGAGTCTTAGAAGAAAAGAGCATAAGAATAGTCAGAAAACTAACAACTGAAATTTTTAAAAATTTATACTATAATTCTATAGATCCAAGAATCTCAATGAGCTCCAAGGAAAAGGAATCAAAACCAGAAATTAGAAGGAATAAGAAGAGAATTAGAAATTAGAAGGTCTACGCGGGGGGAGGGGCCGGCTCACGGCAAGCGGCGGAGGAACGGAGCACAAAATCAGGACTTTTAAAAGTCTGTTCCACTGAGGGACATTGCTCCAGGGGCTAAACCGGGGTGAAGCCCACGCGGGGCCAGCGTGGCCCCAGGCCCCGCAAGGTCACAGAAGGATCGGGGGTGTCAGAGTGTCGGAGAGCTCGCAGGTATTAGAACGGAGAAACCGGCTGCAAAGACAGAGCCGAGGACTGAACTCTCAGCTCGGGGTTACCTTGAACTGGTCGCGGGCTGGGTGAGCTCGGAGCGCGGCTAGAGGCTGGGGATACGGGAGTGATTGGGTGCTGTCCTCTGGGGGAGCACTGAGGAGTGGGGCCCCAGGCTCTCGGCTCCTCCGGGCCGGAGACTGGGAGGCCGCCATTTTCATTCCCGTCCTCCGGAACTCTACGGAAAGCGTTCAGGGAACAGAAGCTCCCAAAAGCGAACCCGAGCCGATTACTTAGTCCGGCTGCCGGTAAGGGCGGTGCAATCCCGCCTCGGGCAAAGACACTTGAGAGTCACTACAACAGGCCCCTCCCCCAGAAGATCAACAAAATATCCAGCCAGGACGAAGTTCATCTATCAAGGAGAAAGCAGATTCAATTCCTAAGACAGCAGAGCAATTCCAGAGGAGGAGAAAGCAAAGCACGGAACTCATGGCTTTCTCCCCATGATTCTTTAGTCTTGCGGCTACTTCAATTTTTTTTTTCTTTTTTCAATTTTTTATTTTTTTTTCTTTTTTCAATTTTTTTTCTTTTTTCTTTTTTCTTCTTCTGCTAAATTTTTTTAAAAACTTTTACCCTTTTCTTTTTTAATGTTTTTTGACTAGTTCATCTAAATATATATATTTTTTCTTTCTTTTTTATATTTTTTTATTTGTTTTATTTTTTAAATTTTTTTCTTTTTTTTTTTTTCTTTTTTTTTCAGAACCTGTTTTTTATCCCCTTCCCCCCCCCCCACAATTTGGGGTCTCTTCTGATTTGGTTACAGCGCATTTTTCCGGGGTCTTTGCCACCCTATTAGTAGTTTATTTGCTCCTTCATATCCTCTTATCTGGACAAAATGACAAGGCGGAAAAAATCACCACAAACAAAAGAACAAGAGACAGTACCGAAGGCTAGGGACCTAATCAACACAGACATTGGTACTATGTCAGATCAAGAGTTCAGAATGACGATTCTGAACATTCTAGCCGGGCTCGAAAAAGGCATGGAAGATATTAGAGAAACCCTCTCTGGAGATATTAAAGCCCTTTCTGGAGAAATTAAAGAACTAAAATCTAACCAAGTTGAAATCAAAAAAGCTATTAATGAGGTGCAATAAAAAATGGAGGCTCTCACTGCTAGGATCAATGAGGCAGAAGAAAGAATTAGTGATATAGAAGACCAAATGACAGAGAATAAGGAAGCCGAGCAAAAGAGGGACAAACAGCTACTGGACCATGAGGGGAGAATTCGAGAGATAAGTGACACCATAAGACGAAACAACATTAGAATAATTGGGATTCCAGAAGAAGAAGAAACAGAGAGGGGAGCAGAGGGTCTATTGGAGAGAATCATTGGAGAGAATTTCCCTAATATGGCAAAGGGAACAAGCATTAAAATCCAGGAGATGCAGAGAACCCCCCTCAAAGTCAACAAGAATAGGTCCACACCCCGTCACCTAATAGTAAAATTTACAAGTCTTAGTGACAAAGAGAAAATCCTGAAAGCAGCCCGAGAAAAGAAATCAGTAACATACAATGGTAAAAATATTAGATTGGCGGCAGACTTATCCACAGAGACCTGGCAGGCCAGAAAGAGCTGGCATGATATATTCAGAGCACTCAACGAGAAAAACATGCAGCCAAGAATACTCTATCCAGCTAGGCTATCATTGAAAATAGAAGGAGAGATAAAAAGCTTCCAGGACAAACAAAACTGAAAGAATCTGCAAACACCAAACCAGCTCTCCAGGAAATATTGAAAGGGGTCCTCTAAGCAAAGAGAGAGCCTAAGAGTAGTAGATCAGAAAGGTACAGAGACAATATACAGTAACAGTCACCTTACAGGCTACTAATGGCACTAAATTCATATCTCTCAATAGTTACCCTGAATGTTAATGGGCTAAATGCCCCAATCAAAAGACACAGGGTATCAGAATGGATAAAAAAACAAAACCCATCAGTATGTTGCCTACAAGAAACTCATTTTAGACGCGAAGACACCTCCAGATTTAAAGTGAGGGGGTGGAAAACAATTTACCATGCTAATGGGCATCAGAAGAAAGCTGGGGTGGCAATCCTTATATCAGATCAATTAGATTTTAAGCCAAAGACTATAATAAGAGATGAGGAAGGACACTATATCCTACTCAAAGGGTCTGTCCAACAAGAAGATCTAACCATTTTAAATATCTATGCCCCTAACGTGGGAGCAGCCAACTATATCAACCAATTAATAACAAAATCAAAGAAACACATCAATAATAATACAATAATAGTAGGGGACTTGAACACTCCCCTCACTGAAATGGACAGATCATCCAAGCAAAAGATCAACAAGGAAATAAAGGCCTTAAGTGACACACTGGAACAGATGGACATCACAGATATATTCAGAACATTTCATCCCAAAGCAACAGAATACACATTCTTCTCTAGTGCACATGGAACCTTCTCCAGAATAGATCACATCCTGGGTCACAAATCAGGTCTCAACCGGTATCAAAAGATTAGGATTATTCCCTGCATATTTTCAGACCACAATGTTCTGAAGCTAGAACTCAATCACAAGACGAAAGCTGGAAAGAACCCAAATACATGGAGACTAAACAGCATCCTTCTAAAGAATGAATGGGTCAACCAGGAAATTAAAGAAGAATTGAAAAAATTCATGGAAACAAATGATAATGAAAACACAACAGTTCAAAATCTGTGGGACACAGCAAAGGCAGTCCTGAGAGGAAAATATATAGCGGTACAAGCCTTTCTCAAGAAACAAGAAAGGTCTCAAGTACACAACCTAACCCTACGCGTAAAGGAGCTGGAGAAAGAACAAGAAAGAAACCCTAAACCCAGCAGGAGAAGAGAAATCATAAAGATCAGAGCAGAAATCAATGAAATAGAAACCAAAAAAACAATAGAAAAAATCAATGAAACTAGGAGCTGGTTCTTTGAAAGAATCAATAGGATTGATAAACCCCTGGCCAGACTCATCAAAAAGAAAAGAGAAAGGACCCAAATCAATAAAATCATGAATGAAAGAGGAGAGATCACAACTAACACCAAAGAAATACAGACAATTATAAGAACATACTATGAGCAACTCTACGCCAACAAATTGGCCAATCTGGAAGAAATGGATGCATTCCTAGAGACATATAAACTACCACAACTGAACCAGGAAGAAATAGAAAACCTGAACAGGCCCATAACCAGTAAGGAGATTGAAACAGTCATCAAAAATCTCCAAACAAACAAAAGCCCAGGGCCAGACGGCTTCCCAGGGGAATTCTACCAAACATTTAAAGAAGAACTCATTCCTATTCTCCTGAAACTGTTCCAAAAAATAGAAATGGAAGGAAAACTTCCAAACTCATTCTATGAGGCCAGCATCACCTTGATCCCAAAACCAGACAAGGATCCCACCAAAAAAGAGAACTACAGACCAATATCCTTGATGAACACAGACGCAAAAATTCTCGCCAAAATACTAGCCAATAGGATTCAACAGTACATTAAAAGGATTATTCACCACGATCAAGTGGGATTTATTCCAGGGCTGCAGGGTTGGTTCAACATCCGCAAATCAATCAATGTGATAGAACACATTAATAAAAGAAAGAACAAGAACCATATGATACTCTCAATAGATGCTGAAAAAGCATTTGACAAAGTACAGCATCCCTTCCTGATCAAAACTCTTCAAAGTGTAGGGATAGAGGGCACATACCTCAATATTATCAAAGCCATCTATGAAAAACCCACCGCAAATATCATTCTCAATGGAGAAAAACTGAAAGCTTTTCCATTAAGGTCAGGAACACGGCAGGGATGTCCATTATCACCACTGCTATTCAACATAGTATTAGAAGTCCTAGCCTCAGCAATCAGACAACAAAAAGAAATTAAAGGCATCCAAATTGGTAAAGAAGAAGTCAAACTATCACTCTTCGCAGATGATATGATACTATATGTGGAAAACCCAAAAGACTCCACTCCAAAACTGCTAGAACTTGTACAGGAATTCAGTAAAGTGTCAGGATATAAAATCAATGCACAGAAATCAGTTGCATTTCTGTACACCAACAACAAGACTGAAGAAAGAGAAATTAAGGAGTCAATCCCATTCACAATTGTACCCAAAACTATAATATACCTAGGAATAAACCTAACCAAAGAGACTAAGAATCTATACACAGAAAATTATAAAGTACTCATGAAAGAAATTGAGGAAGACACAAAGAAATGGAAAAATGTTCCATGCTCCTGGATTGGAAGAATAAATATTGTGAAAATGTCTATGCTACCTAAAGCAATCTACACATTTAATGCAATCCCTATCAAAATACCATCCATTTTTTTCAAAGAAATGGAACAAATAATCCTAAAATTTATATGGAACCAGAAAAGACCTCGAATAGCCAAAGGAATATTGAAGAACAAAGCCAAAGTTGGTGGCATCACAATTCCGGACTTCAAGCTCTATTACAAAGCTGTCATCATCAAGACAGCATGGTACTGGCACAAAAACAGACACATAGACCAGTGGAACAGAATAGAGAGCCCAGAAATCGACCCTCAACTCTATGGTCAACTAATCTTCGACAAAGCAGGAAAGAATGTCCAATGGAAAAAAGACAGCCTCTTCACTAAATGGTGCTGGGAAAATTGGACAGCCACATGCAGAAAAATGAAATTGGACCACTTCCTTACACCACACACGAAAATAGACTCCAAATGGATGAAGGACCTCAATGTGAGAAAGGAATCCATCAAAATCCTTGAGGAGAACGCATGCAGCAACCTCTTCGACCTCAGCCGCAGCAACATCTTCCTAGGAACAACGGCAAAGGCAAGGGAAGCAAGGGCGAAAATGAACTATTGGGATTTCATCAAGATCAAAAGCTTTTGCACAGCAAAGGAAACAGTTAACAAAACCAAAAGACAACTGACAGAATGGGAGAAGATATTTGCAAACGACATATCAGATAAAGGGCTAGTATCCAAAATCTATAAGGAACTTAGCAAACTCAACACCCAAAGAACAAACAATCCAATCAAGAAATGGGCAGAGGACATGAACAGACATTTCTGCAAAGAAGACATCCAGATGGCCAACAGACACATGAAAAAGTGCTCCACGTCACTCGGCATCAGGGAAATACAAATCAAAACCACAATGAGATATCACCTCACACCAGTCAGAATGGCTAAAATTAACAAGTCAGGAAATGACAGATGCTGGAGAGGATGTGGAGAAAGGGGAACCCTCCTCCACTGTTGGTGGGAATGCAAGCTGGTGCAACCACTCTGGAAAACAGCATGGAGGTTCCTCAAAATGTTGAAAATAGAACTACCCTATGACCCAGCAATTGCACTACTGGGTATTTACCCTAAAGATACAAACATAGTGATCCGAAGGGGCACGTGTACCCGAATGTTTATAGCAGCAATGTCTACAATAGCCAGACTATGGAAAGAACCTAGATGTCCATCAACAGATGAATGGATCAAGAAGATGTGGTATATATACACAATGGAATACTATGCAGCCATCAAAAGAAATGAAATCTTGCCATTTGCGACGACGTGGATGGAACTAGAGCGTATCATGCTTAGTGAAATAAGTCAATCGGAGAAAGACAACTATCATATGATCTCCCTGATATGAGGACATGGAGAAGCAACATGGGGGGGTAGGGGGATAGGAGAAGAATCAATGAAACAAGATGGGATTGGGAGGGAGACAAACCATAAATGACTCTTAATCTCACAAAACAAACTGGGGGTTGCTGTGGGGAGGTGGGATTGGGAGAGGGGGAGCGGGCTATGGACATTGGGGAGGGGAGGCGAACCATAAGAGACTATGGACTCTGAAAAACAACCTGAGGGTTTTGAAGGGTCAGGGGTGGGAGGTTGGGGGAACAGGTGGTGGGTGATGGGGAGGGCACGTTTTGCATGGAGCACTGGGTGTTGTGCAAAAAGAATGAATACTGTTACGCTGAAAAAATAAATAAAAAGGGAAAAAAAAAGAAATTAGAAGGTCTAGAATTGAATGAAAATTAGAATACAATGTATCAAGATTTGTACTATGCAGCTAAAGCAGTACTTAGAGGAAAAATTATGGCACTAAAATGTCTGTTAAAAAAAGAAGAAAGATCTCAAATTGGTGAATTCACCTTCCACCTTGAGAAACTGGAGAAGTAAAATTAAGCCCACATTAAAATAACCACACACCATAAATGGATAATATCTCAATCCAATTGATGTATACAGTCACTTTTTTTCCATCCATACACAGATAGAAACACACAATTTGGACCTATGCAGTCAAATCCTGGCCCTAGCACAACTTACATTGCATTAGGAAAATAATTCTGCTTCTTTGACCCTCATTTTCCTTCCTTATAAAGTGGGATAATGAGGCTGGATCTTGAAGACTGGTTGGGTATTCTCTAAGAACAGAACAGATATGGATAACATTCCAGACAAAGAGAAATATATGCAAAGATATCAATACTACCAGGAACATGATACCTGAGGCAGGGGTCACTCCTGTAGTTTAATATCAGTTTAATAAGTATGAACTTTAGAGGGCAGACAGAGGGGGCAGGTGGGGATGATCCTAGCCCTGACCATGGATGGCCTCACCTAGCATTCTGAAGAGAACAGAGAGCTGTCCTTGGGCACAAACTCCAGCTAGTGACATCAACAGAGTCCCATGCTTTCCAAAGACCATAACTGCAGTCTTTGGATAACTACATCACATGCTTCAACTTGTCATGAAGCCAACATGTTCACAAGGTGAATGAGAGGCTAGAGGATTTTGTTTTACATGATTCAACAAGAAAAACATAAGTTGATACACTTGTTTGTATTAGAAATCTGTTCATGACAATTCATTATATAGGCATATTGATTAAATGAATTATTTATCTTACCTTACAAAAATTCATCTGTAGACTCTCTAAATAAGCCAAAGCTCTCAGATGGGATTCTTTCTTGAAAGCATATTCCCCCGCCCCCGGAAGCATTCTTAAAGTGCTTTCAGAGCATCTTTTTCTTTTCTTTTGCTCTGATACACAGGATCCTTAAATATTATTGCTATTAAAGTATGGAAAAAATGCACACATGCATTTTGTGGAAAATCTCCAACTTGTAGAGTGCATACACACTCAGGCAAAGCACTCAATGGGTTGCTGCTCAGCCAAAATCAGTTAAGTGTAGCTAGAAATGTCAAATTCACCTGCTATCATTCCTTTCTGAAGAAAGTGACAAATGCCCATCTTGGTCACTGGAGCACAAAATTAGCCAAGTGCCCCAGGGAAGGGACAACTTGGGAAGAAATAAACAAGAGGTCAGAGACCCTGGTTCATGTGGGGAATACTAGAAATGGATAAAGGGGGAAGAAAGGTTTATTTGTAATGGAAATCATGCCATCCATGTAGCGAGGTCCCTTTGATTGCCTGGAGATCTCGGAATTTCCCCATCCTAGACACTGATGTGGAACATGGTTGAGCTGAAACTAACCTCTGACAACTCAGAACTGTTTATTTCAGGTCATCAGGGAATACATTGTGCCTTCTGCCTTGTCCACGTTCATGATCACATACAGAATGCAAAGGAGGAGGAGGGCTTCAGGGCTATGCCTTCATTTACATTCTCTGCATGAATCAGGAATTTCCACCAGCTGTGAATAACAGAGACTTAAATAATTTGGAAGTTTATTTCTTTTCCATGTATAATAAACCCAAAGGTAAATAGCCTGGGAGTAGTCTGGTAGCTCCAACATCATTAATACTTAGACTATTCTATTATTGTTCCAGCATCCTTTGCATCAGCTTCCATCATCAAGGAATCCTAAGGCCCAATATGGCTGTTGAAGCACCAGCCATTATGGCAGTATTCCAGGGAGGAGATAAATAGGACCAAACAACAACAACAGCAAAAACAAAAACAAACAAACAAAAAAGTTACTTTTAAGAAGCTTTACTGGAAGTCCCATTGAACATTTTCACTTACATCTCATTTGTGGCAACTTGTTCACATGGTCGCACTTGGGAGAGGGAGATAGACATTGACAGGAAAATCATCCTCAGCTCAGCCCTTTGGCACCTAGAATAAATACAGGATTGTCTTGAGAAAGAAGGAGAGAAAGGGTCTTGGGTATTCATTGCATTAGTCAGCTTTGAACTTTAGAGGGCAGACAGAGGGGGCAGGTGGGGATGAACTGGATAATAATAATAATAATAATAATAATTGGATAATATCTATTATTCATTGACTTTTTGACATACAACAAGTGTAGGCAAGCCCTACTGAAGGATGTAGCCTGCTTTTCTGGGGGAAAAAAATGTTTCTTATTTCTAAAATTTTCACAAAAGAGAAAACAAGTGGAGAGGAGGAAGTAAAATAACAACCATAATCCATGCCCTGAAAGAAGCACCACTATTGTTCGATGTCTTTCCTATCCCTTTTTTTTCAGTTTATTTTTTTTTAATTATCACTTGACCCATACAATAGCACACAACATTGTATTTTAACTACAAACAATATTTATGATCATGAAATTAATACTGGTTTATTAAAATCAGAAAATTAAAGAAAAGTATAACAAAGAAATGGAAAATCAGTTAGTCCGTTTCCACATGCAACAACCACTGTGAATATTCTTGAGTATTTAAATTCTGAATTGTCTTTCAATTTTTACATTGTTGATGTCATACTGTATATAAGCTGATTTTAAATTATGATCAGTACAAGAAGATTCATAGATCTTATCGGAAACATGATTGGGTATGAAGAAATACAATGATAGATACCATAACTCACTTACTCTAAGACACGTATTTTTCACCTTTTAACATCTCTGAATGGGATGCATCTTATAATTAATGGCATATCATGGTTTAATTAGCATGTTTTTTTTTTCTTAGTGGTACATAAAACAATGATACTTCTTAAGATGGATAGCAAATTAGATTTTATTAAAGCAGTAATATCTGTCACTAGATCGTTGATTAGTCATTCAAATTAACTCAAGTCATTCAGGGATTTGGTGTAAAATTTAAAGAAGCAGAAAGTTATTCAGCAAATTCCCTGGCAATAAAATGTGACACGATTTTGCTCATTGTGCCTTGGTTTTTGGAGAGAAAGAGAAAGAGAATCTAGAACAGGGTATACGGGCGACAAAGCAAGTATGGCCCCGAAAGAGTCATGTTTGGGTGGCTTGGGGTCAGACCACAAAACTTCTGAGAGGAGCCTGTGCAGTCCAGTATTTGCAGAGCCCTATCCTTCCACCACCAGTTTTCCTTTAACTTATGTGGCGTAGGGAATCACTGCCCTCAGATACTCCCCTCCTCTCCCTCTCAAGGAATCAGGCATCTCTGGCCATCGCCATATGATGCGCAGGCCCTTCCTGCACAAGACATACGTCCTTTCGCTCCATCCGCACAGAGCTCGGCCTTGGTGTCCTCGTGGGCCAGCAGCGTAAGGGAAAGTCAATCTCTTGACTTTTTCTGACTGCCAGGAAAACGTGTCTCAAGGAGAGCAGCTCTTCCATCTCAAGCCCCCAGGAAGAGGGTCAGAGCTGACCTCCAGCTGACCTCCAGCACCTTATATAGATAAAGTTTAATGTGAGAAAAATAAGATTTCGGTGCTCTTGGATCCCACAGAGGTCTGGGGGTTGTTTGCTACTGCAGCCAAACTGTCTGAAGCAAGAACTCGTCAAACCTGAGGTGGGAGGGAGTGGGGGTTGAGAGATGCACTCTAGGAGGCATATTTCTTTTTTTTTTTTTCTTTTTTTTCCCCCATTTTATTTATTTTTTTCAGCATAACAGTATTCATTGTTTTTGCATAACACCCAGTGCTCCATGCAAAACGTGCCCTCCCTATTACCCACCACCTGTTCCCCCAACCTCCCACCCCTGACCCTTCAAAACCCTCAGGTTGTTTTTCAGAGTCCATAGTCTCTTATAGTTCGCCTCCCCTCCCCAATGTCCATAGCCCCTTCCCCCTCTCCCAATCCCACCTCCCCCCAGCAACCCCCAGTTATTTATGGTTTGTCTCCCTCCCAATCCCAAGCCTCTTCAATAAATGGTGCTGGGAAAATTGGACAGCCACATGCAGAAAAATGAAATTGGACCACTTCCTTACACCACACACGAAAATAGACTCCAAATGGATGAAGGACCTCAATGTGAGAAAGGAATCCATCAAAATCCTTGAGGAGAAGGCATATTTCTTGATGTAGGGACAAACTTCACCCTCGGGGTACCATGTCTAACAAGCAGTATATGAGCCAACTAGAGCACTGGACTGGGGTTTAAAAGGAGTAACAAAAGACCCTTAAGTATTTTTCTTTAAAACAGAATCAGGTCAGTTGCTGCTGACAAAGTTATCTTAATTTTATTTTTTTTAACAGCCACGATGTTCTTGTCGTTGAGTACCTCAAACCAGAAGTTCTTCTTCATCATTTTTTTTCCAAGGAGGGTAATGAGCATCACTTTTCCTTTTTTTTTTTTTTTTTTGAGCGTTTAAATAGATGACAATGCCTCCCCCTTTCTTTCCAACGTGGAGTCAAACAATAACAATCACTCAGGTGCAGACCACAGCGATTTTCCTCCCGAAGCCTGTAGATAACACTCCACGTGCACTTGGCATTGGCAAGAAAAAGTCTGAAGTAGCAGATTTCTATGTATTTGTGGGCAACTTTTTATTGACCAGATAGATACTGACCTTGTTTTCATCTTTTTGATGGTTCTGCCTGGACCTCTGCAGGCTTGAATTTATCCTTATTGGGTTTCTCTAATCAGAGGCTGATCTTTAACCTGACCTTTAATATTCTGGTCTTTTAATACACTTAAAGACTTTTTCTTTAGTTGTGAGCTGTGTGGGGGGAGTGCCTCAGATTTCCTTCATTAACAACCACAAGTTGTTTTTGGCCCTGCTATGCCATTCAGGGACATTTCCTGTGTAGTGGTGATGTCTCGAGACAAGGTTCTGGCCCCGTGGAGCTTAAAGTCTGAGAGTGGACGTCTTCTCTCTGTCTGGGTAACTTATGGTGAGTTAGTGTGCTTTATGGGGCACAGGGTTCCTTGTGTGTATAAGAACATGGTCTTACAGGATGGACGCTGATCTTTTCATGTAAAGAACAGAAACTTGATAGCTAAAAATATCAGTGCTCTTTGATTAGTTCTACTTGATAAAGCTTGCGTGTAATAAGACCGTTGCTCAGACCATAAGTCTAAGAAGGCATGGATTTTTGTCTGCATTGTTCGTATGATGCTACAACAATCCTTAGGATACAACCATTGAAAATTAATATTTGCTGAGTGGATAATAGATTATAATACATCTTTACCTCGAGACTATAACTTCTCATGTCATTTCCTTTACTCTTACATTCTGAAAGGATGTCCAGAATTTCTGTTCCTCACCACTGATTCACTTTTCCCTACTGCCAGCGCTCCCTTCCTGTTTCCACAGCCCTTTTGTGACTTCACTGTAAGTCTGGTCTCTGTCCTCATGCTTCCAGTTCCTTCCTGGTGACCCCTCTCCTCCTGGTGCCCATCTCACCTGTGTCTTTTCTTTTATTTAATTTTATATCGTCCTTCTTCCTGTCCTGGGAGGAGAACCCGGCACTCTTAAGGTCCCTCTCATATGTGTGTCCTTCTCTTTCAGAGGATGGCCTTTTCTTGGTCTTGATAATTTATCCCCCCTTAAAAAATGACAAAGCCAGCCTTGGTTGACAGATGTCACATGGGAGTTTGCCATCGTGTTCCAAGAATTTCTTTTAATGACTTCCATTCTCTCTTGTATTATAGATAATTGGGTTTTTGGCTGTACTTTTTTCATTATCAAAAACCAAAGGGGTCAAAGGGTATCGACTTCATGTGGAATAAAAGAGTAGAAAGAGGTGAGAGAATTCTTATGCTGTGAATTTCTCCCTTTTACAGATGAGAAGACTGAGACCCACAAGAACAGATTTGCTCAGTCTTGAGGCCAATGCACAACGTTTTAGCTCCCTCCTGCTCCAAGCGGCACCAGCAAATGTCACTTCTTTTTTTTTTTAAGATTTTATTTATGTATTTGACAGAGATCACAAGTAGACAGAGAGGCAGGCAGAGACAGAGGAGGAAGCAGGCTCGCCGCTGAGCAGAGAGCCCGATGTGGGGCTCGATCGCAGGAATCTGGGATCATGACCAGAGCTGAAGCCAGAGGCTTTAACCCACTGAGCCACCTAGGCGCCCCCAACAAATGTCACTTCTAATAGGGAGAGGATGCAAACCCGGTGCTCCCTTTCCACCTCCATGAGAAGTATTTCTCAGTTGCAAGATTAGGACAAAGTCCTGACCCCATTAGAGCCTCTCTTCCATCAGCAACCTCCCTCTATATATTTTAGATTCCTGGATCATATTTTTTCAAAGTCACAGTCTTTGTCTTTCAGATACCCAAGTGTTTCTGATTTAATTAAGAATGTGGAGGAGGAGGAGGTAGGTTAGGGGCGGGGGACACATGGCAGAATAATGTGATGGTTACGTTTCCTTCTCTGAAGTTTTTCCAAGGCCATTTGCCTGTGCTCCTTTATTAGAAGTCGTTTTGGGCTCGGGCCCAGATGCCTGCTGGCTTTGCCCTTTGCTGCCATAAAGGCATCATCCACTACCAGGAAATGAGTCTGCACAAGCCCACAAAGTGATCATCCAGGGCTGAGTCCAGTCCAGTTCAAGTAGGTAAAGAACAATTCTCTTACACAAATCAATTAAGATTTATTGCAGTTGACTTGAAGAAGGATAAGATTTAGTCTCCGCTGGGAATTTCGGAGCTCAGGGATAGCCAAGTTGTGTCTCTGGGCTTTAGTCTGTCCTAATGACATTTACATATGAAGAATTTCATCATTTAGGCTTAAGAACTACTTATTATTACCAGTCTCTGGCCTAAGAATAATAATTATTATTATTATTATAATTAGTAATAAAACAATTGTAAATTAAGGAGCTGGTATGAAAATAGATGAAGTTTTCATTTTATTCAGCAAGCATAGTTTTATTATTAATTTTATGCATTATTTACAGTGATAGTTAAATATATTGATCTTAGCAAAGCACGAAGTGTTGTCACACCAACAACTAGATTTGACTAAGGAAAAGGTAATAATTATCAATTAGCGGGAATTACTGCTAATAAGGTTGGGGGGAAGTGCAGAAAATTTCTGATTAGGAAGAACTGACACTTTCATAGTGTTGTGTAAATTGCCAGGATTTTAAAAATACATCTGCCTCGTATGATATTTAAAAAGGGGAAAAAAAGTGTCAGCCACATAATTGCTAGATACATCTAAGATACAAACCTTTTTGTTGTTCTTTTAATCATTTGGAAGAAGAGGAGCCATTGCTTAGAAGGTTTTTGTCCTTTTCTGTGGATAACAAGTAAAATTAACCAACAGCTCAATTATTCTGTTAATGAGGAATTCCAACCCCCACCCCCACCCCCGCACAATTTCAATTTATTCCCCCCTCCCCTGCCAATACCCTCTTTTCCACCATCAATCAACTATCTTCCTATAGGGAAAAAAACGATCTGCTGAAAGAGGGTGGGCGTGCGTTGAGGGCAAGACAGAGGCTGATCATACACCGTAATGTGGAAGCAAGCATGAACGTCAAAGAATCCATTTTACAAACGAGGAAACTGAGGCACCAAAAGTTTGCTCGGCCAGCCGGGGACGGAGAAAAGCTTAAGTCTATGGCTGAGGTCCCTGCTATTATCCAACCCTGCAGGTGTTCAGGATGAAATATGTTCTTTGTAGACTGTTGTTTCGCACGAATGTTTTGGCTGTTAGTTGGTCCTCATTTTATTAATCGATAAGAGCTTTTAAGCTGCATGAGGTAAGCAGTACAAGTGGGATAATTCCAGGCAGAAGCAAAGCAAAAGACTCTTTCACTCGTGAGGGCAGCCTTGTCCGAGATAAATATGAGGTGCCCTTCCAGCTTTTAGGAACACTGGCAACCTGCCAGCTGCCCTGGTGTCTTTGAGCAGCTGGAGAAAGAGGTTCACGGTCCATAGGTCTGAGACCAAGCCAGTTTTTGTTCTTCCATTTCAGCTCGGACATATGACCGTGGAAGTCTGCTGCTTTGCACCTAAGTTAAGACCCAAACAAAACTGGTCCACCTGCTCACACAACTCGTAGTGCCTTGACCTCATTTGTGCACCCCTGCCTAACATAACGCCGAGCACCTTGGCTCTGAATTCAACTGTGTTCCCACATTCTCTGCTACTTATCATTATAATAGCATGGTCAGCACCCTGCCACGTAGCAGATAAACTCTGAGCATCTTTGTTGACACACCCCCACCCTGTGTGATGACCCAGTCGTCTGGATTCTGTCTCCTCATGACCTTTGCTTGCGTTCTCCAAGCTCACCTACTGGCATTCAGTTCCCCGCACACCTACCCACCCAGCAGATTCCTGCTGGGTTTCTCACCTGGCTGCCTGCCTTCTCTCCTGTGGCCCTCTGCTCCACTTTGGGCACTGATGCCAGAATGTTCTACTCTTGGAGCTATTTTTTTTTTCTTTAAAATCACATGAGTAAATAATAGATTAATTCTCATCATAAAATGCCTAAAAATAAATAATACTGAGCAATTTATAAGAGTTCCCCTTCACCCCAAAGCAAATATAGCACTCTCAAGCAGTTCTGCTCCCTGCCAATGCTCTGGACCGTCTTCTATACATTGAGAGACAAAAATAGGCACACAATTTTTTATTTGTGTGTTTATATGAATAAGAGGATTCATCTATTTCTGTGGCTTATTATTTTCACCTAGCAGTGAGATAATTCCAGATCAGTTCATATAGCTGCTGTAATTTATTTTCAATGGCTCTTTGGTATTCCAGAGTTTGGGAGTTTAGAATTCTTTTTCTCATGTATGGATGGACTTTGGGATTAATTTTGCTATGACTCTTACATGTAGTGATGCAATAAACACATCCTGGGGGGGTACGTATCATTGGACAGTGCATGCCTTCAAGATGTTTTGAAAGTTAACTATCAAATTGTACCCCCAAAAAAATTGAACCAATTTTTAAAATGATCTTAGTGGGAATGCAGGCTGTCATCAGTTTGAGGCTATTGCCTATTTTTTCAGATTTTGTCTTATTTAAATCCAAGTAATTAACATATAGTGTATTATTAGTTTCACAGGTAGAGGTCAGTGATTCATCAGTTGCTACAACACCCAAAGCTCGTTCCATCATGTGCCCTCCTTAATGCCCGTCGCCCTGTTGCCTCATCCCCCCACCCCTGTCCTCTACAGCCATCCTCAGTTTGTTTCCTATGACTGAGATTCTCTTATGGTTTGTCTCTGTCTTTGATTTCATCTTATTTTATTTTTTTTCCCTTCCCCTATGATCCTGCTTTGTTTCTTAAATACCACATATGAGTGAAATGGTATGACAAAAGTCTTTCTCTGATTGACTTATTTTATTTAGCATAATATCCTCTAGTCCCATCCACTTCGTTGGAAATAGTAAGATTTCTCTTTTTTGATGGCTGAGTAATATTCCATTGTGTGTGTGTATCTCATCTTCTTTATCCATTTATCCATAGAGGGGCATCTGTGCTCTTTCCATAGTCTGGCTATTGTGGACATTGCTGCCATAAGATAAAATAAAATGAAAATTGAGAGGAAGGCAAACCACAAGAGACACTGAACTCTAGAGAACAAACAGAGAGTTGCTGGAGGGAGGTGGAGGAGGATGGGGTAAGAGGGTGATGGTCATTAAAGAGGGCACATTATGTAATGAGCACTGGGTATTATATGCAACTGAGGAATCCCTAGATTCTACCCCTAAAAGTAATAAAAGATAATAAAATAATTGATATTTTGTGTATAAGAATCAAATACATTCTTTCAATTTGTGTCTCTTAACTTTTCATACAGCATCCTTTGACAAATAAAAGACTAAGATTTTTTTTTTCCTGGCTTCTAGTTCTCATATTTTCTTTGGAAAACTTTATTCACTTCAAGATTTTATCCATCTATCAAACACCTATCAATCATCTACCTTGCTTTTTTAAAGATTTATTTATTCATTTTAGAGAGAGAGGGTGTGCCCATGAGTGGGGGAGGGATAGAGGGAGAGGAAGAGAGACTCTCAAGCAGATTCCCTGCCGAACCAGAGTCCAACACGGGGCTCGATCCCAAAACCCATGAAATCATGATCTGAGACAAAACTAAGAGTCAGACCCTTAACTGACTCAGCTACCCAGGTGCCCTGATCATCTATCTTTTATATACACGTGTATGCACTTACACACACTCAACTTTCCTACCTCCAGTAATTTCTACAGCTATAACCACAGACCTAAACATGAAAACTTAAGGGGAATCTGGGTGGCTCAGTCTGCTGAGTGAGTGTCTGCCTTCAGCTCAGGTCATGATCTCGGGGTCCTGGGATCACACCCTGCATCGGGCTCCCAGCTCAGTGGAGAGTCGGCTTCTCCATCTTCCTCTGCCCCTTCTCCTGGCTTGTACACACACTCTTTATCTCTCAAATAAATAAATACATAAATCTTTTTAAAAAATGAAAATTTAAGATCTGCTTTCTAAGTTTAAAATAATTTGTTGGCCTTGCCTTCTATCCTCTTGCTTTTCAGAATTAAGATGATACTCTGATGTGCTGTTAGGCCCCTCATGACCTCTCCTACCTCATTTCTTCTTGCTTGGTCTGCCACCAGCTATCTAGAAGCTTCTTTTTAAATCACAAACGGGCCAGGCTCTCTCCTGCTTCTGGGCCTTTTGCACTTGCTGCCTTCTCCTCTTGAAAGACGGCAGGCTGCTGGTTTTTTCAATGTCGCTATCTAATGACCAACGAAGAGGAATATTGGGGTCCTTCCTTGAAAGATGAGAGAAAGGGAAGGAGAAAAAAGTAAAAGAAGAACACCCACTTGTTTACTGTGTAGCAGGAAGTCTCCCTAAAATCCTCCCGAATTGTGGTGGGAAACACAGGGAGCCAGAGGTTCAACAAGAGGGATGATCATGGACTGAGCTTTTCTGCAATGACTTCTCATACTTTCAGAGTTTTTCATGTCCTGGGAGAACAGTTTCTGATATTCCCTAATTTTGTTCTCGCAAATCTAGTCAGAAGCAGCTGAGGACCAACTGACAAAACATGGAAATTAAAAAAGAAAATGA
This sequence comes from Meles meles, assembly GCF_922984935.1. Lineage (NCBI taxonomy): Eukaryota > Metazoa > Chordata > Mammalia > Carnivora > Mustelidae > Meles > Meles meles. Next base: position 144,850,277 of record NC_060071.1, on the reverse strand, counting down.
ATTCTTTTTTCTTTAATTTTATTTATTTATTTGACAGAAAGAGAGCAAGAGAAAGAGCACAGTGGGGAGGGGCAGAGGGAGAAGCAGGCTGCCCACTGAGCAGGGAGACCAACATCGTCTTGATCCCTGTACCTGGGATCATGACCTAAGTTGAAGGCAGATGCTTAACCAGCTTAAACACCCAGGTGCCCTGTAAGAAAGTAAATTCTTTATGGATGGAAGTCTGTGTTTGATCTTACCCCTGCCTAAAGTCCTCCTGCACTCTCTATAATCTCCTGGGTAAACTGGACATTTTCTGGCAGGTTCCAAGGGCCTCCTTCCTGACCCTAAGCATCCTGTATATCTTCACTTCCTAACACCCTTGCCCTGCAGGGCTCCTCTGGGAATTTCCCTGTGTGGCTCACTCTGCTTCACCCCCTCCAGCATGTTTCCAATGCCCGGAGTAGTTCTGAACCCTCTTGCAGGTGACACACCTGCACTGACCATTCCTGAGTCCACTCATGTATCAGCTCTCACAGAGGACTCCTGAGTCATTCCTAAACCTAGCCCCACCCCCCATCCAAACCCTGACCTGGACCACCTCTCTACTCATCCTTAGCCCTAAACCTCACTTTACTTCCTGTCTTTAACCCTAAACTTAACCTCATCCATGTTACTCATAAACCTAAACAGAATCTCAACACCCCCCACCCCAACCTTAGGTCTCACTCACTGTTCCCACCTCTAACCATAAATCTTACCTCACCTTACTCACTCCTAACCCTAAACCGAACCACCACCTTATAATGTGAAAGGTGGCTGGGTGAATGGGTGGATGGAGGTACTGATAGATGAGTGGATATATGTATATATGGATGTATAGGCACTCGCATAGCCGGACGGATGGACAGATGGCTGGCTGGCTGGATGGATGGACGGACGGCTGGCTGGCTGGATGGATGGATGGTTGGCTGAATGGCTGGCTGGATGGATGGATGGCTGGCTGGATGGATGGATGGACAGATGGCTGGATGGATGGCTGGATGGCTGGATGGATGGACGGCTGAATGGATGGATGGATGGATGGATGGCTGGCTGGATGGATGGATGGCTGGATGGCTGGATGGATGGACGGCTGAATGGATGGATGGATGGATGGCTGGCTGGATGGATGGATGGCTGGCTGGCTGGATGGACGGACAGACAGACAGACGGACAGATGGATGGATGGATGGTTGGCTGGATGGATGGATGGACGGCTGGATGAATGATGGCTGGATGGATGGACAGATGGCTGGTTGGCTGGATGGATGGCTGGTTGGATGGCTGGTTGGCTGGCTGGCTGGACTGATAGATGAGTGCATATACATAGGTATGGATGGATTGATACTTTCATGGGTGAGTGGATGGACAGGTGGATGGATGGACAGACTGACTAATAGATAGGTGTATCTACCTCCACCCATGTATAGATGAATGGATATTTACATGGATGGACGGGTGCATGGACTGATAGATGGGTGAATGTGTAGATAAGACAGTGAACTCTATGTGTGTCTGTGCATAAGGGTGTGGGGTGTGGATGTATGACGCATGATGAGGATGATGAAATGTCTTAGTGGATGTGAGGAGACCTATAAGAAAAATGTCATATGAGAGGCTTACACCAGGGTGGTGGCAGAAGAAATGAGGATGCAAACAGAAATTCAAGGATCATTTTCTTGGAAGTCTGTGATGTCATCATTGAAGATGTTAACACTGATGTGGCCCCATGGATATCAGGATATCTGTGTCACTCTGTGATTCATAGACTCTAAATGCATTTCCTTAGCACCTGCTGCATGTCTCATGCAAAGCGGGGCACTTGGGTGCCTGTGAATGTCTGGGTGGCCCAAGGGCTGGCTTCAGGGTGATAACACTGTGACTCAGTCCAAAGAGAACTGAGGGCGTACTACTCTAGAAAAGTGCCGTTTTATCATGTAACTCATTAAGCCAGTGATTAGGGTCTTCTTGGTGCGGCAGGATAATGACTTATTTTTGTTTGTTTTGTTTATTTATTTTGTTTGTTTTGTTTGTTTGTTTTAAACAGTCACATGCAGAACTTACAAATGGATGGTCTGAAGTGGGCTTGGGCATTGCCCAAGTGATTCTCATGTGTACCCAGGGAGGAGGACGACTTCATTCACACATTAATTAATAAAATTCAACCAGAAAACCTCTTGCTTATATTTCCAAGTGGATTTTGCCTATTTGGTGCCACTTTCTTTGCTTACAAAGCCAGCTAGCCACACTCCTCCTGACCCCCGTAACACCTTGTTCATACCTTTATTGAACCACTTACGGAATCATGAAGTGTGCTTGTGTTGGGGTCTGTCTCCCCTCCCCTCACGGGCTGCCAGAAATCAGGTGGCTGCAGAGAACAGAAGCATGAGGTGTCTCAGGGAATCCTGTTACCAGAAATATGGCATAGCATCCTAGGAATTAAAAGATTCCTCTGTCCTTGGAGGTACACAATGTCTCATCTCTTCATGCAGCTATTTTGTTCTGTCTGCAAGCTCTCTCGGGGCACATGACTAATAAGACTGTTAAACAGTGGCTTCCCTCCCCCCAACTTGTTCTGGCTCAACCTCCCTGTCTCCAGAAGAGAACATCTGATTGGCTGGTTCTTCTTGGGCCAGATGTCCCTTACTGACTCGAGCAGCTAAGTCATGTACTGCTTAAACTCACTCTTCCCTAGAAAGCTGCATGGGGAATCTCTCCAAAGGAGGACTTATAGTCAGGGAGAAAGGGACCCATACCCAATCCCATGCATGGCTCTAAAAGTCACCATACATCTCCTAGTCAACCCAGAGCTGAGTTCAGGGCCTGGCACCTCATAGGTGCTCAGGAAAGGTCCTATTTAATGAATAAATAGAACAAAATGGAGTTGAGGGTCTGACTGATGAGAATGATTTTCTTCCAAGGTCCAGAAATGTATTGAGAAGATTTCACAGATATGAGTCACCCTAAGCGGATACATCGGAAAGACCTCATAAGAATCGCCCTTTGCTCTATGCCCTGTCTGGCCCCCAGATGAGACATTTTTGCGGCCTCATGGTTTCTAATTGTGTACTGTAGAGGGTACTACAGTGGGTTGAATTGTGCCCCCTGCAAAGATCTATCCACCTGGAACCCGTGAATGTGAACTTATTTTGAAGTAGGTTCTTTGGAAATGTAACTAAGAATTCCTTTTTTTTTTATTTTTTAAAGATTCATCTATACAATGTAATGATTCCACAATTTTATGCATTACTAAGTGCTCAACACATCAAATGCCCTCCTTAATCCCTTTACCTATTTCACCCATCACCCTCCACTTCACCTCTGGCAACCATCAGTTTGTTCTTCATAGTTAAGAGTTTGTTTTTTTTTTTTTCTTTAAAAAATTTGTTTTATTTATTTATTTTCCCATTTTACTTATTTTTTTTCAGCATAACAGTATTCATTGTTTTTGCACAACACCCAGTGCTCCATGCAAAACGTGCCCTCCCTATTACCCACCACCAGTTCCCCCAACCTCCCACCCCTGACCCTTCAAAACCCTCAGGTTGTTTTTCAGAGTCCATAGTCTCTTATGGTTCGCCTCCCCTCCTCAATGTCCATAGCCCCCTCCCCCTCTCCCAATCCCACCTCCCCCCAGCAACCCCCAGTTTGTTTTGTGAGATTAAGAGTCATTTATGGTTTGTCTCCCTCCCAATCCCATCTTGTTTCATTTATTCTTCTCCTATCCCCCTACCCCCCCCATGTTGCTTCTCCATGTCCTCATATCAGGGAGATCATATGATAGTTGTCTTTCTCCGATTGACTTATTTCACTAAGCATGATACGCTCTAGTTCCATCCCTGGCTTGGGGGAACATCACTCCAATCTTTGTTCTTTCTCTCTGTGTCTGTCTCAAATCTCCCTCTGCCTTTCTGTCCTTGGGCAGAGGGATATTTGAGACAGACACAGAGAGAAAGAACAAAGATTGGAGTGATGTTCCCCCAAGCCAGGGACTGCTTGCAATACCAGAATGTGGAAGACACAAGAAACGTTCTTCCCTAGAGCTTTCAGAATGAGTGTGGCCCTGCTTAAACCTCGATTTTGGACTCATGGTCCTAAAAACCATTAGAGAATGATTTTTTTCTTGCTTTAAGCTGCCCAGTTTGTGGTCATTTGTTAGGGGAGCTCCAGGAAATTAGGATGGGGATGCAGAGGAATCTATTCCTCTAGGAACTTTGATATATTTTTCCATCACATTTGAGTTTCAATGTACTGATAACGGCTTATCTTGAACCAAGCCAGCATAGGGTAGGACTTTTCCTTGGATGTAGGATTCATACCAAATTATTTTAGGAAACCAAAGAAGGGGTCTTACGTTTTGATTTTGGGTGGCCAAAAAATGTGTGAAGTGTCTTTCCTGCACTGTCTCCTTTATGCTTCAAAAGCACTCACTAATCAGAGACTCGAAGGAAGGAGAGACAGGGGCACCATGGTATGCCCTGACTTAAACCTCTCTTCTCAACATGACAAGATTTTATGGTTTTGTTTACTGAGACTTAAGGATCCTTTCAGAAAGTTCCCAAGAGCAGACTGATTTTACATATGGTTTTGCCTCCTCTGAGCTTTCCTAGACGATCAAAATCCACACTATTTTAGTGGGAAATAAATAAATACATAAGGAGAGCATTATTTTTCTCAGGCAATCACCTTTTCTTCATTATAGCATTCCGGTTGCTGCTTCTACTGATGGATGTACATTTTTATCTCTCTCTTTCATTCCCACCATGAGGAAGCCGTGTAACTACCCCTGTCCTCCCTGGGAGCCTCATTTTCCATCAAAGGAGAAATGACTGTGTCTTGAGTGTCTGTCTTCACCTTCCTACATCCCTGCCCTGACCATCCACACCTTGTCCTTCCTCATTTTTTTTTTGTTCACGGGAAAGAAGTTTCTCCATCTCCCCAGCTATTCTGGTGGAAGGAAAACAAATAAGTCCCACTTTAAGTTTATCATCGTTATTGTCATTATTTGCCATGAGGATTGTTGCCCTGGAAGTTGTAGAGTGGGTCTGGTCACTGGAAGAAGACTATTTTCACACCTCGGTGCAGCAAGTGAAGGGATTAAAATAGACCTGGGCTGATGATGTTGTCAGACATCCTGAAACTGCCTTATTTCTCCTCACCTTCTCCAGCTCCTGTCCTACGGCTGCCCTGGTGTTTGTCACTATTTGAGGGGGGAGGAAGCACAGGCGATGAGAGGAGCATTAGAAAAAATGTTTGCCTCAGCTAACCGTAATGAAACAGCCCCGCTCTTAAGGAGGAGTCATTTGGGTCGCCTGGGAGCATGGAAGCAGGGTCCTCATCAGAACTTTTCTCCAAATAGCCCATTCCTTCCCTGCTGGTCATTAAAAATAACTGTAATTTTTAAATATTCAAATGGACCCATGATATAATGGAAAACCCTAATTTCTCTTGACCAGTGAGTTTGGGCAGAGGTTTCAGGCACTACTTCCAGGCTGGCATGTATGATTGTCTGGAGAGATGGTCCCTTCCCTTATGTGGTGGGGCCTGGAGAACTCCATGTGGTGGCCACTCAGCCTGACTAGATTGGTAGGGAAAATCACTCCAACATGAAGGAGTCCCAGGTACACAGGGTGACATCTTTGCTGCCTTAAGTCATTGAATGGCAGGGACTATTTTTTACTGTGGAATAACCTGACTTAGCACCTGGACAGAGCGTAATAAAAGGAGTGAGGAAGAGAAAGGACCATTTTCTGGATTGGACTCCACCTCTTTGTGACTATAAATTCATATAGACATGCTGATTTGTGCATGCCACCCAACTAACAACTCAGGTGAAGACAGTAACTTCTGATCCCTGCAAACTGAGAATAATTAACATGACACAGCTTTAAATAACGTGCAAACTCTTAGTGGTTATTATGGTTAGACTAATTTGGGACCTTAATTATCTAATGGTTTTGTAAATATTCTTCTACTATATATGTTAGATTATCATCTCTCTCCTACTTATTATCTTTTCAATCACAATGTATTTCTGGTGAAATAAAAAAAAAGATAAGCAATAGCTGATTAAAACAGACAACACTGAAGTATGAATGAAAAAAAATTGCTTTTCAGCTTTTCTTAAAGAATAACAGTTAGCAAAAGTCATGACTATCTTCCTTCCTTCTTCCCTGCAGACAGAATCAAAGGAGTCCGAAAATGTTACTTTTCATTGTTAATGCTTATTGCAGCAATCCGTGAACATAGTTTAATGAGTCAAATGGTGTATAGTCCTTAACTCAGGTCGTGTCAATTTCCAAATCCCCTCCTCAGACCCACCACTAAGATCTCATTTACATATTTACTTCTTCATTATATTTTTAAATGACGTGCTCGTGCTGCACCTACTTGTTTTCCTTTCTAGGTATCATTTATGGTCTTCCTTCCATGGAAAATGGCATGCTCAAAGGTTGGGTCCCTTTCTGTGAGTGCCTGGGACTCCCTGGAAATGGGTTGAATCATGCACCCAGTGATGCATTTCCGAGACAAGTCAGCTCCATGCCAGGCGTGGGGTCACAAGGAGTGACAAGAAACTAGGGAAGCGCCCTTCCCCAAATAGCAAGGCCTCAGATCTGCTGATGGCTGGTGGGAAGGCATCACGGAGAGGAGACGTGATATGACAGATAAGTAGTTCTGCCATTTGACAGCATGTTTGGTGTTGGATTGAAGAGGGAAGAATGATAAACCCATTTTTTGAAGGAGGCTTGGCCTTTTTATGCTCACCTCTCATTGTTCCTTTTTTCTGCCTTATTTGTAAACCAGACACTGGTGTCTGAGTCCATAGGAGAAAGGACGCTGCCGTGGCCTCATGGCAAAGACTGGGTCCAGTCCAGGTGATCACGATAAAGAGACCCACCTATTACTTTATGTTTCTGTCTTCTCCGTTGGCGTCATCTTGATGAGAGTGAGGTAGAAGGTCCACTATCTGTGTTCGAGGACTTGTTTTAAAGGACCAAGAATATTGACAGCAGGTGGAATCTGTTTTGTTGGAATCCCCTGGTTTTGTTCCCTCCTGGAGTAAAACAGATGAATCCATGGCCTGATAAATACTCTGTGGTCAAGTGCACTCTTGGAGATCGAGAAGCAATTAGGAGGGTGAGGAGAAAGTCAGAGAAGAGAAACTGCTCTACAGTTGACACATTATTTTCTCATATTCCATTTCATATTTGTAACACATCTATGAGGTGACTATAGCAAGCATAATAACTTACCCAGTCCAGGTGAAGAAACAGTCTAAGGAACTTTCCAGAGGATTCTTGGAATAATGACACGTGCACCGACTTAGAAGTCAAACCAGGTCTCTCTCTCTCTCTTTCTTTTTCTTTGTCTTTCTTACTTTCTTTCTTTTTAAGGATTTTATTTATTTATTTGAAAGGGAGAGAGAGTGACAGAGAGAAAGACAGAGAGAGGGAGAGAGAGAGAGAGAGAGTGTGTGTGTGTGTTTGTGTGTCTGTCTGTCTGTCTGTGCACCCATGAGCAGGGGGAGGGAGAAGCAGGGTCCCTCCTGAGCAGAGAGCCCAATGTGAGGCTTGATCCCAGAACGCTGGGATCATGACCTGAGTTGAAGGCAAATGCTTAACCGACTAACTACCCAGGCATCCGTGGTCTTTGTTCATATTTCAGCTGTCCTAGTCACTAGATAAGGTAATAAATATTAAACAACCTGAACAATAAATAGGCCGTAAGTATTATTATGCTTACACTGGTCTTAGATCTTAGTTATCTGATGTCTTAGGCAAACTACTTAGCTTGTCGGAGCATCCATTTCCTTAAGTATGAATTGGAGGTAATAATAGTTGCTTCAAGCTATTTGCTGAACATTTGGGACAGTGCTCTCCAATACACATCGTTCACATGAGCCTGAGCTATTGAAGTGTTTTGTGCATGTTGGCTGATTTACAGCAAGCTTGCGAGATAGATTCTATAATGACTGCATTCTCCATCTTGCAAGTGGATGGGTAGGCTCCCTATGAGGCAGAGTGATGTGCCTAAGATCACAAATGCATTAGGCAGTGGAGCTGAGGTCCAGCCCTCAACACTGTGATGCCCAAGCCTAAAACCATAACCCTTATGTAGTGCCATTTCACACCTCCGAAATGTGTATAGGGCTGCATAGATTCTAGATTCTCAGTAAATGCTGGTGTCTTTGAGAAACCTCCCACAGGATCAAAAAGGTGCTAAAAATCTCTAGTCAATTATTCTCTGGGAATTTCTTCTAATGCATCAACCTTCTCATACCTTCACTTTCTTCTTTGCTCAGCTGAAATTATTTCAGGAATAGTTTTGTCAACACCCCAAAATCCCTAAACCTCTGCTTTTCACATCTATCTGAGTAAAAACCAAATCCCAGATGAACTCAGTAATTCACTTGTCTTCACTCAAAAAGCACATGCTGCCAGAGATCACCTAGCAAGGCAAAACGCACTGATGTTCACCTTCCAGAGCAGGATCACCACTACCACAAAGTTCTCCTATGTCTTATTGATCCATCAAAATCCTGTTTTCACAACAAGTATTTCAAACCCTTACTACTGCTCTCACATCTCTGTAAACACCTCCACAACACATAGAAGAGGACAAAAACTCCAAGTTCTGAGATAAAAAGGATAGAGTGGGGTAAGAACTCCCTCAACCGTCTCTAAACACTAAATCTTCAACATACCTGCATCCTGTCCTTCTCTTCTGGTAACATCAAGGAAATACCTTCTTTCATTTGAGGTTGTTTCCATCCCCTCATCCTGAGGCAGCCTTCCCTGTTTCAGGAATCTTAAAATCTCAATCATCCCTTGTCTCTCTCTCTGGACATTTCACTAGATCCTTCACATTTATACTTGTTCATTTACTCATGATCTTCCCATTTTCAGAGAAAAAACACTTTATCACTCTCAATCTTACCCTAATTAACACCTTATCTAACTTCTCCTTTTTGTTGACACCTGATGAAAAGAGCCTCTTTCCTCTGTACTCTGGACCCTCACTTCTTCCATAACATCTGTCTGTCCTCTGCCCATATCTGGTATCTAGATGTGTTTTTTTCTTAGGTTATAAGGCGTTCAGTCCTCTACAGAGTCTTTCGTACCACTTCCAGGACAAAAGGACTTCCAGTTTTTTCCCCTCTGTCTCTGGGTTCCTTCTTCCCAGCCACTACTACCTTTGAATGTTGGAGTTCCTTCATCCTAGACCCCGTATTTTTATTCTATACATCTTCTCAAGACTAGAACAACAGAATCTGTCGCTACAGTAATCATTGCTAGGGTAAGAACTCCCAAACTGAGGGATAGAACAAAGATTCTCGCTCTGAGTTGCTCCTACTCATCACCTCCAAGTTGAATGCTGAAAATTATATTAAGCTCAAAATGTCTAAGACCAAATTCTTGATCTTCCCTGTCTTTTTTTTTTTAATTCAAATTCTATTAGTCAACATATACTATGCCACTAGTTTTTGGTGTAGTGTTCAATGATTCAATAGTTGCGTGCTCACTACACATGTGCTCTCCTTAATGTCCATCATCCAGGTACCTCATCCCCTACTCTCCTCCCTTCTGTAATGCTCAGTTTGGCTCCAGGAGTCCAGAGTCTCTCATGGTTTGGCTCCTTCTCTGATTTCCTCCCGATCAGTTTTCCCTCCCTTCTCCTATGACATTCTATGTTATTTCTTATATTCCATGTATGAGCAAAATAATATGATAATTGTCTTTCTCTGACTTATTTCACTTAGCATAATACCATCTAGTTCCACCCATGTCGATGTAAATGGTAGGTATTCATCTTTTCTGGTGAGTGAGTAATATTCCTTTGTATACATAAACCATATCTTCTTTATCCATTCATCTGTTGGAGGATATCTCAGCTCCTTCCACAGTTTGGCTATTATGGACATTGCTGCTATGACCATTGGGGTACAGGTGTTTCTTCTTTTCACTACATCTGTATCTTTGGGATAAATACCCAGTAGTGCAATTGCTGGGTCATAGGGTAGTTCTATTTTTAACTTCATGAGGAAACTCCATATCATTTTCCAGAGTGGCAGAACCAGCTTGCATTCCCACTAAAAGTGTAAGAGGGTTCCCCTTTCTCCACATCCTTGCCAGCATTTGTTGTTCCCAGTCTTGTTAATTTTAGGCATTCTAACTGGTGTAAGATGGTATCTCATTGTAGTTTTTATTTGTATTTTACTGATGTCAAGTGATGTGGAGCCTTTTTTCATGTTTCTATTGGCCATTTGTATGTCTTCTTTAGAGAAGTGTCTGTACATGTCTTCTAACCATTTCTTGATCTTCCCTGTCTTAATAAATGGCATCAGCCATCAACAACACAACATGGCCCCTTTAGAATCAACGGTACTCCTGCCAGAGCCATAGCCTCATGATCAAACCATGGCCAACACAATATAATTTTATCCTCTAAAGATCCATCTGCTCTGTTCACTTCTATCCATACCCATCACCACCATCATTTCCTACCCAGACACTACAATGACCTCTGATTCCAAATCCAGACTGAGCCCCTTTCAAGCCATCATTGAAGCCCTTGGACTTTCAGTACACAAACCTGGTTTTGTTTCTCCCACATTAAAACCTCCTAATAGATCACCCATTCTCTAGGGATAGTGATCACAGTCTTTAGTAAGCTTCCAGGATCAGGCATGGTCTGGAACAGGTGTCTCCCCACCTATTTCATGTCATGCCTGGCCCCGCCAGCTGTGCTCTGCACAATCTACTTGTTCTTGTTGTCTATTGCTATAAAACAAATTAAGTCCACATTTAGAAGAGTCAACAGCCAGCATTTTCATAGATCAGGAATTCTATGCATGGAGAATCCAGAAAGAGACCAGTGGGCATATCTGAGAGTAGGGACTAAGGCCAAGAAGAGTTAGGACTGCAGTATCCACTTCTCGAGGTGACACCTTCCTTGCCAACCTATGGCTTGGGCCAGGGTGGCTGAGAACAGGCTCAGCTGAGGCCATCAACCCCAGCACCAGCCCATGAAAACTGCTTGGGATCCATGACTGGTATCTGAAAGGGAGTAAGCAGAGTCCTCCAGAGCAAACATTCCCTGACCACCTTCCAGAAACCATGGCCTTGCACAGTCTAGCCTCCGAAGTCAGAGGACATCCTATCTAGCACTTCTGTTCACCCAGGAGGCCACAAACATCTACCCATTTCACAGAACATAGACCTCACCCTTTGATGAAAGACAGGTCAGATAATTCAGGGACCATGTGTGAAGACTGCTGCACTCTTTCTGCCATTTCTCAAAAGCACCACTTCAGGCTTGTGCTGCCTTCTGCTCTGCCCTTTCCTTCCCCACAACCTGATTAGTCCTATCCATCCTACAAATTCTAGCTCCTTCTCTGCTTCTCTCTAAGACTGCAAGCTTGAACTGATTCCCTCTCTATCCCTGCTTCCCCCCATCTACTTCTTTGTCACATTTAACTCCATCATCATTCTAACTTCAAGTTGCTGATTGATGACTGTCCCCTTATTACATAAAGAACTCCCCAAAAGCAAGACCTTAGAGTGAGTAAAGAAATGAAATGGGAGGAGAGAGAACTGGAGCATGGTCTCTCCAACTATATATACAGAGCTCTTTGACCACATTTTGCTTCCTCTCTGTGAAAGGAAGAACATTCTGGCAGATGAAGCAGGAAAGACCTGCCTTCAGAGAACTGTGTTGGGAGGTCCTCCAAAAGGGAAGAGATACATGAGAAGAACTCTCTTTCCCTGTTTTCTTGATCATCCTAAATGAATGAACAAACACTTTATAGCCTCCTCTGGCAACCTCTGGCCTCTGCACATGGCAGAACATGAATGTATGATTGCAGTGTTTGCCCAGGACCGCTCAGGTGTAGGCAGGGGGGCACAGGCTGGGAGCAACAAGAAGCAGAAGTTGCAGCTACACCTGGATATTCAGCTTCTTTGAGCCCTGGAGGCACTTGAATACTTTCCAGAAGGGGAACACCTGGGTCCCCCACGACCTGGATGGCTGCCATGCACCTTCACTTCCTGCTGAAACACTGGGCAGAGCAGTCGGCAGTGTGAACACACAGACCCCATATCCAAGGAGGGGGCCAGTGAGGATGGCTGGGGGTGGGCATCTCAGGAGGTAGGCCACCTTCCTGAACCCATGCGCCGTCATTTTTCCTGCTTCTTGCTAAGGTGATTTTCCTGAGGCTGCTCTTCATTACACTGAGAACCCAAACTTCTATGTCCCTGTAGCAGGGTCTGGGTTATTTGTGTAGCAAAATGTTCAGACAACAAAGTATACTGAACTGAGAGACGCAAGGAAACAGGGACTTTTTTTTTTTTTCCTACTCTGATTCAATCATTTACCAAGTCGAAAAGCACAATATTGAAAGAATGTAGGAAAAGGACTCAGCTTTATTTTGGATCGATCAATCTATCTATATACACACACACATGCACATAAATACAGACACACGTGTGTACAGTATGTGCCTTCCTATATGTAAATGTATTCACACAAAAAATCAAGTCCCCAGTCATGTTTTTTTTTTCCAGTCATGTTTTGAATTCACTTTTTAAAAAAAATATATTTTATTTATTTGACAGAGAGAAATCACAACCAGGCAGAGAGAGGAGGAAGCAGCCTCCCCGCGGAGCAGAGAGCCCGATGCAGGGCTCGACCCCAGGATCTTGGGATCATGACCTGAGCCGAAGGCAGAGGCTTTAACCCACCGAGCCACCCAGGCACCCCTTGAATTCACTTTTTAAAGTAATTTTTTTTCCCCTTGCCTTTTTTTGTTGTTTTTTTTTGTTTGTTTGTTTGTTTTGTTTTTTCTTTTCTTTTGATTAAGCTCCATATGGGCCAACTGATTCAGAAAAGCTAGCTATACCGCGTGTAGTTCTTAGAATCAACATCACAATCATCATTATGAAAGGTAATGGTAACAATTATTCGAGGCTCAGAGGACTTCACAAAGTGCTTGGATGCCCCGCGCAGGGCGGGATGTTACCAGTCTGTGTCTGCAGCCCAGCATCCAGGCTCTGGGGTGGAGATGAGGTTGCTGTGGTCATAGGCTCATCATTGCTTTTACCAGAAAATAGCCTCCGTTGATTTACCTAAAAACAAAACAAACAAAACCATTGTTACGAACTGCTAGTCTGAGCTGCCTTTCCTGAAACAAGAGGTAGAACGTGAGTATCCGAAATGAATTAAATGTATCTTCCAGTCCAGCTATTGTGGGGGAAGGATGATTCTATATGCATGTCTGATCCTATTCCCCCTAGGGACGTGGAGCCCTACTTTTATTTAAGAAATACAACTACTACCCCTTTAAATAAGAATAGAAACTTTTACTTCGTTCTTTCAACTCTACCTCCAGGCTCACCGGGACTGTGGATCTTTGTCTCCAATCAGTGCCTATTCCACTCTGTGTAAGAATCACCGATGTTGATAGAAATAGCCATGGGGTGTGCTAAGAACCCATTTTGTGTGTCAGAGGAGCTGGATCTCGGTTAGATGAAATGTCAGAGGAAGGCAGATATCTCTATGTGAAATGACCTTAAGAAAACCCCGACCTCGCCAAAGATGACCTTTTTCCAGCAAGAAACATTAAAATTACAACCATATTCATGTTTCAGTTTCAAAAACAATATGTATTTCTCCTCCACACTCTCTGACTTGGCATCCTACATATCTTAAATAAAGATATACCAGGGTCCTATTTCTACTCGGCAGTGTGGACTTGATTTATTTCTGTCTGAACACACCCGCGGAATGAAGCTGCTCTTTTTAATTCCTCAAGAGGCCCATCGGAGGTCCATTTTATTGCTATTTTAGCTGAATGTTTTACTACTGTATCTGTATTTAATATTTCCAGTGTGGCCTCATTTTTGGAATTTTTCCCCCCAAATCCCACAGGCATCCTTGTTTTAAGGAAAATATATGTCTTATCAATGTGTTAATCAAACTGAAAATTCTGGGCCTTAAAATGCAGCTATAGAGAAAGGTCCACATCTGCTCACATTTTAGTGTTCAGGTGCCAAAGTGCAAAATGACCGATCAGGGGTGTAAATGTATTTTATATCAGTGGCTGGAGGAACACGGCTGGCCCAAAAGCCACATTGAGAAACGGGCTTTGTTTTTGCCTATCTGCTTGACAGGGCCTTGTCTTGCAAATTAAATCCAATTTTTGATCAGCATGAATTCCAAGGGAACATGGAAAGCCTTTCTCCTCGATACCTAACTGCCGAAGTAAAACATAGGATTTCAAAGCACCTGTCATTGTCAGAATGGGAGAATGACTTCAGAACCTTCCAAGCTTCATGTGTGTGTGTTTTTCCCCCATTAATGGTGTTTAAGGTACTGGGACACACATGCTCCCCATTTGCAACATAAATGGGAAATCACTTGAGTTAGGATCCTTTCTGAAACAGTGTGCTGGGGCGCCTGGGTGGCTCCGTGGGGTAAGCCTCTGCCTTCCACTCAGGTCATGATCTTAGGGTCCTGGGATCAAGCCCTGCATTGGGCTCTCTGCTCAGCAGGGAGCCTGCTTCCTCCTCTCTCTCTGACTGCCTCTCTGCAGGCTTGTGATCTCTGTCTGTCAAATAAATAAATAAAATCTTAAAAAAAAAAAGAACCAGTGTGCTGGCTGCAGCTGGGCACAAGACAAGGGCCAACACAGGTGCAAGCAACACACAGAGGTGTGGGCCAGGGCAAGGTTGTTGCTATGTATTAGCTGGACCACCTGGCTACTCACCAGCTCCTCACCTTTATGTTACAGAACAGTGTCTATGTCACACATGGGTTGTGAAAATGGAGGGAATGAGGTTGGAGAAACATCTGGGAAAATGCCTGGGGGAGAGTTCCCGGTAGGATGTTGGGTCGGAGTATCATAAAACGCACAGCACAAAGGTGAGAGAGGGTTGTTTGTTCTTTTACCAGGTTAGAATAAAATTCCAGGGACGAATTCTGATTGGCCTGGTGTCTATCACGTGACCACTTTGTGTTACAATCCACTATTTAGGGAACTTCAATAGAAAGCTGTAATTTGAAGGAGCATATCTGAGGAGAGTCTATCCTGAGTTGACAAATTATTAAATATTTACTTTAATTCATTATTGGTGCCATGGAGATTTCAGCATCCCACTCTCTGCCCAAATACTTCCAGAAAGGCTTCAGACTCCTCACAAATCAAACCTGAACTATGCTGATGATATTCAAAGCAGTCTTTCCTCTGAGGAGATTTTTATCTGTCAACCTTATTATCACTCTTTCCTTAAAATATATTTCACAAATGAGTCAGGATCATCTGTGTGCATATCTGCCATACTCTTGAGGATGACAAATTTTTCCACTTGCATCCTGCTTTTGGAATTTCTGATGTGATTGCACGTGCATTATCCCATTTGATGTGTGGGACATAGGTAAGTAATCTGGGGGCATAAATAAAGATCATAACCTATGGTTTATCTACTTGGTTAAGGCAAGACTTTTTGCAGAGATTCTAAAGAATAGAGTCAGGACTTGAACTCAAGCCATCAGTCTCAAAATCAAATTCTCTTTTAGAAGCTGTGCCATCCATGCATGAACACTTTATCTCTAGTCTTAAAATTACGGCTTTGTTGCTGATGAGTCACGGTCTATAAATTTAAAGGTCGGTGCTAGAATGCTGAGACCATACCCCCTCTATGAAGGTTATAAACACCCTCCATTCACAACAATGTTTCTCTTAGGATCCTTCTATTTCTCAACAAAAAGCTGCTGAATGTGTTTTTAAAACTAAATGCTCTCTCTTTAGTTGAGAATGTGTACACTTTCTGGGAGTTCAGTGAAGGCACCATCAGACTGTGTTGCTTCTCCATTCTTGTCAAAAGCCTGTCCAAGATTTATGAAAGCTCTTTGGCCATAGCTCTGTTACCTCCTTATAGCCTGGCTAGCCTTGGAGGGCTGCATGCTGACCCACATGTCCTACTCTTTCTCAGCGCTTCCTACCTTTGACAAGGTTTTAATTTCATGTCATCATCTTCAGTTTAATCCTAGCAAAAATGATCATAAGCATTTAGGATGTCGGTGTTTGATAAATATTTGCCAAGTGATTGTGTTTGTGACTGAATTTGCCAAAATAATTTTGAAATATCGTGCTGTAAAGATGAGCTTGTCAGTTCTTCCTTGTATTTCTATCATTTTGCTGTAATGTTTTGAAAATATGCTAAATGTTGACATCATGTTGAGAATAGTTATAGCTTCCAGATGAACTGAGAGTTATTGTCATTATACGGACAATCTCTATACATAATAATATTTTTGTCTTAAATTCTACGTGTCTAATAATTTCAATATGGTTAGAATTTGATTTATGTTTTCCTACCTTTCTTTTGTTGCCTTTCCATGTCATCATGAGCTAAGTATAATTTTGTAAACACCATATACCTAATTTTTTTAACCTGGTCATACATTTAATAACTTTTAACTAATGACATTTAGTCCATTTATATTTATTGTGATTATTCATATCATTAAACTTCTTCCTAGCATTTTGGATTGCGTCTTTCATTTAACACCTTTAATAATAATGCTATTTCTTTGATTCTTTATTCACTTTTCTAGAATTTTATTTTTGGAGTAAAATGGAGCAGGTAGGGGAATTGACTGTGGAATTTTGTTGTTAATTTAATTGTGTTTTTTCTCTGTTGGTTTAGAATGTATACATATTGCTTCTTTATTTTCAGTGGTCACACTTGACATTTTTGTCTTATATATTTAACAAGGTTTAAAGCTAATAATTTTTTATTTCTTTTTTCCACAAAAGAAATGTAAGAATCCTAGATTTTTTTTTCTTTCTAAAATTTTTATTTATTTAAGTAATACATCCAGTGTGAGCCTCAAACTCAGGACCCCAATATCAAGAGTCCTATCCTCTTCTGACTGAGCCAGACAGGTGTCTCAGATATTTTTTTTCCTTCTAAACATTTTTATCTGTCTGAGGAATGTCTTTTTAAAAATTGCTTTAGAGCAGTCTAGTGGTCATAATTTTCTCATTTTGAGCTATCAGAAAAGATCTTTATCTTACTTTTAATGATAGTTTTACAGAGTATGCAATTCCTTGTTGAAAGTTCAAATCTTTCAAAATGTGGAAGATGTTACTCTGTCTTGCTTCTGCTATTTCAACTAAAAATCTGTTATTTAAGGTTTAATCCATTCATTGGATTTTGAAACTTAATAATTTTATTTCTAAAAGGACTATCTAGGTTTTTTTTTCAAATTTGTATAAACACAATTATCTTTTGTTCTTTTCTAACTTTGTATTATTTCCTTAAATACTTCAAATGTACTTACTTTGTATCATATGTATAACTGTGTGTGTATGTCTGTGTGTGCATCTATGTGTATCTCTGTGTGTGTTCGTGTGTGTGTGTGTGTGTAGGACTTACATTTAGCACATGATCTACAGAGGGGAGTTTCATTTGCTTTTTTGGAGAGACAAGGGGTCTACAGATATGGCACTATTTCTGGATCCTTGCAAGGTTCCTATGCTAAAGTCTAGATTTCAGGTTGAAGTCCTCCATTGTATTGGGGTCTAAGCTTAGTTTTGTTGTTATTGTTGTTTTTGTTTTTTACACAGACTTATTTATGGCTCACCCTTCATTCTCTAGTTTTAGCTTAGGCATTTTTTTTTTTTTTGGTCTACTTATTTTTATTTCTTGGAGATCTTCTTTATATTCTCTTAAGTCATTAAAATACACATTAAAATTATTTTCATTTATATTTGTGTTGTTAATTTCTCTTTAACCCAAATCTGGTTGTATTTAAGCCTGGATATTCTTATGATGACCTTGCCTGCCATACAATCAGAAACCCATTTCTAGAATTATTTTGGAGAGGAATTGTCTAATTGATCATTCAGTGTCCCTGAACTTCCAAATAATGATAATGAAGAATAGTAATAATAACAAGAAGTGCATACTGAAATTTTTCACAATTTTCACTTTATACATGCTACCCATGTATAAATAATGTCTTCTCAACATAGTGAAAAAGCTGTGTTTCTGAGAATAAAACAGAATGGTGTTTACTTATCAAAAGCCTAATTGAGGGATGCCTGGGTGGCTCAATTGGTTAAGTGTCTGCCTTTGGCTCTGGTTTTGATCCCAGGGTCCTAGGATCAAGTCCCACATTGGGCTCCTTGCTCCGTGAGAAGCCTTCTTCTCCCTCTGCCTGCTGATCCCCCTGCTTGTACTCTCTATCTCTCTGACAAATAAATAAATCAAACCTTAAAAAAAAATCTAGTTGCTAGTGGTCAGGGGTTGAAAGGAGCTGGAATAATATTCTGCACATTTAACATTATACCTTTATATATGTATATCAATTTGAAAAATTTATATTTGATGTATATATATATCAATTTGAAAAATATAAAATTATATAATTTTCATGGAAAACTGCTTTTTTGAATTCACAGCTAGAACATATATTAATTTACCTGAAGAGACTGGCCTAACCCCTCTTTCACAATGAGTATTGCAGGACTGATCATACCTCCACTTTGCCCAGGAACCTGAAAAAGCTTTGGAATGAACCAGAAGTTCAGCTCCATCAACTTAGGGAGACATCCTTATTTGCATTCTCCTCCCTAATCATCACATTCTGGTTAGTATGTCTATTTTATTGTTGTATCCATTGTATGATTTCTTATTGCAACCATTTAAAAATGAACAAATAGTTAAAGAGATGAATGCTGAGCACACAAATACGTGATTGCCTTGTGGAAGAAGCTTAAGTCACTCATCTTATGTTTTCAGAACACATAAAAGATTCTAGCAACTCAAAGGTCCACATCATGTAATATTTTAGCTTTATTTTCAGAGGGGGGATGCTCTTCTCGTGTACCAGGCAGCAATAAGAAATTAATGACATCAAATACAATTGGATTAATAGTAGACACCTTGCAGAAGGATTTCCCTCAGTTTGATGTTCACTTAAAACAATCCTCTGGGTACCTTTGGTTCTATACATTGTAGAGTTGAGAAGACTGAGGCAGGGAGGCTCTGTGGCTTGTTAATGCCACAAGACCAGTAAGAGTCAGGGTTCTCTGGAGAAACAGAATCCATATGACATATACCCATTACACACACACACATGATTTATTATATTGGGTCACATGTGATTATGGAAGCTAAGAAGACCCTGCAAGCTGGAGACCCGGGAAGGCCAAAGGTTTTGTTCTGAGAACCAGCAGGCCAGTGATGTAAGTCCCGGTCAAGGGCAAGAGAAGACTGATGTCCCAGCTGAAGCTGTTGGGGAGAGAGCAAATCCCCATTCCTCTGCCCTTTGTTCTCTCTGGCCCTCAGCCTATTAGACAGTGCCCACCCTCCCTGGGAGAATAATCTGCTTTATTCAGTCCACTGATTCAAATGCTAATCTCTTCTGGAAACACAATCACAGGCACCCCCAGGAATAATGTTTAATCTGGGCACCCCATGTTCCAGTCAAGGTGGCACATAAAACCAACCATGGTGGCCAGCAAGTGGGAGAGGCAGGCAGGACCACCTCATCGGTCCAGACCACTTCTTTACCCCTTGTGCTGCCTATGTTAAAACAAATACTGGTCAGTTCCTCTTTCCCAACTCTCTAGAGGAAAAATTAATAATAAATAAAAATAATAGCAAGACCTTTCTTCTACTTTCTATGTCATATTGCTTTCTCCACCCTTCTGTTCCACTTAGAGAAAATTATCTATTAACCATTCTCTTTAAAATTAAGGATCTCCTAACAGTCATTCTGTTTGTTCCTGGGGCTCCAAGAGTCAGTGAGAGGATCGAGATACTGACCTGGAAGACCCCAGGATCCACCAGGGTTTCCCGCATGTCAGATGTCAAATTTCTCTTAATGTGCCTCCCCAACAATCTGCTTATCCTCCATGAAAATGGGCCCCTGCCCTTGGAGGAGCCCCCTGTTTCGCTACGAGATGTATTCCGGCCAAATAACTTATCATCTCTGCTCTGTGAGATACTATTCAAGGCATAATATTTTCATTCTGACATGTCAAGTGAATCCTGCAAAAATACGATTTTATTAAAAGTGATTTGTCTTTCAGGATTTCTTGCCTTTCTTGGGTATAAATGTTGCAACTCTCCAAATTCATGTGGAACATTGGCTAATTCAGGCTAAAAAAGGTCCATTCTTCCTTGAAAGCTGGAATCCTGAGCAGGAAGGATACCTACGTGATTATCTTGTTCAACATTTTGCTTCTACATGTGAGGGCACTGAGAAACAGATATCCAGTCACTTGCTCAAGAATACACAGGTCATTCTGACAGGAGTATTCAAGAGCTGGTTGTTTTGTGGTTCAATATTCCAATTAGCAAGTTCACATAGTCACAGTGGAATGCAAATCCTAGAAGGGCAGTGATAATGTCTTCATAATTCTATTCTCTATTGACTATTTTAGTGATAGACCCAGACACTCAAAACATAACTTCCACATCCAAAGATCATAGCATTTTCAGACATTCAGAAACCTTAGGACAGAAAAAAAAAGTTGTATTTCAAAACTAATGGAATCTTAATTATCTGCTAATAGCTAGACTATGTGCTTTTCAGTCATGTGTGCATGATTTCATCACAACTATTTGGGGAGGTAGGTACAGCTACTGTTATACAAACGGAGAAACTAACACTTGGAAAGATGACATGTTCTGCTCAGAATTACCAGACTGTCAGGGGTAGAAGGAAGCGTTGCATCCTGGTTTCGCCATCTTGGAAGTCCCAGCTTCTAACCATATTTGTTCTGCCTCTCAAGAGCTACGAGAACATTGGGGACTGCCCTGGGGCGCTGAGGACCTGCCATGCCAGAACTCAACAGGTCTATGATGGAGCAGATCCCTAAAGGCTGCCACTGCTGGGAGGAAGTCCAGGAAGAGGGGAGGGAGGCCCTGCTAGGAGGCCGTTGATGCTGAGGAACCCGGGACTCGGTAACAATCACCACTGGGGTCAGAGAATCTGTAGAAGTTGTGGGGGATTGAAAACCTGGAAGCTGCGTAGTAAGGCTGACTTATAGTCAGGCTCACAATTTTGTCACCTGAGGTGTAGTATAAGGGTTGATACAGGGGTGAACAAAGCAGGGATATGGGCATTCAAGATCTGGGAAGGAGAGGGGCTGACAAGGACAGATGAGGGCCGATGGCCTGGCAGTCACGACAGTGAATTAGGAAGTCAGGGGGTGAGGTGTGGTAAGAGAGCTGTGGGTTAAGAGTGTGTTACTACAGAATTCCAATATCTCTGTCCCATGCTCTTGCGGTGTGACCTTTGCTAAACCCTTAACCTTCCCGAGCATCAGATGTTTCATCTCTAAAATGAGGAGAAATAGAATGATCTCAATGAAGTGTTTTAGATAAATTAAAAAAAAAAAACATAATTTGCAAAACTGCCCAGTATAGTATTTGTCACGCAGTAGGTGATTTTTATTACCTTATTCTTGTCCAGCTGTACTGAGACAGAAGTGACACACAGCACTGTGTAAATGCAAGGCGCACAACAGGTCGACTTGACAGATCTATATATTGCGAAACGACGTCCACCCGAGCATGAGAGAACACCTCCATCATGCCACATAATTACTTTTTCTTTTTGCAGAGAGAACATTTAAGATCTACTCTCTTAGAAATTTTCAAGTGTATAATACAGTGCTATTATCTATAATCACCGTGTTGTACAGTGGATCTTCAGAACTGGTATGTGTTATAACTGGAAGCTTGTGCCCTTTGACCAACATGTCTGCATTTCCCCACCCCCTACTAACCACCATTTTGCTCTCTCTCTAGGAGTTCCACATTTTTCGACTTCACGTATAAGTGATATCATATAGTACATATCGTTCTCTGTCTGACTTATTTCACTTAGAATAACGAAAAATCTTCTGCACAGCAGAAGAAATGATTAGCAAAATTAAAAGGCAACTTAAGAAAGGGGAGAAAAGATTTACAAACTGTGTATCTGATAAGGGGCTAATCGTCAAAAAATATAAAGAGCTCCTACAACTCAGTATCACAAGCAACAACAGCAACAATCTGATTAAAAATGAACAGAAAACTAAATAGACATTTTTGGAAAGAAGACAAGCAATGACCAGTGGATCCATGAAAAGGAGCCCCACATCATACTCATCCTCAAGGAAATTCAAATCAAAACCACAGTGGGTATCGCCTCACACCTGCTGGAATGGCCATCATCAAAAAATCAGAGACAAGTATTGGTGAGAATGTGGAGAAGAAGGAATCCTGATGCACGATTGGTGGGAATGCAAACTGATGCAGCCACTGTGGAAAACAGCATGGAGGCTCCTCAAAAAAAAAAAAAAAAAAAAAAAAAATTAAATTAAATTTAAAAAAATTTTAAAAAATCCCTGCCATACAACCAGCAATCCCACTCTGGGCATATTTCCAAAGTAAATGAAATCAGTATATTGAAAAGACAGTTGCATTCCCATGTTCATTGCAACATTATTTGCAATAGCCAAACTACAGAAATAAGTAAGCTGTCTGTCTGTGGTTGAATGGATGAAGTGGACATGGTGTGTATATTCAGTGGACTATCATTTCGCTATGAGAAAGAAGGAAATCCTGCCATTTACAACAACAGGGATGGACCTTGGGGGCAGTAGGTCTGATTCTGTGAATAAATATTATTTCTTCCAAGACTTTCTGTACATTAATTTCCTGTGGATTCTATAACAAATTATTACAGACTTATTGTTATAAAACAACACAAATTTATTAAAATTGTAGAGGTGGGGACATGTGGGTGGCTCAGTGAGTTAAGTGTCTGTCTGTGGATACCCTACCCCCCTTGGCTCTGCACTGAGCAGGGAATCTGCTTGAGACTTCTGGCTTCCTCTTCCTCTGCCCCTCTCCCAACTCACGTGCAGGGGACACATGCTCTCTCTCTCTCTAAAATAAATATATACATGTTTAAGATATATATTTTTAAGTCCAGTACGGGTCTTACTGAGCTAAAAAATCAGGATGTTCTCAGGGCTGCACTCCTTCTGGAGGTTCTAGGGGAGAATCTGTTTCCTCACCCCTTCCAGCTTTCTAGGGGCGTCCACATTCTCGGCTCGTGGCCTCTTCCTCCACCTTGAAAGCCAGGAGGGTAACATCTTCAACATCTTTTGTCTTCACAGTTTCTACTTGGATCTGATGCTCCTGGCCTTCCCTGATTGAACTCATCTGGATAAAGTAGGATAATCTCCTCATCTAAAAGATCTTAAACTTCATCACGTCTGCGAAGTCCCCTCTGCCATGTAAAGTAACATGTCCACGGATTCCCAGACTTTTGCGGGGGAGGGTATTTTTTCTACTGACCACACTGTGTAAGGATCTGATGATGCCAGAGATACCTGTGGAACCCGATCTCCAGACAGGGCTGGGCTGGAACCAGCTGCAGAGGGAGGTGACCGGGTGTGGGTGGGGTGGTGACTGTTATCGTAGTGTGTAGGCAGTCCTGACCAGCTCTTCCTTTCTACACCCGAGAGCACCAAGACCAGCAAGGGAAAGTCTCTCCTTCAAAAGTACAGAGAATGAGTTTGGGGTGACTTTCTTCATATTTAACACAAACATGATAAAGCAGCAAAGATACTCTTTATTCATCAGTAAAGGTCACCTATGGCTCCTGCATACATTTCTCCTGATTTCTTCTTTTCAGAGCCTCAAGGCTCACTTGCACATTATCCTGTGACTGTGTTTATTTGTGTTTTATCTTAGCACTTGTCATTTTCTGAAACGATACAGTTTTTATTTGTTTGCATTCTAAATTGCCTGCATTTTTTCAAACATTGCCTAGTTCGACGAATACGTGCTGGATGGTTGGATGGATGGATGGATGGATGGATGGATGGATGGATGGGTGGGTGGCCAGCTGCCTGGCTGGGTGGGTAGAGGGGTGGATAGAGGGGTGGGTGGATGGATGGATGGGTAGAGACCGTATGTGAAACAGAATGCTAAACATTTCACTCCTCATGCCTCTGCAGGTAAGCACTGTTACAGATGAGGAATGGAGATTTTAAGAGATGATGTGATGTGACCCAGAGTCATAATCAGGTGCAGAGTTGGGATTAGAACTCAGACCTTCTATTGCAGAGCTATGAAGAACTTCACCTCCTGAAAAGTGCTGGGCACATCCTGGCTTCAGAGCCAGCATTTCCACAAGCAATGAATGTGTACAGTTGCCTTCTGAAAGGGAGTATGCTTGAGACTTTCACTCTCCGATCTGCTGTGCTTTCTTCACAGGCTTTCAATTTCAGTGTAATCCAACTTAGCAGCACAGAGTGGCTCCTGGGAAACTGGTTTATCTGTGTGGATGGGCCCCTGCAGCCCAGAGCTAACCTACTCACTGCCCCGACCACTGAGGAGCAGATGAGTAGCCGAAGCGTGTGTGGATGAGTGTTGGAAGAGGTTGTGATACGTGTGCTGAGCGCAGCTGGAAAAGAATCTGAAATTGTCATACAGGAAAAAAGGATGGAAAAATGTTCTGGATGTGAATTTGCTATCAACACTAACACATATTAAAAATCCCCCCTTACACTGAGCTGTAAATTTATACTTTACAGTAGCTTTTGAACTCATCTTACTAAGTCACCCTGGAAAAACTTATGCAATAGAAGTTAATAACCCCACTTCCCAGAAAATAAAACCAAGTCTTGGGAAACCAGAGTAACATGCCTATGACCATACATCTAGTAAATACTATTCTTTTTTACAAATTGTTATTTTAAATGCTGGTGTAGTTAACATGTAGTGTTGTATTAGTTTCAGGTATGCAGGGTAGCGATTCCGCAATTCCATGATCCGTGCTCATCACGGTAAGTGATCACGGTAAGTGCACTCTCAATCCCCATCACCTGTTCCATCCATCCTCTCACCCACCACCCCTCTAGCAACCATCTGTTTGTTCTCTATAGTTACGAGTCTGTTCTTTGCTTGTTTGTTTTGTTTTGTTTTAATTTAGATTAAATTACCCAACATAGCGGTATCTCATTGGGTTCAGATCTAGAGTTCAATAATTCATCAGTTGCATATAACACCCAGTGCTTATCCCATCGCATGCTCTCCCTGCTGCCTTAAAGCCCATTTGGGTTTGTTGTTTTGTTTTGTGTCTTTTGGTTTGTCTCTCCTTTTTATCCCCCCGTGATCATTTGTTTTGTTTCTTAAATTCCACATGTGAGTGAAATCATTTGGTATGTGTCTTTGTCTAACTGAATATTTCACTCAGTATTACACTTTCTAGATCCACCCCTGCTGTTGCAAATGGCAAGACTCATTCTTTTTTTAATGGCTGAATAATATTCTATTGTACAGTTTTACTACATCTTCTTTGTGCGTTCATCAGTTGACGGACACTTAGGTTGCTTCCATAATCTGGCTATTGTGAATAATGCTGCTGTAAACAAAGGGAAACACATATCCCTTCAAACTGGTGTTTTTGTATTCTTCAGTTAGATACCCAGGAGAGTGATTACTGGATCACAGGGTAATTCTATTTTTAACTTCTTGAGGAATCTCCATACAATTCTCCAGAGTGGCTACCCCAGTGTGCATTCCCACTAACAGTGCAAGAGTGTTCCTTTTTCTCCACATCTTTGCCAGCACTTGTTGTCTCTCGTGTTACTGATTTTAGCCATTCTGACAGGTGCAAGGTGACTAGTTTGAATCCTGTTATAACTTGGCACCAAGTATGTCATATACGACATAGTATATCACCCCATGTCAGGGGCTGAATGGAGACTCCCATAAACATATGCCTATGACCTAATACCCAGAACCCTTAAATATTACCTTATATGGCGAAGTTAGGGTTTGAGGGAAAGAGGTTTTCCTGGATTACCCAGGTGGCCCCTAAATGCCATCACGTACATCCTTATACAAGAGAGGCAGAAGGGGGTTTGAGACAGAAGAGGAGGAGACCACATGATAGGGGGCAGAGATGGGAGAGATGTGGCCACAAGCCAAGGAATGCCTCTAGCCACAGAAGCTGGTAAAGGTCAGGAAGGAATTTTTCCCTAGAGCCTTTTGAGGGAGCACTGTCCTACTGTACCCTGACTGCAGATTTCTGGCCTCCCGAACTGTGAGGAAATATTTTCTGCTGGTTTAAGCCCCCAACTGGTAGTAATTCGTTACAGCCATCTCAGGATACTAACACACCCCAAGAAAGCTTTAGTTTTAGCTAAACTGATAACTTAGAATATGTCTTGGCTTTCTCAATTGAAAATGATACATTTTAACAAAGACATGTGCAAATATTTACTAAAGATTGAAAACAGACTGTCACACATTAAAAATTATAGAAAACGCATATATAACTATATTTGTAAGACCTATGCTTTTCACTAGTGTGGACTGCCAGTAACAAGACCTTTCTGACATGTTAGCAGAATAAATGATTTCTGTAAAAGACCCCCCAAAGCTCACTTTCAGACAGGTTATCTCAATTTATTTGGGTTCAGACTTGCTTTTTAGTAAGGGGGATTTTGTTAATTACTGAGGGTACCACATTATTCCCTGAGGGCTTTGAGGGTCCTTTTATAGAGAAACAGTTCCCAAAAACACCGAAATAAAAGCTACAGCTACTCATCACCCCCAAACTGAAACACATGTAAGGATGTAAGCTCCAGGCGGGGAGCACTGGACCTGCTCCATCTTCCCAGAATTTAACCCACCACTCAAACCAAACATGGTAAGGATCACAGGGTAGGTGGCAGAGTCTGGGAAGAAATCAGGCAGGTGCAGACATGGGAGTGACAGCCCTCTGAAGTCCTGTGCAGGGCAAGTACCTAAACACAGAAAACTCAAAGCCAACCTTCCAGCTTCGTTATTCAGTTGACCCATAGAACAGGTTTGCATCCCAGCGGACTGGACACAAACAATGATTCCTCTGGGGCACCTGGGCAGCTCAGTCAGTCCAGGGTCTGACTCTAGATTTCAGCTCAACTCATGATCTTGAGGTGTTGAGATTGAGTCCCGCACCGGGTTGCATGTTCATTGTGGAGTCCTCTTGTCCCTCTCCTTCTGCTCCTCCTTGCTCTCTTGCTCTCTCTCTAAAATAAATAAATAAAATCTTTAAAATGATAATAACAATAATGACTCCTCTGAATAAGTAAAACCCAGACCACTTTGGAAGACCTTGTCAAAAAGAAACTTTGACATGCTCCTCAACCTTTGCAAAGTGCTCAGAGCCCCTGGGAGCTTAAAGAAGGATGACCCCAGTGACATAGAGATGACAGTGGTGGTCGGCATGACTATGACGAAGGTGACAAAGGCAGCAATATAAAGATGATGGAGGGTGGTGGTCATGCAATCTTCAACAACTATCAAAGTCCAGGGACTTTGCAGTTTTAAAGTCCTTCTCGTGGGCTGCCTGGTAGCTCAGTCACATGAGCATCTGACTCTTAATTTCAGCTCAGGTCTCAAGGTCATGAGATCAAGCCCCACATCAAGGTCCATGCTCAGCAGGGAGTCTGCTCCAGATTTTCTTTCTTTGCCCCTCCCCCTGCTCTCTCACACAAGCAAATAAACAAATATTTAAAAATAAATAGATAAATAAAATCCTACTCTTTGTGATGACAGGATTCTAGGAGGTCTTGGTTTCACTTGAGACAAGCCTCTGCTGAACTATGTCCAAATTTCACATCAATGATTTCATCCAAGGAGCGCTTACCAAGTGCCAGCAATATCCGTGCTGTTGTCCTAAGCTTTGCAGAGAAAATTTGAATAAAATACTGTCTCAAGGAATTCTAGGAGCCTGGGGGTGAAGATTCAGGAGTAACACGTGGTTGTGCCAGAGTTTAGGAAGTGCTGCAGTGTGACCTGATAAAGGGACAGAAGGTAGCATCGAAGCATGAAGGGAAACGTAACTGAGCCTGGATATTGAAGGAATCCAGCCTGGAGGAGGTGCCATATGCCCTCTGCTCCAGGCAGCTCGTAAGAGTTGCCTGGCCCTAAAGAAGCACAGAGTGGGACATGGAATGGAGGACGGAAATGCCCCTGCCTGTCCCTGCGGGTAGCAAAGCCGGAATGAGATGGTGTGTGTGTGTGTGTGTGTGTGCGCGCGCACGTGCGCGCACGCACGTATCTGCCAAGTTCCAGGTCCGGTACTGAGCCTGATGCATTAAGAATCTCTTGGGACATTCTTACAAAATTGTGATTATTATTACCCCCATTTTACAGATAAGAAAACTGAGGCACAGAGAGATGAACACCTTGCTCCAGATCCCACAGTAACCCAGCCAGATTCCATTCTAGACATCAAGTCTGAAGTTCCAGAGATTTCACCCCTGTTCAGTGTTCGATGATGCCTTTGTGGTTGCATGAATGTGCAGACCAAGGGGTCTGGACCCCCGGGGGCCTTGGATATATAGACGCACCTGTGTTAAATTGGGCTTATCTCCATCCTAGTGGGAAAATTCACTCTGTATGTTTGTTAGCTTTTTCTTTTTAATACTATGGTGTCCTCTGGTGTTTAGGAACATTCATTTTGTATACTGTCTGGATTCAGGGGCACAAGGTGGCATGCTAGGAGTGCTGGGGGTGGGTTCTGGAGTCAGCGGATGGAGACTGGAAGCCACCAACACCCTTCCTAGCTTGCAAACTTAAGCTCCTCTCTGCATCCTGCTCTTGCATTCTCCTTCATGAAATACCTACTTCACAAGGGTTAGCACATGGGAAATTCCTGGAATGTTCCCCAGGGCACAGTAGGTGTTTGATAAATAAGGCTTGTTAGTATTACTATGCAAATGTCTCCCTGATGGGGATGTAATTAAGCCCTTTGCTCTTTTTCTCCATTGGGTTTTCTTCTTAGCACCTTCAAACTTTCTTAGGGCTTTAAAATAGTAAAGGCTCTTTGCTGCCCTCCCATCCTAATCCTGAGAGATGGACCACTTCTAAGAAGCCTGGTCCACCTCTCACTTTGTGCTGTGATTCTGGAAACAGACCTTGCATTCTTGCTACCCAGTGAGCTTATTTGGGGGCATGAGGGACTCAGGTAGATGGACACACCTTTCTTGGACTCTGCCCACCTGGGTCTTCCCATTGGAGAAGCAGCTTTTTGACCCACCACTAGAGCCTTCCAGCCCATCCTGCCTTGGGAGGGCTTGTGCTCCTTCTAGAAAGCTCTTTCTGTTCCCGTTCCTTCTCCTGGTCTTTGCATAGTGTCCTCTCTCAGTGAAGCCCCCCTCCCCCGAGAAAACCCTGTCCCCCACCTGGCACTCTCCCCCCTTACCTTGCTTTATTTTTCTCCAAGAGACTATCACCAACCGAAATGCAAAGTATTGTACTTTTATTGTTTATTTTTGTTAGCCGACTTCGTTTATGACCTGATGTATGTATGAGAGGACATCCAGTCTACGGCCATACCACTCTGAACGCACCTGATCTCCTCAGAGGGCATCCAGTGCCCTGGTTCCAGAACCTCCAACTGTGGCTTTCACCTGGGAGGCACTAACATAAGAATCCTTGAAGGAAGACCCATTTCTGGCAAGTATTCTTACCATGGAGACCAAACACACAGGAGATTTCAATAACCAGTAACCTGCTTGTCTCTGAGGAGCAGAACACTGACCTGACTCATTTTGTTAGTACGGAAGCCATACTTCAGAGCACAGCAATGCCTAAAACTGCATATGCTTGAATCTCTCTCTCTCTTTTTTAAGATTTTATTTATTTGTCAGAGAGAGCACGCACAACCAGGGGAAGCAGCAAGGAGGAGAAGCAGGCTCTCTGCTGAGCAGGGAGCCTGATGCAGGACTTGATCCCAGGACCATGAGATCATGATCTGAACTGAGGGCAGATGCTTCACTGACTGAGCCACCCAGGCGTCCCATGAAATCTCTTTTCTTCGCATTAAAACCACCCTGCTCTAAGTACTGTCCCCTTTGGAGGCAGCAGACAACTTGCCTGACATCCTCATGGGCAGTCAGCAGAGTTTGGCTTATCTCTTAAGCTAAAATGGCTCCAAAGTCTGTGTTTCACACATTGCAGAAGGAAGGTTCAACTTTATCAAACATCAGAATCTGACGTGAGGCGTCAGAGTTTCCCAGACCCTGTGGGCTGGGCTGTGGGGCTTCTGACTCTAGAGGTCTGAGAGGAGGCACAGGAACGTTTTTCCACAAGCATCTTCCAATGGTTCTGATGCATTTGGCCCGTGGACTCGAGTTTGAGAAACCCTGCTGCTTGTCTGTTGAGAGAGCTGAAGAGAGATTAACCAGGGTCTCCATTTGAGGACAAGGACTCGGGTAGCAGGTAAGGGGGGTTGTGGTTTCTGTATGTGGGAGAGAGCGGAGCAAAAAGGGAAGGCAGAATGGGTTGGGGGGAGACTTTCTTATGTTATTCCTCCCAGCATCCCAGATATTTATAGCTCCAATGATGCCCCAAAGAGACCGCTTGACTCTAAACTCATAAAATGTCTACTTGGGAGTCAGACTGTAATTTACTTTTCTAAAGATGCCTCAATTATATCCAAGGAAAAGCCTGGTTACATTTTTAAAACTCAGGAGCAGCAGCTTTTAAATTTATTCAGACTAATGAGCACGTATAAATTTGGCGAAGGCTAATTCACAGGAGTCGGTTGTGGCGGCATGAGAGACAACAAGAGTGTCACTGCTGGGGAACAAAGTGAATGGGTGATATGAGTGACAGTAAAGATTTCTTTTAACATCACTAAAAGGCGGCTGAAGTGACAGGTAAGAGGATAGACGCGAGATTCTGCAGCACTCCGAGAATTTGTGTACTATCAAGAAGGGACACGTTGACTTAATACCAACTTAATAAGTTCAGCAGACAGTAGAGCGGGGGGAGGGGTGGGGATGGAGGTTGGCTCTGTTGCCCAAAGGGCACCCACTCTGCTTCCTTGGGGGGCAGAGGACTCTGGTCACATAACCATTTAACTGGGGGGCCTCCGCACCCCTTCTTGCAAATTTCACAGGAATCAGGCACATGGTTTTAATCTGTTCCCACAGATCTTCCAAATGAACTTAGCATCCTCTGGAGACAGCTTTTACTTAGGATCAGCTTGGAGGGAATGAAATCCTAAATCAAAACCCATCAGTGTACATCTGGAATTTGAGAGAGTCATTCCCCAGTCAAATCTACAGGCTTCTGAAGTTGGAAGCCTCCTGCTCAGGGAGAAAGCTGTGGGAGGCAAAACTTTGAAAGCTTCATAAGCATGACTTTGTGACCTGCATTTGTGCTTTCTCTGCGGCGGCTGGGGGGAGGGGTGTCCTGAATGGAATGCAAATGTCAACACAGTTCCAGTTTCCTCCCTGGGATTTCTTTGGACCAGAGATGGGCACCAGCCTGCACCTGTGTGCACGTGGTACGCAGGCCCACCTGAGCGGACCACATCCTTGCTTTACTTCTCCAGGTTTCCCTCTCCTTCTGCCCACACACCTCCTGGAGTCACCGTTTGTTATAGGCTGAATTGCATCCCTCCAAAATCCATAGGCTGAAGCCCTAACCTTCACCATGACTTTTTGGAGTTATAGCTTGAAGGAGGTAATTAAGGTAAAAGGAGGTCACAGGGTGGAGCCCTGAACTGATAGGACTGATGTCCTTCTGGGTATAGAAAGAGACACCAGAACCCTCTCTCTGCATGAGGACAGAGGAAACACCACATGAGGACACATGTGGCTATCTCTGAACCAGGAAGAGAACTGCCACCAGAAGCCAACTCTGCTGCCACCTTGATCTTGGACTTCCAGCCACCAGGACTGCGAGGAAATACATATCTTCTGCTTAGACCACTCAGCTGTGGTATTTATCATAGCAGGTCAAGCTGACTGATGCACTATTCTCAGAAAGAGCCTTATGCTTTGAGCCTTTTGTCTGCTGTGCCCTCTCTTAGAAATGTCTTCTTTGGGATGCCTGGGTGCCTCAATTGGTTAAGCGTCTTCTTTCCACTCAGGTCATGATCCCCAGGTCCTGGGATCGAGTCCCTCATCAGGCTCCCTGCTCAGTCAGAGCCTACTTCTCCTGCTACCAGCCACTCCCCCTGCTTCTCTCTCACTCTCACTGTGACAAATAAATGAGTGACATCTTAAAAAAAAATGCCTTCCTCATGTCACTCACTTGGTGATCAAACAGTCCTCACTCAGGTACCTGGAAGGTCCCCCTGGACTTATCTAGCATGGAAGGAGTGTCCCTGCTTATGGCTTACTGAGCATCTCATGCCTCTTCTCTTGTACCATGGAGCACCCTGCCTAGAAAATATGGCTTTATCTGCTTTGTCCCTCAGTGAATTTCTAAATACCTGGAGGCCACATAGTCCATCTTACATCTTGGTGTACAAAGAACCTAGTTTAGTATCTATCTCAAATTTTCTTCACTGCTTGTAAATTGACTAATGGAAAGATTACATTGACAAATAAATAACTGGATGGACAGATGGATAGTTGGATGAATGGATGGATGAATGGATGGGTGGGTAGATGTATGTATGTATGTATATATGCATGCATGGTTGGGTGGATGGATGGATGGATGGATGGATGGATGGATGCATGGGTGGATGGATGGATGGATGCATGGATGGATGCATGGTTGGGTGGTTGGATGGATGGTTAGATGGATGGATAGTTATGCAAATGACTGGCTAGATGGATGGATGGAAAGGCAGATGGATGGATGGATGGACAGATGGATGGGTGAACAGATGGATGGATGCATGCATGGTTGGGTGGGTGGATGGATGGATGAATGAATGAAGGGATGATGGATGAATGAATGAAGGGATGATGGATGGGATGCATGGTTGGGTAGTTGGATGGATGGTTGGATGGATGGATTACTGTATAGATGACTGATTAAATGGATAAATGGATAGACGAAAGCTTATTATTACCTTTCCTAGTCTGGAGATTTCAGCAGTGCAGGAAATAGGGAAAGGTTTGAGGTTTGGGCATTGGAGGGTACTTTCTAAATGCAAACTATTCTTCTCATCAAACCTTCATAACTATAATTTCCTTACTTGTTCCCTTGCTGCTTGTGTTACTGGTTGCTGAATCCTTACAGTACTGACTGAATTTTTATAAATCTTGGTCTAATCGCTGGCTAGACCCATTCTTTATATTGTATGTCATCACATCTCATTGCTGGACTGATTTCATTTCAAAGTGGGGTCTTCAGAATAATGTAGTATAAAAATAATTGTGGACTGGGCGTTTTGAGAAACTACCATTTCATTTAATCTTTACAAATAAATCCCTGAAAGTTGATATCATTAACCTCATATTAGGGCTGCAAACCATGAGGCTCAACCAAGTGAAGGCAAAGACAAGATTCAAACTGCGTCTTTGCATTCTCAGCCCCAAATCACAAGGTGAATGAGCTGCCCCGCTGCCCAGTGTCTTCTTGAAAGATGGACACCCAGTGCTATCTGGAATTGCACCTGCATTTTCTGCAAGAAGAATTAGGCTGGGAGACATATTTCTCTTTGAAATAATTTTACTAGGGGAAATTTCCCACTGTGCTGAAAGCTGACCTCTTGGACAAACACACTGTCATAAAAACGTGCTATTTGCTACGAGTGCATTGGGAGTTTTAAATCATCAAACTAAAGTACCCCAGGCTCTGACAGTAAAATTTTCATTCAAAGAAGGACTCAGCTTCACAACATAATAAATTATATATGACTGGGACATATAAAACATTTAAAGATATACAGAATTTCTCTGCATTTGTGTTCAGTGGAAGAGTTCAGCTCTTGAAGTACTTTTTTTATGTCAGTCCTGCCTATTCATAAGAAGAAAAGACACCTCCTTGCCTCCCTGCTAAAATGAGAAGCAACAAAACAAGTTGCCTATCTTCCACATCCTGAGGTTCAGATTTTATGTTTTCTTTCGCTTTTTTCCCCCCTTTTCCCCAAGTATATGTTGGGCTGAAGCAATGCCACCACGGATACCAAGGAGTTAGACTGTAAGCAGTGACTTTGGTGACCTCTTAGCCAGAATAATTAAACATAAACAGCAGAGACACATGCCAGACAGACCTGGGGGAGCTATCGAAGACACATCAAGGGAAAGATCTGCAGAAATCAGTTAAGAGGAGCATATACAAACAAAAGCTCCAATTACTAGAACCACTTTTTAAAAGGCGCTGAGTTCAGAGAGACACATATTAAAATAATGGAAGCAAGCCATTCCTAGATACAAGGTTACAAGTACAGTCCTGGTCCATGCTAGAAGCTTACTACATGTTACACTTCTCTGCCTTCCTGGGCTGAAAGATGATCCCAGCATAATGCTAACACGCAGGTGTATCTCAGTCAGCAACTGGTGCATTAGTGCTACATAACAAACTACCCCAAAATTCAGTGGCTTACAATAACCATCTCACTTATGGGTCCCCAGGTCATCTGAACTAGGCTGGCCTTGACTGAGCCGGACACTGGCCAACTGAACTTGCATCCAGACTGAGCACGGAGTCCAGCTGAGCTATATGCTTCTTCTTCCTCTTTGGACTGGAGCTACTTTGGGCGTGCTCTGCTCATTGTCAATGGCAGGAATCCACGATCCTCAACAAAAGCAGACAATGTCTCTTGAGGTCCTGGCTCAGAGCTGGCTCACCTCTTTCCGCCCATTCTGTTGGCCCAGGCAAATCACGTGGTCAAACAAGACACCTGTGGGGCAGGGGAACACCACTTAGTTGGTGGTTTCGAAAAGTCACACGCCCAAAGACATGAATATATAATTCAAACACAGGAAGTTCATTAAGAATTGCAAATAATAATTTTATCTACCTCTCCTGGGCTTTATCTCTACCTTGGTCTTAACTTGCTGTGGAACTTGAAAGTGAATCATTTCTCTCTCCCAGTCCAGCTGCAGTCTCAGTGTGGTCGCAGAGAAGAGCCCAGACCTCACCCTGGAATTTGAGGGATGTGAAAGTTCTTGTGCCCCACCCAGACCTACTGAATCAGAAACCAAGCTTCAGGTAGTTAAAGTGACTTACCTAAGCACACAGAGTGCTAAGTGATGGGCTGACCCTGGCCCTCTCACCTGATCTCACTCTCAACCAAGAATAGACTGGGGGGTGGGGGGAGGGGAGCAAGTATGTGGAATTGGCTAGAAAAAAACAACTTTTTTTTCAAGTGAAAATGAGAGTTAAAAGCACTTCCCAAGTATGCAGACAAATTCATTCATGTGCCTTTCACCTCTTGCCAAGCCCACATTCCACTGAAGGTATGTAGTTAATCACCATTTGTGTAGAAACTTGATCCAAACCCTCAGGTCGCTTTACTGTGATTTAGTCTATTTTTGTTTTCTGAAATCTCATCCGCTTCACTGGTGACTTCCAGGCCTGCCCAACCCTGGGTGTGGACGGAAGGTCTCCAGGCAGGGAAAAGACCCTGTGTTCATACAGAACATGAGCCTGGGGGGCCTCCCGCTGCCTCAACACACAGCCGTGAGAGCCACTGGGAACGCGGGTGAGCACCAACAACGTGTGGGACACAGGTGGTCATGTAAGCTGGACGGAAGTTTTCATGTGATTTCCTGGGAGCCCCGTGCCTGGGAAGGGACAGGGCTCTGCTCACAGCACCAGGCCCAGCTTCAGGTGCTGGGACTGAGGGTCAAGAGGCGATCTGATACAGACCTTAACCGTTCTGAAGTATGTGATGCTACGTAATGTCCCTAGGCTTCTGGAAGCTCATTCACCAATGTGGACAATCATATCATATGTTAATATAAAAATATGATACAGCACTAATACAATATAACATATATATCATTACATGCTTAGTATGTGTTAATTTAACAATATCAGTTTAATATAACAGAATTATACCATCTTATACTATATATTGATTAATATATCAAAAATGTGGACAAATATTGTGCATGGTATGTATACAAAAATGTAGTATTGTGTAGTATTACATAATTATATAGAAAAATTATAATATATAATGACAAATGTGATACATGTTGTATAATATCATCATATTATATTATTATTACTATGATGTCAGGAACTTGATTTTTCCTAGAGCTGGAGTTCCTATCCATGTTTCTCTGAGTCCAGAAAATGTGAGCACCAATCTTAAGCAATACCGGCTTCTATAAAATAAAAGACTTTGAAGAAAGTCCAAGGCTCCTGCTGCTGTGGGAAGCAGAGCCCAAGATACAAAGATACTGGAGGCTGGACGCTCTGGAGTTAGGCAAAAACCAAACTGAAATCAGCTTTGTCACTTTGCTTGGGCCAGGTCCCTCCTGCAGGCCTCAGTAGCCTGGTCTAGAAGCAGCGGTCATTTTAACAGGTAGTAGCAGCCATAGTTGGTGTCAGTCGACTGGCATGCACCGGGAACTTATTAGGTATCGGACTGATGGACGCCTGTCTTCCAGGCATGGACAAGTTTCTGGGGTGAGACGTGTCAGCTTCCAATTCACCAGTTGGGACCTTTAGGCAAGTCTCATGAACTGTTGGAGACTTTTCTAATCTGTTTAGAGAGGATATTTGTTTGACAGTGCAGTCCGGAGGGCTATTGCGAGAAAGTTACAAAGCACTTGACTCTCAATTCATCACCTATAAATGGCCATCTGTTTGCAAGTGGCCATGCCTTCCTTATAGAGCTAGGACAGGTTACCAGGTTACTCTGGGTGTGGCAGAGAAATGAAGACTCAGCTTTGCTTTGATCACAAAGATGAAGACCCACTTCCTCTCCATTTTACAGATTGCCCAAGCTTACCTATCTATATAGACCTGGAAAGATAAGGTGATTGCTGAAGCTACCCGGAAGGTACCCTTGTCATCCAGAAAGGACAGATAGTGCAGTGGGGGAAGACTGAGGACAACCTCTGTACACTGTCACCAACTCCCATCCCTCAGCATCTTCAGGGGCCCCCTCATCCCTGCTCACATGGCTCCCCCACTTGAATGCCCACACAGCTAACTCCATCCAGTGTGACCCGGTGAATGCGGAAAGTTGGGAACCCAGTGTGGCCTCCTCTCTGTCCAGTCATTTCACAAACATTTCCTGTGAACTCATTGTCTCTCCACTGGCTGTATCTTGGTCCCCAAACAGAACAGCAGTTCGATTTTAGCACTGCCCATGGCACTTGTCACATCCAAGCTCACAAGGCCGTTTAGGGCATTCAGTTCTGCATGGCTGGAAGTGGAGCACCGGCTGAAGAAGCATTGCCAGACTGGAAAGAATTTCTGCTGTCAATGGGCTTGCGGTTTATTCTGTGCACATGGAATTCAAGGAAAATACAATAGCCAGGAGCTACATGTGGTTACTTAAATTCA
This sequence comes from Meles meles, assembly GCF_922984935.1. Classification (NCBI taxonomy): domain Eukaryota; kingdom Metazoa; phylum Chordata; class Mammalia; order Carnivora; family Mustelidae; genus Meles; species Meles meles. Next base: position 144,812,967 of record NC_060071.1, on the reverse strand, counting down.
AATTAGTTAAAATGAAATGAAACTTAAAATACAGATGCTCAGCCTCAGTGGCTACATTTCAAGTGCTCAGTAGCCATATGTGGCTGGTGGTTATTGTATCCTGTGGTGCAGACAGAAGATTTATCTTTTTGCAGAATGTTTCTTTGGACAACCCTGCTCACCATACTCTGTCTCCCTTGAGTCTCTGTTATTCCCTCTCACTATGTCCATTCCCTTTAAAACCCTAACTATTATTTGTACACTAATTTGTTTAATGGAAGCTCCCCCCAATTAGACTGGGAGCTCCCCAAGACTAAGGATTATGTTTATCTCTATGCCCTCCTTGAACCCGCACACTTAGAAGGGGACTGTCACACAGGGTGCACTGAGGATATACTGGTAAAATGAATGAATGAAAAGATGTGGTTCCATAGCCCATTGACTGAGGGCAAAGTCTACATAGGGGTGGGCATGTCATTTGGTGGGATGAATCCTCTAGCTCATCATAGCTCTCCGCAAGGACAGCCAGCACGACCATCATTTCAGCCTCATTCATCACTTGCTGATGCTCTCTTAATCCCTCCTGCTCTGCCCACATGGATCTAGCCAGGTCTTGCTTCCCTCCTCCTTGCCTTTGTTCACTTTGTTCAAGACCCCAGGGTGTCCTTCTCCATCCAAGTCTACATGATGACATTTGACCCATACATCAGGGACCAAGAAAAGTGTCACCTTCTCCGAAATCTTGTTGAATAGAATGCCTCCCTCTTGTTTCCTTACCTTCTTCCTTCAATGGGGAGTTAGGAATGGTTTCCTTTAACTTTCAATGTCCTTGGCTTTTAAATCCCCAAACTCTCGGGAATCTTCTCTCCTGTTACTTTGTCCATGGTTGCTTTTGTGTACTTTAGTTCATGTTCTTTATCCACTTTATGGGAGCAGGGTATAAGAAAAGTACTTGACACACAGTAGATATTTAGAAAAAAATTTGAAGGAACATAAGTAAAAAAAAAAAAATTCACCTTTTAAGGCTATGATTTTTCCATGTATAAATGATCATTGCCACCTAAGAACTTAACTCTCCTATGACTTACTTCATGACTGTTTTTTTTTATTTTTCAAAAATTCACATTAAACTATAAAACACAAATCTTTGTAGCGTGTGTAATTTGTAATACCAAATTCTAAAATTAAGAGTTTATTACATCCAATGGTTCAAGGACCTAGAGCTAAAAGAAGCAAATTTCTAAATTGAAATGTCTCTTGAGAATGAAAGGAGGCACACTCATTTTGATTTTGCAACAAAGTAAATGAACTAAAATAGGAAAAATGTGAAATATTGGTGTAACTTATTTGTATCTTAGATCCATATTAATTTTAGACACGAAATGCTTATATTTTAGATCAGCATTTAAATAAAGAAGCCACAGGTAAAGGACCTCCCCTGTACAAGCATTCCCTCCTTTGAGACCACTTTCCAGAGAACAATGACAATACTTCTCTGTGTTTAAGTCTTGAAAGGTCTTTGCGCACCCACTGTCACACGTGATCCTCATGGCAACTCTATTATTTGGGACCTTTATCCTATTGAATGCTGGTTCCCTATATATCACCAACACAAACTGTTGTAAGAAGATGCTACGTTCCTTGCTTACCGGAGTCCTGGGGAACCTGGGAAGGTGCAGGCAGTGTCTCCAAGGTGGGAGGCCAGGGGCAGCTTACTGAGGATTGGCCTTTGAGGTTGAAAGGCCTCCAATGTGGAGGTTGTGTGGTTGGGGTTGGGTATGGATCACAAGACAACAGTGCAGAAGGGACGGAAAAAGCAAAGTGAGACTCTCTGAACCAAGAGCTTAAAAGAACACGAGGACAAAAACTGTGGCTGTTTGACACTGCAGAAGAACTGATGGTTATTTAGGGACGTCTCCACAGTGAACGATCAAAGAACCAAGCCATTTTCCCAAAGACTGTCTGGCAGCGTAAAGTCATGTTAACCAAGCCAAGGGGAGAGTAAATCATGCTAGTGTGGACGGTAAGCTCGGTTAGGGCAGAGAGTTCCCGACCTCAGCAGTGATCTCCGTACCTGCATGAACAGATTCACACTGACCGGAGGAGAAACCCAGCTTCTGGAAACAGGATACCGTTTCCTTCTTCCATATGGGTACACACGTTTAAAAGCAGTGCATGCCTTGTTCTTGAACTCTAGGGCATGAATTAAGGACCCCTCCCTGTCTGCAGGGAGCCCACCCTGAAAGGAAAGGAGGGCTGTCGAGAGCTGTCTCTCCCTGTCTTTAATACTATATGCAAAATAAGGCCTTAATTTGAGTGCTTTTTGAAAAACTCCAGTTGCTTTCTGATCTATTAAAGTGTTACATAAGTAGAGATATAAATACACATCGATCAATATTTTATTCAATTGTCTTTCCCCCTTTGAACCACCTTCCAGGTGGGTGGCTATTGAGAGCATTCGGAATTGTAAATGCTGGTTGGAGACTAGTGCTTAGTGACTTTAATTTTATTCCGTGAGTATTGAAGTCATGTGGATAGGTGCTATTCTCTTTCAGGGAGGTAATCTGTGGGATGAATGCTAGATCGTGCACGAGGGCCAACGTAACACGTCAATAATATAGCACGTTAACACTGTCGGTTCCTTGCAACCAGGCTGCCAGAGCTGGGAAGTCAAGACCCTGGTAGAAAGATCTCCATCATGTTCACATTCACACTTGGAAACTGCTTTCTCACTTCTCTGGCACAACCGAAACATTATGTTCCATATCCATCACCACCACAACACAGCACACAACACACAACTCCGCCTTCTCTTGCTCTGCAGCCCTGTGTTTTTTACACTGTACATTCTTCTTGTTTGCAAGTTTTATTAAACTCTCTTCTCCTTGCCTTGCAAAGAATAAGACATTGGAGAGAGACTGCTAATAGTAAAACTCTTCCAAGCGTCTCATACAAAGAGTGAGAAACAAAACTCTAAATACGAAGGTCAGAGAAGGATAGCAATGCAGTCCCCTGCTGGGTGACGTCCGGAGTGGTGGCTGCCCCAGGAGGGAGCCCACAGAGGGGCAGGGGTCCCATCCAGCCTCATGAGCTCGAGGTGCCATAATGAAGACAAGGTCACTGTCTAACCAGCACTTCCCTACCCTGTGCTGTCCTGAGACTCTGGAGGGTGAATCACAGACCCACGAGAAAAGGACAGGGTAGGAAGCCATTTTCCCCTGTCTACGCCAGAATGCTAAGGATTCATCAGTATGTACATCTATTGGTATACAGCTATACTCACCTGTGTTCTGGATAAATCTGGATTTGGAGAAATTCCCTGGAATCTGCTTCGTCATATTCTCTATTTACTTGGTATCTTCAGAACACAGTTTTATCTCTATCCTATGTGCATCCGTATCTGTATCTGTGTGTATGGCCATGGCTATCTACTTAATGTAGAGGTTGGGTCAATCCTGAAAATCAGTCTGGCAGATAAGACGATGAGTCGGATTCAGAAGATGTGAGTTTAAGCCCCAGCTCTGCCACAAGAAGCTGAGTGAGGTCAGACAGCTAGGGGCTCTCTATGGGCCTCGGCAACTCATCTGCAGAATGGGTCTAATTGCCCTGCCTATGGGGGGAGACGCATTGTGTCCAGTGTGTTCATGTGCACTAAAACTTTGTAAATGGTAAAATCAAGAAGGCAGCATCAGCAACATATACCAACAGAGGAGGCATCTGAATCATGGGGGTATGTCTGACATTAATTTTTGTCTTTATGGGTCTTTGGTCTTCTCCTTAAGGGACATGCTTTTTTTTTTTTTTAAACCCAGGAACAAGAACAGATGCTTTAATAAAGAAGAGTGTGCATGTGTGTGTGCGCACACGTTTAGGAAAATTTAGTAATGATACAATCATTCAAACTAGTTTATTTTCCCTAAACCAAGTTTTTAAAAAGATTTTATTTCTTTATTTATTTGAGAGAGCAAAAGAGAGTGCACATGAACATGGGAGGGGCAAAGGGCTCCCCAATGAGGGTCTCCATCCCAGGACCCCAGGATCATGACCTGAGCCAAAGGCAGTCGCTTCACCAACTGAATCACCCAGGCACCAGCTAAATGACTAAATCTAGTCTTTTTTTTTTAAATATTTTATTTATTTGACAGAGAGAAATCACAACTAGGCAGAGAGGCAGGCGGAGAGAGAGGAGGAAGCAGGTTCCCTGCGGAGCAGAGAGCCCGATGTGGGGCTCCATCCCAGGACCCTGGGATCATGACCTGAGCCGAAGGCAGAGGCTTTAACCCACTGAGCCACCCAGGCGCCCCTAAATCTAGTCTTTTATGCTCATCCCTAGCCAACATCGTATTGTGTATTATAATCTATATGTTTAATAGCTCTGACATTTTCCTGTGAGAATGAGTGCTCGTGAGGGTGGGAAATTTGTCTCAATAACACTGCCTTCGCAGTCAGGGCTGTACCGAAACATGTGGGGCAGAAGAAAGAGTACAGAGGGAGACCAAGCACGGCCGACTTGACCTTGCGAGAGGAGCACATGGGGTACGGGACAACTGAACCTTTCCTGCTAGCAGCACCGTCCTCCCAGGGGGATGCAGTCATGGAAGAGGCCAGCAGAAGCCAGAAGTAGGTCTGGGACTCTAGGCAAGGGGCTCCGGGATCTTGGGCTGGTCAAGTGGGCTCTTGATGCCCTGGTCCCTTAGGCTGCAGGAAGCCTTCATCTTGAGGGGATGGTGGATGCTGCAGGAGGGCTCAGGGGGACCCTCTGAAGGGTGGGGCCCAACACTGAGCCCCCACATGTCTGGGTCTAGGGGTGATATTATTCTGGTGTCTACTGCCCGAGATGCCCCCAAGAAACTCTGGTTAAACAAGAGTGTGAACGAAGTGGGTCACCATGTGGCATTCATGGTTCTAAGAGTGACTTGAGATGAGATGAGAACGCCAGATCAGGGGTGGTCTGAGACTCGGCTACACGACGTTTTGAGTGGCCCTGTTGGCTTTAGAAACCAAATCCTGTCTCCTTACGCATGCCTTTCCATTTGTGTGAATTCTCCATTCTGTTCCACCTGTTTTAATCCACTACTCCTTCAAACAAATAGGAACCAGGGTATGGGGTCACCTTTGACAATCATTCTATGACAAAAGGTGTGTGTGTTCCCACCGGACGTTTAATCACACAGGAGTTGACTCAGTGGGGTGACAGGTGGGAATCTCAGTGTTGGGGAATTTGGTAGCGTTAAGGAGAAAAATAAAATCAAGACCTGTCGGAGCGCTCCTTCTCCAGCTGAGTAAGTTATGAAGGGTGAGCGGGTCCTGGAAGGAACCAGTTTATCACGCTCAGCATCCCAGGACCAGTATTTATCGCCTGACTCGCTGCAGCCTTGTAGAGTGAAAGCAGAAGCCATAAAGCGCACACAGAGGAGAGTGCAAACTGTTGCATTCTCTGAATTCTTTGAAGATGACGTGAAAAAGTTGTTTGGATGCTTTATTATGTGTGGAAGGGTCATAAAAACCAGGCTGAGCCACCGGGAGGAAAGTACGGCCAGAAATAAGGGTGTGCGTGCAGGAGATGACGCTGCAATTGAACTTGAAACCCTCTCTTCCTGGACGCGTTAAAAATCACGCGTGACCCGGTAGAACGAATAAGCAGGCTCGGTGCATCAGAATCCTGCGGCTAGCAGCACATGGCCCTCCAAAACAAGGTCTGGAGCGTTTGCTATCTCTCAGTTATGAAACGACAGCCCGTCAACTAAAATATCACGTAAATGCCAGGTAACAAACAGTTATTAAGTGCCACCTGTATACCAAGCTCTCTACTAGGAGAGGAGGATTTAAAAAAAAAGGCACAGTCAAATGCAGACGATTGACTAGTAACCGGGGTGACAGATGAGTAGAGAGGACGGTCTCCTGACCTGGTCTTTTTAGTGTGCAGTGGGGTTCTCCACCTACAGCCGATCATAAACTCTGGACACATTTTTTTTTCCCCTTATGATCATTATTACGGTCATGCATGTCATGGGAGAAATTTTTTCAAAGTTTAGAAAAATAAGTAGAAGAAAACTTTAAGACTGTGTCATCTAGGAGCACTTGGCTGGCTCAGTCAGTGGAGCTTGCAACTCTTGATATCGGGTTGTGAGTTTGAGCACCACATTGCTGATAGAGTTTACTTAAAAATAAAATGAAACAGGGGAGACAAACCATAAATGACTCTTAATCTCACAAAACAAACTGGGGGTTGCTGGGGGGAGGTGGGATTGGGAGAGGGGGAGGGAGTTATGGACATTGGGGAGGGGAGGCGAACTATAAGAGACTATGGACTCTGAAAAACAACCTGAGGGTTTTGAAGGGTCAGGGGTGGGAGGTTGGGAGAACAGGTGGTGGGTAATAGGGAGGGCACGTTTTGCATGGAGCACTGGGTGTTGTGCAAAAACAATGAATACTGTTATGCTGAAAAAAATAAATAAAATGGGAAAATCAATCAATCAATCAATCAATCAGTTAAAAAAAAAAAAGAAACAGGGGCCCCTGGGGGGCTCCGTGGTTAAGCAACTGCCTTCGGCTCGGGCCATGATCCCAGGGTCCTGGGATTGAGCCCCGCATCAGGCTCCCTGCTCAGTGGAGAGCCTGCTTCTCCCTCTCCTGCTGCTTGTGCTCTCTTGCTTTCTCTGTCAAATAAATAAATAAAATCTTTAAAAGCAAAATAAATAAAACAAAAAGAGTGTCAATTATATGCAGATAAAAAATGAAATGAAAATAAATTTTCTCTTGTAAAGGTAAAAAAAGAAAGAAGAACCTTACCTCTCAGAAATAACATATTACCTTGTATTATATCCCCTGCTGTCTTTAACCTATGCAAATCACTCCACATTATTGGTGTCCCTCACTGTCTTAGCTACACATACGTGTTTCATATGCTATTTTAAATGCTCCGTAATCTTAGTTTTATGATTTTAAAACTTTCCCGCATATTTGGGACATTGCACCTTGAAATGATGGGCCTGGCTTTTGCAAAACTCTGGTGACTGGGTACCACACCCTTGATAAATTCATTCAGGGTCTCCAGGATAGAACACAGTCCTTGGGATTTTTTTAAGTTCCTATGTGTATCTGATATGCAACTGGTATTGAGAAACTATTGATAAATTCATTATGTTTCTTTCATTATTAAACAACTAAAGTGTCCTCCAAATAGTTTTTCAATTATATTTTCATCAATAATACGCTATTCTGTAAAGAACATCTTGGTATAAAGCATGCCAGCATTTTGCATTGTCTCCTCAGCACAGAATCTGGACAATGGGACTAGCGCCGGCAGACGCCACCCCGCTCTTCACACACCATGATGTGTTCTTATTTCCCCCAAGGAACCAGAGCGGAGGTGGCCCACAAGTTTAACACAGGAACACAGCCTCAGGGAGTTTAAGGAATGGGCTCATTTTGGCTCCCAGGAGCATGGCTTTTCTACTATATCTGTATTAACTTCCTAGAGACTTTTTCTATACTTGATGTTTATTTTTTCTTTTTTTTTAAAAGATTTTATTTATTTATTTGACAGAGAGAAATCACAATTAGGCAGAGAGGCAGGCAGAGAGAGAGGGAAGCAGGCTCCCCACTGAGCAGAGAGCCCGACGCGGGACTCGATCCCAGGACCCTGAGATCATGACCTGAGCCGAAGGCAGCGGCTTAACCCACTGAGCCACCCAGGCGCCCCAATGTTTATTTTATTCTTGATGCAATTCTGAGTTTCTCGGGCCAGCAACCTCCAGGAAGAACATGGTTTAGGAATCTGTTGCTGAATCCGATGAATGAACGTGACAAGAGAACAGAAGATTATACTACGACTTTGTTGTCACAGGCAGCGATTAAACTAGTGGACAAGGACCCCTGTAATCTAGTTATTGTCAACAAGAAAAAAAAAAAAGATTAGGATAAAATCGCACATCCCAATCATCACTTGATTATTACATCCACACTGTAGATGAAGAAACTGCGGTTAGGGAAGTAAAGTCATTTCTCCTTCCAGGTTTAGAAGGCAAGATCTGCCGATCTCACCAGTGATTGCACTGTGCTTACAGAGAAAGTTCTGCGGTGGGAAGATTTCCAGACCCACCCTCCTTCCTTCCTTGTCCCCACTCATAGGTGCCCAGCCCACAGGTCAGTCTGAAGATCGCCCCCTGTCCCAGTCCTGGGGCTCCCCACTTTGTCACTCACAGGTATGCCCCCACGTGATAAAACTCTTACACTTCAGGCTCAGTTTCGGTGTCCTCTCCCTGGAGGACCTCCAAACTACCGCAAGGTGTGACCTAGTAAAGTGGTACAGAGACACCCCAAACCTGCGGTATGCAAGAAGCTATATGCACTCATGGGGAGAAGCAGCTCATGGGGGTCCCCGGAGCCCATCTCCCACCAACTCTACGTCAGTGGCAACCCACGGATGGTTTAAAATCAGCCCTGGCGGAAGTGTTTGCATGACAGAGATCAACAAATTCCACAAATCAAGACTGTGTCATTCCCCAAGAGCCCAAGTCGTCCCATGCTGCCTAGCACACTACCTTCCCCGGAATTGCAACATCTTGGATTCTTGGAAATTCTGGTCCACAAGTGACATTTCCCTCCTGCAAGTAGGGAGCAGCGGACAGCAGCTGCAGCCTTTCCTCCCATTGTTAATCGCCCATCGATTTTTCTCTTGATGTCGGATGAAAACCCTGTTGCTTCATATCCCAAGAGTTCATCATGTAAACACTTGTCTCCACCTGCTCGCTGGTAGAGTTTCTGTGTTCCAGTGCTTCTCACCATCCCTGCATGTTTAAAATTCTCTCGTAGCCAACAGCACTCTATAATTTTATAATCAATAAGAAATCGTACCAGCAAGAAGACAATTACAATAAGTCAAATTCAAAATGATACACTCTGGATATAATTCCACACGCCTCCCCCACTTTTTTTTTTTCCAACGTGAGCATCTGAAAAGCCTTGAAGAGACCGTTTGTATGCATCATAAATAGAAATGCTTGCAAATCCATAACTTAGTTATATCTTGGTGTGAGACTGGCCAAAATGAATAAATAAATAAAAATAAAGGCACACAAGGATTGGCGTCAGTAAAGAAAATCCCCTCTTTTTTTTTTTTTCATTTTATTTATTTTTTTCAGTGTAACAGTATTCATTCTTTTTGCACAACACCCAGTGCTCCATGCAAAACGTGCCCTCCCCATTACCCACCACCTGTTCCCCCAACCTCCCACCCCTGACCCTTCAAAACCCTCAGGTTGCCCCAACCTCCCACCCTTGACCCTTCAAAACCCTCAGGTTGTTTTTCAGAGTACATAGTCTCTTATGGTTCGCCTCCCCTCCCCAATGTCCATAGCCCGCTCCCCCTCTCCCAATCCCACCTCCCCCCAGCAACCCCCAGTTTGTTTTGTGAGATTAAGAGTCATTTATGGTTTGTCTCCCTCCCAATCCCATCTTGTTTCATTTACTCTTCTCCTATCCCCCTACCCCCCCATGTTGCTTCTCCATGTCCTCATATCAGGGAGATCATATGATAGTTGTCTTTCTCCGATTGACTTATTTCACTAAGCATGATACGCTCTAGTTCCATCCACGTCGTCGCAAATGGCATGATTTCATTTCTTTTGATGGCTGCATAGTATTCCATTGTGTATATATACCACATCTTCTTTATCCATTCATCTGTTGATGGACATCTAGGTTCTTTCCATAGTCTGGCTATTGTAGACATTGCTGCTATAAACATTCGGGTACACGTGCCCCTTCGGATCACTATGTTTGTATCTTTAGGGTAAATACCCAGTAGTGCAATTGCTGGGTCATAGGGTAGTTCTATTTTCAACATTTTGAGGAACCTCCATGCTGTTTTCCAGAGTGGTTGCACCAGCTTGCATTCCCACCAACAGTGGAGGAGGGTTCCCCTTTCTCCACATCCTCGCCAGCATCTGTCATTTCCTGACTTGTTAATTTTAGCCATTCTGACTGGTGTGAGGTGATATCTCATTGTGGTTTTGATTTGTATTTCCCTGATGCCAAGTGACGTGGAGCACTTTTTCATGTGTCTGTTGGCCATCTGGATGTCTTCTTTGCAGAAATGTCTGTTCATGTCCTCTGCCCATTTCTTGATTGGATTGTTTGTTCTTTGGGTGTTGAGTTTGCTAAGTTCCTTATAGATTTTGGATACTAGCCCTTTATCTGATATGTCGTTTGCAAATATCTTCTCCCATTCTGTCAGTTGTCTTTTGGTTTTGTTAACTGTTTCCTTTGCTGTGCAAAAGCTTTTGATCTTGATGAAATCCCAATAGTTCATTTTTGCCCTTGCTTCCCTTGCCTTTGCCGTTGTTCCTAGGAAGATGTTGCTACGGCTGAGGTCGAAGAGGTTGCTGCCTGCATTCTCCTCAAGGAAGGAAAATCCCCTCTTTATGTGAGGAGAGGAATAACAATTTCCTGAGGACTACTGATATAAACATTAAAAAAACATAGAGGATTTTAACCTATGTTTTATTAGTGAAAGGTGAGCATCAGTTTTCCTAACTGCAAAGTGAGTCTCTTAGTACCAACATCAAAGTGTTGTTTGTGGGCTCGGGAACATTCTATGAGTGTGTCTGCACGTGCGTCTGTCTGTATGTGTCTGCACGTCTCTCATGTGTGCGTGTGTGTGCGGTTATGTGGGTGCAGGCGTGTGAGATGAGTGTATACTATTAAGGTACCTAGTAACTGTTCAATAAAGGAGAACTTATCTCCTTCCTCCTTTTTTAGTTATTCGAGTATATGGAGAATAAGGCACCCACATTTCCTTGCTGAGTGTATGCATTATTAAAGAAGAGTGATTGCTTTCTGCTGTTTCTGTAAGTGAACACTAATGCATTAAAAGTCGAAAATAAATAAAACAGGCAGACAAAAAGACAGGGCGGAATTCATAGTGGAACTATCTCTATTAAACCTTGCAGAACTGGAGCATGGCCATGCAGAAGAAAGAGGGAGCTGAGGAGGTATTTGGAGGGTCGGGAAGCAATTCCATTGGGAGGTGCCGAATGACTCACTGTCCAGGAAGCCTTGCGGGACTGCCGTGCGAGTGTGCCATCACAGAGAAAATTATTTTTTTTAATAAACAATAAAGGTTTTCCAAATATGCACTCTAACTCTGTGCTGCAAAATCCACCTGAGTTAGGCTCAGACACTGAAGAAGGTACTAGAGGCACGAGGCTTTCTGGGTTTAGTTCCTTCCACCTCGGCTGAGGAAGCACAGGGAAGTGAGGTTGGGAGGTTGCTTGACAAATTGCCTTGGGTTTATTTTTCATCATTTGTATTATATTACATGAGATTGGAACACAACTCAGTGGTCGAACAGTGTAATAGTCTACACGTTTAATACAATTTCTGCGACGCACAAAATAGTACCAGATAAAGCATTCATATCTTAATGATAGGTAAATACTCCTTTAGTGTTACAGAGGAGTATGTGAAAGACATTCTCTATTTGTGGAAACACCTTTATTTCTGTACCTATTACAGCAGAGATATTGCTACATTAGTAGCTGAATTCCTGTGCTGATAGACAGGGAATAAACAATTCGCATCCTTGCACGCACACCAGCACGATAACGGTCATACCGTCATACAGTAAGAGCTCCCTGCTAAAAGCCAGAGAATTTCTTTCTCTATTTTTTGACTCTAGGGAAAAATAGCAAAAACAAAAAAACAAAACAAAACAAAACAAAAAAAACAGCCTTGTATAATAGAAAGGCAGATAGACTTTGGGCACTTTTGAGACCGGTGTTCAAAATCCAGGTGCTCTCCTGACTGGCTGTGTGACAAAATGTTTTGCAAACTCTACCTTGCTCACAAATCTCCCAGGGATCCTGTTAACATTCAGATTCTGATTCTCCATCTGGGGCTCAGCATTTCCCACAGACGCCCAGCTGGTGACCCTTGAACAGCACTCTGAATAGTGAGGACTTAGATCTGGAGCTTTTCTTCTCTGAGTCTTAGTCTCTTCATCTGCACTGTGTGGGTGCTGAGGTTTAATGATGCTGTGAGCATTCTACCCAGCAATGCTTGTTGAAGCCCCAGCCGTGTGTGGTGTGCACTGTGCTCCATAGGCAGACACCTGCTCACAGGGCTGGCCACGCAAGGTCACACCTGTTCGATGTCCTGTCTCCACCACCTTCTTCACCTGACAGCTAACGGCCACGTGGCTGCAGCTTCTAGCCACGATGCCTTGTGGCTATCATCATCATCTTCTTCAAAATAATAACAAATTGTGAGGGAAATAAAAGAAGAAAATCTGTTTGCCACTGAAAGTTTCCACAGCTTAGTGGAGCTCTGCGTGCGTTGGATACTAACTTCATTTCCCAGGGTCTGGCAGAGGCCATAATCCATGAAAATGGAACACAAGTCCCTGCATGATGTACTTTGCAGTAAGCCGCTAAGATTCACTTGCAGCTCTGCATGAGACCCTTGAGTTCTCTTTGATAAGTTGCCCGACCTGAGCAAGCTGAAAATGTGTCCATTATTGTGGGGGCAGCTGGGAGGATGTGGTGTTACAGGTGGAGAGGGTGGTGGGTCAGGGACCCCGGGGTGCAGAGTGTGCCTCCCAACCTCTTCCGTTCCAAGAAGGGAGCTCCAGTTGGCTTTGCAAGGTACCCAGAACCCTGGCAAGGCAGGGGGAGAGGCAAGTTGGGTTGCTTTCTTCCAAATGCATGCCAGGGGCATGATCGGCGTGTTAGGAAGGGTTTAGCACCTGTGGAAATGGGGAGCCAGAACCAGCCAACTCTGCCCCTCCCCTGCGGATGGAAGAGCACCCCAGGGTTCAAATTGGAAAGGTGGAGAAGAATGATGTGCCATGCAGGCGAGGCCACGGGGCGCTAGGCCTCTCAGTCCTGGCTTGGGAGAGGATAAAGTGTTTTCTGCTTTTCTGGAGGGCAATTTGGCATTCCTGTTCAAAACCTTTAAAACTGTGCATACCCTTGGACTCTGCAGACCTGTGTCTGGAATATTATCCCGAGGAAACTGCATAAATGTGCGGAATATTTAGTTTTGGGGCACCATGCCTAGAACCAGGAAGATAGATTTTTCCCCCAATTTTTTTTTTACTTGTTTGCTTGTTCTGTTTTGTTTTGTTTTTTAACCTGTTTTGTTTTGAAGGGTAGTGGTAGCCAAAAACAAACAAACAAACAAACAAACAAAAATGTACAAAGACAGAGCAAAAAAAGTTATCTCTTTTCACAGCTACAGGCAGCTTTCCCTCCCTGAGAGCTGGAGACCAGAGGTGGCCCATGGTGGAGGCAGGTCTAGTGCTTGGAAGCAGTCCCCTACATGGTGAAGAATATTAAGCAAATGCCCTCCCCGGTATTCCCAGGCAAATCTGAGAATGCAGGTGTGTTCGACTCTGAAGTTAAGCGCCCTGCTTTGTTTTGTAAATTGTCAAGTGCCCTTTTTTTTTGCCAGAAGTGCATTTCTGCAGGCTCTGATGCTCCTTTATACATAGCTGCATTTCGCTTCTAGGTAGGGATTCCAGCCTGCGGCAGTTTGCTTGGAAAAAGTGTCCATGAAGCCGCATGACATTCAGATGGTGATAGGAGGGCAGACGCTAGGATTATGGCCTGAGGACCTGCCCTCAGTTCGTTTATGTTCTAGTGGGCTGAGATAGATCATAAACAGGCATGCCCAAGAGTGAGTAAATAGATGATGTATACATAGTAATTTCTCTAAAGAGGAAACATACGAGAAATATTAGAAAGTATCGGGATAAGGTGCTTAGCCAGGATGGTCTCAGGTGCCCAGCAGAAGAGGTGACAGGTGAATGAGGGAGAGGGACAACTGTATCTTCACGGCAGGAACTCTCAGAGGGGGTGTGGTATGAACGCCCATAGAGAAAGGGCAGGCGGCTGGGGGGTGGGGTGGGGAATGGGAGCATTAAGTTTGGATGTATATCTGAGGGCAAATTTCTGGGCTTATAAGAATGATCTAGTAGAGAAAAAGATGGTGCTGAATAGAATGAGGGAAACTGGAAGAAACAGTACTTGAGAATGCAGGAGGACGTGGGGGCGGAGCCAAGAAGAGGAGTTTGCTTTAGGGATGAGGTGGTTGCTCCTTCCGTTAAATAAGGAGCCACGGACTGTGGAAGCAGACACAGGAAGTCCAGTGTCATTGAGAAATTAAGATGGACAGTTTCTATCTGATACCATCGTCTTTTTTGAAATGTAAGGTGGGGTCATCAGTAGAGAATATGGTTGGGGTGGGGTGGTGTTGAAGAAAGAGAAGCCGTTAAGCCATCATCTCTAGAGCTGGAAAGGTAAATTTGCTTAGAGAATGTAGGATTGTCTAGTTGGATTAATGCCTATTTCAGACGTGTGGCCACTCACTGAAAGGCATCCAGTCAGCCCTGGTTTGTAATATTCTCCAGCCACAATCAGCATCTGGGAGCAGATGCAAGTAAGTGGACTGTGGGTACAGTCAGGTGTAATAATTAATTTTGTGTCAACCTGGCTAAACCACAGTAACCAGATGTTTGATCAAACATTTTCTCTGAAGGTTTTTTGTTTTTTTTTTTAGATAAGATTACATCCGAATCAGTAGACTTTCAGTAAAGCAGATAATCATCCATAATGTGGGTGGGCCTTGCAAAATCAGTTGAAGAGCTTAAGAGAAAAAAACAAAAACAAAACCGACCTCCCTGAAAGAAAAGGAATTCTGCCAACAAGTCATCTTTGGACTCCAAATGCCACTCTTCCCTGGGTTTCCAGTTTTCTGTTCTACCACGGAGATTTTGAACTTGACAACTTCCAAGGTCACATGAACCAAGTTTTTAAAATAATTCTATCATACACACATCATATTGGTTCTATTTCTCTGGAAAACCCTGACTAAGACACCAGGTTTGGGGGGATAAGTGGGGTTCCTAGGAAAAGGTGATTAGTAGAGAATGTTCAAAGAAATTAAGTCTGTTTTCTAGGGATAGTGATGGTCATGGTCAGGGAAACTGTACACAGTAGGATGCTGTATCCATCAGAAGGATCTAGGTTACCCTGAAAAAAGGAATAAGCCCCAAATCTCAATGGCCAATTACAGCAAAACTGTATTTCTCATGCAGGATGGATATGGTCTCTATTCATTGTGGTCCCTCAAGGAGCTGGGCATGGAGCACTGAGTGTGGTACATAAACAATGAACCTTGGAACACTGAAAAAATAAAGTTAAATTTAAAAAAATAGAAAAGAAAATCTGACAGTATATATGTACTTCAAAGATTTTTACTGAGATTTACAAGATGATTTGGAAATGGCATTAGGAAACAAAGAACACACTTATCCAGCCTAGAGATCTTAAAATAGACATGATTATGAGGAAGAAAGAGTGCCCACTTGATAATGTTCTAATGGAAATGGTGTCTTAAAAAGAAAAGAAAAGAAAGAAAAAGGTTAAGTAAGAACCAGGTAAGGGAAACTGCTTATGTACATAACTTTGTCATCTGAAAATGACACAATGTTACTTCTTCCTTTACAACCTTTGTTCCTTTTTAAAGTATTTTTCTGTCATGTTCCTCTAGCTGGAGACTCTGGAATGATGTTCAATAGTGTTACAGGTAAACATCCTTGCCCAATCCAAAGTTTAAGCCAAGCTAATCTTTTAGCATAAAAAGATAGCATTAGCTGTGGATTTTCATGAAGCCCTTCTATGACTGATAAAGTTATCTTCTGTTCTTGCTTTGCTGAGAAATTTATAATGATTAAGTATTAAATTTTGGTAAGTACATTTTCTTCATCTGTTGAATTGGATGATTTTTTTTTTCTGTTGAGATGGTGAAATATATATTTTTTTTAAATGTCAAGCTAACTAGGTGTTAATGCTGTATCTTAGCATTTCTGGGATATACACACTTGGTTATGATATCTTAACACCCTCATGCATTGCTGGTTTGATTTGCAAAATTTCTGTTAATAACATTTTCATATATGATGATGAAGGATATTGGACTTCAATTTTGCTTTTCTTGTGTTAGATTTGGTTTCATAATTATGCCAAATTCCCAAAATGAATTAAAGAATATTGCTTTCTCCTATATTTTCTTTTTCTTTAAAGATTTGTTTATTTATTTAATGGAGGAGCACGGTGGGAAGGGGCAGAGGAAGAGAGCATGTCTGCTGATCATGGAGCCCAGAGATTTCACAACCATGACATTATGATCTGAGTCAAAATCAAGAGTCAGACATTTAAGCAACTGAGCCACCCAGGCATTTCCCCCCTCAGTATTTTCTGTAAGAGTTTTCACAAGATGGTTATTATTATTATTTCAAAAATTTGATAGAATTCACCAATAATGCCATCTGGACCTGGAGCTTTTTTTGAAAGCTGTTAAATAAAAACTAATTTTTCATAATAAATATAGATCTGGTCATAATTCCTATCTGTGATATGTGCTGGTTTTGTTAATTTGTGTCCATTTAAGTTTTCAGTTTCATTAAATGGCAATGTATTTCTTATATTCTTTCATGAACCTTTCAATCTTCTCAGGTGACATCTCTTTAATCTCAGCTTATTTGTAGCATGCCCCTCCCCTTTTATTCTTGATATGACCAAGTTATGTTTTCTATCTTCCTTTGTTTGTCAATTTAATGGTAGGCTTTACATTTTATTTTTCCTTTTCAAGGAATCAACTTTTTTTAAATTTTTTAATTAATTAATTTACTTTTTCAGCGTTCATTTCAGTATTCATTGTTTTTGCACAACACCCAGTGCTCCATGCAATACGTGCCCTCCCTATTACCCACCACCTGGTTCCCCAACCTCCCATCCCCGCCCCTTCAAAACCCTCAGGTTGTTTTTCAGAGTCCATAGTCTCTTATGGTTCACCTCCCCTTCCAATTTTCAAGGAATCAACTTTTGGTTTGACATATTTTCTTTATTTTTTGGCCTCTTTATCACTGGTTTTTGCTTTTATCTTTACTTCTGTTGTTCTCCTGACCTTAGGTTTAATTTCCTATTTTTTCTAATTTCATAAAGTGCAGATATAGACCAATGATCTTAAATATTTCTCCTCTTTTACTTTAATCACATATAATGCCACATTTCTCTCTGCATGGTGCTTCAACTGCATCTTGAAATGTGTCATTAACAGTATTTCATCTCTTCCTCTATTCAAAATATCTTTTACTATCTTTCCTGATTTTTTTCCCTTGATATATAGTCTATAAAAAATATGTGGGTTAACTTGGAGATTCTCAGGTATTTTTTTGTTGTCGTTGTTGTTATTGCTTTCTAATTTCTATTTCTAAAATTATGGAGGTTTGATGTGTAACCCAGAATATAGTCTTCAGTGGTAAGGACTGTGTTGTGTACTCTAAATGTTCTGTGGGTCAATTTGGTTTATAACATCATTCAAATCTTCTATAGTCTTACTGACATTGCCTGAAATATTTTTACATTCCTTTCATATCTGAGGCATCTTTCAGTAGGATGTATAATTCTAGGTTGTTATGAATTAAAACATTTTTTCAATACTTTGGAGGTATGATACAATTGTCTTGTGACTGCATTGTTTCAGATCAAAAGTCAGTTGTCGGTTTTAGAACTGTTTCCTATATACCATACTGCTTTTTCTCTGGATACTTTCGTGGTTTTTGTTTCATCTTTGGTTTTTATAATTTTATTATAGTGGGCCTAGGTGTAGATTTCTTTATAATTATTCTCACTGGGTTTTACTAAGATTCTTGGACCTATGAATTTATATATATTCTTCAAATTTGAAAAAAGAATCAGCTATAATCTTTCCAAAAAACCAAACCAAACCAAAACAAAACAAATGTGCCCTGATTCTTCATTGCAGGGGACAGTCTTATACAGTGTACCATGTTTATCACCATCCTGGGCTTCTACACACTAGAGGGTAACACTTGTCATGATTGTCAAAATGTCTTCAGGGGCACCTGGGTGGCTTAGCTGGTTAAGCAGACAACTCCTGGTTTTTGTTTTTGTTTTTTTTTTTTTTTAATTTGACAGAGAGAAATCACAAGCAGACAGAAAAGCAGGCAGAGAGAGAGGAGAAAGCAGGCTCCCTGCTGAGCAGAGAGCCTGATGCGGGGCTTGATCCCAGGACCCTGAGATCATGACCTGAGCCGAAGGCAGAGGCTTTAACCCACTGAGCCACCCAGGCGCCCCGACAACTCCTGATTTTGGCTCAGGTCATGATCTCAGGATTGTGAGATCAAGGCCCACCTCAGACTCTGTGCTTAGCAGGGAGCCTGCTTGAGATCCTTCCTCTCCCTCAGCCCATCACCCTTCTTGTGCTCATTATCTCTCTGTCTTTTTAAAATAAATAAATAAATCTTAAAAAAAAAAAAAGTCTTCAGAATTTGTCGTCCAAGAACCACCAGTCTAAAGGAGTTCTTTTTCCAGGTTGGAGTATCTCTACACCTAGGGCATGGTCTTCTGGAATCCCAATGGGATATTTAGGTGTTGAGTGAACATTTTCCACTCTGGCAAGCGAGGCCTCCACAGCTCTCAGTTCTGTGCAAAGTCTGTAATGCCTTTTCTGCTTATAACTTCCCATTTTTCTCATAACTACACAGCATCTTCTCTTGGATGTGTGAAGTCTAGTTTGTTCCTAGACTCCAGGGTACCCCCTGCATATTTATAAATTATTATTAATAATAATTCTCTTGTTCTCTGTTAAGCTGCTTCTCCTTAGTTATTTTGTACCTCAAATTCTAGCCCTGAATTTTGATATTAGTTTCCTTAGGTCACAAAACCGCTGTGCCTTGTTTTTTTCAGGGTTCCCCCCAACACCCTGTTGTCCAAAGATGACTTCAAGGAGAAA
The DNA here is from genome assembly GCF_922984935.1 of Meles meles. Classification (NCBI taxonomy): domain Eukaryota; kingdom Metazoa; phylum Chordata; class Mammalia; order Carnivora; family Mustelidae; genus Meles; species Meles meles. The sequence continues at coordinate 144,794,166 of NC_060071.1, read as the reverse complement.
TTTAGGGCAGTAATGGATCTCATTTCACATACTTCCTTTCACGCAGAAATCATAGCCCTATGCTCTCTGTTGTTCAATGTTGGAAAACAATTCAGTTTGTCCAGTTTTATGGTTTCTGTGGCATGATGGGCTAGTCTGGTACCAGACAACTTTTTTTTTTTGAGATTTATTTATTTGACAGAGAGAGATCATGAGTAAGCAGAGAGGCAGGCAGAGAGGCAGGCAGAGAGAGAGGAGGAAGCAGGCTCCCCGCTGAGCAGAGAGCCCGATGCGGGGCTCGATCCCAGGACTCTGAGATCATGACCTGAGCTGAAGGCAGAGGCTTAACACACTGAGCCACCCAGGTGCCCCACCAGTCAGTTTTTGTAACGATGAGTACTATGTTGTGCTTTGAATATAAGTCTACAAGACACAGGAATACACACACACACATGCACAAACTTTAGGGTGGAAGTGGATTTTGTTCTGAAATATGAGACTTTCCCACTGGCAATCATCTTATAAAGAGACTGATCTTAGGATAAGAAATGAGGTCAATGTGGGGAGACTTGGCTGGCATGAAGGAGGATAGAAGAGCTCATGTTATGCCCTGAAATAGAGAAAGTCTTAACACTCTCTGTTTTAGTACTGGCCATAAGTTAGACTTGCTTTTATATGTCCTTTCTTCCATTTTATTTATTTTTTCAGCGTAACAGTATTCATTGTTTTTGCACAACACCCAGTGCTCCATGCAAAACGTGCCCTCCCCATTACCCACCAACTGTTCCCCCAACCTCCCACCCCTGACCCTTCAAAACCCTCAGGTTGTTTTTCAGAGTCCATAGTCTCTTATGGTTCACCTCCCCTTCCAAATTTTTTTTTTTTTTTAATAAACATATAATGTATTTTTATCCCCAGGGGTACAGGTCTGTGAATCGCCAGGTTTACACACTTCACAGCACTCACGATAGCACATACCCTCCCCAATGTCCATAGCCCCCTCCCCCTCTCCCAATCCCACCTCCCCCCAGCAACCCCCAGTTTGTTTTGTGAGATTAAGAGTCATTTATGGTTTGTCTCCCTCCCAATCCCATCTTGTTTCATTTATTCTTCTCCTATCCCCCTACCCCCCCATGTTGCTTCTCCATGTTCCCCTCATATCAGGGAGATCATATGATAGTTGTCTTTCTCCGATTGACTTATTTCACTAAGCATGATACGCTCTAGTTCCATCCATGTCGTCGCAAATGGCAAGATTTCATTTCTTTTGATGGCTGCATAGTATTCCATTGTGTATATATACCACATCTTCTTGATCCATTCATCTGTGGATGGACATCTAGGTTCTTTCCATAGTTTGGCTATTGTAGACATTGCTGCTATAAACATTTGGGTACACGTGCCCCTTCGGATCACTATGTTTGTATCTTTAGGGTAAATACCCAGTAGTGCAATTGCTGGGTCATAGGGTAGTTCTATTTTCAACATTTTGAGGAACCTCCATGCTGTTTTCCAGAGTGGTTGCACCAGCTTGCATTCCCACCAACAGTGGAGGAGGGTTCCCCTTTCTCCACATCCTCGCCAGCATCTGTCATTTCCTGACTTGTTAATTTTAGCCATTCTGACTGGTGTGAGGTGATATCTCATTGTGGTTTTGATTTGTATTTCCCTGATGCCAAGTGACGTGGAGCACTTTTTCATGTGTCTGTTGGCCATCTGGATGTCTTCTTTGCAGAAATGTCTGTTCATGTCCTCTGCCCATTTCTTGATTGGATTGTTTGTTCTTTGGGTGTTGAGTTTGCTAAGTTCCTTATAGATTTTGGATACTAGCCCTTTATCTGATATGTCGTTTGCAAATATCTTCTCCCATTCTGTCAGTTGTCTTTTGGTTTTGTTAACTGTTTCCTTTGCTGTGCAAAAGCTTTTGATCTTGATGAAATCCCAATAGTTCATTTTTGCCCTTGCTTCCCTTGCCTTTGCCGTTGTTCCTAGGAAGATGTTGCTATGGCTGAGGTCGAAGAGGTTGCTGCCTGCATTCTCCTCAAGGATTTTGATGGATTCCTTTCTCACATTGAGGTCCTTCATCCATTTGGAGTCTATTTTCATGTGTGGTGTAAGGAAGTGGTCCAATTTCATTTTTCTGCATGTGGCTGTCCAATTTTCCCAGCACCATTTAGTGAAGAGGCTGTCTTTTTTCCATTGGACATTCTTTCCTGCTTTGTCGAAGATTAGTTGACCATAGAGTTGAGGGTCGATTTCTGGGCTCTCTATTCTGTTCCACTGATCTATGTGTCTGTTTTTGTGCCAGTACCATGCTGTCTTGATGATGACAGCTTTGTAATAGAGCTTGAAGTCCGGAATTGTGATGCCACCAACTTTGGCTTTCTTTTTCAATATTCCTTTGGCTATTCGAGGTCTTTTCTGGTTCCATATAAATTTTAGGATTGTTTGTTCCATTTCTTTGAAAAAAATGGATGGTATTTTGATAGGGATTGCATTAAATGTGTAGATCGCTTTAGGTAGCATAGACATTTTCACAATATTTATTCTTCCAATCCAGGAGCATGGAACATTTTTCCATTTCTTTGTGTCTTCCTCAATTTCTTTCATGAATACTTTATAATTTTCTGCGTATAGATTCTTAGCCTCTTTGGTTAGGTTTATTCCTAGGTATCGTATAGTTTTGGGTACAATTGTAAATGGGATTGACTCCTTAATTTCTCTTTCTTCTTTCTTGTTGTTGGTGTACAGAAATGCAACTGATTTCTGTGCATTGATTTTATATCCTGACACTTTACTGAATTCCTGTACAAGTTCTAGCAGTTTTGGAGTGGAGTCTTTTGGGTTTTCCACATATAGTATCATATCATCTGCGAAGAGTGATAGTTTGACTTCTTCTTTACCAATTTGGATGCCTTTAATTTCTTTTTGTTGTCTGATTGCTGAGGCTAGGACTTCTAGTACTATGTTGAATAGCAGTGGTGATAATGGACATCCCTGCCGTGTTCCTGACCTTAGCGGAAAAGCTTTCAGTTTTTCTCCATTGAGAATGATATTTGCGGTGGGTTTTTCATAGATGGCTTTGATAATATTGAGGTATGTGCCCTCTATCCCTACACTTTCAAGACTTTTGATCAGGAAGGGATGCTGTACTTTGTCAAATGCTTTTTCAGCATCTATTGAGAGTATCATATGGTTCTTGTTCTTTCTTTTATTAATGTGTTCTATCACATTGATTGATTTGCAGATGTTGAACCAACCCTGCAGCCCTGGGATAAATCCCACTTGATCGTGGTGAATAATCCTTTTAGTGTACTGTTGAATCCTATTGGCTAGTATTTTGGCGAGAATTTTTGCGTCTGTATTCATCAAGGATATTGGTCTGTAGTTCTCTTTTTTGGTGGGATCCTTGTCTGGTTTTGGGATCAAGGTGATGCTGGCCTCATAGAATGAGTTTGGAAGTTTTCCTTCCATTTCTATTTTTTGGAACAGTTTCAGGAGAATACGAATTATTTCTTCTTTAAATGTTTGGTAGAATTCCCCTGGGAAGCCATCTGGCCCTGGGCTTTGGTTTGTTTGGAGATTTTTGATGACTGTTTCAATCTCCTTACTGGTGATGGGCCTGTTCAGGTTTTCTATTTCTTCCTGGTTCAGTTGTGGTAGTTTATATGTCTCTAGGAATGCATCCATTTCTTCCAGATTGTCCAATTTGTTGGCGTAGTGTTGCTCATAGTATGTTCTTATAATTGTCTGTATTTCTTTGGTGTTAGTTGTGATCTCTCCTCTTTCATTCATGATTTTATTGATTTGGGTCCTTTCTCTTTTCTTTTTGATGAGTCTGGCCAGGGGTTTATCAATCTTATTGATTCTTTCAAAGAACCAGCTCCTAGTTTCATTGATTTTTTCTATTGTTTTTTGGTTTCTATTTCATTGATTTCTGCTCTGATCTTTATGATTTCTCTTCTCCTGCTTGGTTTAGGGTTTCTTTCTTGTTCTTTCTCCAGCTCCTTTACGTGTAGGGTTAGGTTGTGTACTTGAGACCTTTCTTGTTTCTTGAGAAAGGCTTGTACCGCTATATATTTTCCTCTCAGGACTGCCTTTGCTGTGTCCCACAGATTTTGAACTGTTGTGTTTTCATTATCATTTGTTTCCATGAATTTTTTTAATTCTTCTTTAATTTCCTGGTTGACCCATTCATTCTTTAGAAGGATGCTGTTTAGTCTCCATGTATTTGGGTTCTTTCCAGCTTTCCTCTTGTGATTGAGTTCTAGCTTCAGAGCATTGTGGTCTGAAAATATGCAGGGAATGATCCCAATCTTTTGATACCGGTTGAGACCTGATTTGTGACCCAGGATGTGATCTATTCTGGAGAAGGTTCCATGTGCACTAGAGAAGAATGTGTATTCTGTTGCTTTGGGATGAAATGTTCTGAATATATCTGTGATGTCCATCTGATCCAGTGTGTCATTTAAGGCCTTTATTTCCTTGTTGATCTTTGCTTGGATGATCTGTCCATTTCAGTGAGGGGAGTGTTCAAGTCCCCTACTATTATTGTATTATTATTGATGTGTTTCTTTGATTTTGTTATTAATTGGTTGATATAGTTGGCTGCTCCCACGTTAGGGGCATAGATATTTAAAATGGTTAGATCTTCTTGTTGGACAGACCCTTTGAGTAGGATATAGTGTCCTTCCTCATCTCTTATTATAGTCTTTGGCTTAAAATCTAATTGATCTGATATAAGGATTGCCACCCCAGCTTTCTTCTGATGCCCATTAGCATGGTAAATTGTTTTCCACCCCCTCACTTTAAATCTGGAGGTGTCTTCACGTCTAAAATGAGTTTCTTGTAGGCAACATACTGATGGGTTTTGTTTTTTTATCCATTCTGATACCCTGTGTCTTTTGATTGGGGCATTTAGCCCATTAACATTCAGGGTAACTATTGAGAGATATGAATTTAGTGCCATTATTAGTCTGTAAGGTGACTGTTACTGTATATTGTCTCTGTACCTTTCTGATCTACTACTTTTAGGCTCTCTCTTTGCTTAGAGGACCCCTTTCAATATTTCCTGTAGAGCTGGTTTGGTGTTTGCAAATTCTTTCAGTTTTTGTTTGTCCTGGAAGCTTTTGATCTCTCCTTCTATTTTCAATGATAGCCTAGCTGGATAGAGTATTCTTGGCTGCATGTTTTTCTCGTTTAGTGCTCTGAATATATCATGCCAGCTCTTCCTGGCCTGCCAGGTCTCTGTGGATAAGTCTGCTGCCAATCTAATATTTTTACCATTGTATGTTACAGACTTCTTTTCTCGGGCTGCTTTCAGGATTTTCTCTTTGTCACTAAGACTTGTAAATTTTACTATTAGGTGACGGGGTGTGGACCTATTCTTGTTGACTTTGAGGGGGGTTCTCTGCATCTCCTGGATTTTGATGCTTGTTCCCTTTGCCATATTAGGGAAATTCTCTCCAATGATTCTCTCCAATAGACCTTCTGCTCCCCTCTCTGTTTCTTCCTCTTCTGGAATCCCAATTATTCTAATGTTGTTTCGTCTTATGGTGTCACTTATCTCTCGAATTCTCCCCTCATGGTCCAGTAGCTGTTTGTCCCTCTTTTGTTCGGCTTCTTTATTCTCTGTCATTTGGTCTTCTATATCACTAATTCTTTCTTCTGCCTCATTTATCCTAGAAGTGAGAGCCTCCATTTTTGATTGCACCTCATTAATAGCTTTTTTGATTTCAACTTGGTTAGATTTTAGTTCTTTAATTTCTCCAGAAAGAGCTTTAATATCTCCAGAGAGGGTTTCTCTAATATCTTCCATGCCTTTTTCGAGCCCGGCTAGAATGTTCAGAATCGTCATTCTGAACTCTTGATCTGACATATTACCAATGTCTGTGTTGATTAGGTCCCTAGCCTTCGGTACTGTCTCTTGTTCTTTTGTTTGTGGTGATTTTTTCCGCCTTGTCATTTTGTCCAGGTAAGAGGATATGAAGGAGCAAATAAACTACTAAAAGGGTGGCAAAGACCCCAGAAAAATGCGCTGTAACCAAATCAGAAGAGACCCCTAATTGTGGGGGGGAGAAAGGGGATAAAAACAGGTTCTGGAAAAAAAAAAAGAAAAAAATTTAAAAAATAAAACAAATAAAGAAGAAATATAAAAAAGAAAGAAAAAAAATATATATTTAGATAAACTAGTCAAAAAACGTTAAAAAAGAAAAGGGTAAAAGTTTTAAAAAAATTTAGCAGAAGAAGAAAAAAGAAAAAAGAAAAAAAAATTGAAAAAAGAAAAAAAAATTGAAGTAGCCACAAGACTAAAGAATCATGGGGAGAAAGCCATGAGTTCCGTGCTTTGCTTTCTCCTCCTCTGGAATTGCTCTGCTGTCTTAGGAATTGAACCTGCTTTCTCCTTGATCGATGAACTTCGTCCTGGCTGGATATTTTGTTGATCTTCTGGGGGAGGGGCCTGTTGTAGTGACTCTCAAGTGTCTTTGCCCGAGGCAGGATTGCACCGCCCTTACCGGCGGCCGGACTAAGTTATTGGCTCGGGTTCGCTTTTGGGAGCTTCTGTTCCCTGAACGCTTTCCGTAGAGTTCCAGAGGATGGGAATGAAAATGGCGGCCTCCCAGTCTCCGGCCTGGAGGAGCCGAGATCCTGGGGCCCCACTCCTCAGTGCGCCCCCAGAGGACAGCACCCAATCACTCCCATATCCCCAGCCTCTAGCCGCGCTCCGAGCTCACCCAGCCCGTGACCAGTTCAAGGTAACCCCGAGCTGAGAGTTCAGTCCTCGGCTCTGTCTCTGCAGCCGGCTTCTCCCTTCTAATACCTGCGAGCTCTGTGACACTCCGACACCCCCGATCCTTCTGTGACCCTGCGGGACCTGGGGCCACGCTGGCCCCGCGTGGGCTTCACCCCAGTTTAGCCCCTGGAGCAATGTCCCTCAGTGGAACAGACTTTTAAAAGTCCTGATTTTGTGCTCCGTTACTCCGCCGCTTGCCGGGAGCCGGCCCCTCCCCCCGCGGTCTATCTTCCCGTCGTTTTAGATTCACTTCTCCTCCAGTCCTACCTTTCAGAAAGTGGTTGATTTTCTGTTTCTAGAGTTGCTGTTCTTCTTCTCTTTGCTCTCCCGTTGGATTTGTAGGTGTTTGCAATGTTTAGATAAGCTATCAAGCTGATCTCCTGCTACCTGATGTAGTCTCAGCCTGCTACTTCTCCGCCATCTTGACTCCTCCCCCTATATGTCCTTTCTTTCATCCACTAAATTTCTACGAAGTTTTGTTGGAAGTGGAAGCATTTTCCATACTATATATATACCATAAGGAGTAGCTCCTGCTATTGCATGCTTGAACATGAATATATAGGTATATCTGTTCATTCCCTTTATTTTAAGAGAGCGTATTATAAGTAATTAGTTAAACAGGAACTGAAGAACTAAAAGAGAGGGACTACTAAGGTAACACAAGGATTGTAACTACAGGGAGCAACTACTATTCCAAGATCCAAGGAAAAAAAGGAAGAAATTAAATATTAGAGTCTCAGGATTGGGAGAGGAAAGTCAGAATGATCCTGGCCCTTCTGGGCTCAGAGGAGAATCCATGGAACCCTAATTCTGGTCAAAGGCACTGCCTGGCTGGTGCTGATGTCACTGAGGAGGACTGAGGCAACAGATTTAGAAGTGCTGGGAGGAAAACGAGTCTGGGTATAGGAACCATCTTCTGCTGCAGGGCTGAGGAGCCATTGCAGAGGTGGTGCATGACTGCAACAGCAAGGAGAAAGAGAAGGAGGAGGTTTTCTGTCCCCTGTCTTCCCTCTAGGCTCTGTCAGCACCCGTTCTCAGCAGAACCTGGTGGGGAGCTGGCTGGCAAAGGAGAAATGTACTTGGAAGGGTCTGAGCTCTGGCACAGTGAGGACGCATACACAGAGCAGGTTTGGTGGTGGGGATCACCAAGCCAGCATGACCGTAGATAGATGACACTGGTCCCAGGAGTCCCTCATTGTTGAGGGACTCAGTCTGCACACACAGGAGGATGGTTTCATGAGGAGGCTAAATTACACAAACACAGTCTGTGCTCTGTATACATAGAGCACAGGGACCTGGAGACTGAATGATCCAAAAGTGCAGCTGCTTTGAGGGCATACCTGGATCCTCCATCCACAGGTTGGGGCTGACAGATACCAGTTTGGATATTGATGACCTATGATGCCATTTTTGGATTCACAAACTTTTGAAACATGGTTATGCCAGTTATACTAATAATGTTGAATAAAGGACAGGTTTCATGGCTAATAATAACTCATTGTCTAAAATAAATTGTGGTATCCTGGAACAATGAAGGACTGGGCAGCCATTTAAAATAATACTGTGAAGGGCACTTGGGTGGGTCAGTGGTTAAAGCCTCTGCCTTTGGCTCAGGTCATGATCCCAGGGTCCTAGGATCGAGCCCCATATTGGGCTCTCTGCTCAGCGGGGAGCCTGCTTCCTTCCCTCTCTCTACCTGCCTCTCTGCCTACTTGTGATTTCTGTCTGTCAAATAAATAAATAAAATCTTTAAAAAAATAAAATAAAAAATAATAATGCTGTGAAAGAATATTCAGTGATGCAGGAACATGTTTCTATTAGATTTAGAGAAAAATATCATGAGCCTTATTGTTGAATTTTCTTTACATAATTATTTGTCTTTATATTATTCTGTACATTACTTACACAAAAATTTCTATAGCAAAACTTTATGATGTATCTGTGAGGATTCAGCCAGATGTGGTTTTTACTCTTTTTGTGTTCATATTTTTTAGTATGTCCTGAATTTTCCAAAAAGAAAATATATATTTTTTTAAATTTTCTGAAAGATTTGCTTTTTTAAAGTGAGAAAGAATAATGTGCTAAAGTGATCAGAATCTCATTTTCTCAAATCCTTCTAAACTGATTAAGCATCTTTAGATATTCTCACACCCTGTCACCTTTGAAAGAGGGAATACTGTGTTAGAACATTTCTTAAATTCCTGGAGATCTCCTCTATGACCAGCCTCTCATAGACTGCAAGTTCTTGGAATAGTACCGAGAAATACTCCCTTTTCTCCTGGTGGGAAGGATTTTTTTTTTTTTTTTAAACAAAAGAGATGGGGACAGAGGGAGAGAATCTTAAGTAGGCTTCATGCCCAGTGTGGGAGACTGAAGGAGAGCTTGACCAGATCCAAAATCAAGAGTCAGACACTTAAGAAACTGAGACTCCCAGCTGCCCCTGGGAAGGGTCGTTTAACACTATTCCACCAGGATTGGGTCTGTCAGTGCCTGCTTCTCAAGTGCCTTTCTTTAGCTTTTTCTTCTGGAAAACTCTTTCTTAGCATTAAAAGTCTGGTTCCAACATTCTGGCTTTACAAAGCCCTCCTAGATTCCAGATGATGGACTTACTTCTTTTGTCATCTATGAGTTTAAGGCGTTGCCTTCTGACGACTACTGAATTACTTTAAAAATTATATTTTATTTTTAATTTTTTAGATTTTATTTAAATTCAGATTAGTTAACATATATTGTATTATTAGTTTTAAAGGTAGGATTAAGGGATTCATCACTGGCAAAAAAAAAAAAAAAAAAAAAAAAAACCACTCAGTGCTCATTACATCAAGTGCCGTCCTTAACGCCCATCACCAAGATACCCCATCCCCTAACCATCTCCCCTCCAGCAACCCTCAGTTTGTTCCCTGTAGTTAAGAGTCTCTTATGGTTTTCTCCCTCTCTGTTTTCAACTTATTTTATTTTTCCTTCCCTTCTCCTATGATCCTCTGTTTTTTTTTCCCTTAAATTCCACATATGAGTGAAATCATGATATTTATCTTTCTCTGAAATATTACTCAGCCATCAAAAGGAATGCAGTCTTGCCATTTGCAATGACATAGATAGAACTAGAGTGTATTATGGTAAGCAAAACAAGTTATATTTTCATTATGAGAGTTATGTCAAGTTTGTGTGAGACTATCTTTCTTGATAGGGTCAGAAAAAGTGTTCTCTGCATCTTTTTAAAAAAAAATAATAATTTCTGTGTTCTGCATCTTTGATGTCCAAAACTATCTTGGAACCTAGAAGAAGCTCCTCATATGTTTGTGGAACTGATAAATAAAAAAATTCCCAAGCAATACTGATGTATGCAGAATTTTAAGGAGGCCCACGTAATTACTGCCCCTTGGTAAACACACTTCACAGTCCCCTCCCCTTCAGTTTGAACAGGACTTATGATGATGAGCTATTACCCCTGTGATGATTATATGGCAGCAGGGACCATGCAGGCATACTTAAGTCCCTAATCACTGAATTTGAGTGAAGAAAAAGCAGATTGCCTTGGGTGGGCCTGATCTAATCAGGTGATCTTATCAAAGACATCGAGGTCTTCTTGAAGGAAGAGGTTTACAGTGTGAGAGGGCCTATGGAGGAGGCCATGTGGTGAGGACCTGAGGGCAGCTTCTAGCAGCTGAGAGCTGGACAGCTATTAGCAAGATGATGAGGACTCAGTCTCACAGCCACAAGGGTACAAGGTCTGTCAATAACCTGAGGGGATGTGGGAGCAGAGTCTTCCAGAGGTACGCTGCCAGAGGGGCATGCACCAGCTAACACCTTAATTTTAGCTCCATGAGACCCTGATCCAGGGACCCAGCCAAAACGTGCTGGACTGTTGGCCCACAGAAACTGTGAGGTCATAAATATGTGTTGTGTGTAAGCTACCCAGTGTATGGTGGGTGATCTGTTACATGGAGCATGAGCTATGGTTCTCCAGAGAAACAGGACAATTATAACTGGTTGATTGATTATATATATAAAAAGTTTTATTTATTTATTTATATAATTATAAATAATATATATTTTATATATAAATTATATATAATTATAACTGGTTGATACTCTATACAAATATATATATTATGTAATATAATATATTATATATAATATAATATATATTATATATATAATATAAAATAAATATATATATTTATTATATATATTATATATATAAAGATTTTATTTATTTAGAGAGAGCAAGTGCTCTCTATAATATATAAATATATTATATATATATTTATTTTATATATATATGATATATATATTATATATATCATATATATATAAAGATTTTATTTATTTAGAGAGAGCAAGTGCACACGTGGGGGGAGGAGCAGAGGGAGAAAGACAAACAGATTCTGAGGTGAGCGTGGAGCCCAACATGAGGCTCAATCCCAGGACCCTGAGATCATGACCTGAGCCTGAAATTAAGAGTCAGAGTCAGATGGTCAATGGACTGAACCACTCAGGTGCCCCAATACACACACACGCAGACACTATATACATATATATGTGTATATATATATACACATAGTATATATATTTTATATTTATATATAAATATAAAATACATATATATCTTATATATAAATATAAATACACGTATATGTGTATTTTTAAAGAAATAGATGCAGATTTATTTTAAGAATTCGGCTCATGGGACTGTATGGGCCTGCCAGTCCACATCCATAGAGCAGGCCAGAATGGCCAATCAGGAGGAGTTAATGCTGCAGTCTTGAAGCTGAGTTTCTTCTTCTCCAGGAATCCTTAGTTCTAGTGAGTAAGGCCTTTTAAGTGCTTAGATAAGGCCCACTCCCCATAATCAAGGGTAATCTCCTTTACTTAAAGTTAGCTGATTGTAAATGTTCACTGCATCTGCAAAGGCCTTCACAGCAACACCTAGATTCATGTTTGATTAAATAACGGGGTGCTGGAGCCTAGCCAAGCTGACACATACACTAACCATCGTCACACACAGTGATAGAAAACTAATACAAATCCGTTGATGTTGAAAGGACAACAGTAAAGTCATATAAATAAAACTTAGTGCAGAGCATGGCCTAGAGCACACTTGATATATGTCTGCTTTTTGATTGTGACCATCTTTCCGGACATTTAAATTTTTAAATAATACATATCCCCCACATGGACAAGGCAACATGAAAAAGCAGAAAATCACTGGACGTGGAAGAGGGAAAGTCGGAAGCATCAGTTTCAGAATTTGCCCGCTCCTTTATTTTGGGCAAGTCCCTTAACTTCCTTTGTTTCCTGACTCATACAGCAGCCTTACCTTACAGCAAGATGAGGTTCATTGATTTGAAAGTGATTTCTAATTGCACAGACCTCCTCAAAAGTGATCCAGATGGGCTTAAAATGAAAGATAGTCTAAGACCGTGGACACAGAAACAGAAATTTAAAATGCACTTAGAAGGATAGAAGAGAATACGTATTTTAAGGGCTGATGAAATTGTTGTGGTTAAGCAGTGCATTTAGCCTGGAGATTTTCAGCAGCAAAGGTAAAAAGAGAGGATGCCTGGGTGGCTCAGATGGTGCAGTGTCTGCTTTCTGCTTCGGTGGTGATCCTGGTGTCCTGGGATCGAGTCCCATGTCCAACTCGCTGCTCCGCGGCGACTTCCTCCTTGCTCTGCTTCTGCCCCCCTCTCTCTCTGTCCCTCATGAATAAACGAATCAAACCTTTTAAAAAATGTAAAACGAGAAAGATGTTGAAACAAATTTATTTATTCTTCCAACAACAACCGCATCTTGTCACATGATGGGAGAACAGACATTCACAGGTGAGAGAAATGTTTCTTGGAGATATTTCATTAGGTCGTGACTCCTGAAAGGGACACGTGATGGATGTGCTCCAATAGTATGGGTATGAGGGGCACCTGGGTGGCTCAGTGGGTTAAAGCCTCTGCCTTCGGCTCAGGTCATGATCTCAGGGTCTTGGGATGGAGCCCCGCATCGGGCTCTTTGCTCAGCGGGGAGCCTGCTTCCTCCTCTCTCTCTGCCTGCCTCTCTGCCTACTTGTGATCTCTGTCTGTCAAACAAATAAGTAAAATCTTTTTAAAAAATAGTATGGATATGAGTCAGACTGACCCGAGTTCAAATCCCTGACCTGCCAGTTTCTAGATATGACTCTGAACAAGGGCAGGATACTTACTGACTCAATCTTCTTCCCCTCATCTCAAAATTGGGAAGATGTATATCTTTTTTGTTGAGTGGTTGTGATATTTTTAATGAAGTTGGCGCATCTCAAGGGCTTAGCACAGTGTGGGGTGGAGAGGATGGATGTTTGCAAGTTAGTTTGAATTTTGACTATCATTGTTTGGCAGACAAAAAGTTCTTCCTATGGTCTTTGGTCTTAAACTCATGGTAGAAGTTGCCCCAACCCTAGTATGAGTACACAAGCATTCGTTCCATACACACATATCTTCGGAGTACAATGTTCTCAGAACCGATTTAGAGTTAATTTTATCATCTATAAAAGTGCAACACTGAGGGATGTAATGATGTATACCTTGCCATGAAGTGTAGTAAACCTAGGAAATACAACAGGTGGGAATCAAGTGTGAAACTTCTGGAGTTCTCCAGACCTCAGTGAAACCCCAATCTTCAGACTCTGGATCCTGCCCATCCTACTTACTGTTTCAAGATTATCTAGACCTGGGAAAACGGATGGTCCTTTCCAGGACGATGTTCATATATATGGACCTCACATCTCAACGAACATGTGTCTGACAGGAAATTGATGTTAGGGCACGCTGCACTTCAGCAACCGTAATAAGGCAAAATTAACCTCTACTCAAGTAAACCCTTCCCAAATGCAGTGCCGGATACTAATAAGCTGAGGGCTTATCTTTGTGAGACTTGAATAAGCTATAAAATGGAAGCTCTTTTTCCAAATAAGAGACTGCCATACCCCAGTAAGTGCAATTATCCGAAGAGAAGGTTGTTTTACTTATTTATTTTTTTCCTTAGGATATCAGACCTGCTAGTCTATATTTCCACGGGTTCATAGTCTTTCAATTAGATACTCAGTTGAATATAAATCACTTTGCTAGTGATCCTTGTGGAGGAATGTTTGGGGGGAAAAAACGAAGAAAAAAGCTTTGCAAACAAGAGGTCTCATCATCTCAATATTACACTTTGTCATTAATGACACTGTTTCATTTATTATTCAGCCTGACTTAAGAGTAATTTGTGCTGAAAGCAGGAGCAAAAAGGGGAAAAATGAAAGCTGGAGAGAGTGTTTATATTAGAAATAATTTTAAAAAAGTGTCTCTAATGCATAGTGAGAATGAATGTTTTTTTCACCATTTAAATTCAATTATATGCACAGTAGTTTTGCCTTTCTCTTAAGTAGCAGAATTGTCCTATAAAGCCTTGAATGTGGTGATTGTTTGAGTAGATGTACCTTTCCTTCCTTTTTTTTTTTTCCCCACTGCGTCCTCTATATACTTTTATTTATAAATTAATTATCCTTCAGTGGTAAGTTTTTAAGGTGAAGGAGGTTCTTTTCTAAGAGCTACTTCAAAATGTGAAGATAAGAGACATTACTATTCCTGGCTGCATTTGTTCATTCTGCCCACAACCATGTGCTATGTCTCTAATAGGTCGCAAGCACCATTTAGGCACAGAAATTACCAGGAAGTAAGGAAGAATCACTGCCCACGTAGGAAGGATTCCCCAAGGAAGCTTGCCCTGAAGCAAGCAATTACAGAGGCAATGAGAAATGGCAGGGGTTTGGAGAGGGGGCACCATAGAGACAGTTTCTGATCCAAGACGTTGGTGGACAATAATGTCTAGGAAGACTATCTGCGTGCTGTGTGTTGGGTACCCATAAGAAGATCAAGTTTGCTAAAGAGTAAAATGTGAAGAAGAAGAAAAAGAAGGAGGAGGAGGAGGAAGAGGAGGAGAAGGAGATGAAAAAATAAGAGTAAAATCAAAGGGCAACTTTGATGGAAGGAAAGACGGACAGCTGAGTGGGCTCCATATCATGAGGGATCTCTCATGACTTCAAAGGATGTTCAGCAGATGAGCACCTGCAAATGGGTGAAATCAGAACAATTTAGTTAGCAGTGCCAATATCAACTTCTGCTTGATCACTCTGTGGGAAACAGAGTGATAGGTACACAGGAACTTTCTGCACTATTTTTTCAGTCTCTTGTGATTCCAAGATCATTGCATAGTAAATATATTTAAAATATTGAAAAATTATGTCTAATTGTGACAAAGGATGCTAAGACATGAGGGTAATGGGTAGTCAACACACACTCCTAAGAAGTGGGACTCGGAAGCAACGTCAAGGTGTTCAAACACACTCACCTGTACAATCTGGGAAATTAAGTCGAATCCCAGACAGACGAATGGGTCACATGACACATTAGCGATGGAGCTGAACTGACATAGACTTGATTGTTGGCTTGCTGTTTGTTTCATTTTCTGCATGTGTTTAGTTGGAGATGCTGACCACCTGCTCCTTACCCTGCTCCTTGTTATGTCCCGAAGTAGCTTGGGGAATTCTGTGGACTCAGTGGCCCAATACAAACTCCACCTCCATTACCTTGGGACTCGGTGGTCCTGTAGGTGTTCTCCACCTACAGGACAAAGGAACTTATGGTACCTGTGGCATAGGCTTGTAGCAAGGGCTAAACTGGTACATGAGCGGAAAGTTCTCAGCATCTGTTGTGACACAAGGGTGTTGAATAAATATTACCTATTTTTACTGTTTGAGCTGACTGCATCTCTGGGTATGTTATTTAATCTTCATGAACTTGCAAGTCCAGTGTGTGAAGTGGGGATAATTGTACATACTTAGCAAGGCCACCGAGAAGACAGAGTAAGATGATATGTTTGTAGATCTTGAACAGAGGACACGTTAACACCTAGTGGTTCCTCTTCTTCCTGTCTCTTGACTATCCTTCCTGCCTGGCCAGTCTCCTTGTGCCCAAATTCACCAAGTGCACATGGCCAAGGTCCCAACCTCCATGGATAGCCTGCTATCCATGCTCCAGGCTCCTGCCTGGTCTCTCATCTTGGAATATATTCTTTTTTTTAAAATAGATATTTATTATGGACAAAATGAAAAAAAAGAAGTGTAAATAAAAGAAAAAATATGACCCTTGAATTTTATGTCTAGAGTCATGTGCTATGAATGTTTTAGCACAATTTCTTTCAGGTTCATTCTACATATTTTTACACAGATGAATTTATTCAGAGAGAGAACAGTTTTGTAACATCTCATTTATTGAGGAGGAAAATAATGAGCTAAAGAGCCTTTCCTTTTGTCATACGTTTTATTTCAACAACTTTCAATGGCTGCATAATAGTCCCTTGTGGGAGTCACATATGTGTGTATGTATTCAATGATCCTTGTTTGGAAGAATCTTTACATACATATATTCTTCATATATATATGACCAACCTGAATTAACAGCATCGTGGTGAACGCTTCACACATATAACTAGGGTTTGCTAATGGACTTGCCTAATGTTGAATTCTTGTCTCTCCCCTGGAGTTTCTGACTATCATATGCTCCCCGCTGGATTTCACCTTGCTAATTTTTCTGAAATTGATCAGTGCTGGGTAGCTGTGTCTTGTCTGGCCCATGACCTAGCTCCTCATCTCTTTGGGCACCAAGTTCTTCCTCCCAAGGACTGGCTTTCTCACTCCACAGCCTGGTCTGATTTGGGCGCCTGTTCCATCTTGGCTTGCTGCATGCTATCAGAGTTAATATTATATTCTCTGTTTTTCAAAAGCAGGAAACAAACAAACAAAAATCCACAAGCAACTCTTTCTGTGTTATCAGGAAGTCTTTTGAAGACATTCTGGCCCCCCGGTTTTCTTTATTTCAATTTTGAATGGAAATATCAGATACTTCAAGAGGCCCAAAGTGGAATGGAGGGAACAAGATTTGGTTCTCAGTGGGCTGGCCATGGTGCAGTTATGCACAATTATAATTCTAGTTCCAACAGGCATGATCTTTGAGCTATGGCAGAGCTGAGATCCAATCTCAATTCTCCCCCTTCCTAAGTGTGTGAGGTCTTGAGCCTTTGTGACCTCCATTCAGTTCCCTGCCTGAAACTGGTCAGCACAACAGTACTGACCAGAAGAGTCAATATGGGGTTTTCCGATCACTGTTCTTGGGCTGGTGACTGGCCACTCTGGGGATAAATCCAGCCTCCAGGGAAACTGGTACATAAGCAAATGTTGCTAGAAAATCATGACACTATTGCTCACTATCGGGGTGGGCTTAGACAAGACAGGGACCCCCAATAAGCCTCAGTTTCTCCCTGAAAAAGCTGGAGAAACGTATTTATTTCGTAGGACTGTTCTATCAAAAGGAATAATGCATTTAAAGTGCCTGGCATATGCCAGGAACTCAATAAATATTCATTTCTTCTCACTCTCCTCCATCCTAATGCCATCTCGGATTTCACCACAAGGCATTTGACCAGGCAAAGAAGGTCACACTGGAGACTCGGGCAGTGTGGAGCCACACTCCTCCAGACTTTTCAGAGAATGATTGAAAGTTAAACTGGGCCAGGAGTCTGGTGACGTTTGGGTGAGAGACAGAGTTAAATTAAGGTTTAATCTTAGCCCCTTCCATGTGTTAACCAGGCTGTGCAGAGCGAGGAGCTTGAAAGAAATTCAATGCTGAATTTTCTCACTAATCTGATGAGAAGAGAGAGACACAGAAAGAAAGAAAACGAGAGAGAGGGAGAATCAGAGTTCAGATGGCTAATTTTCTAGCCAGCAGCTACTGGAATGTTTCCATTAGGAGATATGAAAAGAGACAAAGAGAAATAATAATGGAAGATGGGCTTTGTTGGCCAGAAAAAGTTCTCATTCTGCCGGGGTGGAGGGCAGTGGGCAGGAGCACGGATGGAAGCAGGTACTCTGGGGACATATTTCATTTTAATGTAGTCACTTCGGTACCTCTCTATCTGCACATTCAATTAGCATTGGAGGGAAAAATAAAAGTCCCTCACATGTCAGTCTGCTTCCCAAGCTCCGGGGACAGAGCTGGGTAAATGCAGTGACCTTACATCACTCCCCTCAGAAAGCACTCTCCATCTCTGTATTGGCCTCCAACTTAAAAGAAAATGGATATATTAGTTCTTGTCCTTTCCTGTTTCATTCAGGAAAGAAAAGGTTTAAGTGTTGTTTTAAATGAAAGCCCTGGAGTCATTATCTTTTTCGTAGTTTCTCCCTTGTCCCCCAGAGTCCTAATATTCAACCCCTATGTCTGTTCTTTTCTCCCTTCCTTGTTCAAGTGCATTTTGTCGATTCAATGAAATACGACCGATGTCCGCATCCATCCACTGTCTCCCAGTCAGGTAGATGGGAAGTGGCAAGGTGAGCTTTGGATGAAGCCTCCAAGGCTATGGCCACTGGTCATGAGGCTTCCTCCAGCCTTGTCTCCCTCCACGTTTTTCTCACATGATTCCAGTTCTCCAATTTAACTTGTTTGGCCTTGTGTTTTCCCGAGTCATTTCTTTAGATCCTAAGTTCCTGAGATGCCCTTTACCCTTGATTTTCAAAGTTCTACTAAGCCTTCAACATCTTGACCAGATTGTATTCCTCAGGCCTCCTTTCCCCAGCTTTGTTGACATATCTGTTCAATGACCTCACTTCTGCACAAACTTGAGGGAGTCTGAATTCAGATGTGTTCATCCATCTGTCCATTATGTTTGTTCTATTGGTGAACAAATTTCCAAAATGACCAATCTTCTGTAGTCCCGTACCCTCTTCCAAAACCTTGTTCCTCTCTACCACAAGATGGTCTTTGGCTCCTCTTTTAAAAAGTGGGTAGCATTGGTGACGGCTGCCTTGACTAATAGGAATTAGAAGGGCTACAGCAAGAATCTGCACTAGGTGAATAAAGGGAACATAGTCCTCGCCTGGCTCTTTCTTAAGCTATCACCCTTACAACCTCCACGTTGGGAGAAAGGCTGGGCCACACGAAAAGGCAGGATGTAGGTGTCCTCATTATTAACAGCCTATAGCCAATATCCAGCACCCCAGGTGTGAATAAATAAGCCTTCAGATGGTTCCAGCCATCGAGCCCCTCTTCACTCAAGTGTTCCAGCTGAGGCCTCAGACATCTCAGAGTGGATACGACAACCCCCCATCTCTTCATCTGTATGGCTTCCCCACAGAATGGGTAAGCCTAATACTGGTCACAACAACAACAACAAAATAGAACACTCTTCATCCATCCATCCATTCATCCAACCATCCGTCCACTCATCCATTGACCTAAACTACATCCAGTGATACCCCCTTGTATGTCACAGACACAGACACGAGGATATAGAGCTGAAGATTTGACAGTGCCTGCCCCAGGAGCTCAGAGCCATGCCAGTCATTCTATTGATCCATGAGCACTGAATGACCATTATGCACCCTTCCTAATATCCCATTTCAGACATGTACAGTCAATTATGCATGTGTTTCTGCTTTGCCACTCCAATTAAGCTCCTTTAGAATAGGGGACCAACGCCATATTTCCCATGATACATAGCACAGTTTCATAAACTTAATAGATGTTTGATATAGATTTGTTAATTAAAAAACTCAGTTCATCTACTCACATTAAGTTTTCCAGGTCCCAAGCAAATAAGCTAACTACATTTTTTAAAAAGACCTGAATGAGTGAAACCGTTCTGTGAATAGGAGAGGAGGAATAGAGACATCAACAGGTTTTTTTTTTATTATTATTATTATTATTTTTACTAAGTGACAAAAAACTGCTGTTTTATTTGATTCCATAGCTATCCCATAAAAAACATGATAATCCTCATATTGCAGATTTAGACTTTAATCCAGACTGATTCAGTTGTATGGCTGCTGACTGTGGCCCTCGGAGGCTAGCCAGTGAAGGAAAACCCTTCCCAGCAGTGTAGTGGCGGCTCCCATTTGAAGCTATGACACAGGGACACTTTCTTACAAGACCTTTGAACAGATTCCCTCGAAAAGGATGCTTTTCACTGTGCTGCTCTGTATCTTCTGTGCCTCCAGCAAGTGGCAACTTCTCTGTGTGTGTCCATTTTGGATGCCTCTTCTTTCAGGTTACTGATGATGACTCAGGAAGAAATGCTACTGATTACTACTCCCGTCTCTACGTGGGGAAAACAAGGCACAGGACTTTGGGGAAAACAGTGGAAACTCCTCATGAAGCTGTAAACATTAAAGAAGAAAACACTTTTTTTAAATATTTTATTTATTTATTTGACAGAGAGAGAGAGATCACAAGTAGGCAGAGACGCAGAGAGAGAGGAGGAAGCGGGCTCCCCACTGAGCAGAGAGCCCGATGTGGGGCTCGATCCCAGGACCCCGAGATCCTGACCCAAGCCGAAGGCAGAGGCTTTAACCTACTGAGCCACCCAGGTACCCCGAAGAAAACACTTTTATACATTCACCCCAAGAACTCTCCTTCAATTTTTGCTCTTACACATTTTGTGAACAGGAGTTTTGGGAAACATTGCTGGGCCGATTTCCGTGAGCATGGGAAGGAAGCTGAGGAGTTTGGCGGCACCTCCTTGCCAGACTGAAAGCGTGTCTTACCCTGTTGCTCGGCTCCGTGAGGATGCTCCCATGAGGAGGCATTCGCAATGTGAATACGCCATATCACTCTGAGGGACCTTGACACCCGAAGGCTCCAGTTTCACAAATGACCCATCCGTGTTGAGGCTGCGGTTGGTAGTGCCTAGAAAGATGGTGTAACTCTTCATTAAAAGAAATGGTGGTGTCGGGAGTCATTCTTTGGATAATGGGACTTCTCACAAGAAAATCCAAGAACGCCAGAAGCTTCTGGATAGCATATGTGGCTCTATGAGCAAAGAAATACTCGTTCTTCTAACCAAGTCCTTCTCTGCTGCCTCTAGAGAACTGTGTAATCGCAGTCAGAACTCTGGATGTGATGACGGTGACGCCATTAGCCCACACTAGTTTTAAAATGTGGAAACTGAAGGCTGATGGGTGGCGGGAGAGGGGTGTGCCACTCCCCCAGAGTCACTGGTGGTTCGAGAAAGTTGTGGTCAGTTTTGATCTGGGGACCCAGCACCCGCTGTCCAGATCCTAGTGCCATACTCCTTGACCTAGTCCACATCCCCTCCCATGTCCTAGCCTGTTCTCTAACTTCCCAGCTCCTGACCTGCTTATGAGTCTTTTGGTCCTGTCCACACTCCTTCTGTAAAGAAGTCTGGTCACTGTCTCTCTTTTAAGCAGTGTCTTTCCCTAAAAGAGGGTCAGGTATTACACACATAGGCATGGCAGGTAAAAATCCTCTAAGGATTGGGGAAGAATCACTCAAATTCAGATGTGTAGTCCATTTTGGCTAAAGCAACACGATGTGTTGAAACTGGATGGAATTGGCTTCATGATGCCAGCGTGGAAGCCACACAGGCCATAAATGAGGCTTGACATTTTGTTTGACCAGTTTGTCTAGATGACCTTGGGCAGATCTTCATCTCCTTGAACCTTCTTCCTGTTGCAAGTCAGTCCAGAGTTGCTATAACATAAAGCCCCTCTTCCCAAGATAGAACTGTCCTTTCCTCCTTGGCGGATTCCCATTGCTCTCTCGCTATAAAAAATAGAAAGAAGAGTAAATAGTATCTATTCTAAGCACAGCAATGACAACAGGAAACCATTGCTAGATGTTCACACAGGGGAGAGGGAAAGGTGAGGTGCATTTTTCCATCTCATAGTGACAACTATCCTAGAGATGGAAACTCTTCTTTATTCCATCTTACAGATGAGGAAACTGAGGCACAGAGAAGGTAAGTAGCCTTTACAAAGTCCAAACACTGGTCTCGTGAAGGCTCGAATAACCATATGTCTTATTCTAGAGCTCCATTGCTCACCACCAGACATCTGTCTCTATTGGCCCTCTGCCCCTCTGTGAAGGTGTCGGGCATATTTAACATTCTTCTCTCTGGCATGACTGTGAGCTTCTGAAGGACTTCAGCTGCAGTAAGGACCCGAGTAACGCTTTATGAATGGGGTAGTGATGCCCTTGGAAACTTTGAAACTTAGAACTGTACGTTGGCATCACCATGTGTCACCATGCTGTTGAGGGAACACATGCAGAGCCTCGAGGGAGGGGGACAGGGGGCAGAGTCATTTCCTTATTTTTGTTGCTTTCGTTCTGTTTGTTTCATAATCTGCGACTAGCCCTTTAAGTCATCCCTGTGCCATCTCTAGGTTTTGCTGCATTAAGGGCTTTTCCTAAAATGGGACACTTCATTCTGATTGCTTCCAATTACATCCTCACTTGATGTGAATCAAATCAAGACTTTGCTGTCTAACACCCCCCATGATCTCATCTCAGTAAAAACCCACCAAATCGTGACTAAGTGTAACAATGAAGGAGGAGAGATCCTCCTGTGTCCCCTTCTGTGCAGGGAGGCAGTGCCCCCGGGGTGCTCCAGAATCATGCCTGTGATTGTCAGGGGTGCCCAGAGAGTTGGCCGGAGGGAAAGGTTAATGGGAATCGGGGTTGCCTTCAAGATACCTGCACATGGTGAGGAAGAGGGGGACCCCTGGTTTAGGCAATCTAACACGTTGTCAATAACCAAGGACACTTGAGACCATGGCCTACAGTTGTCCTCCATGTTGCTTCTTACACTAGTAATTGCACACGATGTTCAGGAATGAAAGGAGTCTATGATCAAATGATTGTGGGAAACAGATAGGAAGTGTCACAGTGTGCATCTGCCTATGAAATCTCTGAAGTGTACAGACAAGAAATCTCCACTATAATCTAGCAGACTCAGTCATGATGGCAGGAACGATCGGTTGTCATGGAACACACATTCTCTCCAACTGACTTGGAAAAGAACTCTGATGCTATCCATATGGGCAATGCCCTTGACTAAAATACTGCCCTCTCAGCATCTCTTGCAGCTGGATATAGTTGTGTGACTACATTCTGGCCCGTGAGATAAAAACAGAAGTGTCATAAAGGACTTCAGGAAGTGATTTATCTACAAGAACCACCATGCATATCCACCATACTTCCTACTTCCTCATTCCTGTTATTTGGAATGCAGATGCAATGGCTGGAGCTGTAGCAACTATCTTAAACCACTGAATGATTTTGAAATGGGAGTTAACTGTAAAAGATAGTGGGAAGAAAGATAGAAGGATCTGGTCTCCCCATCATATGCACCCATGGCTGCTCACCTCTGGATGACTTTGGCTTAAGAGAAAAATCAACTTCCATCTTGTTTAAGCTACTGTTCTGATCTCTTTTATTAGTACTGAAACAAATTCAGATTAAACTAGTCATGGAAACCCCTTACTGCATGAATTACTATTAATGTCCTTTAGAAGACATTTTGGAAGACATGGATCCAACTCAACCCTTAGTATGTACACCTGCAGAAGGAAAACCCACCCCAGAGAAGAGACAGACACTTGCCAGATGTGACACTGGTAAGTTAAGCTGTGGATCTGGACACTGGCCCAAGTAACCTGATAACTGGCCCCTAGCTCTTAAATCTCTCATGCATATTTTCCAGACCAATTTGAAAATCATTTTAGATCCACAGTATAAATCACTAAGGGCATGAATTTACAGATCTTTAAGTGCCTCTGATAGAAACTCAGGGTGCCTCAGAGAGAGAAAGATAAGTCATTTCAGGCAACCTTGCCTTAGAATGTTCACCACCGGGCATTCGGGGAGACTCAAAATCCCCTTGTCACTTAGGCATGAGGGGGAGTCTTTCTAAGAGAAGGAAAGGGGGTAGCCAGCAAGAATGATACTTTTGCCTTCTCTGCCTTCAGCTCCAAATAAACCAAGAAGGGCTTCTAATTTGCCGTCCAAGAATGCCGCACTGAATGGTTTCGGTGGTCTATCAACTTGTCTCACAGCAACCAGGCTGATTCCTCCCAGGCTTGAGGAACCGGCAAGTTGCTACAGAGGTAAAAATGTGGACCCTGTTTGATGGGGCTATCAAGTAGATAAATCTACTTTGTCAAACCTGTGGAGACAAGCTCCCCCGTCCCTGTTTCTGTGGACTCAGGGAGTATGCAAGCATCCACATACACAAACACCACGGGCATGCACACACACATACATACACACTACGTCCTCCCATATTCATACACAACCCCACACACATACACACATACATGCCACACACACACATCACACACATCATACACATACATGACACATAGATACACACACATATCACACACAAGCACACACATACACACCCATGCACACACCACACCACATACACACTGTGAACTTGGCTCAGCTGAAATGGAAACAGGAAAGGAGGAAGCTCTATCGTTAATTACTCTCCCATTGTTAGGAGAAATTTTAAATTATGATATTGTTACCTGAGGGCTCGCTGACAGACTTCTTCAGTTCTCCTCCACTTGGCATAATTCCAAGGCTTCTTTTCTCCCCTCTCTTTTGAATTCTGGAATGCAGACAGCAGAATTTTCCATCAGTAAACGAATGTGTCTAAACCCCAATTATCATGCTGTGTCACAAGAAGGGGCCAGAACCACCAGGTTATTCCACCTCCAAGCAATAAAATATGGGATCCTTGCACTATTCATAGCTTGAACCTCCCCAGAATGTCCCAGGGATTTGGAGGTCTTTCCCCTACACATTTGCAGTCACACTCATTTTTAAGATGTTGCTGAAAAACCTGTGGTGGCATTTCCTATCTTATCTTCCGTAAATTCTCACATTTTCAGAGGAATATAGGAAGGTTTTATAGCCTTTTTTCTCTCTTCTTGCAGAAGCCAAAGCTAACTGCTGTAACAAACAACCCCCGGGTCTCAGAAGTTCAAAAAATACAAATTAGCATCTTGTCCCTCTTTATCATAGTCCAAAGAGGTCAGTGGGAGGGGGCACTTTGCTCTGGGTGAGGGCTTGGCAAACTACAATCCACGAACTCAGTCAGCCTGTCACATGTTTCCATAAAGTTTTCTTGGAACACAGCCATGGCCATTCACTGGAGTGGTGTCTGCAAGTCTGCAAACCTTGCTCCGGGCAGGCACATGGGAACCCCATCTCCTTCTGTCCTGCGATTCCACTCACCCCTTAGTTCTTGACATCGTTGCAGTATGCTGGCAAATGATGAGAGCGAACATAGCTCACCTGTGGGAAGATGCTTTTGTTTTGTTTTCTTCTACCTTTTTTTAATGGGTTAGGCATTAAAATGATGTACAGGATTTCTACTCACATCCCATCGACCAGAATGCAGTCACATGGCCACACTGATCTCTCAGGGAGGCTAACAGTGGAGTCTGCCTTTGTGTCCAGGAGGAAGAGCCAAGATCTGTGAGTCCCTCCTTTTGTTTTGGACTTCCACAGCTACCTCCCGGCCATCGTGATTCCCACAGCTTCCATCCGTGTGCTCCGTCTCCCATCTTTCCCCTATCACTCACCCCTGGGCAACTGCCCCAGTTCAGGTCCGGGTGCCTTTCCATCTGTTGTTGGAGCTACAGCCTCTCTCCATTTGTAACTCCAGGCTGCATCTTTTTCCTGCCAAGTCCACCCTGTAATATCCTGCCCTTTTGCTGAAACAGCTTCAGCGGCTCCTATATGTCCAACGTGTAATTGCCAGGAATGGCAATCAAGTCTGCCTGGGGTCTGACCAAGAGGCCTGATGTTAGCCTGACATTCTCTCATGCCTGACCCCAGAGCTTTCTCTCCCACCAAACTGACCATCTTCTTCTCACTACTTGGAGGCTTATTATCTCTGCATGGAAAACACACCCTTCCTTCTGTCTAAAAAACATCCCCAACCACCAGGTCTCTGTCAACATATCAAAAAATGACCCACATCCTATTTCAGTGACTATAGATATCACAGGGGATGAGGGACTGGGTTGGTTTTATCTACCCATTCCATCCCTTCCCTAGTAGATTATGAATGACTGATGTTGTTGAACATGAATGAATGGATAGACTGTTAAATAAATACCTTCTGGGTTCTACACACACTTGCATCCCCAGCGAGCTGGGATCTTTCTTTCCTCCGAACCATTATAACTACTCTTTTCCAGTAAATATTCAGTATCAGCTACATGGGTGCCTTTGGCATCACCAGTCTACTAGGCTGCACGACTCCCATGGCAGAGAGAATCTCAGTAGTACCACAGTGTCTAGCACATGGCTGATACTCAATGAATGTAGGATAAATAAATAAATGGATATAGATGGTTGAAACTGAGTTCTTTCTTGGTGATTCTGACTCATCCACATGCTCTGAGCCTTGCATTACTTCCTTCAGGTGGGAATGGAGAGGGAGGATATTAATCTTAGAATGAGAGATGTCTTCTCTCTTAAAAAGGGTTTGAAAGGCTTTAAATCAAGAGCCAAGAAGA
Source organism: Meles meles (assembly GCF_922984935.1). Classification (NCBI taxonomy): domain Eukaryota; kingdom Metazoa; phylum Chordata; class Mammalia; order Carnivora; family Mustelidae; genus Meles; species Meles meles. The sequence continues at coordinate 144,767,998 of NC_060071.1, read as the reverse complement.
CTCAAGGTTAAGTAACAGCTTGAATCCTTGAGCAGTGTGGCTTTTCCTGTTCTTCTATGCGTAGACAGGATTAAGGGTCTAATGCCCAGATGGATAACTTCGGACTTAGCTGTAATATGAGGAGACGAGGGGAAAAAAAGAGAGAGAGACTGGACTCTGAATAGGTAATTATTGGAATGTTATATCAAGTATCACACTAACCGTGTTCAATCGAGTGGAAGTGACTAACCCTGAATCATTTTTCCTATCCATACAATGGGTATGTCTTCATTAATCAAAGTTTAACATTAGAGTTAAGAGGGTGGGTGGAATTGCAAAGCCTCCTTACGTGGGTGATTCAGATATGAAATGTTAAGGACCAATTCTTTCAAACCACTGACTTTTCAACATTGGAAGCTTAGAAGCGGATTGTCAATGGGTAGGCATCCCTCCCTACATTTAGGGTTTTGAGTGGGAGCCTTTTGTTGGACAGGTGTTCTGTGGCCAAGATGGTGGGTCCCAAATATCCCATGTGTTTCTCTCTATTTCCCACCTCCTTTGTAGCTGGATGTGGTTGCCCCAGAAGCAGACCCCAAAACAAGGATTACTAGGTTAGTAGTATCTTGAGGAGATAAGGGGAAAGAAAGAAAGGCAATATTAAGTTGTGGTATCCAGCCAGCTTCCAGTGTGGTCCACTGGAGCTTAATGATACTGATGAACTCTAGAAATCAGCGTAGATGTCTAGAATTCCCTCGAAATTACCCTGTCAGAGGACTGAGGGAGCTGGGGTATTCATCCACTACTTGCCCTCGGTCACTGATGCAGGCTGCTCTCAGAGACTTGCTCCCACGGCAAAGCAGAAGTTTCCATGGCCAAGGTGTATTGGGAACAGAGAGGAATGCCAAGGCACCAACATGGGAAACCTTGTGCCAAGATCTGCCCAATTCATCATGAGAGAGTGAACTCACTATGAAGGAAAGTGACATGGATGCTGCCAGGCTAGGGCCTACTTTTGCCATCCCTTCTCTCCTGTAACCATTGTGAACAGCCAGTCACGTGTTTCAGAGGGATCACCGGTGCGGTGACCAACTGATCTGCCTGGACACCTGAGTGCCTGTGTGGACTAAGTCCCTCCATCTCTGATGTCCCACAGCTGGGGCTGAACGTGTGATGTGAGGGAGAATAAAAACTTTCGTTGTGGTAAGCCAGTGAGCTGTTGGCACTGGTCTGTTGTAGAAGTCGGCATTAATTACCCTGGTGAATATTTTAGATCTATGCCACCATCAAAGGCGAGATCCTCCAGATCCTCCAATTCCTAAAAGCCGCCATCTGTGGAATTCAGAGCTCGAGAAGCGTCCATGTCAGTGTCACCCCTGACACGTGAGAAGTGACCATCACAGCAGATACCATATACAGTAGTTGATTCACGTAGTAAGACTCTTCCTTCTAGACTTTTCTCCTTGTTTTCGTTCTGAAATCTGCCCAACACTTATCAGGAAAACTGTGGACAGCACCAACTCTACAAGACTAGTAGAAAAGGTTTCGGTGCTTACGTACTAGATTAGGTCACTTAACCGAGTATTCCACTGATAAAGATAATATATTTAACCCAGTGCTTTCCCAGGTTGAAAGTACAGAAGACGCTCATAGAGGTGATTAGAACAAAGACCTCTGAGCCCATAGATTCTGAACCAGCAGACACAGGATGGACATTGAGAATTTACATTTCCAAAACGTTCTCAGGTTCAAGATGCTGATGATGCTAATTCAGGGACCACACTTTGAGTAGGAGACACATAGTTTTGATAATCGTCTTATGATAACTCTCAAACTTACCAAATCCCACAGCTTGATCTCCACTTTGCTCCTGGTTGCTGTTCATTAAATTTCGATCTTTGCAACTTATCAATTACTTGGAATCTTCTTGTTCATTTTTCACTCATACAATAAACATTTATGAAACGCCTACTCTATGCCACGGGCTGTTAGGTGTTGGGAATTCAAACATCGGTAAAGTACTATTGTTGTCCTTGAGGAACTCATGGTCGAGTGGATGGACGTGGACTGAAGAAATATGCATCACCGGGCAGTGGCAGCAGTATAGTCAGGCAAGAGTCTGGGCATCATGGCAGTAAGAGGGCCACTTAGGGAAGGTGTGAGAAGATCCTATTGTTTCACTTCCTGCTCCTTTCCCCATCCCCTCCACTTCTTTCCCCCTCTGTCTTCATTCTGCACTGGGACGCTCAACTCCAGCAGGTTCCCAAATAAATTCTTAGTGTCCACATTCATAAGCAAGTGCATCATGCCCACCGTCTACTTACAAATTTAGCTCCTTAACCACTGAAATAAAATACAATGCTCAAATCACTATGCAATATATTATGGAAGTGCCCTCATGGTGTACATATTTCTCTCCTGGTTCAGGAAACATGAGATGCTCTCCAGTCTATAGAAGAAAATGACCATAGAGGGAGTCTCAGGGTCATTTAAATTTTTTTTTTATTTTTATTTTTTTAAGATTTTATTTATTTATTTGGGGACAGATAGATCACAACTAGGCAGAGAAGCAGGCAGAGAGAGAAGAGGAAGCAGGCTCCCTGCTGAGCAGAGAGCCCGATGTGGGCTCGATCCCAAGACCATGGGATCATGACCTGAGCTGAAGGCAGAGGCTTTAACCCACTGAGCCACCCAGGCACCCCTCAGGGTCATTTTTAAACAGTCAGAATCAGGGGCATTTGCTGCCTCCAAAAGCCAAGCTACCTGGGTCCTGCCATTTGCCAAGGTGTGTTAATTTATTAAACACATTAAAAGAAAAGTAGCCTATGAAAAAGAGGGTTTGTTTTAGATACTGACAGGTTTTTTCTCGTTCTCTCCTGTGGTAATTTCTAGCCATTTTGTCTGCAGCTCCAAGTCCCAAGTTTACAGCCATTGTCTGCATCTCTCACCAGCAAGCTGAATAAAATGCCCCCTTAATTCCATTTCGTATGTGCTGACCCAATAGCAAATAACCTATGCAGAAGCCAGGTAGACAGAGCCCAGCTCGCCAGCAGCCTTCCTCGACCTTCTCCTACTCCAAGTCTGTGGAAATCTTTCAAGTTACCCTTGTCTTCAGCACCTTGCTACTGATTGGGCAGGGGGATGGGAGATAGAGAACCTAAATAAAATACAGTATCTTCTTTAAAGAATGGCAGAGCAGAAGAGTGGGGGGAATGACAATTTTTCATGAAAACTTACTATATTGATAACTCCTCATGGTGGTTTTGTGGAGTAAAGACATTGCCCTCTGGAAATATCTGAAATTTGAAAAGTAGGGATGGATGCCAAGTAAAACACACACACCCCCAGCTATTTTTTATGCACTGATGTAGTCTTAAACTTTGTCAGGCAGCTGAGTCACTCCTTAAAAAAAAAGCAAAAAGTCTCCTTTGTGGCCCAAAGTTGATCCTCTTTATCTTGTACTTTCTCTGGACTTTGTGTCTCTTTGGCTGAATCCTCATAAAATACTGGAATGTGGCTGCCTACTTGCTTGTTTCTGTTAGTGAGCTGTGGAATCCCTGTAGGAAACAGGCTGGGCTTAGTCAATCCTAATATGCACTTACACATAACTCATGTTCAGTGACCATTTAGTAAATGAAATGGATGGATGGATGGATGGATGGATGGATGGATGGATGGATGGAGGAATGAGTGGGTGGTAGGTGGATGGATAAATGAAAACATGGGTAAACAGGGGTGCCTGGGTGGCTGGGTGGGTTAAAGCCTCTGCCTTCGACTCAGGTCATGATCCCAGGGTCTTGGGATCGAGCTCTGCATGAGGCTTTCTGCTCAGCAGGGAGCCTGCTTCCTCCTCTCTCTCTGCCTGCTTCTCTGCCTACTTGTGATCTCTGTCTGTCAAATAAATAAATAAAATCTTTAAAAAAAAACAAAAAACAAAAAGAAAACATGGGTAAACAGTAAGGTGAGTGAGTGGACAGACAGAAAGTTCAATGGATGGAATGCTGGTTTAATGGATGAATGATAAAATAAATGAATAAGTGAGCATAGGATTTTCAACTTATTACTCCAGGACTCTTCATCTCCACAGAGGATCTAATTGGTGGGGGGCGGGGGAGCAATTGCATATTTAATTTAGTGATAGAAAGTAGAGAACTTCAGCAATTGAATAAGAGAGGTTTGCAGAACTTCAACCACTTTTAGAAGATAGAGAAATCGTTTGGAAATCTGTCTCCATTTGAACCATGAGCCCACAAATATTTGGTTAACAGAATTGAGAGATCTCTGGCACAGTGTGGAGTTCAAAGCTGCATAAGGAAGGCTCAAATTAAAAACTACATCTTCATTTTCTCTGTGTCCTTCCCCTCTCTGTCTTCTCCATCATCTGTCTCTATCTGACTCTCCCCTTAATTTTTTGTGATTTCCACCATGGTCGTTATTTTAAGAGCTCAACTCTAATCTACACATTCCCCTGTTCTTGTGCTATCCTCCAACACCCACAGGACAGAGTCGGCAGCTTCCAGGTGTTTTGTTTTGTTTTTTAATGTATTCATTTATTTGAGAGGGGAAGGGAGGAAGGGTAAAGGGAGAAGGAGGGAGAATCTCAAGCAGACTGCGAGCTGAGCATGGAGCCTGACACGGGGCTCAATCTCATGACCCTGAGATCATGGCCTGAACTGATATCAAGAGTCAGATGGTTAACTGGCTGAGTTACCCAGGGTCCCAATGGCTGTCATGAGTTTTGAGGCAATTCCTGGTGTGTCCCCTCCCCCCATCCAACCGCTACCTCCCTCCCACTCTCTTGGGTCACCAACTGCCCCAGACCACCTGCCATTCTAGTCAGGACGGACTGATCAGGAGGAAAGACCACCTGCCTGATCTCTATCTATGTCATATATGTCATATAAATCAATTTCTTCTTCTGTATTTGGAAGTAGTATCTACCTCAATAAGCGTTAGCTCATCTTTAGTTTGGAATACCCTTTCCTTCTATCTTTTGGGGAAAGGCTCATCTTACTGAACATGAAGTCTTATTTATGTCTCTAAGGCCTTGTTGGATGGTGGCTTTAGTGGTCTCACCATACCATGCCGCTGCCCCAAATGCTCCTGAATCCACAGTATCATTATGTCCCCATGTAATTCTCCCAGCCCTCAACAAATAGTCCTAAGAGCTAATGCTTGTTGTGTATGTAGTATGTGCCCATCCTTATTTTAGCAGCTTGAGTGATTGACCTATTTTGTACTTATGACAGCCCTGTGATACAAATATATTATTACTCCCATTTCACAGATGAGAAGAATGAGAGTCTAAGAGTATCCAGAGGGTCCCTGAGAGTGTATACCTTGGTTTTCCTTTGCAGTGCTTGGCACATACTAAGTATTTAATAAATATTGATTAAACAAATGTCAAATAATCCGATCTCCATTATTTGGTCCTGAGCTGAGACTGATGAATGAAGGGACGGCCATATTTTCATGTCATTTTCTGTGTGATATTAAACTGGTCTCTGCAAATTCCCATTTATTAAATTTCTCATATTTTTCACTTAAGGTTAATTCTCCCAGGACTTTTACAATATTTTTAAGCTGAATATATGACATTGTTTCCTCAGATGGCAATCCAGGGTTTCCTCTATGATTGTCTTTAATAATCAGGCTGTGATATCTGTCCTCTATAGGCCCTTCACCAGGTGAAACCTCTTTCAGAAGGGACCCTAGTGTCTTGATTGAACTGGGGAGTAATAACATCACTTGTCCCATCATTGTGCATTTCACTTATCTGATTTGTGTACTTACCTTATCCCATTTACTGTATCCACAGAGTTTGAAGACTGTGCTTGTGTCTGAATGTTATAATCTCAGCGTGAAGTAAATGTTTAATATATGACCAAGATGATTCTCCGTTGTTGCTTAAATGCCTGGATCTTCAATTTCATCTGCAAAATGGGTACAATCAAAGCACCTACAAGAAATTCACAGGGATGAATGACAAGTCGTGTAAAAGCTGTGTGCATCATGACCAGTGCAAGGGTAGAGAGTCCCATGTGGATGGTGGTGAGAGAATGAGTTCTGGAATAACCCATACTCAAAGTCAGAGCTTGTAACCCCTTTTGGGAGTCTTGCCTTAGATTTTAGCCCGTTAAGATGCAGTACCCTTACTTGTAAAATGTGGATAGTAACATAACTTGCTCAACGTTTATCAAACAAAGACACAGACTCCCAGTTAAATCTGAATTTCATATAAACAGCAAATAGTTTCTAATAAAACCATGTCCCATGCAATATTCGGATCCTACTTATAATAAGACATATGCCATTTATCTGAAATTCACATTTAACTGGCATCCTGCATTTTTTGCAAAGTGGATAAAATAATATATGTACACACTTGCATGCCATACACTCAGTAACGTTTGCCATTATTTATAACGTATGCTCCATAAATAATAACTCCCAGCCTCTCCTCCCCTTTTAAAATAATCTGCATGGCTTCCGTCACTGCCTCCCTGGCAGCCGCCACCCCCTTCTCTGCCTCTTAATATACACTGAGATGTCAGAAGGGGTCTTGGATGGAAAAAGGGAGCAAACAGCTGCTGTAGAACGAAGTTGCTGTCAGTTCAAATGAATGCTGAGCTAATAGGCCTATTAATAATGAGCTTTATTATAGGAGGCCACTTACGTTAATAATTCTCTGTATTTGGTATTTGACGCTGTGACATTTATACTGAGCTGAATGGTGTCTGTGTGTGTGTGTGTGTGTGTGCACATGTGTGTTTAAAGCCATTTAGCTCACTTTTACTGTGAATGCAGCTGCAACATTGGGGAGTAGAAAGTGTTTGATTTAAACACACACCACACACCACATCTTGTCTGATTGTACTTTCCCCATGGGTGTCTCTCAGCTTGGGTGCTTCAGAGACTCCGCAGAACAGAGGAACGTGGGGGCCAGGAAGGAAGCTGGTGATGGTTTCCCACCTTTTCACCCCAAGACTGTGGATCCAAACCCCTCCCCTGCCCTCCCAGCCCTGAGCAGTTTAGGGTAGATTTAATCTGATTTGCATACTGTGAATTCCCACAACAGTCGCTGGAATTGTGACAGGGCCTAATTAGCATTTCCATCCCTTCTCTCTCTTCCTTTCTATTTGACAACAGTGCCTGAGCAGTAGGGGAAGTTTAACTAAACCCAGATTAAGAAGTCTTGCTCCGGTTCTGGAAGTTAGAAAAATCAACATTCCCAGCGGGTGTTGCTTGACAAGGAGGAGGTTTGGGCAGAGGGAATATTTATTTATATGGTGGTGACTTCAAGGCTGACTGTAGCAAAGACATTTGTGTTTAAATGAACCCACCTGAAGACCTGGAGGGCAAGCTGAGCTTCCCTGAAATCCCTCAAGCTAGCATGCCAGAGGTAGGGCTATCCCTGGGCCCACCTCAAATCCACTGCCAAACGGGTTAAAACGTTTATCCCAAATGACACAGCTAGTTCCAAACCTCACCGGGGCTGTGTGCACTACAATCGGTTGGCCTGCAATTCCGGCGTCGCGTTGTAGCCGCTATTAGCCAGGTGCCTGGTTCAGGTGGGGGCAGTAGTGTGCTCCTGCTCCTTGTGACTCAGAGGAGGTTGGTCCGCAGGCCTGGGGCAGGGGTGACCATCACTCCAGAGCTGGTTAGAGATGCAGAATCTCAGGCTGAAATGGTATTTTAACCAAATACCTAGGTGATTTGTCTCCATTAGAATTTGAGAAGTCCTGCTTTAGAGCCTCCATGGGCAGACAATGGGGCTCCCCTAGAACATGTCATATGGCAAGCAACCTAACCATTTCCTCGAGAGATCTGACCCCTTGGTAGGGACATGTCCCTCTCGTATCTCGGTAGGGTCCGCACTCGGAGTTCCGCTTCACCTCAGAGCCTGAAGGACACAGTATCCCTCTCACTAGGTAGGGCGGTCAAGAGCCCCAAGGAGCCTTTGTTCCCATGGATGGAGATGTGTGTCCCCCCACCCCCACCCCTGCCTAGGGTAGAACAATTAGCAGGTTACTTTTGAGGCGACCAGTGCATGCACAAAGTACCTGACAATTAACAAACCAGACTGCTCGTAAAAGATCAAGCTAGATGAATTTTCTTAATAAGTGGTTAAAACATCTTAAGAGTTTCCGGCGCTATTTTGCTGCTCAAGGGTTTTCAATAAGATGCTCTGATGATGGAAGAACCACTTTTATCAAATATTAAGCTACTGTAAATTTACTGTAATTGAATAATTTGCCTCTTAGCTTTGGTTCACTAAGACTGAAGCGAGGTTTTCATCCCTAAGTGATCGCTCTACAGTCTGTTTCAATATATGTCATGTCAAGCAAGGCTCATCTACAGCACCATTTGAGATTCAGTAATTTCAAAGCCAAGAGACCCTGTAAATGGTCTGGATGATTGACCATAAAGTATGTACATATTTAGTTATATTAAATTGTGATTAGGGTTTCGACTTCCATATTTAAACTCTGAGTAGTTTGCCGAGCCTTTATGACTTTTATGGAAGTGCTAATGTGAATTCCACAGGGCTTTTTATAGGAATCGAAGCAAAGGCAGACCTTTTGGTCCAGGGTGCATAAATATTAAGGAGATAGAGTAACAAAAAAAGAGGCCCAAACACAGTAGGACATGGATCAAATAAATCAATACCCACATCTATAAATTATATCATAAGAGACAGTAAAGCAAAAAAAAAAAAAAAATCTTGAGCTTTGAAAAGGACATCTGAATCTGTCCTCAATTCTATCATATATTGGTTTAGTGATTTGGGCAAATAACACTCAAGGCCTCAGCTAACCCATCTGTAAAAATGAGTATCATGTTGTTTTGAGTAGACCACTGAGGGACAGTTAAAGTATCTGTGAAAAGGTTTGGTAAAACCAAACTAATGTTTCTCAAACCTTTGTACTTGGACCACCTGCCCTGAGGAGACCCCTGAGGTTTGTTAAAATTCAGATTCCTGACTCTATCTGCTCGACTAAGTCAGTATTTCTGAAGAGAGGACTCAAGAATCTGTAGTTGTTTCCAAGAATATTTGGTCATTTGCATACATATTAGAGCACAGAAAATGCACTTCCAAATACGTGTTTATTCTTTCTGAGTCAGAGTAGTGGAGAAGTTATTTTATTTTATTTTTTTCCTTCCGTTGTCTCTTCTTATCTACATGGTATGACTCAAGTTTTCTAATTAGTCCCACATGCATGATAGATGAAAACCTAAGAACATCATAACCACTTTCATGTTCCTAGCAGAAGAAATGGACCCAATAATAGAAAAACAGAGGTTATTATTATTTGACCTGGATTATATCTTATTACTTTAACTCAACCAGCATGCTCTTTTCTTCTTCAGCCCTAACTCCTACTCATCCTTCAAAACCCAGGTTAAAGCATCTTCATTCTAAAACGTGTCCAGACCCCTGACCTGGCAGATGAAGACTATCCTCTCCTGATGTGAACCTAGGAGACACCAAAGATGACAGGTGTAATGGGAGGATTGCAATATGGCCACTGTCATCCCTCCCTCCTGGTTACAGACTTTGTGATCCCCTTTGTTCAAAGATGCTGAGACAGTTATTCCATTGGTTAGATTCTATGGATAAAACGAAGTGAGAAGATCCTACTGTAGACTAACATCTTGATTTCCACTTAGCATCTGAGAAGAGGACCCAGCCACGCTGAGCCCAGACACTTCACCCACAGAAACTGTGAGATAATGCATTTGTGTTGTGTTGGGCCATTACATTTGTGACCGTTTGTTCCACAGCCATAAATGACTAATGGGACAAGGGGCATGGATGCCGTATACTGTAGGGATTTCTGGGCCCCAGAACTGCCATCAGGAATTCTGCAGCCTCCGTCCTGGAGGAAGAAGTGATGGGTAGGATAGCAACCTAGTTCAGACACTTAGAATCACCAGCAGACATCAGACACTCTAGGGTTTTGCGCAAGTGGTGCTGTCCAGGAAGAAGTTTTCAACCATCCATGTTCTCTCTTGGGACTTCTGACTGGGATTGGGCTGGTTAGAACTCCACAAGCAAACAGCCATGTCAGTGTGCCTGTGAAACTTATCCTTTACACAAACGGAAACTTCCACCTTGCATTTCAGTCATCTTTGGAGTGCACATCAGTCTTTTTCATCCATCAGCTCCCCATGCAATAGTCTGGCTCCAGGAAGAGTATGTGCCTGGGTGTTTAGCGATTGCACAGTTTTTGTGGTTTGTCATAAAATTGCTTCCTCCCAACCATGCATTCCCTTTCATACAAAGAGCTCCTAGTGTTTTATTCATAAACATAATTATCCTCATTTTACAGATGAGGAAACTGGGTCATAGAGATGTGAATGCTGTGAATTAAAACTTGCATCAAAAGTCAAGCAATGGACTCTCCCTTCTCAGTTATCAGTGTGTGTATGCAGGGATTCTATACCTGTAGACACACGCACACATGCATACATGTGTGTGCATAGTTCGATTTTGCAGAAGTAACTTCCAAAATCCAGCTCACTATGCCAGGTTTTCCCAGTACAATATTTCTAGCCTCCTGCATCCAGCCGGGAACATTCACCAAGATTTAACTCCCAGTAAAACTCAGATGTGCTTTTATATCTACGTGGGCACAGGCACAAAAATTGAGTCTGCCTATGGGGGCACACTGGCAATCAAGCCCTATGTCATTCTACTTTGGAGACAAAACGATAAGAAAAAAAAATTATTACTCCTCTATAAATACTGACATTGTCGAGCTGATAGCAACCAGGGATTTGCTTTGTCCAAATGCTGCCCGGGACATTAGCTGGCATTCTTCAAAGGGACCACAAATAGGAAACTGACAACCAGCTCTGCCTTGGATCTACGGAGGCTTTGCTGTGGTCTGAGCTGATTCAGTCATGCCTTCCTCCCTGGGTACTTGGGCAGCCCGACCAACCCAAGCCAAATCAGAGATGCCATCCGGGTGCTGGGTGCACATCAATCCTCTCACAGAAACGTGGCACCTCACTCTGGACCTGCAAAGGACCTGCCCTCTACTCCCTAAACCCCTTGCCTTTGGGGAATGATCAATATTGTTCTGAAATTTTTTGAACCTAGTGATGATCATCTTATTCTACTGCAAAGTGTGGGGAGATCACCGAGTCCATTTTCAAAGTTAAATTGTGCAAGAGAAAATGAGCTCTAACAGTGATGTGGTGTCTGCCAGTCTTCCTAGAGTAATTGGCTAATAGTAGGTGCTCAGTGAATGGCTTGTGCACTGAACTGGAAGCGTTCCAAGTCTTACTGCATTTCTCTCCTCCACTCTACCCCCACCACCTCCACCATCATTCAGAACCTTGTATCTGCTTATTTTAACAGCCTCCTGAATGATCTTCTAAGCAATATATGCTCCCAAGGAAGCTTGAATAGTGTCACCAAAGCATAAATCTAACCATCTTACTTCTCTTCTCACAGCTCCTCAATCCTCCCTCCAGAACCCCCTGCCTCCCGCCCCCATAGAGCACAGCGTTCAAGCTCCTGAACATGCAGAGGGGCTCTGAGCTGACCCTGACTTTTTCTTCCACCAGCTCACTCCCCGTACAATAGCATGTTACTCCCCATCATCCTGGGACCCATCCGGGTTATGCCCACGATGCCGACCCTCGTGGCATCTCTGCTTTGCTTCTATTTGGAGAGTCCTTTCCTCCTCTTGACATCCCCCAACTGCCACTGTGCCACTCACTTTTGCTTCAAATGAAAGCCTCACAGTAGCCTTCGAGGGTCAGCTTCCAGGCAACTGTGTTCCTCACTCCTTTCTCTTCCTGAATCTGAGCTATGTTATAAGTGCTTTGTATCTAAATTCACAACTGTGCATGCCCCACATCACAGTTATTTGTGTCCTTGTCTGCTGTCCCCGTTCAATCATGAGATGTGAAGAGCAGGGACGAGATTGTATACATGCAGGTATGGGGCTCAGCACCAGAGTTCATGGAAAAATAGACACTCAATAAAGTCTATGGAAACAATGAGCAGATGCCAGGAATAACAGATTCATGAGTGAATGGATGAGTAAGTGATGTCTGCAAGGATCTGTTCCTAGTACTTAGCGTCCTGTGCTTAAAAGGGTTAATTGCCCATTACCTGGAGTTCTGAGTGAATTCCACTCTCTGGTGTCAGCCTCCATTTCCATTCCCTTCACCCTTGTTCTAATGACATACAACTGGACAAATAGGAAAAAGCACCCATGGCACAATTTCTGCTGATGAATATTTCAGCAGGTGCCTCTTGGCTAAAAGTCAAGATGAAAGCCTGGCTCCAGGCAAATTAAGAGGGGAAGAAAGACTTGTAAGTACATAAGGCTTTGGAGAAATGCCGTGATGCTGAGCCCTAGACAGGAATTCTGCCATTGAAAATGAGGAGATCACAGCCTGGGTACTGTCCCAGTCTCCTCTTGGACTTGCGGAGTGGGAGGGAGCATCCTGGGGAGACATGCTGCTCTCAGAGTTAGAGCACCAGTTATCCCCAGGACACTTAGCATCAGCAAAACGTGGTCGAAGGCCAAGGCTGTCTATCAACCTATAAATCTGCAGTCCCTGGTAAAGGGTGCTTCCCAGGGAAAAGGTGGGTCCAGGTGACCTACAGCTGGATTCTGCTGCAACATGACTTTCAGGTTCTGTTTGTTTGCTTGTCTGTATCTTACAGCAGACTTCACTGCATCAAATCAGGCTGGGACCAGCTGTGAACACACTGCTTTCCCACATCCGTAGGAAGCCCATCGGTAAAGAATCTCAGGCCACTGAGTCTGGCGGGCTTCCCTCTCTCTGGTGTGACACAACTGCTTGTTGGAATTCCAGGACCAGGGAAAAGATTACATGAGCATTCCTTACCAAATCCGTGTGAAACTAGATGAAACTGTTTGTAGACACCTCAAAGCTGGATGAGCCAAAAAGTAGAAGCAGGGAAGAAAGCAGAGACCAACAAACTATATGTGGAAAGATGCCGGCTGGCGGGAGCCTGGGCAAGTTTGGGCAGGTGGGAAGGAGGACAGAGGGATGGGAGTTAGAAGTCCTGGTTCTGAACTTGGTTCTGGTCCTGGTCACTTCCTGTCCTGCAGTGAGTGTCTGCACCTCACCTATAGAAGGGAGCATAGCCTGAGATGCTGTAAGATGTCTTAAAGTCCGAGTTGGTTGTGAGTCGATGTAATGGTCTTTAGACCACCTCTGGGGCTCAGGAACAAGGACAATAGAACCAGGCTTTCTGTGAGTAGGGTATACATTTGCAGATATGTCCTGAGGTGTACCAACAACATCTGGGGTATTTTGCCTTCCATCACCTACAGTGCAGAAATGCAATCTCACAGGTCATCGTTAAGAATGTGCTTGAAGAAATGACTTCTCCCAGTGACACTTGAGACACCATGGTTGGTGGAGGGGGGCTTGATAAAGGGAATGGCTACTGGAGATATGGAAATCCCAGCAAGCTCTCTCAGAGGCAGGGATGCACTGGCAGTTCATCAGGATTCTTCCAGGATCAACATTGCCAGAGGGCAGGGCAGGGTAGGGCACAGAACTGGGCAGACATCAGATCAGGTAAGGATGTTTACAATGCAGACTCAAGTGATGTGTGGAGAATTGTGAAGCTGGGGGGACCCATCCAAATGGCCCAAGTTGGAGCATGGGTGTGGCCATTTGTATGCCATACATTGATGAGTTACTGCTTGGAGCTGCCTTCAGATGGAGGCAATTCTCTAAGACATCTGACCATGGAGGACTGTTGGTGGGTCACCTTTGCAGATATTGGGACGGTAAGTCCTTCGGTTCTCCAGGGACCATCTGGGTGTCACAGCAGAGCGTCACAACTCTGCAAGCACCAGTTTCTATGAGCCAGGTGGCCCCACACATGGCAGATGAGTTTTCACAATTTAAATTGCATACTCACCACAGGGGAGTTTTCTAAATATGCATCTCTCCAGCCTCAGTCTGGATCGATTAAAACAAAATCTGAGAGTGTGACCAACACACATATTTTTACAGTTTCCCAGGTGATTCCAATGTGAGCCCTGGTGGGAGGCAATCACGCTTGCGGTTAAATGGAAGGAGTTGAGGATATGGCATCAAATCTCGCGTTCCAGAAATGGCTTCGCAACTTACAAATTGAAGGAGAATTTCTTTTTTTTTTTTTTAAGATTTTATTTATTTATTTGACACACAGAGAGAGATCACAAGTAGGCAGAGAGGCAGGCAGAGAGAGAGAGGAGGAAGCAGGCTTCCCGCTGAGCAGAGAGCCCGATGCGGGGCTGGATCCCAGAACCCTGAGATCATGACCTGAGCCGAAGGCAGCGGCTTAACCCACTGAGCCACCCAGGCGCCCCTGAAGGAGAATTTCAATGATTGCTCCTATCTAAGCCTTTTCGTTTGTTTGCTTGTCAACTTTTACCGAAGTATAATTGACACACAATATCCTACTAGTCTCAGGTGTACATCACAGTGATTAGATATTTTTGTACGTTACTGAACAGCACCCCCCCACAAGTCCAGTTACCATCTGTCACCATACTAAGATATTACAATATTATGCACTACATTTCTTATGCTGTATGTTATGTGAGTTATTTATTTTACAGCTGGAAGTTTGTACCTCTTCAAACCCGTCACTATTTCACCTATCCCCCCTACCTCTCCCATCTCTGGTAACCCAAAGTTTGTTTCCTGTATCTTTGTGCCTGTTTCTGTTTGTTTTTTATATTTATTTGTTTGTTTGTTTATTTTGGATTCCATATATGAGTGAAATTGTGTAGTATTCTCTTTCCCATTGACTTATTTCATTAACCTTAATACTCTCTAGATCCATCCATCTTGTCTTGAATGGCAAGATTTTATTCTTTTTTGTGACTGAGTAATATTCCTGTGTGTGTGTGTGTGTGTGTGTGTGTGTGTGTGTGTGTGACATCTTCTTTACCCATTCATCTAATCAATGAACATTTGGGTTGATTCCATATCTTGGATATTGTAAATAATGCCTCAGTGAACATAGAGGTGCATCCATCTCTTCAAATTTGTGTTTTTATTCTTAAGATACATACCCAGAAGTGGAATTGCTGGATCATATGGTATTTCTATTTCTTAATTTTTTGAGGAACTGCCATACCATTTTCCACAGTGGCTGCATCAGTTTGCATTCCCACCAAAAGTGCACAAAGGTCCCTGTTTTCCATATCCTCGTGAACACTTGTTGTTTTTGTCTTTTTCATCCCAGCCATACTGACATATGCGATCTTATATCTCATTGTAGTTTTGATTTGCATTTCCCTGATGATGAGTCATTAGTGATGATTAGTGAAGTCTTATTTATTGTACATAGAAGAAAGGAATAAAACAGAAGAGGATTATTGTGAAGAGTAAATAATATAATTTCTTTGAAGAGTTTTATGGAGTTCTACAGAAATACGAGGCATTTTTCCCTTGGTTCAGTGGTTTTGAAATCTGAATCTGAGAAGACATGTCAGTCTATGATGACATTTTCCCCAACCTATAGATAAATGGGAAATTTCATTAGGGAGCCTTACGTAAGGACAAAATCAATTTTAAAGTTTTTTTTTGGGGGGGTACACCTACCTGGCTCAGTGGGTAGAGCATGAGATTATTGATCTCAGGGTTGTGAGTTCAAGCCCCATGTTGGGTGTAGAGATTACTTAAAAATAAAATCTTAGGGAGTGCCGGGGTGGCACAGTCTGTTAGGCATCTGATTCCTGGTTTCAGCTCAGGTCATGATCTCAGGGTGGTATCGAGCTCCATAATGGGCTCTGTGTTCCACACAGAGTCTGCTTAGGACTCTCTCTCCACTAATGGCTAATGATGGAGATTCCTTAAGAAATTAAAATTAGAGCTACCCTATGACCCTGCAATTGCACTATAGGGTATTTACCCCAAAGATACAGATACAGTGAAAAGAAGGGCCATCTGCACCCCAATGTTCATACTCATAATGGCCATAGCCACCAAACTGGAAAGAACCAAGATGCCCTTCAACAGATGAATGGATAAAGAAGATGTGGTCCATATACATGATGGAGTATTATGCCTCCATCAGAAAGGATGAATACTCAACTTTTGTGTCAACATGGACAGGACTGGAAGAGATTATGCTGAGTGAAATAAGTCAAGCACAGAGAGTCAATTATCATATGGTTTCACTAACTTGTGGAGCATAAAAAATAACACGGAGGACATTGGGAGAGGGAGAGGAGAAGGGAGTTGAGGGAAATCGGAGAGGGATATGAACCATAAGAGACTGTGGACTCTGAGAAACAAACTGAGGGTTTTTGAGGAGAGGAAAGGGGGGGGTTGGTGAGCCTGGTGGTGAGTATTAAGGAGGGTACATATTGTGTGGAGCATTGGGTGTGGTGTGTAAACAATGAATTTTGGAACACTGAAAAAGATGAAATTAAATTAAATTTTTAAAAAAAAGACTATCTTTTCTCTGCCCCTCTTCTCTCTCTCTCAAATAAATAAATCTTTAAAAAATTAAAAAAAATAATAAAATCTTAAAAAATAAGGACTTTTCTTTTTACACTGCACACAATAATTGCCATTCAGTGGCAATATTTTCAGTGGTGAAAACTTTTAAGCTCCGTCTCATTTCAATCCTACTTCTAAAATGCACTACATCAAAAAGTAGTTATGTACTCTATGCCACTAGAATAACATAATTCATAAATAAATTAATTAATTAATTTTAAAAATTAAAAAAATGCAATGACTGCCTTTAAATTAGAACAGTACTGCTTATTATTTTAATATCATTTCTCTTCTTCTTTGCAAAGCATGTGAATGGATGTGTTAGCAAATGCCTTGACTGATCCATCTTGAATGTTATTCTCTTGGATACCTTGCCTCTTTCACAGTGTACTCACTTCTCCCGTCTGAGGGCTGCTGTACACATCTCCAGTCCCAATGACCACAATCAATGCAAAAGATGCAAAACTCTAGAGGTTCCCCACCACACTGCATTGTTTTTCTGTAGCTCCTCCCTCTTCTTCCTACACCAACCCCTTCTCCCTCTCACCCTCTTCTCCCTTTCTTCATTCTCCAGTGATTGCTTTTGTCCTTCTCCCCCTTTGCCTCTTCCAATTACTCTTTCACTTAAACAAACAAACGAAAAGGCCTCTCATTCATGGCTTTGGGAAATCTAAAAGGAACTCTTGACTGAGGCCTTATTGTAATTGTGCCAATTGTTAACTAAATTGATTCAATTCATATACATACAAAATATATGAACCCCCTGCACAGGTTGAACAGTAGGCTCATAGCCAACCCAGAACATGATCTTCATCTTTGCCCTCTTCACTTTAACAAGGAACGCTGGACGATGGGAGGGCTAAGCCCATGGGAAGCACAGGATGCTTCTGAAGCATGAAGAATACATACCCTCCTTCTGCTCTCTGACACTACTCATGAACTGGACCTCTTCTCCAGCCTGTCCTTCATCTATCCTGGGGTAAGGAGTAGAGAATTTAAATCATTTACTGATCTACAGCATAGCTGGTTTAGAAGAGGGGAGGCTGAAATAAACAAGCACACGAAGCAAAAATGAGCTGGAGATTTGGAATGATAAATTCAGATTTAGTGGAATAGTTCAGCTCAGATGAGTTCCCATCTGTGCCTCCATCCAGAGCATGGATGGAGGTGGTCAAGATTGTATCCACAGGCACGGATGCTTGTGAGAAAAAGACTTTAGAGATTGCCCAGTTTGAGTCTGTCTTAATGTTTCAGAACAAGAATATGTGGTTCTGAAAGAGTCCTCATATGAATGACCTGCAGTCATAGCGTATGCCATCAATCCCAGATAATTTCACTCGATATTGTATGCATTCTCTTCCGTTCCTTTCATTTTGGATTTTTGATGGACATACATGATTCTTTTAGATTATGAAATTCTAGAAGTTAAACTGCACATTTTGAAGAGGAAGCTAAAATTCCTATTTTTCCATATGTTGCCTATATGTCCAGAATGCCCTGGTCACAAACTCCTCTTCTCTGTTTAATCAAAATGTATCTCAAGTCCCCAGGATGAATTTCCTGAACCCAAGATGGAATTCTTTCTTCCCCTTGTCCTACTCATGATAATGGCCCGTCTGCAAACAGTCTGTGAGCTACAGGTGGGCTGGGCACATTTTTATTCAAATGTGTGCCCTAGGATTGGTGGATTGTGAGGTACAGATTATGTTGAAGCCAGCATGATAAATGAATGCCAAAAATAAATCAGTAAATTAATTAAGGAATCAGCATAATAATGAATGACGTTCTATGCTAGAACATATTTGATCAGACCAAAAAACCAAAAACAACAACAACAACAACAACAAAAACTACCTCAGAACCAGCCATAAAACTGTGAGAAAATACTGCTAAACTAAAGCTTTCAGGAACCTTGATTCTAAAGCAAATGCTAGACTGTGGAGTTATACAATGATAACTCACCTTGGAAGAAATTTAATGTTCATGTTGGCTAAAAGGCTGATTGCGTTTAGACAGACTTTTTTTTAGGGAAGTCTGAGGAGGTAAAGCATTCCTGACTATTCCTAAGAAAAATCAAAATTAAAATACAATGTTCACTGACATGTTGCTAAGACCAAATCAACTGGAATAGGCATTTAAGAATTCACTCCTTAATTTTAGTTTGTAGGCAGCAGTGCAGTGGAGATACGTATGCTCTTGAGAATGAAATTAGAAGACCCTGTTACTCACACAACACAATAGCCATGAATCTGTTTTTTCTAAAGACTTCCTCCAAATGCTTCTCTCTGAAAATTGAGTCTCCATCCAACTTCAAATAGGGAGTCACAGATGCTTCTCTTTGTTTCTAGATAAGCAATATCCACGAGTTGTTGATGGTATAGTCTGCCCTTTTCTCCCCACATATAAGAAGAGGACACTTCATTCCTCAGGCTCAAATTACCACCTCTGTCTTTAAAATGTTTCATTGGAGTGAAACCTTATTAAGTCAAGGAATAATTACCTCTCTCTGAAAGTAAGGTGAATTGACCACAAGCTGCTTTCTTTAGTTTATGGTGATAGGTTGGCATAATGACTTGAATGTGGGCTTTAGCCACTTGTAGGGAAACTCAAAGCTGGCTCAAAATAAGACTCAAGATTGGACTTGAACAATGGGTAGTGTTGTTCAATGCTAGAGCAGTAAACTGCATTGCTCTAGGAAGGGATCACCATCTTAGTGACATTGTCTTTGGATCTCAGAGAACCAGCGCCGTCCCTTCTGGCGTCTGGCTGTTCAGTGGAAGTACATATAATGCAGCAAACATTACACTGAAATTGGTGATCCCTTTCCATGTTCTTCTACGCCAGATGAATTTGAGGCCCAGGGAAGCAAGAGGAAATTGGCTGAGTCATTTCTGATCTTCGTGGTCGTGGTCTAACTCTGAGCCTAGTAGGAGTGGGTTCTTGAGAGGATAGCTGGACAGGTGTCTGGGTGGATATATTCATTTATCTTTATTAAAGACAAAAGGCATAGTGGAAGAGAACAAGTTACGTGAGAGGTTTAAAACCAAGTCCTCCTGCGCACCTGAGAACAGATATTCAGATCTTCATTTGCAAAGTAAGGAGAACAAATCTTTGGTTGTCGGGTTATGAGAAGGACAGACTAAATGCTAGGAACAATGTCCTTAAATTAATGCCTACAACATATTTAAAAGGAAAAAAATGAGAACAAATCTTTGGTTGTCAGGTTATGAGAAGGATAGATGAAATGCTATGAACAACGTCTTTAAATTAATGCCTACAAAATATTTAAGAGAAAAAAAATAAAGAAGAAAGAAAGAAAGAAAGAAAGCAAGAAAGAGAAAGGAAGGAAGAGGAAGGGAAGGAAAGAAAGAAAGTTTCCTGTATTTCTTTTTAATTTTTAACAACTTTTTCTGTCAGGACCCTGCTACTAACTTAATTCCCCAATGCATCTCACTTCCCAACTATGGGATTTGGGGTTGGTCACTTTACTTTCTGAGTTTCAGAACCACATTGTCAGAAATGGAAAAGATACCTCTCTCTTGGGAGTTATAAGGAATACAAGAATTCTACAAAAATCTATAAATTCAGTAAAATGTTATATGATTCTATAGTATCGATTTGATATTGATTTGCACTAAGAAAAATCTATTTCCCTACCCACTTGAGGTCTTAATAGAGTTTCTTAGTCTCCTTCAGGAAAGATTAACAAGGTAAGCTTTTACTTATTTATTTACTTTAAAGATTTATTTACTTGACAGAGAATGAGTGAGAGAGAGTGAGCATGAGTGGGGTTAGGGGCAGAAGGAGAAGCAGGCTTTTGTCTGAGCAGGGGGCCTGATAAAGGGCTCAATTTCAGGACCCTGGAATCATGACTTGAGCCAAAGGCAAACACTTAACCAACTGAGCAACCTAGGTGCCCTACAAGGTAAGATTTATTAATAACAAGGTAAAAAATGAATAAACATGGCAAACAACCAAGAATCAAAATGATAACTGTGTAGTTCAATGGCTCCAAATATTCACAGACAGGGTAATTGATACAAATGAAAGGACTGGAGCTTGAGTTGAGATTTAAAAGAACCAGGTAGCAGGGGGAAAAGAAAAAAAAAAAAAGGATTTATAGGTGAATGATTGAATGAAGGAATGAGTAGCAAATTTTGGTGCCCAAAGGAGGAACAAACTTCAGATGGTTAACATAACTGGAACAGAAAAAGTGAGTGATTACAGTGATTATGTCAAATGGATTCATGAGATCACGTATGGTGGAAGCAGAAGGAATCCACATGATGGTTTCCATCAATGGCGACTCTAGTCGCCATCCCATGCTTGATTACTCTCTCCTCTTCTCTGGTTTCAAACAAGTACAACATTACCATCGGCATTTAGGAGAGGAAACAGTGAAGATTAGGAGTTGATCTGAATGGATTGTATAGACAGTCTAGAATTTGTGTCTGCTACCCGCCATTATAATCTTCTCTTCCCCTTACCATTCCTGTTCTCTCTACCCCTCGACAACCCGCAAGAAATGCATGGGGTTTCCATGTAGTAAGTTCCTATTTGGCTGACATGCCTGTTACTTGCCAGTGGTACAGCCTTGGGCAAATCACATAGACTGCCCTCTGGAACCAAAACACATAGCTCTGATAATGTGTATCACTAGTTATAAATGATGAAATCCAAGTCAAATTAAACCTCAGCTAAGGGGTAATCCATTGGCTCATGTAACCCTTCCAAAGAAAGAACAAAAGCCACAGGCTTTCAGTGGAAGCTGGGTCTTCTCCACCACTCACACCTACTTCTCTCTGCATTTCAGCTTCTGTTCCATCAGAATTGTTTTCTCCCAGAGCCTGGAACCCAGGATGTTGGTAATTTTATAGCTTCATCAGCACGATGCTCTTATTTTTTCTTTCTTTCTTTCTTTTTTTTTTTTTTAGAAAAACCCTGGACAGGGCCCCAATTGGCATAGCTGAGGTCAAATGCTCTGCACTGGGCCCAGAGATGAGACCGTGTGATTAGGCCATCATAGCAGAAACTGGTAGATGTCCATCCTAAATGCAACCCCCTTCTGATTCTGACCTTCTGACAAAGACTGTGTCTCATGAAATAGGGTACAAATGTTAGACTTTTATCTTCCCAGATCTTCTTTCAATGGAGGGCACCCATGTTACTCTTTTCTGGGTAAGGATTAGTAAAGAAAGTCTAGTAAAATCTCCTAGCGAAGATTTTTTTTTTCCTCCATAAAAGGGAGGCATGAGGGCAGGTGGAGGGAGGGGAAGATGGATGGGTTGAGAGAAAGAGGGGAAGAGAGAGCCAGAGGAAGAGATAGCTTAATTCTTGCTTGCTTTGTGTTTTGTTGTAAGAGGATGTGATACTCAGAGCTGCTGCAGCCACCTTGAGAATGTGAGGAGGCATCTGTTTATGTGCTGTGTATGGTGAAGCAGGAAAGTGCAAATAGCTAGGGCCCATGAGGACCCTGCTGGACAGCTGGATCAGGACTGATTTCTTCTTAGATGAGAAAATTCTTGTTATAAGAGAAAAATAAACCCCTGATGGCCGAGCTTTAATTAGCTTGGCCTCTCTCCCTCTTTTATACTAATTTCGCCTTGACCCCCTTGCTTCCCCTGCTACTGACATGGTACTACAGGCATCAGCAGCCTGCAGAGCCCAAATGACAGTGGGATGGGCCAGTAAGCCTCTGTCTTCCTGGAAGGCAGAAGAAGGAGGGGCAGGACAGCCATGCCTCTGTTGATGAGCAAGGTCTCATGGTACTGCCAGGGAAACTACAGCATTCTGGCTGCCAGCTTGTTCAGCCCATGCTGGTCAAGGCAAGTCCAGAAGTGGGCACTCTTGCTTTTTCCTTTGACACTTGAAATTGTCCTCTGCCCGCCACCCCTCCCCCTCAAGAGAACAGATGCAGCTGATATTTCAGTTCAGCTCTTGGCATTTCTTACTTGTCTTATTCAGGGGACTGATCCCCCTCTGATTTCACTTATCCCTAAGCACAATGGGGAAGTCAAGATGGACCACGACTGACAACCCTGCTTTGGAAGGAATGTGAAGTGACAGAAACAAGGCGAGGCTGGGGGCTGAGGGAGGGCATTGGAGATTTCTTGAAGCCTTGCTTTTGCCATCTTTAAAATGGGAAAGAAAAGAAGATGTATTTGGTTATATTTAAAATTAGCTTAGGATGCCTGGGTGGCTCAATGATTGAGCATCTAATTCTTGGTTTCAGCTCAGGTTATGATCTCGAGGTCCTGAGATCAAGCCCATGTTGGATTCCGCACTCAGCAGGGAGTCTAAGATTCTCTCTCCTTCTCCCTCTTTCCTTCCCTCCCCTACCTCTAAAAATAAATAAATAAATAACTATTAAAAATAAAATAAAATTAGCTTATATTCCAAATACCACAATTTCAGTTTTAAATTAAGAAAAATAGTCCCTACAGTATAGAATTTCTCTGAGAACTCAATTAAGGACATGAGGAAACATTTCTTTATAAACCTAACTTATCAATGTTAAGTAAGGTTCATAACCATTACTATGACAAAAAAAATTATTAAAAAAAGATGGGAGCCTTTTATCATGTGTGAATACAGCTTGGTTTCCTCATCTATCCAAAAGGGCCAAATTTAAGAAGTCTTTTAAAAAATGTACCTGCTTCCTAGAAAGATCTTTTAAGGTATATTGTATTTATCCAAATGTCCACGTCCCGTGACTTCTGTGTAATTGAAATAAGGGAGCTGTAAAAACACTGTTTAAATACAAGGAATGATTAATATTTCAGAACATAACAATAGTACAAAATGGTTCATAAGGGTGCAGATTTAACTGCTCTGTGTCCAGAAAATGAGAGGAAAAGAATATGTGTGTGTGTGTGTGTGTGTGTGTGTGTGTGTGTGTGTGTGTATGTGAGAGAGAGAGATAGAGAGAAAGAGCGAGATAAAGAGAGAGAGGTAAAGTTTAAAACACTCTACTATCTAATTAACGGGAAGTACATTTGGCATATATTTCTCATTCATCCTTCTAGTTCTAAATCTCCTCTTCGGTTACTTTTGTTAAAAAAGGTATTTTTCTGGGACGCCTGGGTGGCTCAGTTGGTTAAGCAGCTGCCTTCGGCTCAGGTCATGATCCTGGCGTCCTGGGATCGAGTCCTGCTTCAGGCTCCTTGCTCAGCAGGGAGCCTGCTTCTCCCTCTGCCTCTGCCTGCCACTCTGTCTGCCTGTGTTTGCTCTCTCTCTCTGACAAATAAATAAATAAAATCTTAAAAAAAAAGGTATTTTTCTTTCCTTCCTACCTGACATCAGCCCATAAACACACTGGCTTCACCTAGGCCTCCAGCGTGAAGGAGCCGGAGGAGATGAGCCATGTTTTCGGTATGAGAGAGTGGTTGTGCGCTCAAGGCCTTGAAATCATGACAAAAATGACAAAAGCTGACAGACAGAGTTTCAGTGCCTTGGGGCAATAAGCACTGTTTTGTTCATTGGGATGAATGCTATTATTAATAACTAACGGCCTGATAGATGTGAATTATGGTTGATGAGCTCACTCAGAACAAGTGACCAGCTTTAAAAATCGAGGGTAACAACTCAATGACTTGCAGGGTTTTTTTTTCATTTCTTGTTACGTTCACCAACCACTCAGGGTGGGGATAAAAATGTGGTACCAAGCAGAAATTGGAAACCAAGCTGTTTCTCCAGCAGAAGTGTCCGTAACACTCTCTCATGGTAAAACTAGGTCCCTGCGTGTGGAAATAAAATGGAGGTGGTATTTGACATGCTCTAAACTTAATCCGCTCTACTTAGAGAGAAAAAGGAAGAGATAAATTCAAAGACCAACCTTAGAAGAGAAGGAAATGAGCAAAATCCTTGTTAAACGTTAGTTATTAGAGCCGGACAAATTTCCACTATTAGATAATGTAATTATTCCCCACACTATATTTAATTATCAGGTGTGCAGATAAACTGGCATTTTTGCTCCTCTTTTAAATATTGAAAATTAATTGAGAAAAAAGCATTCTAAAAAGTGGATAATTAAACAAATATGCTATGAAACAAGGCCATGTGCAATTTTATTTTATGTGTAAATTGTATGTAGACCCAAAGGAGCTGCAACCTTATTATACAGTTCGCTCCTCCATTAGCATTTCAATAGAGAGACTTTCCCTCCTGGTCTTGAGGAAGGAGGAACGCGGTGGAGTAGGCAGTACCTGCCAGAGGTGCACGCAAAGGCGTTTTAAAACGTTCCCTACTTCTTGGAAAGAATAAAAAGAAGGAAGGAAGGAGGGAAGGAAGGTAGGAAGGGAGGGAGGGAGGGAAAGAGAGAAAGAGAGAAAGAAAGAAAGAAAGAAGAAAGGAAAAGAAAAGAGGGAGAGGAGAGAGAGAGGGAGAGAAAGAAAGAAAGAAAGAAAAGGAAAGAAGAGAAAAGAAAAGGAAAGAAAAGAAATAGGGAGGGAAGGAGAAAGGGAGGGAGGAAGGAAGGGAGAGAGATAGACGGATAGAGAAAGAAAGGAAGGGAAGGAGTGAGGGAGGGAAGGAGGAAGTAAGGGAGAAAGAAAGAAAGAAAGAAAGAAAGAAAGAAAGAGAAAGAGGGAGGGAAGGAGGGAGGAAGGAAGAAACCTCCATGTTTATTGCACTTGCCCAGATTTTTGCCAGCTGAGAAATGGCCATCTCAGCTTGGGTTGGGGAGTCAATTCCACATAGCATTGCAGGATTACAGAAATGAGCCATTTCACAGCTGAGGGAGAACGTGGGACACATTGGGTCTGATGCTCCTGTCTGTCGTCCGAGGAGTAAAGATCGGCTTCTGGCCACGTAACTGGACACTCTGTGTGTCCCCTCCCACCTTTTGCCTATTGTCTGTTTAGCTGAGTTTAGGTAGACGTGCAGAGAATATACATCAACCATGATAAAGAATAATTCACCAGCTTCACTGAACAACTGGTATTTGTTGATGTAGGTAGGGGTTAGATCCACACTGAGGCACAGAGAGATTCTTACTGCAGAAAGTACCAGGGAACCCCCAGTCACAGGGCGTTGCCGCTTTCCCTCTGATTCCTCCCTCCCTCCCAAACTTGCAGGAGTTATTTCCACCAACAGCAATGCTCTCTTTTGAGCCTTTGAGGGTGTCTTGGTCTCAGATTTTTGCTTTTATGTGCAAATATTATTGAGGAGGGTCACGCTTAAAAATCCCCCCATGCATGAGTGGGAATTTAGTTGAGAAGAGGGGTAAGAATGGACGACCCATCTGCCATGGCTGGGAACTTCTCAGTATTATGTATTGCCCAAAGTGAAAGTTGCCTCATGACAAGGCTGGTACTAGAATTAAAGACTGTGATCTTGACTGGTCCGTGGGGTTTGTTGGTGGTGCTTTCCTCCAGAAGCCACTTTGCCGCACACCACTGTCTGTGTTGACAACGTAATATGACCTTTCTATGGAAGGAAGGAGATTTCCCAAAGTTTTAGCACTTACTAATGCCACATAAAATATTCCAAATCAACCCTGAGATTCATTTTAATTCAAGCAATGTTGTTTTATATTCACCATTAGTAATACTGTTTAAAGGAAGCTCTTCGTTTCCCTCTGGTCGTGCTGTGAGGACTCAGAATGAGTCAAGAGGACAGGGTCGAGAGGCTCTGGATGGAGCTGGAATTTTGCCCAGGGAGCAGAGAATGAGGCTTGCTGGGTCAGAAGGAGGCAGCTGTAAATTGACAGATTTGCACTGGAGACAAGGAGGGAAGCTCCGGTGGCCTTGAGGTATATCAGGATACTTACAAGGGGGAGGGCACAAAGATCGAAGTCGTAAGGGCACACATCACAAAGAAGATGTGTGTATTTGATTGGGATAAGGAGAGGCTCAGGATCATGAGTCGTGAGGACGCATCCATTCCTGTCTCCAAGTGCAGTTGGGGACGGGTTGGAGATGGAGATGGTGGCTTCATTGACTAGCAGACAATTTCAGCTACCCTGGTAGGTGGTCCACAGCTAGGGGAAAAAAAAATCTGAGCTTAAAATTCAGAGACATGAATTGGTTACATTTAGGTCCCTTGGCTTAGCTGGACCATAATGTCCTTTAAAAAGATGTAAATAGCAAGAGTACAGTTTGGTAGGAAATAGTAAGACAAGGCAATTGTAAAGGAATTGAGTTTCAAACACTTCAAGACAGCTATAAGCACTCTCATAAAAGAGCAGGCGTCTACTGCATTTCCTATGGAGTTATTCAGACGGGAGATCTGCTTTGAAATTTCTCCGCAAATTATTGGAACCCTAATGCACAGCTTGAACCCCAAAGCAGCAGATGTTTTGAAATAGTGTAAATGCACAAAGAATGACTTTCAAGAATCCAATAAAATGCTGGGAGAGAGGTGAAGAATAGCACAACTAAAAAAGCAAACAACACACGTTATTCAAGTATAACCATCATTTATAGTCTCATGTTAAAAAAAAAGAAAAAGGATCCATTTTCATTACTAAGCTGTATTGGATCCTTTTCCTAATTTTCCCATAATTTAACATTCAATTTATTTTACTGCCCACATCACAGATAATTCATGGGTAGAGTCTTGAAAATTTGATATGATTCATTTCATTCCCAAGTAACATGAAGACTCCCGCTTCATTTTCCCATATTTTTACATTCAATTTATTTTACTATCCACATCACGGATAGTGGTGGATAGAACCTTGAAAAATCAATTTGATTTTAAAGGTAGTGAACATGAAATTAGAAATGAACAGTAATATAGTTACACATTCATTCAACAAACATTTATGGAATGGAATATTGCTCCACAACACAGCATTGTGGGGATTAGACATGGATTTGACATTGATGTCATTGAAGAACCTGTACTTCGGTGGGGATAATGAAACATATATAAAAAAAGAAAATAGATGTAAAAAAAAAAAGTATTTGATGCCTATGATGGGTTAGGCACTTTAAACATTTAATCTTCAAGAGACTTCTGAAAGATAGATATTATCATGACCATTTTTCTGACAAGAACACCAAGTTTATTTAGGTTCCCAAAGTACCCAATACCCCATAAAGTGACAAAGCCATGATTTAAACTGGTGTGAGGCAATGTCCACCTTCTTTTCATTATACCATGCTACTTTTGAATGAATTACTGACCAAGTTAGAAATGGATCAATGGGGCAGAGAAGGTAAATACTTGGGGAAGTCTGGTAGTCATAGGGCAGGGGCAGGAGAAACAGCTTTTGGTTGGATCCGTAGGAAAGGCAGTACGGAGGAGACGGTATCTGTTTATGAGCTGGGCTTTGAGAGATGGCAGATTGGGATGGGTATGCGTCTATCCGTGCATCTGTCTGCCTATGTAAGCAGGGCCTATGGGTATGCATGTGTGACTGAGTCCTCTGTTACCCAAACTGCACCGATATTTGGCTCCTTCCATAGACAACTTTTTATCACACTCACAGTGTCTTCCTGGAGCTTTTCCAAACATTCTAGATGCCCTTCATGTTCTTGGACAGATAGGACCTAATTTTAGAAAAATAGCTACAAAGGTGAGCAAGGTTGGAGGGAAAAGCAGATGTCTTTACAGAGTGAAAATACCTCTGTGCTCCTTTTCTGGGCAATGAATTTTGACAGTGGTTTGAAGTGCAAAGCGCTCTGAGAAGTCGTTTGGGTCATGGCAGACAAAAGAGTGGTAGCCCGGAGATTACCACAAAAATACAGAGGATGGTGGTAAACCAAGGTGTTTTAGAGCTGGGGAGGCTTTGACCATGACTCTTACTTCCAGATGAGAAACAGAGAGATGAATGGAGTTCTTCTTGTACACACAGCAAGCAGGCTTAGCTATTGTGACAAGAACAAGAACCTAGCAATCTCAGTAATTCCATTATTATAGATGATTAAAAAGTCTTATGATATTTAGGAATAGGGAAAGCAGAGTCAAAATATCCATTAATATTGGAAGGAATTTGATTTGACTATTTGCTTTAGGAACTGTGGCCTTTCTTGATTTCAGTGTTTCTGTTTGTAAGAATAAGAGATTGGGCAAAACAATACAAAAATTTTTTCCATTAAAAAAGAAATTGGAATCTATGACTACTTAGTGGCAAGCTAACAAGGTGCTAACTATCGGAAAAAATTTTTTTTTAATTCCAAAATATTATGACCTTAATTTATTTAACAGAGGAAATAATCTCATAGTAGTACAAAAACCACACACAATTGAGCTCTGAATGAATTAGAAACACTTTCTGAAAAGTGTGACAGGACTGTTGTGTGTGTGTGTGTGTGAGTGTGTGAGAGAGAGAGTGCTATGCAATCATGACTAACAGGTAAGTGAGATCATAGCATTGTCTTTAATTATAGGAGGAGTCCATGAAGTTTACAGCAAAGTCAAAGTTTCCTACAAAGTAAATTGGGTCACCCCTCCTTCGTATCTAAGCAGCCAACAGCACAATAATAATGCTGGCAAGATGATGGCTAATATCCAGCCACTGTGCATTCTGCCTGACATCCTCTGCCAACCACTTTGCACACATCATAACCTGAATCCTCCAACACAACCTTAGGAAATGGGTGGTGTTCTCAATACTCCTCAGCAAAGAGGTGCGGAGAGGTTCAGTAAAAGTCACTGCCTGAATCGTAAAGGCCTTAAACTCAAAGTCCCTGCCTTACTCTAGCCTCAACAACCACAGACCATCATGCTGCCTCAGAGTTGAGTAAGAGACACAATAACTCATCAAAAGCAGTTAGCTCTACATATTATTGATAATGATGATTATCATTATCTGAACAGAGATCCCCAAATGGATGGCCAGGGCTACTGTTTTGTGTGGGTTCATACAAAACATTTTGGTTGGCCTTCAAATTATGGTTTTGACTTTCATAGGAGCCTACATTTAAAATTTCTTGAAGAATTGCAAGAGCCATGCGGCCTGGAATCCCATAGATTCCTATTGTCATATTGATAGGAGCTGAGTAGCTAATGGCTGCCTCCTTTTGAGCTGGAATGGGTTCATAGCTTTCTCAAGTCCCACCTGACCCAAGGCTTCATTGGTGTTACCTGTCTAGCCTATGGGCCATTGGATTTCTATCTCCTTTCATGAAAAGTTCTCAATCTTATCCTTAAAACCTAACATGATAGATAGATATGATAGATGAAAGAAAGAAAGAAAGAAAGAAGAAAGAAGATGGAAGGATGGATAGATAGATAATAGATAGATATAGATAGATAAAAAGGATAGATAGAAAATAGGTGATAGATATGATGGATAGATAGAACGAACAGACAACAAACAAACAATCTTTCTTAGTGTCTTAGCTTGGATTTCTGTAGATGAGTCACACTGCTCTGATTTGCCTGGGAAATAAGACTTTAATATCCTGCGTGTGTACACTCTGTCATTATTGAAATGTCACCTAGATTAAAAAAAAATCTGCTCTTGCCATTTTCTTACCTTGCTATTTAAGTTTTGTTCTTATCTCCTTCCAGGAAAGCATGTGGTGAACGTGAAAAACAATAATCATGTCACTTGGATGACAACTTGACTCAATAATGATTAATCCCCCAAGCATGCTCACTTCCCATTCTCCGTAGAGCAATGTTCCCCCACCTTGGATCCCTTAGACATGCCAGTCCCCCCAGTAGGAAAACAGCCCCCCAGATCAATGAGACGATCTGTTACGTTTCTGTTGCAGATTGGTAGCTTGTGTATTTCAGTGCAGGGAGGGAGGGAGGAGGAAAGACGTTATGAAGCCCACAGATTTTAGCAGTAACTAAATATGTGTGTTTATCTGTGATTCCCCTAGCCTAGCTCCCCTCTACAAAGGATAAAAATGCATTACTCACTTTTCCAACTAAATAAAGCTACTCTAGGAAAAATATATGTTGAGATACTGAAAGAAGCCAATGTTCTATTTCTGAACGTTAACACCAAAAATTGAGAGAAAGTAGGCGAAGAAAAGACAAGAATGCTACCAGATATCATTACAACCTCCCCTACAGCCTTGTAATGGAGACTGTCCTATCAGGGAACAGAAATTAATAACCTACCCGTAATAGGGACACACAAAAGATAGCAAACACAGGGCCAAGCTTCTGGAACATCAAACTTGAATCTGGAGTCATAGTAATGTGAAGTTGAGAGAACTCCTGCCTTGGCTTTTTTGTCTTTCCCTTTTCCCTCCTTCCCTTTCTCCCTTCCTTCCTTCCTTCCTTCACCCCTTCCTTCCTTCCTTTACCCCATCCTTTATTCCTTCCTTCCCTTTTTCCACCCCATCTCCTTTTCTTCCTTTCTAGAAGATGAACACTCTTTGGTCTTTAAATTTATGGCCGCTTTTTTCTCCAGTCCAGGAAAATTGTAGGATTGCCTGGGGCTCTCTGGGACAGAAAGATGTAATGTTGACTTTAACAAACAGATGGTATCCGGAGGAAAAAAAAAAATCTATCAGGGTTTTAAGCATTTGATAGGGAATTTGCCTGTGGGGTGTCTGGGAACCTGGACAGGGGAACATGTTCTGACCTTATAGGAAGTGGGGGGAGGGGTTTCTCACCCTTCAAAAATTATTTGGCTCAGGGTATGGGCTCAAATGTGAAGTGATATACGTATTTTATTTTGTCTTCAGAAGATTATTTAAATAAAACAATTCCATTTTCAGAAAGGAGTTATAGTATAGGACTCAGTACGAGAGATAAGAAAATTCTAACTGAATAGAAATTCTCATAGTGCTCTTGGCCTTTGTTTCAGGGAGCTAAAGAATCAAGGTCTTTTTGCAAATGGTATTGATTACAGATGGATACATGTATGGATGTAGATAGTTTTCTTCATCGTTAGTATTTTTATCATTGTTGGTCACTTGCTAGCCATCTGAAGACAGGAGAAGCTGGTGTAAGCTGTCCTGCTTCAGTTTCCTCCTCTGTAGAATTAGGATAATGACCTACACTTGCAGGGTATTTAAGTAGTAAAGTGTCAGGGAGGCTCAAGCCTGCCCCTGCCCCCCCGCCACCCGGCCCATTGCCAGTTTCTTTGCCTGGCTCTCAACAGTTCTTGGAACATCTTGACGATGGTGGCCCTGCCTCTAGTTCCCCAGCTGCAAGCTCCGTGCCTAGCACGTATTAAATGCTTGGTGTATACTTGTTGAATACAAGTTGGACAGAACTCTGTCTTTGAATTCCATCCGTGGACTTCAGAAAGACCCCATTTACTGACATTTGATCTGCCAAAGAGTGTCTGCTTGGGCTGAGGGTCTCTATTCCTTACTGAGACATTCCTGGGAGAGTCGTCCCAATCTTCCCGAGAAATCTGTAGAAGGCACTTAGAGTGTTTCCAGACGCAGCGTCATCTTGAGAACATTTTCTGAGCTAGTGGTGAGGAAGTGGAGTCCTCCACAGCAGCGCCTTCTCTCCCACCCCGTCACACACAGCAAGCACACTTTTGGATCCGGTGGCTTTGAGAAAACCGAGTAGGTCAAACTCAGCAGCAGCTTACGGGGGCCTGGTCTGGTAGTCACCCACATGGTGGTGACAAATAAAGGGTTGCCAGAGTCAAAATTACTCAGAACCCCTTTCTCTAGAATTCTTGGGTTTTGGCAATGATATTGCTCATTTTCCATTCTTGGCTGAATCAGTCAACAGTCTCTTGTGTGTGCCTGCTGCGTTCCATGCACTGTACCACAGAGCTTTCTCCCCTGAAACCACAAGTATTTTACATCATCACTATTGATAAAATCAACAACTTTCTAGAATGAACTATATCCCTCTCTGTCTTCTGTCTCTTGAAAGTGAGCTCCCTGAACACCATCCCACCTTCATCCACGATTCAGGAATATACCTAGGAATGCAGTGAAGTCTCTTGGGACCACACTGCTTCCTTTTTAAAATCTGCTTTTCATAATTTTCTGCCTTTTTTCACTTCTTGACATGCCCTATGACCACCAGTGTTCCCACCCGCCTGTTTACCCAAAATATCTTTCCTATTTGTTTTTGGTTTTGTTTTGGTTTTCCCTCTGGGTTTGGGAGTGAGAAAACCAAAAAAGGAAGAGTCACGTGTATCAGTGGAGTACAGTGGAGTACTAAATGTATCAGTGGACTACAGCTGGAGTTCTAAATTTGGAGACCTACCAGTTACATAACGGGGAAAATCACCTCAACCCTCTGGCCTTCATGGTCTTCATTTTTGGGGGGGAAATTAGTCAAACCCACCCTGGTTGGAGAGATTAGCCATGCCGCTTACAGTGTTCAAGCCCAGCGACCGAAATGCCACTGCTTTTGGACTTCACAGGGTCCTGCCTCCTCTTTGCATTTGCAGCATCTGTCTCAGACGCCCAGGCTCATCTTCTGCTTTCTGTACCTTGGATAATAACAAATTAGGGGTGAGTTACTGAAGTCGTGCATTTTATGTCTGTTACCTTCTTTAACCCGCACAGCAATGCAGTGAGGTTTGCAGATAAGAGCACCAGAGCTCAGGAGGTTAAGTGGCTTGTTGAGATCACATAGCTAGCAAGAAACTCAATCCCGTGTTTCTGACACCCAAACCATGAATCAGTTCACCGTACTGGACTTTCTCTCCAGGAATAAGACAGGTTTTCAGAGAGCAGAGTAATGGATCATGGAGGTATAACTCCACCAATCCCAGAAGGCAGTTAGCTCCTTGGGACATTGATTATCTTTGGCAAACTGTCACATCTGAGACAATCAAAGCTTCCAGTTTTGAGACAGGATAGATTTTTTTTTTCTTTTCTCTGTCTTGGAGCTGAGTGCTTGGGGACAAGGATCTGCTTCAGCTTCAGGAATCAAGCTCACTGTCTTCCTCCAGAGTGCCAGTAATGGTACATCGAAGAGATGCTGGCCTGATCAGGTGAGAATTTATGTAAGCCGAAACCATTAGGTGGCTTAATTAAATCAGGGCATTTAACTCATTAGCCTTCTGCTCCTGGGACTAATAAATTTGAACCTGGTGCTGCTAATCACAAAAGAAGTCAGGTTAAGCAATTCTCTCCTTATTGGAGAGATGAGAGGGAACAGGAGAAAGGGAGTAACAATAAGAGGGAGGATGAATGGCAACATTCTGAGGTTCTTTTGGGAATTCTGAGCCTTAACTGGGACTTGGGGTTACATGGCGACAATGATGATTTTGGTGTCTAAAAGGAACCCCAAGATGGCATTTGGTTATCTCCCATGGGTGACCAGATCCAAGCTATCACAGAAACCCTTGTCTGTTGAGTGACATCTTGTCGTAGCATTTGGTAATGCACTTGTTGTCTCACAGCTATGGTCCTGGGAGGGAAGCCTCTTTGGCTAAGCTTTGTCTCTCTGCTTACAAGTGAAGTGTATACCTTGCCTTCCTGCTGCTCAGAATCACTTACTGTACTTGCTGGACTTCTGAGATGAATGGAATTTCACCAGTGTCTTGCCTGTAAGACCCAAATAGCTCATGACTTATGTCTCATCCTTTGATCCTGAGCATAGCAGCTGGATGCATCTTGTGTAAATAGAGATCACAACACCATACTTCAGCCTGAAATCCTTCCGCAGCCTCCCATTACCTTCAAGATCAAGTTCAAGTTCATTTGTGGACCCAACCAAGCCTTCTGTTAAGCTTCTCGCACCCCACCATCTCTGCTCCTTCCCTCCTAGCAAGGACAGGGGGCTTGTAAATGGTATGATCTGCATTTTCCCAAATATTTCACACTTTTCCACAAGCCTAGGCCTTGGCATATTCTGTTTTATTTAGAATTCATTCTTTTCGGTTGGGGAGAGCCCTTCACAGCTATCATTCGGTGGCTCAGACCTCAACCTTCTCTATCAAGTTCTCTTTGTCATCTTCAGGCTCCAAAACCCATGCCTTACTTTGACTCCTTCTACACGCTTCATAAAACCCTTTCCTCATTCCTGAGCACTGATCTCTTTACATATTTGTCTTCCCCTGTAGACTTTCAACTCCTTGAGGTCAAGAACCACCAAGTAGTCATAATTATAATAAGCAGTTAAATGTGCTACATTTGAGTAGCCCTGAGTTGTGCCCAACAAATTTTCAGGGGGAGCAAACCTGGGTGACATCCTGTCACCCCGAATGGAGACTGAGCTGATACGCAGAAAAGACATGGGGCCCACGCGGGCCATGAAAGAGAAGAGAGCAGCAAAGAGAAGCTGGCATGGGGAAGGAGATCTGGGGTTTATGGTGTTTTGACACATGGCATTTAATGAAAAGCATTTCTATAAAATCCTCTCATGACATTTCCAGTAAAATAGCCATTTCTTTTTAATGTGTGATAAACTGGATTTTCTGAAGAGAATTTGACAAGCTTTTTCACATGACTTTAAGGTCTACCTTGGGATGCCCACCACATCTGTATTACTTTTACCCCAATGGCCATAATAGGTTGGATTTTGTTAGCATTCCTCATGTGCAGTCCCTGCTAGACACGTTCCTTGCAGGGTTTCACTTAATATCCACAACAGCTCCAGGAAGAATTGTTTTGATTAATATACCTCTTATGTGAGAAAAATGGGAGACAGAATAAAAGACGTTCCCAAAGTCACATGCTAAGTGGGGTATTGGGACTTGAACCCGGTGAGAGGAGAACCCATTCAGTTATGCTGTTCTCCCAGCTCCTCCTTTGGCACCGGGCCCTGGTGGAATGTCTCTCCTAGAAGCCATAGCCCAAGTTGGCCACCGTGGTTATGGGCTGTCTGGGGGAGGAGCAGAGATGAGGAGAAATGGTCCAGAGTCTGGGAACTTCTGCATGCATTAGAGGTGTGTTCCTGCTTCCTGGTAGAGCCAGGATTTAACCAAGCTCCTGTCGAGATTTCTGATACTGCAGTAAAAACCTGCTGGGATTTTCATAGTCTTCCCCTTTCCTCTTTTCAGAAAGTGTAGAGAAAATGACAGGGAGCCTTCTCCATGAATGCCCAAGAGGCCAGAGCAGTCCGAGTGAAAGAGAGAGGTGGAGGGAAGAGGCCATGTTTGAAATGTATTTTTGTTCTAATCTAATAGGATGAAAGGCAGCCTGTATGGGTTTTCTTCGAGAAGCCAGGAAGTAGCCCAGAACAGGAGTTATCTACTTGGTAACATAGTCATTTGTAGCAATGTAGAAGATAAGATCTGTTCTGTGTAGACACACTTCAGCGTTCTACTATCTTTCTGTAGAGTAACAAGCAAAGGGCCCTTCACCATCGCTCACAAACTAGTGGGCTTCTTCACACTCCTGGTCTCATCTCTTGACTTTGGGCTTTCCTGCAAGCATGGCCCTTAACACCATATGTGAGATACCTGAGGGTCCCCATCTACACATAAGGAATTTTAGGTTCAACTTCTGTGTGGTTGTCAGGGCTAATGGAGATGACACAAAGATGTGCATTTAGGAGACCATCACTCAGTCCAAACCTTTTGTTTTGCAGGTGCTGATTTAAGTCCTATACCAAGGGTGGGGGGGAGGGGGGCACCCAGGGGATCTCACTGCACTCCATGCTGGCCCCAGGGCCACCAGAACAGAAGCTCCTCCCCTCTAACCTGTGACCATTTCTCCCAGAGTCTTTGTCTCATCATCGATGGTACTTCTCCTCATCTCCTTCATCTCCTCAATGTCAATTGCACACCAGACACAGGAACACACACACACACACACACACACACTCACACAAATAGTGCCTCAAAGTCCTATACTGTCCAGCACTGCAGTTGCCAGGGACAGGTGGCTGTGGGGTAATGGCACTGTGACCAGTCTGAACTGAAATGTGCTGTTCGTATAAAATGTGCACTGGAGTTTGGACACTGAGCACGTAGACAATAAAAGAAAATATCTCTTTAATAATTCCATATTAATGGAGGGCGGCTGAGTGGCTCAGTCTGTCAAGCATCCCACTCTTGATTTCAGCTCAAGTCATGATCTCAGGGTTGTGGGATCAAAACCCACGATGATCAGCCCCAGCATGGAACCTGTTTAAGATTCTCTTTCTCTCCCTCTCCCTCTCCCTATGCCCCTTCCCTACCCCCCCCAACAATTAACAAAATATAACTCTATTTGGCTTATGGATCAAAATTATATTTTGCCTAAACTAGGCTAAATAAAATATACCATTAGACAATTTACTTGCTGCATTTTATGTTCTTTTACTATGTCGTGATCAGAAAATTTTAAATTACGTGTGGGACGCTCAGTATCTCTTTATCAGACAGCACGGCTGTAGCTCACTTCTTCTTCTCTCTCTCTTTGCTCTATTATCAGGAAGAATATTCCAACTCTTCTCTTCCTTCTGCCACTGTCCTCGCTGCCTCAATTACTCCCATCTAGTGCCCACTTGTGACAGTACCAACAGTTTGCCAAATGATCGAGGCCATTGGTGAAACTCTACATGTTCTGTGGCTCCCTTCCTTACAAAACACACCCCTGCAGTTTGTTGCTCCAACATGTCTCTGCTTGTGCTCTCAGGCCTTCTCCACAACCCATCCACTGTGGGGCAGAGAGGATATTACTCCTGGGTGAGCGGCCATCCCAAGGCCAAATTCAGTGGGCAAAAGGTCACACTCTAAAGCCAGACCCATTGCACTCCCTTCAACCCTTCTAAGGAAGGAAACACCCTGCCTCTCTCTACTTCATCATTTTTTTTCTTAAACATACCAAAGCTGTACATAATTACCGCATAGAACTTGATGACTTTGGAGATACGTGTGCACCTGTGAAACCATCGCCACAGTCTGTTACATAAACTCATCCAACACCCCCAGAGGGTTCTTTTTGGCCTCTTATTTATTACTATTATTACTATCATTTATGCTAAGAGCACAACATAAGATCTACCCTCGTAGCAGATTTTCAAGCATATAATAGAGTA
This sequence comes from Meles meles, assembly GCF_922984935.1. Taxonomy (NCBI): domain Eukaryota; kingdom Metazoa; phylum Chordata; class Mammalia; order Carnivora; family Mustelidae; genus Meles; species Meles meles. The sequence goes on along the minus strand of NC_060071.1, from coordinate 144,730,714 downwards.
CGACTAACTGTAGATACTAGGCAGCACAGTAGATCTCTAGGACTTATTCATCTTGCATAACTGAAACTTTGTAGCCTTTGACTAACACCTTCCTGTTTCCTCTTCCCCCACCCAGCCTGTGGCATCTACCATTTCACTCTCTGCTTCTATGAGTTTGACTATTTTAGATTCATCATATAAGAAACATTTGTTTTATGGAAAACAGTATGGAGTTTCCTCAAAAAACTAAAAATAGAACTGCCATATGATATAGCAATCCCACGTCTGGTTCTATATCTAAATAAACTAAAATTAGGCTTTCAAAAGGGTACCTGAACTCCTATGTTCATTAAAGCATTATTCACAATATCCAAGAAAAGGAAAGAACCTAAGTGTCCATCAACAGATGAACGGATAAGGAAAAAGGGGTGTATACATATAGCAGAATATCATCCAGCCTCATAAAGAAGGAAATTCTGCCCTTTGCAGAAACGTGAAAGAATCTGGAAAACATTGTGCTAAGTGAAATAAGTCTCCATCGTCTTGGACCTGAGGTGGTATAAACAATGTCGTTTAAAGAGTAGTTTCCTCTCCTAGCTCCCTCTGACTGTGTTCATGCTGTTTTGTTCTTTGTAACTCACTTAAGCATTAAAACTGGCTGGGGGCCTGATTAACTTACCCACTCATTCATTTGACAAATACTTATTCTGCATCTCATAAATACCAGCTACTGAGCTAATGGCTGGGGGCGAAAAGGTAAGCTTGATAGGACACTTGGCCTCATGGAACCGTAGACTAATTGAGAAAACAGACTCATGAATACAGTATTAGAATAGTTTTTTGAGTTAGGTGTCATTTTGGCTCAAAACAGTAGGAAGAGGACACCTAACACATCCTGAGGGGTAAAAGGGAAAGTTCCCCAATGATGTGCTGAGATGAGTGTGAGGAATGAGTAAGACTTAACCAGGGCTTATTGTCACCACCACCATTATCATCATCATCATCATCATCATCATCATCACCACCATTATCATCATCATCATAAAAGTAGAAGAAAAACATCATTGGCCAACGAAACAGTAACTGAAAAGATGTGAGTTTGAATGAGAGCATATAAAATTAAGGAACCAAAAGTACTTTGATGATATCAGTTGAAAACGGGCATGGTGGGGGATAGCAGAAAAAGAGAATGAGAAGTAGGCATGAGTCAGCTCATGGAGACTCATAAACCAAGCTTAGAAATTCATCTTTAATCCTCAACCCAGTAAGGAGCCATAGTGGGGCTCATAAAGGCACATGAAATGGTCAGTCTCGCATTATGGGCTGATTGCTTTGGGAGCCAAAGTTGAGAAATCCAACTGCTCTGATCCCAAATATGAAAAGCAGACCAACCCTGTGTCCACGGATTCAAACTGGTTTGTTTTAGAGAGTCACCTGCCAGTTATTGGCAATTGATCTGCTTCCCTACTATCAGAAGGAGGGACCTCCTGGGGGTTCAGGGTTTGACTGCGATATTATTTCCCACAGTTCTACCAGGCAAAAATGATTATATCTATATTTCCCCTCCTTGATGATGAGGGCAAAGGTGCTGGGTCCGGCAGGCGCCTTGGGGAATCAGAGCAGACTTGGGGGATCTGTCCTTTCCAGTCCCAGAGAGACTGGTTTAGTTCAGGGACCCCTGGGGCCCTGTCTGAAAAGTGGCTTTTCTCATTTCCCTTTGATCAGGCAGTTCATGGCATATTTGGAAGGACAAGGAGTGATTTGTCTTGCACATGTGTTTTCATTTATTCCTTCAAGGCAGTGCTAAAACATTAAGCAAGAATACAATGAAGTCCAGTGGACAGACAAGCTTCAAACAGTCTCAAAGGGTATATCTAAGATAAGCTCGTTTGTTTATAGTTCATATTTTTAAAGTAGCTTATGGAAAATACATCATGATGAGATTTCAACTGAGTAAGCAAAGATGAAAGTAAAATAAAACGACGCTATGCAAGAGGTCAGTCCTGAAAAAGGTTGCCATAAATTTCTGAATAATTCACCAAGGAGAACCATCTTCTAGTCTTGGGCTTCCTAGTAGTCGAGGAAACAAGGGACAGTGTCCCAAAGGGGTAGGGTGGAGTGGAAGAATAGTTACTTCTGGAATCTTCATAAAAGGTACATCTTGTAATTAGTGAACAATGTCTTTAGTGATATCCTAGCTGCTATCACATTACAGGTTTAAAAGGATTATTTAAAATGATATAAGTCCTTCATTTAAATAACATCCCCTGAGCACCTTGGATGTACAAGTGTAGTAAACTATAATAACGTATTGAATATCCGCTGTCTTTTCCTGTCTCTGCTTACTGCCATCGAGTGTGCAGTGCCCCACCCATCCCATGAGCACACAGGCTACCCAGTCCCCCTGACAACCAGTTGTACCACAGGGTCTGCCTTCACCACTGAATAACCGTGAGAATGATTTACGTCACTTCTCAGTGAAGGTCATGAGAGTGATTCCATGGTTCTGCCGTCATTCTTCTCCCTCTGTCTTGAGAAGATCAAAGTGTCAGAAGGGGACTGTACATTTAGCCTGGATCTCAGTATACAGGCAAGGAGTGTTGCTATTGACCTGCAATTAAATACATATTGGCAAAAAACAAACCTTCGTTGTAGTCAGCTCTTGACACTGGTGGGCTACCTGTCACTTCAGTGTGACCTACCTAGTAAGAACTGACTGATGTCACTTTATCAGTGCTTTGAGAGAATACAGAGATACAAAAGATAGAATTCCTGCCCTCTGAGAACCTGCAATTTAGTAGAGTACGTTTAAAGTAGATGATTAAAAATAGGCTAGAGGCTCTAAGTACCACTTTTGATTCACAAGTATCAGGGGAATCAAGTTAACATGCAAGAAAAACATACCTAAATAGATACATCACTTCTTCCAGGAGCGGCTTCTGAGAGACTGGATGAGGTCAGAGCAGAGAAGAAGAATAGCAAGGAGGAGGCACAGTAAGACCATGTGGAGGGCCAGATTTTGAAGACAGTTTTCTGGAAGTGGAGAGAGAGCACCCTCAAATGGAGCACTGATTGAGAGGAAACCTGTGGTAGGATATGAGTTTGGGAAGCAGAAAGCAGCTCAGAGAGAAGACAACAAGCCTTAGCATAGTTTTGTCTTTAGATTACACTGTTTGTTGAGTGCTTGCTTTGTGCTAGTCATCGTCCTCAGTGTTTCACACTCGTCTCATTCAGCCCTCATAGCAGCACCAGGAGAAACCAGGAGGTTTCTCTCAAAGAAACTGAGGAAACCAAAGCTCGGTCTCAAAATGGAAAGGCCAGAAAATGGCAGAATTGAGATTTAAGCCCCAGGCTTATGGCCCCAAAGCCCATGTATCTTTGTGTCACAAGTTCCACATGTATGGCATAGAGTGGGAGGTTTTGAACGTTATGTTGATTACTGTGAACTTCACTGGCATGCCATAGACAGCTGTTGAAGACTTTTGAACTTGGGAGTTGGTAACACTTATCTGGCCAGTGCTTCAGGAAGATCATTTCATCAGCCATCAAAAAGACAGCCTCAGGGGGTGCCTGGGTGGCTCAGTGGGTTAAAGCCTCTGCCTTTGACTTGGGTCATGGTCCCAGGGTCCTGGGATCAAGCCCCGCATCGGGCTCTCTGCTCAGGGGGGAGCCTGCTTCTCCACCCTCTCTCTCTGCCTGCCTCTCTGCCTGCTTGTAATCTCTGCCTGTCAGGTAAATAAATAAAATCTTTAAAAAAAAAAAAAAGGACAGCCTCAGTGTGGTGACCAGGAGCAAAGAACAGTAGAGTCCAACGGTGACAATTCCATACACTGTTAACCAAATAGTCCATGGAGCTGTTGGTTGCCTGGGGGGAGTTCCCTTGAATAGTCCTTGTCAGTGTCTACCCAGAGGCTCCATGGGCCCTATGGAGAGAAATTTCCTGCAGTTGTTTGAAAGAACAACAGTAACAACCACTGTCATGAGCCATCTCCCCTTCCTACTTAGCGGAGTTTGCATGTACATGTATCTGAGACAGAGAATTGGATCCTATCGACACATGAGGGCCTTTCCATCTTGTAGTTATAACTCCTTCATATTTATTATCCAAGTAGGCAAAGCCTAATAAGATTTGTTTTCCCCATATCTCTGATCATCTACATTACAGGAGAAAAAAATGTCGAAATTAAAATAAGAAACATGGGTCTTAGCATTTGACATTAAGCACTTGACACTTAGCATTTGACACTTAGCACTTGGCATTCCTTGATCAGCTTTTAGGAATTTTCTGAGGAAGAAGTAAAAATCCCATACCTTCTTCTGAGATCCGTTCTGTGACATTGTGGGCAGAGACCAACCCTCAAAAGGGAGCAAACAGGACAGAATGTTCAACACAAAAACATAAGCTAGGAGAGAAGATAAAGGAAAGGATGGAAATTATAGCAATTGTAGAGTGGGAGTAAATCTCAATGAGAATAAAAGAAAAGGAGGATCCTACTGGTTGGTGTGGTCCCAGGAATGATTTATACAAATGATCAGCCATTGTTCCTGCAATTCTAGATGGCAGTAACATGGTAGCGAGAATAAATAGCCTTTTTTAATGTTAGGTAGCTTTAATCCCATAAATAAAGAATTTAAACACAACTCCCATGGAAGAACAGAGTCTGGCACACAGGAAGTATGTGCCAAATGAAGGTTATTGGACGAATGCATGATCTGGGCTCAAGGAGGACCCTAGAAGCCACCTTGACCGAAAAGACTGATACCATCTTGAGGCATTCTAATGGTCATCTCTTGAGGACCACCCTGGATACCCTAAAGCAGCAGCTTGATATTTCAAGGGTAGCAGTACTCACGGAAGTTAGACCAAGAGCAGTCAATTTGATTTCCCTTTGAACTTGGCTCAATTTCACCTTCAGGCACTTTCCCAGCAAAAGGTCAGGTTTCTAACCTCTGAAACATATAACCACTCCTCCTGCCAAAGGGGTTTTTGACTCACAATTCAAACCTTAGCTCAAAAAAAAATTAGAGAAAGTGGAAATATCACACACATCGAAACACCAACTAATGATGCCTTCTTTCTTCTTCTTCCTCTAGGGACATCAAAGAGAGGTTTCTGGCTGTCAACAATTGATTTGGGAAGAAGACTGGCTTGTTGTTTCAGACATCGTTTTTGGTTCAGGCTAAGGGGCTGGTAATGGTAGAGACAGATGGACAATGGCAAGCTAACGAGGGCACCTGGGATGGATGTATGCAACCTTGAGGATTTATGCTAGATGACTCTTTAGAAGCAAGATCATTATTAATATTCTTTAGGAATTTCTCAACTTACTATCAGCTACCTGTGCGGAATACTATGATAAGTAAATGAACTCTCTGTTGGAGGGGATGGAGTATCATTGTCATTTTTGAGTGTGTATTTGAAAATTATACGGAAAAAATAGGTTCATGATATTTTAAAAGCTCTATTTTTGCAGAAGAGGTAAGAAGCATCGCTGGTATAGACACAACACTTGTGTCCTGTCCTCTGTGGGTGTTTGAGGAGCATTCAGCCTCTTAACAGAGAAGGTGCTGGAGCTTATGACAAGGTCTGTAATCGACTACACTAAATTTAGTATTGGCTTTCCCTCAGCATGAATTATTTCAAGGCAATGGATAGATATAAAACCAACTCTTCATGAAAGAGATATTGACAATCAAACATCGTATAATTTTCAGAAATAAATGGCCTGGCCTTAAATTCAAGTAGATACATTTAGTGTGTTTTCCCTACAAGATGTTGAATGATTCTAATGGAACGACAGCAAAACAGATATCTGTGCTCATGGGTCATAGCTGCCTTCTACACTAATGTGTCACGCCTAATTTTTGTGTCTTCTTAAATGATGAGAGACTGTGGAAACGTCTTTTGGCCAGCTCTCAATTCTGTACAGTGTTTCCTGGACAATCTGTATTTTCAAAGCTCAGAATTATTGGGGAAAAAAATCCATGATGAACGAAATGTCATAATTATTGAATAGAAGAAAGATCTACGTGACAAATCAGGGTAAGGTAAGAAAGGTGACTCATGCATGTTTAGCATCAGGTCCTGACTTCACTTAAAATTTGGTATTCTGTTCATTGTGGCTTTTTGGCATTAGTCTTGATGTTTTAAGTATTGCATTAAAATATCACCTACTTTGGTTACTGAGTTTTTTTGTCAAACCCTTATATCACCCTACATGCCCTAGTCCCCACCTTGCTGGGCACGCCTTTTAAGGTTACCCTACTCAGGGAAGCAAGTTTCAATGCAGTCAAAGCCTCATAGTCTCTTTCTCCTGGAGCTCAAAGTTTGCTGCATCACATTAAAAGAACTACATATTTCAGAGATTTCTGACAATCCAGTCCTTGGGGCCATGGCCTGAGTTTCACAGTCCTCTCCCATAAGGGTTGTACCTTGGTGTAGAATGGAAGATTTCCCATGTGGTTTCTTGAAAAGATGTGGAAGATGTATGCCCAGAACTCTTTGGGGATTTTGCTTGACTCAGAGAAAAATCTGACAATCTGCAGTGACTTGCAAAGGTATTTTTGTCATCAGTTAATTCAGAAAAATGTATTTTCCATTTTAGATGTGTGTCTGGGTGCAGTGGGACAGGAGAGAACTGGCAGGAGCCCCATGCACTGGACAGAAACCTGGATGTGGAAACAGAAGATGTGGCTCTTGATGGAGCACTGATAGGGTTTCACCGTATGGTTTCTTTCCTCCTTTCCCTCTCTGTTTAAAGGTGAAACACGAATATTTTCGGATTAGGGGTCAGCCAACTACATCTTGGCTGTCAGATCTAGCCCATCACCTGCTTTTGGAATGCCAGCAGGCTAAGAATATTTTTTACATAAATGTTTTAAAAAATCAAAGAAAGCCTAATGTGTCAGGACACATGGTGAAAAGTATATGAAATTAAAATTCCGGTGTCCATTCATGAAGTTTTATTGGAACTCAGACATGGCCATTCATGCTATTGATGATATCCTATGTGCTTTCCTACAGTAGGACTGAGAAGTTGCAATCAAGACTGCGTGTCCTATAAAGCCTACAGCACGTACCATCTGCCTCATTATACGAAAAAAATTGCTGACCTCTGACCAAGATCATCCTAAATCTTGTTTCATCTTTAACAAAGTGATAAGCCACTTTTGGGGGCCAGAGTGGGAGCCCCATTATCCCTCCACTTCTCCAGATTACCATGCTTTCTGAGCAACATTTTAGGGGTCTTCCTTTCTTATTTGTACAACAAAGGGGAAGAGCCTTTTTGTTGTACAGAGGAAAACTTTTTTCTTAAAGAGTTTCACTATAAAGCATAGTAATTTATATCACTTAATTGATTTAATGGATAGAGGAATGGATTTGTTTCCTTACTCCCCCTAGTAAGAGGCCAATACAGCTGGTAGGAATATTCATACATATTTTTAAAATTAAAGTCACAAGAAAACGGCTAAAGAGATTCTCATGTGTACGTTTATGTTAATGCATATGAGCAGAAAACTCTCTGGCAGTCTGTGATTAAATTAATAATTCAGTCCACACGTATTTATTGAGTATTTAAGTGCATAAAACACTGCTCTCTTCCCTATATGCGCACAAGAAAGGTAGAAGACAATCTCTGTCCTCAACGTTCTTGCTGTCCAGATGGGATGATAGGATTTAAATGCCAAACAATAAGGCATCAACCCAAAGGTCATCTGTTCCCATAAAGAATATTTGGCTGGGAGGTGAATGGTCTGGGTTCAGCGATTGAGCCTCCAACACCCAACACCATGATGACAAGCAAGCCATTTCTCCTCTCTGTGCTTTAGGAGATGATGATGGTACGTGGAAAAAAAATGATGTCTAATGTACTGTCAAGAGTTGGATTGAGAGATATAGACTACAGAATCCATGGAGAGCTTGATAAATCAACGTAGTGGGTGCTATGCTTGACACAAGGACAACAGGGAGGAGCTCTCAGGGAGGAGTGTCTCATAAGGGAAATAGAGATGCACATGGGTAATTACAGCCCCACAGAGTAAGTGAACCCACAGGGATAAGCACAGGGGACTGCAGACGCCCAGAGAAGGAACACCTGATGGTTAGGAGAGATTTTCTGAAGGCGGCTGTGCCCGACATCTAACAAAATGTTTAAAAAGAGATGGCATGCATGATGTGGTCAAAGAATCTTCTTGCAGGAGATGATGACTGAACAAAAGCAGGGAGACAGCAACAACAAATGAAAAGTAGAGCGACAAAATAGAGCGTAGCTTGTGTAGGGAAATGTTCATCTGTTGACTCATTTCACTGGGCACTCCATTGTGTGCCAGGCCCAGCCCAAGGCTCTAGGGACACTTCAGAGGATAAAGCAAAATTACACCCCACCAGAAGAACTCACATCCTAGTAAAGAAGACAGACCATCAATGAGCAGATAGTGTGATTTCAAGTAAAGATAACAGTTATAGAGAAAAATCAAAGAAGAGATGGTGGAATTGCCGTTTTAGCTATGTGGTCAGCAAAAGCCTGTCTGGGGAGGCGAAATTATATCATCATTAAAAATTCACAATAACAATTCAAAACAAATAACAGCTGTGGGGCATGCAGGGGGAGGTCAGGAATGGGTGGTCAGTGGGGCGGATTACAGAGGTTCTCAACCCTGGAGTGGTTTGAATGCTGTTTTGGGTCAGTTTCTATTGATTCAAGCATGGTGGGGCACCGTGGGGTGTCTGTGAGGAAAGTGGAGGTTGGAGGCCACCAAGCGTGTGCTGTCCCAGGGCTCAGGAAGCCTGTGCTGAGCAGGGCAGGGTAAGTAGGAGACCCCAGGGTGTGGAAAAGAAAGTGAAGGGATTCCTCCCCCTGGCAAAGACCCTGTGTTAGTCAGAGTGTGAGTGAAGTTCACGGGACTGAAACAGCATTCAAAGCCTTGGATGTCCCCTAAAAAAGAATTGCCCCAAGGGCATGGTCTTGTGATTTCTTGACAGGATGTGGATGGAACTTGAGCAGGAGCCTGGGGGTCCAGCTAGGCTTGGGAAATTGTGTGATCATCACCTGCTCTGGCTCACAGGGGTCAAAAGTATCAGAGACATTGCAGGTGGGGAGAGTAGAGGAAGGGCTCACCTGCACAGAAGGTCTAAGTACATGAATATACCCTTAGGATGACACAGGAAAAAAGGAGAGCCTGATCTTTCTTCTGTTTCCCACAGCTAGAACTCCAAGTTGCACAGAAACTTCTAGGATTTAACCCACATCCATTACTAGGCCTTTCTGCTGAGAAACTTCCATCTCTCTCATTAGCTTCTTTGATCTGCCAGATCCTTTCTCCCAGCTGAGCACCTGACTGGGTGCTGAGGTCTAGGTAGAGTTGTAGGGGGCAGCCCTGAGGAGGGGGAAACCAGGACGCTGGCAGCCAGCAAAGGCCTCCAAAGGCAGGGAAAGTTGTTTTTTTGTTTGTTTGTTTTTTGTTGTTGTTGTTTTTTTTTTTTTTTGGTGGGGGGAGGGTGCCTATCTCCCAGATATTGGGGTGATGAAGGCAGTGCTTCATAACAGCTGTTGGGGCAATTAATTGATTGTCTATATCGTTAATTAGTTCATGATCTACTCGTACACATAGCTCCTGCTGCTCTGGTTTCCAAACTGTGTAGCTTTTCCATCGGTTAGCAACACAGCTTGCCATGTCTTCAGGTCCTTCTAAAAAAAGATAATCTCCCCTTGTCTATTGTGCAACTTTGACCAAAACCCATATTTGGAGAAAAGGTACTCAAAGAGTGTGTGGGCACATGTTCTTTATCCACTCACAGAAGCTGCCTGGTTTCATTTTTTTTATGAAGTCAGATCCATGGAAAACTCTCGATTTTGACCACGTTGCCTAGTGCTTTGCCAAATCACCTCCGTTGAGCTGTGTTCTGCTACATATCTGTATTTTATTGAGAGTCATTATGGAAAATAGTCATATGCAATTTGGTATGCATTTATTCTGAAAGCTAGTGTTTTGGACTTTGTCCATGATGCTGACTGGCTCTCCCCAGAGGATTTGGTGTTTGCTTTCTTTTTTTTTTTTTTTCTTAAAAACAAAACAAAAATAAAAACACAAGCTCACAATCAGCCATATTGTCCTTTCACCTCTGCTGGCATGAACTCAGGGTCAAGTTGGCACTGAGGTGGGGGTTATAAAAGCTCTGGTGGTTGCTGGTGCTGTGTCCTCTCCTATTTCTCATGATCTCGAACTTCCACTCCTGGCCATTCATTGTTGAGGCATGAGATTCTCTCAAACCATTCTCCTGGTGAACATCGAAAAAGCGAAGTTCGGTTGAAAATTAAAATAAACATAAACCCAGTAATGTCTTCTGTGTGGTTTTTGTCCATACATGAATCCAATCTTTGGGGCTAGACTCTAAACTCTGGGGGGGGGGGGGGTCTTCATATTTTCTTCCTCCTGTCTGCAATTTCTAGAACAATAATGAGCTCAGAGTAAATGCTTAATGAATGTTATTAATTGCTGAACATTTAACAGACATCCGATTGGCACCATGCTTTGATTACCCTTTCACTGGGCACCGGCATTCCTGCTCTACAACACTACATCCCCTTTTCCCTCATTCCACAGATGAAGACGATACCCCAAAACGACCAGTCTTTCCTTTCCTTCTGTTCAGATGTAGACCATGAATAAAGCTCCTGGGGCACAGGGACATTACTTGTTTCATTTTATTGACCTTGTGCCTGGCTTATTGTTTAACATGGAATAGGTACTCAAAAAATATTCCTTGAATGCTTTGTTCTAAGGATGAAGATAATGATAATCTCTCCACCTTCTGCCTATGTTAGGGAGGACCTATTTTTGATCGTGAAGTTTGCGGGGACACTCTCATTCTTTGATTAAAAGGGATAACACAAAGTAATTTTCGTGTATAATAGTCATCACTGTATATCTGACTTTCTCCTCAGATCTTCCCAGACGCTGCCCATGCTTACATCTTGCTTGTGTTATTTAAGCGGTGCCCAGGGGGCAGGACTACCGCTAACTTTCTGGCTGCTGTAGCACCAGTGTGGGGAATTACATTGGCTTGCTCTGGGAATGCCAGCTAGCTTCCTGGCAAATCCCTCTGGTGTGGTTTTCAGATCTGTACTGGGAGGGTCTAGACACCCTGGAATTCTGTTGCTTTGCCTTCATTTAGTATTCCCTCTTCTCAGTCCTAACCTCAGGATTGGCCTGGATCAAATCTAGGATCATGATGATCCTAAGACAGCTGAGCTCCACCTAGAAATGGGCTTCTTCTTGGTGTTCTTACCTCCATGGTGTCTGCACTATTCCTCTGTCTATAGCTGACAAGCTCAGAGAAATTAGTGATTCATTCTTGATTGTGGAAGAGCTGAGATTGTAACCTCCCTAGCTGCTCGATTCCAAAACACATACTCTTTTTCTCACACCATAAAAGAGGCACAGATTTTCTCCAGCAGCCCCCAGGCCTGTGTCCCGCCCTAGCTCCTCCTTACACCTCACCAGCGCTCAGCATTTTCCATCTTGGTGAAGGTAAGTGGGTAAGTAGTCCTTCTTCCATCACACCTCCCCACAATCCCATCCCTTCCATCCTCACCACTGGAAAACATCAAGACCGTGAGTGTGTATTCTTCCCCAACACTCAACATTCACTCAATACTCAGGATGGTGAGAGAGTTAGAGGAAACATAGCATTTGCCTTTAAGTGTCTTATAATCTATCCCATCAGGTTACATGAAATTGCCAACACTTGATTATTCTTGACAATTCCATAAAGTTCATTCTAATAGTCAAACGGAAGGCAGAGAACAATCCTTCAGGGAGTGCATGCTCTAAATTAGGCACTGTGTTAAGATGCATCAAACGGTTCACCTTTCACAGCAGCCGGTGGATATCTTCACTAAGGAGCTGAGATTCACAGAGGTCATGTCACTTGGCCAAGGTCACAGGTTTAGGAAGTATCAGAGCCTGATGTACATCCCTACCTTCCTGGCTCTGAAACCGGAGCCCACTTTACAGTTCCAGAAGGGCGAGGCTCTGCCTTCAGAATGATGAGGGCTCAGAGTGGAGGCTCAGAGGTTCTGGACATCATGGGTCCTAGGAAGTTCACGTTTTGGATGCTAATAATCAAGGGTGGTCATCAAGGCTCAAGCTTAGTTGTCTTGCATAAGACCACACAGCTAGCGGGTCCTGGGGTGAGAGTAGAATCCTGATGTGACCCCAGGTCCTTCCAACAGTACATGAAACGCTTTTTTTTTTTAAATATTTTATTTATTTGACAGGCAGAGATCACAACTAGGCAGAGAGGCAGGCAGAGAGAGAGGAGGAAGCAGGCTCCCTGCAGAGCAGAGAGGCCGATGCGGGGCTCGATCCGAGGACCCTGGGATCATGACCTGAGCCGAAGGCAGAGGCTTTAACCCACTGAGCCACCCAGGCACCCCAGTACATGAAACGCTTTTATTGTGGCCTGAGGTACATGTCCTCACAAAATTCACATGTTGAAGCCCTAGGCCCAGTGAGGCTCTAATTGAAGATGGGGACTCTACGGAGGGAATTATGGTTATATAAGTCCTTAAGGTCGAGGTGTGATCCTACAGACTCACTATCCTTACAAGAAGAAGCTCTAGAGACATTGATGTCTCTCCCTCTCAAAGTCTCTCTCCCTCCGTCCTCATGCTTGTGCCCAAAGAAAGACCATGGGAGGACTTAGAGGCTGGTCATCCGCAAGTCAGGAGGAGCACTCACAACATAAACAGAATCAGCCAGAACGTTGCTCTTGACCTTCTAGACTCCGCAGCAGTTACAAAATAAATTTCCCTGGCTTAAGCCACCCAGCCTGTGGCACTTTGTTACAGCAGATGTACACAGGCTTACATACATTAAATACAGGGATCTCTTGGCTCGCTCAGTCGGGAGAGCATAGGACTCTTGATCTTACCATTATGAGTTGCATCCCCATGTTGGGTGTAGAGTTTACCTAAAATGCAATAAAATACAATATGAACATTAAATGCATGTATTTATTCATGCACCCGACCATTCCCATGCCACAAAAGACACAGAATGTTTCAGGGAGTCCCAGTGCCCTGAACTCATGGGTGGGAATGACACACGGGAGGCAGCCAGCAACATCTCGGGAACCAGGACTGACTTTAGCCTGACACCTTTTGCTCCGGGAAGACTGTAATCCAGATTATATGTCGTTTTACTCTTCAGATCAGCTGTTTCTACTTCTTCTGTGTTCGTAACTATTGATGAGCACCTGTCCGTCCCCCCATCAGAGCCTTAGTGGGACCTTGGACCTCCCTAGGTCTCAGCTTTGGTTCGATGCCATGTTGCCTTCTGTCCTCTTCATTTCCAGGTGCAGTCATTCTGTTTTAATTGTGCGTGCGTATACTACTGGTATCCTTCCTCGTCTCCTAATTAAAGGGAAGTCCCTGTTACTGGTGGTGTGAGGGCACAGGGACGGCAAGGAATGGCGGGGAACATGAGAACACATATATCTGCCAGCCACTGCCCGCTTCAGCATTTACATCCGCTGAAAGGCACACTTTGAGCCTAGAATTATCTGCGGCCCATTTCATTGGCCCCAGGCATTGCCATTGGTCTGGCTGTCGTGTTTGCAGAGAAAGCACAAAGAAAACATTGCAATCAAGTATGGTCTATTTTCAAGCCATAAGGGAAAGAGAAAATCAAAGAAGGACAAGGGAAAGGGCATAAGGCTGCTGGATGCCCACGGCGGGCTACAGTCTTCTCCAGAAGGGACTGGATGGTGTGCAGAGCCTGGGATAAACAGGCGAGGCCAGTATGCCTGTGTGTTTGATGTCCTCGTGTTTGATGCTGGGGATGATTCTATTTATAAACTTTTTGTTCTCAGATGGGACGACAACGGAGCTTTCCTTCCTGGAACATCAAGTGTTTCATTTCCTTCTTTCCATGCCTTTACAATTAAGGATGTGTGCACCGATGCAGAGGCCCGGGTCGAACTGTGTTCTTCTGTGGGTGCAGACATGGAAGCTGGCCGTCTGAGAAGCAGAGAGGTCTTTGTCACAAAGGACAGCAGACACAGGACACCGGCCAGGAACCCCCCAAAGAACCAGCATCACTGCCGTTCCTGTTCAATGACCCCTGGAAAGGCATATGTCCCCGTGTCACCGTCCCTGCAACAACAGAGATCTGGTACCACGGGCTGTGCCATGGGCCTCACTGGCATGTGACGTCACTTAATGCCCACATGCAATCTGTGAGGTCAGAGCGGTCTCAGGCTCTTTCAGATGAAGAGATCCAAGTGAAAGTCTGTGGAATTGTGTGTCCGAGGCCCCGTGGCAGGGTCAGAGTGGGAGCCAGGACCCTCAGACTCAGGATCTGCCTTTCCCATCCCTCCCCCACCGCACACTCGCCCAGGAGCTGAGCGTGGCAGGGAGGGCGGTTCCGAGCACAAGGAGCGGAGTGTGTTTGTTGTGGCAGGAGGTTTAGAAAAAAAGAAGGAGCAGCAGTAATTATTTTCCAGTGAAGAATGCCAGGAGACAAACCAGAGGAGATACAGTGACAAAGTAGTAAAGCGATGTTGAATTCAAGTGACTACTTTTTAGGGCAGAGGACCCAACCTCCAGGCTCTGTTGGATGCTGAGGCTGTCACCCAGGGCCGGGGGGTGGCATGGCTTTAGCAGCCACTCCAACACTCCACCCAGTGAGTTCCTGCTGCAGGAGGCCCAGCCGCTGCTGAGAATGCCCTCTTCTGGCGAATGCTCAGGCAGCCCCAGCCCCAGCCAGGCGGTCTGAGACCCCAGCCTTCCCCATCCCGGGGGGGGGGGGGGGGGGGGGGGATCTGCTATCAGACACGGCGCTGCCGAAGCAAATATCACTCCCCGGTCTTTGCCTTCAGCCCCCAAACTAACAAACCTCATCCTGAGGAGGGAAGCTCTACCACGGTAGAGAGTTTGCTCCCCCCCCTCTTTTTAACCCCGAATGATACTCTCGATGTCATCTGTATATTTATGATAGCTCAAAGACATGGGTGTGTGGATCTAATTAAAAATGTGAAAGGGTTTAGCAGCCTGCTGCTTCCCTGCAACTCTCTGCTTGCCAAATCTTGGCAGCCGTGTTGAAATGGAGCCAAGTGTTTAGTGTTCAGCTGAACCCCTGCCAACCGAGCGCTGCATTGTGGGGCCGGAGCCGGGAGGTGCTGCAGGAACGTGAGCTCGCACGGGGCAAAGGCTGGGCACGACTGCGGACCCTGCCACTCACCAGCACACCCGCCCCCGTGGGAGCCAGGGGGCCAGGAAGTTGCCCTGGGCTTGCGGCCCGCACTCCTGGAGCCACAGGCCCTTCCCTGGTGCCAGGCAGAACCGTGAGGCCACCCCGGAGGTGGGTCAGGGCTCCAGAGTGCCAAGGTGGGAAACTGTCCCAACAGCCTTCACTGCAGTGTCCTTGAAATCGGGCCTCTTCGGAGGAGAAAGCATCCCCCGCTTCCTTCCCTTCCTGCCGCTGGGTCCCCGCTGACAGCTGTCCCCTGGTGCATTCCCGTGGAGCTTCGGGAGGCTCCACTCTAAGGCTGAGCTTCCTTGGTGCCTCCACAAGCATTCTGTGTCTTCTCTCCCCGGAAGCCGAGGGCTTCCCAAACCCCATTGTGCACTCTCATCACTTGGGGGAGTTTGTTACGATGCAGGTTTCTGATCCAACAGGGAAAGGGGAGACTTCATTCTGCCAAGATCAGAACTCGCTGGAAGTGCTTCTGGGCTCAGTGACGAATTCAGACTCCAACACGCGTGCATTTGAGGTTGCTGAGCTTAGTGATTCAGAGTCAGAGAGAACGCTGGGGGTTGTTCAGAGAGCTCGGTGTTCTCCTCGGTATGTAGAAAGCGAAATAAAACAAAAGCACGTCAAAGATGCAGATTACATGGTATTTCCTCAAAATGCACTAGCTATGGAAAAATTAAAGATGAAAAGGGGCTTACTCTTTCTGTACAGAAACATTCTCCTGCAGAGAGCAAAGACCCAGGTCTGAAAAGAGCCGCTAAGATACTTGGGAGGGGGCAAATGTGTTCAGGGGGCCAAGTTAAGGATGAAGGAAGGTTTTGTTGCTTAATCTCATATTGTGTGAGATACTGATTTTTTACAATCACATATGATGATGTATTTCTTTTGTAATTAGATAAAAGGGAAGAAAAAGCAAGACTGTCTTGTGTAGGGAGGCTGGCAATGACCTGTCCCTAGGGTAGACCACTGTGTCAATAGAACAGGGTCTTTGAACTCACTCCATCCTGGAATAGAATCTGGGCTCCGGCACTGAGCTTAGGAAAGTTAGCTGGCGATGCTCCACCTGCAGAATGGGGTGACGGGGCCTTGCTGCCTTGGGCACAAGAGACGCATATGTGAAGGGGCTCATACCCAGGTGGCCTCGAGGGGCATCTGCCAAAGCCAGAGCCCTCCCCCACGGGGCCCAGACCACTACCCCTGATAGAATTTCATCCCGGCAGACAGCTTCTAAGCACAAATACATTTTAAAATCTCTGGATGGGAGCTAATCTCTTCAGAAGTCACTGAACCACCTTTCATGATATCAGAGGAGCCTGGAAAAAAACAAAAACAAAAATAAAAAACAAACAAACAAAAACAAACAAGACCCTGGGGAAAGACAGAGATTTTTTTTTCCTTTGCAACTAGCAAATTTAGACATATGAAAAGTTTAAAACGGCATGCCAATAAATCCAAAATCGTCATAATTTAACCAGCCACTTTTATGATGAAACAAAGCAATGCATAAAGTCAGGGCCATGGAGGGTCCTTTGGTCCACCTACAACTAGGGGGCTGATGTTTTCTTAACATCTGAGGCTGGCATGGCACGTCGCTTACCTCGTGGTTTGGCTTACACAGAACTCACGGTTTCTCTGACAGGGTGAGAGGCCATTTGCTCCTGAGAACCCCAGGATTTTTCTAGGAAGCTTCCACTCTAAGAACTCATTCCTAACATGTGAGCAGGTGACTGTCTAAACCACGGAGGGAAGACACTCAAGGCAAACATCTAATTAATTAAAGGAAACCTCTCTCTCCCATCAATGTCCTACAATTGAGAAACACACACACTTTTCAAAATGCTTCCAGGCCACCGGGTTCTCCAGCCCAACTGCCTGCACTAATTAAAGTCTGCAAACCTTAAACCACCTCCCTCCCTTCAAATGTCTGTGCGACCACAACCCCTCCACTCTTCCAAGCAACATTTGCTCCAACTTAATATTCTGGAGCTTTCGGGAACAACATTTAAAAATAAACCATTTTGGCACATTGTCAAAGTCTTGTCTAAATTCCTTCATGACAACCACCCTAAGTGAGATTTTGAAAGCCATGGGGAGCTGGGGGCGGGGGGGGGGAAGGAGTCCCCTGTTTAGAGTTATAATTTAAGACACTGTCAAATGAGGATGCCTTTACAGATTCCCTCTCCTCCTCTCTAATTCTTTTATGTGCCTTGGGGAAGGGGGACTTTACCCCACCCCCTGACTCCCACTGCCTGTCTCTCTTTTGTCCTCTCCGTGGGGCCTGGCACCTGGGTTGTTGGTGACGGGGCCCCTGTGTCCTGGGACACCCCTTGGCCCACGGCCTGGGCTGGCCACTGAAAATAGAAGGGCTGGGCAGAGAAGAGGCCTCAGGCAGGTGTTAAAATGTTGTTCCTGGTCTTTCATAGCACTCACTGTAAAACATTCTTGTCTGCTCCATTCCCATCAACAACCAGCTCTCCTTGGTCTGTTGCTAAGAGACCAGCCTGTTGTTTACAAGATCCTCGGTAGCGTAGACTTCCATAATTTATAATTTATTATCTTAGTGTCAAAACTTGTGTTGGTTTTTATTTTATTTCGCCATAGATCCAATAATTGTTAGATACAACAAAGGTCACGCATCTGCCCGTGGTACCGTTGTTCCTCCGATAGCGTCCCGTCCGCCCCTAAGTTTAGGTGCCGTGGAAGAAAATGCTATTATAAACTGAAGATGAATATCATTTTTGTCCATTAACTTCACGCATTATATGACTGCTCAGGTCAATGGATTCCCTCAAGATTTGTTCACTGTTGAAAACAGGTTTCTGTCCAAGCAAGAAGGAAATGAATTGAAATGATTTCAATTACCACAAGAAAGGAGTTGAGTCCTCTTGCTGTACACTTCAACACCCCCTAGCTCAGCTCGCCCATCCTGTCCCCACAAAGTTCGGGGCCATGGACATTTACCCGGTGCTAGAAATTACTCCCGAGTCATTGCTGGGCTTTGCAGGTACACAAGACAGCCGTTGGAAGGTGTTCTTGACTCACAACAAGTCAACCGATTCAGTAAGGAAGTGAGGGCAGGAAGAAAGGAGAGTCGTTTAAGTAAAACAGCTCAGTGGCAATATACCCACTTAAAGAAGAAGAGAAACTCTACACGTTCATAATCATGATCACTGCTAACCTTTAGAGTGCCAGGCACAAGGCTGGGTGCTTACCCTGGAGCAACGGATAGAAATCTCCTGAAAACCCTACGAGGAAAATTCTAGGATTAGTCCCATTGTAGAGAAAACAAAACCAGGGCTTTTTGACCCTCGGTAAATGGCAGACCTTCACCCAAGAGGAATGACCCTACAGGCATTAGTCTCACAAAAGTAAAAGGAAAAATTCAGCACAGACTTAACAGTTTATGGTTGATTTAAGAAGCATTCGTGGACATTGGACGAAGCAGGGAAATTCACATAGGTTCCAAAACCCTATCATCACATTTTCTTTCTTTGTAGTCTTTCAGAATCTCTCTAGAAACCAGAGAGCATGAGACATTTCTAGGAAGGGCATTTTATTTTCTCCCTCAGAATTTACTGGCAAATTCTTACGGCATTTTACTGGGAATTAAATTTGTTGTTTTCCAGAAAGTAATTATGGCAATAATCCACACTGGCATTTTTACCACTTAATTCCTACCTACTCCCTGCTGGCGACATCACACTGTGTCCCTGGCCAGGACATCCCACCCTGGAAGGATCTTCAGGATCGTCTCTGGTAGGGGTTGTCAGTTTCTTTTTCACTGCTGTGGTGGAAAAAAATAAATAAATAAAATAAATGGGCTAGAAACCATTGACCATCCAAGAAGCACTCACCCTCTCAATGAGTTAACCATTTCTCAGACCTATTTGATTTTCTTCCCCCAAGCAAGGAGTTAACTCTTATATAAAAGTGAAGTCTCTTTAACTAGAACTCACAGATACACCACAAGCAACAGGAAGGGGTGCACACATCCCTCAGCTCATTCTCTGAGATGAGACCAGAGCTCGTGAAGGTACAGATGGGGTCCTGTTCATCTTGGCAGCTGAGTCATTTACGTGTGTGTCACTTAACACTAAGGACCAGAAGTTGTGGGTTCAGTTCCCTATCTACCACTTAGCAAGACCTGTGGACTGAGGCAGATTTGTTGACTCTTAGATTCCTGCTTTCCACCTTTGCAAAAGCAAGGATGATAATACCACCTTCTTCACAAGGAAGACCCTATTAAAGTTAAACAGTGGGCACAACACAAAATCAGGGGGCGGACAACTACACAAAAATGATTAGCATCATTACTGAAATCCCAGGGCACAGTCACATGCCTGACAAAAGTTGCCTGTCATTGTTGTGTGGGCAGCTGGGAGCATGTCGTCCGTGTTACCGAAGCAACACCACTAAGCACTGGGGATCTGGAGGTGGAACACTTGGCTTTCTCCTGTCAATCACTCATGGCATAATGGAGGAGATAAAAGTGTGAATGATTATTCGGAAGTATACACCTACTGCTGTGGAGACCCAGGTTGAGATGTGACCTTGGAAATGTCATGTTTCAGCCTCATTTTTCTTATCTGTAACATAGGGACATAACTGCCTTGTCAACTTGAGTATGAAGAGAAGGATCCCACCTGCTATCTGTCACCCAGGAGGTACTCCGTAAGTATGGAGGGAAGGGAGGTGGGGAATGATGGTCCATCCCAACCATGACCTCTTCCTCAGCTTCTTGCAGGAGCTTCTAGAAGGAAAGGTGTTTATTCACTGATAAAAACTGAAAGTAATCAGAACAGAGTGTCACCAGCCACCTGGGTGGGGTTTTCTTCAAAGCCAGCAGGAACTGTCAGACTGGTAATGTGTAACTGATTCCCTCTGCCCCACTCAACTAACTTTTAGCCCGTCTTTTGGTCCGTAGCAATTCAGCAAGCTGGAAAGTCAGGAAGTGGTGGGGTCAGCCTACTGTTTTGCCAGCATAATGCTCAGTTTCTAAGTGTGATCAATGATGGAAAGAGTGCTGATATAAAGGAAGGAAAAGCCTCTTGGGAACTACATGTGTTGGGCTAGAAATTCAACTCAGCCATTTTTAAATTCTGACCATGAGCAAGTAATTAACCTTTCCCAGGGTAACTTCATCATGTTGGCATTAACACTGATTGATCACATGGGTGAAGCTCCTAAAATGCAGGGATGTTTGGTAGGAGGTGGTTGCCCTCCTTTCCGAAGACCCTGGAAGACCGCTAATGCTGACAGAGGGTGGGCCATGGTCTGAGGTCTCTGACCCAACTTAGGGGGCCACATAGAAATTCTGCTGAGAATGGATTATCCTTTTATCTCCTCTCAATTCCTGCCATCTAGCTGATACTACTGTCTGGGGGTTTTCATTTGATTTAAAGGAAATATCTACTGGATGGAAACTGTCAGAATTAAGCTCATCCCAAGTGAACTACTCCTTGCCTACCTTAAAACTGTTCCCCTCTTTTCTTCCCAGGAATATAGAACTGTCAATCCAAATGCACAAGACATGCACCAAGACAGATGACCTATCTCCAGACAGCCCCTCACCCCTGCATCTCCTGCATTACCATCTGAAGCCCATTGATTCTCTTCCCTTAAAAGTCTCCTTTCCACACAGGTCTGTAGTTTTCAGGGCAGTTACTAAACACATGATCCCAGACCAAGATAACCTATGTTCCTTACCTTCTTAGAAACCTCTTAGGCCTCCATCTTTAGCAAGGAAAAGCCCAGCCTCTTAGCACAAGCTACTGCTTCAAATCCACATCTGTCCCATATCCTCTCAGATATCCCTTCACAGACACAAACTTTTTGGGTGTGCAACACACAACTGCTTCTCATTCTTCAAGCATGTCTTGCTGGACCATGATTCTGTGACTTTGCCCATCCTGTCCCTCTGAATTGGTGTGACTTCTCTTTTCTCAGAGAATTCCTGTTCTTCCTTCAAGACACAACCTAAATGTCACCTGTTAGATGTCTCTCTATATTCTCTAGGAAGGTCAATCATCTAAGCTTGTTTTATTCATCTCTGTATCAACAAAATGAGACCCATAGTAGCTTCTCAGCACCTACTCCACTGGGTCTTGGTTTCCTTCCTGTGACTCCAAATGCTGTCCTCACTCTCCTTTCCAAGACTATCTTTCTCTACGAGTCATTAGCTGTTGATACTCCTCAGGGCTGACCATATAGCATTTCAAAATACCAGAATAATAACTCTTTACCTTGTGTCTTGATAATCCATCTGCTCCCTGGGCTACACCATCCACTCAGATGCTGATGCCTTCCAGAGCTGCAGCTTCAGTCCTGCCTTTCCCTATACCCTGGACCTTTTCACTCATGGATGTGACGGTTGTCTGGAGACTTGACTCTTTCATATAACCCTCAGACTCAAAGCTTTAAACTGACTTTACTTTCATCTCCCTACACACCCCTAAATCTTCATTCACTTCAGTGCTCTCTCATTGGAGGAATCACCACATGCTCAATGTCCAAATGACTCCCCTGAACACCTTCCCTCCATCTTATTCAATTATAAGGTTCTGGGGCACCTGTATGGTCAGTTGATTAAGCGTCAAACTCTTGGTTTTGGCTCAGGTCATGATCTCAGAGTCATGAGATTGAGCCCTGTGTTGGTCTCCACACTCAACAGGGAGTCTGTTTGAGATTTTTTCCCCCTCTCTCTCTGCCCCTCCCCTGGTGCTCATTTACACACACACACACACACACACTCTCTCTCTCTGAAATAAATAAATAAACCTTTAAAAAACCCACAATGTTTGTGGATGCTTCCAACGTAACAGTTTTCAAATCTGTTCAGTCTCTCCAATCCAAGACCATTACCCATCATCCCTTTGGTTGAACCACCATTGTCTCTTTTCCATACTTCTGCAACCAACTCCTAACTCACCTCCTTGCCTCTAGTTATTTTACCCTTCCCACCCATACTCCACCTAATAGCCATGATGTTGGCTCTAAAATACAACATCATCATGTCATTTTTTTTCAATTTGAGATTTTCCAATGGTTTTCCTGCTGGTTTGGGGGTTTCAAAGCTTCTGCATGGTTCACTAAGACCTGGATTTCTGTGCCTTCCTTCTCTGAACCTTGTAGCATGTTGGATCATTCAATTCTGTATTGGACTCTGTTCTCTCTGGGTCTCAGCCTTCTCATATGGGGCCTTTTCCCCAACAGTACCTAATTCCTAGTCAACCTTCAGACATCAATATATAGTTTAATTCTTTTTTTAATATTTTATTTATTTATTTGACAGAGAGAGATCACAAGTAGGCAGAGCAGCAGGCAGAGAGAGAGGAGGAAGGAGGCTCCCTGCTGAGCAGAGAGCCCGATGCGGGGCTGGATCCCAGGACCCTGAGATCATGACCTGAGCCGAAGGCAGAGGCTTTAACCCACTGAGCCAGGGGGTTCCTGTTTTTATTCTGAAGACTCTCTCGAATGCATACATGGTTGATCAACACAAATCAAGCTTTTTGTTTGTTTTATGCCATGCTGTCAGAGTAAGCAAGGATGAACTACATATTCCAGCAGATCCTCCAAGCTCTGCTTTTGCTGATCACACATGGTTCCTCCCTTCCAAAAGCATTTTTGACAGTTTCTAACATTAAATTCTGATTGGTTCCGCAACCCTGAGCTCTTCCTAGGAAAATAATTTCCCTGTCATTTTGTGTGTGTGTACTTTTTTTTTTTTTTAAACAGTGTTTCTGCCAAGCAACCTGCCTGTTAGCCTCCTACATTTGGTCTGGGTTTTGCAATTCTAGACCCTTGTGCCAGAGAGAGCAAATCTTCTAGCCCTTTGATCTTTGCAATCATTCAATTATCTTTCTGGTCTCCTTCTGTTGTCATTTAGGGTAAGTACATACAGCCAGTCTTTGTATCTGTCCATGAAAGGTAATCTCATTCTTCTTTTAATTACTTTTGGATCCCTTGGCTAAATGCCCTCCAATCTGCACGCATCCTTCTCATACCATCTATCCCACATCTGCACAGCTTCGCCCAGGTGCAGCCTGCACAGAACTACAAAGCCAGAACTCACAGCCCTTCTCCCTCCACCAGAAAGCACGGTGACCTCGGCAGTACCATTTCCTCCAGCTCAGCTCGTCCCGCAAATCCTCCTGTCCTTTTGAGCTGCTCCATGATGCTGAAGCTTGAGTGCCAACTGTTGGTCCTCCTCCTTGTGAGTTTTCATCCCAGATTTCCTCTTTACTTGGAAGCGTCATATTCTTTAGTTATTTTGGCTTTTGGGTTTAAATATTTTATAGTCAACATATCTTGATTTAAAAATTACCACAGGTCAGACTCCTCTTGCTCCTGCATGGGAAGCTTTCTGTAATGCCTGAATAGGACTCGAGGGAAACACAGTAGCTTCCTGCACAATTTGATGACTTAAATGAGGAGAAAGGATGAGAAATTTCTCTGTGCCTCACTCCAACTAGACAACACAACTTTTTTCTTTCTCTTCCTCACTCAGCCTTAGTAGGTGTCTGTCCTTTCACAGTGCACTATTCATCCACATTTCAGTTAACATTTTTATATAAATGCTGTTGCATATACTTTTAAGATTTGACCAAGTAGGGGCCAGTATATTTTAGTAAAATGAGCATGAAATTTGATGGTAGGTAGCTTGGGTCTACTTCCTTTCCTGTGGTTTATTGGGCTCACCCTTGGCTATTTTTAATGACAGGATCCTCATCTGTCATCTGAGTAGATGATACACCTCCAGTCTGTTACAAAGAAAATATTAAAAATGACTCCAGAAGTTTTCTGTAAACTCTAAACTGTTCTGTGAACATCTCAGCCTTCAGAAATATAAAAAGGAAAGTCTAGTACCCAAAGTCTGGAACCTTTCACATATTGATACAGAAGCAATTTCTAAGAAGTTCAAAATGTTAAAATGAAAATGGAGAGGAAGGGACGCCTGGGTGGATCAGTGAGTTAAAGCCTCTGCCTTCGGCTCAGGTCATGATTTCAGGGTCCTGAGATTGAGCCCCGCATCGGGCTGTCTGCTCAGCACGGAACCTGCTCCCCGCCCCTCACCCCGCCTGCCTCTCTGCCTACTTGTGATCTGTCTGTCAAATAAATATATAAAATCTTTTAAAAAAAATCAAGAGGAAATTTGGTCAAAAGAAAATGCGATCTCAAACCTGGTAAAGTGTTGTTTTTCTTATGGCAGAAAATCTAATATTGTTAGAGTTAGTCATGAGGAACTGTACCTCTAGCTGATGAATGTGCAAGCAGACCCATTGTTCAGATCTGTTGGGGAATCAGGAATTCTATAATGAGAATAGTATTCCTCTAGAGCTCATACTGGAACTAGGGCTTCTATACCCACATTAAACAAGGGTGTTGAGATAGAAAACAGTACAGCTTTTTTGGTATCCAGAGAATGCTGAGAGATGGAGAAGAGAAGACTGTAGAACATCATGGAAAACTTCTTGGAGGCGTGTGGTTTCATCGGGGTTGTGAGGGTGCCTAGAGCAGGTAGAGGGAATAACAGAGGGCATTTCTCTGTGAGACATCCAGAGGGAATTGGGAGAACAGGGAGGGGATTTACAGAGAGATTGGTTAACACATTAACAAGTAATAAAATTGGTTGGTCTTTGAAAGTCAAATACTACAGCAACTTGAATTTGATATGTTTTATAAATGGTGGTGTGGGGAAGATTAGAGGGTCAGAATACCTAAAAAGGTCACCTTGAAAATGAATACAGCCATCTTTCCTTAAATTTAAATTTAAATTTATTTCAAAGTAAATGTAAATGTAAATAGATCATAGCAATAGAACATAGGCCCCTTCTTCCTAGAAGACTCATTTGTGCCTTTCCCTCCTTACTCCTTGGCACCCCTCCACACTCAGGAAGCAGACATCTTCTCCTCCAGTCTTACCCCAGCCCCTTTCCTCCCCAGCCAGGTGGGTGACCCGGAGTGGCCTGAACATGCTTCATCAAAGTAAGCTTTACCCCATCCTGTGGTTCACAGCTTTGTCCTATGCTGTGACCCTCCTCTTTCCCTTTTCAGCTTTGTTACAGCTTGATCATTTCATGTTCAGTGACTCTTACCTTCTCTGTACACCCTTTCCTATACATTGCCTCCTCCTGTGAGTATAGGCTGTCCATGGTCTCTTAGGGAACCCCCTGCTGGTACCTTCTCTGGTTGCTAGGTCAAGTGGAGACTTCAGTGTTCCCTTATCGCTGTCTCTACTCGGTGAGTAAAGGTGTTAAGAACACCAGGTAAGCTGAACCAGGAATTCCCTTGGTTTTACACAAAATATGGTCAGTTTAAATGGCCTAATTGTCCTGGCTAAATAGCTCTCCCTTGAGATAAGTGATAATGCTCTTTTAGCCTAACAACTCTGAGCCTCTGGGCCCCCTGGGTTCCCCGTGGGCGGATGGTGGGAGTCCATTAGCCAGCTCACCTCCTGCCCTTTATGGTCTCACCTGGACCCTTATCACCTGTGCCTGGGCCTCCTGGTCTCAAGAGGTCCACGCCTGCCTCTCTCTAAGCTCCAGCCATAGGGGGGATGGTTTGAGCAACTGCCGTCCTTACTGCTGTGAGACTTGCCTCAAACAGAACACTGGGGGAACTGGTGTGACTACTTCAAAAGGACAGAAATGAATAAACAAAGTAGTGTAATAGTGTGGGAAGGAAAATAAAGTTCAAGAATCGGACCTCTTTAGCTTAAGGTCTCGATGAGCTGTATGGCTGCCGTACATGATCCAATCTGCCAGAACATGAATTTCCTCATGTGAGGAGTGGGGATGCTAGCCCTATCTTGCAACAATACTGTCAGGACTAGAACTGGTGTGGGTGAAACACCTGCCAAGGCACCAAAAAATGGGACTTACCGCAACCACTGTTATCTGTCTAAATACTGCAAGGAACTTCAGAGTTTAGATTCCCAACCTTATGAGGACCCCATGTCCTGGAAGGGGAGGATCTTATTTTCCACAACCGTTAGAAGTGGTGTCAGTCTTCTGTGCATTTTCCATAATCCAATGACTTGAAAAGACACTGCCCCCTTGCCCCCGCCTTTTTCATATTAAGTGGAAGCTGTGTACAGAAGAGGAAATCCATTTAAAAAGGATCAGAAAACTTTCTTACAATGGCCACTCTTAACAGTATTAACCCGTTTCTCTGAATGATATAGAAACAGCAGGCAAAAATGAACTAATTCATGGTAGATTTTTATCCTAGGAGAGGAGCAATAAATCCTATTCCTCCTTTTATCAATCCCTCTTCAATTTAAAGAAATAACTGTGGCTCATAAGAACTGAATTTGCTTATTGATTAATCCATACCTACATGGTATTTGATGCTATATGATACCATCACATAGGGATACAAGTTTCTCCAAACTGTACGTGTCTAGTCATTTTAAATGCAGAAATGAGGTAATTATAGCCAGAAGTATTCATTAAAATTTGAAAGTAGATAAATAAAAGGGAATGTTACTATCTAGTCATTAAAATTCTACAAATAAAATGTAGAAAAAAGACATAACAAAATCCACACCCTTCCTATTATCTACCTCCTTTTCTCTTCTTATGAGTCAGACGTGACCTCTCTAGAGAATAGTTATTTCTTACTTCTAGGATCAAGGTGGAGCAGGTTGTGGGGGAGCCATGTGTCCACCTGGGAGAGGGTCACAGTCCCTGAAGCAGAAGGTGTGGTTCCATCACCTATAATTTTCATCAGAAAACTAACTTGAAGTCTACAGATTAGACCCTGTTTTTGGGTAACAGGAAGGGAGGGACTCCTATCAAGATTAAAGAACAATGTATAATTCTTAAAAAGTTAAAAGGAATGAAGATCACAAGTGTGGTGCGACTTTCTATATGTCAGTGTTGTTTGAAGCCTGAGAAAGGGGGCAGGGAATGGGGGGTTGAGGCCGCTCATTGTTAACAAATTCCTCAGTGAAACAGGAAAAGACAGGTTAATGGTTAGTTGTCTCTGTGTGGGTGGTTGCAGGTGGAAGGGCAAAGCGGGGCGATGGTAGGATTTCAACATCGGCAGAAAAACACAGGCCACATGAGCTCGCCTTGGACCAGCTGATTCCCCCAGTAAATTCACCAGGGAAAAGGGATTTAGAGGCAAGATCTCATTACTAATTTTGTTTGAAACCCACCTGTGAACATAGCAAAAGAAATAGTCCTTGGGATTTGGAGGTGGGGGTGGGGGGGTGGATGTGTGCTCAGGTGTAGACAGTTCTTAATGTAATCGGCTGCTTAACTTTGGGACTTCTGATAAAACTCAAGGAGTTCTTCCACATAAAGTGAATATGAATACAGCTGGAAACCCAAACACAAGGCTGCTGATGGCTACCCCTGTTCAGCTGATGTGGGTCACTAGCAAGCAAACGAAACTGAATGATGAAACAGGGTAATCTATCTAAGGAGGCAAATAAACTCAAGGAGTTATTTCCCCCACGCTGACTGTATTTATATGCAGGGTCATGTACCTGTTAGACTTTGGTAAATTAAATTTATCCACTTGGTGTTATCTGAATAGTTCAGTGGTCCTTAGTTCCAAGTGAGGTTCGATCAAGAAGTTCAATCATGTCACAGAGGAGTGATGCTTTCAACTTCTGTCTCAGGGTCACTCATATGCTGTCATCAAGGTATTGGCAGAAACTTCCACCATGTCCAGTCTTGGGTGGAAAAAGGTCTGCTCCCAATGTCACTCATGGGTTTATTGGAAGACTCAAGTCCTCATAGGGTGGTGACTAAGGGGCTCAGTTCCTCACTAGTTGTTGGTTAGAGATCATCTTCCATTCTTTGTCATATGGGCCTTTTTGTAAGGGAGCTTACCTCATGACAGCTTGCTTATCCAGAGCAAAAAAGTGAGAAGAGCAATACAGGGTACATAAAGACAAGATGAAAGTCACCATCTATCATAATCTAATCTTAGACACAGCCTCTCAATCATTAAATTACTAATTCCACCCCTTACTCAGGAATGGTGCCATTTATAAGAGCGTCAATACCAAGAGATAGGATCATTGTGGCCCATCTTGGAGATTGGCTCCCAAAGGGAGTCACTGAAGTAGACCTTCATTCATTTGTGACTAGAGAGATGGAAAGATGTGATGAGCAGGACTGGGCAGTCATTTTACCCTGGTGGAGGGGGAGCTGGAGTTCCCAGAAACCGTGGCCTAGAGCCTGAGGATGGCACCAACATTAATGGACAGAAAGAAGAAGACTCAGAAGAACCAGGTCCTTAATGACATGATTGAACTGTTTGATCGAACCTCACTTGAAACTAAGGACCACTGAACTATTCAGATAACACCAAGCTGAAAACATGCCACAATTGATCCCTCACCCACAGAACCTGTAAGACAATAAATGTTTGTTGTTTTAGCCAATAAGTTTGAGAGTAATAGTGATGCAACAATAGATAGACAGTACACTCCCACAGAGGAGAAAGAATGCTTCTGTTGCCCAGACATTTCAACTAATGCATCCTTGATTCTCATTGGTTCTGGGTGCTATACATACATCTTCAGGAAAATTGTCACAAGTCAGAGATAATCATTTCTGAGACCTGGTTATATAATCATAGAAGCGGGCCTCCAGCTGTTTTATTTCCTAGCTGTGCACTTGGGGCCACCAACTTAACTATTCTTAACCTCACCTTGCTCAGCTGTGCAATGGTATAGGGCCTTGAACTCTGTCTCCCAAAGAGATAGGACCAGCTCTAACCGCTGGTACTGGTGAATATAACTTTATTTGGAAACAGGGCTTCTGCAGATATAATTAAGATGAGGGTCTCCAGATGAGAGAGTTCATTCTGGATTTACACCAGACCTTTCATCTGTGACTCTTGTCTTTGTGAGAGAAAGTAGATGTGAGATACACAGATGCAGAAGAGACTTAGAGCAGAGAAAGCACCGAAGATGGACTGGAGAAAACCACAAGCCAAGAACACCAAGGATGGCCAGCTGCCACCCATGGCCGGGAGAAGGCATGGAAGGGCTTCTCCCTCAGAATCCCCAGAAGAAAGCCACGCTGCTGACACACTTAATTTCAAGACTCCTGTCCACCTGGACTATGAGAAAATAAGTATCTCTTGCTTGAAGCCACTCAGTTGGTGGTACCTTTCTAAGGCAGCCCTAGAAAACTAATCTGAATGGTTAATAACGGTCCCTACTTTGTAAGCTTATGGACACAGAGGTCTCTATAAATGTAATGACCTAATGATCAGTATGCTGCTGGTTAATTATCCCTCCCTCTGATGATATGAAGTTGCCAGGGAGGAACTTCATTGCCAAAGGCTGTCAGAGTTTAAATCTGATGGATTGGGGTGGAACACCAAGTTTGAAAGCAGTTTGAGTGAAAATGAAGACTTGATGAGATGTGGGTCAGGTGAGAGAGAATGACAGACAGAGAACACGCACAGTTGTCCAGGATACTGTAGGTTCACAATACATGCTTTTGATCCCGATGAACTGTATTTTTGGTCTTCCTTCGCTGACTCATTCTGCCTGGCTCCAGGCTGCCCCACCAATCACTGGCACTTCAGTGAAATATATTCACAGAATAGATATGAAAAAATGCTCAATCAATTCCCCTTTACTTGCTGTTCTGGGAAGAGTAGCAGAGAAGGAAGTCAAATTGAAGGTTCACATTGAATCCACAGCTTCTCTTGGGCAGTTGACAAGAAATATGTCCATTTCACATTTATCCTTAAATTCTTTAGCCATCTCTCAGTGTCTTAAGGACAGGCTCCATGTTCTTGTGGTCTGGACCACCTTCTCACCGGCCCCATCCCCCATTACCCTCTCTTATATTTTAGTTTCCACAGCATGGCATTACCTGTCCTGACAGAAATGGGCTCTGCCTTTTCACAGATTGTGCCTTAGTTCCTATGATTGCCAACAACTAGAATTTTCTTCCTCACTAACTTTTTATACCAGCCTGTCTTTTTTCTCTCTCTCTCCTTTTCTAACATTTATTTTCATGTCTTTCTCTCCCTCTCTCTTTTTTTAAATTTTTTTTAAAGATTTTATTTATTTGACAGAGACCACAAGTAGGCAGAGAGGCAGGCAGAGAGAGAGAGAGAGGAGGAAGCAGGCACCCCGCTGAGCAGAGAGTCCAAAATGGGGCTCAATCCCAGGACCCTGGGATCACGACCTGAGCCGAAGGCAGCGGCCTAACCCACTGAGCCACCCAGGCGCTCCTCTCTCTTTTTTTTTTTAACATTTATTTTCATCCTTCACTCCCTGCCTCCAAATCTTTGGCAGTCACTGATCTTTTGACTGTCTCCATAGTTTTGCCTCCACATTCCAGAATGTTCTATAGCAGGAATCATGCATTATGTAACCTTTTCAAATTGGCTTCTTTCACTTAGCTGTATGCATTTAAGTCTCCTCCATGTTTTTACATAGCTTGATAGCTCATTTCTTTTTTTTTTAAATTATTTTAAAGATTTTTACTTATTTATTTTGACAGACAGAGATTACAAGCAGGCAGAGAGGCAGGCAGAGAGAGAGGAGGGGAAGCAGGCTCCCCACTGAGCAGAGAGCCCGATGCAGGGCTCGGTACCAGGACCCTGGGATCATGACCTGAGCCGAAGACAGAGGCCTTAACCCACTGAGCCACCCAGGCGCCCCAGCTCATTTCTTTTTATTGCTAAATAATGTCCCATTATAGAGATGTGCCACAGTCATTTAACCATCTACCTACTGGAGGACATCTCAATCGATTCTATGTTTTAGCAGGTATGAATAAAATGTTGCTATAAATATTTGTGTGCAGGTTTTTTAGGTGGACATAAGTTCTCAATGGTTTGTCTTTTAAAATTCAGCTCAGATACCTGGAAGAAGTTCCAGGAAGAACTGCCTGATTTCTGCAGGCTGGGAACATGGCTCTGCACAGTGTTCCCAGGGAGGTGTAGAACCTCTCTCACCACAGCACTTGTAGGAATGCGTTGCATTATTTGCCTGCCAGGGACCCCAGTTAGATGGTGAGCTCTGAAGTGGAAAGGCCATTCAGGTCATTTTCAACAACATCTAGATTAAGAGGTCAAAATAGATGTGTTGGACGAAAGTTTGGCCTGAGTTTTTATTCCCAGAATTCAGCCCAGAAGCTTCTGTCTAGTGCCTTTGAATAGTCAATCCTTGAAAGTATGGTCCGAGAGGTCTCTGCTGAGTTATGTCTTCTGGGTCACATCTAAGTGTGGTATTGATCCTTGGTGAGGAAAGGCAGGACTACACCACTTGATGAGTTCACAAATGAGGGGAATTGTGAATGAGCTCTCGTCCTCTACTAGGAATAAACACTGTTAGTTGTCCTCAGGGCAAGTTAGCCCATTAGGGTTCTGGGAAGGTTAGAGGAGCTGCAGAAAAGAAAAAGAAAAATGCAAATGAATCAATCAGGAAAACACTGTATAGATGTTGGGATGTAACACAAATTTGCCCCTGAGTTTCCTGATAGCCTGTGCAAAGAGGGAAACATGATGAATTAGAGTCCATAATGGTCATCAGATTAAAGGAGGAAAGAATGTCCTCGCTAACTAGGTCTTCATAAAAGGATCTATGGCATGACAAAGTGCCCTTAGTCTAACACCAAGAAACCACCTGGTGTTTGCCCTATTATCCCTAAGCCTAGGTAGATGAGAGGATACTGCACAGAATCTGTCTTTGGAAACATAGTCCATGTCTATAGGGACAAAGTGGTAATAATGTAAGTATCTCAGGCAAAACAGCCTGGCTCCATTGAACCCTCAGCTCCCCACTGCATCTGGACCCCATCACATTGGAAGGTGCCGGAATGCTTTGACTCTATTGCAGCACTGGGGGTGGCCAGCAGGAGGAGCTTGGGCAAGCCATGTTGTAGACCTTCTGTCATTGGTCAAGGGGGTCAACCAAACACAGTGCTGTCTGCTTCCTGGGCTCTGGAATAATCAAACACACATGTTTGGAGCTCAATTGATCAGGAAATGAAGATGGAGGGTTCCATAGATTGATTCACTTTATGGGCAAAATTATGTAGCAGCAGGGGTGGGGTAAGGGAGAGCAAGATGGGTCCCAAGAGTACATTTTGTAAGGAGCAAAAAGATAAGAGTGAGAGAGAGAGAGAGTGAGTGTTATCACCCTGAGCTGTACTCTGTGCTAGTTGTATGCTCAAATCTATCCTTAAGTCTATCCCTCTATCATCCATATCTGTATCTATAAATCTATTCTCTATCTATCCATCCATCCATCCATACATCCATCCATCATCTATCTATATTATCTAATTAAATACTAACAACAATATAAGGTGGATTCTTTCTTTCACAGATAGGGGGCAAGCTTGGAGTGGTGAGGACCACACAGTTAAGTGAAAGAATCAAAATAAACTTCCATCTGACTGACTCCATAATGTTCCTTAACTTTCCCTGCTCCGTCATCTCGTCTGTACCATTTAACATATTTTCATGGGTAGCGGTCTGCTATGCAACCACTGGACAAGTGGTTTTTGATAGAACTTTTTCATTAGAATACAGGTACTCCTCCTTGGTGAAACTTTGTGTTACTCTACTTTGCTTTTATGAAAGTCCTACCTTATGATCTGTTTTCACTAACTGAAAGAAATGCAAAGATTTCCACTTTCATGAAAAAAGGCAAAAAGCAAAATAACATTCAGCACTGGTTTTGCAGCCAGACATTTATGGAGACAGCTTACACCCCAAGCAGCAAGGGGGTGCTGCCCGACTTCTTCCCAGGGACCCACACTCCACATCTCAGCTTCAGTCCCCCAGAGCTGTGAACGGTGTCTGTGAGCATCTGTGCTTTCTCTCGATTTATTTTGTGCATCTATCAGCAAGGTGTGTCTTACGGTCTCAGGAAAGTCTAACAGGGGCGATTGGGGGGGGTCTGGGAAAGCTCAAATTTTTCCCCATAAAAATTAACGGTAATTGATTCTTTGCTTTATCCCATTTCAGCTTACGAAAGCTTTCCTACTATTGGATGGGGGGGGGGAACTTGCACTCAGAAGATTTTTTTATATTTTTCCCAATCACTCCCTATGAAATATTAATACCACAAAAGTACTGTCTACCTATTTAGGCATCATCTGGATACTCGTGTTTTAAACATAGAAAGAGTAAGATTTCCCCATCCCCCAAGAACTAATCTTAGCCCATTTGGGGATGATGTCACTCCCTCCCCATCCCTTGAAAATACATGCTAAGTCACAAGTGTACTATGAACACATGATCACTTAAGAAAACTGAAAATGTTTATAAATTTGAAATTATAGATCTATATTACTTTAAGATAAATAAAAAACAGTGGATCGAGGGAAGTTGTCCAAGCTCACAGAGGCAGGAAGGGCAGATCCAGGTATATAATAAAGCATCCTGACTCCCATTCGAGGCCCATGTGCTAACAGGTGATCAGTGAATGGACATTTCAATGCACCCTGGATCTTTCCCACATTGCCTCTCTGTACTTCATAAAGTAATAATACGTTGGAGAAACCAGAGTATGCCCAGTGGCAGTTGAAAGGCTGCAAGGCATCATTTGACCCCTCTCTTAGATATATATTTTGAGAAACAAAGTTATTATTTTCCTACTGCTGCTGTGACAAGTTACCACTTGCGGCTTCAACAACACACATCTATCTTGACAGTTTTGGAGGTCAGGACTCCAAAATGGGGTCTTACAAGGTTAAAATTGAGGTGTCAAAAAAAATTGAGGTGTCAAAGGGCTGGTTCCCTTCTGAAGGCTCTAGAGGAGAACCTGCACCCATCTTTCTGGACTCTAGGAAAAGAGACGTTCCCTCAAGTGTGGACCCACCCAGCAATCACAACACTCAGATCCCTGCTCTGATCACCGAGTCTCCATCCTTGACACTGCTTGCCCTTTCCCTTCTGAGGACCCTGTGATGACACTCAGCCCACCTCAGGAGTCCAGGACCGTGGCCCCATCTCAAGATCCTTGCCTTAATCACACAAAATGACCTTTGGCCATGTATGGTGTCACAGGTAGGGGAATTGGGATTTGGATAATGTTAGGGGTCCTTATTCTGCCCACCACACCAATCAGTGCATGCATAGGGTGACCACTGTGTCTTGGTTTGCCTGAGCTTATGCCAGGTTTAAAACCGAAAGCCCTGTACCCTGGGTATTCCCAGTCCCAGACAAGACTGGGAGAGTTCGTCATTCTAGATGTGGGAGGATCAGGTTTGAAAAAATGCACTTGTTGGAGTGGCTGGTGACTTGTGTTTTCCACTCTGACATGGAACTACATCAGCTCTCCAGTCCTGGCCCTGTTGGCCTCCACCTCACACTTTCTGATCTAGAAATAGCCAGCTTTTTGTAGCTCTTCCTATCTCTGGGTTTGGCGTACCAGCCCTCAACATGGTGTTTTCTACCTGCCCTCTCCCTTCAAATGGCCAGCTCCTGTTCTCTTCAAGGCTGCACAAAATGCATCCCAGCCCATGTTCTTATCAAGCATATATCAAGCCTTTATAGCTTTTATCAAGATATAACTGCAAATCTGCCTCCGAGATGATGAGTGATCCCTCTAACTCAAGGTCTAAGTCATATTCTTCTTTGTTGTTGGTTTGTATTGTGTGCTTCCTTGGCACCTAGATATGATTCAGAAAATGACTTCTGATCTGTACTGAAGAAAGGAGAAGTGCCCGGCTGGATGGGTGATAAGAGAGATGGATGGGTAGATGGGTGGAGGTGTGGACATAGGGATGGACGGCTAAGGATGTTCAATATATTGAAGGGCTATCTTGGATCCTAACAGCAACTAGGCAGAGAATAATTCATACTTAGTTCAAGTCACTATTGTATGTTATTCCAGATAGGGAGAAAGGAAAAGCAAAGCAAAGTGAAGCAAAACAAAGCAAGGAAGAGAAGAGGGAAGGAAAGGAAAGGAAAAGAAAGGAAAGGAAAGGAAAGGAAAGGAGAAAAGAAAAGAAAGAAAAAGAGAGAAAAGAAAAGAAATACGCACTGGTAGTCCCCAGCCTGGACTACATGTTCCCAAATAGTTCTAGATTCTAGAGGGGGGATTGTTCTGGAATTCCCAAGAAGAGATGTACAGGCCAAACATAGGCCATACCATTGGTCCTTCTTAATGATTATTGATGTAGCCCAGATCCACACGAGGAGGAAAATGTCTGTCATCACTTACTTTCAGAGTTCTCAGTTGATGTTTGTGAACCCCAAATAAAAAGCTGGTTCTCTTTCTGTTCTTCTCACATGCTGGGCAGGTGTCTCACATTTTGGGGAGGCTGGCAGTGAGGTACTATGTGCTTCTTGGCAAAGGCACTTCTGAGCTCAGCCTCTGTCCAAATTGGAAAGACTGAGGATTAGAGATCAATGGGCCTAGTTATCAAGTGGGCCCCCCCTCACTCTGATACCATCTTGGAGAAAGGCATGTAGACTTGTGATTTTCCACTTGTCTAGCTAAGACTGAGCTCTGACTCTTGAATGCTTATGAGGAAATGCCCTACTATTTTGCAACGAACTTTTTCTTTTTGTCACAACCTCATCATTAGCAGAGAATTATTAGTAAAATACCTAAGGAATAGGGAGTCTAACACTGCCCACTTTTGACACAACAATCTTCTACCTCCTAAATAGCCTGGAACTCATTCAGTTGGGACCTCATCAATATCTTGGTGAGATCTGAACTCAAGGTCATCCAATATGGAATCCTGGTTGTTTGTAAGAGGTGGTACTCTAATGAATGTCAACTTTGCGGCACCAAGACCAGAACATCTGAGTTTCTCATAGTGTATGGGCTCTTCTTATGTATCCCCAAATCCAGCCCTGACAAAGCACGAGAAATAACACCCAGCTGGACTTCAGACAACACCCAGCTCAGCTCCATCCCATCACAGCTACATGCTTCTGATGGATTACCTCAGTTTCTCGGTACAACGAGATGAAGTTTAGTCCAGGTGGTCACCAAGGGTCTTTCCAATCCTGTCATTCTAGCATTCAGGCCTGCCTGGTTTTTTAAAGATTGCTGTGAATTACTTAGCACCCTAGCCCTTGCCTTGTCCAATAAATAAGGTCAAGAAATGCGATTCTTATACATCTGCAGTTAAGCATTAATGTAAATTGTCTGCGTGAATCCTGGCTTTGGTTATCCTGCGGATCAAACCATGCCCCCTGTATGCAGAGTAATGATTTGTTATGGAGGCCATATGTCCTGGGTTTCCTTGGACAGCCTTGATTTCAAATTTTCTGTCCCATCAACAGACCTTGTGTCAGATCATCTATCCCGTTTTTTGATTCCAAAAATATGGTCACCATATGGCCAATGCACCCACCATCGTGGCACAGAAAGTTTGACCTCATCCTCTTGCAGAGCTCGGCCTTCCCCCCCCCCACCCCCCCAGGCAGAGGAAGCTGCCTCTCTGGGCCCCTTC
This sequence comes from Meles meles, assembly GCF_922984935.1. Taxonomy (NCBI): domain Eukaryota; kingdom Metazoa; phylum Chordata; class Mammalia; order Carnivora; family Mustelidae; genus Meles; species Meles meles. Next base: position 144,694,067 of record NC_060071.1, on the reverse strand, counting down.
TCTCCTTGCTGCCCTGCCTCCATTCTAGCACTTTCCTGCCTGTATGCTGCCCTGGACACGGACTCCCAAAGAGCAAGAACCACATTGTTTCATCTATATATTCCCAGCACCAGTTCTGAATAAACTAGAAGCAAGTTTTCAGGGGTCTGTGACATTACACCACAGAAATCTTTCTGAAAAGTTGGGGGCATACATTTTTAAACTAAAATCTCTTTTAAAATCTCTTTTAAATAGAACTGGAGAAACTAGTACTGAAAAAACAAATCCTACTTCTTTTATTTTTTTTTCTTTCCTTTCCTTTTCTTTTCTTCCACTCAAATCATTCTTTCAGGCCCTTTAACAGATTTGAACTTGTAGATGCCATTTGCCAGAGAGGAGTACATCCTGGAAGTTGTACATCTTCTAGCTATGTGGGACTGGGTTCACCTGGGGCCATCAAACAGAGGCATCAGAAGAGAAACACCCACATTTTAAATCTGTCAGGAATGTTGAGAGTAGGTCTTGCAATCCTAGAATACTTTACAAACAAAAATCTGAATTACAGCTTTTTGTGAACCATATGGGGTCCCTGGGTGGCTCAGTCAGTTGAATCCGAGTCTTGGTTTCAGCTCAGGTCACTATCTCAGGGTTATGAGATTGAGCCCTGGGTCAGGCTCTGTGCTCAGTTCAGAATCTACTTTGAGATTCTTTCTCTTTTTCTGCCCCTTCCCCTGCCCATGCACACATGCTTGCTCTCTCTCTCTCTCTCTCTCTCTCGATAAAATAAGTACATAAAAAATGTTTCACTGGGTGTGATGCCAAAACAATGAACACTGTTATGCTGTAAATAAACAAATAAACAAATAAAAAAAATGTTTCATGAACTAGAGAAGGGAAAGGACTTGCTTGGGTGCATAGGGGAAGAAGTCCATCCTGTGACCCTTGGAAAGAAACAGCAGCCACCTAGCCTGCATTTCGGACGGTGGGATATTTCAGTACTAACTCTATTCTTAAGGTACTTTTCCCCTCCCGATCTCATTATCATGTGTATTTCCAAGTACCTTCTAAACCAGATTCAACCTGACTGCCATGCTTTGTCCAACGTGGTCAGTAACTTGTATTTAATTCCAGGTCAGTATTTATGTTCCACAGAACACCAATCACACCTCACACGCTCTGACCTCCATCTGCCAGGCTACCTCTCAACTCTTTAGAGCACTCCTGCATCAATACCCTTGATCCCAGTTCATCCAGAAATCCGTCTTTTATGCCAGTTATTTCAACTATTGCCAGTCCCTGAAGGTAGCTTATAGGTCTCCCTATAAGGTCTTCCTATAAGACTCCCTGAGTGTTTTTCTTCTTTCTAGGATGTGTTTCTGCCATGGGGGCCACCTTTGGAAACCCTGCATGTCTTTTAAAACCTTAGTTGTCTCTTTTACTGTGAAAGCTTCTCTCACCCAGTTAGTACCGATGATGATGATGATGATGAGGGTCATACTAATACCAGCAATAATAATGGTGGCAATGACAGGGCACACACGAGTTTGCAGACATTGTGTGATGGGCTGGATGCTAAGGACATCACACACGTTACACGATGCCACATTTACAGCAGAAACAGGAAAACAAAAACTCAAACTCAGAAAGACGTGGGGACCAAAATTAGGCACAAGGATGAATAGCTACCCTAGAGCAGAACCGGGCTTGGGACCCAGCTTCTGTCTGGCCGAGGCTACTCCCTACCTCACAGAACCCCACAGAACTCCCATTTACCGCATGTGCCTCCAGCACAGTCATCCCAAGCTTGGTGAGGAGCCTGAGTATGCTGAGGGCAGAGGCATTCCTCATTAGCCCTCCATGTGGCCCCTGACACAGGGTACCCATGCAAACAGAATTGGTTAAGAGAATGGGCACAAGATCTCTCCCTCCCGTGGCTTTATTTTTGCCAAGAGAAATCTTCCCAGGGAAATATATATGCCCCCCACCGCCAGCCCTGATCTGTGCACATATTCACAGTTCTCACTCCAAAGGGGTCACTGGGATCTCTAGGGACATATTAACCTGTGCCTTTCTTTTGGCTGGAGAACCCACCCTACTCTGAGCTGGTAGAGCAAGTCTGTGCTTCCTAGTGCCTGGGACCGTAACAGAGTCTGCAAACCTCACCTGTGCAGATGATTCAGTGACCAACAGTGAAAATATTGAGTCTAATTTAAAAAGAACAAGCAGAGAGGCGCCTGGGTGGCTCAGTGGGTTAAAGCCTCTGCCTTCAGCTCAGGTCATGATCCCAGGGTCCTGGGATCGAGCCCGGCATTGGGCTCTTGGCTCCACAGGGAGCCTGCTTCCTCCTCTCTCTCTGCCTGCCTCTCTGCCTACTTGTGATCTCTGTCTGCCAAATAAATAAACAAAAATCTAGGGACGCCTGGGTGGCTCAGTTGGTTAAGCGGCTGCCTTTGGCTCAGGTCATGATCCTAGCGTCCTGGGATCGAGTCCCATATCGGGCTCCTTGCTCGGCAGGGAGCCTGCTTCTCCCTCTGCCTCTGCCTACCTCTCTGCCTACTTGTGATCTTTCTCTCTCTGTCTCTCTCTCTCTGACAAATAAATAAATAAAATCTTTTAAAAAATAAATAAATAAATAAAAATCTAAAAAAAAAAAAAAGAACAAGCAGAGTCTGAGCTGAAAGAAGCAACTGTTTTACTGTTTGAATTAAGGGACAGTTTCACTGGTGTAGGGATGTTGTTCGCCCCCTTGCTTGAGATCAGCACTCAAAGATTCACCGAGAAGCCAACCTGATGGCCCAAGAAAACTCAGACAGTGAATGATTCAGCAAAACTTATACATCCATGAAAGAATGGGGAAAGTAGATCTCCTTTCAGTATGATTTATATCAGCAAATAAACCCAATTATTTTGAGTATGCAAACAGAGAAGCCCGACAGCTTTCTGCCTGTTTTGGAATGAGTGGTGTTTTACCCCAATACTGGGGCTTATCTGCTGACCTGAAAAGGTGATGTTAACAAACACATTCTGTTTCCTACACTCGACAAGCTTGCCCTTATGTCCCATATCTCACTCCACATCTTATTCGGTCCAGACAGATCAAGAGTAAGCAATAGTCCTGAAGACTTTCTTGGATCGGACTCATTTATGAATCACATCTCAGTGGTCCCTTTGGGCACATAAACAGTTCCAATCCCTGCCTCCTGACTGGTAGGTCTCTGCTCACAGCTTCCAGCTGTCCAAGGAGATACTTACCACCCTCCCCCCATTCAAGTTGCAACGCACCAGCTAGCTGCTTACTGTGTGCTCTGCTTGTGCTCAGAGACACGGAAGTCTTTGACTTTTACCATCTTAACTCATAGACGGACCCATAAATGTAATCTAACTTGAGGATATGGAAGGACTGGACAGCTGTGGGACGAAAGGGGCATGCGTAGATTCCCGGGTGGGCTTTACAGTTTCTCCTTAGCATTTCCGGAAGGAGGAAGTCTTCTGCCAGAAGGACTTAAGCAAGTCCTGTGGTCATAACTAAGCAGAGGAGGCCGTGGGGAAAAGGCCCAAAGGGACATGAATGTTCAAAGCTTTAAAGCAAATGTCTCACAAGAGATCTGAGAGACAGGAGAGCAGTGTAGACCAGAAGCGGAGAGGAAGGGTGGGATCCTAATCGTACTGTCTACACAGCCTTCACTGCACTGGATTACAAAAATGCTTAAACTATGATGGGGATTTGTTCTGCTCCGATCTCCAGTGCCTCCCGTAGAGCCTGGCCCAGACCAGGAGCTCAGTAACTACTAAATGGAAGAACACTTGCATAGATAGAAGGCACAGCTGGTCTTCTGCTGGCTGCCTTGCCTAATGCCTTCGAATCCTTCCATCCATCTGGTTCCAGTGAGAGACAAGATGAGGGTCCTCATGGCATGGGCCCCAGAGGGCTGCCCTGACCCAACTGCCCATCCTGACCCAATTGCCCACTGTTCATGCAAGAGCGACAGGTCCTGCTCTCAAACCCAGCTGCTTTATTTGTTCAGGGGGTCCGTGGGGTGTTGGGTTTGAGGAAATGTATTCCCAGTGGCGCAGAGCAGGTGCTGGGTAAGCAAGCCTTGTGGTGGTTTTCTCCTTCCAGGCACACTGCCCAGGCTGTGGCAGCCACCTATGGGAGAACTCACCGGAACGATGGGGAATTAGAGTCCGATGCCCTACTGCGGTGGGGACTCCCTCCTTGATTATGATGCTAATGACAAGTTTTTTCCTCTTTGTCAGAGGTATGCATCCATAAGGGCCTGGCATACACAGGACTGGCATACATGGGTATGGGTACAATGAGGCACAGTGCCTTTGCTCATAATGACATTTCCTTCCCACAGTAGCTTTATAGGCTGCAGCTAACCCCAGCCTCCTTTTAAAGACAATGACACTGAGGTCTTGAGAGGAAAGGCTTTGTCCCAGGCCACCCCCCTGCAAGGAGACTCCAAACTCCACAACTGTCCCACTAATATCTCTTGGCCTAAAGTTTATCTTTTAGGATATGTGAGAAATTATCCTGAAGTCTTAAGTAGAAATTATTACCCTCCTTGTATTTCTGCCTTAGCTGCCTACTATTTATGGTTCTTTCCGGTTTCTGACATGTACAAATACCATAGATTTTGATCGCAGGTGTTCAGTGATACAGGCCTGCAAAGATCCGGGATGCAGGTCTCCAGACGGACCTTGTTTGGCATGGCCTATGATACAGAAAAGCTCTTGGGAGAGTATCACTTGAAATTTTCCCAAGTGTTTCTGCGTGAAACAAACTGTTACGTATCTGTCCATCAGCCTGAGCATCTACACATCAGCACGGTGCATTCTCTTTAAAGGACAATTTTTTTTTTAAAGATTTTATTTATTTATTTGACAGAGAAAGAGATCACAAGTAGGCAGAGAGGCAGGCAGAGAGAGAGGAGGAAGCAGGCTCCCTGCAGAGCAGAGAGCCCGATGCGGGGCTCGATCCCAGGACCCTGAGATCATGACCCGAGCCGAAAGCAGCGGCTTAATCCACTGAGCCACCCAGGCGCCCCAGCACGGTGCATTCTCAACTGAGCAGAGGTTTTGTGTTTTGAATCTGTTCTGGCCGAAGGAAGGGTGGGTCTGATGTCAAAGGGGGAGTAAGTCTCGCTCTTACTCCACACCCCTGAGATGCTCTTCTCCTCAAACTCACATGTATACAAGGAGGAAAAGAAAATATTCTGGTCTAAGTTTGGTGAGACCAACTAAAAATATCTCACCAAACTTCTATCTAGGACAGATCTGGATGTTTCCAGTTTGGTTAAGAAATGCCCAAATTTGTCTTTCCCTGACTGACCTATTTCCCTTAGTAGTGTATCCTCTAGGTCTACCCCTGGGGCTGCTGGAGGGGAGCTGGGTGGGGAGGGGTAAAATAGACAGAGAGGTTGAAGAGTACATTGACCTCGATGAGCACTGAGCAAGGGACTGAATTGTGGAATCGTTATATGTACATCTGAAATTAATGTAACACTGTATGGTAATTATACTGCGATTTAAAGAAAAAAAAAAAGAGAAACAAGGACTGCTCACAGTTGGAATGCCAGGTTATCTCTCACTCTTGGGTTCCCATACTGAGGGGATAAATAAATAAGCACGACAATAAAACAGCTCATCGGAATGTAGACACCCAGGCAGCCTCACCTGCCACCTGTGACTCCTCACCTGTGACCCCACCACAGTCCGGGTCAGCCCCCTGTTTGCTTTGTGGCTTCTGGCTCCTCCTTTGGCCCCTCCAGATCTCACGTGGCTCTTCCGTAATGAGACCAGACTACCTTCGAGCTCAGGGTGGCTGATGTCTTCCATGGAATTGACCCGTATTGGGGGCATCGATTGCAATGATTTGATTTGATTCTTTTGGGTTCAAACCACCAGTAAGTACGCTGTAGAAATCCAGAGAATGGGCAAGAATCAAGAGCTGGGGCGCCTGGGTGGCTCAGTGGGTTAAGCCGCTGCCTTCGGCTCAGGTCATGATCTCGGGGTCCTGGGATCGAGTCCCGCATCGGGCTCTCTGCTGAGCAGAGCCTGCTTCCCTCTCTCTCTCTCTGCCTGCCTCTCTATCTACTTGTGATCTCTCTGTCAAATAAATAAATAAAATCTTTAAAAAAAAAAAAAAAAAAAAAAAGAATCAAGAGCTGGAGTGTCTTACGCATAACACAGAAATCCTTCCCTCTCTTTCTCTCTCTCTCAATTAAAATGAAAACATATCTTTATTAAACATAATGAAAATTAACCTAAAACAGAAGCACGTCCCTGAGAAAGGTGGAAAGTGAAAAACCTACTTACGATGCAACATTAATTGAAAAGAAAAGCCAGATATAAAATTGTTTATTCAGTGTGATCTCAAATATGTAACATAATATTTGCTGATAGAATGAAGTACATCAAGATGTTAATAGTTTTTATCCTCTGGGCGATGCAATCATGGATGATTTGCATTTTCCTCTTTATTCAGTATTTTCCAAATTTTCTACAATTGATGATGAATTCTCTGGTGAGTCTAAATAATATATTAATGTAACTTGTGTTAATATGTCATATATTAGTAACATATGAATGCAGAGCATACACCATTAATACACATTATTAATATATAATAGTGATATATGTTATATATAAATATACATATATATTCATTCTTCTCACACACACATGCGCACAGGTCATACAATGTCAACCTACTGTGCTGATTATCAAAAGTTCACCTGAAAATCCTGTTTTATAAATTTTTATGAATTTATGATTTTCCATGGAAAAACCCAAAGTGAAAGAAAGAGCGGTAGGAAGTCAGCCGTTCCTGCGACCCATGGTGAGTGCCCAGTTGTTTTTTAGGGCCTGACTCCCCCTCACGCTCGGCCTCCACTCCCCTCAGGCGCAGATCCAGGCGACTGCTCATGATCCCCACAGCCCAGCACTTCACTTCCCTCTTGCCCTGGGCTCCCCCGCTCTCCCTGGACCACACTGGCCACAGTCATGCGTTGGTCTTGGAAGCATGGGGCTTCAGTGACCGGCACCCCAATCGGTGGCAAGAGCTTCCGAATCGCAGGGAGGCCGGAGGCTGTGGTTCTGAAGGACACGTGTCCTTGGGGACATGGATGGTCCAAGGTGGCGGAGTGCACGCGGGGTGCGGAGCGGAGCGAGGAGAGTAGCTTGTGCCTCTCAGCAGGAGTTGCAAAGGGCGAGAAGCACCATGCCTTGCGGAGAGCCGTCCTCTGTGCGCTTCCTCTCCTGAGGGCAGCTGCATGGGTTTTCGAAGTGACCCCCGCAGGCTGAGAGCATCCAGTTAGTGTTCTGTCCGAGGTTCCATTAGGTGGGACCTGGAGGTGTGGCCACACCGGCCTCCCTCTGATCCCTGAGTCATGCCTCCAGGTCTGCAGGCCTGCGAGAGGAGCCCCGCTACAGCCAGCTGCCTTCTCCCTCCTACAGCCTCTGGCAGCCTGGGAGAGCTAGTCTGAAGAAGAGCCCTGAAACTTCCAGTTCATTGCTTACACTCCGGCTGGGTCGCACGGGGGTCCAGGGTTCCAAGAGCAGGTTGGCTCCCAGGAACCAGGGAAAGGTCTCTGGCGGTTATTGGCTCCAATGGAAGCATCCAGAAAGCATTGGAGGGGAAGCCCCAGCCCCCACAGCTAGCACGATCGCCTGGAGAACTTCTGTAGGAGCCGAGGCAGTGCGTGACGGCACCAGACCTCGCCCGGCCGGGCAGCCCTGGAAGCCTCCGCCATGCAATCCTGGTTTGAACTTCACTCTCCCTGCCTGGTTCCTATTAAGGCTGTGGGTTTCCAGGCCTTAATGGCAGAGCTCTGGCTTTGGGGCACGGGGGGGCCGCCAACCAGACTGTAAACTAATGAGAGCTTCCACACTCACCCTTTCTGGCCTGGACTCCAGGTTACTCACAAACTTCTCAAAAGTGAACAAACAAAAGCAAAAGCAAAACCCTTGGACAGCTCAAGGCTGGACGTATGCCCCCTTATTCAGGGACAGAAGTCAGGCAGATTGGAAGTCGCATGTGTTGGTAAACTTTGGCCTCCTTAGTTTTATGCTGCTAAAGTCATATTCAGGGGAGTCTTTAAGTCAAAGGCCCTGACTTTGGCATCTTGAGCAAATTTCAGGACTTGCCCTAAAAGTGAGGAGATGCACACCTTGTTGGGGAGGGTGGGGAAGTCGGGGAGGTTATTGTCTCCTCTCACAGAGCAGGATCTAGGCCAGGGAATGTCCTGAAACTCTGGCCAAGGAGAAGTTGGCCTGACATATTTAAGGTCCTTGGCCAGAAAGCCCTGGGCCAGCTCAGTTGGAAGGAGAGGCACCTGCCATCCTTCCCTCAAGTTCTCCAGCTTCTCCTCTAGGACTTAGCATTTTCTTATAAGCTCACCTCATCTGAGGGCCCCTCCAGCATCTGCAGGGACCACACCAAGGAGAGAAGGAAAGGTAAGATCTGAAGATGAGAAGCTGCATAAGGTGGTTTTCCATGTTTTCCAGACACCTGAGTTCATGTGACGTAGCAAGCACGGAGCTTGCAATACTTAGTGGCCTCTTTTGTTTGGATCACTTTGTGAGGGGCCCCTGAGGGGCAGGAAGATCTCAGCCCAGGCTTTCGAGTGAGTATACACCAGTCCACTCTTATTGTCTAATTCATTCATTTATTCACCTATTCATTTATGGGAAAACCTTTTTACAGTGTCTATTACATTTTAGGAACTGTGTGTTTGATGCTGTCTGTACTGAGGTAACCAAATCATGGTCCCCAACTAGATATATTTTGCCAACTCATGATGGACACAGCCCAGCTCTCCAAGATTAAATTTTAGTGAGACAAACACTATTAAAGAAGCAGGCAATCCTGTAGAGTGGCAGGTGTCATGGTAGAGAAAGTGTAGGGTGCTGTGTTGGAAGTTCCAGGATGATTTCCGGAAGTGATGTCTGAACTGATTTTGAAGGATGGATAGGAGTTCTCTAGGTGAAAAGTGACAGGATATTCCTGGTCAAAGAAATGGCATGTGCAAAGGCCCTATGGGATAGACAACATGGCCTACATGCAGAAATCGGCTGGAGCCTGAGGCCTGCTCACGGAGACAAGGTTGTGAAAGGAAGCAGGGGCTTGGTTGTGAGTGACCTTCCAACTTATGCTAAGGAGTTGGCCCTTTATCTCGATAGAAGGAGGATCCTGGTAAGTTGAACAAAGATGTCGCTGGGATCAGGTGCACAGTTTATCGTTCCCCCTCAACAAAATCATTTGGGAGGTACAGCCAGAGCCCCAGTGTTGATGATGGAGGGCATTCAGGAGATGTGGAAGAGTGACCATTGGTGGCACGTGGACTCAGGGGCTTACCAACCAGCAGCGGTGCAGGAGACCAGGCTTTCCACGATGCCTCCCATTCTCGAATGCCTGCGCCAGGGATGGCGGCTTCACCGAGGGGTGGATGGCCAGGCACCCCAGGCATGTGCTAAGTGAAATGCGGTCTTCCTTCACATGGGGACGCTGCTCTCCCCTCACCTACCCTGCCCCGAGCTGTGGCTGTCAGTTATACTGCCAGCGGGTCCCAAGAAGTCATTTGCACACTCCTGTGATCTGGATCACATCCATTGCTGCTTTCCCTTCACTTTGAGAATAAATGAAAAAAAAAATTGACTCCTCCGGATGCCAGATTTGTGTTCCTGTGTTAGGAGATTGTTTTTTCTTTTTTGCATCTGTGTGTACGTTAAACAGCGAGAAGAAAGTCGTGAAACTCAAGGAGTTTCCCCAAAAGTAAATCAATTTGCGGTTGAATGTGCTGTGGAATTTGTTTGCAAACCTACAAGAGCGAAGCGAGCTTAAAAAAGATGCAGTTGGATGAGCCTGCAAAGTTTTGGAAAGTTCTTTGAACACATGTAAACATGATATGTGTAAGCAAATGTTTAACTTGCCTTTTTTACTTCTACAAATTATATTATGAAATCAGACGTCTGTGACTTCTTAAGAATGTCAAATCAGTGTATTCCTTCAAAACAGATAATTGCCTAGCGCTGCTCAGCTTCCAGGCTTCGGGGCTGGGGAAGGCTGGGTTTCCAGCCTGACAATGAATAGAAGCTTGTTCCAGAAGTTGATTTACATAATGCAAGCAGAGGGACAGGCTTGTCCATCAGCAATTGGGCCTGCTGGACACAGACAAACTGCCCTCCGGAGAAGGAGGAAGAGCCACACTCTCTGCGATTCCTCTTCCCAAGGCCCTCAGAGCCATGCATGATTCTGTTCCCCGCCTGGCCCTCAGCTGGAGACACCAGCTCCCCAGTCTCTCCCGGGGAAGGATGGTGCAAAATGTATTTGATCTGATAGTTGTATCAGCACCGCTTCAATACTCTGCTCTCTGAGAACCAGGATTGGAACAGCTAGAATTAAACTGCCCTTCTGGTGCCAAAAGAGATGGAATTTGCCAGATTAGTATTTATGAGCACCGCTCACGTGTGGCCGAGGTCATCTGATATGGTGACTCTTGCATTGTTCCTGGTAGAGTGCATCACAGTGGTTCTGAGGCAGAGATGGGGAAGATACACTGTATATGTCAATATTGCTAGCTCATACATACAATTAGGATGTTATTACTAGACACTTCTATTAACATTGCAGCCAGACCTGGAAAGCAATCCTCTGAAACCCTTGCAGGACGTTTCAAAGAACACACAGCCCCACTGAAAGCAATGGAAGTATTGTCTGGCCTCCCCTCAAGGGTCTCTTCTTGACCCCTCCAAGCCCGGCCTCATTCCCCCTTTCTGCTCACAGCAACACATGTGCATTTCCAGGGCAGAAAGGACCACATAGTGCTTAATATGCAAGTAGGCATTGATTTGATTCCTTGGGTGCAAAACAATGTCAATGGGACCATTATAATGCATATGCTACCGCCCATGAGCCCAATTAAATCAAAGGGTTATTGTTATCTTGCATTATCCGTAGCAGATGTATGTATGATAGATTATTGGGGATGCAATTTGCAGTGTCGTGCATTATTTATTCCCAATTTATTAAGCTGTTTGTTGTTGTTGCTTTACAGAGGCTGTTGTACTTTGAAAGTAAGCGCACATTAAAGAAATATGTATCTCGTCTTGATTTGGAAATTAAAAAACCACAGAGCTGTCATTTTCCACACGTCAAAGGTCTGAGGGGGTGATCTACAGGCTCTTTGGGATGGAGTAAATATCACTGCCACCTATTAAGTGTCTTTTGGATGACAATTTTTGTTCCAGGCAGTTGACTCAGCCCTTCATCAAATAGGGATAAAGCTAACGCTTAGTAAATGTTGAAGGCACAAGCCTAGTTAGGCACAGGCTCTGACCTCAAGGAGCTCAAACTCGTTGTCTCTTATCTGAGCCCTCTCTCCCTCCCACTCTTTCTCTCTCTCTCTCTCTCTCTCCCAGGCACATAGCCAGTGAGGAATTTATGAATATCCTTGGTTTATTCATTAGGTCTTCTGATACACTGAAAAGAAAAGTGACTAAGCCAAGGTCACTCAAACTAGTGAACAGAAGAGATGGGGGAAGAAGCCAGAGTTCAGTAACCCCAACTTTGCCAACTTTATACGTTGCTTCCCTAAGATAGAAAATGCAAGTAAATTGATGATATGGCTATCGGTCTCCACAGCTCTCTGAGAGTGATGAACACTACATTCAGAGAATAAGGGTCATGACTGCATGTCTTTTGTATACAGACCCCCACTCTTTAGTCAATGGGAGATGGTAAACGGATGATATTTGAGTTGCTGGAATTTTGGATGTCTTAGCCACCTTTCTCTCTTGAGGAGATCTGCCCCAGTTTGGCAGATTTGGGGATTCCAAGGGGGATGTTCATCTGTCTTTAATGAATATTCTTCCAACTTAAAAAGCAAAATTTATGAATGATCGAATAGACATGCAGGCTTGAGCTGGTATCTTTTATGAAGCAGTTTCTTCACCTCTCCAAGACTCAAATTTTATCTTGTTAAATAGGAATAATGGCAGCACCCACATTAGTAGGATTAAATGACAGTAAGTATGTGAACCCAGTAGTGCGGTCCACGCATTGACAGGTTAATTGATGATGAAGACGACGTTGCTCATGACGGAGAAGACACTTCCCTGTGCTTTGTCACTGGATTCACACACAGCTAAAAAAGTTCTCATTCTCCTATTTAAATTTCGGAGACCTTAACAGGATCCAAAAGAAACTTACCTAAGCTAGGAGAGAGTATATCCACAATCCAAGCCAGGTCTTTGGTCTCCAAGACAGTTCTGGTTTGGGAGAGCTGAGAGCAGACAAGACACTTCCTCCCAGTTTCCCACCCAAGGAAGTCAGGTTGGCAGCTGGGAACTTGCCATGGTGGAAGTATTAATGCCATAGAAAGAGGCTGTTTCTCCCCAGAGAGCCAGAAGTTAAACTTTATAGGCCTACCTTTGCCCTTCTACTCCTAGTCTTCATGTGGGATCGAATGAAAACAGCATAGAGTGTCCTCATTACAGAGTGACTTTTTTTGGTTTGTTTGTTTTTGTTTTTGTTTTAAGTAGACTCCATGATCAGCATGGAACCCAACACAGGGCTCAAACTCAGGACTATGAGATCAAGACCTGAGCTGAGATCAAGAGTCAGACACTTAACCAAATGAGCCACCAAGGCACCTCTACAGGGTTCTAAAGGGAGTTAGTCTCAACTCTTTTGGGAAGTCTCAGCAGGCATTATCCAGTAAGTAGGTTCAAGGAGATTTTTTTTCTTTTTTTTTCTTTTTTCTTTTTTTTTTAAATTATTTTATTTATTTTTTTTAATTTGTTTATTTACAGCATAACAGTGTTCATTGTTTTGGCATCACACCCAGTGCTCCATGCAGTATGTGCCCTCCCTATTACCCACCACCTGGTTCAAGGAGATTTTGAGATAAGTTGTCTCCCAAGGGCACTTCTTCAAGTTGTGACTGCAAGCCCCTGGACAGCAATGGTCATTGGCACAGACCATTCTTAAAATTCTAGGAATTGGGCTCAGGTGAACAGAGTCACTCCCAGGAGAAGTCCTTAGTGTAAGTCTTCAGAAATGTGTCCCTGGCTGGAACCAGGTCACAGCATCCAGACAACGAAAGAAATAAGTTTATTTTCAGATGACATCTTGTGGGCCTGTCAGCTCAGATCAGAATAGACCTCTGCCACCGTGTCAAAGAAGGTGGGGGATTGGGAAACATGTAGCCAGTGTCAATGGTGTATCCATGAACTCCCCCCCCCTTTTTTTTAATCATCAGAATCACTAACCACTGCTCTAAGTCACAAGAATGGGGTCAACTTTTGTCAACCTTATTGGATCTACAGTGCCTAAGTCAAGCAAAGAGCATCAAATGTGAACCTGGAACAAAATCATATAGAAAAAAATATACTCACATATTATATGCTCATGATATATTGAGAAGAAACAACAATAAAAACAAAGAAACCAGAAAGTCCCATCCATTTAGGTTGGAGGCTCAGGGGATGTACCAGAAGCCTTTGGGTGGCTTGCATTATCCCTTTCCCAAGAATCCCAAACAGCTACCAGAAGATTTTTGTGGTTTTGTCTGTCTTCTCCAGTACAAAACACCCTCCACACACACGTATTTTCTCCAAATGACAGGATCACGATTTCTGAAGAACAACAAATGCTAGGTACACGGTCTGACAAAAACAAGTCTTAAGAATAATTCCATGTCAAGAGGCAGGGTAGGGGACGGTTTTGATCCTGTAATTAATAGAATGGCAGAAAGCGCTTCCTTTTCCTAAGACCATGGGGCAGAAATGCTGACACTAAACTGTTGTGGAAATAACCAAACCAAGCAGTTGGGGCACAGGGCCTCTCTATGGACTGCACAGAGTTCTAACACTCACGTCCACCTCATAACTGAATGGAATCCAGGCAAACCATCTTCTTCCCCTGCTTTCCTCATTACCACCATCATCCTCACCACCACCATCATCATTTGACCTTCAGCATCTCATCAAGAGGTGTTTTTTCATAGAAGCCCCAGTAGAAGACTTTCCTTTCTTTGGTCCACTAGCCACGGCTCACCGATCTTCTAACATCCCCTTCTGGAAAGCTAGTAAAAAGAAGCCACTCCTATCCATTCTCCCAAAGGCCAAACTTAAAAGAGGACACATTTCTCGGAAGTCACTAGAACCCTTGAATCAAGGAAGGAGAACCTACTTTGCCTCCAAGAAAAATGTGTGCCATGTTCCTCCTGCCATGTTCTTCTCCTGCACCATTACATCCAGTCACGCAAATACAGATTTACACATGACTTAAAACACGGCCTATCTGCCCAGTGCACTTTAATGGAGAATTAACACTGTAGATAGAGCCGAGGCATTCCCAGTGCAGTTAAAAAAAGAATTCTGTGGTTTGGTTCTGCCGAGGCGATATTGCTCAACAGTTAATGTAATCATATTACAAGCGCCTGTATTAAAATCATATGCAAGATGAAAATCAGTCTGAACAGCAGCAACCAGGAAAAGACAAAGAAAGATCTGTGAGTTGTCATAATCCGTAAAGAAACTTTAATAGGAAAAATATACTGACACGTACACACGCACACACGTACATGGAGAGAAGAACCAATAAAGCTTCCAAGGGCATTTACAAATGCACAAGCGGATTGCTGGGAAATCCTCTCTTCATATACATTCCTCCTGAAGAATGCTGAGATCCCTGGATGTGAACGATAGTGTGCTGAACAGAGATGGCCACCTAAGACCTCACCTGGACCCGGGCAAAACCAAGTCTAGCTTGATACATTGGGATATTGTGCATTCATTCATTAGCTGGGGTTTTGCCAGGCAGGATCTGGCAGGTAGCCACTTGAAAGCCAACGGCTTTCCTGGTGTGGTCCTGGTTTTTGTTGGCAGGTTAACTCTGCTATTTTATACACTCCTGCGGTAGGGATTAAGTCTATCAAAACTTCAAGATTTCTTATAATATTAGACATGCAGACACAAAGCCTCCTACAATCGCCCTCTTCTCCCTCCTCAATGCAAAGGAAAATCAGACTTTCTTTTTTTTTTTTTAATGTGTAGTACCTGGAATCTACTTCAAACACTTTTATGGAACCAGAAGCATCGAACGTAAGGTTTTCTCAGCAGGACTTTACACAAACCTGAAACCCTGCCTGGGTTTTCCATTTCCCCTCAAGGAAAGAGTTTGTAAAGGGGCCAGGAGAGGATCCACAGTACATCACAGTTTGTGAGCAAGTTAAACACAGGAAATACCCAGAGATGAAGATTAGAAGACACCAAGAAAGTTCAAAGGCCTAAGACTTGTCACAGCCGAGTAAGATTTGTCACAGAGCTCAGCGGGGACCTGTGGAAAGGGCACCAGGGGTAGCAGGACAATCATCTGTGGATTATTTATTTTGCTGTTTACTTTGTGGAAGGGTGTCCTTTACACCACTCACCCTACAAGGTCAGTAAGATGAAATCTACGGAAGACCATCCTGGCTGGAATGGGGCAGACCTGTTTCAGAACAAAGCTCGGTGCCTTTAAGCCTTTAAGCACATGGTCAACCTTGGAAAGAGAAGAATGGCCCGATATGAAATAAAACCTGAAAATGTTTTACATAGCAAACTTAGGAGAGAGTGACTTGACTGTACCACAAAAAAACAAAACAAAAACAAAAACAAAAAACCTTCTTAGTGGACACCAAAGAAGTGTTTTCCTTAAATGACCACAATTGATTGCTTCCACCACTTTGGAAATTTTCTTTCTTTCTTCTTTTTTTCTTTTAGTTTTTTCAGTCTAAAATTTTCTTTGCGGTTAGAAGGACATATCCACCTGTATTTTCTTATTCCATGTGATACACTATGATGATGGATATTATGACTATAATTTTGTCTCTAGAATTCTTATAACAGGGCAGTGAGTGTGTTGACATCATCATTCTGGTTAATGTAGATTTGGAAATGGTTTTAATTAATGGATTTAGCTACTGCAGAGTCAGCAAAAGCAGAGCCTTTTTTGATGTGTGCATGTGTGTGCATGCGTGTGTGTGTATGTGTAGCGGGGAGGTGAACATTTCATCTGTGGCAATGGCTTTCTGGATTTTATTATTTTCTCTCCCATTATACACTTCTCAGTATTTGGTCTGGCTTCTCTTTAAAAAAATGTAGTTACTTCCTCTCAAATGACGTAATCTTATGAAAAACCAAAGCTTTGCAAACTTGCATTTAGCAAGGGAATTCCCAGTATTTATATGCCTGTTAACATGAATATAAAAAGAAGGCAGATTAACCAGGCAACTGCAGCTCACATTCTGTGTGTTGTTGTTTTTTTTTTTTCCTTCTTGCCTTTCTTCTTGCCCTGTCTTTCTTCTTTCTTCTTTCTAAAAATATTTTGAAGTGTTTTCCATGAGCCAAGTATTTAATGTAGTGGAAGTAGAAGCTGACCAGTAACTGACCTAATAGCAGGGGGTGATAAGTCATTAATATAAGACGATTAAGAAAAGACACGTGCACACAGGAAGAGGCACAGACTGGATTCCCTAGGAGCTTAAATGAGAGTCTATTCATTCTGGCTGCAGTCTGCAGCTGGAGCAAGGAAGGGCCACAACACTCTTCCTAGCAGAGTCGATATTCGTATTGTCTTTTTTTTTTTTTTTATTTGACAGAGAGAGAGATCACAAGTAGGCAGAGATGCAGGCGGTGCGGGTGGGGGGGGGAGGCAGACTCCCTGCTCAGCAGGGAGCCTGATGTGGGGCTTGATCCCAGGACCCTGAGATCATGACCTGAGCCAAAGGCAGAGGCTTAACCCACTGAGCCACCCAGGTGCCCCGATATTCATATTGTCTTAAAAGATCAGCTGATGATACCCAGGCAGCCTGAGAGGTGAGGTGAGCTGGATATCGTAAGGGCTCCAACATAAGCAAAATCTTTATATATATATATGAAGGACACTGGGCTTCTGGATCTCTGAGGGATTAGCAAGGATTGCAACAGATGGGGAAGGGGGGAGAGGAGATGTGAAGGGACCGGAGATGAAGAGGTCTGCAAGGCTTACTAAAGAGTTTGAACTGCATTCTTCAAACAGAGAGTATATCAGACTTCAAAGGAAAGAGAAGATGATGAGGAGCACAGTAAAACATGCACATTCTGGAACCTGATCATCTGAGTTTGTATTACAATTATGTCATTGGCGGGAGGTATGATTACTTGAGTTTATGACTCCATGTGAGTAAAGGTTTGCTCAGCTATGCAGTGGTGAGGATTGTACGGTGAACTCCTAGCTTCAGGTGTGGATGGAGTCAAGCAACCAATGTGTCCTCAGTAAATCTTTGATAACAAGGATGGTATGCGGAATAGTGAGAAGGCCATGAGTAGAGGAAATCATCCAGACCTTCTTTTGGAACCTGGTTTGGCCATTGATTAATCATGCAGCCCCAGGCAGGTGCCCTCACCATATGGTTGCTGCTCTTGGATACTTCCTCTGTCTGACTGAGGTGACGGCAGTCCCCACAGGAGGATGAAAGAACCAAATGAGATAAAATTCAGGCACTTTGGTATGAATTCTGGCACATAGTAGGGCATTAATACCTCAGTCTTCTCTCCGTTGACATAAAAGATTGGTACCAAGGAAATATCACTTGTCCTTCTGGACTCTTGAGAAGGTTCAGTGCCCCACCTGTTGAATATAATACAGATATACTAAAGTTGGATGTAGAGAATAGAGACTCCTCATAGAAAAAGAAAAAACTCATAAAGTCACTTGATTTTGTCTCTCAGTATAAATTCAGTGAGCCTCAAAGACCTCTCAACCAGAGTTCTTTGAAAAACAGCCTCATGAGAAAGTTCTGGGATCTAAGGTAGAGTACAGTGACTATAGTTAACAATATTGCATTGCATGATTCAAAGCGGCTAAAAGAATAGATCTTACTGGTTTGCACAGCATGCCTGCACACAACACAACAGCAACAGCTAACAACAGGAACCGAGTGAGGTGATGGATGTCTTCACCTCATTGTCCAAATCATTCTGCAATGTAGGTAATCAAATCACCGTGTTGTACACCTTAACCCGACCCAAGGTTACATGTCAATTATCTTTCAATAACTGAAAAACAAAGAAAAAGAAATTCTGTGACGATTTGCCTGTGGTAGCCCAATATTGACAGAGATGTCTTCTTGGTTTTTCCTAAAATATTGGCCTATCTACCATAACCTTTCATCCCCTGCAAGATGACTTACCTTAAGAAATTAATATTCACTCTATCATGTCATCAGTCCAAATGACCTTTCTAAAATGTAGCATGACTGTATTATGCTCTTACTCTCAGACTTTGAATGACTCCCTATGCCCTCCAGAATAAGGTTAGCCTTTCGGCATACACTTTAGGTCCTTCATATCCTGTCCCCTTCCATGCCTCTAGATCTCCTCCTAACCCTTCCTGATTTACGTCATGTCTTCCTACTTACAGATACTTACCTAGGCCCTTCTGCAACATTTTTATTTTGTTCCCAAGCTGATCGTTGCTCCCAAATAAATTCCTCCATTTACTCACCTGGAAAACTCCTACTTACTCTTTAAAACCCAGCCCAGAAATTATGTCCTTCAGGAAGTGACCTTAAGCCTTATGAAAAATGTTCATTGCCTTTCCTCTGTAATAGTGGTTCACGTCATTCACAATTTAAGAAAGCTAAATCCTCTTCTGTAATAATATTTAAAAGAGAAAATCAAGGTGTGACAATATTATGAGGGCATTATTTATAAAATTTAAAGTACATATCATTGAAAAGAACAGCTAGGAAGGCAAAACATTATTCTCTGTAATTATCTATTCTCCATAATTATCATATACTATTTACTATTACTACTAGTAATTATCATTTACTACTAAAACCATATTCATCTACGATTTTGGTAAAAATTTCAGAAATTAAAAAAGGAAATATTGTGATTTAATAGCATCTCTAGTTTTCACTTAACACACATAAGAGGTACCTGAATGGCTTTTTCTCAATATTTGTGGAAAAAAAGAAACAATAATGTATAAGGAAATAGCAAAATAACAACAATAATAATAAAAATTATTGAGCACCTTCTAGATATCAGGCTCAACAATTCAGAACCACCAAAAGGTATATATTCTCTTCTTTTTTTTAAGATTTTATTTATTTATTTGACAGACAGAGATCACAAGTAGGCAGAGAGGCAGACAGAGAGAGGGGGGAAGCAGGCTCCCCGCTGAGCAGAAAGCCTGATGTGGGGCTCGATCCCAGGACCCTGAGATCATGACCTGAGCCAACGAAGGCAGAGGCTTAACCCACTGAGCCACCCAGGCACCCCTGTATATTCTCTTCTCCTCCAGGAAACCTGAGCGAGCTCTGGAAGATGATGCAGTTAGTGAATGGGGAAAGCAGGATCTCAGCCTCCGTTTGTCTGGCTGGAAGTGTAATGCACATTCCCTGATCCCATACTGTCTTTTCGAATCCAGCGTTGGTCATTTAAACTGCAAGTCACAAAGGTGGTCAGTGTTCTCCAGGCTCACGTGGGGTGAGCTCCTGTCTCAGTCCCCGGATAGCCTCTCTTCACCGTTTCCCCTGGGATATATTCTGTCCATGTCAAAAGTGCCACGGGATGCATGCAGTATGCCATGTGGAGGCCATGGAGAAGGCAGGCCCCTGCTCTTCCATAGGGCTGTTGGTTTGTTTGTGGGGGATGCAAAAGCCTGGGTGACTGTATTGGTCGGCTCCCATTATCTAACCAGTAGCCATCAACTGAGCAACGGCACACAAATGGGCAGCCTGACAGTTCTGTGGACAGAAGTCCCACACGAGTCTTCCGGAGCTAAAATCAATGTGTCAGGGGAGCTGTGCTGCTCTCTGAAGGCTCTGGGTGAAAATATGTTTTCTTGCCTTTTGTTTTGTTTTTAGAGGTCTCCCGTGCCCTCTCCCCATGTACCCTATCCTCTTTACTCAAAGCCAGCAGCACCGCACCCCTGTTCCTTCCTACCTGTCACCTCTTCCTCCCACCACACTCAGCTGGAACAGGTTAGTGGCTGTTAAGGACCCTTGTAATTACACTTAGGGCCCAACGAGATAATCCCAGATAATCTCTCTCCTCGTGTCAAGGTCTTTAACTTAATGACTCTGGCACAACCCCCTTTCCCATGAAAGGTAACATACTCAGATCCTGGAGGCTAAGACAGGGACATTTTAGGGAACCATGATTCTGGCAATCAGAGTTTGTCATAATGTGAAATCAGTGGCTCTCCCCAGGCATCTGTCTCTACCCGGGCAGTTGCCGCCCTGACCTCCTGGTCCCTGCAGAGCAGACAGACGGACTGTGGGCTGCATCTTGCTCCTTCGTACAAAGGCTGCCTTGCCAGGACTCAGATGCTGGATAAATGGCTCATGCTGACCCTTGGTTCAAGGATGACATTATTGTTCCCATCCCATTCAAACGTGTGCATTCTCAAGGTGTCTCCATTCTCAGATGATTCATCCTTGTCCAGGAATGGGAGTCCTCAGGTGCAGGAGAAATTCAGCTCTGCCAAGTCAGTCCGCCTGTGTGTGCATTCGAGGGGGCTTGAGGGGGCAGGACTAGCACAATGAACTCCAAGGACACGGCTCAGAACAGTCCTGCCAGCTGGGCACAGGTCTCTATGAGGGAACAAGGCCAAGGAGCACGTGTGTGCTGCTATTCCCGAGTCCCGTGAAAGGCTGCTTAAAGACTCGTGGTTTAAAGGGAGGAAGTCTGAGCACGGGGTTCGGGATCCTGCGTCACTTCGAGGCTCTGCTCCCTCACTCATCAATACAGAGAGCAGTACCTACCGATTGGCTGTGACAGATATTCGATAAATAACAAAGCTCTGAAAACGATGCCAGCGCCCTGCAAGCCAACCAAGAAATCGTGGCTATCTCACCTTTAATTTTTCCATTCTCCCGTTTTTGCACCCTTGTCTCCTAACTGGTGCAAAGCATGGGGATGTTGCACAAAGACAGAAAGCCTGACCTTGAGAAGCTAAGTCTTCACCGGTGGCCACAGGGCTGCACCGCAACAGTGGCATTGGAGTGTGACCACTGTTATCAACAGAGGTGAAACCCATTCCATCACGAGGACAGCCTTTGGCCTTCACCTTGGAGGACAGACCAGGGGAGGAAGAAAGGAAAAGGCCTTCCTGGCAGAAGGGAGAGGCCGAGCACGGGCTGAGATGACCAGCAGGGCCTGGGGTGTTCAAGAAAGATCTAAGAGTTTGTTGCCGACGTGCAGTTCCGCAGCCAATTCTGGTTCCCAAGTAAACCTGAAATGCCCGTCTGCCAATTCTCACCATTCCCCGAGACCCCAGATGAAGGGAAAATGCTCAGACCTTGTCATCGGGAGAGCAATTTTGCAGCTCTGAACAGAAGACATTCCTTGCTCTCAGGCTTTGTTAAGGTCCTATATGCCTCTGACATGGGTCACTTGTGCCATCTTTTATTATCTTGTCCACAGCCTTGAATGGTGCATACCATCCCCCTGATGTCATGGGACAAGATAAAGTTCCAGCACAGAGAGGTTGAGAAACTGGCCTGAGGTCACACAGCTAGAGGCATATTCTCACCAAGGTCAGCCTGATCCTCAATGTCGCATACTTTTTAGCCTTCTGCTCTCCAATATCTATCACCGTGGGATTTTCACCTGCCATCTCTACAACCAGGATCACTAGGCCCCCCCGGATTTCAGAAGCACGTGCTCCCCTGTGACTCCACAATGTGAATTTGATCCTACCTCATGTCAAGTACAAACCGCTGGGGAGTCACTTGACTAGAAGAGGCCCATTCTTTTTCAGACAAAGGATTTGGAATACTGGCAAAGCTGGTAGGAAATTCTGTGTGGAGCCCCTATAGCCAGCATTCAGTTTCTCCCTGATCTAGCCTTCGCCCTCTTCTGGGTCATGTCTCCACTGCTTTCTGCTTTTCCCACATGGGTCTCCATCCACATGGATCTTCTCCCCCTAGACGCACCCATAATCTCCTGCCCCATGTCTTCCTTCCCCTCAGTGTCTTTTCTGTAATGCACATGCCTTCTCTAATTCCATATTCCAAATTCCACCTGTTCGCTGAGGCCTCCTTTAAATGGCACCTCCTCTGGGAAGCCTTTCCTGATTTATCCTAAAGGGAGCAGGATTTCTCTATGTCACACATTGACAAACCATGGCCTGGAATCCAAGTCCACCTCACTGCCTGTTTTCATAAAAAACAATGTTTGTGAATAAAATCGATCAGAACACAGGAAGGCCCTTTCTTCTGTCTACAGCTGCTTTCATGCTACTATTGCAAAGTTAAGCAGTCGTGACAGACCATATGGCCGAAACCACTTACAAGTCTCTGACTCTTTTCGGGGGAAAAAAAATCACTAACCCCTGCTGCAAGCCATGACCCGAAAATCATTTTGTGAGTATTTTTTATGGCATGGGTTGAATACAGCTGTTGATAGCAGTGTGTGCCTGCATATGTGTGCATGTGTGTGTGTGTGTGTGTGTGTGTGTGTGTGACGAGACCACTCAACATTTGAGGAGGCTCAGCATCACTGATAAGCAGTACAATGACTATAGGATCTGACGTCATAAAGGCACATTTCCTGTGCAACCTCGGGAAAACTACTTAACCTCTCTGATCCTTATTTCCTCATCTGCACCAGCAGGGGTACCGCTATCATCCTCAGAAGACCGCTCTGAGGGGTAAATGAAGTCACGTGCTCTCTGTCCTCACACAACGTGTGACATGCAGTGGTTCTCCTCTACTGGTGTGGAAATGGGTTCCCCTCTCTCCTGCCTCTCATCCAGACCAAATTTACAGCTCGCTAATCCTGGAGTCCCAGCATCTCCTTGACATTGACATGAAATCCTTGATGTTGAACCTGAAATGGGAATGGGGTGGGCGATGGAGCAGAAGCCACCTTGGACTCAGCCCATCGACTCATCTCACAGAGTGAGCCTCCCGAAAGCTGGAAACTTCCCGTCATTAGGAGCCTGGGCTGGTTTCCAGCTGGTGCCCTGGAGAGGAGAGGCTTCTTATCCCATTACCAGCCTCCTAAGCCAGCCCGTCCCCCCAGGATTAAGATCTTATAAACATCAGCCAGTCCTCAGGGGTGATCTGCAAAGGGCTCCCCCATTGGTTCCAGATGGAGAAGAGACTGGTTTGGGGGAACAAATGTTAACTTTCTCTTTTCAGGAAGGAGAAAACAACACAACCACCAGGAACAACATGACCCAAAACGCCTCACACAAACCAAGTGATTTTCTTTCCCAAGACTCAGAGATCAAGAGTAATTTTTAGGGGGCTGTGGGTTGAGAGCGCAGCGATGTGTGCTTTGTTCCCCTCAGAGGTCCCCAGCAGGGCGGGCGTGGAGACGAGGGTGGGGCAGACTCTGGTGCTTTCGGGGGAAAACCTGCCATCATGGAGAGGAGGGGAGGGATGCCAACAACGAAGTGGCAACCTTTTTGCAGAAACTGCATCTCAAAGAAAGGTTTTTGTTCACTTAATTTTTCTCCTATGGGTTGTGCCGTCACTCCCGTCTCTATCTGGGCTTTATAAAACCCCAGCAGACTCTGAGACGGCGCTGTTCTTTTCGGGGAGAGGCAAACAGCCCATCTGTTGAAGCGCCGGGCATCATCTTCTCTCTCCAGTGGAGAACCTTCCAGCACCGCGCCCAGGCCACCGCTCACATCAGGAATGGTGAATACCACCCTCCCCCTCAGGTCAACGGCCACACGCAGCCCCCTCTGCCGGCCACAGAGTGGGTTATTTCAATGACATAGAATAGAACATCGGTAAGGATTTGTGTTCATCTCTAAATATAATAAATAGCCCGACTCGCAATTGATGAGTTACCATCTGAGAGACACCTGGAAGTATTGGAAAGAGCATAGGTTGTGGAATTGAGACAAGTGAGGCGTGTTCCCCATCAGCCCCTTGCTAGCTCCATGACTTTGGGAAAGTCACACAGCCTCTCTGAGCCACAATTCCAATACCAATGGGGTAAAGCATAGATACGAACTTTGTGTGATAATCCCAAGAGTATGTGGAAGTGTTTATGGGATCCAGAAAGCTGTGCAGAGGACACAAGTCAATGTCATCATCGCTAATGAAATGAGTCACCCAGCTCCCCTCCTCCTGCATGAAAGCACAGGTGAGAGATGCCAGATTTTGGAGAGTTCAGGGAAAAGCTCGCTGGGTTAGAAGGAGAAGTAAAGGGGCGCCTGGGTGGCTCAGTGGTTTAAGCCTCTGCCTTTGGCTCAGGTCATGATCTCAGGGTCCTGGGATCGAGCCCCGCATCAGACTCTCTGTTCAGCGAGGAGCCTGTTTCTCCCTCTCTCTCTGTCTGCCTCTCTGCTTACTTGTGACCTCTCTCTCTGTCAAATAAATAAATAAAATAAAAAATTTAAAAAAAAGAAGGAGAAGTAAAAATCTCCAGACATGTAAAACCCTATTTCTGTAAGAGGCCACCAGTCATTACATGGAAAAAAAAAAAAAAAGAAAAAAGAAAATCAAACAGGTGTGGACCACTTGGGCCACAACAGTTTTCTGTGTCTCAGGACTTATCAGTACCTTACCTTGGCATCAAGAAGAAGCCCTACAAGCCAGTGTGTACCCCAGCCTGTTATGAGCACAGGGTTTTCTGTCTGAGCCTTCTGGAGGACTTAGGAAAACATCTCAAAGATAGGTATAGGGTTCTTTGGCAGAAGATAATAGCAACAGCAAGAGTAATATTATTTTTTTAGAGTTGACTGAGTACCAGGCACTGGTTCAAGAGTTTTCATGAATTAACTCACATAATTTAAGTAGAGCAGATGCAAGATCACATGGGTGCCAAGTGTGCCAGGAGGCTGTCAGGCTATGAAACTCAAGACTTCAGCGGGGACTGCAAACGGGCCCAGCTTAATGTCCCAAAATGTGGCCATTGTGAGAGCAATGAGCTGGCCCCCTTCCCTTCTCTATCTCCTGTTTTGGCTCCTGGCTGGGCCCAGGGTTGCGAACATAAAGTGTGGATATCCTTCTAGAAGCTGGAATGATATCTGCCATGCTAGAGCACCGTGTATGGCCCCTCACATGAAGAATGCCCATTCCATGAACCTCTGACTCAACACATCATCACATACGGCGCTGCCACTCACACACACACAAAAGTGGTTTTCTTTCTTCAGTGGGTTCCCTTACCTTCCATGATAGTCACCATGACAGTTGTTTTTTTAATCTCTTTTCTTAATTCTGACTTTTCCTCCTGCCCCTAGAGTGAGCACCCAGAGTAGACCACACACTTTTCTGTTTATTAGCTTTACTCAAACTCTAGGAAATCATCTGAGGGCATGTGAGATCATCTCTAGGAAGAAAGACCAATGAAACTGACAGCTTCTTGGAGGCAAGGTCACGATTTTTGTCTTTTTTCTCCAATATCTCCCTCCGTAAGATTTAGCTCATAACTGGATCTTTTAAGTGAATGAATTAGTGAACAGCTTCCAATGGTTACTTTCAGCCCCAAATCATTTTCCTCAACTCCAGCTCCATATTTCCAGCTGCTAATGAGATCACACCCAGAAATGCATCCATTCCTCAAAGAGAACTGGCTTCCCCCTTTCCCTCATCCATGAGCTGGTCCTCTTGAATTCCTCTCTGTCATGGTGGCTCTGTCCACTCTGTTGTGGTTCAGGCATTGATCTCTGGGCTATCACTAAATCCTTCCTTGCCTTTGGAACTGAAATGTAGTACTAAATCCAGTAGGTTCAATCACCATTATACCTCTCCCGGACTCTAGTTGCCTTTTCTGAAGGCTATTGACAGAGCCTCTTGACCTCCTTATCCATTTTTCACTCATTCATTCGTTCGTTCAGGAAATGTTGATTGAGTCCCATTCTATGCCAAGAGCAGATCGAAGCCAGTGAAAGGCCATACTCCTTGGGAGGAGTTAACGTTTTTTGTCTCACCTCTCTCATCTATAAAATGGGTATAGTCATCCACCGTGATGGTGTCAGGATCCAATGAGTCAATAAATATGAATATAAATAAATATTTATAAATATTATATAATTATATAATATTAAATAATAAAATTATAATAATTTAAAAATAATAAATTTAAATTTATTTATTAAAAATAAATTTAAATTTAAAAATAATAAAAAATTAAATAAATATAAATTTAGCATGCTGCCTGTGGGGAATTTTCAACAACATGTAGCATCCTTTATAATTATGTTTATTAATCCAGAGGTAGAACTTAAATGGAAGAAAGGGCATGTCTGGCCCAACAGATGGCTGCCTTGTGCGACAGCGAGTCAGGAGCTCAGAGTGCAAGGGCTGCAAAGGTGCCCTTCCCCTTTCTCAGCTGGAGGTGAGATGTGCAAATGAGGGAGGCTTCGTAGCCAGTAACAGGTCCCTTTCCTGACTGTACCATTCTCAGAGCAAAGGCACTGGCCAGGGGGTCGGAGACTCAGCATCATCACTGATGTTGGAGTAAAGAAAGGCAGAGAGATGTGGATGTCAGAATGGACACCTACTCAGAGCAAGACCCATCCAGGGTAAAACTAGGTTTTTACAAGGGTAGTTCCCTTGTAGAACCTCTTTGAGAGCACTCTGTGATGGGGGTGACCCCCAACTGGGGGGCAGCATCAGTAAGTGGGAGTCTGCATGGCTGGGAAGGCATATGGGCAAGCTTGCGTGGCTATGCATGTCTGTGTCTGCAGGAGGGTATCTGCACAGGGTGCGTGCCCAGAACACAGCCGACGTACAATGAGGACAAACCAAACCCAGGGCTGCTTGTGCACTCGTTCTTCCTTCATTCTGGAAGTCCACTAAGCTTGCTGCTCAAGGTGTGATTCGTAGACCAGTAGAATCCCAAAACCTTGCTAGAAATGCAGAATGTCCATCTCCAGCCCTACCCAAGACCTAGTGAATTTGAATCTGCCTTTAAAGAAACCTCCCTGGGAGGTTCCTCTGCCTTTGTAACCTTAGGAAGATTTTATGTTATAGAATGAGGTATTATTCCAATTCAAATCCAGCAGCAGCCTGGGAAAAATTACCATCTCAGGAAATAGGTATGGCAGGGACATTTATTGAGCACTCCACTCACATCATCCCACTTGGCCCTTAAAAGAGGGCTTTTTGGCTCCATTTCAGAGATGAGGAAGGTGAGGTACAATCAAGTGGGGTCCTTCAGGTCTTCAAGGCTCAGTGGGAATGAAAGGTACAGTCTGGTTAACATCTAACATGGCTTTATTTCCCAGGCATGCTACTGATTTCGAGCTTGGAGGAGTCGGCTAGGATGAGGTGGGTTTCCGAAGGGTAACTAAATGTCCCTTATTTTATGTGTGTTAAACTTGAGTGCACCTGGAGCAAAACTCCTGACCTATTCAGAGCTTTGTTTCTGATTTTTCTATGTCAGCAAGAGGCCATCTTTATAGGACATCTCCGGTATGTATCTGGAAGCCAGAAAGTTCACCTTGACTCTAAATATGGTTCTTCATGAGCCTGACGGATGTTACGACCCTCTGACTTGCTTCTCCATCTGCAGAGTGGGGAATGAATGATGGTATCTTAGCCCTCAAAGTTCACATGAGAAAGGGAGATACGTTTCACAGACTGGTTGAACGACTGGAGGTTAACCTATCAAAAGTACAAAGTTTAGGTCCACTTACAAATACACATAAGTTGCCTGGATGTTTTCAATACCTTAATTAAATAGGAGCTTTTATAACTTCATCGTATTTAATCATCATGAACCTCCTTGGAAGTCAGCTTTGCCAAATTCATTTCACAGATGAGGAACCTGAGTCTCCAGGAGGTTAAGGGGCTTTTCCCAGGTGCTCACTAGTTAAAGATGGACCTAGGGTCCTTAACCGCCTGACCACTCACTCCTGACTGCAGTGTCTCAGCACAGCCTTGCTCATTTAATTTCAGAAAATCTGCATAACATGATAGATGTAGAAGTGAGTGTGAGACAAGCTATAGCAAGTCTGCATGTCATTTTGGGTGCCCAACACTTTCCCTTGACTGACGTCCTGGCAGTTCACGCTCCCAGGAGCCAGTGTGAAGGAAGGCTCAAAGAATCTGCTACAGTTTTTGACTCAATATTTCCTTACCCAGAAGAGTCCAAGTCGGCATTGTGGAGGAAGGCCCCTGGTGGACTGAGAGGCAGAATCCCTCCCCTGCCCTCCCAGCCTTCCTCCACGAGGAACTGGGTCCATGTGACACCAAAAGCCTCCTTCTAGGAGAATGTTGATGCTGAGGAATAGGAGCCTCCAGACTCGATAGGGTTTCTGAGACTCTCCCCTCAAGCCCATTACTAGAATATGGCTGAATCATGTTTTCTTAATTCTCCTTGTAAGTTCACCTTCTCTCACCCATTGTGCCCCTCCTAGAAGCAGCTGATTATGTGATTATATGAACTCCTGTGCCTGATAGGAGCCAAATGTTGACTCTGCAGTGATTCCTGTCTCTAGCAAAGACCCAGAGTGTGCCAGTGGACCTCCTGGATGTGGGCACCTGGCTGAGATAGGGCCCTGTGGTCTCGCTGGTTTGTTCTTCCTCTCACCGTGGCCACGATGTGCCCAGCATGCATCAGGAGCTCTACAGAGTTAAACACAGGGGCAGTTCCTTCTCTGCACAGTCATAGGCTTTTCTAAAATACAGGCAGAGAAAGAGTCACAGTCTGGCTGAATTGCAGCTACATGTGGCTCCTTAGGGGTCTGAGGCTATGGAAGACTTTTTCTACCTAAGAGATGGCCCAGGGCTGTCCCTTTGGAACTGGAGGTTGGAGGACATGGTGAAATGAGAAACAGCTGAGGAGAAGCTCCCAGCCAGATGAAGTAGGACACCTCGGAGGCATTTGGCTTCTGGTGCCTTTGTCATCTGACTCCTGACTGAGATTAAATCTTTCCTTGAAGTTTTGACAACACTCGGTCCACTGGTCCAGCTCCTTCTTCACCAGCCAACTGGACTCTGCCCGTAACTTATGCCCAACTGCCCCCTGCTCCAGGTTACGTCTGCTCTTTGATCCTTTCCCAGACCCCATGGCACCAACCCTCCGAGGCAGATGGGGCAGACGGTGACTGGAGGCCAGAGAGAGAGGAACAGAAGGGTCCTCATTTAAGTGATCCGATGTCTCCTCTCAGAGTCGGACACTATATTATTCTGCTCAGTCCTCAGAAAAATTAAAGAACTTCTAAAAGTAATGTGTATTGCAAAAACAACTCAAACAGGTTGAAGTGACTTTGTAGGAGACATAGAGCCAGGAAACAGGAGAGGAAGCTCTGAGGGCTGGTGTGGCCCATGTCTCCCAGGCCCCACCATGGAGCTTGCCATCCATAACCAGCTTGGAAAGGAGGGCTCACTCTCTGCTCAGTCTCCAGATCTAAACTTAGGTTTGTTTGTTTGTTTGATGAGCACGTTGGTGTTCTTGATGTCCCAAACAAGAACCGTCTTATGTCTGCTCTCACTTTGCTTCTGAGGAGACATTGCCTTTCAGAAGGCAGCACACACCTTCCTTCTTTGAGGCTTTTCAGTCTTCATGCTTGCAGGTGGACACAAGGTGAAATGTTTTTCCTTTATTCCCATCCACCCTCTTCCCCACTCACTTTCTGTGTCTCACTGTGCCTTCCAGGTCTCTGGGGGAGACTCCCCAGGCCCCCAACTGAAGCAGGTCCTGGGAGCAGCCCCTGTGGGGGGAGGGGTACATGACCTCAGGCTCCAGGAGGAGTCACCACAGCATCCTGCTTGGTGAGAGTCTAGAGTCCAACAGGAGTGTGGGGTTAACACAGACGGGGCTCTGGCACTGTATGGCCATGAAGTGGGAGGTCCTGCCTGTGAGCCCTGTTGCCCAGAGGAAGGGCCATATGGACCTCAGTTGGCCCCAGACATGTGTACTCTGGAGAGAAGAAAGATCCCTGAGGGTACCGTGGCTGTCCGTGGGCTCCCAGGTCTCTCAGGATTGACTCCGAAAAGACTGAGAATGTGCACTGGGGAGACCTCTTCATCCTCTGAACCCTGTTCACCTCCTTTGCAAATAGTCACAGACATGACGGTGGCCTCTGAGATCTGCTGAGGTTTAAGCAAGGTGGCAGGTAAGGGCTTGGCTCATTGTAAGAATTCAGTAAAATTAATCACTGTTGTTATTATTGGAAGAATAGGCATGTGACTCTAAACAAGGAGGGAAAAAGTAATAACAGAACCCTGATGAAGATGTTTCTATTTCAACGGTAATGTGTGAAGTTGCTCATGCAAAAATCCTCGGGAAATGCCGGCTGATTTCTTTGAACTAATGTGTACCAAGCATGTTTCAGATCTGCCGTGTCATCCATGTCCTGCACTGAGCTGTGTGAAAAGTTGGGGAAAAGGGTTACTCCTACTCACAGCTGAGTCCAATCTGGGGTCACACAGAGTTAGAGAGGTGCTGGGCCAACTCATCCCCCCATGCCCCAGTGGGCTCCTTGTGTGCTTCTCACCTCTGCAGAAGATGGAAGAGCGGGGTAACAAGAGGTCAGTTGTTCATTTGAGGGCAGAGTCCCTTGGCAGCCGCCCTTGTTTATCCCTGATCGAGAGAGGCCAGGCTGAGCTCGTTGTGGGCCTTGCCCTATCCCGGGGCATTTGGCAGCTCTGTCCCATCCCAGCTCTGAGATTAATCACCGCCCTTCAGAAACCCACGTAGAGAGGTGAGTGGGACAGCCAGCTGGGAAAAAGAGTGAGTTCACATAGTTCTTGCTAAATTATGCAAAAACCCTGAGTCACCTACCTGTAATAAGGGGGACCAGGCCCCTGGCCTCTTTCCTCCAGTTGCAAGGAGCCAACCCCATCCCTGGCCTGGCTGAAGGGGTGGGCAGTATATCATGGATACACAGAAGGGTTGGAGAGGACAGGATGGTGGGGATGACCTTCCAAGAAAGAGAAATGGAACAAACTGAGAAAGATGTGGGGCTCGGGCTCCAGGGCCCTGTTGCAAGTTCTCACGGTGCCAGCCAAGATGCTGCCCTCCTCCCCTGCAGATCATGCTGCCAACCAAAACATTCTGGGGAGAACCAGTCTCACATCTCTTGAAAGCATCCATTTACGGGCCTTGACCCTCTCTCCAGGGCCAGGAACCAGTCGCTTTGTCCACCATCCTCCTCCTTCCAACTATCCCTGCAAGCATGCTGAAGGAAACAAAGGAGGAAAAATGACATTGTTTGAGCACCTACTGTGTGCCAAGCATTCGGGCACAATGCCTTTGTTCTCAAAACAAGCCTGTGGGCAGAGAATCCTTCTCCTTGGTTGCAGGGAGGAATGTGAGTCCATAAGAGATGAACCTGCCCAAGTTCTCGCTTCACATAAAACAGGAAAGACACTGGTTCCATCTTCAGGTTCTCTCTACACCTCATGTTGCCTGTGACTAAATGTTTAGACGGTCACTGGACACTGCAGCCCAGCCACTGGCTGGAGCAACGTGTAGCTTCAGAGGGTCAGGCAGTCCTCTGCCCCCCACCGGCGAGAGGTGGCCCTTCGGAAGCAGTGCTGACCCGCAGGACCAGCATGGGCTCAAGGCGTTGAGCGGAGACCCAGCGTGGCTACTTGCGCTGGGCAATGCTGGCAAGGTTCTCACTCCTGCTTCTGTAATGTGGCCACAGCAACAATTCCACCTCGCCTTCCTGGAGTTGTTGATGAGACTATCAAAGGAGAAAATGTCCGGGAAGGGATGTGTCAGCATGAAGCCTATGCAAACCATGACAC
This sequence comes from Meles meles, assembly GCF_922984935.1. Lineage (NCBI taxonomy): Eukaryota > Metazoa > Chordata > Mammalia > Carnivora > Mustelidae > Meles > Meles meles. The sequence continues at coordinate 144,662,376 of NC_060071.1, read as the reverse complement.
TGTGGGCTGTTATTCACCCATTTCTGCTTGGCTCCATCACCCAAGCACTGTGGAGATGTGGAAAATAGATTAGCAATACACAGAAGGATTTCAAGAGATTTCCAAACACCTGGGCGGCTCGTTTTCTCCACAGGTTTGGAGCTACTGAGGCCTGCATTCCCTGAGTCATCTCGAAGGAGCCAGAGAAGCCAGTGCATATTTCGTGTCCAGCCTTGGCTCCATGAGGACCCCTCTGAAGAGCAGACCTCCCTTGGCACTGAACCCCGTGGACTGGAAGATCGTCAGCGACTTACCTGATGGCCCTGTCCTGGGAGCTTCAGAAAGATAACAAGCTGGCAAACATGGGCTCCCTGCTTTGGAATCAGGGATCCTGAGAGAACTTGTCTCTGTCTCTAATAAATAGATGGGTAGAGTTCTGGCCAGAGATGGAGCCAGAGCTTGCCTCTGACTCAAGGCTTGGGAAACACCACTTGTCAAAACTCTGCTTTAGTCTTGTTTCAGAAATTCACCAACCTTCCTTTCAGGAGTTTTTTGGTGTTTCCCCTCACCCTGAAATTTTTCTGTCCCTGAGGCCGTGGTCTCCAAAGCCCCAGCTTTAGATAAGCTGGAAGGCTTGTCTGGGAAGGCATGTTTACTTCATGCCTTCATGCCATACATGGGGTCTTACCATCCACCTCTGGCCACATCCTGAGATGTGCCTACCCTACAGGGACGCCAGGAGCCCCCACTCTCCTGTCCAACAACCTACAGCACAGGGAAGACTTTGGATTTCCAAAGGGAACAGGGTGAGAGCTCCTTCATTTCTGGCCCTATCCCCTCCTGAACCAAAAGTGAGCCAGCAAATCCATGCCTGGGAAATGCACACTGTCTGAATAGGGAGCTGGGTCTCCTACAACCTCAGGACCTTTGAAAGGGAGACCTGGGATCAGCAGGACAGAGAACAAACAGGTATAGGATTTACAAATTTCTGAATCTCCAGAGTGTCTTCAGTGATACAATCTGGAGGCTTCCCAGAGCACTGCTGTCCATCAGGAATTTCAGAGAGGATGGAAATGTTCTATGCAGTGCTCTACAACATGCCAAAACCCAGTAAGGGACAGAAGGCCCTAGTCACGTGGGGCTCCTGACCTCTGGACAAGTGATCCTTGCCATTTAAGAACTGAATACCTATTTATTTTTAATTAATTAAAATTGAAATGGCCCCATGTGACGAGTGGTTACCGTACTGAAAGGGCGGTTCTAGAGACTCCCTCCCCCCCTTTAACATAGTTTGACTAGGACTATTTCTGCATTCAAAGCCCAAAACCATGAACAGCTTACCTTACCCAAGGTCCCAATGCTAATGATTTAATTTAGTCCAATCCCTTGCAGACTCTAGTCCCAACTAGAAATTCAGACCTGGGCATGCAAGTTCTCTGCCTCCAAGAGCCTCAGCTCCATGTTCCAGGGGCTGACGAGAAGCAGGACACAAGGGTGCACAGGTTCAGTGGGACTATTAGGGAAATCTGCTCTGGGTCTTAGTGGGCAGTTTCCAAGCAGAGAGGGGCAGGGTTGGCTCCAGCGGAGGACTCCAGGAGTCAGTCATGGCACAACCCTCGAAAACCTCCTATGCGCAGGATAGGCTCCTAGGAGGGAAGAAGGAGAGACTGCCAGGAGAGGTGTGGTCGTGGAGCATCTGGTATGTTGTACCGAGGGGCTTGGGCTTTTTCCTAAAAGGAATAAAGGCCCCCTAGACTGTGGTTCTCACCCTCTTGAGGGTCAGGGAGCTCTAAACGCTGTCCCATGCTTTTGGATACACTTTCCAGACAGGCTCACAGACCTCATGAAGTCCCTTCTTAAAGGACTGGGACCCAGATAGTGCAGCAGTCACGTATTTCAGTTAGAAAACCGCTCCCCGAGCCAGTGGGGGATGGAGGCACAAAGCAAGGCCAGGAGCCCAAGACACGGCTGCTCTGAGCACCCGAGTAGCCACACACAGTGCAATTGCCCGGCAGATGGTGGGGGCCCCCGGGTGGAGCCTGTAGCATGAGGGAGCCTGCCGCCTCTCCTTGCTGTGGCCCCTGAGTCTCCAAGCCGGCTCAGACTCGCTGCCTGTCCCCGGGGCTGTCTTTAGGTCTATTCTTGCAAACGAAATCGCCTGGTCACCCGCCCTGAGAGCAGGGGCATAAATCCAGAGATCCCGCTGGGTATGAAGAATCGGTGGCCGTCCCAACAGTGGCATGCATGGAGAGATTCATCCTTCATTGATCTTGGCTTTGGGAGGCCTTCTCCTTATTCATCACCTTTCCTGCATTCAAAGTTGGCGAATTTAAAGTATTAGTCAAAATCATACAAATGGGGCAAAAGTGTTCACCTGCTCTTGGGCAGCACTAATTACTTCCAGCAGGCCTGGCCCCTCACCCACATGGAGTGGGGGCGCTGGGGGTACACTCCCCCTCCTCCACCCCGGATCACCAGCCTCGCCAGCGGGACCAGCGCTAATTAATCCTCTGTTACTGTTGAAATTGCACTGTCCCAAGGGGAGGCCCAACTAAGTAGGAATATTATTTTAAACATATACTGTAAACAACACTGCTTCTCTGGGGAGTCCTGGGGTGCCGTGGTTTTGACCCTTTCACTGCCAGACTCAAAAGCCACTTAGTCTTTGTCATCTCTGAAACGAAGCACTTCATGTTCCTCTACCCTTTTCTGTTGGGTTGATGTTCTAATCACACACGGGCAAGGTCAGAAGAAAGAGTCATTGACAGTGGAAAACATCTTGGTTCCCTCGTGAAAGGATTGCTTGTCCCTGGTATCAACAGTTAAGCGATAGTTGTAACTGACGATTACAATGTGCCTGGCACTGTTATAAACTAGACACACACCTATGCAAGCACACACGTGTGCAAGCACACACTCGTGCGAGCGTCCACACGGAGGCAAACACGCGTGTCCAAGCCCACACATGTTTTTGCAAGCATGTGCGCATGGTAATGCATACAGACAAATGCATTCATTCATTTCAACCTCGACAGCTGCATGATGGAACCGGGATTAATCTGATTTTACAGGGACAGGAGGCACAGAAAGCTTGAGTCGCCGGCGCAAAGTCACACAGCTGATAAAAGACAGACCGGGCTTTGCACACAGGTGATGTGGCTCTAGGGTTTGCATTCTTAGCTATTACATGATCACTACGGGTGACAATTACACCTCATTTGTGAGAGTAAAACCCAAGCAGGATTCAACTCTCGTGTCCTCCAAACTGGTTTTGAAAGTGAGATGCACACAACTTTTTTTTTTTTTTTTTGGCATTGTCCTCTTTTTCTTTTTTCTTTTCCATCTACAATTACTTAATTGCATGCATAATTACTTGCATGGGAAATTGGTTCCCTAGCATCAGACCAGCACTAGGAACCAAGCGTATTGCCCCCGAGGCCTCTCCCAAGGTGGGACAGATCATTCAGAATTAGCTGCTTTCTTTGGAATACTTTAAAAAATGACCTGCTTTCCTTTCAAAGGGCCAGAGAGAGGATTTGGAGAGTGCTTTTCCCCCAGAGGCTCCCCTGGGATTGCTGTGAACTTGGCAAACTTGCTCAGAATTACCCCAAAAGAGCAATTTGTTCCCTAGCAAAACAGGATAATTGTCTGGGGCAGAGCTGAGGCTGCTGGTGCCGGGTCACCAGAGTGGGAGGGGGCATGCTCTCCAGTGAGAGTCTGTTTGGGAAACAATTATCTTTCTTCCTTTGAATCAAAGATAGTCCTGCGTGCCTGGTGCATGCACCAAGATCAAATATAGTGTACAGTCTCCGTAGATTCTCTTCTTTCCAGGAAATTATTCATTGATAAAGCTGCTGGCCCAGACAGTCAGCTTCCTTACAGTAACTGCTCTTTGCTTTCTGAGAGTGAGCCAACTAGGCAGGAGCTCTCACTGCTCTTAGGGATGCCTCTTCCCTTTGGAGAATGGTCTGTCCTCTACCCAACTTACATCATCCCCAAGACATGGAGAAACAGCTGCTTCTCTCTCCATGGAATGAAGAAGTGCTCAATGCTCCTTCTTGTAGACATGGTGTCACTTTCTGACTGGCTTCAGATTTATAGAAGCAAGGGCTTTGATGACTGTGACTAATACAGTCTGTACCAATTCGACACCCACCTGCTCTGGGCAGGGTGTCTTGTGCTGAGGTTTCAAAAAAGGAGGAGAAGTCATCCCTTCCCTCCAGCATCTCCCAGGCTACACGGAGGAAAGCCTGCAGCTCGCCTGCAGTTGATGGGGACAAGCCAGACCAGGGTTTGAAAGAAGAGTCAGAGACTTATCCAAGCCATCTGCAAAGAACACTGGTACTTGTTAGAGTGGTCCCTCAGTGTTCCAGGAAATAATAGAGAATCGTTCCCCTCATTTGTCCTTTTGGGTTCTGGAACAATCCTCAAGATGATTGATCCCAATCCTCACATTTGACATGGATCAAAACAAGGGTGCCAATTCAGCGACGCTCTGTCAGCAGTCACGGAGTGAATGAGTGGAGACCGTGCCAGCCAAGATTAGCCAGGGCAGGAATGGGCCTAGAGTCTGCTGCAGGCCCCCACAAGAGAAAGAGCAAAGTAGAACCAAGGAGAAACTGTACAAACATGGGGGCTACACAGTTCCAGAAAAGCGGGGCTAGTCCCAGAAAAGACCACCCAGGTGAGGAGAAGAGCCCACAGGCTCCCCGAGAGCAGGACCAGGACAGCCCAGTTGACAGCATGACCTAGTTCAGGGCCAGAACCTGCCTTGCTCCCATGGTACTTTCAGCTCCTAGCGTTGGTGGTTCCGTTGATTGTTGTGGATAACAAGTATTCAGCAAACACGATTACGGACCCTGGTTGGGCAGGGGGTAGGGGAGAGGCCCTGCAAGGGTCACTGTGAATGTCTAATATCCATAGTTCCCGTGCGCCTTCCGTGATAAAATGTATGAGCAAGAAAGTAAAGAGGAGACAGCTATTAACCAAGTTTCAACAATTTCCTTGTCACTGTCTCCAAACACTCCACTTACATGATCAACTCATTAAATCTTTCCACTAATCTCTCATAGAGTCATTACCTCTGTTTTTTTAAGATTATATTTATTTATTTGAGAGAGAGAGAGAATTAGAGAGAGAGAGAGGGCGCATGAGAAGGTAGAGGGTCAGAGAGAGAAGCAGACTCCCCACTGAGCAGGGAACCCGATGCAGGACTTGATCCTGGGACTCCAGGATCATGAACTGAGCCAAAGGCAGTTGCTTAACCAACTGAGCCACCCAGGTGCCCACATTACCTCTTTTACTGAGGAAAAAATGGAGGATCAGAGAGGAGAGTTTTGCAGCCAAAGAGAGAAAAAGAGAGTTTTATTCGAGACAGCATGTCTTGGACACCTCCACTGTCCTGCCACGACTACAATCCATTCCCAAGCACATGGCCTTGAAATTTAAAAAGCTCTTTCTTAACAGGCATTCTCAGTTGATGGATATAAATCCCCATTTCACAGGTGAACAAACTCAGCCTTTAAAAGAGTTACCAACATATCACTAGTAGGACAGTGTCAGGTTATGAAATCTGAGATGTCATTGCTTTGGTGCCTAATTTCTCCTCTCTGTACGAGCTTCGAAGACCAGAGACAAAACACAGAATGGTATCGGGCTAAGAAACCTAGGAATCCAATAGCCAAAGTTCCTTCAAAATCAGCTTTTTTGAGGGCTGCCTGGGTGGCTCAGTCGGTTGAGCATCTGAGTCTTGGTTTCAGCTCAGGTCATGATCTCAGGGTCATGAGTTCTTGCCCACATAAGGATCACCACTGGGTGTAGAGCAGTCTAAAAAAAAAAGAGCTTTCTCAAAATTTCCTTGGCCATTGGGCAATTCACTAAATTCTTCGTAGACAAGCTATTACTATAACATTTCTACCACATTTGAGTTTTCTCTTCACACAATTAGACAATCCAACATCACTGCTATCAATTTTATTTTCTCATCTTCCCCCCCCCCAAAATCATGTATCTATTTTACAACAAAGCAATAAACAACAAACATGGTCAGAAGAGCTTTTTCCACCCAACCTGCCTCTCTCTCCTGTGAGAAACACATGCACACACAAGAATTAAAAGCAAAGGAGAGAATACCATTTTCAATGCAACAAGGAAATGGCCACAACCCCAAACCACAAGCTAAGAAGACTTTCTGCCAAATACAATGAAATTTAAACCCAAATGTGGAATGATGGAAAGAGCCAACACAGATCTCCTCGGACCTTGTGCAGAATGCAGTTTTCTCTAAAAGTCCTATAAAAGTTTTCTCGTAGTCCTAAAAGTGCCATCCAGTGATCCTTAGATCTAGAACCGTGGAGTGGATAGAGAGGAAGACAGAGGAAATGAAACGTAGACACTAGGACAGGAATGTCTCCCCAGACCCGGGCATATGTCACGGAACAGCATGGTTGGTACAGCTGGAAAAGGAGCACAGACGTGCCATGTCAGCTTCCTGCAATCCTGTGTCCTGGCCAAGGAATACTGATGGAGACCAGGGAAGGTGTTGAAAGGGAAGGAAGCCACAGTCCATGTATCGTAGCCCAAGCAGCCGTGCATTACGGGGTTTTATGGAATGGTTTAGAGCCACCTGAATGCCAGAAATTGAAATAAGTATTTACCCCAACACAAAGAGCTTCAGCCTAATTCAGCTTCCCTCTTTTTCCACTAGTCTTTAATAGCCCAGAAAGTACTGCTTCTTTTTGAAAATGAGTAGATGGAAAGAAGAAAATATCAAGGTTTTCAAAAGTTGTTGAGACTAGGGAAGAGGGGAGAGAAGTGAGGGTAAATATAGAAAGAAACATAGACCTAAAAGGGATGAATCCTAGAAACACTTGAAGAGTTTGGGGAAATTAAAGACAATCAGCGGCAAACAGTTTGCGAATGAGATATAATAGATTGAAGGATACATGGTAAGGTAATAGAAAGGAATTGAGTCACAGAGCTCAGGAAAATGGATACAAGAGAAAAATAAAATAAAGTTACATTAGAAACAACCAGAAAAAAAAAAAAAGAAAGAAAGAAAGAGGGAAAACCAAGCCAAAGCAAGAGACAAAGACATAGAAAATGTTCTAGGGAATATTACAGTCCCTCAAAAGGGAACATGCAAGAAGTCACCACAGAGAAGTTCCTCCTCACAGGGAAGGGGACCCCACATGCAGATAATGAGCATGACTGGTCAAGGTGTCAGCATGAGTGGCCGTGGGAAAACATCCAATGCTATAAGAAAAAACCATTTTATATAAAGACTTGAATGTGGAGATTAAAACACATAGTAGGTCTCATAGAAGAATTTGACAGAGGTCAACAACATCAAGATATGCAGAGCTTTGGGGGCGCCTGGGTGGCTCAGTGGGTTAAAGCCTCTGCCTTTCGCTCAGGTCATGATCCCAGAGTCCTGGGATCGCGCCCCGCATCGGGCTCTCTGCTTGGCAGGGAGCCTGCTTCCTCCTCTCTCTCTCTGCCTGCCTCTCTCCCTACTTGTGATCTCTATCTGTCAAATAAATAAATAAAATCTTTAAAAAAAAAAAAAAAAAAGATATGCAGAGCTTGCAGAATAAGGATGAGAGTGATGACTATAGGCAGCAAGACTGAGAATAAATAATGTGGCTCTTGCTACCTACAAAGAAGAAAACAGGCAAGTTAGCCGTAGTTTCTTCACAACAAAAGCCAGTGGCAGAACCAGTGTTTCCTGTCATGAGGCATGTCTCCAGGATCCCTGTTCACCAAATCCCTGCGGGTGTATGGGGTTCTGATACTGGCAGCAATCGTGGGGAATCACATCAGGTCGGGGACCACCACGTCTCCAGTGTGTCCAACAAACTGAAACAGGCTCTCCTACCTTAGTCCTGGAACTTCCTTGCTTAGCAACAATCCCAGTTACAGGGCACCTGGGGGACTCAGTTGTTAAGTATGTGCCTTCAGCTCAGGTCATGATTCCAACGTCCTGGGATCAAGTCCCACATCAGGCTCCAGGAAGCCTGCTTCGACCCCTCTCACTCCCCTTGCTTGTGTTCCCTCTCTCGCTGTGTGTCTCTCTCTCTCTGTCAATAAATACATACATATATACATATATACAATCTTAAAAAAAAAAACAAAAGTTATATGTTTAAGTTCTTAGTTCACAGACTGATGCCATCCAATTCCATCCCTATGACATCTCAACCTTGTCCCTTCCCAAACTCTCCCCAATGCCATCCTCCAAGATGGAGCTAGCTTGACCAATCATTATATGAAATCATTCTTATTATTTACACTTTCACCAGGTAAACAAAAAAATGATGTCAGTCTGGTCCTTAATGCAACTGATTCCCTTTCCTTACAACTTACTTCTTTGTAAGAAATTTAAATGAGGGTTGAAAGGGCACCCAACCAGGAGTTAGGAATGGTGTCTGCAAAATGCAGCCTTAGCCAGAAAGGTCTACCTCTCCACTCAGCTGAATTACAACTACCCTTTGGATATGCTGCACTACTAGTTGGGTCATTAGAACATCAGGCTCTGTGGACATTCCCTCCTCATCTCCTCTGTGTCTCTCAGTGTTTCTCCATGACTTTATTGGCTTAACACATTCTGCTTCTAATTTCTAAACCTATTTCTCTCCACCAGTAAAATCTATTTTTCTCCTTAGCATACTCAACATACTTCATGCACAAAAGTCATGCACAAAAATTTTCAAAAACTCAAGAACTGGAAACATAAGCATTTCCTGGGCAGGGGGAGGAAAAAAAGAGATCAAAATACAAATATTAGAAATAGAAAAAGAAATGAATTAGAAGGGTTGACACTGAGAACCGAATCTATTAGAATATTGACCGAGGAATCAGCAGTCATGGGATTTACGGTTACAGAATGAAACATTACATATATATATAATGAATATATATAAAATATATGAATATGAATAAGAATATGACTATATATGAATATGAATATATATAAAATAAACTTTGCCAATATAAAAACAATAAAATAACTGAGAAATCCCAAAGAGTAATACAGAAAGTAGAAGGAAATGTATTTATGTGAAAGTCTCTACTTTTCAAAGAATCAATAAATATTGTCTAAAACTTATATTTTTGGCAACTTTTTTAAAGAACTTTTTTTTTTTTTTTTAGATTTTATTCATTTACTTGACAGAGAGAGATCACAAGTAGACAGAGAGGCAGGCAGAGAGAGAGGAAGGGAAGCAGGCTCCATGCTGAGCAGAGAGCCCGATGTGGGGCTCGATCCCAGGACCCTGAGATCATGACCTGAGCTGAAGGCAGAGGCCTTAACCCACTGAGCCACCCAGGCGCCCCGTATTTTTGGCAATTTTTAAAAAGAATCAGATAATGCTAATGATTCCCAAGCTCTAATTCTCGGTCATTTCTTTCCTTCTTTTTTTTTTTTTTTTTTTTGATAAGTGAACCCAGAATTAAGGACTAACCTTATTTGTAAAAAGACATTTAACTATGGCTTAGCAATTATTGCAATTCTACATCAGGTTTATCATCTTTTATTTGTAAATAAAATTATTCTTAAAACCCCAACAAGTCATACGTATAATAAACGGGACATTTTTTTTTCCCCCAGTCGCTTCCATCTGTATACCAATCTAACTCTCTAGACTTCTATCCAGGTGTACGCACAAGGGGGAGCGTGAAATGATGCTGACCAACTGTTAACTAATAGTTGACATTTTTTAGATGACAACATTTCGTAACTTTTCCCGTGCAGTTTTGTTTGTTTTGCTCAAATGCTCATATTATGTGAATGTATTTATTTTATAAAGCGATGAAATGATTTCAAGACTCCAAGAATGGTTAATTTTAGCAATTGAAGAACTAAAAATTGCCTATTAAGCACCTGTGTCAAAGCAGACCCTCTGGTCGGTCCTGAGAAAGAGACCCATCTTTTCTCAGTAAAAGGAGAAGGGAAGCATGGGTGAAATGAAGCCAGTTGAACAGGAACCGTCTGCTGAAGGGAAGTGGTTGCAGCAGGGAGATGGTTAGCCGAAGAGAGAGCACCCAGTAGGGCAGGTTTTCATCTCGCTTGCCGGAGCCGGGGAGGCCTACCAACATGCGCCTAGGACTGTCTCTCATGGTACATTTTCCTTTCTGTAAAAGCCTCTTTCTTAAAAAATAAATAAATAAATGGGAAAATCAGCATTCCCTCCTTGTTTTGTGCAAACTTTAGAACAAATATTGTTTGCAAGACAAACACAAGGAAATAAATCTTCTCACAGAGCCAGTTGGGGAAATTAAACATTGATTGGATCATACCCAGAAAGGCTTGGGGGAAACCAAATCGTCGGCGTCTCAAACTCATTACAAAGGAGGGAAGGATTAAGGGTTTTCAGGCTTGACAGACCTAAGCCCAACCCTTCCCCAGACATTTTTTTCCCTGGCATTATCTATCCAGAGGAGGGGTGGGGCGGGGGAAAAATACCCCAAAAAAACTCACAACAAAAACACAGATAAAACATACATTTTTGTAGACTTTTGGTGACTTGCCACCCAAAATCTGCTTTGTACTGACATCACATGAAGAAAGAATTGAAGTTGTCTAGGATTTGGGGACCAGTGTAAGCAAAACCTTGCCACAAACAGGACCACATTCTCTGGATTTAGCAGCAAGTTTCAACTGCGATTAATTTGTAAAAGGCAAAACCAAGGAGAACATTTCAAGAACTCACAGTCCTAAAAAAAGGGAACGCGGAGCCTTTTTGAAAAATGTATTCAGCAAGTGGGAGAGAGGCCGAGAGGAAGGGCAGAGAGAATCAGGGAAGGGCTGGCATCTCTGCCAGGTCCTGGGGCTGCACCACATTATCACAGACTCCTCTGTCATTAGGCTTCCCCCAAATACCACCCCATTCCAATTTGCACCAGGATTTATGGCCACCCCTTGGCTTTGAAAGCCTTAAAGAGCAAGCTGCGTCTATTCTAACATGTTTTATTAGCCAGTCTTTCACTGGAAAATACAGGCTACCTAAGTGGCCACATGCTTGTGAAGAGAGAGAGAAAACCACATGGGTGCGTTTGGGGGCGGGGCAGAGGACGGGGGAGCTTGCCACAGTCACAGGCAGACACGCCACAACTCCGAAGACGCTCCACCCGGAGGCTCAAGTCTCCCCAGCGCTCAGGCGGTCCTGTCTGTGGCCTCCTGTATTTTGCTGCTCCCTGTTTTATTTTGGCCCCATCCCCTTCCAGGTGTGGCACTCACAGAGTCTTAATTAATCCTCCCCACCACCTCGTCTGTTTGCCATGAGGATTAAATGGGATCCCCAAAGGCACAGGGGAGGTATTTTAAAAATGGTCACTAAATCAATGCCTGGAGTGGGCCTGCCCCAGAATAGGTGCTCGGAGACAGAAGCTATTATTACAGTCGTCAGACATTAAGGCATACTCATCCGATGGTGAGCTTTAACTTGGCCACCCCCAGGAAAGGTTCTGCCACTGACCTCTAACTTGAAACTGGAGATTTAAAAAAAAAAAAAAAAAAAGTGTCTGGAGCTGCCCTGTGCATGGAATTATACTGCGGAGTTCCACACGCCTTTTATGAAATCATGCATTTATACCCAGCAGCCAAAACACACAGAGCCCGGGAGCTGTGATACATTTTGATGATACATTTTGATGATAAATATATATATATTTATATATATATATATATTTTTTTTTTTTTTTTCCCTCCCCTGCCTCTTCTCCCTTCAGGGGAAAAATGGGAGCTGCCTAAATGATATGGTAAAGACAAGAGGGCAGTTATGCTTTAAAAGGGTTGAAGTGACTATTAATTTTTTTTTTCTGTTAGTTCTAACACTCATCTAAAATTGAATTAGGGAGAACAAAATTGATTTTGCTAAGTTGAAAACCCATTCAAACTATTGAGGTTTTAATAAGATTTTGATGCTGATCTCTCATTTGCTCGGAAGCATTTGAGGCCTGGCTTTTAGGGAGACACCTTTTAAACTCAGAATGACTCCCAGAGCAACGGTTCAAAGGGCAGGTCTGTCCGCCATGGAAGCCGTTTGTCACCAGCTTCTCTTTCACCAACTATACTATTAACTGACCAAGGTCTTTCCCTCTTGCAAGACTGAATTAACCTGAGATCTTTTGACAGCAAGTGATAGTGTAATTATTGCTTCAAGTAATTTAGAAATCCAGGGTGAGGCTGACTTCAGGCATAGTTGGATCCAGTCACACAAATAATATTTGTAAGAAACTACGCTTCTACTTTGGCTGATTTCCCCTTTGCCGGTTTCTATCTTAGTCAGGTTTCCCTTCATCATGGCAAGGACGATGACAGGAAAATAGAGCCCCTTTCCAGCAGAATCCCAAGGCCCCTTCTCCTTTGTGTGTTCTAGGTCACATGACCATCCTTAACTATGAATGTCCAGTTTTGTGTCACTGTCCCATCCCTGCTGAATCAGTTCTGGAGCTGGATCAGTTCTTCTAAGAAGCACACAGACTTGGCATAGAGGAGAATGAGGATGGGATGTTGGTACAGAACAGACAAAACAAACACGATCGTCACAGAGGCCATCTAGCATTACCTCCTCCGTGCAATTTTTCATGAATTTTCTGGGAGGAAAAAAAAAAATCTTCCTTTACACACACCAACAACCGAGTCTGGAGTTGTCCCTAACCACCTTTTAATTTTTGCTGATCACATTATACAGGGTGCCTTGCCACACCTCAGGAACACGTCTTCTCTTCCTTGCTAGAACAACACGAGAGAGGCACATTAAAAGATTTCTACAGGGGCGCCTGGGTGGCTCAGTGGGTTAAAACCTCTGCCTTCAGCTCGGGTCATGATCCCAGGGTCCTGGGATCGAGCCCCGCATAGGGTTCTCTGCTTAGCAGTGAGTCTGCTTCTGTTCCTCTCTCCCTGCCTGTCTCTCTGCCTACTTGTGATCTCTGTCAAATAAATAAATGAAATCTTAAAAAAAAAAAAAAAGACTTCTACAGATTTGGGAGTGGATCTTTTTCATTACTAAACATGAGAACCACAAGCACAGGAAAAAAAAAAACTCTTTGAGATGTAAAAATTTTAACTCACAAAATAGAAATTGTAGTTTATTTTTTTAAAGATTTTATTTATTTATTTGAGAAAGAAAGAGAGAGAGATAGTGAGAGAGAGCATGAGTGGGGAGGAGAGGGAGAAGCAGATTCCCCACTGAGCAGGGAGATCAATGTGGGACTCTATCCCTGGGATCATGACCTGAGCCAAAAGCAGAGGCTCAACCCACTGCGCCACACAGCCTACTCCTGGGTGATATTGTGACAATTATTATGTGTTAGAAATTACATAACTTTACACACACACACACACACACAACACACACACACACTGTATCGTCCATGGCAAAGAACAAAATCTTTAAGGACTGGACTTATCTGATTCATTAGTTACATTTCTCAAAGCATCGAAGACAATGTTTTATACCTAGATAACTCTTAATGTGGGCTGAATGAAGGAAAACATCACTTAATCAATGCAGGAGTGTGGTGAGAGAAAGATGCTCCTTTTAGAGTATCTGTCTAACCACCTGGGGAAAAAAAAATTAAAGATAGTCAATTCAGGATCCTGTTTCTGCTCCTAGGCACAGCCTCACTCTTAGAATGACAAAGAGTGTTGGCAGATATGCTCAAGACTTGGTAACATTAGGAGCCAATTAGTATGAGGCAATACATTGACTATTGATTTTCATTAATCTCAGACTATGAGGTCATCGCGTGTTTTGGCAACTTCTGTTTTGCTTGATCCAACAGGTTGGCAGAAGTGAAGGAACTCTGGGCTGAGCTGGGACTCCAGAGCTTTCTACCGTGGCCTCTGCCACCAACACCATCCACCTGGGCGGTAATTCTCACGGCTGCCTCGCATTTCAAATGGAGATCTTAAAGCTTGCCTCACCGTATTTGTTTAAAAAGTAAGGGTTGGTTAAATGAGCGAATTCATACGGACTGATTCCTCAGTTTGTAAGTGAGGGAATTGGACTCGCTTGAAAACCCGATGGATGACGTGTTTCAGGGATACACGAGACTCATGTTAGCAAAACTGTTGTAAAAGCACACAAATCATTTAAGAAATTTTACTGTTTCCCCCTAAGCCAGTAATACATGGGGAAGAGACACAAACACACACACTGTGAAGCAGATGATTGGCCGCCAGAGGGGGAGTCAATTGCATTGGAAAGAAATGGCCCAAACTAAGTGGTAAAATCCAAACGTGGCTGAAGTAATGCCCCTCCAGACCATATATTAAATGTTCAAGCATGTAGAAATGGCCCCCTTCCTGGACCCAGTTAACACCCAAGAATAAAGATCATTCTGAGCTCCATCACTCCTGCTCAACTGGGCTTTTCCCCTAAGGCAATCTCTTCTTATCATGTCTAGGATTAACTTTTGATCTCATGCTCCCTCCAGAAGAGTGTTGGTAGAACATTGGCTCAGAAATCTACACTCACAGTGACTCCAGGTTGGATGACCTTGGCCAATTTTTTTAATCACCTTGAACTTCGGTTTTCTCATCTTCAAAGTGGGGTCAATCACATCACATCTATATGTTTCTTTCCCCAAGCCCCTAATCTCTGCCTAATTACAACAAAACATTAGAACAACCAACGTTCACAAACTTGTCACAAAATACTCCTTGAAATCATGAAAGACAAGGAAATTGTCACTGTTCTGAGAAACTGTCACAAATCGGAGAAGGCTAGAGAGACATGACTACCAAAAATAATGTAGTATCTTGGATGGGCTCCTAGAACAGGAAAAGGGTATTAGCGGGAAAACTGGTGAAATCTGGATAAAGCTTGTAATCGAGCTTATAGTAACAGATCAATGTCAACTTCTTAATTTTAAAAAAAATATACTGTGGATACATGAGATGCTAACATCATGGGATGCTGGGTGAAGAGTACATAATGACTGTACTATCCTTCAACTCTTCTGTGAGGCAAAATTACTCAAAATATAATTTTAAAATAAAAATAATGGGAACAATAATGATATCTGACTCATCGGGCTGGAGTGAAGATTCAGGGACATAACATACAAAATGTGTAGCCCACTGTAGGGACGCTGTACATTTTTTCTCCTCCCTACAGAAGAACAGGAGGTGTGATTCTACTGGCCCCTTTGCCACCTTCACTCTGAGTGGAGATAATTTCCTTTCACTCTGAAGAGAGCACAAATAATTGCTGAAGTCTGTAATTCAGATAAATGGACTGCATTATGGTAGGGGCAGGGAGCAGAAGGAGTATTATTTCATCTGTCGAAATCTTTTGAGAAAACCAAGGGGGAAAAAGGGGGGAGAAAGCCACTCAACATTACTTTCTGTCTTTGGTGCCAGCTGCTGACTGCCTTTGGCAAGCTCAAAACTGGAAGTCTGGTTGGGAAGGTAGAAACATCTCAGCTTCCTTCCCGCCAACCACACAGTGCCACACACACACAATACATTTTTCTTTCCTCAAGGAGAACTTTTCTCAGAGGCACAGGGGAGGATTTCAGAGGTCAGCGTGGAAGTAAATCATGTGGAATTTCCTTGAGTCAGAGCCTCTGACCTCCTTTGCCTCTGACCTCAGCTCCACAGACGCTAAAAACAAGGGCATCACCAGTCCCAATAAAGTGAGGCTTTAGGCATATTTGCATGGAAAAAGCCTCAAGCTTTTACAGCAACCTTCAATATCCTCATGATTTCTTAACTAAGAGCACACGTAGAAGGCCAATATCCATCAGAGTGGAAAGCTGGCACAGACACCAAGTTCCAGGCATTACAGGAGAATTCTAGTTGCTCTGAAGGACTTCCTCAGCTGGACTCGGAAGTGAGTCTCTCTCCCTTCCGTTGACTTGTGTATCCTGATGCAGGTCTGTAACTGTAAACTGGAACCTTCCACTGGTTTGTGATATTTCTCTTAGCACTGACACTTTGCTGCTTACAACACTGGTTCCCAAAGTGTGGTCCTGGGGCCAGCAGCATGGGTATCACCCAGGAGGGTGCTAGAAATACAAACGCTTGGGGCACTTGGATGCCTCAGTCGGTTGAGTGTCTGACTCTTGATTTCAGCTCAGGGCATGATCTCAGTCAAGGTCGTGAGATAGAGCCCCACATTGGACTCCACACTCCGCGTGGAGCCTGCTTGAGATTCCCATTCTCCCTCTATTTCTACCCCTCCCCTGCATACACAAAATCTCTCCCTCTTTCTCAAAATAAATAAAATCTTGGAAATGCAAACTCTTGGGTCCTACCCCAGACCTACAGAATCAGAAACACTTGGGTATGGCATCCAGCAACTGTTTCCACAAACTTTCAAAGTCATTCTAATACCCATTAAAGTCCAAGAATCACTGGCTTATGACATTAAGTTCAAATTTCCCAGTCTGGCTTTAAAAACTCATAATCCTGGCCCAGACAACCTTCTAAGCTTACCATATGAAACATGAAACTGACAGGAATGACTTCAGTTGAGATACAATTATGGTCCTCTTTCATATATGGCATCAATGACTTCGGGCATCAATGACAATGACACAGGACATCATCCCTGGGCTTGGGTCCTCCACAGTCCAGTGGATGGGGATCCCTTTTGTTGTGATAATCTTGCTTCTCTGGGCTTCTTAAGCCAGAACTATACTTGACATCTAGCCATGACAGCTACCTGATGACCATAAAGCTAGAGATGTGGGGGCCGAGATGTAGAAGGACTTCTTGTCTCAGTGTTGCTGAAACAAGCTTCTCCTCTAAGTCAAGGGCCCTGTTGATGAGACCATTACCTCATCCAGCATCCCTAAAGATGAGTTTCCATTAGAAGTTTGTTCCTAATGACTGACTTTAGAGAGGGCCAACTCAGGCTAACACTTACCCAACCTTATAACAATATTGAGCCTATAAAAGAAAAGGATGGGGTTTCGATTACTCTCTTGCCAGGATGCTTGTAAGCCCCAGTGCAAATGACTCAGGTACCCTTGCGGCATAATAAAGAGTATTAGGAACGTAGGAAAGCTGCAGTCAATGACGGTAAGCCAAGAGACTCCAGGTTGCTCCCAGGAAGTTGGCCAAGACTCACCTCACTCATAACTCCTGATGTTAACTCCATTCAGCTTCTCCCCAGCTCCTAATCTGAGTTTGGCTCTTGTTTTCAGGACGATTCCTGACTTCCAGGTTTGTCAGCTGGTCTTATTTTTTCCAATCCAACTCTAGGGAACTCAAAGGAAGTAGATCACTTTTAATTTTTCTGTTCCTTTGGGAACCTCCCCAATCCCAACCTAAGCCCCTTTAGCTCACAAACCTCATTCTCCTTGGAGGTATCTTAATCAAGACATGCAACTCCCTTTTGCTAGGTATCAGTGATATATATTTATTTTTACAAACTAGGAATAAAAACAAGTTATGAGAAGCCTCCCCAAATCAAAAGCTCTCCGTTAGCTATTACCTATGACTGCATAACAGATCTTAAAATTATTTTAAAATAGTAATTATTATAATGGAGCACTTGAGTGGCTCTGACAATTAAGTGTCTGACTCAGGTCATGATCTGGGGCCCCTGTGACTGAGCCCTGTGTCAGGCTCTGTGCTCAGCTCACAGTTTGCTTGGGATTCTCTCTCTCCCTCTCCCTCTACCCCTCCCCCAATGTCCCCCTACTCATGCTTGCTCTAAATAATTAAATAAATGAAATGAATAATTAAAACTTTAAAAAAATAAACAAATAACATAATAATAATAGTTATAATAATAAGTGTAGTTACAAATTAAATATAGTTTTATGATGATGATGATGATGATGTATGTATCAGCTTTCACAGTATCTGTGAGTCAGGAATTTGAGAGTGTTCTGTCTGGCCAGGTGTGGCTAGAGCATCTCATGAGAAAGCATGCCTGGGGCTTAAGGGTCTGCTTTCAAGATAATTCACTCCCATGGCTATCAAGTTGGTGTTAGCCCTTGATTGTGGGCTTCAGTTCCCCTCTATGCATGTAGCTCTTTCATGAGGCTAATTAAGTACCATTATTAGGATTGCCAGATAAAATACAGAACACCTTCTTAAATTTAAATTCCTGATTAACAGCGCAAAATTCTTAGTACATGTATATGTCTCTAATATTATGTAGGAGATACTTATACTAAAGAAAAGCATCACTTATCTAAAATTCAAATATAGCTGGGAGTCCCATGTATTTATTTGATCTATCTGGCCATTCTTGTTATGACATGCAGCTGGCTTACTCCAGATTAAACTATCTAAGACCCTGAGGAAGGCTATTACAGAGCCTTTATAATCTAGCCTTGTAAGTCAACTGCCATATTTTACTCACTGTCCAGTCCAGCCTTAAAAGGTCCATACAAGACTGTGAATATCAGAAGTGGTTTACTGGGAGCCACTTTGGAGGCTGCCTACCACAACTTCCAACTGAGTTCCTCTGGCCATGGTCTTTCCCATCAAAACAAAGAGAATGGTGGACATGTGTGGGAAACATTTTTATTTGAACATTTTTCCTTTGCAAATGAATTAAAATGTTCAGAGAGAGTAGAAAAAGAAAAAAAAAGATCAGATCACTGCAATATTTTTTTTTATATAGATAAAATTTTTCTTTATTTTTTTTTAAGTAACCTCTCCACCCAACATGGGGCTCAAACTTTCAACCCCAAGATCAAGAGCTGAGTGTTCTACCAACTGAGCCGACCAGATAGTCCCCAGAAAATATTAATTTTTAGACACAAAAAATGGCAATTTAAGCATCAAATAATTCATTAAGTCTTGAGCCACAGTTCTACTTGAAGTTCATATATATATTTCACATATTATAATTAATATATTAAATATATATATTTAATTTTCATATGCAAAAAGCAGAGATCATAATTTATAAGTGAAGAAAGAAGAATAGAACCCAGTCACAAACGAAAAAGAACATTTTTTTAAGAAGAAAAAAGTCTACATTATTAACTCACCAACTCCACATCTACTTTTCAACAGAAAAAAAGAGGTTAGTTGCATTTGAGTTAAAGGGAGAATGAGTACAATTGAGGGCTTCTCACCTGTCTACATAATGGATCCCGGGGGCTCTGTCAGATGGTTTCGGGGGCGTGCAGAATATAAGATTAACACATTTTTCAATATTTATAATAGGCTAGAATTTGTACTATAACCCTCCTTATCGGAGGTGATACAAAATCACTCTTTACCTATCCAAAAAAGGTGGAAGAAAAGTTGCACAGAAAATGTCAGGTCTTCAGTGTTCTAAGATATATTATCTAAATGCAGATTCCTTGCAAAATGCCCTAGGAAATTAAACCAGCCAGGAGGTTAATCAATGGAGAATGTTGTAGGAGAAAAGGGTGCATGTCCTGCCTTAATCCCAGTGCCACAACAGTGACAAGGGGCCTGGGGTCCAGGCAAACCAGGTCTGGGAACCAGCTCCATGTGCTGTTCTGAAGACTTACCCTCCACTTGGCCTTGGTCATCCTCAAACTCATTTCCTAGCCCCTGTGGGAAACCGTAGCCTCAGGCTTTCCAGCTGAAAATAAATTAGACTATCAATGGAGAAGATATTTACTAAATAGGAAAAAAAATGCATTTCCTTTCCAGAGTATAAACATTAAGTGACTTTTGCAAGAGTCAGATCACCTCCACTCCAGGGCCCAAACATTCAAAATGATAATCACATAAATAAGGGCTGGGATATGGGACAGGGACCATGGGGGGTATCAGTATGCCCGGGCCTGCAAGTCCAGTGGGCCATGAGAAGGGTGGTCTGGATACGTTTCCGTGTTTACTCTTTGCACTGAAAATTGAGTGTTGAGATTTTCGCTAATGAGCGAAGGTTACAGCAAAGTGAATAAGCTGGGTAATGCAAAAATATTCTCCTACCTCGTCTGTAATATTAAGTTCAGCTTCAAGGTGTCATAGCCTGGGATGTGACTGACTTTCAAGATTATACCTGGGACCCCCAGGAAGGGTTGAAAACATGGCAAGGTTGGGATAGGTACACAGTGCAAGTGGGATGAGTGTGAACCCCTGTGTTTGTGTGTGCGCATGCACATAGTTTCCATCTGTCTGTCTGTGTATCCTGGAGGCACTCTGTATCTTTTAAAAGATCACCACGCCAGGGGCACCTGGGTGGCTCAGTGAGTTAAGCAGCTGCCTTTGGCTCAGATCATGATCTCATGGTCCTGGGATGGAGCCCCAGGTCTGGGTCCCTGCTCAGCGAGGAATCTGCTTCTCCCTCTGCCTCTGCTGCTCCCCTTGCCTGTGCTCTCTCTCATCCTCTCTCTCATCCTCTTTCTCTCTCTCTCTCTGTGATAAAAATACATAAAAAACTTTAAAATTAAATAAAAATAATTAAAAATTAAAGACCACCAGGCCAGCGCCAAGGATATAACCTAAACTCAAATAGTGGTTCTCAAACTTGGTCACACATTAGCGTTAATAAGGAGTTCTTAAAACTCCTGATGCCCAGGCCACACCACATACTGATTAAGTCAGAATATCTGACGGCAGAACCCAGGTAGTATTTTTGAGACTTCCCAGATGATTCCAACATACAAGAAAGGATGAGAAAACCACTGACTTTCTAGAACATTTCCAACAGTAAAGGAACATTAGAATGACCTGGATCCTTGTTACAAAGATTGATCTAATTCAGAAGTCCTAGGGTGAGGCCCAGATATGTCCCTATCAACTGGCATCCCAAACAACTATCATAAAGTTGGTCCTGGCCCCCATTTCGAGAAACCCCTACACACATAATTTTCAGTTGAAAAAGTGAATACCACCGGGGCAGTGAGAGAGAGCGTGTGGTAAGGCAATGGGGTTCAGGTTAAGGACCCGAGCTAGTTGGCTGGTGCAGGGTAGTGAAGCCCTCCCCAGACTCAATCAGTCCGGGGTGGGGGACAGGAATCAGAAGATTTCTGATACAAGTCAGCGCTCAGTCCCGCCATAATTACCCTATTAATCGGATCTGTTAGAGCCACATGCAAACAAACAGCCTAAAGCTTTGATTGGGATCTGGCGATTCTTTTTTTTTTTTTTTTTTTTTTTTTTCTTCCCAGTGAGAAAATCACAGGAGTTTTAAAGAACAGATCTGCTGAAATCTATTTTCGCTTTTCTGTATCAAATTTTGCCCACCTTTCTGGTCTGTGCACTCCCCTAGAAATTTGAGATGTTAGAGCAATTGTAAATTTTGGAGATGAAGGTATGGTTGTGTTTTTATATTCATAGAGAGGCTTTCTGTTTTCCCGTCTGTCTGTCCATCTCTCAGTTTTCTATCTGTTTCTGTGTGTAAGTACTCCGCCTCTTCTCTTAACTCAGAGCGAGGGGATGTCCCTAGATGCTCTGGGTCTGCTCCACAGAGAAGGTTTTCACATACACGTATCACTTGGCACTTCCCAGGCTGAATCCATTGCAAGCAGAGGAGCCGAAGTGGAGAAAATTCTGGTCGGCTGACGCTCTAAGGGAAATTCAGGTGTGGGCTAATTCCCCATGCTGAAATGCCGCCAGGCCAAACAGGTTAATACTTCATCTTTTGCAAGAAGTAACTTGGGGAAGCGGGTGATGAATCCAGAGATCTGGTCCAAGCTGCCTCTTATCTCTGACCGTGCCCCTGGCGCCCTCCGGCTTAGTCCTGACTCATGGGACTAGCCCCGAAGCTGAGCCACCCGGCCCACTTCCCACGGCCCAGGAGACGCGCCCGCAGGCTTCCAGTCCAGTAACTGACTGAGCCTGCCCCTACCCCAGTATCCCAAAGGTGTGGGCTGGAACAGCAACATGAAAGAAAGCAGACGTCCACCCACTTAATCCCTTCCAGGACCCCAGATTCACCCCCACTGCTATGGCCCGGGAAGTATTCAATCCCTGGACGTCAGAGCAGAAAGAGACCACTACGTTCGCCCCTTTCTGCTGGAGAAGGCACCACTAATGTCCAAGCCATGGATTATGTCGCCTCAAGATCCTACAGCAACTTTGTGGAAGGTCTGTAGCTGGAATCAGGGTCTCCTGGCTCCAGTTCAGGATTTATGATGAGACACAGATGACGAATTTGTATAGGGGGTCATCGGCTCAGTTTTCAAGTGGGCCCCTAGAACATTCTAGATCAAAGCCGCCCAATCTGGTAGCCTCTAGGATCCTTCAGGATTAAGCTCTTGAATTCAGAAAGGTCATACAGGTGTCCTGTGAGTGTCGTGCCAGAGTTTGAAGACCTGACATGAAAAAAATGATGTGCATCAGGGTCTCATGGATGCTTTAGGATGATTTATGTGTTCAAATGATAGTATTTTGGACATCCTGAGTTAAAGAAAAGACATTATTAAATTGATTTCTCTGTTTTGCATTTTTACTTTTTAATGTGGCTGCTAGAACATTTACAATTATATGTGTCTTGCCTTCTACATCGATCAGGCAACATTGTTTTAGGTTTACAGGTTTGGGAACGGCATCCAAGTTGGGAACCTGTCACCTCTTGTCAAAAAATTAGCACCGTGTTGATACAAAAGTTGGAACACTCAAAAAAAAATTAAGATGTTAAAAAAAAATTAGCACCATTACTACATTAGCCACAGTGATACCCTTTTTTAAATTCTTTTTAAGATTTTATTTTTAACTAATCTCAACACCCAATGTGGGGCTCAGACTCACAATCCCGAGATCAAGAGTTGCACATTCCACCAACTGACCTAGGCAGGTGTCCCAACAAAAGTGATTTTCTAATCACTCCTGGGATAATGTACTCATTCCTAACCACATCCTCTCCTGAACCCTTTGATCACTTCCATTCATCTAAACCAGAGGACTCTTCTAGAAAAGAGGTCCAGTTAGGTCACTCCCTTGCTTAAAATTCTGCAGACTCCACATTTGCCACCAACCTTCCGTCCTTGCGAGCACCCCTGATTCTAGGGCCAGAATAACCTCCTGTGTCTCTGCCTCTGTCTATTCCTTCCTTGTTCTGACCTGGCTTCCTGCAACAAAGTAGCACAGACTGGGCGGTTATAAACAACACCATTCCGGAGGCTGAAAGTCCAGGAGCAGGGTACCAGCCTGCACACTTCTGGTGTTGGCTCTCTCACTCTGGCTGCAGATGGCAAGCTTCTCTTGTGCCTTCACATTGTGCAAGAGGGCGAGAGAGCTCTTGCTTGGGGTCCCTTTCAAAGCACACTAATCCCATTCATGAGGGCTCCACCCTCAATATCTGATTACCTCTCGAAGACCCCAGTTCCTAATACCATTCCCTTGGACATTAGTATTTCACACGAGTTTCGGGAAGAACACAAATAGTCAGTCCATAACACCTCTGTTAGCAATGCCTTTCCTCTCCCTTGACTTCTTGGAAATGGGGCTATTTGAAAATTCAGCATATGACTTTTGATTCAAGACACTTTCCATGTCCCTCTCCCTTCTGGGTCAGTGTCCCAGGACACTGCTGAGTGGGGACCCATCAGTTTGACATGTTGAGATTAAAATTTACATTCTTTTCTCAGTCCCAGGTCCATTAAATGCCTCCTGAAAGCAGGACTTTCTATCCAGGTATCCAGAAATTTTGTTTCAGTCTTTGGGAAGTTGATGTGGAAGATAAAAGAAGCCCATAAAAACTCATCAAGGAGGGGCGCCTGGGTGGCTCAGTGGATTAAGCCGCTGCCTTCGGCTCAGGTCATGATCTCAGGGTCCTGGAATCGAGCCCCGCATCAGGCTCTCTGCTCCGTGGGGAGCCTGCTTCCTCCTCTCTCTCTGCCTGCCTCTCTGCCTACTTGTGATCTCTGTCTGTCAAATAAATAAATAAAATCTTAAAAAAAAAAAAAACTCATCAAGGGGCACTGAAAGTTCAGTCAGTGCCATGAAAACCAAAGACTGAAGACATCACAGCAGAAAGTGCAGAAGTGAAGGCAGGGAGCTTTGCTGAGCCCATTAGTAATTTTGTCAACTTGCTTCTGCTTGACTGTCCTGTATTCACCAAACCTCACAATTGGAACACTTTGCATTTTCAAACATCCCAGTGGCTCCCACAAATCCACAAATGCTATAAAATCTGTTTCTTAATATATGCCCAATCATCTGGTTTGTTCCATCGTCCTACCTTGTTTTAGCGTGAGACAGGCATCCTCTCTTCTCTGGGCAACTTGGATTGCTTCCCATCTAGTCTACCTGCTTGGACCCAAGCTCCCCACCTCCACTTATCCGACACATAGGAGCCAGAGTGATGTTACTGAAACACAAATAATGTGGCACTCATCTCATCGAATCTCCATCACACAGACAATAAAATCCAAACTCCCTGCCCCGGCTCCCAGACCCATTGGCTTATACTCATATCAGTGCTGCTATTTCCTTCTTGCCCTTTTGTGCGTTAGGCTGCACACACACTGGCCTTTCTTTATATTAACTATTCCATCTAATTCCTGTTTTAGAGCCTTGACTCGATGCGTCTTCAGCCTGAAATGTCCCCCTGCCGATCTCTTTATAACCACTCTGTCATCACATTGATTTTGCTCAAATGTCCTATCTACAGAGAGGTCTTACATGGACAGTTAACACGAAGTCACTACTAAGGCACATCCCCTGTGTAAGTTTTTGCCTATTTGTTATCACAGTTTTGATGTTGCTGTTTAATTTAATCAGGATTATTGTCTTACTAGATTTCTGAAAGTAAGGACACTATCTATTCTGCTCCCCACTTTATACTTACCACCCATAAGAATGCCCAATCATGGGGCACCTGGGTGGCTCAGTGGGTTAAGCCTCTGCCTTCAGCTCAGGTCATGATTCCAGGGTCCTGGGATCAAGCCCCGCATCAGGCTCTTTGTTCATCAGGGAGCCTGCTTCCCTCTCTCTCTGCCTGCCTCTCGGCCTACTTGTGATCTCTCTCTGTCAAATAAATAAATAAAATCTTTAATAAAAAAAAGAATGCCCAATCAATGAATATTTGTTGATATAATGTCATATTATTTTTAAATCTATTATGAAATTATAATATATTATAAAATTTTAAATATATCATAAATTATAATATAATTATATAATCATAAAATTATAAACCCTAGGCATTTTATCTTAATATTGCTTATTAAAAAACTAAAAAATTAAATTGTTTTTTAAATGAGGGGACCAAGATGCATTTGATATTGACAGCATCAAATTACTTGGAGGTATTTTATTTTATTTTATTTTATTTTTAAGATTTTATTTATTTATTTGACAGACAGAGATCACAAGTAGGCAGAGAGGCAGGCGGGGGCGCGGGGGGTGGGAAGCAGGCTCCCCACTGAGCAGAGAGCCTGATGCAGGGCTCGATCCCAGGACCCTGAGATCATGACTTGAGCCGAAGGCAGAGGCTTAAACCCACTGAGCCATCCAGGTGCCCCATACTTGGAGGTATTTTAAATATAACAGTCCATCAATCAGCTCACTCTAATACACTTAATACACTCACTTTCCTTATCAATGAAAAGTAGAAAACAGTGACAGTTTCCCTTTGCATTGTTCTCCAGGGCATAGACATACTCTTTACTTCAAGAAGCTCTTGGAGGGCATAAAATCCACCCTGCCTAGCGGATCTAGCACAGTGGTGAGCTAAAGTGGGCTTCTGATCTCACTGCAAAAGCTTGTGTAGCCTGCCTAAGCTATGAGACATGATTGCCTTGAGAGGGCATAGCAACTCCTCCTACACTCTGGGGAAGAGATGTTTTCTGTCAAAACCGAGTAAGAATCACATAATCCCTAGGTCACTTTTGTATAGTGAGAATTCCCATGTTCAGGTCAGATTTAATATGGAAACTCCCCTCTTCCTGACCAATCTCACCTCTGTACTTACAGCTCAGTTTAGATGAGAGGTTGCAGGGAACAGAGAGTCGGTTGATGGTGGTGAGCATTCCCTAGAACACTCGGAAATGGAAGCAATTTCAACTGTTGCATTAGGTGGGACGGTCTGTGCTAAAGCTACAATTGTAGCTATAGTTAATAAAGAATGCTGCACAAGCATCCTAAAAGACACAATCCATAGAAGCAGCTCTGTTCCTGGATGGTTTTGAAAGTGGTAAGTGTTATATACAAAAAGGAAGTCAGGGTGAACCCAATAGAAGAGAATCTGGATCTGTCTGAAACATAGACAGGACCCACCAAATACTTGATGATTAAATTTTTAAAAATTCCAGGAAAACAGGGTCTGAATTTGCCCATGACATAGAGAGTTCTTTTCATGGCATTTTGCTAAGGGGTAGAGGATTTGTTATGAGTGCCTCGGTTTCTGGTTATTTATACTCTGTTTAAGTGTATAGCAAAAATGACATTTCCATGGTAGGGAATGTGAAGGAATCGTTTAGCTATGGTATAAAATACATGCATGGCAGAGGTGGACCCAACTGACCGCTATGCTAGGGTCCGTGTTCTAAAGATCTCAGTGGACAAGTGAAGCAAAACCAAGTAAACTAGCAAACAGCACAGATTGATGCTGTTGCAAGCCTTATTTGTCTTCGGGTTTCCTATATATGCATCACCCTTGATCAAGGGCTGCTAAATGAATGAAAATAGTTTGAAATTTAACTCCATGTTTAGAAGGACGTGGATCTTCAGGACACAGGTGGTGGTCCTTTTGGGCTGGAGCCTGCTCTAAGTCCAAGCCAAAAGTCTGCATTCCCTGAATGGAATTGGAATGTTCTAAACCGAGTGAGGAGGCCCGAGCTCTCGTTCCAGGATTTGCAGAAGTCAGTTACTCCACCTGAGCTTGCCTTTCTTCTGTGCCGTGAAGAGGCAGCACCAGGCTGTGCGCACAGTAAGGAGACCTCCGTTTGGAAACATGCCTAGCTTTTGTATCTCTACCTTCTGTCATCTGGCTACAACATAAATAGACAATTGACATCTTATTCTAGGAATGCTCCCCTACCCCCCAACATGCGGCCTCACAGGTGGCGGTGGCTGGACTTGCAGGCTGCTGGCCACCCCAAGCAGACGGAGGGACAAGCCGCATGTCTGGGCGGTGACGGTGTCCTGCCAGAGCCTGTGCCTGGAGCGCAGAGATCGCAGATGTCCCTCCCAGACAATAATCACAGCACATGCCTCTCCTCCTGGGAGGAGGTGGCTGGGCTCATGGATAGAACAGGCTGGGAAGCGACCCGACCCTGCACACCGTGTACTCCAGGGGAAAGGAGTGTGTGACGGGTGCTTCCAGCCTCTGCCATCTCCATCATCCCAGGCCTGCTTGTCCTGTCTTGCTCCACGGCCCTGCCAGATTCACTGCACAGATCAGCAGGGACCTCTTCCTGTTTTCCCATGTGTCCTCCTGCTTGGGGCAAGTTAATCACACAGCTCCAACTCATGTCCTTCCACTTGGTCCAGGCAGCCCTGGAGACAAGCCCTGGTTCCTCTGAGGTTGCATGAGCTAGCTTCCAGCCTGATACAGCTCCTCTTTGCGTCTGTGCAACGTGCGATCATTGGACCAGGAATGCAGCTTGCTCTGATGGTTCAGGGCCCGTGCCTTATGGAGTCCTCTCACCCAGAGAGTATACCTTGAGCCACCAGAGTCTTTGAGGAATATCAGCGGGTTTCACCTGGAAGAATTCCAAGACCCAAATGGAACCAATGCAATAATAGTGGCCAGCTCTCAACCTCCCTGCACTCGCTACCCAAAACAGAGCTGGGGTGAGGCAGGTAAGGCACCCGACTCACCAGGTTGATGGAGACACTCACCCTCGGGGCCATGCAAGCGCAGGGTTGCACCTGACAGAGTACCACCTTCAGTTTTACACTAGGACTGACTCTACCCTCTCTGCCATTTCCATGAGGTGGACATAACAACAAGTTCAGGATCATCATGAACCTACAAAGAAATTATGTATGTTGGGGTGCCTGGGTGGCTCAGTTGGTTAAGTATCTGGGATCAAGTCCCAGGGAGCCTGCTTCTCCCTCTGACTGCTTCTCCTCCTGCTTGTGCACTCTCTCTAACCCTCTGAAAAATTAATCATTAAAATCCTAAAGAAAGAAAGAAAGAAAGGAAAGAAGGAAGGAAGGAAGGAAAGAAGGAAGGAAGGAAGGTAGGAAGGAAGGAATCACACATGTAAAGAGCTAGCATTCTTGCTGACAGCTCTTTCTGGAATCTTGAATGGCAGGTACATACTGGTAAAAGAAAACTTTTGTTGCGAAGTCTAAATCCACACAGTAGAACAAACCAGTTTCAGTTTTCTTAAAAAAGGGATTAATTTAAGCAAACCACACTAAATAATGGCCTGACGGTATCACGAATCTCTTCTCGCTACAGACTCTGAAGTTCTCCCATGCGTCCCGGAAGGGAGTTTCTCTCTGCGATCTGATCCTGTGCATTCTCTTTTTCTTCCTCAGCCCACCTTGGCCTACATCCAGTGCCGTTCCCCACTGGGGTTTCTGCCTCTTTGAATCAGGTCCCTGGAGAGACCACGGTCCTCCTTCACTATCTTTGACAGCATTCCGTAGTTAAGACTTTAACTACACATCGCATCAGCCAAGGTCAAACTTCTTGCTTCTAATCCTTCGGATACAAGCGTCTTTGTCATTGTGCTGAAACTGAGGACAGTTGGCTTTTCCAGAGAACATTCTGTGAAGGGCCTGCCTCTCCCCCTGTGCTATTGTGCCTTGTCATGTTATTTGTCTTATGAGGATACAAAGTAACCGCCGTAAATGAAGTATAACAGGAAAATTCCCTCTCATGCAAAACTCCCTCCGTTGACTCTGTCATAGTCTTGTATCCGTCTGGTTGCAGAATCCTGGAGTTTTGCCACTGAATGTTTTCATGCTCATCCCATGTAAGTTACAGATATGCATGATTTACATGTCGAGTTCTAGATAATTGTCTGTTACTAGGATATCATTTTCTTTTGAGTTTCTGCCTCTACCTTTTTGCAGAGTCTCTCAATCATATCTCCTCCTACACGTTCTGTCAAATTTCCCCTGGAGTAAAACTTGAACAAGACCCTTTTCCAGTGGCCACTGTGCTGGAAACTGGGCTGGGCTGGGTGTGTTGCAGGCATTCTCCCGGCTGTGTGCCACCCAGCTTATTCTTATTTCATAAACAGGATGATTGAGACACAAAGAAGTTAGTGATCCTTCCAAAGCAGGTTGAGAAATGAAATATGAACCCAAGTTTATGTGAAGCTAGCTGTGGACTTTCTCTGCAGCACAACAAATATTTGGACATGCATGCATTCCTTGCCCCTGGCATCAGTTTACTTTGGTCTCCCTGGCAGGGGTGTTCCTTTCTCTGCAGCTTTCCTGACCACTGCAGCCCACAATGGGGGTTCTCATTCCATGGCATTGATCAGAAGGATCACTCAGGCATCCTTTTAAGCGATGATGTTTCTGTATGCACTGTTCCTCCTGCTGACAGCTTTTTGAGGATGCTACATCTACTGGGCTTCGTGCCTTACTCCAAATAAGTTGAACCCTGGGCACGCATTGCAAAGGATGTGAGTCCGAAAGACCCAGAATTATGGAAGGTGTTGGAGCCAGGGAACCTCTGGCTTATCCCTAGATATTTAATGATTTATCTGTGTGACTTTTGGATCTCATTTGCCTTATAATAAAAAATCACAGTGAAATACTTCCCTGAAGTTTCAAAATGTGTTGGTTGTTTAGTTTTACACTGCAGTAATTGCTTTGCTGTGTATAACTTCCAAAAGCTATAAATTCAAATTTGTATCCACTTCATAAATTCAAAATCTACCAGGCCAGTGTAAATGCTAACACTTGGAATTTAATTTATGTATACAAAATTAAAATAAACCTACAAACAGGATTATTTTGCAGAGCAATGAAATTGTACTGGATTCCACACACAACTCACCTCCTAACGTGTGTTCTGATCCCTCGGTCCTGAGGGAGTCCTGAGATCAAGGGCTACAGCGTCCTGAAACAAGGATGTCCTGTGGGGTGGGAGGAGCAAAGAGGAGGATTGCCTCCATGGGGCCAATGAAAGCAGAAGACTGGAGGGCAAATGATTATCAGGATTGTAGAGCAAGGAAAGGTCCCAGGTAAGCATGCAAAACCAGGGAGACTTACCCGGATACCTGTTTAAGCAGGTATGGATATCATTTATGGATTAAAAAAGGTTTCAGGATGAAGCCTGTGGAAACTTCCACAGAACGGTGTCACCTTGAAGCCAAACCTAAAGAATGCAAAGGTTGCTGCCCAAGGCTTAAGGGTTTGCTAGACGCTGACTTGTGTCCCTCCCCAGATTCGTATGTTGAAGTCCTAACCTCACGATGCAGCTGTATTTGGAGATGGGGTTTTTAAAGAGGTAATAGAGTTAAAATGAGGTCATTAGGGTGGGCTCTCATCCCATCTGACTGCTGTGCCCTCGGAAGAGGTGATTAGGACACAAACCCACACAGGGAACAGATCATGTAAAGACCGGTAACTGTCTGCAAGCTGCAGAGAGATGGCTTAGAGGAAGCCAACCCTGCTGACACCTTGATCTTCTAGCCTCTGGAGCTCTGAGGAAATCAGTCATGTCTGCTGTTGATGTCCCCTAGGCTGTGGTACTTTGCTGTGGCAGCCACAGCCAATGAACACAAGACCCGTGTTGGAAAGTGCTCCCTGGGCTCACTTTTGCCATAGACTCCAAATTCTAGCAAGTCCATGTGTTGCGTTTTCATAGATTAGCCCTCATTTTAAATAACTGCTTTTTTTCATGAATCTTGGATACCCCCCATTCACAATTGTAAAGATAGTTTTGTCATTGAATTATATTTGATTCTTATACCTTTATGATTTTAAAAAAAATAAACAAATACATTTACCGATGAGAAGGAAAAGATCCCTTCCTGGATCAGGAATCCCCTTGCTTGGTTCTGGAATTGTATGCATCTATATCCATAATGCTTTTCATGATTCGTGATATCTGCAATGTTGCAGCTGCTGATTTCAAGCAAGGCTAGAGAGAGCAAAAACCTTTTTAATTAATAGAGCTAACCAGATCATCTCATATAAACAGCTCCAGGAAGCTGGTGGGTTTGGTGGCAGGGGGATATATGCGTTGGCAGAGCATTTGAAAAGTGTTATTTCTAAAGTGGCCAAAACACGTGACTGAGTTAACTTATTCCAGAACATTTATTATTTGGAAAAGTTACACTTTGTCCTTTTACGTGTGCAGGTCCTTGGACCCCTGGTCACCGGTAACCACAGAAATCAGTATCTTAGATGCTGTTTTGGACTGCTCCCCTCATCTTTTTTTTTTTTTTTATTTTAATTGAAAGTAGTTTTTTCTTTAAAACTGCCACCAAAGTCAAACTATTGGAAAGGAACAATAGAATGACAGATTGCTTGTTCCAAATACTTGGATCGACAGTGCAGCAAGCAGTGGGTTATGACAAAAATATTCCTCCAAGGGTGTCAAACTTCAGTAACTCCCTGGACAGAGACAACCAGCTTACAGGGATAAGAGGCTGCTCTAAAAATCAGGGTTATTTTCCATGCTTTTCTCAACTAAAAAGAAAAAAAAAAACCTAAATACAAGCAAAGAAAAAAAACTGGCCTTGGTCTTGAAGGGACATGGTGGGGTTTTCTCACACTGAATGAGGTGAGGTGGCAGGGCAGGAGGGAGAGCTGGGGCTGGGATGGCTTTGCCCCAGGCAGACCCTGTCCCTGGGGCGGTGGTAGCAGCAAATGTGATTAACAGCAGGGATGGGACAATCCTGTCTCCCATGGCTGAGTGGGGAATCTGGCTTGGGATTGCTGGGAGATGCTTACACATCCCATGGCACATCCATAAGATTCAAAGTCTATGCCCAGGGTTTTGGCCAGAGTCCAGGGTCAGGTAGTGATGGGGGATATGGTCTCATTTCCTTTGATCAGAGCAGGCTGCAAATCAAGGCTGTTTGGGGTGGGGGCAGCTGGGAGCTTCAGCAAGGGCTGAGTCTCACCCCACAGGGCGTGACTAACTAGAGGCAGGACTCAGCCCAATTCTCCCTTGATTTGGATGGAAGGGAATTTGAGAGAATCACACCCCCCAAACAAGCCCAGTGCCGCTCTGATATTGGCGGGGGGTGAGCTTTATGACCCACGAGGTCTTTTTCATGTCCAATGTCTGCATTAAAAGGCATAGCTTTCAGATTGGTTTAAGCTGACAGTCTCTGAGGCTCTCCCATGCAGTGCGTAGATTGGGTTATTTTTTAAAAGTATATTTGTTTCATTAATTTAAAATCAAAGCAGTATCGGGAAGGAGGGAAAAAAAGGACATCAATGCATTGTCTCTGTTACTTGGCATTTCTGAGGCAAGAGGAAAACTCCTAAACCCACCTATAGCCTCACCAGGACACATTAGTTTGACAATGTGGTGGCCCAACAGGGACCACAAAACTGTTTGGGCAACCTAGTGGTAGCTGATGGTCTTGGAGATTCTGACAGCTCTCAGAACATTCCAGAAAACAAAACAAAACAAAACAAAAGACAGAA
Organism: Meles meles; assembly: GCF_922984935.1. Classification (NCBI taxonomy): domain Eukaryota; kingdom Metazoa; phylum Chordata; class Mammalia; order Carnivora; family Mustelidae; genus Meles; species Meles meles. Next base: position 144,629,981 of record NC_060071.1, on the reverse strand, counting down.
GATCTAGTGGGTGGACCTGCATGGCACCAGAACACGAATGCAAAAAAAAAAAAAAAATCAATAATGACAGAGTCTAACTTATGGTCACCATCTGGAGGGTCAGAGACCTACCCATCCCCATTTTCTGCAGGTTGCGACCACATTCTGGGGAGCTCACTCTGCCAGGTACTGGCCAAAGTGGTTATCTTCAACAAGTCCATGTCACCAACATCAGCCTCAAGGCCATCCCATCAGGGTCAGGTTGGCCTTGAACCTGGGCTTTGTGTCACACCATGGAAATACCTATGCAGTCCGGCAGCCAAGGAGAGACCAGGTAGGAAATGGTCCAGGGGACTAGGTCCCCAGAGTCTTGAATTCCATGGGAAGTGCTAGAAGTGCCTGGGGCTTGAGATGGATTTTATGTCACTAAGAAATTGCTCCACCAAGCCAAATTAAAAAAAAAAAAAAAATCAAGGCATTAATAAAACAAGGAGATGGAGGGTTAAATATGGGTCGACCCCACATTTGCATAGTAATATGGTATTTTTCCTCCTCCTTGTTAGCATCTGAAATTTAACCACTAATCCTTATGGACACATCCAACACAAAGATAGAGGTAGGCATGGATTTTAGGGAAAAGTCAGACATTCACAGGTAAATTGTTGATATCAGCACAGGTCTGGTGAAAGGGTAGACCCAATCCAGTGCTCCTGGGATTGCTCATGTGTAGTTTTCTCTCACTTATCTGTGTCTCCTCCTCTATGCCCTGTAGGGCATCAACTACCAGGGAAACAGTTTTCTAACAGACAGCATGACCTGGCTGAACCATGAGAAAGTTGGTGGTGGCAGGAGAATTCCCCCACCAGATAGTCCTTATCTGTGGCTAGTTGATTCTGTTATTGATCTCTGTCTCAGCTTACTCCCATATCACGGTAATAATATATTTTTTCCCTGTTCTCCAGATATATTTTGCAGTCATTGAACACAGATCATGAATCAGACTGAAGAAGCAAAAAGTCCTAATGAAATAATTAGGAAGGTTGCAATCCCATGAAGAAAAGGATCCCAAAATCCAAATATCACAAAATGAATTCACAGACATTTATGGGACATGTGGAAAGAAACAGGTGGATGGAATGCTATGATTTAAAAAAACAAAACAACAACAAAATGTAATGCTTTAAACAGAAGAATCAGAGCAAAGATACAAGGAATGGAAATTAGCAGTACTAGACAGCACCTAATTGGTTGTCAAATAAGTGACCAGATTTCTTGAATCCAGGTTGAAATGTATATGATCCCAGGAAGAATACATATTTTTGATACAGACATTTATTCATGAGAAAGTTCTTGCAGGATTCTAAAGGTAAGTTCAGTTCTTAAGAGTCTTCATTCAAAAGAACAAAATGGCAAGATGATGGTACCTCCCCAAACAAGGAAGACTTTGCCGTGTCAGGCATGGTTCATTGTTTTGAACACCTTTGTGGATATCATAATGATGGAGGGCCTCCAGAGCAATAGCTTTGAGAAGACAGAAGCTAGTTACTAGGTTATCAATGACTTGAAATGAGACTCTAGGTCATACTCATTTTTGTACCTTCCAAAGGGACAAGAACCCTTCCTGATACATCCTAAGCTTATGCTAATGCTCATTAACAGAGGGAAACAAGACCATCATCAGTGAGGAAGTGAAATCAGGAGGGAAGAACTCTCCTTCTTTTCTGAGATATTTCCCTATGTTTACAGTTTCCAAGGATGAGCTTTTTTAGGGGCCATGCAAACTTGGGCTGCCTGTGAGTTAACTTTCCATTTTCCCCAAGATAATCCCCATCACCTGCTCTTGCTTTGCACAAGACTAAGTTCTCAGATACCAGTTCAACTACCCAGAACAAGCAGCTGGGCCCTTTCTGGACCTTTATGTTTTTTCCCAAGCACAACCAACATGGGCAACAGATACTGTGCTAAGGTGGGAGACAGAAATACCTTAGCCCACCCTCTGTGGGAAGGATGGAGAACTTAGGTAAATTGGCTGGAGCTGTGGGTGTGTGCGAAGGTATAGAGTGATTACCTGGGAACTCAGGGAAAGTCCCCAGATGGGCCTCAGAGAGAACCATCTCTCTTTCCCATTGGTTCTAGTCTCAGGTGATCTTGGGGAGGCTGGAACTCTTGGAGGACTCAGAGAAGGAGACACTGAGTTAGAGATATATTTAGTTTGGGCTTATATGTTCATAGTCACTTCCAAACACAGCTAAATGCCACCTGTCTTTCTGATATGACAATGCTTTGACTTCTGGAAACACTCCTGCTGTTTATTAACTCAGAGCCATTATGACAGTAAGGTATACGACTGGGGGGTCGTGTTAGGTATGAATGAGTCCTCCTTGCCCAGTCTTGGAAGTAGATGAGTAAAGGAGAAGAAATAAGCTTTCAAATGTACATAGACAGAAGCTATTTGTGGAAGTTTCTTCCCTTATTGGATGGTGTAATATTGTCAGAGAGCATTGGTTTCCAGTAATGCTTGGTAAACATGGAAACCCTGTCCCCGTCAGGCATATACTACACCATACGCTATATTCAGCTATAAACACTTAGCACACTTGTTTTTCTTATTGTAATGGAGTTGGGTTTACAGGGCCAGAGTCTTTAGTAAAACTACAAATAGCAAACATATCTTTAACAGGTCATCTGTATAAGAAATGTGACAGTGGTTTCTATGCGTGGTCACATCTTAAAAATCTACACAATATAACCCATCATGAATTGTGAGGTTGGAACAAACTTTTCCAAACTATAATAAACAAAATAAATCATCCATCAATTATCTTCCTATTCTCTTTAGAGGAAAAAAACCCTGCATTTCAAAAATTCAGTGACATGTACATGCAGTCAAAAGGGCAAGGGTGAAGAATTTTTGAGGTGTTTCAGAAAATATACAAAAATTAAATTTTTCTTTTGCATACTTGTCAATGTGTTAAAATCCATAATTTGTCTTATGTAGCACATAACTTCAGATTCTTTTTTGTAAAGAAGATCCCCAAATTACACATGCTCAGGCCTCATAATCCAGATTGGCCTCTGGTCATGGGGACAGCTGGACCTGGGCTAGCCTTAACTCTGGTAGTCGCTGTTGGTTTCATAATCAGTGACAGAGTGGTCAGGGGTAGGAAGACATGCTATAGGTCACAACTGCCCCCAAGACTTGCCTGCCCCTGCTTGGGTGTGAGAATGGTCAAAAATTCAGAGAAGGCAAAATGAACAATATTTCACTCCAAAACCCAGACATTAAAAGAGATAAATCATGCCTGGTGCCCTTCCCTTGAGGACTTCACTAGTCATTAAAATAAACAGAAGAACAAATTACTATTATTTTCATGTCTGCATATGGTACACTGAGGGACTCAAAAAGGAGAAGGTTGATCCTTATTATTTAATAAATATAGAGTAATGCCAGAAAGTGATTTCAGTGTTCTAACAATATTAATATATTTAATCTCTAGGACACATCAATGAGTCACACACTGTAATCATTTCTAGTTACAGAAGAGGAAACTGAGCTGTAAAACACAAAGTAAGCTACCCCAAATCCCTCTGCTGGTGACAGGGCAGGTGTCTGAACCCAGGCGTTGTGAGTGCTCCCATCCATTCTGCCATGCAGAAGGAAGGAGGAAGCAGAAGGCTTCATAGAGACCACAACTCTACAGCAAAACCCCTTCAGACACCAAGTCAATGAAGGTGAGCATCTCATGTCTTAGGCTATTACAGATGAGAAGTCAGATACTGGAAGGGACAATCCACGGTCACAGTTGACAGATGGCAGCCTGCAGATCAAAGGGCAGAGAGACTCAGGAGCACAATTAAAGGCATGTCACAAAAACTAACAGCACAGAAAACTCAGAGTCCTTTTGTGTGGGGTCAAATGGCCCTATTCCCTCTTGGTGGCTTTGATGGAGTCATTCTGACAATATCATCATCAAAGACCCAAATAATGACCTAGAATCATCAGGAAGAATTAACATGAAGCACATTTTCTTTCCTGTCTACATAATACATTTTAGATGGACGTCCTGGCTAAAAATGTAAAAGTTACTTGAGGTGCTTAAAAAGATAAACTTCAGTCAAATGCTGTATGAACTAGGTTATTCAGTGAAGCTTCAGTATTTTGAGTGGGGATAATACAGTTATTTGAAGCATCCTTCAAAGGGGCTGCAGGTAAGGAGGGGTCTGAGAAAGGATGCTGGTGGGGAAGGCAGCTTCCCAGATTTGAGTGCTAAGGTTTGGAGATTCTACTCTTGTAAAGAAGTAGTGAAACAGTCCAGGGCATGATGTTTAAGGACAGAATGGGGTTAATGGAGGCTTCATGACACAAGCTAGAAAAGGATCAACAATAAAACCAAAGAGGAGACTCTGATACCACGTGGAGACAAATCAGTACATGGCGCTTGTCCCTCGTATCCATGGGGTATGTGTTCCAAGACCCCCAGTGGATACTTGAAACCATGGATGATACTAAACCCTATATATACTATTTTTTTCCTACACATACATACCTATGATAAAGGTGAATTTAGAAATTAGGCACAGTAAGAAATTAACAATAATTAATAAGAAAATAAAACAATTAGAATGACATCCTATAATAAAGGTTGTATGAATGTGGTCCCCCCCGTTTCTCAAAATACTTTAATATATCTGCCTTTCTTGTAATGATGAAATGAGGTGACGTGAATGACGTAGGCATTGTGACATAGAGTTAGTTGCTATCGACCTTCTGACGAACTTCAGAAGGAGGACCTCTGCTTCCTGACCACAGCTGATCACAAGTAGCTGAATGCATGGAAAGCTGACCTGCGGATCATGGGGGAGTCCTGCACAAGTCAGGAACCTTTTCTTGCGGATGTGGTCTTCAGTGTTTGTGTAGGTCCAGTAGGTTCATGAAGACAACTGTGTTTTTATAAGGAACCATAGTAGATCCAATGATGAATCACGATTAAATGCTCTTAAGACTATAGCCCCCCCACCCCCGCTGGAGAAAAATGGGGCCTTGGATTTGGGGGAAGAGAATGAACCAACACAGAGTTTGGAAAACGTGAGTGCAAAATGTGTGGTGGATCATTACCCACGGTCTCTGCGTCTGCTCCTCTGGTATCCCTTTAATGCCACATCCTTGGTGCCGGCGTTCTGCCTTTGACCATGCATTTTGGGCAATATTCCTTGCTGAGGAAAGAGGTGTTAATTTTTAGAAACAATTATCATTATGACCCTGATGATTAAGTAGGATAATTAAATGACATTATGACTAATATGTTTTATATCATAAACATTACTTTCTGATCTACTTACTGGGGGGAAATGCCATTTTTGAAAAGAAAGGAGTATTTTTTAACATGATTAGCAAGCCATCTGTTGACATTTCGGTGCGATCTCTCATGCAAGTCCCTAGCTTGCAGCTTCAGTTCTATCATAGCAGGAACCCAAAATAGTACTGCCTTTTGCAGTTACATCAAAATAAGGTGATTTAGAAAGGGCACTCTCAGAAAATGCAAGGATACATTTCAACCTTACCTAGGCCATCTCTTTGGAGACCCAAGGAAGCTCTGATCTGATGATTGATAAATTTAGGAGAAAGTATCTCTTCCCTGTTTGTCTCCTTCCTCCTTTTCTTCCTTCCGTGGAGTGGAGAGAACATAGGTAGGCTTTCGATTTACATGGACCTGGGTCCAAATTCCCTATTTGCCAGAACTCTGTTGGTTATAGGCGACAGAGACCCATGTAGTCATGAATCAAATGACAAAAGGAATAGGGCTCTGCCACAAATGAATATGCAATCTAGAGACCTTCCCTCTCGCTGTGTCTTGTCACCTTCGTGTTCTCAGAGCAGCCACTCTGTGGGGCCCCGACAGGACCATCGACAGTGGCAGGTTGGTGGTCAGAAAGTAAGGAGCTGTCTTCCAGCTCTGAATGGGAAGGGCCATGATGGGCCAGACTTGGATGGTGTGACCACACTTTGAACCCATCGCTGTGTCCCAAGGACTGAGGTCCTTTCATTTTGGATGACTGAAGAAGGGGAAGTAAGGATAGGACACTAATTCCATGGCCTACTGCAAACCGTTCCGGTTAGTATTCACTCCCTGATCTGTGAAGTAGACACCAACACCCCCAAGGCTGTTCACGAGCAGCCCGTAAGCACCAAGGGAGATTGTCCATGTGAAAGATGTGGGCTACTGATCCTATGTTGCCTTCCTGCTGTGTCTCTTTTACACACAATGCCCCCTCTGAGGTGGGCACCGTGACCTGCCCTCTTACACATAAGGAAACCGAGCTGACTGCAGTTAAGTGCCCAGAGTGATTTATTCCACTAGAAAGTAAGAACAACAGAAATAGCACACAGGTCTGATACATGGCAAAATCCTTTAATGAGTCTCTACACCACCCAGAAATTCGAAGACTAAAAGCCCTGAGAAAGAGCAATGAATGTAATTGGTTTGTGTGAAGTAGAAACAAGTCAAATGAATCTGCAAGTTCTACCTGTGGATCCCAGGCTCTCCTGGGAGCCTCAGAGTGGTCCTGTCTGGCTGGTCCCTTCACGGCAGGCCATGTGACTGGCTAGGATGAGCTAAGAGTCTTGGCCCCTGCCATGGACCACGTTTTTTGCACACGGACACAGGTGCTGTCCTTATTTTTCTTGCTCTCCCTCCTTGTTCTCCTGCCAATGATCATGAACCACTAAAGACAATCCTAGAATTACACTCCACTGTGGTCAACCCAGTGGCTGTGGATTTCTCCACAAAGAAGGACGGGGATTCCTCAATGATCTGACTTCCAGTCCTCCTCCTTCTTGTTGGCAAGTCACTGACCCTCAGGTTCCTCATACATAAAAGGAGAGGATTCCGACCCATCTGAGGTCCTTATAAGAACTAACTTTGTGTGGGGCGCCTGGGTGGCTCAGTGGGTTAAAGCCTGTGCCTTCAGCTCAGGTTATGATCCCAGGGTCCTGGGATCAAGCCCCGCATAGGGCTCTCTGCTCCACAGGGAGCCTGCATCCTCCTCTCTCTCTGCCTGCCTCTCTGCCTAGTTGTGATTTCTCTCTGTCAAATAAATAAAATATTAAAAAAAAAAGAACCGACTTTGTGTGACTACAGTCCATTGAACCTATTTTGATTTTTGAACTTTAGTTCTTTGACATAGGTTTAAAAGCCTCAGGGGCTCATGATACGGTTAGTACAGCTGTGATAAAGGGTGCCTTCATCTTGATCCTATGGATTCTATATCTTTCATGGCTAGCAGGTTTTTTCATCCCATGCATGTCTCTCCTCACTACTTACACAGAGGGGTTCTCAGCTCTGGCCTCCCCACCCATGTATTTCACTCTTCCTATCCACATTCAATCATTGGATTAACTCAGACCTTGTGGGTTGAGGAATGCCGCCTTTTCCATCTTGGAAAGCATTCCATCCCAATGCTCTCACTTCTTGATGTCCTGGAGTACCAGTGAAACAAGATTGCTGTTTATGGGAACTTCAGGTAAGATGATTGTTGTACAGTTCCTCTAAATTCATAGATGTCCAGATCCAAAGTAAGGTTTCCATGGTCCTCCCCATCTGGACCAGGGCTCCTTTTCCTGGACCTGCATTCCTTTTCCAATTGTTCTGAGCTCACATATGAAGTGATATTTTCAACTGAGAAGTCAAAATTTCATAGTTTTGATTCTGCAGTTCAATCTGACTTCTTTTTCCCCTAAAACAGTAGGTGACTTCTATCTATCTGTCCGGATTTGGATGAAGGTTTTTTGTTTGTTTGTTTGTTTTTGTTGTTGTTTTTGTTTTTTGGATTTTTGTGTGCTACAACAGTAGAAACTCAACGAGAATGGCCATAGAGGTGATAAACCCTTTTCATATCAATACAGAGAATCAATGTTATACTTGATAGGAATCTCTATACCTTACTAGCTAATAGAGGCTCTGCATATACCTTAAAAGTGTAACTTGACATATAGAAAATCTTTTGTGCATACAGATGTTCTTAATGTAGTTATACATAATGTCAAACAATGTAAACTCAGAAAAAAATTATACAGTAAGAGAATATTTGTTGGTTAAACAATAATCCATCAACTCAAAAACATTAGACAATGATTGGAGAGGATATATCTATTTCTTGGGTCATGTTAAGCACCACCCCCCCAAAAAAAAGACAAGACAAGAAAAAGAAAATCAAATCATGAAGTCACAGACACAATACATTAGCTATATTACAAAGACAGTTGTGGTTTATATAAAGTATAAGTATGAAAAAAATGTTTTCACAATTATCTTTCAGTGCTAGAGTGATGGGCAATATTGTTCTACTTTCTACCCTACTATTTCTAATTCTTTCTGCAAGGTACTGTTACTATTTTTTTTAATTTGAAAAGAGTATTATTCGCTCTAATTATTAATAAGAAGCACACAAGCATTCTATCTATGCTTCAAGGAGTAATTTCTGTCCCACCCCCCCTCCAGAAAATGCTCCTTGTTCTGTGCCCTCCTTAACCTCCCAAGTCCCTCAAGTTAGAGTGGTTGTGTCCCTCCTGTGAATTCTCAAGGCACAATTGTACTGACTTTACCTCTCTTTTGTATTAGAGTTATTTATTCCTATGTCTTAAACCCTCCCAACTCCCGTTTTAATAAGATCAGATCATCTATATCTTCTTACTAAGACAAAAAAAACCACCCTCAACTAATTACATTTGATTTATTCCTGGTCACTTGTGTCATTGGATGAGCTTGGAGGAAATGGGATTTGGGAGAGGAAGCACTCAGTGGGGCAGACCGGTTCAAGGGCTAACAAGGTGTGTCACTCTGGACCTCTCCAGACCCTTTATATTCTTTCCTTTTATGAGTCAGGCAGCTCATTCCAAACTATGTCCTGTAGGTTGCAGAGGTCCTACAGAAATTTTTTAAAATGTGAATTTTCCCGAGATTTCTTTTCAGAGTGACTCTAGAGCCTTTGAAACATTCATGTGTGTGTGAATCACCAACAGGGAGACACAGCGTGGAACAGTTCCCAAACGTAGGGGACAGAAGACCATTTTTTGAAGAAGAATCATCTGGACCCACAATCCACTGACCACATCTTGCAACTGTGAGCTCAGATAAGTTGTAGCTGAAAGAAACAGTTATGTTGAACTCACAGGCAACACCTGGGGTCTTCTTAGCCTGCCTGGTGCTCAGAGAAACCACTCTACCTCCCAAAGCAAAGCTGACCTCTCATTTTCCAACAAACTCAGTGTTTAATCCTTTCCTCCAGATGAATCCAACCCTTAGCAGGTTCCACATGTCCTCGTTGCTTTGGTGCCCAGAGGATTCAAAGTCGATTCCTTTTAGTTCCTTTTAATGTGGTCTTTTGACTGAGGTCAGAAGCAATGCACTTTATCTACAAAATAGCTTAAATGCTTTCCATATTCATTGTGAGGCAACAATGTCTCCTGATTAAAAAGCCATATCAAAGCTGAAAGTGTGGCTGGTGTAGCTTTCTTTGAAGGATGTTTCCATTATATTTTAGTAGTATCGATAATAATAATAATAATGATGATGATGATGATAGAACAACCTAAGGGAGCTTTTAGCAACCCCTTACTTTTATGCTTTGTCTCCTGATGATTGTGGGGACTTGTCCTTCTTTGGCAGAAGAATATTAATATTAATATTTATAATATTATAATATTTATAATATTAATAATAATTAATATTAAATTATAATATTTGGTTTTTGCACTCCTATACAGCATTGTGTCACCGAACGTGTTGTTTGCAAAAGGTTAGGGAGTTGGCTGGCAAGAAAATGAGGATCCTTCAGCTCATTCAGAACCAGGTAAATAAGTCCTTCCCAATGGGATGATGGTTTTTGTGGCTTCTTCAACTCCTCCAAAAGACAGGATCATTCATATATCGTTCAATTAAAACACCATTTAGCAATTGCCTTGTAACACCACAGGAGCAGGTGGGGACTAGCCCATGCCCTGGGCCAGAACTTCCAGTCTGGGCCTTGCCTTTTTTCCCACAGGTGATGCCTCAATTTCCCTGTCTCTAAAATGGACTCAAAATAGCACCCATCTCAGTACCAGGAACAAAGTGAAGCTCCCCGTAGGTGGCTGCTCTGGTCATGCTGATGCTGTGGGAGTCCCAGGGCTAGGCACGGGGGGATGAGGTGAACCTCAGTCACTGAAGATGCTCTGGTCAAGTGTGGTGGCCAGACATCCCCTAACCCTGAACAGTGAGTGACAGCTGCTATCTGAGGGCGTGCTCAGAACACTACGGGAGCACACATCTCCAATTTCCTGATGAGCATCGGTAAAATCTGCTGGCCACACCTGTCACATCAGCCAGAGTCAAGAAAGGAGTTCTCGGGGCTGTTTTCCTGGAGTCTCCTTGGGGTCAGCCCGAGCAGGCAAAGGCTGACCCAGGAAGAGGGATGGCCACTGCTCCCAGGCACAGTAGGGCGTTCAGTCACAGGGCCCAGAAGGCAGAGGTGGAGGCCCCAGAGGAAAAGCCTGAGGGCAGCAGCTCAGACCAGAAAATACATTTTGAAGTGGAAGAGAGGAGTATCTTTCACATCCACTGTTCTTATTTTGTGAGCGTCCTTATTATTTTTGTTGGTGTTGCTATAGTTGTGGTAAGAGTTATGGCCAGGTCTTTCTTAAGTTTCAGATTGTAAAATTCTGGATAGTTTCAACCACCCCTTTCCCCCAGACATATCTGTGCCTTGCCACATACATGCTGAACCAGCCTGGAGGACACCACAAGTTCGAGTGATTCAATGCCAGTACTTGCCCATGGCCCCAACTCTTTGGTCCTGTCCCCCAGTGATGAGACACTGCTTGTTGCTTCCATCTTCCTCTCCTTGAGATCTCCCATGGGGACTGTATTTTTGGCTCTCTTGATACGTGTGTTTTCTCCTTCGCGTCTGTCTGGGACATGCAGTCATACTTCTCTTGTCCCTTCTGCCCCATTGCATGCTCCCCAGATGATTTTTCTCTGGACTACACTACTGACTTTGATCTACCCAGCAAGAAGCAGCCTGGCTGCTGGCCCCTCCCCCGGAACTGTTTCCACCCAATGGGAGGCCAGTTTGGGTCCACAGTCCCCTCCCAACTGTGCCACTTCTTATAATCAACAGACCCATTCTGAAAATGTCGTGCAAACACTACCAAGGGAAAATGATTTTTTAAAAGGCATCTTTGGGTATATGGTATACTTGGGTAGCTGGGTAGGTTAAGCGTCCAGCTCTTGATCTCAGTTCCGGTCCTCACCTCAAGGTCATGAGTTCAAGTCCCACATTGGGCTCCATGGTGAGAATGGAGCCTACAAAAAAAAACAAAAAAAGGCATTTTGAATACTGTCTTCAAGCCATAGTGACGTTTGTTGAACATTGTAGTTTATTAATCTATCTTGCCTTGCTGACTTACAGAGGGCTCCCTAAGTCCACCTTTCCTGAGAAATCTTTGTCTAGTCCGGAGTGACACTACAGGTTAGTGCCATTTGATGCGCCTAGAGCTGGCACCCTAAAATATTCATTCCATATCAGAAGTGATGTATTTCCAGGGGACATGAGCAGTTAAGAACTGCCAGCGTTGACTTTCAATTTAATGGCATAAAGAATGTCACGTCCATGTGACACAGTCATCATCCCCTTCATTGTAATGCAACTTTGTGGCCTAGATGGCATCATTGGTATGCGAGTTTCCATGCAAATAATGTCATTTGAATCTTTTAACAGAAGATAATGACACAAGAACTCTGGGAGCCCAGGGAACAGTCTCAAAATGAGGACTTTCAAGTGACAAAAAGCAAGTTGTACCTTCTTATTTGCTGTCTTCTTCTTCTTCTTCTTCTTCTTCTTCTTCTTCTTCTTTTTAATTTGTTGTCTTCTCATTTCTGTTCTTCTTTTTTTTTTCCCCCTCTCTCCTGATTATGAGATAGTACCTAGGAAATGAACCAGACTGAGAATCCGGGCTGTGGAAGCCCTCAGACCTCCCCCAGACAGCCCCCTGTGTGGTTGCAGAATGTCTTTGTGAACCAAAAACTGGGAACCTGTTTTATCCCTCTTGCTCTAGGCCTGAGCTGCAAACCAGGTAAGAACTTCCTGCTGCCCAGATTTTGCAGTTTGGGACACAAAGGCTCAGGGCAATAATGTCATCACCAAATGATGATGGTGGTGATGATGAAGGCAAGGAAAATGAGGATGATGGGACTCAGCATTTGTGATGAACTTCCCATGGCCAGGCCCTCTTGGCCTTATGTGTCAGCATCTCCAATCTCACCGAAACCCAAAGCAGTGTCATTATTATGCACAGAGGCAGAAAGGGGCGGCCTGACTTATCCAGGGCCACTAGTTAGGAGGTGAGAAAGCCGGGGGTGTGGAGAGCTTTCCATCTACCGAGGGTTCATTATCACCTTCCTCTGGAGAAATGAGTTTCTCTGAAGTCATTAGCACGGCCCTAGGTTTGAATCAATCAGTATATACTTTGAACACCAAATCTCAAATCCCGAGGCGAGGTTCAGATCTGAGCTGACTGTTCCTGGTCTCTGGCAGATGTAGACGTGGCAAGGGGAAAGCTGTCCAGTTCATCTGCATTTGCTGACTCCAAAGCGAGTCCTCTCTTCTGGGTTGAAACTGGCCGTATGCTGAAGTTCACGGAAAAAATAACACATAACAACGTGGCTCTGGGAATGCATGTGTACATACAGAAGCCTCGAACCTCACAGTCCACAAAGAAATCTGAGTCACCACCCTTTTGTATTTTGCTCAGTGTCGACAAGCAGCTCTGTGCCCTCCCTCCCCACTTCTGCTCTGTGATCAGCAGGGCACATGTGGCCTTGACCTCGGTGTCTGGCAGTCATCTCAGAGGGAAGATGGAGGCAGGTAGATGGCTCCTGGTATTTAATAAGGGCCTGACATTCCCCACAGCATGCCTTGAAATGGGACACAGGACCCAAGGAGCAAGGCGATTCTTAAAACCAAGCCAGACACCAGTACGATCAACATGGACAAAATAATGCAGGGTATGCCCCTCAAGATTCAGTGTCCAAGGTGGAAAGAAAAGTGGCTTGGGTCTCTGGAAATTGAGCAGTGATGTCCCCTCACATGCCACCAGCCACCAGTCAAATGTCCTTCTCCTCCATTACCATCCATCTCAGGGCCCATAACGTAGAGTTGTCAGGCACCTCTACATTAGAAAGACCCTTAGAGATAATCTAGTCCCTGATACACTTCACATCATCTTTGGATGAAGTAGCCAAGGCCCAGAGGTTCTGCTCCAAAGAGCATTATGGCATGGTCTTCAACCTGAACCCATGAGTCCAGCTCTCCCTGTATGGGCTAATTCCTTTTAATCCTGTTTATGACAACAGAATAGCAACCTTCAGAAAATCCAGCAGAAGTAAGAAACGCAAGTGCAGGTAGCCTGCACGTAAGAGAAAGACTGCTTTTTCCAATGCTGTTCTGGGAGCAGGTGCCACACGGGGCCCAGCACCACACAGCAGAGAGAACACACACAGGGCAGGGCTGGCTGGGGCACTGCATCCATGGGCATCCGGCCCACCATTAACATTCTTGGACCTGCAGGTTCTTCTCGCTGAGAACAGAGATACTGACATGTCTTTCCAGGGTTGGTCATGAGATTCAACACATGTATGAGGAATTGAACACTAATGCATAGTAGATGCCCAATAAATGGTGTCTATCTGTATGAGAGATTTCTTCATAAGTGTCCCCACCATTCTACCAAAGGCAGGGGGGAATCAGTAGCCAGGGATGTCTTTCACATAAAATAAATCCCAAATGTACTCACCGAAGTGTTTTGCAATACCGTTCCTAGAAGTGGAGAAGACGTCATTTTTGCCAAGATCAGAGGAAGCTCAAGGCCAAAGTGTCCCTGCTAAGGAAATTTCAGTTTCAGGAAGTTTAAGTCATTTCATCTTTCTGTGTAACTCACTAGAACCTAATACCAGCTTATTTATCTAAAACCTGAGGATTTTGGAAGATAATAGAAACTGGATTATTTTTCTTTCTGAACTTGAAGCCAGAAAGTCTCAACTGAGAGAGAGAAAGCACAGGACTTGGGGTTCTTGTTTTTGGTCGGACACCTGGGGTGCTGTATCACGGGGATAGAATCCACGTCTGCCACTATCTACCTAGGTAACTTGGGTCAAACTTAACCAACTTGGTTCTCACTCAGTTACCTTGCCTCTAAAAGGGAAAGAGTTGAGTGGGGTGATATTTGAAAAGTCTGATCGAGTTCTGAGTGCAATATTTCTTTTGCCCCTCATCATCCCCTTGCAAACTCTGAGCAGGGCCGTACTCTGTTCACCTTGACTCACACTCTTTCTCCTGAACTTGGCCCCTGACCCCAGCTGTGACCATTTACTACGGCTCAGACACCCCATGGCCCTGGCCAAGGATCTGATAATGAGCCAGAGTCTTCTGGTCATCATCCTGATTCTCCTCCTTCATTACCATCCATCTCAGGGCCCATAATGAGGGTCAGAAAAGATGATGGCACGTGATACTTTGTAGCAAATTAAAACATTGGTCCCCATCCCTTGACTTACTAAAACCCAGGCCCCTCCAATCTGTGAGTACACCCATTTGCCATGCAAAGACCTTCCAGATTAGACAATCCAGGGTTTCCATTTGCTAGCTTTTTTTTTTTAAAGATTTTATTTATTTATTTGACAGATAGAGATCACAAGTAGGCAGAGACGCAGGCAGAGAGAGAGGAGGAAGCAGGCTCCCCACTCAGCAGGGAGCCCGATGTGGGGCTTGATCCCAGGACCCTGGGATCATGACCTGAGCCGAAGGCAGAGGCTTTAACCCACTGAGCCACCCAGGTGCCCACCTTTGCTAGCTTTATAGCAACTTTTTGTGGCCATGAAACGATTTCATGCAGTTCAGAAACTCTGCTTTAATTTGTCTATGTTGGGGCACCTAGGTGGCTCAGTGGTTTAAGTCTCTGCCTTCAGCTCAGGTCATGATCTCAGGGTCCTGGGATCGAGCCCCACATCGGGCTCTCTACTCAGTGGGGAGCCTGTTTCTCCCTCTCTCTCTGCCTGCCTCTCTGCCTACTTGTGACCTCTCTCTGTGTCAAATAAATAAATAAAATATTTAAAAAAAATTTTGTCTATGTTGTTCGATTAACTCCCCCAAACTGAGAAAAGTGTTTCTTATTTTTTAGTAATTTAAGTTCTCTCTATATTTCCACCTATATATAATCATCTGCAATGTAAACCCTGTGGAAAATCTGGAAACCAGAGTGGTAGTATTATTCTATGTGAATGCAGCTTTCCATTAGACCTACAGTTGGAAAAAGGAAAAAAAAAAATCCTTTATCTCTGCCCAAAGCATCCATTTTCTTGTGATTTGAGTCTGAGCTAGAAATGCATTTTTTTGGATTTTGGAAATTCAGTCTTCCTGGACTTCCATGGCAGAAGTCCACTTGCAATTCAAAATGCCACCAACACCTCTTTCTGTCTTTCATAATTGATCTGCTTCCAAATTCAGAATTTAGTTCCAGCCCCACCAGTGTCTGGCAGGGGACATGTGCCCTAAATCATGGCCATTCCTGTCATCTGACCCTTCCTCCCCCAGCTTGTTGGAAATCCCATGCGAGCGTCTTCCACAAACCTGGGATCAAACAGTGTTTCCCACCCAAATTTGATTAAACGTGCCCTCCCTCGCTGCAGTCCATATGGCACCGAAATGCATGATTTTTCCAGACTCTGAGGTCAGACAGTGCCCAGACACGCAAATAATAGTCAAATTATACAGGAAGTTGTCAAAGGAGTCTGAACACAGACAGAAGCAACCCTTGACCCCATGACAGGTCAAAGGTCTGGTTCAAGTTTCTCCTTCTTAATTTATCACCGCAGCAACATTAGAAACAGCTCTTTGAATGAAACCATTTATAGATTCTACTTTTTTTTTTCTTATTTGGAAGTTTTTCTTTTACTGCAACTTGAATCTTCTAAATTACATGAACAATTTTCATCTGAGAAGGCATATTTATAATATTAAAAAAAAACTCGATTTTTTTTTCTCTCTCAGAAACGGACCCAACTTGGGATATTTTCTCCTCACTAAATTTAGATGTAGACTTTTTTTTTTCCTAATCAGAAAAGGCACCAATAAAATATGACTGTCTGCCTAACGCACATCCAAACTTTGAACAACTCCCAGTGATCCTAAAAATATTTTAAGATCCACAGCAGGCTGTGAGAAAAATAAAAATAAAAATAAATACAGTGAGATTCAGAGACATTGTCACCCAAGGAAGACAGAGAGGCAAGATTTAGAAAGATTCCCAAAGTCATCTTTAAAGGCCAGAAGAATCTGTAGTCGTGTTCAAGAGTGAAGATGAACCTTAACGTGTTCTAAGGCTTTCTGTGTGGAAATAGCCCAGGCCTTCCGCTGCGCAAAGCAGAAGAGGCTGGAGAAGGGAAACCCAGCCATGTGATGTCACATCTTTTCTGGGGTTTTTTGGCTACCATCAGGACAGCGACCTCAGTAACTGAAAACACAAAGCTTCTGCATCTCCTCTTTCCTTGTCTGGAAATGGTCTGTAAATTGCAATAAATGAAGGCATCCATGGTCTTCCCTGGTACAGTCTCTGTTGCAGGAGATGGGCGGAGTTCTTGGTGCTGGAAAACCGGACAGTTAATCACAGCCCTCTTTTTCTCTGAGAAACACCGAGGGAGAATACTCACAGGGTGGATACACTCCCGTAAAGGACAATTGCAAAACATGGAGGGGAAAGAGTAAGTCGAACCTACGCCCCACGGAGTCAGGCGTCTCGGTCAGTTTTATTTACTAATGGGCCATGAGGGGCACCGCGTGGTACTCAGTAAATATTTGTTGAATGACTAAATCAATGAACCCCTTTTCCATCTAGTCAATTTTTTAAACGTTAGGTGCTAGTAAACTATTTAGCGGGTATTAATGCCCTTCCGGCTTATACAAAAGGAGACAGCAAGCTAAATTCTCCTCTACCAGACAAGAATGCCTTGTGTTGCACATAACAGAAAATCAAATAATTAATCAAGCAAACAATTAAGAAGTTGTTAGTTTCGCATCAAAATTTTAAATTTCGGCAGGGCAGTGTTGGAATAACAGCCGCCTGACCATTCCATATTTTTAAAAAGATTTTATGTATTTATTTGAGAGAGGGACAGAGCAGGTGAGAGAACACAAGCAAAGGGAGTGGCAGAGGGAGAAGGAGAAGCAGACTCGCTGTTGAGGGTGGAGCCCGATGTGGGGCTGGATCCCAGGACCCTGAGATCATGATGCACCCCACAGGCAGATGCTTAACAGACTGAGGCACCCGGGTGCCCCTTGACCTTACCATTTAAAACTCAGGGGTCTTTGCATCTTTCTTCTTTTCCATTTCAAGCAAATCAGCTATTGCTGCCTTGTTCTAAGATTGCTCTTAGAATCAACCATCACATCCGCGTTCAAGATAGAATGAAGGGGAAATGATTGGAAGCAGTCACTTCGGTCCCTTTTGTCAGAGTCCAAAACCTTTCTCAGAAGTCCCTAGCCAATGTCAACATTTTGTCATTGATCTGAATCTCTATGTGGCAGTCAGTACTGGTTTTCAATAGCTACTGTAAAAAAGCACAAGAAACTAGGTGGCTGAAAATAACAGAAATGTGTTGTCTCATAGTTCTGGAGGCCAAAGGTCCAAAATAAAGGGGTTAGCAGGACTGTACTCTCTCCAAAGCCTCTCCCTAGAGGGTGCTTCCTGTCTTCTCTCAGCTCCTGGTGGCCCTTCTCTCAGCTCCTTGTGGGCCTTCCTTGACTTAGGACAGCATCACTCCGGTCTCTGCCAGGGTTTTCACATGTCCATCCACACGTCATCTTCTCTCTCCATAGCTGTGTGTCCAAATTCCCCTCTATGACAAGAACATGGGTCATGTTGGATTTGACCCACCCTGGATCAGTGTGACTTCGTTGTGACTTAATTAACTTCCTCCTTAGTAATTCCATTTCCAAAGGAGATCATATCCAGAAGTACTGGGGTTGAGGACTCCCACATACCTTTTGGGGGGGCATGATTTAATCTATAACGGCACCCTTGAAATTTTACCTTCACAAAACTTTATAGGTTTTTAATTTGTTTTATTTTGTCTTTGTTTTTGTTTTTATAGGAATGTGTTAAGGGAAAATGGAGATGGGAAACATTTTGGGGTCAGCCAATGAGCAGGGTCTGTCTTGCCTCTTCCTGATCCATAGGTGCCCCCATAATAGATGACAAGTAAATGAGGACCATCAAGATAAGGATGATCCTCATTGATCTCCAAACTAATGTTCATCTCAGATATGTAGAGAATCACTATGATTATATTACATCACTGCATGTATCTCTGAAGACATCAACTTTGGACATTTGATTGAGAGTTCTTCATAGAGGAAGGGGTCGAGTTCCTAAGAACCCACCTTCTTTGGTTGTACCTAGAAATGTCTTTTGTTAATTGAGAGTAAACATGAAATAAGAAGTGGCTTATTAACTGAAAACTCCAGGGTCAAATCAGAGTGTGTGTGGAGGGTGAGCCCAGAGTTACTTAAACAGAAACACTGGAGTGACAAAGTTAATTTATTGAAATGGATATCTGGGCTTGAGAGAGATTTGGGATATTGGGGATTTCACCCTTCTCACCCATCCTCCAAAAACATTAGTTCACTAAATTTCTTCTGCAGATGGAAATTGATTATTAGCAATCTACTTCTGTAAGCCAGCAGGCGGATTCGTATTGTCACACTAAAGCTATCAGGCATTAGGTGTGGAACTTCAGCATTTGCAGAATTTTAAGATTTTATGATGTATCTTTCTATCAGTTAGCTAATGACACAACCATGTGTAAGGAACAACCACAGAATCTCAGCAGGGTATAATAATGGGCATCCATATATGCCAGGAATCTGTCCATCAGCTGGGGGTCGGCTGGACACTCAGGCATACAGAGTCTCACGCCGATGCTCTTTCCACGGGCTCTCTCTCCTTTATTTCCAAAATAGGTGTTTACACCATTCTCAGAAGAGCAGCAGGCAAACGAATATGCAGAGAAGTCTGAGAACTGCTCTGAAAGCCTAAGGATGCCGCTCTGTGAAACAGTCACTTGTACAAGCAGGAAGCCCATTCCCTAGAGACGTCAGCATCTTTTCCAGAGCCTGGGTTCTGTGTCCCACTCTGGGATGTCCAGGCTGGCAACATCGACCTACAAACTGTGGTCAAGAACAGAATCAGAGTGGCACTGATCTTTGGACTCAGCAAGGGAATAGGAGATTGCTAGGGTGGAGATTCCGGCCTCTCTTGGTGAGGACCCTCCCAAGTGTCTCAGGTATGCAATTTTGGGAAAAAAGTGTGTTTTCCACTGTCTCTTTCCATTCTACAACCCAGGATCCTGTATTTAGGGCCCTATGTGATGCCCGCTTGCCCATAGATCTCTGGTTTCTGTTTTCTCCCCCTCTTGGCCAATTAGTAGAATTGCTACTAGGATCACATACATAGAAGTGCAAAGCAAAACCCAGTATGAAGCCTTCTGAGTCCTAGGGATGAACTGAAATGCAAAGGATCTTCCCATCCTTTTCTGGCTGTGGTTGCTTTTCTCCTCACTGTACCTGTTTATTGAATAATAGGGACACCTTTTGTTATTCATTCATTCATTCACTCATTCATTTTTTTAATTTAATTTTTTCAGTGTTCCAAGATTTATTGTTTAAGCACCACACCCAGTGCTCCTTTTAACAAGGCCAATTCAGAAGAAGAAAATGGATTGTGAAATTGGGAAGACCTAGGTTTGAATTCCAGCTCCACCATTTGCCAACGTTGGCAAGTCTTTGGACTCTCTAAACATCAGGTTCTTCAAAATGAGAATACTTATGCTAACCTTGAAGGTTAGTGTAGGAATTAAATACATGTATAAAACACAAAGAATAGTACTTGGCACACAGGAGACTCCATAAAGGATTTGCTTAAGAAGGATAGGAAATAAGACAAGGAGAGAGGGAGAAATAGAAGGAGGGAGGGGACCAAAAAAAAGGTAAGAAGAAAAAAAAAAGAAAGAAAAGAAAAGAAGAAAGAAAGAAGAAAAGTTAACTTAGGATAATAGGATAATAATAACAGGTTAATCACTTAATAATAATAAGCAGCACCTCCCTCGCCGTCAACAGCTGTCCCTTCCACTTTCTGCATCCTCACCTTGGTCAGGGATGGTCACCATCAGGCTAGTCTCCTCAGCTAATATTCCCACAACAAATGGTAAATCAGTTTTGAGTCTAGGAATGGCACCATTTTGTTGTAATGTTATAGCTTTTAGGTTGTCTTCCCTGAAATATGTTTGGAAATGAATTTCCAAGGTAAGTGAACCAGTCTTTTTTTTAATTATTTTTTTTTCAGCGTAACAGTATTTATTGTTTTTGCACAACCCAGTGCTCCATGCAATACGTGCCCTCCCTATTACCCACCACCTGGTTCCCCCAACCTCCCACCCCCCCCCCCCCGCCCCTTCAAAACCCTCAGGTTCTTTTTCAGAGTCCATAGTCTCTCATGGTTCACCTCCCCTTCCAATTTCCCTCAGTCTTTTTAATTTAGATGTGGAAAGAAGTGGGTCCAGAATAGAAGTGAGACTTCTAGAGCTGGGGATCGCCTGAGCTGGGTTTGCAGCCCACCACCCTTGAGTCGTATTCCAGTTCTACAATTTCCTCACTGCGCTTCAGCATCACTCCTGCCGACCCCATCCCCTCCCAGGAAGGTTCGGGGTACAGAAGCAGGCATTGGTGTTAGAGGCTCCTCCCTGCAGAACTGGGTGTCCACAAGGTCCCCCGCAGGGGCCAGCTTTGGTGCGGAGATTCAATAAGTACCCAGCACTTTCACATGCTCTTTCCCACTGACTCCTCATAACATACGTGATGGGGTCCGATTCCATCACCCCTGCTTCAGAGATGAAAGTCCGTAAGACACACAGAGATTCCGTGCCCCGGTTTACACCAACACAAATAACACAGGTAGCAAAAATGGAGTTGGCACAACAATGTGTGGTTTCAGCCCTGATCTCGTGTTCTTTTTGAACAATTTGTCAGTATCCCATTGTTTCCCTGTATATGTTTCCATCTGTAATCCATCCATCTATCTATCTATCCATCCATCTATCTATCTATCTATCTATCTATCTATCATCTATCTATCTATCTATCTATCTATCCATCTATCCATCCATCTATCTATCTATCTATCCATCTATCTATCTATCTATCTATCTATCTATCTATCATCTATCTATCTATCTATCCGTCCATCTATCCATCCATCCATCTATCTATCTATCTATCCATCTATCTATCCATCCATCTATCTATCTATCTATCTATCTATCTATCCATCTATCTATCTATCTATCTATCTATCTACCCAATCATCATTCATCCTTCAACCGGTATTTATCAAGTGCTTACTCTATGCCTTCACTGCTAAAGGCTCTCGGGTACAGTGGTACGTAAACTAGAGCATGTTCTTGGTCATCCCAAAGTTCATGTTCTAGAGTAGAAGACAAGTAATAAAATAACTAAATTATATCAAGTATTTGATAAAGTACTAAGAGGGACAAATGGAACAGAAAGAGGGACATTGGTAGAGAGTGGAAAGATAAAGATACCAGAAAAAGACTCACGTAAAATACTGTGCCGAACTCATCTGTCTATCCCTCCACCTCTCCGTCATCCATTCTTTCACTCATTTATTCATTCAAATACCCCTTCATCCATCATCCTTCCATCTAACCGGTTACCCATCCAATTATACAGAAATGTACGCATTCAATGTTCTACTCGCTATCCATTGATCTATCCATTCATCCACTTATCCAGAAATTGATTGGTTCATTAACTCTCTCATTCATCCATTCATCTAGTCATCCCACCACCTTTTATTTCTCCCTTTATTTGTTCAAATATTCATTCATAATACAGATATTCATTAAAATTCATTATTATCCCTCAGCCCTAGGAAAAACAAAGGAAGAGTGAGCAAGGCAGTCAGAATGGAAATTTCCCAGGCTGCCTCTAATTGTAAATTCTCGACTGTGTTTTGTTTAAGTACTTATGTCCCTAAAGAGTCTCCCCTTGGACGGTGAGTATTGACTCTGAGCTCCAGAGAGCAGATAACAGTGTCAGGCACCTTATCACAACCTAATACTACTAAAAGGATGCTATCAGGCTTCACCTTGTCACCTTGAACCAGAAATGAATAATGTGCACCTTTCACAGTTAATATTCATCCAGATTGTCTCCATATATCATTTACCAAAAGGTATAGCTTCTGGTCTGGGTCCAAGAGCTTCGGTGCAACGGTGAAGGGCATCATGATGTCAGGGCAGGATGCTAGGGCTAGTTCACACTCTGAAGTTCAGTTTGCCCGTGTAACCCCCAAACAGAGCATGGGATAGGTAGATTTTTAAAAAGAGCAAAGTCAGGAAGACGTGACAATGATCAGAAGCAAGATGAACACCACATGGAACAGAGCTCTAACTCGTACACGAAGCTGAAGCCACTGGCTGCTGGCTTTTAAGTCGAAGCAAGCAGCAGCCGGTGGGGTTTCAAATCCTTAGGAATAGGGGCGCCTGGGTGGCTCAGTGGGTCAAAACCTCTGCCTTCAGCTCAGGTCATGATCCCTGAGTCCTGGGATCGAGCCCTGCATCGGGCTCTCTGCTCAGCGAGGAGCCTGCTTCCCCCTCTCTCTCTCTGTCTCTGGCTGCCTCTCTGCCTACTTGTGATCTCTGCCTGTCAAATAAATAAATTAATTAATTTTTAAAAATCCTTAGGAATAGTATCTTTTCTTTAACTTAATATATTTACAAATCATCATTTCAGCATGTGATCAATATAAACATTACTGATGAGACATTTCTTGTTCTTTCCCCTGCACTAAATCTTTATATGCCAGTGTGTGTCTCACACATACGGCTTGTCTCAACTCAGACCAGCCACACTGAAGAGCTTGATGGCAAACGTGGCCATTGGCTATCAATTAACGGTCACAGTCCTCAAGGGTGTTTGGTGATGATACAAGGGCCCATGGGAGTAAAATATAGGGAGTGGAGAGGAAGGACACATTTTCTCTCTTGTCAGTAAGGAAGAACCACTGGACACAGGCACAGAGCTAGTCACTTAATTAATATCGTAATGACCTTGAGAAGTAGGTATTTTTTTTTATTCCACATGTAAACATGGGGGATCCTCAGCACAAAGAGATTCACTGTGTTGACCACAACAGCATCGTTAGGAAATAGGTACATGTGAACTTGAATCCGGGATGCTGAGGTCATGTCCTTCAGTATGCACCACTGCCTCCCCGACTATTAAGCTGTTTAGAAGGGAAGCTTGTGCCCTATGTGACTTATAGCCCAGGACGTTTCTCCCCTTTCTGCCATGACTTCCTGTCTTTCACAGTGCGAGTGGAGCTGATCCTTTCCTATTGCTGCCACTTAGCCATCTGCTGCCATCACTGCTGCTCCTCCTGCCTTCTTTTCCCTGGTTCCTGTGCTCCAGGAGTCACTGGCTCTGAATATGCAGTGTTCCACCCTCCTCTCTGCCCTCAGCCCCCTTGCTAAGGCATGCATCATTTCTCCAACATTTAGTGCACAATGACAGACCAATGCATCCTTGGGGCTGCCACCAGGAAATCAAGACCCAGACATTAAAATGAATTAAGAAAAAAAGTACCCTGTCATTTTCCTTGTTTGCTTCATCAACCCTCCAGTAAATAACCAGAAAGCACTTAGCAAGGACACAAGCTTATAGTGTAAATAATAAGACCCCTTTGTCACTGACAAAGCTCCAGAAGTCAAGCTGGAGATGCTGCTTGGAGGAGAGATGAGGGGTAGGTAGCCTGGCTCCCTCACTTGCTCCTCTCTGCACAGATGCACCCCCGTCTGGGTTTCCTCAT
The DNA here is from genome assembly GCF_922984935.1 of Meles meles. Taxonomy (NCBI): domain Eukaryota; kingdom Metazoa; phylum Chordata; class Mammalia; order Carnivora; family Mustelidae; genus Meles; species Meles meles. The sequence continues at coordinate 144,606,031 of NC_060071.1, read as the reverse complement.
CAGTAAATAGGGCTAACAGTCCCCATGTAGCTTATATGCAGAGGTGATACATTGCCTTATTAAAGCTAATCATTTTAGTCATACATTATTTTATTTATGCGTTCATCCATTCAAAAGGCATCTCTTGAACACCTGCAATGTGCCAGACACTGTGTTATCCCCTGAGGACTCAATAATGTGAAATCTCAATCTGTTTCCCACTCCCTTCCCTGAACGCGCCAATGCTACAGAAGCAGGCACTGTGTGCAGTTGGTTCTATCATGTCTAGAACAACAGTGTCCGGCTAGTGTGGACCCGATGTTATCAAAAGAACAAGATTCTTGATTTCAGATCGCTCATACTCTAAGTACGGGTGACAATCGGGTAAAAGTTCCTGTGATGAGGGGCAGGGTGGAGAGACACAAGGGACTGAAGGCCCTGGAAACACAAAGCAAGTGTAGAATTTTGGAAATTTGGATTTGGATTCTTAACACAAGGAGCAGCATATAAATACTAGCAAGCATACATTACCCAGTGCTTTAGAAATAATTGCTATCGTCTGTATATAGTATCATTCTAAGAACTGAAACTTTTGAGAACTGACTTATTTTTCCCACTCCAAACTTTTAGGGGAAAGATGCAAATCCCAGAAAGCTCCTAGGATTAGCTAATGTCCCTATTAAAATAGCTTCTGCCAGAGGAGGCTCCCCGAAGCTGCCTTTGGACCCGGTCCACCCCTGACACACGGATGGCACCCCAGGACAAAAATCTTCGAAGCCCACACCAGAGACACATCAGAATTTCCAGCCTTCTTCATTTGTCTGTTCTTGCCAGTAAAGAAACTGTGAACCCGTCAGGGTCAGAGGATTGTCTAAGCCAAACCAGGGGTTTCTCTTTGACCGGTGTTTTGCATAGATTCATCAGAAGGGCATGTACCCAGCCCAGCCTGACAGCTGTCCTTCGGGCTCATCAGGAAGGCACTTTCCTCCTACCTTGGTGGAGAGAGCATAGAAATGAAGGGGGGGGAGGGGAAGAGGGAGGAGGGAGAAAGAATCCAGGAAGAGAAGAGGGCCTGTGACCAGGAGGGAATGCAGACAATAGGAACAGAAAGAATGCAGGGAAGAGAATAAGAGGATGTGGAGGAAGGGCAGGGCAGGGTGATAGACATAGACATTAATGACCCGGACGGAAGGAGACCCACCATTGAACTATGCATGATTGCCTAAAAGATTCCCTTTTCTTTCTTTTACATATCTTGTGATATCTCCTCCTTGATGGAAATTGAATAGACCAAGAGCATTCACTCTCTCACCTGAGAAAATATCTTTTATTTCAGGTTATAGAGCAAACGTATAAACGTATATAGGTTCAGATATATTTTTTAAAAAATTATAACAAAGCCCGTTCACCTGTTTCCATCAGGGAGGCTGCCCCTTTACTTCAAAAACATTTTTTTGACAGTTTCCTTAGCTTTCTTTAAGTTTTCTGTGTGTGTGTGTGAGCACTCGTGTTGTGTGTGTGTGTGTGTGTGTGTGTGTGTGTGTGCATGCGCACTGTGCTGCAAAGGGGGGAGGAAGCAGAGTTCCCAGTCAACATGTTCTGGATGTTTCTTGTCAAACTATGATGATCTAAATCTGAGATATACCCAGATCCAATAGTATAATTAATCTGCGACCCACTCAACGAGGCTGTATCCCAGATACATTCTATACTGGGGCTTGGAATTTAAATTCACCAAACCTTACATTTGGACCTTAAAACTGGGTCAAAACCAAGAATGCTCTCTTCTCAGCTCTATCTGAGATTTGCCAATTAAATTTTTTTTAATCTAAATTTGGAAACAGGTCATTAGCATATCATTATTGATGCCACATGCGAGCTACTATTTTTTCCCTCCAAGAAAACAAAATAAACCACAGCATTTCCAGCATACCTTTGTTAATATACAAATTACCATATCAATAACACGTCATTATTTGATAGAAGCTGCCCCTCTCAAAAGGTGGCAACTATTGTTTGGTCCAAATGTGCACACTCTTGGTAGAAGCTTGTATTGATTCATGATTATGATTGTGAATTTGCGAGCCCCTGCTCCTACCGGTGAAGCTGTCCGTTCCCACCAGCGCTGACCACAGCCCTCCCTCCCGCCCTCACCACCCCCGCCCGTCCCACGCTCCGAAACAGTGACCTTTTGACAAAACTGCACACTCAGGCGGGGAGGGGAGACAAAGGAATACGTTTTCTGGTGAAGAGCCCTAGCGAAGTTGGGCAGATGGGTCTCTGATATAAGCTCTTAATTAGGCAGCGAGGCTGGTCGACCTCTCAGGAGACAAAAGGTGTGTTCTCAGAGCCTATGGGCTCACCTGCTCATATGCGCTCCAGACCATTAGCGGGACGCCTCTCAGAAGCCACCCTGAGAATGCAGTTTGGGGGCTCGCCTTTATTCTGAGAAGGAAAAACCAGCACTTTAGCATACAATATTCTCAGCTGGCAGATGGGAGGGGGCGGGTTGTCACGTCAATAGAATCTGATCCGATGTTTAGGTAAGACCAGGGGACAAAGATGTAATTGTTCCAACGTGGACCAGCCAGTACAGTAATGGTGGCCTCTTGTTTGGGGGGAGGAGGGTGAAAGGAGGGTGGGGAGGGGATGGGACATGAGGGAGCCAGCCTTGCCGCAGTGTTTGCTCTCCACAGAGCATCTGCCCTTGTCACTACCCCGAAGCCTCCAACTACACAGCCAGACAAACCATACTGCCCCCATTTTCCAGAGAAGCAAACCAAGGCTCAGTGAGTTAAGTACTTACCAACGCACAGATCCAGGGGACCAAACCCATACCCATCTGACTCCAAAGCCTATACCAACTGTGACCTATTTCCATGGGCCTCAGGCCCCCAGAGCCCCCTCCCCTAACTCCAAGGTAACAAATCTTCCAGTTCAGGTGCCATTTCATGTGACTGTGGGTATGTGCATGTGGGCCAGCGCCCATACCTTCTTTTCAGAGATGCAGGCACCAAGGCTCAGAGAGGTGACCTGCTTCTCCAAAATTGCATAACTCATGCCTGCTAGAGTTGGAATGCGTACCTAGGTGTTTTGCCTTTGTGTCTAAGGCTCTTGCTTCATCTCCATGTGCATTCCACCTTCTATTTCAGCGAGCATGGTAAAGCATTTGCCCCCAGGCATCCAGCTATTTTAACCCAAAAGGACGCTTATAACTCCACAGAGATCTGAGTATTCCAGCCCTCACTGTAGATAGATGACCCAGGATCCCGCAAAGGTTAGGGACTCTCTTTGGACCACCCAGGTTCTTGAGAGCACAGTTGGGCCAGAGTCCCATTGCTCAAACCCCCAGGTCAAGGCTATTCTTATCATAGCCTGCAGAGTTGAACACCTGTGAGTCAGGGCTCAGGCCACACGGACCTCACTGTACAGTTAGTTGCACACTGAAGTTCTTCCCACGGATCCCAGTGCTCTTAATGGGGAATGGCTAGAGGGGGGAACAAAGATGTTACTCACTCCCTTCTTTTCTTCCTCCCTCCTTCCCCTCCTTTTAAAAAAATATATATATAAAACAATATTTGAACTTACAGAAAAGTTGCAAGAGTAATGCAAAGAATTCCTGTATGTCCTTTACCCAGATTCCCTAAGTTAACATTGACCACTTCTCTATAGACTGATTGATGGATGGATAGGTAGGTAGATAGATAGACAAAGATATAGACACCCATTATTAACTATTTTCCTGAGTCATTTGAGAATTACAGACATGAGCTGCTTAACTCATAAATATTTCAAGGTGTCTTTCCCCAAAATGGATGTTCTCTTATGTCACCATACCACAACAATCCAAATCGGGGATGACACTCAACCTAAGCACACATCTTACTCAAGCTTCACCAACTGTCCCCATACTGCTTATTCTGCTGAGCAAAATAGAGTTACTTTTTCTGACCAGGGACCAAATCTAGGACCCCACATCTCATTCAGTTGCCCTGTCTCTGAAGTCTCCCTCCTCTGGCCTCATTCTACAGTCTGTCTTTGTCTTGCATGAATTGACATTTAGAGGAGTACCAGCCAACTATTTTGCAGAATGGTTTTTAATCTGAGCTTGTCTGAAGTTTCCTGGTCACTTGATCTGGGGCACGCATTTTTGGCAGAATACCACAGAAGCCGTGCTATGTCCCCCTTGATGCATGGTACCAGGAGGCAAGTGACGTCAATCTGTCCCCTTATTGTTGATGTCGCTTTTGATCACTCGGGCCACCAGGTTTCTTTGCTGTGATGTTTCTCTTTCTCCCTATGAGGTAAGAATATCTGGTTGTAAGATGCCACGAGGCCATACAAACACCCTCTTTCTCATCATACTTGGGTGCTTTTGTTATTTCTGGCCTGGATCAGTTTTCATCATGGAAGTTACCAAGTGGTGACAGTCCAATTCCTTCTTCATCTCTTTGCCAATATTCTACAGTAAGAAACAGCTTTCTCTTCCTCCTTATTCATTCACTCATTCACTCACCCATTTGCTTCTTTATATTGGAAGAGGCAAGGGATTCAAACCCATGCTTTCCTTCTTTCTTCCTCTTCTCTCTCTCTCTTTTACACACACACACACACACACACACACACACACACACACACACACAGAACTTAATACTCTGAATACTTTGGGGCAGGTGGCACTGAGGGCAGAGAAAGAAGCTGGTGGTGAGTTTGGAAGTCTGACCCTGGACAGCGACCCGCCACAAGGGGAATGCAGAAGACCAGAGCAGCCAGGCCTGCTAAAAGCCCCTGTGATAGGGTTTGCTGTCTCTCCTGCCCTCAGCAGAAAGGCTTAAATATCTCCTTCTTGGACAAACAGATCAATACAAGCTTTTTAACATCTTCAATGAGAGCTCATTAATGCTCTCTGGGTGTCCTCCTGCAGCCAGCTGACCTGAGAGGAGCAGAGAAATGGATCTGCAGACAGATAATTATTCCAGGGATAACACTTCAGATCAGCTCCTGGCAGAATGTGAATTGTTTTCCTAATTACTCAGGACAGCAGCTAGTAAGAGTGCAAACTAATTGAAAATACATTATGATTTATTTGCGTTTGCAAGGCGAGGCTGTGTGTTGGGTTAAATGCTCACAGACGGGGATGGGAATGTGGGGTTCCACCCCTTGGCAGCCCACCCCTCAGACTCACAGTCCATCACTAAGGCCTCTTGGTCTCAATGATGAAAAGGAGGAGTTAGAACCCCCCTTTTCTTCCTGAAGTGTACAAAAGAGACGATAGTCATAAACGCATTTTCAATTACTTGTGAGCAGTCTATCTTTTGGGGTTTATCCCTCAAGCAAGTGGAATGACTAGCAGTTGGTACTTGTACCATACCATTTTGCCTGGTTCTGAATTGCTTTCATCAGGTGGTTTTGAGTTTGTGATTTCAGCTTTCCCTGAAAAGAGGGTCAACAAGCCCTGTTGCAAGATTGTGAGGTATCATTGAGGGCCCTGTACACCTCCTTTTATGAAATCCCATGGGAGAATCATTCTTTCAGAGTGTTAGACCAGACAATAGTCTGTTTGGCCTGAATATCGTTGCTTCTTTTGGACCATGAGAATCATGAACATCTTGCTCTTCTTGGCCTGGACACCAGGAAGCTCAAGGCAAAAGGTTATGTTCAACTTGATTAGTAGAACTTTATGCCATGCATTTCCATGGTAATGACAATTTTTTTTCTTTTAAAGATTTTATTTATTTATTTGACAGAGAGAGATCACAAGTAGGCAGAGAGGCAGGCAGAGAGAGAGGAGGAAGCAGGCTCCCTGCAGAGCAGAGAGCCCGATGCGGGGCTCGATCCCAGGACCCTGAGATCATGACCTGAGCCGAAGGCAGGGGCTTAATCCACTGAGCCACCCAGGCGCCCCGGTAATGACAATTTTTAAGCATGGCTGATCCCATTAATGATGCAAATATTATTTCCACAGTCAAAGATTAAAGCAGTTTAAGTGAGTCGTGTCAGAGCTAAATCTAGAGCCCCCGTTCATGACAGATTATAACCCAAATCCATGCCTGTATCTCCAAAGGCATCTTGTTCACCTAGACATGGCCTAATGCAAAGGCTGGAAAACTGTCTCTGTAAAAGACCAGATAATAAGTATTTCAGGTTTTGCGGGCCGTGTCATCTCTGTCGCAAATACACAATACTGCCACTGAAGCATAGTCTCAACCATGGACAATACATCAGGACATCAGGGAATGAGTGTGACTGCATTCCAATTAAACTTTATTTATGGGCACTTAAATTTGAATTTATTTTTCATGTATCACAAAATATTATTATTTCCATTTTTCTTTTATTGACCCTTCAAGGATATAAAAGCTGTTCTTAGCCGGCGGGCCTCATAAAAGCAGGCAGCAGGCCGGGTTTGGTCCCTGGGCCACCGTCTGCTGGTCCCTAGAAGAGAGAAACAGGTGGATTAAGAAGGAGAGCGATCCATGCCATTGGAGATTGTGCCCTCCGGCAGAGGAGGTACCAAAAGTGACTAATGTGTAATTTCGAGCTCACCAGAATTACAATGTAATAAAAATATTTTCTCCTTAGAATCTGTGATTTTCCAAGCCCATACCCACAAGCAGAAGTGAGGCCAACCCCGTTTACTAGGACAGAGTGAGGGTTTGCACACAGACTGCGTTTTGTAAATGTTGTCCAAGAAGCTTGTTTTTCTAAATTATTATTGTAATCCCATCCAAATAAAGGAGTCATTCTATTCCAACAGCGGCTATCATTGACAGAATGTCCTTAGCTACACTGAAATTTGATAGATGGGAAAAAAGCCAAAGAAAGTTCTCTCTCAGTCCTATCTGCTGCCACAGTCCCAGTAAAACGACATACAGCACCACCAGCATCACCACAGCCATACCTACCACCATCATCCAATGTCACCATGACAACCGTGATCATCTCTGAACCATCGCTGTCCTTTCCATAACCATCACACCAGGACCAGCCCCACATCTCCTCTCTCTACTCAAGATGGAGAGACAAAAGGGACTCTGAAAGTCTCTCCGAAGCCCACGAGGCTCTACCTGCCTCTGCTCTTCTCCATGTATAGCCTAAAAGCATAGATCCACGTGACCGAATAATTCCATGGTGATTTGCCATTCCAGGGGAAGAATCCAAAGGTGAATAATTCTTGCTTTCTGAAAGATTTATCTATTTTACAGAGAGAGAGAGAGAGAGTAAGGGTGAAAAGAGAGAGAAAGAGCATCTCAAGCTTTGAGCGTGGAGCCCAACACAGGGCTCAATCCCAAGACTCTGAGATCATGATGTGAACTGAAATCAAGAGTCAGACGCTTAACTAACTGAGCCACCCAGGCGCCCCCAAAGGTGAATAATTCTATAAAAGTGTGTCTCCTGACTCATTATTCATAATAAGGAAAATGTTGTCAATAAAGACAACAAATCGTTTTTAAATGTCCAAGTAAATAAGGAAATATCCATGTGGTGACTAGATACAGCAACCAAAAATGTTTTCCATTTAAACTCTTTTCCAAGAGTTTAAAATAATGAAAAATGCATATTATCTGGGATGGATTAAAGTGTAAACAACGCATGGACATTGGATACAGTTACAGGAAAAAATACAGAGAAAAACAAGAATAGAATAAAACACGCACTATAGCATTAATAGTGATTTTCTAAATCTTTACAAGAGATTTAATTTTTATGTTTATACTTGACTACATATTCCAGTTTTTCTCTAATGAGAAAGTATAATGCTTATAATTAAAAATATATATTTTTAGAAAGAGGTAAACGAGCATTTTCCACTCTCAAAATCCAATTAAAAAAAAAAGTTACCTCATCTGCGAAGTCATCTCTGGTTCAGTTTGAAATTAATCCCACTTCTATCTCCTTTGGCTCCCCTGGAATAGAGCTTGCAGCTCTGTTAGACACCTTTGATGTCCTAACATATACTTTTGATATCTGTATACATTTCTACTCCACTCAGTGGATTCTAGCCAAAAATGTCCCTTTCCTTCTCTCCTTCCTTCCTTCCTTCTTTTCCTCCTTCCTTCCCTCCCCCATGTCTCTTCCCTTCACAAGTATTTATTGAGCACCTTTTATAAGACAAGTACTATTCTAGGCACCTGGGATATGTTCGGGAACCAGAAAGACAAGTGTTGTCCTCCCACAGAGCATATAAAATCCACGTTACACAGTCAGACAGACAACACACAAATACACTATAACAGAATGCACGGCCGCCACCGCTGCTGTGCATGTCACTTTTGCCTGTAAGCTCTCCCCCGCCCCCATCGTGGGCGTTACACAGGCCCCAGCTGGAAGGGTAGCACACTGATGAGTCCTGAGCCCTTCTCCTCAGCCACGGAGCTTGGGTTTCATGGGTCCAAGGGGGCACCCATGAGAACACCTGATCCCTTGTCTCTCAGGAGCTCCCCTGGGACCAGGGTGCAGGGCTGAGGCATGAACACCTGTCCACCAGCAGCTGAGCCAGATTCCCACCTCGGAGCCAGACAGGCCACTTCCCTGCCTGAGGACAGCCTGAGGGCCAGTGCCTCTCAAGCCTATTACAACGTCTGATCAACCAGCCCTCCGGGGCAGCCCTTTGGCTACCTTGAAAACTTAGGGGAGTTCTCTGGCCACTCGGAGAGAAACCTAACAGGATGTGCCTTTGACTGGTTGCAAATTCACCAACTTCCTTCTTGCTAACAGCAAAATACTTGCTTCTCAGCTTTGGACAAGAAGCATGAAAATAGAGCCTTCTATCCCAAACCAGCTGAAGCACCAAGTCTCATTAAAACAAAACAAAATAAAACAAACAAACAAACTTCAAAAGTCACCAACGTCATTTGTGATTTTATTTCACGATTTATATATACATTCCGCATCATCCCCGAAGGATTTGCCAAACCTTTCAGAAGAAACATACCCAGAACAACAAGATAGAAATATGTTAAGAATTTAGGAAAACTGGAAAATTTTGCAGGAGAAATAGTATTACACTGGGGTAAAGTTAATGCCCAAAACCAGTCACTGGATCTTTCCCAGAAGTCCTGTAGGGCCCTAGTATTTCCAGATGGAAACAGGATTCATTAGTTACCTAACTCCCAGCGCCCATAAAACACAACGAATCATTTCCTTGGAGAAGTCCTCCCCTTTCTGAAAAGAGGACACAGGAAGTCCTTCAAGGTCTCCACAAATCTATCTGTAACAACCACAGTCTTGTGTACGGTGAGCAGCTTCTCACACCACCCGTCAGACAGGGCTGGGGCAGGGTGTCCGCGTGGCACTCGGAGCCAGTTCCTGTACAGAAGAGCCATCAAAACTGTTTCATGAAGGTTCCAAGCAACTCTGTGCAGACACCGCACTTGGAAGGGCCGACCTCAGGCAGGAATGAGTTCCGACATCCTGGACCAGTGATAGGGACAGTTGATACAGAAGGGTCTGGGGTCAGGGAAGTGCTAGCTATCTGCAGAAAGCATTCTTGATATCACCACGTTGGGATCCTGGGAACACTTACATGAGCTTAAAGAACACGCAGACCATTCCTAGAACACAGCGTGGAGTGCAGTCGACCTGAATTGATTTGTGTTGAATCAAAAGAAATAGGACGGGACAGTTTCCCTTTAAACCTGCACATCCGTTCATTTGTCTTTCTCATTCAAATAAGGCTACATGTACGGGAAAAATAAGGTTCTTGTTCCCAGTGCTGGGAATAGGTGCCCCGCACACTGCAGAATGCACTCAACTCTTTTTGGAAGGCCTACTGCATGCTGATGTCATGGGGGAGGCAGAGACATGGCAGCACCAAGTTCTCAGTGAGGGACACTGGCTAGAGGTAAAAAGCTCCAAGAAGGGAGGAGAAAATTAGACTTCTGGACTGACTGACATCAACATTAGAGATAAGGTGCCTTATTCAGAGAAGTTAACTGAGTGGTCCAAAGACGCCCAGCAGGCACACAAAACCTGGCAAGAGAGTTGGAAATCTCCTGACTCGAGCCAGGGTCTTCGTAGGAGGCAGAGGAAAGTCTCTGTCATGTCCTTCAACTCAGTGCGCGGAACAGTGTTGGGCATACTCCCTATGTCTGCTCACCTGTCCATGAGACAAGCCCAGAAGTTGGGGCTCAGAGGACTCTGTCTACAAATGGCAGAGTTGACGTTGAATCCGTGCTAACGTATTTGTCAGAGCTGAGAACCTCACTCCCAGCACCCCGCGCGAGATAGATTTCTGTGCCCTTTCTTACTAATACCAAAGGGCTCAGGAGGTGCTTGGTTGGCTCAGTCCGTTGAGCATCCAAGTCTTGATGTCATGGAATCGAGCCCTGTGTTTGGCTCTGTGCTCAGCACAGTCTTCTTGTCCCTCTGCTCTCCCCCCTGCTTGTTCTCAATCTCTAATAAATAAAGAAACAAAAATCCTTTAAAAAAAAGAAGAAGAAGAAGAAAGAAACACAGAAAAAAGGAGACTCAGGCATCCAGATTGACAAACAGGCTATTACTTAGTGGCTTGATCTTGGACTGGCAGTGGGCTCTGAGGAAAGTCTCTACTCTGCGGAGAATATTCCTCCAAGGACCAGAATTCTCTCATTTCCTCAGTTCAGGATGTGCTGAAGAAACATCTTTTCTATGACTCTTTATCTTTTTGTTTCATTCTTTCTTTCTCCCAATAGGCCTCCATCAACCCAGGACCCTTCCTGGGGATGTGGCATTTCTTCAGGAGAGGGACATGGGACATTCCCCATGCCTTTAGATCTCACTCTCTCCTGCGTGACTTCTCTGGGAGGCGGTCATGGAAGACGGCAGGCCATCATTTGGACTGCTCACCCGAAGCTGGAATGGAGCAAAGATCTTAAGTCTGTGGGAAGCAGATGCTGACTTGGAGCCTGGGAACAAGATGCCTTTGATGGGGACATACCTGGGAAAGAAAGGGAGAGGAGATGCATGAGCAGACCCACAAGCTGCATGGGATAGGAATCCAGCAAAGCAGCAGTCAGCCCCGCTCTGAAAGGAACACTGCTTCTCAGGCACAGAGACCAGGGGGGCAGGTGGCCAGCCCCACGTACCTCCACCAATCCCCATCACCAGATGTGGACTGTCTCTGGAAAGACACATACCTGGGTCTGAGAGTTGGAACTGTTTGCTGGTTCCTTCCTGCCAGGCTCTCTGGAGAGCCCCTCTCTCGATCTATGCAGATATTCTCACATATTATTTTATTTGATTTTTAATTTTTATTTTATTTAATTTTCACCACAACCCTTGGGGGTGGGTAATATTGTCCCATTTTACAGATGACAGAGTTGAATCCTGGCCCATGGTCTCACAGAGAGAGGAGGTAACAAAACCAAGTTTGGACTCTAGGTCTGTCTCCAAAGCTCCTTTCTGGATCAGGTGCCCCAGAAAGTCTCAGTTCCAGACATACTGAATAGATCTCGCGTCACAAAGATGCCGGTCTCCTTCATCATGTCCTTGTGAACAAACTACCCTACTTTCTCCATAAATGTGCATCTTAGTCCCAGTAGAAAATGCCACCCATTTGAGAAAGGCCTCCCTTCTGCCTCGCTGTAGGGCAGTTGGTGGGGAGGGAATCATCAGTCACGGGGAGTAAGGTAGACAGAGGAACCCCCGAAAACATCTCTCCAATAGCCCAGCCCCTCCTCAGACAAACCAAAAAAATTGTCCTTCATTACCCTCCACCTCCAGGGATCAGAAAAGGATTATTTTTTCCTTTTGTTTCCCAAAGGAGCAGTTACCTGTGTCCCCGTGTCTGAGTGAGGCCCCTGTTGGTCTCAGAAAGCCCCAAATTTCTCCCTCTTGAGGAACAACAATAGCTCTGCCCCCTGGACTTTCTGGAGACAGGAAGATGGGGCCCAGAGAGACCCAGTCCTTTTTGGATTGGGGAATGGGCCCCCGTGTGTTTTTGCTAACGCCAGGTTAATTGTCTCTCAGCCTGCAGTGTCGTGCCCAGGAACACCACCAGATCACACCAAGAGCCTAAGTAAGCAAGCAAGTAAATGAATAACCCTCAGTATTGCCCCCACGTCGCATAACGGTGGATTTATTCTCGATGTCGGCTTTGCCGAGCACCTGTCTCGAACAGCCTTATCACCGTGTGAGCCTGTATGGGAACCAACGTGCCCAGCTGTCATAGCACACAGCCTGCGGCGTCTTCGTATGAAAATAAGGCAGTCGGCACCTGATTGGGGGAGAATTTTTAATCTCGACAATTTGTGTCTAATTTTGGGGGTGTCCACACTGCCAGCTCTAGCAATCCAGCCCTCCTTTGAGGTCGACACAGGCAGCAGCCGCCACAGCCTCGAAGCTTACTTTTTTTATGATTATTATTTTTCTAGAGAACAAGGGAGAGAGGGAGGAGGTCTGGGAGGGAGAGGGGGGAAAAGGAGGAAAAGAGAGAGAGAGAGAGAAACGGTGCTATTTCCGTCGCATTTTCAAATCCTGTTTTAGTGCAAGAATTTAATTATACATATTTTCATCATTTCTTATATTCTGACATATTAATTAAGGACGCTTTAATTCAGCTTCCGAGCACCGTTGGCTTAGCCTGTAAAAACATTTTACCGTTTTTGTGCAAATAAAAATGAAAAGGTAAAGGCAGCGCCACTCTTGGTTGTTGATACTTGGGTGCCCCCTCCCTCCGCCACCCTCCTCCTTGTCGCTGAGAAGTGGGGATCGTTGTTATCTTATAAATTAGGGGATGGAGCCCTGTTGGGGCTCCTGCTTGGCAGGGGCTGGTCCTGCCCAGCAGACTGACCTCCTTGCAGACCGCTCCTTGCAGATGGGGCCAGCAGTCTGTCTCTCCAGGCCCGGGACAAGCCATGAGGCCAAAAGAGCAGGGGGTCCTACTGGGGCACCTGAAGAAGAGTCCGTCTGGCCCCCGACGGGTTGGGGGCTGACCCAGTGTGTTCGCATCTGCAAATATCCAGGCCTCTTCATGCCCTTTATCTCTAACTCTAGAAACCCTCAGGGTCCATATCCTTATGTCCACTTTGCTCACAGTTGTCCCGAGGGAACAAAGCAGTGAGGTCCCAGGATGATACCACTGTGACCCCGTCCTGATGAAGAGGGTCCTTTGAAGGCTTCCTGGGGAGACAAGTCTAAACTGGGAGGAGAGGGACAAGGGCATTGACTCAGACCAAGCCGGTGAGTCCATGTGCCATGAAGGGGGTTCAGGCAGAGATATACTGGGGAGGTTTGAGCTGGGGAGGAACAGGCACCACCAGACATCCGGTTGAAATCTTCAGGGCCACCCCAGAAGAGGAAGGTGGGAATCCATATGAGGAGGATAGAGTCCCAGTAACACTCAGGGCTTTGTGAGCCCCTCAAAGTTATGGGTCTTTCCCAAAAAGTAACGACAAGTCACTGGGGAGCTTTGGGTGGGTGTGATGTTGTCAAATGTGTGCTCCCAAAGATCACTCTGACCACCACTCAAAATCATGTCTTTCTGGTTGATGCACAATAGAAATCCTTTAAAACCACCAGTCTCACAATTTATTTATGTTTCTTGGTGTGTTTCTACATATATTTAAATTTTATCAGATTCTGTGTTCTGCATTTTTGCTTAGGACGGTGGCTCAGAGGACACAGAGAGGGAAGCCTCAGATCAAAGCTGAAATTTGTGTGCAATCTGGAAATTCAAGGTCCACTATACGCTGACTTTAAATGACCAAACCTTGTTTTATCTTTCCTAGCACAGAAGCCCAGCCACAAGGACAGATTTTTCCATCTTCCATTCCTTTTTTTCCCCTCCCTCTTGCCTTCCTTCCATCCCATTACTTATCTTTGCCAGGATGATGGTAAAAAGTTGGTCAGGCACAGGATTTCAAGCCTAGCTAGGAATTTGAGAACGTAAACATAAAGAGGAATTTCTAAACAGAGGTGATACTGCACACAGTTTCAGCAGGTCTGTCAAACTTCCCGAAGCCTCCGTTGGTCCTTGGAGCTCAGGTTAAAAGCCTTTCCCTGAGGACCCTGCTAGTCTGGATGCCTATGGCTCTAAGGCATCTCTGCATTCCCCGTCTCTTTGTGTACCTCCTAATCCCTGGGTGACCCCAGGTTCCCAGCATCGTCTGGTTGAGGGACTCAAGCTCACTCCTTTTGTCAGCCTTTCTAGTGCTGGTTATCAGGAGTACAGTTATGAGAAAGGGGTGGGAAGGCCCCTGTAGAACCTTACATGGGCAACAGATGTGTGCATGATCATTCCTGCCCTTTCCCTTGGCTCTTCAAGTTTCACCCTCCTTCCCTCAGTGGTACCCCTAACTCTCTCTTTCCTCCCAACTCTGGGACACCTGTTCATTCACACGGCTAGGGGCCAGCAATCCAGCACTGTCTGGTTTGTCTGCTGTGTACTCTGTGCTACCTGGACAGCAGGCCTCCCCAGATGAAGGGACCTGACAAAGTCACAAGCAACCGTGTACTACAGGAGAATCCAGGGATGGCCATCCTTCCAAACAAGGGAGTTGTTCAGCTCTGCAATTTACAAAAAGGACATACCGCCTTTCTACTCTCCAGCCACCTCCTCGGAGCTTACTGAAAATCTAGGCGAATATTCCCACCCCAGCCCCCAAATAAGTGGCAGTTCTTGCCTCCTCCAGGGGACAGGCATGGTATCAAGGAAGCTCCCCTGGGGATGGTGACACTGATAAAGCTAGAAGGAGGGCATAAGGAGAAGCTCCCATCTGACACCAGAATCTCCAGATCTTGGGAGGCAGGTGGGTGGCAGGTCAGAAGGCCTGGGACATTCACTATACGGTGCAACCATTATGCCACTAAGTCACTCACTTGGAAATGGTTAAATTTATGACATGTGAATGTCATCTCAATTTTACAAGCTGTATTTTCTGGGTAGAGGTATTTGGAAGAAAGAAAGAAAGAGAAAGGAAGAAGGAAAGAAAGAAAGAAAGAAAGAAAGAAAGAAAGAAAGAAAGAAAGAAAGAAAGGAAGAAAGAAAGAGAAGGAAAAGAAAGAGAAGAAAAAGAAAAGAAAGAAAGAGAAGGAAAAGAAAGAGAAGAAAAAGAAAAGAAAGAAAGAGAAAGAAAGAAAGAGTGAGGGAGAGAAAGAAGGAAAGAAAGAAAAGAGAGAAAGAAAAGAAAGAAAGAGAGAGAGAGAGAGAAAGGAAGGGAGGGAGGAAGGAAAGGAGGGAGGGAAGGAAAGAAAAATGGCATGAGGAACACAGAGAAGAGAGAAAGGGTCTTCCGTGGAGAAGGGGTGAGAAACATGGGCACCTGTGCTTTGCCCACCTGGGGGACACTCCCCCCCATGTCCACTGTTCCTGTCCTGCAAATGTATCTACTGATCTGATATGACCTCTCAGTTCACAACCACTGGGTATCTTTCTGGTTTTCCCTGATCCCATCGCTCTGATGCTTCTGCCCATAGAATCTCCTCATTTATCACTCATCTTCTGAGCCAGAGTAAGTGAGCTTTTAGACCAGCGGACCCCTTTGGGGACCCATGGTCAGCACCAGTGCAAGAGAAAGCTAGCAGTATTCACAGCCTGTGCCCAAACCAAACTCCATTGCACACTTTGCCCTCTGATCCTGGAGCAGTCCTGGAATTCCATCTCTAGCATCGCCATTAAAATCCTAACCATGCTCTCCCATCTCTCCTTGGATATGTCTGCTTGTGACCCACCTCCAGTCTCTCTTGGCAACCCCCAGCTTGAGGCTCTTCCATAAGAGAACTTTCACATGGACCTGATCTCACATCTGGTTTGCACTGGCCATGTCCATCCACACTCAGGACTCTACAAATAGCTCATTCCATTTGTTCTGATGTGGCACTGTCTTCTCTTAAAGGGTTGACCGGGGCACCAACCTGCATGCAAAGACTCATCCCAGGAAGCCGTCTCTATTACTGGCATAATCTCTGCAATAATCTGAAATAAGGAGAATTGGTAGCTAATTCCAGAAGCACTGGAGAGTAGCCCCAGAAGCTCTGAGTAGCATGGCCTTTGTCTGAGACATTCTAGCAATTTGGGCTTCCATGCCCTGTTCACAGTGGCTCCAATCCCCTTTGCCAAGATGATTGGTCCATGGCAGTGACTCTACTCTAGGGGTTTCCACCCATGGGCTGGCCAGCTGTGAGGTGCCTCCATGAGATCACCACAGACTGAGTGTCTCCCACCTCTGATGGAGTCTGAACCAAGCAGAGCCCTTTAAGGAGAGGATTTGGTATGGATTTCCAGAGAAAAGCAGTTGGTGGAAGGAGGCAGGGGACACAAAGGTGGCAACAGAGGGGGACCAAGGCAAGAAGATGGTGGAGCCCCAAGTGAAGAGAGCCAGGAAGACAACCAGGAACTGAGCAGGAGCGTCCCCAAAGGCACCATAGCCTTGCAAACCTGCCTGTACGTGGGCTCCTGCTTTCTTTCTTACTTGAAACCATACATGCTGGAAGAAGAGACCTTTGTTGACTGAATCAACCTGAGTGTGTCTGTCTCCTGAAACCCCAAACAGCCAAGCTGGAATCCTATAGGCAAAACCCACTTAGGAGCCAAGGAACAGTACATGACAGTCTTATCTGAGAGAAAGGAGAGAGATGGTATGCAAGATAGAGCCAAGAGACAGAAACAAGACCCCAAGTGGACAGACGGACTTTGAGACTCGACAAGGACACCAGTGAAATTGTACTGTAGAGGCCTGGCCTGACCTGGAGGTTCAGAGCCCAGGTGTTCACCCACACCAAGTCCCTGAGGCCCTGGATTTGGAGAGAGCTCCTTGTTGGCTTCCTCTGGTTTGAACACAAACCTCCGAGAGAGACAAGTGTGAAAACTAGTCACCTCATCCCTGGCCCGCTGGCAGACCAGTTATGAATTATTCCCTCCCTGTGAAATCTGAAGTCATCTTGACTCTCTTAGACTTCCTTAATATACTTTGATTCAAAGCCGAAATGAGGCTTAAGCCGCTGATAGCACGTCTCGAACCACTCTGGGAAAGCGTGGCCGTGTGCTGCTGCTGGGACACTGGCAAAGGGGGATTAGGAGTCTTGGCTGAGTTCTGCCACACCAGCTCTGGGTTACTATTAAGAGGGACGGATTAATATCAAGTTTCGGGGATCTGGTTGCTCGCTGATACTGCTTAATTATCCAGATAAGTGATCGGTATCCAAGCATGAGTGGCAGGCAGATCTCAGAGCCATCATCTTGTCTTTCCTTTCTTTCTCCGTTCATTTTTAAAAGAAAGAATGTATTCATTTAAGTATCTCGGGATTTTTTAAAGTGCTCATTAAACTTGAAACACAGACGTCAATGTCGGCTGTGTTTTTTGTTTTGTTTTGGTTTGGTTTGGCACATCACAGAGGAGAAAGGATGAGATTTTCAATAGTCTGCTCCCCGCGGCCTGTCCATTTATTCCAGATTCTTCCTTAACATTCAGAAGGCCCCTGTCTATGAGACCCTTCCCTTCCTCTCCTTGTGGAGAGTGGGTCGGCCACTCCTCAGGCTCCCATCACAGACTGGGAGCATCTGCTCTCCCACCGGTGGAGGCTGGGGCAGCCGGGACAGACTCCTGGGCGGGGGAGCCCGCCCCAGTGCCTCTTAGCCTTCTGTCTTGACTTGTAATTTTATCCCATGAAGACTCTTTTTTCCCCCTTCTCTCTTGCTCTGTCTTCCCGACCCTGCTGCACTTGGGTTCATTGTATTACTTCTGTCGCCCTGATTAGTGCTGTCTGGCTCAAGGGGCCCCCACCTGAGGCTGGGATTAAGGATCAAAAGCAGACCAAATGGGGCTGTAGGAGCTGCTCCTTGCCTTGCCTGTAAACACTATTTAGGTCTCTGACTCTGACCCATCTGCTGCTTAGCCGGGTCAGATGCACTGTCTCTTAATTAGGCACTAACTGTCCGTCAGGCATCCTGCTAGTGAGACACCACCAGGATCCCTGCCCTGGGGAAACAGCCCCTCCCCTACTTGGCACCTCATGCATATCTCCCCACCCCCGCTGCTGTTCTTCGGCCCTGACGACTGTTGTGTCCTATTGGATACAGCACACCAGCCAGTTTCTGGTACCCAACAAAGCCGAGACCTCTGCCTAGAATGGTCCTCCTCTTTGAGAGGGCCACTCTTACACATACTTAAGTACAGCCAATGCTGCCAACTTCCACTGTGAATCAGGCTTATGTGGAACACATTTAAAAACCCCAGTGCCCAGGCTCTACCCCTGAAGGATTCAATTCAGTTGGTCCAGGGCAGGATTTGGGCATTGGCTTTCTACATGCTTTTCAGATGTTCAGACGGAGATTGTGAGCAAGGGGTCACCCTCTCTCAAGAGGTCAGGCCAAATTTCCTTGTGGGTCTCTGGCAAAGCCCTGCCTTTACCCAGAAAAACATGAACAATCCTTATAACAGGTGACAGTGATTGAGGCCAGAGCTCCATGAAGTGTCACCCTTCCTCTCCAAGGTTTTGCACAGGTTGCTCCCAGTGCACCAACAAGGAAACTGAGGCCTGGAAAGGTGGATGAGACAGCCATAACCTGTATGTGCAGGGGCCCCTCTCTAGAGCACACAATTCCCTAGGGTAGGGATTGTGTTGTAAATGTATTTCCGTCCCCATCGTAGGTTGAATTGTGACCTCCAAAAGACAGGTCCACGCAGAATCTCAGAACATGACTTTACTTGAAAGGTCTAAGCAGATGTAATGAAAGTCAAGATCTCTAGATGTCTGTCCTGGGTTTGGGTAAGCCCTAGGTCCAGTGACAAGTCCTTACAGAAGAAGAGACGGAGAAACAGATGCAGAGACGCACAGAGGGGAGGTGACGTGGAGACAGGCAGGCATGTGGCAACTCTACAAGCCATGAGACACCAAGGGTAGCCAGCAGCCTCCGTAAGCTGGGAAAGGGGGATGGAGGTGTTCTCCCTCAGAGCCCCCAGAAGGAGCTGCTCTTGTCAACACCTTGCTTTTGGACCTCTGGGCTCCTGAATGGTAAGAAAATAAATTTCAGCTGCTAGAAGCCACCAGACTTGTGGTGATTTGCCACAACAACCCTGGGAAACTAACACAAACCTGCAGCATCTACTGGCCTGGCTCCCAGGAGGCTCTCCACAAAGCCTTGTTAAGAGAGTGAGTGGTCAGGGGCTCCTGGGCGGCTCAGTGGGTTAAGCCTCTGCCTTTGGCTCAGGTCATGATCTCGGGGTCCTGGGATCGAGCCCCACATCCGGCTCTCTGTTCAGGAGGGAGCCTTCTTCCCCCTCTCTCTCTGCCTGCCTCTCTGCCTTCTTGTGATCTCTGTCAAACAAATAAATAAAATCTTAAAAAAAAAAAAAAGAGCAAGTGGTCAGCATGCATTCCTGCTCCTAGCCAGCCTCTCTGTCCCCATCCTTCTGATAACGGAGAAGATAGCTTAGTTCCCTTGAGAGACTGGACCCAGAGGGAAAGAAGCATAGATCTGATACCACAAGACTAGGGATCATTTCAACAGAATACACATGCTGCCCATGGAAAGGCATGGACAAGACCAGGACTGAGGTCTTAACTCCTTGTCCTGAAGCCACATGAAATTTGTCTTAGTTTGGAGCCATCATGATGAAGGCCAGCCCTTATATTCCCATCTCTCCACAAGATTCAGAGTTCCAGCTGCTTCACCTAGGGTTTTGCTGCTGTACCTTGTCCTAGCTTCTAGGGTGGAGGACAAGGTAAGATCAGCCTCTCTGTGCCTGAGTCATATGCTGAGATTTTCTGTGCACTATGATTTGAGGAAAAAAGAGAAAGGGTTTGCATTCCACAGCTTAAAAGAAATTATTGAGATGCCTTCTAGGAAGTCTTGGCATCCTTATGAACTGGGAGGAGAGAGAAAGTCCTCCAGAACCTGCATTGTCAAGATGCTCTGCTGTGTTCTGCTTGCCATTCCCAGTGCAGAAGAGAGGACCGCAGGGCTAGAAGACCCCTCCTAAAGTGGTTGACCCTTCACCCCACTCTCTGCTGGTCTATTGAAGACCAGCTCCTTCTACTAAAGACAATTCTCTTGGCAGGGAGGAAATGGGTGGCGCTCCTCCATCTGTGTGCGAACGACCCTTCCGTCTTCCTGGCAGCTTGGTCTGGGGACAGAAGCCAGGTTCCTTCTGGGTTCTGTCTTTTGGTCCTTTGTCCTTGACATGTCCAGGGGACTTCAAAGAGAGATTTAGAGCTCCTGTCTGATGCATATGTAACAACTGGCCCAAATTGGCTTCCAAGGATTTTTTTTTTTTTTGCTTTTTGTTTTTGTTTTTGTTTTTTTCTATGCAACATCCTGGAAGATGGACCCAAATCAAGCCAAAGCAAACCGATATTTTGACTTTTTATTGTTTGGTTACTTAGACAGCAATTTGCAGACTGTGATGGCCTCCTAACAGGCCAGGGGGCTTCCAGTCATGTCAACCAGTCCTCCACAGGAGCCTGTGATATGCCAGTGGCATCCCCTGATTCAGTATTCGATGGTTCCCCAACTAACAACTCCACCACAACTTGCAGGGGCCTCTGCCCTTCTACCCTCAGCAAATGTTGTATCCCCTTTCCCACTTGGTGTTCAGTCTCATTGCTCATCTTTCTTTTCCTAAGCATCATGTGGCCTCAGGGCCTCTGCCCACACTAGCCTCTCTGCCAGGAATACCCCCCCACACACACACACAGCTTTTCTGGTCAGCCTCTTCTTCAGATCTTAGAGTGATTGTCATGGACCCAGGAAAACTACATTAGTTCCCCCACTGCAGACCCTATAGTTTCTCCCACCTACAACAGTGGCAAATACAGAACTCTGTGAGGGGACTCAGTTGGCTACTGTCTGTCTCCCTCTCTGTACTCCCAAGGGGGCAGGAGTCACATCTGCTGGGTGCACCATGATATCCCGGAATCCAGCCATGAACCCAGCACATTGTGAGCATCCCAAGGTTAGTGAGGGGAAGCAAGGAAGCTAGGGCTAGTCATCATAGAAGGGGAAGGCCAGTCAACCCCTCACCACCTTCACACAGCCTCTGTCATTTAGCCCTAGCATTATCCTGACTGGTGGGCATGGATCTGTCCCTTCACAATGAATGAAATGGAGACCTATGAAACATGGCTACCTTGTCCACACCACAGATGAGAAGGCAGGATGCTAGGCCTAGGAAGGGGATCCTGAGGTGGGTGGGCCATGAAGGATGGCACTGGGTAAGGGGAGGGGCTGAGCCTCACCCCTTGTGCCTGTGATGATTAGGCTATGAAGAAGGTGACCATAAGGAACGAGTAGTGTGGATGTTGAAGAATCCACTGGAATCTTGGCTCTCTCTTCCTACCTAAGACAAGACACTTAACTTTTCCTGAGAGTCTCTATCTATATCTGGAAATGGAGATAATCACACCAATTTTCCTGTCTGCATCAAGAGGGGCCACCAACAATCTTAGACTCTGAGCTCATTTAGGGCACAGTCTGTGTCCTCACGTTGTGTCCCTCCCAGAGCCTGCCAGACTACTCGGCATGCAGTTAGTATTTGTGGAAGATGTTCTAAATTAACTTGGAGAATATAAAAAGTAATAACCACTATATTGTGTAGGTTTTATTAGTGTATAATACATCTTTATATACACTAATGCATTTAAATATCATTATCTGAAAGTTAGATTGAAGATTTGAATCCAAATCTGGTGTGAACTTTGTTGTCATACCATTTTCTAGAACATTTTAATGTCTTTCTCTCATCTGATCCTATCTAGTACTTGATTTGTAAATTCTACAAGTATTTACTGTGAGCCTACTATGAGCCAGGCAGTGTTATAACTCCTATGTGTTAGGAATACAATGGGGAGGAAAAATCCATGTGGTCATCTAGAGGGTAAGGTTGGCCTCTGAGTGAGGGTTTCTATAGTGGGCCAGGACCTGCAGGAAGAATCAAGAGGGATCCAGAGCAGATAAGAAGAGTTCCCTAGGCTAAAGGATCAAGAGGCATAGAAGCCTTGCATGGTAGAGCATACTAAGTGAATGGTCTACCTCAGTGGCTCTCAACTCTGGGTAATTCTACAGTGCAAGGGGCATGTCTGGAGACATTTCTAGTTGTTACACCTTGGGGGGTTGCTATTGGTGTCTAATGGGAAGAGGCCAGGGATGATGCTAACTCTTTGATAGCACACAATATCGCACCACAAAGAATTATCTGTCAATAACATATCCAGGTTGAGAAAGCCTAGTTAAAAGGTGGCCAGTGCAGTTGAATGAGTAAAGCAAGTGAATGGTGTTTGGTGGTCTCTGAGGTTGGTGAGTCAGTGGGAGAGTAGGGCAATCATGCAGGACCAAGAGCAGTGGCAAGACTTGGCAGGAGCAGAGTTGGAAGCTGAGGTACCATGATGAGCTATGGCTTGGATGAAGAACCCAGTGAGTATGGGCAGACTAGAAAGGGGAAATGGCCTCTGGTCCAGATGAGAGTCAAGGCTGAATTTCTGAGCATGAGGCCAGTCCAGATACATAGGGCCTTGCCTGTAGATGTCTCCATGATTGGTTTAACAATCTGTTGTCACCATCTTTGAACCATCTTGAATGTTTGAACAAGGTGCCACCTGTGTTCACTTTGCACTAGGCTACACAAAATCCATAGATCATCCTCATGAGAAATCAGGGAAACTTCTTCCAGGGGTTAAGATTACAGAAGAGAGAGTTAATTAAAATGAGAAATAAGCTGACTCGTGGAAGATGGCTTCAAAAGCGAGGGAGGAAAGATGCGCTATCATCTTTAGTGGTATCAGCAAGGAAACCCATTCAGAGAGAGAAAGTGAAACACCAAATCCCTCTCAAATTGCTGCCAAAGACAGGACTCAGGCAGAGATTTTTTTGTTGAAAAATTACCTTAAAATGAGGTATCCACAGGAGCACCTGGGTGGCTCAGTTGGTTAAGCATCCAGCTGTTGATTTCAGCTAAATGTCATGATCTCAAAGTTGGGAGGTGGAGCCCCGTGTTGGGCTCTGCACTCAGCACGGAGTCTGTTTGAGAGTCTCTCTCTCCTTTTCTCTCCACCCCTCCCCCCACTCATCCTCTAAATAAATAAATTAATACATAAAATCTTTTAAAAAGAATGGGGATCCACACCAGGGCAATTTGGGAGTCAAAGGAAATGTTACTGATGGCAAAGGATAAACCAGGATTGTCCTGAGCACACCAGAGTATATGGTCACTCTACTTAAAATCACAGAAGGTTACATGTATGTACGTTCTTATGGGTAGTGCATTAAAAAAAACAAGTATAACACTAATCAACTTAAATTTTTTACTAATAATCTTCTACCTTTATATTACTTGCTTATCCTGACATTACAATTTTGCTTATTTTTATTATCCCCAG
Organism: Meles meles; assembly: GCF_922984935.1. Lineage (NCBI taxonomy): Eukaryota > Metazoa > Chordata > Mammalia > Carnivora > Mustelidae > Meles > Meles meles. Next base: position 144,582,760 of record NC_060071.1, on the reverse strand, counting down.
TCTGTCAAAGGAATGTTTTCTGAAAGCAGCTCACAGGCACAAGTAGCATGAAAAATGTCAGTCACACTAATATTTTGCATTTCTCTCTCTTCTGTTAAGCCGCCAACCCAGGATACCTGCATGAGGGTTCTTCACAGTTACACAGATTATAGACCAGCAATCACAGTTTCTTCTTCAATGGTCTGTAACACCACAGATGAATGGGTTAGGTTTTAGGTGGCTATGTCCATCACACCACAGGTTAAGCCTAGAGTATGTGCACATATCTCTGTCTTTGCTTTCCGAGCTTCTTAAATTGCCTATGAATTTAGGAAGCTCTTCCATTTGACTGGGTCTGGTAAGAGCTAACAGAAGTTTAGTCCTTGGTGTTCTGGGTGGCTCAGTCAGTTAAGCATCTGACTCTTGATTTTGGCTCAGATCATGAACTCAGTGTCATAGGATTGAGCCCTTAGTCCCTGTTAGGGCTCTGCACTTAGTGGTAAGTCTGCTTTTCTCTCTCTCTCAGACAGATAGATGGATAGATAGATAGATAGATGGATAGAAAATAGTCTTAGTCCTTGAAGAACTTGCCCTCAAAAGCTGATTCTGCTTTTTCCAGGTGGGCTCACAGCAATAGCAAATGTCATGCAGATGCCCAAAACTGGATGCTTAAGAGTCATCATTCAGGGCGCAGAGGAAACAGAATCACAGAATGTTTCATAGCCTTTTTACAGGGTGTGTCAGGGAGAGATACCTGGAGAAAGGTAAGATCAAAGATTGTTATTTCTAAATATTTTTAATTAGACAACATTTTCAATATACCCAAAATGATGGCAGATATTATGATAAACACCACTGTCTCCCAACTATCCATACATTTGTCTACCGAAAAATAGTATTCTTCCTCTCCCTCTTTCTCTCTGTAAAATAAATTTATCCCTTGCAAATAGTGAAGACCTCTATTCACCTCTCTCCCTAACATATCTTCCTCTTTTCTCCTTAGAGTCAACCAATTACCATATTAAAGTGATGACTTCTCCCTCCCATAAAATTATAGTTTTTCTTGTATCCCTAATCATAATATAGACTACTTCAGTATTAAACTTCAAAGTGTTTTTACTATATGATATACAACATTCAGCAAATTGCCACCCCCCTTCCATTTTTCCTAAACATGATTATTGTTTTATCATGTTGCTATATGTATCTCTTTTTCATTCACTGTAACTGCTGTGTAGTACCTGAGACTATGAATATAGCAGAATTTTAATACATTCTTCTGTTGATGGATATTTAGGCTGTTTCTGTTTTCTGCTATTACAAACAATGCCACAGTGAAAATTCTTGCACATGGCTCCCCTCTGTAGTTGCTCTAAGGTATGTAGTTAGAAATGGAATTCTTGGGTCACAGAACATGAATGTCTTCAATCTAATGAGATATTGTCATTCATTTTCCAAAGTATTTGTACCAATTTATACTCCCGCAGTTATGTCTAAAACATCCCACTTATACAAATCCTTGTCAATTCTTAGTATTATCAATTTACTTTTAAAAATTGTCATTCTCATAGTATTTTTTCTCCTTGATTTAAAGTGATGTTGCATATCTTTTGACGTCTTTGGTGTTCCAGATTTCCTTTCTGCTGGAATGGTTATTCATATCCTTCGCTAAGTTTTTTCTCCATGGTTGCTTATCTATTTTTTCATATTGTTTTATAGGTATTCTTTATATATTCTCATTCCTGATGTCTTCTTGGTTAAACTCATTGCTTTACATTTTCAATTTTTTATGGTGTCAGTAGTAATTTCGGTAACATTTATGTCTTCCCATTTTGATTAGAGATTCAGTGTCCTGCATTAAAAAAAGAGAGAGAGAAGAAAGAAAAAATAACTCTTGCCTAACTTAAGACCATAAAGATACCGTCTTCATTTTCTTCTGAGGTTTGCTTTTATATAGGTCTTTAACCCACTCGGAATGCACTTCATGAATAAAGTGACATAGAAACTCTAACACTCTTCTTATTCTCAAAGCAAAACCAATTATCTTACACCATCCATCAAATAGTCCATCATTTCCAAATAGTGGCAGGAACTAATAAACTATTCATCAAAGTTAATTTCTCTTCCTCCTTTCAGCAAGCTGGACAGTCAGTCTTGAAGTTTCTTGGGGCAATACCATCGAGTTCTGGCCAATAGCACATGAATGGTTATTATGTGTATGCTTCTAAACCTGGCCCACAGAAACAGTCCCGACTATGACACTCCATGCTTCCTTCCCTGATAACTTGAGTTAGTTGATTGAGGTGGTCCAAGGACACGATGCTAAAACACAAGATTTCCTCCTCTCTCTCTGCCTGCCTCTCTGCCTGCTTGCGATTTCTCTCTGTCAAATAAATAAAATATTTAAAAAATTATCTAAAAATAATTTGGGGTGCCTGGGTGGCTCAGTGGGTTAAAGTCTCTGCCTTCGGCTCAGATCATGATCTCAGGGTCCTGGATTGAGCCCCGCATCGGGCTCTCTGCTCCGCAGGGAGCCTGCTTCCTCCTCTCTCTCTGCCTGCCTCTCTGCCTGCTTGCGATTTCTCTCTGTCAAATAAATAAAATATTTTTTTAAAAAATTATCTAAAACACAAGATTGAAAACATAGGCCCTTGGGGCACCTGGATGGCTCAGTGGGTTAAAGCCTCTGCCTTCAGCTCAGGTCACGATCTTAGGGTCCTGGGATGGAGCCCCATATCGGGCTCTCTTCTCAGCAGGGAGCCTGCTTCCCCCTCTCTCTCTGCCCGCCTCTCTGCCTGCATGTGATCTCTCTCTCTCTGTCAAACAAATAAATAAAATAAAAATGAAAAAGAAAACATGGGTCCTTGAATTATAGCTTTCTGGAGGAGCACCAAGCAATCAGCACTTCTTGTGAGTTAAAAATGAATTTCTATAGGTCAAAATAATTGGGTTATTTATCTGGTTCTGCAGCTTTTTCTGATCTCTGGTGTCCCCTATGTCATAAATGAGGGTTCTGTACATGTCTGGGTCAGGCTCTAGATTTTCTGTTCCATTCTGTTGGTCTTTATTTTGCTTCCCGTCCCCATTGTTAGTATAATTTTATAGTAAACATTCACATCTGAGAGGTGAAGTCTCACCACATTGATCTTTATAATTGTCTTGTTTTATCTTGGCCCATTGCTCTATCATAAATTTTAGAATGAGTTGTCAAGCTCCAAGAATTTCCCATAGATTTTTTTAATAGCATTGAATTTATAGATTGAATTGGGTAGAATTGTCATCTCAACATCATTGCATTATTCCAATACATACTCTCTCTATATATAACAAGGAGATATATAGCTCTAGATATAAATAAATATACATATATATTCTTATTTTCTGTATTTATCCTTATTTTTATATACATATAATTGTACACACACACACATAGCCATAGTTAAGGTTTGTAAAATTAATAATGCCTATAAAAATACAAAATTTTAAATTTCTTACTGGATGTTTTGTATTTTTGTTGCTATTGTAAATGCTGTTTTTAAAGCAACATTTTCTAATCAGGGTTCTTTATAGAAATATGATCAGTTGAGTAAGTCACACATATATCCAGCCAGCTTGCTGAAATCCACTTATTAATTTTATTAATAATTCCAGCTTGGCTTATTTTCTCATAATTTATTGTTATTGCAATAGTTGTATTGATTTGTCTTACTTCTTGATCTAAATAGTCCAACACAGTGCTAGACGGAATAGTGACATGGAGGCCACTTGTCTTTATTTAACTGTTACAAGAAGACAAATGTTTGCTAGGGAGTATACCATTGGTTTCTGAAAGTTCAGCAAAGCCGATTTCTATTTCTAGCTTATGAAGAGATTTTTTTAAAGTTATAAATCAGTTTGGAACTTCAACAATGGTTCTGCCTCAGTTGTTAATATAGACCTACTCCTTTATTCTGTCAATCTGATAAAATATATCCATTTATTTTAATTTAAAATTACCCTTCTGTTTCCAGGTTAATCTCAAATTGACTATTTTGCACATTGTTTAATTCATTTTGTATTTTTTAAATTTCATATTATGTCATTTATATTCATAAATTAAGTTCATCCATAAATGAAATTGTCCATAATCTTATTTTTTCACAGTATCTTTCTTTAATTTTGGTATCAGGGCTATTCCAGACTCATAAAATGAAGAGTGGAATATTTCCTCATTTTCCTCTCTTCTGTTGATCAGATAGGAGAAAGCAAATACTAAATCTTCCCTATTTGGTTGAATTAGCTTGTAAAAATACATTGCTTTTTTTTTAATAGTAATCATTAACTATTGATTCAATTTCTTTAATTCTATTTGGCTTTTCTAGTTGTTAATGAATCATCTTTTATAAATTTGACATTTCTAGGAATTTTTCCATTTATATTTTTCAAATTTCTTTTTTTTCCCATTTTATTTATTTTTTCAGCGTAACAGTATTCATTCTTTTTGCACAACACCCAGTGCTCCATGCAAAACTTGCCCTCCCCATTACCCACCACCTGTTCCCCCAACCTCCCACCCTTGACCCTTCAAAACCCTCAATTTTTCAAATTTCTGATAGAAAATTGTTCATAGCTTCCTCTTACAACTGCACTCTCTTCTCTACTTGCAGTTATATTCTTCTATGCCTAATTCTTTTTATTTTTAGCTTCCATTTCTTAGCTTAATCTTGGTAATCAGATATAACTATATTAGTCTTTTCAAAGAGTTAGGTTTTGATTTGTTCACTTTTTTCTACATTTCTTTAATTTTATTACTTTATCTCTGCTCCTATTTCTTTCTTTCTTTTTTTTTTTAAGATTTTTTCTATGCTCTTTTTAAGATTTCTTCATTTGGGTCCTAGGTCACTGATTTTGTCTCTCTTTATAATAAAGGGAATTTAGGCTATTAATTTCCCTTACAATCTTGCTTTAGCTGCATATCACAACTTTGGTTATAATGTGTTCATTATAAACCCATCTTTATTATTTTCCAGGTTTTTACTATGCTTTATCCTATAATGTTAATTTTTTTTGTTTTGTTTTGTTTTGTTTTTGTTTTTGTTTTCATTTTATCCATTTTATTTATTTTTTCAGCGTAACAGTATTCATTCTTTTTGCACAACACCCAGTGCTCCATGCAAAACGTGCCCTCCCCATTACCCACCACCTGTTCCCCCAACCTCCCACCCCTGACCCTTCAAAACCCTCAGGTTGTTTTTCAGAGTCCACAATCTCTTATGGTTCGCCTCCCCCTCCAAATTTTTTTTTTAATAAACATATAATGTATTTTTATCCCCAGGGGTACAGGTCTGTGAATAGCCAGGTTTACACACTTCACAGCACTCACGATAGCACTATAATGTTAATTTTTTAAGTGTAGTCACATCTATAAATACATAGGTACCATTCAGATTCTCATCCAGAAAATGGAACTGAATTATAAATTTCAAAAGGGAATGTAAGTAATAACACAGTATTGCAAAATGAAATATCAAAAATGAATAATGCCGTAACTCTGAAATAATGACTATAGAAATAGCTGCCACCTGCAGGACTGGAATTGAAAAAGAAAGAACTTATGCTCAGATTTCCATGGAGAGGATGGTGCTCTCTGCTGGCGGTGCCTTTAGCGGGTGCTGGGGATTGGTTGTAGGTGCTGAATATATGGAGGCTGGAAGAAACAGATGCTGTTGGGGTCAGACTGGCAGGAACAGTAAGACAGAAAGTACTGTCTTCACTCCTCCCACCTTTCAGCCACCCTCTAGGGTCTCCTGTTGGTCAAAACTTACAGGAAGCCAAATGACAATAACATCTGGGCAATAAGATATGCCAAGTCTCAGCCCCAGCATCACAGAACAAAGCATATTCAGTGGTTTTGAGTGGAGAGTCAATAAATAATTACCAAAAGAATATGTTTCTAAATTATTTCAGTTAGTGATATCTAACTCTGGGGTATTTTTAATCTGTTTACCTTGACGTGCTGAAAGGCATAATTTCCATGGGGGGAATTCAAAGTGGGGCTGATAACTACTATCCTCCAGAGAGAAATAGACACAATTCAGCACCTACCATATGCTGGTCTAATGTAGCCTTGTGCAATAAAGACAGAATGCTAGCCACAAATGCAATTCAAAAATTTCTAGTAGCTAAATTAAAATAAAATGAAATATGAAATTAATTTTAACAATATATTTTACTCAATTCAAAATATCCAAGACATTAGCCTTTCAACATGTAAATGAGGTAAAAATATTAATAAGATATTTATCTGTTTTAATTTATTTAAGCTCTATGTCTTAGAAATTCAGTGTGTATGTTATGCTTTTAGCACACTGTGATTCAGGGGGTAAATTGTCATCAGACATAATTTGTCTGTGTTTACATTTCATAGAATGTACAGTTGAAAAGTTAGTTCTCATACCCAAATTATTTCAAATATACGTAAAGAGTCCCATTAACTAAATCAAGTATGGGTTCTTAAATTATAATTAAAACTAATTACAATCAAAATTATTTTTTTTCCTCAATCTCAGTAGCTGCATTTCAAATTTTCAATAGTCATACATGGATAGTGTCTGCCATATTGTATAAGCAATAGAAGAAGTCTAAAAGTCTAGAAGACACTGGTAAGAACAACTTGAAATACACATATTTCAAATTCTCTTTAGTTGGGTAACTATAAGTAGTAAAATATCTTCCTCCTGGGGTTTAGGACTAAATACAAATATAATTCCCTGAAGAAAAAAAACCCCACAAAGACTTTGCTAAAGGATTTTATATTTCTTCCTGAACTCTTGATCTATAATTATAGATCTTCGGGATAACATTATGTTATTTTTATCTTCAACTCATTCATCCATCCATCCATTCATCCATTCATCAATTCATTTTTTTCTTCCCATAGAGGCTCCCAGAAAACCTGTCTACTAACTAGACACAGTGATAGGATCCAGAGATAAAGATGAATAAGATATAATCTCTACAACCAAGTAGATGTAGCAATCTACAGAAACAAGTTTGCCATTTTAAGTAATAATGTAACGGATGTGTAAACAAAGTGAATAGTGAGAATAAATGAAGGCAGTGAGGAATTCTGGTGGTACGTGGAAGAGATGTTTCTAGGAGAGGGAACAGAAAGGGTGAACCCAAACTGTAACACCAGGCTGGGCTTTGGTAACTGGGAGCAGTGTGGGTGGAATGTGGGTGTGTAGAAGAGAGGATCCCAGAATTATGAGCTTGGGCCTGAACCCTGACGGCCTAGGCTGGGTGTCTGAGTTCTCTTCCATGGGTGGTGCAGACTTGCTGAAGAGTATTAAGTGAGAAATGGCAAGATCAAACATGTGTTTGGAAAAGATCGTTCTCCAGGGTGGTGATGGCAAACACCTGAATACTCACATTCGCTGTTTTATTCCTTCACGTGAGATGTGCTCTGTCATATGCTTTTCTCTGACCTTCTCTTTGAATATTTCTGCTAACTGTATCTTGAAATAATCTGTCCCGTGTATAATCTTTGAGAAACTAGTTTACCTAACTTTCCTGTGGACAGCCACAATCTTAGGTGATGAATGAATGGGTAGCAAATTACTCAAGGGGTGGAAGTCATTGTCTAAGTCCAAAAGACACGTGGTATTTTTTAAAATTTTTTTAAATTCTTGTTTAATTCTTTTTTAATTCTACTAGAAATATATGATTTTCTACCAGTTCTGTCATGTCCGTAATCATCAAATATGCCAAGGAAATTCCAGATAATGTTCAGAAAACATTTCAGAGCACCTGCAATATGTCTCTAGGAGGCTCCTCTGTCCATTTGAGCTCGGATTAGCCACAGTGATAATCCTCTCATTAACACACTCTTTACTGGGTTTTTTCCCTTTCTCCTCTCTTGTCTCCACACCCACACAGTGGCTCCTGGGCCATTTCCCAGAAAAATGCTTGTGCCCAATCCATATCTCGAAGACTGCTTTGATAAGAACCCAAAGCAGACAGCAAACCCACCCTGCTTGCTGCATGGGACAGCACAGGGAAGGACTGTGGTGGCTGTCATTGGGGCATGCCACTCCCCCTCCCACTGCGCTTCCTATTTTGTGTGGCCTCTGAGTCATTGCACATAAGAGCTTTCCAAGAGTTTATCTGGAAAATTTCTTAATGAGTAAATGTGGAGAGATTTAGGGTGGAGTTTTACATATGGTTTATTTTGTATAAGGAAATGGAAGGTACACTTAGCTGCACCATTCTGCACTTCCCCCAAAGAATTCATGGTATTAACACAGTGTTTCATTTTGAATTTACTCCATACTGAGTGAGGAAACACATTAGCCAGAGAGATATTTCTGATGAAAAGGATCTGTGATGACTTAAAGGCCAAGAGTGTCTCAACTCTGTTCACACCCATAAGAGCAGGAGTAACTTGTCTTAACTATATTTAGAAGGAAAGCAAAAAAGAAGAAGGAAGGGAAAAAATGAAAGGAATGAGAAAAAGCCTGATTTTAAATCACAGAGGCCACACTTATTTACTTTGAATGAATAATTAGACTAAATGGTAAGCTCTCTTCAGTACCTAAGCTTTTGACAAATTTAGTTCCTGTCTTCATTTCCATAAGAATATTAGATCATTGGGTGCTTGGACTTTAGGTCTGCAAGAAAAATTGTGGTCCGGAAGGCTGAGGCTCCAAGGATGAGGCATTCTCCTGTTCCCATAGGCTAACCATCCTGTTTAGGGTAAGAAAGCAGTGAATTCAGATCACAAGCATAATTACTGCACACCGTACAATCTTATGTTTTCTACCATGGGGACATTTCCATAATGAGCATTCCATATTATTAGTGATGATCTAGGATGTGTGTAAATTCCCACCTGAAATCGCCCTGGGGGCATAGATCCAATCAAATCATTGTCATATTTCAGCACAGTATTTCAAACCTAGGAAAGAATACTAAGCATGAAGTTGGACTTAAAATTTCATGATAAATTAAATCAGAAGTGTTCTAATATGGAATTCAATAGCTGTTTTCTGAATTATAATTCAACAAGTTTAACCAAACAGGCTGTGACTATACACTGCCACTGAAGGGGGAACCGATACTAAAGAGAAGCTATATATCCTTACTCATTGCTGCTAGATCAGTCTCCTTACATGGTGGCTTTAGACATTTCATTGACATAAAGACTCCAAGGGGCCCCTTGTTAAATACATATTCTTCAGCCTGGTTTCAGTGGTCTTCAGAAGGTTATACCAACATGCTTCCGTATTGATCATCCAGTTTGCTGTGGTCAGACTGACTTATACTTGTTCATGGGAAACAAAAGGATTTGTTGAACAGGGTACAATGGAATTCATAGAGATCCTGAGCAACCAGGACTCACAATGGTTAAGAGTCAGGGCAGACAACCTTAGTATGTGCTTGAAGATCACCTCCCACCTATAGCTTTCTGCCACCACGGAGGCTTAAGTTCTACCTCTCAGTATCTGGAAATCTCAGAGCATATGACAGAAACTTTGCAGACAGAATATAACCAGCCAGCTTTAGTTATGGGACTACTTTGGCTATGAACATGGATGAGAAATCATGAAATTCAAATGTGGCATCTAAGGTCCTGGTTCTATGCATCTGGGGCAGATCAACAAAAAGATCCAAAGAGCAATTGACTCCTAAAGGGTGTTTTCTCAGACTGTGTTCCTCTCCTTCACCTTCCCCCTCCACGTCATCCATGTCCCTCTGCAAAAGCATTTCTACCCTTTCAGGCTGACTTTGAATCAAGACTTACCAGATACTCCAAACAAGACACCACTCTGTTTTAATTCTCATCTTTTAATAGGACTTTTTTGTTTAATTGAGATGTAATTCACATGCCGTAAAATTCACCCTTTTAAAGTATATAAGTCAATAGTTTTAGTATATTCACAAGAATTGTGCATTCCTCAGCACTATCTAATTCCAGCATATTTTCATCACCCTAAATAGGAAACCCACACCCTCTGACAGTCACTCCTACCCCCTCAGACACTGGAAACCACAAATCAACTTTTTTTTTTCTTAATTTCACTTAGCATGATGTCTTCAAGGTCTATTCCTGCTATTTCATGTATCAAAACTTCATTATTTTCCCAGCCAATTAGTGCTCCATGGAACAGAAAATTGCTTATCCCATCATCAACTCATCAGTATTTGGGTTGCTCCCCTGTTTTGGTCATTATGACTAGTGCTGCTGTGAACATCCACAAACAAGTTTTTGAGTGGACATACATTTTCAGTTCTCTTGGGTTTATAACTTAGAATGAAATAAGGGGTCACCTGGTCCCACTATGTTAAATTCTCTCCAGTAATATGCAAGAGATCCAATTTCTCCACATCTTTGCCAATACTTGTTATTATACATGTACACATACATATGCATCTATATACACACATATGTATTTAATTTATTTGTTATAGTCATTCTAGTGGGTGTGAAGTGATATCTCATGGTTTTAAAAATATTTCCCTAATGGCTAATGAGGTTAAGCATCCTTCCATATACTTTAGTTGATTGTTTCCACGGTTTGATTATGTAGGTATCCTGAGTGATAGTGTGGTGCATATCCCAATAGACTTGTTGAACAACAAGCAATACACCTAACTTGTATTAAGCCGCAGGATTTTTTTTTTCCATTTTATTTATTTTTTCAGTGTAACAGTATTCATTCTTTTTGCACAACACCCAGTGCTCCATGCAAAACGTGCCCTCCCCATTACCCACCACCTGTTCCCCCAACCTCCCACCCCTGACCCTTCAAAACCCTCAGGTTGTTTTTCAGAGTCCATAGTCTCTTATGGTTCGCCTCGCCTCCCCAATGTCCATAGCCCGCTCCCCCTCTCCCAATCCCACCTCCCCCCAGCAACCCCCAGTTTGTTTTGTGAGACTAAGAGTCATTTATGGTTTGTCTCCCTCCCAATCCCATCTTGTTTCATTTATTCTTCTCCTATCCCCCTACCCCCCCATGTTGCTTCTCCATGTCCTCATATCAGGGAGATCATATGATAGTTGTCTTTCTCCGATTGACTTATTTCACTAAGCATGATACGCTCTAGCTCCATCCACGTCGTCGCAAATGGCAAGATTTCATTTCTTTTGATGGCTGCATAGTATTCCATTGTGTATATATACCACATCTTCTTTATCCATTCATCTGTTGATGGACATCTAGGTTCTTTCCATAGTCTGGCTATTGTAGACATTGCTGCTATAAACATTCGGGTACACGTGCCCCTTTGGATCACTATGTTTGTATCTTTAGGGTAAATACCCAGTAGTGCAATTGCTGGGTCATTGGGTAGTTCTATTTTCAACATTTTGAGGAACCTCCATGCTGTTTTCCAGAGTGGTTGCACCAGCTTGCATTCCCACCAACAGTGGAGGAGGGTTCCCCTTTCTCCACATCCTCGCCAGCATCTGTCATTTCCTGACTTGTTCATTTTAGCCATTCTGACTGGTGTGAGGTGATATCTCATTGTGGCTTTGATTTGTATTTCCCTGATGCCGAGTGACGTGGAGCACTTTTTCATGTGTCTGTTGGCCATCTGGATGTCTTCTTTGCAGAAATGTCTGTTCATGTCCTCTGCCCATTTCTTGATTGGATTGTTTGTTCTTTGGGTGTTGAGTTTGCTAAGTTCCTTATAGATTTTGGATACTAGCCCTTTATCTGATATGTCGTTTGCAAATATCTTCTCCCATTCTGTCAGTTGTCTTTTGGTTTTGTTAACTGTTTCCTTTGCTGTGCAAAAGCTTTTGATCTTGATGAAATCCCAATAGTTCATTTTTGCCCTTGCTTCCCTTGCCTTTGCCGTTGTTCCAGGAAGATGTTGCTACGGCTGAGGTCGAAGAGGTTGCTGCCTGCATTCTCCTCAAAGATTTTGATGGATTCCTTTCTCACATTGAGGTCCTTCATCCATTTGGAGTCTATTTTCGTGTGTGGTGTAAGGAAGTGGTCCAATTTCATTTTTCTGCATGTGGCTGTCCAATTTTCCCAGCACCATTTATTGAAGAGGCTGTCTTTTTTCCATTGGACATTCTTTCCTGCTTTGTCGAAGATTAGTTGACCATAGAGTTGAGGGTCAATTTCTGGGCTCTCTATTCTGTTCCACTGATCTATGTGTCTGTTTTTGTGCCAGTACCATGCTGTCTTGATGATGACAGCTTTGTAATAGAGCTTGAAGTCCGGAATTGTGATGCCACCAACTTTGGCTTTGTTCTTCAATATTCCTTTGGCTATTCGAGGTCTTTTCTGGTTCCATATAAATTTTAGGATTATTTGTTCCATTTCTTTGAAAAAAATGGATGGTATTTTGATAGGGATTGCATTAAATGTGTAGATTGCTTTAGGTAGCATAGACATTTTCACAATATTTATTCTTCCAATCCAGGAGCATGGAACATTTTTCCATTTTTTTGTGTCTTCCTCAATTTCTTTCATGAGTACTTTATAATTTTCTGTGTATAGATTCTTAGTCTCTTTGGCTAGGTTTATTCCTAGGTATCTTATAGTTTTGGGTACAATTGTAAATGGGATTGACTCCTTAATTTCTCTTTCTTCAGTCGTGTTGTTGGTGTACAGAAATGCAACTGATTTCTGTGCATTGATTTTATATCCTGACACTTTACTGAATTCCTGTACAAGTTCTAGCAGTTTTAGAGTGGAGTCTTTTGGGTTTTCCACATATAGTATCATATCATCGCCGCAGGATTTTTTTTTTAATTTATTTGACAGACAGAGATCACAAGTAGGCAGAGAGACAAGCAGAGAGAGAGAGAGGAAGCAGGCTCCCCACTGAGCAGAGAGCCCGATGCGGGGCTCGATCTCAGGACCCTGGGATCATGACCTGAGCTGAAGGCAGAGGCTTAACCCACTGAGTCACCCAGGCACCCCTTAAGCCACAGGAATTTTTTTACATTTATGGGTATTCCTGGGCTAACACTAGCTCTTGATGCTTGCAGCTGAATCTTTTTTTTTTTTAATTAACATATAATGTATTATTTGCTTCAGGGGTACAGGTCTGTGAATCATCAGTCTTAATACAATTCATACACTCACCATAGCACATACCCTCCCCACTGTCCATAACCCAGACACCCTATACTCCTCCCAACCCCCAGCAGCCCTCAGTTTGTTTCCTGAGATTAAGAGCCTCTTATGGTTTGTCTCCTCCCCCCCAGTCCCATCTTGTTTCATTTTTTTTCCCTCCCTACCCTCCACAACCCCCAACCCTCTCTCTCAAATTCCTCATATCAGAGAGATCATATGATAATTGTCTTTCTGTGACTGACATATTTCTTGCAGCTGAATCTTAATTCCCTTTGTATTGTCTGAAGCTGTAAGCACAGTGCCTAGAAGGTTCTTGATAACTCTTAATAAATTTGATGAAATAAGACTTGTCCTTATCTAATGTATCTGTAAGACCCCTTATTTACTGATACACTTTGATAAACTGAACCACACTGGAGTGATCTTATTGTTGCCATATTAATACCTCAGTTTCACTCAGCATCTAGTATGTGCCTTAAATTTTTAATCATTAATCTTCAGAGCAACCTTTTGTGGTAGATATTGTTAGACTCATTTTTCAAAATTGGAAAACAGGAGTAAAGACCATGACTGCAGTAAGCATGCCACCAACTCTGCTTCATCTTCCAGCCCTCCATAATTAGAGCCAATGGACCATGAGCAAGAGTAGCTTGTATCATATCCAGCCCCAAACAGTAAAGAAATGGCACACAATTCTTCAAATACCTCCTCTTTCATGGCAACCAGAGAGGCCATGCCTTCTGATGGTATCGTTCCAAGATGGAGGAGCCCCTGTGAGCCTGTTTCCTGAGTAATGCTGTGGGTGCATTAGACATGTCGTATGACAATCAATAAACCTATTTTACATTAAGCCACTGGGATTTTGGACTTATTTTTTACTGAAACATGACCTAGCTTATCTTTACTAATACATAGACATTAATCGGTTTGCCTAAAGCCACCCAGCTGGGATGTGGAAGAACCTAAGATCAAACCATGGACTGTTTGCCTCCAGAATTCTCTTTAGTTATACTCTAAAAACTGCAAGAATTATTCATAGTTGAGTTAACCTAAATCTGATGTGGGGTAGACTCATGCCCTTATCCTCCACCTAAATGTACAGCTATAATGAATTACAAAATTTAAGCTGGCAAACAAATCATACATCTCAGAAGGTTAAATTCATCCCACTGAGATCTCAGTCAGAAGTAGAAAAGTCAAAACAGAATTCCCATCCATCTGCTTCCCCATAATCCCAGGTCTCTGCCTTGAAAATGAAGGTTTTGTTCTCGGCGGAAAGTGGGCGCTGTGTCTTTAAGGACTGCTGCGTTCCACAGGAAAACTAAACCATTTCTTTCCACCCTCTCAGACCGATATTGCAATTTACAATTATTTTCACATCCAAAAGAGTGAAATATCTAGGACAGCGGAATGCTCCAGAAAGAAGCTATGACCATGCACAGATTTAATACATAAACTAGAGTAAAATGAAATAAAGTCACAGGAAATCATGGGGATACCTGAAGAGGTTCCACCTTTTATTTTCCTTTACTCTGTGACATTTCATATACAGACCCTCCCTCTGGCCATAATGTATTCCTGCAAACATTTATTTTGAAAATATTTTGCCTCTAATGAACAAATCTGAAAACATATTTTTTTAATTAAAACATTCGTTTAAGAGGGGTGTTTTGCTATTTTATCCCTTGTGGCATCCCCAACTTATACAAAATCAAGTGTTCATTACCTCTGAGCAAGTGAAACAGAATGGCTCATATGAAATTGCACTGAGCCCAATGGGTGAAGCTGGAGTTCTAGAACCAAAGTGCATCCATCGAACCTCAGTGTTCTAAGCTCAGTCCACCAAACCCATATTTGGTTTCAAGGAAAACTTAGACAGACACTTATAGGTAGGTACTTGACTCTACATTTTTATTTGCATATTAAGATTCCAGAATATGACAAGCTGGATGAGGATCCACTTTATGGGATAAAAATAAAAATTAAAATTAAAAATAAAATGTTTCATCAGTTGTCCTCTGTGCCTCGGCAGGGTAAATTCATCTTCAAATGTATCCTCGTTGCTTCAAATGTCTAATTTGAGTGTTCAGCCTCTAAAATCAATTTCAGATGTCTCTGGGGAGCTGGAACAAATAGCTTGCCTGAACTGTATTAAGTTTGAGCTGGGAGGGAAAAGACTTTGTCTTTCACACACTATCAGTAAGATGAAAATGACGACAAAAAGAGAAAGAAACTGGACATGTTTGGGGGAACATTTGTTCAATGATTAATATTTTTTAGCATTCAATATTCACAGAAGAGAATAACCTGACTTAACCTCACTTTTGGAAAGATATATGAGTTAGTTTGAGGATGGCATTGGAATTAGCCTGAGGCAGGTTGGAATAATACCCTGGAATGGAGAACCTGGGTCCCCAGCACCATTCATCTGAGCTTTGTATCAGTTCGCTGAAGACCAGACACACATAAGAGCCAGGAAGCAGAAAATTCTGGGGTGAGGGGACCTGAAAAGGATCCCTTCTTTGCGGGCACTTGGCTGGGCTAATAGAAAACAAGTCCTAGTGCTCCGGGAGACGGTGGCAAAGAGACAGCTTCCCTGGTGCTGGGCTCTATTAACTCCCTTGGGATTAGAGTGTCTGCCCATCACTATCAAAAAGGGTAATTTGCACAAACAGAGTTTGCTATTAAAGAGCTCAAATTTGAGCAAAATGGAAAATGCAGCTTTCCATCCCAGGAACATGTAGCCAGAGGGAAAGTTACTTATTTTGCAAACTGGGTAACTTCACTGATGAGAGACTTTGGTTCAGGAGGGAAAAAAATGTATTGGAAAGTGGTGGGGAAAGTCTGGGACCAGAGCTTAAGAAGGCTAGACTGAAGGCTCTCATCTCAGAGCCTGCAGCCATCTGTAAGTAGCATCTCAGGTGGTATCTACAGTCGGTATCTCAGGGGAAGCATGAACGTTTGATAAAACGTGGGTCAATATCCTTAGCACCTACTAAATCTTAATGTAGCACAATTAGGAGTTAGTTGTTGGGGTGAACTAAGAAAGAGTCTCTCAAAGATATCCATGTCCTAATCCGTAGAATCAGTGACTGTGTTACCCCATGTGAGCCAAAACCAGGGGGACAGTCTTTGCCAATACGATTCAGTTCAGGATATTGAGATGGGAGGATTACTCTGGATTATCTGAAAGGAACCCAAATGCAATGAAAAGTGCCCTTGTAAAGAGATTTGACCACGCCTAGAGGAGAATACAATATGAAGACAGAGAAGAGAGAGATTTGAAGATGCTTGTTTTGAAGGTTGGAGTGATGTGGCCAAGTAATGCTGGCACCCATGAGAGGCTGGAAGAGGAAAGAAGGGACTGTCCCCTAGAACTTCCAGAGGGAGCCCAAGAGTCCTGCAGACATCTTGATTTCCACTCAGTGACACTGATCTCCACCACTGGGCTTCTGAAACCAACAGAATAGCTTTCTGTTGTGTTTACTTATCAAGTTTGTGGTTATTTGTTACAGTAAGTAGCCAAGGAAAACTAATGTATGTGTTTTAATATTATATTTTAATATTATAAAAGACATTTTAAATGATATTTTTAGGGATGCTTTCCAGTTAGAGTCTGCTCCAATTAATCAAAGCTCATAGGAAAATCTTGGTAACAGAAGTCACATCCCACTTCCCTTTGCATAGGCTGTATCACCCCAGAAATGTCTCTACTGCTCTCATTTTCTATCTTTGGATCTGCAGATTTGGCACAATAATTTCTGTCCTGCCTCCTTCACAATGGTCTTACAAGAAGAGAGCTTAGAAGAAGGCTGGGGAGTTTTCCTGGAGGATGTGGCACTTAATCTAGGCTATAGAAATATTCCTTTCCTTTGGTTGCCCCTCCTTTCTTAAAAAGCATAAAGTCCCATTCAATGATGAGCCCTAGGGTTACAGTGATGAATGGCTGCTCCTGAGATTTCACAGCTGAGTGGGAAAGAAAGGTAAAGTGATATGAACAATAACAACAGAAGTAAATATTATGGGAGGCTTCCCAGAGAAGTGTGGGCAAATGGAATTTTAAATGAAAGGGAGTTTGGTAAAGAAGAAGAAGAGGGTATACCAGGCAGAGGCATGTGCAGAGGAGGAGAGTCTCATAAGCAATTCAAGTCAGGAGAAAATGCAAAGACTGACATCAAACATGGCGGCATGAAAGCGGCACCATGGGAACTGGTGAGAGATGCCTGCTTTGGACCACAAGGTGGAAAGAAGACATTGGCAGGGCTGGGAGGAGAGTTACAAGCATGGGCTCTGGGATGAGAAGGCCCTTACATCCCACATTTTCCACTTCCAGGTTACAATGACAATATTTTTGTAGGTGTGCAAGAGTCCTAGTCGTGCCTTTTGCCCCAAAAATTTCCCTTTCACTATCAAAACTATCCCAGTTAGAATACTATACAACATGGTCATCTGTTCCTAGAGGTATGTCCAAATTAGTTAGCCTCTATGACCTTTGGTTACTTTATCATGAAATCAGCAAACTAAAATCATACTGTTCAGAGTGGCTGTGAGGACTAAATTAGATAATTTATGCAGAGCACACATAATTCTTCATAGCATATAGTAGATAAACAATAAATGTAGTGTGACTATTAAATACCATTTGGAGGAAACTTTTTTTTTTTCCAGACACTGTGGAATTATTTAAGACTTTTCACTAGAAGAGGCATAGGGCTAGATAACACCTCTGTGGTTGTTGACCACCATGATTTGTTGGTGGTTTATCTGTCCAAGACGCATCAGAGACTTGTCAATTAACATCCGCATTCTTTCGTCCACCTATCTCTCCATCCATTCATCTATCCATCTACTCACTCACTCAATTAAAAAGCAGCATTTCTGCCTAACTTTCCATTAGCCTGCTGACCTTGAGAAGGCCATTGACCTACTCCGAGCATCCCTTTTCTCACCTGTCAAAACCAAACTTCCTACCTCACAGTGTTACTGAGCAGATCAAATAAATTAATGGTAATAATAGTAATAATAATAAGCAATTACAAGAGGTCTCAGCACATGTGTTCTACTCCCATTAACCTTTTATATAAAGAAAGATCTACATTCGCTACTTGCTAGCTGCGTGAACGTGGGTAAGTGGTAAGCTCTGTGACCCCCAGCTGACTCATCTGCAAAAATAGAGTTTACAGCCAAAATCATGGGTGGCTTTGAGGATTCCTTGAGGAAACACATGGCGGAGAGCCTGGCACACAGTCGTCACAGAATAAATGTCTATTCCTTGTCATCAGTGTGCCTCCTTCATCAGTGGATGTAGGGGTTGCCGTGATAACCCCCCTCCCCAAGTTCTTCCCATGTGACAGTAGCAGGAATCGTGTTATTATCTGTAATGGAGGAGGGGTCAACCTAAGTCAGATGTGGGGTAGACTCATGCCTTTATCCTCCACCTAAATGTACAGCTATAATTAATTGTGAAATTTAAGCTGGGAAACAAATCATACATCTCAGAAGGTTAAACTCATTCCACTGAGATTCCTAGAAGCCACTCAGCCCACTTGCTGAGTTTAAACACAGTGATGTGCAAACAGGAGGGAGAAGGTACTGGCCCCTAGTCCTACACAAAGTCACTTGCCAGGCTGGGCCCAGAACCCAAGCCCCTGGTCCATTACCTACAATGCTTCTTTTCTACCATGCAATTTCCCCACATGGGGTCCTAAATAACATGTTCTTATAGTCAACTGGACCAGAGGACACATGTAAAACAGAACCGCTTCTCAAAAGTGCCACCACAAAGCCTGGAGGGCTCCCTCAGTTCCCGTTACAACAAGGCAAGAGGGAGAAAGGGGCAAAAGGATCCATCCATCACTCAGACACACCCAACTCCACGTGAATGGGTCTGGTTATTTCATTTTACTATTTATTTATTTATTTATTTAGGCTTCAGGGGGCTGGATGGCTTTGAATCCTATAAATCCTCTCCCTCCTGGATTTTCTAGCTTACTTGTCAATACCAACAGAACCATCGCCTAAGCGAGGTGGAAGCTTTGATGTTTCCCGTCATTGTTGGTGCACAAAAGCACTCAGATTGACCTACTTACGTGTGCCTTTCCTCTCTGCTCCCCAGTAGGACTCTAGCTGTATTTACAGACTCTGCAGAAAACCTGGATTTAGATAGTGCTTCCCCGGGGAGAAATTATTAGCAATAATCCTTGTCTTGGAACAAAGCTTCCGGCCGATGAGATAATGGAGCTCAGATACCTCCTTGCACCTGATCTGCCTTCTTGCCACAGGTCCCAGCCCAGCACCCATATATAAATCCGGGCTGCTCACCTGGCAAGGGTCATCATATTAATATGCTAATTGTAGGACAGTTTGCCAATTATGCTATTTTTATAGATCCTCAATTAATTACAGAAAGATTAAGTGTCATTTGATCACGTCGCTTACCCGACTCAGAGCCCATGATGACTCACGGCTGACACCCTCAGCACCTCCAAATGCCGTAAAGGCTCAGCATCAATTAGCCCTGACTTAACTTAATTGTCCTTTTTCTTCCTCATTCTTTAGCGGAAGCTTTAATGGTCACAGTACAGGGAGAGATTCATCTTGGAAGTCAGACTTAGGACAGCAAGAAGTAGGAACCATAACTTAACCAAGAGCGCCTTCACTCCAGTTATCCAGTCTCCAAGCCTTACAAGGACCTGTTTGGCCGAGCAAAGCCCATGCCAAGGGTATGTAGCTCAAGTGCGAATTAATCCCATGTCCTAGCAGTGGGGCAACAAAAATGGCACAGCCTAGAGGAGGAACAATCTGCCAGTGGATCACCGTCAGAGCCTTTTTCTGAAAAATTCTGATTTAGGAATGCAAGTTGAGAAAACTTCTAGGGAAGCAAGCAAAGATATGTGCCTGGGACGTTTGTATAGCATTATTTATAAAGAGTAGGAATCAAAACCACCTACATAGCCATGGCTCGATGAATGCCTCCCTGTAGATTTCTGCATGGAACACTCCCTGACAAATGATATTATATACGGTACTGCTATTTTCTGACATAGTAAAGTAGTCACAATAAATTAAACTTAAAATCAGGTGATAACATTATTATATAGGTTGGTTCAACTATTGTAAAAAAATACCTATAAAATATATCTGTTAACATTCCATATTATCCAGCTTAGGTAATAGCTTAAAGTGCTTTTGGCTGTCTCTTCTAAGTACAGGGTACTTTTTTCCCCATAATTTTTTGTATTCTTTTTTTAATAACAGCTTTATTGCTGTAGAATTCACATACTGTAAAACTTAACCTTTTAAAGAGTGTCATTCATTCATGTCTAGTGCATTCACAAAGTTGGACGACACATCACCAGATCTAATTCCAGAACATTCACATGGCTCCAGAAAGGAACCTGTACTCAGTAGCAGTTCTGTCCTTTTCCCTCTCCCCAGTCTCTGGCAACCATTAACCTACTTTCTATTTCTATGGATTTGCCTATTCTGGGCATTCCGTACAAATGGAACCACTCAGTAAGACACCTTCTGTGTCTGGTTTCTTTCACTCTGTATTATGTTTTCAAAGGTCAACCATGTGGCATGAGTCTGAACTTCATTCTTCTTTATGGTCAAATAATATTCCATTTTATGGAGATACCACACTTGTTAATCAACTCATCTATCCTTTGATGGGCATTTGAGTCGTTTCCACTCTGTGGTTATTACAAATGATTCTGCTATAAATATCTATGCACAATTTGTATGTAAACGTGTTTTCAGTCTTGAGTATATATAAGAATGGAATTTCTTGGTGTTTTTTTGCTTGCTTGTTTTTGTTTTTGTTTTTGTTTTGGTGGAGTTCCTCATCCTCCAGCAACCCTCAGGGGATGTCTGATTACCCTGGCCTGTCTTCAGCAAGATTCCCGTTAGGCCAGTTTAGCCAGAGTCCTTTCCTAGGTCTGATACCTCCTCTAGGAAATTTCCCACCCACTGAGCCCCTCTCTGTTCCTTGGTGGTAAACTCTCACCTGTATGTGGACTTGAGCCCACCCTTTTTCCCCCTCTGCAAAAACTCTATCATCGTGGTCCTCACACTCATCGGGATCGTCCTAAATAAAGTCTGCTTTGTTATCTTTAACAAGAGTCATAAATAAAAATTTCCTTAACAAGGGCTCCTGAAAAGAGGTGTTAGGACAGACTAAACCCAATTTACATCCACCGCCCCTGTGTTATTCCCTGACACCCTGGTAATGTCTGCCCGTGCACAAGAAGTTGTGTGTGTTTGTGTGTGCGTGTGCTGTTTTCCTCATTTTCACAAAATTCGGAATTACATGCGAGAGCATCAGCTCTGCCTCTGTAGCATGCCCCACCACTGCCTGACCCCACCCAGCCTCTTTCCAAGCCTCCCTCCCTCCCTCCCACTGTGCAGCCAGAGAGACTGAAAAGGGAGATGTAGCCCTTCCGTACTTCGGTCCTCCAGGGTTTCCTTCACTCTCACACCAAAGGGGAAGTGGTGTAAGAGGTCCTGCAGAAACAGGGCCACTGCCTTCCCCAGGGCTTCTGGGTCCTCTCTCCTCTGTCCTCACGCCCCACACTCCCTGGTCTTTGGTCCCTGGAATGTGCCAAGCCCTTCATCAGCCTGGAGTCCTCATTCATGCTCTTGCCCCCTCTCTCTCTCTGCATGCTTCCTGGTCATTTCTTACTCATCCCTAAAGCCTCAGGATCCATTTCCCCATTTACCCCAGAAAGGTCTTCCCTGGTCCACCATTTCCCTTACATGCACATCTTGACAACCACCACCACCATTTACCAGCGTGTGCATGCTTTCAACATTCCACAGAAATAAACTCATTTAATCCTAACATGACTGGTGAGGAAATTGAGGCATAATGACAAAAAACAAACTAACACACAAACAAAACTTGCTGGCATTCACATGGCCAGTGAGAAGTACAGCCAGGATCTGACCTTTCTGGCTCCAGAATCCTTGCTCCTAATTGCTACACCAATTTCATGCTCACCACATCTCCTTTATAGCACTTCTTTTCCTTCATATTATAATGTAAAATAGCTGGTACCTGCTATTTACTTATCAGTGTATCCATCCAGCCATCCACCCATCCATCCTATCTATATATCTACCTATATATTATCTATCTATCTATCTATCTATCTATCTATCTATCTATCATCTATCTATAGTCCATTTACATTATGACTTATTGCACAGACTCTGAGCCCATGCAGAGGAGGCTCCCATCCGTGGTGTTTATAGCTGTGTACTCACATTTACTCAGTGCCTGGCTCAGGTGCCCGGCTCAGTGTTGACATAAAGTCAGCACGTGCTACATGACTCAGTGAAAGAATGGATACCCATCTCCGTTTTAGGCCCTGGGTATGCAGAGAAGACTTAAAGAAAGTCCTTCAACTTGAGGTCACAATGTGCTGAGGAAAGGGACCTCATCATCACAGTGTGGTGACAAATTGAGGTAAAAGACAGATGGAGGAATCCAGGGTCTGCTGGGGTGGGGGCGTGGTTGAGGGTGGTGAGGGCTTCCGGAGGAGGAGGAAACCCCTTCATAGTTGAGCTGTGTTGGGCAACACAGGCTGCTGACTGACACTGACTTAAGCACCCCTCCCTCCAGTCTTTCTCACACACATCTGGGAAAGAAATAGCCCAGAGGACACAGGACTGTCTTCTGACTTTGGAAGGGTGACCACTTATACAAAGAGACTGACTCATGTCGTGTGGTTCCAGGAGACAGAAACCACAGATTCTGGCCCTGAAGAAGCTCCAGTCAACCCGAGTAACGCAGCAGTCTGAGAGCCCCCAGATGTGAGGTCCTAGTGCTAGAGAAGCCGAGGTAGCCTCCCGTCAGGGCTGTGGACTTTGAGATTCCTGCACTGGGGACCAGTGAGAAGGCAATGTCCAGATCTCCCTTCCAACCACCCTAAACTCCAATGTTTTTTTTGTGTTCTTGAGGAGCCGCGGTCTCTAACCGCTTTACGGAGCAGCGGGTCTCTAACCAACATTGCTTTGCATATAATCTGCACAGGGACAAGTCAAGAATCCAAGGGAATACTTGGTACTTTGTTTGGGGAAACAAACTCACTATTTGTGTAGACCTACCATAAAGAACCCAACAGGACCTATTTATATTTTCATCCTTAAGGGAGTAGAGAACCTTTCATGCTGCTAACAGTTGTAATGGCGTGTGGTGTCCTGCCAATCATAAATATACATATATAATTTAGAAATAAAGGAAAGCAACAAGCCAGAAATAAAACCACCCATACTCTCCTCTCTTTGATTGGTCTATAAACTTCCTCATGGATTTTATTTTATTCGTGTATGCTATTCTAGTCTTATTTTCTATAGCCATACATGCATAATTTCATTTTAATCCTGATTTTTCTTTTCAAATATACTATGAACACGTTCCATGTCATTAAGTAGCCTTCTAAAATATGATTTTTAATGGCTGTTTAGTATTCCATTTTATGGCTGCTCCATAAATTAGTTAACTACTCTATTACTTGTGAGTGTTCAGCAGCATAAATAATGTAATGGAGTTGCTTGTCTGTAGATCTTTGCCCATATATGATTGTTTCTTTAGGAAAAATCCCTAGAATTAAAATTGCCAAGTCAAAGCAAGGTTAATTGCTAAGGGATTTGACATATATCACCAAATAGTCCTCTGGAAAAATCTCAGCAGTTCAGGCCTGCCAGCAGTTTTTGAGAGGGCTTATTTGAGTTCTCACTTACAAACCTTTGCCTGGGAGCTTATTTCTAGCTGTAGTGTGGACAAGGAAGGCAGGGTCTATAAAGACTCTGATACTGAGTAGGAAAGGTCAAGATCTGGGGACAGAAGGTCTGGGACCAAGTCATACTTCAGCTGTCCTCCTGTCCTCATGCATGCCTGGCATCCTGAAAACCAGTTCCATCATCCAGAAATGATTACAAAGTTCCAGTGAGAGGCTGCACTGGAAAAAAATAAAAGATTTGCTTCTCCCAGTAGAATTTTTAACATATAAAACAGCACAGAAGTGATTTTCTGCTTCAGGGGGACTTGTTGTAAATGATTGGTGAACGGGACAAGCAGAGCTGAGTGTGGATGGAAGTGAGGACTCTGGAACCCACCAGCCTGGCTTTGCATTGGCCCTGCCCACACCACACGTGGACCTGGCCCTGCACTTGGCCTTCCTATGATTAGTCTCCTTATCTGCAAGATAGGGCTATAGTAGGGATTAAATCAGTTAGATTTTTTTTGAAGACTTTATTTATTTATTTGACAGAGGTCACAAGTAGGCAGAGAGGCAGACAGAGAGAGAGAGAGGAGGAAGCAGACTCCTCACTGAGCAGAGAGCCCGATGTGGGGCTCGATCCCAGGACCCTGAGATCATGACCCGAGCTAAGGCAGAAGCTTAACCCACTGAGCCACCCAGGCAACCCTGGGATTAAATCAATTAGTATCTTCAGCATAGTGTCACAGTATGTACAAGAGGCATAGTGTCATTGCGTTAAAAATAAAAAATAAAATAAAATAACTTCTCATGTGGCACATTCTGACTTTAGGTCTCACACCTCCTACCTCACAACACCACCATTTTATTTCCATTCTGAGTGAAGAACTTCAGAAAATTTAAGCAGATCATCCAAAGTTGCTGGAATTGAACCTGGGTCTCTACACTTCAGAAAAGATCCTCTTGGGGCGCCTGGGTGACTCAGTGGGCTAAAGCCTCTGCCTTCGGCTCAGGTCATGATCCCAGGGTCCTGGGATCGAGCCCCGCATCGGGCTTTCTGCTCAGCGGGGAGCCTGCTTCCTCCTCTCTCTCTGCCTGCCTCTCTGCCTACTTGTGATCTCTGTCTGTCAAATAAATAAATAAAATCTTTGTTTAAAAGGCTTCAAAAAAAGTAAAGCTCCTCTTTGCCTTGAATAGATGAAAAAAAATCCTTTCGGGGCACCCACTGGGTGCTGGCCATCATGGTAGGTTCTTTTTTTTTTTTTTTAAAGATTTTATTTATTTATTTGACAGAGAGAGATCACAAGTAGGCAGAGAGGCAGGCAGAGAGAGTGAGAGGGAAGCAGGCTCCCTGCCGAGCAGAGAGCCCAATGCGGGACTCGATCCCAGGACCCTGAGATCATGACCTGAGCCGAAGGCAGCGGCTTAAACCACTGAGCCACCCAGGCGCCCCATCGTGGTAGGTTCTGTCATAGAGATGATCTCGTTTAGTTCACTGCAGTTTTTTTTTTGTTTACTTGTTCATCTATTGATTAAAGTACAATTTGCATTCAGTAGAATTCACCCTTTTAAGGTACACAGTTCTAAGAATTTGGCAAAATACTCAGCCATCACCCATCACCGCAGTCACAATATTTCCATTGCCTGATGTTTCCTCAAGCCCCCAGCCCCAACCCTTGGCATCCACTGATCTGATTTCATTCCCTAAAGTCTTGTGCCTTCCAAAACATTATCTGAATGGACCCATATTGTGTGTAGACTCTGGAGTCTGGCTTCTTTCACTTAGTGCAACACACATGGGATTTTTCCATGTTGTTGCAAGCATCAGGAATGTGTTCCTTGGTATTCCCGGAACAATGATTTTTTTTTTTAAGGGAGGTATGTCCCCACTTGACAGCTGAAGAGGTTGAGCCCTGTTCCGATGGTCATGCACCCATAGGTGAGCCTATGTCTCATTTCAAGTCCTGCAGTGGAATGCACCACGTATGGCAAAGAAGGGATGGTTCTGTGCGTCATTCTGTTGAGTATTAGAGAGATTAAGACTGCAGGTGTGTGTGCCCCCTATTAGATGGTGAGTTTGTGGAAGGCAGGCCCTGGCCCAGTTCATCGCCCGGCACCATTTCATGAACAGGGAACCTGGTGCAGAGTGGTCATGCTTGGGGAGCATTTGTTAAATTCAGTGGCACGGGATGACAGAGACATTTCAGAAAGTAAGAACAGCGTAATTAGACAGACTTGTAGGGCAGGTGTCAGAACACTTTCGGTTTTCATTCTAAAGCACAGAAAACAAGAATAAACTTGGAGCCCAAAATGGAATCCCATAACCCACATGTGTCTCTGAACTCGTTACCCAGATGCTGGCAGAGTCCCACGAGATGGGTGAAGAGCAATGGTCTCTCCAAAAGTCTTTCTTGAGTGAGAGAGTCACGAAGAAAGGCAAGTGCTCAGAGTGTGGGGTTACACGTGCCCATAAAGCTAAGAATAGCAGACACCACTTAGCCAGCCCGCCAGGACCCACAGCTGCACACGATAAATGGCCTCAGGGTCTTGTACACAGCTGGTCAGGCAGGTATTGCCACTCATGTAAATATTAAAGGACTGAGATTCAGAGAGGTTACATAGGATGAACCAAAGCCATGGATCTATTAAAACTCGAGCTGAAGCATGAACCAAGGTCAATCTGATTCCTCTCTTATGAGGAAGTAGGGAGAAGATTCTGAAAAAATATTTCCATCAATCTGAATGGATCAAAAAAAAAATAGTCATTTCAGGGGAAGCAAGGTGTTCCTCAGAGATGAATGGGTAAGCAAACGTGGCCTACATGTACCATGGAATTCTATTTAGCCATAAAAATGTGCCACCTGACACCTGCTAGGTGGGCTTTGATGAACCTTGAGGTTGTTATGCTAAATGAAAGAAGCTGGTCACCAAAGGATAAATACCGTCATGTCAGCTGAAGAACCAGGAACAGACAAATTCAGAGAGACAGAAAGTAGAATGGTGGCTGCCAGGGTCTGGGTGTGGGATTGGTCATTAGGGGGTGGGATCCGGGGACAGAATTAGTGTTTAATGGAGTTAATGTTTATAATGTCCGGTGTTTTTCGAGGTAAAAGGAGTCCTGGAGATAGATAGGGTTGATGTTTGCACAATAATGTGAACATACTTTATGCTCCTTAAAAACAACTCAGATGGTAAATTTTGGTAGGTTATGTGTATTTTACCACTACTAAAAAAAAAAAAAAAATTAGAAGGCATTTCAGATCATCGTACATTTTTTTCTCCTAATACACCTTCCTCCCCAGATAAAAGTGTTCAAGTCCCTGGGTAGATCACATAGAACAGGAAAGGCAAATAATAAGAGAGGGCAAAGAATATTGTGTTTTCAGAAATTTAGAAGCTAAGCATAGTCAGACAATGGCCTTCTAAGTGAGTCCAGGGGAGCTCCGGGGAAAGGGTTCTTGAGGGTGGCATGGCCTGAGACACCTTCTCCCCTGTGTGATTTATGTAATACATCACTACACGTTCTTCGCAGGATTCCCTGGAATTTGCATTATTAGCTTCCCTCACAGGTAAAGAAATCAACTTTGAGAGCGAAAGTGAACTTAACATTTTCCAAGGTCACCCAGCAACCTGGTAGCAGAGCCCAAAGCGCCACCAGCTGGTGCTTTTCTGACACAGGTTGTCCCCAGAAAGGAATTTAATTTCCATCATTTCCAGTTGTGTTCCCTGGATCCTGCCAGGTATGAGGCTCCGTGCTGGAGCGTAAATGACGTGGCTGGAGTCATGAACGGCACTAACAAGTGGGGAATTCACATGCCCCTGGGAGATGGGCTAAAACACAGGTCGAGATGAGAGGTAGCCAAGAGGGACGTGGTTTGTAGGATTGTGAATCAAATGCCATGGGGGTGTGGAGGAGAAAAGATTCCTTCCTTCTTGGGAGCCCTGCAGGCCTTCTGGGAAGATCCGACTTTGGGGCTGGGTTAAGCTCTTGAGGGTGAGGTTTTGACAAGGACTTGTGGGTACCTGGGGGTAGGTGTGGGCATTCAAGGTGGGCAGAGGGGCGGGATGGGAGACAAAGGTTCGGAGGAAGGAGGAAGCATGCGGCCTGAGCTCTGAACAGCTTGGTTTCTGTCAGGAGGAGCTGGGGTGGGGGAGCAGCATACAGTTGGCCTCACATGCCCCCCTAGGTCCCCACAGAAGGGCTGCCCGCAGGCCCTGAGAGGCTGGTGGGGCAGGTTGGAGCGAGCAGTTTGGGGTCCAGAATGAAAGGCTGCCAAGTTCGAGACACAGGAAAGACAGAGAACAAAGAGAAGCAGGTTTGAAGCTAAAGGAAGATCAAACAGCTCAACAGAAGACAAAAACCCCCAAAGCCGTGTTGGGGCCCCTCCTTGCCCTGCTGTGGACACGCAGGTGGGCATCCAGGGGCAGGGGCTGATAAAAGCTGGGGGGCACAAAGCTGCATCGGGCTAACAGAGCCTTCACTCTGCTTATATTGAAACTGCACTATGGGAAGCAGAAGGCTGTCCGTATTTAGACTTTTCTTTTAATCTTGAAAGAGAAGAAAACAAGAGCAAAGGACTTCCTTGTCGAATCCTAATGCAAGTCGAACTTCTAAAGACTTGGGGGAGGTGTCTGTGGCACCAAAGCTTTTACAAGCACTGAAATGGAAAACGGAAGGGCAGGGAAGGGCTTCTTCTCCCGCCGTGTGCTTGTCCGCCATGGCAGTGGAAGCTGTCACTCGGACCAGCTTGGGACTTCTGTGGTTCAAGTGTCATGTGATGTTCACACCCACATTTGCTCTATGGATGACTCTGGTTTGGGCTGAGGGGGTCTGGCACGAGCCTTGGAGGTTCAGCGACCTCCCCAGACCTTGTCGGTTATGTGGCAGAGTCAGCGGTGAGCCTGGGTCGGCCGAGAGTCTGCTCCCAGGGAGGAGAGACCCCATCTTGCTGGTGGAGCAAACCACAAGCTTTGAAACCCAACCTGGACTGAGTGTCAGCATCACCATGTTGGAAGCCAGGTAACTGAGGGGTCCTCTGTGATGCCCCCTCTCCCGAGGGACACGAGCAGCCTGAGTCTGAAGATTAAATGAGTCAACATGAATGCCCTGAATGGTCCCCAGACCCTGTGGCTGATGGCACTATGTTCCCAGATTGAAGAGATGTCACAGAGGACAGGGTGGCTGTTCTGGACAAAGAGCACTCCTCTGGGCGTGCAGAGCCCAGGCCGGGTCCTCCTTCCTCTGCCGTGTGGCTCTCTTAATGCCTCCCTTTTGCCAGGATGCCGGGAGTCTGTGAAAATGTCCTGCAAATGGATATTGGGGTAGAGGTGCCTCAGGTCTCTGCTTCGTAAAAAGCAACCACTTGCCTTACTCTACTTAGATTCAGAACAAGTACAGAAATAAGACAAGAAATAAAACAGCAACGTATCTCTTATTATGATGAATCTCAGTGAGGGACAGGACTCAGAATGGGAGAAGGGCCTGCAAACTGACCTTGGAAAGAGGCCTACTTGGCCCACCAGCCATAGGTTTTGCTGGGCTGGGGCTCACCTGTCCGTGATGGGGGCTGGGAAGGGCTTGCTTCTGGGGAGCAGGAAGAGTGTGTGTTTCGTGAATGCTGCTCATTCCCACGTTTACCAGTGAGGAAGAAGGTAGAGGGGAAGCCAGACCAGAGATGCCGATGAGCCTCGTCCACTCTGAAGGAAAAACAGGAGTAGGCAGGAGACAGATGAGCCTGTTCCTAACTAACACGGTGGGCTTGGAAATCAAGTGTGTGATGCCACCGTCCCCTGGAAGCCGATCAGTGGAGCAGCTGTCTGTCTGTTCGGTCCTCCCACGTTCATGGCCCAACACCAACCCCGCCTCCGTGTGGCTCCCGGGGCCACTTGGGGACAGTTGAAACGTTACCACCAGAAACTCTAAAGTGGGTTAACAGAACAAATTCTCCCACTGAGTCTGAACTTGACTCATTTCCCTTGTCCTGTCCTGAATGATCTCCATCCACCCTCTACAACCTTCAGAGGCTCTGCAGTGAGAGGACATGAACCAGGAAGACGGGCTGGTAATAAAAGTCCCACAGACTTTCCACTTAACAAACACCAACTTTCGAGATGCCCCAACCTAGATACAAACCTCGTCCATTATCAAGGTCCTGTTGAAAAGGTAGGGTCTGAAGATCCAATCTCCTCGCAAGTTGAAATTGCAAAGAAATTAAAGACTGACTAAAATCAGAAGATTTGGAGTCCTTTTGAGTTAAAAGTCTGAAGTTTGAAATTCTTAGGTCGGAATGCTCTTCCTAGATTTCTTCTGCTGCTCAGCCATGGTTGGAAGAGCCTTGGATTCCGGGGGACACTTGGGGCTCCTTAACCAGGTCATCCCCTGCTGAAATGAGGGTGATTTCTTCAGTGTCTTACTTGAGTCCCTATTCTCCCATGAGCCCCTCACTCCTTAAAGAGTTGAAAGAATTAATAGGGCAGATAGAACTGACAAGATTAGTCCCATTCCCCAAGCCACCAAATGCTGAACCCCTCCCCCCGTTCCTAAAGCATGTTGTCCCAAGAAAACTGGTGGCCCCGGGGCGAGCGGTCAGAGCCACCCAAGTTCTTACAGCAGCTCAGTGAAGGTGGAGAAAAACTCTTCTGGCTGGAGGTGGGTCCCGTTGCCCGCCCAAACATGCCAGTTATTGGTAGACAGAAATGTGGGGAAATTAAACTCAAATGGGATAATCTTCCGTCGGTAACTTAAAGTGTGTGTTGTGCACTCACCACATCGAAGACCTGCCTGGACATCCAGCCGCCCCATAGCTGCGTCCCCTTCCCATCAGAGTATGCACAATCTCCTGATTCCCACTGTCCCTCCCAGCCTGAAGTTCCTGTCCCGAACTAGGAACCTGAGAGCGGGCTCCGTTCCCTGGGACCATGTATACCCTCTCGGGCAAACAGGCATTTTCAGAGCAGGGACACAGTGGTCATTTACACTCTTGCTATAGGATATCTTAACAAAGGGACCTGTGTTCACAGGCCCCACACTGGCTTTGTTTGGGGAATGATGCTCAGCAGGACCGCGGACCTGCTGCATCCTTACACCTTAGCCCTCTTGAGCCCAGCGAAGCCTAGACCTCTGTCCTCTGCTGCCAGTTCTCAGTTCCGCAGTGTCCCGGCCATCACCTCTCCGAAAGTGAGAAAAGTGTCTTGTCTTTCCTTTGTTCCCCTCACAGAAACGCAGCTACTGTGACTGGTCCAGCGCTGCCTCGCACACCTGACCCGGACTGCTTCCCCACCCCTGTGTGGCTGCCGTACTGCGCCCGTGCAGACCAAATGCCGCGCAGATTCCTCCGACGAAGGAACATGCGTGGAAAGCCTCTCCCTCCTGCAGCCCTATCTCTGCTCCTATCGGGCCTGTTTAGGTAAAGCCATGCCCACATCTGGAGCGGATAAGCCATCAGAAGGCCTTTACTCTCCCTGAGGTCTTTGTTTCCTGCACGTGCTTATTTCAAGGCCAAGGTGTACACCAAGGCTGCCAGTGGCTGCCCAATGCCCACACCTTTATTACAGCCCGCACAGGTGGCATATATATGCTCTCGACAGGCCCCATGTGGGCCACATCTGCTGAGGTCACCTACAACAGCCCCCTGCCCTTCCAGAGGCACTCCCGTGGCCGATTTCCTTTTGCTTAAAGCTATTCACACAGCCCCTCGGCTTTTTTGCAGCCAAAGATATGCAGCTTGCTTCTAAAGGACGTAGCCCTGCTGCGCAAAAAGTCATCATAAGCTGTGATCGCCCACCGAAGTCAAATCACCACGTACCCCAAGACCTACAGCCCGCCTCCTGGGCTCAGGCAGTTCAGTCAGCTGCACAGCTGGTAAGGCCCACCTGGCCTGAGTTTCTGCCAAGGTCAAAACTCCCCGCCCATAAAGCACAGGCCCCGCCCACCCACCAGGCCCCATCCCAGCTGCAATCACTCCCTATCTATCCCGTGTCCTCAGATATCTCAGTAATCCAGGCAGCCACCTGCGACTGTAGAGCCTTTAATATCACCTTTCTTCTCTGCCTGAGATCTGAACATGCAGAGAAGCAGGAAATGAGAGGAATAGATGGAGACCACAGCCTGCTTTCGCTACTGATGTCGACTAGGGGAAGGAGGATGGAGTGAGTTCACAGGCCAGAGAACACGGCCTTAGGCAAGACCCACACCAGGGCAGATGTGGCACCCAGCCAGGAGCAGAACTGGATGGGGTCGGTCTCCCTATAATGGAGGCATGGAGGAAGGAGATAAAGGACGATGGAGATGGGAAGAGGCCCATGGAATGCTTGCTTCCAATGGGAAAAGCCATGGTTGGGCCAAACATGTCCTACTTGTTTTTCCAGAGATTACCAGTCAGCTACTTCCCCCAGAGCAGTGGCATAAGTAACAGGACTTGTGAACCCCCGTCGGCCTGGAAGGAAACATCAAGAGTGGGAACAACTCTTAAGTTTCACCTTTGGCACAGGAGAGCTGACAAAATCCTGTTGTCAGTTAGACAGTCTCTAAAGTGGGCCTCAAGGAGTGGGTGCTCACCTCGAAAGTTCAGCCCATCCCCAGAAAGTCCTCGCTCATATCCTGGTCAAGGAGAGTGATGGTGATGTTTCATGTAAGCCTCCGAACTTAGGATCCTTCCCCAAATCCGCTGTTTTTCAGGAGGTTGGCTTCTGAGTATACACATCTGCATTAAAAAGCCAAACATAGGTTTGAAAATATTTCATTTTATAATCTCTATCTGAGAATCTATTTGATGCTGGGCCCTGGGCTTAGTATTGAGGATTTCAAGATAAGTGGCACGTGGGGTTTGTCCAGAAGAGTTTCCCACCGAGTATGGGCCACCGACATTGTCCTTCTGCATCCCAGTCTTTATCAAGAAGAAATGAGTTCATATTTGTAAGCATTTGGAATGTCACCTGGGACAGAAGTAGAAGGGACCCAATCTTACAGTAGGAGGAAGAGATGGGATGAAGGAAATTCAGGGCCCCAGACTTTGGGAGGCCTCGTGGATAGACCTAAGGAACTTGACTCTATCCCCAGGCCATAGGGATCTACTGGACAGCTTGCATAGAGGAGCATCCTGTTTCTTTGTGTGATTTAGGAATCTCCCTCTTATGGGCTGAATGTTGCTCCCCTCCAAATTCATATGTTGAAGTCCTAACCTCAGAATGTGACTGTTGTGGGAGAGAGATTCTTTACAGAAGTGACGAGGTAAAATGAGATCACACAGCGGGCGGGCAGTGATGCAATATGACTGGTGACCTTTCAAGAAAAGGAGATCAGGATACACACAACATGTGGAGGGAGGGATGCCTGTATGAGGACACAGTGAGAAGGTGATCATCTTCACGCCGGGGAGCAAGCCCGGCAAGAAAATGCCCCTGCCAACACCTTGCTGTTGAACTTCCAGCCTCCAGGACTACGTGAAAATAATTTTCTGGTGTTTACAGCCCACTGTCTGTAGCGTGTGTTATGGCAGCCCTAGCAAGATAATACCTCCCAGCTTCCAGGACCGGTGGGTAGGAGGAAGATTAACGAACGTGGGGAGGCCAATGTAGGACATGAATGCATTAATCCCGGCAATGATAGATGCTGTGTTCCTCCCTAAGAATGTAGAAACGGGAGGTAGTGGTGGATTCAGAAGAAATGCGGGAGGTGGAATTCACAGAGTGTGGGGACCTGAATCACAGGAGGGGTGGGAGGGAGACTCCCTGGGTGGTTCCCAGGGTCCTTATTCAAGTGACAAATGGACAGTGGTTCCTTTTGTCATGACAATGTATGGAACCGTTATATTGTTCACCTGAAACTGATACAATTAACTTCAGCAAACTACAATAAAACAAATTTTTTTAAAAGTTAACAAGAGAAGCAGAAGGAAAATAGAGACATATTATATAGTAAATAGAACATCTTCCTACAAAATCCTACAGCTGTGCTGAGAAATCTGGATCTAGAAGCATCGTCCAGCATGAGGGTCACCTGGATTTGGGGTAGGCTGCCAGATTCTGATAACTTGAATGACCCCCCCACCCCGCCCACAACCCACTGACCTTTATTCAAGACTGTGGGTCAAGACGGGTTCCCATTTTGGAGTTTGTTGAACTTCAGCTTGCTGTAAGACTCCCTTCCCCACAAAAGTTGGAATTTCCTCCAAAATCTCCCTTACTGGGTAACTCTGCCATGCATTAGTGTAGGGAGAAGGAGGTGGGGAGTTTCATGCTGAAAGGCAATAGCATTTATTTTTCTTAGCTAATAGCCAAGTGTCTCTAATTCAAACCAACTGAACTAATTGGATGAAAAAGAATGTTAACAGTCCTGGCTACTCGACTGTATTTAAAAGCAATTGTTCTCAATCAATAAATCCTGCTGGATTGTTTGATTTCATTAAAGATGTATTTGTTACCAAGAAGCTGGTACCCACACAGCTGTTTTAGATAGAGGTTTCCACCACTCTTGGATCATGTGCATTATTGCGTTTGCACATTTCCAGCCACAATTGACTGCTTCACGAACGCTCGCAAAATGGGGAAGGGCCCTGCTGACCAGCGGCATTAGCTGTCCCCGGGGCTGAGAGAGAACAGGGAGGCTTGGTGGGTCTGCTCCCCAGAAAACATTTCATCTGCTGGGGGCTTCACAAGGCAGGAATGTTTGAATCCATTCTTAAATAAAAGATGCCAAGGTCACTTGGGGTGAACGTACTGTGTTCTTCTAGCTTCTACCCCATCTTTGCAGTTACTCTGAAAATACTTTCTTCAGGCCTGCTCTCAAAGAGGGTGGTAGAGATAAAATATGATACCGATAGGGGGATTGCTAGCAGCAGGTTCTACTCCAGGCTACACAGAATATCTTGTTGTATCCTTATACCAGACTGTGAACACTGTACTTATTCCCGTTTTCCAGATGAGAAAAGTGAGACATGAAGAGTTTCATTTCACCTTACATCATATAAAGCAGAGTTACTTTGTATTCTGTGTTTTGTGCTGCACCTGTATCCCTTCCTAGGCTGATATTCTAGAAGGCTTTGGCTATCCCTTCTCTGTGTGCTTCATGGATTCCATGCCTACTGCACCCAGGCAGCAGAGGGCCATGTCACCTAGACTCCCACCCTGCAACTAGGTGGATTCCAATCCCAGTTACATCTCACCAAACAGCTAGTGACATGACCTTGAACCAGCAGCTTAACTTCGTTATGCTGTAATTCCTTCACCCAGGAAACCAAGATACTGACCTACCTCCTAGGATTATTGCCCAGATTAAATGTCAGTGCTTGGAACACAGAAAATGCTCGGCCACTGTTTGCTATCACTAGGGCTCTACGGAGTGTCCCATACATGCTCGTTAAGAGAATATCCAAATTAAATGCTAAAGTAGAGGAACCCACAGCTTCTTGCAAGAAGGCAGCAAAGGGGTATACAGTCCAGATTGAAGGGTTAGGCGTTGTTTCCAAAGAGGTGACTTAATTGTGTTTCGAAGGATGAACAGACTCTTGCCTGATGAAGTGAGGAGAGTGTGCTGTGGGTTTAGGGGTAAGAATGTGCAAAAGCAAGGCAAGGGCACAGACAGATGAGAACCCTTAGAACTTTATGGAGGTGAAGGAGCCTGTGGCTAGAGACTTTGAGGGTTCAGAGGCCCCAAGGAAGGGTCCACGGCTCTGACTGAGGACAGTACTTCTGGCACTGTGTCTGCTCTGAATTCCATCACAGGAAAGACAGGTGCAGTTTCCACAGCCCCCAAGGAGAACATTTGGATTTTCCTCCTCTAAACCCAACCCCCCAAAGGACTCCTCCAGGAAGCTTTCCCTGATGTCCTAGCTCAGAGTCCATTGTTATGTCATCCCTCCCAGTGTAACCACACACCCAGTTCTCTGGGCACAGGGGCTCCATCGAACCATGCCCATTACATGAGGTGGTTCTGCAGAATGCACGTGGGTCGGCCTCCCTCACTGGATTCTTAGTCCCTTGCCGGCTGTGACATTCTAAATCTTCCTCCCTGGATGTCCCCCACAGGGCCCTGCACAGGGTTGTGTGCATACATAATGCACGAGAAGCACCTGCTGAACGGAATCACTGATTCCCGAGCTGGCAGCTGCATCCACAGACAAAAAAACCCCAAACCCTCTGATAGAGACACAGGAGATACAAGGAAGTTTTTCAGAGTCCTGCTGGGCAGGAAACACACACACAGTCACTCACACACATACGCACACAAATGACTTTTTAATCTAACAGAACTGAGTTCAAATGTAAATTGTATGATACCTTTGTCATCCTCCTTTGAGCCTCATTCTACCCATTTCTTCCTGCCCCCCCCAAAACAGGAGGTAATGGTCTCTGTGTCCACGGCCAAACTCCACAGTATGCTTAATCCCTCCCTCTCGCTCATGAGAGCTGATCATGCTCATCTGTTCAACTCTGGGCTCCGTGAGATCAAGCAGACAGCTTGAAATAGGCCACAGAGTGAGTATTTACACCAGAGAAATTGGAAATAAGATACATTTCAGGGCTCTGCTTCCCCTGAAAAGCTGGTTGTGAAACATTCAGTAGCTCTGTCTGGTAGCTGTGTGGTTCTGTGAATGCCATCATCAAAAAATGGATTGATCGGTAATAAAAAATGTCAGTAATAATTAATAATGATCTTAAGTGTAACTTACATTCCTGCCATGCTTTAGAGTCTGTAAAAAAAATATTTTAATGCAAGTTTAACCGATGTAAGCCCTGCAAGGGTAGGAAATACATTTGTCCAGTCCTATCACAGTCTCTGCCAGGCTGACCATGTACAGCTGGTTAGGTTGTACACCACACAAAGACGTTAGCCAGGAAAACAAAAAGGGACTGAAATCCAGCTTGTCAAATTATTCTCTTTTGGGGCTGGGCAGGCTCAGATGTTCCGTATTTGTCTCAAGTCACCAAGATCTGAGTGATTTGCATGCTCTCTGGCACATGGAAGGCACTCTCTAAATATTTTTTGATTGAAGTAATAGATGCATTTGAACCACTCAGCATCTTATGGAATGGGTTTTGTAAGCTCCATTATATAGCTGAGGTATCTAGTTTACCCAAGCTCATGGACCCTGACTCCAAAGCACACCTTGCTCCTGGCCCCATCGGTATGTCACATTGGTAAATGACTTAACCTCTCTATATCTCAGTGTCCTCATCCGTAAAATGGACGACTTCTTAGGTTGTTATGAGGACTGACTATGTTAATATATGTAGAATGCATATAACCATCCTCATAGTAAGCACCTGCATGTTAACTAATAATTATATATACATAACATTGCCCTAAAGTCTAGGATTTTAGGATGAGGGGATTACTAGTAGTTTCTGAGTACTTACCTTAGATAGAGAGGCACTGTTCTGGGTGTCTTATGCATATGATTGTCCATTACAAAAATAGCCATATTAGTTAGACATCTTCTTCCCACCATTTACGAAGGAGAAACCAGAAAAGTAAATAAATTGCTAAAGATTACATAGCATGTGTTATTTGCCAGCATTGAAGTCTATGCCTTTTTTTTTTTTTTTCTTAAACTGAGGTGGTTGATCCAATTCCCCTTCTAGTGAAAAATGAGTCACTCTGGGTAGCCTTGTTTTCCAAGTAGTTAACTACATGAGCGCTCTTATTGTTAATCATTTTGTACCAAGAAGCCAATAGGCTTTCTAGAAGAAACAGTACCCTCCTAGCAGAAGCAGATGTAGTACACCGTGACTGGCTTCTCATACCGACCTCCAAGGAAAGGAAACAGGGATTCTTAGAGAAATGACTGATTCTAGGACTGGGGATAAAAATGAGGGGGGAAAATGAGTCTAGAAGATCTTGTGGTGTCAGAAAGTAAGAAAGTGCTCAAAAACCTGAATGATGGGGTATGATAAACAGGCATAGGAGACAACTGAGAGCTCTCAGTGCTCCAATTTAGAGTAGTCTAAGGAACTAATGAACAATGCAGTATTGGATTTTAACCCAAAATATACGGCAAACATCCGTGATACCGTACGGATACAGATAAATGAATAAATCCATGAGTAGGAGAGACGAGACAAATCTGTCATGCAGAAAAAGTCCAAGTACTTTATTTAGCTCCTCTGCCTTCAAGCAAGTGGTATTTAAGGACCCACTCCTTAAAGGTGGGCTGCCCATAGTGACTTCTTTCCAATGAGGACAGTGCGGGAGGTGGTGGTGGGCGGCAGCACTGGCTTTATCGTGGAGAACCTTGGAAAACACTCCTTTTGCCAGGAGACCTGGGCCAGCATCAGCTGTCCTACGGTGTCCCTTGTTATGTGTCGAGAAGGGCATGTCACTCTAGATCTTCCTCCCCAGACCCTGTAGACCCAGTCTAATCATGAGAGAGAACTTCAGCAACTTCAAATCAAGGGGCATTCTACAAAATGCCTGAGCAGTACTGTGCGGACATCAAGGGCATCAGAAGCAAGGCAAGTCTGAGGAAATGTCACCATGTAAGGAGCCGAAGATGACATGCCGACCAAATATGACAGTAGCGTTCTGGGTGAGCTCCTGGAACAAACAAATGGCATGAGGGGAAAATGGAGGAAATCTGAAAAAGTGGGCAGTTTAGTTAATAGTAATGCATTAATATCCATGCATTAGTTGTAACAAGTGTAGGACACTAGTAAGAGGCTCATAATGGGGAAGACTGAGCATGAGCTCTGTGGGAACTCTGTACTATCTTTGCGACATACCGGTACCTTTAAAACGGTTTGAAAATAAAAGCATATTTTAAAAAGGAATAAGTGCTCCCTTTTCTTTCTTTTCTTTTACCTTTTTTGTTATTTTTCTCGTTCTTTCTGATTTGGGTTTATTTGTGCAAAAAATAAACTATTTCACTAGCCTTTAATTTCCTAAGGACTTTCATGGCAGCTGGTCCGGGCAGTTTTGCCCCTCAAATCCCAGCCTCTCATCCTCCCCGTCCAGCATCTTGCTATTGTTTTCTGGGGAGGACTGTTTGGAGGACTTGCCCTCTACTCCTCATCTGCCACATCCACTGCCCACGGCAGCCCCTCCGTTATTTCTGGGCTGCAGGGTTTGCAGGAGGAGAGCATCGTGGGTATATGTGGGCATCACTGCAGGTAAGCTTATGAAGACTGAGTGCAGTCCTCTATGATGCTATGGTCTGTCCATAGTCTTTCCTAGCTCTCCACACCACCCAAAACTGGCTGTGTCCTAGACAGGAAAGATGGCAGGGAATAATAAGATCCAGATGAGGGCATCAAGGCATTCCTAGGGGTCACACTTCCTGACCACTCTGTAAATCCGAAACAAAACAACAACAAAGTGGAGATGGAACATTGCAGAGCTTGTCCCCGAACTCTCTGACCTGTGAGAAATGGGAGAGCCTGACAAGCCCCTGCAAGCCATCAGCTCAGTCTCTTAAAGGACTGTCTTCCTGAAGCACGTGAGTATATATTCCCCTCCGGTTCTTGTCAGCAGGAATTTGGCACAATGGATAGACTGGGTTGGACAGCACAAGCCCAGACTCCAACCCGCAAGTCAAACGGAAGCCCGGGTGAGTGTTGAAAATGTTCGCTTCAGAGAATGGATTCTATTTGCATAGTCCATGTTCAGGTTTCAGCCGGGACTAGAATGAAGAAACGGGTCAGCGTCCTTCACATCCGCCATGGTGGTAGGGTTTCTGACCCCCCAACCCCCTGTAAAGCCACAAGGGACTGGGAGAATATGGGTGTAAGGCCCCTAAATGGGGGTAACCTCTCCCCCTCTCTCTCTTTCTCCCTCCTGTCTCCTCCATTCACTTTCCAAATACACGGTCATTGTTCCCATTTATCCGTCTTTGTGCCTCTGTGAGCAGTTCCTGGGCAGGAGAGTGACACTCTTCCACATTTGAATCATGGACCCCACATTTGTAACACTTTGGTCCTTGTTAAGTTAACCTGAGCTCTCACAAACTCCACTTATCTGTCTTAAGAGAGTTGGTGATGACATCTGGGCCGAATCTTTATGCTCCATCAACACAACCTAAATGACCAGAGAGGCTGCAGGGCTCAGATGACATTGGTCACTTCCTTGTCTCTCTCTGGATCACAGTGTTGAGCAAGGCAACCATCTGCCCTTCTCTGTGTTCAGTCCTCCCCAGGCAGACGGCAACTCCACCTGTCCTCCTCCTATTGTACTGATAAAGTAAGCATCTCTTCAAATTTTGGGAATAATAAGAAAAAAATCTAAAAAATCATTGTCTGTCTTTTGCCCCATTGGATTCCAAATACAATGAGCAGAGAAAGTCTGTATTTTGCTTTCTTATTCAAGCATGAAGATGACCCTGCGGGGAAGTTTTTATTTCCCATCTCACCAGTGAGGAGTTTGAGAGGTGAAGTGACTTACCCAAGGCCACACCACAAGTCGAGGGAAGAATCAGGATCCCGGGTCTGGTCCACCTATCCCCTGGTACATGTTTGCCAGGCAGCCTCCCTTTGGATGTGTCTCATTGTCTGTGGTGTCTCTTACCTCTGTGCTTTGTTTGAGCACCTTCCATGTGCCCCATGGTGCCGACCATATGAGACCCCTGTTCTCAGGAAGTATTGGTCCCAAAGAGTCAAGGGGCCAGAAGTTGGACAAGACTTTGTGGGTCCTCAGTCTCTGTCACAACTACACAAAATTCCCTTTATAGTTTGGAATCAGCAGCAGACCATAGGCCAACAGCTGAGTGTGACTGTGTTCCAATAAAACTGTATTTAGATAAACAAACCTCGGGCCAGATTTAGCCTATAATTCTTAGTTTGCTGAGCCCCACCAAAGTTTGCAGACCACGACAAGTACTAGGATAGGCATCATTGCTGATACTTAGAGCAACTTAAACCTCACTTGGTCAGACTCCTGCCTCCGATTCTGCGCTTCTTACTTTGAATAAAAGATGATCTTTTGAATAAAAGATGATCTTGGTTGCTAACTGCATAGGACACTCGTCACTCTCGTGTCTGCTGACCAGCTCCTGGAGAGAATCCATACATTCCTCCTCCCATCCAGCCACATGCCCAAGCTCACCCGGCATGATCTTCCTCCTAGAGTGCCTTGGTCCCAGCACCACATTGTACTGTCACTTTGGAAAGCATCAGCTGTCGGCAGCCCTAACCAGCCTTGATGGACACAGTGTGGGGCTTGTCACTCTGTGTGATGGCTGTAAGGAAATTATGGAAACGTGATTAAGGGAGAGAACCAGAGGGAAAG
This sequence comes from Meles meles, assembly GCF_922984935.1. Taxonomy (NCBI): domain Eukaryota; kingdom Metazoa; phylum Chordata; class Mammalia; order Carnivora; family Mustelidae; genus Meles; species Meles meles. Next base: position 144,541,766 of record NC_060071.1, on the reverse strand, counting down.
ACGCAGTGGTTTGAGGGGAGAGGGGTCAGCATTGCATGTTGTTTTAACCTAGAAATACCTCACACGGGCATATACTCCACAGCATAAACAGTTAAAATTAACAGCTTTGTGATGTCGGAAGACTTGACTTGAAACTTCGCAGTTGTTCAGAATATCTACTTGAGGGGAAGAAATGGGAGAGAAAAGAACCCTTAGAAAGCACATCATTGTAAAAACTCTCATCTATATCATTATTGGCTTTTAGGCTCTCTAGGTGGAAGGGTCACTTGGCCAACATTCTTAAAGGACAATTACCTCATTTTAATCACACTCTTTAAAAAAAAAATTGGGGGCGCTTGGGCAGCTCAGTGTGTTAAAGCCTCTGCCTTTGGCTCAGGTCATGATCCCAGACTCCTGGATTGAGCCCTGAATCAGACTCTCTGCTCAGCAGGGAGTCTGCTTCCCCCTTTCTCTCTGCCTGCCTCTCTGCCTACTTGTGATCTCTGTCTGTCAAATGAATAAATAAAATCTTTAAAAAAAATAAAAAAATTTAGGGGCGCCTGGGTGGCTCAGTGGGTTAAGCCTCTGCTTTCGGCTCAGGTCATGATTCCAGGGTCCTGGGATCGAGCCCCACATTGGGCTCTCTGCTCAGCAGGGAGCCCTCTTCCCCCTCTCTCTCTGTCTGCTGCTCTGCCTCCTTGTGATCTCTCTCTCTCTCTGTGTCAAATAAATAAAATTAAAATAAATAAATAAATTTAAAATTTAAAAAATTTAAAAATAAAAAAAATATATGAGGACAGTTCACATACAATGTTACCTTAGTTTCAGGTGTATGACACAGTGATTCAACTTCTCTGTAGGTTACCCCGTGCTCACCACAGTGTAACTACCAGCTGTCACCATACAAGTCTTTACAATCATACCATTGACTAGATTCCCTATGTGGAGCCTTTTATTCCTGTGCCAAATGTCCATCGATAAATGAATGCACAAAGATGTGGTCTCTTTGCACATACAATGGAATATTATATAGACATAAAAATGGATGAGACTTGCCATTTGTGGCCAACATAGAGGGACCAAGAGCACATTAAGTTAAATGAAATAAGTCAGATGGAGAAAGACAAACACCATATGATGTTACTCACATGTAGAATCTAAAAACAAACAAAAAGAAACTGAAAACACAAACAAAAAGCAGAATCAGACCTACAACCTATAAATCCATACCACACTCTTTACCTTTTTTAAAGATTTTATTTATTTATTTGACACAGAGAGAGAGAGATCACAATTAGGCAGTGAGGCAGGCAGAGAGAGAGGGGGAAGCAGGCTCCCTGCTGAGCAGACAGCCCGATGCGGGGCTTGATCCCAGGACCCTGAGATCATGATCCGAGCCCAAGGCAGAGGCTTTAACCCACTGAGCCATCCAGGCACCCCTTAGAGCATAATCTTCAAAATGGGTAGAGCATGGACTCAATAATTCCACTCCTTGGACTATATCCAAAGGAAGTAATTGGATATTTTCTGTACTTGGAGTAGTGTTCACAGTAGCAGCATTTATTCCAGTTAATAATCTGAAGTATCTAAAATTCCTAGCAATTGGTAACTGTTTACAATGATAGATTGCAACTTCAAAATGGGTGAGTTCATAGCTATTAAATATCACATCTTATAAGACTACTGAAGAAACTAAGAAAATACCCCCAAAAGCAGATTACAATATAACATATACTATATAATTCCAGTTCTAAAATAAAAAAGGTTGTAACATTTAAGTTACAGTAGCTAGAACTACACCAAAATGTAATAGTGATTATTTCTGGTGGAACTCAAAACATAGTTTCTTTTGTAGTTTACATTTCTATTTTTGATTTTTTGTAAATTTTCCCCATGAGTATATTTTTCTCATAAATGTCAGAGAGAATGAGATCATAAAGCACACACAAATGTGAAAGGCATAAACAAACTGGGAAATAATGTTCACAACCTAAAGACAAGGTATTAATATCTTTAATCTTGAAAGAAACTTAAGAAAAAGTCATTCCAACATATAGCCGCGCAAAGAGAAGACACAATATACACTCACACATTAAAAACTCTAGAATCAAAGAGATGTTCAAGTAATAATCATAACAAACATCTCACAAATATTTACCTCCACTAACAATCCAAGAAAGACAAGTTGAATAAGGAGTAAGGTACGATTTTTTTTAGCTATTAAATCGTCAACTTTTGAACAACATTAATCACCAGACTTGCTGAGGATGGAGGACTCAGCTCCTCACACTGAGGGGGCAGCATCTAAATTTGTCCGTCCTTTTTATAGAAAGCCATCCGTAACCAGCATGACACATGACATCACCAGTACCCAATTCTGTCCTAATAACTTTACCTCTAGGAATGTGTCCTGAGCAAACAGAAGGGTGCTTAAAAGTCTTGCCAGAACAATTACTTCAGCTTGCTTCATTTATTTGTTTGTTTGTCTATTTTTTTACTGATGTGGAAAAATGGGAGCTATATAGATGACCAACAAATGGGAAATGGGGACACAAACTGATTGAAGGATGTAGACAGGATAGAAGATTATATAGACATCAAAATAATGCTTATAAGAATTTTTAAGGATACAGAAACTTGCTGTCATTATCCAGTGAGGATAGCTTGATACTGTGATGTCTATGATGTTCTAGTTTGGTAAAGTATCAGCACACATGCAGTGAAGTACCGGAGGGAGGGACACCTGGGTGGCTCAGTTGACTGCTGATTTTGGCTCAGGTCAGGATCTCAGAGTCATGAGATCAAGCCCCACATCAGGCTCTGTGCTGGGTATGGAGCTGGTTTGATATTTTCTCTCTCTGTCTACCTCTGCCCCTCCTGCTCTCTAAAAGAAAATAAAAATAAAAATAAATAAGAAGGAGTCTGCAGTGGGAAATACTCATTACTAATATTAAGAGCAGCTTTATATTGTAATTTTCTAAATGGATAGTAATCCGAAAAGAGCAAATGGATGTTAAAAGAGCACACCAACACAGAGGTGGGGGGAGGGGAGAAACAGTAGAGGGAAGAAAGAGAAGGAAGAAGAGGTGGGGGAGAAGGGGAGGAGAAGAAGACAGGAGAGGAGGAAGGAAGAGATGGAGGACAGGAGAAGGGGGGAGAGGAGGGAGGGGGGAAGGAGAAGGAGGAGGGAGGGATGAGAAGTGAGGGAGGAGGAGGGAGAAAGGAGGAGGAATGAGGAGGAAAAAGGAGGGAAGGGAGGAAGAAGAAGAAAAAGAAACTTCACTTTTCCTACCTAGCCTTCCCTGAAGAGAATTCCTCATGGCTTTCTTTTAAGGATGCATATAAAGAAACTCATTACATCCAGCACGTGCCCTAAGGCTCACGCTTCATCTCCTTTCCCTCCGCTTCCAGCTGGAGTTGACTCGGTTGCATATATGGCCTGTACCTGTCAGGTTTCTACTTGAAATTTCTGAAGAAGGCACTATGTGGCATCACGTCTGTCACATGTCCCCACCAAAGGTGACCCTAGCAAGCAGATTGCCCTTGCTCCCTCACCACTGGACTCCCTTCTTCCTGCTGAGAGTGGGAGGCTGGTAGACTTGAGGTTGGAACCACTTCCATTTTTAGGAGGGTTCCTGAAGCATCCTCAACCCTGGCTGAGCACCCGAATGACCTGGGGATTTCTTAAGAAAAGCCTATGCTGGGGAGGGAGTCAAGATGGCGGAGAAGTAGCAGCCTGAGACTACATCAGGTAACAGGAGATCAGCTCGATAGCTTATCTAAACATTGCAAACACCTACAAATCCAACGGGAGAGTGAAGAGAAGAAGAACAGCAACTCTAGAAACAGAAAATCAACCACTTTCTGAAAGGTAGGACTGGCGGAGAAGTGAATCTAAAACGACGGGAAGATAGACCGCGGGGGGAGGGGCCGGCTCCCGGCAAGCGGCGGAGGAACGGAGCACAAAATCAGGACTTTTAAAAGTCTGTTCCACTGAGGGACATTGCTCCAGGGGCTAAACCGGGGTGAAGCCCACGCGGGGCCAGCGTGGCCCCAGGCCCCGCAAGGTCACAGAAGGATCGGGGGTGTCAGAGTGTCGGAGAGCTTGCAGGTATTAGAACGGAGAAACCGGCTGCAAAGACAGAGCCGAGGACTGAACTCTCAGCTCGGGGTTACCTTGAACTGGTCGCGGGCTGGGTGAGCTCGGAGCGCGGCTAGAGGCTGGGGATACGGGAGTGATTGGGTGCTGTCCTCTGGGGGCGCACTGAGGAGTGGGGCCCCAGGCTCTCGGCTCCTCCGGGCCGGAGACTGGGAGGCCGCCATTTTCATTCCTGTCCTCCGGAACTCTACGGAAAGCGTTCAGGGAACAGAAGCTCCCAAAAGCGAACCCGAGCCGATTACTTAGTCCGGCCGCCGGTAAGGGCGGTGCAATCCCGCCTCGGGCAAAGACACTTGAGAATCACTACAACAGGCCCCTCCCCCAGAAGATCAACAAAATATCCAGCCAGGACGAAGTTCATCTATCAAGGAGAAAGCAGATTCAATTCCTAAGACAGCAGAGCAATTCCAGAGGAGGAGAAAGCAAAGCACGGAACTCATGGCTTTCTCCCCATGATTCTTTAGTCTTGCGGCTACTTCAATTTTTTTTTTCTTTTTTCAATTTTTTTTTTCTTTTTTCAATTTTTTTTTCTTTTTTCTTTTTTCTTCTTCTGCTAAATTTTTTTAAAACTTTTACCCTTTTCTTTTTTAACATTTTTTGACTAGTTCATCTAAATATATATATTTTTTCTTTCTTTTTTATATTTTTTTATTTGTTTTATTTTTTAAATTTTTTTCTTTTCTTTTTTTTTTTCTTTTTTTTCCTTTTTTTTTCAGAACCTGTTTTTTATCCCCTTTCTCCCCCCCACAATTTGGGGTCTCTTCTGATTTGGTTACAGCGCATTTTTCCGGGGTCTTTGCCACCCTTTTAGTAGTTTATTTGCTCCTTCATATCCTCTTATCTGGACAAAATGACAAGGCGGAAAAAATCACCACAAACAAAAGAACAAGAGACAGTACCGAAGGCTAGGGACCTAATCAACACAGACATTGGTACTATGTCAGATCAAGAGTTCAGAATGACGATTCTGAACATTCTAGCCGGGCTCGAAAAAGGCATGGAAGATATTAGAGAAACCCTCTCTGGAGATATTAAAGCCCTTTCTGGAGAAATTAAAGAACTAAAATCTAACCAAGTTGAAATCAAAAAAGCTATTAATGAGGTGCAATCAAAAATGGAGGCTCTCACTGCTAGGATCAATGAGGCAGAAGAAAGAATTAGTGATATAGAAGACCAAATGACAGAGAATAAGGAAGCCGAGCAAAAGAGGGACAAACAGCTACTGGACCATGAGGGGAGAATTCGAGAGATAAGTGACACCATAAGACGAAACAACATTAGAATAATTGGGATTCCAGAAGAAGAAGAAACAGAGAGGGGAGCAGAAGGTCTATTGGAGAGAATCATTGGAGAGAATTTCCCTAATATGGCAAAGGGAACAAGCATCAAAATCCAGGAGATGCAGAGAACCCCCCTCAAAGTCAACAAGAATAGGTCCACACCCCGTCACCTAATAGTAAAATTGACAAGTCTTAGTGACAAAGAGAAAATCCTGAAAGCAGCCCGAGAAAAGAAGTCTGTAACATACAATGGTAAAAATATTAGATTGGCGGCAGACTTATCCACAGAGACCTGGCAGGCCAGGAAGAGCTGGCATGATATATTCAGAGCACTCAACGAGAAAAACATGCAGCCAAGAATACTCTATCCAGCTAGGCTATCATTGAAAATAGAAGGAGAGATCAAAATCTTCCAGGACAAACAAAAACTGAAAGAATTTGCAAACACCAAACCAGCTCTACAGGAAATATTGAAAGGGGTCCTCTAAGCAAAGAGAGAGCCTAAAAGTAGTAGATCAGAAAGGTACAGAGACAATATACAGTAACAGTCACCTTACAGGCTAATAATGGCACTAAATTCATATCTCTCAATAGTTACCCTGAATGTTAATGGGCTAAATGCCCCAATCAAAAGACACAGGGTATCAGAATGGATAAAAAAACAAAACCCATCAGTATGTTGCCTACAAGAAACTCATTTTAGACGCGAAGACACCTCCAGATTTAAAGTGAGGGGGTGGAAAACCATTTACCATGCTAATGGGCATCAGAAGAAAGCTGGGGTGGCAATCCTTATATCAGATCAATTAGATTTTAAGCCAAAGACTATAATAAGAGATGAGGAAGGACACTATATCCTACTCAAAGGGTCTGTCCAACAAGAAGATCTAACAATTTTAAATATCTATGCCCCTAACGTGGGAGCAGCCAACTATATCAACCAATTAATAACAAAATCAAAGAAACACATCAATAATAATACAATAATAGTAGGGGACTTTAACACTCCCCTCACTGAAATGGACAGATCATCCAAGCAAAAGATCAACAAGGAAATAAAGGCCTTAAATGACACACTGGACCAGATGGACATCACAGATATATTCAGAACATTTCATCCCAAAGCAACAGAATACACATTCTTCTCTAGTGCACATGGAACCTTCTCCAGAATAGATCACATCCTGGGTCACAAATCAGGTCTCAACCGGTATCAAAAGATTAGGATTATTCCCTGCATATTTTCAGACCACAATGCTCTGATGCTAGAACTCAATCACAAGACGAAAGCTGGAAAGAACCCAAATACATGGAGACTAAACAGCATCCTTCTAAAGAATGAATGGGCTAACCAGGAAATTAAAGAAGAATTGAAAAAATTCATGGAAACAAATGATAATGAAAACACAACAGTTCAAAATCTGTGGGACACAGCAAAGGCAGTCCTGAGAGGAAAATATATAGCGGTACAAGCCTTTCTCAAGAAACAAGAAAGGTCTCAAGTACACAACCTAACCCTACGCGTAAAGGAGCTGGAGAAAGAACAAGAAAGAAACCCTAAACCCAGCAGGAGAAGAGAAATCATAAAGATCAGAGCAGAAATCAATGAAATAGAAACCAAAAAAACAATAGAAAAAATCAATGAAACTAGGAGCTGGTTCTTTGAAAGAATCAATAGGATTGATAAACCCCTGGCCAGACTCATCAAAAAGAAAAGAGAAAGGACCCAAATCAATAAAATCATGAATGAAAGAGGAGAGATCACAACTAACACCAAAGAAATACAGACAATTATAAGAACATACTATGAGCAACTCTACGCCAACAAATTGGACAATCTGGAAGAAATGGATGCATTCCTAGAGACATATAAACTACCACAACTGAACCAGGAAGAAATAGAAAACCTGAACAGGCCCATAACCAGTAAGGAGATTGAAACAGTCATCAAAAATCTCCAAACAAACAAAAGCCCAGGGCCAGATGGCTTCCCAGGGGAATTCTACCAAACATTTAAAGAAGAACTCATTCCTATTCTCCTGAAACTGTTCCAAAAAATAGAAATGGAAGGAAAACTTCCAAACTCATTCTACGAGGCCAGCATCACCTTGATCCCCAAACCAGACAAGGATCCCACCAAAAAAGAGAACTACAGACCAATATCCTTGATGAACACAGACGCAAAAATTCTCGCCAAAATACTAGCCAATAGGATTCAACAGTACATTAAAAGGATTATTCACCACGATCAAGTGGGATTTATTCCAGGGCTGCAGGGTTGGTTCAACATCCGCAAATCAATCAATGTGATAGAATACATTAATAAAAGAAAGAACAAGAACCATATGATACTCTCAATAGATGCTGAAAAAGCATTTGACAAAGTACAGCATCCCTTCCTGATCAAAACTCTTCAAAGTGTAGGGATAGAGGGCACATACCTCAATATTATCAAAGCCATCTATGAAAAACCCACCGCAAATATTCTCAATGGAGAAAAACTGAAAGCTTTTCCATTAAGGTCAGGAACACGGCAGGGATGTCCATTATCACCACTGCTATTCAACATAGTATTAGAAGTCCTAGCCTCAGCAATCAGACAACAAAAAGAAATTAAAGGCATCCAAATTGGTAAAGAAGAAGTCAAACTATCACTCTTCGCAGATGATATGATACTATATGTGGAAAACCCAAAAGACTCCACTCCAAAACTGCTAGAACTTGTACAGGAATTCAGTAAAGTGTCAGGATATAAAATCAATGCACAGAAATCAGTTGCATTTCTGTACACCAACAACAAGACTGAAGAAAGAGAAATTAAGGAGTCAATCCCATTCACAATTGTACCCAAAACTATAAGATACCTAGGAATAAACCTAACCAAAGAGACTAAGAATCTATACACAGAAAATTATAAAGTACTCATGAAAGAAATTGAGGAAGACACAAAAAAATGGAAAAATGTTCCATGCTCCTGGATTGGAAGAATAAATATTGTGAAAATGTCTATGCTACCTAAAGCAATCTACACATTTAATGCAATCCCTATCAAAATACCATCCATTTTTTTCAAAGAAATGGAACAAATAATCCTAAAATTTATATGGAACCAGAAAAGACCTCGAATAGCCAAAGGAATATTGAAGAACAAAGCCAAAGTTGGTGGCATCACAATTCCGGACTTCAAGCTCTATTACAAAGCTGTCATCATCAAGACAGCATGGTACTGGCACAAAAACAGACACATAGATCAGTGGAACAGAATAGAGAGCCCAGAAATCGACCCTCAACTCTATGGCCAACTCATCTTCGACAAAGCAGGAAAGAATGTCCAATGGAAAAAAGACAGCCTCTTCAATAAATGGTGCTGGGAAAATTGGACAGCCACATGCAGAAAAATGAAATTGGACCACTTCCTTACACCACACACGAAAATAGACTCCAAATGGATGAAGGACCTCAATGTGAGAAAGGAATCCATCAAAATCCTTGAGGAGAACGCATGCAGCAACCTCTTCGACCTCAGCCGCAGCAACATCTTCCTAGGAACAACGGCAAAGGCAAGGGAAGCAAGGGCAAAAATGAACTATTGGGATTTCATCAAGATCACAAGCTTTTGCACAGCAAAGGAAACAGTTAACAAAACCAAAAGACAGCTGACAGAATGGGAGAAGATATTTGCAAACGACATATCAGATAAAGGGCTAGTATCCAAAATCTATAAGGAACTTAGCAAACTCAACACCCAAAGAACAAACAATCCAATCAAGAAATGGGCAGAGGACATGAACAGACATTTCTGCAAAGAAGACATCCAGATGGCCAACAGACACATGAAAAAGTGCTCCACGTCACTCGGCATCAGGGAAATACAAATCAAAACCACAATGAGATATCACCTCACACCAGTCAGAATGGCTAAAATTAACAAGTCAGGAAATGACAGATGCTGGCGAGGATGTGGAGAAAGGGGAACACTCCTCCACTGTTGGTGGGAATGCAAGCTGGTGCAACCACTCTGGAAAACAGCATGGAGGTTCCTCAAAATGTTGAAAATAGAACTACCCTATGACCCAGCAATTGCACTACTGGGTATTTACCCTAAAGATACAAACATAGTGATCCGAAGGGGCACGTGTACCCGAATGTTTATAGCAGCAATGTCTACAATAGCCAGACTATGGAAAGAACCTAGATGTCCATCAACAGATGAATGGATAAAGAAGATGTGGTATATATACACAATGGAATACTATGCAGCCATCAAAAGAAATGAAATCTTGCCATTTGCGACGACGTGGATGGAACTAGAGCGTATCATGCTTAGTGAAATAAGTCAATCGGAGAAAGACAACTATCATATGATCTCCCTGATATGAGGACATGGAGAAGCAACATGGCGGGGTAGGGGGATAGGAGAAGAATAAATGAAACAAGATGGGATTGGGAGGGAGACAAACCATAAATGACTCTTAATCTCACAAAACAAACTGGGGGTTGCTGGGGGGAGGTGGGATTGGGAGAGGGGGAGCGGGCTATGGACATTGGGGAGGGGAGGCGAACCATAAGAGACTATGGACTCTGAAAAACAACCTGAGGGTTTTGAAGGGTCAGGGGTGGGAGGTTGGGGGAACAGGTGGTGGGTAATGGGGAGGGCACGTTTTGCATGGAGCACTGGGTGTTGTGCAAAAAGAATGAATACTGTTACGCTGAAAAAATAAATAAAATGGAAAAAAAAAAAAAAAGAAAAAAAAAAAAAAGAAAAGCCTATGCCATGTTCTATCCATACCCATGAAACCAGAACCTCTTGCTTGGGGCCCAGGCCTCTGCGGCCATCGAAGCCGCCAGGGTCTCCAGTGTGCAGACAAGCCTGAGATGTGCGACAATACAGAGATGATTCCTGCTGCAAGAGAAGGGCCTTACCACTAAACCCAACCCTCAGTCTACCTTTGCGCGTTGAGGACCTATCGTCATACTTGATCTTGAGGCAGATAACTGTGATGTCATCTGCAATGGAAGGTCTCAGTTCAGAAAGATTAGTGTTTCCTGAACTCACACGGCATGTGGTGTGAGAAGCAGACAGAAATAGCAGCATGTCCTGGAACTGAATTCTTTCTCATGGTGGATCTGAGACAACTGTTGTCTCGTCATGCTCAGCAACCTCTGATGTGCCCTGCTTAGAGTCCAGTGGTGCCGTGGGCAATGTCTGGAGACAAACTTGGTTGTCACAGTCGGGAATAGAGGTGCCCCCAGCCTCCAGGGGGCAGAGGGCAGGATGCCGCTGACTCTCCTCCAATGCTCAGAGCAGTGCCCAAACCAAGGATCACCAGCCCCCAGTGTCCACAGAACTGAGGCTGAGAAACTCTGAGCTAGCCCAGGGTTGTGAAGAATAATTAAGATACTGTCCCAACGCGTTCAGACCAGACCCCAGCACTTGGCAAAGACGTGAGAAATGCAGTAGTCTTGAGTTCCTTTTCTGCCCCTGCTCAGGACACTTGGCCTTTGGTGGGAAAGGACAGTCCCCCTTGATGTGGACTGCAAGCCAGCATGAAGCCAGTTCATTCCACCTGGACGTCCCATCCTGCCTTTCTGTCTTATCTGCCACCGTCATCTTGGGCTCTGTTGCAGAGAGGGAAGGTCTCTCTGCGCCGGGGACTAACTGTAAAGGGCAGAGCTCCAGCCCAGCTGCCAGGGCCCCACAGGCACCGTGAGAACCTGGGTTTCTGCAGAGGAGGAAGTCCTGGGCTGAGAAGGCAGCTCTGCTTATCACTTCCTCCCATCTCGGCTCCGTTGGGTTTTTCACCTCCAAAGTAGGCCAAACTGCTCTGGGTCTCAATCGCAGACAGACCCAGAAACCCAGAGGGCAGGAAGAAGTGACTCTGTTGGTTTCAGAGGGCTGGGAGCCAGGCAGCACGAGGGCCACCGTCTGGGTGCCCGAGAAAGGAGCTCCCGTGACTATCAACACGTGCAAAGTTTTCAGGGGCCTGGATGCTGAGTCACTGCAACAAAAAGGAACCTTCAGACACAATGCACCACACTCATGAAAGATCACACTGCCTTGAATATGGAGGGGGGCGGCGTGGTTATCCCGCCACGCAGCCGCTCCTCCTCATACCTAAAGATACCAGTGGGATGCTGGCGGCTGGACTGATTACCCATCCCAGCCTCGTCCTTATGCAGCCTTCATCTGAAGATGCAGATCATCCGAGAGTGTGTATTATAAATGTTAAAAATCCAATTTGCAAAATAACAGCGCTGCCTGGACATGGAGATAGGCAATCTTTTCCTTTCTTGCCTGTTTTTTGTTTTGTTTTGTTTTTGTTTCTCCACATGAGAAGCATGAGAGAGTGGCGCAAGTGCGCATAGAACTGAGTTTCGCTCCACTCTGTCGCTTACTAGTCTTGTGGTTTTCAGGAAGCACCGGAAAGTGGCATCTTCTGCTTTGGTCCTGGCACTGGTCCTGCAATCGGTGGCCGTAGTTCTCACTACTGAGCTCTTCCATATGTCCCAAATAAAGCACACAGAGAAGTAAAGTCCATCACGTGCCGTGGGTACATTCATGCATGATCCTTCCAACCCTGTATGCATTCACGCCAAGATCAGCAACGAAGTTAGTGCGTAGAGTGGCAATGAACAGTCATGATCTGCCTTCACCCTCCTTGGGTTCGAATCTCAGCTCTACCACGTAGCCGCCATATGGCCAGCATGCGTCTGTCACAAACCTTCCCCACAAATCGGGAGCAAGTGGATTGCTTCCTGCTCAGGTGCTGCACCTGGGGGTCAAGGTCACAGCTTCCTGAGTCAGACGGCTTAGGTCCCAACCTCAGCGCTGCAGACCACGGCCTTGGCCACGCGCTGACCCTCTCTGGGGTATAGTCTCCAGGTCTGTGGAAGTAGGATCATGACCATAAGCAAGTCGTTGTTTCGAGAAACAACAAGAAGTTATTTCAAGAGATGAACGAGTCCACACACACGGGTGGGTCAGAACAGCGCCCAGAACATACACATGCTCTCTGAGGGTCAGAGATACAGACTTGGTGGGTGATGCTCACAAGGCACTTAGAGCAGCAATACCACAGGGCAGCTGCAAAACCACAGTCCTTGGTCCTCGTAATGCCAATGCTCTCGCTGTCATCCTTGCCTTGCAGAAACTCTGAGGCACCAGTGAACTGTTCACAAATATGCACGTTGCAAACACAAAACCGTTCGCATGGCTCTATGCACTCTATGCAGCAAAATCGGAGATACCTAAAGGAGAATGAGGTTTAATGGTAATTTTTCTTAGTTCTTTGACTGGACCACGTTGAGCCAGATTTAAACTTGGGTTAAAACTGAGCTTTTTACAATCTTTTATTAGCTTTCCACAGCTCCAAGGGGAAACTAAAAAGCATTTAAAATGACCTACACCATCCATGGAGGCTGTCACCTGCCTGACTCTCTGGCTTCAGCCTCCAGAAACTTCTGTCTCAACCTCAGTCCCAATCATACTCTATTTCAGGTTCTTTTTTTTTTTTTAAAGATTTTATTTATTTATTTGGCAGAGAGAGATCACAAGTAGGCAGAGAGGCAGACAGAGAGAGAGAGAGGGAAGCAGGCTCCCTGCCGAGCAGAGAGCCCGGTGCGGGACTCCATCCCAGGACCCCGAGATCATGACCTGAGCCGAAGGCAGCGGCTTAACCCACTGAGCCACCCAGGCGCCCTATTTCAGGTTCTTTAATAAGTTGGGACCCCTTTTGTTCTAAGCTCTGTGCACCCTAGTCCCTCTCTCTGGGATGAAGGGGTGAAATGTGTTTGACGTTTCCTTTTCATTATTCTCTCTTATTAATTTGATACTTTCTCTATAAAAAGAACATCCAGTGTGGGTGGAGTAAACAGTTGCATGTGTTTGCACGTGGGCTTCTGAGGTTGCAAATGTCCCCGAAGTCAAAAGAAAAGCAAAAGGAACCAAAATGCCAAGGCAGGTAGGGATTAGTCTCCATGTCAAACTTTCCACTTTGAATACACAATCGCTGCCAAGAAATCGTGGCTGAAGGTGTCTGTAGAGAGAATTGTTTTACATCAGTGAGTCTGTAGGAAACATTCAGGCTGCCTTTGTTTGCACAGGTTCACTCTCATTTTTGAGTACTGGCCTGGCACAGTCCTAGGCAAGGCATTACCTCCTTCTGCCCCTCCTAGTAACGTTGTGACTATTTTTACCCTGTTTTATAGGTGGGGAAACTGAGGCCCAGGGCAGTTAAGTAATACGAATCAGAGCTAGAAAGCAACACTGTGAGATTTGGGGCTCCAAACCAGATCTGTCTGATTTCCCCATTCAGTTACTGACTGATTGACAAGTATTTATTGAACATCTATTATGTGCTCCCTGTTGGAGACCATAATGTTGCAGCTGTGACCAGTAACCTCTAGTGCCTGTTCTAACAGAGGTTGCAGTTTAACTGGAGAGTCAAATAAGCATACGCCAATATTTGTACAAGCAGGGCGCGGTTTAAAGGAGAGACAAATGACCTTGCCTGGCAAGCTGTGGTAAGCACCCCAGATTATGGGCATCAGTTAGATTTTTTGTGTAACAAATAAACCCAGAACTTGTTGGCCACAGAGCCCACAAGTCTGTAGGTCAGCATTCTGTGTTGGTATAGCTAAACACTTCATCTGGTCTGGACAGTGCTCACGGGCTGTGGCATCATGAGTGTATTGGCTGGACATAGTTCCTTGATGATAACCTTGTTTGGGGTGACTGAGCCCCCTCTCCGTGTTTCATTTCTTCTGTCGGATTAGTCCAAGTGTGTTCGCATGCCAGTCACAGAATTCAGAGGGAGCAAGCCTGAATGCCAAGCATTTTTTAGGTCTTACACTTAGACTTTTCTTTATATCATATACACTATTATTTCATCCCAAAGCAAGCCACGTGGCCCAGCCCTGCATCACTGTGGGTGGGTTCCAAGGAGCCTGGACCCAAGGGGGCTTTGAAAAATTAGGTGTATTGCTCCAACCAATCAAATGTGGTATCTATCCTGAGACAGGTGAGTTGAAAAGGGGCTACCAGGTGGAGAGGGAAGAAAGTGTAGAGCGGTGACCAGCGTGGAAGGTGAAGTGAGCAGTGGACACACAATGAATTGCAAAGAGCTTTATTTGCATTATTCCTGCTTTCTCCCATTTTTCTCTCTGGACCCATATGGAAACCACGGGGCTCTTCAAAAGAAGGAAATGATTCACCCAGGTCTGAGCCAAGCACAGTTTGGACAGCCCTTTGACAAACTCAACGGTTGCCAATCAATGGGGATCCAGAGAGTGTCAGGCCACCTTCTGAAGCCAGCATCTGTCCAGCATGGGCCAATCTGTGTAGTGGTTTGAGCCTGAAGCCAAATGACACCAAGCCCAACAGCCTTGGGTTAGGCTGCACATATATTACAAGTAAAAGTTAAAGATAGAGGTGGGTGATGGTGGTTCTTGGGGAAAATTTTACTTGGCAAATGTGAAGTTAAAATGTTTCTTTTAAGTCAAAACGACCATGTCATTCCACCTCCTGCCCTACGAACCTGGTTCTGATTATTCGTTGAAGTTCAGCGCACGTCAAAGGCGTTTCTCCTTGGGCAGCAAGGGAACAATGACCCTTTTATTCAGGGAGGCAACGTCGAGTCTGAGGCTGAAGAGTTGCCTGGCTCATGGGCATGGGGTCAAGGCCACATCAAAAAGCATTCTTCCTCCAAGGCCTGGGCCCCACGGCTCTCATTCCATGTGAGGTTCCCAAGTCGTGGAAAACCGCAAGGGCATTTGTTCCCGGGAGCCTGGAACAAGATCTGGGGTCTTAAGCTGCAGCTCGAAATGTAAACGTGGCAGTCTGCCTCAGAAACAGGCTACGGGGAGCGGCAGTGACCTGGGGTTGGGCAGACCGGGCCGGGAAGCCGCAGCTAAGAGAGCATGGGAGAAGGGCGTCCCTCCCAATGTGGTGGTGACAGGGGCTCAGGATCTGGGACCCCAGACTGCTATGTGACCCCAAGCTCCTGGCTTCACTTCTCTGAGCCTCATAGGCTGAAGCATGACTACTGGGTCACCCAAGATGTCACTACGGATGAGATCAGCAACAGGTATAAAACTCACACAATCAATCAATCAATCAATCTCAATGGCTTGAGTCTGGTTCAGCTCCTGAGGGAGGCCCCTCTCTGCTCTCACCCTCTGGGAGTCTAGGTTCAGGGCTTGCCCGGCCCCTGAGAGGAGCAGACAGCAATATAATGGATGGAGTGTCCTCAGAGCAGCTCTTGTCTCTGCTCAGCCCAGCCTGGGAAGGACCTCCACTAGACATCCTACCTCTAGAAATCTCCTTGAGTAGTAGTGTCCTGTGTCTGCTGCAACAACTTGCCACCAGCCTAGTGACTTAAAATTACCCATATTTATTCCCTTGCTACTTTTGGAGATCAGAGGTTTAAAATCAAGATGACAACAGGCTGGTGTTCCTTCTGGGGTCTTTAGGGGAGAATCCGTTGTTTGACCCTTTCTAGCTTCTAGCAGCGATCTGTACTCCTTGGTTCATGGCCCTTTCTTTGTCTTCAAAGCATTATTTCAATCTCCAAGTTCATCATGACATCCCCTTCCTCGTTGACCTTTTTGTGTCCCTTTTATAAGGACCCTATTGATGTCATCTGATCCTAGCCAGGACCATCCCTTTGCCTCAGGATCCTTCACTTAATCACATCTCAAAAGTCCTTTTACTATGTTGGGAAGCACTGAGCAGTTTTCAGGTATTAGGATGGGCACTTTGGGGACCATTCCTGAGATGACCTCACACAGCATGCTCTGGAGGCTGACATGCATTCCTTCCATTGGTCCTTTGGGAGTCACATTCTGGTCCTGAGGATCCAAGATGGCCTGTGCCTCAGAGTCACTGTCCTGGAAGGCTGGCGGCAGGACTGGCAGGGACAGGCAGCTGGCCATTTCTCAGGGAGGCTTCAGTTGGTGTCCCAAGAGCAGAGCGGACCAAGCAAGGCACAGGGCAGAGGGAGAAATACCACGGGCAGCCTTCAAGAAAGCCAGTGGCAATGAAAGCTATCTGCTTACTCAGGAGTTAAATGAAAAAGAAAATGGATTCAGGAGGAAGGGAAAGGGGGTGAACAGAAGGAAAACAGACTTTTCACCATCCATATACAGGCAGGAGAATATCACTTGCATTTACGACTCTTTCTTCCCTGGCACCTAGAGAAGGTTAACAGATTTAGTAAATTTACATACAGGACATCTTGTTAAATTGGAAAATCAGATAAACAATGATTTCTTTTTAGTAAAGGTATGTCCCATACAATAGTTGGGAAATACTTACACTAAAAAATAATTTGTTGAGTATTTGAAATTCATGAGCATCTCGTTAACCTGACGTCTGTATTCTGTCTGGCAATCCCATGCTAGCTCAAAGCTTGGTGTGATGATCACTATGGGAGGAAAGAGGGAAGGAAGGAAGGGAAGGAGGAAGGAAGGAAATACAACAGCATCACAAGCCTCATCACACCTTTACTAAGAGTCGGATCCTGGGCTAGGTGCTTAGCATTGGGGATCAACTGAATTCTCAGAACAACCCTCTGAGATAATCAGTACTATATCTGATCTATATACCCAACTATTTAATCCTAGGGAGATGTTTTCCTAAGATAGCCAATTGTTATCTGACTCATTTCTGTGGGGGTCCTGCACTTTTGAGAAGAGAAATACCAGCTCTTGGGAAGGATCCTTATGCTGATAATTTGACAAAGACCTCTGCATGGCCATGATGGAGGACACACGAGATTTCCCACCTATGAGACCCTTCGGTTCATGCTGCCCTTTCCTACTCCCAGAAAAATAGGAACACCACTTTCTCTGTGTTGCCTTCTCCCAGGACCTCCCAGGAGGTCCTCAGCACAAGACCCCTGGGCCTTCACGTGGAGAAGGGAACAATTGGTTGGAGCCCAGATCTGAGGTCAGTCACCTGCAAGCTTTGGTTTTGAAATTTGTCCAGAGGGAGGCCTGAGGTTCCCTGAACACTCTCCATGGCTTTGTCCAGACTGCAGTTCCCACAGTCACATCAGAATAAACAAGTAGCCTGCATCCATCTTTGACAGAGCTTGCTGGCTCTGGCATGGGCCAGAAGAGGCCAAGAAAATCATGAGAAAAACCCTCACAGGGACGGTTCTAAAGTCAGGCAGAGTTGGTTTTCGGGGAGCCATAGTTTACTATATGGGTAACGGTGGACAAATTATTTTAATTCCCTGAGACTCAGGCTTTGCATCTCCAAAATGGGGAGGATATCTCCGGAGTTTATTTAAGAATTTACTGAAATGATAACTTTAAAATATCATACACTAAAGAAATCCTTTGCATGTGTCAACAGACCAGCAACCCATGTGGGTTTAAAGATGGAATGTTTATTCATGTATCTTAAGAAGGAAAAAAAGGAAGAGGAAGGAAGGAAGGGGGAGGTGTGGGAAGAGAAGGAAAACAAGGAAGGAAGAAATGCATGAAGGTTCCTATTGTAAAGGACATAAGCAAATGAAATAAAACAGAAAACCCAGCCTATTTTAAGTCTCTAAAATGCTTACCTTTGTGACATCGGCACTCTTCTTCATTTTCTGATGCAGATCACTGGGCCCTTCCTAATTATTTCCTGGCAGAAGCATGGTAGAAATGATGTCTAGCTATGGAGGCGGCCTCCACCATCCTTCCAGACCTCGTCTCTGCTTCTCTTGGGCCCTGGTGGGAAGGAAATTGCAGCTCTCAACTTCCCAAGGTCATGGTAATTGAAATTCTCTGTCTGTATCCCAATTTTCCAGCTGAAGACTCTTACAGTTGTCAAGACATAAAGACCCAAAATGGGCACTTTTCAAGATGACCATGAGTGTATAATTAGTCGATTAAAATTGTCAAAATGTTACTTTTGGTTAGTTAAAAGATGTATCAAAATCATTCCTTTGTTTAAGGGTAAAGTCTGTGTGTGTGTGTGTGTGTGTGTGTGTGTGTGTGTGTGTGTGCGCGCGTGCGTTCTAACACGGGGTAACGTGAAGCCTTCATCAGGGACGGATGGCTGACATGACAATTTTGCCCCAGATAAACATCTTTTTTTTTTTTTAAAGATTTATTTATTGGACAGATAGAGATTACAAGTAGGCAGAGAGGCAGGCAGAGAGAGAGAAGAAAGCAGGTTCCCAGCTAAGCAGAGAGCCCGATGCGGGGCTCGATCCCAGGACCCTGGGATCATGACCTGAGCCGAAGGCAGAGGCTTTAACCCACTGAGCCACCCAGGTGCCCCAGCCCCAGATAAACATCTTGATTACTGACCACTCTGGTGGGGCCGAGGTGCAGGGGGTACACTAATGTTAGAAGCCAGCCAATGCTGCTGGCTGTACTCTGAAGTTCTCTGGCCTTCTCCCAAGCCCTCTGAAGCTCCTGTCTCCTCCAGGAAGAAACAGATTCTGGTCTGAGCAGTGCACAAACCTCCATCTTCTATCCTAAATTCAGGCAGGTGGGTACCAGTCCCTCTACTGATTAGCTGAGGGCACTGGTATGTGATTTATCCTGGACTTGCTCATCCATGACATGGGGATCATGCAGACTGCTGCATGGTAGGATCCAGCAAACGAGATAGCGACACCAGAGTGAGGGAGTAGAACGTGGGCTTGCAGGACACAAAATCTTTGCTTCCCTCATGGCATGGTCCCTTCCTGGATTCCCGTTTTATACTTTCCTGACAATGATGTTGAGAAAGCAAGAGCTATGTCTGGGACCTCAGGACACCTGGCAGCAAAGCTCAAAGAATTCAGAACTTTTACCATCCTCACTGCACACTATGGCGAAGGGAAGAGAAATGCAGGGAGAAGGACATGAAGAAGGTGGGAGTGGAGCCATCTCAGGGATGTCAGTGCAGGCGGGCGAAGACGGCAGGTCAGACCCCATGAGCCCCATGCCTCAGGGCCATTCCCAGTGGAACCGAGACACAACCTCAAGGAGAAGCAGGAAGGACCTGAAGTCCCCTGGGTTTATTCTGAGGAAGTCAAGTTTTGGGTTTTATCTCTAGGGAGGAGAGGACTGCAAACAGCTCCAATAGCAACACTGTGTACTGTGGACTGAATATTTGAATAGAGTATCTTCGTCCCACCAAATGCCCTCGTCCTCATCCCCAGAACCTGTGAATATGGTACCTTCCATGGCAACAGGGACAGCAGCATTGTCCAGGATCTGGAGATGGTAGATTATCCCAGTAGGCCCGAGGTCATTCTAAGTGTCCTTATAAGAGAAACACAAGAAGGCCAAAGGCAGTAGAAGGTGGTGTGACAACAGGAGTGTTGAGTGGTGTGGCCACTAGAGAATGCCAGGTCTTCTGCAAGCTGGAAGAGACGAGGCATGGATTTATTCCTGGGCCCTCCAGAAAGACTCTGCCCTAATGACACCTTGATGTCAGCCCCGAAAAACCCATTGAGTCAAGACCCTGAGTGTGTAGTATTGTGTTCCACAGTCAGAGGAAACTACCACACTAAGGTTTAGAAATTAAAGAATGCAACTTTCTCACTATGTATTTCCAAAATGCACCCTTGATGACGTGTTTTCTTGAGCGTTCAGGACCACAGCGCTCACTCAACTTCATTTGTCCAGTTGGAAGACCGGTCTTCATGATCTTCATGGGCTGAAGGGGCCTAGGGCAGGACTGACTAATCTTAGCCAGCCATCCAGTGGCTATAAATGGGCTGGTCAGACCCTTGTCAGCCTCTGTGTGGCCTCATATTGTCTCAGAGACTCACAGAAGGATGCCTCCTCTCTGCTCAGGGTGCGAGTGGAAGAATGTGCAATCATACAAGGGCTATAAAACCAGTCCTGCTCATTAACAATCCCAGACAAGTCACTGTGGGCATTCCTTTGAACCCCAAATCTCTCCCCAACCTACTGGCATTCCTGTTTTTTGAAGAAGGAGGAGAATGAATCTCGATGTCCTCTGATAACAATCCACCCCATCTCTTTGCAGATGACATGGTACTGGATCTGGATGTAGGATCCTGGGTTAGGATCCCTGCACAACTCCTGGACCAGCCATGCTAGATGTCTGAGCCTCGGCTGAGTGACCTTTAGAGCAGAGGAAGACGGAGAGAGTGTGAGATGGGTCAGTCCACATCACCCACAAACATGCTACCTGGCTCACATAAGTGTCCTATAAATGTTAGCTTTTACTGCAAGTCATTTATCTGGAATTGATGTATACTCCATCCTGTTTATTTTTTAAAGATTTTTAAAATCTTATTTATTTATTTAAGATTGAGAGAGAGAAAAAGCACACAAGCAAAGAGGAGAGGCAGAGGGAGAAGAGGAAGCAGGCTCCCCATTGAGCAAGGAACCCCATGCAGGGCTGGATCCCAGGACCCTGAGATCATGACCTGAGCTGAAGGTAGAGGCTTAACCAGCTGAGCCACCCAGGCACCTTTTGTTCTTAAAAATTGGGTTAAGAAGATTCTTAAGAAATTGTTACCCATAGTAACTTGTTTTTGAGACCCTGTAGGAATTCACATTAGTGATTCTTTCTCAGCAAAATCCTCATCAGCTTTTAATAATCAAACCTACGCTCGAGTGGTTCCAGTCTCAAGAAATCACCTTTTCCCTGTCTTGTCCCCCTGCCTCAGTTCACACCTCTGTTCAGCGCCCAGATTCTCCTACACTGCATTAGAATTTAGGTCCATCCCTCCCATGTGCTGCAGGCTTCTCCTGGAAAATAAATAAATCCTGTCCCTCTTTGTGTGTTCATCTGGCTTCCTTTCCTCCAACAAATGCATCATTCAGGGTCCAGCAAAGACATGAAAACCCATGGTGGGTATTTCCCACAGAACAACTTAATGTGAGGGACCAGAAAATAATAAGCTTCAATAGACCAATGATGCTTCCCAGAAATAATGACCAGATGATACCCACAACAACCAATTATGATTGGGACTCTGAGAATGACAGGGAAGTGGTGAGACCCCAGAGCGCAGCATCATGAAGCCAGAAGATAGTCCTCAGACCTCGCAGAGGGGGCACTATGCAGCCCCAGGTTATATATCTAAGGAGCCACAGAAAGATTAATTCTGGAAGTGGGAAAGAAAAGGTAGAGAGGGGAGCTGCCCACTACTGCTCCCCCAAAAGCACAGCTCAACAGGAAGCCAGGATGAGGACCCGGGAAACCCAGCCCACAGTCCTACACCTCTACCAAAGAGCAGAGTAGAGGAGGGTTTCCTGGGAGCTGCGAGTCAGTCAACAGCCACCCCATCCATTAGTTTAGAGTCTCCTATGGTTTGTCTCCCTGGAGGGGAGAAGGGTGAGGGGACAGGATAACTGGGTGACGGACATGAAGGAGGCCACGTGCTGTCATGAGCACTGGGTGTTCTATGCAGCTAATCACTGACCTTTACCTCTGAAACTAATAATATACTATATGTTAATTAATTGAATTTAAATAAAATTAAATTAAAAAATAAATTAAAATAAGCCATCCCCTTAATAAGCTCTTCCCTAGCTTCAATTCTGGGCTGAGTCCTCTCAAGGTTGTGCTCACTGTCAGAATTCCTTTCTGTGACCTTTGCATTGGTCTCTTTTCCCCTTGAAAAAGTGAGTATAAAAAATAAAAATTAAAAAAAGAGAGAGGGGCGCCTGGGTGGCTCAGCGGGTTAAAGCCTCTGCCTCTGCCTTCAGCTCAGGTCATGATCCCAGGGTCCTGGGATCGAGGCCCGCATCGGGCTCTATGCTCAGCAGGGAGCCTGCTTCCCTTCCTCTCTTTCTGCCTGCCTCTCTGCCTACTTGTGATCTCTGTCAAATAAATAAAATAAATAAAAAATAATGGAAAACTGGAGGTTTAGGGGGAAACAGTATCTAGTAACAAAGGGTCAGTTTGGGCATCCATTGTACCTGGGATCTGATTCCATAGCTGCTCCTTACTGGCTGTGTGACCTAATCAAGGAATGAGACTTCTCTGAGCTTTGGTCTCATCCATCAATGGGATATTTCATTGCCTCCATGACACAGTTTTTTTGGTTTTTTGTTTGTTTGTTTGTTTGTTTTTTTGTTTTGTTTTGTGAGGACTAAATGTGTTCATCTCTCAAGATCAATGAATGATAACATTTTACTTATTATTTTGGCTCAAAAGACTAGAAAACTAGGCCCACAAAAGAATTTTAAATGACGTTCAAGTTCAGTTTGTAACAACCAACCTGGCTGGAAACTTCTGGCAGATGATAGAAAAATAAACCCTCAGCCTCTGTTGATGTTGCATGTCGCCCTGTGGACAGTCAAGGTGGGAAGGGCATCAGAATTAAGCACAAGCATCTCCATTCAGAGAACAATTTCCAGTGCTGTGTGTTTCCCCCTGCAAGGAGAAGACAAAAACGAACATAATACCAAAGTGCATTTTACAGACTAAGTGGACACCTGCCTTCCCAGCCCCACAGAACTAAGGGCTCTGAAGCAGAAACATTGCTTCTGATGTGGAAGTCACAGGATTGTGACTGGAGTAGCTGCCTTCTGAGAGGAACCCAGACATCGAATTGTCAGGTCTGACACATTGCATCCCGACAAGGAGCAAGGTAGGCACTGCCTTTTGTCCCCAAGATCGCTGAAGATGAAGTATTATCAAGGGCGATCGATAATTCTTGTCGAATGGAAGAGAATGGGAGGAGACAACCCCAATATTTTTATGGTTTATACATCAACCTTAAATTCATGCTACCATGTCTGCGGGGGAGGAAACAAAAAGCAGAGAAATGGAAGTAAAAATCAGATGTAAAACAGTCATGCTTAGCACTGGGTCAGCTCCTGTATATAGGTTATTTTAGGTAGTCCTTGTGATAACCCGGCAAGACCCATACTAGTATCCCCATTTTCTAGAAGACAGAACAGAATAAAAGAGATGAAGAATGGTCCCCAATGTTGCCCCATCCATCTCTTTTGGAACCCAGGGCGGGTACATTTTGTTCTGGTCTTGTCCTATATAGAATGCAACACATAACCCCATAAAAGTCCCTAGATTATTGGACCTTCATTGTTTTCTTCCTCCTCCACCTTGGAAGGCGATGACCCCTAAGGCCATTGCCAGTTCCAGAAGGCTTCCAACACATGCTGATCATTGAAAAAAATAAGCCATCAAGAGAAATGCAGAAAGCCAATGGCATGACCACTGCCAGTATAACCAACAAGCAAAGTTTTGCTAGCAGAGGCAGGTTTCATTTTTTTTCCCTCTCCTAAGTTATAGAAACCCTTGCATATGGTTGTCTTTATTTTAATGTGCATGAATAAAAGATATCCTTGTGAACTGATGTAGTCCACAGGCTTTGAGATCAAACAGTTTTCTACTCCAGGTGAAATGCGGGAATGACAGATAATGTTGTCAATATGCTATATTTTTGTTAGGTTGAACAAACATGACCGTAGCAATCATTTTCATCATATATATGTGTGAGCATTTGTGTGTGTGTGTGTAGGGGTGGGGGGGTGTATTTAAAGAATAAGATTTAAGGGGGGAAAATCAATAAATGCAGAATTTTCCATAAAACCTTCAGTGAGAAATATCCCTCCCTCTTGCTCATGTATATTAAAGTGAACAGAATTTGCTGACTTGCATAATGCAATCCAGAGTGATTACTGGAGGGGTCTGAGGTGATTAAATAACCACAGCATTTGGAGGTATCTGGAAATAAATATCCTCATTCTGGAGCCCATGCAGAGCCCGTAAGATGTAATGGAGGCATTCTTTGGGTATTGGAGGCTATACCTCGCTCCTTCTTTGCCAGAAAAGCAGCACAGATTTGTGGCTTGGGAACAAAGGGCTACAGTCTGTGTGTGGATAACATATGAAATGCAAAATGTGTTTATATCTAATGAGGCAACATGAGTGGGGAGGGAGGAATGGAAACTTTGGTGTCAGACAGATGATGTACTGAACTCTCAGCCTTGCGTAAATAATCCCTCTTGGAGGCTTAGATATACTCGTCTATGCAATGGGAGTATTGCCACCAGAATGGGTGCTCTTTAATTTATAGCTGTCATTGGGTGGCTCCGTCAGTTAAGCGCCGACTCTTGATTTCAGCACAGGTCACGATCTCAGGGTCGTGAGATCAAGCCCCACATCGGGCTCTGCACTGGGCATGGAACCTGCCTCAGATTCTCTCTCTCCCTCTGCTGCCCCCTCACCCTAAATAATAATAATAAATTATAGCTACCATTAATACATTAGTGTGGTGATGACAGCAACTTGTCTTTTCCTGAGTGCCTGCTGAATTCATTAATGATTTCCATCCTCGGGACAACCCCATGTTAGCAATTTTGTTGAGATTGAAAGGAAGATTCAGAAAAGGTAACCACTGGATTTACGGGATTTAAGGTCCAATCCATTGTAAGATGCGTCATTACTTTAGGTAGCAGGAAAAGAGACACATACCCTGGTAATTTTAAGAAACATTCTATTACAGGGGCGCCTGGGTGGCTCAGTGAGTTAAAGCCTCTGCCTTCAGTTCAGGTCATGGTCTTGGGGTCCTGGGATCGAGCCCCACATTGGGCTCTCTGCTCAGCAGGGAGCCTGCTTCCTCCTCTCTCTCTGCCTGCCTGTGATCTCTATGTGTCAAATGAATAAATAAATCTTTAAAAAAAAAAGAAACATTCTATTTCAGGTTAAAATATTTCGTAAAATGCCACCTTAGGATCAGTAACCTATGGTAAATTGTCTAAATCATGTAGCAAGTCACTGGCATGGCAGAGTCCAAGCACAAGATTATACCCACACAATGCTGGTTGCTGGTTCCAGTAGCTAGCACATGCCTACGCACTGAGGGATAGACAATGCTTTCTAGATATACTTTGTATCGCATGGTATATGATATCTCAAACTATGTATCTCACATGTGTGTGCATGTGCGTTTGCTCTGCAGGTCAGTTTCCATTTTGAGATCTTTCTAAAATAATCATGGAAGAGGAAATCACATATTTATATATGTTTTTGACCAAAATGAGCTCTGGAAATTTCTGGGAATTCTTTAGGGAATGAAGAGTAGAGATAAAGCAAGTCATTTTGTGTTGATGATGATGTTCCCGAAAAGATGATTTTTTCAGCACTGATATTGTGAAGTGTTCCCATTTCAGCATCCCTGAGGTGAAAGCCAGACCAGCAGTACCTATGTGAGGGAACCCTATTATCTGGCTGGTCAGGAGTTAGTTAGTATCTCTGCTTTATAAAACATTACACAGGGATAGAACTGGGCAAAGCAAAAATACCAATTGGCATTTGTCTAACTTCCCTGAGGTATATAAAATATCGGGATTGGAATGCCTGGGTACCTCAGTCAGTTAAGCCACTGCCTTTGGCTTGGGTCATGATCCCAGGGTCCTGGTATCAAGTCTGGCGTCAGGGTCCTTGCTCAGCAGGGAGCCTGCTTCTCTCTCTGCCTCTGCCTGCCGCTCTGCCTGCTTGTGATCTCTCTCTCTCTCTGATAAATAAATAAACAAACAAATAAATAATTAAAGATTTATTTATTTATTTATTTGACAGACAGAGATCACAGGTAGGCAGAGAGGCAGCCAGAGAGAGAGGAAGGGAAGCAGGCTCCCTGCTGAGCAGAGAGCCCGATGCAGGGTTCAATCCCAGGACCCTGGGATCATGACCTGAGCCAAAGGCAGAGGCTTTAACCCACTGAGCCACCCAGGCACCCCCAAACAAACAAACAAATAAATAAATAAATAAAATCTTTTTAAAAATAGAAATAAAAATAAAATATTGAGGCTGATTTGCTCCATTGGAATGAGATTAAGGCCAACTTCACAAAGCAATAAAGTTAATGTCCAGCTTGACCAGTTAGAAAGACTAAAACAATCAGGCTGATGAGATCATTCACATTGTAAATGTATAACACTTTTTACATGTTGATGGTTGTCTTGCCTTAAATATCCACAGAGCCCAGCTATCACGGTAGGACCCTCCACAGATGCTTACATTAATTCCGTACTATTAAATCTGAGCCCACTTTAGGCATAATAGTCCAGAGTCATTACCGGCACGCTATTGAGAGCTTCCACGTGAGTCAGCTTGGGTCTCTAGAAACTTCTGTGAAGTTCACGGTACTTGACCCCTTGTTTTATGGATGGAGAAAGGGAGCCTTAGAGGGGTCAGCAACTCCTTCCAAAGCCACGTGGAGAGAAGTAGCCCAGAAACCCTAGAGAAGCCTTTAATTATTTATAGTCAAATTTCAGAAAATCAGGAAAATGGACACTTTATGTTTTTTTTTCAAAATTACTAAAACACACCAATAACTATACTAAAAGGACCTCCCATGCACACAAGAGGTAAGGGGGAATGTTCTACCATTTGCAAAATGTATTCAGTAGGCCTGGCTTCATGTGTCTTTCCTACGATGCTGGGAGAGAGGGGAGAGGTAGAGCGAGGATTCCTCTCCCCCAGATGTCAGTTTACAAACATGGAAACTGAGGCCCAGAAGGGGCTACAGACTTATCTGGAGGCATGAGGGCAAGATACGGACACTCTCTGCGCCCAGGCGTCTTTGCTGTCCACCACCCCCACCACACACACACCTCCCCTTCCAGCTGGGAGAGCATGCACCAGAGCTCTTGACCATCTGGTTTTACAAGGGATGAGAATAAGGTTTCAGAAGACTTGACCAACTGCATCTCACTTCAGTGCAACCAGAGCTAAGAGGGAGATGCGGGGAATGGCAGAGAAGATGTTAACTCAAGGGGAGCTCGTGCTCTGAGAGGTCTAGGTAAGAGGGAGGGAGAGCTAACATGTCAAGAATTCCACTCTGCATCGAGGCCCTTGACTGACCCAGAAAGACTCAGTTCCCACTTTACCCCTGGGGTGGCTCTGGCCCTGGGAGCTTCCACGTCTGAATCAAACTCATGACCACGAAAGGCCGAGCTACTTCTTCCACTTCTTTGGGGGTGTTGCCACTTGCCTCTAACTGGGGCTGATCCCTTCTTCAGCCGTCAGAAAGAAGCCACCTCCTGGCCACACCACTGGCTTCTGGAAGGGGGGTGAGACAAAGTGTCTGGGCCTTGGTCTCTGTACCCCAGTGGAGCCTCACCAGGAAGGACTGGCTACCCCTGTGCCCGACGCACTCTCTCACCTAGATCCAGGCCCCAGCTTCCCTCAGGACACATCTCAAAATGTTTCAGCTTCTCTGGATGCTTGGCTACATTCCGGAGAGGGAGGCATTTAGGAAAAAGGAGACTTACGGATGAACTTAGCAAAGATACTTGGCAAGATCAGGCTTGGCTGGTGAGGTGGGTCTCAGTCTCTGGCTTCCTATTATCAGAGTTTTTATTTGCCTGTGAAAATGGTTATTTCTCCTTTTTTGTTTATTCTAAAATATGTGTCCAACAAATAAAATATGGAACATGAATAACATGTAGAGAGAGGAACCAGGCCCTGCCCCAGTCACACTCAGGACCCAGTAAGAACAGCAACAGAGAAAAATATCCCCCTTCCCCCGCTCCAGGAGACCCCTTTGGATTCTCAGCTCTAGCTGCCCTGAAATTCCATTCTAATGAGCCCAAGTGGACATTTTCCAGAAAAAAAAGAGGAGGCAGCAGGCCCAATCTGGCAAATTAATCAGAATCTTGTCATGTCCCTCCATCTCTCTGCCTTTCTCTCCCTCGCTTGATCTTTCTTGAAACTCCCTAAAATGCAGACCTGGTTTCAGGAGTCCAGGACTCTGTAAGGCATGATTTCCAGGAATCCCACACACTCAGCCTGGGCAGAGTTTCAACATCGGTCCCGTTCTCTCTTCATGGTGACCCAACGCTGGCTCTGATGTTGCCCCAGCAGCAGCGGGACGTGGTTATACTACTGAGCACTGAGCCCAGAACATAAACATCCCACTTTGGTCATTTTGGTTCCACTATGAAAGCGTTCATGTCCTGCTGTCTCCTTCCTGGTGAGTCAAAAAGTTCTTTTGTTCCATGGCATGGCCGCATTTGGCTTTGGGCTCTTCATCGCAGACACATGTGTCTTGCTGTAATCAAGGAGAAATAAAAATAAAACGAGCCTGCAAACATGGTTACTCATCTTTTTTTTCCTATTCTAAGACTTGTGAGCAATAAAATATGGAACATAAGCAAGAAGTAGAGAGAACATATCCAGGTCTCATGACCCAGTTCCTTTAGTCTGTGGGTGCATTTGCCTACCTTTCCCTCATGCATTAGGTTGCTTTTTTACTATTCATGAATGAGCTTATCTGTGTAAGCTGTGAGGTTCCACTGAAAAATAAATATATAATATAATATGACACAATATACTGTAGTATGATAAACTATACCATAATATAGTATAGTTAGTATAATATGTAATAAAGTATAATATAATATAGCATAATATAATATAGTATAGCATAATGCAATATAGTGTAATATAGTATAGTATAATGTAATGCAATATAACATAGTATAATACACTATAGTATGATAAAATATAACAGCATAGTATGATATGATGTAATATAGTATAGTACAATACAATATAGTATCATATAATATAGTATAGTATAACACAATATAGTATAATACAATATAATACAGTATGTATATAATGTAATACAGTAGAATATAATATAATATAATATGGTATCATTTAATATAATATAGTGCAGTATAATATAATACAGTATAATGTAGTTCAATATAATATAGTACAGTATAATATAACACAGTATAATGTTGTTCAGCAGAATAGAATAGAACAGAATATATAGAGACTGCTTGAGGTAGAAATTGGGGAAAGTAAAGGAAGATAATGAAGGAAACTCCCAAACGACTATCATTTCGGCCACACAGAGTTAAGCAGTGCATATGTGTTCTGAAACTCATCCTACCTATTTGTATAGTGAATATAATTGAATTTGAATAAGTGAATTGGCATACTGAGAGCATGGGTTTGGAAGGCAGACCTGCAATACAAATCTCAGTTCAACAGTCCGTGTGACCGGAAGCAATGAGCTCCCCTGTCTGAGCTGCTTTTTCTTCACCCATGAAACGGGAATAAGACCACCTCCTTCCTAGATTTAGGTGAGAACAAAATGAGATTAGTTTATGGAGAACACACTCAATGAGAGCTGTTATTATCCCTAGGTCTATCATGTTAAAGATGATGCAACTGTGATTATATTCTATAAATATATTGTATGTATACTTTTCCATTTAATGTTATAACAAGAGCATTTCTTAATGTCACTAAGAAATCGTTGCAATAAGTGTTCTTAAAAATTGAAGGGTCAGGGGTGGGAGGTTGGGGGAACAGGTGGTGGGTAATAGGGAGGGCACGTTTTGCATGGAGCACTGGGTGTTGTGCAAAAACAATGAATACTGTTACGCTGAAAAAATAAATTAATTAAAATAAAAATGAGGAAAAAAAAAGAAAAAAAAATAATAATTCTGAGTTCTGCAGAGTCTTCCATGAACTTCCTTTCCTACAATGTATCAGCCGCCCCTGAGTGCAATTAGTGGATTCCGATCTTTCCCTACCTGAAATGAAAGTGTGAGAAACCTGTTCATGCATCCTCTTCTCTTCGATATTTACAGTTTCTAGAGATGGATTCATGGGCTAGAAATGGGATCTTTATCTTAGATTGTATGAGGAATAAATAAAGTTGGTGATTTATATGGCCAATGCCCTCCCTCCCCCGATATATTGCATATTCCTATTCCCATAGTGATGGGTGAAAGACTTCCCTTCTCTGCAGAGCCCCTCCATCCACAGCTGTGGTTTTAATTTGCTTTGATTCCAGAAACTGGTCCCTCTGGGGTTTCTGGGGTGACTGATTTTACCCAGTAATGGCCAATCTCTTTGTTTAACTTAACCGGCCACATTAATCAAAATAGTTGCTCTGGCTTCGTAGCGCTGACTGTCTGAAACGACACTCCTCCTTCATCCACAACAATCAGTGGTTCACAAGGCAAGTTCATGCAAAAGTTGGCATTGCCTAAAAACACAGTCTGCCAAGAAAGACACCTTTGAAGGGCTCTCCGTGAGCCTGGGAATTCTCACGTGGTCGCTCGAACAGAGGCAAAACGTGGCAGGCTAACTCTGTGTACACTGCACCAATTTCTCTCCTGGTCATGCAGGGAGACTAGGATTCCCAGCCTCCTTGCAACCAGATCACGGCCACGTTCCTGAACTCTCGCCAGTGGGGACATGAACAGATGGGATGCTCTTCCCATAGTCTGGGGAGGTGATGAGGGAAGATCCATTCTCCCCCTCCTTTTCTCCCCTCCTCCTTCCCATCACTGTCTCTCCCCCACCACACACACACACACACACACACACACAGAACTGAAGAACTGAAACTGAGATCTTGGGATCGGTCCGCTGCAGCTGCTGGACTGACTTAACCCCATGGCTCACAGAGTGAAGGACTGATGTACATCTGAAGCTGTCACTGAAGGAATCACATCACATGGAGAGATCGTGTCTCCCAGTCTGGGGAGTCCTTGGAGAGAAGCAGCAAAAAAGACACAAAAGAAGGCAGTGTAGACTCTGGAAGCGTCTTGTGAAAATATTTGTGTTGACGTGAGGGTGTCTGGCTGGCCTTGCCGCAGCCGGAGTGGCTACATTCTTGCTCCTGCAGCCACCAGCCTGTCCACCCACCCCTCCTGCCCCAGGAGAGGACATGAATACACTCGGTGGAGGAACGAACGTGCTACTCACCGTCACCCCGCATCTGCAAAGTGGCCTCGGTGAAGGGAGACCATAGGCGTACTGAAACTATTCCAAAAATCCACGTGGATCTCAACCTGCCACTTTGCAAGTGGGGCCATGGGGACACCGCACAGGCAAGAGACTGTCCCTAAGTCACAGGTTTAATGACACTAGGATGCGATACCTCTTCTGTCTCCAGAAGCACAGCTCAAATAAATAAATAAATAAATAAATAAATAACGTATGAGAAACTGCCTGTCGTCATCCAATTTGACAAGAGTCTTATTTACTAGGACTTTGTCAGAGGGTTCGACAATGACCAGTCCAGATGCATCATGTGTACTGAGCCCTTTCCCACTCATCTGCCCATTGACAAAGGCAGGTCACGTGCAGAGTCCTATACCTTCTGCCCAGGAGATGGCAGGGCATGGCCTCACTCCACCCTGCATATGTGGGAGATGCTCCCAGTTGTGTTTCATGCCTTCCTGGGCTGTGTTTCTTGTGGCTCATTCAAAACAATGGCTACATTCATGGTCCGTGGACTTAGCTGCTATGCTTGGTCTGAGCATCACGAGGCAACAGTGGAGAAGAGCTGTGTCAAACTGTGGCCAACATTAAAAAGCTGGGCAGACCCCTGGTGCTCCAGCTCAGGTGGATGGGTCCTTTTCCTGACCTTTCCTGCACAGGAAGGTGGAGCTGGCCAGAGAGAGGCCCACCATGGCTGAAGACCAAACCCTTAAGTTCAAGGGGCTGAGACTTTAGCTGGAGTCAATATTTAAACAGGAGGAAAAATGATCCCAGTGAATGCTAGAAGGAATGTGTGAGGAATCTCATGGGTTAGACTTGATCTCTAAGGGGTTGTTCTGCTGGAATATCCAGGAGGTGCATTCAGTTGTGCTCAGACACGCACACAGGATTAACCATCACAGTGTTGGCTGTGGTTGCAAAGGACCAGAAGGAACCTAAACGCCCAACATTGGGGACCAGTTACATGAAGGAGTTTGGTGCATTTGTTGTGCTGCTCCTGTCACAGGGAGGGAGGGAGATACACCCGGCTACCCTACATGCAGAGACATTCTGATACACACCTGCAGAGACACACAGTTACCCTTCTCTGTGACATCGCCAGGTGCATGGAGAGCAACAATTCCTGTGCAAAAGTGAAACAGAGGTGCTCCTCATATTTGATTCTGTTTGCAGAGGCTATCTCTGGAAAGTTGTATGAAAACTGGCTCTAGGGGTTTCCCTTGGGAGAACTTCTGTGCAACTGGGGTCAGCTGTGGGAGGAATGTATCATTCTCACAATGCACATTTTCTCATTGAAATCCAAATTTTACGGTGGATTCATTACTATTTTCAAACAATATTACCGAAAACGTCAGTGGGGAAAGAAAAAGATATCAAACAAACACAAACTGAAGGCAGCTACGGGCTTACACTACTGAGGTCAGAGTGCCTGCTGCATGACTGGCTTGTCCTGTTGCCTCTCCTCACCTCGGTTTGCTCTTCTGTAAAATGGGCATGGTAACAAGTCAGGGGTGAGCAACAAGGAGATCTGTGTGCAGGAAGTGTGCCTGAGGACCCGGCGCCTACTGGCGGTGGTGACAGAGAAGGTGAAGACCTAAGTGCCTGCTGCGGCTGCAGGAGGGGAAGGAAGACAAAAATGCAAGCACGGAAAGACCTACACTTCTGAGTCAAAGTAGATTCTTGCGAGGCAAGACACCAGCTCCACCAACAGTTTGAAGTTAGGCCCATGGATTGCAATGTTTCGTCTCCTGGAAAATGATGCTAATGGCACTCAGTTAGAGGTTGCTCTGGGGGTTCCTGAGATCCTGGATCTCTAGAAGTCCAGCACCCAGTGGGTGCATAGCCTCAGTCCCCTGTGCCTCTTCTCACCTGACCTCACATCCCCACAGGTAACTTGTCTTGATTCGGGGATAAGAAGGAAACGATGATAGAACTGTTCTCAGTGGAGCAGACTAGCTCCAGACAGTGTTCCTTCCCTAGAGGTCACTGGGCACGGGAAGTGGATTTTGGAAGCCAGGGGTGCTCAAACCTGAGCAGGCAGCCGAGCTGTGTGGAGGGCTTAATTCAGCACAGGTAACTGGCCCTGCCCTTAGAGCTTCTGTTGTGGCCAGCTTGGAAAGGTCCCAAGAAATTGATTTGCTAACAAGTTGATGGTGGCCCTGAAGCTCCTGGGACCTTACTTTGAGAACCACTGGTGCAGGGGAGCTAACTGTAAAAGGCAGTATGTGTGTAAAGAGCTGTAGGATGTCTGCCAGTTTACTTTTTTCTCTCTCACTTAAAAATTCTGTATGCATTCAGGGAAATACAAATCAAAACCACAATGAGATATCACCTCACACCAGTCAGAATGGCTAAAATTAACAAGTCAGGAAATGACAGATGCTGGCGAGGTTGCGGAGAAAGGGGAACCCTCCTACACTGTTGGTGGGAATGCAAGCTGGTATAGCCACTCTGGAAAACAGCATGGAAGTTCCTCAAAATGTTGAAAATAGAACTACCCTATGACCCAGCAATTGCACTACTGGGTATTTACCCTAAAGATACAAACGTAGTGATCCGAAGGGGCACATGCACCCGAATGTTTATAGCAGCAATGTCTACAATAGCCAAACTATGGAAAGAACCTAGATGTCCATCCACAGATGAATGGATAAAGAAGATGTGGTATATATACACAATGGAATACTATGCAGCCATCAAAAGAAATGAAATCTTGCCATTTGCGATGACCTGGATGGAACTAGAGGGTATCATGCTTAGTGAAATAAGTCAATCGGAGAAAGACAACTATCATATGATCTCCCTGATATGAGGACGTGAAGATGCAACATGGGGGGTTAGGAGGATAGAAGAAGAATAAATGAAACAAGATGGGATTGGGAGGGAGACAAACCATAAGTGACTCTTAATCTCACAAAACAAACTGGGGGTTGCTGGGGGGAGGTGGGGTTGGGAGAGGGGGAGGGGGTTAAGGACATTGGGGAGGGTATGTGCTATGGTGAGTGTTGTGAAGTGTGTAAACCTGGTGATTCACAGACCTGTACCCCTGGGGATAAAAATACATTATATGTTTATAAAAAAATAAGAAATAAATTTAAAAAAATTAAAAGTTCTGTATGCATTAAGTTCAAGAAATTTGCTTCTATCAGATTCGTTGTTTTGTTCTAAACTGTATCCACAAAAGCCATGCACAGGTGTCAGAAGGAGTTCTGGGATCCGTAAGACAGGGAGGGCAGCTCTGGCTTCCCCATCCAGCTGAACTGGAGAACAGCTTCTATTTCATATATTGGACTGATGTATGCTATGATCTGAATGTTTGTGTCCCCGCATAACCCACTGTGGGGTATTAGGAACAGGAGTCTTTGGGGGTGATTAGGTCATGAAGGATTAGTGCCTTGTAAGAGAGACCCCTCAGAGCTCCCTCTCCTTTCTGCTAAGTAAGATTACAAGAAGTCTGGGACCAGAAGAGGGTTCCCCACCCAACCATGCTGGACCCCGATCTCAGCCTTCAGCCTCCAGCACTGTGAGAAATACATTTCTGTGGTTTGTAAGTAATCCAGTCTATGGTATTTTTGTTATGGCAACAGGACAGACTAAAGATAAGGTAACGATTGGTTTGAAGGGAAAGTTCTTTTTAAAGATGAAAGCAAATGCACAAACCAAAGTACTTTGGAAACTGTTGGTTCAGATTACAACAAAGGTGACGTTTGACTTTCAGAGCACATGATCCAGCCTCCAGGAGCATGGATATCCATGTTACTACTTTCCTTTAAAAAAAAAAAATGTATTTATTTATGTAAGAGACAGACAGGGATCATGAGTGTGTGGAGGGGCAGAGAGAGAGGGACAAAAAGACCCCCCACTAAGAAAAGAGCCCAATGCAGGGCTTCATCCCAGGAACCCCAGATCATGACTTGAACTGAAGTCAGATGCTTAACACACTATGCCACACAGGCGCCCCATCTATCTTACTACTTTCAAAAAGAAGTCCAAGAACCAGAGTACAGCTGACTCATGCGAGTCTCTGTGATCCTGAGGGTCCTGGACCAGGCAGGTGATGGGCACTCAGTGCCTCTGGGTGGACTGGCTTCATAGGATATCACTGAGGCAGTCCCACAGGGCTCTCCGCACTGAGACAGCCCCAGATTTGGTTTAACGCTCTGAATGCTCTCTGGAGATTCTTAACAAGTTACCCCTGACCTTGCATTTTGTAAGGAAAGTCCAATGAGCACTGAAGCTTGTGGCCATGAAAGGGAGGGGCACACACTATGGGAGTCCACCCTTCCTGCCATTCCATTGGCATACAGTGCTCACAACGTGGGTAGACCCCCTCGGCATGGGAGTTCAGAGAGACTCAATGTCGCACAAGATAAAGGTGTCCTGTCATGACTAAGGAGGAAGGTGGAGGGGCACTCACAACCCCAAGGACCTAAGTTGACCATTCAAATCAGAACATGCCTCAAGTGCAGGACGAACGTAGTGGTGTTCTAAGAAGCCCCAGCCGTCAAGGAGCCCTCCTGTGGCCTTTTTCACTCAGGGGCTTCCCGGTGCTGCAAAGAAGGACACAGAAGGAGAGAAGATGGAGATCTGACAGTGCCTTCTCCTTTCCACCTGTCCTTACCCATCAGGACGCTGAAGGTAGAAAACTTGGTAAGATGCGCAGGTATCAAGGTGCAAGGTAAAAATAGACGTGTTTTTTGTGTGCAGTGTTTCCACTGTTCTGGGAAGAAGAAAATGCATATGCACAGAGAAGCTACAAAATATACATTGTGTGATTTTTGGTGATTCTACGTAAGAGTTAAATGCAATACATTTAAAAGGATCATTGTACAACAGAACAATAAATAGTAAAATCTATGCTAATAATTCAAAGGTTTAACTTTGATTTACTTAAAATGACAATAAAAATAAAAACCACCCTGCCAAGTCAGGAAAGGTTCTCCTGGAGCAAAGAAAATGCCTTATGTTTTACTGTCTTGGATGACACAGTCTCCTGTTTTTTGAGTAAGGGGACCTGCAGTTTTATTTTGCACTGGAACTTGCAAATTACAGAGCTGGTCTTGCCTCTGGGTCTACGCACTCTCAGAGGTAAGAGAGCAAAGGGAGAGTTCTTTAGTTTTCAGCCCCCAGATTCCCCCTCAGGAAGTTAGGTCAATTTTCCAGCATGGTACCAGACTTCCAGGGATCAGCCTTGGAGAGGAAAGAGTAGGAATAAGCTTATTGCTGGAATTATTAAAACTCACTCTATTAGTAAATAGGGACTAGATCTGGGGTACCATGAACTAGAAGTGTCATCACCGTACAGTGGTGCAGGTTATGTACTGCACAACTCAAATGCATCATGAATATTCTTACTCCTGGAATTATACATTCACATAGCTGTACATGCTGGCCCTGAGAGTTGGCATATCTGAGTGGACTCCTGAGTTTTGGCCTGCCCACCAAATCCCTTTCCCTCTTCCTGCCATTCTCTCTGAGATTTGGAGACTGGTTCTCATATTCCCTGTCCAAAACCCTGGTTCCATGCCAGAGCTATTCCATCTCTTACCCACAGACTGATGGCCCGAGTTCCTGCTTAGCTCTTCATGTGCTCTCCAAAAGAACAGTTTCTATATGAATGAACTACTTGGAACCAGCTTCTAATGCCATATAGCAACTCTCATCACCTAGATCTGTCCCCCACCCACCAGCTTAATAACTTAGGAGATGGATTCCATCTTCACCAAGACCTTGAGCCCTCTGTAGCTTAGTCTTTGTCACCCACAGGAGAACCTCACTTTCAGAATCTTTACTGGGAAAGCCCTGTACCCTGAACACAGGCTACGACGCTTCTGCTTCTTGTGTTTCCCTTCCTTATGCTCCATCCAGCCTCAGCCCTTGAGCCAGCAAGATCCTCCCACATACCTGTCTGCCTTAATGAAGGACCTCTCGCATGAACATCCCTAGTTCCCAGAATTCCAATCCTATCCTCGAGCCTGTTCCTGTATCTTGGGTCTCTGAACCAGCCAGTATCCATCCCTCCTGATTCCTCTGGATTTTATGGTTTATGAGCCCATGAGAAGTTTATGTGAATCTCATATTTCTCTGTGAGAGTGAGTCAAACTTTGTTGCACATCAGGTTTGCCTGTAGAGTTGTTAAAAATGCCCATGCCCGGGATATTCTAAATCGGTGTTTCCCCAGGGGGTCAGTGTGAGATGACAATAAGACACATCAACTATGGCATCGGAAGGACTGAGTTTGACTTTATCCTGGCTCGGCCACATGGGATCGGTATAATCTCAGGAGATGTACTTATTCTCTCTCTGACTCCGTTTCCTCATATAAAATGGGAACAAGAGCTTCAGCACGTATCTTTCTTGAGGGGCGGGAAAATGAAACCAGCTGATACATATAAATGAGGAGACCACCGCCTGGCCCATGGTGAGCATTCAATGAAATGGGAATCGCATTGTTCCTATTACCCATAGGACTGCGGATTTTACTTTAGCCTCCACTTCGGTTTTCAGAATCTGACATTGCTTAATGAAGAACCACTTTACCTTGGTCTTGGCCAAAAATATGCAGCCCCGACCCTGGCTCACTGGGTCACAGCCAGGCCTTCTTCATCACCTTAAGGATCTCTGGCTTTAGTTTTCTACTGCTTTCCTCCCGTATATCACAAGGGAAAAAAATGTCATGATTCAAAATGAAATGAAACCTCCTGATCTTTCCTTAAGTCCTCCTCAGTGCTCCTCTGTATTTATGTGCTCCTAGAATTCTTAATTCAGCACATTTTATCCTAACTACTAGTTACTTTTCGGGCTCTTGCTTAGGCACAAAACCTGCAATTTATTTTTCCTCTAACATGAAGCCCTAACATGATGCATACAGTAGATGCTCAATAAATTATATTTCTGCCAAAATATATACACGCTGTCTCTTAGAATCTGACTTCAAACATGCATAGAAAATTCTGATTTGGCTCCTTTCATTGGAGACATGATTCTAACCCCTTTTTACCACAGTCTTCATTTGTTCTCCTGCCCCTGGTTTTCATGTGAAATGAAAAGTGAGTGCAAAATGTGGTATGGAATGAAAGCCAAGCCAAAACTTGAGCCCCATGGATGAACTTCAAACAGGGACTTAAACATGCAAAATAAGAACCAGCTTTGCCAGGACAGGGTAGAAGAAGCTAGGCACTTGGTGACTTTCTCAGATGTTCTGGAAATATACTTTGATTTCATATATTTTGAATTAAATTGATTGAAATTCAATGCTAAAGCCAACATACCACATTTCCTTTGGTCAGAAGTGAAGTGTGAAAATAGTGTTTTGAATTCTCGGTTGGATGCACAGCTCTGGGTTTGAAGTGTGACAGAGTGTGGAGGTTTTGAGTTACTGGAAGTTTCAACATTCCACTGGCCCAGTCTTCCAAAAGAATTAGGGAAATTGAAAACACGGAATTGTTGAGTGCTGGGATATCAGAAGAGCATCGGTGAGGATTCCCCTCAGCTCTGTGGGTCATCTTAGAGCTACAGTCATACCTATTGTGACGGCCACAGAATATCGGCCAAGTTGTTTATGGAACAGACAGCAGCATCTGGGTGACCCTCATGTCCTAGGAATTCCAGCCAGTGGAGACAGGGGAATGTGCTCCCTTTCCAGTGCTGAGAGAAATATAATTAGGAAAATCCATGCATGCTTAGAATACAGCAGACTTAGAGCTGGGAATGATAAACAGAGTAGAGACTCCTGAAGGCAAGAAACCTCTCTCCCTTGTCAGAGCCAACCTTTGCCATGTACAGGTTCTGAATTTTCTGAATTCTGATATTTGTAAGTAGATGGCAGTAGGTCATTACATTCAGTTTCTGCTTTGTGTTCAGCAACACACTTGAAGCCTTGTTGCATACTGTAGTCAGAAGCCACCTCTGACCTCCTAACAAGAAAACAAGAATAGCTGGAAATTAAGTAATATTTTTCTAAATATTTATGGGTCGAAGAAGAAAGAACAAGAAAAAAATTAGAATATCATAGTAAATAAAAGACAAATATGCATACGTTAGTTTGTGGGAAGAGAAATTCCCAGGTTTTAGAAATAAAAAGGGAACTGAAAGCCAGATATAAGCTAGAGCTGAAATTTTGGTGGCCTACAGGGGTTGGTCCTACGTATAGATTTTACAGGCTAGAAATGTAATGTCCACATTGAAGCAAGAGACTGGGGAACTCAAAAGATCCCTTAAAATAAGTGTGTTTGATCTAATTAAAACTACAATAGGAGACTACAACAACCATAAGAAAGGGGACTCATGATTAAAGAATGATAGGATTAAAAAAATACATAGGATTTCTAGAAATAAAAATCAATTATTAAAACTACACCAAATGGTTATCTTTTGGCTTTCGGTAATGGTAGAAGAGCTCAGAATCACAATGATGAAATCTGAAAGCAAAGAAACAAATAAATAAATATTTGAAGGCACTGGAGAGTAACCAGAAGCAGGCAAAACCTGAAGGGCAAGTCTAGTCTTGAACTGGGTGAAATTTGTGTGTGCTGTGGTTTTTTACCCAAGAATGTTCTCCAGCTGGTGCAGCAGGAGCAGGAGAAAGCCTCGTCTTGCTGTCTTCATGTGTGTGAGGGGAGACTTTAGGACAGCAAGCATGGCTAAATAATGATGGGGGTAGATACTGAAAAGCAGGGAGAAGTAGAGGGTGTGAGTCCTCAGCGAACCTGCTGAAATCCATGGCTAACTGCTGAGCTATTCACAGCTGGGAGATGCCACAGGATCTGGCAAAGCAAAAACACACCAGAAATCCAGTGGAACTGAGGGGACATCTGAGAAGATGCTTCTCAGAGGGGAAAAATTTGGAGTTATATTCTAGCCAAATTACTGCTTGCTGGAAAAGAGAGTAATACTCCTAAAAGGAATGTAACTAAATCTACTACCTGTACAATGTGTCACTTACATTGTTTGAGATACAACCAAGGATTATTAGTTAGGCAACAGGAAATTATGACCATAGTCAAGAAAGACACACACACACACACACACACACCCCAAAACAGTTGATATAAACTGTCTCTGCGTTGATCCAGGTTATTAAATCAACTAACCCACATTGTAAACATTGACATGTTGTTAAGGTCCTATATGCCACATTGCAGTTTTGAGTTTCTTTTCAGAACAGTTGTATCCATTTAGAAGAATTAACACTTTGTGGCTTTTATTTTTTCTTAGCAATCTTCCAAAGAACAAAGCCCCTTAAAGACTAAAACTCAGTCTATCTTGCAATTAGCACATGGATCCATTGGAGTAATATAAATTAAAGATACACGGTAATATCTTAGTGATCTTATTTTTCTTCTACCTAAAATATTTTTCTTTTTCATCATCCTAAGGACTACTTCATCATTACTTACTAATTATTACCAATAATGTGAAAAATTCTAAAATAATATGAAAATAAAAATGATAGACCAGTCCTGAGGGTCATAATAATGAAATAAATTATTACTGTCATTATCATATTTCAGTATCAATAACTCCATTAAATAGAAATCAATGTATTAATTAGAAATACATAAATAAATAAAAGACAGAGATATCCAGATTGGACATAAAAGCATGACACACTATACATTGTCTAGAAGATGTACTTTAAATACAAAGACACATATAGGATGAGTAAAAGAATTGAAAAGCAAATACCATTAAAATAACAAGTGTAAGAAAAGTACAATAGCTGTGTTAATATCAGACAAAATAGATTCCCAAGCCAGTAGTTTTATCTGAAAAAAAAAAAAAAAGATAAGCATTTGAAAACAAGAGTCAATTCATTAGGAAGACAAAAATCTAATCAATGCCTTATAACGTAAATTCAAAATACAGGAATTACAGAATAACTAGATAAAATATTTGTAAGAATAAAGATGATCTTAATAAAAATATCAATCACATTGACCTGATCAACATTTTAAAAATATTATACCCAAAACTGCAGATATTATATTTTCTTACAGTGTACATGGACTATGTACCAAGATAGATCATATACTGGGCTAAAAAAACAAGTCTAAATTAATTCAAAATAATAGTAATCCATATGGAATATATTCAAATACAATTAGATGTCAATATTGAAGGTATTCAGCAAAGCCCCAAATAGCTAGAAATTAAATAATGCATTTCTAAATATCTATGGGTCAAAGAAGAAAATATATTTAACTGAATGGTAATAAAAACAAAATCTAGCAAAATTTATGGGATGCAACTAAAGCAATGTATAGATAGAAAATTATAGTTTTAAATGTTTATATTACATTATTATATATGATTTAAATATTTATATATAATTGAAATGTTTTTCTTACCTTACTTATACTAAATTGTGGAAGAAAAATCTACAATCTATGATCTAGGTTTCCATCAGAAGAAATTGAAGAGAAAGAATAAATTAAATGCAAAATAAACAAAAAAATAAAATACAGATAAAAGTAAAAATTAATAAATTAGAGAAAGGATATCAAATAAAATTAATGAAGACAAATAAAATGAATGATAAAATCAATAAACTCCTAGCAAAACTGATCCAAAAAATGAAAGAGAGGAAAAGACCAATTAGCCATATCAAGGATGGGGGAAAGGATATTACTAGGTATCCTAGAGATTTTAAAGGCTATTAAGAAAATATGATGGATAATTTAGACAGGTAATAGCATTTGGATAAATTTTGGCAGAATTGAAAATATGAATATATCTGTCAAGAAAAACAAAACAAAAAAAAACCAATGTTCTTCCCAAAAAGAAAACTCCAGGAACAGATAGTTTCACTCTTGAGTTCTGTAAAACACTTGATGATGAAGTGATGTCAAACTCATATTAACACTTACAGTAAATATAAGAACAAAGACCACCTCCAGCTTGTGTTATAAGACTGGCAAAACCTAGATACCAAAGCAACAATATTAAAATTATCAAAGCAACAATATTAAAACAACATCATACACCAATATTTATATGTAGCATAATTTTTTAAACATTAGCAAAATATCAGTAGGTTTAATCTAATCCTATATTAAAAAAATCATAAGCATCCTGACTAAATCCCAGGAGTGAATAGTTTAACATTTGAAAATCAGTCATAGGTAGAAAATGCACCTGATAAAATTGAGCACCATTTATTATAAAATCTCTCCACAAGATAGGTATACTAGAGAACCCCCTTGACCAGATAAAGGAT
The DNA here is from genome assembly GCF_922984935.1 of Meles meles. Taxonomy (NCBI): domain Eukaryota; kingdom Metazoa; phylum Chordata; class Mammalia; order Carnivora; family Mustelidae; genus Meles; species Meles meles. The sequence continues at coordinate 144,499,434 of NC_060071.1, read as the reverse complement.
TGGTTGGAAAACCTGTGACTAACATCAGACTAAATGGAAAAACACTGATATTTTTTTCCCTTAACATGAGCAACAAGGAAAAGATGTTCCTTTATCAAACTCAACACCCAAAAAAACAAATAATCTAGTCAAGAAATGGGCAGAAGACATGAACAGACATTTCTCCAAAGAAGATATACAAATGGCCAACAGACACATGAAAAAACGCTCCACATCCCTTGGCATCAGGGAAATGGAAATCAAAACCACAATGAGACAGCACCTCACACCTGTCACAATGGCTAAAATTAACAAAACAGGAAACAACAAATAAATGTTGGTGAGGATGCAGAGAATGAGGAATCCTCTGACAATTTTGGTGGGAATGGAAGCTGGTGTAGCCATTCTGGAAAACAGTATGGAAGTTCCTCAATAAGTTAAAAGTAGGGACCCCTGGATGGCTCAGTCAGTTAAGCATCTGCCTTCAGCTCAGGTCATAATCCCAGGGTCCTGAGATTGAGCCCCATGTTGGGCTTTCTGCTCAGTGAGGATCCTGCTTCTCTCTTTCTCTTTCTCTCTCTCTCTCTGCCTGCTGCTCCCACTCTTTGTTCTTTCCTTCTCTCTCCCTCTTTCTGTTTTTCACTCTCTCTCTCTCCCTTATCATATAAATTATAAAAAATATTTTTAAAAAAAGGTTAAAAATATAGCTACCCTATGACCCAGCAATTGCACTACTAGGTATCTATCCCCAAAAAACAAATGTGATGACCTGAAGTGACCCTTGCATCCCAATGTTCATAGCAGCAATATCCACAATAATCAAACTGTGGAAGAGTCAAGATATCCATCCGCAGATGAATGGATAAAGAAGGTGTGGTACACACACACACACACACACTGGAATATTACTCAGCCATCAGAAAGGATGAATACATGAATACTTACCATTTATATTGAGGTAGATGGAAATGGAGGGTATTATGCTTAATGAAATAAGTAAATCAGAGAAAGACAATTATCATACAATTTCACCCATATGTGGAATATAAGAAACAGTACAGAGGATCATAGGAGAAGGGAGGGAAAACTGAATGGGAAGTCATCAGAGAGGGAGAAAAGCCATGAGAGACTCTAAAGTGTAGGAAATAAACAGAGGGTTACTGGAGAGGAGGTGGGTGGAGGAATGGGGCAACTGGGTGATGGGCATTAAGAGGGGCATGTGATGCAATGAGCACTGGGAGTTATTCGCACCTGATACATTATTGAGCACTACATCTGAAACTAATGGTGTGTTGGTTAATTAAATTTAAATTAAAAAAAAAAAAGACACATATGTCCCTGGTCAGGTAAACAAGACAAAATAAATAAAAGACAAACTTTGGGAGGAAAAAAGTAGCATTGTCTCTTTTTTTTTCAGACAACTTGTTTATTTAGAAAATATCCAGTAATCTTTCATGTAAACAAGCAAAGTATTTAGAACTAATAAAGTTTCAGAATATAAAATCAATATACAATAATAAACTTTATATAGAATGGAGAATAAAATTTTAAATTTAATTTAAAAACATTAAATATTGAATAAGAAATTTAGCAAAAGATGTGCAAATCCTATATGCTAATATCTACAATAATCTCTGAGAGAAATTAAAAAGACCTGAACACAATACAGCAATATACCATGTTCATGGATCAAAGTCTCAATATTATTAAGATATTAATTCTATCTAAATTAATACATAGATTCAACACTATTTTAATCCCATTTAATTACATATTATTAATAGTTATATATAATTTTATTATATATAATTATATATAGTCATAAATAAAATTTATGATTATTTTAATCATAAAACTAGCTAGAAAAAAGATAAATGAAAGCAAAAAAAAATCTAGAAGAAACTGACAAGCAAGTTATGTGGGAATGCGAAGAAGCTAAAATGACTGAAGCAAACTTGAGAAACAGAACCGAGGTGAAGGAGGACTTGCCATAGGGGACTTCAGGTCTGACTATCCAGCTACATTCAACAAGACTCTGGTGTTGACATAAGAATAAGCAAATAAATCAGTAAAACAGAGTACGAGATTGAGAAAAAGACCCATTTTTCTATGGTTTGTTAGTGTTTCACCAAAAATGTAAAAGGGATTAAATAAGGAATGTTGTATTTTCAACAAACTGGATATTCACATGGGAACAAAAATGAACCTCACCTCTTACCTGATACTATGCAAAAAAGTAATAACTTTAACATAAAAGCTAAAACTATAAGAACTTTTAGACAGGAAAACATAGGAGAATACCTTTATGATCTGAAGGTAGGTAATGTTTTCTTAGCACAAAGAATGCCTGGGGGATGGACACTGGGGAGGGCATGCGCTGTGGTGAGTGCTGTGAATTGTGTAAGACTGATGAATCACAGACGGATGCTCCTGAAGCAAATAATACATTATATGTTAATAAAAAAATACACTTCATTAAAGTAAAAAATTCTGCTTATCCAGACGCATTTATAAAAGAAATAAGGAAGTTTGCAAAACACCTATCTAACAGTGGACTTTTTTTTTTTTAATTTCATTTATTCATTTGACAGAGATCACAACTAGGCAGAGAGGCAGGCAGAGAGAGAGGGGGAAGCAGGCTCGCTGCCGAACAGAGAACCCGATGCAGGGCTCGATCCCAGGACCCTGAGACCATGACCTAAGCCAAAGGCAGAGGCTTAACAAACTGAGCCACTCAGGCACCCCAACAGTAGACTTTTGTTTTCAGAATACAAGAATAAAGAATTCCTACAACTCAACAACAAAAGGAAAAACAAGCTGGGTTTTAAAATGAGCAAGATAGGTACACTTCACCAGGGGAGACAGAAGAATTGCCAGTAAGCACCTGAAAATTTCTCCACAGCATTTGTCATCAGCAAAATGCAATGAAAACTACAGCAAGGCGCCACCCCATACCCTCTAGAAAAGCTAACTAATAATGATCATTAAAGTCAAATGTTGTGATTATGTGGCGCATACATCTCTTATATTGTTAGTGAAAGTATAAAATGGCACTACCCCTTTAGAAAAGTTTGGTAGTTTACATTAATTTAATTGTAGACCAACCCTTTGACCGTATACTTCTAGTCTTTGCTATTTGCCCAGTAGAAATAAAGATACATGCATTCAAAAAAATCTGCACAAAAATGTCCCTAACAACTGTCTTCATAACAGCAAAAAAGTGGAAACAACCCAAATGAACAACAGGTAAGTGAATCAGAAAGTAAGAATACAAAGATCTCACTCAGCAATAAAACTGAATGAAGCCAAGAATATAAATGAATTAATAGATTCAGGAACATAAGTGATAAATCCAAGAACATAAATTATAAATATTATAAATAAATTATAATAAAATCAAGTAATTATGTTAAATTAATTCTGATAAATTCATAAATAAATATTGATAAATCCAAGAACATAAATGAATCTCACAGACATTATGTTGAGTGAAAAAAGCTGCCCACAAAACAACACACTTTATGATTCCATTTGTACGAAACTCCAGGACAGGCAAAACTCACCTCTGGTGAATAATCGAAAGAGGGACTGCCTCTAGCTTGAACCAAGAAGGGAGAATTTACTAGGAAGGAACACAGGGAACATTCTGAGAAGATGGAAGTGTTCTATCCTTGATAGTGGTGTGGTTTACAGGGGTGCATTCATTTGTCCAAACACCTCAATTTGGGCACTTTAGATTTGTTCTTTTCAAAATATGTAAACTGTATGTGAAAAAAGTTGTAAATACATTTTGAACTTTAGTTAGTCTTTTGCTTTTAACAGTGGTATGGCTAAGCAATTCTGAAATTGCTTTCTGTGTATTGTAGACTAGAGTTGATGAGTAAACACAGTGCATATAATAGGATACAGATTTTCCACTGATGGAAAAGGAGATACAAATCGGGGAAGAAGGAAAATGGACTCTAATCTATGTTGCATTTGCTTGGAATTACAGCATCAACATTGTGATTTTTTTTATTTTTTTATTTTTTAGAGATTGATTTATTCATTTACTAGACAAAGGGAGGGAGCACAAGCAGGAGGGACAGAGAGAGAAGGGGAGAGAATCTCAAACATCATAATGCTGAGCTCAGAGCTGGACAAGAGATTCGATCTCATGACCCTGAGATCATGACCTGAGCTAAAATTAAGAGTTGGATACTTCACTGACTGAGCCACCCAGGCACCCTATCAACACAGTGATTTTTTAAAATTGGGATGAAGACAAAAGAAATAGAGATACCTACATAAGTCATGTGTGTATACATAGTTATTTTATTTATATATATATATATATACACACACACAAATATATATAAATTATATGTATAATTTATATATATATATTATAGGTACATATAAGTTATATAAAGAATCCATATAGGCAAATACACACACACACACACACACACACACACACATATATATAACCTGCATTACACATAAACATAGACACATTTATTTAAAAAAAAAAAAAACCTCCAAATATATAAAACTTAAAGGCAGATTAGACAGCTGAAGAGCGGGTCAACTGGGAGACTGGCCTGAAAGCTTCAGTGTGAAAAAGAGATGGAAATTATGAGCCAAAGATTCAGACTCATAGACTATAGAATTAGAAGGTTCAACAAATATTTAAGAGAATTTCCAGAGGGAGAGAATAGACAGAATTATCAAAATAATAATAATAATAATAAAAGAACAGATGAAAATGACTCAAATCTAGTAAAAATATGATTCCTCGGTATAAGGGAGAACTTTGAATCTTGAATAAGATAACCAATAAACCCATAGCTACACAGCTTTGCAAGAAAAGGAAATGTGGACTTTAGATAAGGAATGCTAATTACATCAGACAAAAAAGGAAGGAGAAAAAGAAGAGAAACAGAGGATGCCTGGGTGGCTAGGTTAGCTCAGCATGGGGGGCTAGGTTAGTTCAGCATGGGGGGCTAGGTTAGCTCAGCATGGGGGGCTAAGTTAGTTCAGCATGAGGGGCTAGGTTAGCTCAGCATGGGGGGCTAGGTTAATTCAGCATGGGGGGCTAGGTTAGTTCAGCATGGGGGGCTAGGTTAATTCAGCATGGGTGGCTAGGTTAGTTCAGCATGGGGGGCTAGGTTAGTTCAGCATGGGTGGCTAGGTTAGCTCAGCGTGGGTGGCAAGGTTAGCTCAGCAAGGGGGGCTAGGTTAGTTCAGCATGGGGGGCTAGGTTAGCTCAGCATGGGTGGCTAGGTTAGCTCAGCATGGGGGGCTAGATTAGTTCAGCATGGGTGGCTAGGTTAGCTCAGCATGGGGGGCTAGGTTAGTTCAGCATGGACTCTTGACTTTGGCTCAGATCATGATCTCAGGGTCATGAGATTGAGCCCCACATTGGCCTCTGTGCTTAGTGAGGAGTCTGTTTGAGATTTTTCTCTCTCCCTTTGCTCCCCCTACTCTCACCCTCTCTCTAAAATAAATAAACAGGGGTGCCTGGATGGCTCACTGGGTTAAGCCTCTGCCTTTGGCTCAGGTCAGGTCTGCTCAGCAGGGAGCCTGCTTCCTCCTCTCTCTCTGCTTACTTGTGATCTCTCTCTCTCTCTCTCTCTCTCTGTCAAATAAATAAATACATAAATAATCTTTAAAAATACAAATAATAAAATAAATAAACTAATGTAAAAAAAAAGTAGAAGAAAAGCAGTGAGGAAAAGGGTGGGAGAGGAGGAGGAGGAAAAAAAGCAAAGTGTTTCCAAGTTTTAAGGGTAGAGAACTGTATAATCTGGAATTCTATATTCAGCCAAACTATTATTCAATATTGATAGATTAATAATGATAATTTAAACAGACTAAAAGATGCTTCTATTCATAGACCACTCTCGAGAGAACTGAGAAAAGATTAATTAAATATAATTATACAGAGAATAAAGACTTCTGTGATTTAAATACATTATAAGCAAAGTTAAGACCTAGGCCACAAATTAGGGTAAGGTATTTGCAGAGCATACAAATTAAAAATATATGAATTAAATAAACAATGCATACATACGTACGTATATATATTATAAGTACATGTAAGTTATGTAAAGAATCCATGTAGGCAAATATAGACACATTCTATCAAATCACTGAGATAGAAAAATAGCATCATAGAAAATTGTTGATTGTTAAAAGATATATTTAAAATGTACTTTATTTAAAAGGTCATTCGTGGTAGTGGCACCTGTGTGGCTCAGTCAATCAAACACCTGACTTCGGCTCAGTTCGTGACCTCTGGTTGCAGGGATAGAGCCCCAGGTCAGACTCCTCACTCAGCAGGGAGTCTGCTTCTCCCTCCGCCTCTCCCTCTGCCCCTCCCCTTGCTTGTGCCCTCTCTCTGTCTCCTCAAATAAATAAAATATGTTTTAAAAAAGATAATTCATAGAAGAAACCTCAATGACCAACAATCAGAGAAACATGCTCCCACTCACTAGTAATCAGAAAAAGATAAGTTTAGCCTTAAAATAACATAGCACCATTTTTAAAAATAATCTGACAGTATTCACTGTCAGTGTGAAAATGGAGAAAACAGTCATCTCCGGTAGTGTGAGTAGAAGTGTAAATTTCCACAACCACGTTGAGGAGCCATTTGGTAAAATCCAGGAACTTGGAGATAATGTACTCGGTGATGGATAATTCCACTTCCAGATGCATTCTTGGCCAAGATAAACATTGACAGATATCTATAAGGAGACGTGCACAAGAATGTTTGCTGTGGTACTGGTTGTCACGGAACAAAACAAGGAGACGCCTTACATGCCCATTCAGAGAAGGATGGGTAAATAAACAGTATGCTAAACAGTAGTTAAGGGGGCACCTGGGGGGCTCAGTCGGTTAAGCCTCTGTCTTCGGCTCAGGTCTTGATCTCAGGGTCCTGGGATCAAGCCCTGCGTCGGGCTCTCTGCTCGGCAGGGAGCCTGCTCCCCCAGCCCCCACCTGCCTCTCTGCCTGCTTGTGATCTCTACCAAATAAAAAAAATTAAAAAAATATTAAAAAACAGCAGTTAAGATGAATGAAGTATCATGTACCAACATGAACAATCTTCAAAAATCAATTCAAACAATAAAGAGAGATAGAGGTAGAGATGGCAGGGGGCAGGAGCGAGGCAGGAAGAGAGAGATGAGGATACCAGGAATATAAATCTTCAAAAAAAAAAAAATCACACAACACAATATTCTGTAAATTCAGAGTTGCCATCGTACAATAAAAGCAGAAAATAGAAAAGAGTAACACAGAGATCTAGAAAAGATTTTCTCAGGGAAGGAAAGAAAAAGCATGGGATTATATGGGGAGGGGGTCCTGTGTGGATGAGGGTGGGTCCATTAGCCAAATCTGTAATGTTTTATATCTTCCAAGAAAAAAATATTTGGGAAAAAAAAAAAAAAAACCTAGAACATTCACCCGTGTCAAGTCTGTATTATATAAATATCTGTGTCTATTATATTGTGATCTGTACTTTGTATACGTTTGGCATATTTTGTGAATACATGTTTTTTTAGAAAGCTTTTTAAAATGCAGTATGGTAGTTCAGCCACAATACTTCAAATATTCTACAAATGGATACAGAAAAGTACTGCATAATAGAAGTATAGAGTAAGGATGAAAGAATACAAATTTCAAAATCCCGGAGACTTCTGGAGGCGGAGGAAGAGGAAGGGGGTTGGAGAGTGAGGAAGTCGACCTGGATTCTCTCCAGAGTAGGTAAATAATTTTTTTTTAAGTCAAAGTGTAAAATTAGCAAAATTTTATATTTGTGAATTCTAGATATTGGGTAAAAATGATTTTTGTTATATATATCTATATATAGCTATATATATGGAACTATATATATATATGGAACTATATATATATATATGGAACTATATATATATGGAACTATATATATAGCTAGATAGGTAGATAGATATAAATGTATCAGTTTGATTTTTTTTCTAACTCAAATTATTTTTCGATGAATCAGGGAAATTTTCCCCATTTTCTATGCATACAAGTTCTTATATTTATCCCTCGTTCCAGGTAAATTGGATTCTTTGTCTTCTGAAACTTTATTTTTAGTTAGATGTATAGTAAAAAAAAGAACAGAGGGCATTTGACATCTCCACGGGGACCTAGAAATGTGTTTCTACACCGACAGACAGACAGACACACGCAGTGATGTACTGTAAAGAATGTAGAGTATATGTGCCAAGCAGAATATAATATATATGTGTGTATGTATATACACACACATATATATATAATTTGTATATACAATTATAGTTTATATATATAAATACACACATATATACATACATGTGCATTTACATTAAAATGTAAATTTAGTTTACATTTTAATTGACATGTGAATGTACATTAATAATGCAGCATGTGTTATATTTGATATGTAGTTTGGGCCCCAGTTTCCTCGACTGTAAAAGGGAGGATGATAGCGACTTTGACAATAGAGTTTGGTGATAGTAATGGGGGTCATGAAACTAGCTCAAGAACCGAGTGTGTGGTCTGGCACATGGAGATAGGCATGACTAATTGCTACTTGCACCTATTTTTTTTCTGATCCTCAATACTTGAGCTGCACAAAACCCACCCATTTATGAATGCCAGTGGGTGGCCATTTCCACCATCCAAAAGCATGTGCTCCGTTGGAACTATCCTGTCACGGCCCCTGGCTGTGGTTACTCCCTGACTCTAGACTTGGCCCTGTAGTGTAGGACCCCAGGGTCTCCCTGCGTGGCTACTTCTAGTTGGGGCCACTGACTCTCTACACCACCCTGCATGAGTCCTGTCTTCTCCTTAAGCTTCGATTTCCTACCTGATCACATGGAGTTCATAGATTCCCAAATAAGGACCCTGTGAATGTCCCTCGTAACTTCCAAAGGGCTGTGCTCTCCTCCCTCATGAGGACGGTAGTGCACAGTGGATCCCTACCAACGCCAGGTCAGTTTGTGTCCGCGTTCTCAGGATTTTGTGAACCTAGCAACAAGCCTGCGGTTCAGTTCCATAGACCCTGAGCTCTGGAGCCTCCAGCATTTTTTAATAAAATTACTGTCTTATTTAGGAGGGATCCAATTCCTATTATTTAAAGTGCTGTTGGCAGCTGACACATTGAGAAAATTATGAAAATATAATTTAACTGGCATTTTGGTAGAGAAAAAAACTCAGTCTTGCTGTTCATAAGAGTAACACACAAAGGAACATTTTTCTTCTAAAATAAAACACTAGAAAGCTATGTTTGCCACACAATCGTTACTCTGTGAATATGTGGAATGCTTCCTAATTGTACCTTACATTGGGGGGAGTTACCAAGGTACGTGAAGTTCTAACAAAGTAGCATCCTGACGAGGTTCTGATAAACATGAGGAGACTCTGGTTCAGAGGGCATCCGCGAGCACCCCAGTCTCCTTTCCCCACTGCCTCCTGGACGTCTCTCCATAGATGGCGCCTCGGGCCCCACCTGTCACAGCCCCTCTTGTCACCTGTCCCCACCAAACCGATGCTCCCTCGTAACCTCCCCACTCCGCACCTGTCTCCTGGGTACCACATGGAACAGCAGCACGTCTGCCCACTTCTTCTCCAAGTGGGAGCCGGAGGCGGATGGACCAGAAGCGAGAAAGCGCACGTTCCCTGTCCATCGGGCGCCCCGTGTGCCACCGCCAGACCTGAAAGGACTACTCGGCATGGACTTGTGGCCACAACCACGTCAGACCTTGCCGCTGACCATTGCTTTAAAGACGTGGGACTTGGGTACCGACAGAAAGGAGGAATTTGGCCGAAAGTCAGCACCTGCTTGGTGGCAAGTGACAGGGGCCAGGTGGACTCAGTAGAGGGCTGCAAGGAGCCCGTGGTAAGGATGCTGTAAGCTGCTGTGTTGGGGAGAAAAGTGGCCTCTAAAAATTCATGTTGAAGGGCACCTGGGTGGCTCAGTCAGATGGGCTTCTGACTCTTTTTGGCTTAGGTCATGATCTCAGGGTCGTGAGACTGACTTCGCTTTGGGCTCTGTATTCAGCGGGGTTCTGCTTGAGAATCTTTCCCTCTGACTCTCCCTTTGCCTCTTCTCCTGCTCGTTCTCTCTCTCTCTTAAAAAAAAAAAAAATCATGCTGAAGCCCTAAGTCCCAGTACCTAACTTTCCTTAGAAGGAGTCACTGTAGACATTGTTAGTTAAGACAAGGTCATGAGGGTGGTCCTGAATCCAATATGACAGGTGTTCTTATCAAAAAGGGAAATTTGAACACAGAGACCAGCACACAAGGACTGGGAAGGTAGAGATCAGAGCAGTGCTTCCTCAGCAAACCCCAGCAGCTCGGGGACAGGCCCAGAACCACTCTCCCTCCTAGTCTCAGAAGGAAGAGGGCCTGCCAACACCTTGACCTCAGATGTCTGACCTCCAGAACTGTGAGATGCTAGGTTTCCATTTAAGCCACCCAGTCTGTGCTACTGTCTCTGCAGTGCTAGGAAAGTGCCACAGCTGGACAGGGTGGGTGGAAACCACCCAGCCCCAGGGACAGCCGACGTGCAGCAAGCCCTGAGCCTTGGACCTTCAGCCTTTTCAAGATGTGCCAGAACCTTCTTGATGTGTGAAAGCTCCTGATTTTAAAATGGCAATTGATTCAAAAATTTTAAACAATTTCACAAACTTCCTCCAAGAAACAGATCTTCGGGCCACACGTTTTAATTTCTGGACAAAATGAACTCAAATTCCTGTTCAGTTATAACAGTGGAAGAAACTATGCCTTTCAAGCTTCTTCACAGGGAACATTCTTCTGAAATTAATCAGCAATTAAAGAATCATGAAATTGCAGGTCTAGGGAGAGGTCCAGGTCACTGACAAAAGGAGGAATAGACGGGAGCAAATATGTCTCAAGGGCTTACTGTTGCCATAAATAGTTGTGTGCATTTCAGGCACCCATTGTCCTGTCCTGTCTACAATGTTCCTAGGTGGTGGGTGTCTTTTTAGTTCCCTTTATACAGGTGAGAGAACAGTGATGCCCAAAAGTGCAAAAGCATTCACCATCACACAGCTGTTTTCGGGAACATCTGCTTGTCTGACTCAGGATCCCTACCTGGGGTAGGCCACTGGGTACCTCCAAGGGGGTGAGGGAAGCATGGCTGGGGAGAGACCCAGGTCTTGTCCGCTCATTGGGAATCTTACTGACAATGCAGTTGGTATAGCCTTGAAGCCTGAGAATTCCTGCTACTTGAAGTCCTGGGAGCACACCCCTGAATGTACTCAGCCACTTGTCTCCCTCCTCTGCACCAAGTCCCGACTTCTCAGCTGCCTTGTGCCTTTCTTTGGTGACTCCATGTGGTCACTATCGCAGAATGGCTGGCTGCCCAGGGACTCCTGCCCAGGCCTTTCTCCATTTACCCCTAATCTCTTTCCATTTTCTCTGTCCACCCTGACTCGTGAATCCTCCCAACTCCTCTCCCACTCAAGGACCACTCAGGACAGGGGCTGAGATGCAAAGCCTTTATCTAGACAATCAAGGCCCTCCCTCCACCTAGCGGCCTCCCTTCCAAGACTCCTGCTGTCCCCGATCAGGCCCAGGGCCCCACTGTCCCTGCATTGAGTCGCGTTCTACCCAAACCTTCCCTGTATCAAGATGCCCGCCAGGGAAAACCAACCCAAAGACTACTCAGACTCCTCTACCCAGACGCCAAGTACATTTAGTGCTTTCAATTTATAGTGGATGCATTTTGCTTTTCTGGGTGAAAAATGAAACACACCGCTCATCCCTGTGCGGGCCCTTGCAGAGCTCACGGCATGATGCTGGGTTTGCCCACTGCCCGCGTCAGACGCAGATTCATCATCTGGGGGATAAGCATCAAGGATTAGAATCAATCTCTCAAGTATTTTGCTACCTCTGAGATGCTATGACTCTGCACTTCCTCCCCACACTCCACCCAGTCATTCATTCACAGCAGCATGGATGCCCCTCGGGCCACACCCCGTGTCAGATGCCCTTCCAGAGAGAGGGACACAGAGAGAAACAAGACGTTCAAGGAGTCTGTAGCCTAGCTGGGGAAAGCAGAGGAAATGAGTAAAGAAGAGAGGAGATAAGGTGACTTTAATCCTGATGAGGGCTGGGAAGAAATGAAGTAAGATGGTGAGCACGAGAGGAACCAAACACACAGAGAGAAAAGGAGACCCGAAGACAAGTAGGAGGCAGCCATGCGCAGGAGCAGGAAGGAGCTCACCAGCAGAGGGAACAGAACTGGAAAACTCCCTACGGGATAAACTTAGCATGTTTAGGGAACAAAGCAAAGGCCAGTGTGGCTGGGTGAGAGAGGGCAAGGGCAGTGTATTACAAGAGGAGCCAGGGGACAAGGACAGGGGCTCCATCAAGGGAGAGAGAGTTTGGATTTTCTTCCAAGCACAATGAAGAACTATCAGGGATCACAGTTACGTCAATGATGCAACAAGTCCCCCCCGCCCCCCACGATGTCCTCATGAGTTCGGGGTAGAGCAGCAACTACGTTGGAGACCAACACCTAACAAAATCCGGGTTATCACTCAGTGTGGACTTAGCTGAGCTCCAGAGATGTGACATCCTTGTGGACCTGACTTAGCTCCAGAGCACAACTTTACCCAAAGGGATATGGAAATCGTGCCCTTTTAGGGAATGACTAAACAAACTCAGAATGTCAGCCCAAGAAAGAAAAGACTCAAGAGGAACACAAAGTGATGTCTGCAGATTCCACAAGACCCCTCTCCTGGGGAGGAAAGGACAGAGCAGTGCTTTGGGAACCAATTAGGCTCCGTAGGAGGACTCTAGAGAATGACATTTCAACTGAAAGAAACAACCTTCCGACAGCCAGCGTCCCAGGTAGGAAGAGGACGGAACCCATGTGAGCAGAGAGCTGTGCGTCTTGGAGGCAGCCATGTGGAAACACAGGGAACATGAAGGACCCAGGCCTGGCGGGTGGTTGGGCTGGAGGCTTTCCCACATCCAGGACTCCATTATTCTACTGCTTTCTCTCATCGGGTATGGAGAATTGGTGCCAGAGTCTTACTTATAGAGAAACTTCAAATTATAATTACAAATTTACTTTTCAGATAAAATCACACAAATTTTCTGAAATAGAGCCCAACTGGTTTTAAATAGAGCTCATCTTTATCGGATTTAAACTTCCACCAAATATAGCTGAGAGGAAGGGAGGAAGAGAAGAGGGAGACCTCAGCCAAGAGTAGAAGTATAGAAATCTGCTCTTTGGTTGATAGATCTGTCCAAAAGCAAAGCTTCATTTGAAGTTCCTCAAAACCATGAACACTTTAGCTCTTGGCTGAACCAGCCAGCAAGTTACCTCTCTGGCAACACATGAGCGGGTGCACACACACACACACACACACACACACACACACACACTCCCCACATGGGAAGTCACTAGTGGAGGAAGGAGCTAGGGAAATCTTTGGAAAGCATTAAGCCAGGCTTTTCCATTAGAACATCTCCCCTGGCTACACATACCACATGTCTTAAGAACCTGGATTGTCATTCCTGATCTCCCTCTTTCTCTAGGGAATGTTTAAGAGCATTGGTTTCTTAAACAATCTTGGGTTTATATCCCAACTCTTCCAAGTAGCAGCTAATCATGGCAATAGTCAATTTTTCTGAGCTTTAAAATTTATATTTAATATTAAGCATTTATAAAGAAAAAGAAAAGAAAAAAGTCATTGTCTTGTAACATAAATGCAAAGATTAAATAGAATATATATATATGTATATATATATATACACATCCAGAGAGAGAGAGAGAGAGAACATTCTATTTATACATATAAAGTGCTTAATTAGAACACACAGTACCCTGAAATTTTATCTAGTGATAATATTTAGCATCTATATGCCATGCACATTCTTCTAAATGTCTTTCTGTGTTTTGTGCATTTAAAACTGATTTCAGTCTCACATTATCGGTATGAAGAACACGAAACATTGCCGCCCCATCATAGAGACAGGGCTGCTGAGGCACAGAGTGTGTACGGAACTGGCTGGAGGTATCACAGCCCACAGCGCACTGAGGAGCATCACCCACTCCAGCTTCCTAGATTTCTCCCTCTTTCTCTCACCCCTCTGGTGGGCCTACCATGCTGCTAATGGTCAGATTTCTAGGACCAAGTCTAAACATGATGGTCCTTAACTTAGCGGCTCCAAACCTCCTCCGCGGCCTGCAGGATAAAGCTCAAAGCCCTGAGCGTGGACCACAATGTAGCCTCTTGTTTTACCCGCCTCCTTACTTCTAGCTCCTTCCTTGTACAGCATACCCCAGTCCCTCCAAACTTCCTCTCCCCCCAGCAAAGCTACTTCCTCACACCTGTGCACAGGGATGCCTCACCTGCCTTCCTGGTCCCCTCTCCCACAAACGTTGCACCTTCTGCTCCCTCCCTGACACCCTCTGCCACACTGGTGCACCCCTCCGGTCAATCTCCTAACCATCCTGCAGGAGGGAGGGTTGACCCTGGGCATTAAACGGGGGAAAACCAATTGAGAGAAAGTTTCTTTCCAGGCCCTACAGCAAGAAAGCAACTAAGCTGACATTGAGACCCATAACCTCCTGGCTTCCAGACTCGCTGACCTTAGGCACACAATCTCCTTACATGAATTGGGAAGAGCCCACCTGAGCTCCAACTAGAAGTGCAAAGGCTGCTGTTTCTCTTTGATAGGGTGTGAGAGGATTTGAAATGTCCCTCTGGCCAGTTGTCCTGCGCCTTGGGCTGTGCCCCCTTCTGCCATATCAGATAGCTTCTGGGCCCAGATATTCCAGAACACCCACAGACAGATGTAGCCACAGCTCTGGGAAAGGATGTTCACCTCTCTCTCTCTCTCTCTCTCTCTCTCTCCCTCCCTCCCTCTCTTCCTCCCTCCCTCCCTCTCTGCCTCTCTCTGCTTTGCTGACTGGGAAGGGTGCAGGCCCATGCATGAAGCAAGGCTGGCTTGGGAAGTTAAATAAAGTGGAATAAGGGGGCATGTGCATTTTATCAGAACCAAACAAATTGTGGCTATAAACATTCCGTCGCCAGCAAAATTGCAGGCTTCTTTGAAGATCAGTGTCTGTTTTTTAATGTATCTATATTAAAAAAAAAAATGGGCCAAATTTTCATTCAACCAGTATGAAGAGGGGGCAGGCGGGGGTAGGGGGAGGCAAGGGCTGAGCCCGGGGAAATTAAATGAGGGAGAGGGAAGGGGGACCTTATGTCCTGGATTAGCACATTGATTAGAAGCAAGTCCCTTTCTCTCGAGCAGGCCTCCCCACCACACACCATCCACACCCCCACAAGCCACAAACCACACATATTTCATGGGGTCCCTCTTTGCTTTCCTTTTTGATATGCTCAGACTCAACTGCTGTGGTTCAGACAGTTTGTGTTAGGGGTCCTGGGAGAGAAAAAGAAAGACGGCCTCCTAATTACCTGCAATTGGCTGGGGGCATCTGGAAAGCACTCTGGATTTAACCCTGTCCGTGGTACCCTGGAGGGATGAGTACTTCCATCCCGCCCTGACCTAATCAACCTGGGGCCATGGAGGTGGAGCTGGGGTCCCCTGTCCTCAGCTCCACCCCCTAAGGCTGCACAGACTCACTGCTCTGGCCTCGCATCCCTGGACCATCTCAGCCCAGCCCAGAGCTTCAATGACTCCCCAAACATCGACAAGACCCAAAACCATACCTCCAGCTTTGATCACTCTTTCTTGCTCCAAAACCACATTTTCAACAGCAGAGCAGGCTCTCCCATTACTTCCATTTCTTTATGAAGGAAAAGCAACAGTAACAACAACTGAAACACAGATCCTGGATGTTTCCTTCCAATAACCCCTTCCAAGCCAGGAACGTCAACTACCGTACCCGAGGCAGGCTCACCCATCTCTCTCCAGGCAGGATCTCCCTCGTGCTTTCTGCACCCATGGATTCCTCTTTTCTGTCCTCTGTCCTTCTAGACATTTCCACATGGATCTTGGGTAAGCGCCTAGAACCTAAAATGTCCAAAACGGAACTCACTCCTGCACAGTCAAGGATTGCTTCTAAATTTAATCGCCAACAATACACCCAGACTGGGAACCGGTGACATGTTCTAGTCCTCCTCTCTCATTGCAGCCTTCTAATTCAGTACAAATTATGGTGGTTTTCCAACCGTGAGTACCATTCTTCTCTAGTCACACTGTTTCTATCATAATTATAACCCTGCTTTCTCTTACCAAGCATGTTTACTCGTGTAATGAGTTTTTTTTCCCCAACCTGCCTCTAAGCAGAATTCACGATAGCTTTGGGTCAGAGACTAGAAACAGTTAAAGTGAAAAGAAGTTTTTAAAATGGACCTCTGCTGCAAGACCACAGATAATCTGTGTTGTTCAACTTCGTAGGCGCGTGTTGTTGTGAATTGTGCACACTTTTGCATGTATTGGTAAACTTCAGTGCAAACCTGACGAATAGGAAAATCGACAAAAATGCTAAGAGCTTCCAGAACTTGGCTTTGGCTGCTCCCTCTGTTTGGGAATGTCCCTTCCCTTGTGCTCTTGCAAATATGCTTAACTTTGATTTCTGGAAAGTGTTTGAGACCTAGTCTACACCTGCGTCCTCCGTGGAGTTTTCTAATAATACATCCCGTCAGCATTTATCTCCACCACCCTTAATGCCCCCACCCCAACCTAATTGCTGAATTTATTGTCTTTCCCCTAAGTCTGGTTCTAGTTCTGGGTTCTCTGCCCCAGTGGATGGCACCAAAATCCATCCAGAGATAAAATCCAAAACCTGAGTGATGCCCTTGAAACCATACTCCTTCTGTGGTTTCTATACCTTAAACATATCCCCAGTCCTCTATTTCTCTCTGATTCTTGAGCTGACATCCTAGGCCAGGGTGCCATGGTACCTGCATTCACACAAGCTGTTCACAGTGCACCCTCCCCAGCACCCACTGCTTACCCTCTCTACTTGTTCCTTCCTGAAGCTCTCAGTGGTTTCCCTCAATGCATATGGTGGCTTCCCTTAATGGGCATCTGCCTCAACCAGCCTCAAGTTTTGCAGTCTTGGCTTTCTTACTCCAGTCACGCCAACTGGCTTTCAGCATGTCCTTCAGGGCCTTCACCCCAGTGGGTCCCGCTATCTTGATCTGCAACTCCTGCTTGATCTCAACTCACCCCTCAGAAAACAAAGGATATATTTTTTTTCTCAAAGAAGTTCCCTTGACTTCTCCATATGAGACCAAGCACTACCCACTCGATCCCCACTCCCAATGTATTGGGTTGAATATTGTCCCCCCAAAAGATATGTTCAAGTCTTGTTACTTGAAAGAAATATCCCACCCAAGAAGGGAGTCCCTTTTATGATGATATGCTTAGTTCAATGAGGCCTCAACTTTTCAATACTATTTAAAATAGTATTGTCTTATTTTTCCCATTATAGAACATATGTGCTCATTAAATGAAATTAGAAGGCTCATAAAAATAGAAAAAATAAAACTGTCTTCTGTTGTTATAGTTCAAAGGAGGCCATATTTTGTTGTCTCTATTTCCTGGATTTTTGCTTTTATCTGGGTTTTAATTTTTCATTGTTAGGATCAGATTTCATACACAATTTTTACTATACTGTTTTTATTTAAATTACATTGTAGGTAATTTGTCCTATTACATATCCTTTATTAACATAATCTTTATAGGCCACATACTATTCTATTGGGGGACTAGACAGTAATTTGTGTAACCACATTTTTGTCTATGTAGTTTTTTGCTTCAGTTTTTATATTTATAAACAACGCCATGATGGATTTGCAAGTCATGCGCTTTTACTAAATACCGGATACACTCAGGCCCTCCCAAGGATCCCATCTCCCTGTCCTTCCAAGCTGGACTCTTTACACCAGAATGATTAGTTTTTGTCATGCAGAAGGATTTGTTGATTTAACTCTCAACAAAGCTGATCTTTCTACTTCAATTCAAGTTTTCCTTTCCATGATTCCCAACATCAATCGGAAACTCTCTTATTTGAGAAAAATACCAAAATTGCTACCACCGCTACCACTAATAATCAGCCATCCTCATTGGAATGCTTACCATATACCATGCATAATCTCATAATCATCGCTAACTCCTATTAAGTAGGTGTTTTTATTAGTGTTCACTCATAGTGCCAGACTCTGTTTTCTCTATCGAACTGCCTAGAAATGTGGGGGTGACAGGTACTGACTGTGGGGTATTCCGTTAGTCCCATAAGCCCAGCGTAAGAACGAACATGTAGTGGACACGCTGAGGAGCTATCCGAACGCAACCGAACTAACAATGGGAATACAGGCACGGACAGGAAAACAACATTATGTGATCTTACGTAAGTCACTTCACCGCTTTTAGCTTTAGTTATCCCTCCTGTAAAATGGGTATTTGGGGAGGTAGTTGTTGGACCAGATACTTCCCAAGGGATAAAAGTTAATCACCTTATGCCATCTTTGTTTAGGATTTGACCACAAGGGGCGCCTGGGTCGCTCAGTGGGTTAAAGCCTCTGCCTTCAGCTTAGGTCTTGATCTCAGGGTCCTGGGATCGAGCCCCACATCGGGTTCTCTGCTCAACAGGGATCCTGCTTCCCCCTCTCTCTCTGCCTACTTGTGATCTCTGTCAAATAAATTTTAAAAATCTTAAAAAAAAAAAAAAAGAATTGACCGCAGGGCACCTTGGTGGCTCAGTCGGTTAAGCATCTGCCTTCAAGAACCCAGGGTGCTTAGATTGAGCCCTTCATCAGGCTCCCTGCTCAGCAGGGAGTCTGCTTCTCCCTGTCCCTATGTCTCTCCCCCTCCACACATTCTCTGTCTCTTTCTCTCTCTCCCTCTCTCTCTCTCTCTCAAATAAATAAATAAAATCTTAAAAAAAAAAAAAGAATTGATCAGTTTCCCAAGCACCTACTGTGTAATAGCTACTGAGTTTTCTGAAGCTAATCGGATTAACGCTCTCTACTGAGAGTCCATCTATTCCATGGTTAGATGCTAGCCTTTAAGTTCTAAAATCAAACAGGAAGGCAAGCGGTAGGGAGAAGGGGAGAATGTCTGAAAAGGTAAGTTAATTCAACTTGCTGGTCCAGTTTCCATTCGGGATAACTGACCTAAGGAAGCTTTTCTGGACGGGTTCATATCCTCACCAAGCGTACCCGAGGGACCCTGTTTATAGCCCCATAGCACCGTGCACTTCTCGTGCTTATCTCCCTTGTTAAAGTCAAGTTCTGGGAAGGCATGGATGATGCTTGGTCTACATCCACAGTGTGTAGTGTTCAAGCACATTTGTGGAAGGAAGGAGAAGAGGAAAAGCAAGAGCTCAGACCACCACCCAGGGAAACAAATCTAATAATAATAAAAGTGAGAGAAAGACCCATACCAGAAGAGAAGAGAGAAAGCGTTGCAGGGGACTGAAATGGCACTCCCTCCCCATACTTGAATACTTTTCATAGAAGTTGGACTGCAAGGTTATGAATTTAGAGATGAAGGATACAGGATCTTGAAAAATGTGAAATCACTTGTGCAATTGGTTTGCCAGTCTCATGGATGGTCTGTCCGTTTGCTCTCACATTGCCCCTTGACGGAGATCATTCAGTGTCTTCAAATCCGTCTAGACACAGGAATCTTGGTGTGATCATTCAGATTCTTTCTTCAGGCTCTCCAAAATTCAGTTTTCATATTTTCCTGTCTTTAGTCAAGTCTTTAATGTAGGTGGTGCTTTAGGATGGAAGACAGTCCTCTTTGGTTGATATTGTTCTTGTAATCGCTATTGTTTGGAAATGGAAATTCAACCAGCCCAAAGGCCACCTACCTTTATTTGCAAATTCACAGTTCCAATGATAATGAAAAGATTCTAAAATAATACAAAGGAAAAATATATATATAAAATAGATTACCTACCAAAAAATAAGATTTAAATACTTTCAGTCTTTGATGGTCTGGTTAAGTGTTAGGGGACAGTGGAATGATATCTTCGAACACTGTGGGAAATGATTATATACCCTGAATTCTATGCTCAGTCAAACCACTAATCAAGGGTGAATTCCTAATAAAAATGTTTGAGTTTGATACATTTTTGGTTTTGTTTTTCAAGGACTCAAAATTTCACCACCCAAATCCTCCATGTGAAAAAGTCTCTTGAAGAAGCCGGCAGCTTCTGAAACAAGTGGGAAACAAGCCTGAAAGTAGTAGGACATAAACCAAGAGGATGGTGTTGGAATAAACAGATCCATCCAAAGGCCCATTGAAAAAAGAGAAAACCAGCAGAAGAACTTTCTGTGGCACATCTGGTTAAGTACATGGGGACTCAGGGGGTCTCGAGAATGGGGCGTTTAAGATGTTTCATTATAATGGAAGAGTCCTTGAAAGAGTCGTTTATTGGTTTTTCACTTGTAGATTCAACCAAAGAGAGGACATGGAAGAGATAAGGAGTGACAGAACAGAAGGCCAGCATGACCACTGGACAGCATAAGACTGACAGTAGAAGTGACAGAAAGGGGGAGGGCGGGTAGGAAGGAAACAGTCTCATACCACCAAAGTCAGGTGGTAAGACACAGAGGACCAGGGGCGCCTGGGTGGCTCAGTGGGTTAAGCCTTTGCCTTCGGCTCAGGTCATGGTCTCAGGGTCCTGGGATCGAGCCCCACATCGGGCTCTCTGCTCAGCAGGGAGCCTGCTTTCCCCTCTCTCTCTGCCTGCCTCTCTGCCTACTTGTGATCTTGATCTCTCTCTCTGTGTCAAATAAATAAATAAATAAATCTAAAAAAAAAAAAAGACACAGAGGACCAATAGCTCATTGAGATTACACAGGTGACCAACAGGTGCGATTAAAATCGTCAACCAAAATTAACAATGAAATCAACCGAATTAATGCAAAATGTGGTAGAAAGTGAAAGAGGTGGATGACACTGTGTTTTCTCACAGTGGAAAATCAGTAAATACTGTCTGATGTCGGAAAAATGAGAAATGAGTATAAGACCGTATTGTTTCAAAGATTTAATAATAGAAAAAAAGTAAAAGTGATTTCCCTGGGGGATTAAGCAGGGAGTGTGGGTGGAGCCTGGAGACTGTTGCTTTTTACCATAAATCCTTGTATTCTTTGACTTTTAAAGCAGATATAAAAAATAATTTGATTTAAAAAATTTTTAAAGGAAAAAACGATTGTGAATATCTGACCTTGTCAGTGAGCTGCCTAAGCAGCTTCTTTGCTCCTTTAGACGGTGATCCATTTTATTTTTTTCAGGATTATCTGTGATTAAGGAGTCAATTTTTTTTTTTTTTTTTAGAACCACTACTGCTTCCCTCACTCCCTCCAGCTTAAGGGCTGAGAATGGAATTACATACATCTCCTTCCAAAACTGTTTGAAATAGCTGAATTAAGGCTGCAGAAAAAACTCCCACCATCATCCCTAGAAACACACCCCTTCCCCATGGCTGCTGGTCTACCCTCTCTTCCACTGAAAGTCAGCAGGGCCGTGTTTCCACAACTTGTTCTGAGGGTGCACCACTGCATCTATAATAGCTATGATACTAATAATAATACCAAATAGTCACTCATGTTTATTGAACGACTTTATGGGCCAGGCATCATTCTAAGGAGTTTCAAATAGCATATCATTTTAGCCGGATAGCGGCATGTGGGGGCAGCTAGCCTGGAGACAGATCCGACCTCGGCCACCTCCTAGCTTACAGGCAACTTGCTTTTCACCTCTCTGACTCAGCCTCCTTATCCCTGCAAGGAAATAATAACAGTATTCACCTCCTTGAGTTTTGATGAGGATTCAGTGAGTCAATACAGGTAAGCACTTAGAGCAGTGTCTGACACATAATAGGCAGTGAAACATAATGGCACTATTATCCCGATTTCGTAAAGAAGAACTGAGTCAGAGAGAGAAAGTGGGGAAGCTAAGATTCCAGCCTGGGGGCCTGACTCACTCTTAATCTCTTTGCCACTAAGTGCCAGCCAGGCAATGAGGGGTAAGGATCCCATCTTCTGTTTGCTTTATTCATCTACTGAGGTAGAAGATGAAAAACTTGAAAGGGAGATGAACCCGAGTTCGTATATACAGCTGTTCTCCTGCCAGTAGCTTGGTGGTCTTGGTCAAGTTTTTAACCTTTTTATTCTGTTTCCTCATTAGTGGAGGTACAACAGCCTCCCTTGCTGGGTGGTCCAGAGGATTAATGAAGTTAACGTGTGGAAAGTGCTCGGCCCTCATTAAAGGCCTTACCGTGGGAGACCATGATCATCCCCCTGTCCTAATAAGCCATGCTCAGGACTACCCTTGCTCTCATGGACTGTGAAGGGACAGACAGGACTGGTCAGCATTCGGAGCTAACTTGCCTCACTGTTTCTTAAGCATTTACTATGTCCCAGTGTTATGCTTGGCAATTTCACATGTATTCCATCATTCAAATTACCGTGGCCACGCTTTCCTTTTCTATAGGTGAAGAAACGAAAGGTTTGAGGCTGGGTGAAGCTTAAAGAAGAAATATTCTAGAACGTGACTCAAAGCCCTCTGTTTGGATTGTGAAGAAAAGTTTAGACACGGGCTAACAGTTGATTCTCGGTTGCAAAACAGATTTTCCCTTGGTCCTTTGCAAATCACTGTATCAATCCCCGAAGAGAAGGTGAACTCACGCTTCAAGAGTGTTCTGTGATTTCAGCTTTTACCAATGATATCTGCCAGGTCCTGGGGCTGGAAATGGTCAGTTTAAAGGTTTGCCATTGAAAATCTGTCCTCTCAGTGTAGTCAGATCACGTGGAGTCCTCCTAATGGGCAGACTAGGAGTTAGGGGGTGATGTTTATAGATGGGGAAACTGAGGCCCATGGCCATGTGCTCAGGACCAGCTGGCAGGAGGTCACCGTCCCCAGTCCACCTCTCAAGCCCTCTTCCTGTGCTCCATTCTGTTCTCCCCAGAGCCCATTTCTCTAATTCCAGCAAAACCCCCACGGAGGCTGGCGGGATCCCAGGTTGGGACACACATGACCCCGGTATGTGTCAAAGCCAATTGCTGGATGTGATAAGAAGAATGATTGCCTTACCCTTACCTAAAGCATTTCTGACCTTAAGCAGCATTTGGAATCTTATTGTTTTTTGGGTGGGGGGAAAAGTGATTTTGCTGATTTTGCCTCAAAGCTTAAAACTTTGTTTCAAACTATTAGCAAAAATTGGTCCCAGGCTGCCAGCTCCCCCCCTGGCTGGCAGGCCTCGCCCATGAGCCAGGAAGACACGAGGAGGCAGGGACCATGGAATCCCCAAAGAGACACATTTTGGGCCCCCGTTTGTGGATACTATTGGCAGGAAGAAAAGAAAAGCAACCAAATCTGCTCTTCATGGGCAGAAAGCATATCTAATGTTCCAGCATTTCAAGTTTCAATATTGACACAGCGTCTTGCTTCTGCAGAACTCAGAGTCAGGGGAAAACATGTCACCTTCCCTGGCCCTTGTTTGCTGGGACAGGGATCAATTAGAAAGTTACTTTTTTTTTTTTTTTTCCTTACATCAAGCAGTGCAACTGATTTCTGTAATCAGCATCAGTGAGATTCACCTTTCGGGAAATTAGAATTTTCTCTTCTGCCACAAATCCACTTTAAGTAAACATCATTGACCACCCACATGTCGAGATGCTTTGTTGGGGAAAATTACTCCCCCCTACCCCTGCTTTGTGATTTGGTAGCAAAGTATGGGGTCCGGGGGAATTCCACTAAGAAAGTCTATTGTTCTCTAGAGTTAATCTACATAGGACAATAGAGTCAAGGTTTGTTTTGCTGAAGATACATTACAATTTCCATAAATACAATTACATTCCAGTGGAAACTATTCTGCAATCACAGTGTGGTCACACGCAGGACTGTAGTATTGGGCACAGAGAATGGAGATCCCATAGTTTCTTCCCAAGTTTTTTTACCAAAGGATATTCTCATTTGTTTAACAACTCTTTACAAAGTGTCTGCCAAGGGGTGGTCACCCTGCTGGACACGAAATGCACAACGAAAAGGGGACATCATTCTGCCTATATGGGCTTTTCTATCTACGGGAGACATGGATTTGAACCCATAAGCATCACGGGTGTCGGCTGTGGATACCAGGGTGTGGGATTTGGGATACGGGTACCAGACAAATGTTACTTAATCTGTACACCACCCCATGATCTTAA
Organism: Meles meles; assembly: GCF_922984935.1. Taxonomy (NCBI): domain Eukaryota; kingdom Metazoa; phylum Chordata; class Mammalia; order Carnivora; family Mustelidae; genus Meles; species Meles meles. Next base: position 144,475,288 of record NC_060071.1, on the reverse strand, counting down.
GCGGCGTTGAGGCCACATTACTCTCACTTTATAGATGAGAAAATAAACACTCAGCGAGGTCAAGCAGTTGCCCGAGGCCATTGGCCAGAAAGTGGTGGATTCCCTGTCTGGTGGCAGAGCCTGCGTCCTTTCTTCATTCTTTCTTCAAGAATAGGGGTGCTGTGATGCGTATAGTTGTTGGTAAGTTGTCCTCGTATCATACAAGTTTGCGGATTGGTGATGCCCAGGCTGTTTGTTTGTGTGTTTGTTGGTTTTGTCAGTGGGATAGCTTCTCAATAATTTCCTTCCACCCTTAATGACATTAACTTGTGTCTTACTCAAATTCATTCCTCTTTGGAAGCAACGGAAATACCCCATCCAACGAAATAGCTCAGTAACCTATCACCCATTTGAAGGAATAGCAAACAGATATTTAAAATACGGTTTATAAAAAGCCGAAGGAACTTTTAAAATCATTATCGAGTAGTGAAAGCGGAACCGCGAGGTACAGAATTGTGTGCGCATGTGTCTAGGTGTCCCTAGTACTTTGTGCAGTGTCTCTGTGAATGAGAAGAAATGAAAAGAGCTGAAATATTCATGTGGGCAGTAGGCTTTTGAAATTCATTTTATTTTTCCAAATGGTCTGCATCATATCCTTTATTGAGGTATTGCATTAAAATACAAATCATTTTATCAGAGCCATCCATATCCACTGAGTAAATTCAGTAAATCATAGCTTTTTCCAGCATAAAACCAGTTAGCAAGAGTCATTGCCAGGTGCTCTAAAATTGGTGTTTTGTGCCATGCAAACACACTAGATTTTGAAGTCCAAGAATTGGATATCATTGGAGTTGCACTGGAATACGGTTGAGAAACCTATTCTAAAATGTGTCAATACTATAGACCTGTCTGTCCATCTGTATCTATCGTCTCCCTTTTTCTTAATTTCAAAGAATAAAGAACTTGCCCTTTTTACAGTGTGCCTGCATTGAGCCAGAATGATTGCAGAATATCCTCCTGGCAGGTTGGCGAGGGAATTATTACAGCTGTCCCTGTGCCATGGGACCTAGGCAAGGCCACATAGCAAGTGGAAGACCCAGGATTTCTATCAGGCTGTGCCTGCCCACTTCTCCCCAAGCAGCCACCCACTTTGAGCCCTGGCCACAGGTCTGCCTTTCCAGAACAGCCCTCGGCGTTCCCCCCGGCACATGGAAGGCACTCACATGTTCTTGTGAGGTTACGATGACTATTTAAGACTTGTTTATTATTACTTCAACTTGTATGGATTCTTGTTCCCAGTTACTTTTTTCCCCTGTTTACACTTATTTGAAAAATAAAAGGAATCATTCAATTGGAAGATTGCTGATTTATCAAAAAAAATGTATTCAAATGCAGGAAATGGAAGGGTACACTTGTATGAGGTATTTCAAGGAAAATCTTCCAGAAAATCTACAAATCAGAAAATAATCACGAGTTGGGGAATAGCAAATATTATAAAACCTATTCTTCTGTGTGTGGGCTTGCCTTTTCTCCAGGGATGTCTGCTATGAAATTCAATGGGAACAACATCTATAACGGGTCTCACTTAACACCCTTTACCAAGGTAAAATCCGAAGTCTCTGAACTGGACTGGCAGGTCCTTCCTGATCCGTCCTCACCTCCCTCTCAGTCTCTCCTCCCTGTCTTAAACCATTCCAAATCCATTACTCACCCCATACATCCAAACGAAACCACACTCACCAACCCAGGCCTTGCTGTCTGCACACAATTGTCTAGCTGCCAACAGTACAGTCATGGGAGCAGGACTTTCTCTGAAAAGAAGTCCCAGACCTTCACCCCACCAAAGACTTGATTCTCCCCCTTCTTAGAGGTCATTCTGTAGCGTATCCCTTCCCCAAACACAAAACTAATACCCCAAGCAAAGCACCAACTCTTCCAGCCTAGGAAGCTTCAGGAGCGAGGAGGGTCCCCAGCCCCCAGGGTCGAGTGTGTCACGCTGGGAAGCTCCAGGAGGGTCTGTTGAATTGCTGTGTGAAGGCTCAGATCAGTGGGGCAGCACTGATAACCCAGCTGGTTTACAGGAAGCAACATGGGCAACATCATAAAGGTAGTGGGGAATCCCATGAAGTTAAAAAAATAAAAATAAAAAGCAGGGGGGTTGCTCTAGTAGATTTCTGGAATGGCTGGAGGAAAGGACCCTCACATAGGATGCACTCATCCTCCTTGTTGGCTCTCGTCCATGTTTGCTCATTCTTTTCTCCTCCTTCCCTTCCCTCTGTCCCTCTCTCTCTCCACTTCCCTCCGTCTTCCAGACCCACTTAATAAGAATACATGGCAGGTGTCACTTCAGTCAAAATCATCACAGCCGCAGATGCTGCTCTGTGCTTCCTGGACAGAATGCAACGGTGCCGTAGCTCGCAGTTCATAGCCCCAAATCACCAGGGTGAGACTTTGATTGGCTTATTTTAGGTCCCACGACCAACGTTACAACAGTGAAGGAGCGAGAGGACAGGGTAGCACCCTACCGCTAAGGCGGGTCCTACAATAAAATAAGGATTTGGGGAGTCAACGTGGGCAGTTACCAGGGATTGGTGGCGAGGATCACATCACAGCGATGCCCTCCGCACTTGGAGGACATGTGTGTACACACACACACGCACACGCGCGCATGCACGGCCCAAAACACAGTGGGTCTGCCAATATTTTATCTGCTGAATTATTAAATTAGTGGTTGTATGTACGCACACCCACACCCATTAATGTGGATTTTCTTATTGAGGAATACATTGTCATAACAGCGGCTTCGGTCCCGGAAAACCAATCCTCGGCTACCTCCACCCTCCGAGAAGGAAAATGAATTTTCCTTGTGGTCCGAGGGCTCACCGGGGTCAATACACTCTGTTATCTTGAACATGATGCTTAACGGTGTTTGCTTTAATGAAGAGCCACGGCTGACCTCCTTCTCCACAGCGTTTGATCTTGCCTTTGGGGTGTGAGGGGGTCACCCAGCACGTTTTTACCCTCGGTTTTGGTCCAGCCTCATGGTGGCAGGGCCGGGGAAGGAAGCTAAGGGACGGGACTCTGGCTGTGTTTCCACTGCCATCCTCTCAGCTTGTGGGCCTGCAAGAGAGCTTCGTTCAAGAGCAAAGAGGACACGGTTAGTTTTAAAAGGAGCGTCTGTGTTTTAGCAGCCATGGTCATTTTTTTTTGTTTTTGTTTTTGTTTTGTTTTGGTTTTTGGGTTTTTTTTTAATTTTTATTTATTTACTTATTTTCAGCATAACAGTACTCATTGTTTTTGCACCACACCCAGTGCCCCATGCAGTACGTGCCCTCCCTATTACCCACCACCTGGCTCCCCAACCTCCCACCCCCCCGTCCCTTCAAAACCCTCAGGTTGTTTTTCAGAGTTCATAGTCTCTCATGGTTCATCTCCCCTTCCACTTTCCCTCAACTCCCTTCTCCTCTCCATCTCCCCATGTCCTCCGTGTTCTTTGTTATGCTCCACAAATAAGTGAAACCATATGATACTTGACTCTCTCTGCTTGACTTATTTCACTCAGCATAATCTCCTCCAGTCCCGTCCATGTTGCTACAAAAGTTGGGTATTCATCCTTTCTGATGGAGGCATAATACTCCATTGTGTATATGTACCACATCTTCCTTATCCATTCATCCGTTGAAGGGCATCTTGGTTCTTTCCACAGTTTGGCGACCGTGGCCATTGCTGCTATAAACATTGGGGTACAGATGGCTCTACTTTTCACTACATCTGTATCTTTGGGGTAAATACCCAGCAGTGCAATTGCAGGGTCATAGGGAAGCTCTATTTTTCATTTCTTGAGGAATCTCCACACTGTTCTCCAGAGTGGCTAGTTGGTGCAGCCACTCTGGAGAACAGTGTGGAGATTCCTCAAGCCATGGTCATTTTTTATTTGCTCCTGGGGATGCAGCAGGAAAGAAACATGGGGCAGGGCAAGCGCCCATGGCACTGTGGTGATAAGTGCAGGCCCCTGAGCCACACTGGCTGGGTCATAGGCATCTCTGTGCCTTCATTCACCAGAAGACGAAGGTGGTATTGGTGCCCGGCCGGCTGGCTCACCTGGGGGCATAAGTAAATGGCAAGGAGGGTCTGGAGCACAGCGAAGTCTGATTCTCAGAGTGACAGAGACCCACGTGCGTGCTCCCCCTGCAGGCCCTGGACAAGCCGCCTTTAATAATCCAGTGTTCCAAACCCAAACTCCCATGCTGCTGGCTTCCTGGAAATCCGGCCAGTCTGTCCAGCCTCCTGCCTTACACATACCCTGGCCGTAGGCTGCCCTCATCCTTAGCCTCATGCCTGACCTTCTTCACCTTCTCCTCTGGCTCTCATGCACCCACTGTCCTGTACTACCGTGGCCTCTCCCATCCACTTCACTCCAACACACACATACACGCGCGCGCGCACACCCCACATACAACACTTGTGCCACACACAACCTACGCTTCATACCACACATACAACACATCACACACACAACATACCATACATACCACACTAACAGCGCACACATACAACACTCATACCGCATACATCGTACTCCTCATACCACACATACAACACCCTGCACATACACAGGCACACACACAACACACCACACGTACCACACACAACACTCATAGCACATACACCCTACACCACATAACACACATACACACACACCACAACATACACACACACACCACAACATACACACACACACCACAACACACACACACACCACAACATACACACACACCACAACACACACACACACTCAGGCACTTCCCTTCAGATGCTTGAGACCGCTGCCTCCCTCTGAGAGAGTACTCGGAATGGACTGAATCTACTTCGCAGAGAGGAAGTGCCTCAGACTCAGTGGTGCCACACCACGGTTCCGTCCATGCAGCCGTGGTCCCCACAGGGAAGTCCTGCATCCCTCCTCCTGCTTTCTCAGCCTGGGGGGGGGCGCTGGGGACCGGGTTCATCTCCCTCCCCCATGCCAGGGCTCCGCAGACCCCCAAGGTCCTCAGAGGCCTGGGACGGTAGACTTTCTCTTCCCTCCACAGATGGTACATACTCTGCTGGGGAGCTTAGGCACTCGGATCACTCCACAGACTCTGGATTTCCCCCACAGTCACATCCTTTCTCATCCCCATGCACTTGTAATGGGTACTGACCTTCAGCACGCATGACTAACTGCCTCTCCAGGGCCATCCCACCTGGATCAAACAATTTCCTGCCTCCACATCTGAGCCCCCGATAACTCAAAGAATGGGGGCTCGGCATGGTGCTCCACAGCAGGCACATGCCCGCATCCAGGATGTCATCAGAAGGGGCTGAGGGAGCCAGGATCGATCACCGTCACAGTCTCGCCACAGGCTGGGTACAAACTATTCCACTTCTCTAATTCCCTCCAAGAAGCTGCTGGGCACAGAATTATACACGTTTGTTTCAAATCTGTCTGCCTATCTACCATCTATCTATCATTTATCTATCATCTCTGTCATGTATCTTTTGGTAAATCTTATTTTGCAACAGTTTTGTTTCATTTGTTTCTTTTTATCCATGTTTCTATCTAGTCTGCCTGTCTCTCTCTCTCTCTCTCTCTCCACACATTTTTTTTTTTTTTTTGCACTGGGTTACAATAAAATGCATTTCTTACTATGGATTGAGGTCAAAAATTCACATTTCTGAACCTCTTTGCAAGTTTAATACCCTCATCTAAGAAATAGATTAAAATGTAACCTTTTATAACCTTCTTGTAATAGACAACAAAGAGTTTTTGTGAGGTTCAAATGGAATGTGTAACAAAAGACCTATAAAGTCTAATTTCTCGGAAACAGTTTACTATCAATAAGATATTGGCATCGGATGTCCCTCAGTTCCAGCATTGTACCCCTACTCCTCCTGTGTTCCTTGTAAGTAGCTTTGGGAAATGAAATCAGGTGACAGTGGATGCAAGGCCTGAAATAAACCCCAAATCCACTGGGGACACCAGCGTCCTGGGCTGAGACAAGATCTGCTGTGTGCGGCGACCCTGAGACCCGGGGCTGGAGGGCTGTGATAGGAGTTGGATCATCAGGACACAGGCTGGCAGGTCCATGGATGAATTATAAATGATCTTCAAAGTTGGGCCACTGGCAGGGAGGCTCTTCCCCCCAGTTCCGCTGTGAATGTTTGAAGAAATGACTTTCGGGTTTATAGATGGAAAGGACAGCAGAAGGCTTTAACTCAAAGTGATCCTCAGAAATGACTAAATGAGGTCTAGAGAAGAGAAGGAAACTGTCCAAGATCATAGTGACTCGGCGTGGAGAGTCACATTAATATCCAGATCCTAGCAGTGGAAAAATAAACTCATGTTTATCAGTTCTCAATGGGTGCTGTGTTTACATCACTGATTTTCTTTTTTATTTTTCCCCAAGTTTTGAAAAAATATGAATTAACTTTACAATCAGACTTTTTTTTTCTTTTTTTAGATTATAAAACTTACCTTAGAAAAAAAAGAACAGGGGCGCCTGGGTGGCTCAGTGGGTTTAAGCCTCTGCCTTTGGCTCAGGTCATGATCCCAGGGTCCTGGGATCGAGTTCCGCATCAGGCTCCTCTGCTCAGCAGGGGATTCTGCTTCCTCCTCTCTCTCTCTCTGCCTGCCTCTCTGCCTACTTGTGATCTCTGTCTGTCAAATAAAAAAAAAAAAGAAAGAAAAAAAAGAACATATTCATAGAACAGGAACCAAGATAAAAAGGCAACTCAGAACTAGTTTAAACAATTCATAGTTATGAAAGCCAGAATATTTACTCTGGAGATGGAAAGTCTTGGTCAGAGTGTGAACAGGAAGGCGGGGGGGGGAGGTTTCATGCTAATTCACTGTCTGGAAGAACAAAAAAGCTCGGAATGCAAGTGGCACCATGTTTTCATCTTTGATGGTTCCAGGGGCACAGTGAAGAGTCCCAGTGCACATTCCAGACAGTTCTAGTTCTTAACTGGAGAGGACCTCCTCACTGCTGAAGCTGGCCTGGGGAAGCCCGAGGCTTATCCTCACTCTAGGAGTTAGGCAGAGATGTTGTCAGGTAACTTCTCAGCACAGAAGATGTTATAGCATTTTGTCCCCATACTCAATCCTCATTTCCCTTGTCTCTGTCCCAGCCTTAGGTAACTACTGATCTGCTTTCTCTCTATATAAATTTGCCTATTCTGGACATTTCAGTGGACCTCACTGGAATCATACCATCTTTCCCAGCATGTGTGTGTGTGTGTGTGTGTGTGTGTGTGTGTGTGTGTGTGACTATTTCTTCTCATTTAGCATGATGTTTCAGAATTCACCCATATTTCAGCATGGATGAGTGTTTCATTCCTTTTTATTATCAAATAATACCCCATCACATGAATGCGCATTTTATTTATCCCACCATCAGTTGATAGATATTTGGGTGTTGGCCATTTTTTTCTCTGTTACAAATAATGCTGCTCTGAACAGTCATGTACAAGTATTTTTGTGACCACCTATTCTTTATTTTTCTTGGTAATATCCAGGATTATAATTGTAGAGTCATGGTAACTCTACATTTAACTTCGAGAAACTATCATACTGTTGCTCAGACTGGCTTCCCTGCCCCTCCCACCAGCCATGTTTCCACACCCTTGCAATGTTCCTTTATGCAACCATTTGTCTTTTGATTCTAATCATCCTAGTGGGTGTAGAGTGGTACCCATGGTTTTAGTCATACTTCTGTAAAGATGAATGATGTTGAACAACTTTTCATATGCTTCTTGGCTTTGTATTTATCTTTTTAAGAAAATTGTCTATGTAAATATTCAGCCCCCTTTTAACTGAACTGCTCTTCATTATTGGATTACAAGAATTCTTTATAGATTCTGAATATAAACCCATATTAGATAGGTGATTTGCGAGTATTTTGTTTTTCTATGAGTTATCTTTCCCTGTGTTTACTTTTACTTTGAGGAAACAGGACTTTTTCTAAAAAGCAATTTTAATAATGTCCAGTTTGTAATTATTTATTTTTTATCCCTTTTGCTTTTGGTGTCTTATCTAAGGAGCTGTTGTCTAATCCATGGTAAGAAGTTTATACCTGCCTTCTTCTGACAGTTGTATCATTCCAGCACTCACAATTAGGTGTATTATCCACTTTGGGTCCATTTTTGTGGATAGCATGAGGCAGGTGCTCAGCTTCATTTTCTTGTATGGAGATACCCAGTTGCTGGTGTGTGAGCACCCAACACCATCTGTTGAAAAGATTATTCTTCCCCCATTGGATAGTCCTAGTGCCCTTGTCAAAAATCAAGGACCACCAATGTAAGCGTTGATTTCTGGGCTCTCGATCCTATTCTGTGGGTTTCTATGTCTATCCCCTGCTTTAGACCTGAACACACTGTAACCCTGGGAATGTGGAGGCAGAGACAGTCTATGGATCCTGGTTAGATGAGCAGTGTGATCTTCATACCGACAAGAGTATAAAATCCCCCTCTAAATTGTGCACATGCTGATATTTTTCATCTTTCTCTTAAAATATTATATCAAGTATTTATTATATTAAATATTCCTCCATGCCTTTGGGAAAATCTAAGCTTGAATATAAGTCCTTTCATAAGATGGCCCTGGGTCACTTCTCCAGGCTTAAACCCTAAGAAAAATCATAAAAGAGGTCACAGTTCTCCACAGCTCTTCCCATCAAGATATAGAGTCTGTGTTCACCACCTGGAATTTGGGCTATTGCTTTAGCCAATAAAATGCGGCAGATCTTTGTGCCAGGCTGGTTCCATGGCCCGGCATTGAAAAATCTTATGGCCTTCTGATCTTTCTTTTGTGACTCTGAAAAGCCAGGCCAAAAGTTCTGGGATAACCTGCTGGTTGATTGGATACAATGGGAGGAGATAAGAGGTGCCCCAGCACCTCTTGGACAGCAGCCAACCTCCAAATGACCCAACAGCTGACTTCAAACATCTTGCATGTTGGCCAAGATCAGCTGAATGTCACTCAAATTAGCAGAACAGGCCATCTGAGCCCATCCCAAATTGCTGACCTATACAACTGTGAGACAAAGAAATAATGGTTTTTGTTTTAGATCATTAAGTATTTGGGTAGTTTGTTACTCAGCAAAAGCTAACTGATATACTCTCTCCTCTCAGTCTTAACACTACTTTTTATCACCATAAAACCTTTTTACACGCTGTTCTTTTTTTGTAGAAGATGACTTCCCATTCCTTTCTCTTTCCAGTCATCCAAGCTTTTCCTTTGGGGAGCTCTCCCTGTGCCCCATACCTGTACCTCTAAGGCATACTGCCCTGAGTTCCCTGAGTTCTCTAGATCATTGACCCTTCTCAAGCCTTGGATTTGTCACTCTGGATGTTACTACTGCTTGTTGAGTTGCGTTGAGTTGAGTCTCTCTTCTTGTGCAAAAACAGTAGAACCTGCCAAGAGGGCAGGGGATGCATTGCTGAATTTTATTGCTGCAGGACCAGTATCTTGCATGGCTATGGGATGTGGCAAGAATGTCAAATAGTAAGAATGTCAATGGTAAGAATGTCACCTCACCAAGGTGTGAAGGGTCAGGAGTAATGGCCTGGAGGATGTGACCTCTGAGGATAACCTGCAGCTTGAAGTAAATGGGAAGCCAGGGGGTTCCTAGATAAGAGGATGCATATGAGGACCCTCAGGAGACAGAAAAAGGTGACAACATGTTCAAAGACTGGGAGGAATCCAGGTTCTTACCTGACAGGGCAGAGAACAACAGGTGAAGCTCGTAATCTTCAGGTGGTACCAGCATGTGCCATCAGCCTCTAGACTAAGTCCACCAGACCTTGCCTGACACTCAATCCTATCTATTTCCTTTGTGCTTATCCTCTAGACAGAATACAGTCCTTTTGAAAACTCCAACCTGGTTCAGCAGGACTAGTAAAATCCAGAAATTAGATTGGGTTTTTAAGTGGCCTGTTATCCTTTCCTTCCCTCAGAATCAGGCCAGTGGCAGAGATTTCCTTCCCATATAAACAGGGGAGAGGGGAGAGGCATGGTCCAGAAGTGTGTAAACAGAGAGCTAAGGTTAACAAAAAGTGGCGAGCTGACTCTCTGCATTTCCTCCAATGTCTGGTGGGGAGCGGGGCCCCTCTCCAGGTGGTACTAATAAAGTCTGGCTGGGATAATGGGATAAAAGCCCAGAAACATAAAAGCTGCCTGGAGGGGAAAGAGAAGAAGGGGATGGGGTATGCCTTCATCCCCATGTTAACTGTTCCCGCATTAATCAGATTCAAATATCTCAAATTGGACTTGTCTGCTCTTCCAGGAACATTAAGGGAAGCCGCAATTCCGGAGTCATAGATCTTTAAAGCGGGAATAGCCCCTTTAATCATGTGGTCCTGCCGCCCATGGGAGAGGTAGAAAATGGGAGGCTCAGAAAGGGGCTGTGCCTTGAGACAGTTTACGTGGTGAGCAGATGCCAAGTTGCTGCCCTGGACATTTACTTTCTTCAATTAGACTATAAGGTAGCTGAGGGTAGGGACCTGTTCTTCTGGCTCGCTTCCTATCATCATACCGCACACGTTAGTGCTCTAGATGGGGAAAATAAACAGACAAGGAGACAAATGACAAGATAATTCAGGGAAAACCAAGAGTTATAAATCCAGTAAGGCAGACAGAGCAATGTGATAGTGACTACGGGAGGACACATGCGGCATGCAGAATGGGAAAGGTAGCATTGGTCAAAGCTGCAGAAGGTCATGAAGAGCCCAGAGAAGTCCTAGACCTCACCATCAGGACAAGAGATGCCCTGATGCTCTGCCAGAGTCACGCTGTGAGTAGAGGCTATTGGAACTGAAACAAGGAGAGAAGCCAGGAAGGAACATCACCTCAGAGGAGGAATAAGACCAGACAACTCAGCTGGGAAAGTCCAGAAGATGACTTCAGCATTGATGCCAGGATGTGCGTGCTCAAGATTAGGATCACTTTGGGATCAATTTGAGGGAAGTCAGACTGATTTTATGTGAATAAATATCTGACGAAAGCAGAACAGTTAGTGAAGAGTCTGTAGCATCCTTTAGAGGGACTAAAGTCTACGACCCATACAAACAAGGAATGAAGAAGAAGGAGCTTGGGTTCAGATGGAGGCCTGATGAATTCCTAGGGAGATTTTTGGGGGCGGGTAAATGCCTTTTTGGAAGAGGAAAGATCCCCTCCCTTGCATCTTGAGGTATATAGGAAGGTAAGTAAGATCCTGTTCTCTGGAGATACTTTCTTGGGTCTACTCACCAGCTCTGGGGACCCTCCAAACCTCAGTCGTCTTTTGCATAATGGGGATAATGATAAAACCTTTCTCACAGGGCTATTAGAACATATAACACATTTAGAAGAGTCTCTCTGCATAACACGTATGATGTGTTTGTGCATATCATCGGGTACTGGAGAAGATATAATACTGAGAGCTAAACTGACATCTTTGTGTGGGTCATTGCCAAACACTGAAAACATACTCTTATTCAACCAATGGAATACAGGACATTTCCTGTTGTCCGTTTTCCAGCTGAGCTCTAAGCCAAGAAAAACAGTGACCCATGACTTCACATTCTACAGTATCCATAACCTAGTTTTGGCATTATCAGCCTATCAGCTACTTCTAGCTGGCTAAGAATTCACTGGAAAGGATATTGGAGAGTGGAAGCTTTTTTGCAAAGAGCTGCTGGCATCCTGCTTTCCCATCACCTGTAGCAACTTACGAAAGTGTCCAGAGAACAATTAGGGAAATCTGATATGTGTTCCCTCGAGTTGGAGGTTATAGGGACCATTATCTCTTATGTATAAAAGACTAAAGGTGGGAGACTAACTAGCTTGGGGTGGTGGGGCAGCCACCAGAGTGAACTTCATTTCTTTTTTTTTTTTTTACTTAATTTACTTTAACTTAACTTAATGTTCTTCAGTGTTCCATACTTCATTGTTTATGCACCACATCCAGTGCTCCATGCAATACATGCCCTCAATACCCAACACCAGGCTCACCCATCCCCAACCCCATCCCTCCAAAGCCCTCAGTTTGTTTCTCAGAGTCCACAGTCTCTCATGGTTTGTCTCCCGCTCCGACTTCCCCCAACTCAACAGTTCTTTGTATTATCCAGAGCGGCCAATAGAAAGATTTGGATTTGGGCTGCCCAAGAGGATGTCCTAAAATGGTGACAGAGTCTCAACCTCAAGAGACCCCCTCACATGCTTATGGCTGGGAAGACTCATAAAAGACCCCTTAGCAGGGGCATCACCCCACCAAGGAACTGCCAAGAAACTCCACAGTGGGAAGATCTCTGGGGAATCCACAAAAGCATCTTAGAAGAAAAAATCCCTTTTGGACAGAGACACCAAGGTCCACCTGCACCTGCCCCACGCACAGAAAACATTATTGGCACTGACATCCCCTGTGTGCTCCACTCTAACGTGGCTCCACTCTGGGAAGAGTGGGACACATCCCGGGAGAAGGAGGAAGAGGAGGAGATAAAGGTGTTAGAGGGAGAAAGCCTCACACTTTCTCTTCACATTGGCATTTAAGTCCATTTGGCCCAAGCTAGGAATGAGATAAAAGCTTTCAATGGGACAAGCAACGTCCCAAGACTAACTAGCCCTTTTCACCATTCAAAGACTGGGATGGAACATGAAGGCAGCAGAAGGATGTGAAAGAATCAAGTTGCTTCCTGACTACATCCAGTCCAACCCAACTCAGCTACCAGTCATGGTGTTACAAACCAGGGAGACTGTTCTCTCCAGAGTCCCATGGAGAAAATCTGGACTTGAACAGCCACGTGACTTGCCCAAGACTTCACAGGTGCTGGGAATCAGAACTGGAGCTCTGCACTCAGGTCCATGCCTCCAGATGCCGTGCTTATCACCGCCCTGCCCCGTACCTACAGCAGTCAACAGGAAGCCAGCATTCGTGGAATTATTTAACTTACAAAACGCAGTGTGTACACTCGCTGGAGAGCAGCTTCCGTTTGGAAACACAGAGCACAACCTGTTTATTGATGCGCCTCTTCCTAGGTACCTCCCTCATGTTTATGAAATGATGTGTGGGTGCTGCCCCATTTTTAATGACTCCTTATTTACATGGAGCGTGTTATTTATGGAAGCAGAGATAGCGCCATCGCAGACCCATTAGAAGGCGGGGATAGCAGGAAGTCATTGTTTGCTCCCCAGCGAGGACAGGATTCTAATTACTCAAGAGCCTGAGCCCTCCTCGCCATGGTAGCGGGCTCAATAAATAACTGTGTGAAAACGGTGCTTGATGTAAATTGTGACTTAGTCCGCGCAAATGGATGGTTGGCCGATGGAGAGCTTCCGGCGTTCAGCAAGAAAGTTAGCAGCAGCCTGGGAATTCGGAGACCTGGCTCCACCGCGATGGCAGCCCTCATTCCTCACTGCACACTTCTCAGAAACAATTAACATTTTTTATTTAAGTAATAAGCTCCAAAGCAGAGAGGTAGCTGGGAGATAATAGCACTTGAGAAATCATGAGGTGTGTGGAGGTGAATCTTTGGGCACTTCGCATAATGAGACGACCATCCTTGGACGCCAATTTTCATAGAGCGTTGCAGGACTAATCACTTTTCCAAGAAATAATTCCGATAGTCCAAGGTAGAAGCTGAGCTTCAAAGGCAAAATTACCCAAATAACTTTGGTCATGAACTCTCAGGAAATGCTAGTTGTGTGAGCAAAGAGGCAGTCATTTTGGTTTGTTAAGAAAATATGATTTGCTTTTTGGAAGAAGAGATGGGTGGTCTTCTTGGTATAGGGCTCAGAGCTTCAGGAACACTCTGTGTTTCTGGGAAAATCAACAGGAAAGGTGATGATTCAACACGCCATTCCCCACGCTCAGAAGGCAATACTTGGGCCAGCCCAAACCCATAGCAGAATAATTCTGGGAAGGGGAGGGAACGTAGTGAGATTTAGTTGCTGTGAGGGAAAGGGAAGTCCCTATGGGTGTCTTCCCAGCTATGGGAGATGTTAGCCAGAACACAAAAAATGAAACACATAAGTAGAAACCCAGAAATGGAGCCCACCTAGCCTACCCTACCCTGAGAACAGGCTGTGGGGATTCTCCTAAACATTGTTATCCACTCTTCCGCCCAGTGGAAGCAGGGCAAGCAGTAGAACTTCACTATTATCAGGCGACAAAACTGAATTTGATTCCCATGCATGTTGATTTGTAACAGAGTGTGTACATTCACTCACTCGTTCTTTTTTTTTTTTTTTTTTTTTTTAAAGGAAGACAGAGCATGGGAATGGGGGTGAGGAGGGGCAGAGGAAAAAAGAGATAATCTTAAGCAGGTTTCATGCCCAGTGCAGGGCCCAACGTGGGTCTTGATCTCACGACTTTAAGATCTTGACCTGAGCTGAAATCAAGTTAGACACTTCACAGATTTAGCGACCCAGGCGTCCCCATTCACTCATCCTTCATTTATCACATTCCTTAGAGACCTTCAGTGAGCCAGGCCCAGCGCCAGTGCTGAAGTTACAGAAACTCAGTTCATGAAGCTCATCAGCCTATAACCCAAGGTCTTGTTCATGTCTTAGACTTTCTTATTTTATCATTGTCTTACAAGACTTGGACGCTTCCCTTCTGGGGACTCAGAGCAACTCACACATAATGTACCAATATAGGACTAGGGGCCTTTATGTGTATTTGCTCACATATGCATCAGGGCAAGACTTCAAGGGAAATATTGGCCCCATTTTACAGATGTGGAGCCAATGGAACAAGGCCTTGGTGCTCATTAGCAGGAGAGTAGGCCTTCTGACTTCATGTGATGCCCCAGAGCCTCAAGCACAGGGGGAGCAGCAGTGGGCACTCATGCTATGCCTGGGTATGACGGCCCTTCATCTCCCTATGAGCAGGGCAGGGGTGGTAGCATAGAGGCTAGACCTCAGAGTTTGTCATGCTCTCTTCTCTCTGCTACTTACTGGATGGCCCAAGTAGGTTACTGTGCAGGCCTCAGTTTCCTGCTCTTTAAATTGGGCTTGGGGAGAGTAAACGTTCAGTGTTTACGAGGACTCCTGGCCAAGGAGCAAGTAATGGGTGAAATCCAACCCCCGTGCAAAGCTGTGTGCCTTGGCATGCCACTGCACCTGCACAGAAGAAGGAGCCATCTTTCTGTAACTTTGCAAAAGATCTCTATGTGCTGTTGGTTGCTCTGTGGAGGCAAAAAAGATCCACCTCCCCTTCCCACTCCCTTTCCTATACCCACTATGCACAGACATGGAGAGAGGGAGAGGGAGAGAAGGTGCAAAACCAGGTAGCACTCCAGCATGAAGCTGATTTTGACCACATGGTGGGCATTTCTCAATCAGTTGAGTCAAAGCTACATTGTAGAAAGTGCACAGCCATTAGC
Source organism: Meles meles (assembly GCF_922984935.1). Lineage (NCBI taxonomy): Eukaryota > Metazoa > Chordata > Mammalia > Carnivora > Mustelidae > Meles > Meles meles. The sequence goes on along the minus strand of NC_060071.1, from coordinate 144,459,913 downwards.
ATGCACGCCCCGGCTTTTGCCAGGCCACCACTCTCCGGCTGTGAATTCAGGCCTGCAGCACACTGTGCACATGATGTCACTCAAACCTTGATAGCACTCTTCTCCCTGCATTTTGCAGAGAGGAAAATGAACGTGGCCGCCGTCACAGGGTTGGCAAGGACGTGCTCACTCCGGACTGGTGTCCAGATCTCTCCAACCTGAAAATGTTCCATCTTGGTGGCTCTGCTCGACCTTGAATACCCCCCTCCCTTTCTTGACCTCCCTGAGTTTCCATTCCTTCTATATCATAGTGAAAATGACACCACTTATCCCCAGTGCTGGCTGTGATGGTCACAGGGTTAAGTATTGCAGGGGAGTCCTGTGTTCAGATCCTAGCTTCCTTGTTTTTAACCTTATGTTTTCTTTTTTTTTTTAATATTTTATTTATTTGACAGAGAGAAATCACAACTAGGCAGGGAGGCAGGCAGAGAGAGAGGAGGAAGCAGGCTCCCTGCGGAGCAGAGAGCCGGATGCGGGGCTCAATCCCAGGACCCTGGGATCATGACCTGGGCTGAAGGCAGAGGCTTTAACCCACTGAGCCACCCAGGCGCCCCTAACCTTATGTTTTCAAATCAACTGAGCTTCAATTTTCTCACCTTAAAGATGGAGAGTCTAGGGGCATCTGGATAGCTCAGTCAGTTAACCGTCTGCCTTCAGCTCAGGTCATGATCCCAGAGTCTTGGAATCCAGCCATGCATGGGGCTCCCTGCTCAGCGGGGAGTCTGCTTCTCCAACTCCCTCTGCTGATGCCCCTGCTTGTCCTCACTTGCTCTCTCCATCTCTGTGTCAAATTAATTAATTAAATCTTTAAGAAAAAAAAGATGGAGACTCTGGCAATGGTCTTTAACTGAAAGCTTATTGTGAGTATTAAGTGGAAATCACACACACACACACACACACACACGCACGCACGCACACACTCAGTTCTTAGCCCAGGCTAGGACATAGTAAGTGATCAATAAATATGATCTTATTGCTACCACTATGCAGTGCTAGTTGAAGCGATACAGGTGTTCTGTGAATTCAGGATCCAGCTCCTTGCTAACATGGGTGCTCACAGTGATCCATGAGGTTACCTTCCTCGTAGAGTAGAGGGGAACTCAGACAATGCTCCAGTGGGAAAGGTGGCCCTCGAGGAAGGAGAAGGCATTTGGGATCTGGCAGATGCTGCCTTCAGTGACTCACTGTTAGCCTTGGCTGTCACTTCTGCTTTCTTATTCGTCCCAAAGAAAGTCAGTGCCCAGACTTCCACGTGTTGACAAATCATTTCAAAGTGCATCTCTTCCAGTTCCAGGAATCTCAGTTAGAAAACACTTTCACGGCCAGTGTCTCATTCCCTCACGTAGGCCTAGGATCCAGGGTGAGGAATAAGCCTGTCTGGCTGCCAGGTGCCCAGCTGGTCACCCCCACCTGGGAACCTGGGTGGGGAGACATGTCCAGGTGGTTCTTAGTCCCTGGGGGTGCTGCCTTACTACTTCCTTTCTGCCGTCCATTCACTCCATCTAACTCACTTCTGTTGCGACCAAGGGGGCAAGTGTTGAGAGGTTGTTTAACACACACACACACACACAACTAACCCTATAATCAACCAAAGTGGTCATTTGATCTACGTGGGAAAGCGTGTCCTCCCGTTGGCTCCCAGGCACCGGGAAGTGACACCAGCAGGCAAGAAGGCCACACCACGAATAGGAATCGCTGCCATCTGTCCGAGATGCCTGCTGGCCGCCAGACACTTCACATGGACCGACCGTATCATTAGTCTTTGCAGCAACCCCCTGAGGGAGGCCTCACAGCTTTGGTGTCACAGATGAAGGAATGGGGGTCAGGGAGGTTACAGAACTTGCCAACATCCCACACAGCTAATAGGTGGCAAACCTGGGATTCTGGCCAGGTGTGTCTGACATGGGAGCCTGGACCCTGTCCATGCAACCATGCGGACAATCAATTCGTCACAGTCTTGAGAAGGATGTAGAAAGCAACAAGAGTAGGTATGAGTCAGCCATAGTAAAGGGTCCCAGGTCCATAAGGAATTTTTTTTTCCAGGCCTCAGAAACATTCTAGATGTTGGCTAATAGTTGATAACTGTGTTTCTATGCCAAAATTCCGTGCGTGTTAACAGAGGACCCGCCATGTGCCCGGATTTGTGCGAGGTGTCCAACACACATGATATTAGATACCCCTCCTCAGAACTCTAAGTCTGAGTATCTTTATACGAACTCATTAACATTATATCCACTTGGGGCTCTCATCATTGTCTCCCTTGCTTGTTGCCCAGTGTCCCTTCCCTGTAAGGCTCTTTGTTTGCCCCCACCAGTCTGAGGTTCCAGCCTGCTTGCTTGCCTCCTCCTCACGAAGCTACTCTAGGTGTGTTGGGTCTCCTTTAACCGCAGTGGTGTCTGAAACCTAAGACTTAGCATGCCTTCCTTATTCTCTCTCTTCTCGGGGTCTCCCCAGGAATAAGCCCGAAGGTCCTCTCACTTCGGGAATTTTCTTAACCATTTATCACAGGTCCAGAAAGGGCTAATAAATCCTTTGAGGCAGAAGCACACCCGCTGAGTCTGGTTCCTGAATGCTTCTCTGAGCGGATCCCAGTGTTTATCCTTCCATTCCATCTCCAACCGGCCAGCTGGCCTGGGATTTAGGTCATCGCTTTAATTAAAGCAGTCATTTCTTTCTGATAACTTTAAATTTTCAGTTTAACTAAACAGAGGTGCATAAACTTTCAATAATTCTAGAATTTATGTGAATCTTTATGTAGCCATGGTTATCATAGGAAATGAAGATTTGGGGTTCTAATTCCTTGAAGATTTAATTAGGTTTTTTTGAATCTGGATGATTCTAGGGAAGATTATCTCAAAGTTTATAAGATTTTTGATATGCCTGGAATAGAATGGAGAAGTATATAAGATATAAGCCAATCACGTATTAACTCTCAAGCTACCCTTGAATTGGAAAATGCAAGAATTCCTTGGTTGTTTTTCAACAAATCGCACTAGAATAGTTGGTTATCAATATGGTGGGAAGATTAGATCTTTATCTTGCACCACCTACATAAAAATTAATTTTAATGGGATGAAAACCTAAATGTGAAAATAAGAACCTTTAAAGCATTAAAATTTTAGTGATTGTCTCTATGCCTTGAGGAAAAGATTCCATAATTCCAACACAGACAGCACAAACCATTAAGGAAAAAGTAAAACTTGGGGTGCCTGGGTCACTCAGTTGGTTAAGTGTCAGCCTTTGACTCAGGTCATGATCCCAGGGTCCTGGTATCAGTACCCACATCAGGCTCCCTGCTCAGCAGTGAGTCTTCTTCTCTTCTCCCCCATGCTTGGGGTCTTTCTCAATATCTCTCTCTCTCAAGTAAATATTTTTATTTTTTATTTTTATTTATTTTATTTATTATATTTTTTAAAGATTTTATTTATTTATTTGACAGATAGAGATCACAAGTAGGCAGAGAGTCAGGCAGAGAGAGGAGGAAGCAGGCTCTCTGCTGTGCAGAGAGCCCGATACGGGGCTCGATCCCAGAACCCTGAGACCATGACCTGAGCCGAAGTCAGAGGCTTTAACTCACTGAGCCACCCAGGCACCCCTATTTTTATTTTTTTAAAGGAAAAGATAAACTTTATTTAAAAACCACAAAAGTAGGATTCCTGGGTGGCTCCATTGGTTAAGCGGCTGCCTTCAGCTCAGGTCATGATTCTGGAGTGCTGGGATCGAGTCCCACATTGGGCTCCCTGCTCAGCAGAGAGTCTGCTTCTCTCTCAGACTTTCCGAGGAAAGCATCTGTGAGACCGTGGCATGGAGGCCCAAATCCTGGCCTAAGGTTGCTCACAAGTGACTGGTGGGGAGAGGGATACCAATAAGCAAGGAAAAGATTCCATTGAGAACCACAGGAAAGAAGGCACAATGGAAGGCAAACTGGAGAAGAGCAGGGTATGCAGTGACATCCAGATGTGAGTGGCATGATCCCTGGCCTGGTTGAAAGAACAGAGACTTTCCAGGTGGACAACGTGAGGAAGGGCATTCTAGACAGGAAGGAGCATGAACAGACCGAGGAGGCTGAAAGGTTGAAAGACTACACTGTGCTCAAAAGGCAACTGGACTCTGCAGCTGGGGAGCCATGTGCGTGCTCGGGGGTGGGAGTCAAGGTGGCAGGAAATGGAATTAGAACACTGTCTTGGGCCTACTACAAGGGTTTTTGTCAGCTTCCAACTTAACTGGTATTGTTACACATTGAGTTGTGTCCTCCCCAAAGAGGTATATTGATATCCTAACCCCCCATACCCCAGAATGTGACCATATTTAGAAATAGGGCTTTTACAGAGATGATCAAGTTAAAACGAAGTCATTGGGGTGGGCCAAGTCCAGTATGACTCGTGTCCTTATTAAAGGTAGGCGATCTGGACACAGAGACAGACAACAGAAGGAGAAGACAGTGAGAAGGCAGCAGAGAGAAAGCCATGAAGACGTAGGTGTGTATGACACATTTGCAATCCAAGAAAGGCTCAAGGCTACCAGCTGTAGGAGATGAAGATGGAATGGATCCCTTCTAGCATGTTCAAAGGGAGTGTGACTCCACTGACACCTTGATTTAGAACTTCTGGTCTCCATAATTGTGAAAAAATACATTTCTATCATTTAAGGCACCCATGTAGTCGTATTTTTATACAAGAGCCTTAGGAAACTAATGCAGGTGTATACTGCGCAGTAAGCTGCCAGTGATGAAACCTTCTGCTGGACTGAAATTGCCTACAACACCTGGGCAGAATGCATGAGATACGTTCTCGAAGGGCTGAAAGGAAGGAGGGTTTAATGACGAAGAGCTGAGCCTCTGCTGGCAGACTGTCTGCTTCTGAACCCCTGCTTTGCCTCTTTGCAGCTATTTGACCTGATGTCTTCAAGGCGGAAGATGCTAGCATCTAAAGGGTTCTAGGGAAGGACTCATGGAAAGCACCCAGCACCATGCCTGGCACCAGGAAGTGGTCAGTAAATTCTGGCTCTCATTACTGAGTCTACATCCCTTCGGATCTTTCTCAATTACAACTGCTCTTTGCTTGATGTCATTTGCCCGCAGGCCCCAATGTCACAGGGACTCTTCGAAGAGTTTGTTTACATGCATCAAATTACCAACATTTTCCAAGAAAAGTGTCCCCTTTCACTTGAGTATTCGCTTACAAAACCTAGTCCTAGCCCAGGGAAAAATGATGCTTGTGGCTGGTGAGCTGGTCCTTGACCCTAAGCCCCTCCCTCGTGGTTCTGCCCAGAATTTCTAGAATATGTCCCAAAGTAATCAAAAGCACAGGCAAGCATGTAAAGCGAGACATGCGGTTTAGTAGGAAAAAAAAAAGAGTTTCATCTGGGACCTGGATTTGAATCCCTTCTCTGCCACTGAGTAACGGCATGAACTTGGACCTATGGCCATGTCTTGAAGCCTCAACTGTCTCACACGCAAAATGGGGCTACTGCTCAGTTGGCAGCGATACCTGTGGATTTCAGGAGGCAAAAGCAACAGTGGTCCGTGAACGTGGCTGACACTCTTTAGACTCCTGGTGGCCAGCCAGGCTCCGCATCCTTTCCCCTTCTGGAGAGATCAGCGGCATGGTCCTAAGAGGACTGGGGAATATGAAATGGTATCAGTCATGCTGTGAGACTGATCGAGTCTCCGATTTTCCAGTCTTCAGATACTAAGCAGCCACAAGTGTGAGTCAGCATCCATAAATTAAAGAATGCACTGCTCACGAATGTCTCTTTAGCATTATTGTTATTGAAATCAAATTTCAACCTTGAGCCATCGGGATCTTTCCTGTAATGCTGGAAATGATTGACCAGCCAGATGTCGGGTGTAGAGTATCAGGAGGTTTCGGGTTTGCTCTCCAGAGGAACCAAAGAAAGCCGACTCACGTGGGCTGGCCGGACGGTGGGCAGGTGGCCGTCGCGCTGCCCGGCGGGGGTGGGTCCCACGGTGGCAGAGTCACGCACACTGAGGAATGACAAAATACCAGCCTCATCGTTACTCATTTCAGGAGAGGTAAATTAAATGTTTTATACAAATCAAAGCAGTCCTTTGAGGTAAAAACACAATAAGAGTTCTACCCTCTGAACAAATTGTTAGGTACACGCTACTGACCGTTAACTACAGGCACGGTGCTGTCCAGCAGATCTCTAACTCGCCCATCTGTGTAACTCAGACTTTATACCCGTTCCACAGCCCCCATATCTTGCTCTTGCTCCCCATTCCCAAAGAAGCACCAAAAACAAGAACAAGGATAACCAAAGGGACATGAGGAAACTTCTGGAGGTGTTTATATGTCTGTGTTGTGTGTTCTACCTATATGTTGTATGTTTATTACCTTCATTGCAGTGACGGCAAGTGGGTGTATGAATCTGTCCAAGCTCATAAAACTGTGTATGTTATGTCTACCAACCATCCTTCAATAAAAGGGAAAAGAAAGAAACAATCTTTGGAGGCTCAGAAGTCTGTTCTCGGGGTGATTTGGTTTTTGAGACACTGTAGCAACATCTCAGAATCCTTCCAACTTCCTACTACAAGTTACACAGACCTATGTATAATGAGGGAATGTGGTATATGATAAACCTGAGAAACGTTCACACACCTAACTGTGCCCATAAATGTGATCTGTTTGCTGACAACATCCTCACCTGAAAACTGGAATCCCAGCACTATCCCCAGGATGGTCCTGGGTTGTAAAAATAAAGGGAAACATGCATTAACATGCACAGGGCCTGACAATCAGTTGCCTGTCAGTAAAAGGAAACTTCTTTTGATCTTGTTCTTATAATCATTATATGTCAAATATTCTGTACCATTTTTATGGAGACATTTTTCATCAAGCAACTATGCTATTAAAATTCTCCAGCAAAACTAAGGGCAGTCGGTTTGGTTTTTCTGGGGCATAAGGCATGTGGAAGGTGGTGGTGAGGGATGTGTCTGGGGCCAGGCCTTGCAGTACAAGTGACCATGGTGCCAGCTGAAAGCACCAGAGGAACGAGGCCCCGGGGACTCAGCTGGCTTCCCATCATGTACCCAGCTCTGTCTGATTATTTTATGCAGAGACTCTCAGCTGGATGACTTTCACAGGAGACCTACTCCTCTGGTCAGGCTCTGCACAATTCCCATGGGGCTTCTGGAACTCTAACCTTTCAGGAGAGGAAAGTGGCATACAAATGAATTTCAGAGCTGATCCGGAATTGCTCATATTTCTAAACAACAAAGAAATTAATTACAAGCCTTAGTTCTTTGTTATTAGTGACTTAATACACATGCCTCACCGCCCTGAGATCAATGCCTACCAGCTGGGGTAAGGGGACAGGACAATCACACGGTGTAGGACCCAAGGTAGGAGAGAGGTAACAGGTGTTGTAGAGTTAGAAGGAGCTGGTTCAGAAGAAGGAAAGTCAGTTACTGCCTAGGAGGAATGGTGAGGTCTCCGGAAGCAGGTGGTTTGAGATACTGAAGGACACAGACGAAACATGTGCTTGGGATGAGAAGTGGGAATGTCACCAGGGAACCACCAAGTGTACAGAGCCCCCATCAAGGACCAGGATAGATCCAGGGAGAGATCTATAGAGGGCTGTGGATACCCAGATAAGGATGTTGAGCTTCCATCAGGAGATAATGGGGAGCCGCTGAAGGCATGTGAGTAGCAGAGAGAGTCCAGAGCTACCTGAGGAAGACTCAGGGCTGAGTGCAGTGATTTTATTAGATTGGAATAGGCAAGGAGCAAGACTCCAGGACACCATGGTGCTGGTACAGGTAAAAGGAGTGTAATCTACTTAAGACAAGGAGTGCAGGGGCACCTGGGTGGCTCAGTTGGTTAAGCGATTGCATTCAGCTCTGGTCATGATCCTGGAGTCCCAGGATCAAGTCTGGCATCAAGCTCCCTGCTCAACAGGAAGTCTGCTTCTCCCTGTGACCCCTCCCCTGTCCCCGCCAATACTCTCTTTCCCAAATAAACAAAAAAATCTTATAAAAATTATGAAGAAAAAAAAGAAAAAAAAAACCAGGAGTGCAGTCTTACTAGGAGAAAGCTGGTGCTTCCACGGACACTTGGCAACAATCATAACTGCCACTCAGCGAGCAATTATAGATGAAAATAAGTTCGTCGAAAGGCCAAGCACCTCACCGAAGCTCGGATGGCTGATCTGTGCTAGCACCAGGATTTGACCTCAGACAACCCAACTCTCAGGACCACACTTCTTACCATGGTACCCTGCTCCCTGGGGGGCTTGCAGAGTCAAAAGAGGTGGGTCTGGTGTGGGTCCAGTGCCAGGATTGGGCTCCCTGCTCTCAGGCATCGATGGAGCATCTGTGGTGGGACATTCGTCAGGAGACTGGAAAGGAAGACAGGACCATGGGAAAGACGCTGGGGAAAAGGGGGGAGGCCAGCTATGGAGCCCACTCTGTGGAAACCTTCTTGATGGATGTGATCTCTGACGAAGAGAAGCAGAAGAAGGGAGAAGGTGTCATGGGGAGAGCAGTCCCTGAGAGATTAACAGTTGGATGCTGAAGCTGCAGGACCCTGGCTGGAGGGCATTCTTCCTGTGACAGCCGGGGATGAGGAGGAGCTTTGGGAATGAAGAAGAGCACACTGCGTGGTCACTTTGGAGGGGAAGAGGTCCCCGTGTAAACTCTCAGTCACTGCTTCTCCTAGACATGATGGAGTCTCTCAGGTGTCTGTCTTGACATCTAGATGCTGAGATAATGTGTGTGTTCATGCAGGAGGGGTTTGTGTTGTCACAACTGCCTAGAGACAAGCTGCCAGTCCCTGGGGAGTGACTCGCTGAAGATTCTAGGTCTGCCAGGAGCTATAGTGAGGGCACATCCAGGCCAGAGGGCACATCCAGGCATGCTGTCTGCCCCAGGAGATGCTCACCTTCACCATCGGGCGTGCTCACGCTTGGTGATCACTAAGGACAGGATCACTCTGGCCCACTCCCTCTGCAAAGAACTCTCTTACTTTCCAGGCTGCTTGAGCTGATGCTAGAATGCAGCATCTCTCTGGACATGAGTGCTGGGACTGACAGCCCCTGGAGGTCCAAGGAGGGATTGGCCCAGGAGGAGTTTTAAGAGGTGATGAGTGAGAAGGAGTCAGAATGTGGCTCATTTGTGAGCATCCCCTCTTGCCTGATGGGATCAAACATAACAACCCAGAGAAAAAGATTCTTTCTCATCCTTGCCTGTATGTAGCATGGTCATTAAACTAAATCTGGTCAGTGCAGTATGAGGGAAAGCGTTGAGTGGGAATTCTTAGGTGGATGATGTTATGGGTTGGATTGTGTGCTCCCTGATTCATATCTTAGAGTCCTAACCCCAGAACCCTAGAATGTGACCTTCGGAGATAGGGTCTTTACAATGTTAATGAAGAAAAATGAGGTCATTAGAATGGACCCTAATCTAACATGATGACTATCCTTAAAAGGGGGGAAAGATTCGGACAAAAAGTGGGAAGGTGATACCAAGAGGTTCGGAGAAGGCGGTCATCTACAAACCAAGGAGAGGAGCCTAAAACTTATGCTGCCCTCCCAGCTTTTGCAATTTTGGCCTCCAAGACAATGACAGGATACATTTCTGTTGTTTAAACCACCCAGTCTACGGTGTTTTGTTAGAAAGCCCTAACAAACTGATAGACACGCTTATAGGCACCTGGCTCAGGAGGTCGTAAATCATGGGGGACTTCCAGGATGGAAGTCAGTGAAGAGAGTAGTGGAACTGGAAGGTGGGAGACACAGGCTTCTTCTGACACCATGGAGCCCTGGACCTCTTTTATGTATGAGAAGAAACCCCTATGTGCATTAATCTTTGTTAGGGGGATAATTGTGTCCCCTAAGAAGATATGTTGAAATCCTAAACCCCAAGAACTGTGAATGTGACTTTATTTGGAAAAAAGGTCTTTGCAATGCAACTGAGTTAGCATGAGGTCATGAAGCTGGGCCCTAATCCAATGTGACTGGTGTCTTCAGAGGAAGAGAGAAATCTGGACCCCCAAAGAGGAAAAGGCCATGTGGGCACAGAGGCAGAAACTGGACTTGGACACCTGGAAGCCAAGGAGAATCAAAGACAGACACAGGGAGAGAGTAGGGCCCTGCCAACACTTTGATTTCCAATATTCAACCTCCAGAACGATGAGAAAATTAATGTCTCTTGTTTAAAGCCATGCAGTTTGTAGTACTTTGTTATGGCAGAACAAGCAAACTAATACTTTCTGTTCCCAGCAAGCAAACCTAATTCCTAACTAATGCAGAAGGCCATTGGGACCCTCAAGCCCACAGTTTTATAAGAGCAATGGGAGCAGAACCCAAATTGCAAGTTGCAAAGAGTGGGCATCTGGGGAGGAAGTGGTTATGGTGCATGTTCCTTGTGCTTAAGCTCTTTAGGTAAAATATGTAACTTCTCTAAGTATCAATATCCTCAGAATGGATATAATAGTAACATTTAGATTTGTGGTTAAGAAAAATAAATGATCTATTGTCTGTTAAGTGCTTAGCACAGAGTATGGAAGGAGATAAGCAGTCTCATGTTGAGTAAATGGAAACAATCCTTAAAAGAGGTAAATACTTAATATACATTGCAAAAGGCAATGGCTGAGAACTTCATTAGAGATTCAGTCATTCACCCTTTCACTCATCAAATATTTATTTAGTTTTTATTGGGTGCCATCCACCATCCTAGGCACTGGGGATATGTCTTAAAAGAAAAGGACACAGTTCTTATTTCCTAGAAGTCCATCAGTGTATGAAGTCACTGTCTCTGCTACTAATAGCAAGGCTACCTCCCTCTTTGTGTATGAAAAGGCAGCTTTGCAGACAGCCAACACTAGAAAATCAGTGGGCCACCTACCCACCCTCATAGCTGAGAATCTGACTACTTTGGAATAAAAACAGAATTGAAAGGATAAAAAGGACCTAAAAGTAAGATATTTTCCAAATTAACAATGGAAAAATGAAGAAGAAGAAGAAGAAGAAGAAGAAGAAGAAGAAGAAGAAGAAGAAGAAGAAGAAGAAGAAGAAGAAGAAGAAGAAGAAGAAGAAGAAGAACAGGGGGTGGGGAACAGAGAGATATGGAAAGTGTTTTCCTTGAAATGTGTTATTTTTAAAAGTATTGCCAGAAAGAATTAGGGAGCAAAGACTTTTCAAACAAGATCACGGGTTTGCAAAACTGTCTCTTTGGTTATATAGGCATTGATTTGCGTTAAAGAATAGTTATGCAAACATACATAATAGTTTGCATCGGGACAAATAAACACACTGGGCAATACCTAGGACAAAATCTCATTATACACCCAGTTTAGGGAGTCACGACAGGCTGATGGCAGCCCCAGGAGTCAGGACCAAACCTTCAATGCCCACATCACTGCATGCCCACTGCATCCTGTGGCCTCTGTGGTTAGGGTGCCCTGAATTCCTCAAAAAAGTCCAGCTTAAGAGACTCCAAACTCCCTACTGCACTCAACCTTCCCACCCACCAGCTAACCTTAGAGTCTGTCTTTCCTATTTCTGTTAAATCATGATCTCCAGAGTTGCTTACACACATTATAAATATCACATAGCCCTCAGCGCTTTTTTAACTGAGCTGTACCTGGAGAGACCTAGAACCTGAGCAGGTAGGATGTGCACCTTTCACATTGTGTCATTCATGCTTTGTGACCTCGTCCATCTTTCCAATGACACCCTGAGCCCTTTGAGGGAAGGTACTTTTCGAGTTCATCTCCATATTCAGTACTTTGCACAGGTCTGGCTCGGTGAATATTCATTAATGCATGCATGAATGAATATATACATGCATACATACATACATACATAGGTAAATGATGGAGGAAAACCAATATAGAAAAGACGACCTGAAGGACTCACAGAAGACTTTGTCTAAGAGGTGACACAAAAGTAGGTCTTGAAGGATGACTAATTCCTTACGTAAGAGAAGTCAGAGATGCATTTGAGGTGGAAGAAGCATCCCGTACAAAATTCCTGCGGCCTGGCAAGCATGTTCTGTGCAAAGAGTAATAAGAACTTCAGGCCCTCAGAGAAGAAGGTATGGTCATGGACTTGTCTGAGAGAAGCCTAGAGATTAGATGTGGACTAGATGCCCCAAAAATGTGCCCCTGTGCTGAACTTAGAGTCTCTCTGAAAGGCAACTGAGCACTCAGAGTGGATTTGGGAGCAGAATGACAATAATGGATGGCAAGGTGAGGAAGACCACAGGCAAAAGGAAGGGAGCAAGCCTAGTAAACAGGAGACCAGGTGAAAAATGGCAAAGCTGTGATCCAAGAGGAGGAACGTGGGCAAAGAGAATGAAAGGGATCTCAAAGCTGTTCCCCAGGTACAACTGGTGACCACAATGCACAGTGAAATAAAGGTTTTGAACCCTAGAGTCTGGGCAGATGGTAGCGCTAATCAGCAAGATGGGCAGTACTAAAGACAATGGGACAGAGAGGAGAAGGTAGGGGTTCAGTTCCTATTTGTTGTATTCAAACCACCTGCGAGGCAGCCAGGTAGAAATGTCCCACTCTAGGGCTTCAAATATAGGGTTGGATTGTATGTGTTGAACCACACCGGGAAAGAAGATCTGCAGGTCATGAAGAAGCCATGGGGCCATGACCGTATTTCAGTATTGCTTTGAATGAACCTGCACCTGAGCACACCATGTGAAAATCAACCTTCCACACTTTGAACTTCACAGAACACTCTGTAGCCTTTACACCTTACGGCCCACATACCACCGCCACTGCCTGCAGCACGAGGAGCCAGGTTTATAAATCTTGGGCAGTCCCTCTGAGAAGGAGGCATCTCTAGCGTCTTATAGCTCTAAGGCATGCATCTTAGTGTCAACCCAGGACTGGATGACCTCAAATCCAACTTCACTCTACTTTCTTTTTTTCCCCATTCCTGTGCTTTGGCCATGGACTCCATGATACACTGGGCTATGAAAATGCCAGGGAGGTTTGCCAGTGGATTCCCCAACTGCCAAGTGCATGAGGATGTCCAGCCTGGGCACAGCCTAGAAGAGATGCTGGGACTATAGACATGTGCTGTCAAAACTGTATCTGTAGAGAGAAGGCTGATCAGGGATGCCTTGGAGCAAGGACAGAGACAACACAAAGTTCCCCTGTACCTGAATAAGGTGGGAGGAGGACCAGAGCCACAAAGCAAAGGGCAGGTACACTGGTTCTAGGCAGAGTTAGTATCCAAAGCCTAGCTTCAGCCCTTCTTGTGTTTGACCAAGTCACATCAGCTCCTTAACTTTTTTTTTTTTAATTTTGACCTATTCAATATTTGTCGAGATAAAATTGACATACAACACTGTGTACCTTTAAGGTATATAGCATGTTGATTTGATACACTTATGTGTTGTAAAATGACCCCAGCAGCATCAAATGACACCTCCGTCACATCACATAATTACTTATTTTCTCTGGTGAGAACATTTAAGAGAGAAGTGTCTTAACAACATCCAAGCATTATTAACTAACTCATCATACTGTATGTTAGATCCTCAGAATGTATCTGTCTTATAACTGGGAGTTTGTACCTTCGACCAATATCTCTCCATGTCCCCACCACCAGCCCTGGTCACCACCATCCCCCCTCCCCCCCCCCAGATGTTTGGCATTTTTAGATTCCACATGTAAGTAATATTAGATGGTAATTTTCTTATTTTCTCCCACTTACTTCATTTAGCATAATACCTTCAATGCCCATCCATGTTGTCACAAATGGCAGGATTTTCTTCTTTCTCATAGCTGAATATTCCACTGTTTATATAGATAGATGTAAATAACATAGATACAGAGAGATACAGATATAGAATAACTTCTTTATCCACTCATCCATTGACACTTAAGTTGCTTTCATATCTTGGCTTTTGTGAATAATGCTGCAATGAACATGGGATGCATATATCTCTTGGAATGGGTGTTTGTTTTCTTCAGATAAATACCCAGAAACAGAATTACTGAATTACATGGTAGTTCTATTCTTAATTTTTTTTTTGAAGACTTCCATGCTGTTTTCCATAGTGGCTGTACCCATTTACATTCTCACCAAAGTGCGCCCGAGTTCCCTTTCCTTCACATTTTCACCAACACTGGTTATGGCTTGTTTTCTTGATAATACCTATTCTACCAGGTGTGACATGACAGCTCATTGTGGTTTTGATTTGCATTTCTCTGGTGGCCAATGATGTTGAGCATCTTTTCATGGGACTGTTGGTCATGCATATGTCATACTTGGAAAAATATTCAGATATTTTGCTCATTTTAAAAATATTGATTGTATGAGTTCTTTAAAAAAATATAATCCAGGGGAGCCTGGGTGGTTCAGTGGGTTAAAGCCTCTGCCTTCAGCTCAGGTCATGATCCTAGGGTCCTGGGATCGAGTCCCGCATCAGGCTCTCTGCTCAGCAGGGAGCCTGCTTTCTCCTCTCTCTCTGCGTGCTGCTCTGCCTGCTTATGATCTCTGTCTGTCAAATAAATAAATAAATAGAATCTTTTAAAAAAATATAATCCAGCATAATTAATGTACAGTGTTACATTAGTTTTGGGTGTGCAACGTAGTGATCCAACAATCCTATACAATGCTCCGTGCTCATCAGGATAAGTGTGCTATTAATCCCCAGCACCCATTTTACCCATCAGCCCGCCCAGTTCCCCTGTGGTGACCATCAGTTTGCTCTCTATAGTTAACAGTCTGTTTCTTGGTTTGTCTCTTTTGTTTCCTTGGTTAATTTGCTTTGTTTCTTAAATTCTGCATCTGAGTGAAATCATATGGTATTTGTTTTTCTCTGACTAACATTTCATTTAGCATTATACCTTCTAGGTCCATCCGTGTTGCAAATGGCAAGATTTCAATTTTGCTTGTTTTTCTTTTTAATGGCTGAGTAATATTTAATTGTGTATGTGTGTATTGTCTTTATTTATTCATCTATCAGTAGACACTTGGATTGTTTCCATAATTCAGATATTGTAAATAATGCTGCAAAAAACATTGGGGTACACATATATTGTCAAATTAGTGTTTTCATATTCTTTGGGAAAATACCAAGTAATGGAATTACTGGATCATACTATACTGGTAATTCTATTTTCAATGTTTTGAGGAACCGTCATACTATTTCCACAGTAGCTAGACCAGTTCGCTTTCCCACCAACAGAGTACAAGGATTCCTTTTTCTCTACATTCTCGCCCATACTTGCTGTTTCTTTTGGTTTTTATTTTAGCCATTCTGGCAGGCGTGAGGTGATATCTCATAGTTTTGTTTTGTTTTATGTGAGCGGGGCATGGGGGTTGGTAGAGGGAGAAGGAGAGAGAGAACTTTAAGCAGGCTCCATGTCCAGTGCAGAGTCCAATGTGGGACTCCATCTCGCGACCCTGCGATCATGATCTGAGCTTAAATCAAGAGTCAGACACTTAACCAATTGAGCCACCCAGTTAAGGGAGTTACCCAGGCACCCTTCTCATTGCAGTTTTTATTTGCATTTCCCTGATGATTAGTGATGTTGAGCATCTTCTCATATGTCTATAGGACATCTGGATGTTTTCTTTGGATAAATGTCTGTTCATGCCTTCTGCCTAATTTTAACTAGATTATTTGTTTCTTTGTTTGTTTGTTTGTATATTGACTTGTGTAAGTTCCTTTCATCTTTTGGATACTAACCTTTCATCAGGTATGTCATTTGCAGATACCTTCTCCCATTCAGTATGTTGTCACTTATTTTTGTTGATTGTTTCCTTCACTGTGCAGAACCCTTTAATCTTTAGGTAGTCCTAATAGTTTATTTTTGGTTTTGCTTCCCTTTCTTCAGGAGACATATTTAGAATAATGTTGCTATATCAGAGAAATTCCTGCCTGTGCTCTCTTCTAAGATTTTTATGGTTTCTGCTCTCACATTTAGGTCTTTAATCCATTTTGAGGGTTTTCTGTGTGTGTGTGCTGTGAGGAAGTGGTCCAGTTTCATTCTTTCGCACGTAGCTGTCCAGTTTTGCCAACGCTTTTTGTTCAAGAGACCTTTTCCTATTGCATATTCTTGCCTCCTTTGTTGAATATTAATTGACCATGTAGTTGTGGTTTGATTTCTGGGTTCTCTATTCTGTTCTATTGATCTATGTGTCTATTTCTGTGCCAATACCATACTGTGTTGATTAATACAGCTTTGTGATATATCTTGAAATCTTGGATAGTGATATCTCCAGTTTTGTTCTTCTTCTCCAAGATTACTTTTACATTCAGGGTCTTTTGTGGTTCCATACAAATTTTAGGGTTATTTGTTCTAGTTCTGTAAAAAATGCTGTTGGTGTTTTGATAGGGATTGCATTGACTCTGTAGGTTGCTTTGGGCAGTGTAGACATTTTAACAATATATGTTATTACAATCCATGAGGATGGAATATCTTTCCATTTGTTTGTGTCTTCTTCAATTTCTTTCTTAAGTGTTTTATAGTTTTCAGAGTATAGTCCATTTCTTATGTTTATTCTTAGGTACTTTATTATTTTGGGTGCAATTTTAAATAGGACTGTTTCTCTTTTTTTCCATTTTATTTTATTTTATTGCTTTTCAGTGTTCCAGCATTCATTTCTCTTTTTGCTACTTCATTTTTAGTGTGTAGAAATGAAACAGATTTCTGTATATTAACTTTGTATCTTTCAACTTTACCAAATTCATTTATCAGTTTTAGTTTTTGTGGGATCCTTAAGGTTTTCTGCATATAATATCATGTCTATACATAGTGAAAGTTTTACATTTTCCTTACCAATGTGAACTACTTTTATTTCTTTTTCTTGTCTAATTGCCATGTCTAGGATTTCCATACTGCACTGAGTGAAAGTGGTGAGAATAGACACCCTTATCTTGTTCCTGATCTTAGGAGAGAATCTCTCAGGTTTTCACCACTGTGCCTGATGTTAGCTTTGGGCTTTTCATGTATGGCCTTTTTTAGGTTGAGGTATCTTCCCTCTAAATCTACATTGTTGAGGGTTTTATCATGAATGGATGTTGTACTTTGTTTGACAGAGAAAGATCACAAGTAGGCAGAGAGGCAAGCAGAGAGAGTGAGAGGGAAGCAGGCTCTCTGCCGAGCAGAGAGCCCGATGCGGGACTCGATCCCAGGACCCTGAGATCATGACCTGAGCCGAAGGCAGTGGCCTAAACCACTGAGCCACCCAGGCGCCCCGATGTTGTACTTTGTTAAAGATGCATCTATTGAAATGATCGTATAGTTTTTATCCTTCCTCTCGTTGATGTGATGTATGGTGTGGATTGATTTGTGAATACTGAATCACCCTTGCATCCCAGGAATAAATCCCATTTGGTCATGGTAAGTGATTGTTTTAATGTAATGTTGGATTCAGTAAATATTTTGCTGAGTATTTTGCATCTATGTTCCTCAGGGATATTGGCCTGTAGTTCTCTTTTACTATAGTGTCTTTACCTGATTTTGGTATCAGGGAAATTCTAGTCTCATAGAATGAATTTGGAAACTTTTTTTTTTCCTTTTCTAATTTTTTTTAATAGTTTGAGAAGAATAAGCATGAACTCTTCTTTAAATGTTTCGTAGAATTCACTTGTGAAGACGTCTGGTCCTGGACTTTCATTTTTGGGAGTTATTCGGAGTAGTATGAGCTCTTTATATATTTCGGACCTTAACCCATTATCAGATGCATACTTTGCAAATATTTTCTCCCATTTCATAGGTTGCCTTTCATTTTGCTGGTTGTTGCTTCAGTTGTGCAGAAGCTTTTTAGGTTGGTATGGCCCCACTTGTTGATTATATAGGTTCTTTAGACTTGGATAAATGAGGGTATTGTTGGATGTTACCTGCTGAGCTGTTACTCAGAGAAAATGTAAATCTGTACACTGACATTCAACCACAGCCTAATACCGGTACGTGTTTAGTAAGTTTGCATGGTCAAAAGGGGCAAAGTTGCTTGACCCACATTTATGTGGTGGGATTGCTTTCTTATGGGTCTTGCTCTTGTCTCTGCCCTTAAAGGCTCAAGGCTTTGCACCAGATGCCTGACAGCTAGTAAATGTTCAAGAAAAGAAAGAACAATCCCAGGCAGTAAATCAAAGGACAGTTTCTAATAAGAGAAACAACAGAACAAAGAATACAGGAAACATTTGAAAGATTCAGAACCATAACATAAAATAATAGTGTGTCTGGACCTATAAATAATAACATGTGCTATAAGGGAGAAATCTTTCCTTTTTCATAGGTTTATAAAACCAGATGAAGGAAGCAGGGTAAGTATCTGTGTTTGGCGCCAGGAAAACATGTGAACTTCCATCTCTTGAAATTGGCCCTCACCAAAGTAATGCAGATGAAGCCTGACAATAATATGGGTTGAGAAAAAGCCCAAATATAATAAAAATAATGATCCTTAATTTTGCAGGGTTTTAGTCCATGGGGTACAGGTTAGGAAGGGTCTGGTCTGATTTTGCAGTACCATTAATAAATTGAGAGCAGGTTAATGAAGTTTGCCAAAGATGTCCTAAGTCATAATGGCCTGGGACCATGATCAAAGTGGGAGTCAACAGGCAAGGAACTCATCGAATCTGGAATTATGAGTTAAAAATGAGATACAGTTTGAAAACAAACAAACCTATATGGAGAAAAAATAATAATCAGAAGCAATCAGAGAATGCTTTCCTGAGAGAAAAGCTGGGGTCCCAGTGGAGATGGAAAGAGGGTTATAGACTACACACAGAAGAATGGAATGGGTTGCATGAGCAGAAAGAGATTAAATTATTGTGTGTGCTCTACCAAAGTCAAGTAAAAACATCATGAACTCAGGAAGGCTTAGTTATCTGTCTTTTTAGCTGGGTGCATCTCAGAGAAACGCTGGTTATAGAAAACATCCCAAACAAAGAAGCAGCCTGTGCCAACCTCCGTGATCTTGAGCATGTTTCTTGACTCCTCATGGTTCAATGTTTTCATCTGTTAGTCCCTCTGAAAATAAAAAAATCATCCCTGTGATGTAGGTTTCTTGTGAGTATTAATGGATAAGAATGGGAAGAAGTTGAAAACTGCCAAGAGTTTTGTAAACATCAGCCATTATTATGGATTCAAACAAATCAATTGACAAGCAAGTTTTGTAGATTCATTGACTTACCTGTTGAATGGAAATTTTTCAAAAAGTACTGCCCCCTTGAGTTTTGGTGAGGATTAAATGACTGAATACATGGGAAGCATCTAGAAAAAAATCTGACAATAGGAAACAATGCCCAATGCATTGATTTTTACCACATGATTTTTACCACCATGTTAGTGATTTTTACCACCATGCTGTAATAACACATGATACATAAAGAATCACTATTTCTTTGAAAACTAGTTTCTTTCACCAGCATTTGTGCCCCTTGGGGGACAAGACCACCTTATTTCTTTATCTTCCAGCTAGTAAAGTATTTAGCAAACTGAGTTTGCTAGTAAAGTATTTAGCAAACTGAGTTGTCCCTCATTACCATGACCACTTTGTTTAACTATGCTACCTGATTTACCTTGTTTCTCACAAAAAATAAAAAAAAATCAAATTAGGAACCATCATTTGTTTTACTGATGAGAATACAGGTACAGAGAAGTACCATGAAATTCCCAAGTGACACAGTAAGAAATGGAGAGAAATTTAAACCCCAGCCAAACTTTAGCGAAGGAACACATCAGTCTGCTTCTCTGAAAGAAAGCATGAAAGAATGAATGAGTGCATGCATGAAAATTATGCATTATGCTAGAGCCGCACCCCTCCGGATAGAACCTCAGAATCTTACCTGGGAGCCATGTGCACAAGCTGAGAACAGCCAGAAGTGACACCCATTTGGGTCGAAGAAGCAATGTGTGGCACGGAAGAACCCAGAAATCTAGCTGGTAAAGCAGGCTTGTTGGGTTCCTCATCCACTTCTCTTTGGACCTCATTTAAATTTCTGACACATCCAAACCCACCTTCCTTCCCCCTTCTCCTTTAGAAATCAGCCCCCTGGACACATTCCAGAAATGCCACTGAAACCCCCTTAGTAAATGGGTTATTTCATTAGGAAGGTCTGAGTCAGGTTTGCGCCCCTCTGAGCTATTTGGCCAGATGTTAAAGTTTGGAAAAATCAAATTATTACAGAAAGTTTCATGAGTGTGATAGCAAAATCCACTTGGCACAATGCAGACCACAGCCTCTCTGCACCTTTCCACTGTGAGAAACTCAGTGCTAGTAAAGTTTTGACGATGTCCACAGCAAGACCTGCACCTGCAATCCTTACCGTTGTGGTCCCTGTTCACTGCTGGGAATTCCCACTCATTATCTCCATCTGGCCATGCTGCAATGCATGCACGGTCATCTTGGTTTAGGTGAAGACTCCCAGACTAAGTGCTTCCCCGGCTACCCAAGCCAAGAATCCAGGTCTGATCTCTGCCCTCATAGGACATCCTGCTGCTCAGAACTCTGCTCTAAGCAGGCACCCTTTATGCCCATCATTTATGATCTGTTTCATATTATAAGTTTTTGGCTACTGCTGTTTCTGGTTGTCAAATGTTAACACCTCTGAAACTGCACCTCGTTAAACTTTTAATATCCTGCTGCAGTCTCCCCTTCAAAGTTGATCTTAACTCTGGGAGGTATATGGAGATGTGTGTGTGTGTGTGTGTGTGTGTGTGTGTGTGTATAAATATGTGTGTATACATGTATTTTTTAAATAGTCTTATCACCTTGGAAATGACAAAGGAGTTAATGTGACTTATTTCCTCCACTACTTATTGCTGTTTATTTTTGGTCCTGCTCATCCATTTCACCATATGGTTTAAGACACCATATGGTTGCCTTTTGAAATTGGGCAATCATGACTGATCACTGTCTCCATCAGAAGTCACCGAGACCGCAGAGGGGGCACACGTGCTCATTCCCCTCCATACCTCCAGATAGGAGGACAGAGGTCAGCAGAGATGGCTTCTCAGGAAGGTGTCTCAGAAGCTGGGCTATCCTGCCTGGATGAACACCCATATTCCTGTTCTTCTCCTAACTCTTGCTGTTTGACTCTGCCCTACCCTGCTAGCTCCTCCCAGAGGCAGAGCCTCCCCTCCCAAAGCTATTCCATCTCTTGCCAGTGGTGCTTCCCGCTCCACTCTTGGCCCTCCGACCACATTCCTGGAGGCCACACTCCCATCCCACCCTTGCTTGCCTATGCTCCATCCATTGCCCCCCACCCACAGACCTCCTCCACCAAGATCCCACTGCCAACCAAATCCTACCCAAGACTGCACCCCCCATCACAACCGTCCCCATCACTGGCCTGTGCCACTGGCCCCTCTTTTTCCAGAAACACCCCTGCCTTCCTGGTGAGAAACCCTCCTGATATCCATCTGGCTGTGCCTCCAAACACCCCTTCATGGGGGTCTCCACCCTCTGCATTTGGCCTGCCTGGAAGTCCTCCAGACTATTCTCCTGACAGGCATGTGAGGACACTCAGTCTGCTCAGGGTTCCCTGGGTGGTCTGGAGTCCTGTAAGGGCCATTATGCGCCTGAAGTGGGGGTGCGTGTGCACTGTCCAGAACTCACTCCCATCATTATACCCCATCCAGAAGCTCTGATGACCCATAGACTGTAGAGGCCCCCATGAGATAACATTGTCGTAGGAAACCAGGGGCGTGCTGCCAGCCCTCAGGGGCCACTTCCTCTGCATTGAGCCCCAAGCTTGGCTCACAGAGGGAGGATCTCAAGTGTTCACCAAAATCAGTTGTAAGTAAGGGGATGCTGGGTCGCATATTCAGAAATCAGAGAGGGAGGACACAGACACAGAGGGGGCATGAGCAGAGAGGAGCAGCAGGACAAGTCGTTGAGATGAAGGCTGTGTGGGAGCATGCCTCAGTTTCTAGAGGCCTATCGTCATGAGTAGCTGGCCCCCAGGGCAGTGGGAGACTCCTGGCCCTGCCAAGTCTTGGGCAACAGTGAGAATGACAGAGACACAAGGGACAACTTTGAGTGAGAAGGTCTACTGGTTCCACTGATGACCAGAACAAATAACCACAAACTCAGTGGCTTCAAATAGTAGGAATTGACTCTCACGGTTCTAAAGGTGAGAAGTCAGAAATCGAGGTATCGGCAGGGTGATTTCTTTCTGGGGGCTGAGGAAGAGTCTGTTCCATAACTTTGTGCCGCATCCAGTGGGTCATTGGCCATCCCTGATGTCCTCACTATGGGAACTCATCCCACCAGTTTCAGCCTCCATCCTCATAGGATACTCTCCGGTTCCCTCTGTCTTGTATTAAGGACACTGGTCAGTGAATTGTGGCCCACTCTGCTCCAGTGTGACCTTACATAAATGCCATCACACCTCAAAGACACAGTTAAGATCCCATTCTGAGGTTTTGGGGGTGGACATGCATACTTGGGCGACACCATTGAAATGAGTACAGAAGGGGAAGGCCAACTCTGAGCAAAATCATAAGGAAATCATTAGTTTCCTAAAGAAACCTCAGTCTTGTGGCATAGCATCAAACCCCATTGCAGGTAGAGCAGATGAGAAAAGGGTCATCTCAGGCCTGCGGCAGACGTATAGACCAGGCCAGACTGATGGAACAAGTCTGAATCCAAGACTGCAAATTCCCAATAAGCGACACGGTGCACACTAATTTATTTCCCTATGCAGCAGAATCTGAATCAGCATTGCAATCCTGAGCAAATCTTTGCCAACATAACATGATGGCTTTAATGAGCTTGCAGTCAGGGGCTACTTTAATGAGAATATAAAACTATGCACTCATCAATGTCTCCATGCCCTTGTTCCTTAACCAAACACTAACCAGCACACAGCAGAAATGGACACAGGTGAGAAGGTGTTACCTCAAAGCATGTTTCCCCCAGGGAGCTGTGGCTCCATGCCCCTGCCCAGCAGCCTACCCCGGGGGGACACGGCAGTGAGTTTCCTTTCCTTTTTGGCCAATGGGCAAAAAAAGTTGTTAATTAGGAAATGAGTATAGGGCACTATGCTGGGACTAACAAAATTTGAGAATAGCGAGCATTACACTGACTTTCCTCGCAGTATGTGATGGGGATTTTAGAACCTTCTCTGGCAAAGAGTCCCCCCATTATCTGAAGGGCATGCATTCTAAGATCCTCAGTGAATGCATGAAATGGTGGGTAGTACAGAACCCTGTATTTACTATTTTTCCCCATTCATATATACCTATGATGAAATTGAATTTATAAATTGGGCACAGTAAGAGACTGGTATTAATTAAGTAGAACAATTATAACAGTATACAGTATACTGTATACTGTAATTATGTATATATGTAGCATACATATGTATACAGTATACTGTATAGTATAATTACAGTATACTGTAATAAATGTTAGGTGACTACAGTCTCTCTCTCTTAAAATATCTTACTGTACTGTCCTCACCAGTCTTCTTGCAACAAGGAGAGGGGACATCATACCCACTTGATGAGAGGAAGCGAGGGGAGTGACATAGACACATGACATAGTGTGAGGCCACTATGAGCCTCTGGCCACAAGCGAGAAGGAGGATCATCTGCTTCTGCACCGTGGTTGACCACAGGTGACTGAGCCAGCAGTAAAACTGCAAATAAGGGACAAACATTATATTTCCATTTGGGTCACAGAGATAGCTGGTTTCTGGGTGTCTGCAACAGAGCCACCTTGGTGAGAGACTTGGAGGAGGGTGGGACCAGGTGTCCCCAGAAATGTAAATGATGGACTCAGTTACCAGGGCATCCTCACGGCTTGCCCCTGCATATCCATTAGCACAGTCTTTAAGTCACACAGTGGTATTCCCCATCCTCTCCCTAAGGTTCCTGAGAGTCCCTTTTGGAGGCCCTTCCTACTACCACTTAAAGAACTGGCCTGCTTACAGCCAAGCTCATGGATTCTGGAGTCAAAGCACTCATGTTCTGCTGCTGTATGAACTTGGCCTACCTTCTGGGACTCTCCTGCCCCATGTGTAGAATGCAAGATTAATGACACTGTGAGCCCAAATGCTCACAACACATCTTGGCATGAGGAAGGTGCTCCAATGCCCATATTTCTGATGGGAAAACTTTAAGCAGGTTGAACACTGGTCTTCTGAGGAGATGGGGCCATATTCCTTGTCCCATGACCTGCAGGGGCTCATGGTTGCAAATGCGTTTTGTAGGAACATTCAAAATGAATTCTAATGTCACTGGTGATACCACCTCTGTGCACTTAGTTATAGTTCATCATCGTTCTGCAGACACAATGGACACCCACAACTTGACCGAGTCACATACATGGTTCCCACCCTTACAGCAAACTTCCATGTTAAAAACCCTTTGATACTCTTTTGGCAGAAGCTAGAAACAGAGTTTAAGAACCCTGCCCAGAGTCACAGCCAATAGGTGGCTGAACTGGGACTTGAACCTATAAAGCCTGACTCTGGGACCTGGGCTCTGATTTCTCCCATGCAGGATTTCCCTGCAGCCTGGCAGTCAGGGTCAGTCATCTCTGTTTCTCTGGTGCCTAGTCCCTAAGAGTCAAGAAAAAATACAGGATGGATGGATGGATGGATGGATCTCTCATAGTGCATCATCTCCTATTATTCTAAGTCTATTTCACCAGGACAGGGCCATACATAGACAAACTTGGACAATGAATTCCCTCAGAATAAAGATCTTATAGAATGTGTCTTTGCCTAGCATGGTCACAGGCATATTTGTATATATACCTCAATACATGTTTGTTGAATGACAGCATGACTACATAGTTTGTTAGGTTGTTCTGATGGTTGTATTAGTTTGCTGAGGCTGCCAAAGCAGAATGTCATAGACCAGGGTTGGGGGGTGGGGGGGAGTTGCTTAAGCAATTAGAAATTCATTTTTCTCCACTCCTGGAAGCTGAGAGTCCAAGATCAAGGTGTCAGCAGGTTTGGTTTCTTCTGAGGCCCCTCTCTTTGGCTTACAGACGGCTGTTTTCTGGCTTGCTCTTCACATGGCCATCCCTCTGTGGGCCTCTATGCTGGCATCTCTGAACATATCCTAATCTCCTCATCTTATAAAGACACGAGTCATATTAGTAAGTCCCATCCATATGACCTCACTTATCTTCAGTTACTGCTCCCTGGGTTCTATCTCCAAATACAGTCATATATAGGTATTAGGGATTAAGGCTTTAATGTATGAACTTTGTAGGCACATAATTCAGTTCACAACAGTGAGTAAGATTTAAAGTGTTTCTGGTTATTACTTTTTTTTAAAGATTTTTTAAAATTTATTTTACCATGTTACCCGATTTCAAGCTTTACTACAAAGCTGTGATCACCAAGACAGATTGGTACTGGCATAAAAACAGACACATTGACCAGTGGAACAGTGTGGAGAGCCCAGATATGGACCCTCAACTCTATGAGGGTTTGACAAAACAGGAAAAAAATATACAATGGAAAAAAGACAGTCTCTTCAATAAATGGTGCTGGGAAAACTGGACAGCGATATGTAGAAGAATGAAACTTGACCATTCCCTTACACCATACACAAAGATAAACTCGAAATGGATAAAAGACCTCAACGTGAGACAGGAATCCATCAGAATACTAGAGGAGAACATAGGCAGTACCCTCTTCGATATCAGCCACAGCAACTTCTTTCAAGATATGTCTCCAAAGGCAAAGGAAACAAAAGCAAAAATGAACTTTTGGGCTTCATCAAGATCAAAAGCTTCTGCACAGCAAAGGAAACAGTCAACAAAACAAAGAGGCAACCCACGGAATGGGAGAAGATATTTGCAAATGACAGTACAGACAAAAGGTTGATATCCAGGATCTATAAAGAACCCCTCAAACTCAAAAAAAAAAAAAAAAAAAAAAGGAACTCCTCAAACTCAACACACACAAAACAGATAATCATATCAAAAAATGAGCAGAAGATATGAACAGACACTTCTCCAACGAAGACATACAAATGGCTATCAGACACATGAAAAAATGTTCATCATCACTAGCCATCAGGGAGATTCAAATTAAAACCACATTGAGATACCACCTGACACCAGTTAGAATGGCCAAAATTAGCAAGACAGGAAACAATGTGTGTTGGAGAGGATGTGGAGAAAGGGGAACCCTCTTACACTGTTGGTGGGAATGCAAGTTGGTGCAGCCACTTTGGAGAACAGTGTGGAGATTCCTGAAGAAATTAAGAATAGAGCTTCCCTATGACCCTGCAATTGCATTGCTGGGTATTTACCCCAAAGACAGATGTAGTGAAAAGAAGAGCCATCTGTACCCCAATGTTTATTGCAGCAATGGCCATGGTTGCCAAACTGTGGAAAGAACCAAGATGCCCTTCAATGGATGAATGGATAAGGAAGATGTGGTATATATACACAATGGAGTATTATGCCTCCATCAGAAAGGATGAATACCCAACTCTTGTAGCAACATGGACGGGACTGGAAGAGATTATGCTGAGCGAAATAAGTCAAGCAGAGAGAGTCAAGTATCATATGGTCTCACTTATTTGTGGAGCATAACAAAGAACACGGTGGACATGGGGAGATGGAGAGGAGAGGGTGTTGAGGGAAACTGGAAGGGGAGATGAACCATGAGAGACTATGGACTCTGAAAAACAACCTGAGGGTTTTGAAGGGGCGGGGGGGGGGTGGTTGGAGGTTGAGGAACCAGGTGGTGGGTAATAGGGATGGCACGTACTGCATGGAGCACTGGGTGTGATGCAAAAACAATGAACACTGAAAAACAACCTGAGGGTTTTGAAGGGTCAGGGGTGGGAGGTTGGGGCAACCTGAGGGTTTTGAAGGGTCAGGGGTGGGAGGTTGGGGGAACAGGTGGTGGGTAATGGGGAGGGCACGTTTTGCATGGAGCACTGGGTGTTGTGCAAAAAGAATGAATACTGTTACACTGAAAAAATAAATAAAATGGAAAAAAAAACAAAAAAAAACAATGAACACTGTTATGCTGAAAATAAACAAATAAAATAAAAAAAATTATTTTATCTGAGAGAGAGAGAGTGCACAGGAACAGAGGGAAGGGCATATGGGACAAGCAGACTCCTCCCTGAGAGGGGAGCTGTATATGGGGCTTGATCCTAGGACCTTGAGATCATGACCTGAGTTGAAATCAGATGCTTAGTTAACTGAGATATCTAGGCAGCCAAATTTCTTCTTATTTTTATTGGTTAAGAACATACATTCTGGAACCAGGCTGCCGGGGTTTGAATCCCATCTTTGCCACTTATCAGCTGAGGTGCTATGAGGAAGTTGTTCAGTGCCTCTGTTTCCCAATCTGAAAAATGGGTATAATACTAAGCTCTACCTCCTAAGGTGGTTGTGGGGCTAAAACTAAGAAGTGGAACTTGTTTTGAACAGAGTCTGGCACATTGCAGCCCCTCATAAATAGTAGCTACATAATCACATGTCCCTTTACCATCTGATTATTTCTGCCAGGAACATGCACTGGAAAACAAAGGCAAAGTTCTGCACACATGCTGGATATTATGATGTCTGGAGATGTCATGATGAGTTTATCATCGCTGTGATGATACAGGATTCCATCCTGTCTCAGAGGCCCTTTTTGGATTTCTACAAAAGATCATCTCCATACTTATTAGTTTTTGGAAACCCTAGAGCACCTGAGAATGTAGTCTCCATGCAGAGAATCATTGAGCTTCACTGACTGGGGACAGATTCTGCTGTCTTGTGGTTGCTTCTAGGAACCTGAGTTCCTTTGGTCCTAGCAAAGTTTTAGGTAAAAAGGGATGAATGACTTGATGGTTCTAAAGTCCTAAATATCTTACCAACTACTGAAGTAATGTTGCAAATGACATTTCTAATTGTCACTGGTAATGGACCTTATCTTTCAATCAAATCACTAGAATCTAAGAGAAAAAAAATATTGATA
The DNA here is from genome assembly GCF_922984935.1 of Meles meles. Taxonomy (NCBI): domain Eukaryota; kingdom Metazoa; phylum Chordata; class Mammalia; order Carnivora; family Mustelidae; genus Meles; species Meles meles. The sequence goes on along the minus strand of NC_060071.1, from coordinate 144,431,988 downwards.
AAAACCATGCAGCCTCTATATCTTTTGAGACCTTTAGGAGCCTTCCACCTCCATGGGAGGTGAGCATGCAATCTTCATTTGCTAGAAGACAGCACTGAGGTTTGAGGAGACTGTTATGCCGCTGGTGAGCAGCAGAGTTGGGGGCACAAGCTTGTGTCTCAAGCTTTATAATGTGAGCATCCTCTCCACCTTCAGGGAGAAACTATTATGTTAGCCTCTCCTTGGGATGCTTAGTCCATAAATGTTTATTGAGCACTTCCAATGTGCCAGGCATTGTTCTAGGCTCCAATGCTTCAGCAGTGAGTGAAACAAACTTCCTGGACCCCTGAAGGACAGTTGGGCTGGCTAAGACCCAGCTATTTGTCTGACCAATAGATGACAAGATGAGGGAGAAAGAGAAAGGGGAAGGAAGGTATGCGCTGTCTCAGTTGTGCTGAAATTGCTTTATCAGATTTTCCAGACACCACTCCTTTGTGATGGGAATAGTGAAGAAAGACATTTGGTTTCGGTTGGGAAGTAGTGGGTTCAAGAAGCTCCCAGTTTAGACAAGGAGTTTGCAGGCTACTTCTTCCTCCTCTTTGCTCTTCGTCCTTTGGCAACGCCAAACTGCTCAGAGTCACAACACTCCCTACGGGCATCGGGATAGACTGTGCCAGGCTGCAATAAGACGCTGGCTTCAGCATCTCCATGGCTTAACCTTGCCTCTACAAGGACAAATCAACTAAGACCCCAGTTAAGGCTTAAATGGAGAGCCAGTTAGGAAAAAGTCCTCTTACTGATAGTTTTATGTCCTCTCGCATTTCCAGCGCAAATATCGTCATTGACTCCCTGCTGAAAAATGCAGAACAGCCCTGGCTTCTCGTCATGGTTCTTAACTTTGTGGGATCAGCTTTCAACTTACACTTCTAAAACTTGCTCCCCCCATGCACACACAGACGCATGTACACCCACCGACCCCCACACACAGCAATCTAGCCCAGTCAGCTGAGTGCTATCTCAAAGTCGCTGGGGAGCACCCCAACTATGCCTTTGCTCACTCTGCCCCCAGGAGTGCCATTTTATCACCCACAAATCAGCCAAAAGCTTATTCCAGGCTTATTATTCAGTACCCTTCCTTTGGATGGAGATGGAACTCACCTGATGTGAAGCAAAAAATGCAGGATTGGAATCATAGCAATCTTGATATATGCCTTAATTTCACCTCTTGCTTGCTGTGGCCTCCTGGGGCAAGTCACAGCACTCTCTGAGTCTCAGCGTCATCTGTAACATGGAGCCAATGTGGACTGAACTGTGAGGTTATTTATGAAACCCCTGGCACTTTGTGGACATGTAATGAAGCATGAGGGTGTTTGCATTGCATTTGTCAATAGGTATGTATTTCTCGGTGAATCTGGAAAACAGAGCATCAGTGGTGGACGGTAGAAGCTCAAGGCATAGCGGCTGGTGGAAGGCAGCTTTGAGTTCTATTAACCAAAAGGGATTTATGCTTCTTGAACCACTGGCCTTAGGTCCAGCTTTTCCTCTAGCTTGAATGGGGAGTCAGCAAGGCAGAACAAAACCTGAGCTTCTTCTGCTCGGAACTGAAATGTGTAAACAGCTCTCATAAACTGCTGTCCTGAAACCATAAAGTTGTACGTAGGTGGTACCGTGAGTCAGGTTGTAGCCGGGAAACAAAACTGGGCTGATGTACACAGACTTGAAAGCGCTCCAGCAGCCCATTTAGAGGAAGAGTGTCAACCCAACCGAATCCAAAACAACAAAAAAGGTCAAATAAGTAAACTGGTGTGATGTTAACAAATGCACTTGGTTCTGGCTAGGCTCTCTCCAGGGCCAAAGTGAGCATCAACAAAGTGTAAAGTAAGAGAACACATTCTGGAACCCAGAAGAGGCTGGCTCCAGCCTGGGTTGAGAAAGTGACTTTGGGAAAAATGGCATGAAGATACAAGCTTCCTGTTTCTTATCTGCCCCAGGGAGGAGGGGTGGCGGTGGGTGGGTGGAGAGACAAGATCCCTTAACCTTGTACAATTGTGCCTGATGATATTTTGTCAGTGAGGGAGGCACAGAGCTTCTCCGTGTGCATGAGTGGCCTCCTAGCCCGTAAGTATTCACACACGGGAAGGTGGAAATAGCAGAGAATTATTTGGGGAGCTTTTCTAAGATGAGAGTCCTCACCTCAGCCTGCTGCTGTGTGTTACGGCAAAGCCCCTCGTGTAATTCTTCTGGGGTGACTTGAGAGTGGTGACCTTGCCGTAAGAGATAGGATGACCATGAAATCCGTTAACTGTACTGGGACAGCTCGGATAATGAATTGACAGAAGTGGTGGGTTACCAATGATGACAGTGCTATAAAAAGTAAGACCATGTCTGCGGTCCCCAAACCCTCCAGATCCAGCACAGGGCACAGGGCCTGTTGCACAGTGACTGCTCAGTGATGCAGAGATGGTGGGGGAGGGGGGCTCTCCCAAATTTGGGAGAATTTGTCATTTGCACTCTACTCTGCTTTTCCCAACATGTGTTGCAGAGCATTGAAGGCAAATTGAATGTTCTTCACCACTTCCAGAAAGGGTCCCAAGAGAGCACAAGCCCAAATGTGCATCCATGCAGCAGCGCTCAGTGCAGGGGACACTGGGACAACTGGGGCACAGACCCTGCTGGAAGGAGCCCAGAGTTCTGTATGGGAGACACTTGTGGGAAGCTAGCCAGAGTGGGTGGAGGCTCAGAGTAGGATGGGAACCATGGGGATGACTCTGAACAGACTCAGGATATGCCCTGAAGGTAAACCAGTAGGATGCCTAGATAGACTGGATGAAGAAGTTTAAGGAAAGAGAAGAAGCAAGCTTGATTGTCAGGTTTGTGGCTTGTCAAATGGGTATATGGTGTCACCAGAGACTGAGATGGGAAGAACTGAAGTGGGACAGACTTGGGGGCACAGAGGAATTCATAGGAAGACAAGAGCTTTTTTCCATCAGTCCATCAAATAGACACGTCAAGCAGGAACACTGGATTCATCTGGAGCTCCTGAGATCGGCTCCTACTATGTGCCAGGCTCTACCCACATGCCTACAAAGACACATGCTATAGTTTTAGCCACACCTGGCTCATGTTAGTTGTCCAACATTCCATGTGATCATCTTATTCTAGACCTTTGCACAGTCCTTACTTTCTGAGGTCTATGAGTCTCCACTAGCTCCTTCAGCCAGCCTTCCTTGAATGCCCTAGGCTTAGTCATATACCTTTTCTTGGTAGCCACACCACATCCCATGCTTGGCTCTATGTCCTTTATCATGCTCAGGTAGAATTATCTAGATGTCTTCCCCCCCCCCCCCAGTCAATATCGGGCCTCTTAAGAGTGAGACTCTTTCTCCCCCTTGTGTGCTATGGGCCAGTGCAGGACATGGCAAAGTGGAGATGGCTGGAGGTGATCTGCTGGGGGAAGGGGCACCCCTCTTGGAAAGGCATAGGAACAAGTCGCCACCAAGTGGAATCTCTCTATGTTAAATCGCTTGTGTCAAGATCTGCCCTTGTCATAAAAAACAGGCCTGTGCCGACCAAATTTCCAATACATATGGATTACGACTTCTCCAGTCAAAGTAATTAAGAGACCATGATAAATTAGAGGTTGATAAAAGGCTCCAGTCCAAGATTTATGGCTCTTCCAGAATTCTTTCAAGTTCTCCCAAACGTACGGGGACTGGTCTGTCTCCTGCAGTTGCAACATCTGAGTCCGGTTAGCACGCCCCTGCCTGGCAGGGAGGGCCCCCATCTGCTGAGAGTGAGCTCCATCCTGTGGTGCACATTCCTGGGCCTGGGAGACCAAGGCTAGCCCTAGGAGGGGGCTTTTCTGAAGTGCGTGTCCTGTTTGTCTCCTGTGCCTTGCATTCCTGGCCAGCTGGACCCAGCCCACAAAATTCAGACTTTTTTTTCACTGTCCCTGTGCAGACCTTCTAAGATCTTTGGGAGCATTCTCCCCAAAAGAGATCAGCTGATCAACTGTGCATGAACACGTGACTGTGCTCCTGTGCCTCGAGATTGCTAATCTATATCGGTTTGACCCTAGCATGAGGATTTGCAATAATATATATAAGGAGGCATGGCCTAGGACAATCTCTGTGCTCCACAAGTAATAACCATGGTAAAGTTCATTGAAAAGTCCCTAAAGGGTGCCTAGAGGGGGGCTCAGTCAGTTAAGCGTCTGTCTACGGTTCAGGTCATGATCTCAGGGTCCTGTGATCAAGCCCCACATCGGGCTCTTTGCTCATCGAGGAGCCTGCTTCTCTCTTCTCCCTCTCTCCCCAACTGATGCTCTCTCTCTCTCTCTCTCTCTCTCTCTCACTGTCTATCTCTCTCTCAAATAAATAAATAAATAAAATCTGAAAAAAGAAAGAATCCCTAATAAATTCTCCAGAGAATTATTAAGCACGGGCATTATCCTAGTTTCAGGACAACCAGGAGTGGACAGGATCACCACACCCCATGATCTGGTACATTTCACAGTCCACTGAGGGGCAGGATCAGCCAACATCTAGCAAAAATTATTTAGGCCAATTCCTGAGGATGGTGAGTGCAGAGGAACACCATGAACCAGAGTTGTGTGGTGGAGGGTGATGAGCGATGGGGTCACAGGCGCAGGAGTAGGCCCCTGGGGGCAGCTGGAGGGCCTCCAAGCAGAAGCCAGATGACAAGATGGGGCCAGCCAATAGCAGATGTCCAGGAGGGTGCTCAGAGAAGGAAGGGCTGGTGGGATCAGCAGGATGGAGACACAGCAGGGAGGGAGGGAGAGAAGGTGAGAGGGAAGGAGGGAGGAGGAAGCATGCTTGCGAGCACTTACACAAATCCCCTCCTCCCCTTTGCCCTCCCTTCCTTGAACAAGCACACATCAAGCGTGCACCCCTGAGGGCTGGGTCTCCGAATCAGACCTAGTTCTTGCTGTTTTTTGAGCATCTCACAGAGGAACTCCATCCAAGACATGTTCCTCTAATTTGCTGTTTTCCTCTTCACGGTCACGGGCTGTTTGCCAGCCTTCCCTGCAATTCCTTTGCCCCCAGCTGCTGCTGTCCTCTGTGCCCCATCAACAGTACCGCAGTAACCCTCTCAGGGGCAAAACCTGAAACTTTCCCCAGCTGAACATCCTCCCCATCCAGGTCCCCTGACCAAGACACTTCTGCCCACAGCTCTGAATAAAACACCCACCTCCCCTGCCTTTCCAGGTCATAATTCGTCCAAACGATCCCCACCCAGCCCCATGTTCTATTCCCTACATGGAGCTCAGCTTTCTCCACTTCTTCACCCTGCACGCAAGTATTCTGGTCAACCAGGTTTAGATGGTGAGTTTTGCTCTTAGAAGGTCTTGGTGGTCACCTCCTCATGTCTATCTCTTAATTCGTGTCAGTCCCTTTTGTTCACCTGCTTCAGAGGTTGCTTTTTCCTATATCTTCCGAAGGCTTAGAACCACTTATCAAAGCTTATTCGTGAGGTCAGTACATTCTTCCTGGTTTACAGGAAGGGGGGAATTACATCCCACCCATGCCCCTTTGCTTACAAAGTGCCCTCACGCACAGTGCCTCAGCAGACCCTCGCTGCTTCCTTGCCATCAGACCCATGTATCCCCATTGTATAGTGCAGATGCGTGAATTTCCAGGAGGTCGGGGCTGGAGCAAGGAAGGGCAGAGGTCTAAAACCCTTGAGATACCCTAATCCTTCTCGGGTCTGGCAATGGGTCCCAGGATTTCTTCTAAGGATTTTCTGTCCAAGCCCATTTTATAGACATATATTAATCACCTAGTGTCCCAACATGATGGTATAGACTCCAAGCAAGGATCCAGACTCTTGGACCATCACGTAAGATGCTGCCCTCCTCATTGGGGAGACAAGACTATTGACCCATCCTCATGTGATGGTGGGTAGGGGACCAGTGGGAGAATGGCTGGATGTTCCTGGCTCAGGCTCTCCACAATGTCCCCATGGATATCCCTGCTGATGCTGGACTGTAGAAGGAAAGGCCTACGGGCTATTTTCAAATGGGAGGTCAGATCCAGACCAACAGCAAAGTGGTACATAAAGATTCCAAAATAATGTGATTTTGTCCCATGTGTCATAGCTAAGGGAACTCATGGACCAATAATCTCAAACTCTGAGCCAAGAAGAAAACAAAGAAATCAGTTTTGAAGAAGTTGCTTCCCTAACCCCTTCCATCACCTAGCTAGCTTCTACTCAAACTTAGAACTCAACTCATCCATCACCTCCTCTGGGAAGCCCTCCCCAGCATGGATCAGATGTGCTCCTCTGGGTGACCCCAAGGTCTGTAGTACTTACCAACCTGCGTTTTAAAGGTAGGCTTGTAAGTCAGTCTCTTCCATTAGCCCCTGATGTTGTTCTGAAACATAATATGTTTGATTCTTTGGCTCTTGTGGGCATCAAGAAGAAATTCAACAGAGGCTCAAGTGACATGAACTCTATTTTTTAATCAAGTGATACTTGCCGCAGTGAGTCCCGTGACCTGAGAGGTGTCAAGCCAAGAAGAGAGTTCCATATTCTAGTATTTTTAGGAATAAGCACGAGTACATAGACCACTTTCTTGGGAAATTCTCAGACCCATTATTAGGCGTGGGAATGTCCCAGAGAAGCAGGACCCATAGCCGTTCCCACTTATTGCAAGTTACTATTGTTCAGAGTAGCAGTTTGATAGAACCATTTGGGGGAAATCCTGTAATAGCTATAGCTATCTAGAATCCAGGATTCCTGACCCCCAGCATGTGTGCGGTCCCCATGACCATCACCACCCTGCTCCTGGCAGAAAACCAGCAGCCTCCCTGATACTCTCTCGTGCTCCCATTGCCTGAGGTTACACAGCTAGCAGCAGGCTGGGACCTTTAGTAGGATAGTCTCAGGTTTTAGACCATCTGTCTAAATGTCCAGAAAACTGACACCTTTGGGACCAGTGAGTTCTCCATCATGGGACCTCTTTTATGGAGGCTGGTGCTGGTAGAAGAGAGAAAATATAAAATCCATATGAACTGGACTCAAGGCCCATAGATTTAGCTTAGAGCGGCCATTTTTGGGCTGTGTGTCTTTCAGCAAATCACTTACCCTCCCTGGGATTATTTCTCATAGGAATCATTGGGTGAAGGAGATGTAGAGTAAAGTGAAAGCCACAGGTCTTGGGGAGCATGGGTTAGACGTAGTTCCAGGAAACAGCACACATTGAAAACTCACTGTGGCCTGGTCTCTGTTAGGCCCCTTCTCATCCTTTTTTCTTTTAATTCCCAGGATCCTAGGCCAGTTATCGATAACTCCACTTTACAGACAAGAAGCCTGAGATACCCATAAGCCTATGAGCAGAGACATGAAATGAAACTTGGACTTGACGTGGTCCCCAACTCCCCACAGCCCTGTAATGACATGCAGGACACCTGCCAGGTGGTGGCAGGTGGTGACACCTGCCAGGTGGTCCTCCCTGAAGATCCAAGCCCCAGGCAAGTGCTCCAAGAAGGTCTACTCTAGAAAGTATCCTTGGTGCCCTGTCTCACTGACAAACAAGTTATCAGAGGGGTGTGGCAGATCACCGATCTCACCCAGCGCTGGGCTTTGTGTGTGTTGTCTCATACAAGCCCCATTCCAGCAGAAGGCGTGGCAACCATCTGTCCTCCTCCAAGGAGGTCCAGACACGTGACAAGTATCGCTTAGTTCTCTGGCTCTGGGGCACCAAGGTCTCCTTCTCTCTGCTGCCATCTTGCTTCATCTCTGACCCCAGCACTCAAGTGGGAAGTGTTGGAAGGGAAAGAATAAAAAGGCATTAGAATAAAAAGCTCCATTTGTCAGCAGGTAAGGGAATGGAACTTTTGTTGCACTTTGCAAGCCCCTGGGCAGCACAGGAAGCTGGTACCTCCCTGTGGGAGGCAAAACAGGAGTCTTGTTTCCATGAGAAAACCCAGAATTCACCTCAGCCATCTCCCATCGAAAGCAGGGAGGCCTTCCCCACTCGTTCCTCCCAGAGGACAGTGACTAGCCCCCCCTTGCATCCCTCCATTGAAAGGGTGCTCACCCCCCAGTGCACAGCCTCTGTGATCTGGCTATAAAGTGCAGACTCGAAGAACAGCTTCTTGCTGGGCCTCTGATCTGTCTGATCTGTCTGGTGCACCTGCAGCATGAGGGGAGTCGTCCAGCAAGAAGCCAGCTGTGTTGGAGGAGTCCAGCCCTCGTGCCAGCACATCCCCCTTCCTTTATGTCTCATATGATGGGGTCTGGCATCCCTGCTCTCCTAGACACACTCCCCTCGGGTCCCCACACTTGCTTCTGCTCCTATCCAAGACTGTGACTCTGAAGTGAAAACCCTCCTTGGTGCTGTCCAGCCAGCCCAGCATGGGGTTTCACCTCCCTTGGCCCTGACAGTGTCTTTCATGAATAGGACCTACAGCCACACTGAAGTTTTCAGTTAGAAATTCTCCCCTTTCCCAAGAGGACATAAAATGTACAAAAAGAGCATACTAACACACAATGACAAAGTTTCTGAACCATAAGCCCCGAGGACCAAGTCTCACTCTCGGGCTCACTCATCACAGAATCTTCCTTTCCTTCTTCCCTTCAGCAGTGGTTCTGCTTCTCTCCCTCTTCTGTTTAATGTTCCTTCTCCAGGGGTTTTCTCTTATCTTGAGACAAGCTGAGTCTTCGTAACAGCCTACCTGTGCTCCCTCTTTCCTATGCCAAGGAAAAGTCTTTAGGCCAGAAAGACTTCTTAGCTAAACACAGAGGGAACTGTTGGAATAACCAAGAGACAAAGGACACGAGTGAGACTTGGTCACTGAATGTGGCTCTTTAACTGGCAGGACTCTGGAGGCCTTTGGCTCCATGCTGAGGATTTTGTTCAGGAAATCTCCCTGCAGGTCGCACCAATCCCTTCAGCCCTCCTGTAGGGACTCCTCTCCTGGTCTAGCCTCGCCTGACCCCAGAATTCTGTCCACAGACAAGGAAGGACTTGCCTGCCAGGCCAGGGAGGCAAGGCTATAACTTAGGACTTGAGGGAGATGGTGTGAGTTGGGGAACAGAAACACTATGCAGCCACTGTACACTGGACCCTTCTGGGAGCTCCTGGGCCCTGAATTCTGTCTCTGGGAGTCCAGGATAAAAGGTATAAGAAGCCAGGCTCATTAAAATGCCACTAGTTCACCTCAAAGACCTTTTAGTGATGTCTACACACACATGTCTCCACTTCTGGATGACATCCTTCCCTCTTCTGATGTAGCCAATGGAATCAAAGTGTTCTCTTGAAGCTGGTCCCAGCAACTGAAAAAAGAACAATCGGAACTCGTCTAGGACCCCCATAGGGAACAGCTCCCAGCCTCTTGGAATTTGGATTCAAGCTGCTACCATTTCCATACGCTCATGATGGAACATAGAAAGGTGGACATGATTGAAATTTGCATTTAAATGGAAATGGATAAAGGTAAAGACCCAATGTTTAGAGAAATGAGAGTATCCATTTTTCTAAGAGGGAGGCCGGCTGCTATTGTATACCATTAAGGTGTCACTGAGCCGAAATATGTTTAGAAATATTAGATGCTGGGGCCTCACGCAGAGTGGCAACTGGCATTTGGAAATGACTCCACGCTATGAATGAATCTGAGCGAGCCCCGCGTCAGGCACAATTGCTCGTAACATTGCCTGCCACCATTACCTAATCCCAGCTCTGTTCCCTAAACAGTAGAAGTTTCTATTTTACAGCTTTCTGGTACGTTTCCATTGTAATAAATGCCAGAACTGGTTCGTCGACATACAACTTGGCAACACGGGCCGTCTTCCATGTGATAGAGACACACAGATCTTGAAATGTTTGGCTGATGCCTTACCAAAACTGTCCCACGGATTTAAGGGGCAGTTCATGGGTCATGATCATAACCCAAAAGGAAATCAAGGTTAGGGTTGTAGAAAGTGTTGTGGGCCCTTCCCATAGCCTGGATTATATACACTGTAGTCTGGATACTGTCGTGAGAAGAAACTCCCACGCATCCGTAGCTTACAGCAAACAAGCTTTAGTCCTGTCTCATGTTCTATGCCTGTCTTGGATCCCACAGGGTTCTATGTCTTCCCTCTTGACTCCTAAGACTCACCTTGATGGGTCAGGGGCCATCTTGACCATGCTGGTCACTGAAGCAGGGGACAAAGGGACATGGAGGTCTTTCACATACAAATAGTTTAGCTGGAGTAACCCGTATTTCTTCAGCTCAGGACTCTTGGCACAAACTACAGTGCAGCTCCAGAAACAAACTTACCTTGTTTCCAGAAGGCAGAGACTCGGGACTATTATGTGAAGCGCATTAATGGTCGCTTACCCCTAGGGAGGTCGTCTATGGGCAGGTCAGTGGGAAGACAGAGCCCCATACTGGGAATGGCAGCAAACACAAGTACTACCTCCGAAGTTTTTGTTGTAAGGACTGAAACAGGGAAACCGAAAAAGAACCAGGAAAGACCTGAAAGAAGAATTGAGTCCAAGTCAACTCGGAAGTGTTGAGCCAAGAGGAAAATTATAGCAGGAAGCCAGTTCCATGGCCGAGACAACTCGTAGAACAGAAGGAGGGATATGTGGATGACCGGAAATTGGAACACTGGGGTTCTTGTCCCCAGCATCCTGCAGTGGAAAGCTTTTATACCACTGAGTATTCCGTGACCCTTGCCAAGTCAGGAAGGGCTCCTTAAAGGAGTTTGTTTGAGCCAAAGCATAGTGTAGAAGGTCACACTAGCAGGTGCCCTGGTTGTAATTTTCAATGAGAATTTGTTAATTCTCAAGTAAACAAATAAAACAAAACAAATTGCATCCAGGATTCTTGAACTGCCATCAGCTGGTGACCCCCAAAGTTCTTCCTTTTGGCCAAGCAGGGGGTATTTTGTTGTCTTCTGGGTGCCAGCCCCCTTTTTGTAAAGTGAATAATCATTAGTTCATTCATGTAACAAGTGCCTTTTAAGCTCTCTATATCAGAGCTAAGAGAGCTGGCTAATGCACCCTAGGTATTAAATTCAATAAATGTTTATTGAGGGCCTTAATGAGTGACTCCCAACTCTGGTCCAAATTCTGTACTACATACGGGTTGAGAAATAAGACTATCGGACATAATTCTAGCTCTCAAGGAGCTTACCCACAGACCCCCATCACAGTGAACCAAATTACAATGAGATTAATACTGACAATAGTCAACCCTACAAACCCTATGCTGGGTATTCGTCTAAGTGCCCTGCCCATATTAATGTATCCAGTCCTCAAATCAGCTACACAAGATGAGCATGAGATCCAATGCACTATACAGATAAAGAGACTGAGGCCAAGAAGACTTAATTGTCTTACCCAAGCAGAGGTACCAGAATTTAAACAAAGGCATCTGATTCTATAACCCAGGAGTACGAGGATAGCATTATAGAAGCATAGAGGAGGAAGCCCTTATTTCTGCAGATGGTCGAGAGAGGACACAATCTAGGAAAATATCTCAGGAGAACTGCTATTTAATCTAGGCTTTCAAGGATGCTGTAGGTTGGTTCCAAGAAGAAAGGGGCAGTCAGGGATAGGGGATGTAGAGGACAGGCACCCTTTTGTTCTAGACTGTGAGTCCTACAGAGTGAGAACCATCTGTGCTCATCTGTGCCTGCTTCCATATGGTCCATGATTAGCACACAACCATCTTGTATTGAATCAAAGCTACCATTAGTTGTGAGATGAAATATCTTATGTACCACCAAGGTGGGGCGGGGAGGGAAAGCAGAGGAAAAGAAAGTATTGGTAATGGAACCACAGTGCAATGCTCTCGGAATACTTAGAAATTTTATTTTGTACTTATAGAAACAAATCCTTTATATATAAGTAGACAGATTTTTTTTTATCATTTATCGTTCTTATGATAGAAAGAAAAATATGGCTACGGTAGTCTTTGGACTTTTTTGCAGATGGCAACTTTCCCAAATCATTCCTTCAGTTAGGGCCTGTGTTCTTCCCATACTGTACCGGGGTTTTTGTTGTTTTTTGTTTTTTTTTCCACCTAGAGTGTTGGCAATGCAGCATTTCTTAAAAGAATTCATATAGCTTGGGGGTGGAGTCTTTGGAGTTTTCCATATAAAGAATCATGTCATCTGCAAAGAGAGAGAGTTTGACTTCTTCCTTGCCAATTTGGATACATTTTATTCCACTTTGTTGTCTGATTGCTGTTGCTAGGACTTCTAATACGATGTTGAACAAGAGTGGTGAGAGTGGGCATCCTTGTCGTGTTCCTGATCTCAACGGGAAGGCTGCAAGCTTTTTCCCATTGAGGATGATATTTGCTGTGGGTCTTTCATAGATAGATTTTATGAAGTTCAGGAATGTTCCCTCTATCCCTATACTTTGAAGCGTTTTCATCAGGAACGGATGCTGGATTTTGTCAAATGCTTTTTCTGCATCAATTGAGAGGACCATGTGGTTCTTCTCTCTTCTCTTATTGATGTGTTCTATCACATTGATTGATTTGCGAATGTTGAACCAAACTTGTAACCCAGGGATGAATCCCACCTGGTCATGGTGGATAAATTTAAGGTCGTTGGTGCTGGGCTATGAAGTCGGCTTTGGGATTATGCAGCACTAGCCTGTTTTTTCACTCTTCTTTGGGAAGTGTTGCTAAGCCTGGCTGGTTTACCAGCTTCGCACAGCTGTGTGGGTCCTAGAGGTCTAGAAAGGTTCTGTGTCATCATCTCCTGGCTATTGTCTGCAAGTCTGCAAGCTGGTGTGCAGGCATGTGCCATGACCTATGACCGCTGTTGGTAGAGAGGGATGGGACCATGCCACGGGGGCACGCCATTGGTTAGAAGGCACATCCAATTTCAGAGATGCTAAAGTGTGCTTCTGAAAATAGTAATAGAAACTAACAAAACTGTGTTGCATAAATAAACGAATGAGAGTTTGAAAGACCCAAAAAAGCAGTTTGAACTTTATCCTACAGATCACAGGCAGTCACTGAGGCTTTTGGAAGGGGAGCTGTGGGGGCGTGTGCTGGTAGGTTCTGGTCTCGATTTTAACATGAAGCACTACTGAAAAGAAAAGAAAATCTTCGAAACTTAGGAATTCCATTGCCTAAAATAATGAGGGTTTTTTACATAAGACCAGATGGAGTTTAGCTGAGCTGATACTATGGATCTTTCCTGAGATGCAAGAGACCCGTGGGGCTGGCTGCACGCCTAGAGTGCCGGTGGGCAGGATTTGCATGCTGCCCCCCCTTGCAGGCAGGAAAGGTCCGATGAAATTCCCCCTCCAGGTCCCTTCGAGCCCAGTGATTCTGCATTCCATACGCAGTGCTGGATGTCCCCTGTGCTTCCAGACCAAAGGAGCCTGGAACGGCATGAAGGCCCCTGGGAGGGATCCAGGGGCTGTCTGAAAAATCCTCAGGACTTTTCAAGGATGTTTAAAATATCCTAAGATTTATGTTTATGGATGGAGTGAGCCTGGCCTCATTTGCCAAACCCTCATGCAAAGACTGACTCTGGAAGAATCATCCAAAGTTGGCATGGCATCCTTTCAAAGCAAAAGGTAGAATATAACTTAGGACAAGGCATACTTAATGGTAACAACATTAACCAACATTATTGGGCACTAGTGAGGGACCAGAAATTCCTTGATTCATCTAACTTATTTTATGAGATATGCACAATTACGGTTCTATTCCACATTGAGAAGACTGAGGCTCAGAGAGGTTTGGAAGCTTGTTCCTGAAGCTGGCATGTACTAGAGCCTTGATGTGAGGCTAGGCAATTTGACTCGTGGGTTCTAGATCTGTCCTTCTTTTTTTTTTTTTTTAATAAAGTTTATCTATTTTTTTTGAAGATTTTATTTATTTATTTGACAGAGAGAGAGATCACAAGTAGGCAGTGGGCAGAGAGGCAGGCAGAGAGAGAGGAGGAAGCAGGCTCCCTGCAGAGCAGAGAGCCCGATGCGGGACTCAATCCCAAGACCCTGAGATCATGACCTGAGCTGAAGGCAGCGGCTTAATCCACTGAGCCACCCAGACGCCCCTAGATCTGTTCTTCTTTATGGCACCCCACACACTTCCAATTCTGACCCAGATGCACTGGTGTATTCTAGATCTGCCGATCATCAGCTCTGCACCCTCTGGCAAGCTAGTTATCTTCCTTGAGCCTCAGTTCCCTCATTCACAAAGCGGTGGTGGTAGAAATAGTACTTAAGCTTGCTCCCTTGACAAAAGAGTTAAGGAGCTGGAAATGCATGCAGAACAGTGCCTGATGTTCAGTGAGGGCTCAGCAAATTGAATTGGCAAAGTTAATTGGCTTTGGTATTAAAGTATCACTTTGATCAGTGCTTGGCAAACTGCCATTACCAGGGCAGTACTGGCCATCGTATGATCTAGGAGTTGAGTGATCTTTACGTACTTTAATGTTTTGGGGGATCAAAGAAAGAGTTATATTTTAGGACATGAACATCATAAGAAATTCAAATCTCAGGGACACCTGAGTGGCTCAGTCAGTTAAGCGTCTGCCTTCAGCTCAGGTCATGATCCCAGGGTCCTGGGACCGAGTCCTGCATCAGGCTCCATGCTCAGCGAGGAGTCTGCTTCTCCCTCTACTGCTCCCCCTTCTTGTTCTCTCTCTCTCTGGCACACAAATGAATTAAATATTTTGAAAAAATAATATGACCAAGAAATTCAAATCTTGGTGTCCATAAGTAAAGTTTTACAGGAAAACAGCTGCCCCACTCATTTGCATACTGTCTGTGGCTGCTGCTTTTCTACAGTAGCAGAGTTGAATAGTTGTGACAGAGACAGTATGACCCGCCACACCTGGAATTTGTACTCTCTAGTTCTTTACACAGAAAGTTTATTGCCCTTTGTCTTGGTCATCTTTGGCAATGTCAGCAAGGAACGTTCTAGAACCCGAGGCATGGGTTCACTCCAGAACACACTCCTCCTTTCTGTCTGCCCTTTTGTCCTACAGGGATGACACAGCACAGCCTCATGGACATAACCGTTCCCCTTTCCTGTTTCCTCACTGGCTGGCTTTAAACCCACACTTTACACTTACCTTATTTTTACTTTGGAACGTAGTCTTATATCCCTTCACCATTAGCCTGACTGACAGATTGATTGATTGACCTATTTTTTGATGCCTGATTTAGTCTATGATTTAGCACAGGGCCTCCAATCCCAGGTACGGACTCCTACCAGGCTGATTTCATAAACTTACATGACTAACATTCTCTCACTCTGGATCCTGGCCTTTTTTTCTTTTTCCCACCAGCTTTGAGGCAATAACCCCAATCCTGCACTCAGCATCTCAGAAAGGTTTTGACAAGATAGTCAGAAAGTTCCCAACGCCTTTTCCTGTGTTTCTCTCCTCCAACTCCCTTAGCTATGATTTCTTAAGTACTGGGGGTGGCTTTGCAAATATTCAAATGGGAGCTTGCTGGGAAAAAAAATCCTGTAAGAGAAAGTTCACCAGGGTAAGGCACCATTGCCTTTCCACCTCTCTTTCAAAATATTGTTGTGTCATTTCTCCCACACATGAAAAGTAGCCCACATCACATGTAGAGAATGCCCATTAAAGATGTCTCAAACGTCTACCTACTGAAACAGTGCTTTTTTTTTTTCTTTTTAAACTTGGAAAGACTTCAACGGGTTACACTGCTGGGGACCAAAAATAAGATTTTAATTGAAATACAGATAAGATAGGAGCCTTTAATTTACCTTCTCCCTAAGCAACAGGACTTTCCTGGCTGTATCTGATAGATGCCTCCCCCTCCACTTTTCTTTTTCAGCCCAGGCTAAAGCAAAATTATTTTATCTTCAGATGAAATATTTTAGGGATTTGGGGATTTTGTGTGCCTCAGGACAAAGGACAGTGTTTGTGAAAAGATCACTGTCCTCTTTTGGAGGCGAATTCCATCCTTATTGAAATTCTGGTGTTAGAAAATTCTGCCATCTTGCTCGCCACACATTTCATGTGCTCTTCTAGATGGGCATGAGAATATTAAGGGCAAGGGAGAGAAAAGAACACAAGGAGATTTCCCCTGCAATCATGTCAGATGAGACATTTTTCTCCACCAACAAAAGAGTTTGTATAAAATGTGCTGCCATAAAAGTGAATCATGTTATTCTTACTGGGGGCTCCAAGGGACAATGCATTCTGCACCATGAGATCATTGTCATCACTTTCGAGTAAATAACCCAGGTTCTTCTCCTCAGCCTCCTGTCCACGTGCACCCGCGGCTCTCCCCCCTCCAGTCAGCCCAACACCACCATCCCCAGGTCTCACTGAACAGCAGAGACTGATAGAGAAAGGCACATAAACCACACGACACAGACTTCAAGGCCAAAGATAATTGAATTACCTGGTTGTCTGCGGTGATGAATACAAGTCATAGAAACAGGATGAATGGTCTGTTTTTACTGCATTTCTGGCTGCAGTTCCAGCTTTTAGTTTCCATGCCGGCACCAAATAGCTACAACCCTATAGTATCGGCCATTTCCGGCCAGTCATAATCCCTCAAGCACCACTTGAAAGGCAGCTTAGAAATCGCCCTTGCATTTCATGGATCCTAGATGATCGCTCATCACGTCCATATGCAATACAATTTTACAAAATGTTCGACTTTATGATTTCATGAATTATGCAACTTTAATAGCTTTAAATCGGGTTCAAAGGCAAGTAATATTTGTTAATAACCTGGAATTTGTTTTTCTCTCTCATCCTTGCTGGTCAGATGAATACCAATTCCAACTTTCACCTCTGTGGCTGCTGTGTGGGCTCCGTGTAAATAAGTCCCAGGACCAAGCACGTGCTTGGGCCTGAATTTAGTAGAGCAGACATTGGGGTAGACCAGAAAGCACACTGGAGGGGACCATGGCCTATTGGGAAGGGCACATGAATTTGTGTCCAAACTCCATTGGATTTGAGTCCTAGCTCTTGGGAAGACACAAGAACTCTCCACTCCCTTGCTTCCAGAATGGCAGATGTGATGTTTATCTGAGGGACTGAAGTAGGGTTGAATTGACCTAACATTCACACAAACACTAGGCATTGTCTCTGGCACAGGGGACCCCCCCACCAAGCAGGAATTGACTCCATTTTCCTGTTTTGAGTGGCTGCGTTTGCTGAGCCAGAAATGACCCTATTTCATTGTCATCCTCCTTCATTTGACAATTTATTCTCCTTCCCAGGAGTTCTGGGAGGTTGTTAGGTCTCTAACCTGTACGTGCCTAGAGAAAAGACACAGGTGTTTGTTTATCGCTGGGCGGTAAGCATCAGGCCCGGCTAGGCCACGCACACACTACCTCTTCATTCAGAGAGTGTGAGGACCTTCAGAACAAATACTCCCCATTCCCTGAGCAGACTAGAGCAAGGTACCACCTCTACAGTCAGCTCTGCTCTAATGCAACATAGGTGTTCCCAAAAATCACTATGCCAACTCGTGCAGTAAAGACCACAGGATTCTGGGGGAAGTTAGGCCAGGGCACAACAGTCAAATACTTCATCAATGACACATGGAGAAAAACTGAGATAAGACCTAATAAAGAAGGTAACACATTTTGAGAAAAATATATGAATACTACAATAAATATGGCGCCTTCCCTTGAAAAAGTCTCCAAGTTTGCATGTGAAGGTGGGTCTTAGCTATGGTGAAGTGGTAGAAGGAGGGCATCCTGGAGTTGGAAGGAAAGTTGGAAGGGAAGTTATAACATGGGAAATGGGTGGTTTTGAGTCATAAGACACACAGCGAGCCAGGGCAGTGGAACGGTGTTCGAGGGGTGCACTCCTGTGCGGTCTGTGCCCTGCTATGTGGCTCTGCCCAGCTGTGTGAAGTTTTCTGCTTTCACTCAGTGTTTCTTACAGAAGAAATGGCATATAAACAAAGATGAAATTTTTGTAATTTTTAAACTGTGTCTTAATATATCACATTGAAACAGATAGGCATTTTCAAAACAAGAGTTACAGCAGAACTGGCTGAATTCTCAATTATTTGAGGGAGTCTCCTACAGAAAAAGGAGCAGGTTGGTTCCTGGTGTCTCAGACAATAGAGCCATAGAACATGGAGAGATATGAAAGAGGACAGCTCTGATCTTAATGTGCGACACTTAGAGCTATCTGGTCACCAGTGCCTGCGGGAGGCAGGCAGTGAGGATCATGTCACAAAGATGTTCAAGGAGAAGATGGCATGTATAAGACAGCAATAGAAGAGGAGCTCTCAAATTGATTTCTGTAGGTCTCACTGGATATAAGTCTTAAAATTCTTATTAGCAGTCTGGAGGAGTCAAGATGGTGGAGAAGTAGCAGGCTGAGACTACATCAGGTAACAGGAGATCAGCTCGATAGCTTATCTCAGCATTGCAAACACCTACAACTCCAATGGGAGATCGAAGAGAAGAAGAACAGCAATTCTAGAAACAGGAAACCAACCACTTTCGGAAAGGTAGGACTGGCGGAGAAGTGAATCCAAAATGATGGAAAGATAGACCACAGGGGGAGGGGCCAGCGGCAGAGCAATGGAGCACAAAATCAGGACTTTTAAAAGTCTGTTCCACTGAGGGACAATGCTCCAGAGGCTAAACTGGGGTGAAGCCCATGCGGGGTCAGCGTGGCCCCAGGTCCTGCAGGGACACAGAAGGATCGGGGGTGTTGGAGTGTCACAGAGCTCACAGGTATTAGAACGGGGAAGCCGGCTACAGAGGCAGAGCCGAGGAGTGAGCTCTGAGCTCAGGGTTACCTTGAACCGGTCGCAGGCTGGGTGAGCTTGGAGCACGGCCAGAGGCCAGGAATACAGGAGTGATTGGGCGCTGTTCTTTGGGGGCGCACTGAGGAGTGGGGCCCCGGCCTCTTGGCTCCTCCGGGCCAGAGACTGGGAGGCTGTCATTCTCATTCCTGTCTTCCAGAACTCTACGGAAAGCATTCAGGAAACAAAAGCTCCTGAAAGTGAACCCAAGCAGATTATTAGCCTGGCCCCTGGTAAGGGTGGTGCAATTCCACCTCGGGCAAAGACACTTGAGAGTCACTAGAACAGGCCCCTCCCCCAGAAGAGCAACGAAAAATCCAGCCAGGACCAAGTTCACCTACCAAGGAGAGCAGGTGCAATACCAAGGACAGCAGCGGAAGTCCAGGGGAGGAGAAAGCACAGAACTCATGGCTTTCTCCCCATGACTCTAGTCTTGCAGTTAATTTAATTTTTTTTCAATTTTTTTTCTTCTTCTGGTAATTTTTTTTAACTTTTACTCTTTTATTTTTAACATTTTAACTAGTTTATCTAATATATATATTTTTTTCTTTCTTTTTAATATTTTTTCTTTATTTGTTTTCTTTTTTAATTTTTTTCTGAACCCCTTTTTATCACCTTTCTCCCCCCCCCCCCCACGATTTGGGGTCTCTTCTGATTTGGTTAAAGCACATTTTTCTGGGGTCTTTGCCACCCTTTTAGTATTTTACTTGCTCCTTCATATACTCTTATCTGGATAAAATGACAAGACGGAAAAATACACCACAAAAAAAAGAACAAGAAGCAGTACCGAAAGCTAGGGACCTAATCAATACAGACATTGGTAATATGTCAGATCTAGAGTTCAGAATGATGATTCTCAAGGTTCTAGATGGGCTCGAAAAAGGCATGGAAGATATTAGAGAAACCCTCACTGGAGATATAAAAGCCCTTTCTGGAGAAATAAAAGAACTAAAATCTAACCAAGTTGAAATCAAAAAAGCTATTAATGAGGTACAATAAAAAATGGAGGCTCTCACTGCTAGTATAAATGAGGCAGAAAAAAGAATTAGTGATGGGGCGCCTGGGTGGCTCAGTAGATTGGGCCGTGGCCTTCGGCTCAGGTCATGATCCCAGGGTCCTGGGATTGAGCCCCACATCGGGCTCTCTGCTCAAGCAGGGAGCCTGCTTCCTCCTCTCTCTCTGCCTGCCTCTGTCTACTTGTGATCTCTGTCTGTCAAATAAATAAATAAAATATTAAAAAAATTAGTGATAAAGAAGAAAAAATGACAGAGAATAAATAAGCTGAGCAAAAGAGGGACAAAGAGCTACTGGACCACGAGGGGAGAATTCAAGAGATAAGTGACACCATAAGATGAAACAACATTAGAATAATTGGGATTCCAGAAGAAGAAGAAAGAGAGAGGGGAGGAGAAGGTATATTGGAGAGAATCATTGGAGAAAATGTCCCTAATATGGCAAAGGGAATAAGCATCAAAATCCAGGAGAGAACCCCCTCAAAATCAACAAGAATAGGTCCACACACTGTCACCAAATAGTAAAGTTTATAAGTCTTAGTGACAAAGAGAAAATCCTTAAAGCAGCCCAGGAAAAGAAGTCTGTAACATACAATGGTAAAAATATTAGATTGGCAGCAGACTTATCCACAGAGACCTGGCAGGCCAGAAAGAGCTGGCATGATATATTCAGAGCACTAAACGAGAAAAACATGCAGCCAAGAATACTATATCCGGCTAGGCTATCATTGAAAATAGAAGGAGAGATAAAAAGCTTTCAGGACCAACAAAAACTGAAAGAATTTGCAAATACCAAACCAACTCTACAGGAAATATTGAAAGGGGTCCTCTAAGCAAAAAGAGAGCCTAAAAGTAGTAGATCAGAAAGGAACAGAGACAATATACAGGAACAGTCACCTTACAGGCAATACAATGGCACTAAATTCATATCTCTCAATAGTTACCCTGAATGTTAATGGGCTAAATGCCCCAATCAAAAGACACAGAGTATCAGAATGGATAAAAAACAAAACAAAACCCATCTATATGTTGCCTACAAGAAACTCATTTTAGACCCGAAGACACCTCCAGATTTAAAGTGAGGGGGTGGAAAACAATTTACCATGCTAATGGACATCAGAAGAAAGCTGGGGTGGCAATCCTTATATCAGATCAATTAGACATTAAGCCAAAGACTATAATAAGAGATGAGGAAGGACACTATATCCTACTCAAAGGGTCTGTCCAACAAGAAGATCTAACAATTTTAAATATCTATGCCCCTAACGTGGGAGCAGCCAACTATATCAACCAATTAATAACAAAATCAAAGAAACACATCAATAATAATACAATAATAGTAGGGGACTTTAACAATTCCCTCACTGAAATGGACAAATCATCCAAGCAAAAGATTAACAAGGAAATAAAGGCCTTAAATGACACAATGCACCAGATGGAGATCACAGATATATTCAGAACATTTCATCCCAAAGCAACAGAATACACATTCTTCTCTAGTGCACATGGAACATTCTCCAGAATAGATCACGTCCTAGGTCCTAAATCAGGTCTCAACTGGTATCAAAAGATTAGGATCATTCCCTGCATATTTTCAGATCACAATGCTCTGAAGCTAGACCTCATCACAAGAGGAAAGCTGGAAAGAAGCCAAATACATGGAGACTAAACAGCATCCTTCTAAAGAAGGAATGGGTCAACCAGGAAATTAAAGAAGAATTGAAAAAATTCATGGAAACAAATGATAATGAAAACACAACGGTTCAAAATCTGTGGGACATAGCAAAGGCAGTCCTGAGAGAAAACTACATAGCGGTACAAGCCTTTCTCAAGAAACAAGAAAAGTCTCAAGTACACAACTTAACCCTACCCCTAAAGGAGCTGGAGAAAGAACAAGAAAGAAACCCTAAACCAAGCAGGAGAAGAGAAATCATAAAGATCAGAGCAGAAATCAATGAAATAGAAACCAAAAAAACAATAGAAAAAATCAACGAAATTAGGAGCTGGTTCTTTGAAAGAATTAATAAGATTGATAAACCCCTGGCCAGACTTACCAAAAAGAAAAGAGAAGGGACCCAAATCAATAAAATCAGGAATGAAAGAGGAGAGATCACAACTAACACCAAAGAAATACAGACAATTATAAGAACATACTATGAGCAACTCTACACCAACAAATTTGACAATCTGGAAGAAATGGATGCATTCCTAGAGACATATAAACTACCACAACTGAACCAAGAAGAAATAGAAAACCTGAACATACCCATAACCAGTAAGGAGATTGAAACAGTCATCAAAAATCTCCAAATAAGGGGGAGGAGTCAAGATGGCGGAGAAGTAGCAGCCTGAGACTACATCAGGTAGCAGGAGATCAGCTCGATAGCTTATCTAAACATTGCAAACACCTACAAATCCAACGGGAGAGTGAAGAGAAGAAGAACAGCAACTCTAGAAACAGAAAATCAACCACATTCTGAAAGGTAGGACTGGCGGAGAAGTGAATCTAAAACGACGGGAAGATAGACCGCGGGGGGAGGGGCCGGCTCCCGGCAAGCGGCGGAGGAACGGAGCACAAAATCAGGACTTTTAAAAGTCTGTTCCACTGAGGGACATTGCTCCAGGGGCTAAACCGGGGTGAAACCCACGCGGGGCCAGTGTGGCCCCAGGCCCCTCAGGGTCACAGAAGGATCGGGGGTGTCGGAGTGTCGGAGAGCTCGCAGCTATTAGAACGGAGAAGCCGGCTACCAAGACAGAGCCGAGGACTGAACTCTCAGCTCAGGGTTACCTTGAACTGGTCGCGGGCTGGGTGAGCTCCGAGCGCGGCTAGAGGCTGGGGATACGGGAGTGATTGGGTGCTGTCCTCTGGGGGCGCACTGAGGAGTGGGGCCCCAGGCTCTCGGCTCCTCCGGGCTGGAGACTGGGAGGCCGCCATTTTCATTCCCGTCCTCCGGAACTCTACGGAAAGTGTTCAGGGAACAGAAGCTCCCAAAAGCGAACCCGAGCCGATTACTTAGTCGGGCCGCCGGTAAGGGCGGTGCAATCCCGCCTCGGGCAAAGACACTTGAGAGTCACTACAACAGGCCCCTCC
The DNA here is from genome assembly GCF_922984935.1 of Meles meles. Classification (NCBI taxonomy): domain Eukaryota; kingdom Metazoa; phylum Chordata; class Mammalia; order Carnivora; family Mustelidae; genus Meles; species Meles meles. The sequence goes on along the minus strand of NC_060071.1, from coordinate 144,409,160 downwards.
CCCAGAAGATCAACAAAATATCCAGCCAGAACGAATTTCATCTATCAAGGAGAAAGCAGATTCAATTCCTAAGACAGCAGAGCAATTCCAGAGGAGGAGAAAGCAAAGCACGGAACTCATGGCTTTCTCCCCATGATTCTTTAGTCTTGCGGCTACTTCAATTTTTTTTTCTTTTTTCAATTTTTTTTTCTTTTTTCAATTGTTTTTTCTTTTTTCTTTTTTCTTCTTCTGCTAAATTTTTTAAAACTTTTACCCTTTTCTTTTTTAACATTTTTTGACTAGTTCATCTAAATATATATACTTTTTCTTTCTTTTTTGTATTTTTTTGTTTTATTTTTTAAATTTTTTTCTTTCTTTTTTTTTTTCTTTTTTCTTCAGAAGCTGTTTTATCCCCTTTCTCCCCCCCACAATTTGGGGTCTCTTCTCATTTGGTTACAGCGCATTTTTCCGGGGTCTTTGCCACCCTTTTAGTAGTTTATTTGCTCCTTCATATCCTCTTATCTGGACAAAATGACAAGGCGGAAAAAATCACCACAAACAAAAGAACAAGAGACAGTACCGAAGGCTAGGGACCTAATCAACACAGACATGGGTAATATGTCAGATCAAGAGTTCAGAATGACGATTCTGAACATTCTAGCCGGGCTCGAAAAAGGCATGGAAGATATTAGAGAAACCCTCTCTGGAGATATTAAAGCCCTTTCTGGAGAAATTAAAGAACTAAAATCTAACCAAGTTGAAATCAAAAAAGCTATTAATGAGGTGCAATCAAAAATGGAGGCTCTCACTGCTAGGATCAATGAGGCAGAAGAAAGAATTAGTGATATAGAAGACCAAATGACAGAGAATAAGGAAGCCGAGCAAAAGAGGGACAAACAGCTACTGGACCATGAGGGGAGAATTCGAGAGATAAGTGACACCATAAGACGAAACAACATTAGAATAATTGGGATTCCAGAAGAAGAAGAAACAGAGAGGGGAGCAGAAGGTCTATTGGAGAGAATCATTGGAGAGAATTTCCCTAATATGGCAAAGGGAACAAGCATCAAAATCCAGGAGATGCAGAGAACCCCCCTCAAAGTCAACAAGAATAGATCCACACCCCGTCACCTAATAGTAAAATTTACAAGTCTTAGTGACAAAGAGAAAATCCTGAAAGCAGCCCGAGAAAAGAAGTCTGTAACATACAATGGTAAAAATATTAGATTGGCGGCAGACTTATCCACAGAGACCTGGCAGGCCAGAAAGAGCTGGCATGATATATTCAGAGCACTCAACGAGAAAAACATGCAGCCAAGAATACTCTATCCAGCTAGGCTATCATTGAAAATAGAAGGAGAGATAAAAAGCTTCCAGGACAAACAAAAACTGAAAGAATTTGCAAACACCAAACCAGCTCTACAGGAAATATTGAAAGGGGTCCTCTAAGCAAAGAGAGAGCCTAAAAGTAGTAGATCAGAAAGGTACAGAGACAATATACAGTAACAGTCACCTTACAGGCTAATAATGGCACTAAATTCATATCTCTCAATAGTTACCCTGAATGTTAATGGGCTAAATGCCCCAATCAAAAGACACAGGGTATCAGAATGGATAAAAAAACAAAACCCATCAGTATGTTGCCTACAAGAAACTCATTTTAGACGCGAAGACACCTCCATATTGAAAGTGAGGGGGTGGAAAACAATTTACCATGCTAATGGGCATCAGAAGAAAGCTGGAGTGGCAATCCTTATATCAGATCAATTAGATTTTAAGCCAAAGACTATAATAAGAGATGAGGAAGGACACTATATCCTACTCAAAGGGTCTGTCCAACAAGAAGATCTAACCATTTTAAATATCTATGCCCCTAACGTGGGAGCAGCCAACTATATCAACCAATTAATAACAAAATCAAAGAAACACATCAATAATAATACAATAATAGTAGGGGACTTGAACACTCCCCTCACTGAAATGGACAGATCATCCAAGCAAAAGATCAACAAGGAAATAAAGGCCTTAAATGACACACTGGACCAGATGGACATCACAGATATATTCAGAACATTTCATCCCAAAGCAACAGAATACACATTCTTCTCTAGTGCACATGGAACCTTCTCCAGAATAGATCACATCCTGGGTCACAAATCAGGTCTCAACCGGTATCAAAAGATTAGGATCATTCCCTGCATATTTTCAGACCACAATGCTCTGAAGCTAGAACTCAATCACAAGAGGAAAGCTGGAAAGAACCCAAATACATGGAGACTAAACAGCATCCTTCTAAAGAATGAATGGGTTAACCAGGAAATTAAAGAAGAATTGAAAAAATTCATGGAAACAAATGATAATGAAAACACAACAGTTCAAAATCTGTGGGACACAGCAAAGGCAGTCCTGAGAGGAAAATATATAGCGGTACAAGCCTTTCTCAAGAAACAAGAAAGGTCTCAAGTACACAACCTAACCCTACATGTAAAGGAGCTGGAGAAAGAACAAGAAAGAAACCCTAAACCCAGCAGGAGAAGAGAAATCATAAAGATCAGAGCAGAAATCAATGAAATAGAAACCAAAAAAAACAATAGAAAAAATCAATGAAACTAGGAGCTGGTTCTTTGAAAGAATCAATAAGATTGATAAACCCCTGGCCAGACTCATCAAAAAGAAAAGAGAAAGGACCCAAATCAATAAAATCATGAATGAAAGAGGAGAGATCACAACTAACACCAAAGAAATACAGACAATTATAAGAACATACTATGAGCAACTTTACGCCAACAAATTGGACAATCTGGAAGAAATGGATGCATTCCTAGAGACATATAAACTACCACAACTGAACCAGGAAGAAATAGAAAACCTGAACAGGCCCATAACCAGTAAGGAGATTGAAACAGTCATCAAAAATCTCCAAACAAACAAAAGCCCAGGGCCAGACGGCTTCCCAGGGGAATTCTACCAAACATTTAAAGAAGAACTCATTCCTATTCTCCTGAAACTGTTCCAAAAAATAGAAATGGAAGGAAAACTTCCAAACTCATTTTATGAGGCCAGCATCACCTTGATCCCAAAACCAGACAAGGATCCCACCAAAAAAGAGAACTACAGACCAATATCCTTGATGAACACAGACGCAAAAATTCTCGCCAAAATACTAGCCAATAGGATTCAACAGTACATTAAAAGGATTATTCACCACGATCAAGTGGGATTTATTCCAGGGCTGCAGGGTTGGTTCAACATCCGCAAATCAATCAATGTGATAGAACACATTAATAAAAGAAAGAACAAGAACCATATGATACTCTCAATAGATGCTGAAAAAGCATTTGACAAAGTACAGCATCCCTTCCTGATCAAAACTCTTCAAAGTGTGGGGATAGAGGGCACATACCTCAATATTATCAAAGCCATCTATGAAAAACCCACCGCAAATATCATTCTCAATGGAGAAAAACTGAAAGCTTTTCCGTTAAGGTCAGGAACACGGCAGGGATGTCCATTATCACCACTGCTATTCAACATAGTACTAGAAGTCCTAGCCTCAGCAATCAGACAACAAAAAGAAATTAAAGGCATCCAAATTGGTAAAGAAGAAGTCAAACTATCACTCTTCGCAGATGATATGATACTATATGTGGAAAACCCAAAAGACTCCACTCCAAAACTGCTAGAACTTGTTCAGGAATTCAGTAAAGTGTCAGGATATAAAATCAATGCACAGAAATCAGTTGCATTTCTGTACACCAACAACAAGACTGAAGAAAGAGAAATTAAGGAGTCAATCCCATTTACAATTGTACCCAAAACTATAAGATACCTAGGAATAAACCTAACCAAAGAGACTAAGAATCTATACACAGAAAATTATAAAGTACTCATGAAAGAAATTGAGGAAGACACAAAAACATGGAAAAATGTTCCATGCTCCTGGATTGGAAGAATAAATATTGTGAAAATGTCTATGCTACCTAAAGCAATCTACACATTTAATGCAATCCCTATCAAAATACCATCCATTTTTTTCAAAGAAATGGAACAAATAATCCTAAAATTTATATGGAACCAGAAAAGACCTCGAATAGCCAAAGGAATATTGAAGAACAAAGCCAAAGTTGGTGGCATTACAATTCCGGACTTCAAGCTCTATTACAAAGCTGTCATCATCAAGACAGCATGGTACTGGCACAAAAACAGACACATAGATCAGTGGAACAGAATAGAGAGCCCAGAAATCGACCCTCAACTCTATGGTCAACTAATCTTCGACAAAGCAGGAAAGAATGTCCAATGGAAAAAAGACAGCCTCTTCAATAAATGGTGCTGGGAAAATTGGACAGCCACATGCAGAAAAATGAAATTGGACCACTTCCTTACACCACACACAAAAATAGACTCAAAATGGATGAAGGACCTCAATGTGAGAAAGGAATCCATCAAAATCCTTGAGGAGAATGCAGGCAGCAACCTCTTCGACCTCAGCCGTAGCAACATCTTCCTAGGAACAACGGCAAAGGCAAGGGAAGCAAGGGCAAAAATGAACTGTTGGGATTTCATCAAGATCAAAAGCTTTTGCACAGCAAAGGAAACAGTTAACAAAACCAAAAGACAACTGACAGAATGGGAGAAGATATTTGCAAACGACATATCAGATAAAGGGCTAGTATCCAAAATCTATAAGGAACTTAGCAAACTCAACACCCAAAGAACAAACAATCCAATCAAGAAATGGGCAGAGGACATGAACAGACATTTCTGCAAAGAAGACATCCAGATGGCCAACAGACACATGAAAAAATGCTCCACGTCACTCGCCATCAGGGAAATACAAATCAAAACCACAATGAGATATCACCTCACACCAGTCAGAATGGCTAAAATGAACAAGTCAGGAAATGACAGATGCTGGCGAGGATGTGGAGAAAGGGGAACCCTCCTCCACTGTTGGTGGGAATGCAAGCTGGTCCAACCACTCTGGAAAACAGCATGGAGGTTCCTCAAAATGTTGAAAATAGAACTACCCTATGACCCAGCAATTGCACTACTGGGTATTTACCCTAAAGATACAAACATAGTGATCCGAAGGGGCACGTGTACCCGAATGTTTATAGCAGCAATGTCTACAATAGCCAGACTATGGAAAGAACCTAGATGTCCATCAACAGATGAATGGATCAAGAAGATGTGGTATATATACACAATGGAATACTATGCAGCCATCAAAAGAAATGAAATCTTGCCATTTGCGACGACGTGGATGGAACTAGAGCGTATCATGCTTAGTGAAATAAGTCAATCGGAGAAAGACAACTATCATATGATCTCCCTGATATGAGGACATGGAGAAGCAACATGGGGGGGTAGGAGATAGGAGAAGAATAAATGAAACAAGATGGGATTGGGAGGGAGACAAACCATAAATGACTCTTAATCTCACAAAACAAACTGGGGGTTGCTGCGGGGAGGTGGGATTGGGGGAGGGGGAGCGGGCTATGGACATTGGGGAGGGGAAGCGAACCATAAGAGACTATGGACTCTGAAAAACAACCTGAGGGTTTTGAAGGGTCAGGGGTGGGAGGTTGGGGCAACCTGAGGGTTTTGAAGGGTCAGGGGTGGGAGGTTGGGGGAACAGGTGGTGGGTAATGGGGAGGGCACGTTTTGCATGGAGCACTGGGTGTTGTGCAAAAAGAATGAATACTGTTACGCTGAAAAAATAAATAAAATGAGAAAAAAAAAAATCTCCAAATAAACAAAAGCCCAGGGCCAGACGGCTTCCCAGGGGAATTCTACCAAACATTTAAAGAAGAACTAATTCCTATTCTCCTGAAACTGTTCCAAAGAATAGAAATGGAAGGAAAACTTCCAAACTCATTTTATGAGGCCAGCATCACCTTGATCCCAAAACCAGACAAGGATCCCACCAAAAAAGAGAACTACAGACCAATATCCTTGATGAACACAGACGCAAAAATTCTCACCAAAATACTAGCCAATAGGATTCAACAGTACATTAAAAGGATTATTCACCACGACCAAGTGGGATTTATTCCAGGGCTGCAAGGTTGATTCAACATCCGCAAATCAATCAGTGTGATAGAACACGTTAATAAAAGAAAGAACAAGAACCATATTATACACTCAATAGATGCTGAAAAAGCATTTGACAAAGTACAGCATCCCTTCCTGATCAAAACTCTTCAAAGTGTAGGGATAGAGGGTACATACATCAATATTATCGAAGCTGTCTATGAAAAACCCACCACAAATATCATTCTCAATGGAGAAAAACTGAAAGCTTTTCCGCTAAGTTCAGGAACATGGCAGGGGTGTCCATTATCACCACTGCTATTCAACATAGTACTAGAATTCCTAGCCTCAGCAATCAGATAAGAAAAGGAAATTAAATGCATCCAAATTGGCAAAGAAGAAGTCAAACTACCACTCTTCACAGATCATATGATACTATATGTGGAAAACCCAAAAGACTCCACTCCAAAACTGCTAGAACTTGTCCAGGAATTCAGTAAAGTGTCAGGATATAAAATCAATGCACAGAAATCAGTTGCATTTCTCTACACCAACAACAAGAGAGAAGAAAGAGAAATTAAGGAGTTAATCCCATTTACAATTGCACCCAAAACTATAAGATACCTAGGAATAAACCTAACCAAAGAGGCTAAGAATCTATATGCAAAAAACTGTAAAGTACTCATGAAAGAAATTGAGGAAGACACAAAGAAATGGAGAAATGTTCCATGCTCCTGGATTGGAAGAATAAATATTGTGAAAATGTCTATGCTACCTAAAGCAATCTACACATTTAATGCAATTCCTATCAAAATATCATCCATTTTTTTCAAAGAAATGGAACAAATAATCCTAAAATTTATATGGAACCAGAAAAGACCTCAAATAGCCAAAGGAATATTGAAAAAGAAAGCCAAAGTTGGTGGCATCACAATTCCGGACTTCAAGCTCTATTACAAAGCTGTCATCATCAAGACAGCATGGTACTGGCACAAGAACAGACACATAGATCAATGGAACAGAATAGAGAGCCTAGAAATACACCCTCAACTCTATGGTCAACTAATCTTCAACAAAGCAGGAAAGAATGTCCAATGGAAAAAAGACAGCCTCTTCAATAAATGGCGCTGGGAAAATTGGACAGCCACATGCAGAAAAATGAAATTGGACCATTTCCTTATACCACACAAGAAAATAGACTCAAAATGGATGAAGGACCTCAATGTGAGAAAGAAATCCATCAAAATCCTTGAGGAGAACACCTCAGCCACAGCAATGTCTTCCTAGGAACATCACCAAAGGCAAGGGTAGCAAGGGTAAAAATGAACTATTGGGATTTCATCAAGATCAAAAGCTTTTGCACAGCAAAGGAAACAGTTAACAAAACCAAAAGACAACTGACAGAATGGGAGAAGATATTTACAAATGACATATAAGATAAAGGGCTAGTATCCAAAATCTATAAGGAACTTAGCTAACTCAACACTAAAGAACAAATAATCCAATCAAAAATGGGCAGAAGACATGAACAGACATTTCTGCAAAAAAGACATCCAGATGGCCAACAGACACATGAAAAAGTGCTCCACATCCCTCGGGTCAGGGAAATACAAATCAAGACCACAATGAGATACCACCTCACACCAGTCAGAATGGCTAAAATTAACAAGTCAGGAAATGACAGATGCTGGCGAGGATGCGGAGAAAGGGGAGCCCTCCTACACTGTTGGTGGGAATGCAAGCTGGTGCAACCACTCTGCAAAACAACATGGAGGTTCCTCAAAATGTTGAAAATAGAACTATCCTATGACCCAGCAATTGCACTACTGGGTACAAACGTAGTGATCCGAAGGGGCACGTGCACCCGAATGTTTATAGCAGCAATGTCTACAATAGCCAAACTATGGAAAGAACCTAGATGTCCATCAACAGATGAATGGATAAAGAAGATATAGTGTATATACACAATGGAATACTATGCAGCCATCAAAATAAATGAAATCTTGCCATTTGCGACAACATGGATGGAACTAGAGGGTATCATGCTTAGTGAAATAAGTCAATCAGAGAAAGACAACTATCATATGACCTCCCTGATATGAGGACGTGGAGATACAACATAGGGGGTTGGGGGGTAGGAGAAGAATAAATGAAACAAGATGGGATCGGGAGGGAGACAAACCATAAGTGACTCTTAATCTCACAAAACAAACTGAGGGTTGCTGGGGGGAGGTGGTTGGGAGACGGGGAGTGGGGTGATGGACATTGGGGAGGGTATATGCTATGGTGAGTGCTGTGAAGTGTGTAAACCTGGCGATTCACAGACCTGTACCCCTGGGGATAAAAATACATTATATGTTTATAAAAAAAATAAAAAATAAATAACAAATAAAAAATTAAAAAAAATTCTTAATAGCGTGCTTTATGTTTGCACATGGAAAGACCAAGAATAATCAAGTGAAAAATCAAATATTAAGTCAATAAGATATTCATTGTTTCCACAAAATGCTAGATTTCTCTGTATGTTGGTATGTGTATGCATGTGTCTGGCTGTGTGTCTAGATGTGTGAGCTATTTTTTTTTAAATTTTTATTTATTTATTTGACAGGCAGAGATCACAGGTAGTCACAGAGGCAGGCAGAGAGAGAGGAGGAAGCAGGCTCCCTGCTGAGCAGGGAGCCGGATGTGGGGCTCGATCCCAGGACCCTGGGATCATGACCTGAGCCGAAGGCAGAGGCTTTAACCCACTGAGCCACCCAGGTGCCCCTGTGTGAGCTATTTTTCAGTGAATTGCCATTACTGTGTGGGAAGGTCATGGATAACCTGACTCTGGCCACTAATACAGATAAACCCTTGAATATCAGTGATTTAACAAATTAGAAGCTCATTTCCTGCTTGAGATCATTCTAAAATGTGTCCTCCTGAGGGAAAGAGTGGCTTTCCTATTTGCCATATTTTTCTTCATCAAGCCAGAGGGGGAACATGGAGGACAGTGTCAGAGGACCCAGCAATGCCTCATGTGGTAGAGGCTGGCTAAAAGGGGTTAGCAGCGTGCCCAGGATGGCAGGTGCAGACTTGATGATCTTCTGGCAACTTCTGCCTTACGTTGTCTATACCAGTCTATAGACCTTATGTTGTCTATACCGGTCCATCAGCATCAGTGTGCTGAGGTGGAGTCAACTTATTCCAGGGAGGGGAGAAATAAAGGCAACACTTAGAAAAAACCTAGTATCTGTTGACTTCATCTCTATGTGCATATCACTCTATGTAATAATTTAATCACAATGCCAGTTGGATACTGTTCTTCCCAACTGCACATGGGGAAATCGAGGTCATAGAGATGAAGGAGGAAGATGAGACCATGTAAGTACTTACGTCCTAGAGAGAGGACTTCAGCTCCACACAAGAGATGCCCATTCCATTTCTTTCACTGGGGCTCCTGGAGGCACTTGACTGGTCATTTTGGCTTCAGGTGGGAATGAGTCTTCAATGGCCAAGATATACCCCAATGTGTCTTCCTAAAAGAGGAAAAACAAAGAAATGGAGGGGAACCCAGACACTGAGAGGGAGCTGGTTCTCTTTCCTTGTTGAATCTGCGTAACTGGAGCATACAGTCTGTCATTGCCCAAAAGTTCACACCTTGGTTTCCAGACCGCCTTCAGCCACTTGTGACCACTTGACTTGGGTTAAGTCAGCCATCCTTTCTGAGTTTCAGTTCCTTCAAGTGAAAACAGATCATCAGCAAATAATCTTTCTTTTCTGAAGTGAGCTTGCAGCATGTTAATAGAGAGCATGCAAGTGAATGTGTTTTTAAGCCCTTAGGTGCTCTATAATTATCATCATTACAGAAAATCGCCATTTGTTTTGCAGGAGAAAAGAACAGCAAAATCATATTCAGGTTGTTTATGGGGAAAATACAAAAACTTGATACTGAATGCAGAGGTAGAAAAAAAGACGTTCTATTTTTCCTCCTGCTGTTTCAATGACAGCTATTAATGTTTTTAAGTCTTACAGATTGGTCTTAAGGACTCGCTTTTCCAAGGTCTTGTTACAGCTGAAAACCCATGAGAGCGATTTCCAGTAATCCAAGTTAATAAACTGTAAACTAACTTTTTTCCTCCAAAGATTAAAAAAAAAAACAAACCCTACAAACTTTGACAGAATAATTATAGCAGTTATAAAACAGTCAAATGTTGGTTAGCAGAAACATCAAGGCATTAATATGGAAAACAAACCAAAGAAATTCCAAAACCAGAGGATTTATTTCATAACTATCTGTTATTTATTTATTTATTTATTTATTTATTTATTTATTTATTTTTACTCCAAGCTACAACTCTTTTTTGAGCCATCGAATGTCTGGCCGGTTTCTGATGATGACTCCTTATCCATATGGATAGAACTTGAATAGAATAGAGAAGAAAGAATTGGGGTTTCATTCACCCTTCTTACCAACTCTAGCTCTGTAGGTCTGCCTTGTCAGAAAGAATGTTCTGGAGTTTGCAAAGGCAGGAGGAACTGTACAGCTTTCCTCCCGAGGCCTGCTTAGAATGAAGGAGGAGGAGGTCTCAACATTTGGTCCGTGTTTACCAGGGAGCAAGACATAATTTAACACAACATTCAGTTTTCTCAAGTTGGCTGGAGCACAGATTCCATTCCCTCTCTGTAACAATGAGAAGAACAAGGCTCAGGGAGGCAGGACACCCATGGACCTTAAAGCATTAGGAAGCATCCCTATCAGAATTCCAACATTGGCCTTCAAAGGCCTTTTTTCTTAAAGAGATTGTCAGGTGCCTAGCACTATGAACATCTCCAAAGTTGGACAGACTTCCCTTTTGTGGGGTGTATCATTCAGCGTTCTCCAGAGAAACTGAACCAATAGGATGTGTATATATTTAAGAGAGACCAAGTTTTATTTTTAAGGAATTGGCTCACACATCTGTCCGGGTTTTCTCAGTCTGGACTCTGTAGCACAGGCCAGCAGGCTAGTGACCCAGCAAGAGCTACTGTTCAAATCCAATGTCTACCTGCCGGCATAATCCTTTCTTGCTCCTGAAACCTAAGTCTTTGTTCTACTGGACTTTCACCTGATTGGATGAGGCCCACCGGCTTTATGGATGGAGACTGCTATGCTTGAAGTCCCCTGATTTAAATGTTAATCACATCCACAAAATACCTCCAGGGACACAACCAGGATAATGTTTAACCAAATATCTGGGTACCGTGGCCCTGCCAAATTGATACATGAAATCATGACATGGGGCTAATCCATGAGATCCAGAGTGACAAGAAGAAAATCCCCAGAGTCTAGAAGCACACATCCTTGTTCAAATTGAAATCTCAGGTTCTCATATCTGACTGCCAAGGGGGAGGTTCCCTGTTGCCAGGAAATGACAGAGACCCGGTCAGGTGATGGAGAGCACAAAAGAAGTTATAGAACCAAAACTATGACAGGTGTTTATCATCTGTGAAGAAAGTAAGACATTTCTTAAATTGTCTCAATATCACATTTTTTTATTTGAATTACACTCACCATAAACTCCACAATGTAAGACTGTTCATTGCCAACATTTTGGCAATGTTTGGCTCCTTTATGACTTTTCTCTTTTTGACAAGTAAATTATTACTTTGGGGTCATCCAAACTGTTGGCTTGCAGCAAGTATGACCTTGGAGTTGTTGCTTCCATCACAAAAGAAACCAGCCCATGCTGAGCGCTCCCCGAGGCAGGGCCCTGGGTTTCCTTTTCCACACTTTCTCCCTCTCCCTCAAGTCCTCTGACCACTCATGCCAGTTAGTTATTTGCACAAATGCCTCTAGAGCCTCATGGTCCTTAACCTCATAACTTCATTTTTCAGATGAGGAAATGAAGTCTCAAGAAAGGTGAGATGAGCATTTCAGAAACATGCAGCTTGTAATGGCTGGGCCAGGCTCCAAACTCCTCTGTGTCGAAGCCTATGATTGTGGCCGGTGAGCTAACCTGCCTCTTTCTTCCACACTGTTTTCATAAGTATTGTCCTTTTTAACTCTATGATATATTTTTCCTATGTTTATTGAGAAAGTACCTGCTCTTGGGTTTAAAACACGTGTTTAGGGGGACCTGGGTGGCTCAGGTCAGTTAAGAGTCTGACTCTCGATTTTGGCTCAGGTCATGATCTCAGGGTCATGGGATCGAGTCCTGCCTTGGGCTCTGCACACAGTATGGAGTCTGCTTGAGATTCTCTCTCTCCCTCTGCCCATTCATGCTCTCACTCTCTCTTGCTCTCTCTCTCAAATAAATAAATAAAGACTTTAAAAAAATACACATTTATTCAATGATTGACATTTACACTCTATCTCCAGATATGGTTTGTATCAGATAAGTGTGCACATACATAAAACTTCATCAACCTAAGGACCGAAGATTACTGTGCTTTCTAGAGGTGTATCAGAGCTCAACAGAAGAATTTAAAACCAAAAAAAAGCCCAGAAATTTAAAAATTAACAATCAAAAGACAAAACAAAGCAACAAAGCAGAACAAGAACATTGGAATCACAGGATTTTAGACTGTCCGCGCCAAAAGAGATTCCTGGAAACTTTGCTTTGCGCTCATGGTTTTATCACGTGACACGAACAGGGCTTGGAGGTAGGTGTTCTGGTCACGTGGCCAGACCACGAGCTTATCAAGGACAGAGCCTAGCACGTCTGTCCCCCTTATACAAGCTGGTGCACTGAGTGACATCGTTTTTATGCCTCGATACATTTCGTTCGCACAAGTAAGCCTGGCATCAGTCAAAAACCTCCTTGTATTTACCAATGGGTGCTCAGAGAAGACATTTATCACGTACCTTAACTTTGCAAGGTTATCTCTTCAAATATTGCTGAGCACTCACCTTAATCTCGCCGATCATCTCCTCTTTACCCCGTTAACTGCGCATTCACCTAAAACACACTGGGTAATGATGTTTATTACCCCCAATGAAAATATTGTTATTTATGGTTACAATCAGGGTGTCATCAAATATGAATGTTCACATTCGGTGAGGCCCTTTCAACTGATTGTTTATGTAAATGAAAGCATTCCCTCATCATCGCATCCATTTGGGGAAGAAACAATCAGCCAGGCGGGTTGTTTCTCTCTGTAATATCTTTTTAATATTCAGTTCACTGGAAGCCAATCTGCAACAACACACACACAAAAAAAAAAATTAAGGAATTTAAAGCTAAATTTAAATCTATATCAGAACATGAAGTTACGTGCCCTGAAACTATTGGCCATAACAGACAGAAGCTCCACAGCTATTCCTTTTGCCAGAAAACTTCTCACGGGACTTCAAGCAGGATATACTTTCCATACGTATGGAGACCTAGTCCTAAACTCTGCCCCTCCCCATCCTGGACCCTGTGGAAGAAGAGATCATCATCCAACAATGTAACTGGCCCAGCTCTGTAACTAGCCATCCTGACTTTCTCCTGATGTCACGAGAGAGTGCGTGGTTTGCGATGTGCAAGTCTTGGGTAACTTACCTATGAATGGAAAGAGTATCTCCAAAATGACCATCTCAAAGGATAGATGTGATTACATCCTTAAGAGGGGGGAAATGTTCTGGCTCTAATGCTTGGGGTGATTAATACTGAGGCTCTAAGTTTGGGAAAGGAAAGGAAAGGGAAAGGGAAAGAAAAAAAGAAGCCCATTGCAGTATTCTCTAAGAGATGACATGGTTTTTCTATAAAGGACCAGAGAGCAAATTGGTTAGATTTTGAAGGCTTTATAGTCTCTTTTATAACTACTTAATTCACTCTTGTGCTACAAAAGTGGCCATAGACAATGTCAGTGAACAAGCATGTCTGTGTGTCAATAAAATGATTTACAAAACAGGTGGTGGCCAGATTTGGCCTGAAGACTATAGTTTGCTGACCATTGGTCTAAAGCATCATTACCCAAAGTATGATCCATGAACCTTTAGCCAAAGAAGCTATTCTTTGCAGGTGGGGGGCGGGGAGACTCTCTACACCAATAAGTTAGGAAGCACTTCACACCTTGTCTCTCTTGGACGTTTATTATGCACATTAGATCCTTAAATGAGCCAAGAAATCCTACTACAAAGAAACTGTTTAGGCCCAAATTTTCCCAAACTTATGTGACCACCCTCTGCACGTACTGTCTGCCGGCGCAAAGGACTCCTGCTTCTAAGAAGTGCTGCCCTGAAAGCGTGTGTTTGTCCGCAGGCTCTGGGATGTTGAAAGAGGAATTTTTTACCCCTCCCTCTAACTCTGTTTGAGCCCTCTTTTGAGGGACAGGGTTGGGATCTGGAGGGGGGAATAGATCTAGCAGGTAAGGCTCACCATGGGCTGAAGACTAGCCAAGGAGCAGCCTTATGACCTCATGGAAGAACCCATTTCAGAGGCCTCAGCCTCGCCCTTCGTTTTGCCATTAATTAGCTCTAGGGTTGTGGGACCTTCCGTCACCTTTCTGAGCTCCATCTGCAAAATCACTTCCCTCAGCTGCAAAAGGAAGAAATTTGCCAAAGAAATACCAGAGAGTTCTGTTGTTTTGCTGTTATGGTTCCAACTCTACAATTCCTTCTTTAAGGGGAGGTAGGATATGAAGGCAAACTCCCTGGGTGAGGAGACTTACAGAAGAAACGCCTAGCACTTCTTTCACCATGGACTTGACTTCTTGACTTTTTTTTTTTTTTCCTATTAAGTAGGCTCCTCATCCAGCATGGAGCCCAATACAGAGCTTGAGCTCACAACCATGAGATCAGGACGTGAGCTGAGATCAAGAGTCGGATGCGCAACAGACCGAGCCACCCAGGCACCCCTTGACTTCTTGACTTTCCATTCCAAGAAGACCAAGTCAACAGGGTTTTGTTTCTGGATTGAGAGCTCCATGGGTCAGGGGCCCAGCAGGAGGGCAGAGGTGGCAGAAGGCACCTGCTTCTGAGGGTTTGCTGCACTTGCCTTCAAACGCAGATGTCCTGGCCTGAACCCCAGTTCTGCATTTATTATTTACGATGCCTCGGAGAACACCCACGCTTCTTCCCCCCACCCTCAGTTTTCCAGCGTATGCTAGGGACTGTCTCGATTAAATGCTACTTTTGAACGTGTTGTCATAAGCAAAGGACACTGTCATTAATGCCGTCACTACTCCTGTGGCAGCAGCCATTGTGCATAAAGTGTAAAAAACAAAACAAAATTGCTTTGTAAATATCAAACTCTTCATACACTGAGGGACTGGCTATTGCTTTTGAGCATTGCCCATGGTGTAGACAAGCCTCCGGTCTGCCAAATGGGAATCTTTTAAACCCCCTTTTCAGGGACCTGTTGAGAGAATGACCTGTGATGTCTCAAACACTACTGCATGTTTGTGACACACCTTTATATTTAAGAACAATGGTGATGAAGACACTGATGGAAAATGTGTCATGTAGGACCAGGAAGAAAATCTAAGTCTCTGCAGGGAAAATATGCTGGAGACTGCAGGGCCGTCTATCCAGCTGAGGGATATGAAGAAATTGGCCTTGAATCCCAAAGTTTGCAAGGATTTAAAAAAAAAAAAAAAAAACAACAAGAATTTGCTTTCTTGAAAATGTATCCAATTGAATTTCCTTTCAAATAAGAACTGAATGATTCCTTCATTTCAGTTAGAGGCTGGCTTCATAAATACCATCTCTGCACAGTATATTACGCACATCATTTATTCAGTAGATATCATAATATATTCAGGGCTGCTCTTAGGCAGAGAAATTTCAATATTAGATAAAAATAGCGAGATGACGGCGGTAACTGTGTTTGTCTGGTACACGGAGTAAATAGGGTTGTTAGCGATTGCTCAAGGCTTCAGGAGAAGATACGGAAACAAAGATCGCTCCTGCCCGATTCTGAGCCAGGCGGTGGCAGAGGGTTCAAGGAAGCTTGATTACCTTCCGCCACCGTGTACTTCTAAGCAGGGCCCAGAGATGAGTTCCCCCTTTCTTATATTTTCTCATAAGAATAGCTGAATGTTATCCTAATTAGAAATCTGCTCAGATTTGGAAACAGGCTGGGGTTGCCTTCTCTCCCTGTCCCTCCACACTCCCTGCGTCCCTCTCTCCCACCTCTCTCTTTCTCGCACATGCACTCCTGATTGAGTTCAATGTCACAAGGAGTCAGAGGCCTTGGCTGGACCCCCCTCTCAGGTTGGCCCCAGGGATGTGACTTTGGGTTGGGATCCCAGCCTCTTGGAATGTGTGTTCTCAATCTGCAATGATGAAATTGAACACATTCCTCTCTCCTGGCGTCCTGGTTCAGATCCTATACCTTTAAGAGCTGATTTATGCTGAAGACTAGCCATGCCCAGAACTGGCGGTGTGCTTTCCATGTATTCACTCATTGAACCCTCACAACCGCCTGGGAGATAGACAGCATGAGTCATCCCACTTCATGGATGAGGAAACTGAGGTACAGAGAATTTGCTTCATCAGCCCAGGTCCCATCAAAGAATTGGCCCAGCCAGAATTCCAAGCCCAGTCCATGGTTCCAAAGCGCCGATCAGAGAGCAGAGCATGGGCTCTGATAAGGCACAGAGCTGCAGTGAAGGAGACTCGGTCAGACACTCGAAGGCAGGGCTTGTGTAGCGACACTAACGTGTGCAAGGACTGATGTGCACAACACTCTGCTTGTGCCAGACAGAACTGGGAACGGGAAAAAGCCGTCCGCTGTGGCATCAGAAGCCATCAAGCTCAGCTGGGAGGAAGTGATTTAGGGGTAAAGAGCTGCTGTTTGGGGGAAGAAGAAGTCGGTATGAGAAAGGAGACCCTTCTGATGCCAGACCCAGGGCTGAGGGGCCAAGGGGCTCCTAATGAAAGATGAGTTTGGCCAACTCATGAAGAGCGGGCCAGGCCGGGTGAGGGTGGGAGAAAAGTACAGGGTGTAAATGTGAGAGGCACGTGTGGGTAACAGCAGGGGGGCTGCACTGCGAGCTCCTTCCTGCAGGGGAAGGGAGGCATGAAGACTCTAGGAGCAAGCCCGACCTTGTTTTTGTTGCCAACACAGCTGTATGCCAGGGGAGTGCTCGCAACACCTGTCCAAAGTCTGGCTGAGTCTTTGCACGAGGATTCCCAGCCATGTGGGTGATGGGCAAGTGTGAAGGCAGGACCTGTACTTACCACATGTACCAAAATCTACAGCAGCTCTGCCCAATGGCACGGGATGGACGTCTTCATTCTCTTCTGTGCGTGGACAACGTGGAGGAACATCTAAGAGCATAGTGTCTAAATTATCGTAATTAACTCATCTGAGATCTATGCTTCCTTCTCTCCTTTCCTTCTGAGGCTACGGAATAGTGGGTGGAACGGCACCGCTACGCAGGGCCCTGCCTGTTCCCCTTCTTCTGGTTCCCACACGCGGGGCCCCATGGGGCCCATCGCTCGGGAACAGCAAGGTGCGTAGGGAACATCTGTGCTCTGTGGGACCAGAACCTGCTCTCCCAGCCACGGTTCTTGCCTTATTAGGAACTTCCTTGTTTCTGCACCCACCAGTAATACTCTCTGTGTTGTTGTTTTCTCGAGCTTTCTGACAGTTTCAAAACTGACAAGCATGACTCAATCCTAGTGGGGGCTCAGTTTGATCCTCCTGAATGAAGTAAATGAAATTACATATGTAGGAAGATTCTTGAATCTTGCTTTTTCACTCTGCTCACCCACTTTCAGAACCAACCCCCACACTGAAGTCAGCGGGTGCCAACGTGTGTCTTTCTTGGGCTTCCGCCTCCTGGAGAGCCAAAGTCTCTGGCATGGGACAGGAAGCCCCCTTTATTCCCACAGGTCACTGCCTTATCTGCAGGGACAGATGAGAAAGCTGAACTTCAGAGTCATTACAGAGAGTAAGAAATAGAGGACATGGGAAAGAGAGAGAGAGAGAAAGTAACAATGAAAGAAAGAAAGAAAGAGAGAGGAAGGGAGGGAGGGAGGAAGGGAGGAAGGAAAAGAGAGAAAGAGAGAAAGGAAGAGAAATATAGGAAGGAGGGAAGGAAGGAAGAGAAAGAAAGAAAGAGTGAGAGAGAGAGAAAGGGATAGGAAAGGAGAGGAGAGGGAGGGAGGAAGGAAAGAAGGAAGGGAGGAAGGGAAGGAGGGAGAGGAAGGGAAGAAAAGGGAAAGGAAAGGGAAGGGAAGGAAAGGAAGAAAAATGAGGGAGAGAAGGGATAGGAGGGGAAGGGAAGGAAGGAGGGAGGGATGGAAGGAAAGAAGGGGAAAGAGGGATTCAGACAGAAGCACATGTTTGCTTTGCTGAGTGAAGAGTCAGGTACACCTGCAGGCAGCTTCAGCTGGGTTCCAGCATCTATTGGGTAGGGTGGTAGAAGGTTACTCAAAAGCTGATTGAGAGCGCTGAATTATCCACAGCTTGACAATTGCAGGAGATGCTGCTGCAAGCACAGTGACAGCTGAATTTAAACCTGGATCTTCTACAGGAAGGAGGGAAGGAACTCGGCACACTGCTGCTGGGAGGCGTGGGAAACAGGCTGGAGCAGTCAAGTCCTCAGGGCTCATCAACAGTGTTTTGATCCCGCATGGAGTGCATGTGGCTCAGGCTGCAGGTGACTGCCCAAGGGCCAGACCCCACTAGACCCTCAGCTGCGCTTTCCTCCTTCCCGTCTTCTCAGCCACCTCACCTTGCCTTCCTACTGTGAAATAGTGGCGAGAGAAGAGAGAGAAAACTGGCAATGAAGGGACCTGGGTTTAAACTGTCCTCATTCTCTTTCTTGTATGTCTGGAAAAGTCTCCTGAACTCTCTGAAATTCCATTTCTTCCTGCATAAATGACAGGAATTGTGGAAAATTCCTGCAGGAATTGCTGGAAACAGTGCCATCTCCCCCTCCTTCTCCTCTCTGTATTCCCCTCCTCTTGTGCCCTGTGCTCTGCAGAAGCTCAAGGGACACAAGCAGAAGGTAATGCCTGTCACACCCAGATTTGCAAACACAAGAGCACAGAGGGCAAGAAGCTGGGTACCTCCATGGAGTTCTCCAGGTAGATTTAGGGCCAGGGATCTCAGCCACTGCACAAGGATTCTAAAAGCTTAAGTGTCTCCAACACATAAAACTTGGTTAGCACTGTTCTCTGGAGACAATCTCCAACCCAGACTGGCCTCATGGAGACACCCACAAAGTAAGCCATGATTCACATGTCCTACTGTCCCTGTTCGAGGTGCTTGTTCCCTGCCCTCCCTTACCAAGGAAATGGAGGGAGCAAGGCCAGAAAACAGGATTTACAAATAAGGGAGGGAAGAAGGAGATCCAGGGAAATTGGAAAGACAGATAAAAAAGGAATACAGAAGACAGAGAGAGAGCAGGCACCAGGGAAAGAGAAGCAAGCAAGCAGAAAGAGAAGAGAGACTGGAGAGCATGAGAGAGAGAGAGACAAAGGGAAACAGAAAATCAGGACATGGGGAGATGCTTCAGACTTATACAGTTTGAACCCCTTTGCTCAGCTGTTTTGAAAACCCAAATTTATAATGTCAACCAAATTACACTGGGACTTACTATTTAAAGGACAAGTCACCCTACCACTGTACTGCTTTCATTTCGTCCCTGCACTCTCTCTGTGGGAAAGACTGCTACTTTCAGCCATCGCGAGGAGGATATTGGATCTTAGACAAGATCATTTCCCCAAAACTACATAAAGGTTGCCCAGACTCAGGCCTGTCTGATGCAGGAGTGCAGGGCTGTCCACAAACCTGGGCTGTCCGTCTCCAAATTCAAACCAGTTCTAACCCAAAGAATCTCAGACACACAAGCCGAACTCCAAAGCGTGGAAATCCCTCCGAACCTGGGACGAAAGCTAGTTCTGTATCTGACGCAGACGCAGCAGCTGACTTGGGGGCCAGCCCCCAAATGCTCTAGGAGTATATACATATATTTTTATCAGGGCCAAAAAAATCAACATTTTCTGGAAAATCACACACCCAAGATGCAGTTATGACCCCAACTCTGACAGTTAATATATTTATTGCGAAAATTAACAAAGTGAAACCTCACTAAAGTGGAGTTGGGAGGGGAGAAGGGGGAGCTGTACCACCCAACGTCAGTTAGGGGAAGGATTGTCCATGAAGGCAGAAGAATGGTCAACAGAAAAGAACCATCAGTTACGGGCCCCACAGGGAAAGATGTACATTGTATCTCCCACAGAAAGATAGAGCTCTCACCTGGCTCAGTCCAAGAGAAACTTCAGCACCAGAACCCTTATGTCTCTCCAGGGGACTTTCACTCAGAACAACATCTCCCAACTTCCTCTCTCTTTCCCATAAAATACTATTCCTTTCTTTTGTTCCTTGATTTATTTCTGGTTTTGTCTTAGCCCACCTGTCCTGGATTGCAGTGGCCTGTTATTTCCAAATAAATTCATCTTTTGCTGGTGAAATAAGGGACAGTTTTGTTTTTTTTTTTAAGGTTAACGTTGTTAATTCCTTCATTCATCCTTTGACCCAAAATATAAAAATAAGTGTGGGGCACACGCTCGGGGAACTAGACGATATTAAACTGTGCCTGTCTCTGCCCTCCAGGAGCTTACCATGCCGTGCAAGACAAAAAAAAAGATGTGAAAAAGGAAAAGTTTCAGCAATCGGTACTGTCAGGCGAACAACACACGCTTCAGTGCTAGTTTGATCTCTCCTTCAGCTTTGTGGGTAAATCAACTTTCTAACCCTCAGTTTGCTCATGTGTACAATGGAGCAGGCAAGAGCCTACCACCCAGTTGCCATGAGCAGTCAGTCCCTGTACCCAGCAGCACAAGTTCATTTAGTACCAGGTCCCCAGTAGACCGACGTGTCTCAGTTCCACTCCAAAGAGAGAGTACGTTGCCCTCCCCCCCTCCGCCCCTCCCTTGTTTTGGGTTGATGCTATTTTTTTTTATCTGTGATTTTTGTTTTCCTCCTATCCTTCACAAGTTTAATAAAAGGGACAGTGAGCTGGAAAGGGAAAACATGTCAAAATGCAAAGAATCCTGAAAACGCGTCATTCCAAATTGTGCAGCTTGGTGCTGGCAAGATGACAAGGGCCCCACAACCCAGGGCAAACACAGGGCTGCAAAATCACGCAGCTTGCGCGTGCATTATATGTACGGTCCGTGCCAAGACCCAAACAAGCGCTGTTAAACACATGACGCACACGGCAAGCTACGGGGAGCATAAGGCCAAGGGAACGTGAGGGTTTCCTGGATTCGGAGGTGGACATGGGCTCATCTTCTCGCCAGCCCCCAGCCCTGCGCCCAGCCAGGGACCCACCCGCGGCGTCCCTCTCTTCAGGCGCGTGTCGGGGACATCCGGAGACACACGTGCGCACAGCACAAGGCACACGCAGCGGGAGATCTTGCCGGTGTTGGGCGCTGGGGCAAGAGGACGCAGGACAGCCCCTTTCCCCACCCCATCAACTTCATCAACTTAACCAGTAACTCCGTTCGCCGCGTGACACATGCACCAGCTCGCGCCGAAAGCGACAGAAAATGGGACGGGTCATAAAAATCCCGTTCTCTGCCGACGCTTGACGCCGTCATTAAAAGGGAGAGGGGGATGACAAAGTGAAAGGGTTCTTTGTGGTTCTTTTATGTGAAGATTACATTTAAAAATAACCAACTAACCGTCTGCACTTTTCGGGGGCCTGACGTCTCGAAACGCATTTAGATTGATGCAAAGCGGGGCTGAGGTTCTCGTGCTGAGCGAACAGTCAAGTGTTCTTAATAGGAATTGCAGCTTCTCGACATCTGTTAGGGAAAAGGGAATGGAGAAACAACAATTTAGAGTGAGATTGGTTTTGTTAAATGCATTTAAATTCCAAGATTAGTGGTGTTCTTTCTTTTTCAATTAGCATTTACTTGTAGAAAGGTTACGGCTGAAAGAGCTGTGAGGGGCTGGGCTGGGTTGTCCTCCTGGCGGGGAGGGCACTCCCCAAGCCCAGGAAAGCGAAAATAGGAAGGGAGAGGAAGCCTGAAAAGAACCTCCAGCCAGCGCCAGATCCAGAGCACAAATCGTGAAGGGGAAAGCGTTCAAATAAAATAAAATAATAATAATGATAAAACGCAGTCAAATTGGGCGTTGATGCTCCTGTCCTCTGGGCAGAAAAATCGTAAATTGCTCTGAGAAGATAGAGGGATGTGTATTTTCCAAGCCGGTTACTAAGTGAAATTTGCATTACTTCCCAAATATATACCACGGCTCTGTCTGAGTGTGTAAAGAGCTGTAACTAGCTCAATTTTTTTTTCTTTTGATAGAAACATAAACAGAGACGAAAAATGTAGGGACTGTTTCACCTGATTTACCGCCATTAAATAAACCTCATCTGCTACCAAGCTGTTTTGGGTGACATTTGTTAAATAAATACATTTTGTGGGAGACTGGAACTCGAAAGTACAGACACGCTGCTCTGTTCTCAGATAAACTCTGTTTGCTGCTGGGTACCCCTAGCCTGGCCCTGGGGGCTGCAGCGTGAGGCGGTAAATTCAGATTTCTGTGTTCACAGAGGTAGCTCAGGTCTGAATTCACACGGCTACAACCACAAGGGTGTGTTGTCCTTGGTGAAGTTTCTTTCCACTGTCTGTCCCTCTGCATCCACCCCCATTTCTCCCCTCCATAAAAACACTTTATACACTGGTTATCTTTTTAATTAGGGACAAACTCAGTATTATTTCTGTTGTCGTATAGGGAATCCACTTATAAATCTATCAGTGTATACTTTGTGTGTGTCCGCACCCCTTAAGACGCTGTTAGGTCCTCGTGAGGATTTAAAAATATGTTTTGAATATCTGCTTAAGATAAAGCCAGTCTTACCATTTCTAGTTAAAAGAAAAGAAAACCTAATTAATAAATAAAACACTAATGTCTACTAAGACTATCCTCTGTAGAATCTCCGCGGATACTCTAAGAAGCACCAAAATGGCTTACTGTTTGCTGATTTCTTAGGTAGGGTCTCCGTAATTTTTTTTTTTTTAATATTGGAACATTAGTTCTTTTTTTTTTTTTTAAGATTTTATTTATTTATTTGACAGAGAGAGATCACAAGTAGGCAGAGAGGCAGGCAGAGAGAGAGGAGGAAGCAGGCTCCCTGTGGAGCAGAGAGCCCGATGCGGGGCTCGATCCCAGGACCCTGAGATCATGACCTGAGCCGAAGGCAGCGGCTTAATCCACTGAGCCACCCAGGCGCCCCAGGGTCTCTGTAATTTTGCAGTGATCGTAACCGCAGAAAGGCATGGAGAGGAAGTGCCAAACAGAGAAATGTCATTGCATTGGCTGGACAGCAGATGAAGGTTTCTCCAGCCCCCAACAGAGAACGCTTCTGATGAGAACTAGAGGTGTACAGTTCTAGAACATTCTGCAAGCAGACTTTGGGCACAGGGTGCTCCATGGGCAAGGTTCTTCTGGCTTTTCAGCTTGTTTCCTCCGAGAAATTTCAGATGCTGATTCTTTTCAATTATCTGTCAATTTCCAAAATGCAAATAGAAACATGCATGTCATCACTTTGGTGCTCACCAACTGATTTCTTCCAAGCATCCAGACCATAAGTGAATGCAGTTCAGTATGTTCTCTTCCCTTTTTTAAATGGAGTTAATATTACTGTGCAGATTTTGGTCAGCTTCCAGGAACCCAGTGTGTGGAGAGGCAGAATTTTATTTTAGAAGCACAAGTTGGTTTGAAAAATGTGAACTCAGCCCAACTATTTCTTTGTTTCCTCTTTCTTGCTAGACATGTTTTATTTTTCTACAAAAAACATTTCTTCATCTATACACACATGCACACACACACACACACACACACACACACACCACTCAATTTTGGCCAAATTATAATAACTGCTGAGCATGTTTGTGATTCTTTTACATGCTTATGATACAAAAATGTATAAGGAAAGAGGGAAAAGTGGCCTGTAAACCCAAGACAAGACGATACCCGATAGTAAACATTTTGGCGTGATTTCTTTTCATCATCTTGTACACATAGACATTTTACAGAGTGGGGTTTGTGGCATTTTGCCCTTAACCTCATCAATAAACATTTTCATATATCATTAAAACTTACTTATTCTCATAACCTAGTAATATGTATATATAATATTTTACCTTATTATTCACCTGTTTGGAGGCATTTTGTAGTTTCCTCTTTTTTTTTTAATTTTCATGAGTACAGTAATGTTTAAATAAACCAATTCATGGAAAATGCCTTTTTATGCAGGATTATTTTCTTAGAATGGATTTCTGGAAATAGAATAAACTAGACCAAAGGGTACCAACATATTTAATGTTCCTGACGCATATTGGCAAATTGCCTTTCATAAAAATTATACCAATTTACCCTCCTGCAACTCACATACAAGTGGGTCTGTTCACAGCATCACCTCTATTCCAAGACATTTTTTTTAAGTCTCCGCAAATTGAAAAATGAAAAACAAAATAGTAACTCTTGCCTGGAATAATTTTTAAAACATACACCAAGTAACAGATTTATTTTTAAAAATACCTCAATCCATCAAGAAGTTTAGAAGCTTGTATCCAGGATGTTTCCGAACCAATCAATGCTACAGAACCGTGATGCTTCATCACACACGGTAGACTGCGTTGTTAGAAGACCAGTTGCCTTTTGCAAGTCTCTGGAGAAGTATACTGAGTCCAGGAAGTATTTCATGGAAACGGGGATGACGCACTATTTTTGCATACGATTGAAGGCAGCTCGCACTAGATTCTAAGCATGAGTGAATTGGGGCATCTTTACACGTGGAGTTTTGATGACTTCCTATGACCAGTCTTGGTGCTCTGCCAGAGGGGCAAGATAGACAGTGCCCTTGGTGTTTGGACAGACACCCTGTGTTAAAGGACGAAAACAAGAGATGTTTGAGAACTTGGTTTAAAACAGTCTTCCTGAGATTTAGCCAAAAGAGAACACTCAACCACACAAGCCAGAAAAAGCCTCCAGGAGACTACTGAAAGGGGCAAAGAAAACAGCAACAAGTCAGGAAAACAAAGGGAAAACTTCTCCTGCCGGAGAATGAGGGTGAGGTCATTGAAAAGCACCTTTGTGCTCTGTCGCTTCTGTAAGGGGCAAAAAGGAAAGGTTTGGTCAACAAATGCTACTTTTGTTTAAATGTGCATTATACGCCAGGCTGCTGTGTTTCCCAGGTTAATGAATCCGAAGTCCGTCTTACTCTTTGACCCTTCCTGCCAGACATTTACGTTCACTGGAAGAGTCCTGAACCACACCTAAAAATATGGAAATAGCTCTAAGAACTGAAGGGGGAATTTTGTGGCAAGGGGAACCCGCAATCGTTCTTTGAACAATTTCAATTGTTACAAATTAGCACCCAGAGTATCTCCATTTATAGGACCTTAATCATTAATGATTCCATCAGCAAAGTCTCAAAAAGGTCCTCTTGCACCACTGATGATTCAAAACCAAAAAGGTGGTGGGGCGGGGGGGGAGGAAGAAGAAGAACATGAGAAAGAAGGGCAAGTACCACCCAGGCAAAGAAGTATGCTCCCCCTCCCCCAATCCTCATTGCCCTTAACTGCTGTGTTGGTTCAAACTGAGCGTGCCCTCTGGGATGATGGCATGTTTCACTGTAAGAACATTCCTGTTCACTATAGTGATCTGGCGTGCCCCACTTAATGAAGTGTTCCCTAAATTAAATCTACCCTTTCCAAAAGGTTACTCCCCAAACAAAATGAACAGGAAAATGCCTCTGGTCCATATAAATGTCATCCTGCCCTCCAGTAAATCTGTTTTAATCACCGCTTTTAAGGAAGCAGCCCAATTGAATAGGAAGGAAACTCAATTACTCTGCGTACCAAGACAACTGTCAGAGGGGGTCACACGCAGGAGAGGAGCCATCACCTAGGGAAAGGGAAGACACATTGTTCTGCACAGGATTGGTCTTTCTTCTTTTTCCAGCAAGAGCACTGCCTCCTACTGGGAAACAGAGGGAAGACAACCCGTGCCAACAGAGGGCTCACTGTGCCCCAGGGCGCTCTGCATGTATTTTATAGGAATCCCTTATAAGAAGATCCTTAAAGAACTCCTTTCCCCGTCTCTTTATAGACATGGAAATGGGGTTCCAGAGGGATACAGTCACTTCAAGGTCACCAGGCCAGCAAGAGAAGAGATGAGACTTGCACCCAATTCTGTACAATTCCAAAGGTTTCACTCTGGCTCCCAGGAACCATTTCCATCTCCCCCTGAGCTTGATAAGCCCATTTAAAAGAAATAGTCAGTGTGGGAGGATGAATCAGTCAAATTACTCTTAATAGCAGAGTTGGGCAAAACCTGCTTCCCTGACACTTGGAAGTACATTCTTCAGCAGAATTCCTGCTGTCTGCGGGACACCCATGAACCAGCAGAGCCGGGAGGCAGGCCGAACCCAGGAGGAAGGTTCGCTGATCCCAAAGGAACCTCTAAAGGTCAACCAGATAGGATTACAGGTCACCACTCCAGAGACATTTTGGGAAATGTCAAACAGCAGGTACCCCCTGGTGCCGATTTCAAACAAGCCTGTGCCTTGGACCGGGTTTCGGCAACGGCGTTCATATGCTTTGCAAAGCTAATGGGCAGAGGCAGTCTTCAGTGCTTCTGTTTTTTGGAATTAAGTTGCATGACTGTGCCTTGCTCTCTAAAATGTGTAAATGTGTAAATTATGCTAGAACAGATTGCCAGTGCAAGTTGAAGAAATGAAAGATATGGTGCACTCTCACGGTAAGGGTGCAGGGGTGCGGCTTGCCGCCTGATGTGAGAGACAGCCTCCAACTCTCCGCTCCTGGGGGCTCTGGAAGGAAAGGCTCTGGAAGGGAAGGGAGTAGTGAAATGCAGAGTAGCTGGATGGCTTTTTCAAGAGCCCAGCCTCTAATACAGGATCTCTTTAATTGGCACAAAAGACATTATGTAAATTACGTGTGTTGTGTAAGCCCTGTTTCCAAGTCCTATAGAATGTCTCCAATTCCCCATGTCCTAATAGAAATATCACCATCACATGTCAAGTGCTCAAGAATATAAAGATGAGGAAATGCCCCCACAACATCACTAACTCCAACACCGTGTCTGCGTGTGTGTGTGTGCATGTGTGTGTGCACTCCTGTTACTGGGAATGTTGCCCCAGTTATTGTGATGAGGAGACCAATCCCATCTATGAAAATGTCACAGAGTCATAGATAGACAGCCCCTTCCTTCAAGGAAATTAGAGGAAACACACCCTCCAATATTTCATAGGTTAGGAAGGGAATGCCAATCATTTATGTAGCATGAGACTCTCTCATGAAAGGAAGAAATGATATGAAAATTGCTTGGGGCCAATGATGACTTTGTGAGTCTTAGGACCAAAGATGTTGCCTGTGACCGATGAGTCATACTGCGAGAAGAACCTCTGGTCCAGCCCTTTCATTGGAAAACTAAAAACACCAGGGACTTTTCAAGATCACACAGTGAGTGTGCTAAAATATGACCTAACATCTTATGAAGCCCTGTATTTCTCAATACAAATTATTATTTAGAGATTCAACAAAATCATTTTGCACACTGAGCCAGACTCTATTTTTTCAGCTTCCAAAAATGCTTCAAGAATTAGCTATGACTCTGGTTTTAGATGAAATGGATAATCAACTTTGCAAATTTTCCTAAAGGTCATAAGTTGTACAATGAAAAGGAAGAAATTTAGATACTATATTTATAGGTAGGTCCCTACAGCTTAGTCAAGAAGCAGAAACATGATTCTGTAGAAACCCATTGACGCGTGCAGCCGGTTTAATTGGCAACAAGATCTGGAATTGGAATGCTGAAAATAGTGATGTCTAATTGTGCACCAAGTTTTCATTCAGTCGATGTTTGGGAACCTTCCAGATTTGCAGTTTTCATCCCCTTGTTTCTCCTTCTCCTCCTTGGCTATTGTTCCCTCTCATGTCCTTTTATCTGCCATCTTAAGAAAGAGACAAGATGCTGGAAGTGACATTTCCGAATTGGCAGTGCCCTGAAGATATTTTCCCCTTCCAGTCTTAATATGGAGCACTGTCTATCTTGTGAAGTGTAATAATGGATTCATGAACTTCACCTGGACTTCTAGTTAAATTCCTAAGACAGTTGGACCCCACAGAGAAGAGGGACAGGCATGTTTGCATCAATGACTTTGGATCTTACTTGTAATGGACATTTGAGTCAGAATGTACCATTGATTCCTCGTGGATATCATATCAAGCAAGCAGAGGTATTCCCAGTGTTTATATGAGAAAGCAGCATCTCCTTGTGTACACACAAGATTCCTGGGTTTGTGTAGGAATCCTACTGGCTGAGCTAGAGGGGCCCAAGCTCAAGCCCATGAGGAAGACCTGGGACATATGGTCTACTAATGAGGTACTACGCTTGCCTATCTTAGTCAGTGTTTGGCATCCAAGGATTAGAAATGATTCAAGGTACTGGAAATTATCTAGAAATCTTAATAGAGTCTCCAAGAGAATTTGATCTTATGCTGCTATCCCATATAAAGAAATATAATCACTGTCTGAAATACTTTGTCTCAGTTGTTCTGTGACTCTCTTGAGATCAGAGTATACTTTTTATCTTTAAAATGTTTAAATCTTTTAAGTGTTATCTTTAATTTTTAAAAACAATTTTCATACGGTCACCACCTTGCACACTGCCTGGTATTCATAGGCATCTAACAAATATTAGTTAAATAAATGCATGAAGCAACAAATCAATCAAACACAAAGAGACTCGTTTCCATAGGAAGGATTCAGACCTCTGATCACTTGAAACAGTCCTCTGCTATGCTCCTGTTTATTTCCTCAAACGATTTTTGCATCTGCACATCCTAAGTATGGTTTAGTTCATTCAACCTTTCAATCTAAATATCCAAATTAAATCTCCAAGGACCATCGTGAAAGTTAATATATTTACTGAGAGGGATGTCCTGCAAGTTATTGTAGTATTTTATTTGGATTGAAGGCAGATAACTATAAATAACTGCTGGAAATAATTTTATTAAGCTGTGGAGCACATACTGGGTGGCAGATGTCATCCTGGGAATTTTCCTATACATCATTTAATCATCCCTTAGCTACGCATATAATGTCAACCCTATTCCACCGCCTGACGTCTACTTCCAGAACGAAGGGCCACATCCAAGGTCATTCAGATACTGAGGGAACTAGAATTTGAATCTGTGTGTGTCATTCTTTGCTACCGCATATCAATATAAAAATGAAATATCATTTTAAAAATAACTCAAGATTCCTGAGGATCAATCATGAGTGTACCGTATTTACCCAGCCACTCCGTCAAAGAATGCCATTTATCAAGAAACTACTTCACGAGAACTTTAACAATTTAGCTTCTCGAGTGATTGATTTCAGAGTTGACTCTCATTAGATACTTGCAGGCTATGTTTAGCAAAATGGATTATGTAATCCATTTTTTTGAACTGAATTTTTATTATCAAATATATTTTCTAGTCAACGAGTCATGATTGAACTTTTTGATGGCTCCAACTTCAAAACTACATCTTACATAATTCTGAAATCCGGCACTAAAAATATGTTGAGAAATATAAATTAGCATTTCTAGAGGGAAGAATGATGTGTTATTCAAGTGTTCTCTGGAAGACGGTGAAGTGTAGGGGCTAATGTGGTATAATCATTCTGACACTTCACCGTCGTAGGCTCGCAAAGTCTGTTTATGTCTTCAAGTCTCAGTGTTCCCGCCTGTAAGCTGGGGACAACAAAACACAAATCTTTTCAAATTGCTTGTCAAATTTGCCATGAGGGCGCAGAGGAAGCAGCTCTGAAAAGGCATTGCAAAACTCCAAAGTGAATGCAAGCTCTAGAAGGACGTCATGGTGCCCTGGGTCCAATCTGCTTCCCACACTGGCAAGAACAGGCTAAACATGGACCAGAAGAACCGTCACCAGTACTTCATAAAGAGCCGATGCACGCCTGTCAGTAATTTTGAAGGACTTCTTCTAGATAATGCTGCCACTACCGATCCATCATTTGTTACGAAGTTATCATTTTCAACTGTTGTGGCCACTGGTCTTCCCTCTCAACCTGAGAAAGTTACAGAATCTTTATTGAAAACTATTACAGTTATTAACATCATCATAATTACCTTATAGTGATTAAGATGATCATAATTATATTTTCAGTCTGTCTTCTGTTTAAAACACAGTCTACGTGGGAGAGAGCCCCCACTGTGCCTTTGCAACAGTGAGGAGTGTACCATCCTAACCTGGCATCCTTCCAGCCTGGGTAATTGCATTCTGCTCACCAAAAACTCCCTGTACTTTTCCCTGGAGAAGGTCTCCCTCATTTCCTGCTCAAAACCAGCTGTGCTGTGGGGCTGGCAAGCAGCTGCCGTGTCGCTACCCGGAGGTGACTGTGTTTCAACACCGGTAGGAACAAGGCTTGGATGTTTCTGTGGCCAAGGCGCCAGAGGAAATCAAGGGAGTATTCGGGCATTTTTCTCTTGCTATTTAAACAAAAAAAAAAAAAAAAAACTAAACAAAACAAAAGTTCTCAGTAATACTTATCAGTAGATGCTATAATTCAGGGGTGGTGGGAAGAGGGAAACATGGCTTTATTTTTGCATGTATTTTAAAGCAAAAAAAGATCTCCTCATTACATAAGATCATGTACCTCCAGCTGCCACATCTCCAATCAGGGAACAAACAGTCTATTTTATTTTAATTGTTCATAGTTAAAGATGACCTATTGTGCCTTCTAATTAGTTACTGAGTTTCTTGTGAGATTCTCTAGTTGAGAGCTAAAGTTGATATAAAATCTGGACCTCTTTCTGAACTGTGATCTTGCAGATGTATTTCTGAGTAAGAACATGATTCTGTTTACATGATGTTTAGTGAAAGGGACAATGTGGATGTTTGTGGCTTCATGTGGGCCTCCCATAAAACCCCATGCAGAAGATGAAACATGACACCCGCTTTGTAATCTATCCAAGACTCCTACCCAGAGTCCATACGTTTCATATGTATGTAATCAACTTTTATTGGTTCTTGAATTACATTCTGCTAGCACAGAACTCCCCTTTGCCAATTTGAACACAATAACAGAGCTTGGAAGTGTCGTTAATAAAGGCAGCGTGGCTTGAGCACAGTGAAACATTTATAAAAACTCTTGCTTTAAGGCTTCTTTTGGTGAAAGCGAAGCTTTAGAAAAAATACTTCACAGAAAAATAAGTCACCAAAATTAGAACCACCACAGACTAAAAAGTAAGCAAGTGTTGATTCATCCATTCCCACCTTTACAAAGTGCTTCCTGTCTTAAAGGCAGAGTTGAAACATACATACCCTGAATCGGGCCATAAGGAACTCACATGCGGTGAACCAGCCCTAGCAGGTAAGAGATGGTGGAGTGTTATCATCTGAGAGTAAAGCATGTGGCTACAGAGGAATATTTCTAGAAGCAGATGAATACGTCATGATCCAAGACCAGAAATTGCCATTACCTTGCATACTCAGGATCTCTATCAGGCTAGAGGAGACAAGTCATCCCTTTTACCTGGACTCCTACTAACCAAGTACAAAAAGCTAGATGTATAGCTACCAAAATATTAATTGAATCAGTTTCAATGTTTCAATGAGAAATTGACCTGACAGTGACAAAACCCTCATGTTGACCAAAATATTTACTCCCCATAGGCATCTAGACCAAGAAAGTCACTGAAGCTCAAAGGTTGTTAGGCAAGCATGGCCCTGGGGGGCAAGCGGTGAGTGGTGGTTCTGACTTCTGGCCAGGATAGCCTCACACCTGTATCACCACCAAGAAAAGCTCTTGGCCAAAGACTGCTTTTGCTGGGACAGTTCTTATGGGCACCACCAGGTCAGTCAGTTGGCTGACTTCCCAGTTCTACGTCTTGGGCTGCTCTCCTGTCAGCTAATCATGAAAGTTTTTTTTTTTTTTTTTTTTTTTCCTGGTAAACAGGACAAAGGCAACCAGGAACCCACTTCCTAAGTCCTAACTTCATTCCAGTCCTGATTCTCAGGCAGTATTGCTGATTCCTTGATTTGGGTTTGAGCCATACCCAAGCTGTAGTACACACTTACGGTTTGCTGGGTTTGTGCTCACAGACAGCTACATCATCTGTTGTATGTGGATATGATGATTTTAATTCTCAGAGGCAAATCTTGATCCCAGGATTAGGGAGCACTGTGATCTCCAGAAAAAAAAATAAAATAAATTACTGTGTAATCCAAACCTCATTCGTTGCACAACCCACAAGCACACACCCTTGTGCCTGTAGTGTGCTTTATTATGTTCCGTTGGCTCTGGCTCTTCCTTCTTTGTCCTGCACATGGAATTTCTCAGGCGTTCACACCTTCTTGGCTTCTCTTTCACCTTTGACAGTTTCATCGCATGGTCCTTCCTTGCATTTGCCTCTTCTTGGTTGTCCCATTGCTGTCATCATGAATCTGTTCCTGGCTACTTCCAGACTGACCCACCACAGACATCGTATGGCTGCAGGTTCAAGCCTCTGCTGCATACAGCTCTGCATTGCCCCCCAAACCCTACAGGAGGTTGCTCTCCTCAGCCTGAGTCAAAGATGCTCCCATCAGACCACTAATTGCCTGTGACCCCCAGAGCACATCATACCGTGTCTGAGGATCAGCATTCCAGGAGCTTGATGAAGCCACTTCAATGCTCTGAACTTGGTTCTTCAATGCTAAGCTAGAAAAGCTAGTGCCTCTCTCCTAGAGTGGCTGAGAGAATCACAAGAATTAGCTTCCGTAGCACAACTGCACGGCACCTTGCAGAGCTTTCCCTGTCTTCTATTACTCACTTCCCAGCTTGCATCCCATTTCTAGGGCAGACTAAGGCTAGCCCTTCCTCCCTGCCTGTGGGAACATTTCAGAGTCCAGACCTGTCCCTAGTCCGCTCTTGCCATCTCTTCTGCTTTTAGGTGAATTGGAGTGAATCCTATGCTTTTAAGAAGGATCAGAAAAGGCAAAATCCTGTTAGTCAAGGAGATTAATGACAAACCATGGCAGCTTTAAAATTCTGGAGAAACCTGGCTTTTATTCTGTAGACAATGGGAACCCTGTAAGGTTTGAAGGATAAGTAATAATACATTATGGTACTTTCTAAGGATTATCTCTCCCTTAAAAATGGACATACAAAGGACCATAAGTAAACTTAAGAGACATGTACACCTCTGGAAATTGTTCTGGGCATGCCAAAGAGACAACGCTGGCTTGGGATACTACTTACCACTGTTCAAATCCTCCAGCCAGACCCCTACTCTAGCTAAGATTAAAGCAAGTGAGAGTCAAGTTCTAGCCCACCTCCTGTTCTAGTTCTTTCTCCCTTTTCTCCTCCTTTCTGCTTCCTATTTGCCAGTGTTTTGGTCTTTATAGAGAAATGTATTCTTATCTGCCATTTTTACTTGTTTCTCACTCTTGGAAGCAAACGAGACAGGTGTGATACCCCTAATCTATAGACTATGAAAGCAAAGTTCAGACAAGCCTTGTAACTTGTCTGAGGTCATGAAACTGGTCAATGAAGATCTATGACCTGAACTTTAGTCTTCTCACCCTAAGCTCCGTGGTCTTCCTTCAACAAGAGTGATTTTATCGCCTTGCACTCAGCTGACCACAAACGTTCCAAATTTTAAACTCTTGCAACTGACAAGTTTAGGACAAAACCTCAAAACACTGAAAGAAAATAAAACAATATTTTATTTAATTGATTCAGTAGATGTCGTAAGGTATTTCTGTGTAACTCACAAATTCATTATATCTTCCTTTTCAAAGGGAGATACAGAAACCCCTTTTTTTCTGGAACAATTCTTGAATTCCCAACGTTTCATACCCATGAGTTCCATATATGTGTATGGTGGGAACACAAGCATTCTCTCCTAAACATTCTGGCTTGAAGAGTTAATTAATATCACTCTTCTTTCTTCTTCTTCTTTCTAAGATGAGGTTACCAACAGATCTACCTCACCATCAGAGTGGTCTTCTTCAGAACAATTACTATCCATTTACTACATTAAATCCCTTTTATAACTTTTCCCTGTTGTTGCACCATATTCTGGCTTTTATTCTGAAGGGCAATTGTCCATCCGTGCTAAGGACACTTCATTAAGAATGCATGACACCACTCATCACTCCTTACACTGGGATCTTCTGGAACTTTCACTGGAGTCTGTGATTGGAATCCAAAGAAGAATCATTATTGCTTTTTCATCTGAAGGGCAAAGAGGGTTGGGGAAATGAAAGAGATGAAAGATTATCAAGTCTTTGGGGCAAATCTTATATGGAAGTAGGATATTTTAGTTGAAGTGGCCCAAAATTTCTTATTATCCATTTTATTTCCAAGGTGGCAAAATAATTTCCAGGAGAAGTAATTTGCACTGAATCATGAGGCTGGTCAGCGGCAGTTGGGGGTATCCATCCCTGCATGCTCTTCCTCAGAGGTGCGAGGCTCTCTCACTTGTCTTGTTGTTTCAAACCAGTGATGGTCATGTACCTCTAAAATACTCTCTGCATCATTGTCCCCTCCTGCTAGAATGTTCTTTCCCCTTTATGTAGGGAAAGAACTCTTTTTGGCCAGGTCAATAATCAATGGCCACCTCCTCACAGACTCCTTCACTGATCATAACTTTCTGAAATAGATTCTCTTTCCTCAGTGGCTCTCCCCTTACCCACCTTATACTCCTCTGTAGACCCTTTCAACACCTGAAAAAGTATTTTAAACTTGTTTGTTACTTCTTGGCTCTATCCCGAAGTAAACTGCACAGAAGGAGAGATTTTTATATAAAGTAGGTATTCAGTATTTGACCGGTGAAGACTGCAGGGTTTAGTGGTTGGATAGAGGGCGTCATGTGGTGAAATTGCAAGAATCTCATGATGGTACTCAACTCATGTAAAGCACTTAAAAATAGGAAGCCTCTGGGGGCGCTGTGTGGCTCAGTGGGTTAAAGCCTCTGCCTTTGGCTCAGGTCATGATCCCAGGGTCCTGGGATCGAGCCCCGCATTGGGCTCTCTGCTTGGCGGGGAGCCTGCTTCCTCCTCTTTCTCTCTCTCTGCCTGCCTCTCTGCCTACTTGTGATCTCCCTATCAAATAAATAAATAAAAATCTAAAAAAAAAAAATAGGAAGCCTCTGTTTGATTTAGTTTGGTTTCCCCACAACATTCTTACAAAGCAGGTACTTAAAAATAATTATCTATGTCCAGGAAGAGTAGCTTTGGGTTTCCAGCCATGTGTCTTACTGAATCTCCCTGTGGTCCCTCAGAAGCTCAGCTGCCTTGCAAAACCCAAAGCATCTTGGCACCAGTTATGGTGGCTCTCCAAATGCCAAGGCCCCTCCAAAATTCCCTGAGGATTTTCTCTGATGTCTCTTAATGGGCAGGAAAATATTATTCTGCCAGTGATAGTGAGGGCTGGAGGAGTCCAAAGAGGAGCCCAAAGCTAAATTAGGAGTGCGGACACAGCAAAAGGAGTATTGAACATGAAGTGGTAGAGTGGCCTCAAAATGCCAGTGGCTATATACCACATCTTCTTTATCCATTCATCTGTTGATGGACATCTAGGTTCTTTCCATAGTCTGGCTATTGTAGACATTGCTGCTATAAACATTCGGGTACACGTGCCCCTTCGGATCACTACGTTTGTATCTTTAGGGTAAATACCCAGCAGTGCAATTGCTGGGTCATAGGGTAGTCACAATGGAATACTATGCAGCCATCAAAAGAAATGAAATCTTGCCATTTGCGACGACGTGGATGGAGCTAGAGCGTATCATGCTTAGTGAAATAAGTCAATCGGAGAAAGACAACTATCATATGATCTCCCTGATATGAGGACATGGAGAAGCAACATGGGGGGGTAGGGGGATAGGAGAAGAATAAATGAAACAAGATGGGATTGGGAGGGAGACAAACCATAAATGACTCTTAATCTCACAAAACAAACTGGGGGTTGCTGGGGGGAGGTGGGATTGGGAGAGGGGGAGGGGGCTATGGACATTGGGGAGGCGAGGCGAACCATAAGAGACTATGGACTCTGAAAAACAACCTGAGGGTTTTGAAGGGTCAGGGGTGTTAGGTTGGGGGAACAGGTGGTGGGTAATGGGGAGGGCACGTTTTGCATGGAGCACTGGGTGTTGTGCAAAAAGAATGAATACTGTTACGCTGAAAAAATAAATAAAATGGAAAAAAAAATAATTAAAATAAATAAATAAATAAATAAAATAAAAAATTAAAAAAAAAAAATGCCAGTGGCGTGGCTAGTTCTTCGGAAGGAAAAGATGGAAGACAATTGAGAATGGCTCACTGATGGGATGATATAGGCTTCCTCTCTTCTGTTCTGTCTACATCCCCATATGTAAGCAATGGTCTGGTAAGTCACCATAAAATGTTAACAAGTCTGCTACTGAGTTGCAACAGATAGCAGAAGACCTTTACTTTGACCTGGGTCTGCCTTGGCTCATGCCCGTTTACTGAGCCTACTTCCCCTTCTGCAAAATGGCAGCAATCGTTCTTGTCCCATCCAAATGAGAAGTGTTGGGGCCTGGGGAGCTGGCTTGCCTAAGGACCTCTTAGGTCATGAAGTCCTACACAAATACACAGTGCCAATTATCCGCCACAAAGTCTCAGTAAACGGTGTCTTGCTTTGTTTGGTTTAGTTGTTCAGGACAAAATGTTTGTCCTGATCTTGCATTCTGAGAGCTCACAGGAATTTTAAATTTAATTTGATTTCTTTGATTCTGGCTTTCCCTCCACTTCCTATTTCAAGAGTGAAACTAAAGGAGTATCCATTTCTCTTTGGTTTCGGGTTCTAACAACGGGATTTCCCCCCCCCCGTTTTTTCTTTTCTTTTTCTTTTCTTTTTTTGCATTCTGATTGCAAGCACAGCTTAACAAAGCCATATTTAAATGCAGGAAAATGTCACTTACATGTTAAAAAGCTCACAGAAGCAAGTCACTCTCTGCTGAATCTTTGAAGATGTTGTTTAATAAAAACCAAGAGATCTTTCTGACGCTGTCCAACAAAACCTCTGGTAGATTTGTTCTGTGCATATTTTTGACGATAGTGATAAAGAGGTGGGGGGGAGACAGGGTGCATCACAACAATCATTTTTCATTACAGTCAGATACCCTCCAACTTCAGTGCAACACAGTCGATCCACAAAGATTGGGTATTAATTATGAAGGTGCACTTCAATTTATCAGCAAAGGATATCAAACAGGCCAACGCCACAGCCTCTCATATAATTTATCTCTTCCTTGTAGGGAGGCAGATAGCAACGATTTGCAAATTGCCTCCTCTGCAAAAAGAAGGGAGAAAAACATACACACACGACACACAATTAAAAGCAGATAAGCATCAGGCAATGTGACACATTTTCAGCAGAAAGCCAGAAGTGGAGGTCTTAATCTCCGGGGTTGGTTTGCTTCGAGTACTCACTGATACTTCCCTTGATGTGACTACTTAACTCCTATTAAAATTAATAGGGGTCAGGCTTGATCATCAAGGGAGAGAGGGCCTCCTGGCGCGTATAGGCTTCAAGTAATAAGGATTTGGTGATTACTATATTATTTGTCTGTTCATTTTCAGATTATCTTGTAAGTGTATGCTCTTTGTGATCTTTGGTCCAATTATAAAGAATAACATGTCGTGTAGGATCTATTTTTATTAAAGCAGCTTTCTTCCCTTAAGAAGCATATAATTTGAGAGGGCATATTGACAGGATCTTAATACAGAGAGCTCAAAACTTATTTGTTCCCCAAAGAAGTCATGTTAGTTACTGTCTCTGACCTAGGCATACTTTTGTGGGAACCTGGACCCAAAGATTTGAAGAGTATCAGATCATAGAAAAACCCAGTGGTTTTTCTGGTTTAGTGGAAGGAGAGAGTAAGTTTGCTCCAACCTGTGATCCCATCTCAGAGCCAAATCCACGGCAACAATCATTACCAAACTTCTTCGAGACTCCATTTACTCTTCCGTTAAATGGGTATAAAATCACCAGCTTCAATGCTCTATGAAAAAAAGAGCACGTTTGAGCACTGGGTGTCGTATGTAAGTCATAAATCGTTGAATTCTATTCCTGAAACTGATATTGCACTGTATGTTCACTAGCAAATTTTTAAATTAAAAAGAAACACTTATTTTGACAAGTGCAACTCTGATACATGGCTGGTGGAATTACAAAATGGTATAACCACTCTAGAAAACGGTTTGGCAGCTTCTTATAAAGTTCAGTGTGCCTCTATCCTATGAAGTAGCAATTCCACTCCTAGATATTTACCGAAAATTAAAAATATGTATGAAAAGGAAAAGATCATGTTGAACTTTTTTTTTAACTTTTTTAAAGAAAAGATTTTATTTATTTACTTGAATGAGAGAGAGAGAGAGAGAGCACGAGCAGGAGGGAGGGGCAGAGGAAGAAGGAGAAGCAGACGCCCCACTGAGCAGGGAGCCCAACGCAGGACTCCATCCCAGGACCCCAGAATCCTGATCTGAGCTGAAGGCAGACTCTTAACCAACTGACCCACCCAGGCACCCTCCAAAAAAGACCATGTTTATAAAAGTTCCCGGAATGAGGAGCTGCAGCAAACATGAAAAAAGTTACCCAGCATCGCAGTGTTTCATCTGTGCATGGAGGAGGACCAAAGAGAACGAAAGAGAATCCATTTTCAGTGTTCTTAAGTAGTGCCAACTTGAATTTTGTGCACTAAAGAAACGCGAACAACAGAAACAATGAACATAAATAACACTGGCAGCATAAGAGACCTTTTAAAGGTACAGCGACAAAGAGGTCATTGCTTTGAAACCACGATGTTTACTGTCATGAGCAATCATGCGGCATACCTCTCATTGTTCTCCCTTCGCTGCAGTCGGTGAAAGCCACCTCTCCAACCACCTCCGATCTATAGGTGAGCATTCAGGAGCCTCTGAGATATGCCTTCAGGGCAGCACAGTGCCCTGAACAGGACAAGAATTCACTGATTGTCATGAGCACGGAGTAAGGTATGGAAGGGTTGAGACACTATATGTACGCCTGAGACTAACATCACGCTGTATGTTAACTATACTGAAATTAAAATTTCTGAAACAGGTAAAAGAAAAAGAAATCACATTGAGATACCCCCCTCACACTTGTTAAAAGAGCTAGTATCAAAAAGAGAAGAAATAAATATATCAACTTGTTCAGTCACTCTGTTGTACACCTGAAACTGGTGTAATATTGTATGTTAACGATGCTAATATAGAGGTTGTCCCCTAAAATTAAAAATAGAGCTACCATTGAGCCAGCAACTTCACTTCTAAGGATACATCCAGAGAAAATGAAATCAGCATCTCAAAGACACGTCTGCACCCCCATATTCATTGCAACAGTATTCACAATCGCAAAGCCATGGAAACCATCTAAATGCCTGTTTAGAAGAGAAAGAAGGGAGTCCTGCCATTTACAACAACATGGATGGACCTCAAGGACCTTCCCAAATGAATGAAGTCAGAAAGAGAAAGACAAATACTGTGTGATCTCACTTACGTGTAGATCTTGAATGCATTGAACTCATGGGAACAGAATGGTGGTTGCCGGGGTAAGGGGTAGGGAAGATAGAGGAATATTAGTCAAACGGTACAGACTTCAGTTATGGTATGAATAGATTCTGAGAATCTAGGTAGACCATGATGACTATAGTTAACAGTATTATGTTGTACATTTGAAAGCTGCCGTGAGAATAGAGCTTTAATGTTTTCACCATAACAACACCGGCAACAAAATAGTAATTATGTGAGGTAAAGGATGTGTTAACACTCGAATTTCGAATCATCACACCCTATAACTTAAACTTACACAATGCTATATGTTAATTCTATCTCAGTAAAGCTGAAAAAATACCAATGCAAATTTTGAGAAATAATTAGATCCCCATATCCCTTCTAAATAAACGCTGTGCATATATACTGTTAAACAAAAGTATTCCTACTTATATTACTAAATTTTCTATTACTCTCTTTCTTCCCATATATGTCATTGGATCAAGCTTATTATTTTTACTGCTTCAATTTTCCTTAATAAAATTTCATCTGCCTAAGTTGTCAGTTTCTGAGCAATTAAGAATCTCCCACTGTAACTGAAATTTTTTTATTATTATTACAGTTCTGCTCATTATATCTTTATATATTTTGATAGCATATTGGTAGGTACATATAGGTTCAGAATAGTTATAGCTTCCTAAAGAATTGTTCTTGTTTTGATCATTATTTAATAAAATTATTTTTCCTTAATGTTTTTTCCTCAGTCTATTTTTTATACTGATATTGTTATTCTTTCATTTGCATTGTACTTCTACTGTCTTAAAAAACAAAAACTTTTACTCCCAACATTTCTGTATCATTATCCTTATATGATAAATACACTATAGGTGGAAATTATATTTATGTATTTAGTTAACTTCTTATTTTAAAATAATTGCAAGTCATAGGTTATTGTAAAAAATCTTCAAGTGAAATTCTATGTACCCTTTAGCCCATTTCACCAAATGTATACGTCTTGTAAATCTGCAATACAGTGTCATAACCAGGATATGGATGGTGGAACAGCCAGTGTACAGTGTTCCTATCACCACAGGGATCTCTCATGTTAAACTTTAATTTCCACCCTTATTCCCCTCCTGCTGCTAGCATTCGTCAGCCCTTTGCAACTATTCATCTGTTCTCCCTTTCTATAATTTTCTCATTCTGAGAATGCTATATAAATAGGATCATACTGCAGGCAATCTTTAGGGACTGGCTTTTTTCACTGAGCATAATCCTTTAGAGATCCGTCCAGGATGTTGTGCATATCAATAGTTGGTTCCTTGATAGCCCTGAGTAGTATTAACCCAGTACAGTTTATTCATGCATCTGGGTAGTTTCTGGTTTTGTTAGTATTGTGAATAAACATGCTTTCAACATTTGTGTATAGATCTTTGTGTAAACATAAATCTTCCTTTCTCTGGGATAAATTGACCAGGAGAGCAATTGCTGGCTTATATGGTCTTTGTATATTTAGGTGTTAAAAAATTGCCAAATTGTTTTCCAAAGTGACTGTTCCTTTTTGCATCCCCACATGCAAGGTATGAGTGATCCCTTATCTCCACGTCCTCATCACCATTTGTTGGCGTCACTATCTTTGACGGTAGCCATTCTGATAGGTGTGTGATGATATCTCATTGTGGTTTTGATCTCCATTTCCCTAACGGTTAATGATGTTGAACATCTTTGGATGTGCTGATTTGTTCTATGTGTATCTTCTTTAGTGAAATGTCTTTTCATGTCTTCGAGTATTGTCCAATTGATTTTTTGCCTTTTTTTACTATTATGATGAGTTTTGGGAATTTTTACATATTCCAGACAATAATCCTTTACCCGATGTATGGTTTGTAAATATTTTCTCCCACTCTGTGGCTTTTTCTTTTTCATTCACCGGGCAGTGTCTTTTGCAAAGCAAAAAGGCTTTTTAATTTTGATGAAAGCTTACTTATCAATTTTTCCTCTTGTGGGTCTCAGTTTATGCTGACTTTAAGAACTCCTTGTCTAGTTCTAGATCCTACAGCTTCTCCCTACATTTTCATTCTCAAGCTTTTATGGTTTTACATAGATGTCCCTTGTTCATTCTGAGTTAATTTTTGTATGTTACAAAACTTGAGTCAAGGGTTGTGTTTTTGTTTTTGTTGTGTTTTTTTCTTTTTGTTTTGTTTTGTTTGCCTTTGGACACCAAATGACTCCAGAACCATTTGATGAAAAAGTTCTTCTTCCTCCACTGAATTGTTTTTGCAGCTTTCTTAAAAATCCATGGATATGTTTGTGTAGGTCTATTTCTGAATTCTCTATTCTGTTCCATGAATCTTTGTGTCTTGTCTTTTACAAATAACACACACTTAATCACTGTAGTTACATAATAAGTCCTGAAATTGGGCAGAATTATTTTTCTCACTTTACTCATTTTTAAATGTTTTAGCTATTCTAGTCCCTCTTCCTTTCCATATAAATTTTAGAATAATCTTGTCCATAGCTACCAAGAATATCTTTCTGGGATTTTGATGGAAATGACATTATACCAACATGTCAATATGTGGATAACTGACATCTTTACTCTGTTAAGTCCTCCAATCCATGAACACAACATGTCTCTCCATTTATTTAAATTTTCTTTGATTTACTTGATCAATATTACATAGTCTTGAGCACATAAGCCCTATACATGTTTTATTAGTTTTGCATATGACTATTTCATTTTTCTGAGGTATTATAAATGGTATTGCACTATTAATTTTGGTGTCCATCTTTTCATTGCTAGCACATAGACATATAATCATTTTTTTCTGTTTGTCTTATATCCTGTGACATTACTGAACTCATTATTCCTGGGAATATTTTGTAGATTCCTTTGGATTCTCTACATAAACTGCTCATTTTACTGTCTTTTTTTTTCTAATCTCTCTACTCTCCTAATCTCTACCTTATTATGTTTACATATAAATCTTGAAAACAGAATAGAGCTGGAAATTATTTTTTACTCCAGTATACGCATCTCTTACAGCTACCAGTTTCATTCACTTATATTTATTGTGACTAATGATAAATTTCAATTCAATCCAATAATTTTTTTAATTTAGCATATTTTTTTCTTTTTTCTTTTTCCTTCTAATTTTCCTTTCGTTGCATTCATTGGGTTTTTCCTCTTCTTTTTTATTCTCCCTTCTTTGGTGGTTTTATTCACTTTTAAAATACATATTTGACTTGACAACGTTTAGTCTTCATGATTATTCTCTTGAATATTGCAAGGTCTATCAAACATTTGATTTCCTCTCCTATCTTTCATGGTTTTGTTGCCTAACATTTGAGTATTTTTTTCTATTCCTAAACTTTTCCAAATCTATCCTTCTGACAAACTTCGTTTGCTCTAAATCCATATATAGTCAATCTTATATAAATAATCAATCCATTTCTCTGCCTAGCGTTGTTTGTTCCTGCCTGCTGGTCCTGGATTTGAGTGTCCTTCTTCCACACATTTGTCCTCTGATAATCCTTTCAGCAGAGTCCCCGAGTAATAACCTCTCTGAGGCTTTGTTTGCCTGAAATGTCTTGCTTTACTCTCGAATCAGTATTTAGTTGTGTAACCAACACGTTGAGATTTCCGTTCCGTCAGATTTCTGTTGACAACATTACTCGGCTGTCTTCTGGCCTTTGGTGTTGGAAACAAGAAATCTGTTGTCAGCCTAATTGTTAATCCTTTCCAGGCAATCTGACTTTTCTTGGAGATTGCTTTAGAAATCGTCTTTACCATCCTCCAGGGTCACCACATACACCTAAGTGTGCATTTATTTTTACTTTTTAATTTTCCTGCTCAGCCGCAGTGTGCCGTGGCTCCGAATTGGGGGCCATTAGAATGCCACCTTCTTCTCTCTGCACCAACTTCAGTTTGATGCTCTGGTGAATTAACAGTGAGAGTTCAACTCTCTTTGAACTTGCCTTAAATAAAACACACTTGGGGCTCCAAACGAAAGTAACCGGGAACAGAAGCTGTAAGAGTGGTTACAGGGAGGACTTAGAAGCTGAAGTAAAATACGTTGCCAACCTGCAGAAGAAGGGGACATTCTTTGGCAAACCACGCGCTGGCATTTTAATGGGATGCCCCCTCCTTAATGGGAGTGCTCAGCTCAAGAGTTCTGCCTACTTACTCCTTTTTCCTTTGATCTTGGGTTAATCCCTTTTGTGTAGCATGTGCAGAAGAAAAGGCAAGCGAGATCGTCTTCAAGGTCCTTCGCACTGCTAACATTCTGGGGCTTACGTGGTGCCTCCAATTTCTTTCCAGGGCTCAGTGGATCATTCTATCTCTTCCAAGCGATTAGCCAGGAAGGCCAGGAATGCAATTACTTACTTGGTACTGAGAACATACGAGGCCTCCACTGTGTCTGCCTTATCATCGAATGCTTGGTTCCGGCAAGTCAGCCGCCATGCCTCCTCCCCTGACTTCCATCTAAAGGGATGCTAAGGGCCCACATCTCATTTTCTTGACAAAAATGTCAACGGCATTATCTTATGCATGT
This sequence comes from Meles meles, assembly GCF_922984935.1. Classification (NCBI taxonomy): domain Eukaryota; kingdom Metazoa; phylum Chordata; class Mammalia; order Carnivora; family Mustelidae; genus Meles; species Meles meles. Next base: position 144,365,118 of record NC_060071.1, on the reverse strand, counting down.
GTTGTACAGATAAGGGAAAGTCGCGTTAAACAATCTGGTCCATTCACTTTGGGTTTACCGGCTCACATCTTTATTTTTAATTCAGCAAAGCTGTGGTCTTTGTTCTGGAGGTGGCGAAGCCAATCCAAGTCACTAGTGAGGTGAATGGGTCACCTTCCACGTGTATTGCTTTGTTATTTTCTCAAGGAATTTTACCGTCAGTTAGAAGGAGGGGACTTTCGCCATTCTTCCAAGGAAAATGTATCTTGTCTATTTTTGCACCAAAATCCCCCATAAAATAATGAGCTTTCAGCACCCAGCCGAGCCCGTCTTTTGTGGGATGTAGAGCTGGAGAGAGCTTTCTTTGAAGAGTGCTTCAGTTCCATCTCCCTCCTCAAGTGTGACAATAAGATTTTCTGGCCCCAATATTTTGACAACAGGGATAGGGACAGCTAATATTCACTAAATGCTTTCTATCTGCCAGGCACAATGCCAAATACTCTAGACATCACCTTTTTATCACCCTTTATAACAACCCTGCAAGATACATACGGTTATATTTTCTATTCATGGATCAGGAACCTGAGAATTATTAACTTGCCTAAGAATGTCTATCTGGGAGTTGACTGAGCAGGATTTTGACTCCCGGTTTGTCTGAATCTAAAATCAGGTCTTCCCGCTCTATCATGTACCAGCCAGCTACCAACACATTAACCCTTGCTATGTCCACTGTTCTGAGGACCAGATCTGAGTGCTTTCCTGACCGCATCTCATCTTCATGAGGCAGCAGTTGTAGGGGAGAGGAATTTGTGGCATCAGGATGCTGACTTACAACCCAGCACCCCTGAGCCCAAAACCTGTTCGAGCCACTGCACTCGACAGCTCAGAGGGCCATATTCCTATGAAGATGTGGCAGGAAACATTAACTTCTGCTCAATGTTACAGTTCCTTTTAAGAGGAAGAAAATGCCACTGGATGAACAAGAATAGTTTTTCTTCCCAATTTAACCCAGAACAAAGTGAAGCAGAAATTGACAATTATCCTGCTTTGAAGGAAGGTGTACACTGTCAGCAGACATAACTAGAGTTCAAAAGAAAGTTTGTGTTTTCTTAAGCATGCGGGTGAAAACAGGTGAACTTTGCAAGTGAATTGTACATCACATAGGAGGGCTCTCATCAGAATTCTTCACAGCATTCCTCTGGAGTGTTCAGGAACCCTGAGCCACGTGCATCCATGCTAAGGAGAGTGAAAAATTGTGGCAAACTGCCTATGTGTTTGTGTGGCAAAATTCATGGAAATGAGAATTACACAGGCAGAACAACTACCTGGGAATTCCACTTTTAGGAATCTATCCTATATATTATATGATGTATGTACAAGGTTAATATGTATATGACGTTGCTACTTTGAATGTGTTCGAATTTGAAGTTTTTTGCCCTTCATGCTCTTAGGTCTTATTTATGGTGATGCTTATATATCACATTTTTAAAAAAACACACCTTCTCAGTGTTCTGTAATTTACTCATTCAAATTTTTATAAATTAAATCTCAGAGAGCTAGGTCTCCAGATTTGCTTTACCCTGAAGTCCAGCAAAGTTAACCTGTAAAAGGTCACAAAGTTGTTATAAAACAACTTTAGCAACAAAGTTAACTTTTAAAAGATCGTTCTCTCCTATCAAGATATTGTACTATTTTAAAAGAATCATTAATTAACCTAAGCATTACAATAAAAAAATATGTTTTCAGTAAATCAGTGAAAGTTCCATGAAACACTTACATTGAATTTAACCTTGAATGGGAGGCCAACTACATTTCTAACATGATTTGCCCCTTAGGCATGGAGACCGTCTCCTTACTGTAGGAACTGCTGTGAACTTCAGCTGAAAACTACTTGACATCTCAATTACTCATGATTAATGTAATCAGATGGAATCAATTAATAATGTCAAAATATACAGAAAGAATTAACAGAGCACAACTGGCTCACACAGTTATGCAGATAGAACAGAAGCCAGAGGACACCCGCACACACCTAGCCATGAACATCCAAGAGTTACGCTAAACATAACTCCATGAGGTTAGTTACTGGTGCATTGTGCAAAACACAATCATTTTGTTAGGAGTACAATATTTTTACTTTAACAGGCATGTGGGATAACCCTGTAAGTTGATATGGTGACACCGTCAGGGACTTGGCAGACCCTGGTTGTGGACCTGGCTGTTACAGAGGGAAGCAAGCAGGCATTCATCAGGTCAGCAGCAGCTTTGTTCTTGCAGCCCCTCAGAAGGCCGGGGGAGGCGGGGAGTGCGGGGAGGGGGCTTGTGCAATTTGCAGCTTAGTCCTGCACTCTGTTGATGACTTTGTATATGTTTGGCTGAGAGAGATAAAGGTAAGCACAAGACAGCAAGGGTGTTTGCCATTATGTGCACAAAGTCAGGTGGGTCGGGGATGGGCATAAATCAAATAGGCACACAGGTGCTCAGAGCATCACAAACTGCCCTTAAGATGGGAATGGAGCGTGTTCTGAATGTTAACAGAGGTAAGACAGGGCGTCATTCCAAAATGCTGCCTGAGCCCAGCCTTAAGAATGGATAGGGTTAAAAAATGCAATTAGCAAGGAATAGAAAAGAATTTGGTAGGAGTGGGGAAAGAGTGGAAATGGGTATGGGGAAAAAACGTTCTAGGCACAGACCACAGACTGTTCAAAATCTGTCAGACCTTCAGAAGACTTCCATTTACCAAGTCAGGTGCCTCTTGCCATTCTCAGAGGCAGGTAGATCTCTTATTCTTCCCATTTTCCAGGTGTGGAAATGGAGGCAGAGAGAAATTTAGTAATTTGTCCAAGATTTACAGAGTGAATCTGGGAGGCCTGGGGTACCCCAGCAAGTCACCTGCCTTCTTGAGCGTCACGCGTTGCCCATGTGAGGATGTGCTAGCCCCAAAGTCACCATGTCATGAGAAGCCTTGCTCGTGGTGTATCTGGCAGGAAGGCACACTCCTTGGCAGTTGCTCCTGTTGGAGGAGAAGGCTCGGTTTATTTCATCAGGAACCAGAGGAGCAGGAGCAGCACTGCCGAGCCCTTGTCATGCAACACCAACACGTTAAGTGCTTCAAGTCCGTCATCCAGACCTTGAGATTTGTGTGTGATTTATCCTTGTGACCCCAGGAGCAAGTCCGTCCAGAGATAAGGACACTGGGGTAGGAAAAGGCTAACAGCTTGTTCTGGATTACACCGTTAGTCCTCGTGGTGCAGGACTCAGACAGACTCAGCAATCAAGGGTCTGCCGCCCACCCTGGCCACCGTGTTCGCTCATGCAGCACCGGCCACACAAGATCCCTGACCCAGACATTGGCCTGAATGCTGCTGAAAAGGGGCACTGTTTTCACATCTGAACAAAGGGGATGCTGGAAGGACAGCCGCCCCGCTGTACGTTCTTTTTCTCAGCAAAGCCATAATGAGATCCCGCGTTATTGCGGAGCAAGTTGAGGTTTTCCCCAAAGACTCCCTGAAGATGAAAAGCAGAGATGCTTCTTTGTCTTGTCTTGGCTGGCTCGGTCCTTCCACATACATGTGGGCTGTGTCTTTAAGACAAAAGTGGGAACCCCCCCCCACTCGTCACCAGAGTGTGGCAGTGTCTGAGAGGTCAAGTCCAGTAACTGCCCTGCAGGTGCAGTTGTGAAATGGGTACAGGAACTCTGAGTCACAGAGGAACCTGCCTGCTGGAAATCCCCACTCCGGACACCACTGCCCTCACTTTGCCCCATGTCACCTCTCTCCTAGGAGCAAAAGGAGGAGAGGAGTGCAGTGATCCCCATGGTTAGGCAGAAAATTATGCATATTCCCTGTTTCCTCTCTGGATGATAAAATAAAGGAATGGGAGTCTGAACTCCTGCAGCAAGGCAGGCAGGACCCATTTCCTCAAAGGAGAAGCAGGGGGGAGTGGTGGTTAATTGTGTGGACTCTGGGCCAGAGAGTGGGGTTCACATATCCAAACCTTCCGTCCCTGCTTGGCCGCGTCCGAGCAAGTCACTCACTCCTTCAAGCCTTGGTTTCCTTTCCACTTTAAAAGGGAGTCCTGGGGACTACTGGCTTGTTCTTTGGCTTCAGTGATTTGAAACAAGTCCTTAAAACACCGAAATGGGGGCACCTGGGTGGCTCGGTGGGTTAAAGCCTCTGCCTTCGGCTCAGGTCATGATCTCAGGGTCCTGGGATCGAGCCCCGCATCGGGCTCTCTGCTCAGTGGGGAGCCTGCTTCTCTCTCTCTCTCTCTCTCTGCCTGCCTCTCTGCCTACTTGTGATCTCTGTCTGGTCTGTCTGTCAAATAAATAAATAAAATCTTAAAAAAAAAAAAACAACACCGAAATGTTTTCTGGCACCTGGAAAGCATGCTGTCCATCATGATGATCAGTACTCAGCAGTCTGTATCCCAGCCCCACCAAAACAAATGCCCATCTCGAGAGAGCTGTGCCGTCTCATGCCCAAATGGCCTCCAACCAGAACATGCTCTGTCCTCTTTCCAATTCCTAAATCTACATTCTTCTCCTTATGGATCAATGTCCATGCCACCTCTTCCAGGCAGTCTTCCTTCCTTTACCCTGGGTTAAAGGACTCCTCTCTGGAATCCCCCAGAAATTTCACTTACTACAGTGTGTCATGCCTAGCAGAGAAATCACCTGTTCTTTTCTTGGACTGAGAGCATTTGACAGACAGAAGTTCCATTTTATTAAGTTCTGTATTTTTAGCCTGAAAGTACGAGGGGCTCTACCCATAGTTATTTGCCAAATGAGTGAAGGCATACATGAGATGGCCTGAGGAAGGCATTACTGGAGCGGGAGGAAGAGAAGCCAGCTGAGCAAACTCTCCGAGCTCTGGAGAGACAATGTCGGGCCAGTCGTTGGGCTACGGGGTCTAAGTAAGCTTATCTGCAGAGTATAAACTGACACCGACCTAACACGGCCCTTTAGAAGAACTGATCATTGCGGAGTGCTAAGAAAATTGAAAAGACAACAGAACTGCCATGAAAAAGTAATAATTCCCAGGAGCTGATGTGCTCATCCTGGAAACAGCCGGCACAAGCAAGGCACTCTTTGTTAGCACTGTCAGACTTGGATCCGAAAGGGAGACACCACGGTCCCGGCACGGCCCCTCCCACACTGCAGACAGGTGGGTCCCACTGGGGCAGAATTGGGCCCCACCGTCACCTCGCTTGGTCACGGGATGGATGAAATCAGCCTCCACCAAGGGAACCCAGCAAGCATCTTTGGATCTTCCCAAGCCCCTTGCGTTTTGATTTTCTTCTGCCCCTTTAAGTCAGCCTTGGGGAAGCCGATTTCCAAAGTTGGAAGCGGGTTTCAGGGTCACTAGATCTTCATGGCAGTGAATTTTCATAAAATAGAAGGAAAGACATAGTTACAGATCCTTTTAATCCGCCTCTTGCCAGCATTTCTTTGCTGAAAAGTTCTGCAGGTATATAGGCTGGGCCGCCAGAATTTAGGTCAACGACATTCATGCTGCCTCTTAGAACAGAATCCTTCTGCAGCAAGTGCATGATTTCCTGTTATGACTGCAGATCTCAGCAGCAGTGAAGTGACTGTAGAGGCGTCCATCCTGTTTGTTTATAATTCTTAACAATGGGCTTTTGGGTGAGGAGGGACCGATGTTGCCAGCGCTCTGACGAGCGGCGCAGAGCACGGGATGCCACCTGAATAATGCATGCCCACTTTGTGTGTGTACCCGGCGCGGGCCTGAATCTGGGATAATGCAGAAGGCTTTGAAGCACCTGCTCTGAGAGGCTCCGATGGCAGCCAAGAGTCCAGATAAGATCTGAGCCCTGCCTCCTCCCCACCACCCGCTCGCTGTGTTGCCCCCATTTCCCTTTTGCATTTAAAATAAGCTCCGAGATGCAGCCTCTGAGAGATTTTGTCAAAGACACCACTTTCCTGTGGCTCCTATCAGTCCCTTCCTGTCTAGCCCCACCCTGGTTTAGGGCCTCCCTATAGCCTGTGCAGTAGGTACACACTGTCCCCGAATGCCTGTCCCCTCGGTCCCTCCTCCGGTCCCCGCCAAGCCGCGCTCCTCACTGAAGCAGCTGCTGGCAGCTTTCTGACAATGAAACAGACTCTCTGGGCTGATGTAGCCCCAGAGGCACACAGCTCAGATTTAAGGCCCTCCACACCCCCTCCACAAGAGTGCCCCTACCCTGCGTAGCACCCTGCAATGACTCCCCACTGTTTTAAGTCACCTTCGAACTTCTGAGCGTGGCAAGTAAGGCCTTTCATGACATGTTCCCTACTCACCATGGCAGCCTCACCCCATCCTGGTCTCGCTGGGCCCCTGGGCTCCAGCCACCCCGTGCTCTGAGGTTTCCTCCTTCCCAGCTGCACCTGCATCCCCACACCTGTGTGTCCTGGCGTTTGTCAGCCTTGCTATCCATCAACCTTAGCAGCAGCCACAGCCACAACAATAAAAGAGTGGTCAACACTCATGTTGATTAGCGTGTTCCCAGCACATGGCGTGCATTCCTTTATGTAACCCTCAAAACCACACTGGGAGGTATGTGCACTCCTTAACTCCATCATGTGGAAGCCCACTGAACCTCAGGGCGATACCATTTCCCCTCCGCAGTCACACAGCTAGAGAGCTGGCAGACAGAGTATTCAAACCCAAGTCCGTTACCAACTGCAACATCCCACCACCATGTACAAGACCCTGCACTTCATGGGAAAGAGGCTCGACTCCCAGCCACTCTGAAACGCCTGCTTCCAAGTGCTAATCTATGCTCGGTCCTCCCCTACTTAAAACTGTGCTTATTCCCCCTTTTGGCACTCGCTGGAATGTTCTTCCTCACCAGGGACTCAACCAGGTTCCTCTTCCTCTAGGAAGCCTTCCAGAAATGTAAGGGGCAAGTCATTTCATTTCCGTCGCACACCTGTAACATATGCCTCAATATTGCAATAACTCCCATCAGGAGCCAGACGCATGTCCACTTTTTTTTTTAACTGCCTGACAAATACATATAAAAATATTTTTACAAATTATTGAATAAATACACAACTTGTTCAAAACACCTATAAGGTATGAAAAATAAAAATATGACAAGACACGTGTGTGGCCCAACCACTTTAGACCCTCACCAGCAGGAGCAACCCTTCTGTCTCATGAACACTCCCTTACTTTCTGCGCAGCTTTACCCCGTGTTTGTATGCCTCAAACTCGTTGCTCAAGGATACACATTCTTGAATATCATGCATTAAATTGAATGGCTTCTCTGGACAGCATGCTATTTTGTAATTGTTGTTTATTTGTCTTGCATTTTTGCCTATGCATGCTTTTGTGTGTCTCTGTGCTGCATTTATGTTCACTGCTGAACAATATCATATGGTGCGTCTGTGCCAGAGTGTACTGACACAGTCTACCACCACGTGTGAGTTATTGCTGGTGTTTTGCTAGGACAAGTGTCTGTGGGCCAACGTGCTCCATGTCTCCAGGCTGTACACCGGAAAGAGGAAGTGCTGAGAGGAAGGTGCGTGCATTTGCAATGCTACTAGACAATGACGAGTTTTTCTCCAAAGTCGTCTTCCCGGTGTGTACCTTCTGGAGAAATGGAAGAGAGTCTTCCTTGCGACCTATCATTTTCAGAAATTATTTGCCAGACATTGTCAGGTATTATAATTTTTGCACATCTGCTGAGTATGAAACAGTGTTTCATTGCGGTTCTAGTGTTTACCAATGAGATTGCCTTTCTCATCCTCGTCCTCTCTCACTGGCCCCTTGAGGTTCCTGTTTTGTGAAGTGTCTGTTCAAGTATTTTGCCCACTTAGTTTTTAGGTATTTTGTTATTTTTTCTTACTGGTTTCTAGAAGTTTTCTTTTGTTTGTTTGTTTTGTAGGAGTTCTTTATTTATTCTGTATACTAGTCATTTTAAAACTTTTATGTTAGCTTACAGTACATTCATTAGATTTTGATACAGCATTCCATGATTCATTGTTTTAATTGTGTATGTTATAAACATGTTTTGAAAGTTTATATTTTCTTTAATTTTGCTATCTTTCAAATTTATGAATAGTTCCCTGTATGGATTTTGCTTTCTATGCCTGTTTAAGGAATGTATCTTCACAGGAATTCATTTAACATGTTATCCTATACATTTATTTTAATTACTTTTATCATTTTACCTTGCCTTGCCCTTATTTTTTTTCATCTGAAATTCATTTTTGTGCTTATAGTGATATAGAGCTCTATTTTTTCATATGGATAACAATGTGTCTTGTACCATATATTTAAAAACCCATTCTTCTACTACTGATCGGTAATGTCGCTTCTGCACATAAAATAAACACTCCCCCCCCATACACACCATTTCTGACTACTAATCTGTTTATTGGTTGGTTTGTCTAACCCAGGCATGATATCACACTGCTTTAATTGCTACCATTTAAGTAATTATTGATAGCTGCAAAAGCCAGCCAACCCACCTTGTTCTTCCCATTCAGGAAAACCTCTCTTTTCCTGCCATTTGAAATTCCATATAGATTTTAGAATTAGCCTGTCCATTTTCACATACATAACCATAAAATCTGCTGGGATAGTTTTTGAATTACAATGACTCTGTAGGTCAATTTAGAAAGCATAGTCATATGTATGATACTGACTCTTCCAATTCATTTATCAATGTTACTTCAATATCTATAGATCTGTAATGTCTCATAATAATCATTTTTCTAATTTTCTTCATAAAACCTCAATCATTTTTGTTAGATATATTCCTAGATTTTTAAAAGATTTTTATGTTATTGGCAATAATATATCTCTTAAATTATATTATCTGTTTGTTTTCTGTGTATAAAAATGTGATTGATTTTTGTAGATTGATTTTGAGTCAAGAAAGCTTATTAAACTCTCCTGCTAATTTTCATTCCTGAATGTGGCCCTACTTGGGCATGATAAATGATCTTTGCTATATAAGGCTGTATTCTGTTTGCTAATATTTTCTGTAAGATTTTTTCATGTCTGTTCATAAGGATATTGATTTATAATTTTCATTCTCATAGTCTTTGTGGGATTTTGGTGGTAAGTTTACTCTGGCCCCCAAACTTGTGAAGGTATGTTCTTTTTTATTCTGTAATCTTTAATAATTCATGTAAAATTGGAGTATCTGTTACACTCCCTGATAGAACTTGATGATGAAGCCATCTAGTCCTGGAGTGTTTAAGGGGAAGTTGTTTTTTCTTTTATTTTGTTTTGTTTTTTTCCCTAAGTTTGACCAAATTCCCTTATTTGGTAAAAGGCATATTTTATTTATTTATTACTTTTATCCATATTTTATTTAGTTCTTACTGAGCAAGTTTTAGTAAATTATATTTTTCATATTTTATTTTGTATATTAGTAAATTTTTGTATATTAGTAAATATTAGTAAATATTTGTATATTAGTAAATTATATTTTTCTGAAGAATGTGTCCATTGCATCCCCATTTATTTTTTTTTTAATATTTTATTTATTTGACAGAGAGAAATCACAACTAGGCAGAGAGGCAGGCAGAGAGAGAGGAGGAAGCAGGCTCCCTGTGGAGCAGAGAGCCTGATGTGGGGCTCGATCCCAGGACCCTGGGATCATGACCCGAGCCGAAGGCAGAGGCTTTAACCCACTGAGCCACCCAGGTGCCCCCATTGCATCTCCATTTAAAACTTACTGGTAAAAGATGTTTATAATATCCTGTTAGGATCATTTCAGTATCTTCAGGTAAGTGGTAATATAACCTTTTCTCTTTTATTTTTATTTTTCTTATTCTTTTTCTATATCAGCTTGGTTGCTTTATTTTTTTAAAAAATATCTAGTTTATCCTCTGTCGATCCCTCTCTATTTCATGTTATTTTTAATTTCACTTTTTTATCTTTTTAAATATCCTTTCTTTCTTTTTAATTTCTTGTCTTTGTTTTGTGTGTGTGTGTGTGTGTGTGTGTGTGTGTGTGTGTTGATTAACCTCCTAAACTGGAGAATAAGCTCATTAGTTTTCAGTCCTCTTTCTTTTATAGAATAATCTTTAATGGATATAAATTTTCCTCTACGGGCTGCCTTGGCTGTATCACAGGTGTATCACACCTTCTGCAAGGTTTATTTTTTCTTATTTTCAGCTCTACATATTTGTAATTTCCATTATAATTATTCTTTAATGTATGAATTGCTTAAAACTATATTTCTAAAAGGCTAAAGATACATTGATTTTTCAGATATATTTTTAAATTGATGCTAACTTACTTACTGTAATTCAAATTACTTCCCTCCTCCTTTTGTGCATTGCTATTGATGTGTTTTGTTATCTTTTTTTAGTGTTATGTTAGTCACCATGCAATACGTCATCAGTTTTTTTATATTTTTTCAAGGATTTATTTATTTCAGTGAGAGGGAAAGGGTACAGGGGGGAGGTGGAGAGGGAAAGAGAAAAATTCAAGCAGAGTCCATGCTGAGCGCGGATCTCCATGTGGGACTCCATCTCATGACCCTGAAACCAGACTTGAGCCAAAACCAAGAGTCAGACACTTAATCCACTGAACCCTCAGAAGCCCCTTAAAGTTGACATATCTTTAGTATTTTTTATATGGCCAATATTTGACTAGGTATCCTCACATAGATAATATTTCATTTGATCATGTTTCCTACATTGAATTTCAGTACCCATCTGGATTTACTTGACTTCTGTTGGAAGAACAACCTTTAGAATTTTCTTTAGAGAGAGTCTGTTCAAGGTTAAACTTTCTTCATTTCTGTTTTCAAAAATGTCTTCATTTTGCCCCCCTTCTTGAAATATGTTCTCTCTGAAATACATAATTCTTAGTTGACAGGTATTTTCTTTTAGTACATGGAAACTATTACTGGTGTCTTTTGGCTTCCATTATTACTCTTAAATAAGACAACTTGCCTTCACATTTCAAAGGATAACTTTTTTCCTTTTCAGTTGTTTTTAAGATTTCCTTTTTGTCTTTGGTTTTCTGTCTTTGATTATAATGTGCCTAAGTTTATACAGATCTATTTTATTTAAGCTGTTTGGGGATTTGTTGGGCTTACTGAATTTGCAGGTTGGTAAACTGTCAGTTATGGAAAATTTTCAGATATTAGCTCTTAAATATCTGCCACGTTCTCTCACACTTTCCTTTTGAAACTCTGAGGAAATATATGTTAGAACTTCCTTCCATATTTCTTAACCTCCTTTCATTCTATTTGTCTTGCTAAGCTGCATTCTAGGCTATTTCTTCAGACCTATTTTCCAGTTCATTAATCTTTCAATTAGCTACATCTCATCTGCTATTAAACACAGATGTTGAGTTTTTCTTTCTGATTGTTATTTTTTTTAATTTCTTGTTTTTCTATTTGATTCTTTTTCTGATAAAATTTTTTTTCATTTCTTGATCTCATATTTTTCAATGTCTTCTTTTACTTTGCAACATATTGAAAATATGTATTTTAACATCTTTATAGAGATACAAATTCTATACAATAAACCATACATATTAGAAGTGTACAATTTCATTTATATTATATATAATATATTATAAAATATGTATTATATATATTATATATAAACACATTCTTTAAGTGTTCATCAGTTTGTTGATACATCAGCATATTTTGCTGACATCGGAGCACCTAACTCTCCATACAGCTAGAAAAGAAACTTGTCACTTTCTGCTTCATCTCTATTTGTTGTTTTTTTCTCCATCCACCTTCCCTCAACTCTTAAAGCAGATTACAGAGTACCAATTACATACACTTCTCAAATATTAAAATATCAAATATCAATAATCAATAAATAATAAAATATCTAAATCAAATAGAAAAAATACTATTTTTCTAGAAATGAATTTTCTGAAGTTTTATAACCCAGAGAGCTTTGCCATGAGGAGAAATTTCCTAAGTGTTTTTAAAAAATATCTGCTTCATAATTTCATCTTTTATTTTCTGTTTACTAATCCATATGCTACAATTTCATCCAGGTGTTTGTTTGCTTTGCTTCTTAATATTGCTGCCAGATTTATATGTATGAAGTGTTCCAATAGTTAAAAAGAAGGACATCAATATTCTACCTAGAGCCTCACCTCTCCATCCCTTGGATCAAATCTGCTAGTGATATCCCAGTAACTTCTATGCTCCACCATTATGCTCTATCATTATTCTCCAAAAGTACAAACATGGTCATAATTTCTGTGAGTAATGGGATTGTGCAGCTTGAATATCTGTGCTGAACTAGCCATCAGGCAGGTTTAATTTCACTGTCACATCAAAAAAGCCTTTCTTCAAATTCTATTAATCATAACTAACAGTAATGATAATTCATATTTATTGAGGATTACTCAAGGTCTAGGTACTCTGCTAAGAGTTAAGAGTGGGCTAGCACATTTAATTACTACAGCAACCCTATTGTTGTCCCCATTGTCAGTTAAAGAAACTGAGGCACAGAGAGGATAGTTCTTTAATTAAAGTCATAAAATTCAGTGCATGGCAGATCCAGGATTCATACTCAGGGCAAATAGGCCCAAAGCTCATGCTTTTAACCACTGTAAAATGTGTATGGTATTCCCTAATCTGACTTCTAGACCCTGATTTTCATTTAAATGCATAGTCTTCTTTATGTTGACCACTGCTGTGGTGCAAAGAATATCTTAATACCAGGCAGTTCTGTTTATGTCAACGATGATTCCTGTTGTTTAGTGAGCATTTTTAGTTTACATAATCTAACTGAAAACTTGCCACAATCTTTAAGGTAATTTAACAACTCTGTTTATAAGTGTAGAGACTGAGATTTGTGGGAATAATGTAACTTGCCCAAGTTACACAATGGTAATTTAGCAACAGCTCAACAAACTTCTGTTGTACATCTATGTCAGATACCAGAGAGACTCAGTCAGCATGTGATAAGGGAAAGACAGAGAGATCCACTGGGATAGTGAAGGGGGCTCAAGAAGTCTCCTCGGGCAGTTAACACCTGAGTTGAGTCTCGTAGGAGGAAGAGAAACCGTCCAATAGAAGTTGTGGTTGGTATGTGTTGGCAGAAGTCAGTGAGAGATAGAAAGGTGTTGTAGACCAAAGGAACAGCATAAGCAAAGGCACAGAGGCATGAAATAGCAGGATGTTTAGTGAAAAGTGAAATTTGTTGCATTTTATTGAAGCTAAAACATGAAACAGGGAGCACCTGTTGATGAAATTGATTAACCAGGTCACATTAAGGAGCTGGATCTTCATCTCAGAGGTGTTCCAGAACTAAAGAAAGATTGTAAGCAGTGGGATTTTTTAAGAAAAATAGATGTGTATTCACAAATGTGCAATTAGACACATAAGTATTTATTTGGAAAACATTTTTAAAAATGGATGTTGGAAGAAGCTGTAAACTTAAGCTTCATCATCTTCAGTCAATATGAGAGAGGCAGAGGCAAAGGGCTCTGTCCTGGTAAGTGTTTCTATCTTCCTGTTGTCTTGTCATCATTGGCAGCAATGTGTGGTGTGACTTAAGGGAGATAAGAACATGAGATTCTGTAGAAAAATGTTTCAGTAGTCCCTCTGAATTGGTGTAGCATTTCACTACTCATCATGTACCAGAATGGGTTGATAATGATTTCACAGATGAAATAAACACCATTTAGTGGGTGGTTGCTTCAAGGAACAAAGTTGATAGCAACTATTGTATTCTGTCTTGAGTGGCCAGTTAGATAGGTAGTGAGTGGTGGCTGGTGGGCATCACTTACTGAAATAAGTAATTGAGAAGTTGGGTTTGAGGTGCCCACAAAGCACCCAAACTGAGAAAACCAATAGGTGTTTGAGTCAGGACCTCTGGAGAGTGGTCAGGGCCGGGGTTGTGGGACTTGGGATGGGTCAGCACATATGTGATTCTGAATGTCATGAGCACACAGTGTGGGAAGAGAATCAGGGCTATGAAGACTATGCATGCGTGAGCAGTGGGCAGGGGAACTGAATCCCAGACAAGGCTGAGAAGTAGAAAGTAAACTATGAGGACTGTGACAGAAGAGAAGGGAGGAGATGTTTCAACGGGGAGTGATCAACAGTATCAAATGCCCTACAGCGGCCATCTAAGTTGGATACTGGAATGTGGCCACTGAACTTTGGTGACTTCCATGAAAACAATTTCACCCTGAGTCTTCTGCTTTCTGCAAAGGACCGTAATGAATTCCAAGCAGTTACACATTCAGTGACATGGGTCAAAGAAATCTTGTGCTATCTACCGCTGCATAAGAAATTACATCAATTTTAGTACCTAAAACAACAGACATCTTTTACCTCACAATTTCTGTGGGTCAGAATTCTAGGCACAGCTTTCCTGGATCTTCTGCTTTAGGGTCTTACAAGACCCTATTGAGCTGTCATTTGGGGCTATGGCCTCATTGAGGCTGGACTGGAGGTTTGCCTCCAAGATGTATGTGATTTTTGGCAACATTCAGCTCGTTGCCATTTGTTGGACTGTAGCCCTGTTTCTCCCTAAATGTCTGCTTGAAGCCACCCTCCATCCCTTACCATCAGCCTCCTCTGAAGGTTTGCTTCCACTGCAGCTTGCTTCTTCAAAGCCAGCAAGGGAGGATACGTCTCTCAGCAAAACAGACATATAGTCTTAAAATGTAATCACAGAAATATGCTCCCCATAACTTCTGTTGTTTTCTTTGGACCAGAAGCGAATCATAGGTCCTCTCACACTGAGAAGGTGGTATTCAAGAGGGTTACTTAGACTCTGCCATAGATCCTGTCATGATACCCCACCCTTTTACATATTCCTTTGTCAGGTGTAGGTCTTTTGAGGCCATTTGCTCTCATGTCATTATAGTTAGTTTGTACCCATAAGGATTGCATCGCTGGCCAACCTTGCCTCTAATTCAAAACTCAGTTTTTTCCTGGATTTTAAAATGGCTCCAATGATCCCCACATGGCCGCCTGGAGATACACACTTGGGTTTCTAACCTGGGGTTCTCTAGATACACGTCTTCACTCTTCCGAACTTCAGTTTCCTCACCTCGAATAAGGAATAACAGTCCTCACATCCCAGAGATATTGTCAGATTACAGAATTAATCACAGCGATTCATGTAAATGGCTTAGCGCTGTGCCCTGCCCCTAGACCTTGCTCCCTGGTAGCCATTTTCTTTTTTGTTAATAAGCGAATAAAAATGAATGGAAGGCAAAAATGGGTGTCATGTTTATCCCTGTGAAGTACTGTTTCAGGGAAGGAGAGAAGCTAGGAGCATGGAAGATTAATGGTGATTACCCACAGCCTTGTGACTTGGGGAGAAGAGTGCCGTGCGATCTGAGAATTTAAATGTTAAGAAATGCTGCAGGCTTCAGCATGAAGTCCTTCAACTGGATTTTCCTCTTCAACTCTGTGTATTATTAAATACTCTTTTTAAGTTGAGTTCCCCTAGGCTGCCATACAAGTGGGAAGTTTGGGCTATTTCTAAATGAAAACTCTGTTTTTCCTGACGAAGTTCAAGGTGGAAATGCTGAAGAATGGAGTACCCAGTGTCATTCCTATCTCTGAAGCCCAAACAAAGCTGTCCGGGTGATAGAAACACACAGGAGTGTGATTTCATTCTGATATGGGGAATTTATGGACCCAATTTCATTTGTATTTGTACAAATACATAGATAAAGAGCGGGCCTGGAAGGTGTACCTCCAGATGAGATGAAAACCAATCTGTGAATATGCATGTAATATTGACTGGATAATTGGAGACATTTTAAAATCCAAATAAAAATTGAGTTTTACATTAGAGGCAAGGTTGACCCTAGAGGTGTTTTGACAATTCAGTCTTCAAGTACTCATCATCTTCAAAGTGTAGGTAGAAATGTCTGGATTTTTTTTTTAATTGATAGCTTATAGTTAATGTTAGCAAGATGTATTAAGGTCAGAATTCTCACTTGGTGGCTTGTCAAATGCATAAAGACGAGGAAAGAAAAATTTTTATAAGTGGTCCTCAAATCCATATGCACAAAAAAATTACTGTTTTTATTTTTATTTAGTTCCAGCAAAATTGTGCATAGAAAATACTTACTTGTCACTTCTAGAACTAAGCATTGACTCCCCATCCCCATGGCTTCAGTTCTGGGCTAAGTATCTGGATTTGTTGCCTCATTCGGTGTGCACCACAGGCCAGGGAGGCTGTTGTCCTCATTATCACTACGTTATAGGTGAGGAAAGTAAACTTCTGGGAGCCTAAGAGCCTGGTTTAGGGTGATGCTCTTATAAAGAGGAAAATCTGAAGCCTAAAGTCTCTCTCCAATCCTAAAACACTTTGGATTTCCAGTAACTTTGGACTAACTTAATTACATTGTTTGAGAAGTACTACTTAAAAGTATAAGTACTACTATGTGGGGATTCATAACCTTATTTTATGTTGTACAAGATGACAATCATCAAAATGTTTGGCAACATTAGGGCATTTCTCCACCGCTTATGTACACTAAGGGTGAAATATAGTCTGCATTTTTCACGAACAATTCTTCCAAGAGTTCTCCACTTTTGGCAATCATTTCATGTGTTTCTATTCTATACTCCATTTCAGATAAAGAGCTTCTAAGTGAACTTGGGATAATGAGAAGATACCTAGATTAGGAAATACCTGAGGAGCCTAAGAAAAGCACAGGTTTACTTGGAACAGTCCAACTATGAGACTCTTATGAGTTTAATTAGTGACATTGGAAGGAGAGCTCACCTGTTCTATCTATCCTGGTGTTACTCTTCTTCCTGTACAAGCCTAGGAAGGATTGGTTAATGGTGACAGTATCATCTGTGAGCCTCTTCCCTCCCTTTCCCCACTTCCCAGATCAATTTGTTACCCAGTCCTGTGAAATCACCACCACCCCTCCAAGGAAGCACCACGTATCTACTTAACAACGCCCCACCCAGACCCTCCTCATCTGCTGTGATCCTTCCTTATCTTCCTATCTGGCCTCCCATCCTCCCATTCTGTCATCAGAGCCATCTTTCTGGTCATCTACAAAGTCAGTCTCACTTCAAGTCCACTTCCCGGCACAGTGTGGAAAGTAAAGTCATTAACCCTTAGCAACCCCGAATAACTCAAGCAATATAGATCATCACTTCAGTCTGTTGAGAACATACAAAGCGTGAGCATAGGTGACCTTAAGGGAATGGGTGGCTATAGAGAAAATTCCAAATACTAAAGAATTCATTATCCTTTTAAGCCTGTGGAGATTATAAAGCAAAGTAGCACCATCTTGTACTGACCCAGACCACCCCAGAAGCTTCCCAACTCCATCTCCAAGCAAAAGGAAACAAAATGAAACACCGATGCCTTGGTGTCAAGAAAGGTCCCTCCACTCTCCTTAGCATCCAATGATCTAGACTTTCCCTCTTGACTTTTAGAGTAGGGACACAATCTTTGGCAACTGGATTCAACTTTCTGTAACATCCTAACGGAAGTCACGGACAGAAGAATAAACTCCTTGAGAGCAGAGACTATGTTCATCTTCCTCTCTGTTGTTTGGATCCTCAGCCCCTCCAGCATACAAAAGGCACTTATTAAATACTCAAATGAATGGATAGATAAATGCATGAAAGATTTCAAGTGACCTTTACATGGATTTTAGATTTTATTGTATAATTCTTAAAAGTACACACAGGCTGATGGCAAACCTTTTAAACCCTGCTTTCTTAGTTTAGCCATGTGGCTGTTACACCAACATGATCTTAACAAATAATAATTGTACCATTTATTGAACAAGCTATGTGCCCTGGGGTTCATCACTGTGTATCTCTGGGTCTAAATTAGGTAATTAATAAAACTGAGAGAATTAATAGAATGAGAGGACCGTACCAAAAAGAATATGCACTGTAATCCCATCCTGCTCATGTCGGAAAGCACGTGGGCATCCAAGGGATGGATGCAAGCCCCAGACCACTGGCTGTCTGTAGGTACCATCTGGTATGAGATGGTGAGCTTCACCTCTGGTCTTTCTTAACCTCTCTAGTTGGGGTAAGACATGGTGAATGCCAACACTAGCCTCTCGAGAATGCACTAAAACCTGTGCCAGATCAAGTTGCCTTGTGTCTGTGTGGTAGTGGTGTGAGGGGGTCTTCTCCACATTCAGAGCTCATTTGACAGTTTGAGAAAATACTTTATAATCATTCCATCGTATACCACTGCAGCTTTATGGATCTGAGAGACATCTCAGTGAGAAAAACCTAGATATGTTCCCTAGATTGAAGGAAAAAAGAAAAATAAAAAGGCTTCTCTAGGGTCAGGTATTTTCTTCACTTTGATTCTGAGCCCACATTGCAGTGTAAAGAAAGTGGGAGACAGCAAATCCGACCCTCCAACAAAAATACTTTTTTAAGTTGTTTTTTTTTTTAATTAGTTCTCTGTGTTAAATATGCATATATTTGGGGGTATTTTTCTAAATAATTTCTGATATCTACAGGGTTATGTCTTTATATTTCCGATAACTCTTAATACCTCTTCATATGCTAATTTCCCAAAACCTAAGCATCCAATAAGAATCTTGTGTACTTAAATTAGTGTTGATTTCTTTGGACAAGGGTGAGGATAATTCAAACTAGTTAGAATTTCTCCCTTTTGAAGACACTGTCTAAAGCCTTTCACAAAACCAAGAGTACACATTTTGGTACACCATCACAAAAATCTGAAAGGTACTTTTTAGATTTCTCAGTTCCCAAGCTGGGAGCCATTTTCCAGATCTTTCCGTGTCCTTAAGAGAAGATTATTTATTCTGGGATGGCTGCTTCTGGTGAGTTCTTGTAAGGATACAAAAAGGGAAATGAAAAATAAATATACTCCATATCTCTAATCCATAGCCAATAGAAACAAATTTTGCTGCTTATTTAAATATAAATTAATGATGATGAAACACACTTTACTCGTGACTGATAACTGTTATTCCAGATCAGTCACCTTTATCGCCAAAGCATTCTGCTCTTTCTATTTGGCTCAGTCATCCAATATAGGAGGAAGCAACAAGTCAGGATAACTGTACAAGGATAATCTGATTCCGTTCCATACTTCATTCAGTGTAGAGGGACTATCTCAACACCTGTCAGTACCCAGGAGTCTCCTTGATCTCTCCCAGATATATTTGTCCTCTCTCAACAAACTGATTCACTCATTCATTTGTTCATTCAATTGCCATACTCGTCTTCTCACGTGTTGACCCACTCATTTGTTCACTATTTATTTACTCCTCTGCTGGTTCATTCCGTTCATCAGTTAACTGTCTCCCTTACATATTCACTGGTACATGAGCTCATTCCTCTGTTCCACCTGTAAGCATTACTGAGGGCTGGCAATGTTACAAACATGGCAATTAGATTCAGGCTCACAAGTTGCTCATGAACGGATAGGTAAAGGAGAGCTGTATTACACAAATTAAAGCATTCTGGGATCATTGCTGTGACCAAAGTATAAAAAGAGTGTGCCAAGTAGAGAGTGAGCTTTTTAATGGTGGCCAGTGTGTTATAGGATTGTTGTTTCAAGTTTGGTCTAACAGATTCATCAGATGGGAATGGTGGGAAAGGGCATCATCCAGGAAATGGGGAGAAAACATCACAAAAGCTCAGAGTCATGGAGATTCTCACTCAGTGTGTTCAAAGAACGGCAGCTATCTCTATGTCGCTCAAGTGAGAACAAAATAGAAGGAAGAGATGAGGCATGAAGTTCAAAGTCAGCGCTGGGTCAGACTTTCCCATGAAGCCATGTAGAAATGCTTGGAGTCTATCATTTTAAAACATGTTCCAGAATGTCATCTTTATATGCAATTTGCTGGGTCCAGATCTTAGCCATATTTATGTTTCAATCATCAGCAATCTGTTCCTTACTTAACTTTCTAGTCATATCTCCTATGGCTTTCCTCTGTCAACACTCAGTGTACATAGAGGGGGTTGGGGACTTAGAAGGAGAAAATTTCTTTAACCTCTGCATATTAGATAAACTTTATGCATATGTCACTGTGTCCCTAGCATTTCCTTGTCCTGGCCATCAGAGACATTAAAAAGGTATATTAACTTGTTGACAAGCTGATAAGTCCTAGAGAAAGCAGACGTATGAAGTTAGTTCTGCATCCCTGGGAAGAGAAGACCCCATCAATCTATAGAAATAGATGGAAAAGCCAAAGTATGAATAAGATATTCTTATATCAGGATATAATACCCAGGGACAGGAAGATCACAGAGATGTTGTGGGGTGAGGGGATGCCAGTGGCCATGAGAAAGATTGCAAAAGAGATTCTGATGGTGTATAATGTGTGTAACCTTATATCCTTTCCTGTTAGATGGAGCTCAGTTGGGTTCACCAAAGCTACCAAGTCCCCCTCCATACCCCAGAGGTCACACAGGATCAAAGTGCAAGTTGATGCTTTCCTACATGGTTTCTGGAGTGTTCTCTCATGTCTAGGGAGTCAACTGCTGTAATCATGTCAGATTCGTCAAAATCTCACATTTCAAACCATCTTGAAATGGTCTGTTTGCACACTTTGCCCAGGGATTCCTGCCTTCTGAAATGTATCCCTCTCTTCCAAACTCTGCATTTGGAAGTTCTTCTCACTCATCATGGCCCGCTTCTGGTGCCACCCTTTCCAAGATATGTCTCCTGGTCACCCTACAGTCTACTTGGGTGGTTTCTCTTTTCTATAATATCCCATCACTTTATATATTAAGGTGCTCCTGGACTCCTGGACAAAGCCAATGTGTTTGGAAAGGTGTTATTGTCACTATTACCCTCATGTCAGCCAAAGTTTTGCCTTTTGGTCAACTAGAGATGAACTGAAGTGGAGTTCACTCTCCAGCTGTGTGTAACCCACACAATTGTCAGTGAGAGTCCAAGGCAGCCTGTGTGTAGAAGAGAGAGGGTGACAAGTAAGAGTTCCACCAGAAGTTGAAGGGGAGAGAGATGGTTTACATGGTGCCAACTCCCAGAGAATGGGCAAAAGCCATGTTGAGCACCCCTCTGGGGTATATCTTCCTGGGGTCATCGTGTGGTGGTACCACATCCTGTCTTGCTTAGGTGGCAACATTGATGCACACATAAAGAGTGGTCTGAAATGTCTTATTAGAATTATGTGGCAATCTATGGCATGCTCCCTCAGTAACATTTGCCTCAAGAATCCCCCTAAATATATAGACCTGACAGTAAGCAAAAGATCTTAGTTGGATGAGGTCAGAGATCATACCTAAATCTTCTGACTTGCTACAGTAGCAACATAATCAATAGTTAGTCAAAGGCCAAGAGTCCATTGTCTCAAATTTCATGCTTTCCCTCAGTGCTGTAGTACTGACTCTCCTTACTACTACACATGCCGTGTCTCTCCTTCTTACAGGCTAAAGTTGTTGGAATGATGGTAATTAACAAGATCTGTTTGACCAAGATGTGTTGGTTAACAAAGACCAATTTTAAGGGAGCGTTAGGAGAGAATAAAGAATTTAACATGTCAGTTCATCAATCACTTTTTCATGCCCCCTCCCCAACCACACATGCATGTAACTCACTCAATCACTCATTCCTTCATTCACTCATCTATCCACTGATGCATAATTTGATTGTTTCATTCATTCATTCATCATATTTTTATTCATCTAATACTCACTCATTCAATCATATTTTCTGAATATCTGGCCTGGTTGGGGTGTTGTGTTGTATCCAATGATACATTGAGCTCTTCATGTAAGGACTGAGGGGGCAGAGTGAGGAGAGGGCAGGAGGTGGACTCCATGAGGCAACAAACTAATCCCTTAAGTCAATATATAAAAGCCGTGATAGAGAGTACTGCAACGTGCCTGCGGAGCCCATCACCCTTTTCTTCATTTAATGTAGTACTTTCAGAGATTTCTAAAAAATTCAATACTTATAAATTCAAGATCCTCAGGGGAGAAAAAGAGAGATCATAGGGGGGAAATAAATCTTAGGAAATGAAGGAATCTAGAGGAAATCTCTTCCTTCCTGCTGTCTGATTGAATTTAGAAGAGAGGAGCTAGTCCAGCTCAGATTTCCCAGCTCCCACCCAAAGGGTCAAACAGCTGAGTCTGAGCAGGCAGAGCAAAGGGAAGATTTGCTTTGACCTAAAAGCCCAGGCCCATGGTCTCCCAATCTGTGACCTGGAACACAGGGACCTCAATGCACAGTAGTAGTCTGTGATTTATCATCGTGTTCTTGACCCTGGGAGTTGATGTTTGCTCATCTCATGTTGGTCTCTCAACTCTCAAAGTCTCAGAACTTCTTTCCAAAATAGGGTTAACTCAAATATTCATGAATAAAGTGCCTTGATGGGAGCTTTAAAATCTATTTTGTAGTGCCAGACAGGTTCATGGATTTCCATCAAAAAGAAAGGAACTTGGACAATAAGGGTTTGAATTACAGTTCTTCACTTATTCCTGTATGGCCCCAGATGAGTTCCCTGAATGCTCTGAATCTCAGCTGGGTCAACTGTCAAATGAAGAATGGTATTGATGATAAATTATCTAGTTTTATTGATCCTTCATTGTGTACTAAACTTTTCATTGTGTTATGCAGCTTTTTACACATAATTCTTAAAACAAGTCTGTGAGGTAGGTAGCTTGGTCAACTGCTCAGAAATATGTATTATTTTTCCTACTGCATGTCCAAGGGCCAGAGTCCGCTTCTCCACTGACTGACCCTGCTTGGGTATGTGACAAAGTTTGACCAATGTTTCATCAACCATTGTGATATGACCAAAGGCTTCAAAAATACTTGTAAGATGAAGCTTGCCCTTTTGTATCCCTGCCTTTGCCACAAGAAGAATCACTTGCCTTTCCAAGCCCACTTTCCCAAGCAAGATGAGAGACATGTGGAGCAGAGCCACCCCACACAGCCACAGAGCTTCAGTGAGGAGACGGATCTTCTGCAGTTGAAACTGGAACCACTTAGCTGAGCCCAGCCTAGACCAGCCACACATGAACCACATGATGTATAAGCAATAATAAATGATTCTGGTTTAGCTACTGAAGTCTGTGATGGTTGGCTTTGCCAGCAACTAATACAATAGCATTATTATAATCTCTAAATCACAGACAAGCATCCCAAAGAACAATACGATTAAGTAAAGTGACCAGGGTAGTAAGTGGCTGAGCCTTGCCTTCATCTTTTAATCACTCTGCAGTATTGCCTCTTGCTAAGCTTGGCCTCCTTTTTAATATGATACAATCTGAGATTGATAAAAGAATAAGAAATGCTCGTGCAAAGCACCTTGCCCCATGCCTATTAATTTATTGAGCGTGCTGCTACATGTCAGGCCCTGCTCCAAGAGCTTTGCATGCATTAGAATAATAACAATGTCAGCCACTCTGGTTGCTTATGGACTTGTAGGGCAATTCCCTATAGATCTGCATGGCTGTGTCCAGTGGACAGTGGGTCCTGGACCACAGGGACATGTCCTATGCATTGACATCATCAGGACTCCCACAATGCCTCTCACGAGCAGACTCCAGAGATATTTGATGAAGAGCGTTTCAATCATCAACTGAAAATTTAGGTGTGTCTACAAACAGCTCCCATGAAGACCTGTGACAACAGAGAACCTTGCCAGCTTCTTTCTGATTTACATTTATTGTCCCTCATCTATTGCATCCTTAAAATATATATATACCAATTTTTTTGCTTGTCTTCTTCATACTCACAGACGCAACCACACATATATACTATTTTGTCAAAACAGTAGCTCTACAGTGACATACTGCACCTTGGCAAACTCATATCCCTGCTAAAATTACACCAAGCAAAGTTTGTGGTTGGTTACATTTTTTAAAAAGACATAATATCCCATCTCCTCAGCTTCAAGTTAGAAATCACTCTGAAACTTGGGCAGCAAGCAGCACAGAGCCCAGTGTGCACACACACAGGCACACGCATGCACACACACACAGAGCCCGTATTTTGCGCCTCATGTAATTCTGTCATATCCATTGCCAACACAGAAGGGGCACATGTCTGAGTTTCTTTTCTGCTCCTAATTACACTGAGATGACAACATTCGAGTCTTCTGCCCGAGAGAGCTGTTTTCCCCTAAGGTCCAGAGAGAGCCTCACTGCCTTTGTCCTTTGGTTTGGCTGAGTATGGGCAGTTAGACATGCCCCTTACTTGCCTGTAATGTGCCAAACAGGGGTGGAGAAATCCGCGTCCTTGGCATTGCAGTGGCTTTGTCTGTAGCACAAAGAGCAGAGGCTGCAGTGGTGAATGCAATCCTGCGGTGTAGACCTATGGTCAAGGGTGTTCCCAAAAGCAGAGGTCATGGTGCTGCTGTCCCAGGTGCTGAATTCATCCCACAGTTGTGACTTGTGGCGTCTTTTTTTCTTTTTCCCCGTGTGATCCAATATTTGAAGTTGGAATTTTATGTTTAGATTGGAAGAGTCTCTTGAAAAGCTGAAAGCTATGACAACAATGGGCCTCATTCCCACTCACACCCACAGCGGCTGGAGGTGAGGAGGGCTGAGTCCTTTGCAGGACCCTCGCTCCCCCGCTCGGTACAACCCAACTGCCTTGTCGTCTCCCGCTCAGTGAATTTCAGCATGGGCTCTGACTGTCACTGCAGACCCCTGGTCATTATTTTCCCCAGTGGTAGAAAAATGCTTCTCTTCATATCCTTATCAAAAGTATAATTTTAAAGATAATCTAGAAAAGCCACTTTTTTTTTTTAGGAAGCTGGAAATGAGCACATTTCATTGTGAAAATGAAGACGTTCCTGTATTATGACTATATAAACCTCTCATGTGATCCATGAATGGTCATGTCCCCCAGTGACCTTGTTCCTCAGGGCATTTCATGATCTTCTGATGGAGAAGACCCTCCCAGCTCCTATTGGGAGAGAGGATCTCAATGAACATGGCTAAACTTGGGCATCAGGCAAACTCAGTTTCAAATCTCCTTTGCAACTCCACAGCTCTGAGACCTTGGAAATGTTAAAGAACTTCAGTGTCTCTCAATGCTTTTATCTGCAAAGGACAAAGGATAGAACCTAGCTCACAGTTACTATAAGGAGCCATAAAATGATTATGCATGAATTACCAAGCAAAATTCACAATAAGTTCTCAAAAATAGAATTTTCTTTCCCTTACTAGGAAAAAAAAACAACAACAACAGCAACAAGAAAATCTTGTAAAACTCCAGCAAATTAAATAACTATTAAGGTATTTTTTTAAACCGTATTTGTCATTCCTGCCATTTTTAAGTCAATGTGTGTGCACACACACACACATACACACACGCATGCGCGCGCACACACACACACACTGTAGGAAAGACAGCTGGTCACTGAAAGTCAGTTTCCTTTTCTTCCTCTGCATGTGGAGCTCTTTCAAGTTTCCAAGTCTCTTTGCAGGGAGGTGTAACCATGACACTAGTTCTTGCCAGTGGACTAAGCCAACATGGTGGGTGTCACTTACTTCTGCAGAGTTTTCTAAGAAGCAGTGAGTCTGCCTGACATTCTCATCCCCTCCTGGCAGATGCTGGCAAGACACCGATACCGGCAAAGCCACAGATTGAAAGAGCTTGGGCTCCTGAGCCACAACATGGAGGAAAGCTGCCTGCTAACCAAATGTACCTGCCGTTGAGGTTATTATATTTGAGCCATTATAGTTTGGGGTCAATTTGTTTCTGTGGTTTACCTGTCCTAACTAAAGTTCATGCAGTTCACACGGGCACATGTCTATGAGGTTGGAGTTTCCTGGAAAACATTGTAGCCACCTCTTGAAGGATATTTGTACATTAAGAAGGTCTTTGGACCACATATGGGAATTAACAATGTAAACGGTTTTCACTTCCACTTCTAACCATCATTGGAACAAATGGGACCCATCAGGTAGTCAACAAATATTTGTGGGATACTTATTTTGGGAAGCTGGGGTCAGGTTAGAAGGATGAGTAAGATGGGAAAGTTTATGCTAAGAGACTCAACATGCCAGTGTTAACTGCCTGACCAGTTTTGATCACCTATTCTGCATCTCAGTGGCTTTCAGCCGGACTGTTTGCAATTACCACTGCAATGCTCCAGTGGGGAAGACTGTATCCTATGCCTCTGTGTAATTTCAGCCACACCCTTGCTCCTCCGTATTCTTGATTGCAGGGGCTGGAAACTGGCAACTCCATTCCCCAGTCTCTTCGATCACCCAGCTCCAGCTAGGTTCCGCCAGTGGGAGGGATTTGCCTAAGACTAAAAGGCAGGTGGGAGCCAGAGGGTGACAGCAGATTTCACCCACATCGTCAGTGAGACTGTGAGATCCCGAAAGGCTGTAGCTACAGGAGGGAGTCACGGGCCCTCTTTTGGATCTGGGCAGTAGAAACTGATAGACTATCCAAGTTCCTCCACCAAGATGGACCCACACCAGCTACTTTATTCTTGATGGTATGACTTCACTTCTGATGCAAAATCCATGAACCCCATGGCTGACTGGCGTAGCTCCAACTACAGTCCACATCTTTGTTATGGGAGGTTCAAGAACGATCAGTCATGTACCCACCAACCTCAGTCTAACAGAGGAATGACACTGTATGCACACGCGAACAAGCATGTGAATAGAAGAAACCAAAGGCACAAGGAAGCTTCCGTGGTGATCTAAGATGTAAGCCTGGACATGTTATTCTTCTCAAAACCTACCTCAGTTCCGCATCTGTTCAGAGTTAGGACGAGTCTTTTTTTTTTTTTTTTATTTGACAGAGAGAAATCACAACTAAGCAGAGAGGCAGGCAGAGAGAGAGAGAGAGGAAAGCAGGCTCCCTGCCTGAGCAGAGAGCCCGATGCGGGGCTCGATCCCAGGACCCTGAGATCATGACCTGAGCCGAAGGCAGAGGCTTTAATCCACTGAGCCACCCAGGCGCCCCCAGAGTTAGGACGAGTCTTAACACGGCCTACAGTCAGTGGTGTCCCACCCCCTCTCCAGTGACACGTGCCACTGCTTCCAACATTCCCGCATTTAAAACCTGGTGGCATTTAGTTTATATGTTCTTTTGTGTCACACCGCTGTGCCTTTGTCCATGTCGGTCCCTCTGCCTGGAACACAATAGCCTCCCTCTCAGTCTTCCCATTCCAGTCTCTTGGCTCCTGCTATTAATTTGTAACCCCCAACTCAGGCATTCCTTCTTCAGAAACCATTCTTGGACTTCC
This sequence comes from Meles meles, assembly GCF_922984935.1. Taxonomy (NCBI): domain Eukaryota; kingdom Metazoa; phylum Chordata; class Mammalia; order Carnivora; family Mustelidae; genus Meles; species Meles meles. Next base: position 144,338,005 of record NC_060071.1, on the reverse strand, counting down.
TCTTTAGGCAACTTTAGGTGTTCTTCTTCTAGTCCATAGAGTATCTTGTGCTTATCTATATCATAATACTTACTAAACCACAACGTATAGTTGGCCCCAAGACCCAGGACAGTGCTTGAGTGCTTGGCCCACAGTAGCAATTATTACAATAGCAGCCATAAACCTTTCTTTATTTGTTATTTATTCACTGAATAATTATTTATTTATCATCTTCCTCATGCCAAAAACTGTTCTGGGCAATGAATATATATATATTCAAATATATATAATATACATTTTATATGTATAATATATATAAATATATTATATATAATATATTCCTATTTATATATATTTATATATTGTGTAATATATTATATAAGCAAATTTGAATCATATGTTTCCTTAGGGTCAGTTCAGGAGATACATTTTATTCCTTTGAAAGGGCCATGTTTCCCTGTTTCCTTGTATGCCTGTAATCTTTTATTGAAAATGGAACATTCGGAAAAACATCCACCTGTCCCAGTCCTTGTTTTCTGTGTGTGGGAAGACCTGTCCTAATGATCCCAGAAGGGGGGTGCCTGGGTGGCTCAGTGGGTTAAAGCCTCTGTCTTCATCTCAGGTCGTGATCTCAGGGTCCTGGGATCGAGCCCCACGTTAGGCTCTCTGCTCAGCGGGGAGCCTGCTTCCTCCTCTCTCTCTCTCTCTCTGCCTGCCTCTCTGCCTGCTTGTGATCTCTATCTGCCAAATAAATAAAATTTTAAAAAATCTTTAAAAAATGTATTTAAAAAAAATGATCCCAGAAGGCTGAAGGTCTTCTCAGGCCTTTTCTGGGCATGTGTCTACTCCCCCAGACCCCCAGCCCCAAACATGTGCTTTTTTCCCAATTCCCCTGCCAACATGATCACTTTTAAGTGTCTTAACTTCACCCAAGGGTCTCTCCCCTGCTTCTTCTCAGAGCCTCGTGTGTTCTGTTGCATCCCTCGGCCTGTCACCTCTCACCCCCAGGCCTCTGCAAGTTTTTCATGGGCCGTGTTGCCGCCACTGCCTTCAATGGCTTCTGGCCTGAGACCCACACCGTGACGGCATTCCCTCATCAGCTCCAAATCAGAAAACACAGAAACCAGCCCTGCAGGTAGCCCAGCCCACTTTCCCTCCTTTCCTCTGTGCTACAGGAGAGGAACCAGGATCCCACAGCATCCCCCCTAGGATACCATGCCACATGGGGGAGGTGGCGGGGCTATAAGCAAAAAGGTCACAAAACATCCTGCCCTTTAGGGTGTGGTCTGTTCTCAACTCCACAATCCCTCGGGGGTGCCTACACTTGAACAGAGCTATGCCCAGAGCTGCGGCCGAGCGGTTATCGCTCACCTGCCACTGTTCACTTGATGCTCCTGGGGGTGAATGAGAGATGGGGGTTCCCACCGTACCATCCTGTTGGAGACACGGAATCCATGGAGACTCTCAATGGCACTGCCATCTTACTGCTGAGCAGGGCAAATTTTCAAAACTTACACACACACATACATAGCAAGCGACAACAGGGACAATGAGAGTACAAATGAAAACTGTTCAAGCAGTAGACTGTGCCCGTGGTGGCTGCCCTGCCCCGACGGATGGACCATGAGCTCAGGGTGGGCACAGATAAGGGAAGTTCGTGCTCCTCCAAGAGCCAGTTGACGGCCCACTCCCCGAGTTTCCAGTTCCGTCAATCGAATCTACTAGCACATTTTAATCGGATCACGATAACAGGTAATTGCATGTTTCTAAGTTTATTTATATAAAGGCATCATCAGCAGTGTCTGTCAAAATCATGACTTTGAGAAACAAAGTTTATACCCCGAAAACTGCTTTCACAATCATGTTATCCGACCGAATCCTTGAAATATATATAGTCTCATTCAGTACCAGCTTCTGTGCAAAAACTTTATACATTTTATCCTTAAGACTATCCAATAGCAACCAGATCAATCCTGTGAAGGTGAAAGCAGCCCTGGTCCCAATTCAGAGATGTAGAAACTGAGGCTCTGAGAGGATAAATACATATTTAAGAAGTGAATAAAAAGAATAAATAAATATGGTTTTCTCTCCAACTAGATTGTAGGCTTTTTGAGAGACAAATGGAATGTGCTTACTCCACTTTATTTTTAAGGGTTTAATATGGCATACAACTAGGGCATGCCCACTACAGTCCTTCTTTAATTAAATCTGTTATTTTAACATACTTGAGAGTAGCACCCCCTTTCAACTCAAGTGTGTCCATGTTACCCAATGGCTGGCTCCTAGTGGGCACCATAGTTATGCTGGTTGAACTAAACAGAACTGGCCCAAAGTAGAGAAGTCAAAATTAGGAAACAGCCCCTACCCCAGCTCCAAAACTTGTTCACCACACCACACTGTGTCCGAAGGATATTAGTCAGTTCTGAGGGGGCCTCATGTTCAATCCATCAAAGAGAGGCAACCCATGGATCACCCAACTCACTTGGCTGAAAAAAAATCCTTCACTCATCTACGTGGCCACTCTCATTTTAGAGATCAGAATACGAACCTGGGTAGGTCAGCTGAGGTACACTGAAAATGGGGTGAGCCGTGATCAGGATGCATGTTTTCTAACACCAAGCCCACAGCTCACTCTGGCTTCACGATAGTTGTTCATGAGAGCATAGCTGCTCTCAGCTCATCTCCACTCACACATGTTTTTCTTCCTGGAATGCTCTTGTCCCCTTGATGGCCTAGATCAATCCCATTAACCCCTGAAAGTCCTCCTCTCGTGACCCAAAGCCTCAGTTCTGAGTCCCCCATCCTTCGATTTGCAAGCCTCATCCTCTCCCTTAGGTTCTCAGAGACAACAGGGCATCTCTAAGAGCTGCTTTATCTTGAGAAGGAAGCTTCCTCAAGGCTACGCTCCTGTGCCGTCTATCCTTGCATCCTACCCCCTGCCCCTACCACCCTGGTGCCTGGCACAGTCTATGTATATGTTGACTTAAATGAAATGTAACCCTAAGATATTAATTTTATTATTATCGTTATTTCCAAAATTCATTTCTCAGAATTAAACACCCACTCCCTTCTAATACCACGGTTCTTTTTTCCCCTATAGATTTAAGATTCATATTCAATGTATTTTGGATTCATAGACTATTTATTTTCCATGGTTCTATATTCACAGACATTCAATGAACACCATCTTGGTGTCAGAAAGAGCCCTAGGTGCTGCAGATTCTCATCAGTCTAGGGGGAAAGCCAAGAAGAAAAGACACACTAATCAATGTATGATCACATTGTGCTGTGAAACCTACAAAGGCATGACAAATGTTTAGTTTCTGTGGAATATAGGCAGTCTCCTAGACTGGGAGAGTAAGGGAGGGTATATTGAGGGGATGACTTTAACCTGTTCCTTGAAGGTTAAGCAAGTCCATGATGAACCCCTGCAGTGACCATGCGGTCTATCCATGCTCTTGCTGGGTCCTTACACATGGGGTCCTCCAGTTTCTTTGGTAGTATTGATCATCTACTAGCTATTCGATCTATGAGAGCTGAAATGATTTCTACCAGACTGCATCATTCAGCTTGTGGTCTGTCCCCAGTAAGTCAAGAGTTCCAACCAGCCTGAGTTATAGCTCATATCTAGATGTTAAAGTAAGCACAGACTTCTTGGATCCTACACCCCTCTCCAGGCCACTTGGTGTGGGGATGCTGCTGGGGGTGATTGGGAGATGGTGCTTCATCCCATCATCCTGTTATTTTTCTGTAATTCATGTGGTAGAGTGAAAGACCCTGCCCAGCTCCTCAACCAACACTCTTAGTGGTTGTGTGACCCGGGACAAGTTATTGAATTTTGAATTTTCCTCAGCATCAAGGTCCTCACTTTTAAAATGGGGATAATAGTGAAGCATAGTTCTTAGGGGTTTTGTAGGAATTAGGTCAAAGTAAGCAAGAAAAGACCATGTGTTACTGCTTTTCAAGCAAATAACCATCACCATCATCACCGTCATCACTGCCAACAGCAAAGGCAGCATCATAACCATTGTAAGCCGAGTACTTACGGTACTTCACTGGCTATGCAAGCAATGAAGACATTTTATTAAATACAACTCTATCCAGTATTATCATTTCCACTAAGACACAAGGACATTGAACCTCAAAAGGATGAATTCATGGTCTAGGGTAGCAAATGACACAGACAAAGCACAAATGTTATTCTACGCCAAATCCAAGGTCATTGTCTTCAAATGTTCCAGACCCCACAGAGCAGAAATGCCCTTAACGTATCACATATCTGTAGTTTACCCAAGATTGTCTCCCCAGCCCCCACTATAACAAACTATGAAATTGAATAAATTCCAGCATTTTCCTGATGATGGTGGGATGTGCAGTGGAGTCTTCAGAGAGCACTCAGTCAGGCTTCTGACTGTCAGGAGGAGGAGAGAAGTTCAGGGTCAGAGCTCAGCTTACAAAAGGAATTCATTTTCACCCATAAACTGCTGGGGACAGACCGTTTTCAGACTCTGGGTTAGTGCATGTCTAGACAAGGGCCAGGCATCCTGGCTCACAGGATGCCCTTGGGAGTATGGCCAGCAGGCTGGAACATGCTGCCACAGACCACCCCTTTACAATAGAGATCGACCCAAGTATCCAGATGACCCCCCAGTGTGAGTGAGGAGCTGCTCCCTCTCCCCTGTCCCGTTCAATCCTCATTCTGTATGGACAGCCACTAAAATGCTGTCACTTCTACAGGGGAGGAAACTGAGGCATAGAGCATTATAGGGCTTGCCCTGGCGCACTCAGTTTCCCAGTCCAGACACCACACACTCCAGCAAAGCCCTGCTCATGGCTCCTCCCCCTCCCTCACAGGTGTTCTATCAGGAAGGAAATGCTGTCAGAGGCCAGAGGCCAACCCCCTCATGCATGAACCTCTTAAGGGCCTTCTCCTTCTTGCCAAGGACCTGATCACAAGAGAGAGCGGAACAACCCCCACCTTTCCTAAGCGAAAGAAGGACTCTGTGGGCACCACATCTGGCCCAGCTTCTGCCACAGGAATCCGAAGAAGCTCAAATGGAAGACGTTGCTGTGTAGACTCAGTTGTAAGGATTCCACTGGGGGTGATCTGCACATCCAAGACCGCACCCCCAGATCTCAAAATGTGACAGTCTTTGGAGACAGGGTCTTTAAGGAGATGATGAAGGTAAAATGAGGTCATAAGGGCAGGCCCTATTTAAAAGCACCAGTGTCCTCACAGAAAGAGGAATGGGACCCGAGGCGTGCAGACACAGAGAAGAAACCCTCATGCCAAGGAGAGAGGCCCAGGGAGAGACCAAGCCAACACTTTGATCTTGGACTCCCAGCCTCCAGAGGGTCGAGAAAATACAAATCTGTTGCTCAAGCCACCCAGCCTGTGTTACTTCATTACGGCGTTCCCGGCAGCCTGGTAAAATAGTGAGCAGCCTTGTCGCTGGGAGGGCATCTGTGAATGGGAGCCCTGAGTACTCCTTTCTAGGGTGTCATCCACACTGACCCCTACGTAGAAATTCTGCATCTCCGTGCACAGAACCCCCTTTGAGATCAAAGAAGCTCTCAACTCAGTCCTTCTTTCCCCTTCTGCATCCCTCCTAGACTCATAGCATCCAGCATGTTCCCAACCAGAAGCCGGGGCCGTGAGCCCGTCCAGGCCAGGCCTCCCGACTTCGCCTGTGTTTGTCTGTCAAGCCAGCCTCCTCTCCTGAAAAGGACAAGTCAGAGCCATCTTTCAGGGGTTTTCTTCCCCTGACAGAAATCAGCAGGGTTAGAATAAACTGCATAAGTTATCAGCTCCTCAGGAAAGAACATGAAAAAGGCCCTTCTATCACTTAATGAAAAATAGCTTCTTTTTTGGACAGAACTTCATAGGCCTGCAATCAAGCTATGGCTCCCCTCTCCCTTCCCTGACGTGCCATGCAGGCAAAGCAAGTCGGCATCTATTAATAATATTTTCTCCTGCTCCTTTCATTTTTCTGCATGTCCTACCACTGTCAGGCCCCGTGATGGAGCGGAGCCTTTATCTCGTCCGAGTCTGGCCTGTCAGGGTGATAAACAATTCTAACAAGAATCAGAATAAAGATCTTCCCAGTAGACTCTGCAGAGAGATAGAGGCTTTTCTCATTTTCTGGACGGAAAAAAAAAAATTTAATCTAGCGGCTCCGGCTTTTTTCAAGCGTCACATTCAAAGAGATGCAAATTTGTCAGAGCCGAGACCCCAGCTGACTCTGAGCACTGCATGAATGTCAAAGGGGGGAGGCAGTGTCTTTGACATGGCTGCCTTTTTTGGGGTGGGGGGAGCTCTCTGCCGAATGTTAAAAAAAAATAAGGTTTCGCTTTGTAGTGCATGTTTCAACAATTTTCATAAGTTTTCTTCTGAAATAAAAAACTGCCATCGGGAAGGAAAAGAGAGGAGGAAAGGGACAGATGGAGGTTTGGGGTGAAGGAGGAAAGAGCCCCAGAGAAACGGCTCCATTGAGATGTCAGGTTGGACTGAAATGCACAGTAGCTGAGGTCTGCGGAGATGGTGGGTGGGGGCCATGGAATGAATGAATGAACAGATGAACGAACGCAGGCATCACACAGCTATGAAGCTCAGCCTTTTGTTAGGTTTGCCTATTTCCCTAAGTTCGTGGAAACCATCCACACCTCTTTCTGGGTATTTCTTCCAATTTACCAGTAACATGAAGGCATCCGCATGTTTTCTTCTGCTGCTCTGTTGGTTGCCTGGATTCAGAGGCAACAAGAAATCCAGCTGGGAAGGGTCAGGCAGATGAAGCAGAAGACCAAGCAGGACAGAAAGGAAGACCGTGGTGGTGGTGGGCCAGGGAGGTCTGGGTGGGGTTGCTGGGTTCTTTGGGGATGTACAGGATCATATACTCACCACTCAACCCCACGTCCTTTGTGGGGTCAGAAGCCCCGCTGAGCTGGCCTGGGCCTGATGTGGCGCATGAAGTGTCCTGCCAGCCCGTTTTGTGGAGCTGGGCTGCACTGTCTCCTTGGGCCTGCCTTCAGCCTGCATCCTCAGCTTGCCCAGACACGCGGTCAGTGGGGCATTCCTGTCTTCTCCAACACCGCCAAGGCATTCTGAGTGAAGAGCACCGGGCGGCCACATCCCCATGGCCTCTCTTCCTCTTCATCACTGATAAACCATGCTGGCTGCTGCCTGGCCTCTATGTCCTGACCGCCTCCCTTGGTCCCTCACTCAGCACCAACATGTGACTCATTCCTCCTTGCACCACGACCACAAAGTGCGTAGCCCACTTGAACCAACGGTCAAGGTTAACAGAAGGTTAAGGACAGTGTAAGGAGGAGGCAGTGGTTTAAGAGGCAATGGTGTGAAATCAAATCTTAACCATCACTTGAGCGATGACCTTCTCACACTCTATCTGATGCTTCTGAATCCTGGCAGGTTCTCTGAGAACCTGGGGCCCTAGTGTTTGTCTCCTTCAATAGACAGGGGATGTATCAAAGTGCCTGATTTTCATTAGGCATAAAAATTCAAATTGTCTTCTCAACCTTTTGAACTCCCCCATCTGGTCTACACCGTATCATCCTTCTGGAATTGGCCTGTTAGATAATAAGTTATATCTGTATTGGCATGCCCTATATACCCTTCCCTTCCCTTATCCTTGCTCTCAGTGCCCAGAAATGTAACGAGAAGTAGGTGCCTGTATGCATATATGGTGTGGTTGGTTGGCTAGAGTAAGGATCAGTTAATATGTGGGACAGAGTTTGCATATTGAAAGAAGGGTTCTTGAGGCCCTTTTAGTAGAGCAGCATACTATGAAATGCAGGTCTTCTCATCTCCCCAGAAGCATTTGGGTTTTTGTCTTGTTTCATTTTGTTTTTTAAGTAAGTTCCACACCCAACGTGAGGCTTGAACTCATGACCCTGAAATCAAAAGCCCCATGCTCTACTGAGTGAGCCAGTTAGATGCCCCTGCCCGGACACATTTGGCACTCCTCTTTTTGTCATGTTGTCTTCCCTGATGTCAGCCCATCCTGGAGCCAGTGACTTAAGCTGCCACAAGAAGCATTAGTTCAAGATCCAGGCAATGGCCTCCTTCCATCTGGGTGACTGCAGTGATGAGCAGTCTTGGGGGGCATCCTTGTGTTCACATTTCCTCCCTGAGATTCCCGGGGCACTGGACTGCTGCCATCTTGCTAAGACTTGTTTATTAGCTAATTAGGAGAAAGAAGTCTTGACCACCTTAAATGACTCCAATCCAGAGAAAGGGCTCTCCCGGGATATGTAGAGCTCTGGAAGAGAAAGTGGGCTAAAGTTCATAGAATAGCCAGTAGACACAGTGGGTTCATGTGCCATTCTAAAGTGCTGGTGGGCCCAGGAGGCAGGGGTCCCGGACACCTTCTCTGCTCTTGAGACTGTTTAAAAAGGGAAAATTTTCCCCCTTAGGGTTCACGGGACTTTTTGACCAGTGACAGTTTTGATGAGTCAGGACTAGCCCTCTACCAGGAGATGAGTCATTGCAGGGTACTTCTCAACCTGGTGGGCATGAGCTGGCGGAAGGATGAAGAGGAGTAATCTGGGGCCACTCATTTAATTCAACATACATGAGGCAGACTAGCACAGAGCTGAGCTCAGAAGTCTGGATTTACAAACTGTGGTTCAAAATCTCTTGCTGCCATTAAACAGGTATCCTTGGGGAAAACATGCTGATTCTTTCTTTCTTCATCCCCTGTAAAAAATAAGCAAACAACTAAAACAGCAATAACAAAACAGTAATAATCCCTGCCCCATCATCTTGAGGATTTCTGAGTCAAATAAGACATGAAATGTGCTTCTCAACCTGTGAAGTAGAATGCCAATGCCATGTGCTTCTTTTTACTGACTTTTTTCCTTTTTGTCATTCTACTATTTTCACCTCAACAGCTCAACTAAATGCCAGCACCACCATGAAGCTTCTTCTCATATTAGAGAGGTAACTTTGATTTCTTTCTCTGATCCAGTCCAAGAATATATGTTTTTCTGTATCTTTACCAAATGTTTGTACATTCTCATTGTCTTCCTTGAGTTGCGTCTGTAATTACCTCTCTTCACAGACTTATGCTTCTCTAAGACTCAGGTGTCTCACTTTTCCCCATGGAGTCTCCCATAGAGGAGGGACTCCAAAACAATCTGTGGTTAAGATTTATTCAAACTTGCATGAGCAGATGATAAAAGCCATTAGATGCAAACCCAGAAACCATATAGTACAGCTCCCTAACCATTTCTTTGTGTGACCCTGTGGTCTAGGAGAAAGACAACCTTAATATTTTATTGACTGTGTACTTAGATGAAAACTATTCTATGTTTAACTTGAATAGTCTTGTTAGTGTTAACATAGCATTGAGTTGGGTATTGTTCATGTTTTTATACAGAAAAAAATAATAGCATGCTTTAAAATATTTGATTAAATTTGAGCAAAAGTATCTTTTGTCAGTCTTTCAGATGGCAAAATAATCATTCATTCAATCAATGAATATTTACTTTAGGCCTACTTCATACCAGACACTGGATTCATCATAAAGAATAAAACTGGTGAACAAGATAATTTGGTGTGTCTACCTTCAGTATGTTTGTAGCCCTAGTAGGGGTAGGAAATGAAAAAAAAATATGAACAAAAAATCAATAAAATGACCCCAAGTTGTAATAAGTTCTTTAAAAAGTGGAGTTCTTTGGCAGAGTTGGAAGGAGGGAAGGAAGGAGTACAGAGAAACCCTCTCTGAACAGATAATTAAGCTTAACTTAAAAAGTTAAGAAGGAGTCAGGCAACAAATAGAAGGAAAACATCAAGGCAGAGGGACTGGCACATGGGAAGACCTCCAAGTGTGAAAAAGCTGAAGCAAATCCAGAGCCCAGCACACAGATTAATGGAGCTGCAAAGTAGTAGTAGATGACAAGGGAATGATATGAGGTGAGTTTGCAGAAGTGTCCATGCACCACCTTTCACAAGGAACTTATGGGCCATTCATGTAAATAATCTTAGCCCAAGTGCATGGAAAGACACCACTGGTGTTTATCAAGGACTGACATGGTCTCATGATATTTCAAGGTCATTCTTGCCATGGTGAGGAAAATGGCCTGAAGAGTCTAAGAGGAAGTCTGGAGTCTATGGTGGTCATCTGGCCAGAAGATGATGGTACTCTTTCTGGACTACTTGTGGTTTCAAAGAAAATGAGGAGAAGTGGATGAAAGTGAGAGACATTTAGAACTTGTTGATGGACCGAATTTGAAAAATGAGAGAAATAGAGGAATTGCAACAACTCATAGATCTTCATCTAGGACAGTTGGATGATTGGCAGTGCATTTATTATGTTAAGGAAAATTAAAGAATGCTTTTTAGAGATGATGTTCCACTTTGATAAGTTATGGAGGGATAAGTTACCTGAATTATTTTCCTTGCTGTATTCTCAATGCCTAGAAGAATACCCAACACACATTAAGTGATGCGTAAGTATTTGTTGAATGGAAAAGAAGTTCTATGAGATTCCCAGTAAACATTTGTGCATGTGAGTCTAATGTTTAACTTAGAGATACAGGTCAGAGGTAAAAAGTGGAAATCCATGAGCATTCAGATGTAAATAAGTCATGAAGGGTGTAAGAAATCAAATAGGAAGAGACTGTACAAGTAGAAAAAGCTGATGACAGAGACCTAAGCTATAGGACTTTTTAAATAGAAGATAGAAGAAAAGGACTCAGAAGAAGCCAGAAGGACAGAAGCCAGGGTGACAGAGGAGGGGGACAGAAGCAAGTGACAATCAGGAAGTCAAGAGAGGAGAGTGTTAGTGATCAAACGTGTCCGCTGACTCAGAAATGAAGACAGAGCACTGTCCACCAAATGTAAATGCTTCAGTCAAACACTAGAATCAAGTGAACTCCTTTTGACTGGATATTCTTTTGGTTTTATGATATGCTGATTATTGCAAATGGTAAGAAGACTACTAATCCCTGAATTAAAACTCAGGAAGAGATTAATAATCCACAAAAAAACAAAACCTCAATTACGGTAATAATGATATTCCTCTCCAGTGTCCTGGGGTGATCCAGGGGAACCTGTCTGAGATCAAAAGCCAGGCACACCAAGGATCAAGTTGCAACCTGTCCACTTCCATGTGTATGTGCTGGGGTTAAAGCCTTAAAAAATTTCAACTCTTTGTTCACTAAACTTGAATGAGAAAAAATAATATCTCACTTGCTTATTCACAGAGCATTCACTAGAGTCAGAAAATCTAAAGTATGGGTAAGATTTTGAACCTGGGGAAATACATTGCAAACATTAAAGCCCATTTATAGTCTCAGGAAGCATCACATCCTTGTTCCCTTACTCACTCACTTGTCCAAAATTTAGAAGACCCCAACTTCAGGCAGACCATAAAACAAGAAATAAGGCACAGTAACTACCTTCACATAGTTCTTGATCTGGTGTATTTTCTTCATTTTGTTAACTCATACCCTAAAGGAAGCATCCTATATTTTTGGAAAATGTGTAGAGGGAAGTGGTGATACAGCACAAAGATAACACTGAATGTGAACTGAGATGATGTCCCATGCAGTTGAAATCAGTAGGATGTATAATTCACTAAGAACCTACCTTCAATAAAAATAAATGCCCCATCTGCTTTCACAAAGGACTTAGCATATACTTCTAGGCTGGCTCTTGGTTTTAGAGTTATTGCCCATTTCCAGCTAGAACATGATTGCTCCTGTGACAAGATCTGTGTCTTATTCAGAGTCTGCAGAGTGTTCTCTAAACATTTCCCGTATTGAATGGATTTTCCAAAGACAACAGATCTCGTTGCTAATTTTGTGGCTTCAAGCTGTGGGGGGAAAAGACATTTCTAAGTGTCCTTAGGATCTTGTTGAATCTTGCCAGGTGGAGGTCAAAAAAAGACCCACTGTAAGAACCCAGCAATCTTCTAAAGAATCTTGATTGTTATCGAAGAACAATTCCCCACGGGAGAAGCCCAGCAATGGAGAACGCCAGAGGGCATTTGTCTTCTTGGTTCACCGTCTATTTACAGAGACAGTGACCCTCAGCTGCCATCCGGAATGGAGTGAGGGTATCATGTCTCAAACAGCCACTTAGAATCCTGTAATTAGCTGGGCTGTGACTCGAAGCACCTCAGCCTCAACCTCTCTCCGCCAGGGATTGGGAGGGGAGGGTCCCCAAGGACATCCTTCTGGAGGGTAAGAATGTGTCAGATGCGCCAGGTGTAAGAGGTCTAGAGGAGCCACTTCAGAAGACGAGGAGCCTGGGGGCCCTCAGACCAGGTCTACGGCATTGGCTCTTATTTAGGAAATTGCTTCCAAAGTACATGTGGCGTAAAGAGAGGACAATCCAGGAGATCACAGTCATCAACCTTGGCCACCCCAGAAGCAGGGCATCATTAGATTCCCAAGAAAGGAATCAGGGAAGTTCTTACTCTTGGCAGAGAAACTCCTATCCAGAGCTCAACCCATCCCACTTCTGCCTTTAAGAGACATGTAGTTCTCCTGCTTTCTACCTTCAGGTATGCTCAGATCCATGGGTTCCCTCTCCCTGGCTCTACAGAAGCAAGGTCATGACTTCAGATCTCTGGTATGTATAAGAAACATCTGGTTCTCTAATATCAAAAAAAGTAGGTGCTTAGGTCTCAGCTCCAACAATCTGGAAGGAGTCCCTGACATCTGTAAGTTAAGTAATTCTGGCCCTGGGCCCTGGAAAACATTTTGATCAGATGGTAAGGAGCTTAAGAGCTCAAGTGCCAATGTGAGAGTACCTGAGTTTGAATCCCTATTCTGCTCATACTTGCTGGGTGACCTTGGGGAGCCATTTCAAGTCCCACACTTCAGTCTCCCTGTCCATAAAATGGGAATAATAGTAGTGTCTGCTTCGTAATCTTTTTTGTGAATACTAAATATAATAGCCCTGCAAAGCATATAACCCAGTGTGTGGCATATAGTAAGTAGTAAATAAATGGTCCTCATTAATATTATAATAGAAAAAGTAAAAACAACAAAAATAGCGTCCTGTCTTGAGAGTCTCCCACCACAGTTCTGTAATGCTTGACTCAGAGCATTATCTTTAACATGGCTGACATCAGGAGAAATGGTCTGGCCTCCCAGGGGACCCATCACCTGGGGCAGTGCCATGGTGGTGATAATGTGCATTTGGTGGCATTGTGCTATTTGCAGTAACATCGCCAGCATCCTTTAATCCACTGCAGGGTAAATGCTAAGAATCAAATGAATTTCCAGTCTCTACAGGGTACCAAAAAAAAAAAAAAAAAAGCCAAAGAATCTCCTTGTCACCAAAACCAACTTACTCAAGGCATTTGATGACGTAGCGTGGGTGTCGTTATTCATTCAACAAGGATACATGGGCCTCTCTGATGTACTCAGCTCTGTGTACCAAGAGCCAGGATATAGAGCAGGTGGCCGTGAACGGCATGAAGGAAGAGGAGTTTTCTGTTCTGTGCATTATTGTGGAGTTTCCTGGTGGCGGATGGGGGACAGGACAGGTCAAGGACCAAGAATTCAGCTGTATTCTGAATACAGAATTCTTCTGTATGTGATTTTGTGAAATGTCGCCTCATGGCCCTGACAGAAGAAAACGCCGGTGTTCTGTTAGTTGTGTATGAGGAAAAGACTTTCGTTCTGTTTTTTTTAAGTTTGTGGCGTCAGGAAGAAAAGTAAAATGGTGATTCTGGGCTCTTTAAAGAACTTGTGTGATGGGTTCAAGATGGCAGGCTAAACTGCTACTTTACTGCTCACGAAAATACCTCATAAATGCCAGAGAATATATTTCAAACAAGGCAAAAAAAAAAACAAAAAACCAGAATGAATCCACAAAAACAAGCGATAATGCTATTAGTAGACTAGAGACATTAAGGAATCTCTAACAGATTAAAGACAGATACAGAGAGTAAAACACTGTATACACACATACATTTGCACATAAGCACTTCAGATGAACTCCAGGTTAGAGTCAGAGGAGAAGGGAAGGGTGGAAATTCCAGAGCAAAAATATAATGCTCCAGGCAGAAGAGATGAGCATGGGTGAAGTCCTGGAGGGAGCAAGGCCAGGTGTCTTGGTGTCTTGGGAAAAATAATGAGGTGTCTAAGTTGATTGGTGTATTGGACACTCCAAAATGTTTTGATTGAGTCATATTCTGTATCCCTGATGTGGCAGTCACAGTCCTATACACACTATTCCCAGGACCCCTTTCCTACCTGATTCATCAGTTTATCTCCTCAACTACCCTTGGTGTCCCAAAGGCACTAGCCCACTGGTCATTTCCAGGAAAATGTTCTGGACCCCTGCTGTGCCTTCATCAGGATGACATTCCCCTACCTCTCTCTTTGAAAGGCTCTTCCATCAAGTTCCATCCAAATGCCACCCCTTCCAGAAGCCAGTTTCAGTGGGACTCATCCTTTCTTCATACCAGCCTAGCACTTTGTACATCCATGTAACCGCTGTTGAGGTCTGCTAGCTGCATCATTTCCTTGCCTATGTCTTTATTCACCCAGGACGCTGTGAACATCTTGAAAAGAGGTACTGAGTCTCTCTCACCACTTTGCACATGATAGGGGCACATACCACAATGTCTAAAATGTAGTAGCTACGTGGTAAGTAAATGCATAAATGTTAAATAGACTACGCATGCCATGCTTTTGGAATGTGTACGTTGGAGATTTGTCAAGAAAGACCTTGAAAGCCAGAAAGAGAAGTGTTGGATGAATTTAACAGGCAAGGGGGAACCATGGCAGGTCAGGGTGATGTTTGATAAATCGAAGAGTTGTCAAGTTAGAAACAGTAGAACCTAAAATAGATGTCATGTGAAAATCTACCCGCATGGTGAATTTCTGGTAAGGAGGATGTTTCAAGAGGTGGGCCAAAGTTAAGTATTTGTTCCCAAATAAAACAGAAAGGGGGAAAAAAAAGCCCAACCTGGCAAATAGAAATACACAATATAGCAAAGCTGGCAAGAAATGAAACTAGAAACATGGCTGTTTTGACAGCGGCATGTAAAGCCAAGTTCAGAAACAAAGTATTTTTATAATATGGCCCTTGTTAGGTACTCAGTTTTAATTAAGTAGGGAGACAAAGTACAATACCAACATGTTAAAGGTAGGCACGCCGTGGAAAAGGCATCTGATCTGGAGCTGGGCTTGTTTATGGAATTCTTGTCAATATAATTGTCATCTTAGCACTCTGTTTATTTTTAAACCCAGGCTTTGTTTTGCATTATCTCCAAGAAAAGCATTCATTTCCAACCAAGTTTTGAGGCAAAACGTTCATTCAAAATTCTAAATATATCAGGCACATTAAATTTTTTCTGAGAATTTGCACAACTGAAGACCTCAAGGGATAGTTTATAAGGAAAGGAGCAGTCCAAAAAGAATGATCAAAATGGCCCATGTATGCAGAGGGTGTCCCATAAGATGAAACCCCAGGGAAGGCTGGGGCTGGGATTGCCTTTGTCGGAGTGATTTTTGGAGAGGTGGCATCTTCTAAAGAAAGCAGATGTGAGTCCCACCCCTGACTCTGCTCCCCTCAGTGTGATCTTGGGAAAACCACTTCACATCCCTGAGGGATGACATGGTTGATCACATCTCCACCATGGATATAATAATCCTTCACCTGCCAAGGTCCCAGCACTGTTCTGAGGAGGAGCATAGAAATGTGTATGGGGAAGTTCAGGAGACCATGAAGAGATGGGATATTTGTCCTTCTGGGTCGCAAGTGACCTCAGTCTTCAAAGGCACTGCGGTCCTCCTCTGCAGATGATGTGCCTGAACCCCAAGGAGGTCCCAGGTCTGGTTCAGGGATGCATGGGAGGTAGATGTCAGAGAAGAGAGAGGGTCCCCTCACTCCTTTCTTTTGATGTACTTTGTGATGCTGTCCCTACTTCCGCCTTCTCCCTCTGCAGTGAACCCAAGGGGTCAGCATGAAGGAGAGGAAATCACTTTGAGGACCACTAGCACATACTACCCTTTCTATGATGGGATTTTATGTCACTTGTTTAAGAAAAAAAATCCCAGGGGCTCCTGGGTGGCTCAGTGGGTTAAAGCCTTTGCCTTCGGCTCAGGTCATGATCTCAGGGTCCTGGGATCAAGCCCCACATCGGGCTCTCTGCTCAGCAGGGAGCCTGCTTCCCCTCTCTCTCCCTCTCTGCCTGCCTCTCTGCCTACTTGTGATCTCTGTCTGTCAAATAAATAAATAAAATCTTTTTAAAAAAGAATAAATAAATGAATGAATAAATAAATAATACTCAAAATTGTCCTACAGCTTTGCTGGGAGATCAGATGTATAGAAGATGATACGCTTCATGTCTCTGAAAAGGTCTAGTCTTACCAGTTGTGAAAGCAGAGACGCAGGGATACTGTCTTTGCTCCTTGTTCCCTCTTTTCTTCCTTCCCTTCCTCCTTCCATCCTCCCATCCCTTCTTCCATTTCCTCTAGTCTACAGGTCCTCACTGGATACCCTTCAGGGGCCCACCAGGTTCTGCGATGCTGTGAGTCTCCACAATCACTTCTTTGTTGGCTCTCCAGAAGCCCCTCAGCTCCTGAGTCTGGATTTCCTCTCACCTCCAGCCCTGCCCTTCATACTGCCAAGCTCCACATGACACGATCTATACTTCTTAGGTGTTTTTTCACCCCAAGACTTTGTTGGTCTCCCCCTTCCCGATCTGATCTAAATCCTATATCTCAAGAGAAATGGTACCTGGGAAAGGGTCTTTGTCTTAGGAGGCCCCAATCAAAAGTCCCTTCCCTTTGGCTTCATGGACGCCGATGGCTTACAGACAAGAGAATGGTCTTTAAACTCAGATCAAATTTCTGTTTGGTCACTTCCTAGTTGTGCTATTGGAACAAGGTGGATGATCCTTCCAAACCTCAGAGACATCTTCGCGGAGATCTGATGACCGAGCAGGGTGGCTATACCCATTAGAGTTCCTAGAAAATAAAGCAAATGGCGAGTGACCTCAGTAAGAAGAACAACAGGGAAAGGGGAAGCAAGAGAGTGATCAGTGCAGCTGCACATTAGCAGCAGCAGAAGCCGAGGAAGCAGTCCCAGCAGCACAGAGGGCAGAGCAGGGAGACATCTGGGGACAAGCATGGGGGACAATGCGTTACATAAGCAACTCGGAGCCAGTCTCATCTCAGACACTTCACTTGTGAAATGCGTGACCGCAGCAAGTCCTGAACATCGAGGTGCCTCAGATCCTCCTAACTCAGCCCCGGCCGCTGGTGCTGGCTGGGTGTGATGGCGGCCTGAAGAGGTGGGAGGCAAGCAGACAAGTCGAGAAGGGCCGTGCTCACCCCCTCCCCCACCGTGCTCTTCCTTAGGGATCGGTTGCCCTTGTGTCTTTTCATCCTTTCCTCTCTTCCAAGAACTTTGTTCATAATGCACAGTCTGCACTGGAATCTGACCCCCAGCTTCCCCCAAGACCGTTGGCTGATACATGAGGGGCTAATCCAAAATGCAAGAGAAAGTGGTACAGAGCACACATTGTCTTCCCGAGCACAGCGTGGCCTGGGAGTCCTGGGTGGCGGTAATGGGGAAGGTGTTAGGGAAAAAGAATTAAGAGTGTTTGATTCATCACACATTCTGCTACCCAGACAGACCTCTTCAGAAGAGCAAAGTGGGGGCTCCTCACAGACACTGGGCGAGCTCCACCAGACCCACACATTTATGTGCGGCAGAAACACAGAACCCACTAAGCTCAGATGAGGTGCTCCTCTGACGGAGCAGGAAGGAATGTTTAAACCCCAAGTGCTTCGAGCTATTGGGTTTTCCTAGTATCACCAGTGCGGTTATGAGCAGCGTTATGTTTTATTTTCAAACTCGGCATGCGTTAGAGAATTTCTCTTACTTAGTAACAGCTCTGCCTCTCTTGGGAAGTGCATCGCAATTAAACTTCATGAGAAGTTTTATGTGGTTTTGATACACATCCCCCTTCTGAATGCCCCACTAAATGAATTTCTAAATCTGCAGTCGGCACCCATTAACTCAGAATGTGGGAAAGAGCTGTCTATGATTAACAGCTTGCGTAACGGCGTGCATTAACGGGCACTGCATTTTACAATACCTCAATTAATTACAGATCGGTAGGTTTAGAAGGGGAAGAGATCTCATGGGTCATCTACTTCACTACTCCCTCCCCACTCAGGAATTAGGAAACCAACACCCAGAGAGGGTGAGGAACAAAAGGCTGAACCAGCATGACATAAGTCATCAGGAGCAGAGACCAGACAGAACCCAGACCTAAATGCCAGACCAACCACCTGCATGGAAGATGAGACAGGAAACCTTCCCTAGAATATCCCAGCTGGATTCTCCTTTCCTCTTGGAGCTCTGCCCTGCTTGGAACCTGATGCAATCCTGTCTGACACAGAATGTCTATCACCCCATAGCCCCCTTGAGGGTGAGATTCAGAGTTTGTTTTATAACACAATCCTCATATCTGACATTTTCGGCATTACCCATGGGCATTGGCTGATGTCAATGACTGCCCCCGGACACATGATGGACTTGTGGCTTTGTCTCCATGCCCAACTCTCTGATTTTCTAGATATTCCCCGAGGCTCTAGAGTCCTATGGTAAGAGAGTTGATTGGATATAATCCTGTGTTTTGAGTTTAATTTATCCTTAGACAGCTGGACCCTCCCAGGCAGATGGGCCTTCCTTAGACCAAATTCCCCATACCTCTTGTAGACTCTGTTGGATTGCAACTGCACAGCCTCTAGAGTTGGGACATTTCCTACCAACTCCTTTTCTGTCTTTTGCTGTTTTCCTGTCTCTCTCCATGGAGCAGAGCTGCACTGTACCATCATATCTCAAGCCCCTACCCACCCAAGTTATGACATCAACACTTAATTATGTGAATAATGCCTGAAAGAGTCTTACAATTCATAATTGATTTTGGAAATCTACCTGAGAGTTGACGGTAGACTCAATGCTGTGTGTCCATCCATCATATCATTTCTTCTTTCTATACACATTAATCCTTCCCAGTCTTCTTTGTAGTTACGCTGGTAGCCTGCAATTAACTGTGGATAATGACAGGTATCTCTTCCAAATAAGACTGTTAAGATCCTGGATGAATGCTATTCCCCTTTCTCAGAGCCCTTGGAAGTCAACTGTGGAGAGGTTGGGATCCCCAGATGGAAATATGCTTATCCCCCGAGTCACTAGGGGAGAGAGCCCCTGCCAGCCCTCATCACATTTTGCACAAGGAAGAAATATGCTTCTGCTGTGCTAAGCCACTCAGATAACAGACTTCATTTGTTATCCCGACATGGCCTGCCTCATCCTAACACACAGCATGGCCTCTGCCTGCCCCCTAAGTGATGTTTTTCCTCATGTTCCATTCCTAGTTTCCTCATCATCACACTCTTCCCGGATGTTCCTATGGACTCCCCCATCCTCAACCCTATTGTGTGCAGGAAGCACGTGAATCTGGTTCAGGTTCTGCTTTTGAACTTCAAGACACTGACATCTAACAATCAGGGCATCTACTAGGAAACTAAGTCAACTTGTCCAAAACTAAACAGAACATCTTCCAGTCTTCCATTCTTTCTTGATATTTTAAACTAATGTTTTTACCTATTGTGTAGGCAAAAACCTGAACATGCTATTCTTTTTTTCCTGTCTCCCCCAAGTCACCAAACTCTGCAGGTTCCACCTCTGCCATAATCCTTGAAACCTGTTCCTGCCCATTTCCCCTGTCTTTTCATCTTTATTTCTTTCATTGTCTCTTGCTTGACTTCCAATAACAGCCTCTCCTCTGGTTTTCCTTACCCTAGCCTTGTCCATTCCTGGGCATGCTCACACCACATGCTACAGTGGACAGAGCTCATCCATTCCCTACCAAAAGTCCTGCAGCCACTCTCATGACCCCCCACCCCTTATCCTTAACTGCTGGGCAGAATTGTCAAGGCACTTCAAGGCTGGATCTCAGTACAGCAAGGAGTGCCAGGGTGCCTCCTCTAGAATCAGACCCTCTGCTGTCCAGTTAAATTTCATCTGGGAAAGCCACGGGTCCTCTCTGACAACACTGTCCTCATGTACCAAAGAGAATAAAGAATATTTTTTATTGGGTTGTCATGCTGATTGAATCAACCTTTCATAGTTACATAATTACTATTCAAAACATGATAGTTATTATTGTTAGTAATAATGAAAAGGATGACTATATTACTATATATTGGCCAAAACTGATGTGTCAGAAACTGTGGGAACCCCTGTTTGCACCAATGGCATCTCATTTAATTTCTCTAA
Organism: Meles meles; assembly: GCF_922984935.1. Classification (NCBI taxonomy): domain Eukaryota; kingdom Metazoa; phylum Chordata; class Mammalia; order Carnivora; family Mustelidae; genus Meles; species Meles meles. The sequence goes on along the minus strand of NC_060071.1, from coordinate 144,317,745 downwards.
CACCCCCATTTGGCTTAAATGCACAGAGCAGAGCAATTTGTTCAAGAAAACACTGGTAGTAAGTTGCAGAAATGAGATTCAAACACACGTCTATCCGATAAGACATTTGGTGCTCTTTCAACTCCACCATCAAGTATGGACCAAAGAGCAAAATATGATACCACTGGATGTCCAGAAATAGGGAAATGGATTAAATATAATAGGTCATTTATATAATGTTTAGTATAGGGTTGCTATGTCACACATCTCTGGATGACATATTTGCATAGAACACATTGTAAATTTATGGCAAATAATGCTTCCTTGGTATATTATGCAACCACTAGAAATTATATAGGGACATATATGTAATTACAATTATATATAATATATATGTAATTGCTTTGTAACATTGAAAAATCTTGTATAATAGCATGGTGCTTAAGGGCACAGGACTCAAGAATCAGATTATTTTAGTAGGAGTCACAACCTTTGATCTGTACGGTTGTGTGACCTTGGGAAAATTACTTAGCATCTATAAATAGGGAAATGATAGAACTGATCCGATTGGGTTGTTTTGAGGACCAAACAAGGCAATATATGCCTAGTTTTTAGGAAGTTCCACTTCGGTTTTGCTCAAATGTTATCCTCCTCATCATCATCATCACTATTACAAGTGATAAAAATCAGGAAACCAAATTGAACTTCTTTTATTTGTTAACCTATATGAAGCAACCCAGAGTCATAAATAACCATGGAAGAAACTAGGCTCAGTATTAGTGATGGGTCTGTGGCTTGTTTAATTAGGAATAATTTTTTTCTCTTGATCTCTGCATGTTTCAAATGTTAGATGATGAATGTGCCACTTTTATAAGAAAAAATAACATTCTGCGGCTTTAGACACGGATTCTGTCTTCTGACCTCACTGATTTTTTTTTTTTAAACAGGGTCCTCTTTGGTCATTAAACTCATTTAAAAGCTCTGAGCCATTTTTTGATCATCTGAAATATAGTGACAGGCACCAAAATCCATTCCTACATTCCAGGTTTGCAAAGAACATAAATTATTTCAGAAGTCATGTCAGGTAGAGTTTATTCCAAGGTTTGCCTGCACATTTTAATCAGAAAACACAGAAGGTCTATGCAGCTTAGGTTGAAATATCCCTTCACCTTGTCCTCAGAACCAGTCTGACTTATTGTTCGCCCGCTGATAGGACGGGCAGAAGTTACAGCGTGTATGATAGAGACAGCCTGGGCAGGAACTGAGGGAAACACATAAAGAAACATTTATTTAAAAAAAGTAAATCAACCATAAAGATCCTCCCAGCAGACCTGAGAGATGGAAGCCTCTCTCTCATTTTCTCCTTGGCAAAATTTAATCTATCGCTGGGGTTTTTCAAGCGTCATATTCAAAGAGATGCAAATCCGTCAGAGCTGAGACCCCAGCTGACTTTTAGCATCTTGTGAATGTCAACGGGGTTTAAAGGTTGGAGTGACTCACTCCATCCATCCCAACTAATTCAGACACATATGTTTTTATGCACGTGTGTGTATGCACACACTTGTGTGTGTGTGTGTGTGTGCGTGTGTGCCTGTTTGTATTCTTTTTTTGTAAGAAGAAAGACAAAAACAGAGCCCACATCTACCTATGTATTCAGCGCCTTCTTTGTGTGGATCCATTTGCAGCGTATCTGAAATTTGAAAGAAAAACAATACTGAGAAACAAAAGTGCGGTTGAGGAAACCATAGTTTATCACTGAACCAAGGCCTTGCAAAGGAATTTTTTTGTTTTGATTTGTTTTGAGCTTTTCTAAATAGCCATTATTTTGTCCATCACCTTCTTCCCAACCCACTTTGATGAACTGGTTGAAGGATAACGATTAACTCATGAGTGACCCCTTCCTCCTCGTGGTCCCCTGCACATAATTCCCTTAGGTTACAGAAGTCATGTATTTACAATTTAAAAATAGGTTTTAATTAGTATGTGGTACACAGACTTGGTTTATGGAGAGGGAAGCCCTGCATGGGGGTTGGCGAGACGGCACAGAAGTCAGCTTCCCTCCACTCTCACATAAATGAAGGATCCGTCTACTGATGGGGATTCTGTAAGGTGATGTCACAAGAGAAAAATGATGACAGGCTCCCTCTGCGTAACAAAGGCCCAGACTAAGTATTAGTAATTCAGAGCAGCTATTATGTATACAGAGTTTGAAAATCATTTTCCTTCCAACTCAACCAATATTTATTGAGTTACTACTAAGTTTTGAGCCCTGCGGATATAAATAAGACTTGGCCTCAGTGTCTGCCTTTCAGGAGAGTGGAGCTTAGTGGGGGAGCGCATCAGTCACCTACTGCCATAGTGCACTGCCGCACAAACAAAATCGCAGTCGCAGACAATAAGAAACGCTTATTTGCTTGCATGTCTTGGGAGCTCTGCCAATCTCCGCCGAACCCACTCACATTGCTCTAGTTTGGTTGGCTGGGCAGTTGAGGCTCCTGGGCTCTGCTCTATGTGTCTGTCACCCTCTGTCGGGTGAATCTTGCGGCAATGGCAGAAACACCAGGGGCAAGCAAGCCCAAGTACCTCAGTGCTTTGCCAACCTCCGCTTACATCAATTTGCTAACATTTCATTGGCCAGAAGCTAGATAGCTGAGTCCACGTTAGAAAGGAAGAAGGTCACAAAGGGAGATGGCAAAGGGCTTGGGCACCAGCGAGGCAGAAGCATAAGGCTGTTTTGCATTCTGCTTCACAGGAACTGATAAGATAAACATCACCATTTTATAAATACATATAATAGAAAAGCAGGTTCCTAAACCCTGGATTATCAAGGATAGAGAAATGCACACCGAGAGGTGCAGGAGGGGCTTTCCGCGAAGGATGGCGGTTAAACTGAACTGGAGGGAGAAGGAAGAGATCTTAAAGTGGACCAGGGAGACGGGTATCATAGACCGTGGTAAGACCACGTGCAGGTCTTAGACCAAGGCACCGAAGTGTGAAATGACCCCCACCAGCATGGCGGGAGCACATGGGAGTAAGGCAAAGGGGAGGTGGAAGGTGCTAGATGAGACTGAGAGATGACGTGAGTTCTGATTCTTGAAGACGGGGACACATGACACGCATATTTGCAGACCTTAGACTTCAAGTGTAGGTAACGAACCCCGGAGAATACAGGGATAAAATCTGCTTTACCAAAAGGTGTGTAGGCTCAGGAAAGGGCAAGGACACAAACGCAGGCGTCTTTCCTGTAACAGAAGTAGCAGAAAACAGAGACATGTGAAAATCTCAGCCCAGTCTCTCTTGACCCTGCTCAGAAGACATCCCCTAGGAAGAAGCCATTCTTGGAGCACAACGAGAAAGAGAGGAGTGTCTCTTTAAGAAAGTGGTCGGGGTGGTGTTTTGGTTGGGAAAGCCTGGAGACAGTGGCATGAGATTGATAAGGTGTGTACATGTTGGCTAAGAAAGCTATAGAAAGGCGAATGGAAGTGTTTGACAAGATGAAAGACTATTTAACACAGGAGACAGCTGCTTGACTGAAGAGATCTGTAACAGCACAGTCAGAAAAAGATACCTTCACGGCAAAAGCTACTACAAGCTCGGTCACGCTACTTTTGTCTGGCGTGACAGGCTCCACCTAACCGAGTCTGAAGGCAGGGTTTAGCGCCCAAGCTGGTGCTGCGTAACAGGTGGGCAGTATTAACTTTCTGTTGCTGCAAGCCCCCAACGCACATCTCCTGGGCCAAATACCAAGGTACCAGCAGGACTGTGTGTGTGTTCCCTTCCAGAGGCTCTAGAATACAGCCCATTTCCTTGTCTTTCCCAGCTTCTAGAAACTGTCCACACTCCTGGACTTGTGGATCTTTTCATCCATCTTTAGAGCGAGAAATGTGACCTTTATATGATCCTTATTCTGTAGTCACATATCCCTCTGACCTCAGTTGGCAAGAACTCTCCACTCCTAAGAATGCACATGATTAGACCAGATGCACCCTGATAACCCAGGATATTCCCATCTCAAGATCCCTAACTTAATCACATCTGCAGAGTAATTTTGCCATATAAGGAAGCATTCACAGGTGCCAGGGATTAGGACATGGACATCTTTGTGTATGGGGGGTGTATTTTCCCTCCACATGGTGAAAGCTCTCTTTAACACCACAGATCAGGAACATTTTGCAGTTAATCTATGGTGTCTATGTTGAATTGACCAAACACACAGCTAGGTACAAGATGATTTGTGGTCAAATAAGGAATGTTTCCATGATTGACAACCCAAATGCTAGTAATAATGCAAATGTCATTTGCTCAAAGGATCCTTCCCTGATTAGACAAGTTAGGATTACCCTAGTAGGTGCCCTACACAATTGCCTGTTCTTTCCTTCTTTGTTTTGCTCATATTACATTTCAGATGCCTCACACAGAGACTGGCACGTCATTGGTTGTTGACAAATATCTTTTGGATGCATAAGTATGCCATTAATAAATGACCTACCTCAGTCTATACACTGTGCTTGTCACTTGGCAGATATCATGTCTAATATTCCTCTTGAACTTTAAGATCAATATCATTATTCCCAATTCACGGTGGAGGAAACTGAGGCTTAGGTCAGAAGAACCCAAATTCTTTTCCCAAATCCCAGAACTAATGAACAATAAAATTGAGGTTCCGTATAGGTCTGTGGGACCCCGAAGTCCATTCTCTTTCCCATGGTAGCTTTTGCAAATGGACCATGACCACAAATCCACCCAGTGTGGCTAACAAAAGATCTTGCCCATTATCTAGTAAATTCCCATGTCTTCACTACCCAGGTCATAATATAGTAAAATGTCAACCACAGCATCAAGAGTAATAGCTAAACATACATAATGTTTACCTTGAGTCTGAGCTTCTGTGAGTGAATGTCTAATCTGCATTAACTCATTTAATCCCCCAACAACACTGGGCAGTGCTCCTAAAAGAGGAAACACAGAGGTTTAGTCCCTTGCCCAAGGGCACACAGCTAGCAGAACATGAAGCCCAGGAGCTCTGGAGTCTGCGGGCCTCCCCCCTGGGCTTGATACTACCTGTTAAATTGCCAGAGACCCCATTCTGGTAACCTGGTTCTTCAGTCTGGATTCACAGTGTTTGGAGAAACCCATCACATGATTCACCCTAGTACTCAAAAAACATGTGCAAAACAAAGGGAAGAAAGTCAAGGACACCAACATTTTTATCTGAATGGGATCTAAGCTATTTAGTTCGTCCCTTTATTTTGTACCCGAGGACTCAGACTTGCTCAGAGAAGGGATGCAATTCCCAAGGTTTGCAAAGGAAGCTGGCCCAGTCTCCTTTATCCCCCAAAGCGCCTTGCTCAAGAAGTGATTGGCCTCCATGTTATAATGGTGGATCCTTCACCTGCTCCCTCCCAAGGGCAGAGGGTCACCCTAGATCCATGTCAATATCATCAACTAGCCCCTACAACAGGGTTGATACACCAGCAGCACTCAAGTTCTTAAGTTCTTTAAAGAATGAAGAGCCTGTAAGTCCTATTTCCAGAATATATTGCCAATCCATCTGCTGTCCCCTCCCCTGCCCAAACTACTGTCCTCTCTCTCCTAGACCTAGGCCTCAATTCCCGCGTGGTGCCGCTGCTTCTTTTCTTTTAAAAAGCACCTTGAAAAAGTCATTCCGAGTACATCATCGTTCTACTTAAACCATCCCATGGTTTCTTGTTATAGACGGCCATACTGAGCCCATAGGGCTGGACCCACCCCAGCCCCCGAGTTATGTGTCCACTCTCATTTCACACTATCCTCTTCCTCACTCTGTGTGCCCTGGACTTCTTCTCATTTCTTCTTCTTCTCCCCCTCCTCCTCCTCCTCCTCCTTCTTCTACTACTACTATTACTACTACTACTACTACTACTACTACTACTACTTCTCCTTCTCCTTCTCCTTCTCCTTCTTCTTCTCCTTCTTTTTCTTCTTCTTCTTCTTCTTCTTCTTCTTCTTCTTCTTCTTCTTCTTCTTCTTCTTCCTAAGACTTACTTATTTCTTTATTTCAGAGAGAGAGAGAGAGAAAGAGAGTGTGAAAGGGGGATGGAGGAGGAGCAGAGGGAGAGGATCTTCAAGCAGACTCCCCACAGAGCACAGAGTCCAACAAGGGGCTCCATCCCACAATCCATGAGATTGTGACGTGAGCTGAAACCAAGAGTCTGATGCTTAACTGACTGAGCCATCTGAGCCACCCAGGTATCCTGAACTTACTTTCTTCTTTTCTTTTCTTTTCTTTTTTACTTACTTTATTTAAATTCAAATAAGTAATATATGGTGTAGAGGTAGAGTTCAATGATTCATCAGTCTTAATGTAAAACCTAGTGCTCATTCCATCACAAGCCCTGCTTAATGCCTGTCACGGAGCTACCCCATCCCCTGACTCACCTCGCCTTCAACCCTCAGTTTGTTTCCTAGAGTTAATAGTTGTCTGATAGGTTGTCTCCATCTCTGATTTTGTCTTTTTTTGCTCTTCCCTCGCATCCCCTGTGATCCTCTGTTTTAGTTCTTAAATTCCACATATAAGTGAAACCACATGATAATTGTCTTTCTCTGATTGACTTATTTTGCTCAGCATAATACCTTCTAGTTCCATCCACATTGATGTAAGTGGTAAGATTTTATTCAAACTTATTTTCTTAAACACGACTCATTTTTTTCTACCTCAGGGCCTTTGCACCTGCATAGTCCCTCTGTCTGGAATATTCCTCTCCCTGATTTCCAAAGTTTACAACCTTCTCATTTTTCAGGTCTCCAATCAACTGTCACTTCTTCAGAGAGAGACCTTTCCTGAACATCATATGTTAGCAGTGGCCCCAATTCCATATTCTATTTCTCACAGTGTCACTCTTTGAAATGATCTTATTTATCCTTGGTTTGCTTGTGTACACTCTGTCTCTTGGACTAGAATACTGGGTCACAGAGAGCAGAAACCATGTATGTCTGTTTTCCTTGTCACTTCCACTAGTGTGGCATGGTGCTGTCCACTGGTCAGCAGCATTAGCCTGGCCTGAGAGCTTGTAAAGAATGTTGAGTCTCTGAGTCCCAGCTCTGCCAAATCTGCATTTTAGTATTACCCCTGGAGACTCAAATGCACTTGATAGTTTGGAAAGTTGTTTCTACCATCAGGCCTTCAAAACAGAGGAGTTCAACAGATGTATATTTTAAAAATGAATGAGTGAACGCTTTGGCACGGCATCTCAAAGATGTAGTGTTCCATGTCAATAAACGTGATGGCAGGTCTTCCAGGACGGCTGAAATTTAATTTATTTAATTAATAAAAGGGATTTCCCAAATGATGTACTTGCCCCTGTGGCTGATCACCATGTATGTTGAGAAACGGGCTACAGCATCTCGGAAGCGTCTGAAAATCTGGCAGACCCCTGCCGTGTCATACTTCAGCGGACAGCAGTGCCATTGCTCCACGAAACTCATTCCTTCTTCTGAGGAAAATTTAAAAATAATATACACTGTTCTCTTCGGTAATCATCTGAAGCTGAGTGGTATTCAATTACAGTCATGAAAAGAGTGTAACTATTTTTTTTTTAACACACGCATCAGAATAGAGTTCAAAATGAACAAAGTCCTTCAAATCACCCACCTTGGATTAATATTGAGCAGAAAAAGCTCAATAAAGTTGGATTTCTGCTATGACCATGACTGTGTAGAAGTATGGACAGAAAGAATGTGGAAAAGAACTTAGCTAAGGAAGACTGACCATTTGTTGCAGAAAAGAGACGGTAGTTGAATGCTTAATGCTTGGTTTTATGCTTTCCATTGTTTTCATAAAATGCTTCCCAATGAATAAATATAAGTGTGTTATTTGACAAAAAAGCAGTGATACAACGGATGCCTTGGGCAGTCATGCAAACTTCTGCCTGTTGGTGTGGGGGCAAACACAGCCTATGTGTTACCTGCCTGGGCTCAAGTTCCAATCTTTCCCTTCCCGCTGGAGGACTTGAACCCTCAGATGACTAGAGCTTTGTAGAATAAGGGTTAAAAAGTCCTCACATGCAGAGTTGTTTTATGAAAAGTTCAGAGCACGTAGTTGCTCTTTTCTACCTGTTTCTTTTTTGCAGACAAAAGAACTCAGAAGGTCAGTACACTGTATACAGAAGACTAACAAAAAACAAGAATGGCTTTGTGGCATTCAGGCATGCATTTGCAAAAGGAACCCGGCAGCTATCAGTAAAACTGGTGAAGCTGGAAGGTATTTCTAAGTTATATTAAAGACCAATAAATACCCCAAAATAGTTTATGCATTCAAACAGTTTCCGATACTCAGTAGAAGAAGAACAGTGCTTTGTTTTCCAGACTTATTAATTTATTTTACTTTGTTATTTTATTTTAGTTCCTTTTACTTTATCTGTTTGACTTTATCATTTTACTTTCACTTACTTGGTTTTAACTTACTTCCTTTCACAAGCACTTCTGTGCTGCATACCCCAAGCTGGACAGGGTTCTAAGTTCTTGACGAATACCAGTCCCTCCAACCTCCTAGGAATCCCGTAAGGAGGCACAGTTATAAGTCCCATTTCACAGATGAAGAAACTGAGGCACAGGGAAGTAAAATTGTCTATCAGATCCCACTTGCAATTGGCTCAGATGGCTTTAGGCACTGGAATTGCACAGCCTGATTCACCGGTTCACTCGAAGAATCTGGGCCAGTTTTTAGAAGTCCCACCGACCATGAGAAAGACGATGCATGCCACAGAGTCTCTCCCTGCGTGCAGCATCAGGCACTGCAGCATGAGAAAGTGAGAGTGAGCTGCTTTTCCGGCTCAGAGGATTGAGTGGAGGAAAAATAAAAAAGCTCCAAAGAGGACGAGTCGCTGAAAGGACCTCAATACAAGAAAAGGAGCACCCGAATGGCTCAGTTGGTTAAACGTCTGCCTTCAGCTCAGGTTGTGATCCTGGGGTCATGGAATCAAGCCCCACATCAGTCTCCTTATGGAGCCTGCTTTATCCTTTCCCTCTGCCTACTTCTCCCCCTGCTTGTCTTCTCTCCCTCTCTCTCTCTAGCAAATAAATAAATAAAATCTTTTTTTAAAAATAAGCTCAAGAAGATTTTCAGGTTCTAATACACCACTTAGACAACTGCACGCCAAGGCAGGCAGCTGAGCCTCACGGAGAAGGTCCCGAGCTGAGAGCCTGAGGAAGCTAGCTGTGGATTCTGGCTGATCTGTGGGCCAGCAGTGCGACTTTGCCCAAGCCATTTACACTGTCCGACCTTTGATTACTTCACTGTTAACCTTGGCAGAGTAAGCTTTCCTGTCCAGCAGGCTAAAGGAAACCAAATTAATAACAGCTCTGGACACACAGTAGGGGCACACCAAAAACGCTGGTTGAGTTCACAGAGCTGAGATGATCAATGCATGCACAAGGGATATATGAAAAGGAATTTGTTTTCCTGAAATTGTACTCTGCCAACAAATCGAAAAACACCACCAATCTGAGAAATGCACAGCATTCATGCTCTTGTGCTGTTTGGTCCTGAATTTTTTATCTCCCAAGAATAATGACCTCAGCCCTGGGCATTTCCAGGGGATTAATGACCAACGGAATTTAATGACCCTGGCTCCAGCCTAGAGCCATCCCACATTCCCTGGGTACTCATTAATCCCAGGTAGACCAGCCGCCTTTCTTCTCGCGGCAACAATCATGCCCAACTTCAGCCCTGCTGCAGGTGAAGGGGCCACTGGGACTCCACGCCCCTACTTCAGTCCCCAGCCTGATCCAAGCTCCAGCCACTGGCTCATTTATTTACAGGGGCAGCCAGACTGTAATTAAAATATGCTAAGGAATTCCCCTGTACCGTGGCAGCTGGACCCAATGATGAGATGCTTCCCATACGTGCCCTCGCCCCCGCCTCCCCTTCAACACACACATATTAAGTTTTAGGGAGGCAGCTCAGTATGGCCTCACATTTTATGTAGAAGGATTTCATGAGATTTTAATGAGTTTCTACCACTGGAAAAGAAAGCTCACAAAGGACCCATGCAAATTGCTTTGTCTTGTGCAGCAATCCTAGGATGATGACATGCTTCGATATTTAGTTTCTGTAAGGATGTATAGACATGCTGATGTATGCACACAGGCCCCTAAGCATTTCTGCTTGCAAAAGTGCAAGGTGAAAAGTACTGCAGATGCACCGTGTGGTCTGTGGTTGAAAACCCTGGGGCTGGATTTCCCTCAGCAGACATCTGCTGGCAGGACCACAGTCCGGCCTGTGTCCCCAGCACCAAGGCTCCGCCCACCATCATACTCAGTTTGCTCATCTGTCTCATGGGCAAACCAGAAGCCTCCAAAATTACGTCCCCCTTAATTCCTGTTCATCAGTTGACAAGCGGATCAAATGTCACCATCCTTCTTCCTGGGGATCGAACCAGAAGGAAAAGAAGTTTATGAAATGACCGGTGTATATAAGGGGCTCTCCTCCTCACACCAGGTCTCTGAGATCACCCTTTCTTCTGTATTTCTTGATGAGAAGACTAAATGCAGCAAGTGGCAGTGTGGAGAGAGGAACCCCGGGCACCACACTGCTCCATTTTGCCTGGAAGGCCAGGCCAAGGAAGGACCTCTGGACTCGACGTATAAGCCAAGAGGGCCATAGACTGGGGCAAGGCCGGCTGGTCTGGGTGACTTCATAAACCAAGACCTGAATGAAAATCCCAAGACCTGGGACAGGAGAGATGCCAGGAGAGATGAATCAGCACGGGAATCCCACTTAGCCTAAACTAAAGAAGTGCTCTTTTAAGAAATGCCTCTATTTCTTAATAGAAGCTCAGTGGCTCAGTGGGTTAAAGCCTCTGCCTTCGGCTCAGGTCATGATCTCAGGGTCCTGGGATCAAGCCCCGCATCGAGCTCTCTGCTCGGCAGGGAGCCTGCTTCCTCCTCTTTCTCTGTCTGCCCCTCTGCCTACTTGTGATCTCTCTCTCTGTCAAATAAATAAATAAATAAAATCTTTAAAAAATCTTTTAAAAAAAGGAAATGCCTCTATTTTAATATGTGCATGTGTATTTAGACACAGATCATGCACATATACATGTATATGTACGGTCTTAATAATATTAAATTACTCAGATGTCCGGTATTCAAAACCCCTCTCATTCAAAATCTGTGTACCAAGAGTGGCCAACTTCCCTATCAAACCATTTTTGCCGTTTTGTCCTTTTTTTTTCATTTCACAATGGGAGCAACATTTTGATTTAGACATAATATAGGTTCATCATAAAAAAATACATTCACATATTTCACAAATGGTTAAGGAATAAAGTGAAAGCCACCCAATAATCCATCAGCAAGTGCTCTGGACACAACTCTCTAAGGAAGGGAGGAAAAAGATTCGTAACTTCTGGATCTCTCGGTCCCCTTCCAATCACATCCCTGCACTCGTTAAAGCCTGACAGGGGTCAGGGACTCTGTTTTCCATCTCTGAATTTCCAGGGTCTGCTTAGGACCCAGCACACACCACCATAACTGCTACTGGATGAACAAAAGATTGTGTGATACAGGGAAGAAGCCAAACCCACGTGTTGTATTTATATTGGTTGGTCCCTCAGAGATGTGAATTTCTCAAGCCAAAAGTTAGGATGACCCTTTGAGTTGGATGGTATTAGCCACAGAGCAGGTAGCTTCTGGGTGTTCAATGGTAAAAAGAAGTCTTAAGGATATTGATAACACTGTAAGCACCCAATGTTACTGTATGTTGTACCTACACGACCTTATTTGACCTTCATGAGGACCGTGTGAGAAAGGTAGTACCAGCCCCATGTTTCAAATGGGTAGACAAAGGTTCAGAATGGGCAAGTTATTTCCTGGAGGTCAAACACCTAGAAAGCTCTAGACACGTGGGTTCCAGGACTAGATGTAGTAAAACTGACTCCTAGACTCTTCTCCGAGGTGCCCACCAAGTTGTCACAGTAATCAACACTGTCCTGCTCACCTCTCAATTTCTCCTTCTCTCACTCTCTCCAAACTCCAAAAATCCAGAGCTAATTCAATGTAAGTTCCTCTGAGCACTTTAAAACAGGCCCGTGTAGCTACTGACTTAAAATGAGGAGGAAAAAAAAAAAAAAGAAGAAGAAGAAGTCAGGAAAGAAGGTTTTTTTACCATTGAGGAAACTGAAGCACAGTGAGGGGCGTGACCCCTCCAATGTCACTCAGGGTACGCGCCTTTGATCTTTCCAATTCTTTCCAGCACCTCTCTCCGTCCCTGCTAAGCACCACTTGCTACGACCTTCCAGCTTCACCCATCCCAAAGGCCTCCACAGCCACAAATTATATATATTGTTTGGCTGAGTCCTTGGGTAAATTTAAGTCATTGTTTGAAACGCACGCCTTCTTCTGTTGTCTCTGCAAAAATTTTCGGTCGATTAAGCAACAATAACATGGATTATTCTATGGGTATCTCGGGATGCTTGCCTGGAATCCTGTATATGAATTCCATTGTAGTGTAGTCAATTAAACTCCATTGTCTATAAAAGTCACCTGTCTGACTTGGGGAAAAGTGGGTATGAATGCAAAAGACCCAACAACGTGTTCGAAGTGAGATCTAACCAAGTAATTTATACCACTCCGCTTGAAAGGAGAAAGAACAAGCAATATTTTGGGTGCCTGGAAGCTGTGTGGTGATTTTATGAGACCGTTCTGATCGCAAAGGTTTGCTGCTGGGGGAGGGAGGCGCCCCAAGTTTAACCGCCTCTGAAAACTAAGACAAGGAAGACAAAGAATACTTTTTTGTCATTCTTTGCGCAAATGAAAGAAACTTGTCATTCCAACTTCACAAGACGGTGCTCGAAGATGAAATGTTCAACTCCACTGGGACAGCCATTTTTTTTTTGCTGTTATTACAGAAGAAAATTATAACCATAAAAATGTCCAATTTAGAAAAAAAGGTGCCACTTTCGTGTCATTTGCATAAAAGCTGTTACACACAAATTGTTATAAAGACAAATGTGTAGTACTCTTGTTGAAAATTGCTTATATCTTGGGTACTTCGTCTCAAACGACATAAAGCCCTCTTCAAACTGAAATTCATTCTCAGGTAAATAAAGCTGAAAGCGAAATTTCACCTATTTGAAAGTACGTGAGTGGTTTTTCATGTTGTCTTAAACAGGTTCTGAGAGGCTGGCCCTCGCCCTCCTCCCACTGCCGGCGGCCGCCTCCCCTTGGCTGCACTCCCCCACCCCCCCCCGCCCCACACAGGGTCTGGTGATGCCCTCGGTGCTGATGCTGGCAAGGGGTCACATCCCCTGATATCCTGGAGGCCCAGCAGGTACAGGAAGGACAGGTGTTGGAGGGAAGGAGGTTTAAGTCGGGAAAGGGCTGCGGACGCCTATCTTCTCTGAAAATCAACAGTCAGAAGGCAAACCTTCCCCAGCTCACCTGCCACTCCGGTCCCGCACCTGCATGCGTTAACCATCACACTGGAACTTCTGTGATCACTTCAACTTACGCCGTTTTCAATTTTCAACGCTCCTCCTTCTGCCTGGAATTATCGGGCTAATCCTGAAAAATTTCAGCTTATCCCTCAAGAGTCATCTGCAGGGACTGATTTTTTTTCTCTTACTGCCCATTGTCAGTTGCTTCCTTCCTCCTCTGTCATTCCCATCCAGATATTAATATTTGTTCATTACTATTAACTGATTGATTAATACTAATTTATCACACTTACCACAACCCATGACGACTCCTATCCCTGCAGCCCTCCCACCTGGGGACAGAGCCTGTTTCTAGCCCATTTTATATTCCAGTCCCAAGGCCATGACCATCCCAGAGCAGCCACCAGAAACAGTTCTGTGGAACGAATGGATGACGGCTATCTGGTCATACAAGGCGCTGCCTTTTTAGTGAGTTTCCTGTTATGAAGCACTTCTGTGAAAATACCAATCTGATCGAACTTACTTTCATCAGGCAGTTTTAGCGCATTGTAAAAATACTGGTGTGTTGTTATGTCTTATTTTCTTTGTTTAAAAACTTTCCCGAGGAATTACTGACATAGGAAATGTACACATTCCATGTATAGCTTCTGATGAATTCGTACACATGCATGTACCGTCACGATCCCCTCACCTCCATGAAGATACTAAACATACCCATCACCCCCCAAAAGGTCCTTGTTTTCATGTCTGCGTGTGTGTTGAGACCACTAAACGTGAGATGTATCCTAAACATCGATCATACCTAAACATATTTTGAAGCTCAAAACAGCGTATTGTGACCTACAGACTCTCGGTTGTACGGCACATGGCTCCAACTTATTCACCTTGCTCAAGTAAAACTACAGCCATTGAAACTACAAGTCCATCTTGTCCCCCGTCCCCCTAGTCTCAGGCAATCACCATCCTGTTCTCTGCTTTTGTGGATCTGACTGTTACGGAATCATGCAGTATGTGTCCTCCTATCACTGGCTTCTTTCAGGCGGCGATAATGCCCTCTAGGGTCATCTGTGTTGCTGCTGATGATAGGATTCCCCCCTTTTTTTTAAGGTTGTTATATTCCATTGTATGTAGATGCCATATTTTTTCAGCTTTATTGAAGTGTAGCTGGTGTACAAAAATTACATAGAATTGAGGCATATGATTGTGTGAGTTTGGACATCGGCACTCGTGTGACCAACACAACAGAGGTAATAAACATACCCATCACCTCCGAAAGTTTCCTTGTGTCCCTTAGGGTGTGTGTGTGTGTGCCTGTGTGTGCCTGTGTGTGTGCACCAGAAACACTTTACATATCTATCCCCAACATAATTTTGGAGCTTTATTGTGGTATAGTTGACAAATCAGATTGCAGTATAGTACAAAGTGATGATTTGATATTTTGGTAAGTGTATACATTAAGAAATGATGCTCCCATCAAGTTAATTAACATATTCATTCCCTCTTTATTTATTTATTTATTTATTTATTTATTTATTTGTCTTGGTGAGAAATCTTAAGACCTACGCTTAACAAACTTCAAATACACAATGCAGTTTATTAACTATAATTAATATGCTCTAGGTTATGCTCTACCTTCCCAGAACTTACTCATCTCATAACCCAAAATTTGTATCATTGGACCAACCTCTCCTCCTTTCTCCCTCCCTCTAGGCCTTGGCAAAATAATAAAAAAAAAGAGAGAGACACTCTATCCAACTAAAAAAAAGTTCTGCATAGCAAAAACAAAACAAACAATGAATACTGGAACACTGAAAAGAAATTAAATTAAATCAAATTAAATTAAACAAGACAAGACAAAAAAGCAAAAAAAAGCAATAATAAAAAAAGGAATCAAATTTTAAAATCAAAAAATGCTTAGTGAATGGGAAAAATATATTTGCAAATCATATATCCCATGGGGGTTAATACTCAAAATAGAAAAGAAACTCATAATTCAACAGCAAAAATAATAATAAAAATCATAACCCAATTAAAATATAGACAAACAACCTGAATAGACATTTTTCCGAAGAAGACATCCGGCTGGCCACAGACGCATGAAAAGACGCTCAACACCACTCAGCATCAGGGAAATGCTCATCAAAACCACAATGAGATCTCACCCCACACTTGTTAGAAATGCTGTCATCAAAAAGACAAGAGACAAGTGTTGGCAACAGTGTGGAGAAAAGGGGACCCTCGTGCACATTTGGGGGAATTACCAGTTGGTGCAGCCACTGTTGAAACGGTGTCGACAGTCCTCAAAAAATTAAAAATAGAACCACCATATGATCCAGCAACCCCACTCCTGGGTACGTATCAGAAGGAAATGAAATCACTCTCTTGAAGAGATACCCGCACCCCCGCATTCACTGCACCATTATTCCCAAGAGCCAAGACATAGAAACAACCAAAGTGTCCATCAGTGGATGAATAAACAAAACGGGGTATGTGCATATACAAAATGGAATATTATTCAGCCATAAAAAAGAATTCTTATAAACAGAGAAACTGACTTTTAATGAGCACCTAGGATAGGCCAGGGATGCTGATACACATTTTATACAAAGAGCAACCTACAGGTACATATTGTATTGATTACTATAGAGAAGGTAACTGAAGCTCGGAAGGGGAGTTAACCCCATGACCCAGAGCTGAGAACTGGGAGATCTCAGCTCCCAGTCTCACAAACACTAATGAAAGCATGCCTCATAGTTATAGCAATTGAGTGCTGAGAAAGTGGGCTTTCTTCATCCCTCCTTTACTCTTTTCTCCCATCCTACAGGTTAGGATGATGTGGACAGCAAATATGAAATTAAAAAAAAAAAAAATCTTGACCTCAAGTCAGCATACCTGGTTTTGAATTCCAAATGTGATGTTTCCCAGCCCCGGAGATTTATTTCAGTCTCACTCTGACTCAACTTCCTCTTCTATACAATACCAACTGGGAAGCCACGTTCAGTGTGTGGCAGGAAAGAAAAAGCACCTGAAAGCACCTGGTCCATTCCACAGAAGTTAGAATAGCTACAATGAGCCTCGGGAAACAAGAAAGCATTGATCAGGAAAACAGGTAGGAAATTAAAAAAAAAAAAAAAAAAGGACAAGAAGATCAAGATGACTGAGAGAGTGGCTGGAACCTGATGAAGGTCACCAGGAACTGACAGGTGGATTGGGAGTGTGGATAAGACCAGGTCACAGATAACATAGGGAAGCTTCCATTCATGGGTACAGAATTTAAAATCTCCCAGAAATGGATGCACCGACGTCATTATTCTACTCACCCTTGCTTCTCAGATGATTTACTACTGTTTTCGCTGAGGAGAGGAGGCAAAACGAAGGCAGGACTAGCAACTGGAGGGTGGCAGAAGGTTGCTGAGTTTCCATTAGAAATGGGCGCAAGTTCTGCATTGGCAAGACGTTTCCAGAAAAAGCAATGACCAAGCCTCTGCACAGAGGGTAGGGAGGATGAGGAGGCAGAGGAGAGAACCTTCTAGATGTCCAAACAGAAGGAGCCACAGAAATGGATGAAAGCCCTTTGTTCCTCTGAACCATAGCAAGTATTTCCTGAGTCAAAATGTTCGTCTTCACATGTATATCATTTACATAGACTCAAATCAGTTTTTCCCTTGGGTAGAAGAGATTATTATAATACATAGTTTCCCAACTGGCCCAAGAGGTTGAAACATTTCAATCAGGAACATTCAAAGGCCAGACACATAGATTTTTCTACTGGGAAGTTATAAGTCCAAAAAAAAAAAAAAATCCATTTTTAGGTTATGAAAATATTCCATATCTATTTATTTTGGAAGTGAATGTTTAAAAAAACAGACATTTTGTTTGGGACTTTTAGGAGACATGAACATTTATAATTGCAAAAGGGGTGTTGAGGACAAGGACTTTTCAGCTAAAGCAGTAAGAATAAGTACTACTCAGACTTTATATTTTCAAAATGAAAAATAAAAGCCGGAATATTCAGCTTGGATATGCATGCAAATTTTCTGCCACATTTTTCAACTTCTGCTTTTTTTTTTCTGACAAAGTACCACCTGGGAAAAGCATTGCTTGAGCCACGCGGCTGATAGAGATGGTGAGAGACTTTGGACCAGGAAGGAGGAACACCATCGTCCTGCGGGGGGGTGGGGGGCATCTCCCCCTGCTACAAAAGGACTCACAGGTGCCCCGAGAAGAGAATATGATTATGTTAAAGGTCACGGGTCTCGATGAGATAAGAGCAAAGTGGCGGCCATCTAACCCTCGCTGAGCTGGATTTTGAGGCTATTTTGCTCAGGCCAGCTCCCCCAGGCTTGTCTAAATTAGGCATTCTTGGAGCCACTGCCGGTAAGTCAGAGAAGGAAACTGTTAAGACGAAGAGAATTACTTTGCTCTTTCAGAATGTCTCATGCAATCTAAAAATACTGTATATCTATCAAGATCTGTATACCCAGTCTCAGAATGTATGTGTAACAATAAGCAAGGATTTCGAGAGTATCAAGTTTCCCTTTGAGCAGTCTATACAGGTTGGGGGGTTAAGCGGGGTACACAGTAAAGAGCACCCCCTTTCTCCCCAATGTAATTTTGAAACCTACCGAGAAGCCCACCAGAGTCAGCAGGTAGAAGTCACATGACACCTGGTTACTGATCAAGCAGCTTATGGGGAAGGGGCTTGTAGCTGCCCGTGGATGGGCTTCCGGACACTTGTGTCCAGAATGGCATCGCCACAAGCACCCTATAAAACTAACAGCACCTAAAAATGAGCAGAACTCCCATTTGCTGGGCTGATAACTTCTAGGGGAAAAACAGAGATCTGAGTCAAGCATTCCAGGCCATTCCTTCCAAACGTCCCCATCAGAGAGTAAGGAAACGCCACAGAGGGGAGCAGGCGAAGAGCCCGGGACAGGCAAAGAATCCGCTCACCCGGGAGGAAATTTCAGGGGAGGCGGAGAGCTACCCGCCCAGCTCCAACAGCAGGTTAAAACTGGGGGACGGGTTTCACCCAAGCAGGGCTAGGACATGCCCCAGCTCCCAGCTTCCAGACAGGCTCCAGCTCCCTAGATGGCATAGTGTGGGCTTGGAGACCAAGTCCCTGGGCAAGCAGTGAGGAGATATGGGCACAATTACTCCAGAGAAAAGTTTCAAAAGCAGCCAACATGCTTCGAACATTTTTTTTTTTTCCTTTTTGCGGGGGCGAGGAAGCTGACTTGTTCTCTGGAATTCCAGATGGAAATCTCAGAGCAGTGGTAGAAGTTGCAGGAGACAGACTTCAGCTCAACACAAGGACAAACTTCCTAACAGTTGGGATTGCCCGACAAGCTGCCTCAGCAGGGAGTGAGGTGCTCGTCTCTAGAAGTGTCTTAGCAGAAGACACTGCGTCGTCTTTCTGGGACGCTGTGAAGGGGGTTTCCTGCTTGGTGGGCGGGAAGACCAGATGACTGGGAGGTTCTTCTGGGGGGCTGCATTTCTATGCTGACGCCCCCTCCTAAGACAGACCTGAAGCATTTTGGTGCTTCCTGTACTTTGAGACACTACCTGCCCAGCTCTTGGCGAGTCCGTGAAGTTCAGAAATGCCAGGGTCACTGTCCGTGGAGAAACACCTGCAGATTTCCGGGTAATGCAATCACCTTTACGTCTCTTTGCCAAACGCTTTTTATACCTTAGCCAGAATGACGGCCAGTGTTTAAGAATATGAACCATATACTCTTCCAAATAGTGTTGTATGCATTAACTAGTTCAATCCGTCCAGCAAACCTGCCAGGCACTACCACTCCCCACTTGATCTGGACAATACCTCCGCAGGTCTACACAGCAAGCTAGGAAGTGACCAAAACAGGATTCAGAACCCAAGCAGCCTGGCTCTGGAGCCTGTGCCCTTGCTGGGCTCCCGGGGCCGAGCTGCGTCAGGTTGGTTGGACTCCCCAGCCATCCTCTCTCATAGCCCTCGACTCAAATGATGCCCTTCTCCATCCATGGAAGCACATTCTCCTCTCTGTTCTTGCTTCAAGCCCAACTCAAAGGCATCCCTCTCTCCCTGCTCCATGGCCAACTGCTTCAACAAAAATCTCTTGAATTTTTTTAATCTCTGTGTCTATGTGTATCCCCCAGCTGCGCGGGAGCTTCCTGAGAGCAGAATTCGTGCACTCTTGGTCCTGGTGCTAAACTGGGCAGAGCAGACATCCAGTAAATGTTAAGTGAATAAGCAGACCTTCTCATTCTGCACAGACTATGCCTTACTGAATACAGGAGTATTTGTTCCTCCAGGACTGTTTGTGGAGCACACAGTTCAGATATTTGAAAGTCCCTGGATTCCAGCTGCACGGGTTCAGGTGCACCCTACAGGTACAAAGACTGTAGATATATCCTGAGAAGCAAATGCAGATAGGATTAGGCACGCCAAAGATTCATTAGGGGAAACGCCTGAATATGGAAAGGGAGCCGGGGGGCGGGAGAGCCATCAGGCTGTACTGTGGGTCTGACCCTAGTGAATGAGAAAAAGAAGGAAGGCAGCCCTGGAACATCAGCACCTGCCATGCCAAGTAGGGAAGAACGATGGGGCCCGCAGGGAGTCCTCCAGCAAAGTTGCCCAATGGAGAAGTCATGCATTTTCCAGGAACGGGCCTGCTGCACTCAGCGACTGGTGGGGAGCAGCCTGTGGGACGTGCAGCCCAGGCACTCACCTGGTGATTGAGAGATTTCAGGGCGTGGTAGCTGTGGCTCTTGGTCAGTCATGCTCTGGGGTCTTAGGGGTGGGTTTTCATGGCCAACCCATCCTGAGTCTCGCAGAAATCTGCAACCCCCAGAAGAGCAGAGACTGCTAAGCTGGGCTGTGCACTCACTTGTGGGTCCCTACAATGTTTTCAAGGAGGAAGCGGAAGCCAGCATCTTCTATAGATGTCAGTGGGTGTTTATCCCTTTAATGATACTGACCTGCTCACCTTGACCGAGCTACAGTAAATGTCCAAACTGTTTCCCTGGCCTGAATATAATGCAGAATGTTGAAGGGAGAATCACCGGGCATCCACCCAGGACAGAAGTGGGCAAGACTTGTACATAGAGTTCTGGAAGGAGACATGTAGGCTGAAGCTGCAGGGGGACATGGGGACGGTGAGTTTTTTGTTTTGTTTTGTTTTTTAAAGATTTTATTTATTTATTTGACAGACAGAGATCACAAGCAGGCAGAGAGGCAGGCAGAGAGAGAGGAAGGGAAGCAGGCTCCCTGTTGGGCAGAGAGTCCGATGCGGGGCTCGATCCCAGGGCCCTGAGATCATGACCTGAGGTGAAGGCAGAGGCTTTAACCCACTGAGCCACCCAGGCGCCCCGGAACGGTGAGTTTTAAAGATGTCACGGCTCCGGCTGACGATCGTAATGGCTAGCGGTCGTTTGAACCTACAGTTCGCCAGGCCCTGTGATGAGCACTTGACAAATATGAAAATGTTTACTCTGTGCTGTTTTTATCCCATCATTTTACAGAGAAGGAAACTGAGGCACGAGATGTTACTCTGCCCAAGGCCATGCACCAAATGAGTTGGCGTTGGGATTAAAGATCAGACACCCCTGCTCCAGAGACCACACCCTTAGGTGCTGTGTTCTGCCCAGGGAGGGAAGAGAGCAGACAGGAAGGTCCATAAGAGGCAGCCTGGGAAGACAGTATCATCCAGACGTGGGTAGGATTTTCCACCCAGGCACTCGGCACATTCAGTGGCTAAGGGCCCTGTGAGAGCTGCCAGAGCAGGAGACACCAAGGGGGCTGAGCTTGGGCTAGGAGGACCCTGGCCGCCTCTGTATGCTGGGTTGTTACTTGTCTGCCGGTCGGCCTCCTCTGACCACAGGTGGGTGAACTGAGACTTTGAACTTTGCCACATCCTCTGCAAGCTTAGCACCTGCCTGTGTGCTTGTGTGTGCATACGTGTGTGTATTTGGGCCTGGGAGACCTCTCTGTCCGAGCGCATATTCGGGACATCTGCAAAGCCCTGGAGCAGCAAGTGAGTCTCTCCACATGCACGAGTTCACAAGTGTCCAGTGCCAAGCCCCGACGGATGACACGGGTCCTGCAGCGCCCACACCCTGTCCATCGTCATCGTGTAAGGTAAAGCGGTTCGGGGCTGGACCTGTGTTTTAAAAACTAAAGCTCCAGGAGATCAGCAGGCAACGTGTGGGGCCTCCTGAGAGGGAGACCAGTGCAGCCCCACCTTCGTCCGTCCTTCAGCAGGACCTAACCCAACACTCGCTCTGTGCCAGGCCCTGCGCGGGGGAGACAGCTGTGAGCTCGCAGCAGGTGACAGAAAATAACCAGAAAAGTACAGAACAACGTCTAAGAAGAAAAGGGAAAGTGGGGTGAGACGAGAAACCAAGAAAGGAGGGGCACCGCCCCTATGCGGAATGGTCCCTGAGACACACAGCGGAGTTCGAGGCGCACCTCTGGGGCATGCGCTCTCCTGCCGGCCGACTGCGGCACCGTAAGCTAAGCATGCCAAGTGTTGGCAGAGGCGGGTCATGGAGGGCCCTGAAATCCTGCTAAGGACTTAGGTTTTTAACATGGGAGATGTTCAGTGACGGTGTTTGTTTGTTTGTTTGTTTTTGTTTGTTGTGTTTTTTCCTTCATTCATACACTTTATTTTCTGGAACAATTTTAGGTTTACAAAAAATTGAGGAGACTAACACAAGAGGGTTTCCACATTCTGTCTATCCAGCAAATAGCTTCTGGGATTATTCATATCTTGCATTAGTGCCTGTTGCATCTGATACGTTTGTTACAATTAATGTTGGTAAATTGGTATCAACTCAAGTCAGTAGACTATGTTAGGGCTCATGCCTTACATTGTGCAGAAGTTTTGGCAAGTGCATATTGTCATATTTCTCCCACTACAGGAACGTGTGGAATAGATGCATTGCCCTGAGATGTCCCGTCCTCTGTTTCACACTTTACACCCCCTCGAACCCCAGCCAATCACTGACCTTTGGACTGTCTCTATAATCTCGCTTTCTCCAGAATGTCCTATAGTTGGAATCAGACAGTATGTAGCCTTTTCATATTGACTTCTTTCAGCATTTATATTTAGCAATATATTTATATTAAAATATTTATATTTAGCAATATAAATTCTTTCAGCAGCCTAAACTTCTTCCATGTCTTTTATGGCTTGGCAACTCATTTCTTTTTTCTGCTCAATAATATCCCACCGCCCGGTTGTACCACAGTTTGTCAATCAATTTACCTGAACATCTAAATGAATCCATTCACTAGGAACATCTTGGTGCTTCTAGTTGTTGTTTATGTTGACTAAATGGCTATAAAGATTCATGTGCAGGTTTTTTGTTTTGCTTTGTTTTGTTTTGTTGTTTGTTTGTTTTTAATGTGGACACTGGTTTTTCATTTAAGCAAGTATTTAGAAGCGTGATTGCCAAATTGGATGGTGCAAGGACATCTAGTTTTATAAGAAACCGCCAAACTCTCTCCCAGAAGAACAACTGGATCTGATTTGAGGGTTGAAAGATGCATGTGTGGGCGCCTGGGTGGCTCAGTGGGTTCAGCCTCTGCCTTCGGCTCAGGTCATGATCGCAGGGTCCTGGGATCCAGCCTCATGTTGAGCTCTCTGCTCAGCAGGGAGCCTGCTTCTCCCCACCCTCTGCCTGCCTCTCTGCCTACTTGTGATCTCTCTCTCTCTCTCTGTGTCAAATAAATAAATAAAATCTTTTAAAAAAATTAAATAATTAAATTAAGTTAAATATGTATGTGTTTGCTGGTAGAGAAAAAATCCCGCAGACAAGCTGCTGGCCAGCTGACCACAGCAAAGCAGAAGCAACCAGTCTGGGCAGGAGGCGGCGAGAACTGAGTGAGCATGGAGGCAACAGGAGACTCCGAGAAACTGGTGGAGCTTGAGGACTAGCTCTGTTCCGCACGCAGCCCGTCCACGGACAGCTGTGTTTGTGAATAGACACTGCATTCAAGCCCCCAGCCGTGGTGACCTTTGGAGTGGCTCCCAGTTCTGTGATCAGCAAAGCCCTCGTTCAAACAGTAAGTAAAAGGTCTAAAAAGGCCCCGTTTCTTCCCATAGTTCAGAACATGGTTTTGTACAGTATCTAAACCTAACAATTTAGCGGGATTTTCCTTTGTGGTAATTATGCAATGATCAGTGTCTCAGTCTCTCCTGGGGGAAAACCTACTAAATATATGTTCTATCTAAAATAGTTGTTTTTATTGTTATAAACCAGGACAAGTGAGGTGCTGTTTCATATTTAGCAACATATAATTTACCTCTTGTACATCTTCCTTTAAACTTGTGGTTACCTTGTCTCAAGGTGAAGAGCAGCAAACAATGAATTATTGTCATTATCTTATAATCAAACGCAGAGCCGCCAACAATGGATGTCATTACGTCCTAATGGGGGAATAACCAGCCAATTCTACAGTGGTCATTATGGCAGCAAAATTTAATAATGCTCTGACTCCGCCCATCCCGCTTCTTATTTTCAACACCAATTACGACTGTTTTCAAGTGTTTCTTCCTGCATTGTCTGAATCCTAGTTAGCAAAATGATTGTTTAGCAAATGCAATCTGGCAGCAGGAACAGAGGAATTCTGTTCCTTTAAATTGTGAGCCAGTGAAAGGAGGCAGAGCCTGTGTTCTGGAGGAATGGGCTCACCTGGGAGAGGAGGGGAGGGAGAGAGAAGGACTCTGGGAGGGTATGTAAGGGAAAGTGAAGACCACCTGCCACTCTTACAGGTAACCTGAGCTCATCAATCCCCACACGGTCTCATGGAATAAGTATTTCTAGTTTTGATTTGCAAATAGGAAATCTGAGGCTTAGAAAGATTAAATAATTTCTGGAGGATGCCTGATGCCTGACCAAGAGGTACTGGAACCGGACTGGATTCTGGAGGTGGGGTCGCTGAACCTGCCCTTTCTCCCGCAAGGTGCACGCTGTCCCATTGTTCTGTACCCTCCTTGTTCCTGAAGGCTCAGGGCGTTCATACAGTTGGTTTATAGGTTTTAAGAGAAGCACAAGCCCCAGTGCTGGGCTTACTCCCTGCTGCCTGCCTGTTACTCGCTGGCTGTGTCTTGTCCATGCAACTCTTTTGGGTTGCGTAGCATGCCCTTGGATTAGAGGTAGGAGACCAAATGGGGCCTGCTGCCAGTTTTTGTAAATCAAGTTTTATAGAAAGAGAGCCACGTGCCTTCCTTTCATGCTGCATGGGGAGAAGGGACAGACCCAGGATAACCGTGGGCTTTGCTGTCTGGACCTGTGCAGAAAACGCCTGCTGACCTAAGGATCTAAGGAGAAACGTCGCCATTGCAAGAGGAATGTCCTGGGGAGAGACTTGAGCCAGAATCGGCTCTCAGAATGGTCAGAGGGCGGGAAGTGCAGCTCTCTTCACCTTGATGCCCATGTGATGGGGGCAGATACCTCCTCTCCTCTGGCCTGTCTCCATGTCTGCAAGACAGCATGACTCCTTCACTCACAGAGCCGCTTGAAGAATACGTGAATCCGTAGGTTGCAAACCCTTCAGAGCATACTTGATATAGAGCTCAGAAATCCTATCTATCACTATTGGGTTTTTGCCCTAAATGTTATTATCTGGATAATAATCAATTTAATATTATTTGGGTAATAATCAACCAAATGCATGCATTTGCCTTTATTTGGGATTATTTGGTTAATAATCAATCCAATACATGTGTTTGCCTTTACATCAGGTCCAGTCCACTCAAACACCACCCCCCCAAAACAGGAGCCACAGCAACAAGCCATAGACTTCTCTCCTTCACTCCTTATCCTTCCCCTTTACTTTCTCCCCTGGGCTTCCTCTGGATGGGTTGCCAGATTCAGGAAATAAAAATACAGATGTCCAGTTAAATTTGAATTTCAAATAAACACCTGAGACATTTCTTAGGATAAGCATGTTCTGTGTAATACTGGATCTGAACCTGACATTTACCTGGGGGTCCTATGTCTTGCCTGGCAGTTTTTCGGGTAGGGAATCTCTGGATTCCAGCTGTATGGTGGTGTCTTCCTTCCCCCAGGTGGGCTCGCCCCAGTGACTGGAAGGCAGGCCCTTCTGAGCCACAGCCAGCTCCCACCACACTTAGAAACATGGCCCCTGTTGGCCCACCCCCACTCAGGCCCACTGCCCCCCAAATAGGCAGGCAGGACAGCTTCCAGTGGACCCTCCCACCCCAGTGTTGGCTACTGAGCCAAACAAGGGCACATGCGTAACCTGAGTTTCCCAGTTTGTGCAGAAATGGCACCGAAACAAGGTCACACAGCATTATCAAAAGCCACCAGCCTATCGCTGTCTACCTGTTCCTAGGACTGGGAGTCACCCGGTCTGCATTGCTGTGCACCTCTTGTTTCTGGAGCTCCTGAGCCCTGCCTTGACCATCTGTCTCTTCCCCTGCCCTCCCTGGAAGCCGCCACAGGGCTGGGCCTCCCACAGTGGGGGCTGCTGATGGGTGGGCACTGTTGAGACCTGGCCAGCCTTGTCAGCTGACCTCCCTTTTCTGAGCACACTGTTTCTCTGGAAGGCTCTTCCGCCTCTTACAGTGGCCTCCCGGAGGCCTGGCTTTGTCCGCGTCTCACACAACTGATTGAAGCCACAGAGTAGAGAAGTGCTGTTTGCCTGCCACAGTCCCCCCTGTTGATACTCTAGATGGGTTTGTCGATATGCATGAATAAAACGGTCCAGCTAGGAAGGAATGTGAGGGTGGAGACTTTCTTATTCACGGCTGTATCTCCAGGGCCAGCAGAATACCTCCTGGGTGCTCACAAATATTTGTGACTTGAATGAATGAATGAAGCTTAGAAATTACTAGTATGGGGCGCTTGGGTGGCTCAGTGGGTTAAGCCTCTGCCTTCAGCTCAGGTCATGGTCTCAGGGTCCTGGGATTGAGCCCAGTCAACAGGGAGCCTGCTTCCTCCTCTCTCTCTGCCTGCCTCCCTGCCTACTTGTGATGTCTCTCTCTGTCAAATAAATAAATAAAATCTAAAAACAAAACAAAACAAAACAAAAAACTAGTTTGCTGGTTATTATATATGTTTGAGTCACAGATCTCTGAAAATCTGATGTAAGCTACAGACATTCTATTTAGGAAAATGCACATACAGGACATTTTGGCACATGATTTGGGGGTTTCACAACTATTTCTGAAGGGCTAGAAAGCTCATGGATCGGATTAAGAGCTCCTTATTTTATCCAACCCCCTTTGATATCTAGATGAAGACTCAGACCCAGAGATGTCAGGAAACTAGTCCAAGGTCACACAGTTCCTGAGTCAGCTCTGGGGACTTGGTTTCTTACTTCCCATCTCACTTCCTGTCTGCTCCCCCCACTTGGCTCAGGTCATCCTTCTCCTCCTGTGTGCTCAGAATGAATAATCAGCCATTCAGTTTGACTGGGTGGTTGAGCATTTCATTCAATTTGCTTTAAAAGTCCTGATTTTAATTTTTGTAATATTCCTATTAATAATGTCTGTTTAAGCCATCAGCTGGTAGCACAATGTTAAAATGTCTTTGAAACAGAAAATGAATGCAAATAATTAAAAGGAAAAAAAATCTGGGGAAAGCTATCCATTTGTCAGGTTTGGCATTAAAAAATGTCTTGGAATGCAGTGTCTTGGAATCCCAGTGTTTGGGATAATAAAATACATGAAGTTTTTTTAAATAAATGAATTCCAATAATAATCCTGTCAGTTTATGCAAGTCCCATCATTCTTTCTGGAGGCACCGTGATAAATCTTTCATGTGTACAAAAAGCTCTATTGAGTGTCTACCCTGGGTCAAAATCTAGCCTGGGCAGGCACTAGGTAAACAGAGGTGATGAAAGACCCCATCTTCCAGAGGGTCCCATGGTAAGGAGGGAGAAAAGGAAAGCACGGCGTCACGGGACACATCAGCACTGTGCCAGAAGGCCCTGCGGGGGCCTTTGTGTGACAGGGGTGAGCTTGGAGGCTCGGCGGCGTCTCCTGCAGGCTTGGGTCGGTGAACAGGTGAGTCAGGGGCATTTGGCATCTGAGAATAGTTCCAGCGGCTGCAGTTGAGAAAAGTGCCTGAGTGGTTGGATGAAGTGAAGCTGGAGGGGAAGATGGCCAATTCAGAGAGGTCATGGGAGCCCATCTGGAGATGTTTCCAAGGGATAATGGGATGTCGTGAGCATGATGTGTTTTGGAGATGTTGCTGTGGAGAGGATCTGGTCGGGGAGACAGAGGCAGGGCTTGTAGCAACCCAAGGAACAGGTGAGTGTGGGAAGTAAGGTAGGGGACCCAGCCCTACAACACTGGCACTACAAGGGTCAGTCCCGTACAGCCCATTGTGACTCAGTCTCCCTTTGGGTCCATGGGTCTTGGTCAGTGCCTTTGTTCACTCCACACCAGGCAGACACTACTTTCCCATTTTCTCAATAAAGAAAAGGAGTGGTCAGAAACATGAGCCCTTCGGTCCAATGGAGGACAAGTGGGGCCAGCTCGTGGAGCTAAGCTTCCAGCCCAGGTCTCTCTATTGCTAAGTCCCCAAGTTGTAGAAGGAGAGCCTGAGAGGTGAGAGGAGACAGCTGCCTCCTCTGAGCTGACTTGGGGCACTCTGCAGGCTGTAGAAGGAAGGAAGGAGGAGGCTGGATAGGACTAATGCATCCCCAGGGGAGTCAAGACCTGCTGGATTCCAGCCTTGGGGTGGGCTAAGGGATAAGGGCCACCAACATGATCTAAGGCCAGTGAGTAGGAAACCTAAGTGGAGAGTGGTGGGAAACCAGGGGCTCCTCTCTGTGGCATTAGAGAAACCCTTAAGATCTATTTGAGCTAACGACTTTCTGAGGATTCAAAAAGTGGGGCAAGAGCCAAACTGACCAATCCATTTCTTCCATGGAAATTCCAGAGCTTCCCTGAGGCACCTCTCACAGCCCACGGTGGCCACAGCACCAGCCGGGAGCAAGACCATAGTCTCCACTACATCCATGACTTGGAAGAGGAAACCACAACAGGCAGGACACCGGTGTCCAAGAGGAAGAACGGAGAAGGGGGAGAACAGTGCATGCGGCCACTGCCACGTGTGGTTGCTGTGAAGACTCTCTGACACCTGCCGGTCACGTCACCTCTCTGTTCTTCCAATTTCTCCACTATAAAACAGGGATAAAAATAAAATGAATAATCCTAATACTTTACTTACTTCACAGGATTGTGGTGAGGATAAAGCAAGAAAATGCACACACCACACCTGGCATCCCTTTGGTGCTAAGTGACCGGGAACCATTAGTATAATTGTAGGTAACACGGAGGTGGTTTTGACGCAACATCTCTGAAAACTATCGTATATTTTGGGGCCCTGGGTGGCTCAGTTGGTTGGGAAACTGCCTTTGGCTCAGGTCATGATCCTAGGGTCCTGGGATCGAGCATCACATCGGGCTCCCTGCTCGGCGGGGAGTCTGCTTCTCCCTCTCCCTCTGCCTGCCGCTCTGCCTGCTTGTGGTCTCTCTCTCTCCCTCTCTCTGTCAAATAAATATACAAAATCTTAAAAAAGAAACTATCATATATTTTATGAATCTTCATCAGATACAAGGAATGGAGGTCCAGTGGTGGCTCAGACACATGCGGTCCTGCCTGCAAGCAACAGGCAGTCTGATAGCCAAGAGAGGTGAGCATATGAGTTGGGCCAAGGCAAGATGCAAACAGGCTTTAAGAACAGCACAGAAGTGCTACAGGAACAGATGTCCAGGCAGCTGTCCCTGGCAGGGACCACATCCCTGTCCCATTGGCCAGGAGGTGTGACTAGAGAGCCAGGTCCCCTGGTCAGGAATCTCTGCATCTCCACTTGGGACCATCTTGAGGGATGCGCAGAATTTCTTTATTCCTTCATCCACCCAGAGCGTCTGTCCCTGGATTTTCCGCGTGCCTGCTGTGAGTCCGTGTAGCCGCAGGGCTGAAGGTAAGGCAGAGAGCAAGACAAAGTCTTTGCCCCCTTTCTTCTTGTGCTCTCTGTTTCCTCATCTGTAAAATGGCATAAATAAGATTACAGTCCCAGGGCACCTGGGTGTCTCAGTCTGTTAGGCATCTGCCTTCAGCTTAGGTCCTGATCCTGGGGTCCTGGGATCGAGCCCCGCATCGGGGCTTATCAGAGAGCCTGTTTCTCCCTCTCCCTCTTCCCCTATCCCCACTTGTGCTCTCTCTGTGTCTCTCTCACAAAAAAATAAAATAAAAAGATTACAGTCTCATGAAATCCATTTGATCTCATGAGAGTTAAACAATGAGGTCACATGTTCGATGATTTTATAACAGCATCTTTTAAAAGCATTGCCCAGAAGTTAACCTTGGTGCAACTGTGCAAATAAAGTGAGGCTAGGCATATATAATACCCCTTCCACACATAAATGCCAAAAGATTCAGCTTTTGGTTAAAAATCAGGCCATATACTTTTTAAAAATATATATATTTAGGCTACATGTGTTTGAAAAATTAACAAGAGTGATATAATAGCCACAATGGTAATAAAAATCATATAGTTACTCCCTGAGTTCATACTCTTTGCTTCTCACTGTGCTCAGCATTTTGCACACCCCTTTGTAATTTTCAAAATCCCGTGGCAAGCATTCTGTGGTTGAGTTTTACAGACAGAGAAACAGAATTTCAGAGAAACTAAGTAACATACTAATACCAAAACAATCAGTCAGTAAGCACTGAGATTTAAGATGTGTCTTCCCTAATATCTGATTTTATTTCATTGTCTCTTTCTGTGGAACTACAACAATTACTATCACAATAACCTTTTACGTGTTTTCAGTTTTCCAGGTTTTCCAATAGCCCTGTTTCCACCTGGATTCTCCAACAGTCCAAAAGAGCAGACAAAATCCCCACTATACAGAAGAGGCCGAGAGCGCACACCACTCCTAGGTTTCACAGCTCAAACTTGAAAGATCCTGAGTCTGAATTCAGGCTTGTGCTCATTCCTCCTCCTCCTCTCCCTCGATGCCAGAAACTGATAAACCATGAAAGAAACGGATAGGGTTTTTTATTATTATTATTAAAGTATTAGTGTTGGTCTTATCAGTTTATTTTAAAATGAGTTCAAAGAAATTAAAAATTTTAAACAAGCTCACCTTAACCGAGAAAATAATATAATAAGATAGATGGTCCCATTTTAATGAAAACCTCACACACACTTGTATTACCAGCAAGGGCTGATGAGGTGATGAAAATTATATTTCAAAAAAGACCACAATGTATTTTCATATTATCTTCCAGGGTGGCAGATAAAACATATGCGAACCCAAAATTTAAGCCCAAGGGTGAAACTGTCAGAGGCCCTAGTTGGAGAAGTACTGCTATCGACGACGTAGGGTTTAGGAGCCAAAGGTTGATGCTGGTGAACAGGTGTAGCCTCTTGGGTTTGGTGACATAATCTACCTAACTTCTCTCCGGAGGCTCTCACCCACCTTTCAGGGGATGTTTGACGACGTCTGAAGATTTGACCATCGGACTGGCATCTAGTGGGTCAGGCCAGGGACGCTGCTAAGCCTCCAACAAATCACAGGACAGCCTTCCAGCCACAAAGAACTATCTGGCCCTGCGTGTCAGTAGTGCTGAGTTAACAAGCCATGTCACAATCTCAGGAAAGAGAATATTTGAGTAAATACTTCCCCAAAATGAGATTTGAATAAGTAGGGGAGCTTTACCTTCCTCCCCAGGGCGGGTTTTCCCTCTTGGCTTTGTTGATGACCTTCTGCCACCTTGCAAGCAGTACAAGAGGTCCGAAATGGGATCGACACATTTCCAGGGCAGTGACTTGCCTGGATTTCTCTTCGATGGTACTTGGCCTCCACCAGCGTCTTCTGACCATACTGCTCACTCACCGGAAATCTCATCTCTATTCCTGCGTCTGTTTCCATGCACCCACACCAGCCTCAGCTTCCCTTGTGTCACACACATGTGTGCGTGTACGCACACACACACACATGCACACACAAACCGCAAAACCAGAACGAGACCTTGCTCCCTCCCTCGCCACTCAGCCAATCCCTCCTCCACCAAGACCCTCAGACAGGCCCTTCGCCACCCCCACACCGGCTGGGCTAGGGTCCCTCCTCGGTGGGACAGGTCTCAGAACATTTACACACTGTCCTTTCCCCACCTGTGGGTCTGTCTCCCACACCAAACTCTGAGTTCTGTGGGAGCAGCTCTACTCAGCTGCTAGTTAGCAAAAACCAGGCAAGTAGTTACTGGGTAAATCACAGACTGAATGCCAGGACCGTGGTAAGGAGTGCCAAAATTACTCCTCCAGGAGGTGGAGCCCCCAAACCCACAACCTGTGACACAGAGCCCGTAGGTAGCGTGATCCAGGTCAGAAGTCCATTACACAGCAGATGCTTGGTCCCTGAGAGGCGTGGTGCCTCAGAAGCCTTCTGTTTGGAAGCCGCTGGCCCAGACCACTTTGTTGAGCTGAAGAACCAGTCACGCTACCTGGAACCATCTTTCCTTCCCTCAGACTCTCACTCCAGGATGGCAGTCTGGAGACCCTCAGCCCTGCCTTCATTCCGTGGTCTTTCCCCCATCTTGTTTAAGTCTCTGCCGTCCACGTACAACATGCACAGATGATACCCGCAATGCCCAGGCCACCCTCCATCTCTGGGCTCATCGAGCGGTCTCAGCAGGCCCTCCAGGGAGGCTCAGGTGAGCTGGAAAGACAATGTTAGCAAGCTTGGAAGAGCCTGAATATGCTTTCTTTCTTGCCTTTTTTTTCCCCCCTCTTCATTCCACGCCTTCACATTTGCATGGAACAAGCGAAGCTTTTAGTCTCGGTGGTTCAGGCAAATGCATTAAAAAGATGAACATTTTAGTTAATGTTCTAAGAAGATTTCCAAAAGCAGTTTTGATTGTGTACTATTAGCATTAATTAATTTCCAGACTGGGACCAGCCGCTCTATTAGAGGAATGCATATTTTAATCAATTTCTCTGCACTGCTCTGTGCCGGTTAAAAGGAGTTTGGTGGGCTTTGTCTGTCCCATCCCTTTCATTTAACTCAGTGCACCATCGTAAACCTCATGCCTTGTGAATGCAAAGTACAGAGGCACAGCTGACCACCAGCCAAGAAACCACACAGAAAGCTACTCAGAGATAAATGATTTTCTTCTGAGATCTAACCTCCTGCTTATACACAGGAGGCTGGGTAGAGCATCACAGATATGGTCAGTGACTACACTGTCCCTAGCCCATAGGGCACATTTGTGCAATTTATAAAAATATCCTCCTCTTGAATGCACAGTCCCATGACAAGTAAATGGTTTAAGGAGCAGGAAATAGACTTGAAGTTGGTCCGGGGCCCTTGTCCAGTGGACATCCTGTACAACTGTATGTGGCAGCCTTGATCAGTAAATATGACTCTCATTCCTGACCTCGGATAGGATACTGGCCAGGAAACCTCCATCTACCTTTGCCCCATGGTGTATGTTTATCTACCCTTTTGTGACATTGTTTGTATTAGCTTTGGTGTTTTCCAGGTGACATATAGATATTTCTTTTTCTTCTCCCCTTAAAAATTACAAATTTCTTGAGATCCAAACCCTGCATCAAATGCCACTCAAACTACCCAGCACAATTTTGCACATGTGTAGGTGAACGATAATTCCCCCAAGGATAAAGCCCAAATCATTCTTCAGATGGGACATTAGGTTACCTGTACGCACCATCCACTTCTCCCTTCACTCAGTCTGTGTGTACAAGGAGGGAACACATGTATGTGTGGATCCACACATATGGGTTCACATATAATGGATATGAATTTGAGTAAGGCAGATAAAAAGGAATATATATATATATACACATATATATGCCTCTGGGTAAGCAGTGTGTTCAATGTATGTGCATTGCATGTGCTGGTAGGTCCTTAATGTCTGTGTGCACACTCGTGTACATATGTGTAACTTTGCGTGGCCATGTGCATATATGTGAGTGAGGATATGTTCGTGTGCTGCACGCAAGTGTGCTTACACAGATAAATGCACATGTATTAGGAATGTGTGTATGCAGACCTTCAAGAAATAGTTCACTGTTTCAGGCAACACATCGCTTTCCCAGAGAAAAGGAGGAAGAACCGGGCAGAAGGGGCATGTGCTTGTTGAGTCAACTCACATTAAGAAATATTAAAAAAAAACAAAAAAAAAACCCCACACCGTGGCATCTTCTCCATCCCCTTAGTCAGAGCTCTGGCCCATGACTTCTTGCAGCCAGAAGCGAAAGGTTGATTACTGTCCACCTGGTAGTGTTTTAAGCCGGGACTCCCAGATGAAATCAGGCTTTATCACAAAGGAAAAAGGGGAGAAGGGTTTTGAGCAGGCAGCGGGCGGTCCTGCCACACCTACTCTGTGTCCATCTGATCAGACAAAATTACATCCGCTAAAGAAATACATGTAACCCAGGTGCCTTGCCGTCTTCCCATTATCATTTCTCACACTGAGATTTTGATCACGATTGGCAAGGCAAGAGCGTGAGTTTACATGCTCCAACATGGGCTTGGAACACTCTGCAGTAATTTTGTTTAGAAAGTGTTGCATTGGTGTCTTTTTGTGGATGGTGTTTAATCAATTCACATGAATGTGTTTTCTCCTTCCTATGTCTCAAGAAAAGGTATTCGTGTCCCAAGTTCATCTGCGTCATCTGCTCCTTGGCATCGTCTAGGATCATGGGCCCTAAGAAGAGCAAACCACTGGATGGGTTCTCTGGTGAATTCTGTTCAACCCCCACAAGCCCCAAGGACAGAGGACGAAGTGGAAAGAGGACAAAGAGTAGGAGAAGGAGGAAAAGTACCCAAACAAAGACACCAAAGCCAGAGGGAGACCTGCATCATAAACTGTCTCAGCATTCCAGCTACTCACACACATCAGAACCTATCATTCATTCCACGAGTCCATTATCAGACAGGGTACTTAGGAGAGAGGGAGAGAATAGAGAAAGTGAAGCCAAAGTATCCCACAGGCTTTATTTGACATTGTTGGCAAATTTAGTTCTTAGAAAGGTTGCCAGATGGGGACCCAGAGACTGAACCCTCCAGCTTCTTCCCATAAAAGAAACAGCAGGCAAAGCTATTTACGAATGGCATTTCCTACAACCACCCATGGGGATGCCTGGTGCTTTGGGTAAACCTTCGTCAAATCTCCAAGCGGCTGTATCATGGAGGACATTATCCATGTCAGTACTGATGTTGGCCGTGTGAGCTGGTCATTTACAAAGATGCAGTAAAGATAACCTCTTCCTAGTGTAAGGGTTAATGTTATTTGTCAGCTTGGACTGCGGTTCCAGACATACGGTCAAACGTTACTTTGGATGTTTTTGTCAGGGTGTTTTGATGGAACTAACATTCAAATTAGTGGACTTTGAGTAAGGCCTCTCGAGTTTCCTGTCATGGGTGGGCCTCACCCAATCAGATAAAGGCATGACCAGAACAAAGATTGACCTCAGAGAAAGAAAGATTTCTATCCCCAGATGGCCTTCAGAATGGAAATACAACTCTTCCCTTGGTCTCCAGTCTGCTCATCTACTCTGTAGATGTTAGATTTACCAAACCTTCACACTCTACATGAACCAGTATCTTAAAATCTCTCTTTCTCCCTTTCCACATACATATATATGTGTATGTACTGTATGTACATATATATATATATATGTATGTACTGGAGAAGTCCTCTGAGTGTTTAGTATACCTGAAGATCAAAGATGGATTGAGAGCTAACTTCCATTGGCCATGGCATGTACTATTATTGAATGCGTACCAGATAACTCAGGAAAATACAGATTTAAAGATACAGATAATGATCTTAAAGAGCCCCTGGGCTGTAGGAAATTTAGGTTAAAAAAAAATTGCATTAGGGCACCTGGGTGGCTCAGTGGGTTAAAGCCTCTGCCTTCAGCTCAGGTCATGATCCCAGGATCCTGGGATCGAGCCCCACATTGGGCTCTCTGCTCAGTGGGGAGCCTTCTTCCCCCTCTCTCTGCCTGCCTCTCTGCCTACTTATAATCTCTTTCTCTGTCTAATAAATAAATAAAATCTTAAAAAAAACTATGCACATGATAATATGATATGATAGAAGGCAATAATATGAATCTAAAAAAGCATAGAAGGGGTGCCTCGGTGGCTCAGTTGGTTAAGCAACTGCCTTCAGCTCAGGTCATGATCTTGGGGTCCTGGGATGGAGTCTGGTAGTGGGCTTCCTGCTCGGTGGGGAGCCTGCCTCACCCTATGCCTGCTGCTCCCCAAACTTGTGCCTTCTCTCTGTCAAATAAATAAACAAAATCCTTAAAAAAATAAAATAAAATAAAATAAGTGGGATTTCTTTAGGGAATATCAGACTCTTAAGACATGTTTGCCCTTCTGAGTGGCAAAACAATACCACCAAGGAGCAGTGAGACTTTACAAGAGGAATGTATAGCATCTCCCTCCTGGTACAGCTCAGGCTGCCATAATGAGGACCCAGACAATACAATGTCATGTGCCAATCTGGGATTTATTAAAAATTCAAGTCCTGACTTTTAACTGATTTTGGTGCACAGGCTACTCCCCTCATTAATATAAATGAAACAGGAGGAATAGTCCCAAATGTTTCAGATGGGAGCTGCCATGACACCAAGGTGCAATTAGTTAAAAACACTATGCCTGTAGAGAACGGGTCTGTGAGCAGAATAATCAAGCAGGGGGCAGATGTGTATACATATAAAGGGCAAGGTCATGGAAGAAAGTCTTCTCAAGGTGCTAGTAGCATGGGGTTACCACGTTCAGCTCGGAGCAGCTATCTGAGTCACCGTGCTGTTAGAGTGCTGAAGACACAGTGCGGTAGGTCTGTGTTCCATGGACATAGTCTAACTAGCTTCAGAGGAGGATATCTTAGCTGCTGAAGGATGAGCACCTCGTTTGGATGGCAGAAGGGAATACCCTTTCAACATTTACAATCCCTTCCTATGGGCGAGGAGTTTCATTCGTTTGTTTCTCCTTGGTTTTTACCAAAACCCATTTTACAAATGAGAAAACCAACTCTGGAAGCTGAAGAAAAGTGCAGGAGACCGAGTTTCAAATGCAACAGTACCCGAACTACACGCCTGTTTCCTTCTTTCCATGTCTGCCTCAGGAAAGAGTCCCCCCAAGGCAAAGTGTAAGAGCACCCCAGAAAAGCTGTGGTGGAAAGAGTCTTGCCTCAGTCCAGAGAACTGATGACAAAGCTAGGATTTACTGAGCACGTTTTATGGCCAGATTGTCTTCTAAGTATCCTACACACCTGACCTCATCCCCTAATTACTCCATGTGACTGCCGCCAATCCTACCCTCATCTTACAGATGAGAGAACTGGAGTGTGAGGAACATCTGGCTCCCACTGGCTCATAAGAGCCAGATGTGAAGTCCTCAGAGACTTCATGACTCAACTGTTAAACACAAATATTATTAAAAATTAAATTATACAGGGGTGCCTGTGTGGTTCTGTCAGTTGAGCATCTGACTCTTCTTTTTTTTTTCTTTTTTTTATTTGACAGACAGAGATCACAAGTAGGCAGAGAGCCAGGTAGAGAGAGAAGAGGAAGTAGGCTCCCTGCCAAGCAGAGAGCCCAATGCGGGACTTGATCCCAGGACACTGGGACCATGACCTAAGCCAAAGGCAGAGGATTTAACCCACTGAGCCACCCAGATGCCCCAGAGCATCTGACCCTTGATATCAGCTCAGGGTCATGAGATCGAACCCCAATTGGGCTCCACACTCAGGACAGGGTCTGCTTGAAATTCTCTCCCTCTCCCTTTCCCTCTGCTCACTCTCTCTCTCTCTCTCTCGCCCTCTAAAATAAATAAATAAGTAACATCTTTTAAAACCATTAAATTATACAATGATTTAAATAAATTTTACTAAATGCAAAAGTAATAAATACTCTGAACTTGATACTTCCTAACTATTCTATGTTTTACTATTATCTATGTCCTCAAGGTCATTTATACCTATCATGTTTAAAGGGGTGCCACCATCCATCTCCTCCCAACTGTCTCTTCAGTGACATCATATTGGTTACTTGAAGCTGGCCCTAATGGGAGTATTTGTACCAGGGAAATCAGCAAACACTACAAATGAGAGGATTTTTTTTTTAATCCAATTATTAAACATTAACTAGTATACCATCAAGAAAGTGACCACTCAATGTACGGTTCTTGGAAGAAGTGTGTTAGTTTCAGTAACTCAAGGAACAGAGACACCCTTGGGTCACCTTAGCAGAAGCAGATTTATTATGAAGATGTACAGGAAAACAGTAATGAAATAAATATTACAGATTAAATAAAATAATAATCACTATTTCTAATAAAGAAAAAGCATTATTTATGATCACAAACTTCATATTTAGCATGAACATAATCAAGATGCATTGCTGGAAACTTTTGTTGTGTTCAAACCAATTATATGTCTCATCCCAGGCATTTAATTTGATTTCTCACATCAATGGGACAGCAATGTCTTCTCTGCTCCTACAGGCCTTTGACTCTGAAGCCTTTACAACCAATGGCTCCAGAGGAGACAAGGCCATTGACAATCTCTTCCAAGTTCTTTGAGCATTCGCTGAGCATGAGAGACGCCACTTGAAATGGAGAGACCCCAGTCATGCACACGCCTGGGCAGAGTCAGATGGACACCACTCTTTCTCCATGACCATCTCCTCCATGTTTTTGTTGCTGAAGTTGTAGTGACTGTAGTGAGTGATATTGTAGAGTCGTGGTGGTGGTGGTTGGTGGTTGTGTGTGAAGGACAAGCCACACAGGGCAAGGCAGAGCAGACTGGATCTCCCTTCAATGATTGTCCATTTGCAGGTTTTCCTGTGGGGTTCCCACTTGTGGTCAAACCTACATACCAGGCATGTTAACCTTCAGGAACTCATTTCCTACACTACTCTTCTTAGGAAAGGTTTCTTTTAATGGTTTCATAAAAGCATTTTGGCAAGCATACAAGGAATGGCATGACGCCAGTGTGTCATAGTGGGCAGAATCTGTAATGAAAATGTCTGAGAGCCAGGCTCTCAATGATGGAGCACCAGCCAATCAGCCAAGGCTAGGTCCAAGAAGAGCACATCATCATTCAGCTGGGCCCAGACAAGCTACCTCCCCCTGCAATGGATTTAAAGGTAGAGGCATTCTCCTACACTTCATGCTCATGGTCCCTCATCTGTCTCCCTTTTCAGGAAACCACAAAAGTAAGGCATAGAGAGGAATCACGGAATAATGGATGGAGCATGAGTCTGGAGTCAGGACACCCGTCCCCCAGTTCCATGTTGCAGCTAACTCACTGGCAGGCATTGCACAACGTTTTGCCTTGCTCTGGGCCTCAGTTTCTTCATCACTAAATGAGGTGATTGGACTGACAATTTCTGAGGACATTCTCACTTCTGACAAACTGCCATAAAGGCCCATGGCTATGCAAAAGCCTCTTCCTTCCAAAGTTACAATGTTGAGCTGAGTTCATAAATGCAAATTTTAGGAAAAGTTAGCCCAGCTCAGAACAAACCCCTTTTCGTGGACAGTGTCCCCATCTCAAACTCCCACAGGGAAGAGTCTTCCACCATTTTTGTTTTTATCGAGTGACCAGAACTTCCTGAACACAGTTGATTGGCTCAGCCCTGAATGCCCATTTTTTTAAAAATATAACAATCAGATTATCTCTTCCTAGAACAGGAGTTTCATCATGTGCCCATCTCTACAACAGTCAGGTTGATGGAGGGTAATGAAGCATTCTGATTGGCTGTCACCAGATCACAAGGCCATCCTTGGAGTCATCGTGATGGAGAAGTCAAAATCAATATTCCCAAACCACCTGGTCTAAGTAAGAGTATTATAAAGTTGCTTGGAGGAATTATTTATAAAGAAAAACCTAAAATGGGGAGGTAGGCAACAAAGCAAAAATTGATGATTTTCCTAAGTATTTTTTTTTTTTAACAAACTAGAGCCAGAGAAGGGAGAGCTAGACATAAAAGACAGGTATGTGTGGGAGAACACGTAGAGCACATGCACTCATGGTTCCTACCCCCACATATTGCTGAAGGTCAGCACTAAAACCAGCTATCAGGAGGGAGAAGGTTTCATGCCAGACACATCTTTGTTAGCAAAAGAAATGAAACACGGAGAAAAGTCGTCATATCAAGAAGGACAAATGTTGAACTTCTGTTTGTCAATGTATGTATTGCGAATTCATGCCAAGCTGACAGCTTTTGAGAGTGGAATTACCATACACTATTTCTTATGACTTCCACTGCTATCCTGGATACAAACTTTTAATTGTGAATTTGACAAGACCTTCATTTTCCCCTGTTTCTGAAACATAATAAATGCTTCATCTTCACACCAATGTGAATGACATATGAGATTAGGGCAGAGTATGGAAAACAATAGTCAGAACATGAAACTGGAAAGCCAAGAATTGGGGTTGCAGATGGACATGGAAATTTCCTGACATACAAGGAGTATTACAAACAAGAATAGGAAGCTGTTAACACCACATAGCATAGACTACCCTATAAGAGAAATTCTGAATTGTCCCAGGGTAAGGGTAAGAAAATATAGTAAGGAAAGAATCCATGGTCTGGAAAATATGTGAAAGTGTTAGTACTTAGTTCTGGGCGTCTGGGGTGCCTGGATAGCTCAGTTGGTTAAGTGTCTTCAGCTTCAGCTTAGGTCATGATCTCAGGGTCCTGGGATCGAGCTCCACATTGAGCCTCATATCAGCCTCTCTGCTCAGCAGGGAATCTGCTTCTCCTTCTCCCTTTGTGCACCCTTTCTCTCTCGAACAAACAAATAAAACATTAAAAAAAAAATGAATCCATGGAGATAATGGGTGATCCAAGTTAAGGATTTAGATTTTATGCACCATGGAGTGAGCTTTGAATTACAAGTTGTTATAAATTCTATCTTCAGAGTATTGGAAACAAACCAAAATCCACCAAAAGGATATTGGTTAAATATGTTTTGATACACGTACGATGAAATATACCGCAGTCTTTAAAAATGGTGCAAATTTAATATACCAATGAAAATATTCTCCAAGATGGCTAGGTAACCAAGACAAGAGGAGGAACTGTGAATTCTGTGCTGCCATTGTGTTGAAAACCCTCATAACCATATGACTGTGTATATAATAAACATGATGTTTCTCAGAATTAATAAAATGAATGAGCAGGAGACAGGGTGTAAGATAGAATTATTCTTTGCTCTTTGTGCCATTTTTGTGCTTTTTAAATTTTTGTATGAGGTAGGCATATTACCTTGCCAATCAATCACTGCTCAAACAACACACTGTGTATGATTGCATATGTGTGTGTGTCTGTGTGTGTCTCTGTGTGTTTGTGTGCACACACACTAAAAACATGCACATGTCTGTAATACGGGCACTAAGCCCCATTTCCAAATTCTGCTCTTGTAGGTCTGGAAAGGGAGTAAGGAAACTGGATTTTATGAGACTTAACCCCTACCCCAGGTGATTCTGATCCAAAACCACACTTTGGAATCCGCTGAGAACCCGTAGGATCCATTGAGGGTCCTGTTTTAGAGAAATAATTTCAGTGAGGTTGAGAAGACAGATTGAGGAAGCAAGGGAAGCTAAAGGTAAAGAAAGTAAAGAGGAGGCTGCCTATTTCCTAACATAAGAGTTGAGGATCCAGAAAAGGGCAAAGCCAACAAGGTCCAATTAAGAAGATGTCATCCATAGCTTTGAAAGTCTATGCAGATGTGAGCAGCTGGCTCTGCTGGCCAGGCCACCTGGGTGATGATGCTCTTCTGTTGAGAAGGAATCAGCTGATGAAGGAGACAGGCTGCCACCCCCACACCCACCCCGCTCCTGAGCATGCTCTAGTGCAGCTATTACTGAACTTGTTTTCACCGGACCCCCTGTTGCCTCCCATGCCTTCACGCCTAAGAATGGATCATGCCTTCCACCTTCCCATTCTTGTCTGCCTCGGAAACACCTACTTATTCATCACACTTCAGTTTGGGCACCAGACTTCTAGGAAGCTTTCTTACATCTCCCTGACATGTGGACCCTCCTCACAAAGTAGAACTTCAAGGCAGACCATTTTTACCTGGTCTCTGTACCTGTCCATCTCCACCACATGCTTTTAAGTTCCTAAGTGGGAACTTACAAGAATGAGTTGCTGCTCATCTTAATGTCCCTATCACCCAACAGCATAACTGGTCGCCCTTGTGCAGAATAACCACTGGTTAGTAACTGCCTACCTGGCTGAGTGCCTCCCTTTCCCCACCACCACCACACACACACACACACACACACACGCACACACACGCAAGTGCACACTACCATGTGGGAGAGGGGGTGGAAGTTGGGAACTCAGAAGAAGTCCTGTTCTCTCTTTCCTGTGAGCTGACTATCTGGGTCTCTCCAGAAGGCAGGGAGCTTCAGGGCAATAAGTCCTCTCTTTGGAATGGGAGGTTGGGGGTAGGTTAGATAAATGAAGTTCTACAGGAATCATGCTTATCCGATTGAAGCAAAGCAAAGTTTGCCATAGGATTTGGTTCTGTGTTGTGAGATAGTAGCCTTTGATGGCAAATAAAAGTTACATCAAATGGGTATTTTATAACATCTGGATACCTGAGCTTCGTGTTTATACCATACTGTTTGTAGACTGGCCAAAACATCACCATGTGTTTTAGAAGAGTCTATTTCCATAACATTAAATGCATAATATCTGCTTTCCTAGAGAAAATGTCTATATCCAATGCACACATTGGTTTAAAAAAAAAAAAAACGGTAGAGAATACACGCCTACAGAGTTTAAGGAATCATCATGTAGTTTCTGCCCTCATTTGTAAAGAGGAGACTTGGGGAGAAGGGTGCATCAGGAAGTGAGAAAAAGGCCTAATGAAATTCTGAGCTGCTTTAGAATCAGAGGTAAGTGTAATTGTATCATGGCCAAAGTGATATAAAACATTTAATATCATCTCTGAGCACATCGCAAGAGCTCTGAATAGGATCCCAGAATTTCACAGCTCCCTCTCCGGAAACTCAGGAGTCTGCAGACTTGGCATCCCCGAGATTCCTCCCCTTTGGGAAGAAGGAAGCTGTGGCTTCTGTCGTCTGGGCTATGGAAGGAGGAAACTGCCATAGCAGTTTTGCTTCCTGAATTCCACCCCACCTGAATCTTGGAGGAGTCATTTCAATGGTTGTGTCAATACAGAAACTCCGCTTCCAAGTCCTGAGGTCCCTGCCCATAAATGACTTTCATATCAAAAAAATAAGAGATCAATTTACCCACTGCCTCTCCAGTCCATGCAGGTCAACTGATGATTTTCCAAGAGAATCATCATTATCTCAGGCCCACCAGGGAATAGGGAATAGCAGTGTCCATGTCTTCATCATCCTGGACATGGATCATTTCCTGGTAATAAGAACAGCAGTTGGGTAATGACTAGCATTTGCTGAGTTCTTACTATGGGAATGCCCTGTTCTAGGATTTCTGATGACATTAACACATTTAGTCTTCTCAATGACTAATAGCGGTGGGCACTCTATCACCCCTATTCTAAAGATAATGAGGCTCAATGACTGTAGGAGTTAGCCATTGGGGTAGAGTCATGGAGGTGAAGGGATTATGGGAAATTCAGAAAGGCAAGTGAAGATGGTGACCTTACACAGTATGTAAGTGGTTCTTATATTTGCGTGGATAACAGAATTACCTAGACAACTTATGATAATCATCATCTTCACGAGACTGGATGTAAACTAATACCTGTAAACTAACAAGAGGATTCTGGCTAAATAAGCTTTGGCATAGCCATCCAATGGAACATTCTATAGCTGTTCGGATGGGGCCGTTCTGTTTTTACTGGTGGAGATGAATTCAAGGATGGATGGCTCAGTAAGAAAGAAAGACAGGAAGGGAGGACAGAGGGAAGGAAGGATAGAGGGACAGAGGCGGGAAGGAAGGACAGACTAAACCAGGCTATTGGTCCCCTAAAATGGTCTCAGAAAGCTTAAGGGAGGAAAAAAAATCAAATTAAGATATTCTCCCAAGTTCTGAAGTCATGATATTAAATCACAAGGCAAAGACACTCATATGCCCTCATGTCCATGTGTGTTTTCATCGTAGAAAGCATTGAAACACTTTTTTTTTTAAGTTCTTCATCACCATATACACTCAGGATTGTCCACCTACTAGAATTTAAAATGTCAAACAGAGGGGTGCCTGGATGGCTCAGTCGGTAGAGCTTGAAACTCTTGATTTGGTGTTGTAAATCTGAGGCCCAAGTTGGGCATAGAGATTACTTAAAAATAAAATCTTTAAAAAATAAAATAAAATGTCAAACAGAAAGGTGAGTTGGTTGAAAGTGATATAAGAAGAGGCAGGAAATGGAGACATGGGTTCTGTGTGGCTGGGTGACCTTAAACTTAGGCTTGGCCTTTCTGAGTTGAGTTTCCCATCTGCAGAATGGGAAGAACAGTTCTTTTCATCTTCACAGGACTTTGTTGATGTGAGAGCATCTCCTAAATGCCAATGGGCTTTTTAAATGTGACATTAGTATGTTTTACTCCCCAAATTAACATTAAAGAGATCGTAAGCACATGGTGGAAGGAACCAGGATGTCTTTCTTACTGAAGCACCAGAGCCTAGCCCAAAATTCTGCACAGAGTGGGGCCCTTGCCGGGGTCTGGGGCTCTATGTGTGTCTGGGTGTACAGATGTCACCAAAT
The DNA here is from genome assembly GCF_922984935.1 of Meles meles. Taxonomy (NCBI): domain Eukaryota; kingdom Metazoa; phylum Chordata; class Mammalia; order Carnivora; family Mustelidae; genus Meles; species Meles meles. The sequence continues at coordinate 144,273,633 of NC_060071.1, read as the reverse complement.
GGTACAGACATGGGTAGAGATAAAGACAGATACAAACACAGAATTCAGATACAGGATCCTTACTGCTGCTTCACATTCATAAGGGTACAACCCACTTCCCTGGCAAGGTAAGCAGCCTTAGCAGATTCCAAGCCCCACAACATTGTGGTATGGGCCAGGAAATAATTTGGTCTACACACTGCCTCAAATGTTTCACAGACCTAACTACATTCAAAATTGTCCCTACTGGTCACTGCCTTTGTCTGAACTCACACATCTTTGTGTAATATGCATGGGGCTTCAGTCAAGCTCGTCTCTAAATTCCTACTTGTAAAAAGGAAGAGTAGTCAGAAAATCCAGGGTCTTTCAAAGCCCCATGTAGACCTTGCACTTGACTCCCTTCCCAAACTGGAGCATGCATATGAACAAAATTGAATTCTGCCCATTAATTTGAAGTCATTCTGTACTGATATAACATTTCGACTCTGCCAAAACGATTTCTATTTCTGAGTAATTCTTTATTCCAAATTCTTCAAATTGGCATTCTCTCATGATACTGGGCTCCAGCCTCTGTAGAGTACTGTAGGCTGCATATGTCCCTGAAACATCTTTGCTTTCTTCAGAACTTTGCAAAGAACTCTTCAAGCGCCATTCACGTTCCATTATGATTAGGAGGTAGCATCTTCTGGATCTCTTTACTTCCAACTTGACTCTGATATTTATCATTTTTGTTTGAAGTTAGTTTTATCACTGGGGGGAAGAGATATGTCACCTTGACCCATGCCAAGAGGGAAGTCAGAAGAATTGGAAGGCACAGAGCAAAACCCACAATGGGAATAGTGTTCTTGCAAATGTTCCACCCATGCCGTTCCCTGTAATATACGTAAAGAATAGAAAATGTCTCAAGATAGGAATGTTCCCCAGTGTGTCTTTGCCACACTCCTTTAGAAATGCAGTGAGTCTTGGCCATCTCTGACTATAAAGGTCAGAACTGGGTGTGATGAGCCCTCTAGTTACTCCTAAGGGGTAGTCTCTTTGGAGCTCTCCAGGACCTGGAACCCCATAGACCCAACATCAGGGAGACTGACAGAACAGGGCAGAACAGACCTTCCCTTTTGGGAAATCACCTAAAAGCAGGAAACCAAGAGGAGTGCTTTGGATCCATTATCTTCAGTTTCATTTCTCTGTCATGTTTTCCTGGCATCCCACCCTCCCTCCTTCGGGCCATCCCATCCTTTGCTTCCTTCTGAGAGCTGGGCAAACAAAAGCTCACCTCTCTACAATAAGTCCTTTGCTTCCAAAGTTTTCGTTTACCTTAACTTTTCTTAGACTATGTGAGTCTCCTACCCCTTATAAAATCTTCTATTGGCACATATGCACCAGGCTAAGTAACATGAAATTTATCTTTCAACCAGAATACTTCTGGGAGTTAAGTTAGATGATATTAATAATCACACCATAATAATAGGCATAAAAACAAGACTCACCCAGATGAATCAGAATACCTGGTTGCCTACCGTTAGAACTTTCTCAAGTACGAGTAACAAAAACCCAATATAAAGTAGTTTGAAGGGAAAATGTATATACTTAGTATGTTGTTGATGGATGGATCCAGAATGAAGCTGGACTCAGTCACATCAACATTCCCTGCTATCACACTCTTTCTCTACTGCGGTTCTTCTCTATTCTGTGCTGCTGTTCAGCACCCTTCTCTCTTATTAAATGCAGACTTTCTCCATATGTCAGAGAAGATATCTGCTCCATGACCCAAAAGACAAGACCTTTTCTCTTCCAGGATGAAAAATCCTTGGAAGAATACTGATTTACCCATCTTGCATCACATGCTCAGCCATGTGACCCATGCCTTAGTCAAAGGAAGGAGAAACCATAATAGGATATCTGCAATATATGTACATGGAATGAAGAATTCCAAATATGATGCAAAAATGAATATGTGGTTTGGGCTTAATAAATTGGCTTTAAGGCAAAGTTTCTGAATAATGATTATGCAAAGTGGGTAAAAATTGCCAATCTGCATCCTTCAGATTCAGAAGGGGTTTCATTACCCCAGTTTCCTTATTCTGGAAATGAGGACACTAAGGCCCGAAGAGGTGATGGTTTTGCCCGAGACCCCAGATGATAAATGGAGAATCAGGGCACCAGCTGTGAACCCGAGTCTGGCTACGGTGGGGCTCGTACAGTTCGTTCTCTTCTCCTGTCGTATACGACCTCGATGCCAAGACCTAATTCTTCCTTAGCCGAGACTGACTTTGCTTACAACAAGGGCAGCACAGCCAAGACTAGCTTAGGATGATGGGGATCGGGGTTCACATACCCCCCGTGCGGGGTGCTCAGGGGCTACAAGCAGAGTCGGGAAGGCAGATGCCATTGGATTCTTCTCTCTCTCCCTCTGACTCTCTCAGCAACTCGGCTTCACGCTGCCAAGCTCTCTGTTTCCTTGGCTACCAGCGACTCCTGCGCTCAGGCGCTCCCAGTTCATAGACCAGAGAGCCTCCTCTCCCCGCCCACTTCCCACTCGCCTGCCCCACACCCACCCACACACAGCCCCATCTTAAGGAATTTGTAAACGAGGTCGAGATTGGCCCGGCCTGAGTCACATGTCCACAGATGACCAATCTGATGGCCAAACACGGGAGGATCTATGATTGGCCCAACTGGAGACACGTGCCTATCACTTAGCCAATCACTGTGGCTCAAGTTGAAGAGTCCCGGAAGTAGAGAGTCCCTGGGAGACCCGTAGGGGAAAACAGAAGGAACTTAGAGGGACCGGTGAGGGTTCACCGTGGTGTTTATCAGACTGATTCCCAAAGTGAAATGTAAATGTTTTAAAACCATTTTGTGTATAACCTCAGCATGTGTTTTCTCTAGATGCGTTTTTGTCCTAATTCTGAATCAACATATTCTATTCACTTAAACACAGGGACTTCTCTTCAAGCATTCCAGAGCAGGTGGCCTGGGAGGCGGGAGCTCCAGGAAGGATCCGCTCTACCCTTGGGTTTTGCCAGGAGTCTTAATTTTTTTTTAATGTTTTATTTATTTATTCGACAGAGAGAGAGAGAAAGAGAGAGATGACAAGTAGGCAGAGAGGCAGCAGAGAGAGAGGAGGAAGCAGGCTTCCTGCTGAGCAGAGCGCCCCATGCGGGGCTCGATCCCAGGGCCCTGGGACCATGACCTGAGCCGAAGGCAGAGGCTTAACCCACTGAGCCACTCAGGCGCCCCAGGAGTCTTAAATTTTGCAAGTGTGCGAGGCCCTTGAACTTTGTTGCCCCATCTGAACTTTGACTGTGGTGTGTCACAGCTGAAGGAAGTCTCTTGGGGACACTGGGATAGACTATTTGAATTGACAGTGGTGGTGAAACCCAGAACTGACCTTTGAGCAGTTTGTGGCAGGATAATATTTCTGAAATGTGAACTACTATTTCCCTCCCATCTGGAAATTCTCCCCCTCCCATACCTACCCCTTTGGAAAAGCCAGATTTTCTAATTTTCACTGTTTGGGAGGTAGAGAACATCAAGGCAGAAATGAAATGCATTTCTCTGTTTGCCTGGTTTTTGTCCAACAGCAGCAACAACCAAGATCCTCAGGGATACAATCAGATATATAGACTATGGCAGGTGGGGAAGTTACAACTTTCCCCTTACTAGTCTTCTGGCCCCAACCTAAGAGAGAAGGGAGACGCAAGGAAGAGATGAAGGTGTAGACACCAGTAATCCAAAGAGCGGCAAGGACAGTGCCACCCACTTGCAGGTAGGTTTGTGGAAGCTGAGAATAGAGACAGTCTGGATCTCTTTTCTATGTGGAGCCCCAGGGAAATGTTGGAACTGCAGACAGTAAATGGCCTCGTGGAATACCTAGGCCTTCGTTGGAGGCCCTGGTCAGCCTTACCAGCTCCCACACCCAGCTTGACCACAGAACGTCCCCATGAAGCTGAGTGGAGCAAAAAAGAAACCCATGGAACCAAGTAAAACCCAAGGAACTTATCTAAGACCTGAGACAGGGAAAGGGCTGACAGAGGAAGGACACTGTGCATCAGCTGAGATTAACTCTGTTGCCCCAACAAATAGAAATTAACTCAAGCCCTAGGAGGAGTTATGGACTGTGTCTCCACAAATTCCATATGTGGAAGTCTTAGCATCCAGCGCTTTAGAATGTGACTGTATTTGGAGACAGAGTCTTTGAAGAGGTAATTAAGTTTCAGTGAGGTCATATGAGTGGGCCCTAATTCAGTGTGAATGGTGTCTTCATAAGAAGAGGAAATGGAGATGCACACAGGCACAGAGAGGAGACATGAGGGCACCAGGAGAAGAAAGCCATCTTCGAAAGCAAAGAGAGAGGCATCTGGAAGAAACTAACCCTGCTGACACCTTGATCTCGGACTTCCAGCCTCCCAAATTGTGAAAATACAAATGGCTGTTGTCCAAGCAACCCCATCTATGGAACTATGGTGGCCTTCCCAGACTATTACAGGAGGGAGGAATATAGCTGTATTTCACACCCATCTGGTTTTGAGGATGGAGCTTTGTACTTTCTGGAAAAAAAAAAAAAAAAAAAAAAAAGGAAGAGTGAGAAGAGAATAATGAGAACAGTTATCATATCATCCACTGAGCACTTAGTCTGCACTTGACCATGTGGAAGCCCTTTACTTCTGCATTGATGTCCCATTGCTATGGAATAAATGATCACAAATGTAGTGACTCATAACTCCCATTCATAGCTCATGGTTTCTAGGGATGGGTGTCAATGCATGGTGTAAGTGTGTTCCCTGCTTAGGGTCCCACAGGCTGAAATGTAGGTGTCATCTGGGCTGAGGTCTCCTCTGAGGCTTGTCTTTCTCTTCTAACTCATGTGATTATTAGCAGAATTCAGTTCCTGGCGTCTGTATGACTGAGGTTCTTCTTCCCCTGCCTGCTGTCAATTCAGAATCTATTTTCAGATCCTTTCCATGCAATCCCTCTTAGGCAGTCCACAGTGTGACCATTTGCTTTCTTCAAGGCCAACAGACGAACATCAGCTGCCATGCCTTCTCTCCTATGTCTTCACTCGATCAGGTGTAACCCACCTAGGATGGTCCTCTTTTGATATACTGAAAGAGAAGTGATGAGGGGCCTCCATCACATTTGCAAAATCCCTTTTGCCATAGAATGCAAGGTTGTCAGAGTGGTGGCATCCCATCATATTCACCAGGCTCATGCACTCCACAGGAGAAGCTATGCTGTGAGTATACACCGGGATGGCAGTGGGAATCTAGGGGGCAATTTTCAGTCTCTGCCTGCCATGATATGTCCCATTTTATTAATTCTCAGAGTGATTCTATGAAGTAATCCTTTGTAAGCCAGCTTACTATTTATGGAAACAAAAAGCATATGTTTAAACCTCAGGAAGACTCATAATTTGCAACCTTATTCCTATTTTTGGACATCTATTATGGGCCAACCACCCCACTAGACCAGGATGGAACCCTTGACCTCCTGGGGTCCCATAATCTACTGTGGCAGGCTGCTTCAAAAGTATGATAATTAATCTCAAATAAGCAATCTCCCCATGTCATTTCTACTGGGCAAAAACATACAAAGTTGGCATCTACTGTTATTGCCTTCCATTTTACATCAGAGTAAACTGAGGCTTAGAGACTTTTAAGCATGTCCTCAGAGTCACCCATGTGATCAGTGCTGAAGAGAGAAGATTTACACTTAAAGCAGCTCACTTCTACGTCTCATAACCTCAATGAATATGGTATGCTGAATCTCAACACAGAAAGTCTTGTCCTACACTCAATAAGAAGTGATAGGCAAGAGCCCCTGGGTGGCTCATTTGTTAAGCTTCTGCCTTTGGCTCAGGTCATGATCCCAGGGTTCTGGGATCAATTCCTGCATCAGGCTCCCTGCTTAGCCAGAAGCCTGCTTCTCCCTCTTCCACTCCCCCTGCTTGTGTTTCCTCTCTCGCTGTTTCTCTCCCTGTCAAATAAATAAATAGAATCTTAAACAAAAAACAACGAAGAAGTAATAAGAGGGAAGCTGGAATTAATGGTAAAAATGGAGCTTTAAAGACAACTAGAGAGTAGAGAAGAGAACTTCCCCAGGATCAGTAACTCTCCGAGGCAAGAAATGGGATGGGACTGGAGCTCAATGACTCAGTAGGACTTCAACAGGCCAGGATGACAGAGGGCAGCAAGCAGGAAGCTCAGAGCGGGGAGCATGCAGGAAGGGAGCACAGCGGATTGGGTGTGTGTTAGGGGAGGGAGGTGTCCCTTAAATCTGTCTATCTCGTTTTAGCCACAGATTGCTCTGATTCTCCCAGCCCAGTCCAAAAGGCCAGGTTGAGACCTGCAAAAGCACATTGAGAGATACAGGCTGCAAAAGGAATGCCTCCAGCCTGAGCACCTCAACCAAATTCCTCCAGAGAACAGTGCTCCTCGCCATTGTGGTGCCAGGGACACAAAAATGTCTGGAGACCCTTTTTAATTGTCCCAATGGGAAGGTACAGCTGTTATCATCTAGTGGGTAGGGACCATTGGGAAGGTACAGCTGTTATCATCTAGTGGGTAGGGACCGGGCATGCTGCTGCCTCTTCCAATGTAACACAGGACCACCCGCCCCCCCCCACAAAGAAAGACCCAGTCCCCAATGTCCATGGAACCAAGGATGACAATCCCTGCTCTCATGAACCCATCTGGATATTTCCCAGTTGACTGGTTCTTCTGTGAATGCAAGTCATATTTGAAAACTTAGGAAGTTAGAGGCGAACCTTGGTCTGTTTGCCACAGGTCCACAGGGGTGTGTGATCTTAAAATCAAACCCAAAACATGGTTGCGAAATCATTCTGCAAATATTCACTGAGTGCCTGATGCATGCCTGGTATCATCCCAGCTGGAAAGGCAGGAAACCGATCACGAGAGCCGGGAGCACACACACCTCGGTGTGAGGATAGAGAGACCTGGCTCTGGAGTGACAAACATCCATCCACCAGCTTGCCGCCTGCAGCGCTGTTCACTCAGCCTGAGTCACACGGCCCTTGTGGGGAGATGGCTGGAAATTAATCCGCCTTTGTGGGGCCTAATCTCTGCGGGCTTAGCTCCCATCTGGGCCCCACCCCGAGCACAGGGAGCCCGGATCAGCTGGGCCCCCCTGTGCTCCCGGGGTGGGGGCAGGTGTGCAGGGGGATGAAGCCCACCGTGCACCTCCTTGCAGATCCTGATCGCAACCGAACACAAAAAAGAAGCAGTCGCAGTTCCCTGGGGTAAGCCCCAGGGAGCCGGGGCCCGGCTGAAGCTCTGGACCATGCCAGCCTGTGTGGGCAGGTCTGACCTGAGAGCTGGCAGAGCTCTCGCCCTTGGGGAGCCAGCCTGAGACAACAATCATTCCAGCCTCCTGTTCCCCCGCATACTCAGCCATGTTCCCACAGTCTGAGGAGGCCCCAGGCAGACGGGGAGAGGTGCACGGGCCCAGCCCACTTCTCTCCCAGGGCCGCCTCGATGACCCAGGACATCAGGGTGCAGGGTTGGGCAGCAACAAGTCACACAGTCCCCCTGGGTCACTGAGCCTCTCCCCACGTGGGAGTGATTGCAGGAGACACAAACAAGCAGTTCACCAATTGCTTGATTCAGGACAAGGTTTTATGGAGCCCTCTTGTATGGTGGGACCCTGCCAGGTCCTAGAACATGAGAATGAAAAAAATAGACATCTCTTACTCTCATAGAGCTTTTACTCTGAGGGCCATGAGCCCCCAACACAAGCCCCTATTCCCGTGAAGTATCAGGCACTGGCCAGGCAATCAGAGAGGCTTCAAGGAGGAGGTGGCCTGTGAACAGAGTGTAGAAGGGTGGTCAAGTCATTCATACCTGGGAGGATATGGATGGACCCTAATGCTGGGTTTGTCGTAGCGTCGTAGTCTTGAGACCTGGAGGGCTGGATGGCCAGCCAGTCCAAGGGCTGTCCCACCTCTCTGGCCCTCAGTAGCCACATCTGTGAAATGGAGACAAAACCCCTAGGACCAGTGAGACCATCTAGCCACCCGCCTCCACACCTGCAGCCCCGGGTTCATCCCGTGAATCTTCATTTTCCAGGGCAACAGCCATGTTCCCTTCACAACCCGAAATACCAAAAGCACAGACACAGAGGAGGGGACGCTGACTGTCTACACTGAGGAAGGTGACAGCGAGGAGAACTGGGGGCCCTTCACGGAGCACTCTGCCTGGCCAGGCCGGACAGACCCGTCTCCAGGCTCCCAGGACGTGGGACCTGCTACTGGACGTGGGCCAGGGACAGCAAGTGTGCCGGAGGCGCAGACAAGGTCACGGTGCCTTCTGGGTCGATTACAGCCTCGTGGCCCTCACACAAGGACTCTGACTGCTGAGCAGGGTCTGGGCTTGCTGACTGGCCTGGCTCGGCACTCAGCTCTCCACCCACGCCTGCCTCACCCTCCAGCCTTGCCAAAGGGATGAGCCTCCCTGCAAGTTTTCCCAGGGCCGTGAAGGCCCAAGAAGAACAAAGAATGGAGGCCTGAGATCAGGTGAAACACCACTGCTTCGATCCACATCATCAGTCCTTCTGGAACAGTTGTGGATGGATAGGTCTCCCTGCCCTTGGGAACACAAAGATCTCAAGGAATCCATCCAACCAACCCCCATATCTGAGCCTAAACGGCTCACACACGCAGACTCAGTAATAATATTCATCTCAACATATTCTGGCTTTGTATTTAAAGCGGATGAGGCCCGGGCCTTGGGGGGTGGGGGCGCGGGGGAGCTGGTCACCCAACTGTGGTCAGTGGGCCCAGCCCACTGCTTATTTCTATAAATAAAGTTGTATTGAAACAGCCCCTCGCATTTGCTTCCGTATTCTCCAGGGCTGCTTTCCAGTTACAGTGGCAAAGTAGAATTGTTGCCTAAGGGTCTTACGGCCAGCAAAGCCCCATATATTTACTATCTGGCCCTTTATAGGGACAGCTGGCCAATCTCTCAGATTTAATTCTTTGTAAATCTGATTGGATGAATTTATTCACCCAATGATTGTTACTGGTCTTTTTTCCACCGGACTCTGAGCGATTGGAGAACAGGGGCTGTCTTTGTATCCTCAGTGCCAAACACAGTGCCAGATATGTGATAATGTCCTTTAGGAAATGCTTGTGGAATGAATGAATGCAAGCAGTCCATACCTAAATGAATAAATTCTTGGTCTCCGCCATCAGGGAGCCTATTGTTTGGTGGGAGAGACCTGCCCAGAAGCAAATCCTTAAAGTAAAATCTGGCGAGGGTCACGATAGATGGGGACAAACTTTCTGGCGGTGCAGGCTCCTGACTGACCGAAGGGCCTCCAGCTGAAGGAAGCCAATGACACGTGGAAGTGATGCATGCGGTCTTGAAGGATATTAAGAGCTGGAGTTTCTAATTCTAAAATCCATGGATTCCCGAACCAGAAATCGAAATGATCAAAGCCAAGAGGGACCTGAGCATTCCCTCAGAATGAGAGGGGTAATGAATGAGAGGGGAAGTGAATTTACCCTTCCACCTACTTTTACTGTGCACCTTCTGGGACACTGACCCCGTACCAAGCACTGGGGTTACAACCTGGGTGGGGGGGATCACCCCAGCCCGTCGCTGTAAAGCTGTGTGGCTTGGGACAAGTCCTCTCTTCTTCGTGCCTCTCTTTCTCCACCAGGAGGGCGATGGCCCCATCTCCTGGGTTCCATACAAGGACTCAATTCACTAATGCCACAATTGACTTTTAAGAAGTCAACTTAAAATAAGATACGTATTTTCAGTGTTCATGCCTGCCAAGTGGCTCCCGGTTCCTGTGCCTCCCTGACTCCGAACGTCCTGCATGGCCAAGCCTGTCCCCTCCCAGAGGCCTCGTCCTCTTGGCCACTGAGGTATAAACAGGGTCACCTAAGGCACTGTGCTTGGTTGATAAGCTTTCTGATGTGCCTGCCAACTGCCTGCCACCTGAAGCCCGAAGAGAAACCAGCAAGTACGACAGCATGAGATGACCTTATCTGATGGCACCTCCGTGTTGCAAATCCCAGTGTCACCACGCCCCAACCCATCAGCTGGCCTTCCTGCTTGCAAGAGCACCTTTGTGTGTTACCTTCCTTTGTCTTTCTTTTCCTAAGGGAAGCATAGAGGAGTGCCAGTTGCCTTCTGAGGGAATAAAATTGCACCCGCAGCAGAAGCCGAGGCTGTCGCTCCAATTTTAATGAACAGACACCGGCTTTAACAATTTCCGAAGCTCTCGGGTTGGCTCTCAACTCTCATCCCTCCCTTCCCTGTTCTCTCCGTTTTCCCCTTACTCATTTCTACCCACAACCTCCCCCTTCCTCCCCTCCATCTTTCCTCCTCATCTCAGCACAAAAGTGGAGGGGGGTGCACAAAGAATTACAAAGCGGCGTGTACCACAATTGCCATGAATATCCAGTGCTGTATATCTTGTCAAAAAATCAGCAAAGAAGAAAGCAAAGCTCGAGATTCGGAAGAAAGTGCAGCTCCCCCCGTATACGCGTTCATTTCTTTTTTCCATCTAAATCTCACTCTATTTCTTTTTTTAACCTCTCCTGCGGGTCTTTATATATAGGACAAACACACACCTCACTTCCTCACTTCTGTCATTTAAAGTAGGAAGAAAGCAGCAAAGAAAAGTCTATTTTCAGCCAGCTCTCGTTAGAGGGCTTTTTTGCCACCGCGATGAAAGAAGATTTCGAAGAAAGTCAAGTCATGGATGAAGACGAAGGAACGGTGATGACCAGCCGTCTGTTCTGTCAATTTAGACCTCCACGCATCAACTTATTTGTTCTTATGTAACTAATATTTAGGGATTAAAGAGATGTATGCCCATGGTATCTACCATTAAGTACTTTTCTATGTTTAAAAAAAAATGAAAACAGAGACCCACCCTGCTCCGTCCCTGGTCTGGAGATAATCAAACCAGCATTGTGGAGGGGAGGGGGGGCTTTGAACACAAAACACGATTTAGGCTTCAAAGAACAAAGGTTCCTATCAGACGGCTTTTTCTTCTAATGGTCCTCATGCAGTAAAAATAAAGTCCAAACACTATAATTTTACTCACAGAAAAGTTACAAATACTGTAGGTATCTTTAGAAACAGCTGCAAAAGTGGTTTCACTTCTGACAAGATTGGTGTTAATTACCAGCAAGGACTTCAGTATAATACTATTTAAATCATTTTAAATTATCCCTCTCAAAAATTAATTTTTCATCAAAGATTACACACAAAAAAAATCATGATATCATCTCTGCAGCTGCGATTTAGTAATAATTTCATCTATTATTACCAATGTCAGTTGGATAAAAGAAAAAATGGCACCCCACCGTGCCGGTTCCAGCACAGGCCATATATAGAAATTTTTAACTATCACTTATAATCGCTTTGATGAGCTTAAACCTCCTCTCAATTAACACCCTAAATGACACCGAGACATCTTAATGGGGGATGTAAGTAAGAGAAAAGACTTTAATCAAAGAATAAAGAAAAAAGTGCCAGGAAAAAGGAGGACTCGCCGCACACCTCTTCATGTCCCACCCAAGTGGCGTTCTTTATCCTCTCTCGAGCCTTTTGTCATTCCAGGATCCAAAGCAAAACTACCAGGCAGCCATCGAAAGATGCACGGCAGGTTGTCGGACTCCCTCTGTAAAAATAAAGACTGTTTGAAGGCCCCCAGCCTAACAGCTGGACGAGGGGATGGGAACTTCAGTATGTTATCACTTGAACAAGTTCAATCATAAAGGATAGGCTAGAAAAGGAACACATTGTTCCCTGAAGATCATCTTCTGGGGCATCCCAGGGTAGCAGTTTGGGGGATCCAAGTCACCCACGTGTAGGTACCCCAACCCACTCTCAGCAGGATCAGAGAAAAAGATGGGTCCCTCCAGACACATTTGAGTTATGCAAACTCACACAGCCGTGGGGATGTTACAGAAGGATATTTCTCAGGTCATTATTTTTTATCGTGAAGCTGCTGTGCCTGGCCTTTGGGAGAATTGAAAATAAAATGAAATAAAACAAAATCCAAATGAAAACTGACCAGCCTGCTTTACTCTTCTTAAATCATGTTTGCGGTATCCATGGTGATTTTTATTTCCAATTAAGATGTCCTAATGAACATGTGTTAGTGCCCGCGCATACACCCAGGCAGTTAACAACCCTACAGGAGGCCTGATCTCTTGAGCCATGACTGCATATTGGGTCAAAAAAGCAACAGTTGGCAAAGTCTTAGAGATTGACGTTTATAAAATTAGGTGGAAGACACTTGATTTTCAGATCCGACTTGCCTGTTTCCACTGCTAAGCCACTTCAGCCCCCTGCAGACAGAAGGAATGTCTTCTGCTGCCTGCCTTCTGCCGTGGTCAGGAAGAAAGTGTATTTAAACGTACGTTACATTTTCACCAAGGAAAAGGATAGTGTCCGATCTGTGTGCACTGAGAGGCAACATCTGTACAATGTTGGGGCCAGCTGTGTTATAGAAGCTACATTGTACAACAAAATCTTCATGATTAACCTATTGTGGAAGGGATTATCATCCTGGATTTGAAGATGAGAAATCAAGGAGCAGAGAGAGACAGAACATTCCTGCAGGTCACCGAGCCATAAAGTAGACAACCCCAGACTACAAACTGGGCTTCAGCAAAGTGGGAAAATCAGAGAACCAAGATCATTATGCTTCTTCAGAACAAAAAATATTGGAGTTGTTTTCACCTTTCTCTGGTTCACCAGACACTTTTCTTAACCCCCTTCCTCATTCCAGCCCAGTAAACATTGTTAATACTACGCTACATTATGTAGGATTTTAGCTGTGTTTATTATGTGGTGGCTATCTTTTTACTTGGTTCTTTCTGGATATTCCTCTAAATAGGCACACTCACATGCACACATATAGCTGCACACATGTACCCCCATGCTTACACACAAGATCAAGTGTACTAAGCTACATACTCACCCTTAGTACCCACTTTTCCCAAAGAATCCTCCTACTGAGGTCCTTCATCCAAAAATGTTTTCAAAAAGGGTGTGTTTGGGTCGCAAGCCTTCTTTATTTGCCCAGGTATTAAGAGATAGTTCGTCTGGGTATAAAATTACAGATTTAAAGTTATTTTCATTCAACATTTCAAAATGATTCTCTACTGCCTTCTTGATTCAGCGTAGTTATTGAGAAATAAGACTTAAATCTGAATGTGAATTGTATATAAGTGATCCCTTCTTTCTGGGAGCTTTTTACCTTTTTTTTTTTAATAACTTTCCTTTTAGGTTCTTAAATATAATTATATTGTTTAAGTATGGTTTGTCTCTTATATAGTCTGGTATTCCATTTGAGCTTTTAAAATGAATCTTTTTCTTTCTTTTATTCTGTCATTATTGTTTTTCAAATATTTCTTCTCTCTATTTTGTCTCTCTTTCTATGATTTCCTATAATGTTTACATTGACTTGTGCCCCCAATCTCCATTTATTTGAGCTTTTCCTGTATATATTTTAGCTCTTCAGATCTGCTTACTTCTTTATCAAAAAATTCTTCAATCTGATATAGCTCACTATTTTGTTCTTAAACTACATTCATTGTGCTTTTTATTCCACCTCTTAAGTTTATGTCTAATATTGTATATTCTATCTCTGGTATTTCCGTTTGATTCTGCCTTATAACTGCTTGTTTTTGCTCCATGATTCCTTGAGTGTGAGGGCTAGAGTTTCTTTTATTGTGGCTGTGCTCCTCATACACTCCTGGGATTAAGAGCTCTGATATCAAAGTCTGGGCTTGGTCATGCCATTTGCTTCACAACTCCAAATCTATAGAGTAGCTTTCTCTCCATGTCTCCAGGTATGGCTCTTCTCAAAAAAGTTTTCTTCCTCCACTTGTGCCTTGAGAATATGGAAGGAAGTAAAGATGGAAACACTCAGCAGCCAGGCTCTCAACTTGCACTGCTGATACCTGCACCCTAAACTTCTCATTAGGGATGATATTTCCTTGCTGGTTGTCTACATTCCTGTGTTGATTTTGCTACTTTTATGCCTCAAAAAGGTCATGGGGTTGACAGAGATTTGCCACGGGTAATGTGAAGAAAAAGTAAAATTTGCCTACTTTCCCTTTTATATCCGTCCCACTAAAAATGACACTCGGTCACCTCTGATCATCATAATTGGCATTGATGTACCCAGAGATCTCTTGCAAAATTTATATTACTTGTTCAGATCCATTCACATTGTTCTGACTTTTGTGGCTTCTCTAGTGTCAGGTTCATGGGAAGGGGCCGGCATCCATGTTACCCGTATTACCAGACCATCAGGAACAAAACAAAACCATAGGATTTTCAAAGGTATCATGTGCAAAGAAAAACTAGCCACACAAATAGAACATGAACAAAACCACTGGGCACAAAACACGTGAGAAATGGGATACAGCAGAGGAAGCTTCCTGCTTTTGTTTGGTTGTTGTTGTTGTTTCTTCATTTGTTTAAATAAATCTGGAGATCAATAGGATCCACTGACAAATTAAAGAATTAGGGACAAAAGAAGTACAGCACATGTTCGAGAACTAAGAATGAGGTGAATGAGCAATTTTTTAGAATAGAGTCAGTTTTTGATAAACAATACCTTGGGTTCATGTCACATAATGATAACAACTTCTAAATAATCTCAGCCATTGAATTATTACATTAGAAATTGGAACTGTCCTATTCAGCACTAACATAGTGGAGATCAATGCTGAACTTGTCTTGTTTGACTCATCTTTATTTAATCTTCATTTTGAGTCTCTCCTGTCCCTGGGGTTAGGTCTTTATCCATGTCTACAGATGCCTGGCCTATGAGTGGCTGCCACCCTGAGGGAGGGAAGGTAGAGTTGGTTGGAACATCACCTGAATAAACCCAGTCATTGTGTTCATTTCACCAAAGGCACGTGGGGACCCGGTGCTTCATCACCAACTACCACAACAAGCCTTTTCTTTTTCTTAGACCCTTTCCTTCCAACGGCTAAGACTCTAGGGGACAGTGACACTTGGAGAAGAGAGCCCTTGATGGTGTCAGCAAACACACCAACTCATTACTGTTTACTGAGTTCTGTAGGAACTTCTACAGATTCTGTCTCATTCATCTTTACAGCACTCTGGGGAAAGAGTATTATTATTCACTTTCTATGCATGAGAATATTGAGGCCCAAAGAGTCAAGAGACTGGCTTAAGTTCACCCACAAATGAAGGGCAAAGACATGATACTAATTCAAGTCCTAATTCCAAAAACAGGTTCCTCCTACACCACACCTGAAAAGTGGAAGAAAAAGATTAGTTCCCATTCATGCCTTCAAATCACGTGTGTTAAATTTCTACTATATTCCAGGTTCTTTCCTAAGTCCTAGGTTTACTCTTAAGTCACAGACACAGACCCTATGCTCTCAGGAAAAACAGGTGAGGGTAATGGCTATGAAACAAAGTGGCTGAAAAGATGTGCACTTTCCATAGCACGATATTTGTAATTCAAAAAGAAGAAGAAAAAATAGAGCATTTTGAGAGAGAAGGTCAGGAGTCTGATTTAGAGTTTGGGGTGAAGGAAGCCAAGACAAGGAGAATGGATACTTGATAGGGAGATGTCTGGCCTCAGAACCTTGGACAGCTGCATACTCTCGCCTTGCCTCAAGACCTAAACCTCTACCTGCATCTCTGTTGGCAGAATTTTCTTCAATAGCTAATGGTCTATATTTACATGCTGCTTGTTCATCGTGAATGAAAATGACATTGAAACTGATATTGGAGCAATCCAAGAAATATTCTTTTTTCAGCAAATGGCACCAATTTCTTATGAGTACAAAAAAACAAAAACAAAAACAAAAACAAAAAACACTAGACTGAGAGTCAGAAGCCTTGGATCAAGGCCTGGCTCTGTCTTTCTGTTCCAAGGCCCCATTTCCCCTACACTGCCTGCTAACTGTGAAGAGGATGTGGATACTGGAACAAGGAAGACTGGGTTTCCAGACCCAAGGCTGGTCCTTAACATCTGTAGGAATGTTTCTTAATCTCTCTCAGTTTCAGTCTCCATACTGTGTGACTATTACACCACATTGTTGCATGTGAACAGACCACGTGAATCTACATACCAGCATCTGGCCCAGGGTAGCATTTTAATGACTATTTGTCTCCGTCCTTCCAACAATGGACAAATCAACCCTGTAGGGATTTCATCGTGGTTGGCCTTGTAGAAATAAACCCCACCGTCCCTTACCTAATCATGCAATTCTCCTTGGGATCCAGACCTCTGTTCGAAACCAGAGCAAGAATGCTGTGCCAGGGGCCTCAAGGTCTGGAGTGGATCCAGCCCAAAGTTACCCACGTGGGCACAGATGTTCCAGAGGCCAGTCTGCCTCCAGCCTAGAAGGGGCTCATGAGAGCAGCCAGATGCACGCCAGGGCTGTGCTCCATGTTGCTAGAGCGCTCTTAACATTATCGGCACAATCGTCAGAGTCTAAAGTGGTCCACAGTGCACGTGCCCAGAACACCCCATTCAATTCTAAAATGAAGGGCTCTTAAAACTGTGAAGTACTGAATTTGGAAAAGATCAAGGATTTGGGCACACACAGTGCAGAACAATTTAATATTATGGGAGCTCTTCAACTTTTTTTTTTCTATAAGCACTTCATTTTGGAAGTAACTCAAATAATGTTCTATTACTACATTGAACACATGACTGACTTGAAAATGCAATCACCCAACATTAAAAAATGAATCTCCCAAAGCCCCCAAACTAGGAAGAAGTATGAAGAAAAGGCAACCGTCAATTCCTCCGTACACCTGGAATACTCTTCATTTTTCCGCTCCGTCTCTCCAAACACTGTGCGTTTCTCACCCCAAGTTGTTGCCCCCCTGATGCCATTCGATTCAGATTTGCTGACATGCACTGAATGTCTTCTGTCAGGCAGCCAACAACTCATTTGTTAGGTCCTTTAATCCTTATAACAACTGTGTAATGTAAGTGGTCTTTATCCCCACTGGGACCTCAGAGGGAACAGGAACTCAGAGAAGCTAAGCTGGCCACAGAACTTCCAAGAACTTCAGAGAACACAGGAGCTGCTTTCATATGCATTCAAGAGAGGGAGAATGGGCTTCTCTGGTTAGGTGAACCAGAGAATAATAGGCTTTGCCCTCCATGGAAGTCTTTAACCAACCAAGAAGGTGACTGTATCTGGGGATAGAGCTTTTAAAGGGTTGGTAGAGTTAAAATTAGGTCACGTGGGTGGGCCTTAATCCAATATGACACATGGAAAGATGCCAGAACCCTGTACCCACAGATGGAAGACCACAAGGGGACACGGCAACCAGGCTGCCATCTGCAAACCAAGGAGATGGGCCTCAGGAAACCCACCATGCCACACCTCCATCTTGGACTTTCAGTCTTCCCAGTGAGGGAAACAATATCAATTGTTCAAGCCACCCAGCCAGGGATAATTTGTGATGGCAGCCTTAGGAAACTAATGCAATGCCCCCCTCTTTTCCTACAGAGCTACTTCATTCGTGGATGCCTGGTTGCCCCTGAAGTATGACGGTGCATTTCACTGACTTTGCCTGGCAAGGGGGCATCATGGAGGAAGCCTCCTCTCCAGCCTTCTCCAGGTTGGTACCCTGTTTGGGAAGGTTTTATTGCAATTTTCTCAGTGTGACTTAATTGTTTACTGGCATTGCAAAATGGGATTTCGGTGTCAGCTAGATAATGCACATCTTGGGGACAAATCTGGCCTGATATACAGAGATGGCCAGCAGAGGGGCTGATCTGATTTGCAAGAATATTCTTATTCCCAGCATCCCATGTTCAAGCAGGGCATCCTCAGAAATATAAAAAATAGATCAAGAGATTTATTATTTTGGAGGCAGGGGAGAGAATGGAGACTTACAAAACATTGAAGATTCCATTTATACATAGTTTAAAATGTTTGTAAATATTTAACAGAAACATTGAGCAATAAACTCAAATTATTGCCAAGTGCAGGGAGGAAGTAGAGGTAATTTATCAACGAAGAGGGGGGGATGGATACTGTATTTTACCAGGACACACATATTCAGACATACTAATGGGGATTGTGTCAGTTAAGTGTTGACATGTACCAAATCATGGCCCAGTCTAAATGCCTTAGTCATGGCAGGGAGTTAAAAAAGAGAATATTTGAGAATAATGTGAATT
The DNA here is from genome assembly GCF_922984935.1 of Meles meles. NCBI lineage: Eukaryota > Metazoa > Chordata > Mammalia > Carnivora > Mustelidae > Meles > Meles meles. The sequence goes on along the minus strand of NC_060071.1, from coordinate 144,255,471 downwards.
AAAAAGGCAAGTTAGTTTAAATTTCTGTTTGGTAGGCCCCCAGGCCTACAAGTCCAATGGGAATACACTCTAGCTAGAGGCTTGATGAATGGCCTTAATGAAGTTGGACAGCCTGGAATACATGCATAAAATGATTTTAAATATTGATACGATGTCATTGTGTGTCTGAAGATATTGAAATGTTCATTCTCTGAGCAAGACAGGTTCCATCTAATTTATTAAAGGTGGAAATGATTATTTACATTTGAAAATGGAATGTGTGCCCAGATAGAAGCCAGGGCAATAAAATAATTATTGCATTCAGGGAAACAGATACAGTTCATCTTCTGGAAGGAGAAAAATTAAAATATGTCCTCATGCGAATGTCTTCGAGTTTGGCGTGGCTGTGAAGAAGATGATGGGGATTTCCTTTAGGTTATCATTTTAGGTCTGCATGGTATGGGACGCAAACAGATCTTCTCAGAGCAATCAATGAGGTTTTAATCTGCTTATCTGAGAGAAGAGGCATGATGAAAAGGTTTCCAGTGTGCAATGGGGTCTGGCCCACTTTCCCCCGATGTGTCTATTAGGACTTTCTGTGACACTGCCTGGTGTCTGCAACCTGCTATGTTGCTCAGTGATGGAAGGAAGAGGCATGGCGTGATAGTGGAAAGGTAACTTCTGTTGTGATATGAGAGTTTCTACGGAGAATGCCTCCGGGCAGCTGTCTGCCTCGTGTGTTCAACATTGGGGCTGTGTAGCAAGCTGCCGTAGAAGTGTATTAAAGCTAGCAGGCAGTGCAGAGTCAGCTGGAGGTTCCAAAGTGCTAAGTAGGCTGATGAGCCAACGGTGGACCCAGGTATAAAAATAAAATCACTACAAGCCTGTTTCATTTCCTGCCTATGCATCATGGCTTGGAGAGCTAATTGTACCTTGGTACATGGAAGGCTTTCGCATGTGGAAAGCTACATGAGTGCTCTATTCGCTAAACCGATGTTTCTTGTTCATCTCCCATTGTTTCCACGATGGCTGTGCAGGTATGACAGGCAGGTCACAAGGAAGTACCCACACCCTACTTCATCACTGTCCCCAGTACCACTTCCAAATCCAGCCAGACAAACTGCACAGCATCCAAGAAAAAAATGGTAGGAAGATGTAGGGGGCTAGAGTCAGGGCCAACCTCTGGGGTCATGGCAAACCACTCATCCATCCATTCAACACTTAGTGAGCACCTGCGATAATTTCGGCATGCCTATGTGAACGTGGACAATTACATGAGTACTCTGTGTCCCGGTTTCCCCATCTGTGACATGGGAGGAGGACACCACATCCTAAGGATGTTGTAAGAATTCAAGAAGTTAATGTAAAGGTCTTAGGACTGTATTTAACACAGGGTTGGTGCTTAATAAATGCTGGTGTTATTGTTGCTCCTGCTTTATTCGACAGTGTCTTGAGCATCAACGTAGATAGATAATGACAAGATAGAGCCGCTGTACTCGAGGAGCTCAAAGTCATGTAAAAAAAAAAGTAAAATACATTCAGTGTGATGATCATCATTACCATTACTTGAGGACCAAGTATTGGGTTTTGTTCCCGAGCTCTGCCTGTGCTATGGTAGTTGTCCTTGTCGATATCTTCCTCTGGGCTAGGGATGATTGTCTCCTACACGAGATTTAGGTCCGCAGAATCATGTGACAAAGCCCCAGCAAATGGCACTTCCTTCCTCTCTGTGCCTCATTAGGCTCAGAAGTCAGAAGAGAAGGCATGACTTGCCTAAGGTCCCGGCAAGCATGGGGCAGAGATGGCTAAGGCTGCTGCGCTGTACGCACTGCTTATGCACTGTGCTGTTTCCTTTGGGTCCTGGGACTTGGAGGTTATTGGTGAGCATTTTTAGGGACCAGGGAAAGGACAGGGTGATGGCTTTTCATCCTGAGAAGAGCTTTGGATACTGTATTTTTTTTCTCCAGTGTGCCTGGGGTATGCATTCTGGTAGATTGACTTTGAACTGCTTTGGCAAGACCAGTTGGACAAGACTTCCTACTCATGGTCTTGTGTGCTAATGAGGAGCTCACTTTGGCTCCCTGTGTCGTGGTCAGAGGCCAACGTCCTCCTTGACTCTAGAGGTCTCTTGACATAGACACGGAGATCACAGATGCAAATTGCATTGCCTGCAGCCACTTCTTCCTGAGCTGGTCACAGCCAGCCTCTCACCTCTTGACTCTGAGTAGCCTCAAACAAAAATATTGCAAAAGCAGCTCACTGCAATATCAGAAAATTACCACAGTAGAGTGCAGTGGATTCATAATAACCGTTACCAAATAAATGATTACATCTCTGATGCGGCAGGCTTTCCGTACATTAACCCATTTATCCCTTACATAAGCATGATATACACACGCACAGGCACGCACACACGTAACATTGTCTGTTCTATACATATGGAACCTGAGCATCACGTGCATCTGAGATCACTCAGTTCTGCTAAGGCAGAGATGAGTTCTAATTCAGTCTGTCTGATGCCAGAGAGAGCCCGAGGAACTCCACTTTCTAAGATTCAGGGCTTTTAGACATGAGCCCCAGTCCTGCTGCAAAGTGAAAGGATAACTCAGGTCCTACCCTCCCTCTGGACCTCAGTTCCCCCTTATGTATTAGGGAATAGAGATCTTGGTTGCCTGGTAGCCCTTCAGACTTCCAAAGTGAGTGACTGTGTGGCTATGTGATCTGCACATGCTGCGAATGGGGCACTGACGTGAAAGGGTTACGAGGCTGACCTGGAAAGCTGGACAGAGCTGAGCTACCAGCTCTATGACCTTAGACAAAGTGTTTCCCATCCTGAAGCCCTGCCACCTCTTCTGGGCGATGGAGATACAAGTTGCCTGTTTCATAGTTTCCGTGCGGTTGCATGAGGATTAAATGAGATTGTATTTAAAGCTTTATAGCAATGCTGAGAGCAATGAGTTCTCAATGAAGAGATACTATTATAAAATACTTTTTACAACTAGCTGCTCAAAAATATTTCTTGAATCATCAGTGGATGCAAGCAACGCCTCCACTTGAAGTGACTACTTCTTTGAATAATTAAGTTGTATGTCCCTCTCAAAAAGGGGTTGCCTTGCTAACAAAGAAGTGCGTGTTGCAGTTGCTTTTATTATTTCTGTGATCATTACCTCGAATGTTCATATGTCTACTGTGGAATTTATAGGGTTATGCTACTTGGTGACATGAAAAATACTTCTATTCCAGAAGTGAAAGAAACTCAACATCTCAGATGTGGGATAGAAAATTCTTTAGTGGCAGCTTCTTGGCTTTTGCATTTCAGAACCACATACAAAGTGGCCTATATATTCACTCTGAAAATTCCAAGAGCAAAACTAAGGGGAATAAAAAAATAAATAATTAAATACTAAATAAAGAATAAATAAAAAGATAAGGAAAAAAATGTTAAGAGACCTTGGATTGTACTATTTTAGGTCATTGGGGAATGCACAGCACTTTCCCAAGCCATGTATGAGAACTTGTCCCTGAGGAGTAGAAAAGAGCACAAGAAAGAATACTGCTCTGGAGAGCTTTGGCCACAGTTGGTGGTGGAGCTCTCGTTCACCTGCTACCACTTACTGACCATACTTAAACACATATGCAAATCCAACCTGGCTCTTGAATCAGGAAGCAATTCTTCAAATGGCTCCTTCCTTCAATCATCATCTACTAAGAATCTATTTCATGCCACACACTGTCTTTGGGGTCACCAGGATAAGATAAGGAGCAGCCCCTCCAATTGCTCGTATCAGAAAGATATGAGGGAAAGAGTGGCCCTGTCTCAACTGGCCTTGCAAAATTCTTAAGCTCTCTCTAATCTTTCTTACTAAGTGAAAAGTAGAGTTAATGATATCTGTCTTGTAAGACTGTTGAGAGGTCAGTAGAACCCCATGTGCAAGGATCTTTGAATATAAGGATCTTTTGAATGTGCAAAACAGTATATTCTTTTTCCCATTCTCCTCACATCATTTTTGACATTTAAAGCACTCATCACTTTTTCTCTTGTATCCTCATTTAATGGATTCCTTTCTTGTCACTGAGACTAGATTGACTTTGGGGGATCATGTGGTACACATTAGAGCTGTGTACCAGATATATCCAGCTATCTACTCCCCAGCACATTTCAGGATTGCACTTCTTACCTTCCTTGACTTTTGAGGGGAGCTGAGTGATGAATTCTGGCCCATAATACAAATAGAAGTTACATGTTTCTCTTTCAATTGCTGGTGCTGAGACCACTAGAACTTTTTCCCATGAAACCAGCAATTTGAGAAACTATTTACTCCCTCAACCCAGATTCCACAGTGAGAAGATATGATAACACCCCACATAGAGACAACATGAGATAAGCCTCTGGGTTTTATAAATCAATGAGATTTAGGGTGTGTTTGTTACAACAGCATTACCTAGCTCATCCTGGCTAATACAGGCCACAAAACACCAGTCATCATGTCATGGAGATAAGGCCATGTGCAAAGTTCCAATGAAGTGTCCTTCCTGGCAGATGAGAACATAGTAACATAACTAATCAGAACTTCAGAATTTAGGTCATGGTCTAATAAACTGTCAGATGTATAAATATTGACATTAAATAAGGAAAATTCAGGGGCACCTGGGTGCCTCTGTTGGTTGAGTATCTGACTCCTGATTTCACTTCAGGTCATGATCTCATAGTCCTAGGATTGAGCCCCTTGGCAGGCTCCATACTCAGTGAGGAGTCTGCTTGAGATTCTCTCTTCCCCTCTCTCTCTGTCCCAACCCCTGCTCACACATAGTATCTCTCTCTCCCTCTCTCTCTCTCTCTCTTTAAAATAAATAAATAAATCTTTAAGAAGAAAAGGGGTGGCATTAAAACCTGAGGGAAAGATGGTCTTACTGGGTTTCCAGCCCCATGCTATTATGGCAGGGGTTGGTTAGGGATCATGTGCTCTGAGTCTGACATTCCAGTTACCAAAGGGATGGCTGTGCTAATTTCTACTGGTATCATTTAAGAGAAATCACTCATATGTACACTCACCCAGGCCTCATGAAACCTACATTTTCTGGTCTCCTGGCCTCCAAATGGAAACAAGGGGTCCAATTGCCCATGGGCTCCTGACTTCCCATGCCAGGACATCGAGCTTCATAACTGAGGCACCTCAGGAACAAGGGTTTCATTATATCCCAACCAACCTCTTCATTTTCCCCAAGCTCACCCAGTTCTAATTAGCCCAAGGAGAGTCATCTGGATAAGTTGAATATCAAGCTCATCAAGAGCTCTCGCTCTGATTGTAGACTCTAAGAGGCAGCCATTGCAGCTCAATTTCCCTTCAGGAGCGTCATTGATTATATGAGGTAACTGATGGAATGGCAAGAGATGGGAGGTTGTTTGGGGTGCTCTTTTCTCTTTCCTCTATTTACGTGATTGCAAGTAAATGAAAGAAAAACTACTTGCTATATGTCAGACATACCACACTGTTCTTTCCTTTCTGTGTGTTAAAGGCTAAGATGCTGTCATTGGAAACCAAGAAGCCTCACGGATTGGTGAGAGACCAAACGAGGATTTCTGAAGAGGAAGCTGTAAACCTGGGTATTCAGGGCACATCCCTCCAATTTGTAAATTGCCAAAGAATCAAAAGTTTACCAAGAAAAGTTGGAAACTTTTCCCATTGACTTACCTTACACACTATTTTCCTATTGACATCAAGAAAAGCAATTCTATTGATCACTTCCTAGTGATTTGACTGGAGGATTTACACTTAGTGCAAACCATTGATTGTAAAGGCAATTTCTACTGACTTAAAGAGAGGTTGGGGCCTGATTGGCATCCCACCAGATAAGCAGGTATCCATTTTCAATCATTTTAAAATCAATGCTCAGTTGCCACTCTAAGAAGTTCCATCTAATCACTTGATAACATGTTCCAAACTTTTCAAGGAGACTTTCAAAAACATAGTGATAATAAGATGCAGGGTTGGTATTTCCTCCTCTTGTGATAATTCGTTGCCTGGGATGTTCTTCTACTTTGGTCCCTGAAAAACTACTAATCCCTCAGGTGCAGTTTCCGGAAGCCAGGGCAAAATTGGGTCTGTTTGAAAATAGGAGCCAGAAAAGACCTGGGTGATGCCTAGGCAAGCTAGACCATGAGTTCTACCGAATGGTTTTAATTCCACTTATTCACCCAATGACAGTCCATCCTTGCCTTCCCTACCTGCTGTGTGTCAGGTGATATTCTAAGAGCCGAGGATGCACCTATAAACACAATCACCAAGAAACGTGGGTTTATATATATTCTAGAGAGGAATACAGACAACAAAAAGGTAAGCAAACAAATGACAAAGATTATCCACATGGTGGGTAAGTACCATAAAAATAATAAAATAGCACAATGGGCCAGAGAAGTGTGTGACACTATTTTAGGCTGGGTCATAGGGAAGCAGAAATTCTCCTGTCCTCAACAATTCTGTGCTTACCCGATCCCTGTTCTTAACACCTCCACCCTATGACCCAACTGCTCTGTGCTGAGAGACAGCAAAGATACACTGATACCAGCTAAAAAAAAAGCAGATAAATGAGATAACAAACTGGTAGCTGGGACAAGCAGAGTAGGCTAAGAATAAAGGAATTATGGATTATCCTATGAGCTATCCTTGGTTTGAGACTCCATGCTGCCTTCTTTTTCAACATGAGCACATTTGAATGGATGGCATCCCCTTTTTCCCCTAGTCTATATGTGAATTGTTTTGTAATTACCATTTATTTCTCTATGATAAAAATTTTTCTTTCTTATTACCAAAGATAACCTTCAGCAATAAAAAGAATTGATGAGGCCCCAAATGGACCACAGTGATCAGTAGAGATGCCATACAAAGTGACTTGACAGGAGTCGTCACCCTTGGAGTTTAGAATCAAGTACTTTCAAAGGCACCGAACTCAGAGGTAAGAGGTGCTACTTTCAGTCCCAACAATACATAGAACATTTAATATGGGGGAAAAGAAAAGGAAAAAATAAAAATGAACATGAATTTTTGCTTTGGACAAATCTGGATTTGGCATCTTCCCTTATGAGTGGCATTGTGACATTGGACATTTTATCTCTTAGGGCTTTGATATTCTTAGCTCTCCAAGGAGGTCATTGTGAAGATTAGGGCCCAGTGAGTCAAGTTATTAACTCATGAACTAATGTTTAATGAGCACCTTTGGGATGGTAGGTTCTATGGGGGCTTCTAAGGGAATGGGGTGGGATTATTTGATCCCATAGTTTCCCCCTGAGTGGGAGAGATGGCATCTATATAATGATTACTATACAGGAAAAAGTGCCACCAGCCATGAGGGAAGGTGGCAAAATGTGGGGGAAGTCTACTGGAGATACTCTCCACTATGGTATCATGGAAGCAGTGAGACATCGGATGTGGGCCTCTACTGCAGAGAAGAATTTGAAGATGTATATATTTGAAGATGTATATAAAGAGGGAAAGCAGCCCGAGAACAGGGACAGCTCCCATGAATGTCTCGATATAAGAAAACCTGCAGCTTGAGAGAGGCCCAGGGAAGTAGGAAGAGTGACCACAAGATTGGATGGGACTGTCGGGGTCACATCATAAAGAACTCCCAAGGCCAGCTAAAGAGCTTGGCCTTCTCTATCATGGAGAACAGGCTTCATGCGAGTCACTGAAATTCAGGGCCACCTCTCAGCTAATGTCCTCAAGCCTCAGTGTCCTTGCATGTAAAGGAGTAAGACGACATCTCCCCTAGGCTGAAGGTGAAGATTTAATGGGATAATGCAGGTTAAGATCTAGCAGAGTGCCTAGCATACCAAAACAGGTGCCAATTACTGCAACACGTGTTGGAAGACCCAGGGAAACTAACCTAGCTGGACATAAGCCCAAGCTGCTGGTTCACATGTCCCCAACACAAGCCTGGCAGAGAACGGTGCCAATGCAGGAGAAAGCAGTGCTTTCTCAGAGAGGAGATGACACATTCCAGTGGTCACCACTGGACCACCTGTTTCCAGCCATACCTGAAGCTGGAGAACCTTAGACTTTTCATGTTTAAGAGCCACTGAACTCTCTTTTGCTTAAGCCAATTTAAATTGATTTTCTGTTCCTTGCCACTGAAAGTTGTAAATAACAGAAATACAGTCACTTCTTTCCCGTTGGATCTTGAGTCCAGCTTGCTCACAAATGAACTGAACTGATACGGGAGTGATCAATGAGAAATTTGAGCTAAGAGCAGTGAATTTGGAGGCAAAGTTGCATTGGGACTCTGGGTCTGAAGCATTTCTGTCTTTGGGTGTTCCTCTCTCTATGAAAGTATTTGAAAAACCCTATCTTACAACCGGGTTGGTGCAAAGAGGAACGTACTCCAGGCTGGAATCATTACTGTACGTTCCTTATTGTTATATTTGTCTTCTGAGTATCAAGGAAATTAAAAGTAAAACACTTCTGTGGGCCCCTAAATGTACCATGTGCCCCCTGCACAGTGCCCACTATGCTGAACAGGGACATCAGCCCTGTAAGGAGCTTCCCTGTGACCCATCTCTAGGACTGGGCTGTTTGGAGCCTGCAACTGATATCATCACTTCCTTCTATAAACTCCCTGTAGGGTCATGTCTCACTGATCAGGGCAAGCATCTTCATTTCTTATCCAGGGTAGTCAAAGTCTTCCAACCTCCATTCTACGACTCCCCGCAGGCCTGGCTTCTATACCCAACTGTGCTACTACTAAGCAGTATGATTCTTGGCCCGGGTGCGACCCCTTCCCTATCAGAATCTCATTGCTTATAAAACAAAGAGAAGGAACCAAATGATCCCCATCACCCCTCTTTTCCAATGCCAAGGTTGTAAACATCACCATTCCTCCTCATTCCTCAGTCTTCTCATACAACCCCCAGCCCAGTGTATACTGGATCCCTCTCCCACACATGCACACAAACACACTTGTCTATTCTTTCCTCAGAAATTGGCAAACTGCTTGAGAATAAACTAAAAACAAGAAAAGGAGGAAAGAAGAAAACTATCGGTGGCTTGATCTAGAAAGAGTGAAATTAAAACTTGGGGCCTTCTCATATTTTTTGTCTAATCTTCCTTAATACAGCTTCTACCTTGTTTATCGTATGTGGATTGTAATTCCCCTGGGTGAGCCAGCTATCTGCAATTTCCAAAGTGCCTTCTAAATAATCAGTAATCAAGAAGTGCCGAGTAATCATGATCTCCAATGTGCTTACTGAGGGTCACTTGGAAATTGGGCGTCAGAGCCTCCTGTCTTAAAGAGCCACAAGTCCTTGGTTAAATGCTTAAATTGATGTGCCAAGGTTACCATGGAAGCCCGCCCCTGTACATTACCATTATTACTATTTTGTGTTTCCCTAATACTTTCATTGAAAGATAATCATGTTATGAATATTAACTTTTATAGGCTGCATTTGTAACTGCTTATGTGTAAAGAAGCAGCACTTTCTGAAATCAAAATGACACTAATAATTTAGTCAATTTACTTTTTCCCATCTCCGTGTTTACAGTCGTGTTATTTTGTTACTGCACACACTGAATTTTGATATAGTCACCCTGGCAATAAACGTTTTTTGTTCTTTGTATTTAAAGATACATGTGTTCATAGAAGAGTTGGTTTGAATTCATTCATTTCGATAAACGTTTATTGAGTGCCTCCTAGGTGCCAGATCCTGTGTAGGGAAAGAGACAGATGCCTCCTCAAAAGAGAACAGACACTAGGGAGGGACATCAATTCAGAAGTCACGAATTAGAAAGGAGGCAACATCTGTAGAAATAGGGAGATACAGGGGGCATTTTCAGTGCTTCTGGCGGGGACAGCTGATCAGTTCTGAAGCTTGGAGAGCATTTTCTGAATTTGAAAGCTCAAGGCAAGTGGAGCAGGGTGGGGGGGAAAAGGAATGAAAGTATACATGATCTATCTGTTTTGTCAAGATGCAGAAAAACTTCATGCCCATTAGGACAATTATCAAGGAAGGAAGGAAGGAGGGAAGGGGCAGGCAGCAGGGTGGGGAAGGAGGGGAGGAAAGCAGCTAACAAAGGTTGGGGAGAATGTGGCAAAACTGGAACTCTTATGCATTGCTGGTGGAAATGTCAACTAGTACAGTGGGGACTTCTGTATACCCATGCTCCTAACAGATGATTCTTAATAACCAAAGGGTAGAAGCACCCCGAGGCTCCATGGCTGAAAGAATGGATAAACAAGCTTGCTTTCTCCAAACAATGGAATATTACTCAGCCTTCAAAAGGAAGGACATTCTGTCACATTCTACAACATGGATGAACCTTGAGGATATTGCCTAATTACATTAGGCACTTAGAGTAGTCAGATTCATAGAGACTGAAAGTACAATGGAGGTAGCCAGGGTCTGGAGGAAAGGGAAGGGAGAGTTAGTGTTTAACATTAGTATTTAGAGGGTATCAAGTTTCAGGTTTGGGAAGATGAGAAAGTTCTGGAGTTGGATGATGGTGAAGGATGAATGCACTTAATGTTCTGGAACTGTACACTAAAAAATGGTAAAAAATGGTAAGAAATGGTAAAAATGGTCATGGGTATGTAACTGCAATTTATTTTTTTAAAGATGCAGAGAACACCACCACTCTTCTCTCCAATCTGTCTTGCATTAGGCTGGGGATCCAATCTCCAAATCTTCTTTGCAATCTGTCTTGCAATAGGCTGGGGATCCAAGGACCATCCGCCTCCCGCCCGTTTTCTAAAATGCCACCTTCCAGGAACTGCCGCTGTTTGTATGCCAGCTTTATTTGTAAATACAATTTAAAAAAAACAAGCACAAAACACCATCATCCAAGGGGTAAACGTTCTTGGGCTCTGAAACTGAGTACTGTCATTCCCATTAACAGTAATGAGAGTCCCATGGCTAAACCTCCATGCATCATGCTCAATATTTACCCCCCAGAGTTTGCAGATGGAAAAAAAATAAAGATTATCTTATGTACAAACAGAAAATAAAGCCGGAAATGGCATTCTGACCACGGAGATGCCATGGGACGATTAGCAGGCAATCTGGTGAGGATTGTTTCAGAAAGAATCCTAAAGGAGGCATATGGCAGAAAGACTGTGTCTAATCCCAGTCTCCAGATCCACTCTAGGTTTCGGAGCAATCAGGATTACAGGTGGCCCACCGCAAGGAGCCTAAATTGTGACTCTGACATTGAAACCTATTCTTTAACATAAATGTCCTCTTGAGATGGGTGAAAACGAAGATAGACCTATACCTAGTACCATCCAAAAGTTCCAAAATTTGTATTTCAAGTGAATTTCTGTGGAGGTTTTTAAGATTCTTGGTATATTCTCATAATTAAAGACTTCAAGATTTTAATTCCCTCTTCACTTTGAATCTCCCCTAGAGCCTTTGTCATGTTCTACGTTGTTAGGAAACATAATCAGATTAACACAAGTCAAGGGAACTATTGGAAGTTAGTTTCTCTCTCTCTCTCTCTCTCTCTTTCTTAATCCTTCTCTGTGTCTCATTCTCACTCTCATCTCTATGTATCTCTTGATTCCTATCTCTATTTCTCTCTCTGTCTCTTTATCTTTTTATCTTTTTTTAAGTCTCTCTCTCGATTTCCAACCCTTTTTCTCTCTGCCTCTGTCTCCCTCTCTGTGTCTGTATCTCTGTCTCTGTCTCTGTCTCTCTCGCTCCGTTCATCTATCTCATCTCCATGACACTTCACAGGGGCTCCCATTCGTACTCTTTGTTACATTGCATCATTCTCAAGCTTCTTTCTGCAGATGACACACCAACTTCCTTTACTTTCCTGTCAGCTTTTAGGTGGATAAAAATGGCTTCCATTCACTATGCTCCCCCCATTCCCCATGCCAACTTCTGCCTGACTAGGTATGGCTCCCTTATTTTCGGTGCCACTGCTGGCTCACTAGGTACATCTCTGTGACTTGTTCAGACTCTCTAGAAAGAGAACCCAATGGACCACTGACTGCCTTACCAATGGATCAGATGCATTCCAGCCAACTTCTCACCCTTCCTTGAGCAAGTTTTGGAGGATTGGAGGAAAGAAAGAGATTATATGGCCTGCTACCCACACATCAGAAACCAGGAGCTGGAACAATTCCCTGAGAAGGGCAATGTAAGCAAACTAACCAGCCAGTCAACCAAAATGTCTGGCTTTGTGTTACAGCATCAGTTCACAAAGAGTGATCTGTGGTCAAGATGCTGTCACTGTGTCTACAGGGTCAAAATTATTTCTACAGTAATTCTAAGACACTGTTTGCCTCTTTTTTCTCTATCAGCATGTGCACTGATGATACAAAAACTACGCAGGGTAAAACCGCTTTGCATTCCCATGAACCAAAGCAGCGGCACCAAACCCTTTTAGCAGTCATTGGATTCTTAACCACCACACACATGAAGCAAAACAATGTTTTTTTAAAAAGTAAGTTTCCCTGAAGAAAATCTTTCACGGAGCAGTAAAGATGATCAACATTATTACATCTTGACTCTCATGGGCACTTCTTTTAGCTACTCTGTTTAAAAAAAAAAAAAAAAAGGCTTGTACACATACAACACTTCAGCTGTATCCCATAGTATGATGCTTGTCCTGAGGAAAGACATATGAGTGCTTGAGTTGCCAGCTGAAGTAGCCACTTTTTCATGCAACAACATTTTTACCTAAAAGAACAACTGACAGAAAAATTATGGTTATTTAGACTTCAGTGTTTCACAGGCATTTTTCTCAAAAATGAATAAAATGAGCCTGCCATTTCAAAGGAAAGAACTGACAGTATCGGGATTCAAATTAAAATATTTGAATTTTAGAAAACGCCCATCTGTTACCATAAGTCTGACAGCTCTTTAATACTTACAACCTTTTCTGATGAGATCATTGGTAATATTATTAATGTGATTTTTTAAAATATCTTATAATTAAAGGTATCATAAATTAGAAGATTTACATAACTCAGTGAACCAGTATTTTCCAAAAAAGCAATATATAGTGTTACAAAATCACACATGGATATGCCATCAATTCCATTCAAAGTTCAAGACAGACAATGGATTTTTATAAAACCAGGTATCAAACACCCATTGATATAGTTTTAGATTTCACATTACAACTAACTTTTAAGAAACCACCACTTCTTGGTTTTGGCATAGTATCAAAGAAGGATATCCAAACTCATCTGAAAGGTCTTCTAAATGACTTCGTGCTCTCCAACACAATCATGTGAGAGTTTAGGGTTTTTTCATGCACTTCAAGGCAACCAACATATTTTAGCAGACTGAATGAGGATTGTACTGTTTGAAATTTACTTATTTGACTTAACATTTTGGTTCTTTTCAAAACATGTAACTCTCACTTATACATTTTAACTGCACCATAATATTTCATACAATATGTATGGATATGCTATTCATAATATAATATAATATAATATAATATAATATAATATGTGATAAACATATCATTGTTCATTTTTCTTAACCTGAGAATGAGCGTTTAGTCTGTTTCTAATATTTTACTGTAACAAACAATGATGCCTTAAAAATCCTTTGTATCTGTCTCATTAGGTATATTTTCTTTGATTTTACACGTACAAGTAGGATTGCTAGTCAGTGCAGTAAGAGACCCTTTACATCTACTAATAATAGTAGCTAACACTTATTGTGCATTTATGATCCATCAGAATCTAACAGCTTTACATATATTAATTACCATTATTTTTAGAACACCACAACTAGACCATAGTATTATCCCCATTTCACAGATGAGAAGAGTGAGGTGTAGAGAGATCCAATTGCTTGCTCAAGCTTTTGCAGCTAAAAGGACATAATTAGGAATGGATAAAGATGTGGTACAATGGAATACTATGCAGCCATCATAAGAAATGAAATCTTGCCATTTGCAACGATGTGGATGGAACCAGAGGGTATTATGCTGAGCAAAATAAGTCAATCAGAGAAACAAGTTAAGAGGCAATGTTGGGGGGCGCCTGGATGGCTCAGTGGGTTAAAGCCTCTGCCTTTGGCTCAGGTCATGATCCCAGGGTCCTGGGATCAAGCCCCGTGTCAGGCTCTCTGCTCAGCGGGGAGCCTGCTTCCCTTCCTCTCTCTCTCTCTCTCTGCCTGCCTCTCTGCCTACTTGTGATCTCTGTGAAATAAATAAAATCTTTAAAAAAAAAAAAAGAGGCAATGTTGGGGACTTGGGGGGTAAGAAGGGAATAAATGAAACAAGATGGAATCAGGAGGGAGACAAACCATAAAAGATTCTTAATATCACAAAACAAACTGAGGGTTGCTGGGGAGAGGGAGGGAGGAAGAGGATGGTTGAGGTTATAGACATTGGGGAGGGTATGTGCTATGGTGAGTGCTGTGATGTGTGTAAACCTGGCGATTCACAGACCTGTACCCCTGGGGCTAATAATACATTACATGTTAATAAAAAATAAAAAATTATATAAAAAATAAAAATAAAAGGACATAGATAGAATCAAGAGTGATTTCTCACAGGGTTGCTACAGAGCCCATGTTCTGTGCTAGGCTCCAGTTTTCTTTTCTAGATTTTCCTGCACAGCTTACCAATTGACACTCTCATCAACCAGGTGTGAAACATTCTCCCCAGCACTTGGTGTCATCAGACCCTTTAATTTTTGGCAATTTGGTGGGTATAAAACAGCATCCTGCCATTGTCTTAATTTACTTTTTTCCAGCTTTCAGTGAGCAGCTTTTCAAATGTTTATTTAATGTTCAGGGCTCCTCTTTTGTGAATTTCCCTCATATTTTTTTGCCAACTTTTATTGTTTGCTATTGCCCTTATGAATTCATAGTTTGTAGGATTTTTTTTAATGAATTCTCTGCACCAATTATTTAGTGCCCATGTCTTCTCTGTGTCTATGACACATCTTAAAACCTTTAAAGTAAGAACACTTACTGAGGATACACTATGGAGAAATCTCAAATTCTCTTGAAGAAATTTCAGCCATAGTCAAAGGACCCCTCTCTCAAACTTTTGACTCTATTATCAGGCTGCTTACCCAAGCTCTCCACTGGGATGTCGAATACAACTGAATGTGTGGCTTACTTTTCCCCATCAGCCCAGAAAACCTGCTACCCTCTCAGCTGTCCCTCTCTGCCAATGGCCTTTCCATGATTCCAGCAGCTCCACAATCCAGCTGACGGTGAAATGCCATTCCTTTCTTCCCCACGTGCGTCCAGAGGTCAACCATTTTACCCTATGAGCACTGCTTCTGCCTTGTTCCACACCTTCATCCCTAAACTGAATTGCTGCAGTGCCTCCCCAAACCTGTTTTCATCCATGACCCTTCAAAGGGAAACCAAGGATGTCACTCCTGCTCAAAACTCAACAATGAAGGAACTAGAAAATCCCCCTTAGAACATGATTTTCAAGAATGCTGCTTGTCAGATCTACTGATGAATGCTAACATTAGAGGACAAAGCTTTAAGGAGAAATAGGGAATTTTCAGTCTCAAATGTTCCCCACCACCACCAGTTTTTTACTTACTAATGGTTTTAACATATAACTACAAAATTCTTTACTATCAACCCCCCCTTCAGGACGCAGAGTTTAATGAACCTCTCCTGAATGCAGACAGGACTTAGCAACTTGACTCTAATGAATAGAATATGAAAAACTAAATACAGTAACTTTATAGCAAAAAACCTGGCAAATACGACCTTAACCAAGTGACCGAGGTTAACATCACCAGGATAAGTCATGTGGCCCGAACATGTTGGAAGAAGAAGGACGCATGTCCTCTGTGGGGCTCTTTGCTCAGACCCACATCCTCAGACTCTCCATGAGAAGAGACAGGATAGACCCAACTTGAGGTACGGTCTACCAAACACTTGACAGTTTTTCACAAATGTCAAAGTCAAGAAAAGAACAAGAAATGGTCACCAATTAGAGGACGTAAAGGAGACACTAGATAGACTAACCTACATCTTGAAATAGGAAAAAAAAAAAGTAGGAAAATTCAAATAAAGTCTGAGTTTAGTTAATCATGTTGCACCAAAGTCAATTTCTTCATTTTGCTCAGTGTTCTGTGCTTATGTAAGATGGGAACATTAGAGGAAGCTGAGTAAAGGGAATAGGGGACACTGCACTCTCTTTGAAACTCTTCTGTAAATCCAAAATTATTAAATTTAAACAATGTATAAAGAACAACACCCAGCAATGGCTTTCCAGACCACTCAGAGGGAAAACCAAAGAGCTCCAAGGAGTCCATATGATCCCCCCGTCCTATGCATCCCACCCTCTCTGCTACAAAGCTCCTTCAGATGCCACCCTGTCCCCAACCCCTCTCTCTTTCTCCCCCACACCCATTCTGCAACCTTACTGTTCTGGAACCTGATCCCTTCGGAGGCGCTTCGCACTTGAATTTGGCTCTGAATATGCTCTTCCTTACGTGTCCTGGTGGCCAACAACCTCCCTTCTTAGAAGTTTTTGCTTGGATGTAGCCTCCCCACTGAGCCCTCACTCAGAGATTCTATTTCCTTTGCAACTGCCCTGCCCCCCAGCTGTTTCACATCCTTCAGTCTCTGCTCCTTCTCTCTTTTGCCTTGGCACGCATCACCTTCCTATATACCAATGTCATTTCCTTATTTAGTGCAGTTACTGTTAATTGTTAATTGTCTGTCTTCCTCTCCAGAACATCAGTTCCACAATGGCCGTGAGCTTGGTTTTATTCCCTTTTGCATCCAGGGTGCCTGGAAGATGGGGCTCAGCAAACTTTGCTGAGCAAATAAGCTTTCGCTCCTGGCATTTAGCCTGACTTATTTATTGTCAGTGCATCTGTGCTCGGGAGCTCACCAAGGGATAGAGAGGGTAAAGATCCTGCCTGCAAAAGAAACAGGGACCAAGGACCCTGAATAGGCCCCTAGAGCTGGAGCAACAGTGGGAGGAGGCCCCTTCCCATCCACAGTAGAGTACACGTAGAACGGCAGAGATGGAAAAGTAACAGTGCATCCAAGGCAATATGTAAGCCAAGTTGAAAGTTATAAAAGATTTAGGTAAGCTCTTTCCTAAGCACCTTCGAAATTCCCAAAGGGCTTTTCTTATGTGGTAGGTATTATAATGAAAAAAGACCCAGACATGACAAGAGACACATGGGTGAAGACAGCTATTAAAGCTAGAATGATTGATTCCCTAACATTCCAAGGTAGCACTCTCTAACTCCAGATACAGCCACCTCTCAATGGCGGCTCCTTCATTTGCATAGGTAATTGACAGCTTGTTAACAGCTCATTAAGAACACTGAGAACCATGTGACAACTACAAACGTGTACGTGTAAATGGGGATAGAATCTGTGAATTGCAGGATATTGAGAACTCAATCAGATCTCGGATTACAGGTCAGAAGACAAGTTGATTGGCTCCTATGGAGAACAAACAGGGACATCCACCGACTTTTTTTAGAACTTTATTCAACAGTCCTGTCGTCCACAGGGTAATAAACAAAAACCCGAGCAGGATGATTTTCAGAGCTCAGCTCTAACAGAAGCGATGATGTGAGTACCAGTTTCACACAAATACGTGACAGCAGCTCGTTTCTGAAAACACCCATTACACTGCTTATGCAGTTTTAAAATTTGTTCTTAAAATTCACCTTTTTCCTAAACACAAGTATTTAGACACCACAATCTAATATTCTGCAAGTGAGAAAAATGTAAAGTGTAATTTGATTTTAGCCTATAAAAAGGAGATAAGTTTCCTGATTTGCACACAGTTACCATCGGTAAATTTGGATGCTGCATGTTTTAAAAGCACATTTGAATATAAATAGGGCAAATAATTGTTACATCAGCAAATCTCTTCTGAGTATCAGCTGCCCCTGAAGAAACCTTCTTTTGCGAACTGTCTCCCCCAGATGGAGTAAGAGTTGAAAGGCTGTGTGCTCCCCAGTTGCCATGAGCTCTAAGCTGAGTACCCGTTGGTGACCAAGAGTGCCCTCTCTCATACCAGCAGAGCTTGCTGATTTATTTTTTCCTTTCTGCCCGGGTCTACTAAAGGCATATGGAATAATGGTTATGGACTGAGGGATCCAAGAAATGCTGCCCACGCTCAGTCCCTGGGATTCCGAAGCCATTCTCAGGGGTGTGGGCCAGCTGAGTCTACCAAGCTTCCTCTCTCTCCCCTGTATGGCCAGTGCCACTCCACACCTGCTCTCTCTCCCCCATCTATGGGGACTTTCTCATCTGATTTGTTCTCCCATCCTCTGTCCTCTCCATGGCCGGCCAGTTCTTTCTCATCCAGGTCCAGTCCAAGGGACTCTGCCAATTCAATGGGGCAAACAGAAGGAGCACAGAATCAGGATTTAGGGCCATCCAAGGAGAACCACCTAGAGGCCTGGCTTTGCCAATCCCTAGTAAAGTGTTTCATCCAGGACTAAATATTTAATCCCAAAGGTCTCCTTTCCTTCACCTAAAAATAGGAGTAATGCTTTCTACTTCAAAATCTTGGTGCTGTCAGCTAATTGGGATAAAGTCATGTACAGGATAGAATCTTGACAAGATTAAGAATGAGGATGGACTCCCATCACCTAGTCTTGGTATTAAGGCCATACTAGAGACAACAGTCTGCTGGGTCAGAGTAGACACTTGACCTATGAAAAGCCAATCCAGAGGCTGAACAGAGACATCTACTGTGATCAGACAAGAACAGATGAACTGGATAAGGCACACCGTCATCTTTGAGTGTGAAGTGGAAGATTAAGATGATTCTGGTGGAGGCGGGAGAGAGGCTGAAAGTCCAGGTGAAGGTGGCACTTGGAGAGAGCGTCTACAACACATCTTCCATGAGCACAAGTTCTGAGGAAGCAATGATCAGGACTGAGCAGAAACCAGGAAGTGGGAAGTGGGCAGACCAGAGGAGCAGAGACTGTAGGGTGGGGAGCAGCAAGTAGGAGAGATAGGGAGCTGGGAATGAATGTGCCATGCTTTCTACCTGAAGGCCTGCTCTCTCATCAAGGTGGGGCTCCAAGAAACATCTTGTGCAAAGGGCCAGAGGGTAAATCACTTAAGCTCTGCATCCCAGAAGGTCTCTAGTGCAACTATTGGACTCTGCCTTTGTGGCATGAAAGCAGCCACAGACAAGGCAATAACTCATTAACTCATGGATATGTCTGTCTTCCAACACAACCAATGCCAACAGCAGGTAGGAGGCTGCTGACCCAAGGTTAGTCCCCCCCATGACACAGTGGCTGTGTGCCTTCAGAGTTCTCACCAGGCTATGACAGGACTCGACTCAACTCAGTTGGAGGGCCCATTTCCAGCCCTTTCTTTGCCCCCACTCCCCAACCTGACAGATACTTAGATTTCTAGGAGAGAAGTGCTTATTCACACACTGACAGAGAGTTTTGGTTTTGAAATTGTTGAGAACTTCCAAGTTTGTGGGCACTCACATACACCCTGAGACATCTTGGACCTTACTCTGTCAATGTTCCTCATTGACCATTGGCTGTTTCCCTATTTCCCAACTTGGCCATCCACGAACTGGAAAGCAGAACCACCATTCGTGGAGTAGTAACAGCCACAGCAAAAAAGCTGAGGATATTTTTATCACCAGTCCACATCAAAGGTAAACTGGGGAATGTCTGTTCAACTTGGCCAGTAGGTGGATTATGTTTGGCCTGGTGAGGGGCTGTATTAAAGATATTTTTAAATCACTTATGGATATCTAAAAACTGGAAGATGCCTTCCCAAAAGGAAATGCCTTCCCATTTTCTCTCAGAATACCAGAAGATGAAGCTTCCTGAGCTGTTTCCTCACATGGTGACAATTTGCTGCAGGTGGAGGGAGCAGTCACAGCACCTGTTCTCTGACATCACCTGACTAGCTATGTGGGCAGCTGAGTTTGGGAACTTCCACAAGCTGGGCATTTGAGAATAATTCTCTCTAATTCTCCACCATCTTAGGAAGTCGGTATCTGTGTAACTACTTTATAAAGGAGAAAACTGAGGCTCAGGGAGTTCAGGTAAATTTCCCAAGGATCATGCTGTCAATAAATTGCTGAATGAAAGTGAAGTTACTGGCAGCAAAAATGGTACCTTAGAACGTGCTAGAATAATTGTTCTCTTCCTTCATCCTTCCACTCCTCTTCCCACTAATCCTGGCCTGGCACATTCTTCTCTTCCCTGGACTTCTTTATTTATTTAGAAAATAGCTTTCGATATGAAACAGACATAGAGATGGTCTTTGTTTCCTTTCCCTTTAATATAATTTTCTTATCTCAGATGTAACCAATTCCTTTAAAATGGGTGTTACCCATTTTAAACCTTTGGTTTCCTTCATTTCTCCCAGAGAGCTGACCATAGATGGGACAAAAGCAATCAACTGTAGGATTGCAGGGGGATGGTCTTTTAGCATTAGTTTCACCAAAATGTACTACTGCTCAGATACAATTAAATCCAGGGAACCAGCTCGTACAGTTAGAGATCTGAGAGCCGAACCAAGAGAATGTGTTACACAACAGCCAGACAACGTGTGTTAAATCCGTGTAAGCCCTCCACAGCGCAAAGGACAGTCCAGGAGGTGAGAGACTTCTGTTGATTGCTTAGGTCTTCTGGAACAGAGCATTGCTCCCTGAAGTGTGGTCAGATATCCAGCAGCCTGGGCATCCCCCAGGAACTTGTTAGAAAGGCTCATTGTTGGGTCCCAACCCAGACATAAGGATGAGAATCCATCAAGGGATTGGTATTTTAATGATGTTTTCAAGTGATTCTTAAATATATTAAAGTTTGAGAATCATCGGTTGCACATTGAGACCCCCCTGGGGAGCTTTAAGAAGACAGTGATGATTGATTTGGGATTGCCAGACTTTACAAATAAAAATACAGGACACCAGATTAAATTTGATTTAAATAATTTTTTTAGTATATGACCAGAAAGTCATATTTAATCAGCTCCTCAACATGGTTCTACTCTTAGGGATGCCTGTTTCTTTGGTCTGAGTGTGGCCCAGTGTTGGATGTCAGCCAGGGTTGAAAAGCTGACCCCTTTACCTCTTGAAACTCTCATGTTTCACCTCTAGCTCTGGGGTTGGTGGAAAGAGGGGCAGTGGAGAACATCAATCGTCCCTTAAGTCAAGCAAAGATTATAGTTCTTGGAAATGGGATAGAACCACCAAATATGAAATTGAGTGTGAAAATTGAAGCTATGTCATGATTCCTCTATTCTGCAGCTATCTACAAACTGCCACCATTTGCATCAGGATAGAAAAGATATCTCTGCCAACACACTATCTGAAAAAGTGAAGGTTTCCCAATAGGAGTCGCATGGCCCCGGGGGTGGGAAGGCATGTGCACTGGTGGGCATGATATGGGCTAGCATGAATGGTGCTACACTTTGGCCTTTGGCTTTGGTTTGTAAGAGCTCCTTGGGGCATTTGGGCTCATGAATGGAGTCAGAGATAGTCAGTGAATACATCCCAAGAGGCAGAGTTGGCTGCCTTATATGGGACTCTGTCTCATGGCTCCTCTGATGGCCACCACTCAGCTCAAGTCGAAGGTCCCTTTCCCTGGGTCATGAACTTGACACAACTTGTTACTCAGCTGAGGAGCACTGACATGCATTCTTTTGTTAGGATGCAGAATTTTCTCCCTTAGCTCAGCAATCTGCTCTCTACAGGAATATAGAATAAAATTCAGCCTGAAACAATCATAGGAGGGTTTTAATAATCATATTCTAAA
This sequence comes from Meles meles, assembly GCF_922984935.1. Classification (NCBI taxonomy): domain Eukaryota; kingdom Metazoa; phylum Chordata; class Mammalia; order Carnivora; family Mustelidae; genus Meles; species Meles meles. The sequence continues at coordinate 144,233,784 of NC_060071.1, read as the reverse complement.
AGACTAATTGTACTTAGTCTAGGCAGGGATCTATTTTTATCTTGAAATTAATCTGAAACTTAATTTTTAAAAAATTGTGTTATTTTTTATCCCTCCTCTGCTTCAATCCCTTTAAATACATCCATATACTTGTTCTATCAGCCCTTAGATGATAGAGTGTTAATAGAGTATTCTGTTATTCTCTTCCATTACTTCTATTTCTTGAGGTGTCCATTCTTTAGCCCACTGTGTCTGCTCAGCTTCTTCTCCAATGTCTTCTTTCTTAGTAGACTTTTATAATTTTCCATTGAGTTTATCTTCAGTATAACCTTGCTTGGTTTTGTTGTTTCTAAATCTATAGGAGATGCATGTGACTTAAGTGTTGGAATGTGTTTCTAGAGAACCATTTTGCATTTCCTTCCCCAGACCTGTACCTACATTTCTGGACTTGGGATTTCCAATCACAGGTACAAGGTGAAGTTGGACCCTACTGCCACACATCATGCAAGTTTGTAGCTTTGCTTTGTCATGAAAGACATTTTTCCCCTTATTCAGAGGCCAAGGTAGAATGCAAGATTTCTTGTCATTTCTCCTGGACTATCAGATCTTTTGAATGTATATGTTTTGTGCTGCATCCCAGCTCTGGGTTCACCACACATAGACCCAAGCTAACTTTCCTGTTCCAATGTGGGCAGAAAATCGCCAGCCCCATAACCTATAACTAATACCCTGTAGAATATACAGTATCTATCATCAGATTGAACCCTTCTTTCAAGCACCTAGGTATTCCCTTTCTTTTGAGTTCTTATACATATTTTTTCAATATTGTCATGTGTCTCCAGTATTTCCATGTATTTGTATCAGGGAGGCAATGATCTTTGACCCAGTCTGCTATGTTAGAACCAGATGTCTGAGAGTCACTCTTGCAACCAAAAAGCCAGAGACAATGAATTCTTTCCAACCCACTCAGGATCAGTTAGCAGAAAATCAAAGGATATGAATGAGGAGTCTATGTTTAGATCAATAAGATGTAAAGAGCTGTGACCATGATTTTGCAGAAATATTCAAAAGTGACTCAGACAAAGCAAAGTACAGAGGAGACAATTACCTGTTGGCCCTAGAATTTTGTAATTATAATGAATTATTCATGGCAATTGATCAATATCTATTTTCTGCTTAACAATCTATCCCAAAACATTGTGGCTAAAAACAACAATCATAACTCATGATTTTGTGGTCAGGAATTTGGATAGGGCTCAGCTGGGTGATTCTTCTGTTCTAGTGGTGTTGACAGTGTCCACTCAATGACATTAGGTTGGTGGTTGGGGCTCAACTCTGACACACTACCTAGTTGGGGTCGCTGAACTGTTGACTGGAATGTCACCAGGTGCCCTCTCTAACTTGGTAGTCACAGAAGATCCAGACTTATCACATAGCTTAGGCCTTCAAGAGAATGTCCCCAAAACCAGGAAGTGGATGGTGCCAGACCTCAGTCCTGAGCATTACTTCTGTCATGTACTTGTCATCAGAGTAGTCACAGAACCCAAGCAGAGTTCAAGGAAAGAGAACTTTGGATCAGAGGAATGTCTAATAAGTTGTGGCTGTCTTCCATCCACCACAGTGAAGCTAAGCACCTGGGCTCTGAAGTCAGGCAGAAGAGAGAAACTGACACTTTCCTAAGCTTCTCCTGATTTATTGATTCAGAAGTGCTCTCCAAGTTTTTGTTTTCCCCATTGGAAGAAAGGAGATATTAACGTAGAATAAGATGGAAGTATTTACGACTTTAAGTAATGGAAAAAACATGCTTACATCTGCTTCAGTGAAGAGTGTTTTGTTTTTCTCATGTAAGACTTGAAGTAAGGCACCTGGGTGGCTCAGTCAGTTAAGCCTCTGCCTTCAGCTCCTGTCATTATCCCCAGGTCCTGGGATTGAGTCTGGTATCTGCTCCCTCTTCAGTAGGGAGTCTGTTTCTCACTCTGTCCTTCCTCCCACTTATTCTCTCAATCTCTCTCTCTCTCAAGTAAATAAATAAAATCTTAAAAAAAAAAAAAAAAAAAAAGAACAAGACTTGAAGTAGGAAGCCCCAGGCTGATCCAGGAGCTTAACCATGCCACACAGAGTCAGCTGCCTTCTTTCCTTCCATGGGACCACCCTGGGTCCACTGGTTTATCATTTAATGACTGCAAGATAGGTAGGGATCTTCCAGAATCTTAGCCATGACCAAGGCAAAAGGTAGGGACAGAGCTGCCAGTTTGTTCCTTCCTTATCAGGAAAGCAAAGGCTTTTCTCAGGAACTCCTGACAGACTTTTGTACCTCATTGGCTAGAACCTTGCTCCATGGCCATTCCAGTAGCAGAAGGAAGCCTAAGCTGTGTCCTAAGCAGTCCTAAGCTGTGTACCTTGATGTCATTGCAAAATAAGCTTCTATTAAAAGAAGTGTGTCACAAGATAATGGAGAGGCAATAAAGGGTATCTACCGCAAAAACATACCAGGAGCCAAATATGTCCACCGAGCCTAACGATGCCTGGCCTGTTGCACAAACTCAAGAGATAGAGAGATGGTTGTAGTAGTAGCAGTTTGGGTCCCAACTTGGTCAACAAAGAAAATGAGGTAGTTTATTCCAGCAGTACATTGAATAAAACAATAGCAACTGAAAAATAAAGACATGAATCTGAACAGAGAGCACTTGAAGAAAGCAATCTCCCTCATAGATATTTGAGGAAGAAATTATTTAAACTCTGAACTCAGTGACTGTAGATTTGGGAATATTCTGTTCCTTGTAGCAAGGACCTTGATGCAAGACAAAATGTCCCTCTGAGCATAGACAGATGCACAGTGTACAAAAAAAAGGGGGGGGTGCAATAGAAGGATGACCAGCAGAAACTGGATGTGAAAGGGAAAAACATCTGAATTGGACTGGAACCGAGAGAACTCCCTTAGAGAGCAACTAGTAGATAGACGTGCATGTCAAAATCTCACTACATATAATTTATGAGTGGGGGTATATAATTATGCGTAAATTAAGTGTACAATAAATTCTAAATAGAACCCACACTGTGGATTCAATTACTAGCATCTAAGTGTTTTGTGATCTTCTATACATCCCTTACTCATGAAGCACTTAGCATGAGGCCCACCACATGTGAGCTTTCTGGGTGTTTTCATGCTGGCCATACTGCTGTGGGGAGGGTAATTGTGCCATTTTAAAGGGAGCGGCATTAAGCCTTAGAGTTGCTAAGCGTCACACGTCCGCTGACGCAGGCTTTACTCGGATGCAAGACAGACTGTCACCCAAAGGCTTCTGTCCACACCCACCCTGGCTGGGCCATTCCAGGGTTCTCTCTGCCCTGAAGGACTCATGATAACTCTGAGAGTTTCAGTAATCCAGGATGGAGAGACAGTTCCTCAGGGAATGTCTGCAGAAATGAGGCAATGGCAGAGAGACATCAAAACCATTCCCATGCTACGAGATCAGCGGATCTCCTGCCTATACATGGAGTTGGAGTGGAGCTGGTGGGAAAACAAGGTAAAAATGTAAGGTTCTCTTCCACCACCTGGTCACTATGTAGTGAAATCTGTGACCTTGACTGCCTTCCCTTCTTATGGTCTGGGGTTTGAGTTTCGTTGTTGTTACTGTTGTTGGGTTTTTTGGTTGTTTTTCTTATTTTTTGAGATTTTAAAAATAATGGATTTCTTATGGTTGAACCAGTATGTTGTATTTTACATTTACGGCTAACAGCTTACCTGTCATCACTTCCTCGACGAAAGTTCATCGTTCTAGACTTTGACAAACAAAATTTATTTTTCACACACATTCTGGGATTGGGTTTCCAATGTGCAGACTGAATGAGCACCTGCTTGGGGCTTTCATGTCGGGGGCTCTTGCCTTTCCAATCACATACTCATCTGAGTTTGAAACACATGTGAAAAAGAGCGGGGAGGACTCTCAGTGCTCCTGGTCTGAACAGCCTGGGGACTTTGGGGCCCTCGATGTCACAGGAGCAGAGGGAGCCAAGTAGACCTTCAGACTTCCCTGGCCCTGCCTCTTCCGCCTCTGTCCCTTCTGCTCTGCCCACGCCCTAGGCCAGGGAGCACTCTGTACCCTGGAAGGAACCGATCTTGGCAAGAAACATCCAAAAGGCCTCCTCCAAACACCAGGGCCACCACACCTGTCCTGGAAAGGCAGGCCATGGCCAGCCCCTGTTCCCTCCCCACAGCCCACCCTGGGATGCAGTAAGAAGAAACAAGTCCTTGTCTTAAATGTGCGTGGGTGAGTGTGTGCACGCACACACACGCACACACACACACTCAGAACGCTCATCTCAGGATGGCCTGCAATCCAGCTCCTCCTTTCCCAAACACCCTGACCAGCCTTCCCATCTCCCTCCTCGCTCTCTCTGACACCTGTTCCCCCCCCTCCGGCCCCCCGACAACACCCCACATTATTGGGAGCCACATTCCAGCTCCGTGGCACATGGAGTCCCCCTTCCTGCTCTGAACGCGGCGGAGGCGCTCTCCCCGCCGTGACATCTGTCTCAGTGGCAGCCTCCTCAGGCAGTTCTCTTGGCAGCCTCCGTGCTGCCACCAGGCCTGTCGGGTGGCACGGCGGCTGATGGGCTGTCACCGCCGCCTCATCTTGCGGCCTGCCATTTTCTTCTGATTTACCTTTTGATTCAGAGGCATTTGCATGCTTTCATCCGTCCGTGGACAGAGTCCTCGTGCGTCCCCCATGGCTGCCTCTTGTGGAGGCAGCCAGCAAGAGGGAGATCCCTCTGTGACTTGGCTTTGAGGTGCAAATGGGGGCCCGGCTGGCCCGTGCCAGGCAGAGCCCACCAGTCACGGGTGTAGACTGTCAGTCCCCGCTCCCCCCGAGAGGCTGCGCTGCCCGTCCTCTCCGTTGTGTCCAGGCTGTGTGGCCCATGACAAGTGTCCCTCCATGTCAATTAGTTTCTTAATCACCCAGCCAGACAACTTGGTAAACGTGGCAATTTCGGGGTCAGGATATGCCAAGGGCTTCTCTCCCTGGCTGGGCAGCAAGGCTCATTACAGTACCTCCTCTCCTCTCCAGAAAGCTCTTTCTTTGCCTCTGTGCACATCCCAATGAAACAATTGGAAGCTGCACCTTGTCGTCCCTGGCGGGGGGACAGAAGCGATGACAGGGTTAAATTGCTAATCAAGGTTTCGTGAGGTCTGCCAGAGCCCGGTCTCCAACACTTACATCTGTTCAACAATTATTACAGCATTTTTGTCATAAAAAATTCAACACCCTGAGTGTCGTGCTAGCAAAACCTGAAAATTTATGCAGTGAATAGAATAGCTAATTTCTCTGAGGAAATGCAGGGGGAAAATTACAGATTTTACTTAAATTCCAAACACCAGAGCGCACACATCTGACGCCCTCCTCAGGTTTTGTTGCCCAGCCGGACAGGAGAAGGACTTTTCACCCATCCAGGGGCAGGAATCGCTCTCCAGGAGGGCTCCCAGCTTGGAAAGAGCCGTGCCCGCACACCAGTCTGTGCACCCACCCCGGGGGGGTCTGTAACAGTCTTGCCTCCCAGTGAAACCGACGCTTATTAGGGAACCAGTGCTGTGTTCTGGAGTGAAGTGGGCATGCCTCGTCGTACCACTCCCTTTCCCAATTTGTCCCATACCATTAAAACCACTCCTTGGAGGAAACGGGATGGAGAAGGACCCCAACAGCTTGGAGAGTCTTTAATCTCCTTAATTCATTCTAATGCCTTTTGATGCTTGTCGCCGAGGCACTGGAGTTTGCCTCTCTTCTCCACAAAGGTCTGGAATATGGATTTTATGCTAAAACTAAAGCTGTCTAGTTAGGATGCCGGTGGAGTGGAACACTATGCTACAGGCGATCGCCGACTATTCTCCAGGGCCGGAGCCTCCCTTCCCCGACCGGGAGTTGTTACTGTAATAATCATTGCAACTGGGGGAGACAGGAATTTCTTGCAGTGACACCATCAACGTTATCCAGATTTTCAGAAATGCGGCTGCAGAGACCGGAGGCGTGCTCCTCTCTTTCGAAGACAGGCGCAGGGTGTCTGCTTTCTGTACCCCGGACTGTGATGCTCAGGCACCACCTGCCCTTTGCCCAAACCTCCCCACCTCGTGAGCACGTCTGGTCAGGTACAGTCAATATTTTGGCTGCAGGAATATGCATCTCTTTAGCCCACTGCGAGGCTGGGGAGCACAAGCCGGGGACACGCAGGGTCCGGGAGAAGGAAAAGCCAAGAGAAGAGTCCACCCCTGCCACTTGTGTCTTAATGAAGAGCACGCACTCTTCTCGAGTACAATAAACGCCGCACCTTTCTCTCTCTGGTGTTTTTCTCCTCTTCTGCCTCTGCTTCATACCCTCTGTGGAGGTGTAATATGCCTTCAGAAGAACCCCGGGAAGCCACAGTTGGGAGGTGCCCTGATTCGTTCTTGGGTGGATCCGCAGACGCGGCAGACCAGGCCTGCGCGACAGGCGGTGACAGCATGCCAGCCCCCTCCGGGCTGCCGGGCTGCGCCTGGGGCACAGAGCGTCCACCAGGAGGAGGGCTGGCCCCACCTGGCTCCCGGCCGGAACGTCCCCAAGGCACTGGTGTCAGCCCGGGCACTGCCTCTGGCTCTGTCACACGGCGAGGCCTCCCGATGGGTCCTCCTGCCTGACATCCCCCGCGAGCCCGTTCCTGGGCTGCAGAGCTCTGAGGTGGGAGGCTGGGAGAGCCGGCTTGTCAGGCAGAGGAGGACCCGAGTGACCCGTGCGCACCTGCCCCTGGCCCTGCATGGAGACAATCAAAAATAATAGGGACGGAGCAGCAACAGGCATTGCTATCGGTAATTGAACAGTCACCAGCTCCCAGAATTTCACGCTAAACGCATCACCCGTTTAATTTTCAGAGCGACCGAAGAGGTATGTGTTGTCACTCCTTTTGCCAGCCAAGGACCAGGATCTCTAAAGACTGAGCAGATTCCTGAGGATTGCCCAGTATGTAACCATGAAAACCAAGACCAGATCCCAGGCTGGTCAGAGCCCAAGCCCTTGCCATCTCCCTGCCACACTGTCCCCCCACACTCTTTCCCAGATAAGAAGCAAGTTTAGCACGGGATATACAATGAAATTGGTAAAGGGCAGAGTTCCAGGTTCAGGCGTGTGTCCATGTGGGTCAGATGGCACCTGGCCAGTCTGTCATTCAGAGGACAGGGACAACTGATAAGCCAGAACACTTGGGAAAGAGACGGGCATTAGCCTGACTGGAGAGAATTAACGTCTCAGAGGCATATTTCCAACAGGAGGTACTATGGTCCTCTTCCTTCCTCCAGAGGTATGATTTTCCCACCACGTGTTCTACAGGGGAATCGTTTCCACGTCCATCCTGCTGGAAATGGGGTTATAGAGCTCCGAGGTCCCCACATCATCGAACATTTATTTGCTCATGTTGACTCTGCATGCCGAATGCTGAAATCCAGCCCCCACAGACATCCACTCAGAGAGATCCCTCTTTTTCCATTTCTGCCAGCTGTTTGCCAGACCAGTGTCTGCTGACAGGCAGGTCTCAAGGTCACTCGGTGTTCTGGCTGCTTCTAAACCAGGGGCTCCAGACCACACATCAGCCCAGAGAATTGTTTCTGTTCCATTGGATACTTTACAGTTATACTTTATACTTTAAGTTATAAGTTATACAAATAACATGGAGGACATGGGGAGATGGAGAGGAGAGGGACTTGAGGGAAACTGGAAGGGGAGATGAACCATGAGAGACTATGGACTCTGAAAAACAACCAGAGGGGGGGTGGGAGGTTGAGGAACAAGGTGGTGGGTAATAGGGAGGGCACGTACTGCATGGAGCACTGGGTCTTGTGCAAAAACAATGAATACTGTTATGCTGTAAATAAACAAACAAAAAAAAGTTATAAGTTATACTTTACAGTTACCTAACGAATTCCCCCCCTCTCAAGTCCAGAAGCAAATCCTCAGACCTGCTGCTTGTAAGACAGGGTTCAGGGTAACCCTGGGCTCTGGACTTCAAGTGAATCGTGTCCTTTTCTTCATTTACTGAAACAATGTTACAGACACACAAATGAACATGACTTACTTATGTCAGCCTGAGCTGAACGACATTACCATTGTTAGCGGTCAAAATATCAAATAGTGGCAGTTCTCTACAGTTTAATCTAATATGATTTTATGAATGTTCTCATCTAAACAAATGATCCTTACAAATGAGCAAATGAGCCTTTCATATTATAAATGATGCTTATAGACACCACAGCTTCTACAGACTCCAAAGAAAGGAACAAAGTATCCCTCTGTCTTGGATGCCAGCATTTGCCAGGAGAAGTAGCCACAGTGACAGGATTTCAGGAACAACTTTACTTAGGTGCTTTCACGCATAATATTTAATTCAGTCTTTCTAAGAACTCTTGGGTAGATAGCCATCCCAGCTTTCATACTTGAGAAGACTCAAACTCAGAGAGGCTAGGGGCTTTGCCGACACCACACAGCAAGATGACAGGGTCAGTGTCCTAACCTATATCTATCGGATTCCGCAGTTCGTGCTCTTTCCTGTGGACTTTGTGTTTTATCCAGAATCACATCCTCGAAATTTCCTGGTGGTCAGGGCACTCTTCCCAATTAAACCCAGTCCCACCTGCTTTGACATATTCACAAATAAAAACTCAAAACATTCAAAGCCACAGTAGCACTAAAAACAAACTTACCTCAAAGACAAATTGTCCACTCTCTGCTTTAAAGGTGAATAAGAAAAGACTGGCAAGTGACTCACGTCTTCACACTGGGGAAAAAAAACAAAAAACAAAAAACAAAACAAAAACATGGCTCACAAGAAGGTGGCAGGAAAAATACCCGACTAAATAACCCAAAGGCCCTTCCTTAGCATCTTGGAGGCTGCATCGTTGACTACAAGACCTGGTGATAATCTGTACAATTTTGAGCACTTCCTGAGATCCTCAGAAACTACCCTATCCACTTCTTTTCTGTCCCTTTGGACTTTCCTTTTCTGTAGCCTCTTAGAAGACTAGAACACCCCAGCACCAATGACTACACAGGAATAAGAATCAAGGGTAAGAACACAGTGCTTGCTGAGGTATGAAGCAAGCAGAAGCTCTAGGAAATCAGGACAAGCATAAGGAGTGAAGGATTTTCAAGAGTATAATTCAGGTCTCCTAGGTGGCTTAGTCCATTGAGTGTCTGACTCTTGGTTTTAGCTCAGGTCATGATCTCAGAGTCATGAGATCAAGCCCTGTGTAAGGCTCCTTGCTCAATGGGGAGTCTGCTTAAGATTCTCTCCCTCTTGGGACACCTGGGTGGCTCAGTGGGTTCAGCCTCTGCCTTCAGCTCAGGTCATGATCTCAGGGTCCTGGGATTGAGCCCCGCATCAGGGTCTCTGTTCAGCAAGAAGCCTGCTTCCCCCTCTCTCTCTCCTGCCTCTCTGCCTACTCGTGACCTCTCTCTCTGTCAAATAAACAAATAAAATCTTTAAAAGAAAAAAAAAAAAAAAAGATTCTCTCCCTCTCACTCTGCCCTCCCCCTACTCACGTGCATGTGCTCTCTCTCAAATAAGTAAATAATTTTTAAAGTATAATTCTGTATACATAATAAGAAGAGTCATAGATTTTTCAGATAATCCCAGAGTAAAAGTTTACCCATAAAGACTAGAACAGGGAGCAGGGAAAATCTTAAGGAGGCCTGGCATAGGCTAGATGGATCGTTTGTCAGCTCTTCCTCTGAAATTTGGCAACAAGCTTTGCATATCAGTGTGGCTTTCTTACTGAGATCCAAGAGGATTATTATTAAAAATATCAGGAACAATAATGAGGGGAACCTCAATCCTAACCCAAATAACACTACACAGAACAAACCAAACCATGCCCAAGTAAAGTAAAAAAAAAAAAAAAAAAAAAAAATGGGGACCACCATTATAGAAATGCAGATGAAAAGCGTACCTGAGAAAAGAATTTATTACAGGAAACTGAGAGATTATAGAGCACACCTGCTTTATGTTCTCTTCAGTGAATGGGACCGTATAGAAACTATAAAGAATAATAAGAAATAACATAGCAGGTTCAGATGTAGCCTGAGATCTAAAAAGATCTGAAGGAAATTCTGGAAGAATCAATAATAGCTAATATTTACCAAGAGTTTACAATGCCTCAGACATTTTTTCTATGTTCTTTATGCCTGTTGGCTTAGTCAGTTCTTGTAACACCTCCCCAAGAAGCCTCTTTGTCTCATGCACCTGCACCTGAAAGCTAAGAAGGTGGAGGCACACACAGGAGTTAAACCTCTTGCCCAACTCAGGCAACTAGTAAGTGGAAGAACTGAGATTTAAACTCATCCTAAGCCGGCACAATCAGTCACCAGACCATCCTTCACTGGAGGAACTGAAGAATAGAATCTACACAGCAGAGAATTAAATCCATCATTAAAAGCAAACCAAAGAATCCTCCGAGAATTTAAACCAGAGGTCAGCTAACTACAGCCCATGGGCAAGATCTGATGTACCACTTGTTTTGGTAAATAAAGCTTTATTGGAACACAGTAATACTCAGTTGTTACTACATTTCTATGGTGGTTCTTGGTTCTTTAAAAGCAGAACTGAGTAACTGCTCCCAAGAGCATACGGTCCACAGCACTGAAAATACTTGGCCCTTGAGCCTCATTTAGCCTTTCACAGAAAATGTTTGTTAATCTCTTGTTTAGGGAAAGGTGACAAAGAGACACAAATCATATGAGATAAGGGGGAGTTGTGGAAGATACAGAGCAAAGACACATTGTGCAGAAAGCCAGAATGTCAGGGGACATGACCAGGGCCAGCAGAGATAAAAGACAAATCAATTATGTAGAGAAGAATTTAGAGCTGAAGATAGCTTCATTTTTTTTTTTCTCAGAAAGGCCCACATTATCCCAGACAACCACTCTCTAAAGAAACATAGTTCAGAGGAATTTTGAATCTCTGGGGAACATTTTTCCTGCAGACTTGAGGAATTGATTGTGAAGTTAACAGTTTACCTAAAAAAGGAAATTAAAATGTGACTTATCTCAGACTTCAAAATTGCCCCTATTGAGAGGCAAGTGGAACAGAGTCTAATGAGTCTTGAGAAGAAAATGGAATGATTCAAGAATTTTATACCCAGCCCAAGGATCGTGCATAAAGGAAAAGACAGACATTCAGCTATGCAAAAAATATATACCACCAGTACACTCATCCCGGAAAATACCACCTGAAGAGAAGCTGGAAATGACAGCATAATTAATCAGAATATGTAATTCTAAGACAGGAAAATTAGGATTCAGAATAAATAATGTTTTGAGTGTAGATCACAGCCACGAAATACTAAACACAGAGTTAATTACAAATCATTTAAGGAAGTACAGTAGGAAAAATTAGCATTCAAAAATGAAGAAGTCACATTAAACAAAGTATGTAATTTAAAAATAATAAGTCGTCTCAAGAAGAGCAAAACAAGTCTAAGGACAAAAGACTCTAAGGAATAAATGCAATCAAGTTAAATATTAATTAATTATAAACTGCTGTAATAGCACTAATAAATAATTGTAAGAGCTGGTTTAAAAAAAAAAGTCACTATTAAATCCAAATTAAGAAACAAACAGGGGCTCCTGGGTGGCTCATTCACTAAGTGTCTGCCTTTGGCTCAGGTCATGATCTCAGGGTCCTGGGATCGAGCCCCACATCGGGCTCTCTGCTCAGTGGGAAGACCCTGCTTCTCCCTATCCCACTACCCCTGCTCGTGCTCCTTCTCTTGCTGTGTCAAATAATAAGTAAAGTCTTAAAAAAAAAAAAAGAAGAAGAAGAAGAAGAAGAAACAAACAAATATACAAATTGGATATGAGAAATTATATACAGTCTTAGCTGAGGCTTAAAAATTATAAAAATATAGGATATACAGTCCTGTATGAAGAGATTTGAAAATATAATGAGATAGATGATTCTATGGGAAAGTTAAAATAACAAAAATTAATCCAAGAAGAATTAGAAAACTTTAGAAAACCCATAGCCATGGGGAAAACATGGGAAAAGAACTTTCAACATAATTAACTCCCCCAAAGACCAGTAGTCCAAGTAATTTTGCTAGTCCTTTATAACTTCAAGGAATAGGAAATTATTATTACATACAATTTGATCCAGAGCGTACATAATAATGGAAAAATCTTTCATTCATGCTATAATGATACTTTACACCCAGGTCAAAAGCTGACAATGAATGGCACAAAAAAGAAAACTAGATATTTGAATTACTCATGAGAATAGTCAGTATTCCAAATCAAACACTAGCTAAATTAATTCAGATACACAGTAAAAGAATTCCAGATATTTTACTAGGAATATAAGGAAGGTTTAATATTAACAATCTAATAATTCATCATATCACTTTAAGATGCCAAAGTTGGAAGAAATTATCTTTATAGAAGCCAAATAAATTTCATAGATTCAACACCCATTCTTTTAAACAAATCTTTTGAAGCATTCAAAACCAGAAGAAGACCTCCTTAATATGTTAAAAGCTATGTTTCTTAAAGAGTAATCAATGTAATAGGTAATACTCTTATCCTACATCAGCCCCATTCAAGTCAAGGTTGGTACAAAGACAGCAGCTCCGACCATTCTTTCCTGGCATTGTTCTTTATGTTCCACATAATGCTGTGAAATGGGAAAATAAATAAAGTTATGCAAATCGTAAAGAAAAATACTCATTAGTCATTCTAGTCATTAACTTCCTAAATCATTGAACAATATATATGGAATACCTTATATAATTAACTGAAACTACTCACAGCTTAAACCAGTTCAATAAACTAACCAGATACAAGATAAACAATACAAAGTTGGGTGCAATATGAACACTCAGCAGAGGCTACATTCAGAGGAAACAAAAATAAAACATCCAAAAAGAATCTGAAAATAAATCTCTCTTTCCTATCATGACTTAAAAAAATGTCAAGGCAGTTTTATATTACATTACACAAAGAACTTCTCTAGAACCCTCTTTAAGTGTCTCTTACCCCAGTTTCCCATTTATTTACCCCACATGGCTCGGCCTCCAATCCCTTGTTGAAATTCCTCAACATGACCCCCAAAGTTTCACTTAAAATGTCCGTCCCACTCAAAAAAAAAAAAAAAAAAATCTGACCAATACTGCTTTTAGAAAGAAAAAATAAATCAGCCCATTCTTTTCAAATTAACATTTATGTTGAACACCATTCCAACCAAATCTCCATTCTGGAAGCGGGGAGAAGGAGATATAGGAGTGGGAGTGGATGGGTGATTCCAAATTTCATTTGGAAGATTTAGATGAAGGTGCATAAGGAAATCTTGAAAACGTGAAGAGAAGATACCCTACTTCAAATTGACTCTATAATAAAACCATATAGTAACGACTGCAATAACGTGACCTTATCCATAATAGATTAGAAGAGCTGATTCTGAAGCAGACTTGGGTATGTGAGTGCGTGTGTATATAAACGTAATATACCAGAGGAGAGTAATCAAAATCCAATTGTAAAGAGACTGACGACCCAACAGATGTAGTCAGAAAAGTGGCACTTTTTTAAAGATTTTATTTATTCACATATTTATCTATTTAGAGAGAGAGAGAGAGCGTGCAAAGGCAGAGGGAGTAGCAGAGGGACAGGGAGAGAGACAGAGAATCTCAAATAGACTTTCCGCTGAGTGCAGATCCCAACACCGGGCTCAATCTCGCCACCCTGAGAACAGGACCTGAGCCAAAATCAAGAGTCAGCCCTTCAATTGACTGAGCCACCTAGGCACCCCAAAAAGGTGACACATTTTAAAAAGAAAAGTCCAATCTCTATTCATCTCAGGTTGATAGACTGTGGACTCCGAAAAACAAACTGAGGGTTTTGCGGGGGGTGGGAGGTGGGGATTGGGGGAACCTGGTGGTGGGTATTATGGAGGGCACGTACTGCATGGAGCACTAGGTGTCCCGCATAAAGACTGAATTTTGGAACACTGAAAAGAAATAAAATAAAATTTTTAAAAAATCAAATAAAAAGGTCTTCTGGAAAACATAGAGGGACTAAAATTCTGGATGGATAAAAAAGACTCCCTAAGCATAAAATTCATGGCAAAACCCTCCAAAAAATTCTCAGTGCACCTGACCAAAGAAAACTTTAAAACTCTCTCCATTAAATATCAGCATACACAAAATTAAAATGCAATGCAAAGAATGATTGCTACAAATATATCAGAAACAATATTAATAGACTTTAGAAGCAAAAAAATACCCCACTAATTAAACACACACACACACACACACACACACACACACACACATTTCAAAACGGGAAAATGGGGTAAATGTACCAGTAGACAACTCCAAGTAAAAAGTATATGTAAGTGGCCTAATAAGTAAAAAGCCATTCATTGTGATCAGCAATTTAAAACAGAAAATAAAAGCAGTAAGGAGTTGGAATTTTCTCTTTCATAACATTGGAGATGTGTGGCAGGAGAGGGACGTTCGTTCACCGTACTGGGAGGCTCACCAGAGTCTATAATCCTAGACGGAGAGGTCACTGGTTACCAGCCTCCAGTCCAAGTTGCTGCAATAATCAGGAGCAAAGTTTTCTAAATGAAAAAGTGTAATTAAACTTCCAGAGGTAATATGTTCAAGAAGCTTAAAATATTGATCCATAGTTTTCATTTCCCTCCTGCAAAAGCATCTCCAGGAATAATCAAATGCCCAGATGAAGATATATTTATTTACAGGGATGTTGACTGCAGCATTAGGTCTCATTTAAACAAAGGGAAATTGTGAAAATCTCTAAAAATTAGAGTAAACTTACTTTCATTTCATTATATTTTAAGCACTTTTTTATAAAGTGATTGCCCCCCAAATATTTAACGTTTAAGAGAAATGATGAGCTAGAAAGAAAAGACGATGTATATACATGTGTGTTTGTGTGTGTGCACACATAGACGTGGTAGGAACCAACTTTCATAAAATAATTATATGTACCCGCACACACACACACACACACACACACACACACACACACACACAAATAAACATGTTGGTGTATTCCCCTTCTGACTCAGGCTAGCCAAGTCCTCTAAGGGACTGTCTGACTCTTACTGGTCAATTTCTTTATTCCTGGACCTCTCTGTAGCATTATGAGCCAAAAAAAAGTCAAAGTCAGCTTGTCTGATTTACGCGTAAAGTGGTAACACTCCACAAATAAAAATATAGGATGGCCGGGGCAGTTAACTTTGATAAATAATGAATAATTATTATTATTATAATGAATATTTTTTTGTATTTTTAGTATTATAATGAATAATTTTTAGTATAAAAAGTATGGTGCTTAAACAATGACTCTTGGAACACTGAAAAAATAAAATTAAAAAAATTTTTAAAAAATAAGTCTATCTTAAATGTTCAATGAGACATACTTATACTAAAAATTTATTATGTAACTGATATTCAAATTTAACTGGGTATCCTGTATTTTATTTGGTAGTCCTGACAGTGAATGACTGTTTAAAGAAAATGTGAAAATGAGGAGAGTCTGAAGGACCTGGGTCTCCGATCCAGTTTGGGGAGGTTGGAGGACGGAGGCCAGAAGACTGAGCACAGCAGATGCCTGGTGTAGGGCTTGGGGAGTGGGATCTTGGAACAGACAGAGGCCAAGCATTGAAAAGTCTTCAGCCTATGTTTTTTAGGGATCTCAGACAGGGGTTCCTTCCGAGAGCAACATCATGCTAAGTCAGGGCACAGAATGGCCCTGCTAAATATAAATGAGCTAGAAAGGCAGGGTCCATGTGGACATGCCGAGGGCAAGGTCAGAGTGTGCCCTCCACAGTTGTCTATGTTTTGGGTCTTCTCTACGTGTGTCTACATCTTCCAGATTTTCTGCAGTGGGTGCGATTTATTTTGCAAAGAGGACAAACATGAAACTTCTTAAAATCTGACCTCGCAGGTGCCAAAATTCAGTCAGTTTTACCAGGGGCATCCCAAATGAGAGGGACTGCCCCATGCTGGCCCCAAAGACATCTCCCAAGAGATTTGCCTTTCTGTCCCACTGGGGTCTGAATCCCATCTCCAAGGCCGTGAGGAAAGGAGCTGCCCTCCATCCCAAAGAGATGTCTACAGACCCTTCCCTCCCCACCCTGCTGGGTCCCTGAAGCTGCTCTCTGAACACTAGCCATACCCTCTTTCAGACCCTTGCTGAGAAGGGGGACACCCAGGAGCCTCTCCCGGTCAGGCCCAGAGTCACACCTGCCTCTCACACATCCCGCCTCACCTCTCCTCCCTCTAACCCTCTTCCTCCTCCCCTGTCTGGTAAGGGAACAAGTCCAAGTGCTCCAGATGCCGTATCGGGAGCTTCGCCGACCTCCCCGCATTGGATCTTCACAACAACACAGCAGCAAATAGTAAAATCACCATTTTGGAGTTGAGGCTTCGTAACTGACCGCAAGTCAGCCAGCTAATTACATTCTAGCGCTGGGATTCAAATCCCACCTTGATCAGCTCCAACCAGGATACCTTCCACTGAATTAACTGCTGTGACAAGTCCCTGGCAAGTCCTTTCTGAATGAGAGCACGAAATCAGTGTGCCCAGACAAGAGACGGACCTTTGTCCAGCTTCAGGCGTCATAGGGCTGACAGATGCGGTTGGCTTACTTTGCACAGTGTCTTCACCATTTGTAGGATAGATTTCTCCCCTTTAGCGTTGGGACAGGTGGCAGCGTAAGCCACGTTTCCGGCTTCTTTTGAAAAAACTCAGGTCTGACAACCATGGGAAAGAACCCTCCAACTCTTGAAACGTCACTACTTGCCCCAGCGGCCTGTCTGCGGTCCTCGTGAGCGGTACCGGCTTAGACTGACAACTTCTTCATGTTTACTCGAAGGATTTCATTTTATTTTGATTTCATTTCATTATCTCCCCACGAAATGCACTCTACCCATGGCCTCCTACAGCCCCTTTGTCGCTTACGTCAGGTCAACGTCATTCCTCCCTGGCTCCCTCGTGTAAATGAGTCACCTGTCCCTCTGGTATAGACCTCTGAGACACTGCTCGACTGAGGGCCTACTGTGTGACATGTGACAGTCACTCATTCATAATTCAAACCTCATCAGTCTCCAAAAGGTCAAGAATGGAGATGGGAGTCACAGCCAGGCTGGCCTCACCCTTGGTCCCGTGCACATGTCCCTCTGAGCTTGTGAACCACCAACGACATTGTCACGTCCTGTGGTTGCCTAGGTACATGGGCAGGTTTGGGGCTCCCAGGACCTTTGCACCTGCTTGAGCACCGTGAAGCCTGATCTACCTGGGTGTTCCAGCACCAGCACTGAGCTTGGGACATGGCGGACACTCCATTCAATGTTGATGGACTGAAAAAGAGAACCAAAAAAGAAAGGAAAGACGTGAGGCAGGGAGAGAGATTGAGGGGATGGAATGTGTGTTTTAAGCAGCCCAGAGTGTTTGAAGCAAGCACCCAGAGCACACAGCCCTGCCCTCGCCCTTGCAGTCAGACACGGAAACACAGTAAGGCCCACGGGATACAGGGCGCTTTGTGTCTGGAGTCCCCTCCAACCACAGCCTCCACACCTCACGGGGGAGCCAACATGGCCATTAAGTCCACTGGGACCTGCTCGTCCCTGAGCCAAACCCTCCGACAAAGAGATGAAATAAGTCATCATTGCCTAGAAGCGTTCCCATAACCGACACGATGCTAGAGTCTTGACAAGTCATTGAAGGAAAATGTACTTCTTTCCTTTCTCCTGAAAACAGATCATTAGCCTTAATTTAAGTCAAAGAGGCGGTAGAAGGGGCAGTCATTTCAGGAAATATGAGTGACGATTGTTTAATCCCATTTAGGGACACTTTGAGCAATGACTTATAGATGATGAGAGATTTAAAATTCTTTGGTCAGTCTCTTGCTAAAGGCTTTTTACGGGGGAAAGAATGAGTAATGCAACGTGGACCATCTAGCCTTTCATGAGCTTTTATTCGTGATTTGTTGGACGTGGATAACATAAATTTTGCGACCAATCTATTAACAACTTAAATTGGAACTTGGTTTCCCTGCTTTCCACGTAGCGTTTCAGAAACAAGTGTAATAACTAGGGGATCAATAATTCCTATTCGGTATAGTATCTGAGGTAAGCGAACAGGCCTGCAATATTTCTATTTATTGAATATCATGTCAACAAATTCCCATTTCAAGCACAATAAAATGAGTTACACGCCGTGTCAAGGCTGTTTATCCATACGAAGGGTATGCAATATATTTCACTTTTTTAAACATAGTGCTAACGTTCTTTATTTAAAATCATCCATGTTTTGATCCACTCTGCCAAGTAAAAATAATTTTGCATTGAATCTGTCAGCTGTCGAATCACATTATGTCCCATAAAACGGACAGCAGCTTCAGGAGAAAAGCACCACGACTTGTTGTTTCCCTCCCCGCCGCACCCCCATTTATCGAGCGAAGCATGAGGTTAGTTTGTTTGAGGTATTAATGTAAACATGGACATTAAAAAAAAAAAAAAAGGAAAAGATACAGCAAGGGAAGAAATTGCTAAATTTACCAGATGAGGAAGTAACTTAGCTGCAAAATTATTTCCAACCTATAGTTCTCAAACACAGCATGAAAAGCCTGAAAAATGAAATTTTAGTCATTAGAACCTGACAGCTTCCAGTCATAATATGCTGACATGTGTAACGGGAATTAAGAGGTTCTACCGGCGGAATGAACGTTAATTTTTTTTTTTTTTAAGGCAAATCATTTATTTCAGCTCCGTGAGTCACAGCATGGCTGCGGATCACCGGACACTTATAAATGGCATAATACAACTTTCTGAGGCTTTGTGTTCTTTCTTAAGTAGCTTCCACTTACGAACACTAATTACTGGCTGAATGGAGCCCTTTCTGCAAGGCAAAGCAAAGGAGGTCTATTCAGAACGGAAAGAAGTTTCCAGGGGCTCCACGGAGGGGCCGCGATCCTTGGGATCCTGCCATTTGGTGCCTCTCTGAGGTGATTTTGAAATTTAATTGGTTTGTCTTTTCAGGGAGGGATCACAACTTCCCTACAATCACTCATCCCCAACAAATATTTATCGAGTGTACAGTGTGACATGGTCCCAGCAACGGGAACACACAGAAGATGAAGACAAGCATTTTCTCTCATTGATCCTTCCAAGGATGGGGGGCCAGTAAAGGTGACCCATGCCCCAAGCATGGGTTCTCTAAAGACTGGGTACCTGTGATGAGACAGGAGAGCTTAGTGGCCAAAACTGTCATCTTTATCTTCAGAAAGACGTGCATTCGAGTCCTGGTTTAGCTACAACGTGCTGGGCAAAGCACCCCTACTCATTAGCTCTCATTCTCCTGGCTTGTAACATAGC
This sequence comes from Meles meles, assembly GCF_922984935.1. Lineage (NCBI taxonomy): Eukaryota > Metazoa > Chordata > Mammalia > Carnivora > Mustelidae > Meles > Meles meles. The sequence goes on along the minus strand of NC_060071.1, from coordinate 144,214,397 downwards.
ACGGGTAATAATCTTAATTAACAGGAAGAGTGATAGCTGGTTCAGAAGGGTGTCTTCGGGGTTAAACCAGAGAGTGCGCATCAAGCACCCACTTTCGTTCATCTGGCTCCTGTAAGTGCTTGGTGAGTATTAGTTGTACCATGGGTTTAAGCTTCTGGGGACCCTCTCATTCTTCCCAGTTTTGTTTTATTTTGTTTTGCTTTGAAATCCCATTCTTCTTAACGAACTTCCCTCTTAGGGCTGTGGGGCTGCCTATACCTGGGACGTGTTGGTGGCACACAGGGAACTTTCAGGCAACCGGGTTAGGATAATGGTGGGACACCACTAGACACCATCACAGAAGCTCCTAACTGGGAACCAGGAGATAACTGGTGGGCCCAGAGCACAGAACATGGACCAAAGGGGATTTTTCTCCAACCTTAAAATCAAAGGGAATTTTTCTCTGCTAGGCTTTTGACCTGCTTGAGACCCGTAACCCCTTTCTTCTTTCCGATGGACCCATTTTGGAAGGAGACGTCTATCTGTTGCCTGTCTCACTCTTGTGTTTTGGAAACAAATAATTTGTCTGATTTCACAGGCTTATAGCTAGAGAGGAATTTTACCTCAGGATGAATCCTAACTCGAACGCCAACTCTGTCTTTACACAATATTGAGCCAAGATTTTGGACTTCCAGTTGAAGCTGGGATGGATTAAGATTCTGAGTGCTTTGAGGATAGGGTGAATATAGTAGTTTGCATGTGGGTAGGAAGTGAATTAAAGGGTGGGGCAGAGGGAAAAGTGTTAAGAGCTGAACTGTGTCCCCCCCAAATTCGTATGTTCAAGTCCCAATCCCTAGGGATCTCAGAATGTGACTGTCTTTGAAAATGGGGTCTTCAATGACATCATTAAGGTAAAAGGAGGTCTCTAGAGTGGGCTCTGATCCAACGCGACAAAGGTCCTCATAGGAAGAGGAGGTTAGGGCACAGGCTCAGAGGAAGACTGTGGGAAGACCAAAAGAGAAGATGGTTATCTACCACCCCAAAACAGGCCTCCTGAGAAAACAACCCTGCCAATACCTTGATCCCAGACTTCCAGCCTCCAGAGCTGTGAGGAGAAAACTTTCTGTTGTTTAAACAGGCCAGTGTTGGGGCGCCTGGGTGGCTCAGTGGTTTAGGCCACTGCCTTCGGCTCAGGTCATGATCTCAGGGTCCTGGGATCGAGCCCCGCATCGGGCTCTCTGCTCGGCAGGGAGCCTGCTTCCCTCTCTCTCTCTCTCTGCCTGCCTCTCTGCCTACTTGTGATCTCTCTCTCTCTGTCAAATAAATGAATAAAATCTTTAAAAAAAAAAAAAAAAAGATTCTGCAGATGCTTCCGCTGGGCCCCAGAGGTCGAAAACCTCTGTCTCGTGTCACGGAATGCAGCAATCCTGGGAGGGCAGAGGAGAGCGGAGACAGGGGCTGCCAGCTCGCCTCCTGCGGAACTTTAAGCTCCGTTGCTAATTCCTGTTGCAAAATCAGGTTTGCCCCACTGGATCTCATCTTCTTGCCTGAAAAGAAAGAAGTTGGCCAAGATCGCCCACCACTTCCCACAGTGAGTCGGAATTCAAAGCAAGGGCTGCACCTTGGCCCTTCCCCCAGTGGTGCAGGTGCACGAGGAAGGAGACAACAGACTAAGAAGAAAAGTATGTCTTCCCCGGTCTAGGTTCTGGAGTTGGGGGGTGGGGAGCAGGGGGTAGAGAAAAAATGAAACAGGCAATTGTAAACGGCCACGGGGATTGTTAAGACGGTATCTACACCTCTGCCAAGTTTCATAAACCTACTCCACTGTCCCTTTGCAAAACAACAACCAGAAATCAAAGACCTAGCCACAAGGACCCCAGTTCCATAGGGCCCCTCTCTAGATTCCTCTGGTGGGGAGGACACGTTCCTAGCATACCTTCTGCACCCACTGGATGATAAAGCAGAGGCAGAACCGGGGGCTCACTGCCCTGTGCTGTGGGGTGAATTAAAATTTGGGGATCCCTGAAGTGGCATCTGCCAAAAAGCCCCAGAGGGTTTGGAAACCTACAGTTAGCAGACAGGGAGAACCAGAGTAAGGAGGCTTGTTTGGGAAGGTTTGTCCCTCAGGACAGGAGGGCCAGGACGGAGGGGCGGGGGAGGGGGACCAGGTAACACACAGGCCTTTTTGAATCATTTGCATTCTTCCTTTTAGTCTCCACCACGAAGCCCTGAGAGGCGGGTTAAGTCATTTACAGGGTGATTAATTTTCTTGCAGGGGATGTAGGCCTATTCCCGAAGGCCTCACATAATTCAAAACCAGCACAATTCAAGATTAATTCTCTGGAGGAGGAAATGTAAAGTAGGGTTTGCATTATTTCTAAATCGATGCATAAACTAAGACTATCAATACATTATATATCACAATTTCAGGTTTGCACAATTCGGATTCGCAAATAAATAAATAAATAAGAATAAGGGGGGGGGGGACTCACAATCATGCCCTGTACCTATTCTGGGGCCAAGGACGGTGACTAGCAGGTGTGGCGACAGACCGTCTATCGTGAAGGGGACCTGGAGCCAACGCGCTTAAAGCCAGAGCCCCCGAACCTGGACCTTCCCATGACCCAATTCCCAGCTCAGCCTTTACCAAGGCAATCCTGAAATTCCCCATCTTCCCTCAGACAAGCAAGGGTTTTCTTTCTTTCTTTTTTTTTTTTTTTCTTTTTTTAAAGATTGATTTATTTATTTTTGAGAGAGAAAGAGAAAGAGAGAAAGTACAAGCGGGAGGGGCAGAGGAAAAGAGTGAGAGAATTTCGAGCAGACTTCCTGCTGATCGTGGGGCCCAATCCCACCACCAGGAGATCACGACCTGAGTCGAAACAGTCAAAACCGAGAGCTGGAAGCTTCACCAGCTATGTGCCTCCCAGGTGCCCCAAGCATGGGTTCTCTAAAGACTGGGTACCTGTGCTGAGACAGGAGAGCTTAGTGGCCAAAACTGTCATCTTTATCTTCAGAAAGACGTGCATTCAAGTCCTGGTTTAGCTACAACGTGCTGGGCAAAGCACCCCTACTCATTAGCTCTCATTCTCCTGGCTTGTAACATAGCACGGGTAATAATCCTAATTAACAGGAAGAGTGATAGCTGGTTCAGAAGGGTGTCTTCGGGGTTAAACCAGAGAGTGCGCATCAAGCACCCACTTTCGTTCATCTGGCTCCTGAAAGTGCTTGGTGAGTATTAGCTTGTACCATGGGTTTAAGCTTCTGGGAACACCCTCTCATTCTTCCCAGTTTTGTTTTATTTTGTTTTGCTTTTAAATCCCATTCTTCTCCTTGACTGCATTACCATGCCTGCTTATAAGCAAAGAACTGGGATGTCAGGCAGGGAAGAGGCCAGCACGATTTCTAGAATGAGGAAGAGGACAGGAAGGAGGCAGGCAGCCACGTCCTCCTGGGTGCACGGTCTACGCACACACTTTCCATCCCAGGCCTTGGCCCTGGAGAACGCCAGGAGTGGACGGTGCAGTCCCCGGGACTCTAAACCCTGGCGCCCGGTGGGCCTCTGCAGCCAAGGTCCTCCCACACGGCGCTGCCACCTCCGTCGCCGGTCAGCACCGACGGGCTTCAGCCGCTGCAGGCACTTCCATATCGCCGGGACCTGATGCGCTGTAAAAACACGACATCATTGCTTACCGGGGCTTATAAAAATAACTGTGATCCAGCCCTGCCTCTGTCCCTCGTCATTTGTCGCATAGCTCCTCTTTCTGTTGATGCAATTTACAGGAGTCAAACGAATTATATGTAAATGAGGAAGCACGTTACACTTCCAGTGGAGAAATGACATGCCTAGGTGTGAATAAGATACTTTCAAAGTTTGCAATTCCCCCTTGGAGGCGGGTGATAGGCTCCTGACGGCAAAGGAAGGTGCTGCAACGGGAGGGCAGAGGCGCTCGGGTCTGAGGTAACGAGGTTTAGGGTCTGCGCCTGTCCTGCTGTCTGTGGCAGGGTCACGTCAAAGGAAGGTGCTGCAACGGGAGGGCAGAGGCGCTCGGGTCTGAGGTAACGAGGTTTAGGGTCTGCGCCTGTCCTGCTGTCTGTGGCAGGGTCACGTCCCCTGTCCTCAGCGCCCCCCCCCCCCCAGCAGGTGCGTGTCCTCCCCCTGCAGCCGGCCTAATACCTAATGCATTTTATAATTGGGGGATTATTTTAAATCTAGACAATATCGTGAACTTCTTTTGACTGGGGACTCTCACAGACTCTCACCTGTTTATTCATCCTAGTACACAGCAAGCGTGTACTCTGTCCTGTATGGGCTGGGTGTTTGGAGGAACAAGGCGATACAAAATGGAGTGTATTTTGCCCTCGAGAAGCTGGGGAAGGAGTATCTGGACTTAGGTAGGGGTTTCCTTCCTCCAGGTACTCCATTTGGCAATCTGCGGGACCGCAGGATTCTGCTACACTTAAATCCCTGCCTGAAACTTCTGGAGCTGGAGATGTCAGATGCCGGAAGACCTTCAGTTTCAGCCTCCCTCCAGGTCCTAACAAGAGGATCTGGTGTACAGTCTACTGGCCAAGACCGTCTAATGGCTGTTCACCCAGCACCGTCCATGGATGGCATGTCCTCCCACGGCCGGTGTGGGTGGCTGGGTGTCCCTTCACGAAGGTCTCCATTGATATATCCCCTTCGTTCATTCACCCTTTGCAAAACCATGATGGGACTTCAATTAGCTAACATTTTTGAACGCTTACTAACAGACAGGCACTGCTCAATCAGTACTCACCTGCTCGATCCTCATAACAACCCAGGGAGGGGCCCCATAATTCTCCCTTTTTCGCAGATGGGAAAGGTGAAGACAGACAGGTTGAAAATCTGCTATATGATGAGTAACCACAAAGGACAGTAAGATCGTTCATTCATTCGTTCAAGAAGGAGTTGGTGAGCACCCGCTACTTACCAGACAGATCCCGTGCACAGGGGTCTAGGGGACGGTGGACACCCAGAAACATAGACAGACGGGCAGAGAGGACTACCTCACACGCCCTGCCCTCAAGGACACCCCAGTCTAAGTCAGAGATGGACCTGAGGCCACATTCTGTTGAGTGAATGTCCTGGAGGAAAAGAAGAACAAAGTGGCATTGGAACTCAAGGAAGAGAATAATAAAACACACCTGTTGGAAGGCTTTCTAGAAGAGAAGCTCTTGAGGCCACTGTAAAAACATGGTTACAGAAATTGGGGAGGCAGGCATGGAGTGGCTCATACCCCATGCAAAGCTTTCTGAACAAGAAAATCTGACCCCTCCCCAGAGTGTTTCCCACAGTCTGACCATGTCATTCCCCTGATGAAACCTTCCCTAGCTTTCCAGCACATTTAGACGAAAAACCACAATCCTCACTCTGGCCTCCAAAGCCCAGGACTCTCTGGTCCTTGCTCCTCTCCAGCTGAATCCTGCACCACTGTCCAAATTGCTGTTTCATCCCCAGCCTCCCCTGCCCTCCTTCTGTCCCCAGAACCACCCCACCCACCCATTCCCAAGCTCAGTGGCACACACCAAAATCATTTAACACTCTCCTGGGCTTATGGGTCACTGGACAGCTCTGCAAAATACAGGTCTGGGGTTCCTCTGTGCCATGTGTCTCTTGTCCTTCTGGGGCCAGCAGCCTTCCTGGGACATGTTCCTCTCGTGGTGATACAAGAGGCTTAAGAGAGGAAATTCCTCTGTGGAAGCACATTTCAAGACCTTGCTCCTGTCACGTCCACTAACATCTCACTGGGCAAAGCAAGTCACGTGGTCAAGACCAAGGTCAAGGAGATGGAAAGTAAACAATCCTCCATGAGAGAAAAATGGAGTATGTATTTACTGAGCAGCAATCCAGACTCTAACTGTGTCACTACTGACCCGTTTCAGGACCTTGAACATGCTGTCATCTGTCGCCTCTGCCTTGAAGGTTCTTCCCTCTGTCCCTCCCTCTCCTGCTCACCTACAGAGTCATGTTTTTGCTGATCCCCAGCGCAGGTCAGCTCCTGCTCTACTAGTAGCCTCTTTCTTCACTTCTTCCCTCTTCACTTCTTCTTCACTTCACTTCTTCACTTCACTTCACTTCTTCACTTCTTCTTCACTTCACTTCTTCACTTACTTCACTTCTTCACTTTCACTTCACTTCACTTTTTCACTTCACTTCACTTCTTCACTTTCTTCACTTCACTTCACTTCTTCACATTCTTTACTTCACTTCACTTCTTCACTTCTTCACTTCTTCTTCACTTCACTTCTTCACTTTCTTCACTTCTTCACTTTCTTCACTTCACTTCACTTCTTCACTTTCTTCACTTCACTTCTCTTCTTCACTTTCTTCACTTCACTTCACTCTTCCTTCACTGAGTTCAACGAGATGGGCCGCTGCCTATGGGCCACTATTCAGTTACAGTGTGTCTCCCTACGAGGGCAGAAACCACATCTGTTGTCGCTCATCGTGGTAGCTCTGCAGTCGTGCGTGCTGGATGAGTGACCTCCACCACTGGCCTCATGGAGGCTGTCCCCTGTCAGATTTGGCTGTGTCAAAAGGCCTCTGGTAGGGCACGGAGCATGAGGCAGGGTGTACAGAGAAGTGGAAGGCCACGGGGGAGTCACCAGAGTAGGCGTTCATCAGATGTGACAGTGGTCCTTTCACGAATATGTATTCTATTTGTCAGATGCTGGGGACACTGTCTGTTAGATCTTACCCCTAGCAGAGAAGACTCTCTGTTCCAGCTGCAGTTAGCAAATGCTGTGAGTTTTAACAGGGAACAGAGGGAGCGTGTAGACCGCGAATGGCAAGGGGGAAATCGCAGGAAACATTACCAGAGGAAACAAATCCTCTCAGGGTGGGGCTGCCTCCATCACCTCAAAAATAATGACATAAATGACAGAGTCCCTGCCATAAATTACCTCCCAGAGAGGAAAGGAGGACACAGAAGAACTTACTCATGCCCCGGAAGCAACTCGAAATCAGCTAAGTTTGAAACTGCAATATTGTTCTCAGTCAAAGGCACGGGGTCCACAGGGAGCTTGTGTTCCTTAGAACACAGAATTGAAAATCCAAAACCTTCAACACCCACCAAGATTAATTACAGTAATAATAGTCCCGGGTACCCATGATCAAACACCTATTATGTGTGTTTCACAAAAATTATTTCTCCCTATTAACCACCTTCGAAAATGGACATCATCTGATTGATGAGAAATCTGATCCTCGGAAGAGTTCAGTAACTTCTTTGAAGACAAACGGAGACTGAAAGAAAGAGCCAGGATATGGACCCAGTCCTGTCACGGTAGATAGCCCCTAAGATGGCGCCATGACTGCCACTTCCCAGTGTTCACACTCTGCGTGACGCCCAACCCTCGGGTGTGGATTGCACTTACCAACTCACTGCTTGGGAAAATACAGCAGCAGCAATGGGATGGCTCTTCTGATACTGGGTTATGAACACATGGCTTCCGTCTGGGCTCATGCCCTGTCTCTTTCTCTCTGTCTGGCTTTCTCTGTCTTCCGCACCCTTTATAGTGAAGGAAGCAGGCTGCCATCTTGTGAGTAGCCCTATGGAGAGGCCCAAATGGCAAGTAACTTTTACATATCTTGCCAACGCTCTCAATTCACCAGCCTGTGAGGAACTGAATCTTGCCAGCAGCCACGGGAGTGAGCTTGGAGGAAGATTCCTTCTCATCTGAACTTGAAGTGACTGCACTGTTACCCACCACCTTGATTTCAGCCTTGTGAGAGACCCTACATGGGAGGCCGCCAGTGAAGCCACATCCAGATTCTCAACCCATAAGCACTGTCAGGTAACAACTGTGTGTTGTTGTAAGCTGCAGATTTAGGGATAATTTGTTATGCAGCAATAGATAACTAATACATACCTCTACATGCAAAGTGTGTGCTTCTAGCGCCCATAACCCGTTATTTCACAGAGTCTTCCATGTCTTCACTGTCCCTAAAGCCCCATCCTTGGCCTGAAGGACAAACCGACTGACCAGATGTGCTTCTGAAGTTTCAGTGAGGACAAAACGTTAGCATGCGTATCTTGAGCCGACGCCTATGAATGAAAAAGTAGCAGAGTTTGCTACCTGCCAGGGTTGTACATCCAATGTCTTAGAGAAATTATTGTCATTTAAAATGAGCGTTACAGGAAATTAAATGCTGCTTCAGTCTGAAAGTTCCCAGGGCGGCCTGGGTCATTAGAAAATCCATCATGAAGGTTTTTTCAAGAAGACATCCATTCGCCTATTCATCTCATACTTGAGATCCATTTTGCACCCAAGCGCATGGAGACAACACTGGCCATTTTTTAAGCCATCCTTTGGGATAAACACCCAGACAGAGAAAGACAGGGTAGAACTGGGTAAGTTGGGGAACAGAGAATTATGGACAGTCTCCTACAAAAATGGCCTTAAGCAGGGCCCTTGAGAAGAGAAACATTAGAAACAGCTGAAGTGAGGGAGGAGGAAGAGAATTTTCTTTGCAACTAATTCACTTGCCTATCAGTTCAACAAACATGTACCGAGCACCCTCCATCGCCATCACGGAGGTCATGAGGCATACAGAGCAAGGGGTACTATCAAAACCAAGAAATGTAAGTAGAACGTAGAGAGGTTATTTAATTGGCCAATTGTAAGGAGTGGCTGAGAAAAGTAACAGATTAGAGAAATTTCCCCGAATATGAGTGTGGTGGATTCTCAGTGAAAACCTTGCTGAGTAGCCAAGGCTAGACTTGACCCTGCCCAGGGTGACCATATCTAATACCACCCGGATTTTTTAGCATGAAGGATGGAAGCATTGGTCATTCAACCTGGACAACAGGACGTGCTGTATACACTGTACCGATTCCAGGCAAACCAGGACACTGATCTCTTAGCTTTAAAGAACTGGCAGATGTGAGACACGGTCTCATAAGCAGAAAGAATGACGTGTGTGACAATTCTGAAGCAGAGATGATTAACCTTAAATTGGTGCAGAAATTAATACAATTATTTAAGTGTGATGATAACAGGGCTTATTATAGTAGGTGCTGAAAAAAATATTTGTCAAAGAGAGAAGGAGAAGAAGGTTCTTACTAAGAGTAAGATGAACCTTTAGAAAGTAGTGGTCCATCAGAACTGCTGGAATTAGTGAAGTCTCTTAAAATGTTTGCCCTTGGGGCGCCTGGGTGGCTCAGTGGGTTAAGCTGCTGCCTTCTGCTCAGGTCCTGATCCCAGGATCCTGGGATCGAGCCCCGCATCGGGCTCTCTGCTCAGTGGGGAGCCTGCTTCCCCCTCTCTCTCTGCCTGCCTCTCTGCCTACTTGTGATCTGTCTCTCTGTCAAATAAATAAATAAAATCTTAAAAAAAAAATGTTTGCCCTTGAGTACCCGTGGGTGGCTCATTCAATTAAGTGGCTGGCTCTTGATTTCAGCTCAGGTCATGATCTCAGGGTCCTGGGATTGAGCTCCCCATTGGGCTCCGTGCTCAGTGGGGAGTCTGGTTGAGATTCTCTCTCTCTCCCTCTGCCTCTCCATGCCTCTTTCTCTCTCTCAAATAAGTAAATAAACATTAAAATGTGTTTGGCCTTGATTTGTGTCTTGGTTGACCTTTTAATAAGCATGAGTATCTCTCATAGAGTGCAAAGTCAGAGCTTGGATGCGGGTCTTTAAGCACAAATACCAGTTAGGTTCCAACGCTGTTTCCTCAATTATAAAAGGAGAGAGAGTAGCCCCCTCCAGAGTCTCCTGTGCGGTTTAAATGAGATAATATTTCAATGGACACCATGGTCCAGACACACGGTCAATCTTAGCGCCACTTCATTCTTTTTCTCTCCCTACAAAGACAGAAAAGCACTAAAAATCCTGAAAATATCCTAACATGACCTTAATTCCTACCTAAACATCCTTATAAACAGGGAGTTTTACAAAGAAAACTCAAAATGGCCAAGACCTTCAGACCAGGAGGGGAAATGTCTTGGGCACAGAACACTGCAAGGCTTCTGAAACCGAGACTCCACAAGGGGAGGCACAGGGTGCATATTTTCACCAATGAATAAAGAGCCAAACAGATTTCTGAAAAGAAATTTGGATAATTTGACCATTTGAAGAACCACGTCGGACAGATTTTAATGGCATTTTAAGCCTTTGAAAATAAGGCTCCTTAATGTAAATGCTGACAGACCCTTAACTATAGCAAGACATCCATCGACACAGTAATAGCTTTAAGAGGGAGAGTAAGACACCTATTTACATTTTGAGTACAAGCCTATTCCCTAAACACATCGGCGCTGGAATCAGATAAAAGACCAAGAGGCAGCCTTGGCCTGATTGACAGATGTCACAGTGGCAGGAGGATGAACAGAGATCAATCTCTAAAACCACCATTAGTGATTGTTCCCCATTTAGAAATCAAATGTTGTTATGACCGAATTATACTTCCTGCCTGAGAAGGCCATTTCAGATTTATACTTGCACACACAGACCCGGAACGGGGGATGCAGAATATTGGCCTATGGTTCCCAGCCAGAGATCCGCAGGGACCCGTCACCAGGGATGGTGTTGGTCCATGTGCTGGGCCTGCCCGATCTCCAGCCTGACACAAAGGAGCTGTGAACAAACGTTGTTTGAAAGACGATGTGGAAAGAAAGAAGCAGGAGAGGGCACCGCCTGCAAAGAACCCCATTCCCTGCTTTTTCTGTGTTAGCTCCAGGTCCTGAGGAGATAGCAAGCCCTCAGACTCAGCTCTCTGAGAGCCAATTCACAGCTGAGCAGGCTCTCTCGACTCCAGCTTGGGAAACTGAGTCCCCAGAGTGGTGGAGTGCTGCTCACGGAGTCACCAGCCAGAAAGAAATGAGCCAAGCGGGCACCGGGGGCCCAGGCTCCCATCTACCCAGACTGCACCATCGCAGGCACCCAGCCCTCCAGACCCTGAGCCATATCCTGGCTCGGCAATGCCAGCCTGAGTTCCGCCTCTGTCTTGAGAAGTGCCATCCTGAATCCCAAATGTGCCAGCCTTATTACCATTATCAACAGACTTCTTAATGAAGCTGCCAATACTGTCGATGGCATCTTTAATGACACTTCATAAAGAAAAAGAATTCTACAACCCCCTCTTACGTCGCCATTTGGTTCCTTTGCTTTATGGCAGACTCAAAATGTCCCCCGAATAAAGACAATGGCAGTAATAATAGTAATAAAAGAGTAGAAGCTCGTGTTTACTGAATTCTAATCCCAGATCAGGTACTGTCACAGGTGAGGGGAAATAACTGCCCCAAAGAAGTATGGAGGGAAGTGACCGCCAGCCAGACACGCTTCCTGGACTCACTAGCAGAGGCCTCCCCCTCTCGATGTTGGCTGCTGATTGGGTTACCCCCGTCCTGGTGCTGGCCCTGTGCCAGACACTGCACACACCGTATCTCCAATCCCTGGTATGAACCTTTGACTGAGGCATTAGTATCCCCATTTCTGGAGATATGGATAAACAAATAAAAATAATAACAAAGATAATAATAATAAGGCACAGGAGATCAAGGCTCCACGTCCAAGGTAAGCCAGCTAGTGGACAATGGGCAGAATCAGAATCAGAGCCCACACCATTCCATTTCCTAAGGCTTATCACTGCCCTGAGGACACCAAGGGCTCCACGGCCAAACTTCTCTAATACCAGAGTGATGGGGCCACGGGTGTCCCAGGAGGTGGAGAAGCAGAGAAAGAAAGAAACAGCAAAGCACCCTCCCACCTGAAATCTGCCAAGGGCATCATGGAGAAACCACACCACAGATGGCCTTTATGACCCCTACTGATCTTTTTAATGCCTTAAGACGGAGCAGACTTTTATGGGATAACCATCTTTATCAAACTGGTTCTTCTAAGAAGAAAATATATCTCAGAGTTTAAGCAGTAACACAATTTCTAAATGGTCGAGAGCTTTACGTCCCTAACTTTTCAGGATGAGACGTCTACCACCATCATCAACATTCTAAGAGCGAGGGAGACAAAGCTTTAGTGGGTTGTTAGCCTGGGGGTGTCTGTGAGAGTGCCGTGGGCTTCAGGAGCAGTCGGTACATGGGCGGGGACCCTGCTTTGCTGCCCACCAGCCACGCGATCTGCAAATAAGCCCAGCCCAGTCTCCTTCTAGGTGGATCAGAGATGGGAGAATGACATGGAATATCCAGAATTCTGGATACCTTGGAGATGGTTTGTCATTGGGGGTAACTGGGTGGGCTCTGGGACCAGCAGCCCAGGTGCTCCTCTCTGTAGGCTAAGAGGCAATGAAAAATTACTTCATCTCCCTTGGTTTCCTCATCTACACCATAAAGACAAGAGTAGGCTACCTCCGGACTGTGAGGATACGATGTAGGAACACACTCAGAGAGCTTAACACAGAGTCATAACACAGGTGATTGCTAACAGGATCTTTTGGGTTTTGTACCGTCGGCCTTGCTTTGGCTCATGTCTTTGGTTTACTCCATAACTCTTCCATCCGATTCTAGTGCAAAGAGGTTCTGTTTGCAAAACCAGGCACAGCTGACTCTTGAGCAGGAGGGGTTCGAACTGCACAGTCCGCTTACACGTGGACTTTTACAACAACAGCACTCTAAATGAGTTTTCTCTCCCTTTTTCTTTTCTTTCTTTTTTTCTTTTTTAATTGAAGTTCAGTTAGCCAACATAGGGTACATCATTAGTTTTTGGAGGAGTGTTCGATGATTCATTAGTTGCTTATAACACCCAGTGCTCAACACACCACAAGCCGTCCTTAGTGCCCGTCACCCAGTGACCCCATCCCCCCACCCACCTCCCTTTCCACAATCGTCAGTTTGTTTCCCGGAGTCAAGAGTCTCTCATGGTTTGTCTCCATCTCTGATTTCTTCCCATTCACTTTTCCTTCCCTTCCCCTATGACGCTCCGCACAACTTCTTATCTTTATGATTTTCTTAAAAACATTTCCTTTTCTCTAGCTTAATAACGTTTTCTTTTATTATAAGAAAACAGTATATAATGCAGATAACAAGCGAAATATGTGTTAATCAACTTTATGTTATCGGTGAGGCTTCTGGTCAACATAGGCTTTTAGTGGTTAAGACTGGAGGGAGTTAAAAGTTACACATGCATTTTCGAACGAGCAGAGAAAGGGCATGCCTGACCCCTGCATTGTGTAGACGTGTGTATGAAAATTACTAAGGCTCAGAAGGAGCCACTGCATTTGAAATCCAATTTGAAGACTCTCTTCGATCAGACCACCACCGTACTGCACCGTTTCCTCTGACGCTGGTTGATCGACTAACTATGCCTGGAAGGATCGGGTATCATTGCCCTTCCTCAACAGATCCCATGTAGAAATGTCTTTAAAGATTACATTTTTGGGGCACCTGGCTGGCTCAGTTGGCTAAGAGTCTGCTTTTGGCTCAGGACATGACCTCAGGGTCCTGGGATCGAGTCCCACCTTGGGCTCCTTGTTCAGCGGGGAGCCTGCTGCTCCCTCACCTTCTGCCACCCACACCCCCACCCCCCACCATCACTCAGGCTCTCTCTGTCTCTCAAATAAATAAAAAAAAAAAACTGTTTTAAAAATTCCATTTTTCTCTGGTCTCATCATAGAAGTGCCAATGACCCTTCTACTATTTGGTGGTGGAAACACAGTTTTTTAAAACCACAGAGCAAACCTGTAAAAATAAGCGCTCACTTATGTTTCTTCCGGCTAAACAGTTCTCTACATCGGTTCCTCTCAAAGGTTAAGAGGGAAAGCATTGGGTACAGAAGCTTTTAATAAAAAGAGAGATGAAAAAGAAGGAAAAACAGAAGCCGAGCGAGAAGGAAAGTTTGGGGGCCCACTGATGCACCTCTCTCTTTGGAATCTTTCCCTTCGTACTCCCTGATGTTCCCATTTATCTTATGACCCCCAGTGGTCACTTTAAAGTTCTCTGAAAGCAGCACAGTGGCCTTCATGGAGGCACCATCCATCAGGCCTCTCGCACTGGGGCCATGCGTCTGCACAGAGCTCAGGAAGGCAAGGAAGGTTCACCCCTCTATCTTACAGATGCCCAGATTGGAGCTCGGAGAGGGTGGTGACTGCCTCAGGGCCCCGTGGCTCCAGCACCAAACGCTGGCGCTCAAACCACTCATGTTTCTAAGGTCACACTGTGAAGTCACACTGTCTAGGTCACAGACATCACTTCGCAAATCTAAACCACAAGACCGTGACGTTAAGCGTAACCCACAGACACTGAGGCACAAAAAACTGCAACGGCATCTCACCACAGACACAGGGCAGAAGGGGAACAAGAAAACAACCGAAGAGCCAACATCAGCCTTCTCAGCGTTGGGGCGTGGTGAGTGTCCTTTCTTTCTTGACTTCCATTGTTTAAAATATTAACGGATGTGGTCCTACGCATGTAATAAAACAAATGTATTTGAACAATTCATTCTCTCTTTTGCTCTGTGGATTTCCCTAGAAGTTTCCTTTGGGATCAACTAGGAAGTAAAAGAAAGTTAAACAAAGCCCCTCAGTTTTCCAAAGCAGTTCACTGGGTACTTGGCTAGTACCTACTGCATCCCCAGACCAAGACCAGGCAGCGTGTAGGGCTGCAGACTAGGATAGGACCTGTCCCGTAATGACAGAGCTAGGGGGGACGGCAATTACACAAAGCGATCAATTAGAGAAAGATCCGAGACAACAAATAGTCCAGTGTTCAAGTCAACCTTGTGAGAGCCAAGCTACAAAGTTCGGGAAACGTCGGGCGGCATTTCTCACCGGCAACCTGCGATTCTTCAGCGAACCTGCCAGGCCAGTGGGTTCGAGGGGTTTCTGAAGAATTCCCAACTTACCATATGCATCCCTTCAGACTGTTCCTCTTCATGCGGTGTTTTTTCCAACACCACTTCCAAGCGCTCAGAGTTATATTGTACTAATAAGTAGTGATTTTGGAGTCTCTAAATGTTAGACTGTATAATGAAAAAGGCCAAGAAAGTGTTTTTAAATACCAATGAATTCCAGCATGCTGGGCTGCCAGAAGTCGAGTCTCCACCTCCGGTTTCCAGCCTCAGCGTTTGGGATTCGCATGTGTCAGAAGCTGGCGAGTAGACACGGAGCCCTCCTACCTTCCGCTCAGAGTCCAGAGGAGTCTGGGCTGTCAGGAAGCCTGCCCACCTTGGTGAGGCCAGCTGGCCGTGTGTCCCTACACACACGTCCCTGGACTTCCCAGTGGCCCCACTCTTCTCTTTCATGGCTCAATTTTAGAGAAAGGAGTAGCCCTGGGGTGCATTTCAAAGGTACATTCCCTTGCAGGACAGTTAGAAACATTTGCAGAAGGAAATTTAAACCCTATGGGGTGAGGAATGGTGTGAGGAACCAGGAATTTTTACTCCAGGAACAACCTGTAGCCATCGATTTCGTAGTCCCAAAGTATCACCGTAGAGAATTTGCCACAGCCGGCTTCCTGAATGGTGGCCTTCATCCAGGCACTGGACCACTGACGCAAGCCTTAGAGCATCTCTGGGGAGACAAGGAGTCCACTCTACCCAGCCCTGCAAATGGAGAGCTAGGGAGGAGTGGGCGGGCCCCTGTTTTTCGTCATCAACTGGTATGTAACAAACAATTACACACTTAGGGGCTTAAAGAAAAAATGATTCATTTTGCTCACAGATCTGATGTTTGGGCCTGGCTGGAAGGGGTCTGCTGATTTCTGCTCCGTGAGGTTTCATCAGGGGTGGCTCACCTGGGACTGAACTTGAAGAGGGGCTCCCAAGTGGTCGGCAGGTGCAGAGCCGCCTAGGTTCCCGGAAAAGGGCCCGTTCCTCTACAAAGGGGCACTCCCGGATCCTCTTTGGCTTCTTTATGGCATAGCACCTGGGTGCAGAGAGCGGGAATGTCCAGAGAGCAGGGCAGAGCAGCAAGATTCCCTAGGATGCAGCCTCGCCTGTCCCAGAACACCACTTCCTCCGGCTTCTATCTGCAGAGAAAGTCCCTAACGCCAGCCAGGTTCAAGCGTAGAGGAACAAGGTCCCACCTTTCAGTGGGAGAAGGAGCGAGGCTTTTGCACCCAGTTTTGTTCTATGTGGAGCCCTCAGGTTACATTGGGGTGCAGTTGCTAGAAACTGAAACGGATCCTGGAGAGGCAGAAGTAGCATTTAGAGAGCTTTCCATGTGCTTCTCCACCCAGAGTGTCATTCTGCCTTGTTTTTTTAACTGCTCTGAGACTCGCCCCCACCCCCGTAGCCCACCTCGAACACCAGAGAGGAGTCAGTGTGATCATCTATACCCAGCCCCTCTCGATGGCTAGGTTCTCTTGCTGTCCCCGCATGCCAGTCGGGACACACCCAGAACATGACCACACCCAAGCCGCCCTGCGGTCCAGGCTGGGCCTAGACGGGCTGTAGGAGGACTTGGGATGCTCAGCCTGCGGTGTGTTCTACGGTGTAAGAGGACATGAATTAGCTGGTTTATGAGAAACTCAATTTCCTTATTACAGGGCAAACAGCCACTGTTCTATTCTAACTAACTAGACTGATTCAATTAACGGTACTAAATACAGTTCCTACTTGAAAATAACTTCAGTTTACTGCTTCCACAAACCTCATTACATTTGATTAAACAAAATACGTAGTAATAGACAAAAGATGTTGCAAACTTTTGGCCATGGCCCATTGACTAGGGGCCTGCAGCGTTCGGTAGGGAGGAGGAATTACCAGTGCGGGCCGTGAAGCCAGACAGCCACAGTGCAAGCTCCACTCTGCCTCCCCACGGCACTGGGACCTGGAGCTCACACCCCCTCCGCCCCATCACAGTTAAGAACAGGGAGGAGCGGAGTGCCTGGGTGGCTCAGTCAGTTAAGCATCCGACTCTTGATTTTGGGTCATGTCATGATCTCAGGGTCATGAGATCGAGCCCTGCATCGAGCTCCATGCTCCGCGGAAAGTCTCCTTGGGATTCTCTCTCCCTCTTCTTCTGCCCCTCCCCCAAACTCTAAAATAAATAAATACAATCTTAAGGGGGGGGGAGAAAAAGACGGAGGAGTGCCCACTTCCAAGAGTTGTCATGAGGAAAGAACAAGAGGGTCACACTGCTCAGGGTTGAGTTGTGCGCTCCCCCCGCCCCAGATTCCTATGTTGTGGTCCTCACTGTGACTGTGCTTGGAGAAGGGGCCTATAAGGAGCTGATAATGGTAAGTGAGGTTATAAGGGTGGGCCCTGATCTGATAGGGCTGACGTCCTTCCCTAGAGGAAGAGACACTGGAGACTGTCCACTCCCGCTCACGCTCTCTCCACGCACGGAACGGAAGGGCCATGCAATGACACGGTGAGAGGGTGCGGTCCCCAAGCCAGGAAATTCCCAGCACCTTGATCACAGACACGTAGGCTGCAGGACTATGAGAAGATGAATGCCCCGTGGTAAGCCGCCCAGACCACAGTGTTTTCGTGACGCAGTGGGAGCCGACTAAGACGTGCATCGCGGGGCCAGCACAGAGTGGGGCACGTAGCGATGCTGGAGAAACTCTTCAGCAGGTCCTGCGTTGTGTATTTTCTACGTCCCCTTTCTGTGACATTTCGGAACTAGGAGATGACCAGAATACCCTCTTCAGAAGAGGTGAGCATTAAAGAAAAGGAGCACTATCATCAAAAGGACAGACACAAAAAGAGCTAAAACCAGTGTTTGCACTTCCACTGGCCTCTTGACTGAAGCGTATGGAGGGCAGGGGCGGCTACGTTCCTCTTCGTTTCTGCCCTACCCAGCCCGGGGCCCGGTGCATGTTCAGCTGACATGTGTCAAAGACTAATGATTGAAGAAAGATGCCAGGTGGAATTCCACTGGGCCAGCAGGAAAACGTGGCTTCTTTCTGGTTAGATTCAATCCTCTCCAAGTAGACCAATACTTTTCAAACCTTCCTGCTCTACCAAAAACTCAGGATCCATAAAAAGTCCCTGTCCTCAAGCAGAGAAAGAGAAGATAGAGCCACTTATCAGGAAATAAGGGATCCTAAGAAGGTTTTGAGGTGCTCAGGAACCTAGAAGAGGGAAGAATCAAGGTTTCCTTAAAAAAGAATAGAAAAACCACATTTCAGGCCATTCTGAGTTGATCCTTAAAAAAAATAAATCAGGAATATCAACCAGCACTTATGAAAATGTCCACAAACACTGGCAACCAACTCAGCTCTGCAGCTAATTAATACAGGGTTAGGCCTGCTTACAGACAGAAAAGGAATACGTCCATAGGTCTTGCCCTAATGCTGTCTTTATTGTTGAAGTAAGAAATGATGGTAGAGAAAACAAATTCCCAGGGGGAAACATGGGGTAGGATTCACAGCCAACCCAAGTGGTCCAAGCGCAAACACGTGGGGCCATTGAAGGTTTCTGCCCTGGCTCTGGGAAAAGGGCCCAGGGCGTCCCATGTCCCACTGGGTCCTCCCCGCATAGCGACGGTGCTGGCTGCACGGTAAGTCCTTGACAAATAGATGATTGATGAATGAGTGTGTGGGCTTGCTCTAGGGAGAGGGCACTGACTTTCCTTCCCTGTTCATCCCAGTTCCCCTGCCCCATTGGGAAACCCCAGATAGGGCTTCTCCTGTGGCAGGTGCCTCCCTGACCTTTGGGGGTTCTGTGGAGGGAGTCAGTGCTCAAGGCAAACTTACAGCCCTCTTACTACGTGGATTAACCCCTTTATGTCTGAGAGGTTTCTGCTGTCTAATCAATTTCAAGCTGCTTTTCATCACTGCCTTCACTTAGCTACATTCTGAATCAGCTGCAATTGTTTTAAAAAGGAAAGCAGATGCTCTAGGGCAAAAATCATTGGTGTGGAGCCCAGACGGTGGCAGTCCTCCTCCAGGAGCCCCACTTAGCAGCTAGGCAACCTTGAGTGCGTCCCTAACACTTCCTTCTTCTGTCCAGGACCTGGAAAACGGGAAGCATGCGAATTTCTTGCCATTCTGCCATGAGCATCAGGCGGGAACGCACAAAGAAAGTGCCTGGCACATAGTAGGAGCTTTAAAAACACGAACTCCCTTCCCTCTTCCCCATGGCCCCTTCCTACTCTACCCTCGCTTCTTCTAGCAGCAGATTTGAAGGGGCTTTACAGCACAGAATGTTTATTAGAAAACATTCTTGGGTGAGAGGGGAACAGCAAAAACCGTGGACAGACGAGGGAGGACGTGACCCGCTGTTCCCTGGGGGACCCGACTTGTCTGCGACTGACGGCCATTTGCTACCAACAATTTCGCAGAAAGTTCAGGTAGATGGGAGTTCCCAAAAAGGATTCTGGCTCTCAGGGCCAACGGGCAGCCTATTTGTGCCTCTTTCACATTCTGATGAAAATGTCCCAATGTCATTGCTGGGGATGAAGACACCAGCGTGTGGACGTGTGGACTGACACAGGCAGACCCTCCCTCCACGCCTGACGGTGGTGCCGCGTGGGGATGCTCTTCTGTTTCCCAAAATACGTATCACTACACCGTACACAATAAAAACGGACTGAACCGTTCTAACCGTACCGGTCCCCGGACTGAGACGCGCGGAGGCTCATGGTGAGGAGCACAGCAATAGACAAACAGGCTTTTGTTAAAATTCCTACATAATCAGAACAAATTGAATATCCACCCTTATTTCCATGGGGAGCGGCGCTATAATGATTAATGCTCGACAATGATATTTAATTCAAGCTTATTTACTTTATAAATACTTTCCGAGTATTTTTGCTGGGGTATACCAAGCATTCACATTCCAACAGAATCTAACACCTCATAGATGAAGACAAGGGTTATAATAACAAGGAGAAACTCACATCAACATCGGGCAAGGCCTGGAAATATTTTTTACAATAAGGAATATTTGCCGTGCACGAATTTGAAAACAATTTGATTCTAGAGGTCTGGAGCGTCATCTCTGTCTCTCTCTGTCTCTGTCTGTCTCTCTTTCTCAAAGCATACATCACACAGAAAAAACACATCCCCTCAAATGTGTGTCTACAATTTTTTTTCACCTATTTGTATGGCAAAAACCCTCACTCCCTCCAACCCAGCCTCAGGCTTCTGACATAATTAACCCTGAAATTTCCAGCTTCGGTATGTCTTGCCTAAAAATCTAGAGATAGAATCGGCACGTAGATCTATCCCAAATCTCACACCAGAAATCTCAGTACTCCTTTTCAGGTACTAGTACAGGACGAAGAAAGTCATAATATGAAATCTGATTCTGGAAATATCTCTTACATCTCTAAGACTTTCCCCCAAATTCCAACCGATCGGGTCTAATCTTATAGTATCAGCTAATGATCTTCAGTGTAACTGAAATTCTTATCCTTCCCAATTGGAAGAAATTTGCTTTTATTTATGCAGTTTCTGAGAAAGGCACAACAAACCCTATAGTCACTTAGAAAAGGAGTCCAAAGGCAGACTTTGGAAAACAATCATTTTTAAATTTAAGAATTTTTTTTTCCTTATTAGTCACTAAGGTCAGATGGCCATAGAAGCAACTAGAATGAGATGGAGAATGAGCATGCATCTGGCTCACTACAGAAAGCATCACGTCCTTCACACTCTGCTTCTAGACCCTTTGCCTAAACAAACAGCATGATTCCTGTCCTTTGAAATGAAACAGAATTTACAGGCCTGCCTGAGGAGGAGGGAAAGCCCATGGCCCCCACAGGAAGCCAAAACACAGATTCCTAAGGGTGCTGCTCAACCAGCCCATGGGGAATGCTGGCCACCTGTGGTCCTACCACGTGCCAGCCACCATAGCAACCATTTCCTCGACATTCTTGCCCATACGGGAAGTGCCCACTTTCCCCAAGGACTTTCTGAAGGTCCCCATTCCTGGTGAACTTACCTAATTCGAAACTCACATCAGATGGGCTATGCTGACAAAGGATGACAGGCATGTCATTTTTCCAGATTAAGAAGGGGGCATGATATAACCGTGGCATCTGTACGGGGTACAATTCTCTTGACAGGACCAATGCAAAATCCTTTACCTCTTTACGTTTCAAAATGTACATTTTTTTTTTCCTGATTCACATGATCTCAAATTAAGATGTAGTGAACCTTATTTGTATTTCAAGCGAAACGATCTAGATTTGCATAATTGAAATGGGCATACATGTCGTTGACCCAGTGCCTGAGCAGCCCCATTTTACAGATGAAGAAAGGCTTAAATGAATCTTTTTAAAGAGGAAATTAAAGAGAGCTGGAGATATCAACCCAAAGCCCCTGGAGGGCACTCTCCTGTGCATTGAAAATAAAATCAGATTAGCTTTACTTTTGCCAACATGGGAGTCAAAGAAAATCACCAGAGGATGCGGTCAGCGAGAAGTTTGGAACCACACTGGCCCACAAGAGGAGTTCTTTCTGTAGGTGTCAATGACATTTGGATTTCAAATCTCAAAGGTAGCCGGAAATGAACTGAATTTACTTGATTCTGTTTTTAATTCATGAAAAATATACCACTCTCTCTGTTCTACATGAGTTAATATTCCAAATAGGGTGCTTGCTTTTTATTTATCATAATGATGAAAGTGTATTTTATAACAAGGTGTTCTATTGCTTTCTAACGGTTCGGCCTACATGTGTACATAAATGTTAAATGAGTTGGAGAGGCATTAAAGCCAATTTTAATGCTTTTAAAACCAAAGGTGACATCCATTTAGGCTGGCTTTCTAATAAATTCTGATTTTTTTTTCATTTGGGGAAAAATATATAATTGCTAAGTTTATGCAATTTAATAAGGTATTTTTAGCCTCAGAATAATAAATCCCTTTGAAATCGATGGTCTTTGTACTTGTTACAAAGAGTTAATAACATAAGGCAAACGAGAAGTAAGTGCAGCTTTTAAATGCCTTATTGATAAGTTGAGACCACGAGATATACCAACAGAGAAACTGTGAAGGAGAACAGTGATGAAGTTAAAATATAAACAAATATAAAATGCCACTTGGCAGTATTAAGTGCACTGTCTAAAAGAAAATTTTAAGGAAATAATTTAAATAAATGGTATAATAAGATCCTTTTAAGAGACAGCTGTTCAAATCTATATTTAGATTCACGTTCTTTTATCCATTCTATGAATAACAACCAGCTTTTGTTATTTCCTTACATGAAACTGTTTTTAAAATAAATTTCGAGTGTTATAAATCACTCAGAATGTACGTACCCTTAATTCATGTAGTTTTATGGCCACTAAGGAAATCATTCTTTGACACTTTGTATCTCTCTGTCTTTTTCTCCCAGTGCCCTTCTTCACTGCAGGAGCCTGCATAGTCAAAGGTTACTATTTCATTTTGTTTTGTTTTGTTGTTCTGTTGTTCTGTTTCTGACTCTCATAAAGGGGAACCCACTTTTTCAAATCAAAATGTTCTAACATTTTTCAAAGGGGAGAAATTGCACATCCGTGGTAAATATTCTTTATAGAGCTATAACCAGTTGATAAGCATGTAAATATCTATATATTTCAAATACCAATTTACATGATTTTATGAAGTCTTAAAGGGCCTTCATTTTGAAAAAAAAAGCAATTTTGTAGGCCATTAGTCCATAATACAGACAAGCCTCCTCAGCATACCTAAAGAAAAAAAGAAAAGCGTACAACAGCCAAGGTCCTGAGACTTTAAGAGTGGGATCAACAAATGTACACTGTTTAATTTCCATGCAACGTCCCACTCACATACTCAATCATGTGTTTCCATAATGCAAAAACTGCACCTCACGCACAAACACACACGGTTGTACAAGCACATTGCAATGTGTAGGCTCTTTAATGCACTCATACTCACACACACAGGCAAACAAATCAGTAATACAAAGTCCACATGTATTCTTCATGTATCAGACCATAATGGCATGAGATGTGACTACGGTGGAAATAACGTGTTGCACTCCTCGGCAGCTGAACCAAGCCACTGAGATATCAGTAACCCTGCTTACTAATGCATCCTGGAGTAATAATTCATGCGCTTAAGTGTTAGGAAGAGAGAATGGCAGAGAAGCCAGCCATCCCTGTTTGCCCAGGATCTAGGAGGTTCTCAGACGTGACACCCCCAGTACCCAAGTTGGAAAGGCCCTGGGCAAACTGGTACAAGTTGATAAGCCTAGGAGGCCATTGGGAATTCATTTTTGTGGGGGCAACGGCCACCGAGAGAAAAAACTGGACAAAATAATAATAATCTAGAAAAAAACAACAAACCTGAAAAAAGAACGATTTCAATGTGTTGTCTAACAGGAAAGGTTACCAGAAGTGAAGGAAATTTACCTTGAAGAGAGGCTTTTGGTCTCAAAAAACAAAAACAAAAACAAACAAAAAAAACCAGAAAAGTTCTCAGACTCAAAGCGGAATGGCAACTTCAAACAGTTTGCAACTTTTGATATCATTTCGTGTGAAAATAGATTGTTTCCTTTTACTTTCTGAAAAGAAAGGATTTGGGGGCCCTGATCTATTTTAATAGCATTTCTGAGTGCTTTGGGTGAAGAGTCAAAAAATTTTTATTTTTACCCTGCCTTATACAGATTTAAAAATGCTGAATTGCAATGGTACAAAATCCTAACCGGGATCAATTTCACAAGATCACAAGACCAATCTCACAAGAGATCACAGTAAAATTTCAAAAAATTAGACCAAATTCCTACCTTAAATCAGTGAATGATTAAGACAAAGGTGCCAATGAAATCCGATGAAACTGATCCAGAAGCAGGCTTTTGAAATGTTACCCCCATAAAAAGAGCCCATAAAATTAATCTACCTGGACACTTTCCATGTTAAATCGGCACGGAAATAACTTTTAAGCACTTAGGACATTAGTTATGAAATGTATGGTCTCTAGTTGTTCATATTCCCAGATCCATGGTGCTAAGAAATCAGATGTCTCTAGCCCAACACAAAAAACACAGACAAGAACCGAACAAGGGATGTTTTTCAGAAACACCTGCGATTTGTGCTCATTTGAAAGAATAGCATCAGAAATCCAGAAGAGGAGGCAGGGGGAAGTTGGAAATCCCCCAGATCATTTTAGGTCACCAGAACTCGTATGCTCCTTCCACTATCACTCTGGTCTCCCTGTACTACTTACTTAAACTGGAGCCGGGCTGCACCAGTCTGTCCCTACAAATACCATCTTATGTGTACAGGTTGTTCACAGCCCCTTTAAAGGATGACTGGAGGCTTGGGGAGGTCTGGTGGCTTGCCTGAACGGGGCTAGATATGCCCAGGGGGACAAGATTTATTGCCCAGTGATGTGACTGTCACAGGACAGCTGCCTTGGAGGCAAAGTTCCCACCCTGAAATTGATAGGAGAAAACAGGACAGAGAGAAAGAATCTTATCTTTCAGGTCAGACAGACTCCAGGTGAAATTTGAGCTTTGCTACTGGCTACTTACATGCCATAAACAAGTCCCTTAACCTCTGGGAGTGTTCCCCACCCCCGGTTTTGTTTCATGTAAAACAGGACCACCAAGATTTCTCAAAAAGTTAAACCTAGAACTACTTTATGACTCAGAATCTCCTCTCCTGTGTATGTACCCCAAAGAGTGGAAGAGGGACACAGACAGATCCTTGTACACCCATGTTCCTAACAGCGTTGTCTGCAAGAGCCAAAAGGTGGAAATGACATAAGTGCTCATCCAGGGAATGAAGAGATAAACAAAATGCGGTCTATGTACACAAGGGAATATTATTCAACCTCAAAAATGAATGAAGTTCTGGTAGCGCTAACATGATGCTGAGTGTAATAAGCCAGACACAACCTGCCTGGTTCCACTCATAGGAAATACCTAGACGAGGCCAGTTCAGAGACAGGAAGTAGACTAGAGGTTGCTAAAGGTGGAAGGGAAATGGGAATGGGGGTTTATTGCTTAAAAGGGTAAAGAATTTGTTTGTGGTCATGGCAATTCCAGGAATAGTGATGGTGCTGGCACGAGACCGTGAACGCAAGGGACGACCCCGAATGGTGCACTTCAAGATGGCTAAGACAGCAAACAAAACATTTTAGGACAAGTGACAGAACTGTCACTTAACAGCTAACGCACAGAGTTCAGAGAAACGAAAGTACAGCATTTATGGAAATGTGGTGACGTGGTGGCAGGACTCAGTGGCACTGCTCTTCCCCTCGATGGCGGGTGACCAGGGCTGCTCCATATGACACTGAGCACCCACTTGCCCACAAGGGCATGTGTGTTGTTCTCAGATCTCCAGGGCCAGAAGCTTTGAGGTCCCCCATCGGCAGGGCTTGTGTTCCTACCTACTCAGGAAATTCACCTTCTCAAAGAGAGGAAGTTGTGGGCTGTCAGTTTCTGACAAAGGCAATTAACAAGTTTTGCGCCCAGGAACTTAGTTTTTTTGCCTAATCGTGAGCTTTACAATTTACTGCATCTACAAAGAAACTGAATTTAAAATGCAATTATTGTGCAGTAATTAACTTTGTCCAAATGAGGCCCTTTCAGAAGGCAGTTTCTTTACAGACACATTACTGAGCCCGGTGCTGTTGGGTTGTTGTTTTGGATTTTTTTTTTTTTATGTTTTTCAATAAAGTTTTTTTTTTAATGGTCAAATTGGTGGATTTAAAAAAAAAGTCTGATTCGATATATTTGGGCTCTTTCCAAGAACTCTGTCACAGTGTGCAGAGTTTCAGCTTTCCACTTGTGGGAGAAAAGAAAGAGTCTCGTTTCTGTAAACGAGATGTGTTTGCTGCCACGTGAAACAGCCTCTCAGAATTCTGCCTCCAGCCAGCCAGCCCGAGACAATGGCAGCAACAATTAGACGTCGTCCTTGTCCTCCCTCCAGAATGAACAGGATTTCGCCCTAAAACTGCCCTCAAATAGCCAGCTCCGTCCAGGGTGGAGGTCAGGCAACTCTCTGACTGAAACGGACAGAGGACTTTGAAGATGGGATATACAATGAAAATGTCTTTTCTTCACGTCCATCATGTCATTTGAGATTTTTTATTTTACTTTTCTTCCTTTATTTGCCCCCAAGGACTGTTCCCAGGCAGGCAAGGCGGCCCATGAGAATACGCGTTCACTGGCCAGGACTCGCTGTGGAGCCTGGGGTGGGGAGGGGCTGAGGGTCCCGACCTTGACCGAATGCAAGGGAGAAATCATGGCGGCAGCCTCCTCCCCTTCTCCCTCTCTCTCTGGGAGAACATTCAAAGCGTGGCTTATTTGTAGAAGGCCTCTCCAATATTCCTTAAGTCTTAAAAAAAAAAAAAAAAAAGAAAAAAAAAAACCTCCATGCGTCTCTAAATAATGCCAGGTTCAGAAATCCAGGGCTCTGTCACCGAAGACCACCAGGAGGGGAAATTCTCAATGTGCGGCTACATAGGCTTTGAATCCAGGACGGCATTTCGCATTATTAACCCCACTCGAAACACAAGGGAAAGTGAGTCCAACGGGAGAAACTGACCCCTTCTCCTCTTCCCACAAAACCCCCGCTCTGCAAAGCCAAGGTGTTATCGGATTCTGCAGAAATTACCAGCCGCGTCCACGCGTTTTGCCAAGAGGAAGAAAAAAGAAAGAGAACGAGGGAGGAGTGAGAACCTCCGCAGATACACGTTGGCCCTGCCAATGACTCTCTGTTTAACTTGTAATCAAAACAACTCAAACCCAGTTACTGTTTGCATATCTGCCAAGTTTCTCAATTTCAGCAGTCGGCAGCAGGCCCTCGGTATGACAGGCTGTCTTTCAGATTCCAGCGGAATGTGCCAAAGCCCCAGCTCCGAGGCAACTGGTAAATTAAATGCCAGCGAGCAAGGACATTCCTACACCTTTCCTCTGCGTACACAAAGCAGCATCCGGGCCCCTCATCCTGGCAGAGGCATTTGCAGGCCCAGGGTGCATGAGGAGGGGTCCGGGTCGGTGCCCACACGCCCCCCCAACCCCCATCATTGCACCCGATGCCTGCTGGGCATTAGTCAGTGCAGGGATGGAAATCAAGGACCAAGTTTTCTTATTAAAAAAGAAACCAGGGTGGAGGGGGGCGCAGAAGGAGCAGGGTGGAGAGAACCACTCTGCCAATAGATGAAAAGAAGACTCTCAAATCAAATAGACACAGGAAAACTCGCGTTCAAGGGCCCAACGATATCGAGCAATCTATAGATAACGTGAGGTATTCAGATCCTCGGCAAAGTGTAATTGAAAATAAAGTAGACATTAAATGCACACGGGCGCATCTTTAAATCTTGCATCCTAAAAGCTTCTTGTGAAACTAAAGATAAGGCTTCTCTTTTCCTAGGAAAGTGTAAGCTTTTAAAATCCAGTTGATCCTTCGTGGGGCAGGGATGGGACCGTGCGGGTTCAGCTTCCTCCACGATTATCGGTCCTGATTAGCATAGCACATATTAATGAATAAGCATTGTTTTGACTGCAACTTTGACTATAACCTGCTGATTTAATGACTCACACTAAGTTTAGGGAATGCGGGCTGCAATCTTAATTACACAAATGTGGCCTCGCTCCTGATATTAATAACAGCTAGCATAAATATCAGGGCTTGACAGAAACATGTAATTAAGGCAGGAGAGACACTCAAGTCGTGGGCCCTACGGACACTGCAAATGCAAGTTTGATCTTCTGATTTCGCCACTTTACCAAAAATCTGCTTCTGCACGAAACAAAATGGTTTTTTTCAAATCTCTTATAGGTGGGACTAGGCTGCTTTACTCCAAATGACAAGGCATTAAAATTTAGTTTAACGTTTGCGGGAGATGAGGGGGAGAATGTACGGGCAGGAGAGAGACTGCCCGCAGGGCCGCTGTGACAGTGGCTTCATTTGCCTTCCCACCTGAAGGACACGCCAGGGAGGGGTGCCAGGGAGAGGGCCCGGGGCTCCTCAGGGCCTGCCTCCTTGTGTGTTGTGGGTCCCTGAATAGCTGCATGATCCTGGGGAACGTGCATGGTGTTTTGTCTCCGTGCGTGGGCATCCACATGTGTCCGCACCTCGGCTTGCCTGTGCTTGCAGAAGGGGGGGCTCTGCGGCCAACGTCTTGCCTGTCCTGTGTCGCCTCCTTAGTCCAGGGGTGAGAGGGGCCTGGAGTGCCCAGCGTCCCTTTCCTGTGCAGTAATTTGGCAGGTATCACTCTGCAAGACTCCTGGAGCCGAGATGAACGACTTTGATGCAGTCTCTGATGGGCACCGGGCACCGTGCTCTATCAGGGTTAATTCTAGCCTCTACGCCCTGAGATACTTTCTTTTCCAAGCTCCGGGGCTTCATTTGGGAGGAAGAATTTGTTTAAAGTGCAACTCACCAATCTGCAGGTTTTCTTTCCCTAAACTAGCAGCATTTCCCAAAGAAAACAGAATTCTAAATGGCTCCGAGGTTTAACAGCAAGGCCAATTACCTGGTGGACGTTTCTGGAGACACAGCCACCATGGGAAAGCTGCTAAGAAATTCTAGTAGCCAAAATTTAATTAGCTGACAGACGAATTCCTGTTAAGTTTCTGTTTTTCAATCAGGGAGGCTATGAATGGATCTGATCGCTTTCTGGGGAAATTGTGTGTGTGTGTGTGTGTGTGTGTGTGTGAGAGAGAGAGAGAGAGAGAGTGCTTGTGTTTGGAAACAGGAGGCCTTACAGTCCAGCTTCTAGCATTGGTACTTAGGAGGGCCCAGCTAGATTCTGAGCAGAAATGTCCCATTGCCACATTCCCCAAAGGCCCAGCATTTTAGCCCCTGTCACTGCCTCAGCCCCCAGCCCACAAGAGTCCTTACAAACCCAGTATGCTCCCAGCATGCTATTGGTATGCTAATGCCCAGAGCTGCCTCGATTTGCAATTCCTCCCTGGAAATGGCATTCAGATTTTGGCGTCCTACAGTGGGAGGAGAACGCCAGGAGATTTTTTTTTTTTTCCTGAGCCTGGTCAGACAGGTAAAATAAACTCCGCTCTGATGACGGAAGACACACGTCCCCTCCCTGAGGCCTTCTTTGGTCTGAACAGAAAACCAGGAGCTTGCGCAAGTTAAAATACTGATATTCCCGTTTGCAGGAGATGGGGAGGGGGAGATCAGGTTCCTATTACAAACTGTTGTTCTCAATTATTAATTCCCAGCCTTTTGTGCACACTCAAAGGGATGCGGTCTCAACATCTTTACTTAGCATGGGGGGAGGGGCTCCTCCTTTGCTTAAGATAACCCCTTTTCTTTGCATTTGAAAATAAATGTAAAGTTTACCTTGGGAACAAATGATTAATGAAGTGTTTTCAATGTACCCCAGCTGTTCACCAGAATAGAAGAATAATTTGATGTTTGGGGTCCTCAAGCCATTTAATGGCAATTGATTTTTTTTTTTTTTTGGAGGGGGCTTTAGGGGGTAGGGTGATTAAAGGGTTAATATTCAAATCAGAAATTTGCAAGGCCTGCATAATGGGAGTGCCACCCTCATAACAATAGGAATTTTTAACAATATCCAGCCTTGTTAGCAAGAGAGTTACATGCATTGAGGGCAATCAGTGTGTCTTGTCAGTTTCTTTTTATCTACCATCTCCAACCGCCGAGGAGCCGAAATGAAGCACTTTGGAATTATCAATTTCAGCCACATTTGCATAACAAAGCCCCCGAGGAAGAGGCATGATAAATGTGAAGGACCCCTCTTGGAAAAGGAACTGTCAACCGCGCCCCGAAAGATTCTCCGACCGAGCGCATTCTCCGGGACTGCAGTCAGCGAAAATAAAATGAAAGCATTAAAGAAAGTCATTCTCTCAGAGAGAAAAATCTCCCCCTCTGCACAGAGAGAACGGGATGAAATGACATTATGCATATGAAAATGTCCAGAAAGATGTTTGATTTATGTATGCATTAGATGCAAATTCCATTACGGTGCGCGCGCTGTTGTGTGATTTGGCGCTGAACACATCAGCGCCCTGATCAGATCTGATCTCATTAATTCCGACAAGGAGAGAGAGGGAATTGAGAAGAATTTATGGCCTGGACACTTGAAAGAAGTAAATTGTAATTCTGTTTAAAGCTGTAGCGAACCTTTTAAACACCTTTTATTATAGGAAAGAAGCACTCACTTTTATAACACTGTAAGGACTTACTTAATCTTGTACGGGGGACTCCGGGTCCTCATTTGGGGGGGAAAAAATCCATGACCTTGTTTAGAAAAAAGAAAAAAAAAAAGCGGAAAATGCCTTCTTAGACCAAGATTCAGAGAAAATATCACAATAGTGAGATCAAAGAAGAAACGGTACCTCTGTGAATAATTATGCAAACGTTTAGTTTTAAGGTCTTTTTTTTTTTAGTGGCTTAATATTTTCAAATAAAATACCAAACAGCGAATGAATATTTTTATGGGACTGGGCGGCAGATTTACATTTTAAAATGTCTTTAACTGCGTTACAGATAAAAGCAGTACTAAAAATATATGATGAGAGACGCCGTGGGACAAGTGTCTTGTGAAATCTGCACTTCCTAGAACTGCTGTAGAAACAGTTCATTTCAGACCCAAATTAATGATAATAATAACAATAATAATAATAACCCAACTGCCAAAACAGTTTTAAGAGGAAAAACATTTCTACAGGGAAGACCCCAGATTGTTTGCGTCTGTCAATAATGATTCTGATCTTTCTTTTGCTCCAGAACAAGACTTTAATAAAAGTCGTTTCCTTCTTTCAGGAGCGATAATCACCCTTCATGGGTGAGATGTCCTGTATTTACTTGATAGTGAGTGTAGAGCCGAAATTGTCTCAATATGTTACCGTGTCGGGGAATCATGGTTCCTCCCCCAGCATTCATGACCCCCTGGGGTGCAGCTTTGCCGGCAAGAGTTGCGTTTCCCCTCGCATCTTTCATCTTCCTGAGCTATGATTAACTGTCTTCCCAGGGCCAGAGTGGGGGCAGAGACTGGATTCGGGAAACCTTAGTTACCGATCATGTTTGATTTGAGATGGAAATGAACATACAGTGCGGCCTCCAGCTTCCGGGGCCAATCCACTCCAATGGAAGTCATTGTTGAGTTTAGCAAATGTTTATCCAAATTGAGGGAGCAAAGTTACACGTGAACGCAGATAAACAGCGACAGGGAAGGCAAAGTGTTTCAGAACCAGGTGAACCTGTTTAAATGTCACATTTTGTCAGAGGCTCATCCCCACGTCGTTCCTCATTTCCACCCAAATTATGAAAGTATCTCATGTGGGCTGTAGATGTAATTATAGATGGGATGTGTGCTTTATTTACATTATGCGTCTGTGTTCCTGTCCTCCTGGGCTGCCTGTTTTTAAGGACACGGGGAATGCATGGTATCTACTGGTTTGCCCACATTCCAACGTAGAACACCGGCAAATCAGGAAAATAATTGGGTTTTCCTTTGAGAAGAGAGAGAGGGAAAAAAATTCTTCTTCCTGTGATGTTTTAAAAATTCAAAATTTCCTCATTTATCTCCATGATAGCTCTAACCACACAGTCGAAGGCTATATTTAGGCAGCAGAGATTGTATTTTAGAATGTGGAATTTCAAGTCCTCTCACTTGGAGGACTTGAAAGGATTGTGCACATTTTGAATAGGATTGTCTGCAAGTACGGGGGGAAAAACTTACCTTGGCATTATACGAGTGAGATTTTTTTTTTTTTCTTCCCAAGGCGTTTTAATGTGTCTGGGTATGCGTGAAGGCATGCATTGAAAAACGGACGAGTTTGTGCGCCTTCCCTTAAATCATCCCTCAAACATACACGGAAAGAAATGTATATGTTATATTTCACAAATAATGAGGAGGGGGCGGCTTTCTCCTATCTTCACACAGTCAGCCAGACCCTTACACATCTCCCCCCCCCCCCCCCCCACACACACACACGAAATGAATGGGTAAGTCTTGGTGATTAAGGTCATGCTGTTTGTTCATTTCTGCCCTGGCTAATGTGATTGAATTGGAACAATACCTTTGAACTTCCTGGCTCTGATCTGCATACTAATTGATCCCCGTCCTTGACAATGACCTTTACCAACCATCCACCCATTCTGTGCCCTGCTCAAAAGTTGCTATCAACAGCCAGCAACAACAACAAAAAGTCCCTTTATGAAGAGTGTCTTCCAGCAATGTGTTACTCCCTAGCTCCCCCTGCAAGATGCTTGAAGAAAAAGTATTTGTCGGAGACTGGAAAACAGATTCAGCCAGGAAGGCTCCTGCTTCTGATCTGGGGACCTCGAAAGCAAGGAGGAGGAGATCTGGTTTTCAGAACTAACTCCCGTGCTTGTCACATTTTATCCTAAAATAAAAATCTGTGATAATAGTCTCCCTGCAAGGTGTTTCTACACACGGTCTTTGAGATATCAGAAGACTGCCTATGGATTTCCTCTTCTGAGGATCAGGGAATAGGACCAGTTCTGTCTCTGTTTAAAAATGTAGGTATTTTGTTCATCATGGATTTTTGTGCATTAATTTCGATTTTTTAAAACACTGCATTAAATGCTTGTTTCTCCTGATGACCGCATTTTGGGTTCCCCCTTACATTTTTCACCTGAGGTGCGTGCCTTGCCCTGGTCCCAGTCCTGCCGGGTGGCCTAACTGGAACTCTGCTAGATTCTTAGGGAAATCTGGAGGAAAAAAAAAAAAATTAAAAAACTGAAAAAAGTTTATTTTTTTCCAAAAACATATACATATTTACTACAAATCTAAATGAACATGACAATATATGAAACTAAAATTTTAAAAATAAATAAATGGGCCTACAATGAGGTATCTGGAATATCTTGTTGAGATAAAGACAGGCTTCCGCTGACACACACACACACAGACACACACTTATGTGCGTAGATATTAATCCCAAAAAGCCAGGCTACAGGCACCTTTTTTTTTTTTTTTAAAGATTTATTTATTTGACAGATAGAGATCACAAGTAGGCAGAGAGGCAGGCAGAGAGAGAGAGAGAGGAGGAAGCAGGCTCCCAGCCAAGCAGAGAGCCCAATGCGGGGCTCGATCCCAGGACCCTGGGATCATGACCTGAGCTGAAGGCAGAGGCTTTAACCCACTGAGCCACCCAGGCGCCCCTACAGGCACCTTTTAAAATCCTGTTGTGTAGTAATGAATTAACCAGTCACTAGAAGATACCTGGGTCTCCATTACAAGCCAAAGTTACATTCTTGGTGTGGCCTTAAAAAGAAAAGGCATCTCTTCTGAGGACAAGCTGCATCAAAACCATTTTTTAAAAGCAATAGTAGTATCAGTCTTAACGCAAATGCTCAACCGAAATAAAGACATAGAATCTTTTCTTGGGTATTAACTCATCGATTATATCAGAATGCAGGATTTTCTTGAAATTTGCTTCGGGGATAAATGGGAGAGGCCAGCACTTGTGGCCGTGAACGGAACACATCTTATTGTTGAAATAAGTCATCAGCTGATACCAAGGACCCCCGACCACACTCAGTCCCTCCAGCTCTACATTGGTCCGCCTGCTATCAGCAGCAGAGCACACAGGTGACAAACAAAAAGGCCACCTGCTTTCTGTTATAGCCACACCACACCTTGACAACTGATGTGTGTCTTTCCGGAACTTAGAAGCCAGACACCGGTCCTTTTAAGTCCAGAGCGACCCAGGGGTCATGACACGTTGCATACCTCACATCCAAGAGTATGCTCGCTTCCACATTTTCCCATTTCAGTAAGTAGATACTTTTCTAAGAACACGTTCTAAAAAAAAGAAGAAAAAGAAAAGAAAAAAGAAAAAACTGTCTGTAATTTGTCATGAATTTCAATTACCAAAAAAAAACTTTTGATTTTTTTTTCCTTTTTCAAAAAAAAAAAAAAATTGGCATACCTCCAGGTTTTAAGAATGTGGTTAACGCAGAGAATGACAGAAAGATAAAGATGTGTGTGTGTAGAGAAAAAGCTCAGAACATACGGGTTCATAGAGGCCTGGCTGGGTTTTAAGCCCCGAATAAAGGTTCCTAGTGACATGGGTAAGAAAGAGCATTTTGTATTTATGTGGGGCGGAATGTTCTGACAGGTTCCACAGTGTTTCTCAGAGCTGACATGTCGCAAAAGTGACTCTCGCCGTCCCAGAGTTGCGCACACATATCGGGAAGCTAGTCTACAGTCGCAAACTCACTGCACATAAAGGTTTTTGGAGAGGAAATAAAGAATCATTTTGCGATTGGAAACTATGAGGGGATTTTTTTTTCCTCCTTTCAGATACACAGAATACTTACCAAACGGGAGCAGAACTTTTTTTTTTTTCTTTTTTTTTTGAAATGTGCAACTGTGTGAAACTTGTCTGGTTTCAGATTTACACAGAAATTTGGAATCATCTTGTTTTCATCCAAACAAATTCAAACTGAAGAGCTTCTTAACTAAGCTGGGAGCATATTTGCACCAAGAAACTGATGTTCCTAATTCATTAACCTACAAGCATTTGGTACCCGTTGAACTTACTAAATGTGCGTAGCTCGGTGACTTGTTTCTGTTGTTGTTCCGTTTCACCGAGGGCTGACACCCCACCGGTACCATCCCAGGTACGAGGTGGCGGGTTAAAACAAAGAGGGTGATACCCAGGTAATGTGGATTCTCTGCTTTTAAGGCACAGTTTTAGATTTTTGAGTTGTTCAGCATACAGCTGGAGCTGAAGAAATGTTTATCAAGAAAGTAAGTAAGTCACACTAGAATAATTAAAAGGCAGAAACGAATGGTCCAGATGATTCCAGCAGGAGTTCTGAGGTCAGAAGAAGCTGGGATCCTGGAAATAGCCACGCCTCCTAGCACACAGCAGCAATTTATTTTTTACTTCCCTTTTTTTTTTTAAGATTTTTTTTTTTTTTTTTTGACAGAGAGAGACAGAGCGAGAGAGGGAGCAGGAGGGAGAGAATCAGGCTTCCTGCCGAGCAGGGAGCCTGATGCGGGGCTTGATCCCAGGACCCTGGGATCATGACCTGAGCCAAAAGCAGACGCTTAACGACTGAGCCACCCAGATGCCCCACAGCACCAATTTTCAAGGGGTTTGAATCCATGTCACACCTAACCCTCCGCACAATCCTGTGTGATGGCAAGAAACACAAAGAGAAAGTCCCGGTCTCGGTGGGGTTTCATTTTGTTGGGTGTGGTGGGAAGATTACGACACCCAGGGATACATGCCACTGAGAAAAATCATGAAGCGGATCTGGAATCCTAAGGAGTTCCACAGTGGCATGTAAGTTTCTGTGTGCAGTGATTAAGAAAGCTCTCCCAGGAGAGATGACATTTTAATAAGGACAAGAAGAAGCAGGGGGAGAAGCCACATGTCCCTCTAGAGGAGAAGAAATGCAAGTAGAAGGAAGAGCAAGTTCAAAGGCCTGGGGGCAGAGCCTGCTTGGCACCTTCAGGACAAACCAGGGAGGAGGACCCAGGGCTGCATTTGGAGCAGAAGGACCAAAAAGGTAGGGCCTGGGGCGGGGTCTGGTGGGGGAGGACCAGGCAGGAACTCGGAGGACAGGGGGACTGCAAAGACAGTGCAGAGCTCTGAGCAGGGAGCACCATGATCTGGGAGTAATGACAAAGCCCTCTGCTGGGGCTGTCTGGGAAGGTTAAATGCCACGATGCAGGCAAAGAGATTAGCTCAGCCCCCAGCCTAAATCTCACACGGGAATGTGACCAGCATAGGTTAAATGGAGAACCTCAGGGTCCAAAATTCAAGACTTTTCCACTTTACAGAAAGAAGACAAGTAAATGTGCAGCGAAGAGGGAGGGAGAAAAAGGAGTGTGCTCCCCAGTTTTCCATTGCTCTGATGTGCAATACGCTCATACATTTTCTTGTCTTCGATCCTGGCTTTTCAACACGCGCTGTTGAGTGGAGAAGGGAAGAAGCTGCAGAAGGGGAACTTCTGTGAGATTTACCGTAAAGATCTCCCCTTGGACGGCCCTAAATGGCAGGGGTCCTTCCATGGTCCCACTGTGGAAGGCCAGGCAGGGTCAGGCTCCTGGATCAGGAGAGTCCCAAGAGATGAGCCAGAACGCAGTTTGGTGGAGAGGCCCCACCTCACCCCTCATCCCCTCATTAAACTAGATTGAACTCAGTTTTCTCACCTGTAAAATGGGAGCTCTAATGCGCATTCTGGCTACCTCCAGACTGGTGGGGGCACGAAGGGGGAAATAATAAATGTGGAAGGGTTTGCTAACTAGAAATACAATTTTATTTAGATAACATATATAATTATATTATTAGGCTTTTTAAAACGGGTTGGAAATAAGAAAATGAAAGAGTGAGCAAACTAAACACATCACCTAGACAATCAATCCTGATTATAAATGTATACAAGGGTGTTTATTGCACAATGTAAATTTTCAAAATACATATAAAAAGCTAAAAAATAATAAAAATTACTTTAGATTTACCACTCAGAAAAAAAAATTTCACTATACTTTATACCATATTTCCCTCTAGTTTCTATGTTTAAAAAATAAATACACTTACATAAGTATTTGTATGTATTTATATCATTATTAGCATATGTGTGTATATAATATGACATCACTATCGCTATGTTATGTGACATTTGCCATAGTTAGGTCATCTAGCTGTACCCTATGGCATGGCATAGTCATGGTGAGCCCATATTGTAGATGCCATATACAATATAATTATGAATTATTTCATATGGTTATAGAATATATATACACTTATGTGCATGTAAATATATTAAAATGCAGGTTTATGTTATTAAATATATTATTATAAATTTGTACTGATTTTAATTTTTTTAGAGTGGGTAAATCACATAATTGTTAAAAAATCAGCAGTACAGGGCGCCTGGGTGACTCAGTGGGTTAAGCCGCTGCCTTCGGCTCAGGTCATGATCTCAGGGTCCTGGGATTGAGGCCCACATCGGGCTCCCTGCTCAGCAGGCAGCCTGCTTCTCCCTCTCCCTCTGCCTGCTGCTCTGCCTACTTGTGATCTCTCTCTCTGTCAAATAAATAAATAAAATCTTTAAAAAAAAAAAAACAGCAGTACAGAGGTGCCTGGCTAGTCAGTCGAGATAGCACGTGACTCTTCATTTCATTGTCATGAGTTCAAACCCCACATGGGGCATAGAGCTCAATGAAAACAAAAACAAAAAATAACACAAAGGCAAAGTCTTCTCCCATCTCTACCATTTTTTTTTTCCAAAAAGGTATACTTCTCAATGATGAATAATAACACACTGGATGCACTGTTCTGTACCTTTCTTTTTTCACTTAAAATGTATCTTCAAAATCATTCCATATCAGTACGTATGTATATCTGCTTCTTTTTAATGGCTGCATGGCATCCCATTTGTTTTATTTAATCTACAAATCTAAGTTAAGTTGTTTCAAATCAATCACAATCCCAAACAAAACCACAAAAAGCACATTTTGATGCCTATGTGTCAGTACAAAAGAAAGCCAAATTGCTAAAATGGAAGCAGGTTAAAGAGTATGGATCGTGTAAAGTTCGATACCTATGGGCCAACTTTTCCTGCAAAGAGGATGTACTGATTGACCACTTACACGCATAATGTATACAAAATTCTTTCTCATTTGCATTTGGTATTTTCTTTATAATGAACAAGTTGACAAACTGTTTTTTAATAGTCATTTCTGTGTGTTTTGGGGTGTTTATTTTTGGTGAATGGTCTAACATTTTTCTCTATTTTTCCCTTTGGACTATTTTCCTATATTAATGATTTTTAGGAGCTCTTTATATATTAAGGAAATTAGTCTACGATATGTTACACATGTTACAAAACAGGAGCTTGAAATTTATAAAAAATAAAATGTATCGATCTTTACCTTACAGCTCTGGACCTTGGGTCATGTTTAAAAAGGCTCTCCTAATTCTGAGAAATGACACCAAAGAGCGAGGAGAAGCACAGCAGCAGATAGAGAAAATGGCCCATGTGCGGCGAAGGCACAGAGAACCGGAGCAGCTAGTAGCTTTCGTAGGTGGAAGGGTGGTGTGGGACAGGCCAGAGGAGAGAGGAGCAGGAAGAATGATCTGTGGGAGAAATGGGAAACCTCTGGATGGCTCCATGCAATCAAGGAAGGGACTTGACCAGATTTATGCTCTGAACGCGTCACAGTGGGATGAGTAAGGGATTAGTGGGGGCCAGGGAGGGAGCAAGGAGACCTGACGCCCAGGTGAATGGTGCTGGCAGGTGGGAGAAGGGTGGTCTGTTCAAGTGGGGAACGGGGGTGGACTTGGATTTGTGGCATCTGCAACGGGGACCCGAGGAGAAGAAGCTGCGATGGAGGAATGCTAGGTGGATGGAGATCCCAGTGAAGGTGGCAGGAAACACAGGAGGTGACAGGCGGCAAAGAGAAACACTTCACTGTGAGATACGCTAATTTTGAGCCCCTTGAGAAATCCACATGAGGCTGCCTTTGTGAGGAGAGAATGATGCGGACATCAGTTCCCTGCAAAAGAGGCTGGATCAGTCCCGGTCACAGTGTCCTCCTCTGCAAAATGAAAGGCGTCACTTATAGGGAGAGAAACACGTACAGCTCCTCGCAAAGGTCATATGATTTTAGGGGCTACCCCCAAAGACCTCATTTTAACCTAAATACCTCTGTGAAGACCTCATCTCCAAATACAGTCATGTTCTGAGATTCAGGATGTGAATTTGGGAGCACACAGTTCTGCCCATCCCAGGGCATGTGGTGAGTTTCGGGCTCTCGGCTGGACCCTGAGGATATAGCGGTTCGACAGGGAGTTGAATACACAAAGTATGATCAACTAATCAATTAAGTATAATCAATCAGGGAGAGCTAGGTGTGCGATCTTGTGGGAGAGCACCAGGAAAGTTGCATCACCTGCAAAAAGTGTGTGCCGCTGGGGGAAGTGCAAACACCCAGGCATGCACTGACTGCCAAGAATGCTGTTTTGTTTTTGTTTTTGTTTTTGTTTTTACCTTCATCAGACTTTAACCCACAGTGTCGAATTTCACAATTTGCAAAGCATTTTCAAACCAATGATCTCATTCGGTCATCTGAAGGGCCCACAAGGGAGACCAGTTAGGAGTCACCACGCTGCTTTCCTAGCTAGGGAAACTGAGGCACCGACAGGTGTGGGGATGTGGAGTGCCCATTCAGCCCTCCTTCTGGACACCATCCTGCCACCCAGGAAAGCCGTGGGCACGCGGGAAAGACTTGAGAGAGAACAAGAAGGGCATTCTGAAAACCAACAGAACAATGATGAATGCTGGCTTTTCTGCCAAATTGCAAAGAAGATTGGGACCCCACTGGCTCTTCCCTGCTGCCCTATGTCTACACTGCGGCCCCTCCCAGTGACGGCCACCGCAGGAGGGGTGCCCGACGGTCATGAAGGCAGGCCCCTCCATCACCGGCGAGTTCGGAAGCCTCCTCTGTCGCCCCCATAAAGCCACTGGGAGACGAAGAAGGTATAATTAAGCAATAATGACCAGGCAGAAGTCTTTCTGGGACACATAATGGGATGTTAAAGGCTCCAATCTTGACCCTCTAGCTGCCTATTATGGGGCCGGTGAAGACAGATAAACAGATTGTCACGGCCCCTATAAACCTCGGACATTAATTTGAAACACTCCCGCTCATCACGGTTCAGTCCTGCCTCTTCCACTCGTTTAAAAAAAGAAAGAAAAAAAATTGTGAAGGTTTGGCACTCGATGTGGGTCTCATTTCTACCTTCTTTAGGTTATCATTAGTGGCAACAGATGCGTGCAGGGGTGTAGCAGAAAGGGCCGGGTGAAGCGGTAGAGAGGGCGGTGCTGAGACAGTGAAGGAGAAAATTCCCAAGGCTGGTCTGGGAACTCCACGCGCCCAGAAGCAAACCTGAATCCTCATTTCTCCCAGCACATAATTACAGAGCATCCTCTCTAGGCCTGGCTGCTGCTAGGAGGGCTTAGGTCCTGCTGGGAAGAAGATAAAAAATAAAGAAGCAAACAAATAAGAGCGTGAGACACTTGAGTTTGTAGGAAGTGCCAAGCAGGGAGTGTGGCCAGGCAATCTGGTAGGGCCACTGGGTGG
Organism: Meles meles; assembly: GCF_922984935.1. Classification (NCBI taxonomy): domain Eukaryota; kingdom Metazoa; phylum Chordata; class Mammalia; order Carnivora; family Mustelidae; genus Meles; species Meles meles. Next base: position 144,174,542 of record NC_060071.1, on the reverse strand, counting down.
CTGGGACGAATTTAGAGCTTAGACCCCGTTGCTGGGGACCAGGGCTCTGAGTTCCAGGCTGAGAGCAGCAAACACACAGTCCTTGCAGCAGGAAGGAGCTGGGGGGCCATTTCTCAGAATGAACTCGTGTTTCTTTCACTTACCTTCCCCAGCCTTTCTCAGTCCTCTGCTGCTGCTGTTTTTATGATGACCCTGATCTCTTCTGTGGCTCTGGAGAACCAAAGAATCCCATGGCCACGCTTTGGCCGTTTGGCAGAGGACAGCAATGTAGTCGGGGAAGTTAGCTTTCCCACCTTTGACAGAGGCTGGCCGGTCCTAGGCCTGCTGTCAGGATTCTCCAGACACCTGTTAAATTAAATTCCTGCCTTACGTCGCAGAAGTTCTGGGTTCATTTCGGGTTCTTGTCTCCCGCTTGGCAGAAACCGAGCTATCAGCAGTCAGAGAGGGAGTGAGACACCAAGACAAATTAAGAGAAAAGTAATCACAGGGTACAAACGAAGGTGTCTTGACTGACAAGACGGCACCCTCCCCTACACCAGTGCTGGGAGAGCCGGCCGCCCTCACATCTCACTGGCTGACACCCGGGTCCAGAGATTCTGGGGCCAGCCCTGCCTCCCCCTCGAGGCCTCTGGAGAACCTGGCACCTGAGCCAGCATCCAGGCTTGTGAGGGCCAGCCCCAGCCAATTGGAAGGTGGCAGGATGCTGTCTCCTGTAGGGGCTATGGTCTGCCCGGGCTAGGACTCCCAGGACAGGTGCAGCTCTCCTGAGCAAAATCGAGAGAGAGAGTGGAAACTCAGAGCGCGTCTCCAAAGGAGCACTTTGCCATCCCTCACGGACCCTCACAGTGCCACTTTTGCATCTCCATCTCCGGGATCCAATACACGGCCTAACACATGGTATGAGCTCAGTAAAAATTTCCATACATTCACGCATAAATGAATGAATGAGGGCAGTCCTGCTTCAACAAAGATGCCGTTTGGATGAGCCCCCCTGAACCTGCCCATCCTCATCCTGGGATATCAGCACAGAGGCTGAGATGAGGTCTTAGGTCTGTAGCCTCCCAGAATTTGGAGAGCCGCCCAAACCCTGCCCCCGAAGAAGGCACCCTCCCCAGATGCAAGCATGTTGGAACCTACATGCAACTCACAGAAATGGCGGCGCTCATGCTCTTGAGAAGTCAAACTCCTGGTTCGACTACTTGATTAGAATTTGAGGATCGAGGAAGTAGAGGGAAGTTCCTCCAGGTGAGTTGCACGGGTGTTAACTGAATCCTGTTTTAGCAAAAATCCCGATTTAGCAAAATCCTGATTTCTGATCATCTTCAGTGTTGGTGTGGGCAAGTTGAGGGCCCATTGGTCCCGTTCACCTGCACCAATAAACATGTCTGTCACCCTGCCATTCCTTCGCTGTTCCAGATGGTGCTGCCGGCTGCGATGCTTCACCCGCCGTGCTTCTATGACCTCATCAGGGTGGAGTGGACCCCACCCTTTGACTTTGGCTTTGACCATCAAATTTGCCTTGGTCAAGATGGGAGAGGCGGACGTGACGGCACGTGAGTCCTGGACCCGAGTCTCAGAGACCTGGCACGTTGCTGCTCGTCCTTTGGCTCTTCTGGCCTCCCACAAGAAGACCACGCGTGTCCTGGAGGAAAGGAGCAGGGCCATTCCGGCCAGCAGGTGCATGGGCAGTAGTGCTTATTGCCGTAAGCTGTATGGTTTTATGGTTGCTCATCACTTGGCAGTGTTGTGTCAACCACTAACTGACCATCCCCGACTTGCCTTTTTATTGTTGCGTAACAAATTACCCTAACCTCAGAGGCTTAAAATACTCCAAATTAATTACTCACAGATTCCCTGGGGAGGGTTAACTGTGTCCTTTTCTCAGAGTCTCGGGAGGTTGAAGTCAAGGTGTTGGCCGGAGCTATGTCCCCTTCCAAGCTTACTCTTGGCAAAATTCAGTTCATTGTGTGTGGGGGGGGTGTCTACCAGAGGTTTCTTGTAAAGCTTTCTCTACAGTCCCTATCCCACCATGACAACAGGCAAACAGAAAAACCTCCCTGCTTTTCAAAGCTGACTTGATCAGATTGGGCCAAGGCAGGACAATCTCCCTTTTGACCAACTCAAAGTCAACTGACTGCAGACTGTAATAACATCAGCAAAGTCCCATCACACCTTTGCCACATAACCTCATCGTGGGAGAGACAACCATCGCACACACAGGTTCTGTCCCATTCCAGAGAAGGTATTTAGGTATCCCGTATCCCAGGAACATCTTAGAATCCTGCCTACTGGAGTCCTCATTATGTCTAGTGACGCAGAACCCCGTTCTCACCCCGCCAGGAGTTGCTTCAGGAGAATTTTATGTTGGTGGTCCAAGGGGACTTCTACCTCCAAATGTAAATAGCTTTTTGTTGTTGTTGTTTAGATTTTGTTTTTTTCTTCTACCCCTTTCCGTGGGAGTTTGACAAAGAATTCAACAGCATGAATTTTTAGGCTGAAGGAAAGCTCAGTCTGTCCCCATGGTGTGTCCCCGCTACATAGGAAGTAAGCAGTCACATCTCACTGTCTTTGGAGTCTTTGGAGTCAGAGAGACAAAAGTTCGAATTCTGGCTTTACAATATTTACCTTACGACCAATTGTACTAGACACACACACGCACACACACACACACATGACAGGTTATTAGAATTTCTTTGATGAGCACTGATTATTTTTCCTGGGTTCAAGTCCTCAGTCTACCTCTTGTTGACCTTGGGGAAGTCACGTACCTTCTCTGCTCTTCTGTTTTCCTTATCTACAAAAGACCAATAGGAATAACAGGAAGGAGTCTTGCTACACAGAGTTGTGAGAATTAAAGTAATAGATATGGTGAGAAGAGCCAGTAGGCTCGGCTGGCATGGACACCCATCAGTGGCCACAGTCCAATTTCTGTCCTTCATTCATTCATTCCCTCTTTCTTTTGTTGATGACACCGTCCAACCACAGGAGACACACCAGGAAAGTGAAAAAGTAAAGATCAGTTAGGCGGCCGCTAGTCCCCCAGAGATGAGCCCAGTGGGCAAGAGAGACTACCAAGAATTACGTCAGCGCAGCATTTCAAATTTATTCGCCCCCCAACAAAGAGAACGAGTAAAAGAAAGTAGAGCTTAGTGCAAGGAAAGCAAATGAACAACGATGAAATGTGTGTGGAAGGGGAGGAACAAAGGGCAACAGGCATGAGGAGAGCTCATTAATTGCTCAAAATGATGGCCCCGGCCCTTGCTCTCATTTTAAGGGAGATACTGGTGGCAAGAATGTGTCTTGGACCTCGGAAGGACAAGAAATAGCTCACCTCAGGACTGTGAGACCCAAGAGGAAGGCGCCCCACAGAAAATGCAGGGATTGCCTTCTGTGGCTCCATGGATGTTTCTGGAACTTCGTTGTTTATACCCCGCAATACATAAACTTGAAATTTTAATTCAGGTTCAATTCAAATGCAAATGGCTCTGTCCAAGTGGTAAATGGGAAAGAAAGACCAGGATGGCAGCAGGGACCTTATTCCTTCCCGCACCATTTCGGTGTTCTCTGAGTCATGACGATGGAAGTTTGGGCGTCTGAGCTACAGTCTCCTGGGATGAGTAATGAGGGACCATCCCCCATCCGTTTTCCCCGTGAGCTGGATGGCAAATCCAATTAGTTATCTCTGAGGACAACCCGTAAATATTATCAGGACATAAAATATTGTGGGCATTTGGAAAGAAAATACAGTCATCTAAATATTGATGTTTCTCAACGGAGAATTGGAAATGGGATGTTGGGGCAGGGAAGCAGCTTAAGACAGACTCACTCAGCCTCCCTGGTTCAGAGACAGAGAGGGGCAGCGTCCCGGCTGTTCCGTTTTGGTTTGCGTTCCTTCTGTCGGCCATCCGTTCATGAGATCCTTGAGCCCAGGGGTGGCCTTCCTGCCAGGCCCAGTGGAGGACCCTGGAATTAAATATAAAGAAGACGTCATCGCTATGACATAGGATTATATGACAGACTCTGAGAAACTGATGAGTGAGCTGACGTTTTCATCCGTGTGGTGACCAAAGGGCTCTGGGCAGTCCCTGGCCTGCGGTCTCCAATCCACTCAGATATATCGGGAGGGCTTCCTGGAAGAGGTCAAATCCACGACAATCTTGAATGTCTGAGCTCATTTGCCTCTGTATGCTTGGTATGGGGCACAGGCCTGGCCCCAGCCAGGTGTGCACAACGTATGAGTGGGTGTGAAGAAATCCACCTCAGGGATTTGCCCAACTCTTTGCGAAGACTGTAAACTTGAACACCTCCAGGGGCCAAACTGGTATTTTCTATAAGTAAGGAGGTCAGCTGCAAGGCTCCAGGGCAGAGTGGAGATGATGGTGACCATGTGAGCAGGACCAGCGGTGGTCACGCACGATTGTGGGCTCATCGTGACCAATGCTCTCAATTTACTCCACAGAAATTAGAGACCTAGATTCCTCTTATGAGATCACCCGATCTGTATATGTCAGCAATGGGTTCGAATATTTTAAACACCCAGGGGGCTCAGCAATCCACGTCTGGGGCCCATGTGTGGCTTTGGGCCTGCCAGCTCGTGCCTGCTGATTTATTCGTGGTCCTAGGAAGCTTAGCAGAAGTTCGGTCTGCATTAATGAATTCGATCTTCCACAACGTTAAGTGTGGAGATGGGGGCATCGGGGACATAGAGGTTACTAAACAGGTCCTTATTCTGCAACATCGTTCTGTCTGCCCCTGCTGAGAGAATGATCAGATGAATGAATGAGGGAGCCGGACAGCAGAGCTGAGGAAGGGATTTAAGCAGAGGAAATGGCCCAGATGGAAACAAGGCAGCTTGGAAAGTTCGGGAAACCCCTCAGACTGCAGGTGCTAGATGGGAGCATGGTGGGATCTGAGATTGGGAAGAGGCAGGGGATCAGGCCATGAGCCTTGAAGGCCAGACGAAGGACAGGAAGCTTTCTCCTGAAATCAACGCACAAGAACTCGGGCAAGTTTCTCATGTGTTCTGGGACTTTGTTTCTCCAACTGCAGAATGAGGACCACAGGAGTGGTTACTTCTTACAGTTGTCATGAGAACCCCATGAGTGCTCAGAACTGCCGGGCCATCGACACCACGCTTTGCTGTCAGGCCGGCCTTGACCTCCCTCTGCCACGAGCAAGCCCAGGCCAGACCAGCTACCCCCTGGACCCGAAGTAGCCGGGCAGGTAACAGCCCTCCAGATGCCAAGAACATCACTGTGGGGCCTGCTCTCTGTGTTGTCGGCCAACGGAGGACAGGAAAGGAGGCTGCTCTGTCTTAGATGACCCTCTTGCTGGGACCATAACCTGGAGCCCTACAGAGATGGGAGTTCAGTTCCTTCCCCCTCCAGGCCCACTAAGAGCCTGTCATGTGTGTTTAGGGCGTTCACATTCGCGGGTCACAGGTGTCTGTGAATCCCCAGGGCTTGGACTTTAAAGAAGTAAACACCTAAAGAGGTTTGAATGGTGCTAAGTCATCGTGACAGTACCAACTACCACTCCCTTGCCCCCCGAGCACCACGGATCTTCAGGCTGACCGCGAAAGGCAGCCATGGTGATTTCCACTGCCCAAAAGAAGAGACAGAGGTTCCTAATGTTCATCAAGTTGCTCAGGGCCGCCGGGTGAGGGGGCGGTGAGGCCAGCTCTGCACGGCTCTTTCATGGTGGCCCAGAGGACGCGGTTCCTGGCACCCCCCTCAGCGGTCCCATCCTGCAAAGGCTGAGATGTGGAAGGGCTCTAATACAGCAGGGCTGCCGGCGTGAGTGACGGAGCTCTGAGGACAGCAGCGGGGCCGTGAGTTCAGCCAACCCACTCCCACCCGGTGCAGCAGCTCCTTCCACCCACTCTCTCCCACAAATAAATAAATAAACCCGGAACAAGAAAAAGGGGGAGAAAAGTTTCTGACTTTCTGTAACCTTTTCTGAGAGTTCAGGTTATTTCTTTAATGCATTTGTCTGCTTTAAAATTGTCTCCTTAGCCTCTCAAGGGAAACCAATATAATACACCATCACATTTCTCACCGGAGAAAAAAGAACACTTACTCTTAATAGGTGGCAATTTTGCCAGATGTTATTGACATAGTAAGTGCGAAATTTCCGTGATACTCAATGCAGAGCACAGCAGATTAAAGAACAATGAGCACAGTGCAAAGTGAAGTTTCAAAAGCCGCAGTGTCAAAGTCAGGGAAGGTGTAAAAAAATTACATCTTCGCTACACGATTAAGAGAAAGTTTACTAATTACTCCATCCAGCGCAAATTTCAGAGTAAATGCCCCAAGACTAGGGAAAGTTTCACACGTGTTATTTTTTCCCCTCCGTGCTTGTCAGCATTTCATTCTGAGGTGGGAGGGAGAGAGAGAGAAGCCGAGCGGGGTCGGGGGCTGCCCCCTTTCTGGCGTAGAAGGGGAAGGGGTCCGTGGTTCAGCAGCCTGCGATACCCATTGGCCATCCCCTGGACATCTTCTGGCAATCAGGGAAGCTGTGTCCAGCTCCAGGGAATCCACCCACCGGGCCCTTCACGGGAGGCAGAAAGGGCACCAAATCCTCATGCACATCTGTGAGCAGGAACCCTTACCACGCGCCTCTTGCCTCCCAAAACCGATTTGGACAGAAAGAAACAGAAGCTCAGTGATGAGACTCACACAGACTCTGGGTCTCTAAGGCAGGTCCTCAGGCCGGCAAAGCTCATCCTCCGGTCTTTCTCTTGAACACACTGGTGGATTTAAATTGCTTTAGAAGCAGTGAAAATCCTTTTCCAAATGAAAACTTAAATTTCCAAAATGTAAGACAGATGAAAGCAGAACTACTGCCCTGGGGACTGGGAGCAGTGAGGTTGTCTGGGCTCCAACATTTCCCTTGCTCTGTGTTTCTTTTTTCTTGGGGGGGCTCTCGAGTGGTCTCCTTCTGTGACCCATGTCTGAGACCATATGTGTGACTGTCCCTCCTTGCACGCATGCACACGCGTGCACACATACACACAGGAGGGGACGGGAAGGGCTCACGGAATTTCCCAGGTTCTCAAAGGGATTTACGGTTCTCCCCAAATTTAAAAAAATGAAACCTTCGGGAAGTACGTGATGTTGATCCTGCTTTGGAAGTTCTGCTCATCCCACTGACAAATGCACCCCTTCACCGACATCCTGACTTAATAAAAGCCACAATTCCTGGGGACATCTAGTCAGTACCAAATTATTTCTTCAATTATACTTTTTATCTTGACATAGTTGTAGGTCTGCATGCAGTTGTAAGAAGTAATGCAGAGCAATCGAGGCACCCTCCTCCCTCGTTTGTCCCCAATGTCAGATCCTGCACAACCATAGGATCGTACACGTCATGTTCCGATTTTCCCCAGTTGCCCTCCTTTGTGTGTATGTGTGTGTCTGACTCTTTTTTTTTTTTTTTTAAATGAAATGCTTCTCCAAGGAGGGAGTACCCATGTAAAAAATGACTTCCTCCTCGAGGGGAGAAGAAGATAAAAGGAAGAGTGACCCATTTTGTTCTGAACGCAGCAGATCTGAAATGCGCCGTGACCCAGAGTAAACGAACCGGAGCAGGTGCAAAACCAGGAGCTGGTCCGTGGGGGCAGCTTCAAGGCCCAGGCCCGGGGGTGGCTGCCTGGCTCCGCGCAGGTGAGCCCACGCCTCACTCACGGAGAACTCAGATCCCGGCCGGCTTTATAGATGAGAATTATCGCCCTCAGTGTTGCTAGAAGGCAAACGGCTAGAAGTGCGGATGGAGACGGTGAGAGGCGAAGGGGCCGGCATTTGTCAAGCCCGCGGCTCTCTAAACGATTTCTGCTGTGATTTCAGAGACTTCGTGCAATCAGGCAGCAAGGACAGAGATGCAAGAGATACTGGGCGGTGCTGCCTTTTTGGGGAGCTGCTTCAGCTGGGATCCCTGAGCCCCAATTCCACCAGCCTGCCGTGGCCCTTTTATTCCCCTCATGCATCCCCAGCCCTCCCCACACACGGACCCAGAGATCCACAGAAACGGAATCCACTCTACTGGAGGAACCATCAAGTCCCACCCTTTCGTCTCACAGGTGGGAAACTGAGACCTCAAGAACAGGTGGGGAACCCTGCATCCACCCGAGAGGAGGGCAGAATGAAGTAAGGGGTAGGTATGACACCCGGGACAAGGCACAGTGACCCCCAGACACAGAACTGTCAGATGGCAGGTGGTAACCTCTCTGAGTCTCAGATATGCCCTCTAGACCAGAGGTTAGCAAAGCACGTCTTTAAAAACAAACAAACAAACATAGTATTTTAGTCTTTATAGCTATAGAGTCCCTGTTCCAACTATTCAGCTACATTGTTGCTTGAAAACGGCGGTAGACAGTGTAAACAGATGGGCATCGGCCGTGTGCTAATAACACCTGATTTACAAAAGCAGGCGGCAAGCAGGATTCTGCCCAGGAGCCCCAGTTGGGTGATCCTTGATCTCTGTAATCAGTAGATCAATAGCTCCTCCGTAGGGATGATATACATAGAACACTCTAGAAGAATAGCTGACTCATCATGGGTGCTGAAGACTCATTGGGTAGGATGCTTTTTGCATAAGGTGCAGTATTCAGACACATATAATATGGATCTAACCCACGAGTGAGGTCCTCATTGATGATGCTCAAGGACTAGAAAAGTTCACATCCAGAAGTTCTCGGTAGGGGTGTGTGCGTAAGGAACAGGAGTTCAGATCTTTAGAGAGATCTTGTGTTTACATTTCAAAGGGTCACTTAACCCAGAAAAGGCAGAAACACATTGACTTATTCCATGCCATTTAAAATTTTTTTTTACATTGTATTTGTTTTATTGGGGCATAATTTATGTAAAACATTGTATTAGTTTCAGGCACACAACATAATGATTCAATATTTGTGTGTAGTGAAATAACCACCACAGTGTCTAGTTGACTTCTCTCACCATGTATGTTTTTAGCCACGCATCTGTTGATGGACACTCAGGAATTTTGTATGTCTTGGTTATTATAAATACTGCAGCAGTGAATATAGGGGTACATCTGTCGTCTTGGATGTTTCAGATAATACCCAGAAGGGGAATTGCTGGGTCATAGGGTAGTTCTGATTTTTTTTTAAGATTTTATTTTTTTTTAATGAAAACTATTTTTTAAATATTTTATTTATTTATTTGACAGAGAGAGATCACAAGTAGGCAGAGAAGCAGGCAGAGAGAGAGAGGGGGAAGCAGGCTCCCCACTGAGCAGAGAGCCCAATGTGGGGCTTGATCCCAGGACCCTGGGATCATGACCTGAACCGAAAGCAGAGGCTCTAACCCACTGAGCCACCCAGGCACCCCTGTAGTTCTATTTTTAATTTTTTGAGGAACCTCCATGCTGTTTTCCACAATGGCTGCACCAGCTTGCATTCCTGCCAAGAGCGCACAAGGGTTCCCCTTTCTCCACATCATCCCCAATGCTTTTATTTCTTGCTTTTTGATACTAGACATCCGGACAGGTGTGCTATCTCATTGTGGTTTTGATTTATATTTTCCTGATGATGAGTGATGGTGAGCACCTTTTCATATACCTCTTGGCCATCTGGATGTTTTCATTGGAAAAATGTCTGTTCAGACTCTCTGCCCATTTTTAAATCTGATTGGGTTTTTTTGTGGGTTTTTTTTGTTGTTGTTGTTTTTTGGGGGTTTTTTTGTTTGTTTGTTTGTTTTTTTGCTATTAGGTGTATCAGTTCTTTACATATTTTGAATGTTAACCCCTTTTCAGATATGTAATTTGCAAATATCTTCTCCCATTCAGCAGGTTGTCTTCTCACGTTGTGGGTGATTTCCTTTGTTGCACAGAAGCTTTTTAGTTTGATGTGATCATTTGTTTATTTTAGCTTTTCTTGCCTTTGCTTCTGATGTGAAAACCAAAATATCATTGTGAAGACTGATATCAAGGAGATTGCCACCTATATTTTCACCTAGGACTTTTATGGTTTCAGATTCTGCAATCCAGGTCTTCAGGTCTTTAGTCCATTTTGACTTAATTTTTGTGTATGCTCTAAGATAGGGATCCAGGTTCATTCTCTTGCATATCACTGTCCAGTTTTCCCAACACTAATACCACTTAATGGAGATATTGTTCTTTCCCCTTTTTATATTCTTAGCTCCTGTGTCATAGCTTAATTGACACATATGTCTGTGTTTATCTATGTGTTTTCCGCTCTGCTCTATTCATCTATGTCTATGTGTTTTTATGCCAATGACATACTCTTTTGATTACTATAGCTTTGTAGTATAGTTGGGAATCAGAGACTGAAATGTTTCCATCTTTGTCCTTTCTCAAAGATGTGTTGGCTGTTCAGGGTCATCTGTGGTCCCATGCAAATTTTAGGATTGTTTGTTCTAGTTCTGTGAAAAATATCATTGGAATTTTGAGAGGGATGGTATTCAATCTGTAAATTGTTTTGGTGGTATGGACATTTAAGCAATATAAATTCTCCCAACCAATATACATGGAACATCTTTCCTTTACTTGTGTATTCTCTAACTTATTCCATCATGTCTTATGTTTTTCAGTGTACAGGTCTTTCCCCTGGGTCAAATTCATTTCTAGGTATTTCTCTTCTTTTTGATGCAGTTACAGATGGAATTGTTTTCTTAATTTCTCTTTCTGATGGTACATGACTAGTGTGTAGAAAAACAACAGATTCCTGTATATTGATTTTGTATTCTCCAACTTTATTGTATTCATTTATTAGTTCTAAGAGTTTTCTAGTGGAATCTTTAGGGTTTTAGATATAGATACAGATAAATACAGATATACATACAAATGTAGATGTAGCTATGAGTAGAAACAGTTTTACTTCTTTCTTCCTAATTTGGATGCCTTTTCCCCCCTAGTTTCTAGGAGTAAGGAACAAAAGTGGGGAGAATAGACATCTTGTCTTTTCCTGAATTTAGAGAAAAAGATTTCAGCTTTCACAATTGAACTTAATATTAGCTGTGGGCTTGGCATAATATGGCCTTTAGTATGTTGATGTACATCTGCTCTATACCTAATTTGTTGAGATTTTTATCATTAATGGATGTTGAATTTTATCAAATCCTTTTTCTGCATCTACTGAGATGATCATATAACTCTTATCCTCCATTTAGCTAATGTGGTGTATCACATTTATTGATTTGTGGTTGTTGAACCATCCTTGCATCTCTGGAATAAATCCCATTTGGTCATGGTATATGATCCTTATAATGTATTGTGAAATTTGGTCTGTTAATATTTTGTTGAGGATTTCTGCATCTATGTTTATCAGGGACACTGACTTTAATTCTCCTCTCTTGTAGTGTCCTTGTCTGGTTTTCATGTCAGGGTAATTCTGGCCTCATAAAATGAGTTTGAAAATTCCCCTCCTCTTCAGTTTTTTGGAAGACGTTGAGAAAGATTGGTATTAATTCTTGGAATATGTGGTAGAGTCACCAGTGAAGACATCTGGTCCTGGGCCAGATGTTTGTTGGGAGATTTTTGATTCTTGATTCAATCTCTGTATTAGTGAACAATCTATTCAGATATTCTATTTCTTCATGATTCAGTCTTGGAGGGTTGTACCTTTCTCGTGTCCCTTAGGATTTTTTGTATTTCTGTGGTAATGTCACCTCTTTCATTTCTGGTTTTCATTATTTCAGTTCAATCTTTTTTATGTTTTTTTTTGTTTGGTTTTTTTTTTTTTTTTTTTTTTTTTTTTTGGTGAGCCTAGCTAAAGGTTTGTCAGTTATGTTTATCTTTTCAAGGAAACAGCTTTTGATGTCATTGATCTTTTCTATTGTCTTTTTAGTTTCTATTTCATTTATTTCAGCTCTGATCTTTGTTCCTTCTTTTCCTCTGCTTTGTGCTTTGTTTTTTATCTAGTTCTTTGAGGTGTAAAGTTAGAGATATTTCTTGTTTCCTGAGGTAGGTTTGTATTGCTATAAATTTCCCTCTTAGAACTGCTTTTGCTGCATCCTATAAGTTTTGGTATATTTCTGTCTACACTTGTCTGAAAGTATTTTTTCATTTCACTTTTGATTTCATCGTTGACCCATTGGTTATTCAGTAGCATGTTATTTAGAAGCTACATATTTGTGAATTTTCCAGTTTTTTTTTTATAATTGACTTATAGTTTCATACCATTGTTGTTAGAAAATATGCCTGATATGATTTCAGTGTTCTTAAATTTATTAAGACTTGTTTTGTGGCCTGACATGTGATCTATCCTGGAGGATGTTCCATTTTGCACTTGAGAAGAATATGTATTCTGTTGCTTTTGAATGGAATGTTCTATATATATCTGGTAAGTCCATCTGGTCTAATGTGTCATTTAAAACCAACGTTTCTCATCCATTTTCTGTCTGGGTGATCTTTCCATTGGAGGAAGTAGAATGTTAAAGTTCCCCATTATTATTATATTACTGTCAATTTTTCCCTTTGGGTTTTTTTAATATTTGCTTTATATATTTAGGTGTTTCTATGTTGGCTGCATAAATATTTCCAATTGTTATATCTTCTTGTTGGATTGACCCCTGTAGCCTTATGTAATGCCCTTCTTTGCCTTTTATTATAGTCTTTCTTTTAAAGTCTATTTTGTCTGACACTCTGGCTTTTTTTTTTCCACTTCCATTTGCGTAGTATCTGTTTTTCTGTTGCTTCACTTCCACTCATATGTGTCTCTGGATCTACAGTGAGTGTCTTTTAGGAAAGTATATAGATAGGCCTTTGTTGTTGTTATTTTAATCCATTCACTCTTTGCCTTTAATTGGAAAATTTAGTCCATTTACATTTAGAGTAATTACTAACCTTTTATCAGATATGTTATTTGCAAATATCTTCTCCCAGTCCATAGGCTGCCTTTTAATTTTTTTGATTGTTTCCTTTGCTGTGCAGAAGCTTTTTATCTTGATGAGGTCCCAATAGTTCATTTTTGCTTTTGTTTCTCTTTCCCCGGGTGGCGTGTCTAGTAAGAAATTGCAATGGGCCAGGTCAAAGAGATTTCTGCCTGTGTTTTCCAGAAACCAAAATTGAACTGTATGTCATCTACCTAGAATTTAAATTTTAAACAAAGATATAAAAAGAAAAAAAACATAATCACTGACAGGTATATGTTTCTTGCCATTTCGCTAATTGTTTTCTGGAGGATTTATAGTTTTTCATAGTGTTTATTTCATCTTTTCTTGCTCTCTGCCTTTGTGGTTTGATGACTTTCCTGAGCAGTATGCTTAGATTTATCCTTATGTTTTGTGTATAAGTTTTTGTTTGGTGGTTACTATAAGGCCTATATATAACTAATACAACAACTAATTTTTTACCAGTGTATTTCAAATTAATAAAAATATAAAATTAAATGCAATCTAAAACCCTGCATTTTTCCTCTTCTCCCCACACATTTTTTGATGTCACATTTTATATTTTTTATCTTATCTATCCCTTAACTAATTATTGTAGTATAATTCTTTCTAATACTTTTATCTTCTTAAACTTCATACTAGCTTTGTGAGTGATTAATCTACTACTTTTACTACATATTTGCCTTTACCAGTGAGATTTATACTTCTCATGCTTTCTTATTACTGATTAGTACTCTTTCTTTTAGCTTAAAGAAGTTCCTTGAATATTTCTTGTAAGGCTGGTTTAGTGATGATGAACTCTTTTAGGTTTTGCTTGACTGGAAAACTCTTATCTCTCCCAGAATTCTGAATGATAACTTTGCCAGGTAAAGTATTCTTGGTTGGGAATACTTTTTTTTTTTTTATTTCCTTTCAGAACTTTGAATATATCATACCACCCATTCTGGCCAGCAAAGTTTCTGCTGAAAAATCTGCTAAAGTCTTATGGGAGTTCTCTCCTATGTAGCAAGTTGTTTTTCTCTTGCTGCTTCTAGAGAGTCTCTCCTTTAATTTTGACAATTCAATATAATGTGTTCATGTAGGGCACTTTCAGTTCATCTTATTTGGAACTCTCTGTGCTTCCTGGACCTGGCTGTCTCTTTGCTTCTCCAGATTGGGAAAGTTTGAAGCCATTATTTCTTCTAATACATTTTCTGCCCCTCTCTCTCTCCCTTCTTGTGAGCCCTATAATGCAAATATTATTTTTTTAAGATTTATTTATTATTTGGTGGGGGAGGGGCAGAGGAAGAGAGAGAGGCACTCAAGAAGACTTCCCCTGAGCATGGAGATTGATGCAGTGCTCAATCTCACAACACTGAGATCATGACCTGAACTGAAATCAAGAGTCAGATGCTTAAACTACTGAGCCACCCAGGCATCCCAAATGTTATTCCACTTGATGTTGTCCCATAGGTTCTTTAAGCTATCTTCACCTAATGTCATTCTTTTTTTCTTTTCCCTGCTGTCTTTGGGTGCATGCCACTCACCTGTCCTCAAGGGATCAGTGGATCCTTTCTTCTGCTTCATCTAGCCTGCTGTTGAGCCTTCTAGTGTACTTCAGTACTTCTACTGTACTTTCAGTGCAGTTATTGTATTCTTCAATTCTGTGACTTCTGTTTGGAACTTTTTTATATTTTATATCTCTTTGTCAAAGCACTCGTGTTCATCCATTCTTCTCCTGAGTTCATTGGGCATCTTTATGACTATCACTTTGAACTCTCTATCAGGTAAATTATTTATCTCCATTTCTTTAAGATTTTTGTTTGCTTTTCTGAAGTTTTATTTTGATCTTTTATTTGGAACACATCTCTCTGCGTCTTCATTCTTCTTGTGTTGGTTTCTACACATTAGATGCAATAGCCACCTCTCCCACTCTTGAAGGGTTGGCCTTAGATAAAAGGCGAAAATTAATATCCAACTGTGCACCTAGAACTTGGTTGACTCGCAAACTTTTGTGATTATCCAGGTAACATATTTTATTCAAGTGTATGCCAAGACCAGTCAGTATCCAAAGGGGAAACATTTCAATCAGAACCTAGATTTCAGGCTGCTCAAAATCCTGACCCTTTAAAGGCAAAAACTTTTAAAGAATGTGAACATATACAATCCTATGGAATCACAAAGAGAAGACCTGCTGGCCCCCAGGGCCAGGTAATCTGGAGGTGTCCCTGGGCAGCAATCCACAACATTGGGGATCCAGCTGAGTATACAAGCTCCTTTTGGGGAAAGTTACTGGAGCCTGTAATGAGGCAGAGAGAGAGCCCAAAGATGGTGTCCCCTGTCTATGTTCTCTGAGAACCCCTCCATAGCCTCTAGATGTTGCCAGAGTGGAAGCCTTCCCCAAGAATAGCAAGTAGTCCTCTTTCACTGGGGCATTTCAGGGTGCTCTCTTGGCAGTGCCCTGGGGGTGGTAGCCTGCCAAGATCTGTCTCTCTGACTATGACAGCCCCATGAGACCCAGGAACAAAAGAAGAGCCAGGGGACCAAGGAGTATCCCCTGGAGAGCAGCTGTAAAAACCAGGGAGAGTACTAGACATAAAAACTGGGTACCGGACAGAGAGATCCTGGTGCTCTGGAGCGTGGCAGGGAGAGTGCAAAGACAGGATCTGCCCTCTGAGTCCTCAGGAAAGGTTTACGGTCAGCCCTTAGATGTGCGTTTAATGAGAAGTCTGCCCCTCAGGCTACAGCTCTGATGATAAGTTAATAGGCCTTTCTTACAGAAAGACTGAGCTCTGGAGTCTGGGGCCTCTCGCTGTGCCCTGGGGTGGTAGCCATTCAAGATCTTTTTCTCTGTTGGTTACAGTCCCACAGGACCCAGGAGCATAAGCTCTTTGGGTCACGAGGGTCAGGTGATACAGAGCTGTCCCTTGACAGGAGCTGTAAAAATGAAGGCACCAGACCAGGGTATAAGCTCCTATCTGAAAGATACCAACTGGCAAGCTGAAGCACAGCAGAGGGACAGTACCAGCCTCCATTCCCTAAGGGCACCTCAGCAGGCTCCTACACCTGTGTCAAACTGGAAGCCTGCCCCTCCGGCCAATATTCTTGGATAACCACACACAAGCCTCTTTCTCAGAAAGACTGTGGGGGAGAGGAGGCTCAGTCTGTTTGTGCAGTGCCCTACAAGCACTCCTCTGCTGAGAAGGTTTCCAGTTATTACAGCCCCCTGGGGTCCAGGAATGCAAGCCTCCGACGGCCTGTAGAACCAGGGAATTAGGGGATGTTCCCTGCATGGCTGCTGCAAAAACCAGAGTGCCAGGTGTAAACACTGGGTTCCTGGATGTGTGTAGAAGCTCCCTTTTGGAAGATACTGGCACTCTGGGATGTCGCAGGTGGAGTGTGCAGATGGGTTCTGCTGGAAAAAAAAGGGGAAAAGAAGGAAAGGAAAAGAAAAATAAGAAAAGAAAAAAGAAAAAAAAGAAAAGGAAAATACAAAGAAAAAAACCATGGTGCCCTGTGCCTTCTAGCAAAGCAGAGGAAGAGCAAGCAAGATGGCGCCCGACAGCAAGAGGATAAAGATGTCACGTTGGGGAGGGGAAAAACAGATGGCATCTGCTGGATTTGGCAAGACAGAAGGAGAACAGGAAGACGGTGCCCCCAGCCTCTGGCCCAGCAGGGTCCTACCCTCAGATCAGTGCTTCAAAATCAGAAAACAAGTCTAATTCACATGAAGTCTAGATGCTTCTCAAAGGGCTGTTTCTTCATAGGGTTCTGGGGTGGATGAGTCTTTGTGCAGGCATTCTTTAAGAGGTGTTCCTCAGTTGACCAGACCCTTGTGGGTCTTGTGGATGTGGGCCCTATTGGTCTTCAAAAGCAGATGTTTTAGGAACTCATCTCTCAGATGCCGGTCTTAAGGTTAGTGTAACCCATGCATTTTGTTATGTGTCCCTAGTGGCCAGGAATCATTCCCTTCTCCCTAATGACTACACTGCCCTCGGGTCAGCAAATCCACCAAAGAGGCACAAGTTGACTGCATTGCACCCAGTATTCTTGTACAGGCACCATGAAGACAGGCAGGCATGGGTGGGGAGACAGACATAGAAAAACAACCACCCATTGGTATATTAAATGGATCTTTATTGAGTTGTTATTCACCTGTTGGGTTAAAACATATTTATTGGGCACCTCCTATTTACAGGCAGTCTGGAAATTCTGATGTGTAGGTCCAAAGAATCCCCAGTGTGGTGTAGACAGACCTCATTCAGTTATTTACCATCTCTGGCAAACTAGCCACAGGTGCTGGGATTGGGCTTGAGCCCACCTGGGTGTGGACAAGCCCCGGTTCCAGCTCTCCCTGAGGTGAGTCCCTGTATCACTTTCGGTGTTGGTTTCCTCACCTGGAAAATGCGGGGAATGATGCCTTACTTTACGTGGGTCTAGTCAAGGTCATAGGAAGTGGAGTCCCAAGATGTGATAAAGAGAAAACAACCTGACTTTATGGTTTTGTGCTTTGTTACTCTGAGCAGACCTGGAGTCAGGGTGACCATCTCTTTCTCCTTCGCCTGGAACTTTCCCAGTTTTAGCACTGAAAGTCTTAAATCTTGGGACTCAGTCTTGGGCAAACTCGGATCGTTGCTCACCCCGCTGGAGTCATTTGAGGTCGCCACAAACATCTTGGAGGATCTCCCTCTCTCCTTTGGGCCTCCATCTCAGTGGCTTGCAGACCGGCTGCCCTGGGCAGTCCCAAGGCTCGAGCAGTGGGACAACTGGTTGCACGTTGGGTTCCTGCCCGGGCTTCCCCAGCTGGAGCAGACAGTTCGGGCTATCCATTGAGAATGGCTTCTCCTGCTCCACCTTCCCATTTAGAATCTATAAGAAATGCCATTTTGCCTTCTGGGGGACACTGACTGCAGGAGCGGTTTTCACATTTAACCTTTGCCCCATTCTATAAAGGAGGAGAGAGAGGCAGTGGCTTGTATGAAGGAAGGAGGAGGGACGCCTAGAGGAATGAAAAGATCGAATTTGCATCTGTTCTCTGCCCTCATCTTTGAATTCACTTTTTGTTTTCCTTCATTTTAATATTGTTTGTTGAATAGGTCATAAGTCCTTGGGGTGGTTTTGAGCCATAGTGGACAGAAGGGTCAGGACCCTGCACACCCTGCAGTTGAAGGGGGGCTCTCTCCTGCTGGGTGCCCTCTGCCCTTGTGTGCAGTTTTCACTTTCTCTGAACTCTGGTCTCTGTTCCCTCCTTGTCTCTTCAGTCCCGGGACTGCAGCAGTTCTCCAGTGACTAATCCCCGGATGCACCCGAGTCATACTAATGCCCTGAACTCTGCCCATCACACAGTAGCCACGCCCTTCACTGACTTCTCCCAGGGGCTGGACGTTCCATTATTTCCAGCTGGCCCCACTGCATTCCCGGGTGAGGGGACTGTGCAGAAGCAATACGATAAGTAAAAAGGGGACAAGGAAGGAGAAAAGAAATTATATAAAACCTTCATCTCTGTGGGAATGAGCCGGTGGTTGATGTCACACCTTCTGACAGACTGCTCTGCAATCTTGAAATTCTGCGTAGGAAGAGTTTGCAAAAACTTAGCTGATGTACGTGAGAGAAGGTTAACCTGAAGAAGGCAGGATCCAAAACACACACCATGTGGTTCTGTGTGCCTAGAGCAGTTGCCCAAACAACCGAGCTCTACAGATAGAGGATTGGATTAAAATGTGCCCATTCATGGTGGATCTTTGCAGAGTTTTTTTCTTCCTTCTTCTTTCCACTTACCAATCAATTGTAAACTTCTAACTTGGAGTATAAATTTTAGAAATAGAAAAAATATATAAATCTTTGAATATAAATATTCTCACAAAGGGGAGGGGCATCCTAAGGCCAATGAAACTGAAAATAATAGAATTTAGGAATGTGGGCAAAGGTCACTTAATCTAATTTTATGATTTTACAAGTAAGGAAAGAGACGCATGGAGGGGAAAGGACACAGCAACCACACAGATTCCACACAACCAGGTGGAAGCAGGAAGTGTCCCAGAAACCAGGTCCCGGGACTCAGGGAACCCTTTCTCTAACCCAAGCATGCCGCAGCTGCTACTCATGTGAGAATTCTTGCTTTTTTCATCACGTACCCCCAGATTACCAAATCTCTTTCCCTAAAACCTTATCAAAAATCTGCACCAATAAGTCAATCGGAGAAAGACAACTATCATATGATCTCCCTGATATGAGGACGTGGAGATGCAACATGGGGGGTTAGGGGGATAGGAGAAGAATAAATGAAACAAGATGGGAATGGGAGGGAGACAAGCCATAAGTGACTCTTAATCTCACAAAACACACTGAGGGTTGCTGGGGGGAGGGGGGTTGGGAGAGGGGGAGGGGGGTTATGGACATTGGGGAGGGTGTGTGCTATGGTGAGTGCTGTGAAGTGTGTAAACCTGGCGATTCACAGACCTGTACCCCTGGGGATAAAAATACATTATATGTTTATAAAAAAATAAGAAA
The DNA here is from genome assembly GCF_922984935.1 of Meles meles. Classification (NCBI taxonomy): domain Eukaryota; kingdom Metazoa; phylum Chordata; class Mammalia; order Carnivora; family Mustelidae; genus Meles; species Meles meles. Next base: position 144,155,184 of record NC_060071.1, on the reverse strand, counting down.
TCAAAAATCTGCACCACCTTGTTTGGACTGCATAGACTCAGTGGACTGCCCATGCCCCACCTACTTTTCTCCTTTTTATTCACCTAGCAATTTCACATTCTGTTCCTTTGGCTCAATGGCTTCAGTTTCCCACCACACCAGAACTCCACCGTCTGGCTGGAGTTGCTCAGTTTTGTTTGCTTCTTTCTTTCCTCTTTTTTTTTTTTTTTTTAAATATGTATTTATTTTAGAGAGAGACAGAGCACACATGAGCAGGAAGAGGGGTAGGAAGAGAGAAAGTCTCAAGCAGACTCCCTACTGAGCACAGAGCCTGACGTCACGACCGTGAGAGCATGACCTGAGCTGAAATCAAGAGTCAGATGCTTAACCGATTGCATCACCAGGCACCCCGAGAACTGCTCAAAGTTTAACTCGGACAGCTTGGGTAGGATTCTGCAGGCTTCTGCTGCTGCTGCTGGAGGGAATGAGGCTTTTGAAAATGAAGATGAGCAGAAGTCAAGCTTGGGGGAGCATCCCAGGGTCCCAGGGACACTGGGGATTGAGAAGGGAAGCAATGGCTGATGGCTGATGTATTCCTGGTCTTGTGGTTGAGAGGGGCCGGGAGAATAAAGAGGCTCGGAATAGAAAGAGAGACAGAGATGAGTCAGAGGAGGAGAGGGGATGGCAGGGGGCAGACTACGCCCACACAGTGACAAATCCTGAGCTTCTCAGGTGGAAAATGTCAACCTAATTTAAGAGCCCATCTCCGCATTCCCTAAAATAAAAGCTGCCCAGGTAATTTGCAGTATTAATATGGATGTGATAATGTGCATTTTGCATTGCAAGAAGCCTGGAACTAGAAAAGAAGATGGTCCAGGCTCCAGCCTCCAAGTGCACAACTAGCAGCTGCTTATTACCTGAAGTTGTTGAATTTACTTAGTCGGTAGAATGGGGATGAGACAGAATTGAGCCTCTCTCGGGAGTAGCACAGAGGAGAATGGAGCCTGCCTCTGAACCCAGAGCCCTAGTGTTCAAATCTCCGTTCCCTCACTTACTGTGTGAATCTGGGCAAGTGGCCTTACAAACCTCCTACCTCATTTCTCTCTGCAAAATGGGAATAATGATGACAGCAATCTCCTAGAGCTGTACAGAAGATGAATTGAGTAATGAGAGCCTTGGACTGGTACTTGGCAAGTCATGAAAACTCTGTCAGTGTTGATGGACCTTGTTCTTCTCAATGTGTTACTTATAATTAGGGTAAAATGGTAATGGGATCCCTTATATTTGGGAGGTAGGTAGCAAGCATCAAGGGAATTAAGTTTCTACTTGGTCATGTAGTTTGTATTCTAATTTAAAATAGGAACATGTTTCTAGATTTACTTGATCAGAAAAGGAAGGAATAAATCAGTTAACCTGAGGGCATAAATCACTAAATCTTGCCCACCCCCCCCACCCCCAGCCAGATCCACGTCCACCCACAGATGGCCAGAGAGGAACATTCCGGGCACCCAGAATACCAACCAGGGCTCTTCTCAGAAAGTGTGAGTTTCGGGACACCTGGGTGGCTCAGTGGGTTAAGCCTCTGCCTTCGGCTCAGGTCATGATCTCAGGATCCTGGGATCAAGCCCCGTATCGGGCTCTCTGCTCTTTTCTCTCTGCCTGCCGCTCTGCTTACTTGTGATCGCTGTCTGTCAAATAAATAAATAAAATCTTTAAAAAAAAAAAAAGAAAAGAAAAAGAAAATGTGAGTTTCTTGTACTGGACACTCACCAAAAATAATAATGATGATAATAGGAATACAGAAAATAAAAACACACACAGCGTCCTAAATGTTTGGAGACCTGTGTTAGTAACCATATTCCCTCAAAAGTCTCCTTCCTGACATTGTCATCATGTTCTGATACCTTCTTGAAACTTCTTCTCAAGCATCCTACCCAGAATTCCTAGCCTTTCTCTTGCCTTCACTCCTGCTGCCCCCCTTTCCTGGCTCAGTCCTGCTAGGCTCTCAAGGATTTCTTTACCTTCCTTGACCAGCATGCTCCACCATATTCCAACGGCCTCTTCCCTTGTCTTTGTCCTTCACTAAACTTCAAGTTCTTCCAAGGGCAGGGATAAGGTCTTCTTCATCTCTCTGACCCCCACTGGCACAACAGACAGAAGACAGATGGGTGGAGAACAGTCAGATGCATAGTTGAATGATAAAACTGGTTGCCGAGAATCAGTGGTACTCTTGAGCCAAAAGAAGATGAATCAAGCTGCCAGTGGGTTTCGGCAGACATGTTGAGGTTAAGACAAGAGCTCAATAGCTGAGGGGGTTCAGAGCACGGAGAGGCCAAGTAGTTGAAGATAGGTAGTCTAGGTTTTGATCTAATAATTCTGGGAACGAGCAATTTCCTCTCTGTGGGCACAGTGTGTGTGTGTGATTTGTTTAAGCTGGGATCCTTGAAGGAGCCAGACACTAAGCACACATAAAAATAAAGTCTGTACCAAACTCTGACAAAGGTATTTGGAAACTCAAGATGTCAAACAAAAATGTGCCTAAAATCCACCAAGAATCCAAGATTCCTTGGCTTACCCAGATTGGTGGTGAACTTATGGCTTACCTGGTGCAGCAGATACGAAAATTATGCCACATACATACTTTCTGCATCATAAAGTATGTCCCCAGAGGCTATACAAGACTGTATATTTCATGGAGTCAAAACCCCACTGCTGTGCTAGCTGTAATATTTGTGCATAACTTCCCATATATATCTCCATGCTTCCCAAATTGCCCATTTATAACCTTTAATGCAAATGCCATTTTTAAAATCAATTCTTTCCTGTGTTAATTTAAAGGCTCCAACATATGTCAAGACAATACAGGCAATTTCAACTAAACAGCAGTTGGCAAGAGGCAAGATTTATGCTCCGTTTATATCGCGTTAAGATATAATACCAGAAAGGGGAAAAAGAGAGAGAGAAAGACAAATCCACGGGATTTTAATGGGTCATTTTGTCAACAAACAGTACATGGCAACGTGGGGTCAGGCCAAAATTGCAAGCTTAGCCTTGTGCATCTCCACTGAGTACATTCAGGGTACATTATGGCGTATCCAGCTTCTCCTGTTCTCTTTGGGGGGCCGTGTGTCCACTTATTTCTCATAAAACTTTATTGAGCACCCTCTGAGTGTCAGATTCTGTGCCTGGTGATTGAGATTTTTAAGTGAATGGCACAGCTGTCCATCGGGGTTACAGAATCTAACGGAGTGCTGTGATGTCATCACACTTGGAAAGGGACGGCCTCGACAACCCATTTAGCACATAGCCTAGAGCCTAGAGAGTACTCCCAGTAGTTCCGGTGTTAGTTTAAGATGGCGTGTGGATGCCAGGGATAAGACCAAAAATTATGGTGGCCCAACAGACAGACCTTTACTCTCTCCTGTATATGGGACAGTGGCCAGCAGTCAAAGGTTGGTAGGGTACCTCGTGGGGTCAGAAACGCAGGTTTCTTCTCTTCTTGCTACTGGCAACATACCGACTGCCATTTCCAAGATGGCCACCCCAGTTCTAGTAGGAGCAACGGATCGGAGTGTTTCCCGGGAGAGTCATAAGCCACTTCTGTTGCATCTCATTGGCCAAAACGTATCACATGGCCTTCCATTTGCAAGGGATTATGGGAAATGTGCTCTTGATATAAGGTACCCTAATGCTAGCCAGAATTCTGCAACAATGGAAAATGGGTCTGGGTACGGGGATCAATTTCATCCTGCCCCAGGTTTCTTCCACCCTTCATCATGGAATGCCTGGACTGGTTTGGGGGGTTTTTCTTTTTTTTTTTCTTCTTCTTCTTCCTCATTCTGAACTTCCTTTGCTCATCCATAAAATGACAGGTCAAGCTAGATGGTTTCAAGGGATGCTCCCACCTTTCAATAAATATAAAGTGAAAGAATGCGTGGTTGAAAATAAACGAATATCGTCTTTTGATTTTATGAAGTAGAGGAAATGAGCACTACATTACAGCTTGCTAAAAACACAGACCGCCCATCCATGCCTGTGCACATTAGTTCCTGTACATTTGAATCAAAATTTCTCTGACCCTGCAATCTTTGCAGCATTTTGACTGAAAGTTTCCTGCCTCATTCATTTTCCCTACCATCTTATCACCCTATGTGACAGAGGCGTTTTTGTGTTTCTCCGTGTCTTTCTTAAATTTCAAAACTATTCCCATCAAAAGTTGGCATTGCCTTTTTCCAGTGAAGCCCAGCCGAACCCGAGAATAACATAATCAGCAGGTTTCAGAGGAAATTAAAGTCGGATCACTGCCTCCCGCACCCCATCCAGCTGCAATGAGACATGCCTTATCAATGCTTCAGTTTTTAATGTTCAGACATGTTAAGTTAAGCCAGCTTGTGCAAGGAAAGGATTTACTGATTAGTTCCTGATTTGGTCCATAATCGGCAATGGCAATGACTTTTGCAATGTTAGCTGAATTAAAAAAAAAAGAAAGCTTACAGGTAATTCGTTACAAGATGCTTGACAAAGATATGGGTCCCATCACATAAGAATCATAGTTTAACTTAATCAATGATGACTTCATCAAGAGTTTTTATTTATAGCTAATGCACACGTTAAAAAAAAAAAAGTACAGCCATTAATTATTGGTAGGTTTTTTTAAGCCAAAAGTACGAGTTGAATAAACGTACTTTAAGACACTTAAAGCTGAGGCATTCTTTATAAAATGACTAGCTAAAGAGTCCCTTGGGCTGCCTTTTAACTGCTTTCAAAGCTCTAATAGCACTTTTTCCACCAAAGACACACCCCTTGAATCCTCCGAGAGATACAATAGCATAATTGTTCTTTTAGGTTTCAAGGCCTTGACATATCTGTCACGGGAAGAATAGTGAATAATAATACCAGAACTATTTTATGCAAATTTCACTTAGAGGTTTCAAGATTTCCCTGAGACGGATCTTGCCCCCTTGTTGACATTTGCATTGTCATATTAGCTTTACATAAGAAAGTGGTTCGAGTTTTCCTTTTGTTAAATAATTCTCATTTTAAAAAAATCTTTAGATAAAGTTAAAAAACAAATACAAAAACAATGAGATGGAAACATCAATTTGGAGTTGTATCAAAGGGAAAAGCAGTATTCACTGGAATGATTTTTGCCCCCTGTAGTTAATCACTTTGCCGGGTGGAATTCTCCCTTAACTTAAACCACGATGGCAGAAAATGGATGTGGATGAAAAAAAACGCAATATATGCACATACACACGTTATACCACCCGGCCCACTGGCCGCCTGGACGCATTTGCCAAAGGGCTGAGTTCTGAATTTGCAGCTCCTCCAGATGGAGGGCGCTTACAACGATCACATCTTTAGAGCAGATCGATAAATACAGTTAATCCGAAAAGCAACCCATTAGCCTCGGAAGTAGATCACAGGATCAAATAAAACAATAATTGCAAAGCCTTAGTGCAGAAAGACACCTGTGAGCTTGTCAACCCCTACAGCCCTCCAGCGACTCAGATAATCCATGTGAGGTTATCAAAATATAAATCACAAATAAGGTTCATTTCCTCCAACACAAAGGACAAAAATGGAAGGGGGAAAAAAAGCCCTATGTGTAGAAAGGAGCTGAAATTACCAGCAGCTTGCTTGACCGCAGAGAGAGGAAACCATCCCAAACCGTCAGTCTGCCGTCCATCCAACCCTCCATGCCTGTGTGCACGCGTTCACCCATCTCGTCGGTACTGGACACCACCAAGGGGCTAGAATCACAGCAGGGTTCTATAGACATTGGACACTTTGCCTGGCCTCCAAGACTCGTATAATCTAATGAGAGAGACCATGGATGAACCAAGAGAGGGAAGATCATGAAAGAAAGTGAGTAGCAGGAACGCCTTTCCTTCTAATAGGCTGTCAATTTCCTTTGCGTGAATGCTCAGGAGAGGACTTTGCATGGTCTCTGTCTTAGTCCGCTTGGGCTACGAGAACAAAGTGCCCTAAAATGCACAGTCTAAGCAACAGACACTTATTTGCATACAGCTCCGGAGGCCAGAAGCCCAAGGCCAGGGCGCCAGTAGGTCTGGGTTCCAGGAGAGCCCTCTTTCCGGTTTGCAGAAGGCTTCTTTCTTGCCGTGTCCTCACACGATGGAGAGAAGGAGGATCAGTAAGTGCACTGGTGTCTCTTCTTACACAGACACTGAATCTGTGGTGAGGCCAGCTTTCATGAAGAACCCAGGGCCCTCTGAAGACCGCACCCCCGACTACCATCACGCCGGGAGGAGGGCCTCGACCTGGGCCAACCTCCATAATGCACATATGTTGGCTGTGTGTCGCCCCGGGAGCGACGACACTACAGGCTGTGAGGACCTGTGGAGAATCCGTGTAGACCTCATGGGCACCAGATGACTCCACAGGTGAAAGTGATGACGACAACGACCAGGGTTCATGGACAACCACTGCGTGTCAGACCCTCTGGGCGTGTCATTGCATTGAACCTTCTCAAAAGACCCACACATTCTCTCCATTTTACAGATAAGAAAACGGAGGCTCAGGAAGTGACCGTTCCACGTCACACAGCTGGGAAGTGTCTGAGCTGGGCCTTGATGCTGGGTTGGACCCCTTCAGGGATGCGGGACCCAGGCCCCCGAGACTGGCACAGCCCTCTCTAGAATGAGGAGAGATCGTGAACGGACGGGTAGCTGCTTGAAAACATGTCCTTAAATCCTTTGGCGTCCCCTCCTATCCCATGGAGGTACAGGGTCTCCCCAGAACATCAGCATGGTGGGAAGAAGGGTCTTTGCAGACGGAATTCAGGGCGCGCGTGGCTCTGCCTGGATCAGCACAGATCTCGCCCCACTTCCTCCTGGAGACTTCGCTGTCTCCCACTCTACTCAGCTGAACCTCAAGGCCAAGGCTATAGGATCCCCTTCAGACTCCACAAGGACGAAAGAAGGGACGGGGACCTGAAGCAGCCATGGTCTGGAGGGCAGTGGAGTTCAGTGCGAAGACCGTGATTTTCTCTTCAGAGAGACCTGCAGCTCTGTGTCCAAACGGCACCTACTTGTGTCTACTTTCCCTGGCTGTGTGACGTTGGGTCTGCACACAAACCTCTCTGAGCCGCAGTCTCCTTATCTGTAAAGTGGGGGGTAATCACTGCTGGGACACGACCTAAGGCAGGTCCAGCGTCTGGTCTGGCATATAGCAGGCTCTTATTCCCATTTGCCAAGTATCTCACCCTAATGCCCATGCTGCGTCTCCAACACAACTCTGCACAACAACGGAGGCTAACACCCCCTTTCATCCTCACCTGGATGGGAGGAAACCACTTTCAGGCCAGGAAGAGGAGCGACCTGCAAGCCATGCATCAATTTAACATCTCCCCTGGGGGACTAGGAGGCTTAATGTTTATAAAGTACTTTGAGATCCTGAAAGCAAAGACTTTATACAAATGCGAGATAATCATGATAATTAAACCACTGTTATTGAATATAGGGAGGCCTTATTGTTCCCTCATCCTGCAGTGAGCAAACCCCTGGCCGACTCTTTAGCATGCTGAAGAGATAATTTGCTAAATCATATACCGTTGCCCTGAAAGTCTCACCCACCTGCAGACGGGGACAAGTTCATAATCAACAACAATGCAATCGCAGGTCTCCCTCAGCATCGCACTTTCCAGTTTGCAAAGCACCAACAGATAGCGTCTCCCACTCAGTATCCGCGGGACAGAGAGGGACGGAGATGGGAAATCATGCCTGGTTGACACCCGGGCAACGTGGGGACAGATCTGTCTAAGGGCCCACCGCGAGTTCCAGTAAGTTCCATTACTGGAAGAAAATCTTGAATCTGGAAAACATGGCGTTTAGCCTGACACCCACATTCCGTAAATGGGAGCACTGAGGTTCACAGAGGGAAGTGACAGGGGACAGGGCTCACGCCAGCCCCCAGGACACTGCTGTGCCCGTTGGAATCACGTGCCCTGTCTCCTGGGACGTGGTTTGACCAAAGGTTGGGTATCAGTCCCACTCGCTTGGCCAGGGGTTTGCTTGGTCTCTCCATCCAAAAATATTGCTGTATTTTAAAATACTGTTTTGATTATTATCCAGGTGTTTTCGAGGCCAACAGAGGAGGAGACAACCATCGTCGAAAAAGCTTGTTTTACTCACAGATCGCAAGAGGAGGGGCACACCAGGTCATGGGGTTGTGGGGAAAGATCCAGGGTCTCTCCAAAGCCTGTGGGTAGAAGACAGGAGCAAGAGCCTTGGCAGTGCTTTCCCGTGATGGAAGCATGAGGCTGGGGGACCAGGTTTCAGACTGGCTAACTGGCAGAATGTCAGCAGGCTCTGGGGCTTAGGGGCTGTTCTTAGGGGCCTGGCACCTGGCCCTGGGATGGTCAGGGCAGATGGACAGTAGCCTGGTCCCAGCGAGCCTGACAGGGGAGGTGATCTGAGGTCCGGGTTTGGTCGGTTTGCATATAAAAGGCAAGTCCTGTGGGCAGTTGTTTGCCTTTCTAAGAAGCAACAAGGCCAGGGAGGGGCCGTCCCTGGGAGGCAGCGGGGCAGCAAGTGCCCAGGATACCGAAGCAGCAAACATAAAGAACACAAGGTTGTAGTCAGATAGGCTAGGCAGGATCTGAGAGGCCATGGGATCAGTTACACCCACTGCACAGATGAGACATCTTAGGTCAGACCAGGGGAAGAACCTGACCAGGGCTTTGTTGCCCGCCAGTGATGATCAAGGAGATCTTTTAGAAATAAATCTGACCGGGTCTTATGCTGAATCCCCTTAGCACAGTCGTACTATTTAGAATATAATCTCCAAGCACCTTAATTAGGGGACCACAGTCCCCCCAACTCTGGCCTCCCCAGCGTCATCTCCACTCATCTCTAGTCTCATGCTGAATGTTCTAGAGAACATCCAGAACAATGGCTAGTCCTCTCCTGCCATGGCTTTGCCCTTATAGACCTTTGCCTCTAATTATCTCTAGCTGCTTAGATCCCCCACAGCACTCTCCTGCCAGGAGGTCATCTGGGGAGATCCCTGGAGACTAATTTTCCAGATTCAGCTTGGAGCTTCCTCACTCCCAGCAGCTTCGGCCAAAGCCCCATGGTGGACTCACGTTCTTGACTGTGGGCTCCAGGCTCCCCTGTGCTCCTCTACGCCAAAAACGTCCCTGACCCTTTTGTTTGAAGGTCCCCGTCCTCCACTGGGTGGCCAGGGGCTGGCAGGCAGGAAGCGCGTTCCACTGCTCCAGCAACCCCCAGCATCAAGCACAGTGTGGGCAGCACTGAGCAGTTCTTGAGTATTGAACCGAAATCCCAGGTTAGCCCGTAGGGCTCTGAGTTCAGTGTTCCTTTCTATACATCCACACCGGGAAGTCATCCCTCAATTTCTATAAGAGCAGAAAGGAATACACATTGGGCAATGTTTTTTCTCAGCTATATATTTTAGACCTGTGTTATAGCTGTAATTACTTTGTGCTGGGTTTTATTTTATATTTTGTTCCTTTGTCAGAGTCAGCTGGATTTTCCAAGAGAAAGAGTATCTGCATTTCCAAATCATGGGCTCTGAATCGGACTCCCCTCACCTCCTCATACCTGCATGTGTACACCCGGAACTTGTTTGCCTGGGTGCCTTCTTCTCCTGCTGATTCAGAATCTGCAAATAGATATCTTCTTCCAAAACATACCTCTCCACAAAGCCAACCCACTGACTCAAGCTCATTATCTTAAGACACCTCTATGGCCAAAGGTTATGCTTTTCGGAGCTATATTAATCTCTTTGTCTAAAGAGCACAGGCTTAATTGGTTTAGATCAGAGTTGTACTGTTTTGAGTAAAAGGGTGTGATTAATGCGAGCTAAAGATGGTTGGACGGGCACAGACTAATTCAGTAGCACACACAAACCTATTATCATCGGAACCGTGAGAGCTCTAGGGAAACCTGCCCCAGAGAGCGAGTTTTATTTCCTCAAGAAAAAAAAAACACAGAAACCCGAGCAGGGCTCTGGAGACCCCAGGAGAAGGCAGAGTAGCGCAGGCATCTTCCCTAGCCTCCTCAAATAATGAGGTAGTCCAGCCTGTGTCCAGGGCTACCGCGAGAGCGTGCCTGCTTCAGAAGAACTTGAATTCCTTTGGTGTCCCATACAGGACACTAAGGTGTTGCCCCACCTGGAATATGGCTTGATAATTTCCTGGCCGGGTGACTGGCTCTCTTCCCTTTGTCCCTCAAATCCACCGGCCAGCTCTCCTCACCCTGCTCTGACCCCCCCACAGCCTAATCTCTGCCGATTGCCTCAAGGAGCCCCCTGGTCCTGCAGAGGAGGGAGGAGGGAGAGAAGAAGGAGGTCAGTGTATTTATTTTCTGGGGTGCTCCCAGGTCAGCTCTGAAACCATAGACCTTCCCTGGCAGTGCTCTGTCTGGGTCCGGACAAGCACAGCTTCTCCTCGCTCTGCAGACTAAGACAAGGGCAGCCCCAATTTCTAGTCCCAGCTACTATCATACCTGCTTGATTCCTCTAGCTTATTATACACCAGCTTTGTTCTAAAGGTTTTATAGGGGCGCCTGGGTGGCTCAGCAGGTTAAAGCCTCTGCCTTCAGCTCAGGTCATGATCCCAGGGTCCTGGGATCGAGCCCCGCATCGGGCTCTCTGCTTGGCTGGGAGCCTGCTTCCTCCTCTCTCTCTCTCTGCTTGCCTCTCTGCCTACTTGTAATCTCTATCTGTCAAATAAATAAATCTTTAAAAAAATAAAATAAAATAAAGGTTTTATATACCTTATTTTTTTTAGCCCTCAGAAACCCTACCAGGGAGGTGCTGCTCGGCTCAGTTTATAGAGGAGGAAACTGAGTCACAGAGAGGTTAAGCAACCCGCCCCAGGCCACAGGTGTACTACTGGCCGGAATGGGGATGCACAGTCAAGCTGCCGCTCACCCGCGCCTCCTCCTGGCACTGGGGCATGGATGCAGGGGAGGGAGTGGCAGTGTAGGAACTAATGCAAGCAAAGAGGGGGAGCTTCAGGGCGATGTCAGGGCGACTTCAGGAAACAGAAAGGACCTGTGTGCCTGGGGGAGGGGGCAGAAATGGCTGCCACGGGACTGGGCTGGTGGCATTGTGACTCCGAATACTACCCTCTGTGTCCGCATGTCCTAGTTCAACTGGGATTCGCACTCGGTGCCCACATCTCAGTATGGTGGACGATGGGCAAAGCCCCAGGGCTGGGGAGGAGGGGGTTGTGCACACCCCACAGGAGTCACAGCCCCATCCTCTTGGTGCAAGGGAGGGCGCACACAGGACCCAGTGAACACAGGACGATGGGAACTGAGGCAACAGGGTCTGAGGCCGGCTGGGCAGAGATCAGGGCGAGGCAAGTCAGGTCCCCCCTTCTGATGCATAATTTTTACCACGACATCAAAATCCTCTGTCATTAAGATAAATATAATTTTAATGCAAAAAATTTTTAATTCAAAATTAATACAAAAAAGTCCACGGTGAACAAAAGGTCAAACTCTTACTTGATCTTCCCTACCAGACGGGTCTCCCTGGTTTTTCCATTTGCCTCAGGCTGAGAGAGAGCTCAGCACATAGGATCCCATACTTATTTAAAATTTTTCTCTTTTGTTCCTTCTGGATTTGGCGGGGGGGGGGGGGGGCATTAGTTTTAATTTTTTCCAAAAAAAAATTGTGCATTAAATGGTATTTATCTTGATGACTGGGGTTTTCGTCACCTTCTTGAATTTTGCACCTGGGAAAAATGCCTTGCCCTAGTCCCAGTCTCCGTGCTCTCTGGGGCATGATCATGAACTTTCTCCGATGGGCCGTGGGCGGTCCCAGGGGAAAAGTCAAGAGGTTCTGCCCTGTAAAGTGGCTGCTCTATCTGCAGAGCAGAGAACTGGCCTGGGAAGGTCAGGATGGGGGAGGAGAAGGACAAACCGGGTAAAAACGCATGCTTGTCCCCAGAACAGTCCTGCAGGCTCTGCACGGAGAGAGTCTGGGAGTCAGAAAAGTCTCTTGACGTGGATTTGGAGCCTTCTTTTTGTGCATGAACACAGACTGTTCCTTCGGTTCTTGGCCTATTTCCTCGTCCAAATTGTGACCAGATGCATGTTAAATTAGGATTAATGGAGCTCCTTTGTGGTGCATTGAATTTGAGCTGTGCACAGTAATAGTTTTCGAACACATCATCCAACCTTTCTAAGAGGTTAAAAATTATATACTTAAAGCCTTAGCATATTTGTCTACAGTCTGAATGATTCCAAACAGGAATGATTAGTCTACTTTGTTAAGCAAAGACTGGTTTTCAAAAAATCAGCAATGAGCATCTAGTCCCTGTTTAGAATTCAGTGACATTTTTAATATAAACACCCAATTCTTGATAGAATTAGCTGGGCTGCCCTCAGTCAGGGCAGCCCAGCTTTTGTCCTATATATTTGGGCTGGATTCTTTGCACATTACTTATTTCCTGGAAAATCTTTAGAGAGGTCTGGACTGCATATTTATAAAAATTATTGTAATGTATTTTCCGCGCATATTAAATTAGCTCCCCAGACTGATAAAAGGTTGAAAAGCTATTATTCCTTATTCTTCAGTTTACTACAGCCCTAAAGTAATCGCCTTCTATTAAAGTTTATTGATTGTTCCCACTGTTAACTAGCAAGTTGGTATATAAAAATAAAACAGAGAAATCTGCCATTTCTCCCTTGTTTCTTTTCCCAGCATGTGTCCCTCGAGTAAGATTTCAAAGGACCCATGTCGGCTGTACTTTGAGGAAGCACTGAGGGTTTGGGGAGGTTTGGGTTCGATTGTTTATTTTTGTTTGTTGCTTGTTTTTGTATTTCCAAGACATTGGAGTTTTGATAATTTTCTCTCTCTCTCTTTTTTTTTCTTTTTTCAAAGGGAAACTAACAAGAGATCAGGTCTGGGAGAGAGTCCTGGATTAGAATGCCTGTTATTTGCAGGACTGACAAATCCATTCACTTCCTAAATATGCTGACCACCTGCTACGTGTCAGCCAGATTCCAGGCATGCGGGCTTTAACAGTGAACACCAGACTGGGGGCTCGCTCTGCTGGTATGTACGTCCCAGTGCTGGGGACAGACACATGACAAAGAAGCAAAGAAGTAAAGATTTGCTCTGTTAGATGGCAATAAGTACTATACAGAAAACAAAACAGAGTAAAGGAATAGAAAATGTGATGCTAACTTTATGTGTCCACTTGATGGGGTCACACGGTGCCCAGATATTTAGTTAAAGATGATTGTGTGTCTGTGAGGGTGTTTCTGGATGAGATGAGTATTTGAATGGGTGGACGGAGTAAAGCAGATTGCCCTCCCCAATGCAGATGGGATTCTTCCAATCCATGGAGGGTTGGAATAGAATGAAAATGGGGAGGAAGTGAGAATTCTTCTCCTCTGCCTGATTGTTTGCAAACTGGACAGATGTTTTCTCCTGTACTTAGACTAAGACTTAACGCTGTGGTGCCCAGGATTTTGGACTCAGACAGGACTTACACCTCCAACTTCCTGGGTCTGCAGCCTGGAGATAGTCCATCGCAGGACTTCTCAGCCTCCAAAATCACATGAGCTAAATATAGCTATACCTCCACCCGGTTGGTTCTGTTTCTCTAGAGAACCCTGACTAATACAGAGAACGATGGGCATTTTTTTAGAGCAGGAGGTCAGGAAAAGCCACTCTGACGAATGATATTTCAAATGCAAGGTAATGAGGGAGCCAGCCCTACAGAGAGTCAAGCAAAGAGAACTCAACGGGGACTCTAGGCTTAGCAAGGAGGCAACGTAGCCCGATCATGGACAACAGTCGCCCAAGTGTTTTTGGAGCATGTGCTCAGGATCATATGTTGCACCAGACCCTGAGAGTAGAATAATCAATAAAACAATAAAACGCAGCCTCTGCTTTTGCTGGGAGCTCACAGTCTTAGTGAGGGGTTCAACATTTAAAGACAGCCTTGGGCAGCCTTCAAGTCTTAAAAAGACAAGCAAACCGTCACATATACAAGCTGCTACTTCCACGTACCATGTGACAAATGTCGGGCTCGGGTCGGTCAAGGAGCTTTGCAGGACATCAGGAAAAGGAGTTTTGTCTGTTTGCCAGAGTTGACCTCTGAGCAAAGGAGGACTTAGAATCATTGAGGAGCAGGTGCAGGGACCCCCTACTGGCATGACCCGCAAGACAGATGAGGCCAGTGGAGCAAGGGCTGGGAGGCAGGGAGGGGCAGATGAAGGAACCAGTTGGGATGGGGTTGGGTCAGCGGAAGGAAGTCATCTGCTGGGTGATGACCATTTGAAGGGTTTCAAGCAATGATGCCATTTTGTCAGATATTTACTTTAGAAAGATAAATCTTCCAGCCAATGAGAGGGGAGCAGAAAGACAGAATTTTGGAAAGAGAGTCGCAGCCCTGACTTCTGATGTCCTCGTGTATAGAATGAGAGTGGTGGTTGGGATGATCTCTAAATTTGCAACCAGCTCTAACATTTGGGAACGCTAAGATATCTGTATGTACCTTAACTGTGTGTGCTCTCTCTCTGATGCAGACTGTAGATTTTTCTGGACTAGTTTTCGCTCTTACGCAGCTATGAGCCCTACATACTGATTGTGACAAAGAAAACTTCCTTATTTTTTGACGAAATGATGCTTTCACTGCAGCTCACTGTAGTTGGCTGTGCATGTGCTCACAAGGATCTTTGTTTCTAAAGTTGATGTTTAATTGTTTTCTCTTTTCCTTCTCTCTGCAAATAAATATTGTGCTCATTCTAAGTTACAGATCTCCTATGAAAACTAATCATCCCACATTGCAATATCTGGGTCTAAGAAATGCAGAGGTAGGGCAGAGACAGGAGGCATGCACTTCATTTTTATCTTCCTGAGAAATTCTAAAAAGGAAAACCAGGGTACATAAACCATTGCACAGGAGACAGACACAGGGTAGAGCTTCCAAGACCCACGCTGAAGATGATTGGTGAGAGGGGAGTTCAGCTTGCTTCTGAGGGACTGTTCTGGAATCTTCCACGACTCCTACAGAGAAGTCCAGGAGAGGTTGGTTCCAAAACTCCAGATAACTTGATGTGTGACCTCCAGCTTTATTTTAGGGAAAGGCCACATGATGACCCTCTCTGCCAAAAAGAGTGCTTGCATTCTGGCAAAGGAAGTTGGGTGAGGTCCCACAGTGGAAGCAGCATGCTGTCTACCAAAATGTGAGCGCCTCTGAGTTTTCACAGGGAAACCGTGCTCCAGCTCAGGACTACATTTCCCAGGTTCCTTTGCATCCAGGTGGGTCCATGTGACCGATTCCCGCCAATGAAATTTAAGTAGCTGTTAAAGAGTCCACCTATGTTCTCTGTCCTCTCTTCTCAGCCATCAGCTGGGCAGAGGAGAGCAGAGCCAGCTACTGGGAAAGACCCCAAGTCCCTGAATCACCGAGTGGAGGAAGACCACCCACCACACCCAGACACCACGTCTGTTATGTCAGCCCTGTATATGGTGTGTTTTGAGGTCTCTGGTTTCTAATGGACATGAACTTCTATTATGCTAGACCCAGTGGGAAGGTTGGGGGTTGTCAGAACTGTGAGCATCACCCTAAATAATATAAAAGTCAGCTGGGGACGCTCATGTTTGGACTTCGGTGCTGGTACCTGAGGGACATTGCTCCAGCTTCCAGGCCTCAGTTCTCTGGCTTGTCATTTCAGGATATCCTCGCTGGGTGATGGTGAAGTTTCTGCACCGTCACTCTGGGACCTGCGAGGTGTCCTTTCAAGAGCAGCTCGACCTTCCATTTGCCAACGGGGGCTAGTATCAGTGCTTCCGCTCAGGTTACCGTGAGGATGGCAGGAGCCCTTCCATCGCGAGCACTTAGCCCAGTGCCCGCCACATATAAAGTGGTGACTTTCATTATTTCTGTGTCATCATTATTGCTATTATGATATAATTGTGCTAAACTTGCAATATTGAGAGGCGGGTGTGATGACTGCTGCTATTTCCATTCTTCAGAGGAACACGCCGAGGAAGAAAACTTAGCTAAGAGTGCGGGGTCACTAAGAGACGTAGTCTGCATTCCAGGTGCTGTGCCTCCAAAGCTCTACCCTTGCCACTGGACTGACCTGGTGGGTGCTGCCCAGCACCGTCTTCCAACTCTGAGCTCAGCACTGAGCATGACTCGGGGCAAGAGTAAAACATCCAAACGAAAGACGTTGAGCTAATTGGCTTCTCCTTCAAGACAGATTTCTTTCTGACAGGCAGCAGGACACGGCAGGAACAACTCGTTCTGCATCCCGTTGTATAAATAGGGATAGGACAAATGGCTTGGCTAAAATAAGCATAGGCCTGAAACTACCGAAACTGGAACCAAATCCAGACGGACTTTCTTTCTTTTTTTTTTCCTCCATTTCTTTCTCTCTTAATTATTATTTTTTGAGGACTTAAAAGAAAAAAAAAGTTCATTCCAATTTGGTTCTCTGCAGTCACTCGTTCCATCCAAAGGAGAAGCAAAGAACTTAGAGAAAATTGAAATGGAGAGGAGAAATAAAAATTCCCACTGGAATTTTCAAAAGAAAGAAAGAAAAAGCAAGAAAGAAGATGCATCCTGGTTTGGAGGAATTCCCTTGGAACAGTGGTTCTTGACTCCCCGTGATGGAGGTTACAGTTCATTGTAAAGTTTAGGGAGTTCAGCCAAATGGATTGAGGTTCAAGCATTGCTAATAAATACTGCTTCTTGACAGTTGAACAATAGCTCTGTCTTCCCCAGGGCGACAAAAAATCGGCAGTGACTTGAAATGACACTTCTATATTCATGAGGGTTCTCAGGTGCTCTGTCTGAGGGAATCCAAGATCAGAATTATCTAAGCCAAATTTACTCACCCCCCCCCCCCTTTTTTTCTATCCAGAGATACAAAGCAAGCTTCTCATCTTTTCAGAGCTCTAACTGGGAAGACAAAAAAACCAAGAGGTGAGTTCCTCATCATTAAGAGCATTCCAGCACAATATGGACAATCGCTTTATGGGACCATCGAAAAGAAGATCCAAAATCAGATGACACGTCCCACTACATCAGTAATTCCCAAGCATGAGTTTCCGTACTGGTGGCAGAACCAGCCAAAGGCAGGTGCTTCTGGACGTCTCTTCTAACTCTGAAAATCCATGATCCTCCAGATCCTGGCCCCCTGAACAAGCCCGGACTGGCAGACAGAATGGACAATGGTTGTTCACCAGTTTCAGTAAAGATCTGATAAAATGATGGTGAGATTCGTCTGGAAAAAAAAAAATAAATAAATACAATTTTCCCAAGTAATATGTGAAAAAAAGGAGCATGCATGACTTCTCATATATTGAAATATATTTTAGAACAACAAAACTGAAAGGGTATGGTAAGAATATAGACCAGACAAGCCAGTCGGCGAAACTAAGTAGGAAGCCCAGACACCGTGTGAGGCCATCCTGAGTGTGTCCTGCTCAGTCTGTCCCCAGGACCAAGCAGGTACCTGGCATATAGCAATGGCTTATAAATATTTATTGAGTGAGTCAAAAATGACAAATAAGAAAGAAAATGCTTATTTAATAAGGGTTTAGAATAATTATTTAGTGATTTGGGAGGAAATCAATGTAGATTCAAATTGTGTTCTATGAACTAGAATAGATTCTGATGGATGGATTGAAATGTTTAAAAAATGTAAGTATTAGAAAAATAATCAAGTGCTTATCAGAATTGCGATGGATTACAACATAATGGAAGAAATCTCAAAGAAAGGACCCGTGTCTTACTACGTATCAAAATTAAACAGCGTAGGATAACACGAATAGAGACAACAGGACAATAGAGTTGGGAGAAAATATAAAATATGACCAAAGATGTATTTTATATGCTGACATTCCAATTTGTACATAACACGTATCGATAAGTACCTGGGTCGAAGGGAATAGCAGATTGCCAACGAGAGAAAACACAAACAGTAAAGAAGCGGTGGGACTCTGCCTCTGCATTGTAACAAGAGACATGTAAATTAAAATACACTGAAGTTCAACTCGGAAGAGATGGATTAATAAACTATGAGAACCTCCACGTAGACTATTCTAGTCCCTAAAAGTGATTAGCGTAAAGGATATGCAAAAACATAACGAAAAGTTTAGGATACAAACGCAAATAATAAAACGTCAAATGCAAAAGAAAATATACAATCATCTTATAACTGTGTGAAATAGCAGAAGAATTGTGAAAACAAAAATAGTTTTTTTTTTCTTTGGCAGAGTCTGGATGGGATGTTGCTTGTAAAATCTGGATCGGTGATGTTATGGTATTTAAAGAAAAAAAGGAGGTTCTTGTATGTCGTCTTAGATCTCCGGAATGAAGGGAAGGGAACAGGTTGCCAAGGTGCCTCCAGGCCAACTACCAGCCATTTACAGGGTAGTCGGAGCTCCCCAGTCCCACTGAGGATCATGGCGGGAGGCAGGCTGTGGACCTGCGCATGTGCACGAGTGTGTGTGCACGGGTGTGCGTGTGACTTATGCCCAGCACCCTGTCAAGACCAGCACAGACAGTGCATAACTGAGCTGGTTACAATGCATGCATCTGAATGTTCCGTGAGCTTAACATGACCTTGACTTCATGCCTTACAAGCTGGCAACTTCCGGCAGTGGACCTAACCTTTCTGCACATCAATTTCTCCATCTGGGAAAAGGGAACAATGTTGTCTGTCTCCTAGGATTAGCAGAAATGGAGCCTATGTCTACCATCTGGCAAATATCACTTACCTGTCCTGATCTTGGTAAAAGTTAAAACAAAGGGCTCCATTAATAAATGCATGTTTGATCACCATAATGGCAGTGAATCATTGCGTTGTGAAGTCGGCACCCATTCTTACAGAGGACACACACATGCACAGGCACATGCACGCACACATGTATATAGCCTTGGGACTGAGCTACGGGGTTTGCTTCTTGCTCAGCCATTTAGCATATGGGTGAGCACGAGTGACGTTATTAACTTCTCTCAACTTCAGCTTCTTCCTCTATAAAATGAAGATCCTAACAGTCACCTTTCCCCAAAAATGGCTGGGGGAAATGTTAATGCTCAGTGAACGCCGGTCGCCTTCCACTTAGCCTAGGCTTGTACCTCCTTGCTTGTTGGATGAGAGAAGATGCAGCATTAGCCAAATCACCCTGGGAAGCAAGAAAGGAGCGCAGATGGATGGCGAGTGGGGCAAAGAGGTCACAATTTTTCAGATGTGCCTCTCCAGTCATTGTTGAGTGGCTAGGCTGCCCAGACCCCACAGGCCACGTCTGGGCCTCTCCACCCCATCCTGCCCGGAAGAAGAGGGGCGCACTGGCTCCACGTGGTCCCAGTGCCTTTCCCCAGCCTGAGCTGCCAGCCGTTAGCACTCCCAGCTGAGCACCGCAGTGCTAACTGGGCACTTTTCAGACCCATGTGCAAGTGGAGTACATGACGCAGCTTTGGAGGTTTGGCATTGAGAATCCACGACGAGAAAGCAATGGGACAGTGCCAGGTAACGAGGAAACCCAACCTTGGCCCATCTGGGAAAAATCAGAGCTTCCTGGGATAGACACATATCACTGAACCATCAGATTCAGGGCTGAAAATGACCCCAGCCACCTACCAGGCTCTGCTGGATAAAGAACTAGTTTACTTGCTGCCTCCCCAGTAATGAGTAAATGAATAAAGAGGCTGAGAACTGGAGAGGGGAAGCAACTTGCCTAAGGCTACACAGTTAATGAGAGGCCACACAGGTGGAGAACCCAGGTGGCGTTCCTCTTGTCCTATGATGACCTTCCCCTTTGCAGGTGGAGGCCCTGCATCAACCATGCATAAACATAAGGGCTGGTGACCACCAAGACAGTCACTAGGTTGCTATTGGTCCCCTGAGGCTCCAGCCAGAGGGTACAAGAGCCAGTCTAGACAGTGACCCAGGGGCAGTGACCACACTTTCTAAGCTTCTGTTTTCCAGAACTTTCTCCCATCTCTCTTGTGAGCTAGGGCTTCCCAGACTCATCTCCCAGATCCACAGAGTAGCCTGCAGGAAATGCTGGCAGGCTAATGCTCCCATTTGACAGATGAGCAAACTGACCCACAGAAGCAAAACATCATCCTCAGGATGTAACAAGCAAGTCATAGCCCCAAGCCTGGAACCAGCCTCTTCTGACTCCAGACCTGGGGACCATCTTGCTCCATTCCAATTTCAAGCGCAGTGCAACCAAAGGTGACCTGAGTGAACACGTAGACCCTGAAAGGAAGAGACAGCAGATCCTGAGAAGCCCAGAGACGCGAACCAGACTTAATCGGCTCTGTCACTTGGGACAGGTGTACATGGAAAAAGGCTCTGAGGCCCAGGAGAGGCTTCTGCCTGAGGGAGGTCTGCTCTGGAAGCCAGGATCCAAGAGAGGGGGTGCTCACGGCCACCCTCCACGCCCCCCATAAAAACAGAGTTTATGCCTGTATTGGTGTTATGCCGTATCACCAATTATATTATATTTTTATTAGACTTTTTCTTTTTGATTTTAAAGGAAATTAAAATATTTTTGTGGGTCCCTGAAAGTACCCTGGGCACTGTCCTGATCGTGCCCAGCTGGAAAGGTGTCCCTCCTGAGCACCCTCAACTGGGTGCAGGGTTTTGGGGGGTACCAAAGAGCACCAAGGCTGCACTTGGGGAGCTCTCAATCCTGAGGACAGGAACATGCTCTGAAATACCCCAAGTGCAGCCTTGGTGCTACCTCTGAACAGGACAGGTGACAGAGAGAGCTATCCTGCTATCACACAGGGAAAGGGAAAGCTCCGGGAGGTGCAGAGGAGTGAGGGGCTCCCAGGAAGTCTCCCTGGAGGAGGCAGGCACTGCAGGCCCAAGGTTGTGGGAGGCTCCCCCCCACCCCCCCACCCCCCACCCCCACCCGTTGCCTTTCAGGGAGCAGTCCCAGATCCACAGGATGGAGACTGGAGAGTGTCCTCCCAACAGGGACAAAGAATGCATTTGTTTTTCTCGCCCACCCTCCTCCCCGGCCTTGTTTTGGAGGAGGATTTAAGAGAAGAAGTAAAGAATGGAAGGAGGGCAGGAAAAGAAGGAGGGAGGGAAGGAAGGGAGGAAGGAAGGAAGGAAGGAGAAAGGGAAAGAAGGGAGGGAGGAAGAAAGGAAGGAAGGGAAGGAGGGAGAGAGCGAGGAGGAGGGAGAGAGGGAGGGAGGCGGGAGGAAGGAAGGAGGGAAGGGAGGGAAAGGGAGAGGGAGACAGAGAGAACCCTCCACGCTGGCTGGCACTGTTATCACTCATGTTGATGTCAACATCTCTACAAAGACAGGTAGCAGGAAAATACCACCGGGGGAGCCTTTGAGGGCGCGCAGCGGGGTCCTGGGTAATTACTGTGGCCTAGTTATTTCTCTGGGAAAGGGAAAAAAAAGTCCAGCACCCGATCTGCTTTTTTTTTTTCTTCATAGGTGAAGTTGAACCTAAAGCACTGTAATTTTAATCAAATCTTTCCCGTCTGCATGTAGTGTCTCTGAGAAGTTGAAGATTTAAGTGTATGTTGTAGGGCTCGTGGAATTGTCCCAGCGGGGGAGGGAGAAGGGGCAGAGCGGCGGTAATTATGCTACATTAAAGGTATTTTGGTTGCCAGGGAAGGATTTTTTTTTTTTTTTAATCTCCTTTTCCCCTCATTGAGGGTTTGGATGATGTCATGGACAGGAAAATAAAAAAAGGAGGGTAGGGGAGCGTAGCAGCCAGCAGGGTAAGCAAGAGGGGAAAAGATGAAGTTGCAATATTCGGTTTGAGTGCAGATCAGGACAGTTTGGTGAAGGGGAATGTGATGTTCCGATGGCCATCATTCAAGGTGGGGATGGACCCACATCTTCCTGCCAACACACACACACCCAGGCTCATGAATCCCCCACCCCCCCAAGATGCGTGCAAGCGCACACATGGTGACCACGTGCTGCGCAAACCCTCCACCCTGCCCACGGATGCCAGAAACACGCCCGCACCTTGTACACAAGTGCACTCGGGACCGAGCTTGCATCCCCAGCACCCAGCACAGGTACGGGTCCCAGGGCACCGCCTGCACCCCCACCCCGGGGACGTGTGTCTGCGCAGGGAGATGTGCTCACTGGCCCAGCGCACGCCAGTGGTGCAGACAAGCTGGCACGGTCAGCGTAACCACCTGCATGCGCACAGCCTGGACCAGCGGGCACCCGGGAACCCTCAACCACAACTCGGCCCTGGAGGAGACACAGAATTGCTGGACAAGAACGGAAATCACCAACCTGAGGCCCAAAGGGAGTGGGGTGTGGGTAAAAGGCAGGTGCAGACGAAATGTGGGGAGAGGGAGATCAACTGTGTGCCCCTCGGCATTTTGTAGGAGCCTTTTAATTCATTTTGAGAGGGAGCACAAGCAGGGAGAGTGGGAGAGGGAGAAACAGGCTTCCTGCAGAGCAGGGAGCCCAATGCGGGGCTCCATCCCAGGATGCTGGGATCATAACCTGAGCCAGAGGCAGATGCTTAATGACTGAGCCACACAGGTGCCCCGAGCCTTTTATTTTAGAAGAGATTTAGACTTGGAGAGAAGTTGGGAAGATAGCACAGGGCTCCCCCGGGTGTCCCAGGTGCAGCTCTCTGAGCCACCAACTTCCCACATCTGGCTAGTCGGGTCATCACCATGGATAAAGCACTATTGGCTTGTGGTTAGGGTTAGGGTCCCCACACATAATGCAAAGTTTTACACTTACTAACTGCAAGCGTTCAGGCATTCAGAGATCTCTTCAGAAGCTGGGTCAGGCCGTGCAAGCCCAGGATGTCACTGTCCCTGGATCTGGGTGCCAATGATCCACTTAGCAGAGGAACATGGTCCCTGCCAGCTCCGATCTCCAACTATGCCACCCAAGGCAGGATTTCCAGAGGAACTGATGCCTCTCTGGTTTCTGGCCTGAAGTAAGTGTGCACGGTCTCACTTGTTGGTTGAGCAACGTGCTTTTCTGAATCAGCACTTCCCACAGAAAGACTGAGTTAGCTCAGACCAGGGAATTCCAAGGGAGAAAGGGGTGGTTTCTTTTTTGATGAGGCCCTGTCACCTTATTCAACAAATTGAGAAGAAGGTAATTCCATTCCAGGAGGGGGGAAAGGTTCAAAGCGCCGGTCACAAACATCCTAAGCTCTGACATTTCTCTCAAATTCCTTCCTCTGTCTGCTCAACTCCACACTTCATCTCTACAGATCTCAATCGTACTCAGCCTTCGAAGCTCAGCACAGTGCCGCCTCCTGCGGGAAGCCTCCATGGGTGCCGCCGGTCCCCTTGCCTGTTGCCTGTTCATGGAACACTTAACCCCACACGGTATTTCACACTTGCCCTCTATTTCACACCTGCCCCCTTACACCAGAGTTTGCTGGGCCTGGCTAATCTCCCAAAATCGTTTCCTAGGTTTGCTATAACAAAGACCACAAACACCAGAAATTTGTCTCAGTGGTGGAGTCCGGAAGCGTGAGATCCAGATATCAACAGAGTTGGTTCTTTCTGAGGGCTGGGAGGGAGGATCTCCTCCAGGAGCCTCTCCTAACTTCTGGTGGTTTGCTAGCAATTTGGGATGTTCCTTGGCTTACAGACACATTGCCCATCCCTACATTTCTCTTGGTGGAACATTCTCCCTAGGTGTGTCTCTGTCTCTGCGTTTGCATTTTTGTTTTGTTGGATTAAGGCCCACCCTGATGACCTCATTTTAACCCTATCATCTGCAAAGCGTCTATCTCCAAATGAGATCACTCTGACAGGTGCCAGGGGTAAGGAGTTGGACCTCTTTTGAGTGACCATGATTTGATCCACATTCCCTGCTTAGCCCATGCTTCAAAATATGTAGCCCCTAAAAAAAAATTTAAAAAAATATGTAGCCCCCATTTTTATGCTTGTTCTGTAGCTCACAGGATCTAGATCTGCACTGGACAGGTAGCAGGGACTTAGGAAAGGTTTATTTTACAAGCTAACTATTCACAGGCCAGTACTGAAACACCATTACAAACCTGTTCAAAAACGAAAACATTGTATCCAGCCAGATGCACTAGGAGACACGATCATTCTGGGAAGTTAACTCAGAGCAAGATCTTCTTCCGAAGACAGAAAGACCTCTCAGAGGAGGTCCCATTAAAACCAGTATTTAGATAAATAACATCTCCTCACAGATAACACCAATGATGCAGTCGGTAGTCTCTTGTCCCTTATCCCTGGACAAATGAATAAGGAAATCTACAGTGCACTAGCCAGAGCCTGCTGGACCAAGCAGCAGGGAAAGGAGATGGTAACCTTCACCTCCCCCATAAGGACTTCAAACATCTGGACAGAGAGAGGTTGTGAAACTTACCCAAGTCCCTCAATGAGAATGTGGTAGTGCACCCAACCACTATGCTAGGCTACAAGGAATAATGAAAAACTAACTC
The DNA here is from genome assembly GCF_922984935.1 of Meles meles. Taxonomy (NCBI): domain Eukaryota; kingdom Metazoa; phylum Chordata; class Mammalia; order Carnivora; family Mustelidae; genus Meles; species Meles meles. The sequence goes on along the minus strand of NC_060071.1, from coordinate 144,130,797 downwards.
TGGGTTCTGAAGCGGGAAAAAGAATAGGCTAAGTGGCAAGGAGAGGACAAGCACCCTAGGGAAGGGAGGAGCTTAAGAAAGGGTACAGGTGTTGCAAAGGAATAGGGTTGTCCAGACTCTTGGCTGAAGCAGAACCCTCTGGAACACAATGATGCTTGGTCCGTGTGCCTGCATGTCCAAAAGAAAGGTTCAAGTGCTGGGCACGATGTTTTTGCACTGTCCAGAGCCCTCCCAGCCTACAGCCCCTGAGGTGTGTCCACCCTTCTGCAGGACCTGAATGAGACCCGGGACCTTGCTTGGCAGAATGAGTCCAACAGGGAGGTCTGGAGGGTCCTGTCCCTGAACCCATCTGAGAGGTTAGGTCCAAGCCCAAACAACTACAGATTCCAAAAGGAAGAAATTAAGAAAAGAGGAGAAAAGAAAGAGCCCTCCCGTGGAGTAGCCAATCCAGAGAAAGGGGGCCATCCATGATGCCTCCTGCAAATTGATATGAACTTTCTCACCATTGACAGTGTAGGCAGCTGGCCCCATTGTCTGCCTCTTTACAAAATCCAATATTTCTCCTTCTGTTATTCTTGGCACAATGACAAGAAAGGAAGAAATAAAAGTTCCCCTTTTTAATGAAGCTGTTGAGGATTTTTTTTTTTTTTTTTATCAAAATTGACATGACCATTACCATTTTGATTCCGGCTCTGACACAAGAGTCACATAGCAACATGCACCTCTCCATGGCAACCTTCCCCACTCTTCACACAAAGACAATCTTGACAGTTTAACATTCAATAAAAAGTACTTTTAATTAAAAGATGACTAAGAACTGGCAGCACAAAAAAATATATTGAACACATATTTTCAACTGTTGTTACCATTCACGCATAAAGGAAACTACCAACCTAAGCGTGTCTTCAGAAAAGAATGGTCATCTGCCTTGAATGAGACATGGAAAGATGTGTTGAGTCCCCCCAAAGATATTAAATTCCATCCAACAAACCTTTAATTAAGTGCCTGCTAATGGCGAGGTTTTATCCCAGGTCCCGAGGGTGGATGTTGGAATGAGGCGGTGAGAACGTGCTGCGTGAAAATGACAACAATCATGGTAACCGGGCTGTAATTACCGCCATCTATGGAGGGTTGACTGGGTGCTAGACACCGCGCTGAGTGCGCCTGTGTTTAATTTCACATCGTCCTGCACAGCTGGGAGGGAAACTCAGCCTCAGAGGTGATCCATAATGTGCCCAAGGCCACGCAAGGGAGCCGTGGCGGAGTCAAGACCCGATCCGGAGACCAAGACTATGGCCGAGCTGCCGTCCTGCCTTGCTCCTCAGAAGACATGAGTCACATTGCAGGCATCAGAGAAGGCATCTCGGAGGCAAGCACGTAATGTGTGTGTGTGCACGCACGCGCGCGTGTGTGTGCCCACGCATGCGTGTGATGGCTCCATGTAAGGTTTCGAGGGAACAGGAGAGCATGGTGGTTCAGGACATGGACTCTGCCTGGCTCAAAGCCTGACTCGATCACTTACTACTTGTGTGATTTTAGAAAAGTTTCCTTTCCTGCAAGCTGTGCCTCGTAACACTATCTCTCTGTTACAAGAATAAAATAAGTTAGTGTACATAAAGAACTTAGAAAAGGGCATGGCACACAAGAATCATTAGTCATGTTCATATTGTCATCATCATCATCATCATCATTATTATTATTATTATCTTGCCTCTTTCTTCCAAGTGGTGGAAGAGAAGCATTCATAATATCCTGCCTTAATTAGAGAATAAATTGACTTCATCATGAGAACTTGCCTTCTCATTCAGTCCTTTTGGAAATACCATGGCCGGACTCAGCTTGGAGCCAGATCACTTGAAATGAGTATTTTTGGCTTTGGACCAGATAAACTATTCCAGGTGATAAGAACAGAAATTCATTCTTTTTTTTAAAACATGGTGGGTACAAGGTCGGTCACTGGAATATTTAAAAAAGATGAAGGACTGGGTGCCTGGGTGGCTCAGTGGGTTAATAAGCCTCTGCCTTCAGCTCAGGTCATGATCTCAGGGTCCTGGGATGGAGACCCGCATTGGGCTCTCTGCTTGGCGGGAAGTCTATACCCCCTCTCTCTCTGCCTGCCTCTCTGCCTACTTGTGATCTCTCTCTCTCTCTGTGTCAAATAAATAAATAAAATCTTTAAAAAGAAAAAGATGATGAAGGACCCTACGGACAAAGTAACCCCAAGATAGGTCACCATGGGGGCTCCTTATTCCTCATGTGTTTATGGAAACCCTGTCATTGTTATTAGTGGGAAAGTAGTTACTCAGAGTTTCCAGAACACATCTAAATACCTTAAAGCTCCTTCCGTTATGGTACCACTAAAAGCATTATTGCTACGGAGCCATTTTTGAGGTTGGAAACCCATAACAGGTCTGATGAAAAAGAAATGAGCTCAGTTTTTGATACGTAAAGTGTGAGGGACAGATGGGATCTTCAAGGAAAAAGCTTGTCAAACAAGAGAAAGAAAAGTGCTCATTTATTGGGAGCACCATGGGAGTCCCTGGACACCAAGGGAGTGGTGGAAATAGAAGCCATTTTGGGGTAGCTTGAAGGGAAGAGGAGGGGATGACTGGAGATAGTGCCTGGGACAAGGCCAGCATCCAGAGGAGGATGGCAGGAGAGGACATGGAGAGATGAAGTCAGCCTGTGGGACCCCAGGGGCCTCTTGTTCAAACCAGTCCTGAAGCTGGCTTTGCATGCAGGCTGCTCACTCTCAGAGGTTCATACAACATCTTTGGATGTTCTGAGCTCACGACCTAGAGCCTGGACTAAGGCACCGACTGAGTGTCCACAACACATAAAAAGATTTTCCTACCACACTGTGGAGAAGTCTGCAGACTGCAGGCAAAGATTCCCCATGGCTATGTTCCAAGCAACACAGGGGCCATGTTTAGCAGAATTTCATAAGGTCAGGGGTAATAGAAAATGGTCACTCCTCTAAGATCAAGAATGGAACAAGGACGCTTGCTCTCAGAGCTTCTATCGAACACAGTACTGGAAGTCCTAGCAGGAGTGATCGGTAAGAAAAAGACATAAAATGCATCCAAATCAGAAAGAGAAAAGTAAAACTGTCACTATTTGAGGATGACATGATATTATATATAGAAATCCTTAAAGACTCCACCAGAAAACTATTCGAAATAATAAATGAATTCAGTAAAGTTGCAAAATACAGAATCAATATAAGAAACTGATCGTATCAGGGGTGCCTGGGTGGCTCAGTTGGTTAAGAGACTGCCTTCAGCTCAGGTCATGATCCCAGAGTCCTGGGATCGAGTCCCACATCGGGCTTCCTGCTCCTTGGAGAGTCTGCTTCTCACTCTGACTTTCTCCCCTCTCATGCTCCTCTCTCAAATAAATAAATACAATCTTTAATAAAAAGAAAAGAAAAGAAACTGATTGTATCATAGACCAACATAGCAAAGCATGTGACCTGAAAGTAAAGATTTGACCTCCCACGAATAAGTCCTTCAGCCACGCTCAGTGTGGGGAACATCTCTGAGCTGCTTCTCACATCTCCCACTGTCCCCTCACATCTCTGAGCTGGCTCCTTCCTTCCCTCCTCCTCAAGCCACCTCATCACCCCCAACTAGACAATACGGATGAACAGTACACCCAGAAAGCTGAGTCACTTTCTAGGCAGGACCCCCTCTCCTGGCCTGCTGTAGGGGTTCCCCTTTCGTGCCTGAGGGTTGTGGGCTTTTCCCGCAGTATCTACAGATCTGTTTTTCTTGGCATGTGATGGTTAATTTTATGTATCACGTTGACTGGGCCACAAGGAGCTCAGACATCTGGTCAAACGGGATCCTGGGTGTGTCTGTGAGGGTGTTTCTGGGTGACAGTAACATTTGAATCCGCAGACTGAGTAAAGCAGATTGCCTGCCCCCGTGTGGGTGGGCCTCATCCAATCAGTTGAAGGTGTGAGTAGAACAATGGCTGATGAAGAAGGAATTTGTTTTTTCAAACTGACTGTCTTCAAGCTCTTCCCTGCCCTTAGACTGGACTTGGGCTGGAATGACCCCATTGACTATCCTGTGTCTCCAACTTGCTGCCTGCAGATCTTGGACTGCTCAGTCTAAGCCAATCAATGCCTTATAATAAATACTTATACAGACATAGATATAAGTATATGCAATATAATCTGATATAACCTCTCTCTATATATATATTTAATATATTTAATAATTTAATTTAATATATTAAAGTTTCTGTATCTATTGGTCCTGTTGTTCTGGAGAACCCAGACACACGGACGAACACAGTCAGCATCACCAAATACGTAGATACACATACAGCTGGTGTTGCTATAAAACCACCTCATTTGTGGTGAAAAGGAGGGTTAGGGCCCCACATTCAAAAATGTCATCAGCGATGCCTTATAAGAAGAGAAACCCCATTTGCGGGGATGAAAATGTTTGGAACTTCGTAGAGCTGATGGTCATATAACATTGCGAATATCGGAAATGCCACAGAATTTTCCATTTTAAAACAGTTAACGGTGTTATGTTATGTGAACTTCATAACAGTTATGTGAATTTTAAAACAGTTAACGGTGTTAATCGTATGTGAATTTCACCTTAATTTTTTAAATAGAGTTTTTAAAAAAAAATCATAGTGCTGCTTTCCGTTAAATCCTTGAGAAAGACGTGAACGCTGCCGTCGATATGCCACTTCACTTAGTGAGAAGCCTGCCTTTTGCGGGGCGCAGTGGGCATGGGAGGGGTGCTGTTAGGAGTCACTGTGAGTGCTGTGGGGCGTTCTCGGGCATGGGGGGATACTTACGCACGGATGAGTGTGAGTTGGTGCACACGGGGGCTGAAGGAGCAGGAAGATGTGTGAGGGGTGTGCACGGGCGCTGTGCTCCCATACAATTCCGGTCAGCTGGGTCCTGCATTGTTTCTGCTTCCACTCCTCCCCAGGTGTTTGTCACGGATGAAATCACACATATGCAAACACGAAATCCAAGCTGAGCTCAACTGTCCCTAACTGTTAGATTGTATTGGGGCACACTGGTGTTTCCAAAACAAGTATCAAGGCAGGACTGTCTCTGTGATCTTCTTTGACTCTGCACCACCCCTTGTATAGGGGAGAAAACAGGGTCGGAGAAGTCCTCTTGCGGGCCCAGCCACACACATAAGAACAGACTCAAGAAAGAGATCGAAGCCTCTGTTCCTCAGCTGTTGCGTTTCTTCTTCCCACTCCTGCCTCCTTGGATGCACAGAGAGGGTGAGTAATCCTAGGACTGTGGAGCTATACATGGTGCTGGGCCCATCGGCAAAGCCAGAGTTCTCCCCGCTTAGCCAGGAGGAGCCTGGCAGAAGGAATCTCAAAAGTATCAAAACATTCTGGTAACCCAGTTGCCGCTATGCTTCCTGGGGAGAAGAAGAGCCTGAGGGTCAGAGAGATGACCGTCCTTGCCTTAAGGTACACAGGAGCCTGGAGCTGAGTAGGAGATTCTGTACAGGCATCCTGACTTCATGCCAGTAGACTTCCTGTTTGGGAGGAGTCTGTGAGTTTGTCTGCCTGCCACTCCACCCCGTATCCGCAGGACCCCTGGCTCCACTCCCCTCTGAAGTCACTTGGCCCTTAAATTCCCTCCAAAGGGCAGTGTCCCCAGCAGCACATTGCTTTGCACTGCCTGTCCCAATTAGGAGCAAAGGCCTCGAGGTGAGGTCTGAGCCTGTGCCTCCAGGCTGGGAGGCAGGCTTCCCTGGCCGCCTTTCCCATCAGAGGCAGCTGTCCCTTCTGCTTGCCGGTGTCACAGCTCAATTGACTCTGGTTTGAGAGCATTGTCTTTATTACCTTTAACAGTCCCGCAGCCACTGATTGCCTGTGCTGATGGCTAATTTAATTTCTGTCAATACAGCACTGAGTGGCTTTAAAAGAACCATTATCCACAAGGGCAGTGCTTGCGGGAGAATGTTAGTGGCTTCGCCAAACACAGCGCTGGCTTTCATATCGAGGTCACAGCGTGTTCGAAGCTGCAGGGACCTCAGCGGTGTCTAGCCCATCCTCTCAATTTGCAGATGGGACAGCTGAGACCCTGACTGGGTTCGGACTCTGCCCAAGGTCTCCCAGGAAGGGACCACTTCTCTCGTTGCAGTGGTATGAACTGCCCCGTCTGTCCTCCACTCGGCACCCAGAAGGACCTAGGAAAAAAGGCTAGTTGGAGGCTCTGGCTTTCCTGTTTAAAAGTTTCCGATAACATCGTGTTCTCTGAGGGACACTGTCTGGCCTCCCAGGGTGGTCCCTGTTTGCCTGTCCACCCCGGTGGCGCCCCTCCTCTGGAGTCCCCTTACGTCCCTGGCCCAAGGAAATGAACGGGCTTCTCTGTGCTCACTGCCTGCTGGCCCTCTGAACCTCTGCACCTGCCTCTCCTACGGGTAAAGTCCCTTCTGACCTTGCTGACCCGAACAGTTTCTCTTCATTTGTGAGAACACAGCTCACCTTCTCTGGGAAGCTTCCTACTTATTTTATTCAGTTAGTCAATCATCGTTTATCTGTGGAAGAGTTACCCGCCGTCAGACACAGATTAGTGCTGGGGCAGAAAGGGTGAGCAAAGCCACATGCGGTCCCTGCCCTCACAGAGGCTGACAGCCAAGAGGGGACACATGGTAATGAAGCACCACGCTGACTGTGGGAAGACCCCCAAAGAGGAAAAACTGATCCAAGAGAGGCTATCTTGGGGGAACAGATCTGGCTGGCAGAGTTGGGGACGCCCTGCTTTTCTTCTTCCTTGACTACTGGTACCCCTGCCTCTGTCATTCTGTGCTCATAATTCTGCTCACAGGTGAGCTCCGTGAGGTCCAGTCCAGAACTCAGGGCTCCAAATATGTTTATGGGATTTGTGGAACTTTCTCTTTTCTTTATTAAAACACTATCCAAAACCATAGGGCAACATTAAATGCCTAGAGTAATGGGGACTTGTATATTATAACAGCTGAAAAATATTTTCCAAATGATGATATCATTCACTGGAAATTGTCAAGGCTAGTCATCTATCATTGACACATCTACCCATCCTTCTGTTTATCCATTCATTCATTCACCCATCCATCTGCCTATACATTCATTTACTTCATCATCCAGCCAGCCAGCCAGCCAGCCAGCCAGCCAGTCAGTCATCCCCTAACCATCTACTGAATAAGCACTTACTGGTCCCTAGTGCACACCAACCCTGTGATAGATGCTAGGGAATGTAAGGGGAATCATACCTCGCTTCTTACTGGGTAATTCTTATCTTCCAAAACTCCTTTAGATCAATCCTTCCAAGAATCTCTGTTCCTTCTGGGGTAAAGTGAGGTGTCTCACTCTTTTGATCATCTCCCCCAAAACCCCATTTCTCATACTCTCTGCTAATGTTGATCATTTATTTTTTTTTCTCATTTTATTTATTTTTTCAGCGTAACAGTATTCATTCTTTTTGCACAACACCCAGTGCTCCATGCAAAACGTGCCCTCCCCATTACCCACCACCTGTTCCCACAACCTCCCACCCCTGACCCTTCAAAACCCTCAGGTTGCCCCAACCTCCCACCCCTGACCCTTCAAAACCCTCAGGTTGTTTTTCAGAGTCCATAGTCTCTTATGGTTCGCTTCCCCTCCCCAATGTCCATAGCCCGCTCCCCCTCCCCCAATCCCACCTCCCCGCAGCAACCCCCAGTTTGTTTTGTGAGATTAAGAGTCATTTATGGTTTGTCTCCCTCCCAATCCCATCTTGTTTCATTTATTCTTCTCCTATCTCCTACCCCCCCATGTTGCTTCTCCATGTCCTCATATCAGGGAGATCATATGATAGTTGTCTTTCTCCGATTGACTTATTTCACTAAGCATGATACGCTCTAGTTCCATCCACGTCGTCGCAAATGGCAAGATTTCATTTCTTTTGATGGCTGCATAGTATTCCATTGTGTATATATACCACATCTTCTTTATCCATTCATCTGTTGATGGACATCTAGGTTCTTTCCATAGTCTGGCTATTGTAGACATTGCTGCTATAAACATTCGGGTACACGTGCCCCTTCGGATCACTATGTTTGTATCTTTAGGGTAAATACCCAATAGTGCAATTGCTGGGTCATAGGGTAGTTCTATTTTCAACATTTTGAGGAACCTCCATGCTGTTTTCCAGAGTGGTTGCACCAGCTTGCATTCCCACCAACAGTGGAGGAGGGTTCCCCTTTCTCCACATCCTCTCCAGCATCTGTCATTTCCTGACTTGTTCATTTTAGCCATTCTGACTGGTGTGAGGTGATATCTCATTGTGGTTTTGATTTGTATTTCCCTGATGGCGAGTGACGTGGAGCACTTTTTCATGTGTCTGTTGGCCATCTGGATGTCTTCTTTGCAGAAATGTCTGTTCATGTCCTCTGCCCATTTCTTGATTGGATTGTTTGTTCTTTGGGTGTTGAGTTTGCTAAGTTCCTTATAGATTTTGGATACTAGCCCTTTATCTGATATGTCGTTTGCAAATATCTTCTCCCATTCTGTCAGTTGTCTTTTGGTTTTGTTAACTGTTTCCTTTGCTGTGCAAAAGCTTTTGATCTTGATGAAATCCCAACAGTTCATTTTTGCCCTTGCTTCCCTTGCCTTTGCCGTTGTTCCTAGGAAGATGTTGCTACGGCTGAGGTCGAAGAGGTTGCTGCCTGCATTCTCCTCAAGGATTTTGATGGATTCCTTTCTCACATTGAGGTCCTTCATCCATTTGGAGTCTATTTTTGTGTGTGGTGTAAGGAAGTGGTCCAATTTCATTTTTCTGCATGTGGCTGTCCAATTTTCCCAGCACCATTTATTGAAGAGGCTGTCTTTTTTCCATTGGACATTCTTTCCTGCTTTGTCGAAGATTAGTTGACCATAGAGTTGAGGGTCGATTTCTGGGCTCTCTATTCTGTTCCACTGATCTATGTGTCTGTTTTTGTGCCAGTACCATGCTGTCTTGATGATGACAGCTTTGTAATAGAGCTTGAAGTCCGGAATTGTAATGCCACCAACTTTGGCTTTGTTCTTCAATATTCCTTTGGCTATTCGAGGTCTTTTCTGGTTCCATATAAATTTTAGGATTATTTGTTCCATTTCTTTGAAAAAAATGGATGGTATTTTGATAGGGATTGCATTAAATGTGTAGATTGCTTTAGGTAGCATAGACATTTTCACAATATTTATTCTTCCAATCCAGGAGCATGGAACATTTTTCCATGTTTTTGTGTCTTCCTCAATTTCTTTCATGAGTACTTTATAATTTTCTGTGTATAGATTCTTAGTCTCTTTGGTTAGGTTTATTCCTAGGTATCTTATAGTTTTGGGTACAATTGTAAATGGGATTGACTCTTTAATTTCTCTTTCTTCAGTCTTGTTGTTGGTGTACAGAAATGCAACTGATTTCTGTGCATTGATTTTATATCCTGACACTTTACTGAATTCCTGAACAAGTTCTAGCAGTTTTGGAGTGGAGTCTTTTGGGTTTTCCACATATAGTATCATATCATCTGCGAAGAGTGATAGTTTGACTTCTTCTTTACCAATTTGGATGCCTTTAATTTCTTTTTGTTGTCTGATTGCTGAGGCTAGGACTTCTAGTACTATGTTGAATAGCAGTGGTGATAATGGACATCCCTGCCGTGTTCCTGACCTTAGCGGAAAAGCTTTCAGTTTTTCTCCATTGAGAATGATATTTGCGGTGGGTTTTTCATAGATGGCTTTGATAATATTGAGGTATGTGCCCTCTATCCCTACACTTTGAAGAGTTTTGATCAGGAAGGGATGCTGTACTTTGTCAAATGCTTTTTCAGCATCTATGGAGAGTATCATATGGTTCTTGTTCTTTCTTTTATTAATGTGTTCTATCACATTGATTGATTTGCGGATGTTGAACCAACCCTGCAGCCCTGGAATAAATCCCACTTGATCGTGGTGAATAATCCTTTTAATGTACTGTTGAATCCTATTGGCTAGTATTTTGGCGAGAATTTTTGCATCTGTGTTCATCAAGGATATTGGTCTGTAGTTCTCTTTTTTGGTGGGATCCTTGTCTGGTTTTGGGATCAAGGTGATGCTGGCCTCATAAAATGAGTTTGGAAGTTTTCCTTCCATTTCTATTTTTTGGAACAGTTTCAGGAGAATAGGAATGAGTTCTTCTTTAAATGTTTGGTAGAATTCCCCTGGGAAGCCGTCTGGCCCTGGGCTTTTGTTTGTTTGGAGATTTTTGATGACTGTTTCAATCTCCTTACTGGTTATGGGCCTGTTCAGGTTTTCTATTTCTTCCTGGTTCAGTTGTGGTAGTTTATATGTCTCTAGGAATGCATCCATTTCTTCCAGATTGTCCAATTTGTTGGCGTAAAGTTGCTCATAGTATGTTCTTATAATTGTCTGTATTTCTTTGGTGTTAGTTGTGATCTCTCCTCTTTCATTCATGATTTTATTGATTTGGGTCCTTTCTCTTTTCTTTTTGATGAGTCTGGCCAGGGGTTTATCAATCTTATTGATTCTTTCAAAGAACCAGCTCCTAGTTTCATTGATTTTTTCTATTGTTTTTTTTTGTTTCTATTTCATTGATTTCTGCTCTGATCTTTATGATTTCTCTTCTCCTGCTGGGTTTAGGGTTTCTTTCTTGTTCTTTCTCCAGCTCCTTTACATGTAGGGTTAGGTTGTGTACTTGAGACCTTTCTTGTTTCTTGAGAAAGGCTTGTACCGCTATATATTTTCCTCTCAGGACTGCCTTTGCTGTGTCCCACAGATTTTGAACTGTTGTGTTTTCATTATCATTTGTTTCCATGAATTTTTTCAATTCTTCTTTAATTTCCTGGTTGACCCATTCATTCTTTAGAAGGATGCTGTTTAGTCTCCATGTATTTGGGTTCTTTCCAGCTTTCCTCTTGTGATTGAGTTCTAGCTTCAGAGCATTGTGTTCTGAAAATATGCAGGGAATGATCCTAATCTTTTGATACCGGTTGAGACCTGATTTGTGACCCAGGATGTGATCTATTCTGGAGAAGGTTCCATGTGCACTAGAGAAGAATGTGTATTCTGTTGCTTTGGGATGAAATGTTCTGAATATATCTGTGATGTCCATCTGGTCCAGTGTGTCATTTAAGGCCTTTATTTCCTTGTTGATCTTTTGCTTGGATGATCTGTCCATTTCAGTGAGGGGAGTGTTCAAGTCCCCTACTATTATTGTATTATTATTGATGTGTTTCTTTGATTTTGTTATTAATTGGTTGATATAGTTGGCTGCTCCCACGTTAGGGGCATAGATATTTAAAATGGTTAGATCTTCTTGTTGGACAGACCCTTTGAGTAGGATATAGTGTCCTTCCTCATCTCTTATTATAGTCTTTGGCTTAAAATCTAATTGATCTGATATAAGGATTGCCACTCCAGCTTTCTTCTGATGCCCATTAGCATGGTAAATTGTTTTCCACCCCCTCACTTTAAATCTGGAGGTGTCTTCGCGTCTAAAATGAGTTTCTTGTAGGCAACATACTGATGGGTTTTGTTTTTTTATCCATTCTGATACCCTGTGTCTTTTGATTGGGGCATTTAGCCCATTAACATTCAGGGTAACTATTGAGAGATATGAATTTAGTGCCATTATTAGCCTGTAAGGTGACTGTTACTGTATATTGTCTCTGTACCTTTCTGATCTACTACTTTTAGGCTCTCTCTTTGCTTAGAGGACCCCTTTCAATATTTCCTGTAGAGCTGGTTTGGTGTTTGCAAATTCTTTCAGTTTTTGTTTGTCCTGGAAGCTTTTTATCTCTCCTTCTATTTTCAATGATAGCCTAGCTGGATAGAGTATTCTTGGCTGCATGTTTTTCTCGTTGAGTGCTCTGAATATATCATGCCAGCTCTTTCTGGCCTGCCAGGTCTCTGTGGATAAGTCTGCCGCCAATCTAATATTTTTACCATTGTATGTTACAGACTTCTTTTCTCGGGCTGCTTTCAGGATTTTCTCTTTGTCACTAAGACTTGTAAATTTTACTATTAGGTGACGGGGTGTGGACCTATTCTTGTTGACTTTGAGGGGGGTTCTCTGCATCTCCTGGATTTTGATGCTTGTTCCCTTTGCCATATTAGGGAAATTCTCTCCAATGATTCTCTCCAATAGACCTTCTGCTCCCCTCTCTGTTTCTTCTTCTTCTGGAATCCCAATTATTCTAATGTTGTTTCGTCTTATGGTGTCACTTATCTCTCGAATTTTCCCCTCATGGTCCAGTAGCTGTTTGTCCCTCTTTTGCTCGGCTTCCTTATTCTCTGTCATTTGGTCTTCTATATCACTAATTCTTTCTTCTGCCTCATTTATCCTAGCAGTGAGAGCCTCCATTTTTGATTGCACCCCATTAATAGCTTTTTTGATTTCAACTTGGTTAGATTTTAGTTCTTTAATTTCTCCAGAAAGGGCTTTAATATCTCCAGAGAGGGTTTCTCTAATATCTTCCATGCCTTTTTCGAGCCCGGCTAGAATGTTCAGAATCGTCATTCTGAACTCTTGATCTGACATATTACCCATGTCTGTGTTGATTAGGTCCCTAGCCTTCGGTACTGTCTCTTGTTCTTTTGTTTGTGGTGATTTTTTCCGCCTTGTCATTTTGTCCAGATAAGAGGATATGAAGGAGCAAATAAACTACTAAAAGGGTGGCAAAGACCCCGGAAAAATGCGCTGTAACCAAATGAGAAGAGACCCCAAATTGTGGGGGGGAGAAAGGGGATAAAACAGCTTCTGAAAAAAAAAGAAAAAAAAGAAAAAAAAAAAAAGAAAGAAAAAAATTAAAAAAATAAAACAAATTAAAAAATACAAAAAAGAAAGAAAAAATATATATATTTAGATGAACTAGTCAAAAAATGTTAAAAAAGAAAAGGGTAAAAGTTTTAAAAAATTTAGCAGAAGAAGAAAAAAGAAAAAAGAAAAAAAAATTGAAAAAAGAAAAAAAAAATTGAAAAAAGAAAAAAAAATTGAAGTAGCCGCAAGACTAAAGAATCATGGGGAGAAAGCCATGAGTTCTGTGCTTTGCTTTCTCCTCCTCTGGAATTGCTCTGCTGTCTTAGGAATTGAATCTGCTTTCTCCTTGATAGATGAACTTCGTCCTGGCTGGATATTTTGTTGATCTTCTGGGGGAGGGGCCTGTTGTAGTGACTCTCAAGTGTCTTTGCCCGAGGCGGGATTGCACCGCCCTTACCGGCGGCCGGACTAAGTAATCGGCTCGGGTTCGCTTTTGGGAGCTTCTGTTCCCTGAACGCTTTCCGTAGAGTTCCGGAGGACGGGAATGAAAATGGCGGCCTCCCAGTCTCCGGCCCGGAGGAGCCAAGAGCCTGGGGCCCCACTCCTCAGTGCGCCCCCAGAGGACAGCACCCAATCACTCCCGTATCCCCAGCCTCTAGCCGCGCTCGGAGCTCACCCAGCCCGCGACCAGCTCAAGGTAACCCCGAGCTGAGAGTTCAGTCCTCGGCTCTGTCTCTGCAGCCGGCTTCTCCGTTCTAATACCTGCGAGCTCTCCGACACTCCGACACCCCCGATCCTTCTGTGACCCTGCGGGGCCTGGGGCCACGCTGGCCCCGCGTGGGCTTCACCCCGGTTTAGCCCCTGGAGCAATGTCCCTCAGTGGAACAGACTTTTAAAAGTCCTGATTTTGTGCTCCGTTCCTCCGCCGCTTGCCGGGAGCCGGCCCCTCCCCCCGCGGTCTATCTTCCCGTCGTTTTAGATTCACTTCTCCGCCAGTCCTACCTTTCAGAAAGTGGTTGATTTTCTGTTTCTAGAGTTGCTGTTCTTCTTCTCTTCGCTCTCCCGTTGGATTTGTAGGTGTTTGCAATGTTTAGATAAGCTATCGAGCTGATCTCCTGCTACCTGATGTAGTCTCAGGCTGCTACTTCTCCGCCATCTTGACTCCTCCCCCTCTGCTAATGTTGATCATGATATTTAGTGCAGGATCATATATGCTTGAATACGCTTGTGTCTTACATGAAACTGGGAGCTCCTCCGTCTTATTATCATTACTTCCTTAAAGTAAGGGCTTCATCTGTATTTGTGAATGATGCATGGATGAGAAAAAGATTAATGTGAGGAAATCAACACAGTCTTTCCCTTTAATGGGTGAGTTAAACAGGTAGAAGCCAACACCTGCACAAGAAATAACAGTGATGAAGCTACATTAGAAATGGACACAGACTTTAATCCCTGAGGTTCAAGGAGGGATGGGCATTCCAGGCCCAGAGAACAGCAAGGACAAGGTCTGGGCACAGAAAACACACGTTTGAAAGAAAGAGGCAATGTTGCCCATGTGAACCCAGCTCCAGGTATAGGAGAAGGGGCAGAGAGACAACACTTCAGAACTTAGATAGACTTCCCCATACAATTCAAAGGCATTTTCTTTCTTTTTTTCTTTCTTTTTTTAAGATCTTATTTATTTGTTTGGCAGACAGAGATCACAAGTAGGCAGAGAGGCAGGCGGGGGTGGGGGGCTGGGGAGGCAGGCTGCCCGCTGAGCAGAGAGCCCGATACGGAGCTCGATCCCAGGATCCTGGGATCATGACTTGAGCCAAAGGCAGAGAGGCTTAACCCACTGAGCCACCCAGGTGTCCCAGCATTTCCCTTTTAAATAGTCAACTGGCACCCTTCCCATGAAATCTAGACCTGACCCCAATTAAGTAAGTGATAAAGTGGGATTGTCCTGAGTTATCTTCTATATTATGAAGATAATATAGATATGGAAGATAACATAGAAGGAAGCCGACAAATGTAAACAATGAGGTTATTTTGACAGACCACAGACTTGAAAGTCGGGATTATGAATCCATTTTACACCAGCCCCAGCTCTCCCTAGGAGAGGAAAATCCCAACCCTTATAAGTAGTTGTAAATGGTAACAGGTTGTTTGCTGTTTCAGCAACCCGCCTTGCACACTTAGGATACTTTTTAACTAAATGCACTCTGAGCCTCCTAAGAGGAGAAGTGAGAAATTTTGTTTCTATTTTGAATCTTAACAATATTTAACATCTAAGATTTCATAGTTGCTAAAAGGAATTATGAAATGAATGGGCTTCTCTGTTCGTAATTAAATTACGTACATAACATACGGTTATGTAGGATACTGCAGTGATGGTGTCTCCCTGTTCCATAGCAGATTCTTTCAGTAAGGCTGTCGTCAGACCCACATGCTGGATCCATCTCACTCTAGTCCATGTGGATACAGAGGAGGGGGCAATCCAAGAGAGAGTCAAGAAGGAACTGGGGGGCATTGGGTTGTGGTTGGAGTACCACATGTGAAGGAGCTTCCAAGGCACCAAAAAGAGGTATTTTGAAGTTTTGTGACACAAACATCCCTTCCCAACATTTCCTCACGACACAAATGCAGTTCCAGGACAAGTTCAGAAGGCCAACCTACATGGAAGTTCTTGGTGCTTCCACCGGGTAGGAGGGACCCTGCAACGCTGGTATGTGCTCAGACAATGGGGTGGTTGAAACGGAAACCCTGGTTTCAGGAAGGATGGTTGCTTTGGTTCAAAACATGCTGAGTCTGTCCTTGATGTTCTAGACAAGACTGGATGTCCCACAAGATAGACGAGGGCATTTCTGGGAGTCAGTCATAAATGAAAGGTGGGTCTGGAGTGCAGGTGAGGAGTGGTTGGTGGAGAGAGAGATTTGAGGGTATCTGGCTTTAAGGTCCCCTTCATAGGTACAGGATGTTAGGACTTAGACACACCTTTCTGGGGGATACAGTTTAACCCACTAACATGCTGCCTCCTTGATCTCTGGGAAGACACACTGTTTCCCCAGCCCTAGGGGATCAGTCTTGGTTGGTTCATCATGATAACAATGACAGTCCCATTTGCACTTGCTACACACGTACTCTCTTTTCAGTTTCTCTTACCCATGGAGGTGAGCAGAGCAGCCAAGAGACATCAAAGGTATTCTGCCGGGGCTGCTGGGAGTCATAGAAGCAACATGGTTTTGGTCCCTAGACCTCATCTCTTCTCTGGACGCTGTGAGGACACACACCTCAGGCGGAAGCTGTCCTTCAAGCATGAGGAGGAAAGTCAGCCCACTAAGGGCCCAAGATGGCATCACTGATCAGCAAAGCGATGCCAGCTTCTGGTCACCTCCAGACCTGCCTGACTCTTCATTAATGTTACTGTTCTTTGGATGTTCTTCTACTTATGAGTGAGTGCGCCTCAACTGAAACACAATCCAGACCTAAGGGCAAATGGTGAAAGAAGAGGCAGCAAAATTAGCAAAGAACATGCCCCCCAAGAAACAGGAGAAGGTGACATCCCAGAAGCCAAGGAGAGAGAAACCTTGGAGGAGGATGTCCAGGGTTGGGAGGCCAAGTGAAATGACTAAGAAAGGTGAGCAAGCCTGGGCTGACGATGGAGGTGAGGGCCTGATGCCTCACTTACCCGAGGCCCCTGGGAGCTGCCAGCCAGACTCTTGGAAGACCACCCATGGGCTGAAGGGAATGACGTCTGTGGTTCAAGAAGAATGAAGGAGTAAGAGCAGGCATGAAGAGGAGGAAATGGACCCCTTTCTCAGAGGGGGAGGAGGAGGCAGGGAACACTGCAGAATGAGAAGCAAAATCATCAAGGAGTCTGTTGAAAGGGCGACAGATGAGAGGGGAAAGCATGGGTTGGAGGGGAGGAGATTGAGAGGACTCAGGAGGCTGGGATAGTGCAGGACAGCGGCTATCTAGGGGAACAAGGAAGCTGGCCAAGGGAGCCGGGCTGGGTGGCTGGAGTGAATCAGGTGCTTCTCTGTGCTCCACATTCCCAACAGGCAGGTGGCAAGAGGAATCTTCTGCCCTCTTCGTACCTACTTCTTGTCAGCACCTGGCGATGTTTACATACTCTGCATAAAGAAAGAGAAATCACCTAGCTGTTCATCTCTGTTATGACATGTACGTTCATGGAGGCAGAAGGGAGGAAAACTCACCAGTGACAGAGAAACTGGAGAAATAACCTGTCTTTCCTCATCAGGGAAGAAGGATGTCATAACAGAGAATCAGCTGTGGCCTTACGTCCGGGCCTGCAAACCTGCCATCGAGCAAAGCAGAAACTTCTCTGGCTGACTGTTATGGAAAATAAAAGTGCTCGTAGTGTGAATTCTGCTGTCAATGTGGTAATATACGGTGCATGTTTGTAAGGAAGTAAATATCACCCAAAAAAAATCTCCTGGTTGATTATATATTGGCAGTGTCTCTGGCTTGGGTGAGCTACGGATGCCTTTTATTTATGTCCGTGTACACGTGTGCATATATGTTTAATATTTTAGCGCCCAGGAGGGACCTGCCATCTCGAGATAACAATCCGGGTTTTCATTGCCAAGTGAGGTAACCGGAGAAACCACAGTGACCTGTGCTTTTATGACAATGGTTTCTACCTATTTCCCCTTCACCCAGAAGAGGACCCACATCCAACAAATCATGCTGCAGGCAGGAGGTGGGCACCAGCATGGCAGGAGAGAAAATCTACAGCCAGTCCGGTTCCCAGAAAAGTAATTTTCCATGTCATACATCAGCTCTTCTTCATCCTTCATTGGGAAACACCTTGCAAAGAAAAGATGAGACAGTGACCTTGAAGGAGGAATATTAGCATGTGGCTGAGGAGGAAGGAGGGAAATGCTGGTTCCCACATCTCCACGTCCCTGTTTGGTGTTGACGACTTCAGACAACAGCATCACCCCCAGGTCCCTTAGAAGGCCCGCAAACTACCAGTCCACCTTCCTCGACCCTCGGTGAGATCTCTCCTGGCTTCTTGAAATGACATTTATCTAGTGAGACAAAGTCCCTGCTGACCCTGAAGTTGAGGTCTGTGCCAGATGTTCAGGCAGTTTGAGTTTCATCCATCAAACATGAATTCCAAAATATTCAAAATATTTCTTAGAACATTCCTGCATGAATGTTGATGGGGAAACAGGTGGGAATCAGTGGCAGCTCACTTATCCTGGGTGAGGTCCGGATGGGAAGCAGTCACATTAGCAGAAGAGGGGAACACCCATATGGTATCTTGGAGAGACGCCCAACAGTTGGAAAAGCAGGTTCCACACAACTTAGGCAAACAGAGTTGGAGGTGAAGTCCATGTTCCAAAGGGATGCAGGTGGGAGGACAGAGCTGAGAGAGGCAGGTCAAAGCCAGAGGACTAGAGAACAACTCAATTAATTACAGAGACAGAGACAGGGACAAGGTGGCAATGATTTTGGCCTGAGCCACGGTGTACTTCATGTCATCTTATAGGTGTTATAACTTCACCAGTGAAGAAAATTCAACCCAAAACAATGGAAGAATCGAATCGGATCTAGAATCTACTCTCACAAAATGAGGCTATATTCTCAACCAAATTCTTATAATTATTATATATAACTTGACTGTTTCTGGAAAGAGTTTTAATTAGTTCATTTTGAAAGATGCAGCTACAAGAGAATCAGAAAAGAAGTCAGTAATAAAGGACAGAGAATTGCACTCAAAATCCAGGACAGGTATGGTTATGGTGGTGATGCACTGAATTTAATTAAGTGGGAGTTTCCTGGCAATCAAAGTGAAAAGGGAAACGGGGTAGGTCACAAAAATCTCATGGTCTGACGAAAGTTTCAACACAGCAGTCAACAGCTGAGAAAAAAAATGTACCCAGCACTAACGTTCAAGGGGAATTGATAGTGGGACTTTTTATGCAGTAAGCCCTCCAGTGAATATTGTCTTTAATAAAACCTTTACAGTATATGCAGAAAAATAAGTTTTCACCCAAATTTTATAGGACCCTGTATTAGCTTGGATGGAAATACAGCTCTTGAAGAGTCACAGGTCACACAGCCCTGGGCTCTGGGTTAGGTGTACCATACGATGTACACCTGTTTTCCAACCACATTGAATTGAGGTTGCCTGAATATTTGCCCAATTTCCCTCCCCAAATTTCAAGGAGAAAGTTGCCTTGAGGAGAGCATTTGTTTTTTTACTTGTGTTTGTACCCCAGTGCCCCACAGCGCCGGGCACACAGTAGGCATTTTATAACAGTGTTGGACACAGGATGGAATTTAACTCCTTAACAGGACTCAGGGTGGTGTATCTCCCAGCCCACACAAAGAGGTAATCTATGTGTCCTGCTGCCCAGATCCCCAGCATGATCCCATTTCTGGGCTTTCTGGAAAAATAATCATTCAGCCTTTTCTTCATCCCTGTGAATGCTTCCATGTCCTTCCAGCATGCTGCCCTTTTGTTATGTAAGCCAGCGTCAACTTGTGTGGCTCTAACAGGTTGCATGACCACAACAGTGTTAATGCTTGCACCAGAGACCCTCTCCTTGGCTCCCTTCACAACCCTCACTGGCCTTCAGGCTCATCTCAAAACCAGTTTACAGACGACTTCCTATTGACCACAGCCCATTATCTCCAAATAGATGAACTCCCTCTCACGCCACTGAGCCACACGCCAACCTGTGTATATGCAGCATAAGCCAATCATAGTGTGACCTCTGTGATATCAGCTATTGCTATGTTGATTGACCTCTCCAATCGCAGGGCACGTGCAGGTGCATGGTAGGTACGCGGTATTGGCTGAAAAAATACATTGAGATCATTTGGTTATGGTTCCTAAATGTGGAACCACAATGCACTGTCTGACAAAACCAGCTGTGACATCACTTTCTAGAACCATCT
Organism: Meles meles; assembly: GCF_922984935.1. Lineage (NCBI taxonomy): Eukaryota > Metazoa > Chordata > Mammalia > Carnivora > Mustelidae > Meles > Meles meles. The sequence continues at coordinate 144,111,125 of NC_060071.1, read as the reverse complement.
GTGCGGCCCTTGACATATCATCTACCCACCCTGAGCTTCCTTTGTTTTATCTGAGAAAAAAAAGTTATGCCCTTTGTTCCTTAAGGTCTCTGTAATCTTGAAAAGCATCTTCCTGGATCAATTCATGGCATTTCATACTTTGACCCCTGCCCCACTGTAAGCCAAGGGACCATAGAAAACCACCTTCCCAACACTGGCCCTTCACATTATGCCCCCTTGATCTGCTTAAGTGTCCAATATATTGTCTTAAGATGTGTTTTATTACTGAAAAATACTTGCACTATGGTCATGTTTTTATAATATATGACTCCAAGTAATCCCTTGAATTGGAGATCAAACTGAGTTTGATCAATAATTACATAAATGTCACGAACATTTTTATTTTCTTTAAGGTTTTAGTTGATTGTTCTTTCATTAATCATAAGAAGCTGAAATGATTTCATGTCAAACCCACATGGCTTTGCAAGAGGAAGATAGAAGGTCATACTCAGAACTCCAGGCTGATTCACAGGCTGCATTTCCAGTCCGATACCAACTCCAAACTTTCTGCTGGGTGTGCCTTTTCAATGCTCATAAAGCCAGAGTATGTAAATCACTCGAATTCCCTTTTCTAAATAAAATTTCCACGTTAAGGTCATGTTTTCAAACAGGACTTCAACCTCCGTAGATTAACCATGGCTAGAACTGGAGCCAAGATCTCTAAAGAAACTTGAGCCAAATCATAATGTGTGCTGAATTTTTATAGTCACATAAATGTGTATAATAAGCAAAATAAAAACAGAATTTGTTTAAAGAGATTGCGTATTGGGCTCTTTCTGATCTCCTCCCTGTAGCAAAATCCAGACAGGGTCAGGGATACCTTCTTCTCTGGTGATAGGATCATCTAAATCATCTTGAGTTGGGACAGGAAATATGTGTACGAATTCCCTTAGAAGGGCTCTGGGCACACCCTCAGAGCAGGGAAAGGGGGTCTGAGGCCTAAAGTTGTGACCATTAAGAGCTGTCCTCTCAGACCTCAAGGAATCCAACACACCATATTCCTTTCTGCTCACCCAGTGCCCTCTTGGAGAGGCAGAGCCTGGCCCCACCTCTCTTGAAGTAGAAAGAGCATTGGATTTGGAATGGAAAGGTCTGTGTTTGGATCAGTATCCACCACTAGAAAGTCCTGAGATTCGAAGCAAGTCCTTTTAAATTCTCTGGACTTGCGTCCATTTATCTGTTAAAGGAGTTCATTCTTCTACTGTATAGTGTCCCCCTCCCAGTCTTGCTGTGGGAATCCAAGTGAAGGTTAACACTCTTTGCCTGGCTAATTTTCCAAGTCTTTAGTCTCAGCTTCCTTTGAGGAGCTTTCCATGCCCTGCCCTCAAGCCCCCAAACCAGGTTGACACCCCTCCTCTGGGCCTGGAAATCACCTTTGAGCTCTGCCATCTAGAATATGAATATCCTGTTACCTATGGCTGTTTATGGACACGTCCTTCCTTTTTAGATTATAATCTCCGTGGAGACAGGGACTCTCGCCACTGTCTTGTGCATTCACTGCATTCCAGAGTGCATTGTGGAAAAATAGTCAAAGGAAATATTGCCAAAAGATCTTCTCTCCTCCCTTTTCTGCCTGCCCCAGCTTCCATGACCTTCCCTGGTAGCAAAGGTACTACTGAAGTGGGTTTGGCACTCCCCAAACACCATTTTACTGGTGGTGTTTCTAAATGATATTATGTGTCACCTGATGGATAGAGACAACAGTAACTGCTCCACTTCCTGCAGGCTCCTGGGCTGACACCTTCGTCCTTGCTTCCTGTGTGTCCAGGGAGCCTGGCCTGAGAGCAGAATTGCTGGCCGAAGCATCCCGGGGACTGAGGTATAGAGACTGAGGGGTAGAGAGCTCTCCGTCCATGTGGACAAGCACAGAGTGTGGATGTGAAGTGAGGACACTGGGGTTCTAGCCCTGGGACTGCTAGACTCACTGCCTCTCCCCAGGCCTCTATTTTCTCACCTGTGTAATGGTCCTGTGTTATATCAGTGTTCTTCACACTTATTGTTGCCTTGTTTTTGGCCAAAAAACAAAAAACAAAAAACATTGCTCAGAATGTAGCCCACTACAGCAGGTCACTCTGCTTAAAGCAAGAGGGTGGACCCTGAAGCTGCCCCAGTTCCCCTCTTTATCCTGGGGTCCCTGATGGGCTCCACAGACTTTCTAAGCTTCTTTGGAACACGGTTTGAAGACCACAGTGCCAGGAGATAGGAGGTTCCACTGGCTAGCAGCCTCTCAGCCATGATTTTTTATGAACCATGACTAAGGTGACCAACTGTTTCAACATGCCCGGGACTGAAGAAGTTCTCAGACATGAGGGTTTGGGTGTTAAAACAAGGGAAATCACGTACCAGTTGGGCTGAGCAGGACACTCTGCCTGTGGACAAACCAACCCATGCAGTCTGGGGCCAGGGAAATCTGGGCTGCACAGTCAGCAGGGCAGGCTGGGGCACAGTGCATTTAGAGCCAAGGCCACACCAGACATAACCGTACTCTTATACCTAGTGCTACAATGTGAGATCACGCTAGAATGATGGTTCGAAAAGTTAATTGAGTTTTCTTTTCCCTGTTCTCTTTGCGCTTTCTGCCAGCCCATCAGTGCCTGCCCTCAGCTCAAGAGAAGGATGGTGTATGGCAGAGAATCAAGGAAAACTTAGCACTTTGAATTTGCAAGCACCTGGGCTTTGGGGTTCAAAAAGTTGAAAGCTTGACTTATGCAATACTTTTCATAAACAATAGGTTTTTATAAAAAGATGAAGAGCTGCGTTCCTTTCTTATTGCTCCCATAATAAATTGCCACCAACGGCAAACAACACACATGTATTACTTTACAGTTGAGAAGTCAGAAGTCGAATCCAGGTTGCCCTGGGGTGGAGTCAGAGTTCCAGCAGCGCCAGGCTCCTTCTGCAGGATCTGGGAGGGACTCCATTTCCTGGCCTTGCCAGCTCCAGAGACCACCTGCTTTCCTTGGCCTCTTCTCTATCCCCAAGGTCAGCAGGCTAGCTTGTCTACCATAAGTGCCAAGCAACTGTGCCAACTTTAAGTTTGTTCCAGACTGGAGAAGGGAGAGGGGCAGCAGGTCACAAGGAAAGGAGAGCTCCATGGGGCCTAAACTGAGAGGACTCAGGGAAATAATGCAGACAGATTGAGCTGACTCCAGACCCCATCCAGCCTCGACTTGAAATCTCATCTTTTCCCAGTACCAAAGAGCTCCATGGGAGCCTCCTCTAGGTCCACAGATGGTCCAGTATCCAGCTCAGAGTACTCTACCCAATGTCAGTGACCAGGACCCTCAATGGCCACTCCTGCCACTGAACATCTTCCCATCAACTACAGCTAATATGGTGGCCATGGACCATTGGTGGCATAAACCAGTCTGTAGCCTGTGGCTCAGCTAGATCCCCGGTACAACCAACCCCATATGGACAATCTCTAAGCATGAAGGCTGAGGACGATTGAAATCTCCACTAAGAAGGAAGGTAGTGTGCTGGGGAAGGAAGGGAGGAAGGAGAGAGAATGGGAAGAGGGAAGGAATGGAAGAAGGAAGGGAAAAAAGAGGAAGGAAGGAAGGGAGAGAGGGAGAAAGGAAGGAAGAGAGGGAGGGACGGAGGGAGGGAGGGAGGGGGAAGAAGAAATCTGCTTCCCAACCAATACTTCTATTTGGATGGGCATTGAATTAAACCAGCTCAAAATCTCCAGACGATGATAAAACACTGTCATATTATAGCATCATTGAACTTAACTGAGAATCTTCCTAAGTTCAAAACATGAGATTTCCTTTTCTTTCCTTTCCTTTTTCCCCTGCTCTCTCTACCACCTTAAAACTGAGTCCTTGTTATGTGCCTTATGTCAAACATTACAATGGTAGGCCAAACAAAAAACAAACAAACAAACAAACAAACCCAAAATTAAAGCAAAAACAAACAAAAAAACCCACACAGGGAACCATGGTAGGGACATCAAAAGTTGTGTTAGAGAGACAACTTAAAATTTAACAAACTATGAACATTGACCAATCAATTATTAACTTTTAGTGAAAAGAAAACAGTCGGTAGAGATCACATGTGAGAACCCCATCCCGCGCTCAGCAAACCTTGGGGGAACAAGCCCTGTACAAGTTCAAGGTGCGACTCTCTTGTCTTATTTTCATGGAAAGAAAAATCTCGAATCAAAAGCATCTGTCCTTTCCCTTGTATATGTCAAAATGTAATTGGCAACGGTTGGGGTTTGTTGCCTTTATTGCTTTTAATAGCTGTATAGCCGCTGATTGCCCAAGCTGATGGTTAATTTAATTTCTGTCAATACAATATTGGGGCTGTCTGCGTATTCAGACCATGATTAACTGCTGCTGAGTCCATAACACTGGTGTTATTATTACTGCATTTAACTACCTCTCGGGAGAAGACAAATTAAATTATGTTGAAAATGCTGTTGATTATCATTACGAACTTATTTGTAGAGCACAATTACTGATCTGTTGTAAAATAAATCAAATTTTTTATCATCTTGGTATAAATTAACTTTACTGTAGGAGAATGGAGAGTGGAGCCTGAAAGAGTTTGGGCCTCCTTGTGCAAGCCAACGGAGAACTGCATTAAAATAATAATCACACGCGAACGTAATATTATATTTTAATAACGAGCTACTTCATGACTGAGAGTGCCTCGTAGATTATGGAATTCCAACAATAAAGCAGCAAGTTCAACGTGTGCCGTGCGCTGTTGACTCCAATGCAGGCTGAGATAGGGGATGAATTATTCCCGGGCTGTGACTCCAATTCAACCTGAAATCACCACTGGAGTAATTTAAGGAAGGCGACTCTAAGAACACAATTACATTAATAGCTTACATGTGATCATCACTTAGCTTTTGCCATTTCTTTACAATTTACTAGGTTCTGTTACCATAATGCAAGTAAGGCCAAACCTGGTCGCATGGGATCAATAAGCCATAGCCTGTCACCTTCGCAACGGCAAAGACCAAAGACCCCAGGCCTGCAGGCCACAGAGTCTCAGACTCGCCATCCCATAATTTACTGTACACGCAAGCCTGATCTCAAGCTGTCCACTAATGGCCAATGAAGGCAATAATATTGCATGCTCCTCTTGCTATTATTTTGAGCAATTTCTGCACCTTTAAATAACCACGTGCATCAAATGGTTGAGTAATCTAAGTAAGAATTATGTACCACTGGGGCCTTCATTTAAATACAAGTGGCTATGTGGCAAGGCAGGGTTACAGACTGGGAGACCAGCAGAGTTCAGTCCAAGCCCTTCCCTGCCACAGACAGGCCGATCTTGGGCAAGATGACCCATCTTGCTGGGCCTCAGTTTCCTCTTTTGTAAAATGGGGATGTTTGGGTTTTGTGACTTAGTTCAGCAAATTAATTTTTTTCTATGTTCTGCAAGAAATTAGCACCAACATAGGGCTTAACAAACATCCATATATTAACTCCCAGTTGTGCAGGTCAGAAGTGTAGGGATGAAAATAGAGACAGAATTATCACAGCACAACTATTAGGTTAGGAATTGTTAGCCTGGGAGAGCCTGCATGGCTCAGTGGGTTAAAGCCTCAGCTTTTGGCTCAGGTCATGATCCCAGGGTCCTGGGATCAAGACCCGCATCAGGCTCTCTGCTCAGGAGGGAGCTTGTTTCCCTCTCTCTCTCTGCCTGCCTCTTTGCCTACTTGTGATTTGTCTGTCAAAGAAATAAATAAAGAAAATCTTAAAAAAAAAAAAAAAAAGAATGGTTAGCCTGGGTTGTTCAATCGGTTAAGCACCCAACTCTTGGTTTTGGCTCAGGTCATGATCGCAGGGTCATGAGATTGAGCCCTGTGTCAGGCTCCACACTGGGTGTGGAATCGGCTTAGGATTCTCTCTCTCCCTCTGCCCCTCCCCCACTATGTGCCTGTGCTCTCTCTCTCTCTAAAACAAAATAAAACAAAACAAAAAATCCTTAAGGTTTGCCACCAACCACCAGGAACCAGGAGAGTCATAAAATAGAGGCTCCTTCATAGCCTCCGGGAGGAACCAATCCTGTTGACACCTTGATTTGAGACTTCTAGCCCCCAGCACTGTGAGAAAATTATGTTCTGTTGTTTGAAGCCCCCTTGTTCAGTAGTTTCAGAGGTCAGCCCCAGGAAATGAATACAGATATCATCCTTTTGGAGTGGGAAGCATATAATCTACCCTAAGCCTCTCCTCTGGGCCAGGCACTGAGGATTCCGGTGAAAAGGACCATCAGGGAGCTCTGTCCTGGAAGGAACTCTGCCACCTGCCCATGGGGATATGGACCCTCATGTGGTTCCGGCTCTCCCGACTCAAGATGACCTCCTGGGTGTCTCCATGTGTCCATCTGACCAGGAGTTTCCAGTAAGTTACCAGCTCCTCTGTTGCCCCCAGGCAGATGACCTTGGCTCAACCACTGACCTTGGCTGGACCATGGAGGAACGGCTTGGGACCATGGAACTGAAGACCATGTCTGCCCCCCAGGGAAGAGTTCTCACCTCCCCCCCACCCCCACAAAGCTGTCCCACTTCCCAGCATAGTTTGTACGTCATTGGCAGTGGGCATTCTTGCACACAGGGGCACAAAGATAGAGACAGCCCAGCTCTTAGCCCCGCCGCAGTGACCCTTAAACAATCCTGTTATTCTCTGGGACGTGCCCTGAGTGGCCTTGTGGGGGCTGGAGTCAGATTAACTTAGCTTCCTGCCACAAATTGGACTTGACATGTCATATGGGTGAGAGCTGCACATAGTTAAGAAACACTTCATTTGGATAAAATAAATGTGACCCACAATAATCATATTTTTCTTCAAAGATAATACCTCAGTGTTTACTCCAGCTCTAAAGGGTGTCGCTGGGTTCCAGGGTGGGGAGAAAGAAGGGCTGGAGTCCAGAACCTCCTGGTTGTTTTTAAAGACAAAGATGGGTCTGCAGGAAGGAAACACAGAACGCACGTCTGAGCTTCCCAACCCACCTCTTCAGCTTGCTCTTGGAACACTGGAACTGTCACATGGCTCCCCAGAACCGGGTGAGGGCTGAGGCCACAGCCCCAGTGTCTGCAGGCCAGCCGACTGGCATATCCACACCTTCATCCTCCTCCGTGGTTCCGGAAGGATCCCTCTCCTGCACACCCTCCCCCGCAGGAGGCTGCAGTACACACATGCCTCAGCACAGACATGGTTTTCCCTGAAGCATCTTCCCTCATGTGTGATGAGTGTGTCAGTGCATCCTTCCTCTCTCCCTCTCCCCCGATGGCCCCCGCCCTGTCCTGCACCCCTGCATTTCTCACCCCACCAAAGTGGCCTGCCTGCCGGCTCACCTGACCACCTGAGGCCCCCATGGCTTCCCTGCAGTGTCTTTAGCCTATTCAGTGCACCCTTCCACGATGTCAATGAATGACTAAACACGTGGAGGACCAGCTCCCTGGGTTGTAGGGATCCATTTCCAGAGAGCTCTGTCCCACTGAAAACTGGGCTCTGTGAGGAACTGTCTTCCCCAGCTTGTCTTCACCAACTCCACAGAAACCTGACAACATGTTCCCAGACCTGGACAGGGTTGCACCATCTGCTTTCAGGCCCTGACCCTCCAGGCTGCTCCAGGATGACATCAAGAGTCACCTGCTCAATGCAGCCCACTGGGAGAGTCGGTAGCAGATTTCCTGAGGTTCTTGAGATTTGTAACGACCTCCGGGAAGCCCTTCAGAGCCCCTGCTTGAATACTGACACTGAGAAGGTCGGAGGTGGCTTTGCTGCCTTTCATGCCTGCAGCCCTCCAAAGGGTTGCAGAAGCTTTGAATTCTTTATTGAAAACAGCTCAAACAGGTTTTTTACGACACAGCAAGCTAGGGGTGCCTGGATGACTCCATCAGTTGAGCATCCGGTTCTTAGTTTTCAGGATCTCAGGGTCGTGATATGGAGCCCCACATCCAGTTCCACACCCAGCATGGATTCTCTCTTTCCTCCCTCTGCTCCTCCCTCCTGGGCACACACACATGAGGACACTTTCTCTCTCTCTCTGTGTCTCTCAAAAAATATATGTGTGCGTATGCATGTGTGTGTGTGTGTGTGTGTGTGTATATCAGACTAATTCTGAATTTATCTAGGAAGACAGAGGCCCTGAATGGCTAAAATTATCTTGAAAATGAAGAAAAACATGGGAAGAATTGCTCTACTCAATAATAACTCTTACCATATACCTAGAATAATCATGAAAGTGTGGTATTGTGTGAGAGATGGGCACAAAGATCAGTAAAACAGAATAGAGACCCAGAGACAAACCCACACCAGCATGCCCACATGATTTTTGGTAAAGCTACAGATACAGCTTAAAGGAAAAAGGAGGACCTTTTCAGAAAATGGTTCTGCTGTAACTGGACATCCCTAAGCAAAAGAAATATCCTCAACCTAAACCTCACATCTTATACAAAAATTAAATCAAATGTAAAATGTGTAACTAGAAAGCTTTTGAGGTGGGGGAGAAAGAAAATCTTCAGGATCTAGGGCCAACCAAAAAGTTCTCGGACTTGACACAAACAATGTGATCTATAAAAGGAAATTCCATCAATCATACCTCATCGACACCATAAATTTCAGCTCTGCAAAAGACCTTGTTAAGAGGTTGAAAAAAAACCAATCCATTTAGAAAATGGGCAAAAGACATGAATAGGAATTTCACAACAGAAGATACTCAAATGGCAAATGAGCCCATGAAAATATGCCAAGATGCATTAGCCATTAGGGAAATGTGAAGTCAAACCAGAGTGGGACCTCACAACACCCATCAGAGCCTGTAAAATACCAAATAGTCACCCACCAGCTGCTGGCGAGCGTGTGGAGAAACTGGAGTCTCCCCTTTTTACCCATGGGCAGGTAACATGGTGCAGCCACCCTGGGAAACCATTTGTCAGATTCTTTAAAAGCTGAACAGGCAGTGACCACACGACCCAGTCATTGTCCTCTTGCCAGGTGACCCCACAGAAACGAAAACTAATGTTCACACAAAAACCTGGATGTGTATGTTTCCCACAGCTTTCTTCCTAATATCCAAAATGAACACAGGTCCTTCGGCGGATGGAGAGTTGAGTAAGCCGCAATGCCTCCCCACCGTGGAACACTATTTAGTGGTAAAAACAGATCAAATCACTGTTACTTGCAGTGGCTTGGAGGAATGACTCTTGAAGGAATGACACTGAGTGGGGAAAAAAGCCAATCCCAACAGGTTATATACTACATGATCGCCCGTGTAGAATGTTCTTGAAATGGAAGAATAAGAGAAATCAAGAACAGACAAGTAGTGTCCAGATGTTAGAGGGTTGGAGTGGCGGCCAGGCAGGGGGGAAGTGGGATCCTTGTGGTGACGGAAATGTTCCGTATCTTGACTGTGGGTGGTCTTATATACACACACGTCATAAAACTGCCTAGAACTAAATACACACACACACACACACACACACACACAGGCAAATGAGTACTAATGAAATAGGGAATCCAGATGAGACCTCTGGACTGCACCAAAGCACAAAAGTTGGTTGTGATACAGCACCATAGTTTCACAAGACGTTACCATTATGGGAAATGGGGTCACCTGTGCATGGGACCTCTCTGCCTTGAAGGTAAATCTGTAATTATCTTAAAGTGAAAAATTTAATTATAAAAAGAGCCCATTTGTAGCCAGAACTCATGAGTGATTGCTGTTTTCCAACCAAATTCTGAGGGCCACCACCGCCTAAAACAGCCTCTTTAATACATACAGTTGAAACATAAGGGTGGTTATCCACTGAAGTGAGTCACATGCCATTAGAAAGGCACTGAATTCTTTGTTCCTTCTTGCAAGGCCTCTGGATCCACCCCAACAGTGAAAAGGAATAAAAAATAGCGATTGGTTTCTTCTCTTGGGCTGCTGTGTTACTTATTGCTTCTGGTTATTAAGCGCACACACACGCATACACACACGCACACACACACACACACACACACACACACACACACACACAAAGAGGAAATGAAAAACCCAAAGAGCTCTTTCTCTACCCAAAGCAACAGAGTATTAGTCAATATCTGCTTGATGCAAAACTGCAACATTTTGCTTCTCACTTCTCCACGCTGAACCTACTAATATGCACAATAGTCATAAGCAAAGCAGAGATTAAAAGCAGACTTTGAACTGTGTGCGGAAAGTTAAATTGGATTTCTTTATGATTTAAGACATGTTAGGTCATTCATAATTCATCACAAGCACATCTTCAGTTAAAGGAGTAAACCCAGTGCCACCCAGACTCTTCTACGCCGGCGAGAAGGGTGCGTTTCAGGTTTGCTGAGGGGGAAGGAGGAGCAGCAAAGACAGGAGTGAAGTGTGTGCAGGTGTGCGTGTGTGTGTGGACAGATGATACAAATTAGCAAGGGCCTTGACCCCCAAGTCACTGTGGACTGAAATAAATCAGAATTGAGCAAATCTGCAACTTCATACTAACTTCAGTGAATGTTCCAGTCCGGGGCTGAGCATGAGCCCCCGTTTCTCTAGCGCACCTATGGGTCCCTAGCAGCAAACTGATAAGCCTCACTCTGTGGACAGGAAGCCTGAAAAATGGAGGGAAATGGATTTACCCAGATCATTCCACCAGCTTAGTTAAGGGTGAGCCCTGAGCTGTCTCTTAGCACCCCAGTCTGCATTTCTCACATACCACTCCCCTACCTGTGCTTGTTGGTTTTGGCTTTATTGACACGTAACTGACAAAAAAAACAAAAACAAAAACAAAAACTGTAAGATACTTACAACATCACCTTTTAAGTATACAAGGGGGTGATTAGATCCATGGTGAGAGGTTTCTGCCATCCCATGTTGTTAATTACTACATCCATCACCTGGCATACTCACCCTCCCACGCCCCCTTTTACTAAGAACATCCTAGTTCTACTTTCTCAAATTTCAACTATATGATACAACGTTACCACTATAGTTATCATATTATGCATTAGATCCTCAGGCCTTACCCATCACTGAGTCTGTAGGCTTTTACCAACCTCTCCCTATTTTCCCCAGCTCCCTGACAACCACTTTTCTAGACTGTGAGTTCAGCTTTTTTTTTCTTCCTTTTTTTTAAGATTCTAGTATTTGTCTTTCACTGTCTGGTTTATTTTATGTAGTATGATACCTTCCAACTTCATCCACAGTGTCGCAAAGGACAGGCTCTCCCCCTTGTTTGTTGTTCCTAAATAATGTTCCTTGGCATCCAAAGTTGAGCTGTTGGTTACATGTCTCTTTCCCCCACGCAGCGAGTGACTTCTCAAAAGCCCTGGTGGTGTCTGATGAACAATGGCACAGCTAGAGTTGAGCCCAGGGTTGGTCCATGGTCAAGGCTGTATGATGGTGTGTTGAATGCTTCTCCATTTCTCCTCCACTGAGCTGCGTTTTTATGTCAACAACACCTTATTTTCTAATTGCACCATTAATACCGACAGCAACTCTAGATGTACTTTTTGTTTTTCTCTTCTGTGTCTTGTGTCCAACAAGACTGCCTGTGGTGATGATGCTCCCAAGGCTTCCATGACCCCTGGGTTCTGACTGCATTCCTCTAAGGAGATGCACCATTGGAAGATCAGATGGTGGACAGAAGAAGTAGGATTATTCCTTTCCTCCCTGCCAGCCTTGGTTTCTCCCAAAGTGCAGCCATCCAGGTGCTAACAGCTTCCTGCCGTTGCTATGTCACCGAGGGTGCCACCGTCTTCTGCTTTGTAGGCTGTTTGCCAAGCCCTAGGACTCTTCCTGGCTCTAGAGCATAGTGCGCTTCCTGGCTTCCTCATCTGGCGGGACCATGTGGATATTCCTGACACCTTGGCTGGCAATGAAGCATTGCCAGAGCTTTCTTTGTTGTTTGCCAAACTCCCAGCCACATCCCAGAGCGAGATCTGTCCTTGAACTCTGACCCCAGAGTCGAGGTAAAGTAAGGATGGTAAGGCAGAGCATGGGGACCTTTCTGAACATGTAGCATCAGCGAGGACTAAGCTGAGATTTGTCATCGCAGAGTCACCTCATGGATCAGGACCTCTGGAGTGACTATACCCCTGAACTTCCGCAGGTAGTCACTTTGCTGAATGCTCTCCAATTCCCTTGGAATCCGACACCCATTTCCCGTGAGAATCTAAGCAGTAGTGGCCCACTTCGAAAATTGTGACAAGTACAGAAAAGTGTATATAAGTAAATAAAATAAAAGTCCTGCTACTCAGACAAAACAACTATAAGTCTTTTGGCACGTTTCCTTCCAGTCTTTTTTCCTTTGTGTGTGTGTGGGAGGGGGTGTGGCATATGCTTCTATGTTTTTGCACCTAACTGACAAAATTATTATCAACATCCTTCATCTTGCTGCCTAGCTTCTTCCAATAAGGTGAAAATTCAGAAAAATCGTGGCAATAAATTTAGCCAACACAGCTTTGACCTTGTTTAATTGAATGGACTGGTGCCCCAGAGACAAATAGCCAAGCAGGGCCAAACCACACAGTGATCTGATGTCCATTTCACGGAAGCCTGTTTTTCTGCCAGGCTCTTACAGTGGGGAAATAATGGAGGGAGCTTTGCCAGAGGAACATAAAGCAGGCAACCCCAGGGGAGCCAGGCACAATGGCTGCCCTGGTAGAAAACATGCCATACAATGTCAACAAACAGAAAATGAATGGAGCCCGTCATGAAGCTGGAATTTGGGAAAGGTCTGGTTTGCAGGCATTTTATGGGAGCAGCGAAGAAGCAAGGGTAATTCATGTGCACTGTCAGATGAGCCCCTCTCCACACAGCCAGTTTAAAATGGTGCAGTGGGAGCATGGTGTGCTGGCTAGTACCTGCAGGGAGCCTGGAGCAGCGGGCCTCACTGAGCCCAGAACAGGCAGCAGGATGGAATAAACCAGACCTGAACATGAGTCCTGCATGGCCCCTACCTGGGTCTAATCATAAATGTCCAAAGTGTTAACAAGGTTGCACAATCATTAGCAGGTATGTGAAGTTCAAACTCCATTCTGATCCCAAAGACTGCAATTTCTTCATGAGGCTAAACTACCTCGGGGGCAATGGGAGGTAGAGAAGGGGGAGAGAGAAAGAGGTTCTCCTCTCAGTTAAGTTAGAGTCAAGTTAGTCTTCTCTTCTTGGGTATAAGAAGACTACATCTCCCAGGTTCCCTTGCAGTTCTGCTGTGGTCATGTGACTCGTTCTGGCTAATGAAATGTGGGTGAAGGATGTTTGCACTTCAACATCCAGGATTTGGACTCTCCCTCTAGAGTATTAGGTGGTTCTCTCTCCCTTCTTTGTGGCAGAACCATGTCACGGAGAGCACCCAGATCCCTGAGTTACTGGTCAGAGAGGACAGCCCAGAAAAGCTACCTGACCATCATCGGACTGTGAAATCAAGGGGATATTAGTGTGTGTGTGTGTGTGTGTGTGTGTGTGTGTGTGTGTGTGTTAGCCACTTTTATTTTGTGAAGCCAGAATTTAGAGCTTGGTTGTTACAGCATCTAGCATGCATTACCTTAACACAGTTTGCTACCTGAGACAGCATGGAAAAATTGTCACGGACTCTTGCAATATATGCTAAGGTAATTGGGGGACAAGAGAGATCACATTAATTAAGGCACATTGAGGAGACAAACATATACTGTTCCTTTCCCATATTCCAAGTCTTGTGGGATGTTTTCACAGTCATATTTCCACTCTTTTAAAAAAAAAAAGGGAGGGCGCCTGGGTGGCTCAGTGGTTTAAGCCGCTGCCTTCGGCTCAGGTCATGATCTCAGGGTCCTGGGATCGAGCCCCGCATTGGGCTCTCTGCTCCACAGGGAGCCTGCTTCCTCCTCTCTCTCTGCCTGCCTCTCTACCTACTTGTGGTTTCTCTCTGTCAAATAAATAAAATATTTTAAAAAAAAAAAAGCGAGTGCCCTGGTATTGTGCCAGAAACTGTGGATCTATTTATTCCTCAGACACTCTTTGGGACAATGACAATGATGAGACACCAAGAACTGCCCTGGCTGAGGGGGACTAATATTATGAAAGCCCATACCATGTCTGTGTGATCAAGGTGCTGAGGTAGCACATGGGGTCCCGCCGAGTTTCACTTACTAAGATATTGGTCCTGGTGCTTTGTAAAGAAACCCCTGGTGGTGCTTGGTGGCAACGTAAACAGACCCTAGCAGTAGAACAGATGAGAAATAAGTCTGCGCTAACGTGGAATACTGCTGTTTAAGAGATGCTATTGGGGCACCTGGGTGGCTCAGTGGGTTAAGCCGCTGCCTTCGGCTCAGGTCATGATCTCAGGGTTCTGGGATCGAGCCCCACATCGGGCTCTCTGCTCAATGGGGAGTCTGCTTCCTCCTCTCTCTCTGCCTGCCTCTCTGCCTACTTGTGATCTCTCTCTCTCTGTAAAAAAAAAAGAGAGAGAGATGCTATTGTAGATAAGGGAGGAATAGAGTGATAAATTTCATAAACAGTACTGGAATCACTGATTATTCATCGGAAGGAAAATGAAGGTTGGTTCTTTACCTCACACCATACACGCGCATCAACTACAGACAGAATGAAGACTATGCGACAGATGAGAGACTGCAACACTCTCAGAAGAAATCACAAGAAGTGTATTGCTTCAGAGCATGAACAGATATTTTAAGATAAAAATTTTAAAAGCATAAATCTTAATTTACAATAAATTTGGGAATCTTCAAGGAAAATCACCCTGGAAGAAGCATAGAAGGCAAATCACAATTCAGAAGTTCCTTGCAAACATAGACCCCAAACAGGATCAGTATCCACAGTGCCAAAAATGAAATGAAACTTGAGTCTACAAATTAAGAGAAAACAATTAAAGCCAATTCTTAAAACACAGTCAAGTGTCACAAGCAGGTGAGTCACAGGAAGGGACCAGAATGGTGGAGGGCATCCAAATTCTCAAGCTCATTAGTAATCAGGGAACTGTAAGTTGACTTTTCAATGAGACTATTTCATACTCACGGGAAAGCAAATTTTAAAGTAGGATGAGGCCAGTCTATGACCAAGCTGTTCATCATTTCCTCTTCTCTTGGGGAGTAGACTGAAATGGCATCTGTCAGCTGCCAGCATAGGCAGGACAGCCTTGAGTGTGAGTTCCAGCCAGAGTGCATGAGTAAAGTCACGGATGCCATTTTCAGCCTCAACTTGTCCATGAGGGTCAGGACAATGACTCCCAAGGTGACCTTGAATTAAAAAATGATGGAGCTGTTGATTACCTCATGTCCCTGAATAACAAGGGGGAGCAAAGTTGCCCTCTACCAGGAACACTTTCATGAGGCAGTTATTAGAGGGAGGAAATAAAGAGCTATGTTTAAATCATTACACATTTTGGGTCCACATGTTACCACAGCCTATCTGACACTCAAGAATACAGGAATGTGAGTGACAACCCAGAGAACAAGGACTCTTTTACATCCAAGCTGAAGATGTGTACAACAAAAAATTCCACTCCTGTCGATTCTAGAGAAACACACGTGTATCAGGAGGGTCTGAGAATCCTCAGACAGCAAGAGTTTGTCAAAGCAAAACTGAAAAAAGCCCAAAACAAGGGGAATGGACAGACACATTGTGAGAAACACATTGTCGTATGCGGGGGGGGGGGGGTGTATCTCTATCTCTGTGTGTATATATTTGTATACAGATGTATATTCTGCTTATCTACTGAAAATGTTCTTCTGAAAGCTGCCCTTTGGAGATTTGTTATTTGGAGATTCAACGAGGGTGAGAAGGGCAGCTGCATTTTCATTAACTTTTACTGCTGTATAATATTCCACTGTGTGTGTGTGTGTGTGTGTGTGTGTGTGTGTGTGTGTGTCTTCAGATAGAAGTATGAGGAAAAAAGGCAACTTTCAGAAGACTATATGGGCTATCATTCTCAAACTTATATGATTTAGGGAACATTCACTGAGAAGACGGAGGAACGACAAACAGGTATTCAACAAAATTAATACCTCCAGCAAAGAAGAGCAGGGTTGAGATCAGGGAGGGGCACACACAGGGTTTCAACAGGATTAGTCATGTTCTACCACTTAACCTTACACTCTGAGTCCCTTGGTGCTGGTTTTATCATTATTCTTAAGACTTTACATATGCCTCATATATATTCCTGAATGAAATACAAAAAATAGAGAGAGAGAAATATATCCACATATTTTTTTATGCTCAAAACCACCAGGGGCCTAGGCATGCAAGCCAGGAGGCTATTGCCCCGGTGCAGGATGGGAACTGGAGCAGAGCAGAGTTGTCCATGGGTGTTTAGGGGTAAGCTTGGCAGGGGTTGCTGACAGAGTGAACGTGGGTGCAGAAGCAAAGGGGAGGGTCTGAGAGTGGCTCCTGAGCGTCTGGCTTGTATACGTGGGTGAATGTCACCTGTGTGATTTTGTGCTTTAGGTAGTCAGAGGACAAATTTCACGTAGATGTGGAAATGGCTCAGGATGAACACAGAGCACAAACAGAGACACAGATGAAAAGGCAGGAATCCAAGACTTCAATGAAGGAAGGCTACTTCCCTCAGAGAGAACAGCAAGCTGGATGTGGAGAGTATGTCAAAGGAATGGGACAGGGTTTTGCTTTTTCGGGTTGTTTTGTTTTGTTTTGTTGTTGTTTTACAGATGAGGATGAGGTGGTGAGAGTCTGGAAGCAGAAGGACGCCTCTGCTTCCTGAGAGACTTTAGGTCTGAGATTATAAACAGAGAGCAGTTGCTAGGTAAAGAGTCGCAGAGGGTTAGCAAGAAGTCATGAGCTGGGGAGCCATTTCCATGCATTCTAGAAGGCGAAGTATGGAGACCTGAAGAAGAAGTGAGGGCCCATGGGCATGGTCCTGGCAGAAGGAAAGCTGAGACAGCCCCAGCGGAGGGAGGGGGAGTTACTCCTGGTCAAGAAGAAAGCCGAGCAGCTTGGATATGTGAGGTTGTAAGGAATGGGGGACATTGATCTGGGGCGCTAGCATAAGAATGAAGGAGATGGTAGGTTTAGGCTCATGAATCTGGGGACGGCTGCCAGGGGAGGTGCAGGGGTGGCGGGCTAATGGCCAGAGCTTGGCTCACATAGGCTGAGAACTTCTACTAGTGTAGGGATTACAGTCTCTGTTCACCTGGGCTTGAGCATAGCCAACCAAGAAGATGGAGTATCTATACTCCATGGCCTGGAATGGAGTTTCCCCTGGAGGCCAGCAGAACTGTGACATGCAGGGACCCCCTTGACCAGGACCCCTTGACAGAAGAGGCTTTGGAATGAAAGGAGGACAACTCTGATAGGGTCCCTGCCCTCATGGATTCCATCCTTCTACCAAATATCAACTCATTGAATTTATTCCCATCTTCCCATTTTACAGCAGGGGAAACTGAGGCTTGGGGCATTTAGGAGGTTTGCCCAGAGCCACCCAACTAGGAGGCAGCAAAACCAGACATCAGTCTGCCCAACTCCATGAGACACCACCAGCCTCAGAGAGAGTCTCGAAATAACAGAATACTTGGGTTGAGCAAATCAGGCCAGCGCTACTGCCTCTAGTCTCCGGGAACATGCAGGAGGCATCTGGAATTCTATTTTGGAGCGCCATCCTAGAATGCCCTTCTGTCATCCACTGACACCTTCACTACGCTGGAGATGCTGACATTTATATTTTTAAACCCTTTTTGTCAAAATTAATGCTAACATTCCCAGGTGCAGGATCCTACCCCGTGGAGCACCTGCAGAGGCAGGAATAAATTGTAAACAAAAATTCCCGGTATTACATAAGACATTAAAATTGGAACAAAAACTTGAATTTAAACCAGTTCAATTCTGTCCCTAATAGCAAATGCTGAACAATAGAGAAACCCATTCTCTATTCAAAGTCTTCCAAGAACAAAGGAAATTGTCCCCAAATAAAGCAATAACCTAATACCATATTAATAATAACCTTGCATCTGTATATTCTGCTCCACTTGACAAAGCATTTTCACATCTGCCATCTTGTAGGGAGGTGACTTCAGGCACAATTGTAGTTATTAAACAAATCCAAGAGTTTATTATAAGGTTATATTTGAACAACCACCAATCTACCTTCCACACTGAAGCCAGCGTTAAACTTTCTCAAAAACTGTTCTGTTAAGATCCCTTCTGGGTCATAGAACACCTGAAGCCTCCTTGCTAACCTCAGAATGGAGTCCAGAGCTCCAAAGTTGGCCTGGAAAACTTGGCGGTAAGTCCTCTAACATTTTCTTAGCCGATGTTTCCCTGATTTCCTGGAAGCTGGTGTCGCCAAATGGTTGGGAACCCTGATACGCCCTGGGAATGGAGCTGAGTTCTGGTCCCGCCCCTACCTCTTTGGGACTCTATATTCTTGAGCAGATCATTCAACCTTCTGTGCCTCAACCAAAAAACAAAATCAGTAGTGTCTATGTCATCAGGGCTTAGATGGGATAAATCTGGAAGACAGCACCATCGTAAGTAAGCTTTTAAGGAAATATTATTCGGATCCCTGGTGTCCCCTCAGTCTAGAATGTTCATATCCTCTCTTACTTCTTCCTCATTTTGCAAATTCCTCCTTATTGAAGCACAAACTCAATGTCTCTAGAACAAATCAGCCATTCCTTTTGCTAGACCCTTGTGGGACCATGTCATAGCACGGTTGCTTTATGCCCTAAACAGGTATTCATGATCTCTTTCTCCCCTAGTGTGACCTCCTTGGAGACAGTCCCATGTGTGATTAGTTTCTGCAATGTGAGAAAGTGAGGTTTGTGATTCAGATGCTGCAGAAGCCAGGGGTGAAGGACAGTATCAGCCCTTTGTACACACAGTGCTGTTACTCTTCATTGCCTCTATAAGAAGGCATTTCTGACAAAACTTTTACACACACATGTGTGCACACATGTGCATACACACACAGACACCACCACCACCACACCTGCCCCCATCTCTGGGTAGAATCTGACCTAGTGATGCTGATGGGCCAGAAACACACCTGAACCTATGGAAGGGGATTTGGAGTTCATTATGTGTAGACCACAGAATCAGACTTGTAGGAATTCCCTTTCCAGGACAGGGCAAGTTTGGGCCAGCAGAAGAGGCTGGCATAGCCCGAAGTAGCTTCATAGGCAATGGGATTTTTCAAGTCAGCAGAAAGGATCCTCCTGACCGCAGTAGCTTTCACTGTCAGGTCTCACTGTGCCTAAAGGTGTTTCTCTGTAGAAAGCAGCAAGAGTTCTCTGAGCAAAAGAATCCTGGTGACAAGCTTGACAGAGGGAGGAAAGTGACAGGCTTAGTGACAAGTTAGGGAGGGAGGTCATAAATCCAAGTCATTGGTACTCTCCAAGGTCACTCAACATCACTCCTGGACACAAATGCTGGTTCCAAACTCAGGGCTTCTCCCCCAGGAGGTGTTCCTCATACACCCTCCCGGAGAGGAAGAGACACAGACCTCATGAGAAGTTGGCCATAGAGGATGGCCAGGAAGGGAGCAAGGAGGGGTGTTGTGGAGCTCAGTGGCAACAAGGAAGGGGAGTGGAATTACTCTCCTCTTGGAACTTTGGCACTTCCTCTGGAAATGGAAACAGCACGTACCACATAGAGAGTCTAGAAGGTTCTTATGAGATTCTAATGTGGTCCACAGGGAAGAGGGTCTAGCTCAGTATCAGACACAAAGTGGGAACTCCGTGGACATCACATGTCTCCCTCTCTTGCCTCCTGTAGCTTCAAACACTCTACTAAATGCGGGGAAAGTTGCCCAAGACCAAGAATCATGCCATATACACTTGCAGAGCCCAATACAGTCTCAGGATCAAGATAATTCCACGGCATCCCCTCTGCCTTTAGCAATGCCTCAATGTCTATGCTGCCTCTCTGCTGTCCAAGTGCCTTTGTCCACTCTGACAGGGTCGATAAGCACAAGAAGGACACCTAGGGACAGGAATCGCTACTGTTGGTAACTGGTAGAGTTAGGAATGAAAACCCAAACCTTTTTTAAAAATAAGCTATCATTTTAGAATTATTTTATTTTATTTTATTTTATTTTTAAAGATTTTACTTATTTATTTGACAGACAGAGATCACTAGTAGGCAGAGAGGCAGCCAGAGAGAGAGGAAAGGAAGCAGGCTCCCTGCCGAGCAGAAAGCCCAATGCACGGCTTGATCCCAGGACCCTGAGATCATGACCTGAGCCGAAGGCAGCGGCTTAACCCACTGAGCCACCCAGGTGCCCCTTGGAATAATTTTAGATCTATAGGAAATTTGCAAAGATGGCACCAAGAATTTCCTCACCCAGCTTCCCCTTGGTGAACATCTCACATGACGGAGCACATTTGTCAAAACGTAGAAGCCACCACTGCTGCAGCACTGTTAACTAAACTCTGCACCTTGTTCAGATTCTCAGTTTTCCCACAAACGTCCTCTTGCCATTCAGGATCCAGTTTGGGGTAGTACACTGCATGCACTCCTCACACCTCCTTGGTCTGTCTGGTCAATGACAGCTCCTCAGTCTTCCCTTGTTTTCTTATGACCTTGGCAGTTTGGAGAAGTACCAATCAGGTATTATTTTGTGGAATATTCCTCCAAGCCAAGCCTTTGGTTCTCATGGTGCTAACCCACAGCCACCCCACGTAATGGAAAACCCCATGAAGCAAAAACTCCATGCAAAATAACTGGCATTCCTCATCAACCGTTAGCCATGAAGGGAATACAAGGGTGTATTGTGATCACTACCCAGCTTCCCAGTACCAGTAGGGCCATTTCAAAGGCTAGCCAGATCTGCTCAGTAGAATTTTGTTCAGTGATATCGTAGGTCTACAGTGTCCAATAGGAGCCATTAGTCATAGGCGGTTATGGAACACTTCAGGTGCAGCAAGCATGACTGAGGAGAAGAGATTCTGATTTCTAATTTAATTAATGGTAACTTAAATTTAACTAGTCACATATGGATACTGTGTACAGAGCTGGATGAACTCAAAGCTAAGTTACTCCTTCAGAATAAAGGACACATTGAAAAGGGCACATGACCTCATTAAGCCTGCTATTGCAAAGGAGAACCCATGATTAGGAATGGGCTAGAAAGAAACATAAATCATAGAGTTAGGGGGTGGTGGAGCGGGAGGTTTAGAGTCCAGTGGTTTCCAAACTGGGTTCCTTGGAGACCTAGGGGTTCTGCAAGAGCATAACAGAGACAGGTGGAGGAAGTCATCTTGGGTAAGAAGAGAAATGTGTGCAGTGACACATACACATGCTTCCCATGCTGGGTCTCAGAGCTCCCAGCCCCTTTGACAGCAACAGCTCTGCTTACATCTATGAAACAGGGTGAGTTACCAGGGAAAACAAGCAAATTAAAAACACTATCAGGCGTGTTCATTTTATTTATATGCTTCTATAGCCCACCGTGGACTTGACAGGCAAGACAAAGGCAAAGCCTCTTTCCTTTCCCCTGCCCCCACATACTCTACCACAGGAATGAAAGGTCAGAGTTGGTTGTGGACTTCTCACATCTTCATCTCAGAAAGGTATAAATGCCTTTAGTGTTTTAGGTCACTGAGACCAGCTAAGCATTCACTGGAGAAAAATAATGGCAGTTTCGCACCCTCAGATCATTATCCTGTTTCTATCCTTTGACAGGCATGGTTTGTAGAGTACTCAGCATCATGTCCCCATTGCTTCATTTTAAGTAGAACCTCACTTTTACTTGAGGTGGCCATGTGACCATCATCAGGTGAAGACTGAAGATGGGCTCAAGCTAGCCCCAGAAGACACCTGCTTCCATATCAGATGCTCAGGGATTCTTATGTGGCACATTTTGGGCAAACTGAAGGGGGGTTCAGAGAAAAGCCATTGTGCTTTCCAATCATAGGGACAGATGCAAAGAATGGCCCACTGCTTCCCTTATCCTGAATACAGATCTGTTTTTGGAACTTCAGCAGCCTTTTGCAAGCAGAAAACACACAGAGGGAAAGCTCAAAACAGTAAAGTGGACAAATAGAAGGAGCTGAGTCCTTGTTCATATCCCTAGGCTTCTGAACAATCCCTGGAATGGTGAGATAATAAATATACATTTTGAAGGAGTGAGATGGTGGGGGAATCGGAGAACTAAATATCATCAGGTCCCAGGAATTCAGCTAGATAGTCATCAAACCACTCTGAACACCAACATGCTCAACAGGAGAGTGAAGAGAAGAATAGCAGCAATTCTATGAACAGAAAATCGGCCACTTTCTGGATTGTAGGACGTAAGGAGGAGTGAATTCAAGGTGACATATGGGAAGATAGACAGTGGGGGAGGGGCCAGGTCCTGACAAATGAGAGAGCAGTAGAGCACAAAATTGTAATTTTTAGAAGTCTGCTCCACTGAAGGATGTTGCTCCAGAGGCTAAGTGGAGGGTGGAGCCCTCTCAGGGACAGTGTGGTCTTGGGACCCGCAGGGTCACAGAAAGACCAGGGGTGTCTGTGGCAGAGCTCACAGGTATCAGAGTGAGGAAGCTGGCTGTAGAGATGGAGCCAAGGAGTGAGCTCTCAGCTTGGGATTACCTTAAACCATGATTTGAGGCATAGTTGGGTCACTGCTCTTTGAGCAAGGACCCCACAAGTGGCAAATCCAGGGAGACTCATCTTCCTCCTCCAGAAATAGTGGAGAGTGTGTGGCAGAAATCTACTGAGTTTGGAGACTACAAACAGGGCCGCACACCAGAGATAGAAACACTCAGTCACAGGCCAGGTGAGCACAGAGTGTGGCCAAGAGACCAGGGAGATGGGAGGGATTGACGCTTTTCTCTGAGGGCGCACTGAGGAGTGGGGCCTCCAGCCCTTGGCTCCTCTGGAGCCAGAGATTGGGAGGTTGCCATTTTCATTCTCATCCTCCAAAGGTATACGGAAAGCATTCAGGGAACAAAAGTTCCGGAGAGCGAACCCAAGCAGATTACTTAGCTGGGCCCCTGGCAAGGGTGGTGCAATTCCACCTCAGGTAAAAACCCTTGAGAATCACAGCAATAGGCCCCTCCCCCAGAAGATCAACAAGAACATCCAGCCAATAATAAATTCCCTGATAACTGAGAACTGTGGAACTCCAGAGCTAGGGGAATCAGCACATAGAATTCATGGCTTTTCCCCCATGAGTCTTTAGTCTTTCAAAGGTAATTTTTTTTATTTTATTTTTTTTCTTATCCTCTTTTTAAAAAATTTTTCCTCTTTCTTATTCTAGTTGTTTTTAACTATTTTATCTTATCAATACTTTTAAAAAAATCTTATTTAACTTTCATTGTTATGGTCAGGTTTTTCTCTCCTTAAAATTTTGGGATACAGTTTCTTCTAACAGATCAAAATACACTCTAAATCTAGCCCATGGCTTTGTTCTAGTCTCCAGCTTGATTACATTCTTTCCTTTTTTTTTTTCTTCAACCAACTTCTTATCTTATCAATTCTTTTTAGAATCTTTTTAATTTTCATCTTTAGAGTCATATTCCATCTCTTCATCGTGTTTACCCTTATTTTTTGTATATATATATATATAAATATATATATGTACATATATATATATTTATGTCTTCCTTTCTCTAAAATTTTGGGAGGTGGCTTCATCTAACAGAACAAAAAACACCCAAAATCAAGTGTGTGGCTCGGTTCTATTCACCAATCTAATAAATATGTGG
The DNA here is from genome assembly GCF_922984935.1 of Meles meles. Taxonomy (NCBI): domain Eukaryota; kingdom Metazoa; phylum Chordata; class Mammalia; order Carnivora; family Mustelidae; genus Meles; species Meles meles. The sequence goes on along the minus strand of NC_060071.1, from coordinate 144,087,471 downwards.
GTTTTTTTTTTTTCCTTTTCTCCTTTCTTCCCCTGGTTTTGGGTCTTGTGTATATTTGGTTAGTGTATATTTTTCTGGGGTCATTGCTACCCTTTTGGTATTTTGTTCTCACCTTCATCTAGTCTTATCTAGATAAAATGACAAGGTGGTAAAGCTCATCTCAAAAATAAATAAATAAATAAATAAATAAGAGGCAGTACTGATGTCTAGGGACCTAAACAATACAGACATTAGTAAGATGTTGGAACTGGAGTTCAGAATGATGATTATCAAGGTGAAAGCTGGGCTATAAAAAAGCATGGAAGATACTAGAGAATCCCTTTCTGGAGAAACAAAATCCCTTTCTAAAGAAATAAAAGAACTAAATCTAACCAAGTGGAAATAAAAAAAGCTATTAATGAAGTGCAATAAAAAATGGAGGCTCTTACTGATAAGATAAATGAGGCAGAAGAGAGAATTAATGATATAGAAGACCATATGATGGAGAAAAAAGGAGCTGAGGAAAAGAGAGATAAACAACTACTGGACCATGAGGGAAAATTCGAGAGATAAGTGATACCATAAGATGAAACAGTATTAGAATAATTGGGATCCCAGAAGAAGAAGAGAGAGAGAAGGGGGCAGAAGGAATATTGGAACAAATTATAGCAGAGAATTCCCTAAATTTGGTGATGGGGACAACCATCAAAATCCAGAAGGCACAGACAACCCCTCTCAAAATTAATAAATATAGGTCAACACCCCATTATCTAATACTAAAACTTAAAAGTATCAGTAACAAAGAGAAAATCCTGAAAGCAGCTCTGGACAAGAGGTCTGTAACATACAATGGAAGAAATATAAGATTGGCAGCAGACCTATCCACAGAGACCTAGCAGGTCGCAAAGGACTGGCATGATATATTCAGAGCACTAAATGAGAAAAATATGCAGCCAAGAATACTATATCCAGCTAGGCTGTCATTGAAAATAGAAGGAGAGATAAAAGCTTTCAGAACAAACAAAAACTAAAAGAATTTACTAACACCAAACCAGCCCTATAGGAAATACTGAAAGGGGCCTTCTAAGCAAAGAGACAGCCTAAAAATAATAGACCAGAAAGGAACAGAGACAATATACAGTAACAGTCACCTTTCAGGCAATACAGTGGCACTAAATTCACATTTTTCAATAATTACCCTGAAAGTAAATGGGCTAAATGCCCCAATCAAAAGACACAGGGTATAAGAATGTATTAAAAACAAACAAACAAAACAAGACCCACCAATATGCTGTCTGCAGAAAACTAATTTTAGACCCAAGGAGACCTCCAGATTTAAAATGAGTGGCTGGGAAACAATTTACCATGCTAATGGATATCAAAAGAAAGCTGGGATAGCAATCTTTATATTAGACAAATTAGATTTTAAGCCAAAGACTATAATAAGAAATGAGGAAGGACACTATATCATAATTAAAGAGTCTGTCCAACAAGAAGACCTAACAATTTCAAATATATATGCCCCTAACATAGGAGCAGCCAATTATATAAATCAATTAATAACAAAATCAAAGAAACACATCAACAATAATACAATAATAGTAGGGGATTTTAACAGCCTCCTCACTGAAATGGACAAATCATGTAAGCAAAAGATCAAGAAGGAAATAAAGGCTTTAAATGACACACTGAACCAGATGGACATCACAGATAGATTCAGAACATTACATCCCAAAGCCACAGAAAACACATTCTTCTCTGTGCACATGGAATATTCTCCAGAATAGATCACATCCTGGGTCACAAATCAGGTCTCAACTGGTACCAAAAGATTAGGATCATTCCCTGCATATTTTCAGACCACAGTGCTTTGAAACTAGAACTCAACCACAAGAGGAAAGGTGTAAAGAACTCAAATACATGGAGGCTAAAGAGTATCCTACTAAAGACCCATTTCCATGGGTCAACCAGGAAATTAAAGAAGAATTTTAAAAATTTTAAAAATTTTAATTCATGGAAACGAATTAAAATTAAAGCACTATTTAAAATCTTTGGGACATAGTAAAGGCGGTCCTGAGAGGAAAATATATAGCAATACAACACTTTCTCAAGAAACAAGAAAGGTCTCAAGTACACAGCCTAACCCTATACCTAAAGGAGCTGAAGGAAGAACAGCAAAGAAAGCCTAAACCCAGCAGGAGAAGAGAAATAATGAAGAGCAGAGCAGAAATCAATGAAATAGAAACCAAAAGAACTGTAGAAACAATCAATGAAACTAGGAGTTGGTTCTTTGAAAGAATTAATAAGATTGATAAACCCCAGGCCAGATGTATCAAAAAGAAAAGAGAAAGGACCCAAATTAATAAAATCATGAATGAAAGAGGAGAGATCACAATCAAGACCAAAGAAATACAAACAACTATAAGAACACATTATGAACTACTGTACACCAGTAAACCTGACAATCTGGAAGAAATGGATGCATTCCTAGAGACATATAAACTACCAAAACTGAACCAGGAAGAAATAGAAAACCTGAACAGACCCATAATCAGTAAGGAGATTGAAGCATTCATCAAAAATATCCCAAAAAAGAGCCCAGGGCCAGAAGACTTCCCTGGATAATTCTACCAAACATCTAAAGAACTAATACCTATTCTCCTGAAACTGTTCCAAAAAATAGAAATAGAAAGAAAACTTCCAAACTCATTTTATGAGGCCAGCATTACATTGATCCCAAAACCAGACAAAGATCCCATCAAAAAGGAGAATTAGGGACCAATATCCTTGATGAGCATTGATGCAAAAATTCTCACCAAAATACTAGGCAACAGGATCCTACGTACTTTAAAAGGATTATTCACCATGACCAAATGGGATTTATTCCTGGGCTGCAAGGTTGGTTCAACATCTGCAAATCAATCAATGTGATATAATACATTAATAAAAGAAAGAAAAAGAACGCTATCATACTCTCAATAGATGCTGAAAAAGCATTTGACAAACTACAGAATCCTTTCTTGATCAAAACTCTTCATAGGGGCACCTGGGTGGCTCAGTGAGTTAAGACTCTACCTTCAGCTCAGGTCATGATCTTAGAGTCCTGGGATTGAGTCCCACATCGGGCTTTCTGCTCAGTGGAGAGCCTGCTTCCCTCTCTCTCTGCCTGCCTCTCTGCCCACTTGCGATCTCTCTCTCTCTCTCTCTCTGTGTCAAATAAATAAATAAAATCTTAAAAAAAAAACCCTCTTCGGGGGGAGGAGTCAAGATGGCAGAGAAGTAGCAGGCTGAGACTACATCAGGTAGCAGGAGATCAGCTCGATAGCTTATCTAAACATTGCAAACACCTACAAATCCAATGGGAGATCGAAGAGAAGAAGAACAGCAACTCTAGAAACAGAAAATCAACCACTTTCTGAAAGGTAAGACTGGCAGAGAAGTGAATCTAAAATGACGGGAAGATAGACCGCAGGGGGAGGGGCCGGCTCCCGGCAAGCGGCGGAGGAACGGAGCACAAAATCAGGACTTTTAAAAGTCTGTTCCACTGAGGGACATTGCTCCAGAGGCTAAACCAGGGTGAAGCCCACGCGGGGTCAGCGTGGCCCCAGGTCCCGCAGGGTCACAGAAGGATCGGGGGTGTCGGAGTGTCACAGAGCTCGCAGGTATTAGAAGGGAGAAGCCGGCTGCAGAGACAGAGCCGAGGACTGAACTCTCAGCTCGGGGTTACCTTGAACTGGTTGCGGGCTGGGTGAGTTCGGAGTGCGGCTAGAGGCTGGGGATACGGGAGTGATTGGGTGCTGTCCTCTGGGGGCGCACTGAGGAGTGGGGCCCCAGGCTCTCGGCTCCTCCGGGCCGGAGACTAGGAGGCCACCATTTTCATTCCCGTCCTCCTGAACTCTATGGAAAGCGTTCAGGGAACAGAAGCTCCCAAAAGCGAACCCGAGCCGATTACTTAGTCCGGCCGCCGGTAAGGGCGGTGCAATCCCGCCTCGGGCAAAGACACTTGAGAGTCACTACAACAGGCCCCTCCCCCAGAAGATCAACAAAATATCCAGCCAGGACGAAGTTCATCTATCAAGGAAAAGTAGGTTCAATTCCTAAGACAGCAGCGCAATTCCAGAGGAGGAGAAAGCAAAGCACGGAACTCATGGCTTTCTTCCCATGATTCTTTAGTCTTGCGGCTACTTCAATTTTTTTTTCTTTTTTCAATTTTTTTTTCTTTTTTCTTCTTCTGCTAAATTTTTTAAAAACTTTTACCCTTTTCTTTTTTAACGTTTTTTGACTAGTTTATCTAAATATATATATTTTTTCTTTATTTGTTTTATTTTTTTAATTTTTTTTCTTTTTTTTTTTTCTGAACCTCTTTTTATCCCCTTTCTCCCCCCCCCCACAATTTGGGGTCTCTTCTCATTTAGTTACAGCGCATTTTTCTGGGGTCTTTGCCACCCTTTTAGTATTTTATTTGCTCCTTCATATCCTCTTATCTGGACAAAATGACAAGGCAGAAAAAATCACCACAAACAAAAGAACAAGAGACAGTACCGAAGGCTAGGGACCTAATCAACACAGACATTGGTAATATGTCAGATCAAGAGTTCAGAATGACGATTCTGAACATTCTAGCCGGGCTCGAAAAAGGCATGGAAGATATTAGAGAAACCCTCTCTGGAGATATTAAAGCCCTTTCTGGAGAAATTAAAGAACTAAAATCTAACCAAGTTGAAATCAAAAAAGCTATTAATGAGGTGCAATCAAAAATGGAGGCTCTCACTGCTAGGATAAATGAGGCAGAAGAAAGAATTAGTGGTATAGAAGACCAAATGACAGAGAATAAGGAAGCCGAACAAAAGAGGGACAAACAGCTACTGGACCATGAGGGAAGAATTCGAGAGATAAGCGACACCATAAGACGAAACAACATTAGAATAATTGGGATTCCAGAAGAAGAAGAAACAGAGAGGGGAGCAGAAGGTCTATTGGAGAGAATCATTGGAGAGAATTTCCCTAATATGGCAAAGGGAACAAGCATCAAAATCCAGGAGATGCAGAGAACCCCCCCCCAAAGTCAACAAGAACAGGTCCACACCCTGTCACCTAATAGTAAAATTTACAAGTCTTAGTGACAAAGAGAAAATCCTGAAAGCAGCCCGAGAAAAGAAGTCTGTAACATACAATGGTAAAAATATTAGATTGGCAGCAGACTTATCCACAGAGACCTGGCAGGCCAGGAAGAGCTGGCATGATATATTCAGAGCACTCAACGAGAAAAACATGCAGCCAAGAATACTCTATCCAGCTAGGCTATCATTGAAAATAGAAGGAGAGATCAAAAGCTTCCAGGACAAACAAAAACTGAAAGAATTTGCAAACACCAAACCAGCTCTACAGGAAATATTGAAAGGGGTCCTCTAAGCAAAGAGAGAGCCTAAAAGTAGTAGATCAGAAAGGTACAGAGACAATATACAGTAACAGTCACCTTACAGGCTAATAATGGCACTAAATTCATATTTCTCAATAGTTACCCTGAATGTTAATGGGCTAAATGCCCCAATCAAAAGACACAGGGTATCAGAATGGATAAAAAAACAAAACCCATCTATATGTTGCATACAAGAAACTCATTTTAGACGCGAAGACACCTCCAGATTTAAAGTGAGGGGGTGGAAAACAATTTACCATGCTAATGGGCATCAGAAGAAAGCTGGGGTGGCAATCCTTATATCAGATCAATTAGATTTTAAGCCAAAGACTATAATAAGAGATGAGGAAGGACACTATATCCTACTCAAAGGGTCTGTCCAACAAGAAGATCTAACAATTTTAAATATCTATGCCCCTAACGTGGGAGCAGCCAACTATATCAACCAATTAATAACAAAATCAAAGAAACACATCAATAATAATACAATAATAGTAGGGGACTTGAACACTCCCCTCACTGAAATGGACAGATCATCCAAGCCAAAGATCAACAAGGAAATAAAGGCCTTAAATGACACACTGGACCAGATGGACATCACAGATATATTCAAAACATTTCATCCCAAAGCAACAGAATACACATTCTTCTCTAGTGCACATGGAACCTTCTCCAGAATAGATCACATCCTGGGTCACAAATCAGGTCTCAACCGGTATCAAAAGATTGGGATCATTCCCTGCATATTTTCAGACCACAATGCTCTGAAGCTAGAACTCAATCACAAGAGGAAAGCTGGAAAGAACCCAAATACATGGAGACTAAACAGCATCCTTCTAAAGAATGAATGGGTCAACCAGGAAATTAAAGAAGAATTGAAAAAATTCATGGAAACAAATGATAATGAAAACACAACAGTTCAAAATCTGTGGGACACAGCAAAGGCAGTCCTGAGAGGAAAATATATAGTGGTACAAGCCTTTCTCGAGAAACAAGAAAGGTCTCAAGTACACAACCTAACCCTACACGTAAAGGAGCTGGAGAAAGAACAAGAAAGAAACCCTAAACCAAGCAGGAGAAGAGAAATCATAAAGATCAGAGCAGAAATCAATGAAATAGAAACCAAAAAAAAAAAACAATAGAAAAAATCATTGAAACTAGGAGCTGGTTCTTTGAAAGAATCAATAAGATTGATAAACCCCTGGCCAGACTCATCAAAAAGAAAAGAGAAAGGACCCAAATCAATAAAATCATGAATGAAAGAGGAGAGATCACAACTAACACCAAAGAAATACAGACAATTATAAGAACATACTATGAGCAACTCTACACCAACAAATTTGACAATCTGGAAGAAATGGATGCATTCCTAGAGACATATAAACTACCACAACTGAACCTGGAAGAAATAGAAAACCTGAACAGGCCCATCACCAGTAGGGAGATTGAAACAGTCATCAAAAATCTCCAAACAAACAAAAGCCCAGGGCCAGACGGCTTCCCAGGGGAATTCTACCAAACATTTAAAGAAGAACTCATTCCTATTCTCCTGAAATGGTTCCAAAAAATAGAAACGGAAGGAAAACTTCCAAACTCATTTTATGAGGCCAGCATCACCTTGATCCCAAAACCAGACAAGGATCCCACCAAAAAAGAGAACTACAGACCAATATCCTTGATGAACACAGATGCAAAAATTCTCGCCAAAATACTAGCCAATAGGATTCAACAGTACATTAAAAGGATTATTCACCACGATCAAGTGGGATTTATTCCAGGGCTGCAGGGTTGGTTCAACATCCGCAAATCAATCAATGTGATAGAACACATTAATAAAAGAAAGAACAAGAACCATATGATACTCTCAATAGATGCTGAAAAAGCATTTGACAAAGTACAGCATCCCTTCCTGATCAAAACTCTTCAAAGTGTAGGGATAGAGGGCACATACCTCAATATTATCAAAGCCATCTATGAAAAACCCACCGCAAATATCATTCTCAATGGAGAAAAACTGAAAGCTTTTCCGTTAAGGTCAGGAACACGGCAGGGATGTCCATTATCACCACTGCTATTCAACATAGTACTAGAAGTCCTAGCCTCAGCAATCAGACAACAAAAAGAAATTAAAGGCATCCAAATTGGTAAAGAAGAAGTCAAACTATCACTCTTCGCAGAAGATATGATACTATATGTGGAAAACCCAAAAGACTCCACTCCAAAACTGCTAGAACTTGTCCAGGAATTCAGTAAAGTGTCAGGATATAAAATCAATGCACAGAAATCAGTTGCATTTCTGTACACCAACAACAAGACAGAAGAAAGAGAAATTAAGGAGTCAATCCCATTTACAATTGTACCCAAAACTATAAGATACCTAGGAATAAACCTAACCAAAGAGGCTAAGAATCTATACACAGAAAATTATAAAGTACTCATGAAAGAAATTGAGGAAGACACAAAAACATGGAAAAATGTTCCATGCTCCTGGATTGGAAGAATAAATATTGTGAAAATGTCCATACTACCTAAAGCAATCTACACATTTAATGCAATCCCTATCAAAATACCATCCATTTTTTTCAAAGAAATGGAACAAATAATCCTCAAATTTATATGGAACCAGAAAAGACCTCGAATAGCCAAAGGAATATTGAAAAAGAAAGCCAAAGTTGGTGGCATCACAATTCCGGACTTCAAGCTCTGTTACAAAGCTGTCATCATCAAGACAACATGGTACTGGCACAAAAACAGACACATAGATCAATGGAACAGAATAGAGAGCCCAGAAATAGACCCTCAACTCTATGGTCAACTAATCTTCGACAAAGCAGGAAAGAATGTCCAATGGAAAAAAGACAGCCTCTTCACTAAATGGTGCTGGGAAAATTGGACAGCCACATGCAGAAAAATGAAATTGGACCACTTCCTTACACCACACGCGAAAATAGACTCCAAATGGATGAAGGACCTCAATGTGAGAAAGGAATCCATCAAAATCCTTGAGGAGAATGCAGGCAGCAACCTCTTCGACCTCAGCCATAGCAACATCTTCCTAGGAACAACGGCAAAGGCAAGGGAAGCAAGGGAAAAAATGAACTATTGGGACTTCATCAAGATCAAAAGCTTTTGCACAGCAAAGGAAATAGTTAACAAAACCAAAAGACAACTGACAGAATGGGAGAAGATATTTGCAAACGACATATCAGATAAATGGCTAGTATTCAAAATCTATAAGGAACTTAGCAAACTCCACACCCAAAGAACAAACAATCCAATCAAGAAATGGGCAGAGGACATGAACAGACATTTCTGCAAAGAAGACATCCAGATGGCCAACAGACACATGAAAAAGTGCTCCACGTCACTTGGCATCAGGGAAATACAAATCAAAACCACAATGAGATATCACCTCACACCAGTCAGAATGGCTAAAATTAACAAGTCAGGAAATGACAGATGCTGGCAAGGATGCGGAGAAAGGGGAACCCTCCTCCACTGTTGGTGGGAATGCAAGGGGGTGCAACCACTCTGGAAAACAGCATGGAGGTTCCTCAAAATGTTGAAAATAGAACTACCCTATGACCCAGCAATTGCACTACTGGGTATTTACCCTAAAGATACAAACATAGTGATCCGAAGGGGCACGTGTACCCGAATGTTTATAGCAGCAATGTCTACAATAGCCAAACTATGGAAAGAACCTAGATGTCCATCAACAGATGAATGGATAAAGAAGATGTGGTATATATACACAATGGAATACTATGCAGCCATCAAAAGAAATGAAATCTTGCCATTTGCGACGACGTGGATGGAACTAGAGCGTATCATGCTTAGTGAAATAAGTCAATTGGAGAAAGACAACTATCATATGATCTCCCTGATATGAGGACATGGAGAAGCAACATGGGGGGTTAGGGGGATAGGAGAAGAATAAATGAAACAAGATGGGATTGGGAGGGAGACAAACCATAAATGACTCTTAATCTCACAAAACAAACTGGGGTTTGCTGGGGGGAGGTGGGATTGGGAGAGGGGGAGGGGGCTATGGATATTGGGGAGGGGAGGCGAACCATGGGAGACTATGGACTCTGAAAACAACCTGAGGGTTTTGAAGGGTCAGGGGTGGGAGGTTGGGGGAACAGGTGGTGGGTAATGGGGAGGGCACGTTTTGTGTGGAGCACTGGGTGTTGTGCAAAAACAATGAATACTGTTACGCTGAAAAAAATAAATAAAATGAAAAAAAATTACAAAAATTTATAAAAAAACAAACAAACAAACAAACAAAAAAAAAAACCCTCTTCACAGTCTAGGGATAGGGGGTACATATCTCAATATCATCAAACCCATCTATGAAAAACCAATAGCAAATATCATTCTCAATGGGGAAAAACTGAGAACCTTTCCCCTAGGGTCAGGAACACAGCAGGGCTGGCCACTATCACCACTGATATTCAACATAGTACTAGATGTCCTAGCCTCAGCAATCGGACAACAAAAAGAAATGAAAGGCATCCGAAATGGCAAAGAAGTCAAACTCTCCCTCTTGCAGATGATATGATACTTTATATTGAAAACCCAAAAGACTCCACTCCAAAACAGCTAGAACTCATACAGGAATTCAGTAACATATCAGGAGATAAAATCAATACACAGGAATCAGTTGCATTTCTATACACCAACAGCAAGACAGAAGAAAGAAAAATTAAGAATTCAATCCCATTTACAATTGCACCCCAAACCATAAGATACCTAGGAATAAACCTAACCACAGAGGCAAAGAATCTGTACTCAGAAAACTATAAAGTAACTCATGAAAGAAACTGAGGAAGACACACACACACACCCCAAAAAAATAGAAAAATGTTCCATGCTCATGGATTGGAAGAACAAATACTGTGAAAATGTCTATGCTACTTAGACCAATCTACACATTTAACACAATTCCTATCAAAATACCATCAACTTTTTTTAAAGAAATGGAACAAGTAATCCTAAAATTTATATGGAACATGAAAAGACCCTGAATAGCCAGAGAAATGTTGAAAAGAAGACCAAAGTTGGCGGCATCACAATTCCAGACTTCAAGCTCTATTACAAAGCTATAATTACCAAGACAGTATGGTACTGGCCCCAAAACAGACACATAGATTAATGGAACAGAATAGAGAGCCCAGAAATGGACCCTCAACTCTATGGTCAATTAAGCTTCAACAAACAGAAAACAATGTCCAGTGGAAAAAAGACAGTCTCTTCAACAAATGGTGTTGGGAAATTTGGACAGCCATGTGCAGAAGAATGAAACTGGACAATTTCCTTACACCACACACAAAAATAGACTCAAAATGGATGAAATATTTCAATGTGAGACAGGAATCCATCAAAATCTTTGAGGAGAACACAGGCAGCAACCTCTTCGACCTCAGCTGCAGCAACTTCTTCCTAGGAACTTTGCCAAAGGCATGAGAAACAAGGGCAAAAATAAACTATTGGGACTTCATCAAGATCAAAAGGTTTTGTACAGCAAAGGAAACAGTTAACAAAACCAAAAGACAACCTACAGAATGGGAGAAGATATTTGCAAACGACATATCAGATAAATGGCTAGTATGCAAAATCTATAAAGAACTTATCAAACTCAACACCCACAAAACAAACAATCCAATCAAGAAATGGGCAGAGGACATGAACAGACATTTCTGCAAAGAAGGTATCCAAATGGCCAAAAGACACATGAAAAAGTGTTCAATATCACTCTGCATCAGGGAAATACAAATAAAAACCACAGATCTATGTGGGTTTTTTTTGGGGGGGGCAGGTGAGATACCACCTCACACCAGTCAGAATGGCTAAAATTAACAAGTCAGGAAATGACAGATTTTGGCGAGGATGTGGAGAAAGGGGAACCCTCCACAACTGTCGGTGAGAATGCAAGCTGGTGCAACCACTCTGGAAAACAGTACAGAAGTTCCTCAAAAAATTGAAAATAGATCTACCCTGAAACCCAGCAATCGCATTGCTGGGTATTTACCCTAAAGATACAAATGTAGTGATCCGAAGGGGCACGTGCACCTGAATGTTTATAGCAGCAATGTCCACAATAGCCAACCTATGGAAAGAACCTAGATGTCCACCAACAGATGAATGGATAAAGATGTGGTATATATATACAATGAAATACCATGCAGCCATCAAAAAAGGAAATCTTGCCATCTGCTATGACGTGGATGGAACTAGAGGGTGTTATGCTAAGCGAATTAAGTCAGTCAGAGAAAGACAATTATCACATGATCTCTCTGATATGAGAAATTTGAGAGGCAGGGTGGGGGGTCATGAAGGGTAGGGAGGGAAAAAATGAAATAAGGACCAGGGTGGGAGATAAACCATAAGAGACTCTTAATCTCAGGAAACAAACTAGTTCTTGGGGGGAGGGAGGCAGAGGGATAAAAAGGCTGGCTTATTGACATTGGGGAGTGTATGTGCTATGGTGAGGACTGTGAATTATAAGACTGATGATTCACAGACCGGTACCCCTGGAGCAAATAATACATTACATGTTAGTAAAAAAATAAGGCTTATTAAAAGTAAAAAATAAATAAATATACATTTTAAAACTTCATCAGACAGGAATGTTTTCATGAGCAGTAAAGCGTATCTGCCATTTTCACCTGCAAGGAAAATGCCGCTTGAAGACGACGTTCTGAGGCTGAGAGCAAGTTTGTAAGCCCCTGACCTAGGCTAATCTCCTCTCTTTGGGGATGAGGAAGATGATGCCAAGGAATGTGACTCTCCCAAAGGCATAGGCAGATTAGTTAGTAAAGCCAAGGTCAAGAATACTGGTCCATTACCTGACACCAGTTAGAATGGCCCAAATTAGCAAGACAGGAAACAACGTGTGTTGGAGAGGATGTGGAGAAAGGGGAACCCTCTTACACTGTTGGTGGGAATGTAAATTGGTGCAGCCACTTTGGAGAACAGTGTGGAGATTCCTCAAGAAATTAAGAATAGAGCTTCCCTATGACCCTGCAATTGCACTGCTGGGTATTTACCCCAAAGATACAGATGTAGTGAGAAGAAGAGCCATCTGTACCCCAATGTTTATTGCAGCAATGGCCACAGTCGCCAAACTGTGGAAAGAACCAAGATGCCCTTCAACGGACGAATGGATAAGGAAGATGTGGTCCATATACACAATGGAGTATTATGCCTCCATCAGAAAGGATGAATACCCAACTTTTGTAGCAACATGGACGGGACTGGAAGAGATTATGCTGAGCGAAATAAGTCAAGGAGAGAGAGTCAAGTATCATATGGTCTCACTTATTTGTGGAGCATAACAAATAACATGGAGGACATGGGGAGATGGAGAGGAGAGGGAGTTGAGGGAGATTGGAAGGGGAGATGAACCATGAGAGACTATGGACTCTGAAAAACAACCAGAGGGTTTTGAAGGGGCGGGGGGGGTGGGAGGTTGGGGAACCGGGTGGAGGGTAATAGAGAGGGTACATACTGCATGGAGCACTGGGTGTGGTGCAAAAACAATGAGTACTGTTACGCTGAAAATAAACAAATTCACAAAAAAAAAAAAAAAAAAAAGAATACTGGTCCCTTCACTCTCAATCCTGTGCTCTCATTCAATTCAATTCAATGAACATTATACCAAACAGCCTCCATTTGGGCTGGCACCCTGCCTCTCAACCTCTAAATTGTCCCCAGCCAACAAAAGAAGTGGACGTCTAGGATTCCCAGGTTCCACGAGGGCCATCATGTAAAGTGCCCATCACCAAAAGGCAAAGAGGTTGCCCACACCCATCTTTGTTTCCTCAGATGTGTGTGACATTGAAACTTTTCTTCTTTACTCTACGCTAACAGGAAAAGTAAAGCCACTGTCCTTACATGCACAGGAGATCATTTGCAAAATGATGGAAACAGATTTTAGAGTGCTTCAGAATATCTCTTCCTGTAGAAAATTAATTTGGCCTACTTTGTTGGCAAGAGAAATTTGGAGGGGTGCCAAAAGATGTATGGCAATCAATCAACAAGAAATAAAATAAACACAAATTACAGATTCTTGTCAGAAAATGAATGTCCTGATGTCTCACTTTTAAAAAGACGAACTTGCTTTCTTAGCCAATTGGGCAATTTTAGCTTCTGGGAGGTCAATTTTTCCAACATAAGACATAGCAAATGGCACATCCCAAGGCCCATTGGTCAACCAGAAGAGGAGGCAGACGAGCATGAGATTCATGAATGCAAAAATGAAAGCTCCTTTCTGGATGCTCAATGGGCATTCAGAATGGTCTTGAGCATCCTAAGAGCGTGCCCCTTCTCAGGTCAGCCCCACAGCCTGAGTCCCTATAACTTGTTCTCCCCTGGGGATATTCAACCCTTGCCTAGTCCTGAGCCCATCCCCACAGGTCAGGAGGATACAAAAGGTGTGTCTACCAGATGTCAGGGCCTGCAACACAACCTGTTGTGTTGTGTCAGAGGGAACTGTGTTCAAATTCTGCTACTCGCTTATGAGCTAGGTGACCTTGGTCAATTTTCTTACACTGTTGACCATCCATTTCCTCATCAACAAAATGAGACAGCCCTCATGCTTCCCATTTGGGTTGGTGGTGAGGATTATATGAAAAGGGAAGGTTTGGGGATATAGCTGGTATACAATGACCCATATCAGTGTTCATACCTTCTGCCATTCCCCAACTAAGCATGATTCTTGGTTGTCATCCCAGCCCCTGGTGCTGGGATGGATACACCCAGCTGATGGCAAAAATTCCCAGAGATCTACCTTCCATCCAGTTTCAAAGCACAGATGAGTCAAATCCAGCTCACTCCCTGGACTCCCAGACCCTGAAGCAGGGCAGACCCTTCAGCCTCTGTAGTCTGGGGCATTCTCTTGTCTCTCTTACTTTGTCACCTTCGTTCCCAAAGTAAGAGACCTGGGAAATGTCTAATGGGTCACTACTGGCCACAAACATTATTGAGAACTTAAATGTGGCTCATACAAAGGGATATGTGTTACCAGCATAAACACTGTACCAAATCTATAAGTGTTAATCTAAAAGACAGGAGGTAAAATATCTCATTAATGACTTTTTATATTGATTACATGTTGCCATAACATTCAGATATATTGGATTACATAAAATATACTCTTGAAATTAGTATCACTTTTTTCCTCGCACCCTTTTCAGCGTGACTACAAGGAAGTTTAAAATGATGTAGCTCCCGTTGTTGTTCTACTGGACACTGTTGTGTTAGAAGAAACCACAGTGGCCCAGCTGTCCAGGGCTGCTGTGACAAATTAACACAGCCTTGGTGGCTAAAACAACAAAAATTATGACCTCACAACTCCGGAAATTCGGAATGCAAAATTCACAATTTTTTTTTTCAAGTTCCAGGCAAGACTGTTATCCTGGCTTATTTATGCTCAAGCACATGGGAAACAGAATAAAGGGAATCTGTCCTTCAGGCTGATTCTCAGAACAAAGGCAGGGGAAAGGTTTTAAAGGGTCTGAGATGGGAAAGAGGTGATGTGTAAGCATGTTGGGAGCGGCAGACACAGGAGGTCGAGTGCACAGGTGCTGTGGACGGAACATGCTTCTAATTTGTCGCACGTCTAAGTTCCCCTATGGAAGCTCTTGGGGATGATCTGTCCCTCGCTTCTTCTAGCTTCTGCTGGCTATCAGCACTCCTGGGCTGTGACTACATCATGGCTCCCTGCCCCCACCTTCCCATTCCTCTTGCTTTTCTGTTGTCTGTGTTCACCTCTGTGTGTGCGTGTGTGTGTGTGTGTGTGTGTGTGTGTGTGTGTGTGCGTGTGTTTAATATTTTATTTATTGATTTGTCAGAGAGAGAGACAGAGCACAAGCAGGGGGAGAAGCAGGCAGAGGGAGAAGCAGGCTCCCCACTGAACAATGAGCCTGACACAGGACTCCATTCCAGGAACCTGGGATGATGACCTGAGTCAAAGGCAGATGCTTAACCAACTGAGCCACACAGGCATCCTTTCTCTGTGTATTTCTTATAAAGCCCTTTGTCACTGGATTTTAGGGACCATGCAAATAGTCTAGGATGATCGCCTAATCTCAAGATCTTTAAATTAATTATATCTACAAAGAACTTTTTCCCAAATGAGGCCACATTCACAGGTTCCAGGGATTAGAACATAGACCTACCTTCTGGGGGACACCCATCAACACTATACCCCTCTCCTCCATGTTGGTGACCAACCTGCGTTCTAATGGACTGAGCCAGGTGACCTGAGGGGAGGTACCCACCCCATCCTTGATTATAGATAAACATCTCCAACAATGGATCACCAATCAGGTGTTTCCAAAATGGCAAATGCTCAGAGTCAGGAAAACCAAGCTGGATTCTTAGATGTAATTTTGTGCTCTTCATTGTCGATACTTTCATGCAATAGACCTTTGCTGTTTCCATCAACCAGCTAGACGCGAGGCTATGGGGTGAATCTTGCGCAGTCCTTATCCCTAGGTGGCCCATGGAGCCTGGCCTTTGGCATCAGGCCTGCTAGTCTACACTGCTGGTCTACATGGCTGACCCTTCATTCACCACTTTAAAAATAAGCAAGTCCAGGGTGCCTGGGTGGCTCCATCATTAAGAATATGCCTTCATTCAGCTCAGGTTATGATCTCAGGGTCCTGGGATCAAGTCCCATGTTGGACTCCCTGGAGCCTGCTTCTTTCTTTTCCTCTGCTCCTCCCTTGCTTTGCTCATGCTTGCTCTCCCTTTCTCAAATATATAAAATCTTCAAAAAAATAAAAATAAGTAAAATCAGTAAGTTTCAGGAAACAGGAGGATTAGAAGATGTTCTCAAGTAAGTGCTTAAGCAAAATCAGACAGAATCGAATCAACCACACGAATTCCCCTATTGTATCTGAGAGTAGGTAAGATTATGTTCACTGGTTCTCTGCTGGCCAGGGCCTAGGCAAATGTCATTCTCTTTACTTGAAAATCTCTTTTCTATGGCCCTTGTAGAACTGCCTCTTCCTCTTCCATCTGGCCTCAGCTTCAACATTGTTCCTCAAAGGAGACCCCCTCCGACCCCGTACGCGAAGTATCCACTCACCCAACCAAACACATGCATACTTTCCGTGCCATCCTTCATTTCCCCCGCACTTACCAGTTTATAAATATTTTATGTGCTTGTGCTTTATTTTCTTGCCATCTGTCCCACCAGAACATGACCTCTGTGAAGCCAGCCTCCATGTTTGTCGTCTAGGTGCCTTGCACAACACCTGGCCTGGGGAGGGGTGGCTAAGGATGGTTAGGTGGATGGATGGGTGGATGGATGGATGGATGGATGGATGGATGGATGGATGGATGGGAGGGTGGGTGGGTGGGTGGGTGAATGGATGGATGGATGGATGGGTGGGTGGATGGATGGATGGGTGGATGGATGGATGAATGGGTGGATGGATGGATGGATGGGTGGATGGATGGATGGATAGAAGACAGATAAAAAGACAAACCATGACAAATTGTATGAGTACACAATGTGACAAATCAGGAAACCTGATGGACCCAGCTGGTCCTGATGAAATTCACACTGATGACTCCAAATCTGTCCCCTTCCCAATGCTCTCAGGGACCCATGAATGGACTTCCCAAAGGGCAGAATGTGTACTCCAGTTTCATAGGCCTAGAAATGCAAGCTGCTGAAATAGTAGAGCATACCACTCAAACCTGCCAAACTGCCAAACCAGGAGGTCTCACAAAATAGCCATGGGGGGAGGAGAGGAGGAGGGGATGGGCTCCCTTTATTCCTGCCAACCTTGAAGTTGGCCTGATTGCTCCGTCTGTGTGGTTAGAAAAATTATTTAGTTGTGTGCATTATACTCTGAGTGGGCCGAGTGTGTACAGTTTATGAGGGGAGCACTTTAATGCATATTTAATAACACTGCAGACATTCATACACCAAATCAACAGTGTCAAATGTGTTTGCTTTGGGAGACGGGAAGTGTCCCGTGGCAATGCTGAGGCTCCTGGGCAAGACGTTTCCATTATGAAAGATCCCAGCAGAGGGGAGGGACTTAGGTTTTCCTACACTCTGGTTACTGCAGAGGGTTTGTGAGGGAGCTGGAGAGGCTGGAAAACTTAAGACATTAAAGAGGAAAAAGACAAAAGCGCGAAACAGAATAGGAGAGAATGGGAAGAGACGATAAGGGGCAGCTGGGGTGGAAATCATCATCGTTCTAACAGAGACCGTAATAATAAATATTTGTGCATGTTTACTAAATGCCAGGCCTTGCTCTAAATGCTTCCTGTATATTCTTTCTTTTTCAAATTTTTACAAAGGGTCTATGTGGTGGCTGTTTTTATTGCTCTCATATTTTACAGAAGAGGAGGACAAACCTTAAGATGGTTAAGCAACTATCTCCCAAGATCACAAATCGACAGAGTGTTTGAGCCAGAGTCAAGTTGCAGTGGGTTGAGAGCAGAGCCCATCTGACCCGCCACTCCACAGCATGGTTCCAGAGAGAGCATGGCTGAGCTCCATTCTGATTTCCATACTGTGCCCTGTGGAATGACTGTGCCCAAAGATGCTGCACCTCCTTCCATCACGTAGAGATATTTCTGGGGAGCCATCTTCCGGGAAGGACAGCATGACTAGCTCACGGTCACAAAGCAGAAGTGATGGGTTTCATGTCTGAGCCAAGTTGGCTGGGAAGCAGGTGTGCCTTCTCCATGCTGCTTCTCCTCTTCTTTGCCTGTCTTGAAAGCCCCAAATGGAAAATGTGCACCCACTCCCTGAAATTCACATTAGATGGTTGGGTGAACAAGAAATACACTTGTGTATGTGTGTTAAGCCACTAATATGCTAAAGTTTTTTTGTTGTTGTTACAGCAACAACAATTGCTTGACTAATACTAATGCACCTATATTTTTTTTCTAAGATTTATTTGAGAGAGAGGTGAGGGGAGCAGAGGAAGAGGGAGAAGCAGGCTCCGAGCTGAGCAAGGAACCAGATGCGGGGCTCGATCCCAGGATCCCGGGACCATGGCCTGAGCTGAAGACTGATGCTTAACCCACTGAGCCATCCAGGTGCACTTGATGTGCTCATTCTTGTGACTTATCCTCTGAGTCCTGTTTTTTTTTTCCTCTGAAAAGTGGAGCTAAGAATGCCACAACATTGTAGTCAGATGACAATATGTGTCCCATGGGGTTGAGATTAGATGACATTAGATGACATAATGTATGCATACAATATATGTATTATATATATTACGTATATATTATATAATTATATATAATGTATGAGATTAGATACATTAGATGACATAATGTATGTAGAGCTCCTGGATCCTTCAAACTTGGCTGCCACTAAGACATTTACTTTTTTGTATCAAGTGCAGGCAACTTGGTTTCAGATCACTTTGGGTTTGGAGCAACCTATCCAAGTCAGCTTTATTTATCTAATGAAACATACGAACACAACTTTTATTACATTCAGGGTCTGTCATATCCGAAGCAATGGCTGGGTTGGTTTTCTGCTCCCGTTCTGCACCAAGATCCGATGCACAACCAGATAGCGTTCCACTCCCTTCTGGCCCTACACTCCGAACCAGAGTAAGGGGAGGATTTTTTCAGCCACAGAATGCTTCTGTGATACCGGTGGAGACTCCCACCTCAAGTTACCACAGGCAAAATGTCTGCTCTCTGAGGTGATGCAGTCAGCACTTATAAACCGTGATTGTGATTCTCCCGGACAGAAGGAGATATTCTCAAGCCAAAGGGTAATGATTAGAGAATAGTACTATAAACAATCTCCACAGGGTGATAGAGTTTACGTACAAATACAGAAATGAAATGCATCCATCCATCCACCTGCCCATCCATCTATCCATCCATCCATCTGTTTATCCATCCATCCACCTGCCCATCCATCCATCCATCCATCCAACCATTTCTCCATTTATTGAATTAATATTTGAGCATCTACTACTTAATTTCTTTCAGGGTAGTTTGGTAACTTAAGTTTTTTTTTTTACTTTTATTTTGAAATAAGCCTTCCCTCCCAGGAGGTTGCAAAAATAGGACAGAGAGCTCTTGGGTACTGTACCTCCCGCTTCCGCATCCTCCCCCGACCCCTGGTAATAGCTCACATAATTATCAACATATCAAAACGAGGCATTGATGCTGGTACAGTCTGCACACCTCATTCAGGTCTTATTTCACCAGTTTTTATATGTGCTCATTTGTTGCGTGCTTGCACACGTGTGTTTCCGCGCGATTTTATCACAGGTATCCATTTGTGCAGCTACCGAGAAAGTGCTTTCGTTTTTATTTCATTCTAAAATCCATACGTGTTCCTTAAGGGAAATGTTAGAGAACAGGTAAAGAGAGAGGCACGGCTACCAGAATCCTCCTCGGTGGGGAAACCTGCCGAGATCACCTGCCTACCTCTCCTTCCACAGCCCTCCATCCGCCCTACCTGCCTGTTGCTCTGCTTTTAGCTTTTAACTAATTTTTTTAAGTATTTTTTAATTAATTTTTTTATTTGACAGAGAGAGATCACAAGTAGACAGAGAGGCAGGCAGAGAGAGAGAGAGGGAAGCAGGCTCGCCGCCGAGCAGAGAGCTGGATGCGGGACTCGATCTCAAGACCCTGAGATCAGCACTTACTATGTGCTGGTTAATAGAATCCTTTATGATTGCGTTTCTATTTCACTTAAATCTCCGAGTGGAGTGGGGAGTCGGATGCAAGGATGTCACTACTTCTGTTTTATATGAGAAAAAATAGAGGCACCTTGAGAACAAATGATTTGCCTGCCTCACGTGGTCCACAGGTGAGACGGTCGGTCTGATGCTGTAACCCAAGTGTTCTGACTCCAAAGCCGGCCTGCTTTCCACCTTGTGACGGGCTTCCCCAGACACCCTTCAGCTAAGGAAAAAAGCAGATCTACTTCTCCCAGATGACCGGCTCCGAGTCCTGGAGAAGACTCAGGCAAGCATGGTGTGCTCATTTTCGGGAGAAAGAAATGGATAAAGCCACACACTTTGTAACAAGGAAAAATGAAACTGGACCCAGATTTCCTGCCTCTTAGTTGGAAGTTGACTGCGAGGCCTGGGACAGCAGGGAGGAGGCCTTCATGAGTCCACAGACCCGATGTCCACACCCGCGTCGATGGCAAGTGGGTCAGAGCCGCAGTTCATGCCGGTCATGGATGTGCCTCAGAATCTTTCTTAACCCAAAGTGCCAAGCAGCCACCCTTAGCCGATCAGTTCAGTATTCAAGCTGCAGTGTATCCCTGACCTAGGGACCCTTGGAATGGTCGGGGCACTTGACCTGGACGCCATTTAAATGTGCCTTTATGAAATCCCATGTGGAAGAGAGACCACCTTTATTCTATTAACTGTGTGACTAAAAAACCTGTAAAGGCACATGTAATATCTGAGCAGATCCTTAGCAATATCAAAGAGCAGAATTTCAATAAGGGAGTTGCATTAAATCTAAGCTGGCAAGAGCTTATAATAAAAGTACAGTAATGAGCAAGCTTTATGGTAAAATTAATGTAATTAATTAGTGTTTGTAAAGGACTTCGAGATCACAGGGTGAGAGGTGCCAGCTAGAGGAAAAGTCATCTTAGAAATTACGACTATTATCATCTTAAGACATGGCATAGATTATGCACTATATGAGCATTTCCAAGCATATATTCATGTCCCAGCTATAACTACGTTAATTTATAGTAATTTGCAAATCAGGTCTCTGATCAGCCCTGGGAACCCTTTCTGGATCTCTAAGTGGATGAGGTTATGACTCAAGTGGTATTTTAAACTCTATCCCGTGATAACCTATTACAGAGAGCAGCCCTGTAACCCCGTGCGTGCTCAAGTCAGAGACTCAAATTATAGCTGACATAGTGAGCCCTCGGGTGCGTTCCTGCACTCAGTGGCATGTCTTTTGGGGTTTCCTTGGGTTTTATTAAAAGTAGGTCTATGAACATCTCTTTAGTCTTGAATTTTTCAACTTTCCAGGATTCATACATTACTGCTTTTCTTGATACGATGATATTCCCTAAGGTCAGGGACACCTCTTTGCTGTCACCGTGTCCCCCAGAATGCATGGAATGGAGTCTGTCATGCTGCAGTTCTCAGGGACTTTGGGCTGATGGGATGGTCCACTCAGAAGTTGCATATCCAAAATAGGCCTTTTATTTCTAACCCTCCCTGTGGACTAGCCCATTTGAAAACAGAATATTATATTTATTAACTAGACCACACAATTTCTATTGGGCTTTGGGGCACATTAAAAAAATTTTAAGCTAATTGTTTGATAGTAAAAATCATACCAAGAGGGAATTTGGAAAATAAAGAGAAAAACGGAATAAAGAATACTCTGGAGCATTTTCAAGTGTCGCTTTCTCCAGGCATTTTTACTGTACAGGCTACCCCAGCTGTCACTGCCTCAGTCACTGAGGTTCTTGTTCAAAGTTGCAGGCAAGGGGGTGCTTTACCAAACCCATCACTTGGGGGAGGGGGTGAGAAGGGAAGGAGGTGAATGGGTTTCTTGCCCACAAAGGTGCACAGGAGACCCAGTAAAAGGGTACCATGAAAAGAGGTCCTTCTTCCGTCTTGCAAAGGGATATGACAGTGACTTTAATGAGCATTTGATCTCATGATAGGTACCCTCGGTTCAAGTTCTGACTGTCACTTCCTACCAGCGCGACCCTGGGCAAGTCACTTTCTCTTCCCATCGTTGTGTTTCCTCGGTGTCCAAAGGAGGGTGAAGAAGGGGAGTTCATACAGATCAGAGAAGACGGATATGTGGTCTACATCACGGTAATTCTGCCATGATGTATGTGTGCACACATGCGCGCGTGCCCATACATACACACACACACACCTGTGCACACACACGGGCACATGCGCACACACATTCCTCCCGAGTGTACCACAGCAGACATTGCAAATCCGTCACAAAGTTCCTCCCCACTGAGACCTAACACAGCCTCAGAATCCTCAGGTCCCTTCCACTTCCTAACCTGACTTGCCAATTGGGGTGGGGGGGGGACAGGTCCTAAGCTCCCCTCAACTCCAAGGATGTGTATGGAGCCGTAACTTTGCAAAATGCCATTGCCAGTAGCGTTGCAAGAAAGCATCAGCATCTGAACAAATACAGTTCCTTTTTTTCCATGAAAGCGTTTCTGGCTGCAACGTTTTATGAAACTTCACAGAAATTATAATAACCTTTAAAAACCAAGTAAAATAAAAACATCATTATTAGAATGTTCAATTAGAAATGCAAACACTCTGCTAAACAATCTCCACATGTAACTGTTTAACAACAAATCATACATTAGAAAGAAAAGCACAAAACAAAATGCCCAGGGAACAAATTATGCTCCTTAGCTGGTGGGCGATGTGACATGTTCTCAGAGGGCTGGCTTGCCGCGCTCCATGCTGCATCACACGTGGACCATGCCTGTCCTGGGTCCGCCTCGGAATACGGCCTCAGTGTTAGCAGATCATTTGGGAAAACCCCAGGAGGTCTCAAAAGGGGAGCTCTAGTGCATAAGCCTTACAAAACCTCACTTTTCCCTAGTGTTGGTTTTACAAAGGTCATTTACATGCACACACCACATCATTCCACCTTTGCATCAATCTCATGAGCCTTCGTTGCTGTTGTCCCTACTTACAGATGGGGAGATGGGATCTGAGTGAAGTCCAGGCCCAAATCATACGGCAGGTGGGTAGAGATCTAGGCTGGAGCTCATCAGCTTGATTCATAACATGGGTGCTTGAGGCCGAGCACTCCAGGAACCTCTGAAACACTCATTCAATCCCCTTGGCTTACAGGTGGGTAAACTGAGTCCAAGAAAGTAAAGAGACTCCCCAAAGCCCATGAGACAAAAGATAAGAATGTATGTCAATTATTTCTCCATTAGGGTGGAAAAAATCAAATGTGATTTACAGAGAAAGAGAGAGAAGAAAGCAAGCCAGATGTAAGACACAGATCAAGAGACTTCAGACAATGAAGAAAAACCAGTGAGGACTCTCTGGGGAAGATGCATGTAGAAAGGGGGTGCTGGCTGCCATCAGTGGAGACCTGGTCAGTCAAGGAGAAGGACCTGGAAGGAGGTGCCATTTGCCAGGGTCGACAAAGAAAATGTTACTGGCACAGTAACATGGCAAAGTAAATGTTACTGGCCAGGCCCCTTCACACACATGTCGTGTGTGGCCACCTTCATGCTACAGCAAGAGAGCTGAGTGACTGCACAGAGACTCTGAGGCACTCGAGGCCTAAAATGTTTGCTATCTGGTCCCTTACAGAAAAAGTTCACGAGCCCTTGTGTGTGGGGAGGCTCTGGACTGGGATCCTGGTGTGGCCTCACTTCTGATCACATGTGTGACCTCAGACAGGGCCCCTTAGCTCCCCGGGTCTCACTTTCTCCATATACATTATGTCTGGCATTTTCTCCAAGGCACCACAAAAGTTAATCTTCTGTCTTTATTCATGCAACACTACCCTTCACTTATGGATCTCCCATTCTTTCTCTGTTTAGGGCTCATGTTGGATAATCTACTTAAGTAATTCCGCTGGTAGATAGACCAAGGAGGGGGTGGGAACCCAAATGGGGCCAGTTTAGGCAATTTCTTCAATCTTAGGTGTTCTCAAAATAAAGATATTGGTGAGATCAAGGTTTCGGGGAAACTTGGACTCCTTCTGAAATGGAAAGTAGCTTTGCAAAATGCTTCCAGGATCTACTTCGATCCTTGAAGACCCCAGACATATGACCTACAATTTATAAATAAGACAAATGTGGCTCAGAGAAGAGACCAAACTCAAACAGCGGAAGGTGGTGTAGAATTTCAACCCCCAGAGAGCTTATGTCCTCACCCAGAGAGAAAGGTACTTCCTGCCACATACCCCCTCACCCTGGGTGATAGAGCAATTCACTTTCAATTTTAAAACTACACTTGTCAATCCCATCTCTCTGTTATCATCACTAGAAAATGCCAAATTTGTTCTCTAAGAGACTGAACTGCCTGGGACCTATAAAAATATCTCCAGTAAATGTGCTCAGCCACACCACTGAAATTGTATGGGGACCTGAAATGTAGAAGAAGAGAAAGCTCCCCCAAATACCCATAGCTCATCACGCATTCCACCAACATGCAGCAAAGCACCAACCATGTGCTCTCTCGGGGTAAGTGCTAGGGGTGGGGGGGAGACTCAAGGACGCTGTTGTCTTCGAGGGGCTGCCTGTCTAATGGAGGAAGCAGAGAGGTCACCAACTACAGTGGTGTGTGTGACTACAGGGCAAAGTTTGACAAGCCACAGGGGGCTTCTCCCACCTTGGAAACAAGACCTGAGTTTCAGGCCAGGGAGTTCTAGCAAGGTAAAAGTCATACTCTCCCTCTCGTTCTGTACTGACCCATAATTAAGACTACATGGTGTCACCATCTCCAACTTCACTGGCTAGAAGGTGACTTGTGACTACCTTTGGCAGAGACACCAAATATGTCCACCAGGGGGGCACGGTGAGGTCAAGGGATGCTACTCTTAGTAGCGCTGGTATTATCATCACCCCCATAACTGACACCTACAGAGAAGTCGTGGTCATTCTGGTTGTCCACTGCTGCACAACAAAACTCAGTGCTTTAAAACAAAAACCATTGTATTATATCTCGCTATTCTGTGGTCAGAAATTCAAACAGAAGTTGACTGATGCTTCTTCTGCTCCATGGGATGTTGACTGGGGTCACTTGGTGGATGGACTCACCAAGAGACTCATCTGGCCTGACAGTCTGATATAGCAGGGTGTGCAGACCTAGCACTCTGTTTTGGTTTTGTTTTTAAAGGTTTATTTATTTATTTGAGAGAGAGAGAGAGAGAGAGGAGGGGCAGAGGGAGAGGGAGAGAATCCTCCAGCAGAATTCCACAGGAACACCAAGCCCGATGCAGGGCTCGATCTCATGAGCTGAAACCAAGAGTCAGATGCTTAACCAACGCAGCCACCAGGCACCCCCAAACCTGACACTTTGATGAGGATAGCTGGAAACTTGAGCTTGACTGACTCATCTTCTTCTTCACATGGCCTTAGGACCTCTTGATATGGTTTCTTCAGCAGGACAGACATCTTACATGGAAATTCAGGTCTTCAAGCATCCCAGATAGAAGCTTCCAGTCCCAGCGAGGAGTAGGCCCAGAACTGGCCCAGCATCACATCTGCCATGCGTTTCTTCATCATCTAGATCAAGTTCAGGTACGGATGAGTCTTCCTGGGTGTAGTTCCCTAAATATGGCTCTTTTTAGGCTGTTGTCTATGCACAAAAGGGGAAAACTGTCTGCCTTCCACACACCCAATCTACTATGGTGAAATAAAAATAGGGTGACAGCAAAAAGGAGGGACCCCAAAGCACCTGGCAGCTCCTGTGTATAGCACTTTCAAAATCCAACCTGGGGCATGTGACCAGTCCCCTGAGTAGGGCCCATAATTCTCCCTGGAAATGATTCTCTGGGGTTCTTGGCTCTTCCATCTAGACCATTCTTCATTTTCCACAGGAAATGACTCATATTTGCATCCAAGTAGCCTTCTCCAGTCAGCTATTACCCACAGGAGGCAAGTTGAGAGTGGTGCGTCCAAAGACTTCCTGTCATTTGATAGCGTCACTGTCCCCTTTTGTCCAAAGTGGCAGTGCACCAATACAATTTTCCTAACAACCTTGTGAGTTTTCTATGAATCTTACTGGGGTTTGCATCATTAGATTAAATCCACACTCACATTTCTTTCCAAGACTCTACCTTGGGTCAGGGTATCCCAAGACAACGCCCTTCAGTTTCCAAGAAAATTTTTTGTCTAGTTGAAATTCTGAAATTTTTTGTCTAGTTGAAAGGCTCTAAGAGGCACATCCCCTGGAATCCTACCAAGCACATTCTTTTTTTTTTTTTTTTTTTTTTATTTATTTGAGAGAGAGAGAGAGAGACTCCCTGGGGAGCTGGGATCCCGATACAGGACTCGATCCCAGGACTCCGAGATCATTCAGTCAATCAATCAAAAAGTCTTAGAGCTCACCCTTAAGATCTTGACTCTAGGACCAGGCTTTACTGGATTTGCTCTATGTCCCATGGTCATTTCATACTTTAAGAACTTTGTGCTGACTAGAAATCCTAGACTTCATATATTTCCTCTAAATTCTACTCAAAAACCATACAACTTTTTTTTTTTGGTCCATCTCTCTTTCCTGTGTTTTATCATAGCCCACTAGAAGAGGTCAGTTGGCCCTTTTGACATTCTGCCTGGAAATGTCTTTAGCCAGATGCACAGGATCCTTAGGTGTCCTTCCTGTTTTCCATGTTTCTGGCAATAACGGTTTTGCTCACCTGTCTGCCAAGCACCTGATTTGGGTGCCTCTTCTCCAGCCTCCAATAAATAGCACTTTGCTCACTAACCACCAAACCCTCACCTGCCGTCTCCTCCAGGTCCTTCCAGTCCCTGCTGGAAGAGCAGAATTAGAGCTACTTCTCAAAGAATGGAGCATCAGAGGATTTGTGCCTGTCTTGAACACATCGTCATAGGAGTTAGGAACACTGATTCTGGATCCTGAGTGCCTGGGTTCAAATTCCAATTTCTCCACTGACTAGGTCATCTAATTTTCAACAACTTCTTTGTTCTTCAACTTCTTCTTCTCTAAAATGGGACCATAATAATTTCTACTTCACAGGCTGTTGGGAGGACAAAATGAATAACATTTTCACATTTGAACCTTCAATTTAGTTCAATAAATACTTTTGGAGCACCCATAGGTGCCAGACACTAAGAAATGGCTCATGTGTCCAGATTCTTCTCTTGGTCTAAGGGGCAGATTGATGATTAAGAAGTAGGGGCACCTGGGTGGCTCAGTAGGTTAAGCCTCTGGCTCAGGTCATGATCTCAGGGTCTTGGGATCAAACCCCACATGGGGCTCTCTGCTTAGCAGGGAGCCTGCTTCCCCCCTCTCTTTCTGCCTTCCTCTCTGCCTACTTGTGATCTCTCTCTCTCTCTTTGTCAAATAAATAAATAAAATTTTAAAAAAGAAGTAACTATTATTTGTTTGATTATTTCACTTTACAGCAGGTGAAGGTGATTTCTCAAAATTTTGAAGTGTATTTACCCACTGGGTCATTGGGCATGCCAAGCACAAACCACCCCTACCACCCCATAAGCCCACACTGCCTCTCAATCTTTGGGGTCATGGGGCTCATCCCTGCACCCTCAGCTGAGTCATTGATGACTATATCTGGAAATATTGCAAGGTTAAATAAAGACATGTTTTAAGAATTTTCATATATTTTATTCATATTATAATAGCATACACATTATAATTGATCCACACATTTACATTTGGGATTCATAATTATTTAAATCATGTCTTGAGATGACCAGTTATTGCATTTAAAAATGTTTCAGGTTACCCAAAATAGATGTCACTTTGACATAAACTTCCCGACTTTCTAAATCTTGCTTCCATAATGCTCGAGGCGAAAAATTTCATCTAAATATTATTGAATTCCAGCACGACATTAGCATGCAGAGATATTTACAATAACAGAGCCATTACAACTCAATCAAAAGCTGATTTCAGCCAGAATTATGCAGAATTAAATCTTGCAGGATTCAAATTATTAAAAATCAGAGACTCAATAAAGTGTGGTCTGGAAGTCCCATTTATCAAGGGAGTCGAAGTGCCTCAACAGTTATAGTGACTTTTTCATATATATTCTGCAAGAATTTGCATGCATTTTAAAAGATCAGAGTTTAATTCTTATGGAATTCAAGTAACTATGCTATATTTATAAGGCAATGGAAGCCAGCTCTGAAACTGTTCTTCCTATTTCCTTTCCACATCTCACATTTTAAATGCATTGGTTTTTATTTCTGGTTCCCACTGGATAGAAAGACCCACAGTGAAACCACAAGCACAGAGAATCGTTCACTCCAATAAAGGCCAAATCAGGGTGGCAATAGAGGTAGCTCGAGAAAATCCAGTCATTTTTAACGCTTGTTATGCAACTAACACACTAGAAATGCCCCTCATTTACTATGCTTAATCATACCAAGATACACACACACACACACACACACACACACACACACATCATATATATATATATATATATATATATATATATATATATGATTATAATTCTCTGTCAGGATCCTTTCCAGTACATTTTATCTAAATAGAAAAAGAATTAATTTCTAAGAAGAAAGAGGTGAAGAGACACAGAAAAGAAAAGAGAAAGAAAGGAAAAGAAAAAAAGTGGGGGGAAAAAAACCTCACCATATAGAGACACAGAACTTCTGCATCACAATGGACCAAGGTCTTCTCAAAGATGGACCAGATGTATGGAGGGTTACAAGTGGGACTGGAAGGCTCTCTTCACTGCCCTAATTCATGACCAGTAATTGAGAATGGGTGATATATTAGAAAATAGCCTCGTTGCCCCCAATAAAGAAAAGAAGGAAGAGGAGGCAAACAGCATTTATTTAACATCTTCACTGCATCGAGGACAAAGATGAGTCCAGCCCTCACAACTAGTGGGGTGGTTGAGGTACTGGCAATCTAGCATTAATAGTGATAATAAAGATATGGACAAATATTCACATCAGTCAGGAATGCAATCAGCTGAGGTTTATAAAAAGCACAAACATAGTCTGTCAATAGGCTGTTTAGGGCTAAGATAGGACTCTACTGCCATAAATAATCCAGAAGTCTTCCTTCCGTCTACTAGCCCATTCTCAGTGTGTGGATTTCTGTTCTTATGCATGTTTCCTCTTGGTGGCAAAAGGGCTGCTTTATCTCTGGATATCCCAACTGCATCCCAGGCAAGAAGAAAGGAGAATGGTGATGGTCAAAGGAAAGTTGCCTTGCCAGGGACTCCAACTATACTGGCAAGAACTATGTCACAATGTCACTCTTGGCTGTAACAGAGTTTGAGGAAGTGAGTTTTTAATAAATATCAACAGAAAAATTAGTACTGGGTCGATAACCAGCAATGGCTGTCCCTGGTCTATAGAAGCACAGAGGGAGAGGGTCTAAGAACTTGAAATGTGGAGGAAGTGGAATCAAGGAAGTTTTCTGAGAATAGATGCTCTGGAAGAAAGGGCCTTTACCCAGTGGATTAAGAGGAAAGATTTCAAGCAAGGTAGCAGCATGACCAAGGAAAAAGTTTTAAAAAGAATGATCAGAGCTAACATTTGTTGAGCCCTTTCCATGTGCAGGCACTGTGCATGCCCATTACGTTTACTGATCACAATGATCTCAGCATGACCTCCATATTTTCCTGACAAAGTAACTTTGCCTGGCAAAGGTATGGGACTTGTTCAAGGTCACATAGCTGATCTCCAGACTCTCTACCCTTGACCTCACTTCCTGCTCAGTCTGGCCAGAGTGCAGAGGATACGTTAGAGAAAGATAAACCTGCCGGACGGACAGAAGATGTGGTTCCTCCCCTCAAGGGGCTCACAGGCTATTGGTCAATAAAAATTCATGAATGCCGGCTCCGCATCAGGGCCCATGCCTAGTGTGGTGGTATAGAAACGTATGAACTGCAGACCTCGTGCTGGTGCGGGGGACAGACATATTAGACCTAACTGATATGAGCTAGAAACGAAGGTCATGAAGGGCCTAGGGAATGGCTCAGAGAGGTCAACTGCTAAGGACAGCTCACTGTAGCCAAGCCTGGGCCGGATCCCTGCCCAATCGAGGTACCCACACCTTGACCCCACACAAGGGTGTGTCCACTAACCCCTCCAAGGCCTGATCCTTAAAGAGTGGTCTTGACTGGGCCTTCCTGAAAGTGGCCAAAGGAATCCATGCTCCCCAAAAGCATCCTCAGGAAGAAGGTTGTTTGGTTGTGCTAATGTCTGGCCGGAACTCCTGTTCAATAGCTATAATCAGCTCCAAGCTTTACTCACTGTGGTTCTCAGGAGAAATCCATGAGATTCTTTCTCTGCTGTGCCTGGAAGAATCTCCCTCTTGGTAGTTTTGGCTTCGAAGAACCTTTTATTGAGGCTTAAGGAACCCAGCACATTAACCACAAGCTCACACAGGGGCAACATGTCCCTCTCTATTTTGCACAGGGAGCATTTAGCAACAATTTCAGGTAATTCTCGGTCTTTCTGACCTACCGTTCCTCTAAGTCGAGACTTCCGCTGCTAAGCGTGCACGCCGTATTTTCCCTAGTGCCCCTCTCCCCTTTCCCCGGTAACCCTGCAAGAGACCACCTTGGGGAAACAGGAGTCTCTGTCTGCTCTTGCCCATCTCTGTGGGCTGCCTGGGAGCCATTTCTGTGGACCAGACTCAGTGAGAAGATGGATTTCCGACTTGGCTCTGAATCTGAGATCTCTCCAGTGGGCGGACCTTGCGGGCTCATGGGTGCTTCTTGTGGATCAGTTACACAGCTCTGGACAGAGCATCTCGGGCTTCGCTGCTTCAACGGCTACGGGAGAGGGCACAGGGGCCGGGAGGGTGGGGACGGACGCACCAGCATCTGGCACCACGCCAGAAGATGCTGCCAGTGCTGAAACAGAATGAGTGGACAGTTTGCTTCTCTAGAAAGTGTGGAATACACAAGCAGTCACAGCTCCCTTATTTGTGGCTCAAGGTCACTGGGAATCCAACATCGGGACACACTTCCTTGACTCAGAGCAAGTTTTTAGACCTTCCTTTGCCAATTTTGTAGAAAAAGATGTTTGAGAAAAACTATGCATTTGCGACAGTGCCGTTGTCCTGCAAACATCTCCCATCCCCTGCTATGGGATGGAGATACTTCCCCACGCTGTTGATCGGGGGCTTGGTCACGTGGTTCTCTTTGGCCCCGGTGATGTTGGCAGGCATGTCTTGAGCAGGGGCCTCTAATGTGGTCGTTTGAGCTGGTCTTGGAGCTCACTGCACTGGCCAGAACATGCTCTGAGCCACTGGCCCAAGGAGGATGCCATACCTGAATATGTATGAAGCCTAGAGCCACGCCCAGCCAGCCCTCTCCCTGCTAAAGAGAGCCTCCTTCCTGCACCATGGAACTCCACAGACCAGTGAGCAAGACAGAATAAACGCTTGCAGGTTTGTTACGCAGCATCACTGTGGCAACGGCTAATACAGAAATGACCATCCTTCCCTTTATTCCTGCCCCACAATCAGAGCTTTCTGAGGAATCTTCTTTTATTTGTTTGTTCTTTTGTTTGCTCGTTCACTCACTAATTCGAAAACCACCCCGAGAATTTACTACACCTGGCCCTGGCCTGAGTGCCCAGCCTGCCTCCCAGAAGAGGAGGACAGAGGAAGAGGAGGGAGCCCCACTCTACGGCCCTTTCCCTCTAGTGGGTTTACATTGGCATCAGCCTGTCTCCCAAGCACTCTGACACCTGTCTCCTAAATGCTTCAACTCATGTTGAAGTGACTCGTGGATGGAAAAAAGAAGCTTTTCTCTTTTCTGGGCAGAGAGAGTAGGTCCTCCCAATAGGAATAGAAGACACTTAGCAACTTATAATTAAGAAGCGTTCAAAATTCATTCATTTTACAAAATATGCCATCAGTACTGAGCTCCGGTCAGCTTCTCAAAGCCTCAGAGAGCAACTGTGGCTGTATTTTCTGTTCAGAATAGTTTCAACTACTTTGTATGAATAGATGAGTCATCTACCACCAGGAAGAAAAGGCTAGGTTTATTTCACAGAATAAAGCACACAACCCACATTAAAAGCCAGGAATTCATTTGCTGTTGTTTCAAATACAGAGTGATGAAATATTACTTAGAACTTACGCAAGCAGTAGTGCCGCTGCGTCTAAACCCGTGCCATATCCGTTCCAGCCCCGGCTTCCGGCTGCCCCTTGTTATCCAGGCTGTGATCTGAGCTCTCTGGGATGCAGACCAGTACTCAGAGGATGCATATGGAATACATGAAAGAAAAAAAGATTGAGTGTATGAACCACCCAGCTGGAAGATAGAGAACCTGATATCCTTACAATGGAAGGACTGGGCCAGCAATCCAAGATGTATTTGTCAGAGTCCTTGCTCTGACGATGATAAAACGGGTTCCTTGAGAGACACCGAGTTCAGGGAGGGTAGACGCTACAGGAATTTCCTTGCTGTGGGACTTATCAGGGGCTTTACAAGACTAACATATCCTGGAGCCCCCACAGGAAGCTTCTATGTTAAAGTTTGCAAACTCACCCAGCCTGGGAAGCCTGTTGCTCATGGAGCAGCTCCCAGGACTAGTGACCCAGGGATGCTCGCTGGGAACTGCCCACGACTAGTAACCCAGGGACACTCCCTGGGAACTGCCCACATGTAGCATCCCTGCCAGCTTGTGCCCACCTCCCACCCCTCAGCACCGCCAAAGGGCTTCCAGGTGTGAAGCCTCAAAGTTCTGACACCAGAACCCCTAAGCCAGCACTTCATTAGGTTCAGCTGTCATTCTCTGTTAAAAACAACACAGAAAAAAATTATATCCAAAGGCCATTTGCAATAAACTTAAAAGATGCTTTTCTCCCTTAAAAGAAAAAAAAAGGAAAGAAAAGCCTCTGGACTGCACAATGGGGTTCAGTGACCACACATCCCCTTCTTGATTTATAAATGAGCCCCTCAACACACACAGAAATGATTTGGCTATCTGAAAACAGCATTAAGATCTTAACCTTATCGGGGCCCCTGGATGGCTCAGTCAGTCAAGTATCTGACTCTTGGTTTCTGCTCAGGTCATGATCTCAGGGTCCTGAGATCAGACCCCGAGTTGGGCTCTGTGCTCAGCGAGGAGTCTGCTTGTCTCTCTCCCTCTGCTCCTCCCCTTCTCTCTCTCATAAAGAGCTAAATAAAATCATTTAAAAAAAGATCTTAAGCGTATCATACTTGCAAAAATTTTTACCTCTTTATATAGCAAATTTGGTTAAGATAGACCCATCCGTGGTTTTTAGAGGGTTTGAGTTTTCTATTTTCAAAAACAGCAACTCAGTAAGAGCCAAGAGCTGTTAATTTTGCAATATCTTGCCTTCTGCAGGTGTGACATTCCAAAGTTGATGGCTCTTAAACACAGCCCTTCAGGTGACTTCTGTCACATCCAAAGCAGATTAAATTATGAGCTGTATAGTTCCAGTATATTTTGTTGTATTATAATTCTTTGAAAACTGGTAATTCATGTATGGCATATACGAGAACTCTCTATTAACCAGAGTATTTGATTAATGAGCCCAGCATGAGCTCCCATCATACTGAGTAACCGCCTTTTCTCCACCTGGATGGAAGCAATACTCAAAACCATTCTATTTTCTTGTTTGTTTTAAAAAATTAAAATAGCAACATACAAAAAAAAAAAATCATGGGAACTGGAGTCTGCAAACACAAATTCGAACTCCAGCTTTGTGTCTACCGTCCTAAGATAATGCCTGGTATCTGGTAGATGTTCAACAGATTATCATTTCATGGGTGACTGGATAGTAAATAAATAAATGGTAAATAAATAAACAAATGAATAGCTGATAAATAAATAAAACAAATGAAGGAGGGTTTCCTGATTCCCTCTCCCCATCTGGGACAGTTGTCTCCTCTCCCTACTTCCGTAGCATCCTATGTGGGCCCCCAACTAATTTGTGATATCGTATTGTCAATGTCCTTATTTCTGTCTGCCTCGTTCATTGGAGCTCCTTGAGGGCAGCTGCTTTGTCTTATTCTTTCTGCTTCTAGAATTCAGCGGTTGTTGGCCCTTCATTAGGAACTCCATAAAGAGGCAGTGTTCCTGTTATTGCATGAACATGCATTACTTTACTACGGTGAAAAGGTACCAAGTTAAGGTTTAAGCAACAATAACAAAAAAGAAGTTCTGTTGTCAACAAAAAAGGTATTGTCTTGGAGAGAACATAAAATGAAAACAAAGCAGCCAGCTAATAGAATTCAAGTGTGACCTTGGGCAAGTCACTTTCTTGGTCTGGGTCTCGGTTTCCATCAGCAGGTAGGACCAGATCCCAGGTTCTAAGATTCCAGGATTCCAGATCTTTTGGCTTCAGGGTAGTGATAAAAGTATGCCTACTACTTGATTCATAATTTTAGTCCTTGGAATCTTTCCCAAGGAAATAATCCATCACGTGGACAATGATACATAAATACAAAGGTGGTCTTCCCAGCATTGTTAATAATAGTGACAAAATGGAAATAACTCAGATGTCCAACAATAAGGAATGACCAGGACATTACAGTGCATACTTATGGTAGACTGTTAGGCTGACCTGAAGCTTTATGATTTAAAAAAAAAAAAAAAAAAAAAGGAAATGCAACGTTCAGCATTGGAGAGTGAGCATAGTCTGGTACTCCAGAGTGTGGATCCTGAAGTCAAGGGCCTGTCTTCGATTCCCGGGCCCTCTTCTTTATATGCTATTGTGAACTCAATCAATTCCTTGCCCTCTCTGTGTCTGCACCTCACTGGAAAATGAGAGCAAGAACAGAATCTATCTCAAAAGGTTATGGGAAGCATTATGTGAAATAATTGTAACAAAGCATGCAGATGAGCACCTGGCAGACAATAAATGATTGATGCTGGCTATTATTACGTAGAATATGATTGCAGCAATAACTGCTTTTGGAGGAATATTTACTACATGATTCACCGACTACACAAACTGGAAGAGGAAAGGTAATATGTTAATGGTGATCAACGCTGGGGATCTCATAGATAATTTCAACTTGTTCTGTTTATACTATTGCAGAATTTTCCAAAGTTTCTAAAATGAGCATGTGACAATTATAATCAGTTAAAAAAGAAAGTGTGACTTTAAAAAAAAAATAAGGCTTTAACTGTTTGTTAAACTGTTTGTTTAACTGTTTGCTCCCTGAGTATCTGGGCTTAGACAAACGGGGGCGAGATGCTGCTCTGCCACTTAGGACACATGTGACTTTGGCCGGATCACGAACCTCTCCAAGTTTGGCTTCCTCAACTAGATATTGGGCAGGGAACAGGTGGCAGGCAGCATGAAATATACGAGCATATATTAGGGGCCCAATAAGGGTTCTCACCATAGAGAATTACTCGTTTCTCAACATTCTTAGGTCCCATGGGGTGATCAAATGAATTTTAAGAGAAGATCTCTGTCTTTGAAGAGCTTGAAGTTTTACTGAGGGCCCAAGAAAAGGAAACCCACATGGTGGAAAAAAAGAGAAAAATAATAGACTATATCTGGGCATACTAAGAACTTAGCAATGCAAGATGGGGCAGGGGGGCTGGAGTCACATGGGAGGACTTCCTAGAGGAGGAAGGACTTGAGATAAACATTGAAAATGTGTAGAACTTGAGTATGTACTAAATGCTGTATAGGATCATATTCAGCTACTAAAACCAAATCCCTGACTCTAGTGACTTACACATGGAAAGCTATGTCCTTTCATGTAAGAAAAATCCAGCTGTAAGCAAAGCAGTAAACCGTTAGGGCTGCAAGCTTCTGAGTCGCTCTACTACCTTCCTGAACATAATGTCGCCTCATGGTCCATTATAGTTGCTGGAACTCCAGCCATCATAGCAGAGTTCCAGGTCGGCAAAGAAAAGCAGAGGAACTCATTCCCTCTGCGCTGAGTCAGCATCTTCTAAGTAGCTTTTCTCTGTGTCTCCTCACACATCATTGGCCAGATACGTTGCAAGAACCATACACTCTAGGACTGCCTAGCTAAAATTTGAGATGCTGTTACTAAGAAAGAAGGAAAGCCAATGAGCCAGTTCCAGGGATACCATGTGGGCAAAAACCTGACACAGGAGCAAGAAAACATATGGAGGACAATTAGATGTCATGCATGTGCCCTTAGGGACTGCTGGTCAGTTGCAGGAAATACTGCGGGGGTCCTGGTCTAGCCGTGTCATTACATTGGCTCTGCATAGGATCAGGCTCTTCTTACATATTTTTTCCACCTCCACACAGTCCTTCCAGGAAGGGCCACCTGTCCCATTTTGAAGATGAAGAAAAGTAAACTGAGGTCCAGATAGGGGCTCTGCATGGTTATTGCCTGCCAGCCTTGTGTGCTAAAAGTGCCTGTCCCCCAGGGTTGCTCCTCTGTCTCTGTATTTCAAACCTAGGGCTGTGTCTGTGTCAAACTGTGTCTCTCTGCTCCTCTGCCGTTGCCTGTTCACCTCCAGCAATCCTGTCTCCCAGCAAACAGGCTAATGCATTGCTGATAGGACCACGGAAGCTCTGGAAAGGGGGAAGAGAAAGAACACTTCGGATTTGTACGTGGGAAAGACCTCTATCACAGAGGGTCACAGGTATTAGCAGTACACACAGACTCAAATGCTGGTACCTTAATTCAGGTTTTCATATTCGCAGCCTTTGCGGGGCCCAAACTAGCAGCAGACACTCTGGATTACTTAACCAGACACAAAATTGAAAGAGTGGGAAACAAAAACAAAAACACGGAGGCCACAAGTCCCACGGGCACCCTGGGTCTTCCCGCGGATGCAAACGGCCTTCCGATCATCACAGCAAATGCGAACGAACTCATGGTTAGGTCCCGAGACTGGAAGTTCCCGGCGCCCTTTCCCAGCGATGAAACTGTTCATTCTCCCCACACAGCATGTGTGTTTTTAAGGAAACAAGCACTCGCAGATAATTTTGCCAAAAAATGTAAAATAGACATGCTATCCAGTTACCTGTTCTTAAAGGAAGATGAACAATCCAAGGGAGGGATAAATTGCATTTGCTATGAAAATTTGAATTTCAAGAAGTATATTATGTCCTCCAGTGTTCTCAATGAAAAGAAAATTATTTCTTTCTTGGGGAACACACTCTTATGGCATTTTAACTTTTATGACATTTCTGATTTGGGATGATGAGCCTTCTCCACAGAAATGATTCAAACTCCCATTTCTGTGGTGTGCGTGTCCTTATAAATTACTCTGCCAGCAAAGGAGGAGGGAAATGCTTCCCTAAAGTCGGGCTGGGTTTTTCTGCGGAGAAAAGTTTCTTTTCCCATTTCTGGATGGTGCTGCCGATAGAGACATATTCAGAGAAATAAATAGCACTTAATCACTAATCACCCGAACTTAAGCTAAAAGTGGTATCAATCTTTCCTACAGACGAAAATAATTTCCCTTCATAAATAATGAACAAAAACACATTTTATCAGGTGCAATTAAACATAATGGTAAGGCTACATGGAGATGAGTTTCAGATCTCACTCTGTCGCGACAAGCCCCGAGACACCAGGACTCCCAAATCTATCTTCTAAACATTAGGAGGGGATTCTGATCCATTGTCTTTCTTGAGCATGAAACAATGCCATCTGAGGGAAACTTGAGGCGATGATGTTTATTTAGAATTAGAATCGATTTTCATTTTACATAACACCTTTCATTTTCAAGGCCCCCAAAGTACTTTACAAAGCAATAAGCTAGACAGTAATATTGCTATAGACAAGTATAACCGTCATTATGCTTTCTGTAATAGCTCGCAGGCTTGGAAATTAGAAATCAAGGGAGGGAGATGGAGAGACAGATAAAGAGGGAACAAGGGACGAGAAGGAGCTCTGGGGAGAGAGGGCGAGGGACGGAGGCGGGAGACCTGGAGACACCAACCGAGGCAGAGGAAGACAAAGGAAGCTGAGAACCGCGGCCCAGCTTCCCTCTTGTGTTTTTGTCATTTTGAGATGTTTCTGGTGGGTGCTTTCATGCCATCTCCGAGTGACATCCTCAGCCTGACACCTGATAGTCAGAGGGGCTTTGGAGGCAGGCAGCCCAGGGCTCACATCCCAGCCCTCTTACCAGCTGGTTGACCTTGAAAGACTGCCTTAACCTCTCTGAGTATCATCGGCCTCTTCTTCGAAATGGAATTAGGAGACCCATGCCACACAGCAGCAGAAGTGAGACAATACTCGTAAAGGACCAAAGGCAGAAGAGACACGCAAAGTCAGTTACGTTCTCCCTCCTCCGAGCCTTCCTCCACATTATGAATACAAGGTAAGCAGGTCCTGCCGGATTTCCAGGACACAGAGAAATTGAACAATCCTGCATAATGCTTCATGGCTTGCAAAGCCCATGATCTCATTTGATGAAATGAAGCCAACCCAGCCAAGACAACAGTGTAAGCACTTCTGATCTCATTCCAGTGTCTTGACAACCTTGAACGTCCAGTGCTATTAACCCCATTTCACAGAAAAAGAGACCGAGGGTCAGAGAAGTTAAAGTCTCCCTAAAGAGGCAGGGCCAGAACTCACCCCGGGAGGCCCCAGGAGGTGAAGCTCTGACTGCTTTGCACCAGGCCAGGCCACCTCCTCCTGAAGGGTCAACGTGACTCACCCCACTTCTGTGGTGCCCCCACGAAATCGAAACAAACATCTCAGCTATGACACAATTCTTCAGAAAACTGATCATCGTGCTCATTCTTTACCTGCCAACAAAGCATGCTTCGTCTAAGTAAAGAGAATGTTTTGACTTTGCAATTTGGTTTAGTGCAAAGCCGCACAGGCTCTCCATCATCAAGGCACCCGGCGCGTAGACAGTGCGTGAACACGTTTGCCGTGAATCTTGGGCTGGTTCTCCCACTGACCCACACGAGAGCCTCACTGTGAGCCACTCCGTGTCTGGCCTTGGGCTAGGTGTGAAGGCCCAGAGAATGAGATCCGAGAGGACACTGACAGTTAAAAGTGGCCTCACGGGGTGGAAAGACAGGGCTCTGGAGATGTTAGGGAGGGGTGGTACCAGACCAGACACGGGCAGGCCAGGAGGTGGCTGCGGAATATTCTAGAGCAAATGCTGTTGAAGACAGTGGCAGTGGGGATGGTGCAAAAAGAGAGACTGGAGAGACAGGAGATTAGAGAGACAGGCCTTCCAGATGCAGGATGGATGCAGGGACTCCAGGAAGAAGAAGGGGGTCCCTCTCTCGTCTCAGCAAGGCCTCGCTCTCAGTCTCCACTAAAGAACTAAAAAAAAAAAAAAAAAGACAAGGAGGATGACTGGAAGCCCCATCTCAGCAGGGCCCCTCTGTTTCTGTAATTTGGCTGACCTCTGCCTCCGGTCTGGGGGCAGACCTAGGCTGCTTTCCCCAGCTGGGTGTGTGTGTACTGGGGGGTGGGGGGGTTTGCGGAGACAGAGGCTGCACGCGATGATATATTACCTATTTTGATCAAATACAGTTTTTTTCTAATTGTCACCGCGCGGCGGCCTCGCGGGGCCAGTCTGACTTGTGCACGCCCGTGACAGGGGAGCGGTCCCAGCAGCTGCTCGGTGCCAGCCTGCCTGTGTACGTACCTCTCCCGTCTTGTCACTCACATCTCCCCTAATTACGGAACATCTGCTTGCTGTAGCCATTAACACTCCGCCACCAGCTTGTGTGGTTTAATACCGATGACTCCTGACCTCCCCCAAGGAAGGCGCTTTCTGTCAAAATGTTCCCCCAAAGAAGCCAATTCTCCACGCAAAATTTCCACGTCCTTTTTTTTTTTTTTAAACGCTACCTTACTAAAGCCTTCTTCTGAAAAAAGCAAATGGGCTTGATGAGATGCCACTTGGAGAAGGGGGGTGGGCGGAGAGGAGAGCCGTAGCAACGGGGGAAGCCTTTTCCCTGCATTATTCTGTTCGGGTCTGAGCCGTTAAGGATTAAAAAGTGAATGTCATTTCGAGGGCTAGGAATGTACATCTGCCTGTCCCCATCCCCTCGCCTGGACCCCTGTCCCTGTCCTCCAGCTAGGGATCGGTAGAGCCCCCAACTCCAGCTCCCTTCCCTATCCTGACATCTGCCTACCTGAACACAGACCATCAGAGGGGGAGTCCGACTGCCTGAGTCTAATTTTAATTATGGGTTCCTGCGGTGGTACGCATCCTCCCTGGCACCCCCAGGATCCCAAAACCCGGGAAAAGAGACTCCCCTTCCTCCAGGGGTGATGTGGAAATTAGATAAGATTGTGCCTGTGAACATCAGACGGCATTTAAAATAGTGCACAGCTTCCCCGGCTTTCCGACTGCAACATGCTCAAAAAGTATAATAGAAAGGCGAGGGGGAAACAGAGAAACAATATTTCGTTCAAAGCATAATGGATCACGCCGCAAATGGTCCCCAGCCGGGGGCTGACTGTCACCAGATTGCGTTTCGTGACTTCGCTCTGACGTTAAGACTCCCATCAGAAGGCATATTATAGCCCAATGTTGTAACACTAACTGTATGGAAGGGAGAGAGATGCGGATTGTTCTAATAAAAACAGGGACTAGGGAAGGAGTTAATTTTAAAATCATCCCCAACATGATCCGTGAATCGATGTATTCTTGAGATGGTTTTGCAAATTAGATTCCTGCTTCTGCTTCCTGTTTCGATGCGAAGCAAAACCTCTTCCTTCCAGGAAAGAGTTTGGGATGGTTCCACAAACACCTTGCTTGGAAAAGTGGTCGGTGGGCTCGCGGTAATTTATAAAGCCGTGGGACTTGGCTTCCAGAATGGAAACGCATTTACTCCAGGGAAGCCTGTGCACAGAGCCAGGCAGCTTAAATGGGATATGAGCTGGACCAGCACACCGGCAAAGGAGGCAGCTAGGAGCTGATTTTAATTTTATTTTTCTCTAAAGGAGGCAAAAGTGATCGCTGAGCCGGGCACAAGTACATTCCAAAGAGAGCAATGTAATTAGGGCAGAATAACCCAGAGTGTTGCTGTTTTGCCCCATCACATCTAAAAGCATTCGTGATCTTTGCTGCAGCGAATTCGCTCTGGGATCCCCCCGGTGCCGACAAGCGCTTCCCCGGGAACCGAAACAGCCGGGGAGGAATACGAGAGGGAAAAAGGAGAAGGAATAAGTGGGTTAAAAAATACTGCGGGGTACCTGTAAACACATTTTGTAAATGTGTATTTCCAGGATACAACATCGTCCTCCTTGTCGACCCCTCCAAAGCATCTACCCGAGAGAACGTTTCAACGAGGGGGAGAAATGATCTTGTAATTTCAACAATAAAAGCGTTTCCATCCTTTGTATATGCTGACTTACAAAAAAAAAAAGTGCTTTCGAACAACAAAAGATGGAGCAGTAATTACATAAATCTCTTCATTCTTGATGAAGACACAATGGAGTGTGGGCAACTCCATAGTGCTGCTGCGGTAATTCTCGTTTTTATGACGAGCCAAACGCAAACTGGTTAAAATTGAATTCTGCTCCTCGTGTATAAAAAAAATTAGGATTTGCACAAATCCGGGGAAAAAGAACACATGTTCTGTACATGTTTAATTTTTTTCCGGGCTACTTAGGAGATTGATGGCGGCGGAGAATCAGACCCAGAAATGAATGGGATACCAACAATGCGTCCCCCCACATGAGACGTGCCACCTTCCCAACGTCTCTTGTTGGTTGCTGCGCTGGAGGGGCTCAGAGTGCCCAGAAATTGCCTCCTCAATTTTTAGTCCAGCGATTAAATAAACGAAATACACCCTGAAGTCAAATATCTCCAACTTATTGCCAATAAATTGGCCGTAATGATTTTTTCCCCCACAGCCTACCCTGGTAATATTTCCTATTCAAGAATAAGTGATATTGTTGATTTTCCAAAGAAAAGGTGAAGATCATTGCATTTAAAAATAATTAATAGATGGGCCTGCGTACCTTTGAATTAAATTAAAGGAAAAATATTTCTTTTTTGTAGAGATGATTGCATTCATATCCTGTTTGGTGTGAAAAGTAGATTCCAAAAAGCTTTTAACTAATTTGTTCAATTTGTTTCAAAGCCAACATGAATAGGCTTGGTGCAAATTCAGATTCATTAAAACTTAATTAATATGCATCATTATGCAAATGAGGTTGCAGTTAATGAGTTCTTAAAAGAAGCTTTCTTTAATTAGTTCAGTTTTAATGGCATCATCATTTATCTGACTTGTTTTTAAAGCCACATGACATGCAGAAAGTGACCATCCTCTACAATGTGCTGCCTAATTGCGTTTCATCCTAATTGTTTAATGTTGAAAACTTTGAAAAAGTTAAAATGTTTTGATATTCAGTTCTATTAAATGGCTTTCACAAACTTTTCCATTCTGGTGGCAGAGACGCTCTTCCCCACCTTGGCTTTTTCCCTACTGCCGCTTTTAATTATTTTCTTTTTTGACTTAGCCATTTTGATCACCTATTTTGATACCATGAACATTATGCCCAGGCTTATACATTTGCACATTGATAAACCCGTCCTCACCGGTCCACGAATGAAACTGTGACTATAATTGCCCAACGAGCACACTTTATTGTTATGTGCATACATTAGTGCGGATTATTATACTTATGCACTTGAAAAATTAAAACGAGCCTTTCTTGAGGCCATCTGCTAACTTCAGGAAGCTTGGTAACATGCTTTAACACGAGAATTTAAAATGTAGTCATTCACAAGAATTACAGCCACTGCTATCACCAGCGTCTACATCAGAGATGCCTGCTTAGAAGATAAGAATGCTTAATAATTATTGGGGAATATGGAAATCAGAAAGGGAGAAAAAAAAAAGCAGGCTTAGTGCAGGAAAAAAAAAAAAATGCTAACCCAGGAAATGACTTTGGAAGCTTCGAAAACACAATGGGTTTTTAAAACATTTTCAGATTTATGAAATATTGTGCTACACAATTACAATTGTGTTTTGACATGTGGTGCCGAATGTAATTCTTTGGGGGAGCAAAGGAAGCTCTTTCATACACAGGGTCCTAGAGAGGGGTGTGGTACGCCGTGGTACGCACGTTTTTACACCGTCGTCAGGAGTTTTGTAACTGAGACAAACTCCTTGCTTTTAGAGCTCAAAAATAAATCAATGTGCTCTGCGTTGGTTGAAATGAAGTTTTGTGTTTTGTTTCGGCGGTGACTGAGATGCGCAGGCTCCAGCCTAATTAACAACACACAAAATGCCGTGTAAGCCTTGCCTTTATCCAGACATGGGCCAACGCTGCAGACATTGTACATTTCACATAGAAAAAAAAGGAAAAATAAATATTCCAACCTTTTTTCGACACTTAGTCTTTTGAGTCTCACCAAGAGTGTCCTGATTAAATAACCGGGGGAAAAAAATACATCTCACGGAGAAGGGAGCTGGGAAACCATGATGTGGGGGATCTTTATAAGGAAGGTGCCGGCCTCGGCTGGGAAGATGGTCGCCTTTCTCCTGAAGTCGGCTGCTTACCACCATGTAATTGGTATCACACTGCCATATGGTGATTGAGATCATATTAATAGAATGACATGGATAACTCCTTGAGGAGGTTCTGTTTGCAAAAACAACATCACGTAAAAGTGTGGAGCACAGCCATGTCGTTATGGGGTGTTTCTGAACAAGAGGGTTAGGATAGACTTTGTTACGAACAGACAAGTAAGGAGGTAGCCGAGGTGGTCACTTCACCGTAGGGAAAACAGAAGCAATGCAACCTAAAGTTAGAAACTGGAACCAAGCAAAAGACAATGAAAAAAAATTTTTTTAACTTTTCAAACACGACGATGTTCTTCAGAGTGGGGGATCTTGTCTTATTTCTGTATGTCCCACAGCACTGAGCGCGGTGCCCTGAATAGGGAAACGCTCTCTGTTTACCGAATATATGAATGAATCCATGAAATAAGGTTAGAATTTGCTAATAAATCCTTTCTCTAATACGTTCCAACAAAAATGTGCACTTACAAAAACAATCATATGGAAAAGGTGTAAATATATTTACGGCCCCTGATCTCACA
This sequence comes from Meles meles, assembly GCF_922984935.1. Lineage (NCBI taxonomy): Eukaryota > Metazoa > Chordata > Mammalia > Carnivora > Mustelidae > Meles > Meles meles. The sequence continues at coordinate 144,043,423 of NC_060071.1, read as the reverse complement.
TCTACGGCGATAAAGAAAAATACTTCTGTCTGTATATGAATAAAAACAAGCTTCTGTTGGCATAATACTTTGGAGTTTATAAAGCAATTTCCTGGAATTATCTCTTTGTAATTTTCATGGCATCCTTTTGAAATTGGTAATGGTATCTTCTTTTTTTTTTTTTTAAATGAGGGTAAATATCCCACCCCAGAGAGAGGATGTGATTTGCTCAAAGTCACAGGGATGGAAAAGCGCCGAGTTTGGGGGGGGGGGTGTCGGGGCAGGACCTAGGACCCCCACTCCAGCACTCTCTCTGCTGCCATGAAGAGGCTTTGCAGGAGATGGATTTATAGCCAGTAGGTAAGAACATGGGGACCCCAAGCCCCTGGCCAGAAAGGCCAAGGGGCAACATCATTGTGTCTGTCCCCAGCCAGGAGTTTCCATGGAAAGGATAAATTATCTGACTCTACGGTCCCAAGGAGTGCATAGGTTTAGGGCTTTTCTGAGACAATATGCAAAAACGATGATGCGAGTGGCTTCATCCATCATAATTATTTTAAAACTCAATAAACATTTAGCGAACACTTTCTTTGTGTCGGGCAACACGCCAGGTGCAGAAAAAGCCTTACTTTATTTAATCCTCTCAATGCCGCTATTTGAGGGAGACACACGTGGACTCACTTCGAGGTCGCTGGCGTTGGGAGCAGGTAAATGATGTGCCCCGAAGTCAGAGAGTCATGGTGAGAGCAGCGTCCCCACTTGGGTTTGCCAAGGCTGTGCTCTTTCTCCTCTCATCTGGACGGGGACGCCGAGCACATTAATTAAAAATTGATTAAGACCGGACAACGTGTCCTGGTAAGTGGCGTTTATGAAGTGTGGTATCGGCTCACCAGGAGGAAGCGTGTCTGTGAATTAGAGGATTCAGAGAAGGCTTTGTAGATGAAGGGAAAACTGTGTTAGTCTGAGAATAATGACAATGGTCATGGCCACAGACACAGCAAGAACTAGCATCTGGCGGCGAGGAGCTGCGGGCAGGTTGTCTTGAATGTTTTACAGGTGCCGACTCCTTGAATCCACATTACGATTACAAGGGGAGGCACCGCGGTTTTCCTATGCCGCGGGTCCCGAGATGAGTCCCAGAATGGCCAAGCTGCCACCCAAGGACACACGTTACAGACAAAGCAATGACGATTTTCCTCTTAAAGTCTGATTGAGCCTCTACCTTCAGAGATGAAGCACCTTCCCCATTGATATAATTGAGTGTAATTTGCTTTGTTACTTGCAAAGCCATTCTTCTGAAAAGAAAGCAGGTCTTTGGGGCACCTGGGGCTCGGTCAGTTAAGCAGCTGTCTTCAGCACAGGTCATGATCCCAGGGTCTTGGGATCGAGTCCCACAACCAGATCCCAGCTCAGTGACAGCCTGCTTTTCCCTCTCCCTCTGCCTGCTGTTCTGCCTTCTTGTGCTCTCTCTCTATCTCTCTGTCAAGTAAATAAATAAATAAATATCTTAAAAAAAAAAAAAAAAAGAGGGGTGCCTGGGTGGCTCAGTGGGTTAAGCCTCTGCCTTCGGTCATGATCTCAGGGTCCTGGGATCAAGTCCCAAATCAGGCTCTCTGATCAGCATGGAGCCTGCTTCCCCCTCTCTCTCTGCCTGCCTCTCTGTCTACTTGTGATCTCTCTATCTCTGTCAAATAAATAAATAAAATCTTTTTAAAAAATTAAAAACAAAAAAGAAAGAAAGAGGGGCGCCTGGGTGGCTCAGTGGGTTAAGCCGCTGCCTTCGGCTCAGGTCATGATCTCAGGATCCTGGGATCGAGTCCCGCATCGGGCTCTCTGCTCAGCGGAGAGCCTGCTTCCCTTCCTCTCTCTCTGCCTGCCTCTCTTGTGATTTCTCTCTGTCAAATAAATAAAATCTTTAAAAAAAAAAAAAAAAAGAAAGAAAGAAAGAAAGAAAGAAGTTCTTCAAATCTCTTCCAAAAGTGCAAGCCTCAAATCCGGATGACCTAAGGCATACACTCTCCACTGGGGGAAAACATGGCCACGGTTATACGCTCCAAGGCTGGAAATCATCTTGAACTGCCCACATTTACCGAGAGCTTCGTCACGGATTTTGAGGTTTGACATTACTGGAGACATGTTTGGAGAATCTGCGGTGGATATCCACAGAAAATCAAACTAAGACTTAAGATCTGGAGAGTCAAAATATGGTTTATCTCTGTGGTTTATCTCTTTCTTACAGAGAAAGGAGGAGGAAGGTAGCAAAAGCCAGAGAGGCAAGAAGACCCCATCAGGTGACAGGTCGTCACCTGTCCTGGGACTTCTCCATCTGCACCCCCTCCCATCTTGCACTCTTGGGATCCTCTGAAGGCATCTTGGGCTTCTGCTCTCTTAAGCCCATCATCTTAGGAGCTCTGTCTGCCTGACCCAGAGGATTCTACCTCTCCAATGTGCTCGCAGTTGCTGGATCCTCTACTAAAAGCCTTTGTGCATTTCCTGCTCTGAATTTGTCACTACCTCTCTCAGAAACAGTCAATGGCCCTACTCCTTTCCAATAAAATACCATCTTTTCAGCCCAACTTTCAAGGCCTTCCATGTTTTGACTCAAACCCTGTATTTAGTCAACTTCTCTTTTCCTTTGATGTTCTCTCCCAAATCAAACAAAATAACTCTTTCCCCCGCATCCATCTGAATGATGCTTGGCTTTCTAATAATCATAGACATATGATATTGTACGTTCATGGTAGACAATTGATAAAATACAGAAGAATAAAGAAAAAATATCCTGCCTTGTAAGTACCTGGATATAATCCCTCAGATATAATAATTATGTTGGGTTCTTTTTCTTTTTTTTTAATATTTTATTTATTTATTTGAGAGAAAGAGAGCGAGATTGCACAAGCAGGCAGAGTGGCAGCAGGGGAAGCAGGCTCCCCCCTGACCAGGGAGCCGGACTCAGGGCTTGATCTCAGGATTCTGAGATCATGACCTGAACCAAAGGCAGATGCTTAACCGCCTGAGCCCCCCAGGAGTCCTGGGATCTTTTCTACAGTACCTATAATGAAAAATAGATGTGATAAACACATACCACAAACCTGAGATCACTATGGAAAAACAATTATGTATTCTTTTTTTTTTTCCCTGAGCAACAGAGTGTGAACATTTTCTCACCTCCTGAAATATCCTTAGAAATCCTAAATTGAAGGAGTTATTTTAGAACCATGCCTGGGACCTAGCAGGTGTGCAATAAATGTTAGAATGCTCGCTCTCGTCATTATTATTAGCTTTTATTATCCTTGGAAAACGTGATGCTTAATAACTGTATAATATTTGATTATATAGATATTCAGCAATTAGTTTGAAATATCCCTTGTGGTTAAACATTGAGTCTGTTCTGAATTTTATGCTACCATAAACAACTCGGCAATTACCACTCACATGTGCGTACGCATGCTTGTGTGTGTATTTGTGTGGGCATATCTGCATACGTCTGTGAACGCCTATGTTTGCGTATGCATACCTGTGTGTGTGTGTGTGTCTGAGGTCTACTTATCATCTTGGAAGGGTTTCCTGTTGCCGGTAAATTTTCTGATTCTTTCTCCTTAAACTGTTCTGAGTTTATTTTCTGTCACTTGCAGCCCAAGGGAATCTTGACATAATACATTTGGGCAAAATCTCACATCTCAAAGTGGGCAGGGATACTCTCTTATTGTAGATGGTGGACCTGCTCTTCCAGTAGGTTCTACAGCACCAAACCCCTTAGGATGTCAGGGTCACGGGGGCTTGCCCGGGGCTGGGTCCCAAGTGATGAGGCTGGGTGGAGGAGAAGGCAGAGTTGCCTCCTGGCGTGAGAGAGGAGTCCTCAGGAAGAAAACTGTGTCCACAGACAGGAGGATGTGGGTAGAACACACAAGGGCTTCCTTGTTTGGTCAGAGGCCATGAGGCTGTGCTTTTGGAAGGGGGTGCCTGGAGGCATGGGGAACGCTGAGGATTTGCTTTCAACCAACCCCACGGGTGGGAAAGGAGTGGGTAAGGATCTGAGCCAATTTAGAAACCCACCAAGAGTTTCCACCTCTTGCTATCTCTTTGCTATCTCTTTGCCTGCATTGTTCTCATTTGGCCAATTTGATAAATAAAAATAGGCATGTCTTTATAATTCCTTTTTTATCCCCTTGATTAACAATGACATTGAGTTTTCTTGATATATACATGTTGTCTCTTTGTATTTCTTCACTGCAGACAGAACTGGCTGCATAATTTGCAGGGCTTGATGCAAAAGGAAAGTGGGGATTCCACTTGTTGAAAAATCATGAAGAATTTCAAGACAGTGACGGCGAGGCATTAAACCAAGTGCAGGACCCTTCTAGACACGGAGCCCTTTCTGCCTACCCAGGCCTCACAGCAGTTGGCCCCGACTACAGATTGTAGTCTCATGTTTTTGACCTTTATTTTACATCAGTGTTTTTTTTTTCTTCTTGATTTTTCCAAGCTCTTTATATAGCAAGTATACTGGTATTTTGTCACATTTGTTGCAAAAATCACTTAGCCCATTACTGTGTGATTTACAAGAATGTGATACATCCCAGGGGGGCATTTCATCCTTGCATGGGGGCTGTGAAATCTCTTTTTTGTTCCAACTCTACTTTCCAATAGAACGTACCCCTCTCCCAGGTGTCGACTTCCTGGTCACTGTGTTTGATCACGGTCTTCCCTCTCTCCATCTACAGACTCATCTGGCATAAACTCACCACCCTTCAAGGCCAGAGTCTGATATCATCTCATGCAGGAAGCATCCCTGATACTTTGACCTTAAATCACTGCCCCCCCTAAGATAATCTTCTTTTGGATTCCTCTCTTAAGAGGCTCCCTGCTTTCAATCATGCATTATCCTTACATGGGTATGGCTTCAGCCCCTGGAGGAGTGAGCTCCTTGATTGCAAGGCCCCTATGCTGTTCATTGCTCACCCTGCATGTCTTGCGAGACGTATATTTTGTCATTGATAATTGACATTTATTGGGCACCTACTACGAGCCAAGCACTCTTCAAAAGATTTATCTGCATAGCTAGCTATTCTGAGTGCTTCTAGGAGAGCAGACAAACCTGGATGCCAGTCAAAATTAGGGCCTTATCCTGTTCTGACCCGCAATGATGTTTTATCTCCTCCTAGCCCTTTCTCAGGTGAGTCCCAATGTGCTCAGTAAATGCTAAGTCTCATCATCACCATCACCATCACCATCATCATCATCATCATCATCACCATTGACATTTATCAAGCTCTCAGCAGGAGGCAGGCAAGTGCTGGCTGATTTAATCTTGGAAACAAATATATTAAGTAGAGAGTTTTTCTAACCCCATTGTACAGGTGGGAAAGCGAGGCTTAGGGGCTGTGGAGTCAGTAGGTGGCGATGTTGGGACATGGGCCCAGGCCACCTGACTCCGCTGGTCCCGAGAAAGTGCCATCACTGGGACTTCCTTTCATCTTGAGAAGAAAGGAAGCTGCCGGGTGTCAGAACGAAGGTGACGGATTTGCATTCTGTGGGGCAGTGGTGATATAAGAAAGCGTTGTTCTTCTTGTTTGTTTCACCATCGTGGGCTCCTTTGGATTCTACAGGCCATTATGTCGAATGTCCGCTGAATGAAATGGAGCCCAGAAGGAATCAAGGCTGCTTCCCAAAATGCAAAGTTCAGAATAGACTTCAGGGACCTGTGTCCCCAGACCATAGTCCACGAGCATAAGTACACATGACATTTATTTAAACAATTAGCTAGTATTTATTGAGCTTCCTGTATGCTGGGCACAGAGTGTTTTCAACAAGTGGGGCTCTAGGAGGTCGGAGAAATCAAGAGTCTTGGAATCCGGGAGCTCAGAACTTGGAGCAGAAAAAGTCGTATCAACAGAGAAGTAAAACTCAACCAAAGAGAAGCAATGACAGAGGTCAGGGCTCTGGGCCATTACTGAAACACAGGCATGGAGTCCTAAGGAGGAGACCAAGGTAGAGGGGTAGATTAGGAAAGATTCTGAGTCCGGAAATATTTCTACATACACTTCCATGGTCAAACCCAGATACTTCTCAGCTCAGTCAGTCATGAGCCAGAGAAGCCCTCCTACACAATTATTCACCCTCCCCTTGGGCTTGAGAGCCTTCCCTCTCATCTCCCACCGGGCCAACTCTTCATCCACCCAGTAAGGAATCAACCCAGCCATCGAGCGACCCATCCAGACTCTCATTTTTTCACTCATTGGTCCCGTTGCTCACCCACTCCGTTGATTTGTGACCCCATGTAGCAGAAATTGATTTCGACACCGGAGAAAATGTATAACCAAAATTAACATTTAAACAAAACGAATTCCAGAAATAAAAAGTTCCTGTCTGCCCCTGATATATATGTTACAACTCTCATTTTGCACTACTTGATCCAGCAAATTAAGACTAACGTGATTTGTAGACACGGTAGCTAAATCAAGTTGGGGAAGTGTTGGTCCAGCGAATGCTTTGACGGGATGAACTCCAAAATACTGTGTATTTCCAAGCCCCAAACTCACTCCCTCTAATCTGCTTTGTAGCCCTTGGGTACCTATTGTTGAAGCCTGCAAAGTCCTTTATATAATGACCAACCCACTAAAATGTCATTTGTTTAGAAATTACTGTCATTCAAAACCAAAACAGACTGACAAGACTCAGCAAGGTATGAATCCTTAACATGAGGTAATATAATGTTTTAGATAAGATATCATCAAATAAATAAAAGTATTTTAAAGAGTGTGTCTCTCTTGCCCTTACATTCATTTTGACATATGCTGGTATTAAGCCAGTTTCCTGCAACTTAATAAAGGAAGAAAAGGTTCAAACATTTCTGATACTCCTTCTCAACATAAAATGAGAAAAAAAAAGAGCAAAATGTCTTATCATCCTCTTTTAATTGATATCTCGTCCTTCACGTAAATTACATGTCAGACGAACTGTCTATTTTAAGAAGAGTATTGATATTTTATTCTCATCACTTTTTTCCCAGTGGAAGGAATGAAACATTAAAAACGGTGATTATATATGAATCACACCTTATACATTGGAGGTACAGTATAATTAGAAAAATAGTTTTACCACCTGTAATACCGTTTTGCAAAACAGATCCATTTCTTACACTGGAGGCTGTGTTTCACACACATAATTCGACTAGATGGTTTGTGAGCGATGCAGACGGAAATCGCCTCCGAGAAAACTCGTTCCCCACCATAACTGCATGGGGAGAACTGTCTCTGTCTCTGCCTGCATAGCGGGTTCACCTGACTAGGAGAGGACACGTCCACTCAGGAGTCTGAGCAAGATTCCTTGGGGCCACTGGAACCACGGTGAGGGCCAAACACGAACGGGACAATGAGAGCTGAAGCAACGCTGATAAGCTGTGGGCTGGGAGGCTTGCTTAGGAGGTGGACTCGTGTCCATCTGCAGAGACGCTGGACGGCAACAGGCTACTCTTTCAGAGAACCAGCAGTGGAACCCATGCAGGTGTTTGGCTCAGGTGACAAGAGGGTGGCTGTTAGGGGATGGGGTCGCCTGGTGCCAGGGAAGCAGAGGGAACTCCTCACAGCCAAGCACCTGGAAAGCCGGGCCCTGCGTGCTGGTCTCATGCCCACAGCTTCCCATCACTTCTGCACCTGACCCACACATCCAGTTCCTAAGGAGTTGTTTCCGGGGGTAGCAGGTGCCGTTGGTCTGAGTGATCCCGCAGACCCCAGCAGGGCACTGAGGACGATCTGGCTTGTACTACCCTTGTTATGCAAGCATTACCTGACCTGCACCTCGCCCCTCCTCCACAGGAAGTTCCCTTAGCATGATGGAGGATAGGGAAGGTCTCAGCCTGACCACACGGACTAGAGGGCAAGATTGGGCCCTGACCACGTGGAGCATAGGGGAAGGTTTTAGAATCTGAGCCACAGAGGGTCAATCCATGCTTCTCGTTTTGGGGCAACTTGGGGCCCGTCCCTGTCTCCAGCGGCCTGAGCTGCCACCTCCTTAGGCAACAGGGACCACAGTTCCGTAGAATGTGCCTCTGAGGGTTGCTGCAGGAAACAAGCGAGCGAGAGCCACTTGAAACCCGCAGTATGGCGACTGGCGTGTCACAGTTTGTTTCTTGTGTGTCTATTTTTACTTTTTTACTTTTCATTCCTGAATCCCCCACACCCAACACAATGCCTTGCATAATGAAGGTAAGCAACAAATGTTTGTTGAATTTAGTTGACTAGAGATTGGACTCAATTGCAAAAACTCTTGAAAAATGGGAAATCCACAGTTGTTTTTTTTTTTCATTCAGATTTGATATCCCCTGTCAAAAGACAGACTTACTGTGTTTCAACAAATGCATATGAAACTCCTTCTAGATGTCCCGTGGGTGCTAGGGACACAGAGTTAAAGGGGCCTGCAGCCTGTGGGTCATGATTTGGTGGGAGAGGAAGACCTCCTAGTAAATAAATGGCTTCCTGCATTGGAAATGCCAAAGAGGAGGTCTTAATAGGGCAGGCAGGGCATAAAGGGGGCAGGAGTCAAATCCCCCTAAAATCTAAAATCCTTCCCGAGGTACACAAGGACCTCCCACCCCGCAACTAGGACCTCCCCCACTACCTCTGGAACCTCATCTCCCACCACCTAACCTTTCAGCATGATGTCCCTCCACCCCACCAGCCTTCTTGCTGGTCCTCAAGCACACCAAACAAGGATACCTCAGGGCCTTTGCATTTGCTATTCTCTGCTTGCAATGCTCTTTCCTACATACCTACATGACTCGCCTGCCATGATGGTTAGCTTTTTGTGTCAACTTGACTGGACCACAGGGTGTGTCCAGAGATTTGGTCAAACATTATTCTGAGTGTGTCTTTGAGTGGGTTTCTAGATGAGATTATCAGTAGACTGAGTAAAGCAGACTGCCTTCCCTAGTGTGGGTGGAACTCATCCAATCAGTTGAAGGCCTGGAGAGAACAAAAGACTGAGTAAGAGGGACTCTCCCTACCTAATAGCCTTGGGGCTGAACACTGGATTCTTCTTCCTGTCTTCAAACTTGAAACCGAAGCATCAGCTCTTTCTAGGTCTTGAGTTTCTCTGCTTTTGGATTGGACCTTACACCTGGTTCTCAGGCCTATGGACAGTGATGGAAACCAGGGGGGCTGGATCTCCTGCTTGCTGATAGCAGATTGTGGGACTTGTCAGTGTCCCTAGTTATGTGAGCCAATTCCTTATAATAAATTATATATATGGGAGGCCTGGGTGACTCAGTCAATTAAGTGTCTGCCTTTGGCTCAGGTCATGATCCCAGGGTCCTGGCATCTCGGGCTTCCTGCTCAGTGGGGAGTCTGCTTCTCCCTCTGCCTCTGCCCTCATCACCCACCCTCTCTCACTCTATCTCAAATAGATAAATAAAAATCTTTAAATATATATATGTATAATAAATAATGTAAATATAAATAATAAATTATAATAATAAATGTATGGCTAATATAATTATAATATAATATAATAATAAATATAAATAAATATGTAAATATGTATATATTTATATATATATATGTTTACACATCTTATTGGTCCTGTTTCTCTGGAGAATCCTAAGACACCCCCTCACTTCATTCAGGTGTTGGTTAAGCCTTCTCTGCTAAGCTCCCCCAAAACAGCAGCTTCCCCTACACTCCACCACGTGCCTGCTCTTTCCCGTCATACATGACACACTCCCACAACACATAACACATGTCTTCATTTACCTGCGATTGTCTGGTGCCCTTACTGGAGTATCAGACCCAGAGATCAAGGGCTTTGCCTTTTAGCTCATTAATACATTCCAGGTGCCTGTGACAGTGCCCGATGTTCATAAATGTTTGACAGATGAATGAATGAATGAATGAATGGTGCCATGGGAGCTGGGATCTGAAACTTCTGTCATCAGGGGTTCAACAGGAGGCCCAGAGGGAAAGGGATGCTATCTGTTTCTTCCTGGTCCATGTTTCAAAAGGAAATAAAGGGGGCACCTGGGAGCTCAGTGGGTTAAGCCTCTGCCTTCGGCTCAAGTCATGATCTCAGGGTCCTGGGATCGAGCCCCACATCAGGCTCTCTGCTCAACAGGGAGCCTGCTTCCTCCTCTCTCTCTGCCTGCCTCTCTGCCTACTTGTGATCTCTCTGTCAAATAAATAAATAAAATCTTTAAAAAAAAAAAAAGGAAATAAAGTTTGCCAAACTAAACAGACTCCTCAGCAATGAAATGGGTTATGGAGTTTGGGACCATTTCTTTTCTCTTTCTTTAGGAAGCTATAAGGAGAGCTCTGTTTATCTTGTTCCCGAGCACTGTAAGGGGTAGGCTGTAAATAGGAAAGAGGACATAAAGCTGATGAGTGCTAACCCTCTCTTCCCCACCGAGGCTTCTGCTCGGGCCTACTTAGCATTTCAATCTATATAAACTCAATGGGCCATATAACCCTCTTTTATATACACTCAGCAATTAACATTATTCTTTAATAGGAAGAAGTTTAGGGGATTTTTTTAGAAGTTGGATTCAAAGTAACATGCTTAATCACGAAAACCCAATGCTAATGAGTGCAGTGGGATTGAAGGCAGTTTGGGAAGTTACACTCAGCACTTTTAAGTGTGTTTCTTGGCGATCCTACAGATGTGTACAAAAGAGCCTCCTTTTGGGGTACTTAAGGCCTTCCCTGATCGAACCCTTGACTACCTTTTCCACCCTGCCCCTCCTCCATCTCTCCGGGCTCTTTGCACTCCAGCCACATGGAAATGCTCAGATCCCTTCTCCCACTCTTCAATGACATGCCTCTGTGATTCCTCTGACACTGTCCCTTGTGCCGGAGGGTCCAGCCCCCGTCTCGGGCACCGACCTGTAACCTTTCAACATTCACAGTCCACATGGACATAAGATGCTCTTGCAGTCCTCCAAGCTCCCCACATGACACGTGACACGTGGCTCCTGGGCTGCTTTGTACCTTCTCCTCTCTTTTCACTGTAGTTTCTTTTTCCAGGTCAGCCTTCCTATATGCAGTGGAAGGTGTCACTGGCCTGCCCCGCAGGAACCCCGTTCACCCAGTAAGAGCCCGCGGCTGCCACTTCAAAATTCAAGGGTCCTGGGGTGGATCCCTACACCCTAAGCCCATCAGCATTCAGTTCCCTGGTCTCAGGGATTGATTCAGGGATGCGCATGTGACCTGGGCTGGTCCCATCAGATGGAGTCTGAGAATTACTGAGTAAGGTACTAGGACAGAAGCGGGGGGCGTCTTTACTTGAACCTGGAAGTGGGAGGCAAGACCGGCTCGCAGTATTTCACCACGGCCAGGGCAAAAGAAGAACCAGCAGCGAAGACACAGAACCCAGAGCATGAGCAAACTTCCAGGCCCTGCCTACAACTGTCAGTGCCTGAATTCTGCCATGCCGGATGCGAGACCTCCCCTTGAACTTCTCCGTTAAGTAACTTCTTAACTTCACTTAAATAAGTCAAAAGAACTAGGTGTCACGTGCAACAGAAATCGTCCCACTGAGACGCCAAACCCGCCCCTAACTGTGAGATTAGAAGCTTCCAGAAGCAGGCTCTGTAGACACATAATCCTTGCACCTTCCCTAGTCGTTCCAGACAAAGACTTGTACTTAGTAAGTGCTCACATAATGCAATTGGATGTAGTCAATAGAATGAAAAAAAAATTACTGTTTTATTACTTGGCTGTACTCACAGGACTAAAATGCCCAAGCTTTTATTTGATGTAATTACAATCCAGCACCTTCAAGCAATTCTGTGTATAAAAGTTCTGGTGGGGACATTTGTCTTCATTTAAGTGTTTCCACGGGAGAAAAATGTTCAAATGCATTAATGTTTTTGTGTTGAATATGAGATGAAACTCCTAAAGACTAATTTTCCAGATTACTTATTTTATATTTAGTGCCATTAATTCCACATGTGTGAGAAACATATAATTATACCCACACTATTCGTGCTGAATAAAATTCTGTATTATTCAAGTGTAGTAATAGATAAATTGGTGCTAGACTCATGTACACAAATGAGGCTTTTGAACTTCAGTGTGATTTCAATTATCTTACTTTAGCATCAAAAGTGCTCAGCAAAATGCCTGGATTCTGCATTTGCTAAATATTTCTCCACCTCTACCCTTATTCCAGTAAAACACGACATGATACATTTCTGCGGACACAGGACTCCCTGCAGCCTATGAAAAGTATGTGTTATTCAGTAAAAGGATAAGCGTAGAAGAGCCGTTCCCAAATACTGGGAACCCCAGTGCTTTGAGATGCTCCTGGAAACAAGAACTGTGTGATCAAATGAGTTTTGCTGGTGCTACACCTGACAACCTCTCTTGAATCCTCACGAGGCATGTTTAAGGCTCTGAGAAGTCCTGCAGTGAGGAAGCCCATGTTCTAGGCAGCATTCCTCATGCTTTCCTGAGCACAGGTCCCCTTTTTCTCAGCACCTATCATCTCTGGGAGACGCTGCCATAACAGCTTAATGTTAGCTGGTCTCAGCTGCCCGCTTGCAACTCAGAGGATCTGAGCTACCCTTAGCCCTGCTCATCTGATTCCTCAAATGAACAAGAGCATGAATTTATTACTATTATTATTTTGGTGTTCGTTTGAGTATCAAAGGAACCGTCTGCCTAGTCTGCTCCATTGAATAGAGTTTCTCGTTTATGTTCTTGATCTTCAGACAAATAGAGAAAGGACTATTTTTTGAGCGTTCCCAATGCACCAGTGAATAACCTGATTCACTGTCAGCTGGGCCGTCCCAGCCCCTCTGTCTGCTTGAGTGCTACCCTATGACGTCTGCAATTCCTGGGCAGGTGCTCCCCAAACTTGCATTGTCTTCTCTTCACTACGACATAAAACAAACCCACTGTAGCAGGCACCCATCATGGCAAGGACATGACCTCACGTTTGGGTGTACCAAAGGTCAAGTCCTTACTAAGTTGGAACACTTAATAACATCACTCCTAGCAAGGTGACAGTGGTAAGGATCACAGGTGTGGGGGAGGCAGAGCTTCGTGAGGTTCTGGGAGGGAAACTCACTCTCACAAGGGGCAGCCAGGAAGAGTTCGACAGAATGTGACCTTCATTCAACCTGAGTCCCATTGGAAAAGGAGGATTCAGCTATTCCTTTAAGAAAGGTGTTTGAGGAAGAGCCTCCCTCTATGGAGGAAAAGGGCCAAGTCCCCTGGTGAATGACCTGACCCCACTATGCCATCATATCTCGATTTGTGAAATCATAAGTTTGGTGAGAGAATTAAAAGTGCTTAAAACCGTGCTTGGCACAAGACTGGGCATCAGAAAATGTATTTGCCACTGACCTCATTGTCGTTCTTCTCCTGTTGCTGTTATAGGGTCTAATTTGACCAGAATGTCAAGTTCCTGAAAGCTGCAGGTAAGGAATAGTTGTGCGGGAGGGAGGGGGAAGTAAACCGAGCTGAGAAGGGGCAACCGTGATAGATAAGTTTACACTGTGAGTAAGTGCGGAGCCTCTGTGTTGGGCAGGAGATCTTTGGCTCCTTGTTCCTAGCTCTCGATAGCCCTGCAATGAATGGACCAGCTGCCTCTGACTTCTGGGCACCCTCCCCTGGGTTAGGAAGCTGGGTCAAGGCACAGGTGTCTGCAACGATGCTGTTTACAGAGAACTGAGAGCCAGGATGGGGAAGGGCAGAAGTGAGCACACCTTGGGTGAGTGGTCCTTGCTGGGCAGAGGAGAGAGCACATTTCTCAGGAAAGTTCCGTTTCACTGAGCTCCCCGACCAGGTCCTCACATGCTTTATTTGTCTCTGGAGAGGAAGCCCACTGATGTCTGTGCAGAGATACCCATGAGCCTGCACCTGGAAAGCCTCTTCCGGCTCAGAGACCCCGATGACTCATCTTCCCGTGAACCGTCCCCTGTTGCCCTTTCTCTGCCGGCCACCCCCTCTTGCTCAGCCGTCGATCCTGGAGAACATTCCCCAGAGCACTTTTCAGATGAAGCCTCTGAGACACGCAATGATGTCCACTCCCTCTACCTCATTCCCTGTCACTGTTCCCCAAATCCCTGCCCTGTGCTGTCTATGGATCAGCTCGGAGTCACAAAGAGCAAGTTTAATGCTGTTCTGGGGTGGAAAAGAAAAACACAGGACACCTGGGTGGCTCAGTGGGTTAAAGCGTCTGCCTTCGGCTCAGGTCATGATCCCAGGGTCCTGGGATCGAGCCCCACATCCGGCTCTCTGCTCAACAGGGAGCCTGCTTCCTCCTCTCTCGCTGCCTGCCTCTCTGCCTACTTGTGATTTCTGTCTGTCAAATAAATAAATAAATAAATAAAAAAGAAAAGAAAAACACAAAACAAAGCTGTAACAAATCCCAACCAAGAATTTGATAGGAGGTACCAGAGATCAAGGCATAACATTAAAATTCTAAAATTCTAAAATGTGTCCCAATCAGAAGCCTGAAGGATAAAACTGGCCCTTCCAGAACACCACGGGTTGGCAACTGACTGTATGACATAATGGAGTAGGGATGGCTTATCCTGAACAATGATGGGAATGTTCTTCCATCTCCCATTTACAGATAAATTTAGATACATAAAAGCTCAACTGAGATGTAAAAGTTTATGAAAATCATTCAAGAGCTTTTCATGCATTCACTTCCTCACGAAATATTTATATCATGCCAAATATTTGTTCCAAGCACCGTAACTCCCTGTGATGTTCTTATTCATCTTTGTGTCGCGCTGGATGTGGGCGGGGATACAGGAGGAGAAGGTGGCCCGTGTAGCAATCACCAGTGATGACTCAGAATGTCAAATGTCCCTTCCACGCTCTAGGATTGACTTCTCTTGAAAGACTATTGGAAAAGTGAGATATCACTCCTTATGAACACAGATGTCAAAATTAGGAAATGGTAGGGCATGGAGAGGGCCCATGTATTCTTTCTGAGCCTCCTTTTCCCCTTCAGTGGATTTCTTACCCACCAGCCCAGGTGCCCCAAGCACAGTCTGTTCTCTAGTGCTTTGGACAAAACATGAATACAGAGATTCTAGAAGTTTCTATCAGAATTGAAACAAGTTAGGATTTTCCACACATTTTGCTAATCACTAAAGGATAGCAGCTGGAAAATAAATATAGAGAATGCAAGAAGCATAAATTTAGCCCAGCAGGCAGGGGCCATACCTCTGACCCAACCAGCCTCCGAGCTCCATACTCTGCTCATTTCTCTGTCAGAGGAGGAACTCTGTTCTGGCACCAATTCATAGTCACCCTGCCTGGCTTCTTGCTTCCTGGCTCTGTGCCTGGTTCCATGATTGTGGGGGCTGCCATACAAGAAATCCGCCACCCAGGAGCTGGTCTCCTATTTCCTTCCACGGATGTATGAGTTCCCTATGGCTGCTGTAACAAATTACTACACATTTAGCGGCTTTGAACAACCAAGTTGATTGTCTTACCGCTCTGGAGGTCACAAGTCGGTAATGAGTCTTACCGGGCTTCTCTCAAGGTATTAGCGGTGTTGCATTCCTTCTGGAGGCTCTCAGGGAAAGTCTGTTCCTTGCCTTTTCCAGCTGCTAGAGGCCACCTGTGTTCTTCCATCGAATCGATAAATGTTTGCTTGGAGTATCACACCTCCTTCCCCGACTCTCACCCTCCTGCCTCCCCATTCTAAGGACCCTTATGACACTGGTCCCATCAGATAATCCAGGACTGTATCCCCATTTCTGAGTCCTTAACTTTAATATCATCTACAAACTCCCTATGTCATGTGAGATAACCTATTCAGAGGTTTTGGGAGTTAGGGCAGAGGCATGGGAGGGAACATGATTTTGCTGGCCATGATGCACACAATCCAAAAGGGGATAACCATTTGTTATGGACTGAATGTTTGTGTCTCCCTAGAATTCATATATTGGAACACACCACCCCTCCCACTGTGATGGTGTTAGGGGTTGGGGCTTTTGGGAGGGGATAAGATTACATGAGATCGAAGTCATCAGAGAGCTTGCTTCTCTTCTCTGCTCTCCTCCATGTGAGGATACAACCAGAAGTCAGCCCTATGGAACCTGGAAGGTGGTCCTCACCAGAACTCAACCATGCTATAACTTCCAGCCTCCAGAAATGTCAGAAATGCATTTCTATTGTTTATAAAGCACTTGGTCTATGATACTTTTTGATAACAGCCTGAATGGATGGACACCACTGATGCTCCTAGAAGGTTCTCTCCTTCCTGCTTTCAGTCAGGCAGGCAGACCTCACCTTGCCATGAATGTGCTTCTTTACTTTCCAGCACAAGACCCCTTGTCCTTGGGCAAAGTCATGTGACAAGTTCTCACCAATGAGTTCTAAGCAAAATAATAAGCATCACTTCCTGGCTGGAGCACTGAGTCAAGGTGCAAGACCTTCCAGGACTCTCTTCTTTCTCTGACCTGGTACTCAGGTGGGCAGAGCCCCATGCAGACCATGGTGGATATGTGGTGAGAATCAGTCTGCGCCACAGAAGACAAGATGCCAGGGAGGCCTGGGCGCCTCAGGCAGTTAAGCATCTGCCTTCAGCTCAGGTCATGATCCCAGGGTCCCGGGATCGGGCCCCGCATCGGGCTTCTTGCTCAGTGGGGAGCCTGCTTCTCCCTCTCCCTCAACCTGCCACTCTGCCACCTTGTACTCTCTCTTTCTCTGACAAACAAATAAAATCGTAAAAAAAAGAGATGCCCAGTTAACATTAATTTTGCATAAACACGCCATTTCAAATATTGCACAGGTCATACTTACACTAAAAATATTACAATCTTTTCTGAAATTTGAATTTAACTGGGCATCCTGTATGTTGATTGGCTAAACCTGGTCGTCCTAAGTGCCAGTGGGAAAGGAGCCTTTGCTGAGGTGCTGAACAGCAGAGCCGAAGCTTTCTGACTGCCACAGGCCATTTGCTTAGATGATGATGAGTATAGCAGTCACCAGTGGCAAGTCAAACCGTGGAGTGTCCTCGCTGGCGTACGGGGCCAAAACCGCATCTTAATCCTCAGCACCTGCAGCAGCCTTGGTTAGCAACAGAGTAGGCATGTCTGGACCCTACAAAACGCTTACATCAATTTATGTCCGCCCAAGAAGGTCAAATAGCGATGTTCTTCTCTCGCTTTGCAGAAGGAGAAGGGAGGGGAGCGTCCTCAGTGTTCAGTCTTCCTCTCTGACTGTCAGTCTTTTCCCAGGATTTTTACTTCCACCTTTCGTGTCCACTGCTGCCTGGCAAAGCTAGAATCACTTAGCAGATGAAATGTGATTTAGCACAACATGATATATTTTGTCAGTTTCGCTTTACTATCCCGGTATTTCATGACGTGTGCAGAGAAGCCCTGGTATAGTGTTTCAAATTAGAAAGCCCTTCTACATCAACTGTGTGATGAGCCCTCTTGTGATAGTGATGATGGCCACCCTTGCTGTAAAATGCTTTTTAAAGCCACCAGAATTGCATCTGACAGTCAACCGAGGTAAGTGGATTTGTAGCAGTTGTGGGGAAAACAAAGGCACGGGAGGCCTGGGTTTACACGGGACCCTGAACGACAGGTGAGCAGTCTGGCTTGTCCAGCTGCTCATTGACCTGGAACCCGGGCCCTGGAAGGAGGGCTTGAGAGAGCTTTGAGTGCTGGGCTCTTCAACGCACAACAGAGTTGCTGGTGCTCGCCCCGGTTCCTGATAAATCTATCAGTTATGAAAGCACCAGAGCACAGGGTGGGAGGCGTGGTATAGAAGGATTTAGGTGGAATGTGCAGACAGCAGGCCCGGAGGAAGGAGCATCACCCTGCGGGATGTGGGCTGGGTGGTACTGTCGTGTGCGACGCTCTGTCTCGAAGCCGTGGCAGAGGGAACTCTGGATTGAAGAGGTCCCCACAGCCTTCCTTTGTCAGGATCAGCTCGGGGCAGGAACATCTTCCGGGAGATTACAGGAGCAAATGCGATGTTCTCAAAATAAGCTGATGCGAGAGCTAACATGTCCTAGAGGTTCAAAGTTCTCCCTTTCTCCATTCCGTTTGAAGACTTCCACCCAGCTGTGGTGTCCAGTAAAGACTTCATGTTGCGACGGGGACCTTGAGAAAGACATTAGGCAAGGCTTTAACCCTTCCCTCAATCTCCTCCCTGAAGGAGGCATTCATCCATGGAAGTCATGTGCTCCTAGGGCGAGAGCCAGCTGTCCTGGAGGAGCTCGTGATCCCAGGCAGGAGGTGAGCACGTCTGGAATGGCAGCAGAACCGTCCCCTCCGAAGGGTACAACGGACTAGAGACTCGGGCAGGACAGGGATCGGCGGCAGAAGTTCAGTGATGGGAGAAATCGATCAGGTTGGCGCAGACCGGAGTGAGCTGACAAAGGGTGAAAGGCTTCTCCGGCCTGGATGAGCCGGTGATTGAGAGCGAGCGGAGGGCTGTGCGGGTGGAGTCGGCCAAGGTGCAGGGCGGCGAGGGCCACATGGAGAACAGCGGTGGGGCGTGTTGTGCAAACCAGGAGAGGGTAATAGACTCCTGGACCTGGATGGAGTCATGCCGCTCGTGTTTATCAAATGCATTTATAAAAATAGCAGGAGCTCTTCTGTGGGGAGAGCCTTCTGCGTGTGGGAACCTGCTCCGTGCTCTGTACTTTCATACCTATTCCCTCCAAGAAAGGTCTTGCTGTCCCCTCCACGGCAGTCATTTCCATGTCACCTCTCACTGCACCATTTCCAGACCCCACCGAGCCACGTTCAAGGGCAGTGTCTCTCCTCAAGGGCAGCAGCCCTTCCTTGGGTTCCAAGCGCCTCCTCCGTTCAGCAACGGATCAGAGAAGGAAAGCGGATGGACACTGGATGCAGGCAGATCCGAGTTTGAATTCCTGCTTCCCCAGCTGTGCAGTTGTGGTAGGGTGTGCCTGTATATGTGTCCCTCAGCCCCAGTTTCCCCCTTCTTGAGACTGACTTCCTGCTACCTAAGGGATAGCTGTCATGAGAAGTCAACGACATGACACGAGCAAGCAGTCAGTCGAAAGTTAGTAATTAACATCGAATTCTGTGACTCTGCGCAGCGAATTATAGCAAATTCAATTCTTCTAGAATGGAAGATTCTATCGTATTCTATATTTTAATTTCAAAGAATTGAAATATTTCTTTTTTTAAAAAATTTTCCCTTTTTTTAAAGATTTTATTCGACAGAGAGAGAGTACAAGCAGGGGGAGCAGAAGAAGGAGAAACAGGCTTCCCACTGATCAAGAAGCCCGATGTGGGGCTCGATCCCAAGACCCTGGGATCATGACCTGACCTAAAGGCAGATGCTTGACCAACTGAGCCATCCAGGCGCCCCCAAGAATATGTCTTTGAGACAGATGAAGTGACAACAGTCTTCCAATGCCTTCCCCATGCAGGAACACTAACAGGACAGCCCATAACTTCCTACTGGTACCCCTGAACTAATTCTTGATGACCCAACTCTTGCCTTACCACATGTCACCAACCATCTGTTAGATAATTCCTTCCTGGGGACACTTGGCTGGCTTAATCAGTAGCGCATTCGACTCTTGATCTTGGATTGTAAATTCGAGCCCCATGTTGGGTGTAGAGATTACTTAAAATAAAATCTTTAAAAAAAAAAAAGAAAAGAAAAGAAAAAGCCAAAAGATAATTCTTTCCTGAATTTTGCCAGACACTCCAGTCAAGTCTACTTGTCTGACCACTTCTTACTGAAAGGCAGAATGTGTGCCCCTCCCCAGGCTTCTAGGGCGCCTCCTCCTTGGCATTTCCAATGGCAGTCCCAGCTGTTACCCATTACTTTGATCCTGCAAGGTAAAATATCTAGACCAGAGCATTTGAATCCATGTTAAGTCAGGACTGGATTAGAAGGAACTTCCATTGGATGGAGGTCCATAATGGCTGGCCAGAGTCTTGCTACCCAAAGTGTAGTCCAACAATCAGCGTCCTGAGCATCCTGGGACCTAATTAGAAATGCAAATTTTCCTGGCCTATCCACCCTCTCTCTTCCGACCCCACCTTCTGCTCCACACCTACTGATTCAGAATCTGTATTTTTAAGAGATCCCCAGGTGATTTGTACACAGACTACAGACTGAGAAGCACAAAGTTAGAGCAGTTCTCACACTTGACTGCACTTTACAATTAGCTAGGGAACTTTCACAAATGTCCAGGGCCGGGCCCGACTCCCTAGGGAATTGGACTTCTCTGGACTGGTGCCCAGGAGGGGGTACTTTTTAAAAGGACATGCAGTGATTCTCACGTGCAGAACCCCTGGGCCAGAGTTCTTTGCACGGGGTGGGTTTGGCCCTCCACACCAGGACCCCCGTGGGCCTACCGCTGGAGGTCAAACGGCTGCAGCTATGGAGGAAGATATGCCCCCAGAAACTGGAGACCTGGGGTGACTTGATAAATATGTCCTCGTAAACACGCTTCAGCTTATGCAGTCTCATTAAAGTACAGTCACATGCTGTGTTTATAACGACAGAGTTGCCAAAAATGGGCGTCAGTAAAACAAATCGTATTGTCACAATGGTTATTATTATTGTAACAAAACTTTAACATTTCTTACCCCTCTGCCAATGCAATCACAATGCATAATGCATTTGAGATTACTTCCAGCTGTCTCCTATTCTATGAATGGGGACATTTCCGTGCACACAGCATTCAGACGCCGTGTACATTTGCATGAGAAGCAGCCATCTTCTCATTCATGAGGAGAGGCTTGTAACTGGTCATGGCCCTTCAGTGGCCACCTCGGGTGGCCTCAGACTTGGCAGGGGCCTCTCTTCCTGAGCCTGAAAGGTCTGTACTCTTGGGTGGTAAGTAAGGTATGAGCTAAGGCAGAAAAGATCTTGACTCCGAAGACCTCATTTCAAGTTCTTTTTCTGCCAGCCAGGTCATGATGGGCATGGTGAACCACATGTCCTTATCTGCCCTGACTCCCCAGAGTGACCATTGTGAGGCTCAGATACAACAGTGCTTAAAAATGAGTGGCCAACAGCAGAAGACTCCAACAATAGAAGAACCCGTTATCAAATGCTGTGTTTGTAGCAAGAGCAGTGACCATAGCAATGTTACCACCAAAAGGGAGGGAGAAGAATCTACCTTCAGAACTTTTATGGTTTCCTGTTTTGTTTGAAAAGAGAAAAATGGGTGGGTGAATGAGTAGATGGGTGGGTGGATGGATAGATGGGTGGGCGGAGGGAAGGAAGGAAGGGAGAGTGAGTTGGTGGGTAGATGGATGGGTGGGTGGATGGATAAATGGTTGGGTGGGGGGAAGGAAGGAAGGAAGAGTGGATGGATGGATGGATGGATGGATGGATGGATCAGTCGAGTGATAGATGGATGCAATGTAGCCTTGACTTGAAGCCCACCTCCCACCCTTACTACTTGGCCTCTTACAGCTTTCCATGAATCACCCGAATGCCTTCTGGGTCAAGTACAACCATTCTAGTATAGCCTGTGAGGCCTTTATTATCTGCCCAAACCTGTCCTTTCTACCTTCACTCGATTCTGTTCTCGCATACTTTCCCACCACTCCACAGCCGGTGATTTCTCATCTCTGTTCCTTGGCTCTTCATGCACTAAAGTCTGCAAGCCAGAGTAGGTGCCCAACTCATATGACTTCTATTTGGAAACCTTCCCTAGTTCAGTCAGTCCAAAGGAATCCCTCCCTCCTTTCCCATCATAGCACCTTATTTGTTTCCATCTTACAGACTGCGTATCTTTCTACATGTGTGAATTACCTCTCTCACTTAAAGCAGAAGAAAAGTAATAGCATTTACTAGTTACCTGAGCCCCCTCATGTGATCCTAATAAAAACCCTGCAAGGGACCTATTATTATTCTTATTTGACCAAAGCAGTGACATAGTTTCTAAGAGGGATACTGACTTCGCTGAGGCATATCAGTGGTAAAACTGGAATGTGAACCCATGTCTTCTGATTCCGAATGCCTCCCATTCTCTCCAGTGTAATCAGGACAGGTCTAAGTTTTGGGGGGACACTGTTCACATCATGGCTGACCCATCAGTAAAAGGGAGGTCATCTGAGCAATGGGGACAAAGTAACTAGTAAATGAATGTTATTTACATGAGTATCGCTCTTTGTCATCCTGCACCCTACCTATGCTGAGTCTGTAGGGGGAAAACCTCGGTAGAAGTTATCATAAATTTCATAGAAACAACTCTCTTTTCCCATTCATTCATCTGAACTTTTAAAAAATTAAATGTCAAAACTCTATGATCTGATTATATGGAGACCATTAACTGGTCAGTTAATGAAAAATGTCCATTAAAGTAGAAAACATACATACCTTAAGATTGTCATGTTAGGGGTGCCTGGGTGGCTCAGTCGGTTATGCGTCCGACTTGATTTTGGCTCAGGCCATGTTCTAAGGGTCGTGGGATCGAGCCCCATTTCAGGCTCCACACTCAACATGGAGTCTGCTCAAGGTTTTCCCTTTTCCTCTGCTCTCCTTTCTCCCCCCAAATAAGTAAATCATTCTTGAAACTCTTCATTTTAATTTAAAACATGTAATGCACTTTAATTAACCAGACTTCCGCTTCAGGACTCCTGCCTTATCTTTGAGTACGGAGAGCCCCCAGGGTCTAGTTTCCACATCCGCAGTGCTATGTCTCTGGTTTCCAGTTTGGGTAACTAACTAGCACTTGGAATGCTTCTGAATGGTTGTCATTTCCCCACAACACTTTTAGCATAGTTATCTGACCCAGACCTAATTCAACAGCAGTTTCTGGAGAGACTTCCCTTTAGAGCATCCTTTGGAAGTTTTTATCCTAAGTTTCATAGAAACAACTCTTTTTTTTTTTTTTCACATTTGTTCATAGGCTTACATGAAACATCCAGGGTTTGGTTAAATGAGTGCATTAAAATAACAGGAACACTTGAGACAGGAGGTCTGGGAACAAACCAAGTGACTCTTGGTAGGTGAGCAGGTCAACCAGAAGGACACCTGAGGGCAGGTGCAGCAAAGAGCAGCCTGGTAGAGGGGCTCAGCGGACCCTGTCTGGCAACCGGGGTGTTTACATGGGACAGAGAAGCTGATGTTGGTGTACGGATTTGTGCAGAACATCTGTAATTCACTAGGGCACCCTGGGAACAGTACTGGCTGCAGACTTCTTCCATTCCACCAGCAAACTGCCAGTGTAGAGACAGGGAGCAAGAAGGGAACCCCTGGGGATTCACTTGGTGTGGGTCCATGGATCCATGGATCCATATCTCCACCCCTCCACTTACTGGCTACATGACCTTGAGCAAGCCACCCTTCCCTTTGGTTAAAATGAAGATGTTGCCCATCTTGCAGATGTCTTGCTGGGGATTGAGTGAGACGGTACAGACTAGGCGCTGAGCACACAGTAGGCACTTCAACAGCAGGAGCTGAAGCTATAATGTTAATCCTTAAGGTTTCTGTTATCTCAACTGTCTTTAAGGGCGTTGAAAGAGAGGTCTCAGCGGTCTTCTTCCTCCTCCGCACTTAGAATTCTCTGAGTACATTTTACAAAATTACCTTTTACAAACCCCTCAGATCCTCAAAAACCTGAGGCTTACCACTTACCCTGTTTGCACTTGCAAATTGTTTTCCTTTCAATTTGAAACAAAATGCCCACGTTAACATATACTATTAGGACCTGATACTATACACAAATGGAAGGTCAAACCCCACCTCACCCTCTCTAGTTTCAGGCAACACTCCTATTTTAATTGCAAATCCGTAAGCCTCTTTTGTGAATTGCATTTGGTTTTTAAAAGAAGTGGGGTGCATAAGTCACAGGATCATTTACAGAAACCACATCACAGGGACGTTTGCTAATGCACATAACCGGATAATATGGTAATCAAACCAAATTTGTGGCAAAACACTTTGAAATTTTCAATAAGATCTAATTCACAATTGTTCTAAAATTTATAATTTATGGAATTTCTTAGCCTAACTCACATTGAAATGTATTCTCTTTGTTTTCCATTTTGGCAGAAATAGGGACTTGCAAGTTAATCTTTCCAAAGATGTTCGATTGTAGCAAGTTGTAATAAAATATGCATAATACATGCTTAATAAAAAGTAACGCCTCTGCCACAAATTGCTTCATTGAGATATAGAAACATATTATATAACCCATAAAATGCATACAAGAAATGGAATTAAACAGAAGTTACCTTTATTGTCAGTTTTTATTTCCAGAATGGTCTAAAATTGAAGATAATGATTACTCATAGGAAAAAAAAAAACTTTTATCAAATGCAAAATCAACATTGTTGGTGGCATTTTCTGACTCATGGGTGGATTTGTGGTCCTGGAGAGGTGCCTAGACATTGTAATTCACAAGAATTATAATTAACAAGGAAAAATTACTCATTTATTTACATTCCCATTTGAACACTAGATAAATTATTTGCTAAAAGCCCCTTAATGATCCCAAAGTACATAATTATCTAGTACATTGGTCCCACTTTCAGAGGATAAAACCTATAGCAAAAGGACTTTTTTTTCCCCCAAAACTGTTCCCTCACAACTCCTGCTAGACATTTCTTTTATGGTTTATAAAAGTTATATTGGTTTTTTTAAATATCAAAATATTTTATGCAAAATATTTCATTTTTAAAAAATTCACTCTCGCTCTTGGGAGAGTGTATGTGCAATTGTTAACGATGAACCGCAGATTGCAATAAATTCTGAAATTAACACTGAATATATTTTCATATTATGTTTACATATGGGTAGGTTTTTTTTAGACTCCCTATCTTTTTTAGATTTATGAGATTCTCTACAATAAGATTTTGTGTGAGTATATTTAAATTTCATATGTGTATATATTTATACACACACAGAGCAAGATTACATACTTGCTTTAATTTCTCCCAATCTTAAAAACTCATAAAATATTTAAGCTGTTTCAGGACCAGAATAGAAATGCCTCAAAGTGTTGTTTAAAATTACATCCAACCTTCACCTACCCATGCTAATGAATGGGGCAGTGCGGCTATGAGGGGGAATATCAATCAAAAGTAATCAATGCACAGAGGCTCAATGGTTAACCTTGTTCCCTGCCCACTCCCTCCCTCCCGTGCCCTCCTTCATGACCTTAACTCCAGCTGCTCAGAAAATGACTCATTGGTCCCTATCCTCATCGCCTGTCATCCGACTGATGAAACTTCCAGTCGGGAATAAAAAGCTCCAAGGGTGAGGAGAATGAATAATCTGTAAACCGGGACAAATGACTAAGGGTCAGTTGATTTAAAGGTTTCTGTGCCTTCGTTCATTCAACAAGCATTTATTGAGAACCTAGTTTGTGTGATGCGTTGGCTGTCGTCGGGGCTGCGACAATGAACCCGTTGAACATTTCCCAGCTTTCTAAGGCACGGGTGGTCCAGGAGAGGAGCTGGGCTCTTGAACACATAGCTACAGGATTAATAGCAGCCCTGAAAAGCTGCATAAGAAAAAGCATAATATACATGAAAGAAGAAACCTGGAGATCCTAACCTCCTGCTGTGGATGGAGGTGGTCCGGGAATATCACCTCATGGAAGTGAGCCTCATGCTGGCTGGAACAGGTGGAGGACAGGAGTAGAGGGGGTCCAGGCAAGAGATAACGGCCTGCAGGAAGGTGCCATATAGTATAAGGAAGAGGAGGCTTGGGACAGCACGGGGCAGACAGGCAGCCCGTGTGGCTGGGGTACAGATAGCAAGGGGGCTGTGCTACCAGAGGAGGCTGGAAACATGAGCAGGGATGCTGTGAAGCCACAATGGAGTTTGGATTTGGCCCTGGCTGCCATTAAGGGCTGACGTGGCTTGGACCGTGGCCATGTGGATGTGACCACATTTTTGTGCTTCAGGGCTGGCTCTGTGTGATGCTGTGTGGAGAACGAATCAGAGGGTTCATTTAGACGTTGAGCTGGAGGCCACTGGGACATTCCAGATGACACATGATGGCAGCCTAGAGCTGCAGAGAGATGGGAGAATTGGGAAGAACCGACTCCTCTAGAAAAGTCCACATGGGTGAGAGTCAGATCTGCTGCTTATGAGGCCATAGGCAAAGGTCACAGAGCCAATGCCCATAGAGTATGAGACCCATCTTAATCACCTGTTTTGACACTGAATTGTGCCCCCCCCCAATTAATACACTGAAGCCCTCTTCCCTAGCACCCCAGCATGTAACCATCTTTAGACACAGGTCCTTTAAAGAGGTCATTATGTTAAACTGAGGCCACTAGGTGGGCGCTAATTCAGCATGACTGGTATCCATGTAAGGGAGACACCAGGGGCTTTCACAGATGGAGGGGCAACCATGTGAAAAGGCAAGAGAGAGGAACCGTCTGAACCCAGGCATTAGGAGAAACCAACCCTGTAGACACCCGATCACGGACTTCCAGCCTCCAGGAACAGCAAGGAAATACGTGAAATATGTCTGTTTTTAACCGTCCGCCCACCAGTCTCTGGGACTTTGTTATGATGTCCCCCACAGGCGAACACAGCATCCCAACAAGGTCATGAGTGTGAGATATGGGCAGAAGACCAACAGCAGTGATGAGCACGTTTCTGTGTCAGACCATTGAGGCCGTGGCTTTCCACAGGGTTCCTTTAGCGACCATGAAACAGGTGTAAACCTTTCCTGATCCGTGAACAAGAGAGAAACTTCTCTAGCATTACTGGAGATGCGATACTAATGAGAAGAAACCAAAGGAGGGTCTGGAGTGGCTCTAAAACTTGAGGGGAAATCAGAGGTGACGGCAGACAATCTCACCCGGAAATTTTCTAGGTACGCGTTCATGGGACCGAGGAGGAAACAAATCGCTGTGCAAATCTGTATCAGGGAAAGAGAAAAAGTGTGTGTTTCTGCTGTCACCCATCTCTCCGTGGATCCATCCCTCTGCCCACCCCTCCGTCCCTTTTCTATTGTGGCTGCATCCCAAAGTCAGTTGCAGACATCAGTACACTTTACCCCAAAACACGGCAGCTTGTTTATCGTTAACTAAAGACCAGTCTTTGTTTTTGCACACAATGACATGAACATACCTTTAAAAAAATGAATAAATAACATTATGGAAGTTCTACTGACATACAAGAAGCTGAACATATTTAAATACACATGTTGGTAAGGTTTGATGCTTCTACACACTCAGGAGACAGCCTTCCACAATCAAGACAATGAACGCACCCGTCACTCCAAAAAGATTCCTTGTGCTCCTTGACAAGCTCTTCCTCTCTGCCCACCCTAACCATCACAGATCTGCTTTCTGCCACTAGTTGTCTAGAATCTTATATAAATGAAATCATATGGTATGTACTCTTGTTTTGCTTGTCTATTTTTTTTTTTACTCAGCATAATTATTTTGAAATTCATCCAAATACTTTACTCATTTTATTGCTGGATGCCATTGAAGAAATACAGAACAGAATTTCACCTGTTGATGCAAACTGGGGTTATTTCCAGTTTGAGGTGCTCTGACAAGGCTGCAGTGACATGCTCTACAAGTCATTTAGATGCTCGTGTGCTCCCCTTCCTCTTGGGCAAATGCCTAGGAGTGCCGTGTTTGGGTCATATGATTAATTTTTTAGAGAAATTACCAAACTAATTTTCTAAGTGGTTGTACCTACTGGAAAGATCTGAATTTAGGGGTGCACCACATCTTTCATCGCAGTTAGTTCCTATCAGTCCAGCTCTTCTGATGGACGTGTAGTAGTGTCTTTTTGTGGTTTTAATTTGAATTTCCCGATTGACTATGGTCCAGTTCTTTTCTTGTGTTTATGTGCTCTCTGTGTATCTTCTTTGGGGAAGTGTCCATTCACATCTGCTGTTTGCTTGTCTTTACTGGGTCATCTGCTTTCTTCTTGTTGAGTATTGGGAGTTCTTTATATATTCTGAGTACAAACACTTTAGATCATCCTTCAGATAATGTGGAAATAGTCTCCCCCTGGATAGCAGGTGTCTTTTCGTTTTCCTCATATTTCTTTTTTAAGAAGAAGTTTTGGATTTGGATGACGTTACCAGTCTGTTCTATAATGAATCATGGTTTTGTTACCTTTCTAAGAAATCTTTGCTTTAATCCAAGGTCACATTTTCTTCTGTAAGTTTATAAAGTTTCTGGTTTTACTAAACGTAATGTTATGATATGTAGACCAATGTGAGTGTGTGTGTGTGTGTGTGTGTGTGTGTGTGTGTGGCCATCCAGTTGTTCCAACACCGTCTGTGGGAAAGACCAAACTGTCTGGACTCTGTATTCTGTGCCTGCTGATTGATCTTCATTCCAGTAGGTTTATAGTGAGTGTTGAAGGGAGGCAGTGGTAGCCAGCCAGCTTTGCTGTTCTCCGAAGTTCCTTTGGCTTCTCCAGGTCATTTCCATTTCCCTAAGAATTTTAGAATCAGTTTATCAATTTCTTCAAACCGGCCTTGCTGGGGTTTTGGTCTTGTTGAGTCTACCCATTAATTTGGGAATGAGTGAATCATTCCAACAGGATGTTCAGACCATTTACATTTAGACCAACAATGTAACCACTGATTTGGTTTAGGTAGGTTTCAGTTGGTAAGATTGTCAGTTAATTTTTCACCTGTCCTTCTGTGTTCCCTTTTCCCTCTTCTTCCTTTGAATAGCACTGAATTTTTTAATAATTCCATTTAGTCTACCGATTGGTCTATTAGCTACGTCTCTTTTGACTTTCCATTTCAATGATGGTTTTAGGGTTCATCTATCGTGGTCTATCTTCAGGAGATATTATACCATATAGTATAAGAACCTTGCAAGAGTCTATTTCCATGTCATGCATTGGGTACATACATGACACGCAATTTGTGTTTTGTTGCGCATTTCAAGTATGACAGACATGTGTTGGAATATGTCACAAATATGTGTATTGTCATACCTTTTATTTTATATGTATTATAAACATTACACTACATTTTTAATATTCTTGATCACTCCATTTTTGAAAGATGTTTAAATAAAAACCTACAGTCCCCTGTGTAAATACATAAACACCCACTCATTTCCAACCTTTGCGTGGTTCCAGATCCCCACCAGGAGTCATTCTCTTCTGCCTGCCAGATTTTCCTTCACGTTTTTTTTGTAGTGCAGATCTACTGATGATCACTCCTTTCTGTTTCGTATGACTGAAAACGTCCTAATTTCCCCTCTGTTTCTGAAAGATGATTTCACTGGGTACAGAATTCTAGATTGATTTTTTTCCCCCATTTGGTACTTTTAAAGAGGTTGTTCCACATTTTTCTCACTTGAATTATTTCTGATATGTATGCAAATGTATTGCTGTCTTTATTTTTGCTCCTTTGTTCACAATGTGCATCTCTGGATGCTTTTAATATTTTCTCGTAGTCACTGGTTTTGAGCCATGTGATTATAATGGGCCTTGGCGTATTTGTCTTTCTGTTTCATGCCTGGAGTCCAATGACTACTTTTTATGTATACCTTTCTAGATTTCAACAAGTTTGGAAAATGTGTGATTATTTTTTCAGAGACGTTTCTGTTCCCACCTCAGTCCACCTTCCTTTGGGGAAGGTCCATCATCCATACAATAAGCTGTGTGAAGTTCTCCCACAGCTCACTGATGGCCTGCTAATATCATTTTCAATTTCCTCCTCTCTGTGTCTCATTTTGAACAGTTTTTATTGCTGTGTTTTCACGTTTACTAATGTTTCTTCAATGTAGACACTGAATCCCATCCGTTAATCCCATGCGGTATTTTTTTTTTTTAATTTTACATACTGTCATTTTATCTTTCATCTCTAGAAGGTCAGTTTGGGTCTTTTTATATCTCCCGTGTCTCTATTGAACTCTGTGGGCATATGGAGTGTAGTTATACCCGTTCTTTTAATACCCTTTCTGCTAGTTCTAGTGTTTGTATCAATTACATCAGTTTCCATTTTGACTTTTCTCCCCCTAACAGGTGGTATTTCCCTGCTTCTTTGCATGCCTGGTAATCTTTGATCAGATGCCAGACATAATGGATTTTACCTTTTTTTTTTCTTTGACACTGGGTATTTCTGTATTCCTGTAAATGTTCTTGAGCTCTTTCCTAGGACACAGTTAATGTCCTTCAGCAGAGTCTGATCCTTTAGAGTGCTATTTTTCAGATTTTTAATGTGGGACCAGAGGAAAGCTCAGTGCTATCCTCCACTGTCAAGGCAAGACCCTTCTGTGTACTCCACCCAGAGCCCTGTAACTATGCAGTTTCTCAGTGTGGCTCATGGAAGCAGGCGCTATGCTCAACCCTCTTTGAAGATTAAACACTATTACGTCTCCTCCAGTCAAAGGTTGCTTTTCCTGGCCCCAGGGAATTTCAATGCACATGTATGCTGGTCATTCTCTTACATATTCTAGAAGAATCCTCTGCTTATTGTGCAGTTTTCCTTCTGTGTCTCTCTGTCCTCTTCAATACTCTGGCCACTTGGGTCTCCCAGCCCCTTCAGGTTTGTCTCCTTCCCCCAGGGATGGCAAGCATGGCCAGGATCTCCCTCCCTGCTGTGGAGGCAGGAAATTCACAAGGCTGCAAACCAGGACAATCGTGGGATCCCTTCCTTGTCTTCCATCTTTTCCTGTCCTTCTTTGCCTGATGTCCACTGTCTGGCAACCTCTTGTTTCTACATGTTTTGTCCATGTATTGCTTGTTTTGAGTAGGAGGGAAAATCTGGTGCTTGTCATTCCCTCTTGGCTGGATGTGAATGTTCAGAATAGACCAGTCTTTAGTGAACATTTTGTAAAAAATTTTTGCAAACATCTTCACCTGTGAAACCCAAACTCCTATCAAGATATAGGTCATTAACGAATGTTTCCCCATGCCCTTCCTGGTAGAACTCTCCCCTCATCCCCTGGAAAAGTCACCGTTCTGAATTTTCTCATCATAAGCTAGTTTTGCCTACTCTAGAACGTCACATAGACGAACTAGACAATATGTACTCTCACTTAGTTCGCGCAGTCTCCCTTTCTGAGAGGTGGCCTTGTATTTGTTTCAAGGGTTCCTTCTTTCTTATTCTGTTTTATGACTGCATGACTCTATCACAGTTTTCTTGTCCATTTTCTTGTTGGTGGACATGTGGGATGCTTCCATTTGGGAGTGATGACGAATAAAGCTATAATGATGAGTGCATTTTCTTATATAGATCTTTCTGCAGAGTTAACTTCCCCGTTCTTCCTGAGTAAATTTCTAAGCATAGAATCATTGAGTCATAAGGATGATGAGTATTTCACTTAACAGGAAGCTCTCCGACTTCTTTCCCCCAAAATGGTAGTGCCATCTTACACGGCCACCAAAAATATAAGAGGTTCTAATTGGTCTTCATCCTTGCTAAGACTTAGTAATTTTCAGTCTTTTTGCTTGAAGATTCTAATCAGCGTGCAGGGCAACTCATTGTGGTTTTAATCTCATTTATCTGCCAGCTAATGATGTTCAGCATTTTTCCACATGCTTATTGGCCATTCGTATACCTTTGTGAAGTGTCTGTTCAAATACTTTGCCCATATTGTGGTCACTTTTAATTTTCAAAGTTCCCTGAAAATCCTGAAATGATAAACAGTCCCCTGGGTTCAACAATCATCTAGACACATGTGTGGAATTTTTCTCAAGAAATTGCTTGTGAATCCACAAAGGTAGAGCAAGAAACAAGTTCTGTCTCATGTCTTTTCAAGTACGTGACTTGTCACCCTGCCGATGGTCACGGACACATTATTTAGACACTTTTTCTCAAAGTTTTCAAACTTATATGTAAGTAGAAAGAAAGTAAAACAGATCTTGCTATCTTATCGCCATCCAGCTTAACATTTTTTACCAGCATTTTGCTGGTCTTGTTTGAGCTATCACCTTCTGTTTCATGTTTGATAGAGTGTGTTAAAACAAGCCCCAGACATAATACAATGTTGCCCATCAATGGGACACCACCTTGACAGGTAGAACTTGAGCTGTTCTTTTAGGCTTTTTATTGGGTTAGAAGTAGAATACCAGGAGCTCGTAATAGAAAGAGATCCAGAGCCAACCTTTGCCCAGATTAGAGTATGGAAGCCACATGATCTGAAATAAAATTTCTTGCTTAATTTGAGCCACAAGACCCGTGTCTTAGAACTGCTGTCCTAGAAAACCAAATGTTGCCTTTGGTCCTTCCACATGAGAACGCTCTCTCTCCAAATATATATATTTTTTAAAAAGATACACCTAAAAATTCATTGATCCAAAAATTCACGTGAAAATTAAGGCTCACTTCCTTCGCTTTAAGAGTGACAACATGCGTTGTCCTTTGTACACTGTACATAATTAATAATTAGTGTGTAGTTTTCTGGGTTTACATCTCAGGAGGAAAAGATGGCATTCAATATTTCTGTATTATGCATTTCAATAAAAACTGTATCTCTTAAGGTATCCAAAAGTAGAAAATGTCTCCTTTCTTTCTCCTGTGGCAGAGTTCTTCAGCCGCAGCTCTGCTGACATTTAGTCTTCGGAATCTTGTTGTGGGGGCCGTGCTACCCATCGTAGGTTGTCCAGTGGCATCCCTTGTCCTCTACGCCCTGCAGGCCAGTAGCCGTTCCTCAGTGGTGACAACCAAATGTCTCCAGATACCACCACTTATCCCTTGGGGGGAGCACACTCCCTGGCTGGGACCCCCTTTTCTACAGGTGTGACCTTTGCATGGTAGCAGGTCACTCAGAGCCTGTTTCCTTGCCTGCAAAACGGAGATGACACCACACAAGAGGGTCACGTGTTTGTGAACGTGCCACATGAAGTGGTACGTGCTAACAGGTCCTGAAGTAACTAATTAACTAATAAGAAATACACAACTCTGTCCTAGGCACGGGTGGAAGGGAAGTGTAAGAAAATATAAGGAAAGGGCATAAGCAATGTAAAGCAAAAGATGAGAAAGCAATGAGCAGTCATTTGTGCTCAGAATGCTGGTGGGGAGGGGAAGAAAGAACTGGAGTGAGTTTACACCACGCCGTCAGCCCTGGGCCAGAAACTGCAGGGATCCAAATGCTCAGAGGGGGGTCCCTGTCTTCCAGGAGCAACCGATGGCTGGCAACCAGGTCTGTGAAGGCCCAGCACCTGGCACCCGGTAGGTGCTCACTATACCAGATGATGAGACTAAGGATGAAGAAGAGCTGGGGGTGGAGAGTGGCGCCTGGATGGCTCAGTCAGTGAAGCATCTGCCTTCTGCTCAGGTCACAATCTCAAGTGTCCCAGGATCGAGCCCCGTATGGGGCATTCTGCTCAGTGGGGAGCCTGCTTCTCCCTCTCCCTCTACTTCTCTCCCTGCTTGAGCTCTCTCTCTCTTGCTCACTCTCTGTCAAATAATAAAATCTTAAAAAGAAGAAGGAGGAGGAGGAGGAGGAGGAGGAAGAGGAGAAGAAGGGCTAAGGAAAGGCAGAGATGATACGTGGCTTTGAAATAGAAGATAAGCCAGCACGGTGTGGTGCGAGGTGGGGCAGTCTGATGGTATCAGAGCTGAGGAAGGCTTCATTTCAAGCCCACCTGTGCCACTCACTACCTGCATGTTTGGGACATGTCACTAAACCTCTCTGAGGTTATCAAATAGAGTGTTATTTCTACTGACAGAATTAGTGTGTGCACATGCCCAGCTCAGTGCTTAGAACACCGAAGTCCACAATGTGTTCTGTCAGTGTTGACTCCTACGATCGCTTCCAACCAGCCACATACATGCTGAGATAAGGCATGTCCAGAGCAATTCACGGCGACGGGAAACTGGCCGGTGTTTACTGGAAAATTTAATGGGGTTATGAAGAGAAAGAGACAGAAAGTAAAGAGAGGTAGCCAGCTACTTCTTTCATCCAAAAGGAGAGGTGAAATTGTAAAGGCATCACGTGGTTGGAAGGGAGACGTGCTCAAACGTGGGGCATCGGATGTCAATGGACCAGACACCAGAGGGAGGCTGTCAGACCCTCAAGGCACACGGGGATCTCTGAACACTGGGCGTTCAGAAGGGTCAACGCAAAGCTTAGCTTCAGGGCAGACTGGAAAGCCAAGGTTTGTGGAAAACCAAGAAGTCACAATAATCACATGAAACAGGAGGCCTCGCCATGGGCCTCTCTTGTCTCCCTGGTGGTCTGTCTGCTCCACTCAGTGCCTTTAGGGGGTCTCCTGCAAGCCAAGCTTTGCATTATTCTGCGTCCAATTCAGGTGAGCCTCTGGGAACCTGTGGTTATTAGTGCATTACCAAGGAAACTCCTCGTCTGAAGTGCAAGCCACCTCTATACGCTGTAAATGCAATGCAATTAGCCTCTCAAGTGCCTTATTATAAACTATATCAGGGACACCCACATGGACTCACAGATTAAAGGATGGGATTTCTGTAGAGAGAAGGCCTCCCCCTTTTTTTAGTTTTTTGATTTTTTTTTAATAGAATGTGGGGGATAAAAAAGAACAAACCCACACATAGTAAGACCCATTCCAATCAGCAAATATGGGCATCACTTTTTTTTAAAGATGTATTTATTTACTTATTTATTTGAGAGAGGGAGAGAGAGAGAGAGGCGAGGAGGGTCAGAGGGAGAAGTAGAGAGAGAATCTCAAGCAGACTCCCCGCCGAGCATAGAGCCTGATGCAGGGCTTGATCTCACAACCCTGAGATCGTGACCTAAGCCAAAGCCAAGAGTCAGCTGCTCAACTGATTGAGCCACCCAGGGAACCCCAGGGCATCGCTTTTAATATCTTCTCCTTCATGCTCCAAACCCTTGCTTCACCAAATAGCAGTCTCAAGTGCCAAACTTGGGAGCAGATATGCCAAACAGAAGCAGAGAGGTCTCTGGGTAATGAATAATTAGTAGAAATATGTTGT
This sequence comes from Meles meles, assembly GCF_922984935.1. Lineage (NCBI taxonomy): Eukaryota > Metazoa > Chordata > Mammalia > Carnivora > Mustelidae > Meles > Meles meles. The sequence goes on along the minus strand of NC_060071.1, from coordinate 144,008,663 downwards.
TAAAGGGACGGTAACTGCTCTAGCCTTTGGGGAAGGTAATCTGGTGATATTTATGGAATTTTGAAATACACATACTCTTGGATCCAGACATGCCACCTTTGGAATTACATCCCGCCGCAGTGAAAGACGGCATCTACAAAACTCTGCACGCTACAGAATATCCAAAGGCCGAGAGATGGGTGGAAATTCTAAAGTGCACCACGGCATGGGCTGTTCTAGAATTATTTTTAAAAAGGAAGTAGAACTGTGTGAATTAGAGCTACATGTTCTGACCTGAAGCCTTCTTACAGAAACGGCCATTTGCAGAGGATCACGTATAGAGCGGTTCCATCTTAGAAAAAGAGAAAATGAGAATGAAAGGAAAAGAAGGTGGGAGCAAAAGAAGAAAGAGAGGGAAACACCTTGATCTTACCACACTGTGCCACCCCTCTGCATCCTTGCTGTGCGAGCCCCAGGGTCCCCTGTGTGTTTGCATTCATCGGGACCCACTTGGAAATAGAGATCGTTCCAAATACTCCAATCAGAGGGATGCATCACAGTGAATATGGCATTTACAGATGGTAGAAGAAGCCAAGAAACTAAGCAGAGGAATCGAGGTAAGTAAGTAAGTAACCAGAGGTTAGCAAACAAGGGAGACGAGTGTCCTCTACTCCCCCGATCACGGAGACACGGATGAGGTGGTAGTAGGCTAAGAAGCGTGGGCCCCACCGGGAGCTAGAACCAAGGAGGATGAAAGGATAGAGTGCAGACTTCTTTGGTCCACAGCATACTAGGTGATTCCTAACACTACCGACGATAATAGCAAAATTAGTCCTACTCATTCTTATTAAGTGGGTATCTTCAACTTTGCTATCAATACAGTTGACCCTTGAGCAGCATGGGAGAGTCAGAACTCCTTGTATAACTTTTGATTCCCCCCAAAACACTTAACAATGAACAGCCTATGGTTGACCAGAAGTCTCAGTGAGAACAGAAACAGTTAACACATCTCTGCCTATTTCTTGAGCTCCTACTCTGTGCCAGACACTGTTAGCTTTCTGGAAGTCTCATTTCACTGAATCATCACCACTAGGGAGGAACCGTTCTCTTCTTATTTTATGGATGGTGAGAACCAGACTCAAAGAGGTTGAACAGTTTGTCTAACACCAGACACCAAGAAGTAAAAGATCCTGAGTTTGAAACCAGCTCTGCCCATCACCAAATCCTCCAGCATTCCTCCCACAACCCGTGCTGCATCTGGCTTGGGACGACTCAGTAGATCAGGTCTTATCCTCATGCTCGTTGTCATCCTTCTAGAACGTGCCACAGATTCCCCGATGCTTCTGCCCTCAGGAGGTGAGATCTGCATGTGTGTGCTGGAGACCCGGTGGGCTGGTGGCCATTTCACCCAAAATGGGAGCAGTGGAAGCCATGCCTAGTGATTGCAGAGACCGGGTCATAAAAAGACCATTTCGGTCACTGCAATCCTCACGTGTCCACCCTTGGTTACTCCGCTTCTGTAAGAAGTCTATTTCGAGACCACCATCCTGGGAGGGCTGGGTATTGGCAAGAGATAACCAGACTACTTCGTGGCTTTGGGCAAGTCCTGGAATGTAGTACCCTTTCGATGCCTTTTCTACGGAGCAAATAAATGATAAATACACATTTCAGTTCCGTCCATAATGCACATATGCAAAAACGCCTGGTAAATTGCATGAAACTGTCCCAGTGTAAAGTTATCTTGAAGGAATTGTTTGAGAGAAAACATCAGTGTTGTGACTCCTGACATTTCTGTGAGCGAAAGAGCTGGAAAGGAGCCATTGAACCTTTGGGGGCTCAACCGACAGTGACTGAGAATATCCCTTCGACGCTCACGTCTGCTGTCTAATTTGGATTCCTGAGTCAAGGTGAACAACCGAGGGCCACCTAAAGAGCACAGGAGATGTTGAGTTTCCCAGCCAAGTCTAGCCCTCCCCCTGCCCTCTTCCCGAAGATGGTAATTTGGTGTCTGCCAACGACGGGGCACCTTACATAGCAAATGCACAGATAAACTTCACGGGGTGATTTGAATCATAACTGAAAGTTAATAAGCTGGGATCCTGCATTGCGAGCCTGTGCTCTCGGCCCTGGAGTGGAGTAAGTCAGTGTGGCAGGGCCTCCCACGTCTACCCGGTTCCGTGCGCAGAAGGGAACGAAATAAGGACAAGGTCTTCAAGGACCTTGTTAACCAGCTGCTTAGTGACAGCCGCTGTGTAGGACTCCGCTTTGCTCGGCGGATAAAAATAGTTGGGCACTTACTGAGGTCAACTGTGTGCCAGGCCCTAGACTCGTGTATCATCAAGTGGGTGTTGTTACTCCCTTTTGAAGAAAGCAGGAGCCCGGAAGACACCGGCCCAAGCCTGTCTTCTACTGAGTGGCAGGGCCATCGCCCTCTGCGGTCCCTTCCCCCGGGGCATCGCTCCTCTGCTTTCTTCTCTCCAGGAGGTCAGCCGGAAGCCCTGCTGCAGGAACTGGCGGCACCCAGGATGGTAACAGGTGCCACACTGCGGGCCAGCTCTGCATGCTTGGTGGAGATGGTCTCGGCACGGAGGTGGAGTTAGAGTGATTTTGTGGCTAATGTTTAGGTAGGAAAGCTGGCAGGGAACACCAGCTTGGAAACAGGCTCCTGCAGCTCATGGATGGATCCGCAGCTACCCTGCCCTGCTAACCATGTGGTCGCCTTCACAGGGCAACCACGTGTTCACAGGGAACCGTGCTTTATATCCTGTTCTGTGCTTCCTTCCCTCGCGGCGATCTCAGAGCCAGTGGAGCGCTTATATAAAAAACATTTAGGTTAGAGATTTAGAAATGTGTTGGGTCTGGCCATATTTAACCTGCAAATGACTTCCTTGTATTTCTTTAGAAAGCAGTTCCTAGGAACATATTACATATCAGTGAAAGTTTAAAAAAAAAAAAAAACCTTTAGATTTATTTAGGCTGAAATAGAAAGAACAAACTGCAGGCTCCTTTTCATTACAAACAGACTTTTTTTCATTTACATCATGCTCAGACAATAGAGCTGGCCATGATGAGTGTGTGACACCAAGTTACAGTGTCCTAGAGCTGCCCCGGGATGACTTACAGCTCAATGGGCCCCTTACATCCACAGCACAAAACCTGGGGAAATGGGCAGCAAGAGAGTTTGCCATGCCCACTGATCTCTGCTGGAGAAAGCTCCAGAAGGATCCAGGACTCTTCATAGTGTCTTAGACCCTGATCTGAAAGCAACTGTAGCAGCAGAAAGAACACAGGAGACCCGAAATCTAGCCTGGTCTCTGCCCCCCAAGAGCTGTTTTCTCCAGCTCCATTCCCCCCTCTAACCTTCATCTCTGTCTGCAAAATGGGGACAGAGTAACATTGCCTCCTCTTGGGATGGCCTGGAAGATCAAAGGAGAGAATGAATTCCAAGCCGTCAGCAAGCACCAGAGACACAGCAAGTCAGCAGTCAAAAACAATTAACACTAGTGACACCTGCTCCCCCCCCCCCAACTCTAGGGTTCCGCAAGGAGTCTGCTGCTTACTCCCATTCAGTGCGTGTGGGCAGAGTGACTAGAAGCTTCACTTCAAGCTCCAGGCCCATCCATCACAGGGAGGATGGATGGCAGAGGCTCGGTCAACGGTCATCCCATCACAGAACACTCCAGCTGGGACCTGGGAACTGGGGAGGGTGCAGACCTCTTCACTAAAGGAATGTGGACCGCTTGGCACCATCTTCGCTAATGCCAGCACCTGCCACTGGTCCCCCACTCGGCCTTCTATGTCCCAGATTCTCAGTTAACACTCTCCAAAAGGGGCATAATCATTCCTGATTAGATTACCTAATGGGCTTTTTTTGTGATAATCAAATGAAATAATAACTATTAATTTAGGTCATAAACATATTAGAAAAGGGAGAAAATCTAAAATAAGCAGGAGTTAAGTCTTAGAAATAGACCACGGAGGACATTAGGAGAAGGAGAGGAAAAGTGAATTAGGGGAAATTGGACTGGGAGATGAACCATGAGAGACTGTGGATTCTGAGAGACAACCTGAGAGTTTTGGAGGGGAGGAGGGTAGCAGGTGGGGTGAGCCTGGTGGTGGGTATTAAGGAGGGTACGTATTGCATGGAGCACAGGGTGTGGTGCATAATCAATGAATCTTGGAACACTGAGAAAATTAAATTAAATTTTTTAAAAAGCCTTAGGTTTTTTTTAGATCATCATTACTTTATTTTTTACTGTTTCCTGTACTTTACAAATTTACCATGAAAAGTATGTATTACTTTCATAACGAAAAGCAACAATTGATTTAAAAGTGCTTGATAAATGATAAAATCCTACAAAGAAAAAACCAGTGTTTACATAAGGAAAAATGTATTTTGAGACTTATATCCTCTTAGATTTTAAACTACTTATTTTACTCAGGATCACCATGTACAGTTGGTCAGGATGTGCACTGCAAAAAAAAAAAAAAAAAACCAAGGCAGCCAGTGGGGGCTAGAGCCCAGTAGGTACTCTGTAAACAATGCGCCCTAGCCCATGACCAAATTTGCGTGAAAGAGCAATTTTCCTAATTTTCCTAAGTCTCCATAGATGTTCCTGCTGCTCTTTGACTGTCATTCAGTTTTAGCACTCTCCCTGCCCTATTCTCCACTCAGGGATACACTGCACCCTACTAAATGTACAGGTTAAATATAGTGCCATGAAATGTCAGAAAAAGGATATGGAAAGCATTGTTAGAATCATAACTCCAGACTGCATTTTTCCAGGACGGGAGCATGGATTCCAGGTAGAGAAGAAGGTGAAGGATTCCCAAGAGGATGCACAGCCTGATTTGGGGCAGACCAACAGCAGCAAGGGCAGGGGGGATCAGGGAACCTCTCCAAACAAAAAAGGAAGTAGATGAAGAAAGACGTGACTAGCTTTCCATCAGGTGAGGGTCTACCAGCTGTCTGTCCTCTCGCTTGCACTCTCACAGTCGGAGCAAAATGAAATGTTTCAACCACGGATGATAGGATTTAGATACTTTTAAAAACAAAATAATAAGTTATACAAATATACAATACAACACAAGATAGTAAGTGACAGCTGGCTCTGTTCCCCACAAACAGGTATTAGAGACCTGGTGTGGTTGTCACAGAGCAAGGGACAGGCTCAGAGAAGAAAGGAACCGGGGTGAGTCTGAGCATCCAGGTGGCAGGAGCTCCGTGACCACTTTGTCATTGGAATGAATCCACTCCAGCCCCTTCTGTTCCTTTCTGGGCTCACCCAGATCAAGATTCAGAAAGCACAAAAGAATCTTTGGGTCACATATTCACCCACGGGGAAGTGGTGTGACTGACCATCCAACAAGACCACCTACAGTGGGTGGGGGGCACTCCTCCAGAAGGGAATAAGGGTGTTGCTCCCCACAGACAGAACCACCACAATGAGCCTAAGAAACGCCTTGGTGACAGAGGTTCCAGGCATGACTTTTGAGCCCATGTCTTAAATCCTGTCTGTATCTGTGAAATGACATTGCACTAGACAAGAAGCTGCGCAAGCTTAGCCCATCCCGCAGTGAAGAACTGTATTTGTGAATTCCCTCTACAAATGTGTACACACAACCTACTTCTCTCCTAGTGCAAAAACCCAAGTCCAGAGAAGGCACCAGAAACATGTTCCCCAAAGACGCTGTGTGGAAGTAACGAAAATCAGGATGCGCTCCCGGGACTGGAAATAAGGAAGAAAACCCTTCCTGAGGCTGGGACAGCAGAGAGGGGAGTCACGCTCCCTAAAACACGGCCGTCAGAGTTGCCCAGAGCACTCGCTACCAGAACGGTGGGAACATAAATCTGAATTTCATCTCTCGGTTTTGTGACTCTGTGCATCTCTGTCTCTACCTTAATACTGCAAAACTATATTTGGATGTTAAAAAAAAAAAAAAACTAGGTTGGATGGGGAAAATAGGCAAGATATAAAATAGTTACTAATTTTAACACATTTTTTATAATGAAGGCACTGCTTTGAAAATCTTCTGTTTCCACATATGTGGATGATTTAACTTGACTTATTAACTTCAGTAGAACTGGAAGATGTTTTTTACTTCTGACAACTCCTATGCTCTGAACGCCACACAGCTCGGCGTGCAGCTGCTACTGCGTGACCATGAGAGGATCCACCTTGAACTGACTTCTTTCTGAAAATTCCGGAAATTATGCAGGCAGCTTTGCAGACCCCGCTTCCCAGAACTTTCCACCAGGGCGGGGTGGCCTGCCGAACCTCCATCAACTGAATAAGGCTCGTACACACACAGCCTCTGACGCCGGGGTGTGATAGGAAAACAGAACCTGGCAGGTCCGTGTTTCATATCAAGAACTTCTGAGAGTAGCAAGAGAGCCCCTGAAGCCCACCAGGGTCTAGCATCACCAAGGAGGGGCTGTGACCAAGTTACACTAGTGCTCAGTCTTTAGCCAGAATCAGAAAGGAAAAAAAAAAAAAAAAGGAATTCCTAAAAATGAACTTTTCACCATAGTTAGGATTTCTGTTCCCGAAAACTCCTGGAAAGGTAATCCAAGGAAACGATGCCTTCTCTCAAGCCCGCAGAAGTCCACTGGAACCACCTCACGCATTTTCTGGTCTGGAAAGGTTCATGCGACAGAGTCAGGGATGATACAAGCGTGATTGACACCCATTCCCTCCAGAGCCAAATGCCGCATGCCTGTGATGATCAGGGGACCAGCAAGTGCTGTCGGAATTCCCTGACCTCAAGGAAAGCTACGTAATTCCAAGGTCAAGTGATGCCCTTGATGGCTGCATGCGACCCCACACCCCATCCACCGCCGTCCCCGCACACTCTAGCCCGACACCCTCAATCAGCACAAAGCATCCCTTTGGGAATTTTTTTGTGGGGAACTAGACAAACTTAGGGGTAACCTCAGCAAGCTTACTGCCCAGGACCCTCCACATTGCCCTTAAGTCCGGGTGGTGGCTCTGCTTGACCCCAGACCTGGCTCCTTAGGGCCCCGAGGGCGGGAACTCTGTCTCCAGGACCAGGCCACTCTCGGATTCAGCCTCTTGGGTTCTGGTGAAAGAATGAACGTTCTTTCTGATGAAGGCAACCTCAGTAAACGGACAGATAAGCAGACGACAGACAGAGCAGCCAATGCTCTCTCCAGGCAGTGTCTCTGACTCCCACAGATTTCTCTGCCCCTTCCTTCTGGCACCTGATTCCAGCCCTGAGGCTACCAACCAAGTGTCAGTGCTCCCTGGCAAAGCCTCCCTGCTTGACATAGGGGGGAGGGGGTGCGCAGGAAGGGGGCTTCACCCCAGAACTCCGAGTGATCTCCCTGTGGTCACAGGGGAATTCAGCATCCCAAACTCAAAGTCTACACTCGAGCACTGACTCTGTTACATTCCCATGAGTTAATATCTGCCTTACCGCTAGCTTTTCAAGATGATTATCTATAAAACCCATGAAAGGGAAAGGGGTCTGTGGGATTGTTGGCACTGAATCAAGGGGGAAAGCTCAGGGCATCAATGAGGGCAGCAGGATGTCTGCACTGGGGGAAAAGAAGCATTAAGCTGTATAGCAACATTTTTCCAGTGAGTCAAGATCTGCCATAAACATGCACTAAGGGGTCTCAAACTCAAAGGTTTCCTCAGGGCTGGGTGGGAACAAATATAGTACATGAACTTATGGATAAGTGGAAAGCATACTGTCCCCAGAGGAGGCATGCCTCATCCAAACAGGGTCTGCGGATGTCTGGCACCAGGGTCTTCGCAGGCAAGAAATCCAGATGATTCTGTGAAATCTACAACTTAAAAAAAATATATCAAAGTATTCACTCCTTAAAACCTCATCTGCTGGGTTCACATTGGGAAGCCAATACATGTTTGTGATTCTAACTGAAATTCAAATTCAACTCCTCAAGCAGGGATGAGTGGTACCTAATCCCAGGGGCCCAGCCAGGGACACAAGTTTCAGCCTACAAAGAGGCACAATTGGGTTCAATGTCAGGGAGTTCTTTCTCCCAAAGGAATCCATCTACCTCAGAAGACAGAGAGTGAGTTTCCCATCACTGGAGGCATCCAATGAGAAAACGCACAGAGATTTGACTGCACGCTGGTAGGTGGGCTTAGGGACCAAGCGTAAACTGTAAAACCTCTAATCACAGCAGAACTGTGCCTGAGCTGTTATTAGGTGCTGGTGTGACTCTCATATTTTCGTTCTATAATGAAGTGCAGTAGACTTTACCAGTGTTTCCCAGAGAAGGCTCCGTGTCCATGCAGAGTAAGCGCCAAGATCGGCAGATTGGTGTGTGCAGACAGGGGAGGGGGACATGTGGGCCCTGCGGCACCCCTGGCACACTCCCGCCTCCGGTCCTGGTGTGGGGGGCTCCCTCTGCCAGCGATGCGGGGCACCCAGGTATCCCGTTGGCCTCCCTTTCTTATGCCACTGAGTGTCTTCCTCAACTCCCAGCCTTCCAGGGAAGCAGCTCCTGGCCAGCCTGACCGAAAACTGTCAGCCCCCTGCCTCCTTCCCTGGCCTCACTCTGTCTCACCCTAACACTCACCACAACTAGTATTGGTGACCATTTATTTATGACATCGTCTTGGCCATAAGGAAGTACACCCCTCAGCCACAGGGCCTTTACTCATGCCATATCCCTGCCATTTGGAGGAGCGCTGCCCATAGCGGGTGCTCAGTGAATATTTATTGGATTAGCTCATGAAAGAATGATTTCACCTGGGCTTTAGGTCCTATTAACATAATTATTTAATTTATAAATTAAATACGAGCAGAAGATGGTCAGGAATATAAGAAGCTATCTGAAGTATCTTCTTACTTTCATGAACACTTTTGAACTATGATTCTATCTATAAGAATGTCTAATGTGTGCACAGTTTAATTAAATGTCACCACTCACAAAATAGCTATGTGCCCACCTCCCCAAATAAAAATATAACAAGCCCCCTCTGTTCCTCACCCCCACCAACTCCAACCTCCTTAATCCCCAGAGAGATACCAGCTAGCCTGAGTTCTGTGTTTATCCATATACTTGTTTTTCTTTATGGTTTTGCCAGGTGGATTTGTGACCCCAAACAACAGACTGTTTATTTTGCTTTTAAAAATCTTTATATAAATGGAACCAGTTCCTCTGGTTAATGCCCAGTGTTACAATAGTTTCAGGTGCACGATACAGTGTTTCAACACTTCCAGTGCTCATCATGGTAAGTATACACTCGATCCCCAACTCCTAGTTCACCCGCTCTCCCACTGAGCTCCCCTCTGCCAATGATCAGTTTGTTCTCTGTAGTTAAGAGTCTGGTTTTTGGTTTGTCTCTTTTTTTTTCCCCCTTTGATCATTGTTTTTTGTTTGTTTGTTTGTTTGTTTGTTTGTAGCTGTTTTTTAGTGGGCTCCAAGCTAGGCATGGAGCCCAACGTGGGGCTTGAACTCCTGACCCTGAGAGCAAGACCTGAGCTGAGGTCAGGAGACTGACGCCTAGCCAACTGAGCCATCCAGGTGCTCGTCCTTTGTTGGTTTTAATTGCGTTTCTCAGGTCTGTTCACGTTGATGATGAGCTGGGGTGCACTCCTCCAAATTACCTGTGGCATCACGTGGTCTAGACATGCCACGATTACTTATTTAGTAATACGTTACTTATTTAGTAATAAATAAGTAATTTATTATAAATTATAAATTATAAAGAAAGTAATAAATAAGTAATAAATTACTTTGTTTAGTAATAAAGACGATGTCTATATTGGATGGACATTCTTGTTCCTATCTCCCAGTGCACTTTCGAAAGGGATTCTCTTCCCCAACGTTACCATTCTTCTAGAGTGAAATGACATTAATGGTCTCAAGAAGCCTCACTTCATAATGACACCATCCACTAGAGTGGTTATTTAAGTTGAAATAAATTAATTAAAATTGAATAAAATTTCAAATTCACCCTCTTGTTTACAGGAGCCATATTTTAAGTGCTCATTAGCCCCTTGTGGCTAGTGACTACCATATCAGAGAGGTTGCTGGCGTTTTGCATGCCAGCAAGTCCCATGTGACAGCAGGAGCCTAGAGTTTGTCAGAAGGAATCAAAGTGTGGAACCGTAAGATAAGAGAACATCCAGCCTCACTAGGAATTCTAGACTGCTCAAACCCATTAACTTTCCCACCAAGGGGGCTGGGGTACCTATTGCTTCTTGATAGGTACTTGCAATTTTAGTATTGTATTTCCAAGTTTCTGTCTTGTGTTTTTATCTTCTGCCTTATGTTTTGTATCGTGTTTAAGAAAACCTCCCCCAAGGTCATGAAGATCTTCTCTATGAGTTTACTGTTTGAGTGCATATTTCCTAGACCCTCTTGGAACTGAATTTTGTGTGTGGTGTAGAGACCCATATTTTTCCCTACAGGGACCTGGTTGTCCCAAATTACCAAATTTAATAATCTAAACTATTTCTCAACGCAGTCCTATCATATATCAGGTGTCTCTATATGAGTGAGTAACCTCCTAGGCTCTCCATTCTGTCCCATGGGTCTGTTTGTCCTCACGCAAATACCTTATTTGGTTTTTTATAACTTCAGGTAGGTTTTCTGGTGTGTATGAACCAAGCTTCCCCATTTTATTTTCTTCTTCTGAAATGTGCTGACTCTCCTTGGCCCTTTTCTCTCCCACATATGTTTCAGAATCAGGTTGTTGTCTTAAAAGAAAAAAATCCCCTTGGCATTGAGTTCAGAAATTCACTGAATCTATATCCTGGCTTAGAGAATAGCATCTTCCCTATATTGACTTTTCCTCTCCAAGAATATATCTTTATTTGGGTAATTTCAATTTCTTTCAGTAGAGTTTCATAGTTTGCTCCATAAAGGGATTATCGATATTTTATCAAACAGACTCCTTGAAATCTTATAAATATTTTGCTATAAATAGATTCTGGTCTATACTTCCTAAGACCTTTTGTTGATTTAAGGAAATGCAACTGACTTTTGTACACAGTGTTTGGTTCTTTTGATCTTATGAACTTCTTTTTTTTTTTAAGATTTTATTTATTTATTTATTTATTTATTTGACAGAGAGAGATCACAAGTAGATGGAGAGGCAGAGAGAAAGAGAGAGAGAGAGAGGGAAGCAGGCTCCCCACTGAGCAGAGAGCCTGATGCGGGACTCGATCCCAGGATCCTGAGATCATGACCTGAGCCGAAGGCAGCGGCTTAACCCACTGAGCCACCCAGGCACCCAGATCTTATGAACTTCTAATTGATTCTCAGGATTTATTTGTGGATCTCAAGAGGAAGGGGTTTATGTAGACCATCATGCTGCCTTCAAATACTGATGATTTTATTTCTTCATTTCTGTTGTTTATACTTCATTTCTTTGCCTTCTGATTGATAACCCCTTAGGGCTGGGTTGATTGCTTCGGTGACTTTAGGCACCTTCCTGGCTGCCTTGTTCTAGGTGTGAAGAGAATATTTTCCACATGCAATCGTGACTTGGTTGTGGTGAACACTGGGTATTGTATGAAAGTGATGAACCAATGATTTCTACTCCCGAAACCAATATTGTACTGTAGGTTAACTAACTAGAATAAATATTTTAATAAAAAGCATTCAATTGTAAATATGTTATTTGCTATAGGAGTTTTTAGATATCCTTTATCAGATTAAGAAAGTTCTCTCTGTGGTCCAAATTTGATTAGAATATTTTTTACTTCTTATGAAGAGATGTAGAATTTTATTCACCAGGTTATCTGCCATGGACTGAGGGGTTTTCTCTTTTATTTGGTTAATGTAGAGAATTCCATTGGTTGATTTCTTGATCAAAAGACCAACCTTGCATTCCTAAAGCAAACCCACCTTCTTCGTGATATATATTTTATATGGTGTTGAGTTTATTTTGCTAATAAATTTTGTACAGCCTCTTTGCATGTATGCTCACCAGTGAGACTGAGCTGTAATTCTTTTCTTAGTTGTTCCTAATTTGATTTGGACATCACGGTGAAGACAATTTCATAAAATAAGCTGGGGATTGGGCCTTCCTTTTCGTTCTCTGTAAGAGTTTGTATAAGATGAAATTATTGGTTTCTTGAATTTTTGATAGAATGCCCCTTTCCAATCATCTGGTCCCACTGCTTTCTTTGTGAAAAGATTTTTAACCACTGATTCAATTTCCTTAATGGTTACAGAACTATTTCCTCTCGAATCAGTTATGATAAGTTATATTTTTTCCTAGTATTTTATTCATTTAATTGAGGACTTCAAATTTATTGGCATACATGTTTTATTCATAATACTCTCATCAATTTAATCTCTGCATCATCTTTTTTTATTCCTAAGATAATTTATTTGTGCCTTCTTCTCTTTTTCTTAATTAACTTTGAAAGAGTTTTGTCTATTTTATTAATCATTGCAGAGAATCAACTATTGGCTTTGTTTGTCTTCTCCTATTGTATGTTTATTTTCTGTTCCATTAATTTCTACTTTTACTTATTTTCTTCCTGATAGTTTCCTTGGGTTTAATCAGCTGTTCTTTCTCTCTGTTATTAAATGAATTTCTCATTAATTTCCAGTATTTCTCCTTTCCAGTTTAAGTAGATATCCCTCTTTTTACTGCCTTAATTCATTCATATACTGTGATATATATACATTCGCTGACCAAGAGTTTTAAGTATTTATTTATTGTACCATGAATTGCTTGGGAGTATAATTTTATTTTATTTTTAAAATGGTTAAATGGTTTATTTATTTATTTAGCAGAGAGAGAGAGAGAGAGAGAGCATGAGAGCACACAAACAGGGGGAGCAGCAGAGGGAGAGGGAGAAGCAGGCTCCCCAGTGAACCAGGAGCCTGACACAAGGCTCGATCTCAGGACCCTGAGATCACGACCTGAGCCAAAGGCAGACACTTCACCAAATGAACTACCCAGGTGCTCTAGAAGTATAATTTTAAAATTTCAAATACATGACTTACTCTCGCTATATTTTTGTTATTGATATCTCTAGTCACTGCAATCTGGCCAGAGACAGTGGCCCATCAGGGGCGGTCCTCTGAAATCCGCAGAAGCTGCCTCAGGCGAGAACAGTGGCTCTCAACGTGGGTTGCACATTGGAACCACCTCGGTAGGTCGGCGGAGTCTTGGTGCCCAGGACGTAGTCCTTTCCGGTTAGAGCAGAAAGCCTGGTATCACTTGCTTTCAAAACCCCTGGGTGATTCCAGCATGCAGCCAGTTTTGAGAATCCTTAGTATACAGGCAGTAAATTTTGAACCTTTGAAACAGTGTATATTCTTTAATTTGGGCAGACATTGGTACCCAGCTCTCCACGTGTCTGTTAGAGCCAACGGGTCAGTTACTCACATCTTCAGTTTCCCTCCCTGATCAATAATTAAGGGAGAGAGAGACAAGAGGATCCTGTGGATTTCTCAATTAGAAGGAATTGTAATATAAAGTTTTTCTTTACATTTTAAATCCTGGATACACATTATATTTTATATCCAGAAATATTCCATCTAAAACCATAAGAGCATTCTTAAAGCTCTTCTTTGTATGAAATGACTCTAACTTCAGTATATCTATTTTGTCTATATTAATATGGTATACCACCTCGTGGGAGGGTAATACTATTGTTTTCTTTTTATGTTCCTTGCCTTTATCTCTAATTTAAGCACAGAACTCTTTCACTTTATCAAACTGTACCAAGCCTGAATTTCAGATCAGTACTCATTTCTACCTGTATGCTAATGAAGCAAATCTGGGGGGCTCAGTCCATTAAGCATCCGATTCTTGATTTCAGCTCAAGTCATAATCTCAGGGTCGGGAGATGGAGCCCCAGGTTGAGCTCCATGCTCAACCGGGAGTCTGCTTGAGAGTCTCTCTCCCTCTGCCCCTCCCTCCACTCATGCTCTGTAAATAAATAAATAAATAAATAAATAAATAAAGTCTTAAAAAAAATTGTAGAGGTCAGACTCTTCCCTAATTTGAGCTAAATCATTCCAAAAAGTCAAATTGTGTTGTGATATTCAGTAGGAGACTCCTAAAACACACGGTCTCAATAAGCCATGTGCCCCCGGGTAGAGGGCCGGCAAGGATCCTGCCTGTACAAAATAAACAGGCTTGTCCATCTACAGTTTTAAAAAATCATCAAGGTCCTTACCCAATTGCAAAGCCAGAAAACCCTTCAAAACAGCCACATTGAGTTCATATTGAAGAAAAATAATGTAAATGTAACCCCCACTGATTGCGGGAGCAAAACAGAGGATTGACTGTCTTCCAGGGGCAGCCTCCACGCATTGGAGCTAGCAACATTTCAGGGGTCCCATCCTCCCCGGGAGACCTCCTCAGACTGGGGGAGACTCCACTGGCTGTGGGTAAGCTTGAAATCAGCTGCAGGGAACGTCACTGGTGGAATTATCCTCAAGGATACAATTACTGCGCAAGCCAGCAAGACTGTGTTTAAGAAGTCAGAGTTCAGACAATCCCAAACTTGAAAACGTTTTCACATGCCGTCATTCAAATGCTTCATTTTTTTTTTACCATTAATAAATTGTTTGCAAGGCACCTGTTGCCAATACTTAATTTTCACTGAGCAGTTTTCTAGAGAACGTGGCCAAGTGTCAGCGTATAGTTCCTGCTTGATGTTGCGTATAATTTTTAGGATATTCTGAATGGCATGTGCTAATTATTTAGTACAATAGCTAATTTTATGGCTCTGAAAGACTGTAACAGAAGGGCTGTAATTACTTATAATAGGAATGTCTCGTTTTTTGTTAAAACCAAAGTGTGGGAGGCAAAAAAGAAAATAAAGGATAATTTTACACTATCCTCGGAAGAATGAAATAGTTAATATTTTCAGGACTTTGTTACTAGTAACACTGGAAGACTAACCATATGTCCTAGACTTCGAAGGAAAACACTGTAGCTTAGCGAAATTTGCAGCAGTTTCTAAAATACGTGTTTAGATTTAATTTCCCAAAGCAGAAGAGAATCTTTTTTAAATTGTGTCTTGTGCCCCAGTTTCCTGTGTAGCGTAAGTGTTCTTAAGAAAGGGGGAGCAAACTTGTCCAGATTTTCCTTAGCTGGAGGGTCTTATTTGAGGTGCATGGGAATGACAAAGCTGCGTATCACAGCAGCATGAGAACAACGGAGAATTCATGGGGATGGCATGTTATTCCATTCTCAAGACAGCCTTGTCAGAAGGACAAGAGGGAAACTTAGGTTCACAACTCTGACGGCAGCACCAAGGGTTTTAAACTCACGCCTCTCGACGCGGGAGCTCCACTCCCGGGAATCTACAACCAAAAGACAGTCCCAGATGTGGTCTCCCATTCATGTATCAAACAAGAATGTTTCCCTCAGCATTTTTATAATCATGAAAAATGGGAAGCCATCTGACTATTGAGAGATGGTTTATTAAATTATGACATGCCCAACCCAGGGACTTCAAACTGTCATTAAAATTATATTTTAATGAATATCTACTGAGAGAGGGGAAACGCTCATGACTTAATATTAAATACAAAAAACCAAACACACATTTGTAAAAATTATATATGAACACAGCAAGAAAGCTACTTTGAAGGAACACATCTGAATGTTGATAATTTTCTCTGGGTGGTGAGTTTACAGATAATTTTAATTATTGTCTTAGACTTTCCTGTATCTTTTTTTTTATTCTGCAATAAATGTTTTCTAGTTTTGTTCCAAGAACAAAAATAGATATTGTTCAGAAATATAAGCATTAAAAGAGTCATCCTATAGTCAAAAGCAGAGAGCTGAGCCAGTCTCGAAACTTCCCCAGGATCCATTCTTTTTCTAGAATCACAAGGGTCCATGGACTCCTCCCACTCGAGGCCCCTGGGGTGCAGTTCCCCTTCTGTTCCACTTTCTTCCACCCAACCCAGTCCTCCCCTCCAGCACTGTTTCCCCGGATTCCAGTCTTTTCCTTTCTGTCCACCCTTCATTCTTGGCTCCTAATCCCATCTTGCCAGAGAGCCCAGAGTCCAGTGGTCAGCAAAGCCTGCTGCAGAGAGAGCATGCAGAAGGTGTGTGTGGGGGGGTCCCCTCTGCCAGTCATTAAGGATTCAAACATATTCACCAACCACAGACAACATCTGCATTATTAGGTCTGACTGCAAGGTCACTTCTTTAAAAAAAAAAAAAAAAAAGACGTCTTTATTTATTTGAAAGACAGATCGGGAGAGAGAGTGTGGTGGTGGGAGGGGGGGGTGCGCAGAGGGAGAAGGAGAATCTCCAGCAGACTCCCAGCTGAGCAGAGAGCCTGATGTGGGGCCTGATCCCATGACCCTGAGATCGCGACCTGAGCCAAAACCAAGAGGCGGATTCTTAATGGACTGAGCTCCTAGTCACTCCTGTGAGATCACTTCTAAATGTGAGGATGAAGAAATTAAAAATGACCTCACCGGCCACAGGAATGCAGACTTACCCATATCGCAAACATATTCCTGTAAATGATAACTACAGAGGGGGCAGCACATTGAGGTGAGCTAATGGGTGCACCCCACGTGCTCCGGGTAACTGGAAGTCAGACTGAGAGACTGGAGCCTGGACCTGGGGACAGAGGACAGGCTCTGCAACTGCTTCGCTGCGGTGTCCTGATGACAGGGTTCTCTGGACCTCGGTTTCTTTATGCATAACATAGGAATAGTGTCTCACCAGTCTTCCCTATTGTGTACTCAGGTAACATGTATTGAGCACCTGCTGTGTACCAGGTGCAAGGCATACAGCAGTGGACAGAAGAGATGAGATCCCATGGAGCTGACACCTTAGCAGGAGGAAAGTGACAGCGAATACAGAAACACATGGGCATGGCCTGTGGTCAGAGGAGGTGGCAGGTGCCAGGAAGTAAAGCAAAGCAGGGGACAGATGGAGAGACCAGGGAGGGCGGGCGCCCCCGAGGGCATCAGGGAAGATCTTCCTGGGAAGGCATGCTGACAAAGACCTCAGTGAGGTGGGAAGCACGGATCCTTTCAAGGCAGGACAGATAAGATCTCTTGATGAACTGGACCATATATAAGAGAAAGAGAGGAATCCAGATATTTGGTGTGGACACAAAGCCAGGAATGAGAAAGCAATTTACAAACCAGGAAGTGCGAAACAGTGCCATGCAAAGGGCCTTGCACACAGTGAATGTTCAGCGGAGTTGCACTAAATGATCAGCCGTGCTCCCGGAGTTCCCAGGTGTCCCACCCATGAGGAGACAAGTGGAGCTCAGCTATAGCCATGACAATGACGGTGAGGATGTGATCTCTCAGGAGCTTCCTGCAGGTGGCAGGTCGCTGGTGGGGCACTCAACCCTCTACAGTTTCACCCAAAAATAAGGGTTTGCTTCTCTTTTTTTCATCTATTATTTTTTTAAAAATCACCATATTGGTCTAATTTGATTTGGCTTCAAATATGCACATAGACCTCCACTCAGTTTATTAGGGGAGAAAGATGTGGGACAACTGACACCCACTGACATCTGCAGAGCCTAGGAAGCATGCCTGTGTTTTCTAGAAAAGCCACGGAAACCCAGAACTCACGCCAGAGCCCGCCCTCCAACTCTCATGCACGGGGCACGTGACTGCCCTATCCCACAGGTTTTGCCAGTGGATGGATGGATGATACCAAAAGGACAGATAAGGATGATGTGATCAGTTTAAGGAAAAGTGGTACAATGGGAACAGGGGCAGTTTTTCCGATATTAAAAACCACATTTCTATGGGAACCTTTTTATTCCTTCTGCTAGGACCTCTTTCCTTCCCCTTCTGATTTCGTACAGAAGAACGGCACCGCAGCCCATAGAAAAATCCCTCTCTGTAACCCCCAGCATCTAGATTTTATTTTCTGTATCTTTCCCACAAATCACAATCCATTTGCCTGCAAAAATTACTCTGAAAACTTCAATTTTCTCCCTTGTTTATTCCTCCCCATGTTCTAAAGTCACATTACTTGTTGTTAATAAAAAATGGTTAAACCATTCCGTTAACTGTTTTATTATCAATTGCTATTTATTGTGAACAAGACTTGGGCTATTATGTTATTTAAAAAGCATTTGGTAATGTGCTTCTGAAAAACAGCTCTACAAAGTAGTTTATTAGTGCATTAATTATATGACTTTTGAACCCCCAAACAAATGTAATGATAATACGAAATATGTCAGCCTGCTTTGCCAAATGCAGAAGCCTGTGATGTTTTTTATCCTATGTGCCAATAATATAAATAAGTTTGTTTTGTGAGGCAGGCATCTAACTAGCATATTCACTTCCAAATAGCCTTAATATTTATTATAATGCCAAAGTAATGTCAACATTATTTACAGATTAGGAAAAATAATTTAAGGCTTGAGCAAACTTGCTGTTGGACTATAACAAGTTTCCCGATCACAGAAATATTTATTGTGATGCAGTCGGCACACACACACACTACTGTTTCCAATAATGAGCAAATACGTTGAAGTTTTAACTGTTTGAAGTCTTGTCAAAATATTTTTCGGTAAGACTGGAATCTTCCGATGTACCGAGTAACACTATTGATTATATTGTGTGGTTGGTAAAACCTCACCTTTTGTATCCAAAATTTTACAGTAAATTGTTAGCTTTCCCAAAGAGCAAATAAATCATTATCCTAAATATAGGC
This sequence comes from Meles meles, assembly GCF_922984935.1. Taxonomy (NCBI): domain Eukaryota; kingdom Metazoa; phylum Chordata; class Mammalia; order Carnivora; family Mustelidae; genus Meles; species Meles meles. The sequence continues at coordinate 143,990,052 of NC_060071.1, read as the reverse complement.
TGTCAGGCTAGCTCAGTACTTAGCACAACCTTAAAAATTAGGCGTCTTATCTGTGCTTTTTGTAGAACGACTACTTTATTTAGCAACGCATTAAAATAAAGACTTCTTGATTGGCTTGGTGGGAAACAAAGGAGGTGAAGCCGAGAGATAAGCCGGGTGAACACATCTTAAAAATTACACAATGCGGTGCAATAAAAATGCGTTCGTTTGGATATTTGGGATTTTCACGTTTGGTGCAAGGATGAGGGAACTGGTCCCTAAAAAAAAAAAAAAAAAAAAAAAAAAAGAGAGAGAGAGAGAGAGAGAGGAAGAAGAAGAAAACCAGCTTATCGGCAAGGTGGTGTGAACGGCGTCCCAGCCTAACAAGGACACCAGCCGGCCAGTGTCAGAGACCTGTTAGAAAATGTAGTTTCCTGTTTGGCACGTTTGACTCGTTCCCGTCCACAGAGCCAGGGTCGCTGCTGCCTTCCTTTGACTTTCCTGTACATATTTTCGGGTTTGTTTGTTTTCCTTTTTCAAGCCTCTGGAGTCACATTCCTTAGCATATAGTTTTCATTTGGTTCAATTCTTCTTTAAGACAGTCCAACCTGTTCAATTTTAAAGATTTCTTAATTAGTCTAATCCTGATTGGGCTCTTTCCAAAGCTCCTGTTGGCAAAGTCAGATTTCAATTAACATTCTGCTTCCATACTGCAAATGCCCTTGCTCAGACTTTTTTTTTTTTTAATGTGCTATTTTGGATGCTACCTCTCTTCAGCTTTATTCTGCCTCCCAAATCAGACGGCTCCTAAAATGTTTCAAGGCACCAGGCACAGAGAAGCATTCTGGCAAGGGCTGTTCTTTGAAATGCTCAAGAAACATCATTCTGCTGTCCAGCATCTCGAACGCCCAATTGTGAGCTTCAAGACGATGAGGTGTGCACGTCCTTCGGGCTCTTCAAAAATCAGGCGTCGGATCCTTTCCTTTACTGGTGACAGACTGTTTAGACCAAGGATGTGGTGATACTGTCCTGTCTCAGATATACCAACTACCGGGTGGATAGGCGTTGAAGGCTTCCAAGCATGTTAATGTGTTCAGCCCCCATGTTAATCCTTGAGGTGTTATTTGTGCCCATTTTACAGATGAAAATGCCTCAAATTCAGTGTTTAACTGCTCTGCCCAAGACTACAGAGCCCATCAGTAGCCACAGGAGACTAGACAGTGTTCCACCTGACCATACCGATGTGAGGAAGTAAATACGCTTAATTAAAGAAAAAAAAATCAAAGACAAAGGAGGAATATAAGAGTGCCAAGCTTATTCGGCAACAGCTGCAGATGAGACCTTGAGCTGAAGGTGCTGCCCATGCTTAGGTCCATGTAGACACTCTCTCTATTCTTGACTCAGACAGCCCAAGTTTGAGACCCAGCTCCAGGACCTTGGATAGATGCACCTGACTTCTCTAGACCTCAGTTCATTCACCAGTAACCAGCGGATGCCAGCAATGGCTATCTCCTAGAGTGGCCCTGAGGATGCCATGAGGCTCCTGAACTGTGTCTGACACGGGTGAACTCCATGGCCCCTTGAACAAAGGTTAGCTGCACACAACTATTTCTCAACCTTAGCACCAAAGACAATCTGGGCTGGATATTTCTTTGCTTGGAGGACTTTCCTCTGCAAATGTGGGATGTTTTGCTCCATCCCTGACCTTGACTCACTAGGTACCATAGCATCTCCTCCAGTGGTGACAGCCAAAAGGTGTCCAGGCATTATTAAATATCCCCTGGGGGACAAAGGGAGTGCTGCTGTGATAGGGTGCCCCAGCGCTATCCAGTCCACTATGGAAGTCACTAACCACATGAGTCTATTGAGCATTTGAAATGTAGCTAGTATCACACAGTGAAATCATAATCCGGATATACTGGGTTAAATAAAATACATTATTAAAATAGTCTCACCTGTTTCTTCTAACTTACGTTTTTACTCTGGCCACAAGAGATGTGAATACGACGCTTGTGGTTTGCGTTAGACGCCTGTTGGACAGCGTTGCACTACAGGCTTCAACCCCACCTCTAGGAAGCTCACTCCTGCTGGCTCTCTCAAGCCTGGACCCTTGTTTCTACTCAGCTGTCGTGCACCTCATTTGTCTAAGAGCTCGGTGTCAGAGTGAGCAGACTCGCCACCAAACTCAACATCTTTCCTCCATCCCACCTCATGTCAGTGGAGCCACCTTCTCCCTCCCAGGTGACCAAAGCATCAAGACCTGATGTCAGCCTCAACTCGTTGGAGTTCACCTCACCCTCTCCCTCTCAACCAAAGCCCAGTATTCGATTTCCCAGTCTGCCCCCAGTGTTTCTAAATCTGAAAAGGGAATAGCCAAAGCTCACGTTTACAGAGGAAAACTGGGAACGACCTAATTGCCAATAATAGGGGCCTGATGAGTACATGACAACCCATCTCCATGATGCGATACCACGCGGTGGTTAGAATCACAGCGAAGAATATTTAATAGCATGAGACACATCTAGGAGGCACGCCCAGAAGAGAATAGAGTAGGACACAGTATAAAAACATGATCTTATTTTTGTAACAAAAGTGTATCCATTGCTGCTCACCTCGATGCATGCATAGAAAAGACTAGATCCCTTAAATGGCAGTTTGCTGACGGCTGGTGAGAACACAGATGAATTCTAGTTGGATCGTGTAGTGTGCTCTGCTCCCAAGTTTTACAATAAACACGAATTACTCTTAGAATAAGAAAAGAAAAAGTGGGTGTTCCCGCCTTCACTATTGTGAGGTCTAATCCCCGTCCCACTCATGGATTGTTATGGCAACAGCATGACGTTTGTAAAACCATTTCTTTTTTTTTTTAATATTTTATTTTATTTATTCATTTGACAGAGAGAGAGGTCACAAGTAGTCAGAGAGGCAGGCAGAGAGAGAGGGAGAAACAGGCTCCTCACTGAGCAGAGAGCCCGATGCGGGGCTCGATCCCAGGACCCTGAGATCATGACCTGAGCCGAAGGCAGAGGCTTAACCCACTGAGCCACCCAGGTGCCCCTGCAAGACCATTTCTTAAAAAGAGGGGCTGCTAAGTGTCACCCAGGTATGGGAATGGGACGGTCAACAGAGATGCTGTCGCTCAGAGGCCATCTGGCAATGTCTGGAGATGTTTTGGTTGCCACGAAGAGGGGCTACTAGAATGTTGGTGGGGGAAGCCAGGGATGTGGATTAACATCTTCCAACTGACAAAACCACTCCCCAAGCAAAGAACTATCCATCCCCGAATGTCAAGGGTTGAGATCACTATTGGTCAGCATTACTGCTGAGAGGCGGTCATCTACAGCTAACACTTGTTCAAGGGGCCTAGACCAAAGCAACAGATAGACAGGAGCTACAAAACTCCACCCTGACCCTCCAAGCGCTCCTGACTGCCTCTGCCCGACACCAAAAATCCCAACTAAAATCAAAACTTGATTACTTATCCAATTTCTAATTTGCAGGAGGCTAGACAACTCCCTGGGAATCGCGTGGTCACCCACAGGCGAGATAGCGAAGGGAAGTAAACAGGAACTACCTTCTCACACTGAGAGGCGACGTCTGGGTGTGTGCAAGGCTGGGAGGGCAGAGCCATCTGCCGAGAGCGGCCCTGCTGGACCTGTTTTGTCGAGAGTCTACAGTTTTGAACACGGTTTGTCTGGCGCCCTTCACAAGCACTACATTAACTTGCGTTCATTTGAAATTCATCATTTCCAAAGAGATACGACACACTGGAGGCTGAGTTTCCAGGATTTTAAATGTCAGGCCTCCAAAATGTGCTGTGGAGACAGCAGCTGGAAGACGATGTTTTTGAAATTTATCTACAAACAGAAGCAGCTCTCTGGGCCGCGCTTTAAAAAAAAAAAAAAAAAATTCCTTGGAACACAACACACATGACCAGAACCCTGATGGGCATCCCTCTTTGAGAGACAGAACAGTTCAAGTGAAAGATGAAGCCTTCACTCTCAGGCTGACCTCTCCAAAGTGCGAGACAAGCCAATGTCGAGCAGAAGTGTGCACCCAAAAAGGAATCTTCCATCCACGCTCCGGGAAAAATTAAATGTCGGGCCCCAGCCACCCCAGCCTCCTTACTGGTCCTCAGACACTCCCAGCACACTCTGGACTCACGGCCTGTGTGTCCTTCTAGACCGACGGATCACTGCTGGTCATTCTAGAATGCCGCCCCACCCAGAATACCACATGGCTCCCACACATAGCCCCTTAGGTCTCCTTCCCTTGTCTATGAGGACTACCCTTACTCTACTCTTTGATACTGTGACCGACTCCCTCCCTGACCCCTTCCCCCGCCAGCACTCTCCCCTCCTTATCCCGTTCTAACTTCCTTTTTCCTAACACACTACATAATCAGATGTATCATGCGTGGCATTGATTGTCTCTTCCTCTGAAGAATGCAAGTCCTAGGAAGGCAGGACTTGTTTTAGTCACTGGTGGATCCCAAACTGCTACAAAGGGGTCAAGGAATTTACTGAGCATCTTCTCTGGGCTCAGTGCAATAGTCACCGCCGTAGGAAGGACACAGCACAGGCGCCCGCTGCGTGCAAGGAAATGACAAGCCAAGTGGGTGAAGGCAAGGATCCAGGAAGCAAAGGGGACTAGGCGTTGCTTAGACCAGCTTGAGCTGGTTTCTGTCACTTGCAACCAAAGGCATCTGAGCAACAAGACCGCACTATCATTGCTGGTTCTCAAGGGCTACTACCGGAATCTGGGGAGAGGGTGACTCTGAGGGTGGGCTGCAGCCAAGTCTTCGTGGAGGAACCATGCATTCTGTGAAGCAGTCTGGGAGAGCACCAGCGTCCTGTTGAATGCCTGGATCCCCACGGCCACTTCACCACCCAGCACTTGATCAGCTCGCATGACCTGCTCCTGTGAACCTGCTCCCAGATAGCTCTGCCCCTTGAGACATCTGGTGCCCAGAATTGCAGGCAGAGTCTGGCCATCACTTACAAAAGGTACCTCATCAATGTGGCATGTGGCCTGCAGGCAGCTGCCTGCACCTTTCACCAGTGCTGGGAAGATCTGCCCAGAACCCCAAAAGGAGTCACTGAACAGAGCAGGGAATTCCTTCGAGGAAAATGCAGCAGACACACAGGAATCAGCTCAGAGCCACGGCCAAGGACCAGAAGCCGGAAAGCCACAAAGCAGCAGGATCCCGAACATCAGGAGAGCTGAGGCCATGAACTTGGAGTCCAAGGGCGCTGATGCAGCAGCGGGGGCCAGGCAGGTGGCTTCAGCCAGTGAGCATCAGCTCCCTCCCTGTCACATGGGAATTTTCACTGTGATTACCTCCTAGGGTTAAATGAGATGATACACACAAAGCCAGAAACTCAGAGTGAGCACCACCTACGACCAACATTCCTAGGACCATCACGGGGTGGGGGGGGGATCCTCGGTAGGAAGCTTAAGAGATTAAAAAAAAACTATATTTTAGGGGAAAAAAAAACGGACAAATGTAAAGAAGAATAGAGGAAGAGCTGCCAGATGAGAAATGGTTGGAGATGTGAGCCATGACCATGGTGGGTGGATGGAGATACACAGAGCTAGGACAGAGATGGGGGACAGATTCAATGTTGAAGCTGAGGGGAAGAGCAGAGTTTGGACAAACAGCAAAGCCGAGATTCCTTCCCTCCCCTCTGTTCCAAAGCACATCAGCGTATTGTGTCATTTTCAACCTAGTCTGGCTCCTTCAGCAGGTGAACCACATAAAAGAAGGAGGCTACCCTGTGTGGGGCCGGGTTCCTCTGTGCACCAAACAGAGCCTGGCAACCAGCAGATGTCCCATAAATGCTGTTGAGGGGATGCGGGAAGGACGCGTGTATCTGTGTGCACATATATTCATGTATGCATGTGTACATAATACATATGTATAAAAACACACACAACCATGTACTATATATAGTTGACATTTATATACATATAAATGCAAAAATACATATTTCACTTTCAAAAGGATTTGAAGCTGTTGGTAATAAAAATATACACATGGAACGGGACAAAACAAATTAAAAGAGAGTATAAAGGTTCCGCTTTTAGGAAAAAGTAATGTGCCAGGAAATTCCCTCCTTCAGTGACAACATGAATATCTGAGCTTCCCACTGGCCGAGGTGATAAAGGAAACTCGCTGTGTTACTAATTCCATTGCTCCACCAATAAGGCTACAGATTAATCCGGAAGAACAAAAGTTATCTTGCAAACGTCTGGGACACGTATAACTCAGCTCTTGGCATGAGGCATATTTGGGCAGAAGGGCAAACAACTTGACCAAGAGTTTCAAAATCTACAAAAATGGTCTGAAATTTGATTTCCTTTTTATGTCAACATCTCTACAACTCAAGAGTATCACATGAAATGAAAACGCAGCATTGGCCATCTACCCCCCCCCACCCCCTCCCCAAGAATGGTCTTTTTTAAAAATCTTGAACTGGATGCATTTTCCTTGCTGCTGCCTGTGATCTGGAGTTCGCGGGCACAGGTCATCGCCCCACGGAATGCCAGTTGACAACACCCTTCCTGGGAGGAAGCTGGAGGAGAACTTTCTCCACCCTTCATTTTCAGTGTGCCTGGAGCCCACTTTCAGTTACTTGAGTGAGCAGCCCCTCCCCGGGCAACCCCATATATCCCGGTGTGTCCATGCCTCCTGGACAAAACGCGTCAGGCGCTGAATATAACAGACACTGGATAAGATCTACCACTGACCTTCTATTGCTTTGTAGACTCTTCTGTGGCCTCGGCAGGCAACCACAGTGCTGATCTCCAGCAAGTGGCACAGGGAGCTGGGGTTTAAGTGCTCGCGGCTGGGGGACCCCTGCCCTCAGCTCGCCCACCATCTAGACCAAGATGGGCAGAACGTACAGGGGCGCTTGCTCAACAGAGGTGCAGGCAAAGCCCTGCAGGGGCTCCGAGGGGTAACACGATGTCCCACAAGGGACATCTTCCTGCTGGTGCTGGGAACACATACAAGGGTCATTCCCACCTGCAAGCTGGCCCACTGACAGCTGACATCTCTGGAGGCTGGAATGCCACCTCGTGTCATAAAATTAAAAGAAATAACAAAAAAGCCCCTGCCCCCACCCTTGAAAATCAGAAAACCAGACAGCATAAATAATGACAAGGAGTGTCTTTCAGGCGCCCGTGACAAGGGGGGAAGTTGTGCTCCCAGTGAAGGAGGCGTACAATGGCAAGCTCTCCGATGAATAGGGATGGCGTCTGTCTAACTTTGTGCGGCACGCCACAGACTGCCAAGTACCTGCGGGTGCTTAATAAGTGCGTTTGACGGATGATGAATGCCATCGTTATTAAATCTGCCTTTATATTTTTTAGTGAATGAACCTTCCTTATCAATCTTTATAACCACGATTTCAATGGTATTAATTCAGTCATTTCCCATACCAAGTGCTTTTCTAAATTCTAGTCCTCAAGCCTTGTCAAAAAACAATGTGTTTGATTTTTGCAATGGCACATGCCAGTATCAAAGAAAATTTAACTTCTATGCTATCCGCTCTGACGGGTACGGCAGAATATGGCGCCTCAAGAACAGAGAAGAATGATTCGCCAGCTTCTGATCTACAGCAAGACTTTTAGTGGAGACCCCTTTCAACATGTGATTGATATTAGCAACAGATGATTTCTGAGCACAAAGAGCCATTGTTTCTAGGAGCGGTTGCTTCAAATGTAAATACTTGGATATTGCTTGTGAACGGTAATCATTTCCATTTTATTTTTTTTTAACACTCCCCCCATAAACCAGGGTGGGCACAAGACTGAGGACCACAGATGCCTTGTCCCAAGCACAAGATCATGTCCCCTCCAATTCTCTGGTCACTTCCAACGCAAGCTGCCTCGTTTGCCTTCAGAGTCAAGGTGAGGACCCTTCTCGGTCCAGCCCAAATAATCTCTTTCTCCCCCAAAACTATACCATGCCTTCTTTCTAGCACTCATTTGTCAACATACAAGAACTCCACTCTTCCTCTCCCCGCCTTTCCCTCCCTCCTCACCTCCTCCTCACATCTCCCACCGTAGTCCCTCCTTTCCCCGGAGAAAGAAGAGGAGACCAGCTGGGTTCGCACACATCAGCCTCAACATTCCGCAGTATGAATGGGGATAAGACTGAGTCCTCCCGGCAAAGTACTCACCGTTGCGTGGGGAAGACAGAACATCAGGGGCAAAGTCTAATCCCAGGTGAGGACGGCCAAACCGGCTGAGCGGCGTGCCAGGGAACAGGGTGTGGGAGTGGCATCGGTTTGCGGGGGAACTCGGGGAGAAGGGGCATTTTGAAGGCGGTGGCAGGCAGAGGGGTAGGGGAAGCCTCTGGCGATGGAGAGGAAAGCCCAGTTGATGGCACGGAGACCATCAGTGCACTGTGCGGTCAGGAAAGAGGAAGAGCCCAGCTGGACTCCAGGGAGCGAGGGGGCCAGAGGCCGGACCTGGTCTGATTATGAAGTGGGCTCTGTCCCATGCTGAGTCTGGCTGTGACTTGGTGCAAACTTACACATGTGTGGCTCATAGTAGGTTCTCACTATTCAAGCCACGGGAGCATCAGGAAGTATATTTAAGCCCCACAGTGCACCCGCGAACCAGATCCAGCCCTGATGGGGCCTGAAGCTTAAAGCAGCTGGGGTAGAGGTCTTTAGCAAAATGAATTATTTTATTTTATTTATGTATTCATTAATTTTTTGAGAGAGAGAGAGAGAAAAAAAGAAAGATCATGTAAGCAGTAGGAGGGAGGGAAAGGCAGAGGAAGGGGGAGAGAGAAAGAATCTTACTAAGTGGGCTCCTTGCCCAGGGCATATGGAGCCGGGCTCAGGGCTCGATCTCACGACCCTGAAATCATGACCTGAGCCAACATCAGAGTCACATGCTTTAGCCACCGAGTCACCCTGGTGCCCCTAGGAAAATGGATTTAAAAACATAAGACCCCGTGAAGGTGTGGAAGGCACCTGTGCCAGTGAATGCCTCTCCCCATCCCCCCCTCCGACCCCTCCCACCGCACCCCACCCCACCCCACCCCACCCCGGGCCTTTGGCTTCAAGCTCCTGAGCTTCTAGCCTCCAGGAACAGCAACCCCAGCCCCACAGTGAGAAGAGTCAGACGCGGGGAGGACGCATTTTGAAAGGGGGCCCACTGTCTCGGAGCACAGACGTATTTCTCTCTTGTCCCAGCATGTCATGCGGCCCACGTGCTTCCTGTCACCCCGACTCTGTCATGAATTAGGGGGAAAATTTTCTGCCCTTTTTAGCCACTGCCGAGCTCCGCACAAGGCCTGCATGAAGGAGGTGCTCTACTAAGGCCGGGCCAGGGAGGAAGGACGATGGCGGACCTCTGATCGCTCCAGCCGCAATCGGCCTGTCTCGTTTGTTCTGGAAACAGGAACTGAGCACATCTTACAGACCAGGTGCTGGGAACACAGCACCAACTACATCAAGGGATTGGGGGTAAATACAGAGGCCTCTCTCCCTGCCCCTGGAAGCTCACAGCTCATGAGACAGACAATGGGGTAATGATACTCTGTATCTATGGAAGGCCTGTTGCAAGGCAAAACCGACCGAGCAACGAAACTCATTTAAGCCTCTCGATTCAGGAGTCAGGCAATATGATCACAGCCCCCTCCCCGCGCTGACGCAAATGAGGCACAGGGTTAGGAAGTGAGGGGAGGGTCAAAACATGAAGTCTGACTGCAGAGCCCCTATTTGTAACCACACACACACACACACACACACACCCCAGACACCCAATACTGAACAGCAACATAGAAATCTGGATGCAGGGCCGCCGGGATGGCTGGGTGGGTTAAGCGTCTGCCTTTGGCTCAGGTCATGATCCCAGGATGGAGCCCCTATGGGGCTCCCTGCTCAGCGGGAAGCCTGCTTCTCCCTCTCCCTCTGTGCCTTCTCCTACTTGTGCTCTCCCTCTGTCAGGTAAATAAATAAAATCTTAAAAAAAAAAAAATCTGGGTGCAGCCAAGGGTCACAGGGCTATGACAGAGAGGGTACAGGGGTATGTGGGGGGTAGTTGATGGCAATTCCCAGGGGTAAGGGAGGCCTGCAAAATGGAAGGCTTGAGCTGAGTGTTAGAGAATCAACAGAAGTTCACCAGGCAGATGAACAGGAAGGAAAAGCATTCCAGACAGAGGGAACAGCAAGTGCAAAGAGAAAACTCTAAAAAAACCGTGGCCTGTGGTTTCATGCTCTGGCAAAGCCACCTACATGGGCCATCCCTTGTTTACCTATGAGGGGCCAGGCATTGCTTTGGGGAGCCATTCCTCCAGGCAACAATTAAGAGGTCCAGCAGGGAACTGTGACAATGAGGAAGTGAATGAAGCCGATGTTTCCTGTGAGTGTAATTCTTCAGGAGCCCAAATGAGGCTAACAAAAGAGAAATTACACACAACGCTGTGTCATGGCACTTTGACATACGTGTCAACTTAGAATTTCAAATAAAATTAGAAGATTCTTCTAATAATTATATAGGACGGCAAATAAGGTCCAGGGCCAGGCACATGTGGCAAGAAGTGACTAATCATATTTTGCACAAAAGCATGGGGGGCTGACCCTGCTCAGGATAATCTTGCGGGGAAGTCAGACCAGAGGAAAGGTTACCCGCACCGCAGTTAATGTTAAATAGTAATCCATCCGCCGCGCACCCGCTCCTCCATATTCATGGACAGCTACCCCCCATCCATATTCATTACCGTCCAAAGAGTTTTAAAGTAGCAAATGCAAGCTTGGAAGACTTCAGCTCTAATAAACGTGCTTCCGGTGACGGACGCCGCAGGTTTCCCTCACCACCCTCAAAACTAAAGTCAACTCATAAAGGAGGCTATCGGGGGTAGGGCTGAGACATGCCCGGTCTTCCTTCAAACAGCAAGAAGTGCTTTGTTTCATCCATCGGGCACTGACCAGGTGCCAGGTACCGGGCCCAAGAGGCTCCAAGTCCAGGGTCAGGGCTCAGAGAGCCTGGCTTGGAATCCAGGCTCCACCGCTTAACTCAGGCGACCGAGGTACACCAACATAGCATGATCAGTTTCTCCTCCCAACTGCCCTTCACAGGATGTACCTCAAATGCGACCATCCTCGCAGCCACACCCTTGGCCCTGTGCTTGTCAGAGCAGCCCAGGGTTCAGCAACCTGAGTCCTGGTGGGATGTGGCTGGTGCTTGCGACACGTGATCCAGGCACCCTCCGCCCCACTGTAGAGACAAGAAAAGGCACAGTAACGTGGGCAAAGCGGTTTAACGGGCCTCTTTCAGCATGAGGTTTTGCAAGCTCTTGGGAACCTGAGATCTATATGGGGACGTGCACCCCGCTCCACCACCGGCCTCGGCAAAGCTTCTGAGGCCTCAGACTTCCTTGTAGAAGCACGTTCTGAAAAGAACAGAATGGAGTTAAACCTTGGCCAAGAATACAGGTAACTTGGAACATCCCTCTGCCAGGCATGGTGGGGTTTCAGCTTTTCATTTTTAATCTGATTTATCTGTTTAGTGAGATCCCTTCATTCTTCCACATGTATTACACACCTCTCTGCATAACAGCTGGTCCTCATCTACATCACATAAAATCGGGTGATTTCCAATTTCCAAAGTGCTTACAAATGTACAACCCAACACAACCACCCAGCAGCCAAGGTAAGTGTGTAGTGTTGTTGGTGTGTCTGTGTGAGTGTGTTTCAAGTTCACAGAAAACAGAAACTAGAAAAGTTAAGGAATTTGCCTAAAAAGTCACACTGCAGTGGGAGATTATCAATTCAGGCAGGATGCTTGAGCTGGGGGAGGCTGAGCCTCTAAATGCTGCTTGCCAGCCTGGCAGGGGATTTGGGGAAGATCCTATGGAGGGGTTCGACCTAGAGTAGACAGTCTTAAAACTCTATCCTACATTCTCTAGGGATCCCAACGGCCCACTGTCTATTTGGCTAGAAAGCCTGACCTTGTGGACAAGCAGGACGTGGTGCAGGGTAGAGGGCCAGGCTCATTGCTGAAATCACAGGAGGCTGTCTGCAACCAAAGAGCTCAGTACAGGGAGGAAAGCTTTGGGGCGCCCGGGGGTCATCGGGCTACAAATATATATACATACACTAAAGACAACCGAAACCAAGACAGGTGTAGGCATCCAGGAAGGACTACTCAGGACCCAGGACACTGACCTTTCTCTCCAAGTGAGGCTGGCCCCAGTGAATTAAGTCCTAGCCAACAACTCGCTCCCCTCCTCACCCACACCTCCCAGATATAGATAAACGAGGGAGAATTTAATTCACTTCACCCTGAAATGAAACCCACCCCTGCTGCTGAGAGTGCGTGGAAAGGCAGGAAGCTGTGATTGCCCAGAGATAAAGTAGACTTAGTGGCGCTGTCAGATCTTGATCTCAGATGCTTCCCCCCTGTCCTCTCCCCCGTGACCTGGGTGTCCCTGCAGGGGCCAGGACGCCAACCGCACCTGCAACCACGAGCCCTCACCTGCGCCTGGCCGGGCGCCCAAGACGGAGGCAGATTAGGGGCGCGCAGGGCGGAAGGGCGGATTCTGAAAGGAAACGCAAGAAAGGTGAAAAATGGCATTGAATTCAGCTCCACACACGGCAGAAAAAAAAACTCACCTCGCTCAGAAACAGAGCAAAACAAAACCAAAAAAGAACTCCTGAGCCTCTGGCCAAGGCTGCGCCCCAGCCAGGCGCACAGGCCTGTAGTTCCGGGACAGCCTGTCCCTCGTGGCCCGGTCCCCAGCGCGGACCTCCTCCTGCTCCATGCCCTGCTCTGGCAACTCGGGGTCTGGAGACCGAGATTGTCGAGGAGAAGAGAAAGGACCTGGTTAAAATAGGCTCCTCTTTAGAGAGGGAGAGACATTCCTGGTTGGGAAGTTCTCCAATCTGGGCGGATTCCGGAGCGCGCGCAGGGGCGCTTCCCGGGCAGCGGGCCTGAGCGGGCGGGTTCCCTCCATCCCGGCTGTCAGCACAGGACCCCGCGCGGCCCCTGGGCTGAGACCTCCCAACCTGCAAGGCACCCTGGCGCTTGTTCGCGTTTGCAAACCCCGTGTCCGAGGGACCCGGTCCCTCTGGGGGGTGGCTGCTCGCGCTAGCCACGCGGCACAACCCCTAGAGCAGAGGCAGGAAGCCTCGGGAATCCCGCTTTCTTCCGCTCTGGGGAGGGCGCGCCACCCCGGCCCCGCCCGCCCTGCAGGGTTGACCCCGGTGGGCGCGCTCATCCCCATGGACCCGTCCCGCCTGGCCTCCTAAGTTTTTTTTGTTTTTTGGTTTTTGGTTTTTGTTTTCTTTCTTAATGTATTGTTCTCGTTGTGGTTAAGTTCTGCACAGCCACGAAATGAGATGAACGTTCCCACGGGGGGGGGGGGGATTGCCCACCGGGGGCCCCTCTCCACGCCAGCCCTTCGCCCGCTCCCCGGGAGCCCAAGAAACTTTTGCAGCCTCTTGGGCCCTCTGCTTTCGCCCAGTCTTCCTTTCTCTCCTCAGCTTCAGGGTTGCAAAGGCAGAGGCGCCCCACAGCACCAGGGGGCTAGGCAGGGTCTCTTAAAGCGGGTCGCCACCTTACCCTTCTTCCCGCGCTACACCACGGCCCGACGTCCAGTTTGGCGGTGGCTGAGCGCGGCTGGGTGTGCACCGAGTTGCGCAGGGTGCGGGCTCCCGCAGACCAGCGCTGCGGGGTCCCCCGTTTGGTTTAGAAGGGGCGTGAGCTGGGTTACAGAAAGGCAATAAAAACACCGCCTTGATGGGGTGCCTGGCTGGCTCAGCAGGGGGAGCACGCCCCTCCTGATCTCAGGGTCCCGAGTTCAAGCCCCTCATTGGGTGACGAGTTTGCTTAAAACAAAACAAAACAGAAAACCATTTTGCTTTGCAAATAAATCCTAAACCTGGAAGAGCTTGAGGGGATTTTTGGAGGGTCTTAGTATTTCTTTTTTAAAATTTGAGAAGGCCGGACAGGTGCCTCAAATACTAAAGTAGCCTTCTACACAAATAGGTCAATGGGGATGAAACTGTGTAGCTGCCAAAATAATTAAGACGTTTATAATAGGTAATTATACATGGTGTATTTCAGGCAAATGATGGCGTATTGACCGTGGATCCCCCGCTGGGCTAGATGCTCCAGTCCGCTTTGAGACGGCCAGTGAATGTGAGCCCTGAAACATCCGGCCCTCCTCATGCCCCACATCTCCTCCACCAGTCCGGAGGAAAATGTCAGAGGCCAAAGTTCAACTCCTTCATTTACAAAATGGGTAAACCGAGGCCCGGAGAGGTCTAAGGTCGGTTGAAGTGGGGCGTAAGCCAGACCTAACTGTTCTCTGGTTACGCTCATGGGTGCAGCTTGGAGAGCACAGTGCCCCACCTGTGGGTAGTTCCCTTCTCAGTCCCATTCTACAGATGAGAAAACTGAGGGGCAAGGAGGGTAAGGGACCGTATCGAGCACCCTACACCACAGGTGCGGCCGCACCTCTTCTGTCCCAGCTGCAGGTCTGAGAAATCCCCTCTGTCCTTCCCATCATCGGACCAGGGTGGGTTCAAGGTGGCTGTGACTCTGCCCAGACCTCCATCACTGTGAAACTTAAAGGTGGATTTTCTCAAACTTTGATGAAATGCCATGGAATTTTTTTTTTTCTTGTGGCTACCTCATTCATCTCCATAAGTGAAAACAGCTCCAGAGCATGGCTCCCGTGAGAGGCAGACTGGATCGAAAGAAGTTCAGCAGGCAGGTATGTGGGTCCTGGCATCGAGCGCAAAGCCACGATTCCTGGATCTGCTGAGTTTTATTATTTTAAGAGGTAGAAGTTCACAGCTTCCCGCATGGAAGCCTCTTCTTTTTCTTGGAGCCAAGCTTAAATGCCTCTAAAATCTTGGCCTGCCGTTATCCTGTAGCTGTTAATTAAGCTTTGAAACTTTACATTATGTTTACGGTGCACTGTGTGAAATGCAAAATAAATTAGAACCCGCGGCGAAGAAACTGGAGTTTTCAATAAATGGGACAAAAATTAAGGAAAGAGTCTCCTCTTAGCTAATACACTCGCTCTGCTATTTGTTCTAAGGGAGAAAATGGACTTTTGAAAAAGTACGCTTTACTTTTGAAAAATAAAAGGGAATACCAAAGGGTTCGAGTTTCCCCCTCACAGGGCAGCCTGGATTGGGTAATTCTGCACAGACTAGAGAGTGAAGAAGGAAGGAGAGAATAAACGAGGAAAGAATTCTTTCACCATATAGGAAACTAAAAGCACAAGATGGTATAAATGATTCATTCCTTTAAAAGTAACAACAGAAAACAAAATTATGATACGGCTTAACACAAGTTCTAAAGCAGATTCCAGGTGAATTTTATATTTGCATTTGATTTTTTTAAGCAACCTGTACTAAATTCAGAAGTCCAAAAATAGATTTAAAAGAAAGACATAAACAAAACCCCACACAAGGATAAGCAGCTGATGTTTTGCAAACTTCTAGCCTAGAAGTCACTCTTAAAATACGCTCCTTGGAGCATTATTACTCAGTTTTTAAAATGAAATATGTATGCTTTCTTCCTCCTGGAAATTTCATTGTGGGGGGGGGAGGGGGTTTAGGAGGACTTGAAACCTCGCCCTGAAGATTATTGTTGTAAAATGGAGCAGATATGTAAGCTTTCAGGAACAGAAGAAGGAAAGCTTGTGTTTAAATCAGAAAAACTCATTTTTTAAAAAATCCTGCCAAATCATTCGCAGCAATTCAATTCTTAAAATTTTAAGAGATTAAAGAGCAATCTTCAATCCAACTTCTTGAAATATTTGATAATTCATTTTAAAATTAGGGAATTGAAGTCTGCCTTCTCAAAACAGATGCAAAAATGATACATATTTTAATCCATCCTGGGAGTCCAAGTGTATATTACTTCTCCCTGTCCTGTTACAAAAGCTGAGAGTAGGGGCGCCTGGGTGGCTCAGTGGGTTAAGCCGCTGCCTTCGGCTCGGGTCATGATCTCAGGGTCCTGGGATCGAGTCCCGCATCGGGCTCTCTGCTCAGCAGAGAGCCTGCTTCCCTTCCTCTCTCTCTGCCTGCCTCTCTTGTGATTTCTCTCTGTCAAATAAATAAATCTTTAAAAAAAAAAAAAAAGCTGAGAGTGAATCTAAAAATAGAGAAGAAAAGAAAGACTAAAAAAAAGTTGAAGGAGTGTCTCCTAACATGTATCTGGTTTAAATCTGCATTAATACAGTACATTTCCTAGAATATCCTCCTATAAATGGTTGTTAAGCAATATAAATTACCTAATTCTGCCCCTCAAAAAATAATCCTATTGTGTTTCCTAATTTTAAAAACCTGGCATTTCAAAACCTTTCTAAGAATTCTAAGCAATACGATGTATATAATGATGAGCCATAGAAGAGGCTGAACACGCAAGGACTTGGCATTTTCCAGATCCTTGCCCCACCCACTCCCCCACCAAAACCAGGAGCATAATAGACATGGAGATAGGCCAGAGCCCATGTGAGGCTTTCTGAGGAGCAAAGAAAGAAATTACAACTCTTGCTCTTTCTTTCTTTCTCTTTTTTCCTCCCTTCTTAAATTTCTTCCTTTTTTTTTTAACTTGTTTTCCTTCCTCTTGTTTCTTTTTAAAAATTTCCATTTATTTAAGAGATAGTGTGATGCAAGTTGAAAAGATTGGTGTTCGGAGCCAAGAGTTTTGAAGCCTTATACCAACTCTTGGTTCCTAGCTGGGTGACTGTGGTCTAGATGCCAAATGTCACTGAAGACTTGGTTTCCTCACGTGAATGTGGATGTGGGTATGAATATGGATGTAGATGTGGATGTGGACTGTCTGTGAGTATGGATGTGGACGTGGATATGGATGTGAATATGAATGGGGACGTGGATGTGGATTTGGACATGGATGTGGCCATGGACGTGAAAATAGATATGGATTGGATGTGTATGTGGACATGAATATAGATGTGGACATGTGTGTGGACGTGACTATGGATGTGGACATGGGTGTGGACGTGACTGTGGATGTGGATGTGGACACGGGTGGGAATATGGACGTGGATGTGTCAGAAGTATAGACAGATAAAATACACATTGAGAGACAGGTGCAGGTGTGAACACAGACAATGGACAAACATGGGTGTAGAAATACAGACAGAGATGCAGATACGGAAAAAAGACAATACAGATGCAAAAAGAGAGAGACGTGGACATGTACGTAGATAGTGTGGTATTTCCCTTGCCTGCCTCGAAGGCTCAGTGTTGACCAGATGAAAGACCGCATGCTACTGTACTTTGCAAATTTAAAGAGTGAGGAATATAAACAGCACCTCCACTTGGACGGCGTCTAGAGCTTTTCAATGAATTTAGCGATTTGAATGCTTCATCAGTAAGAGGGCTGGAGAGAAAGTATCGTAACCGGAGTTCACCCCTGCGTTCACTCTTCCAAGCATTTATTCACTCCACAACCACTTGCTGAGTGCTCTGTAGGTAGGGAAGGGAGTTTGTTTTTCTCAACTTGCTTTTAAGTATAATTCCTAATGACCAGCCTTCCTTAAGCACCTTCCCTCAGCCAGACACTCTAGATCACAAGCGGCCACCGACTGCTTGTCATCTCAACACCAGGACACTGCATGGTATGGCCCCATGTGGCTGATAAGGAAACGGTCACAGAGAGCAGGCAGAGACCACAGCTGGTCAGCCGGGGAGTGTGGAGACAGGCTCAGTCCTCAGCAGACTTTTATCCGGTGCTTGATTGGTCTACAGGCAAGCATGCCTCCAGGCAGGCATAAATACCCAGCTAACAATTCCTACACCTGCAAAGGAGGTTTCCCTGGCCGAGGCAAAGGGGGACGGTCTTCAGGACAGGGATATTGTAGCAGCTGCATTATTGTCATTACGAACACCCATGACCACAGTCAAGGGGGGAAATGGCTGTGTGCACCCCACCTCACCTCGAAGCATCTGTGCGTAGCAGACTCATTTATCGTGCCAGGCAGTGTGGCCGCGGCATCTGCCCTGCCCTTCCATTTGACAGAAGAAGAAATTGAGACGCAAACACATTGAGTTGCTAAGGTCACGAAGCAGGCAGATGGTGAAGCCCAGACGTGGACCCGTGAGCCCTGGCCTCGGGGTGGAAGTCAACGCTGGCACATTTTTTTGAGCACAGGCCAACGTTGGAAGGGCGGGAGAGGGGCAGTTTTGCTTGGATTAGAATCAGGAATCGCCGAGCCGGAAGAAATCTGACAGTTCAGGGTTTCTTGGCCTCTTGATTTCACAGGCGTCCTCCCTCGAGAATGGAAACAGGCACCTGTGCTCGGATTTCCTTGCTTGTGAGCTGAAAGATGTACCTCTCTGTCCTGGGACACCCAGCAACACCCACATATGCGTGTCCGTGCAGCGCGGGCTCTGTTGGCCGCCTGGGCTTGGTGGTTGCCGGCTCTTCCTATCCCATGGTGATCGTATGTTTCCTGTAGTTCTCCCGCTTTCCCGGTGCTGCCCAGCCACACAAATGATTACAGACCAACTCCACGCAGTGCTGCTTCGTCTCCCACACTGGCTACAAAAATGTACATGACCTTGTGACTGGATGATTTTTGACCTCCGACACCTGCAGAGCCTTGAATAAGAAATATCCCGAATTCTCCATTTACAAGAAGGGGATGAAAGAAGACAAAACACCCCAGCATCTCTCATTGTAGTCCTTATGGGTTTGCCCATAACATTCTTTCCACCCACAGGACCGTTGGGACCCACCCAGACACTTTGAGAGTCAATGCTTCTTCAGCAAAATAAGAGGAGCAAGCTTTGGACTCAGAGTTAAGAAATGTAGGTCTAGCTCAGGCTCCAAGACATGTGAATCTTCACTTTCTTCATCTACGAAATGGGGATATAAAAATCCGCCCTGTCTGGATGTCCAGCAGCGAGGATGATGACGAAGAGAAAGGCCATAGCTAGCCTCTACCATATGCCTATTTTGTGCTGACCTGATCTTGATACATTTACATCCAATTCTCACCATTACCCTGTGAGGTAGAACTCAACCGTGATCCCCCAGCTCACAGAAGGGGAAACTGAGGCACAGAGAGGTCAAGTTCCTTCTCCAAACCACAGAGCTGGTAAAGGGCAAAGCCTTAGATTTGATTCTAGGTCAGTTTCACCCGGAGCCTTTATGGGTCGAATTTCAAAGTGCATCTGAAAATGCTTTTGCAAGGTTGGGGGGAAAAAATGCATCCAAGGACTAGAAGTTATAAAACACATTAAACTTCTTTTTTGTTGTGTTAATACATAGTGTTTTAGTGGGGTCCAGAGAACTGATTGTAGTATTGTCTCAAGTTACTAATCTGGGTCTTGTGAGCTAGAAATCTCCAAGATCCCTTCTACCGCTGAAATTCTAAGTTTTTGCAAAATACAGTGCTGCTATGTATTGGTCCCACCCAGAGAGGAGGGTAGGACGAAGGTCTGAGGCAGGCCAGATGCCAACTTCTGAATCATCACGGCCCCTCACAGCACCCATGATGACCTTGGAGAAGGTCACCGTGCCTCTCCTCTTAGCCCCAGGCCTTTCATCTCTAAACCAGGGGATCTAAAACTGCACATCACACCAACTTGACCTGTTTGGATTCTGGATGCAGGGAAACGGCAGAAGGGAGAGGAGTAGACAGCTCTGGAAACATACACTTCCCGTGTTCAATGTTGTTCTGAGCCTCTTCTTGGGCTTTCTCCACACCTCCAGCATTCTTCCCTGGTTGGTTCTCCCTGGTTTTCCTTGGGGCCATATGCCAAAAAGGCAGGTGTTTATCTAGACATTGGGCAGATTTCAGTGGTCTTCATCCTCTCTGCTGATGTCCGTGGTTCTTAGAACTGAGCTCAGCAGGCACCTTCCCTGTCTGCTGTCCCCGATCCTGGATCCTGGACCCCAGGACCCTGATCTTTCAAAACAGATCTGGAACTGGGAAATTCAGAAAGAGAAGCACGGGCTTTCTTTCGGTGGCTTGTTGTGTATTCCTGATGACACTCCCACTGTGTTGCAGTGGAAAACAGCATTATCAACCATCTGCACGGGGGGAGTGGGGGGTGGGAGGAGGAAAAAAAAAAAAAAGCCCAACCTGAGTAGTCTATCACTTTTAGGTTTTAGGGTAATAGCGGCTTTTACCTTCTTACTTTGATTCATTACCTTTGCAAAAGCGTAAATCTGTCATTTTGGCACTAACTCCTATCATATGCATATTAATAAGAATAATAATCACAACATCAGTGATTTGGGATTTTATAACTGAGTTATTTTCCTTAGGTGCCAGGGCAGAGTTGGCTAGAAAGTAGCACAAATATTGCAAAGGATCTTTCCTTGGAAATGCATTTCAGAACTTTACATTGTTTCAGAGTAAAGCGGGAGTGTGCCTTGCAGAACTTGCCTTTTCTACACTCCAAATCACCCCTACTGATAAAACAGTACCGCCTCTCCCTTTTCTGGGAGCCTCTATGAAGCCTGGGACGATCTGCTGAGGTTGGAACCAATCCTTCTCTGAAAGTAACCAGCCACGCCCTGATTAGGAGTCAGATTTTAGCAAATAGACCTATTTCCTTTTTTAAAAAATATTTATAAGGTGCTTACAATGCACCCAACACTGGGCTAGGATTTAGGGACTCGAACCTGCTGCATCTGACGTGTCATGGTATGAAATCATCTCCAGAGTATTTCTTGATTAACGTTTGTTTTATAATATGTGCAGGAGTCTTTTTTCAGGGCAGTAAAACAATGTTTCATTAATGATGGAGACAAATTAGTGTGTGTGATCCTGGCAATTTTCGCTTTAAACATCAGGCCTTCTCTTGCTGAACATTCTTACAGCAAGCTGATCGCAATTTGACATGCATACAATTTAGGGAGATTGATTCATTATACAATTTTTAAAATTCCGGGATTGCAATTGTCAAATAGGGATTGTTCGGCAGAGGGGTTTTGGTGTTTCGAGGGTAGCCTTATAAATGCAGCCGACTGCAGACGCTTGCAAAAATTTCAAAGCCAAATAAAACATTTGGCCCTGAAATGCGATGTTAATCATAGGGAGTTAGCACCAACTCAGCCTGAAAGGGTTACCTCAGCTACTGATCCTACTAGCCATTAGTACCAAATAATACAAATCCATTTGTCTTTTCAGCCTGAAGAGTTTGGGAAGAATGAGTATCGGGGAGAAAAGATGAACATTTGTTGAACATCTTCTGTGTGCCAGAAAGTGGGTGAAGTATTTTCATATTTATGAACCACGTAACAAGCAGATAATCCCATCCCTGTGTAACGATACGGAGGAAGGAAGTATTCACTCAGAGATGTCAAGCTACTTATTTGAGGTCACACAGCATTAAGCAGCCCCGTTAGCCATCATATGCTAATCCCTCTGACCCCAAAGCCCACATTTATCCTCCCTCCTTCACCCACGGTGCTTCTTATCACAAATCAATTTCATTTTATTTTTCTGGTGACACAGTAAATGCACAGGCCCCTTAAAATCGTGGGGGGGGAAAAGAGTCAAAAGGAAAATTTCACCCATTAAACAAATACCCATAAATACTGACATCTCTTTCCAGTCTTTTTTCTACATATTATTATCCTCATGAGAGTGCTGCCTTGCAGAATGAGGAGTGAGCCCACCCACAAAGCCTCAAGACAATGATAAGTGTGCATTGCCTATGATTTTTTAAAAGTCCATATTTTTAAATTTAATTTAATTTTTTTCAGTGATCCATAATTCATTGTTTATATTTTTAAGTAAAAAAAAAAAAAAAAGTTTAAGTAACTCTCCAAGACCACACTGGGAAGCAGAGTTTAAGCCCATTTGAAATCCTAATGCACGTGGGCTTGGAGGGCTGCAGCCGCTCAGTCCTTGGGGCCTGGGCCATGTGGTCTGGTTCATCCTATTCTGTTTCTCCCTGAGTACCCCCCACACCCCGAACACTCCGCTGACAATCCTCTGCCTTTTCTCCCCCAAACACAATGGAAAGTTAATTGAATGTTTTATGCCTTCGCAATATCAAAGAAATGAAAAGAACGTAGGTTTCAACCATATTTCAATAATAAGTGCATTAATTTTTACCTTTTAACTGACACTTGTACTAATTTCCTTAAATGCTCTCTCTGGTTCTTTTTTGATCTGTCTGGCTTTGTTGGGCTGATGATGAAGGCTTACTTCAAATGCAAAAAGATTAGCTCTCTTTTCCTTAATAGCACAATTACAGATTGTGTGATGTCTCCATCATGAAAGAGAGCAGGGACAGACTTTTAAAGTCACACGAGTTTATTACAAAAGTGGCAGTAATAATTTTAATTACTTTACTCCACAAAAGATATCAAAATTGCCCTAATTGTCTAGTGGCATTTAGGAATTATTGTAGGTAAAATGGGAGAAAAAGCATTTAGTAGGGTTTTCCCCCATTAATTATACTTGGGTCATTGTTTTAATAAAGTACCATGACACATTTTTCCTTGAGCCCAAATGTCATAGACCCCAAGTATACGACAGTTCTGGAGAATGCAGAAGAAGTTTCTCCACATAATTTTCGAAATGAACTACAAACGGTAACTCTAAGTACTATTTGCGGCTTACTATTTAAAGCCCAGGAAAAACAAAGAATAAAATCCTTTAATTTTGTCAAATGCGTACAATGTTTAAATTCAGCAGTGACTACAGTTCAAAAGACCAGATGTTCTTGTGTATTTATATAATTATTTTGCACAATAGTTTACCACTGGCAAAAAAAATTTTTTTTCAAAGTATATTGTTGTCTTTGGCATTTCTATGCTTGACAAAAAAATCTAGAGACTGCATTACAGTCAATTAATTCTAATTTTATTAAAGCCAAAAAGAGAAAACCAAATGAAGGGACAGTCGTATTAGTCTTAGACTGATTAAGTCCAAGAATAAGAAGCAACATTGATCTGAGAAAAAAAATCCTCAACTCTAATGCATTTAGGTTCACAGGGGAGAAGCTGAAGCAGTTTGACCCATTGTCAGTCTATTTTAAGATGAACATTTGTTAAATTCTAATGAAAAATGTTGCACTTAAACTCTGGCAAAGAGACAATTAGTACTTCCCCCAACCCTGCCAAGACTCAAAAAAAAAAAAAAAAAAAAAGAAAGAAAGGAAAAAATCCCCAGAATTTAAAAGTTAAGGAGAAAAAAAAAAAAACAAACTATGAGAAATAAACACTTTCAAAATCGTCTTCTGGAGGATGCTCTGTTGTGATAAAATTAGCTACTTCCCACGAAATTACCTAAAACTAAGGAGGTCCTGATTTATGCTGTGTATGGAGGCTCAGGTCGGAAATGAGACCGGTTCCCGTAATGAAGGACTTTTCTGACAGTAAATTTATTAATTTTTTTAAAAATAGGCTTTTTCCAATAAAAGCTACTCGCCAAAAGGAATTATTCTGGAATATAATAGAATGAGTGTTCTAGAATACAATGCAGTTAAAATAGGAGTGAGGCGGTTAAACTTGTATCTTTCTCACTCTTTGTTCACGTGGATGATCGGTGTGAAAAATGTTCTGGGAGGAGACCTATGTAAATGAATATCACATCATGTAGGGAGAGCAGAAATCTTTTCTCATTTAATATTATCCAGATTTAGTAACCTATTTTTTTTCGTAGACCAAAAATAAAAAAGAACGAAAAATTTACTTTTACTCAAGAGGCAAGAGAACCCAGGGGCTCAGAGCAGCTGTTCGCTTGCGAGACTGGAAATGGGTCTCTTGCGGCTCCTGGGGACACATAGTTGTGTCTGAAGGACCCGATGGGCAGGGGCACTGGGTCGAACCCTGGAGAAAGAGCTGCCTTTGGAAGAAGTTAGCCTTTGGGCCCTCAGACTGGTCCTCCAGACCAAACCCCTTTGTCAACACCGCCGTCCTGGGTTCAGATGGGCTCTTTCCCTTTGCCACTTGGGCTCCTAGGTGCTGATTTTCCCTACCGTCGATATGGCCCAATGGCTGTTGAAGTCGTGGGGCTCTGCCGAGGCTAGTGGGCTATGGGAATGGGCTCTCCTTCCTCATTGCTCTGTCCTACGTTGCTGGACACACGGGAGGCTCAGTACATAAATATACACACAGCAGAGAGACAGATGACATGGATAGCATCTTATCTGGAAAAATAATTCCTGTGCATACAATGAAAAGCAGTGCACTCCCTGAGCTAGGTCAAGGACAGATCCCTTGGAAAGCCACTGCAGTATTCCAGACCAGTAAGAACCACCTGGCCTTTTTCCCTGGCCTCCTGAGCCCTCGCACAGATGCCCCGAGGACAGTGTAAGCCCAAAAGCCCTTTGGTGAACCCGGACATTCCCCAGCTCACCCTTTGCTGGGTGAGTAACTGCTCCGAGACGCGCCTGTTCACACGAGCGCACTGTTCCGTTAGCAGTTTGCACTTGGTGGGAAAAGATGGCTAGGCAGGCAGCTCCGTCCTTGCCAAAATCTCAAATGTGTGACACTGCAAGAAAGACACCGTCAGGAGCAGTTGCTAATTTATTTTAAGTGCCCCCTGAGTTTTTAATTTATCTGGAAAAATAAATAGATAAATCCAAGGCGCTTCCTGCCAACCCGGCCCAGCCCCGGCTCTGCCAGTGGCGCCGGCGGTTTGCGGGTGACAGCGACTGCAGCCAGCAAGAGGTGTCGCGGAGCTGAGCCAAAGATGCGCGGGGCGAGCCATGACTATCCCTGGTTGCATTAGAATAGGATCTATCACATTTGTATAGGGCTGACCTTTCCTTTTCCTAAATTGGCTGCCGATCCACATGCTAATTTTTTTTTTCCCCTTCTTCAGATAGTCTGCAATTCCAAACAGTACCGCAGGCTTCTCCAAGCCCGGATTCCGCGGCAAGTCTGGAATGCAATCAGCCTAGTTTAGAAATTCATTATCCAAAGTGAGGAGCCCGGCGAATATTATAGTTTCATAAATATGCAGATTTTGTTTATTTAAACATTTTTTTATTACACTTTGTGTTTTCCTAAATTGGGTCATCATTTTAATATAATTGGAATCTGATGTGTGTCCTGTTTTCCTTAAAAGCCATCTGGTTCATTTTCAACGTTCAGAAACCAAATTATTTGCAGTAACGTTGGGCCTTGCTCATTGCTCCCTTTGAACCAACTCGTGTCTCTGGGGTGTTGGACCAAGGAAACCCAAGGCCATTTTGAGAGGGACGGCCTCTCCGTAAAGGGCTTCCAAGCCGGACCACTCAGATGAGAGCTCTGGTATGAAACTGTGGCGGACGAGAGCAAGCCCCAGTCACCTGAAGAATAAAAGTGAGCAGCGTCCACCGGGCACAGTCTCAGGTGGAGAGCAAATCACTAACACTTACCAGCACGGCTGAGAACATAAAATGTAGCTCCTACATTCTGTTCTCGCCAGATCACAAGCTCCCTGAGGGCAGGAGTCTTGTGCTCTCAAAACATCCTCTGTTCCACCTTTCCAAGGACTGAGTCCCGACAGATGCTGAAGATGTATTTGTGGATTGAGGGGGATCCCAGAACCCCAAATTACAATAAAGTAGTGTGGTCTATTAGTTACCCACTGCTGCATAACAAAGCTTTGGAGTACCAAAGCTTAGTGATTGCAACAACACACATTTATTATCCCAGAGCTCCTGCGGGACTAGGAATCCAGACATGGCTTGGCTGCGTCCCCCATGCACAGTCTCTACACAAGGAGTCAGGATGGGCGTGCCTGGGTGGCTCCATCGGTGAAGCGTCTGCCTTCGGCTCAGGTCATGGTTCCAGGGTCCTGGGATCAAGTCCCACATTGAGCTCCCTGCTCAGCGGGGAGTCTGCTGCTCCCTCGGCCCCTCCCCCTGCTCAAGTTCTCCCTCTCTCTTGCTCTCTCAAATAAATAAATAAAATCTTATAACAACAACAACGAAGGAACAAAAGACAAACGCAGTAGAGGCATCTGCCAGCTCCCTCAAGGCGTCTGTCATCTCCAGACTCAACCTGGGCAGGGTCTGCTTCCAAGCTCCTGAGTCTTTGCAGACTGTTACACGTAGGGTCGCCCTCCTTTGCTCACTTGGTGGGGCCTTTCCATAGGGCAGCTCACAACAGGGCAGCCGACTGCACAGGCACAAGCAAGAGGAGACCAAGGGACAGTGCAAGCAAATGGAAGTCACAGTCGTGTGCAACCGAATGTCATCTCACCCTTGGCTTTCCTTACCGGCAAGAAGAGAGTCCAGCCCACACTCTGGGCAGGGATCGCACAAGAACACGAGTCCCCGGGTGTGCGGCCGAAAGCTGCCGGTCTACCATACGTGTGTGTACATGGTAACGCTACAGGTCAGGCGTAAAGAACGAATCCAACAACACAGCTGAGCTTCCGCTCAAGACAAGAAATTAAAACGAAAGGACCAACCACTCAGACGACAGAACGGCGGTACCCCCTACTAAAGCTCATTGGTATCGCTCTCTTTTTCATTTGTTTAGCCATAGATGCAAGAGTAAAGTCAACATTTCTTCTAAAGACCACCAGGAAGAAAATCTTTGAAAGCTACACATATAATCCGTGTATCATTTCTTTGACCAACAAATGTTTATTAAAGCGATAAGCAGAGCAGAATTCCGAGTCAGTTTTGTGCCATTGGTTCTGGCCCAGGGCGACCCCGCTCTGCATGCCCACCGGTCACCTGCCTATGGACGAATAGGGCTGTAACAAATAAGGTTAACAACACAGCTCCGTTAAGGGGCAATTGTCAGAATGGTGTGAGCTGAGGGTGTTTTTCAAACCCGAGGTCACAACCCATCTGTGAACCTGAAGTCCGTTTAGTCAAGGCTCAGCACACTCTTCCCCGGGAAGGACCAGGCGGTATTCTGTTTGGGCTTCACAGGGATCGCAGCTTACTTTTGTAGTGCAGAAGCCGTCATAGGTAATGTGTAAATGAGAACGGCTGTGTTCCAAAAAAACCTTATTAACAAAAACAGGTGGCAGGTTGGATTTGGCCCAAGGGCCACAGTTTGCCAACCCCTGGCTCAGTGGATTACAACTAGCATAAAAAAAAAAAATTAAGTAGAATAGAAACATCAGTGTGCCTTGCACATAGGAAAGATGAGGATTTTTTTTTGAAATTTTGATTTCAGCCATGGTATAGAGGTAGATACAGCAATGGCTACCAGCATACTGGGTTGAAATGTGAGATGTATTTGTTTCTGTAGTTGGTAATTTAAAAAAGAAGAAGAAGGAGGAGGAGGAGGAGGAGGAAATAAGAAAGCCACTAAGTCAATGTACGTGGTGTCCTTTGTAGGGTCCCTGGCCCATATCACAGGTCGAATAAATGTGAGCTGCCTACAATTCCGTGTCCTCAGGGAGGGCACCATCTGAAAGAAACCAATGATCGTGAGGACACCGGCCCCCCAAGAGGCTAACTGTGAGCCAGTTACAGGGAAAGACATGGGAGGCTGGTTCACGTCTAGCACAGTTATAGGGAGTCCCCTGGAAGGATGGGGTTTTCCCGACTGAGAAAGAGATGAGCTTCAAACTAGGCTCAGATGATTGGTAAGGATACGGATTTTCTTCTAAAGATCTATTTATTTATTTTAGAGAGAGAGCGGCAGGGAGGGCAGAGGGAGAGAGAGAATCTCAAGCAGACTCCACACCCAGCACAGAGCCAGATGTGGGGCTCAATCTCATGACCCTGAGATCACGACCAGAGCAGAAACCTAGAGTCGGACAATCAACCGACTGAGCCACCCATGTGCCCCTGGAGGATATGGATTTTCCATCCTGAAAGTGCTGTCATAATTAGCTGGCCGTCATCAGTTCCATTCTTTCTGAGAACTGTGTTTATTAAAGCATTCATTCATTCACCAACAAATACGTATGGAGCAATTATCACGTGGCAAGCACTGTTCTCACACGAGTGATATGATAGCAACTGTGACAAGATCCCGACGCCGTGGAGTTCATATTCTAGGGACAAAGGCAGAAAATAAATGAACAAGTGCACCAATAGTACCAAGTATCGACATTAGCTGTCAGATAGGGTAAGAACAGAGAAGTGGAGGCCCAGAGGAGGGGACATTTGGGAGAGAAGCCACAAAGCCGGAGAATGAAGCTGTGACTTCCTGGGGGGGAGGATTCCAGGCAAGGAACAGCCAGTGCAAAGACGACAACCAGAAAGAGCAGGGCCCCTCCACCTAGTTCTGTGTGAAAATTCAAAGAAGGTGAGAAGAGCATTTGACTTCTGGTAACAGGCAGCCTTTCTCTGCACGGAGCTCTGTCTCCTTGGCCAGTGCAGCTGAGTTGCAAGTCAAGGATTTGTGCTCCTTGTCTGGTGCGCTGGTTAAGCCGTCTCCAGGAAGGGAAGAAATCTGATCAGAGAAAGAATCTTGCTTTTTCATCTGCATCTACTTTAGAACTGTAATTGGAAATGATTCCATAAAGAAACCTGGGAGCTCTGGCGGGGTACTTTAGACCAATACAGTCCCACACACAGAAGCGCGGTTGAGGATATCCTAGAAGCAGCTCTCAGTGGAGTCCTGTGAACATCGCAAAATTATGTGATTTTCTTTTTCTTTGTGCTTTTAGCAATGCTTTATGGAAGCTTTTTTTTTTCCTCCTCAAAATGAAATAAGTGTGTCTTTCTAATCAGCACCTATAACATACATGTTCACACTTTCTCCCTCATTCATTTCATTAGAATGTGAATATTATTTAACTGGAATGATGTATTTTAAGAATTTCACAGAGAAACTAAATTTGATTTGGAATCTCTCCTTCCTGGGAGATTGCCTTTCCCCAGCACCATGCTCAACCACATACACACACCCATGCACAAACATCACACAGGCACACACCAAGACCCGTGTTTACACGCCTAAGTATTCCAACAGGTGGGCCTGGTCATGATGCCTTTATTTGCCCCCATCTTGGTGCAGGTGAGAGTCACATAATTTTAACGTCCAAAAGGAAGCAAAGTATATGTCTGTCAATCAGCAAGCCATGAACCCAGGTTCTACCATGTGCCATGGAAGCCCTCCCTCTTTCAGGAAGTTCAAATCTAGCAAAGGAGTCCAGACTCAGAGGGCCTACTGGGCAGAATGTTCCCTGAGTTTCAGCAGTTGACACATCTCTCGGGAGCGGTGCCAGCACATGGGACACTCAGACAACAGTATACCAGGGTGTCAAAGTTTTCATCTCTTGTTTATTGAGCATTTACTATACTCACAGGAAGTTCAAGGTTTCAGGCACTTGCTATTCGTTCTCATTTAATCTGGCCATTGCCCTGGAGTAGGGTGCTCTCATCCTATCCCACAGATGGGAGGATGAGGACCTGAGGGTAAATTGTTTGACCACTCATCATCTCAGTCTTAATAAGTGTTCATACATGAAGGAGCTGATTTTGAATTCCAACTCCTAAAATTTCACTGAATGAAATGGCAAGTTGCTTACTTTCATTTATTCATCTATGAAGTGAGTATAACAAAAGTACCTTCCTGTGGGAGAGACTACTGGTTACGTACCTAGTACCCATCCTACTCTTCATCCTTACTAAGATTACCAGAGAGAGCAATGTGCTTACCTCTTGCAGACAGGGATGGCCAAAGAGATTTAGGTGGACATCATCAGATGGAGCTTCCAGAGGAAATTTTTAAAGGGAGCCAGCAGTCTATGAGGTTCACCCTCTTGCCTTTGTCCTAGTTTCTCTTTCTGCTGCCTGGAATATGGGCATGATAGCTGGAGACACAGCAGCCATCTTGCAACCATGAGATAACTTTGAAGATGGAGGCAAGAGCTAAGGATGGCGGAGCAGAAGGTTGGAAAGATTTTGGTCACTATTGCTGGAAATTGGAAAGATTCAATGTTGAGTCTCCTTAGCAGCTCTGTGGACCCCATGTAATATGAAAGAAAAATCGCATCTAAAAGTTTTTGAAACACTGTTATTTTAGGTTATTAACACAGCTGTCACAGTTCCTAACTGGTATAATAACTTATAGATTTATTGAGATAATGTAAAATAACATGCTGCTTTTTTTTTATTTTTATTTTTAGTATCTGGACTACACACTCCATAAATCTGAGATATAATTATTGTTGTTCCTTGGTGCTAATATATGTGTAAAGTCTATATTCAAAGAGCCTCAAAAAACCTCAAGAGAAAACCTCGGGTAATCATCTGCTCCACTTACCTGCATCCCCATTTCACAAATGAAACAGGTAAGATGCAGAAAAGTGGAGGGACCTGCCCCAGGACCCACGGCTGGAAAGCTTTTTGGTGAGAGGATGGGCATCAAGACCAGTTTTTTGTCCTCAGGGCAGTGACTTTCTCATCATGCAGTTTCATCTCCATTTCCCCCCCAAACCAATAAAGAAAAAGAAGAACTATGACCATTTGGGGCACTTTTAGCTCAACAGTGTTGAATGGCTTACTATTTTACGAGTCATAAACTTCACCATGGCCATCAACCATAACCTTTTCCTCTTTCAGTGTTTCAAGGAACCACAGAGGGGACTACAGAAGAGCTCATGTCAAGGGGGTCTGGGATGCTGGCTGCTGCACAGTTGTGGCTGTAGGTTATGAGGAGCATCAAAGCTTGACCTTGGGTGAGGAACAAATGGCTGGGCTCTACAGCTTGTAATTGACATCATGGTCTGACATGAGGCATGGAGTTGAAGTTGGAAGGCACAAGGGAAGATGGAGAGTGATTGCCCAGACATAGCCAAGAGGCTGGCTGTTGGAAGGGCAAAGGGAGGGGAAGGCTGAGGGAAGAACACTGGGAACATGCTGGCTTATCAAAAGGAGACAATGGACTTGTCTGTAGTGAAAATCCAAAAGCAGAAACTTACAACACCCTTTATATCAGTAGCTCCAAGCTTATCACTTAATTCAAACTTTTACACAAAGAAATATTCCCCTGTGAACTCCTAGTTTGTGCATGGCACATGTCATTTACAAAGTGTTTTATAAGCTCTCACTGAGGCAAGATAACAATATTGCTTCCATCTTGCAAATGACACACAAGTGACTGTCAGAGACCCTAAATGATTTGCTCCAGGTCTCCTGGCTAGTAAGGGAGCCAGGGGAGATGTAATCCTGGGTCTCCTAACTCATCGCTGAACATGGCCAGTACAGAGGATTTCCTCCAATAGTGGCTTGACACATGCCAACATCAAAGAAAGGACAGATGTTCTCAAAGTATGACAAGCTCTGGTATGGGACAAGGGACAGAATGGCAAGGTTGTATAAGGTCATCTGGGGAGAAGAATTGGAAGGGAGGCAAGGTTTGAGTTCAGGGTTATTGCCTTATTGTTTGGACTAAAATGTCCTGTGGGGAACTCTAAGAGAATGGTCAAAAATGGTCAAAATGACCTCTAAGAGAGGTCAAAATGTTCCTACACTGGCAATAAAACTATAGGGATAAGGCCTTCTCCTTTCTGTGCAGCCAGCGCAGGCCCAAATCAGCCCACCCCTGCCTGATTATCCCAGCACACAATGCTCCCATCCCTGAAGTGTAACTGCATGATGATACACACGGCATTTCTTTTTTTTTTTAATATTTTATTTATTTGACAGAGAGAAATCACAACTAGGCAGAGAGGCAGGCAGAGAGAGGAGGAAGCAGGCTCCCCACAGAGCAGAGAGCCTGATGTGGGGCTCGATCCCAGGACCCTGGGATCATGACCTGAGCCGAAGGCAGAGGCTTTAACCCACTGAGCCACCCAGGTGCCCCCACAAGGCATTTCTTAACTGGGGGCTGTCTCTTCTTTTTGGGGGGGGGGATGGACGGTCTCTTCTTGTGCAAATTAATACTGGGTCTATTGCCATTCCATAAAGGAAGTATATAAACTCGAGTCTGCCATATTGGAGTTCCAACTCTATCTCCCAACTTTGCAACTGAGAGCTTTCACAATGTTTAGTCCATAAAATGGAGATTTTTAAAGTTTATATATGGATTGTTTTGGTCATTACTTCAGAAAATAGAAAGTCGCTAACATGATACCTGATACGGAGCCAGCATTTGGAAGTTCCATTTTTTTGGACCACTCTCCCTGGATGTTTATGAGGAAAAATATCAATTCCAACTGAAGGGACTTGTTATTGAAGGAAACACTTAGAGGTATTTATTGCCAATTTTCAAGATCTGACAAGTTATCTGTAATTTAATTCATTCATTTATTCATCCTTCAAAACAAGCATGTTTTCCTTTAAGGATGTTAATCAAGTGTCTAAAAATGTTTATAGCATTTGGTTTGGTAATATCACTCCTTGGACTCAAGCCCACTGAACATTTCTAAGTACAAAAATACCTGAATAAAGTCCACTGAAGTATTATTTAGGGTGGTTGAAAACTGGACACAATCAAAATGGCAAAAGTTTAAGCCTACTATAATAACTTTGCACAATGAAATATTAGATTATCCATTACAAATTTCATGGAGAGAGTGTTTATAATGACATGGACAAACATGAAATTTATGTGTGTGTATGTACATACATACACATGTATAAATGATCACAAAACATAAAGAAAAAATTTAAGCACTTAATTATAAAATAATTAAGACGTGGTTAAAATAATTATGGTACAGACATAAGATAAAACACTGTATGTGGTATACAAGAATATTTAACACTCCAGGGATGCTGGGGTGGCTCAGTAGGTTGAGGACTGACTCCTGATTTCGGTTCAGATCCTCACTTGGGGGTCCTGGGATCGAGTCCTCCTGGGTCCCTGCTCAGCAGGAGGTCTGCTTGAGATTCTCTCTCTCTTCCCCTCTGTTCCCCCTCCCACCCCCACTCACTCTCTCTCTCTAAAATAAACCAAATCTTAAAGAAAAGAATATTTAATACACCGGAAGACTGTTAATGCTACATGAAGGAGAACTTGTGGGTTATAGAGCAGGACATACAATATAGCCCAAATATTTTTTAAAATAGCCTCATTTTACAAACCATAAGAGACTCTTAATCTCACAAAACAAACTGAGGGTTGCTGGGGGGAGGGGGGGTTGGGAGAGGGGGAGGGGGTTATGGACATTGGGGAGGGTATGTGCTATGGTGAGTGCTGTGAAGTGTGTAAACCTGGCGATTCACAGACCTGTACCCCTGGGGATAAAAATACATTATATGTTAATAAAAAAAATTTTTTTTAAAATAACCTCATTTATATGGAAGCACAGAACTAATAGATAAACCCCTAACCACCTGAAGGGGTGGCAAGTGAATGGTGGGATTAGAAGTGACATTTACTTATTTTGTGCTCTTCTAGGTTCAAGGTACAAATATTGTACCTTGGAATTGGGACAGAATCCTGGACTCAGGGCATCCCGTGCCCCCCACTAGTAATGACTCACAGGTAGGTGCGGGTGCTGTTCACCAGGCATTTCCTGTTCCTGGGGGCGGAAGGGGCAGGGGTGCAGGGGCGCAAGGGGCAGGGGTGCAGGGGCGCAGGGGCAGGGGTGCAGGGGCAGGGGTGCAGGGGCTGGGAGGAACCACGTGGCTAGTTCTGGCCAGTGAGCTGCCAGCAAGAGAGAAGCAGGTCATTTATGAAGCAGGCGCGCGGGACTGTCCCTGTTAGAGCCCAGACCTCCCTCTTTATTAGCAGATGGGGTTTAGCAAGTGCTGGAGGAATGTCGGTGCTGACCGGCACTTCCACGTCTTTTCTCTTTCATAAACTCAGCAAAGTGGGGAGCGGTTGGTAAAGAACTGGTGCGCCTCCGCCCTAATTATGGCATTCGCGTTCTGATCTCAGACAGACACGAGGCAGGGAAAACCAAAACGGGGGCTCGGAGCCATTTCTACTGCTTGAATTTTAATCACGAAGCATTAACATCCATTTATTAAATATAGATAGAGCCTTAATACCCCCATTGCCCGATTATGGCATGACCCTAAAAGGTAGGGCATAGAGGGTCGTGTCTATGCCACTGGTGAGACATGGGAGTCTGAACACAGATCCTTCAAGACAGTCAGCCGCAGCGTGTTCAGGTCAGGATTTGAACTCAGATCTGCCTGGCCCCACGTCCAACCCTGTCCCGGACCCATGGGGCTTTTGGTTTATCATCATGGCCTCTTACTGGGGTAGTCACGTCATTGTTAGGCCCATCAGCTAGACAGACGCTTTTGTATTTTCTCCAGATGAAATGACTTGCCACACAGTAGACATCACATCGCCCTGGAAACATGGAACCGCTCTTTCCTGAAATTAACACACAAAAAAAGCCATTTTGCTTTCATTATCATCCCTATCCCTTCCCCAAACACGCTGTATCGTAATGTTTCTGTGCACCCTCCCAGGTTCCCCATGTGATTCAGTGAGGTGTTAAAGAGACAGAGAGAGACCAACAGAGAGAAATCGGGTGGGAGAGGGTTAAACATTTTATTATTCTTACTGCATTTGTAGTAAATTGTGTAATAGTTTTCATGTCTTAATTACTTAAATTTTATATTGAGCTATAGTGATATTATCTCTCTTTTTGTCTCTACACAATTGTATTTTATAATGGCTTTTATTAGAACCTACATGAATGGAATTTAAAATGAACACATCATTTCTGCTACTTGGGCCGTATAGAAAAGAGAGCACTTCTCCGATATTTGGCATGAAAAGTACTTTCCTTTGTATTTTATGACACATAGCAAGTTATATTAGGTGGGGACATATTTTGAACAGAATGGTAACTAAGGGAGACTACAGAACCTCTTTTTTCTGCTTTTAGTAACTTCCTCAGTGAAGAGGGGTTTGGGGCATTCAGTATATCAAGAAATACACCCCCACAAAAGAGTCACCTAATTATAGTAAAATGCAAATGACATATATATATATATTTTAAAACTGGGGTTTTCTTTTAGAAAAATTGGACGTGGTCTACATGTTAGAGAATTGTTGGAAAATCGGGTGTTAAATTGCAATATCGAATTTCATCTGTTAATATAGTAGCTACATTTATTTTTTTAATCCAATAGTTAATATTATGTGTAGCAAATTACACAAATTGTGTCCCACTCTGGCTTCTTTTAAAAGACTGTGATCTCTCCAACATAGAGGTTGCAAACTGAACCAATCACTCACATTCGAAGAAATGTAGCAAGGGCTTCACTAGAGAGCTGAAAATGGGTTTTGTTTATTTTTTCCACCTCTCCCCATTTTTTTTTATAAATCCAAGTGTAGAGGAATCTGTAAATCAAAAAGTCTCTTGCACATAGAAGCTCAAATACAAAGGGGAAGAAACTCAACAAAGGATTCAGTGGGTACTTGAGAGAGATGGAAATAGAAATAAATGTGAAGAAATATTATAGATGCATATTTAATATTGTTGTGTTTATTGCTTCATTTATAAAAGTCAACCAGCTAGAAACTGTGAATTCATAAGCTCCTTGCAGGATAGAAGTTAGAAATGGTGTAAGCTGTACCTCCACTCTTACTATTCCCAAGGCAATTAATTTAGAAAATCATTGCTTCGTTATAATGAATGCAGTTCTTCAGGCTGGGAGGAAAAAAAAAATGTGAAAGCAATAGGCATTTGTTCTTGGCCTGTGTCTGTTCCTGCCTTTCCAGTTACTATGCTCCCCCCAATAAATCTTCCTCCAGGACCAGCACACATTACCCCCTCTGTGAAGCCCCTTGGGCTTCCTTGAAACATTTGCTCACTCCCTACTTTGGCTCTCCCTGTACTTTGAATCTCAAGACAGGCTAGCTGTAGATCCATTACAGGCGCCCTGCCCTTCCCACTAAGTGGGAAGTCCTTTCCGGGGATGGACGTCGTCTGAATAGGTTTCAATCCTAACTCCTCGTCCTACCTCCTCTCTCACGCTGGTTACTTAAAAACCATGCCGGTAGTGTGCAGCTGAATGATGCCAACACCATGATCCCCTGCTTGGTGCAGGGCCGGGTTTTGCAACCCCACCTAAAGCAGTTAACATACTACCTCTGGCTTTGAGAAAGTTGAAACTCTATCGATTAAATAAGTCATAGAATAATTAGATATAAGGTGATAAAGTGCAAATTTGGGGTGACAGATTAGACTTTTTAATAATCTTTAGAGGAGAAGCTCAAGGGATTGGACTCAGGGAGGGAGGATGGGGGGGCAGTGTTCCAAGATGAGAATATTACCCTGTAGGGCCTGGCCCAGCATATCTTTCTGAAGAAGGTTGCACTATCTCATATGACATTCAGCCGGTCACCACGTTTTACATAAAACCGTATTTCACGTGGAAGGTAGGATGGAGGGAGGGAGGGAAAGAGAGAGGAAGGGAGGAAGAAGCTGGGAAGGAAGACAGGAAGGAGAGAAGGGAGGGAGTGGGGAGGGAGAAAGGGGAAAAATACAAAAGTATCAGACTCTCAGACTCTTGCCTTCTTTACACGTATCTTCCCATGATTTTCCAATTACCAACTCCAGGCCATTTCCAGATGCTGATTCTTTTTAAGCTGCCATGCAGCATCCCTCCCTTTACGGGAATAGACCCTCTCTCCAAATCATTGCCAGCTCAGGTCTTCCTCTGTCTGTCCTGCCCAGTCCCACACTTCCTTCCCCACTCTCCATAAATCGCGGATGCCTGCTCCGAGGTCTGGTTCCTCTCACTCACACCCCCACCCTGCCGCAACTCCCCACCAAATCAGTCCACTTTTATTTCTCTCTTCTTTCTATTAACATGTCCACACTGTTACGAAACATAAAGGGCTTCTTGAGGAACTAATTTCACCACATTTGTTTGGGTGTTATATGGATGTTCAGAATGGAGATCAAGAGGCACAAAAATAGATTTTGTTGATTTATGAGACCTGGCTGTTTTCAATTCCCCATCAGTATGGGCAGGCATGATGCAGTCAAGAAATGAAGCATCTGCTTCTCCCACGTTTCATTTGTGAACTTTAGCACCAGATGTAAATCATTCATAAAATCCCAAAGTGTTGGAAGGTATCCGTCCCTCGTTTTCACAAACATATACTCCACATACTGTAACCAATGCTCTCTCGCATTTGTTACAAATGGTAGGAGCAGAATTTTAATGATGACCAGAAATAAATTTTCAGCAGCAGGAAAAAAAAAAAAGAAAGAAAGGAAAACAAACCCAGGTAGTTCTGGAAAACCTAACATGTACTCATTGCTTGTCAGAGTTCCAGAAACAAAGGTGTTCCATTAGGTTATCACAATGCAACATCTCCACTCATAAGACTTTAAGGGAGACAAGATATATTGGCTGGGTGCTGTTCCTTTTTATTCTTTTTGGGGGTGTCAGACGTGTGTTAATAAAGCATCTCTCCAAGGCGACTGGAAAGGGCATTTGTTTCTGGTTGACACAACCAACTGTCTCCTTGTCCATAGCTTCTACATGGCCATGACTCCGTTCAGACATTGAGTTACATTTATTGAAGATCTGCATAAGATACAGTTCCTCCTTTCAAGACAGTCGTAGTCTTGCATGAGGCAGAGGGACCGAGGGAAGACATGTACATCAACAATGACACTGGAGGGCTGTGGTGGACTTCTCCCAGGTAGCCTGTCCCGTGTTCCAGAAACAGCAAATCTGTTTCCTTTGGAAGCTCTGGATGGGAAAGTCCATTGAGAAGCTCTGCCATCTTCTGGCCAAGAAAAGGGGAAGTGACCGAAGCAAGCTCAAATAATCTATGGAGGAAAGTGAGGGCAAGAAAGACAATGCTCACTACTGATGTATCCCAACAGTGCTGGTTCCGGCTCCTGTGCCCTTGGGGTGCTCCCACGCCCTGTCTTTTCAAACCCCAGGAGTTCAGCCTTTGCTCTCTGGCTTTAGACTGTGCCATGCCCTTAAAATCAATCCCTTTCCACAAAAATCATCGAGAGTCGCTTTCAGTCATTTGCCCTGAAATTACTCTTATGGATCTCTCTGGAAAATATTGTGATGATTGAGAATGTACAGAATTCGAAGTGAGCACAGAGAATCAGTGGCCTGGACATGGTAGGAAGCTATCAGAGAAAACTTCATGGAGGAGGAGGTGTTCAGAAGATCATTAGAGGAAGAACAGGAGCATAAGCAATGGACTTCAAGCCCCTTTTGCAAAATAAAGACCAAAGTTGCGAGTCTAAGGGCTCCAATTGTAATGTTCAGAGGGATACAAATCCACCAGTCAATGTCTACTGAATACACTCTTTGTAAGAGGCTTTTATAAAATACATATTCTTTCCTTCCATCCTCCCAACTCTGCAGAGCATCACACAACGAGAGGCTCCCAAGTCCCAGCTCCTGGGACTCTGCCAGCTGCCTCCCTTGCTCTCTTTTCAGCAGGAAACCTCTTTTTGATTCTTCAGAAAAAGAAATTCTATAATTCCCCAAATTCTTCTATAATAATGATGGGGGGTGAGCGGAGATTCCTGGGTGGCTCATCCTTGATATTCTCCCTCTTACAGAGAACGGAATAAATGGCACGTATATGTGAAGAATTTAGGATCTCTGCAATAACATTTCCTTCTTGCTTTTAGGTCAGCTACAAGGAGAGGACCCAGGGGATCCTGTGCTTAACAGTTGAATTGAAATTTTAATGAGAAATACTTATTTTATCTCTCTGAGAATTCATCCATTCATTCATTCGTGCATCCATTTGCTCATTTATCAATCAACTCATTCATTCTTGGTTATCCTTTTTAAAGATTCATCATAGGGGAGTAATGTTATAGAAACCTAATGAAAAGCACACTCAATGTTCTCTCTGAAATTCCAAAAAGGTGATATTCTAAGAGAAGATACCCAGGTCTGGGCGTCCTGAGATCTGGATTCAGGTCCCAATGCTGCAACTCACTAGCTATGAGAACTACTCCCTATGGCCCTCCCTTCTTTAAAAAGGAATATGTAATCTCTGCTCTGTCTGGACCAGAAGGCTGTCAGAAAGACTGAAGGAATTCATGGGCCCACCAGATCTTTGCTTTTTTTTTTTTTATTGTGTTATGTTAGTCACCATAAAATACATCGTTAGTTTTTGATGCAGTTTTCCAAGATTTACTGTTTTATGTACAATACCCAGTGTTCCATGTAATACACGCCCTCCTTAATACCCACCACCAGGTCCACCCATCCCCACATCCTCCTCCCTTCCAAAACCCTCACCTTGTTTCTCAGAGTCCACAGTCTCTCATGCTTCATCTTCCTCTCCGATTTCCCCCAATTCACTTTTCCTTTCCTTCTCCAGACCAATGGATAAAGAAGATGTGGTCCAAATGTACAATGGAGTATTACTCAGCCATCAGAAAGGATGAATACCGAACTTTTGCATCAACATGGACAGGATTGGAGGAGACTACACTCAGTGAAATAAGTCAAGCAGAGAGAGTCAGTTATTCTATGGTTTCACTTACTTGTGGGGCATAAGGAATAACATGGAGGGCATTAGGAAAAGGAAAGGAAAAGCCCTTTGCTTTCTAACACAAACTCCCAGGTACATGAGTCTATTGTCTCTGTCCTAGCCTCCAGCTGTTAAGGAGAGGTGTGAGCTTAAAAGTCATTTCCACTGTCCGCATCCCTTTTCCCTCCTCCTGGTTGTGGAGGTGGGTTTGGAATATCGCCAATATGCTTTCCAGCTCAAAACACTTGTGAATATGTAAAGTGACTTTTCACTGTGTATTTCCACAGGTGTGATGCAGGACATGGGGCCACCTGGCTAGATCATGTCATCTTTCTCAGACTGGTGTTCCCCTCACCCACTGCACCTCTGCCCCACCTGAAATTTCTATGGGACACGCAGGCAGAGAAGCAACAGACCCACCTGTTTTAATGGGCCTTTCACCTTGTGGTTGCCCATGTCAGGCTAAAGAGATGATGGCCCTTGACTGAGGGCTCATGATGCCCAGATACTGAATTTGTGCCCGCCCCAAGAAACGCTCAATTAATCCTCCTGTCCCATAGAATTCTTCCTGCAAAATAGAACTCAGTGTATGACTTTCCTAAAACCCTTGATGCCTTGCTTGCCTTTGTGTTCTTCCCCAAGACAGCCAGGACCATTCCCATCAGTCTCCATATCTCACTCACTCTCTGTTTTAAAATATTAGTAATAGCAACTAACCCCTTAGGAGATCTTACTCTGTGTCTGCCACTCTGCTGGGAGCGTGTGCCTTATCTCAGGGAATTCCCTCAAGAACATTAGAACCAAGCTCCTGGTACAACTCATCTATAATTTAGGTCTCAGAGACGTGAGGTGACTGGCTTAGGATTACCTGGTTGGTTGGTGGTAGAGCCTGGTGGAACGGAGCCAGGTCTAGAGTCTAATTCTTAACCATGCGGCCTGCTGCCACTCTTGAAAATATGTTCTCCAATTTTCCCCTCGTTGACTGTTTCTATCCTCTCCTTCTCTTTCTGCACCCACATGCACACACATGTGTGTGTCCATAGACTCGTGGGCAGATAAGAAAATGCAAGGGGATGCCACTTGATCTATCTTGAAATCCAATGAAGTCACTTGTCCTCTCTTGGCCTTAACGCTCAATGTCAATGTCTTTACAAGAAGGTCGCTGTATCTCCCTGAGACCTGAATTTTTAGCTTGTTTGTCAAGTTGAGAAAGTTTGCTCCAGACGTCTGTATTGTAACTTCTATTGCTACGTTCTGGTTTCTTCCTTAGAAGGTGCTGTACTTTTTCCCTATTATTGTTACCTACCTTGAACTTCACATTGGTTTCCTTTTTTGATTTGCTCCTTCTTTCTAGGAGTCTGGCTTTGTCTTCCACATCACTAATTCAAATTTCTTTATGACAGTTTTCCATTTTCTACCCTAAAATTGGTGTAGACTTTATGATCAAACCTCATGTGTCTCCCCTTACATTGTTTGCTTGCTTTATCTCTGTATTTTTGCATCTCTGCCATCTTGTCAGCCAGCTTCCATTTCCCCTTGAGACTTTTTGCTCCTTTTCTAGAGCCCTTGTTTTCCTTAGGCTATGGAGAAGTTTTAACAATTTTCAAGATAGGGGGCGCCTGGGTGGCTCAGTGGTTTAAGCCTCTGCCTTCGGCTCAGGTCATGATCTCAGGGTCCTGGGATCGAGCCCCGCATCGGGCTCTCTGCTCAGTGGGGAGCCTGCTTCCTCCTCTCTCTCTGCCTGCCTCTCTGTCTGCTTGTGATCTCTGTCTGTCAAATAAATAAATAAAGTCTTTAAAAAAAAAAAGATTTTAAAAAAACAATTTTCAAGATAGGAAAGAAGAAAGAAAATTGTCCTGGTTACCCTAAACCACAACAGAGGACCATCTCTACTATCTTTTGCACAGACGCAGAAGCTCCTTGGGGGGGTTGGGGGGGTGCACACGTGTGCACGTGCATGTGTTGCAACTGGGAGAGATGGAGAAGCCATGACTTCCCAAAGGAGAGGAAACGGCATGTCTGGGTAGCTGAATTAGCTTTCCAGGTGGCTGCTTCCACCTCCATCACGGCCCACGCCCCTCAGCGCCCACACTGTCTTCCTCCAGGATGATCCGGCTCTGGATTGAGTCGCTTTGCAGAAAGGGTGGGGACGCTCAGCAGCGGGGACTTCACAGGAAGCTTGGCAGGCTGCCGCCCGAGCCACAGTACACGGAGTTAAGATGTCAGGGTTTGGGAACTAAAAATAAGAAGTGAATACGTAATGGGCAGATGCACGGGGGCCGATGGTCCCAGGAATGTTGTTCTGTAACCCACCAGAACCTGCCAGAGGAAATGGGGTGCCCCCGCCCAGTGCCAATCACCCAACAAGGCCCTGAGGCAAGCGCAGAGCACACTTTTCCACATTCGAGTCTTCCTTGTGCTTCCTTTGGGAGGCTGGAGGAAAACAGGCAGATTCTCCTTAGGAAGCTCCAGTCCACCCAGTGAAGGAGTCTAAGGGTCCCCCTCGTTCTGGGGTCCACACATAGCTCAGAGCTCTGCCACCCGCTCTGGGGATGACTCAGAGAACGTTCTTCCTGTTTTAGCTGAAGCTGTGTGTAATCCAGGGTGACTAGTTTCTCCTCGTGATGAATCACACAATCAACCCCAGGAGACTTGGTCTTCAGAAAAGCATGATTTAGAAGGAGATTATCCATGTGGCAGGTGCCGGGGCTGAAGGGTTGCCCTTCAGCCCCGCTGCAACTATTCCTTTTCTAAAACCCCTCAGCCCGTGTCAAAGTTCCTCTGAGTTGTTTGAGGAAATGCTCCTGGTTCTCGTGTCCATGGCCCACAGGGGCAGGGCGTGTTGGGGAGCCTGCAGGAAGAAGACAGGAAGGGAGCCTGAACTTCTTAGGTGGTGACCATTTGTCCCTGCTGCTTATAATTTGCAAAGATGTGGACTTCACAAGTAGAGCTCGGCTTTGGTGTAATCAGAATCCTGGAGGGGATACTGCAGCTGCCTTTGTAGATCCCAGGGTGGTCAAGGTCAGGACCTGGGGACAAGCTAGTTCAAACCCATCCTTTCCAGCTGGTGAAAACCTGACCCTCAAGCTCCATGAAGTGCCCCACCTCCAGGGTCCCTCCTTAACCCTTGTCAGTCCACCTGTCTTGTGTCATCGTGATCCACACAATAATGCCCCTCAAAGTTATGCCCATCCTAATCCTCAAAACCCATGGCCATATCACCTCATATGGCAAAGGGACTCTGCAGATGTGACAACGTCAAGATCTTGAGATAGAGAGGTGATTCTGGACTACCCAGATGGGCCTGATGGTATACAGTGGTCCTGTAAGCGTGGGGCAGGAGGGTGGCAGAAAGGATGTGACAGTGCAGGCAGACGCTGCCACGATGGTGGCCCACAAGCCAAGGAATGCAGGTGCCTCCCAAAGCAGATAAAGACAAGGAAACAGATTGTCCCCAGGAGTCTCCAGAAGGGAACACAGCCCTGTCCACCCACTTTGGACTTGAGACTGCCAGTACAGTGAAATAATAAATCCCTGTGGTTTTAAGCCGCTTGGTTTGGGTTGATTTGTTATAGCAGCCACCAGAAGCTCATACACTCCATTTCTCTTTCCCATTAGTCTCTTACTTAAGGCCGAGAGCACAGTCAACAGCAAGAGCTGTTCCTCATCCATCCCTGTGACCTAGCACCAGGCTTGACCTGTAGTAGGTGTTCAGGTCACATGCCTGAGATCACACAGAGCCCTCAGAGAAGAGATGGCTGGTCCTGAACCAAGGAGGAGCAAAAGTTGAGCTGAGCCTGATACCTGATCTCCCCTATCCTCTTTCTCCTGCACACCCCACCTGATGGCATGTGCCCTGCATCTTCAGGACACACCCCAGCCTCTCCATTGAGCAACCAGGCCCGTGGCAGGAAAAGGAGCCAAGAACAGAAACAACTCCCAACCCAGTACTACCTCTTGCTCATGATGCTGGCTGCAGTTCATTGAATGCTCTGTGTATGCCAGGCACCAAGGTAAGCCCTTTGTCTGACTTAGCGTAAGCCTCACAACCACCACGTGGGGCAGGTCTGTTATGATCCCAATTTTTTTTAATATGGGAACTGAGACTCAGAGGGAGAAAATAAGCCCAAGAAAATAAAACATGCCAGGTCTCTCAGACCCCCAAGTCTTGGCTGTTAACCTCTGTGCTGTGCTCATCCTCTTTGAAACTCTCTTCCTCAACCCTGTCACATGCAGAGCAATGCCCATGTCAGAAAGTGTGGAGAACACCCTCATTCATCCACTCATTCATTCTTTCAAGAACTTTTATTGAGTATCAGTTTGGGTCCAGAAGCCATTCTAGGCACCAGGAATGCAGTGGTGAACAGACTGAGTCTCTGCCCTGAGAGATGGGAGAAAAGATATCACATACAAATAAATCAATGTGCAACATAAAATAACATTGGGTGAAGGTCGAGAAGGACATTTTCAAGTAAATGAAACAGTGTTTAGAGAAAAGAGCATAGTGCCCAGCAGATAGTAGGTGTCTGAAAAATGTTTGTTGCATGTCTGTATGGCAATAAGGGCACCAGATTAATTCCCTCACCCAGAAACATCCACTGTCCCCAAGTGCCATGCTGGATGGGCTGGGGACAGGGCAGGGGAGGCACCCAAGGGGACCCTTGTCCAGAGAAGTGGACGCTGAGGCAGCATTGTTGGTCTCCTGAGAATCAGCCCCCACCACAGTTAACTTGAGGTCAGCACCAACGAGGAAGGAGCCGCCAGTAGTCACCATGCCCAGCATTGGAGCAATGGCCTCCAGACTCTTCTCTCTGCCTCTGCCTCTCTCTCATCCACCACTCTGTCCCAGGTTCCTAACCCTCAACACAGACCAAGTTCATTCCCTCCATTGTCCAAGGGGAAGCCTCACACTCTCCAGACCAACATGCAGGAACAGGGAAGC
Organism: Meles meles; assembly: GCF_922984935.1. NCBI lineage: Eukaryota > Metazoa > Chordata > Mammalia > Carnivora > Mustelidae > Meles > Meles meles. The sequence goes on along the minus strand of NC_060071.1, from coordinate 143,945,855 downwards.
ACATCAGGTATGGAGGGCATTGGGGAGGTGAGAATGGGGGAAACAAACTTCTTTCCCACAAGAAATCAATAGTTTTACTTCCAAAATTCCCGGGGTTTTTTGATGTTAGTAATGGAAGACATCATCAACCGGGACAACAATTTGCCCTATCTGAGGCGATAACACTCCCAAGCTTGCCACACAGGTACCAACATGTGGTCGACCGCAGTGGTAGCAACAGGGATGAGCACGACATGGAATGCAACCCCTCACCTGCAGTGTTTTGAATACTTTCCAAGTAGTGAGATAAATGCTTCTCTAACCTAATCATACCCATTTGCAAGATGGGGAAACAGAGGCTCCAAGGACTGAGCTAGTTTTCTCAGGGTCTCGCAGCTGGCAGGTGGCACCCATGGCAGGTGTCTCAGGGGGACGCCCTCCTACCTGTCAAACAGAGGCTGCACACAGGTGAGCAGGGCTGCGCAAAGCAATGCTGAGGGAACCAACAAACTTCATGTGCATGCTCCTGGCAGTCCTGGGTGTTGGGACCAAGGCCAAAGGTGGGGAGCATCCTACAGGGATGGAGGGTCCCTGCTCCGGGGCCTGCATGAGGCGAGCAAGGGCTGCACATGCCCCTATTGACTTTGCTTAATGCTGCACCCATTCATTTTTTATTCAGAGCCCTGTATGTGTTTGAAAATATTCCTCTTCATTATTCATATTGTGCCACAAGAATGATATATTTGAAGAAATCATCATGAATAAAGTGGCCAATTTAGCAGGGAGATTTACTAGGAAAATACTCAGTAAAAAATAGTCAGCCACCACATTTTCTGAAAGAGAAAAAAAATGCTGTTTGGGCCTTAATAGTTATAGAACAACGCTCATAGCTGCGGGAGCCTATTCAATAATGTTTCCTTTGACAATCCTCGGACAAAGAAGAAAAATTTATTTTTAATAATGATAAAAGAGGAAATAAAGTGGCTTCGATTCTAATTAAACCTAGTTGCAGAAAAAGAAAGCATTCTCTTTTCCCCTATCGCTCTGAAATAGTTTCAGGGGAGGGCAAACACGTGTGTACATTAAAAATAGAATTGCTAATAATTCTACAAGTAAGTGTTCTGGGTTTGCGAGGCCAGATGGCAGGGCGGTGAGAGCGAGAGTCAGAAGCCCTTCTTGGCTCATTGCTCACTGGTTTTGCAGTCCTGGGGGTGGGAGTGGGAAGCGAGGTAGCATGTCTGCACCCCCGTTTCCTCACCCCTGCAACAGGGTTATTATTATACCCAGCAGAGATGGCCGCTGCCGTCCAAGGTTCATGTGCCCCTTCCATCAGGCACCATTGTCCCTTTGTCACCGTCATTAACATTGCATCAGTAAACCACCTCACCAAAAACAAAGGGAAGCATTTGCCTAATGCTGTGGTGTAAATACTCCCACTCTGGCCAATTTCCAACCCCAGATATGATGTCACTCACCCAACGTGGAGTTGGGAAGGGATGTGTTGGGAAGAGGCTGGGCTGCGTCCTCCACATTCATGTCCATGTTCACGTTCACCTTCTCGCTCACCTCACCTCTCCTCCTGCTGGAGGTGGATCATCTGGCCTCGGTGAGCCTGCAAGGGAGAAGAAACCTGAGTCCCCAAAACACAATATGGAGGAGGCTGTCCTGGACAGAAACACCCACCTTGAACTGTGACATGATTTGAAAATATCTTCTTGAGGATTTTTTTATGATTCCAGCATCTACTATTAATTCTAACTAATGAACTGGCTTTTGAGGATGATGATCCTGATCTCAGAGAATTCTGTGGAAAGCACTTAGCTGCATGCCAGGCACATGGGAACACCAAATGTCCTCTCTATTACCAGCAAGGCATCAGAGAGAGCATAATTAGTCACTTATTATTATACAGACAGAAGCCATCCTCTTTTCTCAAATATAAATATGCTGCTGGTGGCAGAAATCTACTAATTAATTAAGCATATTTATTGAACATCTACTACTTGCAAAGATGAGGAAGTCATCTTTTCCTTCCGCAAGGCACATAAATTCCAGTGGAGAGAGAGCCCATGGAGAGAGAGCCCATGTCCATCCATGGCCATGTGAGATCAGACAGGTGGGGACTCCAATGATGACAGTAATTCACAGTAACCACTTGGTAGCTTCTAAGCACGGAGAAGTCACTGACACTTACATAAGCAGGGCAGGTTTTGTGGTTATCCCCATGACACAGATAAGGAAACTGAGTCTCCATAATGTCAGAACAGGGATTTGAACCCCAGCAGTGAGAATCTAGAGCCCGAGATCTGAGGCACTGCCTGGTGTCACTCCCCAAACAAGGCACTAAGGACAGCACAGGGGTTACCAAGAGATGAGGTGTCTTTGAGATGAACCCTAAGGGAGAGGTGGGACAGGCCATGTGAGCTGGAGGGCCAGCGTGGTCTAGGCCATGGGAATTTGGAAAGGAAGTGGGCTCCTGAATGTGGAGGGCCCCAGATGTCTGGTTACAGAGTTTGGACTTGACTCCAAAAATCAAGGAACTTGAAAATAAATTCAAGACAACCAGACAGGGCTTGGATTATTCAGCTTCCCTGCAAACGACTCCCAGGCTTTAACTCCAAGTCGGAGCGATTTCTCTGATTAGCTCAGATTCCATACACTTAGCAGTTTCTCTCCAGGACTCAGATTTATTTAAGTTCACCATTAAAATGCAAGCTGGAATCTGCTTTAACATCTCCATAGCAATGAATGTCCTTAAAACCAGTGCCAATTTTAATGATTAAATTATCTTTATTTTATTTTCGGTCCTTATATCTCCACATTTCCCCCACACTTTATTATACTTTGACTAATTCAATTGTACGTTGCCAACACCAGTGAGGTGAGACCCTCCCCAAAGAGATATATTCCAGCTGTGAAATATACATAGTTAGGACATTTCTAAACACCGTAATTTTAGTGGTGGTTATGGGGCTTCTTATCACAATAGTTTTAAATCACAATTTATAATCGGGAATTATACAGAAAAACTCTTCAGCCCAAGGAAGTTCTATGTTTACAATGTGATTGCAGGGAGTGGTAAATAAATGCCATTTCGAAGAAATGCTTTTTTCCCCAGTGTTTTGCAAAATATTTAAGAGGAATTAATGCTGTTTTGATTGTGGTTGTGGATGGGGGCAAGCTCAGGGGCTACAGATCACTGAGTGAGCTAATGCTATCATTAACATAATGTGGATTGCAAAACAACAGCCACAGATGGGCCTGTGCCAGGTTATCAATTGATAAAAGCTTTCCCAACCCTCAGAGGGTTTTGACCCACACCCAAGTTCAGATGCCTGTCTCCATGGAATCACACAGTCGGAAGCTCAAACATTTGGAAGATATTTTTAAATCTTACTTTATTCACCTGCTGAAACCTTTCTGATCTGAACATGCCAACTCCCATTCATTCCTTTGGGTAATGGCATAGATATCACCTCCTCCAGGAAGCCTTCCATACCACTGGGACACAACTGTCTGCTCTGGGTTCCCAGCATTCTTTCCAACCATAACACTCTCTCTGGGAATATCCTAGAGTGTCTATTTTTCACAGTGGGTCGTAGCTATCCACTGAGCTAGCCATCTTTCTCTCCCACCTCTGGACCAGGCCTCCCTGGGGGGTCTGTATTGAGCTCAATAAGCGCTGGATGGGTGATGCTCCTCCTCAGATGGCTCTTGAGGGTTCTTGAAGTTCTTGAGGGTCCCAGGTCCAGTGGAACTCCAGGCAAGTTGGTCAGGGAAGGGAAGGTTTTGGAGCCCAACCAGATCCCTTGTTACTAAGCCACAAGTAATTTCAATGTCCCCTTCATTCTCCCCACAGGCCCCAAGGGAGTCAGCTGCCCTGATGAGGGGCCAGCTCCACTGGAGGTTTCTGATTTGCTAGTTTGAAGGGCAATTCCCTGGGATGAGCTGACCAGTTGAATCCAAGCTGGAGCTTTGCACCACCATCTTCCCCAAGGGTAGGGAGAGAAGACATAGAAAGGATGAAGATACCCATACAAAGGTCTATACAACTCCTTCCTCTCCAAGGAGGCTTCTCCTAAGCCAGGCATAAGATGGGGGCTATGTTTTGCCATTGGAAGGAAAGGATAAGGACCTTTTCCTAAAATAAACAAGTTTCCCTGGGAGAAGAAATAACACTTTTCCTTAAACTAACTCTCTCATTCAATTGTTTACCTCATGATCATTTACTAGTTTACTACACATCCTTGGGAAAAAGTGAGAGAATCTGGTATAATGGACACCCTAGCCTATAGAGTCAAGGGAAAGAGAAAAGCTTAAAAACAGAGCCAATCTTGACAGAGTTTGTTATATTCCAGGGACTGTACTGGCACGACTTTATCTACTTTTCCTGTGAGGGGGATACTTCTCTTATCCCACTTCTCTGAAGAGAAAACTAAAGCACAGGGCCACTGAGTACCTTGCCCAAAGTCATGACTACTAAGTGGCAGCTCTGGGATTCAAGCCCAACAAGCCGGGCTCTTATCTACTCCTCTAGGTAAAACTGTCATCCGTTACAATATGATGGGTTCACTATTCCAGGAGGGTGTATATAAACATGGATTCTGCAGGAGTACTAAAAAAGAGAGAGAGAGAGAGAGAGAGAGAGAGAGAGAGAGATCAAATATGTAAGTGTGGGGAGATCAAGAAAAATTTCTCATAAAGACAAGTCATTGTGTTGGGCTTTTGAAGGATGAATAGGAGTTGGCCTGGGCAAGCCATGAAGAAAAGCGGATTCCGTGTTTGAAGACTAGAGAGAAGTCTGATATGACTGACATGTGGGGGGGTGGAAGGAGAAAACAAAAGAGGGGTAGAGAGTTAGTCTGTAGCCCAACTGAAATGGACCTTGTATAGAATGTATAGAGTGATAAGAAACCAGTTATTCTACCAAAATTAACAAGAAATGATAACAACCTGTTTTGGGTTTTTTACCTTATTTCCTTTCCTTCCCCACCCACCTCTTTTAAGCATTCAAGAATTCTGGAAAGCTGCAGGGATGTGGCAGGTCCATTCAGTGGAATGGGTGAGGAGGCAGAAGGCATAGCATTGCATCACAGAGCCTACAGGCTGGATGGGGAGACCTGAAAGGACAGAGGCCCAGCTGCACAGTCAGGGCAGGGAGGGGGCAAAATCATCTCAGATACAAAGATTTAGTCTCCCCATTGTTGATAATCAGATAACCCCAGAAGCTCAGATAACCTAGAACCTAGATTATGAATCCTGAAATAGCACAGACTGTTATTCTTCCACAAAGTTATTTTTAAAATATACTCATCGGATGTATTTATACCCTGCATCTTTCATTAAAAAAAAAAGAATTTGAGACATCTTACACAGCCAACATGAAATAAGATTAATAAAACAGGAATAGAAATTTTAAAATGTGGCTTTAACAAGCGTGGATCAGTACAGTTGCTCGGACTGATTTAGAACCAGACCCTGAGTTTCCTAGTGGCCAAAGCAAAGAAGGAACCTCAATCTTATGGCTTGGATTATCCAAAAGCAATGAATGATGCCAGCTCCCCGAGGGAGACAGACACTTTCCTTGTTCTAAATCCTGAATGAAGCATCACAAATTAGATGTTTTGCAGAAAGACCATCCAATGGTTCTTCATCACCTTGTACAAGCGCTAAGAGACATGACCTTGAAAACAAGGTGCAGGAGGAAGGGAGGGTGGTCAACGTATGGAGTTCTTGGGATGACCAATTTTTATCCTGCATTTATTCATCCCTCCACTAACAGTTGGTAAGGGCTTTTAGATGTTGGTTTTTCTTCCAGGCCCTGGGAAGGTGGGGAACAGATCACAGGAGGAAATAGAACCTTCAGAGGGGCATTGCATGGCCCAGTCAATGCTTGGTGAGCAGAAGTGAGCACAGACACTGGAGTGTGAAAGGGTTTCACACTCTCAAGGGTCAATGTGGGCCTGTCCCAATGCCCGGCTGTGACCGTGGACAGGGATGCACTTGCAGGACATGTCCAGAAGCCTGCACAGTCCAATTCCACCTCATTGTTGGACCTTTGGCATGAGCCTCCCAGCCTTCTCTGTGCCAACTTTACTCCTCTACAGAAAGAGGACTGACCTAGAAGATCCATCTCCGTCTCTTCCTGCAAAGAACATCCGAATTCCATGTATGTGTCCTCCAGCCACAGGGCAGGACTCCTTGTGCCAGAAACCAACAAAGGAAGCCTCCGTGTTTAAAAAGGACCCAAAGTGCTGAGCTCAGTCCAGCCCTCCTCCTCAAGACACGTAACCACTCCGGTGGGGTGCCTTCCTTCCCGTATTAGATATCTGTATCCAACAACCAAGCCCTTGGAGAGAAATAGTCCAGGAGCCAAAATGTACACTTTACATGCTCACAGGGTGACTTAATATTGAATCTAACCCACATATAATTACATTGTTCAACACTGGGGTTGTTTTCCCACCACTAGGATAGCCATATATCTTCCTAACAAGATAATTTCATCAGCTACCAATTAGGAGTTGGCCAGCTGTCCATTTAGGGCCTAAGTGACCTGCAGTGCAATCAAATGAACACAGCCGGGCTCCCTGAGCTCCTGACTCGGTAAGGACTCCACCAGCCCATTGCGATTTCACACTCCATGGCATCGTGATGGCCTCAGTGCATTTTCTGGGCAGGGCAGGGGCACCATGGTTTTGGTGATGTGGAGATGAAGACCAAGTGCCGTTCTGTTGGTTGGGACAGAGCCAAGATGGAATTCAATGGGTGCTCTGTAGGGCGCTCTCCTGCCACATAGCGGGTGCTCAGTAAATGATGCGCTGTTCTTATCACCGCCCGACAGTGACACACCAGCTCAGGTGTGTCTTCAGACCCCCCTTCGTATGCTTCCATGATTTAAAAACAGCAGATTCAGTTCCCAGTGAGAACCCTTCCTCTGGTTTGTAGATGGCTATCTGTGTCCTTCTTAGGCAGAGAGAAGCTCTGGTGTCTCTTCCTCTTCTCTTGAGGGCACTAATCCCATCATGAGACCCCACCCTCCTGGCCCCATCTATCCCTAACCACCTCCCAAAGACCCCATCTCCTAATGCCAACACACTGGGGATTAGGACCTCTGCATAGGAATTTGGAAGGACACAAACAATCAGTCCACAACAGGGGGTAAGCCCTGGGTTGGGGGCAGGACCTTGGGCTGCTGGAAGAGGAAGGATGGGGTTCCCCAGACCCGGCACTTAACTGGGTACAGAGAAGGTTCTCAGATGGATAAAACGTTGACTGACTGCTTAACCAATTAACCCATATCTTCCTCTGGGTTCTTGGTTTAAAAAAACTTATTCTGGCTGATTTCTGCCCAAAGGCAGAGAGAAGTTACTGGCAGAATGTTGAGAGTAGGCAGATCTGATGGCGGGTGGAGGACCAAGCCTGGGGGGAACCCCAGGGGCAGACACAGCAACAGCAGCCATGCACAGCCCCCCAGTAGCCATAACCAGGCAAAAGCTGCCTCTAGGGGTTGGCCAGAAGGACTGAGCCAAGGTCATGAGCCTTCCTCTGGCCGTATCACCCAGCTGGTAAGAGAAGGATCTGGATGCCTTGCTTTGAGCTTGGAGGGGAGGTGCCAGAGGGAAGTGGTCACGCAGAACTGAGTCAGCACAGAATCCAGAATTTCCCCCCAAAGAAGGGAAGTGTAAGCACAGAGGGCAGGGAGATGCAGCAGCCAGAAAATTGAAACAATTCCTGTACTCGGCCCCTCCGACACTCCATCAGCTATTCTGATTTTGTGCACTTGGCACCCACCCTAACTAGAGCAGCTCCTACAGGAAAAAGGTCATGGGCACCATTGAGAACATGCAGGACCACCATAGGGGTTAGCCCCACAGCCTCAGCAGACGAACCCGACTGGTTCAGACATCTCGCAAAGGGTCACAGCCACTGCCTGCTTTCACCTTGATGTCTTTGGCCTCGTGCATGGAACAGTGTGGCTTGTCCTCCTTGCTTTTGCATATGAGCTTGTTCCTTTCACTCAAGAATTTTTAGTGTATATGTTTTTCTATAAAAGCCATTCTCCTGAATTTTGCACTTCTATTATATCATAACGGTTTTGCAGAATTTACAGAATTATGGAAAACTTGCTGTAACTCCTTCATGCATGAATGCACCCACTGTTTTGCTCGTTGCCTCCACCGGTGATCTTGTAAACCCGTCCCGAGCACCTGCTCTGGACCAGCCTCTGCCAGGCGCCAGGACACAGTGATGGACGGGCCAGATCTCAGATCTCGTGCCCTCAAGGAGCTGAGAGTCCAGCAAGAAAAACAGATGTGCCAGACATGAACTTCAACCACAGGGCGACAGCGGCTGGGAGGGGATACTTCCAGAACTCCCTGAAGGCACACAGGGAGCATGCGAGCCCTGGGCTAGGGGGACGGGGTGCAGTGGGGTGGACTGGGAAGGGAAGAGCCTTATGAGAAGAAAGGGCATTCCTGAAGGACAAGCAAGAGCTCGCCAGGTGAGTCCTTTCTAACGACTGAAATGTAGCCTCCTGGCGAGGGTTGGTAAGTGCAAGGATGACGTAATGGATGTGGCCTTTGACAGAGACCATTCCAGTACAGCTTGGGGGACAGTCCCGTGGCTTTGCCAGCTGCCTTATACAAATGGGTATTCACTGGTCCAAGGGAGACTCCCTGAAATACCTTTGATTAAAGCCAAAGAGTCTCCTGAATTCCTACACGGTGGAACTCAATGGCCATCTGTGTGGAGGGGGGCGGGGTGTTTCAAGGGACTTTGAAACTGAATCATGCTGGGGGACGGGGTGCTGATGGATTTCTTGGGGGGAGGGCATGAAAGCCTCCAAGCCCTGACTTCCAATTAAAATAAAAAATAATAAATCAATATGCAAAGCGGCCTAGCTCCTTTGCCCCTGAATAGAGCCCAGCTAGGGTGGAAAACAGTGATGGGGACACACCTTTCTGATAGGGTAATGGGAAAAATGCAAGAGGCCCAGTTAAACTTGAAGTTCGGAGGCATGACTAATAATTTTCTTTTCAGCACCTGTCCCAAATACCGCCTTATCTATGTGTATCTGAAATTCAAATTTAACGGGCAGCCTATATTTTTATTTGCCAAATCTGGCCACACTACCCTTTGAGCTGTCTCCGGATGGAACATTTCTGCTTCCCAGTGTACCACCTTGTGACTAGAAGGCTTGGCTTTCTACCCAAGGGGTGTCTTTCCATCTCCAGCTCAACAGTAACCAACTCGGGACCAACTTGGGACATTTCCTGGCTAAGGTGCTCCCTGAGGAGCCATTCGCAAGGTAAGCCTTCCACGGAGCTTGGGTTCTTCTGGGGGCTTTCTTGTCCCTTTACCCACCTGGAGCACGGGGCAAGAGGGCCTCCTTACTTGGAGGACTGTTTCGCGGACAGTGCCGAGAAAAAATAAAGGGAAGGAACTGACAAAAGGAATCTGGGAAGAGCTCTAATGTCAGGAGGGAAAAGGTTTCCACGGCATGGAGAATGACCCAGAAACCAAGGCAGCATGGGCTGCAGCTCACCCCGCCCCACCACCAACCTGGAGATGAGCCCAAGAAATGACACAAGGCACAGGAAATGTCATGGACCCACCTCCCTGTCTCCAGGGCCCCCAGATGTCCCCGCCCTGAGGCTGGACTGAGCTGCCCTCCCCACTCCCACTCTTGCTGTCCACCAGGTCTCTGCAGGCAGGAACTGGATTCAGACAGCCCAGAATCCACTTTCTTCTCCCTCCCTGGGTGCAGAGGGGCAAGGTCATTGGAACTCCCGGTGAAAGCAGCCCACAAGATTAAGTGAGTGAAGGTGGACAAGCTGTTCCTCCTGGAGGGCCACACCTAGCCGGGTCCCTGACTCATAGTAGGTGCTCAGTAAATCTTGGCTCCATCTGAACCTGAAACGAGGAAGCCCCGGGCTCTGTTGTCTGTGGCGTCCTGATTATAGGGATAAATAAATGGGCTTTTCTGCAATGGCAGACACCATCCACTACTAAATTCACTTTGAAGCACAGGGGGAGAAAAAAAAAAAAAGGCCCTCCGCATCCCATATCACCACTGAGGAAAGAGATAAGGCTTATACTCAGAATGAATTCCGGCTTATATTTATGTAGAGAAGTAATCAGACCATCAAAGCAGAACAAGAAAGTGAAAGGGTGTTAAGACAAATGAATTTAAAAGCACACAATACCCCGTCCCTGATTTGCTTTCCCAGGCAATGAAATATTTCAGAAGATTAAAAATGGTTATGTAACACCCAGAATCCACATTGTCAAAAAGATTTGTAACTCAATGTTTTCCTACCCAGGTACCAAATGAAAGAGTTTCATCTAGGTTTTTGATCATGGCAATTTTTTTAAAGATATAAAATATATTGAAATATTTAAATTGCTTGTCAAATATAAACTCGCCTATGTCCTGACACTTTTTAAAATATAACATGGCTTCAAACATCACTTCTCCTGATAGGATTTTTTAAGTTGTTCTATAATGCATTAATAGTGAGGATCAGACTCCGAAGACTACTGTATTTGTAATTTTCACTTTTTTTTTTCTTCCCCTCATCCCCTATAATTTCCAGAATGTAATTCTGCCCCCAGCTGGCTAAAACATCTCTGACATCAGAGAAAAATGGGATTCTTCTAAGCATGTCCCTTCAGCAGGCCCTGTGGGGGGGAAGATTAGGGCATTGGGTGGGCAAGACGTCAGCCACGGACCCCCAGAACGAGATTCCCCAACTCTGGAGGGGTTTGCTTATTTGTTTGTTTGTTGGAAGTAAACGCACAGTATTTCTCTTTGCACGAGCATGGAAACCCAGGAGAAGAAGAACGCCTTTCGGAAAGAGGCAGGTTTGCGGGTCCTGCTCAAAAGCTTTCCATTAATGAGGTATCGATCGCCTGGCTATGATAATTGTCACTGCAGATCAAGCACGACGGAAAGTTAATAAAGATGGCTATCAACGCCGAGGCCCGCGTCCATCTGGAGGCACGCTGAGAACGTGGATTTGTTTTCTTCATGTGCACGTTTTTGCCTTTTCTATTAAGTTCATGAAAATTTATACCAGCTTGGTCCTATCCTGTGTGAGCTGCATGACAGGACTCCCTCGTGCGGCCCAGAGCTCCCCATTCTAGCAAAGCTGGGGGTCCTCCTCCCCCAGGCCAGCAGGGAGCTGCCGAGTCAGGGCCAGATGCCCCAGATGCCGGGCAAGGCCAAGACCATATGTGTGGTGGGGGGTAGGGGCCGGGGCTTGTGTTTATACAGGCTGTACCTTTGACCTTCTGTTCCCTCAGCTAGTTCATGGGGTGGGGGGGGGGGGGAACGGCATTCTACAGCACCTGTTCCCGCGAGGGTTAAGATTAAAAAGATAACAGTGTGTGGAAAGTGCCGGCACATCCCAGCAGAGAGTAGGCACTTGGCAAATATAAACGTTCAGGCTCGGCCCCGGATTTAAGACAGGGATCGATCGGCACGTGTCCTTTGCAAAAGGCCAGAGAGTAAAACTGTGAGGCTTTGCAGGCCAAGAGGCAAAGTCAAAGATACCATGTAAGCACTTATCGAGTAAAGAAGGAAAATTTTCCTCAAATTTTTATTGATGAAATAAAAAGGATAATAATTGAGACTTTTTTTTTTGTAATAAAGTTCTCTGCCTGAGAAGAATTTACTTTTTTGAGATAACATGTTATTTCACTGGCATTCAAAGTGAGTTTCTCCTATCCTCAAATCAATTGCCAATGTTCATCATAAAAACCAGTCTTTGCTGTGAGCCACCGGCTGGATTCGACCCCAAGCTGTGGTTTGCCCATCCTGGCTTAAACCAAGCAGGCCAACTCCGACGGCCATCCCCTCTCTCTTGCCCAGCTCCGCCCGGGTTCTCTGATGGTTTGCGTTCCTGAGTCAGAAGGATTGTTTTCCCTTCCCTCACCACCAAGACCCTACTCCTGGGTCACCTCCCCTGGGAAGCCTTTCCTGATCCCAACTTGCACGCAGCTGGTGATAGAATGAATGAATGTGGCCCCTGTTCTTCATCCAGCCTGCTGTGGTGGACCAGCAGGGAGCCCCTGCTGGCCAGCCTGGGTATTCAGCGTGTGTGTCCCCAGCACCTGCGGAGTGAAGTATGTGTCACTGGGGAAGGAAGGGAGAGAGGATGGAGCTAAGTCCGGACCAGGTCAGGGTGGGAATCTTGCCTCTCCCTGCAGTAGTGATCAACAGTGATTAATAGCAATAAGAGCTACGGTGCTCTCTGCTGGGTACCAACTTGGTTATATCACCTCATCTACTCCTGGCACATAAATGGGTGGGGGGCATACTGTTATCTCTCCATTTTATAGATGAGAAAAACTGAGGTCAGACGGTACCAGGTCACGAGGCTAGTGTACAGTGGAACTACGATTCAAGCCTCTGGCTACCTCCCACCCAACCAAGCTCATTCATTCAACCACCGTGGCCGCTCCTGGTTCAAGGGCAGCTCCTTATCTGGTGTCCAGTCCCAGTCCTACAGCCTGGTCAGCTTCCCAGAGATCACCGCCTCGCTGCCCCTGCCCTTTTAATCCACCGCCATTAAAAGCTTGAAGCCAGCCTGAGAGAAGCTCGTGTCAGGGACCGAAGGGGGTCCTGATGCTGTGGGTCGCCCCTTGCCGGGGCCCAGCCGGAAGAGGTACCACCGTGGGGCAGGCGTTGACTGGTGGTCCGGAGGCGGCCTCAGCAACCAGATGGGGACACTGAGGCCCCGAGAGGTGGGCCCCGCCCCAATCTGCAGTGATGGAAGCCAGAATGGAGGGGCAGCAGTAGGAACAGGCAGAAGAGCCCTTCACCATTACTGGGCATCAGGCCTGTGGCAGGCCATCTGCAGGAGACTTGACCTGGGTTAGAACAGTCAGTCCCACAGGAGGCCAAAGCACCGGCGCCATCAGAATGTCTTCCAGAAACGAGGCTAGTTAGCTGCTGGTGGGTGCGCATGCATGGGGCGGGCAGGCACCCTCACAGGCCCGGCAGGGGCCGGATGCAAGAGTGGATTGTCTCTACCCTCATGGGACTTGCCAGCCATGGAGGGGATGCCTGGATCCCCACATAGGTCTAATTTGGGGACAGATGACCAATGACACACAGGGAGGTATATATTGCCATGGAGGGTCAGAGAGGTTCTGCACATGACCCCATCACTGGGTCATCATGAGCCACCGACATGGACAAAAGAGCTTCGGGGAATATAAATTATTAATTAAAACCTGAGACCTTGTTACTATAGTATCATTATTATGAACGGACTGCCAGGCTCTGCCCAGGCCCATCTGACCCTGGAGGGCAGGGACGGGCACAGAAGGAAAGATAAAAAGATGGGTGCTCGGCTTGGTGACCCACCGTCTCACTTGACCCTTCGCCGTCTACAGAGAAACGGAAGCCCAGAGAGGTGACAGGCCTTGCTCAAGGTGACACAGCTTGGAAGTAGCAGAGAAGGGGTTTCGTCTTTCCTCTCACTAGGTCATGTGTCCCTGGGGGCAAGCTCCTAGCACGTGACTTCTCCATGGCCCTTAATGCGTTGACAAGTTGACAATGACACTGGAAAGTCAAGAGGTGCCTCATTCATTCACTGATCCACTCATTCAATTATTGGTTCATGCATTCATTCTTTCATTCACACACTCAGTAATTGGGTATCTGTGCTAGATCCTGGGTACGCAGGATGATAGCAGGAAATAAATAATAAATGATGTAGACTTTGGTAAGAGCCACAGTTGATGGTGAAACCAGCAAAGCAATTGGAGTCTTTAGGGCAGAAATATCACTGTATGTTGTTCCCGACCCAACCGCACTCCAGCTACATCGATGGTCTTGTGACCCACTTTTTCCTTATTGAACATTCTTTCACCCCATGACCCCGGCCAGTGCTGCAGCCTCAGATGCCGTCGTCTCTGTCCCCCCAACAAATAAGACAATAGAGACACGCCCAGGCATTCGATCTTAGCAGGTGGCAGGTCTAAAGGCAAAAGCCGTGGTATCACCTTCCTCGTGTCTCACCTTCTCCCCCACACTCCACGTCCCATTGCTCAGCGAAGGCTTTCTCTCTGCTTTCCAGATAGATGTGGAATCTGACCCCTCCCCCCTCCTCTTCTGCTGCGGCTTTAGGTCTTGCCATCATCCTCAGTCCCCTTGGGCCCCGCAGCCATGACTGCCTCAGGGTCCCACCTCCACGTTCACCCAGCACGCTGATGTCATTCAGCAACCAGACGATGTCATTCCTCTCCTACCTACTCTCCCATCTCAGAGTTAATGCCAAGTCATTATAACAGCCTCAAGACGGCCACGATCTCGTCCCTCAACCTCACCACCATCCACCCCTCTGTCTGCCCTTTATCCTCTCTGCCCCAGACACTCTGGCTTCTCGACTGTTCTTGAACACATGGAGCCAGCACTTACCTCAGCCTTTGCACTTGGTGTTCCCTCTGCACCTCTATGGAATGTCCAGCCTCCATATATCCACGAGGCACGCTGCCTCGTGTCCTCTGAGCTCTAGTCACACGTCACCGCATCAGAGTAGCCCCTCATAAATACCACTTCCAAAAACATACTCCACGCTCATGATTCTCTTTGCCCTACTTAATTTTCCCCCACCGTCTCAGGACCCCAGTCATATTATAAGCATATCTATTTGTTAGTTACCTGTCTTCTCCCACTGCAACAGAATGTCCATGAGGCAGGAATTTCTCTGCTTGTTCACTGATTTTGTTGCAGTAACTAGAACAGTGCCTGGCACAGGGTAGGGGTTCTGAATATGCTTTATGAATATGTGTCGAAAGAAAAGGGATGGAAGGAAGGAAAGAAGGAGGGAGGGTAGAAGGGAAGAAGATGGAAGGAAGAAAAGAAGGAAGGGAGGGAGGGAGGGAAGAAAAAAAGGGAAGGAGGGAGGGAGGAAGTGAGGGAGGGTGATAGGAACGAAGGAAGGAAAGAGGGAAGGAAGGAAGGAAAAAGGGAAGGAGGGAAGAAGGGCAAAAGGAAGGGGGAGAAGGGAGAGAGAGAAGGAAGGAAGGAAGGAAGAAGGGAAGGGCAGGTGAGCAGTCAGGGTCCCTGCAGGAAAGAGAATTCCCCATTGGTGATGCAAATGAAGAGATTCCTCACAGAGGCAAGGGTGGAAAGAGAACAAAGGAGGAAAGGCGCAGAGCACTCACAGAGAAGCAACAGCAGGCGGCTAGTAGCACCCCTAGGACAGAAGGGACAAAGCCAGAAAAATGGAGGTAGCCTGTGCAGGAGAAGACCCAAGTTGTGAGTCAAGCTGTAGAGACGAGTTCTTGCCAAGGTGCAGAAATGGAAGGAGGAGGAAGAAATATCTAACTTCTCCCTCCTGCCCACCTATCTTCTTCTGGTGCCTTTCACGATATGACCCCTTTGGAAGTTAGTGGCAAGGGAGCTTGGGCATGAGTGGTGGCAACAGAGCCGTGGTTCAGACAGAGGAAACAACATGTGCAAAGGCCCTGTGGCAAGAACAAGCTTGGAGGAGGGGGAGGAATTACAAAGGTCAGTGGAGTTGGCATGCTGAGCCCAGGATGGGGCCAGAACTTGAGAAGAGCCTAGGGAAGGACATCAGAGTCAGACCATGCCAAAGGGGTCTTATGGGCATATGACTCTACCTCCTGCCTTGCCTGGGACAGTCCTCCATGCCACCTGAAGTGGAATTAGTAATAAGCCCTCCTGTGCCAAAGTTTCCTGGTTTGGACAGTGACCAGTCTGGTCAGTCTTCTGCAGAGTGTGGGCAAGAGTGAGGTGTTCGTTCTAAGAGCAAGGGTGCGACGGAAGGGCTGTGAGCAGTGAGCACACTCACGGTCCAGACGGAAGGGCTGTGAGCAGTGAGCGCACTCACGGTCCAGATTCACATTTGTAAAGAGCAGTCAGATTGCTGGGAGGCACACAAGTTTTAGGGGACCACGGTACAGCATGAGTAGAGATGCTATTGAAGCCATCCCGGCCACTCTCTGAAGTAGGTGTGATCACTACACCAGCCTTTGCACCCCCATGGGCTCCAGATGGAACCCAGACCCATCTCCCTTGACATCTGGCCCACCCCCTTCCAGCTTCAGCTCCTGCCAGCCCTGGTGGGGCATCGTAGACTGAACTCCCCCCTGCAAATCCTCCCATGCCCCCAGCTCCCGCATATCGTTCTCACTGGCTGGACTGCCCTTCTCCTCCCTGGCCGCAGAGCTCCCTTCTCTGGCAAGATCTAGGCTTTTCTAATGCACCCAGCGTTCTCATTAAGAACCGGCTCACATCATTCTGTCCTTATCTGTCTTCATTTTTTCCATGATTAGCCATGAACTCCAGGAGCACAGAGGGCTTGTCTTCTTCACCAGGACATATGAAGTGTTTAGCCTTAGCTCAGTGGGGAGGAAAGATTGTAGGAATGAGGGACAGGAGAGAAGGGAGAGGGAGGCAGGAAGGAGGGGGGAAGAGAGGAAGTGAGAGAAGAAGGGGGGAAGAAGGAAGAGAGAGAAAGAAGAGGAAGGAAAACAGGGAGGGAAGAAAAAGGAAAAGAAGAAAAGTGGGAGGGGAGGGAAAGGGAGAGAGGGAGAGAGGAAGGAGAGAGAGAGTGGAGGAGAGAGAGGGCAGGGAGAGAAAGGAAAAAAGGAGGGAGGGAGAAAGAAGGGGGAAGGAGGGAGAGGAGGAGGGGAAGGAGGGAGAGGGGAGGGAGGGGGTAGGAAGGAGGGAGAGACAGATGATGCTAAGCTATCTGGGCTTCTTCTTTGCAACTTGCCAGGAATCCTGAAGCTAACTTGTAAGACTGGTAACTTTTCCTTCCACGGGGCTCTCTGTAACACTTTCTCTTTGTTCTGATTTTTCTATCCAGCAAACTTTCCACGTCCCATACTTTGACTCAGATGGAAGCACATTCCCGTGCAAAAACTTCCTCTTGCAATCTTGTTGTTTCAAGCATCCTAAGGTTGTATAATAACCAAATGTCTTTGTTCTCGTGATGGGAGTATGCATCAAGAATCAAAGAAGCAGGAGGAAAAGGAACGTTCCAGGCTATTACTGTAACAATCCAATTACAATGCCTATCAAACTTAACTTCACAGGTTATAGCTCCTAATTGCCTGACAAAAATTGACACTTCAGTCGCAACAGCATAATATAATCAGAGTCCAAATTAAATTTGATCGTGGGCAGAAAACGATGCTATCATTCGAAGGCACGGAAACAGGAGATCAACTAGCATGATACCAGGGATCAGAAATGAAAATTATTCATTAATGGCAATGCGTTTCTGATAATGGAAATGACACAGCTCAGACGGCTTCGTAAAAACACTATTAATTAAAAAGATGATAGACCTAACAAGCCGTAGAAACCAGAGGACTTTTTTTTGGGTGTGCTTGTTAAGGTGAAGGATGACAGTAGGTAAGAACAGAAGTTGATGCACTTTTGAGAAGAGTGTTTTCTAGCACCTGAGCCCAGTTACTGGCCATTCCTCTGTGAAGCGACTTCCTCCGGGGACCCATGTTCCAAGACTGTAAAAAAGAGAATCTGTGGCCATAATATGGCTTTGCAGTAAGTGCAAATAGTGCTGGCTATAAAACAGAAGGGCCCAATTCATAAAAGAAATGCACAGGGGAGTTTTGCATACAGTAAAAGAAAAATCCAGGAAGAGACTTTGCGGGCGGGCAGGGGAGTGTGCGTGTATGTGGTGTGTGTGTGAGCATGCCTGCCTGTACACGCTGTACTTCCCATCTTGCAAAGTCTGTGTGATTTCTAGTGTAGGGGATTGAAATACACAGACGGGAAACCAAACCTAAGAGTGTATCAGGGTTTAGGGACAAAAATTTGGATTACCTGCTTTGGTTTAAAAAAAAAAAATTATAGGAAAAGTGTACCTGTAAAGAAGGGTTCTGTTTTCATCATCTGATCAGTCCACCAAAATGTCTTGGATGCTTTCACAGCATTAAGGCTCATACTAGATCTTGGGGCCCAGCACCGAGCCGATGGGTACTATGGCCGTTCATCGGGACTGTTCACTCTGGCCAGAATGATGGGCAGGGGCTGAGTTAGACGTGTGCTAAGTCCTGGAAGACGTGCAGGGGGCTTGTCACTAAATGACAGCAGGACTCAACTGTCAGAGAAGCCAGGAGGGCTTCTCAGAGGAAGTCATACTCAAGGTGAGGCCTGATGTGGGAGATTGGGGTTGGCAGGGTGGAGGACGAGGAAACGAGTTCCAGCAAAGGAGGTGATCTATTGGGACCTTCAGTTGCATCTGTGGGGACAACAGTGATGAGGCTCCCCAGATGCTCACGGGGGTACCAGAACTGGAAAGGGGAAGGAAACAGTTCAGCTCCACCCTCTGCTGCAAAGATCTTTACCTGGAGGGAGGCTCTCAGCTCTGGGACTCTTACTGTTAAAGAAGATGACAGAAGGTCACACGTTCCCTACCCTGCTGATTTCGGGCATGACAGGGTGACTTGCTTTGATCAATAAAATGCAGGCAGAATTGGCATCAGCAGCTTCTGAACAGAAGATCCTAGAGGCATCACACCATTTCACTGTGTCTTCTTTTCCCTTTGTCATAGGACTGGCAAAGCCTGAGTTAGGCTGAGCCCCGAGGTGAAATCCCCCTCCCCCGCCCGCCCTCGTGGCTGGGCAGCATGAGCGAGATGTCAACCTTGGCTCTTGCACAACACTGAGGTTTCCAGGTTAGCTACAGCCCGGACAAGCCCATCCTGACTGATGCGGCAGTCCCCTGGGATGCCTTGGAAAAGGAGCCAGGTGGGGATCCTGGCACCTTGACAAAACAAGCTGAGGGAGCAAGGAGTTGGGAGCCTGGGAGAAAAAGGACCCAAATGGGTGATGTTTCGGGGAGAGATTCTGGTTCTAAGTAAAGAAGAATCTTCCAAGCAGACTGATAAACCATCTTTGGTTTATCATCAAATGAGCTGTTTCAAGGGGTAGTGAGTGTCCCATTTCCAGAGGAAATCAAAAGCAGTTGGGGTGTGCTTGTGACTCATCTTTAAGTACCAGGTGCCATGGAGGAAAATCCTGCTGATGACTTACAAGGTCCCTGAAACCCTGAGATTCGGTCATTGTCTGAGTCTATGCAGGAAGCCGAGAGCCACCTGCCCGAGGACCTCCAGTGGACAAAGTGTAGAACCCTCGAGACCAGGCTGTTGGATCTAATTAGATTCAACCTGGGCCAGCATGACTCAGTGAACACTCCGCACTGAGTCAGACAAAATGACCTAAGATGCCGGAAAATATGCAGCGATACACATGAGCTCTTCCAGCCCCTGCTTCCTGCCTCACGTCCCCCCAACTCCCTGTCTCCCTCTCCCCACCTTTACTGCCCCCCCTCGTCCCCCTCCCAATTTTTAAAAGGGTAAGTAATCCACCAGGAAGAGCCTGGATGAGGCTGTATCCCTCATTGGATAGAGGGAGGACCCAGAACTGCTATGCAGAAGTTTCCAGAGTAAGGGGGTCTCCGGGGGACAGATGGACCCACCCAGGGTCGTCCTGCAGCTAGACTGTGACCTGGTTCCCCCAGAGCCTCAGGCAGCAGACATCTGAGTGTCTGGTTGCTTATTAGCCTCCTAGTGAGTTGTTCGGAGACCGGGACCCACCCGGGAAGTGGGCTTGGCCAAGTGCCTAATGGTCAAGCTCATGGCTCTATAGACAGGTCTGACAAGGGGCCAGGAGACCGGTTGGGAGGAGACCGATCCTCCTCCATGTTCTGTAAATGGCCTCCCCTTCATGGCTGTGGGCAGATGGTCTCTGAGCAGAGTCCTGGGCTCTCAGGAACGGCTTCCACAGGCAGCAAACCCCACCAGCCATGTCCCCAGCTTCTCCTGTTAAAGCCAAAGCAGGACCAGGGCCGAGAGCTGACGGGGGTCCTCTTGGGAGTGGTCATGCGGGAAACTTATTCCCCTTTCACAGATAAGAAAACTGACTCTCAGCCAGGGGGAAGAGTTTTCCAGTGCAGCTGAAAGGGCAGAGCCAGGATTCCAAAGGGTCCATCTCTCCTCACAGACAAGAGCGAGCTCTGGCAGTCACACCTCCCTCCCTCTCCGTGTCTCTGTCTCTCCCTCCATTCCACAAACGTGTACTGAGCATCTCCAACAGGGAGGCGTTGTGCTAGTTGCCAGGGTTCCCGTGGCGAACAAGACAGGCCCAGCCCCGGCCCACATAGGAGCTTCTATGCCTACTGGGTAAACAGGTCATAACCCCATACAGAAGAGCCAGGAGAGAGAACTTGGTGAGGTGAGATCTCCAGAATAAGCAGGTGCTGAGCCGGACAGTGGGTGCGTGTGGGTGCAGGGAGACAGGAGGGTCTCCGGCACAATGGACCATCAGACTCTACTCCACTTGGACCCCGGGGAAGACTGTCCAGGCAGAGGCCAGAAAGGAGAGAGCTGACAGTGTTTGAGAGACTGTGCCCTTCACTTGCCACTGGACACCAGCTGGGCGGGAGCAGATAAATGAGGAGAGAGGCCTTCCTGGACCCGCTGCCTGGAGAAGGTTCTCGCCAAGCCCCAGTTTCACATCCCATCCCATCACCTCCCATCCTCCCACACATTTCTCACAAGGGTCCCTTGTTTATTTCAACTTGTTTTTGTTTTGTTTTTTTTAGGGTCTATATCCACCTCTAAATTCTTCAAAGTTCCATGAAGCCAGAGAGAGAGAGATCTTTTCCATCCTTCCCTCCAAGCTATCCCTCTGAAAAATCCACAGAAGAGGGGAGTGAAGGAGAGAAGCCAGAGACTTTGACAAAGATTCTTGTCCAGCAGTGGGTGGGAGCACCGGGGGAGGTAGCCCCGGGGTGAGGCAGGGACCTCTAGGTCCGTGCAGGGTCGGGGTGCTGGGCGGCAGCTGGGCCTGCTGTGGTCCCCGTCCTCCATCCTTTGTTCTGCATCACCCAGAATGAAAGCAGAGTGGCCACCGTGAGTATGAGCAGCACTAAGTGCGGGAAACGGGTCCCACTATTATGCCTGCATTGTTCCTGCCAGGTGGAAAGGCTCCTCCAAGATCACCCAGGGACATGCCCACAAAGAGAAGTCTCACTCCCCTAACTGTCCCAACGAGGGTAGAGACTGAAGACAAGCAATGAGCAGCTTCCAAAAATGGCTGCCTGGTCCCACAGTGGCCTGCGGCCCCACAGTGCTGGACAAGGGGTCATCATTCTCCTCTTCTAGGCCTTGCTGGATCCAGCCTTGCTGGATTTCCATTATGTGAGTTACACTGCTTGGCCCCAGAGCCCAGGAGGGAAGCTACACCTGTGCTAAGATGACAATGAGATCTTGGCAGGAGAAACCTCATTTTTGTGATTAAAAAAAAATTACAAGGCTATATACCCAAATCATGTGCTGCAGAAGGTAGAACACCAAGAGGCTCCCAAGCAGAGTAATTGGGAAAAGGGCAAGTGGGGTGGGTCTTAACTTGGCACCGTGACTGAAATGAATTCTAGAATGAGCTAAAAAGTCGAACGTACAAATGGAAGCTAAAAAAAAAAGACCTTGGTAAATACTGATGTAACCCTGGACAAGAAAAGTCTTATTTACCACTAATATCTGTAAAACTAAGGAAGAAGCCACGAGAAAAGATAGCTAGATGATCTACAGAGAAAATTTTTGAGATTCTGGACATCAAATACAAGAATGAGATAAAAGAGGAAGTCTCTAAGCAGGATGAAATCTTGACAGACACAAAGAGTTGGTAGCTTCAATGTAAAAAGAGCTTCTATAAATAAATATATAAAGATGACGTCCCCCTCACCCCCACAGCCCATAGGAAAATGAGCAAACGACATGAACAGGCAATTTATGAAAGGAGAAATCAAAGCAACAAGTAATCTCGGGGGGAGGAAAATCGACATATCATGTCATCAAAGGAATAAGAGTAACACAATGAGATACCACATTACAGCTTTTCAAATGCGCAACAATTTGTTTTTTAGGGTAGCACCCAGGTTGGTGTAGTGCTGAAATGTAAATGGTAAATAGAGTGTAAATAGTCACACCACTTTGGGAGGCCAATTTTTACTAAAATCTCAATTTTTGCATTCATGCTTGTGGGAAACAGAATGATTACCTCCCAAAGATGCTTACATCCAAACCCCAGACAGAACCTGGGAATATGTTATATGGCCAAAGGGAACTAAGGCAACAGATGGAATTAAGGTTGCTGACAAGATTATTTATTTATATTTATTTGAAAGAGAGAGCGCAGAGGGAAAGAGAGCACAAGCAAGGGGAGGGGAAGAGGGAGAGGGAGAAGCAGACTTCCCAGCAAGCAGGAAGCCTGATGTGGGGCTACATCCCAGGACCCTGAGATCATGACCTGAGCCGAAGGCAGACGCTTAATCAACTGAGCCACCCAGGTGCCCTGCTGACCAGCTGACTTTAAAAATAGAGAAATTATCCTGGGACACCTGGGTGGTTCAGTCCTTTAAGTGTCCAATTCTTGATTTCTACTCAGGTCATGATCTCGGGGTCCTAGGATCAGCACAAAGTCTGCTGTTTTCTCTCCCTCTGCCCCTCCCTCCTTCTCTTTTTCTCTCTAAAATAAATAAATAAGATCTTTAAAAAAAAATAAAGAGATTATCCTGGGTCAACCTATCTGGTGGGCCCAAAGTGATCAGGAAGCAGGAGGCGGAGGGTCAGCATCAGAGTACTGTGGTGTGAGAATTGGACCAGCACCTGCTGGGTTTTAAGATAGAGGAGGGGCCATGAGCCAAGAATGTAGGCAGCTTCTAAAAACTGGAAGAAAAATAAGAATTCTGTCCTAGCACCTTGAGAAGGAGCACAGCCCTGCCATATCTTGATTTTAGCCCAACAAGACACATTTGAGACACCTGACCTCCCAAACTGTAACAATAAATTTGTGTTAAGGAACTAAGTATATGCTAATTTGTTATAGCAGCCATAGAAAACTAATGCAATCATACTCTTCCCCTGAAAACAATTATCTTCAAGGAATATATCTTATTAGAAATATTCGGAAATATAACCAATGATGTCTATTCAGTGATGTCTACAGTGGAGTAACATAATGGTGAAATTTTGGAGTCAGATCCATTGCACATGATGTAGAGTGGCTAACAAGTTACAGGCACCTACAGTGTGGAATCCTATGCAGCCATTAATATCATTTTATCAATGACAATTTATTTTCATGGGAAAATGTCTGAGATATATTCATTTAAAGCCTATAAAACAGCATATGCAATAGCATACAATTTTTGAAAAATTACATGTGTCTTTCACATATCTATTTATATCAAAATATTAGCTGTGATCACTGGATAATTCTATTTTTCTTTTTGTGATTGTCTCTGTTTTCCAAATGTCTAGCAGAAAGCCTGCATGACCTAATGAAACTTCGAAAAAGAACTATGAAAGTGGATTAGAGCACATTCTCATCACAAAATAGCACGCTACCATGAAAAAAAGAAAGTCAAATCATAGAAGAATATTAGATGATGCTGGAAATTATTGGTGGCATATTACTAATCGAGAGCATTTCTATGGTGGTAAGCACATTATGATTTTTTTCTGGGTTAAGAGAAAAGTATACATAGGCACAGGGAGATGATGAACAGGAAACACACCCAAATGTCAACAGTGTTGGGGTGAGATGTTTTTACTCTCTGTATACATTTTCTATAATTAGGAGCAAAGGGCCACTTTTGTTGTTTGCAAAGCACCCCAGGCAGGTCCCCTGGATGAAGGTCATCATGACTGCAAGGTCAGTGGAGTCCTTCTTGCATCCCTATTAGAAGTATTCTGGTTTTGGGAACCAGGTACACTAGCCCATAGGCATGAAGGTGACGGGACAGAGGGCATAAACTCCCATAGTGACAATGTTTGTCTTCCACATCAGGCACTTTCTCAGCTGGTGGTTCCCTAGTCAGTGCCTTCCTCCTCTAAGGTCCAGAGCTGAAATCTGGGCTGGAGAGCTGCTGGAATCTGAGCTCTAGGGGGATAGGGGAGAGGGTGCAGAATCTTCCCTCCTTGGAATCCCCAGCATCAATGCCTTCTGGTCTCTCTGGGCTGCTCAGATTGCCCAGAAAAGAGCCATTCAAACTCCCCCAAGAAGGAGGGTCAGAGTCCTGGGGCTGCTGAGGAGAAGGCTTGGGCTCTGGTGTTTCCTACTTAAAATCTCATTTCCACTTTTTCACAATTCAGTCCCTTGGTCCCCAATCTCTGGGCACTCTGCTCCAGTCTTTCTCGGAGACTCAGAAATCAAGCTTTCCTCCTCCAACAGACTTTCCAGTCTTTGTCCCTTGTCCCCATCCCACACAAAGGTGGTGTCCCCCCTGCTTCCTAAGCACCCTGAGGTCTGCTCTTGACTCTGCCCTGACCACCGAGCATTACCCTCCCTTGGGTTTATAAAAGTGTCACCAGTCCCCATCTGTTTCCCAGCTCTGCATGCGCTGCTGTGTCCTCTGCCCCACCTTCTGTGTCCTTGTGGGTTGGGTCTGTTTGTGGGTCCCCTTGCTGTTTCTTGAGTGGATTTGCAGAGAGAAGGGAGCTAACTATGTGTGCTCCATTGCTATAGAAGTCCACCTTCTGGGTTCCCGATGTATGTCCACCACATTAAACCAGATAACAATGACGCGGAGTGAGCAGGCATCATTATGATACCTGCTGGATGATGAGAAAAAGAATCAAAGGCGGAGTTATGACATAGACTGACCCCTCAGCTGGGAGCCTCATCTGAAGTCCAGGTGCCATAAGAAAGGATTTGCAGGCGAAGGCATGCACAGTTGCATAATGGAGGTGGGGGAGAGGACTGGAACGGGGTGAGCCCACAAAGGCCAGGTGAGCAGTGTGGCTATGGGGGAAAGCAAGGAGGAGCCCATGGTGAGGGGCATTGGGAGGTACAAGCATTCCCTCTTTCCAGGCACCAGGAGTCTGTGGTGCATAGGAGGCACCTTGGATCTTCTCAACATCTACCTCCTTCTGTACCAAAGCCAACATGCTCCCACATTTGGGACCAGGGCTTTGAGCTTGGGGCGTTATTTGTTGTGGGTGGGCTCGTCACTCCCCGGACCCAGCCCCAGCCCAGGCAGGGTTCCAGCAGACCTCTCCCAGCCGAGGACACAGATGGTGATCCAACCTGTGGCTGAACTGATGGAAGGTCCTGCATGAGGGACACGACTGCAGTAATGAGATTTCTGCAGCCCCATTCTGAGCAGTCACACGGAACTCCCAAGCCTGCTTGGACCCACACTCATCTGGCTGTGCTTTGGGAGGTCAGATGAGGACCCTTTTGTTAGTTCCCGGGGATGTCGACGTGGCGGCACGTCCAGCGAGCAGGCGATGCTGAGCCGGGCCTCTCGTGCTCATCCTCCAGCTCCGCGAGAGACCAAGGCCATCGGATGCCCAGGGGTTGACGTGATAATCAAGCACCGAAGGGATCTGGCAGTCCTAGTGCAAACACAGAGAGATGCCAAGATCATTTGGCGTGAACGAACTTTCAGGCCGGCCTGGACACCTGCCAAGTAACCAGGGGCAACCAGAGCCTCAACCTCAGGTTTCCAGTTTTTCCAGAAGATGCAGGGTCCCAGTCAAAACTGGAAATCCACGTTGGGGGCTCAGGACGGTCCTCCCTCCTACCGACAGCCCCTTCCCTCATCGCCTGGGCAGGCACCTATAAAATCCTTGCCATAGACCTTCTGGTACCTTCCACAAAGTTCTGGGGAAGGATAGATAGACACAGAGGGCATAGACGCAGGGCAGGCCAGGACTGGCTGGTAGAATCTAGCCCAGAAACTGGATTCTGTAAGCTGAACAGTAGTGACCGAAATGCCATTCACAGATGTCGAGGTTAAGAGTGGGCCTTCTTCCCCCCAAGCCTAGGGAATGTTCTGGAAAGTGCTGTAGGCAAACCTATTACTAAGCTCACAGGCCATTGTCCCTCACAACCCTCCCTTCACACCACACCCCAGGGAATCCAGTAAGCAGGACCAAGGACCTAAATCCTCTGAAACTCTTGTTGAATCCACAGGGCTTCAGGTCCACTCACCTGCCCAGTAACCATGCACCTCAGCCTTGGGCATTATATGAAGCTTTCAAGAGTCACACGTGACGTGGCCTCAATTTGGGGAAAAGGCGGTGCTGAAGGTGCCTGATTTGTTAAAATTTCACTTTCTGCTTTGCAATCTCCATTCCCCAACTGCAGCTAAAAATTTCTAACTCGATTAGAATTGGCTTCTTTGTGTTTCTAAAAAGAGTCTCTGCTTCAAGGACCACGTAGGGAACTAAAGAAAAGAAATGTTTTGGATTTCAGTGAGCTCATCTTAACTTCCATAGGACATTTTATTAAAGTATGTGGTTAAAAAGAAAGGAAAGACGACTATAATGAAGGAGAATCTTAGTGCATTCACGAGCACAATGCAGCATCAGCTCAGGCCATTCTTCCAACCTGGAGGGCATCCCTCCTGTGCCGTTCTCTGCTTGGCAAACTCCTATTCATCCTTTCAAACCCTAAGCCCTGCTTTTCAGAATATCACCTGGCCACTCTGCCCTTTCTCATCTCTAGAAGCAATTAAGTGCTTCTGATCTGATGCAATCACTTAGCTCTTGGTCTGTAACCTCTGTCCTATGACCTATATTTATTTGAGTCTGTATTTTATCTGCCATGTGTGAAAATTCACATCTAAAAATCTGTCACCAGCTGTCTCAAAGGCAGGGACTGAGCCTTCTACAGTTCACCGTGGTTTTGGAAGAGGATTGGGAATTCAAATGCCACCTGTGTGAGACTTCCCAGACTCCCTGGGGAGTGGGGAGATCTCCAGACCAGTGATCTAGACTCTCCCTGCTATATCCCTTTTCCCACCACAGACAATGTCCAGGGGCTCTCATTCCTTCCCTCAGCAAAGGCAACACTCAAAAGGAAATGAAATAAGAATTTTTTGTAGTCCACCCGTAAGATGAAGGAGGAGCCGCACCTGTGTTCTTCCGTCTCAGCAAATGGGCTTGGAGAACCCCTCCCATGCAGGCTGCTCTGTGACATGAGCCCCAGCCGTCAGCTGAGGTCCAATGGGCCTGCACCTCAGCCAGAAAAACCCAGCTGGGGGTCCTGGGAGAGGTGTAGCCTGCCGGCTCTGGAGCCAGAATGCTAGGATTCAAATCCCAGATCTACTGCTCCCAAGCTTAAATCATTTCAGGCTCTCCAAGCTTCATTTCCTCATCTGTGAAATGGGTACAATGACAGGGTCACGTTTAGAGGTCTGTTGTAAGAAATAACCGGGAGAAAGTATAAAGGGCTCAGAATACGGTGGCTCAAGTGGAAGCTTAACATCGTTGCTTATTTTGATTTCTGTTCCATATATTAGGAAAAATATCGGCATACCTCATATCCCCTCTCCTCCTCCAGCCCTTAGAGGAAAGCAAGGAAGTTTTGCGGGGCACTCGGGAGGCTCTCTTTTCCCTGTGTGCTCCCAGGCTCTCTGTTGTTGCCTGCCCGTCACAGGGCCTGTGGGAGGAGACGATGGCCCCGGTTCCAGAAGGAGGAACCCCACACAGACCACAGCCCCCACCTCCCACCCAACAGTTACTTATATCTTGACACGCTCCTTTCCCTCTGGGGCTAGAAACAGCGTAGGTAAGAGAGAAAGTTCTTCACAATAGCAAATCCTGTTTTTAAACACAACAGACCTCGGCCTCATAAAAAACAGTATGTGGTAACAATTTCATAATATACACAAATCGAACCGTCCCACAGTACGCCTTACACTCACACAGTGACTCGCGTCTGTTCTTTCGGGGTGGGGAGGAAAGATGTGGCAAATTCACCTCTACCCATGTTCTCACCCTCTACCATGTTCCTATAGCATTAGGTCTGTTACTTGGGGCTTGAGTAAAAGGGGACTATATAATCATAAAAAACAAAAAGGACTTTGGACTACGAGAGGAGAGGCTCTCCCTTGCTAGACAGCCCAGCTCGGTGAGCCTCCCCACTGCCGTTGCAGGAGCGGGTGTGGACAGATCCGCTCTTCTCCATCTCTGAGAGCCGACGCCCAGCCCAGCCCTTGGCACACCGTGGGAGCTTACCTGTGAAATCACTGAAAGCAGCCGAAGAAAGTACGTGAATAAGCTCATCTGGGGCTATGCCTAACCTAACGGCAGGACTAAGAAGACATTGATAACAGATCTTTGGTAATTGACCACATCCAAGTTTAGTAAGATGAGGAGATATGGACAATGAATCATATTTAAATGAAAGAAAGAAAGAAAGAACACAGAATACAATTCTCATTTTCCCATTTTAAAATGGGAAATCTTCCGGGGATATTATAAGATTAAGATTACCAGCAAAAAGAAGAGTAGCTAATTTTTATTGCACGTTATTAGGTGACAATGTCCTGGATGTTTCACGAATTCCCTGCAAAACCATACAAAGGAGAGGCTATTCTCCAGATGACCAAGTGGAGGTTTATTTAAACAGGCTAAGCTTGCTCCCAGGACCCGTGTGCGGGGAAGCCAGGATCTGAGTCAAGATAGTCCACAGGTGGGTATAGCGTTCCTACTACGAACATTCTTGACCTTCCTGTGCTGAGACATGAGAGTGGAAACCATGGCGCTGTCCCCAGAGAGTTTATAACCTAGTTCTGACACCAGAAAATACCCATTCAATTTTTTAGTTGCCAAATAAGAGTTAAGTTGACATGCCAAAAAAAAAAAAAAAAAGAGAGAGAGAGAGAGAGAAGTAAAAGGGGATGTGGCTTATCCCCTAAAAGACATGGCGCTGTCCCGGTCCGGTTTATGTGAGCAGCCACTGTCCCCTCCACCGTAACACACAGTGTGGCCTTGGTCACACACGTCTCCTCTCTGAACCTCAGTCTTCTTATCGGCAACTCGGTCTATAAGCTGTCCTCAGAGGTGAACAGTTTGCCAGGCCCTTTGTTAGGACACAAAGGGAGGCTTTATCATGTGGGACTGGATCAGTGTCCCAGTTCCTGCTCCCAAGATGTCCCCCGCCTGTGAACAGAGAGGGTTCGAGCAGCACGTGGAAGACCTTTAATCCGTGCGGTTGCTATTCTTTGTGAATAAGGCTCCGTGAATCAGAGACTCAGGACTGCAATGGAAGGCCCCTGAGAGGGGCCGTTAGACTAGCGGTCACGAGGATGAATGTGTAAATCTTCCCAGGGACATCCATGTCTCAAAGTCTTCACAGGCTAAAAAGATTAATTTGTAAATTCCAGCTGACACTCTTCAGAGATCCAGCCTCTGCCTCCATCCCTCTCACTCCTCCTCCACACAACCTCAAAGGCCTGCAGCCTGGAGCGGTGGAATGCTGGGCTGAAGGGGACCTAGAGTGCTGGTCAGGCCACGATGGTGGAGTCTAAGCCATGTGTGCTGATCAGTCAAACCAAGACCCCTGAGATCCTTAACCCCTGGTTCTCATGCCACTGATGCCCTCTCTCAACCACATTCTTCTGGGCTCTGTTTCCTAAAGAAGGACCCCAAATCTCTTCCTGGCAGACCGCCCCCCATCCAACTATCAAGTGCAGTGATGCTCAGTAAGAGTTCAGCTCTCACACCAAGACCAAGCTGTGTGACCTTGGGTTAGTCACTTAGCCTCTCTGAGACTGTTTGTTTGTTTGTTTTTTATCTACAAAATGGGTATATTACCTACCTCAAAGGGGCTGTTTGGGAATTAAAGTAGAAATCAGCTTCTGGTCCACTACGGCAAAGGAAAGCTATTGATATCACTGTATTTCAGGCTATGGTGGCCTCTTAAACTTGAAACCCAAATATAATGGGGCCAGAGGTCCAGTCTCTGCACAGAATGGCCTGTGAATAAACGACAGATTGACAGCCAAAAATAGATAAAACAAACTCATCTCTTTTCCAAAATATCTTTTTTTAAATTTCTTATTTAAATTCAGTTTAATTTAAAAATAGATCTTCCCTATGACCCTGCAATTGCACTACTGGGTATTTACCCCAAAGATACTGATATGGTGAAAAGAAGAGCCATCTGTACCCCAATGTTCATAGCAGCAATGGCCATGGTTGCCAAACTGTGGAAAGAACCAAAATGACCTTCAATGGACGAATGGATAAAGAAGATGTGGTCCATGTATACAATGGAGTATTATGCCTCCATCAGAAAGGATGAATATCCAATTTTTGTATCAGCATGGATGGGACTGGAAGAGATTATGCTGAGTGAAATAAGTCAAGCAGAGAAAGTCCATTATTATATGGTTTCTCTTACTTGTGGAGCATAGGGAATAACACAGAGGACATTGGGAGATGGAGAGAAGAAGTGAGTTGAGGGAAATCGGAGGGGGAGACGAAGCATGAGAGACTGTGGACTCTGAGAAACAAACTGAGAGTTTTGGAGGAGATGGGGGTAGCAGGTGTGGAGGGCACGTATTACATGGAGCACTGGGTGTGGTGCATAAACAATGAATGCTGGAACACTGAAAAGAAATAAAATAAAATAAAATGGAAAAAATAAATTCAGTTTAGTTAACATATACTTAAATTTATTTCAGGGGTTAGAACTTAGTGATTCATCAGTTGCATACAGCACCCATTGGTCATTACATCACGTGCCCTCCTTAATGCCCATCACCCAGTTACCCCAACCCCCTATCCACCTCCCCTCTAGCAACTCTCTGTTTGTTCCCTATAGTTAATAATCTCTTATGATTTGCCTGTCTCTCTATTTTCACTTATTT
Organism: Meles meles; assembly: GCF_922984935.1. Classification (NCBI taxonomy): domain Eukaryota; kingdom Metazoa; phylum Chordata; class Mammalia; order Carnivora; family Mustelidae; genus Meles; species Meles meles. The sequence goes on along the minus strand of NC_060071.1, from coordinate 143,915,196 downwards.
TCTTTTTTCTTCCCTTCTCCTAAGTTTATCTGTTTTGTTTCTTAAATTCTACCTATGAGTGAAATCATATGTCTTTTTTCTTTCTCTGACTGATTTATTTGGCTTAGCATAATACCCTGTAGTTCCATCTCCATCATTGCAAATGGCGAAATTTCATTCTTTTTGATGACTGAGTAGTATTCCATTATGTATATACACACCACAGCTTCTCTTTATCCATTCATCTGTGGATGGACATCTGGGCTCTTTCCATTGTTTGGCTATTGTGAACATTGCTGCTATAAACATTGGGGTGCAGGTGTCCCTTTGAATCACTATGTTTGTATCATTTGGATAAATACCTAGGAGTGCAATTGCTCGGCATCAGGGAAATACAAATCAAAACCACAATGAGATACTACCTCACACTGGTCAGAATAGCTAAAATTAACAATTTAGGAAACAACAGATGAGGATACCAAGAAATGGGAACCCTCTTACACTGTTGGCAGGAATGCAAAATGGCACAGCCACTCTGGAAAACAGTATGGAGATATTTTTTTCCCAAAATCTCTTAAAGAATGCTGAAGGAAATTCAGGTCACGGTCTGTAGCAAATCACCTTAAAAGTATGGTTTCCTCCTCACCCTGCTCTCAGGCTTCAACCAATCCCGGAGCTGCCCTACAAGGCTTTCTCCTCCTCCCATTTCTACTCAAGACCCCACAGCACATGATCCTTTTTCTGCCTTCCCCAGACTTTCTGGATCTTTCCTTTCTTCCTTCCAGCAACCTACTCCATATCTGAATAAAGTGACTTTCCTGGCCTATTAGAACCCTTCCAGCTCTGCTGATCTTCATTCATTCTTCTGCCCAGCCTATTGGAGGCTTAAGACCAAGCAGGAGGACATGAGTCTTACAGACAGGTCAAGGGTGTTAAAGACTGTGGATAGCCCTACGCTCATCAGGCTTGTTCCCACTACACAGTGGCAATTTCAATCCTTTTTATAGAGATGCACAAGATATAGGACACTCTCTGTTCCTTGCAATGGCTCCAAGCTTCAAATGCTCATCTGGAGAACACCCTGGACCCCATGTACTCTTAAAGGAACTTTCTCAGCCACTAAACATAAATGGCTAGAAAGAGGCCAGAAAATCCTGTATAGGATCCTGCAGTTCCCTGGCAGGCTTTTTGGACCTTGGAACCTCCACTAGGAGAGAAGAAAGAGAAAGAACCAAATCAACTGACCAGTTCTCCCCCATGGCCTTGCCCTGTTTGACCTTCCAATGAATAGGGCATCTCCCCGACAAGACTCATTCTCCAGCCAAACTGGAGGAAAGATCACGAGAGAAAAATGCACGTTGACCCAAAGGTGGTCACTACCTGTGCTCTTTGCTCTGCTTCCATCGAAAGTTCCACTGCTGCTCAAATGGCCTTGTGGGGCATTTTCAAGGTCTTTGCTTTGCCCTTGACATCAGAGTGAAGGAAGAAAACTTTTACTCCCTCTAGAAGAAATAAAGAATCTAATCTGACCCAGCTTCCTTCAGACATTTACTAGATAGAGTCTTCATACCTGGAACTGGCATGGAATCCACTGAAACGCCCAAAGCTCAACTCAAGAGGACAAGAGCATAACCCCTAATTCTGAGCAGAATGCCATCCCCTCTTCCTTCCAAGGAAAGCCCATCACACAGCAAGCCCCTGCAAGAGTGAGCAGGTTCCAGCTAGCATAACACAACTCCCTAAGGAAAGTAATGGCTGGTTTAGTATGTGCATTTTGGGGTGGGTTTGGTTTGACCGTGGAAAAGGTGCATTAGTGAGATCAAGTGGGGGTCACTGTGCTGGCTCATGTCACTGCTCCTCCATAGACAATAACGGCAACGGGAAACGATCTTGTGCAAATGACGAGTTCAGTTCATGTCTAGATTTGGTCGTGCTGTCCTGTAAAGTTGTGCCAAGAGTCACAGCTTTGCACCATCCACACCAGCCTCCCGATACCCTAACAGCTCTAGGGTTGCAGCATCACATCAGGCAGGCCGATGCCCTTGGCTATAGACAAACTTAATGTTTATGCCCTTGAAGGAAACACCACTGGAAGTCTAAAAGAAAGTTGTAAAATGACAGTAAGAGGGAAGGAGGATACTACCTGCTGTGTTCCAGGAACGAATTATACTGCCCGTTAATTTATACATTTCCCCTCTAGCCTGTGGGCCCTTCAAGGGTGAGAACCACATCTCAATTCTCTGCTCCCAATCCTTGTAGATACTGGCACATAGTAGATGCTGAAAGAATGAATGTAGGGGCAAACTTAGCTTGATTCCAAGTTTGGAGGAATGAAAACAAGGCAGATAACATAGATTTAAGTGGGGAAAAAAATGACACAAACTTAGCACGTTACACTACAATAGCATGATGTAATATCACATACTCACTAGAAATAATGATGGACTCATTTACAGATGAGCAGATAAAATATGATCCATTCATATGGTGGAATATGATTCATCCTTAGAAATGAAGAAAACTCTGACACCTGTTCAACAACATGAACCCCGAGAACCTAATGCTAAGCGAAATCAGCCAGACACAAAGAGACAAGTATTGTACAATTTCATGTATATGAGGCACCAAGCATAGTCAAATTCACAGACACAGAAAATAGCATGGTGGTTGCCGAGGAGTGTGGGGAGTCGGGGGAATGGGGATCCAGCCTTTAATGGGTACCGAGTTTCAGTTTTACAAGATGAAAAGAGCTCTGGAGATTGATGGTGTTGGTGACTGCACAACCATATGAATGTACTCAACGCCCCTGAACCATGCACATAAAAATGGTGAAGATGATAAATTTTATGTTGTATGTATTTTACCATAATTAAAAACAAACATGTAGAAATGGAAAAGGGCAGACAGTTACATGCAAATAACGGAATTCAAGATGGCGCAGGCAACGAAAACACACATGCATCTGGGAAGGCACGAACCAAAGGGAAACCACCACATGGTGGTAGCAGGATTGTAACTGTGTCATCGCTTTTAAATGTATTTAATAGTTTCACATTTCTTTTTCAAAATTCTTGACAAACAACAATAATTTAAAAAAAAAATAGAAAAAGGAACGATGCCAGAGGAATACCTAGCAGCTGCAACGTCCAAAACTACCAAGAGATCTGAATAATTGACACAAGAGCTGTAGTTTGCAGTTTTGGGGGAGGGGGCGGTGGTAGGGAAGGTGCTAAGGTTCCTAATGTAGAAAGATTCAGAGCTCAGTTAATCGTCCCTTAACAAATTCCTTTCAATGAGGGTGATCCAGTTGGACTCCAGCAATGGGTTAGATTGGAAAGATGTCCATAGCATAAAGTTGATGCTGCAACACAAAGGGAAATGAGGCATCTTGACAGACATGAAGATAGGGACTGCTGTTAGAAATGCACTTGCCCATGAATGCTGGGCATGGAAGTGTACACATGTGTATCAAGGCTGAACTAGAGACCATGAAGCCTGATTCCCAACAGACCATCATCAAACCACTTTTGTTCTTTCTCTGTCTGCAGAATGGAAGTCTGCACTGAGGAGCCTCTAAGCAAACTTTTGGTTCCAAGTCCCCAAATGGATAATGCTTATCAGCCCCTTAGAAGTCAGGAAAAAGGGCAGGAATAATCCAACATTGAATGTCTAACAAAGCTCCTGTCACAAAAGGATTTCCATGAATGTTATTTTTAAATTAATTGGATGCATATTGCAATGCTCACCATAAATATATGAATACAAACAAGAGAAATTCATGTAAATATATAATTATATTATGCACATTATATAAATGTCATATAAACTCTGAGAGGGTAGAAACAAACCATGACTACAGATAATCATGAATAAATAACTTGTTATGCTTAGCTGTTTTCTGAAGCCCAAGGTTTGCATTATGGAAAATAACTTCTATCACCCCTTCTTCTCTGTTGATTTTTATGTGGGTCTTATATCCACCACAGAAACCTAGCAGCGGCAAAGCAGCCATCACCGCAATGGAATATTTCAGAAGATGCAAAAGTATATTCCTATGAATGTGTTCAAGTAGCATGCTGCTGTACTTGGATTGTCCCAAGGGGTGAATGGAGAGGGGTCTAAGAGGGGTTTTAGAGGACCCTGAGGGTACAGGGGAGAGAGGCAGGAGAGCAAAACAAGATAGGGACCATCTGCCAAAAATAACTGAAATGGGTTTCCTCAGATGCCATCAGAGAGGTCCTGATGACCTTGCATACCTCAAGGACAGTCGAGTTCAGTGAGGTTCCATGGTAGGCAGGAAGTTGGAGCTTTCAGAGGCTATATGTGGGCATAGCAGCCTGTGCTGGCTGAAGAGAGAATTCAGAGAAAACCCTCCCAGATCTTTCAGGGCCCAGGGAACCAAGGAAGCTAAACCAGGCTGGTGCATCTCTAGGTCTTGCAAAACTCTTTGGGAAAAGAAATAGAATGGCAGCAGTTGCAGGTCAGGGGAATGGCTTTGTAAACTGAGGTCACCCACAAATTCTCAGTGTGCCCCCTTGATGTTGGACCTTTGAGATGGTCATAGAGCCCTTACTCTTTATTCAGCATCATATGACATTGTGGGAAATTGATGACTCCATTCTTCAGAGATGTCCACAGAGGTTGGGAGAAGCCAAGTGCCAGCCTTAGTCTCTCTGACTGTGGTTCTGCGCCAGGCCTATTGGTTAAAAACCGATCAACTTAGGTGGAAAGTTACCTGGTTTTTTGAAGACTCCATGCCAAACAATTGATCTTATCACACTGGTATAACTGGTTCTCTAGGAAGGTAAAGGTAAATCTTTAGAGGAGATTCTATGGACGGAATATTTGTATACCCCCAAATTTATGGGTTGAAGCCTTTATCCCTAATGTGATATTTGAAAGTGGGACCTTTGAGAAGTAATTATATTTAGATGAGGTCCTGAGCATGAGACCCTCATGATGGGATTAGTGTCCTTATAAGAAGAGGAAGAATGAGCTCCACATATAAAGGTACAGTGAGAAGGCAGACATCTATAAGCCAGGAAAGGGCCCTCACCATAAACTAAATCAACCAGAGCCTTGATGTGGACTTTTAGCCTCCAGAAGTGTGAGAAATAAATGCTTGTTGCTTGAACCCCCAAGTCTGTGGTATTCTGTTACAGCAGCCAGAGTAGACGAAGACAAATGCAATGATTTACCGGATTTACTTTTTATTAACTGAACAGCAATGACAATGATTATTAGGGGTTGAAATGTGCCCCTCACAAAAAGTCATGTTGAAGTCCCAACACCTGGTATCTCAGAGTGTGGTCTTATTTAGAAATAGGTTCTTTGCGAATCATCAAGTTTACGTGCAATCATTAGGGTGGACCCTAATCCAGTGTGGCTGACTTCCTTACAATTGGAACAAAGATATGCACACCCCAGGAGAATGCCATGTGGAGATGAAGGTGGAGATTAGGATGACCCAGCTACAGCCCAAGGACCGGCATGGTGGCTGGACGGCCATGATGACCAGCACACCACTGGAAACCAGGGGAGAGACCTGGCCCACGTTCTCCCACACAGCCGTTGGAGGGAACCAGCCCTCTCCCCTTTGATCTTAGACTTGTGGCCTCCACAACTGTGAGCCAGTAAGTGTCTGTTGGTTAAGGCACTCAGTTGGTAGCACTTGGCCATGGCGGTTCTGGAAACTACGTCAGGTGCTGATGACAATACCTACAGCAACACCCACGCCAGTGTAAACCATGATGATGGCACTCACAGGGCTTCAGAGCAGATGAGGACAAACCCAAGGCTTCCGGGAAAGACCAGCCTTGGTGGGAACTCCACCACCACTGTCTGGATCACCTTGAGCAAGAGGCTTGGTCTCTCTGGCTTCAATTCTCTCCTTTCTAGCACAGGGACAACACTCAGAGGGTTGCCACCTGCAACACCAATTATGTGAAATAATGTACACAGGTGCCCTGGCTGGGGCTGGGCCCCTTGTCAACACTTCACAGTCAGTGGCTGGGATGTTTGCATTCTTGAGCTCCTGCTTTATGAAACCCTCGGCAGAGGCACTCCCTAACCCTCCCAACCATCTTGTCTCCAGCTTGCATCTATTATCACTTTCCTCCTGCTGCAAACCATAGACAGAGAGGTCAGGTTGATGCTTCCTAGGTAGGGGCACCCCAGCCCAGCCTGGAGACCCCCAATTTTTCTCAAAGTGCTTGAGGCTTGGCATAGCCTGGAAAAAAAAAAATGTGTGTACCACTTAAATCGTTTAATGTGTAGATTTTATACCCTAAACAAAGATAACATTAATGAATTCACAGTCAACCTTTTCAGCCCTGCGATAGCAAAAGATTTTCAGTCACTTTAGCCTCAGCTACATTTGCACCCAGGGTCACCCAAAGAAAAGGACAACACATTAATCTTTGTCCTCCTGGTGTTGAGCGACCTCTCAAATAATCCATCGCACAGCACGGAGTGAAACTCAAAACCTTAAAACGCCATCTATCTGGTCCCCAATTAAAACATAATCTTTTTAAGCTGCCAATACCCACTGACCAGAATCAATAGAGGGGACGATTATGAATGGCGTTTCTTAGTGATCTGGTCCGACAGGGAATGGATTACTGCTGTCATATCAAGGGAGGGGAAAGTGAACCAGCTTGGTAATCGCCAGATGGAAGGAAGGGTACCAGATAACCTTGCTTTCCCTTTTGGTTTATCAGATGTAGGAATCATGTCTTATGATTATTGCCATGAAGGTGATGTATATTTTTCAGGAGCTGAATTAAGCATCCACTCAGTTATTCAAGGGATATTTTGGAAGTGTGTTCTCTGAACCAGGTGCTGGGCAGAAGTGTGAAAAGCTGTGAGGTCCATGCTCAGTAAGTGATGTTTCTGAAACCATCGGTTTCCTCCCTTGCTACTTCTAACACATGAAAAAGTAAGGGTCAATCTTGGTGTGGGATCGCACACGGGTAAAAGGTGTCTGCCCGTGGCCTCAGGGCTCCCGCCATGAAGATGGTTGTCCCTCCTTCACCATCCTTCAGGCATGGAGGCAAGTTCAACCAGCTCTGCACATCATACCTGCTGAGGCCTCTTCGCATCCCCGACCCGAACGACCCCTGAGCATCCACAGCCTACGGTAGCTCAGGACTTGGTCTGCCATGTTTGCCACGTGTGAGATGAGACTTACGGCCACAACGGAATTCACAGGAATGCAGGGAATGCAAGGCAAGGTCAGCTTCCATAGGACAGGCTCTGGATTCCGTGGCGAAGAATCAGGGAGGACGTAAGGCCCAGAGACACCGAGAAACCCAGGGGATACCTCAGGAGAAGGCTTTACACGGAAGAACCCTTCGAAGAAAGGATGAATGGAGAGAGGAGAGGGGAAGAGGGTGGGAGCAGCCAAAGCAAGGCTCCTGGGCTAGGACCAGAATGTCTATGTCCTGTCTCACGGAGCCGGCTTTACAACACACAGGCTCTGCAGAGGCTCGGGGAGGAGAGAACATGGACCATGAGAGCCACTGGGGGGATGGAATTGGGTCATTTCCCATGTTTCCCAAGAGATGCAAGCTCAAGATTAGAGTCATTTTCATTACTTCATTTGTTCAGATTGCTCATATCTTCGACTGTGATTCTTTTCATGTGGATTCAGATTGAAATAGATTCTGTCTGTGGGCAGGGGTGGCAGGGCCTAGGGCTGCCCACAGGGCAAAGGTAGGTAACCATATTGCTGGGGTGGGGGGACCATGCCCAGGAGAGGGAGGATGGTTTCACTGAGGATGTACTGGCAAAAGTCTAGGACAGCGACCTCCCCTGGGTCATACCAGACAGACATGGTCAAGCTAGAATCCAACCCCAAGTCTCTTCCTTGCTGTCGGTCTTGGACACACTGTCTGCCTCTGACCCTCTCTGACCACCATATTTTGTATTAATACCAGGGGAAGTAAAAGAAGAATATCCCAGTGGAATAAAGATAAACCCATGAGAGACCCTTTCATACAGAGGGCAGTATGTCTCCCATGGCACCCTGTGAGCACGTTTTTGAATAGGTGAGGTTTGGGTAGTCAGGAGAAACGAGCTTGACCTGGGCTGGGGAGACAGGACAGAGATGGGACAGGACTATCCTGATGGGGTCAAGGTTCACTGGAAAGACAGGTCCTGGATCAGGACAGTAGAGCCTTGAGTTTGCCAAGACAAGGGCTATGAGAGGCACATTCCCACAAGGACTCTGCCCGCAAAGGACAGGCTCAGTTCCCCGTGCTGAAGGAAACCTTCGAGGCTGAATGTCAGACACGCCACATTCTGCTGCAGTTCGGCCTCTCGTCCTGACTCTCTTGAAACAGAGACCATCTGATAAAAGTCTGCTTCCAAACTACAGGACATCAGAAATCTTAGAAGTCAGACTTGAGGACTCAAGGTAAGTGAATTTCTGATGCTTTCAAAGTTTGCTCCTCTGTAGAGAACTTCCTGAGTCATCACATGGGACATCACTGAAATGTTCAAATAGATCTAAATCTGAGAGACTCATAGCCAGAGGCTGGAGGAAGACTCTCTTTACCTGGGATACCCTTGGCTACTGGTCCTCCCTCTCCTTACCTCCCCTGCTCCTTCTGACTCTCTGTCTCTCTCTCTCCATGAAAAAAATGATCCTTCAATATGCATACACTTAGGGCCAGGGTCAGTAAATACCTGTGACATTTTAACACTATATTTTAAAACAACTTAATCCAATTTGAATATTCTGTATGGCTGCCATTGAATTTAGGTCTAGTGCAGTGGCAATCAAGGGATTCCAAATAAAGTGATAACCATAATTGTATAATGAGACAACCGATCATGTTTCATCTGCATGAATAAAAATAGCAACCTGCCATCCAGGACACAGGCTGTTTGCTGTGAGCCCGGACACCCGTCCACAGACCATTTTATAAGGAATTGCTCCATCTATTGAAAACCAAACACACTGTTCACTCTTGAGGGATTGTTGGGCAGGAGGAGGTACCCAAGCTCCCTTGCCCACACTGAGCCTTGCAACCCACAGAGCCTGTGATGTGAGTACATTGGGCTCATGTTTCCAGGTGGTTTGCCAAGGTTGAGTGAATCGAAGAGGGTGTTTTGGGCTGCAAGGAAGAGAAACAGGTCTGTATTTCCTTAACCAGGAAGCAACGCTGTTGGTCACTGGTTCCCAACTCTTTTTCTCATCTGTCCCATGGACTCTGCCTTCCTCCATGTGTTTCAGCATTCCTCAAGGCCAGATAGCTACCAGTCACCATGGGATGGCACACAAGCTCATTCACGGTCGGAGGGAAAAGAGGAACTAGTTTTCCTTTGCTCTCTCTTAAAAATAAAGAAGTTTGTTTCTCAAAAGTCCTTGACATGGCCTTCTGGTTGCATTGGCCAGAAGTGGCTTAAGCCCATGAGGCTGGTCGGTGGGGACAGACAGGATCTGGTGGCGTCCATGACGTCCGCTTCGGGCACTCCACTGGAAGGTGTCTGAGGAGAGCGTTAGTGTTGATGAGTCGCCAGAAATTAATGATAAAATATGTAACAGATGCAGCAATTGCTATGTACGTAGCTGATGTTTCCAAAAGCACCCAACTCCTTCACTAATAGGATTTCAAATACCCTTTTCCTGCCTCACCAACTGACCCAGGTTAGACATAAAAGAGTCTTAGACCATATAGAAAATGCCACACACACACATGCAAATACACACATGTGCGTGCACGCACACACACACACACATCATTTAGAGCTCAGTCAGAGACCAAATAAAGATCAATTTGCATTATAGAGTTTTTCATGGTAAGCAGAAGCCATGGAGGCACAGTGAATTTTTAAAAATCATAATTTAAAATTCTACTCCTGCAGCCAATATTACACTATATGGGATCTAACTAGAATTTAAAGAAAAAAATTTTTTTTAATTTTTAAGAAGCAAAAACATAAATAAAATAAATAATACAAAATATTATATATATATATAAAATAAAAATCATCATTTAATGGAGACACCAAAGAATCCATTACACTAATGTGTAAAATTTGAGCGATTAAACAACATGATCATGAAGAAGTTCTTTTGCTCAGCTGCATTTTCTAATTTTTAAGTGGGCAGCGTCTCTCCTCATAATATATTGATTAAAGGCAACATTCACTAGGAGCTCATGAAGTGTGGACGTGGGCCCGGGTGCATTAGCTGCCTCAGGTCCTTTCCTCCTCACACACCTGGGAAGGAGGAGCTATCCTGTTTATGAATTAAGAACTACTCTCATCGGGGCGCCTGGGTGGCTCAGTGTGTTAAGCCTCTGCCTTCGGCTCAGGTCATGATCTCAGGGTCCTCGGATCGAGCCCCACGTCGGGCTCTCTGCTCAGCAGGGAGTCTGCTTCCTCCTCTCTCTCTGTCTGCCTCTCTGTCTGCTTGTAAACTCTCTCTGTCAAATAAATAAATAAAATCTTTATTAAAAAAAAGAACTACTCCCATTTATTAATGTGCTTGAATGTCGAAACTTAAGAAGTTCCTTCAATTTCCAAAGACACCCAAGTAATGACACGTTAGCGGCAGGGTTGGACAGTCCAACCACTAGGCTGTCATGATGGCATTCTTCAAGGCCCATTGAACTAGACTTGGCTTGCAGATTCATTCATTCACTGGCTTATGCTGAGTGCCTTCTGTGTTCCAGTCAGGCACCATGTTAGACTCACCAGGAAACACTTCTCTGGGGGAAAACATGGGCACGGTGGAAGACTTTGTTCCAACATTTCATGTTTCCAAAGGGTCACAGCTCAATGCGTAGTCCCTGGTCTCCCCTGTCAGAGGAAGTCACCGCTCATGCTCCCAGAGATTCCCTCCTGTGTTTCGCACGTCTCTGTTGTCGGAACAGCTCGATAGTTTTTCTTGGAGTCCTAGTCTTATAATAAGTATGTTTTTTTTTTAATCTTTCTATTTAAAAGAATGTTAGTGGGCCACAAAATGTGATTATATCATAATTTGCCATATTTGGCCATTATTAGAAATTTATGTAGCTGTCCCAAATTTCACATTGGAAGTACTATTGCATTAAGTATATTTGTATATAAGTTTTGACTGCACTTCCGTAGGTAGGAAATATAACTACGACGTGGTGTGCTGAGCTGTCCAAAAGTCACAGAGAAGCAGCCCAAATGAGTTCTCAGGACATAAAGTCTTTGAAATTTGATGTCAGGGGGTCTCCGTGGGGTTTCATTCTAGGGTTCATTTCCAGGCATAACCTCTCTTGAGTAAGGACAGTTACTGGTGTGATAACTAGCACTTTCTTTTTAGCGGGTCGCTGACCGACGTCCACCTAAATGAACTCACGCTGCCATTCAGCCAGGTCATTTGTCAGGAGGGAGTTGACTCCAAAGACCCTCGAGGTCACCATAGACCAGGCTGAGTTGAGATTGGCCAAGTCCATGCCCCGGACTAAAACTTGCAGAAGCATCCACTTCTCAGGAGCAGTTTCCACTTTCCTTCTAGTGGCCAGGCTACATAAAGTGACAGATGGTTAAATTAGCAAAAAAAAAAAAAAAAAAAATCAAAAACAAAAACAAAAAAACACTTTACATCATTTGAACAGTGTTTACAAAAGGACTTTAGAATGACAAAATTCAGTCTGCTGGCCCCACCCCGGCCTTTGACACTTGTTAGGATCCCAGGTGATTCCGTGGCACCATGATCCTCCCCAAGCACAGCACTAGCCACCGAGAAGGTGCCCAGAAGTATGCGAGGGACTGATCGATTCATAGCTGAGTCAGAACAGTTCACTAACTTCCAGTCTTCACTTGCAAAAATTGTCCTCTATTTTCATTTTAAAACAGAATTCCTGGATAGCTCCCTACGAACCTCACATTTTTAAAAGAAAAGCTCTATCTTCAGCTACGGCACAGGGCAAGGGCCAGCCTCACGGACCCCCACCCTCCGCCCCAGCCTGTCCCTGTGGGACTGAGAGCTAAGAATGACATTTACATGTTCAAGTGGTTGAAAAAAACAAAGAAAGAAATAATATTTCATGACCTCTGAAAATGAGATGAAATTCACATTTCCGTGTTGTAAATAAAGATTAATTGGAACACAGTCCCGCCCCTTCATTCACGTCCTGTGTACCATAGCTTTCGTGCTACGACGGCAGCGTTTAATAGTTGCAACAAAGACCAATCAGCCCGCGGAGCCTAAAATGTTTATTATCTGGCCTTTCACACAAAGAGTTTGCTGACCCCTCATATACAATCCATCTGGCTTAAAGTGTATAATAATTGAATAAGGCAAAGTGAAATGTAAACAGTAAGTTTGTGCACCACATCCCAATGAATAGATTGGTGATAGGAAGGAAGGGAGGAAGGAAGGAGGGAGGGAGGGAGGAAGACGGAGAGAAAGAGAGAGAGAGGGGAAGGAAGAAAGAGAGGAGGAAGGAAGAAAGGAAGGAAGGAAGGAAGGAGGAGGAAGGGAGGAATGGAGGGAGGGAGCAAGGGAGGGAGGGGGAGATGGAGAGAGGGAGAGAGAGAGAAGGAAAGGGAGAAAGGAAGGAAGAGGAAGGGAGAGGGAGAGAAAGAGCGAGAGAGGGAAAGGAAGAAAGAGAGGAAGGAAGGAGGGAGGAAGTCAGTCCTATGTCTTTAAAAATCCATCAGACATCAGACATCCCTTTTCTTGACTATTTACTCAACACTTGACTTTTGAAAAATATACATGTGCCAGAGTTTGCAGAGGGAGGGAGTAGTTAAAAAAAAAAAAAAAGCAAATGCTAACACATTTCAATTTTTTTCTAGCAAACAAAGCAAAACAAAAACAATAATAATTTTTAAAATTCTGAAAACTGCTGAAATGATCCCAGACAGACACTGGGCTAGAGTCGGTTAGGACGCAGGCTCACCTCACTGGGCCGGAACTAATTCTCTAATGAGAGAGGTGGGAGTGACCTTCAGGAGAGATTTAAATGGGCTGCAGACACCATCCAGCAGGCTGTCTGCCTCCAAACACGAGCGCGGCCCCTCCCGCCTCCCCCTGTGGTAAAGGTTGCCCCTCAAAGTCAGCAAGAAACTTACGGTAATGGATTTCAAAGTCAAGAATCTAATGCAAATCTAAGCGTTTGCTATACACTCTCGGAAGTCTCGGCAGATTAAGTTTGAAAGTATTTTCATAGATCATATCTACATAATCTAATAGAGGTGATTTCAGGAATACAGAAGACGCTTCCTGCAACGGCCCGGCCAGAGTGCTGCTCCAGGAACATCAATAAGGTGTATGTTTTCATTTGCGATCTTTTTTTTTTTCCTCCAACCAATCTATAGAACCCCACTGAGGGGTTTTGAGTCACGTGCTTCTGTAGAGAGATCTCTGTCTTAGCCAAAGTATGGAGAAGAAATGGGTAATTCCAAGGAGAAGGGATCCTCGTCTCCGCTAAGTTTACATAACGTCACTGACTTTGTTAAAGGATGCTTGGAAATCGTGTGATTTACGTCCCGGGAGAGCTTAACACATCACCCGCACGAGGTTCCCCTTGTTTAAATGTTTCATTTTAAAAGGTGCAGCGGGCTCGTGACTGCATCAGCACCCACCTTCCCGGGCTGAGAGGGATTCTCCGGGCCACTCAGTACGCCCGTGACTGTGACGCCTCTTCCTTTGACAAGGGACCCAGTGCTTCACGCTACCCATCTCCATCAGGTCACCCGAGGCCCCAGGCAGGTTTCCTCGAGCTAAGGTCTTTGGTGGGGGATGGGAAAAGATTACACTCTTAAAACTTCAATTTTCCTAACGTAAGTCACTTTTTCTGATGTAAAGCGTGTCCACGCATGCAGGCCCTGGGGAGCGGGGATGACTGCGTCGCACATCCTCAGGGGCAGGCTGTGGAGACACGGCAGCTCCCTCTCAGCTCCACGGCTTTCCTCTGTGTGGTCTTGGGTATGCAGCTCGACCTCTCTGAGCTTCCCTTTCCTCTGGTATAAATTTAGCCCAACATGCCAGATGAGGGGCCCCGGGCTCAGCTGGGACCTGGTGTCCCAAAGACAGCCCACTCGTGTCCTCAAGGGGCTCCGAGGGAGTAGAACTCAGGTTACTGGGACGACCCAGGCCATAAAGCAGCCAGTGGGCAACTGAACCAGATGTGTCCAGAAAGCATGAAACGCCACGAAAAACAAAACAAAACAAAAACAAATGGGAAGACTCAACAGAGAGGGCTGGTTCAACAGGGTTAGCGCCGCTGACCATAAACCTGAAGGAAGACAGGAATCTGCCAGGCTCAGGACTGGGGGACCAGCACTGCAGGTGCAGGGACGAGCAGGTGTCCGCGCTCCAGGCAGGCGAGGCAGGTGAGCGAGGCAGAGAGCGAGGGCCGGTGCAGCTCTGGGATACAGAGGGAAGGAGAGAAAGAGCTGAGACCCGTGCAGGTGACGCAGAGTGCCTCGGGCTGTGGAGAGGGCTTGGATTATAATCCTAGGGCGGTGGGAATCTGCTTGACGGTTTTAGAGCAGAAAGGACATGAAAGAGTCCATGAATGAATGTGAATGAATGAACGAGACCCATGAAAGAACTTCTTTAAAGCATTGTGCAAACACACAAAAGAGCTGTGTGTTCATGGCCCCTCTGTTCTGTGCAAGCCCCAGTACAAGGGAAAGTTGTGTCTGGGACAGATGCGGTAGACTGGAATGATCTCAAGCAAGGCTAGCTCCGTTTGGGTACTTAGAGGTCACCTGTGAACAAGGCAAGGGAAAGATAGGCGATTTTCTCATCCTTCCTACCAGCATGAGCTCGCAAGGGGAAGTGCAGAGTGTCATTCTAAAGAAGCCCTTTAGAGACCTTGTCAAAAACACAGCACAGATCACAAAGGATCATTTTTACAGGGCTACAATATTATGTGAACGGACAGTTGTGGCCTGGAATACAGCTTCCAGGGGAGAACCGGTGGAGAGGGTGCTGCATCCCAAGGTACGTAGGTGGCCGTGCCTGCCGATGTCGAAGGTGGGATGTCAGCTTCAAGTAAGTATCATGTGTACATAATATGCAAACTTCTGAGAAATGCAAGACAGCAAAAAGAAGTGTGTCTAATTACTACTTTTAATTGTTATTTGATCTTCAATACATGTTAGTAGATTAATAAATCAAGTATCCTGAGTTCATATTCCAACAGTGAAAATACTTTGGGGGGAATCTTTTCATCAACAAAATAAGAGACAGCAGGGGCACCTAGGGGTCTTAGTCATTAAACCTCTGCCTTCGGCTCAGGTCATGATCCTGGGGTCCTGAGATCGAGCCCCGCATCAGGCTCTCTGCTCGGCGGGAAGCCTGCTTCTCCCTCTCCCTCTCCCTCTGCTTGTGTTCCTCTCTCGCTCTGTCTTTCTCTACCAAATAAAGAAAATCTTAAAAGAGAGAGAGAGACAGAGATGGCCTTATATCTGGGGTCATCTCGCTTTTATTTTTTTTTTAAAGATTTTATTTATTTATTTGACGGAGGGAGAGAGATCACAAGTAGGCAGAGAGGCAGGCAGAGAGAGGAGGAAGCAGGCTGTCCACAGAGCAGAGAACCCGATGCGGGGCTCGATCCCAGGACCCTGAGATCATGACCCGGGTGGAAGGCAGAGGCTCAACCCACTGAGCCACCCAGGCACCCCTCATCTCGCTTTTAGGCATGAGCAGCTTACACAGAAACTCACCAGTGTGGTCGTTTCTAAGCCAGCATGTTTGTGTTTGGCTCTTCCTTGTATGAGAGTGCTTGGAAAGTTGTCAGCACGGAGCCTGGAACAGGCAACATGTACTAGACAGACTCCTGCTCCCGGCTACCCCTCGACCCCTCTGTCCCCATCCCCATCCTCCACCCCAACCCAGTCTCCAACCACCCCCCATTCCCCCCCACCACCACCGCACTCCCTTCTGTGCCACCTGCTGCCCTGCAGAGGCTGAGGACTGGAAGCTGCATTTCCCAGCCGTGTTCTGCAGCAGGTCCTTGCAGCGGGAGACCCTGGTGCAGGACCTGGAAGGTGAGAGAAGCAGGAGCTTCAGGCGCATGGCTTCTGCAGACAAGTTTTCACTGACCTCAGCTGAGTGCTGGCAACCGTGCTGTGAATCCTGAGCTCCTGAGTGCCTAAGCCACAGCGCCTCCCGGACCCTCCGGACACCAGCTCTTCCGTGTGGTAAGTTCCCCCGCCTGACACACTCGGGGTCCCAGAGGCTGCTCTGATCCTAGCCTCATGGATAGAGGATGCCAGTCGCTCTCTCTGGCCCCTGCTTCGGCTGACCTTGATCTGGGGTCTTGACCTCTTGTGGCTTCTCAGCGCCCACCTCCTCCCCTTTGGAAAAACGTTAGAGCTGCAGGAAATCGGTCTGTGAGCAGAAGGGAGAGCTCCCCGTCACTGGCAGTGTGCAAGCAAATACCAGAGGGTCACTAACCAAATACGTAATGTAAGGGAGTCCCACGTCCATGCGTTAGAAGGCTTACCCTGCCTCAAGACCCTGGCGCCAGAAGCCAGAGCCCCTGAGGAGGCTCCGTGCTTAGCCTGGGACCATTTCCATCTTTCTCCCCTGGATGTACACTTTACTGCGGTCCTGGAAATTAACCTGTGCCTGCTGGCCTGAGGCAAGTCCAGTCTCTGTGCCAGATCAGCTCTGCCTGTGGGCACAAGGAAAATAGGCCTGAAGGCAAGGTAAAAGGCACCCAGGAGGAAGAGAGCTGGAGTCTTTGCGGCTCTGGCTTGAGACACGGGCCAACTCCAACACAGAGGACCTGAGCACTCACCGCTCTCCCATCCCTGGCTGGCTGGCTAACTTTGCAGGAAACATCGTCCCCTGGGAAGCCCCTTTTCTCTGCTGTCATGGCCAAGCCCAGCTGGGTCTCCCTGTTGGAGCACCTGCTCCTTAGGGAAGTCACTATCTGGAGAACAGGCACTGTTCCTCTGCACATATTCAAGGGAGCAAGGCATTGTCCACTTCTCTATATTTCCAGAACTCATCTGAGTCTCTAGTTTGGTAACAGGTAACCATAAGCTCAGTGCTAAGACAAAGTCCCCCAAATGCTGTCCTAAATAAGAGGGACATTAATTTCTCACTCACATGATAGTCCAGAACAGGGATGGAAGCTCTGGATCTCCACACTGGGGTGAGGGGCACGCTGGTGGGGTGTCCTGGTCACCCTCCAAGTGTGGCGTCCATCTCTGGATCTAGGTCCGGTGCCCCACCTAGTCTCAGCCTTGGTTCTGACACCGCAGATTTTGAGGGGTGACAGCAACGTAGAGGGCACGCAGCTGCCTTTGAAGGATGAGAAGGAGAAGTGCACTGCACTTGACCTCAGATCCCTTGTCTTCGGGCAAGGGGCAGGAGGACGACCCTCCATGCAAGTCCGTATCTTTACCCAAAACCTGTGATATGCTACCCCTCACGGCAAAAGGGACGCTGTGGATATGAGTTAGGTTAGGGACACTGAGCAGAGGAGTGCTCTAGATTATCCTGGAGAACACACAGTAATTGTGTGAATCCTTAAAAGTGGAGAAGCTTTCATGGTTGTCAGAGAAATGTGACCGCAGAGAAAGGGTCAGAGACGCTGACTTCAAGTGTGGAAAAAGGGAACGTGAGCTACCTCTGGAAGCTGGAAGGGACCAGAAAACAGATTCTCCCCTGGGGCTTCCAGAAAAAAAAAAAAAACAAAAAACAAAAAAAAAAAAACCTGCTGCTACCTTGATTTCAGCCCAGTGAAACCTGTATCAGAATTCTGACCTCCAGAATGGTAGGAAAATAAAATGGCTATCGTTATTAGCCACTAAGTCTGTGGCATTTCTTTTTTTTTTAATTTCTTTTTATAAACATATAATGTATTTTTATTCCCAGGGGTACAGTTCTGTGAATCGCCAGGTTTACACACTTCACAGCACTCACCATAGCACATACCCTCCCCAATGTCCATAACCCTACCCCCCTCTCCCAACCCCACCTCCCACCTGCAACCCCCAGTTTGTTCTGTGAGATTAAGAGTCCCTTATGGTTTGTCTCCCTCCCAATCCCATCTTGTTTCATTTATTCTTTTCTTACCCCCCAAACCCCTCACGTTGCATCTCCACTTTCTCATATCAGGGAGGTCATATGATAGTTGTTTTTCTCCGATTGACTTATTTCACTAAGCATGATACCCTCTAGTTCCATCCACGTCGTCGCAAATGGCAAGATTTCATTTCTTTTGATGGCTGCGTAGTATTCCATTGTGTAGCATTTCTTACAGCCGCTGTGGGAACCCAATACACCAGGCCATGCAACCCGACCTACATGCAAGTAAAGCTGGGAGATGCCATGTTGCTCCCTGGAGTGTAAGCTCCTCCCTCTCGTACCACCTGGGCCACAGAGAACCCAGAGAATGGCTCAAGGAAGGCTTTTCTGCCATCTGGGGGCAATTCACAAAACACCAGTCTCCAGAAACGCAGTCCGTGTGCTGAGGAGATGCAGGATGAAAGCCGCCTCCACGGCAGGGCTCCGAGTGCAAGACCCGCCAGGGGCCACCTCTCAGGCCGCCAGCTGCAAATGGGGCACCAGCACCCTCTTATCTCAGGTCCCCCAGTTGACCCAAAGGGTCCATCAGCACCCCCGCCCCATGAGGAAAAGCACAGGGGTGGGTCCCTTCTCCAGAACGCCCCGCACCTGGTTCTCCTGCATCACCTCTCCCTGGGCCCCTGCGAAGACCTCCAGCCGGTATGCGTGTGCGACCCCCTCTAGCTCTCCCTGAGGGCGGCTGTGATTCCGCAATCTGTCAGGGCCTCAGTGGGCTCTCCAAGGAAGTTTGCAGAACACACACACATAGAGCGAAGGTGGCCAGACAGACCCACAACCCATCTGCAAGAAGAGGAAAGCAAGACCAGAGGGACTCAGTGATGGGCAGAGGTTGTCTCTCCTCAGGTGCTCATTCCTCTGCCCTTCGGCGTCCGGGTAGGATTCAGGGCAGCCTTCCCACAGCCACCCTGGCCACTCTCTGCATGGGGGCCGCTGATCCTCAGGGATGCCCTGCCCCGGTCAGAGAGCCTCCATCAGTGACTGGGACCCCGCCGCAGTCTCCCAGAGGTGGGATCATCCCAAGACTCCAGCATATGGGGGAGCAGGGGGTAACCACACAGCTTTCCTTCCTTGTGTGGGCTCCTTAGTGCCCTCCTTGTGCTCCCGACCACCCAAGCCCTTGTCCACAGTCCACCTGGAAAGAAATTCAAGTTCAGTAAGATTCGTGACCTGCCAGAGGGACAGGGCTGGTGATTAGCATGGTCAGAACTCAGCACAATGGCTCCGTGGACATACACACTCAAAGTGTCGCCTCTGACAAATCGATGCTGCCCTGGTAGGGAGAGTCCAAGATCAATGCCTTCTGGCACTTTCCTCTCCATGGCAGGAAAATAGCAGACCCCCATTCCTCTCGGCCAAGCAGACCCTTCTCTCTTCCATTGAGAGCTGGTCCGCACATCCAGCACCTAATTCGGGCATCACTGCGCATCTACTCAGAGCGCAGGCTCTGCACCAGCCACAGAAGCCACCAAGACAGAGAACCGTCGGCCTCTGGAGATGCTCACGTTCTGGAGAGTGGGGAGCTGCCTGGGAAACCAGTAAGATAACAGCCACCACCCTCTTTCCTGGGGCGTCTGACACGAGGAAGGCAAAGGGAACAACAGTAGCCTGTGCTTCAGAGGAGACTTTTGAAAATTAAATGAGAAGATGGGTATTTTCAGAGTCTGGCTTCGAGGAGGCTGGTGGTTCATTTTAACTCCCAGTGGGATTATTTGCACACTCGCTCATTCCTACAGTGGTGCAACAATAATACAGCAGGACAAACTATGAACTCTGTTACCTTGTTCCCATCGTACGGATGGGGAACCTGAGGGCCCGAGAGATTGAGGACGTGCCCGAGGGCACGTTGCTGCACGGCTGGGCTCTCAATGCCTTGACTCCAGGCTCACGTTTACACGTCACCCACTTCTGACGTCGTCCGAGGAATGCCAGCTGAGACCACAGCTGCAAACCAGCCTCTAGGTTCTCCCAAGCGGACAGCACAGCAGGATCGGCAGTCGCCCTCAGTAGCTGTTGAGAGAAGACACATGAGGGACCTATGGATGGTGACACACGCTGAGTCCCCCATGGGCGCCACTCCACCCAAGCAAGCCAGAAGACACCCTTGTCCTGGACTCCTTTGCTCCCATCGCCTCCTCTGGGAAGCCCTCCCAGTCTACTCCAGCCATGACCACCCATGCCGCCTGTGCCTTCTAGCGCCTCTCACTGACGCTGTTTGGTGCAAGCAGTTCCTTTGCTAGGGGTTTCTGTCATCTACCCAGGAAGAACAGGAGCCAGAGCTCAGGCCTTTGGATGTCATCACCCAGCAAATAGGGCTCAGCAAACAGTAGGTGCTTCCAAAGGCATTTGCTGATTAACTGGGTGGTGAACTCCTATGCATCCTTCAAAACTTTGGAGTCACTTGCTCCAGGAAGCCATGAAAGAAACAACCAAGACAGACTAATTTCTGGCTTCCCAGGTTTCTGCACCGAAGAGATTATGGTGTTGAATGGGCACAGCCCTTGTTGTCAAGCCTTTGATGGTCCCCCTTTCTATGAAGTGTGTGATGGACACACAGGGCAGCAAGTCTTTGTAGAGAGGAGCTTTGTGTGTTTCCCTGGCTCCTCTGGTCACTAGGGCCCAGCAGTGCTCAGTAAGTACTTGATTACAAGAGGGCTCAGTGTGGGCATGTGTCCCCTCTTTCTCCTTCTTGGCTTCCATTTGCTTATTCAACCAAACCTGACGAGTCCCTCACCCACCCCAGCATTGCACCGGCCCTGAGGATAACGGGGGCGTCACGCTATCTGCCATCAAGGAGGGTAGGCAGAGGGAAGAAACTAATGGATTGTGAGCTTACTTCTTTTATTATTATTAGTTAATCCTCACAACGGCTTCCCATGTTGGGTAATCGCATTCCATTTGCCAATGAGAAAAAAGGATTAGACAGGCAAAGTCAGTTGTCCAAGGTCATAAAACTAGTAAGTGATGGGGCTTCTATTTGATTCAAGGACTGTCTGGCCCCAAATCCCATTCCACTGGGCTTCCTCACGAGGGAAGAGTTAGAACAAATAATAATAATAGTAAGTGGATGGGTGTGAAGCTGCCGGCACGAAACAAATTGCCGTAATTGATCAGGAAAGGGACAGGTCACTGCTGGCTGGGCCAGGGAACAGATTCCAGTGGGTGGGAGAAACACAGCAATAGGGAGAGCAGAATACAGCAGAACCCAGATGGGAGGGACCAGTCCTGAACCCAGGATTGTTCAGGGTGTGCACTGCACAAGGTGGGGGCAACGCTGAGGGGGCTCTGCTCCCATTCCAGATGATGTCTACTAAGATGATTTTCTAACAGATGGAAGTTAAGTGTCTTGTGGGAAGAAACATCTTTTCCTCATTCACACAGTGATGCTGACGGGACTCAAGGCAGCCTGAGCCCCAACTCCGCCGATTTCAGTCCCATCAGGACCACGGTAAGTCACAGCCAGGAGAGTTGGACCAGAGAAGCTGAGAAGGAAACTCAGCTCTCGGGTTCAAGGCAGACTGGACCTGGTGCGTGGTGGGAGTTCAGGGTCTTAACAGAGGCGCCTGCTGTTCACTGTTAACGGCCTCAGCAATCGCAGAGAACTTGCTGCATGTCCGACTGTGGGGAAAGGTTCGATGAATCACCGCACGTCACAAAACAGAATCTTCAACAATCGTTTTCTTTTTTTTTTTTTAATCAGAGTTTCAAAAATAATTTAATAGCTTCAGAAAATGGCCATGCTGTAAAAAAGTAGAAGAAAAAAGCAAGACGCAAAACTTCTTATACACACCTTTGTGTGTGTGTGTGTGCATTTGTACATCTATACACATAAGTCTGCACTCTCAACGTTTCCTATCATGCACATACATTACAGTTTGAACTAAAGAAAATCTTATTTTTTGTAGTGTATAGTTTCCAGAGGATCTGGGACTCTCTGTGCCCCCAAAGAGCAGCATGGGGTCCTTGTCACTGACTTGCTGTTGGAACTCTGGTGGTGCCATCAGGGACCCAGGTCCCTTGAGACCGATTGTGCATCCAAGCTCAAGGCCCGTGGTGTGGTCCTCCCCGGTGACAGTGTGGGCTCATAGGACTCACACTGCTCCCAGGACATCCCCTGCTCTGAGGCCATGTCTACAAGCATCTTTGGGGGAAGACACCCCCCCACCCTGCACCTCAAATGGCCCCGCAACTAATCCGGTGTGCACTTTTCCCTATAACGCCAGTGCTTTTCCCGGGCCCCTCGCATTCTAGAAAGCTGTGATGGTGTCAGGGTTGATGTATTGCAATTACAAAGGGCTTTAAAGTCCCTGAAGGGGGCAGGAAGGAATCTCTCTCTTCTGGCCCTTCTAGTGGAGGCTCCTGAGCGGAGGCAGGTGGCAGGCGAGGAACCAGAAACCAGTGGAGAAGCAGGAGAATCTCCGCGCTGGGAGGGGCAGGAGCAAGTCAGTCAGGAGCACGGGCCAGCCAGTGCGGATGGTGGGACACACCCAGGCCCTTGAATTTCCCGTGAAATTTCCCCCAGCTACCAGGACAGAACTTTCCACGCTCTCCCTAGGCCACTGCCTTTCCTTAGGAAACTTCACTTTTTTTTTTTTTTAAACTGATGTTTCTAGTTGCGAATCTACCTTAAAACCATATAAAAAATTAGAAATTCCCATCTCACCCTTCATCTCTCCCCCTCACAAAAGCCATCTTCATCCCTTCCTGCTTCCTTTCCGATTCTCCACATTCCAGTCCCTCTACCTGGCCGCTGCCCTACTGCCCTTTCCCACCTGATGGAATTCGGTTCTTTCTGCAGCCCGAGGTCCTCCCCCACAGTGGCCTGTCCTGCCCTCACCTATCACCTTCGGGGCCCGCCAGGGGCTCCCCCGGTTCCTGACACACACAACTACAAAGCATAAGTGAGCTCCTACCCTAGCCCACCGCTTTGACAGACGAGAAGAAAACAGAGGCACAGAGCTGGTCACTAGCAGAGCCCTGTCCGGTCCTGGGAGCCCAGAGCCCCCAGTCTGAGGCTCTCGACAGTCCACTTCTCTCTCCAAGGAACAACAAAGGAATGCGCTCCCTTATTAGTTTGACTTCTGCAGAGTTCTAAATCAACCAAAGCATTCAAAATGTTAAAGTTTGATCAGCTGAGAAATAAGGATATTAAATATGATTGCATTTGAGGGTACAGACTGTTTTTCCATTACCTGCTTTGATTAAAAAAAGCTATCTGGGCTCTGAGGTAGAAAAGTTAAATGCGACCAGAAAAAAAAAATAATAATAATAATGGCTTCGAGTTCGCTGTCGTTCCTAATTTCTGTAAGAGAATCGTGTTAAGATGTGTTCGTCACCACATCGAGAACACATGAGTTCGCGTCTGCAGTTAATACCCCTTCTCTCTCCTTAATTGCCAAAAATGAAAGCGATTGGGAAGAAGAAAACGTTATTCCTATGATTCCTTAGGGAACAGAAGAAAGGCTGCATTTTTTTAATGGGACATAGACCAGCAGCTCTGATTCCTAAGCGGACATTTAATCGGAGCAGTATCAAAGTATAAATAGTAATAAAGTTTTTTTGTCTTCGGGTTATGAGGGGGAAACTACCCACATACACTGTTTGGGGGGCAACACGGTAGCTGCCGCCCCGGTCTGTCGTGGTGCAGAGACGCTGACAGTCACTGCCCAGCTCAGCATTTCCACATTGCTCACGTCTCCTCTGTGCTCTGCAAGGGGCAGAGAACCACAGCGGACTTCTCAGAGTAGCCTGGACAGGGTGCAGATCGAGATGGATCTGGACAGAGTAAGATTCTGAAGAAGGGCGAGCAGGCTCTTTTCAGCGATGCCAAATGTCCTGTTCTTGAGAGAGGAGATAAATAACCAAATCGTAATAATTATATTGAGAATGACACACAGAGAGAGAGAGAGAGAGAGAGAGAGAATGCATGCCTGGGTACCAGCTCACTCTCCCCACCCTCTTGCAGGGTTCGCTAAGACGCAAAACATGATGCTGACCCACTTCAGCCATCAGGACGCCACGCCACCTCCAAGGGGAAAGACAGCAGTCAGAAATTAGACTCACATTCATGAGGGTTGAGAACGTCAAGGGAAGAAGCAGGGGAAAGGCTACAAAACAGTTTCTGTCAAAATAATTCAAAAGACCTACAAGCCATAGAAACCTAGAGGTGATTGCCATCTTGTACATTACGGCCAGAATCAGAACCATGAATACTGGACTCAGCTTCCAAGTATACACGAAGTTGGTGTTGGCTGATTACTTTGTAGCAAAACTCTGGAATGTCTTTGTTTCCTGCAGTTGTGACAGGGGACGACATAAATCAGGGGCTTTTGCAGTGTCCACTCCACCCAGAAACGTGTCAGGATGTAGGATTACAAGATTCAGCAAATAAAAACAAGATGCCTGGTTAAATTTGAGCTTCTCTTAGCACAAGTATGTCCCAAATATTGTATGGGATATACTTATGCTAAAAGAAGCTCACTGGGTGTTCTGTATCTCCTTTGGCAGCCCTAGGCAGGAGGCAAGCTGTGTGTCAGCCCTCATCTTGTCTCACCTGGATTTGTTTCCAGGGCCCCCATAGCTGGGTCCTAGAAGACTCTGTCTGGCCAGGGTCTCAGGCAGGAAAGGGCTGTTAATATGAACAGATGGGAGGCGCACAGGACCTGTTTCCAAGAGCATGGTCTGTAGTCCTAAGGCAGAACCCTCCAGAGAGCACCTCAAAGTCTAGATGCAGAAGAAGAGCAGACGGTCCTTGAGGTTCCCTCTTTGGAATCAAATGATGGGTCCTGGTTGGGACTTCAAAGAGCTCTAAAGAGACCAAAGAATGGTAATACCCTTTTGTTCTTAATCATCTGCCACCAGGTGAGTAGCATTGCTTGCAAAGAGCTCAGGTGAGGACGCCTGGGTGACTCAGTCATTAAGCATCTGCCTTCAGCTCAGGTCATGATCCCAAGGTCCTGGGACTGAGTCCCACATCAGGCTCCCTGCTCAGCGGGGAGCCTGTTTCTCCCTCTCCCACTCCCCCTGCTTGTGTTCCCTCTCTCGCTGTCTCTCTTGCTGTCAAATAAATAAATGAAATGAAATGAATGAAATAAAAAGATAAAGCAAATAAAATGACCCTCATTTTAAAAAGAGAGAGAGAGCCCAGGTGAGAAGTTATCAAACTCATGCGTACATTAACGTCACTGCGAAGCCTTGCTGAGAATCCAGACCGGACCCCATCCCTCATAACCACTAACTCAATAGCCTTCACAGCACCCAGTAATCTGCAGTTTTAACCACCCCCCGCCACATGCACATACAGCAGGTGATCCAAATATAGTAGATTCTCTGAAAAACACTGACCCAGGTCTTAGGCTCTTCCCACACACAGATAGGGAAAGGCATTATTTTTAAAATACAGTATTAAATGCATTTTTCTCCAAAGATCATATCATTCTTTAATCTGGCATTTCGCAATTTGATTATGGATAATTTCTATTTTAACAACATGAAGCAAAAATCAGAATGAAGAGTAATACTTGTGCAAATGGATCATTTTTCAAGAAATCAATTTTCTTGTCTCAGCCAGTTTTTTGTCTCTAAAACTCAATATCATTTTCCCCACAACGAGGACCAAGTTGAATTATTTATAATAGTTTAATTATAGGCATATATGTTACTTCTGTGCTTGCAAGACAAACATAATTACAGGATTTTTAATTATAATGTGAAATTAGAAGATGGAAATAATTACAGAATTTTAGAATTATAATGGAAGAAGAAAGTCAGTAACTTATGAAAACATAAGCTTTCTTGAAAGGACATTGTCCTGTATTTTGTCCAAAGCAAGCACACAAGAAATACATTTTTAATACACGAAGTACACTTGCCAATATATAACAATACAGATGTGTTATTAAATTCACACATATCATTATTAGACACACCAGCAGTAATCGCTAATTGAAGATACTCTCATCAAAGGATCTATGCTAGAATATGAGAAAAATCATACCCTCATTATTTGGAAAGTTCAGCATGACTAAGGTTTTTGCTATCAGAAAAACACAGTATTTCCCCCCACCCCAAGCTTTTTAAACATAGCCTACTTAAGAAAATCCCTATTTTATATTTTGAAGGTACACTAAATTAATTTGAGGGTATGGAGAAAGTTCTTGGGCTCTTTAAGTAGAGCACCCACATAATAATACTAAACTTCGCCTAGAGCGGGTGAATGGGAAGTTGTAACGTGCGGTGTTGTGGGTTGAACTGTCTCCCGGACGGACATGTTGAAGTCTTGACCATGTTTGGAAACAGGGTCTCTGCAGATGGGATGGAGTTCAGGGAGGTCATCTGGGCGAGCTCCACTCCAATATGACAGGTATCCCAGGCAGAGGAGGGTTGGAGACAGACCGTCAGGGAGAGGAGGGTGTCCTGCAGGGATGCATGATAAGTCAGCACTGGGAGAAGGAGACAGAGACAGAAGTGGTACCAGAAGGGGCACCAGAAGCTGGCCAGCAATTATTTGCCTCAAATGCTCTCCACGGCTTCTCCTCCCATCCCTCACCGCCCACCACCTCTTCTTCGGCTCTCAAGCACCTCCTCCAGGAAGCCTTCCTGGACCCACCTCGACTGGGTCAGGGTCCTCACCCCCAGCACCTTCCACACTATGATATTAGAGCTCCCCCTGCCCCTTGCTTATCTATCTTCTCCACAGGTTTTGGAACCCAGGGCAGATATTGTCTGGAAAACTCATGTGGTCGAGGAAGTCCCCGGATCAGGCAGGTGCTCAGTGAATCACTGCTGGGTGACAGAGTGACCCTTAAAGCATAGATCTTCGGGCTCTACATCTATGCCCTTTCCACCTCACCAGCAGGCATCTCAGGCAGAGGGGAGGCCAGGGCCACACCAGCCAACCCTCAGTCTGCACAGGGAGGCTGGGCGGAGGCACTCGGGCTCCTCCAAAAGCTGACCTTCCTGGAGGGACAGGGTTGAGCTGAGTGTGGAGAAAACAGAAGGTGTACCACCTGCTGGGGAAAAAGGAGCCCTGGAAGGAAGCTAGGAAGGCAGCTCTAAGGAACCTTCAGAGCCTGTGGGGGCTTAAGAGGTGGGAGAAGACAGAGCTCTGAAGGAAAGCATGGACGGTTCTTCTGTGTTGGGTGGCCGTGCAGCTCCCATCAGGAGCACTGCCCTCGCGGCATCAGGAGAGTCCCAGGCCGAGCCCCAGCACCAGCCCGGAAGCCAGCAAGGCACCCCCAAGGCCCATCCCAGTTGGGGGTCCCCATCTTCACCTGCAACATTCTCTGTACTGAAAGCCCAGCAAAGCTCCTTGGCGGGCAGTTTACGCCTTCTTTGTCATAGCTTCTCGATGCTTCCATTGGGCGGGGTGGGGGAGCTGCCGCGGCACAGGTGGGGCAGTGGTCTGCTATGTTCCAGTAAAATGCTGATCCCAGGAAAGGCGGCGGCCTACCAGCTCTGATCGACTGACTCCTGCTGCACAGAAGGACGAGGACAATGCCAAAGTAAGAGTGGGCTGGACACTCTGAGTGCTCACGGCCCAGGGCAGATTCCAGGGTTGCCTCTCAGGCGACACCCTACGGCCCCGCTCCAGCCGATCCTAGCCTGGCGTCACATGGAGCCGTCCGTAAACTCTTCCAGGCGGTAGACGAAGCTGATGAAAACGGACATATTTTAACCAAAGGGGACAAACTGTATAGGTCCCTGCTCCTACTTCAGAATAGTAAGAGGTCGGTGACATCAGCCACTCCATGTGGCCATCAACCACTTCCATCAGTAGGGGACCAGGGCTTCCCGACTATGCGTGCACACACACACACACACACACACAGTCACACATATTCATACACACTTAAGTACAGACATACACATGCACACGCCCACATTCACACATTCTCATACACACACAGACACACACTTACATTCACACACTCATACACACTTAGGCACACACTTGTACACACTTACACACAGACACACTCGCACATGCACCCGCACTCGGGCACTTACACAAAAGAGAGAATCGGGCGCAATGCCTGCCGAGCGGATATTCAAAATGTTACAATTAGCATTTCTGTCCAGTTAAGGAGGCTCCTCCATAAATGTACCAATGGCGTCTGGACAATAGACGTGATGGGATGAGAGAGCCAAGTCATCACTCTGTCCAGGTGCCCATTAAGAAGCTGTGTGACTCTGATGCAGAGCTATGGCCTCCTGCTTCTGGTGTATTACCCTCCCTCTCCCCTCCATCCATAATCATGCTTCATCTCCACATTACAACACTGAAAAGGCTTGGCTCGTAGGCATCCTGTATGACGAGAGCATTCATTTTACTTATTTAAAGCATGACTTGCCCAGATGGTCTCCAGAGATAAAGCATCTTATATTCATGGGGGTCCAGGTACCGTTGGAAACGCATCCATTCCAATATCATTGCCATTGAGCCAAGGCTAAAAGCACTGTCTCAGACGTAAGGAATCAGAAAATCTACAATGGGAGCATAATGTTAATATCGCCATTAAAATAATATCCAATGGCTCTTTCAAACAAGTATATCAAATGGGTGCTTCTGGAGCCATGAGTCAACTAGCTTCATTCATCAACGATCAGGGAGGGAGGGGAGCGAGAGAAGGCTGCATCGTTCCTTCCTCAAAGTGCTCTTTGCGGTGATGAGGCTGGACAAAACCAGGCAGTCCCGTTTTCTCTCAGGTCTTGTTGCTTAAATAATTCATATGGTCATGCAAAGAGAGCTCGAAACACACACACAAAAAAGGAGCAATAAGGACTTATTTGGGGAAATTTTACCAAATACTCAATGCATGTGAGCTGTGTGCTGGGAACAGAGGTACGGAGAGAATGAGGATACTGCTTCTCTCCCCCAAGCTTTCTGTGAAAACAGGAAATAAACAAGTAATTTTAATATAGAACGAGATAAAATAAAAAGACTATGATGGAAGAGGGTCATTAAAAGATGCTGATATGACGAAGGTAAGAGATATGGAATTGGCGGCGGGTGGAGTTGATATTTGATTTGGGTTTTGAAGCTTTAAGAAGAGTTTACAAGATGAAAAGGAGGGAGAGTGAGAGAGGACTATCCAGGAAAAGAGTGGATGTTGCCCGTATAGAGAATGAAGAGTGGTCTGTACGGGGATGTGACAAGGAGGAAGCAGCTGAAAATGGGTTTGGAAAGATAGTCTGGAGGTAAGTTGCAAAGGTTTCATTCACCAGGCTAAAGGATTCAGACTTTGTCCCACACACAAGCCAGGATTTACCAAAGTATGCTCCAGGAACAAGTTGCTCAAGATGCCAACAGGTATGGGGCGCCTGGGTGGCTCAGTGGGTTAAAGCCTCTGCCTTCGGCTCAGGTCATGGTCCCAGGGTCCTGGGATCGAGCCCCGTGTTGGGCTCTCTGCTCCGTGGGGAGCCTCCTTCCTCCCCCCTCTCTCTCTGCCTGCCTCTCTGCCTACTTGTGATCTCTGTCTGTCAAATAAATAAAATCTAAAAAAAAAAAAAAAAAAGATGCCAACAGGTACTACAAAACTAAGTTTGTAGAACCTCGTGGTAAACACTGCAGGACTTCTCAGAGCCTTTAGTGTTTTCGTACACATCAGCACTTCCAAGAGGGAATACAAAAGATACACTGGGTCCCACATATTTCAAATCATAACATCTTGCTTCAATTTGAGGATAATTGTTTCACAGAAACAGTATTTCAAAGAAATTAACATTAGGAAATGTTACTAAAGCAGCAGGGAGCTGTGGTGTGCTTGCTTTTGTTACATTGTTTTGTTTTGTTTACCAAGGTATATTTACATATAAAGTCATTGTAGTTTCAGGTGTCATCTCATGTAATGATTCATGTGGGAACGTTTTGAGTAGAGCAGGAGTACATGGAGATTTTCAAGATGGAAGCCTAACGTGGACAGCAAGAAAATACGGAGTGAGGCTAGGGGAAGGATAAGGCTTGGGACCAGTTTCACATAAGGAAAGAGGAGCCAAAGACAACGGGTGGTTCTGACTTTGTCACTGGGAAGATGCTTCAGCAAGCTGGGATAAGAAGGACCCGAGAGGAGATGCAGAGAGAGGCAGGGCAGGTTGGGATGGGTAGATCCGGCAGTGGGACTTCCCAACCTTACTCCAAAGACCAGCTACTGATGGGCTGCGACATTATTCGAAGCTCATTTTCTTCTGAAAAATTGAGAGGAGGGCTTAGTTTTTAATGGAATGCTATGAGACGCATGTTAATTATTGCCAGGACTTGAGTCTTTTAGTGAAATACATATTTATAAACCTGTGTGGAGCTTAGATCATTTACCTAATAGAGCAAGACCTCTCTGAAGTCGTCGTCCTAATCTATCAGGTAAATATCCATTTATAATTGGCTATTTAATCCCCGCTCTTTTCTCAATAGGTCAGAATGGCCCTGAAAGGCCGCTGCACTCCCCCGCCGAAGCCCGCTATCATCCATCAGAAAGTCAATAAAGACGTACCCGCCGAAGGAATTATGAAAGTTACTGCCGGGGACAAGAGCTAACATTTCGATGAGAGAAATGCAAAACTTAATGAAACAGCTGCTGGAGAGCGAGGACGAGAGGATTTTTCATTTTAATAACCAGTTACACTCCAGTATAGAAGGGACGGAGAGGGAAAGGTGATAGGTCTGAGCTGGTCCGTGGGTCTGAAATTTCTGTCAGTCCTGATGAGGCCCCTGGAGAGAATCCCCTCCTCTGAAAGGAGAGAAAGTATGCATTCTGCTCCCCTCATCCCTCACTTTATAGCACCCCAACACACACACACACACACACACACACACACACACACTTTATTCTCCATATCTTAGGGATCTCAACATCATTGCACTGACTAATTCAACACCTGTTTCAGGCTTAGTTTCTGCTTACAGGACCTCATTTGCAATCCCAACAATCTTATCCTCCCAACATCTGAGTGCTGTTCCGCTGATACGGAAATAGAAGCCTGGGGAACTGAAGGGTCCCCCTGCCATCCCAGAGCTAAGAGTGGTAGAGCGGAGATGTGAACCCAGATCCCACACTGTTGCCTACAGCTGCTTCTCCCACCAAGACTGGGGTTGGTCCAGGAAGCACTCCTGTGCATTGGTTAGGACAAGCCCCTGGAGCTGGGAGTGTTTCCCCAGCCAAGGGAGATCGGGGAGCAGAGCACTTGACAGAGGAGGCCAGAGGATTTTTGAGCTCCAAGATGGTGATCATGGCAGTATCCTAGAGAGGGACCCTGGCGGGATTTAGTCGTTCCCTCCTGCTAATCTAACTGGCCTGGAAATTCAGCCTTGCAAATGTGTGTGTGTGTGTGTGTGTGTGTGTGTGTGAGCGTGCACAAGCAGTTTTTGCAGGACCTATCTTGTCGATCAAACTCCCCTGTGGAATCCCACTAGAGAAGCACGTCGGGCACCATCACTATGGCTAAAGTGGGATAGGGAAGGCTGCATTCTGGAGCCCTGTCCCAGGTACTCCACAGAGCCCACCACCACCCTCCATGCCCCTGGTGTCCCCTGAGACATGTCCATGACATCCTGGTCTAGAAGACCAGTGGTCACCACCGCTGGGAACCACGGAGTGGAGCTTGCACCCACGTGACCTGTGCTGCCTCTCCACCGGGGTCTTGACCCTCAGGCATAAAAGCCATGAGAGAGGAGGGAACCCCGCATGTACATCAGCCCTGTTGACGTTCACTACCTTTTGGTACAACGGTTTCCAACACTTGAAACCCCTAGTTGTATGCGCTGTGAGATTTATAGGCAACCTCAGAAAAGGACATTCTAAAATGAAGACTAGGCGTACAGAACAAGAGGTTTTGCAGCCGGGCGGGGAACCTAGCTCTGAATGCTATCGACAGGTCAGACCCCTGGAAGACCACCACTTTCCCAGGGCCCTGCAGGGGGAAGGTTCTCTTATTAGAGAGGGAGAAACTGAGGCACCGGAGTCCACAGCTCCTGAACCCGAGGTTGAAGTCAAAGAGCTACTGAGTGTGAGAGGCTCTGGGGGATTGGGACCCCATCTGTTCGTCTACACAGCCCTCTCCCCCTAAGTCCCACTGTATAGAGAAAATACGGTAAAATCTTCCTTCTCTGAGATCATGACAAAATGAACTGTTTCAGCAAGTTGATTTTCCAGGTAACTGAAACATATACCTTTGAGCCCCAAAACGTTTTAAGATTTTAATTATTTTAATGGAAACATTTCCTCTGTTCTTAAAACAGCCTATTCAGTGTGATTAACCTTGTCTCGCTGGCTCAGGGCCATCAGTAGAAACTGTGGCTTTGTGCTGTGATGTAACCCAGTGATGGAGCCTTCCAGAATCTCCCAGAGACTGGTCATCCACTGCCTGGACCACTGCAGCAGCTTCTGGTCTGACCCGCTCCAGCCCATCCTACCCCCAAGCCCTTCCCCCACAGCAGCTGGAACGGCTCCTTCCCAGCTCCATGCACCCAGCCCCACCCTGACTAACAGCCCCACTGGCCCTTCCGTCACCTGCTGGCTGAACCACGGACCACCCGGTGTCCGAATCCTGCCCCACCACCACGGCAGGGGCCCTTCCCGCCATTCGCAGTCTTTCCCAGGATGCTCTGCCTCTGCTGAGCCGTGTGTAAGTCATTCCCCAAACATTCCCCAAACATCCCCCTGCACTGTGGTCTGCCTCCCTCTGCCTCAGGGGGCAGGTCTCAGCGTGTGGGCTAAGGACAGGTGAGGATCCACAAGGGCCTCCCAGGGGTCCCTGAAGTCCTCCCTTCTCCCACTTCCTAAGGGTGTGGGGTCAGATTCTCTCTCACAGACATCAGTCAGAGCAACGTACCGCAACAGACGGAAGGTAGAGCCAGACGGGAAGGCCCGGCCAGCTCCCACCAAGCAAGGCACGAAAGGCATTCGCAGAACTGTGAAAGGAGGCCCCTTTTCTGTGGCCTGCGTTTTTCTTTTTTGGGAATAATTTTTCATTAAAAAAATACGTAATTTATGTTCACGTGTAATGGGTTTATTAGGGTTACTCTCAACAAATTAGGAAGTTTTTTTTAAGATTTTATTTGTTTGTTTGAGAAAGAGAGATAAAAAGAGCCCAAGTGGAGTGGGGGATGCGGAGAGCATAAGGGGATGGAGAGAGAGCCTCAAACAGACTCCCGAAGAGTGCGGAGCCCAGCATGGGGCTCGATCCCAGGACCCTGAGGTCATGACCTCAGTCCAAAAAAAGACTCAAACGCTTAACCGATTGCCCACCAAGTAACCCCAAATTGGGAAATATTTTTATGGTTTCGGTCTTAAGTTCTAGGATAGTCAATACTGGTCGCTATAAGCCACAAGACAAAAGCTCTTTGGGGTCTAGGATAATTTGTACGTGTATAAAGAGGTCCTGGGACCAGAGACTTAGAATCACTGGGCTCGACCACGCAAGCATGTCTCCTTCTCTGCCTCTCCACCTGTTAATCCTCTCTCAAGGCCAGGAGCCGCCTCCCCTGGTGGAACCACAGGCTGAGCAGGTGCCCACTAACACTACACATAGCTTCCCTCCACCTGGCGCTGACTCTGTGCAGAGCCAATCTGTCTTCATGAACACTAAATCTCAGTCCCCCGGAGGGAAGGGACTGGCTGTGTCTTCCTTGCCTTGGTACCCTGGTACTCAGACAGCTCTCAGTGCATGCAGGTAGGACTTCAGGAATTGGGGTCTGGGCATCACCGTTCTGGGCTTTTATGCTCGCTCCTCTGATTTACCTGCCTGGGTAAATCTTCTAAGCCATTTAATCTTCAGTTTCTTGGGGAATAAAAAAATAATACTAATATCCTCAGGATTAGACGAGTCTTGGGATCTGTAAAGCATTGTGCCAAGTTGAAAGCGCACGACGGCGAGTTATTGTTGCTGCCCTGCCTCTCGCTGCCCCAGGAGCTCTCCGGTTTGTGGATCTCCTCCAGGCAGCTGTGCTTCTGGTTCTCAAGCCTGCGCCTGACTCAGGTGTTGGAAGCCCCTCCTCGTGCTGCTTCTGCTCTCACTTATCTGGGCTGGGACACCAGAAAGACCAGATTTCTAGAACCCGAATGTGTTCTCCTAGGGCTGCCGTAGCAAGTTACCGTAACCTTGGTGGTTTGGAACAACCACCTGTGCTCCCCTGTAGTTCAGGGAGGTCAGGTGCTGGCAAGGCCATGCTACCTGCAAAGAAGTCTCTGGAAAATAAGCCTCCTTTGCCCCTTACTAGTGGCTCTGGGCAATCCTGGGTGCTCCTTGGTTTATAGCCGCATCACTCCAATCTGTGTGCCCCCCGTCACGCGGCCTTCCTCCTGCGTGTGTCCTCTCCTCTTCTTAGGGTACACCACTTGTTGGATGGGGGCCCCTCTAATTAAGTGTGACCTCATGTTTGAATAGCTCATTACTTCTGCAAAGACCATAATTCCAAATAGGCCCCATTCCGAAGAACAGAAGGTTAGGA
Organism: Meles meles; assembly: GCF_922984935.1. Lineage (NCBI taxonomy): Eukaryota > Metazoa > Chordata > Mammalia > Carnivora > Mustelidae > Meles > Meles meles. The sequence continues at coordinate 143,880,736 of NC_060071.1, read as the reverse complement.
CTTGAGCATATCTTTTGGCAGGGGCAGGGTTAGGGGGGTGGGGGGATGGGGAGACACGATTCAACCCATTGCACAGGCTTAAGACAGAAGGCTCTAAGTGAAGACCGAAAAAACGTCAGCAGTGAGGAAAAGTGCATGAGCTTCACAAACCATCCTTATGATGGCGCTTTCAGCTCTGGAAAGCCTTCGGTTTACCTTGGGTTCCTGAGAGTGGTTTGCAGAACTGGGATGGTCAGAAGCATGGGCAGTACTATGGAAGAAAAGAAGCGAACCCTGTGTGCAGACCAGAGGGCGCCCCCATTTATGAGTCCTATGTTTTGGGGAAGGTGAGCCTCAGTTTACTTATGAAACAGAAGGACAATTTTACTTTCCTCTTAGCGTTTTCTAATGATTAAATGAATCCTACTAAGTGTATGTTCTAACCCACTCGATAAATGGAAGCTCTTGCTATGGTCATGTTGCTATTACTGTATGGATTTTTCAGTCTGATCGGTAAATTTCATCCAATCAGATAAGACATAAAATTTAGTGGGGCGCCTGGGTGGCTCAGTGGGTTAAGCCTCTGCCTTCGGCTCGGGTCATGGTCCTAGGGTCCTGGGATCGAGCCCCGCATCGGGCTCTCTGCTCAGAGGGGAGCCTGCTTCCCTTCCTCTCTCTCTGCCGGCCTCTCTGTCTACTTGTGATCTCTGTCAAATAAATAAATAAAATCTTAAAAAAAAAATTAGTTTGCAAGTTCACGTGGAGAAACCATGCCATATATTTGGGGGGGTGGGTTATGGGGAGGAATGCAAAACCCAATACCTAGTGAACATTATCAAACTCTCTCCTCTTCCCTCGAGGTACTGATTTTGAAAACTAACGACCCCTATGGAAACTGGGCACATACTGTATTGTTCGTCGTGCTTACCCTTTTACCTCATTTTGCAAGACTCTGACAGTCCCACGTAGCCCTTGAGATCCAGGTGCAGAAGAGGAAGGAGTGAGAGCGCTCAGCATGTGCCCAGTTCTGTTTACAATCGTGGTATCATTCATGCAGCCACTTAGCAAATACCGATCCAGTGTCGGCTCTGTGCTGGAACTGGGCTGGGTTCTGCCAGACGAGCGATTAACGGAATGATACAGACTCCGTGTTACGAACTTCACATTCTAGAGGGAAAACAGACAAAACCAACCAAAAAGATGGGAGATACAAATTATAATAAACATTCTGGAGGAACAATAGTCTATCTACCACTACGATCCTATGAAATAACATATCATTCCTGTTGTATACAGAGCAGACAGGCTCAGGGCGGTGAAGTGAGTTGTCCAAGATGACACTGAGAATGGGTGGTGACGGAGGATGTAGGCTCAGGTCTATCTGACGCCAGATCTCTCCCTCTCTACACACCTGACGGAACCTCTGCTGGTAGGAATCAGGAGCTGCAGGTACTGCCACTAGGTGGCTGTGTGACCTTGAGCAAGTGTCCTAACCTCTCTGATTCTTCATTTGCTCTACTTTAAAAAAGGAAAAGACAAATGCATGCGAAATTCTTATTTGGCACCATTTCTGTCCCTTGGGACAGAAATAACAACTACAATTATCCTTAGAGTAAGTTCTATGCAAATACTAAAGTATCAGTGAGTAGATTTCCAGAAGGAGACTGTATCCAAAAACGCATGATCCACGTGTCACGTACGAACAAGCCAATCTCAACCAGTGTCTCGGGTGAGTTTCCCATGCCGCCTCCAGACGCATTTATACCACAGAGGAAAGGAAAGGTAAAATCCAATGCAATCCCTCCCCAAGTGAACCCAAATTCAGAATGGTGAAATTGTGAATTAATGAAGACTCCGACCCACATTTATTTGAAGTCTCAATAACAAAACACATCCGCAGAGATGGGAATGCTCAAACTTCCCCCAGAGGTCCCCAGATGAGCCACTTCTCCAGTTTACGAGAAGGACTATAGATGAGTCTGGCTGCACGCTAACTTTATACCCACATCTCAGGTCAGCCGTCACGGGGCTTACCGCCATCTTGAGAGATTCTGGGCCCTTAGCCCAGACTGACTCACCACAGGTGAGCAAACATTCCGGGGGGCTCCGAAAGAAAGAGTAGGGCGAGAAGAGTAGAGGTGATGAGTCAGTACATTATGCTTAATGTGCTGAATCAGAACTATTTCTTCAGTAGGTGGAGCTGTCCAAGGCTTGGATGAGTTCTGTGTATGGTAGTGAGTTCCCCATCATAGGAGACATTCAAGCAGAGGCTGGACATCCACCTGCTGTGAGACATTATTTGAGAGCCCAAGCACCAGTCAGAGCTTGAGTAGCCATCCAGGGCCTGAAAGTCTGGATGGCACCCTTCACAGGTGCTGATGCAGTTCGCACTGAGGTCTAGTTTTTGTGTAGAGTAGAGAACCTCAGTCTTAGAAGAAGAGAGTTCTGGACATGGACCCTAGTTCTGCCACTTATTAGCTGTGTGTCTTTGAGCATGATACATACCCTCTCTGAACCTGTTTCTATTTTTTTAAATGGGGGTAACACTACCTACTTAACAGGATTGTGAGAACTCAGTGTGAATGCCTGTCAGATGGTTACGCTGGCAGGTATGTTCATTTCTTACTCCTGCCATAACCAATTACTGTAAACTTAGTAGCTTCAAACAGCACAAATCGATTATCCTACCATTCCTAGATGTTCTGTAAGTGAGAGGTTCGAACACGGGTGTTGCTAGACCACCATCCAGATGGTGGCAGGCCTGTTTCCCTTCTGGAGGCTCTAGAGAAGAATCTGTTTTCTTGCCTTTTCTAGCTTCTAGAAGGCACCCACCTTCCTCCATGTACGGTGTCTCCCTCCGTCTTCAAAGCCAGCAATGTTGCATCACCTGACTGTTACTCCCTTGCTATATCTCCCTCTGGCCCTGTCGTTCTGCCTCCCTGTCCACACTTGAGGACCCTCGCGATTCCACTGAGACCACCCGATAATTCAGGATATTCTCCCTATTTTAAGACCAACTGTCAAGCAACTTTAATTCCCCCTTTGCAATGTAGGGTAACAAATCCGCAGGTTCGAGGGATTAGGACATGGACATCTATGGGCGTCCTTATTCGACCTCCAACAACAATGGCCCATACGAGGGGCTCACACCGTGTGATTTGTAATGTGTAAACCAAATAGGCTTCTGGGGGTCTTGGGGAGCTGCCAGGTGCCCCCCACCATGTGCGCTCAGAGCGGGGTATACAATAAGAGATAGGTTCAGCTCTGACTGTGGCCTGGGTTGGGGGGGATTTATCATGACTCCTCTGAAGCCAAGGCACACTTAGCGCCTAGCACTCCAGGACCCGCGTACAAGACCCATGGAAGGACGGAGCACACCGCGCCCGGGAGAGCATCGTCAGAAATTGATAGCCCCCAGCCACAAGGTGCGCGGGAACTGGGCCGAGCAGAATCCATGCGGGCGCTGGAGAAGCTGGCTTTCAGGTCCCATGTTCTCCGAGCACACGAAACTGCAGTCGCGATCTCCTCCCTGGGATGGGTGTGGTTAGAAAAACTCAATCTGTGGATGAGGTTTCCATTAGATCGGAGTCTAAAGAGGATGGTGAGGAGAGGAAAAAGGGAGCCCAAGGTTCTGGGATGTTCACCTGCCCCAAGAACCTTCTCTGGGGCTTTGCATAAACTCTTGGTCAACTGTCCAAAAAAAAAAGAAAGAAAGGAAAGAAAACCTCCTAAAGAAGGTTATCATCCCGCCTTTCAGAGACTCAGAATGAGTTCAAATTACTGAACAGGTAAGTGATGGGAATGAGACTCTAATGCACGTTCCATGGCTTGGAAGTCTTTGCTTTTCACCACGGGCCACACAGCTGGATGTAGGTGTACAAGCAAGTTTTGGAACTTTTTTTGGGCGTCCTCAAGTTCATTCAGCAGGTGGGGTTGGGGGAGGGGGCATCTGGAACCTACATTCGGCTTTCTTTCCTCCCAAGCCAAGGCTGCCCTGTACTGCACTGTCCCTAGGGGGCTCCCCCTACATAATGCTACCATATTAATTCACATTCAGTGTCAAAAAAAAAATGGAAAACTAGAGAAATGCAGAAAAAAAAAATTTAATGACCCATAAGGTAATCATCCAAAATTAGACACTATCTTCATTTTGGATACATCTTTCCAATATATTCTCTCTATAGGCATATTACTCTATGATAAGCTGAAATTTTTCTGTTCATGATAAGAAGTTTTGCTTGATGGTTTATTTTTTACTTTACGGACCACAGACGTTTTCTTGTGTCATTACCTTTTCTTCAGGCACATCATTTTTATAGATGCATATAGATGCAACACGATTTATTAAATCACCCTGACATTGGGGGGGGGGGGTTGTATTATAACGTTGCAATGAAATCCCAGGGGATAAAACCCCACGTATAATTGAGAGTTTCCATAGGATGCATTTCTAGAAATAGAATGGGCTGGGCAAAGAATAGGAAAATTGGTAAAGTTCGTGATCAGTGCCAATGAAAGTCCTTCCGGAAAGAATGTACCAGCATTCCTCTGGGCTGTGTATGAAAGTTTTCTTCCCCTATACCCATGGCAATGCTAAATTTCACCTTTTCTTTCTTTCTTTCTTTCTTTCTTTTTTTAGGCTTACTTGTTTCAGGAATTGCTTGTATTTTATTTTATCTTTTATTTTTTATTATGTTCAACTAATCAACATAGAGTACATCATTAGTTTTTGATGTAGTGCTCAGTTTTCCCCTATTCCTTACAAACCTTTTCCTCTTGGAGTTTACTGGTTTTAAGCAGTTCTCGTTTCACATCTTAGCATGAAAAGAAACATCTTTGTGGTGGCTCTTTTGTCCTGTGATTTAAAAAAAAAAAAAGATTTTATTTATTTATTTGAGAGAGAGAGACAGTGAGAGAGAGCATGAGTGAGGAGAAGGTCAGAGGGAGAAGCAGACTCCCCGTGGAGCTGGGAGCCGGATGCGGGACTCGATCCTGAGACTCCGGGATCATAACCTGAGCCAAAGGCAGTCGTCCAACCAACTGAGCAACCCAGGCGTCCCTGTCCTGTGATTTAACATAAGGGTCAACAGGGCTTTCTCTGTAAGGACCAGATGGTAAACAGGACCCGAGGCCGTATGGTCTGTGTTGCAACTTACCCACCTCTGCTGTGAAATCGCCAAAGCAGCCACACACAATATGTAGATAAATGAACATGGCAGTGTACCAATAAAACTTTATTTATGGACGCTGAAATTTGAATTTCGTATAACTTTCATGTATCATGAAATATTATTCTTCCTTGGAATCTCTTTCCAATCCTTTAAAAATGTAGAAACTATTCTTAGCTCATGATCAGATAAGACTAGCGGCAAGGGGGGTGCGGATTTGGCCCATAGGCATTCGTTTGCCAACTCTCCAATCTAACTGAAGGCCCCATCCACATAGGACCCTTATCCTTTAAAAATTCCCTGTGAGAGAGTCTTCTTTCTAAATCTAATAGTTTTCAACCCTGGCTGCACATTATAATTACCCGGAAAGTCAAAAAAAAAAAAAAAAAAGAAAAAAAAAGTCATTGCTGCCCCCAAGCCCTAGGTGACTCCAACCTGGCCCTTTTGGAGGTGTGCACGGCCACGGCGCGTGAACGTCTCTCCAGGTGACCCTAAAGTTCAGCCCGGAAAACACTTCAATTAGTCACAGACAAACCCAGTTCCGCTGGGATCCAGGCCTGGGCCACCTTAGCTTGGGACCCGAGGGGCTGCCAAGAAGCCGGCAGATCTGGGAGGAGGGCTCCAAGTGTTTTACGGAGGTGCTGACAAAGGGCTGCTGCTTCTGGCTTTCTTCGAGACCCACTGCCAACCTGCCTAAAAGAACCGACACGGACAAAGTTTAAGAAAAATTATTGTGGCCACAGGTATCCGCGCAGGCTCTGTGATCTGAAGACCCGACCCTGTGAGTGGCTTAAGCCTGCAGGAGCCCTGCATGGGCTCCTGTCCTTCCCCGCAGGGTCACACATTGCTGTCCCACAAGACCGGGTCTAAAGAGACGGCAGCATCTCTGGCTTGCTTCCGCCCAGCCTCCTTCTGCCACTTCCACGCCAGGCTGCGGGCGAGCGGATGCTCCTTCCTCGCCCTGCCTCTCTCCTTGGGTCCTTCCCACTCGGCGCTTTTCTTTGCAGATCTCAAGGTGATGACAAAAGAGAGAACAGTCTTAGCATCCGTTAATACCCACTTGACCCACAAAAGAAAATTCACCCGCATTCCGCAGCTTCTAATTTAAAAACCATTAGACCGTTCCGCTTGGCGGACCAGATCTAAATATTCTTAAAGGGGTGGTTTAATTTAATGATTACCTTAACAAGCCCCCTTTTAAAATGATGATCCGCCAAATTCGGGGGATTTGTTTTGGAATCTGATCCAATAAGTAGCTTTGTACAAAGAGGAGCAGAACAGAATCTGATTTGGTTCAGAACGCGGTGAAAATCATGGAAATTACTTTGCATATTTAATCACTGTGGAAACATGAGTACAAACTACTTTCTAGAGATTACCTTAGGAAAAAAAAAAAAAACAGCTTCAGGCTCTGCAGCCAGCATGCCAAGTACTTTGATTTACAGGGAATTATTTGGATTTTATAGAACACTCAGTGTTTCAAAGACTTCAGCCTTCTCAGCCACTGGCAGCAAGATACGTTTCAAATGGTGCAGCAGAAACTGAGCTTTGGGAATGGAAGTGATGGGGGGGACTCATTGTCAGTGCCTGAAGGGCGGCCGGAACTGTCCTGCTTTTTGCAGCCAGAGATGAATCGTCGCTGACTGAGTTCAGGTGGGGAGAAGAGAAGAGGGTGTGTCTCCACAAGAAAAGCCTTTTACCTGTCGTCAGGGACTGAAGACACATGGTCTTCCAAGGGAAGACAGGCTTCCATCTGCCCCAGCAGCACAGAGCAGGTGGAGAGTTCCCTCGCCTGGATGCTTGGAGGAGGCAGCGTAGGGAGGTAGGGCTTTGGTGCGATCATGGCTGGATCTCCTCATTGCCATGAACGTTCCTTTCCTCTCGAAATCTTCTCTTCCGCTGGGCTCCTGCTGTTTCCGACCAAGGCCCTCTCTGACCACCCCATCTAGAAGAAATACGCCCTTGACACGCTCTTCTCTCTTGCTAGTCTTCAATCTCCTCCATTGCACACACATGCACCTGTACTAGTTTCTATTAAAGTGTTCAGGCTCTGCCCCCTCCTAGTAGAAGGAAGCCAGTCTGTAGTCTGCTCCATTCACCGGCTGTTTCCCCAAAATATAATGCAGTGCCTGGCTCAGAACGTATCCGAATGAAAGCGTTCATAAGGCCCCCCTCGCCATTACTTATTTGAGGACAGAAGCCAGTAATAGATGTGTAAGTACTTAGCAACGCAAAAAGGAATCATACACAGGAAAAAAAAAGAAAAGAAAAGAAAAGAAATAGTCACTGTAGGTAAATTTTAGGGTGGGAAAGGCCTATGTTGGACCCAAGCTACATTCTTCCCCTGTGGCCTTAGCCAAATCATAGAGTCGCCTTTCTGAGCCTGTTTCCAATCGCATAGTGGGACAACATCTATTTATGGGGTCACAGTGAAGATCCTAGAGGATGCATGTGAGAGGCCCAGCACCGTGCCCGGCACACGGTGTGTGGTCTAGAACCAGGACTTGGTGAAGTGATTTCATAGTTGTGACGGCTCGTCTGATCCTTCAACTTGACCGTGCTGTGGGGTGCTCCGGTAGCTGGTTAAATGGTTATTTCTGAGTATCCGCAAGGGCCTTTCCAGGAGAGGTTATCATGTGGATCAGTGGACAGAGCAAAGCACGTGGCCCTCCCCAACACCAGCGGGCAACGTCCAATCCAATGAGGGCCTAAGTAAAACAGAAAGTCGGAGGAAGTTCGCGTTTGCTCTCTGCCCGAACGCCTGAGCTAGAACAGCCATCCCTTGGCTCTGCCTTTTGTTCTCGGACCCGCAGGTCTGGACAGAAATCTACACCACGGGCTCCCTGGCTCTCAGGCCTTCAAACTACCCACCACTGGCTTCCCTGGGTCTCCAGCTTGTAGATGGCAGATGGCGGACTTAGCTTCCTACTCCCGTGAGCCAATACTGTATAATAAATGTCTTTCTGGAGAGAGATATGTACATATCCTACTGGCTCTGTTTCTCTGGAGAGCCCTGACGAAGAGATGGTCGGGAGACTCCTTGAAGGAAGGTGACATGGGGGGACATGTGCCTGTCCGTCACGGGGGACGTTTGCTATCTTGAGTTTTCCTTCCTGACCGACATCGCCTTTTAGGGGACGTCTGAGCCAAGTTCCAGAGGAATCGGAAAATAGATGGGTACTTTAAAAAGCTCTCCAAAAAGCGCAACATTTTTAGATGGGTCCCCAGTTCCAACAGCTGGCAGCCGGTTCCCATTGTAAAACACTGGTACGCAAGCATCTGTCTCCATGTGTACACATTCGTCGAGGCGCAAACTTATGCAATTGCTACATGGGTTTGCAAGATATATACGCTCTGGTGAGTGTGGGTGTGTGTCTGCGCGTGTTTGGGTCTGCGGGTTTCTGAGATGGGTTGTAGACACCAGATGTGTGTACCGTACGTGTGTGTAAATAAAGAGAGTGAGATGTACATACAGCACGGCTCTACCTGCTCCCTGGGCTTTCTCCATGTGGATTCCTTGAAACTTCCCAAATTTCTGATCTCAGCAGTCAAGAGGTTAATGAACGCGCTCTCTTTCCCATATGCACTGAACAGATAATTTTCTTTTGCTCTTTATGATAAGTTGAAAAAGCATTTGAGTGACAGGACAATTTGTCAATCAACTGCAGAGGAGAAGGGGAACCTCGTCTGCATAATTTTATACCCAGAATCCAAAGTGACCTCTGGCTGTACGCCAAGCCGGGACAGCGAAGGGGGTGAGCCTGACGGCACCTGTCATATCCGCACCTATTTCTAGCTCCCAGGCCCGCCTCCTTCCAACGTACCCTCCGAACCTGCTTAAGAGGGTTTGCCAAAAGGCAGAAGAGTCCGCACGGCCTCACTCTGCAAAATCCTTCTGTGCCTCCATCCTGCTTTGCGCCAGATGGCACAGGTCCTGCCCCATCTCCATCCCTCCTTCGGCCCTGAGCCTCTCCCCAGCCCTGGCTACTGGCTGCACCCCGACAGGCCAGCCGCCACGCTGGTCCTCCTCCTCCGAATCTCAGCTTCCTCTCCGCCCACCACCTGGGGTTCGTTCAGTCCTTCCACAAAACTGGTGTGGAACGTATGCTGTGAATCAAGCCTTGTGGCAAGCATGGGGAGACCGACACAGCCCCTGACCTCAGAGAACGTCCATCCTCGGGAAGGACGGCCGCCCCTCTTCTGCCTCGTGCTCACCTGGAAAGCCCTCACCTCCCGAGGGTGGGCTCAAGTGCCCACCGACCACCGACTCACACCACTTCCTCTCCAGCTGCAGTGTCCAGTAAAGAACTGTCCCTGTCACACCCGTGTCCCCATTAGACTGAAACGTACAGTCTCAGCATCAGACGCCAGCTCCTCACGCAGAGCACATGGCATACACTCGGGAAAATTTCTGCAGACTAAAGGAACCAGTCAAACAACAGATCGGAGGACAGAAGAATGAGGGATGAGTGAGGGTGTTCGAATGGCCAGCGAGGCCCTGGAGAGGCACGGCCTCTGGGCACCTGCATTCAAGGCCCCTGGATATCAGAACGGCAGCATCATAATTATTGATTCCTTATAGTTCCATTTCAACTTTCCCTCTCATCCTGCGTATTTATAAGTCTTGTTTCGACTTTTTATAACAACTCCACGGAGTGGGGACTATGGCTACCCTTGAGTGTCAGGGAGGTTAGGCGGCCCCCCGCCCAGGGTCCCCCAGCTGGGAGGAGGCAGAGACAGGTTAGAGCTCTGGCTGTGTGCGATCCAAAGCCCCTCACTTCCCCTCCCCTGCACGCCCCCGTCTGTGTCTGCACTTGGGCTCTGAAGGTCATCTCGGTCATCTCGGGTCTCCGGCAGGGGCCCTGGCTGGCTGCCCTCCTGGTTAGCGCAAGATGTCTTTCTCCAGGATCCTGGCTTCTAGGGCATTTGTCCTTTCAGGGGATGGCTCTGCTAAAACCTGAATTATGGAAATAGGTTGTCAATGACCCCGGGTGGCTGTGTAAAAGGATTACTGCAACAGTCACAGTGAAAAGAAAACTTTATTTTCACCACTTTCCAGTAAAAGCTAATTCAGAATAACTCCATTTAACAGTTATTTTATGCTGAAATACTGAATACCTCGGGGAGTCTTTTAGGGATTTTAAAGTCTCTTTATTTATAAATGATTCATGCTGCATTTTCAGAAAAACCTACAATTAGTGTGGGTAGCACAGAAGCTCCTTAGGGAAAGGTAAAAAAAAAAAAAAAAACAAAAAAAAAAAACACAGAAAAAGAAAATATACATGCATTCTCTGCTCCCTTTTATCCATTGTTGTTTTGCAGTGGACTATAAAAAGAGAACTGAAGGAAAAAGGCAAGGAGATATTTTGTCTAACCTTTTAAATACATGCCCCGTTTGACAGTATTTGTATAGTAGTTGTTCCCGTGATCTGCTCAGCCCACAAAATTCTTTTAATGCGCGTTTCAATTTGGCACATGCTCTCCCTGCCTGCAGAAGCTTAAAGGCATCAGGGATGCTTTGGGAAGACCCCCTCTTGGCAGCATCTGAAACGAGCCTCCTGGGACAGAGCTGTGGATTTGGGGGTCAGCCAGGTGACCCAAAGGGACAGCAGGGGAGAGCCTCCCGATTCTCGATCTAAAGCCACCCAGGAGAAAGCCTGCGCAAAGCAGCTCAAACTCCCAGCCCTTTCTGAGCCTCTATTTACTCTTCCATCCTGTGGGTTGTATCATACTCCCCTGGTGGGGTTTTGCCATTCAGTCATTCAATGAATGCCTCCTTGGGGACACCTGCTTTGTGCCATGCACAATACAGTCTCTGGGTCTAGAAGCACATGGTCTGATGGAGAAGATGGACAAAGAAGGTGGAACAGAGGCTACTGGAAGCCCAGTAAGCACAGAAGGACATGAGACCCAGATGCAGGAGTCAAGGAAGGCTTCTTGGAGGAAGTGATGCCTAAATCAAAATGTAAAGGCTGAATGGACACAAAGGGGAGCAATGTTATGGGGCTGGAGGTACCCTCCTGTATAGCAATCTGGCAACCAGAGAGAATGAAGCCTGGGCAGGACCCTGTGAGTCGTTCAGCCCTGCTGGAGGAATCCAGCTTCAGAAATAGGAAGATGATAAAGATGAGCTTTAGAGGATCCACAGGACGATTATTTCAATAAGAGGATTTTGTAAACTCCGGGGCTATAGAGCCCTGCACAATGTAAGTTATTATCTGACATTATTACTTTCTGGACAGATTTGGAGGGGGGGAAGCGGGGAGTGATCGAACTTGGAGATGGAGCTGGAATTCGCCGATGTCACTAACAAAGGATCTGAATCCTCCTTTCTCCAAGTTCTTGCCTAGTGCATTTGTCACTGCGTGCAGGACTGACAGGGGCTTACCTCAGCCATCCGTGCATCCATTTGTATGTGAAATCAGATGTTTTATTTTTGCGTGTGACTGGTATTGGGGGTTTATTGGAAGTAAATCTAGCAGAACTCAGAGTTCTTGAAAACCACAGAAAAAGAAGAGAAAAAATTTCCATCCTGAGCAGCCTGCAGAATCCATGCCCAGGATCCCTCTTCCCCCAACTGGAAATATCTCATCCCTGTCATTTATACCTGTCTCTCCTGAGTCAGCAAATACATGGCCAATGCTGGGAAAGAATGGTCTATGCATTTAACTCAATTAATTATTTTCAATTAAATGAGTATTCTTTGAATCTCAGCTTCGTGCCAGGCAGTGTGAAAAATGTAGCAATGGGGTGCCCGAGTGGCTCAGTCCGTAGGTGTCAGACTCTTGGTGTCAGCTCAAGTCATGGTCTCAGGATCCTGAGGTCGAGCCCTACATCGGGCTCCATCCCCAGCAGGAAGCTTGCTTCTTTTCTCCTTCCCCTGCTCACAGGCACATGTATTTATTTATTTATTTATTTATTTATTTATTTATTTATAAATAAATCTTCAGAAGAAAGAAAGAAAAACAGGGAGGGAGGGAGGGAGGAAAATGTAGCAAGAAGGCAGAAATAAAAGACCTGATCCCTGCAAGGAGATGTCACATGAAACTGGGACAAAATGCATGGCTGTCCACAGGGACAGGTACAGAATAGGTCAAGATCTGGAGGACAGATCAGATAAAAAGCATGACCTCTCAGATGGAGGTGGGTCCTGACACTGAGCCAGAGTCTGCCAGAGTGTGAGAGACCTCACTTAACAGGCTCAGTTTCCTCATCTGTAAAATGGGGACAACAACCCAACTACGCCTCCCAGTAAAGTGATCAATACATGTAAAGCACTTTGAATAGCATTTGGCACATAGTAAGTGCTCAGAAGTAGTTAATCTCGTTCTCTTATCATCGTGGCAATGATTGTCATCAGTATTGCAGACAGAATAGTAAATGATAAGCACAGAAAGTCCAGATGTGGAGTCTCTCCTCTCTATACACCCAAAGACCAAAATGCACGTCCACCTGGAACCTGGCGCAGGAGAGCTCACAGCAGCATTATTCCTAAGAGCCACAATGTAGAAGCAACCAAATGGCCACCAGCTGATGAATGAGGACACAGAACGTGCTGCGGCCAGACAGTGGAATACCATCCAGTAATTTTTTAAAAAATGCCCTGATACACATTACAGCGTGGATGAGCCCCAGAAACATGATGCTGAATGCAATCAGCCAGTCACAAAAGACCACACGTGGTAGGAGTCCATTTATACAAAATGTCCACAATAGGCACAACCCCAGAGGCAGAAAGTAGACTGGTGCTTGCCTACAACTGAGAGTATGTGATTGCGAATGGGTCGGGGGCTTATTTTTCAGGTGATGAAAATGCTCTTAACCTCCATGATGATGACAGTTGCACAGAGTCTGTGAATATACTAAAACCATTGAATTGTGCACTTTTTTAAATTTAAATTTTAGGTAGTTAGGAAAAACAGTGCAATATTGGTTTCTGGAGTAGAATTTAATGATTCATCACTAACATACAACATCCAGTGCTCATCACAAGTGCTCTCCCTAATCCCCACCACCCATCCAGCCCATCCCCCCACCACGACCTCCTTCCATCAGCTTGTTTTCTATCGTTAAGAGTCTCTTATGGCTTGTTTCCCTCTCTCCTTTTTTTTTTCTTTTCCTCCTTCCCATATGTTCATCGGTTTTCTTAAGTTTCACATATGAGTGAGATCGTATGGTATTTGTCTTTCTCTGACTGACATGTTTCACATAGCACAATACCCTCTAGTTCTATCCATGTCATTGCAAATGGCAAGATTTCATTCTTTTTGATGGCAGAGTAATATTTCAATATATACATATACCACATCTGTGGGTGAATTTTGCTGCATGTGAATTATTTCTCAATAAAGGGAGAAGAGGAAAAGGAGGAGATATGAAGGAGATGTGGAACCAGAAACCAAATCTCACATAAAATGAAGAGACCAGGAAGTGGAATGGAGGACGAACATGGCAATTGGTGGTCACACTCTTGACATCTAACACTGTGTGTCAGTCCTTTGAAGAACTAAAAGTGGGAGGGCAGCAGACAGGCTTGAAATCTTTGACTGCCCATTCAGTCACTCTTTGCATGAACCTACTGATGTCCACAGCTCCTCGAGTGTGAGGAATGTGGTGGGAGCCAATGCAGGGAAGTCCAGGCCCTTAGGAAGTTCACAACCCATGGGGTTAACAATACACCCAAGTAAAAATACACAAGTGCCACAGAGTCAATAAAGCAAAGAGATGTGGGGTAGAATGACTATAGGTGGGTCGTCAGAAAAGGCCTCTCTGAGGATGTGATGTTCAAGCTGAGACTTGGCAGTAATGAGCCCATTATGCAAAGACCCAAAGTAAGAGTGTTCTAGGCAGAACAGAAATGCATTTAAGCAGAGCCCAGGTACATTCCTGATTAGAAGTCTAGAGAGCTATAGAAATGAAAGGAGAGAGATCCATTTGCACCAGAATCTTCAGGGAAGAGGCAGCCTTCGAGCTGGGCTTCAAAGAATGGGTTAGATTGTTCTTTGGCCCTCTTGTCCATGAAAGAAGTAGCAGTATCTTTCTTTCATGAACAGGTCACTGTAATGCAAATGCAGTGGGTGTATTAGTCAACTACTATTGCATAAGAAGCAACAACCATTTATGATCATCCACACATCAGCAGGCAGCTGAACTTGGTCAGTCTTGACTGGGGACTCTCTGCTCCATGTGTCTCTCACCCTCCTCCTGAGACCAGAGGCCATATTCCTCCAATGAAAATGGTGGAACCACAATAAGTAAGTAGAAACAGGCAGGCCATATTGAGGCTTCGACTCCTAAGTGGTCCACCATCATATCTCCCTCATCATATTGGATGAAACAAGTCAAATGGCTGAGTTAAAACTGGGGGGAGGGGTCTTCTCTGCTTTTGTCGAGGGTATCCCAAAGGACATAATGAAGGGCGTGCATACTGAGAGGTAGAAAGACCTGGAACCAATAAGGTTTCCCCTGAGACAACTAAGTCTGATGAGTCCTTGGTGAGTACATGTGGGTGGGTTGGAGGCAAGGAGACCTGGAGAGCATCTAAGCATGTCACCAAGATGCCAAAAGGAAACATGGCATTTGAAATAATATCTTTACTGTGTGACAAATACACAAAGCTCTTTTATATGTGTGGTGACATCAGAGTCTTAAGCCACTCAGTAAGATTTTCATGAAAAAAATATTCTCTCTCCTCCATAGATGAGTAAACTGAAGCTCAGGGAAGTAAACTGCTGGCCCAGGACCCCCTCATTTGTAAATGGAAGGGGAGGGACTCAAATCCAGAATCCTGACTTCAAGAAAGAGGTGGTTTCTTCTTTCTGTGGTTTTCTCCCTGTTGACATACCTTTGGTTTGGAGAACCAAAACTACAGACATGAGACATAGAAGTGAATGTGAGCAATGACAGTGGGACATGTTGACCTGGGATGGGACTTGCCAACATGCTCTGCGCTCTCTGCAGTTTCCAGGTGATTGGAACAACAGGGTATTAAGCATCCATGGCCCTTGCCCCTTCCACAGAATTAACTCAACTCTTGAAAGACAACAAAACTCTTAGAAGAAAACATAGGAGAAGCTCTTTGTAACTTTGGGTCAGGCAGAGGCTTCCCAGATATGACACCTGAAAGCATGATCCATGAAAAAAAAAAACTGAGACAGTGGATTTCACCAAAACTAAGCCCTCTGTTCTTCAAAAGACACTGTTAAGAAAACGAAAAGACAAGACGCAGACCTGGAGGAAATATTTGCAAAGCACATGTCAAGTAAAAGGCTTTGCATTCAAAGTAGATGGAGAACTCTCAAAATTCAATACTAAGAAAACCAACAACCCAACTTAAAATAAAATGGGCAGAAAATGTGAACAGACATCTCACCAAAGAAAATATAAAGATGACAAATAAATGCAAGAAAAGATGCTCAACATCATTAGTCACTAAGAAAACACCCCCCAAAGCCAAGGTGAGATGCCACTACACAGCTGTCTGAGAGGTGAAGGTTAAAGGGGGAATGTGATCCCAAGGGTCCACAAGGGTGTGGAACACCTGGAACCCTCCAAGGTTGCACTGACCTGGTGGAGGACACCTTGACAGCTTCTTCCAAGTTAAACTTAACACTTACCATCCAAGCCGATGATCTGATTTCCAAGTATTTATCTGAACAAAGTAAAAACCTGTGTTCACATAAAAAGCCTGTAGGAGAATGTTTATAGCAGTTTTACTCAAAAGCACCAAAACTTGGAAATAATCCAAATGTCTCTCAACTGGGGAATGAATAAACCAAGTAGTACGTTCATACATCGGAACACTATCCATCAATGAAAAAGGAGCAAACCAGCTACGCATACACACAATGACCTCGGTGAATCCCAAAGTCATTACACCAAGTGAAATCAACCAGACTCAAAAGGCAAAATTCTGTACTATTCTATGAATTGTCACAAAGTAACTGTAACAGATCAGAGGTCACCAGGGGTTAAGGAGGGAGGAGAGGGTTGGCAACAAAGGGACACAGGAAAGTTTTTCACATGGTAGAAACTGAGTTCCACGTCTTTGGGTGGAGTTGACACCACCATATTTGCCAAAATTGACAGAACTGTACACCAAAAAGGATGAATTCTGCATATATTTATACCTTCATGTTAAAGGAAGGGGGGAAGATGAAGTCATCATTAATGTTTTAAAAATCCATAGGAAGGGCACCTGGGTAGCTCAGTCATTTAAGCTTCTGCATTCATCTCTGGTCATGTTCTCGGGGTCCTGGGATCAAGCCCCACATGGGCTCTCTGGTCTGTGGGGAGTCTGCTTCTCCCTCTGCTCCTCCCCCAGCTTGTTCTCTCTCTCTCTCTCTCTCCCCCTCTCTCTGTAATAAATAAATTAAATCTTTGTTAAAAGTCAAGCAGAGAGAATCAATTATCATATGGTTTCACTTACTTGTGGAGCTTAAGGAATAACATGGAGGACATGGGGAGATGGAGAGGAGAAGTGAATTTGGGGAAATCAGAGGGGGAGACGAACTGTGAGAGACTCTGGACTCTGAGAAACCAGCTAAGGGTTTTGGAGTGGAGGGAGGTGGGGGGTTGGGTGATCCTGGTGGTGGGTATTAAGGAGGGCACATATTGCGTGGAGCACTGGGTGTGGCGCGTAAACAGTGAATCCTGGAACACTGAAAAGAAATAAAATAAAATGAAATGAAATGAAAAAAAATCCATGAGAAGATGCAAAATCATACTGTTAACAGACGAACCTCCCCTTCATAAAAGGGAATGGAGTGAGTCTTTGAACATGATGGCCTTTCATTTCTAACATCAGAACTAAAGTTGTAGAATAACAATAATTTGTGTTGAGAGAAAAAAACACATCAAAATGATGTTGGATTTTCATTTTTTTATAAGGGAAAGAGAGAGAGATCCAAATATTGCACTGCCCCCCACTCTGTGCCCACACAGCTTGAGGCCTGGGCCTTGCCTAACTGCAAGGTGGAAATGAGGCCACCATGTAGACTAACTTTCTTCTCCTAGTTTTCTAAGTTTCGCTTCCAAAACTCCTTGTCAGGGAGCAGCACGATGCTCGTGTTCCTTCCCCTCATTCCCCTCCCTCAAAATGTTCATAATTCAGTCAGTCGAGTGGTCTATGCGACAGCAAACTCTGGGTTGACTGATTTTTTTTCCTCCTAAATTGACAGAATCAAATAGTTATTTATTTATTTACTTACTAATAATTTATATCCTGTCTCCTTCCGAAAAGGATCTGACTGCCTCACTGGATGTCTTGGCATTCCCTCCCAAAAGTGTAAGCATCTCAAGGAAGAAAATTACCACTGGAGAAGTGGTCTTTAGTTTCATTCCAGGATCCACGGAGTCGCACGGAAATGCGTAATGAGCCCATTACGCAGAATATGAATAATGGAGAGTCCGCCCCAGTTACTATGTTAAAGCTGGATCTCAGCTATGAAACCACATCTGCAAGGCTGCCTGTACAGGTGAGGGAAAGAGATGCACTGGTTAATTGGAGCCCAGAGACTTGACACGTTGAAGAAATGGGTGCTTTCTTCCCTGAGCAGGTCAATTAAGCTAAAAAGTATCTTCCAACCATTAAACATCATCTATGGACCAGCCCTTCACATACACAGTTTCAACAACCCGGCAGAGGAGACACTGGGAGCTGATGGAAAGAGAGAGTCCCCTACGGGCAGGTAACTTGCCTAGGGTCACAGAGTGGGTGAGCAATCGCGCTAGGATTTTGAACCCAGCTCTTTCTGAATCTGGAGCCCATGTTCACCTCCTTCTCCAACTTGCCTCTGGGCATTTGAGTCCAACCTGCGTGGCTGGCGCCCGCTGTCTGCAGTGATCCAGTTTATTAAGTGACAGTGACACCCTTCCCTCGCGTTGGGACACAGCAACCACGGCTTCTCACCGTAGCTGCTCTGGGTTAGGATGATCTCAGCCACGAGCAACAGCAAAGCCAAATTCAAACCAGCTTCAACAGCTGAGATGATGGGTTACCCCCCAGCGATAGAGGTCCAGAGGCAGGGCAGGTTCCAAGTATCATATGTAGGGGATCTTCTTTGCTCTTCCAAGATTCCCTCTGCTTGGTCCTTTTCTGAGGGTGTCCAGGCAGGAACCAGGATGCAACCGGTTCTAGGGATTTCTCCAAAGGAAGAAACAGGGCCATCTCCTCAGGTGCAGGAGAATCTTCCCTCAGAGACCCAGCAGCTGTCATCGCCTCTAGACTCACTGGCTGGGACTGGGTTACAGAGGCAGGCACCATGTCACATACCCATTCTTCAGCCACCTACTGACAAGGAAAAGGGGATGAACATGGATGTTGTAGGAGAAACCTGATAGATATCTTCAAATCCACTTTGTCCTCCTGGACACTCAGGAAGACTGCACTCGCAGCCTGTCCTAAAGTTCAGAGCGGGCTGTGTGACCAGCTCCTTCCAAAAGTAGGTGAGAAAAGTGATTCCCCTTCCAAGCCCATCCCTACAATGCCCTGGGTGAGCAGCTGGATGCAGAAGACCCAGCAAAAGCCCTAAGAGGGGACATACTGTAGTATGTAACAATCTGCTGAAAGCTCACCTCCCAACCTAGATGCTGAAGACATGCCACTGAGATTTTGGGGTTCTCTGTTTCTATAGCTAGCAGTGATGATCCTGGCTAATCCAGGTGGCTGGGGTGGAAAAAAAGTGGGGAGTCAACCAGAGTAACCACGACATAGCTTGGGTTACATGTGTCGCACACAGCAGAGAGGGGTGCGGTCCGGGATCTCCCATGGCCAGGGGGACAATAAAGAAATCTTTAGTGAGCGCTTCTGAACGTTAAAGTTGAACAATTACCGGACAGCCTTGGAGAGTCACATTACTGTCAGTGTGACACTGGGCAAGTCACTCCCCAACACTGAGCCTCAGTTTCCCCACGAGAACAGAATGGTGAAGGGTCTCTCAAGGCTCCCCGTGGTTCAGAGGAACTCAAGGGACCCATCTGCTCCTATCTCGCATGGATGCAAGACGGGAGGCAGACGGTCAAATAGAGGGATTTGGGAAGAGGGTCATTTTTAGAACCAGAGTCCCAGCACCCACTTCTTAGATCTGCATCGAGAAAATTCAGGCCACCCAGGAACTGTGGGACAGTAAATTCTGTGGGTTTATCCGCAGGGCAGGAGCTTCTCTTATTGAACCAATTATCCCAGTGTATTGCATATAATTCTTACAAAACATGATTTTCATAATTCCGATCAGGGAGCCAATTAATATAACTGGTATTTATTGTGACTGCTTGGGCATAAAAACCCCACAAATCAAACTGATTCCCCAAACCCACTTGGAGCCCCGCATTGCTAAGTAACATCCATTATACTGTTTTATAGTCACATTTGTATTTTTTATTATTAATGCTATCAATACAATATTTATTCACCATGAAATAGCCTTCCACTTAAGAGGGAAATATCTTTATCTGTAAGTGCTCCTAATGATCTCATGCTACATACACACTGGCTGAGGTATTTATGACTGGGACACAAACTATCTGAGTAAAAATAGTGTCTGCCAGTTACTGAAGGCCTACAGAGTCCCGGCTAGGCCCTGTCTCCAGTATCCGTTCCATCCACGCAATGCGACCTTGGTCCCTCGCAACCCCATTTTCCAGAAAGGGATACTGAGGCTCAGGAGGGGAGAAGTAACTTGCCAAACACCCCACAAACCACCAATGAGGAACTCGGTCTTCTGCTCAAAGACTCTCTATTCTGACAAGATGCCAAGTTCCTTTCAATACTGAGCAAAAAAAGAGCGAAGTCAAGTGCTTGAGACCGGGGCACAAGGAAGCATGTTGTTAGCTCAGTCTGTGGATGTCTTCAGCTCCTCATTTACTCTTCACGAAGAAATTGTCAACACATCATTTCACTGTCATGGGAGCTGATGTGGGACTTTGGACCACAGGAGGAACAGCAAACCTCCTCTACACCCAGTAGGCTTGGGAGGACCTCGCATCCCTGATCTCTCCCCATGTTGGACGACACCAACGTAGGTCACTGAAAATGTATTTTCCCCCCAGCTAGGAAGCAAAAAAAAAAAAAAGAAGAAGAAGAAGAAGAAAGAAAAGCAGCTGCCACCACATTGCTCTGTGATTTCCCAGGAATTAGTAACACTCAGAAAATTTCTTGGTATCTTTCAATTTCTCCATTTCCTAATCCTTCACATCTCAACCCCTGCCCATAGTAAACTTCCCCAGCCTTAACCACTCCCGGGCACCTCAAATAGCATTGGCAAGACTAGCCATAAGCAGGAAAAAATAAATAAATAAACCAGCAACTAGGGTTGCCAGATAAAACACAGGATGCCCAGTGTCTAGGTCAGCTTGGGCTGCCTTAACAAAAGGCCTAGATTGAGTCACTTAAACAACAGACACTCATTTTTTTTTTCCATTTTAGAGGCTACAAGTCCGAGATCAGAATGCTTGCATGGTCATATTCTAGTGAGGGCACTCTCCCTGGCCACCTTCTCTCTGCATCTTCATATGGTGGGGAGACGGGCACACTAGTCCCATCGTGAGTGTCCTGCTCTCAAGACCTCCTCTAAACCCAATTATCTCTTAAAAGCTCTACATCCAAATACCATCACATCTGGGGGTCCGGCTTCAGCATATGAAATGGTGGGCATGGAGCACAATTCAGCCAGTTAGATTTGAATTTCAGATAAGCAACAAATAATTTTTTAATATAAATATGCCCCCAGCAACTGTGTCTCCAATTCAAATTTCACCAGGCATTTTGGGGTTTTATTTGCTAAACCTGGTAACCACACCAACAACGATAGAGAAAAAACTTCTGCTGCCCTAATGCTACCTCCTCCTCTTGTCCCCTCTGCAGAGTCCCTCCAGGCCTGAAGAGATCAGTGTGCACGGCCAGGCTTTTCCTCTGGCACCGACCAAAGCCCATTCCAACCCTCCTCGGCTGCAATGGGGTGGGTGAGACAGGCAGGCCTCTGGGGACACTGACTGGTCAGGGCTAGTCATACCCACCTCAACTGCAACGTCCCACTGCTTCCCGCCATCTTGGCGATGGCTCCTACTCACACACTTCCTCCCCTTTGGACCACACCCCTTTGGGGAGGAGGGATATGGAGCAGGCAGAGTGTGTGTGCTGTGGGGTCCTGGCCCTCTGGCATCCTGCGAAGGGGAGTACCCCATCCAGACACAGATGCTCCAGCTATATATCCTCAAGTAGCCTGACAGGGAACAGCAATCACAGCTCCCTGATCCCTCCAGAGAGTCAGAATATGTGGACAAGATTAACAATCAGTGCTGATCGGGGGGCAGAAATTAGGGGACAACCTAACTGCACTATGTTCCCTTCCTGAAACGCACCCAGACCAGCAACACCACCTCTTCTGCACGAGCGGACTGGTTATTCCTACAGGACAATAGGGCCGTTATTTTTTAATTATTTTGGGTCATTTTCTTTATTTTCTTATTGGCGTCCAAGGGGCAAAGACCTCTAGCTGGTAGGGTTTGGGGAGTTTTTTCCTTAAAAAAAGAAATGGCTGCAGGTGCTGTGGGCTAAAGCATGGGGGTTCCTCAAAGTACTAAAAGTGGAACTACCGTATCTTCCAGCAGCCCCACTTCTGGGTATTTATCCAAAAAAATTGAAATCAGGATCTCTAAGAGAAACCCACGCTCCCGTGCTGATGAGAGCGCCATCCATGCAGAGCAGCCACAATGTGGAAACTGCCCCAGTGTCCACTGCTGGATGCACGCGTAGAGGCGATCGTAGAAGCCAAGACTAGAATGAAGGGGGCCCGGGGCTCGGAGCAGGGCGAGGGGGTATGGGGGATCTGTTCATCTTGCAGCTCCCGCAAGACGAGTACGTTCTAGGGATGCACGGACATCTGGGCCTGTAGACAGCAACACCGTATCATGCTCTTAAATATCTGTGGGACCTCGTGTTAACTGTTCTGGCCAAAATAAAATAAACTTTTTAAAAAAATGGTTCGGCAACCCCAGTGGGAAAAAAAAGGAAATTCAACATGATGCCTGTGTCTGGAGGACCCCAAAATATTGAAAAGCTAAAGACAAAATAAATAGCCACCATATAGGAAAGGGGGCAAAAATCAGACCAGTGAGTTATTTTTAGATGCATTTTTTTCCTCACCACATAATGCAACTTTCAAGTATGGTTCTATTTCTTCAAGTCGAGTGAGTCCCCAGATACTCCCGTTCCCATACTGTATGCCCGTATCTTAGAATATCTGCTTCTCGCAGATAACCAGCCATCCTAATTAATAACACAAAGTCACAGGGGGGAGCTTTCTCACTGAAACCTCAGTGGGGGCCAGATAAGAAAAATATACTATAGGTGTGGGGTTGTGTGTTTTATTTTTTTTCTAATTCCCAAATTCCTGCCAGGATTCTCCTAGGTCTTATGAATTCTAGAATAATGAAACATGACATGCTCTAACCCAATGTGAGTCATCAACGTGACATAAGCAAATGCAAAAGGATTCATTATCACCAGGCATGTCAGAAACGCACGCGGAATGTTCTTCCCCTGGCCCCGACCCCTGGGTTCCAGAGTTGGGAGATTTGGATCTGAGTCATGATGATGGTTGGTATGAGAAGAACTGTCCCCGCCTTGCCCCGGCCCCGTTCCGTCTGGCTCAAGATGATTCACCAAGTTAAGAACCTGATCGTCACACCCTGAACACAAGGGTCATTTCTGGAGGTGTACCCGGTGACATCGGTGTTTGCCAGCCGTCATCAACTACATCCCATAACCAGGTTTGCCTTTTGAGCTAAAATTACAACACATGGAATTTTCCCAAGAAAATTAGTTACTTACGATCGTAGGAACTTTTCTAAAATCACCACCATTCTTTTTTTTTTTTATTTTTTATTTCTTATTTTTTATAAACATATACAGGTCTGTGAATCACCAGGTTTACACACTTCACAGCACTCTCCATAGCACATACCCTCCCCAATGTCCATAACCCCCCACCCCTCTCCCACCCCCTCCCCGCAGCAACCCTCAGTTTGTTCTGTGAGATTAAGAGTCACTTATGGTTTGTCTCCCAATCCCATCTTGTTTCATTTATTCTTCTCCTATCCCCCTAACCCCCCATGTTGCATCTCCACGTCCTCATATCAGGGAGATCATATGATAGTTGTCTTTCTCCGATTGACTTATTTCACTAAGCATGATACCCTCTAGTTCCATCCACGTCATCGCAAATGGCAAGATTTCATTTCTTTTGATGGCTGCATAGTATTCCATTGAATCACCACCATTCTTATAGGGAATAGATAGGAAACCGAGTTACATAGGCACACAAGAGTATTTGCTGTAGCTCCCTAATTGTTCAAGGTCCATTATTCTTATAAAGAGTCCCTTCTGGTCCTCACAGATTTCCTAGGATGTGGGGTTAGGCCCGTCTTGTGGATGCGAAGACTGAGGCCCTGGGCAGTGTGTGGAGTGGCAAGGTCTCATGCCCTGTGAGCAGCAGAGCCTAGAATGCAGGCCTGGGGCTGGGTCCATGGCAGCCAGTTGTCCCTCCAAGTTGGTCTCATCCGTGCTGACGATCCAAACACCATCCCTCCCCCACTGGGCTATCACAGATCTTGGGAGCGGCAGTCCAGCTTCCGGGGCACCACAATACTTCTCTGGCTTGATTTCAGGATGTTGTGGCAGCTTCGTAAGAAATAGCAGCTTAGGGGCCAAATAGGGGGAACCTCTATAACTTCAGTCCCCACCACAAAGAACCCTGCTTCTCATCCCAGCAGGGCCCGAACTGCAAGCTGTGACTTCCCGTATTCGAAGGCGACCCACAGGTCTTGCTCTTGAAGGTCCCTGGATGCAGGCTCCACTGGTCTGTCAGTCATTCTGAAGTCACCAGAAGTCATCAGTGACCAAAGAAGGTCCAAGATTGCTGATTTTAGTTTTTATAGAGAAGCAATTTGGACATGTTGGCGGCGGGCAAAGTGCCCTGGAATCAATATATGTCTATTAATTGTCAACGAAGTTTTCCCAAGACTCATAGCCTTGAATGATGCCTTTCTCCAGCCAGACACTCTGCGTGCCTTTGTCCAGAAAGGGATCACACTACTGGGACCCCACATCAGCAGAGCTGGAAAAGAAAGAGGAAGGAAGCCAGGAAGCCAGGAAGCCAGGAAGGCAGGAAGGAAGGAAGGAAGGAAGGCAGGCAGGCAGGCAGGAAGGAAGGAAGGAGAAATAATCTCCAGAGGATAATAAAATTAATTTCATGTTGAACTTCGTAGTTTATAGACTGTTCATATGATTCATCTCATTTAATTTGGTCTCCCCATCAGCCCTGTGCTGGTTATGATTTTACCCACATTTTTCAAATGATCAAAGTGAGGTTCCGAGAGTTGAAGGGACCTGCTCAGGGTGACCCAGCCATCAATGCCCCATCCTGGGCTGTCAACGTGAACCCCTCTATGGTCATCCTCAAGGGCCCTTCTGCTTCCGTGACTCTTAAGGACCCCACACTCTTTGACTGAGCGTGACGCCACCATTTCCTCAATTTTTCACCAGGTACAATCTTTGCCCTTAAAAGCCGCTGGTCTGGAAAGGAAAAGGCGAGCACTGAACAGCCAGTGCCAGAGCCTTCTGGGCAGAGCAGCACTGACTGGACAGGCAGCTGTGATTGTGGGGCCGATCTTGGCTCCTGCCAAGTCTTTGTGTTGGAAGCCCACACCTCTCCGGCTCCTGGAAGCTCATTCGCACGAAGTCCCAAACACTGGGTCTGGCTCCAGGTCCAGTCTCAAGGGTTTGAGCCGCCGGCACCACCGGCTGGTTTTCCGACGGAAGCAGAGCTGGCAAGCCACCGCCTCCTCTCTGGGCACGAGGGCCCCCGCGGGGTTTCCACTCTGAGCAGCCTTCGCTTTCTTCGTCCTGCGAGCTCACCCCGCCACCGCCAAGGCAGGGCTGGACTTCGACCGGCGGATGAGACCAACACGGCGGAAGCCCCGCTGCTGCACAGTGGGGAGTGTGAATTGGCCTGTAGGGTTTTCTTTGGGGCGACAGGTTTTCAGGAACCCTTTACTATATGACCTGCATTAATTTCCCGGGGCCGTCCTAACAAAGGTCCACAAACCAGGCACCTTTCCAGCTCCCTAACAAATTATATCCTCAAAGACCCTACTTCCATATAAGTCATATTCTAAGGTTCCAGATGAACAGGAATTTGGGGACAATAGGCAACCCACTGCACAATCTCCATAACGGTTCCTCATGAAAGATTTTCAGTGGGCAAGAGCGGCAGCCTCATGACCCCGGGGGACCCTAAGGCCCAGAAAAATCCCCCCACCTAGGCAATAGTCTATACTGCCAAAATGTAGCTAGGTACCAGCACTAGCTACTGGCATCCAGTGGCCCCTACCCCCACCGGAGGCTGGAGGAACACCCAGCCCCTTGGGGAGTCAGAACACCAGCCCATTTCTATGTAAATAGCATTAGGGAGCCATTCAACCCGTGATTCTTTCAGATGATTCTGTGCTTGCCAAACGCCACCCGGAATTTTTCCGCGGGAGAGATTCCGCAAGATATCAAACAAGATCTGACGGTACATCCATCTCTGTTCTGCACCGAGCACCTTCCTTACGCAGGGCATTTGCTTTGCACGGCACGATATTATTTCAGATAAATTCTCCAAATTTGCAGCCTCCATCTAGATGGAGCAAAAAAACCCAGCAGGCAACGAGGAGGGTTGGGTGCCGAAGGGGCCCGATCAGCTAGAGCTCATGGAACTCCAGCGTGCACAGACAGTGAGCCCCAGAGCTGCTCCCCGGGAAGGCGGCCTCCTGCACCCGCCCCCTGCCCCATGTCTAAGAGGCGCGTGGTGTCACTGCAGCGGGAGAAGCCCACAGCTCCCCCACTCCCCACACCGGAATTAATGCCTGGAAATAGAAACAAACCACGGAATCGCCCGCCTGTGCCCTCTCTCACAAAGGGGCCCTTTATCTGGAAAGATGTAACCCTTGCTGGAAGCTGGATAGTGCACCCCTGGGTAGCGTTGAAATAAAGCCCCTGCCTACTGTCGCTATTAGTTTCATACGGGGATGAGCCAGGTTATAAATCCAATATTCAGTGCGCAAATAAGCTTTAGGGGGGGAATCACAATTGGACGTTAATGTCCAATTGACTAAAACTTTGCAGAAGAATATACATAAGTGTATACACACAGAGAGAGAGACGTACGAATCAATGCGCACACGTGCGTGTGCGTGCGTGCGTGTGTGTGTGTGTGTACAGATATACACATATCTATGGGGGGATTCTAAATCCTCCACACCATACACCAATGTCACATTTTAATGTAATATCATGCCCAATGCATATTCATGAAATAGAATCTTGGCAGGGGCACAAGAAAAGTGGGATGAAGTGTGTTTGGCGGAGTGAGTCACGTTTCCAGGCCAGCGGATTTTTTGATTAAAGTCCCTTATCCGTTTTATCATGCATATCCACTCTCTGATTAAAGTGATCTGAGTCTGACACTCACAATGTCAGTATGCACCGAGACCCTTCACACAAAACATGGTTGGAATTTATATCCTTAAAAAAAAAAAAAAAAGATCCTGTATACCTAACAACAAAACCAACACAGGGCAGTATTCATTTAACTGTAAGTCTGCACAGGCAGGCTGGAGGGTGGTCTGTTCCCCAGTTCCAAAGATTTAACCCAGGAAATTCATCAGAGTCCGACTTCAGAGGCTAAATGATTCTCCTTTTTTTTTTTTTTTTCCAAAGTGAAGTTTCTTCTTTCTGATTTGTTGGGCTTTTTATCAAATGTTTTCACTGGAGAAAAACATAACCACAGACTCTCTCGGCAGAATATAAATAATGAATTTCCCCCAGATGCCGGCCTTTCAAACACTGTGGGAGTCAACATGCCCCATTTTCCCCCAAAGCACCTTCTAAAATGATTTTTCAGAAGGTGCCCCCTCCAGCACACTGGGGAGGGAGAGGGGAGAAGAGCACTGGGACCACCAGGACGGCCGCCAATTTCACGGTAGCCGAAGACAGGGCAGAACCCCCGGAGAGAAGTCAGTGTCCCTTACAGTCATGGGACACTAGCGGACCCATCTTTCTAAAGCCAGCTGAGGTCAGGGAGAGAAAACGGGAAAGATGACTACGGCGTCCCAAGCGTTTGGGAGGAAGGGTTGGTCGACCAGACCTAAAGTCCGGGGTCCTGTTGCCACCAACCCGCCAGCTAGCCTTGAGCAAGACATCTCCTCTAGGTCCCCAAGTCTTCCGATGTGGCGGAGGTAAGGGCATCCACCCTGCGGGCCTGTCCTGCTGATCAGAGGAAATCAACTCTGAGAAGGAGCTCCACACCCTGAGAGGGACCTTCTGAATTCAGACCTTCTGTTACTGAGACCCTCAGAGAGACATGACCTCCCCATCCGTTCTGCTGCTCTAAAAAAAGCCTCTCATCCATCTGTTGTTCCAAGAAATCTCACGTTCACCTTGTCTCTGGGGTTTAAGTTCCTGGTCTCCCCCAGGAACCTGTCCCCGGGGCTCCTGAGCATCTCCCATTAGGAGACGGAAGTCCTCCCCATCAGCGGGGCTGCACCCCTCCAGCACCCACACCCCAGGATGGGTGAGCTGCTCCTCCCCCACTCCAGCTCCCTGTGCTCTGGCGGCACCCCATGGGCCACCCTCCCCCCCCCAGAAGGCTCCCTCTTCACCCCACCCAGGGAGCAGATCGGCTCTGTATTTATTGGGACCCCTGCTAGACTGAAAAGCTGAAGGCTGGACTGTTCGTTTCTGCACCCTCATGCAGCCACTGGTCCATAGGAAATGGCCCATGGGCTTTGTTAAGTCCTCTGGTGAATGGATGAGTGAATGAGGTCACACCCGGAGGGTTGGCACCCGGTGAGTCCAGGCCCTCCTGGCCCGCTGACTCTGACTCCAAGGCCTCACAGTGGCCATTCCTCATCAGCCTCAGTGAGTCCAGTTGGAGGCTCTGAGAGGGGCAACCACTTACACACGGTCACACAGCTACAAAGGGCCAGAGCAAGGCAGCCAGGCCTCAGGGGCTGCCTGAGCTGTGCCTGATCAGTACCCCCTGGAGGGCACCGCAAGCTTCTAAGTCACAGAACTTCCTTGGGATGATATAGAGAGGAGTAGAGCCCAGATCTGTGGGTGTCCCAAAGCAGGACCTTTTTAAAATTCAAGACAGACAGTTAAGGAGATAGATAGATGATAGGTAGATAGATAGATAGATAATGGGTAGATGATTGACAGATTAGATAGACAGACAGACAGACAGAAGAATCAACAGAGTTGCCAGCTTTTGGCCAAAACTTTAAAACAAAACCCTAGTACCCCCCTAAGATCTCTCTCCTTTCATAAAATAAAGGAGTTTGTGGACCAAATTCTAAGTCAGTCATGGATTGTCTCAGAATGAAGGCTTGTTCTTTAAAATGAAGACATCTGGCCTCCCAGAAGGAGGTTTTTCAAGCTGCTTACTGTCCCTCGTGTTGCGGGTGCCCTGAGGAGGCTTCGTCCAACTTGCCGTGTCCCCGTACCATCCCTGGGGACACACAGACGTGCAGCTCTGGCCAGACTGACAGTGTGAATCTCCAGCACCTGCTGGCCATTTTCATGTTCAGGATGTACCCATTCCATGGGTTGGGGCTGAAGGTACCGGCTTCCCCTCTGAAATCGAAATAGAGGTGGGGCTGTGTCCACTGAGCTGCCGGGCTGGCCTCCTGGTTCTGGACATCCTGCCGACCTGGGTGGCCACCCACTGGTGGTGTGACCTCGGGCACATTATTTGCCCACCTCAGCCCACTAAGATTCCTTATCTGGAACAACAAAGGGAAGGGCCCCCCAGGCTGTCGGGAGATAACGTGCGTGGGGTTCTGTCTCTGAGCCCCCACACAAATCCCTCACCGGCCGCCCCACCCCACGGCTGTGCGTGCCCCCCAGGAAGCCATCACACACTTCACCCCAAAACCACACCTGGCATCTGGTGGAATGAGGCAGCCCAGGAAAGCTGGGCTTCGGGAAAAACGAGAAGGTTCTCCACAGGATCTCATCTCTAACTTCCAAGGACCAGGGCCAGTGCGGTCCTGCCCAGTTCATGGCCAGGAAAGCCAGGCAAAGAACCCTTTGTTGATGAAGTCCTGCCTTCCATAGCTTTGCAGCTTCATGAGAAGAGGTTCCCATTCAATCACCAGGGAAGCAATTGGGGAAAGTGACTTGGGGATGACATTTAAGAACTTTGCATGGCAGGTTCCATCAGCCCTAGTTGACAGATAACAAAGCTGCCTCTCAATGATGAAGTGGCTTGCCCAGAAAAATAGTACCTGGGAGATAGAATTCATCCCCAAGTCTATATGACCTCATTAACTCTATACCTGTAACTACTTGTCCCTGTCCCTCTTGCGTGCTGACGGATGGAAGGACAGACGGATGGACGAATGGACAGACAGATGGATAGATGGGAGGATAGAAAGACAATCTATAGATAGATAGATCAATAGATAAATAGATAATAGATCACAAAGCATTCTTGCTGCCTTTAAGCCAAATCTGGGAGAAACCAGAGGCTCGCCGGCTGAGTGCTGGAATTTATACTTGTGTCTCAGTCATCCCAAGGCAGCAGCAGAAATAAAGCAGGAGATGGGTGATGGTTAGGACAGAGTATCCTGTCTTTTGTCCTTTACAAACTCGCACTTAGTTTCAGGATTTGGAAAATGTACTGATATTTTAATCCTTTTCTGATTTGACCTATTCTATTTCCCACAGCCACATAGAAACCCACTGAGATCTGTCTTTTCTATCCTCCAACTTCAGCCTTAGCTTACACTCTGTCTTTCTGAAATTGGTAAGGGGCGAGAGAGAATTGGAGAAGACAGAGAAAGGAAGTGCAGACAGGAGGGAGGAAGGAAGGACTTCATGACAATTTCTTGGCCACGTGCTACTCAGCTGGGTGTGCCTCTCCACCTCCTCTTCTCGGGCAAAACCCCTGGTCCAGTACACTGTCTACTGAACATCCCCACATGGGCCTTGCATCTTCTCCTTGGGGCCCCCCCTCATGTCATCTGTTTCCCCATCCTTATTTGTGACCCTTTCCTTCTCTGCCTATGGAGTCCCCAGCCATTCCCGGTTGAGTTAAACCCCAGCTAAAAGGGGTGTCACTGTCCCATGAGCTCCAAGAGCCCCTGTCCCAATCCTGCAGCATCGACCAGGGCCGTCTGGGGCCCCAGGCATAGCAATGCAACAAGGCAGATGTTCAATAAATGTCGATGCTGCCACAGATGGTAACAGACAAAGATTTGGGGTTGAAAAATGGGCTAACAGTGCCCGAACTGTCCAAGTGGGAACATTGAACTCTAGCTCATAAATTACAAAAGGAGGAAGAGGAGACGGATTCAAGTTGGGTTCTCCATGACACAGTCACGGTGCTGACCACACACAGCCCCATTTTACATTGTCCTCATTTCACAGATGCAGAAACCGAGGCCCAGTAAGTTGATGAAAGTTTTGGGACCAGCAGGCAACTGAGGAGGACCAGGCACAGGTCTGCTCTGCCCTCCCACCTTCTCTGTTTCAATAGCTCCCCGCAGGGCCAAGATGCTACTCAGGTTGGTCCACTCTGAGACCCACCTGGAATTCCCTGGATACACATCGTCGACCCACTTCTGTAATGTTTAAGTTCCCGTCTCAGTAAGCAGCTACGGCAACTGCATATTACATCAACCATCACACAATATTACTTGCTGCCATATTTTCCTAACATGCTTTTGACAGGAAGAAATTTCCATGACTGATGCGACTCAGAGTTTTGGGAGCCACGGGAGAGCTCCGAGCTTCCTTCGCATCTGACCCCTTTGTTATCGACGTGCACCATTTATTCTTCCTCTCACTCACTCACCATGGATTTAGCAAACATCTGTCTGTGCCAGGTGTCACGCTAGGTGTCCTGCCAGGGACACAAGGGTGAGTAGATTCCGCCCACAGCAAAGGATTCGGTATGTGGTTAGATCAATGACCACTAGACCAAAAGTTTGAATAAAACATGACAGGTGTGGGGAGAGAGGGGTAGCCTGGAGGCCACAGAGCCCTAGGTTTGACACCTGTGACCTTGAAGGTTTGTGGCCTCAGACAAATCCATCTCTGTGGGCCTCAGTTTTCCCATACATAGAACGGGGAAGAGGACTCCCTTTGCAAGGCCTTAGGAGGGCCCCACAGACAAGGTACAGAAGCAGCAAACACTTGGGAGAGGCTCCACGGAGGAGGCCACAATGGCTGGAGGGTGGGGGATGGCTACTCACTAGTCCACCAGCCTACCAATTCTGTGTACTCACAGCAATGCATTGCACAAGGGGCAAAGATCCGTGCAAGAATGGAGTCCATAGAGCCAAGTGCAAAAGGGGCTGGGATGGTCCAAGTTAAGGGGGCAGGAGTAGGTGGGGGGCATAATGGAGAATTAACATAACAATAACGGGAAGAACTATCAGACCATAGCTCTCGGCTCTTAAGCCGACGCTGTGCTGAGTGCTTTCTCTGTATCACATCTCTTGGACTGACCAACCACCCAGGAGATAGGTTCTGTTCCAAATCATTCCATTACACAGATGTGGAAACTGAGACACGGAGAGCTGCAGAGTCAGGAGGCGGCGCATGCGCTGGACGCCAGGATGAAGGAGTGACTGGGTTCCACAACTCCTTAGGACCCTCATGTGCCCATGGGCTTTGCTGCTTTAACGTCTTAAGACAATAATTCCATCACAGCCCAAAAAAAGGAGGAGGGGGCATTCACCTTGCAACGTAAGATTTGTTCTTGATCTCCTGAGCTAGATTATGCACATGGAGTCCTGCTTTCACACCTTTTTGACATTTGTGCTGCTTAATTAAGGAGGAGACTGGCTGCCACAGTAGACTTCTTATTTGTTCTACAGCAGCAGAGGTGGAAGAAAAGGTCCTTGAAAGGCACAGCCATAGTCCCAAGGGCTCAGAGAGGGGTTCAAAACAGGAGCTTTGCTGCTGGAGGTCAGCTCCGCTTCAGTGAACCATGCACCTGGCTGCAGGGCCCCATGGCTCACCCAGCCCAGAGTCCCCAACCCCGGGGCTGGGGGCAGAGGAAGAGGGCGCAGGAGCGCAGAGGGTGCAGGAGCTGTGAACAGTGCCCACCAGTGAAGAGCTCTTTCCGCGGCACTTGCTGTGCTAAGAAAGCCCTCGGAGGGCATTGTCTCCTGGAAGCCGCTCGGCTGCTCTAAACAGGGGGTACCACTGTTGTTCACTCCATTGAAAGACAGAGACCCTGCAACTGTGGCTAAATGGTCATGCCAAGACCGCATAGTTAACAAAGGAGAGAGCCAAACTGCAGACCTGGGGGTCCTTCTCCGAGACTCTCCCCTTACCTGCTGCTCTGCACAGGCGTGGCCTCGTCCCGGCTGTGCACCTGTGGGCAGGCCATTCATCCCCTCTCGGCCTCATGGCCTGCATCTTGCAAGTGGGGATAATAAGGGCCACCTTTCTAAGTTGCTGGGACTTGCCAGGACATCTTTGCTATAATATACTTCTTGTGGTGCCTGGAATGAGGTCAGGTTTCCATCAACCCGAGCTGTGTTTCTGTTGGAAAGGGGCTGTCTGGGGCCGCCATATGAAGCTTCACTGATTGGGGGGGCTCACACAGCAAAAACTTATTCTCACGGTTCTAGAGCCTGGACCTCAGGGATCCAGGGGAAGCCAGGACTAGTTTCTTCTGAAGCCTCCCTCCTTGGTTTTACAGCTGGCTACCTTCTCCTCCTCTCCAAGGACACCTGCCAGACAGACTAAGGCCTGCCCCATAGGAATCACCCACTAAGGGCCCTGTCTCCAAACACAGTCCCATTCTTGAGATAATAGGGGCTAGCACCCCAGCATCTGAACTTTGTGGGGACACACTTCAGTCTACAACACTGGGAAAGCTGGACAATCTCTCTTTCAGCAAATGATTCTTTCGTTCTCAATTCCTTTGTGTTGTCTTAGATGGGCCCACACCCTCTTTCTACTCAATAGCGACTATGGAAAGTGAACAGGGATTCTGCCACATGGTACAGGGACAAAGCTGAGTCTCCCTCCATCCCTGCCTTCGAGGAACTAGTGGTGTCCCCAGTGACTGAGATGTGTACCCTGACTGGTAGTTCAAAACCTTTGTAACAGTTAACTGTCCCAGTTCTCCTAAAGGGAAAGGGTCCAGCACTGTCCTTGTTCCTCAGCCATAGAGGTCAATGCCCAAAAGCTGAGTGACTGGCCGCAGACCACAGTGACCATGTCTTGAATCCCAGAGCTCTGATCGCCATTCCAGGGCAGTTCCCAGACTGAGATGTTCATTCTGCAGTCACACATTCCAGTCAACTGGTCAACAAGGGTTTATTGAGCTTCTACTTTGTGCCAACCTGCTATGGATTTTACACAAAAGCAGAGGGTGACAGGATGCAGAGAACAGGACAAACCAAAGAATCAGAAATTGTACAAAGGAACAGGACCATGTGATTAGAGGGAGAATGCGCCTTGAGACAGCATGACCTGAGCAGGTCTCTCAGAAGAGGTGACCATTAAGGGAAGACCAAAGGAGGCAAAGAAGACAGTGCAAAGGCCCTGGAGTATCTTTGCATGCGCTGATGCTGACAGGGAGGGGAGTCCAACTCACACATGACCTTGGAAAATACTATTCTAAATATAGAAGTAAAAATAAGCGGGACTTGCCCTAAGAGATTGAGAACTCTTTGTTCGGTTGTAATCGGTACTCTTTCTGATACTCACTTTAATCTGTGGTAGGAAACGGGAGTGGGTGTAAATGGTATTTAAAGCTTAGACTTTCTGAATCCACAGCCTACTTCTTCTTTGCGGGGAGCATGAGGGGAGGCTGCTTGGAACATAAGGGATCCCAGTGGAAGCCTCATTTGGGTCAAACCAAGGACACTCTACTATTCGAGCTGCATCTGTGGGGGACCCAGGGTGACCTTGGCTTCCCAGCACCCCCCGGGGGGGTGCAGATCAGGTTTTGGACTTCACGGGGAGGTGGCAGTGCCCCCTGGCTGCGGGTGGGGCTGGACGAGGCAGAGCTGAGAGCAGCGGAGGAGCCGGAGCGTGGGAACCTGGTGCCCTCCGGGCCGGCGTCTGCGAGAGCTAGAAGGAGAGAAACGGGAGCCGCAGTCCCATCTCGCAGCGCCTGCTGACAACACGAGGCACATCACGCCACCGTAAAACAGCGGGACTCGTTTCTGAGTCCTAATTGACGAACAGCTGTGCTATAATAGACTACACCGCCTAGTTCGCTGGTCCCTCCTCAGGCCACCCCCGAAACGAAGGCTCCCCAGGGAACCAGGAAAAGCAAAGTTTGCCTCCATGCATGTTGCAGGGGTGGAAGTGTAAAATTGTTAATAAATTAATAAACGGTAAGTGAGTGACTCAACCAAATGGGTTTTAGATCTCTGGTTTTTTTTTTCCCCTTATTATCGGCCATCCCATGGTCGTTGCCGCACAGAATGTCAGCAGGTCACCTTAAAGAGCCAAGACATGACAAAAGCTAGAAGCAGTGAGCAGCCAGTGCCGACCCTGGGTCACGATGTGGCCTCGGTGGCTTCACCTCCCCCCCCACCCATCTGAGGGATAGAGAGATCAAGGATTGTAATCTCCATTCCACAGTAGATATTTTATTTGCTGCATAGATGCTCTGCACAGGAAATGTGCTGGGGATCCTGGGGAGAATAAGATATTCCTGTTCCTGCCCTCAAGGGCCTCAGAGTCCAGTAGAGGGCTTGGAAACCATGTCCCACGGACCCCATCTGGGTTCCCATTATTTGGTTATAGCCCGTGAGCCAAGAATGGTTGCATGTTTTTTAATGGTTGAAAAAAAATCAAAAGAACAGGATCTTATGATTCATAAAAATTATACAAAGTTCACATTTCAGTTACCACCAGAAAGTTTTGTTGGTGCATGGCCACGCCCACTTGTCCAGGTCTTGTCGTTGGTTGCTTCCACGCTGGGAGGACATGGTTGAACAGTTGGGGCGGAGGTCATACTGGCTCACAAAGCCTACAGTATTTACCCTCTGGCCTTAACAGATGAAGTTGGCCAACACCTACTGTTGGGGAAATTGTGATTCCAGGAGGGAAGTGGGAGGCAGCCTGTTTACTGAGTGTAGAGCGTCTCACAAGCATGGATTCATTGGACTGTCACTGCCAGACAGCGGGGTTGATGGTTCTTTCCCCACTTTATGCCGGAGGAGACCAATATTCAGAAAAAAAAAATATGGGATGGTTAGTTTTACATGTTAATTTTATGGCTTGGCCATGGTACCCAGAGATCTGGCCCACTACCAGTCTAGCTGTTGCTGTGAAGGTACTTTTTTAGATGGGATTAGTACTTAAGTCAGTAGACTTTGAGTGAAGCAGAATTATCCTTCATGAGGTGGGTGGGCCACATCTAATCAGTTAAGGCCTTAAGAGCTAAAAGACTGAGCTCTCCTGTGCAAGAAGGAATTCTGCCAGCAGATGGCCCTCAGACTTGAGCTGCAACATGATTTCTTCCCTGGGCTTGCAGCCTACTAGCCTACCTGGTATATGTGTTGGTTCATCCTACTGTTTATGTTTCTCTGGAGAATCCTGACTAACTTAGATTTTGGTAAATAGGACCTGGGAATTGGAGGCAAGTCCATCAGTGAAGCCACAGCCAGAACAGAGTTTCTTGTTTCTGGTCCAGCGCACTTCTGATCCCAGACTGGTCTTAAGCAGGTCTGGCAACGGTTGAGTTCTGCCACCTGTAAGACATGGGGATCATTAAAGCAGAGCCATCATGGTGATGTCGTGAGGATTTAATGAAATGGGTCATATAATGATCCACCAAAAGCCCTCAGTGAATGTCAGCGAGCATGGTCATTAACATTATAAACTCTGGACCCCAGTCTTCCCCAATGGCAAGGGCCACTCAAGTCCATACCTCCAATGGCCACCAAGCGCTCTCCCAGACAACATCTCGCTTCTCCAAGTCCCAGGATCCAAGTCCCAGGCAACCTCACGTCATTGTGGGTCTGAGCCTTGAACACACGCATCCTTCGCTCTGAAAACCCACGTTCCACATATAAAAGTATAAGAAATAGTTAAATGTTTTCTATTGTTGTATCAGTGAACCAGTTCTGAGATTGCCGACTCAATTCAATCAAAATTAGTGACAAGAGAGCAATTTCCCATTCCGTTCAGCATGGAGAGCTTTCTGTTTTGCTTTGTTTTTATTGGAGGTGATTCACTGTATCTTTCCTGGAGGTAAGCTGAGGAGCCCCGGCTGCTGCATGTCTCCTTTTGTCTAGATAAGTGTTATCCGGTAAAATGAACACAATAAGACTATGTTTACCTTAATGCTGTTTAAAAATCACATCGCAATAAGAGATCAATCGCTCTCCACAACAATTTACCAAAGACGGGGCTGGAGAAGAGAAATTCAAATTGCATTGATTTCTTTTCCTTGAGTGTGTGTGTGCGTGCGACAATAGTCGTCCATGAGCGGGAGTGTTGACATTATGGTGCATGAGCACTGAATCTATAACACAAGGCAAAGAGAGGTAGGAGGAAGAGTGCTGAAGTCTTGTGACCGTCACCATCGTGCTGGGAACCGGCAGAAATTCAAGAAGGACAGGGTAAGGTATGACGTTTTCACATACTTCCCATTTCTCTCCAGCTCATGGTGTTGGAGCATGCGGATCTGGAAAAGGATGGAAAGTGGAGACCCACAGCCAGCCATAGGGCTCTTACAGTTGTGTGAATGGCAAAGAAGTTGGGTCTCTGAAAGCAGACACTGCATTTCACTCATTTTGGACCCTAGCACACAATAGGTGCTCAGAAAATGTCTATTGAATGACTAGACTGAACCACAACAGGAAGGAAGGAAGGAAGGAAGGAAGGAAGGAAGGAAGGAAGAGACGGAGGGAGGAGGGAAGGAAGGGAGGGAGGGAGGAGGGAGGAGGAAGGAGGGAGAGAAGGAAGAAAAGAAGGGATTGAGGGAAGGAGGGAGGAGGAGGGAGGGACAGAAAAGGTAGGAAGGAAGGGAAGGAGGAGAGAAGGAAAGAGAGTGAAAAAGAAGAAAAGAAAGGAGGGAGGAAAGGAGGGAGTAAGGGAGGGAAAGAGGGAGGAAGAGAGGAAAAGGGAGGGAGGGAGGAAGGGAGGGAGGGAGGAAAGAAGGACAGACGAAGGCAGGCAGGCAGCTGAGACAACAGATAGATGCAAGCTGGGCTCTGATCTGTGTTCACTCTTGACCTGGGGCATGCTGCTTCACCTCTGTGACCACATCAATACCAGTGTTGCGAGAAATAAGCAGAACCATCACATACACACCTTCTGGTATGTAGGAGATACCCAAGTAATGACAAGACCGAGTTGAGACTAGATCGTGCTCTTTCTGCTACAAACACTGGAGTCTAAATTCCCCAGAAGGAACGTGTTCTCGCACTTGGCTAGTGAACAGGGTCCCCCAGGAGCAGCAGGACTGCCCCCCTCTGTGGCCACAGTCAGCAAAACTAGAGGCAGGAGCTGTGTGTTTGCCTTCCTGGTAACCCTGCGTTCCCGCTCTGGCCACTTGGAAATATGATTTGGAAGAAGGATAATATTTTAAAAGGGGGGAGGGCAAGGGGAAGGAATGTAAGTGGAGAAATTATTGGAACTAGAGAGGGGTTTTAATGGCAACGTTGGCATCCTGCAATTTCACACATTAAAACATATTTTTAAAGAAACGACTACAGGGCTGATTGTATAAGGGCAAAGCTTTCCACTCTTCAGACTATTAATAAGGGCTTCCCATAGAGAAGACAAATACATGCTTGATGCATTTTTAATCCTTTGCCAATACATTTGACTAAAGCTGTTTGCTGTTTCAATGACAGGATTTAACTTGCCCTTCTGTATTCAACGTTCCTGATTATTAATGACATTTAGGAAACACACAAGCTATAAAGTTACATTCTGGTCGAATTGCAGCGTCTCCTCCACACCCTGGAGAAGGGATGCACACGCCTCCAGATGACAGGAGCCCGCTTCTGAAGGAACCTGCACTTGGGACGGGGCCAGGGGACTCCCCGACATCATGCTGCCCCCACCTCTCAGCAGGGAGCCCGTTCAAGGTCTGCCGAGCAGCTGCTCCGGAGGCTCCCTCTCCCTTGGTTGCTTTTCCAGGTGCCGTAACCTTGACCATCATTTCCATGAGAACAACCCCACACTGCCTGCCGGGTGATACGATCTCAACAACATGAAACCAGATTCACGGAGGGCATTAGATTTCTCAGGAACCCCTCCCCGTTCAAATGCCAAATAACGACGTCTTCCGAGAAGAAGCGGCAGCCAGGAACCTGAATAATTTCAGAATAGGGGGTCAAGGGATGAAGAGAGAGCACTTGGAACACAAGCAGAGGGAAAAATCCTTACCCAGACATGGCTGATTACTTTGTGCTTTCTTTACTATTATTTTAAAAGAAATTAATGCTCAGGTTGAAATGAAACTGCATATGCTGATACCCTCCAGGCCACCGCCTTTATTCAGTTTGGTGAGGGCACCTTAACAAGAGTACTAACCAGGCAAATACACAAGGACATGGTCAAGAACCCACGCAGATGAAAATCGGGGGGGGGGGGGGGGCTGTGGGAGGGACGCTTTGCTTTGGTGCTGAACTGTTCCTGTCCTGGGTGGCGGGGACAGGTAGGGTACTCAGGGACTTGGGGAGAGCAGACAGGCCTGCAGGTAACCACCAGAAAGGACCCTTCCTTTCTGAGCTGACTTTATAGACAGAACCCGAAGAGAAACCCCCTTTTCCATCTGCAAAGAGTTATTCACACAAAAGCCTTTCAGCCTCCCTGTATTATATGCTCAGCTCTGACCCCCTATTGTAATGAAAAGCAGATCCCCCTATGAATCACAGAAAATCAATACCGCATTTTACTAAGTTTGTGTTAATTTTACACCTTTCAGCCTCCGGATGGGAATTATTGCCTCAGAGATGAGAAATCCTCTTCTGCCCCACTCCGCAGTTGTCTGAGTTTCAGGTTTGGAAAACCCTATCACTATTTAAAAGTGGGAGGGAGACCATGATGAAGAAGAAGAAGAAGAAAGAAGGGGTGTTGAGGGGTGCCGTTTGAGAGATTTTAATAGCTAATAATAGGAGAGAGCATAAAAGCACAGATCCAATTTAAGCGAAAGAGTCCCTATGTAAGCATTGCTTGTCAGTCTCGGGGTTACTGTATGGGGGCCAGCTCCTGAGCCTGGCAGCCCAGAAATATAAAGTCCAGATTTAATTCTGATACAGAGAAATACAATTTCAAAACCGGACGTCTTATCATCGGCATGTCCCACTGGAGAACTCATTTCCCTAGCAAAAGGCTGTCAATGCCATTATGTTGTACAAGGAAGCAATTTACCACTACAGCTAAACAGGGCTACCAGGACTGTGGGAACTTAAACATTTGAAGTTATCGCTCCGAAAAAAAAAATAGCATTTCAAATGTCAGTGAAATGGGAAGGAATAATTGAAAAGTATCAATCAGAGAAGAACGGGGTTTTGAAGGCTGAGACCGCAGCCTGCCTGCCTGCCCGGCTTTGCTCCTTCTCCTTTCTTTCTTGCCCTTCCCCTACATGCTTGCCTTGCAGACCAGCCCCTCCCCATTCCCTTCCCTCTCACCACCCCCTAAAAACATCCATCCATCCTCCTCAGCCAAGTTCAAATTCAACTCAGGGTAAGGAAAGATCACTGCTTGGTCTTCGTTCTGTGTCAGACGTGAACTGCGACCTGATGACTTCCCCATGATGCAAATGTGTTCCCTGACCAGGGTCCTGAAGCACCACTAGGCTCAAGGTCTACAGGAGGCATGACCCTCCGGGTCCTGGGAACTCACCCACCATGTCCACAAAGCACGGCATGCTGGCCTGAGTCCAGTGACTTCTTATGGCGACATAAGAAATGTTCTTATGAGAACATTTCAATACAGCACAGGGTCTGAAGACCATGGAATTGGGTTTCTCTCCTGGACTCCGCACTGATTTGCCCTGCTTCACCCTGATGAGGTCATTCCCCCTCTACTCAATTTCCCTGTCAGCACAATGAGGATAACGATGTTGCCGGAGGGGTACGACAGCGTCCGGAGAGCAGCTAGAATCCCACCCAGCATGGCGAAACAATCAGTGTCACTATCCTTATTCCACTGCAAGAAAAACATCAGACTTTGCACCTTCTGAAATGGGCACCTCTGGGAGCCCATTGCCACCTGACTCCCTTCTGTTCTTCCAACACTCTGAGCCCATCCCCACCAAAGGACCTTTGCACTTGCTCTTCTTCCTTCTAGAATGCTCTTCCCTTTGGCCTTCACACAGCTGGATCCTCTTTTTGTTCTCAGCCACGTGTCATTTCCTCAAGAGGCTTTCCCTGACCAACCTTCTTGAGATGGTACCAGCAGCCAGTCATGGCTCTCCTATCACTAGGCTTTGTTTTCTTTATGACACTTGGATGTCTGTCTCCCTGACTAAAATACAATATATATGAGAGATAGAGGTACATATATGAAACAGATATATATATTTATTTATTTATTTATTTATTTGAAGAATTTGGCTCATGTTATGACAGATCAAAACTCCGCAGGCTGGAAATGCAGGTAAGAGTCAATGTTAGGTTTGGCAGGCAGGCCAAAAGACAAGAAGCTCAGGTGGGGTTTCTATGTTGCAATCTTGAGGTAGAATTGCTTCTTTTTCAGGAAACCTCAGTCTTTGCTCTTAAAGCCTTCAACTAAGGCCCACCACATTAACATGAACTCAAAGGCCACTGACTGAAGTGTTAATCTCATCTAAAAAACACCTTCACAGCAACATCTAGATGGGTGTTTGGCTAAACAACCAGTCCTGTAACCTAGCCAGACTGACACAGAAAACGAAACATCACACATAGCTAGGTTAATGCATTAGAAAATATTCTAGAAGTCTCTATCCAATACGCAGCTCTGGACATTCTAGGTCTGCAAACCCAACTCCGCATGGTATCCCTTGGTGCTGTGTGAGATGTTAAAGCACCCAATTTTGTGTTTTGCACCCTGGGTTTTCCAGAACTCCACTGCATGCACTGAGTCTTGAGAGGCGTCCCCACTCAGCCCTGTAGCTAGTGAGCTGCTTGCCATGTTCTCCCACCAAACCCAGTTCCACCCTCTCAGTTCCATCCCACTCTGGGCTCATCTGTCTCCAGAACCCAGAGACATTCCCCCTCCAATCAGCCTCATCCAACCTGCTTCCACTCACAGCCTATGGAGCCCAGGAGTAAGGGAGCCGCAGGAGCCCTCCTGCATTTGAGAGTCAAGGGAATCCAACCTCCTTTCACGTTCAGATGACACGTTGTCTTCAGAGTCCCTCTTTCAGTTTCTATCACTTGCTCAGAGAATCCTCAGCTGTTCCCTTGAATCTTCCAAGGTCCCTGCAGCAAAGCCCTGAGTTGTCTTTTTGTTACATTTAAAATACTCCTCCCGGGGCGCCTGAGTGGCTCAGTGGATTGAGCCGCTGCCTTCGGCTCGGGTCATGATCTCAGGGTCCTGGGATCGAGCCCCGCATCGGGCTCTCTGCTCCGCGGGGATCCTGCTTCCTCCTCTCTCTCTGCCTGCCTCTCTGCCTACTTGTGACCTCTCTCTCTGTCAAATGAATAAATAAAAAATCTAAAAAAAATAAAAAAATAAAAAAAAAATACTCCTCCCACGAGAGACGTTAACAAAGCCCTACCTAGACATAAGTAGCAGTGAGTGTGGGGACATCCACCCAGCTCTGAACCTGCTCTGTTTTTCTTGGTGTCTCTCACTTGACTCAAGGTCCAGATAAACTGTTCTCAGAAACAGGTCTGTCAAGGACACCGCCAGCTCCCAGTCTCTTTTTTTTTTTTTTAATTTATTTTTATTTGTTTATTTACAGCATAACAGTGTTCATTGTTTTGGGATCACACCCAGTGCTCCATGCAGTACGTGCCCTCCCTATTACCCACCACCTGGTTCCTCAACCTCCCACCCACCCCACCCCCCTGCCGCCCCTTCATAACCCTCTGGTTGTTTTTCAGAGTCCATAGTCTCTCATGGTTCATCTCCCCTTCCAGTTTCCCTCAACTCCCTCTCCTCTCCATCTCCCCATGTCCTCCATGTTATTTGTTATGCTCCACAAATAAGTGAGACCATATGATACTTGACTCTCTCTGCTTGACTTATTTCGCTCAGCATAATCTCTTCCAGTTCCGTCCATGTTGCTACAAAAGTTGGGTATTCATCCTTTCTGATGGAGGCATAATACTCCATTGTGTATATGGACCACATCTTCCTTATCCATTCATCCGTTGAAGGGCATCTTGGTTCTTTCCACAGTTTGGCGACTGTAGCCATTGCTGCAATAAACATTGGGGTACAAATGGCCCTTCTTTTCACTACATCTGTGTCTTTGGGGTAAATACCCAGCAGTGCAATTGCAGGGTCATAGGGAAGCTCTATTTTTAATTTCTTGAGGAATCTCCACACTGTTCTCCAAAGTGGCTGCACTAACTTGCATTCCCACCAACAGTGTAAGAGGGTTCCCCTTTCTCCACATCCTCTCCAACACACGTTGTTTCCTGTCTTGCTAATTTTGGCCATTCTAACTGGTGTGAGGTGGTATCTCAATGTTGTTTTAATTTGAATCTCCCTGATGGCTAGTGATGATGAACATTTTTTCATGTGTCTGATAGCCATTTGTATGTCTTCATTGGAGAAGTGTCTGTTCATATCTTCTGCCCATTTTTTGATATGATTATCTGTTTTGTGTGTGTTGAGTTTGAGAAGTTCTTTATAGATCCTGGATATCAACCTCCTTTTGTCTGTACTGTCATTTGCAAATATCTTCTCCCATTCCGTGGGTTGCCTCTTTGTTTTGTTGACTGTTTCCTTTGCTGTGCAGAAGC
This sequence comes from Meles meles, assembly GCF_922984935.1. NCBI lineage: Eukaryota > Metazoa > Chordata > Mammalia > Carnivora > Mustelidae > Meles > Meles meles. The sequence goes on along the minus strand of NC_060071.1, from coordinate 143,837,648 downwards.
TTTTGATCTTGATGAAGTCCCAAAAGTTCATTTTTGCTTTTGTTTCCTTGGCCTTTGGAGACATATCTTGAAAGAAGTTGCTGTGGCTGATATCGAAGAGGTTACTGCCTATGTTCTCCTCTAGGATTCTGATAGATTCCTGTCTCACGTTGAGGTCTTTCATCCATTTCGAGTTTATCTTTGTGTATGGTGTAAGAGAATGGTCGAGTTTCATTCTTCTACATATCGCTGTCCAGTTTTCCCAGCACCATTTATTGAAGAGACTGTCTTTTTTCCATTGAATATTTTTTCCTGTTTTGTCGAAGATTATTTGACCATAGAGTTGAGGGTCCATATCTGGGCTCTCCACTCTGTTCCACTGGTCTATGTGTCTGTTTTTATGCCAGTACCACGCTGTCTTGGTGATCACAGCTTTGTAGTAAAGCTTGAAATCGGGTAACGTGATGCCGCCAGTTTTGTTTTTGTTTCAACATTTCCTTAGCAATTCGGGGTCTCTTCTGGCTCCATACAAATTTTAGGATTATTTGCTCCAGCTCTTTGAAAAATATCGGTGGAATTTTGATCGGAATGGCATTAAAAGTATAGATTGCTCTAGGCAGTATAGACATTTTAACAATGTTTATTCTTCCAATCCAAGAGCATGGAACAGTCTTCCATCTTTTTGTGTCTTCTTCAGTTTCTTTCATGAGTGTTCTGTAGTTCCTCGAGTACAGGTCCTTTACTTCTTTGGTTAGGTTTATGCCCAGGTATCTTATGGTTCTTGGTGCTATAGTAAATGGAATCGATTCTCTAATTTCCCTTTCTGTATTTTCATTGTTGGTGTATAAGAAAGCCACTGATTTCTGTACATTGACTTTGTATCCTGCCACGTTACTGAATTGCTGTATGAGTTCTCAGCTCCCAGTCTCTTGACCAACACAGTAAAACACCTTCCCTTGTCCTTCAGGCAGAACAAGGGAAGCTTGTTGGTTCTTTACTCTGTTGTTGAATAGAGCAGTACCAGTTGAATAGAGCAGAACCCAGTTCCCTTGGCCCACAGCTAGTACCTCCTCTGTCCCAGGTAGGGCCGACTTGTTGTATGGCCACTCTTCTACAAGGCAAATGGGAAAAGGATTGTCCTTAGGGTTGAGGTCTTTTGTTCTAGGTGGCCATGGGCAAGGCATTTACCCAACCTGCATCTCACTTCTTCAACTATAAAATGAATGTGATCAGATTTACCTACTTGCTTCGGATCATACAGTGGTGAGGATCGAAAGGTGCTTGTGGAGGTAATGTGTACATTGCCATGCAAGTGAAAATTACAGGGAGAGCACAGCGTCTTCAACAGTTTCAGCAGAATGGTAGAATCAGATGCTTAAATCTCACTACCATGCACCAGACTCTGGTCTAACAGCTTCACACACACCGACGCACCTAATCCTCACAACCATCCTCTGTTGTGGGGTACTATTACCCACCACCCATGCTAGGGGTAAAGAAACAGAGGACCAAGGAGCTCAGGAGACATTTCCAGGGAACATTCCCACCAAGACTCAGAGCAGGTGAAGTTAAAATCCAGAGAGCCGGGCTCCACAGTCTGGATTCTCAGCCACGACCCTGCGCTGCTTCTCCCATCGTACCTCGCCATGCACGGTATCTCACATGGGGCTGATATCCCACAAATACTTGTCAAAGAGAGAAATCCTCAACATTAAAAAAAAACAGCCCAAATCCTGAAAAGATATAAAGAATTGTAGCTTTTGCCAGTGCCTTGCTTGTAACAAGCTCTCTGTAAATATTTGTTGTGTGAATGAGTGATCTACTCAGAGAACATTTCCTCAATCTCTTTATCAGTGAAAACTATGGCATCTGAAATGTATCGCCATTGGAGTTTCTATGAAGAATTGCAGCAAGCCAGAGGCTTCTCGATAACATGCAAATCCCAGAGAATCCGTCTGCCTGGCCAACTGCTAGCTCTTTTTGATGCTAGAGCAAGACCTATGAGTCTCCTTTTTCTCATTATATTATCTCGATCTAAGACATTACAGAGTGGTGGGGGGGAAAAAAAGCACTCCACTCCAGAGAGCCGAGGGCCTGGCTCGTGTTTTGGAAAATTGTTCTTGAACTTCAGTATTCTACATCTCGATCTATGTTCACTGTGTGTCTTGCTAACTCTTCCTAAATCCCTCAACACAAAGTTAATAAATTGATATAACCACAGTTTTTCAAAAGAATTTCAAACGGAAACCCCCAACGCCAGAACTAAACCCTTACCCTAGAGCCCAGGCTGGTGACTCTGGTTCTAATGCTGCTTGACTGGATGGGGAAGGGACTCATATCCATTCAACACTGGATGAGATGTGCTAGACATTTTGGACCCAACAACAGAGGTCTGGAGCCTTTCTAGGACAGCCCGCACTGGGAGCTGTCCGCCATCCCTGGGAAGGGGCACTTCCTGGTCTGGCTGCCCTTGTCACGGTTGACTACTTTCAAGTGATGCAGTCTTGGGTCTAGGACACCACAATTATGCTTGTCTGTAGCTTCCTCCTTTGACACCTGGAGCCTAAAACGCAAGCTCCGTCTCTGTTCTGCTCCACAGCGTTTGAAGACTTTGGCTCTGACTCTCATGCCCCTCGCCCTGCCCCTCCCTCCAAGAGAGCTCATGTCCATTTCTCTTCATAGCTCCTCCTAGAAAAGAGTTGAGAGTTTCCTTCATCACCCATTCACACCAGCCTAGAGATGCTTTGTCAACATCCTTTTTGAGAAGTGTAGGGGCTGCCATGAGTGCCTGTGTGGGTCAGTCTACAAAGTGGAGAATGAAGCGTCTACTCTCCTCCTGTTCGGGCGGATACACAATAATTAATGCTGTTCAACATACCACTAGGAGAACTCACAATGAGGACTCCAAAGGTCAGCTCAAAACCCCCTTCCTCTGCATTAATTTGTACATGAAATGCGCAATCAAAGACTTAACCTGAATCTGGCTGTAACAGTAGCTAATCTTAATATAAATGGCGAAGACGGGATCTAACAACGAATGGGTAGCTTTGACTGAATTAGAGGAAGATGCTGACTATACCCATCTGTCCAGAGAATGGAGACACTGGAGTGGAGGAGCAGAGGTCGGCACAATTCTTCCATAAAGAATCTTGGGTTTTGTGAACCTTCTGTCTCAGTTCCCACCACAGTACTCTGCCCAGTAACACAAAAACAGGCACAGGTAATTTGCAAACAAATGGATGCAGCTGTGTACACATACAACATTTTTTATGGGCACTGAAATTTGAATTCCATGGGATTTCATGTTCCTTTTGCTCTCTCTTCCACCATTTAAAAATGCAAAAACTATGCTTAGCTTTTGGACTGTACAAAAAAACACGTGGCAGGGATGACTTGGCCAGCTCAGTTGGTAGCATAGGTGACTCTTGATCCCAGGGTTGTGAGTTCGAACCCTGCATTGGATGGTACAGCTCAGAAGGAAGGAAGGAAAGAAGGAAGGGAGGAAGGAAGGAAGGAGGAAAAGAAAAAAGATAAGAGGAGAAGAGAGGAAAAAAAAAAGAGGGAGGAAAAATAGGTGCAGGTCAGATCTGACCCACAGGCTATAAGTCACCAACCCTCCCGTCCCTGTAGAGTCTAAACAGACAGTCTTGGAGAAGAATGTCAATGACATGATTTCTTGTCTCATTTCAGCCTCTGACGCCCTGGAGACCTCAAGCCGGCCACTCTGCCCAGAGCCCTGCCTCTTCAGCAGTAACATGAAGGGCTGGAACACCTTGTCCTCACATCACATTTCTCCCCTATGGGAAGGCTCTTGGGTTTCCAAGAAGGGAGAAATAATGGATAATAGAAGCTTATCATAAAACCTAAAACTTCACTACTCTGAAGCCTACTTGAAAGGAGGGTACAGTGGGGGAGGAAATCACCCTGGAAACGTTCCAACACAATGAAAGGTGAGACACGTTTCTGCATGGAGGATGCCAGGGTTCACCCAAAAAAAGGTTTAGAAAATAAAAACAAAGGGCACGGACGACACACTGAAAAACACAGTGCCCCGCTTGCCGCTTCCAATAAAGAAACAGACAACCCACACTTCTCTTCAGAGGGAACTAAAAACAGCAGGATTAATATTGATGCAGCGATGGGAAAAGCAAACAGACAGGCAGGGACAAGACTGCATCCAGCCTCCAAAACGCATGTGAAGTTGGAGCTAAAATGTCATATGCGTATGTAATTTATATGCAAAACTCTCCTATACCAGGGCCGCCGACTGCCAAGTCTCCTTTTGCTACTTGCCTGATACCCGCTGAAACTCTCTGATTTCGTATTATCAGTCACCTACCAAGGGCAAGTCTGTCTGAGGAGAACACTGAAACTTTCCCAAGGCCAGGGTCTTACATTCCTCTTGCACATCGCTTTCCCGGTAGCTCAGCAGGTTTCGGCAGGAAGACCTATTTTTTGCTCCTGTGCGGGCTCTGTCCCTGGCAGTGAGTGACTGGAACAGACTGCAGGCGGCTCTGCCAAGAATCTGAGATTCTGATGATGTGAGCCAACCTCAGACTAATAATTTTATATCTCAATATAAGCAAAAGAGTTCCATAAAAAGAGACCGTTTTTAACAGGATGGTATTCTGCGTTGAGAGGGCTGAAGAGCGAGGGTGCCATGAGAACATGTTTCTCGTATCTGCCGTACCTAACTTTAGCATCTTCCATATGTCTATTTGTCTGATCACTGAACTTGGGGAAAGAATGTTGAATGAGATCTGACTCTTCAAACTCCACGCCTGGGATCCTTCGGAGGTGAAATACCTATCGGTGTGTGGATCACACTTCCTTCTTTCGAGTTCCCGGGAAACGGAAAACAAACAAACCCAAGGCTCAGACTATCGGTACTCTTCATCAAATGTATCCGTGCAAGAGACCGTGCGCACGTGTCTCCGCTTATAAATTAGAAAGACAAATATTGATGCTGTGGAAGGCTGGGTGGGAATGGTCTGGGAACTTGAGTGCGTCTTTTTCGACGTCGGAAGCTGTGAGGAAATTCACCAGGATCTCTCAGATAGCCAAATCCTAACTTCCCAGGCCAACGCAGGATGGGGGTTTCTCCAAGTTCTCCCGTGGTGGCGGGGAGGTGGGAGAGGTCCTTGTTGGGGTGGAACTCCAAGACTGACTGTCACACGGGGAGAGGTAGAAATGAAGGTGGGTCCATCTCATCACTAGGTGGGGGAGGAAGCCTAAGAATTGTCATCTGGAGAACAAACTGGCTGAACTTAATAAAGCAGAATTAAAGGTAGGGGTACGATGTCTTTCATGACCTTGTGAATCAGTCAGAACTCTCCAGAGAAACAGAACAGATATCATATTTATATACAGAGATGTATTTGAAGGAGTTGACTCATGAGATTGTGGGCACCAGCAAGTCCAAACTCCACAAGGCGGGCTGAAGACATGTGAGGGCTGGAGTTTGAAATCTGTAGGACAAGCCTGCAGACTGGAAGCTCAGGCAGGAGTTCCTGCTGCAGTCTGAAGGCAGAATTTCTCCTGCAAACCTCAGTTGGTGAAGTTGGTGATCTTAGGGTCTTCTAACTGCTTGAAAGAGGCCCACCCACATGCCTGAGGGTAATCTCCTTTGCTCAAAGTCAACCGAGGGTGAAGGTTCCCCATGTCCACAATAGATCTCCACAGCAACACCTCCATTCCCATTTGCTTGAATAACTGTCCTCACCAAGTTGACGCATGAAACCCACATCACACTTCCTTGCAGAAATTGAGTTAGGCACGGCTCAGGGAAAAGCTCTGTTCAGCCGGAAGGAAAGGAGAGCTCAGCACCCTTGAGGTAGACCTGAGCATGTGGACCCATGAAGCAGATGAGGGCTAAGTCCTCCTTTTCTCGACATGGGGAAGTTCAAGATGGGGCTTCTAGTCTAAGAGGAAGTAGACAGACGAGGGGACCTACACTGGCAATCACTGGAGAAGACAACAATGGTAATGTCACTAATCATTGTGATTATTGATAACAAGTAATGAGTTCTCCCATTTGCATGATGCTTTACAATTTTATTTTTTTAAAGATTTTATTTATTTGTATGAGAAAGAGAGGGAGTGGGAGAGAGAGAGCATGAGTGAGGCAGGGAGGAAGCTGCGGGAGAAGCAGACTCCCAGCTGAGCAGGGACCCCGACGTGGAGCTTGATTCTGGGACTCCAGGATCATGACCTGAGCCAAAGGCAGGTGCTTAACCGACTGAACCACCCAGGAGCCCCATGCTTTACAGTTTTAAAGCAGCTTTGCAGCCACAGTCTCTGGATACCCACATCCCTGTCACACTGCTCTAGGGTCTGAATATAGTGTTTTGAAGTTTGAAGGCATCTGACTGGAAGCAGTGGAGGTCCTAAGGCTCTATTGCCTTGCAAATTGGCAGAGCAGCCAGTGGAGAGCTAAGGCCAGATGCAAGGATTTCTGGCAGACACAGGCTCCTCATCCTTCTGGAAGACCCTCCCCAGTTTTTATGTATATGTGTGCAAAGGGAAAGGAACTGTTCTTTGGTCTAAGTAAGCAATGGGGAAGGACATATTGGAGATGACATATTGAAGGTAAGGAGTGATGGTTACTTTTGGGTTCTGGAAAAGTCCTGACAATGACTCTTTCCAGGGACATAAGTCCATACATCAAGGGCACCACTCACATATGAACAAGGCATATGAACATTTGCATGAGACACAAATGCATCGTGTAATAAATTTTCATGGAAGGCTAATCACGATGCTTGAAATGCCTCATACAAACCTAGGAGGCCTATGGATAGGGGTGGACGAGAAAAAAGGGGAAAAGGGTAATGGTACTTGAGGCTCATTCTACTTTTTCGCTGCCTGGCCTGGAGGTTGTAATCCCCCCTCAGATTTTATTGTCCCATCAGAAATTGATCTTGCTTTAAAAATGTATTTTCTTTGAAAATTTTTCCCGAGGTTTCAAATTAGGTCCTGTCCCCTCTCCCAAAATACATTAAATAGTAGAACAGGGGTTCTATAGAACTAATGGAACAGGAGTGGCCCCCACAACTTGATCGTGGGATAAAGAGAGGAAAACAGGCTTCAGAAGCAGAAGATCTGGGTCACAGGCCCTGCCAGTGATGACCACTATCCCCTGAGCAAGGCAGTTGGTGGAGAGGAATGCAGCTGGGCGGGAGGAGGGCATGGTCAGTACTGGAAGCTCTGGAGTTGACCCAACATCCAGTCCCTGCTCTGCGACTTGCCGGCTATCTGACCCCAGGCAGATGGCTTTGACTCTCTGAAATCAGTTGCTTCTCTGTTAAATGGCGGGGGGGAAGGTAGAACCTATGTCTCGAGTCTCTGTGGCGATGGAGGTGGTTCCCATAAAGCTCTGAGCCCCATCCCTGGCTTTAAAGGGAAACAACTGCAACAAGATTTATTGTACCTGTTTCTTACACTTGTTGAGGAATCAGAATTAGATGATGTGAGGGAAGGCTAAAGAAAATCCAAGGCAGGCACTGTGCAAACAGGTGTATGAGTAACACCAGCAACACCAGCAACAACAGGTCCTGCCCTGTTATCTTCTGCAGCCTGCTGGAAAGCCTGCCAGGAATTTCTGTCCCAGCTGTTTGAAAGCCTGGAGGGCTCCTAAGGAGGAGTGGGCTAGGAAGCTTGGAATCCTGGTCCCCACATGACCTCCAATGCCAGTGTCAGGTGGTCTAGAAGAAGATTGTACTGTATGGTTTGTTGACTGACTGGTTGATTGATTTTCTGTATATTATGTTGTTTTGACATCTTAAAAAGCATTTCTGGCTGGCAAAACTGCTCCTCCCTGGGCTTCCAGTTCTTAGAGGTAACACAGGACCCAGCCTAGAGCATGCGTTTGATAAGCAAACTAACCAACCCAGACATAGCCTGACCTCCTCTCTGGGGTCCTGGAGGCAATGGTTTCATGACTTCATCATCCCAGGGTCCAGGATCTAGGCAACTAGAGACCACCCTCATAGCCGAACCCATCAAAATTGTTCAAACTAGCCAATCCTAAACTGTTCACCCTGCTCCACCTGGTCTTTCCTGGCAGAAACCCCGATAGAAAGCCACAGCCAAAGTGCACCTCCTTCTCCTGTCTTCTGTCTCCTGACCACCCTGGGGTTTTTCCACATGGTCCTGCATGCCATGCTTCCCATCTCCAGGGACTGTGAGTATAATAAACTGTGTATTTTTCCTGAGCCCCTCCTATGACTCCTGACTGACCGTCACACAGCAGGACACAAAACAAACCCACTTCCCCCAACAGGGGCCTCCACTTTCTCATTTCTGCTGAATGAAGATACAGGATCTTGACAGTTTCCCTGACAACACACCTGCTGGGTTTGGGAGGCAGGTCCAGAGAACAAAGAAAGTGCTTCAGACAGACAGAACTGGAGTGCCAACCCCAGCACTAGCTAGGAAACTGTTTCCTCATCTGTAAAATGGGGCTGATAATGGACACCTATCTCATAGGATTCTGTGTGTGAAGGTTAATTAGCTGTTATGGGCAAAGCTGATAGAATCAGGTCTGGCACATAAGAAATACTTACTAGACTTAGCTAGCATAACTAGTAATATTAAAAGTATTGCATAGTATCTCATTTTTGTCTCCTATCATTGAGCTCATTTAATTTTGCAACAACTTTATGAATAGGTTACTATTATTTCATAGATGAATAAACTGAGGAACAGAGGAGTCAAAAGATCTCAACAGCCAAGGTACAGAGACCTTAATAAACCTTCTAGGCATTCAACTAAATCTCCAGAAAGGCCACACTTTAGAAATAGGGCTGAGCTAGCCCTTAAGCAAAGTCTGCATGAGACCCACAATAGCAAAGTTTAAGAACAAGCCTCAAAGGGATTCAAACTGATCCACCAGTAATTTCACTGTCAGCCAAAACAAAACCCAATAATCTTTAAAGGAAGACAACAAAATCCAAACTCTCATCAATGTAACACCCACACTGCCAAGCATATAATCAAAATTGATTAGACACAAGAAGAAATAAGAAAATACAACCAGTAACCAAGAGAAAAAAGTCAGTTGACACAGACACAGATATGACAGAGATTTTGGAATTAACAGAAAATAATAAAAACAAATATATTTAAGAATTTAAATGAGAGCTATAATAAGGAAATAGATGGAAAATCTCACTAGAAAAACAAAATTAGTTTCAAAAGAAGTAAAGAGAAATTCTTGAACTGAAATATAAAATATGTGAATTGAAAATTTTTCTGGATGGTTTTATCAGCAAACTGGACACTGCAGGAGAAAAAAATGTAATGAAAAGGAAAAACAATATAAACTATTCAAACTGATACACAGTGAGACAAGGAGTGAGTATAAATGAAAAGAGTGTAAGTGACCTGGGAAACCATATCAATTGATCAAACATAAGTATAGTTGGAGTAGTTGGAGTTCCCAAAAGAGAAGAGAGATTGGAGTAGAAAAAAATTGAAAATAAGATGGCACATATTGACCAAATTTCATAAAAAATATCAACCCATTCACCAAGAATTAATAACAAAATGGTACGCTTAAACCCAGCCACAATAACTGTATTAAATATAAATGGACTAAGTACTCCAATTAAAAGGCAGAGATTTTCAAACTAGACTAAACCACATTAAGAACCAACTAGATCCTTTTTACAAGAGATGCAACTTAAATAGAAAGGAAGAGTATGCCCTAAGGTTTGGGTAGGTTTGGGAGAATGCAAGGAACCATCCAAACACAGACAACCCAGAACATGAAATCTTAATGCAAAGATAACAGAAGATGAGGCATAGCTCTCAAGGCCAGCTGATTCTCTGCAAGATCCCAACAAGTGCTGGAGTGGGGAGGACATAGGTCAGAATGAGTGGGGTCCAGGACCTGGGGGAAAATATTTAGCAAAACTTTGTCATTGTGACAAGCTGTGCCCTGACTGGATTAAGGATAGTTCTCTAAACCAGAAACAGACTGAGCAAAATGATGATGCAAGGTAACTGGACAGACAGTAGAATGGGGATCTGAAGAGGGTTCCTGGATCAGGACTATGAGTCATAGTGGATTAATCTGGGGTGTGACTTGGACCCTTCCTGGCACCCAACATTCACCTCTACCCTACCCAATCCTTAACATGGCTGGAAACCCAAGTTTTTATTTATTCCTTTCCCATACTATTTCACAATGAATTTAGAGCACTCTATAAAAATACATTCAACACTAAAGAAGAAAATATGTTCTTGAGGAAATTGGGCAGAGGGAGGAAAAGAAAGCAAAAAATCCTAAAGCCTGGGTTCTGCATACTGAATAGACTCACAGAAGTTTTAGAAATGAGCCAAAAAATTGCTTCTGAGATTCCACAGAGCCAAGGCGAGCAAAGAGACACAGCAGGACTCTCTGGGTGGCAGGTTGGGGACAGAGCTGGACCAGATCCCAAGTCAAACAGGATGAAAATGGTAGATGGGGCTCACCTACTAATGCATCTGTAAGGAGCTTCCCCAGGACAAGAACAGAGAGAAAGAGCAGGGGCTGATACTTTGCAAACTGCATGTATTCCTTTGAGAAGTTGTTGTGGGATAGAGTCTAGATGTCAGGCACTGGGCTAGATGCAAGGCGGACCATGGTGAGCAAAACAAGAAATCCTTACCTTCATGAACATTAGTCTATCAGTGAGGCACATATTTATTTATTCTTGTCCCGCATTTAGATACTATTCTAAATGCTGAATTATAACAGTGAACAAATAATCAGAAAACAAATGTGCTAAGCATCATGGGGAGCAATGTAGATAAATCTGGAAGTGACTTTGAATCAGGAGCCTGACCAGGCCTTGAGGAAGCAGCCCTGGAGATCAGGGTAGGCAAGGAGAGACATTTGAACTGTGGTCAAGGAATCTAGGAAATTGGCCAGGTAGAAGATGAGGGACTGTGCTCCAGACAGGGGCAAGTGTGCTTGTGAAGGACATGGACCAGCAGGGTACATGGTGTATCTGAAGAGCAGAAGGGGCCACTGGGGCTAGGCCACAGGCTGTGAGTGTGGAGATGGTGACACTGGAAACAAGGATAGGGGACAGACCGGGAAGGGAAGCCATTGAAGGGTTTTAAGTTGGCGAAGGTGCTACAATCAGATCTCTATTTCTATAGGACCACCCTGGCCACTGTGTGGGGGATGGGTTGGAGGGAAGCAAGAGTGGAAGCAGGGAGAACAAATGGAAGGTTCTTTGAGTAATCCAGGAGAGACATGGGCAGCCTGAACCAGGGTGGGGGTGCCAGAGTGGAGACAAATGATAAATCTGAAAGCTTTTCAGGAACCAGAGCAAGGGGCTTCAATTATGCATTTCCAAACCTCCCCAAAGGAAAGCTCAGATATCCTCACATTGAACTAGATGGAATCCACAGCACCAAAGGGATCCCTGGGATGGTGGAAGCAGGTGCATGCAGTGGTTAAGACCATAGGCTCTCAGTCAAGTCCTCAACCTCACCCGAACCTTGGTCTTCTCTGCAATGCTACTTTACAGTAGGTTTCTGAAGAGTACATATGCCCGTGACACCTCCTTCCTGTTCTCCAGACATAAGTAGCACATGCTTACCTCTAGCCCTTTGCACCTGCCATCCCATCCACTCTTCCCCAGACACCCACAGATTTCTCTCTCTGACCTCTTTAGATACTCACTTCCTCACCTGCTTTGATAAGCAAGCTATGCCTGACCACTCCTCCAGGTTACCCTGGCCCCCTCTCTCACTTCTTTGCCTATAACACTCATCACATTCTGTACAACCTACTTATCCATAGAACCTCCACCAAAATAAAAGCTCCATGAAAGCAGGAATTTTTGCCTGTTTTGTTCATGCACAGCATATGGTGCCTAGTAGATATTCAGAACACAGTTCTCCAATGAATAGCCATATCATTTTTTAAAATCAGGTAGCCCATATGCATTGCTCAAGAAATAAAAGCCACGAGTCTTTTGACAACCCAAGAATACTAATCTAAAATGTATCCCTAAGTCCTCCCACCACTCCAGTGTTGTGTTGGCACTAATTCTTTCATCACAACCATTCATGTTAGCATTGGTGAAGACAGATCTTTCTTGGTGGCCTGTGTACTTTAATGGAAATCAGACTTGACTTTTCCAGTTGAAAAAGCAGAACCCAGGCATGCCTGGCTGGCTCAGTCAGTAGAACATGTGACTCTTGATCTTGGGGTGGTGAGTTTGATCCCCACGTTGGGCGGAGAGCTCACTCCAAAAAAAAGAGATAAAAGGAAAGAAAGCGGAACCCACAGCATTGTAGGTTTATAAAAGGCCATAGGCTTTGACTTCGTGTGTTCACCTCTCTCCGGAAGACAGGCTCCTAGTGGTCCACGTTTTTGGTCAAACTTCCCCAAAGCCCGCCTCACTGCCCCTGGGTTTATCGGAGGGCAGATCCTCTGTGTGGCATCTCCACTGCTCACCAAAGCATTGTGTGTTTATGTGCTGCCATTATGTGGAAGGAGCTGGAATTGGAAAGAAGGTAAATAGGACATCTTGATTCCGAGTTGCATTTTCCTGTAGCGCAATTGAGACACCATTCATGCCGTCCTTCCTGCATTGATCGGTAATGTTCATTTTCTAATTTCAAATAAAACCTCTTGCTGCAGTCTGAGCAAGATGCTCCTGGATGTGACTTCACAGTTCATTTTAGCTTCATAGCTTAAAGATGTTCTGTTACCATCAGTCTTAAGTGGTAATTCCACTTTTCCAATTAGATTGTGGGAACGAACCAGATAAATGGACTCTTATCCCCAAGCCATAATCTCAGCCTAACCATCAAGGCTGGGACAAATGAACAACCCAGAAGCTCTTCCCTATCATTTTGCTCCAGAGCCAAAGCCTCCCTACCCCAGAACCCTTTCTAAATGAGCCATGCTTTGGGTGCAGTTGCATTCTGGAAAGTTGGCCAAGTAATTTCAACTCATTTCAAAGAGTGGAACCACCCACCATGGAAAGATCTAGACCAAGTGTGCCGGGTGTGTTTTCAGCACCACCTAAAAGCTAGTCTTCTCTATCCTGCTTGACCCCCATCATCAACATACCCCCACCTCATCAAAGCCAAAGGTGAACAGGGAGTCAATGATGTCACAGTAGAAAGAAGAGCGGATTTTGTATCAGTAGATGTGAATTCGAAACCCAGTTCCACTGCAAAGCCCTGAATACATCATCTCCCCCCTTTGGTGTGTCTGTTTTCTGTAAACTGCAAAATGGGCAGACGTAACCATATTGAGCATGCAGAGCTATGGGCAGAGGGCAGTGGCTTGAGGTCAGACCACCCTGGACGTGACCCCTGGCTCTACCACTGACAGGCTGCACGACCTTGGGCTTCTTGCTTCACCCCTGGGTCACCAGTCCCCCCTCCACATGGGAATCACATCAGCCTCAGAGGGTTCTAGGGAGGAACCAGTGACATAATGCCTGTGAGGTATCTCGCAGGGAGCATCAAATACTAATTTCCTTCTTACTTTCCTGAAGTATGGGAGGATAATTCCAGGAGAGCAGAGGTTGAGAGCAAACCCATCATAGAAGAGGCAATAGCCTATAAGGGAAAGATGGAATTTACTGAAAATGAGCTTCCAGTCTTTGGAAGCACGTCTCCGGGTCAGAGACCCACAGGAAGCTCAGACCTCCTGCCTGCGAATTTGCCTCACTTAGTTCAGCCAGATCCCATGACCCTCTTGGTCTGGGTTTCCCTGACCTTGAGAAGAGGCCGTGACTCCCATCTCACGTCTGTGCTGTAATGACCCAATGAGGTCAGATGCTCTTCACTTTTGAATCCGCACTCCGGACAGGTGCACACGGTGGCAGAGCCGAGAGGTCCGTGAGAATTCTACTTATCTCGTCTTCTCATTTGAAGGATCATACAAAATATTACTGTTTAGAGAGTCAGAGTCTCCTCCATAGTAAGGATGCATAACCTTCAACATTCTCGGAGAGTTAGACTGTAATTCCTTACTGTTCTCATTGCTTCTTGGAGTCCTTGAAATTGTTTTTTATGTGACCACACAGAAGCTTCGATGTTGGACTCGGGTTTAAGGAACACGGTAGAGACATACAGAGGCCAGCGCGTGAGGAACTCAGTCTGGGCGGTTCTTCCCCCGGTGCTCTGTGCCCCCGCCCATGACAGGGTCCCCCTGGGAGGCCACCAGGGCTGATGGCCACAGGCCATCTGCCTTAGGCACATGTGATCTCACTGTTCCGTGTATCCACCTTGACAGTGCCCTCTGGAATAAATCCTTTCCGAGGAAACTTTCCAGAGAAAGAAGTGTTTGAAAGGGCAAGGGGCTCCAGGCTGTGGAAGGAGAGATCTGGAAGCTGGTGGGGAGTGGGCAGCAAAAAAAAAAGAGAGAAAACCCGCCGCTCTTGCAGGATACCGATCACTTCTTGGAAAATGCATCCCCTTCTGCGGGAGCTAAGATAGAAAGGGTTTCTGTCTCCACTTGTTTCAGGGTGCAGCCCAATGGGAGCTTGCCCTGGGGGAAACCACAGCAGGGGGCATGCGTCTCAGCAAGGACACGAGTTAATATGCAAACCAGGCGTCTGATGGACCCTGTATGGGCCGCCGTCCACTGAGTCCTTCCCATGAGCCCAGGGTAAGTGGCCCTCAGTGGAGATGACGGTCAGCCTCCTGGAGAAGTCTCAGGCACAGAGAGGGGTCCATGCCACAGAGGTGATGTGAAGCCCACCAGCAGGGTCTCCTTCCTCCATCCTCCTCCCCCGTCCCGGCGCAGGGCGTGCCCAGTGGGCCCAGTTAGGGTGCGCAGTGAGGAGCCTTGAGCCCACCGTGCTGTCTGGGAGGCAGGGTCCAGGAAGAACTTGGCGTTACGTCCAGCCTCTGACATTTGGCAAGAGCGGCAGATGCGGAGCAGCAGGCTCAAGCTGGAGCTGACCCGTGAGGCAGGTGCCGGGGAGAACCACCAGGAACCCCCCCACCTTAACAGTGTGATTCCAAAACAACACGCACGGGGTCACACCACCGGGACCGAGGACACCAACAGGGGCCCACTGCGGCGTGCAGCCTGGCCCACCAGCTGCTGTGCCAAGCCCGGGGGAGACCGAAGACCTCTGCCCAAGAGGGAGCCGAATGCCTCCAGCCTGCAGGGAGCGGCTGACTTTGGGGTAGGGGTGAGTCCCACCCAATGGGGGGCCAGCACCTCCTCATCCTTCATCAGAAGGGACCGGGGTGACTCACAGGAGCAGGCCAGACTCCAAGGCCAGGCACCAGCCACCAGTTCTTGGCTCCGGCCGGGCTCGTTGCTGGCGCTCAGAGCGCCATTTTAAGGGGACGAGGCCTAGATGCACACATTCGGGGCTGCAGACGACCCCCCTCCCACGGTGGCCCAAGGGTCAGGGAGCTATTCATGCAGCAACATGGTGGCCAGATGTGGCCCTTGTGAGACAACAGGACCCACGCCCGGCTTGGCGAACAGTTATGGAGCTGGCATCGGCTGAGGGCGGGCTACCAGCTGGGCACCCGTGGGGACAGTCACCCTCAGACCCCCACTATCCAAGGGCCACAGCCTGTTCTCAATGTCCCGACCCCAACGTCACATTCTTGGAGAACCTTCCAGCTTCCCAGATGGATCAGGTCACCATGGATAAGTTTCCTGGCTTTCGGAGTACGCCTCTGAGATAAAATTCTCATAACATGAAATCCACCATCTCAACCCTTTCGAAGTATACAATCCAGGAGCTCTTCGTGCCTTCACCTTGTCAGGCTACCATCTCCACTGTCTGGTTCCAGGACATTGTCATCACCCCCAAAATAACCCCCTAGGTGCTCGCAGTCCCTCCCCACCCCTGGCCCATCCCTGCCCCAGCCCCAGCCCCAGCCCCCAGGAACCATCACCTGCCTTCTGTTTCTCTGTCTTCCTCCCTGCCCATTTCCCATCCTTGGAACCCTACGCATGGTCCTTTGATCTGCTGCTTGCTCAGAGCACAAGGTTGTCAAGGTTTGCCCGTGCTGGAGAATGCGCGGGGGTCATCCTTTGTGTTTGTGCCTGCATAGCAGTCCAGCACGGGGCTATCTGCCTTTCTGTTTGCGGACATTTGAGTTGATTCACTGCGTGGCTGTTGTGAGCGGTGATGTGAACGTCGGTGTACAAGGGTGTGTTTGAACACCCATTGTGGGTTCTGGGGACACACCAAGGAGTAGAGTTACCAGGTCACACAGTGACTCTGTTTAACTTACGGAAGAACCGCCAAACTGTTCAGACAGCGGCTGAGAACTTACTTCTGAAATAACACTCGCCGTAGTGTGTGACCACACATCTAAGGTAATCTTTGGTCCTGCCAAAGGGTGGGTGTCAGGATGGGCGTCAGCAAATATCCGTGGAAGGCAGGGAAGGACGGGAAGAGGAGGGAAGAAAAGAGGTGGGGGAGGGAAGGAATATTATTTGCCAAAAGAATCCTTGTCCTCTGTCTACTCCATTGTGCACCTGACGTTGCCCCTCTTCCAACCAGGAGGGGACATCTGTCCCCCCACCATTTGAATCCAGGCTGTCCTCGTGACTAGCTTTAACCTCTAGAATGAGCCGGAGGTGACAGCGGGTGTGTTCTAAGCTTAGGTTTCAAGAGGCGGAGGCCCGGGTGTTTCTATCCTCGGCCCATGACGAGGGATGGCTCTGAGGGACAGACGAAGAATGGGGGAGGAGGGAGAGTCTTCCTGTCTCACTTCACACCTGTCAGAAATATCCTGTTCTCCCCACCCCCAGCCTCACCCCAGGAGTCTCGGGAAGCAGGAGTTTGCAAGGGATGGGACAGAGTCCGCGGCCTCCGATACCACAGTGACAAAGACACTCACTTAGACGTGAGGTTTATTATTCCCTTTTAGAGCAGAGGAAGCCAGGCTTAGGGAAAGCTGAGAGGCGCCCCCTCCCCCCGAGCCAGACGCATCTGTCTCCTCTTCTCCAAGGCCATTGAAATCGTCACTGCACCTTTGGTGTCCCAGCAACTTGCACCCTGTCTGGCCACAGGCTAGCTCTCACTCGGTCCCGGCCCGACTCGATCGTTATGTACCTACTGAGGGTTTGTTAATGCCTGTCTCTATGGAGATAGAGGTGCAAGGCCCAAACACAGGCGCTACCCACTGTCTGACTCCGTCATTGCCTTCCCCTGGCCATAGAGGTCAGAGGTCCCCAAAGTAACGGGGACAAGCAGAGACGCCCAGCGGCAGCGGGAGCTGCAGCAGCCAGGAAGGCATCGCGAGCCAGCGGCAGAAGTAGCTTCCCGAGCTCCGTCTTCAGATGGGGTTTCTCGGTCCCCTCTCATCCCTGCCCGAGCCAAGCCCTCAACAGGGAGCCCGGTGTGAGGTTCAAGGCTGGCTCTCACCAGGGACACCCAGGCAACTGGCAGCCCGGGCTGCCCACCCCCACCCTGGTGAGCCAAGCGCTCCCTGGCTCTGGGATGAGGCCCACACCCTGTCTGTGTCCAATGTTCTTGGCCCTTTATTCACCGGGTTTCAAGGTTAAACCCAAATCCATCAACAGAGACAAAAGCCCTAACTGATGAACACCCTCTTTCTGTCCCTTTCATTGAGGTTACAGGTGTGTGACCCTCCCCTGCACAAAAGCCGTTGCTATAGGAACCACATAGGATGCCAACTTGACAACAAGTGACATTCAAACCAAGAGGGACATTGACCCCCTACACACACACACACTCACACACACACACACACACAATTGCCAGGGGAGAAGCCACAAAAGACCGTCCTTTCCTTTACCTAAAGCACTGGCCTGTTCATATTCATTAAATAAGAGTGACAAAGACAACTTTCATTACAATTTTCTCCCAGAGGCAGAGGGGAAAAATCCACCAAGACGGGGTGTCATTGTTCTGAGCCCCCTAAAAGTTAAGACAGTGTGATCATCCCCCTCGTTAGCGCTAGGCGGGCACAGGGACGGCTCTCTCAAAATGAGGCAGCCTCCTGTCCATGGAGGAAACGTCCAACGGTTCTTTCTCAGAGGATGGGTCTAGAGATTTTTTTCTTGTTCCTCAATCTAGCTTCATAGGGGTTTTGCCCAGGAAATGCACGTGGCCGAGGGCAGGGGTCCGTGCTCTGTTTCCATAGGGCTTCTGAGTGAAGAATAATTTGCACATGGGTGAAAAAGAAATCAAAAGACTCTTTTGTGACGCCCGAAAATGACAGGAAATGTCTCTTCCAGCATGCACCCATGAGGGGCAGCGGGACACAGCACGCTCCTTCATTTCTGCACAGCCCATGCTGGCTCTGGAGTGCGGGCGGAAGACACTGGTTGGGACAGAGACCCAGGCGCCTCCACGATGCCCAGCAGGGGCAGCACCTGGGGGCCCCCGTCACTTTCAGGGGCCACAGAACTGTTTTAATCTTTCTTTACTTGAACAACAGAAGAAAGATATGAATGTAAGACTAATGACTCCAGCGTGGGATGGATCCATCTTTATATCCACACAGTTATAAAATGTCATTTTTATTACTTTCCGGCGGAGGAGGAGACCTGAGGAGGCAGGAGCGCCTGATCCCGTGGCGGGCAAAGCGGGATGATGCCTGCTGGCCGGTTCTGTGCGGAAAAGGCCCGCAGACCCCTGTCCCAGCAGAGGGAAGTCCCGGCCGCCTCTTCCGAAGCCAGGATGCTGGCCCGTCTCTGACCTGCAGGCTGACTCGGAGTGGGCCGTCCTCTCTGGACTTGGGAGCTTCGGTCCCTGCTTCAGCAACGCCCTGGCCGTGTGAACTTCCACACGTGATTGGGTCTCTGGGCGTTCTGGAAAGCAGGGAGGATGACCCCCAGCGCTCAGCCAGGACCTGGAGCGCCAGGACTGGTTCATTCACAGTCCCCAGGAGGCACCCAAGCCTCCCCGGTGTGTTCAGCCCCGGAGCCCAGCTTCTTCTCCGTGTGGGAAGCCTGCCTTGCAAAGGGCTGGGGCTGGGAAGTCTTCCCACTGTACGGAGAGGCCCGGGACGTCCCATCGTAGCTGCACAGGTTCCAGGGGACCCCCGGTGGGGGCAGGGAACGCCTACCCCGGCGCAGCCCGGTGGCACAGCCGCCCTCGGCCGGCAGACTCCTCCGGTGGGTCTCTGCATCTGGCGCCGCCTGCCCGCCCCTAATCTCTACGTAACCTTTGCAAGGCGCCGGCATATTTCACCCTTCCAGGCGAGCACTCCTGGTTTTTTTTGTCATTCCAATTTCATTTCCTGGGCTGTGTGGACTGCGGGCTCAGCAGTCGCTCCGGTCTGAAGTGACTCCTGGGACCTCCTCACTGTTCTATATGCAAATGGCCTTGCACCTGGGCAGCCAGGCGGGCTCGCAGACAGTTTAGTTATGCAAATCTGATTGATCGAGAGCATATTGCAGGAGCGCGGGCGCGGGCCTGGGACTCTGGCAGCTATATTTCACTGGCTAAATTCCCGAAGAAGGGGGGAGAAAAATTAAATGCCAAGCATTTTGATGCATATTCCCTTTCAACCCCTGTCGTGCAACGGTGTTTATTTCTGAACGTGTTCAACACTCGGGTTAGACGTGGCTAATACAATTCTTGCGTGCGGGGTGTGTGATTGCTGAATTAACAGAAGGTTTGTTTTCGGTGTAAAAAGCCAGTTGCTGTGATGTCACAAGCACAATAGGTCTGTGGGTTGATTTGAAATAATTCCCCAGGCAAATACAGTAAAGGCAGTGTTAAAAAATAATTAGGTCCTTCGGCCTCAAAATGCTCACCCAGGTGGAGGGAGTCGCGAAAGTTACTCCGACTTTATTCTCTTCTGCAACAAAAGGTAGAATAAACCACAGGGATGCTGATTGCCTATCGTCCTCCTATGTGGAAAGCGTTTGTCTATTTCCCAAACAAGGGGGTTTGAAGAGGAGAGAGGAAGCAGTAGCAGCCGCCCTGGAGGAAAGAAAAAAAAAATTTTTTTTAACCTCAAATCTACTTTGAATCTGCTTGAAATAATAAATTCCGCACCCAAAACGTCGCATTCATACATGTTGAAGTGTGTAACTCCAGAGGCTTGGGAAGCCTGGCTTATCTTGCTTTTCTGCATTTTCCTTATTGATTTATAATCACTGATAAATAAAATACACCTTCATGGCCGACCACGGTTACAGAAGGGAAAAAGAAAGGCATTTCTGCCCAAGTCGGTCCCTGCCATCCCACCAGCACCCAGGAGTCAAAATTAAACATGAATCACTGTTATGCGAGGGAAGGGGAGAGGTGGGGGAAGTAGAGAGAAAGAGTGAATTTCACCCGCCTGTGTGTCTCCATCACTAGCAACAGGGATGCGGGGAGCAGGTGCTGCGAGCTGCGAGCCCCCAAGAGAAGGGGCTACAGAGAGTGACACGACTTGATGCAGGGGTTGAAAACCACTGTGCGTTCCTACATTCACATCCGCCGGAGCAAATGCAAGGGGTCACTGGCTTATCCCCTCATGTCGATTACACGGGCCCGCGCAGACCGCCTCGGCGGCCTTGTGCCTGCGTCTCCCCCCACGAGGCTGCCCCCCTCTACTCATGGGCACACACCCCATGCAGAGGGATAGTCCTGCACACGATGTCGGGGCTTGGCTGCAGAGAAGAAGAAGGAGAGATAGAAAGGCATACCTTCAGCCAGGTTTTGTCCCTGGTGCAAAGCAGCCGCCCGAGTCCATTGTTTGCCCCCCGGGCCCTGTCTTCCGACTGCCTGGCATTCACACACACACACGCACGCGCGCGCGCACACACACACACGCACAAACACAACACATACACACGTGCACGGTCCGTGCTCACAGACACACGCGCACACGCCGGCAAGCACACGCACGCACGCATGCACGTGTCCCCCATATGTGTGCGCACACACATGTGTGTTGAACAAAACAGGCATCTGACAGGCAAGGCCCAGCCAGAGGGTCAAAAACGAAGAGCCTGGGAAAGGTCAAGTTTAATCTCTCCCCTCGATGGCCTGGCGCACCCCTCCCACCGCTGACTAACAAAAGGGCCTCGGCACCATGACTGACAGAATTCTTAATTGTATCCACTCATTCATGACAATTTGATTAAAATATTACGCCAAAGTCTCACCCCCTGTTTGCTTCGATCCTCCAAATCTAATTTTGAATTTTCAGAAAGGAGATTACCTCCACAAGCATGACTGGGATGCTATTAACTTCTACCTAATCTTTATTACTGATGTGAATTTAACATATGTACGGCTTCGCTCTGCCCCTGTTGTTTTCCTCTCCAAAGTAACATCTAGGCAGTATACAAGCGGCGGGCATTAATTTTCACTTTGCCATCCTGTCGGCGGCCGGCTCTCGCTCGGCTGGGCGGGAGAGGGGACCGTCTCCATGGCAGGCCTGCTGGGGACACGAACCTCCCCTGCCTCCCCCTCCCGAGGCCCACCTCCCGGCTCACACTGGCTGCCCAGACTGGCCCTGCTTCAGAATGCCAGGCTCCAGATTTGGAGGTGTGAGTGTGGCCTCCCCCAACATGGCATCGTGGCAATTAGCAGAGTCTCGGGAGCGTCGGAGGGGCTTGTGCAGAAGAGGCCTGGGGCCTAGAACCCTCCCTACAGTGGCTGACATTGTCCAGCCCCGTGCTTGGGAGCCGCCTGGGACGGCACACTCTTGGTCTCACCAGCCGCAAAAAGGAAAGCAAATCCACAGAGAAACAAAGTAAGAACAAGAACACGGACATCAAGGGCCTGTGGTTTTTTTTTTTTTCCCTTTTTATTAATTTTTTCAGCGTAACAGTATTCATTCTTTTTGCACAACACCCAGTGCTCCATGCAAAACGTGCCCTCCCCATCACCCACCACCTGTTCCCCCAACCTCCCACCCCTGACCCTTCAAAACCCTCAGGTTGTTTTTCAGAGTCCATAGTCTCTTATGGTTCGCCTCCCCTCCCCAATGTCCATAGCCCGCTCCCCCTCTCCCAATCCCACCTCCCCCCAGCAACCCCCAGTTTGTTTTGTGAGATTAAGAGTCATTTATGGTTTGTCTCCCTCCCAATCCCATCTTGTTTCATTGATTCTTCTCCTATCCCCCTACCCCCCCATGTTGCTTCTCCATGTCCTCATATCAGGGAGATCATATGATAGTTGTCTTTCTCCGATTGACTTATTTCACTAAGCATGATACGCTCTAGTTCCATCCACGTCGTCGCAAATGGCAAGATTTCATTTCTTTTGATGGCTGCATAGTATTCCATTGTGTATATATACCACATCTTCTTGATCCATTCATCTGTTGATGGACATCTAGGTTCTTTCCATAGTCTGGCTATTGTAGACATTGCTGCTATAAACATTCGGGTACACGTGCCCCTTCGGATCACTATGTTTGTATCTTTAGGGTAAATACCCAGTAGTGCAATTGCTGGGTCATAGGGTAGTTCTATTTTCAACATTTTGAGGAACCTCCATGCTGTTTTCCAGAGTGGTTGCACCAGCTTGCATTCCCACCAACAGTGGAGGAGGGTTCCCCTTTCTCCACATCCTCTCCAGCATCTGTCATTTCCTGACTTGTTAATTTTAGCCATTCTGACTGGTGTGAGGTGATATCTCATTGTGGTTTTGATTTGTATTTCCCTGATGCCGAGTGACGTGGAGCACTTTTTCATGTGTCTGTTGGCCATCTGGATGTCTTCTTTGCAGAAATGTCTGTTCATGTCCTCTGCCCATTTCTTGATTGGATTGTTTGTTCTTTGGGTGTTGAGTTTGCTAAGTTCCTTATAGATTTTGGATACTAGCCCTTTATCTGATATGTCGTTTGCAAATATCTTCTCCCATTCTGTCAGCTGTCTTTTGGTTTTGTTAACTGTTTCCTTTGCTGTGCAAAAGCTTTTGATCTTGATGAAATCCCAATAGTTCATTTTCGCCCTTGCTTCCCTTGCCTTTGCCGTTGTTCCTAGGAAGATGTTGCTGCGGCTGAGGTCGAAGAGGTTGCTGCCTGCATTCTCCTCAAGGATTTTGATGGATTCCTTTCTCACATTGAGGTCCTTCATCCATTTGGAGTCTATTTTCGTGTGTGGTGTAAGGAAGTGGTCCAATTTCATTTTTCTGCATGTGGCTGTCCAATTTTCCCAGCACCATTTATTGAAGAGGCTGTCTTTTTTCCATTGGACATTCTTTCCTGCTTTGTCAAAGATTAGTTGACCATAGAGTTGAGGGTCGATTTCTGGGCTCTCTATTCTGTTCCACTGGTCTATGTGTCTGTTTTTGTGCCAGTACAAGGGCCTGTGTTTTAAAGGTTGTCTCATTTTTCCCAGTTTTTGGGTGTGTTTTTTCTGTATTTTGATTCTCATGAGATATGGGTAAGTGTGGGTATTTAAGCAAGCTTTGGGGCGACAGAAAAGTCTGGCATCCCGGCCTGCAAGGCACAACTAACAATTGTTTCACACTGTGGTTGCAGCGAGGGGGCCAAGAAAGCTCCTCCTGGGATGTTTCTATCTGTTATGGGTAAACCGTGTCCCTTATAAACTTGCAGGTGACGTCCTAACCCCCAGCGCCTCAGAAAGTGACCTTATTTGGAAAGAGGGTTGTTCCAGAGGTAATGAGTTCAGTTAGGATGAGTCATACCAAAGCGGGTGGGCCTCATCCAAGGTGACTGGTGTACTTATCAAAGGGGACATTTGTCCTTATAAGAGACACACGCCCCCTGGGAGAACACCCCATGAGGATCAGAGTCACACTGTCATAAGCCAAGAAACAACCAGAAGCTGCAAGGGGGGCCTGGAACAATCCTTCCCTAGAGCCCGCCGAGGAAGTGCACTCTGCCAGCACCTCGGTCCCAGGCTGGCGGCCTCCAGAACCGCGGGACGACACGTTTCCATTGTGCGAGCCAGACAGTCGGTGGTACTTTGTTAGGCTGCCCTAGGAACCTAATACGCTACCCGTCCCCGTCCTGTTTGAACCCGGTATCACAGTATTGCTCTTGGAATCTTTAAAAAATAAGTATATACTTTTCGATTCCCATAAATTACAAACCTGTCTTAGTGTGTATTGTAGTTAAATCAAGAGGCCTCTGCTGGAAGCTGATATACAAAAAAACACAGCTTTTGTTCCAGGGGCCTGAATTCACGCCTCTGGTCTGCCTCTTACCAAGCCGGGAAAAGGCGGACCTTCCCTTGCACTCTGCTCCCTCCTGAAGTCACGGATCAAAGCCTTACCCTGCCTTCCTCAGGTGGCTGCGGTGAGCATCATAGGATTAATATTTCATTCCTTGACTCCACGAATCTCCCTCGAGCACTTGAAGACACCAGGCCCTGCAGGCACCGAGCTCCAAGAAATGCCCAGTGCGCCTCCTGCCCCTCGGAGTCACTTCGGGGTCAAAGAAAGCTGTAAAGGGCTCAGCATGCAAGAGAGAACAGAGGCTCCTGCAAGCCCTCCATGGGGAGACAGAGACTTTTCCGGCACGAGAGTCGGGTGGCTTCGTGGATAAAGAGAGGGGTTTTCAGTGGAGAGTGGGGTATATTCAGGCAAAGATGGGACCTTGCAGGAATGAGGGGAGTCAAGACAGTGCAGCACCTGGAAACAGAGGTAAGCGGTTGGGGCTGGGGCCCGGGACCCCAGAACACGGAGACCCTACCCAGCTCAGCCATTTTTTGATCTTTGATCCTTGAACAATGACAGGCACGTTGTCAGATTCCCTTAACACTTGCTGAGTACGGGAATGTTGGGAGAGGTCATGGAGAAGAGAGGACTGCCTGTTGACTTGAAAGCTGGACCTGGACAATTGGGGGCTCCTCACCCCCTCTCCTGGTTCTTGGAACACATGTCCTACGTGCCTCCCTGATCCCAGAAGCTGCTCCAAGGACACAGCCTTGAGATGGAAAGGCGGTATTGAGACCATCTGGATGGTGTATGCCAGGGAACCCAGCTTTTAAGATTTGGTGGGCGGGTGTGGAGACGTTCTCGTCTGGAGGCTGCGCAGGACCCAAGACACCTGGGAGCCACCCATCTGGAGTGGCGGGCTCTTTCCCTGACCTCCGCATAAGGGGGCCAGTTTCAATTGGTTTCAGGAAGCTCCTGAGGAGGAAGGAAGGAAGGAAGGAAGGAAGGGAGGAAGGAAGGAAGGAAGGAAGGGAGAAAGGGAGCGGAGATGAGCTGTAGACGCAGGACAGCAGGGAGCAGAGCAGGGACAGGCAGGGGTGAAGTCACCGCCCCCTCCCTCAGGCTTGGAGACTCTGCAAAGGAACTACCCTTTGTCCTGAGCCCCTGGAAGTGTTTGGTATCTTCACTAGTCATGGCAGGAAACAGATAAATACCTAAAAATCGATGACCTTGAAGAGAACTTGAGCAACAGACTCCTTAGAAGGCTGTCAGCAGAGAAGCCAACAGGAAGGACGACACAAGACCAAATTCCTGAAGGGGCGATGGAGGATGGGTTTCCGGAACCCGGGGCGGAGAGAACACCAAAGAGACCACGTAAGCTGTGATGTTCAGAGGGCACGCCAAGCCCGCCACACCCGGGAGGCGGCCCGAGATACAAAGCCCTCCCCTCCTCCGGTCTCCTCCAGGGCTCCCACTGACCAGACCCAGCCAGGACCAGAGGACAGGGCAGCTCTTGTTGAAGTTCACAAAGGCATTCACTCGGGTTGGGTCCTGGGACTCTGAGCAGAGGCGAAGGGGAGACCAGGTCCTGACGGGGCAAAGGGAAGTCAGAGAATTTAAACTTGGAAGCGACAGGGTCCGGGTGTCCACTTAGAAAATCCACGGTGGCACTTAAGGGAAAAACAGGTCGTTGTGTTACGGGACCCTGAGTTGAGCAATGGGACAGACTGTAGACAGAGGCATTTATGATCTGATCAGAAAGAAGGTGAGGAGAAGACAGACTCTACCCTACCTTGAAAAGGGGCAAATTAGCATCTGGCTAATGTGGGCTCTGGGTTGCTGGCACACATAAGTATCCATTAAGCGTCTATTGATTTAAAATATTTGTGCAGGAGCACCTGGGTGGCTCAGTCAGTTAGGTGTCTGAATTTGGCTCAGGTCATAGTCCTGGGGTCCTGGGATCGAGCCCCGCATCGGGATCCCAGCTCTGTAGGAAGCCTGCTTCTCCTTCTGCCTCTGCCCCTCCTCCCTGCTTGTGCTCTCTCTAGCTCTCTCTCTCTCAAATAAATAAATAAAATCTTTAAAAAAAAACTATTTATTCATTCCAGTGCACATATGGTTCCAGCTGTAGCCCTGCCTGACCACATCACAGATCCTATAAGGTAACAGGAAGCTTCTCCCCAGTCCTCAAATACACTGAGGCTGATCTGTCGCTCCGTGTCACTCTCCCTGCCTTCATAGGTGGACACATGGCTTTCATTAGAAAGACCACATTTGCTGGCTTTCCCTGTAGCTGAGAGGGGCCATGTGACTAAGTCCAGGACAAATAGGGTTGGAAATAACCCATGTGACCCCGCATCCTGCCTTAGGAAGAAGGGAGTGTGTGTCCAGGCCCTCCCTACTGGCTGTCATGTAGACGTCCGAGTGAGCAAAGAGAGGGTAGGACATCCAGACAGAAGGAGCTTTGGTCTCTGCATCACACAGCTACCCTACCAACTCTGGACTGACTTTTTTCAACCTGGGAAAGAGAAATAAATCTCTGTACCATTTCTCTACTAACAGAAAAAGAGCTGATCTCCTGAGACAGGGATTCTCCTCACCTTGCCCCTGTGCCTTTGCTTGTCCCATTCCCAAAGCCTGGTAGAACTATTGTCCGTCCTTCAAGGCCTGGTTCAGACACCATCTCCACGGTCAAGACTTCTCTCGAGGTCACCCCGAGCTAAAGAGCTCCCGAATCTCGGCGTCTTACAGCAACAGAGGCTCAGTCTGGCCTGTGCTGGAGCGAGAGCGGCCAGCCAGGATGGGGGACCGTGGCAGGTGGAAAAGAGCCCCAGCTCTTATAGCCTCTCCCCAGCACAAGATGCTACCATCCTCCCTGCCACTGGCCAAAGCGGGTGACATCAACAGGAAGTCTAATCCTATCACAAGAGTAAGGACACAACTCCACACAACCGCCTCGACAGCTCCTGCGTGTCTGTCCATACCCATCCCTGCGCCCACCGTGGGCCCACCTGTGTGCAAGGCAAAGGGTACTTCTCATCACCTACACTTCCTAGCCCCAGGGAAGCCGTTGGCGTTCGGTCATCTGGGGGATGGAGTGAACATCCAGAATAAATTAAAGATTTGTTTCCCCACATCCAGCATAGCCCAGATGCTTCCGTGAACTTAAGTTAGACATCTCTGGATGGTGTTAGACATCTCTGGATTCCCACAGACCACACAGAGCCTAGAACAACACAGATGCTCACCGAACACCTATTGGATAAAGGGTGGGAATTCACTCATTCGTTCATTCATTCATCAAACCCATGTGGAACCCCCACTGTGCACCAGGCCCTGTGCTGGTCCCCCAAAATAATCAGGGTCCAGGAGGAAGTGGGACATTTCTGGAAGGAGAAACTGAAGATGCTGTTCCCAGGACCAGCAAGAGCCCAGCTTGGCAAGCAAGCAACGAGTTCAGCACAACCCCATCAACGCTCCTGATAGCAACAACCAAAAGATAAAAAAGGAGGCATTTGTTTGATTTTTAAAAAGTATTTCTTGGGGCGTCTGGGGGGCTCAGTCAGCTAAGACTCTGACTCTTGATTTCAGCTCAGGTCATGATCTCAGGGTCCTGAGATCGACCCCCACGTCCGGCACTGTGCTCAACTTGGAGTCTGCTTGAGGACACACTCTCATCCTCTCCCTCTGCCCTCCCCCTGCTCACTCACTCTCTCCCTCTAGAATAAATAAATAAATAAAATTTTAAAAAGTCTTAATTTGTATGCCTGCGATTTGTGGGAAACACTGCCGCTGAGGGCTTTTTTATAGACTTTCTTAAAAATCTGTTTACAACGTTTGCCTTAAAATTAGAAGATCAAAAAACTTCCCATTCTTTCCTCCTTCATAACCTTCTTCTGCTTGACAAATCTTTGATTCATTTTGGTCCTGTTTTGTTTTGTTTTTACTGTGTTATGTTAGTCACCACACAGGACATCGTTAGTTTTTGGTGTAGTGTTCCAAGATTCATTGTTTATGTATAATACCCTGTGATCCATGCAACCCATGCCCTCCTTAATACCCATCACTGGGCTCACCCGTCACCCCACCCCTCCCCTCTAAAACCCTCAGTTTGTTTCTCGGAGTCCATAGTCTCTCATGGTTCATCTCCCTCTCCGATTTCCCTCGCTTCACTTTTCGCTTCCTTCCCCTAATGTCCTCCATGCTATTCCTTATGTTCCACAAGTAAGTGAAACCATATGAAAATCGTCTTTCTCTGCTTGACTTATTTCACTCAACGTAATCTCCAGTCCCATCCATGTCGATGCAAAAGTTGAGTATCCATCCTTTTTGATGGCTGCGTAGTATTCCATTGTGTATATGGCCCACATCTTCTTTATCCATTCGTCCATTGGTCTTGTTTTCAAGGAGCCTGAAACTCAGAGTCAGCTTCCCGAAGTGGGCAGACCATGCGTCCTTTGGCTCTGGGAGGAGAAGAAGAGCAGCTTGGGGCCATGGGGCAACCCACCCCTCTGAGGGGCCAGGTGAGAGCTGATTCTGTCTGCTTTGGGCGGGGTGGGAAAAGCGGGGAAGGGGCCATCTGCAAAAGATGCCTTAACCCAGAGGCAATACCCAAAACTCTAAAATATTTAGCCATGGGCAGAGCAGCACAGGGACCAGGAGAAGGAAGTCCTGTCAGTGATTCTACAGCTGGTTCCCAATCTCGCACCCAAACCCCTCCTCCCTCAGTCAGGCGTTAACCCCTGAGCTGATGAGTCAGGGACACCCAGAGTGGGGTTTGGGGCAGGGGGAGCAGCAAGGACAGTGACTACAGGACCTATTTTCTGAACAGTAGCAAAGAATTTCAGCATCAGAGAACCTATATGTTGTACCGGGGCCTCCCACTGCCTTCCCCCCAGGGAAGTCACCAAAAGCTGAGACCTAAGGATGGGAACCACAGTCATGTGTTAAAAAGCCAGAAGGTCTATGTGGGCCTGGGCATGTGTATCCCCAGATTCTCCATTAGTAAAATGGTGGTAACGATGTTAGCCGACCTCACAGCATCCAGCCACGTGTAGAACACGGAAAGAGCGGTCTCAGAGTACACATGCTTAGTACAGGTCAGCTATTCTTATTATCACATGGAAAACATTTTTAAGATTCCATTTTTACGTCTGCTTTCCCAGAGATCGTAGGATGGGAAGAGAGAGCATCTGTGCACCCGTAAGCCCTCACCAAGCCCATCAGGCTTCTTGGGAAGCGGAGTGAGGGCTATAGGGGTTCTCTTCTGATACAAGACACAGACACTTGGTGCTTTCTATGCAGGCTGCTTCCCCTTCCTCTTGGTGCTCTAGAGGGGCACAAAGAGGTCTAGAAGATGGAGAATGCAGGGGTCTTTGGGCTGCTAATAGCTGGTAAAGTGGAGTATTCGAGGTTCGGGGCATTGGAAGTTCCACCTACCGGCTTCGTGATCCCCAGCAAGAGCTCCCACCCTCCTGAGCCTCAGTGTTTTCATCAGGAAAGTGGGCACACAGTGACAAGGCTGGCCCCGAATAAGCCATCGGTCAACCGTAGCTCTCATGAGCCTCTTACTATGATCACGGCCCTGTGGGCACCTGAAGAAATGGGTGGCATTTCATGTGTCTGCCTTTGTGTAAACCAAGCCTGCCCCCGGGACTTCTTCCAATGTCGTGCGTGTTCTGACTTGGTTGCCTGCCTTCCTTGGCCTCCCATCGCCATCCGCTCCTCATCTGGGGCTTTAGGCAAGAGAGACCCTCTGCAGACACTACCCCAGCACCTTGCAGCTTACAGACCCATGGCTCGCCATTCGTCCTGTTCGTTCTCCTCCAAAGCCTCCGGGGGAGGCAGGGCATGGAGTCTCAGGCCCCTTTTGCAGATGGGAACACCGAGAAGCAATGAGAGGAGCAAAGATGACTGAAATTCCACAGTCGACAAGTGGCCAGGACTGGAACAGATTCCGGCGCTCCCAGCAGAGGCCTAGCTGAGCTCACACCCCGAGCACAAACCCCGAGTGGAGGCATCAGGGGTGCAAGTGAGATGCGGGCCTCACAGCCGGTGGGATTCAGAAGCCTCACGGGTCAGGACATGCGGGACGCCCGCCAGCACAGCTGCTCGGGATGGAGCCCCGTGGTGGGGTGCACCCAAGCGCTGGGCTTATTCTTAAGTCTTTTCTAACGATATATTTTTAAAAGGTCATTTTAGACCTTGATACATTATTAAGTGGGAAAATGCACGTTCCAGGAGAGTAAGCGTAGAATTACGATATTTGTTTTAAATGATAAGTATGTACATGGCCGTGTGAGGGTCCGTGACGGGCACACACACCAACAGTGGTGTGACCCACTTGGGGAAACGGCTGCGAGGGAGCAGAGAAGGGGCTGGAGGAAAATTCTCATTTTTTACTCATGTACTTCTGAACCAGGGCTGAGGCAGGGAAGTCCCCACATGGAGATGAGGAGTCCCCAGATCAAACACCATCACCGTCGGTGATACTGAGAAGGAGCCACAAGCACCAAGCCCAGCCAGTGATGGACTGAGGACAGTGAAAATTTCCTTGTCATTCCTATGGCCACTGCCCTTGACTCAGAGCAGGCTCTCTGACAGCTGAGCTGGCATCCTGGCCCGGACCTTAGGAGACCAGCAGCTTCCATATCTTTTCCCCTGGACACAGAGCTGCCATGTGACAAGTCCAAGACCACATGAAGAGGGACCGCCCAGGATCTATCTGAGTCCAGGTTCCAGCCACCCCCACCTTGGGGTGCCAGGGACTTAGGCCCTCCAAACCAGCCTACTCACCAACTGGGTCCCACCGGGTGACCCTGTTGAACACTCCAACCCAAACAATTGCCCAGCTGAGCCCTGGCCACCTTCCTGACCCACAGAATCATGAGAAAAAATAAAGCATTCATAGGGCACCCGGGGCGCTCAGTCGGTTAAGCACCCGACTCTTTGATATCAGCTCAGGTCACAATCTCAGGGTCATGGGATCGAGCCCTGAGTCAGGTTCTGTGCTCAGCAGGGAGTCTGCTTGAGATTCTCTCTCTCCCTGTCCCGTTGTCCCACCCCCCGCAAATAAATAAATCTTAAAAAAAATAAAGCAGTTGTTTAGTTGTTTTAAGCACTATCGGGGGATACTTAAGAGGGTCTCATCCATGAATCCTGGCGGCAGGAAGAAGGGTGATTTGATCTCTGTCCCTGCCATCAAGGAGCTTACACATTTAATTGGGAAGAATGGTCATTGCTGCGCACAACCTTGTTGGCTGAATTGCAGCCCCCTCTC
Organism: Meles meles; assembly: GCF_922984935.1. NCBI lineage: Eukaryota > Metazoa > Chordata > Mammalia > Carnivora > Mustelidae > Meles > Meles meles. The sequence continues at coordinate 143,806,349 of NC_060071.1, read as the reverse complement.
GGATGGAGATCACATCTCTCTTGTTCACTGAGTCTGTGCGCCACGTGGTAAACGCCCAGAACTTGTCAGTGAAACCCCTGGAGACCAGCCCCTGGCTCGGTTGTCCCAGGGCCCAGCTGCCCTCCCACGACCTCCCTTACACTCCCTCTGCAGGGACATCAAACCTGAGGTCAAGTCTAATTCTGAAATATTTCCACCTATGCAGGCATTTAGGAAAGACAAACCTTTTTCCTATAACGGCTTCTTTAACCATAGCTTTATTGAGATATAATTTACATACCACCAAATTCACCTGTTTTAAGTATACTCTTCAACAATTCTTAGTATATTGGCTCTATTTTAAACAATGTAATGACAGGACATTTAAAGACCTCCCATGGGGCACCTGGGTGGCTCAGTGGGTTAAGCTTCTGCCTTTGGCTTGGGTCATGATCCCAGGGTCCTGGGATCAAACCCCACATCGGGATCTCCACTCAGAAGGGAGCCTGCTTCCCCCACCCCGCCCCGCCTGACTCTCTGCCTACGTGTGATCTCTCTCTGTCAAATAAATAAATTTTTTAAAGATTAAAAAAGATTAAAGATGAAAAAAATAAAAGTAAAGACCTCCCATGTCCGTAGGATGCAGCGGTCAAGGTCAAGGTCAGTTCAGAATGCCCTTTGGGAAGGGAGTTTGGCAGTATGTGTCAAAGCTCCCTTCTGTGCCTAAGAAAATGAAAACTCCAAAATGAAAAGTTCTACAGAGATAAAAATTTACACGTGTGGGGTTGTCCATTTTACAATTTGCTAAGAACTGAGAAGATTCTAAAGCCTGCCAAATCCAAAAATATTTGCCTGGGTCACTTCCTCATAGAATATTGTGTCGTCACTGATATAACAGTTATGTTTCCAAGATCTACGTAAAGATTTCTAGAATGTGAGGTTGGAGAAAGGTCCTACGATATAATAATGCTAAAAAGAAACCAGGGTACCCCGGTTCGACGGGAGTGACCAGAAGACCACGTTCAAACGTGAGAATTGTCAGGGGAGGGCGTGGGAGGCTGCGTATGTAGTTCATCCTCGACTTTCATTCATCCGTTCCGTGGGCTGTTAGTCAACACCTGCCACGTGCCACCCACAGACAGCCACGGCAGCCCCTCTAGCCCCCCCAAGGGTGACACCCCACCACCACATCCTGACCCCTCGCCTCTCCTTCCTGGTTCATTTAAGGTTCCCATGACTATATGCATATTTGACCGAACACCTGGCCAGGAAACTGAAGAAAATCAAAGGTGTCTAACAAGGAGTGGGGAGCAGGCACACACCCCGCCCGACCCCCGCCACATCTAGTGCTCGCTCCCAGATGCCGAGCCGATGCCAGCAATAACGCTCAGCCTCCCACGCCAGGTATGCTGATGGTTGGTAGTCACTTTAAACAGTGGCAATTTGGGGGGCCCGTTCATACATTCCTCCTATTGTCAATTAAGTGACAAGCCAGTGTAGATTTCAAGCCGCTGGGGTCCACCTGCACTGTCTCGGGCCTGGACAGGCGCGTGCAGGTACGGCCACCTGCGGTGCTCTGAGGAGAAAGCCGCCCCCCCCCCCCACACCTCCAGTGAGATGTCCCTCAGCCCTCTCTCAGCCCTGGTCCCCAGACGGGCCTGCCTGCGCAACGACCATTGTGAACTCCGCCAAATGCAGGCACGACGGTCAGGAGCCCCCCATGGCACAAAGACCAGGGAAAGCCCCAGCCACGTTGTATGAATGAGCCGCCGAGAAGGGGCAGCTTCCAGCCGGCCCCATGGCCTTCTCAGCAGCGCACAACCTCTTCGACACAATTCCCAAGGAGCTGCTTTCCGCCCAGCCTTGGAGAGGGAAGGTGTCAACTTGGAAAAGAAGTCCCCTGTGTTGAAGGCCGGAGGGAGCCAAGATGAGAACGAGGGGCTGGATGCACCTGAGTTTCGGGGACTCATTTGCTTTTTTGGAAAGTATGTCTGGAGACCTGACATGTTGTGAAGCCTCCTGCTGGGTTTCAGGAAGCAGAAGACACACCCTCGTTGCATTCCTCTTGTCATGGCCCCAACAGCAGCTCTCCCTCCCGCTCGGTCACCCTCCCTGCGGACATCTCCTGAGCTCCTGTTCCGCACGCAGCCCGCGCCAGCTGCTGAGGACACGGAGGTCAGTAAGACACCATCTGTGGGTGCAAACAGAGCCCAGAGCACAACTTGCGGGGACCAGGAAGTCTCAGGGGTGCCACAGGCATCCGATGGCTGCAGGAGATGGCAGAGGAGACCGGAGAAGACGAGGTCAGGGGCTGGTCCTGGGGTGAGCAGCCCCTTCCATGGTGTGTCAGGCAAAGTCTCCAATTATTTCAAACTCATGCCAAGCAGATTTGCAAACTGCGACTTCGGTAGCAATGTGACTTCTCATCCATCCCTATTAGGCTGAGGCACCTTCTGGGCAGAAAATAGGTGCTCAGTAAAAACTGTAATGGTTTGCTGAGCAGTGGGATTCATGCTGGTACTGGACACATGCCCCAGAGAGATGTTCTTATTTTTTGAGAGCAGGGAGTGTGCATACGAGTTTGGCTTCGAGATCACGTGGCAAGGCCAGTCCTCATTAAAATGCACAACTTCTTAAAAAGGAGCTTGTGTTTCTTTCACTGGCAAATCCTCCAGTTCTGGGCCCTCAGCCTGGTTGCCCTCCCAATCCCTTAGCTCATTCCCATGAGACTTTAAATGGAATGTCATCTGTCTTTCTTTCCCCTAAAGCAGCATTTGGTGTGCTCGGCCTGGGCAGGGCTGGGTGTGCCCAGGAAGAAAAAAAAAAAAAAACACCCCTTCCAGGACCATATCTGGGGATTTCATCTGGGGGGGCTTTGTCCTGACTCTGAGGGAGCCATGCTGGGAAAAGATTTAAGGGATGACTCTGAGAACCAAAGAAACACCGGAAAGGAGACTAGAATGTTCCATCATTGTTGCGTGGATCAAACCAGATACAAGTCCTAACCGGTACAGTCAAGGCTCAAAACGGAGAAGAATTCTGTAACATTTAGAACCATTTGTGAAGGAAACAAGATACTGTATGAGGGATGGGATTTCCCAAGAAAGGAAAGAAATCTGTAGGCAGAACCTGGATCACTCTTGATTACCACGCTGACCCTTTCTGTAGTCAAAACCATGCGCTGTACCGTGCCGTGTACTGTGGTAGATGTTCCTGATTAAACAGTAGAGATCTCGGTCTTAATAAACCTTATGTGTCAGTGGGTGAGACCATCCATCTATCAATAAATGGGGAAGTGTTACAAAAGAATTCACGTCAGATCTGTAGATAGCTTTTTATCATCTATCTCTTGATCAGCCGATCTCTTTAGTTCGAGGTACCTTGTTCAGAAGCATAGGAAGAGCCCTGTACTATTAGGAACCAATCAGTTCTTACAGGTATAATTGGCTCCCCATGGCCAACCACTCAGTCTTTCTGGTTCCTGCCCTTCTCTTACTCCTCTCCTCCAAACCACATCTGGGAACATTAAGAGGGTCTCAGGCTGGTCTTTGGCAGGTGGACACGTGAAGGATGTTCTGTTCCATCTGATTTAATCCCCAGGCATTTTCCTGGTTGTTACTGCTCACATCTAAGACTGACAGACTGTGCTTTTTCTTGGTTGGGTCAGGACCTGGCGTCCCCACTCTCTTGCCTCAGCACCCCCAGCTTCTTTTTGGAGCTACCAGAACCTTCCATATAGCCCCTGCCACAGCCGACTCAAGGCTCACCTATTGACTTCCATCACCTCCCTGCCCCTTGTATGGCTGTGCACCCCAGAATCCAGACTCATTTTAGTCAACACGTGCCTCCTCGGGGTTTACCTGTGCCCACTGGCCATCTACCCGATAATGCCTTCCAAACCTGAATACAGAGACCCTCCCCTGACCTAAAATGCAGGTGCCAAGTGCCTCTGGGACTCACAGACCTAACAGGCACCTCAGACACATGCCCCGAAGCTGAATGCAGCCCTTTCCCTGCACACCTGCTCACCCACCGCTCCCTGCCATCTACGAGTGAATGGTGACTTCACCCCACTGTCCAAGGTCCCACGTTCAGGTGCCCCCCTCCCACATCCCACACGTGCCAGCAGTCATGAAGCCCTGCAAACCTGTCTCCTGGATTTCTCCTGACTCTCATCTCAGACACTGCCTTCCCCAGGCAGGTTTCCTCCCCTGCTCTACCCCCCGGATGGGATCTCCAAGTCTGGGGGCATTTCTGTGCTCCTGCACGGGGCTATCCTTGACTCAGTGTGAGTTGGGACTGAGGCTGTTCACAGGCTCAGCCCCGGGGCCACCAGCCACACCTCGGCCGGGGAGAGCCTCAAAGGCACGTGCACCTGCCGTGTGCGTGTAGGACATGGATAAGCAGGTACTCTCGGGCGCTGCGCTCCCTACTCAATCTCGATCGTAAGTCAGAAATGTGTGGGTGCTGCTAGGGGTCTGCTTGCGCCAAAAGTCCTACCAAAGGTCTCCCTTCTCCAGGGACAGCTCGCTTTGTTTCCCTGTGGACAAGGTCCTCTGTGACAGGAGAAAGTGAGGCGGGAGTGTGGAGAGGGTGTGCGGGTGCTCCGTGCTTCCTATTCTACTTGCAAAACGTAAACTGCTCCAACGGTGAAGTCTAGGCATGTGTATAAACGTTACTGGGAGTTCAGGAACAACGAACCAGACTCTAAGCCGTCCATTCCCTCTGTGTACAGCCTCTCACTTAAACACACACACGTGCATGCACATACACGCCAACACACGCACACGCGTGCACGCTCAGGCACACACACAAAGGAATCCCTTTTCACGGGAGACCTTCCCCTCACGAAGGAAAATCGGCCTTGCGGATTTGACTCTGTTCTCTCACGGTCACAGCGCTCCATGTACAGATCAAATCAGGGCCAGGCCCGGGGCCAGGGCCAGAGGACGCAAGCCTTGCCATGCTGAAGGCTTTGGACGTGCGGACACAGCCGCAGGGCAGACCAGAGCAGCGCCTCCCCAAACGTCCTTCCTCCCAGAAAGCTGCTGCAGGACTCAGGACTCTGGGCCCGCTGTTCTTGCGCATGGAGCCTGCCATCCCTGGGTCCTGGCTCGAAGCACTCTGTACTCCCACAGTTCCTGAGCAGCTCTCCTGGGAGCCTCCTTCGTGGCCACGGCGCTCAGAGATGACCGGGGCAGAAGCAGGTCAAGCTCCACCCCTGCTCTGGCCCATGTCAGGTGGGCAATCGGGCGCACAGGATGACACAAAGCCCACAGGGGGAGAGGGGTCCACTCTGCCTGGGTGGGGGACAAAGGTACCATGGTGCCCCCCCCCGCCCCCCCCAGGGCACAGCCACCACGTTTGAGCACTGCAGCAAGTAGTGGACCCATTTTCCATGGGATCCCTTGGTCCCAAGCACATCCCGTCCGTCAGACCCAGGGCAGGCCTGCCAGCCTCGCTCCTCGCCCAGATGCGTGAGGTTGGAGGAGAGTGACTCAGCTGCTGTTGCCGTCTGCAAGATGATGGACCGATGTGGAGGCGACAGGAGGCTACGGGTAACCCTCTCACGACTTTACTCCTGCGCTTTTCATACTTGGTGACGTCCAACCCCTCATACCTCCTGGGGGGACGCAAGAGAATGTCAGAGATTGTATGTGGGTCCCAAACGTTTTCTAGAAGTTCTGAGTACAGATAAAGCCCTTTCTTCCATTTCTGGGTATTTGGGCCCAAATTGCTGACCCATCCGGCATTGACGCACATAGGGTCTTCTTTCCCTCGACCCAAGGCCGCCTTCACTCCGCGGAAATGGGAACATGTCCCATTACTGTGTGCACTGTGATCCCTCGGGGGTGGGGCTCTTGCGTGTCCCCTTCCAGAACGAGGCTCCCCACGGGCAGATGAAGTAGGCACCGGGGTACCAGCGAAGCAGGAGCACCCAAAAAGTGAGGATAAAATTGTTGAGGGGGAGTGTTAGACTCGATATTTGCCTCCGATGTGATCAAAGGAAGCCTCTGAGGATAAACCAGGACGTCCTGACGTCTCTTACCCTTCCTTTGTGTGTTTATTTTTTGTTTTTAATTACATATGGGAAGGTGGTGAGCAGCCATCATCATCTTTTGATCCTTAAGGCCTCTAAAGTTTTTCTCTGATCCTCCAAGCATCATGTCTTACAGAAAAGGCAAAGAAGCCTTTGAAAGATTCAGGGCGTCGGGGTGGGGAGGGAGGCATGAGATGAGCAGAGGGAAGAGAAGGGCAGTGGGAGGGGAGGCACAGGGGTGGGGGGAGCAGGGCTGAGGCAGCCCCACACTAGCCACGGAAGCAGGGTAGCCATTGATGAAGCCGGCAGACACTGGGTTCGAATCCCAGCTCTGTCTCTGGCTAGGTGGGTGGCCTTGGACACATCGTACCTTGTCTCCCGAGACCTGCTGGGGGTCTTGCTTCTGCCCTTGGAGAGCTAGTCGGTCCACCGTTGCCTTATGGGTGTGGAACCCGGTCACTCACTTTCCCTTCTCTACCAGCTGTTTCCCTTGCTGCTCCACGACCCCTCTCCTGATCCGTGCTTTGGAGGCTCACCCCCGTGACCACTGCCTTGCCCACCAGCTTCAGGTGGGACTTGGACAACAGACATCCTTCGGCTGCGGTCTGCAGTGACTCTACGCCCTACCAACAACCCGGAGGACCAGCTCTCCCCAAAGGTCTGGTCATCATCCCTACTTGCCCCTTCAGGCTGGTGAGAGGGAGGGACTCCCAGCTGCTGTCCCCAGCAATGTGTCTCCACCCATGCTTCCCTTTGCTTTTGTAAACCGTCCCTTTATCGGACTCTCCTTGCTGATCCCACCTGATGGCACCGTCTTGTCCTGCCAGAACCCCTTCACCCCCAAAACATCCTCCTGGCTATTCGACAGGACCCCACCAGGGATCCAAGAGGCAAGGTTGCTCAAAGGGGCATGGTGAAAGCTCAAGGGAAAGAAACAATGGCCATGTCCACACCTCCCCCACCCCTGTCAAGTCCAGGCCAGCCACAGCTCTTCAGGAGCAAGGACTTGGCCACTGGACCCAGAGGGGATGCAAGGAGAGAGAACGGTTTCTCCCGTGGCTGCTCTGGGTCTGGAGGCTGCCGTGACATGAGCTACAGGTACCACGAAGGAGCCTGGGCTGGGAGAGGGACTCCCAGACTTGTAGGGCATCTGAGGGACAGGCATCTCAGGGTGCGGGGTTGAAATGTCCAAGTTTAAGGGAAAGCTGTCTCTTAGAATGAGAAGTAAAAGGTGATCTCTGGGGTCCAGACTTTGGGTGATACTCCTAAGCATGGGGAACTCGCCACCAGAAGGGGACAAATGTCCTCGGGACAGGGCAGGCACTGGATAAATGACTGGGTAGTTCTTCTAAGTTCGAAGAGAGGTATCTTGGTGGGGAGAGTGTTCTAGAGAAAGAAAGGGTGACCATGACTCAAAGCCAAGCTGCTGCTTCCCCATAAGCTCCATCCCTGGGCCATCGTGGGGTCACTTCACTGTCCCAACACAACCCAGGGTGGAACTGTTCCTGTCCTTTGCATAAACCATTCTCCCTCTGCCCTGCCTCCTGCCACCTCGATAGTGGCCGTTCCTCCCATTTCCACTCACGTTGTCCTTCCCTCCATGGGAACTGTATTTCCAGCCATGGTGGCCGTGACCTCACTCCCCTGAACAAAAAACCAGACAAACCAGGCCCATCCCCTTTGTAAATTCCACTCCCAAAGAGCTGAGTGATGAGTTAAAAGCTGGAGCGTGCTAAGCTTCCCCCGAAGAATGACTCATTTGCTTCCATGTCCCGGGAAAGATCAGCCCATTATATTTAATGGACTTTGATACTTCTTATTGTAGTACATAAAGGCTATTATTAAAATGAAAGATTGTTACAGTTAAGTATCCCATCCTTGGTACTTCTTGGTATCAGGACTCCTCGTAAGTTTCTCTATTGATGTTGTCACATAAGGAGTTGTTTTAAAAGATTTTATTGACCTCATTTATTCCCTGGGCTGAGAAGGTGCATGAGGCCAGGGGGCCTTAGCTCCAGGCGGGGCCAGTGGGGGGAGGGGGATGGCTGACCGGGGCCCCCTGCCCTGCGATTGGAGTATCCTTATAAGCATATTTATGAAATAAGGGCACAGACTGAAGCCCAGCGGCTTGGAATCTAACACGGCGTCTGTGTCTACCTTATCTGCAGGATTAGAAGCCATTAATTCCTAGAATTGTTCTCCGGAGCGTAAGTGACAGCAACCGTACCTATCTGCTCGCTGTCTTTCCACATGGGCTCCCCGTCCAAGGGATGCACGAACACACACGGTCAAATGGGGTATTGCTGATTCCATGTGAGCTGGAGTCAAGACAGCCTGCCACACCGACAGACAGACAGTCCCTGAGCTGTCACCTGGATGCTCAAGAAAGTGGGCCCCATCCTGCTTGGTGTGGCATCCTGGCCAGGTTCTCAGGCAGGCCGGGATGGGCGGAGAGAGACCTCCCATCGTTCTGATGGAGCAGAGTCCCGCTCCTCATGGCCCCCAGCATCACTCAGCCTCGATGTCCTTCCCTGCCAAACCAGGGCTTCTCTGACCCTCTCCAGAGGTCCCACAGGTCCTGAGAGCACACAGCAAACTCACAAACAAAAATCTCCTCTGTCAGCAGGACCAAGTTTTGCTAGAACTCAGAGTGCCAAGTTGTCAGAAAACACTTACAAATGTCTATTAAAAGAGTCATGCCAAATGACTATGATGTTTAAAAAACACTGACTAGGTAATTGATTAGAGAGATTTAAAGAATGGAACAAAAATGGCTTATCCTCCTACCATCCAGATAACCCTTGTTAGATGTAGATATAGCCGTGGAATGATGGATGGGAAATAGGTGCACATATTTTAAAATTTCCAAATAATACAGATAGGAGTTAGGTGAAATGCAAAAATATCTCTCGCCATCCCTCCCCCAACCTAACTCTTCATCTCCCCCTAAATCTATACTGTGCTAACAGTTCCATGTGTATCTCACCAGGAAAACAAAATTTCCTACACTGATAGCAACATCTATTCTAACATATGCTTACTCAAAAGGGAAACATCATATATTTGGCTTTCTGCAAAATTTTTTAAACATACAGAAAATAATATAACAGACATCCATGTATGTACCATCCAGATTTAAGATATGTTTGCCTTATTTTATTTGCTTCAGATCCAAAAAAGAAAGAAGAAAGGAAATAAGGAAGGGGAGGGAAGAGAAAGAGGGAGGGAGGGAGAGAGGGAGGAAAAGAGACCATCAGAGATATAGGTAGTCTCCCTAAGTCCCATCCTGTCCCCTCCACAGTAGGAGCCCCACCCTGCTGCTTGTTGTGTACAGTGCTCATGCACATTTTTGTGACTTTCCTACGTAGTTTAATATCCAAAAACGATATATTGTGGGTTTGTGTATTTATTTAATATTGCATGAACAGAATCATACTGCATATATCTTCTTAGAGTTTGTGTTTTTCTCAGCCAACATATTTATAATCACTTATAATCATCCCTCTTCCATGTTGCTGCAGACAAATTGGGGATATTCATTTCCCTTGCCTCGTGGTATTCATTGGATTCCCAAACCACATTTAGTTAGTTCATCCTCTTTTCCACCGAAACTGATAGACAGTTACGATGTTTCCCACTTTGTTTTTGTCTTTGGTTTTGTTTTGTTTTGTTTTCTTGATTACTAACAAAGTAATCATTGTTTGAGCTCTTTGCATAGTATCCCCACTTCTCTCTCATTCTGTGATCATCTGGAGAGAATTGCACTGAATGGATATACCACAATTCATGTAACCAATCCCCTCACGATGTGCATTGAGGTTGTTTTAAAAATTTTTGTTCTTACAGATAATGCGCCCAAAGAACAGCTTTGTCTCCATTTCTTGGTGTCCTTCCAAGATTTTATTTTTAGGGAAAATTTCTAACAAAAGAAGAGCTAGGTCAATGAATATGTCCATTCAAAATCTTGATAGAGTTAACAAAACTGTCCTTTGAAAAGTCTGCAGCAAACTGTTTCCTCACCAGCAGTGTAAGGGAGGCACAACGCAACCTCACCAACACTCAGTAACTTGACAGTCTGATAGGTGAAAACGGCACCCCAAATGATTTCCAAATCACATCTGATTTCTTATTTTCATCCCTCGTTCATAAGCGGGAGACATGTCACAGTAGAATGTTGTTTCTTCAGACAACTGTGGGCTCTGATGACTGAAGATCTTATATTTCAAGACACCGTCAAGTTAAACCAGAGTCCAGACTGACAGTGGGAGTCTCTGAGCCCACCCAAAACACATCTGTCAGAAACCAAGGACCCCAGAAGTTGTTGACTCTAACGGTCATCATGCTGCCAAGGATATGGGTGCATGGAGGGTGGATGGATGAGAAGGGACAAGTAGTTGTATGAGGAAACCTGGTTTCTCCAGGCTAACAAAGTCATCTATGCAACCCCAAGAGACCACTCCCTTGAGTTTTGTTCAAGACTTATTGCAGGAAGGTCTTACCCTGCCACAAAGTGAGCCCCTCCACATTCTCAACCCATGCCATGTGCAGGTTTCTTCTAGAAGATCTCTTCAGTACCCCCAGTCTCCAAACTTCGCAGTGGCCGGGGCACACTGAGCTGCCTGTGGGTTCCCTATGAACTGAGATGGTAAGGCCCCATGGCATGTGATTCGGGGAGGCGGTGGCTGAAAGTCAGAGCGCGGACCAAGCCCTGCGAGAGTGGCAATCTGGCAGCAGATACAAAGAGAACTTGGCCAACTGCACTTCCAAATCTGAACTGAAGTTGTAAAATGTTGTTTTTGTCAACTGTGTTTATAGAGAAAGGTTCCATTTCCTTATATTTTCTGTTTTTTCGAAGAGAGCTCATCCTGATGGCTCCTCCCCAGCTGGACCCCTGATGGGACACCTTTCCAGTGCAGACGCCATCCTGGCTGGGACCTGATGGAAAAAGCACAGGAATGCTAGCGTCCCCACCTCTCCACAGAGAAGAACATGCCTCAGCAACATGGAGCCCGCTAGCGTCCCCACGTCTCCACAGAGAAGAACGCGCCTCAGCAACATGGAGCCCGCTAGCGTCCCCACGTCTCCACAGAGAAGAACGCGCCTCAGCAACATGGAGCCCGCTAGCGTCCCCACGTCTCCACAGAGAAGAACGCGCCTCAGCAACACGGAGCCCGCAGTCTCGCCACAGAGACTGCAGAGTGCTGCCGTCACACTTGCTTACGAGATTTGGCTGCATTTAAACTTCTAGGTGACAGACCACTGGAAGGACCCTAAGATAGAACACGTCCTCCTCTTTCGTGACTTAGACCCGTTTCGGTAGCAAGTGACAGAATCTCAACTCAGCTCAGCTTCAGGAAAAAGAAATCGGTGACTCACATGATGGAAGGACCTAGACCTGTTTGGATCTCAAAACAGAGCGGTCTTCCCACTCGCTCTGTTCTCTTCTGTGCCTTGTTTTTGTCTTTGGTTTTGTTTTGTTTTGTTTTCTCCTCAAGCTGGTCTTATTCTTCCTTCCTGGAAAGATAGCTGCTGGCCGTCCTAACAGCATTAGAGATTATGTTCCATGGGGAAGAAGGAATGGTTTCCCAGTAGACTCAACAGAAAAGCCCTGTGAAGGGCTCTAATTGTGCAGGCATATCCCTAAACCTGTCTATGTAGACAAGGGACCTTCTATGTAGACAGGGTCATTGTCTATGTAGACAAGAGGCATTGGTTAGCCCCATGAGGATCAGGTTCTATATTCGTAGAAAGAGGAGGGTGGGGGCCTAGGGTGTTCAGGTCCAGGAAGTCTACACAGATTTGGGATATAAAGGAACAGAAAGGAGGGTGGGAAGATGTACTGGGCTGGCCAGAAGGAAAACAACAGCACCTGCCCCAGCAGGTCCTACACCAGTGATGACCTGGTGGTGTTGGAGAAGTGAGAAGTCCATCGCAGAGGGGAGAGGGACTTTATCATCAGCAGTGTTGAGAAATGCAAGGCATGGGGTGCCCGGGTGGCTCAGTTGATTGAGTGTCTGACTCTTGATTTCAGCTCAGGCCATGATCTCAGGGTCATGAGATCGAGCCCCACATCAGGCTCTGTGCTCAGTGAGAGTCTGCTTGAGATTCTCTCTCTCCCTCTCCCTCTGCCCCCTCCCACTCTCTCTCTCTAGCTCTCTAAAATAAATAAATAAAATATACCTTTGAAAAAAAGAGAGAGGGAGAGAGAAAGAGAGGAAGGAAGGAAGGGAAGGGATGGAAGGGAGGAAGAAAGATGAAAGGCATGGTGATGGGTTTGAGCTGGTTTTCTTGGTAGTTCTTCATTCTTCACAGAGAATGCATCCCTTGTTAGCACACCAGGTGGCCCTTCCCACCTCACCACAACTACAACTGCTCTCCCCACAGTGTGGTCCAATGGTCCATGCTCGGAGTCAGTGGTCAGTTTCTGTGTGACTCTGTGACAGCCCCTGAAGCCATGGCCTCTGCTCTAGGAAGCTCACGTTTCTCACGAGGGGGACAATGGCACACATGGTATCATAGGTGGGGGAGAACTTGGCTTCTCTTTGGAGGAAGGGTCGTGGCCCATTCAAAAGACTTCCCATTCAAAGACTTCTCTTTGAGCCAGACCCATGGGTGAAGTAGACATTTTCCAGGCTGGACAAAAGAAGCAGCAATTTGGGACCAAAAGAAGGCCTCACACAAATGTTCAAAGACTAGACTGCATGGCTGCTGGTCTTGCCACTCTCCCTGGCTCATCGTGGTCCAGCTGTGACTGTCTCCTTCCTATTCCTTGAACTGTCATGCAGGATCCCGCCTCAACGCCTCCACGTTGGCTGTTCCCACACCCCGGATATTCCCTCCCCAGGTCTTTTCATAGCAGACTTCCTCCCATCACAGAGATCTTGGCCCAAGGTCATCTTTCAAAGACATTTTCCACAGCAGCCCTATCTGAGGGCTCTTTGCTTCCACAGTCACTTCCACATGGTCCCAATTTGTTTTGCTTGCCTGAAATCAGCTGCTGTGTGCAAGGCCTGGACGCCCCTAACATGACTCACTGAGCACCTGCTAAGTGTCAGGTCCCATCCTGATGTGGTGGGTATGACAACAAACCTGACAAAGTCACAGCCCTCCAAGAGGTTGCATTCCACTGTGATCACAGATGAGAAAACAGGAACAATACAATATCTGGCAGCACCAAAGTGCTGTGAAGAAACAATGCAGAGCAATGAGATCAGGGCGGATGGAGACTGCCCTCTTATTTCGATCAGTCAGAGAAAGTGCCTCCCAGTGGAGACTTTACAGCCAAGATGTGGGTGAGCCGAGGAAGCAAACAGGGCAAGTAGCTGGAGAAGAGCACTCTAGGCAGAGGTCATAGCCAGTGCAAAGGCTCTGCAAAGGCCCTGAGGCAGGCAGTTTCAGAGAATAGCAAGCGCCAAGAGGGTCTGATGAGTAAGAGGAAGAATGGAAAGGGATGGGGTGGGGGTCTCACAGCCCATGGTAAGGACCTTAGATTGTATTGTGTGTGTGATAAGAAGCCTTCAGAAGCCTTTGCTCCACCGGAATGCAAGTTCCATGAGAGTAGAGTCTTGACTGCCTCTGGAGCCCTAGTACAACACACTGGTCCGTAATAAACATGAATCCATTTATGAATGCAGCATCCCTCCTCTACCCCCCAACCTCATACTAGTTAAGCACGGATATCACAATATGAACATTCAAACTGCATTTTAACCTGTCATACAGAATCCTTTCATCGTGGCCGATTCCACGGATATTCAAGATGCCAGAGTCCACAAGACAGGTAGCAAGCTGCAGAGGCCGGAACGCCTTTGCTCATTTTCACCAGATCAGATTCCTCGTGCAAAGCCAGGGGACAGGGACGGGGTTTGTGCATGCGCTTTTCCCCAAAGAGTTCAGGGCAAAATCAAGTCTTAAAATATAGCTCTGGCACCAGGCATCTCTGCTTGGCAGTCCTCAAAAACCCACTTCCATTCATTTGGTGCAGAAAGAACTAGCATTATTTATTGTTACCAGGACCTCTTAGTTCCTGAAAGATGCTTGCCCCGCTCCAGAAGGCCTCCCACAGGGAATGGGAAAGCTGGATTATCTGGAGGTTTCTGACTATTAGATCCCATAAACGTCATACCTACTGTTGGCACCTGAATGCCATTGAGTTCTTAGTAAACATGATGGGAAATGGTCTTTGCTCCGTAAGCCTTGCATCACCACCAGCATTGTGAATGGAGCACTTAACTGGGTATTTTTAAAAGAGGAGCAGGAAAAAAAAAAGAAAACAAGGCAACACAACAGCGTCTTTCCAACCAATCAAAATCAAATTATACCTGAGCAACATAATTGGAGTTTAATGAGTAGTTTTATGTTTTGCTAATCAAATCACCATATTGATGGGGTTTATCAGCAGAAATACAATGTTAATTACTAAAGACTGATAAAAAATTAATGCAACTCCAAATGCAACATCCCACATTACATACGGAAAGGCCCGGGTGGACGGTCGGGAAGCTGGTCATTTTTCCTTTTAATGAGCCCGATAGCTGCCGGGCACGGGAGATCTGGCTGGGCAATGTTTATTTGCCATTTTCAATTAAACATGGTTCAGGGGCTGGATGTCATCGGTGGGTGCTAATGGGAAGCATTCAGAAGTGAACAGACTCCATCCCTAGGCTTTCATGTGAGGGAATAAAGCTGTAGGTTTTTAAAAACGTCGCCAAATCCCTTCCCTTCGTGGCTCAGAGTGGTAGAGAGCCTGTCAACGGAAAGCAAGATCAAGTCCAAATCCAAAAAGTAAATAAAATAAATGCGGATTTTAAAAGTCAACGACATTGACACTCCTCCAGCCAAAATAGGTCTGTGGTTCAAAAGACTCGTGCAATCAGGGGTGACTAACAGGGGCCCTGCTGTCGTTCAGCTGTTTAAAGAAAGGGCTTGTGTTCCGCATTTCACAGGACAGACTAAGAGAGTAGCCACGTGGTCATCTCGCCCTCCTCCTTTCGGGCCAGCCTGAGGCGCCCTCCCTGACCTGGAAACATCCTGTTGGGGGTTCGGGGTTCGGGGAGAGCGGGCTTCTCTTCTGAAGCTTGCCTAAGGGAACTTCATCATCAAGGATGAGAAGAAAAGTTGGTTAAATAAAGAAATAAAACACAAAGAATTTAATTGGGCCTTCTCAGACTTCTCCCCCCCACCCAAATACATAGGCATGTTCTCTCATTCTCTGCAAAATACTTAAAGGTGTCAAAAAATACGTGTGACCCAACATCGGAAGGCAGTCAGGAAGCCCAGCTCTGTCACCCATGCTCGGCCCTACAGCCCCATGGGGGAGGGGGCGGGTATCATTGTCCCTATTTTACTATGGAGGAAACTGAGTCTCAACAGGTCAGGTGACTCACTTAAGGCTACACAGCTGGGGGGCAACAGAGGCAGAACGTCCACCTCAATGACCAGCTCCAGTGGGGAGAAAGGATTTGGAGTGGCATCTATTGGATTCCCAAACAAAGCCCATACTCAGACTCACATTGGAGATGCTGCACCACGTGCCTGACAGACCGTGCCTCTGCTCACCCACCCCAACACTTCCCCTGCTCCCGTCCGCAAGTTTCCTCAACAGACATCGAATGGGCTGTTAGCTCTCTATCACCCACACAACCCCCTCCCCCCATGGTTCTGTGTCCACTGCTCCCTCTCCTCGGAACACCTTGTCTAGTGTCCCTAAACTACAGTCATCCATCCTTCCTGGACCAGATCGCGCTACCTCCTCCAAGAAGGCCACCTGGATTCCCCCAGGGAAGAAATCAGATCTCTGCTCTCTGTATTCTCATGACTGCCCAATTGTAATTCATGCACTAGTTGTATAATTAGTTGTTTAATGACTGCTCCTCTTCCATGACTGCACATTCTGGGAAGCCAGGGAGCTAACAGAAAGCCTGAGGAGGTGCTCGAAAACATTAGGTACAATAAGCGAGTGAATGAATGGATGAATGAATGAATCATTGCTGAACCTCTTCTGTGAGCCAAACACATTACATACATAGTACATACTTCAGAAGGCTGTGATATGATGAAATGAAATAAAGCCAATGAACGCAGCACATCCAAAGCCTGACATATAATAGATGCCTAATAATTTGTACCTGTTATGGTTATCACCATCATTTTTATTATTATCATCATCATATTGTCTCAATTAAATAGTTACAACAACCCTTTCTTGCCTCAAATTTTATCTCCATTTTACAGATAAGGAAATGAGGGTTCAGAGAGGTTAAGCAACTTTCCTAAAGTCACGGAGCTGGGATCCGAGCGGGAATTCAAACCCAGGTTCGGCTAACAACAGCAAAGCCACCCCCTTTGACGTCACACTATTCCATTCCCCGACACTGCCACAAGCTCCAAATCACATTGTGAAGGTGGCTTTGGGGCACAGGACCATGCCCATCCCATCTCCCCACCAGCTCCTAACAAAGGTCTAAATAAGTCATGCTCATGTCAGTAGTCCTTGAGGTGGAGAAGTGTCCTCTACAGGGACAGTCTGGGGCAGAAGTAGATTCTGTAACCAGAAACCGTTTTGCCCTTTGACCTTGCCCACCCACCCTTGACCTGCTGAGCTCACAGGTGCCCACCTTTCCAGAAGCTGGAAACTGGGGACCAAAAGAGCTAGCAAAGGAGCCAGGGGCCAGGCTCAGTCTCCTGCCTTATAGCCTGGTGTTTTTTCTACTACACCTATAAAAAGAATCTTTCCCAAAAGATACCACTCCTTATTTTTTGCCACTAAAACATAGCTCCTGGGAGGCAACCACTAAAATATGGTCTGGTCCAAAATTGGTATTCTCTCCCTGTCTGTCCCTCTAGACTCTGTCCAGTGTAGTCCACATGAGGCATCTGGCACCTCAGGACAGACCCCAGCAGGAATATGGCCCAGATCCCAGTACTACTCAGCCACTGAGAGCCTAAGCTAACAATAATCGTTGGGTTTCGCTGTCTTGCCTTGACCATGAACCCACTTCTCTCGAGCAAAACCTTAGGAAGTACAACTTGTAAGTGGAGGATGAGCATCCAGATCCTGCCGGCAGCCACCTCCCCCTCCAGTCCCAGGTAAGGCTTATGACTGGGCTCCAGGAGCACAACTGGGAAAGCCGTGATCCTGTCCACCCCATCTGCCCCAGGGAATGCTAGTCGCCACAGCAAGTCATGCCTGCATCACGTCAAAGGTTTTTGTGTTATTGGCATCACAGCCCAATGCACAGGGCCTCTGCTCCACACAGTCATTCAGAAACCCAGGACCCTTCAACCAGGGGGTGCCACCATCCCCTGCATCCCTCCACAGAATTCCCACACCCCTGCAGCACAGAGAGAGTGTGTGTGGAGGGTTGCTCATGAGGTTGATGCACCTCTACCCACACAGCATAAGCCAGAAATCAGTCCCACACCCCCTTCCCTACAAGGGCAAGGGAGGCTGGAAATTGTACTCTGAGCACCCAAGAAGAAAAGTAAATGGGCCGTAGGAAACACATAGCACTCTGTCTCTCCATCACTTTATTATACATGAGAACTTGGAGGTCCAGAGAGGTGCAGTGATTATCCTCAGGTCACACAGTTTTCCAGGACCCAGATCTATTGACTTCCCACCCACGGCTCTCATCCACAGAGTACGGCCTGCATCCATGGTAGGCGGGCCACATGGTAAAATGATAAAGGTCAAGAGGTACCCCTTTACAGAGAACACAGGTTCAAATCTCAAGTCTACAGCCGACCTGCTGATCCAGGCTGAGCAAGTCTCTGGCTCTCTCTGAATCTCAGTTTTCTCATCTGGAAAATGGAAGTAGCAATGCAAACTTCAACAGAGATTAGGAAGATTCAGTGGGCATTGAACCTTGGTTCAGGAACAGAGATTCATGGATGAAAGAGAATTTATAACAGTGGGCTTTGGTCGCCTACCCCCAGACACTCCCCACACTCCTTTCCTGCTCTAATTTTCTCCTTAGCATTTATGACCTTCTAACAAAGTTTATACTTTGCTAAATTGTTATTTTTATTATTTGTATCTGTCCTTCTCCCTGGAAATGTCAGCTCCACAAGGGGTGGGGGGAGGATTTGAAGGGATTTTGTTAGTGGAAAATATCCAAGAATCTAGAAGAGTACCATCACAAAGGGGGCACCCAGGAAGCATTCGATTAATCCAGAAGTTTTTCATTCACTTGCGCAGTCCCAGGGTGGTTCTTTGTTGTCGCCATGGTCATCAGTTAGCCTATGACCTGCCCTCTTAGGGCATCCACCCATAGAGGTCCCCTCTCCTCTTGCCAGCTACCAGATAGAAAGAGTGGAATGTAGAAGCAAACCCCCTTTTCATGAGGAACCCACTAGACAGACCCTGAATTGGCCATTCACCTCCATGGGGGTGTTTGGAAGAATTTGGAATCACAGCTCATGTCATCAGAGCACTAGGTAGAAAAGCCCCCCAAACTAGAGAAAGGTGGGTAAAAATACTCTGGATTCTCCTGTCTTCTCACTTTCCAATCTTCTCATTGCCTCCCATTAGCCAAATCTGTCTGGAAACCCTTGGGCAAGCAATCCCTGGAAACATAGTCTCACAGTGCAGGGCAGGGCAGGGAACAGCAGAGAACGCTTTCAAACAAAATGGCAAATGAATGTTTTTCTTTCCATCTCCCATATCCAGATGTACCCAGCATATAGGAGGTTAGTCTTAAATGTACCAGTTGAATACATTTATGTGTTAAGTATCTCCATTGTCCTATGTATTTTTTGTCTTGCAAACTTTCTGCGATTGAAATCTTACATAATCCGTCTGTAACTGACCCAGTAATCTGCTCCTGCTGGTGTTCACCCGCTTGGCAAGTTCCCAGAACTTGAGTGTGGATGAAATCCAAAACTTTCTTCCTCCCAATAAACCTTGGCAAAGTGATGAGATGTCATCCCTGTGTATACATTAAATTAGTTAAGAGTCTAGCAGACTGGTGCTAGCAGATGATTGTTGCAGGCTTGATGAAATAAGCAGCCATGTTGACAAAGTGCACATGTCAAGGGACTGCAGGAAGTTCCTAGAAGCTCCAAGTGGCCTCTTGGAACTGGGGAAATCTCCAGAAAGTTGCCAGGGCCCTCAGTCCCACAGAGGTAAGGACATGAATTCTGCCAACAGCCTGAGCAAGCCGGGAGGGTGGTCCTTCCCCAGTCAAGCCTCCATATGAGAATGCAGCCCAGCAAACACACAACTCTGGTAAAGGACCCGGGACTCCTGAACTCCTGGGACTCCTGACCTGTAGAAAGTGTGCAGTCATAACTGTGTCCCTCTGACTCACTGAATGAAAGGCTGCCCACCTTAAGACTTTATCTGAGTCAGACACAGCCTTCCACTGTGTTAAGCCACTAGGATTTTAAAGTTTATCCATTGCAGCTACCACTGTCCTCCTAAAAGTACAAACAGAAAGGTAAATAATCTGTTTTCAGCACTCACTCTGCACCAGGCACTTTGCTAGACACTGTGTGTATATTATCTCATGCAATCATTTGGTCAACCTTATAAGGTAGGTTTTGTTCCTCCATCTTAATGGTTTGGGAAATTGGAATTTTGAAATCTACACAACCTGGTCCTCATAGGACTAATGAGCAGTGGAGACAGAATGAGAGGCAAGACTGTCTGATTCCAAAGCCAATGGGAACCTCTAAAAAAAAAGAAGAAGAACATAATGTGTGCCAAGCAGGAACCAGAGAAAAGGTGCTTTGGGACATCAAAGTAAGAACAACTCACATTTGATCAAAAAGATCAGTAAGTGATCCAGGAGGAGGGGGGCTTTGAGATAGTCTTTGAAGGATGGGCAGAATGGAAATCAATTAAACTAAGCAACACATTTGCAGTGGGGGAGACAGCCTGAGCACTCGGATAGAGTTTGGAAAGTGCAGGACCCAGATGGAGGAGGGAGATGGGAGCCCAGCAGGTCCAGAACGTGGGGTGGGATAGGAGAACAGAAGGGGCAAGGCTTGAGACAGAGTCAGAGTTTACATCGTGGAAGGTTCTGGATGACAAAATAAACACATACACAAATGAAGGCATCATTTCCATATTAAAGGTTTGAGTACAAAAATTGTATAATTTTTGCTATACACGAGAAGCCTGACTTAGCATCGTCTCATGTAGGCACAAAGACTCTCTCCTAATTCTTATATTGGTGGAAGTGATAACACTTAACCTATAGTTAGAGAGATCTCCCAGAAGCAGTTTCAGGAAGAATTAATGGAACCCTCTGGAAAACACACAGAGCTGGTTTCACTGTACGATAAGGCAAAGCCACATTGTCCCATGACTGCTGGTAGCCGTGCCCTATCTGTGAGTGCAGGTGTGTGCCTGTACGTCTGTGTACATAACATGGACTGAAATGCAGGCAGCCTTCATCGACAGGATGCTTTGCCTTCAGCGAGCATGGCCACCAGCGTACACAGGACTGATGCGGACGTCAAAAGCCTCCCGAAATCTGGTGTCTCTTTTTCATTTTACGTAAGGAGCAATATCTCCTTCACATCTCAAGACCCTGCCATCCCTTCGGACATGCAGAAGATTTCCTTTTCATAAACAGAAGACCTGCTGGCCCAGCCATGACCACAACAGCCCAGCCACAACAACAACCAACACAACAATTTCCAGGCCTGAGAAGCAAGAAGACCACAACCAAGAAAAGCTGTTTCCAGGCCTGAGAAGCAAGAAGACCACAACCAAGAAAAGCTGTAAGGGGAACATCAGAAGGACTGCTGGCCGAGTTCTGTCCCATCTGCAGAATAATCCAGGCCCTGAAGTGACTCCCAGACCTCTGTGTCCCAGCCTTTCAGGCCCCCTCCCAGCTCCACCTGGTATGGCCCCGAGCAGGGAGGAGGCATCACAGCTACGCTCAGAAGGCGTTATTTCTGGGTTCAAAGCCTGGTCCAGCTGCTCCAAAGCTCTCTTGACTTTGAGTAGGTGATTTCTTCCCTTTAAACACTAAAGAATGCCAGGAGAATTAAAGGTGACTCATCGTTTATAGAATGCCTGGCCCCTAAAACGAACTCGGTAAATAATGACTGTTATTAGCCAGAGCTCCATTTCTCACTGGAAATTATGTGCTTAGAAGTGATACTTGGGATTGCAGATGGACGTTTTGAGGAGTAGGGAACTTTGGATCAGTGTGCGATCCGTCTTGATAATGTGGACCCAAGATGAAGCATCAAGATCGCATCAAGTCTGGAACCGGCAGCCAGTGCATGGACATCTCCTCCCCACTTTGTACCAGCTGCAGATGTGATAAAGAACCTTCTACACCCTCGTCCGAGTTGCCAAGGAGAACGATCAGCAGGACGGAGACTGGGACAGAGCCTCGGGCAGAACCCAGAACACAGGACCTCCCCGCGTGCAGCCATCAGTCTGATCGCTAATACCTTTCACACAGTCGTCGAGTTCAACAGCAACACTACCGTCCACACCACCCTTCCCCCATAGCTTCATCCTGTCTGCCCGGCTATCCCAAGAGAAATTGGAACCTTGGAGACCTCCACATGGAACTTGCCTCTGGCATGCCCCATCGAACCAGGCCATCAGGGTCCAAAAGAAGCCAGGTTTTGCTCAACAGGGGTCCACGCAGCATCGTGATTACAGGCCATGCTTGGAACCACTTGATAGACATTCGCATCTTGACCCCACCATTTTCCAGGTGGTCTGACCTTGGGAACATTACCGAAGCTTTCTGAGCTCCCAGTTTCCTCTTTAGAAAAATAGGAGCAAATACAACACTTAATAAGATACAGCATGACTCCGGCCGAGCCCCAGGTCCAACCCTTGCCAGACAGGAGCTCCTTTCTTCCACACACTAGAGTCTCTGGCCAAGAACTTGGAAGGGAGGGGAGGCAGTGGGCAATGCCTTTGTCCTTCGAAGCCAGGTGCACAGGCTTGTTTGCTCCCATACACCTCAGAAGAGCGGTGAAAAGGTACCAATCCTAGAGCCTTCTCAGCAAATCACTTACCAAAATCACCTATGCTTTTTGGCAAAGCATTCCTGCATCTTCCCTGTTCCCTTTAGGACGACATCTGCCAAAGGACCTCAGGATATTCCATGTTAGTGTATCCAAGACCTGGGATGATTCTGGCCAGGACCAGAGAGTCCTGCCTTCTCCCTAGGGGTTCCTTTCTGAATTAACAAAGGGGTGTCAGGGCTTCATTTAAATATTCCAGCCATTAATCCTGGGCACTTGCTGCAGGGCTGTTGCAGCCCTTTGGGTGTTTTGAATACATTTTAAGGATCATTGCAAATTTGATTGCCATCAATAAAATCTCAAACAATATAATTATATTTGTTTGCTTATGTCTAAATAGGTGCACACATGTGAAATGTGAGTATGCTAATATAGGCAAATATGCATGCATATACATATTGTGATTTCGGGATATATAGAGATTCATACCTACCCAGCACACAAATGCACTTATATAACTTGCAAAAATAATCTACTTCTTCTTTTTTCTGTGCTATACCAGAAAAAAAAAAAAAAATCAAATCTAAGCACGGAGGAACTGAAAAAAAACTACATGTATCATTCACCTGATTTCAATTGTGCCTCCCTTTGAACCTCAGCCAAATCATTTTGTACATTAAAAATTGGTCAGGGATGATAAGATTCCATTTTCATGGTTGGTAATGCAGAACCAGGGAAAGAATACAATTACAGACCCCTGAGTAAACTCTGCGAATGTCAACTTGATGTAAATGATCAAGTGTCGACAAAGGGGCCGGGAAGGGAGGGCTCGGAGAGGGAAGGAGAGCTGATCTCCAACGGAGAGCAAGAGACAGACGGACGGAAGGAGAGAGAGATAAGCGATCATCCTCGTCAGACCTTGGAGCGGAAACGCGGAGCTCCTGGGGCCAGGCAGTTTCTCAAACACTTGAGCTCTCGGCCAGTCTTGAGCGTGCCGAGGTGTGGCAGCTAAATGCATTTATTTCACTCCCCAAACATTTCCTAGGCACCCACTTGGGCCAATAAATGCCAAACAAAAGGAGTAAAATAGGATTGACTTTAGGCGGCCTGGCTCAGTCCTGGAGGGTTTCCTGCTGAGATGAGAATAGAAGCCCAAACAGACGCTCAGCACTGGAGGGGTGGACGCACAGACAAAGGTCCTGCCTGGAGAGAAAAAAACAATCATCTCAGACAGCTGGGTCACAAGAACAGCGGTGTTAGGTCCAAGAAATAGAAGCCAATCCTACCTTGCTTGGAGGCCGCCCTTAGTGGGACATCATGCCTCTGAGCAAACAGGAGAGAGCCAGGAGATGACGTCTTAAGACCACGTCACACAGAAGACTATGAGAAGAACTGAGACTCTTTCTCTTGGGAAGCAAAGCCTCAGGGGGATAAGATCTAGTATCAAAAAGCTGCTGGGAATTGGGGCAGGGCAACCAAAGCACCTGGAGGGTTTTGGACACCAGACTCCAGACCCGTAAATAGAAATGGCCAGAACAGATTTCTGTGCGGTCACAAAGAGAGGGGTATCCAACATTAAAGCATCTTTTTGTGGTAATGAGCCCCCTGTCACCGTAAGTATGACAGAACGCTGGTCCACCACTTGTTTTAGAACATTGGAGGGAGCATTTCTGCACTGGAATAGGAAAGGTGTTGACTGAAGTGCATTGAGGGGGGCTTTAAAGGAGAGATGGTTAATTAGAATCCAGGTGTGTATCAGCTTCGAAGGAGGAGTGAGTTTAAAGTCAGAATTTGCCCTCCATGTCCCTTCATTTGTCCTCTGTCTACGATATCTCATGCCCTGTGACACACAGCCCCACAGCGATGCCTCTTATCTTAGACTGTTTCTCCAACACTTGGCATGTGCATTCCTTCTCTGATTCAACAATGCTAGGTACCCAAATGGTAGGCACCCATCCAGGCTCTGAAGATACAACGGGGCATGAGACACTTGAACTCTCTGGTAATTGTCTGATCTGTTGCTGCTGAACTTGGTGGTCATCATGCATGAACCCAAGTGTTAGCCACGAGGCCAAGATGGCAGGTGTACTTTCATCCACCTGGAAACTCATCAGTGCTCATGAGCGATATTATATGGCAAGTGGTATTTGGAGCACAGCCAAAGAGAAGCTTCGCTAAACTAAAGGCAAAAGTCATATCTTTAGGGCTTCCTTCTACCTCTCCTGTAAGGTGGGATGCTGGCTGCTATGGTGATGGGAGGAGTAGTAGAATGAAGGAGGGAGGAACTGTCAAGGCAATTGACTGATGAGGTTCAACCTACGAAAGGCATTGTCCACACGGATTCTTTAGAGCCAGGCTTGGGAAGCCCTAGTGCTGCTCTTATGGGGCTAGATTGTCATTTCAAGACTCCAGCCTTCTGGGTGCCATATTGGTTCTGCTTTCTCCATGACCATGAGAATTCAGGGAGTTGGAGGTAGTTATCCATGTTACAGCCTATGTCTCCAGCTGTGCCTTGGATTTCCTCTTCCTACTTCTGGCATCTTCATGAGAGAGCCAACCATTTCTCCTTTGACTGCAGAAATGCAGGGAGTACCACGTAGGCTGCTTGCTAACTGCATCTCTGAGGTTGGCCCATCAGGTCAAATAGAATTAGCTTGTGGTT
The DNA here is from genome assembly GCF_922984935.1 of Meles meles. Taxonomy (NCBI): domain Eukaryota; kingdom Metazoa; phylum Chordata; class Mammalia; order Carnivora; family Mustelidae; genus Meles; species Meles meles. The sequence goes on along the minus strand of NC_060071.1, from coordinate 143,781,723 downwards.
CTATGGATGGACACCCAGGCCGTCTCTCACCAACAGGAGGTTCCTCCGAGTGCTCCTTGTTCCCCTCACCTTCCATGGCCTCTCCAGCTTGGTTGGAAGGACTGTTTGCGCAGCCAGTAGCCCTAGATAGGAAGACCTGGGGGATGGGCAGGAAACTGGAAAAAGGGACTCTAGATTAAGACATCAGGGGACCTTCAGGGTCTGGTTTAGTCATTTTTGGGGTCCTATCTTCCTAAGGGGACCCCAAACCACATCCACCACCACCCGTGAGTATTTTTCTACCTCCCCAACGTCTCCTATGGCACCTGGGGAGCTAACTTGCTGGATTAGTGTGTTTGCTGATCATAACCAGAGTAGGACTCTACGTCTTTCCCACTGTTCCCTCAGGACCGTCTCGGTACTAACATGGGAGGTGGAGGCAATCTGAAAAACAGGGACCTGCAAACCCGGGCTCCCCCCCGCCCCCCCACCACCGAAAGCCTGTCCACCTCATCCCACAGGGACCCTGAGTAGTTCTGTGAGAAGCCAGGTGGGCGTGGCCGGCCTGGGAGCTCCAGACCCCCACAGTGCGAGGACGGTGAAGACAGGAGGACAGACCACTGAGTAGGGATGACCCCCATCCAGGGCCGAGGGCCACGTCCTTGGAGAAACCCAAAAAGAGCAAACGTTTTCCAGGAGAAAGAACACACATCCTCCTACCATCCCATCATCATTCAAAAGCTGAGAGCAAGACTGATTTTTCCAATTTATTTTAGAATTATCAACCGAACTGATTAAAGCAGCTATCAACTTGGGTTGTTCTTTATGTGCCGTCCTCGTTTCACATTTCCAATGTTTTTTCGCGCGCAGGCTGCATAAATTATTGAAACATTATTTTATTTATCCATCCCCCTGTGACAGAAATAGGTTTTCTGAAAGCAGATCTTTCCCTAATCAGTTTTGTTTTTCTTGGTTTTGCTTCCAAATAGTTCCATGAATTTCAGGCTGACAGATGTGTAGCACTGGTTTACTTCTTTAGTGTGAAACAAGCCATGGCGGGAGGAGAAAGAGAAAAGGGTCTGAATGTCAGAGTCCTTGGACATAGACAACCGGTGCCTGGGGGACCAGAGACTTCCCGAGTGGGTCCAGAGAGCGGGCAAGAGGAAGATGGCACCGTGAGGTGATGGCCTGGTGATGACGGCCTCAGCTTCCTCAGGGTTCAGGGCATGCGGGTTACAGACCTCCCCTTCCCAGTGGTGGGCCATGCCCAGTGGGAGGCACCAAAGGTACCAGGTCCCACGGTGACCAAACAGTGAAACTGGCCCGGCGTCCACCCGCATGTCACTGACAGCTTGTCCCAGGAGTCATCTGAGAAGGGCCACTGTGCCTGCAAGACATGTTTAAAGTGTGGGTCTGTTGCATCTTGGCAGGAACATGCCTCCCGTCTAAAGTATCTGGGAGACAAGGAGTGACATGTGCTGCCAAGAGAGGAAATGTGCCCATGTAAAGCTCAGATATGCCAGAGAACACCTAGGAGGGCTCTCCCTGCTTTGCAAGACATTAGCCCTATTCACAGGGTTGAGCCCAGGTCACAGGGTTTCGTCCAACTGGCCTTAAGAATTGGGGGCTGTGGGCTCAGCTCTCTGAGGGAGTCCCAGAGAATCATGCAGGACTGCATCCGGGGTCCTGTGTGGCCCCCAGTGCATGACCAGGGGAGTCGCTCTGGGTGTCCACACCACTCCTAACAGAGCCCCTTGCCTACAAGCACCACCACTGGTCAAGCCCTCCTCCAACAACAGTTCTTCAACCATAAGACACACTCCCATTCCAGGAGCCATAGAGTGGGGGGGCCGGGGGGACAGGGATGTTCACGCCACAATCAAGGTCGTGTGGCGTCTTCACACATGCTGTTCCTTCTTCTTGGAATTCCTTTCCCTGGCTGGACCTCCCTGTCCACCACCACCACCACCACCACCACCACCAAACTCCTAATCATCATGGAGTTTAGAGGGGGACTCAGAAAAGATTTTCGGGCCTCCCTCGAGCAGCCTAAGACAGTCTTTCCCACAGGAACCCTGTAAGAAAGGATCAAGTTTCCTCCAAAGCAGAGCCTAGAACAAGGATCCCGACCCAGGTCACATGATTCACCAGGACAGAGAGCTCTTTGAGAAAGGTCCCTAAGGGAGGGAGGACTGCAGGGCAGGGAAGGGAGGGAGCCAACCAGGATGCGGCCTCAGGTCAAGTCTGGGCCCCCCTCCCTGCTCCACAGGTGGGGTGGAGGCTTCTGAAACAGAAACACACTCAGAGCATTGCCTGCACCTTGAAGCAAAGGAGCTGCCCTCTTACCTCCCGGGTCAGCCGGTCATCAGCTCTCTGCAGCCCCCATGTCAAGTGGGCATGCATAGGTCAAGGGCATTCTCCAGATGAGAGGGGCAGCTGAGAGCTGTGGGCAGCCCACCCTTATAGCTGCGGGTGGTCAGGGTTGTGGAAAGGCCATCTAGGCAGGGCACCAACAGCCTCCACGAAGACCTTCCCCTACAGGCGCCGGGCACCGTTGCAGTGGTGACAATCATTCAGGGAGCTCCCGCTGAAGTAACGTTCTACATTGATGGCTGTGTTCGTGATCCCATTAAACCCCTGGGCACCCTGAAACAGAAAGCAAACCCCCCCCCCTTGAATGGGAACATTGCTGAGGTGCAGAGATCTCATGGGACCTGCTGACAGGTACTCAGCTGGTCGACCATGGACCAAGTTCACAGCAAATGTCCATTTGAACCCCGGTTTATCAGACGTCAGAGTCTGTGTTCTATTAACTATGTTTCTGGCTTCATTCCATTAGGGCAATTACCACACCACATTATGTTTCTTTGCATATCCCTCTCTCCCCTGAACTGTGGTCCCACTATGAATAAAGACTGCCTTCCTTTCTCCCTACTTCCTCCTTTCTTTCACTCTTTGTTAGGTTGGGCTATATGGCCACCATTTACTGAATGCACCCCGAGCCAGGCCCTTGCTGGGCCCTCGTGGTTAGCTGTATTATTTGTGCCATTTACCATTAAGAAGATGACTTACAGCCACTCGTTGCCCTCCGACATCCTGCCCTCACTGGCATCAGGCTCGGCAATATGACTGGCTTTAATCAATGGAAGTGAATGAAGGGATAAGTCCCTAGGGGGAAAGATACATGATACCAGTAAGGAGGACGACAGGAAGGTCAGACCTAATCCCAGGGTTGGGGTAGGTACCAGTGAGGCAAGATCTGAAGGCATCAGATGCAACTAAGTGGAAAAACAAAGGAAACCACTGTTTGTGCAAAGGCCCTGTGGTGGAAGGGAGCTTGATGTCATCAAAGCTTTAAAACAAGACCAATGGCTAGAGCACAGTTGGGTGGCTTAGGGAAATCATATGACTTCTCCAAGCTTCCTTCCTTGTTTATAAAATAATAGTGCAAGACCAAAAATTGACTTCTCCTGTTTTCAAGGTTCCCTTTTCCTTTCTCTGGTCCCAGAGCTGGGCAGAGAACACTCCCATGGGGAGACACCAGAGTCTTGGCTCACAGAATCTCATTCCGGACAGGGCTCACCTGAAACACGGTGCTGCTCTCATCCCCCAGCGACCACATCACACTGTATTCCCAAGCTCAGTCAATAACAAAATAAAAAATCTTCTTCAAACAAAAGAACACAGAAATCTCTTAATAAGAAGAAAATAGGCCTATTTATAATCAGACCAAGAAAACTGCACATGTAATGTGCTTTGTGCCTCAAAACTAATTTCTTTAAAATTTTTAATTTGGAGCACACAAAATAACTACTTTTAAAAATATGCAATTGCACGACTAATTCCATATTAATGAAACTCAACAGCTGTGGCTTTTCACATCTGATAGAGTTAAAATATTACCAAATTAAAACAAGGGATTAATTTGTTTTGACTTATTAATATTGGTTAGCTATTCAAGTTTATTTTCCCCCATTTTCTGATTTTTTGGTTTTTTTGGTCATTAACCAGCTCTGTCCTGTCCCTCAAAGACTTTAGAATTACAGTAATCACCTTCAGCGTCTTGCCATTCACGCAAGGTACCATTATTCCTAAGTAGGCACTCCGCTCCTTTTTAGCTGCCTAAAGTCAATAGTCATAAAACATCATCATTTTTTCCTTCTACTCAATTCCCAGCAACTCTGTCTCTAAATTCCTCTTGACTTAGAATAGCTGATGTCACAATGAAATCAGAGTCACTGCCAACACGAACATGACCTCCTCCATCACACGCACAACATTCCAGACCTTTCCTGAGTCTTTGTCTCCTTCCACCCACGGTTCTGGATGCCTCTGGATATTGTTACCACAACCGCAACCAACTGACACGTGAGGCACGTGGGCGAGTTTGACAGCCAACCAAGCCAGAGCACTCCCTGTGGTTCCTTCATGTGAAGCTCAGGGCTCAGTCCCAGGAGACGGGGGGACGGGGAACAGAACTCCTTGAGTCCTCCTGGACTCCAGCCCAGGACAGGATACCGTCAGGACACACGGGACTCTGAACTGATTGTCCCTGACTCACTCTTCACAATTAGGGGGGTAGCAAAGAGTCAGGGTTAGCACCCGTCATCCTGCCACCTTTCTGGCTCTCTGGTTCTCAGTTTCCCCAATTATAAAACCTGGAGAAGAGTGGTCTCTCCCCCATAGGACGCCCAGCCAGATGAGCCAACGAGCGTGCTGAGTGGCCAAAGGAGAGAACACATTTCAAGTACGAAGCACAATGTTTAGCCCCCCGTAAGCATGCTGCAAATATTTCCTGAATGGATACATAAATGTTTTCAAAGCATTCCTTGCTGGGAGTATCTTGTAGAGAAAATGTCGGGCTCCCATATCCAGGGAGCTCCCACGATCCACAGGCTGCTGAAAATGATCGGTCATTTTATCAGATTATCAGACCTCGAGTAGGGGCAGGAGAGCCATCAGGAAGGGCACAAATACATTTTGGGACTTGCCGCCAGGTGGCTAAAAACAGGCACTCTGAGGAGGCGAACCATAAGAGACTATGGACTCTGAAAAACAACCTGAGGGTTTTGAAGGGTCAGGGGTGGGAGGTTGGGGGAACAGGTGGTGGGTAATGGGGAGGGTACGTTTTGCATGGAGCACTGGGTGTTGTGCAAAAAGAATGAATACTGTTACGCTGAAAAAATAAATAAAATGGGAAAAAAAAATTTGGAAGGGGAGGCGAACCATAAGAGACTATGGACTCTGGAAAACAACCTGAGGGTTTTGAAGGGTCAGGGGTGGGAGGTTGGGGGAACAGGTGGTGGGTAATGGGGAGGGCACGTTTTGCATGGAGCACTGGGTGTTGTGCAAAAACAATGAATACTGTTACGTTGAAAAAATAAATAAAATGGAAAAAAAAAAAAACAGGCACTCTGGTAGCCTTCAGGAGAACGTCTCTCTACGGACTTCTGCAATGGCATGGAAACAGAAGTTATGCATATGAATGTCCTTTGCAAACTGTAAAGTGCGTTCCAAGGCTTAGCAGAGAATGCTTACACCATCTAAGCAGACGGACAAAATGATTGTTTCTTGTACCTTACAACTTTTCATTTCAAACTACGATTTCTTAGGGGCACAAAAATTCCCTCCGGATTTCCCTAACACGTCATGACAAAAAAATACTGAGTTCTTTGTCTAAAGTTTGCTTAAAATTTAGTTAGCTTAAAAGAAAAAAAATTTAGTTAGCTTTCCCGGCTTAAAAAAAAAAATCAAACCAGTTTTGTGGAAAATTCAGTGCTCAGATCTGTGGGGAATTCATAATTGGCATTTCCATAACCCAGCTGTCTGGCTGTTGAATGGAACCCTAGAATAAATAAACAAACTAACACATGAAAAAGCAAACACTCGAGTTCTGTGGTATTTACAAAAAGGAAAGACAATACAGAATAGAAATAAATTCTCTCATGAATGAGTTTACTTAAAATGGTTTGATTGAAAGCTTTCTAGTATTTTAAGGATTAAAAGTGACTTTTACTGACCCAAAGCAACAGCAAATTGGGAAAGACACAAAATCTTCCTGGTACCATTATTTTAGAAAAGTCCCTTTTTTTTTTCCCCTGTTGTGATTTAGGAAATATTCTGTGACTAAGAATTTTCCAGACTTCTTTCTTTTTTTTTTTTTCTTTTTCTGGACATTCTAAAATGGGCTGCCTTAGACTTGGAGTGAAAAGGGCATTTTATAAGAACAATTAGCAAGAAACAAAAGTGGGGTTCAATTTGCCATTTTATTCTGCATCACTGGAAAAAAGAGACAAAAGGGGGTCATGAAGGTCTGTGGCAGAGAATGCTAATAAATATTCAAAATCTGTTTTTTTCTTTCCTTCTCACTAACAAAACCCCTATACTTTGGCAGGTGGCAAATTGCCAACTTATATTTAAAAAAAAAAAAAGGCACATTTTTCCATTTCTCTTACAATGATGTGGCCCGTGACATGTAGATGGAAAGTCTGGAGTGAGGTTTTCTGGCAAATTTTTTTAAAGGAAGCTAAGCTGGGAAGTATGTCCTTTAAACCTTTCCCCTGGTGACATAAACCTAATAGCTGGAGATTCAGCAGCCATCTTGGCATCACGAGGAAAAGACAAAAAAAAAATTGTGAACACCTTGATTCTGAAATCCTTAGGATACTAAGCCCATGCCAACAGTGTCTTTTTCTAAATTTTTTAATTAAAATGAGAAAGATCTTATTTGTTCAAACCACCATGGTCCTGCTTCTATTTTGCAATTCCTAATTGACGCAAGATCCCTCACTTCCAGTTTGCCTTTTCAGTGGGAGATGGTGGATTTCCAACTAAAATTAATCCAGAAAACCACAAAGCAAAGATCATTAAGTATTTAATTTTGGATTTTAGTAAGTGTGCTCCTTCTGAGTCTCAGATTCACTTAATTCTAACCAAACACTCCAAAAGGGGGTTCAAAGTGTATAAAGATTTCAGGCAGAACACGAACATTTGCTCTGAAATGTTTAACATGAGCAGTTAGAGTTTGTAAAATGATCATCTCTGTGCCCACCTTCCAGTGTAAGACAGAACACACCCGTGCAGCCAAAGCCCCTCTGTAGATCTCCCAGGCATTTCCTCTTTCCCCCAACCCAAAACACCTACTTTGCTAAACTGAGTGTTCCTCATTCCTTGATGCTTTGTACTCTCCAGGCAACAAATAATATGTCAGGTGAATTAAAAAAATAAAAGTCTCTAGCTCCAACTTCCTACGTTCACATTCCAGCTCTGATATTTGCAAGCTGGGTGACCTTGAGCAAGCTACCTAACCTCTCTGTGGTTCCGTTACCTCATTAGAAAATGAGAATAATCATGCTTACCTCATAGGCTTATGATGAGAATAAATGACCAGATAAATGTAAAATCTGCCATCTGTTAGGTCTATATACTTATTTTCTTGTTATTTTCAGGAGGATGCATATAGTTTTTTATAGTTTTTTATGCCTCTTTTATATAGGTTCCCCACCAGATTTTTCATGATAAACTATCATCTAATACAAAGACTACTGCATTGTAATAAGCCAAATGCAGTCTATAATTTTAATATTTGGTATTACACATGATTAAAAAAATGTTTTTCACAAACAGAATTTGGCTCATCCGCCCCAGTTCCAGGGCTGCCTCGCTGAGTAGCACCAGCATCCACTCGGGAACCGAAGTAGTAAAGCAGGTGCGATCAGGGTCATCTGACTCTCCCCGGGACACCTGCCTCCCGTGCATCCCTGCTCCGCATCCGCTGCTGACCCCTGCCCTCAGCCACTTGCCTGGCCCACCTCCTGCCTTGTTTCCAGATCACAGTTCCAAATTCACCCTCCACAAAGCAGCCAGAGTGCTCCTGCAAGGCAGAAAGAATAAAGCCATCAGCCCCCAGGTACGGACCCCTGGCAGTTCCATGTGGCCCAGCAGGACTGTCCACACTCCACCCATCCATTTTCTGTGGCCATAATAGACCTGGGGTGCTCTCTCCTCCAGTCCTATCCCAGGTCACTCCCCTTCCCACCACCCTGCATGCCCTTCTCCTGCCTGACTCCCCCTCTCTGGGAGCGGGGCCTCAGCTTGCATGTTACTCCCTCCCTCTTGGAGGACATAACTTGCCCCCAAGCCCAGGCAGGGCCGTGAGCACCCACAGCACTGGACATCCTTGTTCAAGCCACACACCCCTCTGGGATTGCCCCCTGACTACCCCACTTGCCTTCTAGACTCCAGTCCCTGAGGGCAAGAGGGAGTGGGTGCTGTTCCCACTGCACGTCCCACACCAGGAATAGGGGAACAAGTGAATACTTGTGTTCTGTCATCATCTACACTGATTCCCATGGGTTTTTATTTTTTCATTGCTTGTTAGGGTCCACCTTTCTTCTGATCCCATAGCCCAAGATACTTGCTCTCCCAGAGAGTGATAAGGACAAACATTTCAAAGGTAAATGAACTCCACTGTTGATGAAGGAAGGGGAAATTAGCACTCTGAGAAAGTGTTAATGAAACTCCAAGTGCAGCATTTGAGGGGAAGAATATTGAGTCATATCCCTGCATTGTCAATTTAAAAATATTTGGACCCCCAAATTCTCCTTCTTGGACAATATCCTGCAGAAATATTAAGTATGAGTCCTTGGGAACATTTATAAGGAGGTGCACATAAGCATGATTGATAATAAGAAGTCTAGGACCCACCTAATACCCTGTAATACAGAAATAATTGAAGGAACAGAGAGATATTCATGCTATGAAGTATCATGCAGTGGATGATACAGGGGCAAACTTCCTGTTATAGAAAGACTCTTCAAATACTTTATTACATGAGAACATTCAGAATGTGTTATGTATAATGGGTTAAAATTTACGTAAAGAAAAAAGGAGATACAATCATGTAAATGAATAGAGACAGGTCTAAAGGAGGCATTATAAGCAGGGATTGCCTCCCAGCTCGTACAAGCTTAAAGGGGAACTGGAGGGACTAAACAGGGATTTTCATTTTCTTAGTAGATTTTCTATTCTGTTTAAACCCTACTTTGGCATGTACTTGGATATTACCTGCTATGTTATGACCCACTGTCATGGAACTCTAAAGCTAATGGTCACAGATTCAACAAATGAAGCAGGATGAAAAGGACCAGGGTTCTTTTTTTTTCCCCATGCCGTTCCTCACTTCTAAAGACACCAATGGAAACAATCCTATGAGGTGAGAAGGACTGGTTTTTATCATTATCATTTAAAACCAGAGGGAGCAAAATTAAGCTCCAAGAAGATAAATGACCACACATGACCCCTAATAGGCCCTAGAGCCACATCTTCATTCAGCAAAGAGTTAGTGAGTGCTTAACACATTTGTTAAATTCTCTGAGACCCAGTTTTCTCATTTTTAAGAGGGAAAAACTAATCCATGTGGTTCAGAAGATGAAATGAAAACGAACAGGAAAATCTCTCAGCACAACACTTGGCACAGAAAATACTCGTAACTGTCCCAAACTGAGAGCACCAGCCTTTTCTCTTAGCTTATTTCCCTTTATCTTTAGCACTCTGTAATTGCACTATGCCATGTCCACATGGGGTTTTTTGTACATTGCTTCAGACTTTCCAGGCTCCCTCTCCATGGCTCCATACCTCCTTCATGTTATCTGTTTGTATCACTCTCTGCCACAGTCAGGGAGCTTGGGGGACAATACTCACTTGTGGTTTCCAACTCACTAATTCTCTCTCCAGCTGTCTCCAATCTCTTATCTATTCCATTCGACTTTTTTAAAATGTAACTCTTTTATTTTCAATGTTTCCTGGAAGTTATTTCTTGTCTTTAACAAATTTTCTTTAGTTTACAGATGATATTCTGACCTTAATCTAATTGAGAATTAGAACATACATGTTCTAATTCTTTTCAGAATTATCAATAGCAGTTTCACCAATGTAGTATTTAAACATGAGTGATTCAGAGCCAGAGTATCTGGGTCAATTCCAGCTCTGTCATGTACTAGTTATATAATCTTGGGTTAAGCTGAGTATACCTCTATTTCTCTTTGCTTTAAAATTATGATAATTATCATGAACACTTATTAGAGTTTTTAGGTACCTTAAAAGAGTTGATACTGTAAATCATCTGGAACAGTGCCTAGCATATACTCAGTCTTCAATACATGTTCACTACGGCCATGATTTCTCTTTCTTTCAGTTTGCATTCCTCCATGTGACTGATACACTGACAATCTCCTGTTGTATTCAATTTCTTCATGTGCTTTTAACTTTTGGCTTAAGAGTTCAAGATGCATAGAAGTTCTTCCACGAGGCCCTCTCTGTCAATTGGTTTCATGGATGTTTCAACTGAAACCACCCCCGCAACTGTCCAACCCTAAAACAGGTCTTACATCAAGAATCTGGGTCCTTCAAATTCTAGATGCTGTTGCTAAAGCCCCACCACAAACAGAACTCTAGAAAGGACTGCTGGGCCCAGCTATTTTGGTTCCAAGTGCTCAGCTCCTGTCACACCTCTACAACTGCCTCTTTCATAGGCATCCCAAGAATGCAAACCAGCATCAGCTGGTGGGGGGTCGAGGAAGGTAATGAGTGGGAAGTAACAAGTGAAATGGTCACCAGTGGTCCTCCAAGGTATGATTCTTGTCTTCATCATTTCTAGATTTCTAGCATCCAACACAATGCACTCAATAAATGTCTGTTGTATAATCACTAAATGAATAAATAAGTGAAAGAAAATCTGGTGATGAGGCTTGAGGGTCCCTGGTACATTATCATCTATTATTGGAGAGCTAAGGTATTGGGACCAACAGATTAAATTAATGTGAAATTGCCACTCTCAGCCCTCTAGCTCCCTCCCAAGTACTAAAATTGACATTTGAGGACGACTGTAGATTCCCTGACCAAGCTAGGTGTGTGGGTGGGAACACCATCTGGTCATAGAATCTCAGAGTTGGGAGGAAGCATAGTTGCCAAAAGATGAAGCACGGTCATTCATTCAATACTGTCAGCTCCCCAGATCCCAGGGGAGTCTGCCACTGTATGGGCTCAGATCTGCAAGGCAGTGGCTACTGTGAGTCCAATTACCGTAGCCTCACTGGGTCACCAACTTTCTGCACAAGAAGGTGGCCCCAAAAAACATTGTTTTTGTGCTTGCTGGCCAAAGATCCCAGTCACAGTCATTAACTCAATATTTTACCAAAAGTGGGGGACATATCTTTCTGGGGTAGCATGAGATGATTTTAGGTGGTTTCTAGACACAGCATATCGACATTAACTCATGTGCTGGTTTTCTATGATCCTTTTTAATTATCTCCAGCAGAAAGTCTCTATTAAGTGCTGGCATGACTTTAACACCCTTCTAGTGTCTGCAAGTCTTCCTACTTAACAAAAAGCAGGCTTGTAACTTAACCCCTAGAGCAAAGAAAAGTACGTAACTTCGTGTTTTCATTGTGCATTTTATAATGACCCTCAATTTATGGCATGGGTTCCTGCTTTTTCATGTCTGATCATGATATCAAAGTTCCCTGTTAAGTAAATATCCTGGTGTGTAGAACTAAAGAATAATATTGATTGGATAAAAGTACAGGAGGCACTTGGCTGTGGTAAAGACCAATGGTGTTAGTACAGGGATGAGTGACTGAAAGCCTAGAAACCAAGTTAATTTCACAGGCCGTGCTGAAGGTAAGGCAGGTGGGGAAGAGGGAAAGGAACCAGCATTTATGGAGCCTACTATGCACCTAGGAATTGGGTTAGACATTTTTTTATACCTTGTTTACTCAGCTGATACAGGTAGGGGATTTACAGAAGCATTATAGCAGAGTGGTTTAAAGTGCAGACTCAAAACCACTTACCAGTTGTGGGATTTGGAATAAGGGACCAAACTTCTCTGGGCCTTAGCTTATAGTTATCATATTTAGCAAATAAAAATACAGGATGCCTGATTATATTTAAACTTCAGATAAATGGTTTTAAAAATGGTATAAGTATGCATATATATACACATGTATATATATGCAAGTGGGGAAGAGAATATATATATATATATATATATATATATATATAGCATATATTACATAATGCCCCAATATTTGGGACACACATACACTAAAGAAAGGTGTTATTTATCCAAGATCCAGATTTAACTAGGCAACTTAAATTCAGTCTGGTAGCCAGCCCTTCTTCTACTTCCTCCTCCACAATATGGGCTAATAATAGTCTCTACCCAATCAGTAACTTAATACATGTGAAGTATTCAGAACAGTGCCTGAAATATGGTGAATGCTTGATAACTGTGTTGTTACCTGTTTAATCCTTTGGAGAGATGGTGATTGAAGTTCTGCCCCTGAGGGGCACCTGGGTGGCTCAGGCAGTTAAACAGCTGACTTTTGATTCTGGCTCAGGTCGTGATCTCAGGATCACGAGATCAAGCCCTGTGTCAGGCTTCAGGCTTGGCAGGGAGGCTGCTTGGGATTCTCTCTCTCTCTCTCCTTCTGCCCCACCTGTTCCTGTGTGCGCGCTCTCTCTCTCTCTCTCTCAATCTTGCAGGGAAACCTGGGACTCCATGGCACACAGGGTGGGAAACGACTCATCACAACCATCCTCTATTTTGAGTAAAACCAGGAAGCTCCCTGAGGTCAGAGACCAGGCCTGTTCTCACCCAAAAAGGCAAGGAAGCTGGGGCGCCTGGGTGTCTCAGTGGGTTAAAGCCTCTGCCTTCAGCTTGGGTCATGGTCCCAGGGTCCTGGGATCGAGTTGTAAGGGCTCTCTGCTCAGCAGGGAGCCTGCTTCCCCCTCTCTCTCTGCTTGCCTCTCTGCCTACTTCTGATCTCTCTGTGTCAAATAAATAAATAAAATCATTTTTTAAAAAAGGCAAGGAAGCTGCACACAGTTAAAACTCTGTTAATATTGATTAAGCATTAAAATATCACCTTGCAGATTAAAAAAAAAAAAAGACAATCAAAATAGATCAAGATTGTGTAGCAAGTGTCTGCCCTGACGCTTGAATTTGCCCACAAGTATGTATTGAGGACTGTGTTTGGGTCTTAATGAGCTCCTAGCCTGGCCACAAAGGTAAGTGCTGGAAACGTCTAGAAAATGAGAGCGGGCAGCATGAAGAGGTACTCGATTCATGTTCTCTTTCTGGAGCCTTTAAGAATGGGGCTGTCTGGTTCAGGGCAAATCCCAGTCCGTTTCCGTGAGGCTGCGTCCTAATTCCTCCTGTTCCCACTGTCCTTTTGAATTCTCTGGACTGACTTTTGCAACGAATTTATGTCAGTGCTTAAGTAAGAGCCGGCTCTTGTTTTTTGACACCTACTGTGAAATTAGGTGCACAAGGCCCAGGTGATGGAGAAAAGTGTAAGCCAGTGCATGACCCCGAAGCCGTCTGGCCAAAAAGATAAATTCTATGAACCTCCAGAACACAAGAAACAAGCATACCATTGAAAGGCAGAAGCCGGGAGGAAAACAGGACCCGTAGGGAGAAATGATAAGAAGGCATATTTGAGAGTGATTTCTTACAAGCAGAACTAGCTCAAGACAGAGTGGATTGCACAGGGAAGCAATGAGTCCCCCATCACTGGAGGTATGCAAGGGAAGTCTGGACATTCCTTCATGGGAATGCTGTTCAAAGAAACTCAGCAGAATCTGGATGAGTAGGTCTTTGTGGGTCGTGCTAATGAAGAGGCTCCATGGGTCTGCCCCTGGTATTAGGCATATCGGGTCTGGGAGATGATGGGACTGAACTCCATCCCCCAATGTTGCCCAAGGATCAGCCCTGCAGGTGAGATGTGATGAAGTGCTTGGCAGGGAGTGGAAGGGTCCTCATCGCCGTCTGTGCTTGAGTTCTTGCGAGTGGCACTTCCTGTACCTGCTGTGGAAGGGGGGGGGGGGGCACAGGAGATGTCCCTGCAGGCAGAAAGTCGTAGGTCTCTCCTCCCCATGCTCCAGCTACCCGGCCCTGTGCTAAGGGGCTGCCAGCCAAGCCAAGCTGTGCGCAAACCCCGCCACTCACAGGGACTGTTTTATACTGGAATTGCAACAAGACGATACAAAGCTTTTAAGTCTTATTTTTTGACACCATTAGAAGATACTATCTGCCTTACGCCGAAACCATCTGGAAAGGCAGGAAGGCACACGGCCGGCTGCCTGGATGCTCTGCTCAGATCCGCAGTCCTGGTGTGGAAAATAAAATGCTGTAGCCTTCACCGTCGCAACTGTCCGTTCCCCGGAGCCGAGCCTCTCTCCAGTGCCACAGCCGGACCCCAGCCCAGCACGTGTCTGCAGCGCCTCTCGGGCCTTCTGGCAAACTCAGCTGGGAGACGGGCGCTGCCTGAGCACGCTTTATCAGGGTTGTTATTTTGGTTTGGTTTGGTTTGTTTGATTTTTCAAATAAGAGGCTTGAATAGTTTGGGTCCTTCAGTCGTCCATAGGAGAGACGGGACCCGCTGGAACACACCTCCATCGTCTCTCCCTTTGGACAGCGCTATGGTGCCAACACTCTGTTCCCCACCATCTCCGGCCACCACACACATCGCTGCCACCGACTAGAATAGAAACCTGCCAGGCAGACACAGATGCCCTGGAGGGCCACACACACTGACACCTGGCCAACCACAGGCCTGAATTCCATCTCAAGAAGCCCCTGTCCTGAGTCCCCTTTGATGCACAGAAAGTCGCCACCATCCAGAAAGACAGCAAATGCAAGCATTGGTGTGTTTTTGTTGTTTCTTTTTAAGAGAAAAAAATACATACTCCTTGTTTGTGAACGGCCAAGGAAATGAGACAAAATACCTGGAAAATATATATTTACAAAAAAAAAAAAAAAAACAGATCCTGGTGATTCTTTTTAATTGGGTTGGAAGGGGTTACTTCATTATGCAGCAAATTAGAAAATTCATAATTTATCATTGCACCCAGTCGAAATGCCACCCAACTGAGTCGCACCCCTGTGAAAACCATCACATAGTAGCAAACTGTCAAGCCTGCTGCAGCCGACGGGCAAAATTAATATGCAAATGTATGCAAGAAATTAAAAAGCAGAATTACCCAGGCAAATGAGGTAGCTATACTTGAATTGTTAGAATTATGAATAATTACTGCGAATTTTCTGCTCCTAATATAACTTGTTTTTTGATAAACAAAGACTTAATTATCGAGATGCGCTGGAGAATTTCCGTGGCGCTCATTAATCTTGCAAAAAAAACAAGTCCCTGGTGCCCAAGCCGTAATGAAGAGCGCGTGCCCTGAATCTTCAGAAAGATCACAGGCACCAGGGTGCCAGGGCTGGAGAAAAAAAATGACAGTGCCCATGTCCCCTCCTGTACCCTGGAGTGTTATAACGTCTTCCACTAACTATCAAAGGGACTTATTTATGCCAGCAGCTGAGCTATAAGTCCAATTTACGATGCCTTCAGCAGTGGCGAAATGATCCGTTGATGTGCGGTGGAAATGCCATCTCGCAGTGGCGTGCGCTGGTCCCAGTGATACCAACATGATGAGGACCCTGCGCTCGCCGCTAATGGATGCCGCGTGACAGACCGTAATCCACAAGAGGGACCATCTTTTAGGACCGGTCTCGATGGTTCGCCATTAATCTTGGTTGTGCAGTTCACTGGTGTCCATGGGAACAAGGGCATTATCATAAACACGGGTTTTAAATTTTCGCATCAAGAGTGGGAACTCCGAGGAGGCAGACCCGGGCCCCCGCGCCCCGGGCAGGGGCCCGCGCAACCTTCACGTCCTCCAGGGGGACCCCGGCCCATGGCCGCTGCGTGGACCTGGGAGCGGTCCTCTCTCCGGTTCGGGAGCGGGAGGCGGAGGAAGGGTCCCGGGGAGACCGGGGGCTGTTTCCCCAGCCCGGAGAAGCCGCCCGCCCGGTGGGAGCCGAGCTCATTTACCAGAAGCAGGCAGAGGGGCGATCACCCCAGGCCCTCCCAGCGCACAGCCCAGGGGCCTGCTGAGCGCCTATGATTACTTAAAACCTGGCATCTAAGAGGGAATGACTGAGTTCCCGTCATCATTAGGCCGATTAGCGCCATGATAAACCCTCACAGATCATAAGGCAAAATTACAAAACATCACTTCTGGAGCTCTGAGGCAGCCAAAGGAGCTCCCCGCAGCCTGCATTTTTCAAACACCTCCTTTCTGAATTCAAGTCCCCAAATACCCTGATGTCTTGACAGCACCATTTCACTGTGCAGGCAAATTGTCACCTTTTACACCAGGGCATCTGTCATGTTCCCACTCAAGGCCGGCTCTCCCTCCCCGGCGCCGGCGCGGGCGGCCCCTCCGGTCCCCCGATGCGCCGCGCGCCCCCCGGGAAGCCCAGCACCCTGCCCAGGACCGGGCTCGTAGATCTCCCGCACGCCGCTCACACGAGGAGCAAAAACCTTCTGCACGTCGGAGAGAAATGATGGATCCCCAGCATCATTCCATCCCACATTTTATTTTCCTGCAGAACTCAGAGCAGCTTGTCTTGCGCGCTCTCACCTTTGCTGAGATTTATTCTCACCGCGGGCCTGCCATCGGATGGTGAGGGGAGAACACATCCGGGCTCTACGGGAAATAAAACGGGGCTCCACCTGCGTCTTCAGCAGCTCCCCCGGAAGGCCGGGCGGGAGGCGGGCACCCGCTGCCCCGGCCCTTCCCGCAGGACGTGTCACCAACAAGTGAAACTGAGCAGCCCACAGTGGCTCAGCGCCAGAAGGACATGCAGGCTGGGAGCCACTAGAGGTGGACCCGAGCTTCCCTGAAACCCTGCCTCCTACAGAGCTGTCTGGCCTTGGGCAAAGCACATTCCGTCTCTGAGCTCAGTATCCTCAACCACAACATGGGGAGTCGCAGGAACAATTTAAGGCCACATTGCCGGGCCATGCGCGTGATCGGTCATTGGTATTTTTATCGCCGAGCTACCACAAGGATTCAGGCTTAGGGCTTCGGTCCCGGAATCACCCACCAGCTCTGTGCAAACCAGGACGGGTGGTCGGTCAGTCTCCCCACGCAGAGACCCTAGCACCCCCCAGCAGCACCTACCTGCTCCTCTGCCACGTAAGTGCTGGTAATACCCCCGTCTGCCTGGTGGCCCTTAGCATGCTCTTTCCAGCGGTCGAGTAATGATCTCAGCCAGTTAAAACTATTTTTAATTGTGCTGAAATTCATATAAGTTTGCCCTCTTGGCCATTTCTAAGGGCACCGTTCAGTGGCACCAAGGACGGCCGCACTGCTGGGCGACCACCACCATCGCTCGTCCCCTGAGCCTTTTCTTCTTGCACAAGTGGAATTGAAGTCTCCGTGAAACGCTAGCTCCGCTGCCCTCCCCCCGGCTTCCGGCGACCACCATTCCCTTTCCGTCTCTGTGAATCCGGTGACCGTACCAACCTCACGCAAGTGGAATCATGCGGTGTTTGTCCGTGGGCAACCGGCTTCTTTCCCTCAGCCTCACGTCCTCGAGGTTCCTCCGTGCTGTAGCAGGTGTCGGAAGATCCTTCCTTCTCAAGCCTGAGGAACATTCGGTTGTCGGGATGGACCACGGACGGTTTGCCTCGGCCGTTGACTCCGGGAATAGTTCTGCTCTCCGCGTGGCTGTGCACACGTTGGCTGGAGTCCCTGCCTCCCGCACAGATACCCAGAAGTGGAATTGCTGGGTCACATGGTAATCCTATGTTTAATTTCTTGAGGACCCGCCGTAACATCGTCCATGGTGGCTGCGCTGTGTGACACACACACCCCTCAAAGGGACACGCGAGGGCTCCGACTCTCCGCAGGCTCACCACCACGTTTTCTGTTCTGCTGATGATAGCCACGCTAATGGGGGTGAACTGGAACCCTTGCTGGTGGTGCTCAGGCAGCTCTCCTGGCATGACTGGTGGGTTTCCATCCTCTGGTTGGCTCCTGGTTGACACACGCTTCCTAGGGGAGGCGGAATTGGACCGAGACCTTGGGGGGCTGAGGCCTGTGGAGGGGTGCTGGGATGGAGGGCAGCTGGGCAGGGGCCATAGATGAAGCAGGACAGAGGCTGCCGCAGGGAGGGGCAGGGACCTTGCAGGGGCGAGTGTGGCGAGGCTGGATTCTCTCCTCCCAGGAGCCTGACCCTGTCGTTGGAGCACCCGTCCTCCCCCTGCAAACCCACTGTGTGCTCCCAGACTGGCGCCCCTCTAGGTACTCAAGGAGTACACTTAGGGGATCCTCAGATGAAGCCAGCTGCCCACGGAGCAGATGAGCAAACTGACACCTGCCAGGGGAGGGGAGGGGCAGGGACTCAACCCAAACACACCGTGAGAACTCGGCCCTCCTGGCTCCCCCGTCTCACCTCACTGGGCTCAGAGCCTCTTCCCCGTGGCACCCTCAGGACAGAAAGACACCCCCCCACACACACGCCTCCCCAGGCCCAAGCACAGTGATAATAAGGCTAACCAGCTTCCAGTGAGCCTGCCCGCACCGCCCCAGGTCCTCAGCCCTGCTCCCACTTTCTGGAAGCGCGAGTGCAAACGAGTGCCCAAGCTCCGGGGAAGCAGGGCAGGATTCTAGCCCAGGGGGACTGATGCCAAAGCTCATGTGCTCTCTGCCCCCAAATGGGGACTTACCCCAAGAAGGACCTGGCTCAAAGAAGAAGTCGGAGGAGAGCCGAGGGGCGCTGAGAGGGGTTGCTGAGAACTTTCCAGCCACAGTTGGTGCGGGTGAGTTGACTTTGTGCTCAGGGGCGACTGTGGAAGGCAGGGGCGGTAACGGGGAGAGACAGGGAGTGCCCAGAGCTGGCACAGCAGGGCTGTCGGAAGTCCTGAACAAGACGAGGGCTTTCGATATTATTTTTTCTGCCTGTGTGTCTTATTCATTTAGGAATGTGTTTCTCCTGGGGCACCTGGGTGTCTCGGTGAGTTAAGTCTCTGCCTTCAGCTCAGGTCATGATCCCAGGGTCCTGGGATCGAGCCCCGGGTCGGGCTCTCTGCTCAGCGGGGAGTCTGCTGCCCCCCGCACCCCCCACTGCCTGCCTCTCTGCCTACTTGTGATCTCTGTCTGTCAAATAAATAAATAAAATCTTTAAGAAAAAAAAAAGGAATGTGTTTCTCCTAAGTTCTTGGTGGGGAGGGTGGCAGGGAGCATGCCATGGATCAGTGGCTTCCCGCCCTCTCCCTGCACAGGGCCACACACCTGCCTCCCTGGGGGGTGGGCCTGGGGGTCCAAGGTTCCCCCCCAACCATCCAACGGCGGTCGTGCCAGCTCAGCCCACCTGCCCCCTGCTCCATGTTCCAGCTGGTGAGCACGACGAGATCGCAGTCATCAGAGGCCACCAGGCCCATGGTGCACAGCTCCCCTCTCTGCCCTTCAGCCTCTCTGGCTTTCTAGATGAGGGTCTGCGTGAGCATCCACTGAAAAACCCTTGGCTCAGAAAAATACCCTTCCTTCCTTCCTTCCTTCCTGTGGGCTTTGTTGGCCCATGAAGCCCGTTGTGGAAATAGCACCTCTGGGCTCAACTCCAGGCTTCCTAGGAATGGGATGGTTAGGGAGAGGGATTGCGGGGGTGAGGCCCTTGCTCAGGACGGAACCCCTGCCCCCCCATGTCACACACTTGCACTGGTTTGTGGAGTGCTCAAGAGAGTTCCGTCTGTGGCCCCGTGCTCGTGGGACAGGCAAGGAGACTGAGGCTCCGAGAGGCTAAGCCCTTGGGGCAGGGTCCCGGTCCCCAGAGCCCAGCACTGTCCTCCGGCTGAACGGTTGGCCATGTGCAAGCGTTTCGGCACCAGGCACGTGAGCGCAGGCTCTCATTCAAGCCCCGTCGCACCGTAGCCGTGGAGTCTAGCCCTGCCCCCGCTGCCTAGACAAGGAAACTGAGACACAGCTCGGGCACCTCCTGAGCCCCTCAGTGGGTCCGCGTCAGTGGCAGAGCGGGAACTGGCCACAGGCTTGCTGCCTCCAGGGCCCATGACCTCCCCATGGGCTGTGCTGCCTTCCCCATGGCTTGGCTTGGGTCTTGGAAGGGAAGAACCTTCCAGATTCCGTGCTCCTCAGAAAGGGCCTTTGAGAGGCCACAGAGTGCAGAGCCAGATGCCAGGCACTAAGGCCAGCTTCCCCTGGGAGTCTTGGCTCTGACCCATGTTAGCTGGGACGGTCTCAAGCCTGAACTCACTGCTCAGGAAAAGAAAATAAAGGGAGTGGGGAGGGAGAGGAACACATTTACTTTGAGATGTGTGCAGAGCACCTAGCACTGAGTTGGGCACACAAGTGAGGTCATCTACGGAATGAGCCTAGAACCTTTCTGGCAGAGAGAGGCCCTCTGACCTGCTGTTGTGATTATCGTCACTGGTGACCATGCCTCCCCCTCCCTTCTCCGCAGCCATCACAGAAACCTGACCCATCAGCAGGTGAGTGGGACTTGGCAGAAAGTGCTCCCGGGGCTCAGTCTCTGCTTCCTCACCCACCCCGCCCACGCACCAGGCGACAGTAACTGCTCTGGGCCCAGAGGGCTGTTGCAAGCCGTCAAGGAGCTCGCACACGGCGCAGAGTTAGACCAGGGGACTCTCAGCCTGTGAGACCCGGTGCTCTTACAGCTTCATTAGAAATGCAGCGTCCAGCCCAGCCTGTGCCCTTTCCCCAGGCACCAGGCTGGCACAGGGGATGCAGAGAAAAATCCAGACTCAAGTTCACAGTTCTGCATGGGCAGAGACTGACCCACATAGTTCTTAAATAAGTCTGACTGGTGAAGCCCAGTGAGGGACACAAGGAAGCCACAGTGCTTCCCGCTAGCCCAGGAGAGGTTGAACAGACTGGAGCAGACTTGAAAGAATGCGGACGAAATGGTAAGGAAAGGGCAGCCCGGGCAGGAGAAATGCTTATGCAGGGGCCTAGACACGGGATAGTCACAGGCCAGTGAGAGCACATGTGCCCCTGTGTAAACTCAGCCGTAGGTGCCCTGGTCCTGGGCACATGTGTCCTCAGCCCAAGGTGCATGGTTTGGTGAGTGGACATCGGCCTGGATGCCGTGTTCTCCCCACCCCTTGACTGGGAGCCCTTGCACAGTGAACAACCTGCCCAACCACATGGAGCACCCTTGGGTGTTCAAGAAAGTGAAGAATCATTTGATGCTGCTGGAATGTGATGTCCACAAGAGAGGGAAACAGTGAGGAATAAAGTTGGAAAGATCAGACGGGCTGGTCCCCAAGGAGGGATAGCAAACTAGGGTGAGCCGGGGGCTGTCTCCAGCCTGCCAGAGCAGCAGAGAAGGACTAGCACAGAAGCCGCCTCAGAGAGAGAGAGAGAGAGAGATGACATTGACTCCTTATGCCTGCCCTGGGCAGGAGGGGGAAGGAGCCATAGGAACACTAGCCAACAGGTGCTCTCCTTGTCTCAGAAGGACCACAAGCTAAGGAGCCCCATTCGTTGTGGTGGTGTGGCCAAGAGCGTTCTCCTCACGCGGGGCTCGTGTGGGGCACAGACAGGCTACAGTTACAAGAGCCCCAGGTTTCCCTTACCTTTTTTTTTTTAAGATTTTATTTATTTATTTGACAGACAGAGATCACAAGTAGGCAGAGAGGCAGGCAGAGAGAGAGGAGGAAGCAGGCTCCCTGCTGAGCAGAGAGCCTGATGTGGGGCTCGATCCCAGGACTCTGGGATCATGACCTGAGCTGAAGGCAGAGGTTTTAACCCACTGAGTCACCCAGGCGCCCAGGTTTCCCTTACTTTTAATTCCCTCCCACACAGACAAAGCAAAAGGAAAATGGGTGGGCGTTGGGGGAAAGGAGAGAAAATCCACCAGCTTTAGTGGAACGTACCTGCAGCAGCTCGCCAAGCCGGGCCTGCCTCTGCCTCGTGCAGACAGAGCCTTGGGCACAGACACTTGCCCCAAGGAGTTTGCGAGATGGGAGCAACTCTAAAAATGAATTTTTTTTTGGCACACCCTCAGCCACGGAGAGGAACTAGGAAGGGCAGGAGCGGGTGGGGAGAAGGCTCCCTTCCCTCCCAGAGCTCAACACACCGGTTCCCCCAGGTGGACCCATGGCCTTCCCAGCTGTGCTGTCCATGGTGGAATCCATGGACCACCGGCTGCTCCTGAGCGCCAGAAATCTGGCCTTCCCTGGTCCAGGTGTCAGTGTTAAACACTCACCAGATTCTGAAGACTTAGTATCCTTGGGGCGCCTGGGTGCCTCAGTCCTTAAGTGTCTGCCTTTGGGTCAGGTCATGATCCCAGGGTTCTGGGATCCAACCCCACAGTGGCTCCTTGCTCAGTGGGAAACCTGGTTGTTCCTCTCCCACTCCCCCTGCTTGTGTTCCCTCTCTGGCTCGCTCTCTCTCTCTCTCTCTCTCTTTCCCCATCAAATAAATAAAATATTTTTTAAAAAAAAAGACTTAGTACTCCCCCAAAAAAGAATGTAAAATATCTCTCTAATAATTTTATATTGATTCCATGTTGAAATGATAATATTCTGGACGACTGGGTTACAGAAAATATATAACTAGAGGTTGTTTCTCCTTATTTAATGTGGCTACTAGACAATGTAGTCACATAATCTGGCTCGCTGAGGTGTCTTGTGGGCAAGGCTCTACACCATCCACAGGCGACTGGCTCGGTACCCCTGACACTGGCTCCAGGGTCTGGGCTCCAGCCACAAACAGGGAGAAGGCTGTACACAGCCCCAGCGCCCTGCTGGACCCCCCTCCCTTCCTCTCCAGATTAAGAATTCCAACCTGAGGGGCACCTGGATGGTTCAGTGGGTTAGAACCTCTGCCTTCGGCTCAGGTCATGATCCCAGGGTCCTGGGATCGAGCCCAGCATCGGGCTCTCTGCTAGGCGGGGAGCCTGCTTCCCCCTCTCTCTGCCTGCCTCTCTGCCGGCTTGTGATCTCTGTCTGTCAAATAAATAAATTAAATCTTAAAAAAAAAAATTCCAACCTGAAATCACACTGGAGGGTCCTCAATATCTCATCACGTGAGATTTGCATTCTTCCAAGGGAATCTATTTTTTCTCTTTTAAATTTGATCAATAGACAATTTTCTAGAGCATTTTTAGGCTTGCCGAAAGTTTGAATGCAAAGTATAGTAGGTTTCCGGTTCCTGTGTATCCCCAGCCCCTCACACTCAGAGTCTCCCTGTTCGTGCATTGATGTTACAACCACTTGAGATGGATAAACAGATCTTGATACATTATTATTAATGGAAGTCCATAGTTTGCATTAGGGTCCACTCTTGGTGTTGTATATTCTTTGGGTTTGGACAAATGTATAATGATATATTTCCACAATTATAGTGTCACGCAGAATACTTTCCCCGCCCTGAAACTCCCCTGTGGTCCATCTACTCATCCCTCCCTCCCCCAGCCCCTGGCAACCACGGATCTTTTTACTGTCTCCATAATTCTGCCTTTTCCAGAATGTCATAGAGTTGGAATCCTACAATATGTTCCCTCCTCCAACTGGTCTCTCTGACTTAGCCATACACATTCAAAGCTTTTCCACATCTTTGTGTCTCGATGGCTCATTTTTTTTTGTAAGATTTTATTTATTTGCTT
The DNA here is from genome assembly GCF_922984935.1 of Meles meles. Classification (NCBI taxonomy): domain Eukaryota; kingdom Metazoa; phylum Chordata; class Mammalia; order Carnivora; family Mustelidae; genus Meles; species Meles meles. The sequence continues at coordinate 143,758,250 of NC_060071.1, read as the reverse complement.
GAGAGAATTTTGGAGAGACTGAGAGAGAGAACACAGAGGGAGAGGGAGAAGCAGACTCCCTGCCGAGCAAGGAGCCCCACGCGGGGCTCGATCCCAGGACTCTGAGACCATGACCTGAGCCGAAGGCAGACACTTCACCAACGGAGACCTCTGGACGCCCCTGCTCATTTCTTTACATCACTGCCTAGTATTCCCTTGTAGAGAGGACACACATTCTGTTTTTCCATCCACCTATTAAAGGAAACTTCCATTGCTTCTAGTTGTTGGGCATTTGTTTTAACGGATTTTTAAAAACTGGATTATACTGTTCTCACCTGCTCAGTAATTTAGCAGTTTGGGAAGTGGTGGGAGGCCGTAGGTGATCTACTACACCGACGGCAGGTGTGCAAATTCCTGCACCGTCCTCAGGAGTGCGACTCAGAGTGCTCCCCATGGGGGGAGGTGCAGAAGTTGGGGGCCCAAGGGGCTGGGGCCCAGGAACGCGTGCGAGCAGCTGCTCCCTCCAAACCAAACCGGAGGCACGTGGCTGGATGAACACCAGACTCAGAAGGTGCTGGGAGGGGGCAGAGAAGGGTCCTCGGTCAGCTGAACACCCGCCACGTGCCAGGAGACTGCCCACGGTCTCGTCCCCCCCCGTCCTACGGAGTCTAGATCTTCAACCTCGCTGCGCAGCTCAGGGAAGCCGTCTTGTCTGCCCGAGAGCATACTGCGTGTCAGGTGCCGGAGCCAATGTGGACACCAGGCCGCCCGACCCCAAGGCCAAGCATGTACGCTCCCAAAGCGACACATACCCTCACCCTGGGAACAGGCTCCTCTTGCCCCGCCGTTTTGGGATGTAGCATCTGTCTCAGTTTGGGATCTTGCCCGGAATTTCCACTGCGACATCTTGCCACAAAGATGATTTCCATCAGGGGGTGGTCTTGTCTGTTCCTGTGCCTAGGGCGGCACCTGCCACTTAGGAGGTGTTCACCAGGTATCCGTTGAACGAGTAAATGGGACGTGTTCATTCCATCTGAGAACTCACAGTTGACTGGGGCGTGTGGGAGAGAAGGACGAGGAGCACGGCGGGTTGGAAAGAGCCGTGATGGAGAGTCGACGCACTTGGGGCAGCAGGAACATTCAGGTGGGGCCCCCCATCCAACTTGCGCTGGGAGGGAGGGCTTCCTGGAGGAGGTGGTGCTTATGCTAAGTCTTGAGGAAGAGCAAGTATCAGAAGAGGTGAGGGGAGGAAACCCACAGCAGGAAGGCAGGGAACGGGATGAGTAGAGGGGAAGGGTAGAAGGGCCAGAGACGGAAGCCTGAGCTGACCATGAGCTCGTGAGCCACGGGAAGAGTGCTGGACTCTGTCCTTCAATGATGCCTCAAAAGCATGCAGTGTATGTGTGTCGGAAGGGACCTGCCCCCCAAACGGGAGGGAACCCCAGCCCCCCGGAGAGGGGTCAGAGTATAAAGGGCAGGTGGGAGTGTTCATAGAGAGGCCGCCTCCTGTCATGCTGGAGGGGTCCGGGCCAGCTGTATGACACCACCTCCAGCAGGGCCCTGGGGCACCTGCAAACGGGAGGCACGGGAGGGTTACAGAGTGGTTAGCAGATTAGTGCAGACACAGGGCCTGGCACATAGGAGATGCTTAATAAATACGGACCCTCGCTATTAATAAATATTAGTAGCTAATAAATATAGTAGCTATTATTGTACTTACCAAACCAGTACACGGGGTTTTTCTTTAAAAGGTTGAAGAACACTGCCGTAGGGAGCCACTACAAAGGGACCCTATTTGTGATTTGGAAAGATCACTCAGGCTGTCTCTTGCAAGACGGGTGCACAGAGCCGAGAGCGTCAGACCAGTGAGGAGACCATGTCAAGGGTCGGCAGCTACAGGCAAAGTGGCCACATGGACGCAGCGGGCAGGGGACCGAGAGCCCTGGGTGACCGAGCAGTCTCAGACGAGGAGTGGCAGTGAGGACTAGAGGACACGTCTGGAATGCCGGCCGAGAAAGCCAGGCCAGCACCCATTTTCAAGGGAAAGACGTAGCACAGGGCCAGGGGCCAGCTCTCTCCAGGAGAGTCCTGTGGAAGCTCTTGATCCAGCAACCTAGAGGGCGACTTTCCTAAGGCACTCACCGGGAAGACAGGGCAGGTGCCGCTCACCACTGGCTTTTAATTCCTCACGGGGACCTCTCAGAGTCAGTCACAACACCTCCCAGGACTGATGAAGCCGAGGGCATGTTTGAGGTTTCCCCAAAGCATTTGGGGTCCTTTTGATTCGGGCTGGGGAAAGTGGTCCCCTCCAGCGACACCCCCCCTTGGAACTGTCAGTTCCAGAGTGATTCTCGGGACAGAGAATCATACATCAGTCGGAGCGCAGTCCGGCTGATTTCTGGGTGTCCTTCATAAGGTCGGGGTCAGGGGATTTGCCCAGCCAGGTTGTCACCCCTCCCCCAGCACTGACATTTTTGTGGTTTCTGTCGCTCACATTCACAGTGGTAACTACTCCCTCCTTCCGCATTCCTGGAGCTCTCTGCACTCTGTTCCTCTGTTACCAGCTTGGGACTGCCTTCACGTCCCCTGTAATCGCACATCAGGGTCTGCAAATTAATAACTGTTCTTTCGCAATTACTCTCTCTTTTGGCACCGCCCCTGGCCTTGCTCAGTGGTGCGCATCCACTGTCCAAGGGACACGCCCAGGATTCAGTTCCAGGCTCAGAGTGGTACAACGCACACGAGACCCCGCTGGTGACAGCAGACAAGGTCCCTCAAGCCCCGTAGCTCGAGGCTCAGTAACAGATGAGAGCACAAAATATCATTGAGATAGAGTATTTACAAAACTACTTTAAAGGAATTGCGTGTCATTAATCACAAGTTCTTAAAGATCAGTCTTCTCTTATTTGTTCTAATCTAGCTAAATGGGCCTGGAAACACAGCCCATGGTTTGCTCGATAAATACAAGTTGAAAATCATAGTGTTCCCATCCAATTTCCAACTCATACATTGTGTTATGGATTTTTTTTTCTCTTCTGTGAGCATTTCTCCAGTCCACTAAATATTCCAGACATACAAGAGTCTTCATCTGATTCATTCTAATAACTTTTTCATCCATATGACTTCTGTGAATGCATGGGTATAGCAAATTAAATATTATTTATGACTTTAATTTGGGTCCTATTTGGATTTTTACATTCACGGGGCCAACTTGGCTATCATCATTATCATATTGTTTCAGACTACTCCTAAAATTAAAATCCACTCTCGTCTTTAAATGTTTTATTGCGCTTGTCGTCCTTGTTTTGTGCCATAGCGAACATGATTAATTCTGTTAGCCAAGTGCATATGGTCCGCCTAGCCACCATCCATTAGCTTCATCGTGGCTGCCTGCGAATGAGCACTTTATTATCCGTTTTCATCTTTTCAATTACCAGATGTGCTTCCCCATTCTCGGGGTTTCTGCACTGGCTAAGCCCAGACCCTCCCAGTGCCGGTGGGTCTGTGCGATCTGGCCTCATGCCCGTGCCTCTCACCTCTCACCCACCACTCCTCTCCCTGGCTTCTTCACCATTGCTGGGATGCTCGGAGCCCTCCCTGCCTCTGAGCATCCCCACATGTCCTTCCCTCTGCCTGCAGTGCTCTCCTCACATTCCCAGAGGATCCTCCTCTAAATTAAGCTGGATCTCCACCACCACCATGTCCCCCATTTTTCTGCATCACGAGTTGCACCCTTTCCCCTCCAGCGGGCATCTCTGTTTGTAATATTTGTAGACTAATTACTTGGGGATTGTCTTTGTCCCCAGTTGAAATGTCAGTCGCTTCAGGGAAGGGATTTTGTCTGCCCTGTTTGTTGCTGTGTCCCAGGGACCTAAGAAAACTTGGGGCCCACGGGGGGTGGGGAAGAGAGGGAAGGAAAGAGCTGGCAGCAAAACATCCAAGACCAGAAGATGCTGCTGGCTCACATCAAGCCCGGACATTCTTCAGGAATCTTCTGTCCCTGGCCACTCCCTTCCAGAATGGCAAGGGTCTCACCGGGCAGCGCGAAGCCAGGGACAACCATGCGCTCACTCTCTGATGAGTCTTGAACATGAAGAAATGTCTCAAAGGGATCGTGAGGGTCTTTGGGTTCCATGGCCCCCTCGGGAGATTTTTTTCTCACGGAAGAATTAAAATGACACTGTACCAAGAGTTGTCAATGCCAGAACGAACCGTGGTCTCTCCTTTCCATGAAAGGAGAGTGAAGTGGGTCGAGAAAGCCTAGAAGCACATGTACGCTTGGACCTTGGCCCCACAGACACTGTCCTCCCCTAGCAGGAGCCGAGGCTCCTTGGAAAACTGACTGCTCCCAGGGCTTGGGCAAGAGAATATTAGATGAGCCTGGAGTATCGTTATTGTGCCAAAAAGGAAGAAAGCACTCAAAGAAAGACAGAAAGATGTCAAAAAGACACAGGAAGCGGCTTGAAAGGGCTCCCACTGGCCAAATCTGTGATATTGGAGCAATGACACAAATTCTGATAGTAATGGGCTGAAAGTAAAATTTCTCATGTCAGAATGGACCAATGGATTTGAAAGGAGAGCTTGGTCTCCGGGGACTGCAGAGCATTGTAACTGCGACCTGCCAAGGACCTGCCCTTTGTTTTATGTCCTTCCCTAGGAAGCATGCGGGGACCCCAGAGGAGGAAGCTACGGCTTCTAGTCTGCAGCATGTCCGGTGTCCCGGGGCAGACTCAGAGCAAGCGCAGCTCCCCTGTTTGAAAGCCCCGTCTTCAGGATTAGGAAATCCTCACAGTAACCTTGAGTGCCAGGGACCAGGGCTGGTCCCATTGGATGAAGGACAGGGGGTTGCCCAGGATTCTGCAGAAAGTAAGTAGCGGACCGAGCTGCACTGAGCATCTGAATGTGAGGACAAACTCAGAGGAGCCTGGACAGAGAAGCAGGTCCAGGGGAAGGAAGACAGGGTACTGCCTTGCAGTCAGGTCACAGGTGGGAAAGGGAAGATGAAGTCAGCCCTCACTCAGCCCAGCTGCCTAAAGAGTGATCTGAACTCTGACGGGCTGGGGTTCGAATGGTTGCTTCGATACTGATGAACATGTGATCCTAGGTAACCTTTGATCCTTGCTTAACCTTCATGAGCCTCTGTCTCCCCACCCGTAAAATGGGCTCATCATAGTCCCACCAAGAAAGACTTGGTGAGTGCTAGTCCTGGTCCTTCTCGCTGTTTGTATGAAGGATCATGGTTCTGCCAGGAGAGATAACTAAGGACTAACATCTACAAGAGCCATGTCCCTTCAGTCCACAAACCAGCATCAAAGCAGAGAGGCCGTGCAGAGCAGCCAGTAGGATCAGGAATGAGATACACTGCATCCCAGTGGCTCGCCTGGCTTAGCGAGAATCGGAATGCATCTCGCAGTTGAAACGTCCTTATGACTAAGTGGCAACATTTTTTTCTTTCTTAGCACGTAAGCAGAGCCTCGAACGAATGCAGGGTACCTTAGGAGGAAATACGGCCGTGGCCATTAAAATGCTTTCATGTAGTACTTTTTTATGTTCCAGGCACTGTGTGGAGTGTTGAATGGGTGCGATCGCCTTCGATCCTCAAATCAGTTCCAGGAGACACGTTCTGCTGCAGCCGTTCCACGACGGAAGAAACCAAAGCCCAAAATGACCGAGCAGCTTGCCCAAAGTCACGTGACCAGTGTGTCAGTCAGGGTTCTGCAGGGAAATAGAGCCATTAAGGTGGCAGACGACTGATGATAGGGACTGAATGTGTTCCTCCGAAATTCGTACGTTGACATCTCGTCCCAGTGCGATGGTGACAGGAGGTGGGGCTTTTGGGAAATGATTAGGTCACAAGGGTGGGGCCCTCCTGATGGGGTTAGTGCCCTCAGAGAAAGGGACCAAGGGGCTGCTTCTGTCTCTCTGCCGTGGAGAGGAGAGGTCAGCAGTCTGCTCCCACGAGAGGGTCCCCACCAGAACCCGACCACGCTGGCACATTGCTCTCCATTTCCCAGTCTCCAGAAGTGCAACAAACAGGTTTCCTGTTGTCTGTAAGTCCCCAGCCTACGGTACTCTGTTACGACAGCCCCAAGTGACTGTCGCTTTCCACTATGAGCCGCACAGAATGCTGTGATTTTTAAATGCACGCACGTATCACAAAAGTAAAAATTAGAAGGAGAACAAGCATAAAAAGCTCCAGCAAGATGACAGTCTGGGGGCCGATCACCGGCTTATCTTCCCTAACTCGCTTCAAACTCTTTCTGCTCCACGGAACTCTGTTTCTTCAAGCCTTCTTCTTCTCTTCAAGAAAACAGGACAGCAAAGCCACCCGGAATGCCACAAAGTTGACCCGCGGGATAGACTTAGGCTCTTTCTGGCTCCTTAAAAATCCTCCAGGAATAAGATGCACGATGCCCTCCCTGGAGACGGAGGATAGACCAGACCAGGCAGGACACGGCCCCTGCGCTGCTTTCCTGGGGCACCTCCCGCCATGTCCCCTCACCCCCCCAGCCAGACACCTGCCTCCCACGCCTCTTCCCGGACTGCGGTCACCCCCGGGGGCTGGCTTCACCCTCGCCTGTGACTTTAGTCTGCGGTTTGGCCGTTCCCATCACCCATCACTAGACTCCGCAGCCCATTTTCTCCTGTCGCTTATAGGACATCACGGTTCTCAGCACTTTTTAACTAAATATTATTTGCTGGTTTGCTTGTTTCTGGTCTCTCATGACCCGATAGACTGTAAGCTCCATGGGGAGAGGACCACGGCTATTTAATTCTCTAGTTTCATCCCCAGGACCTTTGCACGGGGTCTGGCAAGCAGTGGACCCTCTACTGAGTGAATGAAGAGAGTTTTGTCCACGAATGCAGCAGGAGGCTACCGTCTCTACACCAAGCCCCTATACTCATCGGTTTTTTGTTTTGTTTTTTTTTAAGATTTCACTTATTTATTTGACAGAGAGATCACAAGCAGGCAGAGAGGCAGGCAGAGAGAGAGGGAGAAGCAGGCTCCCCGCTGAGCAGAGAGCCCGATGCGGGGCTCGATCCCAGGACCCTGAGATCATGACCCGAGCTGAAGGCAAAGGCTTTAACCCACTGAGCCACCCAGGCGCCCCTCATCGGTTAGTTTTGACCAGGTCTCCCTGTGACCAAGTCCCCAGGCATAAATGCCCAATTTAAGCAGGACATGGACTATTTCTTGGTGTTTCAGAGCTCTCAGCCATCTACACATCCACGCAGCACCCCTACAGCACTGGGCCCCGTTCCAAGCGACTTGGACGCACTTCACTGTGGTCACCACTCCACTAAGTGGCTGCAGTGTTGAAGGTCCATTTTACAGATGTGGAAACTGAGGCCCAGAGCCCCTCAACAGGTTTCCCAAGTTCACATTGTGGGTGGGGGCCGCGATCCTACCCCCTGTACCATCCCACGTTGGGACGGGCCCCTAGGATGTGCAGGACACATTCCCGGGCACCTGTTCTTTGCCCTCCGTCACCACAGCCGGACCACATTGTCACCTCACTCAGCACAAGTGCCCAACCCCCCACGGTGCCTGGGCAGCTGCACTGACGACCACCGCTTGAACCCAGGACTCAGGGCCTCAAAAGCCCACCCGTCTGCTGCTGCTTGTGCTTTTGTCCTGGAAACGAGGGCGCAGACAGGAAGGGGCAGAGGAAAAGAAAGCCAGCCAGAGTCTCCCGCAAACACTCCTAACAGCGGGAGTGAAGGCAGGGAGTCCACGGGGAGCGTAAAGGCGGCCCTCCCAGCAGAACGCGCCCGTCCAACCCTCCCAGGCCAGGCTTCAGGATAACCCCAGGGACAATTCGCACCCCCCTTGTGCAATAAAGATTATTTTGAAATAAAAATCCATTTTTTTTCTTATTTTTTTTCATTTACTTATTTGTAAGGATGCTTTCCTTTTCTGAGGGTGGTGGCTGAGGTCTCCCTTGACGGAGCCCCCCGATGATTTCTGAGCCAGTAAATCAGGCTTGACCCTTTACTTATTTTCCACTTTCCTAGAATTTTCTTTTTCTTCTTCTTTTTTTGGGCGGGGAGAGAAAGAAAGAGAAAGAAAGAGAGAGCACCAGCGCTGGGGACAGGCAGAGGGAGAGAGAAAGAATCTGAAGCCGACTCCATGCCGAGCCCAACGCGGGGCTCCATTTCACACCCCGACATCATGACCCGAGCCACACCCCGACTGAGCCACCCAGGCGCCCCCAACTAGAATCTTCTGCTTCCACCAATAAGCTGAGAACTCCGTGAGGATGGGGGTCCTATCTTTGTACTCTCCGTTAGGAGTTGAGTTGGGTCTCCCATCCCCAAAATACTATGTCAAAGTCCCAGTCCCTGGTCGCTGTGACTGGGACCTCATTCGGAGATGGGAGTTTTGCAGTTGTTCAAGTCAAAACGAGGTCATTCCGTTGGGCCTTCCTCCAGGAGGACCGTGTGCTCATCGAAGGGGGAGATTTGTCTGCAGAGAAGCACACACAGAAACGCAGCACCAACACGAGGACAGAGGTCGGGGTGGTGTCTCGCCAAGCCGGGAGATGCCACAGAGCTGCACCAGAGGCCTGCAGGGGAACACGGGACAGACTCTGCCTCTGGACCCAGACAGAAGCAACCCAGTCAACAACTTGATGTTGGCCTTGCAGACTCCAGACTGCGGTGCCTTGTCGCAGACACCCAGGGAAAAAAAAAATACACCTTCCTATTCGGGGTCCCGCACGGCACTCGAGGCTTGGCGGTTGCCCAGTGAAAGTTGGAGACGCACATAAACACACACAAGTTGGAAGTTTCCATGAACAGTGTCCCTGCCTGTGATGCCAGCTCTCCTGTCCCCTCTCATCTGGGTTATCCCTCAAGGTCAAGGTAAGCTGGGCCTCTTCCCATCACATGGAGACTGAATAATTTCTCCATCCTTGGGCAGCAGATTCTGGCACAGAAACCCGTGGTCTCCTTTGACATCCCTTTGCTTGACGGGTCCCTGAGTCACAGCACCCTGGCTCCCGAGGGTCAACTCTATCACCACGGCTCCCATCCCCATCCCAGGGATTTGGGTCTAGCCCACCATTTCTCTTTCGGCCCGTCTTACTTCCTGGCTTCTAGAAACCAGGCTGGGCAGGCTCATCGTGCTTCCCCACTCACACCCACGGTCTCCTCAGCATCCCACACCCAAGATGTGTTCCTTAGGTCTTGAAGACTGTGAGTGATCCCTTCTCAAAGCTTACTTGAGAAGGAAACTCCGGGTGACAGTCCACATTCGAATGGCTCTTGAAAGAAATGATTTCCGTTCCAGTCCCTGAGTAGTCATCGAAGGCCTGGAAGGGAGACGCCAGGCTCATTGCTGATGGAATTAGTCCCATTCTCATGAGGGCACACCGGCGTAGGGCGGGCCACGGATCCCATCTGACTGGTGTCCTGATGAATAGGGAAGTCTTGCTCTCAGAGACAAACGTGCACACAGAGAACCCAAGGTGAAGAGGGGAGGTAAGTGGCCACAAGCCAAGGATCCACCAGAAGCCTGGAGAGAGGCCTGGAACACACCCTTCTTGAGGGCCTTCAAGGGAGCGCACCTTGCCCACACTTCGCAGCCTCCCAGCCTGCAGAAACATTAAGACAACGGGGCCCTGTGGTTCAACCGACCACGGAGGTAGCTCAGAGAGGATGCTGCAAGGAATGTCATTTCCGTGTTGGGATGAGAAATAGAGGCTCACAGGAAAGGGGTTGCCTGAGGCTCACGGCTGGGTGGGGGGGTGCGGAGTGGGGCATGAACCCGGCTCAGACCCACCCTGGGCCCCCAGTGGCCTGAGGTGCTGGGAACCTGGGGCTTTGTTTGCGGTTTTCTGGGCACGGATTTAACAAAGGGCTGTGGAGGTGTTCTCACCGCTCCGAGACTCCCTCCCGCCGAGCCCTGGTTAGGGGAGCAGAGGCCTGGGAAGCCACTGGCCGCTATAATTAGCTGGTAATTAGCCTCAGAGAGAGCCCGCCTTGCTTGTGGTTTGTCGCCCTTCATCACAGGCCTCGCTTGGGAGACTGAAGGCCCATTTTGTGACTCCTCCTCCTGCTAGCTCTGCTCTGCACAGACCGCGATGGAGAGCATCAACTGGACTGTGGGAGGCCCTGGTCTTCGCAGGACACTTTCTGCATCTCTTAAGGACCAGCCCTCAGAAGGCTGCTGTCTGCAGCTGCTCGCACGGGAGCCGTGGTCCCAGGACCTGGGGGATGGGGCCCAAGGCTTGGTTCCTGCACGTGGTGGCAGACTCTTCCGTCCAAAGGCGAGGGGCAGTCCTGGGTGAGGCTGAGTCAGTGGACTTCTCTCCCAGAAAGATGGAAGCGTGGAGAAGCCTGCTCCAAGAAATACTCCTCTGTGGGCCTCGGTCCCGCCCAGCAGGGGCCCTGCCCTCCCGCTGTGGCAAGTGCACTAGAGTCATGGGAGTGTCCCAGCCCCGCTCGCACCAGACCACACACTCTGTGCCCCGCTTTCCTGAGCCATCCTCGTGAGAACAACTCATCCTCGTTCTGTCCCCATCCTCTTGCTGTCCCACTTGGGCCAAGTCACTGGTGGCCAAGAGGGAGTTCTGGCCTTGTGAGAAGGAAGGAGTCTCTGGGTGGGAGGGAACGGGCTGCAGGGGTGAGTCAGGAGTGCACGTTCTCATCCCTGCAGGCCCTAGTTAGCTGGGAGCCTTGCCTCCAGCCAGACGTCCCCTCCTCCTGGGCCCCCGGCCACCAACCACAGCTGGGCCAGGAGCCCCTGGGCCGAGTGCGTCCTCTGCCTGTTTATCCGTCTGGATCACACTCATCAGAGTGCTGTTCCCCCTACAGACTGAGAGCTACAAGCAGAAGGCGCAGCAAGTGGCCTCTTTTTGCTGGGGTGTTAGAAGTGGCCCAAGGCAGGGGCGCCTGGATGGCTTAGTTAGCTGAGCGTCCGACTCTTGGTTTCAGCTCAGGTCATGGTCTCAGGGTCCTGGGATCCAGGCCTGCATCAGGATCCACGCTCGGCATGGGGTCTGCTTGAGATTCTCTCCCTCTCCCTCTGCTTCTCCCCTCATGCACCCTCTCTCTCTCAAATAAATAAATAAATCTCTTTAAAAAAAAAAAAAAAGGAAAAAGGAAAAAAAAAAAGTAACCCAAGGGACAGTCCTATGGGCTGTCTGCATGGAGGCCAGAACTCCTTTGCTAGCCGCGTGGTGCTTGCTTGGGTAGCAGGGCACAAGGTTGCTGCATGATAATTGGAGCCACCCGTCATGGGTTCAAATCTTGGCTCTGCTCCTTAAGAGCTATGTAGAAACTCCACTGTGTTGCTTAAACTCTCTGTAGCTCAGTTTCCTCATCTGTAAAATGGAGAGATGGAGAGTACGTGGCACACAGGGGCCTTCTGTGGCTCAGATCCAGGTAAAGCACTTGGAACAAGGTCAGAGGCACAGCGAGTGCTCAGTAATGGCAGTTCGTCTTGTCACCGCTCCCCCATCATCCTGCCCATCTTCCCAGGGCACAGTGCCGGGCGCCCAACTCCAAACCAATGATTTCACCTCCACGGAGAAGCCTCCTTATTTATGAAACAAGGGGAACTGGATGAACAGACCCCTCCCCCCAAGGCTCTCTTCCACTCCAAATTGTCCAATTCTGTGGTGCATTTCAGACCAGCATGTGCACAAAGCCCTACCCCCTCCCTGGTGCATGAAACCGTCCCCTGAGTCACCGCCGGTGCTGGAGAATGAACCCAGCAGCGTGAAGGGGAGGGGTGGGCATGTGCCAAAACCCCTGTGCTCAGGTTTAAAACTCTTAGAAAACCTTCAAGCAGGTCTGCTTCCCCACACCCAGGTGAGCATTTTATTTATGCCCGGAAAGCTGTGTGGGGACAATTAGGACCAGCTCCATAACAATGTCCCCTCCGACCAGTGGAGTCCCATCCTCCCTACTCATTAAGGTGAATCTCTTGTTAGTGGCTTTGCAGTTGGGGACGCAACGTAATCAGAAGCAGGCGGGTGGCCGCCGGCTCGCTCCCCGGTCTCAGGCCTGCAAGTGGAGACGTTCCCCGCCCCCCCCAAGCATCCCCATGGCCACCTCCCCTCCACCTCCCTCATGCCGGGTTTACCTCCTGTCCCTGGGCAGGTGGGGCAGACACTTATCATCTGCCTAATTGTTCAACAGAATAATATGCTGGATTTCAAAATAATTAGGCCGGTGGTAATGAAGGGCTGATGGCTCCTGTGTAATTAGACGGATGGACACAAACACTTTGTTTTTCACCTATGCGGAGGCTAATGACCTCAGGTGGGAATATGGCAGCTCCAGATTTTGAAAGGAGGAAAAAAAAAATATCCTGGGAACCTCAGAGAAAATAAATCACAGGGTGGGCTCCTTCCCACAGATTTGTTGCTCTGGATACCTGACCAGATGCTCCCCAGACATCAGTAATGAGGGATTTCAGGCCAAAGAGAAGACAGAGTCCCAGGAGGCAGTGTGGTCCCAGTTTAAATCCATTCTGCAACATTTATTGGTTCTGACCTGGAGCAAGTCATTTAACCTAGCAGCGCTTAGATCTTCATCTGTGAAGTGAGGACAAAATGCCTACTTCACTGGGCTGCTGTGAGTTCCTGGCACAGAACAAACGTGCAGTAAAGGTTTTGGAGGGGTCCCAGGAGAGGTGGAGCTTGGTGTGAGAACATCAAGAAGCTAGGAACATGGCAGGGGCCAAAATGGGCAGTGAGTCCTTTCCAGTCAGCAAAGTAGAAGTGGCATCATCCAAGGTCCAGACAACAGTGGTTGCTTAGAACTCTCCACTGAGGGGCACCTGGATGGTTCAGTCGTTAAGCATCTGCCTTCGGCTCGGGTCATGATTCCAGGGTCCTGGGATCGAGTCCCTCACTGGGATCCCTGCTCAGCGGGGAGCCTGCTTCTCCCTCTCCCACTCCCTCTGCTTGTGTTCCCTCTCTCGCTGTGTCACTGTCAAATAAATAAATAAATAAAATCTTTTTTTAAAAAAAATAAGAGAAAAAAGAACTCCCACCAAAAGAAAAAAGAAAAAAAGAGAAGAGAAAAGAAAAGAAAAGAAAACCACTGGCTTAATTGAAAAGACATGAGTCACAGTTGTACCCTGGCAGGGTCATGGGGCCTTGGGAAGATTTCTGGCCCCTCCATGTGCCTTGGGTTTCCACTTTGGTCAGGCAAAGAGGAGCCTCACAAGAGGAGTCTACAGGGCAGATAAATGGATCAGGGGGGTCCCATGCTGTGGTGGCTGCTGGTGGACCTGCCTGGGCTGTTCTCTTTAATGCAAGTCGAAGAGTAGATATGGAGAAGATCGCCCCAGGGCCTGAGCAGGTAGCTAGTACTGGGGAGGCGCTTATCCACCCAGCACACATCTTCGGAGCCTTTGGTCTGTTCAGTGCCCAGTGCTCCTGTTTGGGGCACAGAGATTTAAAAAAAAAAAAATAGCCAGCCCCCTGCTAGGCACATTGTCACAATAGAAAGTGACAAGAAATTTAAGTACACATTTTTAGGAAGCATAGGACAGAATGATCAGCTCTTCCTGAATGCAGGGAGAGCTTTCTGGGGACATTCAGGCTGGGTTTTGAAGGATGAATCAGCATGACTGGAGCATGACGGCCTCATGCCAGGCGGGGGTTCAAGAGAACATTTCTGTGCACTATGTACAACATGTGAGTGACCTACTGTGAGCAACACATTCCCCCTTAATTCTGAGAGAGAGGGAGAGAGAACTGTCTTGGCAACTGCAATCATAGGAAAGGCAGCTTTCTCTGTCTCACATTTCTTTATGGTTAGACTACTCTAGCAGCCGCTGCCCAGCTGTCTCCCTGTCTTGACACCCTGCTTCTCTGCCTTTCCACCAGGCTAGAAATTCCTGAGAGCTGGGTCCGAAGTCACCAGCAATGATAGAGATGTAATGGAACCTAGGGCTGGTGATGGGTCAGTACCATGGACAGAGACATGGGGGACCCCACTCCAGCTCTTTCCTTGGCCCCTTGGGCTTCTGTGAATTGTCTTCCTTATCTGTGTCCACAGGATATTCAGATCCACTTTCCCCGTTTATGACATTTTGCATACAGTTAACAAACCAGGGTCTGAATTTTGCTGGAATTCATTTGAATTTACAGGTGTGCCATTGGAGACTTTCCTGGTGCCATTTTAGATCAAAACTGGCAGAAGCTTCACAGACGAAAGTTTCTCTAGCATCCTCGTGGGTGTGGGAGTGGAAGGTGGAGCCCACCAGCACTCTGAGCCTGGGGCCAGCAGGGGAGGAGAGGAAAGGGGCAGGTGTCTAATTGAAGGCAAGGATCTTGGGGCTCCCCTGGGCCTCCGTCCCAGGGTGACACAGCATATAATCTCCCCATTATAGGACGGAAGCCCAAGGGGCCTTTCTCCATCATCGCTGACTCTTTTCTGCCCCTGAGGAGCCGTTTCTCCCAAGACTGACTCTCAAGCCATGGCTGACATGGCTGCAGAGAAAGTCCTGAAGGAGGGCCACAAGCAAGCTGATTCCACGGAAGAATCCAAGTCCACTAGTGACAACTCAAAGTCAGCCTGAGGAAGGGAGATGAGCCGACACCCTGAAACACACAATCGATCTTGTCTGAGCCGGATACCTGGTTAGGTGTAGCCAACAGGAAACGGTGGAGTTCTGCACTGAAGCCAAGATTTCGCTGGGAGCCCTGGATTCCTGCTAATGAGCAGGGCCCCCTTCAAGAATCATCAGGCCGGGGGCGCCTGGGTGGCTCAGTGGTTTAGGCCTCTGCCTTCGGCTCAGGTCATGATCCCAGGGTCCTGGGATCGAGTCCCGCATCGGGCTCTCTGCTTGGCAGGGAGCCTGCTTCCTCCTCTCTCTCTCTCTGCCTGCCTCTCTGCCTACTTGTGATCTCTCTCTGTCAAAAAAATAAAATAAAATCTTTAAAAAAAAAAAAAATCTTTAAGAATCATCAGGCCGGAAGAGACAGCAAGAAAAGCCAGTCTGAGGCTGAGGGAATCCCTAAAATTCTACTGCTGTCAGGATGGAGCTCAAGGGATTGGGGGTCCAAAGTGGCTCAGCTGAGCCTTCCCAGGCACAGAGGCTAAGACCTCATGAAGCCACCACTGGCTGAAGAGTCGGAGGCCCTGGTGCTCATTCTATGGGTGCCACTTTCCTGGTAACCCATTGTCACCCCGTAAGACGCTCTGAGAACTTAATGCATTGGGCTCATGAGACCTGCCTTCCTTGCAGGGTGGTTAAACAGAATGTGAAACCTTACTGACCCTACACCCACACTTCCCTATCTCCTTGTGCCTGGTGAGAAAAAGGAGCCCATCATCCCCTCAAGACACTCCCTACATGACCACTTGTCTTCAATTTGGACACCGGAATAGCTTCCAGGAAATAGTATCTTAGTTATAACACCTGCTATGTGCCAGGCACTGCCCTAAACACTGAGGCTGTAGTGCCAGGACTCCCAGACAGTCATTCATCAAATGCTTACAATTTATCCCAAATATCTGATGACGCATCCACCTTACCCAGTAGACAGTGGCTTCTCGGTGTTCCAGCCCCACAGCATAGCATGACTAACACACCTTAGATGTTCCATCTTAGCTAAATGAAGACAATTAAATCTAGTTTGAAAGCACTCTAAAGTGGGGCACCTAGGTGGCTCAGTGGGCTTCAGTTCAGGTCATGACCTCATGGGTCATGGGACTGAGCCCTTCGTTGGGCTCCACTCTCAGCAGAGAGTCTTCTGGAGACTGTCCCTCCAGTCCTCTCCCACTGTATGCTCCCTCTCTCTCTCTTTCTCTCTCTAAAATGAATAAATAATTTTTTTAAAAAAAGGAAATGTTCTACGGCGCCTGGGTGGCTCAGTCGTTAAGTGTCTGCCTTCAGTTCAGGTCATGATCCCAGGGTCCTTGGA
Organism: Meles meles; assembly: GCF_922984935.1. Lineage (NCBI taxonomy): Eukaryota > Metazoa > Chordata > Mammalia > Carnivora > Mustelidae > Meles > Meles meles. The sequence continues at coordinate 143,742,381 of NC_060071.1, read as the reverse complement.
TCGAGTCCCACATGGACATGCTTGTGATCTCTGTCAAATAAATAAATAAAATCTTAAAAAAAAAAAGTACTCTAAAGCACTATAAGAATGTAAGTCGTTATTAACAGAAATAACACAAAATGTCCTAGCCATTCAGCCAGAGGTGAAAACGAGAAAAAAACAACAGAACGGAAAGATGGGGGACTCCCGTATGTTTCGGTTAATGGAGTGAGAGGCATCCTGACAACAATGAAAAGTCTCATACAAGACTTTGAAGGGCTATGGGACTGGGGGGAGGAAGAGATTCTTTTTAGCTGGGTTAGTAGTGGAGGGGGTATTCCAGCTTGGAGATGGGGTGATGGACTGAGCCAGGTTAGTCAGTGGAGGGGGCATTTCAGCTCAGAGATGGGGTGATGGGCTGAGTGGTGGCAAAGGGAGCGTCAGGGGAACAGGGCTTGAGCTGCCCCGCTGGTCTTGGATCCACAACATGAGATCACACTGGTTCTTCTTAGCGAGCAGGCTCCCAGACCCCTCCAGAATCAGGACCCAGAGGGAGCAGGCTCGTGAATGTCTGGCCAATTCCCGCTCAGGTTTCGGCTGCAGAAGCAGACCTCTGGCGGGTTCGTAAAGAGAAGGGAGGGCAGGGGGGCAAAGACAGACCACGGCAGTCCTTGAATACTGGACTATATAGTCTGAAGGCATGAGGGAGCCACAGAAGGCTTTAGAGTGAAGGCAGCGTGCCACTGCGATGAATGCGGAGGAAGGCTGGGAAGGGGAACTGGAAACGGAAAGTCCTCCTGAGGACCTGCGGCGATAATCCAGGCACAAAGTTGTGACAGAACAGGCGGCAGTGATGCAAAGAAGGGAATTGAGAAGCAAGGAGTGGGGGCGCCTGGGTGGCTCAGTGGGTTAAGCCTCTGCCTTCGGCTCAGGTCACGATCCCAGGGTCCTGGGATCGAGCCCCGCATCGGGCTCTCTGCTCCGCGGGGAGCCTGCTTCCTCCTCTCTCTCTGCCTGCCTCTCTGCCTATTTGTGATTTCTCTCTGTCAAATAAATAAAATATTAAAAAAAAAAAAAGGAAGAAGCATGGAGTAGAGTCGACAGCACTTGGCCACCGATTGGATGAGGGGGAAATGAGAGGAGGTCTAAGGTGGCTTACTCCAGATGCCTTTCGTGCTTTTAATACAAAATAGAAAAAGAAACACACAAGATCTTATATTCCCTAATACTTATCTGATTTGAAGAAATAGCCCCCTATCTCTCAGCTCCTGAGACATGGCCTGAGACAATATTAATAATGATGTATTTTATAGTGTATGAACTCTGCCCTCTGTGGTGCGGGCATCAAGAAGTCAATATGAGTAAATTGACAAGCTTGTCAATGAATGAAATTAATTTTCTTTTTCTGTTGCATCACTGAACATAATTTCAGAATGTCATGTCCATTACCATGACCATGTGACTGAGCGACGGGCAAGTTAAAATGTGGCAAGAAATGGCGCTCTGGTAGTGTCTAATGCCCGGGGGCACACGTCTCCCAGCTGAAACAAGCATGTGTTCCGGTGGGCACACGGTCCCCCAGTATCTTCTCTCAGAGCGTGGCACATTTGCAGCTGGGAGGCCACTGCCGTTTGAGTGTGAGAAAATGGGTTTTAACACATTGTCCAGTTTAACATAAACCCAAGTGTTCTCTAAGCGGAACAGACGGTCAGGCCAACGAAGAGGTCATCGTGGATCAGAAAGTCCAGGCTCCTTGCTCAAAAACACTGGAAGAGAGAGTTTTATAGGAGATGCCACTCAGCCAGGCCAAGACTAGCTCCCAAGGCTTCCAATTCGCAATCCAGCCATAATGGTGGGCCCCGCAGGGGCAGAGGAGATGGGAGGAGGTCCTCAGAGCAGCAGCAGACACCATGCTGAGGGTGTCACCATTGTTCCGTGGAACAGCGGTCAAGAACTTGCAGGAAAGAGGCCGCTTCATTCATCCAGTCACCGGACAACTCATCACTGAGCACCGACCATGCCGAGCGCTGGTGTGAGCCTTGTGGATGCCGCAGAGAAGCAAGCGCACACGGCCTTGCCCTCACAGGGAGAAGCCACAGTACGCAGTGAGCAAATGAACAAGGACAGTAGCATTAGGTCATAAATCGGGTGATGGGGAGAGGACAGCTGGGGAGGGCGGCCTGGTGTGAATGAGGGGCCTCTCTCCAAGGAGGGGCTCCCAGTTTGGGGTCCCTCGAGCCATTCTTTCCAAATCAACAGAGAAGGAAGGACAGCCACCATTTTCAGGCTGCTTCTTGGGTTCCCTTTGCTGAAAGCTTGTTTAGAACTCACACATCTCCCCCACACACACACACAAAAGAAAAGAAGAAGAAGAAGAAGAAAGAACTCACACATCCCAACAGGGCAGGTCCTGCTACCCCAACTGTGCTCGGAGAAGACCTGTGACAGTCCAGGTGGGTCCAGGGCCCACAGCCAGCCAACCGGGTCCCAGAGCCTCTGTCCTGGCCCTGCCTCGCTCAACCAGCTTTGCTGATGAGTCCCCGTCCCTTTGGGGTGTGCTTTCCTCCTGGCCCTCAGCCTTCCAGAACACAGGCTTCCTGAAACAGAGCTCCCAAGCCTGCGTGGAGCCTCGGAATCAGTGGGGGGCGGGTGGGGTGCCTCAGCACCTGCAAAACCACCGCCACGGCCTCCTGATGTGAAGACCGAGGCTGGCAGGGACAAGTCTCGAGTGAACCCGTGGCCCTTACTGGGCCTCACTCCCTTCACCTCTGAGATGGGAATCCTGGGCCCTTGGGACAATGGAATGGATGGGAAAGTGTATCAAAGTGGCAGCTTTCCGTGAACCTTGTCACAGCATGTCCTCTCGGGGTGTGCATGAGCGGATTCACCTGTGTGCACTGAGTGCCAATAGGACACCAGCCACTAAAAGCATCCATGTCCCTGTTCTGAAGATGCGCATGTGGGGACCCAGAATGGCTAACAGACTTGCCTGGGCTACCGTCAAAGGTCAAAGCTCTACCTCCCCCAGGAGAAATACCCCCTTCCCTGGCCAAGGCAAGAACCCCCCGATGCCACCTCTGCCATAGACGGTGGGGGGAGTCAGCCTCCCCCAGGTGGTTCCGCGGGGCGCTGGGGCAGAACAAAAGCAGGAGCCCACATGCAAAATGCTTAGATGATGTGGCTTAGTCCACAACTGGGGTCCCACGACTTCCCACACTGCACCAAAAGGCACCCCGAGCTGGGGCACACCCAACGGACTTTTTCTCTTCCTCGTTGAGGGAAGAAATTGCCTCGTGAAAGCCGGTGGCTTTTTTGATTTTCTCTAAATCATTGGAAGGGGTTTTCTGCCTTCTGGTTGACACCGTGGATGACTAAGATGGATTTCCAGAGAAAATATTCGTGTTGTTTGTGACCGTGTTTGTGCAACAGGGAGCAGGCAGCTGGATAATGGAGCCCCTTTGGGAGAGGGGCTGAGAACCGTGTTTTTTGCACCTTGGTCCTTTTGGGCCATGCCACTAATTGGAACTTACTGTCCCATTAATGAGTTCTCTCTCCAGAGATTCATCTGGCCATTTTGACTCTCGAGTCCCTGCCTAATGGACTATTGAACGACAGAAAACCCGCACGGCTTTGTCTCAGAAGCTCTCCATTAAATACACAGCAGTCCCCAATTAACCCCAGGCTTAAAAAACAGAGTGGCAAAGCAACTCTCAGGCCAGCTCGGAAGGCTAAATTGGTATGATGTAATCGCTCTCCCTCCCTGGAAAAGGCCAGTGTGGCCACCATCTGAGCAGTGGACACCAGGTCCCTCAGCGGCCAAGAATCAATTTCCAGCCTCAAGATGCCACCTGTCCCTTCCAAGTCACTCGGGGCACTGTTGGTGACCCTGGAGGCCGAGGCTTACAGGACCGTGTCTTCAAACAGTCTGCTGGCTGGCTGGAAAGTGGGTCCATGGTAAGAGTGGGGCCAAGCCGAAAAGGAATCCCTAGGGATGCCCACGGGCAGTTGCAAAGAAATAAGCCCCTCCCAGTGGGGCTGGGATAAGGGTTACTTCTCCAAAACATCCCGGTTTCATCATGAGTGCAGTGCAACAGTTCCTGAGACCTCTCAGTCTAGCGTAACACACATCTGACGGCAGCCTTCCCTGCTCACAGTCCTTCGGTGGCTCCCTACTGCCCTTGGCATAACTCAAGCTCCTCTGGCAGTAATAGAGACCTCAGACTGCACGTCCGTTCTCAGCACCCCCACGTGCGTCCTCAGACTTGATCTGTCTGAGGTCGTGGTCCTCAAATCCCTTCCCCTTTCACAGACTCGACCACACCCTCTCTCATATCCTTCTGCTCCTTCCTCCCCAGTCCTGAAGTCTCACCCGCTTAAGGAAAGCTTCCCCCATTGAGCCCTCTGCTCCCCAAGTGCAGCCAGGCCAGGGTCTAAGTCCCCTTCGCTCTGTCCCCACAATAGCTCATATCGGCACCATGTCCGCTGCAGAGACCTGACCTCATTTGTTGTGGCGTCTCTCTAGTGGGAACAGAGTTTCTCCATCTTGACTCTACTGACATTTTGGGCTGCATGTTCATTTGTTTTGAGTGTGCTTCCCGGGCATTATGACAAGGAAAATGTCCCCGAGGGACAGAATGGCTCCTGAGCTAGCACTTCTGGGCTAGACTGTCAGCGTCTTGAGGGTGCTTTGAGCAAGGGCAGAAAACTATGGGGCCAGAGACATGAGGGTGAGATCCTCGCTGCCCTCCTTGCCAGCTGAGTGTGCCCCCCAAGGAAGGTGCTTCTCCTCCTGAGCCTCAGTTTCTTCACCTGTGAAATGGGACAATGGCACATAGCTCGCATAGCGGTTTGCTATGGTGGTTGATGTTGGCAACCAATACATATTGTTCTCCCATTTGACCGGACATCATATAAATATATAGAAGATTTAGGGTTAGAGTCAGGCTTCCCGACTAGCTCTGAGCCCTGCCATATACCGGGTTCTAGGCCATGCGTGCCCTCCCATTCAGCTCCCACCAGGATTATTGTCATTATTCTACAGATACAGCAACCGAGTGCTTAGTGTCAGCCGACCCACTCAGGATCAGTTACCTATTAGAGTTCAGGCTGGAAGGCTGTCTTCTGTCTCCAGGATTGTCAGGGGCCCTTTCCTCTCCGGAACCTGGTAGATGCTGTCCTCTCCACCTGCCGAGCTCCCATCCCACCCTGTCTTGTGGCCCCTATGTGTCCTGAGGCTTCAGTTTCATGTCAATTATGCTAGGATTTTGTGCCCACGGCATCTGCATTTCTTATTATGACACCATCGCACACCCCCACTAGGCTGTAGGCTCCAAGGAGGCTCAGTGAGTGCCTGAGTTCCAACCACTTTATCCAGTGCCTACCACAGCATTGGCACTTTCTATGTGATGAATGAAGGCATGAAGGAGTGATAAGTAAAAAATAGTTAAGAAAGGTAAGCTCATGGGACTGAACACCTAGGAACACGGCGGCCAGGAGACCAGGGAGAGCCTCTTAGCTCTTGAATGGTCTTTCTCCTTGCAGGTGTCTCCAGCTTCTTCCGTGAACATTGCTTCTTTATGATGAACCCAACACGCCACATAAAATGGGGACCATCATATACAGGTGACATCAGAGCCTGCATTTCTTAGACCTGTGGCTCAGGCCCCCTGACATATAGTCAAAGAGAGGTCAGTTCCATTGGCAAAGCCTCCCATAGCCTGTGAGGTCCGTCGATATGGGGGAGCTTCATCTGAATGCCTGGTGCCTCTTACCTCATCCAGTTCCTCCACGACCCCTGCGGATGCCTAGCACCCAGCCTGGACTTTTACTGTTCTGGCTTACCCCAAACACCACCAGGCACTTTCATACATCTGTGCTCTCCTACCTATGTTTGAAGTTTCCACCTAGATGCGGCTTCCTGGTAATGCCACCCTACCCTTCCACTCTGACTGGGCTCCCACAATGCCTTGCGCTTCCCTGACATCAACCTCCTTCATCTACAACACTCCAGATAACACCAACCGCACTCAGTTCTCAGCCCTTTCCTGCAGTGCCCCTAGCGCTCTGCTCGGCACAGGTGCTCACTAGACATTTGATGCCCGAGTAAACGCAATTTGCACAGGTGCATGCATTTGGGCTGTGGTGCTCTGTGCCACTGGACACTGAATTTCTGTATGTCCCTTGCTTGGTTCCATGATCACCAAACAGCCCTCTGATGATGTCTCTGCCTCTCCTGTGAAGTCTTCCTATGAGAAAGAACACCTTGGTGAGAACCCAAGAATTCTGACCCTCATCACTGTTTATAATACTTACTGTAAACTAGCAAATTGGATTCTGGCTTCATAAAACCAGAACCAAGTACAGAGGGACCCCCTTGCATGGCATTGTCTCCTTGTTTGCCTGCTATGACCCTCCCTCCCAGGACAAACACGGACGTCGTTCTCCCTTTGTCTCCTCCCATTCCCAAGAAGGGCAGGCAAGGTGGGAAGGGGAGAACATCTGCACCAACCTTCCATCTCGTTCTCATCTCTTTGCAAAAGGAAAGCAGTGTTCTAAAATAGTGTACAAAAGAATCTCTTCCCACAGGAAAGAAAATACAATCATCTCTTTCGGGGGGAAAAAAAAACGGTTCCTTAAAAACCCAACCATAGGGGGCACCTGGGTGGCTCAGTGGGTTAAGCCTCTGCCTTTCACTCGGGTCATGACCCCAGGGTCCTGGGATCGAGCCCCGCATCGGGCTCTCTGCTCAGCAGAGAGCCTGCTTCCCCCTCTCTCTCTATCTGCCTCTCTGCCTGCTTGTGATCCCTCTCTCTCTGTCAAATAAATAAAATCTTAAAAAAAAAAAAAACCCAACCATACCCTGCATATGTTCTGTTTAAATGCATTTTATTAAGTTTTATACCACTTAATGATGGCTTAAAGAAGCACTGCACAAACAATAGTATTTTAGTGTAAGAGGGTTGGAATATTTCTAATTCAAGCCAGTAAAACCTCGCTCCTCTGTGGTTTATAAGACTCGAGTACGTTGATGTGGTGGCACTCAATTAATGTCAGGCCGTATGGATTTCAATCTGGCTTGAAATATATTTAAACAAATGAAGTAGATACAAATGTTGGCTCTTTGGCCAGCCAGAGCTAAAAAATCCATTTTCTATCTCATTTATAATAAGAACTAATTTGAATGTAATTTATCTAAAGCACAATGTTTCCTAATTTTTACATGCAACCATTACTTATAGTTTAAGTAATAGTTATATCCATGGATCTTAGTGCACTTAATTGAAAATGCATGTTATTAAAACGCAGGACTTAATCCTTCAAAAATAAAAGCATTATCCTAAGGAATAATGGAATACTCAGACTCAGAGCAAGAGAGAAGAGGGGGCAAAAAGCTTTAAAAAAAAAACCCTCCCCTTTAAATACAGCACTTCTCTCTCTTTACGTGGTATTAGAATTATGTCAGAGTGAAATTAGCCACTCTCGACCCGTTATTTCAATTCAGATTACTACTGCCTCTCATCCGAGTGTCAGACTTGGCATCGGAGTCAAATCCGTCTGCTGAGGAGTGACATGTCAAGGGTGACAGTGACAAATTGTCACTAAGTGAGGAATAACACATGACAGGGCATGTGTCCGTAATGAGGCATATGCATGCCAGTAAGCCTCGGGACGCGCGAGGCTGAGGGCGGAATGCTGCGAGCACTCCTGATGCTGTGAGTTCTCATTAGGGCTCCTTGGATGGGGTTTTCCATCATTAAAATAAATAAATAATAAATAAGCTTAAAATAAAATAAGGCCTTCCTTTGTGACCTCTTCTTCCCCATTCACGATTTGTTTGTTTCTTTTTTAACTTCACTGAGATCAAGGAAACCCGCACTCCAGAATAAAATGATTCTGCCTCTGTGTGTTTGTACAAATATTTCTATGAGCACTTTGAGAGACGGTCCAATTTACCAAGAGGAGGCCATCACACAGACATTTCACAAGAGCACCAAAAGAGCAGATTTCATATTGGTCTCCAGAGCAAATGACTGTATTTTTACCCCAAGCAAAATGCAAACAGTTAGAGAGAGAGAGTGGGTACGAGGTATCATTATGAAAAATTAACTCAAGAGGCCACAAAAATAGGAAACATTAAGAAAGGGAGAGAGAATCCCTTATTGCTCTGTTTTGTTGTCTTTAATTTCACATACAGGATCTCCAGAATTGTTTGTCCAGATGAAGAGTGATGTTTTTATACCCCAAGTCAAGTGGATACATAAAGACATGCTATTGGATTTTATTGGATAGTTGGATAGATGGGGGAATGTGGATGGATAGGGTTAGGGGGGAATGGATGGATGAGGGGATGCGGGGTTGGATGGGGGGGTGGGAAGAAGGATGGATGGATAGGAGTTGAATGAATGGATAGGGGATGGATGTGTTGGGGGGTGGATGGATGGATGGATGGATGGATGGATGGATGGATGGGAGATGGATAAATGGGGGATGGATGAGGCATGGATGGGGATGGATGGATGAGGGGATGAAGGAGTGGACGGGGAGGTGGGTGCGGAGATGGATATATGGGGGATGGATGGATAGATGGATGGATGGATGGCTAGGGAATGGATAGGTGGGGAGTGGGGGGATGGGAGATGGATGGGTGGGGGAATGGATGGATGGATGGATGGATGGATGGATGGATGGATGGGGGATGGATGGATGTGTGATAGATGGGTGGGAGAATGGATGTATGGGTGGGGGATGGATGGATGGGGGATGGATGGGTGGGGATGGATGGATGGATGGGTGGAGGATAGGAATGTGGGGGGGTATGGATGGATGGATGGATGGATGGATGGATGGATGGATGGATAGAGAGAGGGATGGGTGAATGGATGGAGAGAGGGATGGGTGGGGAGATGGACAGATGGGGGATAGGTAGTTGGGTCAGGGGATGGATGGGGAGATAGACGGATGGGAGATGGATGGGTAGGGGATAGATGGATGGATGGAGGATGGATAGGGGATGGATGGGTGGATGGGGGATGGATGGAAAGTAGATGGATGGAGGATGGAGAGGTGGAAGATAGATGGATGGGTGGGGGAATGGATGGGTGAGGGATGGCTGGATGGAGGTGGATGGATAGCGGGATGTTGGGGGATAGATGGGTGGGCACAGAAGTAAGATAAGAAATGATGAGTCCACAGGTATGGCTGGGGCAGCTCAAATCCCTTGTAAGAGCTTGGAAGGTCCAAGGTGGTCAATAACTATTGGAAGGTTTCAAGCTGAGAGTGAGTGTGGTCAGGTCTGCACAGTAGCATCCGTGTGTGCAATCAATGGGGACAGATGAGAGTGGAGGCAGGCGACCAGGGAGGAGGCTGCTGCAGTCTTCCAGGCATGAAACAGTTAAGTAAGGCCAAGACAAGGTGCTGCAAATGATCCAGAGCAGGAACAAGTAGAAGGGACGTTAGAAAAAATAAGCAAAGAACTTGGTTAACTGTTATATTTATTAAACAGAGAGACCCTGGACGATTCCCAGGTGTCTGGTGGAATGGTGGCACCGAGGCAGCAGCACAGAGAAGAAGCAGGTGTGAGAAGGCAGTGATCAAGTGACCATTTGGCAGACGCTGAAACGTTAGCAAGGAGCCCAGGTGGGGAGCCCTCAGCACATTGGTGGGAATTGAAGCTGCAAGAGAGGAAGGAAACTGTAATCAAAGACTATATTCCAACAAAACTGGAGAGGACCCCAGGGGCAGGGTTCGCACATTCCTAGAGGACACATTTTCTACACGCAGATCTCTATTGGTAAGTGCGATTACACGTTAAGTACTAGTTTGTAATAAAAATATCATGAACCGGTTCTTTTATTTTTTTTCTTTGACCTCATTTTTAGTGGCTGTTTCAACTCATGTCATAAATTACTGACTATATTCTCTATTGTGGGCATTTAGGCTATTTCTGGATTTTCATGATCATATATGCCCTCCTGCGATGTTTGACTCTACTACAACTGATCTGGCAAGAGCCCAAGCTCCACTGTGATCAAAGAGAGGGAGAAGAAGAGGACAGGGATGCCCAACACCTAGCTCTGTCAGTAAGGCTGGGGACAAGAGGTCATTCAGGGACCATACTCCACCTGGGGTGACAGGGAGATGCAGATACCCAGAGCGGCTCTAAGAATTCCCGTCTGCACCCGCAACTCCACGGGTTCCAGGGAGCCCCTCCAGGGAACTTCTTGTAAACCATTTATTTAAAAGTCACTTATTAAATTCGATGTCACAAATACCTGTATATTGATCCTTGCTGTGACTGAGACAGGCCAAAGCAAACCACCTCAATGCCTAGTGACTGATTTTGCTCATGAAAACATCACCATCCTTGCTGTAGGTCTGCGGGAGACTCTGCTCCATAGGGTCCCTCAGGGGCCCAGGCTGACAGAGGCTCCACCCTCGTGTCATTTCACCATCTGGAACATTCGGCCTTTTCAGCCGCCATGATGGAGGGAAAGAGATTAGGGAATCTCACGTGGGCTTTCCAGGGCTCCTGCTCCCAGTCGTGCACGTGGCTCTACTCACAGCCCCTGGGACAGGACGGTCACATGACCACAGCCGGCTGCACGGGGAGCTGGGGCGGGGGTGGGGGAAACTCCCCGGATAGTCAGGTGAGCTTCCCTGGCCCTGCCACAGCTCACCCTGTAATGACAAAATAAAGTCACTCTTCTGCTCGCTGCCCGCTGTATCATGACAACAGACGAGAAACAACCGAAATGTTGCAACAGGAACAGATGAAGTCAACTGCCAGACTCACCAAGAGATTCTGTTTTAATCTGGAGGAAAGAGAGCGCACCAGCACGTCCACGTGAGGTCATCACAAAACAGAGGACGGAGAGAGGAAGGCCTGGAGCAGAAGGCGCAGGGCACGGCGCCAGGAAGGAGGGCGCACAGACAGCTGACTGCGTATTCACCACGTGTTCCTGACTCGGGAAGCTGGGGTCCCTGCTGGTCTGTAAGAGAGGCTGTGCGGCTGACAAGCAGGAGGGGGGCGGGGGGAGGGCCAACGCCACTGCCGCCCTTCACCTCTTGAATGTGGGCCCACCGGAAACACGTGACCTGTTCCAGAAAACACCTCTCAGTTATTTTGTAAAAACCTTCATTAGCGGGGCGCCTGGGTGGCTCAGTGGGTTAAAGCCTCTGCCTTCGGCTCAGGTCATGGTCCCAGGGATCAAGCCCCGCATCGGGCTCTCTGCTCAGTGGGGAGCCTGCTTCCTCCTCTCTCTCTGCCTGCCTCTCTGCCTACTTGTGATCTCTGTCTATCAAATAAATGAATAAAATCTTTAAAAAAAAAAAAAAACTTCATTAAAATAGACATTGGGCCGGCCCATACTCACTCAGGAACTTGTACACGCATGCGCGCGCACACACACACACACACACACACACACACACACACGCCACAAGCACCCCCCAGCATTTCTGACAAACTCTCAGCTGCTGTGTCATGCCTCTTTGGGGCCCACGGAAAGCCACCATGTCACAGCTGTGGCTGCCAGTAGCATCGAGGAGGTCACTTTCCTCCAGGCAGACTTTTTCCCCTGGTGGTCACTGCTCATAGTGCCCTCTGGTCTCGGGGATGGTCTCCTGTCTTGATTCCATCTGACACAGCTAATTCCACATTTTCGCCTCTTTCAAGGTGGCAGGAAAGCCCCAGGCGAAACAGAGATAACTGAAGATCTGCTATGAGCTGGTGGGACCTTGGTGCCACGGACCTTGCTGAGTGCAAGCCCTGGGGGCCGCCCGGCCCACACTGGGGGAGAGCACGCCACCCCTCGAAGTCCAGCCCCACCTCTCAGAAAGCCCAGAGAGAGCAAAGACCTCAATGGGCAGCACACCTCTCCAGCCCTCCTGTTCTCTCCAAAGGGGGCCTCTCTGCGGGATGTCTAACGGCGGGAACAGCCACTCCCACCAGGGACACAGCCCTGCCCTCTGGCCCCAGAAAGACAGGAGCCCAGAACCGCCCAACTGCTGTGCATTTGGCAGGTGCAGGCGTACAGGAGCCTTACGTGGGAGGAAGAGTGGCGAGGGGCAGGCAGAGACACGAGACAGACCAGGGCAATGCGAGGGATCCCGGGGCTCCTGCGGGAGGCTTGCCAAACTCAGCCCTGGCAGGGGTGAGACTCCAACTGAGAGGGGCTCGCAGAGGCTCTGGTCCACCTAATTAATTTCAAGTGTTTGGGGAAATCAGAGAAAATTTGCTGAAGACAAATCCCAGGCCTCCCATTGGACAACTGTTCCCTCTGCTCATTTCCCCCTCATGCCTAGTTCTCATGCAAATAGACCCCCAGCCAGCCCACCTCCTCCTGGGGTGGGGGGGGCACGCCATTTCCCCTCCCTGCCACCAGCCTGCCCCCGGAGGAGGCCTCCCCTGGCTGGCCTCAGCCATGAAAAGTACGGGGCCCCAGGCTGCCCGTTCTTCCCGCTCGGCAACAAGTGAGTTGACGTATTTCAGTCGTGTGCCCGGGTGTGGGACGGGATGTACTGGCTTGGAGCCTGAGAACCTGCAGGACACAGGGGCGCAGGGCTGTTCCTGGGCAACGGGTGCCAGTGGTAGCGGCGAGGGTGTGGGTTGTGGGCTGTGCCGGGGCCCCAGGGCAGACACTGGCTGCCTGAGGGGCAATGCTCCGGGCACTGGGGAAAGAGTAGTGGGCAGACAAAATGGTCCCTTGTCCTGGCGCTGGTGGAGGAGACACGCCTTGGCAAACAGGTAACAAGCGACATTAATCACAAGGATGCTGACAGAAGCCTGGAGTCACGGGGCGGGGTAGAGGGGGAGCTGCAGCCGAGGGTGAAGGGTTGTACAGAGGGAGTGGGCAGAGGTGAGCTCCCAGGAGGGGCAGATCCAGGGGAGGAGGGAGCCGGGGAGGAAGGTGGGGATGAAGAGGGGCGTGCTGTGCACGGGCCATAGATGAAAACGACCTGGGGCGTCCAGAAACCGAACAGCGTGCCCGGGGCACAGCGAGCATCGAGGAGGGAGGAGCCCTAGAGCTGGGAGAGCTGGGGAAGAGTCAGGGCGGAGGGCTTTAGCGCAGGCACGACCTGATCCTGGGGGCAAGCACGGGAAGAACGAGCTCACACTCCGTCGATGTTGACGTTGCCGGCTATCCAAACGCGAAAAGACAGGACAGCTTGGGAGACAGTATTTGCCCCGCGGATGACCAAAGGTGAGAATCAGAACATACATAAAGAACATCTACACATCAGTGAGGAAAAGACAGAAACGATCCAGGAAGGAAGACTTTGAACAGGCTTTCCCAGAAGAAACACCAAGAGGCCACACGCTTATAAAAAGATGTTCTGGGGCGCCTGGGTGGCTCAGTGGGTTAAGCCGCTGCCTTCAGCTCAGGTCATGATCTCGGGGTCCTGGGATCGAGTCCCGCATTGGGCTCTCTGCTGAGCAGAGCCTGCTTCCCTCTCTCTCTCTCTCTCTGCCTGCCTCTCTGCCTACTTGTGATCTCTCTCTGTCAAATAAATAAATAAAATCTTTAAAAAAAAAAAAAAAAAGATGTTCTGCTTCGCAAATCATGAGGAGATGCAAATTTGGCGCCCACGGGGCGTGGCACGTGGTGTGGGGCACGACAAGACACACAGTCCCAAAGGAGGTGTTTGTGGTTATTTAAGAATAAAATAAGAATATATATATTTTTAAAATTGACTTGTATTATTTCTTTCAGATGGTTACTAAGCCGTTAGGACACGAATATGTACAAATATGTACCAGGTCGTCTGGACCTAACACTTCATAAAGAGAACCATCGGGTTTCCCTTTTGGCAGAAGGGTTTGTGAGGGAGTCCTGAGGCATGGAGGGTGCCGGGAGTGGAGGCAGTCTGGGGACCTCAGGGTGAGAGAAGACTGGGCTGTCCTGGAACAAGTCTAAGAGGCCCCTGTGTGGTGGCCTGAATTGTGTCCCCAAAGGGATGTCTGAGTCTTAAGCCCCAAAACCCATGAGTGGGAACTTACTTAGAATTGGGGGTCTTCAGAGATGGAATTCGGTTGAGGCTGTCAACGTGAGGAGATCCTGAGTTTGGGAGTAGGGGCTAAATCCTCTACTAAATCTGTCCTCTACTAACTCTGAACTTAGGGAATTGTCTTAGCCCCTATGAGCCCTGGTGGCTTCTTCTGTAAAATGAGAATAAAATCTCGGTACTTGGCCCACGGAGTGTCCACGCCAAACAAAGGAGAGAAGCCTGTGAAGTGTGTGCGCGTGCCCTCAGCCAGCAGCGCGTCATGACTGTCCCAGGTCCCCACTGTCTGGCACATCGTGGACGTTTAACTCATGTGTGGGAGTAAGTGAGAGAATCAGAATATGTAGAAACGAACCAATCCATGAGCGTAATTTGGACAGGCTTAGGAAAAACTCCTAAGATTTCCCCTTTGGGAAGAAACCAAAGTGTCCAGCGAGTTGCAAAGACAGCCCATGTCCCCGCATGTCCCCAGCTGGGTGTCTTCCGTGGGAGAAGGCAGCTTCGCAGTTTCTCCCACTGTCGAGACTGGTAAATGTTTTATACTTATTTACAAGGCAGAGCAATTATGTATAATTATTCCATAATGCAAACACATTATGAATACTTACAGCACCATTTTCCCCCTCCTCCTAAGGAATCTGGCGGAACTGTGTGTTAAAGATATTTTGTGTAATTGAAATTTGGAACAGGTGTAGGAAGGAAAAAAAAGAGCCTTCCTGACAGAGGTGAGGGAAAGTAAGAAAGCCATTCCAGGAAGGACTGGGGAAGGGCTCTGCTGTGGGAGGTCCCTCAGATGAGAGCATCAAACTCCAGAGAAGAGGCCAGGTGCCAGCCCTCTCTCACCTCTGCTCACCTCCTTTCCCCCCATCGCACGCACAGCCTCCAACTGTCCTCCCCTGCTCACCTGTCCGTGGCCTGCCTCCGCCACAGAAGGGGAGAACTTGGGGTCTTGTGCACCAGTGAGGCACACAGTTGGCACTCAGTAAATTCCTCTTGAATAAGCAAGTGCAAACGTGAGGAAGTCAGTCCCAATGGGAAGGAATGGGAGGGAAAGGAATTAGAATTCGATGAGCACTTACTATCTGGGACAATCCCAGGACAGCACTTAGCCTTCAGGAGCTCACGGGGCTCGGAGCTTTACCCCCAAGGCCCAGATGGTGAGATCAGGCAGGGACAGAGCTGCTGGGATGACCTTCTCATTCGGGCCCCGCTCCCACCCCTCCAGGACAGACACCGTCTTCCACATCTAACACCAGCCCCTGATAAAAGGAGCATTTTGTATGGGCAGCCAGTTGATCATAAATCACCCAACAGAAGAGAGCTGCTGGGATCAAAAAGAAGCCATCAGACACAAAACTGTTTTTAAAAAGCAAAAGGGGAACCCGGGGGCCGGGAGGCTGGGGGACCCTTTATTAAGCAAGCTCATTTTTCCCGACAGCTGAATGGAAACTTGAACCACGGTCTCTCAACCTGAACTTCGACTTAGCCTAATTCCATATCAAGTGACAAGTTCGCCACCTGTCCTGGGTCTGGCCCGTGGAAGACCTCAAAGGGCAGCTCTCCCGTCACTTAGCCTTGACGTACAGATCCTATCTGTTCTTATTTAAGAAACAATAACAGCCTTTATGCCCCGTCCCCGCACAGATGGCTGGACAACCGCCTGCTCCCATGTCTGCCCCCCCATCCAGGAGGGTCGGCGGCGCCGGGGACAGCCACTTTAATGGGACGGTCGGGCTGACAAAACCACCTGCAGGCAGAGAAACCACTTTAATGGGGTAACAGACAAAACTCGCCCACCTTGGCCCTAAGTGTCAACCTGAGGACATGACGTGAATCCGGGAGTCAGACAGACTGTGGTCAGGACCCTAGTCCCTCACGTACTTGCTGTGTGACCTTGGGCAGGTCACTGAACTTTTCTGCTTGGCTGTCTACCATAAAAAGAATCCCTTTCCTGTGGAGTGACCATGACAGTTTAATTAAATGGGCAAACGTATGTAGATCACTGCAGGTCTGACACAAAACGAGCTTCTCAGACAGGAGGTGTCATTCTTAGATTACTGAGACTCTCAGCAAACGTCTCCTGAACCAACCAAGTCTCCAGCAACACGGCTGCAGATCTGGTTCCCTGTTGAACTCACTCCTTCCCAGAGCTCATCTGGAAATATCTGTGAGAGAACTTACACATCATTTGCTGTGCCCGTTTTACAGATAAGGACACTGAGTCCCCGAGAGGAGAAAAGAATTGGCCAAGGCCACCCAGGGAGGTGGTGGCCGAGCCAGGAACAGAACCCCAGATTGCCAAGTGTTTGCCCTTAGCTCCTCTTACTCCATGTGTTCTGTGTCGGTCAGTGTTGCCGTGTAACAAACACCCCAGAACGTAGCAGCCTAAAACAATGACAATCGCCTCCTTGTCTCTGTTGGTTTGCTCGGGCTGCTATAGCCCACCATAGCCTGAGAGCAGCTTAGCCAACAGAAATTGATTTCTCACAGTCCTGGAGGGTGGAAGTCCAAGATCAAGGTGTTGGCAAGGTTGGTTTTTCCCAAGTCCTCTCCTCGGCTTGCAGACGGCTGCCTTCTCTCTGTGATGGCCTTTCTCCTGGGCATCTGCATCCCTGGTGTCTCTCCGCTTCTTCCCAAGAAGCCAGCCAGATTGGGTTAGGGCCCACCCAGCCTTAGGATCTCATTTAACTTAATTTTCTCTTTAAAAGCCTTAACCCCAAAGATCACCACATTCTAAAGTATTGGGGGGAGGGGCACGTGGGTGGCTCAGTGGGTTAAGCCTCTGCCTTCGGCCCTGGTCATGATCCCGGGGTCCTGGGATCGAGCCTCACGTCGGGCTCTCTGCTTAGCAGGGAGCCTGCTTCCTCCTCTCTCTCTGCCTGCCTCTCTGCCTACTTGTGATCTCTAGCAAATAAATAAATAAAATATTTAAAAATAAAAAATAAAAAGAAATAAAGTACTGGGGGTCAGGGCTGCCACATACACATTTGGAGGAAGGGGCCAAATTCAACCCCTGACTCCATCTGCCACTGGTTCCACAGGCCGGGAATTTGGGAGTGCTCAGCTGACAGTCAGGCTAAGGGTCTCTCTTCCAGGGGCAGTCAGATGGTGGCGGCTGGACTTGGATTGGTGGGGGGCTGGAGCCTCTGGGGGCCAGCAGGGCATTTCTCTCTCTCTTCATAGTCTCAGGACTTCTCTGGGAAATCTGTCCACGTGGGTGGGTCTGGGCTGGTGCAGACATGGGGGCTGGTCCCAGGACAGCACGGAGCTCCAGCACGTGCGATCCAGCCAACATGTCAGCCACTGGGCAAGCAGGCAGAGCATCACTCCCACCACCTTCTTTGAGTCATAAGCTGTACCGGATGAAGAGGGTCCCCACAAAAGCCGGGTAGACCCAGAGCCTCAGAAGCTCACTTTATTTAGAAATAGGTTTGTTGCAGAATCAGTTAAATGAGGTCATGTGGGAGTAGGTTGGGCCCTCGGGCCAGTATGACTATATCTGTGAATGAGAAGGACAATCCGACCCAGGGACAGAGGAGACACAGTGGGAGAAGGACACGTAAACGTGGAGGCAGAGCCTGGAGCAAGGCAGCTATGCAGAAGGTCAAGGACTGGGGCAGCCACCAGAAGCTAGGGAGAGGTGAGGAAGGTTCCACCCTGAGCCACTCAGAGGAAGCACAGTCCTGCCAACCTTGAGCAGGAGAGAATTAACTTCTGTTGTTTAAAGTCCCCCAGTTCATGGTAATTTTGATGGTGGCTCTAGAAAACTAAGACATAAGCCCAGCCAGATTCAAGGGGAAGGGAATTAGACTTCATCTCTGGAATGAAGGTAGAAATGTTCTAAAAGAAGACAGAGACAGGAGAAACTGCAGTGACCACCTTTGAAAAAGGCAATCTGTCACCACCTCTGAGGTGAGAGAAGAGGGACCTGAAGTCACCGGCCTCCAGACCCTCCCAAGCTAATCCATGCCCTCTGGGGTTGACCACCTCAGCCTGGAGATCCCCTGAAGGGTTTAAGATGAGCCGGACCTATAGCAGGAATGGAGCTGGCTCAGATGGCCCGAGAAGCTGGGGAGGAGCGGCCCCTGCACCAGCCGGACACAAAGTAAGATCCCATCATCTTTGAAGCCTAAATAGGGATGCTTACGAGGCAATGCCAGGAAGCCATCGGAGCTTTAGGGAAGTGCTGTGTTTCCTGGGTTGACTGGGGCTTGAGGGCACAGTCTTTTTTTTTTTTTTTTTAAGATTTTACTTATTTATTTGTTTATGTGAGAGAAATAAAGAACAAGCAAGCATGCACACGATCGGGAGTGGGTGGGACAGAGGGAGAGGGAGCGAATCTCAAGCAGACTCCGAGCCACCTGGTGACCCGAGGGGACAGTCCTTCTGATTCTGGAGGCACTCTGACAGCTGCCCCTCCAGCTGCTCCAGGCCATCTGGCCTGAGCCTGCGGTCCTGCTCTCCCGTGGCCACACCCTTCACTGAGACCACAAAGACTTAACGTTTTGCTTTTCAAATACCAACCTCGAGTCAGAGTGTTAGGGTCGGGGTAGAGGGAGGGTGGTGGGAGACCTCTGGTTTTCCAGGACTGCTCGCTAAGATCACTCCCCAAGGGTCTTTTTTTTTTTTTTTTAAGATTTTATTTATTTATTTGACAGACAGAGATCACAAATAGGCAGAGAGGCAGGCAGAGAAAGAGAGAGGAGGAAGCAGGCTCTCTGTGGAGCAGACAGCCCGATGTGGGGCTCAATCCCAGGATCCTGGGATCATGACCTGAGCTGAAGGCAGAGGCTTTAACCCACTGATCCACCCAGGTGCCCCCACTCCCCAAGGGTCTTAATGGAAGATCCTAAAAATCCAATCACTTGGGATGCTAATGGTTGCATTAAACCAAAGCTCCACTTGAATGGCCTTGATCTCAAAGGTAAACTCCAGGAAAACTCTATTAGTTAAAGAAATCCTAGCAGCAAGCAAAAGCAAATTCACAAGTGACTCATGGATCTAAGTATAATAGAGGCTTATTGTTCACTCCTGTAAAGTCCACAGCAGGCTTCTGGCTGGCAGGTGTGATCCAGGGGGATCTTGGGGACCCAGGCTCCTTCCACACTGGGTTTATTCTGCCTTCCATGTGAGGCTTCTAATGTTTCCTTGTTCAACTGTGTCACATTTACAGAAAGGGGAATGTCTCAGATGGTGGGTATAGGTGAAGGGGCTGCTTACTTCTCATCTCCCCTACAAGGACATATGCAAATTCCATGAGGACAGAAATTTAGGAGGCATGAATCCCCAAATGTGGGATTCAGCACACTTGGTGAATTGGCTCTTGTTTTTAGAATTATTCTTCATGGTTGCAAAATGGCTGCCATAGCCCCAACCATTACATCTTCACACTGCAGAAGCCATAGCAAGAAGCCAAAAAGGAGACTCTAACAAAAGGAACCCCTCATATATACCTCTCTCTTCTTGTCAGACAGGAAAATCTTTCTCAGAAGCTTTCTTGTCCATCTCATAATCCCAAACTGGAACATAGAACTACTCCATTACATATAACACAAGGGAGTCTGGCAAAAGGCAATAACAGGGTTTTTGAGCCTCTAGCATGGAAGGTAAGCAAAGGTGAGGGAAGTGTAGAATAGGCTTTCCACATAGCCTTACTCAAAACCAGCCCTGCGGTGGGATATCCTGGAGGCTATATGATGGAGATGTCCAGGCCCACCTCAGAGGGGCGCCAGGCAAGCCCAGAAGGGACATGTGCAGCATGACGTTATAGAGAACTAGAAATGGGACCTGTGTCCCAGCCTCCCACACCACAAGATAGCACCTCTGGCTCAGCCACATGGGGAGTGGGCTGGAAGGTCCCAGGGCCAGCCCCAGAGGTCAGATTAGAGATGCTCCCCTCGCCATCAGAAGAAGCACGAGGACAGAGATGAAGCAGATGGCTGTGAATAAGAACCGTCCCTCTGGGTCAAACCCTGCATTTCTGCAGTGGCTTCTGTCTGAAATCAGCAGCACACTGACCCAGGCACAAGGCTCTGTCCACCCACCTGCCGTATCCCCGTCCTCTGGGAGCTGTTTTCCTCCTGTTTAATTTCCCCCTCTTTAGACCACTTGATAAAATACAGTACAATGTTTTCCCCTCAGAAAGGACAGCCTTTTTATCAGTATTACAAAGCACCTTCAATTTGAACTCAACTTGTAACCTCAGATGAAGACTATTTTGCTTTTAGTCACTATTATGTGGAATGTTATTCATTACTTTCTTTTTATTCCCAGGATTGTGTTTTCGATCACTGTGTATCTTTTGGAACTTTTTTTTTTTTTAACATGAATGAATTTTTCTCTACCACGGTATTACAGGAGGAGATGGCTTGCATGCTAAACTCCGGGGTGTCTGACTTCTCAGAAGGGAAAACTAGCATGGGATGGAGTTCTTTCTTTCTCCTGGGCTTGTGATCAGACCTGCCGAACCCCCGGTTCTCCTCTGCTCACATGTCTAAGGGGAACAGGTCCCTCAGGGGCCAGAGCGCAGGCTCAGTCTTTATAGTTATCCCAAGTGTTGGGTCTCGGGGTCTGTGCATTCTCAGGTTCAGGACAGACAGGATGTGGTGACCCTGAACCCTCAGCCCCCAATGAAGAGAAGGCCTGCTCAGGGGTTTGGTGACTCTGGACCTTGAGACCCATTGAAGAGAAGGCCTGCTCTGGCCAAGAGAGCAGGGGTCGCTCCAGCACCCCAGAGAGTCTGGGGGTGAGTGCAGAGAGTATATTTTCTGAGTGAGTGACCTTACGAAAGTCACTGATCTCAAGAGAGCCCCAGTGAGACTCAGCTCGATCTCTGCAGAGTCATCCCCGAGAGCTGGGTGTGGGCATCAGTCTCTCATTTCCTTGTGCTTGGCCACCTCTAAAGGGTAGGGCTTTCTCTACATGGGAGTCATGGCTGATCTTCAGAAGAAGCGGAACTGCCCAACATGGTCACTGACCTCAGGACATTACAGTTTGGGAAGGAAGAAAGTCAAGAAATGCCTCTGATCCTCTAGGCACCATCCCAATGCTGTCCCCTCCAGGAAGCCTTCCTGGTCTCCCAGCCCTGCTTTGTCCCCTGGGGGCAGGTGATGAGCAGCTTCTCTCACATTTTTCTTTATGGATCTGTAAGCCTGGGTCATGCCTGAGCTCCCCTTCCTCAGTCCCTGAAAGCCCAGAGCCTAATTTCTACTCGAAGATGCTCAGAAAATTGTGACTTGATTGAGACACCCAGGGGTGCAGACAGAGGTAATTGTGAAGTTAAGTGGCATTGGTCTCTGCAGCTGCAAGTGGGTCTCATGAGTATTCCCTCAAAACACAGCACCTGGTGGTGGGTGATGGGGAGGGCACGTTTTGCATGGAGCACTGGGTGTTGTGCAAAAAAGAATGAATACTGTTACGCTGAAAAAATTAATAAAAGGGGGAAAAAAAAAAAAAAAAAAAAAAAAAAAAAAAAAAAAAACACAGCACCTGGAAGAGCTGATTCAGAGGAAGGTGAGATGCACTGAAGGGCCAGGCCACGGCCAAGTGGTCATTCGGAAAGCTGAGTGTCATCATTTCCACACGACAGTGAGGACCTCTAATTGACCAGGCACACCACCATTTCCAAAGAGCTCCAGGGCACAGGGGGAAAACTATGTTCCTAAGTTCTGAGCCTGCAGTGGGTTAGCAGCTAGAACGTGCAAGAGGTTCCCACAGATCAAGCAGAAAAAGAGAGCAGCCCTGATAGAAAATCGGGCAAAAAGAAAGAACAGGCAACGTACAGAGGAAGAAAAGAAAAGGACCGACAAGTATGTGAAAAGATGTTGGAACATAGTAGTCATCTGAGAAGTGCTATTTAAAATAGCACATAGCACATACCGGACTGGTAAAAATTAGAACGCCGAGAACGCCAGGTGTTGGCGAAGATGGGGCTGTGGCAGATTATAAGCCCTGAAACACAAACACACCGTGTGAGGGCACCCGCCGTGGCCTTACAGTATTTTCCCGAAGCCAAGTGTCACGGTTCTCTGAGGAGCACCAGTCTTGGGTCTCTCTAAGAACAGGCAAGTGGCTGCCATTGATGACCAAATGCTTTCTTATTACTTAGGAATTTTATACTCATCGAAAGGGCTCTTTTTGATTTGTTTAGACACAGCTCTTTTTAAAAATCATTTTCTGCTCATAGGCTCACCGAAGAAAGAGAGGATTCGTGAAACAAACGGAGTGGAGTCTTTCTAGTTCTCCTTCCCACAGGGCCCAGCAATCACGCGCCAGGTTTTGGCGTTGGCAGGGCCCATCCTTTCCAAACCGCGTTGCTTTCACAGCAATAATCACGGGCGTCTCTTGAAAGAGCGCTTGGCCATCAGCTCCCGGCTTTCTCTCAGGCTAAAGTCGCCCACACAGGTGGTCCCAGCACCCCTGCTGTGACGTCCACAGCAGGCGGGCAGGGGCAACGTGTCACGGTGGCCAACAGCAGGCACAAGGGGCCAGTCAACTTCACGATGCTAGAATAAGTGAGAACATGCCTGTGAGCATCCCTCAGATGGTATTTGTGGACTGGGAGCCCATCTGGGAACTACGGGGAGAACGAGGCACAGGCACCACGGAGAGCCACGTGCCTGGAAACATCAGACAGGGCGTGCACACGCTCCTGCTTATGTAAATCAAGGCAGCATTCTTGTTACGTTGTGGGATGGTTGTCCACGTGGAGGGAAGGACAAAGGGAGTGGGGGAAAGTGGAGTAGCTCACTAAATACGTAACAATGTGAGCCAGAGTGGGAAAGCCAGCGGGGCCTCGAACACACTGAGACATCACCTGTTGAGCTCATTTTTTTTTTTAATATTTTATTTATTTGACAGAGACAAATCACAACTAGGCAGAGAGGCAGGCAGAGAGAGAGGAGGAAGCAGGCTCCCTGCGGAGCAGAGAGCCTGATGTGGGGCTTGATCCCAGGACCCTGGGATCATGACCTGAGCCGAAGGCAGAGGCTTTAACCCACTGAGCCATGCAGGCGCCCCTGTTGAGCTCATTTAGTCCTCGCAGCTCTGACCACTGCCAGGAGGCTCTGAGAAAGTGGGAAGGAGAATGGGGTCCAGAAGAGGGGGTACTCCCATTTATTTATAGTGTGCATCCGGCACTCACTCGACCTCATGACGACCTGCCAAGGCAGGCATGATTGCCCTTGCTTTGCAGATGCAAAAGCCGAGGCTCAGAGAGGGAGCTCTCTAGCTTGGGGAAACAGCTCAGGAGAACCAGGCTGAGACTCCAGAACTTAGTCTTTCCACAATTTGCCTATGTCTCCATGTGCCCCGAAAGTCTCAGGCGAAGAGAGGGAGGCAGAAGAAATTCTGAAGACTTGGAGCCCAAGGCCAAGCCAGCTCTGTACCTTGGCGAGGAGGGGGAGGGTGTGCACCTGCCAGGGAAGAGGCAAATTCCTTCTCACACCGCGAAGCTCTGGGCTGTCAGATGGCGACACTCGTCCCGGCTAGACAGGAACGGCCCCATGGGCAGGCTTCGTACCCAGACCGGCAAGAGAGTCTTTGCCACGTTCGTCCTCTGCCTGGACCTCCAGGCGAGGTTCCTAGCATCCATCCCTGAACTCTCATCCGTCCTTCCTTCCAGCCTCTTAGATCCGCATCTGTGCCCAGTCTAGGGAGAGAGATGGGGCAGAGTAACCCCTGTGGCAAAGGAGGTGTCCCGAAGGGACGCAGGCTGGGGGAACCGCAGACCTCCCTCTGGCTGGAACTTGGAGGGAGAAGCATGGAAGTGAGGCCATGGCCGGCAGGGGCTGTGTTCAAGGCTCTGATAAGGCCCCCTACCCAATCTCCCCTCCTGGCATCTCCCGCTCCACTCGCAGCCGGTGATGGGGTAAGGTTCGCACTCCCTCTGTGAAACTACGTGACAAGCAGACAGCTTCGCTGGTCCTTGGCATTTCTCTCCTTCCAACCTACTACTTGCTCCGCCCCAGCTAACTGTAACCTCCATGGGGGCGGGGGCTTTGCCTGCTTTATTCTCTCCTGCACCCCGGTACCCAGAACTGTGTTTGCATCCCGCAGACCCCGGTAAAAGCTTTGCTGGACGAATGAAATCAAGAACGTCTTCCATCCCACACCAAGGAGTGCAGGGGCTTCCTCTCTGAGGGGCTGGAGCGGCCGCTGGCGAGTCTGAGCAGGGCTGTGACGGGCTCCGGATCCACAGAGGAGCAGTGGCAGGCCGGCTGTGCAGTCCCGTGAGAGCCGCTTAACCTCGGCTCCCTCGTGCAGAAAACGGGGATGACCGTAGAACCTCCTTCGCAGGGTTCTGTGAGGATGAAAGCAGCTCATGCCTGCGGTGTTTAGAACAGTACCCGGAACAGAATATATGCTGTGTGTTAGCCCCGTACCAGTTAGTTTCCGCTGCGTAACAAAGCCACCACAATTAGGGACTTAAAGGGGCAGTCACTGGTCCAGCTGACGATTCTGTCCTTCGGCAGTTTGGGCTGACCCCCGCTACAGGGTCTTCTTCTGGTCGGGGCTGGCCTCACTCTTGTGCGTGCTGGTGGTCAGTGACCTCGCTCACGTGCCAGTTAGCTGGATGTAGCCGGGGTGACAGGGGAACCGGCACCATGTGTCCCCCTCCTCCCAGCAGGCCGGCTCAGATCTGTTTGCATTGGTGGCAGTTGCAGGGACCCCAAAAGCGAGAGTGAAAGCAATCCCCGACAAGGAAGCACGCACCAAGCTTCGGCCCGCATCCTTCTGCTCGTATCCTATTGGCCACAACTTGCCACGCTGCCAACCCCACTTCAAGTAGAGAGGTCGACTTCCCCTCTTGATGAGAGGGGAAGAATTTGTGGCCGTTTGCACAACCTACCGCGGCCCTGCAGTTTTCAGAAATGCTAAAGACATCGCACGGGAACTCAGAAAGCCTCTGGCGATGGCCAGATTTGCCGAAAGACTAGAAGCCCTCCTGCGGTGAGTAACAGAAAACCAGCCTGCCCCATCCGGTATTCCTGTTTCCAGCCCTCTCTGACAAAAACCAGTCATTTCGAGTAGGAAGTGAGCCGATGCCAGAAATTCCATCTCAAATGGTCCTTGAACTTTTGAGGATGAGGAGGGAGCCCCGGCTTCGGACGGACTTCTTCGGGAGGCGGGCAGAGCTCCCTCTGCCTGATGCAGCCTTCTGAGTGTGGCGTTCCCACCCCTCAGACTTCACAATCCTGGCGCTGAAAGCCTGGTCTCCCTGGCTGCCTTCTCAAACAATAATTTGAAATCAACGAATTCTGCTCCGACGTCCTCCTCCCCCATGATTACGGAGCTCTAGACATGGGGAAACAGACATTTCTCGACTGAGCCCTCGATCCGTGATTACCATTATTGCATAATTGGGGACATCAGAAGCAAGAGTGCCGCGAGCTGCCAGGCCCAAGCCCCCGCTCAAATGACACTCCAAGTTCAGCGGCTGGAAGACGGGGAAATGTAGCTAATTGAGACTAAAGACTGTTCTGCATAGCTTTCTAATTTTCCACGGTTAGTTCTTTTTTATTCCGCAGTGGTATCCTTTTGGTAATTGACTTTCAAATACTACTTGTTACATATCGCACTTAAATGGGACTATTTCTGGCAGGCTTGAGCTGCACGTCAGATCTCGAAGTGGATTTCATTAGGGGAACCAGCTCTGTAGATCCAGGGCACCCCCAACAGTGCCTGCCACACATCAGTGCTCAAGAAACACAAGCCCACGGGAGACACTCACACAAGTATCAGTGTAAAGCAACCACGGGGTCCCGTGCGCATGCACGCAGCAACCACGCCCATGATCACACAATTCCCACATCTTTTCTCTCATTCTACAAGACCCTGCGGGGTTAGAAGGACACGCGATAAACGAGGCAAAGGGTTCATCGAAGTTGGAGCGGTCATTCCGAAAGCATTTTATTGCATTTTATTGCACATCCGCTACAGGCACTGGAGATACAGGTGTTGAGTAAGGCCGCCCCCACGTGCCTTCAGATGTGCGCGGTCTGCGGGCGGCCATCCGGTTGACAAAAAGCAAACAAATTTTAACAATGCACTGGGAGCGTCTACAAAATGGAGATCTACACAAATGCGAAATGAGGAGGAGAGTGGACTCTGCGGGGATTGAGGAAGGGAAAGTCAAGTTGAGTCTTGAAGAACGTCTAGGAGCCAACCTGGTGGCCAGGGGCTTAAAAGCACCCGACTCAGAGCAGCAAACAGTGCCTGCTGCAGGGGAGGAAGAGATTCTCCAGGACCGTGTGCCAGGGGCATGGCAGAGTGTAGACTGACCGCAAGACCCTGGCCTTGAGTCAACATCCATCATTTCTGTGGTTGTGGGCTACCTAATCGCTTGGCAAATACATCCCCCTCTGTGCCTGCCTGGGACCTTTTAGGATGTTCCCTGGAGAAGCCACATACTGGTTTGATTGGAACTGTCACCGCTCCAACCTCATTTGGATTCTTATTTTGGAATTTCCACTGGAGCCCATTTGTAAACCATATAATGGCTTTGCTTTTATGGCCATCCATTGTTTTTGGTTCTCCAACGCTGAACTCCTCAGCGCCACTGCCCATTCCATTGCTAGATCTGCCTCCAGAGCATCTGAACCATCTCCAAATGTCAAATCTGGCCCCAAAGGCTGGGGATGGCCTCCGCACTGTGTTCAAAGAGACCCACTCTTGTAGATAAGATGTCTCTGTGTGTCACCCTCTTCACCCTTGCCTGGGGGTAGGAATCTCTGTCTGACCATCGGCTCCAGGACACGGGCTGGGCGACTCTAGTCAGGGGACCAGGAGCCCGGAGGCCAAGGACCCTGAGAACCCATGGGTAGCACCCTGTCCGCAAACCCACCATGGACCCTGAGATTTGGAATGTAGAAGGCTCCGCTGGGGCACCTGGGTGGCGTAGTTGGTTAACAGTCTGCCTTCAGATCAGGTCATGATCCCGGGGTCCTGGGATCAAGCCCTACGTCAGGCTCCCTGCTTGGTGGGGAGTCTCCTTCTCCTTCTCCTTCTCCTTCTCCCGCTGCCCCTCCCCTGCTCATGTGCTCACTCTCTCTCTCTCTCCCTCTCTTGCTCACTCTAATAAAATCTTTAAAATAAAAAAAAAGGCTCCGCTTGTTTTGAGAGACAACATACTCATTAAGATACAAACAATGTGGAATGTTTGTTTCAAAACTTCTGATGATTAATTAAAAGCCACACCTCGCAGGCAGTCAATGCTAGGAGGGTAGCAAAGCATTTTCCATTAGAAATGTCGGCAAAATCTTGTTCAGGGGAACATGACTCTGAACCCAGACTGATGATGGGAACGAAGAGCCCATTTCACAGACCAGAGTGCTAGTCACAGTGTTCTCCTTCGGGGCCCGTCCTCATGCGCAGGGCACCCCCTGCAGGCTGTGGTGGGGGTCCCCGGCCCGGATCCATCACCTCAAGGAGGACGCCGCGGTCCTACAACATCCACCTCGGCTCTCGGAATTACATGCTGTGAACTATTGAAAACAAAACCCCGGTGCTCACACAGGGCATCCGAGAGAAGGACTGGCATTTCTGGGCTGGGAATTACAGATGGAGGCGCCCTGGCGGGGTCTGTGGTTCCTGCTCCCGGAGGGCGACCAGGGTGGCTGGCTGCCCCGCTTTCCACGGGAGCTGGCGAGCGGTGTGACACCGTCACTCACCAAGAAAAGTTCACTTCCCAAAATAGCACCCGCTGCAGGTAAACGGGAGAAAGGTCAGAATGATGTAGGTGTGCATGTTATAAACCACCTCGTACATAAAAATTGCCTAATTACCGGAAGATATGGAAGAGCGTATACTGCTCTGAGCAGCCAACCCCCAGGGCTGTGCACGAGGGGGAGCACACCGCGGAGCTGTGTAGACCCGCCAGACGTCGGCGGGCTCCAGCTGCATAGCAAAGAGCAAAACCTTTAGCTCCCATCTCCACCGCATTATTACTTGTAACGCCACCTCCGTAAAAATAGCATGAAAACGTCATTTGTTTTAGAATCTTTTGTATTCCTTTCATACTTAAATCATGTGACTAATCATTGTTTTTTACTCTTTGTCTTTGCATTTCATTATGAAAATTCGGGAGGTGGAACGTTCACCCATTAGGCTTGGAAGCATACACAGTGTGTTATTTGAAGGAATTATATTTTGTTGACTTCTATTTCAGTCAGACATTGAAATAAGAGATGGGTGAACCTCACGCCCGCCTTCATGTCCTTCTGCGTTCCTTGGTATCCAGTCTCTCTGTGCCCCAAACTTTGCAAATAGGGGTTTTTATCATTCGAGGATCAAATGCCTTTGGAAGCAATACAACTACAATTCCCTTAAAATAACCGTAATTCATTTACCTCAGTAAAAATTATTTTGTTGGGTGTCCCTTATGTTCCAGACATTGTGCATTAAGGATCAAGTCAGCAGACAATTACTGCTTCAGTATTTCTGTAAGCTTTTTAGAAAAAGACAACCTATAGATATAAATATAAAAATAGCTGTTTAACAGAGAATGAACCAGCAGGATATTTAAGCCAGGTTGGTGGAATCTGGGAAGGCTTCCAGGAGGAAGCAGAACCGACTCTTAAAGGATTAATAGGAAGTAGTTAAAGGGGAAAGAGGAGAAAGGGCTTTTGGAGCAGAGGCAGTTCTGGTTGCAAAGACAGGGAGGCAGGACAGGGCAGCTCAGTGGAGGGCCTGCGCGGTGCTCCTTTACGATGCCGGCACCAACACAGACCCGGACGAGCAAGCCCTTCCTTTCGGCTTGGTTTTCCTCTACAACAAATAGGACACCTCCTCGGGTCTTCCATCTTTTTCCCTCGGTATGACCGTGAATCAGTGTCATAAGTCTCTACTTTTTTAGGAGAGAGCCAGTCGGAGAGAGAAATCCCTAAGCCAGGGTAACAGAGAATTCTGAAGAGATGGATGGGAGCGAGGGCAGTGAGGCTCTTGGACATTCCGGTGAAACGCGGATCCGCAGGCCGCAGAAAGCGCCTCTGATCGTCACAGGCAGAAATGGTAGACGTGAAGCTCACCTCTACAAAGGGCTCCATTCTGCCCTCCTGCCGCCCTGCAGGCATGCGCCTACGCACACAAAACCAGAGGCTGTCTGGGACGGCTCCCGGTCACTTATTCGGGTGTATGGAACCGGCAGCAGTGACTGAGAGGCCTGGGCGAGAAAACCCAGAAATAAAGGCAGACACTTGGTCAGAAAGGAGTGACCACAGAGCCAGAGTCGTCTGCGTCCCAGGAGTCACCAGTCACAGCCTCGAGAGACTCCTCCAGACCCACCATGTCCACTCAGGAGGGACAGGGTCTGTGGCTGTGGAGGGAGCAGACGACTTCAACCTCTTGCGGCCTTCCAGAAACGCTGCTTCTCTGCAGTCCCCCCCCCCCCCCCCCCCCCCCCCCCCCCCCGACACAACATACAATGCAATTATCCTCCGGGGCTTTTTCCATTCCCTGGAATTCTGTAACCCTGTAGGAACTTGGAGCTGTTTTCTTAACTTCTTCATTTCCCAATCTTTTTCCAAAGGGAAATATAAAACCAGAATGCTTCCAAAAAGTCAATTTGCCCAAGGGCAATTCCTGATCTGGTATACTGATTGCGCCAAGCCCCTGGTTCCCAGACTCACCCAGTCTCTCCTGAGAGTGAGTGCTAGCGAGGCAGGCTGCTCTGTGGCTCCCAGAAGCAGAGGCTCGGGTTAGTGCCAGGGGCTCAGTCTCCGGTGGCAGAACGAGATTTCGCACAAGAGTCAAGAGCACATAACAGAATCCAGCCCGGAGCCTGTGCTCAACAGATCTAGTCAGCGGACCTTTACTGAACATTCATTGGCTCACGCGTTCCCCCATCTATCGTCATCCAGTGCTTGCCAAGCACTAGCCACGTGTCCCAAAATGTTGGGGGGAACAGGGGAATCAGAAGCCAGGTATTTCTTGCCAACGAATGGTAAGAAGAGTCGGACATGACTGCTGCCCAGCCCTGGAACTCACGAGGGCCACAGGTGAGGCGCTATGGACTCCTCTTTGGAGCGCCGTGGGCAGCCCGAACCGAGTAGCAGGCTGATGTGGGAGAAGGACGGACAAAGGCACAGCCCTTCACCTGAGTGTGCGACTGCCCTGCAGGACGGTCCCAGCTTCCCTCCATGGTGCCTGAACCGCAGCGGAATGTCCCTTTTGCCCCATTGGTGTTCCTCTCTCCCCCGCAGGCAGCCAGGAGCCAATTCTGGGCCCCTCTTCCCAACTCGGGGGTCAGGGCAGCTTGATAATGAGGAATCAGCCACCGTAGAAGAACTGACACCATGGAAATTGACAAGACAGGACTCTTCCCCACCAGGAAATTGTTAGGAAACATTCACCAGCACACTGCTGCCCATGCGGCCGATCCCACGACACGCTTCAGTAAGCTTTCTGAACTCAAGACTCCTCCCCATCTCTGGGTCTGTTTCTTGGGGACCCAACTGAAGGTGCCAGTTGACCTCAGGTGGGGCCTCTCTTTAAACCAGCCCTGCCTCCACCACGGGGACTGGGGTATTTCACCTAATCTCACTGAGCCTTAGTTTCTGCATCTCAAGCTAGAGGCTTGGCCTACATGTGTACGTCCAGGCCGTGTCCCGTGGAGTGTGGGTGTGCAGGGTGTCGGTGAGGTCATGGAAAAAGTCTCTCACCCCGGCACGGTCAGAGATGTCAGCCCCTCCTCATCTGCGTGACGCAGATCATCTCAGGCTGTCACAAGGAACGAATGAGACCAGCCAACAAAAGTTTCCAAGCTGGCACCCAGCCTGACACAGTCTCTCTGCACATAAGCGGAGAGCTCCCGGACCATGCTCCCACGAAAGCAGGGTTCCTTACTCACCCGGGCCTGGTGGCTCAACAGTGTGTCCGGTGAGCACGCAGCCTGGACAGAAAGGCCAGCCAGCTACCCCACGCACCAAAGTCTCCTCGGATGCCGCCAGAAACAGAAGACAATTGAGAATTCTAGGAGCGGCTTGTAACAGGCAAGTAGTTAAATTAGACCTCGCGTTTAGAACCACTCTGTTGTGTCCCACCGTTAGGCTGCTGGCTGGTCCATCAGGAAGGTCTTGGGTTTTGGTGTCACACTCTGGCTTCGTAAAAGATTCGTTCTGCCCCCTCTACCTTCGTCCAGCTTCGGGGGAGGGCCGATCATCACCACGCATTTGCTACGGAGTTCCCTCCTTGCGGAGGGTCAGCAGGGGGATTTCCAGTAACCCAAGACGTAGACTCATGCCCTCTTGGAAGCAGTTGAAAGTCACTTGTCTTCAGCATTCTTTTTTTTTTTTTTTTTAAAGATTTTATTTATTTATTTGACAGAGAGATCACAAGTAGGCAGAGAGGCAGGCAGAGTGAGAGGAGGAAGCAGTCTCCCTGCAGAGCAGAGAGCCCGATGCGGGGCTCGATCCCAGGACCCTGAGATCATGACCTGAGCCGAAGGCAGCGGCTTAATCCACTGAGCCACCCAGGCGCCCGTCTCCAGCATTCTTTTGTGTGCTTTACCAATGCCCAAACCACGTGTACCGGGAATGAAGTCGGAGACACTGCTTCTGTGTAGCTCTTTGGCAACGTGCTTTCCTGCGCGGTCTCCGAGTATTTAAAAATTAGCGGCACTTGTGTTTCGGGTGGGGTTTAGCAAGCAGAAACACAGGACACCCAGTTACACTTGAATTTCAAATAATGAAAAACGATTTTAGGAAAAGCATACACCAGGCAGTATTTGGGACATATTTATAATACAAAATTATTTGTTTATGTGGAATTCAAATTTCGTTGGGCATCCTGTTTTACCTGGCAACCCAAATTTTAGGGAAATTTCAGAAATCAAAAAGAGTAAGAGAAATCTGTGAGCTTCAATGTAAAGCTGTGTCCACCCGTTTCCTTATTTTGTCACCAGAGATGGGCATCATCGTCGGCGGTCCCCCTGGCCCACCGGACCCCCTGTACACTGCGGCTGGCGGAGATCCGCCAGTAGGAGGAGATGGGGTATGGCAATATTCTAAACTCGAAATTGAACTTCCCAGCTCTGAATCATAAATTCTGGAGGAATCACTGAGCAGTGGGGAATAAGCAGAGGACAACGTCCCCCAAACTGCACCCATCGAACACAGCATGGGCCGTCTGGAATGTCCTCTGACCTCAGTTCCTGACCCAGGAGTAGTTAACTCCTGCCCCTACGTGCACCTTCTCCACGCCCTTCTGAGAATGGACGGGGCCTGAGTCAAGATGAGAACTTCTGTCCTTTCACAAGGCAGTTTATTTCTGGATTTGGTGCCTTCGTTTCCAAGCACAATCAGGACTATGCCACACCTGGGAAGGCGGGGCAGGGAGGGGAAGTGAGGGAGGGAGGCGGAGGGAAAGCAGAAACCCAGTGTAGTGCGGGACTTGCCCTCCGCTGCAGACGAAAAATGCCTTGATCCCTCCAGTGTTCTCAGACCAAACGGGAGGGGAAAGGCTGGGTGCAGAAGGGAGTTTGCACACCTCTGTAGACTATACGAGCCACCAACGCTTTCACAGCAGGCAGCTGCTGAAGGAAAGAGTCCCCACAGTCCATTTGTAAAGACAAAACCACAAGATCCCCTTCCAGGAGCCACATGTCAAGTCTCGTTACAGAACATTCATGACCTTTATGTCGTGCTCCGACACCAATCATTTGTTATTTTTAACTTCCTATTGGCCAACATGAGAACCTCTGTCGGTCACCAAGTATTTCCAGATCTCCTTTCCAGGGCAGCCTGGGTCCTAAAACACGGGAAAGGGCAAATCCCTGTGATTTTTAAGGCCCTGGGATTCCAGAATTGTTTGCTGCTGCAGGATGACCTCTGCCGCACTGACATAAGCAGGGCTGAAAATATTTGGGGGGCACAAGGCCAGGGTACAATGGCTGAGCATGGGTTATCAGGTCACTCACAGAGATGGTGGCCACCGGGGGCCGTAGCAGAAAGGGTGGCTCTGGACAAGGTTCGCCTCATACCCCATTGTACTAGTCCTACCTGTGACTCTGGGAGCCGCCTGACCTGAGCATCAAACTCCTGGAAAATGACAGCACCCTGTCATGGGCTCTTTAGGAAGATTACAGGGGACAATGCATGTACATAGAGCCCCGTGCCTAGACCACGGGAGACACTCAGTGAAAGTGAGCTGATGTATGTCTTCATATTTATTATTCCAAGACGGAGGGTCTAACAGTAACCACCCCCACGCACTACATGTAGCAGGCGTGACTGGAAGCGGCCAAGGGCTGCTGGTGCTGTTTGGACCGCGTCCCTCAGTCACCTCTCTGCCCGGGGCCAGCTCCATTTAACTTCCACCTCCTCAGGCCCTTGTTCTGCTTCTCTGGCGACTGAGTGAAGTCTTTTTCTTCTCTCACAGCACAGACTTTCACATGTTCGCACACGGACCTTCTCCTCCGCATCCAGTGGTCACTTCTGTTGTCTTCTCCAGAGTGAACAGTCCTGGCTTTTCCAGTGGTTCCTCATGGACCCTCTCTTGGAAGCCCCTTGATTTGTCCAGGGCCACGCAGGTCGGGGCACCAAGATGTGCTACTGCGTGCAGACTAGTGGGCCATAAAGGAGCCTCCCTGTGGCCATCCCCCTCTGCTGACCTCGCCCACGGGATGGTGATCAACCCCAACCCCCTGCCCTTCCCCCGGCATCTGTTACCGGGCCATGTCTCCTTCGTCCTGTTCTTAGGTAACGGGTATTTCCTCCCTTTAATACAAATGCCTGGTGGATTAATTTCACTTCCCGGTTTTCCTTGTCCTCCAACCACTCACTCATTCATTCAGCAAATATCAATCCCACATCAACCATGCGCCTAACATTGCACTCGGCACTGAGGCTACAATGACCAAGACGACAAGATGCTCACCGGCAGCTGCGGGAGACTCCTCAGCAATCAGCAATACTGCCCCGACTCTTTACACTCTTGGAATCGTCCAAAGTATAAACTACTAGTCCTAGTAAACTACTTCATCTGTAAATACAATAAGCAGATTTTTATGTCTTTATATAAAACAGAATTGAAATGTGGAGAGAAGGGCTGAGAATCACAGCAGGACGGGGGGGACTCTGGGTGAGCTCCGTCAGCCGGCTATGACTCCTTCTGACAGTGTAAGGCCCATCTTTCTGCACTTTTTCCAGGACATTCTCCCTTGCTAAAATAGAGCTTCCCTCTGTTTATTCCTCCTAAATGCTAGCAAAGTCAGTGTACAAGGAAGGAGGAGGGAACGAGGGACAGAAAGCAAACTTGCCTCAAAAAAGAAAAAGACAGGTTAGCATCAACAATTTGAATAACTAAATCCAAATTTGGAGACTCGCCCCTTCCAATTCTCTGACATTTTTCACTTTTTCCATTTCTCAAAAAATCACCAACACTGTTTCTGCCACCACACACTAGGACATCCTCACTGCCCACTGGGGGACAACAGGACAGTGGCGGGGATTCATCTGGAGTGTACGCCTCTCAAGTCTGTACTTCTCTTCAGCTTGGAGCATCCCTTAAGAAAAGTTCCCACCAGGAAAACTAACGAATTAACACACAAATAGTTCTGTTTGTCCTTTCATTGGAAAAGATAGTGGGTATGAAATAAGCATTTGTTAAGTAAGTGAAGTTTTTGAAGAGAGGATGAAAGGTGGTAACTGACCCAGCAGAGCAGAGGCTCCCCTGGTCAGCACAGGACCCCCATTCCCGGGAGCTGTGAGGAAAGGGGCAGGGCTGGAAACAAGGGTACTCACGGGGGACCCTGGCCTTCCCACTCAGCATGGCCTAACAGCTCCAAAAAAATTTAAAGACATCTCTCAACACGTTGAAGGCTAAAACAAATTTCTCAAAAAACAGAAAAAAATAAAATAAAACAGAGGTCTAGCAAAAGTAAGGGCTAAGAGGTTCAGAAACACAGAACAGAAATCAGGAGGGAGGAAACAAATCTATGATGCACAAGCATTTCTCGGAAGTGAGAAACAAAGTCCTCTGGTCCGAAAGGGCCAGTAGGCCGTGCCATGTGGAAATCCGAGACAGTCCACTCCTGTTCCTCTCCGGCCTGTCCTCCCAGAACAGCCGGGGTGTCTTGTAAATGGTAAAGTGGAGCCTATGGCCCTTCGCAAGGCTTCTCCCTGTAAATCGGACAGAATCCTTACTCCCTTCCACCATCCTGAACACGAGCTATGGCTTCTGCTCAACTCTGGGACTTCACTTTGCAACCCTGCTTCCTCTTTGCACACCTTCACAGCCACACTCCGCTCCCCGCTCTTCCTCAGAGGGCCTCTACGCTAGCTTGTGCCTCTGCCTGTTCTGATCTGTTCTGAACTGTTCCCCGGGGGGCTTCCTCCTCGCCCTCCAGTCCTCAGCACCAACATCACCTCTTCAGAGAGCCGCCCTGGGCCCCTAACGTAGCACCCACTATCCAACAGACATCCTCCAACACCACTTTTCTGTGTTGTAGTCTTCATTGTACTTGTCACTATCTGAAATTATTGAGTTATTTTCCCATTTCTTATCTTTACCCCCTGCTGGGTTATAAGCTCTACTCACTGCAGAAGTTCCAGGAACAGCAGCTGGGACAAATAGTCAATATTTGACAAACAACTGGGTTCCCAGTATAACAAATGACAAGAAGCCTCACCAAGGCAAGTATAACGAGAAGATCCTAAGAGTTTCAGAGAGCAAAGGGCACCAGAATGCCTTACACTTGCTCTCAGCAATCATCAAATGCTAGAGGATACTGGTCCAACACTAAAAAAATCTGAAAGGAAAGAATTTTCAACCCAGACTTCTATACCGAGCCAAACTTTCTCGCAGATGGGAAGGCAGACTAAAGATGACATTTTCAGACATGCAAGGATTAAAAAATTAAGAGCCTCCCATGCACGTTTTTAAGGAAGCTTCTGGAGGATATACTAGTGGGAAGCAAGAGAGGAAACAAAGAAAGAAGCTACAGAAATAAGGAACAGGAGACACAATACAGCCAAGGGGTAAAGAGGAGCCAGTGGTGCAGGGAAGGGAGCTCTGGGTGGAGAGCAGTGCGGGGAGCCCAGGCCTCACTGACATTCGACGGAGCAGGAAGGAAGCCTCCAATTTAAAAAAGGAAAATAAAGAAACTTGACGGATTTTCTGATATGATTGAGCATATAAAAGAAAAAGCCAGTGACAGATCTTATGATGGGTCGATGGAATAATTGTAAAGGATCGAAACTATGTAGGAAAGTTTGAAAATAACAAAAATTTAGAAAGATCCTTTTTAAGGCCAACAGAAACAAAAAGTTTTATAAAAGAAAGAGGAAATATCCCAGTACATTGAAATAAATAATACCTACCTAGTCAAAATAATATAAACACCAAGTACCAATTCATGTAAAAACACAACTGAGTTGAGAGGATGGAAGGGGGGAAAGAACGAAGAGCTCCTCTACCATAACAAGAACACAATACGAGAGTGTTAAATTTGACAGTGAGCTCTTCAATGTCACAAGATTCAAGATGAACACACAAAACTCAACTGTGTTTCTTTATACTCACCATAAACATGTGGAAACCAAAAGTAAATACACACCACCATTTACAACTGCTTCAAGGAAGGTTGGGAAAGACCCAGGTATACACTTAAAGAAATTAAGTAGAGGATCTGTATTCTAGATCTGATGAAAAAATCAAGACGTAAGTAAATGGAGAGACATATGGTGTTGACAGATCAGAAGACTCAACGTACCAGAGATAGCAATTCTCCCAAATTGGTCTATGGTTTTAATGCAATTTCTATCAAAATCTCAGCAAGTTATTTTTGAAGATACATGAGTTTATTCTGAAATTTACAGGGGTCCTGGCTGGTTCAGGCAGTTGAACATCCAATTCTTGGGTCTCGGCTCAGGTCATGATCCCATGGGTTGCGGGACTGAGACCCATAACAGGCTCCTTACTCCATGAGTGAAGAGTCTGCTTGAGGATTCTCTCCCTGTGCCCCTTCCCAACGTGCACGCAGTTGCTCTTGCTCTCTCTGATAAATAAATCTTTAATAAATAAATTTTTCACAGAAAGGCAAAAGTTCTATAATAACTAAAACAATCTTTGGAAAAAAAAGGTGGGGGGGGGGAGTGGAAGGAATCACTCTACCTTTGCTTCAGCGAAGGCAGACATACAGCTACAAGAATCCCAGCTGCAAAGGGATGGCCACACAGATCAACTGAACGGAAGATCCTGACAGAGAGGCACCTACAAATATGTCCAACTGATTTCTGACAAAAGTGCAAAAGCAATTTAATGGGAAAAGGGTGGCCTTTTCAAAAAATCGTCCTGGAACAAATGGACATCTATTGGCAAAAAAATTGAAACCTGACTTAAAAGTCAGACCTTACACAAAAATTAACAAAATGGATGACAGACGTACATTAAAAAAACACAAAACTATAAAACTTTTAGGAAAAATAGAAAATCTTTTCAATCTAGGACTGAGTTCTTAGACTTGAGGCCCATGGCACAATGCATTCAAGGCAAAAATGGATACACTGGATGTTAAGGGTGAATGTTTGTGTCCCCCCAGATTCATGTTGAACTCTGGCACACAAATCTCACAGGCCCTCTTAATTACCCCACTGAAATGTATCTCACAACACCCAGCGTGATAGTAATAGGAGGTGGGGCCTTTGGGAGGAAACGAGAGCGAGATGAAGTCAAGGGTAGAACCTTCATGAATGGGATTAGTGCCCTCGTAAGAGTTGTGAGTCAGCTTGCTTATTTCCCCTCTCTGCTCGCCACTATGGGAGGATACAAGTCAGCAGCCTACAACCCAGAACCCTCACCAGAACCTGACCATGCTGGCCTGCCGATCTCAGACTTCCAGCCTCCAGAACTATGGCAAGTACATTTGTGGTGTTTATAAGCCACTGAGGTCTATCAGATTTTTGTCACAGCAGCCTCAGGTAAGACAGTTGGGATCTCTTAACACTTCAACCTTCTGAGCAAGGGACAGGAAGAATTTTCTCCGGGGAACCTTGACCAGTCCAAGAGCAAAGACTAAGATAATCAGATGGCAGGGCACGGGGTTCCTCTTGTGTTGCTTCAAATCCTCTCATCCAGCCCAAGCTCCGGAACGGACTCTGCACAGGCTTCCAATGGCTCCTGGGGATAACCTGATAGCCCCTCTTGTTTCCTTCTCTGGAATTTGCAGGGAGCACCTGCCAGGAACAGTGGGCATTCCACATGTGCAACTGAGAATTGTGGGGCAGTTAGCACCCAAAGAAAGGCTGTGAGAAGCATTTCACTGCGTTATTTAGAAGGTCCTACCAGGTCTGAGTGCCAGCCACTCTGTGTTCACAGCCAACCTGATGATGCATCCCTGTACCTGAGCTCCCTTCCTGCCTATCCCTCACCTCTCCCAGGGACCACATTCACAATAAACCACCTGCACATAAGCCTTTCTCTTGGGATGGCTTTCTGAAGGTACCATGTTAAGAAACAGGGTTCTCCTAAAAACAACCCACGCTACAGGGAAGCCAAAAATAAATGACAGCTCCAAACCCTTCCCCATCACACAGACTCAGACTCCCAATAACCTTTTTAGCGGCTCTATATGAACAGACAACCAAGAAAACCAGACATTTGAGAAAACCATCTCAAACGAAAGACAAAGACCAAAACAAACAAACAAGACAGGGGAGTGGGAATGCAACTTGGGAGAACGAGACTAGGTAAGGACAAGAAAGCTTCCAGATCTTATAATTAGTGTCCTCAGAGACAGAAGATCCTGCATCTATGAACTAAGACCAGACATTTTAAAGAAAGTAGGATGACTAAGGAGTGCCTGGAAAAAATTTAAGAACTAGAAGAACAGATGAAAACATTGAAGAAACCTCCCAGGGAGTAGAGGAAAAAAGACAAAGCGACAGAGAGCAGGTGAGGGGGAGGGAGGGCAGGTGGAGAAGAAACAAGGGCTGAGATCAGCCCAGGATTCCCAACATCTGCCTAACAGAAATTCCAGAAAGGCAAGACAGACAGGTGCTCAACAGCAATCCTGGAACCCAGAAATCATCAGAATGATGCCTTCAACACACCAAAGGAAAATGATTTCCAATCCGTAATTCTGTGTGAGTCAAACTATCAGTCAAGAGGAAGGGGAGAACAAAGACATTTTTAGACCTGAAGATTTCAAAACAATTACCGCCCACACATCTTTTTCCTCAAGCAGCTAATGGAGGAAGTGCTCCACCAGCTACAAGTACACCCAGAAAGAGGAACACGCTGGACCAGGAAACAGGAGATCCCACACACGGGATGTGCAGAGGAAGCCCCAGGTGGGGGAGAAGGGGACCAGGAAGACTTGTGCAGACAGACGTGGTGGCTCTGTGAACCTCTGCCCACGGTCTGCGCTGGGCTCCAGAGCCAGACCCACTTCTCTCCAGTGCGAACAGGCCAAGCCGGTCACCTCTATTGACGGGTCATTAAGAGATCTTCAAAGGTAATGATGTAAAACTGAGACCAAATGATGAGACAATTATGTCCCCTAACATCACGAGTAGTTAACATTAAAATCTTGCATTTGGCCCCATACCCTGACTCAAGGCTTTATCCAATAAACCACAATACAGAAAATATAAGAACTTTTCATCTACCCCAACCCTACCTCTCTCCCTCCGTCTCAGTCTGTCTCTCTCTCACACACACACAGATATATGGACTGTGGCTTTGGAAAAGCTATCCAAGCCTGTAAGAGAGGGCAGCTGGTCCTAGGTGGAAGGAAAAGGTCTCAATTTTTCTGCCATAGATTCTTTCACAGTTTTGTTTTGGTTTTTTTTGTTGTTGTTGTTTTTTAGGAATATAGCCTTTTTATTGACTACTTTTAAGTAGAACAAACTAAATACATATTTAACAGTTTTGGTTCATTTATACAGTACATTAAATAAGTTATGCACAGAGTTAAGTAACAAAAATTCCTATCTGAGTAAAATGACAAAGCACAGAGAAACCAGACTACCGCATCCTGTGGGTGCTTTCACATTCATCATCCCCCCTTAAAACCATGCTCGGAGGCATAGTTTTCTATTTATTTACATTACTGGCTTTTTTTTTTAAAGATTTTTATTTATTTATTTGACAGAGAGAAATCACAAGTAGGCAGAGAGGCAGGCAGAGAGAAAGGGGGGAAGCAGGCTCCCCGCTGAGCAGAGAGCCCGATGCGGGGCTCGATCCCAGGCCCCTGGGATCATGACCTGAGCCGAAAGCAGAGGCTTTAACCCACTGAGCCACCCAGGCGCCCCCATTACTGGCTTTCTTTTACAGATGGAGCTTTTGTAGCTTCATCAGGAACTTGGAAAGCCATCTTTCACAGTTTTTAATGCAACAAATAAAACAGGATTATTCTCCATCCAGACCCCTTGGAGCTCCATGATCTTCAACTGAAGACTTTGCTCTCTCCCTACTGATTTCTGTATCATGGGCCACATACACGTACTACCTATTCAAAAA
This sequence comes from Meles meles, assembly GCF_922984935.1. Taxonomy (NCBI): domain Eukaryota; kingdom Metazoa; phylum Chordata; class Mammalia; order Carnivora; family Mustelidae; genus Meles; species Meles meles. Next base: position 143,701,941 of record NC_060071.1, on the reverse strand, counting down.
AATGGGAATTTCCTAATGATTAGTTTCAAATGATGTATGGGCAGGTGAGGTCTAACATACATTCCAGACATTCACTTAAAGCCCTCAAAGTTCACCCATAAATAGCAAGAGGGGTTCCTGAAAAGCCAGCAGCAGGGCTGGCCCTGCCCTCAGTCTTCCAAGCGAAAGGCCCTCTGGCCTTGACCTTTTAGAGGGTTTGTGATCTAATCTCCAGAGCCAGTTCCGTCTTTATTAAAGGCTAATTAGTCACATACACCTTTTGAACAGTGTGTTAATTTTCATTTTAACACATAATCTAACGCCGGATGAAATGGCCTCTCTTGCCCTCTTCCATCGGCTTCTGGCAGAGAACAAAAACCACCAGAGAGGCCCTCCGGCATTTCTGGCTTGTCCTTTGCTCAGACAAGTGAAGCTCTTCACCTTTGTCACTGAGGCCACACTTCCACTGAGGGCTCGTCGGCCACTCAGCCAAAGGCTGGAGAAGCAGGTCAGGACAAAAGCGGCTACGTGAGGCGGGCTACTGAGGCTTCTCACCGGGAAGCCCAAGTATGAGGAGCAGTTGGCCTTCGCTAGAATCTGCCTGCCAGGCGGCCTCCGGTGAGGACAGCTGCACCAGCCAAGCTGAAACCGGACAGCAGTCCTGAGGGCCACAGAGAGCCAAGGAGAATGGCCAGATGCTGCGAAATGGAAAGTTCTCAAACCCAGTCACTGCTTTAAAAAACTTAAAGCTAAACTACAACTCCCAATATCTTCTGAACGGCCGCTATTTGTGGAGTTGTTGGGTTTTTTTCTTAATACATGCTTTTGAAGCAGAAAAACTACCTGTTCATTTCAAACCAGGACACTGGCCGAACAGGCGGGGTGGGGATGGAGAAGCGCTTCTGGCGCACTTGGCTCAGTCAAGGTGACAGACTCAATTGCCTGCTGGTTTCTCCCCAGATCTTCGTTCCCGGGGTTCCAAGGATTCAGAGACGAAATGTCAACTGAACACGCCCCATACCAGTCTAATTCCTCTTGACAGCCTGCCTCACAAATTATACACATCTTTGAAACCAAGTATCTTTGAACACGGAACACAGACCCACCATCCCGATCTGGAAGGAGGAAGACTCCATGTAGAAACTAAAATCACCATAAACTGATCTGCAAAGGGCGGGGGTGTTAGTGTTAGAAACGGTCCTCTGAATTTAAAAATAATGACATTGGGGACTATCAATTAGGCAACGGGCGCTCGGAGCCTATGTGCTGGCTCGGCTACAGTTGTTTTTTTTTAATGTCTGGCAGAATGTTTTACAAACTAAACCCAGCAAGACTACAATTCCACCAGAAGGTGCCTCAGATGGTTTTGCTAATAATTTTGATCAGCTGAAATGGAGAAAAACACCATTTCAATTATTCACTTTCAAAAACTGTCAATTTTAAGTTGCAATACTAAATGCCCCCCTTTTCCCCCCTCTGTCGCCAGCCACTAAGCAAATAAAGCCCGACCCCAAAAGAACCCTCGCAACAAGGAACCGGGTATGCGCGGTGACATTTTTGAATATGTGAACGTAACAAATGTCGTCGACATCAATTTCTTGCCACTTGCAAGTTCAGTCCAGCTTGTGTGTAACTTTGCTCGAGGAGAATTCCTTCAGAGAAGGCGCGGGAGGCCGGCATTGCTGCAGCTGCAAAGATGGAAATGTGAACCACCATATATTGGCTTTTGCTTTAATAGCCTTTTAACCAACTTTGTTAATGGACTGAATGCAATTTAGATATGGAACTTGGCTAAAACGTAGCTTCAATTGGCTATTAAAATTTAAGAGCCAACTAAGATAGCTAATTACAAAAAAAAGCTCCAGTGATAATGCTAAGCAGAATTAGTAATAGCAAATGACAGTCTGTCTAGTCTTATTCCCATAGGGAAAGAAACTCTTAACTGAGAAGTCAACCAGACAATGTGCAGCAAACCGAATTGCATTACTGGTATTATGGCATACAAATCTGGCAGCTCCCTGGGACAAAACCGGGAGTAAAGTCTGTCAAACTTGAGTCGGAAAGCAACTGACCCTCTTTTACATCCCAGTTAGAGCAGATTCCGGGAAATTTTGTTTTATTCACACTTGATGGGTAAGTGCCGTTTCACTGAGGAAAGTTCTTGTATGGCCCCGGCAGGGACTGAGGACGGAGGATGGAAGGAAGAGGCCCTCCAAAAAGCACAGTTCGAAAGGAAAAGATCCTTCGCCTACTCAGAAGGACAGTCTCCCTGTAGATGGCTAGGTCTGAAAAAGGCAACAATAAATATGACTGCTAAAAAGTTGAGCTTAGGGGGAAAAAAAAAAAAACGTTCTACTTCTTTGCTTCATTACAGATACCCTCATTATGGCATCAGTTGAAGTGCAGACTAGCTCTCCTGTGAAGATTTATCATGTGTGGTGGCCACTTTGAATCGGAGGTACTGGAGTCTTTAACATTCCCTAGTCAAGTGTCTCCCTGCTGTGCCTGTAAATGTCAGTCCAGTTTTTTCACGGCTGTGCGCACAGATTAGAAACAGCGGGAGAGCTTGGGAGTATGACTACAATACCAGTAAGGACACTTGTCTTCGTGGCACTGCTCAAGTGATTCTTGGAATGTAGGACCCTGCTGTTTTCTAATATTTACACACAACTGGAGTCATCAAGAGCAGTAAATGCAGTCTAAAGGCAGCTTGCTTCTTTTGTTAGGGACTTTACATTCAAATAGGGATATCAACAATAACACCAAAAAAATTTTTTTAAAAAGCCACCATTTTAAAAAGTTTCATATTTCCCCCCAATTTTGCTGCTAAAAGACCAACCAGGTATTATGATGACTGTTCACTTAGCTCGACCCCTGCTTCCAAACATTTTCTATGTGCATCTCACAGTTCACTGGGAACAGCAGGGGTCTGGGATTCTTGACCTCGAATTGTGTTTCTGCAGGCTGTGCTTTCTCTGACCTCTACAGGAACAGACAGGGCCTTGAAACCATTTTCATGTAATTTCAGCCACCTTTGCTTTCTGAACACTTTGCATGGCAGAGCAGAAAGACTTATTTGGGGGCTGTAGCACCTGGAATACAGACAACTTCTTTCAAAAACCTGGTTAGGAACTTTTAAAAAAAGGGAAAAAGAAAAAAAAAATCCCACCACAACTATGTATGTATCTTAAGAAATGTCTAAATGATTCTTCTTTAAATTACAAATGGTAGGACAAATTACGTATCTTTGTCATAAGCTTTTCGATCTCTGCCAAGGATTTCTGAACTAGAAGCCTGAAGGGGCAGGGGCCGGGGGGACTAGATCACACAGCTTTGCAACTAGTGTTAAACCCATTGGGATGTGCACAATACTTCTCCAGCTCAATGGACTCATGCCTTAGCACCAACATGTTCTGTACAGCTAACAAAATAAGACAAAAGAACACAGCTTCCTTATCCCACTTTGGGGGGCGATGAGCTCTTCTTAGGGATCTTGGGCACATCTCTCTATCTAGGGAAGTGCAAGAACTCCTTCTCTCTTTCCTCTTCACTGGGCAATGGAACAGAATCAATAGCATCAACATGTACACCCAACTGTAACCTTCCCTGTGATCTACTGCCCTGGAGCGTCCCAGTGTCCAGTTAGCAGACCTTCAGTGGCCCCACTCGGATATTTAGACAGTGCTGTCCCATACTGGATTCATGAAGAAAGTTTGCGAGAGCATGTAGGGGCATCACTCCCATCTCAGAAGTATACCAAGAAGGATCAGCGTGAACTTCTGTACTAAGATTCTTGTCTCAAGTTCAGAAAGAATACTGAATGAGCAATTTTTCAGTTTTTAAACAAACTAGCCTGGGTGTTACAAAGTTTTCATGTATATGACTATGATCACTCCTCACTCACTTCTAAAAGGTACTAGCAGCAGAAAGACAACCTATAGAAAAGCAGAAACACCGTCCCCTCTCCTCCCCCTGCAAACTCTGGACTGGCCTTTAGAACTTCTTCCCATTGCCGAGTACCAGACACAGAAGTTACCTTACAGATAATCTCCAGTCACCCTTCTGACAATTCAGTCTTCTAACGAGCGTTGCACTTTACATCAAAGAGGAAAGAATTTTTCAAAGATCATTTATGGTGCCTTACTTAAATAAAACAAAATATGCTCAATGCAGAAAGATTATAGGTTAACTTGGGCCAAAATTACAAAAATTCAGGAATGCTACTCATAAATTATACAACACTATTGTCATAATAAGAGAAAACTGACCACTCTATGAATAACACACACTTAGTATAGTGGAAATGGTAAGCATTTTATTTGCAAGATCACACCCAAGGAATACAGAGTTGCCTAAACCGCCCGGTCAGCAGTACACCGCAAAGATCCCTGATCCAATGTGCGAGGCTGCGGCCTGTGTACCCAGAGCCCCTTCTCCAGTACTGAGTCTTCAGTGTGCCTTACCCTCATTACGCAAAGCTTGACGAATGAGGGGCATAGAATACCTGTGGAACTTTAAAATAAACCAAAGCTCACAAAACCTCATCTATTCAACTGTTGTAATTGTGAGAAATAAAAAGGCACGAAAGCAGGACTTAAAAGATACCATAGCCAAAGAACGAGAGTCTGATTTCTATAGTGCAGTAAGCTCATAAGTGAACTTTTTCTTTCATTCTGATTTCTGTTATGTGACCTGGGAAACAGTAAGAAGTAAAAAGTAAAATGGCATTAATTAAATCAGGGTGGTGCTGGCATAAGGACAGACAGACAGATCAATAAAATCAAACAGTGCAGAAACAGACTCTGGTAAAATAACTTAATATAGAATAAGGCAGGCATCATACACCAGGGTACAAGGGGCTGGGAAGAAGATTTATTTAGCAGTGGCACTAAAGCTACCGGTTAGCTATCTGGAAAAAATAAATCGTGATCCTCACCTCTTGGAATACATGTGCCAAAATTAATTCCATATGGATGAAAAATTTAGGAGCATTAAGACAAAAAGCCTAGAAAAAGCCATGGTAAATGTTTCTGATTTCACGATGGGGAATATTTTAAAACAGTGGTAGGAATTACAATGAAAAAGATCAAAAGATTAAAACCATAAATATTAAATTTCACAAAAATAAAAAACATTACCATCAAAAAAAAAATGAATGGGAAAAAGTCAGCAACAAACACAACCAAGGATTAAGATCATCACTACACAAATAATACAAACAAATGTACCAGGGAGAAAACAGAGCGATTAGTTTATAAATAAAAAACTGCTTAGGTTCACTAACAATTAAAAAAAAATTACCTTATCAAATGATAAAAATTAGTAATACTCAAGGATGACAAATCTAAGCTGCGCACTCTGATTTCCGGGCAAAGAGTTGGCTGGTGGATTTTTGCAAAGCAACTTGTTAATATGCATCAGTAATCTTCCATTTTCATAGTCTTTGCCCCAGTGGTTGCCTTCTGAAAATCTAAGGAAATATTCGCACATGTGGACCAAGATTCCTGCCTAGTTTAATCAAGAATATTACTTATAGGAGCTCCTGGCTGGCTCAGTTGGCGGAGCATGCAACTCTTGCTCATGGGGTCATGAGTTCAAGCCCTATGCTGGGTGTAGAGATTACCTGAATGAACTTAAAAAAAAAAAAAAAAAATTTTTTTTTAAATTATTTGTAATATCTCAATACCGAAGACAACTTAAATGTCCAAATGACCATTAGGGAGATAGTCAGGAAAGTGTCATAAAGCCACAAGATAAAATATTATAGAAACATAAGAATTATATCCATAAAGTATACTAACATGGAAAGTATTTAATTCTAGCTTTAAAAAGCAATATATGAAGTTTTATATAAAGTATAATAATTATTTTAAGATAAAAATGCATAGAAAAGCCTGGGAGAAAATGTATCAAAACATTCACAGTGGTTTCCTGTGAGTGGGAGTAATATGGCTAGTTTGTCTTTTCATACTTTTCTGTGTGTTGTAAATCTCCTACAGTGACCAGGTATTATGAACAAACTTTGGTAATCACAAGAATATAGTCAACAAAATAGCATTTTAAGGGATAATCAAGCACAGACTGCTCAACCACATATAAACACAACCACATATAAACACATAAATACATATAATTTATTTGTATTTCCACCACTAATTTACTGCTATGTAACGTGGGCCTTTATATGCACATTTAATTTAGTAATTAAAAAAAATAACTGGAGTTTTACAGCTCTGGTCTATTAGCATTTTATTTGTCTTATGAGATCACCACTGAAGACTACCTCTTTTACTTCGGGGCTCAGTTGGTTACCAATGATGTATCGGTTGCTTTCTAGAACATCTAAAGCACAGACTGCCCCATGGTGTGAAGGACAAGAGCCTGGCACAGGTGTCGATCCTCAAAAGACCAGACCATCTCAGCTCACTAACGACCGAGGAAAACGGCAGAGAAGGCAGGACTGTGTGGTGCCAGGAACACCTGTCAGAACGTGGACGCTGGGTTATGAAGGAACAGAGACTGGCAAAGTCCTCTGAAACACGGACTGGAAAGGAAACAGAAATGATGCAAGAGAAAAGTAATAAGTACAAAACTGAAAATGGCAAGGAAAAAAAAAAGCGTAACTCTGAATGACAAGGCCATTTGATCACTGGTTTCAAACAAAGGGAGCCAACGAAGCCTAGTGTAGGTAAGAAGGAGAAGAGCAGCGGAATTAGGAGATGCAGCCAATGAATCCAACTGGCTACTCTGGCTACTAGTTTTTAATTTCTGCAGCCCTGCCAACAGAGTAACATTCGCGAAGATGCCAGCACTTGTTAAAAACAATATGTGAGGAAATATTTGTTTTCTTAATATTTAACCAACAGGTTTTGCTATGTTTTTGTGTTCTAAAAAATAAAAAAGGCTAAGGCATATACACAAAAACACACCACACACATTTTATCCTATTTTAAGCATCAATGTGTTTGAAACAGAACTTGAGAGTTGAGTTAGGTGTTACAAATAAACTTGGGACCATAACACTGATGAGCACAGAAATCCAACACTCTACAGAAAACAGGAGGAGGCTCTGCCCAAAATCTAGTTCTCGCTTCTGCAAAGACACACAGCTCGAGAACTTCAGGAGGCTTTTAAAGGATGAACTTTCAAAGGAAAGTCTGCAGATCTGGTCTGCACTTTTCAGCATCTGACCACGGCAGTGACATGCGTTCCATGCATGTGGCACCTAAACACCCACACTTGGGGCCAAAGTTTTCAAGTCTCAGTGTTGGCTCAGAGCTGCTCAAACGTGGCACCACCTTGACCAATTTGGGGTATGTCGACATCCCGCCTGCACTATTACTTCCCATTTTCTTTAAATCAACACATTTTTTTAAAAACAAGAAATACCTACTTGAGGCTTGTCCTAAGCAACAGAGAAATCACTAGTTTCATGTACTACTTAGGTTCTGAATCCATGCTTAATGCTTAAATACTGAAATAAAAGAGCGTCTCTATACCATCTACAAACACGGAACATGCCATTAAGCGGTGAGATGTACGGCCCTTTAGGAAATCCAACCCAATTTCAATTTCTGCAACAAAGTACACCTTGAAATTGTTCATAAAGGTTTAAATCCCAAGCTTTTATTGTCAGGGCAACTATAAAAAGTCCAAAGCTGAAAATGTCTGATCATCAAAACTCTCGAGTACTTGGTTTACTGCACAGACATCATATGCCACAAAAAGCCGACACTTATATGAAAAATAACCTCTTGTGAATGAGCAGTGAGCTTGCTTTGTTTTACTCGCTTCACAGGACCTCCTTAAAAGAAGCCGGTCCGTAAACCCGCACTCACCCGGCCACCCGATGCTTGACCACCTGTTTTCATCTCGTGCCGCTTACATGCTTATGCGGTCCCCCTACAATCTAACTTGCAAGTACCTGTGCCTGCTCGCCCACAGACCTACTTACTACCCCGCTTTTGCCTTCTTAACCCTTTCCCTTCTTTGTTCCTCTTGCTTCATACAGCAGGTACGCAGTAAATGCTTGTGGAACTGAACAGAACCAATGCAATCCAAATCTTACGGCCACAACAAATGGTGTATTTGTATCACACAAGAAGAGACCTTTATTTTAAGGTTTGTATATCTGCTTAAAGGTGAGGAACTTGCCAAGCATTTCTAAACACGCGGGACAACGGACAGTGATTAGAAAGTAACACCATCGTGGTTTTTCTTGCAGCTCCTGCCCAGCTTCAGACACACACAGCTCAGGATAAGCTTAAAGAGTATGACCTAAAGATTTTCAATTTTATAAATTAGCCTTTAATAAACTGTACAAAGTATTTACTTAATAAAAAAAAGTTTATATTTTTCAAAGACATAGTTATTTCATGGTCAGCCCCATCCTCAAAGACTCACATGAAAATACAACAGTTAAAATAGAAAAAGAGGAGTAAGTCAAACGACAGGAAGAAAAGTCGATTTACAGCATTTGATTTACTTCTGGACTCTCTTTCTGGTTTTTGAACCTTGAAGAGAAAAAACAAAGAAATTCCAATCATTAACTTATAAAAACTAAAGAAGAGAAATATAAGCATTTCCATATATACTTATTTGTATTTAAAAATCTAATTGACTATGATGATTGGTGGAGATAAAATTCACACACAAAGGTAATGGTTAATAGCCTGAAAATCTTTGGAAATTGTGTTAATTTTTTAATATGTCAAAAAATATGCTAACATTACCTTTCAGTCTTAAGTCACAACAGAACTCTCCCAAAGGTAAAAAACACATCCAATTTACAAGGGCACTGAAATATTTCTCCCCCAAATTTTTATTTGCAATTTAAAACAGTAAGTCCGAAGGTAACCTATAGCAACAAGACAGGCATTCATTTCTGGGAAGGAAGCGATGAAGTAATGCTTATTTCTGAGAAGCAAAGAATAAAAGGTGTTGCTTTTTAAAGCCTTGTTACCTATACTCTTTAGGCAGGAGAGCGCTGGGCCATTCCAAAACATGAAGTCTTTTTCACTAGGAATTAAAGAGACCCCAACTGAGCAGCCTTCTAAAGAAACATCACACCTAATCCTGGTCTAAGTACTTTATGACAGTTTCTATCCAACTACTCCTGAGTTGGAATAAATCGGTGAGTCTTTACTGGGGGCAGAGTTCTTTATGGGAATTCCACCTCACCAAGGAGAGACTGTCCCCACCCAGCACCCCCACTCTACCTCCAAGGCAAGCACGGCAGTCGGAAGAGCATGTGTAAGCCCGATCACGGCTGCCTAGCGCTGGCAAACAAAGTGTGCCTTCCCACCGCCTCGTGCCTCCCTTGGCCAGGAAAAGAGCAACGGTACCAGGGTGAGGGGCAGCATGGTCACCCATAATCCATCAATGAATGCACTAAACAACAGATCAATACTTCTTTCCTGAAATGTACAAAACAGTCTTTGAATCTAGGACAAAATACTTACTGTACATCTAATAATACATTCTAAAGGTTTCCTGTTTACAGGCTTAGTTAGTTACTTTGTGGAAGATCAGTTTAAAAATTAGTGTTTATTTTTCCAAGTTCCAGTTTTTATTTAATTGCCATATACTTCAATTAAAGCAAACTTCAAATTTACATGGATATTTTTTTCCTGCCATTGATATGCATAGCCTATACTTTGGTTTAAACTTTTGAGCTTTTTCTTCAATTTTTGTGATAGATAAAAATATATCCCATGGGGGGCGCCTGGGTGGCTCAGTGGATTAAGCCGCTGCCTTGCCTTCGGCTCAGGTCATGATCTCAGGGTCCTGGGATCGAGCCCCGCATCGGGCTCTCTGCTCCACAGGGAGCCTGCTTCCTCCTCTCTCTCTGCCTCTCTCTCTGCCTGCTTGTGATCTCTCTCTCTCCGTCAAATAAATAAATAAAAATCTAAAAAAAAAAAAAAAAAAATATATATATCCCATGGTACATTTCTAATTTTTTATTTTAAGAATTTTGAAATTAATTTTGCACAGAAAACAAAAATGTTGTGATAGGCTAAGATGGGGTGTAACAGGGTATCACAAAATCCAGGTCAGTAATCAGGACTATAGTGCATCTTCCTTTCAATAAAATTTGGAATCTATCGTCATATTACAAAGAACACTTAACAATAGCTATCACTATGTTCAAGTAGTATTATTCTCATTAACATCCTAATTTGTCATTTACTCTTAAATACCACTGCTGCTTATCCCTTGCAATCTAGATTTAAAATTTTTCACTGCAACTAAAAACACTACCTGGAATTTATTATAGAATCAGGATTCTACAATGTGGAGTCTTTGCTGCAGGTATCAATTCAGTATTTTCTCTAATAATTCTAACTGTGGCAGAAAAAATATTTTTCCTCTTCTCGGCTCCTTAAAAAAATGTACCCATTTTCATAATATATTACTACTGGTAAAAGACTAGTGCGTAAAATTTAAAATCTGGAAAGGAAAAGTGTGAGTCTGGATACTCTTGTATAATTTTATTAATACGAAAATTTAAAACAAGTGGGAAGTGTCTTTGTAGTGTGCCCTTAAAAAGATCTCTTTTTCGACCGGATCATAGATATTCAAAAGGTAACTGTCAATTCTGCTTCGCTCAGATTTCTCAAGAATGGACCAAAATTCAAGACTGTTCAAATATAACATTAACAAGAGAAGGTTGTGGATTACTGTCCATTTTATGAACGGGAGGGACAAAGCAGCTAGCCATAAATATCATGGCTACATTAACTAATTTTTAGTACAATTCTGAAGTACTGGGACAGTTCTGAAATGCCAGAATATGCATGGTTTTTAAGGCTTATCATTTTGTGGGGGAAAAAAATTACTTGCAGCAAATAACCAAATTTTCTCAATTGGTAAAAATTATGCCTTGCATAAAAATAAAAGGATTAGAGGCCTCTGTTCTTCTTGAAAACCACCCCGTCACCCCCTCTCTTTCTTTGAGAAAACCTACACAATACACATTTTGAAAGCTTTCAGAATGTGTTCTTACACAATAGACCCCCAACTAGTCAAAATGAGTTTAGGTGTATCAAGAAAATTATACGCGTTTTTAAAATGGTCTAAATAGATATTAAAGGAAAGTTGCTCCCATTTTGCCAGGCACAGCATTCTGAAAGATCACACAGTGAGAAAAATCTCTTACCATATTGTAAACCATAAATTGTGTTTGAAAATAAAATTGTCAATGAAGAAACTGACATTTCTAAAGCTGCTGCTGTGAGAGGTGACCATTCCTGAAACACGCTATGACACAAAGTCTTAAAGCTCTAGAACACCGAAGTCACTGTATTACAGATTTCCTTAAAACAAAATTCAAACATAATAACGTGCCTCCTCCTTCAAGTTACTTTAAAATGATGAATACAAATATATATTTTCATGAACACTGGCCTTTTTTTTTTCAGAAGCAATAACATTTTACCATCTCAGGTAATATTTCTCTCATTTATGAATATTTAGACAGCAAAATACTTTAACTAGCCCTGAACTTTAGGAGAAAGGAAAAATTATAATAAGAAGAGAAATAGCATTTAAGTAAAGCAATTTGGAGTTTATATGAATAAGGGAGAATTCGACCATTCTCTATCTTCTTTTTGTTAAACTGAAACAAAAAAATCTGGATGGTTCTCCTTAAATATGCAACGGGGTCCACACTCTTCTTTTGTTATTAATAAATAAAATGAAAATACTAATATATTTTTCCCCGTAAAAACCAGCAAGGTAAGGACCTTAAATTAAAATTTTAGGTATAAAAAACATTTTTTCATAATTATAGTCCAATTTTAAAATCATTGATGTATCAAAACAAATAACTCTGATGCTCACTAAAGCAAAGTTCAGGTAACAAATGACCTTCAGGCAGTCAGAAGAAGCATGAGTCTTGTCCATGCACAGCTGTGAATTCACTCTGGTCTAAATGGGTATCAACCTTACTACCACGATGTCTCTTTGCTGAACTAAAACTGCCCCTTTTAAAATATAAGGGATTTTTTTAAAGTAAGAATATTGCTCTATCTTTACAAATGCTCCTTAATGTTGCTCCCACTCACTGTCATAGCTGCTGCTGCTAGCCTCTGGCTGAGACAGGCTCCCATGCACTGCTCCTCGGGACTCCTCACTTCTTAATAACAGAACGAACAAGAAGGGAGGCAGGGAGAACAGTAGGGCTCGGAAAATGGCTGCACGAGAGAAAAAGGAACTTCCTTCAAAACCTTTAGCCTCCAGGGTAAAGTTCTACCCTCCCTCTCTAGATACCCCCTGGATTCTCTGCGGTGAACTCGTGTAAACCTAAGGATGTTCTAGTCATACTATCCAAGAAAGACAACGCTAACAGAACTGAGTGCAGAAGATTCTCTGTGGAAGTCAAACGTTTGTCTTCCACAAACATGCGCGGGCGACACCATCAACGGAAAGGTAAAATACCTCCCTAGCCTGATTCAACAGGGCTCTTGGGCTTTAATGAAACTTTTACCAAAAATGAGCCTTCTCTATTACAAAGTGGGAAATGTTTCAGAACCAACGAAAGAATAAATAAATGAAAAGGCAGCGAGATAGAAGAGAAATTTGGAAAAAGAAAAACATGGTACTGCAGCCAGCACTGAACGTCTTCATTGCGTCAAGGAAATTATCTCCTATGAAACCTGGAAACTGTTTTCCCTTTTCTGAGCCACCCAAAGGTGTGCCTACACACCCCTCACTGGCCGTCTCCTAAGCGGGGCACACGGAAGGAAGCCCAGCCCCAGCCCCGCTGTGCCCTTCGCAGATGTGGCCCTGCTAATGCCCTGCTTCACCACCAGCTTACGAGCCATCTCAGAAATGACTTTATACTCTGCTTTTTGCTTCAAGAGCTTGGAAAAGTGATAACTGAGGCTTTAATTCCTTGAGTCCCAACTTGAGAGAAAAGAAGAGGTGGCAGACTCAGTGGGGAGCACGGGGTGGCTCAGGCCAGTAGAACTGGCAGCCACATAAGCCCAGATACTACTCGCCCGATCCGGACCTTCCCTCGGATCCCGTGACATGGATCAATGTGCAGAAATGGAGAGGCAGTAGCCTGAGAGGTTAAGAGTTCCGGCTCTGCCATTTAAGGGCTCCGTGTCTTGGACCCTCTAGATGCAAAATCAGAGTAGCTCCCGACCCCAACTTTGTGATTACTGTGAACAGTAAACAATACAATGTATGTACAAAGAACACTGTGATAATACTATTCAAATAGAAGAGCTTCTTGTAGGATATTTTATTACAAAATCAAAATGTTACGACTATAAGCTAACCTCTTACTTAGCGGAAGGAAATGAAATGTGTGTTTATATATGGAAAAAGCTAAAAGGCAAGATTGCTCAACTTACGGGTTTTTGTGGCTTCTTCTTTCTGTATATTGGAGCATTCCATATCTTCGACACTGGATTTGGTGCTCTCCTCAATTCCTTTCTTGCGCTTGTTACACAGAGATTTTTTAAAAGAGAGAGAAAGAGAGATTCGGTCTGATGGTCAAATAAGTAAATACACAAACTTGCCAGATACTAGTAGTATATATGCAAATCTATCCAGGTGTGGGTGTAACAAAACATACAGTAAGAAAACACACAACTACAGTGTGGTAGTTACCTAAGGGGAAGGGCCTGTGGATGGAGAAAATGGGATAAAGAGAATCTTCAACTGCACAATTAGTCTGAACATCAGCTCGTTTGCTACAACCACGTTGAACTTTTTACCCTTCTTATAGTTCATCACTGACAGCCTAACCAGAATTGATGATACAGAAACTCTCTTTGAAAAGCAAACATTTAACAAATTTGGTTTCACCACTCAGGCCAATGATACTTACTCTCCCCATTTTACAATGTGTGGGGGGTATGCGGGGGAGGGGGCGTGGTAATCTGCTTGATAATGGGAAAATATACACCTTGTCCATATAGTATATCACTGCTTACACCCTATCAATCAGTGGTAAAATCCTACTCATGAATCAATAAAGACAAACTTCCAATAAATGTCTTCTTTTGGTATACTTCTCATTAAAAGTTTAAGGGGGGACACCTTCCTGTAAAGGCAGAGTCTTAAAAGTACACAGCTCTCCTAAAAATCTCAAAAACAGGTTGAGTTTTCCCACCATCGCCTCAAGCTTTTCCAACTTTCTATTTATTTTTCTAGTTAAGGGTTACTTGGGAGTTAATGCTAAAAGTCTGTCACCAGCCAGCCTTCCCAAGTGTTCGTTCAGTTTCTTTTCATTATTTTCTACCACTACGACATTTTCTAACTAACTCAGTCCTGTGTGAAGTTTCTAAATTACTCAACACATCTACATGTAGGAATGACTACGGAAGAACTCAGTAATAACTTTACAACTTTGCATTTCTCCTATTATAGCTTTATCCCATGTAGTCTCAAATTTAAATGTGTTAAAATCCAAATGATAACTCAAAGCTTCCCTGGGTTGCCCAGATTTTATTTAGGAAATCCTCTCATCTGTCCCAAATTTCAGATTCACAATGCACCAGAAAGTCCTCGCTTCTATTTTCTAACAATTAATATTAAGTTGAACTTCATCTGAGAATTTCCCTTGCTTCAGGTCGTTCTGCACACTGCCTGCTGATGGCACGCCGCTCTCCGGCCTGATGGCAACCGCGGGTTCTGTTCCACAGAGAGCTGCATGGAAAAGCTCCACTCTACTCAAACCACATTACCTGAAAACCCCCAAATGGTCAGAACTGTTATTATCTACATATTACAAATAACCCCACTGTTTCGAAATATGCTTAAGGTGGCCGTGGAAAGATCAGAACTCCGAGATCCCCGCCATGCTCCTTAAGAAAATGCTTCACCCAGACAAAAATAACTTGACTAACCCTTAAGAAACCTTCAAAGGCATTCATTTAGCAGATCTGTATATGGAGGTATTGCCTCTCAAGAATAGCTGTTCAGAGTGGCTGTAACTTCATATAACTGATGAGAGAAGGGGAGAGTGCCTTACATCTTTCTCTTCCGAAGTGTCGCTTCATGATTACCATCTAGACCCTGCTGGGCTGAACAGATTGGTTCGATAATTACATACAATAACTGCAGTGGGCAGGTAACCCTCAGCTGGCACAGGGCAGCTCCCCTGTGAGAACTTCCATATGCAAACCGCACTGATGGAGTGCATTAGGTACATCTTTCCTGCCGGTGCACAGGCCTGATTAGCGCCAGCCAAGACTCCAAGGTTAGCATGTCAGCAGATTTGTGATGCATTAGGCAGGAATAAACACAGACACTTTTGTTCATTCGGACCAAAATTAAGGAGGAATATTTCACTACTATATTGCTTTCCATACAGGAAAGAATGCATTTTCCGATTTTAAGAAGGCAGATTTTTAAATGCTCATTATAAAGGGAGCTCTCCAATATATTCTACCCAAGAACCTCGTGCAGTCATCTTGTTCTCAAGCTTATTTAATAAAAAAAAAAGAGCTATCTTAATCTCCATGCAAGTAAATTACATAGGAAAGAAAATCAGCTAGTAGTCAACCAACAACAACAACAACAACAGCACACCTGTATTTTGAGCACCCATGCAATAGGTAAAGTACTGAATTTCATTAGGCCACACTCCAGCTGGGTATCTCCTGCCCAACTTTTCCAAGAATGTATTTAGTTTTGGCAAAAGGGGCCCATGTCTATAGGAAAAGACCAGTTAAAACAAAACAAAACAAAAACAAAAAAACCCTTCATGTTTAAAAGCATCTAACTGTGTTACTGATTCTACTAGGCAATGAGTAAAATTCCAAACAATTCACTGGCAGCTTCTTTCTCCTGATTATCTCCTAATGCTTCATTTTGTTATTTGTCAACATCGTGGGCTTCAGATCGTGCATATTTTGGTTCTTTCTGAACAGAAAACGGCTTCAGAAAGGGACTACGTGAATCTGATTCTGTCATGTTCCACACCAGGTCCCACAAAGTGCCTCTGCATTTATAAATGAAATCAAAATATTATATGACACACCAGAATGACTTATAAACTTAGAATAGAGTTTTCTTTTAATTCAGCACAGCTAAAATATCTGCAGAAAATTAGGTTTATTTCAAAGGGCATTAGCGTATGTATTACACATTGTATTTCTGAAGTGTTCAGATATGCTAGGCTAAAATTTAGTTAATTAGCAGCTTCTCACTTCCAGCTTAGAAACAGGAAGACAAATCAGCTAGATGCATTTGGACTGATAATTTACTAATAGTCTAAACACTGACTAGAGACCACTTAGAGACTTAAAGCTGTTTTAACAGGACAAAGAATAAAAATCTTGTGAGGCAAAAACCAAAAACCCGTTCATTCTTTGCTTCCCAGGTCACACATCAAAAGATCACCTCTAGATGCTTTTAACAGCCTCTAAGAAAAGCCAATCAGAGCCACGGCTATATCAAAGGTGAGTAGTATTTAGGACTGTTGTTGGTTTTTAACTATTTATTACAAAAATCACAAATGTTTATTATAGAAAATTTGAATATACAGCCTAACTAAAATTTCTAAATGTTTGGTACTGTACGTGTGTCAATGAAGAGAGAACTCTAAATACAATTATTCAGAGACTGACTGCACCAATCAGTTTGTCTTATTTATTTACTTATGGCCACCTGAAGTCACTGTGCAAATGGTACATACTTTATAAACTAATAGCATTATTTACTTAAGTTCCTACGTTCACTAATAGCAACCCAAAAAACATTATTTGTTACTTGACTGTAACTAAAACACCACAGAACACCCATCTTCTATGAAAGCAAAGCAGACACACGTGTTACACAGTACTAACAAAACCAGCGGGGTTGGCTAGAATTCACAGTGGAGGCAGAGAACACCGAGGCTGGAGACGGCAGGAGGCCAAGAGAACTAGCTCCGTGTTTCTCAGCTGGGGTGGGAGAGGCTGGAACTCAGAGCCCTTCGCTCCTGCTCCGGGGCCGTCTCAGACCGACGCCGCCTCCCTTACAGCTCCCGGCGGCTGTGCTCTCACGCTAGCGCCGCGCTTCTGAAACAGGGAGAGTCCAAGAGCAGAGCCTCGTCTGCACTCTTGCTTCTCCCTTCTGCGCGTGCTCCCAGACGGCAGGGACGACGGCTCCTCATCTGTGGAGCTCTGTGGGGCCTAGCATGGTATTTTACACAGAAATACCTACGGGGCCGCAGCTGCTGAGCAACCATTCAACTAGTGTAGTAATAATGAAGAGATGACTTCCTATTTCGCACCAAGCCTTCTACAGCCTGTGTGACGTTTAAGTGCACATTAAGTCATTACAGATACATTCTGAGAAAAAGCAGGAAAAGGTCGGACATAATCAGAAAAAGGAGAAATGAAAAGATGGGAAGCGGGTCAGGAAGTGAGTGACTTAAAAAGAGGAGCAGATTAATTTGGAGAATAATCTAAAAATATTCTGCGAAAATGCATTAAAGTGATTTATTATTTTAAATGCGTTCTAGTGATAAAGGCTGTAACCAGAATCAGGACTATTACAACTTCCTTCCGCAGTAACACGGGCCTTCACGTTGCCAGGGCAGAGAACCCACCACATATTTACTAAGCACCTACTGTGTGCCTGGCAAGGTCACAGACTGCATTCTCAAGCTGAAAAATACATGCTAAAAAAACAGATTCCAGCAAAAGAGTAATCTTAGTTTTTACCAAAACATTAAACTCATACATGTCAAGTTTCTATAACTGTTAAGTCCTGGAAGAAATCACTTCAGCCTTCTGCAAATCATCTTAAGGAAGCGTCCGAGGTAAGCCCACGTGCACGGACGCCATGTGGTGCGTATCAACGCACCGTAAATGGAGCCCGTGCGGGACTTCATTTTACCTGCAGTTGCTGTTGCGATTTGCTTACGTTCAGATGTCCTGTCAACACGTTTAGCTCACCTCCTCCGGAGGTAGGGAAAGCAAGTACAACTCGTGAACTCCGCTAATTGTTAACAGGTCTGGGGCAAAGGGTTTAGCCAAAGCAAATGTTTCCACATGTGACTAACAAAGTTTGGAATACTGTGTTCTTCACTAGTTCAAGTTCTCCACTCCTAAGATACCACGAGGAATGAAGAATTTACTGTTGTTATCCAATAATGACTTACTGCTATCACGTGTACAAAAGTGAACTGCCAGCGACTGTAATGTGGGAGACGGTCTATGAGGAGCTGTGAAGGTGACAATACAACACGTGTGGTCTTTTGTGGGGGAAGGGCATAGATTCCAGTGGCCCCGATATGGCACACCCACAAACAAGCTAAACTGTGTGTAAAAATAAGGGATGTCTGGGGGGTAGTATTTCAAACTCTGCCCCACCTAAACTCTGAAGAAATGAACACAAAATAACAAGTAATAGTTCAGCAGCAACAATGACAGAGCCTCTGACCATAACCATTGGGAACTGGTGGCCAAGAAGAGTCAGACACTGCTAGAAAGCAACATGGGGCTCCTACGCACCCCTCAACCATACTGGGGAAAAGAATATGAGCAAACACCATTCAGAAATTTTCAACACTAACCTTCAATTTATAAAATATAAATAGGAAGCTTGAAAAGAAAGACTGGAAGAGCCCCTGGAAAAGACCTTCCCTATTCCCACACAGTCCCTCAGCGAAATCAGAACATGTGATTCTGTTTCTTCCCTGAGAAGAAGCCTGGAGAAAGAGGGCCAAATAACCATAATCATTCAAGACTAATTATTTTCAGCAATAAACAATGATTTACCAAAACAGATTACAAAAGAGAAAATGAGTAAAACATAGCTAAGAGAAGAATCCCCAACAGGGTTTCTCTTAATTTGGGTTTAGATTTTACCAAATTTTGGCATCTTCTGGCCAGGAAGGGAATGGAGCAGGTACTGAGGAAAGACACGTAATCTGACCTGCAGTACCAGCTGAGCCATGGCTCTCCAGGTCCTCCCAGAGTATGAACTATAGGCAAGAAAAGTCCCTTAGCAATGCCAAACCCTCAAACCCAAACTCTGAGGAAAAGCAAAGCAGTTTCATCAAATGGGAAAGCCAAGGATTCACAAATACAATAATCTGTTAAGCCCACGTAAAACTATTCTATTCAATATTAATACGATCCAGAGAAGAAGCATGCCAACAAAGTTAGAATCCTTGGGAACAAAAAGAGAAGATGAAATAAATGGTCATAGCATGCAAAAGACAGCTGAAGATTCTACTCTGAAAGAAAACACAGTACTCCCAAAAGAAGAAAATCTTATAACATGCACTGGAGGCTTAAAAAAAAAAAAAGATTTTAAAAACTGAGTAAATGAGAAATGATAATTTAAAAAAGAAAATGAAGAGATTACAAGGAAACTGCACAGCCAATAAATAGAATAATAATCACTACAGAACTCATAAATATATTAGAAACATCAAAAAACAGCAGACAGAGCTGACAACCAAATGACATGAAGGGAAGTTCTGTGGTAATTACAGACAATACAAAAGAATTAAGCACTTACAAGAAAATAGCCATGGAAGATGCATATGATCTCTACACAGCCAGGGACAACTGCAAACATGACTGAGATACATGAAAGACCACCTAAATAAACACCTGGGTGTACCATATTCATGGACAGAAAAGAATATTATGAAGATGTCAATTCTTCCCAAATTGATAGAGTCAATACAATCTCAATCAAAATCCCAGAAGTATTTGTATAGAAATTAGTAGGCTGAGTCTGATATTTACATGTAAAGCTGAAGGGCCAAGAATAGCTAAGACAAAAAGAAGAACAAAGTTGGAGGACTTACGCCATCATCATGGTATCATTATGAAGCCAGGAGTTCAAACAGTACAGCTTGGCAAAAAAGATAAGTGGGCCAGTGACAGAGAACAGAGTTTCCAGAAGCAGACCCAAACACGTATGGTTACCTGAAAGTCTGCTACGTGTTGTGGGGACATTACAGACTTTTTAATAAATGGTTAAAATCAACTGGTTATCCATAGGAGGTAAATAAACATAGACTTATACCATGCACAAAATCAACTGCTGTGAAATTATAGACCTGAATACAAAAGTTAATATTTCTTGATAATAACAGCATATCTTCACGATCTTGGTAGACAAAATTTTCCCAAGATAGAATACAAAATACTAACCATAAACAAGACTGATAAATTAGGCTTCACTAAAATGAAGAACTTTCTGTTCATCAAGAGTTATTACCACATTAACAGAATGAAAAGATAAACTACCAACTGTAAAAAAAAATGTGTATAATACATAGATTGTATATATAGAAAGTAGTCAAGTCTGGCAAATCAAAAGAGAACTGACAACCTCCCCCTTTTTAATGAACAAAAGATTTGAAATGCACCTCATGGAAAAAGGGCAATGGAGACGGGGAGGCATATGAAAAGGTGTTCAAAATCAATATTATAAAGGAGATTAAATTAAAACCACAAAGAAACACAAGTACACAACTACCAAACTGGATAAAATTAAATATAATGCAACATCTAGTGTTGACAAGCAACTGAACCTCTCATAAGCTGGCGGTGAGAGTATCAACTAGGACAGCTGCTGGGAGAAACTGCTTGCAGCACCTACGAAAGCTAAACATAAGTAAACCCTCTACCCCAGTACTTCTGCCATGGATATAGCCCACTTGAAATAAATATATGCAGTTCCCAAAAGAAATTACAAGAATGTTCTTAACCAGCATTACTACAACTGCCAGAAACTGGAACCAGTATAAACATCCACCAACAGAAGAGATAAAGGAATTAGGACGGACTCACATAATGGAGTGCCACACTAAACAGTAACAAGACACAGAAAACTTCAGTTGTACACAACAGCACGGAAATTCAGACATATAACAAATAAAAACCAGACCCAATAAAAGTACACATTGTATGGTGCTATTACTATGAATTTTCTTTAAATGGCAAAATTAATTTACAGTGTTGTAAGTTTAAACACTAGTTATTCTCAATGAAGGGATAAGGCCAAGAGGGGGCCTGAGAGAGGTTTCTGAGGCTCTTGATCGGGGGGATGTTTAAATGTGTAGGCTCACTTTGTAAAGTTCAAATTGCACACTTACTTGTGCATTTTTCTGTACATATGTCATAATCTTACTTTAAAATATAGAGAAAAGGGACGCCTGGGTGGCTTGGTCAGATAAGCATCTGCCTTTGGCTCAGGTAATGATTATGGGGGCCTGGGGTCAAGTCCCACATCAAGCTTCTTGCTCAGCAGGGAGCCTGCTTCCCCCCTCTGCCTGCTGCTCCCCCTGCTTAAGCTTTCTCTCTCTCTCTGACAAATAAATAAAATCTTTAAAATATATATATATATATATATATATTATATATATATATATCTGACAAAGGGGAAAAGGCTATCTGACAAAATCCAGCCAAATAAAACAAGCTTTAAAATACAGAGCTCAAGCACCTAAGGAAAGAATCATTAGTAAACAATGAATCCCCTTGCATAGAAAACTAAGGCTAAATCCCCATCAGAAAACAGAAAGAAACGTCTGGACTTCAACCATCTAAATTAATCTAAGGAAAATACTGTTTCTATTATTCTAGCGTGCTAACCAAGTTAGACTTCCACCAAATTCAGAGGGTTTATCTGGGGCTATCTAAGTGAAACTACTGGCTGCATGGGGTGCAGGAAGCTGTCCACCAGAGCAGCTGCAGGACACCGGTTGGCAAGGGAAGGCCTTTACTCTTACTTGTCTCTTTGTACCATGTTCCAGGCTGAGTGCCAGCAGGGATTTATTTAATGGTTAATCATTTTTCAGAGAAACTCTAGGAAGGCCAACTAGCATAATATAACTTAAAAGAACTAAAAACCGTGGGAGTGGGGAGAAGGGTATGTGCGAGTCATCATAGGAAACAACAGTATATACTGTCTGAAAATAAAAAATGCAAATCGCAGGGCCACACTCCAAACCTATTCAATGAATCTCCAGGGATGAGACTCGAGAAATTCCAATAAACAGCTCTTTTTGTTGGCTTGGGCAAGTAACTTAATGAAAACCTTACAAGAAAATAGCTAATGGAGGTATTAATGTCCTTTTAACTTGCTGAGTTCTTTCCAGTAAATTAAGCTGTTCTTAACCCAGATGGGACAGGGAGGAATTCTTTAAGGATGGAACTACATGCTATTGATCTTTATAGCCCCAGGGACCTAGCCTAGACCAGGTACATAAATTAGACCTTTATATTGTTGAATGTTGGTTGAAGAGCACACACTGAATCCAATAACTGCTGGAACTAGACTGCCCAATTCTAATGCAAGTGTTCAGTTCTAATCAACAATGAAAATCTTTGGCTGTGTACTTCCTAAGGGTAGATTGATACTTAGTTTTTTTCTACTTCAGCCTTATGTCATCCCAATATCCTGTGCTTTAAATAAAACTCTTGGGCTACCGAGGCTGAAAACATTTTCAAGTCGTAAATTCATAGTTCACTCTAGTTTCCAAATTTACTGTACCATAATCAAGCATGGCTATTTGTTTCATTCCACTGCTAATCAATTCTCATAGGTTTTTCCCATAATGGACAACACTCAGAAACATAAAGAGAAATAATTATTGAATTGATTAAAACTATCTCTCCTTTCTGAAAGAGATTTGAGTGTCATAAATACAAAGAACATATACTTAGAAAGTTTTAAGAAATCATGACAAAAGGAAAGGAGAATGTATTTTAATTATAAGGATTAATACAATTTCTGATTAAGCATCATAATGAACTCTGAGCTTCCTAGCAACCAGAGCAAAAAACGACATCTTGATTATATTCCCCTTGTTTAAAAAAAAAAAAAGAGGGAATACTAACTTATCAAAGGAAAAGCTTTTCATTGCAGAGAGCCCCTGACTTCTCAGTTGGTGGAGTCCTACTTTTACCTGCTTTAAATGTGGGGTATTTACAATTTATTTGAAGAAAATGTTCTGTGGCTTTTGAAAAAAAAAGAAAGAAAGAAACAAACAAACTAACTAACTAACTCTTAGAAAACTGGCCTGGTCCAACTCTCACATTAAAATGCAAGACAAAAGGTCAGCAAATTACCAACTCACCTCCAGTTACATAACCATCAAGCAGCTTCATGATCTTACCTAATCTTAACTTTTATCAACTTCGTTTTAATACAAAGAATAGCCCTGTGTCAGCTATGGCCGGGAAGGCGGGACGGGGGGGGGGGGGGGGGGGGGCAGTAAACTAATAAAGGAAATTTAATAGTTCACTTGTTATTTATTTTTCCCCCTCTAAATAAAGCTCTATACACGTAGGGGATGATCCAGCAGGAAATTTCCAGCCTTCTGAACTCCCCAAGGACACAGGAGAATTGTAAGGTCACAGATGTTAGCTCTGCAGCAGACTGACCTATTCAGCTATAAAGTCGGCCAAGCTGCAGAAACCAAATTTCCTCTAGCCTGTAAGTCCAAATAACAGTGATCGGCAAAGTAAGGGGGTATGGCACTGGACAAGTTCTCACGGCAACAGGATCTTCACGGCTCAATCAGCAAAATTTTAGAGGAAAACACCACAAAACTATCTATAAATATCAATGCACAGAAATCTGTCCTGAGCACGAAGATCCATGCTGTATGTTTATATACATGCAAACTCTAAGTCCACTACCTTACTGAAAAGCTCCACTCGGGCTGCCATTTTATCCTCTTCATTTCAGAGTTGGATGTGGCTCTCAGCACACTTGTTGACCACAAAAATGAAGCGATGCAATTAAGACAAAACTTACAAAAGAGAAAAAAAATGTATATGTAGATGTACGTGTCTAATTCAGATTTTGGAGCGAAACTACAAAAAGACCTATTATTTGCCAAAAAGTAAAATTCAAAATACAATTTCAAAATTCCCATCTCCTTTATAAGTTAAAAAGAATTACAGAAACCTTTTAATAATGCTGCTTCTTATTTTAAAGACAGAAAATTTGTTTTTAAACCCTTTTTCTCATAGTTCAGAATACAAGATTTCCAAAGGAATCTACTGGAATTTACAAAGTCAATGACAGTAAAAATAGTCAATATTGTAGAAAAAATATTTTTCTGGGGCACTTGGGTGGCTCAGTTGGTCTGCCTTCAGCTCATACCATGATCTCAGGATCCTGGGACTGAGCCCCGCATCAGCAGGGAGCCTGTTTCTCCCTCTCCCTCTGCAGTTCCCCCTGCTTGTGCTCTGTCTCTCTCTCACTGCCACTCTCAAATAAATAAATGAAATCTTTAAAATACATATATATTTTTTCTTCTAAAAGTAGCTCTTTTCCATTTAAAAGCAGCTAGCACGTTTTATTCAGTAATTTCAGACTAACAAGGAAATCTCTGAGTTAATCAATAATTTAACTATTAATAATAACCAATAAGTTAATGCATACCTATAAAATCTAAATTTTAAAGGATACCAGGAGTTATTTACATCCTGCACCATAATTTGCCCATAAAGGTCACTGTTAACCTAACTCTCCGATAAATTAACCTCTTTATATGGAGATACATAGTTTTATGTAATATTTCTATAAAGAGCAAAATAACGTTCAAATGGTAAACACCACCACACAAGGAAACCTTTGAATGTCAATTTTCACACAGTAACTTTCAAACGCCAATTTTCACATGATAAACACTCTGAGCCCACCAACAAAGGAGGAAGAGCTAAGAGACGAGACCATCCCTTCTAGGTAGCCTGGGAGGAAAAAATACCCACGCTACGAATCGAGTGCCCCATCCAAATCGCCCTGCCAGATGTCAGTATGCCAAGTTAGACTCCTCCAGGAATTTACGAACTTGCTACCGGACAAAAGAAAAGATATCTATTTATTCTTCTACAACCGTCTACATCTTTCATGTCTCATAAAGAATGCTCCTTTACCTAATGGTGACAGATATGTAACTGCCAAGCAATCTGCCACACTTTTCTTTACTGATTTACTTCCCTAAAATTAGTGTTTGCTGCAATTACCATCACAGGAAGCCAAAGGGTAACTGAGGGACAAAATTCACCTTCGTTACTGACTTTGTTCTCAAGCCTCCATTCTCCACGAGGTTGAGGTCCAGCTTGCCATCATCCTTGCTTCCTATAGCTCTCAGTCCTTGCAGAAGAGTGTCTCGCAAGTTCTGATAAAGAGGTTTCTCGGCATAGTCCAGTAATTTCACTGTTTCCATGTATTTAGCAATCTCATCTAAAAGAGTAACACAATTATTCTATAATTTTTTAATTACAAATACAACAAATTTATCTCTTTGAAGAAAATAACTCACGGTTATAGCAACATCAGAATGCAAATGTGTATCCTGTTAGACCATGTTTTTTACATAAATCACTTCTTCAATGGAAAGTATGCTTTTGAAGTCAGGAATTGTCAGGTAAGTGAAATAAGAAACTTATTTTGAGATATAATGTAAAAGGGACAAAAGATAAGATATGATAAGATATGAGATATTATGTAAAAGGGACAAAAGATAAGAGACATACTAGAATTTAAACATGCACGAAATAACGTTGTACTTTTAAGGGTACAAAAACAAAGCAGGAAAGGACCTCAAATAGATTATAAAATGAAAGGTACTAAAGTACAAGGAATATCACAGTCCATTTTTTGTTTGGTTTTTTTTTGCCATGAAAGCCATTAGTTCTATAGAAAACAGCTGCATTTTTTGTATAAATGGGAAATAAAACATACCAAAACCAGGTTGAAAAAGGAAGAAAGAAGCAAGACCTAGTTTTCCCATAAAAGAGAAAAATCAGCTTCTGAATGATGAAAGGCCCACTGTACACTGAGGCAGGACCACTCCCCTAAAAAGAAATCTTACTAGTCGAGATCGATACTCCTCAACACCAGAAATCCATGTTTAGGCTAACAACTCCTACTGTCCCCAGCCTCACCCTTCCACCAGCCTCCAGGAACTTGTGCGCCCACGGCCTCATACACTGACTCCTGGATCTCTAACTGTCCTCTGGAATCCCAACAGATGCAAATCCAAACTCCTGACCTACCCCTAAACCTGCTCCCCTGTGGTTTCCCCTACCCCAGTTACTGAGAATTCCATTCTTCCAGCTCCTCAAACCAGAAATCTCCTCCCACACCCCACATGCAATAAACCAAGAGATCGTGTCAGTGCTACACACACACACATACACACACACACACACACACACACACACACACACACCCTTCCATTCATTCACTGATTAGCACTTACTCAGCGGCAGGCACAACTCTAGGTACTTGAGAAAGATGAGAAAAAAGAAATGAGAATCCCTCCCTTCAACTTTCTTAACCTGATAAGGGGGATCTACGGAAAACCTAAAGCAAACATCACCTTACATGGTCTCATATGGAAAAGTCTCCTTCTGAGAGGGGAAAATGTCAAGCATGTCCACGTTCACCACTTCCATTCAGTGTACTAGTCAGTACAGTAAGCCAAGAAAAGAAACAGAAGGCATAAAGAGTGGAATGGTGTATTCAAAAACACAGCAATGTATGCAGACAATCCTAAGGAATCCATAAAAAACTAGAGGAACTAACAGGTAAATTTACCAGGGTCACAGGATACAAAGTAAATGTTAAAAAACTGTTTTCTAGATACTAGCAACAAGCAATTGGAAAATAAAATTTAAAAAAAATTCCGGGGCACCTGAGTGGCACAATCAATTAAACCTCCGACTCTTGGTTCAGCTGGGGTCATGACCTCGGTGTCATGAGATCCAGCCCCACAGTGGGCTCCACACTCAGCAGGGAGTCTGCTTCCCCTCCCCCTCTGCCCCACCTTTCACTCGTGTGCATGCACTCTCTAATAAAAAAAAATCTCAGAATGAAACAGCAGATCATTTACAATGGCATGAAAAACCATCAAATACCTGGCAACTAATACAACGAAGACGGGCAAGAATTTTTTGCGGACAAAATTACAAAATGCAGTGAAGGAAGTGAAGGGGAGAATATGCCCCATTAGTGAATCGGAAGACTCAACAGCGTAAGGACGCCAGTCGATCTAGAGTCAGTGCAACCCCACTCAAACTTCCAGCCACCCGGAAAGGGAGGGGATGTGCGTGGAGCTGACAGGTGGCTCTAAAATGTACACAGACACTCAAAGGGTCAAGAATTGCAAAAGAGCAAAGTCAGGTTAAGAGAACAAGAGTACTGGAGGACTTGCGCTACCGGAGGTCAAGCCTCACCATGAAGCTAGAGCCATTCTGACACTGCGGCCCAAGAAGGGGCAAAAATAAGAACAGAAAGAAAGGAGTCCCGAAACCAATCCACAGATCCACAGCTGATTTAAGACAAAGGTAGCCCCATATGGAAAGAGCAGGTTTTTGTTTTTGTTTCTTTCAAGAAAAGCTACTGGGTCAACTGTTTATAAATAATGGAACTGTTTATAAACAACTGTTTATAAATATGGGGATGGGGAAGAAATCTGGCCCCTCTTCATGTAAGGCGTGACAATCAGTTATGGGGGGACTATACACCTATATGTGTAACTGGTGGTCTGTGATTGCCAAAAACTGGAAACAGCCAAAAGCAGAATAGATAATAGGATATAAATACAATAGAATACTATTAGAAATGAGAATGAACACA
The DNA here is from genome assembly GCF_922984935.1 of Meles meles. Taxonomy (NCBI): domain Eukaryota; kingdom Metazoa; phylum Chordata; class Mammalia; order Carnivora; family Mustelidae; genus Meles; species Meles meles. The sequence continues at coordinate 143,674,392 of NC_060071.1, read as the reverse complement.
TCACTGTTAAACGTGCAACAACAGGGTCCCATGAGGATCAAGTGCACAGCATGGGCACTACAGCTAATAATTTGGTACTGCAGACTGGAGAGTGGCTGAGAACAGATCCTGAGCATTCTTACCACACACACACACACACACACACACACACACACACACAGCTAACTGTAAGATAACAGAAGTGCTAATTATCTTGATCTTGTTACTCATTCTACGATATAAATGTAAGTCAAATCACATTGTACACTTTAAATGTATACAATTATATTCATCAATAAAGCTAAAAAATAAATAAATAGAAATATTAAAAAAAAAAAAAAGCCATGCAACAATAGAAATGAATTTCACAAATACAATACCAAGTAAAAGAAACAGGACTCTAACAGAGCTAGAAGTTAATGTCACGAGGACAGGGATTTTTTTCTATGTTGTTCACTCTATGATTCCATTTTTACATAGCTCAAAAACAAATCTTTGGGGTTGGGAATTAGGCTAGTTATTTATTAAGCCAGCGGGAAAGGCTTGTGATTGGTAGAAGGCACAAGGGGGGACTCTGAGAAGCCTATACGGTTCCATTTCTCATGTGGGTGGCAGGACTGTAATCTTAAACAGCATGAGGTCAGGGTGGACTTCCCTGAAAAGGAGACAAATGAGCAAAGGCTTAAAAACACTTCAAATATATGTCAAGTGACCACTTCTTGAGACCCCCACTGCTACTCCCCTTGCCTGGATTGCTCGGGGGGCCTCCAAGCCTGCTCCTGCTCATACCTGCCTTCCTCCCTTGGCAGTCTATGCTCAGGACAGGAGACTGAGATTTTGCTTAAAGGCAGACATTGATGTCACTCTTCTATTCCAAACCTTATACTCCTACTCAAAGTAAAAACCAAAGCTCTTCTGATGGATGCCCTAAAAGAACGCTCCCCGCAAGCACTCCAGGAACTTCTACGCCTTCTGCCTCCAGCACTGTTCCCCGGACTTCCACACACCTCGCTCTCGATCTCCAACTGCTCAAATGTCACCCCCTCAGTAAGGCCATCCTGGCCACTGTATTTAAAACTCCAACTCCCTTCCACTCTATTCCTCACTTCATCCCCACACCCACTAATCCTAACCCCTGCTTTCTTTTTTTTCCGTAGTACTAACCACATAATAGGCTGTACAATTCACTCACATGTTTACTGTCTCTTGCTCCCGACTAGAGCACAAGCTTCAGAAAGACAGGAATTTTGCTTTATTTTGCTCACTGGTCTATCTCTAGTGCCTAGAATGCTCCCTGGCACACAATCAAGCCTCAACAAAAAAAATCGTTGAATGAATGAATGAAATTTGTTTTCTCTCCTGAAAGCTGAATAATAATTTAAGGAAGTTCAAGGACCCCTTTAGCCCACCTCTGGAAAGGGAACTGCTGTGGTGATGAGAACAGGCCCCACTACAATGATCACACTTGAAAATACCTAAGCTTTCCCATTACAGGAAATGCCACAGACATCATGATTTCTAGTCTCTTTTTCATAGAAAATGAGACCCGTATGCGCACTTAAGAAGTCCTACCTGGCTTGTTTCTCTCGGGAAAACATTTGTCCATCAAATCTGCAATATTTTCTCTGTATCTGTTAAAAATTAAAGAATGAGTCACTGTTTGAAGGTCTACTCCATGGAAATTTATTAATATTTAGTCACAGTAAATAGCACAATAAGCGGCACTGTGTTACAGCCTAAATCCGCTTACAGACTTTCTTCTAAAACAAACTGAACAGGAGACCAAGGACTCTTCCTATGTAGCAAGTACTTTCTTATTTCTACATTAGGAGCAGTTAAAACCATCATCTCCGTCAAGAAATTCTGACTTAAATACATGTACCTTATCAAGATTTTGCCCAAAATAATTTATTACAAGTTTTCCTTTACCTAATTTTGGAATCTCTAACATAGTTAGGATTTTTCAAATTATCCTCCCAAGGAAGATGGCCAGTAAGCCACTGGATCATGCAATAACCAAGGATTTCCAAATCACCACGTCTTGACGGGGCTATGAATATAAAAGAAACAGAAACAGGTTAAGCACCAAAATCACTTTGAGGTATAGTTTCAAATATATATAAACCAATAAGGTAAAACAGTCAATCTCACAGTCCTGTTTTTCATCAAAACTTATCATTGTATTTAATAAAAGTAGTGAATAAATATTGGGCAATATGAAAGAAATAATTTACATCCAAATAAGGACTTACTTTAAAATCCAACTAGCAAACTCCAGAGTTGCAAACTAAGGCTATTGGTCTAGGAAATAAATTATAAAACAGACATATTTAATACTGTCCTTGGAAAGCTCAAAGACACTAACATGCTATAAGCTATGGAGAAGCCCAGAGAGCTGGGGGTCTCGGCTCCTCCCCAGTGCTGGGCACAGAAAAGCAAAGCACCTGCTAAAGGAACAGCCTGACTTCAGAGGTGATAAAGTCAGTTTGTCTGCTACAAAACTGTGGGCTGCGTAAGAAACTGACAGACTTTTAAGTGGAAAAAAAAAAAACACCCTCCATTTGACTAAGCCAAACAGAATCAAAAAGAAATCCTCAGTGAGCTGACCGAACCACCTTTCCTGCTAAAAGCGAGGACAGAAGACCACCAGGGAAAGACCCTGTTGGCCCTATTCCGCAACTGTAGGAGTCCAGCCTCCTCCCCCGACCCTTTCCCCACCCTACCCTGCCTCTGCAATTCTGATTTATCTGCTTGTTTGTTTGTACAAAATTAAGAACCATGTAGGACTTCAACTGAAATGTTAGCAGCATATTTCTTGGTCAGGCACTGTTGACATACCGACACCATTGTGTGCATCGATGCTGGTGAATTCAATCGTGCCATCGTGACATCTTTTGGGGTCTTCTTTGTATTCTTTATGAATTCCTTCTGGGCAATACCGGTAAGCAAGGCCGTAATCTACCAAGTACACCTATAAATGTCCAAGCACCAAGAAAAATCAAAGCCAAAATGATTGCACATATACTCCTTTATGGCCCAGAGACAAAATACCGTCATTTGAGGGTGGATTCATCTGCAAGGCTACAACACTGTACCCCGAACAAGTGAAATCCAATATGCTAAAAATAGCAAATACTTAATCCTGAAAGACTTTTTTTTTTTTTAAGATTTATTTTTTTATTTTTAGAGTGAGAGAGAGTGGGTACGTGAGTATACAGGCAGGGAGAGGCGCAGGGAGATAGAGTCTTAACCAGACTCCATGCTGAGTGCAGAGCCCAATGCAGGGCTGATCTCAGGACCCTGAGATCACGACCTGAGCCAAAACCAAGATCAGACAATTAACTGACTTTGCCACCCACATGCCCCGATTCTGAGAGACCTTTTATTTCAAGAAAAATGCTGAATGCCTATGTCACTGTAGTCCAGATAATATCACCTGACTCTGTATACTTCTTTAGGTAAATATGTTATGCTTGTAATTAATCCTATTTCCTCAACTTGAGCAAAGACTATAAATCTTACATTTTTTTCTTCAGAGTCCAAAACACAATTGAACACAGAGGAAATCAATACTTGTTGCAAAACAATAGCCCCACACCAAGTATAAGACTACTGACTTAGATGACACATGATACATTAATTATTTTCTATTCCTCTGCTCCTCCACTTATGAAATAATCAATTTATCAATTCATTTCACAAAAATATCTCAGATAACAATAAAGATCTGAATACCTTTAGCTAAGGCTCTTATCTCCATTTAAATATTATATATTAAAGTCAAGTTTCGGGTGCCTGGGTGGCTCAGTGGGTTAAAGCCTCTGCCTTCGGCTTGGGTCATGATACCAGGGTCCTGGGATCAAGCCCTGTGTCGGGTTCTCTGCTCAGTGGGGAGCCTGCTTCCCCCCAACTCTCTCTGCCTGCTGCTCTGCCTACTTGTGATTGCTCTCTGTCAAATAAATAAATAAATTTTTTTTTAAGTCAAGTTTCACAATTGAAACTAAACTTTAATATTACAAAGCACATATCTGTAGGCATGTTCGTGTGGGTCTGATGAGCATACAAAGCCAGTAAATTTGGCCTTCTTCTATTCCATAGTCACATACCACATCTCCAATTCTGGGTAACTGTCTCACAAATGTATGCATGTGATCACAAGAGGAAACTGAAGTAAAAATATGGGGACGGATCTAGCATACACATCTAACACCAGAAAAATAATCCCATCCAAAGCATATGCCCGAAGGATAACAGAGCTGCAAAAATATTTTCCTATAAACAAGAGGCAGCATATTTTAGCTAACTGCAAACTGAACTGTATTTTATTTATTACATTGTATACGTCCAGTTCATTTCAATTAATGGAATCCTTATGATTCAGGTTCTCAGTGCGTCCTGATTGTCTGCTCGCTTGCTTTTAAAATTTTAAAAACATCTAACACAAGATATCTGGGAGTCCTGTGAGTGCCTGTAAGATTTCCCCCTGAGCATGCTAGACTTAAGCAACTTTCCTCTGTTGTACAGGGAGATCCCTGACCACCAGCATGACAGAGACGGGGAATGGGGACAATACCTGAGAGGGTAGAAAATAAAGGGAAGGTGAAGGAAAAAGGGAAAACTAGGCAAGACAAAGTTAAAGACCGGTTTGAGGGAAAAAATAAAATGGAATGTCAACATAAACACACCTAAAATATGTAGACAACCCTTTCTCATACAGCATCAATAAGACGCAAGAACACACATGGGACCGATTCCATGCAGTGGCCTGACCAGGAGTGCCAACCAAACCTTACTTTAACCAAAATTATGGAAACAGCTTCAAGAAAATATAAACCCCTCTATTCCAACTAAACTGATCTGAATAAAGGTATAATAACATTAGCTTTTCTCTTTTCCTTAAAAAGTAAAAATTACAAAGTGAATGCAATAAAAAAAATGCACATTTGAATTCTAAACACTAAGGGTATACAAATTTAGACAGCTAAGATATTTCTGTAAACCAATTGATTTGAATAATCAACATGTTAAAGACCAAATTTTCCAAGTAACAGAACACTTATATTTGATGGATTTCTTGAACAAAGGAAATAAAAAAATGACAAAGCAGACAGGCAAACATAATTCATCGGTGCACTATATAATTTTAAGCTTCCACCCCCAAATAGCTATTTGAAATTCATTTTGTATCACAAGCACTTCTTCTGAATATTATTTAGGGCAAAATAGCCAACTTGATAAAGTGCCAACAAATCGCATCAAAAGTGTAGAATGTTAACTAGATAAAAGTGTCAAGAAGAAATATTATTATTACCATATCTACTCCAAAAAGTTAAACTTCTGCACAAGTTCAAAAGTTCAAAGCAACCATATTTGTTTTCAAACAACAGCTTTTAAATAGTAGAAATTAAAGTTAATAAAACTACCTGGTCAGGATTCTTGTAGCTCAAAAGAAGATTTGAGGCCTTGATATCTCCATGTACATACTCGTGCTCGTGAATATATTCCAGAATATCCAGCTATGAAAGCATCATAGAGAATAAATTAATGCAGTACCTAACACCAGCCAGCAGAGGACCGAACTTCAACACAACTCGCCTCTACCAGATTAAAACAAGAGGAGTGTAGCTCACATACAATTCTCAAGCTTAGCTGCAAGACAGTTTTCCGAGAAAACCTTCTGGCATTTGCTTCATATATTTTCTGAAGGTCACTCCCAAAGCGATCCATTATCATAAACCTGTAACTAAAGACAAACAAGAAAAGTCAATGAACTAAACGGAACTCGGAAAAACCTACTTTGCCGTGACTAGCCTCCCTTGACAGTAATTTTTCCAAGGCCACGTTTAGTGAGAAAGAATGAAAGGGGAAGAAAGGAGAGAGAAGGAAAGAAAGACAAATGTTTGAAACCCTTTCTTCCGACTAGAAATCTCAAGAGTTGGGAGCGTTTCCCTGTTCCGCCTTGAGTGCCTCCTCCTGGTGGCAGCCAGGGAGCTTCCTGAGACACTAGTCAACATAAGGCGATCAGTCCACAGACAAGACGCTGGCAAATTCATTCACAGGAAAGATAAAACAATCCGTGTAAGACTGGTATCACGGATTTTCCTCAAACCGAAGTTAATTTTTGTTTCTGTATTTAGCTTGTTGTCTGTGACTGTTTTTCTTCACTTTTAGGGTACATTTTAGTAGTATTAACATTTTACTAAAATTGAGACTATAAAGAGATGCTGTCACAATAACTAAATTCCATAAAACAATGTAAATGGTATAAAGGGGCTGTATGTTAAATACTCAAAGGACAAAAGCTAGCGAAGAACAAATATCCTGGGGAAACGTGCAGATGTCTGTTTTTGCCACAAACCCACTGTGTCCCCTTGGCCGAGTCACATTACTTCTGTAAGCCCCAATTCCCACAGGTACTGAATGGGAGCATGGGGCCCCATGCGTGCTGAGGTCTTTTCTGGCACTCAAATTCTAACATTCAACAACCGTAAGTGACATTTCTATGTGTACCCGAAAAGCAATACCTCATTCCAGTAACACAGTTCACTGTATGCTCTGAGGATCACTTGTATCTTTATCCAGTTTTTCAGATTCTGACTCGTCTGGTTAAATCACCCCATAAATCAGTAAAAACTAAGACCACATTCACAATGTCCCTTCCAGCTGGGCTAAGATGAGTGATGACCATCATAACAACAGTGAGCATGGACTGAAGCCTTCTGAACACGGCACTATTCTAATTACTTTGGATGTAGAACCCCTGCTATATGTGTAATTATTCCCGGTTCTATCCTACTTCTCCAGAAATTTTCACAAAAACTATAGAGACTTGTCCCAGCAAAACCGTATGTAAAAAAACGCTGTCATTTCAGTAAATTCATCATATTTCCTAAGAGACACAGACACACGATAAGAACTTCCAAACATAAAACAGCGCGGGCTGCCCACCCAGCAACTACCTCTCCTCTCCACCCTTTCCAACGGAGCACCGACTGCGTTCAAGCAGTCCATCCTCTTCCACATGGCCGCGTGCTTCACCATGCCAATCACTGGATCGCTCATCCCCTATCAGTGACTGGTTTAACAATGAGCACCGATAAAACCCAGACCAAGAAACATGCCTTGGGAAGGGAGGTTCCTTTGCCAGCAAAGTAAAACCCACAACAAGCAATACCTCCCACTGCCATGGGCTGCTGTGCCCGTCTGCACGTGATGCCTAGAAATGGGGCAGCCACCTGAGGCCACACAGTGGAGAATTAATACAGCACAAAGCCAAGAGGAGGAGGGCAAAAGGGCAAGATAAAGGAATCTAGGCCCCTGAGAGTCACATCAGAGAGCAGAGTCAAAGTTTTCCTTTACTTACAGCGGAAAGCACCCTAACCAATACACCCCCAGGGCCGAACTAAATCTACTCCTCGGACGGCTGCCAGCCTTACTCCAGCAAGTTCCATTCATTCATGCAAGTATTTTTAAAAATGTCAATCATGCACCAGAGCACGGGAGGTTTTCTCCAACTCGGCAGTGCCAGCAATGTTCTCTCTCCAATCTCAGAACTCCCAAGACATGAACAAATCAGAGTCACAGAGTTTTTAGTAGCACCTCGTGGCTGTAATTGTCTCAGACCTGTTTGTTTTCTCTCACCAGCCACACTGAAAACGTCATAAGGAGGACGCTGCTGCGGGCAGATCGTGTATCTAATACAAAAGGCCAAACTGAAGCCTGAAGGGCTCCCTTTCCCACAAATGACATGGAGTTCTTGTCTGCTTGCTTGCTTATTTGCAAGAGGAGAAAATGCAGGGTGCATCTGCTCTGTTCCTGCTCGTCAGCTGGGCTCCAGGCAGGTGCTAGTGCTCCACACAAGTCCTCCGGACTAGGGCTCATGTCCTGTTCGACTCTGCCAAGTGCATGCCCCGCAGCCCAGAGGGAGACCCAGCAGAAACGCAGGTGCTCAGTAAACCGTGGACAGTGAGTACTCAAAAGATGGAGAAGAAACACAAAGCATGCAAATTTTACCTCTTTCCATTTTTATCATGTAGGCCAGACCCCCAATACTTAGGAACACCCAGGTACTTCAGTTTATGGGTACGAATCCATTTCTGAACTACAAGATAAACACATGCTTGTGATTTCACTTTTCTTCTACATGATTTTTTTAAACCCTTAAGAGCAGAATGTACTTATACATGTAATAAGATTTCATCTTTTTTTCATAAAAAAGTGAACAATCATTATAATAACAAATAACAAGTACCCTTCAATCAAAGCATTTTTATTAACATATAAAATTTTACCCTGCTCTAAACATTATCTTTAAAATGAAAAATCTCCAAAAGGCATTAAAAAAAAGAAAATCCAACCACAGTATGCCAGTTGTCATTACTAGCTCTAATGATGTAAATGGTTACTCACTTCTCCAGAAAGACTTACTTTTTACCTAACCTAGAAGTTGTTTACCTCATTTCTAAAGGTCATTAACCAGGAAATGACGCTCAAGGGGTGGCAGGAGCTTGCAGAGGTCCTGCTCTCTTCCCTGCAGTGGTTCTAATTCATCAATTACAGCATCCCCCCTCCACCCAGGTTATGTTCTCCAAAGTTTAGAAAAAATTCTCAAAAAGACTGGGAGTCCCATGCATGAATTAGGACTACTTCTCAGTTTTTTATGATATTTCCTAAATCCTGTATCCTCTAACTTTATTCTATATATCAATATAGATGAAATCTTATCATATCCAACCCAGGAAGAGATCAAAATTCTTTCATACAAATCTCATTAAAATGAAATTTACTTAAAAAGTAAAAAATAAATATAACAAAGCATCATAATATCAGATCCAGTGCTCTGGTCTTGACTTCACACAACAGCGGCGGTCACTTTAACAAGGTAGACATGTGTGCTGTGTTCCTTACTTTGCTCTGGTTTGGCAGCTCGCTGGTAGAACTTCAGTTCAGTAAAGAGAGGTCCGTTGTCACTGGGCTCCTTAAAACAGAAGAGGTTACTGGTGCTAGCAGTCATTAACATTACGGAGTCATTTTCAATGAAACGTCAAAGAACACTAACATCAGTGTTTCTTTCCAATGTAATCGTGATACTTAAGTTTGTAACTATATTTATGGCATACACTCTTTCAAAATGTTTTAGATATTCTCAGAAGAGTCCACGAATCTTGTATTTTTCTCAAAGTCCATTTCTGTAAGTGATAAAATGCTCAAAATCAGATAAACAGCTCCGTCTTCGCAGAAGTTTAAGAAAAATCTTTAAACTCGTTTTCATCTTTGTTAAGCTTTCTCTTAACCAATGATTGGCAACCATGTGAACCAAGGGGCTACCAGATGTTTCTGAGATCCAAAAAAATTCCAATACCTGACTTACCCAATTAGCGGCAAAATCCAACTCTTTTCCCTGTCTCTCAGTACAGTTGTATCTAGTTGATCAGGACTGGCAGACACCAACCTTGTCACAAAGGAAATCTTCTGGAACTCCAGAGCCCCAAGCAAGCACTGTCCACTTAGTGGCATCCCCTCCTTGCTAACACTCATTCCTGCCTTTTTCAAACTAAGGAACCCCACGATTACCTTCCCACGTGAGAATTCAAAGTCAAGAGGAAACCAGGGCTCGGTAATAACTGTTTTCCACCAACTTTACCGGACTACATTCATTTTACATTTTAAAGGCTACTAACAGTAAAATGATTTGTAAAGAATTATAGATGTACAAAAAGGCATGGACAAACAAGAAATATCAGCCTGTTGGGAGTTTTGCGCCTTGTTAAGTAGACACAGAAAGATAAAAAAGATATTAGAATTTTGTGGACTTCTTAAATAGTAAATTGTATCTGAATCAAAAGTGGTTTGTGGGCACCTCGGTGGCTCAGTGGGTTAAAGCCTCTGCCTTCGGCTCAGGTCGTGATCCCAGGGTCCTGCTGAGAGCCTATTTCCCTTCCTCTCTCTCTGCCTGCCTCTCTGCCTACCTATGATCTCTGTCTGTCAAATAAATAAATAAAATCTTTAAAAAAAAAAAAGTGGTGTGTATGTCATGTTGATCATTTCTGTTGGTATTATCTTGTTTATCAAGAACCCGAGAAAAATTCTGAAAAGCAGTGAAAACTTTGAATGAGGAAGCTAACATTTCCAAACTAATTATATGGTTGCTTTTCCTTTAGGAAATACAGGAAGAAAGTTATCTTGGACAGAACATCCGTGTAGCTGGAGTTGCAAGGTCAGCAGAGCATTAGAAGAAATGACCGTGAGGCCCAATAGCTTCAGGAATCCCCAGTTAAAGCGCGTATAGAGGGGCACCTGGGTGGCTCGGTGGGTTTAAAGCCTCTGTCTTCGGCTCAGGTCATGATCTCGGGGTCCTGGGATCGGGCCCCACATCCGGCTCTCTGCTCAGCAGGGAGCCTGCTTCCTCCCTCTCTCTCTGCCTGCCTCCCTGCCCCTCTGCCTACTTGTGATCTCTATCTGTCAAATAAATAAATAAAATCTTTAAAGAAAAAAAAAAGCGCGTATAGGAAGACGGGTCAGCCAATTTGCAAGGAATCGGGCAGCATCTAGCTAAGAACAAGCCGTCAACAGCAAACAGGCAACATGATAACTAGCACGTGGACCAGAACCTGAAAATAAACGTGCCTTGTTGCAGGTGAGTATACTTGTCAACCCAGCCTTGAAACAGAATGATCCACGGCGCTTGGCACCTCATCACCTCTTAAGAAATAGAAACTAACCAACACATAAGGTATGAATGCAAGTCCCTAACCTTTGGACTCAGTACCTCAAGCTTCACCATAACCTGTGGCTCATTCCTTGGTATCGATGCTCTCTGGACAGACACCTGTTCCTGTTCAGGGCCCACAGCAAGCCTTCAGCAGGAGCAGCAGTCTCAGTGAAAGAAATGAAGAAAGTAGTGGAAATTCAAGAGAAGACGTTTTGGTGAAGTTACTCTCCAAAGGCTAACTTTCAGAATAGCTTATTAATATAATTCAGGTTTGAAAGGGGTTTTCCTAAGACAAATCCCGGCTTATTACCATCAGTATAAAATTCTGATTCATTCCGTTTCAACCTATGTCATATCAACTTTAATTTCCAAGCTTCCCTTTGGGCAATAATTTATTAAACTTATAATAATAAGAATCAACCTATATAAATCAGACTATTATAATGAAAGCCCCACTACAATGAAGGTTCTTTGAGCTCATTTCATACTTTTTTCTAATCCAATAAGGTTCCATTATAACAAAATAAAAGAGCTACTTCCTTGGCATTGCACTCTGGCCAAAGCTCGCTATTTCTGAGGAAGAAAATACCTTAACTCATAACTAAAATTTTATTAACATATTTCAAATCTAAAATACTTTGCCAACTCTATAATAGCCAAGATTTAGAAAAGAAATTGGGACTGACATTTTAACTAGAATATCACTAAACGTTTCTTTAAGACTTCTAAGTGTCAAAATGAAGATGACAACAGAAAAAAAATTAAAATGTGATATATTTCAATGGCACCCTCTAAAAGCAACTGGCTGCCATTTAAAAATGAAGCTGTATAAAGTTTCCCCTTCCTACCAAAAAATTATGATATATGAATTGAAAATTCAGGTCACTTCTCATAAAGTCAGTGAAAGAAATTAAACATCAGTCTGCAAACTTCTTGCCATGGAACTTTGAAATAAAGACTTTATGTCCGTTCAAAGTGACCATGATATAAAGAACTGTTAGGGTACAAGACCCAAAAGTCCGCCCTCCCCCTCCATTCTGCTCTGAGCTCACTGACGTGACTGCAAAAGGGGAGTATAACTAAAAACTAATTTGTTATCAAGGTTTTTAACAAGAAAACACAAAAGAGTATTTTTTTCTTCTTGCATTATCCAACTTATTGCCAATTTCCCATTTCTCGAGGCACATCATCTTTCCTGAGATAAAATACAGACAGGGTGTCTCAGTTATCTAAAGGCAAAGAATACAAGTTTACCACCTCTGGTGACCTCAGCACCATGACTCCGAGGCTGCTCCCTAAGTCAATACAGAGTAAGGCCCTAAGCAAAACCGGAGCGGTCATTTGGTAGGAGAAAAAAAATACTTAGTATGTACCTAAACATCTATCTTGAATATGTCTGTCTTCACTTCATTTCCAGACCAAATGTAAGAAATCTGCGGGTTAACCATACGAGGCTCTTTCATCGAGCAGGGACGCATATTAGCAGCAGCCACGTCTTCTGACTAATCTTCCACCTGAAGGGGAAGCCCTAACAGAAGCACAGGGTACCTGCCACCTCCACTGAATGAAAGGATCCCCAAACGTACACAGGAGCATGCATGATTCCACGGAAAATAATTAAGGTGCTCTGTGCACCACACTCTACCAGCGGTTCTCAACCTTGAGGCACAAAAGAATCCCCTGGGGAGCTTTACTAAAAATACCAATAACCAGGCTCTGCATTCGGAGATTCTGATTATAGCGCACTACCACTGCGGTATAGTCACTCTGCTTCTCAGTAGAGAACCACTGTTTGATTTGATATGCCACTGCATTATTAAGTCTAATTTCACGTTAAAAATCAACTTGCCTTTGACTATTTTTTAAGATTTATTTATTTGACAGAGAGAGAGAGAGAGAGAGAGAGAGAAAACACGTGCACCAAAGGAGAGGGAGAAGCAGACTCCCAGCTGAGCAGGAAGGCCTATGGGGGCTCCATCCCAGGACCCCAAGATCATGACCCGAGCTGAAGGCAGACACTTAACCAACTGAGCCACCCAGGTGCCCCAGTCTTCCATTATCTTTTAAATAACATTTGCTAAGGTGATTTTTCTCCAAAGATAATATATGTGCTTATGTTAGAAAATTTGGAAATATTTTGACATATTTTCTTCACATATATGGCTATTTTATAAGATTACCTCCATACTCCATACCTAAAACCATACATATAGTTTTATATTTTGCTTTTTTTTTAGTAATTACTTATGAAATGTCCCCAAAGTTCTTTGGAATCAAAGAATCATGTTCTTTGAAAACATGATTTTTAATAGACCGAATGTTTTAAATGGCAAATGTTCATAAGCAGTTGATTTTCATACTGGAAAGAGCTGATACTCATTTTACAGGTTTGTGTTTGATGAACCATTTCCACCTTTAATATTATAAAGCTCTGAGAGCAAAGACTTACAGAGTAGTTGTGGACAGAGCCACGTCACAGCACACCACAAGTGAAGGCAAATGGTGCTACTTGAAAAGACAACAGATCAGAAGAAAGTGGGTGGCCCCAAGAAATCAAAAGGTGCTGGGAAATTATGGTTACACAGTTTTCAGAATAAAGCAGGCATTTATAAACATCATAAAGAAAACAAGTTTACAACAAGAACAACAAAACAAGTTTACAACAAAACAACTTGAAATCCAGCTAAGGAAAAAAACACTTACAAGATTAAAAGCAACTGTGGCCTGGGAAGGATATTAGCATCTGAAATGGTAAAATAAATGTAAACAGAATGAATGTTACTAGAGTTTCAAGGAGTTCAGAGAGGATGAGGATCCGGAAAGGAATCAGCAATAGCAGCTACTGGGCTCTCCCTGAGAGAGAAAAGGGAACGTCAGTAACACTGATTTGTTTATGGCATCCTTCCAGGATCACAGACAAACTACCACACTGAAAATGTTACTGAGATATTAAATGCAAAAGAGAAATCGACTGAATATTTATCATTGTCCTCATTACAAAGAGAAGGAGTAATACCAGCCAATGGAAACAGAACTAAATTAGGAGACAGGAGAGATGCAGAGCGCTAAACTAGGTTTGATAACAAAAGGCTTTAAAATTAGAAATAGAGAGTAATTTACTACCTTATTAAGCAGTTAGGAAATACTTGCTCCTACCCATTTCTTTCATAACTCTGTAAGTAAAACAGGTCATATAAGTGACATTACATTAAATAACAATTAAAAGATTTAGAATGACCCATAATAAGGAAGAGCATCATCATTCTAAACTAAAGAATAGCTGGGAGAACCTCGGGCTCTCCAGAAGAAAGACAGTGCCCCACCAGCCCCACCCATAAGGTGCCGCCCTGGCGCTGTCCTACCAACACACGGGGAGGGCAGTGCAGGTTAAAGTTAGCCAGCTGCAAGGTGGTCAGAGCCAACCACATTTTTTGAACCTCGAGATTATGAGAAGTCATAGATATGTAAGTGGGCTTGTTCTCTTCTCACAATGGAAACTTTTTAAAGATCCTAAGAAGAAAGCAGTCTTGCCCTTAGATTTTAATTTTAATCTGTCATATCAAAGGCAGATGCAGATAACATTCTGCGTTTCCATATAAACAACCCAATTTAATAATCAGAATTTTCCTTCCTCTGATACAGCAGCAAGTGAATATTTCAAAAGAAATATTAGTCCATAAAGAGAGAGAAAAATCCAAAATGAAAGGGCTTAAAGAAAAGCAAAATGCCAGGACACTCCCATCAGGGTATCAACTTTACTTACAGGCCTGACAGAGTAACTGAGAGCCAATTAGTCCCCTGCTGTAAACAAATGTAAAAATTGGGCAAAACAGATGGAATCACTCCTTTCAGACATCAGACAGAACAGGCAGTAGAGACTGTGACTTCTAAAAATTGGGAAACAAATCAGGGCATGTGGGTGGCCCAGATAGTTGAGCGGCTGACTCTTAGGTTTCAGCTCAGGTCGCAATCTCAGGGTCCTGAGACTGGGCCCGGAGTCAGGTTCTGCGCTCAGCAGGGAGTCTGCTTGAGACTCTCTCCCTCTGCCCCTGCACACACACTCTCTCTCGCTTTAGTAAATAAATAAATAACATCTTAAAAAGGCGGGGGCGGGCGGGACAAACACAGTGAGCCCCAGGCCAGCCTCCGCTTTCCTCACAGAGGCACAAGGAGTAAAAAGAGGCGATTCAGGGTTCTGCAGGGCAAAAAGGAGACCAGGCGCCAATAAACCTGATGCCAAAACCAAACGAGATTGGACATTTTTTAAATTTAGAAATATTAGAAAAAACAAAGACCAATATCCCTCACGAAAGAAAATGGAAAATTTCTTAACAAAATACTGGCAAATCAATGCCAGCGTAACATATAAAGTATAATACATCAGAACTCAGTGGTGTGTATGTTAAGAATACAAGTGTTAGGGGTGCCTGGGTGGCTCAGTGGGTTAAGCCGCTGCCTTCGGCTCAGGTCATGATCTCAGGGTCCTGGGATCGAGTCCTGCATCAGGCTCTCTGCTCAGCGGGGAGTCTGCTTCCCTCTCTCTCTCTCTCTCTCTCTGCCTGCCTCTCTATCTACTTGTGATCTCTCTCTGTCAAATAAATAAATAAAATCTTTAAAAAAAAAAAAAGAATACAAGTGTTACACTCAAATTACCAGTCGATATTACTGCCACATTAACGGAATAAAGGAGAGAAATCCTATGATCCACCTCAAAAGGTGCACAAAAAGCATTCAACCAACAAACAGGCAAATGACAAACGGGGAGAACGCATTCACGATGCACACATCTGGAATAGGACTCGCATCCAGAACAACTCTCTTACTACGCAATTATAACAAGTAAAACTACCTAGGTCTTTCAAGCAAACACACAAAAACTGAAGAGGCACTTCACAAAGGAAAATACATGAATGGCCGATAAGCACAATTACTTGGAAAAACTAATCAAAGTGAGCCATCAGGTAAAACTCTGAGACCTTACTACAAACGCAACATCATGGCAGCAAAATATTCCAACCCACCCGACAACCACACACTCCGGAGAATCTGGACCAACCAGAACTCTCCTCCATCACTGGCGGATGTACAAAATGGCACAACCACTTGGGAAATCCGTCTGGTACTTTCTTACAGATTTAAATATACACCTTCCCCATAAACCAGCAATTCTTCTTCCAGGTATTCATCCAGAAACATAAAAACCCTGTACAAAAACTTTCATAAAAGCTTTATTTATAATAGCCAAAAACTGAGAATCAACCGGAAACGGAAAAAAAGACTATGTCTATATAATATTCTGACGAGTAAGACTGAATGAGTGACTGATATACCAACGATACGAATGAGCCTATTAAACATTCTGCAGAGCATGAGAAGTCAGAAACAAAACAGTATACCCTGTATAATACCATTTATATGATGTTCTAGACAAGAATAACTAATCCACAGCACCAAAACAAACAAACAAACAAAAAAACCTCAAAGGGTCCCTGAAGTAGGGGTCTGACCAAAAAAGGATATAAGAAATCTTTCTGGGGTGACAGAAATGCTGTATATTTTGATACAGGTAGAAGCCGTACAGGTATATGCACTTGTCAAAAGTATTCAAATTATTTAATATCTATCATGGTTTTCCTTGTAAAAACTATGCCTGAGTAAAAAAGTATTAAAAACAATCACTAAAAAAATTCAGGTCCAAAAGAGTTAATTCACAAAGGATCAAATATATTCCTCATTTAAAAGAACGTGAAATAAAACAAACCAACACACAAAACTTCACGATAATTCTGACTTCTGTAGCCCTTAGAAAAAAAGGACAAATGGGGAACTTATGATAGTAATTTGCCCCAATAACAGACCTGTTACCTCTCCTATTATTTAACAAAAACATATTCTTCACACAAGTAAAGAACTTTGAGAGAAGAGTTAGAAATGGAAATTTGTAAGCAGAAAGATGCATAATATATTCTTAACAAAAAACAGTAGTTAAAATGCCTTTCAGTGCACCAGTGTATAAGCTGTATAAGTGTATAAGTATGCTCAAATCAGATGGGATGCTGTTAACCTTTACTCATTACAAACCAATTTCAACATTAGCCAAGCAAAAAGAAGGTTCAAAGTGATCACAATTAAATATATAATTTACTAAAATGGATGTGGAAGGGAAGAAAACTGGGAATAAAATGAAAAAAGATTGACCAATTTTGGTGGAAGTTCAGAAGCAAATGCTAGATAAAATACAGTAAGTTTCATTAAAGTAGTATGGTCTTATGGGATATAAATAAGAAAGTATCTCATCTATTGTAAATACAGCTGAAATAATAAGCATGAACTGAATATTTTTATTCTACATTTGTACACCTCCATACTTTCATTCATTTTTTTTCCCCAAATACTAGGATCACTCTAATTTAAAAGAGAGGAAATGGACTTTTTGAATTCAAATTATTTAAAACTATAAAGATACTTTTGTGTCTTATTAAACACTGTTAAAAATGTAGTACCTTATGGTTTAATTAATTCTAGTTATCAAAAAGGATATAAAATATGCTTTATCCTTATAAAATAAACACTACACCCATTCACCAAAAAAGAAAATCAGCTAAAATATTTTCTTACCACTTTTACAACACAAGGTGCATCGCTGCCCACCGATTCTGAAGAATTCGTAGCAGCTGTTTGAAAGAGTGACATATGTAATATCAGAACAAGAAGTAGCATTATTTTAATTAGTCTGCTACTAACCCTTCGCTAATCTTTACGTATGTATATCTACGACTCCTTGATAGAATAAATTTCAGTTCCCAAGCATGTCTCTCAGCATATCATCACAGTATATTTCATCAATCTGAAGACTTTTTTTTTTCATGATTTAACATGTCTGAAATTGGAATGCATTTTTATAATTGCTGGTATCTTCAATACGATCATCAATTAAGTATGGAAAACTCTGAGTTAAAGATTTCCTTAATTTAAACGTACTCATGGCTTTTGATATGCTAACGCGGGTTGTGAAGTCCAAAGAGGATGATAACTGATGACATTTCTTAAATTTCACAAACTGGGGAACCTTCCTAAGAGGGAGGAGGTAAAAGGGAGCTAAAGTCCCAGAAGCACTAATTTGGGGGAGGAAATTTACCTGTATCGATAGTTCAGGACGTTGGCATTAGAACCCTGAACTGCCAACCATAATTGTCCCATGGCTGTCATTTTACTTCATGCAAATAAAGCACAGGAGCCCTGAATCCGTATTCCAGTCAGGAACATAAGGCTGCCCACATTCACGAGACACTTATTTTTACCAAGTACCTATGATATGCCAGTTTCTAGGAAACTGACTTAGTAAGGAGCAGGAAGATAAAATCGCTACTCTTAGGAAGCTAACATTTCAGTGGTAGGACACAGACCACAATTAAAATATAAAGAATGCTTGATGGTGTAGTAAGTGCTACAGCAGGAACACAAGGCAGGAAGATGTGCTGCAAGCTCCTAAGAGAAACGTGACGGGGTGTCCCTGGGGCTGACACCCTGTGACAGTGAGGTAACGATGAGGGAATAAGCCACATAAATACCTGAGAAGAATATTCCAGACAAACCAGCACAAATGCCCGGACATGGAAGCTTCTGCAAGTCTGAGGAAAGCAAGGAGGCCAAAGCAGCTGGAGAAAAGTAGGTGAGGTGGAAAGTAACAAGGGACAGATCAGAAAAGCAGAAGGGACCAAATACCAGCATGACAGGTGACATAAGGCTGTCACTATGACTGAGCGGGAGAGCCACGGGAAGATTCTAAGAAGAGCACTGGCAAGATCAGACTTTGATTTTTTAAATATTCCTCAGGCTTCATAGTGGAGAACGGAGTGCAGAGGGCAAGGGCAGAAGCAGGGAGGTCAGCTAGGCTATGACGAGACATGGTAGCAGTCAAGGTGCTGTTAAGTGGTCACACTGTGGACATATGTTCAAAGAAGAGCCAATAGAATTTGCTGATAAACTGGATAGGAGGGCAAAAGGTAGAAAAGGATATAAGGAGGGCTCCAGGTTTACAGCCTAAGCAACTGGAAAGAGGAAGTTGCTACTTACTAAGATGGAGGAAGCTGCAGGAAGGGCTGGTGCTTTGGCGAGCCTTATGTCTGAGATGCTTCGTAAACATCCAAGTTCACATGCTAAACAGGCAGTTGATATACAAGTACTGAGTTCGGAAGAATGGCCCAAGTTGGAGAAATAAGTTTGAGAGTCACTGACATCGAAACACTAGTCATTTAAAGCCACGACTCTGGAAGAGCCCCTAGGGCGTGAGTGTACCAGAGAAAAGAAGAAACGCTAGGCCCGAGTCCTAAGGCATTCTCACAGGAGATGTGAAGAGGCGGAGAACGGCAAAGGAAAACGAGAAACCAACTGGGAATAGAAGGATTCTGAAGAAATGGCAGCTACAGTAGTTCAGAGGGAAGAAGGAACACCGAGTCCAAAAAACAGCTACCATGGGCAGACGGAAAGGTGTGAGCTCCAAGACACATCGTTCAGAGGCTGATTAGTAGTAAAGCAAGATTAGAACTTTTTAAATAAGCATTTAGTGTACAAAATAAGGAGAGTATCCCAATAATACTGCACAGTTCAAATGAGGAAAGGGGGAAAAGGAAGCTTGATAATTCATTCAAACATCATGTGTTATAAAATACGCCAAGCACTAGAAACACAGTAAGAAGAGATGCCCTATTGCTGAGACAGAAAAGTAATTTCAACACAGCGTGGAAAGGACTGTGAAAGGGCTGACACAAAGGGCCTATAAGTACCTGGCCTAACCTGATCTTGGGAAAAATGAAACCAGAGAAGTATCAAGTATAGAGATCAAGAGGCAAAGGGCAGCAGGACCGCCAAAGCCCAGACCCTGAGGGAATGTGAGGGATGAAGATTAAAGCTACGGAGGGACCAAGGAGAGGGAGGGTCTCTATGCCGTTCTCCTGTGTCTGCCACTTTATCCCCAGGGCCGGCAGGAGCCATTCCAGAAATTCAACTAGGCTAGGTTACTCAAGCCACAGCATGGACGACAGGATGCAAAGGGACAAGACCCAGCAGAGAAGAGTCACTGCCGCAGTGAGGATCCAAACGAGCCTGAAAATGAGCGGCACCAGGGCAGGTTTACACAATATCTTTATTATCTAAAGCACAGTACTGCAGATATATCACCTTCTTTTCTACTGTGACTAAATCAACTATGTTTTTTTCCACTCCTGTGTCATTGATACATTTTTGCCAAATCATACAGTACTAAGTTGAATGGAGGTAATTAGGAACGTCTCCCACTGAGAAACTATTTTGATAAGAGGCGCGTACATCTTTGGGCTGGTTACACTTACCAAGATATATACAACCGAAGCCGCCCTGGCCAATGGGAGAGCCTAGCTTCCACTCCTTCTTCGTCATGTCAGTGATTACCTCCCCAGCTGCAAAGTTTTCCGCAAGTCGTCTCTTTCCAGGGCCCTGTCTTCCAGCTTGAGCAGCTTTTACACGAGGCATTTTCACTATAAAATGAAAGAAAGCAACACTCAGAATTACAATCCTCAAAGTGCTGAAAACATTTTCCACTAAGGACAGTTCTGTGCTACGAAGGTGCTTCTCAAACACGGAAGAGGACTTACGACATGAGAGGAGCTATTTTATACACAGCCCCCGACCCATCCTCACTTCTCCGTGAAGAAGATTATCAGCCCACTTTACAGATGAGGAAACAAAGACTCGGCAAAGCTTAGCAAGCTGTCCAAGGCTATGCACCTAGAAGGTGGCAAAGCAACAGAAATCTGCTCTGAGGACTAACCTGGCTCCACAGTCTCAACGCCATGGGCCACCATTTACAAGTCACCACAGTGGAGGAGAGGATGTTCCAGAACAGCGACAAAGGAATGGTGGCTGTCTGGTCACTTGGCTTCACAGAAAAGGCAAAGCTGGCGACACCCAGCGCTCCATGCTTCCCTTCTCACCCCTATGCTTTTGGCAGTGAATCTGGATTCACCTTTCTCACTCACAGCCAAGTTGAACGTAACATTGAGAGAAAGCAGTGTGTTTTAGTGAAAACCGCCATCAAAAGCCCCAAATTCCGGTGCAGCTATGATACTCGTTAATCTGGTGACCGTAACCAAGTCACTTCTCTCTGGGCTTTAAATGCCCTGAGATGTAGCTTACCTCACTGAGAGAAAGCACTGGGGGGGTGGGCGTGGGGGGGGGGGGCTAAAATTCTCAGCTCTACAACTACTAATTGAAAAAGATTTAAAACAAGCACTCTCGAGGACACCTGGGTGGCTCAGACGATTAAGCACCTGCCTTCAGCACAGGTCATAATCCCAGGGTCCTGGGATTGAGGCCCGCAGTTGTCTGGCTCTCTGCTCAGGAGGGAGCCTGCTTCTCTCTGTGCCTCTGCCCCTTCCCCCTCTCGCGCTGTCTCTCACTCTCTCTTTCTCTCTCAAATAAATAAATAAATAAATAATTTGAAACAAATACTTTCTCAGAGGCTATAGTCTGCAACACCTGAAATGGCTCTTCAGGTGAAAGACAGGTTTGTTAAGACTGTTCAACTTAACAATACATAAGGTGGTTTGCTTTGGAGCCTGGATACCCTAAGTACATACACACAATACTAGATGCCGAGTTTTGTTAGCAAATATCCACCCACTATCACACCGCATACATAAACTCCATATATGCAAATGCTCTTTATTAACTTATTGGGGATTTTTTAATTTAATTTTTCCTACAGAATACCAATCCTCCTTCATTGTCTAAATCTTCTCTAACAAATAATAAATAATAAATCTTCAAAATAAATGAGTGTGGCTATTATTTCTTCCTATCAAACAGTTCTCTTAATGTGTATTTTTAATCACTGTAAAATCTTCCTTAATGGAGTTTCAGTGTAAACCACAACAGACAAGGTGAGTTTTATAGCTATGGTTGTAGACTGAGTGCAAGAAATGACCAAGACCAAAAAAAGAAGGAAAAAAAAAAAAGAACAAACCAAGGCAGTGCACTTCTAAATACAAAAACGGATGCCTTCTGAATTTACCCCACTGTAACAAATCATCAGAGTAATCTCCTATTTGATGATTTCCTCATAGCAGTCAAGACAATTTAAAATGAGTTAAAAAAATTTAAAAAAAAAACTTTCCTCTTTCTGTAACTCAAGATAGTAATCATACTATCTTTTGTGCTTTACTGGAATTTCTTTCCCAAAGTGACCATATTTCAAGAAATACGCTAGCTCACCTTCCACTCAATATAAATTGTAGTCAACAAAAAGTGTGTTTTTCCTCCAAATTAAGCGGTTAGCTTCTACTCTGAGTTTTATTCCTACAGCCTACTTGTAACAATTAATGCAGTCTGGAATAACTTTCTCTCCTTCCTGAAAGCAGTCCCACAGAGTCAGCCATCACTGTGAGTCTGCCAAATCCCTGAACACACCACTGCGTCCAAAGTCTCGCTGCCACTGAAGACGGTGGGGCCGGCTGTGTACATGTCTAATCTCCCTGATTTCCCCCGTAAAGCCAAACAGGACAACTGGAGAGCAGGATTCAAACCCAATGGACAGCAACCACAACAAAACTAGGCGACGGTATTCCATACAAAACCGCAAAATGGGAGTGGGTGAAGAGGTCGTAGAGAGCAAGATGACCTACGTGCTACCGGCGGCTGTGAGGGAAGCAGCAGAAGCGAGGGTGGTGTCTCTGGTGAATCTGAGAATCCCCAAGTGACCCCAAGTCACTTCTCAGAAGCACAGAGAACAGTAGCCGAAGCCGGGAAGGGCCGTGCGCACTCCAGCCGTGAATTCTCCAGCAGTGAGCTTGCTGGCCTCCACAGCTCGCAGGACCAACC
The DNA here is from genome assembly GCF_922984935.1 of Meles meles. Lineage (NCBI taxonomy): Eukaryota > Metazoa > Chordata > Mammalia > Carnivora > Mustelidae > Meles > Meles meles. The sequence continues at coordinate 143,651,846 of NC_060071.1, read as the reverse complement.
AGTGGAAAAGTTCTTAGGTCAAAGCCTCCCTGGTGGATGAGAAAGGGCTGGGAACGGAATCCAAAATGAGCATCACAAAGAATACAAAGAAAGGAAAAAGAAGTTTGAAATACAATGGTAGATCTGTCAAGTTAGCCTCCACGTTTTGGAACACTACATCAAAACAAAACAGAACAGGGGCGCCTGGGTGGCTCAGTGGTTTAAGCCTCTGCCTTCAGCTCAGGTCATGATCTCAGGGTCCTGGGATCAAGCCCCGCATCGGGCTCTCTGCTCAGTGGGGAGCCTGTTTCTCCCTCTCTCTCTCTGCCTGCCTCTCTGCCTACTTGTGACCTCTCTCTCTGTCAAATAAATAAATAAAATATTAAAAAAAAAAAAACAGAACAAAAGAGAAGAGGAGGCTCTAGAAAATGACATAAAGTCAACTTGAACTATACCATCTAGAACTAATCGCACATAAAAGAAAAATAACCGCTTAAAGAACTCAGCAACAGAAAAGGAACAAAACCTAGTCCCGTGCAAACTGAATTTTTTTAAAAGTTCCTGCAGAAAAATACATAAAACATGCTTGCCAAAAAGTTGAGAGCACTGAACCAATATTTCAATACAAGCTTTAAATTTTTTTATATAGAAAGATTAACAGATCAGAATTAGAAAAACTCAGGGACTAAGTGATAGAAGGAAATAACTGAAGTCACAATCATTTAAGAGATGAAAACTAAACTAGAAGGAACATCAGACTGAAGGCAATTGAAACACAGTGATTTAATAGAAATAGAAAGTGAAAAGGAAAAAATTCTAAAAATCAAAAAGGATGAAAAAGATAAACATTTCAAGAGAAAATCATAGATTCAGAAAGCAGAACAAGAAAAGCCAGTGAACATATAACAAAGAAAATCAAAGCAAGAGAACAAAATACTAAAAATACTAAAAATGCTTTAATCTAAGAAGACTTTCCTAAACTTAAAAAACAAAATAAAAAAGTAAAACTACAAAATGAAAGCTCACATCTCGCACCGTACACAGAGAAATCAGCCCAGGACAACCCACGCTCTGACACCACCTAGTAAAATTACAGAACTCCACAGAAAAGAAGTTCTTTGAGCATCCAGGCCAAAAACAGATCTTTTATAAGGAAAATAAATCAGACTCATCACTCTGACAGCGACACTTATGCCAGAAAAGAAAGGGGAAGTAACATAGTTAAGACAAAGAAAACAAGAACCGAAGATTTTGTACACAGTCAAATTTCAAGTATAAAGACCAGAGCGTTCTCAACATAGAAAAAGGGAATTAAGAATCCATCAGAGAACAAGCCTCAGATATCCGAAATGCCTAAAGAAACGTCACTGTAAGAACTGATAGTGAGCAATAAGCAGACACTGATTTGTAGAAGTGAGACTCAACAAGGACTGTAAGAAGAGGACAGAACACATAATGGGTATATGCTCTGACGAAGTAGATACGGTACAACTGTAAAAATGGGAGAACATATGCCAAAAAAAACCCAGCTCTCCAATAATCACACTGTAAGTGATACTTGGTTTTGCAAACTAAGGTTACTGTACACATATTTGTGCAATAATGCAAGTGAATAATTCTGTGATATTTTAATTCAGTCACCCCCTTGTATCCTTAGAAATCGAGATTCAAATACAAAAGGAAGGGGATAGAAATGAAAGACAGAAGAGTTAAAGCTAAAAATGCTTTATTTGGAAATATTTTTAATTCAGAAGTTATTTTATCTTTTAAAAAAGCACACAAGCACGCCGCGCGCACACACACACACACACACACACACACACACACACCGCTTTCCATTTCCTAGCCCTAGCCACAAAAAAAGCTTAGCAACAAATAACCAACCTAGTAGTAATGGGTACCTCTAATATACAAACTGTATTCTTAAAACTACAGTTTCTTGTAAAAGAAACCGGATTCCTTGAAGAGAGGACTGATTCCAGATGTGAAGCCAGAAACGTTCAAGACAGACTTGGAACATCGTGTCATTTCTAGGTGTCAAAGAAGCTATCAAAAACTACTAGAGTGATGTCAGATATGTCTAAGAAGCCAAGTTAGGTGTTTCTACTGACCAAAGATGGGCCAATTTGAGTCAATAAAGATAATAACCACTATGGATTAAAACACATAAAATGGAAGTAAATCCAAGAGTTTATAATAGCCAGAAAACATAAGCGGTCACCACTAGAGAATAATAGGAAACCACTCAACTTTGAAAGCTGCTTTAAAAAAAAGAAAAAAGGAAGGAGGGTAAAGAATCAAGCACTTACCCTCTTTCTTACAGGAATTGTACCACTGGGTAACCAAATACTAAATGAAGAGAAAAATCTCCTTATGGAAAAATTTCAGCTAATAAATGAATAAGCATGGTTTTAGGTTAACACATTTCCACCTCCTAATGAATTAATGGATCCAGACACTGAGCACTGATAGCTACTAACATCAAAATATGAGAGATGTCCGGACATTATATGTCTCCTGATAAAAGACCACGCCATTACCTATGAAGTAATCTTGCCAAAAAAGAAAAATAAAAAATTAATAGAATCCGAATCTGATCATGCCTGGTCCTGATTCACAGGATATGAAAAGAACAGAAGAACATGATAAACTATAGCACAGGAATGCAGTCAGCAAATTCCCAAGGGTGAGAAACCCTAGAGTACATATAATCCCATTTCTTCACCAGATAAAGGTAAAAAAAAAAAAAAAAAGAAGAGATGTGGGAAAAGAGAGCCAGATGCAGAAAGACTTGAAAGAACACAGACAAAACAAAACAAAATCAGGCAAATCTGTACCACGGTGTTTCGGGATGCACATTTGCGTGGTAAACTGATAAAGAAAAGGAAGCGATTGCCATAAAAGACAGAAGTTACTTTCAGGAAGTGTAAGAAGTTGTGATGAGGACAGGTCAGTGGTTCTACTTCGTGACATGGGTGGTGGTTCTAATAGTACCTTGTAATTCATCAAGTCTGTATCTGCTTAATAAGGTCTTCTGTATTGTGAAATATTTTATGGTTTTAAGCATTAAAAAACTGCTGTTCCTATAATTAACAATCATCAAGGGACCAAAACTGAGAGTCTTTTCATATTTTATGAGCTTGTCCAATCAGACAGACACACACACCCACGCAGTCCTAAGTAAAATCTGTACCTCATTTTCTAAGAACTATCGGTTGCCTTTTGCTTTTTTATTTATAGGCACTTCTTATATATTCTCTAGTTAAGAAATTGACTCTTGATATTGCAAATAGTCTTCCCTGTTTATCTTTGATATTGTTTATTTTTAGCTTTTGGATTTTATGTCATTCTTGGAAAGTCCCCACCCAAATTATTCTTTGCAAATATCACCCATGTCTTCTTTTAGTTATTTTACGTTTATTATGGTTTAGTTATTTTATGGTTTATTTCATATCTTGCTGGTAAAATTTTGATTTGTTTACATTTATACCGGTATAAGATAATCAGAGGTAGGAATCCTAGATTTTCCAAAGGGTTATCCAGTTTCTTTTCTTTTCCTCAGTCATGCATGCACATTAGGGAGATCCATGGGGTTCGAGGAACTTAAAAATACCATACAGCCTAAGTAAACTAAGGACAAAAAAAAGCTCATACACAGTTATTATTTTTTTCTTTCTTTCTCTTTTTTTCACATTTAGTTGTTCTGCCAACCCCATTTCCTGTTCTTCTAAACAAAGGCTTACTGGTTGTGCCTCAACCGGTTGTGTTCCACTCGCTCTGAAGAACACCCCTCTGCCGCCAGCTTGGTCCGAGATCTGGGTCTCAGCCCCAAACACGCCCCCTTTCCACATCCTGCCACACCCCCATTTGACTGGCACAGCATTCGGCCACCCCTCTGATTTTCTGGTTCAGGGTCACAGAAGTCTCCTAGTTTCAGAGAATGTGACAGCTGTGTTTCTCAAACTCCTTGTTCCTTTTCAGGTGATTTCTGAAAAGAAAAAAGTTTTAAGTATTAAAACCAGACGCCCCTGCTCAAAAACTATTAAGTTTTACAACCATAAGCATGTGCCTCAGTTCCTCGGTGACTTTCCTAAAGAACTTACAACACTAATTTGAATTCTACAATCACCTCAATCCATTACAGGTTCCTTCTAATGATGCAGCCCATACCTACATTAGGTTTCTATTAGACAATACGCTGGAGGGCACAAACCTCAACCAGATTAACCCTTCGGCATCACTTCTGCCCACTCAGAACAAAGCAAATCCACCATCATGGTAGCTTACAGGAGGTTTCAAAGAAAAGGAAAACTTCACTGTCACAAAATCCATTACATAATCTGACCATTTCTCTTCCCAGTGATATTAATGAAATGCAGATGCAAGTGCAAAGCACATCAAGATGCAAATGAGCACTGCCCTTTGCTGAAATCACTCACTGCCACATTCTGTATTAGCATATTCACCAAAATTTAATTGTAAACAGAGTAATTATGGTACTAAAGTTATTAAATACACAAAGCAAGCTTGGAACTATACATATTCAAATAGAATTTCAGTGGCAGATCAACTTTTATATCTGAAACAATACCCTAATTAATAGTCAGCTCTGATAATAAAATGGTCCTGTTTCTCAGATAACATTCCCAAAAAAGTTCTGCTGTGAATATTAAAATAAAGTTTTGTGAAGAGAATTTTTTTTTAATTTCAATAGCTATATTTATCACAATATGGTACTGTATTTAGACAACTGACATTTTTCAAGTCCTGGATTCCAATCTGGAATTTTCAAGACAGAAAAAAAGCTTGAATGGATCGAAAAGTACCACTTACACTTGATGAGCTCTACAAATTCATCCAATCCAAACTGGGAATTTACAGTGCAGCAACACAGCCTGTCATATATGGAAGACTAGTCATACGCTCCCTTACAACAGATACGCACAGAAGCTCCCCTAGGGCGGGCAGGGCGGGGGGGCGTCACACACTTTTATGCAATCTTCTTTAAATCCTAAGTTTCTCTGATATTTTTTTTTTAAGATTTTATTTATTCATTTGACAGACAGAGATCACAAGTAGGTAGAGAGGCAGGCAGAGAGAGAGAGAGAGGAAAGCAGGTTCCCTCTCGAGCAGAAAGCCTGATGTGGGGCTCGATCCCAGGACCCCGAGATGATGACCTGAGCTGAAGGCAGAGGCTTAACCCACTGAGCCACCCAGGCGCCCCTGATATGTTTTTAAACTGCATGGAGACACACTGACTCAGGGATAATTCTGAACAAACTGGACTATTCACTATTCCATCCATTAACATGGTACCTAAGGACTCTTCTCTCCACTCAGCGGTATAAAGCTTTTTCTCAACCTCCCCCATCGACACTGACTCAAGTCTTTTCCAAACCCAAAGAGCTTTCTCTTCTTCAATCAGATCTGATCTCTGAAGTTTCAGGACTGTTCTCACCTCTTCTTTTTTGTAATAAATGTTCTGTAAGTTTCTAAGCTCCCTGGGTACAAGAACTATCTTCCAACACATGCAGTAGGTAGGAATTCAATAAATGCGTCAAATTAAACAGCAAAAAGGGTTTTTCTTCTCAAGTATCTGATGTCTAACTTTATGCTTACTGCACTTCCCTCAACTGCAATGGACACTGCCCTCCTTCTACAAGCCTGGCAGCAGACATCTCTTCCCACTCCCTACAATGACTGTGCCAACACCGCTTATGTTCCTCATAACCACCTTTCCCTTTCTTAACTCACAAATTTCAACAGAGGACCTCATCTCCCAGTTCAGAGAGAAAACTGAAGCTTTAAGTGGGAATTCTTTTATCCTCTAAGACCAAAGCCTGCACCCACATCAAGCCCACCTGGGCATCCCTCTTATCTGCCGTCCCCCCATCACGATTCAGGGAAGCTCTGCTCCTCCACCAAACATCAGGCCCTTCGCCTCTGTCTTGTACCCCATCCCCTCCAACCTTCTTAGGGCTTACACTATCAGTTAGTCTCTCCACATTATCATCCTAACTTTCCTCTTCCTCTCATGCAAATGTCTCAGTGATCATGTGGCCCTACTACCTACTACCGTCTCTGTTCTCCTCCCTGGGGCCAAACGAGGATCCCTGCCAACTTTGTCTTCAGGATCTGCTCCTACTGCTCTTGCTAAGGGCACTGAGTGCAAATGACACGACACCCTCCCATCTGCCTGCTCAGGAGGTGTGACACTATTGTTCATTCTTTCCTTCTGGAAACATTCTCTTCCTTTGCTTCACAACACAATACTATCCTAGGTAATTTGGGTAACACAACAATGAGTAACAGCCTGTTTTTTTCAGGGAGTTTGCCCTGCTTTTTGATACACAGTCTTCCAGGAGGAATCGTGTTAAAAAAGCAGACCACCTACACTTCCCTAGCTTACACCGAAGTACACATTTTATAATGTGAAAGTAAATTACATAAAAGAAAAAATACGCTACTCAATAAACTGAAGGTCTCAGAAATAAAATTAAGGCTTTGAAATTAAGATGGAGGCATATACAAAAACAGAACTGGTTGATACGCCTTTCCTATAAGCTAACAGATCTCAAGAAAACACTTTATAGTCTCAAAGAGAGAGTCGCACACCCATGTTCACAGCAGCACTACTGACAAGAGCTAAAAGGTGGAAGCGACCCAAGTGTCCGTGGGCAGGTGAATAAACAAGATGTGGTGTATACATACAATGCGGTATTATTCAGCCTTAAAAAGGAAGGACATTCTGACACCTGCTACAGTAAGGGTGAAATCTTGAAGACATTATGTTGAATGAAATAAGCCCGTCCCCAAAAGACAAATATTGTAGGATTCCACTAATACGAGGTATCTTCAGAAGTCAAATGTATAGACACAGAAAATAGAGTGGTTGCCAGGGCTGAGGGGAGGGGGAAGAAGGGAGCTACTGTTTAATGGGTACAGTTTCAAATTTGCAAGATAAAGAGACTTCAGGAGACTGGTTACACAAGAGTGCGAACACACCTAACACTACTGAACTGTACACTAAAAAACAGGATGGTAAATTTTGTGATTCTATGTTGTTATTTTCCTCCGACAATTGAAAAAAAGAATGAAGAGTTTATAGACACAAAAGGTAAAACAGACATAGTACAACCCCAATATATTCTTGGAGACTATGAAATCACCCTTCCCCTGCATGTGCACACTCAGAACTGGAAAAGCATTGCAGGTGGTGTTATTTCAAAGGTTGTCCTTACAGATGCTAATTACAGGCCTATCACCCCTTATTGCACTTTGCTTTATTATACTTCAGGGATATTGTGTTTTTTTACAAATTGAAGGTTTGTGGCAACCTTCGGCAGAGCAAGTCTATTTGCACAGTTTTTCCCAACAGCATTTCCTCACTTCATGTCTCTTGTGTAACCTTGGAATTTTCGCAGTATTTCAAACTTTTTCATTATTATTTCACTTATTATCTGTGATCAGTGATTACAACTTACTGAAAGTTCAGATGATAGCATTTTTTAGCAATAAGATTTTTTAATTAAAGTATATAATTATTTTTTATTCCTAATGCTATTGCACACTTAAAACACTACAGAACAGTGTAAATGTAACATTCATATTTGCACTAAGAAACCAAGATATTCATTTGACTTGCTTTACCACAATACTCACTTGATTGTGGTGGTCTAGAACCGAACCTACAGTAGTTCCAAGGTATGCCTGTAGTGAAATCTACTAGTTACCACAATAGTAAATAAAGGTTAACTGTGAATTATATGAATTTGTTATATGAATTGCATTAATTCATTCATTCACTTAATGAATATTTATTGAATATATGCCATGTGTCAAGCACTGTTCTCGATGCTTACTTGACCTCAAGGAACAAAACAAAGGTCCTGCTCTTTTTTTTTTTCTTTTTTCTTTTTTTTTTTTTTAATTTATTTGACACAGACAGAGATCACAAGTAGGCAGAGAGGCAGGCAGAGAGAGAGGGGGAAGCAGGCTCCCCGCCGAGCAGAGAGCCTGATGCAGGGCTCGATCCCAGGACCCTGGGATCATGACCTGAGCCAAAGGCAGAGGCTTTAACCCACTGAGCCACCCAGGCGCCCCAGAGGTCCTGTTCTTTTGACACATATTCTAGCAGAAGGACAGACAGACAGACAGAAAGGGAAAGGGAAAGGAAGGAAAGGAAGACAGACAGACATAATGGGTAAACTAAATAATATTTTATGAAATGTAGGTGCTGTGCTTTAGAGAAAAAAAAAAAGGAAAGTAACAGAGATCAGGAGGGTAGAGGACAGGGAGAGCGGGGTGGCAGGGGGCACATGAGCCTCACCGAGAAGGTGGGTGAGATCTGAGCAGACCCACAGGTGGTATAACTGGGAGGATATTGTGGGCAGAGGGGCAAGCAGTGCAAAGATCTTAGGTAAAAGCACACCACACGAAGGAGGATTGTGGTGTGGCTTTCGCGGGAACAGGAGAGGTGGTGGGAGGGGACAGCCAGGTAACATGGGAGCAACGCTTCCACCGGAGCCCTGCAGTCCGCTTCAGGACTCTGACTTTAACAAAAGGGGAAACATACTTGTTCAAGATTTGGGGACATGTATTATGTTTGCATTTTAATTCACAATACTTCAATCAAAATAAAAATCATATTCCGAACACAAGTCAAGAATTCTCCCATTGACCTATTTCTCACCAACGTTTTCCTATGTTTGATAGTTTTTGCTAATGTATGTTATTCCATTCTCCAAATCCACTCTGTTCACAGGCTAAGCTATGTAAGCCTGATATAAATTCAAACTCTTCGTGCCCTTGTCGCTAATGTCACCTCAAGGTCGGAACGGGTTTATAATGGATCAGCTTCCATTTCTAAAAAGTAGAGCCTAGAAAAGCCCTAGTTTCCCCTTAACGTTAACATTAAGCAACTTACTAGTGCTATTAGAGTAAATGGTTTGTAACTTTTTGACAGGATATATAAAATTTTTACCATGCTACACCCCCTAATTTCAAATAAAAATAATACTGAGTTCCATGCAATTCTGTATTATTCTAATGCATAGTGCCTGCTTCATTAATTCATCTGGCTGACAAATACTTATGTTGAGCATACTCTGTGCCAGGAACTGTTCTAGAACACAAGGATAAAGCAGTGAACAAAACAGATGAAAATTCCTGCCCTCGGGGTGCCTGGGTGGCTCAGAGGGTAAGCCACTGCCTTCCGCTCAGGTCATGATCTCGGCGTCCTGGAATGGAGCCCCGCATCGGGCTCTCTGCTCAGCGGGGAGCCTGCTTCCCCCTCTCTCTCTGCCTGCCTCTCTGCCTACTTGTGATCTCTGTCAAATAAGAAAATAAAATCTTTTTAAAAAATCCAGCCCTCATTAAGCTTTTTAAAATTTAAGATAACTTGTTAAAAATTAAAACATGCTCAGTGTCCAGTGGTAATAAGTGCTAAGGGAAAAAATAAAGTAAGGAGAGGGGATGAGGGAGGGTTGGAATTTAAAAGATGATCTGGTAAACCCTTAGGAGAAAATGACACTTGGGCAAAGACCGGCAACTCAGTGAGGGAGGCTGGCCATGCAGCGGTCTAGAGGAAGAGCACCCCACACAGAGGGAGCAGCAAGTGTAAAGGCCCTAAGGCAAAAGTATGACCAGCTTGTTCTGGAAGCCAAAGTAGCAGGGTGGTGGGGGCAGCTGCAGAAGAATCCGCCAGGGGAGAGCACTAGCTGATGTCACAGATATACGAGGGCACAGGGTAGGTGGTCACACCCAACACACAGGCCATCCCTGTAACGACACCCACTTTAGAAATCCAGAAGTGGTATGCTCTGGTGAATCCATCAAACAGATCGGGAGGGGGCAAAGCAGAAACAGCTACCACTTATTACAATGGTGTTGCTACGGGAAAAACCAATGACTGCATTAATCCTTCCTGTATATTAAGGATGTCAATTTTTTAAACACTGCACTGACTTGGGTAAAGAATAACCTAGGACTTTTTTTAGATTTTTTTAAACTTTACACCAGCTACCACCCCCCAACCCCCAAACAAGTCTTCAGTGCCAAGTAGAAACAATTGAATATTAGTGACAGATGGTCTAGGAAACATGCTAATCATCTCTTACTCTAGATTTTCTAAGCTCGATCTTTACAACAAAGTAGTTCACCAGAATATCAAATATCTGAACTCCTTTATTCCAAAGGCATTTATAAAACACCTCCAAAACTGATGTGTGGAGCTGGAAATGCACATGGATAAAATGCAACCTTTTGCCTCAAGAAGCTGCACTTAGTTTCATGTAGAAACACCTTCATACAGTTAGGATTTTTATATCGTCAGCTTCAAACAAGGATCAATAAAAAGCCCTCCAGGTAAAGAATGTTTCTGAATCCTCTGATAAAACTATTTATTAGAGACAGTAAGCAGTTGTAGACATGTACAGAACCAAACTCTGTTGGTTTCAGGGCAGGGAGAAAGTACCTCTTCCAGTAGGGTACAAGTTTTTAAGACAGCAAGAGCTCTGAAACCTGTTTTCTCATTTTTTCAACTAGTGCCAGCAAGTTCAGGGTAAAATTATAAACTCAAATTACATTAAGTATCACGATCTGAGGGAGGAGCTCTCAGTCCTGGCTACGCATGGTAGTTACCAGCAGAACTCTGAAACCAGAAAGGCCCTCTTCCTCAAGAACCCTGGTGCATCCGTGAGTTGAAATGCCACACAGAGGAGGTTATGCACAGACTGGACCGCCGATCTAGATATGCCGGCACATGATCCTTTCTTCACTCAGTCACTCACTTTCAACATCCTAGCTCTGTTACACACAACTCTACCGTATTAGAGGATGCCAATAAAGGCTCCCTCTAGTTCATGTCAGAAGTTGGAAAAAAAAAATACAAATTAGTGAATGAAGGACTCAAGAAGAGCTCCCCAAAAGACCACCCTTTTCCCATCCCATTGCATCCCAAATCAAAGATCATTCATTTACACTTCAAACTTAGTTGGGATTAAAGAGTAATTACATGTTTGGGTATAAAGGGCTTCCCGCCAAACTACAGTAAGTCAGAGAATAAAAGCAAACAAGAGATAATCGGTCAACAGAGAACTTCATCACCTCTTTTGCTAAATTACTTCAGGAACGATTTCAAAGCAATATATTTAAAGACAATTCTCTTACAAATGAGCCAGCTAATCACAAGTTGATTAACACATTTGATTACCATGAAGAAATCATCTAAGAACTAAAATACAGCATCTTGAGCTTATAGAGCCCCTTCCCAATCATACCAACGGTCTTCATATACTTACTTTTTTTATTCCCACAAATCTGAACTGTAAGGATATCCATGGAGTAAAATTATACTTATTACCAATACCATTTAACATAAAAACCTGTGACAAAGAAAAGCTCACTGTTGAGTTCCTATTGGGGACACCCAATCAATCGGTCCCCTGGTCTCCCTCTGAGAACTAGGCACATCAACTTAAGTTGCAAAAGGATTCATGGCTGTATGGTATCTCTAAGGACATTAACAAAACAAGAGTCAACTACAGCACAACAATCCATGAGCATACAGAAGCGAACCTCCAGAGATAATGATCCTATAAATTCAGAGACTTGTTCCTGAAAAACATTAAGCTAAACTCAAACTGTGACACCATCTTTGGAAGCAATTGTCACACTAGTCAGGTTTTCACACCTACACTGGAAAGAACTAGGTGAAGACTCACGCTTCTAATTCTGAGAAAGAAAGTGGGTATTTTCAGAGAAGAAAAACTTCTTCCTAGTCAGAGTGTTCTCTACTTGTATTAAGAAACTGATTTACATTACACTATAACATTTTTTGGTATAGCAAATGTTTAAAATACAGTGCATCAAGTGTACTTCCTCAACTTTTATTTCCTTTAAAATGATTTCTAAAAGTTCTAAAAGAGGAGCGCTAACTGCAGAATTAATTTTCAAGCGAGAGTACGCAGGATGGTCCAATTTCAAGCGCAAGCTCAGGAAGCCTTGCTGTCAACACTTGCCCGGAAAAGTAAAGGACCTGGTGAGGTCCCGCTGGGCACCTTCTCGTTCTGACTTTAGATGTGCTGGTTAGAGGAGCCATCCCTGGAGTCCTAACAGGTCTCCAGAAACCAACCATGAAGAAGACTTTACAGTAACATTCGTTCATCCTACAGAGAGCAGATGCCGGGAACGTCCTGCTCTGCCCATAATAAAGCATGGCACCTAAGAGGGGGCAAGTGTGAAGATGCTGACGTCAAAGGTAGGTGACCCACAGGCCCTATGAAAGGAACCAAAAGGAACGCTTCCATATGTTAAGCAAACACTGAAACTGTTCTAAAATTGGAAAGGTTGAACTATACTGTTTATGTTTTTACAGCACTTAGCATTTTCGGGAGTTTTGTAAATGATAGATTTCCCATTAGTTCTCTGATCTGGGGACAAAATTAACAACCAAGCTTTGTTTAGAGTTAATTCACTGGATGTTCACATTTAAATCCACACAGGATAGCAACTGCACAACATTTTTCCTTATATATTCTTGCAACAGGGCTTAAGGGGAGAATAGCTCTAAATACTCAGAAAGGAAATTAGGATGACCAAATAGTACAAGCATATCAGAAGTGTAGTCTAGTAATTAAAAAAGTCTTCATGAAAACATAAAAGAAAAACTTCAAAGACTCCCAGAGACAAGAAGGTTTTCTGAGACAACAAAATAAAACAGTCAAGCCATAAAGAAAATTTATATATTTGACAAAATAAAAATACTCCACAGGTTAAAAATAGCATAAACAAATCTGAAAAATCTGAAAGACATATGAAATCTGTAAAACATGAAAAAAGGCTAACTTTCTTAGTATTTAAAGATTCCTTCCTAAGGAAAAAATAAAGACAAAAATCCAAGAGAAAAATGGAGAAGTGAGGTGCAGACAGAAATTCACAGAAAAAGAAATAAAAAAGGCTTCTAGAAACTCCTTACTATGAGAATTTTTTTTTAAAGATTTTATTTATTTATTTGACAGGCAGCGATCATAAGGAGGCAGAGAGGCAGGCAGAGAGAGAGGAGGAAGCAGGCTCCCTACTGAGCAGAGAGCCTGATGCGGGACTCGATCCCAGGACTCTAGGATCATGACCTGAGCCAAAGGCAGAGGCTTTAACCCACTGAGCCACCCAGGTGCCCCAAGAAGTGTCTTCTTGTAGCTGAGTTTTCACTTGCCACATCCGGCAAACGAGTCTTTCCATCTCTTCAATGAACGAACGCCACCTCGCTCTTTTAGTTTTTTCTCCTTCCCTTGTCATTTGTTTTGTAAAATTTCCCCCTTTGTGAATTTTGCTAACTAGGTCCCTCTCCTGTCACTGAATGTGTTCCCCTCTATCCTTTGTTACTGTCTTTGCACAAACTGTTCTGCCGTCTATGTGATGTCAGAGCCCCTCGGTAAACGAACACCAGGAACACACCTAGAGTGAAACAAGGTGGGAGAACACATTCCACAGGGAACACCAGCATGGCTCAGTAAGATTATGTTATAAAGAAACCTTCGATCATAGGGGAAGAGAGGAAAAAATGAAACAAGATAAAACCAGAAAGGGAGACAAACTGTAAGAGACTGAATCTCAGGAAACAAACTGAAGGTTGCTGTAGTAGAGCGGGGTGGGAGGGATGGAGTGATTGGGTGATGGACACGGGGGAGGGTATGTGTTGTGCTGGGCACTGTGTATTATGTAAGACTGATGAATTATAGACCTGTACCCCTACAACAAATAACATATTATATGTTAATAATTTTTTTAAAAGAATCTATTATAGGATTCAGGCTTTGGTTGGGCAATTTGGGGGAGGATATGAGGAAGCAGGAGTTTCCCTAAATTAGATGTCAGAAAGTGGGGTAATTCTATGAATGGGTATCTCCGTAAATCCTATGTCAGGGAGGGGATACTAGAATGAAGATACGGCTGTAAGTGGTAAAGAAGTAGCCATCACTCATTTGGGTCAAGAATTTTGTGGATGACGCAGAGACCTTGGCTTTGTGCCTGGTTTCATTTTATCATAACGTGAGTGAAACCCTGTCTGAGGTATTCTGTGAGACTGCTTACATTTAACCCAAGGATAGCATGGCCTGTCTGTGAATGTCGGGCAGCTTCAGCGGCCAGGGCTGCTCTTTCCTTTTTGCACTGAACAACAGAAGCCCTTTGGGCTGGCCACTGTATCCTTTGATTCAACCCCAACAATCCTGGCTATTTTCCTCGCTTTCTATAATAAGATGTTCCAGGTTCCTCATGCACATTTTCTTGTCCCAAACCTAAAATCAATCACTTCTACAAAAAGCCTGTCTCCTTTTAGTGGAAAATGGATTAGAGACCAAAATCTGGGCCCTACCATATTCATTGGTCCCAGATTGTTATTATTTCTAGATCTTTTTAGTGGACAAAGCTAGAATAATTCTTTTCAGGTGAGAAAACACATCACAAATTTATATTGATATATTCTATTCAAATTTAAGATTAAAGCATTTTTGCTTAACTTCTTTGCCTTTCTGTCTCTATTCTCATGTGTTAAAATTCTTCGTTCCAAACATTAACCTGAATACTTAACTGATACATATTGCCTTTCAAATTTTTGTCATTTTATAAAACATTTACATTTCCAAAACTAAAACAACACAAGGTGTGTTCAGAAGTCTAGCTTCCATTCCCCAGCCTTCCTGTCCTTTCCCTCCATGTAACTGTTTTTATTAGTTTTTAGTTTATCCTTCGTTTTTTTCTTTTTAAGCAGCAAGTAAATACATTTATCTGTATCACTTGTGTCTTAGGTTAACAGGCAAAATATTATATATCTTGTCTGTCACCATGATTTCTTTTACTAACACTATATCCTAAAGATCAATAGCAAATAGGTTCAGCTTCATTCATTAATAAAATGCAAAATTAAATTATAGTAAGACTTAATTTAGCACTAAAATCACATTGTTAAGCTATCAGATTAGCCAAATTCAAAGAGTTAGAAAATACACTGGGTTGACAAGAGCATGAAGCCCATCACTTTAGCATTAGCTACCAAAATGTTACGAACACAGCCCTATGGCTCAACCCACTTCTTCTAACAATTTGTCCTATAGGTACACTCACATCCTGTCAAACATATGTGAAAATTAGTGAAGGGAAATCTCACTAAAGTGGAGTCAGGGGGCTAGAAGGGGAGCCATACCACTCAACATCAATTACTAGAAGAATTGTCCCTGACAGACCCAGCAAAAGAATGGTCAACAGAAAAAACCATCAATTACAGGCCCCACAGGAATAGACGTACATTACATCTCCCACAGGAAATAGTCACCAGCCCAGCTCAGCCAATGAGAAACCTCAGCACCCAGAATCTTGCTTCTCTCCAGTGGACTTTCACTCGGAACAACCTCTCCCAGCTTCCTCTTTCTTCTCCGTAAAATAATGTTCCTCTCCTTTGTGGAACTAGCCTCTGGTTTTGCCATAGTTTGCTTGCCCTGAATTACAGTTATTTCTGAATGAATCCATTTCTGCTAGTAAAATAAATGTTATTTTAAGGTTAACATGTACATGGATATTCACTGCAGCATAATACAACAAAAGACTAGAAACATCTTTAATTTACATCCGAAGGGAACTTATTAAGTGAATGATGTCATATCCACAGAATGAACATGCAACTTAAAAAATGAGGTAAACCTACACGCATCAGTATGGAACAGCCTCCAAGATACAGTTGAGGGAAAATGTACGCTGCATATGCTTGACTATCTATGACCGCACTCCCAGGACTTGTGCAACAGCGCACCGTGCGTAGAGACAGCATGTTACTGGCACCCTATATAATCAATTGGGAAAAGATGCCTTCATGGTAAGTTTAGTTTCCATTCTTTATGCTCCTATGTTGTCTAAATTTCTCATTCTGTGCATTTATTTTTCAATTAAAATATTTTTAAAGCGTTCTTCATGAATAACGAAAGAACTTGTATTACATAAAATACCAAGTAGCTCTCTCTAATGTTGCTACTTTGGAATCTGCCTGTACTCAGATCTGCCTAAGTCAGCCCAGCCACCGCTTCAAATTAAAAACAGAGCAATCGATTATACAGAGAAACAACTCTCAGTGCCTACATTAGCAGACAAGACCATACCTTTATGGTTTTGAGGTAAAGCCTAAGTCAGTCTTTAAAGAGCAACACAATCTGAAAGACTACTGACTGAAAGTGAATACTGACATGAAGTTCTTACATTAATATGATCATTTACTTTTGCCCAAGTAATCTTAAATGAGTAAAAACATAGGTGACTGAATCTATACGAGAAAGAATTAACCATTAGTTACAGTTCTTACATATGAATGAACTAACATATAACAACAGTCATATAACATATAACATATAATAACATATAACATATAACAACATATAACCCTCACTATTAAGCACCTATATGGCAGGCTCTATGTTGGCTAATTTAAATGCATGATCTGACTCTTAAAATAACCACAAAACACAGGTGGCATTATCTTGACTGCATATAACGAAACTTGGAATAAGAGAAGTTAAATAACTTGTCCATGGCTTTTACAACCAACAAGTTAGGAGGGCCAACCGAGATTCAAAACACGTGTATGAAAAATAAAATTTTGCAAAAATGCCTTTTGGTTACTTAACACAAGCATTAAAAGAGAGCACATTACCACGGAATAAATCATTTGCAAAACAAGAAGTCTTAAGGTGGTAAAATATTTGCTTTAATATTACAACCGAATACTATTACAAACACCATCAAAACAATATAAAAAATAAAAGCGAAATACATTCACATGTTGCTATAAATACCCAGCCCAACTCTGAATAAAAAGAATGACTTCCAAAGATCAAAAGAACAAAAGTAGTAATGAAATAAATCACTGATGTACAGATCTTCAAAAAGAAGTTTTTAGTTGTTGTTTTCAACATAAAATATTGACATAAACTCAGGGAAAAAATAATGTAATAAACCACTACAGAGTATTTGAAAAAAACAGTTAATAGTATACGTATAGAAACACTGTACCTGATGAGACTGTCTTCAGGTTCCAGTGTAAAACCCAAAATACCCTAAAGTCCGTTTCTCCCGCAAACTCAGCATCTGAATGATGGCACTCTTGTTACCATTCTTTACTAGGTGGCCCAGACAAAATCAACTACTCAAAAATCTAATTTTGCCTACATGCAAAGGAAAGTAAAATGCAAATTTCAGCACTGAGTGGTGTTAAGAGCACTAGACTCTACAACCCTGTCCACATTTCACAGCACTATGACACTATATTACCATTAATTGCATAATATGTCACACTCCTTTGACATTTTTTGTGAGAATCTGGAAGTTAAGGACCCTGTCTAACCCTGGTATCCCAAGTCTAACATGAAGTTGTCACTTTGTGAGAAACCACCAGATTTTTCTTTTTTTTTAAAGATTTTATTTATTTATTTGACAGATAGAGATCACAAGTAGGGAGAGAGGCAGGCAGAGAGAGAGAGGAGGAAGCAGGCTCCCTGCCAAGCAGAGAGCTCGATGCGGGGCTCGATCCCAGAACCCTGGGATCATGACCTGAGTGAAAGGCAGAGGCTTTAACCCACTGAGCCACCCAGGCGCCCCCACCAGATTTTTCTTAAGAATGGACTGAATTAAAGCTATACTCCAGGTCTATCTACTGTGAAACCTAGAACCAACTTCTCCAGGTCTTTTTTCCTCACCTGTAAAATTACTTCGATTAAAGTCTAAGCCAGGAGTTTTACCCACTGATTTGTAGAGAAAGAAGCATGGTTCATTTTAGAACCAGTATGAACTATAAAGGATCTATTCCAATAATCAGGAGATGTACATTTTCCAGTCTAAGGTATTCCACAATTCTGTAGGTTGCCAAGGGAAGCTGTTGCCAAGAGAATGCAAAAGGCCTGAAAACTTTCTTAACCCTCTCTCTTACTACAGAAAGAATGAATGATCCCTTAAGAAAATGAAAAAAAAAAACAAAGGAAAGAAAACCAAGGCAAAGGAATATTTCTAGTGGCAAATAAATCAAACTGAACGTTAAAAGGCTAACAAACTCAATAATAATAAAACAACTCAATTTAAAAATGGGCAAAGGAGGGCGCCTGGGTGGCTCAGTGGGTTAAGCCGCTGCCTTAGGCTCAGGTCATGATCTCAGGGTCCTGGGATTGAGCCCTGCATCGGGCTCTCTGCTCAGCAGGGAGCCTGCTTCCCTCTCTCTCTCTCTCTCTGCTGCCTCTCTATCTACTTGTGATCTCTCTCTGTCAAATGATTAAATAAAATCTTTAAAAAAAAAAAAAAAAACGGGCAAAGGATTTAAACAGACATTTCTCCAGAACAGATGTACAAATGGCCAACAGCACACAAAAAGGGGCTGGACAATGGTAGTTATTAGGGAAATGAAAACCAAAACTACAGTGAGATACCACTTCACACTCACAAAGATTCTAACCAAAAGAGACAATACAACAAGCACTGGTGAGGATATGGAGATATCTGAACCCACCTACAGTGCTACTGGAAGGGTATAATGGTGCAGCTGACTTTGGATAACAATCCGGCAGTTCTTTCAAAGATGTTAAACATAGAGTTATCTCATGACACGGCATGTCTACTGGTAGGCACATCACTTAAAGGAAATAAAAACATACATCCACAAAAAACTGTACATAAATGTTCATAACAGTATTATTCATAATAGTCAAAACCCGGGTACAACTCCGATGCCCTTGGGCGGATGAATGAATAAACCAACGTGCTCTACCCATACAATGGGCTATTGCCCAGCAATAAAAAATGAAGCACTGACACCTGCTACAACACGGATGCGCCGCGAAAACACTACACGAAGTGAAAGAAGCCAGTTACAAAAGACCCTATATTTTACAACTCCAATTATGCAAGATTTCCAAAATAGGCATTACAGAGACAAAAGCAGACTAATAGTTTCCTAGGGCTGTGGGGGGTGAGGAGAGAATGGAGTGACTGCTAATGGGTAGGAGGTTTCTTTTAAGGTTGATGAAAATATTGTACAATTAGATTATGACGATAGTTGCAGTCCTGGGGAGATGCTAAGAACCACTGAACAATACTCCTTAAATGAGTGAATCGTAGGTTATGTGAACTAATCTCAATAAAGGTGTTTAAAGAAGTTAATGAGAAGAACAATGCAGTATCAAGGATAACAAAGGAAGGAACAAGATATCTATACTGGAGTTACACTGTTTTGTAGAAACAAAACTTTACCTTCTGAAAGAGGGGTAGAAGTTACCCCAAAGCAGGCCCCTAAGAACACAAAGGAACCAGCAAATGATAGATTTCCTGTTCTGTCATCCAGGTGGTTCCTGACTACTCTACTTAGGACACAATTATAGTGTATAAACCTGACATTCAAAGGCACTCCACTTTCCAGAAGCACATATACAAGATGCTCCGGAAGGGAGACTGTTGAGATTAAAACTCACCAGTCACAAATGACTTCTGATGATTCATGAAACTCTACACCATATCTGTGACTCTTAGAAGTTCAAGTAGAAACCGAAATAAGGGACAAGCATAAGGAATAGTATATGCAAAAGACTTCCAAAAATTGAACTTGTGTCCTGAACCATGGCTTACTAAAACAGAATAATGAGTTCCTGGCAGGAGACAAAAAAATACCAAGAAGATCAGAAGACCATGTCTGGGCAGTGACTTGCCAACATGATCAAAAAGCTGTGTTTCATCAGTAGCTTAGATGATGATCTAAATGGCATACTCATCACTACTGGCAATAGCAGAAAGCTGGGAGTTACCAGGAACACATCAGATAGAATTCAGATCTAAGAAGAGTCTAACAAGCCTAAATAAAACTGTAGAACTACACAGAATGATCTAATAAACCAGAGTCAGAACATGTTTCTTTCAAATCCTTCCTTTTACAGATGAAGCTAAGGCTAGAAGGGTTTAATAATAAGCCAGAGTTCAGAAGGTGCATGAAAGGTAGGTTAAGGCTAGAAATATAGGAACCCTAATTCCCAGCTGTGTCCACCTGACCCAATGCTACCGGCTACTACTTGTATGGTTAAATACACAGGGGGAGGAAGGTAGAGAGGATCCTGACCTCCCTAACTCATAACACGCAAAAATCAATTCCTGGAGACTCAGACCTAAATATGAAAGGTAAAATAATAAAGCCAGGAGAAGATAACATTAAAAAAAATCTTCGGAGCCCCGGTGTGGCTTGGTCGTTAAGCCTCTGCCTTTGGCTAAGGTGATGATCCTGGGGTCCTGGGATCGAGGCCCACATCAGGCCCCCTGCTCGGCAGAAAGCCTGCTTCTCCCTCTCCCATTCCCCCTGCTTGTGTACCCTCTCTCACTGTGTCTCTCTCTGTCAAATAAATAAATAAAATCTTATTAAAAAAAATTTTCATGACTGTTGGGTAGCAAAAGTAAACAGGTCACAAAAAGCACTAACCACAAAGAAAAGACTGGTAAGATGGAACTGATTAAAATTTAGAATTTTAGTTCATCAAAAGACACATTACAAGAGTGACACGGCATGCCACAGGATGGGAAGAGATTTTTTACAATTCATGGATTCGACACAGAATTTATATCCAGAACATACGCAAACTCCAATAGTTCAATAAGAAAATGATAACCCAACTTATCTAAAATGGGCAAAAGACTTGAACAGTCACTCTGCAGCACAGAATAACCAAAAGAGTAACAAGTATATGAAAAGGTGCTCAAAACGCCTATCAAGGAAATGCCAATTAAAATCACACTGATTTTAAAACCAAGGAATGGTTTAAAAAAGTTCTAAATGTTTAAATGACAGTACCAGGTAGAGGCAAGATGCGCAGCAACTAGATCCCACATACATTACCAGCAGGAGTATAAACTGGTAAAACCGCTTCGGAAAACTGTCAGCAGTATATATTCATCAAAGCTGAAGATACATACACACTCTGGTCAATAACTCACTCTCACATACCCAACTAAAATGAATATATATGTGAACCAAAAGATAAGAGTAAGAATTATTAAGACAGCATTATCCATAACTGCTCCAAAGTAGTCATTACTCAAATTCATCTGCAAAACGGTGGATAAACTGTAGTATATAATTTGTGATGACTTTTAGAAATGGCCACAATTTCGGACACCTCTCCCAGAAAGACAGGAGGTCTATGTTCCCTCCTCTTGAATCCAGGCAGGCTTGTATCTCTTTCAACCAATAGTACAGCAGAGTGACATTCTATGACTTTCAAGGATAAGTCACTTTCAGGAAGCTTCCTCTGGGAACCCAGCCGACATGCTGTGAAAACCCAAGGCCTAGTGGAGAATTCTATGTGCAGCTGTTGTGGTCAACAATCCCACATGACCCTTGTCTTTGAGACTCCCCAGCCAAGATACCATGCATGTCAGTGAAGGAGCCTCTAACCAATTCTAGACCGCAACTACCGCAGAGCATGGACAAGCTATGCCCACCAAATTCCTAGCCCACAGAATCCGTGAGCCAACACAACGGCTGCTGTTTCACCCCGCTAAGTTTGGAGTGGTACGTTATGCAGTAATCAAAAACCAAAACTAATGACTGTGCAGTAAAAGATAACCAGAACAGCAGAGCTATAAAACAACAAACTACACACAGCAAAGATGAACCTCAGACACGGCGCTGCATGAAAGAAGCTTGGTAAAAATGACTATATACAGTAAGATTTCACATAGCGGGCAAAACTGAGCTATAGTTATAGAAGTCAGACTATCAGTTACCTTGGGAGGGAGCAATTACTGGAAAGAGGCACAACAGGGGCATGTGGAGTGCTAGAGGAGTGAGCGTCTTGCTCCGGGCGGCGGTGATTTTAGTATGTTCACTTTGTTTAAAAAAAAAAAAAGTCACTGAGCTAGGTCCTTAATATTTGTGCTTTTTCCAGTATGCATATTATACTCCAGGGGGAAAAAACTTCTTTTTAATCAGTGGAACTTGGTAACTCAAATAGATGCAAGAGTGTGAAGAAGAAATGAAGAATGATCTAATTTTCCAGGTATGACTGACCAGGTAAAGCCGGTAACTGAACAGTTAAATGATAGGGCAAATACCAATGGGCAGAGAAAGCAGACCGCATCCTATTCATTTTGTATTCAAGTATCTATCACTGTACTTCACACAGTCAGTCCAGCCTCCAAGACACTCCTCTCATTTTCATCCTACCTTCTGCCCACCTCTCCCCTTGGTAGCCTCTTTTCCTTCCTTTCTCCCAGGTGCCTCTTAATATCAGGATCCCCAGGCTTCCATCTTAATCCCCTTTTCCATCTCCATGCGCAAATGCACACACATGCAAACACAAAGGCCCTGCTCCTGTATTTTCAATCTCAGTTGATGGCATCATCACCTACTTCCTTTAAAAAAAAAACTTCCAAGTCAACCAAGAATTAATACTGTAGTTAGCTAAATCCACTTAAAAAAAAAAAATTTAACAGGATACACATAAGCTCCAGTGTTGGAACCCAAAACTAATGCCTGAGAATAGGCTGAAGATACGACTTAGATATATCTACTCAACATCATCCAAGCTCAATGTATGATGTGGTCATCAAAGCTATTATATAGCTGATAATAAGAACACAGCACGTAGAAGAAAGGTATTATTCTTCCCTACGCTAATACAAATTTAGAGAAATGCTATGTCCAAAACAAGAGATGCGACTCTATTTTTACTATCAAACCAGCTCCAGAGTACTGCATTCAATCCTAAGCACTCAGTCTAAAAATGGAATTAATCAAAGGAAAGCCACCAATGGGGTGAAATGACACAAAAACATGCTTTGTAAGGAACAGCTAATGAACTAGAGATGTCTCAGCTCAAGAAGACTGAGAAAACCTGATGACCATCTTCAAGTATTTGAAAAGACATTACGCAGAACAGAGACGCCACTTGTTCTAAGTGTCTCCAAAAGACAGAATTGGGTAGCAGAAATCAGAAAGAAGACTTCCACTCAATATAAGAAAAAGCTTGCTAACTTGATTAAAAACAGGATAGTATGGGACACCTGGGTGGTTCAGTCAGTTGGGCGTATGCCTTCAGCTCAGGTCATGATCCAGGAGTCGCGGGATCCGGTTCTGTGTTGGCTTCTCCCCCTCGGGGGGAGTCTTCTTCTCCCTCTGACCCTTTCCCCCTCTTGTACTTTCTCCCTCTCTCTCGCTCTCTCTCAAATAAATAAATAAAACCTTCAAAAAACAAAACAAAAAATAGGATAGGCTGTCTCTAGAGCAGGGATTCTCAACCTGGGATGATTCTGTCCCCATGGCAAGGGGATACTGCTAAACAGCCCACAGTTCAGAGAACCCCTTGCCCCAACTAGGAATGACCCGCCTAAAATGTCACTAGTGCCATGGGAGAAAAACCTGCTCTAGAGGTAGTGAGTTCCCTGTCATTGGAAGCGTTCCATTATAGACCAATCTACTAATATCCAATACATGACTTTCAAAAATGGTGGGAGATAAGCTGAAAAAAAGATTTCCTGTTTCCAAGAATTCTCCAGAGAAAAATTCCCTCAGGTATGTTAAAGCAACGATGCGGCAGTGATGATGAACGCTGAACACACACTGTGGGCCGGACGCTACACCAGGTAATTCACATACACGTCTCACAGTTCATGATCACAGCCAGGCTGAAGCAGGTATTATTTTACCTTGATTTGATGGTAAAATCAGGTGGCCCTGATGTCATACAGGGGTTAACATTCGAGCCCAGATCTACCTGACTTCAATCATATACCTTGCTGTCCAAAGCACAAATATTAAATGACATTCAAAGCTTTTGTTCTCTAGAAAATGAATGAACAGCACATATTCTAGAAGTATAGGGACTGAACAGGTTTGTACTCACTGCAAACCTAGCTGGCCAGAAGAAAGAGAAAGGATTATTTGTAGTAGTCCTGTGATGAAGGAGAGAACAATTATCCTGATTGTCCCCAATTGCCTACTTCCGTAAGAGCCAAGAAGCTCTTATAGACCCATGGAATCTCAGTCAGAAGCTGAAATTAATGATGACATCCCTTTATCCATAGGCGTGAAAGCTCAGGATGGACAGACGTTTGAATATCCCCGACTGGGAATCCTGCCCTTAACAAATACACTAGACGCGGATACATGGTTTCTTGGCTGCCTCTACGCCCGCCCATCTGTCAGGATGGCAGTGTGCCTGCTCACATGTTGGTCAAACTGTCACTAGGGCATAGGTGCCAAGCAATGATAGTTTTAAATGGGCAGCTTGCGTAGCACTGTAAGAGCTTGCTCTTCTGCAGAAAAGGAAAAAAAGAAAAAAATTTCCGTGACAATACTGAAGGGCTGCAATCACAAATGAAATATTCTTGGTCAATTTCAACATTTCAATGGGAAAAAGATCTAGACTGGTAGAAAAGAATCAGACTAAAGAAATTAAATCAAACAGGAAAGGTGCCCTGAAGACAAGCGGTTGCACCAAAGCTTTTCACACTGCCAATCTTTCATTAACACACGTCACAGTGATCTCTTAGGCAGTAAATTCTTGCTCAAGAAGTCATCATTGTTTTAGAAAATGGGATGACATGCTTTTCCATGTTCTAAGTAAAAAAAGCAGAAATGCACTGATATTTGGCAGTCTGCCTGAGATTAAGTTCTATTTGTTGGGTGATTATTTTTTAAATGACAGAAGTCCAATCAATATCCAAGATAATCTTTTAAATGCAAGAAAGAAAGCAGAAACCAAAAGAGATTCCCACAGATGAATGGCGGGGGGGAGTATAATTTGTTTAGAGAAAGAAATCAAGAAAGGAAACGGGTGCTAAGAACAAAAACTGAGTAATCTAGGTCACAAATTAACAAATGAGGACTCATGGCCTGTCCCTGTCACATCCTCCTGACTAAAGGAAAACGTTCCCGAAGTACAGGGAGGCTCCTATTCTGACCTTAAGGATCTGTCAGGTTGCTTTTATGAAGTATCTAATGTTTTTATCATCTGGAAATTCTTCCAGATTCTGACCTAAAACTCATCCTGATGCTGCAATTTGAAACACGTGTCCTTGTTTAGCCTTCAGTAATTTAGAAGGACTGCCGGCCCTCATTCTCTGTAGAGCTCTTCATATACAAGCGGCCGGACACACTGACCAAATAACCCAAGTCTCCTCTCTGCCTGATGAAATAAAGGCAGTGCCATTAGCTCTCCTCATCGGACCAACTTTTTAACTCTTTGTTTTCACCATTTCAGTTGCTCACCTTGAGGACTCTCAGGTTGATAAGAAATGTCAACCATGTCAACAATGAGTCAATAGAAACTACTCTTCCTCCCACGTGTACTGAAATGTACTGAAAGTAGCACTAATTTGAAAGTCTGGAAGTGCAGCAGAGTTCTGTTTGCCAAAGACAGTGGCAAAAGTCTGAAATCTACGAGGATTCTTTCAGAAAATACTAGGGACTTCATACTCTGACATTACACCACTTTTCGAGCTTTCCAGTAGACAGCTGTGACACAAAGCACTAAGCCAAGGGCCATGGTTATACCTTGTTCTTCCTTGTGAACCTGTTATCGCCACATAGGGTCTACAATAACCTCTATGCATGCCATTTCCGCTGTACGGTTTTCCTCTCAAGAACCTCTCAAGAACCCGCAGGATCAAATGAAACCAGTTAGCAACACTATAATCTAGCCAACAGTTACATTCCTGAACAACTATCCATTTCCCTCCTCCCCTTTACTTGCCTGCTCCATAAAACAGTCAGTTCCTATTTTTTCTAGGACTTGTCTTTGCTCATGCTATTCTCTAGAACGTTTTCCCACTCCTCTCAAATCTGTACATACTTATTTAAGACTCAAGCCATGCCATACGTACAAAAATCTGTATTCATTCTCATACTTCACTGCACACTCACTCCCTATCTTCACTTTGGTATGAAGTTTACTGTGCATGGCCAATTGATTTTTTTTCATAAAGGTAAAATATGATTCAATGGGGCAAGGGTAGTCTTTTCAACTAATGGTTTTGAAACAGTTGGACATCCACAGACAAAAGGAAAAGAAAAAGACTAAAGACCTAAACTTCATATCCTGTGCAAAAATTAACCCAAAATGGATTACAGATCTAAATGTAAGACATCAAATTCCAAGTATCTTTCTGACCTAGGATTAGATAAAAGAGTTCTGACACAAGCATGATGCCAAAAACACAATTCATATATCGATAAGTTGGACTTCACCAATTAAAATCTTTTGGACTACAAAAGACAGTATTAATAGAGGAAAATACAAGCCACAGACTGAGAGAATATATTTACAAATCATTTATCTAGCAAAGCACTCGTATTCAGAATATACAATATACAAAGGACACTCTAAAATCAACAATAAGGGGCGCCTGGGTGGCTCAATGGGTTAAGCCTCTGCCTTCAGCTCAGGTCATGATCTCAGGATGGGGTCCCACATCAGGCTCTCTGCTCAGCAGGGAGCCTGCTTCCTCCTCTCTCTCTGCCTGCCTCTCTGCCTACTATCTCTCTCGGTGTGTCAAATAAATAAAATCTTTTTTAAATAAATAAATAAATAAAATCAACAGTAAGAAAACAAACAATCTAATCACAAAATGGGCAAAATATACGAACAGACGAGTCACCAAAAAAGACAGACATACCAAAAAAGATAGATGTTCAACATCATTAGCCACTAGGAAATGCAAATTAAAGCCTCGATGCGATACTACTGCACACCTATCATCGTGGCTAACATAAAAAATACTGCCAACCCCAAATGCTGGCGAGAATGTGACAAAACTGCATCTCTCATAGAGTGATGATAGGACTGTAAAATGGTACAGCTATAGTGGAGACGTTTGGCAGTTTCTTAAGTTAAACACTCACTTACCCCACAACCCAACATTCGTACTCCCAGGCATTTATCCTAGAAGAATAAAAACTTACATTCACACTAAAACCTGTACATGAATACACACTTCCAATTATGGAATGAGTGAGTCCCGGGAAGGCACAATGTAAGGAATATAGTTAATAATGTAACAGCGATGCATCCTGACAGATGGTAGCTATACAGGTGGTGCAGGCAGCGGAATCCATAATGTGTCCAGTAACTTTTGTACACCTGAAACTAATGTAACGTTCTGTCAATTATACTCCAATAAATCAGGGGGGTGGGGAACAAACCCTGAACTTGAGTGTTCATAGCAGCTTTATCTGTAATTGCCAAAAACCAGAAACAATCCACAGCTCCTTCAGTGGGTTAACAGTTAAATGAAATGTGATTGAGCCATACACTGGACACACACAGTACTATTAGCAAAACCAGAAAACTGACATTGATACAGTATTAGTAATTAAACTACTTACTCGAATTTCAGGGTTTTTTTTGTTTTTTTTTGTTTTTTTTAAAGATTTTATTTATTTATTTGACAGAGAGATCACAAGTAGGCAGAGAGGCAGGTAGAGAGAGAGGAGGAAGCAGGCTCTCCGCAGAGCAGAGAGCCCGATGCGGGGCTCAATCCCAGGACCCTGAGATCATGACCTGAGCCAAAGGCAGTGGCTTAATCCACTAAGCCACCCAGGCGCCCCCAAATTTCAGTTTTTACATTCTTTTTCTGAGTGTATGTATAGTCCTAGGACAGTTCATCATGTGTAAAGACTTTTGTAACCATCACAACAATCAGAATACAGAACTGTTACTACGTAGAAACTCCTCGGTGCTACCTCTTCAGAGTTAAAACACCACCCCGCCAGCCTCAACCCCACAGACAATGATTTGTTCTCCATTTCTACAATTTTATCACTTCAAGAATACTATATAAACAGGGGCGCCCGGGTGGCTCATGGGTTAAGCCTCTGCCTTTGGCTCAGGTCATGATCTCAGGGTCCTGGGATCAAGCCCCGCATCAGGCTCTCTGCTCAGTGGGGAGTCTGCTTCCCCCTCTCTCTGCCTGCCTCTCTGCCTACTTGTGATCTGTCTGTCAAATAAATAAATAAAATCCTTAGCAAACTCAACACCCAAAGAACAAACAATCCAATCAAGAAATGGGCAGAGGACATGAACAGACATTTCTGCAAAGAAGACATCCAGATGGCCAACAGACACATGAAAAAGTGCTCCACGTCACTCGGCATCAGGAAAATACACATCAAAACCACAATGAGATATCACCTCACACCAGTCAGAATGGCTAAAATTAACAAGTCAGGAAATGACAGATGCTGGAGAGGATGCGGAGAAAGGGGAACCCTCCTCCACTGTTGGTGGGAATGCAAGCTGGTGCAACCACTCTGGAAAACAGCATGGAGGTTCCTCAAAATGTTGAAAATAGAACTACCCTATGACCCAGCAATTGCACTACTGGGTATTTACCCTAAAGATACAAACATAGTCATCCGAAGGGGCACGTGTACCCGAATGTTTATAGCAGCAATGTCTACAATAGCCAGACTATGGAAAGAACCTAGATGTCCATCAACAGATGAATGGATCAAGAAGATGTGGTATATATACACAATGGAATACTATGCAGCCATCAAAAGAAATGAAATCTTGCCATTTGCGACGACGTGGATGGAACTAGAGCGTATCATGCTTAGTGAAATAAGCCAATCGGAGAAAGACAACTATCATATGATCTCCCTGATATGAGGACATGGAGAAGCAACATGGGGGGGTAGGGGGATAGGAGAAGAATAAATGAAACAAGATGGGATTGGGAGGGAGACAAACCATAAATGACTCTTAATCTCACAAAACAAACTGGGGGTTGCTGGGGGGAGGTGGGATTGGGAGAGGGGGAGGGGGCTATGGACATTGGGGAGGGGAGGCGAACCATAAGAGACTATGGACTCTGAAAAACAACCTGAGGGTTTTGAAGGGTCAGGGGTGGGAGGTTGGGGGAACAGGTGGTGGGTAATAGGGAGGGCACGTTTTGCATGGAGCACTGGGTGTTGTGCAAAAACAATGAATACTGTTATGCTGAAAAAAATAAATAAAATGGGAAAAAATAAATAAATAAAGGGATAGAACGCCTGTGTGGCTCAGTGGGTTAAAGCCTCTGCCTTCAGCTTAGGTCATGAGCCCAGGGTCCTGGAATAGAGCCACGCGTCGGGCTCTCTCCTCAGCAAGGAACCTGCTTCCTCCTCTCTCTCTCCGCCTGCCTCTCTGACTACTTGTAATCTCTATTAAATAAATAAATAAAATCTTTTTAAAAATAAATAAATAAAGGGAAAAAAAATAAAAAAAATAAAATCTTTTTAAAAAAATTTTTTTAAAAAGAATACTATATAAACAAAATGATACAGTCACACACCTTTCTGAGATTGGCTTTTGTCACTCGGTAGTACAATGCCTGTTAAGCTCCACCCAAACTGTTACATGTCGACAATATTGTTCCTTTTTTTATTATGAGTGGGTGTTCCATTATATGGCTAGACCACATTTTATTTAACCATTTATCCACTGAAGGACAAGTGGAGTTGTTTTTGAGTTCTGGCTATTATTTGAAAAGCTGCTATGAACATTCATGTACAGGTCTTCATGTGAAAAAGTTTTCATTTTTCTAGGATAATACTCAAGAATGCAATTGTTAAGTGTAGGTTTAGCTTCTTAAGAAACTGCCAAACTCATTTCCAGAGCAGCTATACCATTTTACATTCCTACCAGCAGCATGAAAGGTAATGTAAATTTGCAAAGTCACAGTTTCTAAAATACTTTCTAAAGGCCTGAAAAACCAGGAAGACTAAGCCTCTAAAGTGTCATAACCTGAGCTTAGTTTGTAAAAAATGAATTTTGAAAACTTTTATCTTGATTCCCAAATAACAGACTTTTCCTTACTACCTCTCACCAAAA
Source organism: Meles meles (assembly GCF_922984935.1). Taxonomy (NCBI): domain Eukaryota; kingdom Metazoa; phylum Chordata; class Mammalia; order Carnivora; family Mustelidae; genus Meles; species Meles meles. The sequence continues at coordinate 143,621,988 of NC_060071.1, read as the reverse complement.
AATTTATACTTAGATATAATCCCTTTGTTGCTAGCTAGCTCTGTCGCCATATTATACAGTAAACTGCAATAAGAAGTGAAAAAAAGGCAATATTGCCAATAGAAACAGTACAAGTTTGCTTCTATGTCTTCCAGACATAGCTTTTGAAGACTGAAGGTTTAACAGCACTTTCCAACTCTTAGTATTGTGAAATGTGTTCACAATGCATTTATACATAGTATCATCAAACAATGGCACTTGTTCAGCTGTTACTTGGTTAAGACACTTGGAGAAAAAGCAATTAATCTGAAATAAAGCTATAGTTATCTTAGCTGTAAAATTTCCAACTTCATGATTTTTTCAAATTTTAAATATAATTGACAAAGATGGATAATGGAATCTCTTTTGGGTTCTTAAAACGAGGAGCTAGCTGCGGAGCAGACATCCACGTGCAAACGGCAGCAAGACAGCCAGCCTGCAAAGAGATGAGATAAATGCACAGAAAGAACTCTAACTTCCCCTGAAAGAGTGGGAGATTGGGGGGGAGGGTGCTGCTGTCCTTATTCCTAATGACTTTCTGGTTCTTCAGTCCTTTGTGGGACCAACTAGATAGTGGGGTCCTAAGACAAATGTGCCTTTCCAATAAAATATATTATCTCTTTAAAAGGTAGAGGTTGGAACACTCATAAATCTCCCAATTAAGAACCCTGCAATTTAATTATATGACTCCACCTACTACATCATCCCACTGGTAAATATCTTGGTATGTGCGTATGTTTAATATTCCTCCTAAATATCAGCCAGTGTGAACAGTGTCGATCTTACTTTAATCCTAGAGTACTGGTTCCCATCCAATGCGCCAGAAACCCATGGAGAGACAGGAATTATTGCAAAGAATCATCAAAATCCATGTATCTACATGAAGACTAAAGAAACGATATGATTCACACTGTATTTTCCCAAGTTGACAAAGAGGCTGATGGAGAATGCTACTGTAAGTAGTTTTTCTGTCATTAGTATTTACTGATGAATATTAAAAATCTGACTTACTGGGAGGGAAGCACACATCTCATCCCTCTCTAGGCTCTCTAGAGAGCGTTCCTTTTTGAAGGAAGGGTAGTAGAGGCGCCTGGGTGGCTCAGTCATTAAGCATCTGCCTTTGGCTCAGGTCATGATTCCCGGGTCCTTAGATGAGTCCCGCATGGAGTCCCATAACAAGCGAGCGCCGCACTGGACTCCCTGCTTGACGGGAAGCCTGCTTCTCCCTCTCCCACTCCCTCTGCTTGTGTTTCCTCTCTCACTGGTCCCCCTGTCAAGTAAATAAATAAATAATCTTTAAAAAAGAAAAAAAAAGAATAGTAGTAGACTATGCTTGGTTTGAGTGCAGAGATGAAAGACGACACTGGGAGAGGTGGGGCAGAAGGAACTGGGAAAGTGAATGAAAGTACTTAAAAACAGCAACCTCAGTGCTAGGTAAACAGCATTCAGGAACCAAGCTGGGAAAAAATTAAAGGGCCTGGCCTTTTTCTCATATTTACAGTGCCAAGTAAGAACATATTCACAGGCGTTTCAGTCAAGGGGCCAAACGTATTCTAGATTACAAACACATCCTAGCTAAGTGCTTTGTCAAGATTGTCGGTTTTCTAAACTAATATTATATCCTTATTAAAAATTCCATATTTTCTAAATTTATTAATAAGAATGTAGTTTTTAAAATGTGTCCTAAACATATAACTTCTTGCGTGCTATACTAGACAACTGAAATGAAAAAATGACCTCTATTAGCTTAAAACAAACAACAATAAAGTGTTTAAACACAGCTCTCCAACAGCAAGAAGAGACTCTTCCTAGCCCAGTTCCCAACATACAGTAAGCAGGCATGGGATGTCTGGTGAATCAATGAGTCCATTTCCGCTCACTCTGAAAAATAACCTTGGCAAGCATGGAAAATATCCTACAACTCCAAAAACTACCCTCCAGTCCTATTCAGTTATCAATCCATTCTCATAACCCAAGAAGACCAATTTGCATGAAAGCCTCACCCACACACACAGAGGCAGCCCTTAACTCCCATTAGGTTCACTGCCTGATACATAGTGTTATCAGCATTTGCACATTTGCATAAATTCAGGACTCACCCTTCATTTGATATAAGGTAAATTTTAAAGCTTCCAGTAAGTTTTACTTTTAAAATCAAAAATCCTTTCAAAATTGTATTTTTCAATTCAAAATTCTATTCATAGTACCCTGTTATCTTATTACGGATGACTTTAAGGCAAACATACACAGTTGTCAAAATAAAAATCGTATTTTTTTCTTTTGTAGACATTTAGGCATTCATTTATATATTCATTATTTCACATTAGTTCTCAAATACCAAAAAAAAAAAAAAAAGTGGCCTATTTAAGAAATTTTAGGGTCTGTCAACATTTGGAATGTACTGCTGGTTTTATTTATACACTTGCTTCCTGGAATAGAATTTAGCCTAAGCTTTCCATAGAACCATTTCCTGGGCACTTAGTAACTTATTCTATGCCAGGTTCTATGCTTGACACATTACTCCATTATCCCATTTGTTTAACAAATACCCTCTCATAATTTTTGCAGTACTAAACAAGAAGCCACTACACTATAAACCTGCTATCTGTACCAGATACTAGCACTAAATTTACAGTGATACTTCACACAAGTTTTTTGTTATTAAATTCAAGTTGTTCTACTGTATTAAAACAGAATCGGATCAGCCATGTTTGAGATGCACAGAGAATAACCATCTGTGATCGCTTCAGCAGAGAAAGCTATTATTAGGTGACTACTTAAGTTACATTCCTTCTATGGGTAGATGAGCATAACCTTATCTATCCAGAAATTTAATTCCGATTACTACACGCCACTTTGAACAGCATAATCTAAATAAAATGATTACATAAAGAAGCCTAGCTTTCCTCTGAAACTGCTTTAAAATTGTAGATTAAATTCTCCCCAAAGAGATGTTCGGCATATGGTAAAAAGGTGTCTTGATTCTGAACTCCGAAAAATAAATCATGACATTGTTTTCCCCTCTTGTGAGTTCAGACTCAACAGACAAGCAATTCGGGGAGGGAGGGAGGGGAGGAGGGAGGAGGGAGGGAAGGAAGGAGGGGGGAGTCGGGGAGAGAGGATGGATGGGTGGATTAATGAGGCTCTTCAACAGTTCCCTAAAACCGCCTCTCCAACAGCAAAACTGCTATTTCCAAGTTGTGGCAAGAAAAGGAGCTGGGGGAAGGAAAGGAAGAGTCGATACAAAGAAAAACGAAAATGAGTGACTTGACAAAAAAGAAGTCCAAAAAAATGGAAGGCCTCAAGAGGAACCTAGTGACTGCCTCTCTCTCTACCTCTCAGCCCAACGACTCTGGTACTGTCCGTGGAATTTAACTACACCTAAGCACTCTGAGTCTAGAACCAAAAACTTACTCCGGCGGTAGGAAAAACTATGTGATGCCCTCGGAGGCTGCCCCGTGTCAGCCAGGGCAGGAGAAGGCGTACGAAGTCCCTTAGAATGTAAACGACCCCGGGAGCTCCACGCCGGCACCATGCCCTCCAGGCAAGCTCTTACCCGGCCTCCCCGGACGTTGACAGGGTGCTAAGGAGACAGTCTCCCACCGTAAGGGTCCCGGGCCTGGAACGCTATCCTCAGGGGAACAGGCTCCTTCTCCCCTCTCAGTTCTCAGGTCAAACCTCACCTCCTCTGTGATGCCCTTCCTCACCCCCATCCCTCTGGCCTCCAACCGCCTGTCCTGGTTTCAAAGGAGATTTCAGGATCTGCAAACCGTAGCGTTTGCTTCTATTCGGTGCTTCCCCTCCCGAATGTGAACTTCATGATGCCAGAGGGACCTCCTCGGTCCTTGCTGGGCCCTGGTCCCCGGCCCTGAGACTGGGCCCCGAGTGCCCAGGACTCGAGGCAGGTCTCAGAGCGCGAGAGCGAGCAAACAGGCGGGGAGGAGTTGGGGGGGGGGGGGGGCCTGGCAGGTGCAGGAAGCCGGGGCCGCCGCTGGGCCTGAGGGAAGCGGCAGGAAGGGACGCCCGCGCGGCGCCGCCCGAGGTCACGGACGCCCGGACGCCCCGCGCCGGCCCAGCCCCCGGCCGCCGCTCCGCGGCCCCCGCTCGGCGCCCGCGCTCTCGAAACCCGCCGCCCGCGGCCTCCCTACCCCGAGCCGGAGATGCGTCGCCTTCTGCACTGTACGAACTTCCCGCCGCTTTCGCCGACTTGCAATTCCACTGCGGCGTCGGCCCCGTCACACCCTGCAGTATGGAGCCTTCCCATTGGCTGAGGGCGAGCGGGAGAGGCGGGGCAGCCGCGGAGGGGGGCGGAGCCCGCGCCAGCCCGTGCCGCCTCCGCATGCAGGCCGGGAGTTGTGGGCCGGCGCTCCCACTGTATGCTGGGAAATGGAGTCTTTCCCAGGCTCAAGGTGATCCTGGTCCCTCCGCCCGCCTGGGCTTTCGGGAAGTGTGGTTTACTGCTTGTCAGTCAGTCCTGATCAGATACTCTACCCTCCAATGCTGTTGGAACCGATATAAGTATTGCAAGTGTTCGCAGTTGCTTGATTTGTTCAGTAAGTGTATTTGCAAAGGGGTGGATGTAAAAAAAGCCCTATAGTCCTGTGGACTAAGGGTCTCCTCTGCCTACTTGCGCTCGCGTTTTCCCACCTTCTGCTCCAGCACCCTGGAAGGCTCGTCCCCCCACCATCTCCCCAGCTTGGTTCAGTGCACCAGGGCCTGGATCTGGAAGAGAACAGCCCGCAATGCAAATCCTAGCTCTTTCACTTTGTAGCTTTGTGACCTAAGGCAAGTTACTTAACCCCTGTAATTCTTGCTTTCCTGTTTGTCAGGATTAAATTAGATGATCTATAGACAGTATTCTGCACATAGTAGGTGCTCAATGTCTACCTAACCTTCTGTATCATCTCATCTATAATTATGTTATGCCATGGTTTCCTTTATATTTACAATAAATTGTCTAAACCTCCATCAGTCATGCGGCTGTAAGCTCACTGTGGACTGGAACAAAGTTCTAGCTCAAAATCACCAAAGCCATAGGCAGAAGGATATTGGTGAGGAGGTTTGTTAAGGAGTATGGGTATTCCCCCTGGATCCTTGTTGGCAAGACACCTCCAGTTGGCTGGGTCCCTCAGCTGAAGGTCACTGATCCCCGGCCCTCCCCTCCAGCTTACAATGACAGCTCCCTCCCTCTGTGCCTCAGATCTGCAGACAAGCACCACAACTATTCTGAGCCACAAGTTACTGTCCCACCCCTGTGGTTCCCACACCCACACTTTTGTTAATAGTCTCCTTGCAAATAAACCCTCCTCAGATCATCTTATCTCAAACGTGTCCTCTGCTTTCCGTTGAGACCCCAAAGGAAACACATGTACGAGGTGAGCACTCCAATATTTGTCACCAAAGAGGTCTCAAGATCACACATCTCATGAGTGTGGAATTCCCCAGCAAGACAATATGTTCAGAATCCATTGAGAAAATTACACCCTACACACACATGCACACTCACGCACGTGCACTCCTATGCTAAGACTTGGAACAGGATTTATTTGTCACACTGTGACCATGTTCCCCTAACTTCAACACACACACGCAGAAGAACTGTCCCCGCTTCCATGCTGGGTTCACAACTGGCTGGCCTTAAAGCACAGTTAGGCCAGCAACAGTGCCTGGAGTGTTCCAAGGTGAGAACGGAATGTACTTATTCTGGAGCTCATAGTTACGTCACCCGAAGTTGGATGGCTTACTGTTAAATGCTACTCTAGTGCAGCTATGTTCCAAGGCAGTTCCCAACACCTCCAACACCACCCACACATGCTGAGATGTCCTTCCAGTGCAGAGCGTGGCAGGGGAGCAGTCCAAGACGCCGTCATGGAGACAGTGTGTCTGAAATGCTGTAGATGGGGATACACCCCTGGGACATAGGTATCCCAGGGATACACTCCTGGGATATACCTCTATAGATGGGGATACACCCCTGGGACATGCCTGAATTTTTGAGGAGTTGGTAGCTTGGTAACAAGATCAGGATTGCGCAGAAAGTTGACCCATGTGAACTTGCTGTGGCTGGGTTTTAGAACTTCAGAATTGAACTAGACAGGACAGATTCATGAATATAACCCTGCCAGCTATGCAAAAATCATCTACAGTCCAAACAGATGCTTACTGAGCTCTTACTCTGAGCCAGGGTATGAGCTAACCTCTGGGGACTCTAGGGATTCTGTTTTAACTAATGTTTAAGGTGGGATGCCTGGGTGGCTCAGTGGGTTAAGCCTCTGCCTTCAGCTCAGGTCATGATCTTAGGGTCCTCAGATCAAGTCCCGCATCAGGCTCTCTGCTCATCAGGGAGCCTGCTTCCCCCTCTTCTCTCTCTCTGCCTGCTTCTTTGCCTACTTGATATCTCTCTCTGTCCGTGAATAAATAAAAATATTTTTTTAAAAAAACTAATGTTTAAGGAGCCTCTACCACTTGTTAGACACTGTGCTTTTTCACATCCATTATTTCAGTTCTTAAAGAGGGAAAAATATCTCCAAGACTAAATTATTCCAGGTCCCCTGAATCTACTAAGTATTGTTTTCACTGCCTCCTTAGGCACAGCCCCAGTATATATTAGGAAACTTCTAAGAAAGAAATATTTTCAATACAGGAATAGAGATTTGTACAAAAAGCTGTCATAGTCAGTTAATAGGATTCCTGGCTCACAGATCATCATAGATAAAACAGGGTGACCTGTAAGTGGGCTCAGCTCAATGAATAAAAATTTTCCAGCTTCCTAGCAAAGGGAGACCAGCCAAAAATCTATACATGGGATCTTTATTGATTTGCCAGGTAGCCAGGCCCCAGATTGCCCTTTTTTTTATTTCCAGGAGACCTGCCAGCTCTTGTAACCCTGGTACAAAGGCACAGAAAGGTAACAATAGAGCAGGGCACTTTGACGACGAGAGAGAGTGTTGGTATTGGCTAGACCATGGTGGAAAAGGTCTGCAAAGTTTAAACAAATATAGTCACCAAGAGGCAACATTGCCCTGGCGGGCTGCCCAGCAGTCGCTGGTTCTGCTCATGAGTCAGTTCATGAGTCCTGGTCCTTGTTGCTTTCATCCGTAGGATGGGAATAATCACCCTGGGTCAACCAGTTCTCTGCCTTCCCCAGGACTTTGAGAGGGCTTTGATCTACTTGGAACAAACTTGCTGGGGTGTCATTAGTCAGTGTAGGCAACCTAACAACAACCCCAGGGAATATTACCTCCTGGGAGGAGGGGAAAGGGAGAAAAGGGAAGGGTAGAATTTGTATGAGGGTCTTCTGAGTCCCCTGACCCTGGTTTCAATGTCTCCTTTCCTCCCAGGTGCCCAGAGCCATTATTTCCATTTTAGCAAGGACTTTTGAGCATCTACCATGTGCCAGGCACAAGTTTCCTTAAAAAACTTATAATCTAGTGGGAAAGCCAGACATGTCTACAAATTCTAGGAGCCATGAATCTTTATGAGCATGTATTATGTGTGGGAAAACTACCCCCGATAACCCTGAGAGGTGCTTAATATGATCCCCAGTGTCCAGGTGAGGAGACAAAGCCCCAGAGAAATGAACTGATTTGTTCAAGGTCACTGCTGCTGACCAATAGAGCTGTCTGACTCCATCCTGATACCAGTTACAGCTGCTGATACTGGAAAAGGTAATGATGTAAGGACTAACTACTGGTAGCACACAGACTCTGCAGAGAGAACACAGAAAGAAGACAAGTCATCTGCCAAGCTCCATAAACAAGGTGACAGACACTGACCTAGTTACTCTACTGAACTAATCTGGTGAATACCACAGTAGAAACAGGTCCTTTTGGATTTAATGACACAATAATTGATGATTATAGATTATCCCAATGTCAGAAGTGGACAAGGGGGGTTTTAAAGGCCTGGGAAATTGCTTCCTCCTCCTCCTTGTCTTTATCCTGATGATGATGATGATGATGACGACGACGATGGAGGTGGTGGTGATGATGACCGTTTCCATTCATTGTTTTAAGCATTTTCCAGGAATTGTGCTAATACTTTCCCAACCAAATTTCAAGAAATCTTCACGATTGCCCTTGGAGGTTGGTATTACCCCTCCCTCCCCCACTGCTCAGAGAAGGTAAGCAACTGGCTCACGCTCACAGAGCTAGTGAGTGATGCAGTAGACTTTAAGCCAAGGTTTCAACCAACTCAGAAGACTGAATGTTTAACCACCTCCCCTGCAGCACACCAACCGTGCATTATTTCATGGGCTTCTATCTCCTCAGCCAGTTTTCAAGACACCATAGTTATTTGTCTTCCCCAAGTTTTGAGAGATTAATGATACAGGAAAATTTAATGTGTGCACTTCCAAGAACGACTGTGCTGCTTCTCAGTGTCCTGGCTCACCAGCTCTCAGTGGAGGATGCTGGTAGATGCGTTGCTCTCTGCCTACTCGGGAGGAGTGACAAATAGTGTCACTGACATTCAGCATACACTTCTACCATCATCTTCTGCCCCTTCCTACTACAGAGGCTGCAAAGCTAAAACCTGCATTGCCCAGCCCCTTAAGTGTTCAGGACTCGAAATGTGTATTAGGCTCCACCAGGCGAAACTCCTCAAGGTTTGGAGGGCAAAAGTAAGGCATCAACCCAGTCATGGAGTCTTGGGATTTTATGCCACCATGTTCCAATCCCACGTGTCTTATTTCGCAAGTGTCAGAAAGCGGTTGCTCTGGAGGCAGGAGCAGCTTCCTGATCCCAGGATGGCAGCTACAGTTGTGAGTATGTGTAGTAAAGAATTTAACCTTGCTCAAAAGAGCTCTGACCTTCATCCCAGCTTCTGGCAGGTGATCTCAAAGACCTTGAAATGCCACGTTTGATAGGAGTGTCTCTGTTTGCCTGGGAGCCTTGGGTCACCAGATGGTCCAACAATATGATTTAGGGTAGGGCCATGTTGGAAGTACCAACAACACAATTTATGGCAGGTGCCTTGGGTCACACAATATCAGTCAACCTCCAGAGGCTTTAGAGACTGAGATCAGTCATGTGGGCCATCGATCATACTTTGGGGCCGAGCCCCAATAAGAACTCTGGACATTGAGACTTGGGTGTCTGGTGGGCAAAAATATCATCCCATATTGATGCTGGGAAGTCATGCTTTCCTAACCCCACAGGAAGAGGACAACTGATGCTCTACACTTGGAATCCTGGGCCCTGCTCATTCCCTTGGCAATTTTAATCTGTATCCTACCCATGAGTATACCATGAATTGGCTAGAACTCTCACAACTTTATCTAAACTTGCAAGTCCCAATGGCATCCTCCTCGTCCTTCCCCTCTTCAACTGGCAAGGCAGTTCTGCAGAGTTCCAGCTAGTTCTGCTATACCACCCCTTCTGCAATCTTATAAAGCACTGACCTCTTGTATTAAATCCATTTGAGCTGGGACACCTGGGTGGCTCAGTTGGCTAAGCGACTGCCTTCGGCTCAGGTCATGATCTTGGAGTCCCAGGATCGAGTCCAACGTTGGGCTCCCTGCTCAGTGGAGAATCTGCTTCTCCCTCTGACCCCCTTCTCATGCTCTCTCTCTCAAATAAATAAATAAAATCTTTTTTAAAAACCATTTTGTGCTTAAAATACCTTGGATGGTTATTTTGTCCTGTGTTAAACTTTAAGACAGGACAGGAGCTGGCCTTGGTAAAGAGCCTATCGTATCAATTCTAATATGAAGGCTTTTCACTATTTAACATCTCTGAAACCAGGATATGTCTCGCGATCAACGCCAATTGTAATTGGCAGTGATTTCATCTTTTCTTTATCAGTAGCATATAAAATAACGGGGCATGTTATGATTGGCAGGTTTGAATAAATTCCAGGGTATCTGGTGCTTGTTTCATTAGAACGTCTCTCTAGATCATCTCTCCTGTTCACTCCACTTCCCACATTGCACACTGGATTTGACCCTTTCAAACACTCAGGGGCATGAGCTTTCCTCCTTTCTCCCACTCCACACCTTCTGAAAGTGATGACAAATGTCCTTAGAGAAGCAGGGTGGTAATATGATTGCAGCATGGGTTTTGTGATTGAGACAGACCTGAGTCTGGAACCTCCTTCCGCCATTTAATTGCTGTGTGACCTTGTAGATATTATTAACCTCACTGAGCCTCTCTCTTCTCCTAGAACTGCTTGTAGTTGTCAGGATTAAATGAGACAGTGCGAGCCAAATTCATGCCTCCTTGGCCACTCAGTAAAAGTTGCTTTCCTTCTCCTGTTCATCCCTCTCTTACTTCTCTCCTTCTAAACATCCGAAGGTCCACCTCCAGGAACCCCTGCCAGAGGCTGTCATCATTGATTGTAGGAGACTAGCCACAGACTCAAGTCCAGTACCGTACATGTTCCTATCAGCTGCCAGGTTGCAAACTAGGAAAGGAAGGAGTGCTCTTCCAAAACAAAAGTGAATTGTTGCTTTTCTTTTCAACCATCCAATTCTTATTATGTTTTGATTTCAGGGCTGCTCCAAGATTCCGGAACAAAAGACACTATTTGTGAGCATTGTTATGAGACTCAAAGGGGCCCTGAGCAAAACAAAATCATTTTATCACAAAAGAATTGGAGAGACTTGTTTCCCAATGTAGTCGTTGCCCGGAAAATGCATTTTTTCCCATTTTCCGCACATCATCACCGTCGCCACCACCTTGCTTTAACTAAACCCATAGCCTGTCAATTACTCTACAGGCAAATATTTTTCAATAACAGTAAGTGAAAGATGGGGTCCCTGGGAGGCTCAATCAATTGAGAAACCAACTCTTGATTTCGGCTCAGGTCATGATCTCGGGGTCCTGGGATCGAGCCCCGCATGGGGCTCTGTGCTCAGCGGGGAGGCTGCTTGAGATTCTCTCTCTCCTTCTCCCTCTGCTCCTCCCCCACCTGCACACATGCACACACACATGTGCTCGCTCGCTCTCTCTAAAATAAAATAAATAAATCCTTAAAAAAATAACTGAAAGATTTTAGCAGTTACCCTGTGCCAGGCATGGTCCTAAGTACACGATATATACACATCTCATCTGGTCTTGCCAGGAGCTCTGTGAGGTAAGTACCATTATTAACTCATTTTGCAGGCAAGGAAATTGAGTCTTGGAGAAAGAAGTCGGGCCACTTGCCCCAAGTCATATAGCTAGTAAGTGATGGAGGCAGATTTGAACTCAGCTGTACAATGTCAGTGACTATACTTTTCCTGTATGTCAAAGGGAATGTGGGAATCTCACGGTGTAGACTGGCACAGGGCCCCTGACCTTCAGAAATATGGGATCTGGTCATTGAGGTAAATGTCAAGGTCAGCCGCAGGAGAAATCTGAGCGAGCCAGGGCTCTTTGAGAAGACCGAGTACGGTGGACTGGATTTTGTTCATATGAATTCCTTTACTCCTCTTCCCTCCCCCCATTCATCTCTCTGTACCCTGTACCTCAGGTGCAGAAAGTCACAAGGAAGAGAGCCAGAGAACAGAGGCAGCAATTCTCAGCTTTTTAATTTTAAAATTTTAACTTTTGAAACTCATGGCCGAAGCAATATAATTCAGAAAAGATTTGTGAGTTTCAAAAGGTTGGGGTTTTTTTTTTTTAAGATTTTATTTATTCATTTGACAGACAGAGATCACAAGCAGGCAGAGAGGCAGGCAGAGAAAGAGGGGGGAAGCAGGCTCCCTGAGGAGCAGAGAGCCCGATGCGGGGCTCGATCCCAGGACCCTGGGATCATGACCTGAGCCGAAAGCAGAGGCTTTAACCCACTGAGCCACCCAGGTGTCCCAAAAGGTTGGGTTTTTAAGTGTCAAAGGTCAAGGTCTCAGAGATAAGGCCAGAGCACAGGAGAGGTTTCAGCAGACCAACACTGAGGGTGGAGGAGACAGAGAAGGACGAGGGAGGCGCAAGGATGAGGTGCCCAGGCGTCCCTGAGCAGGGCCCTGTGTGTGTCCTGCCCCTTCCCAAGAACAGCCCCAGACAGTGAGTGTGCTAGAACCCCATGTGGGACAAATGTGATGTGCCTCAAGGCATGGGGGCTCACCTTGTCTCCCAAACCCTGGGCTGCTTGTTGGGTCTCGGACACTGCTTCCATGGTGTTCTGGGCTGATTTGGGGGTCCCCCCCAAAAGTTTATATTTGGAAATCCTAACACCTGGCATCTCAGAATATGCCTTTATTTATAGACAGGGTCTTTAAGAGGTGATTAAGTTAAAATAAGGTCATATGGGTGAGCCCTGACCCAGTATGACTGGTGTCCCCTTTTTTCTTAAAGATTTTATTTATTTGAGAGAGAGAGAGCAAGAGCATACACAAGCTGGGGAAACAGCAGAGGGAGGGAGACCTAAACTCCCCGCTTAGCATGGAGCCCAGCATAGGGTTCAATCCCAGGACCCTGGGATCGTGACCTGAGCCAAAGGCAGATGCTTCACCAGCTGAGCCACCCAGGTGCCGCGATTGGTATCATAAGAAGAGGAGGTTAGGACACAGACAAGCAGGGAAGGACAACCACGTGAGGCCACAGGGAGAAGGGGGCCACCTACAAGCCAGGGAAACAGGCGTCAGAAGAAAGCAGTCCTGCCATCACTTAATCTTGGACTTGCAGTGAAAATACATTTCTTCTGTTGATGCCAGTCTGCAGTGCTTTGCTCCAGCAGCTCAAGCAAATGAATACGCTCTGTAACCAAGCCCTCGAGCTGCAGAGCTGGGCGGCCAATCCCGCAGCACCGGGGTACTTCTCCTGCCCGTTCCTGAGGTTCCAGGACCCGGCTCTGGGCTTAGCGCCCTGTCTCTCCTGGGCACCAGCAGGTGCAGCAACCCAGCTGACCCAAGCGCCCATGCTTCTCCTGTTACTCTGTTTAGAAGGAAACTTCTATGAGGCCGAAGGTGTGAACGGAGGGAGAGATGATGGCCCAAGTGTGCTTTCAGATGTAAGCTAGACAAATAGAATTTCGGGAAAATAGCAGAAGGGCTCAGGAATGGAAATGTGTCGTATGTCTGTTAAGGGAGACTTTGAGAGGGTGTTGACCTCTTGAATCCTTACTACTATCCACCCTGAAAGGCAGGTGTGATTATCATGACCTTGCACACGACGCACAGACCTGTTGACTGTGGCTGAAGCTAGTCAGTGACCGAATGGGGCTTTATACTCAGGACGGTCTGACTCCAGAACTATGGTAACTCCACACCGCCCACTGAAATGAGGTAAGTAGACTTTTTTCTTCTCTTTTTCTGGCTAATGCCTTGAGAGAGATGGAGAATCAGCAGGTTGATGGATTATACTCACTTCAAGCAAACAAGCCAATCGTTTTGTGCCAGCAGGTGTGGCTTGATTGCAGACCATTAGTGACCATTAATAAAAGAAGCTCGGGCTGCAATCCACCAGTATGTTTGAATTTCCCTGGATTTGCATTTCACACCAGGGAGCTGAGCTCAGCCAATATTTTCATAAGCTAACACCTGCAACAGAAGCATGAGGCATGACTTAACTGTGGTAGCATTTATCTCTGGGAATGAAATACAAGCCAAAGGATAATTTGTGAACGTGATCCTTCTTCCCCCGGACTGTCATTGGTCTTAGGTGAGCGCAGTGATAAGGACTCAGGTGTTTTAAAAATTTGTCAAGCAGCTTTAAGAGGACTCAGGACATTTGGCATCCATTTGCAGCATACCTTTGATGCAACTGCCTGCTTAACATTATACAGGCATTGTTGAACAAAGGTTTACTGAGCACCTACTATGCCCTAGGCACCGTGTTGGTTCTCAGGATGGGGAGGAACAAAACGAGATTGCTGTCCCCAAGAGGCCACGCTCTGCTGGGGCAGATGGACACAAAGTGACTGTTACAGGACAGTGATGGCTGCATTAGGAAATGGGATTGCTATTCCTTCCCTCAAATTCCCATGAGGACAATTCCATCCCACATCCCAGGAAAAGCAGCAATAGGAAGGAATTTCAGCCCTCTCCCCTACTGACTCCTCGCAAATAAGACGGGACCCATCAGATGGGTAGACTGTGAGAAGTCACTAAGCATGGGCATGGGCCTTGGGGCCTTTCTCACTGATCTGCCTGCTCCTGCCACCAAGGAGGGAGAAGGTTCAGGTCCTAGCTGGCCTTGCCTTCTTGACGCAGGGCTGGAAGCACGAACCTCTCTGTTGAGTCTAACAGGTGTGGGCCAGAGACCACCGCGCCATGGCATCTGGCTCTCTGCAGCTCAGCGAGCTCAAGCTAAGGTTTAGATTGGGGACCAAAGTCTCAAGGAAGCTCACAAGTCCCCAGGTGAAACTGCATTCTCCAGGGAAGCTTTACCAATCGTAAAGGTGGCATCCTGCTCTTCAGCTGTTTAATCCCAAGTCTATATTTAAATTTATTTCAGAAGAAAAGAGATGGGGCATTAGTTCACTAGATTCTTGAACTCCAGTAGTTGTGACCAGGGGTAAGCACGAGGAGCTGAAGGAGGATAAAAATGAATGAATAAATGATGAATGAAGAGCAATATCTAACCAAGCAGGGGGGAGTAGGACAGTAGCCAAAGCTGGATCCTTGAATGAAGTCTTGAAGGAGGTATGGATATGAATCAAGCAGACAGTGCTGGGAAGGGCAATTCCTGGCAGGGGGAAGGACATATGCAAAGGCATGGGAGTATGAGGCCTGGTGCTTTTGAGAAACTGTAAAAAAGCTACTCTTGTCTTACGATGCTTCATGGACTACACCTTCCTTACCTGTGGCCCTCTCTCTACATCTATGTCTTTGCTCCTTCATCTCCTTTTTGACCCGCTCTCTGACCCCTCCAGCATGCCCTCTGCCTCCTTCATGCCACCAAAACCATTCTTATGATGGTCACAATGACCCCACTTTACTAATCATGGTGACCATTGCTTAGGTCACTGAGCTTCCTCACAGCAGACCCCCCACACACACACCTTCCACGCTCCTCTTCTTGAGGTACTTTCTCCTCTTGGTGTCTAGAATACACTTCGGCCCTGGTTTCTGTTTCCTTTTCTGAAAACTTCTTTTCTGTGCCTTTTGCTAGCATTTCTTTGGCTCCAATTTCTGAGTCTTCAAGGAGATTCCGTTCAAATCCACACCGATTTCAGAGGGTGGAGATAAAAACTTGGAGGTCGTCAGCACATAGTTGGCTCGTTAGAAATGAGGGTGGGTTTTTATGAGGATGGGGGAACTAACCTAAGGAGCCAGTATAGACTGAAGGAAGAAATCAGACAGTTCTGCTGGCAATGGGGAGGAGCTTATTTCATACTAACCTCCCATGGGATGGCAGCCGAAAGTACGCAGAAACTGAAGGGGACGTGATCCTGGAAAGAAGGGGAAGATCCGTGTTTATTTTCTGGCCTTCCCACTGAGGACATTCCCCGGTCTACACACCACGAGGTGGCTAGAACTCAAAAGGAAAGTTGCAATCTCACTAGCCCGAGGAGTCGGAGGATGGGATCTGAACGCTGGAGCAATCGGAAATGGGGAAGGATGGCAGAATAGAGCCACAGGGGCAGCCCGAAGACCCCCATACAAAGACCCCTGAAATCTTTGGCCGATTAATGAATCCCATCTGCAGGAGCAAGACTCCAAGAAGCCCAAGGGGGGCACAATCGGCAGGCTGGAAGTACAGGCAGAGATCTCAGCCGCTGCCCACCACAGGGGAGACTGAGTCAGGGGTTCCAGTCTTACCAAGCTGGCAGTGTTTGATCAACATGTCAGACTGCCCACTCACTGAAATTCACAAAAGACCATGACTTGAGAAGAAAGGCTAGGCTCAAGGACTGGAGAACTAAGAAACAGAGGCCCCACCGTGTCATTAGCTTGTCCAGGCAGGGCTGGGATTCAAACCCAGGGGCGCCAGCTCCAGAACTCAAGCCCTCAACCACAACCACGCGCTCAGCCCTCAACCCAAGCAGCCCACATCCTTCCTCTAAAGCACTCGTCACCAAATTCAACACCCGATAACACTGCACCGGGAGCCAAGAGTCCTTCGCACTGAACCGAAGCTCCATACAAGCAGAGGGCTGGCAGGGCGCCTGACACACTGTCCAATACGTACCTACTGAACGCATAAGTGACTCACCAAAGCCTGCATGTGTATAATGCATTAATATATTTGTTCTTAGTGAAGACATATGATTAAAAAATGCCTGCCTGCCATATAACTTCACAAACCCCCTTATGATCCTGGAGTGAATTAAATCACCAATAAAGAGTCTGGTTTGTAGCTGGGCTTATTTGTACATATCTGCTACCAACTATTTTTAAGCACGATCAGGAATTTCTAAGCGTAATAGGAATGACTCAGTATTTTGATTAATCAGCTCAGTAGGGAAAATTTCCAAGGGTAATCAGACTGAACATAAAGATAGGGCATGCTGAGACTGAGTGGGGGGGAGAAAGACAGAGATAAGGTTTGGGGGGGGCAGTCAGAAAGGCAGTTTGACTCAGTGCTACAGAACTTCTGAAGTTCCTGTTTGATCATAAACAGGTTGCGGCTACCATGTGCATGACCACAAACTTGGTGACCTAAGAGACATTTATTCTTACACGGTCCTGAAGGCTGAAAGTCCACAATCAAAGTGTGGGCAGGGTTGTGCTTCCGTCTGGAGGCTCCAGGGGAGAATCCTTCCTTGTCTCTAGCAGCTCCCAGTGCCCCAGGCATTTCCTGGCTTGCTGCTGCAGAGTCCCCACGTCTGCGTCTGTCTTCATGGCCGCCTTCTCTCTGTGTCTGCGAAATCTATCTCTCCTTCCTCTTTTAAGGACACCAGTCATCAGACCTAGGGCCACCCTAAATCCAGAACGATCTCATTTTGAAATCTTTACCTTGGTTACACCTACAAAAAGACCCTATGTCCAAACAAGGTCACAATCCCAGAAGGGGGTTGGGACTTGGACATATCTTTGGGGCGAACCCTGTTGAACCCACTACAACAGCCATGGCCAAGGTTGCTGCCATCAATCCCTTTAGTGGAATCAAGACAGGAGCCTGCTCTGACAATGGCCCACTGAGCCCAGGTGCTGTGGGTATGTTGGGCTGCAACGCATCCTCCCCAAATTGGAGTGACTCATGTACCTCCACTCTGCAAGGTCCCCACTCTCCAGAGAAGGAAACAGAGGCCAAATAGGTTAAATCAGCTGCTCAAGGTCACACACATGCCTAAGTCAAGGTCTGACCTTAGGTATGTCCTCCCCAAAGCCAGCGAGATCCCATCCCACTGCCTGAAACACTCCCATTATTAGAGAGTCGCCCGATTCTTTTTTCTTTTTAAGATTTTATTTATTTATTTGAGAGAGAGAGAGAGACAGACAGACAGCATGAGCAGTGGGGAGGGGCATGGGGAGAAGGAGAAGCAGACTCCCCGCTGAGCAGGGAGCCCCAAGGCGGGATTTAATTGCAGGACCCTGCGATCCTGACCTGAGCTGCAGACTTTAACCCACGGAGCCAGCCAGGCACCCTGAGAGTCACCATATTCTTTAAATACCTTTGCTAAAATGCAAACACTTCCTGAGAGAGGTTACACAGGCCTTTATAGAACCCCGGATTGTAGAGATGTGTATTTCACCTTTTTAAGAACACAAGAGATCCCAGAGTGTGTATGTGGGGAGAGAGGTATTAAGGAGGAGGGTAAATTTGCAAATCGAGAGACCGATGCATAGAGAGGTTAAGTGACTTGAGCAAGAGTGCACAGCACATCAGCAGTCTAACCGGAAACCATAGCCAGGAGTCCTGATTCTGCACAAGAAAACCTGCAAGCATCAGCCAGTTTGGCATATCCTGTGTTGGCTGTCCAAAGGTTTGCTGTTGGTGGAAGGAAATGGAAATAGTGAGGTCCTCGCCAGACTCGGCCAAAAGGCTCCCTTGGGCTGACCCTTCCCAGGAAGCCTCCCTCCCTGCATAGTTCAGAGAGGAGAAGTAAAGAGCAGGGAGCTGAGCGTTAGAGACCTGAGTCTTAGGGACAGGCCTGCTACCAAAAAAATCAAGTGACCCTGAGCAGGTCATGTCTTCCCTCAGTCTCCTCAAGTTGAAACAAAAATGTTGAATTTAATCATCTCAAAATTGCCTTGTTGTTCGCTTCTAGAATGTGTGCAAGCCTCCGGGCCAAATAGAACTGGTTCAATCCCCCATTGGCTGTCTGGTGTTGGGTCTGCCTGTCATCCTTTCACTCTTCCACTGAGAGCGGCCCCTCTCTATTCCGAGGGGAACTGCCTTCTGTAACTTTGACTTTACGGTGGGGAGGGACTGACCCCATTCCTGCTTCTGCCCCCGAGTGGGCCTGTGACCTAGGTCTGACCTCTCAGGGCAGTTTGCACCCTGAAAACGGGGAGTGGTTCAGGGACAGGAGTGTGGTTCCATCAGAGTCAGTGAGATCCAATCCCAGGGCTTTTATTGAAAATACTGAGAGAAAGAAGTTCTCCTTCTGCTGGTGCTGCCACGCGTGAGAATGTGAGCCTGGAGCGACGGGAGGGCAGCACGACGTTGTGTGTCTGAGGAGCTGAGATGTCAAGAGAGGGAGGGAAACCAAGTCCTGGGGAGCCTGTTGGAGCACCTGACACACTTTTGCCTGAACCCGCAACACCTCCGAGGTTCATGGTTACAAGAGCTGCTTAGTCCCCATGTGGTGTCTGAAGCCACTTTAAGCTGTCATTGCAACTAAGTGTCCTGATTGATACAAAAGCCTTCATTTTAAGGATGAGGAATGGAAGCTGGGAGTGGAAAGTGGCTTTTCCTTGTAATCTGACAGCAGGAAGCACCTCAGGACCCATCAAGTCCAATTCCACTCTTTACAGATAAAGAAAATGGTATCCAGAATGAGACGTGTCTTCTTATGTGTACACAACACACAGGCACACACACGTGCACGCGCGCGCGCACACACACACACACACACACACACTCTGCTGTGTGAGTCGTCTTATTACAATGCTGAGAAACTCTGTTTATCATCAAACATTTCATACATCCTATTACACGTGAGAGAAGTATTATCTAGCCCAGTGCCGTGAAATGCTTTTTCCCATAATGGAATTTTACTCTGGAAGTGTATTTTGGTATTAAAAGGCTCCACTTTATAATGTCGATGGTTCAATCTGTGATCTAAAAGGCACTTAAACGCTTTGAACAAGAGGCATAAAGAGCTTTTATTGCAAATGCCTTGCTGGATCCACCAATTTTGCCATTGATCCTTCTCCCCAGAAGACCGTTCTGGAAGCAGCCCACGCGGTAGCATGGCGGGGCTGGACCTCCAGCTAGGCAGTGAGACACACTCGCCGTGCGCCCGTTTGCAGATATTGCAGCCATTCCGGCTGGACCGTAACGAGCTTCTTCACGCACACTGCTCAAGCTAAACAACACCCAGCCATGCGGAATGCCCCGAGTTCCAGTTCTCAGTCCCCTTCACTCCCAGTGTGTTCACTGGGTCACTTCATCTACAAAGTAAGTTTAGTAGGACCAACTCCCAGTGTCCCCGTGAGGGGTCAGTTGAGTACAGTTGCTAAGAAGCCTGGTACAGATAGGTGCTCTGTGAATGTGGGGTCCCTGTCCCGGTGGGTGTGATTCTTCAATAACTGAGGCTTTCTTCAATATCTAACCCTAACCCTAACCCTAGTCCCCCCAGGAGCCGTGGTGTAGTGGAAAGAACCCCACACTTGGAGCCCAGAGACCACCGATCTCACAGCTTTACCCTGGGCAGGCCATTCCCTTCTCTAAGCCCCCAATTCCTTGTTGTAAAGGGACAGTTGAATATGTCACAGAATTGTGACGGTCACTCATGCTGTGCATGGGCCAATATGGCCACTTGCAACCATGATTCCATGAGAGCCTCCAGCTCGGTCACCTGCCACGGAAAAGAGGAATATGACTAGCACTTCTTGGCCACTGACCCACCCTTTGCTAATAGCTGAGCACCAGGGACATTTGGCTCACTCCCTGGTTGTCAGGGGCTAAAGGCAGGGGTATCCCCGAGAGGAGCTGTGATCAGAGAGCAGCGAGAAGTCAGAGCAACTGAACAACATTTCCCAGAGAATGTAGCACGGACCAGTGGCCCTTCCAGGGTTCCAGGGTGAAATCAGTTTGGGAAGCATGGCATGCCATACTTTCTGTGAGATCTCCAATTAGCTTTTATAGTCAAAGGGAAAAAATTCATTTTGTTTAATTTGGAGCTTCCCAAACTCCACCGTGGAACATCTGCCACCAATCCATAGCACTCACGGAGGGCAGAGCACACTTGGGGAACAAGGCTCCAAGATTTCAGGAGCAGAAATGGAATTTTCCTGCTATTTCTTAGTTGTGCTATCCCTGCCAATACTTCAAATGCTTTCATTTAGGTATTTCGCTACGAAGCCATTCCTTGGGCCACACCATCCATCCATTCCCAAAGCATTCTTTCATGCATGTATTCCATATTTACAGAGCATTCTCGGCTTCCCACGTGTCTCCGAGGCAAAGAGAACACCCTCCGAATTCAGCTCCTGGCTGCAAGGAACTCATTGTCTAAAAGGGAAGACAGACACCTGAACAGATAATTATATGCAAAGTGACAAGACCCATAGGATAAATGTGCACCTTGTGGGGTGCGATAGGGCACGGGGCGGATGTCAGGAAGGCGTTGTTTGAACGAGTTGCTGCCCAAAGAAACAGTCAGAGGAGGCAGGAATACTGCAGAGACAGCATGTGCAAGGGCCCAGGAGGAAGACAAAGGGATTTCTGGAATTACAAGTAATAAAATTAAGATGAGGGAAAAGGAGTACAAAAGTAAGGAGGGGCCAGACCATGAAGAATTTACTGAGCATGTGTGCCAGGGAGCGTGGGAATCCTTCAGAGGAAGTAAAGAGCTGCATGTTTATGAGTGTGTGTGCTCGTGTGTGTGTGTGGGGGGGGGAGGGGAACAACATCATTAGATCTGTGATTAAGAACGATAGTTCTGAAACCCCATGGAGAAGGGCTTGGGGAGACAACTAGAGCATTGGACAATGGCTAATAGGCAGGGTGTGCTTGGATGGTTAAAGACAGCTGCAAATTCACTGTCCATCCTCTCACTGAGAGGTGGGGTGCATTTACATTCCTGAATCAGGACTGTCCTTAGTGATTTGTTGGCCAATAGAACATGGAAAAAGGGACAGCATGTGAATTCTAAGCCTAGGTCATATGAGCCCTTGGTGTTTCCACTCAGTCTGCTTGGAATACTCACTCTGGAGGGAGACAAGCAGTCCAACTCCCCAAGGACGGCCATGCTGTAAGGAAGCCAAGCTAGCCACGTGGGGAGCTGTGTATTGAGAGCACGATGGCCGGCCTCCCCAGCTGCTCTAGTCACCCCAGCCCAGTCATCAGACATGGGAGGACAGATGCCATCTTGGATAATCCAGCCCAAGTAAATACAATGTGAAGAACCAAAGGAGCCCAGCCAGTAGGCAGGACCAAGGCCAAGCACCACAGCCCCAGTCGAGCTGCTCAGCTATCTCCAGTTGCTCAAGTCCTCTGGGCTGAGGTCAAGCCACCGTGGAGCAGAAACCAGCTGTCCTGCATGCCTCCCTGCCCCAATTTCTAACCCACAAAATTGTGCATGTAATTAAATGGCTATTGTCTTATGCCATTAAGTTTTGGGGTGGTTTGTTACACAGCAAGAGCTAAATAGAGCACTGGACAAGCTCAAAGCATAAGATCTAGTAAAAAATATATATATACTTATATATATATTTTTTTATATATCTATATATATTTATATATATATATCCTGAAACAAATAGGAAGAAGTGCACACATGTGCACAAACACGTGCACACGTATGTACTCACACTTCTCAGACACAGCTCCTATGTCATAGTTCCTTCCCACTCTGACCTCCACTCTGGCATGAGTCTCTCTGAGGTCATAATTCTGAAGGTGTAGGGATGGTGGCCAATTGGACAAGGAACACAATGTAAATATGGAGAGTGTTATTAGTAGGTGGGTCTCGTTAATAAGAATTTCGTGCAATTCCAGGAGCCCAGCAAGAACAGCATGTCAGTCGGGGCAGTGAGATCATCTCTGCGGCACTTTCTAATGTTCCTGGGTCAAATCCAAGACCTCAGTGCAAAGCCAGCAAAAACCTCCCTTCAAGGAAGGTATCTGGGGGAATTTCAAGCCATTCATCTCCTCCCAAGGCTAAAGTCAGCCTAGCATAGCCAAAGGCAAAGCTCAGCTTCACCCTGGCTTTCTGTACTGGATATGCAGGGGCTGAGAGAGGCCTTGGGACCGGGGAGGGGGGGCAGGGGGTGCCCTCTGCGGGAGGGAGAAGCATAGTCCCAGAGAGCATCCTCCCTACCAGGCCAAACCCAGAGAGGCCCTGGCCCTGCTCTGTGATCAAGAGAGCTGAATTCAGGTTCTGGTTCTGAACCTAAGGGTCTCTGTAACATGACAGCTGTTTATCTCTTTCGGGGATATTGTGGGAACACAGCAAAGAGGCAAGGTTGCAAACCCTCTGTCCGGGACAAGGAGCCTTGAGATTAGCTTCCTTGAGGCTTGTTCAGGGTGGAATGCATCTTCCCAAAACTCATGTTAAAGTCCCAACTCCCAGTACCTAGAAAGATGGCCTTTTTTGGAAACAGGGTCATTGTAGAGGTGATTTATTACACTAAGATCAGGTTATACTGGAGCACAGTGGGCCCCTAAGCCAATGTGACTGGTATCCTTATAGAAAAGCAGAAGTATGGGGGCGCCTGGGTGGCTCAGTCAGTTAAGCATCTGACTCCTGATCTCAGCTCAGGTCTTGATCTCAGGATCACGAGTTCAAGCCCTACACTGGGCTCCACACTGGGTGTGGAGCCTACTTACTGAAGAAGGAGGAGGAGGAAGAGGAGGAGAAGGAGGAAAAGGGGGAAGAGAAGAAAGAAAGCAGAAATATGCACACACAGAGAATGCTACATAAAGAGTGGAGCTAATCTACCACAAGCCAGGGATCTACTGGAAGCTGGAACAGAAGCCCCGAACACATCCTTCTCTAGAGCCTTCAGAGGAAGCATGACCCTGCAGACACGTTGACCTTAGAGCCCCAGCCTCCAGAAGGGTGACAGTGAGTTTCTGTTGTCGTACACCCCCCGGTGGGTGGTATTTTGTTATGGAAGCCAGAGGAAACTCATACAATGGGCCATTCATTTGACAAACTTGTGTTTCCTGAGTTTCTTCTACACATCAAGCCTCATACACAGAGAGGACCGAGACACACCCCTTCCCTGCACTCAAGGGCCTTCCAAAGAGAAAACCTCATCCCAAGGCCACACACTAAGTTCAAAACCAGGGCAGGTGCAAAAGTGGCTGAGAAGAGGCACCTCCCCCAGCCCAGGGGGTCGGGGCAGGCTCCGCGAGGAAGTGACATAGCAGATTTGGGGAACCCGTCAGGCTGTGAGGGACAGGTTCCCCACTTGAAAAGGCCCACTGTTATGTTTCCCCTGGAGGATTCTGGCACTTTACTCTTCCAACTCAAGATAAAACCTCAAGTGGCAAGATGTGTCCAAGACAAGAATCCTTTTTCTACACAGGGATTCCTGTTAGCAGAGGGAGCCGCTGGAAGCTTGGAGAAGGTCATTGAGGACTCCTAGTGACTTCACGATTCCATATGAACTCCCTGGGGCAGGGAAGATTTGTAGCACATGGACTCTAAGCCCAACAGCGTTCAGATCAGAGCCTGGCACCTGATAGGTTCTCTGAAGGTGTTTCCTGAACTGAAATGAGAGCAGAACGGAACTCCAGGCCAGCCCATTCCTGGGGTCACCGGGGTCCATGGAGCTTAGGAGTGTCTCACATAGACCACTGTGACTACCTGTTCCTTCTTGCCAGCTGTGGACCCATTCATTATGTCCACGCATCCGTGGCCAAATGCAATGGACGAGAGTAGGAGGGAGATGGTGCATCATGCAAAATGGCAGGCAGCTGGACCTGATGCACTGTATTCACTGAGGCACCCATTGAGTACATTTTCCAAAGGTTTTCAACTAATGAGATGAGGAAAAGAGATAATGAAAGAGACAGATGGACTCCAAGAGAGCCTGAGACAGAAATGAAGACTCAGAGAAAGAGAGAGACAGAGAATGAGAGAGAGAGAGAGATGGAGAGGGAATTTGAATGGTCCTTGTCCCTGGTTCTAGTTCCTTCCTGAGGCTGTCTAAGTTTCCGGACAGAGACAGGAGCTAAGGAGTCCCTTTGTCCCTGCCTCCAATCCCATTGGCTCTTCTGAGGAAGAATACTGAGTGTGTCTACCGCCAGGTGCCTCGGTGGGTTATTTCCCGACGACACAATGAAAAACAAGAGAAATCTTGGCAAACTTTAAAGAAAATACAGTTAATTGCCACTGACATTCTCCCTTTAGTTACAGAAGCAAGCCCTGGCTTTAATCACATGCATTATTGTAATCAGCCTGCCAATCACATTTTGAAATATTTCATTTTTGACATAATTACAGTAGAATACCCACAACCCATCAATAACATGGATCAGGCAAGATTGATATTGTGTTTCCAAATGGGACCTGACAAAGCCATCATGGCTTTTGTTCGCAGGAGAAAGGTAGGACGGATAGCATCTCCCTCTCCCGTGACGACTGGGTTTAGCGAGACTGTCTCGCACGTCACTCACGAGAGGCTGGAAAACCCCACTCGTCGGAACTGTAATTGGGAATTTTCAATTATTCAAGCCTCATCTATGTTATTCTTATTGAGTAACAAATTCAAAATGAATGCCCTAACCTGGTGCCTTTGTGCGTAGACATTATTGTGAAATGGAGGCCTATTATGAATTGATCTTTTATGTTAATTTACCTCATTTTCCTTATTAGTTCCTTGCTGTATGTCAGTTTATTCACATACAATACTCTCAAAAGTAAAACCCGCACCAGAGAAATTGTAAAATTGGGACTTCCGACTTTTCCAGGTGGGTTGGCCATGACCCCCACACACATACACACCTCTGTGTGTTCATGTCGAGATAGAGCCTTGCCTTTGGCCCCGGACAGATCTTCAAAGTGTTCAAAGAGTGGCTTTGTTTTTTTCATAGAGTCCTGTTCTTTCTGGAAAACCCCCTTCATCCACCTACTTGAAGAGCTGAAGTTGACAGGGAGCGAAGGAAGCTCAGATCTGAGGAGAATGTCCTTACTCAAAGCTTTCTTTAGAAGCATCCCTATTAAGGACCTAACATTGGGTGTATTTCATCAACAGAAGGGGCCATAAAACAACTCAAAAGCCAGGACAGAGACTCAGACGGGTCAGCCGTGTGACTCCCAGGAGACCATACCTCAAATAGCTTTGCACGGCACTGAACGCCCACCCCAGGAAGCAGCGTCAGCCATCCAGAGCACCTGCAGGCCTCTCTGGTGCTGATACTTTGATCTCAGACTTCTGGCCTCCAGAACTGGGAGGATGTCATTTCTGTGGCTTAAGCTGCCAGCGTGCAGTGCTTTGTTATGGTGGCCCTACCAGAAGGATACACCCAAAAGGCAGGTCACTGAATGGACCAGAATCTTCATTCCCCGCTCCTGGTTAGTAAAGGCCCACCTGCTTTGAAGCTGGAGGATGTTGTCTTGTACCACTTAATGTAGACACCTGAGTGTGTCTTCTGGGGCCTCCCTTCCCAAGCTGTGAGCATTTTAATAGTACCTTGGGGTCTAGGTGTCTTACATGCAATGGCATATATATATGGTGTCTTATGTAATATGACCTCGGAAGAAGAAAGAAGAAAGAGAAGGTGGGAGGTAAGGAAAAGAAGGAGAGGGAAGGAAGGAGAGAAGGAGAAAGGGAAGTGGGGAGGAAGGGAGGAAGGAAGGAGTTAGCTTTGTAGGTCAGAGGTCACACATGGTGTGCTTGGGCTCTCTGCTCAGGGTCTCTCATGGCTGAAGTGAAGGTGTTGGCCTGCTGCCTTCTCCTCTGGAGCTCAGGTCCTCTTCTAAGCTATTTCTGTTGTTGGCAGAATTAAGCTCCTTATGGTTCTTAGTCCAAGACCCATATTTCCTTATTGTCTATGGACTGGGAGGTCACATCAGCTCATTGCGGCTGCTCTCAGGTCCTTGCCAGGGGTCCCCTCCATTCTCAAATCAGCTACAGCAAATCAAGTCCTTCTTGTGCCTCAGATCTGTCTTCTGCCACTGGCCTGAGAAAACTCTGTTTTTAAAGAGCTCATGTGATTAGGTTAGTTCCACCCTGATAACCTCCCTCTGTCATGGAAGGGGACACAATTGTAGGAATGATAGCTCACCATATTGGCGGGTTTCAATCACATGCCAGAAGGCGCATATAGGAAAAGGGTCATTAGCAGTCATTCTTGGACGCCTGTCTACCTCGTAGGAGACTATCCACATGTGTATAAATGCCCAGGAAAGGCTCTGCGGGGATACACATCAAATCAACAGCAGTTCTTGTCTTGTGTGGAAGGAGAATATCCATTCTAGCTGATGCAAGGGCTACATGTTGAAACATACGTGCTGTGGTTAAAGGGTGAAAGTTAAGAGATATGAATGAGACCCAGAGCTTCCAAATGCTAGGAAAAGAAAAAGGAATGGAACAAAGAAAACCCAATCTTCTCAGTAAAAGTCTGGAAAGTGCAGAAAGGAGCATGGTAACTCAAAAACATAAAATCATGTCTGTGGAAAAAGAAATGTAAATACATTAAATTCTTACATTAAAAGTCAGAAGCTCAGAATGAGTTGTTTCGATGCAAATACCTATCACATTCAAGAGGTACAATTTAAAAATGGCATGCAAAGACTGAAATAAAGACAAAAGACCAGCAGCGAGTCAAAAATGAAGGCCATTGTGGTAATAATGTTAATAGAAGACTACATCGAATACAAGCCAAATCAATATTTCATATTAATAAAAAGTATAATTTACAAGAAAATGTTAATAGTTACGACTTTTTTTTTGCACCTGACAACATTATTTTAAAAGACGGATGCAGAGCAGGAAATTTACTCCTATAAACTCATACTGTAAGTCTTTAACATACTTTTCTTAAAAATGAAGGGATCAAATGAAGAAAGAAATGTGTAGAAGATTCAAATAACACAATTAACAAGCTTCATATAATAGAAGCATAGAAATTTGAACCAGCAGGCAGAGAACCCATTCTCTTTTCAAGGAATTCTCATAAAATGTGATCATATAGTAAGCCATATAAAAAGTCTTTAAAAAAAAAAAGTGAACACAAACACATTTCTGACCACGAATCAATGCTGTTAGAAATTAACAGCAACTGTGAAGATAGCTAAATAGAGTCAAACTGCCACAAAATGTTAAAATGTCATTTTCAGTAATTCCTGAATAAAAGAGAAAAGCAAACCAAAATTAAAAACTGTTAAGAAATGAGCAATAATGAGAGCACAACATATAAAAACCCATGGATTGCAGCCAAATTAATACTCAGAGGAAAACCTATAGTCCTAAATCTTCTATCTGAAAATCCTTCTATCAGGAAGATTGAAAATAAATGAGCTAAACATTTAACTCAGGAGACTGAAGAGCTGGGAGAAACAAGAAAATAAACCAAAAAATGGTTGAAGGAAGAAATTAATAAACACAAAAGCAGAAATTAGTTAAATAGAAAACCAGAAAATAGACAGTCAGTAAAAACAAACACTTGCACTTTGAGAGGCAGATGGAATAGAAATACTTTCGGCAAATATGTTTCATCAGAGATTCACTGAAGATTCTGGAACATAGACAATGAACCAGGTATTGTTCTAGGCACTGGAAAAGAAATTGAGCAGAGCAGAGAGC
Organism: Meles meles; assembly: GCF_922984935.1. NCBI lineage: Eukaryota > Metazoa > Chordata > Mammalia > Carnivora > Mustelidae > Meles > Meles meles. The sequence goes on along the minus strand of NC_060071.1, from coordinate 143,594,240 downwards.
CCCTACCTTTGTAGAGATGATGCTCTAGTGGAAGTGGGGAGACAGTAAATTAACAAGCAAGTCAATCTAAAATGTCTGATGAGGATGAATGTTCTAGAGAGGAAAAAGGCATGGAAGAAAGATACAGAATCTTAGACTGGGTTGGTTCACAATTACAAAGAGGATGGTCGGGCCTCACTGAGAAGGCACATTTGGGAAAAGACCAAGGGGAAGGAGGGAACAAAGCCTTGAAGATATCTGGGGAAAAGTATTCCTGGCAGAGGGAAAACCAAGTGCAAATACGCTCAAGGAGGCATATAACTGGTATGTTTGCAAAGGAGGCAAGAAAGATACTGATGGGGAGCGGTGGGGCAAGAAAAAATATACAACAAAGAGACAAAGAGGAGGTTTATTTTGTTTTTTGTTTGTTTGTTTGTTTGTTTTTAAACAGAAGCTTTTGAAAATGTAGCTTATACTAATTAGATGTGGGTCAGTGGTTGTAGCAAAAAACAAAGTAAGAGACTGTATCACTAAGGTCTCACCTTGGGCTCCTTCTATTGATCCACATCTCAGCTCCTTGTCAACTCTCGGTGCTCCTTCTAAGCAGCACATCGGGGAAAGAAGGGAAACACTCCCACATTTAAAGGCAAGTGCCAGGAACTGCACACAAACCTCACTTCCTTTACAACCTGGATTCTGAAATCTCCCCCAACCTGAACTTTGGGACTTGGTCACATCCAGCCACTAAGAGAAGCTAGGAAAAGTTGTCTCATTCCAGGCATTTATACCCAGCTAAAAATTGAAAGATGAGAGAACAGATACTGTGGACAACCAGCAGTGTGGGCCACAGGAGCCAAAGATCTTTCTCTTGAAAACAGACAAACAAACAAACAACCACAACAAAACCTAAAACACCATGCTGGATGATTTTATGAACAAATTATCCCAAACCTTTAAGAAATAGAGCGTTTCAGGATACATCCTCCACAGTCCTCTGTTACTGAGTGTGGGAAAGGACAGAAAAAGTTTCCAAGTTCGACATTTCAGGATGGGGTGGTCCCAATACTAAAACCAAGAATGATTTATTAAAACTATAGGTCAATATCTCTTATGAATACAGAAGCAAATCCTAAATAAAACATGATCAGTGGTCTCTTAAGAGAGTAATGCAACTTAATACAGTAGAGTTGGATGCTAGAAATGCAAATATGGTTCAACATGAGGAAGTCCACCTCACTTACGGATTAAAGTAGAAAATCATACGGTCGCTTCAAAAGTTACTGAAAAATCATCAGGTGAAACCAAGCATCTAATCCTACATTTAAAAAATAAAACAAGCTGCTTGTCAACTAGAAATAGAAGGAGATTTATGTGAGAAGATAAAGGGTATTGTGGCAGACATTGTTCTAGTCCCCCATCAAACATCCTCCCTTTCACCTGTTGTGCCGAATCCCCAGTGTTAGAGGGCAATATGGCTACAGAGCCAGAGACTACATTTCCCAGCATTCCTTGCAGTTGGGTGTGATCAGGTGATTCACTTCAAGCCAATAGGATGTGAGTAGAAATGATACCTGCAACTGCTAGGTTATGGCTCCAAAGAGGGAACTGTCTGTTTTCCTTTGAATTTCCCTTTCCCCTTCCAGCTGGCCGGGAAATGTCACTTCTTGGAGAGTGTGGAAGCTTCCTAGGGAGACTGGAGGAACTAGCCCTGGGCTGCTTAATCTGGACCATCACCGTGAACTCTTACGTAGGAGAGAAATTAGCTTCTATCTTACTTAAGCCACAGTAGTCTACACTTGCTTCATTGTGCCCCTTAGCCAAGGCCCTAACCAGCATGGGAAGGCAGTAGTTACTGTCAGTCACCACAAACATACTTTTCAGTTGTGAATCATAGAAGCATTCCCATTAAAATCAGGAACAAGAAAAGAATACCTGCTCTCTGTATTATTCAACATTTTGCTGGATGTCCTAGCCATGTCCTAGCAATTAGGTGAGAAAAAAAATAACAATTAGAAAGGAAAATTAAAATTTCCATTATGTGTGGGCAACATTATCTGCTTTCCTACTAAGAACTACTAGAAATGGTAAGAGATTTCAATAAGTGCTAAAATATAAGAGATTTTGAGACTCAGTTCCTTGCTTACAAAATGGGAATAATAGTTCCTCATGGGATTCTCATGAAGATTAAATGAGAAAATGACTGGAAAATGCCTAGCCCCATGCCTGACATATAGTAGGCGTTCAGTAAATTCTATCCTTTCCCTGCTTTCTTTTTCAGCTATAATCGGGAATCCCACACATCTATCTAATACAAGAGGAAAAAGAGATGTCTAAGTTTCTGAATGGTAAGTAAGTCTCTACTGCGTTTCTGTGCTGAGGCAAAACCCTACAGGAATATAATGGAATCAGGGGCTCTCTGGGTGGAATAAATCTAACAAATTAGTTTGTCTGACAACCCATCTAGGGTTAATCAGGCTCTCTACAACCTGGGCTGGAATGCTTCCAGTGCCAAAGGAAATATTATCCTCTAGGAGGATCTGTTCCTTCAATCCATCCACCAACCCATGCATTCATTCATCCACCCACCCATTCATCCATCTACCCATCTAATACCCACCCATCCATTCATCCATCTACCACCACCCACCCATCCATCCACCTCTCCCATCTACCCATCCACAGCACCATTCCTCAGACACTTATTGAGCATGTATTATGCACCACAGTGGTAGACACTGGTGCTTTCAAATTGAATCCATCTTGGTCAAGATACTTCTGTGTGTAAACATATAACAATAACACACTGTGACACGTGCTATAATAGAATCCCCTTGAAATTGCTATAGGAGAATGGAAGTAATAACCACTGGGAGGGTAAGAGAAAGTTCCCAGCAGGGATGATGTATTATTACCCAGGAGCTGAAGAATATCTAAGAGATATTCTCCAAGCAGAGAAGAGAGGAAGGACAATCCAGACAGAGGGAACAGGAAACGGAATATGGAAATGTACATATACAATACATTCAGAAAAAAGCAAGTAGTAGGGCAGGGGTGGGGGTGCATAGGGCAGGAGAAGTGTCAGACAGGGGGTCTGAAAAGGTGACAAGAGGCAAAACTCTGAAACACTTTGCAATCTCTGCTTCAGTTAAAATTTTGGTGAGTAGAACCATCATTCCCTAGAAATCTCCCTAAGAAAATATGCAAAGAATCCCCATGACATTCTCACACTAATCTGTGCTGCTAGCTTGGGCTTAGATGCAGCTTTGCAGAATATATTTTTTAAAGTTTCATTATGCCACTGTACATCAAAATAGGCCAATATAAATTATAATATGGTCATGCCAATAGGACTTGCAAACACAATATTTTAAGTTTATATTGCTTTCCGAGACCCATAAAAATTATTCCGAATGGCTGTTTGCTTTTTGAAGGCAAATGAAAAGGTATTTGCAATTTGATTATTAACAAATCAAATCACTGATATGATATTGGATTCGGTACATCTCAAACTGACTGAGAGCGAAAAATCCTCAGTGGTCAATTATGTAGCATGGCTGGTTTATAGTTTCCTGTGTGTCATTAAGAATAAACACCGCAGCCAACTCCAATTTTATTTTGATTTATTTTAACTATTTCTCTGCTCTAAGAATTTCTCTCTAGGCCTCGACCAGGCACTGAAGTTTTTCTCTGACTGAGGCTAGTATAGGTACGACTAGGGGCACAGCTGATTATGTTAAAAAAAAGCAAAGGGTGAAAGGCTAGGGGGACAGACAGATGCGTGAACACATCAACACATGCGTGAACGCATGATAGCATTTTAGTGCACACCAGATTTTAAGAACTGAATTGCTTTCATAGTAGAAAGAGTGTTGGTTTTCTTAGTTCTAGAACTGAGTTCTTTTTATTATTTTTATATTGCCTTGTGTTTTCGCCCTGTGCCCTTGACAAATGGAAAAGTCTCTCTTCTTTAGATATGTTCCTGGACTTTTGATATTGATGGCTAGAGAGAAGATAGTACATATGCTCGCAAGTAAGATGGATCATTCTAGATTGGGGCCTCCTGTGCTGGGTCTCTGATCTCAGGTTTAGGGGAAACCTGAACTCCTCCTTCCAGCAGTTGGACCTCTCCTTACCCCTACTTCAAGCTGGGACCCCAATTTCAGAAAATCCTTAGATGACACAGACTCAGCTTGTGCAAAGAAATGCATGACGCAGGAAACATGGGGCAAAGGACTCCTGAGAGGCAGAGTGTCTGGAGACACAAATGTCTGCCTTCTGATCTAGAAACAGGATTTGGGTTTGGGGCAGCCACATCTTGCCCTGCTTTATTCAGCTCTTAAGGCATCCCTAGGTTGCCATTGGTGCTGATGGTCACCTCTTCCAGATAGATTCTGTGGACAGCTTTCACAGGCCGACCAGCACGTGGTGCCCAACCCCAAGCCTCACCATAACTTGGGTAGAATAGGAATTATTCCCTGAATTTTTCTAAAATAGAAGGAGACAAAGATGTAGGGAAGTTCTGTATCCTACACAAGATGACAGAAATGAATACCTACTTTGTGCCTATCCAGGGTCCATTTCCTACTCCCCCATGATAATATTCCCCTTAAAGATCCTTTTAGAGAGGGTCATCCCCCATGCTCAAGCATGGTTTTGTCTTTGGCTGATGCCTAGTCCTGCTTCTAGAGGAGGAGAATGCTCCTTCTGCACCCTTAACCTGAAGGGAGATCACATACGAGGCTGATGGGATGTATTTCCAGGAATTTCATGTACCTACTGAGACAGAACAAGTGTGTTCTTGGGATTTCTGGAAGCAGGGGTGATACAACTCTGGAAATTTTGGACAATATCAGTGGAGAGAAGTGGTTTAGAAAGAAGCTATCACGGAAGAGAAAAAGACATGAAAAAGAGAGAAAAACAAGATCCAGCAATATTATTTGAGCCTCTGGATCTAGCCAAACCTGAAACCAGACTTCCATGGACTTTTGCACTACATATGTATTTTGGTCATCTATTGTTGCCAGAAGAAACAATCCCAAAATTTAGTGGTTTATGACAGTAATTCATTATTACTGTCATGATTCTGTGGGTTGATGGGCTCAGTTAGGTGGTTCTGATTTGGAGTCAGTCATGTTGTTGTATTCAAATATCAAGCAAACTTAATATGTAAAATGGCATCTTCACCAACATGTCTGTTGGCTAGGTTAGTAGAGGTGGACCCCCTGCGGGCTGGTCAGACATCTCTCTCCACACAGCCTGTCCACGTGGCTGGTTTGGGGTTCCTCACAGCATGGAAGTATCATCAGAGGTGCACCTCATACAATGTCTGGCTTTCCTTGGGATGAGTGGTTCCAAGAGAAAGCGGAAGCTCCAACACTTCTGTCTCAGGAGCCAGGCAGCGTCATTTCTGCCACTTGTGGCTGCAAGCAAGTTTCTGGATCAACCCAGATTCAACAAGAGGAGCTACACGAGGCATGTGTGCTGACAGGCTTGATTTGCTGAGACCACAGTTTTAGACACTGGTTACCACAATATGCTAGCCAATATATTCCCTTTGGTGCCCTCTGAGTTAAATTTCCACTACCTGCAACCAAAAGCAAGTGTGAGCAGAGCCTGAATTAGAATATGGACCTGCTCTGCCCTCTCCCGTGTTGAAATCCTACCTGCCAAGACCAAATGGAATATGCTTCTCAGTGCGCCCCCTTCTCCAGTTTCTCCTCCCCAGTCATAGGAATTCTGTCCTTCTTGATTCCATTGCACTGTTAGAAATCAGTTGGAAGAACTGGTCAGAGCCCAAGACATTACTGAGGCTCAAAACCCTACTTTAGCAGCTCAGGAAACAGAGGCCCAGAGAGACAAAGAGAAGCGACCAAAGTCACCCCGCAGTTTAGGGGGCTCATTAGGGAAGCATTCTGGCTGGGATGATGGATATGATGCTCACATCTTATTCTCTCTACCGGATCGTACACTCCTTAGAAGCCAGAACTGTGCCTGCCCGATCTCAAGACCCCCATGGCTCCTTGAACAGGTCTTGGACAGGGAAGACCTTCAATGCTTAAACAATCATTGTTTAAAATTTATAGACGTAAACTTTCCATTTGGAATTTCCACAGCCTGCTAGGCTCTAAGCAGCTCTCTCTGGCCCCCGGGGAGCTGCCCCTTTGCCCCATAGGGGAAAAAAGGAGAATGACAAAGGCAGCTCAGGGGCAGAGTGTCCCAGGCCTGGGTTCTACCAGAGGCTCTGCCAATGGCCAGGTGAACCTCCACTTCTTCATCTGTAAAGTGGGATGTAATAACCACAGCCCCTCCCAGTCATGGGGTTGTTGGATGTAATAATGTATGCAAAAAGGCTTTGAAAGCCCAAACAAGCTACACAAAAGCAGGGGGTTGGCATCATTAGCAGACTGGGACATGGAGACTCCAGTCTGCCCAGCAGGGCGGGGAAGGGGAGGTGAGGAGCCCCTGCATCTTCAGAGAGCTGCCACCCTCCCCCTCCCCCGCCCTGGAAACCCTATTCCTCCCCAGGCCCAAAGGATGAGCACTCCCACTGAAGGCTGCGTGTCAGAGCCCAGGGCTAAGGGAGAGACTGAGCACCATCGGATTTTCCCCCTCCCCCCTCAGATTCCCCACCCATTATTAGCCCCGAGTGGGGGGAGAGACATGACTAATTGTGCCCACAGTTGCCTCCTGGCATGGACAATTAGCCACCTGCATCTAATTCTGAGGGACCCAGAGGCTAATTGCATCTGCCAGACCCCATGGGCTGTGTGTGTGTGTGTGTGTGTGTGTGTGTGCGCGCGCGCGAGCTACCAGTGGGCACCAAAGCAGACACTGCTAAAATACGTGGGTGTTACTGCATTTAACATCCACCAAGAGCCTTCTGGTCCCTGAGCACAACGGGACCAGACCACAAAATTGTCCTTCCTAAGGAAGAGGGACAAAGGAGGCTTTCACTGGTAAATTAGGAAAGCACAGTTCTGCACCTGGAGAGCACCCCCGAGTCATTCCGGAGGTGAGGGAGGGGTCCACTTCGGGGCCCCACGGTGATCGGAAGCACCCTGTCCCGCGGTTCTGGACAGGGGCCACCTACAGCCTCGTGCGCACCCACGTCCGCCCTCTGTCGGGGCAGTGCGCATGCTCCGCTCTAGGACCCCTACGGTGGCCTGTGAGCCTCCTTCGGCCCCAGCGGCGCCTCGCCAGGGGGCGAGGCTGTGGGAGCCGCTCACGCAGGCTCACGGTGGAATGAATCAATGCATGAGCGAATGAGCGCCAAGACCACTGCTACCTCCGTTCCGTCCTGTATCGTTAGGACCCCCCGGCACACCTCATGTCACAGCCGCAGTCGCCTCGCAGCGCGCAGGTGCTGCCCTGGGCTCGACTCCCAGATGCAGCCCCGACACCTTCTCGCGGTCCTACTGTGCTGAGTTCCCCGCCTCGGCCTCCAGCCTTGGCTTCCGCTCACGCTTCCGGCAACTGCTCCCTTCGGCGGGGGACTCCCTCCCGGCGGACCCGACCCCCAAACGCTTCTGGCCCCTCTGGTCTTTCTGCCTTGTACCTCCTTGGGGAGGGGTGCCTGCCGTGGCCGGTCCCTAGAGACTTGGTCTTACCGGGGGCGCTCACCTGGTCCAAACAGGGCGGGAGTAAGGGGTCTGAAGGCCACCTCCTCCGAGCCACACCAGCCGCTCCCACACCAGGCCTCCGTCTGGCCCCCTTCTTTAATCCCACGGATTTCGACTCACGGGCTCCCCTCGTCTGTAGGGCACTGTGCCCTAGGAATACTCAGAAGTTACAAACTCCCAAATGTCAGTGGCTTCCCGGAATACGTTTTATTTGTACCCACAGTGCAGCCCAACACGGGCTCGTGGGGAACCCGGCTGGTGCAGAGCCTCCCAGGCCTCTTCTGTCTGATCTCCGAGCCCCCGCTAGATCTGCTGCTGGCAGGCAGGCGAGGGAAAGGAGAGAGTGTGCAGGATTGCGTGGCCGATTTCCACCGCCAGGTCTGGAAGGGGCGTACATGGCTCCCCCCTGTTTCATTGACCAGAATTGACACGGTCACCTAACCGCAAGGGAGCCTGGGACCTGTAGTTCACTTAGTGTGCGGGGCGGGGGTGGGGGGGCGGACAAGATTCCGCGGGTGGACAACCCGCCAGTCTCTGCCACTTCCATCTGGGACCTTGTACATAAAGCAATGAGAACGTACAGTTAGGCATTCATGTCCCCTGCGTGCTCCTGATAAAGGCCAAACACCATAACCTGACACCCAAAGCCCTGCCTGGTCACCTGCCCTTTCCAGTCCTTCCCTCCACACCCTCTGCTCCAGCCACTGCAAGCGAGTTAGGACCCCCCCCACACACACACCTGCACCAGCGGCCCCTGGGCTCTTCCACACTTCTGTGGTCTGCTTATTCCTCCGCTGCTATGGCCTCTCTCTCCTGCCCCCAAACTCCATTCCGTCTTCAAGACCCCCCTCAAGGGCTTCTTCCTGGAGAGCTCTCCCCAGCCCCGCCCCCACTCCCAGGGGAGTCCACAGTATCCCCGCCATCATCCTGCTTCACACCCACCCCCGCACATGCTGTGCTCTCCCCGGCCCACCTGGCAGTCCACCTGTGTTGGATTGAATTGTGCTCCCAAGAAAAGATACATTGGAGTCCTCACCTCCAGTCTCCGGTACTTGTGACCGTGACCATATCTGGGCATAGGGTCTCTGCAGATGCGATTACACTGAGGATCCCAAGAGGAGATCCTCTCGGATCCAAGACTGGTGTCCTTATAAGAGAATGGAGAGGAAAATTTGACACAGGGATACAAGAAGACACAGGGAGAAGGCCATATGAAGATGGAGGCAGAGATGGGAGAGATGCAGCCATGAGCCAAGCCACCCCAAGGATTTCTGGCCACCCCCAGAAGTAGGAAGAGAGGCATGGAATGGATTCTCACTCAGAGCCTTTAAAGGAACCAACCCTGCTGGCATCCTTGATTTTAAACCCCTGGCTTCCAGAACTGCAAGAAGATGAGTTTCTGGTGTTTTAGCCACCAAATGTGCAGTAATTGGTACAGCAGCCCTGGGGATCCAATGTGGGTACCGCGCAGTGTGGCCGCTAAGAGCAAGCCACGGCTCTTTCATTGGGAGCCACAACTCGGGTGCCAGGCGGGTGATCTGATGAAGACCGAGCAGAGGGCCTGGGCTGTGTGGAGCATGAGAACACAGGCTTCCCTAAAAACACTCAAATTTATTCCTTTTTTTTAAAGATTTTATTTATGTATGTATGTATTTGGGAGTGGGTGAGAGAGAAAACATGAGCAGTGGGGAGGGGAAGAGGGAGAGGGAGAAGCAGACTCCCTGCTAAGCAGGGAGCCCGATGAGGGGCTGGATCCCCAGACCCTGAGATCATGACCTGAACCAAAGGTAGACGCTTAGCCGACTGAGCCCCCCAGGTGCCCCTCAAATTTATTCTTAAAGAAAAAAATGAAAATATTTCAGTAAAACAAAGAACATCTGTGCTGGGGATTTGGCTCACAGTGACGGTGGTCCTGGGACCATCCCCGTTTATCCCTATCCTAGTGGAATCACTAATAGCTCCCCTTCACTCTCAGAAGGACTGGTGAACCACGTGGTCACCCTTCCCATGGACCATGAGTCCTCTACCCCTTTCATCCCAGCCATTCAGAACAGACCTGCCCGACCCCACCCCTAATCGTGGCCCCACACTGAGAGATTTGATTATAGTTGCACAGAATGCACTCCCCGCCTCACCCCCACCACCAAGGAAGGAGTATTTTCCTCTGTCCAACACGTGTAGGGCTTGGCCATTATGACTCGCCCTGGCCGGATTCACAGGCACGGAGTACTCTTCTCTGCTGCGGCATTGGGCCACAGCCATGTGACGTGCTGTGGCTGATGGGATGTCAGCCAGTGGGACTGAGCTGAGGGTTGGAAATACTTGCACAACCTACACCATCATGTGACTGCTTCTCTCGGCCTGGGCCCTGAACTGAACGGCCTTGAAGTTGAGCCCAATTGTCAGGGAGAAACCAAGCCCAGCCTAGATCAGCAGAAGCCCCATCGAATCCCATGAGTGAGAAGCAAATGCATAATCTTGTATGTCTTCGGGGACTTTGTGACTATTTGTTACACAGCAAAAGCTGACGTATATACTCTCAAGGCACCATCGGATCCCAGGATGTTGGTGCTCACTCTCGGCACCATGGGTTATAATTCCAACCGCCTCACCCCAACCCCAGTCAGCACCTCGAAGCTTCTCACAGAGCTAGAGCTTCTGTTGCCCTCCCCTGCCTGCCTTTGTGGAGGCCTCTCGATGTCAGGCTCCAGCTCCAAGGAGATGCGGAAAATGACAGCACTCCCCTTGTTGTTCTGTAATCAACCAGTTCCATGTCTGCAAACCTTCTAGACCAGCTCTGTCCAGTAGAAAGAGAACGTGAGCCAACCGATGGCTGCATTCAAAAAGTAAAAAGAAGCAGCTGAAATTAATTCTAATAGTAAATTTTATTTAACCCGATATGCCTAAAATATTACTATTTCAAGATGTAACTGATATTATTTAAACTGTACTTATATATATTTAATGTAGGACAAATATGACATGAACTACGTATTATTTTAAAGATAGTTTGCATTCCTGGGGCTCCTGGCTCAGTGGGTTAAGCCTCTGCCTTCAGCTCAGGTCATGGTCTCAGGGTCCTGGGATGGAGCCCCACATCGGGCTCTCTGCTCAGCAGGGAGCCTGCTTCCCCCAACCCCTGCTCCTGCGTCTCTACCTACTTGTGATCTCTATCAAATAAATAAATAAAATCTTTAAAAAATATATTTTGCATTCCTTTTCCCATGAAGGCTTCGAAGTTTGATGTGTATCTAGCATTTCAAGTGCTCAGTAGCCCTGTGTGGCTTATGGCTACCATTGGACAGTACAGATCTAGAACGTGGATGATAGAAAACAATGCATAGCATGGCATCTGGCACCTCCCAGGGACTCGATAAATAATTATTAAATAAATGAATGAACCAGTGATAAACACACAGGCATTGTTTTAAAGGTGGCGAAAATTTGATCTATCTAATCCACGGTAAGAACACCCATGGCTTACACAGATCAAATTTTCATGATAAAGAGAGGTGAGGCTTCGAAGGTCCAAGTTGTCTAGTCGTGTACCTGAGCAATCCTGCTCAAAGACTACGATACTCAACACAGATGTAACCTCGGGCAGTATTTCCCAAACTTGTCTGACCATGAAGATGACTCAAATCGTAGTGTTTCGTCAGGGCGCCAATGGAAGTTCCCGCGGGTACCGTTTAAATGAAAAGTCGACAGCACCAAAATGGTCTCGCAGTTGAATTAATTGCGGTAAGAAATGATCAAAATGTGATCCATATGCTTAAATAAAGTAAACATTGAATAACTGCACCCATAAATGTTAAAATTATGAGATAAAATGCCTAACAAAGACCAGCAATTGTCAAATAGAAAACACACGGCTTGGCAGCGGAGAGGCGAATACACAACGTGCTCCCGAAACGCACGCTTCCCGCGGCCATCTGCCTCGGGACTTCCAGGGGTTGCCAGGTGACGCAGGCCCCTTCCCAAAGGTAGATGATCGCTCAGCACGAACGGCTATCCCAAGTCGGAGGATCACTGAGGGGCAGGCACTGTTCTAGTTCTCGGGTGCAGCTCCCACCCCAGTGCCATTTTAGAGATGAAAGAGCTGAGTCACCAACAGGTCGAGGAACTTCCCAGGTCAGGCTGTGCCTGAGGATCCCGGGTCCAGAGCCTGCACTCGGAGCCGTCGTGCCATCCAGCCTCTCTTGTTTAACCATTAGAACAGCTGTCGATAAGCTTAGCCTTTTTCTAAAATTTTACTTTAAAATAAGTGGAAGATGAAAAGTATCACCGGCTGTGGTCACGTCCCTGCTTTGGAACCTCCGTATGCCACGGAACAGAGTTTGGGAAATGGTGTTCGCAAACTCTGTTGAATGCTGCCAGAAGGTATATTAAACCGCGTGCTGACTGCCTTCATCACTGGGCTTTCTCTCCACCTCCGTTTCCAAATGGCAGCTTACAATACAAGTAGAATACAGTTTAATGGAGCGGGGGCTACAAGATTCCAGATGACACTAAAGAAATTAAGCCCAAAACTGCCCTCTCAGCTCCCGACACCTGGAGTCTAGAGGGAATGATGGCAGGCCATGGGGTCCTTCTTGTCTAGAGGTAGGATCCAGCCTGCATGTCAGGAGGACCATTTTTCTTGGCCCAGTGCCCTAGGATGCATTTGTCATAGGGACATTTGCCTAAGTGGCATTGAGCACTGTAATGAATGATGTCCCCAATAGTCATTTCAAAAAAAAAGGAACGATGTTCCTTGGGTGGCTCTTCTTACACCATCGCGTAATCTTTGCTGAGGGCAGAATGTTAAAGTGTTGGTCCACAGACGCAGTTCTAAAGGGGAATTTAACTCACTCAAGCGCCCTGATTCTAGACAAAGGAATTGTAGTTAAGCCTCTCTCAGATCTGTCCCCTCCTCCTTATCCAGGCTGCCATGGCCCCAGGGCAGGTCCCCGTCTCTCCCTAGCCTATCACAGAAGTCTCCTCAAGGTCTCCCAGCTTCTAACCCCACCACCGCCAGCCCCTCCTTCCAACTGCCACCACGGTGACTGTCCTAACCCTCAGATCTGAGCACATCTCCCCGTGCTCAAAACATGGCCACTGTCCCCCTTAGGGTGCAGAGCCCTGACTGTTCAGTTTATCTCTAAACCCCCAGCATGTGGCACAAGACAGGTGCTCCGGAAGCATTCACTGCTGCATAAAGGGATCATTCAAAAATAAGAAATCAAAACAAAGCACAAAGTCTCAAATCACTCCTGCCAACTTGCTGGTCCCCAAACTGGATGTCCACTGGCCTTTCTCCGTGACTCCCCTCTTACGGACCAAGCCCTATCTTGAAAATTGTCCTCATATGCCACCTTCTCTATGACTTTCTCCTCCTCGCCCCCAGGGGAGATGGTCCCCTCCTTCTCAAGTTCTGGACCAGCACAGGCTGCTGCTGATCGTGGGCGGCGGGTGAAGAGACGTGGATCCCAGTGTCAGAAACCCTGCTTTGAGGGCCCCGGGGAAGTCATCTGAGGAAGCAGTTCAGGGGAAGAAGCCAGAGCCTCAGTTTCCAGCCCAGCACTGCAGATAACCACATCACAAGGCAGGAACGAGGAGCAGACGAGCTGGTTCTCTAAGCCACAATGACCATCTTAATGCCTGCCCATCCAGCCAGTCTCCCTCCCACCTGCAAGCTGCTCGAGAATGCGGTTTTCTGAGTCACCGCTGCATCCAGCAGGTGCCTTCCAGGGACCTCGCTTCGCAGGGCTGAAGACACCCGGCAGATTTTAAACACGAGGGATACGACACGTGCGCTCCGGGGCTTGAACCCACATTCCCTGGGCAGTGTCCAAAAATATCCGGACTGACTGCGAACACTTCCAGTTTCTTTGATTTCGTGTTTCTAAGTATAGAAATAAGCTTTGGGTTTGAAATAGGAATCGGGGAGCCAAGGACCAGTGATGGAAGTCTCGGGGTAGCCAGGCACTTCAGCAAAGTGAGAGCAAGAGGGCAGGCAGGGCACAGAACATGGAGGGGGAAATCTGCCTGGCAAACCTCTGAGTGAATCCCGAGCTCGGAGAGTGAGGTCTGAGCTTGGGCTCAACTGGAAACAGGCACAGCCTGGGCAGGGAAGATGATTAGCAATAAATGGAGAACACCTCAGGGGACCCTCCTACAGACAGTCTGTCACCCAGTGTTTTTACCATTCCATTTCAAAGTTTAATTAGATAATCACTTTCCAATGCTTACATGCAATTAACCCCTTTGGAGCAGCCCTGGGAAGCAGTCAACTTTCACAGGCCGCAGAAGCTGAAATGCCCATGATGGTCTTTAGCATTGCAGATTTGAGAAAAACACGTTTCAAAGAGAAAAATAACTGACAAATATTTGTGGGTTTTAGAAAAAAGAGAACTTCTTCCCTAAATGTCAGAAGAAAACCATTTCTCATCCAAGAGTTCAGCCTTCACCATCCACGCCCCCCTCCTCATGAAGTCCACGAACAGAAAGAATGCTCTTTGGTTGAAGCCAAGTTTACCTTCCCTGGTGAGGGAGAGAAAACCACGTGCAACCTTTCCCGGGAGAGCACTGTCTGCTGAGCTGCAAATGCGTGCGTGCGTCCTGAGTCCTTGTCTTCCCTGGCGGGTTGCTGCCCTGGGCCCCTTTCATTTAAATCAGGGGAAGAATACAGACCCCTTTGGTCCTCTTTGCCCATAAACCTAAGGAGGCAAAGGACCACAGAGACTTCAAAGTGTTCTAGGACATTCGAAAGCAAGTTATCTATTTGCATGGTTTTTCAAAGCGCTCCTTCCATGCTGCTGACCCTGTTACAGTGTGGTTGGCAGGAAAGAGATCGTTCACTGTGCCCAAGGAACACACAAAGACCCTGACTCAGAGAGGACGGAGTCGACATCGCAGAGCTGGGAAGAGCCAGAGCAAGACTCCAGCTGGGGCTCCAGAGTCCTTCCATGAAGCTTTTTTATGACTCCAACAAGTCCTTATCAACTCCTTCCTGGGCACTAGGCCCTGGAGCTTCAGCATCTGGCAGGACGCGGCCACTACCTACCTTCAAGGAACTCTGAATCTGATGGAGGAGACAGACAAAAAGATGCCGTGGGACAGTCCACTGAGAGATGCAAGCCTTGCAAGTCCCTGGCTCCCAGACAATGGGCTCCATGTGCCCCGGGGAAGTTGGCGGGAGGTTACTCGACACAGCCAGAGCAGTGATGTGTCCAGCGAGCAAAATTCAAGGAGGTCCTGGCTCTTTGGAGCATGCAAGCCGTTACCCTGTCACCTGCTGGTAAATACCAAACAACTGGCCCCATGGAGAGAACAGACCTCGTGTGCAGCATTTGCCCATGTCTGTGGTACAAAGACTCCCACGACAACTGATTTCAAGCTACAATAAGAAGTCCCAGCTCTCGAGTGCTGGGACAGGACTGTGTGGCCAGGACAAGCCGGCTCCAGCACACCACGGAGGCGGCATCCAGCTGAGCCTCAGAGAGCTCATACCATGTGGTTATAAAAAGACAGATTTGAGTTCGAGTGAGACCAGAGGCAGAACTGAGGACAGGTTTTTATAGAGCGGCACTGTCCAATACTGCAGTCACTAGCCATATGTGGCTATTTGATTTAAATTTAAATTAATTAAAATTAAATTAAACTAAAAATTCAGTCGCTCCGTGGCATTAGACACGGCATAAGTGCTCCATAGTCCCACGTGGCTCGCGGCTACCATAGCGGACGGCTCAGACTACGGAATGTTTCCAGCATCACAGAATTTCCTATTGGACAAGGCTTGTCGGGTAGAAGGGAGGGTGAGCATGAATTCCCAGCAAGGGAAGCGAAATTTCAAAACAGGAGGGGCTAGGTCATCTAAAATAAACTTCCTGGACTCCCTGATTTTACCAAGGACCAGCCTGCAAGGAAGAATGGACTGAGAGAAAGAAAGCAAAGTCAAGGTGCTGGGTGAGTCTACTGCCCGTCGCTGAGGAATTTACAGCCCTGGTACAGAGCAGGTGCTCAATGCACACACCAAGCACTTGGAGCCATCTCCAGAACAGTGTTCCCCAGAGCACACTCTGGGAGATGCCCGTCCGGACGCGTAGCTGTCTCCAGTCCCTGGAACCAAGAGCTGGGGCTACACTGTGGGTATGCGCAGTTGCTGGGCAACCGAGGGTCTGGTTTTGGTTAAAACCCCATTTGAGAAGTAGCTTTCTCTCCTCGGGTGCCATCAGCATAAAGGAGGAGAGTGATGGCCTTGGAGCACATCAGATGTGGACACGCAGAGGTCATCAGGTCAGCTGTTGCAGAAAACAACCCCACAGTACACAGCAAAGGTGGTACCAAGTACTGGGTGGAAATCAGCACTGCCCAGGTCCAGGAGCAGAGCCAGCTTCAAGCCCGGGGCCCCTTTTTCTCTAACGCGCAAGCCCTGTCCCTGACCCCTGCATCATCCTGGAAACTGAGCTCCCCCACTTCCTCTATGCCACAGCCCCTGCTCATCCAGAACAGGGTTCCTTCCCCTCAGTCATCTAGAACTTTCTTCTGCTAGCCCTTGTTACTTTCACAACTGCTGTGGAAAAGGGAAAAAGAGAAAAACACAAAATATATCTGTGTCATTCTATTGTAAAGGGAAATACGCACTCCTTCCAGAAAACCAGAAGGCAAAAGAGAGGTAGAAAGAGAAGGTGGGTGGGGCAGAAATCAACCTAGTTCCAGCATACAGAGGCAGGCTGTGACGTGGTTTTTGCGTGTCACTTTTCCTCTGCTGGCCAGCATTGTGATCACACTGTCCATACGGCTTTGAATCCTGCTTTTGTCTTGATATTTGACCACCGGCATTTCCCAGGTCACTGTCCTCTTCCAAACACGACTTTCCATGCCAGCCTCAATTTCGGGCAGTGGACAGACCACAGTTGACTTAAACAGTCCACTTCTGGAATTCCCAGTTTTTCTTTCATAAATGGCAGCTCAATTTACATCTCTGGGCGGAAAGCTCTTTCCACATTTCAGATGATTTCTTTGGGCCAGATTCCCAGAAGTGGAATTACTGGATCAAAAGGTATGAGCATTTTAAAGGTCCTTGATACAGATTGCCAAGTTTCTTTCCAAAAGGGTTGTATGGGTTTATATTCCCGGAAGCTGTGCGTGCATTCCTTCCTTTCTCCCCCTCTCACCTGCCTGGAGTTTCTTTATGCTCCTCATTGCCCACCTGGTGGATGGAGGTGGTGACTCATTGTTGGAAATGGAATTCCTTTCATTGGTTGAGTGGTCAATGCTTTTCTCAAGGCTCAACAGCCTTTCCAAAGTTTCCTGGTGACTGAAGCTGGATGCATTTGTTAAGAAAGGTGAGCTGGGTTCAGAGGCTGCCAAGTCTCCGAGTTAGTACAGCAATGGTTCCTGGAAAGTCCACACTCTGTGACCCTGCCCGCCATTCTCTCCCTGACAAGTGACTCTAGGGATTTCCCTCCGGGTGGGGGGCCAACCCTCCAGCCACATTTGCACCCTTACCTAATGTCATTCCTCCCATAAGGGCAGTGGATTCCAAAGGAGTGCCTATTCGTCTGTGTTCCTTAAGCAAAGACAAAAAAAAACAAAACAAACAAAAACAAGCAAGCGAAACAAAGCTTTAAAAAACCCGAACAGCCTGGCCAGGCCGGCTACCGTGAGGTGACCCGGCAGACAGACCAGAGCGCGGCTCATCTCATCTCATCTCGAAAGGCTTGGGCCGCAGCTCATTCGCATGCAGTGGATGACGGGGAAGTCGGCTTGCATTAGAGATGATTAAACTGGAGGCCCGTGATTTATTTGTGAATTCCCGGGGGAGCCGCAGAGAGAAGGGGGTGGGGGAGGAAGAGGAAGGAGAGGAACGGGGCAAAGAAAATATAATCCGAAATAGGAAGTTGGAGGCTGAGACACAGGAATTGAGAAGGAGCGGAGAGACCGTGGGGCGATAATGTGGGAAAAGAAAACGTGACACCGGAGAGGAGAAGCGGCGAGAAAACTGTAGGGGAGGAAGACAGGCGAGGCCGCGAGGCCGAGATTAGGAGAAAAGAGAATGGGGATGAGGACTCGCTCTTTAGAATCAGTGACACGGAGAGGAAACGAGAGCCCGGGGATGGGGACGGAGGGTCGGGCGCGCAGCAGCGGGGCAGCCCCCCTCCCCCAAACGCAGCCGGGCGAGCACGCGGCAGGGCGAGGGGACGCCGAGAGCAGGGTGCAGACCGGCAGAAGAGGGTCGCGCTGAGCCGGGGGCGCGCGAGGAAATCCTGTCCTGCCGCGCGCTGCGAGCTCCGCGGGGTCCCAGCGAACTCAGGCGGCGGGATGGGACGACAGCGGGCGGCCGGCCCACCTGGGTCTGCTCGCCCTGCGCCCAGAGGATCTCAGGGGCGGGGCGCCACGAGCGAGAGGCCCCAGCCGTGGAAGGAGCTCGCCGAAGTTAGACGTAGCATCCGCCCCGGCCCCCCTTCTGGCAGGGGACTCGTGTTAAACTCACGCGCCCGCACACTTCCCTCCCCCGCCCTGCACCCCCAACCCCTGCAGCCCCAGGCCCCCTCTCCCGGGACCCTGCAAGCCGGGCCGGGGAGGGTCAGCCGGCCCGCGGCGATCCCAGATGTCGACGCTAGAGGGCGCGCAAGGGTCGCTGCGCCACGCCGGGTCCGCGAGGAGCGGCCCGGGAGACACGCGCTCAGCGGGGGTGCCCTGCGGGGAGCCGGGTGTCGGCGGGCTGTGGGGTGCGCGGGCCACCGCGGGGCGGGGGCGCTGGCAGGGTGGCTGATGCCTTGCAAACGGATGTCGGGATGTCGTGCACTTTATTTGGTGGAGATGCTTCTTCTGCGTGGAACCTTGGCAAGGCTGAGACAAGCACGTGTGAAACGGAAGGGGATGCGGGGGCTGGGGGGACGGTGGGCGGGGTGATGCCACTTACCCCGGGGACCCCCGCACCTCCAACCCTGGGCTCCAAACCGCACCCCAAAACTGCTTAGGAGGAGAGAGTCAGATCCCACCTGCACTCACCACCGCACAGAAGACACAGAGCACCCTTTCAGGATGGGGGGAGGGAGGAGTGAACTTTAAAAGGCTTTTAAAGCAAAAAAAAAAAAAAGAAAAAACGAGGTTTGCGAGAGGCTGAGGTACTTGAAATGATTTTTGTGTTGCAAATTGCTATGCTTTTACTGAGGCGCTGATGAAAATAAATGAAGCTCCTCTCTCTCTTTTTGCTAATAAATGAAATGAAAAAAGCACCATTATTATGCCACCTGCTTCTAATTCCTAATTGTGGTAACTTAATTCTCAGATCGTTGTTAGCTGCTTCATATCGCGGGCGCCCCAGCGCATGCACACACAGCAAGCCTGGAAGGCCGTTTGGATCTTCTGGGGGCAGATGAGTGAGGAGGTGTGCAGGCTTCGATTTTTATTGAGTTTGCTGACAGTTCCTATCATGAAATGTGCGTTCTGGAAGGGAGAAATCTTTATTCTCTTCAGCATCCCAAGGAGAGCAGAAGGCATACAGGGGCTTCTGAGATGCTCAAAATCTAAATAGTGCATGAAAAGTGATGGTTGAGGAGGTCCATGTTTTCTCCACCCTGAAATAGAATAGTGTCTATTTGCTACAAAAAGAGAACGCATCAATTTTTATAAGCTGGTTTCTAAGTGCTTTCTATGAACCTCCAAGTCACACAGTTTCTGGCCGGGGTATTAGCTTGTTCACCAGAATGAAAAGCCTTTCTATCCCTAGAGTGGGGGTCGGGGGATCTGATTTAAAATTCCCTCCTAGCAAGTAGAAATTTTACCCAAGTCAAGAGCTGTATTTAGTGCATTATCTAATTTTCCCTTAAAACTAACTAAGGTTTGTTTTTGTTTTTTTTAAATTTATTTCTAGTGGCCATTCTTATTGCTGGGAGGTTGTGGAGTATGGGACATATTGGACAGATATCACAGGGCCCCCAAGAGGGACAGTTAGGAGAAGGAAAAAATGTAGCTTTGGTACAATTATGAAAAGATAGGATGTTTCCTTTTGCCCCAACACATTTATCTTCCCTAGAAGTATGCCAATAGCTAAATAAATGCAAGAGAATAATAACAGTTTCATCAAGGACAATTTCTCAGTGTTGTTCTATCAGTCGGGAAGGCCAAAATGCCTTTTGTGAAACCAAGTGAAATCGAATGAATGTGGATTGCCATAGCCTTGTGGTCTTTGACTTCCTCGCCCTCGATGCTGTTTTTCTCTGACTGTAAGTGAAGAGCACGGTGGAACATGCCGGCTAAATTGTACACAAGCCAGTTTGGGGCCTGGCGAGGAAAGCAGCCAGAGCCCCATCCCAGCTCCGAGTACCCTCCGAGTGCTGCAGCGACACATGGCGATGTCCTGTTGACTGTGAAATCCCGCTCTAGCAAACGAGGACCCCGTCCAGCGCTCACCAGAATGACAACCTGCAGGAATAGGGAGCGAGATACAGCCCTGTCTGAAACAGGAATACAGTTCACCAGGGAGAGGATGTGGAACGGCTAGCCTCAGTCAGCCCCGAGTCAAGAAAAGCCGAAAGAGAACACTTGTGAATGAAACTTAGCAAGCTCTCAATGGAGCTGGAGCAGCAGGTGCTGTTTAAATAACCAAAATAAGGTTGCAAGCAACAGATCTGATGTCTGCTGGGTTCTTGCCTCCACCGCATGACACGAGAGAGGCAGTGTGTAAAAATATAAGCCCACATCTGCAGGCAGAGCTGGGCTGGTGGCAAGGAGATGTAGCAAATGAACCCCCGATTCAGGAAAATATGCAAAAGGTTCGCGCTTTAAATCCGGGGGAAGAACAGAAAGTGGAAAAAAGGCGTCCCGGCCATAGTGAGGAAGGACAGATGAAACACGGAATGTTAATATGCATCGTGACCAACCTACAGTGTCTTATTTACATCTTAAGCTATTGGTTACTGATTCTCTATGCAACTGTTTTGTACTGGAATTCTCAAAGCTGAACCAGAAGCATTCAAATGACCCTGTGCATTTGTTTTGTGTCTTCTAGAAGGCTCTGGCTTGTGCAAGCGCGTGTGCGTACACACACACACACACACACAGAGCCAGTCCCATGTCTATGCACACAGGCAGAGTGTTACCCCCCTTAAATGTACAAATGTCTGGCATCTCTATATTCCCAAACACAGGAGAATCTATGTATTTCTCTCTTGAACTCAACTACGAAACACAAGTCAACACTCTTAAATGTCATCTTTTAATACCTCATATAAAAGGCAAACTTTTCCTAACATGCTTTCCTCCGATCCTATTTAATGAACTCCCCCAAATGCTGCATGTACCCAGTTTCATCTGCAGAGCTAAGGCGTAATATAAAAAAAAATATTTTTTTTGGTATTAAAAAATGGAAGGGAAAAAGCAGGGGAAATATTTTGAAAGTCAATTAAAATTTTGTGTACGTTTTCATTTTTTAATGATAAATTAAGTTACTAATTTTGTCCGTGCTCTTTGTAGACACTGCAGGTTTAATTGCTAATTGTTAACTGCGAATGAATACATTTGCATATTAATTAGCTCCCAATTTACATTTTTAATTTGCTTCCTTCAAAAGGTGCAAGATAAAAGGTCGTGTTATTTTAAATAATTTATGCTTTATTGCATGAAATACGCTAATATGAAATGTGCCTACTAATTTTAACCCCTTTTCTAAGAAGGAAAATGAATACCATTAAAAGCAGGGAGCTAGAGCCGGCGGTGTTTTGAAAAACATTAAGCCATGTTGTTCCTCGGCAGCAGAACCTGCTTTTTCCTGCAGCCTCGTTGGGCTGAAAAATGAATATATTCGTTCCTTTACCATCAGTTTTAAAAGTGATAATATATTTAAAGAACAAAACAGCTGTCATGGATGCAGGCAGTGGGGCGGGTGTGTGGGTAGGGGTGTGGGGGGGGGGCGGGCTGCTCTGTGCTTTACCCAGGGAAGGACTCACAGAATGGGTCTTGTTTTCTAGTAAATAGTGCCAGCCAGCGAAAGCCCCGGTAAAGTGGAGAAGCATCCAGGAGAAGCCCCTCTCCTTCCCTGCCACTCACTTCTGTCTGGGCTTCGGAATCCAAGCTGCTCACACCGGCTTCTTGAAAAACCTTGAGCTTGTTTTAACAGGAGAGAATTAGCTCTTTTCCAATAGCTGACCAAAGAGGTTCTCGAATTGCAATTTTCACTCCTCACCTCTTGTCAGTCAGCTGCCCTGAAAGAAAATAAAACCCGGTGGTTATAGGCAGTGATATTAATACACCATGGCTTCGACCAGGAAAGTAACGCTCTACTTGGAAAGGAGCTGTGCCGATTGCCATATTTTTACCATTGTTGATAGAACTGTCACCTTTATTTTATTCCTCTTTTCTCTTGTAGGATGTTATTTTGAGCCATCCCGGCGACCATGGTACTACCATGTCAGAGGGCTTTCACAACAGATGTTTTCTCAACAAGCATTCCTGAAACATCCCTTGAAACAAGGTTTTGGAGCTAGAAAAACATAATGATAGAAAAATACATTCACGATTTGGAGGATATGGAAACCTGTCCCTTTGCTCTCCCGTTGCTGCTGGGTCTTAGCCCATCCCGTTAGGTTTTATTTTTGCAGAAAGAACCCCAACTGCCATCGCGTGGCGGTGGGAAGCTCGGAGGCGGGGACCACCTGAGATGGCCCTCGCCGGGGTTAATGGTGTGGATCTCCAGGCGTGCAGGGTGCACCAAGGAAGGAGGGAGGAGGGAGGCGTGTGTGCGGGAGAGAAGTCCGCAGGGCAAGACTGCAGAACAGAGGGGGATGGCATTGAGTTGCCTCCCTGCCCAGATCCTAAGCTCTGACCCAGATCCTCTCTTGTTCTCCAGACCAAAACACACCCTCCTGGGCCGCGGGGGACCGTCCTGAGATGGAAACTGTCTAGCATCAAGCTGGCTGGTTCCAAGTGTTAGAGCAAGGGAACAGAGTTTGTCGTCCACCAACGGGTCGATCTTCCCAGGCAGTTACAGCTGCAGTGAGAGGAGCCCCGGCAGGTCGTCTGGAAGACACACTGGCACTTAGATCTGCCCCCTCCCCCAGAGGAGCCAGGTGCCTGGGCACATGTCCCCAGGTTACTCGGATTTCCAGGCAGCATGACTCCTTTTGGCTCACGTCCGCATCCTCAGAACGAAACCACAAGATGCAACCTTGACTGTCCATCTCAGAGCGGATGGCTAGGGGAGGTACGGTTTAATTGTGTGCGATTCCCATCTCAAGCAGACACCGAGGAGGTTTGAAAAGCGCCCAAACCGCCGTGAAAGAATTAGCTTACGGCCACTGCTGCCTCCAAGGGGAAGGGTGGACACAGGCCTGTGCGGGGCCACTTGCCTTTTGTGCCACACGGTGTGTGTGCTGGGGGGAGGGGGGCGGATACAGGGGTTGATCCACACAGAGATGTGTGGGCTTCATCGGCCGTGAGCGTCTAGCCGTTCTCTGCAGCTGCTGTAAATTCCAGAACACAGACACGGTGCTGGAAGACAGGCTTTCCTGCATCCTCCCGGCCCTGGCGTCTCACTGCGTTTCTCGCTCCGAGGCCGACCTTTCCCATATTTCATACCCTCTGGCCCTCCCGTCAATCAGGGGTTAATTGTGCTTCTTCCAGAGCAGTGGTCACGGAAAGCTGAGACTTCGGAAGAACCACTTGCACGTAAGGGCACGGAGGGAGGGGCAAACTTGATGAAATCCAACTTTCCTGTTTTTTTCACGGACCCGTTTGTTGTGCGCACATGTGTCGAGAAAACGCATTAGGTACAAACATTGAAAGGTCCTGGCGCACTTTAATTAATAAAGCCACTTAGGACGGGTGCATATCATGCACGGGGAGCTTTGCACAACCCGTGTCTCTCTGACACCCAGCCCGGTTTGTTTAGTGTAATAGTCAAAACATTTTTTCTTCTCTCGGGTCATGTTGATCTGTAGTATAATTTGAATTCTCAAGCTGTTATCCATACATCATTCCCAATAGCATCCAAATGAAAGGAAACAATTTCATATTCTATAATTAAGCAATAAGGAGCATGCAACAGGCGGGAGGCGTTCTGGGGAGGGCTAGGGGTGCAGGGGGCCAGATCGGGGGGGCGTCTGAGGTCTGAGCTGCAACCCCATGGCCCCCGACCTGAGCTGGCAACCGTGCAGCCTCACCCAAGAGACTCCACATAAGGATTCTCCACGTTCAGACGCACAGACCCCTCTCCCTCAGCTTCCCCTCCTTAAATGGGATCTTTCTGGAAAATTCCAGCCTGTGTGACAGATTTATTCCAATGGGGATCGTCGACTCCCTGTTTAAAAAGAAACCGTTCCTGGGTGCTCAGAGCAGTCCCATATACTTTGTGCTGGAGAAGACGAGGCTGGTTCCTTTCTTTTAATTTTTTTTCCTCCTAACAGGAGAGGGTTTGAAGAATTGCTTCTACCATGGATACCAGAGAGGGGAATTTTAAGTAGGCAGAATGTAATCACCCAAATTGGAATTCAGCCAGGACACTGCCAGGGCAATTACTCCTCCTCTCGTGCTAAATACCAGGGGAACGTAAATGACCCAACTGGTACAGACCTGCGGTTCTGCACCCCCAGTCAGGCGGCGGGGCTGCCAGGAGCAGGGAGCCCCAGGGCCTACCTCGTGCAGACAGGCAGCCTCCCCCCACCACCATGGTCTTTAGCTCAGCCCTTTCTGACTTGCCCTGCACCGAGTTGCTGTAATACAAAGGGTTTAGAGCTGAAATCGGAAATGAATTATTAAAATGACAACTCTCACTTACATCTGCAAGGACTGTCTCCCCTCTCCGGGCCCCCCCACCCACCCATTGATAGATTTGTTCCGATTATTGTCCTATACCTCTCAGGCTGCGGTGACTCTGGGTAGGCTGCTTCTCTTCTTGCCACATCCTTAGCCCAAAACTGAGCATCAAAGAGGTTGTGACCTGCTCAAGGTCACGAACTCGGCCTCCAGCCATGCCTGACCCCAGACCTCTCTCTGTCTCTTCTTTGATGGGAGTACTTGACCTAGAATCCATGCATGGCTCCACTCAGTTTATGCTTCTTTATGGAGCAGAACTCTCTTTGAGGACAGAAGTTTATATCTCAAATAGGTTTCCTGTATCACGGGGAGGACTACAGTGAACGTCCTTGAGAGGTTCACCTTCACACACTGTCCTCTGATTATCCCCTTAAAATAATTTCCTAAATGGGGTGCCTGGGTGGTGCACCTGACTTTTGGTTGCGGCTCAGGTGGTGATCTCAGGGTCATGAGATCGAGGCCCCTGCCGGGCTCCTCACTGGACGTGGAGTCTGCTTGACTCTCCCTCTGCCCTTTCCTTCCCACTCACATGCACGCTCTCTCTCTCAAAATAAATAATAAATCTTAAATAATAATAGTAATAATAATAATCCTTTCCTAGCTATGGAATTATCGGTTCAAAGGGAATGCACATCTTTAGAAATAATGTAAATGATCAAGCCGCCCTCCGGAAAGCCTCGCCTGCTTCTGACGATAAGTTGTGATCTTCATCATCTGCCCGTTCCAATCCCATGTCGATGAAAGACAAAATACTTGCACGCCTTCCATGCCGTCTCCCCCCACCTGCAACGTCTCTCTGTGACATGGCTTTCCCAGCTGTGAGTCATTGGTGGTTTTGCGTCAACAGGCTGGTTCCTTGGGCTGGGGCGAGAGCCTGCTGGGGTCGTGGGGGGCACTTTATTCCAGTCCCTAAACCCAGGGCCTGGCCCGGCCTCCCCCAGGGGACTGGCTCCACCAAGGCCCGTGCTGGTGCGTGTGAAGCCCTCGGTTCCTTCCCCAGAGAGCACACTCGGGCTGGCTGGCACACAGTACGGAGGGTGGGAAGGGAAGCGTTTGGAGCCAGGCCCACTGGTTCCCAGTCCTCCCCATCATGGGCCGCGGGGTGCTCGTGAGCAAAGTGACTTAGCCTCCCACGGAACGTGGGACTGCAGTGTCTGCCATGCAGAGTTGCTTTGGGGTTCAAGGTCCCCTGGATGGTACCACCTGACTCTGTGGCTTGGAGTCTTCTGTTTCCCATTCATCATCGGCTAGCGTCGCTTTATCAACAAAGTTGTCACTGACCGGTGGCCAAGTGAGAAAAACGAGACTCGTCCAGTGAGATCTTCTTCAAGCGCAATCTACTCAATTCGAAGGATTTCTTTGCTGAGACATGATGGGATTGCGACTTTTTTTGCTGCTAACACCTCCTTTTGTTTATGAAGTGACGGGGACTGGACATGGGAAGTTGTTTTATTGTGTCTATAATTTTGATCAGACACACACACACAAAACCCAACAGGCAATGACGCTCTGTCATTGAGTCCCGTTGACGCCCACATTATTTGGCTCAAAACAAGAAGGGCTCAGAGCAACCAGCAAGGCTGGGCTCTGGTGGGATTTCTGATCGAATACCCCAGGTCCACGTCCACACTGGGGGCAGGAGAAGGAGCACGTGTCCCCACCAAACAGCGGCCCTTGTTTTTGAGGGACAGAAAGCACAATGTGCTCCTCTCTTTTTTCAGGACAAAAATGTGAGTATTTTGGAGTCTGCGGGGGGTCCCCTGTGGAGCAGTGACTTGGGGGGCTTGCCACACCAGGGGACCGCCAGAGTTGCTCCTTGTCCTGCCCCCCCACCTCTGGCTTCCCATCCCCCATCCTTCTTCACTCCAGATGGTTTCTCCAGCTTTTTTGTCGCCCATCTCATGAATTGTTCTAGTCTGCTGTGGCTCGTGATCATTTCTAAAAATCGAGTCTGTCCATAGAGAATGGAGATTTGCCAAGGTCCAGGAGATGCCCACAAGGAACAGAAGGCTCTGGAATGCCAACAAAGCTATGTTACTTCTTCTTACCTTACGGGTCTGGGTATTCGTGCACGACCCTACTATCTTGGTTGGTGCCGTTCCTGCTTGTCTAAGGGACCCCAGACCCTGGCCCTGCTTGGCCTCATGTCTCGGGCCACAGTTCATGAGGGTAAGGCTGGATAGAGAAGCAAGTGTAGAAACCACCCTCGAAGGAGGCAGATGACTAAGATCTGCTTGGAGTAGCATGTGGGACCCAAACAGGGTCTCATTCTTTGGCCAAGACTTGAGGAACAGCCCCAAAGGCCATGGTTTCAAAAGCTTTCAAAAGCCCTGGAGGGCTCTGGCGGTGAGAAGGGGTTTTATGAGTGCAGAGGACGTGGCGCAGGTGCCGTGATGGGGGCGGGGTGGGGGGAGACTCTAGTGGGAACGGGATCCCACAAAGGGTCTTGTCATGGCTTCAGTGTGGCTCCTTGAAAGCTGGGAATGTGACCCTATGTGCAAAAAGGGTCTTCGTAGATGTAATTAAGTGAATTATTATTATTATTATTATCTAATCCTGGATTAGGTGAGGAGGAGGAGCCTGGACCTGATGAGACCTTGTAAGAGACACACAGAGACAGAGGAGAAGTCCTCATGAAGGCCAAGGCAGAGATCAGCATGAGGCAAGGCCAGGAGCCTCCAGAAGGTGGACGAGGCTAGAACGGAGTCTCCCCTTGAGCTCTCCAGGAGAGTACCCTGATGTCGGACGTGGAGCTTCTGGATTGGGAAAGAATACATGTCTGTCCGCCATGTGAGGGCAGCCCCAGGAAACCAACACAGGCCTCTCCGGGCAGAGGTGGGCTTTTGTCATTTTAGGAGGTCAGGGCCATCCCTGATGGCCCCAGGGGGGAGAGGCAGAGGTGCGCACGCCCAGGGAGCTCCAGGAAAATGCCATCAGCGAGCAAGGGGCAGCAGCCTATGTCAGGAGCCTTGGACGGGGCTCTGAGACAAGAGCAGAGAAGCAGGAAAGAGGGAGAGATAAATATGAGAGATGGGACATGAGCATACAGACGCCTGGACAGAAGCCACAGTGTTACTCACCATGGCGGAGAACTGGAAATGTGCCAAGGGTCCAAATGTAAGGGTTTGGAAACTATTGTCCAGCGTTGAAATGATTGTGCAAATTTGTGGTAGTGAGCTGCCACGGACAGGGCTCCAGCTCTGCCAGTAAACGAGAGCGTCCGTCAGTGCGTGTGGTGTGATCCCGTGTCTGTATTATGGACACATCTCTTCTGCTTAGGAAAAGCCTAGAAGAAAAGCTCACTAAGTGTGATTATCAGTGGTTGGAGGAGTTCTGGGTGATTTGGGCTTTTATTAACTTTTTTCCCTCTCTTTCCACCTTTGCTAATTCCTTCTACCATGGAATCTGTGGTTGCATAATATTTTTAATGTTTTATTTTTTATAAGATCCTTCATTGGAATTGAAATGCCGTGTTTTTTAAAATGAAGTCCTTAATACGAAATCGTCAGCAAAGTTATCTGCCTGCCTGAAAGAGCTTCCAATACCCCTGGTGGGAATGGGAATTAGTTCAGGCCTTTTAGACAATTGGGCAATGTCTATTAAAATTTAAACCGCACATACCCTTTGATCCATGATTTCACTCCCAGGCATTTTCTCGGAGAAATTCTCAAATACCCATGCAGATAGCTTGTGTAAGGTGTTCGCTGGAACATTGCTTGTAACTGGGGGGAAAAAAGTGGAAGGGAGTTAAATATTTCGAACAGAGAAGTGTTGACTGCACGGTGTTTGTCGGGGTTGTGGAATACTACTTAGCCTGCAAAAAGGGAGAGGCAGATTTGCACGTACTGATAGCAAAAGATCCCACAGGCGTCTTGCTTCAGAGGTCAAACCGTGTGTAGCTGGGAGGAGGGAGGTGGCCTTGGGAGGGGAGCAGGGGGGGCAGCGGGCTTTGCCTTTTGCGTTCTCTAAGTGTGCACTGTTCCAATACGAGACATTAGGAACACAGCTGGATGCATAGAAGAAGCTGGAAAGCTTTTGTGCACTGAAGCAGTGCCCAACACTGCAGACAGGCACTCTGCCCCTTCGCTCCCGTGCGTGCATGTGGGCACACGTCACCTTCTTGTTCTGCTCTGTGGTCTCTCCCTCTGTCCCACCAGCAGTGTCCCAAGCCCCTTGGAACTCAAAGAGTCCCCAGTTCTCTGTTTGCAGTGACAAAAGGAAAGATTCACTTCCCGTCCTTCGGGTGGGACCCGGAGGACCACGGCATGGCAACCCAACCAGTTGCTTTGCTGGGGAGGAAACAAAATGAGAAAAAAAAAGAATAAAATAAAATCAAGCCCTTTCATCACAGGATTCCCGGAGCCCACCTAATACCAGGAGCCCCCAAAGTGCCTCCTTCTGCAGAAAGAAGGCTGCATGCCCCCCCCACCCACTCCTGGGAGACTTTTAAAATAGTTGATGTGCGAAAAGATTTTCTGAGACTTTGAGAGGGATTTTTTAGTACCCTGCTCTGTAATAACCGGGAGGTATTTAATAAACATGATATGCAGCAGTTCCTAAGAAAATCTGATTTATGTACAAAAGCAATGCAAAGCAACGGCACATCGGGGTTGTGTCCTTTTCTTTGACTGTGAATCCTGATATTCTTAGGGAAGCAGTTGGGCTGAACTTTATTTATAATCAGCTTACAGCATGATAGCTGTACTGTGAGTGCTTCTCAAATTACATAGCAAATCTTGTTGTCTCCTTAGGCAAATAAGAGGCCCCCATCATAAGCTTTAATTGTAATACAGGTCACTGTCAAGGGTAAAATATTTTCCAAACCTTTCTGATTAGTGAAATCATATATGACTGAGCCAGGGGCTGAGGCCACAGCCTCTGCACCCGAGGACAGCTCAGAAAGCATCCAATAAATAAATTGACGTTAGGGAAATCTCATTACGAAAAAAATTTAATTTTTCTACAATTGCGTTGAAGAGTTCACCAAGACGCATGGATCGCTTGCTCCAAGGAGCTTCTCTCCAAAATGAGTCCTAAGTACATTCCGGAAAATTCAAGGCGGGGAGGCAGACTTGTTTCGGGAGCTGAGAGAGAGCCCAGAGCAAATAGCAAGACCAAATTTCCCAGAAACTCAAGCAGGATGTGGACAAGGCTCCAAAGCTTTCTTCCTCTGCTGCGCTGCCCAGCAGAGGGAAACCACAGAGCTTCTCAGTTGTACGTCTAAAACCCCTCTCCATGGGAGCCGCCACAGAAGGATCCCAGAGGCTCCGAAACGCCTTTCTAAAACATTCTCACAATTCGTCATTAACACCCGATGGATCTGAATCAAGAGTTCTGCTTTTTTAGTGCCCCTTTCAAGTCTCCATGACCTGGCTTTCTCGTTCTGTGAAATCAGATGGGAGGGGCCTCAGATCAACCATCCTTAACTGAGGCCTGTTTGGGGACAAGGGACCAGCTGGAGCATTCCAGGCTTCGGGCACAGCCTGGAAATGCGGAGAAGTCGTAACAAAATTTAAAATATGCACCTAGCCCCCTTTCTCTTTTTGTTCACCTTCTCATGCCGATATTCAACCCCCCACCCCACCTCCGGGGCTTCTTTGCCGCTTTCTAGAAAGGACTAGCAGATACCTGTCCCTGTCCCCATTTCGGTCAGCCTCAGAGCCGCCTCCAGGCAGTACTAGGATGTCGGTGCATATGAGACATACAGGGACGTTCCCTGGGCACCCGACATCCATTCACTCCTTCAAGTCACTCAACGAATATTTATCAAGGACCTAACATATACCAGGCACAATTCTGGGTGCCAGAGGTTCAAAAGCAGCTGAGATGGAAGAGACGGATGCAGTTTGTAGTTTCATGAGGGGAAACAAATAAACAAACAAACAGAAAGCTAAGTACCAATGGGGATGATAGCTGGGAAGGAAGCAGCGTTAAGAGGAACGGGACCACTGGTGGTCTGGGAAGGTCTCTTGGTGACCTGGAGGGCAGGAGACTGTGTGCAGAGTTGGGGTCGGAACGCGCTGCAGAAACTAGTAAGGTGACAGCACATGCGTGATGCTTCCCACTGTGGCGGTTTGTAGGGAGGCCTGGGTGCCGTGCAGTCTCCCTGCATCCTTTCTGAGGCCCAGGACTCTGGTGAGCAGAGTGGAGGAGAATGTATTGTCCCCTTTCCCAGAACAGAAGGAGGCTGACAGGGCAGGAGTTCTGCTGGAAATCCCTCAAGCACTGAGCAGCGGCCCCTCCCCACTGTTCTGTCCACACCACAGATGCCAGAGCTTTGAGATGTGTTCAGTTTCATCTCCGGGATGACCACGGCAGGGGTTATACCAGGGCAGGGGACCCTACAAGTGTACCCTTGTGCAGTGACCAGCCTGCTCCACTGTACATGGCAGCCCTGGACAGGACAGTCTCTTCGGGCATCTGCACCATGCTGCGGCACTCATCTTCTGCTGTTCTCACCCTGTGACTCCACCTGCTTTCCCACCTGCTTGCCACCCTGTATTCCTCTTTGTTCCATACGTATCAGGCTCCTCCATGCAAATGGGCATCCGAAAATGCTGTCTCTCTTGCTTCTTCTGACTTCCAACTTCTACTCCGCTTCTTAGTTTTCTTGACCTAATCCAAGACATCTGTCCCTGGGAAGCATGCCTGACTCTCCCCTCCAAATTGCTAAAACCATTTCTCGATTCTCCCTGTAGCCCCTCTGACTCCCCTCCCTTCCTATCTCCACTCAACCATTAGAGTAACCTTTAAAGGGTGCAAATCACACTATACCACTCCCCTGCCTAAAAACCATTCCAAAGTTTTCCACAGCTACCAGGACCCAGATCACATCCTCACAGTGGCTTCCAAGAACTGGCTTCACATGGCCTCAGTTCACCCCACATCTTCACTTGATGCCACGCTCTCCTCTGGTCTGTGTCTAGTTTCTTGAATTCACAACTTCTTCCTGCCCCAGGGCCCTTGCACATCCTGCTCCCTCTGCTAGGAATGCAGAAAGAACGTTCCTGACTTGAGTGAAATATGGGCTTCCTGTTTTGTTCTCTCAAAATAAAAGCTAACCCTTAGTAAGTGACGCATGGTTCAGATATTGCTCTAAAATCTTTTTGTGTACACTTACTTCGTCCCCACACAGACACCACGAGGGAGATACTATTAGTATCTCTCTCACTTTAAAGACCCAGACTGGGAGGCCCTGAGAGGTTAGCACTTTGCCCAGAGACACACAACTAAGTGCAGCTGGGACTGAAGTCCAGGTCAGTGTGATCTCAGCATCCCCAGACCGTCTACTGTCTTGACCCTGTGGGCAAACTTTCTATTTCCAATAGACCACGTGATGCCTCCCCTTATTTTTGTAGGTCTAACATGGGGGGGGGGGGTACTTAGCATACTAAGTACTCGACAAATATTGACTGCAGATCCAGGAACTGGAAGTAGCCGGAGGACAGACGGAGCCTGGCCTCGTGCAGTCCCTAAATACATTTAGAATCCCCTGGGATCCACCAGGAAAACTCTCCAGCTCAAAATCTTTGACTTAGCCATGAAGACAATGCCCCCTTTGCTGTGTATGGTGACATATTCACAGATTCCAGGGACGGGGATTGGGACCCGGCTATCTTTGGGGACCATGAGCCAGCCGGCCACAATATTGGTAGCTAGTTGTCATCTCATCCCCTGGAGTTTCATGTGGTGCTCCCAGCTGACCTCACAGTGGCTCTACCAGAAAGATGCTCTCAGTACCATGCATTTCTCAAGTGAGGAGACCAGGGCTTAGTAAGAGGCAGAGCTGGGATTCGAACCCAGGTCACTGGGGCTCAGAGCTTTGTAACTCACCCTATGGCGTCTCTAAGCTCAGTGGGCGTCTCAGGAGGGCAGGCGAAAGACAGAAGCCCTGAGGTACGGGGACCCCATAGCTTCACGGAAAACCCCACGCAGGCTCCAGAATGAGGCACCCTGGCCGCCGTGGCATTGGTGGTGACCCCTCCGCCCTCGAGCCTGGGCACCAGCAGGCCAGGCAGCATCGCTCAACACCCGCAGCTTTACGGCCTCACGCCCCGCAGGCCTCCGTTACCGCCAGCCACTCCGACTCCGGAGCACGGCACCTCGTTAAAGTATTATTTATTTTATTACCTTATTGTGGAAGTTGGTGTTTATAATTCGCTACTTTATGTAATGGCCTTCTAATGCACACAGTGCTAAATAATTTAACAATGTCTTGCCACAGCCCCCCAGGAGCCTAATTCCTTCATCCTGCTAAGTAGGTCGACGGTTTAAGTCCGATCCCGACATGTTCCTTTTCGGGGGAGCATCCCGGTGGAATGGGTGTCACCGAGAAACACGCTGGGACCAGGGGTGACTAGCATGCCGGCATCCAGAATGTCGGGGTGCTGCCCGCCCCCTGTGCCTCCAGGGCAGGTCTGGCGGGCTGAACAACGGTCCCCGAAGACCCCACATCCTGATCGCTGGAACTTGTGGCTGTGTCCCCTCGCACGTTAAAAGGAACTTTGCAGGTGTGAGTGACTGACATGGAGGTGGGGGAGGGGATCCTGGGATATCTGGGCGGGGCTGGCGTCATCATGAGGGTCCTTGTCGCGAGAGGCAGGGTCCTTGCAGATGATCCAAGGAGAGAGAGGGGAAGGCAATGTGAAGCCAGTCAGAGAGATCTGGAAATATTACACCCCTGGCGGGAAGATGCAAGAAGCAGTCCCAAGCCAAGGAATTCGGGCGGCCTCTAGAAGCTGGGAAAGTCAGGAAAAAAGGCACCTGCCCAGCTGACCCCTTGATTTTCACACCGTAGCCAGTTGCTGACTTCCAGAACTATGAAAGAGTAAGTCTGTGCTGTCTTCCGCCAGCAAACTTGTGATTTGTTCTAGCAACCGTAGGAAACAAACACACCACGGAGTATGTATGTTTCTACCTAACACAGAGCTTGGCACACGCAGGCTGCCGGAGCAACGAGATGAGCTCTGGCATAGATGGCGCGGGCGGAGGGTCGATGGAAGGCTACCCAATGACCCGTGAGTATAGACACGGCGTCCAGACACACTGACACCAGCCTGCCGAAATCCGGGCCAGATTCCTGAGCCTTGGCCAAATGGGGTTGGCAGGCAGATGGAGCCCACAGAAACCCCAGACCTCTGCTGCAGTGAACGGGCCCCACATCCGCATCCGCCAAGCTTCTGGCTGGTGAAATACACAACCCCTGCTCATGGTCAGATCTGCTTTGTCGGCACCAGAGTGCGCCCCGCCCCAGCTGGACTCCGCACGTAGGCTGCCCAGGGTTTATGACCTCCCTGCAGATAAGGAAAGCAGAGCCAGGAGAGGTGAGAGGACTTCTCCTGGGGGGTTCTGTGAGCCGGGGGTGGGCCTGGCATACCTGGACCACGACCTCTGGTGACCCCCCAACCCCCGAGCTGCTGGGGCATGCCGAGCTCCAGATGCTTCTTCTCTCCTCTTACAGGAACCCTGCTCCGCCCTGCCAGGCAGCAGGGGAAGAATCCAAGTAGGTCCCTAATTTGATAGCCGGCTCCTGAATAAATGGATTGCTTTTCCATGGGAGCTATGGGGTAGAGAGGCAAAGGCCTTTTCCTTTCCCATTTATCACTGGCCTCTGGTCTGCGGGTCAGTCCCCAGTCGTGATTGAGGACCTCTCCCAAGCACCCATGTGTTCCACCCACGAGAAAATCAAACACGTGGAGCATCAAGTTCCCGCCCCTGGGGCCCTGGTGTCTGCAGAGTGAGCTGGCCAAGGATCAGGAGAGCCAGAATCCTGGAGCAGAGGCCATGCAACCTTCGGCTAACTCTCTCCTCTCCTCCCCTGGTACACGGCTTGCTCAGGGGCGTGGTGGGGGGAGCAGACAGAAGGAGAAAACGTTAAAGCTGGTGTGATCCCCAAAGAAATGAGGCAGGGCCGGCCCCTCCCCCACTGTGATGACCCAGTAGGTCCAGGAAAGGGCTCCTATTTCCTCATGGAATTTTCCCATGAGACCCATGCTCCCAAATGGGGAACACACAGCATATCCCTGAATGCTCCCTGAGGAGACACAAGGGCCCACCCTCTGCCAGAGTGTTGCTGGGGTGGGTCGTGGCTGTTGTGTTGTTAGGGTTCGATGGTGGATTTGCACCCATCCCTTCCTCCATCCGGTCAGGCCACATCAGTGACCTGAGAGCCTAGTGCTTCCCGGCATGACTGACCCCACACCCCTACCACCAAGGAGCTCAAACTCTTCCCAGGGAGACTGTTGTCCATGCACAGACACAGGGTGGGCGCTCAGTGCCAAGGTCCGGGGGAGTGCAAGAGGCAGGGGCATTGAGGCGACACAGCCAGCCCGAGAGGCATCCACGCAATGGGGCACCTGTTCCCAGTCCTGAAAAACAAGGAGGAGCTCATCGGGCCAAGCGGGTGGCCAGGTTGCTGCCCTTGATCAGGAACTCAGACCGAGGGAACATGGAGTGTACTCCTGCAAGTACAGGACTCCAGTCTGTTCTGGAAGGCATCCTCCTGGCTGGATAAATGGACAACTTGCAACTTCAGACACCCAGTAAGGCCATTAAAGGCATGTGGTTTGAGCAAACAGGGAGTCGGGGCACTTTGGACAAGAGCGAGTGTTTGGGGCGCCTGGGTGGCTCAGTGGGTTAAGCATCGGCCTTCAGCTCAGGTCATGATCCCAGAGTCCTGGGATCAAGTCCCGCATCGGGCTCCCTGCTCGGCGGGGAGCCTACCTCCCCCTCTGCCTGCCACCCACCCCCCAACCACTTGAGCTCTTTCTCTCCTGCCAAATAAATAAAATCTTTAAAGAGCTAGTGTTTATTGAGCCCATGCTTGTGACAAGCCTTGACCGGACT
The DNA here is from genome assembly GCF_922984935.1 of Meles meles. NCBI lineage: Eukaryota > Metazoa > Chordata > Mammalia > Carnivora > Mustelidae > Meles > Meles meles. The sequence continues at coordinate 143,558,997 of NC_060071.1, read as the reverse complement.
TTGGGGACATGTCAATGGCCCTGGAGCCATCAACCCAGCCGGGAGGGGTGAACAGTGGGGAGCAGACCCACAGGTAGCCCTGGAGGTACTGACCATGGACTGATGCTGTGTGCCTGCCCAGCGTCCCTTCTCCTGGGAGCAAAAGAGCTCACGGGCGGCCAGCAGGGTGATGGTGGCAGGAATGACCTAAGAGACCCCCGCGGGATGGTGACTCTCAGCCAGTGAGTTGGGACTACTTGGTCATATGCTGTGTTTCCTCAAGACATTTGCCCAGCTCACCCCCACCCTGTTCAAACACACAGATCTCTCTTTTTAATAATAAAGCCCTATAATTACTACCACCACTAACACTGAAACTAGGAACCCGTGCTAAATGCTCACTTTGCCCCTAGCATTATGCTAAAGCACTTTACCGTACTGAAATCTTTCACGGCCCTGGGAGTCAAGTAGCGTTTTCTGTATTTTACAGAAGAAGTAGTTGAGGTTCCGAGAGTTGAACTGTCTTCCCCAAAGCCAACAGCTAGTGATGGAATCAGGACTCAAATCCAGGTCTCCTAGGAGTTCACGTGAGGATTCGTCAAGGCAGAAGCCAAGACCTCATGTAGCAGACTCCCCTGGGCTGCCTGTTAAAAATGCAGATTCCTGGCCCAGCCTCCGACCTAAGAATCAGAATCTGGGGTTGCAGAAAAGAGAAGGATCTAGATTTTTCTAGAACACTCCCCGCCCCTCCCCCGCCACCATCCTGAGGCACACCAGTCTGAGAACCACTTTGCTTTCTGTCTATCACAGGTAAGTCCACTCCTCCACTATAAATTCATTCTGCTCCCACCCCCTCCCACCCCAAAGGGCCACTGACGGGGTGTTTGGTGGCTCTGTTTCCAGGGGAAAGACCAGGTTCTTCACGAAGAGTCTCCATTTATAATCACCAGGGTGCTCTAGGTTCTGCTGCTATCATACGTCACCTTGAGATCTCTGTTGCTCAATGTGACATGGTTATTCCCACTTGGGCAAAGTGTCCCCCGGCAGAGCACTCTGCTTCACATAGTCACTCGGGGACACAGGGTGATGAGGCTCCGCCATCTTGTGGTTCCGCCATCTTGTGGCCCCACCATCTTGTGGCCCCACCACCTATGCGTGTGGCCTCTCAGTCATGGCAGCAGGAATAGAAAGTGCTGGAGAGTCTCCTCATTAGCAGTTAAATGCTGCAGATAGGAAGACATGTATGTCACTCCCTTTCACAGCCTGCTGGCCAGAACGGGTCCCCTGGCTTCTCCAGTGCGAGGGCGCAGGAAGTGGAGTCTTCACAGGTGCCCAGAGGGAAAAGAGAACCAGACGTGGGGTGGGGGGCTGGGAAGGGTGTCCTCTGGTGCTTCTGCTCAAATTGTCCCTCTCATGAATTGCACTGAGTCCAGAGATGTGTGATCACAGACAACCCTCTGTCCTTTGAAAGGGGACTCTCAGGAAAGGCGTGCAGAGGGGTCTAATTTGTTCCCAAGGGCCAGAAAGGGCAAATCTCAAGGGAGGAAGAAATAGAATGAGAGGCAGGGAAACACTGGGGAAGGAGGACTGTACCTGGGCATCGGAAGACCCAAGTTTTCATTCTTCTCCTGCCTTTGACTCTGTGGGACCTTAGGCAAGTCACCTAAGTTCCCAGCCCCCTTCCCCCATCTTATGGAACAGAGTGGGGCAGGCTGGAGGAGTAGGAGGTCTGGTAGCTCTGACGTCCTATGGTTCCAGGCACACGCACCCCCAAGTTCATAGCAGCAATGACCACAATAGCTAGATTGTGGAAGGAGCCAAGATACCCTTCAACAGACGAATGGACAAAGAGGATGTGGTCCATATATGCAACGGAGTGTTACGCACCCATCGGAAAGGATGAATACCCACCGCTGGCATTGAGGTGGACAGAACTGGAGGGGATTATGCTGAGTGAAATAAATCAAGCAGAGAACAATTTTCATATAGTTTCACTTATTTGTGGAACATAAGGATTAACACGGAAGACATTAGGAGCAGGAAGGGGAACATGAAGAGGGGAATTGGAGGGGAAGACAAACCATGAGAGACTATAGACTCGGGGAACCAGACCGAGGGTTTCAGAGGGGAGGCGTCGGGGAATGGGGTAGCCCAGTGATGAGTATTAAGGACGGCACAGATTGCATGGAGCACTGGGAGTTATATGTAAATTATGAATCATGGAACACAACATCAAAAACTAATGATGTCCTGTATGGTGACTAACATAAATAATCAAATAAAATCGGTCAATCAATCAATCAATAGAATGGGCCGTGCCCTCTGACCACCCCCAACTCTTGGACGTGGAGGAGGTTCTCACCCAAGACACCCCAAGAGGCAGAGCAGCTCGGCAAGGACACAGCGCAGAGGTTGGCTCACCCGCGAGCCAACTCAGCCAACACTGATGGAGACGACCTGGTGCCTCGCCAAACCCCATCTGAGCCCCCAGATAGGTGGCCCCAGTGACAAGAAAGCCATTTGTGACACAGCCCCATGTCCCCACAGGTGCCACGTCTGCTTTCCCTGAGTGGCCTTCAGCGATAGCTTGAGAAGGCTCACTTGTGGAGACTCCCAGAACTTGAACTCTTAAGTAAATGCCTGAGGACCCCCTTGAGGGTATTCCCAGGGCAGCAGTGACCTCACAGAGCCCACAGAGGTCTGGGAGATGGGCCGGTGTCCCTAGCTACCCTTCCTGGCTCCCAGCAAGACCTGACCAGAGAGGGACCAGCTCCTAGGGGGACCTCAGCTTCCCCTTGGTGCATGATCCTCTTGCCACCTGGGTCGACCCCCTTGGCAACAAGCCAATGAGAAGATTCCAGAAGGTCAGTGAGAACCAGGTTCACGGGGCAGGAGTTACATCTCCCATGTGTCTCCGTCCTCCCCATCAGTCCCTAGACTGGGATGACACACGTGTGCAGAAAAAAAATGTGACTTCATTTGTTTTCGGTATCTGCTTTCATCTCGTTCTCTGACCAGAGTCCTGTGATGGCATAAATCCTGATTTTTGCCAGCAAGACCACCCCGTCATCTCCAAGCAAGAGTTTAATGTCTTTCAGGACTTCTTGCCCATCCGTTTTCAAGGACCCTCCCCTCTCCTTTCCCACAACAGAGTCTGGAGTCAAGGGGCCCATGCAGTGCTAGGGACAGAGCAATGCCTCATGAGGCTCCCGCTGACCTCCAGTCCGGGCATTATGCACCCTGTGGACCACAGGTGACAGTCTCTGTCCCTCCATGTCCCCTGATGAGTAGCATGGCTGCTGGGTCTATGGGTGTCCTGCTTTGGCATCTGCTGGTCCTTGAAGTGTTGCGCTGTGCTCGCTGATTCTGGTTCCAAGAGTCCACACCATGTGGCCTCTCATCCAACCCAGATCACCACTAGACTCCAGCCCTTCTGGGCCTCCTAGAGCCTGCAGACTCTCGGTTGCTTTCTGGGCACCTTGACTGAGACAGTGGGCCCAGCTCGCGAGCTGCCTTGGGCCCACTCACCAGACCTCTTCCCTTGTCCATGTCTCTCCACCATTCAGCATCCACCTCCAGCTCTTGGGGTGGGTTGGGGTTCTCCGTGTTGAGCCTAGAAAACATGAAAGGAGCTCCCTGTTTGGGGATCTGACCCTGGGAAGTGAGGCACGAGAACACTGGCCCTCTCCCTTCTCTTCCTCCCCACCAGGACCCTCATCCCAATCCTGAACGTCCTCCCTTCTCAGGCTGCAGAAACTGCCCTTCTTCCCACCCTACAGATCACCCTCCTGCCCGTCCTTCAAGCTTCGGTTCTGGAGAATGTGAAACCAGACCTGAAGTCGTCCTGAGAAAATAGTTTTTTCTTGGGCGCCTGGGTGGCTCAGTCGGTTAAGCTGTTGCCTTCGGCTCAGGTCATGATCCCAGGGTCCTGGGACTGAGCCCCGGATCAGGCTCTCTGCTCAGCGGGGAGCCTGCTTCTCCCTCTCCCTCTCCCTGCTCCTCTGCCTACTTGTGCTCTCTATCTCTGTGTCAAGTAAAATTTTTAAAAAACCAACCTTTTTCTGAAAAACCTTTCTCTTCAGAAAGCCTGGCTTGCAAGAACATTACCTTACAATGAGTTCTCATCTTTAAAGGCCAGTTGAGACTCAAAGTAGAGTGACACTCCTCTGTCTAGTCAGTACCAGTCCTTGCTTCCCTGGAGGAAAAGCCTCATGGCCTCTTCTTCAAGTTCAAGGGTCTGCGAGGACGCGGGCAGGTGGAGGGAGACTCTGAATTTCGGAGAAGACAAAACACAAGTGATATTTCAAAATAGTGTTTCTCCTTCCTTCCTTCCTTCCTTCCTTCCTTCCTTCCTTCTTACCCTCTTCTTTTCTTCTTTTCCTTAGTTGGACATTGGTTTTACTTCCCGCCACATCTGGGCTTTGTCCCACAGCATTCAGGGCATGTGGAGCTGAGTAAGACCGTCCTTTTCTTCAGGAGCTAGCAGTTCTTGGGGCCCTGGGCGGCTCAGTGGGTTAAGCATCTTCAGTATAGGTCATGATCCTAGGGTCCTGGGATCCAGGCCCATCTTGGGCTCCCTGCTCAGTGGAGAGCTGCTTCTTCCTCTCCCTTTGCCCCTCCCCCACTCGTTCTCTCTCTCTCTCTCTCTCTCTCTCTTAGAAATTAATAAACAAAATCTTTGGAAAAAAGGAGCTAGTTGTTCAGAGGGAGTAGGCTGACCTGGTCTCCTGGGGCTAAGGGGTCTCCAGGGACCTAAGGCTTTTGGTGCTAAAACTAGGACAGTCCCAGAGTTGGTTACTCAGAGAGAGGCTTGGTGATGCCAAATAAGAAGGCCATGAGAGATCTGTGCCACCACAGAAAGAGTCACTCATTGAACTGGAGGAAATCAGATAATGCTTCATGGAAGAGGCAGCAAGTACCAGTAATGACGATAGCAGCCAATGCCTGTGTGTGCTCCATGAGCCTTACCCCATCTAACAAGCACAACCATTACTGCTGCTGTTTGCTCAAGGAGAAACAGGCTTTGAGCAGAAGGGATTGGCCCAGTGGGGAGAAGGGGACCCCATCCAGATCACGGGCTATGATCTGGGCCACCTCTAGCTGCAGGGTCTCAGGGTGAGCAGGAGTGTGGTGGGTGGGAAAGGAGAGGGGCCTGTGGGAGGAGCAGGAGGGAATCCGAGACCCCAGGGGAGGGCTCTGCTGGCAACCCGGGGCAGGAAGCGAGCAACTCGTTCCTCAGTGTGAAGGCCTTTGTGTGCTGTGCTAAGGAGTCCGGACTCCAGGGACAGTCAACAAAGGTTTCTGAGCAAGGTGAGAGTGGGCCAGGGTGAGAGAGAAACCAGAAAAGCTTGCTGGATTGGAGGGAAGAGGGGATCCCGTGGGCCCTGGCCTCTGAGCTCGCAGGCCGGGAGGGGGGTAGAGAGCCCAGCAAACTACTGAAGTCGGGGGGCCTGGAACTCACAATGAGAGTGTGCCCTCCCCAGGGCTCCCTTACATGCCCGGGCGGTGGGAGTGTTTGGGACCCCCCCCCCCCCGTGGGCGTTAGAGCACACTCCAGCCCAGGTCATCTGACCACCTGAATTCAAAGCCCTGTTCAGGGACGCAGTGGGGACAAAGAGAGGACTAGATTTTGATCGCTGCTGTTAACACATCGTCATGGTTCAGTGGCTCCAAACAACATAGTTAGTCTCTACGGTTCTGGAGGTCCGACATTCAAGATGGGTTTGCAGGGCTGGCTCCTCCGGAAGGGAGGGATCCATTTCCTTGTCTTTTCCAGCTCCTGCAAGTGGCCCACGTTCCTTGGCTCAGGGTCCCATCTCCGCCTCCCTCGGACCTCTGCTTCCTTGTCACGTCTTACTGGGAAACAACCTAGTGATTATGTGGGCCGTCCAGGTAATCCAGGACAATCTCCTGGGCTCAAGTTCCCTCACTTAATTCCACCTGCAAAGTTCCTTTGACCTATAAGGAAGCCATAGTCACAGGGTTTTGGGAGTGAGACGGAGCCATCTTGGCTGGGGATGGGGGCTGCCATTTTGTCTGCCGTGAGGAGACGGCAAGGAATCGTGGCCGGGGCTTCCGAAGAGTCCCGGAGCCCATGGTCTCTCAGGAAACATCCTGAGAATTGTTGGAGTATTTCCTCGGGCTACTGGAACAGAGACCCCAAAGAACAGATCTTGATCAAGAATTGTAATTCTCTCTCAGGTAAGTCTCTCTCAGGTAAGTCGGGGCAACAGGGCTAGAGGGTGCCCTCGCAGGGTCATGGGCTGGACCCTCTCGTCTTGTTGCTGAATCCTCTGTGGGTGTTGATGCCCTGGACCACATGTCCCAAGTCCCACATGTCCAAATTCCAGGCAGCCGGAAGGGGCCAACAGGAAAGGGGAAAGTGTGCATTCAGTCTTCAAGGGTACGACACGGAAGTTCAGCCCTTGGGTTCTGTCACCTTCACATTGGCCAAAACACAGTCACGTGGTTACACCAAGCTGCGCAGAAGGCAGAGAGATGCAGTTCATATTCTGAGAGGATAGGTGCGTAGCTAAGTGTTCTACGACTCTGGAAAACTCTTTTCCTCTCTATATCTCCTTGTTCTGTGAGCCAGTGTCCTCAGTTTCCCCACCACGGTCTCCCTCTCTACCCAGAAGCATGCAGGTCCATGGTCACCCTCAAGGACTCTGTCCTGAGCCAAAAGAAGCTCTTCTGTAAGTGTGTGTGTGAGTGTGTGTGAGTGTGTACACATACATGTCACCCTATCCTTGGAAGCCACCTTACCTCCAAACAAATAAGTCACAACCCCCTAATGGGTCTCAAGATGCTAGCTTTTTTAAAAGATTTTGTTTATTTAACAGAGAGAGAGGGATCACAAGAAGGGGAGCAGGAGGCAGAGGGAGAGGGAGAAGCAGGCTCCCCACAGAGCAGGGACCCCAATACAGGGCTTGATCCCCGGACCTCGGGATCATGACCTGAGCCGAAGGCAGACAATTCACCGACAGAGCCCTTGGGCGTCCCAAAGATGCTAGTTTTGAAGCAAGGCAGCAGCTTTACCAAAGCCATTCTCTGAGCAAAACTTGCCTTCTTTAGCCACCAACCACTGGGAGGTCCCCAAAATGGGAGATGCATCTTTCACTCCTCTGACAATGGGATTCTTCTGCTCAAATTAGCCAAGTACATAGCACCCACACATGCGTACACACACACACACACACACACACACTCATGCCCAAATAGACAGTTTCTCAGAAATGAGGATGCAGATGAGAGGCTCAAGGACAGGCCTTACTTGCCCTCTGTCAGTTTACAAGAGAATTTATTCCACATATTCCTCCATGAATATTTAGCAAGGCAACAATAACATCCAATGACACCCATGAGATACACAACTCGGAGAGCTCTCTCCCAGGAACATACACAATGCTGGATGTCAACGTTTCCACTGGACTGAATGTTTGAAATGCAAGCATTAGCTTACAATAATCCTCCCCACCCCTCTCTGCCTCGCTCTCTCTTTTTATTTGTGTACCCAGCCATTTCTCCCATTTTTGATGCAAACCACTGAGCAAATTCTTTACAATAACAACAGATCCGGTGGGTTATGAGGACAGCTACCAAAGATTTAAGAAGCATTTGTGGCACAAATGAATTCTCAGACATTCCATCCTTTCTTTTTGCTCAAGAAAACACACACACACACACACACACACACACACACACTCCGGATTAAGCAAGGGCTGTTCTAAGACTGGCTAACATTTGATAAAATCAAGAAAGCTGCAAACTTTTGAAAGCCCCTATGGCGGCTGAATAATGGTGCCCAAAGACACCCTGCTGTGACCCCCAGGGGATCTGTGAAGGTTGCAACACGTGGCAAAGACACTTTGCAGGTGTGATTAAGTTAAGGACCTTGAGATAGGAATGTGACCCTGGCTTATCTAGGTGGGCCCTCAATGGAATCACTAGAGGCAGAGCAGGAATACGGGAGGGAGAGACCATGTGATGATGGAAGGCAGAGAAAGGGGACCATGAGCCAAGGGTGGCAGGCAGCCGCTGGAAACGGAATAAGGCCCCCAAAGCCTCCGAAGGAACCAGCCCTGTCAACACTTGACTATAGCCCAGTGAACCCAGTGAAACTAATTCCAGGCATGGGGCTCCCAAAACTATAAGAGAAAGAAATAGTGTCATTTTCAGTCACTAAGGTTGTGGTAATTCCTTACAGCAGCAGCAGGAAACTAATACAGTCCCAACAGCTCCGGATGAAGGTCTTTGTTTCCTCCACACATGTCTGGGCTTCTCCTGAGGGCTCTGCTCTCAGTGTGGGGCCACCGGAAACTACCCAGGTACTTGGGAATTTTGCATTTGTGTGTATTTTTTTTGAAGTTCTCTTCTTTTCTTTCTTTTGTTTTTTAAGGTTTTATTTATTTGACAGAGAGTGTGAGTGCAGCAGAGGGAGAGGGAGAAGCAGACTCCCGTGGAGCTGGGAGCCTGATGCGGGGCTCGATCCCAGGACCCTGGGATCATGACCTGAGCTGAAGGCAGATTCTCAACTGCCCGAGCCGCCCAGGTGCCCCAAAGTTCTCTACTTTTCTTTTCTTTTTTTTTTAAATTTTATTTATTTACTTGACAAAGATCACAAGTAGGCAGAGAGGCAGGCAGAGACAGAGAGGGAAGCAGGCCCCCCACTGAGCAGAGAGCCTGATACTGGTCTCCATACCAGGACCCTGAGATCGACCTGAGCCGAAGGCAGAGGCTTTAACCCACTGAGCCACCCAGGCACCCCTACTTTTCTAATAATAAAGTCAATAAAGACCATGGCAGGAGATGTTAGATCTAAAGAAATTTGCCAGAGCATAAAACAAAAAAAATATAACAATCACCCATAATCCCACACTACGGAAATAACGCTCTTAATAGCAATTTGTACTTACAAGTTTAATTTCATGATTATTTTCTCAATATTGCCTCTTCTTCCACCCCTACCCTGACAGCAAGATCCATCAAGGCAGGAACCCACTCATTTTGCAAAATGTATCTCTTGTGAATAGTTCCGTGCCTGATCGGTAAGACAAGGATCCATTAAGGCAATGCATTATCACGGAATGATAACATCCCATCTACTAACACGTTGTGACATTGCTTTTCAGGCTCCTTTGTATGTGTAGTGCATATTTGTGTGTGTGCTTAGAAAGAAATTTATTTTTTTAGTTTTTTAAATATTTTTTATATATTTTCTGTCATGCTATATTTACATGGCTCTGGCCTACCCTCTCTTCACTTAACATTTTATCCTAGATATGTTCCAAAGTCATTAAATAGTCTTCAGACATTTATTTCAATGGCAGCTTAATAAGAATTTTTTGTTAGCTTCCTTCCTTTTTCCCTTTTTTTGTCCCCATTATAAATAATACAGCAACGAACATCTTGGCATGTAAATCTCTATCCACATTTCTGATTATTTTCTCAAGGTAAATGCCAAGGAGGGGCGTTACACGAGCTGAGCACATCACCACTTGCCAGACCTGCTCTTGCTGGCAGCCCAAGAATGTCTGTACTTTAAAACCAACTCCGTGACCACCAGGCAGGGACCCTCTGGGACCTAGAACAGCAGTGCATAGCTAATGTGTTTGCCATGTGTTTGCATATGGCGAAGCTGATCCGCTTGGGTTTGGGGTTTTGTTCTGTTTATTTATTTTTGAGAGAGAGTTTGCACAAGCAGTTGGGAGGAGGGAGATCCAGAGAGAGAGGGAGAGAGAGAATCTGAAGCAGGCTTCACTCTCAGTGCAGAGCCAGACGTGGGCCCCTTCCCACAACCTCGAGATCATGACCTGAGCCAACACCAAAAGTCCGGTGCTCAACCAACTGAGCCCCCAGGCACCCCAGTCTGCTTGGAGTTATATTTAAGCAGAGAATTTTGTCTGGGTAACAGGAGACCCAGGTTCTGGGGTGAGCTTTGCCGGTTTCCAGCTGTGCCGCTTTTGTCTAGGAAACCGAGGTCCTCGTCTCTGAAACAGGGAGAATGGATGATGACATTGAACTCCCTTCTACCAAGGAACGTCTAGCAACCATTACAAAAAGAAAAAAAGCCACTAAAAATGAGGGACAATTCATGCCATACGATCGAATATTGGTTTTTCCTTTTTAAGATTTTATTTATTTATTTGACAGAGATCACAAGTAGGCAGAAAGGCAGGCAGAGAGAGTAGGAAGCAGGCTCCCTGCAGAGCAGAGAGCCCGATGCGGGGCTCGATCCCAGAACCCTGAGATCATGACCAGAGCGGAAGGCAGAGGCTTTAACCCACTGAGCCAACCAGGCGCCCCTCGAATGTTGGTTTTAAAAGTCAGACTTACCAGGTTTATAAACTCAACCGCGATAAGAAGGATGTTGCCACCCTCCTGTCTGCCAAGGCGTGGCTTTCGTGGTATCTCTCTGTTTGTTGAGAAACGGTTCAAATCGTTAGAAGAATGTGAGAAACCTTTCCATCGATTAACAGACTAAAAAAGTAGCCACCCTGATACAGCAGATGCAACAAATTCCATTCATGCCGCGTCAGAAGGAACAAAGGGTGATTTGTGGGAAATGCGTTTGGCGGGATTTTGAGCTGTGTTATTGGTATCACTGTATTCCAAAGCTTTGAGAAGTGAAATCCGTATCTGATGTATGGAACACCTCTATTAGCCAGTGTCCTTCCAGTCTAGTTTGTGCTTCCAAACGAGACCCCTAAATCATTCCAGAGAGCTCCTTCTCCACTGTTCTCCCGGAATTTGTTCATTCGTTCCTTTATTCGGTCAGTTAGTCACTCAATGAACATTTTGCTGGGAGGCTGGGCCAGACCCTTTGTGGGACTCCAAGGAGTTGGGTTTGAATTAATAGTGCATGATCTCTCTGGCTTAATGGGAAGGCCCCAAAAATCCCAGTGCTGCCTCAACGTGGCCATATGACCTGAAAAAAATGTGCCGCTCCTTTTAACCTCCCAGAAAGGAGGCCATGAATATGTCCCCCGGGGGCCCGCTGCAAGGAATGACGAGGTATGTGACAGGTGCGGCCCAGAGCCCGAGACGGAAGAGACAGTAAATGTCATTCCCTCCACCCCAGGCCTAGGTAAGCAGGTGACCCTCCTAGTTTGGTAAGCAGAACAGGAGCACAGGTCACTTCAGCCTAACAGAGGTTTTTACAAGGTTCTGCGTAAGCCTAAGACACCACCAGCCGCCCTGGTTTTCCTCGAGGCACAAAGGGGAGGGTTCGAAGTGTGTTGGGGCAGGGGGCGGGGTTGCGAGCCCCGAGTGCCACCCTGTCGAGCCAATGTTTGGAATCGGTCTGCAAGGATCCAGGCTGGTGGATGTTTATGTAGACACACATGCCAGCAGCCTGTATTATGTGCCCAGAAGAGGGAAGGGGGCCAGCGGGATTGATAGATTTTATGTGCAAGGAAGAATTTCGGCTGTGAAATGTGAAGGGAAAGATGCCTCGTTTTCGGGTTCGGCGATGGGAAGAGATGGAATGTATTTCTCCCAAAAGCTAGAGAGTTGGGCCAAGTTGGGCTGCAGAAAGGATTTCTGCATTTGGAAGGCAGTCTCATCTGGTGGGCTTGGGTTTCAGGGCAGGCAGCCTGGGTTTGTGTCCCAACTCTGCCTCTTACTAAGTGCGTGAGGCCAGGCAAGCTCCATTTCCTAGAAAGTTCCATCCGACGCCAGATGGGGGTGCATCTGGGGTGTACATCAGAGGGCTGGTGTGAGCTTTGGCTGCTGTGACACTGGGAGAGGGCCCAGCCCAGCGAGTGCCTAATAAACGTTAGTTATTATTAGCGTCAGCAGGAGGCGGGTTGATCTGCTTTGAACTAAATGTTCCTTGGAATCCAAAAAGTCTTCGTCTTTGACTCTTCCCACTGCATTTAAGGGAGGGTTCCAGAGAAACTTTTAAAAAGAGGAGAGGAGGGACTGGCGTGAACTTTCACCCTGGTGTGAGCAAGCCAATTTTTATGGCTGGCCTTTCTGATTGGCCAATAACTCACTATTCTCTCTCTCTCTCTCTCTCTCTCACACACACACACACACACACACACACACACATACACCGTGAGAGGGTCTTGGGACTCAGATTCAACAAAGATTCTCCAAATGCTTCCTCTGTCCCAGATCCCAAACTCCAAACATCACCCTCCTCCATTTAACCTCAGTTCACCCACCCCCGTGGCAGCCGCTCGGGGTGACATTAGTGCCTCAAAAGGCACAGAGAAGCCAAGTAATCTGTGCAAGGATGCACAGCGTGGAAGTGGTGGAGTCAGGATTCGAACCTCCATCCCAACGGCCAGTGGCCCTTTGTTACTTCATGCTGGAAGGATGTGTGTCCCCTCAGAGGTGGGGTGCCCTGCGAGATCTGCAGAGGAAGCGCAAATTCCCTTCTTGCTGGGACCTCCTGGCCACCTGCAGAAAGAGATCTAGTCTGTCTTACAACCGGAGACCCACCCCACCCCAGGGCGGAGTCCCCTTCTTATTTGTTTAGCGGCATCGACAAACACAGGCACACCGTCACTTCCCTACTGCTGCGAACACCAAGGCTTTCTGACGGTGCAGGAAAAACAGACGTCGTGAGGGGACTAGGTGCTGCTTGCTGAGCAGAGAGCCCAGGGGCATCGGGGGGACAAGACAAAGCCATCCCATTCATCCCTGTGTCTCCCACCTCCCTGCCGCTTCAGGGACCGCACACGCCTGCCTCAGGGAGCCACGGCTGGCTCCAGAGAGGAAGCAGCCTCTGTCCTCACCCACTCATGCTCCTGCAGACAGGAGACACCATCTCTGAGCCACTTCTGGTCTCGGGTCTGGCTCAGAGGGGAAGCTGAGCCCCTGGGCAGCCGGAAAGTCACGCAAAGGCTCCAGCCTTTCATGCAAGGACAGCTCGATCTCCTGGCCAGAAAGCAGCTAGTGGTCCCCTGCGTCCTAACTCCCCGTGCCTGCTCCAGGGGCCTCCCTCAAGCGCCGGCCACCTGGACAGCCCGGGGGCCCTTTCCCCACAGGCCCCACCCTTGCAGGCCCGGGGTCTGTTCTGGGCTGGGACTTCTGCCCAAAGGCCCTCTGCCCCCCATGGGCATAACCCCCCCCTCCCGCAGAGGACCCTCCCTCTCCTCTGGGGAGTCTGCTTCTTCCCAGAATAGCAGAAGAGAGACTTGTTGAACACATTCCATCATTCACTAGGAATTCTTGGCTCTCCCCACAGACCCTTCTGCTCCCCGGGTCACCGCATGGGTGACGTTAAGTCACTGGACTCACAGGTAGAAAAAGGTGCTCTCAATACGGCCTTGCTACTCCTCCAGTCACCCACAAGGTCGCTGCGGTGACCGCTCCTACCATGGGTCTTTCCCCCTTTTCCTCCCCCAGATGACACTCAGGCCCACAGACATGAAGTAGTTGCCCAAGTCCCCATGGCCTAGGTGGCCACCAGGATGGGATTTTCCATCTGAGCTCTGGGCTCTGCGCTCGCCAAGGACAAGCAAGGCCCCCAGCCCCCAGGGCCCATCCTGCCCTCAGACGTGAGCGCCAGGAGGAGGCCGGATGAGGACCTGGCCGCCTCTCACCTGGGCCCGGTGGGACGTGGCCAAGGCCTCGAGGCCCTCCTGCCGGGCAGCCTGTCCTGCCTGCCCACGGGTGGCCTCAGCCAGCTGCCCTCCGCCGTCTGCTGATTCCAAGCTTTTCGGCAAACTGGCTCCTAATTCCCCCACCATCTGTGAGCAGCGCGAGTCTTGGCTACCTCTTGGTGCTTCTTCAGATCAACTTGCAAGTTTTCAAAGTGACGTGAGTTCTTGGTGCTTGCAAAAATGTCAGCTTCCGTCACATCTTATTAAAACTGAAAATATGAAAAGGTTTTGGATAAACTGAGACGAGCCGAGTTTTCCTCTTTTCTTCAGTGAGATTGCTTTCTTTTCTTTTCTTTCCTTCTTTCTTTTTCCTTTCTTTTTTTTTTTTTTTTTTTTTTTTTGAAAAGGAGGAGTTTGGTTGTTTTCTCTGATTGCGAGAGTGAAAATCACTGTCTTTGTGCCTGTTGCCTGCCGAGGGAGCCCACCCCACCGGTCCGTGCGAGTGGTATTTTGGAGTCATTCTCCAACGAAGGCTTATTGGTGATGGGTGATGAAGGAAGAGTTGTGGAGAAAATATTCCGAGCAGCTGAACCCCTGGAGCCGGGGACAACATCCCATACGCATGCTCTTATTTAATCGCAGAAGTAGACTCTCATTTCGCCTCTGTAGAAATGAGAGTGTGGGGCTCAGAGATGCCCACCGGTCACGTGGCTTGTATGTGGCAGAGGGCCACTGTGACCCCAGGCAGGCCGGCTTGAGGTCCTGCGCTCAGCCTCTGCGGGACACAGCCCCTACACCCCCAGCCAGCTCCCCACAGGAGCCAGGCCCACGCTGGGGAACCTGCAGGGCGGGGGAAGGTGCCAGGACACCGTCGTGAAAACAGTGAGGAGCTGAGGGACGATTTGGAGCCTGGCAGGGTCAGAAGCACATTTACGAAGATGCTCACGGCTACGCCATGGATCTGCTTGGCCACTCACTAAGTTCCTGCTGCTACGTAGCTTGGTGCCCGATCCGGGGGAAACATGAGACGCATGAAAGCCCACCCCAGGCTCAGGGGAAGAGGCCTTGCTTCATTATGGGGCCACCAGAAAGGAACAGGTGGCTTCCTGTTGCTCCAGGATCAGCCTCGAATTTCCAAGTCGGTCCCCACCTTCACACCCCTCTACCCAAGGGTGAGTGAGGCTCGCTGGCCACCCTTGTCTGCAAAGAACCTTAGCGTCTGCTGCCTGGCATCAGACCTTATGCTCCTTCCCAGCTTAGGTCACAAAGTTCTGAGAAGCTGTTTGGGGCATCCCCTCCATGCATGGTGGCCTTCCGGGGAACTTGAACCCAGACTCCTGCACACAGCAGACCTGCTGTCATGCGGGTGGGTGGCTTCTCATCCAGTTCACGGAATACGGGGGCTCCTCGGGCAGACAGCATGGCACAGAGAAGCCATCCCCCTTCTGAACATCCCCAGGCAGACATTCTCCTGTTTCCCCATCTGTAAAAGGGGGTCACAGAAAACCTCACAGAGGCAGTGGACTGACATAAGCACCCTGGGAATACCTGTTTTGACAATTAGGTAGGAGACTTAGCTGTGCAAACCTGGAGAGACTGAGTTGAAAACCTGGCACATTAGGGCATCATTATAACAGGCGGCTTTCGGAGGGCAAACAGAGCAAATCTCACAAGCCTGAAAAACGCCCTCAAACAAGCAAACCCCGCTCCTTAGACTAATTTGAGAGATGAGAGGCATGGAGAATATATTACCTGAAGCTTGATCAGCACCCATGAGCATGGACGGGAGAAAACCCAAACATGTGGCTCTTGGGGAATAAGCACCCCAGTTGGCAAAATTCCACTGGCTGGAATATTACACAGCTCTGAACAATGATGGTGGTGAAGAGCTTGGACCACCAAGGAAAGAGGCTTATGATGGATTGTTAAAAGGAAAAGTTTAAGATAAAAAACGAAACTATGCTATTTACAGTATTGTAATGTGTATGCTCACGGACAAGTATTAGAATAAACCTAGAAAAATGGAAATAATTATGAGAAGATTTGAATATTCAGACTTCAGGGATTTTTTTTCACCATTTTGTTAGATCTTACCGTCACACTGTTTTTTCAATTCAAATGAAAAGAAGAAATGTCCCAACAATCTATAGATAATTTCCCCCCTTTGTGTATAATATAGAAGTATCTATTTAAAAGATTTCTCTTCTAACATCTCATTTAGCACCACAACAAAGAATGCCTGACTGTAAGTTCATTCCAAGTGAGTTCCTAGAAATAAATTTATTCCCATTCGCTGCGTGTGTAATTTCACACTTTAGGAAATTTAGTGATTATATAGGAATTCAGGGTTTTTAATAATTTCCTGAAGGGTTGTTTTTGAGCAGACAATGTGTTTTTCCTATTTCCCAAACAATCTCGATGATGGAAAATATCCAAAATAGCTGTGCCTGAGCCTTTCTTTCTCCCCTCTAATTTCCCGTACACTTTTGTGGTTATCATTGCTGTCCCTCAGCTTCTGCAAGTAGGAACTCTGCTTTTGAAGCCGAGTCCTCGCAGACAAGAAATTATAGTCATCTTATCCCTAATGCACTGCTAGATAAGAAAAGGACTTATTATCCTTCAAAAATCTGTGCACAAAGGCTTCATCCCAGCAGGCAGACTCAATCTCCATGGGGCAGGTAAGCAGAAAATCTGACCCAGAGATTTTCTGAGCTATGGGAAATGGGTATTTATGTCAGCACTAAGAACTGCTTTGATTCACAGTCCAGAGAGACTGGAAAAGATAGTGCCAGGAAGCACATTTCAGAAGACTGCATTCGACCACATCATGTCGCAGATGGGGAAACTGAGGCCCTCCGGGATGCCATGACTTCCCCGAGACCACTTGCCCCCTCGTGGCTGAGCAGGAATGTAGCTGCCCCCAGACCCATGCCCTTTCTACCCTCTTAGGACATCATAATTCCTTTTTCTTAAAGATTTTATTTATTTATTTGAGAGAGAGAGAGCAGGGGAGAGGAGCAGAGGGAGAGGGAGAAGCAGACTCTGTGATGAGCAGGGAGCCTGAAGCGGGGCTCGACCCCAAGACCCTGGGATCATGACCCGAGCTGAAGGCAGACGCTTCACTGACTGAGCCACCCAGGCGCCCCGAGGATCATAATTTCTTAATCGAAGATGGCCCAAGTCTTCCGACGGAAGACTCAGTAGGTTGAATTTATTTAGAAAATAGAGGTCTGAGAACAAGGCCATTCTATATGAAGAACGTTGGGAAGCAAAGTATGGCAAAGATGTCTAATTGTCCCAGATGGCTTTTAGAGAGAAAAACAGTCTCGTGTGGTTATACGTGGAACTCTTATGATAAAACCAAATGACATAAAACAAAATTCATCAGCCCCCCCACCCTAAAAAGGAATCTCTTATCTTTGTCTATATCCTTCACTTTCAGGAGGAGATTTAAATGAGTTCACAATAGGGGCGCCTATGGCTCAGTTGGTTAAGCTGCTGCCTTCAGCTCAGGTCATGATCAGGTCCTGGGATGGAGCCCCCAACAGGCTCCCTGATCAGCAGGAGCCTGCTTCTCCCTCTTCCCCTCCACCTGCTTGTGTTCTTTCTTGCTGTCTCTCTCTCTCTGTGTCAAATAAATAAATAAAATCTTTTTTAAAAAAAAATTAAAGAATTCATGATGAAAGCCGACATCACCAAGTTCTATGGTAGAAACTGTCATTTAAAAGCAGCCCAAGGTTTACAGAAGCCACATCACACGTCCTTCCTTTCTCTCTTGTTCTGAAATGGAAGATTTCAGGGACAGGCTTTTGGGCTACACACAGATGAGGGCTTCGTGAGTGGTGCCCAGATGGGGACAGAGGCTGCGACCGTAGCCTGCCTTTACTTTATCATAAGCAGTTGCACCCAGAGACGGGGGTACGGCTCCTGAACCACCATTGGGCCGAGGACGGGAAGTGGTTCTGTCCTGCTAACCCTGCCCAGGTGAGACCTGATGCTTTCCTGGATATCCTTTCCCTGGAGAAGAATGGAGGATGCTTTCAAAGAAAGGGCTCTCCAACCCCAAGTGTCCCCCAACAAGCTGTGGTGCTGGAGAAGGGTTCCCAGCTCGTCCCTGGTAACGTGGAATGATACTGCTGGCTCCACGGCCCCTGCCCAGCTGCCGGGAGCTCTCTGCCTAGGCTGACCAAAGCAGCCAGTGTCTCCTCTGCGGGCATGCCCTCAAAAGCAGCCCCAACAGACAGATCCCATTAATTAGGGCAACCCAGCCAGTGACCTATGGCTTGAGTACATTAGGGGGATGCCTGGGGGTGATATGTTCTGGCTTTTAAGCAGACCCCTCGTTAGCGCCCTGCAGGTCTCCTCCTAGAACAGTGCCTGGCTCATCTCAGGGGAAGTCAGGGGCTCACCAGAGGGGAAAGAGACAAGCGCTTCAAGCAGTCTGGGCTGAAACCTAACCTCTATTTCATCCTCTTAGGAAAACTGGACCCCAGCTAAGTGAGCTGGACACATCTCCGTTTCCTTGCCCAAACGTCGGGAGGCCGTTTCCCAAATTCCAGGGAATGTGTAAATGGATACAGCATATAACATTCTGCAAAGGCTCCCACCTACCTGAGTGACCTGGAAGGGAATGGTCACCTGAGGCCACTTCCCGGATGACAATATGACAATGATGAGGACAAAGATGAAGTTTTAATGAGCATCTGTTTCCTCTGTGTCACTCAGCTAGATGTTTTCACACGAGCTTGTCTCATTTAAACCTCACTGTAATTTGGGAAATGGGTGTTATCACCCCTTTTTGCTTAGGGAGATCTGGGTCCTCAGGAAGCTCTCGGAGAAGTCCGACCGGAGAGCTGGAGAGCAGAGTTCAGAGGGAGACCCCTGAGAGCCTACCGCCTTCTGCTGTCTGAGGTTCTGTCTGGGGCTTTAGGAAGGTAAAGATCCCCTCTTGGGATGACCAGGGCTTGCTTTTTTCCTGGCACAGGACGACCCCAGGGCACGTGGCCTTATTGGCCTGCTCCCAGACACAAGGGAGACCTTCCCAACCTTGCTTATCCCCTGCACCAAAACCAAGTGGCTTTGGGGCGCCTGGGTGGCTTAGTGGGTTAAAGTCTCTGCCTTCGGCTCAGGTCATGATCCCAGTGTCCTGGGATCGAGTCCCGCATCGGGCTCTCTGCTCAGCAGGAAGCCTGCTTCCTCCCCTATCTCTCTCTGCCTACCTCTCTGCCTACTTGTGATCTGTCTGTCACATAAATAAATAATGTCAAATAAATAAATAAAATCTTAAAAAAAAAAAAAACAAAAAACAACTGGCTTTGGAGCACTTTCTGAGACCCATTAGCTGAGGGGTGAGGTGGCTTAAGGACAGGAGGGAAGAAGCTAGTTAACACAATAGGGACCTCGAACTGGATCAGGAAGAGCATCTCCAGTGTGATTGCTGTGCCCTTGACCAAAGGATGCAGCTCTGGGGTCTTGGGATACCCTTGGTACTTTGATTACAGATCATAATAGGCTCGAATATTTCTCAAATTGGGTCCCTGAAAAACCAATCACACTAGTTGCTCTTTGGGATAGAGGTGGAGAGGGGGGTCCTTGGCCAGACTCACACATACACTGACAGGTGAAGGTGACCTCTTACAGGACTCAAGTGTTGCCCAAGGTCAGTTAGCTATGGGACACTCTCACCTGCTTCCTCCCTTGTAGAAATGCTGGCTGACAGCAATTTCCTACCTCGAAGTAGGAAGGAAATACTATTGGCCTTGGTAAGTCCATTGGGGTTTTGAGTCTACACTAAGGAAAACAGACTTGTTTGCGGAAGTCCCCCAGCTATCAGGTGCCTTTACACACAGCATCATTTCATCGTCTTGACAGTTGTGTAGAAGAGAGCATGGACTGTTTTTCCTCCACCCAGTATCTTCAGGAATCTTCTGGAAAGGACACCCTAATTTTCTTTATCCAGCACCCACTCCTTTCCATCTCTTCTTTTTAAATAACAGCTTCATTAAACATAACCACAGTCCATACAATTCACCCACTTAAACTGTACGGTTCAACCATTTTAATATATTCCCAGATGCCCACAGCCATTACCACCATCAATTTTGAGCACTTTCATTACCTCAAAAATAAGGCCTGTATGCTTTAGGTATCACCTCTCATTCTTTCACACACACACCCCATCCCTAAGCAACCACTAATCTACTTTCTGTCTCTATAGATTTGCCTGGGCTGCATGATACCAACAGAATGACACAACATGAGGTCTTGCATGACCCTCTCCCCTCACGGTTTTCAAGACTCATCCACTTTGTAGCATTTGTCAGTGCTGCACTCCTTTTTATAGCTCAGTGATACTCTGTTGCAGGGACGGACCACTTTGTTTATCCTTCCAATCACTGATGGGCATTTGGATTGTGTCCACCTTTTAGCGACTATGAATAGTGCTTCTATGAACATTTGTGTACAAGTTCTCATTCTTCTTGGGTGCATACATGGGATTGGAATTGCTGAATCCTATGGGGACTCCATGATTTACCATTTGAGAAACTGCCCACCTGTTTTCCCCACGGGCTGCACTATTTCATGGTCCCACCCACGGTGTCTGATTGTTCTGCTCTTTACCATCGTCACCAACACTTGTCATTGCCTACCCATCTCTAGTTTATAATCCACATGGGGCTCCCCTGGAGCAGACAGCTTAGCGTAGCCACCTCTCCCCTACCTGCATCCATATACCATCTGGGTATATGGCTGTGGGTAATGGTGGAATTCCTGCTGATGAGCAGTACATTGGAAAGCTGGGCTCTTATTTATGGTTTTCAGATTGCATGAGATCTGGGGGAGTAAACACTAAGGGAATTAACATCCCATGCAAAAGAGAGCCCAGTTCTGAGTCTGCCCTCCAGCTTTCCCAGCAGACTGGGTGCTCACAGCTCTGAGCCACAACCCCCTTACCTGGGAAATGGGAGAACATCCTCTGGAGGGGCTATGGTGGAGAGAGCCTGACAGAAGATGCTTGTAGCATCAATAGTTGGAACTGGGGGCACCTGGTTGGCTCAGTGGGTTCGGTGACTGTCTTTGGCTCAGGGCATGATCTCAGGGTGCTGGGATCGAGCCCTGTGTCAGGCTCATTGCTCCTTGGGGAGCCTGCTTCTCCCTCTCCCTCTGTTTATTGCTCCCCTTGCTTGTGTGAGCGCTCTCTCTCTCTCTCTTTCACTATCAAATAAATAAACAAATAGTCTTAAAAAAAAAGAAAGAAAGAAAGAAAAGAAAAATAGTTGGAACTGGCCTCAAGCAAACTCCCAACCAATGTTTGGGTCTTTCCAACCATGCCCCTGGATGCTCCCCAGTACTGTGTCCTGAGACCCAACACGTAGAGCTTTGTCTCTTTTTGAGCCAAATCCACAATGCTTCTGCCTGCCTTCTCCAGATGGGTGGACTCCGTTATAACCACCACCGTATTACTAAATGTTCATTATCTTGCAGACTGTCCCTGGGAGTTTCACACACACCATCTCTAATCCTTCCGGCACCCCTAACAGTGTGGATTCTGCATCTCCAGGTTAGGGACACAGATTCGGAGCTCAGAACGTTGAAGGTATGCACAGATTCTCAAAGCCAGGAAGCGGCAAAACCAGAATAGGAAACCAGGTCTGGCCGCATCCCATGGCTGTCCTCATGGTCACACCCAATGCGCCACCTCTTCCCGTCCTTCCTGGTTTCCTTTCTACCTCTCCCTCTTCATGGGGCCGAAGGATGGTCCAAAGACTAATAAAGTCTCTCCTAGGTGCCCTTCTTCCCTGGTTCCTGGCAAGCCGCCATCACCGCCACCGCTCCAGCCCCCAGGGTCCAGCTGCTGACAATCTCCCTGGTATCATGACAACAAGAGGCTGTCAGTTTTCCGTTGCAATAGAGTCCTTTTCGGCTCTGCACTAAGAGTCCATTAAGGATTCCCTCTCCTCTAAAGTGTGGCGTCCCTAGGTTAAATTCTTTATAAGCAGATGTTTATTTTTAGAGAGCCACTGTATGGGCTATTACTGAATGCTTAAGCAGTTTTTTAAGACAAGGGTCACCAAAGGCTCCCACTGTAGAAAAACCTCCACATAATACTGCCTGCTGAACAACACAGCCAAGGGAAGACAGAGAGAGAGAGAGAGAGAAAGGGAGTCTTTTATTTTAAAAAGGAGGAATTTGAGAAGGGGGGTACTCTGAAAGCATTTGTATTGAAAGAAGCAGACTTACATGTTTCCATTCAATGTGAAAATGGAGTCAAGACAGTGTGTTTTTCCAGGTATTTTGAGTGACAGGGACAACACCCATGAGGGTGCAGAAGGTGGGCTGGGACACTTGGTGTCGTGCTGGCCAGCGGTTAATGTGAGCGTCACCGTTAATGTGAGTGTCACACTTCGTGTGCCTTGACTTTATGTCATGCAGTTACATGCATGCAGTTACAGTTACGTCTCAGCCCTTAGCATCACCCATCACGCAACGTGTGGGAGCTGAAAGGGGTGCTGTGGGGTTCCCTTCTGCTCTGGACAAGGAGTTTTTGTGGGATGCTGCTAAGGGCAAGGGTGGGTTTGTCCCCCCACAATGGTGTCAAGCCAGGTCTGATAATAGCAACAACCACTTAAGGAGGATAGTGAGAGAGTGAAGAGTTCCCAGGGTGGCCGGCTCCTGAGGAGAGCATACACTGCCAGGTGCTGGCAGTACCCAGCATGGCGACAGAGGAAACGGGTACGATTACTCCCCGTTTACAGCAGAAGCTAACTCGGAGAGGCTAAGCAACTCGCCTGTGGTAGAGACTGCTGTGTGTCCATCAAGACCCATCTCCGTTCCTCAGGGCCATGCAGGTGGACTAGACGTTCCATCTTCTGGTTAGGTGTGGCCTCAGGACTGAGTTCTGGCCAAGAGAACGTGGGCAAAAGGAAGGGGGGCCAGTGCCAAGCCTGGCCCAGAGCATCCTCCCATGTGCCCTTTCAAACTTGCACCATCCACTGCTGAGTGAGGAGAGCATTCCACGGCGGTGGGGACACAGGATGGAAGGACCCATTGAGCACAGGGCAAGCTGCCAGGCCAGGCAGTGGCGTGAGTGAAGAATAAGCATATGGAGACTGAACCACTAGTAACTCTGGGTTCATCTAGCGTGGAAGCCACTGTCGTGGAGAACCCTACAATCCCACTGCCTCATGACCCTGAGAAAACCCAGAGAACTGCAGTTGCTCCCTTTGTCCCTGCCCCACAGCATCACACTGTGATGAGCCATCAGTCAGCGTTCAGCCACTTTCTATTCCATGCCAGGCTCTGCTGGCTGCTGGGGTCACGGACATGTGGTCAAGGACATCCAACCATGAATGGATGGATGGATGAATAAATGCCTGTCCCCGTCTCAGCCCTTAGCAGTACTCCACTGTGGTCTTTCCCTTGCTGCATTTTGGAGCACATCTACAAGGCGAGAAGCACAGTGCAAAGCAGAGGAAAGGAAAAATGTGGCTGCAACTCTCAAGGGGTTCCTGGAGCAGTGGGAATGTAGTTGGGGGTGGTGGAGTACCAGAGACACTGAGGATGGAGTCCCTGGTTGGCTGTGGGAAGTTAGAGAAAGTCTGTCACAGGAGGTGGTGGTTGAGCTCAGTCTTGGTGGATGAGTGAGGGAGAGCCCTGTGGTTAAAGCAGCATGAGAGGAGTCCAGGAAGAGGGTTCAGCGTGAGCAGACATGGCATCATGAGAAAGAAAGGCACGTTGGAGGGAATCTGAGATCTTTGATGTGACCAGAGCCTGAAGTGCAAGGGAGGATTCCTCTCCTCACCAGCATCTCCCTGGTTCAGGCTCTCAGCACCAAGACAATGGCCTCCTGTCTCCATCCAGACCCCTCCAGACTGTCCTCCACACTGCAACAGACATGTGCTCTCTAGAATCTCAGTTGGGGGGGCACTGGGTGGCTCAGTTGGTTAAGCAACTGCCTTAGGCTCAGGTCATGATCCTGGAGACCAAGGATCGAGTCCCACATCGGGCTCTCTGCTTAGTGGGGAGTCTGCTTCTCCCTCTGACCTCTCTCTCTTCATGCTCGTGCTCTTTCTTTCTCTCTCATTCTCGCTCTCTCTCAAGTAAATAAATAAGATCTTAAAAGAAATGAAAATAAAAATGAAATCTCAGTTGGACCATGTCACCACCCCGCCTAAACTCCATTTTGACTACCTTGAATATTGGTCAACTCTTACCAGTGGTCTACAGAGCCCTTCTGATTTTGCCCCTGCTGACTTCCCTAGTCATAACTGCTACATTCTGCCCTGAACTTGATACTTCAGCCACTCTGAGCCACACCTTGCTGTGCCCCCCATGCTATCGTCCACACTGTTCCCTCTGCCTGGAATGGCCTCCCCATCCAACTTCTCCACCTCACCAACCCTACCCACTTCCTACAGGATGTCCATAACTGCCCCACCCCAGCCCCTCAGCAGGCTCAGTGTTCCCCTGTGTTCGCTGCACATCCTCTAACATCACCCTTGGCTATGGCAAGGGTGCTCGCTGGTTGTCTGTCAGTATGCAGTGCATAGTGCCAGGCACACTGGGGGCACTCGGCTCATGTTTGCTGAACTGATCAGATGGAGAACAGCCAGACCACCTGGCAAGAGCCCAATCACACCCATGACCTTTGGTTACCTGGACTCAATGATGGTCAACCCAGCTATAAGTTGGCTTTGCTTGGTGTAAGATTAGTGGTTGTTTCTTCCTTAGGCCCTTCCACTTCTCTAATTTTGGACAGGTTCCCCAGAGGCAGCCCCCACCATGAGGATTCCTGTGAAATAATTGATTAAGAAGCTATTCCCAGAAGAGCAGGGAAGTGGGATGGGGAAGGAAGGGGGCCACACAAGGGAGAGACATCCAGCAAAGTCCCACAGAGTGCAACTGTGGTGCAACCCTTCAGGCACCCTGGCATGCCTAATTGTTGTCCCAATGAGAGGCAAGGGGACCGTGGTACTCACACTTTGATTCCCAAGCACTCTGGGTCATTTGTGTACATGCGCCAAGTGGACTTCATTCTGGAGGGTGGTCCTCCAACAAAAGGGCCCACCAGTGGGTTTTCAAGTGGGTGTGACAATGACCGTGATGGCAGAGGGTCCAGGTGGAGCACCAGCAACTTCTGCTACATTCTCCAGACTCAGGTTTCCCATTTGGGAAAAAAAAAAGAAAAGAAAAAAAGCTCTCAAGTCTCTTCTATCTCTAACTTCCTCCCACTCTGCAACCTCAGGATAATATTCCATTGCCCAACAGGCTGTCCCTGGGGGCTCAGAGAGACACCGCATCCAGCCAGAAGCAATGACAGCCCTCTCGTGGGCACTAGAAGCCTGGGGAGGAGTGCAAAGCACGGTGATGCTCGCCCAAGAGTCCTCGCAATGGAACAGCATCAACATGGCAGCCTGAGAAGCCAAGGAGTTCTTCCATCTGTCCTGGTTCTCCTGTCACAGTCTTGCCATCTCTGCCCATCAGAGATGCAGTGCCATGGGACAAATCCCAGTCTGCAGCTCTCAGCACAGTCTACCCTGGGCTTTCATTAGGGGTCATGGGCAGAGTAACACAATGAGATTTTTTTCCTACCAGGAAATTCTCAGGAGTTATGGCTGGATGGGCCCATTTGGAGAAACAAGCCCAGAGAGGGCAGATGGCAAAGCATCTGGAAACAAAAGGGTTTAGCGAGTCAGAAGGACCAGATTTCAGTTCTGGCTTTCCCTTTACCAGCTGTGTGGCCTTGGGGCAAGGGGCAGAATTCCCTGAGTCTATTCTCCCCACTGCTAAACCCCACAAAATTTTTCTCAAGCTAGTGTAAGAATTAAACTGGATGTCATATGTCAAACAGCCCTCACATAGTAGGTTCTTTACAAGCATGTCTGTCTTCTGCTCCTTCATTTTATTGACATCTCCTCATGCTCATCGTCTTTCTTATGAATAACGCTTGAGAAATATTGGTTGAAAGAATGAATATGTGGATGGATGGATGGAAGGATGGATGGATGGATGGATGGATGGATGGAAGGAAGGATGGATGGATGGATGGATGGATGGATGGATGGATGGATGATGGATCCATGAATGGATGAATAGATGGATAAATGTAAGGATGAATGATGGATATACAGAAGGATGGACGGATGGATGGATGAAAGAGTCTGGGTTTCAGAATAAGGCAGACCCAGGTTTTAATCCCAACTCTGCTATGTCATCCTCTTTGGGTTAACCAACCTCACCAAATATCATCTGTAAAATGGCCGTACTAATTCTGTTTTCCAGAACTGCTGAGAAGAAAAAACTAGACAGTGGCTCTAACAGACCAGAGTAAGAAAATGGTACGTGGTAGATACTCAACAGATGTTGTTTCACGTGTGGATGGAGTGACCGGCTATAATTCTTCACCCTTCCCTGCCTTCGTACCCCAGCCATGGCCTCGTCATGGACCTCGTGTTACCTTCACCTGATGACTTTGGGTTTGGCTGTGTGACTTTCTCTGTCCGATGACATATGGATCAGAGTGAGTTAGCCAGCTCCAACCTAAGCCTTAAGAGACCATGTTGTCTTGCGCTTCTGCCATAGCCTAAGAAACCCTTCCCCTGGGTAGCTACCATCCCTCCTGTTGGGGCCCAGAATGAACACATGTGGAGCAGAGTCACTCCACCAAGCAGACATACAGTGAGACAGAGCGGCCAAGGTAGGTCCAGCCAATCTGCAGATTCATCAGAATAAGTGATATTTAAAACCACTGAGTTTACGTGGTTTTTGTCAGGCAACACTTTGTAGCAAAAACTAGCCAATACCTGTTCGACTCATTGGGGCTCTCCCTAGGTTCCCATCTGCTAACGCATACACCCAGAACTCGACCCCCACAGTCCTGCGTGCTTCCCCCAACCATCACCCAACCGTACTTCACCTCCTCAGTCCACAAGTTCTGCTCCAAACGTCCACATCCTGTAGACACCAGCAGAGTATCCCACTCCCAAAGCAACACTTGAGCAGAAATGCTTTCATGGGAGAGAGAAAGCAACAGAGGCAAAGGTCCTCTTCTCAGCCTCCGAAAGAACGTTTTGTTGGCGATAATGCCTTCAGCAACAGTGCTCACATTCCTAGATCGGGCACTCAGCATAAGTAAGGGACAGAGGTGTACGTTTCACTGAAGCTGCCCACTTCAATTTTCTCTTTGTCGAAAAGAAAAAAATTAAAAGTGCTTCATGTGTACGCTGAAGTACATCATTACTTTCTGAGTGCTTTATCATCATTACTGAGTGTCCTCGTGCAATCACAGAAGACCTTGACTCCCGCGCATCCCGCCGCCTTCTGCTTTGGGGCTGCTTCCACCGGCGCACCGTAGGCATTGTTCCGCCGGCGCTCGGATGCCCCGTGTGAAGGAGCTGGAAAGGAAACTCTCCAGGTAAATAGATACACTCTCTGTTTCCACTCAAGGCTTTGAGCCATTCCTAAGCCCCAGTGATGCCAGATAAATCGACTTTGCTCAAAAGGAAGGGTTTTCTTTGGGGACCTCCATTTATCTCAGTAGACAGTGGAGAGACACAAAAAGAAGGGGGTTAATGCTGGGCAAATTTGAGATGGTTCAGAGGTCTGTCTGGTTGTGTGTGTGGAAACCGGATGGTGGATGTGAAGGTTATCTGAATTTAATTGAATTTCTCTAATCCCTAAGGCACTTATGCCTCGCAAAACTACCTAGCACCTACCGGTTGAGACTTAACAGAAAGTACCTAAGAGCCCTCTTGTTGTTTCAGAATGTGGTCTCACCGGGCGTCCCCCTGTGGCATGGATCCTGCCCTACCTGCTCCAGCACTCAAGCCTCTCACTGAGCAAACCCAAGCAAAGGGCTCTGGTCCTTCCTTGTTTGCCATGCAGCACACCATCCATTCTGTCCTCCGCGACCAAAGGACATGGAGGCTGGAGAGGATTGTCAGCTAAAGGTGTGCAGAGCCTGTATACGAGAGCCACCCTGGGGCCCTGCCCCGGGACACTGCCTGCTAACAGGAACCCAGATAATTGGATTTATCTGCACTTTGCACAAAATGGGGAATGCACCCAGAAGCCTTTGCTGTTCCTTACCCCTACACTTCAGTCTCCCCTCCCAGGACACCTCCCTGACCGACATCCCCCAGCTCCCTCCTCCACGTACCCAAGAATCTCCCCGGATGGGGAGTCACTGCCCCGAGCATCTTCCGACACAAACGCACACGCACACACACATACTCTCACCTGACTCTCGCCGCTGTAGTCCTGTAGGTGGAGCCTCTGGCTGTTCCCACCTTGCAAATGGGGAAACTGACACTGTGGGCTTACACAGTGCGACCAAGGCCACAGTTACTAAGAAGGCGCCAGGAATCCACCCAGGCCTGTGCAGTCCCTCAGCCCGGCCACAGGAAGGTCCCATCACCCCACTTCACAGACACAGAACCAGTGGCTGCAGAAGTAAAGAAGGTTGCCTGAGGCCGCCCGGCCAGGGAGTCGGGGAATGCCCCCCCGCCATTATTTACAGTGGCCCCTTCCAGTGTCTGACTCCTCCCCTACACTGGGGGCGGCTGGAGGACCTGCTCCTTCATCCCAGCGCTCAGTGCGGGACTGGCCCCGAGCAGGTGCAGCAGCAGGTGGGAATTGAGTAAACACCCGGGCCAGCCCGGTGCCAGGAGACAGTCACGCTGCCGTGGTTTGTGAGCTGCATGCTCTGACTCGGGGGGACAGGAGAAGAAAGAATACGAGGGCCCTGCCCATGACGACCAGCCCTCGTTCTCCAGGAAACTCTTCGGGCTTGAAGGTTCGAGTTTACATCCTGCCTCTGCCCTGGTGAGATGCACATACGCTGCCAAGAAACCCCAAGAGATGGGCAGTAACATGGCCCACATGGCAACTCTGTCTTCCCTTGGCCTAGAGCCTTCCTTTGGCCCAGGATGACCCGCCAAGGCTCCTCAAGCCCAGAAAGGCAAAACCAAGGGCTTGGACTTGCACCCTGAATGCAAGGACAGTTTGCTTGTTGCAGGGACCTGCCAGTCTTGTTTGCAGCAGAGACAGCTCCTCTGTGACCAAGAGGGGCAGGACGGGAAGCGGGTCGTGTCATGAGGGGGAGGCTGCTGCTGCTGGGGTCCCTGCAAGGGATGGTGAAGCTCTGCTGGGCTTGCCCCGGGGGTGGGGGGAAGCTCTTCCGCTGTTGACAGACCTGCTAACTGGTCGACCACAGAGCCTGCAGGAGAGAAGATTCAAAGCCGCCTCTCGGGCTTCCGCCCCGTGGAGAGTGAGACAACTTACCATGTTGATGGGACCGGGGAAGAGCACGGGGATAAAACAGATGGGTTCTGTGGGGCACCTGTCAGAGGGCTCTAGAGCTCCCCCGTGGGGTGACTGTCAGGAGATGGTGGTGTGGGCATCGGGTTTGTTTAGAGAGTAGCCCACCGACCGGAAATACAAATTTGGGGTTGTGAGTGTGCAAGTGGTACAGTAGGGTTGTGCAAAGAGCAGGGGGCAGGGAAGAAGCAGGGACTCGTCTGCAAGTCGGAAAGGCCAGTCTTGAAGGACACCAGCCAGTTGCCGAGAAGGACAGTCAGAGAGGTCGGAGGAAATCACGGAGAGATCACTGTTATTAAAGCCAAACAAGGAAAGAATTCAATAGGACGAGGACTAACAGGGCGCCAGGGCCCAGAAAGTTCCAGAGAAGAACCAGAGAGTGTTTCCTGCACTCACAGGCCGCAGGTGGGATCCTGAACGCTCCTGGCGTCTCGTGCAAGCACAAGGCACCTGCATTGCCGTTTCCTGCCTCCTCATTAAATTTCATCAGGAGGGAGTCTGACCCTGAACTCTGACAAATTCACAGGGCTTTTCTGCTCATTCTTGGCAACATCCTGTCCGAGGGGCACTTAGGAATCACTGAGGCAATTTCGGTTATCAGAATGTCGAGACAAGAAAGTGACCCACGCTCCATTTCCGGATAAGACTGTGTCCTTCCTGGGTAGATCCTGCCCAGACGGGTGCTCTGTGGTGGGGAGGGGACACGGTGGACCCGCCCTCTAGTCCTCCGCCTACCTGTTCCTTCACACGGTCAACTTTCCGGGGCATAACCTCTGCCCAGAGCCTTCCTTGTCCCACACCCTGCCTCCGTTTTTCATATTCTTGGCCTGCCTGAGGAGACTCAGAACCAGTGAACTGGTTTTTGCTTTGAACTCACTTGGATAACAATCCCAGCCCCTCGGGGGAAACTGAGGCAGAAAGTATGCCATGTTGGCACGGCATTAGAAAACCACCCTGACCTCCGGGAGAGTGGGCTCACTGTGGGCTGTGAGCAAGAGATGGGAGGCGGGAAGGCAGACAGGTGGGGTTTGTTCAAGGTGATGTGGGAACAGAGGCAGCGCACTGAGAAGGCATCAAGCCCCTGCCAGTGCGGGGAAGCTGCTAAGCCACATGGGAGACAGAGAGACACCCCACTGAGTCCGTGTGGGGTGACGCCAAAGCAGACCTTCCCCAAATAGCTTCTTTGTGCTCTGGTGAGTATTTACGAAGCTGTCCTCAATGTTCAAGGAGAAAGAAACTTAACTGTTTTTAAGAATGGGAAACCAAAGGCAATTTAAAAGGGGAGGGGGACCCATCATCAGAAGCATTTCTCACCCTGACAAAAGAGAAATAACAAAGAGTGTGTTCTCCTTATTTTTCCAGAGGGACCGTCTCTATGCTGGTGGAGAAGGAAGTCATAAAAGATACGGAGCAAATGCAATGACTGGATATTTCAGAACATGGGAGGCTTATTCTTTGGGGGCAGGAAAACCCACAGTGGGACACTTTAGACAGCCTACTTAATTTTGAAAGAAAAACAAAATTATTTGCAGTTTCAATGGCAGCGCCATCGCGGGTCTCTTCCACCGCTCGGCGAGGAAATCAGTTGCCATGGTAACCTCAGGTTGCATCATTAAGAATTTTTTAAATGTTGAGAGGTGGGAGGCAGGGTTTTATTTATTTTATTTATTTATTTTAAAGATTTTATTTATTTATTTGACAGAGAGAGAGACAGCGAGAGAGGGAACACAAGCAGGGGGAGTAGGAGTGGGAGAAGTAGAATGCTGCCTGAGCAGGGAGCCCGATGCGGGGCCCGATCCCAGGACCCTGAGATCATGATCTGAGCTGAAGGCAGATGCTTAACCCACTGAGCCACCCAGGTGCCCCTGGGAGGCAGGGTTTTTAACACCTCGAGAAGAAGAAGAGAGGGAGGGAGGGAAGGAGGAAGAGAGGTGAATGAGGCTCGAGAAGGGAAAGAAGAAATCCCGGGACAAGTGAAAGTCTAGGCAGAGGGAGGAAATTCAGGAGCGGAGCCTCCCTTCACTCAGTGGACCAGGGGATGGTTCATTGTCTCTCCCAGAATCCCCAGAGGAAGCGACATCTTGCCCCGACTTGGGTTCCTCTTTGTTTCCTGTCCTAATTTGATCATTTTTTTCTCTCATCCATTACAAGGAAAAAAATTAGAAAGATGAAAAGGATTCCAAGAAGCAGCCTTCACTGGTTTTGTTTTGTTCTGAATGGATCATTGTATTTCGAGTTCTTTTCCTAATGCTCTTCAATGGTTTGGTCCTGAACTTTCCCATCAGACAAGATATAAAAATAAAACTGTGCTTCACGTTCAGCTTCTTCAAGCTATGGCTCTAGCTGTCCACTCACACGGAAAACAATACTGTTATCAGGTAGAATTACAGTTCTCTCCAAAGGAGCATTTTTATTCAAAGACTCGTGGAGAAGAGATGATGCCCTCAATCACTACAACACGATCTCTTCTTGAGAAATGTAAGTTTTGTTTTTCTTTTAGCTCTGTCTTCATGTGATGGAGGGAGAAGGTAATTCAGGTGTTCGTTCAGGTCCCTCATGACCTGGGAAAGATCTGGAAAAAGTCCACCTTTAGCTCTGAGGTACCCTGATGGTTAGCTGACTGGGACATGCACTCCAGTTTGTGGCCCTCCTTGTTTTGGTCCCCAGCAGTCGGTTCTTCTTTATGACGTGGGTCCCCATGTAGACCTTTCCTGCACCTGCTACAGGTCCCGGCACTTCGAGAGGGGGCTCACCCCGTCCACGGAGCTTCCAGGGATGAGGGTTTCTGCTCATCCCACGGAAAGGCAGGCGTGCCAGTGGACACAGCTGTGCTTTGTGATGGCACAGGGGCTTGGAGACAGCATACGTCATGGCAGTCTTTGCAAGGGAATGGCTCTGCTCCTACTGGAGAAGTCGGCACCCCCTTCGGTGGCCTCTGGGTTCAAGCAAATCCTCCGCACAGTCCCCAAGCCTGTTTCCTCACGTGGAAAATGGAATCTTGACGACAGATGCTGCTCACCTTGGAAAGGGGGGAGGCGGGGCGGATCCAGTAGGTGAGGTACAGGGAAGCCCCTATGTGGGCCATGAAGGGTTCGAGGGTGGCAGGTGTCCTTCTACAGGGGACTGACCCCAGGCTCCAGGCTCCAGGCTCCAGGCTCCGTCCTGCCACAGGGTTAAGGCAGTTACACAGATGAGTCATAAGGACCCAGCTCCCGCCTGTTTCTCAGGACTTTTGAGGCTGCTCTCTTGGCTCTGGGTTGACTGAAATGGATGAGAAGCTGAGCCCCCCACACTGTGGGAACCACATTGCTCAAAGGAGCATCTCCTCTGGGGAAGCAGCAACCCCAAGACATCAGCCTCCTTAATCTAAGGGGTGACAGGAGTGTGAGCCAGTGGGCCGGGGCCCTGCACTGGGGCGGAGCAGGCCTCCCATCACTCCAACTTGGCTACTCCCCACCTCACTGACCCACAAGGCTGCCCTCCAAGTTTTCTCCGATGCCACCAAGCCCGGGAGACCTGCCAGCTTCTCTCAGGGACAGCTCCTCTCCTAGAATAAGAATGTCTCCAGGCAAGGCAACTCTTTTTTTTCCCCCTGTTGTGCAAATGGCTATGTGGTAACAGGGCCCTGACCTTGGCCTTGTGTTCTTGGGTAGACCCAAGTCTCAAATACTTGTACATTGTCCTTTCTCTCATGCCTCCAGTCAACAGACAAAAACATTTATGTAACACCTTCGCTAGACATCTGGCTAAGCCAGGGGGACAGCGAAGTGTACCTCATGGACCAAATCCAGTTCAGTGCCTGTTGTTGTAAATAAAGTTTTATTAGAACACAGTTATGTTCGTGTATTTACAGATTGGCTATGGTGCTTTCACCATTCAGTGGCAGAATTGAGAGTTGCAACAGAGATCCCATGGTTCATAAAGCCTGAAACACTGAGGATATTTCCAGAAAAAGTTTTGCCGATTCTTGGCTAGACACTTGGCAGGATGGGGAGGGCCCCAATAATGGAGGTAGGAAGGTCAAGCTGAGGTCCTGCTCACCCAAAAGCTTCCAGCCAAGTGGAGGCAACTGGTTGTGTGTGTGCTCTCTTATTCTACTACAGGGCAGGCTGTCTTGGGAGGGTTTCCGAGAAGGTGCTGAGGGATCTCAAAGGCAAAAGGTCCCTGCTCGCAGGGGGACTCGGGGAGCTGTCTGAAGGCTGCTCTTTGTAAGGCGGGTTTGGCTTGACCATACACACGTGAGGAGGCGAGGGAAGGGCCTCCATAGGGTGGGAGCTGCCTGGGCAAGGCACCAGCATGGGAACAGAGCTGTGCCTGCAGGAAGCAGGAAGTGCTGGGGTTGGGTATGAAGGCAAGATGCTTGGTGAAGTCCATCCAGAGACACGGATGGAATAAGAGCTTTGAGCAGGATCCCGGCAGACCTGGAATGCCAGTCTACAGAGTTTGGAGTTTACTCTCTAGACACAGAAAGTTTTTCAAAATTTTTGAGCTGGGGAGCAAACAGGGAAGCTGTGCTTTGGGACCATTAAAAAGGTAGTCAGGTATAGTATAGACTAGAGATTGATATTTCCAAGAGAAATTAAGCCTTAAGATTTATTCTCCCTCACCTAGACAAACAAAGTAATGTATAAGAAGGATTTTGTTAGCTCTAAAATGTATGGGATTATTATGATTATTTATTGGAACAATAATGCTAACCCAGGTAAGATTTAGACCTTTCTGCTCAGATTCATTTCCATGTTTCAATCACTTTAACAATTTCCCCATCCTGGGTTGTATTTTGACTTCCCCAGACTGTAATCAGAGCCCACATAACATTGGGCGTGGCGTGATTAAGCAGTAACGTCTGAGTTTTTGCACCCAGGGCAGTTATTTTCGGTGTGACACAGAACAGTTCATGGCATCATAATGTCACACAGCAGAGGATCGAAGTCTGCCCAGGACAGAATACATCCCACCAACGGGTACCCAGACACAGCATTCCCATGGCCTTGGCCCCGCAGGGAGCTGACTCTACTGTGCTGAGATCATTGGAAGAGGGCTAAGTCAGAGGGATCAAGGGCTGCCTGCAGCTCCTGTCCACAGGAGGATGGCATGAACCAATGGAAGCTGGATGTGGGAGCTCTCACCACCTGAGGAGGGAACAATGGGCCATAAAGAATGAATCCACTGAAATCAGTGGATTTGATGAACCAACATTTCATACCTGGTATGACCATAACTGGTAAAATTGGAACTTTGTATTAAAAAGTGCAAGTAAAATTAGGGTGCCTGGGTGGCTCAGGCAGTTAAGTGTCCAATTCTTGATTTCAGTTCAGGTCATGATCTCAGGGTCATGAGATCGAGCCCTGCATTGGGTTCCATGCTCAGTGTGGAGTCTGCTTGAGATCCTCTCTTTCCCTCTGCCACTTCCTCTGTTCTCTCTCTCTCTAAAATAAATAAAATCTTTTTTAAAAAGTGCAAACAAAAATGACAAAATCATGTTTATTTTCCTTGTAGTTAAAACTTGAGCAGCTACACATGAATTCTTAGAACAAATAAGCAGTATGCTGGTGAGAGGCCATGGTTTTTCCAACAAAATTATAAGACCATGGTTACAACAAGCTTTCATTTCAAGTTTGACTTCCCAGAGTATTAAGAAAGAAGTCCTTTTTTAAATAAATTCAAAGTTTTAATCAATTTTCCCAAGGACTTTTCTTTATCCATTGATATGACATCATTCAAAACATCTATCACATCATCAGCCATGACGGCAATCAAGGAGTAACTCTTCGAAGACCTCCAGGTCTTCTTTGCCAGTGGTGTCTGCAAAGACTTCAACAGTTCCCTAGTGTCACCTGCGCTGACATCAAATCTTGCACTTTGGGCAAGACTTACAACTTCATTTTGCAACTGGTTTGCCGCTGTGTTCATCCCACACCCAACAGACAAGACATTGACAAGATAGGTCAGTGCTGAGAAAGGATGATGACCTCCGCCCAGGGGTGGGGCATAGAAAGCCTGGGGTCTCCAGAGACTCATCTGGGCTGCAGAACTGCCCACCAGTCCTTCCCACAGCCCCGATCAGCTCCTGGTGCTTTCCCATGGCCAGCTGCACTCAGAACCTTCTCTACACTCTTCGGACACCTGGCCCCACTGCCCGAGGGATGACCACCCAATCCTCTATAGGGAAAGCAGAAGGGCATGGGCAGGAACATCCTCTGCCTCTCAGCCCCACAACTACAGGCTCAGGTGTGTCCACAAGAGCTCTGACCTGTTTTCCTCGAGCCCTCAGGGAAGTCTCCTTCTTCAGTTTAATCTCCCCAGGTCTTCTGCGTTCAAGCCCTTCCCATTGGGGCCTTAAAGAGACATGTCATCTGCTCACAGATCTTCCTTCCCGTCCTCCCTTACCATTACTTCCTGTGAGTTGAGCCAACCCCACCGACTATGGGCCTGACCATGAGATCGAAAATAACTACAACCAAGGACTATATGGTGGTTCTCAGTGGGAGCTTCAAGGGGCATGGCTGACCCTGAGGCTCTAGTATCACCGCCTCAGCCATGGAAAAGCTTCTCCCAGAAGGTTATTGTGTCCTCAGCCTGGGCCCTGGGATGGCAGACCCTGGAGCAAATCTGGATGGAAGCCCAGACCAGCCCAGATGAGCCACAGCCGACCCACAGACCAGTAAGAGGGAAAGAAATCATTATTCAGGAAACCACTGAGACCTGAGAGTCGTCAGCTCCACATTATTATTGCTACAAAACCCAATACAGCCTCGTCTTCCCCCACAACCTACGAGCAGAGATGAACATCTACAATTTTTGTCTTAACAAAGTTCTATGGTGCACGTGGTGGGGGTATAGTCAATTCTGCCAGAGAACAGGAAGGGAGATCGGGGTTAGTCTGGATTTGGGGAGAGGGAGAGGAGCTGGTTTTTATTCTCTGCCCCCAAGAAACAGTCTCCCATGGGGGTAAGATGGGGTTCTGGAGCCAGTTCGCCTAGATCGGGGTCCCAGCCTTACTACCTTGGGTAAGTTACCAACCCTTCTGTTGACCTGTGGAACTCAGATGACATGGTCTATGACACGGAAATGCTGGTAATGACAGCCTCTCTTCTCCAAGCGGGCGGGAAGAAGGAACTGAGTTAATACACGACCCGTGAGAGTCCTCCCTGGCCCAGAATGCACATTCAATCAAGGGATCACTTTTATTCTGCATCTCTTCCTCCACTGGCTGTGGGCTCCAGCCCACATCACAGCCACCTCTGTTGCCCCTGGGCCAAACACTCAGCCTGCTAATAGCTGGTGCTTTCTGAAAGCCTCTCCCGGCCACTTTGCAGACTCCCCAGAGCCCAACACAAGCAAAGGAACCTGTGCTTCTGGGGCAGCTTCCGGGGACTCAAAACACACCAACTCCCCCAGCTCGGCCCTCAAGTTCACTCCTCCACCCTCCCTTCTCTGGCATGCCCTAAGGTCCTCATGCCCTCATGTCCTCGTGTCCTCGGCTCGTAAACCTCGCCCAGACGTCAGCCTTCCAGCCCTCAGAGGCAAGGTAATGCGAAAACGGTTTCCAGACCCTACCACCATCAGGATGCCGGGGGGCTGGGGAATGGCACTCTGGCTGGACAGCCACTCCCAGACGGTCTTGAAGAGGAGCAGGAAGCTTGGCGGAGCAGCTATAGCTCTGTGCGCCTCAGCTGGTTCTGAGAAAACCGAGTGGCATTTTTCATACATCTGAGCTAAGGGCCTGAGCTCCATGCCAATTACCCAATTGTAGCAAATGCCTTATCCCAGCCGCACCTCCCTGGGATACACTTAGGTCCTAACCCAGAGCTAGATCCTTATTCCATCTGTCCCTGAATGCTGGTTCCCAAGTGTCCCGCATCCCCAACCAAGCTCTCCCGCTCTGCACAAATTGGAAAGGTGCATTGCAGTGCTCTGAATTTCCAGCTCAAACCCCCACTTTTCAAGTCCCTGTTGGTTGGCCTCAGCCATGCCCAACTCTTCCGAGAGCACCGGCCGCCTCAGCTGTCTGGAGAATGCACAGGCCAAACCTGGGCCCTTGGGGGTAGCCTGGAGAGTCAACCCTTCCGCACCTGCCAACACCCAGGTCCTTGGCACGGCTGCAGGTATCCTAAACCAGGCCTCCGCTCTTTCTCCTTGGTCTTTTCTCCAGGCTGGGGCCCAGAGAAAATGTCAAGGGTAAGGATTCCCTGCCCCCATCCGTTGTCTGCCCAGGGGACGGATGCCTACATACCTCCTACCCAGGGTCGCCTCCCCTTTATTCCTCCCCCTCCTCCAAGCAGGTCTTCCCAGCCCAACAGTGTGTCCTCCCTCCAGGGAGCTGCACCATCTCTCATGGGAGGAGGGCTTTGCTTCCACAAATCACCACTGAGGAAATATGGCCGCCGGACATGTGGCAAGAACATGCAAAAATTAGAGAGTCAGACAAGTGCTTCTGATTCTGTGGGGAAGAAAGATCAGGAAGGAGGGAAGAAGTGATCAAATGGACACTATCAGGGCACTACTCTTCTTTCTCTCAGAGCATCGGTGACATCCTTGGGGACCCCCAAAGTGGGAACCAAATATACAAGTATGACTCTAAACCAGGGGTCCTCTACCTTAGAGTTATGAACACTTTGGGTCAAGGAATGCTCCTTGGTGGGAGCCGCCTTGTGCCCTGCAGGGTCCGGGCCAGCATCCCTGCCCTCCACCAGCCGGACACCAGTAGTTCCCCTCAAACTGTGGCCGCCCAACTGGAGCCCATGTGTTGCCCAATGTCTCCTGGGGGGCAAAAATCAGCGCCCAGCCCTGCCCCGAGCCACAGCTCTACTGCAATAAGATGAAACATTGAAGGAACATACAAATTCCATTTGGGACGCACTTT
Organism: Meles meles; assembly: GCF_922984935.1. Classification (NCBI taxonomy): domain Eukaryota; kingdom Metazoa; phylum Chordata; class Mammalia; order Carnivora; family Mustelidae; genus Meles; species Meles meles. Next base: position 143,521,278 of record NC_060071.1, on the reverse strand, counting down.
CCCATCAAGATATAAGGTGAGCCACCAATGCAATCCACAGTTCTGATTTTAAATTTTCTAGGAGTGACCTTTTAGGAAGAAAAAAAAAACACATGAAATTGGTTTCAATCACATATTTGATTAAGTCCAATATATCCAAAATATCATTTCGACCTGGAATAATATTAAAAACGACTGCTGTGATACCCCACATTTTTTGGTACTGGGTCTCGGAAGACCAGTGTGGATTTTTCCACTCACAGCACATCTCCAGGAGGACTCGCCACGTCCAAAACACTCAGCAGCCACAGAGCTGGTGGCCACTGTTCGGCCAGCATGGGCTGGGAGCGATGTGACCATAGCCTCAAGTTCCAGCTCAACGGAGAGACGACCTGAGCCAATGACTCTCCAGCCCCTATTTCCTTCCCTGCACAATGGGGCAAGGATGCCTCTTTGGGGGTTGGTCCCCTGCAGGCCAGTGAGGAGGAGGGGGCGCTTGCAGGGCGAGGTGGTCATCACAGGGCATCCGGAGTGGTCCCACCGCCCGATTCGCTCTCCGACCCTGGAGACGGTACCTCGCCGAAGGTCTCAGCCCCACAAATCCCCCTTCCAGGCCACAGGGTTCATCTAGGGCACATGTTCCCACCTTGCATTTGTTAATAAAAGTGCTTTTCCTAGAATACCACCAGAAGCGGGGAGTGGGGAGCAATAACACGTGTTTGGCGTCTCCGATATTAATAGCACCGAGTGCCACACGCTATGACAGTGATGAAACTGGGTATGGACGTGGGCCCCTCTCCTCTGGGAGGCAACGCTCCCCCTTGCAAACAGAAAATAAACACAGCCCCGCTGAAGCACAAATGCCAATAAGTGTGAAATTTTGATTAAATAATAGATATGTGTTCAGAAGCACTTCTTTATAGTATGTGATTAAGAAAGATAACTAGACATTCTTACAGCCCTAATGATAGTAATTACCACAACACATAAAGTGCAGAATATGACACCAGAAAGGCCATTATTAACCTTTTCCAGGGTTATTTTTTGGGTGTATTTTTGACACCGTGGACACCGGCACTCAGAAACTAAATAAACCCAGAGCTGAGGTAATTACCCTCAGTTATTGCCCTGATCTATCACGGGATCGGGATAAGGGGTGAAGAGGGGAGAGAGAGAAGAGACAGTGTTCAGGGGGCATAAAAAGTCTTTTATACAAAACAGATGCTTGTTTAATATCGAACATCTGGCCAGTCTTATAAAGATTTGTATTAACATTTCTGCAACTGTCAGTAATTCAGAAAACTGACAGAGCTTCCCTGTTTAAATTTTTGCTATAAATAACAACCTTAGACCCAGGCTTTTTTTTTTTTTTTTTTTTTTCTGCTTGCATGCAGTTTTTGGTCACTGACACACGAGACCCAACTGCTCAGCACTTTCTGTCCCGCCCTGAGGATGCTGGGGAGGGGCACCTGCTCTGAATTTTTATTCCTTTGCACCTTCTCGAGAGCTGTGGAATGGGGCTGGCTTCAGGGATGACTGCCGCACCCCCCCCCCCAGCTTTCCTCTATACCAAGTGCATCAGTTAGCTTTGGCCGCATAACAACCTGTCCTGAAATTGAGTGGCTTCAAATGGTGACCATTTATTTTGCTTATGATCCCAGGGTAGGCGATTTAGATGGATGCCACTGGGTGTTCTTTCGGTCCCAGCTGAGCTCACTTGCACATTTGTCGTTAGCGTCCAGGTTGGCTCGGGGCCGGTGGGTCTGGGGTGGCCTCCCGTGGGACAGCTCACCTCTGCTTCAAGAGCTTGTTTAATCTCCTCCATCAGGCCAGCCTGGGAGTGCTTACCCAGCAGAGGCAGCGGTCCAGGAGAGCCAGGGGCAGCGTGAAGGTGCCTAGAGGCTGAAGACAGAAGTGGCATGCCATCATTTCTCTGCTTCTTTGGTTGAAGCAAGGCACGGGCCAGAGGCATAGGTTCAAGTAATGGACTCCCCTCGGTGAAAGGAAGGCAACGTCAAATTGTAAGGTTAGACATGAGGGGACGGTCGTGGCCATTTTTGCAAACAAGATCTCACCTTCCCCAGCACAGCGTCTCAGCCACCATCCAAAGACACTCTGAGTCAGGCAGGGAAGGAGTAATCCTCACCACTTCCCAGTCAAAGAACTGTAGGAGGTGAAGCGATTTGCCCAAGATTGCATGGCTACTAGACATGTCATGAATCAAAAGCAGAGGCAAGAAGATGGTTAGAGCAGGGAAACAGCAGGAAACCTCCCCAAGTGGGCAGCAAGGAAACCCTGGAAGAACGGAGTTCTCCACCGCTGGAGCCGCTGCCTGGCTGGGGCGGGGGTTCCGGCCCGTTAAGTAGGCAGCCCCTTATGGGACCGATCAGAGCAGCATCAGAAGGTGAACAGATACTTTTGCTTGTTTGTTTCTTGCGCCATCTCGTTCAGCAAAGGAATGAGGTCACTTACAAAAATATAAGCAAATTTAAAAGGACAAAAATAAATAAGAGGGCTGGAGAGTAAATGCTTTGGGAGGAATGAGGCCCCAGGAACATCTCGGCGGTTCTCGGTTTAGCGCCGTGGTTTCACCGGGGCCCGGCAATGCCCCAGAGCAGGCATTTGGAAATGGTAAGATGTCTTTGTTGGTGGTCACAATTACAGAGGAGGGCTGGCATTCAGCAGGGGGGCTTTGGATGCTAAACAGGATGCCATTCCCTACCTCCCCGACCAAGAATAGTTCCAGGTAAAACCTCAGGAGCGATCTCGCTCTCCTGGGACTGGCCTACAAGGGTGCCTACGGAAATGAGACACAGGGCCAGCAAGCTCTGATGGGAACAAGAGCACAGAATATTTGCATGACTGTGTGGTGTACGAAGTTGTATGTGTTTGGTCCTTGACGTCCCACAGTAACCTTGTGAGATACAGCAGATCTGATTGTATCTCTCTGTTTTACCAACAAAGAACCCGAGACTCAGGGGTTGCCATGGACTCTCTCAGATGTGTTGGCTCAGGTCCTTCGAGACACAGATGCCAGGAAGGATGAAGAAAAGGAAGGGAGGAGGCCAGGAGGAGTTGCTTCAGACCACAGGGCAGCTCTCAAAGCAAGCCCCAGCCAAACCTGGGAGCCCCAGAATGAGGACTGCCTGTAAGAGGCATCCCGGTCAGTCAGGCAGTGATGGTCCATCCCCACCTCCCCACCAAGGTCACTGACTGGGAAGAGCCAGGGAAGGTCATGGCCTCTGGGTGAGCACTGCTGAGGACTTGAAGGTGTAGCAGACAGAGGCTCTGTCTGCCAATGACCCTGCCCACAGCAGGCTCTCCAAGACGGAGTTCTGCCTCTGTAGCTACCTCCCCGTCCCCGTCCCCCCGTTCTGAAGTGTGGGAGTCAGGACTGGAGTCCCACCAGGTGTCTCACTGAAATGCAGATGATGAAGAACAAAGAGACGGGTATGAAGCAGGAGGGACTGGAGGGGGTGCCTGAGGCAATCCTTGGGCGGCAGGATGAAAAGCCAGAGGGGACAGAGATCCTGAAATCAAGTATCAACTGTTAGAACCTATACACTGCTTGGACCCAACTCAAAAAAACCAACCAAAACTGGAATATGTTGGAAAGTTTGGGCAAGTTGTAGGGCTCCGTGTTCGTGTGATCGCCTGATGAGAAGGTCTAATTAGTCAAACTTGGCAGGTGAGAAGCCACAGTGCCCTATTTAAGGAGGTGACAAGGACACAAACAAACGAAATGAGAGTTTGGGGGCTGAGACTGTTTGCCTTCCAGAGTGGCATTTTCTGGTGGCTGTCACTGCAAAGAGCCTCCTTCTGACGTCTCCCAGCCGAGCGCCGCATCACGTGGGCATCCTGGTCATCACGTGGGCATCCTGGTGTTGGAGTTGTCCATGGGGCTCTTGTGCCACAGGGGCAGGAAGTCAGTGATGAGTCACCCCGAGCCAGAGACACAATTAGATCATGGGAGCTTCAGGGGTTCCTAGCCATCACCTCATGCCACCCCTCCACTGCCATTTGCCAGATGATGAAAGCAAGGCCCAGACTGAAGAGACTTCCTGGAGACCAGAGACTCCCAACCTGGACACACTGACCTTTGCAACTGGATGCCTCTATGGTGGGAGGGGCCAGGCTAGGGGTTTTCCTGTGCATCATAGGATGATGAACAGCATTGCTGACGTCCAAGACATCTCCCCAGTCATGACAACCACAAATTTCTCCAGAATTTGCCAATTGCTCCCAGCAGGGCAAAACCACATCTGTCCAAGAAACACTGCTCTCAGTCAAGCATCCAATGAGCAGCAGAGAGGAACCCGCAACCAGCTCTCCTGCCTTACAAGCCACAGCCTGTTATGTCCAACAGGACACGAAGCCCCCACAGGACAGGGCCGGTGTCTACCTTGTCATCTGGGATTTGAGAAGGAGAGTAGGAACAACTTTTGAGCCTCCCTGAGAGGCCCTGGCCACAGCAGAGAGGCCAACAGGAATCTAAGACTTGACCAGTGTATGATCAGGAAGAACGACCCTTTTTTCCTTTAAAAAAAATTTTTTTTTTGACAGAGAGAGATCACAAGTAGGCAGAGAGCCAGGCAGTGAGAGAGGAGGAAGCAGGCTCCCTGCTGAGCAGAGAGCCCGATGTGGGACTCGATCCCAAGACCCTGAGATCATGACCTGGGCCGAAGGCAGCGGCTTAACCCACTGAACCACCCAGGCGCCCCCGACCCTTTTTTTCTTAAGTAGGTTGATTCTTTTCATCATGAATCATCTCCACATCTCCAAAGAACTTGGAAAACAGCAGAAAATGAATCAAAAGACATGACTCTGCCATGTTTCAGTACATTCCTAAATCTCTGATTTCCTAGAGCTACTGGGGATGCCTCTGGTCATCAAGGTTTAAGGAAAGAGGTTGGGAAGATCACCTCAAGGAAAGGGGATTCCTTCCTCCATGGTCACTGGGCTGAGGGAAGATGTGCTCTGGTCTGCAAGCAGGTGAAGCAGGTGGCTTTATTATTATTATTATTTGAGAGAGAGAGAGAGTGAGAGGGGAAAAAGTCAGAGGGAGAAGCAGACTCCCCGTGGAGCTGGGAGCCCAATGTGAGACTCGATCCAGGGACTCCAGGATCATGACCCAAGCTGAAGGCTGTTACCCAACCAACTGAGCCACCCAGACGCCCTTATTTTAGCAGGATGCTGCAGGGCTCAACCTCCCAGGCATACCAGGCCTCTCCGGCCATATGAGCAATTGGCAATGGCTCCCGTTGACATATGGCTGATGCCCTTGCAGTGCACCCTATCTAATTTTCTCCTTTTTGTTATCACAACAGCATGTAACGTTGCCTTGAGAGGTATTATTTCTCCCATTCCTTAGGCGAAGGAATGGAAGACTTGGAGAGAGAGAACAAACAAAGCAAGAGCTTGGATTTTCTGGCTGTTAGACCACGAGGTAGGTGGGAGCGGCAAGGGTAGCCCTTCCTTGCCCCGTACCTTTTCTGAATCTCAGTTTACCTGTCATTGAAGTGGGAGGATGAGGATACAATGCTGCCTTGTGGAGTTGTTGGATCATCACCTATGAGGCAGTGTGCGGGAAATGCCTTGCCCAAGAAGCCCTTCAGAGTTCGTCTGATCCAGCCGTTTATTCCTAAGAATTTGCTATAAATGATGCAGGCAACCACAGTTCGATTCTAGAAAGCCCACAGAGTGAAGTGGTTAAGGGGCAGGTTTTAGAGGCAACTAAGTCCAGGCCATCCTGGGGGAGCTTGGGGAATAGCCATTGACCCTCTGCTCTACTTGCAACACGTTTAAAATGTATCTTGATGTCCTAACACTCACCAGGCACATGGCTTGCCTTCTCTCTCAACAAAATGAGGTTGGAATGGGACTGCCTTGTCAAAGATGGACCCCATGTCCTGGAGAGTTTGCTGTGTTCTCAGCAGAAGCCTGTGTTGGATCGTGTACACACTGAGCCCCCCGTGTCTGTGTGTGGGAGGGCTCCATCAGGTGTCTAGCTGGTGTCAGTCACATCACACAGCCTGCACCTGACGGCCTCCATGGGTTATCGAAGGGAGGACTATTCTGGGGGCTGATTCTCTGATCCAGGGGCACCTTAGTACTACCCACCAACACTGCATCAGATTTTCAAGACTCTGTGCTGAACATATTCTCTTTGCTCTTTATCATGAAGATCCCATTCCACTGAGTGAGGTCCTGAGGTGCTAGGACAGAATACTGGCAGGAGCTGCATTGTCACCTGCTGTTGAAATTCTGTTGCACATTGGGAGGGAAGAGGGATCCCCAAAAAGTCAAAGAGTACACAGGAAAGAGCTCTGAACCTATCTAAAGTCCTCGGGTCCTGTCTCAGCTTCCTTGTTGTGGGATTTTAGGCAAGTCACTCTCAAGTCTGCCCTGTATGGTTGTGCAGGTAGTTTACTGCACAAAGCAGCGATTAGAAGTTGAAATCTGGTCTGTGTTCTGCTTGCCAAGGCATGCACACTAGTACAAGGCTATGTCAGCCCAGAGACGGGGCATGTTTTCCTAATTCTTACAAAGACACTTGATGGGCGAGCAGCAGCCTTGATTCATTGTCTTCTGAGAACCTCAGTTTCTCTTTCTGTGGGTTAGGGGAACATCCAGGGGCCTATTCTTAGAGGAATTACAGAGTCCTCTCCTTCCCATTTACTATTATTTCTCTCCCTTCCCTCCCCTTCAAAGAAAGAAAAAAAGAAGCCTTCAGAGTTATCATTCCACTGAGCTTCCAGAAGGGAAGATGCAGACAGAGTGTGGGCAGAGCCTAGTGATACTTGGGGGATGGATATTGGCAGGACTTGCTGGAACACAGAACATGAGGGACAGGGAGAGGGGACCTAAGGGAGGAGTCCCAGTGTCAGGCTTCAACTCCTGAGTTGGTGGAGGAGGTGGGCAACTGGAGGTGGAGTTTGGGATGAGAGGGGTGTGTGTTAGTGAAGAATGAGCATATCACGGGCAGGTGTACTTATGGTCATCCAGGAGAAACGTTCAGCAGGTACTGCTTGCACAGGTTTGAAGCTCAGGAAAGGACCTAAAGTAGAGGCCCAGATTAAAGGACCCAGGGCACAACACAGATGAGTCCCTCAGGCCTGCCCTCATGACTCTAGGTGCTCTCGAAGAAGGAAGCTGCTTGACAGTAGGGAGGACAAGAATCTGGAGGCAATTGGGCTCCGGCACTTGGGAAGGTTGTGTTTCCAGGTGGGACTTCACGCCCCAAACATGCATAGAAAGAGATTTGGACCTCTCCAGAGGCAGGAAATGACCACAGAAACTGAGCTGGGTCAGGTCTGTCTCCCAGGCAGCCCAGCTGTTGGAGAATGAGATCACAGGGATTTGGGTCAAGCTCAGAAAAATGTTCCCGTCTGGGACACCTTCTCTGACATAGGCCTATTTTTAGAAATTCTTTTTAATGAACAGCATGCAAAATGATGGATTCAGCAGAGTCTGTTCCCCATGGACTCGCTCTGCAATACATTTTAAGTTGAGTCGCTGGTGGAAAGCAGTCATGTCCTCTCACAAGGGCTGTTCAGAACACTCGTGCGCTGTGGTTTCGGTGACCAATAGCTGGTCATAATCACAATCACCATAGCTTCAGGAATACCTAGAGCACTTCATAGTTTGCAGGATGCATTTGCCCCATCGACTCACTCGATTGTTACAACAGCCCTGCAAGGTGGGATAATTATGCCATTGTGTACATGAGGGAATAGAGGCTAAGAGAGACAAAACAGCCCATCCAAGGCCACACACGTGGGACACTCACAGAAGGGAAGGGAAAGCTGGACCAGACACACACAGACAGAACAGGGTGACTCTGGGAATGCAGGTAGAAAGGATGTAGAGCATCCCTTGGGAGGCCATTTCTGCGGTGAGACAGCACGAGCCTTTTTAAATACTTGTCTGTCTCTGGCCAAGGATCTCAGGAGAGAATCTGATTGGTTGAGCCCCAGGTCAAGTTCCCATTCTCCACCTAGGGAGTTACAGACACTTCAATGGACGTGCCATCAGGATGCATACAAAGGAGAAGGGGTGATGCCCTAGGAGGTAGTGGCATGCGTGAGCAGAAGGAGGAGGAATAGACCCAGGAATAAGAGAAGCATCCAGTACTCACTTAGTTCTCTAAAAGCTGCATGTGAGTCAGATTTCTAGTGAATTTTATCCTGAGCCTGCCTTTCCTCTGACTCCTGTTCTCTGCATAGCACCATTTTCTCCTCATCTCTGAATGCCTCTGTGAGTAATGCCACCTAACGTTTTGGCTGCTAGTGGCCATATGTGACTCTGGACCAGTTCCTGCCTTTCTCTGGGACACAGTGTCCTCATTTGTACCTCAAGGACACACCATGTCCACAAATGCAAGGGAGCCTGGGCGTTCCCGAGACCCAAGGCAGGCAACCAAGGTTGAGAGGCTGATAGTGCATAGACTGGGAATCCTGAAGTGTCCCTCACACCAGCTGTCTTATCTGCCTGACATGACAAGTCTAGAACTTGGAATCATGAAAACTGGCTGCCCTAGCTAAAGAATGCTCTTCGACTGGCTGTTCTGTTGCACACAGAAATTCACATAGACTCATAGAACACTTCAGACCCCACTGCAGTTTGGTGACCTCCTTCTGCCCTGCCTGAGCCTTCTGCACTTCCTTTCTCCCCTCACTTGACTCCTTCCCCTTCATTTTTCCAGCTCCAGCTCCAGGGCCGCCCTCTTCCCTGACCACCTTCCTCTGGTCTCCCTCTCACTTTGTGCTTCATTGCAGCCTCCACCCTGTTGTATTAGTTATTCATGCTTCTTACTGGACAGCATTCTACAGGGATGGTGGGTATCTTATTGTGTCTGTATCCTCAGTGCCTAGCATGATGCCCAGCTCGAGGTGGGTGTTGGGTGATGGCTCATGGGATAATGAATGAATGATTGATTGGATGGGCGAATGGATGTGAGGAGGGCTGGATTGGTGTGAGGACGGATGGAAGGATAGGAGAATGGATGGATGGGTAGATAGATGTGAAGATGGAATAATGGATGAAAGAACAGGAGGAAGGATGGATGGATGGATGGATGGATGGATGGTTGGATGGATGGATGGATGTGGGTTGAAAGGATGGATGATGGAAGGAAGGAAGGAAAAGAAAGAATATTTTCCAAAAGTTGTATGGATAGTTATTGATTGATCTGGCTTAGATCCTGGTCTTCCCATTCTGAAACAAGGTATTTCCAATGAATTCTTTGTGATGCCACCTTTGCTTATTTTCATTTGACCTCTGCTTCACTGGACCTGCACCTCCTAGGGCTACTTCTTCATTAGTTCAACCACTCAGCAAGCATGCTCTGTGCTGGGCATTGTGCTGAAAGTAGGCAGCCTAATAGCCAAGCTGTGCACATGCACCTGAACAGCTGCGGCTTACTGATGAGCAGGGGACAAGCCATCCTCTGAGAAAGAAGGAGGATGAGGACAGTGGAGAGAGTTCAGAAGAGCTTTTGTGGGAAATGGGAGAGTGAACTAGCCAGGAAATATGGAGGGTTCCTGAGCAGCATAGTAGACCCATGAATCTGTAAGGCAGCAGTTGCAGGGGAACAGTAGTCTCCTGAAAAGATCAACTCAGAGTGGAAGCCAACAAATCCAACCATGGCTTTGTGGATGACACGACTTCCGGACAAACCCAACAGAAATGTGCTGATTATCCCGGGTCTTCTGGTTTTAAGCAGGTAACAATCCCAGCTTTAGACATTGCCATACAATCAGCAGTAGCCATCAGAACAATTTTTATGTAACAGAGAGGGTTTGAAGTAGGGAGGGAATATCCCATAAATGCCCTCCCCCATTTCACTGAAGAGAGATCTGTTTGCTGTCCTTGTTCTTGGAGCAGTGCGGGGATGGGGGCGAGGGGAGACAGGTAACTTGGGTACTTCAGTGAAAATTTTGTCTCTGTCAAAATAGATACAAAAAGGGCGCCTGGGTGGCTCAGTGGGTTGAGCCGCTGCCTTTGGCTCAGGTCATGATCTCGGGGTCCTGGGATCGAGTCCCACGGCCGGCTCTCTGCTCAGCAGGGAGCCTGCTTCCCTCTCTCTCTCTCTGCCTGCCTCTCTATCTACTTGTGATCTCTCTCTGTCAAATAAATAAATAAAATCTTTTAAAAAAATAGATACAAAAAAAATCTGTGTTTTCACTTGTGTTTTTCTAAGATCGGGAGGTAAAGACTTTTTTCCTCTTGACTTTAAACAAAGATGTAAAAACCTGTAGAGCTATAGACTCCTATGACTTAGTTAATGTCTTTAGCATGTTCCTTACGTTTTTAAGACAACGAATCTCTTCCAGGGGAATTGTGGGTCTGCTGCCACCTTTATAATTTCCCCCAGACCTCAGTTTCCATTTCTGTAATACAGGAGGCTCAGAGTCAATATCTGAATGCCCCTGAACCCTAACGCACCACCAGGTCTTCGACACTGATGGGAAAGACAACTCCTCCCAGGGGCATGATGTACACAAATCAAATCAAAATATAAATCATCCCACCCTGTTATGGGTCTCATACAGTTTCTTTTAATAAAATATGCAAATATTTTGCAGCAAATTGATTTCCCAGTTTCATTCTCTTATCTCCATATTTATTATTCATGATTCTTCCACTCTTTACTTGAAACATAAGGTGGGGGATAGGTCTAAAACGTTGCATTCACTTGCTTTCTCATGGTTATTATTAGCACGATGTTGTAGTCCCAGGAACAAAAGACACATGTCAATATTACTTCCAGTCTCAACCCCAGCCAAGAATCAAGTGCAAGAAGTTCTTCATTGATCTAAGTCCATAGGCCTGAGCTTCCTGGAAAACTTTCCTAAAGTATAACTTTGTTGAGGAAACAGGATGTTAAAGCCATGAATGCATGGATATTGTTTCACTTGTAAGCAGTGAAAACACTGTATCTCAGTCAAGAATTTGGTAAAAGAGAAGAATCTAGGATACTTTATTTCTTGACCAGAAGGCTTTAAGAAAAAAATAAAAGTATTCGTTGTGTTTCAGATACGAACCTGAACCAAGAGGCTGGGTCCCGGAACAACGTCCCATTGAAGGCTGTGAAGTCCAGGCAAGAACATCTGTTAAAGATCGTTAACTGTTAGCAGCTCTGAACAATTACCTGTCCTCTCCTTGCTTCTGATGCTCTTGGAAGGTTCCCTTCTCCTACCCAACCCACTTTTCTATCCCTTCTATCTTGGCCATCTTGCTGTGGGTCACTGCTGCATCAGCAAGCCCTGTCTTGCCAGGCTTTCAGCCCCTACAACTCCCAGGGTGGACCCATTACTGCTCTTCTCGAAGGCTTCAGCCCTGGTGGGTCTAGTCTGTTCTGACTCCCCCCCACCCCGTGGTAGTGAGTGTGAGGGATTTGGGCAATGATCAGCGGGAAAGATAAGACCGTGAGGTGGCAGTAGCATGGAAAGAATTTTATTTGGTGCAGCTTTGACAGGTTTGCATGTAAGAGACGGCCCTCCCACCATGGTCCTGTCCAGAGGCAATGGCAGAAGGAGGAGAGGCCACCACCTAGAAGGGGAAGAAGGCAAAGGAACTCCTGTGGGAGAGAGGGATTGGAGAGGGGTCTTACACACCTAGGTGATGTTGCTCCCAGAGAGGAGTTGCTGGGTCAGAGGGCATCAAAGGGCAGCATCAGCTTGGGGTCCTTCTTGATGGCCACAGACAAGGTTTCTCATACCTATGTGTAGCAGATGTTGGGCAGTTTCTCAGCGTATGCCAAGCAAGCAGGGTCTACTTGGCTATAAATTTGCTGGTCTGGGCAGTGTTTAAAACAATTCCAGGTGTAAACATTTGAGATTGATGAAGGTGGGCTCTTGAGCTAACAGATCCTGGACTGCGGCCTCACTGATACCTTGTAGTTGGTGCTGGCTGTTGGCGGGGATGTCTCAGTTCTGCTCAATCCTCCAGGAGGCTGGACTGGACCAAAGCAGGTCACACAGCTGGGCCAGCATCCACGTGGAAGGGGACTGCAGAAAATCATGGACCCCTGGAGGGCTCATCCAGGACCATTACTATAACAATTGTCACAACTCCTAAGTCACAAGAAAGGTTTCTTCTACTGTGTCTGCTTTTCTGTATATTGAAAAAATATATATGTTCAGGCTGGACCGCAATGAGGAAGCTACTCTTCCTGATAAACAGAGCTCCCCCCACAGCAGATCCTGACCAAAGGACTTGGATGTGCGTAGTCTACTTGGGAAGCAACTCAGGGAAACACAAGTGGGGATGTAGGGAAAAGGAGTCAGGGAAGGGAAGAAACCCAATAAAGTCCTAGAGGGTCCCTCATAGCATGACCTTATCCAGAGGCAATGGCAGGATTGCCACTGTGGGAAACCAGGGCTTGATCCTGCTGGGTTCCCTTTGAGAAGCCATATGAGCAGGCTTCAATTTACCCTCAGAGGAAGGGGAAGCTGGACCCGTTACCCACCTACTGTAGCTCAAACGCTATAGTAACTTTTTTTTATATATAAAGATTTTATTTATTTATTTGACAGAGAGAGAGAGAGATCAAAAGTAGGCAGAGAGGCAGGAAGAGAGAGGTGGGGGTCGGGGAAGCAGGCTCCCTGCTGAGCCTGATGTGGGGCTTGATCCCATGACCCTGAGATCATGACCTGAGCCAAAGGCAGAGGCTTAACCCACTGAACCACCCAGGTGCCCCTAAAAAGCTATAGTAACTTCTAAAACGATGGGGGAATTCCTGAAGTCAGAGGAAAAGACTCAGGCTCATTGGGAAGGGGCTGGTGGGCTGAAGACAGTCCATACCAGCTGCACCTGTGCCCATGGGCTGAGGCTACGTGGGTCAGGACATCAATGATATCTGATAGAGACAGAGGAATCCCTCCCATCCCCAAGATGCAGGTACAGTGCACCAGCACTCACAGACACAGCCTAGAGCCCAACAGCAGGGGGAGAGAAGACCAAGCTCCAGGAAGCCCATATCATGACCATCACTAAGGATTCTCCAGAGCAGAGAGGAGAGATCAAACCCCCACAATCACCAGCGAGAGCGATTAGTACTGCAAGTAAACTTGGCGTAAACGCATATGTAGACTCACAGGTCTATTCTGCAAATCGAAATAAGATCTAACTCCAGACAGGGCCTCCTTCCTGCTCTTCTCCCATCCAAGTACTAACCAGGCCCGACCCTGCTTAGTTTCCGAGATCAGACGAGATCCTTCCTGCTCTTCTCACTGTGGAACAAAACTGCTGGAGATCCAGAAAAGTCTCACCTCCTTCTTGGCAAGAACAGAAATGGAAGTTAATGGGATTCTTTATAGTAGCTGTGATTACCGTGAATCATTATGTGAAGCATATAGTTAGCTATCTGCACCCTAGTTCTTTGATTCTAAAAAGCACATTTTTTCCACATTTAATGTTTCCAAAATCAGGATGCATTTTACAGTGATAACGGGTGGAATTTGTTTCTTCCTTGGCGACTCATAAAATCATGGAGCACCCTGGGTTTGATAGCGCCTTGGATATGATGAACTGTGAAAGTGCTCATTTCAGACCGTGAGTTCAACCCGGTTGGAACAATCGTTTCATTGACTAAAGTCCCAAATTAAATAACTCCTTTAAACCAATTACATAAAGGGACACCTGGGTGGCTCAGTTGGTTGAGCGACTGCCTTCGGCTCAGGTCATGATCCTGGAGTCCTGGGATTGAGTTCCGCATGGGGCTCTCTGCTCAGTGGGGTGTCTGCTTCTCCCTCTCCCACTCCCCTTCTCGTGCTCTCTCTGTCTCTCTCATTCTCTCTTTCTTATAAGTAAAATCTTTAAAAAAACAAAACAATTACAGAGAGATGCCCAAACCTCCTGCCTTTTCCGGGCAAGATTCTGAGGCCCCAGGGAGACGCAGAGACGAGTCTACAGCCCTCCTTAACAGAACACTGTTTTTAAAGCATCTACTTCTGCCTGGACGACACAGACTCTATTTTATTAGCAAGACTTCAGCATTGAAGGAACTTTCACATCTACCAGAAAGGACAGATGCAGGAATGATGACCGAACTCTGAGCAGGGGGATCTAGAAGAAGGTTTGGCTCAGCAGAACACAGCCGAAGGCCTAGAATAATCCAGATTAAACAATGAGATGTTCATTTCTCATGTAGAAGAAGACCAGAGGGAGGAAATTCCAGACTAGCTCAGTAGTTCCATGGTCCCCAGGGAGCCAGGCTCTTTCCGTTTTTCTTCCCCAACCTCCAAGCACATTGTGCCCGTTCTAAGAATTACTTCATGGGCCAGGATGGCGGCTGGAGCTTCCATCTACAATGCAGACTGGAGGAGGGAAGTAAGGGGGAGGGGAAACAGGGAAACAGGACTCCCTCTCCTTCTCCTTTCCAGAATGCTCCGTAGAAGTTCCACCCAGCCTCTTCTTCATGCATTGCATTGCATTGGTCAGAACTTAGGCACCTGATCACCTTTACCTGCAAGGGAGGCAGGGAGGTGCTATCTTTGGGCACCATGTTGCCTCCAGAATATAGGGGCGGTGTTAGTAAGGAAGAAGAGGGGGTGGGTGTGGGGTAGACAGCTAGCTATTCCCATCACAGGGAGATTCCCACAGGCTAACTGGAGACATGGGGCAAGGAGCTACAGCCCCATGGTGGGAGGAGTTGCAGAAAATTGCAGAAGGAAACAGCGGGCCAGGCTTCTGGTCCTGACACAGGCTCCCTGCCGGCACCTGTTAGAGACCAGATCAGTCTATCAGAGGCTGCAGACGGAGAGGCCATCGTGCCCTTCTCCACGGCAGGAAAAGGTCCCAAGTGGGAAAGTGCAAAGCTGTCAAACACACCCTCTGCTTTCATTTCCAGAAGTGATCAGGGGCTCCCGCCTCCGCCACTGGGCTCCTCGCTCCCAGGAGTACACTCCGGGCCACGGGGGACGAGTGGGCCTGGTTATTAATGCACTTTGCAGGCGGGAGGGCCAGAGTGGGCCTTTTTCATGGTCACTGGTGGCCTCTGCATCCCACCAGCTCTGCAGGAACAGAGAAATGTTCTTAAAAGAGGAAAATAACCCAGAAAGCGCCTCCCAGAGAAAAGTCAGCTCTAAAAAAGTTTGTGCGTGTTGCAAAGCATTATCTTTAAGTCCTCCAGCTAGGCTAAAAGCCTATCCCGTTCCTCCCTGGGATTTCTAGTGAATTAATAATGCCACTGATGAATATTCAAAAGTAGGCAGCTATTGTGCCTTCAAGCACATAATTAATTATTCATTACACATTTTTATTCACTGAATTAAAAAACACAGGGTGCTCTGGGAAATGAAGTGTACTTCACTGCAGGGGCATGAAATTCCACACTGCCCCTTTAAGGACTATTATTCTCTGTTTGTGGTTACCAAGCAACATAAATGCTGGGCAATTAGATCATGGGTTGTCCCTGAAGACTGATGGGATAATAAGCAGTAGTTAAGTATTAAGTTGACCCAGTGAAGGTCCCATATGAATAAACCTGGGTAGGACCACAGCTGGTGTCTTTTAAATGAAACTTTTACATTAATACCGTGCAAAAGGTTATTCTGTTCCAGGAGCTCACGTCGGCAAAACTCACTCGTCTGCAAACCCCGCACAGGTTCCGTGTGTCATCTTCCTGACACCACTGCACTTGCAAAGTTGTCCAGGGAGTGCGCTGTCCACTCCCACCAGGCGGCAGCTCACCTCCAGGGGGCGGCTGGGCTGAGACACCAGGATTCAGCCTCCGCCTCTCAAAGAAAGGGATCTCCAAGCAGGCTGGGGGTGGAAGTAAGGAAAGCTGAGTTTCTCCAGCAGAGGAGCTAAAGGCAAAGCACCGGCCAGCCTTGGCAGGCAGGCCCAGCAGAGTGGAACACAGGCTGCTTCCTCGCTCAAGAACATTCACCCTTTCTGGGATTCCAGCGCCAGATGGGTCTTCCTGCCTTGACCCCAGTGCTGAGTCCTGACTAGTCCAGGACTGGAGGTTCTGATCTGTGTGGCTCCATCTCTCCTGGGTGCCATGTCCCTCAGGGATCAAATTCAGATCCTGATCATGTCTGCATCTTCAGAGTCTGGCACAGAGTAGGCTCAACGAATGATTATTGCATAAATATGAAGGGTTTGGGACACTTAATCAATCATGCTGTTTGATTTTAAAGCAAAGCTTGGATTAATGACTGTAGTTAGTTGTTAGTTTGCAAATCTATCTGATCTCTTCCTAAATGCCCCCTGAGTGCTGCCAGCAGGGATGCTGTATACAGTTGTATGGGATGTGCACTGCACAAAGGGTACATGGACAAAGGGGTGAGTGGAAACTGAAATCTGATCTGTGGTCAGATTGCCAAGTCATATGCTTGTTCAGAGGGACTGCCTTTTTCCAGTTCTCAGAAAGGTACCCACTCTCACCACTGGGTGAGAGCAGAACGTGGGTGGCAGGAGAGGAGAGCTGGTTTTAAGGAAGTAGACCCCAGTGGTCCTGACAACAAAGAAGCAACAATCAGTATATGCAGGCAGAGGCCAGGGCCCTAAAGGTCACAGGCATCACCGGCATGATCCGAGGGGTAAAAGCTCTGCTTTCTGTCCTGCATATGGTCCTCAGGGTAAGATAGAGGCCTTTAGCTCACCGCACTGCTGATTTAGGGACATGGAGAGCAAGCGTGGGGTGAGAGCAGTGAGAAAGATAGAAACCAGGGCATTTCTATTAGTGTGAATCTCAAAACAGCCCTGTGGGGTATACATTTATCCGTATTTGCAGATGGGAAGACTGAGGCTTAGAGAATTTAAACCACTCTTTCATCCCAGAGCCAAAGAGGAACCAAGGTTGCAATCCCAAGAGGCTGGCTCTGGACCCCATGCACTTAACCAGAGCTAGGGAGACTAACCTGGGGGCCTCGCTGGCCAGAATTAACCCCTCAGATGCTGGATTACTGGGTAGTCAGGCGGGACCCTGATGTCAGTCAGGGACCCATGATGATCAGGCAGCAGCTATCTACCCCAGAATATAAACAAATGCCAAATGTCAGCCTCCCCTGAACTATCGCTTCTTACTGCCTCAGAGGCTCCCCTGAGTCCAAAGCGAGGCGTAAGGGCGTTAGCCCGAAGCGAAGTCGTGGGCAGCGATCAGAACCCACACTCTGCCAATGCAGGAGCCACTAGACGTTGGGAAATGACAGGGCTGGGGACTTCGGCAGCCAGCTTTCCAAGAACTGGGCTGGGGCCTCCTAGGTCAGACGGAGAATGTAAACTCACCGCCGGGGTGTTGAAGGACAGAACACAAGGCTGACAATGAAGATTCCAGGTCCTGGACCCGGCAGATCCATCGACGGGACACCCTTGGACATGTCTCCCATCTCCCCTCTGGTGAAACAAAGGCTTTGGGTTGGAAAATCTCCCAGGAGTGCTTCGACAATAGCATTTTACGATTCCGTATTTCTAACAAATGCAAACACTATTGAAGGAAAAAGAAAAATAAAAACATCTGCACTTTTTGCCACTGAGGTTTTCTGCGTGTGAGTATGTGTGTGTTTTTAAGCTCAAAATGTCCTGTGATCCCCACTGGTGACAGGGGAGGAGGGTTTTATTGTAGTTGTAGATCATTAATTTTGTAGACAAAAATGTGAAAACACCGCTTATCTCTGTCTGCAGACATTTTGCTATGCCAGAGCATGAAACAGTTCTCAGTTGAAGATAAAGAACTGCTGCCTAGAGTTTCGTGATATGAAGCAGAGAAGACAATTCGCCCCCAAAGCGAAGTGGGCTCCATGCTAGACGTAAGAGCTATGGCTGCAGTGGTCTCTAGGTAGGGACCAAAGTTTGTCAGGCAGGAACAGAGAGTGGAGGCTGGAGAAGCTACCAGAAGAGCTGGAGGAACACCCCATTCTTCCATGCTCTCACCCCAACCCACCCCTTCTATCTGGCCCTATGCAGACATCCCTGTAAGTAATGCTGGGGCACTAATTATCACCATGACGTTCTGCCCTTTTCATGTGCCTTTCTTGAGAACAAGGAGTTTATCTTAGGTGTGTTTGTTCTCTGGGTTCCTAACACAGTGCCTGAGATGGAATGAACTCTTGACAAAAGTCTGATAAACGAAAGATGGATGGATGGATGGAAGGAAAGACTGAGCGAGGGAAGGAAGGAAGGAGGGAAGGAAGGAAGATGAAGGAAGGAAGGAAGGAAGATGAAGGAAGGAAGGAAGGGCAAATGGATGGATGGATGGATCGATGGATGGATGTAAAGATGGAGGGAAGGAGGGAAGGAAGGGCGGAAGGAAGGGAGGGAGGGAGGGAGGAAGGGTAAATGGATAGATGGAGGGAGGGAGGGAGGGAGGGAGAGAAGGAAGAAGGGAAATTGAGAAGTGGGCATTCATGAGAAAGTATTGCACTTCAAGCAAGAACAGTGAAGGTATACGCATTCTTGCCTGGAGCTGCTCCTATCCCTCACCTCAGACTCTTCTCACAACGTGGGACAAGCCATGAACACCAGTAGCTCTGATGACAGAGAAGTATGAGTTGATTTGGAGCAGAGCACTGAGTAATCCCTCACCCAGTGGTGTCATCAGTAACAGTAGCAATTTCAGTGGCAAGTGAACAGGGAGACCAGCCATCCAGCCAGCGTGAGGATACAGTTCTCATCAGGCCATGCACACACTAGCAGACTAGCTAAACATTTAACAGGGACATGTGGGAAATGAGACACAACAGTTCACCTTGATAAGCTCTAGACACATCCTTGTAGGATAGACAGAAGAGGGCCCAAGCTGTACAGATGTCCTAGGCTGACTGTGAGCTTGCACATACGTGCTGAGAAGTTATGAACAAAAAAGTGGCTTGAACTTCGAATGCATCTCTTTACCTGTACACACTGACCCATTGACAGAGGGTTGAAGCCTTACCTGCTCAAGTTATTTGAGCATAATTCTGACCCATCACTGGCTGACCAGTAGACTCTACAGACACAAGGTAAGTTCCAGGTCTTCAGG
This sequence comes from Meles meles, assembly GCF_922984935.1. Classification (NCBI taxonomy): domain Eukaryota; kingdom Metazoa; phylum Chordata; class Mammalia; order Carnivora; family Mustelidae; genus Meles; species Meles meles. Next base: position 143,502,329 of record NC_060071.1, on the reverse strand, counting down.
CTTTAAGACTTTAAGAAGAGAGAGAGAGAGAATTTAGAAAACAAAAACAAAAACCTAAGCAAGGACATCTATAGCTACACTTTGAGGAAAAAATAGATGCCACAGGCTTAATTCAGACAAGCTATTCAACAATCAAACAGCCACAACCATCACCGTTGCAGGTCAGGGGATCCAAATTCAGAGTTGCCATAATATATAATCTTAAAATATCCAGTTTTTAACAAGAAATTTTGAGATCTGAAAGAAACTGGAAAGTGTGAGCCATGCTAAAGAAAAAAAAAGAAAAGCAATCAGTAGAAACTTTGTCTAAGGGGGTCCAGATGTTGGAATTAGCAGACAAAAACATCAAGGCAGCTATTAAAGCTATCTTCAGAAAATCATCTGTTGAGAAACTAAAAGGAAGCATAATGGTAATGACTCAGCAAAGACAGAATATCAACAAAAATAGACATTATTTTAAAAAAAGAACAAAATGGAAACTCTGGAGTTGAAGTAGGTGAAAGGAGTTAAATAACTGAAATAAAAAATGTGTAGGAGGGGCTCAACGACAGATCTGAGATGGACATAAGGAAGAATCAACAAATTGGAAGGTAGGTCCGTAGAAACTACCCAATATGAAAAGAAAGAGAGGGGAGAGGATGAAAACTACTGATTAGTGCCTTGGAGACATGTGCGACATATCAATATATGTGTCATGGGATCCCAGAAGAAAAGGATTGAGAGAGACAGAGACAGAGAAGGACAAGAGAATTAAGAAATAATGTTCCTCTCTGTCTCCCTTCCCCTGTGCTCCTCTCCCTGCTCCTGAGCTCTCGCATGCAGGTGCTCTCTCTCTCTCTCTCTCTCTCTCTTTCTCTCTCATAAATAAATGAATAAGTAAATGAGTAAAATCTTTAAAAATATATTTTGGGGCGACTGAGTGGCTCAGTGAGCTAAAGCCTCTGCCTTCAGCTCAGGCCATGATTCCAGGGCCCTGGGATCGAGCCCCGCATCGGGCTGTCTGCTCAGCGGGGAGCCTGCTTCCTCCTCTCTCTCTGCCTGCCTCTATGCCTACTTGTGATCTCTGTCTGTCAAATAAATAAATAAAATCTTTAAAAAAAATTTTAACTGAATGAAAATAAAAGCAAACATACAAAATTTTCTTGGATGTACTAAGCACCGCTTAGAAGGAAATACATAGCATCAAACATTTGTATTAAAAAGGAAGAAAGGTCTCATGTTAATAACATAAGCTTCCACCTTAAGAAACCAGAAAACAAAGAGCAAAGTAAGCCCAAAGCAAACAGAAGGAAGTAAATAATAAAGAACAGGATCCAGTGAAACATTAAACATAAAAACAACGGAGAAAATCCATGAAACCAGAAGTTTATTCAAAAGATCAGCGAGGGGGCGCCTGGGTGGCTCAGTGGGTTAAGCCTCTGCCTTCGGCTCAGGTCATGATCTCAGGGTCCTGGGATCGAGTCCCGCATCAGGCTCTCTGCTCCGCAGGGAGCCTGCTTCATCCTCTCTCTCTCTCTCTCTCTGCCTGCCTCTCTGCCTACTTGTGATCTCTGTCTGTCAAATAAATAAATAAAATATTTAAAAAAAAATCAGCGAGGTTGGCAAATCTTTAGCTAGATGCTCAAGTGAATAAGAGAGAAAACACAAAATATCAAGGTCAAGAATGAAAAAGGTAACATCACTACCAGCCAGAAGCTGAAGGGGGTTATAGAAGATACAATGGACAACTTTCTGCCAATAACTTGGACAACTTAGGTGAAATGAACAAATTCCTAGAGAGGCACAAATTCCCAAAACTGACTCAAGAAGATGTAAAAGTTATAATCCATCTGCATAACAAATAACATGGAGGACATGGGGAGATGGAGAGGAGAGGGAGTTGAGGGAAACTGGAAGGGGAGATGAACCATGAGAGACTATGGACTCTGAAAAACAACCAGAGGGTTTTGAAGGGGCGGGGGGGGTGGGAGGTTGAGGAACCAGGTGGTGGGTAATAGGGAGGGCACGTACTGCATGGAGCACTGGGTGTGATGCCAAAACAATGAACACTGTTATGCTGTAAATAAACAAATAAAAAAAAGTTATAATCCATCTAAAAATAGTTCATTTAAAATTTTCAATTCATAATTTAAAATTTTTCCCATGAAGAAAAACCCAGGCTTTAGTGATGAATTCTATTAGATATTTAAAGAAGAAATAATACCAACCCTTCACAAACTTTTTCAGAAAACTGATTTGATCAGACAGTATTGCCTTGATACAAAAATCAGACAAGACACCATGAGAAAACTCAAGATCCATATGCCTCATGAACATCAACGTAAGGAATTTCAAAAAATATATTAGTAAACTGGGCTCCTAGGTGGCTCAGTCAGTGAAGCATCTGCCTTCAGCCCAGGTCGTGATCCCAGGGTTCTGGGATCAAGTCCCACATCAGCCTCCCTGCTCAATGGGGAATCTGCTTCTCTCTCTGTGCCCATTCCCACTTGTGCTCACTCTGTCACTCTTTCTCATAAAAATAAAGACATAAAATCTAAACAAAATACTAGTACCCTAAATCCAGTGATACATAAAAAGGATTATTAGCCATGACCAATTAGGATTTGTCCCGGACACACAAGTTGGTTTAACATCCGAAAATCAATTAATGTGACACATTTTATTAATAAAATAAAGGGCAAAACTACATGAACATCTGAAGATACCAAAAAAATTGACAAAATCTAACATATATGATAAAAACTCTGAACAAGTAGGAATAAGGGAAATTCTCAGAAAGCTAATAAAGAGCATCTACAAGAAAGCTATTGCCAATATCCTACTTGATGGCGATAGAATGTACACTTTCCCCCTAAATTCGGAAACAGGACAAGATGTCTATTTTCACCACTTCTCTTCAACACCATACTGACAGTTCTAGCCAATGCGGACAGGCAAGGAAGATAAATAAAAGGCATCCGTAATGAAAGAGAAATAAAGCTGTCTTTGTCCATGGATGACATGATTTCATACATAAAATCCAAGAAATACACACACATACACCTGCTAGAACTTACAAATGAGTTCAGCAAAGTCACAAGATATGGTATTAATGCACAAAAATTAATTGTACTTCTATATTCTAACAACATACAATCTGAAAATAGAATTAAGAAAAAATCCCATTCACAATAAAAGAGTAAAATATTTAGAACTAAATTTAACAAAAGAAATGCAAGGTTTGTGCACTGAAACAACAAAATGTTGTTGGGAAGATTAAAATAGATGAAGAGATGGTCTGTGCATATGGATTCAAGGCTCAGTGCTGTTAAGAGAGTTCTGCCCAGATTGATCCATACATTCAACGTGATCTCTATCAAAATCCCAGTCAGCTTTTTTTCTCTAGTAGAAATTGATTAGCTGGTTCTAAAATTCATGGGGAAATGCAAAGGACCCAGAATAGCAAAAAAAATAAATAAATAAATAAATTTGCACTACCCAACTTTAAAACTTATCATAAAGTTTGAATCGAGGAAATGCAATGCTGGCGTAAGAAAAGGATCAATAGAACAGAACTGAAAGTCAATTATTGCACCATTATATTTACGATCAACTGATTTTAACAAAGGTGCCAAAGCAATTCAATAAGGAACCAATAGTCTTTTCAACAAATGGATATCCATACACAAAAGAATGAACTTAGACCCTTACCTCACTCTAAATATAAAAAATAATTCAAAATGGATCACAAATTTAAATATATAAATGAAAACTGCACACCTTCTACAAGAAAATTTGGCAATAACAACCTTGAGCCTTGGCTAAGCAAAGATGTCTGAGATAGAACAAAAACATAATCCATCCAAGAAAACAAAGTCATAAACTGAACTTCCTCAAAATTAAGAACATTTGCACTTCAAAAGATAAGCATAAGAAAATGGAAAGAGGGGACACATCCTGGAAGAAAATACTTGTAAATCATATATCTGATCAAGACTTTGTATCCTGATTACCAAAAGGACACTTACAACTCAATAATCAGAAGACAAAAAACCCAGTTGAAAAACAGACTACACTGAAGAGACATGACCAAAGAAGTAGAAATGGCTAATAAGTGCTGAAAAATGTCAGCATGTCAGTCGTCAGGCAAATGCAAATAAAAACCAGCATGGGATACCATTATACACCCACTGGCATGGCCATCATCAAAAAGACAATAGGAAGTTCAACAGGGCAGTGGGAAAACTTCACCCTGACGCACTGCTGGTGGGAATGAAAGATGGTGCAGCCATTTTGGAAAAGGGTGCGGCAGTTTCTTCAAAAGCTAAACATAAGCATACCATACAACACAACAGGTCCATTCCTGGCTGTTTCATCAGGAGAGATGAAAACATTTGTCCGCAGAAAGACTTACATGTGAATGCTCATGGCCGCACTGTTCACGATCACCAAAAAACTCGAAGCAACCCAAATGCTCAACTGGTGAATGGATGAACACAACGTGGTCTATCCTAAGAATGGGATTTTATTGGACAATAAAAAGGGACAAACCACTCCAACGTGCTACCACTTGGATGAACTTCAAAAACACCGTGCAAAGTGAGGGAAGCCAGACATAGAAGACATATTGTATGATTTCATTGACACAAAAGACAAATTTATAGAAACAGAAAGCAAATCAGTGGTTGTGGTGAGCTGGGGGTGGGCACAGCCCACAGAAATGGGCACAGGGGAACTGCCAGGGGATGGAAATTATCTAAAAGGAGTATGGTGATGATCACATAACCCTACAAATTTAATAAACATCATCGAATTGTAGGCTTGAATGAGTTTCATGGTAAAGTATACTTCATCAGAGCTATTAAACACACACACACACAGAGACACACCATCACCATCACCATCACCACCCTACCAACACCACCAGAAAAGGCAATGCTCTAGGAGGGTGTTGGATCAAATAGGGACCAACTGTACCCCATCCCCTTGCCAACCTGATCATCCAGCTTCCATGGGACCAATGTGCCAGACCGTGCAGGCAAACACGCAGTATCTTTAATGAAAGTTTAGGATCAGGGCCATTTCAGAAGGGGACTCACAAGCCTCAAGGGCAAAGGTTTGAATCTCACAGATCACACCCACATTCTCTGAGCACACCCTGCTCCCAAGTGCTGTTCTTCCCTGAGCCCTCACTGCCTCCTAAAGCAATCTCCAGGCTCATGCCACGGGGCTTACTACAGCTCTGGGGTGGGACCAGGGCTCCAGTCCCATCGGTGAGGCTCATGCATCCAATTTAATCCCTCCTAAGAGCTGCAGTTGCAAACTTCCTTTACCAGCTGACCATTTCAGAGAGCCCAGCTCCCAGCGGAGATGTCTCATGAGGACCCGTAGAGAAACCAAGGGTGGAAATTCCATTCTTCCGGTTTGACGCCCCAGCTGGCCCTTAGAGTCTCTGGACCCACCACTCTAGAATGGAGGATTTTGTTTCTTTCCTATTCCTCCAGAAGGGCTACATGTCTCACGAGAGAGCTGCCACCTTGGTTATAACCGGCCGGCAAGCACCGCAGGAACCGGTAGAAGAGCATGCATGGAAGGGGCTGGGTCAAGGGAGCCAGATTATGAGGCTGGGCAAGGGGTTGCTCCCTCAGTTTGGGTGAGCTCTCCCAGAATACAGGATTTGGCCTCCTGAGAAGGACACCAGACAATGGTGCAGCCTCGCTACTGGAATCGCTCCAGGAAGTGTGGACATGTCCACGCTGAGCCCAAGATGCCAGGATTGCCGTAGCAGGCAGCTCAAGAAGACATGAAAAGTGTCCGAGATGTGGGGCCCGCCGGAGCAGATATGCAGTATAAGGTCGGAGGACACTCGAGATGATTATGCTACATAGAAAGCCCTGGAAGATACACCCTTTATCTTCTTTATCTTTATTATTATTATTATCTTTATTATTTATCTTTAAATCTTTATCTTTATCTTTATTATTAAGGCCATAATAAATGGGTGAATTTGAGGAGAACCAGCACCATTATATTCCCTGGGCACCACCCACCTCCACCCCCCGCAGGCCGGGGCTGATGATGGAAGAGGCTAGCACAAAATTCGTTTCACTGATAGCAATAGGATGAGTGCTACCAGAAGCCAGGAGGACGCGGGTCTAACAGGCAACAGGCCAGGGGTGGCAACCAAGGGTCTCCAAAGGTCGTTCCCAGCCGACATGCACGACACAGCTTCCTAACAGCCACACTCAGCAGTGGCCTTGGACATCGACATTGAAGGAAGACCTTCCCCATGGACAGAGCCTGAGGGTCGCACCCGCTCATCCACTCCTGTGAGCTAAGTTGGAATATATATTGTCTCAAGTTCAATGGCAAATACCTCTGCCAGCTGGAGAGGGGCTCCTAAAGAGAAAGTTTGGAAGGTCCGGACCACGGAGGTGTAGGAGGGAGACCTGGGGATGGACAGGTGGGAGCAGATAGGAAATGTGAAGACCTTCCAATCGCCTGCCCGCCACCAAAGCAGGGCTAAATGGCCAATTGACTTGACCAGCCGCCACTGGCCAGATGCTATTATTTCCACTTCTGGAAATAATTCCAGAGCCCAGGAGGTTCAGTTGCCCATTCAAGGTCACAATCCTCAACCAGCAGGTAGACCAGGAGTCCCCAGGCAGTGCGATTCCTGAGGCCACTGCGTGTCCACGCTGCTCTTCCAGTTACGACAGGAAAGAGCACATGGATGCTTGGAGTCCAGCTGCCTGGGGGCTGGTGGGCGGACACTGCCAGGTGAGCAACCGGAGGGACACCAGCAGGAGAATGATCTGACGGCATCGGCTTTCCCGGGGCGTGGTGAGAGCCCCATCCCCAAGGGTGCCCAGGCTTCCGCAGGACGGAGAGCCATGTTATCTGGGCAGTCAGGGCAGTCAGTCACCAAGGCCCCGTTGACTCTCCGAAAAAAGGCTCCTCTGATTCTATACCAAACGTTCAGATCGCCCAGGCGGACTCCACACCTCCCGCTGACAGTGATTTGAGGACGGGCACAGAAGCCCTTGCACTGGAGTGAGGCCTGACCTGGCTTCTGGAACACGGCCAGCTGCTGGTGGTGACTCTGCCCACCCCGCAGCGGGAGGCCGGCTCGCATGACTGCTGGAGGGGCCTCCAGGATCTCAGTGCCCTTGACCGCGTCCCACAGGCACTTCATGGACGCTCTAGGTGTGCGTGGTAATGAATGCCGATCAGCCACAGAGGGCAGACCCTACAGAGATGGGGACAGACAGGCGCCAACTCCAGCTCCTACTCTCTTGGGCCTCCTTCCCAAGAAAGGCTGGTCCACCCCTCACAGCCGTGTGTGTGTGTGTGTGTGCGTGTGTGTGTGTGACCTACACTCCAGCGTTGGGCTCTGAGCAAGACCCTCCCTTCCCACCTCCTCCTTGGCGCACCCGCTGGCTGCAGGCTTCCCAGAAGGGAAGGCAGCCGCCTCTCCCTGACGCCGTGACTGGTGCCTCTCACCCCCATCCCAGCCAGCAAGCTGGACTTTGGAACAAACCCGAGTAGTTCCACACCAAGGAAAGTGCCAGTCTCCACTCGGATCCCCTCGCCTTCAGTCCCGCCTCAGATCAAAGTGAACTTGAGAGACTATCACTATCAACACAAGTAACTGCATTCTTCGGGGTTTAACAATCTTACTGGAAGTCCCTCAACCCTCTCTTAGGCTTGTCTTATAAGAGGCCTTTGTCCAGGGACGCCTGGGTGGCTCAGTCAGTTAAGCCGCTGCCTTCAGCTCAGGTCATGATCCCAGGGTGCTGGGATCGAGTCCCGCATCGGGCTCCTTGTCCAGATGGGGGCTGCGTCTCTGCCTCTGCCTGCTACTCTGTCTGCCTGTGCGCTCATTCTCATTCTCTCTCTCTCTCTCTGCCAAATAAATAAATAAAATCTTTTAAAAAAAGGAAAGATGCCTTAGTCCATTCAGGTGATAACAAAACACCACAGACCGTGTGATCTATACACAGCAAACACCGACGGCCCGTGCTTCTCAAGGCTCGGAGTTCACGATCATGGTGCCTCCGTCTTCAGGTTCCGGTGAAAGCCCACCTCCCATGTCATAGCACGGTGCCTTCTCTCCATGCCCCCCTCACACGGTGGAAGAAGAGACCAGGGATCTGTCTGGAGCCTCCTTTGTAAGACAGTGCACCTCCCAAAGCCCCCACTTCCTAATATCACCCCATTGAGCATTAGAATTTCCACAGGTGAATTTGGGGCAGGATGGAGGGATACAAACACTCAGATCATAGCAAGTGTTTAAGACGCGGTTGGCAAATGTTTTCCGATACAGCCAAATAGTAAATATTTCCAGCTCCCCAACCAGCCTGTCTTTGTCAGCACTGCGGGACTCTGGATTCCTGGTGCAAAAGCAGCCCCAGACAACGTGTAAATGAACGGACATAGCTCTGTTCCAATAAAACTTTATTGACACAAATGCGCCGCAGACCAGATTGGCCCACGGGCTCTCGGTTGCCACCCCCTGCTCTAAGAACGAAGAAGACCAGATGTATGGGGGGGGGGGGGTTGGGGGAGGGGGCAGGGTCTCCTCGCGTCTTCTGAAATTTTGTAAACTAGGAAAACAAGCCCTGGTCAGAGCCTAGACGCACCCAGCAAAACCAAGGCCGGGGAGTGACTTCTCACCCCTGCTCGGACAGCACTGGCGGCCCAGGGAGGGAGACCTGGGATTGGGACCCCTCCCTGCCACGCACCGCGTGTGAGCCGTCCACGCCGCTTGGTTTCCCTGCCTACGAAGTGGGAATGCTGAGGCACACATGCCTTGAGACATCGCTGTAGGGAGCAAACGAGACGATACATGGGCAAGTGCCCTGAACATCATAAGCCTTGGGAGGCACCCGGAAGTCCTTCTCCTGCTTCTACACGTTTAGCAAGGGCTTCCGGCCCTTCTCCCCAAACAGTTCTTCCATCTGTCCCCTTTGCTCTGACTGTGACTCGCTGCCCTGGGGTGGCCCCCGTTGCCTCTGACCTGCGTCACTGCCTCGGGCTCCTCAGGACCTCTCAGACCTACAGACCTACGGGGTAGAGGACTAAGGGTTCCACACCATAACCCCCCAGAACTTCCCAGAATTCCAATAATGCTGTCCCCTTCCTAAGACCCTTTGGTGACTCCTTTCACACTGTGACCTGTCACTTTTTAGGGCAGCCGTCTTCAGCTCCGGGCCCCCCCAGACTCATCTTTTATTTGCACCGCCGGCCCCCACGGTCAGACCTCTAGGCCTTGGCCTGCGCTAGTCCTCCTGTCTCGAGGGCCCTCCCGGGCTTAGTGAAGAACAGCTCCCTTGGCCCATGCTCTCCTCCAGAAGACCCTCCCAGGGACCTTGGGTCAGTGGGGGTGACACCCGGCTCACAGGACTGCCCTCAGGGTTCACAGGTGGCAGCAGAGGGTTCCACTCTGGACAGGCCCAGAGTCAACTCCCCTCAGTCCTCAGGACCACCCTGCCATGCACCGGGCTGGTCCCTGTCCCCTGTGCCCGGGGAAGTGCAGACGGTGCCCATGCAGAGGGCTGCTGAGGTCGCAGGCTGACGTGGGAAGGGGCCAGGAGAGTGGGGGGCTGGGCCGGGTGCGGGTTTGCTGAAGGAGCAGCTCACTGCTGGGGCTCCGGGCCTGCCCTGTCACTGGTCGCAGGGCTCCACTCTCTATGCTTCTGCTCGCTGAACTTTCAGATGGGGCAAAAATCATCACGCCTCTGGAGGCGGGAGGCGCAGGGAGTGCATCGCCCAGGGTGGAGGGCCCAAGCCTGTCCGCTGTGCACTGGCCTGGGACATACCTGTCACACCTCTTGTCCCCCATGCCCCCCCACTATTGCCAGCAGGCCCCATCACTTCCTGTGGGCTGCAGAGCCGCGTGAGCGTGTGCGTGTGCACACGCATACACACACACACACACACACGGGCTGAAAACTTGCTTACACAGAAAACAGGCATCCAGTCCTACTTGGGCTGCAGGGGTGCTGGGGAAGCCTGAGAGGTGAGAGCTGGTTCAGGGTCCATCCGTACCCCCCAAGCCCACCTGCTCCCCAGGGGACTAGTCTGCACCGAGCCCTCTACCCTGCCTTCCCTCCCTTCCTCTTCTCTCCTCTCCCCTTCTCTTCTCTTCTATCTCTTCTCTTCCCTTCTCGTCTCGTCTCTCTCCCTGTCTCCCTCCTCTGTGACGGTTTCACGCCTACTCGTCCTATGCCCCCCTTCTCTGCTCTCTGTCCTGTGCAAAAGATTTTCTCCTGCTGCCTCCAGGCAAAGTTGGTGGAGAAGAATGAATTTTTCATTTGTTTTTCCATTATTCTGCTGCTGTACCCAAGAAAGTGGAACTCAGGTCCGTCTGTCTGTGACTACAGGCATACATTGATCTCTCCGTTTGGTTTTGTTCTTTCCCTATGAAACCAAGCCCTGCTCAGGAAGTCACGCACCAGGCCCCGGGACGTCAGAGCAGCAAACCTCGGGCACAGAGAGGGGAGTTGGTCCTGTCAGCAGCCCGGGGACCGGGAGCTCCCTCTGGCCCAGTCCCCAGCAGGAGGGCAAGAACCTGTCAGAAAAGCTCTGAGTTTCCAAGGACACAGGAGCAGGAAATCATGCTCTGGTCAAGGACGCTGGCTGTGTGCACACTCACACATGTGCACACGGTCACACGTGCACACGCAGGACATGCTGAAGAGAGACCGTGTGCAGGTCTCCCCTGCCTCTCCGGAGCCAGTACTGTGAGAAAGACCAGAGGAAAAGAGAAACAGAAGCCCCAGCGAGTTTCCCTTCCTTGCTCTAGTCTCAATAGAAACACTGCGTCGAGACCAGCTTGATGGGGAAAACAAAGGCAGGAAGGATGTGACCAAAAGTGAATCCTCTTGCAACATGTGGCCCCCTGAGGGACATCTGAGCCACACAGGACATGACATTCCTGAAGGTTCTCGTGATGGAGGTTTACCAGGTAATAAAGGGTGACCTTATCTTGACCACAGCCAGACCACCAGGGTCCCGTGAACCTGGCTTTCAGCACACGCAGATCTCTCGCAGACTTCCTTACCCCTCACGCACTCGCTGCTCAGTCACTCCGCACAAGCCCGGGGCAGCTCTTTCCGCCCCTGGGTCCTGTCCCCGTGCACCCGTCTGCACTGTGAAACATCTCAAGAATCCTTCCTTGGCTGTCATGCGCCACAACCCGCGTCCAGCTCCCCTAGCCGTGTTTCCCGCTTACCCCGAGAAAGTCACAGTTCTCGCTGCTCCCCCATTTCCTAAAATAGGACCCGGTTTCAACTGGATCAATCATCCCGGAGTCCGATGGGAGCACCACGGGGACATTCAGTGCCACCCCATGGGATGGGGACTCTCCCTCGCACCCCGCCACCCCCCCCACCCCTGCTCCCAGTCGACCTCCGGTCTCGGCTTCCCCGGCATCTGCGGTGAGAACTTTCCCTCGCCACCCGGTGCAGACAAACAGGTCTTCCTCATTGCTCTCTACGGTACATCTTCGTCCCTCCATCAGCCTGCATTGTTTTATGGACTTGTGGGTCACTTGTTGATTGCCCCTGAGAGGCGCACCCCGTGAAGGCAGGGGCCTTGCTGCCGGCGCAGCTCCTAGCACCTGGTGCGTGGCCAATCAGTATCTGTCGAACGAATGAACGAATGAATGAGGGAATGAATGAACGGGTGGTTGGGATCATCTCTACAAGCTCCTCTGGTTATTCACGACAAAACTGAGACCCCAGGAGGAAAAGCGATTTGCCCCAGACTACACAGCCACAGGGGGCTCCAGCCCCTCCCTGAGACCTCACCCCTGCGCCCGCTCTCTCCCCCTCACCCCTGCACCCGCTCTCTCCCCCTCACCAAGGATCCTTCCTCCAGAACTTCATACCCACCCGCCCCCATCCTCTTAAGCCAGGACCATATTTCCTTTGGAGTAATAATTAAAATAACATATTCACCAGCTGTTTTTTTTTCCTGGATTTAATCTGCCCAGGCTCTGATTTGCATATTAAAAGCACTAATTAGCCCCTCCGAGTGCTTGAGCACGGAGAATGCGGTAACTGGTCATGTCGTCCCTGAAGACCCAGCCACGGTGCCCTGGGCTGGGATTTGGATGCGGCCGAGCCCTGGGCAGGGAGGAGCTTTTGTGTCCCCTGCGTTTGGGGACCAGAGTGCCACACGGCTTCATCCTGTGGCTCTTCTTCTCTTTGAAGCATCGTGTTTGATCTGTTAGCCTGTCTGTCAATTCCTGTCTTAGCACCCTTGGAATGTGCACTTGAACCCCTCCCCACCACCCCGGGGCTCAGGGCGGGAAGGTGCGCGGCATTGGAGCCGTGGCGCAGGGTGAGCCCCGAGTCCCTGCGAGGCGGGCTGTCTCCCTCTGCCTCCCAGGGAGGATGAGAGGGGCGATTCCAACATGCGGGGCCCTTTAAATGACTCCTTTACTAGAACCGTACAAAGGAAGAGCTAATTGCTGTTGTTATTTCTTTAAAAATAAAATCGGGGGAATGTGTGTGTGGGGAGGGCAAAGGGGCTGTTCATAAAAGCTGTCAGCCCAAGAAGTGGGATTCTGGGTGGGCTTCCGGCAGACTGCGTGCCCAGGGGTGGCATTCGGCATCCCCCAAAGACAGCTCGCAGTGTTCTGCTCCCCCTGGGCCAAGAGGCGCGATGGGGCCCACCTGCTCTATGCAGGGTTCTGGGAAGGACACCGAGGCCTCACCCTTGAAGGAGCTGCTGGGGGGGACCCTGCCTGAGGAGCTGGTCCCAGGATTTCAGAAATTCCAGCCTGGCATGCCACATGCCGCTCCCCCAGACCCCAGGTTTTCACAGCAAACAGCCCCTCCCTGGAAGGGCCGGGAGCCTGCGGGGGCTGGGCCACAGCACAGAGAGCCAGATGGCGGCTGTGTGAGCACCAGGGGGCAGGGCCAAAAACCGTAAAAGGGAAGATCGCGCTGGCAAGAGATCCTCTTTATTTCCTCCCCCGGCTTGGGGTGGGCTCCAGCTCCGACGGCTGGAGCTGCTCGGGCTTCAGGCGAGAGCGGGCAGGGGGCACAGAGCTGACCAGAGCCAGGCCGACCTCCCTGACGCACCCACAGCCACCGCCTGCCGTCCCTGACCGCACGTCCTCACCGGAGAGGCGTCATGGGAGCCAGAACACCCCGCAACCTTTCCACCTTGAGCCGCTCACACAGCCTTCCCTGTCCGTGCCCGTGCTTGATCCAGATCCTCTCGCTGGGCATCTTGCCTGCGCCAGACAGTGGGGTGGGAGATTGAGAAGCGGCTGGGAGGGCGAGACATGTGACCTTGACTCTGTCTGCAGCCACATCAGTTGCCAGAGGAAGCAGCCTAACTAGAGACACGGGCTTGGCTTTGAAAGGAAAGTGTCAGAGACGCAGGCAGGAAGCTTCAAAGTCAAGTGCGTATCTTGCAGTCAGCACAAAGCCTACAGGGAAGGGACAGGGAGAGGAGACAGAAGACTGCAGCTGAAGAATCCGTCTTGACGTTGGCAGGGGGTCACCAGAAACTCAAGGAAACATGGAGTCAGCTCAAAAGTTCTGCATCTCGCAGTCCAGGGACTGCAGGAGAGAAAGAGCGCACGCGCGAGAGAGAAAGCCCCAGCACACACGACAGCCTGAGATCAGGCGGGGGCTGGAGTCCTCCACCAGCCCAGGGGGAGCATGAAGCCGCAGAGAGCCTGCACCTTGAAGAGGCAGGGCCAGGCCAGAGAGAGATGGACTGGGCCACGGGGCCTGCCACCGCGTGCAAAAGTTTCCCAAGCTCGGGGCTGGGAGACTGCAGGGAGGAGGCAGCAGGTGTGGAGGGAAGGGTGCCCAGCAGAGTGGAAGCACTTGGAGAGCCAGGCTTGGCTCATGAAAGTCGGGGGTTATTTACAGCTTCCAACTGGGAGGCACAGGGGCTGGAGGGAAGTGACGCCTCCTGCAGGCACGAGCACAAGTCTGGCTGCAAGCCCAAGTAGAAGGCAGAGCCGTGGCCGGGGGTGCAGGACTGCCATGGTGAGGTACCCCACCAGAGACGTCAGGAGAGGAGGCAGGGGCAGGAGTGTGGAGGGTTGGGTGCTCGACTGCCCTTTGCTGAGTGGCCTGATCCCAATGGGGCGCCCAGCTGAAAGGGAGAAACGGTGACCCACCCTCCATCAAGGATCCACGGGTCCGGAAAACAAGACAAAGGAGGCCAGCCCTTGGGAAAGGCGACAGAGTAAACAAACACTAACAGTGGGGAGGACCTCAGCCCGCCCGCGCCTGGAAACTCCGTGACCACAGCCCACAGAGTCCTCAATTCCTCCAGGAAATATGAGGGTTCTGAAAGCTCCTCTCCAGGAATGGAGGCTTTTCTCCAGGCTGAGGGGCTCGGGGAGCCCAAATCAATCTGTTGCTGAGAAATAACCCCCAGTTGCACGTAAGACTCCCAGATGGGCAATCCCTCGGACTGGCAGAGAAGCCGAGGGCAGCCCGACCACATCTGCTTCTTCTGAATATGCTCATCCCCTTCCAGATACACCGACTAGAAAAATCTCGTCTCTATGACCCACGATCTAGACTGCCACCAAAAAGTAGTTCCCTCTGGGGCACGGAGAGTGCTGCTTCGACTTGAGGCACACTGTTTCCAGGGGCCCTGCTGGCTCTCGGTGTGGCTGGCAGAGCACAGCTAGGCGGGGTGCCCTGATGAGGGCAGGAACTGTGAAGACGTGATGCACAGGGATGACGATAGAGGGCATTGGAGGGGCGGGGGGAGAGGCAGCCTCCTTCCCCTTGGACTTGAAACTGGAGGAAGCCAAGTCGAGAGGAAGCAGATGCGCCCCCATTCATTCAACCCTGGGGAGGCAGGCAAGGGGTAGAGCAGGGGGATGCTTCGTGCAGTGGGATAGAAACAAGGAGACACAGGCTCCACAGATGCCCACGTGAGCACACTGTACCTAGAACTGGGGCGAACCCCACGAGGTGTGGACAGGACAGAAACTGTACACGTCATGATTTTAATTTCTCCAAAGCAATCTCAAAAAACAAGAGATGGGTCACCTTGTCTAACCTTTAAACAGAAGAGCCTCAAGGGCCCTATTTGCAGGTTGGGCCGATATCTTGGCATTTCAGGCTGTGGATCATGTTTCGCTTGGACCACACGGCTGGCCCAAGGGTGACATGAGCGCCTCCCACAGATGACATGACCGTGTCTGGTGGGGTTGTCTGGAGGGGACGCCGGGCAGAGCTGGGGTGTGAGGCAGACTTGGGGTGGTGTGAGATCCGAGCCTGGGGTCTCCCATGAGCTTGGAGGAATGTACGACAGACCCAGCCCGATGTTCTTCAGGAGCTCCTAGAACGGCTCTGACTCCATGCTCATAAAAGGCTCTGAGGGGCTGAATTTCACATCTTGGACACAGAAGGGTTGTAAAGAGGTACAGGAGGGTTGGAAATGGACCTTCCTAGACACATCTTTTCTGAGATGCCCCTAATCTCTCCCTCATCAGCTGACTCGGTGCCCAGCAAAAGCGGGAGCATTGACCTGCTCTCTCTTCCCCAGGGAGCACCATCAGGCATCAAGGACTTGTCCCAGAGAGGGCTAAAGAACTCTCGGAAGAAGAAGGGCCTAGAAACACGTAGAACAAAGCCACTTTCCCCATCCCACCCATGAGGACCCTCCCCCATCAGGCTTCTCCTCACCTGAGTAGGTTGGGAGGGATGATGGGGCTGTAAGAGCCATTTTGCCTCTTCGGTTCCCTTCCCACCTCTCTTCATCCTGGGTGACAGCTGTCCTTGCTGGTAAGGACTGTGGCTGTAAAGTCACACTGGGATAGCCAAAAGGGGGGAATCAAGTTGCCGGTGACTTGGGGCAGGCCACTCAGGGGACTTGCTTGAGGTAGACCCTGCTGGTCAAACCATGTCACAAGGCCAATCAAGTGACAAGAGGTGGAGCTGTGAACTCATGTGGCAATGCTGTCCCATCCCCACGTGCTTCGTTATTCAGTGGCTCCAACTCTCCGTGTATGCCCTCGACCTGGAGAGAGTCATCTGTAAGCTGATGGGTACAAGAGTATTCATGACAGCGTCTGTTGTGGCAAAATCAAAAATAAAAACACCCATCATTGGGAGACTATGTCGATGAAAAATGGCAGGTCCATGTCTTGGAAGATGATACGGCAATCCCTAAGAGGAACGAGGTCTCGATTTACAACTTGGATGAATCAACAATAATGCTGATGGGAAGAAAAATAATTTGTGGAATTAAACGTAGAATCTGGTACGATTCTAGGGAAATTTTTTAAAATGCAAAGATAATACCACATGTTATTCTCAGGGGCACGTACACATAAAAGTATAGCAGGAAATCAAAGCGATACACGCTAACGGCATGAGACTTCGTGGTTGTGGGGAGAAGAATGGGCATGAAGGGGAGGCTGGACATGTGCTAGAGACACATGATGGTGACAAGAGACACATGATGGTGACATGTGTCTCCAACCCAGGAGAAATGTGAGTGAGGAGATGGATCCAATCGGCGCACTTGAGAGTCAACCCACAGAATAATTCTTCAATAAAAATAGGAACTTGACAAGAGGAGCCATGAAGGAGGAAGATAAACAGGAGAAACCGGCCAAGAGGGTTTGTAGAAAGTTGAGGGAAGGTTAACGTGAAGACGGGACCCGCCTTCGCACAGGACCGTCTCCGCGCACAGTGTTCATACTCAGTGCACTTCTTTATTTTTTGATTGTGACTCATGTAATTATTTATGTATTTACTTATTCTTTTCTTTCCTTCTTTCTTTCTTTCTTTCTTATTCTTCATTTCTTTATTTTTTTATTGTTCCTCATTTCTGTTTATTCTTGCGGGGTACCCCCTCTGTCGGAGAGACCTGGCTGTTTCCGTGATCTGCATGAAGCTGGTATAGGCCATTTTTTCCGTCGTCTAGATAAGGTTGATGTTGTCGCTTTATGGGCAGCATGGTGGCTGCTGTTATTCAAGTGGGTGACTATGGCTCAGTGGGTCCAGTCATTCATAGATTCATTGAGTCAATGAATGAGCTTTTATTGAGCACCTCGGATGTGTCTGGTGCCGTCGCAGCATTGGAGACACACCCGTGGCCCCCCGTGGCAGCGCTGACCTGTGGAGTAATCCCATCCAGTGACATGGTACTCTTGAGTTTTCTGTCCTACCCTGAATTGTCCAACCTGCCACAGTGCTGGGGCGTCCTCTGTCTTCCCCTCCTGAGCACAGTTAGAATCCAAAGACCCAGGGGTCCCCACTGAGAGCAGGATGAAAGAAAGTATAAAGAGAGCACACCTTCCCTGCTCGAGGTCAGAGCCCACCTTTGGCGTCCCTGTCCACTCTCTCTGACCTCTTGGACTCTGAGCCATTCTTGCCAAGATGCACCACCATGTCCAGGCTCCCTCTCCCACTTTGGAACCCAGAGCTTCTGGGACCACCTTTCCCCAGTGCCTTTCCCCATCTGCGTTAGAGCAGACGCGGAGGGGACTGGGAATGCACTGTTGCCATTCTCTCGACAACGAGCCTATGGGGTTCTTTCCCAGCCAGGGATGAGAGGCAGGAACATGGCCCTTGTTCTGAGCTGTGAGGGTGGGAGGCCTCGATTGGGTGAAGAGGATGAGTCTAAAGGAGGCCGCCCCGTTCTCAGGGCTCTCTGCTCCCCAAACGTATGGCACAGGCTTGTCCATCCATGCTTTTGCTCATGGTGCCTTGGCCACATGGACGGTAGCCTCGCCTGGAGAATAGAACACCCGGTCCAAATGTCACTTCTGCTGCAGAGCCCTCCGGGACCCCTCACTTTGCCCCAGGTGGAGCTAAGCCCCTCGTGTGTGCCATCCAGAACTACGTGCACCCCGACCTCCTGGGGCTCCTAGCACCTGCGCCTGACGTCAGGTGCGCCGTCTGCCCCTCCGGCTCCGCAGGGCTGCTCACCTGGGGCCCCTCCCCGGTCTCACCCCAGAAGAAGGAGGGTAGTAGTTAAGTGCAGGCTTGCGAGGGAACTGTGAAGAGAATGGACAGGTGTGGGGACACGGGCCCCTCGGTGCAAATTCCCCAGAGAATTACACGGCTTGGGTCAGGCCCTCCTATGTCCCAGGATATGGTCTTGGCAACAAGGCCCCTCAGGCAAAGCAGACTGCATGACTCTACCCGCAGGACCAGAGGGCACACCAAAGCCCAGTGGGGAGAGAGATTTCTACCGGAATCCCACGGCTCATGCGACGCTCCAGCCCCCGCTGGATGGCTACAGGCTATGGTCCTGCGCACACATTCAATACTGTGACCATTACGACTGCTGCTCATTCGATAGTCCCTTGTTAACGACAGCAGAGCCGAGACTCTGGATGGGTTCCTCCACCTTGTTCGGTGCTGGGCTCTGGAGTCAAGCTGCCTAGCATCAAATCCTACCATTTCCTGGCTGTGTGACTGTGGACCAGTTCCTTCACCTCTCTGAGCCTCCGGTTCTCACCTGGGAAGTATGAGGCATGTTAGCGTCCAGCCCACTGGTTGTTCTGAAGAGCCGGAAAAGCCCACATGGGTGGAGCTCTGCCTTTCTGCTTTACGAGCATCATCTCCTCTAATCCCTGTGTTATTCTCGGGCTGTGGGAAATAGGCTCAGAGAGGTGACCCGGAGCCGCCGTCTCCACCCAGCAGGTGCAAGAGCCAGGATTCAGCACCAGCCCTTCTGTTGGACGGGGGAAAGGAGGGATCCCAAGAAGGGCAGCCACCAGCCCTCCTCCTTCCCCCAGGCAGGCCCCGGAGTCCCTCGGCTCCAGACGCAATTGTGATGGGTGCTGTGAGTGGTAACCGAGAGATGCCCTGTGCTGCCCAGTCCTCTGCCATCTGGCTGTGCCTCACCTGGCCCCCACCCACACGGCTCACAGCTGGTCCTCCTGGGACGACCTCACGGCCAAACCCAGAGACGGCTGTCTTGGCCTCTCCCGTCCGCTGCCGCTGAGCCTGCAGCTCACTGGCTCCTGAGTGGCCGTCAGAACCACCTCTCCCGCGAGGCCTCCTCAGACTGCTTTCAGGCTCTTCTCCACGACCCGCAGTGCTACCTAAACCCATCGCCTCTGTTCCCGACTCTCAGCTGCTCTGGGGTGCTCCCGCTCATGCTCACCCATGGCCACAGCTCCTGACCCACGGGACTCCCAACCCAGGCGCTCCCCAGAGGTCCAGACCCCTGGATGCAATGGAAATGCTCCAGCCGGGTGCCCACCGCCGCCCCTGCCGCCTTAGCACACCCGTGGCTGCTAACCTGTTCTCTCTCCCGGACGCCTGCCTGTCCCCGGCCCGTGTGCCCCGTCCACCCCCCCAAAACGGAAATCTGGAGTCATCCTGGCCCCCTTCTTTCTCATGCCTCCCATGGAAAGAGCAGCCAAGTCCTGTTCCTCAACTTCTGAAGCATTTTTCTCACTTGTTACCTCTTTCCAGCCTCCTCATCTCTACCTGGACCACCGAGGTTCTAGCCTGGGGGGGCGGGGATGGTTTCCTTGTCCGGGTCATGCCCGTCCCGCCATCAACAGGTGCTGCGTGGTGCTGGGTGTCGGGGAACTGGTGAGACCAAACACAATCTTCTCTCCACAAGCGCAAGAGAAGCAGCAAGTAAAGGAAGGGTCGACGTTCAAACCACAAACCACGCTGGCAAGCGGTACCGCACAACAGGGGGCGGGGGGGTGCGCACGCAGAGCTGCAGGGCAGCCGGGCTTTTTGGAGGAACTGCCGGCTGAGACGACAGAGGTCCTCCTCCCTGTCCCGGGTTCAAGTCAAGCTCTCCTGTTGGCCTACGGGACCCCAGCTCCCCCCAGCCCCGTCCTCCTCCCACCCCAGGTGCGTACACACACACACACACACACACACACACACACACACACACACACAAAGAGCTTGCTTCCAACAGGCCCAGCCACCACGTGGCAGCGGGCGGGGGTCCGTCTCCCTGCGGTTCGGGCCCCGGTACAACATCTCGCATCAAGGATCACGTCAATTTGTGAGCTCGCAAATCGGCACTTAGCTTGCATGCCAAAGTCCACAGTCCTAAGTTTCGGTGGCAGAAAGACATTGCTGAAAATAATTGTGCCTGGCAGCACTGGGCCGGTTCCAAAAGCGGCCCGGTCCTCCAGTGCGGAATCTTCGGCGGATCTGTGAGATAGCCAGATGCCTCCGTATCCTGCCCAATTAATCTGGAATGAGTTGGACTCTGATAATGCATGTTCACAACAGCCGGCTTCGGGAAGAAGGACCACAAAGCCTCTTGCCGGCCTCTTCCCTCCTCCCCACCTCCCACCGCTCCCGGAGGGCCCTGCTGTGGCCAGTGCCCCACAGGTAAACCGCACTGGGTTGTGGCAGGAAGCGGCAGCGCCCCCCCCCCCCCCCCGCCAGCCATTAGCCACCAACTCCAGTCCCACGGGCTGCGGCAGACGGCGGCTGCGAGTTCCCGCTCACGGCCGCTCCCGGGAAGGCATCCATGCATGCGGCCCTTTCTTGGAAGGGACTTTGGCCCATTTCATGTGGTCCAAACTCCAGAGGCATTCCCGAGGCCTGGCTTCTGCAGGCAGAGACCTGTTTCCCCGTTCTGGCTCCCGAAAGACCCAGGAAGATGAGAGGCGTAAGGGAGAAAGAGCGTCCCCAGTCCCTGCCAGGCGTGCCACCGTGTCACCCACCCCGCAGGCCGGGAGGACTCCGTACTTCATTCTTGCTGGTGGACGAGCCGGAAGCTTGGCGCGGGTGAGCACGGTGTGGGAGGTTAGCCAGCAAGTCGACGAGCTCAGTCAAGGCCTCTGGACTCCATCACACGCCCCTGCCCGCAGCCCCCGCCCCCTGACGCTGCCCCAGGCACTTGGTCCCTCTGCCACGGAGGTGGGGAGCCCTGTGCAGACCAGGCGTCTAGGTGTGCATCTAGGACAGTAGCCAGAGGCCCGCTGACATCTTCCTCTCCTCCCCACTCTTCTTGGCCTCTCTCCTCCAAACCCTCACATTCGGGGCCCCGAGAACTCAGGGGTCCCCTTGGGCGACCGTCCTGGTTGTCATGTCCCCTCTTCCATCCCTGGCGACTCAGGGAGCGCGGAGAAGGCCTGATTCCAGAAAGGGTCCCCGGGCCTGGCAGGAGCTGGAAAGGCCCCGGAGCCAGCAGGGGACTCGTTCTTAGGAAATAAATGACCCAAGAAGCCATTCATGTTGTGATCCTCTCAGGAACGCTGAAACTTGAGTGAACTCGGACCCGGAGCTGTTTTCGGTCTGCACTTCCTGTGAAGGTGGTTTGCTCCTCTTTCCGTTTCCTTTTCTCTCCGCCCCTCTCCTCCCCCACACCCCCGCCCCCCAGTGTCTCCACACCCAGCAAACAGCCAGGACTTGCCACCCAGCTTCTCCTCTGCTGCCGCTTGTCTTCCAGGTCCTCCTCCAGGAAGCTTCTCCCCGCCGCCCCGCACCCCCCGACCTTCCCAGAGAGAGAAGCCATCTTTGGCCACCACCTTGACCGAAGAGAAATACCGAGTGTCCACCTCCCACCAGCACCAAAAGTTCTGGTTTTTTCTGGACTGTGCGTGGAGCTCAGGAAACCAGGAGAGACGTGGAGAAGGAGGAAGGGGATGGGGCTTTGAGCGGTCCCCCGAGAATAACTCACATCAGAGTCACGCAAGGTTTCAAAGTGGGGTCTGACTCTGTCAGCTGGGCTTGTCCCCTGTCTGGGACCTGGGGGCGCTGGCCCGGGTCAGGCTATTCTGGCACCAGCTCTGGCCACTGGTGCAGAAAGTCACCCCAACAATGAGGTTCAGTCCCTTTGTTTCCCTCCCTCCCTCTCGCTCTCTCCCTCTCCCTCTCTCTCTCCCACCCCCTCCTCTCCCTCTCCCTCTCCCTCTCCCTCTCTCCTTCCTGCGAATGCCACGTCCCACTGTGCAGGGTACGGCCGCCACCCTCGCTGTCAGGCCGTTTCGCGGCGGTGCTGCGGCGCCGTGGAGAGGAGCTAATTGGATTTGTTGTCACCTTCTGAAGCTGCCAGGAGCTCACGTCTGCTCCGGTTACTGATGAAGACATCACGGTGACAGGCTCAGAGACAGCTCAGCTGGCATCCCAAGGCCACTAATAGAGCCATGTTGATTTAATGTCCGAGTGGAGAGGTGCAGACAAGCTGTTCAAGTTTTCCCTTCCAAACAAAGCAGGGATCTACCATCCGTCATCTGTGGATCAGTAAATAAGCATCCGTGGGCCTCCAGGAGCTCTTAACCGTTGCCACAAAAGAATGACAAACTCTTTTAAACGGGAAGACGGGACTTTGAAACGGAGCGTCTCTCTGGTTTATGCTGCCCTCAGGGAGCTCGGCTAATTCCGCCAAACATAAATTTTACTTAACTATGTAATTATGAATGAATCCTATTAGCCTTAAAATCGCCCACTCGCTCGCTCAAGGTGCGCCACTGTCGGTGTGGCCTCCGGCGTGGGGGACGGGGAAAGGGACATGGAGAGGCCCCGGCGAAGAGGAGACCTGTTTATTTCCAGCGACACCCTTCGTCCGTGCTGTAGGCATTTAGTGAGCGCCTACTGGGCACCAGGGACTCGGGGAGCGAGACACGGCCCCTGCCTTTGAGAAGCTCACACCCAGGTGCGGTGTGGACGTGTAGACAGGGGGTCAGAGCCCCGAGCGATAGGTGCTACGAAGGAGACAAAAACAGGAGGCAAGGCGACCCTGAGGAGAGGCTCCCACTGGCTTCGAGGGTCTGGATTCAGTTCCCAGTAGAAGTACCAAGCCCAGGCTCCGCTATCGGAGGGGATGGGGCGGCCTCTGGGAAGGCAGTGCTTTCCTCCAGACCACTGGTGACCCATAGTCCCGTTGGGCCTGCAGAGGCCTCAGGTTTCAGAGCAGTGGATAGGTCTCATGGGGTGATGGGGGGCTGGCCCTGGAGTGCTGAGAGCTGCAGGACAGGAGCCTGGGAAGGACCCGTCCCAGAGCACATACGGCCACCCAGCATGTCCTCCCCCGGCTGCCGGTTACTGTCAGCCCTCTGCCCCCCAACCAGCTCCCCAGCATCCAAAGGAGCCCTCCCGAGGCTACGCATGGATCGTCCTCAGCAACGGGGCCCGAGGAGGGGAATCTGGACAATACTGAAATCAAAGCAGATGCTTCCCGCCAGCCGGACATCACCTCTGGCCCAAGCATCTAAGAGCCAAGCCCCAGGCCCCTCACCTTGTCCCTAACCCCATGTCTCTCCTTAGGGCCTCACCCCACGTGCCTCTGCCTTCTTGGGCCCTGATCCCTAATGGTCCGGAGGGAACAGTGTCAGAAGGGGCCGAAGGCTCAACAGAATGGCCTCGGGGCCATTCCCTCCAGGAGAACCATCATGGGAAGGCGTCTGTCCCACAACAAAGAAGCAAACCCTAACAGGGGACCTAGAACTAATCTCAGAAGGGGGCGTGGAGCCCCTACCTCCTGACAAAGGCCTCCCAGCCTCTCCACGGAGTGGTCGCCACCACCTCCAACCACCCCGCGGTGACCGAACCCCCTACGTCTCCAGACTGCAGCTGGGAGGGAGCACGAAGTGTTGTCAAGTTCGGTGGGGAAGGAGCCAGGAAGTCACCGGCACAGTCCCCGACGCCCTTCCAACACAGCACGTGGTGCCTGGACAGAGCTGCCCCAGGAGAGGCAGTCTGGTGACATGAACTTGTTCCCCGTGGCGCAGTCCCTGGGGAGAAGGGTGGGGAAGGGAAGGAGACAGAGACAGTGAGACAGACACCCGGACCTACAGGAAAACTTATAACTCACCGAAGAGAAGGAAATCCCTCAGTAAGGAACAACTAACACGCTCGGCAACGCAGCCAAACAAAAACAGAGAAGCGAGATAACCCAACAATCGGGGTAGATGGAAAGGGCTATTGCTCAGCTTTTAGGGGAAAGACAGAAGCAGAAACACGGCTGCGGAGTAATGACTAACTTTCAGACGAGGAGCGGAAGATGCTTCAAATCCAAGCTGGTGCCATCATGGAAAAGCTTGGAAAAAGTCAGTGAGTGCAGATGAATCAGGACATGGAAATAACCAGAAATAAGTTAATATCGAAGGCAGATGAAGATGGTAAAATGTAGGCAATGTGCGTCCCTAAAGTAAACAACCCGACAAGCGAACTGAAGATGACTTTGAAGAAATAATGCAAGAAATTTTCTCATAAATGGGAAATTTCCCATAAACGGATTTTTCAACAGATCACAAAAATATATATACAGTGTTTCTGAAAAGTTTAACGCAGAGCCATCGACATAGAAACATGGCATCATTAAAGTCTTGGGATACCGGGGATAAAAATGGGCTCTTTGGGGATGCCTGGGTGGCTCAGTGGGTTAAAGCCTCTGCCTTCAGCTCAGGTCATGATCCCAGGTCCTGGAGTCTCTGCTCCGCAGGGGGCCTGCTTCTTCCTCTCTCTCTGCCTAGTTGTGATTTCTCTCTGTCAAGTAAATAAAATATAAAAAAAAAAAAATGGGTTCTTTGGAGACCAAGACAGAAAAGGCAAATCACCCACCAGGAGAAGAATATCTAGTTGGCCAAAGACCTACCAGCAGCCATGTTCAACGTCAGGGAGCACCAGACCACCAACTCTGAAGTTCTAGAAACACGAAGAGAATTAGAGCCTGAAAAGATGCTATTTGAGTATTCCCAGAGCTATTCCCAAACACGACAAAACACTGGGAATGTGACTTGTGTAGACCAATCCGTTCAAATAAAGAACCATGGAAGGAAGAAGTATGGAGAGACACCCGTGGCACCCGTGGCAGGGATGGACCCATTTCAATATAGAACTGAAATTCAACAATTGGGGAAATATAATTTTAAAAGAGATTTAGAATTATAAATACCGAACTGGAAGTAGAGATTGGAGGTGGCGTGAGAGCCTGCCTCGGAGTGGGGGGTCTGATTGATGGAAGCACGGAGGGGCGTGCAGCTAAGTAGGAAAGGTTCAGGACCTTACTCAGTTCAGGACCCTCACCCAAATGATGGTACCAGAACAAAATATCTCTACACCCACAAGAGCAAAGAAAACAGCGGTGATCACACAGTGGATGAGACGTGTCAACAAAAGTTTGGAAGATGGACAGTTGATGGACCAGTGGTAATTGACTTAGCACACCTGAGAGCTCAAATTTAGTTGATTTCAAGGGGGGGGAGGGGGCAACAAGAAACAAACCTGCTCCCCCTACAGAAACCCCTTCAGGCTCCAGAGCCAGAAGGACCAAGGACGTCTGAAGGCTGGAGGATAAGGCGGGACTGAAGACTGGTGGGGAGTTGGCATAAGGACAGTGAGACCACCAGATGGGAGGACCAGCTGTCCTGGTTGCCTGGACCTGAGGGGTCCCCTTGGGATGGGGGAGGGCTTCAGGCCGTAGGCAAACCAGTTGGTCATCCTACCCCCAGGTCTCCTCCCCATCCCCCCATCCCTGCCTCACTGTGCTCCTATGAAACCGTCCCTCCCACCCTGGGAGAAAGGTGGAAAGAAAGTTCACTGGGTGGTAAAAATGAACCAGGTTGTGTATTTAACAACACCAGGCACAGTGAAGACCCTACTAAAAATGGGGGCTAGAGAGTATGGTGGGACCCACAGCCCCCCTTCCTCCCTTGGTAGAATCTCAGCAGCAGAGCTCAGACCCCAGCCCTGCTCTGCACACGGCCCAGCTCCCAGGAGGTTGGGAGACACCCCCTTTGAGGAGAACGTCCAGCAGAACCTAAGATCTGGGAGCTCCCAGATCAGTGACCGGGAGGCCCACCACCCATCCTCCAGGGAGAAGCCCCAGCCCGCCTACCCCGCCCCTGCACCCAGAGCCTTGCTCTTAAACACAGACGGACATTGAGAAGCGCCACCCTTGGGCGAGCACTGGGCCGGAGAAGAACCTCCAACAGAAAGGTAGAAAAAGAGAAAAACTATTTACAGAAACAGCCCCGGAAACCATGTGTTGAATCAAGCTGGTTGCTAGCACGACAATAAAAGGAACAACCTGGGAACAAGACAGGGACTTAGAAGTGAAAGTTCCGGCTGAAGAGATGCTCAACTCGGTCGCTCGCCTAGAACACACAGTCAAGGAAACTTTGGCCACAAGAGAAACTGAGAAGCGGCGGGAGTTCTGGGACGCATCCGGCTTTGCCGGAGCCATAGCGGGAGCTGCCGTCCTCCTCTTTGTCATTTTGTGTGTTTTCCAAATTTCCCACCATGGACACATATGCGTTTTATAGTCGGAAGAAAAAATGTATAAGGATGCCTCAGTCAAAAACCAGTGATCACGCAACAGGCAGCTCGCTGGGAGCTCGCTCGGGGAGGGGGGCTGGCAGGGGCCGGGGTGGGGGCCCCTGGATCCACGGGAAGCAGGGGAGAGGGCTCCCCGAAGCTTGCCGACGCCCTCCAGCCCCGGGCTGAGCCTCCAGGAGGCTGGGGAGGGCGGGCACCGACGGGGAGGCTGGGGAGACCCCATTCCAAGCCCCGGGCACCCTAACTCACCGGCATTGAGCGGGGGCTGCAGGGGGCCCAGGAAGGGAGAGGAGGGGCCTTCGGCTCCCCTGACTGTTCCTTTACGCCAGCAGGTATCTTAAAAACAACTGCCAAGGTGGAAGGCAGCAGTGACCTTGGCTGCCATGCATCGCGGTGCCCATGCAAGATGATGCTAGAGCCTGTAGGAGGTGCCCTCGTGGTTCTCAGAACGCCCGGAGGCCAGTCATCCTCTCTTCCTCCTCCAACGTCCACCGGCCCGGGAGGCCCAGCTACGAAGGAAGTACGGACTCCTCACCCGGGCCAGCCGCGTCCCACCTGCCGGGCTCCAAGCCCCCCACGCCACCGCACTCCCTCCGGGACATCACCAATGACCCAGGAAGCTGCGGGTGAAGGGGACAGTAGACGTTCGTCTGGAAACACTTGCCCAGACTTTCACCTGCCACCAGGGGTAAAGGGGGACACCGTGCCCCTTTTCCTTCCCTGTCTCCCGGCTTCCCAGGATCCGAGTGCCCCCCTGGCCTGACCCCCACCACCCAGCCTCACAGCGTCCGTGGGACAGCCACAGCCAGATGTGAGGAGGCCACGCTGTCTCCATTCAGGGCTTTCTGCTCGATTTCGGCCAGGTGCCTCTGAGCAGAGACGCAGGACCCCCCTGCCTTGAGGATCTGCAAGACGGAAACAGGATCCCAGAAGGGAGAGTCCGTCTTTTGAGCAGAATGCAAATGTGCCCTTAACACATCCCATGTTTCCTTGCCCCGGGCTGGAATCAGAGTGCCCGGTGGGTCTCGAGGGTCTCACCTGAGGAGGGCTTTTCTCGATTCGCGGAAAACCGCTGCGCACGGACCTCACTTTCAGGTGTGCCGATGTACACGGTGATGCAGGCCGAGTCTGGGGCTGAAGATCACTTGACCAGAGCCAGAGGAGCCGGATGGCTCCTGCCACCCCACCATCGAGGGCCTGCCCCGTCTCCCGCTGGCCCCGTCTCCCGCTGGCCCCGTCTCCCGCTGACCCCGTCTCCCGCTGGCCCCGTCTCCCGCTGGCCCCGTCTCCCGCTGACGCACTCTTTGAACTTGATGGCGCAATAGTCCTGAGCAGCCACGTTCTCTCCCTTCTCGGACTTTGCTCCTGAGGGTCTCTCTACCCCAAGTTCTCTCCTCCGAGAAGCCGTCTTGGATGACCAGAGAGGGTGGGGTACCTTGCCATGGCCCCTGAGCACCTCCTTGTCCCCCTGTGCTGGGCCTCCTGGACCAGCCTGGGAGCTCCATGGGGGCAGCGATGGGTCTCAGTTCCTTCTGCAATTCCAGAACTCACACAGCGCCTGGTGGGGAAGAGCAGCCGTGAAGACGGGGTGAACGAGGACGCTCCAGCCAGCCCTCTCTCCCGTTCCCTGAGAGGTCAGTGACAGGGGCTCCAGAACCGTCCGGCCTCCTCAGTAGTCCTGCTGTCAGGGAGACACTTGGGCCTCAGGTTCTTCCTGTACTTCACTGCGGGTCCTAAGTAGAGCACCAGAGCCCGTTCCCCAGGAGGCCGCACGCACCCCCTCTCCGCAGGACTGTGAGCGCGGGCTGACTTGGCTGATGGCTCTCCCCACCCTGACCAGCACTGCCGAGTGTCCCACCACAGCACCCTCTCCCATGACGTTCTGTGAGCACAGACACCCCAAGAAGAAAGAGTCCATTTGGTTCCTGGAGGAGAGGGGTCAGCTCAGACTCTCTCTAGTTAACAAGACACCTGAGAGGTTTTCTGGGTCCAGGTCTCCAGAGGGAGGGAAGGGTGGGAACAGGCAGAAAGAGGGGGTCCAAGACAGTGCAGCAGGCCCTGCTGGTCTCCCTTCGTGGACGTCCCTTCATTGTCCCAGCTCCTGGCGTCCTCTCAACAGCTCGGTGGCCACCAAGAAAGCCCTGGCTTCTTAGAGCATCGTCTTTTCTCATGAAGTCCTCTTGTGTTCAGGCTGCCCGGCACGTGGAAAGAACATAGCCAAGGCCACTCTGTGCCCAACCAACCCCCTCCCCATCTTCTGCCTCCCTGAAGGCAGCTTTTGTCTCAAGCCTTTCTTGACCGTGCCCCCTCTCTCCTTGACCCTGTCCCAGTCCTATGAGAGGGGCCAAGCCTGGGCCGCAGCCAACCCCTCACAGTGCCACAGTGCTCTAGGGTCTCTCACTGACACAGACCTGTGGGTGCCCTCCCCACCCCGGGGCACCCCGTGCACACAAAGGCTGATGGCCGGCTCACAGAGGAACAATGGTCACAGTCCAAGTGAGAGCCAAGCCATGGCCCCTGCTGGTCCCTGTGAGCTCCCGGGCCCCTCACAGCCTCTCCTCTGCACACCCCCATCCCCAGGGAGGGACCACAAACTTGTCCTCGAACAGCACTGGACACATCGGGTCCTCTCATCCAGCATAGCTTCTGAAGCATGAACGAGCAAGATGCAGAAGAAGGTTCTCTCCTCAGGGCAGGCCCTCCCAGGATCACGCGTCTTCATGGTGGCACCGACCCCACCGTGGCTGGCTTCGAGGCCTCCTTAACAGAACGGAAACCTCCACCCACCCTCCTGGGGTGCTGATCACTGTCAGAGCTGCCTGGGCCAGGACAGGGGTGGCCACCACAGTGCTGGTCCCTGTGCTCCCGGGACTGACCTACAAGGGGCCCAGGGTGGACACAGCCCACATAATTGTTCCCGTGCTGAGGGCTTTAAAGGAAAATACCAGAAGTTCTGGTCCGGAGGAGCCAGGGAAGGGTGCTCAGTGCAGGGGACAGTTAGTGGCACGGACTGCAGGGATCCCCCTAGGAGCAGCCGGAGGGTTGGACAGGGCAAGAGAGGGAGCTTTCCAGGCAGAGGGAGGAGGACGCACTGGTGTTCTCGGGTGGAGAGAGCTTGCCCCAGAAGGAAAGAAACTGCACCCTGGGGGTATCCTGCTGGGGAGACGCAGGAGCCCGGACTGGGCTGGAGAGACGACTCCCCGTGCTTTGCACCAGGCAGATGACTGCAGTCACAGCTCACCCCAGAAGCCCCCACACTCACCCTGAAAAGACAGTGTCCGAGTGGGAAAGTCTGGGTGACCAAGTGACCTTCACTCTCATCCCTGACCTTCTGACCTTGCCCTTGGAGGTCTCTTGCCTGCCTCCTGCTGCCCACAGCGAGCGACCCTAGACGACTCCTTCCTTCCCTTGCTTCCCGGATCACACCTGAATCTGCCATAACTTGCCCCAAAGCTCTAACTAACCCCTAAGGGAGGGCAGGAGGGGAAGAAACACCAGAGTCCAAAGGACAGGAATTTGGGTCCATCCAACACAGGGCACGGTCCTGACCCCAGAGAGTCGGCTACACCCCCATGTTCTCCGCCGCCTTCATCTGAGAGCCATTCGGAGGTCCTACCTGCTCCCGTCCTGGGCTGGGAGGCTCCGTGGCCAGGGAGCTTACAGCCCATGGAAGGCGGAGACCCACAGCAACTGGGAGGTGCTAGGACAGCAGCTGGCCTGAAGGGAGGGCCAAGAGAGTCCCCAGAGGAGGCGTGCCTGAGCAGAGTGCTTATAAGCGAGTTGGGGCAGGAGGGAGGGGTTCTGGAGAGCCCTGACTCTGCTCAGGGCAGGAGATGGATGTCCCCACTCCACACTCAGGCAGGGTGAGTGAATTCCTCCCTCTTCCGCCTTTCTGTGCTACTCAGGACCCCAACAGACACTCACCTGGGGAGGACACCTGCTGTTCTCAGCCCATCAGGTCACTTGCTGATGTCATCCGGCCGCACTCTCACGGACAAAATGATGATGAATCTGGGCACCTCGGTCCCAGTCAGGTGGACATAAAATTAACCGTCACACATGGTGAACAAGAATGACTTAACCAACCAGAGTGCCCATCAGCCGCTGAGCAGATGAACCAAATGTGGTAGAGATAGACAATGGAATATCATTCAGCCATGAAAAATGGGAAATCTTGTTCTTTGCAACAATATGGGGGGATCTTAAAGGCACTTTCCTAAGTGGAATTCCTTGGACAGAGAAAGGCAAATACGGCTGTATGGTCTCATTAAATGTGGAATCTAAAAAATAAAAATGAGAACAAGAAACAGGATTTATAGACACAGATCAGCCTTTGCCGGAGGTGGGAGGTGGGGGTGAACCAAATGGTTTGGGGGGGAAGGGTCCAAAGGTGCTAACTTACAATTATAAAACAAAGAAGCCATGAAGACGTCAGGCACGGCATGGTGTCAACAGCCTACAGGACCGGTTTGCATG
Organism: Meles meles; assembly: GCF_922984935.1. NCBI lineage: Eukaryota > Metazoa > Chordata > Mammalia > Carnivora > Mustelidae > Meles > Meles meles. The sequence goes on along the minus strand of NC_060071.1, from coordinate 143,471,655 downwards.
TTTGAAAGTTGCAAAGGGAGTATGTCTCATCATAAGGGAAACAGTGTAACTCTGTGAGCTGACGGACATTAGCAACTTAGAGTGGTGACCATTTCGCACGACATCCAGATATCGAATCACTGCGTCGTACACCCAAAATAATGTATTATGTCGTGTGTCAATTACATCTCAGTTAAAAAAAGAAAGACTTGCCCTGCTCCCTACAGCTTATAGAACAGTGGGGAGAGACAGGCGATACGGAAACAAACAAGCATGATCATTTCAGATGGGGGTAAGTGGTTTGGAAAAGGCAAAACAAATATGGTCACTAGACAGTGGGTGGGGGTGGGGTCAGGAGTGACAGAAGCCAGGGTGGCCACGGAGGCTCTCTCTGAGGTCACATTCAGGACTCAGGAAAGATGAGACAGATCCTGCAGCTGGAATGGGGGAAGGAGGCACCATGCAGAGAAAAAAGCATAGAAAAGGTCCTGAGGCAGGACTGTGCCCAGCTTGTCTGAGAAGAGGACAACAGAGCTGGGGACATGAGAATGAGGGAGAGAGTTGGAGCTGGTAGGAGTCACATTCGTCAGGGCCCTGCACCAGCGCCTCAGTCACTGACACTGACGAATAAAACCCCCCAAGCTTGGTGGCTTAAAACAACAACCATCATTGATTTTGCTCAGGGATGAGCGGCTTGACCAGGGCTCACAGGGAAGGCTTGTCTTGGCTCCGCTAGGATGCAGTTTGGAGAGCTCACCACCAAGACACCAAGACGCCAGGCTGGCTTCAGCCGCGCTTTTCCACGGGAGCCTTTCTCCTGGCTGCTTGTCTTCCTCCCAGGATGGTGGCTGCATTCCCCCGTGAGCAGCCCAAGAAAGCCAAGCGGAAACCATGTCACGGGGTACACAACTCAGCCCCGGATGGAGTGTCTTTTCCTCCACGGTCCAGAGTTCACCCAAACGGACAGAGGCCCCACTTCTCAGGAGAGGAGGGTCAGGTCACCTTGGATGAAGTGTGGGGAGGGGAAGGGTAGGACGGTTATGGTCACTTCAGAAAAATGCCAGCTCCCGCACATCGGCAGGGAGTTTGGGTCTTATTGTACGTGCGACAACATGCCACAGGATGACAGTATGACTAGGTTTACATTTTTTTATTATCTTATTTATTTGAGAGAGAGAGAGAGCAAGCGTGAGTGGGGGTAGAAGCAGGCTCCCCACTGAGCAGGGAGCCTGACACAGAGCTCAGTCCCAGGACCCTGAGATCAGGACCTGAGCCGAAGGCAGACGCTTCACCGAGGGAGCCACCCAGGTGCCCTAGGACTTGCATTGTGAGCTGCTGGGGGAGAGTGGGTTGGAGGGGCTGCCCGGAATCAACCAGGCCATAGTCGTAGTTCGGTCAAGGGACACTGAGGGCTCTCCCCAGTGTAAGCAGTGGGGAAGGGGAACCCCAGCAAATGCACACAGTCCTGTTTACCGGCTCATACACTGACCTGACCCTCGCAGGTCAAGGAGGGCCACGCATGATGTGTTTGGGAGTCTCGACTTTATCCTGGGGCAGCAGGGACCTGCTGAGGGATCCCAAGCCAGGAAGCCATGTGATCAGGAGTGTGTTTTAAAGAGAACCCCGAGAGAATACAGGATTTAGGACAAAACAATCTGACCTGCGTCGTAATGGCCGAGAGAACCCAGTACCCAGCTGTCTTGTGTGGTTCCATAAATTCACCAAAGGTCAGTGGGCCACCCACTGTTTCAAGCCCTCACCTGTCAGGGGGGCTTTCTCTGGGAATCCATGGAGCTTCGGGATTCTGTTGCCTTCTTGCCTCTCGGGGGGACATGCCTGTGTTTTCTGCCCACCCAGCTCTCATTGTCTTTGTATCAGTCAGCTTTCACTGGGCGGTGCTGCCGTAACGAGCAGTCCCCTGATCTCGGGGACTTAAACCACAAACAGTCATTTCTCCCATTTATTTCGCAGCCTTCAGGTGGGCTGTGCTTGCCTCCGCATCTCTTCTTTATTTCTGCTCTGCGTGTCTTCTTTATTTGCGGATCCAGCCTCTGTTTCTGACGGCCCCTACCCAAGGCAGAGCGAAAAGAAGAAGGGAGCTGGCAGAAAGCTGTTAAGGGGAAAATTCTCAGTGCTTCTGCCCCAGCGTGGCAAGCGTCGCACCTCCTCGCAGGACATCCACCAGAGCCAGTCCCATGCCCGGGCTCGAGGTCAGGGTTGGGGGCACCGCCAGCAGGTGGTGGAGGAGGAGAGGCAGAACCCTCTGACAGGCGAGGGTGATGAGGGCTGGAGGCAGTGCGGGAAGGTACCACCCCCTTCACCTGGTAATGCCTTCACCGTCATTCACTGTCGGTTCAAGGATGGGCACAAGACCTGAGCCAGGCCAACTGAGTCAGTGACATTCGTTCCTAAGCCTCTCTTTCAGGCTGAAGAGAAAGAGCAGGACTTACTCCTGTTGGTGCTGCTCAGAAGGGGGGTGGGAGCCTGGAGCTCCTGGCACCTGTCTTGGCCCCCATGAAGACAACCTGCGTGAACATGGGGCTCTCCCAGAGACAAAAGGAGGCGGATCCCGACCTTACTTGGGGCCTCGAGGCCACCCACGGAGGAAGCCACCCTCGGTCTGTCTGATTACAGGAACGTCCTCCAGCATTTAAGCTGGCTTTCTGTTGCTTGCCACCTCGAGTCCCGATGAAGAGCGCCGTCTATGCAGACAGACCCTGTCTTCCACGACAACAGCTGAACTTGCCCGAGAGTGTGCCTCTCATCTCTAACATGAACTCCTCAAGGATAGAGACCCATGGTGCGTATTTTCAGTCACCCTGAGTGGCTAACCCACAGCGAAGCACACGTTGGGGAGAGAAGCATTTACGGAGCATGTACTCTTGGGCTAGGCACTTTGAAATGACACAGAGCATCCCAACCCTTAGGGAAACCTGGAACGTAAACATTACTGTTGAGATTCAGACTGGTTAAACTCTGTCCTTGCCGCTCTCAGGTCAGTAACAGAGCTGTTGGGGGTGCTGTCTCCTGGGGTTCTCGTTCCTACTCCTCATGCTCCAGCTCAGGGTTCTGGCTTTCATTAAGGGGATCCGTCCTTCCTCCCAGGCTGACGTGCTGTGACCAGAGGCAATGAGGAGACCAGCCAGAGCCGGTCCGGACTCCGTGGGCAGCAGGTGAGCCTCTTTGCCTTGGCTCAGACCCTGGAGCTCCCATCCCATCGCCCTGCCCTGGCTTGCCCCCTTAACCAGAGACCCATGGTCCTCAGAAACAGGCACGAATGTCTGTACGCACTCAATGCAACCACTTCTAAAACCAGCCCATCTTCGGGCCAGCCTTCGGCACCTCATCCCAAAGGTCTACGGGGCTGAACCAACCTCTGGTCCAAGTTCTCAGTCCAGGCCACGCCCCCAGCCCGCTATTCCTAGGCTGTCTCAAGTCCTCTGCCTTCCTCGAACTCCCTGTCCCCAGCATCCAACCCTCCTACCCTGAGATTATTAAATATAACTCCCATTTGCAGGAAATATGCAAAAACTGTTTATCTTTGGAAACTAAAATATATGAAACTGAGTCATCAGGCAAATTACATGCATCCGTAAGTGATAAATACTCAGGGCCAGCAATCCTGAAATAGTGCATGAAAGCCTTTTTGCTACTCCTCTTTCTGCCGACAGAGCACTTTTGAGCATAGTTCATCCCTGGCAATACAAAGCCACGGCCCACGGAGCCTTTCGTGTGGCTCCTGCCCTCTCGGAGGGGTGGGGTGGGGGGTCCCGGCGCAGGGAAAGCCCATGGATCACGGTCCCAGCACCCCCTTCTCTCCACCCCAGGACAAGTCTGTCAGGATATCTCTTCACTCCAGCTGCAACCCCAAGACCCGTGCAGCCTGGCCCCATGGGACTAGAAAGAAGTCCAGTCGCTGTATTCCTCTTCTTGACGTTCCGTGTTTCGCTTGCCCCAGAGGCTGGTCCTCGACCGCAGCTCTGATACGGTACAGCAGCCATGGTCAGCCGCCCAGAGAAGGACCCTGACTGCCAGCGCTCACCCTCACAGGGGCCCCCGAGAAGGACAACAGTTCCCCGCACCTGCCCTCTTGTGCTGGGTCCTTGCGTGCTCTTTCTCGTCCCACAGACTCACACACCCTGTGCTTCCCTCCCCTCCTCACGCGCCTGCTGACTTCGCACTTGCCCCGCAGAAAAACATGAGGTCCCTGGGCTACAGCCCACAGGATTCAGCCCCCAACTCTCCCCGACCGGCCACACGCTGCTTGACCTTCTCCGAACTGTTTCTATTTATCATCTGAGACCGGCTGTGGTTCCAGGATCAGTTTTCTGCTTCGAACCAGCTGGATAATCGAGCCTCTGATAGAGACGTTCATTCATTCATTCAACAAACACCAGCCGGACATCTGCTGTGTGCCACACGCAGGGCCAGGCCTGGGGCCGCTGTGGGTGCAGCGAGGTCCCACGGGGAGCCACTCACTGTCTAGAACCTGGGGCGCTCCCTGGTGAGGTGCAGGTCAACTGGGAGTCCACATCTGTCCCCTCCAGGGCCATGAGCTTCCTTGGCTTTCTTTCCGCGTGCAGGTCACGATTTCAGTCCAGCACAACGGCGAGAATCTCTGCAGCACTGTGCTCCCATTCAGAGCACCCCTCCCTTCTCTGTGCCTCCATTTTGCATACAAAAATGGGAATAGCGAAGGCTTTCCCAGGGACACCTCGGAGCACGTGAGACCACACAGCATGTTTTGCGCAAAGCCGGAAGTTGTGGAGTGCTGTGGTTGTGGTCAGCACTGAAAGGAGACCCTTCTCGCCACCCCCAGCGCTGGGCCGCCCTGACCACGTCCTGCTGCCCTGGGATGGATCTGGTTCTCCAGCTCAGCTGTGGCCTCTCTCTTACTCTCAGCTGCCAGGCCCCAGGGCAGCCTCGTTCGGTGCTCTGCTGTCCTCCAAGCCCTCCCTCCCGAGTCTGAGTTCTGTCTTTGGCCTTGGTGGTCCTCACCTGGGAACAGGGCCTCATCTGATGCCCTCCCCCAGCCCCGCCCAGCTCGGGGCCTCAACGGAACCTGTCGTACTGTAGAGGGCTTCGTGTCCGCAAAGCTCGTCTTCTGTCAACACAGAAAGCCCCTTTCCTGCGCCGGATCCGTGGGGACCATCGGGGCTGCCGATGACAGAAACGTGGCCTCACACACAGGAGACACAGAGGCAGCACCAGCTTCACACCCAGTGGGTCCAGGGATCCCCGTCCTTGTCGAGGGGATCGGGAACCCCAGACTGATCACAGCTCACAAAGCCAAGGCCGGTGCAGCAGGTGGACCCAGAACGAGTCAGAATCCGGCAGCAGGGAGAGACGAGGACAAGAGGCCGGGCGAGCACCACGAGAGTCTGCCACACCTGCTCACACCTGAGCTTTGAGTGTGAATGTCTTCATCCGCTGGCGAAACAGACCTGGCATTCCCCATGACACTGGGAAAATGAGTCACAACAATCGGTAAAACCCGGACTGGAGCGGACGCGTCAGCCCAAGAGCCACGGGTTCACATCGGCTCAGAAGGAAGCAGCCCCCACCCCCATGACCCCCCCCCCCACGGCTCCAGTCACCATGTTGTCCTGGAAAACGTCTAAGACGGTCTCCATGAATCCTTCTCCTCCAGCCTAGGAATTACGACCGACTGGGAACTGGAAGGGGGGGTTGTCACCCGGGAGGGCGAGGCCTTCTGGGGTCCCCTCCCTCCATCCAGCTGGCTCCTGGCATCGGATTCATTCCTCTCGGCCCCAGGTCCCTGACTGAGGTCACTCTCTGTCCCCTGGAGACAGGCCTCGCTGGAACTGCAGCCTCGGGTAGTGAGATGGGCTGGGCTCTCCGGCCGCACAGCCTGGGCAGGAATGCACAGCCCCGCCCTGGCCCAGGACGCACCCCTGCCTGGCCTCCATTACCCAGCACAGTGTCCGCACCATGGCCAGAAGCCCCAGCACCTGCCACCTAAGGCCCCCATTCTGCAGCCATCACCCAGAGAACGATCTGGGTGCTCCAGGGCTCGGCACCCAGTCAGGACCCAGTCCATGTCGGTTGTCATGGTTACGGAAGCAGCAGCATCCCAAGGGCAAGTGTGAACAGGTATGCTCCCACCAGGACCTGCTAAAGAGGTGGTCCCAGAGGCGAGCGAGGAGCTAGCCATGAGGCCAAGAGTCGGGAGGCAGGAGGCAGGTGGGAGCGGGGAAATCAGGCCCCAGGCGGTCCGGGTTTCCGGCCATAAGAGGACAGGGCACCCTCTGCGGAACTGCGTGTCCCAGCGCTGTGACGGCCGCATCGTGGCCGCTAGCGCTGTGTGGCTGTCTCCTTCTGGAAGTAGTGGCCCCCGCCCCCGGACAGGGGCCCACCCTGAGTGGCCACACCTTGCGGTGCCCACCCTCTCCCAGGAAAGTCACCTGGTGACTGGGCCAAAGATTCTGCCTCCCAGGAAATGGAGACTGAGGCTTAGTGGTGCCAAACGTGGGTGTGGGGGGCCTGGGGTAAGTCAAGTAAGGACAGGCCCCCCACCTCCAGCTGCCTGTCCCCCTGGCTGCCCTGATTCCTCTTCTGCCTGAGCCAGCCCCTCCCCGCATTGCACAAAACACTCCCTTCCTGCAGTAGGGGCTCTTTTGTTGGATAAGACAGGCAGTCCAAGCTCGAACACAGCCTTAGCCACACCCTCACTGTACAGGTGAGCAAACAGACCCGGAGGCCATGGGACCCCTCGGGACCACCCCTTCTCGGTAACATTGCCTAAGTCACACGTGATTGGCAGCTCCCGGGCCCCGCAGGCTCTGGCATCCGCGGCCCTCTGCTCTCCGTGCTGCAGGAGGAGGGGGGGCCGGACTCGGCCCCTCACAAGCCCAAGGGGATGCAGAGCCTGTGGGGAAAGACACGGTCATGCCACCTTTCACCCTTCCCCTCCCCAGAGCCCTGGCCTGGGGCTTTCCGAGCCGTGCCAACACGCCGCCCGCCCGGCCAGTCCCGGGGGTTGGGGGTGGGGGGCGGGCACAGCAACACCCCCAGATACACAACACGTGCAGAAGCAGGGAAATGGCTTCTGGGGTGTTGACTGCTCCCTTCGCCGGAAGGAGTGAAGCTGCTTTCAGTAGTCCATAAACTCCTGGCAAAGTTGGGCTTTCCATGGTTTGCTGAACTCCTGAACACAGATGTCCCATTTGTGTTTCATTAGTACATCAGCCGCTCTGCGGCTCTCGACCTCTGCACCAGGCAATAATTACCTGGCTCGGGCCCATCCCTCACCAGCTGGCTGGGGACCTGCTCTGCCCGACCAGGGCTGTGTCTGCTGTCAGCCCTTTCCAGGCAACTGAATGGCTTCGTCATCACCCCCGTCCCAGCTGGGCCCGTGCGGGGGAGGGGGAGGGGGTCCTGTAGACCTGAGCAGATACCTCCAGAGCGAGAAGAGCCTTCCAGAGCCCAGCCACCCAGGGGGCAGGCCAAAGGAGGAGGAGGAAGGGGAGGAGGGTGGGAAGGGAGAGGAGGGAGGGGAGGAGGGAAGCCAGAGGGACTGGGCAGCAAGAAGGCTACGGGTGGGTGGGGCGTAGGTGGGGGAGGGGAAGGAGAGGGAGGGAGGGGTGACAGACAGATGAAGGCCAGGCCTGGGTGCAGAAGCCTCATCTCTGAGCTGGGCAGGCTCAGGAGGGCCTGGCAGGCAGGGCGCCTCCTGGATTCCAGCTTTAGGCCTCTTGGCTGTAGCCCATGTCCCCGGCAGCCTCTTGGTCTCCGGGCTGCGGGTGGGCAGGGGGGCTGCCAGGGCAGCCAAATTTCAAGGGCAGGGAACCTGGGCGTGGTTAAGGGGGAGACAGGGACCCCCTCCTCCGCCTCCTCCTCGCTCTCCTCCCCCTCCTCCCCAGGCTCCACTCTGGGGGCTTCCAAGAAGCGTCCAAGGCAGAGAGGATGGGGTCTAGACCCTGAGCCCCACTCGCTGCCTGAGGGACGCGTGATCACTGGGGATTTGCTGAGAAGCTAACGCAGCTTCCGCTTCGGGCCTCCTCGCCTACCCAGGCCCCTTCCATGGTCCTGAGCCCGATTCAGAATGCATAGTTTTGAGAGAGGACACTCCACATTGTACAAACTCCAGACCTACACCCCACCTCTGCCCCCACAAAACCCGGATCTGCCCAAGGTGTAAAGTGTCTACACATTTTCATCCACACCGAGGTTTGGGCTCCAGATACGAAAATCGGGAGTAAGTGTCAGGTGGGACGGGCAGAGGCCAAGGCTTCACCTCTGAAAGGCTTCGGCTTTGGACGCAGGATCACCAGGAGAAGGGCAGAGAGGGCAACGGGGAGGGTCGGCGTTCAGTGCCTCATGTGTGTATCACCCTGCTGAGCACTGAAGTCACGCCTTCCTCCATCTTCCCAACCACCGGAGAGAAGCCGTCCTCCCATCCGGCAGGTGGGAACTCTGGGTGCTGAAGGCCGGAGTGGTCTAGAGCGGAGCCGGGACCCCAGACCAGGCCCGCACACTCCGGGGATGAGGCTAGGCCGGCCCAGCGTGGGCTCAAACCTGCGCGGGAGCTGGCGGAGGCCCCGGGAACCTGTATGATCCGTCGAAAGTGCTGGCATCAATGACCCTGAAACTCTCCTCACACAAGTAGTACCAGAATTCCCCGTACGGTATCCTTCATGACCAGTGACAGCCTGTCCAATGTCCCTGAGTGTCTCTTCAGCCCACTGGAGTCTCTTGTTTTCTTTTACTCTATAAATGTGTGTTTAGAGTCGCCCCTTGAACAACACAGACATTAGGGGCACCGACCCCTCCTCCCAGTCCAGAATCGGAATGTAACCATAACTCTGACTCCCCAAAAACTTCGGTACTAATAGCTGACTGTTGGCCAGAAGTCTGGCCAACAACGTGAACGGTGGATTAACACTCATTCTGTACATTACATGTATTACATACTATATTCTTACAATAAGGTAAGCTAGAGAGAAAAGATGTCATTAAGAAAATCACAAGGTAGGGCGCCTGGGGGGCTCAGTGGGTTAAGCATCTGCCTTCAGCTCAGGTCGTGATCCCGGGGTCCTGGGATGGAGCCCCGCATCGGGCTCTCTGCTCTGCAGGGAGCCTGCTTCCTCCTCTCTTTCTTTCTCTGCCTGCCTCTCTGCCTACTTGTGATTTCTCTCTCTGTCAAATAAATAAATAAATAAATAAATAAATAAATAAAATTTAAAGAAAAAAGAAAATCACAAGGCAGGGGCACCTGGGTGGCTCGGTCGGTTAAGGTCATGGTTTGGGCTCAGGCTCATCACGGTCTCAGGGTCGGGCTCCTGCTGGGCATGGCTCCTGCTTAGGATCCTCTCTCCCTCTCCTTCTGCCCCTCCCTCCGCTCGTGCACACGCTCTCTCTCTCTCTAAATAAACAAATAATAATAATGAATAAAAAATAAAGGAAAGAAAATCTTAAGGAAGAAATACTATGTCAACAGTGCTGTGCTGTATTTATTGGAAAAACCCGCGTGTAACCGGACCACACTGTACAAATCTGTGTTCTTCGAGGGTTAACCGTGCAGCCGCAGAGTCAGAGTTTCGCCTGTGATCTCGCTGCCTTAAGACTTCTATCCCCATGAGTCCGTCAGCCCCCAATCCTCCCTCCAGCACACAGACTTCCAAGCGCAAACCCACCACCACCAAGGAAAAGAGACAGAAGAAACGACCTAGCCCACAGGGACAAATTTCATTTGGGGGACCGCCTCCTGTATTGGCTGTGACATCCTGAAGTCCTGGGTTAGAACGGTCCTCTGCGCTTGGCAACCGAGCTCTGTTAGCAATGCCCGCCCCAGACACGGGGACGGAGGGGACACAGCCTCCCCTGGCAGGGTATCCGTCAGCCCCTGAAAAAGCAGACACAAACTAGAAGGACAACAATGAGTTTTGGCTTGAGATCCGTGACCAAACTCCGATGCCCTCTGCTGTCCAGAAGATTGTGCTTCTTCTGCCCACAAGATGTTCTGGGATTCTTGGGGCGCTGTTTGTCCCGGGGGGGGGAGGCATGGCCAGAGGGGAGCGATGCCCAGCAGGGATGAAGACAGAGGACCTGCCTTGGACAGCCAGGGAGCGGGCCTCAGCGCTGTGTCACGAAGTCAGCCAGCCCACCCCGCCCCAGATCACGGGGGCTCGGCCCCAAGCCCTGCCGGAGGAAGAACCCCGTCCACCTCTGTCTCCATCTGCCCCGTCCCTGGGTCATCTCACGTGAGTCCCCTTGGCTCTATGGCATCTCTCTGGGTGTTGAAAGCAGTGCTAACCTCAATTTCCACAAGAAAACACTCCACACATGAGGCCTTGGCCTAAGTGACGGGTTCCACCCGAGTCAGGGGCTGCAAGGGATCCCAGGAGCAGAGAAGAAGCCAGAAGTCCTACGGGGAGCCGCCTGTGCTCGGGGGCCACTGTCCTCCCAGGGCTGGGAACAGGTTGAGGCAAAGAGGGTACTCACCTTGGGCACAGAATTGAAGGGGGTGTCCCCAAAACCAAGATAAGTAGTATTTTAGTGCAAAAAGTATTGGGGAAAAAAATCCATGATGAACAAAAATCAACATTTTCAACAGAGACGGGATCATGCTTACTGATTTTTCCTTTTGCCTCAAGCGCCAATGGGGTTCTGCATGGTTGATCCTGGCTTTGAAATGTTGATATTTTGTTCATCATGGGTTTTCTCCAGCAATTTTGAGTTTTAAAATAGGGCGTTAAATTACTATTTCTCTTGATTGCTGATATCTGGGGAGGCCCCCTTGCAGTCTGGGCTTGGGGCCGGGGCCTCCTTCCCACCTCCCAGAAGCACCCATACTTTCTTCCTCCCATTTTTTTTCAGGAGCAGCTGAGAGCCTGCCCGCCCAAATTCTGCTCCATTTCCCAAGACCTGAAATGGCAACATTCGTCTTGCCAACGACCACCCTCTTGAAACAGGAATGAGGGAGTCGATGCAGGCGGAGCTTCCCACAGAGGTGAGGCTCACTTGCAGACCAAGAGAATCATTTTCCCAGTTTCTCGGTGGGCAGGAGAGTCCCCACGCTCCCAGAAAAGGCTACGAAGGCAGATGGATTGGGTGAGCTGTCCCGAGAACTGAGCTAAAAACCAGAGGCCGGGCGACAGGAACGTGAGGTCCGGTGTGCATGACTACAGGGGAGCAGGAACGGGAGGTCGCGTCTCCACAGCCAGGCCTCGGTCAGGGTCCTGACTTTGGACAGAGTCCCTCCGCATCTCAGCTGGGTACTGGCCCCTCTGGGCAGGGTGCTGCAGGGTCCAAGGCTGGTCTAGAGCAGGAAGACGGGTGATGAAGCTAGTCTTGCCTCTGATTCCCCCATGGCTCCCACCGCCCCCCTGCTCTTCCCGTCCCCCCTCGCTGAGTGGGGCAACCTGAGAGCCTTGGGGAGAGTCCTGGCATCCATGTTTCTGCAGCTTGGGTCCCACAGACCACGAGAAAACATCAGGCTCCATCTGGCACTGGGAGGACGCTGGCTGGGGCCACCAGGGTCAAAACCTGCACAGAGCCAGGCCCAGTGTCTTGAGAAGCACTGTTCATTGGTGTGTGCATGCGAGTGCACGGTGTGGACCAGGCACACGGCTGCCTCAGCATGGGGGTAACCATTCCCTGTTCGTAGCAGAGAGAACAGAGCAGGACCTAGGCCAAAGAACCCAGGCTCCAAACCCACCTGGGCCAGCGCCCACAGAGCAGAAGAAGATCTGGAGGTCACAGTGTGCTGCAAAAGCGCTGACCGTCCTCCCAGGGGGCGGGCCAAGCTCGAGGTCCCACAGTCCCTCCCAAAGAGGGAGAAGGGGCGTCCACGGTGCCAGGGAGAGGACTTCATGGCCCGCAGGCCTGGGTGCAGTCTTGTCTCCGCGGCCTACGAGCTGTGTGAGATCTCCCTCCTTTCAGAAGCCATTATCTCAGGTGAACAAAGGGATAGTGAGAATCAGATGACAAGGAGGACCAGGCACCACGGTCCCAGTCACGGGCAGAGCGGACCTCACGGGAGGACCTATTCACACGTGATGCTCCTTTCGGAGTTGTTCTGCGATCATGAAATCTAAGCTAGGGCCAACAGTCTTTGAAACATGACCCAGAGGGGTGCCTGGGTGGCTCAGTGGATTAAAGCCTCTGCCTTCGGCTCAGGTCATGATCCCAGGGTCCTGGGATCCAGCCCTGCATTGGACTCTCTGCTCAGCAAGGAGCCTGCTTCCCTCCCTTTCTCTCTCGGCCTACCTCTCTGCCGACTTGTGATCCCTCTCTCTCTGTCAAATAAATAAATAAAATCTTAAAAAAAAATGACCCAGAACCAAGAACATGGCAAGAAAATGGGACTAGAGAACACAGTGTGCTGACGATGTGGAGGACTAGGGCAAGGTCACATCCACGGCAAACAAAGCCACCTATGAGCCTCGGGAGTCCCGGGTTCTGCAACAGCCTGAGCCACTGAAGACATTCCAAACTCTTCTTCACCCACACGGCCAGCTCCTGGACACCCGGGAGATGGGCCCGGGCAAGGTATGAACGAGGGATGAGACCCAAACAGCCCAGCACCGGGAACACGGGCTCTGCCCCTTTCCAGCCCCCCCCCCTCTGGCCGGGATGTTTCACCAGCCTGAGCCGGGTTTTCTCTTCTGCAAAATGAGAATAATGAAATCCATCTTGTAGGACCGTCGCAAAGGTTAGGGAAATGTACATACACAGCTAGAAATGTCTAAGACCAAATAATACGCACGAGGTTCCACAGCGGGTGGGGGAGAACCAGAACACAGGCCTCCCCGCCCCACCTGGGGTCCATCCGCTAGGACACCCTGCGCTCTGTGGTCTGACAATCCTGTCACTTTATTCATCTGCTCGGACAAAAGTCACAAACGGGTGGTCTGAGAGACAGTGGGTCTGACGACCGTGGGTCGTCACAACATTTAAATTGTTTTATTGTGTTGCCAGCAACTTTTTTTTTTTAAAGGGAAATTTCACATAGAAACATGGATGGCGGGGCGCCTGGGTGGCTCAGTGGGTTAAAGCCTCTGCTTTCGGCTCAGGTCATGATCCCAGGGTCCTGGGATCGAGTCCCACATCAGGCTGTCTGCTTGGTGGGGAGCCTGCTTCCTCCTCTCTCCCTGCCTGCCTCTCTGCCTACTTGTGATCTATCTGTCTGTCAAATAAATAAATAAGATATTAAAAAAGAAAAGAAAGCAACATGGATGGCCACCTTCCCCCAAAAAATCACAACCACTACAGTGCAGAGACTGAGTCCCATGCAGTGACGCCAGGCAGGTCCCAGGCACGATTGTACCACACCCCACTATCCACAACTGACACCGGGCCGGCTCCCCACACCCCCTCCCCCAGCTCCCTTTCCCTGTCTGGCCCCATGAGCATTTGGACACAGGGAACGTAGCTTTTTGCAGGGAAAGGCCCTTGCTGCGGAGAAGGAGCAAGGCCTCGCAACACCAAAGCCGACGAAAATGGCAAAGCATCCCTCGAAATGTGTACACAGTGATTAGCAGGCTGGAGACATGATTTATGAAGAAAGATGAACACAGGAAATGTGCCGAGCTTGGCTGAACAGTGCCGTGGCCAGAGATGCGCTCCGACCGCGGGCCTAGGGAAGGAGCCGAGTCGTTAGAGGAGCCCGAGGGGACAGCTCAGAGACGCAGAAAGTGAGCCACGGAAATTTTCAGCTGAATTATCAGGAAACTATCCCCGGGAGTCGTGAAAGCCTGGGCAGAGGGAGGAGTCAGTGTGGAGAGGGAGGGAAATGCCTTTCCTGTTCCTGACTGACTTCTCAAAGGTGGACACCAGACCATTCTGAGGGCACAGGGCAATCAGCTGTCCTGCAGAGAAGCTCCGTGGACTGGAGGAAGTGGCCCCAGGAAGGGTCTGACCAGGCTTTAGGCTTTAGCACCCAAAGGAAGTGGCAAAGTTGGGGTCACCGGGGCCTGGCCTGACGCCAGGACCAAGAATAGTTAACAAAACACGGCCATGGGATCCTGGCTTTGGAAGAGCTGCACACTGCCGGGGGAGGGGAGGTGTTTTTTGTTTTTTGTTTTTTTAAAGATTTTATTTATTTATTTGACAGACAGAGATCACAAGTAGGCAGAGAGGCAGGCAGAGAGAGAGAGGAGGAAGCAGGCTGTCCGCAGAGCAGAGAGCCCAATGCGGGGCTCGATCCCAGAACCCTGGGATCATGACCTGAGCCGAAGGCAGAGGCTTTAACCCACGGAGCCACCCAGGCGCCCCGAGGGGAGGTGTTTTAATCAAGACTCTCTTTGGTTGCAACAAAAACCCAACTTAATCTGGTCCACGTGAAAAGAAAATAATGACTGGCTTCCATAAGTGATCATTTCGGGGTAGTGCTGCTTCAGGCATCGCTGGATCTAGGGGCTCAGTGGACGTCATCAGGACCTGGGTCTCTCTCCATCCTTATGCTCTGCTTTCGTCTCTGTTGGCTTTCCTGTCAGGCAGACTCTCCCCCGGGTTAGTGAGTCGGGGACCACCAGCTCTGGGCTGGTGCTTATTGAAACCACGTTGGATCACGTGCCCCTCCCCCAAGTAACTGATCAGACTGCTCTGGGCAGGGGGTGATGCCATGACTGGCTATCCGGCACCCTGAACCTGTCACGGTACCAGGATTGGGGTGAGGTCGGCCTCTCTCCGTCCAGATGACTGCCGTGGTGGAGGGATTCTCCACAGGACAATTCATGTTCCTTCTCCAGAAGTGGGAGGGACGGACCTGAGAAGGCAGAAGCCCACAGTAGGGCAGCAGGGCACAGAAGGCAGGGAGGGGATCCACAACGACGACGCAGCCTCTAGGGGTCCAGCCAAACAAAGCCACCACGGAGGCTCCTAGGGCACCCTGGAATTTGGGGAGGCCCCTGGTCTCACAGTCCGGGATCCTAAGTGCTCCCGCCAGCCCCCGAGGCTGGGACAGTTAACAGTCTGGTCACTCGGTGAGGCTGCCTCAGATTCTGAGTGAACTCGCAGCTTGATTAAGTAAATGCCCGCAGCCTAGAGAGGCCTGGGAAAGCTGGGGTGTAGGGATTCTACACCTGGAAGGGCTAAGGGCACATCCCAAGGCACCCCAGTGCCTCTCGCCCCTTCCCTGGTAGTTGTCGGCCTCGGCCTCAGGAAGGATGAATCCCCTTCTTGCCAATGACCGGCTTAGGTATGGGCCTGTGGTTTCGGCCAATGACAGGTGAGGGAAGCCAGACTGGGAAAGAGGCCTGGCCTTCTGGAAAAGCATGTCCCTGCTGACTACTTCCCCACCCAAAAACATCCCATTCAAAGAAACAGTCTCTTTCCCACCTTTGGCCTTCTCCGTGTCTGGAGGGCATCCCTGGACTGGAGGGGGGCAGCTGGGCAGAGCCGCCGTGCTGAGGGTGGCCGGGAGAGTCGTGGGTCCGTTGGTGACACTACACAGTGGCTGAATCGGCCCACCAGGAGCTGCTACCTCGGGGAATCTGTCCTGTGACCGCGTCCTTGCCTTCGAAGCCCGCCAAGCTGGGGCTCTGTTCCCTCCAGCGGAAAGCAGCCTACAGGCTCCAGGATTGATGGCAACTTGACTCAGCGGGAAGGGACACGTGAGGCCCAGGAGGGATGGGGACCTGAGGCCCCTGCTCACAGGCATCCTGGCCCCTGTCACCAGCTCTAGTCACTGGGGGCACGTCTTACCGAGGAAGCCCGGCCGTGCTCAGGGGAAGGATCTGCCTTTTCCATCCCTTCAGGGTCCCAAAGGGAAATTTTTTCCGAAGTCGCTTCCTTGCTCTGGTTTAAATCGGCCTCCCTCCGAAGGGCCAGGGACACTCCTTTTGTACGTGAGCTCTCACCTCGCTGTCCATCAATAGGAGCAATTAAATCCTTTCAGCGGGGCCACTGGACGGCCGAACGCGGCAGTCACTCTAACGCTGACAACGTGCGGGAAGGCGCGGGAGCTGCTTTGTACGTTCCGCTCAAAGGGAAAACCGGAGACAAAACTGTAGGTACAGCAGGTACACTTAACACGCGCCCGTAGAGAGAAAGACCGGCGGGAAACCCAACAATGTCTCGCCCTGGCTAGTGGAATTGGGGTGATACTTATTTTCAACTTTATGTTTCTGTGTAGTTTTCAAATTTTCCACAGCGAGCACTTATTATGATCATAACCCCCAAACTAGTGGATCACTGAAAGTACTCGGCAGCACTCGAGAAAGCTCCAGAAGGAGAGCAGAGTCTTCTGTTCTCTTCCCAAGGTCTGGGGCTTTGAGCAACCCCAGGCCGGTGCGGGCCATCCGCCAGGGAGCTGCTGGGGAGGACAAGGCCCGCCCTGCTGCATACAAAGGGGCCGAGTAAGAAGCTGGCATTCCCGGGCCTAGGAGCCCCGGTCAGATCCACCTCCCATCACAATCCGGGGAATTTCCTCCCTGGAACCAAGACGCCGCGGAGCCCCCCGCCCCAGAAACGGGCCGACCGGCGGAGCTGACCTTGCACAGGCCGACTCCGGGGAGCCTCTCACACTCGGGGAGTTTGGCACGTGGGAGGTTAATTCTCTTATCAAAACTGTACAAAATCCTAATTTTGCAGAGTGGCAATTTGGGGGGAAAAAAAAAACCCAGCAATGGGAAAATGTTGGTTATGCAGCACTAGACATTCAGTTCTCAGGGGATCAATTATAAAAACACTCATTCAGCTATTTCTATTCAAATGAACACCTGAAGAGGAGGCCTCAATGGTTTTAAAAGTGTGTGGATATTACTGGATAAATGTTAGTCCAATAAAAGAGATCATCATCCGCTATTTGTGTACGTTTAAGTTGACACTGAAAAGATCTTTGTGGAGGATCGCTGTGGCTGCTGCTTTTTCCTGCGCGCATCTTCCTATCTCCCAGTCCCTTAACGCTTTAGGGACTGAAGGAAACAGACCAAATGTGGCTGGTCACGGGTTGCCTTGTTTCCTCCTCCCCCCACCCCGTGATTAAAGGGACACGGGTGCTGAAGGCCACACCTGACGTGGGGGGCCAAGGAGCCTCGCGCGGACGCATACGCAATGTCCTGTTTGGAGGCTCGGTCACGGACTCGGAATAAGAATTCACGAGTCTGTGTTTGAAAACGGATCTGCATTTGCCCTGCGGTCACAGTACATGGACCATTCTTATTCAAAAATTTATTTTTCTCCGTTTCTTTAGGCCTGGAAATATTCCGTGTCCTCACTCCCCGCCAACACTCACACACGCGCACCGTTCTTTCTGTGTCGTCTTCAGAACAAATCAAGAGAAGGGAGCCGGGAGCCCGGAGCCGGGCAGCCCCTTCTGCTGCAGCCGCTGGACGGGGAGGGCCCCCCAGCTCCCAGAGGGAGACGCCCCAAAACCTGGTTCCAGGAAGGTCTGTGTGTCCAGGATGAAATGCAGAAGTTCAAAGGAGAATCCAGTGGGGGAGGGCAGGGTGGGGCTCAAGTACACCCCGAAGCCCGGTGGGCAGGCTTCCCTGGGCACCTGCAGGAACCTGCCCCCAGGGCCGGGAGCGGTGTCTGGGGTGCCCGCCGAGGGCTGGCATCCCCTGGCAGCGCAACACACAGAAAGTGTTTTCTGGGGTGAGTGTCCTGGAAAACAGCAGGCACCTGGTCATTTCTGAAAAACGGACTTTTCAGAGAAGGGGCCTTTCACAGCTTGGAAGCTGCTGGCGGTGTGGGAGGGAGAGGGGTGGCCATCTGAGGTACCAGGGGCGGGGTGGGGAGGACCCCTCTTTCCTCGCGTGTCTCCTCCCTTGCTGGCTGCTCAGTAAAGGGCAACGCACCTGGTCTCTGCAGCTCAGGGTCCCCGCCCAGCCCGGGCCCCAGATCCCCAAGGCCTCCGTGCGCCCCGATTCCGCCCCTCTTGCCCCGAGGTCGGTGAGGCCGAGGTGGAACCCACGAGCCCCGCGGGGTGGGGGCGCCTCTCCTGGTTCCGCGTACTTGCGCTGCGGCCTGGGGGGCGGGGGGGGGGGCCTCCCCTTCCCCGGGGCTGCGGCTCAAGGGGCGGCGAGAGGAGGGGGCGCCGCTGGTGGCAGAGCCCGCGGGCGGGCCGGAACCAGCAGGTTCCTTTGTGGCCGCCCTAGGGCCGGAGAGCCGAGCCCCCATTGCAGGGCTAACAGTGACACCTGCAGTTTAACGCGCCGCATGTCACACTGGTGGACCGGCCACCGCTCCACCAGCCCGGGGGCCAAACAGGCCAGGCCGACCCAGGGTCCTCAAGGAATGCGGGTGAGGCGACTCAGTTCTCTGGGCTGCTGAAGGAGCGGGGGAGGCTGGACACCCACCTGCTGCCCCCGGTCGCCAGTGCGGCGCCTCCGGAACCCACAACGGTGCTTCTGCTGTGTCCCGGACCGGCGCGCCAGCTAGCAGCCCCCACCGCCCCCCGCGCAACCAAGGCCAGAGTACTTGCTGGGCAGGGCAGCTGCCGGACCCTGAAGCACCCCCAGGAGCAGTAGCAGCCAAAAACCCATTTTGCAGATAAGGAGACTGAGGACCGCAGGGGAAAGGGCCTGGTCAAGGTCACCCAGAGGAATGGAGCTGTGCTCAGGACCTCTGAGAGCCCCCAGCTTGGGACCAGGCCACCTGCCCTGCGAGCGTGGCCTCCACAGGCAAATGCACATGGAGCTCTGTCGGAGGTCACCTCTGCCACCGTCCAGTGTCCACTGTCCATGACCACCGGCACGTGTGCACGCAGGAGGCGGCAGGTCCCGGTCCAGTGCATCACTTCTCGGCACCCAGCGCCGGCTCCTGAGGCTGGTTCCTGGAGCCCCGGCTCCACTTCCTCCCTGAGGCTCCCTCGCAAAAGTCTGAGCAGGACTCGGGGAGCTGGGAATGAAAATGAAGTGTCGCAAAGCTTTCTTTATAACTTTTCTCAATATTCTGCTGATTGCTAGCTCAGTAGCAGATGTGGTATGCTTAATGATGCATAGACAAGAAGCAGCCCCTAATCCCTAAATGAACTTCTTATCTCTAAATATATACAGGGGGGCTATATAAACTCCGTGAGCCCCTCTGCTCTTCCAGCCCTCCGAGCAGAGGAGTGGAGAGACTGGCCGCCTCGGAGACCTGGCAGGGGCTGGTTTGGGGGCGGGTTTGGGGCAGGGAGGCAGCGCCCACCGCCTCCTGCCTTTCGGTAACCAGCGACTTGCCAGTCCTTCCCCCAGGGGGATCGGAGGGCTTTCCTGGGAAAGAGCTTCCAGCAAAAACAGTCCCACCCAGCACCGCCCAGCCTCTCCATCCAGCCCATTCCCTGTTAAAGGGACCCGGATAGTCCCCATGGGCTGGCTTTTCTTCCTCCTCTCAGCCTCTGCGAAAGACACACCTGGGGCCAGAGCCAGCAAGGTTTTAAAACTGAACTCTTTTTTTTTTTTTAAGATTTTATTTATTTAGGGCGCCTGGGTGGCTCAGTGGGTTAAAGCCTCTGCCTTCGGCTCAGGTCATGATCTCAGGGTCCTGGGATGGAGCCCCGCATCGCATCGGGCTCTCTGCTTGGCAGGGAGCCTGCTTCCTCCTCTCCCTCTCTGCCTAATTGTGATTTCTGTCTGTCAAATAAATAAATAAAATCTTAACAACAACAACAAAAAAGGATTTTATTTATTTATTTGACAGACAGCGATCACAAGTAGGCAGAGAAGCAGGCAGAGAGAGAGGGGGAAGCAGGCTCCCTGCTGAACAGAGAGCCCGATGTGGGGCTCGATCCCATGACCCTGAGATCATGACCTGAGCCGAAGGCAGAGGCTTAACCCACTGAGCCACCCAGGCGCCCCTAAAACTGAACTCTTGATCAAGGGAGTTACCAAAGCATTGGTCCTGAGTCTTCTTCACCGTGTGCGGGTCCTGCACCAGGGCTGGGGAGGGCCCAGGGGCCGGAGGGGGCCGACGGGGGCTCCAAGTGCAGGTGTATGCCGCAGGCAGACCACTGAGCCGCAGGAACACGGAGGGACCCGCACGAGTGCCAGGGAGAGGGTAGACGCAAGCCAGTGTGGAGACTGGGAGGCACAACAAGGCCTGGCCTGTCTGGAGCTGGCAGGTATGTCCGGACGACCCCTAGGACAGGGGTCATGGGAACCCCCAGGGCAGACCAGGAAAGGCCTCCAACTCCAGAAAGGAGCTTGATCTGGGTCCTGTGGGAGGTGAAGGGCACCCGCGGGCCTGTTCCCGCAGGTTACTGCTGCCGCACCAGGGCTCCTGCCCCAGGGAGCGGGGGGGGGGGGGGGGGGGGGGGGGGGGCGTGGGCGGGCAGGAGCTCCGGTTCCGCTTCCAGACTCAAGTCCCAGAGATCCCGAGAGGCCTGGTCAGGGCCGGCCAGTTCACTTCAAATCTGTTCTGCCCGGACGGCCGGCGGCCCCCGAGGGAAGCCACAGCGGCACAGAGGGACGGTGGGAAAGGACTTGGTGCTTATGCAACGTGGCCCACTCGTGGGCTGCGTGGAGCCGTGGCCGGGCGGGGGAGTCTGTACGGCACCTTACACTGCACACAGCAGCCTGCAGACCGGCATCAGAGCTCACAGGCAAACCAGGCAGGATCTGTATTCATCAGGACTTCCCCTGAGGAGCCAGGAGGGGCCCCGGCTCCTGCTCGAGTTCCAGAGTCAGTGAAAAAAGGGAGGTGGGGGGCAAAGGGGGAAGGGAGAAGAGCCAGGCAGGAGAGAAGGTACTGGGGCAGGTCGGGAGGGGAAGCCAAGTCTTCATCAAGTCACAGTTTTTGGAGGAAAAACACTGTGGATCCAAGAGGAGATTAGAAGCCAAAGGAGCTTGGAGCTCGAAGCTCCCCCCCAGCACCCCAAGTCAAACAGCCTCATTTTCTTGATGGATAAACTGAGACCCAGAGAGGAAAAATAATTCTCAGAGAGATACACAGGCCAGTTTTACTTTGGAGCAGGGGCAGGGTTCCCATGCGAACACATGTGTATGTACTCTAACTTTCGTTCATAGAGCTGAAGAAGGATCCAGAAGTCCCGAGAAGGACCGTCGTCTCGAGGCTGTGCTTTTTCTGCCGTGCGCTGCGCTGAGGAAAAACGAAGTCTAAACTGCGGTCCTTGCCTGGGGATGCATCCACACTGTTCTGGAAGGAAAGAATGCTCCTGTTCCCCGCGGCGGCAAACAACAAAGCACACTGGAAGAACCGAAACTAGGGAACAGGCGGCGCATTCTCGCAGGAAGTCCCGTGAGCTCGGACCGGCCAGGTTTGCGGGATCCCGGAGCCGCCGGGCCTGCCGCATCTCGGGGCCTGGGGTGGAGAGCGGTCAGCCACCTCACAGCTCCCCCCACATCCACCTTCCTTCCGCCCCACTCTGAGCCCCGCCCTGGCTCCCCTCTCCCATTCCCCTTCGTCGGATTCTGGGAGACAAATGCACAAGCTCACGGCCGGCCGGACGCAGAGAAAAGACAAAACTCCCGGGGTTCAAAGTGTGCGTCTCTTAAAGAGGTAACTGAAGCCCAAAGCAGCTCCCCTCCGCCCCTTCCCAAGATTAGCAAATTGATCAGCAAAGCAGCCGCGCGTGCTGGATACATGCAACCTACCAGCTAGACACCTCTTTCCAGAATGAGTCTCCCCACCTGGAAGATGCAGGTAACAAGGCCCTTGCTGGCTTCCCGAGAGGACTGCAGGGGTCCGGTGTGGACGACGTTAGCTGAAGTTCAAGGCCTCTAGGATGATCTGGTGGCTGTTAGCCATGAATGCCACGTGGGAGCCACGGAGAGCTTGACTGTGCCCCCGAAGAGGACAGGGCAGCTTGGTGCATGGGCTTCCAGCGATGTTTCCGCCCAGAGTTGAGAAGTCCTTTCTGCTCGCGGCTCGGCTCAGAGACTCGGGGGCTGATCAGTGGGGTAGTGTATCTGCACGTCAGAGGCCCGGGTGCAGTCTCTGCCCGTAGCCGAGGCGGTCTGTGCTCCCTCCTGAGTCCGTACCCTCTCCGGCCGACTCCTCTTGGACGATCGCAGGAGCATCTCTACCGTCAGCCTGCGCCCCTCGGAGGACGAACTGCTGAGGCCGAACGTGAATCCGGTCTTGCCCTCCAGAACCCTCTCAGCATCTAAAGAAACGGGCATCGGGCTAGTGACAGCGCATTCATTTTTCTGAAACGGAATCACAGGCCAAGATAGGGTTGTTGCTGTTCACCATCATGTAAATTACAGCCGGCGCTGGTCAGCCCTGGGCCACGTCTGCTCCTGCCTGCTCGCCCACCTGCTTGGCCCCTGTCGTTTTCTTCCACAAAAGCTGCCATAGCCAGGGAGGCGGTGAGCTGGAGGACTTCGGGCAACCAGCAGCTAGTCCTGATGCAAGGAAAGGGTTTTGACAGTGACCCCTGAGATCTAGGAGGACCCGCTAGTTCTCACCCACATCCCCATTAGCTGGGCTCCGTGTCATGGTTCATTCGCTAAATGGCAATGAGAATTGTCACGTCAGAGTCTTGCCAGTCAGGTGGGAGAGACCACAGGCAAGTACAGCTCCTGCTTCGAGGGGCCCCCTTGGCCTCCGGGGTCCTCTCCTCGGGGTCTGTCTGCTCAGGACTGGTCAGAGGGTTTGAATTATGACCAACTTCTTCCTCGCTGGTGCCCCTGAACAAGACGTCGAATCTTCCCGAACGCTTAGGTCGCAGGCAGCGACACCACTCCTGTCTCCCACGGGGCTGTTTTGGGAGCCAAATGAGAGCTACAGAAAGCACCCCCTTCCCTGCTGCGTTGCCCTAAAGGCTCCCTTCCCAGCGATGGGCTCCATCATCTGAAAGGTGCGGGAGCCCGGACAAGTACTGAACGGCTCTGGGCCTCAGTTTCGTGGTCCACCGAATGGGGACTATGTTCTCTGCTCCCAGGATCGCGGATAAGGCGCTGAGCAGCAGCCGGTACGTCCAGTCTTTGGAAACGCGAGCTGCTCTTCCCCCAGTACCTCGGGAGCTCCTCAGGGCAGGGGCTGATCCGTCCTTCATCCCTGAACTTGCACCAAGTTCTATCACACATCACGGGCTGTGGCTACAGACATGACCCCAGCTTTGAAGAGCTCGTCTCCAGGTGGGGCAGGAAGGCAGTACAGACGCTGAGCGAGACTTAGCCGGAGGCACCGGGGTAGGGCGTCGACCGCAGCCTGGACACGGAGAAGACCCCGTCTCAGCCCAGCTGGGCGCAAAAGGGATGGGCAGAGGCGCCTGGATGGCTCAGGTCATGATCCCAGGGTCCTGGGATGGAGTCCCACATCGGGCTCTCTGCTCAGCAGGGAGCCTGCTTCCTCCTCTCTCTCTGCCTGTCTCTCTGCCTACTTGTGATCTGTCTGTCAAATAAATAAATAAAATCTTCAAAAAAAAAAAAAAGGATGGGTAGTGAGCAGGTGGACAAGAGTCTCCGGGTGTAAGGAAGAGTGTGCAGTGGCCCTTGGGACAGAGTGCGCTCTGTCTCCCTGCTCCGACACAGCCAGGACTCTCGCCGGGTCCCTGGGACTCGGGGCGGGCTCGGGGGGCAAGCGGCCAGCCTGCTGCACGTCCTCCCTGCCTCAGAGGGGCGGCTCCAGGGCTCCGGGGAGGAGACACTCTGCCCTCCCGGCAGAAGTGGAAACAGAGCAGAACCAGCCTAGGCTGGTGTTGAACAAGTGGGCAGCTGTGCCGGGGCCCCATCGGGTATATGGGGCCAGGCTGCTGCTTCGGGGCCACGCACATGCCCAGGGCCCCGGTGGCTTGGGTTTGGGACATTGAGGTGGCGGGGGAGGAGGCGCATACCTAGGGACGCAGGGGCCAGGAGGGGCAGGGTCTTGCCCCAGCCACGCTCCCAATGCCTCCTTCTGGCAAAGGTGCCCAGAGCTTTGTCCTCGTTTCTCCCTTTCCCGCCGGGTCCTGCCCCAGACTCCTATGGCACACCCGCTCGAGCTCCTCTCCTGGCTGGACGTTCGCTGCTCACTCCGTACCCTCCGCTTCAGCCTCCAGCGGGGGCTGTGATTAGAACCAGTGGACGGAAAGACAGGCAGCATCAAGAGGACGGCCGCGTCCCCAAATGCCTGTTAGGTTGTTTTTCCAGTCTCTTCTGCTCAGGTTACAGGTTGTCAAATGCCTTGGGACTGGGGTGCCCTTGGTCAAACGCAGTGTCTCCTACCAGTGGCGAGTACGGGTGCCTCTCCCCTCACCCAGAGACTCAGGGGCACCCAGAGGAATCCAGGCTTGACCTCTCTGACTACAGGGCAGATGGAGGGGGGGGTACAGGGACTGGAGGTCAGTGAGGAGCAGAGCCTGGGCCGCAAGCAGGCTGTGGGCCGGCAGCTGGGAGGTGGTGCGGGCAAGAGGGGTGCCTGCGTTTATCTATGAACATAGGAAGAGCTGTTTCTAGCCGTAATTAAATAAGGACTCATACATATTCAGCCTAGCAGAGCTGAGCCCCCACGACGAAGGATGTCAAGGACTAGAAGGTTTCCTGGGGGAGGACTCTGCAGGGAGGCAGGCCCGCACTCGAACAGGTCCCGTCACGGTCCCCACACGTGTGTCGGAATGGGAAGGGCACACGGCTCACAGCTCTGCTGGCTTCAGTGGCAAACGGCTCCTTCCGACTCGCAGGCCAGATGAACTTGTGTTTCAGGGACCTGCCCCCCCCCCCCCCGCCCGCAGCCAGGGGGAAGTGCTGCGGCCCAGTGCTGGGGCCACAGGCCAGGCAAGGAGGGGAGCAGCCCGGAGCGTCTGACCGCACGCGATGTGGCTCCACACCGGGCCCTAAGTGCCAGCTTGCGGAACGGACTGCGGGTTCGGATCTGTAATGCCCACCCTCGTGGGGCTGTGGAAGGACCCACGCGGTGGGGTCCACGCAGCGCGTAGTGCAAGCCTGGCACTCCCGAGATGGGTGTTATTGCCCGTCACAGGGCTGGGCGTTTGTCTCCAGAGACCCCGACCCGGGAAAACCCGGGAATACTGAAAGCTCCAGGAGCTGAGCCGGGAGCAGGCTAAAGGGCTTGCAACTGGATCTGGGAGGAAACGAGGAGCGCCAGGGAGGGCACGGCAGTGACAGAGTCCCCGGTGTCCCAGCAGGGCCGGTGCCCTGGGCCAGCCACGGACCCTAAGCACAGCACAGGCACGTGGCAAGCAGTTCGGAGGCAGGATCAGGTACCAGCCTGAGAGGGACTGAAACCCCCTCCCTCAGCCTTGCTGAGAGTTTGGGCCATGTCTTGGGTCATTCTGAACGGTTTCATGAAGCTCAAGACGCACCAGGGTAGCGCTACGGACCTCCACCTCCGCCGATGACCCTGGGCCCGCTGTGCTCATGCTGTTCCCCGCCCGCGGTGCCGTTCCCCCCGAGCCCAGGCCCTGCGCTCCGCCATCACCACCAGCTTCCCGTTCACACGCACCTCCTTTCCTCCGTGCTCCCCAAGGCCACCAGGAGCTTCCTCGGCATTTCTCAGTCTCTGCTGTCACACCGTGACACGCCCGGGCCTTGGCATCTCTCTACCCCACCCACCCTCCTTCCCTGAGCTTCCCTGAGCTCCCAAACTGGCACCTTCCCATTCCGCTGTGGTCACCGAGCTCCCTGCTCCTTGGGAGACCCCCTGCCCCCTCACTCTGCAGCCGGGCTGACCGATGCCACCGTTCTTCTGACGCTCCCGTCCCCTCGGAAGCACGGCGGCATCGTCCTCCGGAGCCTTGCACTGATACGCACCGCATCTGTCGGCCACCCCACTCCCTGGGAAGTGCAGGCTGTCAGGGGACAGGGGCTCGCGCCCGTTTCTTTTGCCGCAGGACTCAGGTCAGGGCCTCCACAGAACCGCTGAACCGAAGAGGGCCGGGGCTTTGGAACCCGACGGGTTCTACCTACTTCTGACCACTCCACAGCTCACAGGAGCCGTCAAAGCAGCGAAGTGTGAGGTCACTGGACATCCAGTGAGGCCCAGCAGAGTCCCTGCTGGCCGGAGTCCCTCCTGTAGCAACCCCAGGGCGCGGGGGCCAGTGACCCTTCGCCCGACGAATGAGTCCTCCAGGAAGCAGAACCGCATCCACTAAAACGACTTGTTACCGGGCGAAGACACGGCGGAGGTGGGGTGGGGGGTGGGCTGTGAGGGGAGAGCGGCTGCGTTAAGACCTTCTGAACTTACTTGCTTTTCCCAACCGTCTGATAGGGGTGTATTCATCGCAGCAGGAAGCCCATCGCCATGGGGAGCGGCTGGAACCCAGTCTTCCCCCGAGGAATTCCAGAGCCCTGACCGCTGCACAGCCTTGCCCCGTCTCCGCTAACCCCTGAGTCCACCATGTTTCCGAAGTCCTTAAGGCCACACTCCAAAGGGTGGCTTCTCGGGATGCCCTGGGGACCTGGTCCTGGACTCTCCACTCCGCCTGTTCAACAGGCGTGACCGTGTGTAGGAAGATGCTGAGCACATTAAACTGCTAATCTAGCAGGAGCTCGACTATGTTAAAACAAAGTCTCTAAAAGAAGGAAAATACGTAAGAGATTTAAAAACCTGAGAGGTGGGGTTGTGGATGATTTTTACTCTCTTCTTTACACTTTCTTTTGTTTTTTGAGCATTGCGGACATTCTTATTATGATCAGAAAAAAACATTAACAAATTCTAGATAGCATCAAATTTGCCTCCGACTCAATTCACCTGATAGTGAATTTGCGACATGACATCTTCACCCACAATATCCGCTCTGCGGACGGGGTTTGCCACCGTCGTGGCATTTTATATACAACAACGGACGAAAACTCAGTTTTAGATAATGGTTTCTATTTTTACCTTAAAAAAAAACATTAACGACTGTTTTACCTAATCCCTTCAAGGGTACTTCTTCCCTAATTTTGTGTTTTCAGTAAGATTTTTTTCCTCGGGGCGCCTGGGTGGCTCAGTGGGTTAAGCCTCTGCCTTTGGCTCAGGTCATGATCCCAGGGTCCTGGGATCGAGTCCCGCATCGGGCTCTCTCCTTGGCGGGGCGCCTGCTTCCTCCTCTCTCTCTCTGCCTGCCTCTCTGCCTACTTGTGATCTCTCTCTGTCAAATAAATAAATAAATAAAATCTTTAAAAAAAAAAAAAGATTTTTTTTCCTCAAATACCTTCAGATTAGGTAAGTACTTCCCAGCACGTCCTGGGAAACCTACGGACTATCAGTGTTAATACTCCCATTTGCTCTCCTGAGCAGTTTTAATGTTTTCATCTTTTGTTCTAGGTACTCTTATCTTCATTGGTTTAAAAAGAAGACTACTGGGGCGCCTGGGTGGCTCAGTGGTTTAAGCCGCTGCCTTCAGCTCAGGTCATGATCTCAGGGTCCTGGGATCGAGTCCCACATCGGGCTCTCTGCTCAGCAGGGAGCCTGCTTCCCTCTCACTCTCTCTGCCTACTTGTGATCTCTCTCTGTCAAATAAATAAATAAAAAAAAAAAAAGAAGACTACTGAGGTGGCTCAGTGGGTTAAGCCTCTGCCTTCAGCTCTGGTCATGATCTCGGGGTCCTGGGATTGAGCCCCGCAATGGGCTCTCTGCTCGACAGGGAGCCTGCTACCTCCTCTCTCTCTCTCTGCCTGCCTCTCTGCCTACTTGTGATCTCTGTCAAATAAATTTAAAAAACCTCTTAAAAAAAAACTATTATACGAAAGTAAGCATCCTAGCCGATATGAAAAATTAACATATCTTACAAATCCAAATTTTAGGGCAAACCAATTATTAGATGAATTGTTGGTGTGAACTAGCCAGAGCCTGAACCTTCCCCTGCTCATTCACACATGGGGTCCTCCCAGGTCTCTGCTGCTCCTCTCCTGCGGAGGGCCAGCCTCCAGGGCATTCAAAGGGCAGAAAGGACTTTGAGCTGTCCTCAATCTAGAAGCTACACAAAAAAAGAGTGAGTAACTTTGGCCTTTCCAGTGCGGATTTCCAAAGAGAAATACTAAAAAGCCTCTTTGCAGAATAGGAAAACACAAGGTGATATTTTAGGATTACGTTTTGGAATAAAGCAGGCTCAAATTCCAATTTACTGTGTTGCCATCGGCAAGGTGTGTCACAGACTAATCCTGGTTTCCTCATCTGTGCGTGGGAACAGCACGTCCCGTGTCGGCACCAACCTCACCGTCTGCTGTAACCGTGAGACCGATGATGGCATGACACCAGCCACGGTGAGGAAGTCTCACCCCCTCCTTTCGGGGCCGGAGCGCCCAGCAGAAGCAGACAGGCCCACTGGCTGCGCACCGCACTGTCCTGGCACCAGAGTAGAGAAAGTTTCCTCATGAAGAGGTCACAGCGATCTGAACATTAAAAAGGGCTTTTGCAGACACTCCCTCACAGTCTGCAACTGGCCTGTCTGCCCTTTCACAAATTCAAATTATGTTTAACCTACCACTTAAAAGAGAAAAATCTAGGGGCGCATGGGTGGCTCAGTGGGTTAAGCCGCTGCCTTCGGCTCGGGTCATGATCTCAGGGTCCTGGGATCGAGTCCCGCGTCGGGCTCTCTGCTCAGCGGGGAGCCTGCTTCCCTCTCTCTCTCTCTGCCTGCCTCTCTGCCTACTTGAGATCTCTCTCTCTCGCTGTCAAATAAATAAATAAATAAAATCTTTAAAAAAAAAAAAGGAGAAAAATCTAGGATTCTCTTTACACATTGCTTACTTGCTCATCTACATAAAATTCCAGTAAGAAACAAAGAAGTAAATAATCCTAGAATGTGTATGGAACCGCAAAAGACCCCGAATAGCCAAAGCAATCTTGAAAACGAAGAACAAAAAGTGGGAGCATCACAATCCCAGATTTCAAGTTATGCTACAAAGCTGTAGAGATCGAAACAGTCTGGCACTGGCACTGGCACGAAAACAAACACATACATCAAAGGAACAGAACAGAAGCCCCGGAAATAAACCCATGATTATATATGGTCAATTACTCTGCAACAAAGCAGGAAAGAACATGCAATGGGAAGAAGTCTCTTCCACAAGCGGTGTTGGGAATAGTGGGCAGCTCCATGCAGAAGAACGCAGCTGGACCACTTCCTCACACCACACACAAAAATACCACTTCCTCACACCACACACAAAAATAAACTCAGAATGGATTAAGGCCCTACGTGTGAGACCTGGAATCGTAACAATCCTAGAAGAGAGCACAAGCAGTAATTTCTCTGATATTGGCCATAGCAACATTTTTCTAGAGGTTTCCTGAAGGGAAACAAAAACAAAAATAAACTATTGGGACTACATCAAAATAAAAAGCTTCTGCAAAGGAAACACTCAACAAAACTAAAAGACAACCTACTGAATGGGAGAAGACATTTGCAAATGACATATCTGATAGAGTTAGTTTCCAAAATATATAAAGAATGGACACAACTCAACACCCAAAAAACAAATAATCCAAGATGTTTTTCCAAAGCAGACATCCAGATGGCCAACAGCCACATGGAAAGATGCCCAACGCCACTCATCATCAGGGAAAATGTGAATCAAAACCACAGTGAGACATAGCCTCATACCCGCCAGAATGGCTAAAATCAAAACCACAAGAAATAACAAGTGTTGGAGAGGATGCGGAGGAACAGGAACACTTGCGCACTGCGGGTGGGAATGCGAGCTGGTGCGGCCACTGTGGAAGACGATACGGACTTTCCTCAAAATATTAAAAATAGAATTATTATATGAGCCAGTATTTCCACTACTGGGTATTTACCCAAAGAATACAAAAACGCTAATTCGGAAAGATATACGCAACCCCATGCTTATTGCAGCATTATTTACAATAGCCAAATTATGGAAGCAGTCCATTGAGAGATGAATGGATAAAGAAGATGCAATACACACACACACACACACACACACACACAGTATTACTCAGCCATGAAAAAGAACGAAATCTTGCCATTTGCGACAACATGGACTCACAGAGCATAATGCTAAGCGAGATAAGTCAGAGAAAGACAAATACCAATTGATCCCACTCATATGTGGAATTTAAGGAACAAAGGGAAAAAAGGGACAAACCAAAACAGATTGTTTACTGTAGAGACCAAACTGTTACTGTAAAGACCAAACTGATGGTTGCCAGAGGGGCGGCTGGGGGCGGGGGGGGGGGCAGGTAAAACGGGCGGAGGGGATTAGGAGCACACTTAGGATGAGCACCGAGTAATATATGCAAGTGCTGAATCACCGTACTGTACACCTGAAACTAACATAACAGTGTATGTGACCTAGGCCAGAATGTTTTTATTTTTTTTCAGCGTAACAGTAGTCAATGTTTTTGCACCACACCCAGTGCTCCATGCAGTACGTGCCCTTCCTATTACCCCCCACCCCTTCAAAACCCTCTGGTTGTTTTTCAGAGTCCATAGTCTCTCATGGTTCATCTCCCCTTCCAATTTCCCTCAACTCCCTTCTCCTCTCCATCTCCCCATGTCCTCCATGTTCTTTGTTATGCTCCACAAATAAGTGAGACCATATGATACTTGACTCTCTCTGCTTGACTTATTTCACTCAGCATAATCTCTTCCAGTCCCATCCATGTTGCTACAAAAGTTGGGTATTCATCCTTTCTGATGGAGGCATAATACTCTGTCATGTATATGTACCACATCTTCCTTATCCATTCGTCCATTGACGGGCATCTTGGTTCTTTCCACAGTTTGGCGACCGTGGCCATTGCTGCTATAAACATTGGGGTACAGATGGCTCTTCTTTTCACTACATCTGTATCTTTGGGGTAAATACTCAGCAGTGCAATTGCAGGGTCATGGGGAAGCTCTATTTTTAATTTCTTGAGGAATCTGTTCTCCAAAGTGGCTGCACCAACTTGCATTCCCACCAACAGTGTAAGAGGGTTCCCCTTTCTCCACATCCTCTCCAACACACGTTGTTTCCTGTCTTGCTAATTTTAGGCCAGAATGCTTTTTAAAAATTAGGAAGTTAGGGGCATCTGGGTGGCTCGGGCGGTTAAGTATCTGACGTCAGTTCAGGTGATGATCTCAGCATCCTGGCATGGAGCCCCACGCCAGGATCCCTGCTGCGGGGAGTCTGCCTCTCCCTTGGCCTGCCACCCCCACCCGCTGCTTGTGCTCTCTCTCTGCTAAATAAATAAATAAAATCTTTTAAAAAAATTAAGAGTGTTAAATAAATAAAATAAAAATAAAATATAAAACTGAAAAAAATACAAGTGGTTCCTGATTGGGAGCAGGAAATAAGGCAGAATTGGAGTAGTGATTCTCTGAGTATATATTTTAATATAAATTTGTGGAGATTCAAAAATATTTTCTATGCACATAACACAATTTTAAGAATGAAAAACTAAAAGCTGAACCAATGATTTAAAAAATAAATAAATAAGTAAATAACATTTAATCTACATTTTTACTGAGAAATTCAGTGTTAAAAAACTTGCCCGTGATCACCAGGCCCTGGTGGACATAAAGATAGGATTTGTCCTTCCTGCAACCAGGGCTTTTGCCTCTAATCACTGGGGCAGCTTCACTTCTCAGTGCTAATTAAGCATCACACACCGGGGTGGCCTCAGAAGCCTAAGGCTCACGACTGATGCAAAGTGCGGAGTACAGAACTGAACCTAAAGGCCAAGGTTTGGCAATATCCAACCTATTAACCAGAAAGAACTTACTTACCAGAGTTTTGGGGGTTTTTCCCTCCCACTATTACCTAGGAATCTTCCATGGGGCAGGTGTTAGGCTACTTGCACCAACCACATGGATACAAAATTTGAAGAAACTGGTGACAGTAACTGGCTAAAATAATTATTTACAAACAAAATTCACCTGATCTGATACAAACTTTAAACTGGTGATATCTACAACACAACCTCTTTCCAATGTTGGATTTCCTAAATCCTAGCTTGGACCAAAGCTCAAATCACCACAGACCATTTGGGCTAACACAACCAAGAACTAAAACTGTTAGTCAAAACTTTCAGGCTGATGAGCTTTCCAGGGTGAAGGCTGAAATGCTCCGGCTGGGTCTGAATGCAGCTCTGACTCAAAAACAAGCATTCCCTCCACTGCCGCTCAGAAAAGGTGTCTGCTAAATGTTTCAAATTAGCTAATGTGATAAAATGGCAGTCAGGATGGATGGCTTAATGGGCAATTTTGCTAAATACCATTTCTAGCGTGTGCCAACCCTGACACGGATCCAGTATCCTATGGAATTCTTACACTAGGGACTAGGCATCCCTACCACAATGCCCCCTTCCCCCTGAAGCTGCAGCTCAAGCCTTTCACTGAACAAAAAGCCTAGACCTCATCTCTTATTCTCCACAGGGCCCTAACCTTCCAGTTGGCTTGTGTCTGTTCACGCCTGAAACACCCAGATGGGATTCTCCTTCCCATCTCCCCATGGTAACCAGTATGGCAGGATTCAAGTAAAACACCACACAAGTCACAGCCCCTTAAATGCTTCTACTTCTAATCCGTCATTAATGCAAACTTCATTGTTTTAGATGCCACGATCTGTGTGGTGACCAAAAATTACAAGCAAGAATTCCCTAATAATCCTAAATAAAGTTTTCATAATTTCTGTGACCCGTCACAGAATTTCATAATTTCTGTAACCACCCATTACTAAGAAAAAGGTTAAAAAAATTAACTTTCATTGGAATATAAATTCCATGAAGCCAGCGACAAGTGTAGACACAGATTTGAAAATACTTGTTGAATAAACAAGGGGGGGGGTATTATTTCCTCTAGGTTTCTGGCCTCACTTTACTGTACGACAGTTATTTCCCCCTTTATCCCAAACGCATCACCCTTTTTTAAAATGTCACGAAGACGTGCATGGCACTGCCGTCTTACACAGCCCCGTGAGAGGAGGACGTCTTGACATCTGTGATGACGTGGATGGACCTAGAGGGCATTATGCTGAGAAGTAAGTCAGAGAAGACAAACACCCTATGATTTCATCCCTATGTGGAACCTAAAAAAGATGAGTAAACAAAAGGCAGAATCAGACCTATATATGCGGAATGCGAACTAACGATTGCCAAAGCGGGGAAGATGAGCAAAATGGGTGGAAGGGAGTGGGAGATGCGGGCTTCCAGCCACGGAACGAGTGTCACGGGGATAAAAGGCACAGCACAGGAACACCGTCGAGGACGCAGGCAGCACGGCATGATGACAGATGGTAGTCACTTGTGGCGAGTGCCCAGCTCACAGAAGTTGACTCACTATGTTGCACAGCTGAAAGTGATGTAACCCTGTGCTAACCGTACTTTAAAAGGTCTTTTTTTTTTTTAATTTCTTAGCCTTCTCAGGTCTAAGCCATTTCAAATCTTTCTGGACATGGAGAATTTTCATGTGTTCCGATTGCCCATTTCCTTAATAGCCAAATCTAAAAGTCTTAGTCACTAAAAGTACGACACGGGCAAGAGGGACTCAGAGCTCCCCTTTCTCCCCTTTGGCCTACCCTCCCCAGCACCCAAGTCTACTTTGTTAAGGATTGGTTTACAGGCCCGTGACAGAATAAAACCAACTTTGCGAAACCAACCTGGGCAGTCTGTCCAATACAACTTCTTAGGAGGTCCAGAGGACGAACACCACCAACGCGGCCGCAGAAAAGTTTGTGAAATGTGCTATACAGTTCAAGGACACCAAGAAGGCTCACTATACCATGATCCTGCAAATGTTCTCTTTTATTTCCTCCTAAATCAAAGGTAAGTCAAGAACAATGTAGAATGGCAGGGGAAAGTCAGACAGACATGGAGAAAAGTTATACGATCTTTGACAAACTACTGAAGCTTGTTTAGCTACTGTAAATTACCGGTGTATATCCAAACTTTCTTCCTGGATCAGTGCATTCCCAGCTTAGCGACAGCTCATGCTTAACATCAACCCCAAGAACGTCTACTAGAAGAATCTGATATAACCCTAAGGACAAGTTGCCCCGTTACTCCCAGAAGTACTACTCCACTTGGAAGACTTGTCCTGATTACGATATACTCAAAGGTAGGAGTTTGAGCTAATTCCCCTCCAGTTGTCCAGCTGCTCGAGAACGCACGTGAAGGGTTAGAGCACCACGATTCAAAGTTTATGGAACGAGTGATGTGCTAACATCCTCTGGTCTGGTCTGGCTTCACAGTCTTAATGCACTGGCCATAAAAAACCTGCCAGCACATGATTTTACTTGAAGGGAAGAAAAACCACCAGTGAAAACTCAGCAATCTGTTTTAGAGGTTTCCTGTTAAAGAAGTAGAGACTGGTCAGAACTTGCCTCTAAAAGGAACAGTAAGACTGGGAAAGAAGGAAACCACCTTGAGCTCAATCTGCCATTTTAAATAGGGCCCAGAGGGGCGCCTGGATGGCTCAGTGGGTTAAGCCGCTGCCATCGACTCAGGTCATGATCTCAGGGTCCTGGGATCGAGCCCCGCGTTGGGCTCTCTGCTCCGCAGGGAGCCTGCTTCCTCCTCTCTCTCTGCCTACTTGTGATCTGTCTCTGTCAAATAAATAAAATAAAATAAATTTTAAAAAATAAATAAATAAATAGGGCCCAGCAATGGAAATGATGAGATCTGGACCCCCCCACCCCGCCACAATGGCAATGGTTGAGACTGTCATGAGTGATAATGAACTAGATGCTTCACTAGGCAACTTTGAGACCTTATGAACATATTTTTAAAGTTAAAAAAAAAAACACCTCGTGAAATATACATGTTTGTGTGTGTGTGGCGTGTACACATCCACCCAACAGTTTTGGCAGATGGCAAAAACGACACTTGCAAAATTACATAAGAATTTTCATTGTCAAGAAACTAAAGTATCCACATCTGGGTTACTTTATAAAAAACCACAGTGATATAGTAGTGTCCTTAAAAGACAGCTGCCCCAAACATAATTCTCATATAACCTAGGACAGTTAAAAACATTTAGGCAAAAATCTCTATCTTTTAAAATCAGTGTTAGAGTGGCAAAATTCTAGGGGACCATCAAGGAGACCACACAGACAACAGCTGAACTGAACGCCAGCAGCCTAAGCTTCTATCAGCGATAGGTTAAAAAACAATTAGAGTAATTACGACGAAACAACCCATAAACCAGTACTTACTTCAGCCAGTGCTGCTTCTTGAGATTACCACACTTAACTCAAGATTTTGAGGCTGCCATCTAGAAAAGCAGGCGTTCTATAAAAACTGTAGTCCTATTTTCTAAATAAGACTTAATTTTACTAAGACAAATTAGGATGAATTACAGGTGTTTTTAAGAAACTGCAAGATTACTGTACAGTTGGGAAGTGTGTGTCCCGTTTGCAAATAATCTGTCCTGAGCCTTCATCCCATGAACTCAAGCATAAAGGCGGGACTGGGAAGGAGGTCTGAATTAAAGAGATGTAGTAGTCTAATAGTGCAGTAAAACCTTCTCATAGTCTTGGCACAGTGTCCAGGCACGGTCGGTTCTCTGCTGGGGGCGGCTTTCTTGGCTGTGAAGGCAGATCATGCCCTCTGTCACTCATGGGGAGCAGTTCTGCCCAACTGTCTCTTTTCAACAACTTTATCATCAATCTCTTTATTAACAGCTCCTCTGCAGTCAGAAAACGCAAACAAGGACCAATTCTCATGCCAGATTTCTGGAAATCACATAGCACCAGGCACCACACAGTGTGAAAGTTTGTAAGGAGGGTGTTGTGCCAAGAGAGAGACAGCATCCACAAGGAACAAGCACAAAGTTGGGACATTTTGCATTATTACAGTAAAATACATATACCTACTTTCTTATGCCTGAAATTTGAAAAGAACCCAGATCTCCACATATGTGTGTATATATGAGAACTCAGAGGGGAACCGCAGTGGCACGAGATCACTTTACTCCCCAGAAATAACTGCTGTTTTGCATTTCATACGTCTTAAAGCAAAAACTGTATTATACTAAAAAAAAATTTTTTTAACGATTTTAGGACTATATGACATTATTAGAAAACACACAAGACTGAGAGAACTGTCTGCAAGGAGCTGTAAGAAACCCATAAAACTAAAATTCTTGAATTATTCAAAATACATATTTTCAGACTGAAATCTGTTGAATCAGAAAATAGCATCTTACAAATTAATTAAATGAAATGCTTCTAAAAGGCTTACAAAGTATTTTTAAGAGACTTAGGTTTTGTTTTTTGTTTTTTGTTTTTTTTTAAATCAGGTCCTAATCACCTAATATGAAATTAAAAACATCCCAGTTAGGTGCAAACAGAATGTGCAGTCTTGAGTATTTCCAAGTATCGAGATGCATGAGACTCGCGGTATGTCTGTTATCATTATCACTGTTAGTGACATTATACTCAGCCTGAGACTTAAACCTTAATGGTTTCCTTCTGATGTTTTATTTCCATCCACTGATGCAATGGTTTGAAAAATATTCAACTACAGGTAAAGCAATTTTTAGATAATGTACTGAAGACTATGATATTTGTCACTGAATTTATACTGTTCCAAATACTGTATTTTCACTGTAGTATGTCTCAGGTCACTGGTCTTCCGGCTGTGAGATCCGTGCTCCAGTGGAAAAAACCACTCTACTGCTAAGACTAAGTGTCAGTGGCAAGTTTGAGCCCGGGGCCAATCCGCTCTGGGGCTCCCAGACCCTCACCGTTTATTGCACAATAATAATTCCACAATTATAATAATAATTATTATTCCACAACGTAAAACCAAACCCACACATGCTTAGGCTTTCCCTGGTTGATTCGGGCACCTAGGGAAGAAGGAGTGTGGAGGGTGTAGCATAAATCCATTGTCCCCAGTACAAGAAATAAGAACACATCTTAAACAAACTCTAAGCTGGGTGGCAAGGAGGAAACTTTTTTTAAAAGATTTTTTAAAATTTCTTTATTTGACACAGAGAGAGAGATCATAAGTTAGCAGAGAGAGGGGGGAAGCAGGCTCCCTGCTGAGCAGAGAGCCTGATTTTGGGGGGGGGGGGGGGTCAATCCCAGGAGCCTGGGATCATGACCTGAGCCTAAGGCAGAGCTTTAACCCACTGAGCGACCTAGGTGCCCGGAGGAAACTATTTTTGATTTAAGGAATTATCCTGTACCTTAGAAATACCGCAGCAAAAATAAAAAGCTTTGATGAAAACACACAACAGACTACTTCTATTTTTCATTTCAGAAGAGGATCCATTTCCTAGCCTACTAATGCAATTTAAAGATATCCAAAACAGAAGGAAAGTGAATGCATTGTCTTAAAGTATAAATATTTTCAAAGTTAACATTTTATTTTTAGTTTATTTATTATTTTATTTATTTTACTTGAGAGAGCAAGAGGGAGAGAGCACAAGCTGGGGGAGCAGCAGGAGCAGAGGGAGAAGCAGACTCCACACCAGGCAGAAAGCTGATGCATGGCTTGATCGCAGGACCTGGGATTATGACCTGAGCGGAAAGCTTAACTCATCAAGCCACCCAAGTGCCCCCAAAGTTAACATTCTAAATAGCTGGTTAAGGTACAAAATCTAAACAATACTCTTCCCTTGGCAGATATGATTTTTAGCTATCTGTAAATGTGGAGCATTACCAAACAAAGGCAAATGCAGAAGCACAGTAATTACAATCACAACCTTTCAGACAAATGTGGGCTCGAGTACAGAATAATTCTACCCTTTTGAGGAAAGGCCTGTAAACTGGGAGATGAGGAAAGAAATAAAATGCACTTAAAAAATTCTATCCTTTCAGCAAAATCCATGTATGACTGATCACTGATCAGCTACAATAATGTTCGCAGAACACGGAGAAAAAAATTATGTCTCTGAGGAAGAGAAGCAGAAGTTGAAATGACTTCCCAAGTATATGAAAGCAGTTCTAGGGTGAAGTATATGCAACCACTTCTAAAATACATGGCTCAGAAATACTGATACTATCTTTCTTGATGCCAACAAAGCTATGTAAGATGTCACAAGAATGTTTAAACTGGTAAGTATAGAGAAAGGATGAATAAATTGATTACACAAATATGAAAAACAGATACTACACAGAAATAAACAGACCACTTGTCGCTATATGACTGAAAGTCATGTTTATTACAGAACACACGTAGCTCATGTACCAAGAAGTTCAGGCCTTAGTTAAGATAGCATCCATTTGTGATTCTGGTTTGGAAAAAAAACAGTAAAGGAATAAAGCAGAGAATTAAAAACAGAAACAAAAACAAAAAACACACAATTCAGGCTAAAAGCAACTAATTTTCCTTGTGCTGTTCTTGTATCAGAATTAAAATAGTCAAAAGTATAGCCAAAGGATTATTCAATACCTTTTTAGATAAACAGTTTCTCTTTTTGCTTAAATGCATTTAAGTGCACGAACAGTGAGCATTCCCAGGGC
Organism: Meles meles; assembly: GCF_922984935.1. Taxonomy (NCBI): domain Eukaryota; kingdom Metazoa; phylum Chordata; class Mammalia; order Carnivora; family Mustelidae; genus Meles; species Meles meles. Next base: position 143,433,481 of record NC_060071.1, on the reverse strand, counting down.
CTGGTCTACAAGCTTATGGATGTTAACGATCTACCCTTTCCTACATAAATTACTACTTGGAGCTGCTGATCACTCATTGCCACCTTGAGTGCAGGCAGAATTAATACTATGCAGAGCTCTAAAACATTTTTCTGTGTGGAGAAAAAAACAGGTGTTAATTAGGAAAATACAAACTTTATTCCAGAATATACCCAGAGCCACAAAACACACAACTTTCAACTGTTTTACAAATTCAGCAAGATGCACGAAAAGCCAAAAGACCATGTGGGCGATCAAAGTCAGAAAGTGGGCAATTCAGTCCCATGTTTAGGTGTCTATCGAGGTAGAGGAAGTCCCCCAAGTTCAACTCTGTAGATGTGAACAATGGAGTCAAGGGCAATTTGTACAGTATCTTCCCTTTTACTGAACAGTCCCAAAAGCTTAATGACAAGTCATCCCATGTTGCAGTCATATACTGTTTTATATATAATAAAGGTATCAGAATTTGGAATTTCGGAAAAAAATAAACACAACTGCATGTCCATTAGAATAATGGCTTTGACATCAGAAGGTCCATCCCTCCACTCGAAGCACTTAAGATCGCCAGACTCAGGAATTGGCCATTACATTCAAAGCAGTTCTCTCCTAATCCGTGCGTTTCGTATCCAATATTGAGCATTTGGGGGTTTAAAAAAAGCAGTATCTGATTTGGGTTTAGTAAAATGAGAAACAGAAGATCCTAGCCGGTTTGTGGTCTATAATCCTAAATTCACTGAAAAACAACAGTGCCACCTGCTGACATAGAAATAAATCACCAACTGCGTTGAAAACCAACAGTTCTGAAAAGGAGATGAACCAGCAGTACACGGTCTACATGCATGAAACAAATATGCAGAAAAGGCATAGAGTCTACATACACAAAATAAGTTCTGTGGGCAGTGGGACGGCGGAGAGGGAATTATCAGTGACTACATTCACGTTTTCCTCCGCAATGATCATTTGTATGAAAAACAGTGATCACGGAAGGCATCAGTTAATACTAGGCTGCCACTAACAGCATAAATGAACCAGAAGCACATCGTCTCTAAATGTAAACAAAGTAAATTCTTTTGCAAATCTTCACTTACGGCCACACTATAAAGCAGAACCGATTTATCACTGAAAAACAAGAGAAATAAAGTCAATCAAAAGAAACCAGCCGACTGTGGGATTGTGCTGTTTTTTTTTTTTATTGTGTTTTCAATGGAGAAATACATCATCTGTTTACAAAATAGCTCTTGAAAAATACAAGGAGTACAGATACTATAAAACAAAGCAAACTCCAGTCATGAGACACTACATACATCATGCGAAAGCAACAGTCTGATCTCCAGGTTATGAAAACTAGAATTAAAAAGTCACTACACAGAAAAGGTCCAAGTTTCCAGCTTGGCAAAACTTGGGTGCAGTTACATGAAACGTTTAATAAACTGAATTTTTTTTTCCCCCAATGTGTAAACAAAATGACAAGACTAAATCTGTGCCTGGCAATTTCAATCTAACTCTGAAGCTACACAGAACACACACGCACCTTGTACACTTCACCTGTTAGCATGACCATCTCTTTTTCTTAGGTGGTGGGGGGAAGGGCAAGGTGAGTGTGCGGAGCGAAGATGTGGGAAGCGGAAACACTGCCTACTAGACATCATAAGGTACGTTGAAAAGAAAGCCTCAGTTAATGCATAGCCTAAGGGGAAAGACTACACTCCAACTTCGGAAAATTAATCTGAGAGGATGGGGAAGAGTTTAAGTAACTGCAGTTTAGCATGAAAAATGCACATGTGATAGGACGGAGCACAATGGAGATTCATAAACATGCTCATCAGAAAACGTTAGGTCTGCTTTGTCCAGATCAGGAAAGAATAACTAAGTTTATCAACACCCGGCACCCTTCATACTTCATGACGATGGATGCTCTGCTGCTTAATTATGAGGACTTCTTTTCTTTGCAGAAAGGAGTTCCTAATCTATTGATCAGGTAAAACAAAATGAAAAAGGAGTATAGAGCTGACTAGGTGCCAAGTGCTTGCTAGAAATGATTTTTAAAATGTTTCTACATGTAAAATTTACTGACAAATTTTGGTCAACCATTTAAAAATAAAAATTAGTTTAAAATTCTTGGAGAAAATGCCTTTTGCCCACGTGTTTAAAATTGAAAATCAACTTTACTACAGAGAGGAGTTCTGTGGAGTGTACAAAATTCCGCTTGTCCAGAGATCAAATGGCCATCCCAGATAGGGCATCATGTTCCACTCGCATTTCTTTTAGTCACCCTAAAGTTTCAGCCACAGGACCGAAATTTAGTGTTCTGTGCCACATGGCCACAGGATCATTGGTTTCACATCATGGCTTAAGAAAATACTGGCATTTTGTTTCTTATGAAATTAAGTTCTACCTTATGCATATAAGCAAAGAGGGAAAAAGAAAAGGGGGATGGAGCAAAAAGCTTTGTTTCAAAGACAACAGATTGAAGGCAAAAGAATATGGAGCTTAATAAGCTCAAAGAAAAATATTTGCTGGCTGATCGCTGATTTGTATGCACTCTAAACAATTCTATAAATAAAACTAATATATCACTTCTTAATCACGACCCCATCAAAACCAACTATTTCCTAATTATTATTTCAATGTCAAATATACACCCTTAGAGTTGACATTTCATTGTTAAGGGTTGCAGCTACCGCACGGGGACTGAACTAGATGTCCTCTCATCCTTTCTCTGAAGTAGAACAGTATGCCACTGCACAACGGTATCCAATTTGAAGACTAATGGTAAAGGAAATTTTTCAGGAAAAAATGAAAATCCATCAAGCTGAAAATCTAAAATTAGTTCTACTTTCTAATAAAAAAAATACATAAAAGTGCATCATTGAACAAGGAATTCTTATGCCAGTTTGTATTGCAAATTTTCCAAACAATGCATCAAACATAAACCCAATCCAGATGTCAAATTATGGATACAAATATAACTTGAGGTTGTTTTTTTTTGTTTGTTTTCGTTTTTTTGTTAAAGGCAGTAATTTTTGGAAATAGTTAATGCAACTGTTGCTAACACAATAATAATAGTACTCCTGGCTTCACATACTAACCTGGACTTCCGATCAAGTGCTGATTAGCCCAGTAAGGGAGGTCACAAAAAAAACCTAAATCCATTTTCAGTCATGTCTAGTCTTGTACCCTCCATTCTCCTTTTTTAGCATTTGAAGACAACAGGTTGAGTTGGCAGATATTGTTTATGGACCCCTGAGGTTGTTTTTACCGATTCAATCTCAGTTTTATTGAATTCTTGATAACAGGAATAGGATTTGCAGGGAGAGCAGGGATATCAGAAAGGTCTGTACTGGATGTTTTCTGAGAACGAAAGCAAAGAACACAACATTGTTCAAAGCACTGTAACTTAAAAATGAGATTTACGTTCCACTGCTTGACTCTCTAAGAAATGGATGGAACCTTACCACAGAAGTACTAAAAATTTAAAGAGAAACAAGAATAAAGTGCAAATAAATATGACTATTACTATAAAATTATTTGTTCTATACTTGTAATTTTCAGATAATAAAATATGAATATTTTAGCAATACACAGAAAACTCTTAAGTGATTTTAAAGTACAGCTTTTACAGCCACACTCCTCTAAGAATGACCTATCACATAATTATTAAAGTCACGTTAAACTGTATTTACTTGTAGTAACGCGAACAGCTGTGAAGCTAACTGGTGCTGGAGCACCCCCGTGTGGGAGAACACTTAAAGTTCACCTCACACACTGGAGAAGCAGTTACGGAGACATTATTTTCTGACCCTATACATTATTAAATTAAATCTATACAACTCAGCAATAATTTAGTTATTCTAAATTTTAGGAAAACTTCATGTTAAAAAAAACAACTAAATCACAAGCCTTCTTTAACATTCAAAACCAGAGAGATAAATTTTTAAATGTTTTATTATGGGAAATTCCAAGCATCCACACAAGTAGAGCGCGTTCTATGATGAATCCCATGTAGCCATTACCAAGCTTAGCCAGCGGCCCAACCAGAACCATCCACTGTCCCCCCACCTTCACTCCCAAGCTTACTCTGAAGCAAATCCCAGAGATGTTTTGTAAGTATCTCAAGTTATCTCAAAACAATAAGGATTCTTCATTACACACAGCCACAAGAGTATAATTATCTCCCGGAAAGAAATACACCCCTTATATCACCAAATATAGGTATTTTGTTTGTTGTAATCTACATCATCATTCTTTTTATTAACTGGGTCATTTTTCTCTCAATGTCTCTACAAATCTTTCCATTAGAAATTAAGTTCTACCTCCCCATAAAAATACAAAAAGGTAAATTACCCATGAGTACTCATCACCATAGGGATGAATTTAATAAGACATACTTTGAAAACAGTTCCCCGGAGTAATGTGGCAGGCCAAAAGACATGCAGTCACATCACAGGAGCTTAAGACTGACAGACTACTTTGTCCAGGTATCAATGCCAAGCACATTTCCTCGTGTTGTTTTAGTTACTTCCTCCATCCCAAATTTTTATTAGATAAAAATTATGTAAATAAAAGACATTCTAGAAAGTCAAAATGGTATTTCTCCCTTTAGAGGCTATGAGGGTTAATAGTTAGCAAAAACACATCTTAAAATTATCACAATAAAATAACTCTGAGCCACAAAACAGCAAATATCACTGCGTCAGTTCCGCAGCCTCCCTGTGAGCAGCAATAATCTCAGTGGGGCTGCAGACAGTCACCAGCTCCACGTCTACTTAAAGAAAGTATTTACTTTGCATCAGAGTATAATCTAGATTCCAAGTATACTCAATCTGAAAGGGTTCAAAAAGAAAACCATTGTTTCACAAACAAAACGAAGGTTCACAAATCAGTATTCAAAAAAATATGGATTCTAGGTGCCTACTGTATGTAAGAAGGGACTATCACAGAATTTCTAGGACAAATAAATAATTTGAAAGAATTATGGGTTACATTAAATTAATAATTGAAAATCAGGAGTAAAATGTGAGACAGAAAAACATTTTAAAAAGAAAAAATCATTTTAACCTCACAAAAAGATCCACAAAAAAATGTTTTTTAGTTCTGTCATGATTCAAAATTCACTCTTTGATCTGTGGAGAAAAACTTCATATGAATACTGCATATTGTGACTAGTGAGGATTTAAATAATTTGCAATATCAAATAACATATAAGGGAATGGGTTAGCATCTTGACAGTGCAAAACAACGGTTCTATTGAATCTGATGCCCTACCTTGAAACTATGATACCCACTGATATGCTAGTGAGTTAATTACTGTTACAGTGAGAATTTTAACAGTCTTCTGTATATGCTCATTTTAATTCATTATATCACACTAATCTTAACATTTATAAAACTCTCCTTGCTTTTTGCACTTAGTACCTGAGAGGCCAACAGAGAAGCCGCTGTGTGAATAGTTTCTGATTGAGTTGTACTTGTCTCTGTATCAAGTTGTTCCTGTGAGACAAAGAGGACGGGGGAGGAAAGAGACTTAAAAAAAGAATAAAAGAACATGACTGGGTTTGGTGGCTAATAAAGAAGACAACTTGGAAGACAGGAGGATCAAGAGAAAGATGGGACCACATCACAAGATCATGTAGTGAGCCTGGCCGCAGGCTGCCTCGCCTGTCACATCACATACATTTCTATGTGCCTACTTCAACTCCATGGGCATGGTCAGAATATCTCCTGACTTTCCAACAACCTCCAACTTGGACATTTGGAGCAGATAATAATTAAAGACACACACGGGCACATTATGAAATGTTGCCCAGACAATAATTGATACACTAGAAATCTAAGTCCTAGCTTAGGTGAAAAAAAAACAAAACCTGGTTAATATTATTAAATAAAACTACCTTTTCAAAAGGATAAAAACTGCTCCCCCATCTTCGATTAAAAGTAGAAAAAAGTCCCTAAAATATTCCTTTTTTTGTTTGTTTTTCCTCCCCCTCCTCAATAATCAATGCACTGATCTACTCTAAGTATTATCTGAAAATACAGGGAGAACCACGTCATGCCACTGCTCTCAACGTTTTTAAAGCTATGCACAAAACAAAAAACTACATATATCCAGAAACAGATGAAAATAAACATGTAAAAATCTGAATTTCTGTCAAACAACATATATAATGATAAAACAATGAAATGTCAATTTTCTCTTACGAGACAGAAGAGGGTAAACAGGACGCAGGTAACAGAAATGGAAGCACAGGCTTTCTGAAGCACAGACTGGAGTTATCTACTGAGTTTTAAAAGTAAGCATACTATTTGCCTCAGTAACTCCTCTTTCATTAATGTAGTCTAATAAATATAAATGGACGGCAAGTATTTACCGTCAGTCAATAATTATAGTAAGAAAGAACTTTTTTTTTTTAACAGAAATAACTACAACGATTGGAACTGGTTGACTACAATATGGTTATGGCCTTAAGATAGCTGTTAATATTTTGTAAATTATATAATCACAGGAACAATTTTTCCTGGTTTACAGAGTGAATAAAGATTTGAAAGCAAAAGGCATTAGTATGCGTGCCTAAACAAAATCTATAAAGATACCCAAAGAATACTTCCTAAAATGTCGATTATGGCAATATATTTGGGAGGAGGAGGATTTCCAAATTTTCTGTAAGAAGAAAAAGTTAAAAGCCTACAGTACATTCCAATTTCTGAAAAAATGATGTCCGGAGTCTAATGTGGTTTGGCTAAACCACTCTCTCTCATCTCATCTACTTCATCTCAAGCCCCATGCACTCCAAAAGGCTCTTGCCAGAACCTTCTGCCAAAAACTGGTTCTCAAAACATACCATACGTTCACACCAAGAGTGAGATGACCTTCTCATCTTGGACTGCCCCAAATCCTACATATCCTTCAAGGACTACGTCAAATACTACATGGTCTTCCTACAAAGCCTCTTAATATTTCTTCAGTCAGAAATAACATCCCACTGCTCCTGCCCTTCACACCACCCCAGCAGCCTCAATTACTCTGATCTTCTCTGATAATATAATTAGTTGCTTCTACCTCTTATCTTCTCTACTTAATTACAAGTTCCTTTAAAGGCACGGAACATGGCTCACTTGTCATTTTATGCCATTCAGTATCCACCCAGATTACCCTGCATTTAGTAGGACCTCAAACATTTGAGAAATTCAATTTCACCATTATAAATTAACATTCAAAAGGGACACTTCTCTAAAAAGAATACTAAAAACAACCTACAACCTAGAGAACGAAAAAGACAGTACAATATTCTAGAGACATTTCTATCACATCTTCCGTACTCTTGTGTATGTATTCCAAGGCTAAATTAGTATACCTTTGTTTCTGTTTTATCATGTCCACTCAAAGCAAGACAGTTAGCATCTTCGCTTGTTTCATCCTGTTTTTGAAAAAAAAAGCTTTATTCTCTAAAATGAAAAATTTAGATTATCTGCCAATCAATGCTTTAACTGATAAAAAATTTTTTTAAATTATAAAATAATTTAACTTGTAAGATCAACTATGGCCTTAAAGTAGATCACTCATTCACTTGAAAAAAAATTTTTAATGTAACATTTAATTTGGCTTCAATATCTTCCAAACAAAGAATATGATTAAAGCTGTTACTGTTGTTCAATACCACCTAAAGTACTTTCCTAAAGCCACTAAGTTCATAAAATATTTTTTGTAAGGAAGAGGAAAAAAAAGAGTTCTTTGATCTAACAATTTAGAAACTTGGAATCCTATCACCCCCATTCTGGGAAATTCACATACATATCAGCACTTTTTATAAAAGGTTCTGAGAAGTTCTATAAAGAATACCTCTTTAACTTTCCCCAACTTAATTAATCACAGAATCCTCCTTGCTTAGTAAAACTTAGTAACATCCTGAAGAACAGGAGGTTTGAGAAATGCTCTCTTCCCAGTCTTAATTTTATATCAAAAACAATTCATTTGATAAAGGAAGGAAAAGGGAGGCCAAAGATGGCTGCATTTTCCCATATTTGCTATTAACGTCCCTTTAAGAATAACTATTTTAACTCTAATTTCTCTGCTGTATTTACTAAGCATAATTATAATTTTAAATGCAGCTTTATAACAAGACACAGAAACTATGTTTCTATGAGTAGAAGAGATTTAACAGTTAACAAATTCTAGTAAGGACCTTATTTGTATCCTGCAAACATTACAAACTTCAAGAACAGTAATTCGTCATAACTAGGCAAATACTCAAACCTGACTGGATACGTAGCATTATGGAATTATTGCTAATACTGGTAAATATACTGGCATATACATATCTATATATGTACACACACATACATATGGTGATAATATACTGTAGTTGTGTTTTCAGAAGTCTTTATCTTTAGATACACACAGAATATTTATGGCTGAAATGCTATGCCTGGGATTTGCTTCATAACAAGGGAAAGGAAGTAGTTGTGTAGATGAAGGAGGCTGGCCGTGAGCTACTAATTGTGGAAGCTAAGTGATACAAACAGGACTGTTCATTAAAATTTTGTACATGTTTGAAATTTTCCATAAGAAAAAGTTTAAAAATACATAGGTAGTATCATTTAACCATACAACCCAGGGCAAACATTAGTCTATTTTTATTTTACATATCTATAAAGCCTTCGCCTATGATGCAAATCAAGGGGCAGTATGCCTCCTGACCACCCTGAACCTCCCTGTCTGTACACATGTTAGCACATGATTAATTAAGACCAGTGTTTGTTTCAGGTTAAAATTTCTAACACCAAGTACTCATTAGCAGAGAATAAGAGATCCAGCTGAGGAGAGCTCCAAAGTGATGATATTCATAATAATCTTCTCCTTTAGCACCATGAGATTTAGGCCTGGGTTCTAATCCTGACTTATTAGCTTTATAAATGGAAAAACCACCGAAATTCAAGCTCCTCCTTCTGGGAAATGAGGAGATCAGCCCGTGAGATACCTCAGACCCTCACGTCTCTTGTATATCATAAAACTGTTTTTGTCAGTCAACTCCATGAAGCTGCCATAAACAAAACCCAGACTCTCAGAAAACATAAAAAAACAAAACAAAAATTGCAAGGAAAAAAGGGAGGGAAGTCTGTTTTAAAGAATACTTAAGAGAAATCAATCAATAGCTACACAGGGATCTTATGTAGTTACAGAATGGAACAAACAAAGACTTAAAAAAAAAAATCAATGATGATGCAATCAGGGTCAGTTGAGCACTGACTAGGTATTTGATTTTTCTAAGCATGGTAAGTTTAGTTTGTTTATGCTTTCTTTTTTGCAATCCTTATCTTTTAGATACATGATTTTAAAAATACTGATGATATATGATGTCTGGATTTTTAATTTCTAAAATACAGATAGAGGGAGATGGAAAAGGCCCAAAGAATGAAGGGTGTAGGGACTTGCAGAGCCCACTATTCCCAAAGCTGCAGTGGGAATGACTCTCTACTTGTATATAGACTTAAGATTGTCCATAGTAAGTTAAAAAATCCTATAATCCTACTGCCTTTGTATCTAGACAGGAAACAGGAGTGTTTTCTACCAAGGTAAGTGCAAATGAAACTACCAACATTATGCCAGTACTCCATGAGTCAGAGCTCTCAGGAGCCATTAAGGGATTAAACCATTAACAGAAGTAAACAGAATGAATAGGCATCCTCAGTTATCCTTACGTGTACTTTACTAAGATCAAAAGAAATGTGAATTGTGAATTCTGCAATGCTCTGCCAAATTCCAAACAAGTATCAAGAGACACACAAAATGTGCAGTTCCACCAAAACCAGCACACTTTTAGGTTGCTGCACAATGTGGCATTGGAGGTTTGAATAAAAGATTCCCAAGCCTAACTTCTGGAGTCTCTGATTCAGTGTATCTGGAGGAGGCTATAAAATCTCTATTAGGAGGGAGGGAAAAATCACTCTGAAAAATTCTGATATACAAGCAAGGCTGAAAATCATTGCCTTAAGAAATAACTACGCAGATGGGTTTTCAGGATATGAGTTGTAAAGCATAAGATGATATAATCATTCTTAATTCAGGACCATTAGAATGACAAAATTCATCAAGTTATTCATATTCAGTTAATAGGGACCATATACAAAAAAATCTAAACCAATAGGCTTCAGAATAAGCTGGGGAATAGAACACTTACAAATTAGTGACAATAATATTTCACTATTACAGATCAAAACACTCTCATGAGAAAAATCCAGATATTTTTTCCCCATTCTAAAGAAACTTTGATGAAGTGAGTAAATTCCTAAGTTAAGAAAATTTCAACCAAAAATCACAATGAAATTAGTTTTTGGACTGTCATCTCTGGGACAACAGTGACTGTCCTACTAACTGGAAAAAAAAACAGGAGAGTGATTCCAGGAAGCAATGAAATTGTGTGACACGCCTACTTACTTCTGATTTATATTTCAAAACACACACCAAAATCAACGTACACTTTAAATGGTTTCCCTAAAACTATCTGAGACTTTGTCAAGGCAAATTGGCCACTATAAAAAGTGAAAGTATTGCGAGAAAATTTTCCTGAAGGGTTGGAGGAAGCAGTTATTCAAGGTCTCAAAATTAATCTGACTTTGCAACTTTGGCCAGTTATTCAGTAAGAATTCCCTGAAAACCTCTCATAGTCAGTAACCCTGTAACACCAAGTACAGTGTTAAGAAACTCCAAAACTCCACTTGGATCCTGAAACTCTGTCCAAAGGGGCTATCAAAGAATCAGTACACATAAAAGATACAGCTATGAGAGAAAGAGAAATTGAGATGAAATGCTAAACTGTGCTATAGACTAGACAAGCTAAGTTTAAACGAGGCCCAGCTTTATGGACGAGGTAGGCACTGAGACGGTAAAAGGGTGAAGAGAGACTATGGCCCTAAGGCACTACCTAAACATTTTCTAAACACTTTCTTCCTTGCTGCTTCTTAATTTTGGCTCAGAAAGATTTTCTTCTATTGGACTTTAAAATAGGCAGACTGGTATTCCCATGGCTTACTAATATATAGATACCTCTTCTGTTTTGGTTTTCTTAGGACTCTCTTCTTTATGAGGTGAGGACGTCCTCTTGACTCCTACTATAGGGTTAGGTATTTTTGTTGCTGCATTTCCTGAAGGTCTAGGTGGTGGGTTTACCAGACGTGTTGAAGAAACAACTCTGGAGACCGTAGGCTTTGGTGGTGGTGAAATGGCTGGTTGTGTGGCAGTTTGAGGAATGCTTTCACTCGATGTACCTAAGTAGGTAAGTACATGAACACCATAAAAATTACAGTAAATCCTGTCAACAGCAAGTTACAAGCAAAGCTTTCAGTCTCTGAGTTTTATTTTATCTCATTGATAATACACAGTAACATTAAAAAACTGAATTCGAACCACTTAATCAACAAATAAAGCTACCCTTCGAAATGAAGGCTAACACCAAATACTGTGTGAGGATTCTCAAGCCTGTCAACCCCATCTCCTTACCCCCTGAGCTTTCACTGGAATTTACTTGTGGCACAGAAACTTCAGTAGCCTGTATGTTGGTCACAGATGCTGCTGTTACAGCTGGAGCAGGACTGTTTCTGCTAAAAAAAAAAAAAAAAGAAGGTGAAAAACGCAAACAGGAAAGAAGTATAAAATTCCGTAACAAAATTTAATATGGAAATTATTACTTGAAGGAAATGATTCTTTGTTTTACTTCTGTGTATATATCAGTAACTGTCTTTATTTGATAAATACGACCAACACCCCAAAGCACTCACTCTAAAGCAGTGCTGTCCCAAAGAACCCTCTGGAACAATGTCTCACGGCTGTGCTATCCAGTACGGTAGTCACCATACAGATACAGCTACTCTGCACTTGATATATGGCTGGTGAGAAACTGAGTATTTAATTTTATTTAATATTAATAAATTTAAATCACCACATGGGGCTAGGGACTAGCCTATTAAACAGGACAATTTTAAAAACAATCTGTATCTGATTTGGGGGAAAAGACTTAATGGTTCTGAGGTTTAAGAAAATCCTGTCTAAGGCTATAAATAAGAAGATGGTCTAAGAAACAGAAATAAATTTCTGCATACAAAATCTAAGGGCTCGTGACACCCTGAAAGACCACCCAGTGGCCCAGATAAACAACAAAGGCTTTCAAAGCCATCCCTCCTCTTCTATGTTCTGGATCCTACTCCTTCCTGTCATTTCAGGAAACTGAAATCATCCATCCTTTATCTCTTCAAGTTTTTTGTCTCAAATAAATCCTATCGCAGTTAAATAATCTCATTTTAATTACCCCTTGAAGGAAAAACAAAGGCACAAAGACCTCTGGTTCTTCTCACTCCCTCGGCTACAGCTGGCACTGTGCAACTGTGGAACAATGACGCCCTGACAAGGCGGCAGCAAGAAAGGACTTCGACTTTTGGTGCCTACAAGACATTTGCATTTAACCAGAGCTGTAGCTTATTAAAGCTTTGGAGTTCATGGGGCGCCCGGATGGCTCAGTCGATTAAATGTCCATCACTTGGTTTCAGCTCAGGTCATGATCTTGGGGCCCTGGGATTGAGCCCTGTTTCGGGCTCTGTGCTCAGCACGGGGTCTGCTGGATTCTCACTCTTCCTTTCTCTCTGTCCCTCCCATTCATGCTTTCCCAAATAAATAAATCTTAAAAAAAAAAAAAAAAAAAAAAGTTTTGGCGTTCACTGGTACACAGAAGTAAAGGAAGTCAACAAGCGCAGATGATCCCACTCCCCCAGGGAGAATACTGAGCCAGGACAAGAGCACCCTTAAAGGCACACATCTAATGATCTAAACAGAGAGAGCGAGCTGGCTAGAGCACCACCACAGATGCAGAAAGAAAACCAGAAAGAGCTGGCAAAATGGTTAGTGCCTAATAAATACTCAAAATATGCTAAGCAAATATACAATTACAACTTAAAATCCAGAAGTCTTATTTACAGATGTTACTCAGTATTACATAGGAAACTACTGTTGTTTAAAAGCTTCTGAAGTTACTTACTTACTTATTACAAATCCCTTTGAAGGTAACCTAGTATTTCCATTAAAAATAAGAAAGACTCTACAAGGATACACTGGAAAAATTTACAGAAGATTAAACATAAATACGGCTTTTTGTGTTCTAGTTCTAGCCACCATAGCCATGTTATTTCGTTCGTTAACAAAAATGCTTAGCTGTGTTAAATGATTTTAAAGACACTTAATTCTTTAAAAAAAAAAAAGTTTCCTGTAATTAAAAGCAGCCCACAAAGACCTTCACCTTCCTTAGAAGACCCCTAGTATGTCCACACATCTGCTCCCCAGCTATCCAGATGTAAGCAGCCCCAGGACAGAAAGGCGATTTTTTCCCTTTTGTCCATTCTCCTTAGTACCATACAGTTCCCTGGAGGCAGGAGAAGCCTCAATACAGATCTTTCTTAAGACGGGGTTACGTCCAGTTAAACCCACCATAAACTGAAAATACCTTAAGTCGAAAATGCATTTAATACACATAACCACCAAACATGACAGCTTAGCATAGCCTACCTTAAACATGCTCTGGACACTCTCATTAGCCTACCATTGGGCAAAACCACCTAACACAAAGCCTGTTTTATAATAAAGTGTTAACTATCCCCTGTAATTTATTGAATATTGTACTAAGAGGGAAAAACAGAATGGGTGCAGGGGTGCAGAATGGTTGTGGGCGTAGTGGCTGCTGACCCTGGGAGCGCAGGGCTGACTGGGAGCTATGGCTCACTGCTGTGCCAGGTACCCCAAGAAACTGTCGTACGGTGGTGTACTGCTACCCTAGAAAAGGTCAAAATTCAGACTTCAAATTATGGTTTCCACTGACTGTGTACTGCTTTTACACCGCTGTGAAGTCAAAACATCTGAAGTCAAACCATGTTAGTCAGGGACCATCTATACGTGAAATGTGAGGGATTACAGCACTAACATTCATTCACATCTGAATAAGATACACCTGTCTCAAGAACAGAATCCAAGTATGACACAATAGGATAAAAAAAATTACTTTCCCCCCAAAATAAGTTTAATTGCTATCTTTAAAGAATCGGAAGGAATAAAAATCATATGCTAAATAGATGACTCTAACAAGAGGATTCATCAAATGCGTTTAGCGAACAGCAAGTCCACTTCACTCCCTCAATTTCCTTACCCCTGAGAGCTGCCAGAACTGTTCAATGGACTGGTCTTCATAGCACTCGTAGGTGAAGGCACAGACATGCTGTTGTCACTGTCCATAGACAAGTCGAGGCTGCTGTCATTCAGAGGTGTCAATCTGACACCTTCTGTTGAATGCTGCAATTAATAAAATATTTAGTCAAATATATATTTTAACCATATCTTTGAAACATGAACATCTTTTACTTTGATAAATGATTCCTACTACACAGCATAAATTAGTGCATGAAAGCTCAGAAGTGTCATGTTGACTTATAATACAAGGTGAAGATTTGGTAGATACACACCTTCTGACTTTTAAGAGGACTGACTACACTACAATTCTTCCATGGGAGAAAAAGGGAGAAAGGAATGCTACATTAAACGTACACATTCTCCACAAGATACACTGCACACTAAAAAGCACAATAATGTGAAAACACATGGATCTTAACTCAGACAACTCTAAATATATACAGACACATACACATATAAGGAAAAAAGTCAATGATAAACCCAATGCTAGCATGAGTATCTCTGGCTTTGGGGATTGTGACCAATTTCTAATTATTCTACAATGAACATAAAATTGTGTAATATCAAAAAAATTATCAAATAAGTAGAGCATAGTACCACTTCTAAACATCTATAAATAAATGAGGCTCTCTCAAAAGAAAGAATTTCTGGTGCTCTGACTGCCAACTTAGAATTTTAACACGGTACATCTAATAGTATAAATTATCCTGTGAAAATAGAAACAGCAGAAATAACTTCCTGAAAGTGAAACCTAATATCCACATGTAAATCCTAATGCTAGTCCTGCTTCTCAAAAATCAAAGCACTAAACATGTTACTTAATATAGGAAAACCAAAATAAAGCATGATTTCTAAAGAACTTAGTTTCCGTTTCTACAACCAATAGTATTGCAATATCAAATTGATTTCTTCAGCTTTTTTTTCCAGAATACTTTTTAGCCTTGGTGCTCCACTTACCTACAGAAACATTTTAATGGAAACGACTGCATTGCTGACAAAAACCCATTTCCCATACATGCGTGTGTGTGTGTGTGTCTGTGTGTGTCTGTGTGCGCTCTAGTTCCCCAAATGACAAGACATTCTTTGATCTAGCACTATGGACATTACTTTTGTACATAAACCAATATTAATCAAATGGGGATGATGAGACCTGGCAGAATGGAGAGGAAGAGAAAGTAATGCCACATGTTTATGAAGTCAGTTGTGAAAAGAATTTTCTAATGAGCTTCTTTCCTATGCAAAAATGCTACCAATTTCACTCTCCACCAGTGTACAGTGACTAAATTATAGTTATTCTACATAGTTAACCTCCCTGCCCAGATGATCAAACTGCTGTGAGACAACAGGCCACTGCTGAGGATGATCTGTGAACCTAAAGGTTTTAACTGGCTGGTTTGAACACAAAACAGTTGCTGTACTTTGCCTGTGTCTATACCAAGTTTGGCACGAGAGATTTCAGTACCAAGATAACTTAAATGTTCTATCCACACTTTCTAATAAAAGATAAATAATGACAGAACATACCACAAAGAGAAATAAACACACATGCTTTGCACTGAAACCTATGCACATCTCCTATTATACAACCATGGGCGTATTTTTTTTTTTTTTTTTAATTTGATAGACAGAGATTGCAACTAGTCAGAGAGGCAGGCAGGGAGAGAGAGGAGGAAGCAGGCTCCCTGCCGAGCAGAGAGCCGGACGCGGGGCTCGATCCCAGGACCCTGGGATCATGACCTGAGCGGAAGGCAGAGGCTTTAACCCACTGAGCCACCCAGGCGCCCCCATGGGCGAATTTATTAACCACTTGGTTTCTTCTCTTAGACAATACCTGTGGGTTGTTGTATCATTAAAAACATAGAAAAACATTCATACAGTGCTTTGCAAACAGCAGTTAATAAAAAAGGAAGTAATCAAGAGTCTAAGAAAAGATTCATGGATCTAGATTTCTAGATACTACTTCTAAAAACAAGAAAGTGCTTTTTTACTAGTGGCAACTTAGAAATAATCCAAATGATGTCAAATAAAGTACAGATATAATCATACTATAGCCACACAAAGAAATACTAAGCAGCCACACAGTATCTGTAATGTAATATAATCTGGACACATAATAAACACCCAAAAAGCAGGTCACAAAAGGGCATGTACCATCAAAAACCTTTTAAAAATCCCTATGACATGTGATTACATATGTGCACCAAGAGACTTTGTAGAAACACACACTGGAATGTGAAAAGTGGCTATTACTGGGTGATGAGAGTACGGTTAAGCTTTATTTGATAATTAACAAAGTTTAGATTAAGTAAGTTATTTCTGAATGCTAATAATCCTTTTTGTTTCTAGAAGATTATATTTAGATACATAATACCTTAAGAAATAGAATAAAAATAAAATTTATTTAAACTATACATTTGTTGTTTCAAATATCAACAATACCAAGTGAACAGGGGTTTTAAAAGATAATCAGAGAATAAAGGGTTCTGGAAAATCTAATTACCTCAGACATAAATAGATGCTTTAATAAAACAGAAATAGCTAAATAACGTTAAAGAACATAACAATCTATTTACATTGACTTCTGAAAACACACAAAATGTTTATATACTTTTACATGGAGTAACACATTAAAGTATGGTTGCTTAAACTCATTAACACCACCAAGGGACAATCAGAAGACAAATCTCTGGCTTGATATTCTAGTTTAAAAATAAAATTATTCAATGGCAAACTTTATGTGTATTTTATTACAAATAAATAAAATGGCTTGAGAAAAAACAGTACTTTTTGCCACTTTCTAGATTATTTAGTTAACTCACAAAAGCATTAGGATGAGAAGAAAACAAGTCACATAAAGGCTTTAATGTACTAAGTTACTTTAAAAAACAAAAGTGCCTTTTAAAACTGCATTTCAGACCAGACTACAAAAGCAAGCACCTCTACCCTCAAGTTATGGAGATAGCAACAGAAACAAATACGAGCATTTGCTATGTGCTAAGCACCAGTCGAAACCACTTTCTACAGGTATTAACTCATTTCCTCCTCACAAAATATCTAATGAGGACTATTATCTTAATTTTAGAGAAGAAGCAAATCAAGAACATAGTGTTCATTATACAGGTGGCCCAAGTCACAGCAGGGAAGCAGTGGCATTGAAACTGAACCAGCCTATCTACTCCAAAGTTCTCCTTGATTTAGATGCTTATATCATACTATATGCTATACTTTTCTTTCATATTCTCTTAAATAATATATTGTTTTACATTTTTTAAACTTGTAAAATTAAAATTATAAATTAAATACATATTCATCAGAACCTTTTAACTGAACATACTAATATATGTAGCTCTAACCCACTCATTTTCACTGCAATGTATATTCCATTACAGAAATTATTCTATTTCTTGAAATAGAATTTTTGAAATCACATTCTTGAAATCAAATAAAGTAAAAATGTAACTGTCATCTCTGCACTAAAATTCTAGTATGTCCTTTACAGTAAGTTTAAATAAGAAAAATATGTCCTTTATAGCTATTTAAAGAAAAAATTTAATAAGTAAGTCAGTAAATAAATAAATAAAAGAAAAATATGGCTGTAAGTTATTTGACAGGAAGCACTATTACCAGAATGACATACTACAAAACATTAACTCTGGTCACCTCTGTTTGTGATCTTTACATTCAATAACTTAATTTTTCAATAATACACATCTATACTCTTAATAAAACAAAGCCATTTTATAAAAAGTCACGTAATTTATCCACATGTTACCTAATTTACTTTTTAAAGGAAAGGAAATTAGCTACTGATGTGGGTATTAAATGGATAAAAACAGAAGACTCTGAGAGAGACTATAAGCCTATGTAAAACAAGGACAGGAAGCATCCTCACTAGTCTGTCTGAGGTCTCCAAGTACGTGCAAGAAACACTACTGGGAGCAAGGTTTCACATAATGGAACTGTTCCCTGGAACAGATTTTTAAAATGCTGTGATCTACTTCAAACATGACTTAAATGGAGTCTAAATGCTGAAGTAGGTATAGACTGAACACAGTAAAAACATTATGCTAGTAATGCTCTTGTAAGTACTTTCTAAATTTACCTTTTTCTTCTTCTGAAGAACATGACTAGGTAGCAGCTGATGGAGTTGCTTTCTTTTTACATGCATTGCCGCAATTTTCATGTCCACCTCAAACATCTTGCTGTTTATTGCTTGCCTATAAACTACACAATTAGGAAATTGTTACAAGAAACAGAAACATTTTAACAAAGACAGTTAAACCAGGATAAGCTATTCTAAGTAAGGATCACTTTGTATCAATCCTGTGCATAAAACCATCAGGACAAAAATTACCTCTCATCTGACATAATCCATTGCCTAATCAAACTCTTAAGTACCTTCTATACCACGAGGTCTATACAATGAATAAAAGCACAAAGTATACTAACTCTTCCAGTTAATTACTCTTAAAATAATAACTTTAAAGAGGAACTCTTTAAGAAAAAGCAGAATTTGGGGGGCATAAAGGACTTCTTCATACCTATTTGTGCTACCACTATTATTTAAAATTCTAGCCCAATTATGTAACAAATGCAGCCAAAGTCAAACTTACTGATTAAACCCAAAGATACCCTTTCAAGAATGTGCAGGATAAAACTAAGTATCTACCATCTTCTATTGTACAATAACTCAAATAAGAGAGGTCACAGGTGCAAAAAGAAAATGCTAAAAATAAATTCATCCAATAAGTTCCAGAAAATCCCCAAATGGAAAAATTCATTCACTCAGTCATATGACAAATTATTTACTGAGCACCTATACTATATCACACTGTTCTGGGCATGGGGGATACAGCAGAGAATAAGAGACCAAAAGAACTTCGAGTCTACATTCTAGTAGGGACAATACAATAAACAGGAAACAACGAAGTAAAAAATAACTCATATCAAATGATGATAGTGCTACGGAGAAAAACTGAGTAGGGAAGAAAACAAGAAGCTCAGCATAGAAACTGAGAGGACATCAGAGCGGAGACTGAAATCAAAGTGAAGTAAGCAAAGATAACTGATGGGACTGCATTCCAGGGAGATCCAAGGTCAAAGACAAAATGTCCTCAGGGGCACGCCTGGGTGGCTAAGTAGGTTAAAGCCTCTGCCTTTGGCTCTGGTCATGATCCCAGGGTCCTGGGATCGAGCCCCGCGTCCGGCTCTCTGCTCAGCAGGGAGCCTGCTTCCCTCTCTCTCTCTCTGCCTACTTGTGATCTCTGTCTGTCAAGTAAATAAATAAAATCTTAAAAAAAAAAAAATGTCCTCAGCTGAGAGCATGTCTGGGATGTTTGAAGAACAACAAAAAGGCCACTGGAGAGAAGAAAAAAATCAAAATCCATAATCCCTTGAGAGCAATTCTAGAAATCCCAAAAGCTCCCAAAACACAAGTTCTTGTCAAAATTGGCACCAAAACTCATCTGGTAACAACAAACCCTGATCTAACCTATTTGTGGCTATATGGTCTCTACCTTTGCTTAATGTGAATCCCGAACAGTTCCCTGAAGAAATGCTAACTGTCAATGACTACCAAATGTTGCTCCAAGCCCTACAAGGAATATTACTTACTAACTTTATTACCTTTCTGGCCCTAAGACATATGGATAAAGGATTTTAAACTTACAACAGGAAATGAGGTCAGAGACATAATGAGAAGGCCAGATTAGGCAAAAGCTTGCAAACCACAGTAAAGAAGGACTTGAACTTCTTTCCAAATGAGTATGGTAGCCAGTACAGGTTTCAAGCAGGCAAGACATGATCTGGCTTATTATCATTTTGTATGCTGGATGAGAATAACTATTATCCCATTAGCAGCTGGGCTAGGACAGGCCAGAGAAACTGTAGTTAATGAGAGTAATACAACAGAACAATGATAAATGGCTTGGACTAGTGGGAAAGCAGCAGATAGCAATTAGTAGCAGGAATCTCAACGGATACTAAAAGTAGAGACAAAAGGATTCTTCATCAAATTATGAGAAAAGCAGGAGTCAAAGAGGACGCTAAGATTTCTAGCTTGAACAACTACAGGGATATAGCTGCCAATACCTGAGATCAAAAAGATCTGAAGAGAAGTTGGAATTCCGAGACTGGAAATAAGAATTTGAGTACTGAACATATTGCATGTTTTATTAGAAAATCCCACAAAGAATGCAAGCTGGTGTAGCCACTCCTGAAAACAACATGGAGGTTCCTCAAAAGGAACTTTTTGGGGAGAGCCCGATGCAGGACTCGATCCCAGGACCATGACCCGAGCCAAAGGCAGAGGCTTTAACCTACCCGAGACCCAGCAATTGCACTACTGGGTATTCCTCAAAGATACAGATGTAGTGATCCGAAGGGGCATGTGCAGCCCAGTGTTTACAGCAGCAATGTCCACAAGAGCCAAAGTATGGAAAAGAGCCCAGATGTCCATCAACAGATGAGATGAATGGATAAAGATGATGTGGTGTATATATATCCAATGGAATACTACTTGGTCATCAAAAAAAAAAAATCTCGCCATCTCCAACAATGTGGATGAAACTAGAGGGTGTTATGATAAGCAAAGTAAGTCAATCATATGAACGTAAGACAGTTATCATATAATCTCGCAGATATGTGGAATTTAGGAAACAAAATAAAGGATCATGGGGGAAGAGAGGAAAAAATAAAACAAGACAAAATGACAGAGGGAGACAAATCCTAAGAAACTCTTAAGCATAAGAAACAAACAGGATTGCTGGAGGGGAGAAGGGTGGGGAGGATGGGCTAACTGGGTGATGGACACTAAGGAGGGATGTGATGTCATGAGTACTGGGTGTGATCTAAGACTGATGAATCACGAATCTCTACCTCTGAAACCAATAATACATTATAGGTTAACTGAATTTTTTAAAAAAATAAATTAAAAAAAAAAAAAAGAAAAAATCCCACAAAGGGGGAGCCTGGGTGGCTCGATCGTTTAAGCATCTGCCTTCCACTCAGGTCGTAACGTCAGGCTGCTGGGATGGAGCCCCACATGGGGCTCTCTGGTCAGCGGGGAGCCTGCTTCTCCTTCTCCCTTTGCCCCTACCCCCTGCTTGTGCAGGGTTGTACACACTCGCTCACACTCTAATAAAAGCTTAAAATAAAAAGAAAGAAAGAAAGAAAAAAGAAATTCCCACAAAGTATTCCATTAAAATGTTTCAAGATCCAGGACAACTAAACACTTCCCTCCCAAAATAAAAATTCCTTGAAAATCCTGATGGTTCATTAGCATAACCTTCGGTAAAAAATTGAGATGAAATGCACAAAACAAATTATCTAATTCAAGTATCTCTACACGATTTCTTAGTTTATAGTTCAAGTTGACATCAGAATTTTTACTCTGGAAAAACACACTTCTGCAGTGTTCAGTAATGGAGTTACCACCCTCCAAATCACATCCTAAAAAAATCTGTATGAGTGTCTTTATTGTCCGTTATTAAGGGTTCCTACTTGCTAGGGACATGAAATATCCTTCAGTGTTCTCAGTGTTCCTCACCAAGAATTGTGCCATATGCCACTTACATTCCTAAAAATGAAAAACCTACTTATCAATTATTTAAGAAAAATCAACTCAATTTTTCATAAAAGCAGAATATTTTTAATCTGAATTAAGGCAACTACCATGGGTCTCATTTAAAGTTCATCTTGTTTCATTTGAAAACCTGAAATGCTACTGGAGCACCAACAGCAAGGCTGCTGACGGCCAGCATCACCACAGACAGCACCCGCACCGCCAGGAGCAGCTCCCGCACCGCCAGGAGCAGCTCCCGGACGGCACACCGCTAGTGATCCCACACACAGTGCAACCGCCTTCCAGTCGCCGCAGCCGCATGTTCATCTCTGTCTCTATACATATTTACCATTCCCTTGAAAAGCTGTACATCTGTGTATAGCCTTTGCTTCTGTGGACTACACCCATTTGTTCTTTAGAAAAACTATTCTATCTCAGTTCTCTCTCTCAGGGTACAGGTCAATCTGAAATGTAGCTCTAATCACCTGATACTCTACCTGTGAATCAACACTTGAGTCTATATATTTGACACAAAGAATAAAATTTCCTCCATCACCAGAAGTCTAGCTTTGTCAATGGCTAAGCTTCAAGATTACTGAGGCAGTCACAGACTGACTCAGTCTTCTACAAAATCAAATACTCTTCTAACTTAATAACTGTGAACAAATTAAAATGATCCTACTTAACTTTAAAGCTACAATACCAAAAAAACCCCTTTGTACATTAGACATCACTGAAACTAATAACTAACATTACGATTATTCTGATAATCACTGTTTAATTTTCCCAAGTAAATTAACAGTTATTGCAAATATTACTATGGTGCACATGAAGACAAATTAAAATATGCAAGTTACGTGTTTGGATCATCCAAGGAGAGATATACCTGTATCTGTGAAAGACTGAATATCATAGGTGAGATCAACACTGAGATTTTCTGAGTTTTCTGTTTTTTTAAACACTAACCCAATCACCCACATCGTGCGAAATTCTTCCCTGCAAAGTAAGAAAAGTGTTACTATTTTATCAAGATTTCATGACAATGTTATCAATGGGGTTGACAACCTGAGGTATGCGGAAGAACTTGGAATACAAATGTGTCAGCAAACTAAGTAAAGTTCTAAACCAAAACTCCATCAAAACTCCCCCCACCCAATGCCTGTCCTTCATATTCCTATGACTACATACACAGGGTACTGACAGCCAATGTTAATGATGATCCCAAATACAAAAGGCACAACAAAATTATCTTCAAACTGAAAAAGGAAAAGGAATAATGCATTTTAGAAAAATCTCAAAGAAGGAATATTCTAGACAAAAATTTTAACTAGAACATATAATCCTTAAAATTTTAAAACTCAGCTGAAAAGGTGGCATGAGGGGCACCTGGGTGGTGCAGTTGGTTTGAGCATCTGACTATTGGTTCGGGCTCAGGTTGTTATCTCATGGGTCACGGGACTGAGCCCCACGCTGGGCTCTGCACTCAGCACAGTCTGCTTGGGTTTCTCTCTCCCTCTCCCTGTGCTCCTTTTCCCCCCGACCCCTGCTCGCTCTCTCTCTCTCTCTCCAAAACAAATAAACCTTTTTTTAGAAAAGAGAAAGAAGAAAGATGACATGAAAGTAATTTGACTACAGCACAATAGTAGGAACGATGGGTGATTCAGGTACTTTTGAACACTCAATGATCTATGTGCTGAATGGATCAGTCTTTTAATAAGTAAGACTGCAGCAACAAAAAGTGATAAAAAGCTCACATAACAACTCTTTTACAGGACTGCAAAAGAAAATAATCTCTATCAACAAATCAGAGTAATTGCCATACCACTGTCACAAAATCTCAAAGGATCGGTTTTCCTACATTTTTCAATCTTTCTTTAATGCTACTTTATCTTTTTTAACTCCCTTCACCTTCCAAATGCAATGAAGTATAGGCAAAGTAGAATCTCAAGTAAGTAATACAGGAACTGAACCAGAAATTGAAAGACCCTTAAAAGAATAATGGGAGCCTTTTATTAACAGATCTTCCCAGTGTTCCAGAATCTAACACAAATCAGATTTTTGCAAGGTAAATTGAAAGCATGTTCTCTCTTTGAAAAAATTAAGATGAAAAGCAAGACATATTTGGGATAGCAGCTATTCTGACGACCACTATATAGCACGGGTGAGAAGTTTCAAGAAATGCTAAAAGGCAGATATGCATCATTTGAACTCTAATTGGTTAATAGGTATATCATTAGACTATTATCAGAGAAAAGTATTTTAATATTAATTTTTCTCAAGAAATAATTTTTCTCCTGTTTCCAATCTGGAAAACCTAATCTACTAATCTCAAATTGGTTTTGTGCCATATATGATCAACAGAATGGTGGACTCTAGTTATTAAAAACTGCCTAAGCTTCTATGAGCACAAGTTAAAAAGGAGGGAAGGAAACTAGATGAAATCAGAAGACTGCTTACTTGTCAGGATTTTCTTTGGGTGCTGGAAATGACTGGGGATTCACATGCGCCAGCGTAATAAATTCATTCTTCTCCAAACTGCCAACCAGGATTCGGATTTTTGATTCCACCAAGCCCACCCTGAACAAATGTCACTTAGTATTAATGAAAGTTCTGGTTAATTTAAAAAATAAAATAAAATGCGCAAAGTCAAATACGTTTATACCAAGCAGTAAAATGAAGATGATACTTAAATACATGTGAGGGCAGTTCAACCATCTGAACTCGCATAGATAAAACCAGTCTTAGGCTCTAAACAAAAATGCTGAAGCAAAACTGAGGAAGGATAATCAAGCCACATTTCAAACTAAGAAGGTTACAAAAGACATTCCTGCAAATATTTAAAAGAAAAAAATCAGTAAGCTAAAACAAAGAACTTTAAATATAGTTAATAATAGGTACGGACATCCATAAGGGAAACAAAAAACAAAGTTGTGTACGAATCCCCAAATGCCTACACTTCCGCTATAAACAGGAAAGTTCCATTTATGGATAAAACCAGACCGAATGGGAGGACAAGCTTTCTCCCATCTGCTGTGTTCTGAAGCTATCTGATTTTTGCTTATTTTCTCTGTAAAGTCTAATCTTATACTCACCATTCAAGGCGTTGTTTTTCTGTTGGTGCACTTGCTAGAAGTACAATATAATGCCTTTGGAGATAAAGACAACATGCTATTTATTTTATTTAACTGCTTTGTGCTGGATATTAACACCATAATGTAATAGTTTTGTGACAGTTCTAGATCAGTATCAGTTTAGCAAGGGGGACTGCAATCTTAAGATGTACATAAAATCCTAAAAGCTCAATTCCTGGTTTCTAACTAGTGGTGGGTTTAGCTGTTCTGAAAAAGAGTGATTTTATAAATTATCCCAAAGCAGCTTAGTTGAAGAACAATAAATAAACATTAACTGATAGTTTGGTTCAAAGACTCCAGTGGAGTACTTTATATCTATAAGCTGCTCACTAAAATATAATCTACTAAAACAAAGTTTTTTTTTAACAGAAATAATGCACCAAGTCTTTAGCCACAAAAACAAGATCACTAATTATACATACTACATCAGTAAGCTCAAAAACAGTTCAAACACACCATGCTTTTTAACTCAAATTAATAGGTAGCAAAAATTAAACTGAACACTGAAGACAGGCCTCATGATTTTTTTCAATTAACACCATAAATTTCTATTAAAAAGCAGACATGACTAACATAAGAGTAAAGAAGAAATCGGATTTTTATGCGGAATCCAATTCCATTAAATTAGAGAAAAGGCAAGTTTTCATTTTATAAAATGCCATCATAACCAAATACTAAAAATTTAAGTCTTTTTTAAAATAAACTATTTAGAACTAAAGTATAATTCATGTAATTTTATGATATTAAAAAAGTCCAGTCCAATATACTCTTCCACAGAACCCATTTTAGAGGTGCTTGAAGCCAAACTTCTTACCAGAAACTACCTCACAAAAAAAGCAGACTGACATTATCTAGTATGGGCACTAGTCTGAAATACCAGAGTACGATGGAAATTTTTAAATTAGTTAATTCTTTCTTTTTTAAAAAAGGCTAACACCCTTATCTTTCACATATTATAAATAAGGTTTCGGACCAAAACCAAATGTCCGACCTAGGCCAGAAAAAAACTAATAACCCCAGTTCAAATTAGCCATTAAAAAAAAGAGAGAGAAAGAGAGAGAAGATATTTAGGTTAGGGACAGTGAAAATGTGGCAAGTTAAAGCATTTTTTAACCATTCTTCCTTAAAATATCCATTTAATTACTTATTATTTACTCTCATTAAGTACTTGAAAAACAGTTATGATTCCTCCTAACTACGTAAACCAAGGGAGACTTGTTTATGTAGGTCATCTGTAATACAGGGTAATGCCTCTTACTGGCAGGGAAAAAGTGAAGCTCAAATGATCTAACTTCAAGTATTTATGAACTTAAGGTAACAGAGGTAGTATGTATAAATACGAAAACATGTAGACATATATGTGAATGTGCAGCTCAAATCCGTATAGACCAATACCTCCCTTACCACCAGCTTTTATTTGTTCAGCATTATTTGGATCAAACCAAATATACAGAACAAACACAGATGGCTCAAATAGAGAAGTTAATAAAAGTCACATAAAAGCACTAAAAGCTCATGCATTTCACGAACACAGAAACCCACTCTCAGAGCCCTTAAATTCTCTTAAATGCACTAAAATCCTCACAAGCTCAGTCAGCAACCTGAGCAGATTGGGCAGGTGGGGGTGGGGAGGAAGATGGAGAAGAGCTCTCTGACAGAAGCGTGACAACTTACGAGAGACAACAAACTATGAACAGGCATGTGCACAAAAAGCAAAGTTGTCTGCATTCACCTAGGACAGGGACAAAAGTCTCTCAGTCTCTAAACTACTCTTTTATCACACTATTTAAATGGATGTTGTTAATCACCACCTGAGTCTTCAACAAATGATGCACAATGTTCTCTATTTACAAAGGCAAAACATACAATCCATTTGAACATAATTTTGTTGGAATTCAAAGTTTAAAGTTTTGAAGTTTAAAAAGTTCACCTTTGGTACTTATTGTAATGAGGGAGGCCTGGGGGGTGTGGTTATGTCCTTTACTCAGCCACATCTAAGCAATTTTAAGCAAAAAAGAATATATAAACTACAATTAAGTTTAATAGAAACAACCTGCCATTAGGAATCCATTTATAAAACAAATACTCATGCAGCTAAGAAACTGAAACCAAAACACCAACCAAATTTGTTAAGTTTTTAAAACCAGAACTGGAATTCAATTCCTAAGGTCCCTATCAGAAAACAGAGAGACCAAGAAGTATTTCTAAATTTAGACTACATATGTTTTATTGCTGTCCCCAAAAATGTGATCTCCAATTTCCAACTGCCACCATCATTTATTTGCTCAAGATACTCAATTGCCTTCAGGAGACACTCTCAAGTCTTAATGCAACTCATTAACTTTCCCCCAAATTTAAAGATCTCCAGTTATCCAATAAAAAATTTTACTATAAAAATATATCTCCAATGAATTAAAACCTATTTAAAAATTCTTAAGAACAATTCAGCAGCTTTTATTACCTAGTAACATAATAAATACCTTATTTACCCAAAAAACAGTACATAAGCAGGTTTCCTGGCCATTTCATCACATTACTATTTTACCTGGGTAGTTTATAGCTCAAATATGTGCACTGAAAAATCTAATTATTTTAGAGAAAAATCCTTGTAAGTAACTCAGGACCCAAGAGTTAAAGTTCATTATTTTAAGTTTTTAAAACATTTTAAGGCTAAATTCATCTATTCACACATATTCCTTGAAATAATGAATAATTTTATACCTTAGAAAACATGCTGGCCTCTTGCTTTTACCTTTCCTTCCTCTTTTTCCTAGTGAAATGGAATACCTTAAGTATTCACATTTCCTATGTCAATGATGATTTTATTGCTACGTGTCAACTGGAATTATCTTAAAGGAAAAACGTGAAAAATGTCTTCTTATAGTTATTTAAAATTGCACAAAGCAATGTTACCCCTTTCTCTCAAGGAACACTGAGATCTTTTGGAAGATGACTTGTCTGCTTTTTTAAGAAAATGAAATTTTCCCATGCTTCACTTCCTTCCAAGAATGACAGGTAGGTGTATTACAATTTAAAATCTAAGATTCAACAAATGGCACTACTTTCAGGATATACTTCAAACAAGGCTTAACCAACTTAGACTCAAGAGAAAACGAAGGACTTCAATTCAGTTGTACAGCCAATCTGGGGGGTATTACATTTGATATGTTAAAGGAAAAATTCAAATCTATGACTACCTCTACATTCTAATGATAGTAAGCACTAGGTATTTATAGAGAGGAACATTTTTGGAGAAGTTAAAAATATAAACAGGATTTGATATAGATAAAACTAGCCCCTTACTGTCACGTTTTCAAATCTGTTTTCTCAGGACTCACAGCTATAACTTAAATTTTATGATATAATTTCCTCTATTTGTTGCTACCTCCTCAAACCTAACCATGCTTGTGAAGTTGTTTTTGATCACCTAAAATGATTTGTTTCAAGAGAACTCACTAAAGGCAATAATCTATGATCCTTCATTCAGTCCACTGAAGACTTTATAGGTACTATCTGGCGTAAAGGACAACTTAAAACTTCTAAAGACTTAAGATTAAACAAGGTTCAAAAAAAAAAAAAAAACCTTCGGAAGTTCTGGTAATGCCAATGTATTCAAACAGATGACACTATCAAGGTTTCAATTTCAACAGTTAATCTTTCTTCAAGTGAAGGAAGCCACTTGAGTACTTTCAAAAACTTCTTTCTACCCACCTTAGTCCTATGAGGAAGTGAGACAGGAAAAAGAATGAATCTAGCTTAGTCTTTAATTCTCAGGTATTAAGAGATGCTGGTATCTTTCTAAAAAACCAGTTTCTTCCTTATTCTCCATACAAGCAATTACGTACTTTGATGTTGTAGTCTTAAATATCAGAATGTGTGTTTATTAGTTTAAATGTTCAAACGTACTTCCTCAACATCAGTTAAAATAAAAAACAACAAAAAAAGTTATCCGCCAAATGGAAAAGCACAATTTATGGGGAAGAAGTAATAAACAAGAGCATTCAATGTTATGCTATTTAAATATTTACTGACAACCGTGCTCCCAGAACACAACAATTAAGCTGGCTCCATATTGCTTTTTCATGCAAAAGATACAGAAACAAAACACAGAGACATCATGAAGGTCATCATTCTTGTTTTTAATTGGGGAAATAGCATAAAGCAATCTTGCTTAGATTATTACAAAACACAATCCAACACAAGATCAAATGGTCAGGAAAGTTTCAAGCATTAAAGAAAAAAATTTTAAGTGGGACTTTGGCAAGTTTTCAGCTCAGGGCAAATAAAAGTGCAAGTCCATTTTTTTTTTAAAAAGAAAGATTTATTGTAACTTACAATTTTCATCAAAACCAACACAATCAGGCTTTTATCCTGTACTAAGGTATTAAATCATTATATTAAAACCATTCGTAAAAAATATTACACCCACTTAGATTCCAAGAAAACTATTTGTAGAAATATCTGAGGGGCTTTATTAACATTAGGGGAAAATGGTAGGCCAATCATGTGCTGTAACTAATGGAAACACTTCACTGACTCTATTCTGGCATTTTATTAGCTCTGCCTATGGTTATATAGAATCTCAATGGTAAGTTTCCAGAACTTGCAAAATACTTCGTTTCCTAAGAGAGAACAGTAACTACAGATTTTAACTGCTCACTCCTCTGCCAAGGCATATGGATTGAGAATTCTGGTGATGACTTAAAGACGCCTACAGAACGAACGTTGCTACAAATGTAGGAGTTCGGTTACACCAGGCAGCAAACTATAGGGGCTACACTTCACCTCAACAAAGGAAAAATAAAGGGTTTACTCAAAACAGTACACCCTCTGTGACAGGAAGGAAAATTCTATGGAAGATGTTTAAAGGAAAATTAAAAACTACGTTAGTCTAGCGAGAAGAGATGTCACATATGCGACCATTAAACCATTACTTAAGAGAGCAACATGTCTGACATGCCTTAAAATACATACTTGTACTTTTGAAAGAAGTTTGGAGCTTCAAAAAGTTTGGACCACTCTGCCTTACTCAGCAAAATTTCATCTGTGATAGCAAGACCTAAATTAAAAACATATTAAAATGTTGGCATGCTTCGGTCTAACAATCTAGAATTTTAAAGATCTTAAACATACCACATGCATTCACTATAATCCTAAAACCGTAACTTTAACAAATAGCAATTTCAGTCTATGATCTTAGAGCGTAGAGATTTTCACATACACACTTTTCAAGAAGGTGGAGGAGTTTTTGAGAGCCAGATTTCTGGTAAATTACCATTACTCTAAATGCCATGCTCATAGGATGGCTCTCTCCAAAAGTGAAGCACTGTAGTTAACCAAGAAAGAAAAATTTCCCATAAGCTCTGATTCTGGCCTTTCTAAAAACAAGCTTCCTGATGTTTCTAAGCAACATTCTCCCACGAAGAGAAAAGAATTTTACACTCCTAAGTTTGAAGTTGGTGGTGGTACAGCTACTTCTCTTTCCATGACTATTATCAACCAAATCAAATAATCCTGTTCCAGCTACTTCCCTCAAAGACCATTTTTGGCAATGAAATTGGAACAGTACTGCTGGGATTCCAAAAGTTTACAGGTTCTTCCAAATAACAGGCATCTTGGCCCCAATCCTGCTCAGAGTATAGAGCTTGCTGAAAGCATCTCTTGTGTCAAAAGTGGAGACAAGCTGGTATCATTTCAAAACTTGACAAGGCAACCGCATAGCATTAAAAGTAGCCCATGAAGGGCCACCTAAGGGGAGAGCTTTAAATTGGTTAACTTTCTAGTCTATAATCAAAAATAATTTTGCCTCAAAGGATAAAAACTGAGTTTTTCAAGTCAATTCTCAAATACATACTGTAATCAATAAAGACCAAAACCCACTTCAGTGACTGCTTTCTTCACTTTAAACTGCATAGCCAACTACTGGGTCTACAATGGTATGTAGATCCTTGGTGTATAAAGGAGAGCATAAGGATAAACACTTACCTTGTTTAAACTCCTCAACCATGACCATCCGTGTTGAAACGGACACATTGTACGTGGAGTTCTGTTGTGGGTATGCTGGTGTAATTATAGGCATAAGATGGTACCTATCACTGGGGTTTACCTACATACAACAACAGCCAATCAGTTTCTTCAAGTACATATGCAACAGACACTTGGACTTTTTACCCCTTGTTAAACTGAACCAATGATTACATTTTATGTCATTCATAGCTGGAGTTGAGAAAGAAAAACCATGTAAGGCGACATTGTTTTTATAGGAATTCTTCACAGAATCCGAGATTTGGTCTCAACTAAAGGTTTGCTTCGATCATTTGGGCATGACTATTTTGGCAACCTTACTAGAAATAGTGTGCCTGCCAAGCAAAAAAGGTTCTAGTTGAACATCTACCGATGTTTAGTTTTTCTTTTTTCAACAACAGAAATGGGGATGCACACACAATTACACTTTTCAAAAATGTCATACTAAATAGTGTTCTGTGCAAAACAAATTTTAAACAAAATGGAAACATAGTTTTTAATAAATCATTAACTTATAGGAAGTATAAGCTTCTTAAAACATGCTGAGGCTATATTATCTGTGTTATCATTTTAAGAAAAAATGAAATTACTCAGTAACTTATCTTTACCTGTATACTAATGATAACTGACATTTTTCCACAAAGGAAACTATCAATTCACATCCTTCCAAAATTAAGTGACTGAGGTTTGGAAACCTTGAAAACAGATAGCTTGATGTAATTAACAGACTTAAAACGGTCATAATTTTCAATACTGTAATAAAATAGGAAATTATTGAAGAAAAATAGAATTTTATAGACCTAAAAGCCTTACTGAAACCTCTATTTCTTTTATCAATTAATAAAGTGCATGTTGTTAACATCTAAACTGAGTAAGTGGTTCCCCAAAAGCAGAAAAGAAGCTCTTCGTTTATCCCAACCAGGTTTTTGTAATCTGAAATATCCAAACCAATTTTTACAATTACATCATAGTAATTAGAGTGATACTGCTCAGAAGTTATCTGCCACATGTAAATGTTAAACAGTTTTCCTACCACAACCCAATTTTAACAGAATATTTAGATCAAATAAAAAAATACAGGGATTTTGAGTATCCTTTTATTTTTTTTAAGCACAAATGCCCACACAAACTTTGACTTACAAGGTAGTTCTATATAGAATAAATTAAAATGTAAGTGAACTTGATATTATAAACTATGTACAATTAAAAGGAGTTTACAGGGTACATAATTATGCTTCTCACATCAGAGGACAATTATAGTTGAGGTTATCTAAAAGAAAGTGTAATACGGACATGTCCACTCATACAGAAAAGGATGGGAGGTCTCCCTGAAGATTATGCAGATGACTTTTACTCGTTATTGCACAGTGCGAATTTGTAGGGGAAAAAATAATACACTAACCCTTGGGTCCCATACAGGCAAATTAAGATTGCATTCTTCAGGCTGTTTCAATAGCACTGGATTTGGCCATTCCCTGTTTAAAAAGATTGTAGCACTTGATAAGACTATTGGATATTACCATCTAAACGTATTTTGTTAAACATATAGCATTTGTGAATGTGACCCTTCTTCATTCATTCTGCCCTCTTGATATTTATCATCTTTTACTCCTAATCTGTTGATGTTAAGACTACTTCAAATGCTTTTCCTCTAACTATGAAATCAACTTAAACAATCTGGTAGCTTTCTTAGGCTGTTAAGTCATACATCTTCTCTGACTCTCAAAGAACTGAAAAAGCACTATTTAAATTAGAAAATACTATCCCAAGACATCCGATGTGTTTACCTCAACCTTCAACAGGATAAACCCCTCCTGAAAGACAAAAGTCCTATCCTCATACTGGCTACATCCAAAGACAAGTGAGGGTGAAAAAGTTAACTCATTTCGGCAAAGGAATATGAATAATTACAGAGACGGATTGGGGAAATTTTATCTCACGACCTAAAGGTTATAACATGAATATGTGTGATGAAACTTTGTGACATCAGTAACATTGTTTTCAAGACGCATTCTACGAGTTAGCTACCTCAGTTCTTTAGCGAAGAGATTAAAAATTCGAAAATATTTGCCATCCTTCGTAGCAAGTTTAGCTTCTTAGACATATTATTTACTATGTATGTGTAGCATTACAGAAATTATGACATTCTTTAGTCAATCTCATCAAAACTGCTATGATTAAGCACTATCAGATCTGTATGTAACAGAATGTGTACTGAAAAGTGGGGCACAGTTCTATGTTATAAATCTCTAATAACTTAAATTTGTATAAAAAAACTAAAAAAGAACTATTTTTGCAGAGGGAGAAGGTACAAGGTTTGGCAGGTACTGAGTAGGAACACAGATCTCAAAGATCAATTTGATTAAAAACCAAGAAACCTAATCTTTTAGGCCAAAGCAACTAATATGAATTGGCAATCATTTTTTTAGCTTACTTTTCTTAAAAGAAATAATGATTGACAAATGTGAACATGCTGAAATGAAGAAGCTTTAAAAAACAAGCTCTCCTGGGTTAATAGCTAATCTCAAAGGGATGACAAAATTGCTATTTTTTTATACATTTGTAGTTATTCTTAAAAGCTTTGTATATACATTTTTAATATTTTACCAGAGATAAATGGGCAGCTGAAAGCAAAAAAAAATTTCCAAGAAACGACCTATATATTCAGAAGAGTCCAAAGAGTAAAAGAAGTGGTATATGTAATTTCATCCATACTTCCTAAAACTGATATAAATTCATTGGCTTTTAGCAGGCATGACGGCTAAATTTCTGGTTTAGAGGATACGGAAGCACAAAAAAAGCACCTGCCTTACTATCCTGGGAAAGCTAGGGAAAAGGATAGGAATTTAGGTTTGCCATTTTATATACAACATGATCTCCCCAAGGCTACCTAATTTTAGTATATGTGCTGCCGAAGCAAGCACCCCCCAAGGTTACCTAAATGGCTACATCATGAACTAAAATTTGTATCTGAAACCAGCTGCAGAAATGTCATAGAAATAAGACTAAACTTCAGTGTCTACAATCAATTTTATTTTAATATAATCTAAACACATACCATTTAGAAAATACCAAGAAAAATTTATGTACAAGAGTTGATGCTATTGCATTTGGATAAAGCTGGCAAGTTCTTGCTACTAGCATAGCCCAGGAAACACCACCGAGGAAACCTAATATATTGGAATAGATGTTGTGGCCTGTTGATAAGGGAAAAGCAAAAAGAAAAGTTAGTGTTGAACAACAGTTGAAACATTTTTAATAAGCTAGCCAACAAATTCTGAACTCACGTTTGGCCCACAGTTTGATAGCTCTCAGAGTTAACCTGAAGTTGTCAATGTTTGGTACTAGATGTAAAATTTCATCGGTTACCCTGCAACCTGATTAACAGGGAGTGAAAAAACAGAACATTAAATCATCAAAAGTTTAATGATAATGTTTCTTTTCAATTTTCTAAGACTGATGTCAAACTTAAATAAAAACTATTTCATTGAATCAGTAACGTTAATCGAATAAAAAGGCAAATAAAACATCTAAAACTTTAATCTCCTATCACAAATATTACTGTAAACCAAACAATCTGCCTAATCTCAAACTTTGACTGTATAATTAAAACTTCTTCCCATCCAGATATACTGACACTTAATCGACTTAAGTTTGCAAGAATTGTTCTTTGAGAACAGGGTAATAGCAATGTAAATACAATAGTGTTCAAAAGTAACCCCTTTAAACACAACAGCTGAAAAGCTAATCAAGAATGTACGATCGCAATTAATTAGGGTTATGCAGTGAAACCTAAACCACTAGTAATAGAGTACAAATGTCAGTCTTTAAATGCCCCAGGAAGAAAAGAAGTAACAGTACAAGATACTAGTAAAATAAATTACCATATACCCCTCTGCAGTCTTAACTATTAAGTAAAGCATATTTTAACTGACTCACTATGGGTAAACAGCAGGGCTACAAAAAGTTCCATTTTAAATCCGAGGCAAAACCTATTTTGTATTTGACAAAAACTGCTACTATGCAAATAGAAGTAGGTTTTAACATACCATTAAGACTTCTTATGCATCTTATATCTAAATTCTTAAGCAGACTGTCATCTCGTAAGTCCAAGTCTTCTGGAATAGTCTGCAGTGCTAATCTTGCAAACAAAATATCAATCTAAAACAAAAACAAAACTTAATATTCCGTACCCATCGGACTATTTTTAAGGCATTTCTTTAACAAAGAAAACACTTTAAATCCAGGATCTTCTCATCAACTATAAATATGACAGTGCCTCCAAAAGTCCAAAGTCCACTGATTTTTATTGAAGGTATTTTAATCAGATGTTAAAACACTGTATTATGAAAGAGAACTTGAATAAATACTTCTTATTTTAATCATGCTTACTAAGTTTAATTTACTAATAAGCTTACTAATGCATCTACTGGATATACGACATTTGTTAATGCATCTACTACCAGACTGTTTAAAATGAACTGTTTAGTTCTCTATATACATAAATTGTGAACTGATTATATATTAAAAGGTGCCCAACTATAAGGCCAACATCCTTTTATTTAGCCCAAATATACCTGCCCATAAAAAGGGGGTTCCTTGTATTTAAAAACTCACATATCCACCATTACAGTAGGTTTCCCCAACTTACTTTTGATTAAATAGAAACAAAACAAAAATAAACACTAGCTAATTTTGAAGGCTTATAGATGCAACCGACAAAACTCCTCCCCAACTCCTCACTGGGCATGGAGCCCAATGCAGGGCCCAGAACTCTTGACCCTGAGGTCAAGACCAGAACTGAGAAGAATCAGACACTTAACCAACGGAGCCAGACAGGCACCCCTCCCTTTTTTCCAAGGAAAGGTGAGAGTATGAACAAAGTATGGATTTGGTCATTATTCCTGAGGGTATGATTTCATGGTTCCAAAACTTTGGATGCTGCCAGAAATAAGCCTTTTAGAAAATCACTTTAGAAGGCAATATTTTAAAAGAGCTTACTAAGAAAAATCATTTAAAACATGCACCTACAAAACAGAAAAACAGCTATACGCTTTTATAAATAATTAACTTGTGGTATAGCAAAAATGTTCAAGTGAAACAGATTCCAAAGTTCAGTTGCTCCCCGAATTTAGACAGAAATAAAGATTATGTGCTACAAAAACACGTAACTCAAAAAGCAAGGCAACAGATATTGACATTTTAAGTCAGGATAAAATGATTTTTTAAATATTCTAATGTAAAGACATTCCCTAAAATAGTGTCATTTTTATATACAATGTATGGACAGAAAACTAACACATTAAATATTTCAAGTAACCATCTGACTTTCATCTCCATCCTGAAAAGTTCACACAATTGAGTCGGGTCTTTCACAAAAAAAAACAATCCCCCCCGCTTTTTGGTAATGTTCTTTTGAGGAAACCAGGAAACTGCCTTACCTTACACATTGTTTTATATTATTTAAACAGTGACAGCAAAATCTACCTGAACAAACCTTCATTAAATTTAACATTTTACGTCTACTTAATTAAGGTTAATCATTCAACTTTTCAGGAAGACAAAGCTGGCCATCTTTATGCAGCAATTAATTATAAGTCGCCTTTTCTGCAGAACGATGAAGGATTATTCTTCCAGTTCCCCAAATTTTACAATCTTCACTACCAGTGACCTTCCAGAACTATTATATATAATAGAAATAATGTAAGTAACTGAAGTTGCTTCACTGTCTTACAGCTTTGTTCCAAATGCCTTCACTACAAATGTGGAGAACAGCAGACAGAAATGAGTATCATCTAAAGAATCTGAACTCGTAAATCCTCCCCTACCAGAAAATATCTCAGCATACAAACTATCAGGTCAGTTTTCTTTCAACTCCTTAAATATTTAATTTAAATGAAGTCAAGGCAAAGTTCCATTTGCAAAAATATACTACTACCTTAATAAGACTAAAGTATTTAAATCTGCAAATGGAAAACCTGCTGAGTGAACAGTTTTGTAAAAGTATTTCATAGAAAATGTTTAGTTATTTCTGCCTATATTTTAGCTCTTAATTTCATGAGGCTCTTTGAGAAATGATTAAGGGGCACCTCGGTGGCTCTGTTGGTTGAACATCAGACTCTTGATCTCAGGATCCTGGGACAGAGCCCCACACTAGGCTCTGTGCTCAGCAAGGAGTCTGTCTGAGGTTCCCTCCCTCTCCTCTGCCCCTCAGAGCGTCTCTCTCATTCTCTAATAAATCTCTTTAAAAAACAAAAACAAGGGGCGCCTGGGTGGCTCAGTGGGTTAAAGGCTCTGCCTTCGGCTCAGGTCATGATCCCAGGGTCCTGGGATCGAGCCCTACATCGGGCTCTCTGCTCAGCGGGGAGCCTGCTTCCTCCTCTCTCTCTGCCTGCCTCTGCCTACTTGTGATCTCTGTCAAATAAATAAATAAAATCTTTAAAAAGAAAAACAACACACTAAAACTAGGGTGTCTGGGTGGCTCGGTCAGTTAAGCATCCAACTCTTGATTTCAGCCCACGTCAGGATCTCAGAGTCATGAGACTGAGTCCGGCGTGGAGCCACCCTAGGATTCTCGCTCTCCCTTCCCACTCCCTCTAAAAAAATGAATAAAAATTTGAAAAAATAAAAAAGACTAGACTGATTTTCTACAAAGAACAGAGTCACTTCTATAAAAAAAAACTTAATAGTATCACAGCAACTTACCAATTAAAATAATTTTTAACCTACAACAATCAACATTATACAGAGCAAGAACTATCTATTTGAATTACACCTTACCTCTATCCCATCAAAACACAGTTTGATAACTGGTACAAATGCCTCTTCAACAGCCTGTAAGAAGATTAAGGGAGTTCAGTGTCTCTGAAACTACAAATCAGACCTGTACTAGTTTTAGTTCTTTTAAGTGAATGAGGCATTTGAAATTGTTTAAACATATCAGCATAATGCCTGACACAGACTAGGTTCTCAACAACTAGCTTTAAGACACTAGGCTCTTGAATCAGATAAACCTAGGTTCAAAGCCTTGATTTCTGCCACTCAGGTGTAATTGTGGCAACACTGCTTAATATTTATTCTTTTCCCCCGATTTCCTACTCTGAACATGAGATGAAATTTATTTTAGGCTTGTAAAGAATAAAATGCAAGCATACACGTTAAGCCCTTGAAAGGATCTGGCAAACTTCAAGAGTTCAATAAATGACAGCTATACCACAAAATTTGCTCTATTTCACTAATTTTTGTAACTCCTCCCCTCTCACCCCAAACATTTACGCACTCTTAAATCTTTTACTTCTTCCTGTAATTTCAACTTATCATAGAATGAGGTGAAAAAGTCACTTCGATCAACATGTCTTGGTGCAACACACAACGCATCAATATCGGCACCTAAAAAAAATTAAGCCCATCAACCACGAATTACTATTACGATAAAATTATTTTGCATCTTATCATGGCAATACTTGATGTTGAGAATCTGCTAACATTATACTGGTGAGCCTCTAAAAATGGGCCCTTCCCCTTGAAAAACATTACTGGTCAGTATAGGAAAAACAGGATCCTAATTGACGGGGTATCTTTTTTCCTGCAGTAACCTCTCTTTGTAGTGGTCCAGGTGACCTGGGAGTCAGAGGAAGGTAACTCAGATAGGACTTTTGTGTTAAAGAGAGGGAACTATTCAAGAAGACACCCAACATTTTGATGTTACTAGTCATAGCCATATTCATTAGCAAACCGTAACAAAGTGTTTTCCCCCCCACACATTATGTGAGTAGTGCTTATAAGCCTCTATCTGGCCCCAAAATGGGGCCTACAGAATAAACTCCCAAAAGGATCACTGCCAAGAATGCAAAAAGGCATACTATGGTAAGATACTTGTTACTAATTTAGTGCTTGATAGGAGCCAAGCCTCGAGCGCATAGGGGGAACACAACAAAGATGACTTAAATTAGTAAGTGGAATCATAAAAGGGAGAGATCAATGTGGAATCAGGTCAACATAGTCATTTCCCTAGAAGACTCAATAGCTAAGGCACTACACTCTGAAGGCTGTATATTTAGCATATACATGAAAGGAAGAAACTGTATAGTGCACAGGACACATCAAAAGCAAATGCCTGGGCGCCTGGGTGGCTCAGTGGGTTGAGGCCTCTGCCTTCAGCTCGGGTCATGATCCCGGAGTCCTGGGATCGAGCCCCACATCAGGCTCTCTGCTCTGCGGGGAGCCTGCTTCCTCCTCTCTCTCTGCCTGCCTCTCTGCCTACTTGTGATCTCTCTGTCAAATAAATAAATAAAATCTTAAAAAAAAAAAAAAAAAAAAAAAAAAAAGCAAATGCCTAACTACTACTGGCACAGAGCAGTGGGAGATAGGGAGAAGGAAGGGTGCCAGGACAAAGAGAACACTATCCTGGCAGACACTTTTAACAAAGAAGCCAGTGGTTAATGGTTGAAGAATGCTAGTTCTGCCAAGAGATGGCTGGGAGAAACTGGTCATGCCTGTGTAAGCCTCAGACATCTATTTGTTACATGAGAATAAGAGAACTGAGGAATAAATGAGATAATGAAGACCAAAAGCTTACTATTAGCTCAGTGCCCAGCAAAAAAGTCCAATAAATGTTCTCTGCCATGGTAACATTTTCACTGTGTATTTATTTGTGTAAGTATAAGCATAAGCAAGAAAACTAACAGTAATCATCAACGGCTGCCGATACACTATTGTGGTCTGGTTTTTGCTCAAATGTATTTTACAACTATTAAAAAAAGCATGGGGAAAAGAAAATCCACAGGTCTTTTTAAAAGGTCTGCATCCATTTTTTTCCTGATTTCCTGACCTGATATTCTTTAGGTAGAGGAACTGATACAGAGAACAGCACAGTGTCCAAAAGAACTCTCCAATGGAAGTAAGTTCTCTCCACACTTTGCAGCACAGCAGCCACCAGCCACCATGTTACTAGTGGACACTGAAAACACGGCTACTTCCACTGAGGCACGCACTTAACTTCTTCAGCTTAAGTATAGTTGATGTTAAATGTTATGTTAGCTGCAGGTGTACAACACAGTGACTGCACAAGTCTATACACCATGCTCTGCTCACCACTCTCAAGTAGTCAGCACCTCTTACTACACAAGACTGCTCCCATACTACTGACTATATTGTCTATGCTGTACAGAACTGATTTTTTAAATTTACTTAGTACCACACTGGTCAGTGCAGGTTTAGAAGGCATCTATTTTTATCTTCTTAACTTTAGGCTCCCTGAAGTACTCTATCTTCCAAGCAAACTCACTCAAGTAACTGTGATGAATGTGTCATTATGATTTTTAAGAACTAAAAAGGGCATGCCTTCTCAAGATAATTAAAACAGTATTTACCTTTTGTATGTACTCCTAATCTGTAAGATCCAAACGTAAAAATTTTTCCTCCAACATTTTCAATTACAGATTGTGGAAGATTCTGTTAAACAAACAAGAAATGGGATAGTCTATCAGTGGAGCACAAAAGAAATTATTTCAAACAGCACTATATAATAATTTTTAAAAAACCAAGAATTCAAATTCAGTGCAAATTCATGGAGGGTAAACAAACTCTGTCAGCTCTGCCAAATACCAGGTCTTCAGGTAGAAACCAATTCTGAAATAAAAGCATATTCCAATTTTAGTGAATGTGCCTTAGTGACCCGTACCGTTTTAGAATTTTGCCACATTTCTGGAAACTGCTTTAAAGAGGACTATCGTACAGGAGAACATGTGATTCCACTGGATCAATGTTAGAAGCAGATTTTATTCATGACCAAGATGCTGCAAATATCATGAATGTTAGAATAAAACAAAAACATATTTGATGGCTTAAAAAAATTACATTCAATGATTCCACTGAATGTCCCATAGTACATTAGACATAATTTTACCATATCA
This sequence comes from Meles meles, assembly GCF_922984935.1. Classification (NCBI taxonomy): domain Eukaryota; kingdom Metazoa; phylum Chordata; class Mammalia; order Carnivora; family Mustelidae; genus Meles; species Meles meles. The sequence continues at coordinate 143,392,612 of NC_060071.1, read as the reverse complement.
AAAGTGACTTTAAAGCTAACACTGCTACATAACAGTTTAGATTTCCAAAGGCTTTGGTGGGATTACTTTGAACAGAACTAAAACTTACTGATAGTTTCTTACAGTAGAAACACCAAGAACAAGGATAAAAGCAAGCATTTAAAAATCATCTTCCCAGGACGCCTGGTTGGCTCAGCCGGTTAAGCCACTGCCTTCGGCTCAGGTCATGATCCCAGGGTCCTGAGATCGAGTCCCACATAGGGCTTCTTGTCCAGCAGGGAGTCTGTCTCTGCCTGCCACTCTGCCTGATTGTGCTCTCTCTGACAAATAAATAAATAAAATCTTAAAAAAAAAAAAAAAATCACCTTCCTGGCCCTGGTATTACTTTAAAGTACTATGGTGAGTACTTAATACCACTGGTGGTAATGATGGTACCTGTCCAAACAAAAAACAATTTTAATGTGTGCTTGGTCAATGTTTCTCTTCACTTTCTAATTCCTCAGTAACATCTTATTCAGTACCAAAACACCCATCACTCCTCCTCAAGTAACACAAATGAAGTGTTACTTCATACTACAAAAACCTTAAAAATAAATTGTAACGATTCAGGGACTCCCTTGTTTTTGGAGGGCACATTTAATAAACAATTACAGAAAAAGGACCATGTAGATATATTACATTTGTCTTCCTACATTTAGAAATCAAAAATCTCACTTGCAAAGAAGGCCCGGTTATGCAAATTAAGCCAGGAAGATGTTGCAGGAATAGGCCTACAAAGGGAGTTAGGAAGAAACTATCTGAGAACAATGATCTATGAACTTTTCTAGTAAAACAGATCTTTTGGATAAGTGAACTCTAAACTGTCCAATATAGCAGCCACTACGGTGTAAAATACATATGTAATGTGTATATAGTGAAATAAAGCTAGCTTGGCTGAGGAGCTAGAGATTTTAGTTCATTTAAACTGAAACAGTCACATGTCACTTATGGCTACGGTTATTAGCACATTTACACCTTTATATGTTTATAGCTATTTTAGTAATTTTAACCCAGAAAATTAAGATTCTTTAATTCAGGTCACAGAAAAATAAAATGCAGAATCTTTTTTTTTTTTTTTGGTCTCAGAATATTAGCAAACAAGACAACTGAGTAAAAATCAAATCTTAGGGGCACTTGGGTGGCTCAGTGGGTTAAGTCTCTGCCTTCGGCACAAGTCAAGATCTCAGGGTCCTGGGATCGAGCCCCACATCAGGCTCTCTGTGCAGCATGGGAGCCTGTTTCCCCCCTCTCTGCGCCTGCCTCTCTGCCTACTTGTGATCTGTCAAATAAATAAATAAAATCTTTTAAAAAAAATGTCAAATCTTACATAACCCCCCCCCAATACCATAAATAAATTAACTGGAACTATTAATCACTGCTTCTCAACCAGGGATGACTCCACTCCTCCAGGAACATACAGGAAATGTCTAGAGACATTTTTAGTCATCATCTGGAGAGACAGAGGGCAGGACAGTAAATCTAGTAAAAAGGGGTCAGGGATGTGTTGTGCTTAACATCTTATGATGCACATGACAGCACCCTAAAAAAGAATTATCTGCTCCCAAAATATCAACAGTGTCAACATCAAGAAATCCTGTATCAAGTCTTAAAACTAACCATCTGGAGAAGAAATTCTCTCTATAAAAGGCAGACACAAAAGATCAAAACTTTCTCTAACCAACTCACTACTAATGGTTAGGTTATAGTGGAAAGGACATTGATAAAACCCAATAGGAATAAGCACTATCATTCATCCTAACACATTTTCTTACAGGCAGTAAAACCAGCAGGAAGAACTGTATCAAGAATTACTGGTGAAAGAAACTTACTGAAGTAAATACCTGAAACAAACTATCCATGAGGCAGTATTCATATTTCACAATAAATAAATCTAAGTTTTGGCTCTGTCTACTTGACTATGGCTTTAAGCTTAAACATTTAAAAAATGCCATTAAAACAAAGCTGTATTTCCGGGGATGGCTGGGTGGCTCAGTCGGTTAAGCTGATGCCTTAGGCTCAGGTCATGTCCCAGAGTCCTGGAAGGAGTCCCGCATCCGGCTCCTTGCTCAGCAGGGAGCCTGCTTCTCTCTCCCCACGACTGCTTGTGCGCACTCTCTGACAAATAAATAAATAAAATCTTTTTTAAAAAAAGGGGTGCCTGGGTGGCTCAGTGGGTTAAGCCGCTGCCTTCGGCTCAGGTCATGATCTCTGGGTCCTGGGATCGAGTCCCGCATGGGGCTCTCTGCTCAGCAGGGAGCCTGCTTCCCTCTCTCTCTCTCTCTGCCTGCCTCTCTGCCTACTTGTGATCTCTCTGTCAAATAAATAAATAAAATCTTTAAAAAAAAAAAAAACTTTTAAAAAAAAACAAAACTTGTATTTCCTACAGAAGCTTAAGAATACACTAAGTTCAATAAATGAATAAAAAATACTTTAACTTGGACATCTGCTCAGCTCAAAAAAACCTTCCTTTATAAAATCTCATTCATAGGGCGCCTGCTGGCACAATTGGTTAATGATCCAACTTTTGATTTCAGCTCAGGTCATGATCTCAGGGACCTGGGATCAAGCCCCACATCCAGGCTCCGAGGGAGTATGCCCAAGATTCTCTCTGCACGCCCCCCCAAATCTTTAAAAATAAATAAAAAACAAAATCTCGTTCATATCAGGAATTCTATCAGTGAGAAACTGTGTAATACATGGAGTCCCCGTTTAGAACCCTCTCACTGCTGAAATTTTAATCAGTTGCTTAAAAATATATATATGCTGGGGGCACCTGGGTGGCTCAGTGGGTTAAAGCCTCTGCCTTCGGCTCAGGTCATGATCCCAGGGTCCTAGGATCGAGCCCCACATTGGTCTCTCTGCTCCGCAGGGAGCCTGCTTCCTCCTCTCTCTCTGCCTGCCTCTCTGCCTAGTTGTGATTTCTGTCAAATAAATAAAATATTAAAAAAAAAATATATATATATATATATATATATGCTGTTTCAAGAAAACAATATTATATGGACGCCAGGGTGGCTCAGTTGTTAGGCATTTGCCTTCCGTTCAGGTCATGATCCCAGGGTCCTACGATCAGGCCCCATATAGGGCTCCCTGCTCAGCAGGAAGCCTGCTTCTCCCTCTCCCACTCCCCCTGCTTGTGTTCCCTCTCTCACTGTCTCTGTCAAATAAATAAATATATAAAAATCTTTTTTAAAAAAAGGTATAAATTTGACTAAAATCGAAAGACTTTCTTCTGAATTAAACCCCATCTCAAGTTTTCTTCAATCCCTGGTTCTCTTTCCATCAATTTTTCAAGATGTATTATAGATTAAATATGCATTTTGTACTGCCTGGGAAAATTACCACTATGTAAGCAATTTTTTTTAATGTAAACTCTACCCCCAACATGGGACTCACAACCCCAAGATCAAGAGCTGCACCCTCAACAGACTAAGCCAGCCAGATGTCCCTATGCAGTTTTTAAAAATGGGTCAAATGAATTCCATACACAGCTCTAAGAATGCATTTCCTTTACCAGAAGCCCAGTCATGGATTCATCAACTGTATGTATGATTTTTCGCAATAAAATTTTAGGAACTCAGAGAATATTATAAAAAACTAAGGAGATACTGAGTTTGAGAGTTTAGTATCTGCAAACCTAAAAATTGTTCAATGTCATAGGTTGCTTAAAAGGTAACAAGATTCTCAAATATTTAATAGACATTTTTAATGCACCTCTTCGGGCAATATCTATTATTTCTCTGAAGCATAAGTAATTATGGAGTTTCAGCTTGAAATACTTCAACAAAAAAGAATTTTAAAATCACTGAATTCAGTTCAGATTTTCCTGCTTTCAAAATAATTAGAAACAATCTAATTCTGGTATCAAATAGTCTAAAACGGACTATGCATTAAAGACTCTAAATTCACTTTAATAAGAACAGCTTAAGACTGCTGCTGCTCAGTTGGCAAATCATTTCATATACAAGTAAGTCACCTTACCTTGCTTTCACTGATTTCTCGTATCCACTCTTTTACCAGGTTATTTAATTTTCCCAAAATTAAAATCCTGTTGATAGAGCAAATATCAATCAAATATCAAGTTGTTTCATTACTAATTAAAATGAAAATCAGTTTTCAATAGGTGGATCCCTAAATTTCAACCAGTTTTTAAGTTATCAGAAAGTATACAGTAGTTTACTACAGGCACTGTTACACTGGGTAAGACATTCTTTTAGCTGAGTAAGAATTTTCCTTCTGACAATTCTGTACTGTAATAACTAAAAGCATCAAAAATCAAAAGGGAATAAAATTCACTGTAGGAAAAAAGTTTCTAAGCTTTGCTCTTGTACAAGACAGATTTCAGGGAATATTCTGACTGAGTTTACTGAGGTGCCTGGGTGGCTCAGTGGGTTAAGCCTCTGCCTTCAGCTCAGATCATGGTCCCACAGTCCTGGGATCGAGCCCAGGCATCAGGCTCTCTGTTGAGCAGGGAGCCTGCTTCCCCCTCTCTCTCCGCCTGCTTCTCTACTTGTGATCTCTCGCTCTGTCAAATAAAATAAAATCTTAAAAAAAACTAGTTTATTACACTGATGAAAAATTATAAATTAAAAGAAAAATATGTATGTGTGTATTCACCTGCGCTGCAGTTCCTCTTCCTCTTCAAAAACCCCAAAGGGCTTCAGAGTCTCAATCAGTTTCTGTGTAAGCAGGCAGTCCGTCTCCTTGGGGGCTGCTAAGCTGATAGGAGAGGTGATGCCATAGTGCTTCTGGGGCGGCTGTGTTTGTTGTGATCCCTGCGTTGTAACTGGACTACAAACAAAAATAGATAAAATTATTGCTGAAGAATTTCTATAATTTGAAACAAACCATTTGACTAGAAAAACTGCTTTAATAAAATGCATTTCTAAACACAGTTGGTTCCCTGCCATACTCAAAAAGATTCCTTTCAAAAGACATCTTAGAACAAAAAGTAACCAACCAAAAGCAAGTGACCAAAGAAAAAAACTGTCTCTCTTCCCACTCCAAGGACTTTTTTATCTGTCATTAACTAAATACCTAAATAAGCTGTAAGAATCCAGATCAAATACACTGGCAGAGAAAACACAATCTAGAATATGGTGAACTGAGAAATTACTTCTTGAAGAGGAGCCATAATATGTTGTATTGTTATTTCTAAAGCAATGATAAACACACTACAATTAAAAATTAAAAAAAAAAACAAACACACACACACTATTGAAATAAGTCAATCGGAGAAAGACAACTATCATATGATCTCCCTGATATGAGAAAGTGGAGATGCAACATGGGGGGTTTGGAGGGTAGGAAAAGAATAAATGAAACAAGATGGGATCGGGAGGGAGACAAACCATAACTGACTCAATCTCACAAAACCAACTGAGGGTTGCTGGGGGGAAGGGGATCGGGAGAGGGGGGTAGGGTTATGGACATTGGGGAGGGTATGTGCTATGGTAAGTGCTGTGAAGTGAGTAAACCTGGCGATTCACAGACCTGTACCCCTGGGGATAAAAATACATTATATGTTTAAAAAAATAATAAATTTTTAAAAAAACACATACTATTTAACCAATACAAGAGACTCCCCACAAACAGAATCTAGTATCTGACTCACAGTGAAAAAAATTATAAAATACAGGGCAAATAACAAAGATAACTTGCGGAATGGGGGGCACTGTAATCACACACTTAAACTTATTACACATTTCTGGTGAGAGACTGGCATTTAACAGTGATGCTAATCTAGAAGTAGTTTTCCCCCACTTTTAGAGAAATTCCAGATTTTTTTTTTTACAATCAATGCGATTTTACTGTAACTAGTTAAATACAAAAAGGCATGGCATGCTTGAAACGCTTTAGGAAATTAGACTCGAGTATTTTTCGATGAAACTCATTCTTGTCTCTTATTCTCCGTCAAAATAATTGTAAGTCAATGGACAAGAGCTCTATAGATAAGTAGCACAATTATTATTTAAAAACTAACAAGTCAAATACCATACAAAATAAGGAACAGGCTAGGAACCTATTTCTCCCGTATGTGTTCCTTAAAAAATTAAGGTGTTGGGGCGCCTGGGTGGCTCAGTGGATTAAGCCGCTGCCTTCGGCTCAGGTCATGATCTCAGGGTCCTGGGATCGAGCCCCACATCGGGCTCTCTGCTCCGCAGGGAGCCTGCTTCCTCCTCTCTCTCTGCCTGCCTCTCTGCCTACTTGTGATCTCTCTCTCTGTCAAATAAATAAATAAATAAATAAATCTTAAAAAAAAAAAATTAAGGTGTTTGTTTTATATACACACACACCCCCCTACTTTTCTTTCCAAGTTCTAAGTGTGTAATTTTTTTTATACTGAAGAGAAAAAAAAATTGAAGTGCAATAATCTACTTAAGCAATAATATGCCAAATGCAAGAATCTTATGCATGGAAGTCCCATTATGCATTTAATACCTACCCGCTGAATTCTAGTCTATACAGTGACTGCTGGACAGTGTTCTGTATTTTGTCTTTTGATATCAACACAGAACTAAGAATGCCAAGAAACTCATGCTGCTTGTTTCTAAGTTAGCCATTGGTCTGTATATTCTCCAGTCAATGTTTCCTTGTCTAGTTATGCACTCTCTCAATTTTAATCCAGGTTTTGTAGTAACATTTACTAAATAAATATGTCAGATATATTTTCTGTTGCAGCAATTAATTCAGTTTAGATCCTTCCTCCTACTTCTGTAACCTAAACTACAAAGCTATACAAAGGCTATTTTAATTCCCAGAGCTGGGAGTCCACATGAGCATCAAGCACCGTCTCGGACTAAATATCTTACATTAATGCTCTATTTTTCAAATTTATGTAGCATTTTCTATGATCAAAATGTACAAATTAATCTAAGTGTAAATGCATTCATGTCTTGGTTAGTACATATTGTCAATAAAGTTACCATCAGGTTCCATAAAAGTGATATCAAAAAGGTAGTTATTGGGGTGCCTGGGTGGCTCAGTGGATTAAGCCGCTGCCTTTGGCTCAGGTCATGATCTCAGGGTCCTAGGATCCAGCCCCGCATTGGGCTCTCTGCTCCCCAGGGAGCCTGCTTCCTCCTCTCTGCCTGCCTCTCTGCCTACTTGTGATCTCGGTCTGTCAAATAAATAAATAAAATCTTTAAAGAAAAAGGTAGTTCTTGGGTGCCTGGGTGCCTTAGCCTTCAGCTCAGGTCATGATCCTGAAATCCCGGGATCCCACATCCTGCTCCCTGCTCTTCGGGGAATCTGCTACTCCTGCTGACCTCTCTCCTCTCATGCACTCTCTCTCTCATTCTTTCTCTCTAATAAATAAAATCTTTTGGGGGGGGGGGGTAGCCCACAGGGCGCCTGCATGGCTCAGCTGGTTAAGCCTCTGCCTTCGGCTCAGGTCATGATCCCAGGGTCCTGGGATCCAGCTCCGCATGGCACTGGGCTCCCCGCTCAGCAGGGAGCTTGCTTCTCCCTTCTCCCTCTCCGTGCCGCTACAGCTGCTTGTGCTCTCTATAATAAATAAAATCTCAAAAAAAAAAAGTAGCCCTCAAAACTGCCTAACCATTTGAGAATTCTCCACACCATACATACTGATTTCAGATATAGCAGGTATTAAATGAAAACAGCACACTTACCACATATCCCAAAGTGATTATATTCTCTCATATTTTTTCACTGCTTCATATGAGTTTCTCCAAGTAAACTAAAACCCTTCGTGACTACCACAGGATTATGAATACCTTAATAAATGATTTTAACATGAGTAGAGCCAGAAATGAAAACAAATACAAGTTCATTCTAGCTAGACTTGGTTCAAGCAAGGCGAGATTTCAAGTCAAGTGTGAACTGGATTTGTTTTCATAACTTCAGGTAATAACTTCAGGTAAAATAATTCACTCTAGTGGAATGTTTTTTGTTTTGAGCAAGTACCACGTTTCTCTACATTCAATCCTCTCTGAAGAGGTTATATCTATTACTAATTGAGTTGGGTCATCAACAAAATAGGAGTACTCACTCTCTGTGAGGTTAAGGCTCAGTTCTCTTTCCCAGTTTTTCTTTCTCAAATATTCAGGTTTTTCACTGTCACACAAAATAACAATGCTTGGAAAGGTCCTATCTACTTCAAAAATATCACCAGAATATTAGGATACCTTACCGACTCTCATTTCTAAATCCACACCAAGTCTGCTCACCCTAATTTGAAAAATACGTTGATTTCTAGGAGTTTCCACATTAACCTTTTGATGGGAAAACAAATTAGATGCAAATTATAGCTTTTTATTTACTTCAAAAAATCATCACATAATCTAAAATAAAATCATATTTATTTGCCCCATCTAATTCAGGAAAGAATTACATATACAGCATATGCCTAGACATGTATACATACAGAACATGTATATAATTCAAGTACATGTATAAAACATACACTAATTCAAGAACACTTATCAAAAAATAAAAATGAGTCAAAATCAAGTAAGAGGAAAGAAATACATATTCTGAAAGTCACAAGATACCTGAGCCTCCAACAAAAATGGCTTAATTTTAACTTAAAGAGCTGGACTAGAAATTACAAGCTACCATATGCACTTTCAGTGTCCAAAATGTCCCAAGTAGAAAAGCTAACCATGACTGTAAATAGAGAAACTGAAGTGTTCCATTCAATTTTAGTATTAGAAATCAAGTAGAGTGATAAAACAATTTAAGGATCTTTTATTTGCTATTCTAACAAAACAAAAGTACACATTCAATACTGAGCAATTTAAAGGATTCTGCTTTATAGAGCCTCTCCTAGAACAATACACCACACAGCTATGAACCCCAAGAATGCAGTTCTTCCTCCCATTCTCAAACACATTAGATATCTGCCCCATCTATCACTTTCTAGTCATTTTTTAACCAGCATTCAGTTTTCCTTAGATATTACTCTATTTTAATAATGAAATCCTACAATTACACAAAACAAAGAAAAAACAGACTAGATACAGAGCTACAGTATTTGTGATTTATTAAAATTTCTTTCAGGGTTTTTACTATGAAGAACGTTCTACGTGTGCTTTTCCCATGCATGAGATTTTCCATCTCATGAACATGATTTATCTTTACTTTTAGGATACTCTATGAATTCTCTGGGTGAAACTGGTGGCCATCCAGCAAGTTCTCTACTCTACAACAATGCAATTATCACTATGTCTGTAAGAACCTGTACCCTAATTTCTTGCTGCTTTATATCTCTATCCTTATTTTTCCTTTTCACCCAACCTTTAATGCAAAACATTTTGCTGGTTTTCAACATGTGACTAAAGCATTCTGTCTTAATCCTTTCTGGATTGGAATAAGATGTAAATACATAACTACAATTACAGTACATATATGAATTTTGCCCCCTCTCAAAATCTCACACACACACACACACACACACAAAAAAAAAAAAAAAAAAAAAAAAAAAAAAACCCAAAAAAAAACAAAAAAACACAGCAAAACATTACTTCCCCCATCCCAAGTGTTTTGGTGAGTAGAAGAGTGGCACCTGGGGGGCCCACAGTGTTTAGTATTTTCAGAATTCTTCTCTCAATCATGGAACACAGGATATTTTCTTTACACTTAAAATATTTAAAATATTTTCATTACAGAAAGGCTTACACAAGACACATACCCATTTTTCCTTTTTTTTAATTTAATTTTATTATTCTTACTATTTTTATTTTTTAAGTTTTAACATTCTGTGTAACAATTCCATTCCAACTACTCTAGTTTTAACTCCTGGCACCTTGTTCTCACTCCTCCTTTCTCCCTTATCATGCCAGTCTACCATTCATTCTGCTACCAAGCAAATCTTCCTTAAAAACCTCCATGATTTCCCGTAGCGGAATTCAAAACTCTTGTCTACAAAGCTTGCTCTCAATTCAGAAGCAATCTGATAAATTAGTAAGACAGAAAGCAGGCCTGACTTCACAGCTACTAGTTATATATCACTCTGGTTTCACTTCTGTCATTGTTATATTATTATCTCTAAGTTGTACCTCCAAGGATTTACCTTAGAATTTATCTCTCTCCTCTACATCAGATGGTAAACTAGGAATCTAAAAACTTTAGCACATCTGTAACACTGAAGAACAGTTTCCAAGCATAGGAAGTTTTAATCCAACGCTCAAAGAAAAGCCCACTCTTTCCCCATGTTAGCCTGTGCGTAACAGGACTCTAATTAGGATAAAGATACTTAGAATAGCACATTTTTGTGAAATTAGTGTATGACTGCAGGTTGCTTATTTCAGCTATATATTTATTTCAAATGTCTAGGCATCTAACTTAGTAAAAGTGTACTCTGAAATACTGAGAACCACTCTGGTACAGTAATTATAAAGCTAACTCAAATAATATAATAGTGTAAATTCCCATGATTTGTTGACTGCAGTTTAGTGACCATATATCCAGTCAAAGTATGATCAATCTTCAGATAAATGATACTAATAACCATTTCAAGTCACTGAGGAAAGTACAGAACACTCAAATAGATTTGGTTATCCATTGTAAAATGTAAATTCCAGATGCCATGGTATTTCAAAATACTGAAGAATCAGAAATATATTAGAAATATATAATTTAAATAATAATAATAAATAAATAAATAAATAATATAAAAATATTAGAAGCTTTAAAAAACACTAGTTTCAGAACCATATTTAAGACACACAGGTGCACCTGGGTGTCTCAGTGGGTTAAAGCCTCTGCCTTCAGCTCAGGTCATAATCCCAGGGTCCTGGGATGGAGCCCCACATCCGGCTCTCTGCTCAGCAGGGGGCCTGCTTCTCTCTCTCTCTATCTCTGCCTGCCTCTCTGCCTACTTGTGATCTCTGTCAGATAAATAAATAAAATCTTTAAAAAAACAAAAAAAAAAAACAAATTAACAAGTGAAGAAAATACATGCAACCTATCCCAAAGAGTCATAGTCTCAATGCATAGAGTTCTTAAATCAACTAGAAAAAAAGTTTCACTGCACATCATGCAAGCAAATTAGGACAACTATTTTCCTGTCAGATTACACAAAAACAAAGCTGATATACATCTGGTAAAAATGAAAGATCTATTATAAACCTACAATATTAATAATGGTGTAAGAAAATGAGCACTCTTATCCATCACAATGGAAATGAACATAATTTTAAAAAGCACTCTGGCAATATTCATTAAAATTTAAAAATGCATGTATCAATTTTAAAAGTTTATGTTCCGCAATTTCACCTCTAGCAATCTATCTTACAGAAATAGTAGGACACAGGAGTCAAACCAAAACCCTGAAGTTGGGAGACATGATCTTTTTAATTCACAACACAGTTTCAATACATGAAATGTAACCAAAAAATCCAAGTTTTTAGTGGCTTGTGGGATAGGGATACAATTAAAACAAGTCAAGTACGGGCCCCAAATCCTGTACAGCAACAATAAACCTGAAATGAGCAGTGCCTATCTCAAGGTTATCCCCTATGGGTAGGCGGGGGGGGGGGGGGGGGACGACGACAGGTAGCATGCTTGGTATGTGTAAATACCTCTGTGACTCCACAGGTTCTAAAATTTCACCCTTCTCCTAGGAATAATGCAAAAAGATGTCCAAGGTTGTTCACTGGACCACTGTATACAATGTACTAAGCGGAAGCCACCTAAATACCCATTAATATAATGTGACTGGTTAATTACAGTAAATTCTTGAAACATAACACTATGCCATATAAAAAGAATGAGGTGATTATTACATGTAGTAGCACAGAAAGATGCACACAATATATCAGCTGAAAAAAGCTGTGGAATATAATTATGATAACAGTATTTACTGAAACCTCAAAATATTCCAGGTAGCATGTCAAGCACTTTACAATGTTCCCAATTGTTCCTAACAACTGTACTATTAACTGTCACCATATTACAGATGAACAAAGTGGGGAAACAATGGCTTATCTAAATTTACTGTGCCAGGGTTAAGAACCCAGGCATCTAACCTCTATGCTGAAGTGCCTTTATACATCTTTCACAATACAGTTTTATATATTTAAAAATTATTTGTTTTTATATCTACATAAAAATGCACCAAAAAACCCTGATAGAATTTTCACTTTGTACTTTATAAAGGTTTCAACTTGTTAAATTATTTTTAATTAAATATTAATGATGTCGTGCAAAAGGTGAAAATCATCTAATTCTACTATATATTCACCATTAAATTAGGTTAGTGATAGTAAGGAGCCCAAAATCATGCCCTAAAATTACTCCCTGGCAGCAAGTCACACCAAATAAATGTTCAATTTAAAACAGCATTTTGATGACTGGACTTAAAAAATCAGTTTATGCTAATCAAAGCACATTATCTAAAAGTGAAATAAACAAGACTTTAAAAAATGGATTTTTTTTTCCCCATGCAATCCTGCAATGAGAAATAATAAATACAAAGCAAACCATGCTTTATTTATTGCTCCAGAAAACTGCTAAGGCAGTTACCAAGGTTATCAAACATCATCAATCCAGTTTTTCAAAAAACACCTTTGCCTCATTTAACTTCATTTTGCCAGAAAGTATAGCATTTATTAGGTTGAAATTTACTGAACTCCTAAATATGTATGAAAGACAACACTAAAATCAGGACTACAAAGACAGTCTCTGTTCTCAGTGACAATCTCAGATTTGGTCTGGGATTCAGATCCTTAAACAAGTGCAAAGTAAAAGCTTAAAATAAATACTACAGAACCAAACGATTAAGGCTATGCCAATGAAAATCAATAAGGAGGTGTGTACACCAGACGGCTTTAATGAGGGGTAGGAGGGAGGGCAGTCTAGGCAGATGACAAACACAGAAAAGGAAAGGACAACAAATCACCAATCGTGTTTTCTCCAATAGTTAATGTTTAATGACTTTGCATCCCAATTTAAACAAAGCTCATACTACTGATGAACCCGTCTCCCATTATTGGGCATATGGAATATGCTGTGGCCTAAAGCTAGCAACACAGTGAAAATTCATAGCTACCAACCAACTGAAAACACTTTTATCATTTCTTTCTAGTTTTACTTAAGTTAGAATTGAAAGCTTAACCTGTCTGATGGTCTTCTTTGGAAGAAATCAGATAAATCACAAAAACATATTTAATGTAACAATTCACCACAATATAATCTGCTGTAAAGAGGTCTTAACCTTAAACATAATGTGCCCACTGGGATTAAGCAAGAAAGGACACCAGACAGAAAAGGAATAAGGGTCTGAATGTGTATTCAACATTAATTCTTAACAAATAATATCTCTTTCACAAGAAGTTTAACATAGGATGTTTTAATTTTACTAGTAGCTTAGTCCAGGCTATAACCAAAACAACCTATTTGATCACTAAGGAATTATACAAAGAACACTAATTCACCTGCCGCGTGCTCTGTGTGATACCAAACATATTTACAACCTCACTATATTCTTAAAATATGTATTCCAGTTCAATCAGCCAGTATTTAGTAGGCAGCAGTAGAGGGCCCAGTAATAATCTATGCTCAAGGGGACTAAATTGTGATGACTCCCAAGGCTGAACTCTGGAAATGCAAGGTTGATTGATTACGCAGGGAAAGCGTACTTGTTTTTCAATTATAAAAATGACCAAGTTATTCTTCCTTCCTTCCTAAGGGCACTTCCACTGCCCCCTTGCCCTCCCAAGGGGCTAGGAGAAGTAAAAAACTAGAAAACCAGAGTACTCATGCATCAGTTTGCCAAATACAACTTGAAAATGAAGAAAATCCAAGAGAATCTGAAAATGTACAAAGATGTATCAGAACAGTCAAAAATAAGTTGTAATAGTATTGTAACACATTAACACCAGGAAATGCAAGATGTTTCTGATGACCAAAATGACAGAAATACTATTCTTTAACAACCCCAAAACTGTAAAAGCCATCACAGAATGCAAGAAGCTGGTTTCTGGACAAAACATAGAACACAAATTTGAAAGACAATTCTGTGAGAGAAGAGGTAGAAAATAAAGATATCTAGCAAAACCCCTATTTTTTTTTCCTTTCCCAAATCCTTAAATTTCCACAATGAGAATATTACATAATTCTGCAGACCTACAATGCAAAGATTAAAAAATAACACATTCCACAGAAGGCAGTGGTCACAAAATGAGAGTGTAGAGTGATAAATCTGTATGTGACTTTAAATAAATAAAGCTAAAAATACATTCTAAGATTTTTAGGTTTTGTGGTATATCACTTTACATGTACTATATGTATATGATACATGTCATCAGTAAAAAAAAACTAATTCAAATATTCTACACACAAGAAATGTGATCTTAAAAACTAATTCTACTTAAGACATTTATTTTTTTTTAAGATTTTATTTATTTATTTGACAGAGAAAGAGAGATCACAGTAGGCAGAGAGGCAGGCAGAGGGAGAGGGGGAACCAGGCTCCCCGCTGAGCAGAGAGCCCAATGCGGGGCTTGATCCCAGAGTCCTGGGATCATGACCTGAGCCGAAGGCAGACACTTAACAGACTGACCACCCAGGCACCCCTCAACTTAATCAACTTTAAAGGGAACTAATACCTCTTACAATGCTGTTCTGTAAATAATAAACTGAGAATGTGCAATTATTTAAAAGCTGCTGAATAATCAGAACAATGAACATACAGAACAAACAAACCAAAAAGTGCCTCCCACCCCACCAAAATGGGAAATACTAGGAATCCAAATAGCTTCATTCTGGCCAGAAGGCTTTCACCTGGGAGGGGTGGGGCAGGGGATGGGGGTGACTATGGAATAAGACCTGAAGAGGCTCATAAATGTATTCTATTCCAATACTTTACCTCCTAACTTCTCCATCAAAAAGCATGAACTGAGAACAGACTTAAGGTAATATACCACATTCCAAAACCATAGCCAACATTAATTTGGCAACAAGCAATTCATTACAAAATCTCTAAATCCTGAAATCTGAAAACCAAAATCGCTGTTGAAGTTATCTTCCCTAAAGGTTATCCAATGCATTATTTTGCATCGACAACAACAAAATAAATCTTTAAACCACATGTGTGTCCATCCCTCCAAACTGTCCAAAAGCCACCCAGAAATGCTACAGTGACACCACCATGTGAACAGCAGCTTGGAGCAGCAGTTAGCTGTTCCTGTCAGGCAGCAATTCTCAAGGTCTCAAACTTTTTGGTCACAGACTCCTTTTACAACTCTTAAGACTCACTGAGGACCCCAAAGATCTTCTGCTTATATGGATTTTATCTGCCAATATTTACTGCATTGGAATTATAACTGGAATAAATTCTTAAATGTTTATGTACTTAAGTAACAAGAACTCTATTACATATTAACATAAATAACTTAAGACTGTTTTCCAAAACAAAAAATTTAGATACTAATCTCACTGTTTTTACATTTTTGCAAATCTCTTTAATTATCACTTAATCAAAGACAGCTATCTTCCTCCATCTGCTTCTGCAATCAATCCCTTTGACGAGTAGTTTTGGTAGACACGTATGAAAGAAAACCTGGCAGGACACCATCCTAACTGGAAGAGTAGTTCAATAACCTTTACTAATAATTGTGGATATTCTTCTATGATGCTACACCAAAACTCCACAAGTGGTGTTTTACTGAAGTATTGATACTGATCACAGTATCCAAGTTGAAACCCTATCAATAAACCCCTTATACTGCTGCATGAAAATCCCTGGTCTAGTGGCGCTTTAAAGGTGGAGCCTGTGACTCTTGATCTCAGGGGGTTGTGGGTTCGAGCCCCACATTGGGTGCTCGAACTTACTTACTTAAAACTAAAATTAAAAAAAAAAAAATCCATTGATCTACACTGCACTTTGAATATACCTTTCACGATGTATTTTTTCATTTCATCAAAATTAAGCTTATCTTCCAAATATTGAAACATTATTACGAAATATATTTTTTAAAGTGGTATCATTAATATCACACTACCAATCTAATCAGAAACATTTTTTTAACTACCAAGAAGCTATCAAGCTCACAATGACAGAAACAAGCCTTCCAAAATTTTAGTTTTTATCTTCAAATTTATCATTGGCCACCAATGCTGTCAGCTGTTTTCCTTAAAGAGACAGGCTCACTTCATTTTCAGGAAAATGATAAATGGTCCAAGTGTCTATACCCACGGTAGGTACATCATCTGTTTTTTCAGATGAAAGAACTCCACGAGAAAAATACTAGTTTAGCTTATAAATCAGACATGTGCTTTTCTCAAAACAACCACTGTACTTTTTAGTATACAGTTTTATGTGTACTTCCCATTTTATCATGGCTTATGTAAAACGTAAATTCGAGTCAGGATTCATTAAAATTAATGTGTTTTACTGTTTCATCGAGAAACTTTTAAAGTGTGTGTTATGTGTGTAATGAAGAAATACAATGACTACTAGTACAATATGGTGCCTCTGCCTCGATTTGTCCTAAGGCAAGAACAGCATCATCTACTACTGCTTTCACACCATCGATGCAATGTTATTAGAATAAAAAAGACATAACATTTCAGCACTACTATGAAAACAGTTTGAATTTTTTTGTACTCCTTAAAAGGATCTGAGATCCCCGTAGTTCCACAGATCACAATGTGAGAATCACCGGTACCCATTACCATCCACCAAGATGGCCCAGTTCTACCTGCTATGACTTCATGAAACTGATTCTTTTTTCCTGACAGCCCCAAATATTTGGGAGAAAAGCTACTGTCTCCCCCAAGTCTTGCTAAATATCTCTTCTAGTAACTTAAACAACATTCTATGAATGTGGTAGAAGCACTAGGTCACTGAGGATGGTTACTCTCCTCAAAATCTTTAACTTCAACTTGTGATAGTCAGAACTCAGCTGATGCAAATAATGGATCTATCCAGCAGAGTAGGGCAGAAATCAGAATACAGTTCCCAGAAAGGCCTAATACTCTATCAATAACACGTGATTCTCAAGAAGGATAATCTTGCCAGGATACATCTGGCAACATCTGGAGACATTTTTTGGTTGTCACTACTGGAGAGATGGGGGTGTGGGGTTCCTGAAATCTAGTGGGTAAAGGCCAGGGATGCTATTAAACACCTTACAACACAGAGACGCCCCCTTCAAAGAATTATCTGGCCGTAACTGTCAACAGTATTTACCAGAGAAGCCCTGTATTAATGGATCCTAAACACTACCAAAATTTTTGGAAGTTTCATCACCATGGCTCTTAAATCATACCAGCCTTTCAAAATTATACATAATATTACATATGAGTTTTAGACAAAATATGAGCACTTGTTCATAATGCTGTCATGACCGAAACTTCAACAATCTATTTTTATTTAACCCCTTCTGACAGCTCAACTATGGCCTACTCCACAATCCCACCCAAATTTAACAGGACAGGCATACTAAAAAGCAGGTGGAAACACCAAGCACGGTAAGCCTGGAAATCAAAATTCAAAACTCCAAAGAAACGAAATGAAAGGCAATGTGACACCAGAATATGAAAACCAAAGAAAGCTGATTAATGAGGAAAAGGCCTATTTAACTAGGCAGTCCGATCTTTTTGTTGTTTACTTAAAAATATAGTATACTTAGGGTTAAAAAAGGGACAGTTAATGAAATACTGGGCATATTGTTCACATTTCAAAAAACACACTGGAAAGCCAATTATCCATATGTGAATGTGCTGTCTAAACTGTCTTCCATTTCATATATTTGAACTTCCAAGAAAATTTATGCTCTTAGGTCTTTACAGAAAATGTACACCTCCCTTACTCAAAGAAGGCCGGGAAACGATAGCTATAAAAGTATTTTTATTTTCCGGAGAAAAAGATATAATTATCTTTTATCTCTAATTAAAACCTGTTAAGTTGTACATTTCCTATCACTATCAAATTTTAATACTGACGATCATCACAAAGTTGCTTTTCAAGCACAGCAATAAAATGTGAGCTAACACAAAGAAGTCACATGGCATCACTAAAAACATTTATTTATTTTAAATTCGGCTGAACTGAAAAATGCCACACACAAAAAAATCCGTATCCCCAGTGTCTTTCTACTCATAAAAGGATAAATGAATCAATTAACAGGGATCTTATAGACTATAAGGTTTTATGTCTGCATATTTATTTAAAACTAACCAATATTGTCCTTTACAGAAATATGTTGACAGGCCTCTTAAAAATGACAGGAGTGGTTAAGGAGGAAGAGCATGATTTTTAAAAATACCGTGTAAATAGCAATAGGTATCTTAAAGCCTGTCGAAGTTAGAGCCTCACCTGCACACACACACACGTACACGTACAGAGAAGCATAAATAAAACTAAAACCATAACCAGTAGTATCTGCGAAAAAGGAAACTTTAAAAAAAAAGCAGATAAACCTGAGGTGCTGTATTAGGTGTCTAGAAATCATAAAACCTTTATTTTGCACATAAAACTTCGAGTGTCAATTACATGGTTCATTTGGGGCCTACAAAGAAGAAAATTCGGTCCCTCGTCTCAAAGGAGCACGCTTACACTAGCATGTTCAAAAATGGAAGAAATGCAGTCTCACATTTAGGCCTCTCCACTGCTGGATACACGCAGGGAAGAGAAGCTGTAATCTACTTTCGATCCCAACCAGGACGCAGATTACATCTCATTCTTCGAAACAGAACAGAAACTTTTTTAAAAATGCTGCAAGGGTAAGCAAGTGTGAGACGCACACCTAGTGAGATGAGAAGGCAAGGACGGACTAGCTTTAAGTCTACCCGCAGAAAAATTACAGGCACCCCTGGAGACGGGGAGTGCAGGAGGCAGAACACCTCGGACCAGCCGATCAAAACAGCAATACCTAACCCAACGCGCTGCGCAGGACACCCTGGCAAGTGCCCCTTTGCCGACGGTGGGAAGCCTGGGGAGGACTGGGCTGGTTCCGGGGGCGGGGTGGGGGGGGCGGCGGCGAGGCTTCTAGAGAGCGAGGCTCTTCGCTCACAACTGGGCTTTTTAGCTAGTGCTCGTGCGAGCTCGGGCGTGGAAGTGGGTTCACTCCGCGCACGATGTGGTCATCTTGGAGACGCGAGGAAGAGAGGGACGCGGCGGAGGCAGACCAGGAAGAGAAGCATCGAAACGAGCCGGACAGACGCCGAGTGTGAACCTGAGCGCCCTGTGCAGACCCCGCAACCAGACGGGCCTGCCTTCCCCGCCGCCGGGCATTTGTTTTTTCTTTCTCTTCCCCGCCCCACCGAACGGGGCGGAGAAGCGAGGGCACTCAGGTTCAGGCTCCCCCGCCCGTTCCGGAAGGGGAAGGCCCCCGGCCCCACGGCCGTGGAGCCAGGAAGGGGTGGGGGGAAGCGGGAACCGAGCACAAGGGGAAGTGCGGCGGCGAGCGGGTGAGGAAACAGGAAGAGCCCCGTTCCCGCCGCTGCCTCCCCAACGGGGCGAGGACCCGGCTCTCGCGCCACCCCTTCCCCCCTCCCCCGACGCCCCCAAAGCCCCGCCGGCGTGCGAGAGAAAACAGAATACAAATCACTTACAACGGCATCGTCTCCTGCGCCGGCACCGCCCAGTCACTTCCCCCCCGCAACCGCCGCCGCTGCCGCCCTGGGCATGATCCACTGAGGCGGGAGGGAGGGGGGGGCCTGCCTCAGCCCTGGGTCCAACCCCACTCCCGCACCGCTCCCGCCGCTTTAAGCGCTTCTCCTCCTTCCCCTTCGTCCTAACATGGCGCCCGAGCGCTACCACAGCAACGTTCTAGAACTGCTGACGCCGCCACGCACGCCGTGCGCGCGCCTGCGCAAAGGCCATCCGGCGCCGCGCAGCTTCACGGGAACGGTAGTTCGTGAGGCGGTCGGAGGTATGGTAATTTCCGCCCCAAAGTCGTCGCGCTTCCGCGGTGGGTGTCGGGTATCAGCTAGGAGAGGTGCAGGAGGCTCCGGTGGCTGTCCGTTCCTCGAGCGGGGACGCTCCTGTCGCCGATGAGCACCACACGGCACCTCACAATGAGCCGCCGCTCTCGCCGCCGAGGTCGCAGCTGCCGCACCTCCCCTCGAACGGCGTCATTGGCGGCGCTCGGCGGGGACCCAGGCGCCCATGCGTGCCCGGTGAGCCGCCCGAGCGCTGGGCTTGGGGCGCGGCCGCTCGGTTCGGCGCCTTGGGTGGCCGCAAGTTACTCGGCCTCTTCCTGCTGTCCTGCGAAGTGAGAGTAAGACCTGCTTCCGGGGGCCGTGTGGACTGCTGCATGTGTTGGTTGGTGCAGGGCAGCGCTGAGCACGGGCTCGTCCTTGGGATTCCCCCTCCGTTAGACCGAGGTCCACCCCCTCGGGCTGCTGGCCGACCTGTCCACCAAAGTGTGTACGCAGGCGCTCAACAAGTGTTTGTTGAATGAATGGATTTGCGGGGCAGCGCTGTGATGACACCGAGTTCTGGAACACGAGCTGATTTTACCAGCGGGTGGTGTCTTGGAACCTCCCGGTAAAGCTGGCCTGAAGTGGAAGGATCGAGGGCGGGAACCACGGGGATTTTAGCACAGACTGTTCTGCAGCCCTCATCTAGGGTGGGACCTGGGGTGGGACCTAGGAGCACATTCGCCACCCCCCCAGCCAAAGCTGGAGTCTTCGTGCCTGAGCCCGACTCTGGTACTCAGCCCTTCCCTCTGCTAATTAGAACGTGTTCTAAAGTGTCACACGCAGGGTTTACGGAGGGGCGGGAAGGAATTAAATAAACACGGCAAGGATAACGTTCTAAATGATTTAAGTAGGTTAATATGGGCTTGTATAACCTCAGGAAATTTGGCAAAGGAATTACCTGCTTTCACAGCACATCTAGTCTGACAAGGGTCGAGGCATAAAGACTGAGTGGAGGAAGCACAGGACCTAAACCTGTATTGTCCGGGGCTATAGCCATTTGTCGCATGTGACTTTTGAGCACTTGAAATGAGGCTAGTCCATTTAGGATGTAGCTTGAGTGCAAAATACAGATTTCAGAGATCTCCGTAGGAACAAAAGAATGAGATCCCTAACTGATCTCATTTTATATTTATATTCATGTATTATATTTATATGTAATATATCTGCGTTTTATATTCATTACATGCTGAAATAGTATTTTGGATATATTAAAAAATTCATTAAAGTTCATTTCATCTGCTTCCTTTTAAAACGTGGCCACTAGAAAATTTTAAATTATATGCATGGCCCTCTGTTGAACAGCGCTGTTGGGAGACAGGCTTGTCCTTGAGTCTCACTTCCACTTGTTCCCTTACCCTCTTGTCATCAAGGTGGTTTTGGGGGACCCAGTAGCAGACCTGCCCTTAAAAGTTTGGAAAGCTGAGATCCAGAGAACTCAATAAAATACATTAAGGCTGTGGTGTTAAAATTTGCTCATAAAGATAGGCACTGATGATGTGTGTTGCACATTAGAGAATGGGAACTTCTTGAGCTCAAGGCTGTCCTCCACTTGGCATCTCAGAAGGCAGTGAAAGAGACATGGTGGTTGAAACCTCTGTGCTTTCGGTCTACAGGTGCTCCACACCGATTTTGTTTGAGCCTTCTCTAGAATGAGACAGCGAGATAGTGCAATTAATGAATATTTATTTAGTACCTGGAATGTGCTAGATGTCATGTTACTCGCTGAAGACAGAAGGAAGTATACTTGGTAGAATCAAGGTAGATTTCCCAAGGTGACTTTAGAAATGTCCTGATAGGGCGCCTGGGTGGCTCAGTTAGTTAAACATCTGCTTTGGCAGAGGTCATGATCCCAGGGTTCTGAGATCAAGTCTTGTGCTGGGATCCTTGCTCAGTTGGGAGCCTGCTTCTTCCTCTCCTCCCCATTCATGCTCTCTCTCTGTCCATCTCAGACTCCCAAATAGATAAAATCTTTTTTTAAAAATATAGAAATATTCTGGGATGCCTGGGTGGCTCAGTTGGTTAGGCGGCTGCCTTCGGCTCGGGTCTTGATCCCAGCGTCCTGGGATCGAGTCCCACATCGGGCTCCTTGCTCAGCAGGGAGCCTGCTTCTCTGCTTCTGCCTGCCTCTCTGTCTGCCTGTGCTCGCCTGCTCTCTCCGCCTCTCTCTCTGACAAATAAATGAATAAAATCTTTAAAAAATATATATATATACATATATAGAAATATTCTGGTAGATGTATACACTTTTCAAATCTCTATGTTATATACCTGAAACTAACAGCATGTGTCAACTACACATCAATAAAAAAAATTTTTTTAATAAAAAAAGCTTGACCATTAAAAATACACTGACAGAAAAGTTAGGATTTAATAAGGGAACAGGAGGAGAAGGGCATAACAGGAAACTTTGAAAAAAAGAAGGAAAGTATAAATAGCTTAAAGTTTATTTGGAGACAGAGAGACTTTTGAAGTAACTAGACCACAGATATGTGGTGGGAATGAAGCTGCCAAGGACTGAGAGGCAGATAATGGGGGGCCTTTGTGTAACAGAACGTTGTGCGCCTGCCACGCACCATCACTGTGCTAAGCTGGGAGATCGCTTACCACTTTGAAAAATAGTCAAAATCCCTGACCCAGTTAGACCATATTTTCTTGGGAAGTGGGGGCAAACAATAAACCCATAAACAGACAAGGAAGTTACGGGTTGTATTAAGAACCATGAATAAAATAAACCAGGTAAAAGAATTACGGGGGAGGTCAACTTTAGGTAAGATGGTCAAACAAGGCCTCGCTTCAGAGGACTGGCCTTCGAGACCTGGAGCCATCGAGAAGATTCAGCTTTTATCTTTGTTTATGAATGGGGGAACCATGGAAAGTTTGAAAGCAGTGATGAGATCACATCTATGTTTTCAGAAAGATCACTCAAAAGGTAGGAACAAATTTGAACTGGGAGAGCTTTTGAAGCTGGAGGGTAGTTTGGATCTCGCCAGGGTTCAAGTAAGAGATGATGATGTTCGAAATAAAGAAAAGACTGATTTCAGAGAGATTTGGGAGATGTAGTTAATCCTGAATGTGAGAAGGGAGGGAGAGGAAAAAGTCATGATTTCAGACGTTCTAGGGAGGATGACCTAGTGGAGGGAGCTACCAGTGAATAGGAAACAAGGGTAACTAACAAGGGTGAGTAGATGAGGTCATGAGAGTCACTTGGTATGGTTTTTCTGAAGTGCCTGGGGGTCCTTTAGAAATGCCCATCAGGTGAGTGAAAACATGTTTCAGGAGCTGAGAAGTCAGGGCTGGAGATAGTGATTTTAAACTCTGAAAGCAAGTTTGGAGTCATGTTTCAGTTCAGCACGGAAGGAAGGGCCCTCCATACACCCAATTACTACAGTCTAATCCAACCCAAACTTCATGAGTGGGTAATAAGCTAGGTGTTCAGTATCCCCAACATTTAGGGTCCACCAAAGAACAGAACTTGAGGGCGCCTGGGTGGCTCAGTGGGTTAAGCCTCTGCCTTCGGCTCAGGTCATGATCTCAGGGTCCTGGGATCGAGTCCCGCATCGGGCTCTCTGCTCGGCAGGGAGCCTGCTTCCCTCTCTCTCTCTCTCTCTGCCTGCCTCTCTGCCTACTTGTGATCTCTCTCTCTCTCTCTCTCGCTGTCAAATAAATAAATAAAATCTTAAAAAATATATATATATAATTTAAAAAAGAACAGAACTTGAGCCAAGGAAAGTGGAGCGTGAGATAAAGCCAGTGACCAGTGTACCTGGTTAAGACAGGACCCCTATTATTAGCCTTGCCTGGCTTGTCCTCAGAGCCCTGCCCACGCCCTCCAGCTGCTGCCCCATCCCCGCAGCCCGCGCCCTACCACAGTGCCTGTGTTCTACTGACTACAGACATGGGGGATGGCACTTCCTACTGCTGTCTTAGGGATCATTCAGATTGCATTTTCCACAGAACAATGTCATAAGTAGGGAGAATTCCTAAGCTGGTTCTCAGGTCCACAGTGCATTCAAATTTAAGAAATGGACAGAAATGTTTTTGAGAACAGAACCTCTTCCTCTGTTCTAAGAGACACAAGAGAGAGGGGGAACACAAGCAGGGGTAGTGGGAGAGGGAGAAGCAGGCTTCCCGCTGAGCAGGGAGCCCGATGTGGGTCTTGATCCCAGGACCCCGAGATCATGACCTGAGCCGAAGGCAGATGCTTAATGACTGAACCACCCAGGCGCCCATGATATGGAGATTTTTATCCCAATAATAAACTACAGTAGATTCATTTGGTGACTAATGAGGCATACGTTTTGAATTTTTTTAACCAACCTAAGAGCCCTAACTATGGAGAGCAAACGGTTGATGGAGGGGAGGTGGGATCAGCTTTAAGGAGGGCACTTGCGTTGAGCGCTGGGTGTTACATATAAGAGATGAAATCACTAAATTCTACTCCTAAAACCAATATTACACTATATGTTAACTAGAATTTAAATAGAAATTTGGGGGAAACATTTTTAACCAAGATTAACTGGATTTATGAGTCCCTCGAGTAAAAAGAGTAGCATAAGCACTTCCATCTAGTGCGGATTATATCCTTAAGCTATCTTTTCTTTAAATTCTTTTAATTCCTTTTAGATGTAAATGAGTTTATGTTTTAAAGAATGTGTCTACTAGGGGCTCCTGGGTGGCTCAGTCGGCTAAGCGCCTGCCTTCAGCTCAGGTCGAAATCTCAGGGTCCTGGGATCGAGCCCCACATCAGGCTCTCTGCTCAGCGGGGAGTCTGCTTCTCCCTCTGTCTCTCCGCACACCTCTCAAATAAGTAGAATCTTTAAAAAAAAAGAAAGAAAGGAAAGGAAAAGATGTCTTGACTACCATTTGCCCGAAAGGAAGCAGCTCAGTAGCATGTTGATGAGAAGTGGCCCAAACCTGTGCCTCCTCTAGTCTCTGCCATTCGTCGACAGCACAGAGGTCTCCCAGACTGAAGCCAGAACAGCAGGTCAGTCTCCTGGATTTCTTCTTCCTGCTTGCTACCCATGGACAAACCATCGTCATCTCCTGGTGATCCCCCAGAAACCACCCCCTTCTCTGACTCTTGCGCACCACCCTGGTCTCAGCCGCTGTCTCCTCTCGCTTGGGTGTTGGGGGCAGCCTCCGCGCTCTTCTCCTGCTTCTCTTCGTGCTTTCCTTCCAGTCATCCCCATACAGCAGCTGGACTTTGAAAACATAACTTAGATTTTATCACACTCTCACTACAAAATAAAAAAAATATCAAACCCAGTTTAGTGGCTTCCCTTTGTTCTTAGAATAAAACCAAACTTGACAGTGGCTTACAAGGCCTCGGTGACCTGGCTCTGGATTTTCCCTCTAACCTCATCTCCAACTCTGCCCCTTTCCTCTCTCTGCTTCAACCCAACTGGCCTCTTTTCCTTAAACATGCTCAGCTCCTAGGGGGGCGTGGCTGGCTGTCGGTTAACTGTCTGCCTTCGGCTCAGGTCATGGTCTCCGGGCCCTGGGATCGAGCCCCGCGTTGGGCTCCCTGCTCCATGGGGAGTCTGCTTCTCCCTTCCCCCCTGCTCATGCTTCCACGCTTGCGCTCTCTCTCAAATAAATTAATAAAATCTTTAAAAATGCCCAGCTCCTTGCTGCTCAGAGCCTCCATGCTTATCCCGTTTATTGTTACCCTTACTAAAATCTAAACTCCATGAAGATAGGAACCCTAAGTGTATTGTTTGAAAGCCGAAACCACAAAACCATGCTTGGCACATATTGGCACTTAAGAATTAAGTTGTTTCTGCTTCTTTAAAGGCGACTTAGATTTGCCCAGTATTTCCATTCAATTATTTTTTTTCCTTTCAATCATTTTCAATTCTGTAATCTGGCTAAAACAAAAACAGTTGGTAATTATCTTAGCATGAGCTGCTGTAACAAAATCCCACAGAATTGGTGGCTTAAATAGGAATGTGTCTCTCACAGTTCTGGAGGCTGGGAAGGCCAAGATTAAGATGCCAGCGTGGCCCCCCTCTGGTGAGGATACTCATGCTGGCTTGTAGATGGCAGCTTTCTCAACTGTACTCCCATGGCAGGGAGAGGGAGTAGGGGAGAGGTGATGGGGGGGAGGGGAAGGAGAGGGACAGGGAAGAACAAGCTCTCTGGTGTCTCTTTTAAGGAGACCTAATCCTACTGGGTCATGGCCCCACCCGTAAGACTCTACTTAACCCTAATTATTTCCTTAGAGGCCCCATCTCCAAATACAGTCTCATAGAGGGAGTTAGTACTTCAACATATGAATTTTGGGACATTCATTCAGTCCATAACAATGATCATCTCAGGTTGCTAACTCCTAGAAAGTAATGATGCATCTTCAATGGTACTGGTTATTTAGTGCTATGTAACAATTTGCCACAAATTTCAAACTAAAATACACATTTCAAAAAACAAGAAAAAAACAACACATTTATTCAACAGTTTCTGGGGATCAGGAATTTGGACATGCCTTAGCTGGGTCCTCTGATTCAGGGTCTCTAACCAGGCTACATTCATGGTGGGGTGGGGGTGGGGGTCTCATCTGAAGGCTCAACTGTGGAAAGACTTAACTTCCACACACGTTTGTTGGCAAGATTCAGGTCTTTAAAGCTGTTGGATTGAAGGTAGCAGTGTCTTGCTGACTGCTTGCTAAACCCTGTGGGTCTCCAGCAGAGCAGCTTGCTTTATCAAAGCATGTAAGCCCAAGGCAAAAGATCGGCTAGCATGATCTCATATAGTCTTAGGTAACCTAAGATCTGCTGGATTCCATGGGAGGGAAGCAAATCCTGTGTTCCACCCACACTCAAAGGAAAGAGAGTACATAAAGGCATGAATACCGTTAGGCAGTGATCACTGGGGGCCATCTCAGAGTCTGCCTTCCTTCTCCACTAAACTGATTTTGTATATAACACCCAATATTGTAGGGTACCCAAAACCCCCCCCCAAAAAAAAGTAATCTGAATGGCATTTTGATTAATTTCAATTTTTTTCACACAGAAGACTAATTTTTCTTAATGTGAATTCAGATGGCATTTTTCTTTCCTAAACTGGATCTCAGGAACTCTCTGGTTATGAACAGGTCTGCATTTTAGGAGTTATTTTGTTTTGTTTTGTTTTTTTTAGCTTGTTTTGTTTTTAGTTTGGGATACATGGTATATTTCTTTTTTTTTTTTAAGGTAGAATACCAGTTCCTTTTAAAAAGATGATTAAAGTACATTTAAACAGTAACATGTATAAGCATGAAGGACTTTGTGCTTAACACGCCCCCCCCCCATAACAGTGCTTACTGAGCTGTGTCGATTTTTATCCTGTGCACACTCTAATGTCATTAGTGCCTGAATCAGGACAGAGAAAATGTTCATTACCCCCAGCAGAATAATCCTCTGTCGTTTCATCACTGCCACATGACCCCTATTTCACCTCTATCACTACGGACTAGTTGTATCTGTTTTTCAACTTCATACGCATGGAGTCTCACACACTATCCACCCTTGCGTGTAACTTCTTTCACTCAACAGAATGTGTGCGAGACTTTGTTGAGGGAGTGACAGTTCATGCTTTTTCATTGCTGTGTACTATACTGTCACTGTATCTTTCTCCTATTGTAAATATCACAGTATACCTTTCTCCTTTGAGGGACATTTGGGTTTTTTCTTTCCAGTTCGGGGCTTTTATAGTAATGTTGCTTGAATATTCTTGTACGTGCCTCGTTGTAGACATAAGCACTCCTCCCCCTTGGGCATATACCCAAGTGGAATTGCTGGACGGTGTGTGTACCCGTGCTTAGCTTTAGTAAGTACTCCCAAAGACTATCATAGGGGTAGTACCAATCTGTAGTCCCGCCAGCAACATGTGTGTGTTCCCGTGGCCCTACATCCTCCCCAACACTTGATGTAAACAGTCCCAACTAATTTCTGCCATCCGACAATATTGTGCGGGAGCCCCCTGAAGTTTTCCTTTGCATTTCTCTGATGATTACTGCCTCTAAGCACTTGTCAGTATGCTCAGTGGTCATTTGGATATGCTCTTTTATGAAGTGGTTTCTCAAGTCTTCCTGTTTTTAGATTGGATTGTCAGTCTTACTAACTTTGAGGACTTTTCGACATATTCTGAGTACAAGCCCTCTGTCATATATCTACTGCATGTCTGTGCATATCTATGTGTATGCATTGTAAATATCTTCCCAGTTCTGAAGCTTGGCTTTTTACTCTTTTTAAAAAATATTATCTAAGTAATCTCTACATCCCACATGGGGCTCAAACTCGTGACCCCAGGATCAAGAGTCACACACTCTTTGGACTGAGCCAGCCAGGTGTTTGACTTCTTTTTTTTTTAAGATGTTATTTATTATTTATTTATTTGAGAGAGAGAGAGAAAACATGTGCACCTGAGAGCTGTGGGGAGGGGCAGAGGGAGAGGAAGCAGCAGACTCCCTGCTGAGCAGGGAACACAGGGAGGGTGTTAATCCCAGGACCCCGGGATCATGACCCAAGCTGAAGGCAGATGCTTAACCAACTGAGCCACCCAGGTACCCCCTGACTTTTTACTCTTTCAGTGTTATCTTGACAAATCTTTGCCCACCCCTGGGTTATGAAGAATTCCTCTTATGTTTTATTTAATTCTAGAAGCTTTATTGTTTTGACTTTCCTGTTTAGGTCTATGATTCATTTTAAAATAATTTTGTGTATAGTGTGAATCAGAGGTCAAGGGTTTAGGTTTTGGGATTTGGGGAGTTTTCTGGGAGGCTTTGGTTTTTTGGTTGTTTTTAATGCATGACTCTCCAAAGTGACCTGCATCATTTGTTGAAAAGACCATACTTTTTCCCCCATTGAATTGCAAAGGTGAATTTGTTATAAATCAGATGATTTATTAATGTGTGAATCTGCTTCTGGACTCATTTTCCACTGATCTTAATCACTGTGACTTCATAATGAGTCTTGCTGTCTGGAGAGTGAAGTCCTCCAGGTTTGCTGTGGTTCCTTCCGACTCTCCTAGATTCTTTTGCATGACCACTTCCCACCAAAAAAGAGAAAAGAAACACACTAGAATTTTGATTAGGATTGCATTGACTCTATAGATCATTATTTGGGGGAAGAATTGAAGTATTAACAGTACTGAGCTTTACAAGGCATTAATATAGTTTATTCCTCCATTTCATTTTTAATTAAGATCAACAGTGTTTTATAATTCTCTATGTGCAGGTTTTCCACATCTTTTTTAGATTGGAGCTAGGTAGTTTATTGTAAATGATACCAGCTCTTTTAAGTAATAAAAGAATATGTCCATCCAAATTATAGTTCTAAATATAGAGAGAGGATGCTTAGCAGTGACAAGCTGGACTGCTTCGATTTTAGGGGAAAAATTGCCTTCAAAGAACTTAATTGTAAAATGACTCAATGAATCAAACCAGAAAAACGAAAAGTGCCCTTAAAGAGAGTGCCTCTTAACCTAAGACCCAGAAGAATGAATATGTCAGTATCTCTGAAGAGAGAATGTGTCAAGGGGAGTCACAGAGGTAAACTCACTGACCACCCAAAAGTCTGGGCAAATGCACCTTGTCAGGAAGAACCAGAACACGGGACAGGTGCGGTGGGGGTGGACACATCAAGCTAGCGGAAGCCAGTGCCTTGTCCTGGTTTTGTACTCCCCAAGCACTTGTGATCAGCCGGCTACTCAGAGAACCTGCTTCGAGGAAGAGAATGTGCTGGGGAAATGGGTACAGGTATCCTGCCACTCAACAATTGTGTGTCTCATTGTGAGTCCAGTCGTACTCTTGTCTTCTCTCCTGGTCTCCTAGGAGATGAGTTAAGACAAGTCAGCCTCTGTGGGTCCTGCCTGACCTAAGACATGCCTGAGATCACTCTTCTTACCTTGCCTGGCAGAGGGCTAGACTCTCTATGAATTCACCAAAATCAGTGTCACTTCGTGAAGCCTCCTTGTGACCCTGAGAGTTCGTCAAATATCCCATCATAGCCTATGGAAATGTGTATTATGGACTTCATCAAAGGACTAGAGATTTGAATTGTAAAACAAATAAACAATTTCAGCTAAATAGCTCTCACTCACTAATATTACATTTCTACTGTGTGCTATGTACCTTTTTCATCTTTAGAGATAACAGCAAAAAACAATCCCACCTCTGTGGAACTTACATTTTAGTGGGGGAAAGAGACAATAAAAACAGCGGCTTATAAAGTGATGTCAGTGTAAGCAGAGAAAAGGAACCGAGTGGGATGTCATCAAGAGGATGGTCTGAAGAGGCCCCTCGGAGGATAGGATGTTTGATCCAAGCCAAGGATGTAGTGAGAGTGAGCTACAGGGATATGTGTGGGCCAAGGATTCCGGGCAACAGCCCCAGAGCAGACTGCACTTGGCAATGAAGAGCGAAGTGAGGGGGCAGGGAGGTCATAAAGGGTCAGAGTACATAAGGCCTCTCAGGCTGGGTCAGGACTTCGCCTTCTACCGTACATGAGATGGCAAGGCCAGGAGGGGATCTGACATCTGTTTGAAAAAGATCCCCCTCCTGCTATGTTACGAGCAGTCACAGGAAGGAGCCTCCCAGGGACCGGTGACAGCAGCAATCCAGGTGGGAGATGGTGGCGTCTTGGGCCAGGACACTAGTGTTGAAGGGGTGAGAAGCAGGCGGATAGGATATGTTGCAAAAGTTGGGCCAGTATGAGGTACTGGTGAACTGAGCGAGGATAAGGGGAAAAGAGCCAAAGGTGACACCAGGTTTGGGCCCTGAGCAACTGGAAGGGTGGAATTGCTGATCCCTGATATGGGGCCTGCGGGAGCTGCGTGGAGGGGAGGGGCGAGTGTGCTTGGAAATTGGATCTGCCTTGCTTTCAGCATTCTGGTGGAGGCGAGAGAGGGTTTCAAGGAGGAAATGATGAAATACTCGGAGAGGTCAAGTAGGATTTGACAGTTGGATTTGGAGGTCTTGAAGGTCACTGGTAACCTTGATCTAAAGAGGGACAGGATACTGGGGCCATGACTGGAGGAGGCTGCAGAGGTCAAGGAAGGATCAAGGAAGGTTTTTGCATTTTAATCTGTTTCAGTCTCCTCTTCTGTTTTGTTTGTTTGTTTTTAAAGATCTTATTTATTTATTTGACAGAGCACAAGTAAGCAGAGTGGCAGGCAGAGGGAGAGAAAGAAGCAGGCTCTCTGCTGAGCAGGCAGCCCGATGCCGGGCTCTATCCCAGGACCCTGGAATCATGACCTGAGCCGAAGGCAGCTGTTTAACCAGTTGAGCCACTCAGGTGCCCCTCGTTTTGTTTTGAAGTGTAGGAGCTGGTACATTAAGTTGGAAGTGGAGGGTGATGATCCAGAAGAGAGGGAGAAATCCGGCTGTGAGAGAGAAGAGCAGTTCTAGGAGCAGCATCTGATGATGTGAGACAGGGTGGCATCCGGGCACAAGTCAGGAGTTGGTCCCAGATGGAAGCACAGAAGGCAAACAGAGCTAGTTTGTAGCAGGAGGATAGAACGGCTCTTTGGATTGCTTGGGTTTTCTCAGTGAACTAAGAAGCAAGGTCATGAAATGTATCCATCATGAAGGCAGCAAAGGTAAGTATTATGAAGGCTAATGACTTCAAACTTGAAGATGTGTTCTGTTTACTTAGTGTCTTTGATTAAAGTATCAGGGTCAAAAGTAGTGCAGGGAAGCAAAAGAAGAGGTAATTGGATGTCACCAAAATAAAGAGATTTTGTGCATTCAAGGACACCTGTCAAGAGAGTGAAAAGACAAGCCATGGAATAGAGGAATATATTTGCAAATCATATATCTGATAAGGGTCTTGCATGAAGAATATATAAAAAACGTGTACAGTTCAATAGCAAAAAGACAAATACGAAGTGAGCAAAGGACTTGAACCTACGTCTCCCAAAGAAGATATACACATGACCAGCAGACATGTGCAAACATGCTTAGTCACAGTGTGACACACTTCAGACCCCTTAGCATCACCAGCATGTACACACATGTGCCCCCACGTGCACACACAAAATAACAAGCGTTAGTAAGTATGCAGAGAAATTGGAATCCACCTGCATCGCTGGTGGGAGTGGCAATGATGCAGCGACTACGGAGATGGTCAGCAGTTCCTCAGGAAGTTAAACAGAATTAAAGTGTGACAGCAATTCCACTCCTAGGTATCTGCCCCCCCCCCCAAATTGACACCAGCTGTTCAAACAAGAACCTGTACACAAATATGCATAGCAGCATTTCACGGTATCTAAAAGATGGAAATGACCCAAATTGTCCCTCAACAAATGAATGGTTCAAGAGCCTGTGGTGTGTTTGTACAGTACAATATTATTTAGTCATCAAAAGGATGAAGCCCTGATCCATGCTACAGCATGAGCCTTGGAGACATGCCCATGAAAGAAAACACAAAAGGCCACATATTGAGTGATTCTGTTTATGTAAATATCCAGAAGAAACAAATCTGTAGAGACAGGAAGCAGACTAGCAGTTGCCAGGAGCTGGGCTGAAGGGATAGTACAGGGTACAGCATTTCCACTGGGGTGATGGAAAAGTTCTAAAACTAGTGGTAATGCTTGTCCAGGGCTGTGTGAACCAGGCCAACACCATCTTGGGCAAATGCTGACAGTGGACAAATGGACAACTTTTCTTGAGCTCAAGCCTTCACTCACATTCTTTCCTTTTGTTTAACCACACCCTTAAGTGCACCCTTATGGCATAAGGTCCATGATCTGCCCTGGAAATAGGACTCTGACACACACCTATTCTTTGTTATTGTTGTTGTTCTAAAGGGGGGGGGGGGCGGAGAAAGAGGGAGGGAGAGAATCTCCAGCAGGCTCCACCTCCAGTGGAGCTCAGTCTCACAACCCTGAGATCTTGACCTGAGCAGAAATCCAGAGTCAGAAGCTCAACAACTCAGCCACCCATGTGCCCCAACAGACACCTGTTCTCCAACTGGGTGGACTTCCAGCCCCTAGGGCTATAAAAGCAGCTCTTAAGGGGGGGGGGGGGTGTTTGGGGACCTACTGGTCTAGGGACTACCCTGAGACATACTTCTGTCCATAAATCTCCTTAATAAACCAGTTCTTGTCAAGCTGGGCTTGTCAGCCTTTTTCTTTGGTCCTTCTGCTCCCTCAGCCCTAGGAAGTCGTTTTGCATATACCTCCCTTTCATGGAATAAACACAACCGATGCGCCGAGTGCCACCGACTTGTATACTTTTAGAAGGTTGCAGTGGTAAATGTTATGTTGTATGTATTTTACTATAATAAAAAAAGACAGTGCAGTTACATTCACTTAACATTATTTAAAGAGATGAAATATATTTTGTTTTTTTAAGATTTTATTTATGTATTTGAGATAGAGTGAGCAAGAGAGTGCAAGTAAGAGAGGTGGGGGGGCGGCGAGGGGATGAGGGGGACAGAGAGAGGGGAGAAGCAGGCTCTGCCCTTGAGCGGGGAGCCTGACTCAGGGCTCCATCCCAGGACCATGGGATCATGACCCGAACCAAAGGATGACACTTAACCAACTGAGCCACCCAGGTGCCCCAAGATGAAATATATTTCTCATTCAGTGTAATTTCTCATAGTGTATAATTCTGGGAATTATGGGATTTTTCAAGCTGGAAAAGACCACAGGGATTGAATGCTTATGGCTATATTATAAAGTTTGTTGAAAACATTTTAATTACCACAAATCCTGGGATTATTTATTCTGTTATGGTATTTTTTTTCTACCAAGAGGTTTATAATTCTCTCTCTGACTCATTGCTAAAGATCCTGACCCTGAACTCAAAAATTTACCTACTGGAAACCAATGACATCTGACTCAGCGTGAGTCACCAAAGCATAAACCATTTTCATTTCTTTTGACACCACTGGCACTCGGGCAATAGCAAACTATTTGCCTACATGTTCAAATCATACACAGTCTGATTCTCTTCATGCTATAAATTACTGTAAATCCAAGTCTGCAGAACACTTTGACTAAGAATGAAATGTTAGATTAATATTTGTCCTATGAACTATACACAGACACTTCATCAATTTACCTTTAAAATACAGTTCTTTAACAAAGTCACTCGTCGCCATCAGCTTTTTATAATGATTCTACTTAATAAAGTACTGCCCCCCCCAAATTATAAAGCATTAAGAAAAAATTATAAAGTATTTGCTTAAGGGGAAAACAAAGAATTTTCCAAAAACTGGAAAAGCATTTTTTTTTTCAAGCAGGATTCCAAATCACAATTTTCACCTCATCTCT
Organism: Meles meles; assembly: GCF_922984935.1. Lineage (NCBI taxonomy): Eukaryota > Metazoa > Chordata > Mammalia > Carnivora > Mustelidae > Meles > Meles meles. Next base: position 143,358,448 of record NC_060071.1, on the reverse strand, counting down.
AACTCTAAAGGTGTATCACACCCGATCTTTCAATTTTCACTGCGTTTCAGGATTGTTCTTGAAGAGATATTCTGCCTATAATTGAAAGAGAGAAAAAAAAGACACATCGGTTTAAAAGACAGTACTACGACTGTTTGTCATTTCAAAATAAAAGTACATAAATCTTTACTTTCAAATGAGTAAGAAAATCTTAACTATAAACTGTGAAGGTCTTAAGAGGCTATTTGCCCAAAAAACGAGGCATGGCGATTTCTCTATCTCAACTAGCTTTTTGTTTAGATTTAGGCATCTTTTAATTTCAAATTGATAGTAAAACAAAAATCTCTTACCAGAAAATCAACGGGATCATCCGGTCTGACCTTACAACACTCATTCAGACCCTGCATCAGGGTCGGCATCACGTGGGTCATTAAATAGTTTCTCAGGGGAATAGACTGGGCCTCTAGTAGTTCTCTTTCTTCTCTTTTCACTTCCTCTAGTCGTTTATTCTACAAATAGAATGTTTGGGGGTTGGGGTAAACAGAAAGGGGAGAACACGTTCACGTGATTCACCCCAGAGTACACTGGAACCCAATACTGCTGTACTTGGCCACTAGATTATGATAAAGATGGCATCGCAAACAGCAGAGAAAAGATGTAAATGGTGTTGTAACAACAGCTTAGTGTGCTAGAAAATAATAAACTGGATCCCAAACTCACATCTTAAATCAAGATAATTTCTAGCTGCCCAGATGAAGAAAGAACGGGAGTTGGGGAAGGAAGGCATGAAGGAAAGAATCACAGAAGTACTAACAGAAAGTCTAGAAGGTATTCATCTGGTGAACACGTGTTATTCCTTGCTCAGCATATGGTCCCTCCTCTCTTGGGAATAGTAATTCCAGATTTCCTTTGAGAAATCTCCCTTCTTAGCCTGGTGGTTTAGGTGGGACTTAATCCCATCAGTCCAGCCCACCTCCTGGCTGTGAATATTAATAAAGGAGAAGCACATCAAGTAGAACCTAAGGATGATGCCAGTGTGGAGGGCAGAGCAGAGATAGGGACCCCAGGTCCTTGGTGAATCATCTGAGTCACTATATCAAGTCTTGCCTGAAGCCAGCTCTACCCACCCCCCCCCCCCCGGATTTGATGTGAATCCATAAGTTTTCTTTATTTCTAAGCCATATTGAGTTTGCTTTTCTGTCACTTGCAAGATACAGAGTCCTAATGATACTACTTGTTCAAAAAGAATCTTTCCCAGCAAGACAATAAACCCATAAACCAACAATGGACTGATGGATTTGACTACATACAACCATAAAATTTCTTTATGTCCAGAAGACACACCATAAATGCTGTCAAAAGATAAATGATGAGTTGAGAAAAACCATTTGCAACAGATTATAAAAAGCTAGGCTATCACGAGAGGCACACAATTTGCATACTTACGCACATAACTGACTCATCACCCCATCGCTGTATGAAGCAGGTACTATCCTCCTCCTCCTCTCACAGATGGAGAAACAGAGACACAGACAGAAATCTGCACAAAACCACAATGCTACAAGGAGAAGGAGCGAGACTCGGACTCCAGCAACACAGCTTGGGAGACCCTTGTCTCCTGAGCCCCCTCCTGTTTCTATGACTACACTACCTTATCGGGAGCTGTTCTTGCAAAATACTAAGAAAAGGACACACCGCCCAAACATGGGCAGAGAAAACGTGCAACATGAGAAATAGAAATGCCAATGAACATAGGAAGAGTTGGTACATGCCTGACCCGAGAGATGAACATTAAAGCAATGGGCTGGGGTTTTGGTTATCTGGTTGATATTTTGTGAGCAAAACTGAGAAAGCAGCGTTGGAGGAAGTGTAGGGAAAGCCACTGGAAGACAAGGTGTGAGCTGCTCTACCCTTGCTAGAAGGTAGTTTCGAAATATGTATCAAAAATTAAACCACATATAGTCTGACCTAACAAAATTCAGGAATTCATGCTAAAGAGATAATCGGGCATCTAAAGATGTGTGCTTAAGGACATCCTTCCTTCGTCTCCCCGTTCCTTCCACAAATATTTGTTGAGTGTCTGTTAGGTGCCGAGCACTGTTCTTGGCATTGGACATGGGGTACTGAACCGCAATGGAAAAAAATCCTTGTCCTCATGCGATTTAAATTCTGTGCAGAGAAAAGATAGTAAGATAAATATATAAAATATATAGTCCCTGAGAATAAGTAAGTGCCAAGAGGGAAATTGAGACCTATAAAAGGGGATAGGCCATGTGATGGGGAGACTCAGGGGTTGACATTTTAAATATCGTGGGCAGGAAAGGCTTCCTTGGAAAGAGGACTTTTTAGGAAAGACTCAAAGCAAGTAAGGGAGTTAGTTGCGGAGACGGTGTGTTGTTGAAATGCATCACGCCAGAACCTGGAAGGCCCCAATAACGAGTCTCACGGTGATGGAAGCCTGTGAAACGTTTGCACAGGGAACTGCCCACGTGGGTCTGTACGTTAGAAGGACCACCAGCGGCAGCATGGGAACAGGCTGGAGATGGAGAGGAGACCAGGGAGGAGGAACCATGATTCCAGCAAGAAACTCTGACCCTGATCAGAAGTGAGGAGCTGTGGGAGGATCCGAGTGCAATTTTCAGTAGCAGAATAGGCAGGAATCTGTGATTTTGGGAATCGAGAGGGCGAAGGAGGCTGACCATCCAGGTGAGATGCGTAAATGGAGGAAAATCAGAGGAACTCCCAAGGTTGGCCTAAGGCACCATGGGACCCAGTTACAAGGATTTGGATTATCAATACTCCTGGTAAAGGCTAGGTACTATTATTGCGATTATTTATCCCAAGCAAAAGACCACGGGCACCTTTTAGGAAATGGTCATATGACAAAACAAACCAAGACCAAAACAAACACAAACACACGCTTGGGTATTTCCATGAGACTTCTCTAGGAGCAGGATGGGAAGCGCAGCTGCCAAAATGGCTTGGCATCCCACCCCCAAGACCCCCCCCCACCGCCGCCCGCACACACTCACGCACCCACTCCTCCCAGCGAGCGATCCTCTCCGCCAGCTCCACGGCTTCCTTGTGCTCCCGTTCCGCCTCCTCCATGGCCTCCTTGGCCAGCTGCTCCTCCGCGGCCCTCCGCTCCTCCTCTGCCTTCTCTTCGTCCGTTAAGCCGTAATTTCGAGGCTCCCCGATCTCTTTGATGAGCTGTTTGATGGCAAGTCTGTTTTGAGGGTCTTCAAGTTTTCCTACATCTTTCAATACCAGGAGAGAGGAAGAGATCAGCACCCACTTACATTCTCCAAGGTACTACGCTGAGACCACATTCGGGAAAATTCTTTGTTCTCATACATGTGCTGTGGAAATGGAAATTACCATGATGTTACATTATGTTATGTTAGGTAATGACCACACTGGGCTTTGCTGTTCCAGTGGCCAAGATGGGTTCAGGATTTCTTGGCTCACAAGCAAATACCAGCCCCGTGTCTGGGAGTCCTGGGTCTGGGAGGAAGACTGGGGCTCAGTTTTTGAGCTCTGACAGTGCAGATTTTGAGCAGCGGGGAATGGGTGGGATGGGCTTCCTTAAAAAAAAAAAAAAAAAAGAGTTCTCCATCCCTGGAAGCATCCAAGCAGAGAAAGATGCTGCTGTGGGGGTTCCCACAGGAGGAAGCCCTGCACTTGCTGAAAACCCGATAGGATTTCCCCCATTTCTTCTTCTTTTTTTTTTCCCCCTGTTTCTGAAACTCAATGATCCTGGGATACATTTTTTTTTAAGATTTTATTTATTTATTTGACAGACAGAAATCACAAGTAGGCAGAGAGGCAGACAGAGAGAGAGAGAGAGAGAGAGAGAGAGAGAGGAGGAGGAGGAGGAGGAGGCAGGCTCCCTGCAGAGCAGAGAGCCCGATGTGGGACTTGATCCCAGGACCCTGGGATCATGACCTGAGCTGAAGGCAGAGGCTTTAACCCACTGAGCCACCCAGGTGCCCTACATTTTTAATTCATAAGTAAAACAAACCATTTCAGTTAGCCTACTTGAATAGGGAAAAGTCCAAATTCTAGAATATCCAACTAATTTAACATCAAGACCAAAAAAACAAACAAACAACAACAAAACCAGCAGCAGCTTCTTGGTAAACCATGGGTTTCTCTACAAAGTCGCTCAACACTAAATTCTACACCACTCTCTTGGGTTTGCTTGGAAAGCGCCCCCAACAGAAGGGTGTGCAGTGGACGGTTTTTGTTCTTAGCGCCTCAGATCTTCCTAGGAGTAAGGACCTTCCCCTCATGGCACAACCATTGCCACGCCCCCTCCCTATGTTCCTACACTATGACCTTGACCCAGATTAGAGGCACCTCTAGCTTCTGCTTGGGAAGAGGGGAAGAACAGGGTCAATGTGGGAGGAAGCAAGCCCCCAAAAGCGAACAAAAGCAAAATAAAACAAAATTCATATATTCCACGCCTTGCCCACACTCTGACACTTTAATGTATTTCTCCCGATTTCTCTAACAGTAATTACAACTCGATGTGCTTGAAAGCGCTCTGAAACACGTTGGAAGAGGCTCACTTTGGGAGACCAGTGCTGCCCAAACCAATACCTTTGCCCTGACCCTGGGACAGGGGAACTGCTGATTGGGGGGTGGGAACCTGCCCAAACCATGACTTTGGATTTGCCCTTCTAGGGCTGTGTTATTTAGGGTGGACGGTCTAGCTCTAGGCTTGGCTCCCAGGATAGAAACTCTGGGCCGTGGGGCAACCCCAGTTCACTATGTGGGTGACGGAGGAGAGATGCTGGTCCAAAGAGCCAGAAAGAAAAGAGATTCTGAGAGAGGAGAGGAGTCCAGACTTGCCAAGAGAAAATCCAGGTGTCAGCCCTGTTCCTGATCCTTCTTGGGCAGGGCCCGGTGGCCTGCATTCTGACCTTGACCCCTCCCCCACACCCATCTCCCCTAAGATCCATTTCTCCCTTCCCTTTAATGTCATCTCCTCCTTGTCAGGGTGGAGATGAGGTCAAATGTGACCAGCACAAACACACAATGACCACGCATCCAGTCCTCCCCTCATTTCTGTCTTTCTCAACATTTCTCCCCAGGGCTTTCCTGAGTTTTCCATAAATCACTTTCTGAGCTTTACTGAAAAGATGGCAATCACTGGTTTTGTGCAATATCCTCACCATTCTCTCCCAGTTCTCTAATCAAATAGGGTGAGCTACTTTCCATATTAGTAGATGCAAATCCTAAGGTTTTACACGGAAAACGGGGGTCCAGGGCACACAGACATGTCCCGAAGACAAAACCCAATCACTTCTGCAGGGGCCAAACAGATTTTGTAGATTTATAAATTGTGTTATCTTTTTATTGCTCAACAGCACACTATGTTACGCCTTAGTAATAACAAAATTAGTCAACCATTGCACCAGACACTTCCTATCTCCTCTCTCTGCATTTGTAACAACTCTACAAGCCAGGGGTTATTTTCCCATTTCACAGATGAGAACACAGATGAGCAGAGCCAGCCCTAAGACCAGCTCTCCTGCTTCACGTGGACACGGTTCCTTGGCAGTACAACCCCCGGCACTCCAGGGTCCAGATGCTGTCCTGTCTGGCTCTTGAGGGCAAAGAGAGACCCTGAAAGACCCCCCCGGGGGCCAGCCTGGCCACTGCGCTTCCACCAGGAAGAAATGTCAAGATCCAGGAAGCCAGAAAGGAAGTTCAGCGGTTCACCAAAGCCCAGGGAAGCAGAAACACCCTATGACAGCTGAGATTTGGAGCCAGGAACAGTGACCGCCACAGTGAGGCTGATGACAGATTCTACTTCTGAGCGCCTGCTGGCTGCTGAGATCTGAGTTCAGTGTTTACTGGAAACAAAGAGGAAACGATCTGCTTTCTGAGTAGAGGTGGGGGGAGGTCAGATGGCTGGTCTAAAGGCCAGGAGGGGCTCTGGGAAGAACATCAGTGCCCTGCAATGCTCCGGGGACAAAACGCTGCCCCCAAGGAAGCAGCCGGCAGCAAATATACATATCTTTGAAGTGTCCTTCAAAAAAATGCCAATTTGGTATTCGATTTCATAACCTATGCATATATTTTCATATGCCCCAACACGCCCCCCCAAACGCACACCAAATCCTCAAGTAGAAGGACCCCCCAGAAGGAAAGCCCTGTTTGTCCTGTGAACTCCTGGCCCCAGGGACATAGCTCTGCTTCCCCATCCCCATCCCCAGACCTAGGACAGACTCCAGACTCGCACCAGGGGTGCCTGGGGGCGGAGGGGCGGGGTCCTGACACTTAGTGGTTCTTCGCATTGACCTTAGTCTTGAGCCCTGCTCATACCAATATGTATCGGGTGGATTTCAATCTCATCGAAATAGTTGATGACAGTCTCATCTTCCGTATTGAGGTCCCGGTAGTTGCTCAGAGACCGGAGGAAGCGGTCCTGGCTGTAGTGGGTCCCTGCCACCACGCTCTCGGGGAGGTTCATCACCCGCTCCTTCAGGAACTCATCTGAGGCGTCCAGCACGCACACGAACTCTGGGGAGAAAGCGGGGCTCCTGAGTTAACCCGAGGAATAGAGGGTCTAACCAGCAGGTGGCCCGGACCAGTGCTAACCGAAATGTCCTGTGACCAGGCTGGACCTCAGTGACTAACTGGCCTCCCTGCCGCCTCTCACCGAGCAGATTACATGCATCCAAATCATTGACATTTCCAGACACCTCCCTATGAGGCCCGGCCAGCTGGTATTTTGTGAGATCTGTTAGTTTTCTATTTTTCCCCTTCTTCCTTTCTCTTTCTTTTCTTCCTTTCTTCCTTTTAAGAAAAAGAAAAGCAGCAGAAATTGGAAAGCGCAAATCTCTAATAAGAAAAAAATAGCAAATAAAATACCAGATAGCAAATAGTAGCAAATCCAATCATCGAGTAAAAAGAAATCCCATAACAAAAAGCAGCAGAAATCGGAATTAGCGCATCTCTGATAACCCTATGGCATCAACCATCAGCCGCCTCCCAGCCAGGTCCCACTGCACCTTCCCCCACCTCCCTGCACAGCATCGCAGGCTCCCAAGGAGACTAGCAGCTGAGCAAACTGATGGCCAATTTGGCCAATTCGTAAAAACAAGAGCTCCCCATGGGACTTGAGTTTCCCCAGGATCCAGCTCTCTTCTCATGTAATGCAATTGGCTAGGAAGCGTCTGCCTCCCATTCAACAGAGCGCCTATCTGATGTCCGACCCGGGAATCAGATTAACGATGGGGATCATTTCATCCACCTGTGATTTTCTTTTAGCCTATGAAAGCAGCTGTTTCTCCAGCTTCCCGTGTAAGTTCGGTGGATGTAAGTTGCGTGAATGAGTGATCAGAGCGCACATCAGTGCAACAGACTTCCTAGGTGAGTTACTATTCTCAGAGGTTCTCAGCGTGGTCGGAGCACGCGGGTGTCCAGATCATTAACCAGGTGGGCGGCAAAAAATGTGCTACCTGTAAGAGTCTGGCGAAGCCTGCAAGCCTTTTAATTTTTATCCTAAAATTGTACTGGTTCCCTGTGGGCCAACGGGCCAATCCTTTGACTTTGGAGATTAAGTTTTATTGACACTTAAAGATTAATTAATTAATTAAATTGTATCGGTGTGCCACATAATAAGGCCGTCTTCACTCAAATGCATTCTAATAAGATCTCGTGAATGAGTGAGAAAAGTAAGCGTACAGAGCAGAGCCCAGAGCAGAGGGTGCCTATGGGGCAAGCGGCCCTCCACTGAGTACCATCTGCTTCCTGCGTTAACAGTGAAAATCAAGGTTGAGGACAGAGCTTGCGGAACACGATCCAGTAAATTCGTAACCAGAGTCTGAAGCTGCCACTATTCTGACCCATTTTAATTTAGTTTAGATGCTCATCTGTGATCATCTGATTTCATGAGTGGCTATATTCTGAGAAGGAGAGGAGACAGCTAGATCTCCAAATGCCGGTATAGTACTTGAAATGATGTCAACAAAGTCACTGAAATTTGAACCTAGTTAAGCTCCATGACGTCGGACACCTAGAAGAAAAGTTAATGAATCTGTTAGTGATCTAAGACGTTTAAAATGCGATGCTGTATTTTTCTTCCCAGTGACTGGGAGAAGGAAGCTTCTGGTCAGCCAAACACCACAAACAGTGATGGACTTGGCTTCTAACTTTCAAGAATTTTAGTGGGATGAAATATATTCCCCACTAGATGGTTTCTTTCTTTCTTTTTTTTTTTTTTTCTTTTGAAAGCCCTACACCTAACGTAGGGCTTGTACTCATGATCCCAAGATCAAGAGTTGCATGCTGAGCCAGCCAGGTGATATTTTTTAAAAGTCCTTTCTCTCTTATGATTCAGACAAACTTCAGGATTTTGCAGTATCTCAAGATAATTATCAGACCATCTACTGTCCTGGGGAGCCTGGGTGGCGTGGTCGGTTGAGTATCTTACTTTTGATTTCAGCTCAGGGCATGATCTCAGGTTTGTGAGATCGAACCCGTGTTGGGCTCCCAGCTCTGCTCAGAGTCGGCTTGGGATTCTCTCTCTCCCTTTCTCTCTGCTCCTCCTCCCACTTATATGCTATCTCTCTCTCTCTCTCTCTCTCAAATAAACAAATCTTTTTTTTTTTTTTTAAGGAACATCTACTGTCCTTGTACTGGCTATGGATAGCAAGTAATAGATTTCTGCTTGGTAAGATTGTATATAACAAGATCACTGTGTTTGGCTATCTAGAGTCATGAGAAATCTGTTTTGTTGTGTTTTTTTTTAAAAGATTTATTTATTTATTTGAAGGGGGGCAGAGGGAGAGAGAGACAGAGAATGTCGAGCAAACTCCCCACTGAGCGTGACACAGGCCTTGTTCCCATGACCCATGAGATCATGACCTGAGCCAGTATCATTAATTGGACACTTAACCAAGTAAGCCCCCCAGGCACCCCTGAAAATCTGTGTTTTAAAACATTTTTTTAAAAGATTTTATTTATTTTTCAGAGAGAGAGAGAGCACAAGCAGGGGGAGCAGCAGGCAGAGGGAGAAGCAGGCTCCCCACTGAGCAAGGAGCCGATGCGGGGCTCAATCGAGACCCTGCGATCATGACTTGAGCCAAAGGCAGATGCTTAATGACTGAGTCACCCAGGCGTCCCTAAAACATTTTTTCCATAGTAAGCAAGCAGACAACTGTATTTATTTATCTTCACTTTTTAAGTAGGCTCCACATCCAAGGTGGGGATCAAACTCATGACCCTGAGATCAAGAGTGGCGTGTTCTACTGCCTCAGCCAGGAGCCCCAAGCAGGTATGAGTTTAAACATGACCGGCTTCAACAACAAGATCTGAAAAGAACGGACCCGGATGCAGGCTAGCAGCCGTTATAAAAGGCAGTGGTTTATCAAGGAGAGAGAACACCACCTATGACCGGTCAACCACAGACTCAAGTGTGTCACCACTCCAATCAAGCATGGGGACTTGTATTAATCAGATTTATCATTTTCTGTATCTTACGATGTTTTGACATCTCAGGGGGAATGTTACAGACCCGGAGAGAGACTGCCTCTTTCAGGACTGGCTAATTCCTAAAGATGGTCAACCACTTACTCAGGAGAAGGGCCGTCATGTGCAAAGAGACGACCCCCTCTTTATAAGTCTCACACACCAAGCCGCCAATATTTCCCTTGCCTTAAATCATCCCAGAGCCAGGCACCAGGGAACTAGAGAGCAAAACCCACTGGAACTGGCTCAAAGTAGCCAATCCTCTTAAAAAAAAAAAAAAAAAAAAAAGCTATTTCCTTGGCCCTGCCTTGCCTTTCCTGCAGAAACCCCGATTAAGGCAATGGCCTAGGCTTTCCCTCACTGCTTCTTGCTTCCTACTTCCTGACCAAATCTGGCACACTTCCCCACGCGATCTAGTGTGGTATGGTATACCCCCTACTCTGGGGTCCCTTCTTTCAATGGCATTAGCCTCTCCTGTCCTCACTCAGTCACCTCCCTGTATTAAAATTCTCTGAGTACAAGTAAGACAATACTCTCATTTCTTCCAGGAAGACAGAAAATAATGACCATTTCCAGAAAGAGGGTAATTTACTAAGAGCAGACTAAACATTCCAAAGAGATGACGCATTTGACCCGTTTGGGCCACGTCCAGCAGAGGGAGGGCAGCCCAGTAGACCACTGTTAAGAATCTTAGAGCGTTTCACGTTTGTGATCCCACTACCTGGAAGGGTTTCATTAATTCTGTGTTTTGGAGGCAGAGGAAAGAGGAGACTGAGTTTGAATTTAAGCCATTCCGTGTACCAGGGAAATGGTCTTGGCTAAGTCTCTGGGCTTTGGCTTCTGGATCAGGTAACCATGGGAGTAATTCCAGCCTGGCAGAACCATGCAAAGAAAGGTTCAACAAATTCCTATCTTGTGCGGTTCTGGGCACATGATGGACAAACGGTTCAGTGCACTGCCCCAGTAAAAGCGTGAGGATTTGCCAGGCGGTTTGCAATGAATAAATATTGCCCAGAAGTGATAAACTCTGAGAAACCAGACAGATCTGGTTATTTAATCGATTTTAGTTTTTAACTTTTTCTGAGCCCAACGGCTTATGTTCATGGGAAATCTGAGACAACCCACCCTTTGGCATTGCACATTCCCCGCCCCAGGCTTCAGGGCCCTCAGGCAAACAGTAACTACCCATCCCTGAGGATGACTGCTTTCTGGTGGTCCCAGTGCTTCCAGTAGCTTCATGGCAAGCTCTTCCTGGACCAAGGGGAGAGGGTTACAGCCATAAACTGACTCCCGGGCGGACTCTGACGCAAGCGAGCACGCTCCGCCCACAACCCTAAGTAATGAACTTGGGCTCACTTGCTGAAAAAAGCTATTTTTGTGCTTCCTATGATGATATCGCATGCAAACTGATTAAAAAAAAAAAACTTCAAAAGTTCAAGACAAGGTCACAAGAAATGCCAGCCAGGCAGTCAGCAAATCCTTTTTCATGGAAGAAGTTGTTTACACTTTACTTCCAAAAGGACATTGTGCAACATCCGTGTATGTACATGAACAGTGAACAGCTCGGCACCTGCCCAGTCCCAACCCTGGATCTGGGGAAGATGGGAAAGAGGAGGGCATGGCTACCACCAAAAACGGGAGGAAGGGCCCAGTCCCTGCTGGTCTTGCCAACTGGCTCAGAAGTCAAACCATCTGGGGACCAGCCAGCCTCCCTGTGCTTCATTCCCAGAGAGAGCAGCAGAAACAAATGTTCTCAAAGACTCCTGTCCATTTCAGAACTTAGTATGCCTGTATTTCTGACTGTTGCCTCCCATACATTCCCTAGCTTGAGAGCTTACGCTTAAGGGTACCGTTTTACCTCCCCCCCGCCAAAAAAAAAGAGCGGGGGGAGAGAGATCTGCTTTACTGACATCAAACAGATGGTTTGGGTACAAAATGGCATTCCTCTAAAAATGACCTTCGAGAAATAAATATTTTAAACTTACCCGGTATGATTAGTTTATCAAAGGGAAACATTTTGCCTCTGACTTCTTCTTCTTCCTCCTCATCGTCTTCTAAGAAAACCAAATATACATTTTTGTGTTTATTACGTGCTATCACTGTGGAGAGCCCCTCGGCAAAAAATTAAAATATTTAACTAGATGTTAACGAGAAAACTAGCCATAAATAGAAAGAGCATGTGTTTTAGACAGTCTCTCTGATTTTCAAATTTTAACCAAGTGACTATAACTATGGTATGTTGCGACTTATCTGAAGGCGAGCGCTCAAATGAAGGAGGGGCGTCTGGCTGGCTCAGTTCACAGAGCACGCGGCTCTGGACCTCAGCGTCATGAGTTTGAGCCCCACTTTGGGGGTAGAGTTTACACAAAGAAAGAAAAGTTTTTAAAAAATAATCATAAATAAGGGGAACTTACGATTGAACAGGTCTTTAGCTTGATCATAGGTCTTCGGGAATCCATCCAAAATATAACCTTGATTCCTGCAAGGCATCGATTTCACCTTTTCTTTGATAAATCTAATTACATATTGATCTTCTAGTCGGCCTGGTGAAAAGAAAAATATATATATTACTGGGGAGTCACATTACTCATGGGGGTTACAAAGTCATCTCGAAATGGTTGTATAGTCCAAGTAACTACTGAAAATCTTTTATTTTTCCTTAAAGTTACAAATATGTGGTTTTGTATTTTGAACATGATACACTGAACTGTAATGCACAATAAAATAGGAGAACCCCCTGTGCTTGTCTGCAATAAAGAACAGAAGCAAATGCTGATGTCTGCAATTCCCAGATTTTCTACTGGGTGAAATCACAACTTCTGGGTGAAGCGGAACAGGTGTTCCTGTGTGCCAGCAGGGTTCACTCAATTCTGTTTTGATATTACGCCTTCATATGTAGCCTTCTAGCCTTAAGACATGGTAATAATAGCCTTAATACATAGCGATAATTGCCTTAATATATAGTAATAAATGTTTGTGCTGTAAGAGTTAAGTGAGATAGTATTCACATGTGTTATTAACACACGACTTATTAATAATGTAACAGTAATGTAACAGTAATAAATATTTGCTGCACCAGAACAAAAATCAAGCTTGGGATCCCTGACTGGCTCAGTCGGTAGAGCATGCAACTGATCCCGGGGTGGTGAGTTTGAGGCCCATGTTGGGTGAAGAGATTACTCAAAAATAAGAAGTAAAGGGGCGCCTGGGTGGCTCAGTGGGTTAAAGCCTCTGCCTTCAGCTTGGGTCATGATCCTAGGGTCCTGGGATCGAGCCCTGCATCGGGCTCTCTGCTCCACGAAGAGCCTTCTTCCTCCTCTCTCTGCCTGCCTCTCTGCCTACTTGTGATCTCTGTCTGTCAAATAAATAAAAAATAAAAAAAAAAATTTTAAATAAGAAGTAAAAAATAAATTAAAAAATAAAAATTGAGCTTGATGTGATTCTCAAAGGCACAGTTCTCTTTCAAGCTGCAGGAACCAACGCCCTCCCTACCCTGGTCTCTCCAAATCTGCATTCACGACCTTGGCCCCACGACACAGTTCCCTCTAGAAACTTGGATGCCCAGTTCCTGCGGTGCGTGGTATCGCTGAGGACAGAGAAGTTTGTTCTAAAACTGCCACAACGGTTGAAGGATCAAATGATGCATATTACCTGCGACAGTCATGTGTTATTCTGTCGCAATCATCACACGGCTACCGTTTCTGAGACCTGGCACTGCCCTTACGTTACTGAATGTGGGCATTACCGCATCGTGGGTTTGGCAACTTTGAGTGACTGATCTACAAAGCCCTTTCTAGGGTCACACCATACTTTTAGTTTATCAGTGGGTCTACGATATAAAACAGTTTTGGTCTCTCTCTCTTTTAAAAAATTTTGTTTTAGAGAGAGACGGAGATAATCTTTTTTTTTTTTTAAGATTTTGTTTATTTATTTGACAGACAGCAAGTGGACACAAGCAGGGGGAGCAGCAGAAACAGACCCCCCAGCTGAGCAAGGAGCCCTACTCACTCAATCCCAGGGTGCTGGGATCCTAACCTGAGCCAAAGGCAGACGATTACTGGACTGAGCCCCCTAGGTCACCCAGGGAGAATCTTAAGCAGCTCAGACACGGGGCTCCATCTCACAACCCTGAGATCACGACCTAAGCCAAAATCAAGAGTCACACGCTTAAGGGACTGAGCCACCCTAGCATCCGGGTTTTTGCTATTTTTAATCACTGTATTAATGACAATAAAATGATGTCATTGAAACACCTCTTCTTTCTTCTATCATTGACGCACGACTCATTAAGCAGTAACTGATTCAAAACTAATTGTGTCTTCCAGAAATTTAAATGTTAGGGCTGAGACCAAAAAAAAAAAGGGAAAAGAAAAAAAGAAAATCGAAAGTGTTATTTTGCATAATGAAATTCCTTGAAATGATCTGACATTGTATCTCAGTAAGGTTCACAGTGATGCAAAGAAATAGAGCCAAGTAAAGTGTCGAGGGATTCAGCAAAATTCAAAGACGAGTTTTATCTAAGCAGTCTATTTCTGATTTCGGAAGGTTCTGTTGCTGAGGCAAACGCACATCTATATTCAGAAACCAGGCTTCAGCCCCTCCAGGCATCCCTCCCTTGATTCCAGCCCCCAGCTTTGCCATTCACTCCGTCTGCTTCAAAGCTGAAGTGTTCGGTATGCGAGAAGGGACCTCTAGCCGCGGTTTCTGATCATTAGGGCATGTGAGCACACAAAGGGCCAGGCCCAGGTGGCTCTCTCTAGAGAACTCTGACCTCCTAGGGATACACCCCAACCTTGGCAGTGTGGAGCTCCTTGGAAGGGGACTGTCACTTCTACTTTGAAATGAATGAACGCAGCCCTCCTGGACAGTCTTCAAAACGACACCTGCTTTTTTTTTTTTTTTTTTTAACTTTAAGTCTATCACATTCAAGTAATATTTAAAATGCTAATCTGAGGGGCGCCTGGGTGGCTCAGTGGGTTAAGCCGCTGCCTTCAGCTCAGGTCATGATCTCAGGGTCCTGGGATCGAGTCCCGCATCAGGCTCTCTGCTCAGCAGGGAGCCTGCTTCCCTCTCTCTCTCTGCCTACCTCTCTATCTACTTGTGATCTCTCTGTCAAATAAATAAATTAAAAAAAAAATGCTAATCTGAGGGATGCCTGAATGGCTCAGTAGGTTAAACGTCTGCCTTTGGCTCAGTCATGATTGCAGGGTCCTGGGATCGAGCCCCGCATTGGGCTCCCTGCTCAGTGGAGAGCCTGCTTCTCCTTCTCCCACTCCCCCTGCTTGTGTTCTCTCTCTTGCTGTGTGTCTGCCAATAAATAAATAAAATCTTTAAAAAATGCTAATATGAATCCATATTCCTAATTACTAAAACATGGTTCAAAAATAGGTGCATCCAAGGTTTTAAAATACTCCATGCAGAGGGTAGACACTAGGAAGTTGATACAGTTACATATGTCCTCCCTCCCCCCGCAATTTTTATTTTCATTTCTTTTTTAAGAGTTTACGTATTCATTTGAGAGAGAGAGAGAGCACAAGCAGCAGGGAGAGGCAGAGGGAGAGGGAGAAGCAGACTCCCCGCTGAGCTGGGAGCCTGATGTGGGGCTCCATCCCAGGACCCTGCAATCATGCCTGAGCCAAAGGCAGATGCTTAACCTACTGAGCCACCCAGGTGCCCCCAATTTTTATTTTCAAACTCACAGAAAAGTTGAAAGACTAGTCCAATGACCCCGGAACACAACCAACTTGTTTCAATCATCCCACAATGCTTTTGAAAAACATAGAGTGAGCACAGAGAATCGGTGACCCGTGTGTTCCGGTTTAACCAAGGCCCCTATTCCGGCTGCACTGTCAGGACTGGAGTGGAATTCTCGGCACCCAGAGGTGCCCTGCTGCACTGGGATTGTGCAATTTGTCTCCCTAGAATCGTTGGAGTAGTTTACTAACAAACGGGGTCACAGGAGAGGAAAAGCGAGCTGACCTCTGTGCCCTTGCTAGGGCTATGAAATTTCTAGGTAGGTCTGTGCAGGGAATTCAAAGGTCTTGTTTTGTCCAAACAAATCAAGGTCCATGTTCTAGATTCAGGTAAATATGAACAGGAAGGATTTAGGGACAAACTTGAGGGAGAAAACAAAACAACAAAACAAAAACAATGTTCCTAAGGTTAAAGGGGACGGAATGAACTGAATATTCAGTCTTGTAGGAAGGGGGTGGGTGGCCGTGGGCCACTTCCTCTGTCCCCTTCTAGGGCCCCTCCAGGCAGAGGCTTCTGACCCAGCATGGGCTCTCTTGGCATCTGGGAGGAGAACAGAGTAGGCTGCCAAGGACAGGCCCTTGTGGCGTCTGAGCAGCACCATGACTGTCCTCGGCTCTGCATGGAAATTCCATCGGGTGCGCTCACCTCCCCGGGGCTGCAAAGAGCCCCGTCGGGACTTCAGACCATCTTGATACACACTCTGGATACAACTTCTGGGTTCTTGCAAAGCCCAATGACATGTCTCTGTCCAATAAATATCATCCTGGCTTTGTCTCATCCCATTCGCCTGAATCCTCTGCCCTTGGGGTGGCGCTGTTCACCGCTCTGGGTGCCCTGCTCTGGCCCTAGCCCTCAGGCTTACCCAGCATACGCACAGGGCGCACAGGGCCGTGAACACCTGTACATTCCTTACAATCCCAGTTCTCTGCCCTCTAACGCGGCCTTGCCAGACTTCCTTCCCAGGTGTCCTCACTACACAATGTCTTATCTTGGGGTGTTTCCCCTCCCCCAAGCGGTGGCAGCCAGGACCCTGTTAGTCTCTCTGAAAGCCGCATACAGGCTCCTAAGTACCTCCTAGGTGAGGCAGAGGCAGTGTTTTATCTCAAAGTACTACACTAGGTTTTCTACAGTCAGTAGAGCATATGCTACTCTTGATCTCAAGGTCGTAAGTTTGCATCCAATGTCAGACACAGAGATGACTCAAAAAAAAAAATTAAAAAAAAAAAGAGAGTCACCTGGCTGGCTCAGTTAGTCGAGCATGGGATGCTTGATCTCAGGGTCATGAGTTCAAGCCCTACATTGGGAGTGTAGCCTACTTAATTAAAACAATAATAATGATGGGGCACCTGGGTGGCTCAGTCGGTTAAGCATCTGCCTTTGGCTCAGGTCATGGTCCCAGGGTCCTGGGATGCAGCCCCACATCGGGCTCCCTGCTCAGCAGGAGCCTGCTTCTTCTTCTGCCTCTGTGCTCACTCGCGCTCTCCCTCTCTCTCTCTCTCTCAAGTAAATAAATAAAACCTTTAAAAGAAATAATAACTTTAAAAAAAATTTTTTAATTAAAAAAGTTTAAAAAAAAACGTTTTCTGTGTCCCTTCCTTTTCCTCTGGGACATCTCTGGGATTCTAAATTCCATTCCCTCCTGGCCCAGCCCATACTGAAGCAGAAACCAAAACACAGCGAATCAGCTACCTGCTTGAAGTGGACATCCATGGTGGGCATACAAACCTGTGTCCGCCCCTAAGCACCAGACTGGAGCGGCCTGGGGCAGGGAGAGGAGGGGGAGAGATACCTTCAGAGGGAAGCCATGGAGGGACTAGAACCCATGAAGATGAGTGGCTGGGGAGAGGACCACCTGGAGGGACAAAGGGCTGGTGCCCGAAGACCAGAAGTGGGCAGGGCAGTCAAGAGCTGTGTCCCAAGGAATGCAGCGGGCGGTCCTCAGTGGGAGGGTGTGTAAAGGGCAAAAGCAGGAGAAGCCATCTGTCACCCAGGACCTAGGACTGGCTTACGCCTCTGTCCTTCCTCCCTGCTTCCCACATACCCAGCCCAACCCTAGGGGATCAGAAACAGCCATCAGCAAAGAGGAGAGGAGGAGGTAAGCAGAAAGAAGCCAAACGTGCTTGAGAGGGTAGTGAGGGGAGAAACCCCAATGGATCCGAGTCCAATGGTCACACACTGGACTAGTCTATACATGATACCAGTAAAACCAGCTTGATGGAAGATCTCAACTGTCTACTTAAATCAAAATGAAGTGGTGTTAGTTTCCGAATAATTACACTCGTTTTCTGCCAAGTAGCAAGATCCCCAGGAAACATCTAAGTTCAAAACACAGCTTGCAATTATTTGATTGGAACGGACTTTTTTTTTTTTTTAAGATTTTATTTATTTGACAGAGAGAAATCACAACTAGGCAGAGAGGCAGGCAGAGAGAGAGGAGGAAGCAGGCTCCCTGCGGAGCAGAGAGCCCGATGCGGGGCTCGATCCCAGGACCCTGAGATCATGACCTGAGCTGAAGGCAGCGGCTTAATCCACTGAGCCACCCAGGCGTCCCGGAACGGACTTCTTAAAGCATGAACAAAGAGATGACTTACTTACTATCTAGGAGTTGCAAAGGAACGAGCCCAAAACTGTCCAAGGGTGGAGAAAGAATGAGTCCAGAATCTGTTTTTAAAGTGATCCCTCACTCCAGTGAGTCTGTTCAACAAACCGGTTAAAGTTACCAAATGAGTAAGGGTATTTTTCCATTTATTTGTATTTGTTCCTGCATGTATTAATGGCTCCATGTTATCCACCTCTTTTTTCTAATAAGGACTTAATGGTTTTCTTATTAGTTTGCCTGAGCATTTTATATACTAAGGATATTAAGTCTTCAGCATCTGAGTGCTCACTTAGTGGCAAATATCTTTTCCTGGTTTGTCCTTTGCCTTTTAATTAGTGATTTCTGATGTGTATAAAATATTTATAAGTACACATTTGGTCCTTTATTATCATTTTTTTAAATTTCTTCTTCTTAAGATTTTATTTATTCATTTGACAGACAGATAGCAAGAGATATTGAGCACAAGCAGGGGGTGCAGTAGACAGAAGGAGAAGGAGAAGCAGGCTCCCCACTGAGCAGGGAGCCCAATGTGGGACTTGATCTCAGGACCCAGGGATCATTACCTTAGCCAAAGGCAGATGCTTAATGACTGAGCCACCCAGGTACCCTTGGTCTTTCATTATTATTAACTTGGGTAGTTCTTTCCCATCCTATGATCAGATAGTCACCAAAATATTAATGGTGACTTTTTTTCCCCTCCAGGGTGGATGAGATTATGATTGAAATTTCTTTGTTATGTTTTCTGGACTTTAAATAGCAAACAAGTAGTCTTTTATAACAAGGACACAAAGCCTATCAACAAGAGCAGCCCCGGGCCTTCGCACTACCTGCGTTTTGCTCCATGCTTTCCTTGATGCCATCCAAGAGCTCCTGGGCATCTTCCACATTCTCCTCCTCTTCCTCCTCCTCCCCTTCTTCTTCGCCTTCCCCTTCATCCTTAGGTGTGACAATCGCCTCCTACATACCACAGGGATATTTGAATTGGACGATATCCCGCATGGATCTGCTACTCGCAAATCATCTGGCGTGTGATCCTGGAAAAGGCTGGTGTCCAAGGAGGGAAAACGCTCACCCATGGTCATTGTGCAAGTCATCAGGATGCGTGTATCTACAGAGATGGCTGAGAGCCTCCAGGTTTTTCTCACTCTATTTTAGGAGAAGAATCCATTTCTGTGTTAACACCAGAACTGCTTAAGAGTCAACCCTTTTCTAGGTGTCAGGTTGTATCTTACTTGAAGGAAACACATTTTGGAGAAATTCAGACTTCTAGTAATCATTTAAGGAAATATACCATAGTCGCTACCATTTTCAATGAAATGATAAAAAGCAGTTCGCTGAGGGGAGGGTGGGATGAATAGGCAGAGCACAGAGGATTTCTAGGGCAGTAAAACTACTCTGTGTGATACTGTGATGGTGAGTATGTGTCATTCTACATTTGTCGAAACCCACAGAATGTGTAACACCAAGAACAAAGCTTAAAGCAAAGAGTGACCTTTGGGTCTTAACGAAGTATCCATGTGAGTTCACCAGTTGTAACTAATGGAACCACTCTGGTGGGCATGTTGATAACATGGTCGCTTATGCACGCAAAGGGTAGGGGATGTACGGAGAATTTCTGTACCTACCTCTCAGTTTTGCTATGAACCTAAAATCGCTCTAAGAAAATAGTCTCTCTTTTTTTTTTTCTAAGAAAATAGTTTCTCTTTTTTTAAGAGAAAGTGTGTGTGTGCACACGAGGTGGGGAGGGCCAGAAAGAGAGAGAGACAGAGAATCTTAAGCAGGTTCCACGCCCAGTGTGGAACCCAATCAGGGGCTTGATGTCACAACCCTGAGATCATGACCTAAGCCAAAATCAAGAGTCGGAAGCTTAACCAACGGAGCTATGAAGGCACTCCAGTAGTCTCTTTCTTTTTAAAGCAGTTCATAAATAGTCTGATAGTACTCTGAGAAACACACATTAAGATGGAAAAAAAACTGGGGCGCCTGGGTGGCTCAGTGGGTTAAAGCCTCTGCCTTCGGCTTGGGTCATGATCCCAGGGTCCTGGGATCGAGCCCCACATCGGGCTCTCTGCTCAGCGGGGAATCTGCTTCCCCCTCTCTCTCTGCCTGCCTCTCTGTCTACTTGTAATCTCTGTCTGTCACATAAATAAATAAAATCTTTAAAAAAAATGGAAAAAAAAACTAAAAATAAAATGGGGTGCCTAGGTGATTCAGTCAGTTAAGCTTGATCTCAGCTCAGGTCTTGATCTCTGGCTGGTGAGTTCAGACCCTGCGTTGGACCCCACGCTGGGTGTGGAGCCTACTTAAAAACAAACCCCGCCCCCCCCCAAACCTGAAAATGTTCCAGTAGACAGAGAGAATACAAGCTGCAGACAGACCAGATTTCAAGGGCACCATGAAGGGCACTACCGTCTCACAGAGGAACGTCCTATGGGAGGCTCTGTTTTCATAACTGAGGCCAACAAGAAACTCCAATGAAAATAACAAATCTCTTTGCAGGATGCCACGTAAAATTAGCAGCCTCCTTATTATGAGACTAAGGAAAGCACTTTTAAGATATAAAAATTCACAGTGAAGCAGTTAGGAATGTTACCAGTTTCGCTATGGCTTCGGAGATGACATCCTTCAGTTTAATGTGGTGCAGCTTGTAGTGCTTGGCCAAGGCTTCGGCGATACTGGACTTCCCCACAGCGGGAGGACCCAGAATGCAGATCTTGATCGGCTGCAAAAGGAGAACAAGGACCGGCCGGTGAGCTGTGGACACTCTGTGGCTCAACAGTGTTCTTCACTTCAAGGGGGGCCCTTTTCTGAATGTCTTGGGGCTCTGTAGGCTGACTCTCTTCTGTCAAGCCTCCGGAATCACATCCTCCATGGCCGGCCTCTATGGTCAGGGCCCACTTCGTCCTCACGGTGCTGCCCCCTCATCAGGGAGCAGCCCTTCCTGTTCATTCTGTTCAGCAGGCACTTAGTGAGCATCTACGACGTGCACTGACCAACCATGGGGGACACAATGCTCAACGACATGTGCTCTGGACGTACTAGAAGTACTACGAGTACTAAAAGACTAAAAACAAAGTACTGAAAAGAACTAAAGGGCAAAGTACTTGAGCATTACACCCTACCATATTACTTTTTCAAAACTTTTTTATTTAAAATTCAGTTTAACTAATATACAGTGTCCTGAAGAACTACTCAAGTACTCAAGCATTACACAAAAGTACTAAAAGTACTAAAAAACAAAGTACTTGAGCATTATACACTATCATACTAATTTTAAAAGAATTTTTACTCAAAATTCAATTTAATTAACATATAGTATATTATTAGTTTCTGAGGTAGTGGTGAGTGATTCTTCAGTTGTGTATAACACCCCGTGCTCATTACATCCCGTATCCTCCTAATGCCTGTCACCCAGTTTCCCCCAGCCCCCCAGCCACCTCCCCTCCAGCAACCCTCAGTTTGTTTCCTAGAGTTAAGAGTCTTTCAGTTTTTCTCTCATTCCTATTTCATCTTATTTTATTTTTCCTTCCCTTCCCCTATGTTCATCTGTTTTGTTTCTTAAATTCCACATATGAGTCGTATTACTCTTACAAAGAAAACGAAGACATAGAATTTCTGGTCCAGTGTGAGAGGGCTTAGATTATTGCATCACAAGTATTATTTCTGAACTGACTGGGTCTTTAATCATACTTTACTTTTTATTTTTATTTTTTTAAAATGTAATATATTGCATCACAAGTATTATTTCTGAACTGACTGGGTCTTTAATCATACTTTACTTTTTATTTTTATTTTTTTTAAATGTAATATTTATTTAACAGAGAGAGACACAGTGAGAGAGGACACAAGCAGGGGAGCGGGAGAGGGAGAAGCAGGCTTCCCGCCAAGTAGGGAGCCCGATGTGGGGCTCGATCCTAGGACCCTGAGATCATGACCTGAGTGGAAGGCAGACGCCAATGATTGAGCGGCCCAGGCGCCCCCATATTTTACTTTTTAGCACAGTTAATTTATTCTAGTTTTAAAAAATATATACTCATTTAAAAAAAAGAGCTCCACCATTTCTTTTTTTTTTTCAAAGATTTTATTTATTTATTCGACAGACAGAGATCACAAGTAGGCAGAGAGGCAGGCAGAGAGAGGAGGAAGCAGGCTCCCCACCGAGCAGAGAGCCCAATGCGGGGCTCGATCCCAGGACCCCAGGATCATGACCTGAGCTGAAGGCAGAGGCTTTAACCCACTGAGCCACCCAGGCGCCCCTCCACCATTTCTTCTGCCAAAACTTGCTTCAATGCTCCAGAAACTCTGACATTTGTAACCAGGGAGTAAATATTGACTTCCAACAGAATTTAAAATATCAGTAGCGGTCATTTCTTTCAAAATGGTCCAAACAGTTGAGGAACTGAAGCCTCATATTTCGTCAGGCTAATTAATGACAACAATCAGGCTGATGGGAAGACTTTCCATTGGCAGAGTGTCCATGCTCTTAAAGGTTATATAATTTCAGCCACCGTTTTGGTTGTGATCATTATTACTACCATGTGACAGACGAGGAGACCAAGCAAAGGAAATAAACAGGGACGTTGCAGGGGTGCTGAATGAGGAGGGTGAACATGACTGGTCTTATCCGGTGAGGGACACTTTCGGGATGATGGTGACGACCAAGATGGCGGGCAGTGGAGGGGCAGGTATCCGAGAAAGCAGCTCAAGCTGAGTCTTGATGGGCAGGGCTGCGCTCCTGGGTGGGCCTGGTGCATTCAGCACAGCCCGAAGGCCAGCTGTCAACTGAGCACATTCACGGGGCACCCTTTTGTCCACACAATGATGACCAATCTATCTCCTGGGGTAGGCATACCTCGGCCAGTGAAACACCAGGCTGGCAGTTTATTCACTTACTAGTGAGAAATATGTCCGCCACTGCACTCAGAACTCCTGGTGCACGTGTCTGGTACATTTCTCCCTCAGAGCCGACACACATGAAGTTGTCGATGAGCGTTGTTGGAACATGAAGAGTTAGATGAACGGGCTACGGAGTGGCATCCGGTCACGGTAGCTTGATGCATCTGCAGCAGGGACCACCTTGCCTTGCTAAGGGGACCGGACTCATGGAAGCCCTTGGCTTAAGAATATTCCATGTGTTGGGATGTCACTGGCATGGCACCGTCTGCCTTACCCTGGGTAGTTTCCTGTGCTGTGCTTCTACTCTGACCAGCCCCTAGGGATGGATAGACTGTTCCATTTTTAGAGATGCTCAGGGCACGTGGGTGGCTCAGTCAGTTAAGGGTCTGCCTTCAACTCTGGTCATGATCCCATGATCCTGGGATCAAGCCCAGTGTCCGGTCTCCCTGCTCAGCAAGGAGTCTGCCTCTCCTTCTCTCTCTCCCCCTTGCCTTCCCTCCTGTACTCATGTTCTCCCTGTCTATCTCAGACAAATAAGTAAGATCTTTAAAAATATGAATTTTTAGACACGCTTATTCCCTCTATCATACTATCATGTTCTGTCCAGTCTTGCTAATCGGGAACCACATGATCTCTTTAAGGTGTCTTGTACCCTAACTGTGTTGTTTTTTCCATTCGACCCACAGAGGACAACACCAGTCTCACCATTTGAGTTGTGTCTTGTCTGTCTCAGGATAGGATCCAAGTATAGCTACCCTGGGTACTCAGATGCTTAAAGGCATCACTGTTTCTTTTGCTGAGAGGCACATCTACTACTCAACTAGGCATGTTTTTCAGGAGAATATGGTTCTTAAGACACAATGATGAGACTGCTCTTGCCTGTATGGAGTCTCCCACGCACAGTGGTAGCTCTGGTTAGGATGGTTTGTGTTCCTCACATGCTACCAGACAGTTTTCAACACATGTTCTCCTGTATTACCCACTATCCTCTTTGGGATGCTAACCTGGGATAAATCAAGGATCTAGGCAAGGGCTACACAGAGCTGACTTCGGGGAGGGAGGTATGGAGACGCAGCAATTAGGCTGCTCTAGCTTAGTCTGCACCCCAGCTAGTTTGAATCTCTGACTAGCTGTGTGACCTTGAAGAAACTGCTTACCCTCTCTCAGCCTAAGTTTCATCATCTATAATGGGGAGCTAAAAGCATGTCTACTTTGAAGAGTTTGATGATTAAAATGACTAGCAAATCTCTGGGCCAACAGGAAGAGATCAAAGTAACAATCAGACTTCTCCTTTCCACCTCCTACTGACCCTCTTCCATAGGTAAGTAACCAGGTTAAAACAGGGTTGAAACAGGCAGGCCAGGATGCACCTGTCATTTTTCCATATGTAGACAGCGCTAGGGTAGTTAGTCTTGAGCTTACTGTCATGTTCAATTTGTGTCAAGCATAACAGTCGTTATCTGTGTTAACTTTAAAATGTCTAATATTCGATTGACAATTAATTAATTAATATACACCTAGATTGTCAGACGTGGACAACTGGATTAAAATTTTTAAAAGAACTTGATTTTAGAAATTGGGACATATGAAAAAGAGAATACTTTCATTAGCGTGATTATACTAAAAGTTTGATTTACTTTGCTTAAATCAGAATTTAAAACAGGGAATCGAAACAGGAAATTATTATAGTTACCAGTAATCCTCTGCTTTGCTTGTACTCTTTGAGGATAGTGTTGATATTTTCCACAAATCCTGTTTGGGCAACCCACCGAATGTTAAAATTCTCCTTCACAAAGAGGGCTTCCATTCTCAAATTTACCAGTAAATGGTCAAGACACTCTTGCTAAGAGATAAAGGAATATTAGAGATTTGACTTTTCTTTCATTCCGACAATGATAACAGACCAAAATCACCGTGATTGAAGAAAAAATAATTATACAGTCCCCAAACATGGAAGTCATCAATGGCAGCACTCGGTGTTGACAGAGCGCCCCCTGTGGTCTTCCTGTGAGAATTCTAAATCTTCCCACCCTCCGCTGGGGACAGGCAGCATCCTGGCTCTTAGACAAACAGCTCAGAGTAGGACGATGCCAGAAATCCCCATGTAAGGTTTCTTTTTTGCAAACTGTAATTATATTATTTTTTGGATGGTGCAACCCCTTGGCTCAAAATCCAAAAGAAAAAGTAGAGAGGAAAGCATTCTCTTTGATCTCCATCACCACCCACTTGGATCTGCTCCCAAGAGACAATGAGTGATATCGGTCCTTCCAGAAACATTCTCAAAGGTAGTGTTTAGATGCAATTTATTCCTAAAAAAATAATAAAATAACTACATCCTAAAGCAAGTTCAAAGGGCACACTGCTGACTAAACCCTGTAGGTTTCTGTGGTAATGGAATCAGAAATCCCAGGTTCCTGTCTGAATTACACAAGGAGGCCAAAGAGAAGGACACCCAGTGTCTGTAAAACCTTTACATATCAAACAGTTTTCAAATACATTTCCTGAGCGGGACCTCTGAGCGTTTTTCAGAAAAGAAAACAGAAGCTCTCAGAAGACAAGGGGAAACTGCTTAAGGGTAAAATTAGCTGTGCAGGAGGAGCAAAGATAAACCTGGAACCCAGATATTCGGACTCCACATCCCTCAAGAAACAGTACATTTAGGAAAAGAATCTCGAATCTACTCACTGTTAAGTCCTTGGTTAGGAAAGCATTTTCTTTGGGTATTTTCTGGATTTTCCCAGGGCCGGTATTTCTACTGATGCACTGTTAGAGGAAAATAGAAATACTATTTGGTTTGCCTGTAAGATTTTAATACAAGATTTCTCAAATGAATGTCAACCTAAGGGAATACTTTTTTTCCCCCTAAACAGAGAAGGAGTGCCCTGAAGGCATGTACTGATTCATCTGTTTTGCAAATATCCAGCGTTCACCACTGCAAGCCAGAGACTGCAGGCAGAGAGGAGAAAGGGCCCTCCAAGGGCTTTCAGTCAGGGGAGGCAGCCTAGTACACAGATGATTAATTATGCAAACTGCGTCTTGCAGAGGGGATGCTGGGAAAAGAGGCGCCTGACCCATGCAAGAGGTGGGAAGGGAGGTTTTCTGAGGATTAAATCCGAGCAGAATGTTAAAGATGAGTGGGAGGTGGTCAGGGGAAAGCCACACGCACTGTGCTAGCTGGGCTACAAGGTGGCAAGTGGCCTGGACTGGAGAGAGAGCCCCCACAGACCTAGAGTCCCTGCAAGCTGCCAGTAGGTTTGGGGAATCTGACCCTATAAGTACTTTGGGGCAAGTATCCAGAACATATTTTAGTAACCCCCTGTGGGATTCGTGTGTGTGTGTGTGTGTCTTGGTCCCACAGTGGCCCCTCCCGCTCCGTTCAGTGCACAGACTGCAGAAAGGCCATCTTGACTGTAAATTTCCCAACACATACCCTGCAGATGCTGCCAGTGACTTCGGTTTTAAGGATATTGCATGTGGGGAGTCCCCAGTCTTGTTAGCATAGCCGACTCCAGTGCTATACTTTATGGGGTAAAACAGTTTAAGAAACGCAAGCAAGTGTGAGGGGCACCTGGGGGGCTCAGTGGGTTGGGCCACTGCCTTCAGCTCAGGTCATGATCTCGAGGTCCTGAGATCGAGCCCCGCATCTGGTGTTCTGCTCAGCAGAGAGCCTGCCTCCCCCACTCTCTCTGCCTACCTCTCTGCCTACTTGTGATCTCTGTCTGTCCAATAAATAAATAAAATCTTTAAAAAAAAAAAAAAGAAAAAGAAATGCAAGCAAGGGTGGGATGACACGGCTGTACCTTGACCAAGTCTTCCAGGGTATGGACAGACTCGTCCACAGCAACCAGGTAATGAAGCTTCGGCACGTGGTCTATGATGTTCTGTATCACTCTGCAGCCCGCCAGGAAAAACCATCACCAGGGGGAGAAAGCAAGAAAGATGGAGTCAGGTAGAGTTAACCGACCTCTGCCCCCAGGACCAGGCAGTATCTCACTCCATTTCCAACTCGGTCATGGGTGGGACAGACAAGGAAGCCAGAAAGGTCAAGGAATGTGCCTCAGGCTGAAGAGTCACAGGGAAGGTAGAAATGCCAGGATTCCAAGCCCGATCCATCCAGCTTGGCTTCACGCAGTGCCATGGGAAGAGCCCCTGACCCCCAGCAGGACTTGGGTCCGTGAAGTCTGCTCACCTGGGCAGCTCCTGGGAGCCTCTCAACAGAGCTTTGGGGAGGGGCGTCCACAGAGTCAGACACAGATCTGGAGAAGCCGTGGCTGTTTTAGGGGAGCTTCCGGGCCGTAAGAGGCAGTGGGGCAGGATGGGGGCAGGGGCGGAGTACAATTTCCTACCCTGGGTGATTCGTGACTTCCGACATTCAGGACAGACTACCTCTAGGTGAAGACTGCGCTATGGGCTTTCCTGGCCCTTTCAGATGGTGGACACTATGCCACCAGACGCAAAACAGAGATAATGACCAGACCTTGTGCATAGGGTGGTCATGAAGAATGGATACAGTGACACATGTAAGGGTCTTAGCGCTTGGAAGCGCTTAGTAAGTGTTCACTGAAACACAAACACATTAGTCAATTACTTCCTGGAAGTCCCAGCTCTAGGAGAACACTCACCCTGCTAGATCAAGAACATGAATGGCTGGAATTACATTTGTTCCATCTCCGAACACCGGTAACGCAGGAACCTCACCCAACCAGGCTATCTGAAAGAAAAGCAAAAGTGTTTTTCCCCTGGTTGCATGTAACTACTGGAGCTCACACACAGCCATCCAAAAGACCTTTGGGCATCTAAAAGACCCAGTGGTCTGATGATATCATCGCCTAAAGAGGATGTTTTGAAAATCAGTTCTGATGAGATTTAGTTGCTGATCAAATCCTATTAAGAGAAACCGCGGAACCTAGACTGAAATACTTTTCAGGAAATCTACAGTCTGGTGGGCTATCTTCAGTCATCATCTGCGTGGTGTCTACACAGGAAGGAAATGCTTTCACATGCCTGATACCTTCCATCCTCTCACACACACACAGAAATGAGAATGAAAGTCTAAAATTGCTCCCATGGGCCAGGGGTAATAAGTATCAGTTCAAAGATTAAATTCTTAGTAGATAAACCATTGGAGGAGTCACTGAGCCCAGATCCGAACCCTGATCTTCAAAGTCCAAACCCTTGTCCTTTCCCCACATTTTAGGTATTTCAGTGAAGAAACAGATAGTCTGAGGCTGCCTGGGTGGCTCAGTCAGTTAAGCAGCTGCCTTCTGCTCTGGTCATGATCCCGGGGTCCTGGGATCAAATCCCACATCAGGCTCCTTGGTCAGCAGGGAGCGTGTTTCTCTGCCTGCTGTTCCCCCTGCTTGTGCTCTCTCTCTCTCTCTCCCTCTCACTCTGACAAATGAATAAATAACATCTTAAAGAAAAAAAAGAAATAGACAGTGTGGATACTATTGAGCTGTCGGGCATTGGATTATTTTATATTGCTTTTAAAGAGCGAAATAGGGGTGGCGGCCACAGCAGACCACTGGATCTTGTAAGATGTTCCAGACTTTCGGAAACCACTGAAGGGGTCTAAGCAGTGAAGTGACAGCATTAGATTTGCTTCTTTTGCCTTGCAAAGGAACGACCGGAAATAAGTGGCTAATGGGGAGGTGGAGGCCAGGACAGTTGGGCGTCCGCCCCACCTAGCCTGTGGGTGGGGGGGGTGCGATGGGCGAGGAGGAGATACTGAGGAGGTTGGCCCTATAGTACTGGGGGATTTTGTGATGGATGAGAACGAGGGAGGAGTTGGATTCTGGTTTGGTGCAGCTGGGTGGCAGGTCCCATCTTCTGAGATGGGGTCCTGGAGGACAGCAGGTTTGAGGAGAGCTGTAGGTAGAGTTTGGGTTTGTGAAACTTTCCAAGTGAAGTGCTTGAACAGGCAGCCAGACTCACAGAGCTAGGACTCAGGAGCAAGCCCTGCTGGAGAAACTGATGTTTGAGAGTCGTTGGGCACCAGGCACGGGAATGGACAGACCAACCCAGGAGAAGAGTGCAGATAGGGAAGACAAGAGGGGGGCCACCTGGTTGGCGAAGTCAGTTAAACGTCCGACTCTTGGTTTCATCTCATCATCTCAGGGTCGTGAGATCAAGCCCTGTGTTGGGCTCTACATGCGGTGCGGAGTCTGCTTGAGATTCTCTCTCTCCCTCTGCCCCTCCCACTTGTGTGCTCTCTCTCAAATAAATACATAAATCTAAAAAAAAAAAAAAAGGCAAGAGGGTCTGGGGCAGGAACCAAAGAAAGCCAACATTCAGTGGCCATGTAGGTGAGGAGCAGCTGAGAACAGACAAGGACAAACAGACTTCATCAACTACCCTTCTCCTCTACTTTGGCTACAGTCTTCTATGTGCTGTTCCTTAACACGGCCTGCAAATTTTTCCCTCAGGTCTTCGAGCTTACAGTTCCTACCACCCTTCCCCCAAAAGGCAAAGCAGCCAGCTCCCTTATCACTTTCTGCTCAGGTTTCATATCATGAGAAAGGCCTTCCCTGACCATCATATTCAAGATACAACCTCCCAACCCTACCGCTGGTTCTCTTTCTATCTTTCTCTGTTTTGCTGCTTTCCATCCTGTTTTTTAACATCTGAAATACTCTATGTGTCCTAGCTAATTCAGTTCGTATCTCTAGTTCTCCTCCACCCCACTGGGATGCAAATTCCACTAATGCAAGGACTTTATTATCATGGTATCAGAGTCCCAGAATTGACAACAGTTTCTGGAATGTGGTAGGCATCAGTGTCTGTCTCATGGATGAAGGGAGAGCCATCTTCTTCCTCATTGCTCTGAGAGAGTGGTAAATATACATTGCTAACCATACAGGAAAGAAAAATAGAAAAAGAAAAAAAAACTTCAAACTGAATAACCTTACTGTAAAATGCTTTTTTAAAAACCTCATAGTCATTGAAAAGTCATACCTTAAAAAAATAATGTAAGATGCCTCCTTCCACTCCATACTGAAGTCCAGCAGCAACCACGTAAGTTGTGAATTTTTTGGTCTAGTAGGTAGAAGAGAGGAAAAAAGCCAAATTTAGTATTACTAATCATACCAAACCAGATTATTTTAGTGGTTAAAATGAATGAAGGACACTGTTTGAATGCCTCTGACCACTTTTGAAATTTATTTGGGACTTTTAATTAAATGAAAGCCAAAGATAATTATCTGTGAAGATGTAAAAATGGGTCCTTCCAGGATGATCTTTACTTACCCAGGAGGGGAGGTGGACATACACAGGGAGTTTTTAGTAACAGGCCACAATACAAGGTGTGATATTGTGATTCATAATAAGAAATATGTATTTAGTCTTCATCTCTAGATCTGGCATGAGTTCCCAGAACTATGGGAATGGCCAAGCAGAGTAACAAAGGTGTCTTTTGTTATGCTAATCAGGTGGCTTTGGGATCCCACCGGAGATGTGAATTGATTGCCCACTTTCAGCTTCCCAGTCATCTCCAGGGAGGGGCTGGGTGGGGGTGGAGATGACAGCCAATGATTTACTCAAACATGATGAAACCTCCATAAAAATCCAAAAGGAGGAGGTCTGGAGAGCTTCTGGGTTGGAAAATGTGCAGAGATTTGGGGAGACCAGAAAAGCTCCATGCCTTTCCCCAAACCTTGCCCTGAGCATCTCTTCTATCTGGCGATTCTTGAGTTATATTCTTTTATAACACACTGGTAATCTAGTAAGTAAAATGTGTCTCTGAATTCTGTAAGCTGCTCTTAACAAACTAATCAAATCCAAGGCCTGGGGAGGTAGGAGGGTTATTGGAACCTCCAACCTGTAAGGGTTGGTCAGAAGCACAGGTGACAGCTTGGGCTTGTCACTGATGAGGGACAGAAGCAGAAAAATGTCCACCTTGAGCCTAGGAGGCTGACCTAGCCTGCACAGTTTTGGTAAGGATCAAATATGTACTGGTTGCTACATTCTTTTTTTTTTTTTTTTTTTTTAAAGTAGGCTCCACGCCCAACAGAGGTCTTGAACTTACAATCCTGAGATCAAGCCTGAGCTAAGAGCTTAACCAGCTGAGCCATTCAGATGCCCCCTAGTTGTGCTATTCTTTTTTTTTTTTTTAAATATCTTATTTATTTGACAGAGAGAAATCACAACTAGGCAGAGAGGCAGGCAGAGAGAGAGGAGGAAGCAGGCTCCCTGTAGAGCAGAGAGCCTGATGCGGGGCTCGATCCCAGGACCCTGGGATCATGACCTGAGCCAAAGGCAGAGGCTTTAACCCACTGAGCCACCCAGTGGCCAACCAGGCGCCCCTGGTTGTGCTATTCTTCAAGGGTCTCATGACTGCGTATTTCACGGATGGTTAATATGGAACTGAATGATAAGCACCAGAGAAATCTTGCAAAAGTAGTTTTACAAGTAGAAATTCAAGAAAACGTTTATGATCTTATACACCCTGCATGCCTCCCACGCCCGGAACACTATGTGGACAACTACCAGCTTCCTACAGCAAAAGTACAGCCCTTTCGGCTCACGGGTCCTGTCCCTGTGCTACTTCAATAAATTTACTGAGTTGTACCATACAAGGTCTCAAGAATTCTTTTTTGATGGTTGTGCTCGACAACCACACAACACAACTGGTAAGGCAAGTGGGGGACAATCACAGGACTGAGCCCTAAATCTGTGGGATCTGATGCTCCCTCTAGGAAGATAAGTGTCAGAATTGAGTTGAAATATAGAACACCTGGCAGGTGCCTAAGAATTACTTGGTGTTGTGGGAAACACCCCCCAGAGGGCACGAGGATACATGTTAGAATTGGGAACCTTTATCAGGAAAATGAGCCTCTCTTCTGCTCCAGGGAATCCATGGGGGGTTAAAAAAAACCTAAAAGCGTGGTGGGTAATGGGGAGGGCACGTTTTGCATGGAGCACTGGGTGTTGTGCAAAAAGAATGAATACTGTTACACTGAAAAAATAAATAAAATGAAAAAAAAAAATAAATAAATAAATAAAATCTTAAAGAAAAAAAAAAAAAACCTAAAAGCTCCTAATGCAAACAGCTAGAAATGCCAAGTAAAATGTCACGAGTATCCTTCTAGGATGGTAGAATTCTCAAGGACATAAAAGAAAACAGAAGTGAAAACAAGAGTGGTGAAGAGTGGACAGTGTGGGCGCCCTGGAAGTCAAAGGTTCTCATAATCTAGGTGTGTGGGTTTACAAATCCATGCAGGTGGAGGAGACAAAGCCCTCGATTTGGTGAGGTTAGGAGTTGGGCCACAATATGAAAGGTTCATCCACAACAAAAGGGTGAACTAGAAAAGAAGGTGACAAGGAATTGCATCAAACCTAAGCCAAGGTTCCTTGAGAATTTTAACCTTGGCCCTGTACTTCTCTATGGTTTGTCTTTCACATTCAAATTACCTGCTTAATCCAGGGATTCCAGAACCAAAAATTAACATAAAAAGCATTTTAGGCAGTGAGACTGGGGGGGATGGGGTGGGGGGTGGGGGGCACTTCAGAAAGGCAAATACAAAGTTCCCTCTACCTGCCCCCCCTTCCCCCACCCCCAGGAACCTCCCCTGTCCTTTAAAGCCCCAGTAAAAGGACAACAGCGGGGGCAAGGGTTGTGACCTCATTGTAGCACGTGGGTGCTGGTTTGAGTGCACAACTTTGACGAGCAAGCCAATTATAAACTGTAAGGCATAGTCTCATTGTGATTCCCATTTCACACTCCTCCTGGAGGCATCCGATCCCTGAATATATATGAGACTTTTATAGCAGCACTTTTGGAAGATAAACTTTACACTTTGATATAAAGTGCACTTGGCTCACTTTTCCCTGAAGAATTCATTTACATGAGGTTTTTAGGGGTGATGGATAAAGAAATGGATGTTGACAATTTAAAGAGATGCTATTTCTAAAAATCCATGCCAAATAACAGGTTTACTTTTACAAATGGAGTTCCAGATATCACAAGGAAATATACTTACTAATAACTTTGTACTAAATAACTTTGTACTAATAACTTTGTACTAAAAGACCTTACTAAAGATGAGCTCACAAGCCAAAATTATAAAACTGATGAGGGAACAATCTACCATGAGTGAAATCAGACTTGCAACACCTTTAGAAAATAACTTAGTAGAGATTATGAAATAAATATGGTTATAATGATGAAAAATTAAGAAATGGGAAACAAAGGAAAAGAACAGGATAATCAGGACAGTGATGATGATGACAAAGAATAGGCAGGTGGTGGGAGGTGCAGTGGGGAGAGCCGGGATGGCTCAGTGGGTTAAGCCTCTGCCTTCGGCTCAGGTCATGATCCCGGGGTTCTGGGATGGAGCCCCACATTGGGCTCTCTGCTCAACAGGGAGCCTGGTTCTCCCTCTGCCTGATGCTCTTCCTGCTTGTGCTCTCTCTCTCTCTCTCTGACAAATAGATAAAATCTTAAAAAAAAAAAAAAAGAATAGGCAGGTGGTAGAGCAAGGAACAGAGAACAGGAGAGAAGGGAGGTGACTAAGGTGGAGAGAGGAGGAGAGTTGATCACGTCTTAGCCTCCCTCCCTCCTGTATTTATGTGAGTCTGAATCGGGCTGAGCTGGCAGAAGAGAAGTTGAAAATTTCATGATAGACTCAGACTTTATTTTTATGTTTTTAAAAGACTTTATTTATTTCAACGCAGAGAGAGAGAGAGAGTGAGAGAGGAAATACAAGCAGGGGGAGTAGGAGAGGAAGAAGCAGACTTCCTGCTGAGCAGGGAGCCCGAGGGTGGGGGGGGCTCGATCCCAAGATCCTGGGATCATGACCTGAGCCAAAGGCAGACGCTCAACTGACTAAACCACCCAGGCGCCCCTAGACTCATGACTTTAGTATTAAACCTGTCTGAGCCTTTGTGAGAGCTAGAAAAGATTTCATTAATACCCAAGAATGGTCCAGAAATCTGCAGAAATGGCTAAGCTATTAGCCTGCTCCCAATGTTAAGAAAGAAAAAATGATTTTATAGCTTCATTCTGACAATGTGTAACACTGTGAAGGGGTTATAGGACTGTGACTTGAAATGAACAAAGCAAAGATCTAAAATAATTTCAAGGAGATATGGATACGTTTACTCCACAGTGGGAGATTTTTTTAGTATACCCCTTCCTAGTAATTGACAGATTCAGGAGACTCCCAAACTAGTAAGAGATGCAAAACACCATTAAGAAACATGACCTAGGGGTGCCTCAAAAGGGGTGCTCTTTAACCAGTGGGTTAAAGCCTCTGCCTTCGGCTCAGGTCATGATCTCAGGGTCCTGGGATTGAGACCCGCATCAGGCTCTCTGCTCAGCGGGGAGCCTGCTTCCCCTTTTCTCTCTGTCTGCCTCTCTGCCTACTTGTGATCTATCTCTCTCTGTCAAATGAATAAATAAACTCTTAAAAAAAATAATTACTCTAACTATAATGGACTAAACACTCTAATCAAAAGACGCAGGGTATCAGAATGAATAAAAACAAACAAACAAACAAGACCCATGGATAAGCTGCTCATAGGAGACTCATTTTGGAGCTAAAGACACATCCAGGTTGAAAGTGAAGGGGTGGAGAATCATCTATCATGTTAATGAGCATCAAAAGAAAGCCTAAGTAGCCATACTTACATCAGACAAACTAGATTTTAAACCGAAGACTGTAATGAGAGATGAATAAGGACACTATATCATAATTAAGGGGTCTATCCAACAGGAAGATCTAACAATTATAAATATTTATACCCCCAACTTGGGAGCAGCCAGATACATAAATCAATTAATAACAAACTTAAAGAAATGCATTGATAATAAATAGTAGGGTTCTTTATTACCCCACTTATAGCAATGGACAGATCACATAAGCAGAAAATCAACAAGAAAACAATGGCTTTGAATGATACACTGGACCCGATGGACTTAACAGATATATTCAGAGTATTTCATCCTAAAGTAGCAGAACACACATTCTTTTTGAGTGCACATGGAACATTCTCCAGAATAAATCACATACTGGGTCACAAATCAGCCCTCAACCAACAAAGATTGAGATCATACCATGCATATTTTCAGACCACAGCGTTATGAAGTCTGAAGTCAACTGCAAAAAAAAAAAAAAAAAAAAAAGGTTGGAAAGACCACAAATACACGGAAGTTCACAAGAACATCATACTAAAGAATGAATGGGTTAACCAGGAAATCAAAAAAGAAATTAAAAAATACATGGAGGCAAATGAAAATGAAAACACAACAGTCCAAAATCTTTGGGATGCAGGAAAGGCAGTCCTAAGAGGGAAGTATAGAGCAATGCAGGCCAGCAAAAAATGTCTCAAATACACAACCTAACCTTACACCTAAAGGAACTAGAAAAGGAACTGCAAATAAAGCCTAAAGCCAGCATAAGAGGGGAAATAATAAAAACTAGAATGGCAATAAATGATATAGATAGAAAACCAGTAGAACAGATAAATGAAACTGAGAGCTTGATTTTTGAAAGACTTAATAAAATTGATAACCCCCTAGCCAGACATTATCAAAAGAAAAAAAGGACCCAAGCAAAAAAAAAAAAAAAAAAGATGAATGAAAGAGGAGAGATCACAACCAACATCACAGAAATACAAACAATTATAAGAGAATATTATGAAAAAGTACATGTCAACAAACTGGGCAATCTGGAAGAAATGGATAAATTCCTAGAAACATACAAACTACAAAACTGAAACAGGAAGAAATAGAAAATTTGAACAGACCCATAACAAGCAAAGAAATTGAATCAGTCATCAAAAATCTCCCAACAAACAAGAGTCCAGGGCCAGATGGCTTCCTAGAGGAATTTTACCAAACATTTGAAGAAGAGATAATATTAATTCCTCTCAAATTCCAAAAAATAGAAACAGAAGGAAAACTTCCAAACGCATTCTACGAGGCCAGCATGATCTTGATTCCAAAACCAGATAAGGACCCCCCTGGGTTTGGGGCTTGAACCCACAACCTTGAGATCAAGACCTGAGCTGAGATTAAGAGTTGACCGACTGAGCCACCCAGATGCCCCACAAAAAGTATATTTTTAAAATAAAGTTTTGATTGTATTATTTAGATCATGAGACAAATTTAATGTTTTTATAAGAAAACAGATATTAAAATGGTAAGATTCTCCACTTTATCAGTCACATCAATTATTTGTGTGTATGTGACCGTATGTTCTCATCTAGATAACTGAACATAAATGATCAAGAAATCATGGATTCTCGATCTGCGGCAATGCTTAATGCTTAATAAAACAATACAGTCACAAGATTGGAAATTGGAAGAAATTTAGACCTATCTAGTCTAGCTCCTTTATTCATTTTACTCCAAAACTTTAATAACTTAGAGAAGGGCATCAACCAATGGATAGAAAAGGGGCAAGAACTCTCAATCCCACTGTTATTTCCTTCAAACATTTTATACTTGCAGTGTCTGTATTGCCAGAGGTTAAAAAAAAAATTTTTTTGTTTGTTTTGTTTTAATAGGACAGAAGGTGAGGACAAAGTTCCTGTGGTAATATCCTCTGAGACCACCAGGTGTCACCATGATTACATGTCACTTCTGTGGGTTCTCTGCCCGTGGGAAAAACGTAGTAGATGGAACCTTTGGAGTTTGGGGGGTAAGTTCTACATAAGTTAAATGTGGATGATGATAACAGGCCTTGATACACAGGAGTTTGAGGGTTATCTAGGAGATACACAAGGATTACATGAACTACCAGAAGCCAAACATTTAGCACAGGGCCTGGCATTTAGTGAGCAAACCCTTGATAATTCTTAAATACAGTAAACTCATTCATCACCAGGGCATTCCCATCATCCATTCTGACAAAAGATGGGAAATACACTGGTTTTACAATATCTACGTATCAAAACGATCAATTTTGCTGCACCAGAAGGCTAAGAAGCTATTGGTGTTTAGAGTTTTCCAGTTGTAGGTCTATCTTAGTAACAGGTGGCTGTGCCCATGTCCAGGTCAACTCTATGGACTGATGGAGCTTTGGAATCAAGAAAAAATAAAAGTAAACCCTGTCGTCTATGCAGTCTGCTGGATCTGAGGTTGACACGGCTCTATCATGGGCCTCCTCTTTCCCATACCGCCCGCATCTGTGAAATGGGCATAATTGTGTATGTATACAACACGGGGGCTGTATAGAATGGATCAGACCAGGCCAAGAAGTACTGAGGACGGTGCTCAGCAAATCCCACTTATGTGACCTTGAGCTAGTTACTTAACTTCTGAGAGGCTCATCTTGGGATCTGTGTGACTCTGAGTTATTTGCTTCTTCTGGGCTAAGGGACTCTTTTGACCCACACTTCAGTTCATGAAGACTTGTGCTCTCTTGGGGACCTAACACAAGGTTGTCAACTTAGTGGGCTGGACCAATATCGGGACCAGAACCCAAGGACGGTGCATTTTGGGGGGAACCTGAAGCTCAGAGATCGTGGGCGTGAGGATAAGGAGACCAGACGCAGAGACGTGTAAGGAGTTGACCTACACGTGGAACAGCCCGGCCCTGGCCGTGTGCACCGAGTACCACCCCCGGACAGACTTCTCTCACTCTACATGCTTTATTGCTCCAGACTTACATTCTTTCCAAACTTGAGAACCATTTTTTCAGCATTTATGTGGTCCAGAAAATTCGGATGGTGTTTTCTTCTTCGATAATCCTCTTCAGTAAATGGAATCTCAGCATCATCCTATGAAAGAAAAAAAGCCAGACCGGAGACATGGAGCTTGGAGCTACATAAAACTACTAAGCCCTGAATGTTGGCTCGACTGTTCTGGAGAACTCAAATAAAGCATCTGAAAAGCTATTGCTTACTTTTCCAGTGATTCAACTCCCTTGAAAATGTTTTAGCTAGCCAAATGTTATCACTTATACTTACCTTAAGCAAAAGAAAAAATTTAAATGTCTTTCTTTTAAAGACATTAAATAACCCATTCCTTTCTTTTTTTTTTTTTTTAAGATTTTATTTATTTATTTGACAGAGAGATTACAAGTAGGCAGAGAGGCAGGCAGAGAGAGAGGAGGAAGCAGGCTCCCTGCTGAGCAGACAGCCCGATGCGGGGCTCGATCCCAGGACCCTGGGATCATGACCTGAGCCAAAGGCAGAGACTTTAACCCACTGAGCCACCTAGGCACCCCTCCTTTCAAAAAATTTTTAATTTACTTAAATTCAATTAACATAGTGATTGTTAGTTTCAGAGATAGAGGGCAGGGATTCATCAGTGGCATACAACACCCAGTGCTCATTACATCACACACCATCCTTAATGCCCATCACCTGGTTACCCCCCCCCCCACATTTGTCCTCCACCCCCAAATCCTCAGTTTGTTTCCTAGAGTTAAGAGTCTTACCGTTTGTCCCCCTCTCCGATTTCATCTTTCTTGATTTACCTCCCTTCTCCTATGATCCTGTTTTGTCTCTTAAATTCCACATATAAAAGTGAGATCATGTAATTGTCTTTCTCTGATTGTCTTATTTCACTCAGCATAATACCCTCTAGTTCTATCCATGTTGTTGCAAATGGTTACGATTTCATTCTTTTTGAATGGCTGAGTAATAGGCCATTGTATATATATACCACATCTTCTTTATCCATTCATCTGCTGATGGATATCTGGGCTCTTTCCATAGTGTGACTGTTGTGGACATTGCTGCTATGAACATTGGGGTGCATGTGCCCCTCTGGATCACTATGTTTGTATCCTTTGGGTAAATAAAATAACCCATTTCTTAACAGCTTTTGCAACATACACAGTTTCATGTTTTATTCTAACTTGTGGGTTTTTTGTTTTTTGGTTTTTTTTGGTCTTTTCCATGTTGCCCTTTCCCCTCAAATCAACTTCATGTTAATAAGAGCATTCCATGTGTAAGTTTCTATCAGATAAGGTGAAATATCATTTGCACTGGGAATTAGGGATGAAAAATATTTCTCTATAGTCCACTGAGCAGCACATCATTCCCTCCACAGCTCACCATTCTGGGAAGACCCATGGAAGGATCCTTCCAGAACAAGGAAATGAATACTTAACAAAAATCAAAGGAAGAAATTGAGACTCATGGTACAGAGTGACTTCCCCAGATCCATCCAGACACAGAGGCCTTAGTAGTTGGAGGAGGATTTTTTTTTTAAAGATTTCATTTATTTATTTGACAGACAGAGATCACAAGTAGGCAGAGAAGCAAGCAGCAAGAGAGAGGGAAGCAGGCTCCCCACTGAGCAGAGAGCCTGATGTGGGGCTTGATCCCAGGACCCTGGGATCATGACCTGAGCTGAAGGCAGAGGCTTTAACCCACTGAGCCACTTAGGAGCCCCTGGAGGAAGATTTTTAAAACACAGTGTTCAGTAAGGAAACTTTCAACCACATCACAGTGTTCCAAGTTTGATAATTGATCCAAAGCATTTGAATCCTGGCTTTACATGGAATGAATCAGAGAGACAGAAGAAACACAATGACGAGGACCTAGAGGGGGCACAGTTGTTGGCAGGAAGGACCCAAGTGACCAGGACCAAGCTGGGAATCAGTATTGGACAATGCAAGTAATAGCCAGGGCAATTGACCAGGGCTTGTGGACCATGTCGAGAAATTTAGATTTACTCTAAGAGCATAAAAAGGCATCGAAGGGTTTTGAACATTTTTTATTTTATTTTTATTTTATTTTTTTAAAGACTTTATTCATTAATTTGACAGAGAGAGAGAGAGAGAACAAGGATGGGGGAGGGACAGAGGGAGAAAGATAAGCAGGTTCCCCACTGAGCAGGGAACTCGACGTAGGGCTCCATCTGAGGACCCTGGGATCATGACCTGAGCCGAAGGCAGATGCTTAACTGACTGAGCCACCCAGGAACCCAGGTTTGAGCATTTTAAACAAAACTAAAGCACGAAGACCTGAATTATATTTTCACAGGATCATTTAGGCCGTTCCCTTGAAGACTGGATTGGAAGGAGGGGATGGCAGGAACCAGTTACCAGGGTGCTTTCGTAGTGAGGGGTGGGAAAGGCTGAGGCTTGGGCTAGAACGTCGCCATGGATACAGAGAGAGAGCAAGATGCATTCTGCCTCATTCGGGGTGTTGAGGTAACAGAACGTATGGATGGATTGGCTGGTGGGGGGAAGGGAGTGAGGCTGGGGCAGCCGGAACGGTGCTGTCACCATGGGGAGGAAGACCGGGAGAGGGTCAGTGTCCAAGCAGAAGATCAAGCTCTCCCACCTCAGCTCTGGGTCCGTGGTAGATGTGCAGTGAGTACGTTACGTGAGGAGCTGATCTCTCAAGTATGCCGAGTGGCTCACATACAGGGTTGCCAGAGAAAAATACAGGACACCCAACTAAATGTAAAGTTCAGATAAACGAACACATAATTTAGTGTAAGGATGTCTTAAATACCCCCATGGGATATACTTATGCTAAAAATTATTCATGGTTTCTCTCAAATTCGAATTTAACTGGGTATCCCGTACTTGCATTTGCTAGATCTGGTGATCCTTCCGTGGGGTCTGGAAACAAGCTAACGGGCTTCGCCTTCAGGATGACTTGAGTCCTGGCAACTCCAGAGCCCTGGCTGTCACAATGGGGTGGCCAGCCTGCCTGGCTGGCCCTCCTGGGCTCCCTGGGGGCCCAGCACCCCTCTTCTAGGATTTGCCTCTCCTCCATCCTCATGGCTGTATCAGAGACGGTCACATTCCCAGTGCTCTGGTTCTCTGGCCACAGGTTTTGATAGCCAGTCCATCTCTTCCTCGACATTGTGAGACCGGGACCTAGGGGAAAGGAAGCTCATCCTCTCTCTGGCCAGCTGCACTGTCGCCCATCCCCCAGCCTGGGCTGCGGGGACTGATTCCAGGTTGGAACAGAGACCTGGCTTGCACCCCACGTACGAACCTTCACTACCGGCCACTGGGCTGTGTTCCCTCTAGTCCTTGAATGTCACTTGTTACAAACAGGTGACAAAGTGTGGTCGGACCCCGTGTCTTCCGCAGAGGTTTTGGTTCCTTGCGACTACTTGCATCCGTGCTTTCCCAATAAACGGTGAGTCGACTTTGTATCCATTATCCTTTGGTTGTCCCACGGTGGTGACTGGTGGCATTTCCGGACACTACGCCGGTCTTGTTACCATCTCACCACAGTCAGTCAGCTTCTTTAGACGCTTCCTCCTTTCAGGAGCGGGAGAACTGACTCTGCAGAGTGATCTCCCCCTTTCTGTTTGGCTGAAATCTGTCGTCTTGTACCGCGGTGCTGGACCCGCTTTCTCACTGGTCACTGTGTTTGCTCGGGCGGCTCACCCGCCGGACTCTTCCTACCAGGTTACTCAGTAACTATCAGCACATCAGTCCTTTTTCCTCTGGGCTGTTGGCTAGAGTAATGGTCTCTGCTCTTGACTCACACGTTAAAAAACAAACACATGGCTGTTAATTTTCAAGCAGATACTAGGGGCGCCTGGGTGGCTCAGCCACTTAAGCATCTGCCTTCAGCTCAGGTCACGATCCCAGGGTCCTGGGATCAAGTCCCACTCTCCTTCTCCTTCTGCCTCACCCTATCTCTCAAGTAAATAAATTTTTAAAAAATTTAAAAATCTTAAAAAAAAGATACTAAAAAAAAAAAAGGCCCCATAAATATTAAGATTCTCCCACTTTTTAAAACAAATACAAATGAGTTAATGTATTAAAAAATGCCAGGGGCTGGGGGGATGGGGTAAGCCAGTGATGGGTATTAAGGAGCACACGTGTTGTGATCAGCACCGGGCGTTACACGCAACTAATGAGTCATTGAACACATCAGAAACTAATGGTGTACTATATGCTGGCTACCTGAACATAATAAAAAAATGAAAATAAAAATTAAATTTAAAAAAATAAAAATAACCAAAATGAGTAAATGTCCTGTATACAGTTTTCTATCTGTTTGGATACTTTTCGCTTCGAGGAACAGAAAACCAAATTCAAAATGGCCTCAACCCTGATGAGATTCATTATGTCCCCAAAATAACTTTCAGAAATAGGGTGGCTCCAGGGGAACCTACATGGCTCAGGTGCTTAAGTGCTCGGCTCTTAGATCTCGGCTGCGGTCTCGATCTCACAGTCAGGAGTTCGTGGCCCGTGTTGGGCTCCGTGTTGGGTGAGAGGAGCCTACTTTAGAATAAAACAAAACAAGACACAAAAAGCCAGGGTGGCCCCAGGTGCCATGCGATGGGCTTCTCTGCCCTTCGGATGCTCTCTTGGCACTAGCTCCCTCAGAGTGTGCCCTTCCTCTTCAGGCTCCTGGCAAGTCCGGCAGCAGCCGTTAGTTCCAAGTGTCGTGTCCAGAGCAGAGAATATCCCCAGAGAGAAGAAGGTTGCAACTTCGAAGCAGTGAGGAGCCCTTCACAGAGGTCTCCCGGTGGACTCCTCTCTGTGCCAAATCCTGGACCATCTGACTTCCCGGGCACAGAGCTAGATGACATATCCCGGGTCTCTTGCAGTTGGGTTTGGCCGTGCAATGGGGTTTTAGTCAAAGGCATTTAGAGAAAGGATGCACATGTCTTCCACGCCTGGATTGGAAAGCTTCCCGTGTATGATCTTCTGTGCCTTCTACCCGGGGTCCCCAGGCTTGATGTAGATTTGCATAATGGCTCTGGAGGCCACTCTGGAAGATGGTCAAGCCATCCAGTGGGAGGAGCCTGGGTCTCGAAGCAGAGTCAGGAGGACACTTACTCATTCATCCGAAAAACCTGTCACATGTTGCTTGTGAGTAAGGAGTGAACTTTCACCAGGGCTAAGAGAGTCTACATGTTTGGAGTTTGGCTGTTACTCTCTGGCATTCTGGAATTAGCTTGCATGTCTGCCCTTAGCCCATTGTTGGCAAGAGGAATGGGACCATCACGGCTCATTTGGATTCATAAGGATTTCCCTGGAGGTGGGGATAGCGTCCCCCTTCCGTGGCTCTCATGGGCAGCTTGGCCACTGAACAAATCAGGACTCCACTAGCAAGGA
This sequence comes from Meles meles, assembly GCF_922984935.1. Taxonomy (NCBI): domain Eukaryota; kingdom Metazoa; phylum Chordata; class Mammalia; order Carnivora; family Mustelidae; genus Meles; species Meles meles. Next base: position 143,315,743 of record NC_060071.1, on the reverse strand, counting down.
AGAGAGGGGAGTGGGGTGCCTGTCCGGGGACCAGCAGCATCTACACCAATCCACACTCACCTTTCTCTTCTGTGTTGAATAATGAAGTCGTGGCTTTCCACCAACTCAGTGGACTTCAGTTAAGCACAATGTGTCAGGTGGCGTCTTAGCAGGATAAGAAGTACACGCAAAGTGGTAATTTGAGGAGAGTTTAAAAACAGGATTATTTGGGGGGCGCCTGGGTGGCTCAGTGGGTTAAGCCTCTGTCTTCAGCTCAGGTCATGATCCCAGCATCCTGGGATCGAGCCCCCTATCGGGCTATCTGCTCAGCAGGCAGCCTTCTTTCCTCTCTCTCTGCCTGCCTCTCTGCCTACTTGTGATCTCTCTCTGTCGAATAAACATCTTAAAAAAAAAATGTTCTGTTTAAAAACAGGATTATTGGGACGCCTAGGTGGCTCAGTCAGTTAGGTGCCTGCCTTCCGCTCAGGTCCTGATCCCAGGGTCCTAGGATGGAGCCCTCATCGGGCTCCTTGCTCAGCATGGGGTCTGCTTCCCCCCTCGTCCTGCCACTCCCCCTGCTGGTGCTCCCTCTTGCGCTGACAAATAAATAAATAAGACCTTAAAAAAATACATAAAACAGGATTATTAACAAAGATGTGGACAGCGTGAAGGGGAATCCAAAACCTTGGAGTCAGTAACGGGGTGCTCTGTACCACTCGTAGGTCCCAAAGTCGAGAGGAAGCCAGCGATAATTAGGACCTAGAGAAGAGGGGACAGGCTGCCCGACAGACACAGTGATGTTGGTTGAGGAGCTCAGCCTGCCAGTTTGCAGATAAACACCCTGACCTCTCTCTTCTCCTTTCCCTCATCCTCTCACCCCACTCCCCACTGGCCAAACCCAGTGGGCAGGAGAGGGCAAGCTTGCCTGCTGACCTAGCCCGTGACGCCAGAGCAGGGTCAAGAAAAGTGGGGACCGGATCTGCAAGGACAGATGGGAAATGCCCAGCATGCAAAATTATTTTTGTGATGCTCACCCTTCACCACTGGACAAGTGGGGAGCCCTCTTTGGACTCTCAGCACCGCCCAGGGCATCTCTGAAAATGTCTCAGCTTTCTGACATCAAAGATAAATTCCAGGCTCACCCAGATTTTTACTGATCCAGAACATGGAATCTAGTCCCTTCCATAATGTCCTGGAACTAGTTGTACTGAAAAGTGGTGTTAGAGCTGAACATTGTGTCTCGGGGAGGCCCAGGAGGGCTGCTGGTGAGCCATTTTTCTTGATGACAGAGCTGAAGATCTGTCTTTCTCCAAGTCAAGAGGTCACAATGATGTTCTCCAGCTTAACGTATCTCGTTAATGACCACTACCTTCCTAGGACCAGGTTTCACTGGCTGCTAAGATTTCCTGGGATGATGACAAGAAGACAGAAGCAGGGAAGAGCAGGGGGAGAGGTGCACAGGGCGTGCCCAGCTTCCCAATCTCTGATGCCCAATGACCTCTCTGTCCATGGATTTTTGCAGACCTTGCTTATATCTTTACACCAACGTCCTCTTTCTGTGCCAGCTAACTCCGGCTAGACTCTGTTACTTGTGACCTGAAAGCCCTGACTTCCACTGATGCCGAAGTCTTCCTCTGCCCGACACCCTTCAGTTAGATTTTTGGGGGACAAACTGCCCTTCACTTTGGGGTCAGTTTGCTTCTTTGTCCCTAGAAAAGGGGGAACCAGATCTGAGGACAGATATTCCAACTTCCAACTCCAACCGTAACCACAACTGGGATGATGAACATCACTGGGCAAGGAGGCAGTCATAGGCCTTAAAGAAAGTCACTAAGGGGTTGCACTCAAATGGTCTTATTCAATGGCTGTGTGGGGCTGGGCGACAAAGACAGCCCCGTTTGCAGGGCCTCACACTTACCAGGTCCTCCGATGTCCTGCCCTTACAGATCTAGCTGAGCTCAACTCATACTCACACGTCACCTGTGACTTGCACGAACGCCCTAGACTAGGGTAACACAGCTGTGCCTCAAACAGGAGAAACCGAGGACACCTGGGTGATGCAGTCAGTTGGGGCCAAGCTCTTCATCGGGCTCTGCACTCAGTGCAGGGTCTGCGTGACGTTCTCTCTCCCTCTTCCGCTGCTTGCCCCACCCCCAGCTCTCTCTAAAATAAATACATCTTAAAAAAAAAAAAAAAAAAAAAAACAGGGAAACTGAAATCCCGCCTGGCTTTCTTCTGCTCCCAGGGTGATTCTACTACATTTTACTTATTTGTGAATTCTACACTGACATAATCTCACATTTAAAGAAAGTTTACAAAAACAATATGGAGAACTCCTATACATTTTTTTCCCCCTCAGATCCACTAATTTAAAAAAAAAATTATCACATTGTTTTCTCAGTGTCTCTTTCTATTTGTATGAATATTTTAAGGGCAAATAAAAGTTAAAAATAAGAAGCTTCAGGGGCGCCTGGGTGGCTCAGTGGGTTAAAGCCTCTGCCTTTGGCTCAGGTCATGATCCCAGGGTCCTGGGATTGAGCCCCGCATCGGGCTCTCTGCTCAGCAGGGAGCCTGCTTCCTCCTCTCTCTCTGCCTGCCTCTCTGCCTACTTGTGATCTTTGTCTGTAAAATAAATAAATAAAATCCTTTAAAAAAAAAAAAAAAGAAGTTTCATTCTCTTTGTTGACAATGAGGCAAGAGGCTTCTCTCCCATCCTTTTTTCTTACAGCATTATACTTTGATAAAAAGTCTGTAAGTCCCTTCTATGTCTCTTTGAAATGTATGTGGGGTTTTTTTTTTAAAGATTTTATTTATTTGTCAGAGAGAGAGAGAGGGAGAGTGAGCACAGGCAGACAGAGTGGCAGGCAGAGACAGAGAGAGAAGCAGGTTTCCTGCCGAGCATGGAGCCCGATGTGGGACTCGATCCCAGGACACTGGGATCATGACCTGAGCCGAAGGCAGCCGCTTAACCAACTGAGCCACCCAGGCATCCCTATGTGGGTTTTTTTTTTTAAGATTTAATTAATTTATGTATTTGAGAGGGAGAGCGAGCAAGCACATGAACCCACAAGGTGGTTGGAGGGAGGAAGGAGCAAAGGGAGAGAGAGAAAATCTCAAGCAAACTCTTTACTGAGCTGAAATCAAGAGTTGGACACTTAACCAACGGAGCCACCCAGGCACCCCAAGTGTGTGAGTTTCTTTTTGTTTTTGTTTTTGTTTTTAAGATTTTATTTATTTATTTGTCAGAGAGAGAGCACACATGCACGAGCAGGGGGAGCAGCAGAGGGAGAAAGAGAGAGAAGCTGACCCGCCATTGAGCAGGGAGCCCAATGCAGGGCTCCATCCCAAGACCCTGGGATCATGACCTGAGCCAAAGGCAGACACTTAACCAACTGAGCTACCCAGGTTCCGCAAGTGTGTGACTTTTTTTTAGAAGCCGAATAAGCCTCTTAGCAGCTTCCTAACAAGGAAAGGTCTTTCTGGACCTGGGAGATACCTCTTTGAAATAGAAACCTCGAGGGAGAGAGCACCTCTGTCTTCCAGTTTCTACGGAAGATAGGAGCCTGACTTTGCCGCACCCCTTGCTCTCAGCTGCAGAACTCCCTCCTGCTGTAAGGTATGAAAGATCTGTTTTTCCTCTGGATAAAGCCAATTAGCTAACCCAGATGGCCACCCAAATTACTAGGTGAATCTGGGACGAACCACCTGTGACAGATGGTGCTGTCAAGTCCCCTTACTCAAGAACTAGTTACTGTTATCGGGAAACATGCAGGCAATGGGTGGAACCTGCTTGCCTAACGACTAGGGGAGATTCCCCTCTGTCTTTGCCATCTCTTAGCGGATTGCCTGTGACGTGCATGACATTCCATTTTCATGCTTTTTAGGTAATAAATTTGTTTTCTTTCTCTGCTCCCTTGTGGAGGGATTCTCTGGGTTGGGTGAAGACGTTGTTTCTAATTGTATTTCCACACAGCATACATGTATCATTTCTTTCTTCTGAAGCGTTTGAGAGCAGGCTGCATACACTGTACACATACTCTCTGAACTTTTCAGTGAGTATCTCCTAAGCACATCCTCCTAGGAAACCACAGTACGGTGATAAAATTCAGGAAATTTAATACTGACATACATAATTTTATCCCACGGACAGTCCACACTCCAACATTGTCAACTGTCCCAGTGATGTCCTTTTTAGCATCTCTTCCCCAGCAGAGATCCAGTCCAAGATCACGTCTGGCCCGGAACTGCCACGTCTCATTCATCTTTATTTGGAGCAGAGCTCTGGTTTTCTGTCTTTTACTGCCATTTTAAAAGCTTATGAGCTAGTTATTTAATAGAACATCCTTCACGTTGGGTTTGTGTGACGTTTCCACGTGATTTGATTCGGGTTCCTGCACAGCGGAACCTGGTTTCCTCTCTGCCCGGCATCTACTTCCTCCTCCCCTGGGTGATTTCGAAGGTAAATCTCACACACAGCATCGTTTCATCCATAAATACCTCCTTCATTCCACTGCAGTTGAATTTACTCATTTTGGGGCATCCTGTCTAAGAACTCTTCCGCTGTAAGTTCTATTAATTGTTCTTAAAAAAATGAAAAAGCGCTGGTTTTTACTTTTAATTATGTGATCCATCTGGAAACGAGCTTTTGTGTGGTATGGGGTAGAGAATTTTGGGGGGTAGTAGAAACCCCCCAAAACTCGTTCTGTTTTGACTGCTGTGGTGGTTACACAACCATATGCATTTTTCAAGGCTCACAGAACTATCCAGAAAGGACGGTCACCTGAACTCTATGTAGTTTATACCTTCATAACCCTCACTTCAAGCCATCATGAGCTGTTGAGGAAATACAAGTTACAACCACGGTGAGAGGATACGGACTTGCCGTAGGACACAGGTGCTAACACAGCAGCCATCTTCCTCAATTTTCTTGGGGGACCCATGTCTTCTCCACCATCAGAGCACATAGTTTGGGGGCTGATCCTCCCCACCTGTACAAGTGAGTATGGAAGCCCAGGCCTGGCCAGCCTGAGCTCTGTGTTCCCCTGGCTGCAGTGCCTGGCTCAAGTTTAGACCCCAAGACTTGGACACACAGCACATTCCAGTCCTGGGGTAGGACATGAGCAAAGTGGAAAAGGGAACAGAAGTTTGGGGGATGTAAGCCTGGGAGCTGTTGGGGGCCAGCAGGATGGGGAGCCCACCTGAGAATGATGCCTACCCAGGAGGAAAGAAGCAACAGATGAGAGAAAGAGAATAGTGAGCTCTGAGGACATTGTTTGAGCTTCTAGGTCCAGCTGTGCCTACAGTCCACCTTTGGACTGATCACTTATAAGCCAGTACATTCCCATTTTGCTCAATTCAGTACGAGTTAGTTTGTAAGTGAAGGAGCAAGCACAGTCAGGCAGACCAGCAGCCAGTCAAGAGACCAATGATTGTTTTGTAGTGGACACTTCACTGGAGGAAGGAACTGCAGGAAGGAATCAGAACAGGAGTCAAATGACTGGCTAGGTCTTTGACGTGAGGGCAACCAGATGGGAATGGGTGAGTAAACTTTACAAGAAAAGGACAGAAAACAGCTCTCCAATCTCAACGATCTCCCGGTTCACCAAGGGAGAGACAATGAAAGAAACAAATGGCCTTTGACGCAATGTGTGATAAGTCCCTCCGTATCTCCTCATTATAAGTAACATATTCCATTGATGCTAGGATACTGCATTTCCCTCCCACATTCTGATCTCTGCAGTTGGGATGGGTCTTGCGGTCAGTGTCTTCTTACAGCGGTGCTCATCCAGAAAGCGTTGAGGCTGTCCTTGCTGGCGCCTGGTTGACCTTGAGCACAAGTGTTCTGTCCTCCCTTCCAATGGGAGGAGGCACTGCACCTGTTCGCTGAACTGCCTTTTAAATGTCTTTCATGAGATCGCACTATGATTCAGCGCGAAGTGAAAAGGTGGTTCACAGGCATAAAGACACCGGGGCAGAACGGCCAAGGTACATCTGATAATCCGTAGAGAAAGCCAACAGCTCTGGGAGACCGAGTGTAAGCCCACATGGAAAAGGAAGGAAATGACCTGAGGCGGCATGCATACTGACTTACTGAGTGGACAAAGACACGAGGTACGGGTGAGTCACCCACCTGGCCTCTGCAGATGAAGGGCTTTGGGGGCTCCCATAACAACTGTATGGGGCGTCCATGTTCCTTTTCCTCTCTGCACGAGAAGGAAGACAGGAATAGAGGTCTCAAAACAGCTAAAAGAGAGCTTTTTCAGAGAAGAAGTCTAAGTGATAAGTAAGCATGGTTTCAGCTTAATTGGTATCATTTATCTTTTCCTTCCCAAGTGGCACATAACTCAGGGAGGGCCCTTAGAACTGAGTGTGCTTGGAGTCAATGATTTCCGTTCAACGCTCATTATGGGATAGAATTCAGGAGGGAAAGACCACACGGTGCACTGCAGAACGTCCTCTCCGCACACAGATCACAAGGTATCAAGGGTGAAAGGCTGCATGAAGGAAAGGCTAGTGCAGGGGCACCTGCGTGGCTCTGCTGGTCTAGCCTCCAACTCCTGAATTCAGCTCAGGTCATGATCTCGGGTCCCAGGATCGAGCCCCACGCTGGGCTCCTCGTTCAGCAGGGAGTCTGCCTGGGATTCTCTCTCTCCTCCTTCAGCCCCTCTCCCCTCTCACTCACTCTCTCTCTCAATTAAATAAATCTTTATTTAAAAACAAAGAAGGAAAAGCTAGCGCGCTACTTACAGGGTCCAGGGGTTTGGATCGTGCCCAGGTCATCACGGTGGAAACTAAAATAAATACCTTGCGCTTCTCAAAGTGGCTGACTTCTTCATTCAGGGCTGTAGGGCCAAAAAGTGGGAGCAGTTACTCGGGTCCCCAAAGACCCCACTTTCCCCAGCATGTGTGGGACTTGAAATTAAGACGGGTGTCTCCTCTATGCTTCCCTGGCCAGTCCCCCCGCCCTTATGGTTCCTAGCATTCTCCCATCAGCCACCCAAACTATACTGAGCCCAGCTCCCGGGTTTAACCGTCCGTCCTGCCTCCTGGGTCATAGCAGTGGGCCAGTGAGCATCCTGATCCTCGCTGGGATGGACTAGAACAGGTCCTGGCTTTTCTTGCATCCTTACCACTAAGAGATACGTACTACTATTATCTCTGTTTTACAGACCAGGAACTGGGGTGCAGTTTGCCCAGAGTTATGGAGGAGAGATGGGGGACACAGTCCAATCCAGGCAACTTGGTTGCAAACGCTGAGCTCTCCCACTATGCCCGACAGCCAGCCAGGTGCATGGAGAATGAAGCAGGGGGCCCTAGCAAGGTTGGGGCTGGGGCTGCAAAGGCCCCAAATCCAAAGGTAAGACCCCATTATGATTTCACCTAAAGCAGTCCTGGGGGTTGGGGGGGACAGCCCATGCAGCAGGCGGTGTGGGCCGTGGCCGGAGGGCCTTGGGTATGGCGGGAAGGGCTGATGATGAACATTCCGTAGGGATCGGAATCTAAAACAGTAGTGGATGGAAGGATGGAACATTGGATTTCTAAAGGGTTTGTTGCCTCCCAGGGACCGGCGGGGGGGTGGGGGGTGGGGGGGCTCTCCATACACTGAAGCATTCAGTCTCCTTAAATACTTTCGGCATGTGATTCCATTATAATATTTTTCATGATGTGTAATTTTCCAGAAAAAAAAATCTAAAGGGAGGTCTAATTAAATTGTCAGAGGAGCTAAGTGACACGGTTGTCATGGTGCATTTTTAGTCTCAGGAGCTAATTCCCTAAAGAAGCAAAACAATAAAAGGCTGATGATCCCCTGAATCTAATGCACGTGTGGAGGCCGACCCTGAGGTAAGAAGGCGTTACTGAATTCAGCCTGAGAAGGCTCGGTCCAAGCGTTAATCTCCGATGGAAGCGTTCATTTTAGCGTCATTTTCATTCTATTAACAAAAATGGCCTCTTCAATTTCATTCTGCCCTTTTACCCTTTTGGCTCCACAATGCCTCAGACTGGTTTGTGACCTAGTTAGTGACTGCTCGGCCCACTTAGAGCTCCTCAAAGTGGATTATCCTTTCATTTGTGATCATTTTAATGGGTCTAAAATAATCTCCTTGTTCACTTGTGAACAAGCACATTTTATCCTCATATGCAAATGGTTTCTCCCATTCCTAACACTTTGTTCCCTTCTTCTGGGTCATCTTGCCTTCCTTGGAGAGCATCTGTGAAGAGCAAGGTAGGAGAATCCTCTTCTAGTAAAACATTTAAAAATTACTTAATAAAACTTCATTAAGAAGTAAGAATTACCCTTTGCAAAAAAACACAAAACAAAAACAAACCCACAGCAAGGGATGCCTGGGGGCTCAGTCAGTTAAGCACCTGCCTTGGCTCAGATCCTGATCTCAGGGTCCTGGGATCGAACCCTGAGCTCCATATCGGGCTCTCTGTTCAGTGGAGAGCCTGCTTCTCCCTCTCCCTCTGCCCCCCTCACCCCTTCTCATGCTCTCTCTCACTCCTGCTCTATCTCAAATAAATATCTTTAAAGAAAAAACCCACTACAAACAAACAAATATGCAAGAAAAAGCCCCAAACAAAAACCATACTCCCAATCTAAGATTGTGCACATCAGGTAAAAGGACAAAATTCTCAACGCCCCACCAAGCCCACGCCCCACCCCCCAGGTGACCCTGATGGCAGCTGAAGGCCTCTAACTGTACTTTCTCACAGAGACCAACACTCTGCTTCTCCAAAATGAGGTAAGACAGTTACAACCTTTTCCCCAAATAGAGAGGTAAAATCTTCATTATTTAAAGCTCTTCATTAGAACGAAGGAGGAGGCAGTAAAACCCACTCCATTTTAAAGCTCATGAAAGGAGACACCGTGTCAAAGTCTGGGAAACCATTGTGTTCCCTCGGTCACGGCAGGAGGGCAGTGGCTAATGTCTAAAATTCATAATCAAAGGACATCCCTCTGTGCAAGGATTTTTAGACATTAAAAAGTACAAGTGGGGGGAGGGGGAAGATGGTGGAGGAACAGGAGAGCTACATATCATTGGGTCCCAGGAGTTCGGCTAGACAGTCATCAAACCATTCCAACAGCTACAGACCCAACAGGAGATGGATGAGAAGAAGAGCGGCAATTCTAGGAACAGAAAAGCGACCACCTTCTGGAAGGCAGGAGGTGCAGAGAAACGAGTGGGAGGGAAACCAGTCGGAGGGGACGGGAAGATAGACCGCAGGGGGAGGGGCGGCTCCCGGCAAGCAGTGGAGCAGCGGAGCACAAAATCAGAACTTCCAGAAGCCTGCTCCACTGAGGGACGTTGCTCCAGAGGTTAAGCCGGGTGGAGCCCTGGCGGGGACAGTGTGGTCTCAGGACCCGGGGGGTCACAGAAGGATGGGGGTGTCTGAGTGCGGCAGAGCCCCCAGGTATCGGAGCAGGGAAGCTGGCTACAGAGACAGCCGAGGAGGGGCTCTCAGCTCGGGGTTACCTTAAACCATGGTCCACGGCACAGTCGGGACACTACTCTTCAATCAGGGACCCCATACGTGGCAGATCCAGGGAAACTCACCTTCCTCCCCCAAGGGGAGTGGTGCGGGAGCGCACAGCAGGCGTCTGCTGGGTTTGGAGACTCCAAATGGGGCTGTGCGCCAGAGACAGAAAGCCTCGGTCACAGGCCGGGTGAGCACGGAGCGCAGCGGGAGACCAGGGAGACAGGAGGGACTGACTGCTTTTCTCTGAAGGGTGTGGGGCCGAGCTCTCAGCTCCTCCAGGCCGGAGACTGGGCGGCCGCCATTTTCATTCCCGTCCTCCAAAGCCCTACGGAAAGCGATCAGGGAACAAAAGCTCCCGAGAGCGAACCCGTGCAGATTACTTAGCCCCGCCCCTGGCAAGGGCGGTGCAGTACCGCCTGGGGCGAAGACATCTGAGAATCACGGGCAACAGGCCGCCTCCCCCAGAAGATCAGCAAGAACGTCCGGCCAAGACCAAGTTCACCAATCAATGAGAACGGCGGAACTCCACAGCTGGGAGAAAGCAACACGGAGAATTCATGGCTTTTTACCCATGATCCCTTAGTCTTTCAGAGTTAAATTAAAAAATTTTTTTCTTATTCTATTTTAAAAAATGTTTCCTCTTTCCTATTTTAACATTTTTTAACATTTTTAAACTATTTTATCTTATCAATACCTTTTTAAAAAATCTTTTTTTAAATTTTCATTGTTATGGTCATTATCTATCCCTTCATTGTATTTAACCTTATTATTTTGTATACAAATAGGTTTTTCTTTCTTTAAAATTTTGGGATACAGTTTCTTCTAAGAGATCAAAATATACCCTAAATCTAGCACTTGGCTTTATTCTAGTCTCCAGCCTAATCACATTCTTTCCACTTTTTTTTTCTTTTTTCAACCAACTTCTTATCTTATCAATTCCTTTTTTAGAATCTTTTTCAATTTTCATCTTTACAGTCATCTCCCATCCCTTCATCATGTTTACACTTATTTTTGTATATATTTGCTTTCCTTTCTTTAAAAATTTCAGAGGTAGTTCCTTCTAACAGACTAAAATACATCCAAAATTAAGTGTGCGGCTCTTTTCTATTAACCAGTCTAATATATATGTATATATATTTATTTATTCTTTTCCCTTTTTCTCCTCCTTTCTTCTCCCGCCGGTTTCTAGTCTCTTCTGATTTTCTGATTTGGTTAGTGTATATCTTTCTCATGTCATTGCTACCCTTTTGGTATTTTGCTCTCTCATTCATCTATTTTTTTTTTTTTTGGTAAAGATTTTATTTATTTATTTGACAAACAGAGATCACAAATAGGCAGAGAGGCAGGCAGGGGGGGTGGGGGATCAGGCTCCCGGCTGAGCAGAGAGCCCGATGTGGGACTCGATCCCAGGACCCTGGGATCATGACCTGAGCTGAAGGCAGAGGTTTTAACCCACTGAGACACCCAGGCACCCCTCATTCATCTATTCTTATTTGGATAAAATGACAAGGTAAAAAAAACTCACCACAAAAAAAAAGAACAAGGGGCAGTATGATGGCTGGGGACCTAATCAATACAGGCATTAGTAAGATGTCAGAACTAGAGTTCAGAATGATGAGTATCAAAGTGCCAGCTGGGCTCAAAAAAAGCATGGAAGATACCAAAGAATCCCTTTCTGCAGAAATAAAATCCCTTTCTGGAGAAATAAAAGAACAAAATGTAACCAAGATTAATCAAAAAGGCTATTAATGAGGTGCAATCAAGAATGGAGGCTCTTACTGCTAGGATAAATGAGGCAGAAGAGAGAATTAGTGATATGGAACACCAAATGATGGAGAATAAAGAAGCTGAGCAAAAGAGAGACAAACAGCTACTGGACCATGAGCGGAGAATTCAAGAGATAAGTGATACCATTAGATGAAATAATATTATAATAATTGGGATCCCAGAAGAAGAAGAAAGAGATAGAGGAGCAGAAGGTATATTGGAGCAAATTATATAGAGAAAATCCCTAATTTTGTGAGGGAACAAGCATCACAATCCAGAAGGCACAGAGAATTCCCCTCAAAATCAATAAAAATAGGTCAACACCCTGTCATCCAATAGTAAAACATACAAGTCTCAGTGACAAAGAGAAAATCCTGAAAGCAGCTCAGGACAAGAAGTCTGTAACATACAACGGTAGAAATATTAGATTGGCAGCAGACTTATCCACAGAGACCTGGCAGGCCAGAAAGGACTTGGCATGATATATTCAGAGTACTAAATGACAAAAATACGCAGCCAAGAATACTACATCCAGCTAGGCTGTCACTGAAAATAGAAGGAGAGATAAAAAGCTTCCAGGACAAACAAAAACTAAAATAAATTGAAAACACCAAACCAGCCCTACAGGAAATACTGAAAGGGGTCCTCTAAGCAAAGAGAGAGACTAAAAGTAACAGACCAGAAAAGAAGAGAGACAATATACAGTAACAGTCACCTTACAGGCAATACAATGGCACTAAATTCATATCTTTCAATAGTTACCCTGAGTGTAAATGAGCTAAATACCCCAATCAAAAGACACAGAGTATCAGAATGGACAGAAAACCAAAACCCATCAATATGCTGTCTACAAGGAATTCACTTTATTTTATTTTTTTAAAGATTTTATTTATTTACTTATTTGACAGAGATCACAAGTAGGCAGAGAGGCAGGCAGAGAGAGAGAGAAAGGGAAGCAGGCTCCCCACTGAGTGGAGAGCCCAATGTGGGGCTCGATCCCAGGACCCCAAGACCATGACCCAAGCCGAAGGCAGAGGCTCCAACCCACTGAGCCACCCAGGCGCCCCAAGGAACTCATTTTAGACTCAAAGATACCTCCATATTTAAAGTGAGGGAGTGGAAAACAATTTACCATGCTAATGAACATCAAAAGAGAGTTGGGGTGGCAATCTTTCAACCACATAAATTAGTTTTGAAGCCCAAGACCATAATAAAGAGATGAGGAGGAACACTATATCATACTCAAAGGGTTTGTCCAACAAAAAGACCTAACAATTTTAAATATCTATGCCCCTAACATGGGAGCAGCCAACTATATAAACCAATTAATAACAAAATCAAAGAAACACATCAATAATAATATAATAATAGTAGAGGAATTTAACACCCCCCTCACTGAAATGGACAGATCATCCAAGCAAAAGATCAGCAAGGAAATAAAGGCTTTAAATGACACACTGGACCAGATGGACATCACAGATGTATTCAGAACATTCCATCCCCAAACAACATAACACACAGTCTTCTCTGTGCACATGGAATATTTTCCAGAATAGATCACATCCTGGGTCACAAATCAGGTCTCAAGCGGTACCAAAAGATTGAGATCATTCCCTGCATATTTTCAGACCACAATGCTCTGAAGCTAGAACTCAACCACAAGAGGAAAGTTGGAAAGAACCCAAATACATGGAGACTAAACAGCATCCTACTAAAGAATGAATGGGTCAAACAAATGAGAATTAAAGCAGAACTGTCCAAAATCTTTGGTGTAACCATCCCTCATAACAATGTACTGCTTAAAATATAACTTAGGAGAAATTATACTAGTTTGCAAGCATGCTTAGATATAGCCTTAAGAAAAAGATATACTGGCAACAGGCCTCTGGGGGAGAGGATGATACACGTCCTTGAAGCCGAGCAGCTGGGGATGCCCAGCCCGTTCAGGGCGGAACGCCGCCTGCTTCATTTTTCCATTGTCTCCCCTTCCCTGGAGAGCACCAGCAGTTAGTCAGACAATCCTTTCGTTTGGACTTGCTCACTGTAAGGTCACGTACTACATGACCAGAAATGTTTTGCCTTTCTTCTCATGCATGTACAAGACTCATGGTCAATGCGTAATCTCCTCTGGCTTTGTCGATTGTTCCTCACTTTCTAATAAATACGAGACTGAGGAGTTGTTCGGGGCGACAGTCTTTTCTACTGTCGTCCCCAGCTCCCATTCTCTTACAACTGACTCATTTGTGCCTCATTCTTCTCCCGTGCGCTGTCAAAAGGCGGCACTTTGGGGCACAGCAAAGGCAGTCCTGAGAGCTGGTGCAGCCACTCTGGAAAAACAGTATGGAGGTTCCTCAAAAAGTTGAAAATAGAGCTACCTTGGGACGCCTGGGTGGCTCAGTGGGTTAAGCTGCTGCCTTCAGCTCAGGTTATGATCCCAGGGTCCTGGCATTGAGTCCCACATCGGGCTCCTTGCTCAGCAGGGAGCCTGCTTCTCTCTCCGCCTTTGCCTGCCTCTCTGCCTGCTTGTGTGCTCGCTCTCTCTCTCCTTCTCTCTGACAAATAATAAATAAAATCTTTGAAAAAAAAAAGAAAAAAGAAGAAAATAGGGTTATCCTATGACCCAGTGATCGCACTACTGGGTACTTACCCAAACATAGTGATCTGAAGGGGCACGTGCACCTGAATGTTTATAGCAGCAATGTCCACAACAGCCAAACTATGGAAAGAACCTAGATGTCCATCCACAGATGAATGGATAAAGAAGATGTGGTATATATATACAATAGAATACTATGCAGCCATCAAAAGAAAAGAAATCTTGCCATTTGCAAAGACATGGATGGAACTAGAGGGTATTATGCTAAGCAAAATAAGTCAATCAGACAAAGACAATTATCATATGCTCTCTCTGATATGAGGCATTTGAGAGGCAGGGTGAGAGGTCGTGGGGGTAGGGAGGGAAAAAAATGAAACAAGATGGGATCAGGAGGGAGACAAAGCATAAGAGACTCTTATTCTCAGAAACAAACTGAGCATTGCTGGGGGTGGGAGGGGAGGGAGAGGGTGGCTGGGTGATGGATATTGGGGAGGGTATGTGCTATGATGAGTTCTGTGAATTGTGTAAGCCTGATGATTCACAGACCTGTACCCCTGAAGCAAATAATACATTATATGTTAATTTAAAAAAAAAAGTACAAGTGGGGTAAACGAGGTTCCTTCGGGGGCGTAAGGATGGAGTGGAAAGGAAATGCAAGGAATCGTAGCTTTTTATTGAGCCTTACTGTGCTTTTTTTTTTTTAAGATTTTATTTATTTATTTGACAGACAGAGATCACAAGTAGGCAGAGAGGCAGGCAGAGAGAGAAGGGGAGGCAGGCCCCGCCAAGCAGAGAGCCCGATGCAGGGATCGATCCCAGGGCCCTGGAATCATGACCCGAGCCAAAGGCAGAGGCTTTAACCCACTGAGCCACCCAGGCGCCCCCTTACTGTCCTTTTTATTTATTTATTTATTTATTTTACTTTACTTTATTTTAAGACTTAGTTATTTACTTTAGAGAGTTGAGCACACACGCGGGAGGGCCAGAGAGAGAGGGAGAGAGAATCTGAAGGTGACTCTGCCTGTGTGTGAGCCCAACGTGGGGCTCGATCTCACAGCCCCGAGATCACGACCTGAGCTGAAACTAAGACTCAGATGCCTAACCGACTGCGCCATCCAGATGCCCCAGCCCTACTGTGCTTTTAGATTTTCAAAACATGTCAGGGGGTTATTTCAGAAAAAAAAAATTTTTAAACATTGCAAGTGTGCATTATATAGCAAAATCAAGTTTCAAAACCTGACACGAAATAAGAACTCAACACATGTTAGTTAGCTCTGATTGCAATCAAATATAAGTGCAATTATTTTAGAAGGTGCCATTATACATCATCAGTAAATATTTGCAAAGGGGCAAAATGCAGAAAACCGGCTTTTCAAAAAAGCTCTGCTTCAAAAGATGATACAATGTTCATGCTTTTGATTTGTTTCTCACGGAATGAAATGGAAGCACAAAGTCAGAAAAAAGAAATCAAACATTCTAAGCTCCCGAGGAGTCCCACACATCCACCGATAGTCCTTTTCCATGATTTCCCTGAGTGTGGTACAGGCATTCCTGAAGCTGCATTCCCTTACTTTTTTTAAAAGATTTTATTTATTTATTCAACAGAGAGAGAGAGCATAAGCGGGGGGAGCAGGAGGCAGAGGGAGATGGCAGACTCCTTGCTGAGCAGGGAGTCCGATGTGGGACTCAATCCCAGGACCCCAGGATCGTTACCTGAGCTTAAGGCAGAGGCTTAATCAACTGAGTCACCTGGGTTCCCACTCCCTTTTTTTGAACTTAACCCAATATATCACTTTGCTGTTGGTCTCACTCAAGGGGTGGCAAAGAGTGCCTCATTTTCCAAATAAACTTACTGGAACCCAGCCCATCACTTACATATTGCCTACGGCTGCGTTCTCACCATAGCAGCATAGTCAGCCAAAAATACTTACTCGTTGGCCCTTTACAGAAAAAGTTTGCTGACCTCTGACCTAATCTGCCTGAAACGAAAATACTGATGTGTATAAAATGTGGAAATATAAGGTGTGCTGTGTCTTTTTCGCTGTCCTGCTAGTCTAGGATGGTGATTTGAATAAGCTGATATGTTTTCTCCTTTGCTCCCAACTTAATCGAGAGATGAATCATAACAGCACCAAATTGCTAGACATCACCTTGTTCTCTACGACCTGCGGTCCTTAGAGTTCATTACAGTTATGAAAGCATTGGAAAAATGCAAGCACTCTCCCTGAGGCCTCACTGACCCTTGCTATCAGGGGACGTTTATTAAATTGAATCAAATCCTCACAGAAATAAGTCCTCTCCTCTTAAAGGCACATCCCTCTCGTGATACCTTTCTTGCAAACATGCCGTTCTCTGTCCCACAGTGAAGTTCTTCTCGTGCGCCTTGGCTCTCCCATGGGACTATGGGGATCTCACGAGTATAATCTTTGTCTCATTTGTGTTTGTATGTTCCCAATGCATTCACCCCACCTCCTTAAGCAGGGACTGCAGCAGGAATACAGGTCAAATTTTCAAAGTTATGGTTTCCTTTCTTTTCATGAGTAACAATATTCTATTCTTCAGAAGCACGCATTGTTGAATTCATTCGGTAATGGGGTCACTAAGTCTCAGGTGGCTCTAAGGTCACAGCAGTCCCCATGAGCAAACCAAAGCCTAGGTCTACAACTGCCACAAGGTGAGAAAATCAAAACCCGAGGACGACCCATCATGACATCTAACTAAGCTCTTCCAGGTCAGGCCATGCTTAAGCTATAGCCAATCGAATCATTTCCTTGCTTTGCTCTGCCTTTGCTCGGTCCGTCTTTGCCCTGGCTCCTGTCCGTGGAGCGCTCCTAACTGCTTCCCGCATGGCAAGCTCTCAGGAATTGGTTTTTGCTCGCATCAACAGCTTATCTTTAACACTACCCAAAGGCATCTTCATTAGCCTAACTTCATTTCATGTTTTAGGGAAGCTTCAGATCGGTTTTCCCGTGGTCGTAATTTGCCTCATGGTCATTAGACAGCTCTAAGGGTAAGGACAGTGCGTGAGAGTAGTTTCCCCGGAGAGAGAAGAGACTGGTTCACTGACCAGAGACTGCCCAGATGGCCTCCTCTGCTTGCTGTGGGTTCTCGGAGATGTTATAAATAATGACGTCACACTCCAGGAGGCGCATGAGGAGGTCTTCTCGAGAAATGGTCTGAGAAAAGAGAATCGACAGTCATTTGTTGCAAGGAGCTAACCTTCATATGTAGCCGGAATGACAATTTCCAAATTAGATATACTGCGGATGAAGTGTCCTACAGGAAACATTTGCAGGATGTCTATTTAAAATGAAATTTTGGCTCTCTTCTGTGTGTAGTTTCCAAGTAACAAATAAGTTTATGAAAAATGGCTGGGAACAGATGATTAAAAAATTGCATAATGATCTTAGGTACTATTTCTGCATGCTGTTTACACCCCGATTCAGAAGGGAAGAATTACAACACACTGAAAGAAAATGTGTGAGGCATTTGAAATTATCTCCAACTCCGTGCGAGATTATTCCAGCCATTATATATCATGCGTCACACACAAGTGTTGATGAGTGATTAATGCAGATTGTTTCAGAATCCTCAAGATGGAATTAATCGGTCCTCTTTGTAGATGTAAGGTGTCTTATTACAGCTGACAGTTGGGAATATTTTAAAAATACAGAAACTTTTAATGGGTAAAAATATAAAATTCTCACATTAGACCAAATAACTTTGGTGATCACCATGTTTGAAATAGTTATTCCTTCCTGTGTGGATGTTGGTTATGTTTCCTAGGAATGCCCTACAGTGGGCAGGTGTTATGATAACTAACAGAGGAACCTGCATTTCCAAATCAGGATTTCCTTTGGCTGTGAGTCCAGTTATCCTGAGAATCAGATATTCCCCCCGGTTCCTTGACCACTTGCATTAAAGCAGAACATTTCAGACCAGACGTGATCTCTTACCACATAACTTGGTTAAGCAGGGGCGCCTGGGTGGCTCAGTGGGTTAAGCCGCTGCCTTCGGCTCAGGTCATGATCTCAGGGTCCTGGGATCGAGTCCCGCATGGGGCTCTCTGCTCAGCAGGGAGCCTGCTTCCCTCTCTCTCTCTCTCTCTGCCTGCCTCTCTATCTACTTGTGATCTCTCTCTGTCAAATAAATAAATAAAATCTTAAAAAAAAAAAAATAAGCAAAGTGAATGCCTTTCCACAGAGAGAGAGGACCCTGGCAGGGTTCATGCTCCCGTTAAAACCCGCAGCACAGGGGCGCCTGGGTGGCTCAGTGGGTTAAAACCTCTGCCTTTGGCTCAGGTCATGATCCCAGGGTCCTGGGATCCAGCCCCGCATCGGGCTCTCTGCTCGGCAGGGAGCCTGCTTCCTTTCCAATCTCTCCGCCTGTCTCTCTGCCTATTTGTGATCTCTGTCTGTCAAATAAATGAATAGAATCTTAAAAAAAAAACAAAAAAAACAAAAAAACCCGCAGCACAGCCAACCAGTTTCCCCAGCCCAGTTCCCTAAGGCTTTTGGAGTCCCCTGGTACTCATTTCCGAGGGCTGCTATCACTTAGGGTCACAAATTGAGTGGTTTAAAACAACAGACATGCATGTCCCACAGTCTGGAGGCTACAAACATTGCTGTTTGTGATTGTAAGGCTCCAGACTGTTGCCTCCTTCCTGCCAACCTGAGAATGAACTCACCCTCAAGGGGAGGCAGAGCCCAGGAAGGGGCAGGAAAAGCAACAGCAGCCCCTGGATCACGCCACCCCTGAAACTGCATCTTCTTTAAGAGACTGCCAGCCACATAAACTGAAGAATTTCCTTATTTATTAAGCCAGTTTGCATTGCCACATTTCCCTAGTGCTTACAAACCTGAACAGCCCAGACTCATGCAGAGAGCAGGGTTCTTTATAAAAATGAAGAGTATACGGCAGAGGGGTTTTGCAGAGGAGTGTGATAAATTTAATTTGGGGCATATTGATTCAGATGTGCCAGCAGGACTTTCTGGGGGCAGGGGTGGGCACCACAGGGCAGCTGGATTTGGAGATCAACAGGGCTGGTGGCAGATGTGAAAGACATCGGTTCCTGTTGGGGAGCTGAAGCCACAGGCCTGGATGAGATTGAGGAAGGACATCCAATAGGAGAAAGGAGGGGGCTCTGGGGAAAACCGCATTTAAAGGGAGCCTCAGATGCACAAGAGAAGCCAGGCTACGAAGGCTGAGGAAGGAGGAAGGAGACCGACTCCCGAGAAACCAGGGAAGACAGGACTTTGGGAATTTAGAGCTCCCTGGTCACTCGCCAGGCATTTCCTGTATGTGGTGGGGGCAGAGCCTTCTGGCAGGTGGGACTCACAGGCCATGAGTGCAGGAGTGAGGCTGGCGAATGTAGCAGTTGTGGCCTGGGGGCTAGGGCCAGAGAAAGAGGACGGCAGCCAGCGGGGAGGCCACATGTGGCATTTTTGATTCTTGGAAAGATGGGAGCATGAAGCACGTGGATAGGCAGAAAGAAAGAAGCCAGTGGTGAGCAAAGCCCCTGGAGAGTGTGAAAACGGGTAAGTGGCGGAGAAAGTTCTCTCAGAGGGCAGGAGGGGACTCATTCATTCATTTCATGAGTGTTTACTGAGGGCTACTTTCTGCCAGTCGATGTGCTTGGGGCCAAAGAGGCACAAATGAGCAGGAGAAAAAGTGGGGTGTCGTGTCTGTTCTCAAGGGGGTGATAGTTGTAGTCTGGGCCACCCACGAGAGACAATAACCGTAAAGTGTGACAAGTGTGATGATGTAGGCAAGTAAAGATGCTATGGGAGTACAAGAAAAGAGCTCAGTATTGAAACAAGGAGTGTAGAAGTAGAAATCACTGAGAGCTTCCTGGAGGAGGGGACATCCTGAGTCAAACCTTGATGGATGAATAGGACTGGATGGGTTGGAAGAGGAAAGGCTGTTGCACGGTGTGGTGTCTTCAAAGCTGTAGGGTAGGGAGTGAAGAGCGGCAGGCAGGGTGATGAGAGGGACACCCCTCTCGGAGGTACATAAATGTCCAGGATGAGGACTGAGTAGCATGGGTCACGGGGGAAGCAGTAAAACCACTACAGAAACATAAAGATGGATGGAAATTCAGATGGACCCGCGAATGCTTTGGTAAGTCTTGACTTTAAACTGAACACGTTTTTCTCTTCTCCATTCTTGAAGCTTCCCCTTCACTTGCTTTTCGGTAGAATCCTGTCCCAGGAACTGGGTATTCATACTGACAACCCACGGACCTCAACTTACACTTAGTAACGAGACTCGGATGGCGGGCGCCAGTGTTGGTCAGGAGACCTCCTTGAAGACCGGGGAGCGAGGCTGCCAGCACCGACCAGATTCTTATCGAAACCATTCAGATCCTGTGTTTTCTTATAAAAGTGGGTCTACAGTATCTATTTTCCCCCCACGTTTTTATTTAAATTCCAGTTAGTTAACATACAGTGTAATATTAGCTTCGGGTATAGAATTTAGTGATTCATCACTTATATACAATACCCAGGGCTCATCCTAACAGGTGTCCTCTCTGATACCCATCATCCATCCAGCCCCCCCCCATTCCCATTTAGGAACCCTCATTTTGTTCTCTATTATTGAGAGTCTCTTATGGTTTGCTTCCCCACGCTCTTTTTTTTCCCTTGCCGTATGTTCATCTGTTTTGTTTCCTCAGTCTGAGCTATGTGTGAAATCATTTGTCTATGACTGCCTTATTTCAGTTAGCATAGTACCCTGTAGTTCCATCCATGTCGTGGCAAATGGCAAGACTTCATTCTTTCTGATGGCTCAGTAATATTCCATGTAGATACACCACATCCTCTTTACCCATTCGCCCGTTGATGGACATGTGGGCTCTTTCCAGTTTGGCTATTGTGGACATTGCTGCTATGAACACTGGGATAGAGGTGCCCCTTTGAATCAGCATTTTTGGATCCTTTGGGTAAACACCTAGTAGTGCACTTCCTGGCTCGTAGGGTAACTTTCTGAGGTACCCCCATACTGTTTTCCAGAGTGGTTGCACAAGCTTGCATTCCCACCATAGTACAAGAGGGCTCCCCCTTTCTCTGCATGTTGTTTCCTGACTTGTTAATTTTAGCCAGTCTGACACATGTGAAGTGATACCTTATTGTGGTTTTCATCTGTATTTCCCTGATGATGAGTGATGCTCGGCATCTTTTCACATGTCTCTTAGCCATCTGCATGCTGTCTTCAGAAAAAGGTCTATTCATGTCTTCTGCCCATTTTTTAACTGGAAGGGTCTGAGTGGTGAGGGCATTAGCCTGCTTCAGCCTCCTTTGCCCGGCAAAGTAATAAAATGATTGTTCCCCTTTATCCCCCAACTCTGTCTTCGTGTTATACTTCAGCTCCAGAGCAGAGGAGGGTTTTTGACAAGAGCAGCACTGTTTCTCAAGAAGACAGTAACATAATGATGTGTTATTATGGAGTGGTTTATTACCAGAGGAGGTTTCTCTTCCACCCGCCATGGCCTGGGGTTTTGGGGTAATGTAGGGTTGAATGCATTTTAAACAGTTTAGAAATTTTTTTTTTAGCTGGTGTCCAAGGGAGAGGGAGAGAGAGAATCTTAAGCAGGCTCTGCACACAGCATGGAACCCAGTGCAGGACTCGATCTCACAATGCTGACTCATGACCCGAGCCGAAATCAAGAGTTGGATGCTTAACCAGCTGACACACCCAGGCGCCCCAAGGTTAGAAATTTTATAGTCTGAAAGTCTAGATTAGATACACCCCTTCCAAGAATATCTAATTTAAACGCTTTGTTTGTAAAGGCACACATTTAAAGTGGAGACCGTGGTTGTCCTCCATCAGAGGAGAAAGACCTACTTCCACCTGTCCCTCACTTTCTCCCACCCCCAAGTTTGCAGAAGAGAGAGGAAGCAAAGACTAAGAGTGTACCGTGAAGATGGGGGAGCTCGAGATGGCTCTGCCCTTGGTCTACTCTTAGCAACATCCACCTAGACTTACAGTGTATGTCTCCACGGCAAAGTCGGGCTGAACGCTTTCGAGCTTGGAGAGTGTGCCCACGATCTGGAAGGTGCCTTCCTTAAGTTTGACTGATGAGGCTTCCGGCAGGGCTGACTTATTTTCTTCTTCTTCTTCCTCTTCTTCTGTAATTTCTTCCAGGGAAGCCCCGATGACGCAGTTAGACAGAAACTGTAAGAAAACATAAACGTACTAAGAAAACAACAAAGACCAGTGTACAGTGAGGGCCGTCAGTGAAAGGATTCTAACTGAGGGCTTGCTCGAGGCACCACCCATGCATGGCCCGTGGGCTGTACACAGGTGGCTCGCTGACGTTAACACTGAGTGACACAGCCAAGTGCGTGCTCTTATGACACCCTGTTTTATAGAGGAGGAACCCCGGCTCAGAGAGCTTACAGCATGTGGCAAGGGTATTGCCCTGCTCTGGCAACAGGCAGGGAAGGGCTGCGGTCACCATGTTGGTCTTGCCTAATAGAAATGGAGAAACGTCATGCTGTCCACTCTGGTGAATTAAACTGGCTAGTAGCCCCATGAACAGAAGGAAAAGGAAACCAGTGAAACGAATGTAACCATGTTTTTTTTTAACCCAATGGGTTAAAAATATTCCTAATTTCACAAGTAATCCGTATAAAAATTACTAATGAGATCTTCTATCTTCCTTTTTACTTACACTCAGTCTCAGGGTCAAGAGACCCAGCCCTCCGCCAGGCATGGAGCCTGCTTAAGATTCTCTCTCTCTCTTTCTCTCGTCCTCTGCCCCTCCCCCTCCCCTTGCTAGCTCGTGCTCTCTCTCTCAAAAGAAGAAAAAAATCAGGTTGGTGAAGTTTTATTTCTTACGGTACAGAAGTTATCCTTGGGAGTGATTTATGCAATGTTAAAGAGTTTCATATACATGTGTATGGTATATGTGTGTGTACTTAACATATAATTATTTGCATGTAACTAAGAATGATTTTATTGTAATTTACGTGTTAAACGTATGTAAGCAATCATGGCATTATCATACCTTGGGAGGAAAACATACAGAAAAAAAATCCAAACAAACTGCAAGTCCCACCTCATTTACTTTGGTGACAGTCATTTTGCATAAGTAATCCAGGCTTGTCAGCTTCAACCACTTATGGGAATACATTTCTTCTAAGTACATCATCTATATTTTCATTTCTCTCTCAAACATACATATTCCGGGGCACCCGGCTGACTCAGTGGTTGAGCATCTGCCTTCAGCTTGGGTCATGATCCCAGGTTCCTGGGATTGAGCCCCGCATCCGGCTCCCTGCTCAGTGGAGAACCTGTTTCTCCCTCTGCCTGCCACTCTCCTGCTGGTGCTCCCTCTCTCTGACTGATAAATAAATAAAATCTTTTTAAAAAGTTAAAAAATACACATTCCATTTTATTCTCCCATTTCACAGTTGAGGACATTGATGTCCAGCTATAAGGAGCTTGCCCAAGATTGCATGGGCAGGGAGGGGTGCAACTGGACCTTCTGATCCCCAAGGTGGGACATGGACCATAACCGCCACCCTGCTCTCTCCCAGGGATGAGTTGGGGGGCGTGTAGGGGAGCAGCTGGCCTTGCCCAGCTGGGCAGGAGCCTGAGGACTAGAGACCCAGCCCCCATTTCTTTTATATTCTTCATATCCCCACTCCTGTGTGGCTTGGCATGGAGAACAGAAATTCCCTAAAATTTCAGAACTGGAAGCCCAGGTTAGTCAAGGAATAACGGAAACATTATGTTATCAATAAGCTTTTGGAAAAGATCTCTACAAACTAAAAGAAAACTTTTGTTCCGAAAATAGTGTGCTGAAAAAAAAATAGCCAGAGCTCGAAAGGGGGTAAAGAAAAAGGTTAAATTCTCTTGCCTCCCACCCTCCTAATCTCAATCAAGTCACCTCCCTTTTTAAATAATCCAGAGGGGCACCTGGTGGGTCAGGGGGTTAAGCCTCTCTTGATTTCAGCTCAGGTCATGATCTCAGGGTGGTGAGATCGAGCCCCCTAAGGGGCTCTGTGATCTGTAGGGAGTCTGCTTGTTCCTCTCCCTATACATTTCTCCACAGCACCCCCCTCCTTTGTGTGTGATTCCGCTTCGTTAAATTTATGCAAAAAGTGGGTGGGGCACCAGAGACCTGCTGAGCAGGGCCATCTTCGGACTTTCATGGGTCCTTTCCTCCAAGAGAAAAAAAAAATACTAAAAATTGTATTTCATGACTGTATCGCCATGAAGACCCACCATCTTTGACTCTAAAATCTCATTTGTTTCCTTCTGATTATAAAAGAAATTAAGACACGTTTGTGCACCGCCAAGTCTAAAGGGTCCTGGGCCCTGTGCCTGCTGCCCGGGGCGTGATTCCCTGCATCCTCCGACTTCCACTCAGAACCTCTGCCTTGGAGCTTGCCTTTGGCTTGCTCCTCTGGCTTGATACTCATCCTGGGATGTGAGGGTAAGGGCCAGAGAGAGGGAGAGAGAGACCAAGAATCTAAACAGACTCCCTTCTGAGCACAGAGCCCTACGTGGGGCTTGATCCCGTGACCCTGAGATCATGACCTGAGCGGAAATCAAGAGTTGGAGGCTCAAGCTGTAAGAGTGGGTTAGCATAAGAATGGCCATCCTGGGGGCGCCTGGGTGGCTCGGTGGGTTGAAGCCTCTGCCTTCGGCTCGGGTCATGATCCCGGGGTCCTGGGATCGAGCCCCGCGTCGGGCTCTTTGTTCCGCGGGGAGCCTGCTTCCTCCTCTCTCTCTGCCTGCCTCTCTGCCTGGTTGTGATTTCTCTCTGTCAAATAAATTAAATATTAAAAAAAAAAAAAAAAAAGAATGGCCATCCTGAAGGCCAGGAAGCCATTTTACTGAGCGTCCCTAACAGGCCGACACTGTGTACTTGACTTGAGATAAGAGGAACTAGCTAAAACCTGAGAAACAACTTAATCGTAGACCACGGAGGTGGTTAGGCTGCGGCACCACCCGCACCACAGGTTAAAGAAAAACAAATAGTTAAATTGCTGAGATCACAATCCTGCAAGACAAGAGTCTCCCTTGGTTTGCAAATGTCCTGGTGATTTACAACAAAGAGGCTATCTTTTTCAATAGCCCAATTTCCGGAGACAAATGGCTCAGTTCCTTGAGGCCTGATGTCGCCCTCCCCACGATAAAACTGAAGGAGGCTGAGGCGCAGGGAAATGTAAATAAAGTTAAATTTCTTCTAAACCTAAATCTCACCGAACAGCCAGGGTGACGCCAGGGTGACGCCAGGGTGGCGAAAAGTTAAACAAAGTTAAACCGTCAAAGTGTGGCTATAGCTATGACAAAGTGCCTTGAAAATGCTATATAAACCCTTAACTCTGAGAACTCGGGGTCCTTATAGAAACCCGCTGCGTTGGGCAGAGACTCGGACCCCAGCTAGCTGGAAATAAACCTCGCTGTGTGACTTGCATTATCGAGTGTTCTCTAATTGAGGCGTGGTCGGCTCCGTACCCTAACAAAGCGACGGGGCCACTCACGAGCTCCTATTTTGAGACATTTTCTGCATACAGATCATCTCTATTTATCGGTCTACCTACCTATCTTCTCTGTATCTGTATCTTTTTGAAAGACATAAATCCCTTCATACTACACCTGTCTTTTTAAAGTTTCTTTTCTTTTTTTTTAATTTTATTAATTTATTTGACAGACAGAGATCACAAGTAGGCAGAGAGGCAGGCAGAGAGAGAAGGGGAAGCAGGCTCCCCGCTGAGCAGAGAGCCCGATGTGGGGTCCAATCCCAGGACCCTGAGACCATGACCGATCTGAAGGCAGAGGCTTAACCCACTGACCCACCCAGGCGCCCCTAAAGCTTCCTTTCTTTAAATAAACATATTTTGTTACTTATTTTTGCCTATTGTACCCTTGTCCTTTCTTGGCCCCTCCCCTTTCTTTTCTAGTCAGGTGGAGCGGCATCTTGTATTTTTAGTCTCTCGTAGTAGTCTAAGAACCTATGTAGCCAGAGCAGCTCCATCGTGGCCCTGCCCCTCCCCCTTCAGGGAACTTACTTAAAAACAAGTCCCTGAAACTAGTCCCAGGTAACAAAGCCCAAATACAAGGCTGGGTCAGGCCAGGTGGAGGCATTCAATCAGTGGGGGCGCACACTGACTCCCTAGTTACCAAGGAGCATGGGCCCCACCCTTTGGGAGCCTTTTGGCCGCCCATTCTGACCAAGGTGATAGGCTAGTTCAAATATCTACTAGCGTAAATTGTAATTCAATTGGTCACTTATGTGTGACCTAGCATGACTGTGCAGCTTTCTGTGTGTTACAATCTCATTGGTCACCTGTGCGTGGCCAGGCCCAACCACATGACCTTTGCCCTTAAAAGCTAGTCTGTAAGGCAAGAGAGTGGTCACCTCTTTGCAAGAGACGTCCCTGGCAGGTCAGCTGGATTTTTTTTTTTTAATTTTATTTATTTATTTGACAGAGATCACAAGTAGACAGAGGCAGGCAGAGAGAGAGGAGGAAGCAGGCTCCCTGCTGAGCAGAGAGCCCCATGCGGGGCTGATCCCAGGACCCTGGGATCATGACCTGAGCCGAAGGCAGAGGCTTTAACCCACTGAGCCACCCAGGCGCCCCAGTCAGCTGGATTCTTGATGCTTGGAGCAAAATAAAGCTTTGCTTGACCTTTGCTTTGTATCAGTCTCGCTCCCTTGACCATGGACCCAGCAGTAGATACTTATCACATACAACGTACAGACTGCTAAAAAATAAAACTGAACTGAGAACATTAGAAGATCTAATTGGCTTTATTAAGTGATTCATGAATTGAGCAGAAATCCCATCTTGCAAGCAGAGGGGAGCCCAGAGAAGTCGCAAAGAATGGAAGGTTTTTATGGGAAGGAGGGTGGGATGAGGAGTTATTACCAAAAAAAGAAAGGATTGTTTTAGCAAGGTCACCTTCCCTTAGGGAAGGGGTGGGGGGGGGGTCATCGTGCAAATTACCTCATCTTCCTTTGGGGAATGGAGAGAGCCCTGTGACAGACAACCTCTTGATGCCCTGCAGAGAATTCTAGATGATTGTCTTAAAATTCCACTCCTGGAGAGATTGAAACTAATTAAGTCCTGGTTTGCTGTCCTGGCAAAGGACTCCTCCTTGAGCCTTGTCCTTTCTCACAACACCATAACAAATATTACCATATATTGTTGCATGCCATATATACAATATTACTATTTTTACATATAAATAATCTAAATCTCTATATATTTTTAAAGATTTTTATTTATTCGACAGGCAGAGATCACAAGTAGGCAGAGAGGCAGGCAGAGAGAGAGAGGAGGAAGCAGGCTCCCTGCTGAGCAGAGAGCCCGATGTGGGGCTCCATCCCAGGACCCTGGGATAACGACCTGAGCCGAAGGCAGAGGCTTTGACACACTGAGCCACCCAGGCACCTCTAAATCTATGTATTTTTTGACTGATCTTTAGATGGTGTACTGGATGGAGTAGTGACCCCCTACTCCCCAACCCCATTTGGAAATAGGGTCTTTGCAGCTGGAATCAAGTTAAAATGAGGTCATACTGGATTAGAATGGGCTCTAATCCAAAGATCGGTGTCCTAAAAACAGGGAAATTCGGACATAGAATCGTGGGAAACACCATGGGAAGACAGAGGCAGAGGTTGGAGTGATGAGTCTACAAGCCAAAGGATGCAAGAATTGCTGGCAAGTGCCAAAAAGTACGAGAGAGAGAGAGAGAGAGAGAGAGAGAGAGAGAGAGATGCAGCAGAAATCTCCCTCGCAGCTTTTAAAAGGAACCAGCCTTGCCAACACTTCGATTTTGGGCCTCTGGCCTCCAGAATCAAGACAGGATAAACCCTGTTGTTTTAAGCCACGAAGCCTCTGGTACTTTGTTGACCACAGCCCTAGGAAACCAGCGCAGTGTTGTCTGAAAGTGGGATCAACAGCCTGCCCCAAGTCTGCCCAGGGTGAGGTCTGTGTTGCTCCAGAGGGGAGGACGGAGACGAACGAGTCCCGGTCAGGGAGATGATAAAATTATGACTTTCTTTTGACTACTGAGTTTTTCCGACGAACATCCTCATTCCCAGGGCTAACGACGGAGGGTGGGGAAGTTCAGTGGGACTCGGGGCCCAAAACAGTGCCTGGCTCATAAACAAACGTGCCTCAAACGACCCTCCAAATGCACGCGGGAGGGATGGATGAACCAACATGCTGAGCCGCGGTTTCCTTTCGCAAATGGGGAGGACGCCGCGCCGGACCGGCTTCCAGCTGGCGCTCCGCGTGCGGACTGTGCCCGGGACGAGGGACCGTCCTTCGGGGGAGGCCCTGCAGCGCCCCGCGGCGCAGACCCTCGCTGGGTTCGGGGGCTCGGGCAGCCCGGGGCGGGGGCCTGGGAGCTGGGGACTGGGGCTCCCTGTACTCTGACCCGCCGCCGCTCACCTTCCCGATGTTCCCGCTGCTGTATGAATCCAGCAGGTTTATAAACACCCTCTGGATCCGGCTAACTTTCCCCGTGGCTGCAGCAACCTCCTCTTCCTCAGCCATGGTGGGAGCAGCCCTGGTTGCTAAGGAGAAAGCGTCCCTCCGGTTGCCAAGGAGGTGGGGCGGGGGCTGGCTCTCCGGGGGCGGGGCCAAGGGCGCGAGGCGGGCCGGGGGCGGGCCGGGGGCGGGGCTCGGGCGGGCGGGGGCGGGGCTCTGGCGGCGGGGGCGGGGCTCGGGCGGGCGGGGGCGGGGCTCGGGCGGGCGGGGGCGGGGCTCGGGCGGCCTTGGGGCCGCAGGGTCTCGGCGGCGCTGCTCGCTCTGGCTCCAGGCCCAGTGCTCTCCGGCCGGGGCCAGTCCTCTCTCGGAGCCTCCCGGGCCCCGCCGCCGGGGCCACGTGACCGCCGTTCCCTTTCATCTCTTTCATTCCGAAACTGGAAACGCGCCCCAGGGATCAGGAGACCCGGGGGACTGAAAATAACTGCTGGATCTGCCGAACGGGGAAAGCCCGAAGCCCATTCCCCCGTGGGACGGTCTGCCCGGGGGGACGTGACAGTCCTCCAGCGCCGAGAGCAGCGGCCGCCGTGGAGTTCTGGGTCCCAGACGCCGGAACGACAGCGTGTGTGGCCCGCACGGTGCAGCCAGTCGCTGCACGGTCTGTGGGGCTCGGCGGGCTCGGGGCTGTTAGTAGCCGCTGGGGAGAGACCCCTGGGGGTGGGCGGGGTGGTGGCCGGTGCAGGCCTCCGCTGGGCTGTCTTGCACGTTCACAAAAGGATGGAATTTAGGCTTCTGACTTCCCAAATGAGATTATACAGGGAGGTGCCCAGATAAACCAGCAAGTTAGGAAGGGACATTGTCTTATCACATGACCACAGACGTCCTGGTGGGCGTTCTGCCCTTATCTTGGGATAGTCAGATTCTATTGAAATTCTTCGTGCTCCAAATGTGAATATTGCACACACACAACATTTTTTAGGTGGTTTTTTTTTTTTTTAACTGATTGATTAAAAAAAAAAAAAATGAATGTGACCCAGAAGAGTACCAGCCAGCTTGGAGGATCTGCGTACTCATCAGATCTGCCCTTGAATTCCAGCTCTGCAGCCATCTGTGAGTGATGGGGACAATGTTTTAACCTTACCCCAGCTGTTAAATTGGCTTTAAAACAGGCATGAACTCACCAGCCTAACAGGGCTGTTACGATTGAATAAGACATATTTGACAGTCTTAATTGTAGTGGTGTCCAAAGGTGAAAAAAATTTTTTTTCTGCAACTTATAAGGCCCACTTCTGCAAATGGGAGCCTTTTTTTTTTCTTTCTTTCTTTTTTTTTTTTTGGCCTCCACCCTTTCAATTAATTAACCAATTAACTAATGGTGGGGAAAGATAGGGGGAAAGTGAGAAAGAATCTTAAGCAGGCTCCATGCCCAGTAGAGAGCCCCACGCTGGGCTGGATCTTCCCCAACCTGAGATCATGACCAGAGCCCAAAGCAAGAATTGGATGTTTAACTGACTGAGCCACCCAGGCACCCCACCGTCTTTTTTTATACATGTCTCATTAAAACTTGTTTTGATAAAATAATTAACACTTTGAAATTTTGCAATTTGGGAACAGCTTGCTCAAAGCAACATTTTTTTTTTTTTTTAAGTTAACAAGTTGTAAAAATATTCATGCAAGACCTGTGCAAAACTTGATGGAGTAGATCTTCTTGATGACTTGTTAGTTCCAATAGTCTAGAATTCACTGGATGCCCCCTTTTGATTTTTAGTTTGTCCCTATTGATATGCAGTTAAGCAGGTATTTTGAAAGCTGTTCGACTGGAAGTGTCACCATAAAATATCTCACGTTGTTTCGTTCTTATTGTTTATATTCCCGGTAACAGCTAAATGAGCGAGCACCATAGTTATAAGTGGATGGCCTCCAGAGAGTTTTAGATCATCTATCGTATTGGGAGGTGAGAAAATGAAACTCTATTAACAAGTAATGTACCTTTCTTTTGCTGTTACTCCTTTTTTCAAAATCAGCTTTCATACACAGGCATACCTTGGAGAATTTTGGTTTCCAGACCACCATGATAAAGCAAATGTTGCAACAAAGCAAGTGAAATGAATTTGGCTTCCCAGTGCACATAAAAAATGGTTTACCCTATACTATAGTTGATTAAGTGTTCTATAGGAGTGATCTCTAAAAAAACTAATGTACATACCATAATTAAAAAATACTTTATTGCTAAAATATGGTAAATGTCATTTGAGCTCTCAGCAAGGGTCTTGCCTCAATGTTGATGGCCCCTGACTGGTTAGGGTGGTGGGTGTTGAAGGCCTGGGTGGCTGGGGCAATTTCTTAAAATAAGATAATCAAGTTTACAGCATCGGTTAATTCTTCCTTTCAGGAATGAATTCTGTAGCATGTGATAATATTTGATAATGTTTTATCCACAGAACTTCTTTTTTAAAGAGATTTCATTTACTGGAGTTTGAGAAAGAGAGTGCACAACGTGAAGGCAAGCGAGCCAAGGAGCGAGCATGAGCAGGGGGAGGGGCAGAGGGAGAAGCGGACTCCCCATTGAGCGGAGAGCCCAACCTGGGCTTCATCCAAGGACACTGGGATCATGACCTGAGCCAAAGGCAGACCCTTAACCAACTAGGACATGCAGGTGTCCCAGTAGAATTTCTTTCAAAATTGGAGTGGATTCTCTCAAACCCTGCTGCTGTTTGATCAACTCAGTTTATGAAATATTCTAATTTTGTTGTCATTTAAACAGTCTTCACCAGGAGATTCATCTCAAGACGCCCACTTTCTCAGCTTATCCATAAGAAGCAAGTCCTCATCTGTTCAAGTTTTATCGTGAGATTGCAGCCATGCGGTCCCATCCTCAGGCTCCTTGCTGTTTCCACCCAATCTGTGGTTTGGTTTTCTCCTCCACTGAAATCTTGAGCCTCAAAATCATCCATGGGGGTTGGAATGAACTTCTTCCAAACTCCTATTAATGTTGGTCTTTTGACCGCTCCTCGCGAATCGTGAATGACTGCTTCTCATGGCATCTAGAGTGGTGAAGCCTTTTTCGGTTTTCAATTTACTTTGCCCAGACCCATCAGAGGAATTGTAAGACAGCTATAGCTTTTCGAAATGTGTTTCTTAAATAAGAAATGACGCCTTGTAAACCTGGCGATTCACAGACCTGTACCCCTGGGGATAAAAATACATTATATGTTTATTAAAAAAAAAAATTTGGAAGGGGAGGCGAACCATAAGAGACTATGGACTCTGAAAAACAACCTGAGGGTTTTGAAGGGGCAGGGGTGGGAGGTGGGGGAAACAGGTGACTCTGAAAAACAACCTGAGGGTTTTGAAGGGGCAGGGGTGGGAGGTGGGGGAAACAGGTGGTGGGTAATAGGGAGGGCACGTACTGCATGGAGCACTGGGTGTGGTGCAAAAACAATGAATACTGTTACGCTGAAAAAATAAATAAAATGGAAAAAAAAAAGAAATGACGCCTTGATCCATGGGGCGGAACAGATGTTGTGGTACAGGCATAACATCATTCAACTGCCTATCTCCGTCAGAATTCTTGCGTGACCAGGCACATTGTCAGTGAGCAGCAATATTTAGAAGTGAGTTTATTTAGCAAACCACGCTATCAACAGATGTGGTATCACCCAGGCTTAGTTGTTCTGTTTATAGAGCACAGAGAGGATTTAGCATAATTTTTTTTTTTTAAAGATTTTGAGTGAGTGAGTGAGAACGGGGTGGGGCAGAGGGAAAGCCCGACTCCACGCTGAGTGTAGAGCCCAGTGCGGAGCTCAACCCCAGGATCATGACCTGAGCCGAAGGCAGACTCTCAGTGACTGAGCCACCCAGGCATCCCTAGCATAATTCTTAAGGACCCTAGGATTTTTTGGAATGGTAAAGAAGCATTGGCTTCTGCTTAAAGTCAGTGGAGCATTAGCCCCGGACAAGTCAGCCCATCCTTTGAAGCCAGGGACTGACTCCTCTCTAGTTACCGTAGTCCTAGAAGTTACTTTCTTCCAATAAAGGCTGTTTTGTCTACACTGAAAATGTTTGGTCTAACCACCTTCGTTAATCATCTTAGTCGGATGTTCTCCACAGCTTGCTGCTTTGATTTGTACTTTGCATGGCATGGAGACGTTGCCTTGCCTTAGACCTCAACAAGCTCTGCTGGCTTTCAACGCTTCTGCAACTTCCTCACCTATCCCACCCTTCGTAGCGTTGAAGAGTTAAGGCCTTGTTCTGGATTAGATTTTAGCGTAAGGTATGTGGTTGGCTGATCCTCCATCTAGCACACTCAAACTTCCTCCCCATGAGCGGTAAGGCCCATTTGCTTTATCTGTCGTGTATTCGCCGCAGTAGCTTCTCCTTTGCAGTCACGTCTCGGCTAAAGGGTGCAAGAGGCCTAGCTTCTGGCGTATCTTGGCCTTCCACGTTTCCTTCACTAAACTTAATCATTTTTAGCTTTTGATATGAAGTGAGAGATGGGCGATACTTCCTTTCTCTCGAATACTTAAGAGCTAACTGGCCTAATTTCAATACTGTGTTTCAGGGAATACAGAGGTGCAAGGAGAGGGGGAGAGGGGAATGGCTGGTCAGTGGAGCAGTCAGGACACAATTTACAATTAAGTTCACCAGCCTATATGGGTATGGTATGTGGCACCCCCCCCAAATTACCGTAACATCCAAGATCACTGACCACCTTAATAAAATACCTATGTGACCCCAAATCCTGCATTATCTGTAAAGCACAATAAAATGATGCACCTGTAACCACAGAGTTCAGGTGATGCTTTTATCAACACACACTTGATTGATGGGGATAGTTGGTGGAGACGGAAGACTGGGTTCTGACCCAACTCCAGTGTTCACAGGTGGGATCCTGAGCCAGTCTGTCTGTCTGTCCAAATCTCAGCTAGGTCATCCACAAAATGGGGCTGGCGGCAGAGTTCTGAAGTCGACACAGCCTATGTCAGGATCTGTATTTCTATCCTGCTCCCCTCTACGCATTCTGTGTTTTGGACCCTGAACGGAGCCACGCCTTGTGTGATGGAGGAAGCTAAGGATCAGGACACCACTGGGGGCTGATTTGCTGTTGATGACCTGGAGGAAAGGTGAGGAGAGAGTCTTCACGGGAAAAGAGGCGGGCAGTCTGTCTTCATAATCCTACTGCCTCTTCAAGGATCCTGAGAGCAAACACAACTTAGCCTAGCTTGATGCTTTTGCTAGAGAAAGGTTCTCTAGCTGTCTGAAGCCCCGGATCTATCGTATTTCCCCTCTATCTAGTGCACAGGGGCTAACGCAGAAACTGTGACAAAGTATGAAGGAGATGAAAATGACTTATCTTACCACCTAGTGATAGCTACTATTAACACTGTAGAACACTGTAGATTTCCCAAAAATAGACCATAGTTTTATACCTTTTATCATGTAATTTTTTCCTGTTGCCATCTTTTCCATTTTTTTTTTAAAGATTTATTTGATAGAGAGAGAGATCACAAGTAGGCAGAGAGGCAGGCAGAGAGAGAGGAGGAAGCAGGCTCCCCGCGGAGCAGAGAGCCCGATGCGGGGCTCGATCCCAGGACCCCGAGATCATGACCTGAGCTGAAGGCAGCGGCTTAATCCACTGAGCCACCCAGGCGCCCCGCCATCTTTTCCATTTTTAATGGCTGCATATTTTTCCATCAAGAGCACGTGGCCGAACCACTACTTTTTAGAGCCTTTCCAACCTTTCATTAGAGAAAATGAACATCCTTGTAGTACGTCTTCCCCTGAATCACTTCCCCATGCTAAATTTGCTAGGATATTACCGGTACAGAGGTTATAAGCTTTGTAAAGGCCTTATTACTAATGTTCTCCAGAAAGGTTTCATTGATACAGTCTCTGACAGAATGTAAGAGTGCCCCTCACTAAATCCCTACTATTATCATTATATTTAAACAAGGGAGATTATTAAATTATTAGGTGAAATACAGAGCCAAACTCTATTTTCCTTTCTTGAATTACTGGTCAGGCTGTGTATCTTTGAAGTGGTTACTGGACATCTTTATGTATTTTTGAGTTGTTTGCTCATATTATATGCCCATTGTTCTTGTTTTCTTACTGATTTGTAAGAGTTACTTGTTTAGAGGCTTTTCCTTTCTTTCTCTTTTCTTTTGGAGCTGAAACCAAGGCTTAATTTATCTGATTAAATTCTCTAAACAAGGTAGATGAAATGGAAGTTTTAGTATCTGTACAGTTTTATTAATGTCTTCTCTCCCTGCTCCTCTTTCATAATAGTAGGAAGAGCAGATCACTTCACAGCAAAATGTAACTGCACGGAATTAAAAAATGGACGTGGAAACTCCTGGAACCAGTCATTTATCACAAAATGAACAATGTCAATTTTTGAACATACAATCACTTTTCCTCATACTTAACTCAAAATGAGTAAACAGAATTTTATTCAAACTTTACAAATATCCTTTACGTTTATTTCGCCTGAGATTAAGCGTGAGAAAATCTGACCTGCAGGTTGACTTCACTGCCCAAACAGTTAGCATCTGAAAATAAAGCTGTGAATGGACATGCATTTACCGAACATAGTTAAAGCATCCCCATGAACTCCGATGGTGAATACTGACCCAAACCCAACTTCAATCTGGCCTACATGATCTTCAGAGCCTAGAAGTACCTATTACTTAATAATGATTAAAAAAAAAGTCTGCAAATGACAAATTATGAAGGTGTGTCTCGATGCTGAATTTTACTTCGTTTCTACAGCTGCTGCTTTAGATTACTACTAAAAAATCGACTCCCCAATCCTCAGTATTCAATATGTACTTGAAAACATGTAGCAGCATGGTACAATTCATTTTTATAAATATTAGTACCTGTAATAAAATATAAAAACAGAGTCTCCCTTTTCATATTAAGTCTCTGAATGCTTCATTCATCCTTTGGTTTCAAACCCATACAATGCATGCATATTACATTGCAGAGTTAGCATCGAGACAGAACACTGTGCATCTGGTGGGGAAGGAGGGTCGCTATGGGAATACCAAAGCACATTATAGAAAGAAACATTGAAGCAAAAATACTTTCTGAATATATACTGTACATTATGTAAACAAACATTCGTAATAAGAATCAACACAGGCCAAAATATTGTTTTCTGGGAAATCAGAATCGTCTTCCTCTTAAATCACACACACACTGAAGATGCTTTTCATTAGGAAAAATGGAGCCCGTTTCTATATTTGCTTATGTGCTTAAATATCTTGGAAACAAGTAATTATTACATTCATTTGCTAACGGTTTGTCCTCTTAGCTGGCTGGCTGTTGCAAACGAGGAACACAGAACTATTATTTCAGTACCTGTTTTCCATTTAATACTAGCTAAGTAATATATAGAATTAATTCATCTCTATCAGTCCGTATTAGTAATATAAATAGATTAAGTGTAGCAGTGAATTTCAAAATTTGTGCAGGGGAAACTGGTCGATAATTTGTTTCCAATAAGGCTAGTAGCAAAATAATTACTACAAAGTCAGTCCAAGCTAGTAGTAAACCCCTGATTTAGCAAGCTGAATCCAAGTTTGAAGTTAGGCCATTTTAATTCCTCTATATTACTGTGCAAATCTAGAACTTCTATGTAAGAGAGAGTGCTGGCCGCCTCAAAGTCCTGTAATAGCAGAATGAAATACTGATTAGGTTTTTGAAATGCAGAGATACTATATGAAGAAATCTGAGTGTCTTCACCACAGTGTCACAGCAATGGCCTTGGGATTCCCTTCATGAATCCGAAACAAGGACAGACAATTCAATCATCAGTAATGTTCTGAGTCAGAAGCCTAAATTTGAAGCAAGAAACGGACATAAAACCAAAGCTGCATTTTCTACTATGACCATATGCAAGTATTTCAAGCTTTATGTCAACATTGTGTACCAGCAGCAGCCCCCTCTAGAAGGAAAAAGCATAGTCACGACTATCCATCCCTCTTCAAAGCTTCGAGTCTTTGAAGGAGTGCGTTTCCAAATGCTTCCCGGTAGGCAGGACTGAGTGTATCCAGCAGCGAGTAGACCGTTTCATGATAAGGAGTGTGTAAGTGATCATCCACTTGGTCAAAAGCGTAACCTACCACCTATAAGATAAATGCAACAGTGAATCAAATAACTAGATTTAACTTGGTACAGAAAGCAAAAACCACTGGTTACCGGAGCCATTCCTTAATGACACGATTTCTCAATCAATTGTTAAACTATGCACATTTCTAAGCAATCGGAAACATATAGGAACATCACCAGCAAAATACCTTATCATTTTTTCCTCAAAATGTAAAAGGTTCAGTTTACCTACTCCTTACCAAAAAGGAATGTCAGAAGGAATGTAAAAGCCACAAAGAACCAGTATTTCATTTTCATAGATGGAAACACGCTTCTGTTTGATCCCATACCAACTGAGGATCAACTGTAACAAGGCACCAGAACGGATAATATATTATCAGTCCATATTTTTATCATTATTTGAACTCTTTCATAAAAAGTTCTAAAACCGGTTTATAGTTTCAATCCTGCTTTACAATTAGTTACATTAGTAATTTAACATTACTAACAAATCATTTATCTAACAAGGAAAGAAATGCTCAACTCTGAGAGAAAAGGGCACGCAGTTCTGTGTGTGTGTGTGTGTGTGTTTTCTTTATACACAGTGAAAACTTTTGTCCCCAACAAGATCTCTCCTGGTTCACCTGCACAGCATTAGGGCAAAATCAGTTTAATTTTTTGTTGATTTGACCAAAGCTAGTGCATTCCCTATATAAACTCTCATTTTTTTATGACATCCAACCAAGCCACCTATCCAAGAAAATGCAAGTTTGTTAGAAATGGTGTTGTTTTGTTTTGTTTTCTTATATAAGTATTCGTTCATTCACTTATTCATTCATTTATTTCACAGACAGAGATCACAAGTAGGCAGAGAGGCAGGCAGAGAGAGAGAGGGGGAAGCAGGGTCCCTGCTGAGCAGAGAGCCCAATGCGGGGCTCGATCCCAGGACCCCGAGATCATGACCTGAGCTGAAGGCAGAGGCTTATACTACTGAGCCACCCAGGCGCCCCTGTTGTTTTGTTTTAAATGACAAGCAGAGGTAGACGAATCAGGACCATGAGTCACACCTCTTCAGAACCACGCTGTGCCGCCACACTTCCTCCGTGCACTCCAATTCTATCTGCCCCTCTTTTCCCTGCTGGTCTGCAGTCTCCTACTGGACAGGGATCATGGTTTGATTTCCAATTCCTGACCCAGGATAGTTGTTCAATAAAAGTTAACCAAATAAGACTGCAAAAACAAATACTGGATACCTACATGCTAGGTTTTTAAGGGATCTAGATGTTTCTGCAAACTATTCATATAAGTTTTCCCCAAATCCTTTTCAGTTTTCTTTCTTTCCTTTTTTCCCCCCTAATCTTTAGGCTATAGATAAAGAAGCAGGGACTCAGAGTTTGAATGACTTACCCAAGATCACTCAAATTCCCATGTTAGGCTTCTGACTCTGATCGGAACCCTTCCTTCCCACAGTCATCTCAGAATTAACCAATGCAAGACTGAATTAAGATATGCAGGGTCATTTATCTCTACTTTTGATTTGCCTACTTCTATTTAAGATCTACTCCTACAGAATACATGCTTTTAGCACAAGTTTAGGGATTTCGGAAGGAGAGCACAAAGATTAGTTCATCCAGGTACTACTCCCAAAGCTAAGGACTAGATGTGGCAGTTATGAGGGCACTGGAAATACTGCAGGGGCTCGCCTCCGCCTTGCAAGTTACTTCAGTGGCGGTGACTGCCTGTCAATGAATACACAGGACACATGGTTCATGTAATTTTAAGCAAAATGAATCTAGTGAAATAAAAAGATGTCTGTGTATTGTTTAATACTGTATGACATTCTTATTTGCTTAGGCCTTGCCCCTTACCTTATGATACAGCACAACCTCGTGGGACTGCTCTTAGGTACAGAAAACAGAAACATCAGAGACCTTTGATCAAGATTGATAAGTATTAAAGTCAAAACTAAGTTTTGGGATTTCTAACATCTATTCCTTTGTTGAGAACAAAAATTTTCCTAACAGTGAGTCTTGTTGCCTTATTTAATATTTTTTAAAGATTTTATTTTCTTCTAACACTTTGTGTGTGTGAGAGAGAGCGAGCGAGGGAGTGAGTGAGCGAGCACCAAGCAGGCAGAGAGGCAGGCAGAGGCAGGCAGAGGCAGGCAGAGGCAGAGAGTGAAGCAGGCTCCCCGCTGAGCAAGGAGCCTGACGTGGGAGCTGATCCCAGGACCCTTGGGATCAGGACCTGAGCAGAAGGCAGCGGCTTAACCAACTGAGCCACCCAGGCGCCCCAAAGATTTTATTTTCAAGCAATCACTACACCCAAAGTGGGGCTCAAGCCTACAATGCTGAGATTAGGAGTCGAACGTTCCACTGACTGAGTCACCCAGGCACCTCAGTGAGTTTTGTTGTTTTAAATGATAAGTGGCTCTGGGGTAGGGCTTTCTACTATTCCCAAGTGAGATTCTGGTTCAAAGGGGGCAGAGAGGTGACTCTGCCTAGAAAAGCTCACATGTAGGAAAAGGCACTCTTGCAAACGTGCAGGCTGAGAATTCTGCTGTGACTTAGTTCTGACCAACAGTTAGAGAATAGTGCAGGCCAGGGTGCTGTTTTAGTAGGACACACGTTTTATCAGAGGTGGGAAAAGATCCTCTCAACACAATGATTGCAAAACTCACCCAGCACACAGAATACCTAATTTTAGGAGACGTATTTAGCTATAGACAAGAAATTCATTTGGGGGGGTGATGATCAAAACAAAATAACACTGCAAACCAAGTTTTTTCTTTTTCAAAAGATATAATTTCCCTATGTTGACCAAAAGATGTTAGAATTAGTAAGAATTGCTAGGGAAAAAAGTTCTCCTTATAAAAATCTTGGAGCTGGGGTGCCTGGATGGTGCAGCCGGATGAGTGTCTGCCTCTTGGCTTTGGCTCAGGTCGTGATCTCAGGGTTTTGAGAATGAGCCCTGCGTCGGGCTCTGAGCTCAGCCTCTGCACCCCCCACCCCTGCTCTTTCTCTCTAAAAATAAATAAATCAATCTTAAAAAAATTTTTGGAGCTGCTGAGTGTTGCGTTCTCAGTTAACTGCGTTCTCTGTCAACACGCTTCCTGTCCCCTGCCCCCTAAAGTGGTAAAGAGAGCAATAAAACAACTTTTTTTTCCTTCTAAAAAGAAAAGCAACTTACCCTTAGCCCTGCTTCAGTGAGCTCCAGGCAGTATCTGTTCCTCTCTCTTGTTTCCACGTTGATATAGGCCACATCATCGGCACAGCGCAGGTTTTTTGAGACAAACATGTTGTTGACAGCAAAGAGGACGTCATTCACAACTGCTTCGGCTTCTAGCTTCATGTCTTTCATATCAGTTTCTTCAAAACCATTAAGACCTGCATCTTCTTCAAACCCGGACATACTGCTCAGCTCCATGGGATTACAGTCTGTTTCCATTCTGCAAAGGAGTAGACAGATAGAAAACATGCTTATAGAGAGACATTCCGAATATTATTGATTAAAAGGAGCTATGCCTTAATAGAAAACATTAACTCGCTAGCAACTTTTACAAAAAATATCGTCTAAAACCATTTCAGTTGCTTTTCACCGATGTGTACACATTTTCAAAAAAAGATCTGTATTTTCCACTCCTCCCCCAAAGGTTAATTCCCACAGTGATACTAATTCAGAATGTTAGTTTTCAGCTATTATTAACAATGCCTCAGTAAAAATCTTAGTACATACTTCATTTTTAAAAAAAGATTTTACTGATCTGACAGAGAGCACAAGCAGGGGGAGCTGCAGGCAGAGGGAGAGGGAGGAGGAGACTCCCCGCTGAGCAGAGAGCCCGACATGGGACTCGATCCTAGGACCCTAGGATCATGACTGAACCGAAAGCAGATGCTTCACTGACGGAGCCACCCAGACATCCTCATACTTCTTTTTAATGTGTAACCATTTTTTCTAGGGTAAATATTTAAAATTGGAATTGCTGAGTCAAAGTGTATGCTCATTTTGACTTTCAACAGATACTGCTGATTCACCTTCAAAAAAAGACTGTACTGATTTATCCTCCATGAATAGAAATATGAGCGACTATACTTTTTCATTACCCTCTTTACAATCCTTGTTAATATTTGCCAATTTCAGAGGCAAAGAATGATGCCTCACTGTTTGAACACATATTTCTTTGATTAAACATCTTTCTGATATTTATAGGGTATTCTTAGTTCCAAGATCATAGAGCTGTAAAAAACAGAAGCAGAAGTGAACTCAGATCATTAAATCAGAATTCAAACCTTTACCTATGGTGCATGACTTCTCAGTAGCTCCTTTTATGACTTCTGGATTTGGGGTTTTGCTACGAAGGCCTTCCCCACTCTATGACTGATAACATTTTATTTATACTTATTTATTTAAAAAAAGATTTTTATTTATTTGACAGACAGAAATCACAAGTAGGCAGAGAGAGAGAGAGAGAGAGAGAGGAGGAAGCAGGTTCCCCACGGAGCAGAGAGCCCGACGTGGGGCTCGATCCCAGGACTCTGGCATCATGACCTGAGCCGAAGGCAGAGGCTTTAACCCACTAAGCTACCCAGGCACTCTGTGATTGATTACATTTTAAAAACCTCTTGTCTTCTGAGTTCTCATTCCCTGTATAGTTAGCTTTCTGATCCACCTGGAATTTAGTTTGTGTAGCTTTAATTTTGAAATGGATGGCCTAACACCATTTATTGAATGACTAACTCATGTTTTTACCACTTCTCTGAACTGATCCAAATATAATTTGAAAAACATTATTTCTCAGGCTAACTCAATCCAACATTCCTGCCAGGTTGCTATGGAGTTCTAGCTTCTCTTCTGTAACTGGGGCAGCAGTGAATATTGCTAAAATTCAAAATGTATGAATGAGAAAAGTTAATGAATGTCGAACTGCACTGGAATGGAGGCTTTTTCAGAAGAAAATATGGTTTCTTTTTAGCTGCAGGCTTTCGAAGTTAAGATTTCATTTCTTTGAACTGGATTAAGTAGTTGTCCTGAATGTAGTAGGACTCTTCAACTTGGTATGAGCATTTATATAATTTCTCTATCATCTTAAAAATTCCATCTCTTTTTCTACAGTTACAGATTTGTGGTCTATTTGTAAAGTTAAAAATCCTCTACATTAGTGATTTTTACCTTGGCCACTGACCCCACCTCAGAGAAAGTGAATGAAAATCTCTGGGAGATTTTGCTGCATATTTTTAGAGTTTAGAGAATTCTACCATGTAGACGCTGCTCTAAAATTATTCACAAAAATCTAAAGGAGTTAGAGTTCCTCTTGCTGTACATCATTTGCCATCATTAAAGGCAAACTATTTGCTGAAGGCAGTTCATGATCAACTATGTCAAGCCATTTCAGAAAACTGCATAGCAGGGGCGCCTGGGTGGCTCAGTGGGTTAAAGCCTCTGCCTCCGGCTCAGGTCATGATCCCAGGGTCCTGGGATCGAGTCCCACATCGGGCTCTCTGCTCCGTGGGGAACCTGCT
This sequence comes from Meles meles, assembly GCF_922984935.1. NCBI lineage: Eukaryota > Metazoa > Chordata > Mammalia > Carnivora > Mustelidae > Meles > Meles meles. Next base: position 143,273,858 of record NC_060071.1, on the reverse strand, counting down.
TCCTCCTCTCTCTCTGCCTGCCTCTCTGCTTACTTGTGATCTCTGTCAAATAAATAAATAAAAATTAAAAAAAAAAACTGCATACCAAATGTACTAGTAATACATTCCTCCAATCCTATTCCAACTAAGGATATGTTTTAAGGCTCCCTTACCTTGTCTTCCATGGTACTAAACAGAATGAGTCACTCACTATTGGCAAGTTGATTACAAATTTATCAATTATGGCTGGAGCAATCTGTCAGATAACTGGAACCTAATACTGACTTATATATATGAAAGTGAAAACACCTGTTTTTCTGAAAATTTCTACCCTACCATAAAAATCATCATTATGTACCTTAATATTATACTTGATTTTATGTATGAGAAAAGAGCCCATTTTTATTTTTTTACAGAGTCAGTTTTGAAGATTTTGAAATGGAACCGTCCATTTATAAGTCTCTTAATAGCATGAAAAGTGAACATCTTTGTTTTCCTTCAGTGATCAAGTACCTCAATTTCGGATATCAGAAATAATAATCATTACATAAAAAGATGTTTATATGAGAAAGCTTGTTGACAAGCTTTTAAGGCAAGAGTCTAATTCACTGCAATTAGACCTTAATGATGGAGAAAGACAAGGAATCCAACATCAGAATGTAAGAAACCCTCACAGGTCAGGAAAGTAGGTCATCAAGCTGTTATGTAATAATTAGCACCAATGGGCAAAAAAGAGACAACTTTCCTAACTGCAAACTTTTAGATTTTTTCTAAAATGTCTTGGGGCAACTGGGTGGTACAATCAGTTGAGTGTCTGTCTCTTGATTCTGGATCAGGTCGTGAGATCCAGCCCTGTATCGGGCTCTGTGCAGGGCATGGAGGCTGTTTGGGATTCTCCTCTGCCTGTCCCCTGTGGCCGCCCATGCCCTGCTCGCTTGCTCTTTCTCAAAAAAAACAAAACAAAAAACAAAGTCTTTACATGATGCATAAAAAAAAAGACATTCAGAGATTCTGGTGATGATACATACACATGAAAATGACACATTCAGTATTAAAGCACTATGCAAATTATTAATATTTTACATTGGTATTACTTCAAGGTATTATCAATTATCTTTTATCCATTGTAACAGGCATTGTAACAGGCTCTTAATTTATCAATACCCTTTTGCTTTCCTAACAACACCCAGATTTTCTTAGGGGAGTCATAATGCCCCCTTCCCTAAGTAAAGTAACGGAATAACATGAGAGAAACTGACCCCGGTCCTGGCTAAAGGCTGTCATCCTCTATACATGAATTCTTCCCAGACACCCCAAGCCACAGCAGTTTGAGCACACAGCCCCAGTTGTTCCTGGAAGCCATCCCGAGATGGGGAAACTAGTCCAAGGATGATGCTGATGGTGGGGAAGAACAGAGCCAAGAGATTCACAGGGAAACGGAGCCAGACTCCTGACGGCTGCCTAACTTTCACATTTTTCAGTTACTGAATCCAACAAATCCCCATTCTTTTACTGGCAACTGAAAGCATCCTAATTGATTCAGAAGCCTACCCCAAATGAAAAGTAGTGACTGATCTAGCTCTTCAACAGCTTTTTAAAGAGATTTGAAAAATGGAGCTCTGATATTTTTATGCCTGTCCCGCTGAACGTGCTTAATCAAAGTGCTGCAGAATATGAGTATTAGTACACGTCTCCTAGTTCCTACTGCTGCTGTAACAAATGACCACAAACCCAGTGGCTTAACACAACACAAATTCATTTCCTTCTCATTCTGGCATAAAAAAATCGAGAATCCAGGCAGGAGCAGGATGCATTACTTCTGGAGCCTTCAGAAGAGAATCTGTTTCTTTGCCTTTGTTAGCTTCTAGAAGCCGACTGTAACTGTAATTCATTCCTTGGCTCATGGTCCCTTCCTCCACCTTCCAAGCACATCACCACACTCTCTGGTTCTGTGGAACACCTTTTTTTTTTTTTTTTCTGCCTCCTGACACGGACACCCCCTTTTACAAGGACCCTTGTGCTTGCATTGGGCCGACCTGGACAATCCAGGATACATCCGTCCAAGGTCCTAAAGTGACTGGCCTGTCCCCTGAGATCCTCTCCTGAGGAGAGAGAACACAGAGCCATGAAGGCCCCATCAAACACGAAGGCAGCCGGTGGGGACAGTGCCAGAGCTACGGCAGTAGACCACAGAGCAAAGGAGTGGCTGTATCAATGGGACAGTAAAGAAATCGTTTCCATATTTCCGATAATGCATCCCAGTAACTAAAAATACTGTGAGCGGGTACCTCATGATATATTTATTTACATACATAGTCTACAATTAAAATATTAAAAACACATCAATATGAATTTAAACAGAAGACAAAATATGAACTATAAGCTTATTTTCCTTTACTTCTCAACGCATTATCTTGTGTACCTGACCGTGGAGGCCTGGACCAGAGAGGCTGAGGAAATGGGCGCCCATCTCGGTGAAGGGACACTACGAGAATTACTCTTGACACATTAGAGTCTGGTTACCAGATGGCTCTCTCATCAGTATGAATCTGGTAAAAATCCTTGGTTTCCCTTTCTGCAGGAAAAACAATTTATCATTATGTGACAAATTCTAGACCAACAGAGCTTTGTGCAATGATGGAAACATTCTTTATCAGTGCTATCCAAGACAGTAGCTACCAGCTCCTGGTTAGAGTGACTGAGGAACTGAAATTCAAATTTCATTGAATTTCTCATTCATCTAAGTTTAAATGGCTCTTGTATCAGACAGCATGACTATACGTTTGTGGATACTTGTGGATACTATGGTAAGGAACTGAGTTTTTATTACAGTTGAAAAAAAAATCCAGTAGAAATAAAGATACTAAATTAGACTTATATAGGAGTAGCAAGATTTGGAAATACATGTTAGAAGAAAAATTTCTTTTGAAAGATTTCATTTACTTGAGATAGGGAGAAGGAGAGGAGAGGAGAGAGGTGGGGAGGTGCAGAGGGAGCAGCAGACTCCCCGCTGAGCAGGGAGCCTGATGTGGCTCTCGATTCCAGGACCCCAAGATCATGACCTAAGCCAAAGGCAGAAGCACAACCAACTGAGCCATCCAGGCACCCCTAGAAAAAACATTTTGAATCTTAGATACTCTATGGAGGGGAATTAACCATCTTGTTTTAAATGGTAAAAAGTAATGAATTACTTCTTATGTTTTGTGATCTTGTCAATTCAGACTCTAAGTTTATTATCATATATCATAATTATCAAATATATCCCACTGTGCACCTATATATCCAGCATTTCTCTAAGCATTAGAATACTAAATAAAGGTGTCTACTAGTGGGGCACCTGGGTGACTCAGTTCGTTGGATGTCTGACTCTTGATTTCGGCTCAGGTCATGATCTCGGGGTCCTGGGATTGAGCCCTGCATTGGGTTCTGCACTCAATGGGGAGTATGCTTGAGTTGCTCTCTCCCTTTCTCTCTGAAATAAATAAATCTTAAAAAAAAAAAAAAGGTGTCTACTGGTGTTATAGCTTAATTTGGGAAATAAGGCAAGCACAAGAAAAACGTAATAAATATTAACATTATGCACATGCATCATAATTATAACCTAAGAAATGTACTTAATTGTGAGTGGCAGATGATTAGAGAAAGCAATGGTATGTCTTGGTCCTACTACAAACTTACCACTGAACTTGTATGAACCTGGGCTGGCCATGTAACCTCACTGGACTCATGGTTTTCTCACCTATAAAATAAGGGGAATAGACAGTAAATTCTTTACTGTTCGCTAGAGCTCTGACGTTCTGTAATCTATGATGTAACTGTCAGTTGTGACTTTGACTCATGGAACAGGTCAGTCAAAACTGGTTTTGAATGAGCACAGGTGAAGTTATGGATAAAGCAGAAAGGACTCGAGAGTGGTGAAGAATTCTCCATAGGGAACAAAGCATTTTAAGGAAGAGTCTGCCTGGGGTGTGGCAGGAATTCTAAGGAGACTAGCCTAACTAGTCGAATGCAAGGACAAAGTTCGGAGAGGAATGATACAGATGGCCCAGTCTGAAGTGTGCTGCTAACCCAGACAGGAGAATTTGCTTTGGATAGAATAGCCTCTTTCAAGCTCTTTGTAAATGGTAACAGCAACAATCTTCGTATTTAAAGTGGGTTTCCTTTAGGCAGCATATAGTTTGGTCCTGCTTTTTAGCAGGTGCAATCTCCACCTTTTAATTGTAGTGTTTAGACCACTTATATTTACACTTGATCTTAGCCAAAAGGCCGAGAAGCGATAGACCACTTATATTTAACATGACTACTGTAATTATCGATGTGGTTACTATCTATTTTGTTGTTTTCTACTTGTGCCATCTGTATTCTCTTCCCTTTTCCTTATTTTTCTGCCTACTTTGGACTGACCACGTCTTAGGGTTTTATTTTACGCCCTTTGGTGGCTTATGAACTTCTTGTTGCATGTTTTTATTGGTTACCTTAGTTCATACTATGCATCTTTCATTTATCACAGTCTACCTTCAACCTTAAAGTGGTATTATACCTCTTATGTACATCGTAAGAACCTTACAAGAGGGTACTATATAGTCTTTGTGCTATTTTTGTCGTATTTTACTTCTGCATGTTAGAAACTTCATAATACATACAACTTTTGTTTTAAACAATCTTTCAGTCATTTAGGTAATAAGAAAGATGTATTTTGGGATGCCTGGTGGCTCAGTTGGTTAGGCAACTGCCTTCTATTCAGGTTATGATCCCAGGGTCCTGAGATCGAGTGCCACATTGGGTTCCTTCCTCAGCAGGGAGCCTGCCTCTCTCTCTGCCTGCTGCGCCCCCTACTTGTGTTTGCTCTCTCTGAAAAATAAAATCTTTAAAAAAGAAATATTTTTTAAAAAGTATTTTATATTTAACCACATAATTACTATTTCTGGTGCCTGTGTTCCTTTGTGATTACTGATATTTGCATCTATGATTGGTATCATATTCCTCTGCCTGCTGTATTTCCTTTAACATTTCCTACAGTACGGGTCTGCTGTTAATGAATTCTTTCAGCCTGTGAATATCTAAACAAGTCTTCCTTTCGCCTTCAGTTCTGAAAGATATTTTTACTGGATATAGAGTCCTGGGTTGACAGTTCCCCCCATCCTTTCAAGATTTTAAAGTTGTCTCTCTAATATTATTTTGCTTACTTTATTTCCCCTGAGAAATCTGATGTCATTGTTATCTTTGTTCCTCTGGATGTAGTTTTCCTGATTTCTTTTGCTTGGGGTTCATGGAGTCTCCTACATCTTTGGGTTTTTTATCGTTTTTAACAAATTTGGAAAATTTTTTGCCATCATTTCTTCGAATAATGATCTGTACCTCCTCTCTTTGGGGACTCAAATTTCATGAATATTAGTCTAAATGAAGTTGTCCTACTTTTTTTTTTTTTTAAGATTTTATTTATTTGACAGAGAGAGACACAGTGAGAGAGGGAACACAAGCAGGGGGAGTAGGAGAGGGAGAAGCAGGCTTTCCAAGGGGCAGGGAGCCCAATGCGGGGCTTGATCCCAGGACTGTGGGATCATGACCTGAGCCCAAGGCAGATGCTTAAATGACTGAGCCACCCAGGCGCCCCATCCTACTTTTCATCACATGTTTTTAGTCTCTCTTCTCTTTGTGTTTCACTTCGAATAGCTTCTAGTACTAAGTCTTCAAATTTACGAATCTTATCTCCTACAGTATCATCTCTTCTTTTTAAAAAACATATTTTCCACATCTCTACTTAATTTGCTCAGTCTCTTCTCAAGATTTTTAAACACGGGGAATGACGTTTTAATGTCCTTGTCTACTAATTTCATGGCTACTTCTGGGTGATTTTCAATTTACAGACTTTTGTTACTGTGGAATGTATACTGCTGCTTTGTATGCCTGGTGACTTTTGGCTGGATGCCAGACAATGTGTGTTTTTCTTTTTTTTAAACCATGTACAGTCCTGGCTATTTTAATATTCCTCTAAGTATCACTGCGCATTCTTCTGGGATATAGCTATCCGGAAACAGCTTGATCTTTTTGGGTCTTACTTTTAGACTTTTTAAGGCAGTTATCAAAGCTACATTTAGTTTCTGGTAAATTTTGACCCACTATGGAGTCAAAGACCATTCTGATTATTCTGATGTCCTATGGAGTATCAGGGTTTTCTATTTTTGGTGTCAGGAACAGGAACATTCCTGTTTGAGCTCTGAAAATTCCTCTTAATTTTTTTGGGTAGTTTCCTCACACCTATGTGTTGATCAGTATTCAGCTGCAGGCTGTAGGAGGATCTTCTGTGTACTTCCATAGCTCTTGCTTTCTGTGAAGCTCTCTAATTTCTAGTGCTCTGTCTTAGCTGACTTGGGCTTCCTGAACTCCTAGCTCCATATATTCAACTCAGGGGGGTTACTGTGCTCTACCTGGGTTTCTTCTCCCAGTGCCATGCCTGCAAATTCTCTCCAGGCAGTAAGCTCGGGCAATGGGCTTACCTCATTTGTATCTTGTCTCTCAGAGATCAGGGTCCTTCAGTCCGATGCTCAAAGTCTTAAAGGCTTTTTCTCCCCATGTATTTTTGCCCAATTTCTTACTGTTTTATGTGGAAGGGTAAATCTGGGCCCTGTCCCTCAGTTTTGGCCAGGAGTGCACATCCCAGTAACCAGTTTTGAGCTAACTTTGCAATCTTATTTCATCAGTTTTTCTTTCAGTGATTTTTGGGCTCTCCCATATTACTTTTAAACTCACGATCCTGAGATCAAGAGTTGCATACTCCACTGACCAAGGCAGCCAAGGTACTCCTCTCCCCTATTACTCTGGATCAGCTTTACCACCTTACCAGTTCCTTCATTAATGGGCTAAACATGTTTTCAAAAATTCTGAGTATAGTTGACACACAATATTAAATGTAAAATATTAATTGTAAGTGTGCAACTTAGTGATTTGACAAGTTCATACATTATGCCGTGTTCACCCCAAGTGTAGCTACCATCTGTCCTCTTATGTTGCTATTACAATATCACTAACTATATTCCTTAGATGTCCTTTATTCTCACGACTTATTCATTCCACAGAGTTAAATACATTTTTGACATATGCTTACTATGTTTGTATAAGACTCATGTTTCTAACTTAAAAAAAAAATTGTCCTTTGACATTACAGGTGACCCTTGAACAAAACGGGTTTGAATAGCATAGTTCCACTTACATGCAATTTTTTTCAATACAGTATTGTACTATAAATGTATTTTCTCATAATTTTTTTTAAAAAGATTTTTTTTATTTTAGAAAGAGTTCACACGGGGCTGGGAGGAGAGGCAAAAGGAGAGTCTTAGGTAGACTCTGTCCTGAGGAGAGGCCTACATAGGGTCCAATCTCATCACCCCGAGATCATGACGTGAGCCAAAACCAAGAGTCGAAGGCTTAACCGACTGTGCCACCCTGGCACCCTCTTCCCTTTCAGTTTTCTTAATAACATCTTCTTTTGTTAAGAATATAGCGTACAATGCACGTAACATACAAAATATGTGTTAGCTGGCTATTCACATAAATGGTAAAGCTTCCGATCAACAACAGGCTATTAGTTAAAAGGGTCTGGGGAGTCAAAAGTTATACCTGAAAAAAAAAGTTAAAACTTGGTTTTTCAACTGCATGGGAGTTGGTGCCTGCGTTGTTCAAAGTTCAGCTGTATTTTCGGACTTTTAGTCTTTAAAATTCAGCTCAGATACATTTATTTCAGGATTTTGTATCTGATCTCAAGAAAGAGTTAATCACTATATCCTTCTTCCTTTGCATTAGTACTGCTGTAGCTTTTCCTACTTCATTGCAAATCAGGGCCTGCGATACATTACCAGCACAGGGTCACGCATAAGGCAGGTCTTCACTGAATACATATATTTTTAAGTTTATTTATTTATAATCTATACCCAACGTGGGGCTTGAACTCACCACCCTGAGATTAAAAGTCACATGCTCTACCAACTGAGCCAGCCAGGTGCGCCTTCACTGAATATTTTCTGAATGAATGAACCGAAGAAAAAAACTTGAACTCTCTGCTTCTCAATCTGCGAGACTTGGCCTTGTAACAAGGGGCATACAAAATCTAGGATAAACACTGCAGACATTCCCCCCCAAATACACATCACTGTTACAGTTACAATAGTCTGAAATATGATGCAAAACTGCCAGAACTTTAAAGTAAATGAAGGTGTTAAGCCATGCCCTCTTCAGGTTATGCCTCTACACCCCTAGATTTCCCTTGCCTCTGATAAAAATATTTGAGTGAAAAGTAAAACAAGTATGCTCTTCCCTAAGAAATTAACTCAAAAAGCTTAAAATTCCAGGCATTGGGTCTGGGGGTATGACGTTAATGAGCAGAGGTAGAAGCTAGTAGAAGGGTAGCGGGTTAATACTGAGTCAGACCTCTCTAAGTCTTTATCCTTCTTCCCACTTCAGTTAGTATGATTTTTTTGTAAAAAGTTAAGGTAATTATTAATAGCTCTTACTCCAACTCTTGGTATGATTTAGGGGCTGTGGTCAGTGTTTTTGGAGGATTCATGAAACTGGTTATCAAGATATTGATTACTAAGTCTTTTATTCCCTATATCTTAATTTTTCAATTAGCAATAATCGCGCCTCGGATAAACCTCATTGGCTACGATACTGCCACTGCGCAAAGCTTATATCTTAATTTTTTATATTCTAATTCTTCTATGGCAAAAAGAAAATGTACTATGTTTGCAATTAGACAAGAGTCTTTTGAAAATGTGATATACTGGGGGCGCTTGGGTGGCTCAGTGGGTTAAAGCCTCTGCCTTTGGTCTCAGTCATGATCCCAGGGTCCGCATCTGGCTCTCTGCTCAGCAGGAAGCCTGCTTCCCTTCCTCTCTCTGCCTGCCTCTCTGCCTACTTGTGATCTCTGTCTGTCAAATAAATAAATAAAATCTTAAAAAAAAAAAAAAAGAAAATGTGATATACTGGAAAGTTACAAGGTATCGAAGCAGAACATTCTTCTTAAAGAAGCCAAGCTACTGAGATAGTTAAAGTAGCTTAAGTTTCAAGTGGAATGAGAGGTCTGAATTTATTTGCTTCTCAAACAAGAGTTTTGAAAGTAAAGATGAATCAAGTTGATTAATTATAATTAGCAACATTTAGAAACTGGCCAAAGCTAAAGCTAGTTTAATCTTTATTTTCTGTTAACATAAAATTTAATGTTTTCAGGAGCTCTTTTGAAATTATGTAATTATGAAATTATGAAATTTTGTATTTTGAAACTAAGTAATTTTATTTATTTTTAAAAAAATTTAAAAAAGACTTTATTTGAGAGAGAGAACGAGAGAGAATGAGCTGGGGGTATGGGGCGAGGAAGAGAGAGAGGGAGAAGCAGGCTCCCCAACGAGTAGGGAGCCTGATATGGGGCTCCACCCCAGGACCCTGAGATCACGATCTAAGCCGAAGACAGATGCTTAACTGACTGAGCCACCTAGGCTACATCAAAATTTTAAAACTTAAAATCAGAATGATCATATATTACAAATACACAGTATTTGTAATTCGAATAAAAATGGTGTATTTTTTTTCCACTTATACACTTATACATAAAATTACTCTGCACCCGACTTCCAACAATGACAAAGACACATGTACATGACCGAGTAATAACAAATCAATTACGGAGGGAGCTAACGTGAAGAAGCATACAGACAGTGTTCATCTACCAAGGCTTGTAAAGTGCAGATAAGCAGCAATACTGCACCTCTGTCAACAACCCTTCCCTCAAAACCAGAAGCTGTAAATGAGATTCTAAGAAAAAAACGGAATGCTTTAAAAAACCCTCCAGGTTTTAAGTTTTTTGCTTCCGTGTAATCCTCTAGGTTACACAGAGGATTGGGTGCGATATTTAATATAAGTACATTATACGTAAAGTAAGACAAATCAGTCCGTATCTAAAGAGATAGAAGATAGGAAGCCTCTCTGCTTTCCATTTTGACTCTGAACTGGCTCCCTGCCGGGCTCTGAGGAAGATGTCCTTGCCAGCGCCAGTAACAAAACTGGAGCATCTTCTGGGTGCCATTAGCTATTCTGGTAGACTGCATCACCTTGGAACGCTTCCAGAACGCTGCTGTACCATCATACATCAATTATTTAGGAACCAGCTCTTTTTTTCTTTTCTTTTTTTAAAGATTTAATTTATTTATTTACTTGGGGGGCGGGGAGAACACGAGCAGGGGAAAGAGGCAGAGGGAGAGGGAGAAGCAGACTCCTCACCCATCAGTGAGCCCCACGTAGGACTCCATCCCAGAACTGCAGATCAACACCTGGGCGAAAGGCAGATGCTTAACAGAGTGAGCCACCCAGGCACCTCAGGAACCAGCTCTTACTTCACCTGTGGGTATGATTTTTGTGCTATGTTAGTGTTTTGGAGGACGGATGAACTAATTACCAAGGTATTTATCATGGAGTTCTTCATTCTCTACGTGATTTAATAGACTTTGTTGTGTTTCATCACAAATTTACTGCATCAAAGAGCTGAAGGGGCGCCTGGGTGGCTCAGTGGATTAAGCCGCTGCCTTCCGCTCAGGTCATGATCTCAGGGTCCTGGGATCGAGTCCCGCATCGGGCTCTCTGCTGAGCAGGGAGCCTGCTTCCTCCTCTCTCTCTCACTCTCTGCCTGCCTCTCTGCCTACTTGTGATCTCTTTCTGTCAAATAAATAAATAAAATCTTTAAAAAAAAAAAAAAAGAGCTGAAAAAATACTGTAGATTTGCTCTCGAAGACAACGCTTATATATATGCATGACAAAGGAATAGAAGCAGGGGCACCTGGGTGACTCAGTCTGTTAAGAATCTGCCTTTGGGGCGCCTGGGTGGCTCAGTGGATTAAGCCTCTGCCTTCGGCTCAGGTCATGATCTCAGGGTCCTGGGATCGAGTCCCGCATCGGGCTCTCTGCTCCGTGGGGAGCCTGCTTCTCCCTCTCTGCCTGCCTCTCTGCCTACTTGTGAACTCTCTCTCTGTCCAGTAAATAAATAAATAAATCTTTAAAAAAAAAAAAAAAAAAAAAGAATCTGCCTTTGGCTTAGGTCACAATCTCGGGGTCCTGAGATGGAGCCCTGCCTCAGTCTCCCTGCTTGGTGGGGAGTCTGCTTCTCCTTCTCCCTCTGCACCCCTCTCCCCACACTTGTGCTCTTTCTCTCTCTCTCAAATACATAAAATCTTAAAAAACAGAATGGAGGCAAAATAAAATGATTTCAAGAGCAGTATACAGATTTCCAATTTTCACTAAGAGAATCTGACTTTACAGGGGACATCCCAACAGTCAGCAAAGGCTAGAATGCAGTATCTTTGTCAGGATGACTTTTTATTTGTATCCTATATCCCAGTCTGGAAAATCCTCTCAGTAAGAACAGGAAGTGGCCAGCCCATAGGTGCGGTGGTTAAAGGGTTTCCAACACCACCAAGAATCTCAGCTCTGCAACCTACTCTGGGCCTTGGGGCAAGATACTTGAGTCTCTTTGGTCACACATTCCTCCTTTCAAAAATGAAGCCAACCACAGAATCACCTAATGGGATACCACAAGTACATATGGAAAGTGCTTAGCATGGTGCTAAGCTCAAGAAATATCTGTTTATTGTTATATATTAAAAAGATCGTTAAAGAAGAGCTGACTCTAAAACTCAAGCCATTTAACTCTGAGTTTGGTGCTTTTTACATCACGTAAAGTCCTATGGCTGCTGCCCTCTTGTACTGCTTCCAGAACCATGCAATGTGGGAGCCCTAACATCTTATTCCTGTTACCTCAAGTGCAAGTATCTATCAAAAGGCCAACAGCATGTCATCCACGTTTGTTTCACACGTTAACATGGGTTTCTCTGAAGGATGTAAATAGCTCTGGTCTGTAGCCTCTAACCTATCACTTCAAGCCTTTTACAGAATTCTTAAAAAGCTGGCAGCTGAGTGTTTGGTTGACAATGTTTCTTCACCTTCCTCACTTAACACTAGGTGTTAACATTTTGTGACGGTACTCTGCTAAAACACAAAAATAGCACTATGATTTAGGATGAGTTCATACCCTATTTGAGCTAAAAGTATAATAATGCTAGGTTCTAAGCCTTAACAATTATGCTGACTTTCTCCTAGAGAGCATAAAACTTACAAGGCAACACCGTAACACTCAAAGGGAGCATGTTTATTACAAAATCTTCCGATTTTTATTTTCCTTTCCTGATATTTGAAATTTCAGGCATCCCATGGACAGCCTGAATGCAATCTTCTATTCCAAAGGAAATCACTTAACATTTGGATTTGAAAGAAAGAAGTCATTGTATCCGTTTGTCAAAAGTCTGGTTCAAACCTCACAAGGCCTATTCTAATGCCCTGCCAAATGAGACTCCACCTTTTCATCACTTTGTTTATACTCCTTTTCTGGCAAATGTAATTATTATTCATAAACATGTCTTACTTATCATCTTTAAAATACATCTAGAATCTAAACCTTGACCCCGACTACTCTAGTCTAAAGTACTGCCTTCACCTGCCTGGATTCCGGCAATAATTTCTAACTGTTCTGACCTTTTCTCCTTATGTCCTCCCACCTCCACACCGCAGTCAGCATGATCCCATGGAAGCTTAGGCCAGACTGTGTCCCCTCTTCCTTGAACCCATTCACCTACCCAGAGTAAAAGGCCAAAGTCCTTATAAGGCCCTTTAGGACCTGCCTCCACCCAAGTCCCCACAGCTCCTCCTCCTCTTTATTTCATGCCCCCCCCCCCCAACTCACAAAGCAAGCCCTTGCCATAGGGCCTTGCCCTTGCTTTCCCCTGCCATGGAAAACAACACCCCTTGCTCCCCAGTGTTCTCCAAGACTCTGCTAAAATATCACCTTATTAAATAAGAGAGGCCTTCTCTTAACCCCTCTGTATACAATCGGCCAATCTCGTCCCTCTCCATTATCTTTATATCGCTTTTCCTTTTTTCCTATAGCACTTACCAGCGCAGGGTCTACGATATATTTAATTATTGTTTGTTTCTCTTCCCTTCAATAAAATATAAGCTCCACGAGGCCAGGAACCTAATCTGTTCATTGCTCTATCCCCAGCACCGAGCACAGTCTCTGGCACCGTAGCAGGCAACAAGTAAGTATTTACTGAATAAAATAATGGCCCTTTCACCATAGACCATAAACTCCGGGAATTCTTTCCTACCTTTTCCACATCACCAACTGTGGAGACCTTCATTTAATGGGCCCTTAACACACATTTCTGAATGAACCAAGAGTAAGGGAACTGAAGTGACCGAGAATGCTTAGGACACACGAAGAACGAGGGTACCAACAATCAAAGCAACTACACACACCAGAGAGCACGCTGGTTCTCAAAGGAGAAGGTGGCCGTGGAAAGGGGAACCGGAGCTTTCGCCATCTGTCAACATTTCCGGGCTGTCTTGGTGGAAGTTACCCTCGGAGCGATAAAACCTCCTGAAACCCGTCGTCTTAACTCCCCATCGCTAATTAAACCTTCTGCACCCGTGCACTGCTTAGGTCCGCCCCCTACTCCAGCTCGGCTCGTCTGGATTCCAACCCCGGGCGTCTGACCTCCAGGACACCAAACACAAGCGCGCAGGCCTTTCGGGGCTGGCCAAGTTAGAGGGCGACTCGGCCTCTGCAGGAGCTGCCCCCTAAAAGGCAGGAATACGGTGGCGCAGATTCCCGGAGCAGCACAAGTACTTCGCTCAGGTTTCCGCGGGGTCCGGAGGCTCCGGCATTGAGCAGGGAAAGCGGTCCTGCCCACAGATGCCTCCACAACTCAAGTTTCCCGGGGCCCGGTGCAGCTCACCCCGCACGAAGACAGCGCTCTGCCAACTGCAAGCCGCTAGGCAAACAGGACGAAGATGAAGCTTTGGAAACCATACCTGAAAGAGGCGGGGGACGAGTAACTTGCTGACAATGGGCACCGGTCAATACCCGGGGCGGGGGAGACTAGGGGGAGCGGGCGCGCGGCAGCGGGAAGGACCGAGAGACGCTGCAGCCCCTCGCCCGGCGCCCGTGGCGCTCTGAGCGCCAGTTTCCGGGGTCGGGGTCCCAGGTAACCGGACGGCCCAGGCCAGGCGCGCCCCCAGACCCCTGTCCACCCGGGCACCGGGCCCCTTCCGCCGTCGCCCCCCCACGATCCCGCCCGCTGCGCCGCGTCCCGCTCGCGGGACTCCCGGGCCTCGCCCGAGCCTCTCTCGGCGGCCGCCCACCCGCCGCCTCCCCTGCGACCGCTCACCTCCGAGCGCCCGGCGTCCTCCTCTTCCTCGGTCGCGAAGCGTCTGGAGCCGACTCCCCGCACCGTCCCGCCTCCAGCCCTCGCGCCGCCCCGCCCCCTCGGAGCCGGAACCGCTCCCTCCAGGGCCCTTCTCCCCGCCTCCTCAGCTCTAGTGTGGCGTCACTTCCGCCAGCGCCGGCCGCGCGCAGCGAGTGTGGGTGTCGCGAACGCGGCGGGAGCGTCCCAGAACCGGGAGCGCGCCCCGCGGATGACAACAAATTCGTCGCGCGGCGGCTGTGGAGGAGTGCGCCTCAGTACCTGCCTCGGGCCCTGCCGCCTCCCGCCGTGTTTTCTTGCATCCTCATCCGGTGGCTGCGAGGATCCTCGCGGAGGCCCCGCACTCCCGCCCCGTGCCGGGTCCCCGCCAGGCCTAGCGCGAGCCGCGCGGCGCGGATGATGGGGTCGCCCTGAGGGACGCCCGGCGCCGAGCGGGCATGGAGGGGCTGTCCCGGGCTTAGGCCCCGCCGCGGACCCGGGACGCCGGCCGGGACCCGAGGCGCCGCGGCCGCGGCCTGGAGCGGAAGCCTGGTCCCTAGCGCCGGAGTCGCCGCCTGCAGCCCCCGCGGGCCGCGTTGTCAGCCCTCATCATGCCTTGGCCGTTTTCCGAGTCCATCAAGAAGAGGGCCTGTCGGTACCTCCTGCAGAGGTACCTGGGCCACTTCCTGCAGGAGAAGCTGAGCCTGGAGCAGCTCAGCCTGGACCTGTACCAGGGCACCGGGTCCCTCGCCCAAGTCCCCTTGGACAAATGGGTAAGAGCCGGCGGCGGCCAGCCGGGAGGGTCTCGCTCCCCTCCTTAGGGCGATTTGAGCGAGTGTCCCCCGAGCTTGTTGACGTTCAACCCCTCCCTGGGAATCGTTCGGATCCAAGTGTGGCGGGGCTCACAGAAACGTGTTCAAGTGTTTAGTCTGTTTCTAGCAAGTCTGCGTCCCCAAATCACGTGCGTCAGAAACTTAAGAGGTGATGGAGTCGACATTGAAGGAAGCAGCTGCGTTAGTGGTTTGGGGGCTTTGGGAAGCTGGCCTCGAGGGGTCCCTGGAAGGTGGTGACCAGGGCTGACCCTTGGGTAGCAGGGGTCGCGGGTTTCCGTGGCCAACAAATCCTATTTCGTGGGATGGCACTCTGGAAAGACTGAGGATGAGGAAGGCCTTTGGGGATGTCCGAATTCCTAGTTATTCCTTTATTTATTTGGGGTTGGCTGCTTGAACATCGCGGTCCCCCTACAGCGTCTCCCATCTGGAAGGAAGTTAGGCGAAGGCCTCCGACCGTCGGGCTTACCTGCGTTCGCCTGACGGTACGTTTACGGGGCCAGCCTGCGAGTGGTTGTGCGGCCCTAGTAGTGCTGGTTAGTTGTGCTGGTTAATTGGCTTCACGTGACAGATCGTAAAAGCAGCTGTTGCAAAAGCGCTGAGGCTGCAATTTTCAGACCTTTAAAAACCTGTTTGGTACCCGTCAGCCAGAGGCTGTGAGTTGACCCTGTGGGTCTTACAGGTGTCTTGCGCGTGTTGTTTAACTCGCCCCATACGGTTGTATATTTGTATATATTTGTATATTTGTATTAGTATATTCAGTGCGTAGCCCTTTCACTCAAACTGTATTCAGCCTTGAGTTGAGCAAGAATGGAGCCGCGTCTCTCCTTCCCCCAACGCTTTATTTGTTGGCTGGAGTTTGCGGCTGGCCCTTTGAATTGGTTGTGTCATTGTAGAGTTTCACTCTTCCAAAAGCATTCCTACACAGGTTACATTTAGGAAATTATAAACAAAGGTGACTTGCTGGTGATAGTTGAAAACAAAAGGATCTTCCCCTCCATTTAAGCTGTTTAAAAAGTTTAAATATTTTTTATGTTTTTTTTTAAAGATTTTAATGATTAGAGAGAGAGCAAGAACGCAGGAGCAGGGTGGAGAGGGAGAAGCAGGCTCCCTGCTCAGCAGGAAGCTGGATGTGGGGCTCAGTTCCTGGATCTTGAGATCATGACTTGAGCTGAAGGCAGATTCAGTATTTTTTACTTTTATATAAAAGTGTTTGTTAACAGAGTAATGCCTTTCTTAGCCTCAGAAACCCGAAAAACTCAAATTATGCTAACATCTTCTGACCCTTCGATGAATTTGTACTAATATGAATAAACATGTATTTTTTTTTCAGTAAGTAGATGAATTAATTAGGGAGACTACAGATGATAGTGGAAAGAGCACTGGTGTGCGTAGGCATAGTCCCAGGCCAGGCTCCAGCATGCTAGCCCAGGCTGCCGGTTGGCTTAGTGACAGTAGCTGTAGTAATTCACCGGAGTTTAATCAACATTAGGGGCGTACGCATTCCATGCCACACACTGTCAGGGTAGTATATTGCTGTAATTTGTAGCTGAAGATAGGGATTCTGATGGATGTTTTTATTTTTTTAATTTTTATTTATTTCTTCTAAAAGATTTTATTTATTTGACAAAGATCACAGGTAGGCAGAGGCGGGCAGAGAGAGAGGAAGGGAAGCTGAGCAGAGAGCCCAGCCTGGGGTTCCATCCCAGAATCCTGGGATCATGACCTGAGCCACCCAGGTGCCCCCTGATAGATATTTTTAAGTTCAGTGACCCATGAATCTACATACTTCTAGTATAGGTATGAATAAGCTATCTTAGAGGAGGATTAGACATTTACTGTCTTTGATGGGTTGAGTGACTTTAGGCATTATTTTTTAATGACTTGTCAAATTAACCCAATAAAGTGGGTATTATTTCTATTTTATTTATTTATTTATTTTTAAGATTTTATTTATTATTTGGCAGAGAGTGACACAGCGAGAGAGGGAACACAAGCAGGGAGAGTGGGAGAGGGGAAGCAGGCTTCCCTCCGAGGGGGCAGCCGAAGGCAGACGTTTAATGACTGAGTTATTTAGGCGCCCCTCTATTTTATTTTATTTTTTTTTAAAATATTTTATTTATTCATTTGAGAGTGAGCGAGAGAGCGAGCATGAAAGGGGAGAAGGTCAGAGGGAGAAGCAGACCTCCCCATGGAGCTGGGAACCTGATGTGGGACTTGATCCTGGAACTCCGGGATTATGACCTGAGCCGAAGGCAGTCACTTAACCAACCGAGCCACCCAGGCACCCTATTATTTCTATTTTAAAGTTGGAATTAAATGTGCCCAAAGTCAGACAACAAATGGTGCTGTGAGAATTCAAATCTGTCATTTTTAAGCCCCTTATTCTCTTTTTTAATTCTTTAAAGATTTTCTTTATTTATTTGACAGAGATCATAGTAGGCAGAGAGGCAGGCAGAGAGAGAGGGAAGCTGCCTGCTCGCTGAGCAGAGCCTAGTGCGGGGCTTGATCCCAGGACCCCGAGATCATGACCTGAGCTGAAGGTAGAGTCTTAACCCACTGAGCCACCCAGGGGCCCCAAGCCCCTTATTCTCTAATCACATGGCTTCAAGCTAGGGAATAGGTGGTTAATGTTTATTGAGCATCTGTTTATTTCAGGCACTGTGCCAGGCACTCTTACTTGTGTAGTTTTAATCTTCATGGGAAATCAGAGGTAGTGATATTTTGTTTTTTTTTGGTTCTATTTTGTTTTTTCATGTTTTGTTTCTCTTTGAGAGAGAGAGAGAGCACACACATTTGGGGGGGGCAGAGGGGGTTTGTGGTGAAGGTGGTGGGTGGGGGAGAGAGAGAGACAGAGAGAGGAATCTTAAGCAGAGCCCTACGTGGATTCCAACCTCTGTCTCAGGACTCTTTGAGATCATGACCCAAGCCCAGATCAAGAGTTGGATGCTTGGGCACCTGGGTGGCTCAGTGGGTTAAAGCCTCTGCCTTCGGCTCAGGTCATGATCCTAGGGTCCTGGGATCGAGCCTCATATCGGGCTCTCTGCTCAGTGGGGAGCCTGCTTCCTCCTCTCTCTCTGCCTGCCTCTCTGCCTACTTGTGATCTCTGTCTGTCAAATAAATAAATAAGATCTTTAAAAAAAGAAAAAAAAGAGTTGGATGCTTAACTAACTGAGCCACCCAGGGGCCCCAGGTGGTAATAATCAAATTTACAATTTGACTTCAGAATTGTTAACATAAATAGTTTATGGCTAGACTTAATCTGAGATTATGGTTTGTTCTTTTTCTTGAAGGCAAAGGATATGCCCAATTAAAATATCAAAGCATTCAGTAGACATTTGCTGTTGCTGATTTATGAATTCTAGTGTGCTGTGTATGAACTAGGATAAATTTTGATGCGACACTTAGCTATAACTCTTCAAAGTTCTTTTTTTTAATTTTAAAGATTTTATATTATTTGTCAGATTGACAGCGTGTGTGTGTGTATGAATTTGCACACACCGGAGAGCGGCAGGCAGAGGGAGAGGCAGGCTCCCTGCTGAGCAGGGAGCTAGTCACAGGACTCATCCCAGGACTCTGGGATTAGGACCTGAGCAGAATGCAGATGCTCTACTGACTGAGCTGCTAAGGTGTCCCAACTCTTCAAAGTTCTGATTCCAAATTCAGTTGCTTTTGACTCTTGATTTTAATGATTTTCATGAGTGAAACAAGATACCTGGCAAAGATTCATAGATCCAAATGGAAGAATCACATCATTGGCGACAGTCGTAATGTTTAGATTCTCAATCAGTTATGGACAGGATTGTGTTGAAATTGGTTGTGACGTTCCCTTCTTCCTTAGTCTTGATCAGTTTTTCTTGCCAATTAATCGCAAGTTGTTGCATTTTTTACATATAAAAAATTAACTTTAGGGGCGCCTGGGTGGCTCAGTGGATTAAGCCGCTGCCTTTGGCTCAGGTCATGATCTCAGGGTCCTGGGATCGAGCCCCGCATTGGGCTCTCTGCTCCGCAGGGAGCCTGCTTCCTCCTCTCTCTCTCTGCCTGCCTCTCTGCCTACTTGTGATCTCTCTCTCTGTCAAATAAATAAATAAAATCTTTAAAAAAAAATTAACTTTAGAACCTATTTAAAAAAATTCTTTAAGATTTTTTGATTCACTGGGATAATAATCTTTTTGTGTTTTCAAATCTTTTATAACCTATGTAGATGACTTTAAAAATAGACTATTTTTAATTGTTTTGGTAACAAAATCACGTATGAATGGAAACATTTCCAAATATAATTTTCCAGAATGTCTTCTCTGTAATACAGATATCCTTTGAAAATCACTTTTTCCTTTTTTTTTTTTAAGATTTTATTTATTTGACAGAGTGAGAGAACACAAGCAGGGGTGGGGGTTGGGGGGGGAGGAGAGGGGGAAGCTGGCTCCCTGCTGAGCAGCAGCCCAGTGCAGGGCTGGATCCCAGGACCCTGAGATCCTGACCTGAGCTGAAGACACACAGTTCAACCGACTGAGCCACCCTGGTGCTCCAGTTTTTTCATTTCTTTTCTTTAAAGATTTTATTTTTAAGTAATGTCTACACCCAACATGGGCCTCGAACTCACAATCCCAAGATCAAGAGTCTCATGCTCTACCAACCTAGCCAGCCAGGTGCCCTGAGAAGCAGTTATTTTCTCATTCATTATTAAAGGATACCTTGACTTTCTTTTGGGGGGTTGCAGAGGGTGAGGGAGAGAGACAGTCTCAAGCAGAGTCCATGCTGAGTGCAGAGCCCAACACAGGGCTCCGTCTTACCACTCTGAGATCATGACCTGAGCCGAAATCAAGAGTCAAGACACCTAACCAGCTGAGCCACCTAGGTGCCCCTAAAGTGATAACTTCACTTTGAAAAGATGGTCTGTTTTGTTTTTTTGGAATATATCCTGTTGGTAGCATACGCTATTAATAGCCATGGGTCATCACATAACAGTATATTTAGAATTCTTTGTAGAGAAGAAAACTGCTTATCATCTTTAAATTCAGCTCTTAAATATTTGGTCTTAAGAAAACCGGGAAATCAAAGTTTTTGTCACATTCTGTCTCTTTACAAAGATCCTACTGTTTTAAGATCTATTTTTATTTTTATTTTATTATTTTTTTTATTTTAAAGATTTTTAAAATTATTTGAGAGAGAGAAAGGTCACAAGTAAGGCAGAGAGGCAGGCAGAGAGAGAAAGGGGAAGCATGCTCCCTGGATGCGGGCCTGGATCCCAGGACCCCAAGGTCATGACCTGAGCTGAAGGCAGAGGCTTAACTCACTGAACCACCCAGGCACCCTTTATTTTATTATTTTTTTTAAAAATTTTTATTTATTTATTTGACAGAGAGACAGAGAGAGGGAGGGGGAGAGAGCAAGCACAAACAGGGGGAATGGCAGGCAGGGGAGAAGCAGGATTCCCCCTCCGCAAGAAGCCCGCTGTGGGGATCCCTGGACTCTGGGATCATGACCTGAGCCAGAGGCAGTGGCTTCAATGACTGAGCCACCCACGCCCCCCGATCTGTTTTTATTAATGTAGAATCTATGCGAAATAACTCTCAGTGTGCTGAAATGGAATATCCAGGTGAGGGCACCACTCTTAACATTTCCCCAGTATGGAACCTTCACCTTGTGCTAGTCTGATGAATGGTGTGAGTGAGAGTATCAGTGCCCATGTGTATGTTAAATATCGGCACAACTTTTAAATCTAAAAATGTGGAAGAGTTGAATGACTTCTCATATACTTTTAAGTCCTCTGTTATGCTCTCTGGGATACATATAACGCACTTTGGAGATCATTACCTTGGAAGGACTTAAGGTGGGAGGAGGAATAGAGGCAGAGTGTTTGAAAGTATTCTACAACTGTACTGGGTTCATACGTTCACAAATTGTTTTCCCAGGGAAGTGGCTGCAAATTTAAAATATTGAAAGAAGGAAATTCTTTAAGACTTTGACTTTATTCTTGTTTTTTTAACTGAAGTTTCTTCATCAGTTGGTTCATTTACATTTATTGGGTTCTTAGCATGTGTCACTGTGAGGGGCTGGGAGATATAGAAGTGGATAAAGACCCTTTCTTCACAGAAGTTCAGTATGTCCAGGAAGATAGACATTAAGACATTAATTTCAACTTAATAATCTCTCTGTTGCTTTCCTGCTTATACTGGTATATGTAATAAAATTATCTTTAGTTCATTACTAGTTCTATGCCAAATGGTGTAGTAGATCAGTGTTAACTTCTCTTTTTCTATCTATGTGCATGAAACTCATTGATAACTGAAAGCAAAATGGCCTTCAGCATAAGAAAAAGTCTAATCTGTGATAGACACTTGCCAAGCACTTCAGGTAACTTAGGTTAAGAATTAATCACAAGGATAAACTGCTCTGGGCTAATGAGGAAAATGTTGCCTGAGTAGGTAACAGGGAATCCATTTGGCCAAGTAAGCTGAGAATTTTCGTCCTACTCTCCTGTGGTAGACCTTGTAATTTCACAGAATGGGTGAATTTCCAAGTACTTCATGATAGTGAATATAGGGGATTTTTCCCAGTGCATTTAAGACTGTATGTAAGTATGACCTATTTAAACATCTTCTGTTTAGAGATGGTATTTTGTACCTTCGTGGCACAGTGTAAATTCTTGAACTGTTGACTCTTTTCAGAACTATTTTCATAACATTACCAAATTATGTCTTTTAATACTATTCAATGCTGTAAAAAAACCTTTCTGAACTGTTACAGGTTTAAGGTAGCCACAAAATTGAAACAAATGAAAACGTGTTTATTGGGAAGAGAATTCTGTCAAATTCAGTTTCCTAGATAGTTGTCTAATGACAGATCCCCGTGTTACAGAGGCTGTCATTGCCTATATATATACACATATATGTGTGTGTGTGTGTGTGTGTGTGTATACATATATATAGTTTAAAACACTTTAGTATATTTTAAATTATTTGCTTTTATTATATAATTAACATGCTCATTGCAAAAAATTCAAATGGTAAAGAAAGATGAAGAGTGTGTGTGTGCGCACGGAATGTATTGAGTATGAAGTAATAGCCCTTAATCTCATCTCTCCCAGAGATAACAATACTGTATGAAAACTTGAGACTTTTTTTTCTTTAAGATTTTATTTATTTGAGAGAGAGAGTGAGCACCAGCCAGGAGAGAGGCAGAGGGAGTGAAACAGGGTCTCTGCTGAACAAGGGAGCCCAATGTGGGGCTGGATCCCAGGACCTTGAGATCATTCCCTGAGCTGAAGGCAGACACTTAACCAACTGAGCCACCCAGGTGCCCCCTCAAGTTTAAGACTTTTAATTAAGGAAATAATTAACCTGTGAGATAAGCCAGTCTGAACTTTTTTATATGATGGGCCTTTTTTTTTTTTTTTTAAAGAGTCAGGTATTCTAAAGTTTTCATTTAAAATTGATATGAAAATAAGAAAACCATGAATAGAGGGATGAATCTTGAGTGAACATAGCTTACTGCACTGGTTTAATTGGTTTAAGAGGAAATATTAGATATGGAGAAGGTTGTGTTTGTCCTTCCTTCCTGTCCCTGTGGGAGTGGGGAGCAAGTGGGAGAGGAGAGGAGGAGATTGAGATTGGGAGGAGAATAAGTTTCAGCATTGATTGATTGATCTTTTTTTTTTTTTTTAAGGGGACTTTGGAACATCCAGACAGAGAATCTCAGGAGGCAGTGAGAGCTGTATGTGTAACCTTAAAAATAAAACTGCCAGTTGCTTTACCAGCAAAAATTGGTTTATTTGGGAATAGTAGAGCACTGCAATCTGGGACAGCTAAGCTACAGCAAAACCATGTCAAGTCTGGAGAACAAAGAAGTAAGCTCTTGTACCAGAGGAAAGGGAGAAGTTGGAAGAGCTGTTAGAAACAGAAAGTCCATTGGAGTACCATTGGGGTAAACGGGGAGTTCGAAGGAGAATGGCTCTTCACTGGCCCAACTGAGACTGTCTCTCCCCAGCTGGGCTGTTGTGGGCAGCGAGGGAAGGAGGAAGCTTTTCGACCTCCTGCTGGGGTAGGGCGGACTTGCAGGTCAGACCACCAGTGGTAGAGCGTGAGTGCTTTCCCTTCTGGTCTCCTGTCTCCATTTTACTTTAGTTTTCAGGATTAATTTTTTTATTAGAGTATGTGTGCAAGCACCGGGGGAGGGGCAGAGGGAGGTGGAAAACCCGACTCCCACGCAGACTCCCTGCTGAGGGTGGAGCCTGATCTCCTAAGCCACGAGATCAACCTGAGCCGAAATCAAGAGTCAGATGCTCAATCACCTGAGCCACCCAGGTGCCCCGTCTTCCATTTTAGATGCCATTTCCATTTATTAATTGTCACAACATGTATAGCTTTGGCGTTCAGGGAGAGCGGGCGGTAAGATTTGGAAGTTACCGAAGTGCGAGTGGTGACTGAAACACGGAGCCGCGTGGGTAGCATGTAGATAAGCAGAGCAAAAAGGCTGAGCCGCGGCTGAGGGGAGGCCGGCATCGGAGTGCTGAAGGGTCGGAAGAAGAGTGAGAGGGTGTAGACTGTGACAGACGCCCGCGGAAGTTAGGGTTTCAGCAGCCCCAGGAATTAGAGATGAGAATTCAAGGAAGGTGAGGACTGAGCGTTGTTTGTTGCTTTTGACCGCTCTTTTTGGCAGTTAAAAGCAATGTCATAAGAGCTGTAGGTTAGAAGGCAGGTAGTAGTTGGTGGTTCCCCTAGATTGTTGCCTTGGCTACGAGAGAAATGAGGTTGATCACTAGAGGGGACATAGAGTCAAGGTGGGGGATTTTAGTGTGTTTTTGAACATAATAGCGTCTGTTTATTAAGCACCTTCTGTCTCTGTACCGTAATGGGTGCTCTTACACATGTTTTCTTGCTCTGCGTTGCATGCTACTATTTCCATTTTACCATGAGATTAAGTAACGTACTCAGGCTTCATATTAGCAGTGCGGCAGGATTTCAGACCTAGGTCTTTCTGACTTCTGTATTCTTTTTGTACATCACACTGGCTCAAAAGAGTCAAGAAGTGAGCTTCTAAGTTTGCTAACGTGCAGACTTCTGGTCCCTTCCCTGCAGATTCTTGTTTGAGAGACAAGAATCTACTTTTTTTTTTTTAATTTAAAGATTTTATTTATTTATTTGACAGACAGAGATCACAAGTAGGCAGAGGCAGGCAGAGAGAGAGACAGAGAGAGAGGAGGAAGCAGGCTCCCTGCTGAGCAGAGAGCCCTATGTTGGGGCTCGATCCCAGGACCCTGGGATCATGACCTTAGCTGAAGGCAGAGGCTTTAACCCACTGAGCCACTGAGGCACCCCAAGAATCTACTTTTGTAGGAAGCCTCCTAGGACAGTCTGATGTGTATTGTCCTTGACTGTTTTTAAAAAACACAAGTTTTTTTAAAACACACAAGTGTGTGTTTTAAAAAACACAAGTGCAAAGGAATTGGGATTTTTCTGTCTTAGAAAACTTGTTCTATAAGCCAGCTCCCAAGCCCATGTACTGCGATTCTGAGACTTAATGGTGTTTGCGCATCATTTTGATGAGCTCTTGCACGATTTTCCAATGTGAAAATTTATTACAGTTTTGTTTTTGCAGTGATTAATTGAACAGCTTTTGAAAGTTATTCTTCTGATCTCATTTGCCTTATCTGTAAAACAGGCACAAAAATAGGAAAATGCATACTTCAGAGAGCTATTATGATGATTCAGTGCAGTAACATAGATAAAATAGTGTAGTGTGGTGTCCTGTATGTAACAAATACTAATCAAATGTTAGTTTAGGTCAGGTCTTTCTAATTTTTTAAAAAAGATTTTATTTATTTATTTGACAGAGAGAGAACAAGTAGGCAGAGAGGCAGGCAGAGAGAGAGAGGGAAGTGGGCTCCCCGCTGAGCAGAGAGCCCGATGTGGGGCTCGATCCCAGGACCCTGGGATCACGACCTGAGCCGAAGGCAGAGGCTGTAACCCACTGAGCCACCCAGGCAACCCAGGTTTTTCTAATTTTTATGCTCTATTTTATCTCTTTGAATCCTGATGCCTTGGTTTAAACTAATAAGGGTGTAGTTTCCTAGTTAGTTTTATGGTACATACTAAAGAGAAATGTAATTTAATGTTTTTCTTTCTGCATACTGTCAAATATACCTTGAATTCCTCATCATTGAGGAATTCATCATTGCTCTGTGTAGGTTTTGCGCAACATAAAGAACAAGAGTCAACATTATAAAGTGTATACTCAGTATCAGGAACTATGTTAATAGCTTTACGCATTATTATCCCATTTATGTTCACCATAACCCTGTGAAATAGTTTCTGTCCTATTTTATGGATGAGTAAATTGAGACCTAAGAATTTGTCCAAGGCCTTCCAGCTAGTAAAGTGACTGAGCTAGGACCTCAATACATGTTCTTTTAAAGGAGTGTTCTTTAAACATGTCTGCCCAGTTTTCTCTTAAAATTTTTGAAAAAGTATTGCATTCCTCGTGCATTTTCAAATTGACTTAAAAAATTTTCATAATACATTTTGTTAAAAAACAAAATTCACCCAAGAGCACTTGAAAATCTAATTGGCTGAGTCACACAGTATCCCACCTAGCAGGTAGAGGGGAATTCCAACGTGGTGCAAAAGGGAAGGTTTTTACTGGAAGGAGGGAGGGTGGGGCAAGAAGCTACTAGCCAAAGAAAAGATTGTTTCTGAAAAAGATTGTTTCTGGAAAGGACTTCTTTCCTTAGGGGGAGGAGCAGGGAGTTTTAGGTGGATTACCTCATCTTCCTTTGGGGTGGAGAGCCCAGGAGACAGATTACCTCATTGGTTGCCAACAAGAAAATCCAGATTGATGGGCTTAAAATTTCATTCCTGGAGAGGTTAAAACTGCAGTTAAGTCAATTTGCTGTCCTGGGGGGCAAGTGACTCCAGCTTGGGCTTTAGTTCTCTTTTTAACATTTTAAATAGTTGTAGAGAATAGTTTTTATTGTGTTGTAAATATTGATGTAAAAAATACATATTTTCACCCAGTAGGATCTGAATACCCACCATTATACATTCACAAATGCTTGAACAAGCTCTTCATTAATAGTTGGAAATTTAATTTAATTTTCCCATTGAACTCCTATGTCCATCTTGCTTTGCAAAATTTGATCTTCTATATTTTATGCTCAAGTCTTTTATTGGTCATGCTGTGATTTCTCTACAATAAAAATGTAACTAAATTGAAATTGATCATATTTAAAAATTTACTGTTAACTGTCCAGCTTTCTTTTGCATTAAATATTTTTTTCTAATTCATTTTAAAATTTAATTCTTGTTTTAATTCCTTTAATGATTTCCTCACTTGATGTTTTTTGAGTTTTTTTAGTCGTTTCCTTTGTTCCTCTAAGGGCTTCCCATATTGATCTTAACAGTAGTTCCTTCAGGTAATCATTAGGCTTTTTAAGCATTAACATTTTTCCCTCTGGAACTGTGATTATTATAAGTACAGATTATGATTATAAGTACAGTTGATCAAAACAATAATAACTAAATGTAATAACTAATAGCTAAATAATAACTAAATGTAAAAACTTCTATTGGAAATACTTTTTTTCTTTAGATTTTATTCTCTTAGAGCACAAGCAGGGGTTGGAAGTAAGGGGCAGAGGGAGGAGGAGAAGCAGTCTCCCCACTGAGCAGGGAACCCACTGCAGGATTCAGTCCCAGGACTCCAGGATCATGACGTGAGCCAAAGGGAGATACTTAACCGAATGAGCCACCCAGGTGCCCTGGAAATACATTTCTTAATGATGTGGGTAGGTGGTTTCCCCCATTTTCCCTGATTAGTTCATGTGCCCATAAATGAATATACTTAAAACTAGAATTTGATAGGGCTCATCATAAATTTCAATTTAAATTTTTAAAATAGTTACAGCCCTGAGTCATCAATAAGTAGATGAGGATTGAAGGGATTTTGTAATAGCAACATCACTTAGTTCTTTGACTTTGAGTGTCCTGCCAAAGATATGTATAAGATAGGGAAAGACTAGCAAACTTACTGTTGGTGCTTCCTGAAGATTTTTATACCCTGGGCAGTGTGCAAAGGAGGATTCGGGAAGGGAAAAGATAAGCCTTTTTGGCAAACTGGGAGAAGGGAGATTGTACAAGGGAATATGGGAGAGGAGATCCAGCATGGTGCCACGGTTAAGGACTCTTCTCAGGAAGGTCCGTTTTAGAACAGAGTGTATTTGTGGAATTGAGGATATGAATGTGTTTACCTTAAAACCACCCATGCCCTTGTACCCTTCAGAAGTCTGTAGGGTTACACAGACATCAGCATGAAGAAGGCCTTTTAAAGTAGTGACGTGCAGTGATAAAATGTGAGCCAGTCTAAATCTCAATGTTCAGCATTAGGTAGACAAAGAATTATGACACTGCTCTTCACCATAGCGTGCAGAAGTAGCTTACATACGCTTACATACACACTGGCCTTTAATAAGCATTTGCTATTTTAATTGTTTTAAGAGTTTATTTATTTATGTGACAGAGATCACAAGCAGGCAGAGAGGCAGGCCGAGAGAGAGAGGAGGAAGAAGTCTCCCTGTGGAGCAGAGAGCCCGATGCAGGGCTCGATCCCAGGACTCTAGGATCATGACCAGAGTGGAAGGCAGAGGCTTTAACCCACTGAGCCACCCAGGCGCCCTGTTATTTTAATTTATAAAGTACATTGTCAAGAAATACACTTAATTATTCTATTAAGTATATTTACATCCATTCTGTCTTCCTTGTGTTGTAGTCTGGTTTTCCCTCATTGAAATTGTTCTCAGTTGGATCACCAGTACCCTAAATATCAAGAAAATCCAGTGGACACTTAAAAATCTTTGACCTCTTTTTGCCTTTTGTTGCACAGCACCACTTTTTAGTACTTGTCTTTCCATGATTTGGGGGGATGTAAGGCTTTCTTGATTTTCCTTCTACCTCTCTGCTTTTTTTCTAATTTACTTTGCAGGTTCCTCAGGTGGGCATGGTGCCTGTGTGTGGAGCAGGCAGTGTGGAGCCTGATGTAAGGCTGGATCTCACGACCCTGAGGTCGTGACCTGAGTTGAAATCAAGTTTGAAGCCCAACTGACTGAGCCATCGAGGCACCCCAGATTCTTAATTCTTAAATGTTGGTGTTTATCTGGACTTAGCCCTAGTAGGCCTCTTGTCATTTAACCCTATACAAGTTCCCAAAGGCTGTCTCTCCTCACCCTAGGGCTTCATTGGCCCTCAGGATTCATAATGCCCTTCTGTGTCTTCAGCCCAGATGGCTGTCCTGATATCTAGACCAGGATATCCAGCTGCCTCCTGGATATCTCCGCCTAGATGTCTGCTCACATGTACTCTTTGGAACTCCGCTACCGAGCTTCCCCTAACCTGCTTCTCCAGGTTTGTTCTCAGTAAATGGCACCGCTAGCTGACCAGCTGCCCAGGTCCCCAACCTGGCAGTCATTCTTCATTCTTTCTTTTCATTATTTCTCATGATGCCAGTTAATTCTACTTCCTAATATTGTACAAAAAATCTGTCCACTTCATACTGTCCTCAGTGTCGTTGTCCTCACCAAACCAGTTTCCCTAGCTTTTCTTACTCAGAACCTTTCTGCCTGAGTTTTGCTTTCCTCCATACATGCTTGTCTTGGTAGCAGAACTGAACAAAGTTCTAATCTCATCGTGATTTCCTGCTTAAAACCTTGCAGTGGCTTCACTTTGCTCTTAGATAAATGTTAGACTCTTTAACATGAATTACAAGGCTGTTTGGATTTCACTCTCCCTTCTCCGTGGAGTTTTATCTCTGGCTTATTACCCTAGCACACTACACTAGAGCCTAAAGTAGCTTTTCCTTCTCAAAAAGTTCTGTGTCTCAGGTCCTTGGGCTCGTGCTCTCTGACCTCTGCTTTCTTTGATTATTCCACACACTGCTGTCTCTGTCTGGACCACTTAGTTTGGTTAACTCCTCAGCCTTCTCTGGTCTCACTTTTCAATGGCATTTCCTCAGGTGGCCTGCCTTGGGTCTCCGGGTTAGGTTCTGTTACATGTCCCAAAAGAGTACAGTGTATTTTCTCTGTCATGTAGCTCATAACACCTTATTTATGTGTGTCTTTCATGGTAAGCTGTCTTGTAAACTTCTGAGGATGGAGAGTCTTTATCTTGGACCCTGGTTTCCTTATCCGTAGTGTCTGACCCACATATATGAGCATATTCAGCGTCTTAGAATAAGTTAACAGTTTTGAGTTCTTGTTCCTGTGATTTCAAAATGTGCTTGGTTTTTCTCTTTAGTGTCTCAATGAGATCCTGGAGTCAGCAGATGCGCCTTTGGAAGTCACTGAAGGATTTATACAGTCAATTTCTCTATCAGTTCCATGGGGCTCCTTGCTGCAGGAGAATTGTGCACTGGAAGTGAAAGGGCTAGAAATGGTCTTCCGGCCTAGACCCCGTCTAGGTAGGTGTGTTACGTGTTTCTGTTTTGTTTGTTTTTATTGTATTCTTCACAGATTGGGGAAGTAACCTAATTGTATTAAATTCAGTATTTAATTTGTTACTTAGCATTTATTTGTGAGATTATCAGTAGATAATATATTAGGACTTGGGGGGTGTGTGATTTTTACCTTTTGTGTTACTTCTTGCCCTATTTACCCACAGTAACTTTAGTATACTGATGATTTGGTTAATTATTTGTTACGAATTATATAAAGTGACATGTGTTTTAAGGTTTCAAAGTATTGTGCCAGAAACCAAGGAAGTGCTCAAAGATTGATGGAGAAATGTTAAAGGGACAGAGGACTGGACTTGTAGGTGCTCTCTTTGGCCGAATCTGGGACTAATGACAATAAATGGATTATAATACTGTTACAATAAGTGGTCTGTATGTAAGGGAGGCAGGAAGAAGGGAAAGCTCTTTATTGCAGTAGAATGTCAACTTACTAGAGTAGAAAAAAATGATAGGCCGTCACTGTGGTTTTGACCACCATGGTAAAAATTGATCGAGGTGGTAATAATCAGTGAATCCTAACCCCGCCTGGTGACAGGTTGTTGAGGAGCTTGATATGGATATGTACCAACATACCTCCTCTTGATGACACACTGTTAACAGAGAGAAAAATGTTTCTTTCTCAGTGGAGGAAATTGAGAGTTGCCACAGCAACCCTAATGGTCAATCTTAGTCCCATCAGTAGTGGGTCAGAGGACCATGATGCGGGTCCTGATGTGACGGCTGACAACGACACGTCATGTATATACTGTTGCTGTTACAAGTGCGTAGTCTGAATCGCATGGTAAGGATATGAAGGCTGACAAATCCAAAATAAAGGGACATTCTGTGGGCTAGCTGGTACTCTTCAGACGTATCAGTATCAGGAAAGACAAGAAAGGTAGAGGAATTGTTCCAGATTAAAGAAGAGTAAGTCATAAATAACTGCAGTAGATAATCCTGTGTTTTTTGTTAGGAAGGATATTACTGGGACAGCTGGGAAATTTGGGTGTGGAATGTATAGAAGATAGCATTTTGTCAGTGTTATGTTTCTTGGGTGTGTTCATGTCACTGAGCTTTCACCTGGGAATATTTGTATTCTTAGGAGTTATCTGCTCAAGTGTTTGGGAGTGTTATGGTGCCTGCAGTTTCCCTTCAGATAGTTCAGCAAAAGGATGGGGTGTGTGTGTGTGTGTGTGTGTGTGTGTAGCTGTGATGAGTCTAAATGAAGGCTGTGCAGGTGTTCATTGCACCATGTTTTCACCTCTTCCTTAGGATTGAAATTTTTCAAGGAAAAGTTTGGGAGGGAAAAGCTTGAAAGCAATAAGTTATTATATAAGTATATCTGGGTGGTAACTTTAGTTATATATATATGCCATTTTCTGACTTAAACATGTGTATAGTGCTTCTTGCTTGCCAGATGCTGTTGTGAGTGCTTTACCAATAGTATTTTATCATAGCTATTTGAAATAGAAATGGTTGTTATCTCCATTTTTATGGAGCAGGACATTGAAGCGCAGGTGAATTCAGTAACTTGTCCAAGGTCATAGCTAGTTCAGTGGAAATTTGGGATCTCAACCCAGGCAGTCTAGTTCTGGAGTCCATATTCTTAACCACTGTGCTCTATTACAGCTCAGATTTTCTACTTTGTGTGTGTGTGTGTCTATGTCCATATTCTTAACCACTGTGCTCTGTTACAGCTCAGATTTTCTACTTTGTGTGTATGTGTGTCTATGTGTATGTATTTTATAAGCCAGTAGAGTCACCATTTAAATCATGTTAAATTCTGAATTTAAATTCTTTGAGTGGCAAGTGATGTTACTCAAGAAATACTTGAAGAATTATAATCCTAATTGCTTTCTGGAATACCAGAGTTTAAATTATGCTTCTTAGAATTAGTAGCACCTGTTGAAAATGGTAGTCTGTGCATGGAAATCCTCCTTGATCATGGCATTTAATTAACAAGAATATTTTATTTTTTTAACCATGATGAGTAGATAGAATAATATTTTCCTATGGAAAGTCAAATATTCTCCCTTTAAAAATACTCCATGAGAAGGGTTTTTAAATTCCATTTTGGAAGGCAGTAATTGTAGTAATCTGCCAGTTTGTTTTGAATAATGTAAGGAAATGTAATGCCATTCTTTGAGGGATGATCTGGGAAGGATTTTTCCCAGTTCATGGATTCTTCGAAGGATGTTCTTCTATTTTATCTACATTTATACTGACCTTCTAAAGCCTAGGTCAGATGCCACCTCTACCAGATTTCCTGTTAAATTCTGTCCATGGGATGAGTTAACCTCTTGGTTTAGCCATCAGTGTTTTCTGTTGACATTGCATAGTTGCTTACTAATTCTTCTTAACCACATCTCATTTCTTCCACTATATTGTAGGCTCTCAGTGGGGAGAATTAATCATTGTTTTTCTGTCCCCTACAGCAGGGTCATCTAACTATTGCCTGCAGGCCAATTTTGATCTGTCATATTTTTGTAAATAAATTTGTATTGGAACACTGCCATACTCGTTCATTTCCTTATTCTCTCAGCCTGCTTTTGCACTAGAGTGAGAGTGTTGAGTAGTCAGGGTAGAGGCCCTGTAAGGCCCACAAGGCCTGAATTATTTACCATCTGACCCTTGCCAAAAGAAATTTGTTGACCCCTGTTCTACAGTATTTTAGTATATGTGCTGCCGAAGCGAGCACTGTTCTACAGTATTTTGAACCATACCATGCATGCGTTAAATACTTGTTGAATGAATTCATAAGTTAATATTCAACAGATACATATCATTTAATGAGAATACATGTCTCTGGACTTCTTTCTGTGATTTTTTTTTCTCTTCTCAGTTAATATAAGGTGATGTTTAAATCTCAAGAGTAATTTCTATAATATCATATGCCTAAGTAATACCGTTATGTTAAATATCTCTTGGAGGGTTAAGAATTTATTTCAAATGTGGCATTTTAAGAAATGGCCTTGTTGAAACTATGAGACGTTATTTAGGATTAATCTATATTTCCTGCAGCAACTGGTTCTGAGCCTATGTATTGGTCAAGTTTCATGACCAGCAGTATGCAACTGGCAAAAGAATGTCTTAGCCAGAAATTAACAGATGAACAAGGAGAAGCATCACAGCCTTTTGAAGGACTTGAGAAGTTTGCTGAAACCATTGAAACAGGTTTGGCATTGAGCATCCCCCCCCCCCCCCCCCCCCCCGTAATTTAGTACTTTTCTTTAGTAAGCCTTGTATAAGGAAAATCCATTGGAGTGATTTTTCCTTTTTTTTTTGAAGGGGTTTCTCTTCTCACTTCAGAACTTTAGAATTGAGGTTATTTAAAATTCAATTTAATTTCATGTCCTTTTGTACCCTAGTTTCTCCTCTGTCTTTTATTATGCTTGTGTGATGAAGGGTTTTGAGTTCTCAGAGTATTAGGCATTGTACATGTATCTGTTGGGATGTGTTGGGGTAGGTGCTCAGTAGGGCAAAATGTCTATTTCCAAACTCAAGATTTGGGGATTTTACTTTGTTTTGTAAGTTCTTATTAAACTAGTAATTATTCTTTTCATTAGAAATTTTTATTTCGTATACATGTGGTCTCATGTTGACAGTTACCTGTTTGCTCTAGTACTAAGAAGAGTGAAAGTCACGTTTATAGACACTGTCTTGAGAATTGAACACGTGCCAGAAAATTCCAAAACTGGAACTGCACTTGAAATTCGAATAGAAAGGTAAGACTTATATCTGAGAATAAACAGCCTTATTCTTTTCTTGTATAAATAGTAAGATCTGATTTTTATTAGATTTCATGATGCTTTTAGAGATTAGAAGTGATGCTTTTGAGTTACTAAACTGGTTTCCAGGTAAAGCGTTGCTCTTCAAAATCCATTCTAATCCCATTACTGACAGCTTAAAGTATCAGTTGAGGTATAATTGTATATAGTACTGTGTGGGATTCAGAGTGAATGATTCTCTTTAGTTAATGTCAAATGAAAATCGTGAGTATGTGAGTGCTGCTAAGTTGAAGGCACCCCTGAGTTTTTTCTTAGGAGTGATACCCTGTTTTGGCGCTTTTTGGCTCGTCTCATTAACATGAAGGTCTTCTTTGCTTTCCTGTACTTGATCTGAGTGCTGCTTTCTTTTTTTTTTTTTTTTTTAAAGATTTTATTTATTTATGTGACAGAGAGAGATCACAAGTAGGTAGAGAGGCAGGCAGAGAGAGTTGAGAGGGAAGCAGGCTCCCTGCCGAGCAGAGAGCCCGATGCGGGACTTGATCCCAGGACCCTGAGATCATGACCCGAGCCGAAGGCAGCGGCTCAAACCACTGAGCCACCCAGGCGTCCCTAAGTGCTGCTTTCATGAGAAAGGCTAAGTCTGTGGTTTTCTTTGAGAGGATTCTGTGAGAGTATCTGTGCGATAGTGATTTACTTAAAAAGATGGAAACCAGGACTGAGTTTTCTGTGTATGCCCACTTGGAGCCTTATAAATAGCTGAGTGTCGATTTGAGGTCGTCACTGTTTGTGTTTTGTTTTGTTTGATGGGGAGCAAAGCCAAGTTTATTGAGTGTACAGTAACACACAGACCGTACAAAGCACCCAAAGAAGGAGGAAACCCGAGAGGGTTGCCCTTGAGGTAGTCACTGTTCACCTGTGTCTTAATGTGACCGAAATTTGTGGAATGAAGTGCGTGCACTGAGCACACAGGGATCTGTTGGGAGCTTTTTTTTTTTTTTTTTTTTTTTTAAAGATTTATTTATTTGACAGATAGAGATTACAAGTAGGCAGAGAGGCAGGCAGAGAGAGAGAGAGGAGGAAGCAGGCTCCCAGCCAAGCAGAGAGCCCGATGCGGGGCTCGATCCCAGGATCCTGGGATCATGACCTGAGCTGAAGGCAGAGGCTTTAACCCGCTGAGCCACCCAGGCGCCCCCTGTTGGGAGCTTTTACCAAGTTTTAAGCCGATATGTTATGGTTTCTATCTTTCTATCATCATTAAATTACCTATTAGTCAAACAGTTATTGTTAACAGATTGTTGAAATTAGGTTGGATTACCTGAAATGGTATGTTAAAAAATATCTAAAATCTCATGGGTGTAGAACTACCTTCTGTATTTCGTTGAAAATGAAATGGTGAGTCCTAAGAACTCGTAGAATAGTCATCAGAATTCAAGAAATGTCATTCATTTTGGGCTTGTGACTTGGAGCCAAATGCTGTCTGTTACCAAGAGACATTTGTGAGGAAGCACAGGAATTGTTTTCCTTGAGGTGAACTTTAGGAAGCTATGAATCTCTCCCCCCCAGGTTAGGAGCCCCATAAAATTATCCTTCTTGAGGTTGAGGTCTCTTGGTGAAAACATTTCCTATAGTAAAGCTCTGACGCTGACCACATTAGGCATTTTCTGAGGAGTGGTAACACTAGAAACCCTTCACCTTAAAAAGCTATGTGTGTTTCTTAGACTAGCAAGTAGGTTTTCTTACGCCACCGTTTTCTGTTTTGAACATGGAGAACTGTCTACTGTGATGAAGCTGCTGATGAGACCTCAGGAATTAATGTGCATCAGCCCACAGCCTTTGCTCACAAGTTACTCCAGCTCTCCGGAGTGTCTCTCTTCTGGGAGGAGTTTTCTGCGTCAGCAAAATCTTCCCCAGTGTGTTCAACTGCACCAGCGGTAAGACAAACAAACCAAGAAAACAAACACTAAATCATAGATTTTTAAAAAGTTTAAATTACGGGCACCTGGGTAGCTCAGTCAGTTGAGCATCTGACTCTTGATTTCGGCTTAGGTCATGATCTCAGGGTCGTGAGATCCAGCCCCGCATCGGGCTCTGCACTGGGCATGAAACCTGCTTAAAAGTCTCTCTCTCCCTCTCCAAAAATAAATTTATAAATAAATAAATAGTTTAAAGGAGGGCTATTAAATTGTGCTAGGATATAGAATATGTGTTAGTGAGTTTCCATCTGATCTGGAAGTTAACACACATACTCAGTAATGGAGACCTGCATTTCAAAGTTTTAAAAATACTCCTATTTATGATTGATGCCTTTCCTACCAGTGCTGGGTATAACAGTGGATACTGTACCGTGTGGGGAAAATGGCATGTTAACAGCTAATACACTTTTACAGTAAAAACAAAAGTGCATTTGTTCACATTTACCTTAAATAATGAATGGATAGCTGAAAACTTATAAATCATACCTTAAAAAAGTTTTATAGTTAAGGAACTTTGTATTAATCCTTTGTAAGAGTAGAGAGTCCTTTTATAAATCAGTCTTTCCATAATTTATCTTTTACATTATTCAAATTTTTATGATTATAGAATGTCTATTAAGTTTTCTTATTGCTGTAATTTGAATAGATGTACTTTTTTTCATAAAGTCCTTTTCCATGATTTGCTTTTATTACTTAGCTATAAGACACTGGTTTATTCATTGTCACATAATAAAGTATTTGACATGAAAAACTGTAAGTTGACATTTGCATTTTGCATTTCGGGTTATTTACACTAAAGTGTTTTAAAGAATTACTTTATTCTTATTGCCTCATTGTAGGAAACTGAGCCAAAGCTGTCACCTAGCTGGAATCCCAAAATTGTATATGAGCCGCACCCACAACTAACCAGAAGTTTACCAGAGGTAGCGCCCTCTGACCCAGTGCAGATTGGAGGGCTGATTGGTAGGCTGGAGTTGCGTCTCACGCTGAAACAGAATGAAGTGCTTCCTGGAGCTAAGGTCGGTGTCTGTTGCATTTTCTGTAGTTGAAACAGAAGTGCAGGTGTTCTTGAATGTGTGCAGTGACCCACTGATTAGCTGATCTGGGTTGTTCTCTATCTAGGCTGCCCTCTGTCCTGGAGTCTGCGTTCTTACTCTCAGCTTGTGCCTCTGTCCTGAGGTCTCAGGGCCTCAAGTGAGGACTGTCTTCAGCCCCTGCTCATGCTCAGGTGTTAGCACTGTCTCCTGTGCTCACGTCCCCCATTCTAGCAGTTCAGAAACATTCACGAGTTAATAAATTAGGAATTTGTTAAAGACTTTTATCATACCATTCAGTTTAAAGGGGAAGAGATTTGGAAGTAAGAAATTGACTGTAGAAGGTGTTTAATTCTATGCATGTAAAAATGCCCACCTAGGTGTGTTCTGAACAGAATGACCATTTTTATAGTTGTTATAATATTTATGAAAAGAAATTGATTTTTTTTTTCATGGTGTCTCATGTCTTTTTGAAGACCCTGTAAAGACAACTGCACTTGTTTCTTAGGGAATAGTGTTGAACAGTCTGCTGGAGAATCAGGAAGCCTATATTTAGTCTGTTGAAGATGTATTTGTGAAGTGTTATTTTCGAACTTTGAAAACAATTTTCCGTATAATCTCTGTAAAATGTAGTTTAAGAAAATATCGGGATTTGTTCATTTGTTTACTCACTGGCCTAACTAGCTAATGTTTGAATGACTACTGGATGCCAGGCCCTGTGCAGTTTTTTGGGGGAGATGCAGAGAAGAGGGAAATACTGTCTTTGCTTTAATGCAGCATGTGATAAAGGGTATAGACATGGCTGTGGGGACACTGAAGAAGAGGGAGCAACTGAGTACTCGTGCACGCACAGGAGATTTTCAGAGGATTGAGGATCTCAGGCCTTCCGTCCTTGGGTCGGCCCGCCTAGCTACAGTTAGAGGCAGAGGAAGGTGATGATCCGAATGCCAGCCTTCCTGTTGCTGATGACTTCCTCTCCTTTGTCTACTGCTCTGTCCTACCTCAGGTGGTGTGAATTCCTTTCACCAGGTCTTAAGCCTGTTCATAAAATAACCTGAAAGCTGTAGGTATGTTTCAACACTACAGGGAATCCCGAGGTGCTAATATCCTTGGGAAATGAACACATCCACGCCTCCCGGGAACGCATTAGCTCTTTCTCCGCGAAGGAAGAACCATGGCAGTCACTTCTGTAGTTCTGTTTTGATTAAATTAGATAGTCCTCAACATTTGTGCATTGATCTTTGTGCAAACCAAAACTTGCACATTATGTGTTGATTTGTATAAGTGCCTTTCGGTGTTACTTTTGGACATCTGTGTCCTAGGTGACAAGTGAACATCTGGAATTAGAGCATGATGGCATTATTTGCCAGCCGGTGTTTGATATTTGGAGATACTACCGTCCTTGCCTACATGATAATTTTTGTGTAGTAACTTGAGTTTGAGTACTTTTTGTTCTTATTTAATGCAAATGAAGGCTAAATGGAAAAATACAAAATACTATATTTGATACAAGATACTAGCTTTGAGAAACATAAATCCCATAAACTTAATGCCGTATAGACAAAGATGGCATTGGTTAGGGGTGCTCACGAGTCAGATCCTTAGTCTTGCTGATGTTCATTAGATCCACAAGTTTTTCAACTGTGGGATCAAAATGTTATGAAAGATTTTTTTGGGGGGGTGCCTCTCAGTGGCTCAGTCAGTTAAATGTCCGACTCTTGATTTTAGCTCAGGTTATGATCTCAGGGTCATGAGATTGAGCCTGATTAGGGCTCCACACTCATCAGAGTCTATTCGAGATCTCTCTCTCCCTCTTCCTTTGCCCCTGCCTCCTTGTATATGCATCTGTGCTCCTCCTCTCTCTCTAAAATAAATCAGTCTTAAAAAATAATTTTTTTAAAGTTTTTTTAGGCCTCTGAGACAGTACCCACCCCAAATAGTGTATCAGCCAGATTGTTGACATGTTCAATTTTAGCATGTACTTTAAGGATTCCATCATGTAAAAAAACAGAGGAGCTGTATGTATTGAATTTATAGACCTTTTGTTTAGTTACTGTGTCATATTGAGTCTGAAATTATTTTAGTTGTGTTCTGTCTTTTCTATTTCCAGAGGAAAGTTAAGAGGTGCTTTGTCCTTTGTATGTCAAATTTAGAATGTACAAATAATATTTCTGTGAACATTAGAAGTGAAACTCTTGATCACCCATCCTAATAAAGGTCAGAGATTATGTTTTCAATACTAAGAAATTAAAAGCCAGTTTTTAAATATGGCATATAATCAGAGATTCTCCCACTGTCCCCAGCCTAAACTCCTTGCTGATTCATCATCTGGGATGACAGCTGCCAGCAAAGAGCCCCATAAAACAAATCCACGGAGAGCCATACCATGGGAGGAGTTAGGGCTTTCCATCTAGGTCAGCCTATGTTAAAATCCTGGCTCTGGGTCTGTAGATGGCCTTGTGCAAATCTTTATGATCCTGTGTCCTTGTCTGTAAAACAGGAGTCTTACTAGAATGAGTGGAAATGTAATGAAAACATTGTTCCCCAATACTTAGAAAAAGGTGATAGTGATGATTGTTATTCCTGGAGAATATATTATATTCTCAGATCATGGAAGCTTCTCAGCATTACTGTGCAATATTCTTCGTTTTTAGAATCAGAAGAAATCCCCCGCCCTGGGGAGGATACCATTTTCCCCAAATGTAAATGTTATTAATTGAATTCTTTTAAAATTGCAAAACAGTGTAAAGATAATAGGAGTCTTAGCATTATGAAAAGTAAGGCAGGCATACTCAACTTGTTAGGGTGTGGTGTAGAAAATAGAGTAATTGTTTTGTTAGAATATACTCCACAGGGGCGCCTGGGTGGCTCAGTGGGTTAAGCCTCTGCCTTCGGCTCAGGTCATGATCCTGGGGTCTTGGGATCAAGCCCCACATAGGGCTCTCTGCTCCATGGGGAGCCTTCTTCCTCCTCTGTCTCTGCCTGCCTCTGCCTGCCTCTGCCTACTTGTGATCTCTGTCAAATAAAATCTTAAAAAAAAAAAAAAAAAAAAAAGAATATACTCCACAGGAATCAGGATGAGATCGGCTGGGGCTTTTATTTCCAAGAGGAAAAATGGACAGAGACTTGGAAAAGAGCAAGGCAGGCCACGTGAGCACCCACTTCGTGAGCATCTCTGCTGTGATTTGCACTCTCCTGCCCAGCAGAGAGTGGGCTTTGTGGAACGCTGCCTGGGCGTGCGGAGAGGCACACTGTTGGTAGGGAAGGGCCTCACGTGCTATGCTAGGAGTGTTAACCATGGGCAAACTTGGGAAAGCCAGCTTTATTTGCTCTTGGTTTGAGTCCCGCTTTGAGGATTATGATTTGAGTCTGAAATCCTGTTGGGAATGAATTCTGTGCTGTTGCTATCTTCATATTCTTCCCAGTGACTGGCTTGAAGCATCCTCAAATACCTGAAATACTCAGGAGACTCAGAGATAAATATAGGACATTGGATTTGCCAACATGAAATTTTGCAGGAGGGTTTTCCCCCTTAGAACAATAGTTTGGTGGCGTTTAAGTCTTTTCATTTAGATTGTGTAAATTAGTGGAGGGAATCTTAGGTGGCAGAATCTAAGACTGAGGAATGAGTGTTCCTCTCAGTGCGTGAAAGTACATGGGATTTGTGTTGACGAGGTTTTAAAGAGTGTTTATCCTGAATGGCTTTTTTTTTTTTTTTTTTTGAAGTTGGATATTGATGGACAGATAGACTCTATTCATCTCTTCCTGTCACCAAGGCAGGTGCACTTGCTATTGGATATGTTAGCAGCTATTGCTGGACCAGGCAAGTATGGCAATAGGCACCTCTGTTATTATTTTTATTTAAAACTTCTCAGATTCTGTGATTCCTGGCTAGTCGCTTAAAGCTACTGCAGAGCTCTGATTAATATTAAATCGTGGTAGTTCTGCATTGACTGTGATATGAAGTTGCTATTGGTATTGGACAAGTGGTTTTGGGAGAGGGATGATTGATTAACTCCAAATTTAATTACTGTTTTCCTTTCCTTTCTATACTTGTAGAAAATTCTAGCAAAATAGGGTTAGCTAATAAAGATAGAAAAAACCGACCCATGCAGCAAGAAGACGAATATCGAATTCAGATGGAATTAAACCGGTATTATTTGAGGAAAGATTCCCTCTCAGCAGGTGTATCTTCAGAGCAAAGCTTTTATGAGACAGAATCCGCTCGTACACCTTCTAGCCGTGGTAAGCAGCCGAAGCAATTGACATGAGTTTCCTACAATGTCAACATAGAGTAAAGTAAGCCTAATTTGGCTGTGGTGAAATGGAATTTAGTAATGAAAGAACAAAAGATCGGAGCTCTAAGAAGATTTAAATTTGTAAGTTGATCTAACCGCAGCATTAAAGTGATGCGCTGGCTCATGTATCCTTTTTTGATTGTGTAATCTCGTTTTGTAAATGTGACTTTTTTTTTTTTTTTTTAAATCCTAAGGACAGTCAGTTTGCAAAAATGTAGACCTACACAAAAGATAAATTGTGGGTAATTACTCATTTCTTCGAATTCTTACATGCCTGTTATAATGATTGACAGATGCTCTTAAATGGAACCTTTTTTTTTTTCCTACTCTTCCATCAATTACATGTAAATAGGGTCTTTATCAAGTTTACTTCGCATTTTTACAGGTGTTTTGGAATGTTTAGCACAATACCTTAATAAGAATCCATTTAAAGTACAGAATTAAATTGAACTAAATAAGTTAAAAACTAAAAAATTAAAGTCTACTCAAGAAATTTTGGTCATAACAAACTTCATTTGCATGAAGGTAAAACAACGTCCAGAAAGAAGTGAATTGTAAACAGAATTCTAAAATAATACATTCAGGTGTTTCTTTTTTTTATTTAAAAATTCTGTATCCATATGAAACCAGAGATTGCGAAATGTTTGTACTACTTTAAAGTTGGATTTTAACTTCTAAATTGTCATATGACTCTTAAAAATACACCATGTAGTTCTGCCAAT
This sequence comes from Meles meles, assembly GCF_922984935.1. Lineage (NCBI taxonomy): Eukaryota > Metazoa > Chordata > Mammalia > Carnivora > Mustelidae > Meles > Meles meles. The sequence continues at coordinate 143,232,537 of NC_060071.1, read as the reverse complement.
CTTATATTAAACAAACAAAAAACAGGTTCACCGGTAGGATAACATAAACTTTTGTTAACTTGTATTTGGTTGAGCATTTTTACTATGCCATTTATTTTTTGGATCCTCACAAATTACCCTGTCAGAAGTAATGTCAATTGTAGGGCATCAGTGTACTTCAGAGAATCTGAAGAATATTCTATTAATGTATGTTAACTTACTTTAAAGACATGAATTACACAACTGACAAGGTTTAATTCTGTCTAGAAGAAGAAGTTTTCTTCTCCATGGCCGATATGGACATGTCCCATAGTCTCTCTTCTCTTCCACCGCTGGGAGACCCTCCAAATATGGACCTTGAGTTATCATTAACTAGTACATACACAAATACTCCAGCAGGATCTCCATTAAGTGCTACTGTGGTAAAGTATTTCAATTTTGTTCTATTCTTGAAAAGTGGCTTCTGAAATTCTATACTTCATAATCATGTGATTTAAAAAAATTCTTTTACAGCTTCAGCCAACGTGGGGAGATTTCCTTGAACCTCATAAAGAACAGCCAGTAAGAGGGTCCACATTGCCGTCCAACCTAGTTCACCCACCAAATTTACAGAAGACTTGTAAGTAGTGTAAGACCCTTATGGTAGTTTTCCACTGGGATTTTAAAAAAACCAAAAATCAAAACAGATTGATTGTTTCTGGAAAATGCCTTTCTACTGCTGCTTTTCTTTCCCTTCATGTATTTTTTTTTTAAATCTAGTCCATTTAACAAAGTTTAGAAAGAAAATGTGAAGCATAGTTGAACAACTCACCATGAAGTATTTCAGGATAGTTGCCCATTCACAGTAGTCTTTGTGTATTTAAATATCTTTTTCGTAAAAAGTGCTCTGCAAGTTTCATGTTATTATTTGCAGTTCAGGAGTCTAAATCAACCATCAATACTTGTTCCATTGTTTACATTTTCCTCGAAAGAGAACCTCAGGTCTCTTCTCCACAAAAATTTTTTAAAATTATTTTTTATTATTTTTTAATTAACATATAATGTATTGTTTGTGTCAGGAGTACAGGTGTGTGAATCGTCAGTCCTACACAATTCACAGAGCTCACCATAGCACATACCCTCCCCAGTGTCCATCACCCAGCCTCTTTATCCCTCCTGCCGCCGTCCCTTCCAGCAACCATCAGTTTGTTTCCTGAGATTAAGAGTCTCTTACGGTTTGTCTCCATCCCTGGTCCCATCTTGTTTCATTTTTCCCCTCCCTTCCCCTATGATCTTCTGTCTTGTTTCTCCAATTACTCATATCAGAGAGATCATATGATAATCGTCTTTCTCTGATTGATTTATTTCACTCAGCATAATACCCTTTAGTTCCATCCATGTCATTACAAATGGCAAGATTTCATTTCTTTTTAAGGAGTGCGTAGTATTCCATTGTATATATATACCACATCATCTTTATCCATTCATCTGTTGATGGACATCTAGGTTCTTTCTATAGTTTGGCTATTGCGGACATTGCTGCTATAAACATTCGGGTGCATGTGCTCCTTCGGATCTCTACATTTGTATCTTTAGGGTAAATACCCAGTAATGTGATCTCTGGGTCATAGGGTATCTCTATTTGCAACTTTTTTTTTTTTTTAAGATTTTATTTATTTATTTGACAGGCAGAGATCACAAGTAGGCAGAGAGAGAGGAGGAAGCAGGCTCCCTGCTGAGCAGAGAGCCCAATGCAGGGCTCGATCCCAGGATCCTGGGATCATGATCTGAGCCGAAGGCAGAGGCTTTAACCCACTGAGCCACCCAGGCGCCCCTCTATTTGTAACTTTTTGAGGAACCTCTGTACTGTTTTCCAGAGTGGCTATACCAGCTTGCATTCTCACCAACAGTGTAGGAGGATTCCCCTTTCTCTGCATCCTTGCCAACACCTGTTGTTTCCTGACTGGCTAATTTTAGCCATTCTGACTGGTGTGAGATGGTATCTCACTTTGATTTTGATTGTATTTCCCTGCTTCTTCTCTGCAAAATTTAACTGAAATAGACACAAGGGCTTTAAAGGAAAATTTGGTGAGCAGCTTTTGGGTTAATCTGTGACTTTTCCAGTCAGTTTTATTAATGCAAAAACTTTTGTTCATATGTTTCTTTTTGATGCTTCAAGTATCAAGAACCCTGGATATCAAATGTAGAAAGATAACAGTTTATCTTACTTGTTGAATATCAGATATCATTCAGACTGTTCTGTGATCACCTGCTTTTTAAAACTAACACGTGAGTGGGACGCCTGGGTGGCTCAGTGGGTTAAAGCCTCTGCCTTTGACTCAGGTCATGATTCCCAAGGTCCTGGGATTGAGCCCCACATTGGGCAGGGAGCCTGCTTCCGCCCTCTCTCTGCCTGCCTCTCTGCCTTACTTGTGATCTCTGTCTGTCAAATAAATAAAATCTTTAAAAGAAACAAACAAAAAAACTAACACTTGAGTAAATTCTTTATAATTTTGATATAATGGATAGTTTTTAAGTATTAAATGTTATGTCTATAATTTTAACCCATGTGTTTCAGCTCTCCCATCTAGATCTGTTTCAGTGGATGAATCCAGGCCCGAACTTATTTTTAGACTCTCTGTGGGAACCTTTTCCATTTCTGTGCTTCACATCGATCCTTTATCACCACCTGAAACGTCGTTGAATCTTAATCCATTGACGCCTTTGGCAATAGCTTTCTTCACCTGTATAGAAAAGATTGACCCAGCAAGATTTTCAACAGATGATTTTAAGTCTTTCCGAGCAGTATTTGCAGAAGCTTGCAAACACGATCACCTTCGGTAAATTCTCTTGTGTTTATTAATGATGCTTGAAAAAGAACCGTATGGATGCTTTTTTATCTGCCTATCTCTTTTTTTGATTCGCATTTTATTTGTAAATGAGGGAATGAGTGAGGTTTTCTTGCAGTGCTACAAAAATGTTTACCATAGAATCTCTTATTCAGGTTACTCGGCATGTAAAACTATTTGCATATAAGATTGAGATAATCTGGAGTTTTCTCTGCTCTTGACAGTTTTTAAGATTTTTTTTAAAAAATTCATTGGTTGGAGAGAGCACACATGAGAACATGAGCAGGAAGGGGGGGCAGAGGCAGAGAGAGAAGCAGACTCCATGCTGGCTGACCTGAGCTAAAGTCAGATGCTTAACCTACAGAGCCAACCAGGCACCCTTGACAAGTTTTTTGGCCACATTTTGCCAGTTAAAATATTGGCACCATTATAATAAAAAAATAGTTCTTTTTGTCACTGGCTCAGTAGAGATGGCAGTGGTGCTGAGAGTGGAGTGGGCTGATGAGAAGGGCCGTGGGCACAACATGACTCCCATGCCACTGTCTGTGGGGTGGGAGAGGGTACCAAGGCTGGTCCTGAGCCTGGATGCTTAATTTTCCATTTCTGCTTTAAAAAGTTAAAGCCATCCGGGGGCACCTGGGTGGCTGAGTTGGTTATGTCCAGGTCTTGATCTCAGGATTGTGAGTTCAAGTCCCAAATTGGGCTCCACGCTGGGTATGGAGCCTATTTAAAAACAACAACAACAAAATTTTACTTAAAAAGAAAAAAAAAAGCCGTCCACATAACCAGTGATTCTTTCATGGTTTGAGTCCTAATGGATGAAGAGATAATTAAGTTTGTAAGTATAAAATTGTTAATATGTAAACATTGCTCATGTTAATATGAAAGTTTCTTTTGATTATATTTTATGTTAATGGTTTAGGCACATACATTAATATTTTGAGAAAAGTTTGACCTTTTGATTTGATTTTATTTTATTTTTGAAGTATTAAAATTAATTCACAGAGTAGTTTTTATATCTAGCAAAAGAAACTCTGCAAGCTAGGACCATAGTATTTATAATTAAACTGTAAAAACATTTGAGAAGCTTTCAAATGTCTGCCAGTAGGAAATAAAACAAAAGCAACAAAAACAGGAAGATGAATTTCACTTGAGATCCACTGACGGAAGGTTTTGAAATACTGCATGAGGCTTTTATTTTTTTATTATTTTTTTAAGATTTTATTTACTTATTTGACAGAGAGATCACAGGTAGGCAGAGAGGCAGGCAGAGAGCGAGAAGAAAGCAGGCTCCCCACTGAGCAGAGAGCCCCATGCAGGGCTCGATCCCAGGACCTTGAGATCATGACCTGAGCTAAAGGCAGAGGCTTAGCCTACTGAGCCACCCAGGCGCCCTGCATGAGGCTTTTAAATAATTTTAAGAATCTATTACATATATTTTACAGATTTGAAAGTTTTTTTTTTTTTTTCGCACTGCAGTGTAAACGTAAAGTGTCAAAGAAGGGAAGGCATTGTTGGGAAATAAATATATCCTGGATAATTTCCTATCAGACATTCCTTTCTTAATGTCAGGGAATGGGCAGTTTGAAGCACTCTTTCTGGTTAATACACTTAGGAATGTTAGTTATTGCTAACAACTTGAACTTGTGTTAATAAAGCATGGTTATCCACCTGTTGTGACGTGTACTATTCTTTGACACATTGATTAACCTAAAGTATACTCTTAAATGCTTCATTTTCTGTAATAGATTTATAGGAACTGGCATCAAAGTGTCCTATGAACAAAGACAAAGACCAGCTTCCCGATATTTTAGTACTGATATGTCCCTTGGGCAAATGGAACTCTTGGAGTGCCTGTTTCCAACTGATTCTCATTCTGTTCCTCCTCACTACACAGAGGTAAATGCTAGATACTTTGTCTTTAGGATTATTCTTTAAATCTGCCTTGCTTTTATAGGGTTGTATTAAGAGCAATGATTTTCTTTAAAACAAAAGTATAAGTCACAGAGGAAGGAAGTGTGCGTGTGTGTGTGTGTGTGCGTATGCACGCATGTGTATTTTGTTGAAACATTTTAAAGTATGGCATTCAAGGTCATTGTAAGAGTCTTAGAATTGTAGAGTTGACTTGTTTTAGAGCAGCAGACAGGTAATGGGACAGTTGACTTTATTTCACTAACTTTCTAAGCACTATTAATTTCAGAAGAAGTCTGTTAAATACTGAATACCCATAGTGTGTTAATAAGCACTGTTCAAAGACAAGCAAAATCTCTTTTGTTCATTTATTATTAGTCTGATTTTTTTTCTAATTCTAGAAGGGTGTGCTAGAAAAACTTTCCAGAGCTATCAAGATAACATTTGTTGCTGCTACTTTGCCCTTTTACATTATTTTATTTTCAGAGTACTTTCTTAGGCACTAATTCACTTGAATTCTCAGTACGTTCTGCAGATGAGATACTAAGTATCACAGAAATTAACTGTCTAAGATTTACATTGCTTGTGAATGACCAAAATGAAATGTAAATTCGGCTTTCCTGATTTCAAAAAAGTCTTTCTGCCGTTAGCACCTCTGTTAATTCATGGGATGAATTATAGTTTAAGATCTTACAATTAACTTATTTCTGTCCTTGTTTGTAAGCTTTTAATGTTCCATTCCAAAGAACGAACGGACTCCCATCCCCCTGTGTGCCTTCAGCTTCATTATAAGCATTCTGAGAATAAAGGACCCCAGGTACGAAGCCTTATTGGGTGCTACCACCTGTAAATTTTCATCTGATACATATTCCGTGACAGTCATACTGTTGCCCCTTAATCGTGTAGTACTGTTAGTGATCATGTTAATGTTCTCCTTTTTTTTTTTTTTAAGGGTAATCAAGCAAGACTAAGTTCTGTCCCTCAGAAGGCAGAATTACAGATTAAGTTAAATCCTGTGTTTTGTGAGCTGGATATCAGTATTGTGGACAGGTTAAATTCCTTGCTCCAACCACAGAAGCTTACCACAGTAGAGATGATGGCTTCGCACATGTATACTTCCTACAATAAACATATTAGTCTCGTAAGTATTCAGAACATTACAAATTCTAATCCCAAGTATAGCTGGCTAATGGGCTTAGTGGGATCATTTCTGAACTTAAGTATTCTCAATAGATTAAATAGCATATAGTATTAAGACAGCATTGTTCATAATGAAAAGATGGAGACTTCTGTCTAGAGGGCAGACTAGCTGAGTAAGTTTTGTAGTAATACTGAGTGAAATTTTATGTGGCCATTTTGAATGAGGGTTATAAAGGTAGTGTAGCAACATGAAGAGAGCTCATGAAGAAGTATTAAGAGAGAAAGTGAAACCTATTTTTCCACAAACTTCTGTCACAACTGTGTAGAACTGAGGTAGAGCGAAAGAATGGATAGAAATATACCAGTTGGTAGCATTGATTATGTTAGAGTGTAGAATTAGATTTCCTTTCCCTCTGTGTGTATATCTGAATTTTATAAGTTAGGATTATAGTATCTGCACAAAATTTATTCAGACATTCAGTCAACTACCTGGTCTACCTATAAAATGTAGCCCCTATGTGGTAAGGTACACTTTTGAAAGTGGGAACATAATGTATGCCATTGTGTTATCGAGCATCACATTTGGATCTGCATGGTGTCTCTTCTAAGCAGTTCAAGTAAGTCAGATTTGCAAGAGATCTGTTAAGAATTCTGGGCTGGAATTGGGTGGCGGGGGGCGGTTCTTAGACCAGGAGCAGACAGAACTTTGGTTAAAGGAAAACGGAAGAGCTATTTTTCTACTTATTTGTTTCCCCCTTAATTAGTGGTAGGTATTCACATTAAATCAACATTCTTTATTTTTTTGTTGTCATCAATTACTTATACTTCAAGTTCTGTGGGGCTAGCGTGCATACTTGCTGTTAGCCATCAATGTACTGGGATGATGATTAGTCTTGGGTTATTTTTGCTGAAGAGTGGGGGCTGGTATTACAGAGTCCAAGACGGGAGAGAAAGAACAGGTGTGCTAAAACTCCAGTCCAGGATAAGAAAGGAACTCCCTAATCCAGGAGGTTAGACACTGATTCATGAAAGAGTGTTATCGCCTGTAGTGTACTCTGGGCTAAAGCGTTATAAGCTTCCGTACATTTTAGAAAAACAAAACAAACTCCCCCAAAACAGAAATAGACTTCTATTTGAAGGGCATGTTCTTTGACCCTTTTGTTGTAACGTGACTTCGAGTAGAGGGTGCATATGTGTCTTGGTTTCTAAGGGTCGTTTTACGGGCTCGTACCCTTGGGTTGGATGGGAGCAGAGTCACTTCGTGAATATTTAGAACTTAGGCTGTGCCAGGCTCTAGGCCTAGTCCTGGGAAATCTAAAGTTAAGTTGGGGATGGGCCCTGGCATTTGACATAATCTATTTTATTTCCCATCAAGTCTTCAAAGTAGCATGTTGGAGCTTTGCGCAGTGGCAGTATCGTAGCCAAAGAGGTTTATCCGAGGCGCGATTATTGCTAGTTAAAGTAGCATGTTGGTAGATACAGCCTTCAAATTGAAAGTTGAATTGATTTTTAACTGTATTAGATTTATTGTAACCTAATTTACACGCTGTTGCTTTTTTAGTCTATAGTAAAATCTGCGTATCTATAGCGCCTGTGTCTTTACTTTGTTTCAGTTTTTATTTTGATTGATTGATTTTGACTTACTTGGTTTAACTTTTGCCAGTTATTTGAAGTTTTATCAATAACTATTGCATTATAAAATTTCATTACACTAAATTAATATGGTAGTAGTTAATTTGAGTTGTATTTTAATGCATTATACCAAATGAGGAAATAGATGATTATGCATACTGTAATGTTGACTATCCATGTCGTTTATGTTTATCTAACTTGATGTTTTGGCATATTTTTGATATTTTGTGTTTTAGCACAAGGCTTTTACTGAAGTATTTCTGGATGATTCACATAATCCTGCAAATTGTCGGATATCAGTACAAGTTGCCACACCGGCGTTAAACCTTTCCGTTCGCTTCCCAATACCTGATCTTCGGTCAGATCAAGAAAGAGGGCCGTGGTTTAAGAAGTCACTTCAGAAGGAGATCCTTCATTTAGCATTCACAGATCTAGAATTTAAGACTGAATTTATAGGAGGATCAACCCCGGAACAAATTAAATTGGAACTTACCTTTAGAGAACTAGTTGGTAAGGTTGAATGTGCAGAGCCAGAGCAGAAACAAACAACTACTACTCAAGGAAACATGAAAATTTCTATGGCAGCCCCCAATATAGACACTGTTAGAGAGCAAGAGTAATGACTTTTATCCAGTATTGTATACCAATATGTGGTAGAATTAATTTTTTAAAAAATTGCTAAGCATGATTATTTACTTTATTAAAATACTTACTTTCAGAAATTACGTGACAGGGGAGATACCATGATCACGAAGGTGGTTTTCCCAGGGTGAGGCTTATCCAGTATTGTACTCCAGATGAGCTGACCCCTGCGATTTCCCCAACTGTGGGAAACTCGACTGCGTAATTTGTGGTAGTGGGGGATTGCGTTCGCGCCTTCCCCTAAAAAAAAAAAAAAAAAAAAAAAATTTCTACAGGGGAGTATAGTGCTTTAGCTTACTTTTTTTTTTTTTTTGAAACATTTTATTTGGGGTGGGGGCAGCACGAACGGGCAGGGTAGAGGGAGAGGGAGAAGCAGGCTTTCCGCTGAGCAGGGACCCTGACACAGGGCTCCATCCCAGGACCCTGAGATCATGACCCAAGCCAAAAGCAGACACTTCACTGACTGAGCCACCCAGATGCCCCTTTAGCTTACATTTCTGTTGCCACCTGACTTCTTACTTGTCGTAGGGCTGAAAGTAACCAGCATTTCTTGAGCGCCACTCTGTGTTAGGTACTGTACCAAGCATTTCGCACGCGTTACTGGTTTCCTTTCATCATCATGGTTATGTTAGGCTTATTATTTCAATTATTTTTATCATTTATAAGTGAGGAATCCATAGACTTAAGAGATACCTTCCAAGACCACGTGGTAGTAAATGGCAGAATCAAGATTCAAATCGAAGTCTCACACTTGAGGTTTCAATCATCATACTAATCTCTGGTGACTTTTCTTTGTAAAGCCTGTGGATAGCTTTTCTGTATTTACTTTTGTCACCTGACAGAATATATATTGACTTAGGGTAAACCAGGTCTGTGTGGAACTCTGGAAGATTCTGACATTTCATTCTTTGGCTCCAAATCAGCTTGCCTCTGCCACCACAGCCTTCTAGCCGCACGCGCCCCTGCCGCCGGACGGGGGATAGGCTGCCAAGTGTTTTTCCCCTTGTTCTGAGTTTTACGCGTCTGTAGAGATATTTGTAATCGACTTGATGATGATGACTTCATGAAAGGGCCTTTAGGAGTTGACTGATCTTCTCTTACCTGCAGTGGGAAGAAACTCATTATTCTAGAGGAAAGTCATTCTTTGTAAAACGGACGGACAAGCATGCATAGGGTTGTTGCGAGTGGAAGTAATTCTTCCAGTGCTTGGTACAGAACGTTTAAGAAATACAGTTATCTCTGTATTCCTGTCACTGCATAAGCTTTGATGTAGAATAACCATTCAGTGGCAGGGAGTGGCATCTGCCGCATTTAGTGTGTCATGATTATGTACCTGACACATCAAACTTGGTACCTGAGAATTGCAGTTTGAACAGAAGACATCATCTTTATCTGTCCCTCCTGTCTCCCCACATGTACCCATGAAATAGGAACAAAAGAATAAGTGCTGTTGTTGCCCTGTGTCCCTTCCTGTGCACCCTAATGTTGCCCTGTGTCCCTGATTCAGAAGATCTTTGCTTATGCTAGGAGGAAGCTATCTTTAAGCACTTGAGAAGAAATGCACTGTAGTTAATCAGTCTTGTTTTACTAGGGTCATTCCAGGAAGATAAAGGAGAACCGTCTGTTAAGTTTTTCCATGTGTCTAGTGGAGTAGATGGAGATACAGCATCGTCAGATGACTTTGACTGGCCCCGGTGAGTAAGCAGGTGGATATATAGACGTTTAATGAGATTATCCTTTCAAAAATGCTGTGGTACTTTTTTTTTTAAAGATTTATTTTGAGAACATGTGTGGGGGGGGGGAGGGGCAGAGGGCAAGGGAGAGAGAATCTGAAGCGGACTGTACGTGCTGAACGAGAGCCCCACACAGGGCTTGCTCTCAGGACCCTGAGATCGTGACCTGAACTGAAACCAAGAGCTGGTTGCTTAACCGATTGTACCACCCAGGTGCCCCTGCTGTAGTACATTCAGTCGACATTTTGGTGCTCAATTTAAACTAAAAATACTCAGCCCTGATGAGATAACACAGAGAAAGTTGGACAAATTAAGGTGACCAATCCAGTGAGGGTACTACTCTGTGAAAGGTGTCTGTCTGTACTGTGAGAGATGGAGGGATAAAATGTGTTCCCTGGTCTTAAGTCACCCCATAAATTAGAGGGACAAAAGAGTCATTAACCATTTAAAAGAAATAGTTCAGAGCTACAGTAGAAGAGTTATATGCATCATTTGGTTAGTTGTCAAGTCAATTTTATAGGATGTGATTGCTTTAGGGCACTTTTTCAAATCATGGGCCCCACCCTGAGATTTTGGGGTAGAGCCTGGGCATCACGGTAGTCTAAAAATTACGCCAGGTGATTCCAGTGTGCAGGCGGATGTCAGGAATCACTGCTTTGGATTTCTTAGGAGAATTAATAAAGTAATATTTATATTTGTTAGACATATTATTAACATTTGTTAATTACTCATTTTATATTATATGTTATAGCAGGACTACTAATAGCCTGATAGTGGGCTTGGTTGGATATATTTAAAAGGACTTAGTTTACTTGAAATAATGACTTTTACTATATCGAAAACTAAATATTTAATACCTGAGAATTGATCTTTTTTTGTGGCCTTTCCCTGCCAGCCTTTTTTCTACCTGCCCCTGTGGATCAGACCTAGCAGGCTCTTAGGATACATGTGATCAGGACATGCCTGATAATGAGCAGTTTAGTGCCTGAGTTTTCATCATAAGAAATGGATTTACTTCGATTAATTTGGAGCACAGTTTACATTCGGATATCTATAAATTAGGAAACAGTCATGATTGTTCATAAGGGGAGCCAACTGGCACCACTTACTTGGGGGAAAAACCCACTCTAGATGCCCCACAGTGGTTTGCTTTGAAGGCACCAGGCGTCTTGTCTGCAGTGTTGGGAAGGAAACGGCAAAGCGTTTGCTAGTGATGTGCAGGGAGTAGGACAGCAGGGGCCCAGGGTGTCTGCTTCTTTACTTCAGGTTTGTGTCTTCAGTACAGCAAAGCAAGCCTTTTGTTACTGAAATTCCTGAAGGAAAATGGTACTTTATTGTTTGCAGTCTAAGTTGTTGTCTTATCAGTCTCTGTCCATTTGAACAATTCCTATGACAGAAGTTCTCTTAGACGTGTAGTACTCTGTAATAGCAGAACAGACCCCAGAAGCATTTGGTTTCAGGAAAATAGGTAGAATTCTTAGGTCCAATTCCCCAGCTGTTAGTGAAGTTGAAAGATAACTGTCCTCACAAGGTCCGATTTTCAGTTAGCTCAGTATGAGATATTAATGCCCGTCTTTGATTTGTTTCATCCGTTCCACATTTTGAAGTTGAGAGCACACTCAGAAACGGCTACGTGAGACTTAGACTTTGTAGAGAAGCTGAGTCCTGTCATCGGTGGCCTTCGTATCAGTGCAGAAAAGTTAAAGCCTTGCTTCACACTGAGACCTTGACTTCTTAAATTGTCTCTGCTCTCAGAATTGTACTGAAATTAAACCCGCCAGCTGTGCATTCCATTTTGGAGAGAATAGCAGCTGAGGAGGAAGAGAGTGACGGCCACTATCAGGAGGAGGAGGAGGGAGGTGCTCATTCCCTGAAGGATGTTTGTGATCTGCGAAGACCAGCCCCATCTCCCTTCTCTTCTCGGAGAGTCATGTTTGAAAATGAGCAGGTAAAATACGAGTGAGCAGCGAAGGGGTTGTCCTTTACCATACAGCAGTCCTTTTCATTCTTTGTTTTAGAAGAAGCACTTGGTATACTGTGCTAGGCTCTTAACTCTAAGACTGAATAATATTTTCCTCTTTCCTGGTTAAAAGTTACATACTTGTTTGTCTGTTTAAGCAAGAAGATGCTACTGTTACTTTAAACATGAAATGGTTATTTGATGCTTTTTTCTACACTAAACTCTTATATTTTAGATGGTGATGCCAGGAGACCCTGTGGAAATGACAGAGTTTCAAGATAAAGCAATCAGCAATTCTCACTACGTGCTGGAACTTACGTTACCCAACGTGCATATAACACTACCTAATAAACGCTTTTATGAGAAGCTTTATAATAGGTGAGTTTCAACACTTTTTTTTTTTTAGATTTTATTTATTTATTTGACAGAGAGATTACAGGTAGGCGGGCAGAGAGAGGGGGAAGCAGGCTCCCTGCTGAGCAGAGAGCCCGATGCGGGACTCGATCTCAGGACCCTGAGATCATGACCTGAGCTGAAGGCAGAGGCTTAATCTGCTGAGCCACCCAGGCACCCCAGTTTTCAGTACATTTAGTTGAGTCTTTGGGATTGGACTTCTCTGTCTAACTGTCTCCCTATTTCCCCACGTTCCCCTTTTCTTTCCTTGCTTAAACATTATCTGTCATTTCTGGGTACTCTGTGTGGTGTTGATTACAAAACTGGTAACTGTTGCGGTGGGCTGTTGTAATAGCCGTTTCCTAACCAGTGTGTCTAGTAACTGGGTCACTTGTATGTGAGATGTCTATTCCTTCTACCTTTGTTGGCTGTTTGCTCTCTGTCACCTTACCACAGAGCTCTGGGCAACTGTCTTCTGTGTGTGCAGTGACATGAAAACAGTTCGGAGACCCCTGTCTGGAGGGCCAGCAGCTGCTAGGGGAGGCACTCGGGAGGGCTAACAGGTGCCGGGGTAAAATCAGAATCCTAGAGTCTTTGTTACAAGGAACATCCTTTTTTCAGAGTTTCCAAAAGCGTCTTCCTAGAATTATAAAACTCAGGCTTGTCAACTTGTATATCACAATTGAAATTGATTGCAAATATCCTTAAATATACATACCAAGCAAATATGTTGAAATAAATAGCATTCTAGAGTTAAAAGAGCCTAGACTCCGAATTCCTTCACAGCTGACCCGACCTGAGCTTAGTTTCCTCATGTGTAAAATGTAGATGATACTTGAACCTGTCTCAGAGGGTTGTTTGGAGCACTAGATGATACGGCACTTGAGAAGTTTGGAGAACAGCACCTGACAAACAGTAAACACTCAGTAGTCCTCTGTTACACCTCCTTCCCACCCACTGAAGGAATCACTTCTGTAGCATACCTGAAAGATGGTCTGGTGCTTTTCTAGAAAAAAGATGTTCTTAGTGTCCGTCATCACTAGCTTCTCGTATGTGAGACGTGCTTCTCGTTTCTATCAGTCTTTAGAAGCTCTACTGTTGTTTCTGCTATACTTTTACTTGATATCAGATATCTCTGGCCCTTTGTTCCTTAACTGTTAATAATAAGCTCTGGATCTCTTCATTGCTTCTTAGTGACCAGGATTATTGGTCTTAGAATCAGAAAATTAAGTTCCAGAAAGATCTGCTTTTAGTTGTCTTGGTGATGAGATTCACAGGATTGTCCATATGAGGTGTAGGAAGAAAATGCTAGTTCTTCTGTTTAACTTTAAAAAAAAATCTTTGTTTTTATTTAAGGATTTATCTTATGTGCAAAAGTATGAAAGAGAGAAAGAATCTTAAGCAGACACCATGCCGAGTGCGGAGCCCGACATGGCAGGCCTTGATCTTACGACATTGAGATCACAATCTGAGCCAAAACCAAGAGTTGGCGGCTTTACTGTGCCACCCAGGCACCCCTAGAGTCTTTAAAATTTTTATTTCTTTATTTGTTTTATATTATACATACTGTGTGTAAGTAGAAGCCTATGATTTATAAATTCGTATCAGAGGCTTTTACTGTTTTTGTTTTTAGCTGTTACACATGATCTGAAGTTTGCAAACTACTGACCCCCTAGGCCGGTCTTCTCTTGTAGTTAGGAATATCTCCCAAGAGTTGACAAACTTGCAAGGCTAAGACGGAGCAAAATGAAACGACTAGTTCAGGATCTAACCCAGAGGTCCGAGAGCTTAACTGGTTTCTTTCTCTTTTTGCATTTGCTTGAGCAGGTGGCTCTTGGTTAAATTTGGGACATCAGAACAGAAACATGCACCTTAAACATTCAGTTTACAAATACATTCATTTATAATTTCTGTTTAAGTTGCAAGACAAGGCTTTTCTTTTCTTCCTTGTAATATGAGCCACATGTGGAAGTTTTACATAATACCTGGTTTTGTCTATAGTCTTCAGTTACTGAACCGTTTTAAAGGAATCTGAGTGTAAAATCCTTCTCGGTTTTTAAGTTTTTTTCCACCTCAGTCTATATATTTAAGTCATCTGTTAGGTATACTTTAACTCAATATTATGCTAACAACAGTACATACAGGTGAGATGAGCACATTTGAGGCCAAACACAGTTGACAGTTGGTGAATATACAGAACACAGAGCTCAGCTGACAGGAGCAGACTTCTTTGGTGTGCTGGAGCCTCATCCCGAGGAGTCAGCACTTAGCATATGGGGGACGCCCGTCAGTATGGTGGCGGAGGGGTTGATCGCTCAAATCTGGTAACGAGCGAGTTATCTGTTCTTCTGCAGAGTTGGTTAAATAGTGGGGTTTTTTTTTTTTTTTTTTTTTTGAAGATTTTATTTATTTGACAGAGATAGATCACAAGTAGGCAGAGAGGCAGGTGGGGTGGGGGGAAGGCAGGCTCCCCGCTGAGCAGAGAGCCTGTTGGTGGGGCTCAATCCCAGGACCCTGAGACCATGACCTGAGCCCAAGGCAGAGGGTTAACCCACTGAGCCACCCAGGCGCCCTGAGTAGTGGTTGTTGAAGAGTGTTTCTGTTCAGCTACTCTGCTCACTTCTCTGGCTCTTAGGTACCTACAGTTACATAAATGTTGAAGCACTCCCTCCCCCTGTGCGGCTTATAAATCGCACATCTAAGTTCTTCAGGGTGTGAATTCTTTGTTCCTCATTTGGCTTTGAATAGGTCTATTTTTATTTTGAATTAATATTTTTTTAATTAATAGTGTTTCAGAGTTTTCATATATTCTCAAAATTACAGGAAAGTTGTTAAGTATAGAACAAAGAACTCTCGCCCCACCGCCAAACCATCTGAGAGTAAGCTGCTGACCCGATGCCCCTCCCTGAGCACTCAAGTGTGTATTTCCCAAGGACAAGGATATTCTACATAATTTTCTCATTTTGATGGCTGAATTACGATTAATACTCTGTATTATCTAATCCTCACACCCCAGTCGAGTTTTGCTAAATGTTTGCTAAATATTGCCCTTTTATCTATGTAATTTTTTAAATTTATTTTTAGTTTTTATTTCATACGCTAAAAAAGACTTTCTGAGGAGATACAACTAACTCTGCCGTAACTTCATACATTTAAGGATCTTGATTTAGTCCTCTAGTGCTGTGGTCAGTGGGCTCTGTTTATTTTTATTTATTTATTTAATATTTTATTTATTTGACAGCTAGAGAGCACAAGTAAGCAGAGCAGCAGGCAGAGGGAGAGGGAGAAGCAGGCTCTCTGCTGAGCAGGGGGCCCGACGTGGGGCTCGATCCCAGAACCCTGAGATCATGACCTGAGCTAAAGGTAGCCACTTAACCAACAGAGCCACCCAGGTGCCTCTTTTTAGATGGACAGTCTCATGGAACAGGAGAATTTTTTCTGTTGAAGTCCTTTAGAATAGCATATAAAAGAATTTTTGCTAGCTTTGTTGCATCAGATATTTTTTGTCTGTTACTTTTCAGGCTCATAGCCACAGAATCATGGTGATGTGTCCTTAAATACCCTTTTAAAAAAAAATCTATTTGAGAGATAAGAGTGAGAGAATCCCAAGCAGACTCCCTGCTGAGTGAGGAACCCGACCTGGGGCCCAATTCCACAACTCTGAAATTACAACCTGAGCCAAAATCAAGAGTCAGATGCTTAACTGACTGAGCCGCCCAGGGGCTCCTTTGTCCTCAGATATCTTGAGTGCTTTCTTTCTGGTGTTGGAAACATCATCCAGTGTTTTATGGTATTAATGATATGAAGACTGTGTTTAGAACAAAATGTAAATAAGGAAAACGCAAAATCATGTAACGCTTACGTTTAAGAACTCCAGGTTTTACCATAAAGTAATAGTTTCTCTAACCTATGACGATAACAGAATGGTTTAAGGAATAAGCTTAGAGAAGGGCATTTTCTGAGAAAACTCTTCATTTTATATCTTCATTCTTTACAAAGGGGTTTAGAGTAAGATCGGGTTTAGACTCTTATTTCTTTGTCCTATGAGCAGTGTACCCAGGAAGCAGTGAGCCAGTGAGTACCGCACGGTCTGGGGCAGAGCTATCTGTGTTGTGTCTGAGGTGAGATCTGCTACTGCCCTGTATCCCTGGTGTCCTCACCTACGGATGGTTCCAGATGGAGAGCTTTTGGGGTGGGGATTTCGGCCTCCTGAGAGTCACGGTACTCAGTCTTGGTTTATACTTTCTAAGCTTAGGAATTGGCCCGGGAAGTTCCTGGACAAGTGTCTTCTCACAGGAAGGGCCAGGCCTATGTCATCGCTTGGCGCCTTGATTGGTATTCACACTAGGCCTTGCCCTGAGGCTGTGCCTTTGGCAGTCCTGCCATGCGAGTCATCCATGGTCCTCTCAGCTGCAAACCCTCAGTGCCTGCTGCCTGACAGCCGCCGTGCTAGGCACGTATAAAGATGACCAAGACCTAAGGCCCTTTCTCTGAGAGGCTCCAGTCGTGGAAGGGGAAGCAAGAAAATACTGTCACAGGCGCCATGATTGAGTTACGTATGGGAAAGAGTCACAGATCCTAACAGCAGGCTTCAGAGAGGACATTGTGAAGTCTGAGTAGTGATAGAAATGTTAGATCAGGGTGATAATGGGGCTGGGGGCCTAGGAGCAGGAGGGCGTCTGAGCAGTGGCAGACATTTCTTCGAAAAAGTAGGATGTGCTGGTCGTTTAGCTGGACGTGAGTCACCCATTAACCACCAGACTGACTGGGCTGTGCGGCGAGTAGAGGGTGTCCTGTCTTTGTTCCTATTTCGGACGCATTCTTAGTCCGTGCCCACTTCCCAGGGAAGTGGTCCTTTCTGTGAGAGGGAGAGAGAGAGAGGAGTTATCCCTAGCAACAGTGAGTAATGAAGAGAGCTGAATTGGGAGCTGGACAGGATCTGGGCTGTGGCCCTGGTCCTCCCACAAATTAGCTGTGTGACCTTGGGTAAGGCACTTCACCTTTAGGAGGCAGTTTCTCCAAGTGTGAAGTGAGAGTACTGATTCTTCCTGCCGCCCCATGTGGGGCAGGTGCGGGGGTCACTGGGGAAGGGGCAGCTGATGAGACCGTGGGCTGTTACTGTAGAGTTGCTCTCCAGTGTGAACAGCCTTTCCTCTGTTCTTTTAAGGTTTTTAAATTAACTTCCTTCTGTAAAGTGCATTTAGGTGTATGTAATTTGGTGCACACAGCGTAGGTAAAACCAGGCAGATAGCTAATTGTACCTAATTGTACAGATTCTTTTCTTACTGCCCTCAGTAGAGCCGCATCAGTAACTTTTCCATTGAAAGGACATAATGCTTAAAAAAAAGAAAAAAAAAACCCACGTCTTTGTAGGATCTAATTTCTATTTCCCATTTAGAAAAATTACTGTTCATGTGACTTCTTTTTTTTTTTTAAATTTTTATTATTTATTTATTTGAGAGAGAGAGAGAGATCACAAGTAGGCAGAGAGGCAGGCAGAGATGGGGAAGCAGGCTCCCCGCCGAGCAGAGAGCCTGATGCGGGGCTCGATCCCAGGACCCTGGGATCATGACCTGAGCTGAAGGCAGAGGCCCAACCCAGTGAGCCACCCAGGCGCCCCGTTCATATGACTTCTTAAAGGCATGTTCTTGACTTTAACTTGAGCTGAACTATGAGTTACGTATTTTTCAACTTTTGTCTTCCATAGGATCTTTAATGACTTGCTGCTGTGGGAACCAACAGCTCCTTCACCAGTGGAGACATTTGAAAATATTTCCTATGGTATTGGTCTTTCTGTAGCCAGTCAGCTGATTAATACCTTCAACAAAGATAGTTTTAGTCCATTTAAATCCACGGTTCACTACGGTAATATATTTTAAATTTGTTCTGACTTAAAATGCCGGGTTTATCAATAAAGCAGTAACCTTTTCAAATGATAGATTTTAAAATGTTTCTTGGATATTTTTCCCTTGTAACTATATTTTATATCTTTTAGTGATTTATAGTATTTCTCCTCTTCTATCTACATACTGCAAATATTATAAATTAAATGTTATCTTTATAGTGATAATATGTACTTTGTTTAAAGTTCAGTGCAAAAGAAAAATACAGAAAGTACATTTTTATTGTCCTCCCATCCAAGTACTAACCAGGCCCGACCCTGCTTAGCTTCCGAGATCAGACGAGATCGGGCGCGTTCAGGGTGGTATGGCCGTAGACCATTTTTATTGTCCTGTAAGATTCTTGGTAAAAAATGGTTGTAAAAATAGGTATTTTGGGGATGATATTCCAGTTGCTATTTTATTTCCATAGGCTATATCACTATGACATTTATTTCTCACAGATGAGGAGAGTGGATCTGAGGAGGAGACGCTGCAGTATTTTTCTACTGTCGATCCCAACTATCGTTCCCGTAGGAAAAAAAAACTAGATTCTCAGAACAAGAACTCACAGAGTTTTCTCTCAGTTCTTCTGAGTATTAACCACGGACTAATGGCAGTGTTTACAGATGTTAGGGTAAGGATTTGCAAAGGCAAAGTATTATTTCAGTTATATTTTACTTTAAATGTGCCGTGATTGCGCCTGCCATCAGTGAGGTGGCGGGAGGTTGAGTGCCTGAGGAAGGGCCGGGTTCTGAAGTGCCCTGATGGCGGCTTTGGACAGTGAGCTTTTCACTGTGGATCGCGAGAGGAACCTTGTGTCGCCTTCTTTTGCAAACAGTCTGGTTCTGCTGAGGTCATCACTAGTAATTTACCTGTTAGAGAGGATGGTGAAGTCGGGGATTCACTCTGCACGGGGGACCCCGCACAGCATTTCGTGCCACCACGTTGCATGGTTTGGGAATCAGACCACTTTGCTACCATGTAGGAGAATCCTCTAGGCTGAATCAGGAATGGGCAACCCAGGGGCATTCTGACTTTTCTGCATTTAAATTATGACTGGTGGGTGTTATACGCAAATAATGAATCATGGAACACTATATCAAAGACTAAGGATGTATGCCGACTAGCAACATAATGAAAACAATTAATGACTTCTGTGTTTTTCTGATCTTTTTATTAGCAAGATAACGGAGAGCTGTTGGAAAATAAGCACGGCGAGTTCTGGTTAGAGTTCAACAGTGGTTCGTTGTTCTGTGTGACCAAGTACGAAGGCTGTGATGACAAGCACTACATCTGCCTTCATTCCAGCAGCCTCAGTCTCTACCACAAAGGTAGGCCACATGCTGAGTGTGTGTTCTGTTCACCTCTGTTCAGACCCATTTAAATTTTGTTTAATAAAGTTTTTTTTTTTAAAAATTTTAGTCATTCATTAAAGAGAGAGAACACAGG
Organism: Meles meles; assembly: GCF_922984935.1. Taxonomy (NCBI): domain Eukaryota; kingdom Metazoa; phylum Chordata; class Mammalia; order Carnivora; family Mustelidae; genus Meles; species Meles meles. The sequence goes on along the minus strand of NC_060071.1, from coordinate 143,212,988 downwards.
TGGGGGGAGGGGCAGAGGGAGAAGGAGAAGCAGACTCCCCACTGAGCAGGGAGCCCCACATGGGGCCCAGTCCTGGGACTCTGGGATCGGGACCTGAGCTGAAGGGAGATACATAACCATCTGAACCACCCATGTGCCCCCTAGTAAAGAAAATCTATTGAGAACAGAATTCTCATATTAGAGATTATTTTCTGTGGAGCGTTCTGATTCCACTGGCAAAGTAATAAACTCACCATAAATTATATGTTGACTTTTTTTTTCTGGGTACCAACTTTATTGAGGTACAGTAATTCATGTAGCATATAATTCACCCATTTAAACTATCTTTATTTCACTGGATTTTAGTATTTCACAGAGTTGTTCTAACCATCATCACGATCAACTTAAAAACCTTCCCATCGCCCTCAAAAGAGGCTGTGCACCCTTTAGTTGTAACCTCCCATGGCTCTTCAACACCCCCACGCCCCCCAGCACTAAATAACTTCTAATCTACTTGGCCTCGTGGATTGTATATTCTGGGTGTTTATGGACTCACATAATACGTGGTCTTTTGTGACTGGTTCCTTTAATATGGCATGACGTTTTCAAGGTTCATCCAAGTGTAATTCCTTTTATTCCTTTTACTGACAAATTATGTTCCATTTTATGGATGTGCTGTATCTTTTTATCCACTGATGAGTTGATGGGACTTTACATTCGTTACTCTCTCTCTTTAGCAGCATTTTCTTTTGGTAACAAAAAGAATTTACCATCTTTTGAGCACATTCCCTGTTACCGTGTGAATAGAAGATACACATTCTTTTTTTTTTTTTCTTCACAGTATAGAAAATACTTTGCACAGTCTTAAACCTTTATCACATTTTAAAAATTTAATTCTCCTAGCATTTCATAATTTTTTTTTAAGTAGGGTACTATCAGTCATACCAGCATTAGCAGAGAGGTACAGGTGATTAATGCCCAGCTGGTTCTTGGTCATTTTACCTCCAGGATTATATTCAGTGGCAGCATACGGATTTTTGTTCTGAGTTGTGCAAGTCTGTGAACTAATGTCCGGTTATCATTTGTTTTATTGTCCCCTCATTGTTGATGTAGGTGTGGTAGATGGAGTGATTCTCCCTACAGAAACACGACTGCCCAGTTCAACCCGCCCACACTGGTTAGAACCTACTATTTATTCCTCTGAGGAAGATGGCCTCAGTAGAGCTTCTACAGATGGCGTTGCAGGAGACACTTTGAATATGCTTTCTGTTGCAGTTAAAATACTATCTGATAAGTCAGAGTCCAATACAAAGGTTTGTGTTTTGTACTTTTATACCATTAAAGACTTGCTGTTCATTTGATTACTAGCTAAAAGTGATTGCATAAAAGACAACATATTTATTAGAGAAACTTTTTAAGTTTGAATAAGAGGATTATGTAGGTGATCAGTGTAACTTTCTTATAGGAATTTCTCATTGCTGTGGGGCTGAAAGGAGCCACACTCCAGCACAGAATGCTTCCTTCTGGGCTTAGCTGGCATGAGCAGGTAAGAGAGTTGTTATGTACATATTGATTTACTTTTTACTTTATGTTGAAATGTAATACACACACTGTAGAGTTACAAATCAGAGATGATCAGTGTGCACTGAATTATCATTGAAGTAAATACTCCATATAACCACCTCTTAGGTTAGGAAATAGAACATCATCACCACTCCAGAATGAAATCGATTTTTTGACTTCAAGTTTTGACCCTAAACATCTCAAAGGCAGACCTATCTTTTAAGTCATTTAAGGGAAGGGACTCTCTGTCCCAGACCCTGTAGAGCACCTGGCGTAAAGGAGCAACAAATGAAGTGTTGACTTGTCCTCACTCCTTAAGTGTCCTAACTTCACAATTATTCCCTAGGCCAGTAACATGCTTTGAGGCATTTATAAGGATTTCTGTAATTAATTTACAGTGTTTGATTAATGAAATACATTTGGCTCTTTTCTAATGAGAATGAAAAGTAGTGCACTGTGATTCTTATTCATTTTCCTTAGGAAGAGGAACTTTTTCTTTGTGCTGGAAAATAGTAAAATATTTTATACCTGCAGGTTTTCAGAGTGCTTTCATAAAAGCATTTAGGAAACCTGAGGAGATCCAGATCTATGTAGCAAGGGTAGAGAGATAGTTGGTGTGAACCCTGAACTCATTTGTAAGGGGGAGATTTAGTCTAACCTCATTTAGATAGAAATACAGGAGAATAGATGTTGGTAAGAGAGTTTGGTTTTCAGACTGAGCTAGGTATAATTTAAGGAAAAAAAGCTTTTTCCAAAAGTGGGTTACATAGAAAACCAGATGGAGTGTAAACAATCTTCAGCAAAGGTTTTTTTTTTTGTTTTTTTTTGTTTTTTGTTTTTTTTTGTTTTTCAGGAATTGTCCCAAGCAAAATAATGTGCAAGTATATTATACATACTTTAGTTTCTATAATGATTTTGATATGAATTATATCTTTGACAAGATATAATTTTCTCAAGACTTTGTAACATTGCAGTTGTCAGATGGGGCTCGCTCTTCATTTCAAACTCAAGAGTGGTTTTGCAAATACTTTTTAAAATGAATTGCTTCAAAATGATGATTTTTTTCCTTTTAGCATTTATTTTTTTCCCCCCAAAATGGTTGCTTTTTCTGTGAGATATTTTACATTGGTATTAAGGCTATCCTATCAAACCTTTTTTCCCTTCTAAAGCAGGGCATTTTATATTTTTGTTTTTGTAGATTTTATACTTCTTGAACATTGCTGATGAACCTGTTCTGGGATATAATCCTCCAACTTCGTTTACAACTTTCCATGTGCATCTCTGGAGCTGTGCCCTTGATTATAGGTCAGTTTGCAAATGGAACAAAGTAAGCTTTATTCACAATATGTACTAAGTTTTGAAAAAAATACATAATTCAAATTGTAGAATTAAGGTTCAAAATGTTCTTCAAATTGTAGAATTAAGGTTCAAAACGTTCTTTTAAGGGAGTTTCTGTTGTTGCAGCAAACTGATGTTATTTGTTTCTTTTTGGTATTAGACCTCTTCACTTGCCGATCCGCTCTCTTCTCACCGTGGAAACCTTCAGCGTTTCCAGTAGTGTTGCCTTGGACAAATCCTCGTCTACTCTCAGGTGCCTGGGTAAACTTGACTTGTCTGCCAAATGCAGCTCTGCCAAACTTGCTATCTGGTGTTGAGCTAACTTCTTTGACTGACATCCCAACCTTTTGTAAAAATCAGCATTATTTCACTCATAGTCATGGCCCTTTATCCAGGTTTTCAGTTTTTCATTTTCAAATGACTCATCCTATCTCTCCTGTTTATCACTGTTTTTTATTTTTAGAGATGAAATGAATTCTTGAGATAGTTTACTTTTAAAAACAGAAATCTAAACTTCCTACACTACTTGATAGCACTTTATTTTCACAATTTAGATCTTCTGAATGTGGGTACTATTAAAAAATGCTGAAAATGTAAAATTAATTGGAGCAGATGATTCAGTCTCTCTCTCTTTTTTGGATCCATTTGGATTTTATTTTTGTGAGTGGTGTGAAGTATATATGAATTTTTTTTTAATTTATTTTTTCAGTGTTCTGAGATTCATTGTTGATGCACCACCCCCAGTGCTCCATGCAATCCGTGCCTCCTTAATACCCACCACCAGACTCACCCAACCCCAGACCCCTCTCCACTCCAAAACCCTCGGTTTGTTTCTCAAGAGTCCACAGTCTTCTCATGGTTCGTCTCCCCTCCAGTTTGATTCAGTCTTATTCCTTACACCATTTAAATATTTTCAGCATTCAGAAATAACGAGTTTTAAAGAAATGTTAGACGCCACTTGTAAGAAACTACATGTGACTTTGGTAACTTGTGTATCAGAAGAATGATACAACGAAGTATGTCATGATCACGCATCGTGTATTCAGAGTTAATTTTTTGGATGTTTTTAATATTGTTTCCTCAGAATAATCTTGGATGAAGCTGCTTTGCATTTGTCTGACAAGTGTAATACTGTTACTATAAATTTGAATAGAGGTAAGAGTTGAAAAAATTTGAGATAGATGAATGTTCTTTAGTTTTCATATGCGAATATTTTAGAGCATTTGAACTCTGGAATAATGCTGTTGAACTAAGGATCTTATTAAATATCAGTTGAAGTTGTGCTGTCCTTAGAATATCAGTTAAGTTTATCAGATTACATGTACTGTATTTAATGTAAGATTTGTTTTGTTCCTGAGTAAAGTAAAGGGAATTATAGGACTTCTGTAGGATGAAACTATATTTCCATTGAATTATAAATATTTGTACCACTAATTGCCATGAATTTTAAAGAGATGCTGTTTTTTTGTTTTTTTGCTTGTTTTAAGATGCTAGTTTTATTATGTTTTGGTTGGATACCCATTTTTTGAAGTCTTTACTCAGATATTTTGTTAACTTAAAAATTTTTAGATTATGTTCGTGTGATGGATATGGGGCTTTTGGAATTAACCATAACTGCAGTGAAATCTGATTCCGATGGAGAACAAGTAAGTTATTAAAGTAAATGGAAATTTTTACCTCTATTTTTTTATAGGAGAGACTAAAGAATTAAATTTACTGTAAAATTATTTTGGTTGGGGCACCTGGGTGGCTCAGTCGGTTAAGTGTCTGCCTTCAGCTCAGGTCATGATCCCAGGGTCCTGGGAGAGAGTCCCGCATTGGGCTCCCTGCTTTGCAGGAAGCCTGCTTCTCCCTCTGCCTCTCTCTCCATCTCTCATGAGTAAATAAATAAAATCTTAAAAAAATATATATATATATGTATATATATATATAATTATTTTGATCAAAAATAGATAAAATATTTTAAAATTAGGATATGGTTATAAATAGACATTTCCTGTGGCAAGGAAAATTCTGTTTTATGTAATGTAAGCCTGTGCAAAAGAAGAACTTTCTATCTCTTGTTTGAAAAACGTGTTCCATCTTTTTTCTTATGTCCGTTCAGACTGAGCCGCGCTTTGAGCTACACTGTTCCAGTGACATTGTCCATATCAGAACGTGCTCGGACTCTTGTGCTGCACTAATGAATCTCATTCAGTACATTGCAAGCTACGGGGACTTACATGCAGCCAGCAAGGTGGAGATGAAGCCTGGAGTCCCTCAGAGAAAGATGAAGGTATAGCCAGCAACATGATTCATTAGAACTAACCCACCCTGGACACCTTGCTGTCACGTGTGTGACGTGTATGTATCAGCGAGGTCTTTATGACAGTCGTGAGGTAGAAAAGAAACTGAAAAATCACCCATCTGTTCTTTCCCTTCAGAGTGATGGGTCTGGAAAGATGACTCCATAGGCCTTTTTGGAAAACCATTCTGCCATTTGGTATTCCTTGTTTTAGAACATTAATCTTCTCAGCCAACAGAATCCTGTCTTCCAGACTTGAATTATTTTCATCTCCCCTCCAGGAAGAAAGAAAACATGTAGCGTGCCAGAGCTTGTTGTATGGCAGTTGTATGTAAAAATGCTTCTGAGAGGAGAGATACAAGTGTTCGTATTATTACCGGAAGGTTTACGTAATCTTTTGTTTGTTACATATGATTGTTGGTTTTCAGTATATTTTCTCGTTTGATTTCCTTGAATTCAGTGTGATAAAGATTGAAGATTATCATCTCTGTTTCACAGATGAATAAGTTAAAACCCAGAGAATTAGGCGATTTGCCCAAATTAAGTAGCAGAAGTAGCAGCAAAACTCAGATACTTTCATTTATGGGTCAGGGCTTTCTTATGCCCCCCGGTATCACCTCTCTGTCCTCTCTTATGTACAGATTGAACAATGTCTGGTTTGTTAGCATTTTTAACTTTTTGGTGCTCTTTCATTCTTTCTCATGGCCTGCTCTGTGAACGGGATTCTCAGTCTCATAGATAATGAGCCTCTAGTAAGGGTCTGACTGGCCTTGCATTGTCTTTTGTTCAGATGCTTCTACACTTCATCCATGTTAACACTTCGGGTTTTGACTCCTTGCTCTTGCCATCTTCTCATTGATAAGAAGGCAGCCCATGACACTTCCTCTCTGTTTCTTTTCTTTATAAAGACATTCTCCAGTTTATTGAAAGTTGTTTTGAATTATCCCTTTCAAATTGGATCTTTCATTTTAGAGTCATGCTCCCATTTTAAAAGCCTGGTCTGGATTTAGTGAACCCAGAGTTCACTAACCAAAATGTTTAAGCACCCGTGCTGGAGTTGAACCCTGTGAGTCCCCATTTGGTAGATTTCCCCTGCTGTTTATGCCCCCTCCTTACCCTTCACTGTCCCTCTGTTCCAAGACATGAGGCTCCACCCTCCAGCGGCTTTGTGTCCATGGGGTGAGAGCTGGGGAAGCCCCCAGATTTGAGCAGCTCCCACTCTGCAGAAGGAGACTGCCTCTCCCCAGGCCTCACTGTGGTGTTCTTAGCTTCTTTCTCCTCTAATGTGCGCGCTCTCTACCACCCCAGCTCTCAGTGCTGGCTTTGAGATGATGGCGCATTCATTTCCGTTTGCCAGTAGTTGTTGGGGTGATGATGAGGCCAACCACTTAGAATGTGGCCACTGCCTGGCAGAAGGTAGAACGATGACCGTTCCTGTTTCTGGTGTCTTAGTAAAATGCCATGTGTTTCTAGGACAACACCATGCTGAGTAGTTTGCTCCTTAGGGCATTTTCAGTTATTTTTAATTAGGTGTTTTGGCTGTAGGTAGATTCCAGCAGCCGCTCTTCCTCACGAGGTCCAGTACTTCCTGAAGCAGACCAGCAAATGTTACGCGATTTGATGAGTGACGCTATGGAGGAGGTTGACCTACAGCAGGCCGCCGCGTCTGCGCAAGCCCAGGCGAACGGTAGGACGGGCTGGCCTTCCTCCCCGGGAGTCCTGGGGCCTCACTTGAGGCTTATGCTATTTGTATGCTTACAAGTTCTGCAGTAAGTCACCTATTAAAGAAAAGACAAGTCTGCGTTTTGGTGGATACTTATTAGCCAATCAGCTTGAGTTGATCGAGCATCCAGGACATAAATAAACACTGGCCCAGGGTGCTGTGGGTGCCCAGATTAAATGAAAGACCAAGCTTATCTTTTCTGTTACCTTCGGGTTTTGTAACACAGATCGGCACTAAGCCAGACTGATGTTCTTTCTTAGAACGATTAGGAAATGACGTGAGAAAGTGCTTCAGCGTGTGTCACGGCCTCATCTACTGGTTGGAAGGAATTGGAATTGTCTCATGAGATTTCAGTGAAAGGGAGCGGAATTGGCTTAGTTTTTTAAGAGTGGCTGGGGTTTAGGTATGTGGAGGGGAGAGAGAAGGTAGTCTTGGCAAGGTCATGACCGTTGGCAGAGGCTCAGAAGCATGCAGAAGCCTTAATTATCTTGCAGCTCAGGCTCCCTTTTCATTGGAAAGAATTGGCCAGCAAAGTTGGATAAGCAAGGAGGAGCCAGCCACTGGGAGAGCCTTGAAAGCCAGCTGGAAGCATCTATCTAAAAAATATTTTTTTCTAATTGGACGAACATAGTCATTTCTGTATGTTCTGAAATCTTAACTTTAAAAAAAAATTATCTCATGGTATTATAAAAGTTTAGGGTTAAATTGTTGATTTTATACTAATTTAGAATTAATTAGAACTCAGGAAACATAAGAACTTTTAGCTTCCTATGTATTACATTGTATTAGCAGCTGACCTGCTTGTGTGGGAAAGAATGTTTCACGAATGTTTACTGAGCAGCTTCAATGTTCAGGTGCACTGGGCACTCAGAAAGGATGAGTATGTCTGAGGTGCTGCTGCAGAAGAATTGAAAATTGGGCCGGTGAGCCTGTTGAAGCCGAAACATCACTTTATTCATCTTCACGTGCCCAGTCCATATCACAGCGGTTGGCGTGACTAATGGAATGGAGAAAGAATTAATGGATCTACTATGTAATTAAAAATGCATAAAAATGTATCTTCATGTTACGGATTTTGGCATGCTTGTATGCATGTTCTTTGTGAACCACGTTGACAGCTACCTGAGAACAGGTGGCCCATTTGGGTATCCAGTGCCGTAGAGAGTAGTCTGTTTCTTGTAGGGCACCACTCCCTGGCCAAAGACCCTGTTAGCGACTGTTTCCTCCACCCGTCTCTCTCTAAGCAGAGATTTCCTATAGTTTAGGGGAGGCACTGCCAGATGTAACCGGTTGTTCCTCCACTTGCAGTATTGTACTGGAAGTTTACAGATCTCCACTCACAGAACAGAGTTGTCAGTGTGCAATTCTGGCTTAAACAAAACTCCAGTCCACACTAAGAAGCTGCTGCCAAATCTCAGAGCTTCTCTAATGCGTAGTAACGAAGAGGAGACTATGACTTTATGAGACCATCATTTACTGTTCTCTTAGAGAATTTCAAACTTATCATCAGTCTTTTTATTAGTAATGGGAAGGTTATTGTAAGAAATAAATGAGGTATTGCAGATAAAAACATTTCAACATAGTGTGTGTCTGACATGTGGTTAAAATGTTTACTGAACATTACTGTTCAAAATGTGCCAAAATTGAATGTTGTATTCTTTTTTACCTAGGTGTTTTGGATGAAAAATCTCAAACTCAGGAGCCATGTTGTTCAGACCTCTTCCTGTTTCCAGATGAGAGTGGGAACGTGTCCCAGGAGCCTGGCCCTCCTTACACCTCATTCACACACCACTTGGTTAGTGATGCCATGGCACGTGTGCCCACAGAGAACGACGACTTTTGCATTATTTTTGCACCAAGGGAAAACATTCAGGTAATAAATGGATACTATAATCGAGGCCTTAAGGTAGTGTTACAAGTTGAATTGACCAAAGGGTACCTGAGAAAGTCTTTAGATTTTTTTGTAACTCTTGACAGTTCACAATGAGTTCGTTCTGTGAATTATTATTGAGGCTTTGCAAATGTTTGCTGTATTATTTCTATGACACATCGCTCTAAAACTCAGAGAAGAATGGTCAGTATTTGCAAAATTTTAAAAAAATGATTTTTTAAAAAGATTTTACTTAAATTCAAGTTAGTTAACATATAGTGTATTATTAGTTTCAGGGCAAAATTTTCTACGTAGATTATCAAACTACAGATGTTGTGCATAGTTAAGATAGCTCCTCAGGGCAAGGAAGTGGCAAAAGGAGTGCTATCCAGAGTTGCTAGTCCAAGAAATGGGAAAGGTAAGACGTGGTTTGTGTGAAGCCTGATGGGTGTTTGATAAGTGTAACTGCCATGTGAGTGTCCTGCTTCCATTTAAAAAGTATGGTCTGGGTGTAATGAATGCACAGCTCACTAGGTCAGTTAAGTGCTGGAGTTGAACTTCATGAAATCGCCATTTAGCACATACACATACTAAACTGCTCAGTAGTGACTTGGTGAATGTATTTGTTTTACTGCATCCTGGGAAATTAAAAAAAACAAAAGCAGTCAAATTCAGGATGATTTCATTATTAGGATCATGGTAATTTGGTCCATATGTTGAAGTATGGTAAGTTTGGAATGTAGTCTTAACTTTGAATTAAGGAACTATAAGCACACACACACACACTAGACACACACTCACATCAACACACACCTACTAAATCTGTGCCTTTTTATTATCAAATGATAAAAGCTAGATTGAAGACTGTGAAAGATTCCTTGTGGAGTGATTTATATAGAAAGTCCATTTGATGCTGCTGAATAATGCAGAGCATACAGTGTGATGAGTAATATCACCACTTGCCCATTTCATATATTGATGCTGTTGTTAAAAGAATTCAGAATCAAGAAATCTTGAGATCCACAGCATAATCAGTGGTTTCTACTGAGACCAGACTGTGTGTTCCCTGTTTGTTTTAGGAGAAGGAGGAAGAGCCAGTTGTAAAAGTGATGGTCGATGATGCAATTGTAATAAGAGAGAATTACTTTAGTCAGCCCGCTAAGAAGACAGACACGAGCAAAGCCCCATTGCACTTTCCCATCCCTGTCGTCCGCTATGTTGTTAAAGAAGTCTCTCTTGTTTGGCATCTTTATGGAGGAAAGGATTTTGGAACAGTCCCTCCTACTTCTCCAGCTAAAAGTTACATGTAAGTTGATTTCTACATAAGTTTTTGTTGTTGTTGTTGTGTTTGTTGTTTTGTTTTGTTTTGCTTTTTTTGTTTGTTTTTTTTTACAGACCATTATAGTCTTTTCCTAAAAAAGAATTTGTCATTTTTTTTTTTTAAGATTTTTATTTATTTATTTGACAGAGAGAGATACAAGTAGGCAGAGAGGCAGGCAGAGAGAGTGAGAGGGAAGCAGGCTCCCTGCTGAGCAGAGAGCCCGATGCGGGACTCGATCCCAGGACCCTGAGATCATGACCTGAGCCGAAGGCAGCGGCTTAAACCACTGAGCCACCCAGGCGCCCAAGAATTTGTCATTTTTTAAAAAAGATTTTATTTATTTGAGAGAGAGAGTGAGCACGCATGAGAGAGAGCGCGGTTGGAGTGAGGGGCAAAATGAGAAGCAGACATCCCCTGTTGAACAGGGAGGCGGGTGATGTGGGACTTGATCCTGGGACTCCGGGATCGTGACCTGAGCTAAAGACAGATGCTTAACTGACTGAGCCATCTGGGCCCCCTAGAATTTGTCATTTTAAGAATTATTAATAAAGTAGTATTGAAAACTATGTAATTTAAGTGTTACTCTTTTAATATTAAAACTTTTCATTTGTAAACTTAGTTGCATTGTTTGTATATTTACTAAAATATGGTGACTTAAGTGATTTCTGTTCAGGAAAATTTTGGGGCTACCTACCATGTGTTGGAGCCTATATGGAACACATTCACTAAAATGAATAAGACCCAGGGCGCTTGGGTGGCTCAGTGGGTTAGGTGTCTGTCTTCAGCTCAGGTTGTGGTCCCAGGGTCCTGGTATCAAGTCTCACATTGGGCTCCTTGCTCAGTGGGGAGCTTGCTTCTCTCTGTCCCTCTGCCCTTCCTTCTCTCCACTCATGCTGTCTCTCATGCTCACTCTCTCTTGCTCTCAAATAAATAAAATCTTAAAAAAATAAATGAAAAGACCCAGACCCTACCCTCCATTCAGAAGGACCATTATGGAAGCAGATGAAGGCAGTGAAGTGAAACCTGTGCCTCAGGGGCCAGGGGCCGGGTGTGGCCCTGAATGGGTGGCATCCAGCAGTGCCAGGCAAGGGGCCGGTGCTCCTGAAGTACTTGTTAAATGAGTGTGTTGTTAGGTGGAGCTAGAAGAGGACCAGCCAGCCTAGGAGCAGTGGGAGCGAACATACTCCTTAGGGTGGGAGGATCAGAAAAGGCTTCAGAGAAGGGTAATCATTGGCACAACAGTGCAGAGACTTTCTATTTAAGAGTGATTTTTTAGGGGCGCCTGGGTGGCTTAGTCGATTAAGCATCTGCCTTTGGCTCAGGTCACAATCCCAGGGCCCTGGGGTCAAGTCCTGCATCAGACTCCCTGCTAAGCGGGGAGTCTGCTGCTCCCTCTGCTTCTGCTGCTCCCCCTGCTTCTGCTCTTTCACTCATGCTCTGTCAAATAAATAAAATCTCAAGGAAAAAAAAGTGATTTTATTATTATTATTTTTGGTATTGATTGGGATTTTAGGACTTGTACTCTGACTGTAGGGAGTTTCTGAAGTAATAAGGAACTTCTCAGGAGGTCTCATTTTTCTGTGTCCTGTTACATGAAAACCAACACCGTAGTAAGGTTTTCCCGTAGTTCTGAATATTTAGCAGGCAGATGATTGCCACAGTGGCAGTAATAAAATTCACGTTCTCCGTGTCTCCAGAGCATTAAGATTTGATACAGAGAAATGCCGTTTGTGACCATGTCTTCATAGTTCTGTAATGCTATTTTCTCTTTTTATCTTGCTATTTTTTTCCTGAGGTTATTTATTGCCTTTCTTTGAATATTTCCTTTAACAAAAGGCTTTTTTTTTTTTTTTTAAATTTTTCCATTTATAGCAGTCCCCACAGTTCACCTTCTCACACTCCCACAAGGCATGGACGTAACATGGTATGTGGGGGGAAAGGAAGAAACCATGACTTTTTAATGGAAATACAGTTAAGCAAGGTAAGATGGTGTTTTGAAAGGAAAAAGCCACTGCAGTAGGAGCATTAATGGGGGTTCCTTGGTTGCTCCCCAACCTGGTGGTCTTGAGCCATAAGTCCCAGCCTCTGAGATTAGAAAAATGCAGGGGTCTTGTAAAACTTTTGCTTTTTCTTTCTCAAATGTTCCGAGAAGTTTGAGGGGTTTTGTTTTGTTTTTGTTTTCCCAGGCTGTCCCTAGAGGAATGTGTCTGAGTTGAGCAAGCATCAGAATCCCCTCGAGGGCTTGTTAAAACACAAGTTGCTGGGCCCCAGAGTTTCTGAATCAGGATGAGGTGGGGCCCATGAATTTGCATTTTTAATGAGTTCCCAGGTGATTCTGATATTACCTTTCCCAGGACCACACTTGGGGAACAGCTCCCCTGGAGTAGCTATCTGGGAGGGCTGCCGTTGGACAGGACCCGTGTCAGGTCCGTGATTAATGTCTAGAGACCAGTATGTCCAGGTCGCCAATGACATCATGTGCATTCAGTTCTTTCAGCTTGTCTGGGATTGTGCCAGGTGTCATGTATTAGGGTACTTCATGGGGAAATACCGTAGTGGTGATTTCATCGTATCCTTGACTCACTTTGGAACTTGAACCTTATCTCCACTGGTTGTTTTTCAAGCAATTTCATCGGTACGCAAGATGGGGGGTATAGCTCAGTGGTAGAGCATTTGACTGCATCGGTACGCAAGATGATGATTTTGTGTATTATTCTGTATTCTTATAGAGAATTTTGCTTGAAAAGGATAGGGATTTTGCCAAGATCAAATAAGAGATGTCAGCCAACCTTATCCTTGTGTGGTGGGACACACGTAGATGAATAAAGAGAGCAAATGAAGGAATGTTTTGTTCTCTGAAAGTGGAATCAGAACGTGAGAATTCCAAGAAAGTGATGGGTGATACTTTGTATTTTAAAGAAGAAATCTAATTTAAATAAAGGGTAAAAATTGTTGTGTGTTCCTTCTTGTCTGTGAAGGTGAAATTTCAGCACGAGGTCTACCCGCCTTGCAAGCCAGAGTGTGTCTCCGGCCTCTTAGAGCACCCAGTCTCCCGGCAGGTGTTCGTCGTGCAGGATCTTGAAATTCGAGATCGTCTGGCAACATCACAAATGAATAAGTTTTTGTACCTGTATTGCAGTAAAGAAATGCCTCGAAAAGCTCATTCCAACATGGTGAGATTTAAGACCTCATATTTTCTGTTGTATATTCGTATTAGAAAAGTGTGTTTATTGTATCTAACTGCAGATGATTGAAATGGGGGGAAATTGAAGGTTTTTTTTTCATATTAATATGAAAATACCTTTTAAATATGTTGCTTAAAGATTTATTATTTTTAAAGATTTTATTTCAGACAGAGTGAGCAGGCATGAGCTGGAGGGAGGGGCAGAGGGAGAAGCAGGCTCCCCGCTGAGCAGGGAGCTGGATGTGGGGCTTGATCCCAGGACTCTGGGATCATGACCTGAACTGAAGGCAGATGGTTAACTGACTGAGCCACCCAGGAGCCCCTTAAAGTTTTATTATTTAAAAATTACTTTACATGTCGCTAGGATCCATTTTATAATTGCCAATATATTGATACCGGAGGCAAACTGGAAGTCCATGGTGATCTACACAAAATATTTAGTATTGCTGGAAGTGTTCCAGATTTCTAACAGTTTGTGAGTTGTAGTGGAGTGGGAATGATTCAGGATTGCCAGAAGAAAACATCTAGAAGCTGTGTGGTCCTATGAATTCGCTCCAGGGGGCCCCTCGGACCCTGAAGTGCATGTACCACACTGTTGTTTGTGTCTTTCCCACTGAAGAGTACCCGTATCCTGAGCTTTGGGGAGCGTGTGACCCAGAAGGGTGTGATTCAGGCCTTTAAACAAAAGGGGGAAAAATTCCACTTTCAGTTCTCCTATAACAAATGGGACTTTTTTCCTTTTGTTTCTTCTTTCTTCTTCTTCTTCTTCTTCTTCTTTTTTTTTTTTTAAAGGAAACAAGGTTGTAATATAGTTGGAGAAAAATGTTGTTCTTCTCTCGTAGTTGACGGTGAAAGCACTGCATGTGCGCCCGGAGTCCGGCAGGTCACCGCAGGAGTGCTGCTTGCGAGTGTCCCTGATGCCACTTCGCCTCAATATTGACCAGGTTTGTACTGCAAGCATCGGGTGTGGAATTCTGCTTCTGTGTCCCAGCTTCAGAAGGAGAGATTTAATTTAGGTGAATTAAAATGTTTATTGTTATTTAACTGTTATGAAAATCGCATAATTGAAGAATTCTGCTGGTAAAGAAAAGGGCAGATTCATCAGGCGTTTAGCATCTGAACTGTTGGTGAGTAAACATTATTAGATGTTCTGCTCCAGTCTCCTCATCGTCTGCATGACCCAGACTCGGTCCCTGCTTCCCATTCTCCCGTGCTCACGGATGCACACTGGGGCAGGTACACAGATGTTTTCAAAGCGCAGGAAATGACTCCCTGATACCTGTGATTAAAAGATCCGAGGGCTGTCTCTTAACCACAGCACCTGGAAGAGAATTCCTTCTGCCCTGGGCAAGATGACAAATTATTAATTGGTTACCCGTGAACAGGTCACAAACAACAGATTTGTGGAAAGACCCAAAGAAGTCCACTTTGCAAGCAAGCATTTCCATCAAATTGTCCCGGGTTTTGCCTTAACCCTGCTGTTTAAAAGTTAGTTGGTGCCGCTTAGGCAAACTAGGTTCAGGGGTATGAGCGCATGATGCTCTTCAGTCTGCTGGGGTCAGATTAGGGTTAACACCTCAGTTTTCTTTCCCTAGTTGGGTGGCTTTGGGCAAGTCACTTCTCCAAGCCTCACTTCCTTCACTGATAAAATCAAAGTAGTAGAGGTAGATACAGAATCATTTGTTAAAAAATAAGGATCAGAAGAGACTAGCGTGAGTTAAATATTTAGCTTGGTGTTAAGGATCAGAAGTATGAACTGTTGTTCTTATTAACTGAAGCACGCCACGCCTGGAGCAGATAAATGGAGTTCTCAAAACAGTCTGCTCTTGAGACAGCAGAAGTGTCCTGCTCGGCCTCACCTTGGTGTGAGGAGGAGAGTCTGTGTGGAATAGCACTGTTGGTTTGCTTACGTGTACGGATTGAGTAATGTTGACTTGTTATTGAAATAAGTAACATATTTCAGGAAGAAGGTATTAAATGACCATCTTGTGAAAATATGGGCAGTTTCTCAGAAAAACTGTCTGGTGAGGCACAGAAGTTCAGCACAGTTTCGCATTAGTATCTGTAGCTTCTGAGCTGGGACAGACTTGCCAGGGATTCTTTAGATTTATTTTCTCTCCTTATGAGAAGAATTTCTTTGGCTACCCATATTTTGATTTATCCATATATGGGCCTGTGATTGAATAGTTTTACAGTCAGGCATTTATGGGAAATTCGATCTGTGGGAATTAGTGTGAGCAAGAGTTTGAGTGGGATACTTCTTTATGGCATGACTTTGCCACACATAGCAAACCCAGGTTTTTTTCCTCCTTTTTTCTCTTTTTTAAGATTTTATTTATTTGAGAGAGAGAGATCATGAGCAGTGGGGAAGGTAGAGGGAGAAGCAGACTCCCCGCTGAACAGGGAGTCTGGTGCAGGACTTGATCCCAGGACCCCGGGATCATGATATGAGCCAAAGGCAGATGCTTAACCCACTGAGCCACCCAAGCGCCCTACCCAGTTTTCTTTAATAGACTTTTTGTTTTAAAATACTGAGCTTAATTTCTTCTTAGAACTATAAAGCATTGTGATTTTTGAAATGGGGAGATACTAATCTTAGAGAAAACAAAGAACTCACTCTTTTGGCTGACCTGAAGAGGAGTGGGAAATTGTTCCCCAAGATGAACCCAAGGGGAGCACAGCCGAGCTCGCAGGCATGTGCCAGTGGGTTCATTGCGCAAACTTCCTTTTGGGCTGGCACCTTCTAAGATCGACGAGCTTTGGTTTGAGAGAGCAAATGGTATCTGAAGAGAAAACCAGATACTTTTGTTCTCCATTTTTTCTTTTGGAAACAAATCAGTTGAAGAATGATAATGCTTTGCATAATATTTGCCTCACCAAGCATGTCCCTGACTTTATTTCTCTTAACTAGATCATAGATAGTAAGTATGAAAGCAACACGCTATTTTCTTATGTTTTCAAAAAAGCTGCATTGCTGTTTAAGTTCAGGGCCATTGTTTCCAAAGCTCAGCATGCCCATAAGACACTAGGAAGAAGAAACAGTTTTCATCTGGGAAAGGGTGAGTCGATGAGGCGGTCATGTAACTAGGCAGTTTGAGTTGTGAACTCTGAAGAGGCCACATTTCCTGACTCCCCTAGTCTGGTGTCCATTTCAGTGTGGCACTGCATAGAAATCTGTGCGGGGAAGATATGCTTGTTAGTCCCAAATGATCTGCTGAATGCCAGCCTTGTCCCAGGTCCTGTACCAGGATGCTGGGGATACAGAGATAAGTGAACATCCCCATCTTCAAAGATCTCTGTATGGGGGTGGAGACTGACATAAAACAGAGCACTTTAACACCCTCAGTGAGCCTAGTGGTAAAGATACACATAGCGGGACGTGCCGCAGCAGAAAGGGTTCCGAAGCCAGGCAGGGAGTTCAGAGGAGTGAGGGGCAATCAGAAAAGGCTTTCTGGAGGAGGTGACGCTCGCCATTAGTCTTAAGGGTGGAGTTAGTTGCATGGAGATTTGTGTAAAGGCATTGAGGGCCCGTTTCAGGTTGTGAGAGGAGATGTGAGGCCGTTCTTAAGGGAAGTATGTGCTTGGCTGAGGTTTGAGACGGTGACTGTGTAGCAGTACTAGTTGGCACATTTGTGACTTTTTAGCATCATTGCTTGATTGCCTGAGTATGACATTATAATTAATTATTTTAACACTTCTGTCCTGTGATAGAGGATACTGTTAGTATCTTCTTAAAGCTAGAAATAACTATAGCCTAAGTTTGTTAAAAAAACACACACACACACACACACACACACATTTCTTTAAAGTTTTAGGAAGTTGATTGTATGGAGGGACAGTTTGCGTCCAGTACAGTGCCGGATTTTAGGTGTACAGCGTACAGTGTGACAGATTCACCCAGTAACTACTCCAGCAGGTGAAATAGCGTTTTCTGTCTCCTTCAGAGTCCCCCGTGCCCCTTTGTGGTCGGTCTCCAGCACCTCCAAGTAACCACTGGTCTCCTTTCCATCACCATAGGTTAGCTTGTTCCGTCCCACAGCTTCGTGTAAATGGAAGTGTGTGCGGCTTCCTGAGCCGTGAGCTTCATCTGTGCGGAGGCGTAGCTGTTCCCCTCTGTTTGGTCCATTCCTTTTTATTGCTGAGGACGGATGTCCTGGTGTGGCCATACCACAGTTTGTGTATCCATTTATGTGATTTACATTTGGTGGTTTTCTTGGTTTGGGCTCTTAGGAATAAAGCTGTTACGAGGTTGTGTACAAATCGTCTTTGTCTTCGTTATCATAAGCAGTTTCCAGGCCATGAGGCAGATGTGTATTTGACCATCGTAAGAAGCTGCCGTTTTTCTCTTATGAGGTGGTTAGACCCTTGTACATCCCTTCCCCCAGGAACTTACAGGGAGCTGCTGTTGGTTCACACTCTGACCAAACCTGATACTGCCTTTTAACTTTAATGATCTTATTTGGTGTTCATTGTGGTTTTCATTTGGATTTCCCTGATGACTAATGATGCTAAGCATCTTTTCACATGCTTATTTGGCGTCTGTATACCCTTTTGTGAAGTGTCTATGTCTTGTTAGTTTGAAAATTAGGTGGTTTTATTGAGTTGTAAAGACTCTAGCATAAATACCAAAATCAAAACTTCTGAGAGTGTATTGAAATGCTGACAATCAGTATTGCCTCTTCTGTTTTGTGTATTTGTAGTGAAAATGGATAAAAGCCACTGTCTCTATGGGCTTCTCTCTCTCTCTCTCTCTTTTTTTTAAAGATTTTATTTATTTATTTTATTTATTTATTTGGCAGAGAGATCACAAGTAGGCAGAGCAGGCGAGGGGCAGGGGGCGCAGTGGGGAGCAAGCTTCCGCCAGAGCAGAGAGCCTGATGTGGGGGCTCGATCCCAGGACCCTGAGATCATGACCTGAGCTGAAGGCAGAGGCTTAACTCACTGAGCCACCCAGGTGCCCCCTCTCTATTTATTTATTTATTTATTTATTAAAAGATTTTATTTATTTATCTGACAGAGAGAGAGATCACAAGTAGGCAGAGAGGCAGGCAGAGAGAAAGGAGGAAGCAGGCTCCCTGCAGAGCAGAGAGCCCGATGCGGGGCTCGATCCCAGGACCCTGAGATCATGACCTGAGCCGAAGGCAGCGGCTTAATCCACTGAGCCACCCAGGCGCCCCTATTTATTTTTTTTTTTTAAGAGCATATTTATACGTGGAAATTTTCTCTTGTGTTTTTTGAAGGGAGTCAGAGTCAGAGTATTTATTATGTTAAAATATCACCATCTAGTGGTCAAAGAATAATATTTTAGGTAGTATTACATTTGTAAACATCTGATATTTGATACACTTATGTTAAATGTCTGTATACCTGCACACATACCTGGGTGATATATAATGTATGTAATGTAACAAAATATATAAGTGTAAAGCATAATGTAATGAGCAGTTCATGAACCCACTGCGTTACTGTAGAACCAAACTAGTTTCAGTACTATTGAAACCACGTCCTTGTTCTTCAGTCCCATCCCTCAGTCTCCCATATGCCACATTACCTAGAAAAAATACCTTTCTGACTTTCATCATTTATACTTCTGATCAACGTGAGTAGTGGTTGATTAGATTCTTTGGAATTACCAAACTTAGGGTGTGCTACCAAATATGACCCTCACTTCCCCACCACATTGCATTTTGGTACAGTAGTAATGCTTTGTATTAATTGAGAATTTTTTTAAATGGAAGGAAGAACAGGCATTTAATCTCCAGATGGTGAGAGTGAGGTGCTAATACCCGGCGAATGTGGCTTGCTCGGACAGCATTAAGACAGGTCCGTGCATTTTTGTTATTTCATTTCAGAAGAGACGACACTGGGTGATTCTACGGATTTTAATTTTGAGTATCTTGTCCGTTGGAGAAAATGTGTTAAGGCAATAGAATGTAGTGGTAAAGGCCGAAATAAGGCAGTAAGAACTTGAGAGGTACGTGCCTGTGTCCAGGAACAGGCTGGTTGCTGTTCGTCATGGCGGTAACATGCCCACTACCGCCGGTTTACACGGAGCACTGGTATCCAAGAACAAGGACGCCGTATTTCTGAGAAAACCAGAATGTACTTGATTTAGAAATAGCTGTGTGATCTTTAACTTCTGTATCTTAATTTTCACATCTATAACTTTCTCATAGTTGTGAGAATTAACAAGGAATTTGTGTGTGTGTGTGTGAGAGAGAGAGAGAGATGGGGAATAGGAACAATACCTCACGCAGAGTAAGAATTCAAAAAATTATAGTGGTATATGAATAATGAGTAAAATACGGGACTTTGAGATACTTCATAGTTTTAGAAGTAGATGTCCTCCTCCCCTGCTCCCTGCCCCCGTGCCTGCCCTTTGGTTATAATTACATCTGTTCATTTTAGGATGCCTTGTTCTTCCTGAAGGATTTCTTCACAAGTCTTTCTACGGAAGTAGAGCTTCTAATGGCTCCGGATCCAGAAGGTATTAGATATGTATAGTTGAAAAAAGTCTCCAGCAAGAACAAGTACTTGGGTTGATTTTTGATTGTTATGAGGCCTTTTAGAGAGTGTACTTACAGTCTTTATTCTCATTTATATAAATGTGCTTTTATATTTTGCAAATGCTGTTTATGTGAGAACAATCATTTAAAAGGTAGAAGTCAATTTTCTCTAGCAGTAATTGTGTTGATTAAATGCAGCAAAACAAGTTAAATTCATATTAATTTTAAATGGTTGCTCTAAAGCATTCCTAATTTTTCCAACGTGCACATCACCTTTTCAGTTAAAAAGTCTCCCGGAGCCGATGTCACCTGCAGTTTGCCAAGGCACTTGAGCACCTCCAAGGAGCCAAATCTAGTTCTTTCTTTCCCTGGGCCAAAGCAACCTTCCCAAGATGATGGTGCCAACTCAGTGGGAGTGGTTAATGGGGAGGAAGAGAAGGACTTCTCAGCTGAAGAGGCATCATTTAGTGATCAGCCCGTGTTTTTTAGGTAAATCACTTAATTTGATGACACGTGAAATTATTTTAGTGTTTTGCAGGTTCCTTAATGTGTTTATCCGCCACTAATTACGAGGTTACGCCAGCTTTTCTTTGCACTGCCAAACAGTAACTGGTGTCTGTCTTTATGCCACGTGTCCTGCACCCTTGATTACACATGGTAACCCTGGTTCAGGAGTCATTTCTCTGGATTCTGTAGCAGGAATGTCCTTTTCCTCTTAGCTTCTTCCTTCTGTCCCTCTTCCTGGTCACTCTTAATGGCTTTTTTGTACCTCCTCAAATGTGATGTCCTTTCATCTTTGCCCTCACACACCTTGGCTTCCCTTCGGTTTCCCTGTGCTTCCCTTCTCCCATGTGGAGAAGGGCATTTTCTCTCTGGTTTTGCATCTGCCCTTCCCAATGACTGTTGAGTCTTTCCTGGCCCTTTGCTGGCTCCCCGGCTCATTTGGCACTGTTGGGAAAGGCCCGCATGCTCCCGCTGTCCTGCCCCACCACTCCGCTAGCTGCTTGCACACTGGAGTTTATCCCCTATTTCCAGGCCTATTCATCCTTTCCATCTTCCTTCTATCCCTGCCCTTCATGGTGGGCCTGGTGCCTTGGCTCTTTTGGAAGGAGAAAGAAGAAAGATTGAAGCCACCTGTGTTGTGAGGGACCGTTATTACTTCCCCTCATTTTCTGTACTCCGGCTGGCATGAATCATCTCCAGATTCTGTCTATTCAAGCTGACTCTAGGTTAGACTTTGGGTATGGCTGAAAGTGGGCAGTGTAACTATTTAAAGTGCTTTCATATTTTATATAGTATACTATAGAAAATAGAGGGAAAGAATAACATTATGAGAATTGGAAGGGTCCTGTAAATGATCTCTGGCAGTTTTAAACATTTCACCAGGAAAGAAGAATCTCTTTTATTACTTTCCCACATTGATCTTTAAATTTTTTTTTACTACAAAAAATTGTGTATCATAAGCAATAATTCAAATTTTCATTTTATATTAATCACACATGAACTCCTAGTTTGGTTTTTGTGAACACTGGATAACCAGTCCAAAAGAAATTGAATTGTTTACAGTTCTGGCCTGCAAGCAGAGAAATTTGACACTTTTTATTCAGCATGCATAGCCTCACTTAGGTAAATCTTTTTTTCTTTTTTAATTAGACTATTTAAAATAGCTATGGATTTGTGTTTCTACTCTCACAAGCTCCTAGAAGGCTTAGGAGTGGTAGTCAGTGATACAGTCCAGGTTACTCACTTCACGGGCGAGGAACTTTAGTGTCTGGAGAAGTACATTGCCTTGTTCAAGACCAGTTAGTGGCTGAGTCAAGGCCAGAACGCAGGTCTTAATCCCAAATCCCAAAAGTGCATTTTATAAGTGATGGCCTGATGTCTACCAACCATCCCACAAGATTTATTGAGCTCTGTGTATGCCACAGTGAGCAAGGTCGAGAAAAATTCTCTGTATAATTGAGCCTACAAATAATTTACATACATGATTTCTCATATTATGTGCCATGAAGAAAACAAAGAGAAAGGAAGAGAACCAAAATGCCCAGAGAACCAAGTGGAGATACGTATTTGGATGATGAGGGATGACCTGGGGCCCCAGGTTCTTGTAATGGTTGATGTTTAAGTACAGCTTTTCCGTTTTACTGTGCGTTAAATTGGACTTTCGTGGAATGGCTTAGGATATAAATGCAGACATTAATTCTGTAGAAAAATTGTGTTTTAAGTTCCATTTACAGTCCAGCTTTGGAAAGTTAGTTCCTTTTGTTTGATGTATACTATCGGTGTCTAACTATGATTTCATTCTTACAGAATTCCCAATGGTTGTGTGTCAATATCCTGTTTATAAGCATTAATTTCAAGAATGCTTACTAAAATTCACCAATAGGGGTGGCATTTTAAAAGTTGATTAAGACGTTTAGGCTCAGAGTTAAGTTCCTTGCCCATGATTACACATATAGCTGGTAAAAGCGGGATTCGTGGCTGGCTTTTCTGGCGCTCTCTGCGTCATGACACAGCTGAGATAAATCCCTTACCTCTTCCCTTTTTTACTTTTTGGTAATGATTATATTATTTGGTTTGATCTTGAAGGTTGCCTTTATTATTCTTTATAAATTGAGAATATCTGCGAGAATAAATTTTTCTAAGGTAAACATTTAGTAAACTAGGAGAAGTTTTTTTGTGAGAAAATTTAAATAAAATATATACAGCGTATAAGATGACTAACATTTGTTTAGTTGTTATATTACCTTAAGAAAAGGTAGAGGGGCACTGGGTGGCTCAGCGGGTTAAAGCCTCTGCATTCGGCTCAGGTCATGATCCCAGGGTCCTGGGATCAAGCCCCGCATCGGGCTCTCTGCTTGGCTGGGAGCCTGCTTCCTCCTCTCTCTCTCTCTGCCTGCCTCTCTGCCTACTTGTAATCTCTATCTGTCAAAAAAATAAATCTTTAAAAAAAAAAAAAGAAAGAAAAAAAAAAAAAGAAAAAAAAAAGAAAAGGTAGAGCCAAAAGACATTGCCCTTTATTTAGGCCTCGAGATAGTCACCTTACTTATTTTGTGGTTTCGTTTTTATTACCTAGTTGAACTGTTTAATTTATATCTAATTTCAACCACAGGTACTTTTGAATATAAATAACTCCCCTCCTTTCTTTATCTTTAGAGAATTTAGATTCACATCAGAAGTTCCTATTCGACTTGATTATCATGGCAAACACGTATCAATGGATCAGGTTTGGAAACTTTGTATAAATATACTCTACAAAGTTATCTTCTTTGTTTTTCTAATGGAGTTAATTTTCAAACTTTTTCCGTCATGGTTTATATGTTTGAAGTGATGTGCAAGATTTTAAAATTCAATTGTTTTTAAAGTAAACATTATTCACTTAACCCATGAGGAAAATTTAGTATAAATTGGGTAATATATATTATTAAGTATATATTTTTTTGCTGTAAATATTTAGTTCAAGTGTTTTAGCTGCATTAATGAATGAATATTACCTTGACTTGTCCAAATGACCATGATTTTAAATGTTCGGTCCCTCAGTTACACATTAATCTGGCTTTTTTTAATTTTAAAGGGTACCCTGGCCGGGATTCTGATTGGTCTGGCCCAGTTAAACTGCTCAGAGCTGAAGCTGAAGCGGCTTTTCTACCGGCATGGGTAGGTCGATTTCTATCTGATGAGGCTTTATGGTATAGTGACTGCAGTTAGTTTACAACAAACCGGACATTGACTTTTCTGCTATAGCAAACATAAATCATTATTTTACAGCATTCTGTGCAGGGAGCTCATTTGTAGAGGAGGCTTACTGATTAGGGTCTACTTTTTATGCTGAGAGAGTAGTAGTTTGACTAGAGTAGTATTTTTCAAAAATAGCTGTAGTTATTTTTTAATAATTTCCCAAGGTCATAAATTCATTTATTTAGCAAAAGGACTAGCATTTCACAACATAATGGTTCGCAGTAACTGAGACCCACGTGGCAATGATAGACAATGAGTTAATCCTGTGCTAGAGCTTTAAAGATTTTATTTCTTTGAGAGTGAGCGTGTGTGCACATGTTGGGCGGGGGGGTGGAGAGAATCTCAGGGAGACTGTACTGAGTATGGAGCCTGATGTGGGACTCGATCTTATGAACCTGGGATCATGACCTGAGCTGAAACCAAGTCTGATACTCAACCAGCTGAGCCACCCAGGCACTCCTGTACTAGAGCTTTAGATGTTCCAGAAATAGGAGCAGTGGAAGAACACATTCATATATGTTACTGAAGCCTTACGGAAATTACTGACATTAAGCTGGATCATACATATGTTTATGTATTTTCAGATTAAACATCTGTAATATTTTGTCCTTGTAATTGGTACATTTTCTTTTAAGTTAAAAGATCCCCCCAACTTACTATGTAAACAAACTAAGTCAGAGAAAGACAAATACCGTATGATTTCACTCATACGATGAACAGATGAACATAGGGGAAGGGAAGGAAAAATGAAATAACACGGAGGAGGGGCGCCTGGGTGGCTCAGTGGGTTAAGCCTCTGCCTTCGCCTCAGGTCATGATCTCAGGGTCCTGGGATCGAGCCCCGCATCGGGCTCTCTGCTCAGCAGGGAGCCTGCTTCTTCCTCTCTCTCTCTGCCTGCCTCTCTGCCTCCTTATGATCTGTCTGTGAAACAAATAAATCTTAAAAAAAAAAAAACAAAACACGGAGGAAGGCAAACCATAAGAGACTCTTCACTGTAGGGAACAAACTGAGGGTTACTGTAGGGCACTGGGTGGGGGTGGGGTAGCTGGGTGATGGGTGTTAAGGAGGGCACGTGCTACAACAAGCACTGGGTGTTCTGTGCAACTGATGAATCACTAAATTCTACCCCTGAAACTAAAAATAAAAAAAAACTCCCCAGTTTATCTGAACCTACAAATCTCTTCCTCTTCTCTGTATACTAATAGTCATTTGCTCTAGCTTGCTAGGTGTTGACAAATTGTTTTCATATGCAATCACCGAATGGCTTACTGACATTAAGAAGAACCAGCTACCAGGAATCCTAGGAGGTGTTGGGCCTATGCATTCACTAGTACAATTAGGTGAGTTTTCTTTTTTAATCAAAAGATGATTTATTTTGCTTGATCTGTGATTCTTAACCCCTTTGGAATTATGGGTGTCTTTGGGACAGTCTGTGTGAGGACCATCTTTCTGGAAAACTTCTGTGTGTTGTCTTAAACACCTGTAAGAGCACTTTGCATCCCATTTGAGGTTAAAACCCCCAGGGTTAGAATGACAGCAGAGATCAGAGCTCCTGCAGTCCCACTGATTCTCTCTGTTGACTGCTGTTCTAGTGCAAGGCCTAAAGGACTTGGTCTGGTTGCCGATAGAGCAGTACCGGAAGGACGGCCGCATCGTCAGAGGCTTCCAGAGAGGGGCTGCCTCCTTCGGCACCTCAACAGCGATGGCTGCTCTAGAACTCACAAACAGGATGGTTCAGACCATACAGGTATCTTGCCACCGACAGCCTCACTCTATAGGGAGAGGAAGCGCTCCTGTAAAATGGCTGGGTTTTTTGTGTTTTTAAAAAGATACTGTGAAATACACCAGATGCTGAGAACAGATACCTAATTCATGATGATTTAATATCATCAGGTTTTGTGGGGGTTTTTTTTTTTGCTTGGTTTTTTTTTGTTTGTTTTTGTTTTTTTTAATTGCTCAGCTTTCCGGTGTTAAATAATTGGTGGAATAAAGCAGTGGAATGCAGTGTCAAATTTGCTTGCCCGTTTCAGTTAAACTGTAACCGTTAAGTCAGTCGGGGATTTATTTTGCCTCATTTGTGTGACTAGATCCTAGCTAGACATGAAGGAGGCACTGCAGATCAGACAGGAGATGCAGTAAGGGCTGTCCTGCTAAGTACTGAACTCCGGTTGACCTCATGCAGATGTCCCAGACAGGGCATTGTCGATTCACCTGGTAACACGGAGAGGGTTCTCAGAGGGACAGAGGAGGTACTGAGAAAGTCCGCTCAGTCCAGATACTAGTTCTTAGCATGCCCTTTAATGTTCTTGTTACGGAAGTGCTCAGTTTTTGTCGTGGAGAACTCCCGGTCCTGCAGACGCCCCTGCAGGAGGGCCTGCGAGTCCCCTGCTCTTCCCAGCTCCCGTGGCAGGTGAGTTGTCGGAGCTCAGCCCTGCAGACTGTCTTCTGATGTGTTTCTTACTTTCCGGTGAAACGATGCAGGCCGCAGCAGAGACTGCTTATGACATGGTGTCTCCTGGGACCCTTTCCATTGAGCCCAAGAAGATCAAAAGGTTCCCTCATCACCGCTCAGCGCACCAGCCCGTGGACCTGCGGGAGGGCGTGGCGAAGGCCTACAGTGTTGTCAAGGAGGTGAGTGCTTCCCCGGGCGGGCAGGCCGCAGCCGCCTTCCTGGGGTTGGTCGGAAGAGCATTCTGTGGTTGCACACCATGGAAGTGGGCTTGGAATCGCTGCCATAGCAAGTGGCAGTGCCTGCAGGAGGTCATGACGGGCTCCTCAGGAGAGTCGTGATCTGGAGGAAAGGCTGGAAAGGCTGGTTCTTGGCGTGCAGAGCCAGCCGGGTAATGGCCACGCACACACACTGGCGCCGGCCCGACGTGGCGCACGGGGCTTCTGCGCCGCAGTACTCAGCTTTGTTTAACAGTACAGCTTTGCGGGCGAACCGCTCACCCTGATCGCACTCCCGTGCCTTCACTCTCCCGAAGGTGGTACACATTTTTGGGTACATGTTTCTATAGCTTTACTGTGTATTTATTCATAAGCAACACATACCATTGTTTCTGTTTTAAGAGCTAACACACTTGGTGTCATAGTGTTTGGATCCCCAGAATTTCTGCAAGATCTGCCCGTGGTGATAACACGTCCCTCTTGTTGAGACGGTCGCATGGCCTTTTGTCGTAGAGCATAGCATGCTTCATTTTCTCTTGGTAGACCTTGTTTTCCTTAAAGCACTGCGGCAGCAGTGTTCGCACGAATGTCCCTTTGTTCGTCTGTGCCAGAGGTTAAGAATGAAGTTGGTGACTTGTGACTATCTGAATCTCGACACTTGCTAAGCCTAATTGCAGTTCAGTTGCACCAGTGAATCCTGGTCCTTAATGCGCACTGTCGGGGACGCTCCCCGTTGCAGTCTTTCTTGACATTCTCTTTATGACATGAAGTTTGAGATTTTTAAAGAATATTTGATTTATTTGAGAGCAAGAGGGTGAGAGAGAGTGAGCGAGCACCGGCGCTGGCAGAGGGAGACGCAGCGTCCCCACTGAGCGGAGCCTGATGCGGGGCTCGATCCCAGAACCTGGGGACCGTGACGACTGAGCCATCCAGGTTCCCCGAGGTGGTTTTACTCTGATGCGTGTATTAGGATTTCATTAAAGATTGGCCCCCCATCCCTGTCATATTCTGACAGACACAAGTGCCTAGGATGGTCTTTTCCCTGACGAAGTGGCCTCTGTGGTTCCGAGTGGTCAGACCACTGAGTTAGGGCCCCCGGGAAATGTATTAATGGAATAAATAAAAGCAAGACCACTTCAAAGGAGAGTTCGGTAGGAGAATAGTGACTGGTCAGATCCGTTCCTACAGATGTCAGGATTGGGCCAGTTATCAGTAGACATGTTAGAAGTCTGGTTTATAGAAATGATCCTGGGGTTCAGGGCAAAGCTGGGGCCCTGGGCAGCAGGATATAATAGCACTTGGGTATGGAGCACTTTGCCGTTAGCATAACGCTTGCCTGATTTAATCTGTGGTCGTTTGAAAAAATATCTGGGTGCTGACTTTGTGTGAGGCATATAGCGACCATTCAGGGGAGGCAGTGTTCCTCACTTGCTCGAGAGGACGCTGGCGCAGCAGGAATGGCTCCCCGTGTAGCCGGCGAGTCCGCAGCGGGGCCACAGTGGGACCCGGGGTATCTGGGTCTGCCGTGTGGTTCTCTGTGTCTGACCATCAGTGTGAAGAGTGGGGAAGGGGAGGTTGAGAGCACTGAGCACGGATTGAGGTGGTCGGGGCGCTTGATTCCACGGCATCGGACTTCCGTGTTAAATGCCTTCTGAGCGGAGGCTCCTCTGTGGTGACAAGTATCTTCCCTTTGAGGTGTTAGTGACTCGAAGATGGAGAGAACATTCCAGCTGTTTCACAGGTCGGCTCCTCCTTTAGGTCAGGGCTTGGCTCACTGTGGCTTCTCCGTCACATCTGACCCAGACCTGTTTCGGTGTGGACCTGCCAGGTCAGAATTACTTTAACAATTTTTTTTTTAATATTTTATTTATTTGACAGAGAGAAATCACAACTAGGCAGAGAGGCAGGCAGAGAGAGAGGAGGAAGCAGGCTCCCTGCGGAGCAGAGAGCCCGATGTGGGGCTCGATCCCAGGACCCTGGGATCATGACCTGAGCCAAAGGCAGAGGCTTTAACCCACTGAGCCACCCAGGCCCCCCTACTTTAACAATTTTTGAAGGATTGGAAAAAGAAAAAGCATCTGTGGTAGAAACTGTGGGGCCTGCAAATATTTCCACGTGCTGGCTGACCGCTGCTGACGTTGTTCTCCTCTGTGGTAGCCGGGGAGCCTTGGGGAGGGCCGCGGCCGCGCTCCTGGGTGGGCCTCGTGAGCACCGGGCACCGGCCTCTGCGGGTGCCTCATGCCGCTCGTGTCTGACCCTCACCGCACACTGGAGCTCCCCATTGAAAGGACTCGACTAGCAACCAGCCCAAACAAGACAGAAAGAAAGGATGAGTGAAAGGACTTGACTAAGATGACACAGTGACACGATGCAGCCAAGACAGGAATTCACGTGCGTCGTCTCCGGGACACGGTGGCGGTCCTCACTGTGTTCTCTGCTCATGCCCGCTTTGTCTGTGGGCTGGGGAGCGGCGCTGGGCGAGGGGAGAGGGGTGCTATGGACAAGGGGCGCGACCGTGAGCATTTTCTTTATTGTCAGTTTCACCGACTGTAGGCGCTTGTAGAAACCGCACTCGTATTTATTTCTCGTTCTTCCATACTCGGTTTCCCTCTGCGGCATCGCGTGCTCACCCTGCCGTGCTGGGCAGAGAGGACACTGTTAGCTTGTCAGAGCGGGGGCTGGATTCTGGGTTAGGACAGCGTTCCTTGCTTTCCCTGGAGAGCCGCCCACAGTGCCTTGTGCGGTGCCCTTCCCCGGAAGAGTCAGAGCGGAGCAGTCCTCGTGTCCCCTGTGGGGTTTGAGTCAGACGGTGGAGTGGAAAGTAGGGTGACGTTTACCACTTTCGCTCGATCAGCAGGTTTCTACGTTCAGCTGTACGGTGTAGCCGTCACGATTATTTTAATGTCACACAGGTATAAGAAACATGAAAAAATGCTGAAGAAACTTTTAAATTATTAAACAAGTTCGTGCTTTGTTTTCACAATTTTTCATCTTCATTGAATGTTCCAGTTTCTTTTCTAGTACATAGCCAGTAACTTAAAACAAATAATTTTCTGGAGCTTTGTAGAATTAGGTTTTCTTATTACAGTTGAATCAAAGGAATTATCACCGTATCCCTTTTGTGATTATATTTATTCCAGAAGCCTTGTTTGCGATGTTTGATTTAACTCGAGTGAGTAATAGCGCCAAGAGAGCTCCTCTTCAATCATTGAATACTTCTTTAAGCTTCCCTACCCGAAATGGTAGCTTAGCTATATTTTCTGCACACACGTGTCACAACAAAATGCTAAATCATAATAATTGCCTCTTATTTTCCGTTAATCACAGTTTGTCATAAATATAATTATCCTGGGTTATCTCAAAAGCACAGTGGATTTTTTGGTCTAGTTACAAGCAAAATGTGGATGAACTCTGCTGAAGTTGTGTGCAGTAGGATAATGTAGAGATTTTTCTGACCTTCTCTCCCCTCCCCCTTTCAGGGACTCACGGACACGGCTCAGACGATTTACGAAACCGCAGCTCGAGAACATGAGAGCAGAGGGGTCACTGGTGCTGTGGGCGAGGTCCTGCGCCAGATTCCTCCTGCGGTGGTGAAACCTCTGATTGTTGCCACAGAAGCGACAGCAAATGTATTAGGTGGCATGAGAAACCAAATTAGACCCGATGTTCGGCAAGACGAGTCACAGAAATGGCGCCATGGGGAAGACTGATACTTCAGACGCGGTTCTTTATGGAGATAGGGTGGAAATAAGGAGCACAGTGTCCCACTGGCAGCTTTAGAGGGTACTCATTTACTTTTATTGTGCTCATCTCAGGAACAAAAGCATTTCTTAGTTAAATAATTTAGTATCAAAGCAACCTGCAACCAAAAACTTGTGACATTGAGGGCCGGTTTGGTACTTGCCTAGAGAAGTGTTTGGTGGCTAGTGTCAACAGTCCGTAAGCGTTTGCTGCCAAGTGAGTGGAATGCTCGCTCTTACTAAAGTGGCTGTGATTTTCCTTGCTGTGGATGAGAGATCATCAGCGGCCTCCTGTTATAGTCCACAGTGCTCAGAAGCGTTTGTGCACTTTGAAAGCACTATTTACGTTGCCCTGAGGAGCTGATTTTCTCAAGGTTTAAAGAGAATCACAGCTTCGAAACTCTCATTGAGAATGAGAGACAGAAGCTACAGGGAAAGCGAAACAAATAGGATTTTAATATAAATATCACAGAGGAATAAATGACCTGGTCTGTTGGATTTAGTGTCCGTGCGCTTGAGAACATTATTTCCATCCCCTCAGAAGGTCATTCTGGGGGCGTTTGAGAACGTGCACGTCGCAGACATGTCTGTCGTGTAGCACTTTATCGTGTGTGTGTGTGTGTGTGTGTGTGTGTGTGTGTGTAGATTAATACAAGTCATGTGATCTGTTCGTTATGTAATTTACAGATCTTCACAAAATATAAAGAAGAGTAAGACAATGTTTTTGGCAAAGGAAACGAACTCAAATGGAGTAACTTTCATTTATTTAAGTGTAAATGGAAATGTGCGCTCTCTAATGAACTGGGGCCTGTATGATTGTTCGTCTGCTCACTTTCAAGCAGATACAGTGCAAGCTTGTTAGGAATGTGTGGAAAGGGAGATTGGAAATGATTTTTACTTTTCTGAAATTAACCAAAAATCCTCCAAACATGCCCTAGTCAGCTATTTCGAAACCGTTTTTATTTGGTTAACAGTGTACATTTTGATAACCTGTCAGGAATGAATAAAGTATTTTTATTTAAAGGTAAAATTGTTTTATGCTTCCACGAACATTCTGCTTTTCTTAGAGTATATTCTTAGATGCAGCACTTGGATCCATCCCAAGACATTTAGGAATACTTCCTCGAAACTGGTTTTGGTTAAGATTCAGTAAATCACTACCTAGGAGTGAGAGGAAAATTGTTCACAAGGACTTGCTTTTTTGACTTTAGGTGGATCTAGCAGAAGGAAAGTGTAGGGCTTCGTGTTTAAACTGTTTAAAGTTGCATGATGTGCGTTCTCATTTTCTGACGCAGGGAGAAGGCCGCCATCCATGTGAATTTGGATTTCAGAACCACATTTCAGGTTGGGGTTCAAAAAATGATGTTGAATCGATCCCATTCTCTAGATTTCCTGAACAGGAAAGCAATGTAAACCCAACATCTGGACATTTAAAATTTATGAAAATTACGTTAAACAGCATTCAATTTTTGTTTCCTTTTTATTGCTGAAAAAACCTTAAAAGGGCCCTTTCACGGAACCGTCCATGACTCTGTCCCAGTTAAATGGAGTCCATGTAGAATGTGCTCCTGAGTGAACAGTAGCCACACCTGTGTGTCATGGAGGAGGCTCAGCCTGCTTCTGGGGCACGTTCTGACCGCCCTGCTCACTCACCCCAGGATGCTCCATGCATCCTGAAAACACAACATACCCTGTCTGTCATTTGTGGTGATTAATCAAACTGCAAAGCCCTTGACCAAACTTAAACATATAAAATCTGTTTAATTTTAAAATACACCTTCTATAGTTACCCTATTTTAGGTTAGTTAGATACAGTCTAGGGAGAAAGAATCATCCTCTTCTTTGTATACTTGAGTTGCAGATAGACCCATCTTTTGACAGATTTGGTTTATAAATCCTGTTGTAACATTTCTCTTCGTAATGTCATCTCCGTGGTTCTTTCTCTGTCCTCCGCTCCTGCACCTGTTAGCCACGGAATCTGGGTTTGGGAACCAGAAACCTGCCTCAGAAAAGTCCAGGGTCAAGGCTCTGTTGTTCATGGCCCGTTTAACCAAGATGCTCTTTATTTGAGATGTCTAGGTAGACTGAACGCTTCTGCATTATTAAGTATCCTCAGTTTTTTCTTTCTTACAAATACCTTTTCTAGCCTTTCTGTCACAGTAACACAGAAAGAAGAGCACTGGGCAGGACCCGTAGGCGGCCAAGTCTGCCCTCACTCGGCAGGCGACGTGGTCAAGGCATTGGATTTCTCTAAGTCTCAGTGTCTATAAACGAAGGGGTTTTATATGACAAAGTGCAGCAGATTTTTGGATGATCAGGCTGTGTGTGTGTGTGTGTGTGAGAGAGAGAGAGAGAGAGAGAGTGCGAGAAGGTCTGCGATGTAGTCTTGGTAGACTGTCCCAGACCTATGACTCCCCAGGCTGGGGGCGCTAGAGGAGAGCACGGAGGTCACACTGCACACAGTAGCCACGGGCTCCCTCAGGTCTTGGATCTCTCAGAAAACTGCGTTTCTTGAGTGGCCACGGTGCCTGCGGGGTTGACTTTTGATGTGTTGCTCTGCGTGGAGTAGACAGCGTGTGTCTACATGTCGCTGCACAGCAGCCATCTAGGTGTTTCCCGGGTGAGGCCGGGTGAGCGAGCCTGGCCAAGATCCGGCAGCGAGTTTTAGGATAGCACAGCGCCACAGGAGCGTGTGAAGACCACTTTCTAAAGGCCGGGAAGGCCCTGGGCCATGGCAATACTTCCTCTTGAATGGGGCTGATGCGCACCTCCGGTTTCCCTTCCTGTGTGTCCCCAGATTGCTGTTATTCACAAGTAGAACATTCCCTTTTAGGATAGATGTAACACAGTATTTCTTCTAGACATAGCAATAAACTTTCATTTTTGTGGAGTTCGGGTCCAATTTGGATTTCCACTTTAAGCACATATATTTCACATCAATATTTTTATAATGCAAGACTCACTTTAGGGAATCTTTCCAAGTCGCAGTGTGTCTAGAGTAGCAGAAATACTAAAAACTCGTGTTTCCTGCCTCCTGCTGTGTGTCACTCTTAAATGGTATTAAAATATTTACAGGAAAAATGTTTAGTTTCTAATCCCCTCCTTTAAAAACAGTGGTCTGTAGGTTTGGTGCCTTTGCTCTGTCTCAAAATAGTCTAGACAGTTCTGTCTGCTCCGGCGCTGGGGCTGCGGGTCCAAGGCGTCCTGCCTCCCGCCAGTGCGTTTGGGCTGGATTCTAGGCACTGTGTTTTCTCCCCGGAGCAGACGGACAGCAGGCAGTGTTGACTTCCGGCAGTTTTAAATGAGAACCCTTCACTACGTGGTTTCAGGGTTAACAACTGCTGCAACATTAAATTCTGTAGATGAGAAAAACCTCATGGCTTAAGAGACCTCACTGGCCTATGCTTCCATTTTCTTACTCCTGCACGGATAGAATTCTTTCGAATTACGGGGAGGAGTGTGTCGGGGCTAGTGATCACGGTGAGCAGTTACCCCGTTGCCCCTCACATCCTCTGCTTGAAAGTAAGGGACCGTCAAAAACAGTGATAGTCCTGTGTCTGCAGCTGCGCCATTGGACACACCCGCTGGAATCAAATAGAATAAATCAAATAGAAATCTGTGAGTCTTAGGTTTAACTCGGAAGATTATCTGTGTAGTGTATAGTTAACATAGGGGAAAAAATCTTTTCTCAAGCAATCTTATTTCCGTCTATCAGAAGGTAGGGTCTGTCTTGCCATAGAAGCGCAGGCGAGTGCTTTTGTGCCAACGTGCTTGTATTTCCGTGTCTTCAGGACCGTGTAGGCACACCACCCCCTTTGGTAGACCTTGTAAGCAGAGCTGCCGCAGGCCCGTGAATGTGGGAGTGTTTTCCTTAGATCCTGTTACTGTACATGAGACACAGAAAAGTGCCCTAACACCATCCTCGTGGGCTGAGAAATCGGGAGTTTCAACCGCTCACGCTGAGGTCCGTAGTGGTGAGAAGCACCCGTGTCAGTGATATTCGCCTCCTGTCCCGACCGTGGGGCACCGTGGTTTGAGCGTGTGGCCTCGTGGTAGGGGCCAGGGTGCAGGCTGCTGGGCGTCATGGGGCGGTGAAGGTGGTGGCGGGGGGCTCGTGACCCTCCCGGGGCCGTGGGCTGTGGACTTAGCAGCCTCTTGTTTAAGAAGTGTGTCTGCTTTGCTGTTTCTCTTGTGTTCTGTATGTACGAAAAGGCAGCTTCCAGTTTCTGGTTGGATTTGTCCTGTGTCGTTTCCTTAAGCCGCCGGTCCCGTGGGGCTGGTCGCTTTTCCACTGTGGAATGGGCTGGGGGGGAGAGGGGCGGCGGCAGGGCGGTCGCCAAGTTCAGCCCCTCTGCGAATCCAGCCCGACTTACCTTAGAGATCGAACTTAGTCTCACCACAACGCTGTATACTCGTTGCTCAGTTTCCTCATTTCCCTACTTAATTTTGGATGTGAGTACTTTAAGAATGCTGCTGCTGTATGAGTCTTTTTGTGGAAATGTAACGCGTCCGTGTGACTATGGAAAATGTGATGAAATGAAGAGTTCTTGTGAAGAAAATTAAAATATTTACTCTTTGGAGCTTGCTTTAAACGCTGTTGTCTTTCGCCAAGCACGGGTCCCAAGGCCTGTATAAAACATTTTTCGGGGTGGGCCGTAGGTCGGTATCAGACCCTGTCACTGAGAAACTGCGTTTCCCCTGAGCCCGGTGCTCGTGGTGGCAAATCACGTGTCCACCTGCTGCTGTTTCTGAGCCACACAGGGACGGGACGGG
Source organism: Meles meles (assembly GCF_922984935.1). Classification (NCBI taxonomy): domain Eukaryota; kingdom Metazoa; phylum Chordata; class Mammalia; order Carnivora; family Mustelidae; genus Meles; species Meles meles. The sequence continues at coordinate 143,178,301 of NC_060071.1, read as the reverse complement.
ACGGTAAAGTTTGCCCCTCCTCCCCCCTGCAGGGGATCCGTCACTCTGTTATCTCAGCCCTGCAAGGTGGACTTGTGGCAGGCACAGCTTCTAGTGTGCGTCTGAGGGGCCCAGATAAATCCCTGGCAGGGCTGCTCTATGTTTTTACTTGTAAAAGACGAAGATCTTACTTATTATTAAATAAATGGGGGGCAGCAAAACAAGGTTTTTTAAGTGATAGCAAAGTGAAAGTACAAAGCTCCCGAGAGGGTTGCCCTAAAAGAGATATTAAAGGAAGACTTTTAAAGGAACCTGCTCGGGAAGAGGTTTTGATGGGACGAGTGTCGCTGTAGAAGCGCTCTGAGCGGTCAGGGAAGCATCACGGCGCACCTCACACGTGGCTCTTGTGACGGACAGGTGGGAACCTTCGCAGGGTGCTTGCTGCCTGCCGGGGTTGTGCGTGGCTCTTTCTATAACCTCAGGGCCCCCCGAGACGCAGTTGGTGCGGCCCCTGTTTTCCGGAGAAGTCAGAAACCCTGCTCTGGTCCCAGGCTGTGACTCCCAACCCCATGTTCATCCTAGCACATCCCTTGAGGGCAACTTGCACTGTGGTCTGGATCAGTGAAAGCTCCTCACGAATTAGGAAACTAAGGGAATTCTGCTAGAAGATTAAGATTCACGGCTCTTGGAGTGGTTGAGCCGAAGGCAAGAACAGACTTGCTTCTCCGTCTCTCACCTGCAGCTCCGGCCCTGCTCCCCTCGCCTGGCTTGGCGCCAGCTGCCCTGGTCCCCTGGTTCTGCCATTTCCTGTGTGCAGAGGTTACAGACCTTTATTTTTTCTTTTTTCGTGAGGAAGCTCAGGCCCCACTCAGCACCAACTAACTACGGTCTGCTGAGGGGGCTGTCAGGGTCTCCACACCTTAGAGGTCTTGACATTTGGGGCTGGTTAATCCTCTGTTAGGGGCCCGTCTGTGCATGGCGGGATGGTGAGCGGCATCTTTGGCCTTACCCAGGGGCACCCGTCCCCGGCTGTGAAACCCAGAATGTCCGCAGGCATGGTCAGATGTCCCCCGGGAGGCAGAAGAAGCCACCTGGCGCAAACCACTGGGCTAACAGCTCCCCTGGGGGGAAATAATGTGCCTCCTAAAAGGTGAACAATGCCTTGGAGCCTTCCCACATTCCTTTCCAGAATGCTCTGCCTGCTTCCTCCTTGTCGCAACTTAAAAGTTACCATTTTCAGGGGCGCCTGGGTGGTTCAGTGGGTTAAAGCCTCTGCCTTCGGCTCAGGTCATGATCCCAGGGTCCTGGGATCGAGTCCCACATCAGGCTCTCTGCCTGGCGGGGAGCCTGCTTCCTCCTCTCTCTCTGCCTACTATGTCTGTCAAATAAATAAATAAAGTCTTAAAAAAAAATAAAGTTATCATTTTCAGACAGGGCCAGTCGTCCTACTGACCGACTCTTTATTCTCCGTTACCACACACGAACAGGACAGACGTCTGTGGTGACGCTCTCAGAAGTCCACACTGACTTGTCTCAGTGTCCGTTGCCTGACACCCTCCGTGAGGGCAGGGCGCACATGCCCCTGGCGCCTGGCACGGGGCCTGCCCAGAATCAAGGCATCGGGGCCTAGTGGATGGGTGAGTGAGTGAGTGAATGAATCTCAGCGGTCCTGTAGTCCCACACGGGCACTTGGCAGTGAGGATGACGTCCGGAGAGGCAAAGGTCTGTGCCCAAGATCACATGCTCAGGACTTGAAGATGTCCTTTATGCGGTGCAGCTTACTGTTTCTTTTAGCAATACACGAGGATACCAATACGTACACATACAGAAAACAGGTGAAAACCCCGTATTTGTTCTGTATTTACTGAGACTGCCGCACTCAGCCTCGGCCAGGCTGGAAGCGGATGAAGCGGAGGGCCAGGCGGGCGACCTGAAGGAGGCCCTGAGGAAGGGACTCTTGGAGCCTGGATGGGTGGGACCAGGGAGACCACAGGACCTTGGACCCTCTCTGGCGTTCAGCTCTGGGTCTGTGCCAGGCCTCCCAGGAGTTCGTGGTGATGCCTCACCTTCTGAGAAGCCGCTGAAGCAGCAGGAAGCCTGGCAGCAGGCCCGTGGGGACCAAGGTTCCCCGAACCTGCAGCTGAAGGAGGGGCCGCTGGACAGCGACCTGGCCTTGCACCAGAGCCGCGGGAGGAGTAAATCCCACCCTCCGGGCCCCTACCCTCCCGAGGGGCAGATGAGCGGCCCCCAGCCCCGAGCATCCCTTCCGCAGCTGACAAAACTGATGTGTCCGAGAACTGACCTGCCCAAGGCCACTCAATCTGCTGGTCAAGGAACACTCGTCCCTGGTGACAGATAAAGCCCCAGATCCCAGCCACTTCTCAAGTCCAGTCGGTGCCCCTCCCTGTGCAGCAGCGCTCCTCGAGTGGGGCTGGAGGGGCCCAGGCTGCCCCATCTTGTGGCTGTGCCTCCCCTAGAACAGGTGGGGCATGGGCAGGAGGACAGCCTCGTGCTGGAGACATTTGCCTCTGAATCCTGTCACAGGACCACACCCAGGATGGAGGGAGCCTGGCGTTGCGGTCTCGTGTGTTTAGGAAGGGAGGAAACGGGGCCTGGTGAGCGCCCGCCCAGACTGCTACATGGGGCTCCTGACTTGGCAGGAGCCAAGAACTTGGCAGCCACGCTCAGCAGCACCCCTGCTGGAATCACAAGTAGTCTCACTCCAAGATAACTTCCACTACCCGAGTCAGATTCCCACCCCCCAAACCCAGCCCTGGGCTTATTCGTGTTCTTGAAAGCAGTTCCGCGTGGAGCAAATTACATTCAAACAGTTTGCTGCGCGATGTAGCAGCCCTCACAGCTTGTCCGCCCATTGGAACCCCTGGAGGACCTTTTAACAATTCCAAAACTCGGGCCACACCCAGGACCAATTAAATCACAATCCCTGGGGCCTATTTTTTGAAGCTGCCCAGGGGGTGATTTGTGTGTAGACAAGTTTGGGTACCACTGGTATAGTGGCAAAGAACACAGATTTTAGAGAGCGAGACTGCCTAGGGCTGAATCTAGACTTCAGTATTTGTTAGCTCTGTGGCCTCGAGGAAGTTGCTTAACCTCTCTGTGCATCGGTTTCCTCCTCTATTAGAGATAATACGGTTGTCGTGAGGATAGTGTGAGTTAATACATGCAACGTGCTTAGAACAGTGTCTCACATACTGTGTAACGTGAGCATTCGATGTAGTTACTGTTTCCTGAATGCTCACCGTGTGCCATGTCCCAGGTGAGAGCTGAAAGACACCCCCTTGCTCTCAGGGAGCTCAGAACCCCATGAGAAGACATCGATTACACCCAGCTAATCATTCCAGGCATCTGCCCCTTACGAAATGGAAATCATTATGTCTTGCTCCTGAGAAATCAAGTGATACTTCACAGAGCAGAGGCAAAACTACTCTGAGCAGTTTTAGACTTGGAATTCCTGCTTCTGAAGACCCCCACCTGGTCTTTCCCTCGGCCATGCAGACCTCTTGCTTCCCCGGCATTAAACACGGATCTGGGGAAGCCTGGGGATTGCTGGGGGAGCCGGCTCCCCTTTTAGACTGATGTACAGGATTGCCCAGTTACGGGAAAATTGGACTTGGAGGGTACATCCTGGTTAGCATTTGGAAATAAAAGTCAAAGAGGGTGCAAAGTCGTGCAGGCTTGGGGATAGCCAAGAAAAGCAAACCCTCCCTCGTCCTTACTGTCAGAATTTCTAGACTATCAGCAGAGACCAAACCATTCTTTTAAATTTAGATTCCACTGACCAATAAAGGAAAATATGGCTGCTCGGTGTAAGGTATTATCCTGCTTCCAAAACCCTAACGGGAGGCTCTGTCTGCCCAGATGTGGCCCAGTTATGTTTAGAGCGAGGGAGGCCTCAGGGCTCTAACTCCAACATGCTTTTAACATTTGGTAAAAGTCAAGCACAACCTCCTTCCCCGTTCCACTTGTTTAAAATCTGTGTCAATGTCACAGCTCTATATTCAGAAATCCCCCTTCCACTTATGATGGACACTCACTCCCAAAGCCAAATAAACACCTCTCTTCTCCATTTCTTTTTTTTTTTAAACATGACTATTTTGGTCCCAATCACTTTCTGAATTTACACTGACTGTATTCTTACATATTCTTTTTTTTTTTTTAAGATTTTATTTATTTATTTGACAGATAGAGATCACAAGTAGAGAGGCAGGCAGAGAGAGAGAGAGGAGGAAGCAGGCTCCCCGCCAAGGAGCCCGATGCGGGGCTCGATCCCGGACCCTGGGATCATGACCTGAGCGAAAGGCAGAGGTTTTAACCCACTGAGCCACCCAGGCGCCCCTCCATTTCAGCTTAGACTAAAGTTTTGCTTTTAAGATTTTCCCCTTCAGAACATTCTGTTGTCTTCAAAACCCTTTTTAATTCTTCTTACAGGCTTTCATTTTGAAAGCCATTTTCTTTTCTTTTTTAAAAAATTATGTTTATTAACATATAATGTATCATTTGCCCCAGGGGTACAGGTGAAAGCCATTTTCTTAGCCTTTATGTCCTATTTTCTGGAGTTTCAGCCACTCTCCATCCCCAAGAGTGACCTTGAGTAGTCACTTAACTTGGCAGCATCTCAGTTTCTCCGTGATTTATCTGTGTGATAATCCTGACGAGGGGAAACACCGGGTCAGTGATACACCCGTTTAAGCGGGGGTGTCTGTTGCCAATTTTCCACTTGTAGAAGTGGTACCTGCTAAGAAAGCCCCAACAAAATTCATCATTAAAACATTTTTTAAAGATTTTATTTATTGATTTGACAGAGAGAGAGAATGATCACAAGTAGGCAGAGAAGCAGGCAGGTAGAGAGATAGTCCATGCGGAGTTCGATCCCAGGACCCTGAGATCATGACCTGAGCTGAAGGCAGACGCTTAATCCACTGAGCCACCCAGGCGTCCCCATTTTTTATTATTTTGAAGTGATCTTTAAACAACAGTGTTCCAGAGAAATCACTGCCTTTTCCCATTTCTATGTTGTGTTAAGCTTTGGAACCTGTGTGTTGTAACCCTTTTAAGAGCTTTGGAAATTTGTGCAGAATCCTCTGTAGGGGGAGAAGAGCGATTCTCCGCAGCGGCCAGCAGGGGGCGCCCGCTCCCTTCCAGAGTGGAACGTCAGCCCGGCACCTGCCCTGCGCGGAGCCCGCCGGCGACAGCGGCGCAACTGAGCCTGCGCAGAGTCTGACCACACCTCCCACCCCACTCCCCCCGCCCGCGCCCGACCCAGCACCGTGGGAAGGTTTGGGGAAAACCGTAACTATCCCAGCCCTTTCGCCAGGCTTGTCCGAGACGGCGTTCTGTTCCTCGAGGACACTGCTTAAATTAAAAATACAACTGCCGTGTAATTTCGCAATTGGTTTCTCCCTGTGAGCTCCTCCCCCGGATGGTGGTTCACACCGGAGCCGCCTCTCCAGCCCCGCGAGATGCCCGGGGGCAGTCGTCCCGCCCGGCTGATAAGGGAGTGTGTGGGGCGGGAGATACGAGTGTGTTTTCCATGCAGATAAGGATCTGCGCGGTCTTTCCTGCCGGGTGTCTGCAGGAGAGCCAGAAACCAGCCTGTTTCAGGATTCGTGCTGGATTCGTTCCTCTGCGGCCCTGAGCCCCAGACCCCCACCCTGCCGCTGGGGGCTGGCAGGAGGAGGAGGCCAGCGAGCAAAAATCAGCATTTTTAATTTTTATTTTAGTTTAATTTTTAAAGATTTTATTCATTTAAAGATTTTATTCATTTATTTGAGAGCGAGCACAGCTGGGGGCCGAGGGAGAGGGAGAAGCAGACCCCGCCCCCCCCCCAGCAGGGACCATCCCAGGACCCCGAGATCGTGACCTGAGCCGAAGGCAGACACTTAACCCACTGAGCCACCCAGGCGCCCCCTTTTTTATTTTTTAAATAGACAATACCTTTATTCTTGAAAGTAAGCTCTGTGCCCAACGCGGGCCCGAACTCACAACGCCGAGATCCGGAGTTGTGTCCTCCACTGACTGAGCCACCCAGGTGCCCCCAAACATCAGCATTTTACATAAAGATTTGACCCTGCACCTCCGAGCGCCTGTCGCCCCACCCTCGGCCACGTCCTGTTGGATGGATCCTGTCTTTACTTTTTTTTTTTTTAAGATTTTATTTATTTATATAACAGAGATCACAAGTAGGCAGAGAGGCAGAGAGAGAGAGAGGAAGAGAAGCAGGCCTCCTGCTGAGCAGAGAGCCTGATGCGGGGCTCGATCCCAGGACCCTGAGATCACGACCTGAGCAGAAGGCAGAGGCTTTAACCCACTGAGCCACCCAGGCGCCCCCTGTCTTTACTTTCCAAAGTCTAGAGCCGGGTATTATGACTGAATCTCATTCTCCCCTTCCTTGGCTCCCCCTTTCCCAACCTCACCCCTCCGCCCACCCCGAGGTCAGCAATAAGACGATGGAGGGGAAATTTGGGACTTTGGGAGAAGGCACAGGAGTTCACTGGAGGGATTTATGGCTAAACACCAGGGAATGATGCCAACATCAAGCACATCAATCATGACGAGTTGCTCTAAATGTTGTCACTGTTGGGGGGGGCAGGGAGGAGAGACGGCGCTAATGAGACCAGCAAACATCTACTGTTTGCGATTCTCTCTGTTTGGCTCTTCAATCCTTCCAGCTGTCACTTGTACTGACCTCCCGCTCCGATGCCCCCGTCCGTGTGCCCGCCCCCCAGCCTCCCTTTGCTTCAGCTGTTCTGACACCGTGGCTTCTCCCCTTCCCTCTGTTCAGTCCTTCAAGCCTGGCGTCCCTCCACCTCCAGGCAGTCTCCCCGGACCACCAGACTTTCCGTGAGGCCATTACTGAAGGACTCGATCACATGAGCTAAAATGTGGTTCTCGGTTGGGGTGACCTTGCTCGCAGAGGACATTGCGTAATAACTTGGGACATTCCGGCTGTCGCCCTGGGGGTCGACTTCTAGAATTCAGCAGTAGAAAGGAGAGACCTGAAGTGCTGCCAAAGACAGCCCCCGCCGCACGAAGAGCTGTGCGGCCCCAACTGTCTGCAGTCAAGAAACCTGGAATCAAAACTCACTAAGGTTTTACTACAGGTTTTGTGGAAAGTCTCTCGGGAATCAGGTTTGCATTTCGTGGTTTTGTCCAAGGAGTGACAGATATTTGGAATTTGAGTCCCTCGGAGTGAGGGCCCAGCAAGGGCATGGTAGCTGGGGTTGAAGGACACTGTCTTCCTGCCTGAGTTTGGAGCTAAGTGAGGCAGTCAGGAGCCAGCAGATGGGGCCACCATGGCACCTTCGTGACTGAGGAGGGCTTGGCTGGGTGATGTCACTTCGATGTGTGGCATCAAGAGGCTTCTTAGTTCTGAACTCCGGAATGAGGCCAACTTACCCACCAGGCCCACTGAGGCAGAATCCGTCTTGTGGCTGAGAGTGGAGCGGTCTGCAGACAGAGAGGACATGAGGGAAGGCAGCGAGCTCTAGAGGCTCAGTTCTTATTTTGAAACCAGCCGGTCAGGTCACTTTCGTTCCATGGAGAGGAGTAAGGAGAGGGCAACAGGCCAGGGGCGTGGGGAGCTTTCCCTCCTCAGGGAAACCTGGCGGGTGGGTCAGGACGGGCGGGTTTCTGCTGTGTGACAAACACCCCCAATGCTCTGGGGCTCAAAACCACCGAGGCTGCGTTCCCACTCATACAGCACATTCCGTGCAGGTGGGGTAGGGGCTCGCTCTTCTGTAATTCAGGGGTCCAGGCTGATGGGTCTCCACGTCTTAATGACACCACCTTCTAGACACAAGCCTTCGGGGTCTGCTATAGCAGAGGAAGAGGGAATTGCTTCTGCCTAGAAATGAATCCAAGTCCCCTGGCCTTGGCCAAAGGAGTTGAGAGGGCCGCGGTCAGCCCCCACAGCACGAGGAGGACCGATCCCTGCTCCCTGGAAGATGGGAGGCCTGGAACGGTTACAGACAGTAGAAATGTCTCCTACAGGAGAGCGAGGATGCAGACTGGCCTGCTCCTCCCCTCACCCCGTGGGCCCCGGGCAAAGGTACTTCCATTTGAAAGACAAGGTGTTTGGGGCACCTGTGTGGCTTGGTCGCTTAAGTGTTCAACTCTTGGTTTCAGCTCAGGTCGTGATCTCAGGGTCATGAGATCAAGGCCCAAGCTGGGCTCTGTGCTTAGCACAGAATCTGCTTGAGACCCTCTCTCCCTCTCCCTCTGCCCCACCTCCCTGCTCTCCCCACTCTCAAATAAATAAATAAATCTTTAAAAAAGGAAAGCAAAAAAATAAATAAATAAAAGCAAAAATAAAAAAATTTTAAAAAGAAAGCAAAAGACAAGACGTTCTTAGGAAGGTGTTCTGGGGAGCCACCGTGCAGGGGAGATGGAGTAGGGGCGCTGGTGCCTCACCCAGAGGGGGCAGAGCATTCTGGGTCTCGGGTCCCCTATCATCTGAGCAGCCTGCATGAGATGACTTCATCCCTGCCCTGTGACCTCTCCGAGAGGCCAGCGTCTCACGGTCTGCTGCCCCAGTGCCTCGCACAGCACCCGCCACGGAGTGAGCCGCAGCGAATGAGGTCAGGGCAGTGGACAGTCCAGCGGCTCTGATTCTTAGATTGGGGAGGTCAGATTTGGGGGGCCCCCCACCTGCCAACATCACGCCTCATCTAGCAGGGATTTGTGATTTGTCTGCGGCCGGCTGTGGGTCTGCTGCAGACCTCCTGCTCAGCCCCCAGAAGCAGAGCCAGCTGGCCGGCCGCTGATCACAGATGCGTGCGGGAGCGCAGCCAAGACCAGCGGAAGAACCGTCAGCAGAGCCCGGCCGGTGGGGTCGACCACAGAACCGTGAGCCACGGGGGTTCTAAGTCTATACGCTTGGGGGCGGGTTGTTGTGCAGCAAGAGATAGCTTCTACAGGGCCCCAGGCCATCATCTATATTCCACGCAATCTGGTGGAGTGATTGTTCAGTGGGTCTGAACTTGACACTCCCCTGTTTAGCGTCTCTATGGCCTCTTGTGGCCTGTAGGGAACACCGACCTCTGAACCTTGCGACACTTCTTCCAGTCCTTGATGTCACTGCATCCCATCTTGGGCGAGACAAAGACTGTGGGTGGTTGACACCCCCATTGTCCTATTTAACTGTAAGACCCAGCTCGGGGTCACCTCCTCTGTTAGCCCCGTTTCTTGAACTCCTTCCCGGCAGACTCCGTCATCCCGGGATTAACGGTTCATACTGAGAAACGACGTCTTTCCCTACTGGCCCCCCTGCTTGCAGTGAGCTGCTCAAGGGTCGGTGTGCCTTGGGAGCAGGGAACCCACTGTTAGCCAGGTTCTATCATGGGACAGCTCTGCCTCTCAGAAAGTTCTTTCCTCAAAGTAAGCTGGAATGTGTTTCTCAGGGTTTTCTTTTCTTTTTGGTCCTGCTGGGGAAACATGAAATACATTTGTTCCCCTTTCTCCGTAGGTCTTTGCTTCTTCAGGAAAGCCCTCCCAGGCTCTCACTGTGTCATGAAGGTTATGCTATTGCATCCCTTTGCCAGTCTGATCCCTTTCTTCTGAATGAGCCAAGTGATGAAACACAATACTCTTCATGTACCCTGTCCATTGCTAAGCTAAAATGGGCTATCACCTCCCACGTTTTAGATGCTATACTCCTATTAATATAACCCAAGAACTGGCAGCTATTTCAGCAGTCCCTAAGCTCCCTGTACAGGAAAATCCTGAAGTATCTTCCCCTCATACTTGCTGAGCCCCAACTGACCCTTCTAATACCCTCCTGTCTCTAAAAGCTCCTGAAAAGTGAGCCTGTCTTCGTGCTAGGCACAGGGAGTCTGCCACCAGGAAGGCAACTCCGATGGTGGGATCCCTGGCACTCAGGCCTGTTCTCTGACTTCATAGTCTGGTGGGCATCCCTGCGTCTGGACAGAGCCCTGCCCCAGCAATCCAGCTCATTGGTAACCTCGGGAAAGTCTCTGCCTATGTCTGGGCCTTAGCTTCCTTATCTGTAAAATGGAAATGTTCAACTCAATAATATATACATGTATTTTAAACTTTTTGTTCGATTCACAGAGAGATTCCTTGTACTCTTTTACTCAGTTTGCGCTGTGATAACATCGTGTGTGCGTCTGGTGCGCTGTCACAGCCAGGAACATTTTCGGATTCTAGCCGCATTGTGCTGGTTTGTCACGCACTTATTTTAAGTGCGTGTGGAAAGCCTGTAGGAGAAACTTCTAGCATGTAGGAGAAACTTCCTGCTTGCTCCTCATCGAGCTCATGACTCATCTCCGGAGGACAAGAACCTGTCTGTGTCCGTTGCAACACCCAGGAGTCTCCCCGGGCTGGGATTTGGGAATGTTTAGTGCTGTTCAGTGCCCACGACGGATGGGGTGATGGCCACGGTGGGGGAGCGGGGAGGGCGACTGCAGACTGGCGCGACAGGCCCACAGCTGGAACTGGGTTAGAGAACGGGCCCTGCATGTCTACCCTGGGCCCTTCTCAGACAGAAAGTGGGAGCCCACCTGGGTGCTGGAGCCAGGGTTGCTGGGAGACCACGTGCTCACTCATCCCTTCATGCCAGGTGTTAGCCCTACCAGGTGAGACTTGACCCACACATGGAATCTCCCGGGTCGAGCGCATCACCCGAGCAGCAAATTCAAAAATTTTATTTCTCATGCAGCACTGATCCTTTTTTTTTTTTTTTAGATTTTATTTATTTGACAGATAGAGATCATAAGTAGGGAGAGAGGCAGGCAGAGAGAGAGAGAGGAGGAAGCAGGCTCCCAGCCAAGGAGCCCGATGCGGGGCTCGATCCCGGACCCTGGGATCATGACCTGAGCGAAAGGCAGAGGCTTTAACCCACTGAGCCACCCAGGCGCCCCAGCACTGATCCTTTTAACCAAGGCAGGAGTTTCTCCCTCTGCCCACGAACACTTGACCTTGTCTGGAGGGCTGCTGGCCGGGCTCTGGTGACGGTTACACCCATTCAGGAGATCAGGTGTCTGGGAGACCATGCGCACAGCCTAATGTTGAACACAGGCGTGTGAGCAACGGTCTGATTGCTCAAGCCAGCCTGCTCTAGATGCTGGCATCATCTTTTGCAACCCCCAGAGAGCATTTTTAGAAGGTACAGGGGACCGAGAAAACAGCAAGGAGGACATTTTCAGGTCAGGTCACTCAGAGCAGAGGAGAGAGTGGGTGTTATCTTTCCTTTCCGACTCTCTGCTTGTGCCTGATAGTCCTGTCCTGGCCGCCTTATTCAGGACCTCGGCTCCCAGGATTCCTGCCCGGAGGGGATGGTTCAGACATGGCCTTGGTGTTGGGAAGCAAGCCGGCAAGCTGGTGACTCCAGCCTCCGCTCCATGGGAGGCAGCTGTAGCCCTGGTGTCAGGGGCACCTGCTCTCAGCACCAGAGAACTGGTGTCCTAGGGAGCACCCCGAAGTCAGATCCGGGGGGCCCCTGCCGTGCTCCCAACCCCCACAGCAGTGTCTGGCCCGACCGAGAGGCTCAGTAAACATCTGCCTGAGGAAGGAATGCAGGCTCCATGTCACTAGATTTGCCGATGCCCGAGGGAAGCCCGGAATGGGATTCTTGGGTGGAATTTAAATATTGGTCACCAGCTCAAAAATAGTTCTTAAACACCACATGATTTAAATTAAACACATGTGCCGGCTGCGTCGGTGCTTGTAGACTTAAATCTCTGCTCTCCAGGGCACCTCCGGGGGATGGTGCACTGACCGCGGGGGGTGGCCACTGCTGGCCTGCGAGAGGGTCTGGTGGTCCAGGCCCTCTTAGATCCCATCGGGCAGCTCCAGGAGCACTGGCTTCTTTCCCTTTCCTGAATGCATCCAGGGCTTTGCTGCTGCCCGGTGAGCACTGGCCTTTCTCAAGCAGAAGCTGTTCCTCCCTGCATTCCCGCCCCCGCCCGGACACCCGCCTTGGCACCTGACCCACAGCTGTCTCCTCCCCGGGACCCTCCAGCACGGCCTGCCTGCCCGCAGGGACCCTGTGGGCTGTCCATCCCCTGCCTCTCCTTTCCTTGACTGCCTTGTCACCAATGACCTTCTCCTTCTCTCTATTCCAACTGCCCAAGGCCACGGCCACACGGGAGATGGAATGTTCTGTGCAAACACTCTTACTCTGTGGCCTCAACCTCCTGTTCTTCTGCCGTGTCACCTAGGTGCTCCCACGGTCCCCGCTCTGGGACCACATCCATGTCTGTCTCCCTCACCTCCTAAGTTCATTCCTTCTCTAATTCAGCCAGTCTCCAGAGTCCGACCAAAACCTCCAACCCCCTTGAGCGGTGGTGGTCCTTTGGCAAAACCCCAACCCTGGAGACACCCCATGTCTGCCTGTCTGGGGCCTGATAAGCATGGCTAGAATGATTCACACGACAGGTTAATGCCTTCTAGCTCTAGCCAGGCCCTCCGTGCTTCCCGCCCTGCCCTTCACCATCTTGTCCTCCTCAACCCTCAAACCTGTCTGCGACTGCCTTGTACCTCACTTTCCTTCATCCTTCTCCCTCCCAGCCTATACACCTACCCACCTCTGGGTGGAGCTTGTTTCTCCTTTCTGCAACACACCGTTTTCCTATTTGGTCTGGCCATCTGCATGCTCTTCAGACTCACTACCTACAGTCTCTGTCTCTTCCTCCGGGAAGCCCTCCAGACCCCACTCCTCCTAGTGGCCCTCCTGGGGGCTGCTTCTCTGTGCTCAGAACACCTCCTCACACGTGGTGGGGGCAGTTACCCTGCTCTCTGACTCTCTCCAAGCCCCTTGAACGCAGACTTTTCCCAGTTCACCCCGGATCCCCTGGAGCAAGAAGAAGGCCGAAGCATTAACAGTTCCATAAATACTCTTTCCTGCCTAGCGCCTGTGTCCCCCCTGCATGCCCTGGTTATGCCTCTGCCAGGCCTCCCTCCCTCTCTCAGCGCCTCCAGATTCTGCCCTTCCTAAAACTCAGCTCCCTGTTGCCTCCCTTCAGAACTGGTCTCCAGACAGCCCTGCAAGGAACGCACCCTTTTCCCTTCTGAACACTCATGGTGCTGGATACGGGGCGTGCTTCTGTGATTTCTCACTTTCTTTTTTTATATTCTAAGTATTCATGCCTGTCCCTTGTGGATGGGATCCCTAGTTCTATCATCTCTGTGTGCCGGGCCATTAGCCTAGAACCTTCTGGGTGGGCATGTGGCAACGTGGGAGAGACCCTTACCGGAAGTTTCCTGGGGAACAAATTAGCACAAACTCAGTGACATGAAACAGCACGACTTTATTGTCTTCTGTTTCTGCAGGCCAGACCTCGGAGGTCCATCTCAGCAGACTCAAGCCTGAATGTCTGCAGCGCCGACTCCTTCCGGAGGCTTGAGGTGAGAATCCGTCTCTGTCCCTTTTCCGGCCCCTAAGGGGCACCAGGAGCCAGCCCCTGGCTCTGGGCTCCTGCGGTCCCTCCAGCCTCCTGCTTCTGCGGTCCATGGCCTTCTCAGATGCTCACATGGCCACTTCTCTTTTATAAGGACCTTTGTGGAGACACCAGACCCACTGGGATAATCCAGGATCATCTCCCCATCTCGGGACCCTTAGCTTAATCATACCCGCAGAGTCCTCCTACGAGAAAAACACGCAACAGTGTCCAGGGATGAGGTCCTGCTCATTTTCGCGGGGGGGACAGGGGGCAGGGCGCGCTCCATCTGGAGCCCAGGACAACAGCATCTACCGTGTCCGAAATCACTGAGGAGGAAGCCAAGCTTCATGGCTCCCTGCCATTTTTCTTCTGCCAGAAATGTTGGAGAACATCCGTCCTGTGGGCCAAGGGCCCCAGACTAAGACTGCGAGGGGTACATTGCCGGTAGAGTTCCCAGACCTTGGTGCGGAAAAGCCGGCCCACGAAGACGTAAATGACCGGGTTCAGGCAGCTGTTGGTGAAGGCGAAGAAGTTGGCGTACTGCAGGCCCAGGTCGATGAAGTCCTCCCAGAAGCAGCCCCGGACGGCCCGCACCTGGAAGAGGAATTCCAGGAAGGCGAAGAAGTGGTAGGGGGTCCAGCAGACCAGGAAGGCGGCCACCAGCGTGAGGATGAGGGCCGTGCTCTTGCCGCCCGCGGGGCCCCCGCAGCGCGTCCCCGGGACCTCAGCCCGCCCGCGCAGGGAGGCCAGGATGTGGCCGTTGAAGACGACGATGGCGGCCAGCGGCAGCACGAAGCCCAGCACGTTCAGCTCCACCATCCTCGCCCAGTGCCAGGCCCCGCCGGGGGGCAGGAGCACGCAGGCGTGGGAGTTGTTCAGCTCCGGCACGGCTTGGACGGAGCGGAACAGGAAGGTGGGCACGCTCAGGAGGCCGCCCAGCGTCCAGATGAGCAGGCAGGTGACCTTGGCCCGTCGCCGCTGCCGCCGCCACCGGCTGGCCATGGGGTGCACCAGCACGCGGTAGCGGTCCCAGCTGATGGCCACCACCAGGAAGATGCTGATGAACAGATTGGCCTTGATGACGCCATTGACCAGGCGGCAGAGGGGGCCCCCGAAGGGCCAGCGGAACTGGTGCGCGATGTTCTCCGCCCAGAAGGGCAAGCCCAGGACGAACACCAGGTCGGAGGCGGCCAGGTTGGCCAGGTAGATCTCGGCCACGCTCAGGCGCCGCCGCGGGAGGAGGAAGACGGACAGCACGAAGAGGTTCCCCAGCAGGCCGCAGACGCAGACGATGACGATGAACGGGGGGAGCGCGCCGTGCAGCAGGGCCCAGGCTTCCCGCGCGCCGTCGCAGGACGTGGCATTGGGCGCCGAGGGCCGGCTCCGGTTCAGCGACGGGGACTCCAGCAGGCTCCGGGATGCCATCCACGGGGACCTGCACTGAAGGGCACGCAGAGTCAGCGGGAGGCCGCCCCCGCCCACCCCCGTTTGGAAAATACGGTGCTATTGGCGCGCGGCCACACCTGCTCCTTTGCGTACTGCCCAAGGCTGCTTTTGTGTGGCTGCGTGGCGGGCACAACTGGGAATACTCGCCGTTTGGTCCCCTTGAAGAGGCGTTTGCCGACCCCTGGCATAAAGGAAAGGACGGGGGCTTTGAAACCCGAGTCCGAACCCTGGCGCAATCACTTGGTGTGGGCCAGTGAGACCCACTGACTTTTATTTTTCCTTTTTGGAAGTCGGAGCTAATCCTATCCTTCCTGTGGGGCTGTGGCGAGGACTGGCGTTCGGATCTATGGAGCGCTTGGCGAGGTGCCCTGGTCCAGAGGAAGCGCCCAGTGGAAGGTGCTGATTCGTCGTATTAACAACCACAGCAGTGGGGCGCCTGGGTGGCTCAGTCGGGTAAGCGTCTGCGTTGGGCTCAGGTCATGATCTCAGGGTCCAGGGATTGAGCCCCACATCAGGCTCCCTGCTCTGCAGGGAGTCTGCTTCTCCCTCTGACATTCTCCCCTCTCATGCGCTCTCTCACTCTCTCTCTTTCAAATAAATAAATAAATAAAATCTTAAAAAAAAAAAAAAAAAAGGAAGAATAGCCACTCACACCAAGGAATTGATCTCTATCTCCAGGCACCATTCGAAGACCTTCACGTTTAAATATTTTTTCATTTAATTTTCCCAGCAGCTCTGTGGGAGCTGGGTCCTTGTCCCCTCCATGCAACGGTTCAGAAAATGGAGCCCTGGGAGGCTGATCTCTCCTCCGCGGTCACACAGACCTCGACCGTCTGACCCCAGAGCCTGGGCCTCTGTCTATGTGATCCTGCTGCATGTTTTGTCCCCACTTGGCAGACAAGGGAGCCAGGCTCCGTTGTTCACAGCCTGTCCTGGGAGACCTCAGTCCGTGCTGCCCCCTAGCCCACAGCTGGCCTGCCTCCCGTGTGCCCACGCTGTTCCAGGGGAAGAGAGATGTGGTGGGAAGGAAGCAGACTATGCCTCCCAGCTCTCTGGAACCCCATGGAAAGAAAGGACCGCATCCTGTACTCGTGGGCTGAGAGTCTTCCACTAGGCACCGCCTCACAGCATCTAACAGAAGATATTGTGTAAGAGAGAATCAATCTTGGAAGAGTCTTGGCTGTATGACCTTGGACAACCACTTGGTGTCTCTGAGCCCGACTTTCCTTATCTGAGAAGGCGATGACCGTCAAGTTTTGACATTGTTGGTAACTCACACACTGGGCCATTCATACCCAAGCAAAATTCACCAGTCCTCCATGCATTTATCTACGGAACTAGTATTTATTGAGCACCAGCTGTATACCTGGCGCTGTTCTAGGTATTTTGGACACAGCAGTGAATCAAATTGGTTAAAACTTCATGTCCTCGGGGGGCTTCTAGCCTAGTGGGAGGAGAGAGCCCACAACATTGAACAGAGTGAGTAAATGTGTTAGCTGGGGAGCGGTGGCAGGGAGGGATGATTAGACGGAATCAGCGTCTAGATTTGTATTGGAAGTAGTACCACGATGATTTTCAATCAGATGCACGTTGTGAGAAAGGAAGGATCAGATGTCTCCAAGAAATACGAGGTTGTCATCAACTGAAATGGAGGTCACAGACTGAAGATGGGGCAGGATTTTTTGAGTGGGGGGAGATCAGGGGTTCACTGTTGGACATGTCAAGGTTGCGATGTCTACTGGACCCCAAGTGGGGATTTCTAGGGCTCACCTAGATAGTCAAGTCCGGCTTTCAGTGACAAGGTCTGATACAGTGATATGTAAATGGGAACTGTGATTACCTAGATGGTGTTTAAAGTCACAAGACTGGGGGCGCCTGGGTGGTTCAGTGGGTTAAAGCCTCTGCCTTCGGCTCAGGTCATGATCCCAGGGTCCTGGGATCGAGCCCCACATTGGACTCTCTGCTCCGCGGGGAGCCTGCTTCCTCCTCTCTCTCTGCCTGCCTCTCTACCTAGTTGTGATTTCTCTCTGTCAAATAAATAAAATATTAAAAAAAAAAAAAGTCACAAGACTGGATGAAATCCCCAAAGGAGAGTGTCGACAGAGAAGAGAACAAGGTGCCTGGTCACCAAGGGCAGGTGAATGGGAAACATAGGGAATCATGGGTTGGGGGGCTGCGGAGTACCTGTAGTGCTCGGGACCCAGAACGTGCGGACGAGTCAGGATACTCTCGTTTTGTCAGTTCCTGCAGGGCATAAGTCCACAACTAAATACTTACTTGGTTATTCGGAAATACTTATTTGTTTTTTTAATTCTTTTTTAAGTAGGCTCCACGCCCAGCGTGGGGCTCAAACTCACAGCCCTGAGGTGGAGTTGCATGCTCTACTGACTGAGCCAGCCAGGCGGCCCCTGGAAATACTTCTAAATTTTGCAATATGCCCTTTCTGGCAGTGATGAGCTCAAAACTGCAAGCTGTGGAGACTTAAGTAGCGAGCTTCTGTTTCTCGAGGAACTGGTGATGACCGACCGTGCAGGTTGCACAGAATGTTTGCTGATGTTGACATCACTGTGGGGCCGCAGCGATTTCGCTGACCCCAAGAATACCTAAGATACAAAAGCTGTCATTTTAGAAGTTCATGCTTTTAAAAGATCTGCCCCAAGACACTGATCTCACCCATGGAAGCATGGCTTTTCATCTTAGACCAAGCAGCTGTTCTGCAAATTAATTCAATTGATTTTTGGTTCTGGTTTTCTCCTAGACAAATTTCTGGAAGCTCAGTCTGGCCAAATGGAACAAAGGACTTCTGGGGAATTCTATTCTAAATTTAGTTTAAATTGTTTACGTTGGAACTAGAGTTATATTTTTGTGATGGTAATGCAAAGACAGATTATCCTGGGCATAGTGTCATGGTAACAGTTACATTCTTACTAAATAAGAGACCAAAGAAACAGAAATGTACACACTGTTTATAATTACTTGCAAATAAGTTTCAATATTCTACCAATTGAAATGGAGATGATAGTTGACAAAATTAAGAAAACCACAGCTTTTTTAGTGCAATTGATGGCGAATTAAAAAAGAAAGAAAACCTTCAGCATGTATTTCTTTCCTTTGCTGCCCATCATCCATCAATTTTATAAGACCTTGAGCCTAAATGCCTGAAAGTGTTACTAGTTGTTTATTAAAGGAGACCTCTAATTTTTTTTGAATTTTATGCCGAATCAATTAGAGATCTTTAATCTAGGTGTTTAAAGAACAGAGTACTGAAACATCTGCTTTTGCTTGTCTAACGATGGAAAATGAAGCCATTGTGTAGAAAATAAATATTGTAAAAGGGAAGAAAAAGGATTAACTCAGAGAACGAGGGCTCCATGGCACATAAGATTTAATTTTAAAATTCTGTAGTGTGAGGCACGTCGGGGGCTCAGTGGGTTAAATCCTCTACTTTCGGCTCAGGTCATGATCCCAGGGTCCTGGGATCGAGCCCCGCATCGGGCTCTCTGCTCAGCAGGGACCCTGCTTCCTCCTCTCTCTCTCTGCCTGCCTCTCTGCCTACTTGTGATCTCTCTGTCAAATAAATAAACAAAATCTTTAAAAAAAAATTCCGTAGTGAGCTTTGGACTACCTCTGTTTGTGGGAAGAAACTTTTCCATTGGATAAGTTCATATTCTGTACAGAAATGAAATGAAATTGGGAAAAACCTATGACTCATGACATCTAAGCTTGCCAAAGCATTCAAAAATCATAACTACGGTTTCTTTGTAGAGTTGCATCTGGTAAAAATATTTGTGGAAGAGAGCCACTTTGAATGAAGGCATAAAGGCACCACCTGTGAGAATATCTGGGCTAAAATATTCACATCATTTTAGATGCAAAGAGTCAGGCTTGAGAACAGCCCCCCTTGGCACAACTTGCTCAGTGTGCATTGGCACCTGAGCACCTGCCCCAGCCCCGTTTTCTTAAATAAATACGTTCTAGTCTAAGAGAAGGGTCGACTGAAGGTGCTAATTTACATGTATTAACGGTAACACTTGAAGGCGAAGCGTTCAGCAATTATATGGAACAATGAAAAATAGTAAGATCAGGCGAGCAGAAAAAGTCATTCTCCAGGAAAATGTCTCAGACACACCCGAGGCAGGCACAGATCAGAGCCCGTGGATTTGTGCCCAGTTTATGCTGCTTACGTCCTTTTTCAGTGTTCATCTCGGTAACATGAAAACTTATTTTGCCTTCATGTATTCGGGTGGATATATGTACTTAAAGATGTAACTATTTTTTAAAACAATCGTATTACTAAAACTTCTTTCTAACTCCATCACGGTGATATGGCCAAGCCGTTACAGGTTTGTGTGTATATAGAGAGAGTTAAATACATCAATTTTTGGAAAATAGCTTCGCACGAGAACTGCTTTCTGAATGCACTGCTGTGTTACAGCCACTTGGTTTGAAGCCACCTGGTTTGTGGGGCTTCCTTTCGGCGGCCGCAGGAAGCTGGTGTGCCCAGCAGACCTGATTTCTCAGATGCCCTGGGAGGGGTGCCCAGCACCCCGTTGTACTCCGTACACGTCTGCAGAGCTGCATCCTGAAACTGTCACAGGGCCTTACACCATGCCTTCCTGTGCCCTTCTCTGCACATGGGGACCAAGTTCTACCCACGAAGGAAAACCCACTCAACAGCTTTGTCTCTGCCCCAGGCCTCCCTGACGCTGGGGCTGGAGGGAGACCTGGATGCCCATGTCTGAGCCTTCAGCATCCCCCACACCTGTCATCTGTGGGGGGTTCAAGACTCTGCTGTGCTCTCAGGAGCTTGAGCTTGACAGCAGGGCTGCATGAGCAGTCAGAGAGTTGTGCCCATGGTACAGATGAACAAACTGAGGCACAGATATGACACGGGGGCTCTGGAGGTGGAGAAAGGGGCTGTGAGCCCAGAGACACAGGCAACCTCTCGAAGGTGGAAAAAGCAAGGAACAGATTCTCCCCTGGAGCCTCCAGAAAGGACACAGCCCTACCAACACCATGACTTCAGCCCAGTGTGACTGACGTGGAACACCGAACTTACAGAACTACACGACCGTAAATTTGTGTCGTTTTTAAGCCACTAGGTTTATGTTAATATATTACAGCAGCCACAGGAAATCTCATCCAGGGGGCAAGGAAAATCAGGGACTGCTTCCCAAGCCACATGCCGAGACCTCTGAAGTCAGCTTGAATCTGATCAGTTCAGCACACACTGTCCTCTGTCCCACAGCCTGTGTCTGCTCAAGATGGGCTTACTGATTTTTTTAAGACTTTTTTTCCCCAAGATTTTATTTATTTATTTGACACACACACATACACACAGAGCACAAGTAGGGAGAGCGGCAGGCAGATGGAGAGGAAGAAGCAGACTCCCTGCTGAGCAGGGAGCCCGACACAGGGCTCGATCCCAGGCCCCTGGAATCATGACTGAAGCTGAAGGCAGACGCTTAACTGACTGGGCTACCCATGCACCCCAAGACTCATTTATTTATTTGAGAAAGAGCATGAGTGGGAGGGGCAGAGGGAGAGGGAGAGAGAATATCAGGCAGACCCTGCACTGAGCATAGAATGTAACGTGGGGCTCCATCCCAGGACCCTGAGATCATGATCATGACCTGAGCTAAACCCAGAGTTGGAGGCTCAACTGACTATACCATGCAGGTGCCCAAGCTGGGCTTATTTTTAAAGGGTTTGTCTTTGCCACCTGCTGCTGTATTTACAGCAAGTTGGACAGAAAGGAGAGACCTTCCTTCGCCACTTCTTAGTTGTAGCTCTGATATTTGCCTGGCACATAGTAGGTGCTCAGGAAACAGCACTATCGACATTTTGAGTAATATTCGATCTTATTTGTTAAAAACTTAGAGATGACACCAGGCAAGTCTACCAGAGAAGATGAGTCTGCAATTTCTATGTGCTACTTTCTGAGTTCTGTACATTTTAACACTGACATTGTTACTCGGGAGACCACTCTTCCACAAGGAAGGCTTCTTGGAATTCATTCCAGTTCCAACAGTGAGGAAGTAATAAAGGCACTTGAAATACAGACACAGAAATTAAAGGATCACAGCTCAGTCAAATAATAAGATGCTATTGTCAAGCCACAAATAACCTAGCCAGTTACCGGCCTTCTGAAATCTGGTAAGCCATCCTGGGCAGGTCCGTCTGATTTTTATCAATCAGAATTTGTAAATGGAATCTGGTCAGAGTCCACACGGAACACTTGGGAGGCTGTATCCAGTCTCTACATATTTCTTGTGGCCTTGAAATAAAGAAAGAGCTTTTGGAAACTTCTCAGGCTAGTCCAGACACTCTCCTCCTTTTCTTCTGGGAAAGCAACTCCACCTCAAAGCAGACATGGAATACAGTCCCTTAAATGGATTTAGAATTAGGATTCTTTCCTTCTTTCCCTCCTTCCTTCCTTCCTTTCCCTCTTCTCTTTTCTTTCTTTCTTCCTTTCTCTCTTTCTTTTTTAAATATTTTATTTATTTATCTGACATAGAGAGATGAGAACTCACAAGCAGGGGGAGCAACAGGGGGAGAGGGAGAAACAGGCTCCCCGCTGAAGGGACCCTGATGTTGGGCTCGATCCCAGGACCCTGGGATCATGACCGGAGCCTTTGGCAGTACTCAACCAACTGAGCCACTCAGGTACCCTAGAATTATATTTCAAAAAACACACGTACTTAAAGAAAGCCAAAAATTCTGCTAATATTTAGTCACAAAGGGAAGCTTTTTTGGTTTGTTTTTTTCTAAGACATGTGACTCTCCTCTTACCTCTCGCTCTCACAAGAGGAAAAAAAGAAGGTGGTCATTTACTTACCCAGGTAAGGAAAGAGCTCACAGCTTCAGCCGGCTTTCCCAATGGCGAGAGCAGCCTTCGGAGGTGTGTTCTGCACCGAGAAGCCCCGTGGAAATGCTGCGGCCTTGAATTACACAACCTCCTCTCCGATGAGGTCACTGGAGGGACTGCCAAAAAGAGTGAGTCTTTCAATGGAAGAAGCAAGCTGGGGTTTAAAAGGAAAACTGCTCTGCATTTGGGGGGCTGGCAAGAGATTCCGCTCCCAACCCCCTCCTCACGTTGGCGACATCTGGGGAAACCCGGACAGCCCAGGAGTGGCATGTTGGCCAACATGCCCTTCAAATGCATCCTGGCCTCCTTCTGAGCCCCCGTGAGCCTCCGTGGACACTGCGTGATGACAACCCCATTGACCACGGGGTCCTTCCTGCCTGAGGTTTTGCAACAGCTTTCCTTAAACGCCTCCTTCTGAATTTCGGCCACGAAGGAACCATGGCCAAGAACCCGTTAGCGTGGAGCCCACTAAACAAACAGTGAGCTAGGAAACGTTTGACTCAGGCGGGGTCCGGAGCTGAGTAATAGCAGATACACTTTCCCTAATCTCGGCGGCTCCGAGGCCCGTTCTTCAACGCACATCGCCTCTGTCAACTTGAACGACTCAAGACCTCGTGTTCAGTCCGTGAGACATGTCTGGCTTTCTTTGAGAAAAGAAAGAGCCTCAAGTCTCAAGAGCCTTTAACTGCAATGCTCCTTATCTGCCCTCTTAGGAAATTAAGACATTTCAGAGTCCTTCCCTAAACGCAGGAGAACGCATCCATGTCAGGGCTTAAATTCTGGCTTCTGGAAAGGGGATCCCCGAATCTCAGGGTCCCAGCCCTCCCCATTCCTTAGTCCTGCCTCTTGGGTGCTCCATGTCCCCTTGGGACGTTACCTTGAACCCAGACTCTCTGGAGCAGAACATGTCCCCTTTGTCTTCAGAATCTGGTCTTCTCTCTTTCCTTTCTCTGTACTGACACCTCGGTGGGGACAATATGCACTTTAGAATTTTCTAGAAGTTTTCTAATATGCTAGACATATTAAAATCATGGGAGCAGAAGACAAAGAGGAAGACAATTCCAAGATTCAGTAGCCCCTCAGCATTTTGGGGAGGGAAGTGGAGTTTGTCTTTGGGAAGGCCGCCTCCCATCAGGGGAGACCTGGGATTCTTTTTAGTAACGTGGATGTTAGGTGCATGTCGGCCATTGTTTGGGGGAGATTTTCAGCAGAGAGAGGCTCCAAGTCCCATTTCTTCCTGATTAATGATGAAGATTGGGGTCTCCCCAGAGAAACTCTTTCTGGAAAGCAGCTGCCTTTTCTCCCTTCCATACGCGTTTAGACTGGACTGTATCTGTTCTTATGGGATGCCTTCCTGTCCAGGCCCCGAGATCAGGTCTGGGGGTCCGACCCTGGCCCTGCACACGTGGGGGCAGGGGATGGCCCATGAGGGTAAGGGGACTGTGTAGGGCCCCGTGACTCACTTGCTAGAGGATGGCTGAGCTGGGGTTTGGGAGATAACTCCGTGGCAGCCTTGCCAAAGCCATGGGGCCTCACCCGGGGCTGAGATGGAATGTTCTCTTAAGAAAATGGATGTTCCCACTGTTGCTCACTCAGAGTGGGAAATGGGAAGTGGGTCTTGGTCCCAGGGTGGAGAGAGTGTCCTTCTACTTCTGGGGCGGTGGGGAGAGGGGGCCTGAATTCTGGGAGGCTGAGGACAGGGGGAGTGAACCCCAAGCCTGTGGGAAGAGGGGCTCGATTTCCCAGGGCTGAAGGCAGGATGAGGGAACCTCCTATCTAGGAAGGGTTACCGACCCCTATAATGTGGAGGACGGGGGAACCCTGGAGTGGGATGAGGGTCCTCTGGGTCCTGGGGGATGTGGGGGGCATGTGTGGGGAGAACAGGGCAACAAAGAGGCCCAAAGAGGCGGCTGGCAGGGTGCCCAGGACTGCCATCTGCAAACAGAGGACAGCCTGTCTGGCTTGGTGGGACAGGTCCTCCGTCTTGGGGACTGTCCCTGAGGCAAGTGCTGGGGACTCTGGGCAGCTGTGTCTCCTGAGCTCTGGGTGGGCTCGGGCTTCGATGCATATTCGGGGAAGGCGGGGTGGAGTTTGAGGGACTTGGGGACTCAGGGGTCACAGTCCCCACCGTGAAATACACAGTTTTCCAGTCGCTAAACCCCGGAGCCAACCTGTGTCCTCCTAGTCACATCGAGCAGCTTCTGTGAGGACATTTCACCGGGAACATCTCTGCAGGTAACTTCTAGAACCCAAGCGTCCTCAGGGCTCCGGCTCAACCACCACAGTCACACACGCGGTCCCTACTATACACTCTACTTGTAGACGCAGGAAAGAAGCCAACGCTGGGCACCTTCTGGCCTGAACCAAAGGCGCATCGAGCTCTCTGTCCCCTCTGTCCAAGCCTGCCTTCTGCCATCGGTGTTAGGCTCTCGTGCCGCAGACACGTCTATGACATGGAACTCCCAACAGATCTTGCTTTCTCACTCTCGTCCTTCTGTGAATGCCTGGGCTAGATTACTATTCCAGAGCACCTGGATTTTGTCATTGCAGAGGACTGCACCCCAGCCCCTGGGAATTCACAGACTCCACGGTCCTGCTTGTAACACTCAGAGCCACCTCCTGACCCTGGGGCTTCTGATGCGGCCGAGAGGTGATTGGCGGGCTCCCTAGTGCTTCCAGACTTGTCTTCCTGCGGGCACTTGCTGGCAATGGTCTCTCCTCCCCTACCTGTCTGCTTTGTGCCCCTCCATCATTCAAGGCCCGTTGTAACCCCCCTGGATGAGTGCGGGTCTGTGTGTTCCTCCTCGTATTCTGCAAATACGGAGGGAGTGCCTGCCTGCCTGGTGCCCAGGGAGGGCTGGGTGCAAGGGGACAGAGAGAAGAAGCCTCGGTGGCTTCTGCTCACGTTCCTGCTCACGTTCCGGTGGACCCGGCAGGTGGTCAAGCCCACGTTGCGGGCAAGGGTGTAAAGCTGTTCCAGAAGAGCCCACAGCGGGCACACAGAATGTGTGGGCATGGAGGGGCCCTGCTGGAGGCATCTGGGTGGAAGGGGGGTAAAAATACAATCCTAAAGTTTGTGAGTTTCCCAAAGCGCAAACCCCTGGAAATGGACAGGGTGCCGGCTGCAGGCTTGAGTGGGTCCCAGGCAGCTCTGAGCACTGTGCCGGCCTGAGCTGATGGCCGTTTGGAAGTGAAGGGCTCTGGGCACCCGGCAGAAAGCGCTCTGCTGGGCCAGGGGTTCCAAAGACCGGGAAGGTTTAAAAGTAACCACATTAATGTGTGTCAGCTTTGCTCTGGGGAGGCCGTCTCACCTGGATGGGATGAGGGGGGTGGCTCGGCTGACCCTCCTTTGAGAGGGGTCGGGAGAAGCCCCTGAGCGAACACAGCTGGGCCCTAGAACACACTGGGCCCAGGATGGTGCGACCGGGAATGCTCAGCCACATTCTGCTTTGTTCTAAAGCCTTAGTCTGACCATGTTGTGTCTCTGCTGGAAATTCTCACTGCTCCCGTCTCAGGCACAGGAATGGACTAAGACTTGTCTGTGACACAGCCTGCCACCTTTTCTGGGTGTCATGGTCATGGTCCCCACCTGCTCCTCCATTGGCTATCCTGGTCCCCTTCCTCTGTTTTGAACATGCAACATCCTCTCCCACCTCAGGGCCTTTGCACTGGTTGTTCCCTGTGTCCAGAGCACACTTCCCTTAGACGGCTCCATGCTGTCTCCAGGTCTCCTGGTCCCCATAAACCCCCCCTTATCAGAGAGCCCTTCTCTGAAATAACCTCTCCTCCCCTCTCCGGCTTCACTATTTGTTATAACCATTATCATCACCTGGATACGTGGTTTGGTTTTTACTTCCTGTGTCTCCCTCTAGAGCATGAGCTCCACCCAGCAAGGGTTTATCTCTTTTGATTAGAGTCATATTCCAAACTCTTACAACAGACCTCAACAGGGGCGCCTGGGTGGCTCAGTGGGTTAAGCCTCTGTCTTCAGCTCAGGTCATGATCTCAGGGTCCCAGGATCGAGCCCCGCATTGGGCTCTCTGCTCGGCAGGGAGCCTGCTTCCCTCTCTCTCTCTGCCTGCCTCTCTGTCTACTTGTGATCTCTCTCTCTCTGTCAGATACATAAATAAAATCTTAAAAAAAAAGAAAAAAACCCCACAACAGACCTCAACAAATATTTGCTGAATGAATTCATAACCCTATTTATTTCTATATCAGAGTATCAATAGTTTGTCTCTGCTCAGCAAGCAGTCCTGAAACCCTTGAGGGCACCGCGTCCCTTGTGGGCACCGGGAAGACACAGATGATCAAATTCCTCTCCATGGCCCCTTGAGCGGCTCTGGGTCCATCTGAGGACAAAGACACACAGTGACTGCACAGAGTGGAATGCAGAGTGACAACGAAGACCCAAGGGGGTGTTTGAGTATGAGGACCTAAAGAATTTAATTCTGCTTGAGGCTGAGTCTGGAAAGAATTACAGTGGAGGGATATTTGAGCTGGGTTTTGAGAGACAAATAGGAGTCAGACGGCAGGCGAGCTGAAGAAAGCATTGTAGGTGGAAGGCTCAGCATGCGTCCATATAAGACATGTTTGTGGAAGGCTTCCTTGAACTTGGAGTCGGCAAGCCCAGGCTCAAGCCTCAGACCACGTTTACTCATTCGTTCTGGGTACCACTCAGGCCCTGTGTGGGTATACCCCCCAAACGCTCTTGTTTTGGTGCAGCAAAGAAAATGAAACAGTTTCAGATCAGACTGAGGAGTTCTCTGACAACACGGATAGCTCCCCCCATCCCGCTGCTGGGGAGAGAATGCTGGGGAGCTCCTGACCCAGTTTGTTCCTCTGGGAGTGAGTGTGCCCCGTCTACTGCGTGAGCTGTTGTGAAGATCAAATAGATCCTTGGGAAAATGTCGATATTGAGTTGATATTGTGTCATATGGACGCTTACAGGGAAGATGAGTGCATGTATGTGTTCTCCAGTTTTATGACCTTTCTCTGGGGTCAGAAATTGCCCATATGGAAAACCTCTTACATCATTTTTCGATCAACAGAGATGCCTAAATGGTCCTTGTCTACAGCAAAAAAAAAAAAAAAAAAAAAAAAAAAAAAAAAATGAGGGGCATGAAATCAGATTGGTTTTCCTAGGAAACCATGTGCTCATGTGTCTTTAAGAGAGACGGGATTGGGCGCCTGGGTGGTTCAGTGGGTTAAAGCCTCTGCCCTCAGCTCAGGTCACGATCCCAGAGTCCTGGGATCGAGTCCCGCATCGGGCTCTCTGCTCAGCAGGCAGCCTGTTCCCTTCTCTCTCTCTCTCTGCCTGCTTGTGATCTCTCTCTGTCAAATAAATGAATAAAATCTTAAAAAAAAAAAGAGAGAGACGGGATTGATGCTGTAGGCATGTGTCTTTCACATAAATCATGCCGATCCTATGATCGCAAATGCTTCCACAACCTGAGTAGAGGGGAACTGACAGGTTGAAGAGAATGTCCACCTCTTCTTGAAGACTTGGGATCACCCATGGCTGTCTCAGTTCTCATGGTGGCTACACACATGTGACAGAGACAGATAAGATGAAGACCCACGTGAAAGCCCTAAATGGGGGTCTCCAGTGGGCATTGGGATCAGAGAAGATGCCTCAGAAGAGAGCTAACATTTCAGAGTTACTGGCAAAGATGTGTCTCAGTCAGGGCTCTCCAGAAAAACTGAACCAAGAGGATGTCTACCTATTCCTATCTATCTATCTATCTATCTATATATCTATCTATCACTCTCTCTCTCTCTCTCTCTCTCTCTCTCATTCTATCATTCTATCTATCTACCTATCATCTACCCAGCAAGATGTTTATTTCAGGGAGTTAGTTCACGTGTTTGCAGAGGCTGGCTGGTCAAAACCCACCGGGCGGACCAGAGAACCAGAAACACAGGCAGGAGCCCATGCTACAGTCTTGAGACAGAATTTCTTCTTCTCTGGAAACTTCAGTGTTCTAAGTCCCAGGAGGGCCCACATGAGGCCCACCCCCATTATGGAGAACCATCTCCTTTACTGAAAGTCGGCTGATGGCGGACGTTCACCACATCTACAAATGGCCTTTGCGATAACACCTGGATTCATGTTTGATTGAATAACCGGGTGCTGGAGCCCAGTGAAGGTGCCATTGAAGACTCACTGTCACAGATAGCATTTAGAGCTGGGATCCTGGCTTGGATTAGTGAGGGGGTCCATATAGATGAGAGGAGGGGTTAGGGTTGAAGCTTGAGGAACCCCAACATTTAAACGTCAGATGGAAAAGGAGGTATGGGACCAGGAGAGTAGAAAGAGCAGCCACAGGTTCTGTGCCGATCAAGTCTGGGAGACCCTGGGTTAGACCAAGCAGAGAGGAGCGTGCCTCCTTCCTGCAGGACTTCTCAGGGCCTTTAATACAGGTCTGTGCAATGGGCAGCCCCACGAGGAAGATGCAGTAGTTGCAGTTCTGAGACTTATTGGGCCAAGAGGGAGCTAGGTTTTTGTTTTTGTTCTATTATTTTTTGTTTGTTTTTGAGAAACTTTGGGAAAAATCTGCAAAAGTAAATAATGGCACTGAAAGCCTCAGGATTAGAAGGCGAGCTCTGCAGTTCTGGGAGACACCGATAGCAGAACGGGATTGAAGAGCTTCCAGACGGTTGACGGGCTGGGGGTGCCGAGGGGAGAGGACCAGTTCTCGCAATGACAGGCTTGTTCTTCTGTGTGGAGCGCGAGGACAGGGCTCAGGATGACCCAGAAGGCCATGCAGTGGTCAGGATGCCAGGGCCTCAGAGCATCATCGTCCTCCGCGGGGACAAGTGCTTCGGGGAAAAATCTGGTTCGGAAGCAAGGCCTGGGTCTTCAGGGCTGGTCTGGAACTCGTGGGGGAGGGGGGCATGTCTGGGCCGTGGAGCTTGAATCTCAGCTCCCTCACTGCCGGGCCAGGGGAACAGGAAGCCCTTTCTCCACCTCCTCCTGAAGCCTTGGTTCCTTAGTCTGTTGGGGGGGGGGTCCCTTGTCCAAGTTTGGGGATCAGATGAGCCACGGGGGGGACGCTGCTGGCCCCTGGTCAGCAACCCATCACAGCTGGCCTCGTATCGCTTTGCTCTTGCACAAGGAGGTCTTATGTAAGCCGTCCTCGGTCTTGGCCAGGACCCCGGAGAGGAAACAGGCAGACGTGGCTGGCCCACTGAGTGGGCCTCGGAAGGTGACTCAGCATGGAGGCGGCAGCCAGAGGAGCCTCAGCCCTGTCTTGGGTCACCTTGTGGGGCTGTCCATAAACAACATCCCACCGGGGGGAGCTCCGTGCCTGGGCTGCCTGGAAGCCAGGAGCCAGGCCCTGTGGCCTCTGCTTAGCCTGGCCTGAGATGCCCGGAATCAGCCTGCCTTTGGGGTTGAGGGAAAGAAGAGGGGAAACAGGGTGGTCCTGGTCCTGGGCCAGCAGGTCTGTGGTGCACACGCTCTTCGGGCTCGGATTGGCTCCTAACATCTTGGGATCTCGGGAAAGGCCTCAGGATCCTCCTTTTGGAAAACTCTCTGAGGTTCTGTACAATGGTCTATCCTACTCTATCTTAGGGAAACTTCTGTCGCCAGCTAGCATCGCCAGCCCTCAGGAGACCCAAAGAAAGCCCATGGCGGACTTCCGTACCTCTGCACTGCTGGGGACTCTGGGCCGTGGTGGGGAGCACGCCCTCAGGACCAGTAACACAGCTCTAGCCATCTTGGATTGCTGCAGCAAAGCATCACAGATGGGGTGGGTAGGGAGGGGGCTTAAAACGGTGGAAATTTACTCTCTCACAGTTCAGGAGGCCAGAATTCCAAGATCAAGGTGTCTATAGGGTCATTCCTCCCGGAGGGTCTGAGGGGGAGTCTCTTCAATGCCTCTTTCCTGGCTTCTGGAAGTTCCGGGGAATCTTTTTTTTTTTTTTTAATTTTTTTGTTTTAATTTAATTTATTTTCAATGTAACAGAATTCATTATTTATGAACCACACCCAGTGCTCCATGCAATACGTGTCCTCCATAATACCCACCACCAGGGTCCCCCGACCTCCTACCCCCCACCCCTTCAAAACCCTCAGATTGTTTCTCAGAGTCCATAGTCTCTCATGGTTCATCTCCCCCTCCAATTTCCCTCAACTCCCTTCTCCTCTCCATCTCCCCATGTCCTCCATGTTCTTTGCTATGCTCCACAAATAAGTGAAACCATATGATAATTGACTCTCTCTGCTTGACTTATGTCGCTCAGCATCATCTCTTCCAGTCCCGTCCATGTTGCTACAAAAGTTGGGTATTAGGGAGGTTTCCGTAGTGTAGTGGTTATCACGTTCGCCTAACAAAAGTTGGGTATTCATCCTTTCTGATGGAGGCATGATACTCCATAGTGTATATGGACCACATCTTCCTTATCCATTCGTCTGTTGAAGGGCATCTTGGTTCTTTCCACAGTTTGGCGACTGTGGCCATTGCTGCTATAAACATTGGGGTACAGATGGCCCTTCTTTTCACTACATCTGTATCTTTGGGGTAAATACCCAGCAGTGCAATTGCAGGGTCATAGGGAAGCTCTATTTTTAATTTCTTAAGGAATCTCCACACTGTTCTCCAAAGTGGCTGCACCAACTTGCATTCCTACCAACAGTGTAAGAGGATTTCCCTTTCTCTGCATCCTCTCCAACATATGTTGTTTCCTGTCTTGCTAATTTTGGCCATTCTAACTGATGTAAGGTGGTATCTCAATGTGGTTTTAATTTGAATCTCCCTGATGGCTAGTGATGATGAACATTTTTTCATGTGTCTGATAGCCATTTGTATGTCTTCATTGGAGAAGTGTCTGTTCATGTCTTCTGCCCATTTTTTGACATGATTATCTGTTTTGTGTGTGTTGAGTTTGAGGAGTTCTTTATAGATCCTGGATATCAATCTTTTGTCTGTACTGTCATTTGCAAATATCTTCTCCCATTCCGTGGGTTGCCTCTTTGTTTTGTTGACTGTTTCCTTTGCTGTGCAGAAGCTTTTGATCTTGATGAAGTCCCAAAAGTTCATTTTCACTTTTGTTTCCTTTGCCTTTGGAGACAGATCTTGAAAGAAGTTGCTGTGGCTGATATCAAAGAGGTTACTGCCTATGTTCTTCTCTATGATTCTGATGGATTTCCAGGGAATATTTGGTGTTCCTTGGCTTTTGGAAGCCTCACTCCAGCCTCTGCCAACATATGATGGCCTCTGTGTCCCTGTGTGTCTCTCCTCTTCTTATGAGGACCCGGCTCCTTGGACATGGGGCCCACCTCGATCCAGTATTACCCCATCCTTATTTAAAGATTTCGGTGAAGACCTTATTCCCATGTAAGTTTGTCTTCCGAGGTCCCATGTGGATGTGCACTCGACGGGGGAGGGAACCCTATTTAGGCCACCAGAACACTTAGATATGTCTTACTCTTTCAAAGCACCTGGATCCTCATTTTATAGACAAGAAAACAGAAACACAGAGAACTTAACTGGCTTTATCCAAATTCCCATGGCCAGGAGTGGCAGAGCTGGGCTGGGACCCAGGATCTTGGCTCCAAGCCCAGGGTGGTCCCTGTCATATTGGCTCTGCCCTTTATAGTTTATGGAGCCC
Organism: Meles meles; assembly: GCF_922984935.1. Taxonomy (NCBI): domain Eukaryota; kingdom Metazoa; phylum Chordata; class Mammalia; order Carnivora; family Mustelidae; genus Meles; species Meles meles. Next base: position 143,146,978 of record NC_060071.1, on the reverse strand, counting down.
CCTTTTCAGAGTTACTTGCTCTGGGTGAGACAGGCGTACTTATTGGGTTATCTGCCCATTTTACAGATGGTGAAATGGAGGCCAAAGGCCATGGAGGGATGGTTTGCCAAGATCACATGGTGAGTTAGTGGCATGGTAGGGACTCCAGCCCTGGCCTCCAAAGGTCTTCCCCTACAATTAAATATTACATCTCGGCGTAAGCCTGATGGAAGGAGCCAACCATAAAAGGCACATGGTGTGTGATTCTGTCCATATGAAATGTCCGGAAATCGCAAGTCTAGAGACAGAAGGGAGGTTAGTGGCTCCCAACGGTGTGGGGAGGGAAGGATGGGGGATTTCACTTTGCGGTGATGAATGTGTTCTGGAATCAGAGAACAGTGACCATCGCACAGCTCTGAGAATAAACCGAAAGCCAATGGAATGGGTCAACAGTCTGGCCTGTGAATCATAGTTAGTAAAGCTGCTCCAGAGAATGTCTCCGGGTCAGGCGTTAGCCGCCAGCCCCTGGGGAGGCCGTCCTGCCAGAGGCCAGCACTCACAAGGCGGACAAGATGCGGTCTGTTGATGAGGGCGGACACAGCCCCAGCACTGCCTCAGGAGCTCTTCACGCACAAAGGCACTTTGAGGGCTTTCCTGGTGACAAGATTCCTAACCCCTACCTAAGGCTCGAGTCTGCCAAGGCCAGGTGGGCTTCCTGACCCCCTTCCTGAGGAACTGGGTAGCCCTAGCAAGTCACTTCCTTGCTGGGTCTCAGTTCCCACATCAGGAACCGATGAGCACCTGCCTCCCTGAGTGGTCATGAAGGTCAAGTCTGGAATGGGGTCAGCAGAGTCATGGGACCATTTGACCTCAGCCAAAAACCAACCAACAAAGCATGAGGCTTCGAGCCAATGCCATTGCACAACCATGACCTCCTTGCTCTCCCCAGACGCCCGTATCCTCCAAGGCTGGACGAGAATTCAGAACTACGTGAGGCTCTATAAAGGCACTCAGGGGCTGAGCGACAAGGAGACAGCAGAGCACACTGCTGGTGGCTGCCCATCGAGGCTTCAGCTTCCAAACCATGAAGACAGTGTTAGTGGCTTCATACATCGATGGTAGCCCCCATCACTAGCGTTCCGTCCCGCCAGGTCACAGGGGATCAGTTTGCATCTCTGCACCAGGTCCTCACCCACTCGGCCCCAGGGCAAACTCAGGCTGGGTGGCCACCTGGGCTTCTCCCAATCACACCAGCTTGCTAGGGCCATGGAGGGCCCAGAAGGGAGAGGCCACTCATATTGCCTGGCTGGGTGGAGGGAGGTGGCAGCAAGGCTCTCCCAGACTGTTTCCACCTGCCCAGAGTCCTGCTCACAGTCGCAGCCTGATGGCTTCTTCCGGAGTGTAGACTTCCTCGAGGCAGGCTCCCATCGGTGAACCAAGTCCTTGAAGGAGTGAGCGCCCTAGGGCAATTGTGGGCCACTTCCTCCAAGCTCAGAGCTGCTGCTGGTGCCGCCTGAGTGGGAAGGGCAAGCACTGGAGCGGGGAATAGAAAATCTGCCAGACTCCGTCCGGTCGTGGCCACTAGGGCCAGAGGGTAGAGAATGAGTCAGGAGGTAGAGAGAGGGAAAGAGGCAAGTCAGGGCAGGCTCATGATGGGTCCTGCAGACCACATTGTGGACGTGGAACTTTATGCCAAGAGTGGTGGGACACTATTGCAGGATTTCTCCTTAGAGACTGTGGTCATCACCCTCCCCGTCTGCCTCACAGCCGCCATCACCATCATGGTGGCTCTCGTGGGTCCCGTGCCAACTCTGTACCAGGCACTGTGCTGAACACTCTCTTTGTGAATCCTATTTAGAGTTCTATGGGGTAGGGGTGCCTGGGTGGCTCAGTGGGTTAAGCCTCTGCCTTTGGCTCAGGTCATGATCCCAGGGTCCTGGGATTGAGTCCCGCATCGGGCTCTCTGCTCAGCGGGGAGTCTGCTTCCTCTTCTCTCTCTCTCTGCCTGCCTCTCTGCCTACTTGTGACCTCTATCTCTCTGTCAAGTAGATAAATAAAATCTTAAAAGTAAAGATCCTATGGGGTAGATCCCATTATTATGTCCATTTCACAGATAAGAACATGGAGCCTCAAAAACAGTAAGTGAGACATTCAAGACCACACAACAATAAGTCCTGGCCAGAAGCAGAAATGGAATCCAAGTCTGCCTGATTCCAAAGCCTTGGCTCCTAAACGCTGGTCTTTGGGGTTATAGCCCCTCTCCAGTGGTGTTTGCATTAGAACACGTCATTTACTGCCGAGCAAAGAATAAGAATTAGCAGATGGTGGTGGTCAGAATCAGAGATGGGGAGAGCAGTAACAGAAGGTGGTTTGAAAAGGGAAGAAGCACATAGGAAACTCCACCCAGGAAAACCTTAGGCAGAGTCTAAAAAGAGGTGTTGATCCACTCGGTGGAAGGAATGAAGGAGAGGGTGCCTTTACTGATGAGCCCCACGTTTCTGGCATGAGTGGTTGGAGGGGTAGACAGAGGAGGGCCATTTCTGTAGACACAGAATGCACGTTTTCTTTAATGAATCAGAGAATGAATGAATACATGAAAAATGAAGAGGTCCCCCCAAATGAAGTAGATAACGAGTTCCCCATCACTGGGATTATGCGAACAGTGGCTAGACAACGGCTTAATCTACACATTGCAGAAAACACTCCTGATTTGAAGGGGAGGTCCAGTGGAAAGTAATCAATAAATATATTGCATGCATGAGTGATTGAATCGCTGCCATCCCTATGAATCTAGGTCCTCATGGGGTCCCACCAGCACCTGCTGGGAGCTTGGTGATGAGTTACCACTGCAGGGATGTAGGAGGGGGAAAGTACCAAACCCTCTTAAATCTTCTTACATTTCTGATTTGGTATATTTTAAAGCCTACATTTAATATATATTAGAAAGTTTACATATTGGGTATGTGTAGTAAAAATTCCTTTACTTAGAAAGGTACACAATCAGAAGTGTGGACACCACCGTTCTGGAGGACAGAAGCCGTAAAATAGGTTGAGTGGAATTAATGACCTGTCTCTCCTCTGCCCAAGGCTTCTGCCTGCCTATTGCAATGTAACAATACTCACAACACTCAGGGGTTCTGGAGTTGTAACAAATGAAAAATCTCTGCAAAAAACTCCTCATCCATTTATTAAGCTGTATGGAAAAGACACATGTTTACACATTTCATCCATTTCTCATTGTTTGTGAAATGCTCCCTCTTTACAATGTAACAGCTCTTTGGGTCTTTCATGGGACAGATGGTCTTAATCACAGCGTTGATACAACCCACAGAACGGCTGCCCTCTCACAGACTGATTGCTCCACAGACCATGAGAGGACCCCTGAGTGACCATTAGGGTCCCAGGGCTGTGATGCGGCTCTGCTCAGAGCTGACCTTTAGACCATCGCACGCCGGCTGGTGGACAACAGTACACATTAGCAAAGCACAGCCTCTTTTTTAGTTCACAATATGTGCACCCGTGTGACTTCATTTAAATACTAAACCGTTGCTACTTCTTATTCAACTGTTTTCTTTCTCGGGCTACAAGTGTGTATGTGTACTGGGACAGAGAGGTGTGTGTGGCAGGGGAACAAAGGCTGGGAATCTTTTTAACGTTTTTGTTTTAAAATCTAGAGCTGGCTTGGTGAGGATTTATGAGCTGTTTGCCATCCAACATTTCCCGGTCCCCTTTTGGGTTTCCATCTTCTCCAGAGAAAGCCTGCTAAAAGTATCCATTTATTTTGTTGAGCGAATGAGTGCCGCTGGGTGCTGCATACCTTACTATCCTGGTAGCTCCTGAAACCCATGGCCACTGAGCTGACCCTCCCTGCCTTGGTTCTCTACCACTTGATGTCAGAGCCTGGGTGGTGCATTCTCCAAACTCCCATGGAGCTTGGCACGGTGCTGGCCCCAGGAAGCAGACTGTGAAACATGGGAAAAGAGAAACGAATCCTCCCTGGAGGACCTGGGGCTTGGGGATAGGGCTGTCTTCTAAGGCTCTGGCCAAGGAGGCTGGTCCGGCTTCGGGCGGCCCGAGCCCCGCCCCACGCATCGCCCCGCCCACCGCCGCCCCGCCCAGCGAGGACATAGCCCCGCCCCTCTGTGGTGCTGGCTGTGGGCCTCTGGGGGAGGGCGTTCTCCCTTTTCTGTTCAACAGTGGATCAGCTGTTCCGTTGCTCATCACGTGGGTCCCTCCCCAGGGCTTCCTCACCTTCACACCCACCCGGACCTAGCCAACCTTCCTGACCCAGGGCTGCTGCCCGCACCCATGAGCCGCTCAGCCCTCTTGGGGAGCTCTGTCCCAGGACCAGTGCTCTGGGGTCAGTGACCTTTATGCCAAATTATTGGTCTGCTGCCCTCGCGGGGCCCCCATGAGGCCACCTTCAAATAAACCACTGCTTGGTGGCCTTGGTTGCTGAGACAGGGACCACGGTAGGCGGGCCTGGGCTCCTCCCGAGGGCTGCCCACCGGAGCATGTGGACTCCCTGAGTAAGCTCACCCAGACATCTCTTGGGCTCATCACAATACAAACACTGAACGGGGTGACCTGCCCCCGATATGCTTGTGCATGTGTGCTGGGATGGGGATGGCGGGGGCAGAGTATGGGAAGGAAGGGTGGAAGGCAGTTAATATTATCCAGCACCTGCTACGTGGATAATGCTGATGGGTACTTTACACAACCATGAGCGACAAAGCTGTGTCTTTACAATAAATTTACTTCCGTTCTGTGTGCCTAAGAAAGCCACACGTTGATACAGCACCTTTCCTTCCTCCAAAGTACCTCTATGCCTGTGACTCTTGCAATCCTCACAACACCCTGGTGTTACAGAGGCAGGGACAAGGTGATGTACCGCCCGTTATGGGCTGGGGGCGGCTGGCTCCTCGCCCCTCCCCTCTGCACTTCCCCACAGCGCCTTGCTTGACCATGTCCAGTGGCAGAACAGCTTTCTGGGCGTGGCTAGAGCTCAGTCATCCCCATCTGAGTTTGCAAGTTCCTTCAAGGCAGAGATTATTCTCCTTCTCTTCCCTCTTACCGTTGGGGCTCAGGGCTGCCCAGCCAGCAAGTGACTATTAAGTGTTTACTGAGTTCTTTCTTGGCACAGACCACTTTGTCCATGGACAGGGGAAGGGATGGAATCCCAGTCTCTGGGTTCTCACCAGGGATCCCTCAGAGTTCAACCTTCATTAACCTGAGTGTCAGCCTCCAGAGTCCCAGCTCGAGAGATCTGAGAGATCTAAGGCAAAACCCCAGCCAGGTCCCGCCTGCGCACTCAGCCGTGGCACCAGAGCTGGGGGGCCGCTCTCCTGAAGGTCTGGGCTGCTGTGCTGCGCCAGGGCGGGACACACATGGGAGGGAAGCTCAGTCACTCCTGTCCCTGTCCCCAGGCCTCCTCCACTCCCGCAGGGTGCAGACTGGCCCAGGGGTGGCAGCAGATGAGAACAATAATACTGTCATGTGTATGGAGCCCTAGGCCATGTGTGAGGTCCCCTCATCCTCCTGGCCTGGCTTGCCGCAGCTTGGGCAGGGTTGCCGTGAAGCTCCTGGGTTTTCCTAGAGACACCGACTTCCTGCCCAAGGTTACACCTGCGGCATGCCTTCCATTCCTTCCTGGACATATCCTGAAGCACCCCTCTCCCTCCGTCCCAGCACCTAGGAGCAGGGGTCCCGGCAGCGTCTCCCTCACTGGCTGTTCCCCGCCCAGTCTGGCAGTTTGTGAATCTGGCGCTCCACAGAGATGGAGGTCCGGAGCGTGCCCATGGAGTTCTCCACCTTGTTGGGCTCCGGCATGCAGCCCCCTTTCTGGCACAGTCCCCAGAACACCTCCCGGGACTTCTTGCGGAAGCGCTTGCCCACGATCACGTACACCAGCGGGTTGAGGCAGCTGTTGCTGTAGGCCACGTAGGAGGCGATCTGTGTGAAGACGTCGATCACGTGCTCATCCCAGCAGCCGGACAGGATTTCCAGACGCAGCAGCGTGTCCAGCACGGTGCTGATCTGGAAGGGCAGCCAGCAGATGATGAACAGCAGCAGCACGGCCAGGACCAGCACCGTGGCCTTCCTCTCCGTCTGGATCTCCTTGAACTTCTGCATCTCGTTGTTCCGCAGCACCTGCATGATCTGCACCGTGCAGAAGGTGATGATGGCCAAGGGCAACAGGAAGCCCACGAAGTTCAGGAGGATGTTGGTGAACACTTCCCAGGTGCGGGACGGGTAGATGATGACGCAGGCTGTGACGTTGTGGCCCTCGTCCCTATACTCCTTCATGGTCCGGAAGGCCAGCATGGGCGAACTCAGGAGCAGCGTGCATCCCCAGATCACCAGGCTGTACAGCTTGGCCCAGCGCACCCCGCGCATCCGGCCCATGGACATGGTCTTCACCAGGGCCAGGTAGCGGTCGATGCTGACCAGCATCAGGAAGGAGATGCTGCTGTAGAGGTTCATGTAGAGCATGGTGTTCACCACGCGGCAGAGGACCTCCCCGAAGAGCCAGTCGAAGTTGTTGGCGATGGTGATGGCCCAGAAGGGCAGCCCGCAGGCCAGGATCAGGTCCGCCATAGCCAGGTTGCCCAGGTAGATCTCGGCCACCGTGCAGCTGGTCTTGTGCAGGCAGAAGATGCTGAGGACAAAAATGTTCTCGAGGGCCGCCAGCACGAACAGCACCCAGAGGAAGGGGGCCTGGATGGTGTTGAGCCAGTTCCACCAGTTGGAGAAGACGCAGGTGCTGGGCACCGTCCCGTTGAGAGCAGGCATGAGGACTTGCGAGGTGATGTTGAGCATTTCCGTGCTGAAAGAAAGTGGAAAAGAGGCTGTTACACCTCGGGTCACAAGAGGCAGGAGAAACAGCTGACGCAGAAGGAGGAGGGGCTCAGCAAGCAGCTTCCAGAAGCCAGGTCAGGAGCAGCACTCAGGGCCTTTCTGCCGCACGCTCAGAGACTCGGGTCCGGCCATCCCTGACTCCCCGGGGTCTTTGAAAGGTACCCCGTGTCCTTGGGCGAGGCTGAGAGGTCGTGGTCTTTGCCTTGGTGCTGCACTGGGATGTTTCCTTGGCGAGCGTCCATCACCAGCACTGACCATGGTAGTCTTGGACCCTGGAGTTCCTCGACGCCTCCATGATGGGAGGATACGTGCACATTCCTTCCTTATCACACGGGCCCCTCCCAGGGGAGCTGGTCATCTTTCAGATTCTCACAGCCTGGTCACGGTGAGTAATTGATTAGAGGAGATAAATGGTATCATGCGGGACTGGGAGATTCCCGCCTGGCTCCGCGACCACAGCCCATGTGCCCACACCCTGTCTCCTTCTGGCAGAGGGCAGCTTTGTGCTTCTAGAACACCCACCAGCAAGGAGTTGATGATAATCAGAGGTTCCATGATGGAAAGGGAGGGCAGGGGCTTTGGAACCAGGCAGTTCTCCTGGGTTCAAATCCTAGCTCATTCATTAGCTGTGTGACCTTGGGTAGGTCTAAACCTCTCTGAACCTCAATGACCTACCCCGTAAAATGGGAATAACATAATCTACTTGTCAGGGTTGTGGTGGGAATCCAAGACAATTGGAAAAAGCCCCAACCTCGGTACTCGGTTTGATAAGTGAGAGTAACTACTTTTGTGGACCACCAGCAACAGTGGGCTCGCTCCTGTGTTAGCGATTTTATCACTAACCCGCTGGTTTCTCTTTCACTCTTGGGTGAGACTCAGACCATGGGGTCGTTCCTTTTCTAGAAGTGTCGCAGTTAAGGATAATTCATCTCTACCTTCAGCAAAGAGGCATGGGACTTGGACACATATAGGTTCCAATCCTAGCTGTGTGGTCTTGGGCAAATCGCTTGACCTCTCTGAGCTTCCATTTCATCTCCTTTGGAGTAGAGTATTACTCTCTTCTTGACTTGCTTTGCATGGCTGTGGCAATGTTTGAATCGAAGAGTGGATATGAAGACACGTTGCAGGCAGAAAGCACAACCCAGACGGCAGGACTGAGTGGACATTTTCCCAGTGCCCTATGTGGTGGGGGAGGGAAGGTGGCCCTAGGTGGGCTCTTCCTAGAAGGTGATTCTTTCCTGGGCAGGCTAATGGGGTAGGGGTTGAGCCACAACTTATGGGGAAGAATCTGCTGTTCACCTTGGGATTTCCTAGGAAAACCCCCCCTCTTACTTCCAGGAGTAGCTGGCTGGTTTTCAGTGGCCAGACTGGGCGTCTCTGACTGACTAACTTACTCATCGATGCGTTTGTCCTTTCCTTTTTATTTTTAAAAAGATTTTAAAAATTTATTTAACAGAGATAGAGAGATCACAAGTAGGCAGAGAGAGAGAGGGGGAAGCAGGCTCCCTGCTGAGCAGAGAGCCCAATGTGGGGCTCGATCCCAGGACCCTGAGATCATGACCTGAGCCGAAGGCAGAGACTTAACCCACTGAACCACCCAGGTGCCCCACATTTATCTTTTAAATGTGCCTCGAGCTTCTTCTCTGTGGGAGCCAGGAGCCAGTACCACGTGTCCCCTGCCTTGTCCACGTTCCCAAGTGTGACGAATGCCATGGGGTGGAAGGAAGGGCACAGGGCACAGAATTGGGGGGGGAGGGGAGAAGGTTGGAGGTGATTCTGGAGCTAGGTGTCCCAGGATGAGGGACATGTCAATGGGCAGCAGGAAGGAACAGCATTATACGGTGACAGATGGCGGCTGTACTTGGGGTGAGCAGAGCGTAATGTACAGAGAACTTGGATCACTGTGTTGTACACCCACAACCAAGGTAGCATTGTGTGTCAACTGAACTCCGATAAAGTTAAAAAACAAAACAAAAACAACAACAAAGGGGAGGGGACCGACCGACTGCTCCAAGGGAGCAGCTTGAGCGAAGGTGCAGAGTGGAGAAGCCTCTGGCACGTTCTGGAAGGCAGACTAGATGTTGGACAGGTAGGCGGGAAGTGGCAGGAGATGGGATGAATAAGGGGAAAAAGGACAGTCATCACTGGCTGCTAAGAAACTGAGGCTTTGTCCCCGAGGGCTTTGAGGAGGGAGCGACGAAATAGATAAAACACTCTAGAAAGACCCTCTGGTGAAGTGGCGGCTTTAGGAGCAAACATTCTGTACCAGCCTTCCCTTCAAAGGGGAGAGTCTCGTTCCTCTTCCAGGGAACGTGGCCAGACTTGGTGACTTGCTTCCCACCCACGGGGGCGGTGACTGTGAGTGACTCTCACAGCCAGTCCGAGCACACGCACGTTGCAGGGGTGCCTGCAGGGCACAGCGGGTTCAGCGTCTGAGCCTGAGTTTCAGCGCGGGTCGTGATCTCAGGGTCACGAGATCGAGCCCCGTGTCGGGCTCCACGCTCGGTGCTTGAGATTCTTGAGATTCTCTCTCCCTCTGTCTTTACTCCTCTCTGCCACGTGGCCCCCTCACCCCTGGACTCTCTCTCTCTCTCTTTCTCTCAAATAAATAAATCTTTTTTAAAAACCCACAGTGCTGTTCCTCCTTGGCCTCTTGGGTCTCTTGCTGAGGGGGAGACCGGCTGCTGCGTTGGGAGGGCACACAAGCAGCCATGTGGAGAGGAACCCCCTTGCCTCTTGGAAGTGGATCCTGTGGTCCCAGGTAAGCCTTTGGTTGACGCCGGCCCCCAGCCTTTGAGTGGTCTAGTGGAGGACAGCTGAGGCCCCAGACATCAGGGAACTGAGATGAGCTGTCCCTGCTGGGTCTTAAGTTCCTGACCCCTGCAAACTGATTGGCTCTAGAGCTAAGGCCTACTCTGGGCAGCCTCCCTGGTCCAGCCTTTGGCCCTGTTTCTGCAGCCACAGAAGACCCACTTCCTCCGTGCCCCAGGCTTGGAGAGTTGACTCTCAGGGTCCAGCTCTCTGAGGCTGAAGTCACCAGCTGCTGCTCGTTCATTTCCCAGCAATATGGTCCCTGGCCACCGGGATGGCCCCTGGCCCCTAGTTGGCTCTGAGAAGCCACAGATTCATCCGAGGTGGCCTGGGGAATGTGTAACTGGGAGTTATGAGCCCCGAGGCTATCTGGTCATCTGCAGAGTGAGCTGCGCTCCCGCACGGGCCTGGGGGGCTGGGCCAACACTGCCCCCTGAGAACCGACCCTCCTTTTCCTCTGTTTCCACTCAGGATCGTCGGCTCTCCCTACATCCTCTCTTTAGGGTGGCTTGGCCTTCTACCAGATGTCAGACATGTGTTGGAAACTTCCCGTCTCCATGGTGACTGGGCACGTCATGTCTCTGTCTGATTCCTTGGGTGTTGACATCAGAGTGTCTCCCCATTTCCAAGTTCATCTGGGATAGCTCACACGTGACCACTGGTACTGTGTCCTCATCCTGCATCTCTGTGCTCCAACAAACTCCACAGAACACCCCCTCCGTCTGCGCCACCAGGCCCATGGGGATTTGAACATTGGCCACGCCAGCCCCCTAGAGTTTTCGTCTGTGGATTCAACATCCCTTGTCGCTTCAACTACTGTCCAGGAGATGGGGGTCAGGTTCTCCAGGCCTTCTCCAGGCTGTCTGGCCCTTCCTTATAAGGAGTATGTCAAGGAAGTCTTTTGACTTACCTAAAAGAGGCTGTGGTGGGCACAGGATCCTCATGAAAAGACAGGAACATTGATCTTTTCCAGGTGGAGAACATCTTGACTCAGTGTGGGACGAGAGGGAGGCTCCTGGGCTAACCAGGGGAGAAAGGACAGTTAGATGGTGGCTGGGGACCATAAAACACACATACTCTCCACCAGGGAAGGGAAACGGAGTCCTTCACTTAACAAATGTTTATTAAGCAGCTATTGCATACGGGTGTTAGGGACCTAATGGTATAATGTCCTGTCCTCCAGGAGCGTACAGTCCAATGGAGAAGCTAGGTGTTCCTGCATTAGTCACTGATTAACTGAAAACTGACATAAACGCTATGAAGTAAAGGTCCCATGGCAGAAAGTAACACGGAGTCCTAAACCAGCTCTAGGGGATGAATGGGTATTTATTTTGAGACCTGAAGGTATGCAGGAGGAAACTGGGTCAAAGGATGGTGGTAGAGAGGAGGATGTCTGGGTGGAAGGAACAGCAGGTGCAAAGGTCCTGAGGCAGGAAGAAACTTGCTGTGGACATGTGTTAGGCCCTGGTGGCTGCTGCGGGAAGGAGGGGATGAGATTGTGGCAGGGGTAGTGTGGAGGCAGGGAGACATTCGTCTGGGAGCCGGATAATGGAGACTGGAGAAGAGGAATCCCAGGGGTGTTTAGAGAGGCTGTAAGGCTGGCCAGGGAGAGGCTGGGGATGGGGGTTAAGGACGCCCCTCCCTACCCACCACAGGGGCTGCCATCTCCTATGGAGGGAAGAGGCAGAGGGGGCTTCCCCATCTCACGCGACCTCTTGCTCCTGTCCCGGAAGCGTGGGACTAGCCGGGAGCCCGGGGGCACATGCGTGTGAGTGCATGCAGCCAAGGGTCTGCCCAGCTCCAGCTTCCAGTCACTTCTTAGCAAGAGCAGCCTGTGCAAAGGGCAGGCACACGGGCTTCCAGAAGCCAGCTGTCTGAATTCAGCTGTGGAGGCTGGAGCTAGGGCAGCGGACAGTTCAGGAAATACAGGCATGTTAGAAAAAGAAGGGACGGAGTTGGTAAGTGGGAAACAGGCGGAAGACATTTAGTTCACATCTGAAAAAGGTTTAGCAGAACCCCTAAGCTGAGCTGAGGCCAGGATTTAGAACTTTCCAGAGGAGGAACGGACTGCAGAGTGGTACTGACCCTCCAGGCAGGGGGATCTAGGGAAGGGAAGACAGGCCTCATAGATTGCCTTTTTGGGGAGGCCCTTCCTGGCCCCTAAGAAGAAAATTCAACTGGAAGTGAGAGGTCGTATGCTTGAATCGTTCATTCCTCCATGCTGCTTAGTGAGAAAGAGCCCAGTGACCTTCCTCTGTCTCTGGGGTTCCCTCCCTGCTGAGGGACCTCAGCCGGCCTACAGGCCTCCCTTCCCCACAGGACGGTGACAGGTGACTCAGGGCCTCCAGCGCCGTCACCCTGGGGAGTGCCCAGCATTTCCTCACTGCCCTCCCTTGTGTCCACCCGCTGGGCTGTTGGAGATCTGTCCGGCTGACCCCAACTGCTCCCATTTTCAAAACAAAGCCCAAGGCTTCTCTCTGTCCAGCAGGCCCAAGAGAGGGATTTCAGGTCCAGAGAAGCTAGTGGCGTGGGGTGGGGGGTGGTGTGTGTTGTTTCTGTCCTTCTGCTTTGGAGGTGCCCAGCCCAGGGGGGGACTGTGTGGGGCTGCAGGCTGCTCCCCACCCCTCTCCCTGCAGCCCACCCCCAGCCCCAGGGGGCCCCTTCCGTGGACTCGGGCAGCGGGAGCACCGGCAGGACACGGAGGGAGGCAGAGCATGAAGATGGGGCATCGGTCCCTGTTTCCCTGCCTCGGGGCCTCCAGGGGCTGAGGTCACAGCGGCTCCGAGGGGCCCCTTCCACCTCCCTGGCCAGGATTCCGGAGATGACCTCCTCCACCACCCCATCTTCCTCTGGTCTCGGCAAGGGGCGGGGACCGCCGCCCGAGCCTTGGCTGTGCTAGCCCTGAGGTTCCACAGAGTGTCCACACTAAACAGACCCTCTGTCCAAAATCTCTCCATATTGGGGTCACCTGGGTGGCTCCATCGTTAGGCGTCTGCCTTCGGTTCTGGTCATGATCCCAGAGTCCTGAGGTCGAGTCCCGCATCCGGCTCCCTGCTCAGTGGGAAGCCTGCTTCTCCCTCTGCCCCTCCCCACTGCTTGTGTTACTTCTCTCTCTGTCTCTCTCTTTGTTAAATAAATACATCTTTTTTTTTTTTTTTTTTTTAAAGAAAGAAACCTCTCCATATTGCCCGGTGTGGTGTGAATGTGCCTTCTCCGTCCTCCTGGGACCCTGTGGGGATTATAAAATCTAATGTCAGATGTCAGAGAGGGATTGGAAGGAATGTGGGAGGGAGTGTGGCTCTGGGGCACATTGGCTCCGGGGAGGGGGTGGTCAGGAGTGTGGCCCTCATTCTCTGTCACCCGGAAGGAGCTCCCTTGTCCCTCAGTCCCCCGCCCGGCCTCAGGACTGTCCTGGTCAGTCTCCGCCACCCCCGCCCCCCAGGCCAGAGCAGCGAGGGGGGAGGGGGTGACTGCAGATGGGCTTCCCCCTTGTGCCTCACACTGATGCTTCGTAAGGAACCTCCAACATCCTGATTCATTCGTTCTGCATCTGCCTCAGAATCCAGGCCAAGAAGACTCGCTTCAAAAATATTTCCTTTCGTTGAATCACAGGAATCCTCTCTGTCCCCGCTGCCAGGAGTAAATGCCATGTGAGTCTCACAGGGAGACCCTTGTGGCTTCCCGGGAGCTCGCGTCTCAGGGGCTCTGAGTCTGGGGTCACCCGGAAATGCACAGCGTCCCTTTCTCAGTCCTTCCCCTGGACTGGAGACCCCAACCTCACAGCCCCCCCCCGACCCCCGGCGGCATCCTGTGGCTGTGCGAGACCCGGGAGGAACTGCCCGTGGCGAGGGGTGTGGGCCGGACGGTGGGGAACCCTGGAGCATGTGGTCACCCTTCCTGACAGGCCGGTCCCCACGGGGCCCATGTGGCTTCAACCTCTGTCTGGGATTTGCACCCGTTTTCTGCAAAGTGGGTGGGTCCAGTGCCCACGTCTAGCCAGACTCGAAGAGCTTGGAGCCCACTGGATTTATTTTTTGCAGGTGGTTTTTTTTTTTTTTTTTTAAAGATTTTATTTTGACAGAGAGAGATCACAAGTAGGCAGAGAGACAGGCAGAGAGAGGGGGAAGCAGGCTCCCTGCCGAGCAGAGAGCCCGATGTGGGGCTCGATCCCAGGACCCTGGGATCATGACCTGAGCTGAAGGCAGAGGCTTAACCCACTGAGCCACCCAGGCGCCCCTGCGGGTGGTTTTGATGACAGATGGTACTCAGTTTCCTTTTAATAAAGTTGGTGATAGGAAGTCACAGGTCAAAAGTAAGTCTCTTAGAGAAGCGGCTGTGTGGGTGCTTAGGTCTGGCAGAGACCGCATGTGGAATGACCGAATTTGGGAAAACAACCCCAAAACGCCTAGCTGGAAATGGGGGGGGGGGGCGCCCAGGCTTGTGGGATCAGAAGTCAGACCTGGAACTGGGTCGTCTCCACTGGGCTTCTTATCTGTGGGTTCGTATAAAAACAGCCCCCACCTCCCAGGGCTGTCAGCACGTGGAAATAAATGCACACGGCACGTGGGCAGTGTGTTCTCGAAGCTGGGCTGACCTTCCTGCCCCAGGAAGAGGGCTGGTCTGCTTCTGCCATAGCGTGAGCCGAGGGATGCAGGAGACCCTTCCACCGCTCACAGCTCATGGACCCACGCTCGGTTCCCAGACGCTGATTCCTCAGCTGGATGGAGAGAGGTGAGTGTGTCTCTGGGATGTGTTGTGTATGTGTGTAGGGTGTGTATGTTGTGTATGTGTGTGGGGTGTGTGTGAGATGTGGTGTGAGATTATGTGTGTGTGCATGGTGTGGATTGTGTGGTGTGTGCAGTGTGTATGTGTGTGGTGTGTGCATGGTGTGTGTGTGTGGTGTGTATGTGCATGGTGTGTGTTGTGTGTTGTGTGCGATGTGTATGTGTGTGGTGTGTGCGTGGTGTGTGTATGGTATGTGTGGGATGTGTGTGAGGTGTGTGCTGTGTGTGTGAGGTGTGTGCTGTGTGTGTGATGTGTGCATGTTGTATATGTGTGTGGTGTGTGTGCGTGGTGTGTGTTTGGTATGGGGGCGATGTGTGTATATGGTGTGTGTTCTGTGGTCTATGCAGTGTGTGTGGTGTGTGTGTATTGTGTGTTGTGTGTGGTATGTGTATGGTGAGTGTTGTGTGGTGTGTTGTGTGACCGTCTATCCCATGTTGTGTTGTGTGTGGGTGTGTACGTGTGTTGTGTGTGTGTTTGGTATGTGTATGATGTGTGTGTGGTGTGTATGTGTATGGTGTGTGTTGTGTGTGGTATGTGTCGTATGTATGTGTGTGGCGTGTGCATGGCGTGTGTGTGGGGTGGCGTGTGTGATGTGTGTGTGGTGTGTTTGTGTGTCCATCCCACTATATTCCGCATCCTGAGAGGGAAGGGCGCTATCTTCCTCATCTTGCCACTCCGCTGGGCCTGCACCGATTTGCACGTCCCCGTCTCTTGAAAGACACTTGCCCGTGAGTAAGTGGAATCTCTCCGACCACGCAGCAAGTCAGAATCAAGGCCAGGGTCAGAAAGAGCCGACGTCTCGAGTCACATGGGAGAGCCCTCTCTGGACACCTCCCCAGCACGGCCGCTTTCCTCTGAGCTCTGATCCCCACGGTCCCGGGAAGGGGCTGTTTATAGCCAGTCACCAGGGAAGAGATTGGGCCACAGTAAACACTGGCGGGGGGGGCGGGGAGGGAGGTGACCTCCTGCACCTTGTTGGCCTCCGCGGCAGGGCAGAAGCATGGCCTGGGCACAGTTTCCAGGGGACCCTTTTCTCTTTTGTCCTGAAAAAAGGGCAAAGCCGTCTCTGGGGAAGGGTGGGGTTCAGGGAAGTCAACCCCCATCTAGGAACTCCTCGAGAGCAGAATCAGAAGACCCAGTCCGAGAGCAGAATCAGAAGACCCAGTCCGAGAGCAGAATCAGAAGACCCCGTCCTACCACGGGGGCTCTTCTGGCATTTGCACACTTTGCAGGCATGGAATGTTTTGGAAACATTTACAGAGAAGGCAAGAGAAGCGAAGCCTGAGGCCACTCAGTGTTCTGCCGCAGAGGGGAGGGCGCACTTGCCCGACTCTGCTCGCCCCTCCGACGACCTGAGGCCAGTTCGCCTTTATCTTTTGCTTATTATGGAAGGTTATTCTGTTCAGCGTGTTTTGCTTCTTTTCCCCACATTGGGTTTTGGAGTTTTCATGATTGGGTAATGTCATCGGACATCCTAACACCTTTCCTTTTCGTTTTAGAAGATAATGTAACCACACGCACACCCCCCCCCACACACAATGGAATACTACGCAACCATCAAAAACCCCAAGATCTTGCCATTTACAATGACATGGATGGAACTAGAGAGTATTATGAGTGAAATAAGTCAATCAGAGAAAGACGATTATCATATGATCTCACTGATCCGAGGAATTTGAGAAACAAGACAAGATCATAGGGAAAGGGAGGGAAAAATGAAACAAGATGAAATGAGAGAGGGAGACAAACCATAAGAGACTCTTAATCTCAGGAAACAAACTGAGGGTTCCTGGAGGGGAGGGGGGGTGGGAAGGATGGGATGGCTGGGTGATGGACACTGGGGAGGGTATGTGGTATAGTAAGAAAAAAATAAAAAAATAAAAATAGAACATAAAAAAAAGATAATGTAACCACACGGTAAATAGCATTTAAACATGTTCAGATCTCCTAGAGTTCCATCCCTACATCCCCTGTAATGCTAATAGCCATTAGCATTACATTTGTTTATTGTTATCAATGAATCATTCCTTTATTCCAAGCTCTTTTCATGTGATATATTTTCCTAGTGCCTATGCAACGGATTAAAGAAAAACCTCATTTAAAATGGGATCAGTTTGGGGCGCCTGGGTGCCTTAGTGGGTTAAGCCTCTGCCTTAGGCTCGGGTCATGATCTCAGGGTCCTGGGATCGAGCCCCCTGTTGGGCTCTCTGCTCAGCCGGGAGCCTGTGCCCCACCCCCACACCCCGCCGCCTGCCTCTCTGCCTACTTGTGATCTCTGTCAAGTGGATAAATAAAATCTTTAAAATAAATAAAAGAAAAGAAAATGGGGTCAGTTTGGAGTGAATGGGTGGCTCAGTCAAGCATCTGACTCTGGACTTTGGCTCAAGTCATGATCTCAGGGTCGTGAGACTGAGGTCTTCATCTGACTCCATGCTGGAGCCTGCTTAAGATTCTCTCTCTCCCTCTCCTTCTGCCCCTCTCCCAGAGTGGGCAGAGGGGTCGGCTTAGCCAAAAGGTACAAAAATCTAGATTTGGAGGGGCACATACACCCCAGTGTTTATAGCAGCATTAGCAACAATAGCCCTATTATGTTAAGAGTCCAATGTCCATTGACTAACTAATGGATAAAGAATATGTAAGATACGTGTGTGTATTGAGCCATCAAAAAGAATAAAAGTTTGCCATTTGCAACAATGTGGATGGAACAAGAGGGTATTATGCTAATTCCCTCATATGTGGAATTTAGGAAATAAAACAGATGAACATATGGGAAGGGAAAAAGAGAAAGAGAGAGGCAGAAGCAAACCATAAGAGACTCTCAATGATAGAGAACAAACTGGGGGTTGCTGGAGGGGAGGTGCGTGGGGAGGGGAGGGACTACAGGGGTGATAGGTATCAGGAGGGCACTTGTGATGAGCCCTGGCTGTTGTATATAAGTGATGAATCACTAAATTCTACACTTGAAACCAACTTTGCCATATATATTAACTAATCAGAATTCAAATAAAAACTTGAAAAGAAAAGAAATACATAGGAAAGTAAATACGCCCACCCCCGACAAAACTGAAGAAATAAAATGGAGTTAGGAGGCCAGCAGGGGGAGCTCTCACATCACACCACTCTTCATAGCCCTTTATAGCACCGAGGAAAGCATGCACCCCTCCAAGAAAGAAGGAAGATTGTCTTCTGGCCCAGCAACAGCCCAGCCAATGAGAGACAGTCACAGCTCAGCCAATGAGCAATCACTATGCTTGGAACTCCCGGTTCTCTGCCATAGGCTTTTTGTATGTAACAGCTGCCGTGCAGCCAAGTTTGCCCTTCTCTACGTAGAAGAGCCTTTTTCTTCTTTGTTCTCTTCGCTTGGTCAAGGTTTTGCTACAGCTTGTGTGTCCCAAATTGCAGTTCTCTGCTGTTCTCAAGCCATTTTGCTGGTAAAGCCACTGATAGTCTTATTTTTAAGGTCAACGTGCCCCAGCCACGTTGCCCCTCTCCTGTCCCCCAGGACACTTCCTGTGCTCCCACCTCTTTGCCTTTGCTCCCAGGTCGGGGCTGTGGGTGGCTGCAGCCTGTGGGGATGGCAGGAGCAGCCCAGCGGGCTGCTTGGGGACTGCTGGGGAATGGCGCAGGACTGGGAAATCGGCAGTCCCTGGGCCTTTGGTTTGGGGCTTGAGCAGGGAGCTTGGTGGGTGGGCTACAGAGGGACAGCCACAGGTGTGTGTATGTGCACGCGCACGCGTGTGTGTGTGCGTGCACGTGTGAGAATGTGGAAGAGCGTGGGCTCGGTACCTGGAGATGTCCCCAAGTGATTGGAATGACATGGGATTGGGGTTTCATAACTGAGAGCCAACCAGGTCGGAATCCCAGCTTCAGCAGGTTCCAGCTGTGTATAACCTTGGACAAGCAGCTGAACACCTCCAGACCTCAGTTTTTTCATCCATCCAATGGGCATGCTAATAGCCCCTACTTTGTTGCTGACAATATAAGGAAGTTAATGATTGCAAAGTGCTTAGAGCAACGCTTGATACATATTCAATGCTCCCTAGACTAGAAGGGGAGCTTTCCCTTCCTCTCTGCTCTATATCAGGTTACTGCGACACAGTTTTATTGGAGGAAGGAGTTTTCCTTAAAAAGCGAATGTTCAACCTACTCCTACCCTCTTTCACAAAAGGGAAAACTGAGGCCCGGAGAGGTGATGTGATGTCTAAAGTCACGCAGCAAGTAAGTGCCAGCCAGAGACCCTAGCCGAGGCCTTGCTGATCTCCCGCTGGAGTGGTCTTTTAGGAGTTTGGAGCCAGCCAGAGGCGATCGGGGTCTGGAGGCACTCACAGGACTGGGGCCATTGGGGTCAGAGCCCGAGGACTGTCTTAATTGAAGCATGGGATTCTTGTACCAAACCTATTCCACTTTCCTTCTTCCTTCCAACCCTGCGAACTCTTCCTAAGTTAACCTGACAGGATCCTGGAATATTAGGGTAAGAAGGGCATTTCATCATTTCAAGCATTTCATCAGACACCCTCACATTACAGAAGTGGACACAGAGGCCCAGAGATGGTGGGCATTTTCCCAGGACACACAGCCAGCTAGTGGCAGTGCTCAACCTTGAAGCCAGGTCCTGGAATCCTGGTACCCGGACTCCCTGTTCTTTTTTTTTTTTTTTTTTCAATCAAGCCACAACTGTCCCCATCCCATGTGGAAGAAAGTGCTGGGTGCTAATATTGTCTGATTGTGAACATGTTTGAAAACCCCAACCTCACACCCATAGTCCATGCAAATGTGTGGGGGCATACACGAGACCTAAGAGCGGCTGGCTACGTCTGATTCGAATGGTGTCCTCTCCCCTCGCCTGTATGTTCCGGGGTTGAAGTCATGAGCATGTAAATAATTTATAAAGGGAGGAAATAAATCTTTGCAAGAGAGCCTTGCAAGAAAGGAAGGCTGCGGGTCCAGAGGGAATGTGTTTTCCAGAAAAGCAATTCCTCAGGAAAGGCTCAGGTTCGGGCATGCTGAAGAATGCTCATTTCTCCTGCAGGCTCTCTAGCTCCTGGAGGGTCCTGCTGGCCTAGGGGTGGCCCCGGGCCTGCTGGTGTGGGAGGAGAGGGCAGCTGGCGGGGGCCTTGGCCACATGGCAAACGTTTACTGTGTCTTCCCACACAGCTGGTTTACAAAATGAGGAGGAGGAAGACATCATAAACAGAGACTGGGAGCCAGCTGTAGAGAAAAAAAAAAAAAACTCCTCGTGGCACAAAGTGGTTTGGGTCCTGCCAAGGTGCGTGCGAGAGGGACAGCGGAGAACGCCCAGTGGGGGGCAGGTGGAGTTTTGTGCCTTCCTGCACAATGTGACATCTGAGATCTCGGCTCTAAAGGGACCCTTTCTATTGTGCCTTCACTTCCTGACCCTTTGTTCCTTCAGTACACTTCCATTCCCTGTGTGCTTGCCATGAGATACAGTGGGGAAGAGCGCAGACACCCTGGGCAGGACAAAAAGAACTTGGATGGCAAGCTACACCCTAATGCCATCCTTCAAGGACCATCTCCATTCTCTCGCTGAGCACCAGATGTGACCTGGAGTCAGTGCCTTATCACCTCTGGGAACGCATTTCCGCGATTCCAATAAGCAGATGTGATAGATGGTTCTGGAGATGGCTGCACATCCATGTCCCTAAAGAGGAAATGGGCAGCCACGGAGAAACAGGCAAGCAGGGATAGGGGCGGATCGGCACAGTGCTGTTCCAGGGGCTCATCCTCTCGCTTGCTGGCATCCAAAGGCATTTATGTGACGGAGGCAATGAGTCAGGCTTAGTAAGCTTCCCTTCATCCAGAAGCATGTCTCCTTGCCTGCCTGCCTCTGAGGATCCTGGGGCCCGGCCCCGCCTGCCAGGCTTGCCCAAGACAAAGCCACAGTCAGGTCTGAGCCTGGTCCCCAGGCCGGGACTATGGCCCTCTTCCCAGTTCTGCTTCAGGAGGTGGAGGCTGTTGGAATCCAGAGAGGCAACCTTCAGACCTAATCCCAGAGCTCCAGGTTCAG
Organism: Meles meles; assembly: GCF_922984935.1. Lineage (NCBI taxonomy): Eukaryota > Metazoa > Chordata > Mammalia > Carnivora > Mustelidae > Meles > Meles meles. The sequence goes on along the minus strand of NC_060071.1, from coordinate 143,126,520 downwards.
CCCGTGTCAGACCTTTTCTAGAAAGGAGTGGCAGGGGAGCATGTTTCTTAGCGTTGATCTGCAAAGCAATGGGCCTTGAGTCTCCCAGGATCAGAGAAGCAGAGAGTGTGGGAAAATTGTCTCTCAGTCCCCAGCACAGGTATTGATATCACAGACACGGGCAAGCCAGGGATGTGTCTTGCTTTTGTCTGGCTGATGAGCTGCAGCAGGAGACGGAGCCCCTTGGGTAAATGAGGATAACCTCCCATAGAAAGGGTATTGTGAAGACTGGTGACGATGCATAAGGCACCTGCAAAATAAAGGTATTTTCTCTGTACATTTCAAGGCCTCATCCTCCATAGCATAGGGACTCTTGTTACTCGCCCATTTCATAGATGAGCAAACTGAGGCCAGCTAGCGAGGTGACGCCCCCAGGATTGGAACCGAGGCAGAGCCCCAGGTTTGTCTCTTTGTTTTTTTTTTTTTTTTTTTTTTTATTGTTACAGAAAGCGTTGAAAATATACACAAGCCGACAGGCTACCATCATGAAACTCTGCATACTTATCACCCAGGTTCTGTAAGATCAGTCTTGTTTCTTTCACACCAAAACCCACCCCACCTCTCCTGGAAGACTTAGAGCAAATCTCACACACCTACCCTTGATTCTGTAAATACTTCAGGGTGGGTCTCTACCAGATAAGTACTCTTTTCCAGAAGTGTCGGTGCCTATCCATTAACATACCTACAAGAATTCAGCAATAATTTACTAGCATCAACGCTCCAGGCAGTGTTCCAATTTCCGATGGTCTCATGCTGTCATGTTTTTTTTCCAAGTCTTTTCTCTCTCTTTTTTTTTTTTTTTTAAGTAGGCTCAGCACCCAACACGGGGCTCTAACTCACCACCCTGAGATCAAGTCACGTACTCTACCCTCTGAGCCAGTCAAGCGCCCCACAGTTATTTTCTCGAATCAGAACCCAAATTACTTTACATATTGCGTTGGTTGGCATGTCTCTTGTGTTTCTTTTAATTTATTATTTATGATTTATGACATTTCTCACTCTGCTTTCTCTTCCTGTCAATTCCCTTGTTCATGAAACCTGAGTCTTGGTTCTTTGGTTTCCCTCAGCCTAGAGAAGTGCTGTCCAGTGGAGATCTAATTTTAATGAAGTAATCTTAAATTTTCTAGTAGCCACATTTGAAAAATAACACCACCAAAAAATGGAAAAAGAAGCAGTCTCACGTCATTTTAATACTGTATTTTTAAGTCAGTATATCATTTCGATATGTAATCAATAAAATCTTTGTTTCTACATCACTCACTCTGTCCATTTATGAGGGCCTACTGTGTGCCTACCAGGTCATGGACTAGCCTGTTTGTAGGGCTTACTGTGATTGCCAAGCAGTATTCTAAGTGCTCGCCATGAATTAATTGAGGAACTCCACAACCACATTAGATGGAAGGACGACTACTGTCCCCATTTCACAGATGAGAAAAGAGAGGCCAGAGTTACACAGTGATTGCCTCGTGGAGCTGGGATTCGAACCCTGGCACCTCTTGGGACGGTGTCTCTTTAGAGTGTCACTGTAATGGTAAACTAGAGCCAGCCCGTACCCTCAGGAATCTCCCAGATGGCTGGAGTATGCCTAAAGGGCAGAGCATGGGAGGCTTCCTGGAGGACACAATCACACCAGGTGACCCCAACCGTACAGCTTTCACCTGGAGGTCTCATCTTCATGCTTTTGCATTCAGACGCTTGAATAGCCGAAGCATGGTATTGTCGGGGTGTGACAGACACTGTCATTCTGGAAAGCTTGGGGGCTTCCCATAACTGGGAGGCTCAGAGTCAGGGGGCTAAGGCAGCCATGGCATTGGAGGGAGGGGGAGAGGCAGGAGGAGGGGATGCATGGACGGGAGATGCCCTGCAGGATGGACTCTGGAGGGGGTTGAGGTGTGGATGACCAGGTTGGGTCCGTGACCTTGAAGGGGCTTGTAGAGAGAGGCAGCGAGCCGGGCAATGGGGTCCCCTGGGCTGTTTCCACCTGCTGGATCTAAGTGATCCCTTGTCTCCCCAGAAGGCAGGTGTGAACAAAACCTTAATGGTTTCTTTTGTTCCTGCCTCTGCTTCTCCTGCTGCAAAGTTATGCCCGCTTCCTGACCTGTCTGCCTTCTGCAGCCAATTGAGAGCCCCAGAAAAGCCAGGTCTGTCTGTCCTTGTCAGGAAAGTTTGTGCCTGAGAACCACCCCCCAACCCCTCCACCACCCACCTCACTCATCCTGAGCTGCCCCAGGGACTGAGTCACAGGACCCCTGGACAGCCGTGGTGTGGGGGGGGACTCCCAGTGAACACTCGTTCAGGAAATACTCCTGCCATGCCTTGGACTTGCCCAGGACAGCTTGCAGGAGGAAGAGGGGCTCCCGCTGTCCTGGCCTTAGTCCTTGGGACACCTGTCCCGATGAGGGCGGTGGGCTGGTTCAGCCAACCGAGAGGAGCCGGAGGCAGGCGTGCGGGGTTCCTGTGGATGTTAACAGCTGGCTCTTTGTGGTTGGTGGGGAGCAGATTTTCGTGGTGGAAATATTCCTATCAGGGCTGATTCCAAGCCGGTGTGATGTGTCCATGAGCTCACAGGGTTCCTGACAGTGTATCATTGGCTCTGGGCCTGCTGGGCCCCAGTGCGTCTTGGTTGGAGGTCTCCCTCTTGGCCTTCCTGCCCACTTTCCCCTCTACGAGGGGCCCTTCCAACTCCTGGTCATCCTGCGGATCCATCTCCATGCCACCTCCTCCAGGAGGCCTCCAGAGACCTGGCTGAACTGTCCCTGCAGAGAGGCCCCAGCCCCTGTGCACCCATTATGTCTGAGCACGTTCTGCGTACACAGCTCCCTTAGCTGTCTCTCTCCCTGCCAGGTCAGGGTGTGTGTGCGTGGGGGGCTGGAACTGCGGGAGATGCCTCTACCTTTCCCTCCACTGGACCCCCACCTCTGGGAACTGGCCCTGGCCCATGGCAGGTGCTTGGGGAATATTTGTTGGAAGGACGGATGAGGATGAGGAAGGTGACATCGGTAGAAAATGCGTGTACCATCTGTTCTGAGCACATAACACAGAGTAAGTCATGAAACCCTCACCACAATGCTAGGTCGGCACCGATAGCCCCATTTTACAGATAAAGAAACTGAGCCTCAGCAGTCTGGGGGCAGAGCAGGCCTGGGCCGCTGTGTAAAAGTGCTCCCATGTCCTTGGGTTCCCCTCAGTCCTGTAAGAAGCAGGGCAGTGAGGGGAGGCTCATAGTATCGTCCTCATTTTAATAAACAACTCGAGAGGCTCAGATCACACACACACGCGTTCCCTTTTTCTTTACGCCCATCCCAACTGCCGTATGGGCAGTGCCTTGAGCCCAGGACAGGGTCCTTGCTTCTCTACATGCTCAGTCCAGACCGTGTAGCTGCGGATGAGTTTTGCTGAATTGCAGTTTTTGCAGTAGTGAGTTTCCTGTCACTGGAGGTGTTCAAGTAAAGTCTGAGAAGTATTTTCAGTGTATCTGGACCAAGATTCCTTAAGTTCTGCAGAGTAGAGCCCTACGACTACTTGGAGCTGCCTCAATCCATGCCATGGCCACGTCACTCCTTGGCCTTTCTGGGTTGAGACCATATATGAAACTCGTATGACGTGAAGGTCCCAGGGCTGTCAACTCTACGTCAGGCGATTCGCAGACCTGATCTCCTTTAATTCTCCAAGCAACACCGTGAGAGGCTTATACTGGTGTGACACCACCGGATTTCCGGGTGAAAAATGAACTTCAGTGAGGTCGCTAACCCCCAGAAGACCAGCGAGCTATGAAGCGCAGAGTACAGCGTTAGACCAATGTCTGCATTTATCCCACCTTTGCCGGCTGCCTTCTTGCTGCGGGGGTGGGGATGGGGTCGGGGTAGGGTGGGGAAAGGGAGTCGAACATCAGAGCTCTGTTATGTCTTCATGTAATCCAGCTCAGGAACCGTGGTCTGCAGCCCAACCTCCACGAGGGGTCTTGCAAACTTGCCCAGGGCTCTGGGACCTTTGCAGAACCTGCTGGGTTGGGGCGTGGGGTGCAGGTCCCCAGGATCCATCATTTCTGGGGCTAAAGCAGGTAGAACATTCCCACTTCCTGAGCTGGGATCGAGGAGAATTTCTGACATGCACAAGCTTGTCTCGTCCGTTATGAATGAGAACCAAGAGCCTCTGAGATGCCGGACCTGGCCCACTATGAATCTGTGCCAGGCAGAGGCCGTTTCCGAACTGTTCATCCTCCTACACACTCTGCTCTGAAGCCTGCCGCAGGAGAAATGCAGGCCACGGTCCCGTGTCCCTGCTTGCTGCCAGGTCCCTTAGCCTCTCTGGGCCTCAGTTTCCTTATTGGGGAAATAGGGTTGGTTTTTAATAGGTTCTCAGAGAGGACTGCTGTTAGCGAGAGTTTGCATCTGATGAGATGCCAGATCCCCCCCCTCTCCAGTCTCTGGCTGCCTGGCTCTGATTCCTGCAGGCACCCTTCGCGGCCAATACAACGTAAAAACAATCCGATTTGCAAGCATTTTAGTGGGCCAGTCTCAGACTGAGAAAAGCAGGGAGCTATGGCTTGGATACCTTTTCTGCAACAGTCAGGCAGGAGAGGGTGGAGTGGTTCCCAAACCTGTCTCCAGAAAATTCAACTTGGATAATTCGATGAAGCAAATCAAGCATCTAAAACATTCCCTTTCCTTGTCGCTTGGTATTTCTGAAAAGAATCAAAAGGGTAGGAAAAGCTTCATGCATTTAGAAGAGGAAAATAAGAACAACCAAAATATTTAGGACCAGGAAATTGGTTAAATATATAAAAAAATGATGCTCCAGGGACTGCTGGGGTCTCAGGCAGTTAAGCACCAGACTCCTGGTTCCGGGTCAGGTTGTGATCTCAGGGTCATGAGATCGAGCCCTGCGTTGGTCTTTCCACGCTGCATGGAGTCTGCTTGAGGTTCTCTCTCTCCCTTTCCCTCTGCTCCTCTCACTTGTGGTCTCTCTCAAATAAGTAAATAAATCTTTAGGAAAAAATGATGTTCCGAACAGTTTACAAAAAAAAAATATTTCTGTTATCATGTCAAGCAGAAAAAAAAAAGCAGGGCACTAAATTTTGTATACAACATGGTAGGCAAGCACCAAATTATTAACTGGTGGTGTTTGCCTTTGAGTGGGGGATCCTTGGTTGCTTTTGCATTTTCTTTATTCTTTGTAGTAGCCTCTAATTTTTTTTTAAATGAAGGACATATATTACTTTTGTAATGAAGATACTTAAATAAGCTAAGTAAAATCTGGGTTGAGACCATAGATGACCATAGTCTTCTCCTATTTTTAAAGACGTAGGAAATGAATTATGGGTTAGCTTATGTAAGGAAAATAACCAGCCAACTTGTATTCAAAGGGAGAAGACTTGCTTACATAAAAACCAATAAATACACAATCATGTTTTCATTTAAAATGAAATGTCTAAAGTATTTATGAACTGTTTCTTCAGTGGTTTCCTGTTTACTCAGCCACCAGCTCCGAGCAGGTAGATTCAGCAGGGTTCTAAAACCTGGGGAAAAGTACCCAGATGAGTTGCTGCTGAGGAAACTTCTGGGAAGATGCACTATACTACCAGGCATAAGCTCTCAGGGTCAGAGGGCTCAGACTGATTTCCCGAATTTGGGGGCCCTGTGAAACAAAGGAAAGATCAGGAGCAAATCCTTCCCAATCCCTGTTCTAGATCTTGAATCATGCCTCTTTCGCCTGGGCTCTGTCTCTGCGTGATTTTTTCCCTGACATTTGCAGGGACGGCATGTTTTATGAGCCTCTTAGATTTGAGCATGTCTTTCTGCTGCCTTTGCTCCTGGAGGACCATTCAGTATCACAGCCCATCTCCCTCCTGCATCCGTAGGTGTTCCTCTGCTGGGGTCTGGTGGATTTGGTGCTGCAGAAAGCCTGAAGCCAGCTTCGTTTTCCTTCGTTAGTCTGTTGCCTGGCATTTCCCCCTGTTCCCCTGAATCTTTTTTTTTTCTTTAGATTTTATTTATTTAATTGTCAGAGAGAGAGAGAGAGCACAAGCAAGGGGAGCAGCAGACAGAGGGAGAAGCAGGCTCCCTGCTGAGCAAGGAGCCTGATGTGGGACTTGATCCCAGGACCCTGGGATCGTGACCTGAGCCAAAGGCAGACGCTTAACCAACTGAGCCACCCAGGCGTGTCCCCCTGCCTCTGGTTTATTCAACCGCCTCCCCTGGTCACCCTCGGTCCAGCCTGCTGGGACACGTGAGGCAAAGTTGCCGTGTAATGGAAGACCTTGGATGACAGTCTCACTGGCGGCCTGCAGATCCCAGCTCTGACATTTACTTCGGAATGTGACATCAAGGGGGGGCCCCCTCTCTGAGACTGGGTCCCCCCACTCGTCGGACAAGGAGCTTCATCTCCAGTGTGCAGGGTGTGGTGAGGACACCGCGGGTCTCCCCTGGCACCCCGGACCTCATGAGGCTCCAGCTCCCTTTCCTGACTCAAGAATGATAATCCTTTCCAGTGTCCCTCAGATGTAAGGGGTTTTCTGTGCAGTGACTGCCCCAAGGGGCCCCCTCTGCCCCCTCAGCTGCAGCTACCACAGTCCAAACAGACTCTCGAAAGAAGTTCCTCAGGCCGTTCGCAAGGAAAATCCCCGTGGCTGATATTTATTTTTACAGTAAACATGGGTCTGCGACCAGGGGCATGTAAGGGGTCCCCTTCAGGGCTATTGGCAACTAGCTGGGGCTTCCGGGCTACGTCCCACTGTGGGAAGCACGCAGCCCGGGGGGTCCTTCTCCTGATACTGTTGCCTCTCCAGGGGGGCGTGCTGTCCTCATGGGAAGAACCCGACCAGCTCCCAACCTAGCCGGGCCTCTGACTAGCTCTGTTTCAGCTCTGGGGACATTTCCTTGACTCTCAAGTAGGGAGAGCATCTCTTCTTGTGGGTTCATTGGAAGAAACACTTGTGATAGTGTTGGGGGACAAGGGAGCCCAGAGGTGGGGCCGAGTCACACGTCAGGTGGCACCGGGCGGTCTCCTGTGCCTTGTCTCTCCCACGGCTCCCTCTCCCCCATGGAGGCACACCCTCGGTGCTTCCCGGCTCTAGGCCTTCATGGGAAACCTGCCCCCAGAGACGATTCAGACATGACAGACATCACAAGCTGTGTGTGGGGACGTGTAGGCAGCAGAGAGGCAGTATGTGTGTGTGTGTGTGTGTGTGTGTGTGTATCTGTGGGTGGGTGTGTCTGGTCTCTGTGCGCAATATGTATGTTTGTGGGGTGTGTGTCTGTGTGCGTGTGTGTGTGTATTTTGTGGTTTGTGTGGTGTGTGTGTACTGGGTGTGTATGTGGTTTGTGGTGTATGTGTGTGGTGTGTGTAGTGTTGTGTGTGTGTGGTATATGTGTGATGTGTGTATGTGGGGTGTATGTGTGTGTTTGTGATTGTGTGTATTGTGTATGTATGTGGTTTATGGTGTATGTGTGTGGTATGTGTATGCGGTGTGAGATGTATGTGTGTGTGGTACGTGTGTATTGTGTGTGTATGTGGTTTGTGGTGTGTGTGTGTAGTGTTGTGTGTGTATGTGGTGTGTGCGGTATTGTTCGTGTATGTGGGGTGTGTATACACGTGTGTGTGGTGTGTATAGTGTGTGTGTGGTATATGTGTGGTGTGTGTATGTGGGGTGTATGTGTATGTTTGTGATTGTGTGTATTGTGTATGTATGTGGTTTATGGTGTATGTGTGTGGTATGTGTATGCGGTGTGAGATGTATGTGTGTGTGGTACGTGTGTATTGTGTGTGTATGTGATTTGTGGTGTGTGTGTGTAGTGTTGTGTGTGTATGTGGTGTGTGCGGTATTGTTCGTGTACGTGGGGTGTGTATACACGTGTGTGTGGGGTGTATAGTGTGTGTGTGTGTGTGTGTGTGTGTGTGTGTGTGTGTGTGTGTGTGTGTCTGTTGGTGGTGACAGAGGCCCAGGGAGGGCACAGTGCACACCCTGCCACTGGTTCTGGGTTCAGGATGCTTGGGAACAAGACGTGCGTGTGACTGTCCCGGGTCCCCTGGGGAGGACAGCAGGGGCTGCTGGGGCAGAGTGCTGTGTGCGAGTTTCTTGGGCCCCCTCTGCCTCTCTCACCAGACTCTGCAGACTTCGTGGGCAGCCCTGTGAGCCCAAAGCATCGTTGGGCAGGGGCTCAGGAAGGCAGGGACAGGCGGAGGGTGGCATCGCGTGGGCACCTGCATGCACGTCCTGTTCCAGCAGCCGCACGATGGCCGTGGACGGTGGGCTTTATGCCCTGACGCGGGCGAGAAAGGGGAGGCTCAGAGAAGTCAGAGACTTGTCCCCTGTCTCCCAGGACTGCGGCTGGTGGGAGGCCGCCTTGGGGGAAGCCTGCTTTCAGCGACCAGACGGACCCTCACAGTGGACGTTGCAGAGATGTGTCTGTCTATGAATGGCGGCTGTGGGAGTCCCCGGGAAGGGACCCTCCCAGGGACCTGAGGCTCAGGGCTGGTGGGCTGAAAGGTGCCCACTCATGGGTGCCCCAGAGCCTTCGCGGGGGTGCGGCCAGCTCACATGGTGAGGCTCCCAAGAGATGAAGCCTGAAACTCACCGTCCCAATATTAGTCCGCAGAGACAAAGAGGCATCTCGGGACACCCCTTCTCTCTAGGCGACCAGAGCCACCTCAGAAATTCCAGTGCTTAATGGCTGTGGCTTCTGATGGCCAGATGTCCCTTACTGTAACTGTAGAGACTGATGTCCCCGAGTCCTGTCTGAGCCTCCCCAGGGAGGAGCAGGTGCTTTGGGGTCTGGCTTGGGGTCACCATGGGCCCGCGGCCCTGCTCTGTGCTAGTCTAAGAAAGTTCTCTCTCCCAGATGTGACCAGCTTAGTTCGGCCAGATTACGACCACTTTTTTTTTTTTTTTTTAATTTTAAGTATCCTTTTAAGACCATTATTAAGCTTCAAGGTTACATTACGACCAAATTTGTTAGCCACACCTCAGATTTTAGCTGGTTTCCTTACTCACACTAATTCACAGATCACACTGATTTTTTTCTATAACATCTTCTCCTTTCTTGGGTTTTTTGATGGGTTTAATTTCTCATTTGGCTGGAAATGCACATACAAGTAAAAAAAAAAATTTTTTTTTTTTTTCTCCAGAAAAAACTCTCCTCCCCAGAGTCTGAGCATGACAAGCAGTTTCTGGGTCCCCAGTAGGACCCTGGTGCCCAACACAGAGCCCCCAGACAGCAGGTGCTCAGTGAATGAACTTCCTTAAAAACTCGCAAATGGGGGCGCCTGGATGGCTCAGTGGGTTAAACCTCTGCCTTTGGCTCAGGTCATGGTCTCAGGGTCCTGGGATCAAGCCCCGCATCGGGCTCTCTGCTCGGCGGGGAGCCTGCTTCCTCCTCTCTCTCTCTCTCTCTCTCTGCCTGCCTCTCTGCCTCCTTGTGATCTTTCTCTGCCTGCCTCTCTGCCTCCTTGTGATCTCTCTCTGTCAAAAAAATAAATAAAATCTTTAAAAAAAAAAAAACTCGCAAATGAGTCAGAGGGCCAGCCTGTCCCCCCAACCTGGGGTCCCTCCTGTTCTCTTGCTGCCCTGTCCCCGCACTGGCTCCTGGGTGCCTGTGCCAGTGGGGGAATTGTCCCTTCCCTTCATCCGCAGGATGGACGCAGGCTGTGGAAAGTGGGAATCTTGGAGGATGTCTCCTTATTACCATTTTGATTTACATATATATAAACTGAAGTATACATAATATACAATGTATTTACGATTTATATATATTGTACATGTATATATGTAAGTTCTGCAAAGGGATATGCATGCTTATAATAAGAATTTCAAAGAGTAGGAAAGTGTATACAGTGACCAGGAAGCCTGGCTCCTGGCTCGGCCCCCCTCAGCCCTCTCCCAGAGGTAGGGGCTCCCTCTGGTCTCCCCCCACCCCCAGCTCCTTCCAGACATCGTCTGAGCCTGCAGAGCACTGCGTGTGGCCCTGTCATTGGAGGAGAGCGGACACACCCCGATGCACAGTCGCCCTATTGCATTTAACAAACCAACCACCCCCTTCGAAGGCACCAGACACAGCAGGCATTTCCCAGTTCGTCTTAGGAGGTTTCCAGTTCTATGAGGATTTGTAGCTGAATGAACCAAGGCAGGAGAGGCTAAGGGGTTGTCCTAGGCCATGAGGCTGGGGAGGCGACATTTAGCAACATCCACTGGGGAGGGCAGCTTTGGGCCCGGGAGGGACAGGGCCCAATTTCTCCTCAAGGTTGCTCCCCTCAGAAAGCCCTTCACTAAGGTTGTTTGTCTCCCGGATGTGGACAGAAGCCCACCTGCCTCAAAATCCCGGGGGGCTGCCAGGGGGCAGAGTCCCAGGAGAGGGCCCTGGGGTCTGGAGGTGGCGGGAGGAGGGAGCCAGCCCCCATATGACCAGATGCACAGCCACGTTTGGAAACGGCCAGTCTTTCCCCGCCAGGCAATGCCCACGCTGGAGCATGGTCGCTCAGGGAACCCTCAGGAAAGAGGAGACACGGAGTCATGGGTACAGATGATCCAATGGCAACCATTGAAGTGACAGGCACTCTACAGTTTACAGCGTCCTGTGGGATGTCCGGTCCAGGTAGAGCTGATTGTCAAATGCCGCCCCGCGAGGCCCAGAGAAGCAAAGTGACTGCTCTGAGGTCTCTCTGCTGCCTGCTGAGTGGGGACTGGGGTCCGGAAGCCAGTTCTCTGAGCCCTACCTGACCACGCTCTGCAGGCTCCAGAGATCAGGAGGCCCACAGGCGTTGGGGGCGGGGGGTGGGAAACCTGAAGTTTGAGCCCCGAAGGGAAGTATGACGGGGCTCTTGCTGTCACCACCCAAGGACGTGTTGCCTGGGAAAAGGAGCAAATGTGTGCGGGGGTGCCGCTTTCCCCGGGAACCCCCAAGACGCAGTGGCCCCGTTGCAGGGCAAAGACAACACTTCTGAGGGTCCCAGAACCTGTTCTTTGCCCCCATAGGCAGTCCCTCCACTAGGTGGGCACCGGCAGGGAGCCTGATACCTGCTGTACCAACACCAACTGTACCAACACCGACTGTACCAACACCGACTGTACCAACACCGACGGAGTTATGGCTCCCTGTGGTCCCCAGAAACGGGAAGGACGATCCCCATTGCGCAATGGAGAAAGCAGGCTCAGAGAGCATCCCTAACCAGTAAACGGTCAGGACTCAAACCCAGAACTCACATGTGTTCCACCCTGCTTCGTGCTGTGATGATTGGCGGTGGGGGGGGGGACTCATATTTTTCCAGCCTCCAGTCGCCTCCAGATCCCACTTTGATGACGCAGTCAAAGAGGTGCTGACTCTTTGGGTTTGCAGGAGAAAGTGTGTCTTGGTGGAGGAGCTGTGGAGGTTTAACTCAGAGAGAGCCTGCGAGGACTAGAATTTGCACCCTCCAGCTCCAGGAAATCGACAGCGGATCATTGTTCAGCAGGAGAGGAGCTTAGCTCCAGTCCAAAGAAGGACTTCTTCACCACAGAAGTCTCCTGAGATGGAGTGGGCTGGCCGGTGAAGTAGTGAGCTCCCCATCCATGGAAGCAAGTGCACTAAGAAAGATACTCACAGGTCAGGGGATTCCTAGACTGGGTAGGTGTTGGAAGCGATGCACTCTGGTGTCAAATCTTAGGACGTTCTGATCATTTGATTCATGGTCTTGAGCTACTCTAAGTGACTTCTGAATCTTCAAAACAACATGGAGATCTGCTTTGTGCCCCCCCTTTTTTTAATAGGCTCAATTTTTTTAAGGGAAGTTTTAGGTTCACAGAAAAATTGAGCAGAAAGTACAGAAGCTTCCTATAAGCCCCCTGCCCCCCCACACCAGCAGCCTCTCCCATGATCAATACCCCCTAGCAGGAGTGCATTTCCTACAGTGAATACCTATATTGGCATGTCATTATCACCCAAAGTCCACGGGCTCCCTTGTACATTCTATGGGTGTGATAATGTGTATTCACCACTACAGACCCCTAAATGCAGTTTTGCTGCCCTAAACATCCTCTGTGTTCTCCCTATTCACCCCTCACTTCCCCTTATCCCTGGCAGTTACGGATCTTTTTTACAATCCCCATAGTTTTGCCTTTTCCCAAATGTCATGTAACTGAAATAATATAGTATGCAGCCTTTTCAGATTGGTGTCTGTCACTTAGGATGATTCTACCCATCCAACTACCCATCCAACCATCCAACCATTCATTCATCTATCCAACCATCCATCCATCCAACCATCCATCCATCCATCCATCCACCCATCTATCCATCCATCCATCTGGCATTCTGCAGGTAGTGACCAGGGCCTGCATGGTGCTGAGCATGGTTCTCCGTGCAGGGGAGGCAGCCGTGATCCGAGAGAGAAAAACCGTGTTTTCGTTGGGAAAACCAGACCCTCTGACCCGCTCTAAACTTGCAGGCCACATGCTGTCACCGTGTTAGCCGAGACCGCGTGGCACGGCCATTTCCCCTGTGTGGTCCCTGCTTGGCCGGCGTCTCTCAAATTTGGTCCAACCGCAAGTCCTCAGTCAGTCATCTGAACCTTCCCCTGTGTGTCAGTGACAGAGCCAGAGTCCCGGAGAGGCTGAGGCATCCCCCCCCCCCCTCCCCGCCCGTCCCAACAATCTTCACTTCTACCCTGAGGGGTTTGGAGCAGGGATCATCAGGATTTTGTGAGTAGAGGGCAGGGCTGGATGGGGCCCTAGGGTTTCGCAGGAGGGGATGGCATGGGAGCCTTCTTGTTTTCAGTGTTTTCCCAAACCTCTTCTCCTGGCTCTACCCCGGACCTGCCTGCCTTCCACCCCACACAGTGGGGAGAGGCACTCTTTCCTCAAGCTCATGGGGCTCCCCTCCACCCCTCGGCTGCCGGCTGCCGGGGCCCTGGAAGAACACAGAAGGGCTTTCCTCCCGAGAAGAGGGAGCAGGTAGTGTCTTCTGGGGTCGCTCACCCTGGCCCCAGCCTGAGCCTTTCTCTCTCTTCGAGGGCTGGCCCAGGGCCCCCCATGGCCCCACATCTGGGCCAGTGTTCCCACTTCCTGTGCGCTGGAGCCAGAGACAGTCTGTGACTCAGGGAGGTGAGTTCTAACCTGCCCAGCAGAGCGACGCCCTTCGGCCACCCCGACCCAGACTCATGCAGCCACCTGCCCTCAGCAGCCTGCCCGGAGCCCGGACTGCAGCTGTGGGCCTCACAGGCAGGCGGGAGCCCATGTCTGTCTGCCCTTCCACCGCCCTGCCAACTCACCTCTATGCTCAGGAAATGGGGAAAAAAGAATTTGCTCAAAAATGTTATGCAGGGAATGAGAGCAGAGCTGGGACTCCAACCTGTGCCGAGCCCAGGCTCTGAACCGGTGTCCACGTTTATCCCTCTGCCTTGGACAGGCAGGACCAGGACTGGGACTCGGACCAGACGGACCAGACAGAAGGGCTTTCAGCCTGCCTGAGTTACCACAGACTCTGGGCTGCCCCCCATCCCCCGCATTTCCAGACCCTTTCCCCTCTGCCCTCTGATTTAACTCTTGCCACCCTGGGAGCCAATAAGCACAGTACTTTGCAGACAGAGAGACGGAGGCTCAGAGAGGTTAAGCAACTTGTCCAGGGTCACACGTGGCCCATGAGCAGCACACCCATGAGTTAAAAGCCGTGTTCCAGAATCTAAACCCCACACGCATCCCTGCTCCCTCCTTGTTGCTGAAGTCCGAGGCAGCTACCCAGAGTCCATAAAAATCAAATCACTAAATTGTTCACACAAATACACACATGCCTGTCTCATTCAGGGAGACGAGAAACCTGGAACAAACAAGATAATTCCTCCCGCTGGGAGCCCTTGTAGTTACTTGTCAGGACTGGGAAAGGAAGGGAACTTTCCCCCAGCACCTGAGGGAACTTTCCCCCCAGCCCGGGGAAATCAGCCCGTGGGACACTCACCTACTGGGTCTCTCTTTGTGCTGGGACCTCTTGTCTTCCTGGCGATGGGGAAGCGACTGGACCAGCCCCTGCCTGGGGTCCCTCTTGTCCAGAGCGAGCCCCACGGGCACCTTGGGCACTCCCTCCGTCCAGCAGGGCTGCCTGCCGTCCTCACCCCTCCTAGGAGCTGAGCTGAAGCGTGGAGGGAACAGCTCATCTTTCAAGGGCTGGGTGGTGATGTCACCGCCCTCCTGGGCACTTCCTCCCTCCTCCTCCAGCCCAACCCAGCACTCCTGCCCAGCGACCAGGCCAGTCCGGCTACCATTTCCAGAACCCATGCCTGTGGAGCCCAGGCTGGGATGGCTACAGCGACCCAGGGCTTGGTCTGCCCTGGGAGCCTTAAGAGCTCAAGTGAGCCACGTGGAAGATTTCCAGGTTTTCCCAAGGAAGGTGCTATTGTGTGGACTGGCTGCCCTTTAGAGCCACGGGTGACGCGGGTGACGGAGGTGTCCAGTGCTCACAAGCGGCAGGTCCTGGATCCCCATCCCTGCACTTCCTGCCTAAGGGCCTTGGGGAGGTGGCTGAACCTTTCTGAGCTGGGAGGTGGAGCAGAGATCAGAGACCAGGGCAAGTGTCCGAGGGGGCGTGGTGAGGACTAATTACAGCCCTGACCCATCTGTAACTCGTTTTCTGTGTCAGGCATTTTTCTAAGCACGTACATCGACAAACTCAGCGAATCCTCACAAGAACCCGGGCAGACTGGGTTCTACCCCCTTTCTCACTTAAATGTAATCGTGGATGTGAAAAGTGGGTTGCCCAGCAGGTTACCCCCCAAAACCAGCATTCTTCCTTCTGGCATCCCGGTTGGCGGCTGGCACACTGAGTAAGTTTGTCTAACACAACATTCATCTCTTCTCATTACTTCCCCCACGTGATTCTTTCAGTGTAAACAGTCGGCCTGCCTCCCAAGTGGCAGCAACGAGGAAGCAAACTTTGGAGAAGGAGCACGTTTCCCTGTCTTGTTTGCTGGCAACACAGCAGGTTTGTGCACCGCCCCGCCCCCTACTCCCCCAACCCCCCCCCCCATCTGGGGAAGTTTGGCAATGGTTTCCTCCCACTTCCACACTGATTGGTTTTCTTGGCTTCACTCGGGAGACTTGGAGACTTGCCAATCTTAGCACTTTTCCGTTTCCAGCAGCTTCAAAGCTGAAAGTGTGGGGCCTTCAAATGTTTGTATTTTTAAGGTCTTAAAACCTTTCCTTCAAAAGAGAACAGAAAAGTGGAATTGGGGAAGAGATAGGGGGGTCAGATCTCCACCTGCTGGTGTTCCCTTTCTCTGTTACCGTCTCTGAAGCAAGTCTATGAAGAGTGATCACGTTCCACCACACCCTCATGGAGAGAGGGGAAACTGAGTTCCAGAAAGATGTATTGGGGTCTGGGCCTGACGTGGCTGTGGAGTGGTTGCAGAGACTTGATGTCAAGTCCCTCCCCAGCCTGGGGGCCTCAGATGAGTCTCCGGAGGAGGACCGGCCTGCCCTACCACATTAGGACTCCTTGCCCGGAGGGTTCTCACGTCCCAGGTGGGGACAGGGCTCTGGGGAGAGGCTGCACGGGGCCCACTGAATGGGTACGCAGAATTGTATGGTGTGCGTGGCTTTTCTGGGTGAGACGATCTACCGCCTTCCTCGGTTCAGGAAGACCTCGGCATGTTGAGACCCAACAGAACAGAGACTTCTCGAAGTCCCCAGCTGGCATGATGGTGTGGGGCTCAGTCCGAGGACCCCAGGATCATGACCCGAGCTGAAGGCAGGCACTTAACTGACTGAGCCACCCAGGCGCCCTGTAATGTAGTTTTTGAACGATACCATCTTGATCCACTTTTGAAGATCTTATTGGAGGCTGGTCAGTTTTTGTTAGCAGTTAAGTTCACGTTCTAACGCTTCCCTTGCTGGGCTCTCCCACTCTGGGCCACAGTGTACCTAATCACCCGGGGGCCAGGTACCCAATAACTGTGGACAGGCCCCCATACCCTGGGGCTTGGAAACTTATTCAGATTAGCCAATCCGCAGGGAGCCTGGGAATCCCAGCTAAACCCTCCCCTGCTTGCCACGGGGAAGCTGTTCCCCGCAACTCCAGCTTGCTGCAACCCTGTCCCTGAGTACAAGCCCTCGTGTGGGCCTGCCTGGAAGCCTTCGCACATTTGGAACGAAAGTAACAAAAAGTTCCATCTTTCAACCATACGATTGTCACTGTGTTGTGTCTTGCCATCAAAACAAACTTTAAGTCAATAAAAAAAAAATGCCTTAAAAACAAACTTTAAGTCTTATAAAACAATGATCTACTTTTTCATTCACCTATAAGCCTATCTACCCATTCATCCAAATACCCTTCCTTCCATCCTTCCTTCCTTCCACTTACCCAGCTACCCATGCACTGATGAATCAGACACCACATAACTAGGCTGTCCATTCTTCGACAGAAGTAAATGCATCCAATCCACCCTTGCCTGGGAGGAGTCTGCCCCTGCGGCCGGGCCCCGGCTTACGGGCAGAACCTGGGTGGGGAACCATTTCAAAAGGAGCTCCATGTGGACACAGGAACAACCTTCTAATTTGTATCTGTGTTAGCACGGTTTTTGTCCTTCGTTTTTGCTGTGAGGAAATTTGGCTGAACCCTTCCTGCAAAATGACTCTGGCCGCGGACTCGTCATCCTCCTCCCCAGTGGGTCTGCGTGGCTGGGGCCCACAGAGGGGCTCAGCCCTGCTGGGACCCCCAGCTCCAGCCGGTGCCCCTGCGTTCAGAGAGCACAGCACAAGGGCAAGCTCTAGGCATCTATGCACCTATGTTTGTTTGTAAAGGTCGGCCTTTCCACCCCAGTGTTCTGGAATGTTCTCTCCAGCGTCTGTGTGTGAGGCCAGGGGTGTCACTCCCACCCCTTACTTCCCTACCTAGGAAGGCCCTTGTCCCCGGCCCCCAGGAATGGGCTGTCCTTTTGCACGGAATTCCACCGTCCCCACCAGAAAGCCGTCCCCTGTCCTCTGGGATCGCCAGCCACTGAGGGAAGGGCCGATCTGTCACACACACCCCAGACAGACCCGTCCTGGGAAACCGGAAGGCAGAACTGGAAGGTAAGCTCTGACTCCGATGCATAGCAAAACACACGCGAAGCCCGTAGCTGGGACCTGCTCGGCACCAACAGCCGCACCTGTGAACCCTACAGCACAGCCCGGCCCTCGTGCCCCTCCCGTCCGCCTCTGGTCCCCGCTCCCAGAGGCCCTCACGCCCACCGCCCTGCTAGAGGCATTGACTTTGAGCCGCGGCCCAGCTCCGGCCCTGTGGCCGCCCACTGGCCGACCACAACACTGTTGGCTATTTAATGTCGTTCTAAGGAGAAAAGGTTACAAACGGAAAGGGTCCGTGTGTTTTACAGTGTATCTTCCCATCCCTCCATATCGGTTTTAAATTAGAAAATCCGTGCGTTTAATCACATGTGGAATCACCACAATGACGTAACCCGTGTATGTGACACGGGGAGACACTGCAGAAAGCGGGCGCATCTGTTTGTGTTCAACTCTGGCATAAGGGAGTTTCCCGCACAGTTTCTGTTTGGCTGGGCTCTCCCACGGCACCTGCCCCTCCCAGACTCAGGCAGTGCGTGGGACCCCGGCTGTTCCCCGCGTGCCGACCTCAAGAGCTGGGCTGGGAGAGGGGCTCTCGGGGGTGGCAGAGAACGCTGTGAGGAGGCCTGTCCCTCCTCAGTCCCTCTGCTCCTCTCCTTCCTGCTCTCGGAGGCAGGCAGCGGGTCCTGGTCCCCTTGGGCCTGCCAGACTGTTGGAGCACCCCAGGCTTGGTGGACAGGAGCCCTCGGTCTGCCCGTCGACCAGGCCACACTTCCTAACTCTGTCCTTGGCCCTGGGCTGTCGCCAGTACGTCTTGAGCTGTGGTTACTCACTTCCCGTGGCTGGGGCTGGGAAATCCAGGGTGCGGAGGGGCCGCTGGTTCCTGGTATCCCTCAGACCCGCTTCTCCTAGGACTCGCCACTGAGCCAGGGTCCCCAGGGAGCAGGAGGGGGCACCTGGCTGTCTGGTTAGCCCCTTGGGGTCCCCCAGGCTGGCACAGCTCTGAGTCCTCTCTCTATGCCCGCTCCCACTCTCTTCTCCTCCTCTTCATCTTCATCAGGAAACTGAGGCTTGGAGGGGGAGGGCAGGGAGCAAAGGAGGTGAGCTTTGGAGGCGTGGCTGTAGCTTCTCCTCCAAGGACTTGAGGGGGTGGGAGTGGGGGAAGGAAGGCTGGGGTGATCGGCTAAAAGTTTGGGGATATGCAGGGAGGAGGAGCTGGTAGCACATTGAATGACCCACCCAAACCCATTTGCCCTCCCCAATCTCAAATTTGGGTTCCATCCCCTTGGCCACCAGAGATGGCGCTGTGGGCCCCCAGGCTCAGGGGAGACGAGGTAGGGAGGGCAACCAGTCCTGGATGGGAACTCCTATGCCATGTGTCTACTAGTGGCCCCTTCACCGCCTAGGTCTGCAACACTCTGTGACCCCAGCCAGGGCTCTCTCTGCGCTCTCCTAGCTGACCCTCCCTCACCTGGGCTCCCTTCCCCTCGCTCTCTAGCCTGGTGCGATGCACCTGCTTCAGAAGTCCTCTGCCCCCGCTCTGCACCCCTTTCTGCCCTGCCCAAGCTCGGGGTTCAGCAGCCCCTCACTTCCCGTCTGTGATCACCAAGTGTCCTGGACCGTCTTCCCTCTGCAGCTCCCAAACCCTGTCGCTTGGGCTCATGCACATGATTTTAGAAGGTGCTCTGTGTGTCCGCCTCCCCTTGTACCACAGAGGCGATGCTCCCGCCTGGTGGGGCGTGAGGCTCAGGTGAGGCTCAGGTGTGTGGTGTTGGCAGAGCAGCAGGCAGAGGCAGGGGTCCCTAACGGGTGCAGACCTGACCTCCAGCCCCGCACCAACGTAGGGGCCCCAGCTTGGGCAGGGTCCCAGGCTCCTCATGGTAAACCAGGATGCCACATCTGTCACGGGGCTGCTGGCAACTGAGTGGGGATTTGGGGAGCCCTGCCCCTCACTGGTTGGGTCCTCTCTTCCTGGCAGTATGGCCCGTTATCCCTCTCCCTTCCCTGCCCTTACGAAAAGCCGAACATAATCACTGAGAAGTTCATTGTCACTGAGCAGTCTCGCCACGTTGTACCATCTCCTCTGTCTAGTTCCAGAACATTTCCGTTCCCCCCGGAGGAAACCCCGCACCCTGTGGCCGTCACTCCCCATTCCGCCCCTCCCCAGCCCCCCGCAGCCATGCACCTGCTTCATGTGGTGGGATTTACTTATTCTGGATAGTTCCTACCAGTCGAATCCCACAATCTGCGACCTTCTGGGGCCGACTCCTTTCACTCTATCTAATGTTTTCGAGGTTCCCGCGTAGCAGGAGGCTGTGCTCTTCCTGTTCACAACCGGCCAGCAGACCACCTTTGTCCATCCTTCACCGCTGGCGGGCGTTTGGGCTGTTTTTACCTTTTGACTGTCGTGAGCCATGCAGCTGTGAGCATCTGTGTAAAAGGACCCGAGCTTCTGTGTTCAGTTCTTTGGGGCACATCCCGAGAGTGGAGCTGCTGGGCCACGTGGTACCCCCATGTTTACGTTCTGAGGACCAGCAGGACTGTTTTCCACAGCAGCCACGCCCGCCGTGCACCCCCCCCACCTCCGTGTTCCCCACTCGGGTCACGCGCTCTACCCCTGATGCTGCTGGGGGTCGAGGGGCGCTTTGACCTGTGGCCTTCGGCGAGTTTCTGCTGCCGCAGTGGCCAACCCTTCCGCAGCAGCAGCCAAACCCTCTTCACTCGTTAGTTCAGTGCTCGTTAGACTATCTCAGTTCACCCAGGTCCATTGCGACGTGCTCCTCACTGGAGTCTTTCTTCTTCTTCTTCTTTTTTTTTAAGATTTTATTTGTTTGACAGAGAGAGAGCGAGAACGAGCAGGGGGAGGGGCAGGCAGAGAAGCAGGCTCCCCACTGAGCAGGGAGCCCGACATGGGGCTCGATCCCAGGACCCCGGGATCATGACCTGAGCCACAGGCAGAGACTTCACCGACGGAGCCACCCGGGTGCCCCTCTTTGGAGTCTTGTAATGAGACAGACAGGTTGAGTGTTTGGGAGTCGCCCAGCCCAAGAGAGGCTGAGTTGGAGTAGGAATCCAGGCCTCCCCACCCTGGTGCTGCAGCCTGTGCGATGCGGGGCCCCCCAAGCCAGGCTGTCCCTGGGACCTACCCGCCCCCCACCCCAGCACCAGTGCTCTGGCCTCCCTGGGGGAGAAGCACGCTAAGTCCCTAACACTCTGGGCCACATTCCTCTGCCCAGGGTGGCTGCATCCACAGGCCTGGACCCGTGTCCTGGTGCCCTTCACCCTTGAGTAATTGCTCTCGGGTTTACTTTCAGGTCTGTTTTCTGAACGCGGCCCCTGGCCCCTCCCGGCCCGCTGCGGCTACCCAGCTGAGAGCTCCCCTTGGGGCACCCTGAGGTCAGCCGCAGCCACCCTCTGGCCAAGCACCATCAGCCAGGCTCCGGGGGGCTGAACACCTCGCTCAAGCCAGGCCCCACCCGGCAGGTTACAGGTGTCACCCTCCCCACCCACAGGCTCCTGGTGGAAATCATTGCACCATGTCCTCGCTGAGGGACCCGGGGCCTCCCCAAGGTCAGCAACCTGAGCTCAGGTATGTGACCCAGCCATTCTCACCAAGGTCATGGCAGGCCCCCAGCCAGTCTCCCTTGTCCCCGCCTGCCCCTCCCGCCCTTCCTCCTCACAGCCACTGGAGGGATCATTTTGTAATTAAAAACTTAAAAAAACCAAAAAACCAAAAAATAAGTGTGCATGCAGTGAAGTTTACTCTTGGGGTGCCCTGGGTCTGTGGGTTTTGACAAATGCAGACTCATGTACGCAGCCCCCGAGAGTCCCCCAGAGCAGTGCCGTGCCCCAGGCCTGGGCCCCATTGCACTCAGGCCTCCCTTACTGTCCGACGGCTAGGGATCTGGGTTCCGTCCAGAGGGATTTGTAAGAAGGTAGATCACCCTCACATCTAAAAGAAAACCCAGCCCCAAGCCCCATGGCCCAGCCAGCACTTTCCTGCTGGGGACACGGGCACCGTAGGTCCCTCCCCTGGGAATGTTCTTCCCTCTGGTGCCCTGGCCAAGCCGTCTTCTCCTGAGTCCCCAGCCACAGCCTTGGGGGCGGGGGGGCTCGTCCTGGGAGCCTGCTCCGCCATCCTCGCCCCTGCCTGCTATCCCGTGTCCCCTGGGGGCTTTTCTGGGGGACACCCGCCCTGTGCAGTGCTGTGAACTTGCTCCTCTGTGTGTCCCCTGCATCGGCTGTGAACTCAGCTCTGTGACGTCAAGGGCCACTTGACACAGCCCACCAGCCACAGGGAGGCATACACTCAGTGCTCAATAATTGCTCAAGGAAGGCCACAGAGGGCTGTGAACTCAGTTCCTTTCTGAGTCCCAGCTGCACCTTTTCCAGTATGCCTTGTGACCTCCCCAGAATTCCCACACATCCATCCATCCGTCCGTCCATCCATCTGTCCACCCAACACTCCCGGGGCTGATTTGTTCTCATGTGCCCATCCAGGACTCACAGAACCGGGGAAGGCTAGTCGCTGCTTTCTCGTGGTCGGGAGATAAACATCCCCCTCCCCGTGCACTTCCGAGACTAGAGAGGACCCTCCCCTCCATTTCCCCACCTGCTCACCTGGTCACAGTTCTGGGAGGAGAGTGAGCCTGGGATCATCCACAGAAGGGAGAGTGACCTGCCCAGGGAGAGCTGTAGCTGCCCTGGGCAGCCCAGTCCCCACAGAGCCACACCACTTGGGGCGGCAGGAGATGGGGCAAGGGGACAGCCTTTACATGGGGGACCTGGAGTGGCCCCAGCAGGAGCCTGGAGCCTTCGAGGGGCACCTCAGAGCCAGAGGCCCCCACCCACCCTGTGCCTGGTGTGGAAACCGGGGTATTTTCCTGGGCTTTTCCCTTCCTACCCCCACCAGGGAGCCATGGGTCCCTGTGTTTCTTGGTGGGTCACAGAAGCATCCCGGAGATGGGGAAGAGGGGTGCTCTAGGGTGGAGAGAGGAACCAGCCTCGGCGTCACGGCGACAGCAAGCATGTCCTGCTGTTCCTTCCTAAATGCCCCCCGCCCCCGCCGTTGCGAACCCTGAGGGTGTCAAGCTGCAAGCAGGATCCAGAGCTCCCTGTCGCCAGAAATAGGCGAGGGGGCCCCCCGAGGAGGCAGGGACTGCGTGGGTGGTGGCTGGCCGCCCTTCCGGGCACTGAGCTGTGTTCCCTTCCCAGACCGGAGTGATTCAGAAAGTAAGGAGGTGACCTTTTTCCTGCCCTGAGGGTCGCTTTTTGACTCCAGGGTTTTTTTTGAGGCCACGGGACATTTTAGCCATCAGGGCGGAAGCCAGGGTGGATCGTGTCAAATCCCCGAGGCTGCCACGGAGCCTGGCACAGGAGGACCGAGCGGTCACTTGCCGACGGACTGGACGGATGGTTCTTCCCCGTCCCCTGTGCGCACACAGTGCTTACAGAGCGACAGGCGATAGGACCCAGGGAAGTCTGTATGCCCGAGGCCCTGATGAAACGCTCAGGTCTCCGGGGATGGGGTGGGGGTGCACGGCCAGCCGCGTGCCCCGGAGACCCCCCTGAGTGCCTTCTGAGCAGACCCTGCTGCCGCCCCGCTGGGCGCGGGCTTCACCGATGCTGCTGGGCCCAGGCTGGGGGTGGGTGCCACGCTGTCCCCGGTGCACCAGGGAGCGGGATGCAGCCGCCACCACCACCAGGGCGGCTTCCCCGGTCCTCACCAGCTTCTGAGTCGATGGCCCTTGTGGGAATGTCTGATGGGAAATCCTGGTCGTACCTACGTCCCACCTTGCAAGAGAGTCTGGGAAAGCTTTTGCCGTCCTTCAGGACTCTGGGGTGGGGAGCCAGCCCCCAAACTTGGCAGGGGGATTCAGAGATGCAGGGAGGCCAACAAGACTACACCTGCTCACAGTCCTCCCATGTAGACATCCCACACTCGGGCCGATCTCTGTCTCCTCGGATGCGGCTCTCTGCGTGTCCCTGCGTCTTGGTACGTCACCACGTACATGGATGCCACTCTTGCGTCCCCTCCCGCCTCCCCCCAGTGTGATCATATCAACAGTTTGGGTGCATTCGTTTTCACGTTCTTATGCTCACGGGGTAGGGACATAGTGTGGACGCGCTGTGACGGGGGAAGCCCCGTGTCGTGCCGTGAGTGGGGTATCGAGCTCCTAGGGCAGCTGTGACGAATGACTTATGACGTGCTTACAACAGCAGAAGGGCGATCTCTCATAGTTCTGTGGGTTACTGGTCCGAGAAGAGGGTGTTAGCTGGGCTGCGGGCCTCCCGCCAGCCTCTGGTGGCCAGTGTTCCTTGGTTTATGGCCACTTCCTCCCACTGTCACCTGTCACCTGTCTTCTCCTCTGTGATCATCTGCTCTCCCCTCGCCTCCCTCTCATGAGGACGCTTGGGACAGTATCAAGGACCCACAGGACAATCCAGAATCTTGTCTTCTCCCTCATATCCACAGAGACCCTTTTCTCCAAATAAGGACACATTTATCATTTCTTCGGCAAGTTCCTCCCTCTGGTTTCCTTCCGCTTTCTTCTTCTGTGTCCCCTGTGTCTTAGCTCTGGAGCCACCTGTACGGAATCTCTAACTCTCAGGACTTTTTTTTACTCCTATTATCGTTGTTCCTCTCCTTTGGGGAACTTCCTTTGATGTTATTTTTGAACGCTTCTTTGGAAGATGAGTTACCGCATCCGAACCGGCGTTACTGAGGTGTAATGGACACATAGCAAACTGTGCCTAAAGTGTGCAGTTCACTAAGGTTTTACATAAGTATAGGCTTCGGGGACATCACCACCATCAAAATAACAAACACAAATGTCTGGCTACGGAGCCCCTCAGGGATCCCTTCCTCACAGTCCTGCCATCTCTACCTTCTGTCATATGGATGAGTTCAGATTCGAGAGTCATAAAGATGGAAGCAGGTAGGGTGCCCCCTTCTGTTGTCCGGCTTCCTTTACTCAATGTGATTATTTCAAAATTCACCCATGTCCTTGCACCTACCAACGGCTCATCACTTTTTCCTGTAGTGTAGAGGGATGTACCCCAATTTGCTTTTCCATTCATCTCTTATTGGACATCTGGGCTGTTTCTGGTTTGGGGGTTATTGTGAGTAAGCTGCTATGAGCATTCACGTGCAAGGCTTTTTAGGACATAGACTTCCTTTTCTCTTGGGTCAGTAGCCGGGCGCGGAATGGCTGGGTCCTATGGCAAGTGTACGTCCAACCTTGGCACACTGCCAGACTGTTTCCCAAACTGCGTAAATCATCTCACTCTTTGACCCACAGTATATGAGTCTCCGTTAGCTCACAGTTACACTGGCACTTGGTAAGGTCCGTCTTCTTAATTTTAGCCAATCTTTTATTTATTTATTTAGAGATAGAGGGAGAGAGCATGTGCACAGGGTAGGGGTGGGGTGGGCTGAAGGCAGAGGGAGAGGGAGAGAGAGAGAGACTATCTCAAGCAGACTCCATGCCCAATACAGAGCCTGACTCGGGGCTCGATCTCATGACCCAAGATAACCACCTGAGCTGAAATCAAGAGTCAGACAGACACCCAAGTGACTGAGTCACCCTGGCACCACATAATTTTAGCCAATCTGATGGATGTGTTGTTGTATGTCACTGTGGGTTAATTTGCATTTCACCAGTGAAGAATGATGCATCTTTCCATGTCCTTATTTGACATCATATAACCTTTTTGGTGAAATATCTGTTCAAATCTTTGTTGGTTTTTTAATCAGATTGTAGGTTTCTTCATTGTTGGATTTTTCTAAAAAAGATTTTGTTTATTTATTTGACAGACAGAGATCACAACTGGCAGAGAGGCAGGGAAAGAGAGAGGGGGGAAGCAGGCTCCCTGCTGAGCAGAGAGCCTGATGTGGGGCTTGATCCCAGGACCCTGGGATCATGACCTGAGCCAAAGGCAGAGGCTTTAACCCACTGAGCCACCCAGGTGCCCCTTCATTGTTGGATTTTGATAGCTCTTTATATATTGTGGATGCAAGTCTTTTATCAGATAGATACGTACTTTGCAGAGATTTTTCTTTCAATCTTGTGATGAGATTTTTAATGTGTAAGAGTGCTGTGTGTTCTTTTCACTTTTATAGCACCCTATTCTTTAGCGGATGCAATATTTTATTTTGGGGAGGATATTAATTATAATTTAAAAATTTTCTGCACTGTCTCTTCTATTTTTTGCCCTGCTTTCCCTTGGCCTCTTTTCCTCTTTGCTTTTGGGTTAGCAGGTTTCCTCCAAGACCCAGTTCCCCTGGCTGTCTTTTTATACCCAAGAGTGAGCTGGTCCTAGGTTCGACACACCTGGGCCGGGCTCAGTGCCAATTGTGTCTCATGGAGAAACAATCCAGCCGCAAGCTAGGAATGCTGCTGGGGAAACTTCCAATGTCAGTGCTAGTTTCCTTAGACCCACTTAGCTTTCCGGAGCACAATCCTTGGTGCCCTGTCTGGGGAGGCCAGAGCCCAGACACTGGTCCTCCT
The DNA here is from genome assembly GCF_922984935.1 of Meles meles. NCBI lineage: Eukaryota > Metazoa > Chordata > Mammalia > Carnivora > Mustelidae > Meles > Meles meles. The sequence goes on along the minus strand of NC_060071.1, from coordinate 143,100,951 downwards.
GGGACAGGACAGGGAGGGATCTCTAGATGCCAGAGCTTAGTGGGCAGAGTTTCACCGAATCCTATGCTGTTCAGCTTCATGCCTCCTCTCTCCCTTTTCCTACTTGATTTTTCCATAAACCTCATGTCTCGGGGCTGGAGGCAGCACGGAAGAAGGAAGGAGAAGGTGATGCTGGCATCAGACAGGTGTCCCAGCTTTTTATGGAGACACTTTCTCCCAGTCCCCACCATGCCCCCCCCCCCCCCGCCCCACAGTCCTGAATCCAGCAGCTTCCTTCCACGGCACCTGGTGCCTCAAGGACCAAGCCCCTGTGGGTTCTGTGATCGAGGGGGTGTTTTTCTTGGGTTCCCCTCTTCCTGCTGTTAGATGGGAACCCCCTCCATTCTGTCAGATCTTTCTTCTGCTTTCTGCCAGCTAAGAATCCGCTAACTCAGCTGCTGTGGTAGACTCTCCGGTTTTATGATCTTGTAAGGTAATATCTTTTTTGGTAACACATCCACTAACATTTTAAAGGGGCTTGGGGAGGGAGGAGACCCATGGATGGCCACTCTGACCAAATCCAGTATTTCTCTTTCTGCTTATAGCCCCCCCTTCTTTTCATATGACTTATTTGGTTATTCCTGCTGCCTGCTCATGCTCCCTGAGTCATTACCTGCTGTCCTTCCCCATACTCCTTGTCTCTCACTGCCTTCTGTCCCCTCTGTACCAGGCCAGTGGTTTCTCTACAGCCCAGATTCCTGAAGCCACTGTTGACTTAGAATTGTTGGTCCTGGCAGCGCCCCAGATGCTGCCCAGAGCCTCCCCAAGACTCCTCTTTTCTCACGGTCTGGGGGTCAGAGTCTGAGACTGGACGTTAGAGAATGATGGGTCCGGCCCTCTCTCTCAGCCTCTTCATTGCAACATTTTCACTCTAATCTTCGTGTGGCGTTCTCCTGGCATGCCTGTGTCCAGCTCTCTCTCCCTTCTACAAGGACACAGACATAGTGGCGCAGCCCACCCGAACGACCCCATCTTAATTCGATCACCTGCAAAGACCCGATTTCCCGAAAAGATCGCATTCCCAGGTATGGAGCTTGGACTTCAAATCTTTCTCGGGAGACACCATTCAATCCACGGCCCCGTGTCTCCCTGCCGTAGACCGCGTCTGCCGAGAGAGGTCATTCCCCTCCCCTTGGCATCCGGAAGCAAGCAGGTGCTCCAAGAGTGTGTGCACTTCTCCGTCCCCTTGCCATGGAGGTCTCTTCCAATTTAGCGGCTCCGACGTTGTGGGCAGATGGACAGACAAATGCTTTCAGGAGTGACTCTTTACCCGGCAACCAGGATTGGACCGTGTTAACAACTTTGCGGTACCTCCTGGGACTCAGCGGCTGGCTGGCCGCCTGCACGGTGGAGGCCGTGGGCTGCCCAGTCCGCATTCTGGCTCCGCTGCAAATCCCTGGCAACGCTTTGTCACCTGTCAGATGCAGCTGGAAACAGTCCCAAGCGGATCTTGTGTAAGGACCTCATGGGTGCTGCACGCACAGGGCCTGGCATGCTCCTGTCGTTTACTGTTACCCGGAGTCCGGGATTAAACGTGCCGTGGCCACAGCAGCAGCGGGCAGCTCCCGGAACCGGACCGGCCTTGCTGCATCTGTTGGGGGGTGGGGGGTGGATGCAGCTCGCTGGCTCAGGGCACGGAGCTGTCTCCGTGCCCTGTGCAGGGGCCGGTCCAGTCACCGTGCTCCCTTCCCTGCCCCCCTCCCTGGGGTCACTCTGGGGCTCCCACACTTCCTTAACTTCTGCTCACTTAATTACATGCTCATTCATTCTAGAGGAACAGGTCAGGACAGCTCGAGGCCCGTCACCTTCTGCCTGACGGGGTCGCGGAGCTCAGGCACAGCTCTGGGACTTGAGCCACCTGCTCTGGAGGTGTCCACCTGGACCAGGACCCCCTTGAAGGTGCAGGCCGGGGACAGACCCTGAAAAGATCCTCAAGGCAGTTCACCTTCCCACCCCCACCAATAATAAGAAACGATCATAAGCTAGCATCAACCCCTCCCGGTGGACAGAACGAGGCTTCACGATTTTTATAATTATTACTTTATTTAATATTCAAAACACACCTGTGAAGTAGGCGTCTCATTTTACCTGAGGGGTACTGAGACTCACCAAGATGCAATAACTTGCTTCAGCTCATGGAACTAAGAGACGGGGGTGTGCTTGGCGCTCGGACCCCATGTCCAGCGTCTAAGCACCCACGCGAGCTCCCGATGCCCCGCCAGCCCGTAACCTGGGATACCTGGTGTCTGACAGCAGCTCTGGGCAGAAACCCCTTCCAGAATGGAGACAGAATCAAAGGCCTCTGCGGAGGGTGTTTACGTGGGAGGTTACTGCATGCGGCAAGCCATGGCAGGAGGAGCTGGGCTCACTTCCATCCCACAAAAGGAGAAGGCAGAGAGTGTCTTAATATCCCCCGGGTTTCCAGCCCCCTGGATCACCATATTAATTCCCTTGCCTTTCCCAGATTCTAGCGGCTGCCCGCATCCCCAGGGCTTATAGCCCTTCTAGCTTCAAGGCCAGCAACGGTCTCCCTGTCCCTCTGGTAGGGCTCGGGGTCAAACCTGCAGACACACGCCGAAGCTAGAGAGGAAGTGCAAGGAAAAGGGAGTCAAAACCGAAAGGACACAGGAGAGGGAAGTGGCTTTGGAGCAGGACCCCCATGGAGCAGTCTTGCGGCTTCCGGCCAGCATGCAGGCCCACGGCTTCCAAGAGGCCGTTTCGTGGGGACTGCGAATCACGCGGTGGGCGTGTGGCTCGGTTGGGAGGACCAGAAGATCTCCTCCAGGAACTTGACCTCTGAGAGGGTGTATGTGAGGACGGAGTGTGGTCAGGGCTCTGGCGCCGTGAGGACTTCTGACCTGCTGGCCGTGTTCTGTCTCGTAACCTGGCTGGTGGGTGCTCAGGAGGCCGGCTTATACCATATACTCGACACCAGATGGGTAATATTGTGAATGTGATCCCCCCCAGCGTTACTGAGAAATAATTATTGCACATCACTGTATAGATATGCCTTAAGCGTACAGCGGGACGGTCTGATGCACACACATTGTGAATGAACGTCATCTCTCCTACGCAGGGTGTAATTTGGTCATGAAGATCGGGCAGTGGTGGTGGGCTGCTTTGCCCTGCTTGTGAAACTCTAGGGGACCCTTGCTCGTCCCTGGTGCTGGGTGTTTCCCCCGGCTGCGCCCCCTCCTTCCCAAGACCGGCTTCTGTCATTCTGGAGCTTTCCCAATCTCCCTGCCTTTTCTTCATCCCCCTGCTTGCCCTCAGCCTCCCTCTCCTCCTTACATAATCCAGAATTGGTTTCTGTGGCTTAGGACCAAAAGGCCCCACCGGAAACAGAGGAAATGTGTGGGCGTGTGTGAGTGTGAGCGTGCCAGTGTATACGTGTCACAGCACGAGTGTGTGAGCGGGGGCTATGTAGGCATGTGAGTGTGTAAGTGTTGTGTGTGTGTGTGTGTGTGTGTGTGTAGGACCCCCTGAGGAAAGCCGGCTCAGCTTTCTGCCCTCACAGGCAGGGAAAGATGGAGGAAACCCCTATTTTCTGTTTGTGGCCCCCAGTTCTCCCCCAGGCTGGCGTGGTGCGGTGGCACGGTCTGGCGGCTTACGAGTTACGTAGGGCGAAGAGGTGAGGAGCGGGTTCTGCTCCCCGGCACAGGAAGTCTTGGCAGTGAGAGGGGGCATTCGGGCCAAGATGCAGGAGGAGAGAGACGGCCACGGATCGCAGTCCGGGCTGAGGGCCCGTGGCCATCCTCTGACCCAGTTTCTGGAGATATAGACCCAAGTTAAGTCACCTGCCCCAGGTGACACAGAGACTCGGCAGCTGAGCTGGGTCTTGGATCCGAACTTGCCATCAGGGAGATCTGGGGCTTCGGCCCCGGGGTCTGGAACGTGGGGGGCTGGACGATCAGGGTGTGGAAGGGGGATGCTGGGAGAGGGGTGGCGCAGAGTCACGTGGAGGCGAGCGGTCTGAGGACGGGCTTGGACACGCTGCTGGTGTGTGATCGTGGGTTGTGCAACGATGTGGGTCTTCCTGAGTGTGAGCCTTTGTTACCCAGGCAAAGACATGTGGTCAGGGATGAGAAAGAATGATCTCCGCACCCAACCGGGAACACGTATTTGGATCATGGGAGACGTTCATCTATCTTTTTCGATGCTGTGCAGGCCTACTGTGTGCCGCTCACCAGCTGGGGACTCCACGAGGGCCAAGCAGCCTTCTTGCTGGAGAAACCGGGACATCTGGGGAAGACAGACAGTAAATGTGCAATTTGACACATAGTTATTGTTTAGCCACTTCTGTACCATGTGTCAGGGACTGGTCCCCATGGAGGTGACGTTATGAGCTACTGCTGGGGAAGGAAGGTTTGACAGGGAGCGTGGGCAGCATAGACCTCAGGTGGTGGGAACAGCATGTGCAAAGATCCGGGGGCTGGGAGAATGTACCTCATTGGTAGGACGGGAGGAAGAAGGCTTTTTGCGATGAGTGAAGTGAGCTTCTTGGGGCCTCGTGGGGGCATTGGGGAATGGAGGACCTCAGGGCTGGGTCTGGGGGTCGAAGGGAGGGGGCCTTGTTGGCTGCAGAAAGGGTTTCGACTTTGTCCACGGGTCAAGGGAAACCACTAGGGATTCAAGTTTGCATGTGTGCATGTGTGGGTGAGTGTGTGTGTGTGTGTGTGAGTCACTTTCTCTCTCTCTATCTTACTGATTGTTTCTTCGAAGAACCCCGGCTAATCCAGATCTCTCTTCCTGCCCCTCCAGGACCCCTCTCCCCTCCCATATGGCACGTTTGCATGGCCCCTTGCCGCTTACGGCCCAGGCTGCACCCATCTGGGGTTTGCTCCCTGAGGTCCGTGAGGCTGGCTCCCAGGAGACTTTGCCACACCGCGAGCCCTGTCGTGGTCAAGTGCATGGATGGCTGGGACCGAACCACAGTTCTGCCCCACATAGGTGCATTGCTAAACTGCTTGTGCCTCAGTTTACTCATCTGTAAGGAAGGGGTTATCCTGTTACCACCCACCTCACGACCGGGGTGAGGGTTCAATACCTCAGCTCTCGGTTTTACTGGGGGAAATCTGCGAGTCAGACAGGTGAAGAGAGTTCGTGCTTTCTCTGCAAGTCGGAAGCCGGTGAGGCCTTCCTGACCTCTGAGGGCCTCAGTCTGCCTGCCTGCGAGGTGGGTAGCATCAGGCCCACTCCCTGGGAGGCTATAAGCAGGGCCACTGACCCCACATCGTTTGTGCCCCCGAGTAAGGCAGAGCTCGCTGGCTGTCTCTGCAGAAAATGCTAGAGGACTAGTGTTCCTGAGATCTGGCCAGGCTGGGCAGGCACCGGGTATAAATAATCTTGAGCTGCCACTCTGGGGTCCTCGGGTGAGCTCTCTGACCTTCCAGAGTGCAGGGCGAGTTACTGACTCTTTCCTGCGAGACGGAAAAAGACTTCTGACTTATTGCCAATGCGTGTGCCAAACCCAGCCGCCGAGCAGCCAGGGGCCCGCAGAGCCAAGGGCCGCAAACCTCTCTGCTTGGGGAAGGTTCCTGAGATATGTGAGACTTTCTTTAACTGGCCAAATAGACAAGCCAACCTTAAACCGGAGACCAGGTTCCCCTTTTTCGGGTAAACTGATGAAAAAAAAATAAATCTGCTCTGTAATTTCCAGTGACAGAATCACGAAGTGTGACCGGCCAGGTGTCAGCCTGAGGGTCATGGGACTGAGATTCGATCGGACATGCATTCACTGCCCATTCATTTAACCGATATTTTAAAAAGCACTTCCTAAGCTCTAAGTGCTGGGATATTGGAGTAAACAAAGCAGGCCCAGCCCCTGACCTCACGCCGTCTGTATTCAGCAGGGAGGAGGCTGAAAATAAATAAGAGGGATCAAAGCTACGAGAACACTGGCCGAGTGACCAGCAGGGGCTGACCAGCTGGGGAAGGGAATGGGACCTGTGGGAATGAACCATCCTCAGAGCCCAGGCCTGATGCAGTGGGGGTCTGCTTCCAGCCCACTTAATAGCGCCATGTGGGTGTAGGGGAGGCTCTCTTCCCCCAGTCTTGGAGGAACTGGGCCCCTTCTGTCTCATGACCTGCCCGCCCCCACTGCCTGGTGTCTGGGAGCCCTCCATGGATCCTTGCACTGGGCCAGTAGCCAAGGGAAAGGAGACATCATGGGAGACTGGGAGGTAGTTCTAGGGACGGGCTTGGAAGGGGTGCACTTCACTCTGGCCCACATTCCATGGGTCAGAACTCAGCTCCTTGATCTCTCCTACACCACCCGAGGAGGAGGGGCTGGGAAGGGCAGGCCCGGGAGGTACTGGTGAAAACGAACCAGGTTCTTCTCCAGTCGCGGAAATGGCAGTGGAAAGGACCAGATCAGGTAGGGCTCCTAGGTCACGGTCAGGAACCTACGATTCTGTCCTAGGTGCTAGGAGCCTGGTCGGCGGCTGTAAAGGAAAGTGACGTCACCTGGTTTACACCTGTGATCTGCCTCGGACATGAACCTGCTGTGCTCTGTGTCTAAGCACAAAAACTCAAGGGCTTCCAATTTCTTCATCTAGAACATGAGAAGAAAGTGTACCCAGGCATCTTTTTGAAGATTTATTTATTTATTTTACAGAGAGAGAGAATATATCTAAGCAGGGGAGGGGCCGAGGGAGAGAATCTTCAAGGAGAGTCCCTACTGAGTGTGGAGCCCGATGTGGGGCTGATCCCACGAGCCTGAGATCATGACCCACGCTGAAACCAAGAGCTGGGCGCTCAACCGACTGAGCCACCGGGCGCCCAGCCAGAGTTTTCTTAATACGCCTCACCTCCACATCCCTACCTCTTCTCTGGCTTCCTGGAGGCCTCAGCAAACAAGGCCTGGATAATCCTGGGGGCCCAGGGCAGAGGGGGACGACGGTGGGAAGGAGTCTCTCTACCAAAGGCCTTTCCAGGATGCTGGTCTTTCTCACTTTCCCAGGAATGACACAGAACATCCCTCCCTGCTCTTCCTGCCTCCTTGGATGGTCGACAGAAACCCACTGATTTCCTGAACCATCTTCTGCCCAGAGGAGCCTCCCGATTCCTGTCACGGACCTGATTCACGCACATCCTAGCAGGTTCCACTCAACACCTCCTTTTCCTACTTACTACATAGTGATTTCTCTCTTCCCTGTAGTTCCACAAGCCTCAGAGTGTCTATTACCCAGCTGAGTAAATGGCTTGCTCATTGATTTATGATTCATTATTTTTAAAGGCTCATTTGTTGAGTGCTTTTTATGAGTAGTGGAATTCAAGACCTTAAAGTCACAGCATGGTTAGGAGGTGGACAGCTGGGATATTAGGCTCCACGGCAGAAGTAGATCGATCCTGGTGTCTCCACGGCCTAAGCCACGAAGGTTTCTTTCTTATCCTCATCACAGGTCGGTTAGACTGTCCTCCAAGCTTGGACTAGACATGGTGTGTTATTTCCGTATACTTTCAATATTTTCTACCAGTGAGAAAACAAGGGCCAGGATTTGTTTACATTAGTTGATTGATTTCTCTTAGCCAATTTATTTTCGTAAAGACAGATCACAAGAACAAGAAAGTTGGGGGCGCCTGGGTGGCTTCAGTGGGTTAAAGCCTCTGCCTTCGGCTCAGGTCATGATCCCAGGGTCCTGGGATCGAGCCCCGAATCGGGCTTTCTGCTCAGCAAGGGAGCCTGCTTCCCTTCCTCTCTCTCTGTCTGCTTCTCTGATCTGTCTGTCAAATAAATTAAAAAAAAAAAAAAAAAGTCATTCCCCCAGTGGGGTATCGACAAGAGCTTTCTTATTAGTAGACGTCATTCCTGACACTTATGACCCCAGCTCGTTGCCGTTTTCTCAACTCCTGCATACTTTATTTCCCATTTCCCTCATTCCTCAGGAAGCTCTGGTCCCACCCACTGTCCACAGGGTCTTGGCAGGACTCTGGATGGCGGAGAGAGGCCATACTGCCGGGAGTCGTTGGGTTGATTTGGCATTCATGTGTCGATGAATTCGGGAATAAAGGCATGAATGAATTTAGTGAGCTCCTGCCCCGTGGGCCCCAGATCACAAAGGGTCTCACATGCCACATGCTGGGGTTTGGTGGGTCTCCTGTTGGCTCCAGGGGCAGCGAAGCAGGGACCCACGGCTGTCAGTCATGGTTTCGAAGCTCACAGCTGTGAACGCTGGTCGGAGCTGGGAGAGCACGGAGGTGGGGGTTCTGGGAGATGCAGGGGGACAGGACGGTGGCTGCAGAAGCCCAGAAGGTGTTCCTGGAGCTGGAGACGCGGCGCCAACCCAGCGCTCTCTCCTGAACCTCATCTCATAGCCGCTGGGTGGCTGGGCTGTTAGGACGATCCTGCTGTGTTCATCTTCAAGCCCTCAGAAGGGCTCTCCCTGCACAGCTGGGCCTGGAGCTCCCTCAGGGTCCCCCCAAGATGCGACCGAGAGCCCAGAAGCTCTACAGGCAAACATGTATCCATTTCTCATTTGTGTATCTCAGAATCCCGGGAACATAAACAAAGCCATGTTTATCAGCTGTGGTCGCCTCGCAGGGGCTGAGTCAAGATGTCCCGTGCCTGTCCTGTGCCCCAGGACTTTCTGTGAGTTGGCGGGCTGCACGTGTACATACACACACGCTTGTGCACGTACACACGCACTCACACGCGTATGCACACTCACACACATGCAGACACACAGACACGTGCACACACACGTATAGACACACACACGTATAGACACACACACACACACACGAACACGTGTGCATGCTGGACTCAGAGATCTTGTCTGCCTCCGGGCTCTGCCCTGACCTTTCCCCTCTATGAAGGCCCTGGGTTTCCAAGTTGATTTCTAGCACTGTGATCCCACGGGGGGATCCCATTATGGATAAAATATCATGCTTGAAAATGATTAAACACTGTTTGGGGATAATTTAGAAACCTCCCTGAAGTGGTACGGAGGATGTTCTTACTCACTGCCTCCTAATATCTGCCTTTAAGTCAAATTTTAGCCAATTAGGTGCTTTTTATCTTCAAAGCTCTTTTGGAAACTTGGGTCAGCTCCTGGTGAGAAGGGAATTTTGAATTTGCGTGCAACTGTGTTAACTCCTTCCAGTCCACGGTGGCCACTTTCTAAGATTCAGCTGTATTAGAGCCAGAAGGGATCTTACAGATGGGGAAACTGAGGCCCCAAGGGGAGGAGGGTCTGGTTAGTGGCGGAGCCAGCGGCGGGACCCAGGACTCCTGACTTTGTGTCAATGGATGAGGTGTAAACGCGAGGTCTTCCAAGTAAGAGGTCTTAGTTACCCATTCCCCTTCAGGGAATCCAGGTCCGCCAACAAAGAGAGCCAGACGGCAGGCACCGTCTTACTTAAAATCGGTAAGTGTTCGTTTTGTCCTCTGACAAGGGGGCTAGTTTCTAGGTTATAAGGCTAATGCTGGGATTAAAGAAGTTGATGATGATAATGTACTTAGCCCAGTGCCAAAAAGAAGGAAAGTGCTAGAAAAGTGTTAGCTCTACAACATTGCCCCAATGTCCAAATAAGGAAACCGAGGCTCAGAAAGCTTGGGCCTCTTGCTGGGCCAGAGTCTGTGTCCTTACCGACCACGTGCACTGTTCATGCACGGGGAGAGCGGGGTGCACCCTGAACTCCTCTGGTAGGAGTGTGACATGTCTCAGAGAGGGATCCCTGGGCAAGCCCACGGGGGCAGAAGCCGGGCCCCTGGGGCCTCCGTGGGGGCAGAAACATCCCACTTGTGGCCGACAGAGGATGCTGGTTAGTTTGCCGTGTTGAGAGGAGGGAGAGGATAGAGAGAGGAAGGGAAGAGCCTGAACCTGGGCAGGGGGTGATGGTCTTGTAAGGCAACCCTGACCCCGACCGCCTGGGCCTTCAGTTGCTGACGTCACAATGTGTAACAACTGAAGAGGTCTTGGGCTTCACGAGCAGGACGCTGAGCCCGGCACTGAGTCAGCTCTTGGGGATACAGGAGCTCAGAGCTAGGGGGAAAAGCTCCAGGGAGCAGGCAGTGCAGAAGCCACAAAAATCATTTTGGGGGAGGAAGGTTGGGGTGTCGGGGGAGAAGGGCCTTCTGGAGGCTCTAAGCTTGTGAACTGAGAGTTTGGGTAAGATTTCTCCAAATCCCTGGAAGGCAGGGAGACCCCTCCATGGGGTCTTTGATGCCTGGGTTTGTGTGCCTTGACTGCTAGGTTTTCTGTGTCTAAATCAGTTTAGTTGGTTTTTTCCATGAACCTGGAGAAATGGCCTCGAGAAATTTGCTGTGACCAACAGTGACACGGTTCTCTGGGCTTTGTTGGGTGCCCAGGGCTGCATCACTTGGCATTCTGCATTTCCAGAACAATCCTGCCAAGCCTTGGATGCCCCATCCCCTCAGCCTCGGGCAGGACCCGGGCCTCCTGGATCCCCCAGGACTGCCCACCTCCACAGACACTGCGCATCTCCTCCTCGGATCCCATCAACCACCTGCCTCTCCCTTCCTCCGAGCGCTCCAGAACTCACGGTTAGTCCGAGTTCTGGTCTTTCCACCTTGTACAGACCCCACGCCTGCTGTCTGTGGAGAACTCTGCTCCCCTCCCAGTCTTCTCAAGAGACTGAATCTTCCTTTTTTTTTTTTTTTAAAGATTTTATTTATTTATTTGAGAGAGAGAAAGAGAGAACACAAGCAGGGGGAAGGGCAGAGGGAAAAGTAGGGAGCCCGACGTGAGGTTTGATCCCAGAACCCTGCGATCATGACCTGAGTCAAAGTCAGATGCTTAACCGACTGAACCTCCCACGTGTCCCAAGGTGTTGATTTTCCCTACCACGTGCCACAGTCTCAGGATCTGGGAGCAGCAGAGTCGACATCTGTCGCTCTCCCCTCGACGTCCATGTTATCTCCTTCCTGCACAAAGTCCCCAGTTCCTTCCCAGGGCACTGCCTATCTTCGCAATGCTTGTTCCTTCCCGGGGCTGGGAGATCCTGATCGCCCTCTTAGTTACCAATAATGTCCGCACTCAGTTTACCGACTCTCCCCCACTGTGCCCTTCAATGGTCTTGGCATGTGACTATCTGTTCTAGAAGCAGAGCCTGACCTGGATTCTTGCTCAGAGTCCTCCCAGGGAGAAGGGAGCGAGGTCAGCAGGATGGGCAGGTGGAAGAAAAGCTGAGTGGTAAGAGATCTCTGCTGGAGACCAGCGTTAGCTTGACCCCAGGGGAGCTCTGGAGTGTTGGCTGCATGTGGCTCCTTCCATTCTGCAGGGGGACAGCCTCCGTGCCCACTGTCCGTCTGCCATCAGCTGAGGTTCACAGAACACGGGAGTGTAGCCTCCTGGAGTCTGGGCAGGAGCCCCCCACCCTGCACCCCCAGAACCTCCCAGGTCCCTGATCTGAACGCACAGCCCATGACCTTTCCCGCCACCCATCTCAGCCACTGTCTCCTATTCTTCCTCCTTCTGAAACTTCCCTGCCTCGACCGTCTGCTCCCCTTCTGCCTGCACCTGTAAGCTGACGAGAGCTGGGAAAAATCAGACAATGGGGTGGCTGCCCTCCTTTCGTATTTAGGAGCACAGATCTCTAGAGGGCAACGAATCCATGTGCCGTTTCCTAGAAACTTCCCTTTGTACATCCCTAGTCTTCCTTGTGGCTTCCTTTCCTCCCTCTTGGCTGATGATCTGATCTCAGATTTTAGAGAGACTGTCACCAGATCTAGATGAGAATGCCTGCTTGTTGAGTCCCAGCCCGCTTGTCGGTCCCCACGTGCCCCACAATAGAAGACGTGTCTTGCTTTCTGTTCCCGTAGCTCAGGATTTCCTCTCTGCACTGGCTCAGGGATGTGGCTTCAGAAACCGTCACCTGTCCTTCTCCCATCACCCGTTAGGCCCTTTCTGCTGGCTGCCCCAGGATGCTTCCCTGACCCCGTGCCCTCTTTCACCCATGAACCACGGTCCTGCTCCCTGCCCAGCATCGCAGAGCTGTCCTGACCTCTTAGCTCCATTTTCTCCCTTCTCCTCTAAGCCTCTCCATCTGGGTCTTGTGCCCTCAATCCCCCGCAAGTTAGTCCTGGGTGACCCATGCCTTCCGTGGCACCGAAGTGAATGCTCACCTCCCTTGGCCTCCCCGTGTCATTTGATGTGACTGGTCAGTGTCCTTCTGAACTCTCCCTCCCTGGGCTTCCCCCCACCCACAGGCTGTGGCTGCTTCACCAGGTCTTCCTCCTGCTACGGACCTACAGAACTGGGGTGCCCAGAGCCCGTGCTCAGCCCTGCCCCCGCCCCCCATCTACACCCTGGAGGTGGGCTGGGGGCGGACTCTGAAGTCCGTTCTCCAGCCTAGACCCCTCTGAGCTCCAGAATCTTCCTCTCCCCCTGCTCCAGCCTACCAGCCACACAGACCTTCTTTCTGCCCCTCATCCTGTGACCCTCTCAGGGCCTCTCGGGGCCTTTCCACCCCTCATCCTTCCGTCTGGAATGTTCTTCCTGAGATCTTGGGGTTGCTGCCTTCTCATCAAAAGCCACCTCTCAGAGAGCCTCCCTGACTCCTCAGGCTACCAGGCACGTTCTCCACAAACCAGCCTTTGGTTTTCTGGGCAGAGTTCCCGGGTGTCCGTACCCCATGAAAACGTGAGCTCCTTGGGGGCAGAGCTCTGTAACTCAACGAATTCAACCCCTCTTGACGCCCACAGTGTGTCTGCAGCTAACCGCAGAACAACGTGGGTGCCATTCCTTTACGAACCGGCTCCGAATCCAGCGGAATGTTCTCCCCGCTGTGGTCTGCCGATCCCTGGAATCCTTCCTTCTGGCTTGTGAGGTGGGATGAGGCCAGAGACAGAGATTGCCAACCCGGCCCTTTTGGCCAGAGGTTCTGTGGCATTTTTCTGGAGGACAAAAGCCACATCCTCTGTGTTCTGCATCCCTGGAAATCACGTGCATGGTGGTTGACCTGGAGATCCAGCGATGAACCAAGTGCTTGCCCGGGAGTGGGGGAGGGGCTCACGGTGGCACTAAGTCAACGAACAGGTGCCTGGTGCTGGCTCGGAAATCAGAGAGGGTAGGAAGGATGGGGAGTCCTGGGTGGGAGGGACATGTGCGGAGGGTCCCAGACAAGGAGGGGGAATGAGCAGCTCTCTGGAGGTACAGCTTTGCAGAAGGAAGGGCAAGGATGAAGGTCTTAGCGTGGGAGGCCTGGAACGTTCAGCAAACGCCAGCAACGGGGTCAGATCCGAGTAGCCAGGAAAGGGATTTTTTAATCTTTTATTCTGGGTGGGACGGAAGTGGACCTCTGGAGGGCTCTGTGCTCTGAGGACCTTCAGATCTGATTATCCTTTCAAAGGATCACTCTGGGTGCTATGTTAATAACAGGTGGCCGGGAGGCAAAGTGGGAATGGTGGAGAACAGTTCTGAACATTTTGCCCCAATTCAGGGGAGCGATGACGGTGGCTTGAGGTGGAAGTTCCCCAGCTCTGTATGGATTGCTTGCGGGAATCAGAGGCGAGCTCTGTCGTAGCACGTCGTAGATAAGGATGCTACCATGTAGCTCAGACAGTAGCCGTCTACAGGACCCGTGTATAGCCTGTGCTCTGTCTACCAGCTCGTCCCCAGCATCTGGCGATAAAAACAGCTAACATTTAGTAAATGTCTGCTGTGTGCCAGGCGCTGCCAGCTGGAGTAGAACATGGCTCAGAACGAGAGGTATTGGCAGAGAAACTTCATTCCATGGATAGACTGACCGAGACTTTCCTAAGCAGATGCCAGGGGTTGGGGACAGGCTGAGGACCCATGTGGCTAATGCGATTCAACAGACCAAGGCAGAGGTCCAAGGGATCCAGGATGAAGTAGGCGCCCCGTACATTCCCAGTGTCCTCACTCCCCACCGGCTTCTCACAGAGCACAGGAATGGTGCTCTGTGCCCGGCATGGGGCACACAGTGGAAGAAGCTATAGACCTTACCCATTAAAGTGTTTTAACCCAGCCAGAAAGAGGTGCACAATGCTCTCTGGGAATCTTCTTTGGAGCATAAGTAACGGGAATTCCAGCCGAAACAGATTTAAGTGGGAAGGAATTTTAGAGTCTGATGTCACCAGAGTCCAGGGGTATGTCTAGCTTCAAGAGATGCTCACAGGATGGCACCAGAATCCCAGGACCCTGAGGACCAGTATGGGGAGGGGCGGACCCCCAAGAAGCTGTTACTGGAAATAGAGAAATGGGTGCTGGGTGTCCACAAGCCATAAAAGAAATTGCAACAATCAGCTGGAGTCCGAGCCTAATTGCAAAATAGTATTCAAGAGTATGCTGGGGAGGAGAGATTGATTCTGACTGTGCGCTCAGCAAAGGGTCAAGGGAAGGTACTGTTCGAGCTGTGGCAGAATGGTGCATTTCTGGCCAGTAGAATAGGCAGGAAGAAAGACGTGTAGGCTGGGGGGATGGCATGAGCCAAGGCGCAGGGGTTGGGGGGTGACCCGCTTGCGTGCGGATTGGGAGCCAGTGTGTGGCTAGGGGCTCAGGCGACTTAGGAGCTTAGGGAGGAAATGACCTGGGACTGGATTGGAAAGGGCCCCTCGTGTCCCCTTGGACTTCCTTTTTTTAAGTAATGGAGAGCACCTGGAGATTTGAGGACAGGAAGACGATGTGGTCTGTGCTTTGGAAAGACGGCCGGTGGCAGAATGGAGAGTGGACAGGTGCAGAGGGCTGTCTGGAAGAGGTTAGACTCTAGAGACTTAACAAGAAGTTAGACAAGAAGTTAGACTGTACAGGACTTAAGGGCTGGTTAAATGTGGGAGCTGTGTGGTGGGCCTCTGCTTCCTTATCAAATGTCCATTGTCCTGTTTCTTGCCCAAAGAAATTTTGTTTTGTTCAGAGCAGCAAAAGGCCTGGGGACTACTTGTCTTTTCAAATGCCTTGCGGTGAAACGTGTCCGTGTAACCCATTTGTGCCAATGCCATATAAACAGAAGTCTACCAGGTCAAGCTGTTGTTTCCCATTTGAAAAGGAACACACTCAGGTGACAGGAGTCTTTGACCTACATCTTTCCTGTTCTTCCTGCTTGGAATGTAATTGCAATGCTTGGAGGTAGAGCAGCCCTCTTTTGACATGAGGATGAGAGCTTCGAGGTCAGGATGGTGGAGCCGGAGGCTATAAGGAATCCGGGTTCCTGACGGCTTCCTGAAGCAAGTGCACCAGCCCCACACTGCCTGCCTCCAGATTTCATGTCACGTGGAACAAAGAGATGCTTCTTTGGTAATGTTACTGTAAAAAGTAACATTATGACACATCATGGCTCAAGCCAATCTTAACGTTAGAAATGACTTTGGAAGCATGAAGAACCAGGTGGAGTTTGATGCCATTAGCTTCGTTTGGGAAGTGGTTTGGAAGAAACTGTATCAGGAAAAGAGCCCACCACCCAGAACCAGCCTGGCCTGTGGCTGATTGGGGCCCTGGGAAAAATCTCTTATCCAGCTTAGCTCCTGGAACCCCAGCAGCAACATGGGGTTGCTAAATAAAGCCGAATTTATCAACAAGACTAGAAATAACAGATCCATCATATAAGGTATCTGATACGTGCTTTGGGTCCCCAATAACTTATGGATTTGTTTTGGGGGTGTCAGAAGGAGGCTGGCAGCCTTGCTAGGGATTTAAAGTCGAGATTAGAGAAGCCAACACAAGAAGGGCATTGTGAGCTCTGGCCTGTGTGTCCCTGTCCCGCCTCTCAGCCTCTCACGGGTTAAGGATGACTCCAAGCCAGGTGTGGGGCCAGGATGGCTCCTGAGGGGTGAGCTGGCCGTGGGCTGGGGGCCACTGCCCCCACATCCCCTCCGCTTGTCCAGCACAAGTATGTTGAGGGCGGAATGACGTACAGACCAGACACAAAGATGAGTAAGTATGGGTGGTCAGATGTTTGCGGGCTCATCTTTGATATCACATTCAGGCAACAACATAAACTCTGAGGAGCAAACACAAGGCTCTGGCCAGTACTGTGTTTATAATAGTTGTTGCGGACGGAGGTGACTTTAATTCAGGCATTCCATGGAGTGACTCAGCTCTCATTTGCCCCCTCCACTCACGGACCGCTTGCAGGACACAGGAAGGCCATGGGACCACGATCTTCCTTGCAGGACCTTGCAGGACCACAATCTCAAGGAGTCGGAGGATCCAAGGGCCAGAGGGGGAACTGGAAGCCATCGAGGCCACTGGCTGCTGGAGCTGAGTGTTGGCCCATTCTTTACTGTTGAACTTCATTGTTCAACCTCTACCCCAATACCCCTGGTGATGGGGACCCCCGTCCCTAAGGATGCCATCCACTAGGACCCTGGGAACAGGTTGCAGGTCTTATTGGATTCTTATGCTTCGAGTCTGGCATGGTGTCAGACTTCAGCCATGTCCACCCGGTTCTCTCCTGCCCAGCCCCAGCCTTACTGAGGCTTGAGCTAAGCCTGTGGGTCTGAGATGAAGACATCCCAGCCCTGGCGTGAGGGCCCCTGAGTCCAGAGGGGGAGGAAGGAAGCGGGTAGGTGGTGGCAATAGAGTGGGTTGGGTGCCCCAAGGGGTCGTGCAGGATGATAGCTGCGCAGGCGCTCGCGCAGGGGGCCCTCGCCTGCCACCGTGAGTGGGGGGCAGCGTGCGGGAGTGCCTGGAGGCTGAGGTCAGCAGAGATTTCTCTGACTCCTGCCGTCTAAACCAGATTGGCTGCGGCCCCCACTTCTCACCCTGGGGAAATGCAAAGCTTTTCCCCATATTTTGGGGGGATTCAATTTCCCATGGATGCCTCTGGCCCCAAGCCCCTGAACTTGATTCATGACTTTTCTCCCGGCCCCACATCCCAGCTGTGTGTTGAACCTGACCTGGACCCTAGCTCCCTTGGTGTCTGCGAACGAATCTTCTACGCATGTGCCCGGGCATGCGCAGAAGACCCCCCTGAGGGTCTATGAGAAGGGGCGGTCGTGCATTGCAACAATGCCCACAACCACCTGCTGAGAGCCCCCTCTGGGTCCTCACCTGGGCTCCCCCTGGCTGCCCGGCCCTGAGCCCCAGCTTCTTACCATCCTGTGTGTGTACAAGGCTCTGTGCAGGTCCCTCCCACTTCTCCACCCCCACCTCCCCGCTGGTCCTCAGAGGGAGGGGATCTGTTCCACAGAGCATCCCCCCTCCACCCTCTCCACAGGCTCCCTGCACCTGTCCAAGCCCACTTGTGCTCAGCAGGACCATGGGACCTTTCACAGAGCACGTTCTTTTCCTTTTAGGAGCAAGAAATTTCCAAGTAAGAGCTCTGCTGCTCTGGGATTTACTGTGTATCTGGAATGAGCTCAAACCAAGAGGCCTTGTTTTGTCCCTTGGGCTGCAGAGAACCAGCAAGTCTCCTCCTTCCCTGGGCAGAGGGCTGGGCCACCATCATGTCTTTGCTCTGTGCCAGCCTCAAAGGGAAGGGACAGGCCAGCCTTTCTCTGTGCTCCTCACTCCCTGTCACTGACTACAAGGGCACTTGTTTCAAGTTCATGTTTACAGATTCCTCCCAGCCTGGCGGGCAGGCCAAGGCGCAAAGAAAGGTGCCACCTCTGTGGTCAGGGGTTTTGAGCAAGTCTGTTGTGGCAAAGATTTGATGGGAAAGGAGCATGATTTTGTGCGGTCAGAGGGCATTTCTCGAGAGGGCCCGTGGTTGGGCTTGCATTTCCTTCTACCTTCCTGGGATGGGCAATTGCATACAAGTTGGGTCAGAGAGGGGGCTTGGAAGCACTGGAGGCTTCTCTGTCCCTGGGAGTCTGTCTTCGGGTTCCTGAAGGCAGAGAAATGAATCAGTGTGTCCACAGCCCTTGTTACCCCTAACGACCCCTTCAACTGTCCCGGCAGCTGGGGGGCAGGCGGAAGGCGCTGGCAGGGAGAGGGCTGGCTGACAGTCCGTCCTGCTCCTCCCGTTGTCGCTCTCAGCCTTGAGGATGCAGGCGATGTCCCTTCTGCTTTTCCCCAAGGACGAGATGGGGATTGGAAGAGCCGGAATCAGTAACACGGCAGCTGGTCTTCATTCCTTCCTTGCCTCTCAAGGGACAAAAGGGCCCACCGTTGTCCCCCCAAACTGAGGGAGGAGACCCCAGGGGTCAGGAGAGGTGGACTTGAGCCAGCTCCCCTCTATAGTCTCAAAACAAGGATATTTGGCTCAGAGACGGCGTTCCTTGCTTGAGTTCAGTGACTCCCTTCAGCTAATTCAAGATACTCTGCCAGTATCTTGAGACTTTTGCTCCTCAGGAGAGAGGGCCTGGGAGGAGCAGGTAGCCCTGGAAATGGTTTGGGGGTCCAGACAGAGAGCTGGTGTTCACAGCACTTGGGGGCCAGAATGCCTGGCCGAGGAGTCCGGAGGAGCACTCGGTCATGGGGCGCTTCTGGCCTGGAAAGAAAGCTCAATGCTAGGTGCTCTGACAGCTTCAAGGGCTCAGAAACACGGTCCCTTTCCTGCAGGCGCCGTGGAGTGGAGAGGTAGGCAGCCTGGTTCTGCCACTTATGGGCTGTGCGACTTCAGGCAAGCTCCCTCTCTGAGCCTTGGTTTTCCACCCCTGAAGCAAAGACAATCATACCTGCCTCAGTGAATTATTAGGGTTAAGCCAGCTAGTATGTCTGAAAGCAGTTAGCAAAGTGCCAGGCCCTGACAGGTGCTCAGAAACATCCATTTTTTCCTTCCCTCCTTCCCACGTGGCTGTACATGGCTGAGACAATGACTCTTGTGGCCTGATGGGTTCCCCGGAACCAGGCTCCCTCGAAACCGTCCTCGTGGGACCCATCTCAGTGGACACTCAGGTGCACTGGGAACAAATGTTTCTAACTTCATGCTCAGGACTGCCCCGTGTACCAGCTCCAGAGCCTCTGTCTTGAACCGGGGTATCCCAGAGATGACTCAGGTGTCCAGCGGACCACTGATCCCATCCTAGCAAGAGAGACTCCTACAACCGGACCCACTCTCGTCAGCAGCCAGGACAGATACATGAGGCTTGGCCTTCTCCTTCCCCCAAATGGCCAGGCTTCCCCAAATCTGCTGTACTATTTCCTGCCTCGGTTGCTTCGCACTGTTCAGACCCTCCCCTAGAGCCCTCTTCCCCTGTTTGCTCAGCCAGAGAGCTCCGACAAGCTCTTACGGGTCTGCTAGGACATCGTCTTCTCTGCAGACGCCTCCCTCATCTGAAGCTTGGACCCCCGTGGCTCTGTGCCAGAGATCTTCCTACCGCACCACCGTTTTTGTTTTTTAAAGATTTTATTTATTTACTTGACAGACAGAGATCACAAGCAGGCAGAGAAGCAGGCAGAGAGAGAGGAGGAAGCAGGCTCCTGGCCGAGCAGAGAGCCCGATGCGGGGCTCGATCCCAGGACCCTGGGATCATGACCTGAGCTGAAGGCAGAGGCTTAACCCACTGAGCCACCCAGGTGCCCCTTCATATTTTTAATATTCTATGGTATTTCTACTTAAGAATCATACTTTCCCCCCATATATAAGTATCTCTATAATTTTATGAATAATCTATCCAGATGTTACTGCACCATTTTTTAAAGTTGTCTGGTTCATACCAGTTAGTCCGCGGGCTCTCTGCGCAGGCACAGGCTCGAACTTAGCTCCATCCTGCACGCCCGGCCCAGAGTGTGGCAGGAAATAGCGGCCCTGGGGATGTCTGCTGGCACGAACCCAGCAGAAGCCGACGTCCAGGCACTGACAGGCTTGGTGCAGTCGTTGCCCTAATGAGTTAGAAACCTGATGCGGACGTTTATTTTTCTTGCTTATGAAATTCTGAGACAAATGCAAAGTTCGGAAAAGTGTAAGGAGAGGAAGAATAAGTTAATCATCTCTCTCCACCCGGAGAAAATTCCTGTTCGTGTATGATTCGTTTGCTTCCCGGCTTCATTTCTAAAGCGTGGTTCCGTCCTATATCGTTTGCCAGAGTTGGAATCCCTTCTGTCTATAACTCAGCAGGCTCCTTTCCTTCTGCTGATCATTACAATATCATAAGCATTTCTCTCGAGTTACTTGTAAATGACTTTTTTCAGCAGTTGCATAACCTCGCACCCAGGCAGCTTGGCCAGTGTTTACGGAACTCATCCCTGTGATTAGCAATGAAGGTTGTGTCCCCAGGGGCAGTGCTATAGAGGACACTGTGATGACTCAGCTTTGTACACACTTGGTCATCTGTTTGGAGGTACAGCGCCCACCGTGCACAGCCCGGGTTCTGCCAGACTGCACCCTGGCCGGGAGTCCGCTCAAACGGCCACAGATACACAACACTGATCTAGACAGCATTGATCTGCTTTTGTTTGTTTGTTTGTTTTTTAAAGAATTTATTTATTGATTTGACAGACAGAGATCACAAGTAGGCAGAGAGGCAGGCAGAGAGAGAGGAAGGGAAGCAGGCTCCCCGCTGAGCAGAGAGCCCGATGTGGGGCTCGATCCCAGGACCCCGGGACCATGACCTGAGCCGAAGGCAGAGGCTTTAACCCACTGAGCCACCCAGGCGCCCCTGTTTTTTTTTTTTTTTAAGTGGAGAATTCACATACAAATTCTGTTCTACAGCTTCCTTCGAGGAGTCAGAAGATTGGGGAGGACCCAGGCCCCCATCCCCGCAGGCGAGCACCTGCTGAAGCCCGTCAGCTGGGTCGGGCGGGGTGTGAGCTCTCCCCATTCCCCCAGTCTCCTGCTCCCTCAGGTCCCTTCCTCTCTGTAGTCTCCTCCCCATGGAGCCATTTACCATTGCATCTGTGCTGGTTTTTTTCCTCAATGAGAAGAGTGAGATACTTCTCAGACCAATACTTGTTTCAAAACGCAGGCCGCACCGGAAGGGCTTTGCATCTCCTGAAACACAGGAGCATCTTTTCCTGGCTGCGATGAAAAATGCTCCTCCTGATTGCCGTGCAAACCAAGAACGTCTTTGTAGAAAGAAGGCCACCGAAACATTTTGTGAAAGCTCCAGACAAGCCACGGAGGTTCCAAGGCGGCCCCGGCCTGCTTCCTGCATTAAGGTTCCCTGTGAGACACCTGCTCACACTTCCGTGGGCAGCCGCTCCAGGGTTGGGGGGAGGGGGGAGCTGTACGGCTTGGGAGGCTCCGAGCAGCCAATGAAGACATCTGACACAAGAGGGTTTAGACAGGGATGACGTGAACATCTCATGTGACTCATGGTCCAGAGGTGCGGGCCTCGGTCACTGCTCAGCCCATGTCTGGTGCTCCCGTCAGGGACTTAGGTCCCTTCCAGTCTCTCTGCTCAGCACTGATGTCACCTGAAGCTGGTCCATGTCCTGATTGCCAGATGGTGGCCAGTGACCGCTGGGCCAAATGTGCCTCCTTACTCACTCTCACCAGGACAAGACAGAGAAAGCTCTTTCCTAATCATAGGGATGGTTGCCTCCAGCTTGATCAGACCAGCTGGAGACACACGCCCACCCTTGGCCAGATGTGGCCAGGGGAGGGCTGCGTGCTCATTGGTGGTGTGAGTCGTGGCAGTGGAATGGATCTTCGGGCTCAGCATCACGTCCACCACAGACACCTCCCCTGAGAGCCCTGACTCTGCCCGTCTCACTTCTGGCTTTGCATTTGCAAGGACTGGAGCTCAGCTCTTCTTGAGCGAAGTCCCAAACCGAAGCCCTGCCGAAGCCAATTCTCCCCGAACCAGGCACTCAGCGGGCGCCTCTGGCCCCTGCAGCCTCTTCTCAAAGAGCAGTCAGGCTTCTCTGGCACCGCCATCATCTTTCTCTTCAGTTGGGGACTCCAGATTTTTTCTGGATAACCCCATATTCCAACATGTCTTTTTGCTTCAAGCCTCAGTATGGCCGCCAGAGACTGGGTGATTAAGGCAGCACCCATGCGCCTTGCAGAGCCGCAAATATTTCAATGAGCAGGAGCAGCGGTGTCCTCTCCCATCAGACTCCCCATTCCGAACTGTTCCTACTCTCCGTGCTAACATGACCATACTTGGGCTGTGTCTGTGCAGGAACCTGGTTACGGAGCGCTGCAGGGGGCCAGCTGCCCTAATTTCCAGGTTCCAAGCCTTGCACAACTGATTGGTCTGGTGGGAAGGTTTTCCAGCTAACCAGCCCATGGCGTAGCCTTTCTGCCATCTGACCTCCGCATCCTGGGCCCGTGCCAGCTACCATCCGGGAAGCGCCAGCCGTGGGACTGATGAGGCGTGCCACCATCCAGGTCCTGCCGCTTAAATGTAATTACGCGTCTGCCCCCAATTCCCAGGACAGGGATGAGTCTCTGGAGAGCTCTCTAAATGCACATTAGGCCCGCAGCCAGGGCTGCGTTCCCTTGCAAAGATGCTCTTTCACACTTAGCAGTGGGAGAAATCACCGAATGTCCGAACGGGAGAGGGTAACTTGGGGATCTGTGAGGCTGAGTCTTGCAGTGTCTATTCAGGGTTCCCTGAGACGCTGGTGACAAAGAACAATCCGTGGACGTCAGTGTCCACCCCCAGCATCAGGCTGACTTGGTGAACATGTAATGTGCCCTTGAAATAGGGACAGATGGTGCAGTTGCTGTGCCTGGTGGGGACAGCGTTGGTCACGGTTTACTGAACATTGTATAGCTTTGTTTTATCAGCTGTTGAGACAGGGCTATTAAGCCTTCTTTAGAAGACAGCCAGGCTTCCCTTCCTGAAACGTACTTAAAATCATCGTCCCCCTCTCTTCGAAAACTGGCGAGGGACACCCAGCAGGTGCAAGGCAAGACCAAACCCCAGGGCATGGCTCTACTGGGCCTCTGGGATCCAGCTCTGCCGGCTTCTCCAGCCTCGCCTTTCCCCGTGCAGTGGGATGCAGGTGTCCTCTGAGGGTCTCCCTGCCCATGCATGGACACTTGGAGCATGGTGGGTGTCAGAGAGCCACACTTACTCCCTCCACCCTCCCTGGGGCGGCAAGCCATGCCCCCGTGACTCCAAGCATGGCCGCTGTGCTGGTTCTTGGAAAGGAGCCCCGGCTGGAACAGCCACTTATCACCCGGCAGTTCTGAGCAGGCGACCATGTGCTCCTGCTGTGTTAACCTTTGGTCTGGAGCTGTTTGTCAAATTGCAGTAGGCAGCGAAAGGGAAGCAATGTCACACTGTGCTATCTCATAGCACACGGGCTCCTCTCCAACTTCTCGAGAGGAATCTGAGATTATGTTTGGGTAAGTAATAGGAGTTGCAGAACGAGTGAGCGGGTCCGGGGGAGGCCTCTTTGAAGACCAATAATTAAGTGGCCAACAGCAGTTAAAGTCGACTTATTCCAATACTGCCAAACGTTTGGGTTACTCTGGTAGGACCTCTGGGCTCTTGCCCTCGGGCACCTGCTCAGGCAGTGGCGTAGGAGGGCATTTCCCTTCTTCCTTATCTTTTGGGATTGAGCTCAGCTTCAAAATCCGGTTTCGATGCCTCCTCCTCCATGGAGCCTTCCCTGATTTCCTTCTCAGCCTTGCTTCACGCTTCCCTCGCCCTCAACGGCCCCATCACTGCCCCACGCGTGTTGGCTCATATCTTCCTTTCTTGTAAAATGATGGAAACTAATAGGGGCTCTGGAGACAGACTCGAGATTGTACCCTTGGTTTGCCACCGTCGGCTTTAACACATTGAGCTAATTGCTCACGCTTTCTAAGCCGCGATTTCCCCACCTGAAAAGTGGAGCTGATAATAGGAGCTTCCTCGTAAGCTCTTAAGGGAATTAAAGTGGTGGTACGCGCCAGGTACCGGGGCTCCAGCCCAGAAGAGGCGTTCCACTGATGTGCTAGGCTGTGGCGTTGATGGCAGTGTTGATGATCAGAATCCCTTGATTTGTCCTGTCCTGAATTTAAGTGGTTCTCTTTACCTGTCTCCTCTTCCACCTGGAACCTCTGAGAAGAAAGAAATTGCGTCTGGTTGCTGGGTCCCAAGCAGCTTCTATGCACCTGGAACAGAGGAAGTGCTTGGCCCATGTCTGTGAACATGCAAAATGAGATGAACCAGACCCTAAAACTGGCTGGCCAGCCCATTTCTTGCTCAACACTGAAAAGAGCCCACAATTTCTGGAGTCCACCAGAAGGCTAAGCATTCTATCAGAGGACATATTTTCAGACTTATCTAATGTGTTTGCTCAAGTCACTGCATGCCAGGGGTATATGAGGTCAGACTCGGTCCGCACCGGCATCTTTGAGTTCTTGCTGGTGTTTCTCCCCTTGTTAGGTTCCTGCAGTTGTACACTCCAGGATGCTGGGTGCGGTGGCCTGTTCTGGAAGTTGGCTCTATGCCGCTCCCGCCCCCCCCAACCCCGCAACACACATTCTGGGGGACCGAGCAGGGAAGGGCCGAGAGACGGGCCAAGGCCAATCTCCCACACCAACCCATTTAATGTATTGGTCCAGAGGGAACTGGCTGGCCTGTTTTCCCATTCTTGGCACATGCCCGCAGAAATGTTTGTTTTGCAATGTCCAGGGGAGCCATGATCTAGAACAATGGTGAATGATTTATTTGGTAAAGTGTGTTTGAGTTCCAAAGTGTTGCTAAGCACATTACATCGTTGTCCTTCCTTTTCGGCCACAGCCAGTGGTTTCCAGATCCATCCGGGAAGAATTTCACTTTGTTCCCCTGAGTTTTCAAGGGGCTGTTTTATCTTTCTCCTCAATCTCCCTAACCCTTGGATATTTATCACTGGGCCTCTCAACCTTCTAGCTGTGGGTAATTCGTGTTATGTAAATGTTAAAAATCAAATTTGAAAATTCCATAGATTAAAAATGATAAAGATTAATCACAAATGAGTCCTTGTCCCTTCTGTGTCAGAATCCTAAGGCTATTAATCATAAACTAAACAAATTCTTCCCTTGGAGGATGGATTTTGAGTAAAAATCCAAACACAGAATTACGAAGCACTTGCTTCCCCAGAGTGAATCGGACTCAGGTCAGGAGTTGATTGATATGCTGTGAAGCTAAGGAACATATTTTATACCTGTTTTTAAAACAAAATTGTTCGTAATTTCTATGCTATCTTGCAGCTTTCGCCTTGCAATTACAATATATCATGAACACTTTCTTATGGCATTAAATCATTTCCCCCACAATCATTTTTAATGGCTGCAGAGTATTTTGTTAAATGACTGTTTCATAATTTATTCATCCAAAATGTTATTGTTGGATGTCTGGAATGCTATTCTCTTGACGCAATTCATTGATTTATTTGCGTAATGTCCAGTACGCATCAACCACTTGCCAAGCCTTCAGTGGATAAATTAAGGCGCGGTCCTGGCCTCTTGGAAGCTCCCAGTCTAGGGGGAGTGATCTTACGGTCGATGGTACCAGAGCAAGAGTTCTATCCGCAGACATGGTGGGCGCAGCGCAGAGACAGGCCAGTTTCTCTAATGGGGGTGGGGGACCCTGAGCTGCACCTGTTGGAAGCGAAGGCTCGCACTGGGATAGGGGCTAGCATCTCTTTTCCTTTTCAACTCCTTCTAGGGCAGTGATTCTTAACGCATCTGCATGTTTGTCTCAGCTGGTAGACTCTACAAATAACAACGCCAAGGGCGTCCAGGTGGCTCAGTCAGTTTAGTGTCTGACTCTTGATTTTGGCTCAGGTCATGGTCTCAGGGTCGTGAGATGGAGCCCTGTGTTGGGCTCTGCTCAGCGGGGAGTCTGCTTCTAGCCCTCTCCCTCTGCCTCTCCCCTCTCCCCCCCTACTCTCTCTTTCTCTCTCAAATAAATAAATAAATCTTTAAAAAATTTTAAAAAATGCCAATGCTCAGTCTGATCAAGGATAAGCCAGGAATAGGGCTTGAGCAGGGGTATGCTGATAAACACTGACCGGTCTTAAAAAATTATGCGTATTTACATATGTACATCAGTTTATTATAAATTTTACTGGTATAAAGGATGAGTAGGATGCAGCTTACAAAATAACTTAAAATATGCAGTATTGGGGCGCCTGGGCGGCTCAGTGGGTTAAGCCTCTGTCTTGGGCTCAGGTCATGATCCCAGGGTCCTGGGATCGAACCCTGAATGGGGCTCTCTGCTTAGCAGGGAGCCTGCTTCCCCCTCTCTCTCTGCCTGCCTCTCTGCCTACTTGTGCTCTCTCTCTCTGTGTCAAATAAATAAATAAAATCTTTTAAAAAATATGCAATACCCTTTCTTATTCTACAACCAGTGATTCCTCCAGAAAGTGTTTGCCAAACCATAGCCTGCGCTTGCAAAGGACAAAGGAGGGTAAGTAGGCCACCCACCAGGGTTGATGTTTCCATTTGTTAATGACTACAAAAGCGAAACAACGCAAGGCATAGGAGCTTCACTGATTTGTCAGCTACAGGAGTGACTTCTTTGCTGGATTGGATGCTGCTGTTTGAATACTGGAAGAATATTCTCTCTCTTGGTTTACACTATTCATTATATGGCAGCTACAATTACGATATTCTTTGAAGTGTCATCCGCATTATTAACATTGTCTCCATGGTGTCTTAAGTGCAGATAGTCAACAAAATAACAAATCAAGGGGTACCTGGGTGGCTCAGTGGTTTAAGCTGCTGCCTTCGGCTCAGGTCATGATCTCAGGGTCGTGGGATCGAGTCCCGCATCGGGCTCTCTGCTCGGCAGGGAGCCTGCTTCCCTCTCACTCTCTCTACCTGCCTCTCTGCCTACTTGTGATCTCTCTCTGTCAAATAAATAAATAAAATCTTTAAAAAAAAATAACAAATCAAGTTCTGATTTGTAGCCTTTGCTGATTTCTGCGGCACAAATTCTCCCCTGGATGATTTCAAGCTATTGGTGTGACACCAGACCCGGAGGAGTCTGATGGAGGAGATAATGCCTCATTATGTATAGTTTGAACCGTCCTGACTCGCTGGACCTAACTGACCTAAATGAAATTGGTTTGACAATGAGGACTTATCTGACATCTTTAAAAGGAGCGATGCAGGGGCGCCTGGGTGGTTCAGTCAGTTAAATATCAGTCTTTGGCTCAGGTCATGATCTTGGGGTCCTGGGATCGAACCCCATGTCGGGGCTCCCTGCTCAACGGGGATCCTGCTTCTCCCTCTCCTGCTCCCCCTGCTTGTGCTGTCTCTCTGTCAAATTAATAAATAAAATCTTAAAAAAAAAAAAAAAAGAAGAACGATGCATTTGTAGAGAGATGACAGGACAAAGGTTTCAGGCTCCAAGGGCAGCAGACTGCAGAAATATAAACGCATGTGGGAAATGAAAGGAGTCAAGTTTCTGTGCGGTTCCCCTGGTGCCACCGCTGGGCTGATGAGTCTAGACCTGTCTCTAGGAAAGGAAAATTTACACCCTGCCTTGAGGCAGAAAGGGGCAGAGTGGAGAGAGCTTTTCCTGCATTTGGTTCTTCTTAATTGCCTTCAGCTCAAAATAATTTTTAGGTAAAAGAGGCATATTTTGGCATGACGTATTCTGGCTTCCTTCTATACCCATTATCAAACATTTATACAATATGTAAATAATTCATTGTCAAAGTTGAATATTTTATAGTGTTCCTTTTTTCTCTTTGAACTCATACATCCCCTCCATTTCCCGCCCCCCCCCCCCGATTTGATTTCGATGTAGTAAATATAGTCCTTGCCTGCTTTGAAACTATGGATGTGGATAGAAATGCAGACGACTGTAATTCCCTCTGAACATAGGAACATAATGGAAGAGGTTCCTGAATGGACTTGTCATGATGATGATTACCAGTACACGATTTGGCTAAGCAAGAGAATATGTTGCAGATTATGCTAACGGCCAAACAACAAAAAAAAATTGAAATGTTACTGGAAGTAAAATGGTGTGATGGAGTCCACGCATCAGTGGATGTGTATTACTGCAAAAATGCATGCAGGGCCAGCCTGAGTTCTATGCCAATTTTTGTATTTATAGATGTGAGTTCTGACCAGCCTTGCTCCCATAGACAAGTAGACGGTGAGGAAGTTTTGCCATGATGTCATTCTATTGTTCAACCATCTTCTAAGTCACAGTTGTCTCTTGTCAACAATGCATTTTAATGTTCTCTTGGCACAATCAGACCCTTCTTCAAGTTAGTTGCAGGAATTAGAAACCATCTCACTAAATCAAGGGCAAGTAGATATGGAAATTTCTAGTTCTTTTGTTTGGCACCTGAGGAATTTACACCCCAAGGCAAGACCCTCTAGTAGAGAGGCTATGGGTCTGCCCTTCCCTTGTGAGGTGGGAGAAGGCAGGAGCAGGAAGGACAGGAGCTGCCTTCCTCTTGGACTGCAGGCTGGGTTCTTGGGTCGATCCGCTTTAGGAGTCAACCAGAAGTTGAGAATCTGGAAATTGATTGCCTTCAACACGGTATACCTGAGTAACCTGTGGGTGGGCCTTCCTGTGCCCCAAGGGGCATGGTCTCCCACTCTGAAGACCACTGCTGTAGACTCTCCGAGAGGAATAAAGGAGAAACAATGAGTTTCCTCAACCCCAGCCACAGCAGTGCCCTGTCGGGACCTGGATCCAGCAGAGCCTGCAGCTGGCATGGGGATGAGAGGGGGTCCCGACAGTGCCCCGGGGACCATGTCTTTCTGGGCCATTTTTCATGGAAGGCCAGAAAACTCGGCTGCTAGCAGAACAGAAACCAGCAAACCCTTGTGCCTTGGTTCCCCCCATTTGAAAGTGGGGTGTGCAACACCAGCTTCACAGGGCTGTTGTGGGACGAAAGGAGGAAAACAACACTCTCATGTTCTGGAAGCGCCAGGAGCAGCGGAAGCACAGGGTCAGCGAGGGAAGGAGACTCCACGGTTGCTGGAAACGGCTCTGAAGTCTTCAGAAACGTCGCTCTACACTTGAAGGTGGAGCAAGTTGCAGGGGCTCAGGCTGTCTTTTCCATGTCCTCACAGAGCGAGCCTGTGTCTGCTTTTCCCAAGGCACATCATGTGCTGACCTCCACGCCGGCCTGGAGGGGTCTGTCTGGCAGAAATGCCATTTTTTTTTGGTTCAGTGGAAAAGATAACCCCAAAGACTATACCTGTGTTGACATGGACCAATTTTGTGGCAGTCTAGCATCTCATTTTGACCTTAAAAAATATATATTTAGAAAATGAAGTTCCTACCAGCTCCTTGAACCAGCTCTATTACCCGGTCATGGAGCGTTTATCAGCACATCTCTGGCAGTAGGTAGGGTGGTGGGAAGGCACATGGGAAACGGGGGTCTAACAGACAGCTCCCACACGTGCAGTGGGTTTTGAAAGTTCTGTCCCTGAGTCACCTGAAAATTAATCATAACCTAGGCCTGAAAGAGAGATTGGTGTGTGTGTGTGTGTGTGTGTGTGTGTGTATGAATCCAGCGACATAGTGAAGAACAAAAATAGCATGGGCTTCAGAGTCAGATAACTCTGCCTGGGTTTGGACCCAAGCTCTGCTACCTTATCAGCATGTGACCCTTCATAGAGCGAGCTGCAATTTCATTTGTATGGAGCAGGACAGGGATGTCTGCCTCTCCGTGAGGTGCATTTGATAAGCCAGGAATTTTATATATTGTCTCTACTCCTCACAAGCCTTCAATAAATGCAGGAAATCACGTCTTCCTTTAGTCAATAAGGATTTCTTGACCACCTGCTAGGTAGAGCGTGGTGGGTATTGTGATGCCCGATATGTTGGCGGTATGTGGGAGTGTGCGGGCAGGGTGCAATTTTGTCTTATGATACCGTACCCAGCCCTCAGTGGTCCCAGTGAGTCTTACCTCCTGGTGTTGACACCCTTGAGTAGTTCCCTCCCAGAGTCTCAGCGCTGTTCTGTGTGATCGACAGCATGTGGCAGAGTGATGGCATGTCCCTTCCCAGATTGGGTTATATGAACCCTCCGCTTCCATCTGGGGCTCTCTCTCTGGAGTCACTCTCTCTGAGGGCAGCTAGCCACCACGCTGTGAGCAGCCCCACAGAGAGACCCCTGTGGCAAGGCACTGACAACATGTGAGCGAGCTTGTGAGGGGATTCTCCACCCCCGGTCAAGCCTTCTGTTGACTGCAGCCCTGACTGAGAGCTTGACTGCAGCTTCCAGAGGGACGCCGAGCCCAACCACCCAGCTGAGCCCCTTCCAGATTCTGACCCTCAGAAACTGCATGAGACAATAAGTCCTTGTTGTCTGAAGCTGCTGAGTTTTGGGGTAATTTATTATGCAGCTACAGTGAGCACAGGTGGATCTCAGAATTTGGAACTAGAGAAGTACTATCTAATCTTACAGACGAGGAAACACAGTTGAGATAAATCTATAGGCAACTTGCTCAAGCAGGGGGCCAAAGAGCCCAGAGAGGAAGGAAGTCTCAGAAATCATCGATTCAACCACATCGTTAGAAAAGATAATTAAAGGGGCGCCTGGGTGGCTCAGTCAGTTTAGCATCTGACTCTTGATTTTGGCTCAGGTCACGATCTCAGGGTTGTTGGGTCGAGCCCCATGTTGGGCTCCACACTCAGCAGGGAATCTGCTTGGGATTCTCTCTCTCTCCCTCTCCCTCTGCCTCTCTCCCTACTCACTCTTGTGCTCTCTCTCTCTCAAATACATAAATAAATAAACCTTCAAAAAAAGAAAGAAGATAATTAAAAAGAATATTTGATATTAAATCACTGTATGGCATCAAAAAGATTGCACCCTAATGTCATTCCCCCATCATGTCCACTCTTGCATTTCTCCATGGTCCCTTCCACTGTTTGGCTATAAGCTGAATAGTTACTATTCTAATGTGTGTGTAATTTTGAGGCCAATTTCTTAAATTTTACGTCACTTTATTTACATGTTGTCATCTCTCTACAAGATACAGCATTGATCATTTAACATGATATGCCATGGTATCGATGAGTCCTCTTCCTAGGCCTTCTAGTAGAATATGTTTCTGTTGTGTATCATAAACAACTTTCTGAAAAACACCTATATAAATGATCTTTTCATTTTCCACCAGTTTTTTCCTTTTAATACATTCTTAGGAGTGGAATTAATAATGATAAATGTTTTGGCTTTTAGTACAGAGAGAAGGGGTGCCAGAAGGGATGTCTTAATATCTCTTCATCCTACACTTCTGACATGTCTGAAAGTCCAGATGAGGATCTGTCTCCAGGCACCGGGCACATAATGGTCTGATTGGTCTCTAGGAAAAAAACTCAACCTCAACAGAAGGTGGGAGGCTTGCCAGAGAAATAACAACCATTATTTATTGACAGCCTACTGTATTCTAGACATATGACATTCATGACATTACTTTCTCATATCCACAACTCTAACAGGTATCTGTGTGTGTGTTCCATTTTACAGAGGGAGAAAGTAAGGCCACACAACTGGTACAAACCCACATCTGATGGACTCCAGTGTTTGCCTCACTATACAACATTGTCTTTTTTTTTCTTCTCATTATAGAACATTGTCTTTTTTCCCCCTTCTCACTACATAAGGTTATCTTTTTATTCATTTACTTGAGAGAGAGAGAGCGAGAGCGCAGGGGGGAGGAGCAGAGGGAGAGGGAGAGGCAGAGGCAGGCTCCCTGCTCAGCGGGGATCCAGATGCAGGGCTCAATCCCAGGACCCTGGGATCATGACCTGAGCCAAAGGCAGATGCTTAACTGACTGAGCCACCCAGGCACCCCTATGTAACATTGTCTTGAAGTCAAATTTTATTGCTTATTGGTGTTACATATTGTGACCACATTGACCCCAAAAGCCTTCAGTTACCATAACCTGGAGACCAGGTCACAGAGGTATTGCTCTTTCCAGAAGTCATGTTAATTTCAGCATCCACAATGACACAGGTCTGCATATATTGAACTGCAAACTTATCTGCAACGGAACTTAATTGATTTCTTTCATTTCCCCTGGTGTAAGGCAAATCCTTCCATTTAAATTAGCAGTGAAATCATTTGCCCAAAGTCACCAGTGACTTACGGGGCAATTCCAGCTCAGCCCCATCCCCCATACGGTCCTAATTTATGGCTTTTTGTCCTTCCACCCCCTCCTCCATCCAGCCTAACATTTGCATTCCCAAAAGAGGTTGAAAATAACCGATTCCCCACAGTTCTTTAGGAGAACACGTTGAGAATCAATTTGTCCAGGAGTCCCCTCCTTTGTAAAGTGAGCCAGGGTATGACTAATCCCACACACCCAGGTCCATCCGGGCGAGACAAAGCCAGGGACCGTGCACCTCTTCCCAGGTCACAGGAAACCAGGACAGCAGCCTCTGCCAACCTTTGAAGTGTCTGTTTCCTCAGCACTTCAGGCTCCGGGGAGAGGCTCCACCTTCCACCTCTGGTAAGTCGGAAGCTTTCACAGCAGAATGTGTCCCTATATGGTGGTTGTTTTTCCATGCTCCAGGCTGGTTCCCAAAATAGGTGTTGGGGAAGTGGCTCTCTTTTACTCACCAAGGGAAGGGCGTCTTCCAGAAAAGACAAAGATATCTGGGGATGGAACTGGGGAAGGGGGAAGGCAGACCTTTGGGATTGGTCATTAAGGAAGAGACACTGTGTCTTGTGTTGTGGACTCCAAGCCCACTAATCAGATGTGAGGGAGGAGATGGGCAGCCTGGAGGGGCTGTGACTCGTTTCAGAAGAGTGACTTCAAGTACTCAAAGGGGTTTTCTTCTTCCGTGGAGAGATCCAAGGATCACCTCTTCCCCTTTCTTTTAATAGGGGAAAGTGCACAGTAGTATAAAATTAGCCATTTTGAAGTGTACAATTCAGTGACGTTTAGTACATTCACATTGCTGCGCAACTGTCTTCTCTACCTAGTGATGAGTACTTTTAAGATCTACTCTCTTAACAAGTTTCAAATATGATCTACAGTGTTATTAACTATATTCACCACACGGTACGTTACATCCCTAGGACTTCTTTACTTTATACCTGGAGATTTGTAGCTTTTGACTCCCTTCACCCATTTTGCCCACCCCTTCCCACTCCTGCCGCCACCTCTGGCCGCCACCAATCTAGCCTCTGTTCTTGTGAGTTTGGTTTGTTTTTGTTCAAGCTTCTACACAGAAATGAGATCGTATGGTGTTGGTCTTTCTCTGGCTGACTTGTTTCCCTAAGCTTAACGTCCTAGCACTTCATTCTTTCTGCGGATGAATGATGTTCTGTGTTGCTTATTCATTCACCTATTAATGGATATTTGAGTTGTTCCCCTGCCTTGGCTGTGAATAGTGCTGCTAGGCCTATTCATGTATAAGTGCTTATGTGAGCACCTGTTTTCAATTCATTTAGGTATGCACCTAGAAGAATGGCAGGCTTACATGGGAATTCTATGTGCAACTTCTTGAGGGACTATTGGATTGGTGCCCACAGCAGCTGTATGATTTTACTTCTGTATCAGCATCACCCGAAGATTCCAAATTCTTCACATCCTTGCCAACTTTGTTATTTTCAGGTTTTTTTTTTTTTAATAGCCATTCTACTGGTTGGAAGCATCTCATCTCAGTTTTGATTTGCATTTCCATAATGATTAATGAGGTTGAGCATCTTTTCTTATGCTTGTCACCATTTGGAGAAATGTCTCTTCATGACCTTTGCCCATTTTTTGATTGGGTTAGAATAGTTTTAACCTGAGACCTGAAGGGGGCCTTGAGGATCATCTGTTGCCTATTCACACACCTCCTATTTTAGACATGAGAAAGCAGAAACCCAGACAGGTGCAAGGCTGCCCTCAAGATGATGCAGATGCTGACTGAGCTGGGACAGGGCTTGGACTCCTGACAAGGTTCCATGCCCCCCTACAACTTCTTTGCAGATTTGACTGAAGGGCAGGTCACAAATATGGACAGGCTGGGCTTTGGCTTGAAGGAAAGCTCCAGAGCAGTCAGTCCAGGGTCCCACTGATCTGGATTGCTGGTCCCCAACCTTGGAGGTAGGACCTTAAGAGTAAGATAAGGGCTACGGAGAGTGAAGCTGACTCAATTCACATTCCACTTGCCATCCTAGATCCTGTCTGTCCCTCCTGCTGTTTTGCTTCACTGTATTTTTATTCCCATGTAAACTACATATACAGAGACACGTGCAAACACACATACATGTACACACACACACACACACACACACACACACACACACACACACGGAGCATTTCCTGTCTCACTACTCTCTTTTCTCCTTGCCTTCCCACATGATCTCTGGACTCCCCATTCCATGGCTTGTTGAGTGATTTTGCAGTTGCCTGTGAGGTGTGGATCCTGTCCTTCAGGCTGGACTTTACAGACCCCCGTGAAAGAGCAGTTCCATGGGGGACCATGGAATTCTTGGTTGCTGTCTCAGATGTCCAGATTCTCACCAGGCTCAGCCCCGTCTGTGCCTCCTGCCTCCCCCGGGTCTTCAGTGGCCCCATACTCATCTTCCTATCAGTTTCTTCCCAGCACCAACAGTGCTTGGCTCTCTCTTATTTTTGCAAACCTCTCTCCTGAACTCACGCCTCCCCCACCACAGCTGTTTCTCTCCTGTTCATTACCTGTCCCCCCAGACTCCTCTTCCTCATCCTCACTCATTGATCAGCCGATGCTCTGGCTCTTGCCTTTCCCTCCCGTTCCACTGAAATGACTCTTACCGAGGTGACCTGCGTATTTCTAAATACAACCAATGCTTTTGAGACTTTGTCATGCACAACCTCTTGAAAATCTGCAAAATGCCCCTGGTGTTGGGACCAGCACAGGAAGCTATTTTTCATCATTAAAACTGCATAGGTGAACTCCTCCCAGCTTAGAACCCCTAGGTGGCTTAGATGTTTTCTCTCTTGGGGGTCCTAAACTTGGATGGTCCAAACATAGAACAGGCAGGAAGACCCAATCCTGTAGATCTCACCCGCAGAAGGCCTAGCCTCATGGTTTTGTGAACTGTGCGGGCCCCACAAGGGCCTGTGGTCAGAAAGGCCTGGCTGAATGCTCTGCTGGGGCTGTCTTGAACTTATAATTTTATCTTTAAACTTGTAGTTGGTCAGCGAAATCTAATGGGGCCCTGGAGCGTGCATATGAATAAAGGAAATACACACAATAGGCATGTCCCCATTCCTTGCTCCCTACTCACACATTAGTGTTCAAGATGCCCTATAGAATCATGGTGTGCAAGAGTCCAGGGAGGCTCAAAGTGAGTACAAGGTTAGTGTGTTACAGGTGCAACCTAATAAGAGGGGAGCTATGACACTTTCCAACCAGAACTTCCTTGGAAATCAGAAAGTAGACGATGGGATTCCAGTAGAAGGGAAAGGAGACAGGCACCCATGGTTTCGTTTCCTTCCCCATCAGTGAATCTGGAAGGGGCCTCAGTTGGGTCATTTGGCTCAGGATCTCTCTGGAAGCGGCAGTCAAGCTGTCAGTCAGGGCTGCAGTCAATGGAAGGCTTGACCGGGGCTGGAGAAACCACTCTCAAGCTCACTCACCTGTTGTTGGTGCCTCACCACAGGACGCTTTCTATCGGGCGGCTCACGGCATGGTGGCTGGCTCCCTTCAGAATGAGGGAGGAGAGAGAGCCCCAGACCCAAGGGGCAGACGCCTATAACCCCATCTGGAAAAATGACACAATTTCCATTTCATAGCCAGTCTGTACATGTATACTTCGTTCTTACCAGAACATTTGAGACACCGCACAAAATCAACTCAGCTGTTCTCGTGTTAGTTCTCGATAGGCATGCATTCTGCCATGTTAGGTGTGGAGCCTACTTACAAAAAACAGAAGCAAAACAAAACAAAACAAAAAGCCATCATGACAAATTGAAAGAGAGAGTCTATGGAAGAAAGGAAAAAGCTTTATATTTTTAATGACTTCAGTGGCATTTCGTCTTTTTTTTTTTTTTTTTTTTGAGCCAGCACCCATATTTTCATTTTGTCCTTGGCCCCAGAATTATGTGGCTGGCCTTGAGAGCTGGACCTGGCTCAAGAGGGCTTGCTAGATTCTCTGGGCTACAGGTAGCAGGACAGGGACACCTGGCAGGAGGAGAGGAGAGGTAGGGGTGGACAAAGGAAACAGATTTGGTGCAGACCCCAGAAGTCCTCTGAAGAGAGGAAGTGATCCATGATGGAATGACTTTCCAGGACTTAAACAGTGAGGTCCCTGGTTCTGGAAGACTCTGTGCAACTGAATAAAGGAAACTTCATTTAAAATAGAGTTGGGGGGGGGGCAAAAGAGGGAGCTCTCATGCCCCACCAACTCACCATCAGTTGCAGACCCAACAGGAAGCAGGAAGATTTTCTGCTTGTCCAGCAACATCCAGTCAGTGAGAATCTGCCACAGCCACAGCCCAGCCCAGCCAATGAGAAGCCATCACCGCCCTGAACTCTCACTTTCCTCCAATGGACGTTTCTTCCAAGCAACACTTCCCAGCTTCTTCCTTTTTTCTAGAAGGTAACGTTCCTCTCTTTTTTCCTCTGGACTTGCCTACAGGTTGTCATAGGTGTCTCTGACTGTGGTTTCTCTGCTATTCCGGAATAAACCAATTTTGTGGCTAAATACCACGCTATTTTATTTTCAAGGTCCATAACTGCAAGCAGAAGTTAGGAGTTCTTTACAGGGGATGGGATTGAAGAGATCCCCAACACCAGTGCAAATCATCTTAGAAACCTCCTCAAAGGCTAACAGTTCTGTGACTTTTAGTTGGGAGAGGGGGAGGAAGGAAGACAGGTTACAGTCCCTTCTCAGAAATCCCTATGTGACATAATGGGAAATATATATTTGGTCTTTGTCTCTGGCTCCTGACACAGAGCTTCTAATACTCTTGGCATTTCCTCAGTGATAAGAGTGTCTTTTGTTATAAATAGCAAGCCCCTTTCAATCTTACCTGAGTTTATGCTAAAGCGGTGACTCTTGGTGGCCCCTTGGTAGCCTCAGGATGGGTGCTGGTTGCCTGAGGAACCAGCCCTGTGATTAGAGAGTTGGAGCTTTCCGCCCCACTCTCAGACCTCCAGTAGCTGAGAGAGGCTGGAGATTGAGTTCAATCACCAACAGCCAATGATTGGATCAATTGTGCCTATGTAATGGAACCTCCACAGAACCTCCTAAATGATGGGGTTTGGGGAGTTACCAAATTGGGGAGCATAGGAACATGCTGGGAGGGTGCTGAACTCTGAACTCCACGGAGACAGAAACTCTTGTGCTCAGGACCCTTCTGGATCTCACCCTATGTACCTTCTCATGTGGTTGTTCATTTATATCCCTTATAATCAACTGGTAATAAAACCAGTAATGTGTTTTGTGGAGTTCTGTGAGCTGTTCTAGCAAACTACCAAATCTAAAGGGAGGGGAGGTTGTGGGGACCTCTCAGTTTTGTAGGCAAGATAGATAGAAGTGTAGGTTACTTGGGGACCCAATACTTGTGACTGGTGTCTAAAGTGGGGGTAGTCTTGTGGGACTGGCCCTTAAACTTGTGGATCTGAAGCTGGTTTGGGGTAGCTGGATTAAATTGTAGGACATCCACTTGGTATCTGGAGAGTTGGTGTGAGGAAAAACACCCCACATTTTTTATGTCTGAAGTTTTATGAGTAAAAACACCTCCCCCTGGGATCAATTATTCCAGAATTCTTTACTTTCGAGATTTTAGAAAGAAAACACTGTGCATATATCATACATTATGTAAGACCCCTAGGGGAGTTTGAGGAACACCTCAAATGGAACACTAGTATTTCTGGAGTAAACCATATAAGCAAAGCCTATGTCAGGGTTTTCTTGGAAAGGGGTCAGGTCAGGTCAGATTGTTCCACCAAACATGGGAAGCCTCTGGAATTCACCTTTCTTTTGGACTTTGGCATTGCAGATAAGAGATTGTGGATCTGCATGCGAACTTTTAGAACATTTCACTTACTTAGGAAAAATCATTTTTCCTCTACCCTTCTAGGTTCTTGGCTGAGGTCCCCTGAAATAAAAAAAGAGATTAATGGGGGGTGGGGGGAAACAGAAGTTTATTGACATGTATCCCTCCTGTATGTATGGGAAATACCCAAGGAAACTGAGTAACTCCCCAAAATGGCCTAAGCCACCACTTTTTTTTTTTTTTTTGAGAGAGAGAGTGTGTATGATCCAGGAAGTGAAGGGCAGAGAGACAGGGAGAGAGAGAATCTTTAGCAGACTCCACACCCCGTGCAGAGCCCAAAGTGGGGCTTGATCCCATGGCCCTGAGATCATGATCCGAGACAAAATCAAGAGTCAGTTGCTTAACTGACTGAGCCACGCAGGCAGTCCTAAGCTATCTCTAAATAGCTTTAAATACCATCTCTAGCTACAGCCCAAAGAAGATGTTGGGGGGCAGTGATGGGAGGTGACCAGGAAAATTAAAATCCACTAGGGTAAGGTTGCTGTGCAGATTTAAGTGGTCATCTTTCACACTGATAAAAAGTTTCTAGAGGTTTAGTCATCCTCATCTTCCTGGTACAGAGAAGAAGACTCCCTCACAAAGAGACTTCCCTTACAAATGCTCATTTCTCTCACCAAAGGGTAACTTCTACTCAGTTTTCTGAGCGTCTCCTGTGTCTGCTGTTTCTTGAAAATAACCAACTGAACACAATCCTTACACCAAAGAGGCGTAGACTGTGGTTGCCAATTCTGCTCCCCTTCGACTTGAAAACACAAACAGAAGGAAAATCCCAAACAACATTTCAACTGAGGTGCCTGTAGCATCTTTAAATTTCGTGATTGAAGAGAGGAACCAGGTTCTTGTGGGTTAGGTCTGAACGAAAGTACCGGGGGCTACTCTGTGTATTTGATGCTCATGACAGTCTTATGAGCGAGGACTCATGGTCGCTCTCTTCTGCAGATGAGGAAATGGTGGTTTACACGGGGCCAGCGTCTCATAGTTAGTCAACGTTGGTCCCTGTGTGGGAATCTAAATACCAAACCCTTTCCAGAACATTGAAATCTCCCAAACGGCGCCCAGCGAATGCATGTCAGGCAGTGCTATTATTAATGTTGAGCTTCTTCCTTATAAGGTGACAAATAGGCCCTAAGCCTCCCAAGGCCTCCTGCCTTAGCCTGCTGCCCTAGATCCTTCCCTGGAATCTTCCAGACTCTGCCACAGTGTAAAAGGTAGACCCAGGCAAAGCAGGGAGCCTCCTGCTTCAGACACTGTCCCTAGTACAACTCCGTATTTTGACTGTTACACCCACTGAGGAGTACTAAGATACTGATTATCCCAACCCTCAGAGGGCCAGAGCTCCTGAGGCTGTTGCCTTCCATCAGGAAGAGTGCCCTCCCGTACGCGCCCCAAATATTTCTAATGTGTGTCCCACTGAGATAAAGGTTAGAAAGCCCTGCACAACTGCACGTTCACCTTCCATGCTTGTCTCAGCCTCATGACCCTCCAGAGCTTTTGTTAAAAACACAGATTCCTGGTCCCCCCTGCCGAAAACTGACAGTAATCAGAATTTCCAGGCAGGAGCCCAGGAAGGTGTACTGTGCATAAGCTCTCCAGGGGAGTCCCCTGATGGGGCAAGTTTGAAGATCACTGTATCGTTCCATTTATTTTGGTCAGAAGGATTGACTCATTCTGATTTGGGGGTGTGATAGTAAATAACTATCCCAAGCTCACATACCTAAGCAACTTGATAGCTGAAACCTCCCAGCGCTAACTATTTCCGCTTCTCTACAGCCGCTTCCTCCCTTTGTCAATGTATATGTGTACATTTCCAGTTCCCATTTCCCACAGTCCAGCTCCACTTCCTGCACTGGCCTGGGGCTCCATCCCCAGCCAATGGCTGTAGAATATTCCATGAGCGTGTTCTCCCATTGTTCTCCCTTTGCTCCAACCCATTGTTGGGGTCTCAGAAATAGTGAGCTCCCTCCCCTGCTGACATTTGACCTCAAATGTCCCTTCGTCTACCCAGTTCCAGACTGGCTTGTTTGGGCAATAATCTGATAATGTCTCTAATCACGGGGAATTTTCCATGTGTTCTCTTGCCCAAATATTGAGATTCCTGCCCAGGAACTGGTAGCTTGTTACAGAAAGAAGGCTTTTCTCCCTTCCCTTCTCCCAAGACGGGACTGTGGCCCCTCACAAACATTGTGGTTATATCTACAGATGTATGCTTTTATACCCCAAAGAGCTTTTGGTAAACAGATAGGTGTTTTTATGTTCCTCTTTTTCTGAAGAACAAGGAAACGTGGGGCTGTTGGGGAGAAAACCATTTTATTTCTATCCTTCTAGATTCTTTGGCTGGTCTAATAATCAAATTAACATGAAACAGATGAACAGCAGAAAACCAAATAACCATGGGGCCTGAGAAGATTATGAGACCCAAGGACAAGCAGGCAATTGGGGCTCATGTGCCATCTTGAGTTAAGGATGGCATGGGGTGGGAGGCTTCTAAGAGGGTGATTCAAAAGATGGTAAGAAGAACAGAGGTTTGGTAATTAGATGTTTGTCCTGCCGAACAGAAAGGTCATTCAGATAAAAGAGGTATCTCTTGGTAATAGCTCACTTGCTGGACCAGGCCCCTTCTCTGAATTCTTTCAGGAGGTTTATGGGAGAGGTAGAAGTTTTCTTGAGTCTGCTTAATGACTTCAGCTAATAACAGTCCTCGGGCCAAAGTGGCATATTGTGGGAACACTTGTTCTGAACCCCTTTAGGGACAAATGGAATATTTTGGGGGGACATTATTACTGATGCTACTGAAAAGAAGTGAAATTCTTTTCTCTTTAGGTCTCAGGAAATAAACTCTTAAATTTAAAATCATTACTGCTCATAAACCTCTTGTTCCTTCATTTTCCAGTCTGTTGATTCTGTGGGAATAAGGGTTTCCATAGCATGAAATATTATACGTTAACATGCGGATTCACATCTTGTTGTTGAACTGGTCTGGAATTGGAGCCTGGCAGCCTGTCGTTTACTGTGTGACCATAGAAAAGTCACCTAACTTCTCCCCCCCCCCCTTTTTTTTTACATGAAAAGGCGATGGCAATTTCATTAGGTGCAAAAATGGTTACAATTCTCCACCCTTCCTAAATCCTCACCCTTAGCAATGAGCTGCCCCATCAAGAAGTGATGGATTTTCTATTTCTCATCCCTCTGAATCTGGGTGGATATGTTCATTTGCTTTGGCTAGAAGAATGATGGACACCAGTTCCAAGTCTAAGCTCGAGAAGCCTTGCACACTTTTGCTCTCTCTTGGAACCCTGCCCAGCTGCAATGTGAGAACATATGGAATGGCTTACTGGAGGATGAGAGGCATGTGGAGCAGCAAGGAACCTCTCTGGGAGCGACCGTTCAGATCAGCTGGCCTCCCGTCTGCTTGGCAGCTAAACGTGGAGATGTAAGTGAACGCAGCCGAGGCTAGAAGACTTCCAGCTGAGCCCAGCCCAATCTGTCTACATGCAGAACAGTGAGTTAAATAAGTGGTTAATTTTTTTAAAGCCACTATTTTTGAGGTGGTTTGCTAGGTGGTAAGAGCTGATATAATATGCTTATGTTTTAGTACTTTTGTGTAAATAAAATTAGGCACTGTACATTAAATACCTGAATCAATACATACTGATAAACAGACGTGCTTAGATGACCTGCTAATCCAGCTAAGGTATAAATTTTTTACCTCTCCAGGAGAATATGTCAGCTTCAGGGTCCATGGCTTATATTTAAAAATAAATACATTTCCCTGAAAAAAATATGGCAATAATATCAATGGAACATTTCTAAAAGAACTCATAAAAACTTAGCTATCATCCCACTGCGTCTAACACAGGATGGAGTCCAGATACCTTAGCAGGACTCACAAAACCCCTCAAGTTTATGGTCAATGTCCTGCCTCCCTCCAACCCCCCCACTTCCTGTTCCTTCTTATTATCTTCAGATGTTCGTATAAGTAACATCTGAGATATCGATGAGGTAAAATGCCTCTATTTGGTTCCTTAAGGAAACAAAAACTCACAGGTAAAGTCCATTTTTTAGTCAACCTTATTGGGGTATGATCTACATGCAATATATACACAGCTTGATGAATTTGACAAATGCATACACCAAGTAACCACTGCTTCAATGGAGAGAAAAGCATTTCCAGCACCCCCAAATTTTCCCCTGTACGTATGTATGAAGTCCATCCACACCAATAGTTCAGGCAACCATTCATCTGATTTTCATCGCTATAGACTCAGCGCACCTGTTCTGAGAACTTGTGAATGCCACCGCCATTCAGCAGGTACCCTTTCTTGACTGACTTCTTTCTCCCAGGATAATGTTTTTGAGGTTCATCTATGCTGAGGTGTGTATCAGTAGTTCATTCCTTTGTATCGTAGGGGCCTACTTAGCCAGAGCTAAACTCCATCTTGTTTAAACAGCCATTTTGTTGTTTATGCAGTAAAACTTAAACTGACCCTGCCCCCTCCACCCACCAGGGGAACTTACTTAAAATCAAGTCTGGGAAACCAATAAAATATGGTCGACCAGTTCCTGATAACAGAGCCCAAATACAAGGACAGGTCAGGGGAGGTGGAGACATCCAATCAGTAAACACACATACTATCTCCCTAACCACCAAAGAATGTCAACCCTGCCTTTTGGGTGCCAACCTAGGACGCCAATTCTGTCCAGAGTGATAGGCTAATTCAAACAGCTACCATAGGGTAAATTGTAATTCAATTGGCCACCTGTGTGTGACCTAGCATGACTATGCAACTTTCTCTCTCATTGGCCAGGCTCAACCACAAGGCCTTTGCTCTATAAAAGTTAGTCTGTGAGGCTGGGGGTGGTCGCTTTCTCCATAAGAGACGGCCCCCAGCCTGTCGATTTGATTCTCGGTGCTGGAGCGAAATAAAGCTTTGCTTGACGTCAACTTCGCTTTGTATCAGTCTCGCTCCTTTGATCACAGACCCCATCAGTATTGCTGAGTAATTGTCCATTATATGGCTATACTACCTTGTGTTTATCCAGCTGATGGACGTTTGAGTTGTTTCCAGTTTGGGGCTTTTCTGAAGAAAGCTGGTAGGAACATTTATGTATAGGTTTTTGTTGCTGTTGTTTGTTTTGGGTGTGTGTGTACATGTATTTTCATCTTTGGTAAATACCTAGAAGTATAATTGTTAGAGTACATAGCAAGTATATATTTACGAGAACTACCCAATTGTTTTCCAAACATTTGTACCATTTTATGCTCTGCTGGTCGTGCATGACAATTCCAGTTGCTTCTTGTCCTTGCCACACTTGATCTTATCAATTATTGGCCATTTACAGATTTTATCTTGTGAAGTCTCTATTCATGTCTTCCACTATCCCCTTTAAAGTTGGGTTGTTTTTAAATTTTTTAATAGTGAGCTTCAGGTGTCCTTTGTGTAACCCGAATACAGATCCTTTGCCGGATGTTATCTACTGTAAGTGTTTTCTCCTGGTCTGTAGCTTGTTTTCTTACTTTTTAAATGATATCCTTTGAAGAGTAAAAGGTTTGAATTTTTTTTTTTCTTTTTAAGTAGGTTCCCAACCTGGGGCTTGAACTCATGCCCTGAGATCATGACCTAAACTGAGATCGAGAGTTGGACACTTAGTTGACTAAGCCACCCAGATGCCCTGGACTTTCGAATTCTTAAGATGTCCAATTTATCAATTGTTTTATGGCTTGTGCTTTTTGTGCCTTAAATCTTGGCTTACTACAATGTCATAAGTACTTTTACTTCTGTTTTATAGTTTCAACTTTTAAGTCTAAGCTCCATTTCAAATAAATTTTATGCATGCTGTGAGGTAGTTTGAGGTTTATATTTTTCAGTTAGAGATCTACAGTTGAGTCTTGAACAACAGGGTTGTGAACTGTGTAAGTCCACTGATATGTGGGTTTCTTTTTTCACTAAACAGAGTAGAGCGTAAACAGTACAGTACTATAAGTGCACCTTCTCTTCCTTATGCTTTTCTTAATAAAGAAAAGAAATCTCTTCTCTCTCTTACTTTTTTAAAAAAAGATTTTATTTATTTATTTGACAGAGGTCACAAGTAGGCAGAGAGGCAGCCAGAGAGAGAGAGAGAGGAGGAAGCAGGCTCCCTGCTGAGCAGAGACCCTGATGTGGGGCTTGATCCCAGGACCCTGGGATCGTGACCTGAGCCAAAGGCAGAGGCTTTAAACCCACTG
Source organism: Meles meles (assembly GCF_922984935.1). Lineage (NCBI taxonomy): Eukaryota > Metazoa > Chordata > Mammalia > Carnivora > Mustelidae > Meles > Meles meles. The sequence continues at coordinate 143,056,997 of NC_060071.1, read as the reverse complement.
AGCCACCCAGGCGCCTCTCTTCTCTCTCTTACTTTACTGTAAGAATACAGTATATTATACATACAACATACAAAATGTGTGTTCATTGACCTCTGTGTTATTGGTAAGTCTTCTAGTCCACCGTAGACGACTATGTGTTAAGATGACCATTAAATATGATGCTATCTCTGACCTGTCATCGATGCCCTCTATTAGGATTGAGCAAATTTGCTTTTTCTACACTTAGATTTCTGAGAGTTGCTTCTTCCCACTTCTTAAATTTTTTATTTTAGACTATAAATGGGTATTGAAACTTGTCAAATGTTTTTTCTGTATTTATTAGGATAACCACATGGTTTTTCTCTATTCTATTAATGTAGTCAATGCATTCATTTAAAAAAAATAAGTTCTAAGTGGGATGCCTGGGTGGCTCAGTGGGTTAAGCCTCTGCCTTAAGCTCAGGTCATGATCCCAGGGTCCTGGGATCGAGTCCCGCATCAGGCTCTCTGCTCAGCAGGGAGCCTTCTTCCCTCTCTCTCTGCCTGCCTCTCTGCCTACCTGAGATCTCTCTCTCTCTGTCAAATAAATAAATAAAATCTTTTTAAAAAAGAAGATACCATTTAAAAAAATAAGTCCCAAGTGACTTCAAACTTACATAACATTCACTCCTTTTAAGGATGTGACTCAATGATGTTTAGCAGCTTTATTGAGTGCTGCAGTCATGATGATGAATTAGTGTTAGGTCAACTTCATTCCCCTGGTTAAGATCCTTCAAGCCTATTTCAGTTAATCCCTGTCCTCCCCCCCCCCCCCACCTCCATTCCCAGGCAACCACTCATCTACATGATACATTTGCTTTTTCTGGACCTTTCCATTACACGTGGAATCATACCGTACGTGGTCTTTTGTGTCTGGTTTCTTCCACTTAGCATACTAGTTTAAGGTTCTTTCCGTGATGTAACACATGTGAGTAGTTCGTCCCTCCTATTGCCTATCCGTTGTGTGGATATACCCATTTCATCCACTCACCAGTTGATGGACATTTAGGCTGTTCTTGGCTTTTGTGAATAATGCTGCTATGAACATTGACGTGTCAATTTTTGGGTGAACGTGTGCATCTCCATTAGGCAGACACCCAGGAATGGAATTTCAGTGTTGTCTGGTAGTTCTATGCTCAACCCTTTTAGAAACTGCCCAGCCGGTGTTCACAGTGGCTACACTATTGGATCTTTGAGTGTTAAGTCAAACTTGATTTCCTAGGATGAACGCTCCCCCCCTTTGGTCATGATATAAGAGACTTTTTCCCCCCTTGTGCATGTTGCTGATTGGATCTGTTAATTTTTTCGAGTATTTTTGCATCTATAATTACAAGGGATCTTTATCTGTACTTTTCTTTTCTGGAAATGTCTTTGTTTGTTTTGGAATCAGGGTAAAGTGAACCTCATAACACAAATGGGGAAACGTTTCCTCTTCCTCTCCTTTCTGAAGGAGTTTGTGCAATGTTGATATTACTTCTTTTTAAAGCATTTCACAGTATTCATGAGGGAAGCCACCTGGACTGGGGGTTTTCTTTGTGAGAAGGTTTTTTCCTACAAATTCAACTTCTTTCATAGCTACGGGTCTTGATAGATTATTTCTTCATGAATTAGTTTGGTAAGCCGAGTGTTCCAAGTTGTTGCATTGAATGACATTACAATTTTTACAATATGCCTTACCTCTTCTTTAACTGTTTATGGGGTCTGGCTGGCGTGGAACTCCAATATTGCCGAAGCATGACTCAATCATGTGAACTTTATTCTGCTCTTAGCCCCTCGTAGCCACTACCTAGAGATGTCGGGTGTTCTCACCCCGCAAGCATGCAGCCTAATATTCACCGAAGGACTTGTAAGGACCCGGAACATGGATTTATGCTCCCCCTAGCTTCCTCCTGTCTGAATGTCTGCTCCAAAGATTTCAACCACTTCAGCTTCTTCGGCTCCTGCCTCCCGGGATCAGAAGAACTCTGCGGTCTGTTTAGACTCCAGCTTGCTGCATCACAGTTGGGAAACTGTCCTCATGGAGGGGCTGGGGTTATAATGGGGCACTTCCTGTAAGTTCCCCTTCTCCCGGGGCTGGCACGCTTGCACTACGTAATGTCCAACACCAAACAAACAGTTGCTTATCTATTTTGTCTCGTGCTTTGGTTGTTTACGGTAGGATGATTAGTTGGGTAGTTACCCCATCATAGCTGGAAAGCAAAATCTACTTTTTTCAAAGATTTTATTTATTTGAGAGAGAAAGAGAGAGAGCGGAAATGGAGAGAGGGCCAAACAGACTCCCCGCTGAGCACAGAGCCTGATGGGGGGCTCCATCCCAGGACCCTGAGATCATGACCTGAGCTGATTGCAGACACTTAACTGACTGAGCCATCCAGCACGCTGCAAAATCTATTTTTAGGCTTTAACCTCTTTATCATAAATTCTTTCAAATGTTTTCATGCAAACATCATAATTGTTTTAATGAATCTGTGTTCTTTCCCTCATTTGATACCATGCTTTACTAATTTATGGTTCTTATAAAGCACACTCAGGCCACTTTCAGGAAGCAGCCCTCTTAGGTAATGACCAGTCTGTACCTGTAGCCTTTTCTTTTGTGTCTATGGAGTAAACGCCTCAATGTGAAATTATTTTGAGTCAAAAGATGCAAACATCTTCATGGCTTTGTAGATGTAGGGCCATGTAGCTTTCTGGCACATTTATATCAATAGCAATACCGAGCTGTTCTAATTTTTTTCAAGTTTAGTCTATTTTGTACTGATTTCTAGTGAAAATAAACATTTTGTCCCTCTTTGCTGGGCTTCTTGGGACTATAAGTTGGGCTGTGTGTAGCAGACACTATGATTTCATTTTTTCTTTCTCACATCTGTCTTGTTTAATTTCTGCCTGTTTTGTTATATCCTGTTATACCCTCTTGTAGCAGAGGCAATGTTTCCCTTCAACTCTTTGAGCACCCTGCACGTCCTTGTTCCATAGGTTTGTCATGTGCAGTGTTTCAGAAAGCTTTTGCATCTGGAATGAAAGTTCCTTCGTCCAGGGGGTCGATTCTCCTGCATGGCATTCATGTATTTCTTATATTTTGTTCATGAACCCAAGTAAATGTGAGGTTTGGGGGGTTTTGCTTCTGTTTGCATTTCTCACTCTTCTTATCTCTGTGCATTTCTTCTGGTGCTTCCACACGGCCCCCAGGGACCTAGAACAGAAATTTGACCTGCACTTGGGTTTTGGAGCTCTTGTTTCTTGTTGACACCAAGGAAACCACAATCTGGCTACAGAGAGAGTGGGGAGGAAGGGCCTTGGGCCAGTGGCAGAGCCTTTGTCCTCCCGACCACGCCACCTCCCTTTCCCAAAGGCTTTGATAAAGTTGTAGTCACAAGCAATGGGCCATATTTTTCGCAACTCCTTCCACAAATTGAGTCCACCCCCAGACCCCCCGATCCCCCCAAATGGATCTGGTTCCCTGTCTTTAATCTGTGAGCGTGGCCAACTCCCTCCTTTGTTACATTGAATTTCACTAAAGCTTTGCATTCCGGTTCTCTTTCTAGTTCTCAAGGACGCATACCTTGCTTCGTAGTCCCATTTCATCTCCTCTGAGTGTCTCTTCCTTCTCTTTTCTTCTTTCATTGCTACCCATTTGGGAGTGGTGTTCAAGCAGGAAGTCCCCCTTCTCCATCAGTGACCTAATGCCTAACCTGACACAGACAAAGCCCTTGTTTTCCCTCTGTGTTTGTACGCTACATCCTACCCCTATGGGCCCAAACTTAGTCCCTTTTTACCTGGGGGTGCTTAGCACACAAAATGGTGTTTGTTTGCACTACCTGCAAAATGCTGATTCAGGAGTGCTGCTGCCCTTTGGTTCCCAAGGGTTGACCCTGAGTCAATTGACTCAGACTTTCAAGTGACGCTGAGTCAATTGAAATTAACAAATGTTTATTGTGGTCAGCTATGTTTGGTTGGTGGGATTCAGGATTAAAATACACCAAAACAAAACAAACCATGTTAACAGCTCCTCCTAATAAGGAAAGGTAACAGTTCCATGATTAATCTTCCCCAAATGGCACTTGGTCTGAAAATCTTTGGTGGCCTCCGAAAACCCTACTGTTTCTGAGCACTTGACAATTTTCACTGCCATCTACCTGTCCGAACTTCTTTGCCTGTCCTCTCTGCTCTAGCTAAGCCTATACCCTCCCACCTCAGTCAGTTCCCGTCTTTGCACGTTTGCTCAAACCTGCAGGATATTTGCTTGTAGCTGTAGCAAGGGCTGTTGGATATTCTAGTCTGGGGCTTCAGACAGTACTGTGTCCTGGGGACATGGCTTTAAGATCTAAAGCACAGGGATGTCTATTAGTCTACTAGATCCGCGGGAACTGGCTGGGTTAAACAGCGGAAATTCATCTGCTCATCGTCCTGGAAGTTGGAAGTCTAACATCAGGGAGCAGACTGCGTTGCTTTCTTCTGTCCTTGGCTTGCCCTTGGCTGCTCTGCTGCTCTCTGTGTATAAATATCCCTGCTGTCTCTCTGTCTTGATTTCTTCATCTTATAAGGACACCAGTCAGATTGGATTAGGGTCCACTCTAATGATCTCATTTTAACCTAATCACCTCTTTAAAGATTCCATGTCTGAACATAGTCACATGAGAGGTTAGGGGGTTAGGGCTTATTAAAAAAAAGAGAGAGAGAGAGAAAGAGAGAAAGAATAAAGAAACAATAGGTCACAAATGGAGTCACTTTTGCTAAGCCCAACCAAGATTTAATACCTAACCTAACTGCAAGTTCTGCCTCCCCCAGCAATGGAATTTTAAACCACTCATTCTGGAATTTCCTAATCAGCCCTAGTGAGGAAGTCTACTAAGACCCTCTGCCTTTTCCTAGGGGAAGGTAACCTTGCCTGAAATCATCCCTGCTAGAACCTTCTTTGTCCCACCCTCTGCTTCTGAAAACCTTCCATTTTGTAAAGCTCTTGCAGCTCCTTTCTACTTGTAGATGAGGAGACGCTGCCCGATTCATGAATTGTTGAATAAAGCCAATTAGATCTTCAGATTTACTCAGTTGAGTTTTGTTCTTTGAGAGGCGTCCATCTGAGTTCTGGGGGAAATAAGGTTGAGTCCCTAGCAAGATGGGCTCTGAGATTGTGGGGATGGGTGTTGGAATGGTGAGAATGGAGGGCAGGGGTGAGGTCAACACCTCAGAGATCAATGAACAAATGCACCGGTAGTAACCCACTAGCATTTTGAGCTGATTTTTTTTTTTTTTTATCACAGATATACTTTATTTGGCTATTATTCTTATTTTTTTTAAGTTATTTTCACAAACAAAGGTTCTCTTTATTACTTTTCTTGAAACCAGCTTCGCTCTTGGTGTACTTTTGATGGAGGCCTTAGCCCAGAGAATGATCTTTCTGTCATAAGGAAGACAACATAGCAATGGCCTGGGAGATGCAACAGGTGCTCAGCATCATTCTGGGGACCCAGGAGGGCCTGGTAGGGCTGCAGAGAACCAGGAGCACGCTCTGTGTCTAGAGTGTCAGCCCTTCCTCAGATCCCATAGACTGCCATCCTGTGGTCAGGTGTCCCCAACGCTGCTTGACTTTTCAAAGGAAGCAGAAAAATTGCATTTTTTAAATGTACGATACCCCACTTTAAAATACCAGCCCTACTGCTTAAAAAAACACCGTGAAGCTCAAACAAAACAAATTGTTATGTTGTATTTCTAATCTTAGGCATAAAGTGAGAAAAAAGAAGCCCTAGGACAGAGCTCAGAGAGGTTCTCCTTTTTAATGGCTAGAATTTTGCAATCTCTCCTGGCCCAGTTAAGAATAACGATTGGATGCTGAAATCATCCGATGAAAGGTTAATGTGGGACTTTATATGCGGGGACCTTACCCCACTCATGGTGGGGCAACAGACATGATGCTTTTCCTGGTGTGTGATGTAATAGGAAATGCCCAAGACCACCTAAGAACGCCACCAAAATCCCTCAACTGGAATCTAGTCAAGCCTCTAGATCAGATTCCCAGCTGACAGGAAATTCAAAGGTCAGAGGAACACATTAAAGGTCATTACAAGTATGTAGGAAATTCTACTGGACAAATGGTCTGAGTTGTTATGTTAAGGGGGCAAAAAAGAGAGGAACCATTACAGATTAAAAAAGATTTAAGAGACAAATCAGAAGCACGCTATGTGTAAATTATATTTGGATCCCGATTAGAATGACTGCTTAAACAAATAGCACTGAGACAGTAGGAGAAATGGACCTTGCTAGGTATGCATGGACATGGACAGAATTACTTTTAATTTTATTACACATGACTATGATTTTGCAGTTGTACATTTTAAGATTTTTAAGATTTTTTTTTTTTTGGACAAACAGAGATCACAAGTAGGCAGAAAGGCAGGTAGAAACAGAGAGAGGGGGAAGCAGGCTTCCTGCTGAGCAGAGAACCCCATGCGGGGCTTGATTCCAGGATCCTGAGATCATGACCTGAGCCCAAGGCAGAGGCTTTAACCCACTGAGCCACCCAGGCGCCCCTGCAGTTATACGGTGTAAAGGCTTTATCTGTTGGAGGCAAAAACTGAAGTATTTATGGGTGGAATAATATGATATCTGGGATGTGCTTTAAAGTAGGCTGAGATGAGAATGGAGGATACAGGAAATAAGATGAACAAAATCTTTATAATTATTGAAGCTAGTGGTGGTGAATACGTGGTGGGGGTTGTTGCGTGAGTCACTCTACTTTTATGGATATTTAAAAAATTCTATAATGAAAAAGAAAAGAGAATTCTGGATAAGCAGGGGGCCCTTGGGCAGTGTCTCACCCTCACTGATCCCATTTCTGACACTATGCCTTGATATGCAACCATGAGCTATCTTCATCTAGATCTTGTCTTTCTTTCAGCAAACACTAAGTAAACACCTATTACTGGTAGGCTGGGCAAGAGCTGAGTCCAAAAAGAGATGTTATTTTGGCATCTGCACCCAATTGCAACATGTGGGGCTCTTTTCCGCACCACCAACCCATTCTCCAACACCAGTTGGGTGTCGTATGATTCGATTCCATGGGGACACTGTTTACCTGGAGGTAGCACCAGATCCCACAGGTTAAGGGCTCAGTCCTACAGAATTGTCCCCTCTTCCCCACCTCAGACACTGACCAGAAGTCCAGGTGGTCACCTGTGCTTGTGGCCCACCAGTTATAGATCAGAGGTGCCAACGACCCCCTCCTTGGGTTGGATTCATCTTCTGGAGAAGCTTACAGAACTCAGAGAAACATTTTACTAACTAGATCACCAGTTTGCTAGAATAGGATATAATTCAGGAACAGCCACATGGAAGAGATGCATAGGGTCAGGCATGGGGGAAAGGCATGGAGTTTCATGTCCCATCTAGGTACACCACTCTCCCATATCTCTACTTGCCCACCAACCCAGAAGTTCTCCCTACCTGTCCTTTTTGGGTTTTATGGAGGCTTCATTACATAGTCGTGATTAATGAATGAGTCATTGGCCATTGGTGACTGATCCCACCTCCAACCCTTCTCCCCTCTCAGAGGTCATGGGGGGATTGAAACCTCCAGCCCCCATCCCTAAAGTCACCTCATCCACACAATGAAAGACACCTTTATCTTCTCTTCACTTAGGACATTCCAGGGGTTTTAGGAGCTCTGTGTCAGAAATGGGGATGAAGACCGATTATATATTTCTTATTATAAATCACAATATCAGCTATTTTTACAAAGAAATGTTTTCTTTCCTAATTCTTTGAAATAAGCTTCCCTTATTTCTCTGAACTTCTGGGGCTCCTGGCCTATGCACTGGACCCTCCCATTTAGAGACTGAACCATTTGTGGTCAACTCATCTTGTTCTTGTCATTGCTGTGTAGCTCTGTAACATCACCATTTATGGAGAGCTTATTGTGCATTTTATTTGTCATGGATTTTTTTTTGCACGAATTTGGCTTTTTTAAACACGGCCTTGAATAATATCTATCTTGACTGTTGCAGCCATTTCTTTTGGCACCCCTGAAATTTTGTGCCAAGATTAGTGCCTTACTTGCCTTACCGGATCCTGGCCCCACAGGTAGGTCTCTCAACAAGTGCTTGAAACTGTGTGAACATCTGTTATTCTGTTTATGAATGTTCTGAAACCTTCTATGGCACTTTTCAAGCATCTGGACAGAAAGCAGGACAAAGAGGATTGGTTCTCCTAGTGGAACCCTGGGTAGCACTGGAGACCTACAGTTCTCCCCAAATCCTCTCCTCATTGTCTTTCTTACATTGCAGTTTGATGGCTGAGAAGATGAGGAAGGAGGGGGGCAGGAGGTTCTCTTTCTAGAAGTCAAAGCCTTTCTCTGGCCCCAGTGGGCCTCTTTGTTGCTGATCTCCTTCAGCAGGCCACTGTCTCTTTCCACAGACTCCAGGACTCCTCCTCTGCTTCAGGACGCCATCTTCTCTCTCCTTCATATATCAAGACATGGGGACCTCAAATTTGGCTGGCAATGTCTCTGGGTGCAGCAGGGGGCATCACGCACCACCCCCCAGAGTCACTATGGTCACTCCCAAATGTGTCCTCAGCTCCTGTCAGCAACTTGTCCTTCTGGGGCTTCATGGTGGATTCTTAGCCGTCATGAATCCTACAGGCTGCCTACAGACTCTGTATGGACTGGCATTTCTCCCTGCTCATTCTCCTTTTTAAAAAAATTTGAACAAAGAATCACTCTTGGGTGTTTCAGAGTTGACATTGCCAACTCTCTATCTCTCGCACATCTACCATTTCACTTAGGGCGGAGGGAAACCCACATCTGTATGGCTTAAGCTAGAAACAATCTCCATAGTTTGAAAGGGAGGCCAAGTTGGTTTGGGGCTTGTTTTTCCAAAAGATGTAAAGACAAACAGAAGGTGATCACGCAGCACACTCTGGCTTTTAATAAGACAGAGTGACTTTCTCTCCCCACACCGGTGAAGGAGAACAGCACATACCGCATCATACATGCCATTTTGACCTATTGATTATTTTGAATTAAAGGAACTTGAGGGGGCACCTCTGTGGCTCAGTTGGTTAAGTGTCTGCCTTCAGCTTGGGTTGTGGTCCCAGAGTCCTGGGATTTAGCCCCATGTCAGGCTCCCTGTTCCACAGAAGCCTGCTTCTCCTTCTTCCTCTGCTCCTCCCCACTGCTTGTGTGCTCACTCTCTTTCTCTCTGTTAAATAAGTAAATAAAATCTTTAAAACAACAAAACAAAACAAAACAACCTTGAGAAACAACCAGCACAAGAAGGACACCTTGACACTTTCCTTTGTCCCCTGAAAACAGGAGATGAATCTCTCTGTGAGAAGATTTTCCACATCTTCTCTTCTCTGCATACCAGGAGAGTAGAAGGCACCCTTATCACCAGGGGTAGGGAATTTAAGAGCTGAGAAACAAGCTTATCACTTCACCAGTTTACTACCTCCAGGCCCAAACCTTTTTCTTGTCAATATTCTACAGATTTTTTTGTTTGTTTTTGTTTTTGTCTAAAAGGTGTAAAAGCTTACTGCTTTGGTCACCTCTTTGAGCCTCAAAATAACTGTGTGTATGAAATTAAATTTGTTTTTTTTAAATTTTTTATTTTATTTATTTGACAGAGAGAGAAATCACAAGTAGGCAGAGAGGTAGGCAGAGAGAGGAGGAAGCAGCTTCCCTGCGGAGCAGAGAGCACGATGTGGGGCTCGATCCCAGTACCCTGAGATCATGACCTGAGCCGAAGGCAGCGGCTTAATCCACTGAGCCACCCAGGCGCCCCCTAAATTTGTTTTCTCCTATGAATCTGTCTTATGTCAATTCAATTATTAGACCAACCAAAGAACTTAAAAGGGAGGAGGGAAAAAAATTTCCACGCCTACACTGACTCCCTACCAGGGAGTTATTTCTCTAAGATGTTCTTGAATTAATAATGTCCATGATTCTCCTGAGAGAAAACCTCTCACAAGGGCCTATGATTTGATTCTTGGGCCCCTATGAAAGGAGCCCATATCAGTAATGCTGGGGATGTGCCTGTAGATTTCTGGTACCATAGCCTCTGCTGGGTCTGAAATGAGGAAAGGGAAGAAAGAAGCCTTGGGCATTAGTTAAGCTGCTGACACTATGCTTAACATATAGTAGGCACTGGATAAATGTTGTCAACTGGGTGGATGAATCAGCATTAAGACATCAACCCAAGAATATGTGACCCAATTTCTTTCTTTTTTTTTAAAGATCTTATTTATTTATTTATTACCAGTGGGAAGCTGAGCAGAGAGAGGGGGAGAGAGAGAATCCCAAGCCGACTCCACACTAAACGTGGGGAGCTGAACTTGGGGCTCTATCCCACAACCCTGAGATCATGTCCTGAGTCAAACCCAAGAGTAAGACACTCAGCCAACCTGAGTTACTCAGGTGCTCCCTGTGTGATCCAATTTCCAGAGATTTTGTGAAAGGTCCACTCCCCACTCACAAACTTCCTATTACCTTCAGTGGTAAGCCTAGAATCCTTCCATAATTGCTTGTGGCTTAAAACCTTGCTCCTCATTATATGTTGCCAACACTCCAAATGAAGGAAGTCTCCAGAGGACAGGTGGGAGGTAGGAGTAATTTTTCTGGGCTTGTTGTGTTTCTTGAAGTCTGCATTTGGACCAACGAAGTCCTTTGGGAATAAGAACCAGGTATTTCATCTTTGTGTCCTCTGGGTCTTGCGCAGAATATGCTACCCCCAAAATATGCCTCGTTGACACAAGGATTATTTTGAGAGACAGCAGTTAGAGGCTCTGAAAACAGTAGAAGTTAGTTGTAAGGAATATTTTTTTTGTAAAAGAAATCCTCACTTGCAAGCCTGTCTCCCTCTCTGTACCAAGAAAAGAAAGGTGGTTCTAAATCATAGGAGACTCTCCTCACTAGAGAAGGCTTGGCCTCAATGTGCGTAACACCCTTGCCCTTGTTCGCCATGCTTTTTCTGGTAACTTTCCATAACTGGCCTCTCCCAAGCCCCTCACCACAAACATGCTTTCCTCTGTCTTTAGTGCCCATGTAATATTTAGGCTGGTGGTGTAGGCCACCTCAGAGGAATGGCTCATTTTTCTGTGAGTATCTCCTATGTCTTTATGAGGTATATGTTAATTATCTTATATGTATTTTCCTCTTGTTAGTCTGTCTTATTGCAGGGGGGTGGTCTCAGTTGAGAGCTCAGAAGGATAGAAAGAAAATTATTTTAATAGGCAGTTAAGAAATGTCCCTTGAATAAGTGACAGGGAGAAGGCACTCTTGTCTTGTTAGTGGTTAAACATAGGGACTTGTGCACAGTGGCGGGGGTGGGGGGGGTCACTGAAGACTTATTCAGTGCGGGGGGCCAAACAAATGATTTTTCAGAACACTGGGAAGTGAGAAATATTTTGGCCTGGAAAAGTACAGATTCAGGCTGGCTTTTAAACATATTCCAATCACAATCAACTGCTGACAAACTTGCTTTGAAAATGTTAATTTCCTCCCTTTGACTCAGTGCCTCTTTCAGCAGATTAAGATGTTTATCACTGAATCCTTGGAGGGACCCTGAAACCAGCACTCAGGGCCTTGGGAGAGAACCAAGGAGTTGTGAAATGTTTGGAACAGGGCAGCTGGAGGCCCTGTGACTCTTGGCACCTTCTCCCACCTTCTGCATCCCATCAGGGAAAAGGACATTAGACTTTGTTGAGCATTTACTCCACAAGGAATATTCCCTGTAGTTTCAAACTTAAGCCACACAACCACCCTAGAGAGTCGGTATTATTCTCACTTTACAGATGGAAACTAACCATCAGGAAGCTTAAATAACTGGCCCCATCTCATGTGTGTGGGAGGGTAAATGGCAAAGCTGGAGTGCAAACGGGGTCCCAAAGCTTGTGCCTTGCCGCCATGCTGCTTCCTGCAAGGCTGCGTGATGTCAGTCCTCACCCACCCCTATTGCTTAAGCTGCTTTTCTGAGTCCCAGATCTGACCATGCCAGTGCCCATACCAAGCTCTATGGCAGCAGCAGCCACTTCTGGAATATATGCTCTTCCCCAGCAGCAAACACAACCAGGAAAGCCATTTACCTTCAAAAGACTTCCCACAAATACCTACTTTTAAAATTTTTTTTCCTTTTTTAAAAAATTTTTATTTTTATTTTTTTTTTAATTTCTTTTCGGTGTTCCAGAACTCATTGTTTATGCACCACACCCAGTACTCCATGCAATACATGCCCTCCATAATACCCACCACCAGGCTCACCCAACCTCCCACCCCCCTCCCCTTCAAAACCCTCAGTTTGTTTCTCAGAGTCCACCGTCTCTCATGGTTCATCTTCCCCTCCGATTTCTCCCAACCTACAAATATCTACTTTTAAGTAAAATGGTCTCTTTTAAAAAATGTAATAAGCGCTATTAAAAAACGAAATTCAACCGAGTAAATTTTAAAGATCTTTGTGACTTTGTTCAACCATTCATGAATCAGACAGCATCCCATCGAGAGGATGGTGGTTAGCTCCAAGGACTGTACAAATCAGAAGACTTTCAGAGACAGAGGGGGCAGGACAAGGAAGTAGCCAGCAAGGACTGGATTATTTTAGCAAGATCACCTTCCTCAGGCAGATGATCTCCCGGGTGCTGACCAGGTAATTCCAGGTTGGTGAGTCAAGATTACATTCCTGGGGGTGGGGGTGGGGCTGAAACTCAAGTTTGGTGACATGGGCTTAGCACAAGTGACTCCATTTTAGGCCTATTATCTCTTTGTAACAAGTCCCCCTCTGCATCAGACTCACAGTTTAACTAGAGGCGTGATCAAAATGTAAGGCATTAGTACCATGCATAGCTACAGTTCTGACGTTCTTGTAGTTTTTGCTGATCCTTGGTGGTATCCATAGGTCAAGAGATCTTTTTGCAGAATCTCTATGAACCTCACAGGTCATGACCTCGGACTCACTTTTTTTTTTTTTTTTGAGATGGTCATTCTCTGTTCCTTTTTTGACATTCCAGTCCTGGGGAGATCATTAGCTTGGTGGTTAGCAGCTGCAAGCATGCATCTAAAACTTGTGGGAAGACACAGTACACCAAGGAGACCATTGTGATTACTCTAAGCAGGATCATTCCCAATGTCTGGAGTACACTTTGGAAACACTGTCTCCAACATCCAAACCAAGCAATATCAAACAGTCATAAAAATACTCCATTGAAAGAGTTGCTTTCTTAAGCCAAATGTCTTGTTCAGTAATACTGTGGAGCTGAGTTTAACTCTCCCCAAAGTGTTAACCCAGGTGCAGCAAGTGGTATTGGCCACAACACAGATGTCTCCTTGCTCAGCGAAAAGATAATTAAAGGCTATCATATTATCAAGATCAACCATGGCTAGGGAGTCCGAGGAATTCTGTTGGGCATCTATTGCTTTAGCAGAAGACTGTAATATCTTAGGAGTTATGGAGAAGTTCCTCATTATAGCTTCCTTTGCACTCACTCCTAGATGGGGAGGTGGGGAAAGCCAAAGGAAGGGAATCCTGGATCATGAAAACTTCTTCATAAGTCCCTTCTAACTCAATGATGTAAGTGCAGGGGAGCTGACTAATGAGGTATTTCAGTTTAATCGTGGACAGTTAGGGGCACAGATAAGTGAAGCTGCCTGGTTGTATGCTAGCTGTCAAGACATTCATGGGCTCAAGAAGAACGATAACCAGCACAGGCAGAGATAAATACTGTTGGGGCATGAACCACTCCTGCTAAGGGGTCACTGTTTTGCATCTACCCATCCAAGCCAGGGGTCAGTTAGGTTTCTAGCACTGCCAGGAAGTAAATCTTCTAGGCTGAAATCAAAAGGTGATCTAAATTCCTTGCAAAGATGGGTGCTGCTGGTGAGATCTTTTTGTGGCTGGGGGCAGACCTGGTGCAGATAATCATAAGAATATGGGGGTGCAAGTGTACTATGGTCTGCATAGGTATGTGTGTCTAGTTGGGTACAGGTGTAATTAGAGAAAGGTAAAATGAGGCACTGGGATGTTCTAGCCATAAAAGATTCTGAAAATGACTTCTGGCACAGGGGGTTAACAGTAGTTTACAGAGACATTGGGAACAGAAGAGAAATTGATCACAAGAAGGGCCAGGAGATCTTTCACACCATGGACAGATTTGGATGATAAGTGCAGCAACCTGAAGGTTACCCTCATTGGCAATGGCCTGGGATTTAGGGATTATGGTGTTACCTTTCCAGGCCAATGCCAGAGTGAAGGAAAGAAAGAGAAGAAGAGAGGGTCTTGTGTTTAGTTCAAGTGTAAAGTTTTGGTGTCTTAGGAGGAAGCAGTCTACCTCCAGGTCAGCTGCTTATCTTCGCCAATTTGACTTGGAGGTCTCCAGTGTTTGCACAGGATCAGTAACAGGTGGAAACTTCTTCAGCTGTGAGTTGTGAACCCAAGGTTCAATGCCTTCTAATTCTGCTATAATGTCAGTGGTCAGGAGCGCTTGGTAAAATCCCTTCCAACACAGCTCTAGGGCTGTCTTCCTCTGGTGATGTTTCCAGAATGCCTAGCCACTAGGCTCCAGACTGTGACCAACAGGATTTTGTTTTAAAGATTTTATTTATTTATTGACAGAGAGAGAGAGAGAGTGCATGCAAGCAGGGGGAACAGCAGAGGGAGAGGAAGAAGCAGACTCCCCGCTGAGCAAGGAGCTTAATGCAGGGCTCTATCCCCGGACCTCAGCTTCACGACCCGAGTTGAACGAAGACAGACACTTAACCAACTGAGCCACCCAGGCACCGCAACAGAATTTTTTGAAGAGGGTTCTGGGGAGGCTTCTTCAACCTGTTGATGATAGACTTTGGCATAAGACACTAAGGACATACAGTAGCAGGTCACATTCGCAGACAACAGATGTTGGTCTACCAGTGATTATCTCATGCGGAGTGCGCTTATGTTTCCTAAAGGGGGTATACCTCAAACACTCAGCATGACCAAAGGCAACACTTTAAACCAACGGAGTCCAATAGTTTCAGCCATTTTAGGGATTTTGAATCTGAGGATCCCATCAGTTCACTTGGCCTTGCCTGAATATGGAGGGTGGTAGGGAGGGTTAACAGGGACAAGTTTGCAAAGCTTTCCTTTAGGCTTCTAGGATTTGCAATGACGTGAGTGCCCCCATCACTGGACGTGGTGGTAGGTATACCCCAAGTGGGAATCACATTTTCCAAGAGCTTATTTGCCACTGTGAGGGCATCAACCTTGGGACAGGGGAGTTTCAACCCATTCAGAAAGCACACATCCAATAACCGGAACATACTGATAACTCAAATGAAGAAGAGTTGAATAAAGTTTGGTTGCAGGTGTCCAGAGGGAGGAGGTTGGAGAGCTCTGGGAACGCATAATAGTCTTTCCAAGATTATGAGCCTGGCAGGCCAGACATCGGTGGCACACTGTTTTGGGGTTTTAGAGAAGTTTCCCCACCAGTGCTTGTTCATAGTTTCAGTCATCTTAAAAGCACTGTGGTGGGGGAAGGACACAAAACCCTAAAGAGAGCGTCTGCCGGGGAGCCGGGAAGAGGCTAGCAGCTGTCCTGGGTTTCCAATAGCCCTGACTGTTCATTGATTTTATAGCCATGGTTTGCCCATCATGGTATCTCTGAGGCAGGAGCAGAATGCTGCCATGTGACAAGGACCAGAGGATGGCAAAAGTCTGGCAACTGGGGATCATTCTCTTGAAGAAGCAGAATGAACTTCATCCACATGCTCCACAGTTTTTGGAGATCCCGTGGTTTCCACCTTTGCCTAATAGTCAGCGGGGGCATTTCCCTGATATTCAGGCTCAGTTCTTTCAGCGGGAGCCTCAATTTTGATAACAGCAGCTTCAGAAGGTAAGAGAACAGCTGAGAGAAGCTGGTTTAGTGGTCCACTTATCACTGGGGTCCCGGTTGTTTCCACAACATCCCCAAATCATGGACAATCCCAAAGGCAAACCAGCTGTCAAGATAAAGATTAATTCATCCCTCTGATAAGTGGTCTGCTCCGGGGAGGGCACGGAGCTCTCCCAGGGGGTTGACTTAACTTGTGGAAGGTGTCCCCTCTCAGGTTGTTCACACGAGGCAACAGCTTAGGCAGCTCGGTAATTTCCATTTCTGTCTTTACTGTCTGACCTACCAACAAGCAAAATTAGATTGGGATTAGTCAAAGGGATGCCTCGTAAATCAGGACTCAGTGTCACGAAACGGGATGTTATTCACCATCATGGGTCTCGCCTTCGTCAGGCAGGGTAGGAGAGCTGCAGGATTAAGAATGTTGCAACATCTAAGATAAAATTAGGTGGTGACTGCAGAAGGATCTCAGAGGAGGTCCCTCTGCTTGCCTCGAGACGTTGGGTCCTTTCGGAATTGAGGAGACTTTGGACAGCATGAGGGGTTTTTAAAGCAATGTCATTTCCTAGGGTTAAATCAGCGGAAACTTCTGTTAACTTTGTAGCTGTGGCTCTAGCCAGTTCGGATAGGCTGGAGGGACGGAATCAAGGCGCGTGCCGTAGAACGTGATAAGCAGATGTTCCAGCAGTTGTATGAGCATCCCCAAGGCCTGCTTGTCTTTTTCCTGCATAAACTAGGTGAAGCGTTTTGAGGAGTTTGGTAGCCCCAGGGCAAGCGGCTCTCATAGCCCTCATTCTAGTTGTGTAAAGACCGGCTCACCTTCACCTTCCTAAGGAGGGGTCCCAGGGACTGAAAATTTTAGTAAGTTCCCCTAGAATAGGGAAGCCAATAGAGAAACAATGGGAACCTAGAGCTACGATGCCAGCCAGGCCTCGTAATCTGTGAGGCTGCTGTTCAGCTGAGCACCTACGGAATTCTTGCATTAGCTTCGTTCTCTTTGGAGATACCTGGATTCTTTCAGCACCGAGATTGTGACCTAGGTACTGAACAGTATCTAGAAGTCTTTGGAATTTTTACAGCTTATAGCTGTTCTGCCCTTTTCAGTAACTTGCAGCAAATGAAGGGAATCTTTTATGGACGCCTCTTGAATAACAGAGCACGAAAGAGGTCGTCTCTACCTTGTAAAAGGGTCGATTTCCCAGAGAACGGGAGGTGCTTTGAACTTGGTGGGGGCACTTGGGGGAAATAAGAAGGGGCCTCAGGGAACCCGCGAGGTGTGGCTATCCTGGTAGACTGTTAATTGTTCCAAGTCAGGGTGAGTTGGTACTGGCTGTTGGGTCAACAGGGATGCTGAAGAAGGCTGAACGCAGGTCCACAAATTGAACCCGTATGAGCTGGTGGAACTCATGACAATGGGTTTCCAGGTTTGGGACAACTGGGAAATGCGGAGCCACTCTCTTGTGAATAGCCCTTAAGTCCTGCACAAATCGTCATGGTGCCCATTAGGTTTCTGGACTGGCCAGTTCGGCGTGTTGGGGGACTGGCTCAGGGGATGATTAGCCCATGGGTGGTAAGCTGTTCCAGGACCGGTGTGCACCTTTTGTAATCTGGGGCGTTAATGGATGTTGAGGCAATCTGAGACAAGGTTTAGTCATGTCTCCCAAAATCTTTAGAGGCTCTGCCCTTTTCATTCTTCCAAAGTCAGTGTTAGAAGTAGCCCACAGATTTTAGGTCCTCCTGATTCGATTAGAGGACTTTCGCTGGAATTTGTCCTCTTCTACATCAAGGACAGATTGTAAAGCAGATAAAAGATCAGGTTGCTGTTGGTCAGGAAATCTGAAGGTGGGGCTTCCATCAGAGGTAAAACATATTAGTGCTTTTAATTTAGAAAGAAGGTCTCTACCTAATCGAGAGCCGAATCACAGCAGAAAGGAAGGTTTGTCAGTGAAAGATACCAGAGTCATTTGTCCTGGTTGAGACAAAAAGTCTCCCTGGATTTTATGAGATACCCCCACTACGGAAACATCGTTTTTCACTTCAAGTCATCTGCTGTCCTATCACAGTGGGTTGGAAGTGGAGAATACAGCTATGGCATCTACCAGAATTGGAAAGGTTTCCCATTAATTTAAATTTTAGTTTCCTCTTGACTACTTAAGGGAATTACTGGTAAGAGCTTCCTGGTGGATCCTTCAGGATCCCATCAACTCGGGGGGGGGGCGGGCCCTGTGGGTTGTTAACTTTGGGGGCAGATGGAGGGCATCTGAGTTGATGTATAAGGATTTGCCCAACCCTTTGCAGACAATAGTTTTCTAGCGTCCTAATTGACTGCAAAGGGACCATTGACCCTTGGATCAGCATTTCTTAAAATTAAAGTATAATTGTCTCATGATATCCTTTTAGGCTCAGACATACGTCACAGTGTTTGGTCTTTTTATACACTGCAAAATGATCCCCTTGGCAAGTCTGGTCGCTGTGTGTGGCCGTGCGAAGTTATTACTACTGACTATACTCCTTATGCTGCACACTACATCCCCACGCCTTGTTTATTCTAGAACTGGGAGCTTTCGCCCCCTCTGCCTGCCCCCAGCCCCTCCCCACTGGTAGCCAACAGTTTTTTTCCTGAATCTATACATCTGTTTCTGCTTTTTCTTTATTCATTTGCTTTGTTGTTTAGATTTCACATATTGGTGGGATCATATGGTATTTATCTTTCTCTCTCTGACTTCTTTCGCTTTGGGTAATACCCGTCCAGTCCATCCACGCTGTCACATACGGCAAGACCTCATTCTTTTTTACAGCTGAGTAATAGTCCATGGTACACATTTCACGTCTTCTTCATCCCTTTTTCCTCCAATGGACACTTAGGTGGCTTCCCCTAGGACAGAAGTTTGATGATGGATCCCTAGGAGGGCGCCATGAAGGAGGCTCAGGTATTATTTTAGTTTTCTTGCCTTGCAGCTGTTACCGTTGTAAGGCTAATAGGTTGGTGAACGTTTGTTTATGATCTCGTTCCCAAGTCCTTCGACATGCTCGGATATGGTCCTGGGTTCAGCTAGACTGATGGCCTCTCAGCCTGTTTTCTTCGTTTTTATCACTCCACTGATCTCAGGAGATAGTCCATGTACAAACAGGGCAGCTGGAGCATGTAGGATGACTTTATTTACTGTGTAAATCCCAGAACTCCACAGGAAGAGAGCTTTCCAGACCGGCTTGAAAACCTGCCTCGGAGTCACCCTCTGTGTTGCAGGTTTGAATAACAGACTGATCACCGTGGGCACAGAACTCTAGGGATGGCTTTTGAAAGCTCAGTCGCTATTCGCTATGTTATGAGCTTGTTCTGGTCCGTGATGGCCACGATCTCGAATATCATCTTCAGGGTTACACCATTCTGCTTCCCACGTCCATTGTGGGGCTTCACGGGGTCCTACTAGCAGGTGCACAGCTGATAAAGATCTGGAAACCTGGGGTGATTGACCTCAATAAGGACTCTAAGTTCTCGAGAAAACTTTTGGGGATCCTCCCTGACTTTAGGAAATGCTTTAACTAGTCTCTTAGTTCGTTCAGTCTTTGACCACCAAGTGAAAAATACCCAAAGAAGATCTCCTGCAAACTTGGGTGGATTTATCGGGAAGAGGTAACTGTTTCGTAGTCTCTTCAGAGTGGAAGCAGTTCTGATAAAGAATTAGTAGATCATGAGTACTCCCGCGGAGGAGGATGGAGGGGAGGGGAGGGGTCACACCAGCCATACTGTCTTTTGTTTTAGGTACCTCTTGTGCCTTTTTCATTAGTCCTTTGCAATAAGTCTTTTAATGGAACAATTTTGGAATTTTAAAGTTTGGAAGCTTCCACCTGCTAATTAAAATGGGCATCCCATTCTGTGTATCTGATTTGGGAAAGCTTGCTTTCAAGCGAACTTCTTAGACCGATGATCTTGTCTAATTGGAACATTTCCTGTAATGACCACTGCAATCTTAGGTTGCTTCTAGTAAGAGCTTTCCCTCTTTGTAGATGGCAGTAGCTTCTGGAATTATAGTTCTTGGCCATAAAATAAGCGGGTATGCTGGAAGGTGGCATGCCCTACTTTTTGGAATTTAAACATCCCCCCTACCCCTTGCTTTTTTGTGTTCTAACAGTTTTTAAGTACTGGGCCATGCCCACTAACATTTGTGGCTTTTCACCTTCGCATTTTCCATTAGCAATAACGTTTACTTCCCATGCTCCATAACACGTCGGCAGTAAAGGAAGAGATGTTAAGGCAGCCTGGCTGAAAGAAGCCCTCGTGCACCACCAGCAGCTCTCAAGGTGGGAGTGGAGACTGGGGTTTCCCAAAATGGCTGAACCACCAGCCATTCCACAGTGTGGGATCTGGGGACTAAACCAAGGGTCAGGGTTTCCGATCAAATGGGGAGTGTGGAGAGCCCATTAGATCAGGAGCTTGAAGCAGGGAGAGTGGGGCTCAGAACCAAGGGGACTCATCCATAGCCCTCCACAATAGCAGGAAAGGCAGAGAACTCCAGGGATGTGTGGGTGCCGTGCCCATGTTTCTTGTTGTCCCTGAAACCATCAGAAGTCTCCTTCAGATCCCACTGCTGCCACAGAATCTGTTAAAAACGAACTTCAGCTGAGTACGTTTTCCAGATCTTACTGGCTTTATTCATGATTCATGAATTGGGCAGCTTCCGGCCTGACGTAGAAAGTAGCTCCAAGGAACCATGCAAAATGGAACACTCTGAGAGGCAGAAGAGGGCAGGACCAGGAGGTTACCAGCAGAATGGATTGTTTCAGGCAAGGTCACCTTCCTTTAAGGGAAGGCGGGGCCTATCAGGCAGATGGTCTCTCTGGTGCTGACCTGGTAATTCCAGTTCCCCGGGAGACTGAAACTACAATTAGGTTCGCTACCACGTCTTGGCCTGGTGATGTGTGCTTAGCACAAGTGACTCCATCTGGGGCCTACTGTCCGTTTTTAAGAGCATTTACTGAGAGCCCAGCACTGTGGGCAGTGTTGGCACCTGCAATGGCCCTCACTGGGAGCGTCAGTGACCTCACAGACATCGCTCAGTCTGCAGAGGAGGGACTGAATGTATTCAAAGGCAGGTCTGTCCCCACCTAGGCAGGGGCTTGTTTGAAGGAAGGAGTTGGGGCGGGCTGAACAGGGCTGAGACTAGTTCCCAATGGGAACGTATGGTCAGCTGACTCTGGGAGACATTCCAGGATCCATTCACCTCATCCAACGTGTGACAAAGATTCCTGGAATCAGAAACAGAGTGGGGAATCTGGTGTCGGCCCCCAGCGGTGTAACCCGGGGCAAGGCGCTGAACTTTTCTCAACCTCGCTTTCCCCCTGTCACATGGGCCCCCACACTTCCCTCTGGGCTTTGTGGTAAAGACGCAGGAGTAGATGTGTGTGTGTCCCCGCACACCTGGTCTGTTCCCTCGTAGAGGAGAGGTCCCTTTAGGGTCCCCTTGGGAGAAACAGGCAGGTGACCCCTGTGACTGGGCTCAGGGTGGGTGGTCCTGGGATGTCCTTTCCCCTCCAGCTCCTTCCTCCAGGGTACACACAGTGGTCACACCTGTGCCTGGCACGTGTTGGCCTTCCTGGGGCCCAGAGTCTCCCCAGAAAGCTCCATGGGTGTTAACTCATTTGGTGCTGACAGCAACGCTGGGAGGGAGCTCCCTAGTAATCTCTAGTTTATGGGGGCGGGGGGTGCTGAGTGCTGGTGAGCTTGAGGGATGTGCCGAACGTTACAGGTAAAAGGTGAGACCCAGGCCATGAGCCCAGGTGGCCTGGTAGCTCCACCGCCCTTCACCACCATGCTCCACGCTGGGCTTCGAGCCCTACGGTGGGAGGAGAGGACGGTGCGGGAATGGGGGGCACCTGGGCACAACCAGGCCGGTCAGGCGGAGCTCCGTTCCCTCCCACTTCTCCATGTCCTTGAAGTGCTCACAACAGACAATCCCCATCAGTCAAGCTGCCTTCAAACCCTTTCTCTTCCTGTGGAGACGTTGTCTTTTGACTCGAGACTTACCGGTTGCGTCAAGCAGTCATTATCAAACCTGTGTCCTCCAAGTGGAGAAATAATAACAACAACAACAACAACAACAACAATAACAATAACAACAAAAGGCAGAGACAAGTGGGACTTGAGACTGGCTCTCCGCAGAAATGTGGTATTGAGGGAACTTCACCTTGAAGTCTGGCTCACGGAAGGAGATTGACAAAGTGAATGACAGGTGCGTGCTGAGAAGTGAGGAAAGGAGGGTCACCATCAGCTCCGGGGTTACTGCATGTTATGTTTCTACTTATGTATCTTTTTATTTATTAAAAATTTTTTAAATTTAAATCTCGTTAGGTACATGTAGTGCAATACTGGTTTCTGGAGTAGAGTTCAGTGATTCATCACTTCCATGCAATACCCGGGCTCACCCCAACAAGGCGGCACGGCACCTTAAAAGGGACCAGAGAGGTGTCCTAGTCTGCTTGGGCTGCTGTCACAAAACAGCACAGGCTGGAGGGCTCAGACAGCACACGTGTATTTCCCACAGCCCTGGAGTCTCGGAGGTCCTAGATCAAGGTGTGGGCCAGTTCAGTTCTGGTCGTCTTCTTGGCGGGCAGACAGCCACAATGTGTCCTCATGTGGCAGGAAGACAGTGAGCTCTCTGGGGTCTCCTTTTATGAGGAGACAAAGCAGGGCTCCACCGTCGACCTCCTTTAACCTTCATTATTCATTATTCATTATTGTTCCCAAGGCTGCCCCTTGGGGGGCTACAGCCTCACCGTATGGATCCCGGGGTGGGGGACGTGATTCAGCCCGTAGCAGGACAGAATCAGCAGTGGTGACATTTTAGGCATCTGTACGTGGGTTAAAGTCCTGGAGTCCACAGGAGAGTTTCCCCTCTTTGACCCCGCCCCCCACCAGGGTGCCTCAGTTTCTCCTGCCCTAAAGTGAGATTATACACCTTTCTCACAGGCTTGCTATGAGAACCTAATGAGAACACACACCTAAAATGCTTAGCACAGAACCTGGCACACGGGGGTGTTAGTATTGTTAGCTGGAGAGGGTCCAGTTCCCACCCCTGGCGCGCGGGCTGGTCTCGGCACTCGCTTTAACCATGGAATGTGGTAGAAGTGACAAGGTGTGAATTTTCGAGCCTGCGCCTTGAGAGGTGTTGCGTCTTTCACCGTGATGCTGTTGGAACTCTGACCGCCCCCCAGCCCCTGCCATGGGAAGGAGCCCTGTTGCAGGAGGAGAGCCAGACTAAGAACAAGGTGTCACATTCCTGACACGTGAGTTCCATTCTTGGACTTTCTGGTTCCCAGCTGACCACAGACAAATCCAGCAAATGTCAGCCTGGCCGGCCCAGACCAGAAAAGTCACCCAGCTGACCCCCAGAGCTGTGCGCTAAATCAAATGGCTATGGTTTGAAGTCACATTTTGGAGGGCGCGTGTGTGTGCGCGCGCATGTGTGTACCCAATAAAATAAAAGCTAAGCGATAGGGCTCTCGGGGCATCGGAGCGACACATGGGTGGGTGTGTACCCTGTAAATGGCAGGGATCTTGGCCGATATTCGGGCTTTTGTCTTTATTGTCAAAGTAGACAATGCTATCTGAGCTGGGCTGAAGTGTACAAATTGGGGATTGTTCTATCACCTGGGTTTGTTTTCTGTTTTCTTTTCCTTCTAATGTTTAATTGTACCAACGTGATAATTATGCAGATAAGCCATGTGTAATTGTGTAGAAACTGGAACATCTGAGTCAGGCTAGGGCCTCCGATGGGCCCTCTCTGCCGGTCTCCTTTCCAGGGGTCCATGGTTCCCGTCCTGTGTCCGTGCCTTAAGTCATGTCTATGGATCAGGGAGACTGGGGTGTGGGGTTTCTGAATGAGACCATATCACACTTACTTTTCTCCACCTTGCTCTTTTACCCAGTGACCCCCTTCTGGAAAATCTTCAGGGCAACTAGACCTCCTTCCTCCTTTTATTTTATTTTTTAGAATTGTTTTTAAAAAGGTTGGTGGTGGGTATTATGGAGGGCATGTATTGCATGGAGCACTGGGTGTGGTGCATAAACAATGAATGCTGGAATACTGAAAAGAAATTAAAAATAAATAAATAATTTTTTTTAAAAAAGATTGATTTATTTACTTATTTATTAAGAGAAAGCACAAACAGGAGGGGCAGAGGGAGAGGGAGAGAATCTTCCAGGAGACTCTGAGCTGAGCAGGGAGCCCGGTACGGGGCTTGTTCCACGACCCTGAGATCATGACATGAGCTGAAACCCAAGAGTCCGTTACTCCACCGACCGGTGCCACCCAGGTGCCCTCCTTCCTCCTTGTAAACTGTTAGTCCATATTCCATGGATCGATAGACAGTTTACTGCTCTTTCCAATGATGTGGTCATTAAAATGTTGGTTCATGTTTTTTCTGCGTAACTATAGAGCTTTCTCCAGAGGGGTGACTTGAGTTGGAAGCTCTGGGTGATTGGGCTGGGCACATATTTAAGTTTGATAACTCTTTCAAAGCTGCCCTCAAGGGGGACTATCTAACTATACTTGCCTCCCATTTTCCCATCCCATTTTTGGTATATGACACTATCTCTAATCTTTGATTATGTATGCCTTGGGGCCGTGTCTTCCTGGCATGGGAGGAAACCTTGGGGAATGGACTCATGGGCAAAAGTGGACCAGTCCGGATTCTCTCCTCATCACACCCACAGCTGGTGAGCTAGTTTATGTGATTATTGTCCCTCCTGCCCAGTGAGTGGCACCCAGCACACACACTTGGGACACTTGCAAAGGGGACTCTGAACAGAGTGGATATGACATTGTCATCCCAGTCTGCACAGCACCTGCTCAGGCCCAGCTGTCTCCCAGGTGCACACAGCCACAGCCATATGGGGAGCCCCAGCAGCCCCCCCACCCCCAGGGGCTCCTGAGAGGGTCTCCCATGCACAGCCTTGCATTCCATGGGGGAATGGACAGAAGGACTTGGAAGCTCACATCACTGCCAAGAACCCCAGCATTAATGTGCTCGCAGGTTGGGGAACTGGAAGGATAATTTTCATGACTTGGGGCAGGGGTGTCTGGAGGGTCAAAGCTGGCGCACACTGGCCTTTACAAGCGCACCCCGGAGCCTCATCCAGGTCTGGACTGGGGGCTTTTCAGCTGCTCCGTCCGGTTCATGTCCATGCATAGTTGTGGCCTGGTGTGAAGTCTCAGTAGAGATCATATTTGAGGACGGGTCTGTGTCTAGGTGACCTGAAAAACAGGCGGCGATGCTCCCTTGAGCTTCTGCTGCGTCCTTCAGCAGCTAGATCAGTGCGGCAAATGGGACCTGTGTCCGTGCACACCTGGCGAATATCATGCAGGCTGTCATCCGCCCAGAGTCACATGGAGGGCTGTGATGATGGACCCAGACGCCGTGGCTTCTCCCTCCTTCCTTCTCTTTTCCCTCCCTCTCTCCTTCCTCCCTTCCTCCCCTCCATCCTTCTAAAAATATTTAGGGGCGCCTGGGTGGCTCCGTCGGGTGAAGCGTCTGCCTTTGACATGGGTCGCGATCCCGGGATTCCAGGATCGAGCTGGTGTCGGGCTTCACGCTCAGCGGGGAGTCTCCTTCTCCCTCTGCCTCTCCCCCTCTCCCTCACTCGGGCTCTCTCTCTCCCTTAAATAATAAAATACAAAAGTAAAATCTTAAAAAAAATTACTGAGTGCTAACTATGTGTCAGGCACTTTGGTGGGTACTGAGGGTTCGTGGTGACTAAAGCAGAAATCTAGGAAGGGAGACACACAGATGTAATTGCGGGGTGGGTTAAGGCCTATGACTGAACGACACAGAAGCAGTGACAGCCTCAAGGCGGGCTTTGTCCCTGACAAGGTGGTCAGGGCCCCTGAACCGGGCCGGCTGTGACGAATGAGTGGAAGAGGGTTCTGGGCAGAGGGTCAGCCACTGCATTCACAGGACCCAGAGGAAACGAGGGTATCCTGTGTGCAGTAAGGGACCCCCAGTGCAGCAGGAGCCCCTGTGGGGGACACAGAGCTGGGCTGAGTGAGATGACCACCTGTCCCAGTTTGTAGGGTTCTGGGGACTTCCCTGGCCATGGAACCTTCAGCACTAGAACCTGGAGAGTCCCTGGCTGATGGGGAGGAATTGGTCGCTCTTGGCGGGGATGGGGGGGAGGCAGGCAGGGACCAGGCAAAGCCAGGGCAGCAGGGAGGGCTGGTGCAGTGCCGGAAGGGGTGGGGGCCAGCCCGCTGAGGGAAAGTGTATATGGGGTGACTTTGTTCCTGTGTGGTTTGTTTTTGGAGGGAATGGTCTGGCCTGCCGGTCACCGATGACCAGTCTGAAAATAACTTGCTTTTTCCCCGCCTGCTCTCCTTGAAACCTCTTTCGCAAGCCAAGCCTGTAAGTGATGACTTCACGGCCGTCCTGCCTCCCGTGGTCCGGCAGCTCTGGAAGGCACCAGGGGTGCACTTACTGTAATCTCCACCATCTGGCTGTCTTGGCCTCCTGCCCTTCCTCGTGTGGTCAGAGGCCACCCCTTATCTTCCCCCAGGGGCCTCCTGGGACAGCAGCTGTCTCTGGGGCCAGGAGGGGTGGCAGGGAGGGCAGGGTCGAGTAAGGAGGCTTGGGGACCCTGAGGCAGCTCTCCTTAGCCCCATGAGATACACGGGGAATAATGTTCAGAGACACTGTCTCTGTTCTTAAAACCAGCCTCCTCTGGCTGCCAGAACAGGTTAAACCCTGTAGGGGCTGCGACCAGCACCGTTCTGGAACAAGAAGTCCCAAAGCAGTCTTGCTAGGCTGAAGTCAAGTTGTCAGCAGGGCTGGCTCCTTCTGGAAGCTCCAGGGGGAAGAACCCTTCTCCCTGCCTTCTCCAGCCCCTAGGGGTGCCCATGTGCCTTGGCTGGGGGCCCCTTCCTGCATCACCCCAACCGCTTGCTTCCAGCTTTCCCTCTGAGGACCTCTGTGATGACCTTGGGCCCACCTGGAAATTCAGGATCCTCTCCCCAGCTCAGGATCTTTAACCCAATCATGGTGGCAACATCCCGTTTGCCACACAGGTGACCCAGTTATGGGTCCTCGGGCCTAGGATCACACATCTCTGAAAGGCCTCTACTCAGCTCGTCCCAGCACTCGCTCTCTCTCTCCCTCTTATTTTTTTTTTTTAAAGATCTTATTTATTTATTTGAGGGAGTGAGCAAAGGAGAGAGCACCATCAGGGAGAGCAGCAGAGAGAGAGGGAGAAGAAGGCTCCCTACTGAGCAGGGAACCTGATGTGGGGCTCGATCCCAGGACCCTGGGACCATGACCTGAGCCAAAGACAGACGCTTCACCGACTGGGCCCCCCCCCCCCCCCGGCGCCCCCCCCCCCCCGCACTGCTCTCGTTGCCATTTTACAGGTGAGGAGACTGAGGCTCGGAGGATTTGTGTCTCTTGTCCAAGGTCGGGGCCAGGACCAGAATCAAAAGCCAGTCCCCCCACGCCGGCTCATGCAGGTCATAGGCATCTTTATGAGAATTCAGAGGTGCTCTTTCCCCTGGGAAGGTGTAGCCCACGCCAGGCACAGAGCCTGCTGAGTGGCACATTTGGACATCAGACTCCGGATGCCCTGAGGCCAGACCCCTCTGTGTGGTGACAACCCACATTGCTGCAGGTGGCCGCCAAGCCTGTCTCCATGTCTGCTCCCTCTTAACCCGAGGGCTGATGGGCAGGCTCTTCGGGGGAAAGCTGGAAGGGGTGGCAGCAAGCGGATGTGGGGCCGCGCCAGGCACTCCTTCCTCCTAAGCTCCTTCCTTTGCTGTTCCCAAAGATGACCAAGAGGAGGGCCAGGAGGAGGGGCCTCCTGTTTGGTTGGCCAGGTGGACCTACCGGCTCTTTAGGAAGGGCTAACTTGGCCTTACCTTTTAAGACGGAGTTGGCAAACTTTTTCTGAAAAAGGCCAGAGAGTCGATGTTTCCCACTCCACCAGTCACGTGGTGTCTGTGGCAATGCTCACCTGTTCTGGTGGTGCTTGAACTGCTGTAGACAAGATGCACACAGATGGGCCTGCTCTGTCTCAATAAAACTTTATTTATAAAAACCAGCAGGGGCCGCTGTTGGCCCCCTCTCCTAGGGCATTTTCCCCTTGCTTGCCTCCCCTGGGACACTAGCCAAGGAGACACTAGCCAAAGTTCCCTGATGAACTTAACGGTAGAACAGCTCCTGCCCCAACCCTTCTTATCAAGAGAGAACAGTTTTAAAGGGAGGCCGGGCTGAGCTGTTGAGCCGCAAGTCCACAGACTGGTAGCAACAGCTAGCATCTGTGAATGAGGACCTCACACGAGGCCTGCTGTTGACATCGTCTAAGGAAATCCACGGGATACTCCCGCATCCTATTCCCCAGAAATGGAGCCGTGAACAACCTCGCTGCCCCAGCCTCCACACCCGACACAATGGGGAGGGAGCAGGGCCTTGATGGCGGCTTATCCATGGTCACAGGGTGAGGGTCTTTCTGACAGCAGGATGCAGGCTGCTAATTCCATCCTCCCCTACCCCTTTCCAAACTGATGTGTTTTCAATCGAGGGTTGCAAACCCAGTGCCTGGAGGGGCCAGTGGGTAAGCTGAGACTGAAGTCGGCTGCTGTGAGACAATCTGGAGTGGTGGGCAGATTGCCCTTAAGATAGGCACACCAGACCAGAGCATTTGTACCAACAAAGCCCATGTGCCGTGTCCAAGTATGTAAAAGCTATAAACCAGCTAGTTAACTGTTGAATAAAATCTATCTTATTCTTTTCTCTTGAAAACTACACCTTCACAACAACCTAGAAGGATTTGGATACAGACTTGAATACAGACTTCTTGGACCCTATTATGGTTAATTTTATGTGCATTTGGTTAGGTTATGGTGACCCAGTTGTGTGGACGAACAGCGGTCTTGATGTTGCTGTGAAGGTATTTTGTAGATGTGCCTAACATTCAAATCAATAGTCTTTGAATAAAGCAGATTGCCCTCTGGACTATGGGTGGGTCTCGTCTAATCAGTTGAAGGCCACAAGGACAAGGACTGAGGTAGACTCTTCTCTGAAAAGGCAGGAATCCTCCAGACTACAGCCCAGAAACCCTGCCTGAGTGTCCAGCCTGCTGCCTTGCAGAATACGAAGTCAAGATGACAACATTGAGGGTCTTACCTGAATTTCCAGACCAACAGCCTATTTGGCAGAGTGTAGACCTGCCAGCCTGCATAATGGCATGAGCCAATTCCTCTAAATAAATCCTTTTTCTCTATATGTGTATATCCTATTTGTTCTGTTTCTCTGGAAAGCCCTGCCTAGTACGGACTCTGTGGGGTCTCTGCTGAAAGGTAGTTCCCTTGAGAGAGTCAGCTCTGACTCGGGGACTGTCCCCATGTTCTGTCCCCCACAACCTGCATATCCGAGCTCCATTCAGTGCCCGCTTTCCCATCTCGGAAACAGCTGCCCCTTGGCCTGTCTGGGCCCTAAAAGTCAGTTCTCAAAACCTACAAACAGCCTCGGCCTTGAGGAAGGCACAGAATTCTGGTGTCCTGAGTAGTGCAGTCCGGTCTTGAAGGATGAGTGAAGGCTCCTTCTGGACACATGGCCTCTTGGGTCCCCCGCCCTACAGGAAATGGCCTACAGAGGATGGGGAGGTGCCCTTTAAAATGTGGGGCCAAGGACCCTTCTGGCTTGAGCCTGACACCGACTAACAAGTCCACACTTCCCCTAGTGCCTGCAGCCAACCTCCCCTCCCCTCACCGCTACAGGCAGACAGCCCCATGTTGGTCTTTCCATTTTGTCTGGATATCCAGATTTTTCTACTGCTGTTCTTGGCCATGAATAGAAATGAATCTTGCAACATTGTACAGGCTGAAGGGGTTTTCCGGATGAGCTGAGGACGTGCGGTCATGGACCTGAGTCCTTGGTTCATGGGTGTGATGATTTGGGGAAAATTCATGCCACCATACACATATGGTATGTGGGTTCTCCTGTCTGTACATAGTACTTTAATAAGAAGGTTTATTGACACAAGACAGAGCCAGGCCTAGGCCCAAGCCCGTGGGAAGAGGGCTGAGGGCTGGGCTTGGGACGTGGCCCACCAGTTCGGACCCCGGCTTTCACTCTGTAAGGCAGGATCTGGGCGCATGCCAGGGAGTTCTGCTCAATTTCCTCTGCAGTTTAAGGCTCCTCCCTCTTTGGGAACATAAACTCCTGATAACAATCGGCAAGTCATGGTGCCCTCTGGGGGCAATTTTGGGGAATGAATGCTCGGGAGTTTTCTGGGCAAAGCAGGATTTTGAATGTGGGTTTCCAGGAAGTGGAAAAGTGTGAGCATAGCTGCAGACACACACACACACGTCTTCCTTTCCTGCGGGAGGGGCCGCCCGTGGGGTGGGCGTGTGGAGACGGAGTCGTGCCTCTTGCCAAAACTCCGGGGAAGGAGAATCCCATTCCATGACAAGGCTCATCCCAGGCCCGCATGCCCAGAACCGACCGTCGACAATGACACTGTATTTTCTTCCTCATCTTCACCAAATAATGCTCCTGCCTCCTCTCCGCTCCCTGGCTAGAAGAAGAGTAAACTGAAACAGGAGCGGAAGGAGGAGAAGACTTGAGCGGACGCAAGGAAATCTCCTAAGTGGCTTTGTAACAAGAATGTTTTTGCCCCCTAAGTTAATGGAAACAAGTTTTCATTATGCAGCTTTTAAATACAGAAAATTAAATCTCTTTTTATTCTCCATACAGCAAATACATAATATCTGTGCTTTGTCCATCTTCAATGCCCTTTGTCATAGAACATATGGTTTTTAAACTCTACCCAAATGGAATTCTTAATCCCTTGGGCTTTCCTGTGTATGCATAACAGAAGCGTGCAGTCAGACTGGCAAACCCTGAACTTTCCTCGGCTTTGAAATCACACAGGTTTGAACTGCGCGGTGTGCGAGCCAGAGCTTTTCCAATAAATACAGTCCAGCCCTGCAAATGTCCTTTCTCTTCCTTACGATTTTCTTAATAACATTTTCTCCTCTCTGGCTTACTGCATGCTAAGGATCCAGAACATAATACACACGACACACACACTATGCATCAATTGATGGTTTATGTTCTCGGTCGGGCTCAGTCGATGGTCGGCTATCAGGAGTTAAATTTGGGGGGAGTCAGAAGATGTGTGCCGATTTCCAGCTGTGGGTGGGGTTGGTGCCCCTCACCCCTGTGGTGTTCAAAGGGCACCTGAATATTGATGATTTAGCATTCCTTTTTTTTTTTTCTTTTAGTTACTTATTCTTAGTCTGTGGTTTTTAGAAATCACACGTTCACCGAAGACATGCTGATCGCTTGGCTTTGATCGACATGCATGATGCCACAAAATGGACACTGCGTGAACGTTGGTTCATGTCGACAGGATGGTTCAGATCCACAAGCTGAAGATTTGACTTCAACACTGACGCCTGTGGCCAGCGTCTCTCTGCCTCGGAAGCAGTCACAGCTGTGCTCGTGTCCCATGACAGCTGCTGTGTATCGGTGCCCTTCAGGGGTCTAGAAAGGGACGGGTGATGGTGCCCATCTCAGGACACTATTGACTCATGGAACAAGGAACAGGATGTGGGGCTATGGCTGCTGACGGTAGAGATCCACAGTGAGTCAGGGCTGCAGAGAGCTCCCTGAGGCTCTGGCCATGAACGTGAGGCTGGGAGGTCCATGGTGCCTGCAACTGTGACGCGCACTGTGATGTGACAGGACAGAGCATGCTGAAGCCTAGCTTATGGGGACTGACCGCTGGTGGCAGCTTCGGGTGGCTCATTGATCCATGCAGGAAGAGGCTGCTTAGGCTGTGGGGTCCCGAAGAAGTGGGTTTGAGCTGGCTGTGTGACTTTGGTCAAGTCACCTAACCTCTCTGAGCCGCAACTTTCCCATCTGTACGATGGAAGTGAATGGATCTAGCTCTCAGGGCACTTAGGGGTGAAGGCTTAAGATGTGTTCCCCAGAAACAGACCCGAGACAAGGCTCATGTGCAAGTGATTTATGAAGGAAGTGCTTCTGGGCATGTTGGGAGACTTGGGAGGAAGATGGGGAAGTGCAGAAAAGCAAACCAGAGTAGCAGTTTCAGGCCAAGCCCTGCAGAGGGCAGTCTCGGCCTGATCCTGCAGGGAACTTGACCCTGTACGTTCTCCCTCTCTGGTTAGAGGTGAAGGAGCAGCACAGGTCAGTCACAGGTTAAGGGCTGCCCCAGGGGTGGGCAGCAGGCAGCAGACTCAGGCTTTTCCAGCTGCTCCCTCCAAGTGGGCAAAGCCACTTAGCTAGAGGGCAGGTGGCTGGTGTCACGGTGGGTGGGGGCCAAAGCATCCTGCATCGGGGACAAGCTAAAGTATGCAAATGCTGGGAGGGATTCCAGGCAGAGCGGCTCAGGGGTGTGATAAGATCAGATCAGAAATGTAGGTCAAGGAATTCTGTAAACTATGGAGCACGGGGCACGTGTTGGTTTTGTTAGGCTCCCTAAAGCAACAATAATTGCATGGGACTGTGTTGCGGCTGCCCCCCTCCACCCCTGCAACACTCTACTGATGAGGGAAAAACAGGGAGGGTGCTGTCTGACAGGTTGTCATTCTTCGGGCGCCTGACCCAAAGGAATGCTATAACACGCTGAGACCAGGGTCAGGCCCTAGGTGCTGGGAACTCGTTGGTGGGCCGTACCTGGGGCCATCAGAGGCCAACGGACAAGACTAAGGCCAGGGGTGATTTGTCAAGCCAGAACAGCTGAGCCTGTGGTCAGACGCAGAGTGCAAGCCACCAAAAGCAAGGGGAGCCAGGCGGGAGCAGAAACAGGTGGCAGCAAGGCCAGAGAGTCCAGGATGGTTGATGTTGAATAAGATGGGGCCCCTGGAGCTTGTCACCTTAGTGGTGGGCCCAGTGTCATGGGGCTTAAAAGACAGACTGCAGAGAGAGTGTGTCAGTGAAGACTATTACAAGGGGCAGAACCCCAACTCAAATCAGTTCAGACATACAGGGAATTTATTGGCTCACGTAGCTGAGAATCCTGAAGGCCAACTTTCAGGTATGGCTTGATCCAGGAGTCCAGTCAGACCCATCAGGAACCAATGTTTCTTTCCATGTCTGGGTTCTGTGTCCTCTGTGCCATTCTTTGATGGTTCTTCTTATGGGGGCAAGATGGCAGGTGGCCAATGCAGACTCATGTCCTCGTGACTCTCCGCGCAGCAGAGAATCTTCCTGGTGTTCCCTTACAAGTCAAGCGACCATTCTGCCTACTCGTGCTTGGTTGCATGACCATCGCTGACCCAGTCACTGGGGTCAGGAGCATAAAGTGTCACAGTGGGCTGGGCCAGAGCCCGGTGCCCACCCTGCATGTGTCACTGTGGCCACGGGGCCTGGGATGAACCCAGTGCACAGATGGAGAGGGCGCTATGCTAAAAGGAGGGATGGCAGATGTAGGCAGTCTATGGCACACACCTGCCCCAGAACCCAGCAGGGGAGCTTGAAGCCTGGATGTGCTCCCTGCAGGGGCACCCGCCAGGGTCATGCAAGGTGGCCCTCTCTACTTAGAAGAGGCCAACAAGGTATGGGGCCCCACCAGGCACGCACCCAAGACATCACTCCCTGTCCTGTCTCCCACACATGTGGACCCTGCTGGTAATAAGGTGCTTGAAGACACTCGAGCAGAGGCTTGGTTTTGGGGGGCTGGGGGGTGGGAGCTGGGGCATGTCTCTGAGTAGGACTTCAGAACCTTCAGTGAGGGCCCTGGGGGCCCCTTGGGGGCCGTAAGTAGTCTGGCGTGTCTAGCTTGGAGGCTTGCTGAACGCGTGTGGAACGAATGGAGGAAGGGTGTCATTTCCGAAGGCCCTTCTGGGACCAGATCGCACTTTGTCGGAACTGAGTCCAAATTCCTTCTCCCCCAGCTCCCCAGGGTGGTGGCACCTCAGGTGGCTGGTTTCAACTGTGATCTTAGGCTGAGCCAGCCCCACACCTCTCCCCTGCGAGCAGGAGTTTTGAGAACTGCAAACAGCCGTCTTGGCCCTTGCTGGCTCTGTTCAAAGCCTCACCCCGACAGACTTTGCATGGCCTCCAGCAGCCAAAGGCCCGTCCCTAGGGTCCTCCAGCTCCTTTTAGATTCCTATCTGGAAAAGCTCAGGGCTGCCCGAAGAACTGTCTTTCTACCCAACGCCCGACACGGGCCCCTCACCTCCTTTTCTTGAAAGCATTTACTAAAAAGGTGGGGGGACTTAAGCCGTGAACCCTCCCTCTGTCTCTGTAGGACCTACAACTTCAGAGAGCCTTTCTCAAGGCTTAGAGCCATTTCCCCAGAAATGTCATCGTGGGGAGGGACGGGGCCTCTGTTGCGGGAGGGGGGACTTTGGAGAGTCGCCAGCTGGCAGACACAGCTGGTCTCCCGGCGTGTCCTCAGACCCGGCTTTGCACTTGGTCACTCCTGACTCTACTTGCGTCCAGGCCCCTGCTGCACCTGCCCCCTCCCCATCTCCTCCCTGCTCCCTCCTGTCACACTTGCACAAGTGGGGTGCGCTCAGGGCTGCCCTGCTGATAGTGCTGACCCGGGGCGCTAGCCTCACACTTGAACTTCTGCTGGGCCTTCCCCGCGTTCCTGACAACCCTCCCCAAACCAGGCACCCCCTTCCCTCCAGCCTGGCCCTCTTTGCTGTGCTCCAAACATTCATCACCACTTGACGTTATAGAAGGAAAACCGTGGCTCTGTGTACACAACTTCTGACACGGCACGTGTGGACGCGTGTGGGCTTCTCTGACTCTCGGATGTTCGGGGACCTGGGCTTTCATTCCATTCTGACGCAAACTGCCTGGAGGCTTCCGGGTTCAGACCCACCAGACTGCCCCAATGTCGGATGGTCCCGAGGGTCCCCACGCTTGTGTCTGACCTGCTGTTCGCACAGCACCTTCCTCGGTTTCGATGATTTGCTAGAACAGCTCACAGAACGTAGGGAAATACTTGCCTGTGTGTACCAGTGTGTGATAAAGGGTGTCATGTCACAGGGGATACGGAAGGAGGGCTGGAAAGGGTCCTGGGGCAGGAGCCTCCCTCCCCGGGGAGTTTGGGGTGCACCCACCCCTGGCCTGTGGAGGAGTTCCCCACTTGGAGTTCTCCCAACCCTCTAGTTGAGGGATTCCGTGGTGTGTCTTAGAGCAGGCAGGATGGACTACTTCTCTCTAGCCGCTGAGTTTCCCCCAGAGAATGGGGGTGGGGCTGAAAGTTCCAAAGTCAAGGGCTTTCTGGTGACCAGCCCCCACCCAGGAGGCAGGGGGAGTGCCCCTGGAATCACCTTATTAGAGTAAAGGCACTGCTATCACCCAGGAAATTGCAGAGAGAGGGGGTCCTGCCCCCCCCCCAGGCCGTCAGCGCCCCGCCCAGACCGTGGCCGAAGCAGGTGGACGTTGGGTGGGAGGGGCCCTCATGGGGCGGCACCCCTGCCCCTCCCACCAGAAGATCAATGCTGGGTGGGAAAGAGCTTTGCAAATCCCCAGAGCTTTGCAAATCCCCAGAGCGGCTCCTGGTGGGAAAGAGCTTTGCAAATCCCCAGAGCTTTGCAAATCCCCAGAGCGGCTCCTGGCAAGTGCGGTTACCACGGTGGTTAATGGGATTTGTGTCCTTTGCAGAAAAGGCCCCCTGCCTAACTTGTATGAATATTCATCATCAGCCATTTCTGCTGCTCCGGTCAGGCTCGCACTCCACAGGACCCAACTTTAGAGGTCAGCCCTGGCCAAATGGAAAATCACCAGGGAGGGCAGGCTTCGGAGCTAGGCGACAGGAACAGGCAGGGCTCCAGCCAGAATCCCCGGGGAGGGGGCCCCACCACCATGCCGGGAACCGTCCCTCCCCTCCTCCGCTTCTCCCTCCTCCCCTCTCCGCTCAGATGCTGGCACCCAGGGGCGATGTGTTTTTTCATCCCATCTGCTCTGGTTTATTTATTCACCCGCTGGTGTGGAAGTAGGACACGGTGCCATGTCTGGGCTGGGCCCTGGAGGGGGACATGAGGGTAAGCCAAAGGGGACAGGCTGGCTCACCCAGGAGAAGGGAGCACGCCTCCCCCACCAACTCAGCAACCCACTGGCTCCTGGACGGGGGAGCCGTGTGCTTCGGAGCGTTCACTTCTTTACAGCCGATGTTGGATATGTCGACATTCAAAGCCAGCAAACCCATCTCACACCACCAAAATCACAAGACCGACTGGGAGCCGTCACATAGAAGGCAAACCTAGGTATTTGCAAACCAAATTTGTAAAACCAAAAATTCAGTATAAACGCTAAAGCGTGGCAGTGGTGGGGGGCGGGGAGCAGGGCACATTTTTCCCTGTGGGCGCGCTTGACAGTGGCCTCTTGAAACAGAAACACCGCCGTGCTGGGCTGTGGCTGCCGCCTTCTTTCCATTAGAAACCTTGCTGCGGGCTTTCCTTGTGCTTCCTAAGTGATGGACCTCATCAGTTCTTGAGACCAGGGTCTGCTGGGCTGCGGGAAGGCCTGTGCTATCTTTGCCGTCTTTGCACGCTGTTTGATGGGGACGAAGACTCACGGCTTTGGCCGGAGGCAAGAAGGCAGGGTTGGGGGGGTGTGTGTGTGGGGGGGCTGGTACCAGGAAGACAGCTGCAGGGGCTGGTTTGAGACAGAATCAAGAGTCACTGCCCAGCTCCTTGCTGCCTTCCTCTTCCAGACACTGTGTCCCCTCCGCTCCAAGGACCAGCCCTGCCTGGGGAAGCTGACGGCAGCTCACTGCCTACCAGGACCCCCCAACCCTGATGTGAGGGGCCCCTTCAAGCTGACTTTATCTGCGTATCAGCCTTATCCCCATTATTGCTTTGACCTCCAGGCTCTAGCCTGACCTCCCAACCCAGCACCCATGTACCCCTCTGCTGTGCACCTGCTTCTCCACGTGATGAGGGAACAGGCAGCTAGCTTCTGCGGACACAACCCCTCCCCATGGCATCTAGGTGACATTCCTCAGTCCTGAAGCGAAGCAAAGGGAAAACAAAGAGTTAAACTTACAGAGAGGACAGTCCTGCGACCCAGGAGTCTCTCTCGGTTTACCAATGTCTTAGCGATCCACAAGAACAAAGCATTGTACCGGTAACCCAGCTTCCAGAAGGAAATGTAGATACAATTAAATGCCTTTATAACCTGCCGCCACTGACAGACAGCTGAAGCGGGCAGAGGGCAAAGTTCCTCCAGGAAGCTCCCAACTATCTCAGTGTTAATGGCTTACTAGCGGGGTAAACAGCCTGAACTCGGCAATGCCAAGGCCTCCAGTATCTGGCAGGTCCGCTCTAGCATATGAAAGTTCTTTTGAAAACCTCCCTTTTTCCTTACCTCTCCCAACCCCATGGTGTATAATCAGCCGCCCCTCACAACTCCCGGGCCACAGCTCTCTCTGCCCATGGGTCCTGTCCCCGTGCTTTAATAAACCATTATTTTGCAACAAAGATGTCTCATGGGTCCCAGAGTCCACCCCACTGAACCTCACCGATATTCCAAAGCCACGGCATACAAGAGGTTGCCCTTGTCTCCTCCTGGCAGCCTTCAGTGATCTATTTGACTTACTTGCTGCCTTGGGAACCCCGCAGCACCTTCTTTTCCTTGAATTTCTCCCCTCCACTGGCTCACTTCCCTCATCTAGCAGGCTAGCTTTGGCTAGACCTGGCACAGGATTTCAAAGTCATCAAGACAGGAAACAGAGGGTGTCTGGGTGGCTCAGTCGGTTAAGCGTCTGCCTTTGGGCTCAGGTCATGATCCTGGGATCCTGGGATCGAGTCCTGCATTGGGCTCCCTGCTACCTGGGAACCTGCTTCTCCCTCTGCCTCTCAGTCTCTCCCTCATGAGGAAATAAATAAAATCTTGAAAAAAAAGAAAAAGAAAAAAAGACAGGAAATGGCAAGGCTTCTCTCTCTCTCTCTCTCTTTTTAAAGTAGGTTCCATGACCAACCAGCATGGAGCCCAACACGGAGCCTGAACTCACGACCCTGGGATCGACACCTGAGCTGAGATCAAGAGCTGAACACATCACTGACTGAGCCCCTCCGGGCGCCTCAGCAACCTGCCAGCCTTCCTGAGGCTTATGTCCAGGACCGAATCAATGTCAGTCCTGCCCAAACCTCTAGGTTGACACAGGTCACAAGGTCAGCCCCGAGGGACAGATATCAGGAGATAGGCTCCACCTCCGCATGGGGGAACCTCAAAACCACAGTGCCAAAGGAGCCGGCATGCAGGAATGGGAACGCTTTCTGGTCCTTTCTGCTTCTTCCCCAGCAGCCGGCATGAATTCTCCAGAAAAGCACGTTGGGAGAGAACAGGGCACCACGGGGCATGGAGCGTGTCGCCCTGACCCTCTCTTCCCCTGGCTGCATGGCTCTGAGCGGTGGCAGCTAGGGCTGCTTTGTGGGCCTGTGACCTGTCCCGTTGCAGGAGTCCCTGTGCTCAGAAGAGCCCGACGCTGGGTTTGATGTCCTGGGGTCACCATCTTGAAATTCTTCAGAACGTTGAACAACCGCTCCGCGTTCTTGTTTTATCCCGGGTCCCACAGATTAGGGTGGCAGGGACGGAGGACGCGCCCAGCACTGGAAGCCCCCTGCTCTGGGAGCCCTGACGGTGTTCCTGACAGAAGGGACTACAAGCGCTGGAACCGGTCTGAGACTGCAGTTATGGGTGGGAGGTGTGTGTATATGTCGGGGGGGGGGTTGGGTCAGCAGCCCGAGATTTCATGGTCATAAAGCCCTTGACACCTGGGGCGCCGGGGTGGTTCAGTGGGTTAAAGCCTCTGCCTTCAGCTCAGGTCATGATCCCACGGTCCTGGGATCAAGCCCCGCATCGGGCTCTCTGCTCAGCGGGGAGCCTGCTTCCTCCTCTCTCTCTGCCTGCCTCTCTGCCTACTTGTCTGTCAAATAAGTAAATAAAATCTTAAAAAAAAACAAGGGCGCCTGGGTGGCTCAGTGGGTTAGGCCGCTGCCTTCGGCTCAGGTCATGATCTCGGGGTCCTGGGATCGGGTCCCGCATCGGGCTCCCTGCTCAGCGGGGAGCCTGCTTCCCTCTCTCTTTCTCTTTGCCTGCCTCTCTACCAACTTCTGATCTCTCTCTCTGCCAAATAAATAAATAAAATCTTAAAAAAAAAAAACTACATTATTTAAAAAAAAAAAAAAGCCCTTGACACCTGACCCATGGATGCTTTGACCAGCACACCCCCTTGTGCACCTGCCTCAGAGGTAGACCCCTCCTACCTTTGAGGACAACCAGACTTTAAGTTGGGACTCAGGGCTTGGGATATAAGCTCGCATTAGGGGACACCTGGGTGGATCCGTGGATTAAGCCTCTGCCTTTGGCTCAGGTCATGATCCCAGGGTCCTGGGATCGAGCCCCGAGTCAGGCTCTCTGCTCAGCGGGGAACCTGCTTCCTCCTCTCTCTCTGCCTGCCTCTCTGCCTACTTGTGATCTCTGTCTGTCAAAATAAATTAAAAAAAAAAAAAAAAAGCTCGCATTAGCCATCAGCGATTGCCCGAGCCACTGATCCAATCAGTTCCTTGCAGGGCTCCTACCTCAGTGGGACCAGGGTGGACCTCCTCGGGGGCCTGATATGGGTCCTTTATTTTTAAAAGATTTTTATTTATTTATTTGTCAGAGAGAGAGAGAGAGAGAGAGAGAGAGCACAAGCAGGGGGAGCGGTAGGCAGAGAGAGAAGCAGGCTCCCAGCCAAGCAGAGAGTCTGATGTGCGGTTTGAACCCATAACCCTGGGATCACGACTGAGCCAAAGGCAGCCGCTTAATCAACTGAGCCACCCCCCCCCCCCGCCCCAGCACCCTGCTATGGATCCCTCGGTGGGGACCCTGCTGCAGAACCCAGCACGTGGTCCCTTAACACTCTGGCATGTAACCCGGACAGTGACTCTTCCTGCCTCTTGCCCCCTCAAGCATGTGTTTGAGGACAGAGGCTGCTCGCTGGCCCGGCATGCCTGCTCCTGGCACAAGGAGCCCACGGTCGGTGCTCAACAAATGGGGAGCATTTACAGCCGTTAGAATGTGGACTCTGAGCCCAGCCTGGATTCTGGTCCTCATCCTGCCACATGCCAACTACACCGCCTTGGGCCAGGAAACGCTTCCTGCCTCCCGTTTCCCGTTTTGTAAAAACAGAAACAGGACAACAATAGTACCTACTTTGTACAGTTGCTGTGGAGACCGAGTGAGTTAATGCAGAGGTAAAGAGCTCAGACCCGCGCAGAAACCGGGTAATACCGGTGAGTGAATGACACGGTTCAGTGCAGGCTCATCATCCCGGGTTGTGCGGAAATGTATCAGGCTGGTCGTCCGGATATCATTCACTCATCCCCGAATGTTGGGTGTTTACCGTGAGCCAGGCACAGTGCTGGGTGCTGGGGGATTAAAAAGTTGAATAAGATACATCTTGCTTTGGGAGGACTTACAGGGGGAGGGCTCCCGATGTTAGGTAAGTGAACACAGCTCCTGTGATCTGCCCCTCCGCTGACCCCTGCAGGGGTGAGGCTGGGGAGGAGTGTGGGGAAGAGGGGGGGTCATCCTACCTCCAGTGGGGGCAGGAGCACCAGAACGGAGGTGCCCTAGAGCTGAGCGTTGCTGCCATGAACAGACAGCATCCTTGCGTAAAGCACAGGCTGGATTCAAACACTTAGGCGTTAAAGTTTTGTTTTTAATGATCATCATAGAAAAGGACAAAATCAAACAGTGCTAACAAAGGGACACAGTTCCACAGCCACAGTTTTACATCCATCAAGGTCAGATACTTCTCAAAGAGCACACCGAAGCCTTACATTAAGAAATCGTCTTTTCACTGTAGTAAAAGTTAGTGATCTCATCGTGAAACCAGGGGGCTTGAGTAGCAAAGAATTACAAGAATAGTTAAAATACCTTTATTATTATTATTATTATTATTATTATTAAGTAAACTACTTACAAGTTGATTATGAAAACGTTCGCCAGACCCAGAAACATCTCTGATTCTCTCTGCAGGAAGAACTGGTCTATGGAAAGCAGTTTGTTACCAGAATAAGGTTTCCGTAAAACTTTAAATAGTAGAAAGTGTGAATATGCCTTCAAGCCGGTGGAAGGGGGGGCAGGGAACAGGGTGGGGTACGTGGAAAAGAGTCACAAACAAGGTTAAGATGTAGGTTTGCCCAAAGACAGAGAGGCGGCCCCTCCCATCCTCATCCCGTCTAAGCTCCCCTCCGCCCCCCACCCCAGCAGTGCTGCTCAGACGCCTGGCAGAGCTCAGGTCCCTCCAGGTCCCAGAGACCACAGTTACCTGGACAAGTTCAAGTTCAGCCCCGCCTTCCCATTCACTTCGTAGGGCTTCCTCCATCCAGTCCGTGTCTCCCCTTGAAAGCCCAAGATGGTGGGGATGGAGGGTCCGTGGGTACCCAAAGGACTCAGCAGGCAGCAGACCATTGCCCTCTGCTGGGATTACCGGGACTTGGGGCCACAGCCATGATCACTGCTGTTGTCCAGAAGGCTCTGGTTTATTCCAGGACTCGCAAAGGGGGAAAAGCGGAACTCTGGAAAACTCTCATATTTTTGGAATCAGACACAGCATTGCCTGGCGCCAGCTTTCCCCACCTCAGCGCTGTGGGTGCTTGGGGCCAGATCACGAATTCTTTGTTGCTGGGGGAGCTCGGCAGCATCGTGGCTTCTATCCACCAGATGCCGGTAGAACATCAACCCCCAAAGAGTTGTGAAAATCAAAATTGTCTCTGCACATCGCCGAAGGTCCCCCGGGCAGAATTTTCCCAGGTTGAGAACCATTGGCCTAATTGTTCAGAAACATTGCTACATGGATGCTCTGAGCTCAAGGCTCCACTCTCCTGCCGACCAGCCTGAGCTGGCAAACTCCCCCAAACCCCTCAGACACTCCATCCCCTCAAACGTGAAAGTCTGGGAACTCTCTTCCTACCAGTTTACAGGGCCGTGGTCGGAATCGCCTGGATTGCTTGATTCTCTCATTCCTGAAGCCCCCTGTGGGACAGACACTGGGGTCACTGGCGGCTGCTTCTTCACATGGAGGGGCTCCATTGAAGAATAAGGCTCTGGATTTCCCCACCTGTTGTGCACACAAGTTCCCTGCAAATACACCTTGTGTTTCTGTCAGGATTTATTTCCAAGGCAGGAAGGGCCTCAGCCCTCCTTCCTGGAAGGCAGGACGTCGCCTGGTGAAAGGACACAGAGGTGGAGGCCAGAGTCTCATTAAAGCGTCTGGACAGATGCCAGCAGGTGCAAGCCTGGACTGTGGCCGAAGGATGGGCGCAGGGTATATCCCAGGTACTCTGTACCCTGTCCCCACTCTCCGAAGGCTTCCTCTGATTTTATTCTCTTTTGATTAAAAAAAAATATGACTTTCCCAGTGACTCAGAAGAACAGCATAGACTTACATTCCAAAATTGATACAGTCAATTTCCCATACTTTTGATTACGTTCCTGGCAGCTGCCCTCTTCTCGCTCTGGGGGACTTCTTCCTCTCTTCGGTCCCTGTGGTTTGCACTGTTTTGTCCCCAGCAAACCCCCCCAAAAAGGGGAAAGAAAATGTCCAATGTCTAATCTTAGAAGTGATTTTCTGGAAACATCTGACTGTTGCTTGATGCTGATGACCTGAGTTTCTCAGAAAGGCTCCTTTTTCCACTTGGAGATTATGAGCTCCATTCCTCTGGGTTCTCAGCATTCAGCTCAGCCAGCCTGTCTCTTGTCCCTGTCACTGAACGATGGACGGGGTGGTAGAGGTAGGACAGGCCACTACAGAACATTCCGGCTCCGACTGCTTCCTTTGGCCCTCTGAGCACAGCCCCTTGGTCATCCCAGCCCACCTAGGACCCGCTCTAGGGATGCTCAAAGGGCAGATACCAGGACATGGCAGAGGGGGCCGGGTGACAGCTGGCAAAGAGCACGGTGCCTGTCCTGGGGCTGGCGCTGGTAATCAGGGCCATCCCTGCACTCCCCAATGAATGCCCAGCAGGCTGGGAGATGATGTCCTGGACCAGTCAGCTGGAGACTTAACAGGTCTCCCCTCCTTTCCCGTGTGGCCCCATTTGCCCTCCCTAATATTACAGGTCCTGATTGGAAGCTCTCTAACACCTCCTACTGCTGTGAGGTTCTCAGACTGCTAAACACGTGGGCACCACTCCTGCCCCCCTTCCAGGACCTACTGTGATCCAGGATCCCAAAAGCCCCAGCTTCGGAGTACCCGTTCCCGGGACGGCCCATTCCAGAGGGCTCATGGTGCAGAGCAGGGAGACACAGGGCATCCATCCAGCCTGGAAAGCCAGCAGGTGGATCGGAATCCCAGCTCTGTAGATGTGTGTTCTCAGTTTTCTCACCAGAAAAATGAGATAATAATAACACGCACTTCTCCGCACCTCGCTTTTGCCTCCGAGGGGTGAGTTGACAAGTAAACGGAATAGGAACAGAGCACAACGCAAGGAGGATGCACGCTAAATGGCAACAGTGAGGATAATCATTATCAATGATATCACTGCTAATGATGAAAGGAGGTCATGCTCTCTGAAGGAGGACAGAAGCATCCGTCTGGAAGGAATCGGGCGGCAGGGCAGACGACAGCTGAGTCTCCGGGGGGTGGATTCCGACACATGTTAGTGGTCTGGCTGGCATCCAGGCCTTCCATTTAGAACAAGCCGGACAATGGCCTATCGCCTCTCCAGCCAAGTGGTACTAGACTGCT
The DNA here is from genome assembly GCF_922984935.1 of Meles meles. Taxonomy (NCBI): domain Eukaryota; kingdom Metazoa; phylum Chordata; class Mammalia; order Carnivora; family Mustelidae; genus Meles; species Meles meles. The sequence goes on along the minus strand of NC_060071.1, from coordinate 143,013,431 downwards.
CTCCCAGGGATCTCCTGAAAGGAGATAAACCGTCTCTCTCTCTGGAGGGTACGGGGGGTTAGGGGAATTTCATCTGCGCCTTGACCCACATCTCAGGAGGAGGGAGGGACGGCAGAGCAATGATGTTGCCCAGGCCCACCCCGGAGCTGGAATCCGCTTGGAACACAGCAGGCTACCGTGTCCTCTGGCCTCTCCTCCAGAGCTCGGGGGACATGGGTCCAGCCTCCTAAATCAGGTGTGGTTCTGTTCGGTGGAGCGTCCCACATGCGGACAAACGGTAGGGGGCCCCTATGGCTTGCAGAGGGAAGATGGGAAGGCATGTGGAGGGCCAGGCATGGAGAACTTTCCGGCAAACGCAGGACCCTTCTCTGAAGAGCAGCTACGGAAGGAGCTTCTTCCTCAGCGCTGGCCCATTAAGTCTGGGTGGGCTCTGGGCCAACCTCACCCAGGAGAAGCCAGCTGGGAGCCTCAGGCTGGGGTCTGTGAGAGGAACACCATCCTGACTGCTTGGGAGAGTCCAGGGCTCAACAGGACGCCTGAGCCTGGGCTGGAGCCTCACCCACCACACGGACCGTCCCGACTGTCCTCGGCAATCCGGCTGCGCGAGCCCCACTCCTTGTGTGGGCCCCTCTGTTGGGCTCCGGGGTGGGGCCGAGGGTCTTCTGCACGTGTCCCAAGAAATCTGCTTTCTGGTTACGTCTCTGGCCACAAAAAACCTCTTGTGCTCAGCTTTAAAGAGAGGGGCAGGTGACAGGGACCACCATCCTCGAAGCTTGGACAGAGACAGGGCAACGGGCAGGGGGACGAGCGTGCCGCATTCTGAGGACGGTTCGACTTCTGCCTGTGGAGGAAGCCAGAGCTGGCCCTGGGTCACACCGCGACATGGGACCTTGGGGAACGGCCTCTGTAGACCTAGAGCCCAGCTTAAATGAGGCCCGGAGGTGCCGCCCCAGCCACCGAAGGTGACCCGGTGTGGCAGAAAGAGGCTGCCTCTAGAGTCGGAGGGTCCAACCTCAAGTCCCAGCTTGTCACATTCACACTGTGTGGCCCTGGGCAAGTTACTCTGCTCCTCTGAGCTTCTGCTTCTCCATGTACTGGAGCAACGGTGCTGTAAGGTAATCGTACGGATTAAATGTGCACGTGGGGGTCTAGCACGGTGCCTGGATGCAAGTCTCAGACACCGTCTCCTGCCAGTTACCTAACGCCCACGACAGAGCTCTGCCGAGGAAGGCCGGAGGGACGGCACAGCATCCCCTCTAGCTGGAAGCCCGTCCTTTACCCTTCAGGGGACGTCTATCCTCGCTCTCATCCAGGTGATGGTGGGAAAAAACCAGATCAAAACACTGTAGGAGACCAGGAGGGATTGACCCTGAGCACGTCACTAGAATCGCTCAACACTCAGTTTGGACAAGCTGGGCCCTAAGCTCCAGGCTGTGTGTCTGCAGCCCTGACCCAAGACGGAGAATCCTTGAAAGTTGAATTTAACTGGCTTTTACGCCAGGGGAAAAGAAAGCCTTCATGGGGGAGACCCCCTGCGCCCAGAATTTCCCAGAGAACCCCTGACCCGCTAGGGCTGTCCTAGCTGCTCAGAGCCGGGACCACAGGCTCCACCCTTCCCTGTCACAGCCCACGGGAGCCCCAGAGCCCCGACGGCCATCACTGCAGAGCAGGGAGCGGTCACCCGCCTCTCTACGGGGCTCCTTTGGGGATGTAATGTCAGAAGGCAAGGACTCCCACAAAAACGCCAAGCATCGCCTTGGCCCCTTCCCACCCCGGCTCTGGACCTCCTCCTTGCGTTCTCATGAGGACACCTGTCTCAGAAAGCCCTCGCTCATGGGGTACACGTGGGGGGCTTGAGACAGGGAAGGGTTTGCTCGAGAAGCATCTGGGATGACCAGCACGCAATGGCTGACCACCCAGCCCAGCCCAGCCCCCGTCCCCGCCACCCTGACCTTGTCCTGCCGAGAGCTCGGCCCTGTCAGTGATTCCAGAAGGAGCCCAGGCCAGAGGTCCCCCATCCCTTCTCCCTCTCTGCAAAGGTCACGTCAGCTCTGCACTTGCGGCCTCCACTGGAGCTGAAGCCTTCATGGGTGGATGCGTGCATGGCTGCGGGGACAGACAGGACTACTAGGAGGTGGCGGCCGTCTGCGGGCGCGGTCTGGAGGTTGGGCTGCCAATCATGTTTTCGCAGCAGCTCCGCACCAAGCCCACAGATGAGTGGCTGCCTCAGGACAAATAAGATGTCCCCTTGCCTGTCTTCAGGAACAGCCATGTCTCCCGAGGCCACAGGGACACAGTACGCCTTTTTGCCATTGTCCCCAGACAGCACCAGGGCTCCCCACGCAGTCTTTCAAGTTTCCCCACCACAGAGGGGACGTTCGCACAGCACGGGGAGAAAGCAAGGGCAGCGCTGCTCCTGGCCCGCCGGCGAGGGAGGCTGTGCATAAGCTTCCCCCACTCTGCTCCGCACAGGGCAGCTATCTGGGGAAGGGGGAAACCGGGCGGGAGCCTTTCCTAAGGAGAGAAGTAGAGTGAGTCCTTCCCCATGCTGCCCCTCCCCCCCACGGCATGCCATCCTGGGCTGGTCTGCACAGGAGTCTCCCTTGCTGGCCAGAAACCACCCCCACTTCCCCAATACCCCACCTTCACCTCCCGAGCCACTGACTTGGAGGAAGGTTAAGGAGGCTGACTCGGACAGAGCACATCCAGGTCTGCAAGAGAACGTGGGAGCCCGACCCAGTGTAAAATGCAGGTGTCTGAGCACCCTGTGCACCCCCCTGACCCCAAACAGCTTCCAGACCCTCTGGGCATTCTTCCCGAGGGCAGTTGAGAAGCAGGGATTTGCTTAAGAGAGTGCTGCACTGGGGCCCGTCCCCCTGCTCTGACAGCGCCAGTCACCTGCCCTGTGATCAAGGTCAAGTCCGGCAAATCTTGCCTCTCCCTCCCGCTGTCAGAAGATCAGGTGGGCGTGAGGCCACCGTCTCTAAAATCCCTAAGTTCTCAGAGAGGAAAGGGCATCTGCCGGCGGCCTGTCTGAGCTCGATTGCTCTGCCCATCTACGGTTTGAAGGCGCTTTTTCTCTTTTGAAAAAGAAGAGCAGGTCCGTTCGGCCGAGAACCCCCCCCCCCCCCGGAAATCCCACCCCGTCACCAGTCATCCCCCTGTCCTTGGATTTCCTGATGCATCTGGGTCTCAAAAGGGGCCAAGTGTCTGGTGACAAAGGTGCCCTGTCCAAGTCAAACAAAGAACATTCTGTGGCCCAGGTCATACCACACCTATTCCAAAGGGCTGAGTGGGAGACCACGGCTGGGCTGGAAACACTCCAGTTCTGACGGCTGCTCCTCCCGGGCACCCCACACACCAGGTGCAGCAACTTGGCATAAAAACAAGACTCATACATGATTATTTACTGCCAGCAAGCGATCGTCCCACCATGTCCATATTTCATACCTAACCAGCTATTTCCTCTGGTCTTATGTTCTTGGAATATAGGTTCAAAAATTCCCCACTTGGCTCCTTGAGAAGGCTTTGCCCCATTGCGCCTCCAGGGACAATCACACTCCCATGTTTTCTGGATCAGCTTGATCACAGCACAGAACACTGGAAATCGGGGCTGCTGGGGGGCACTCCTGATGCACGGTCGCTGCCCCCGGAGAGGCCACGCGCGTGGTCAGAACTCCTGGTTCCAGAAGGTGGGACCCGCCAAAGGCCAAACAGCATCAGTGTCCCCAGCAAGGCCTGGCCCTGCTGTGAGCCCAGCACGGGCTGAGCCGGCTCGGAGCTGGTGGGCGCCCCGAACCTCAGAAGGTGAAGGCGTACACCACCCCAACCACCACAATGTTCCCCAGGGTCGCTATGATGGCAATCCAGAGCAGGACCGCGTCGTTGGAGGACCGCGGAGACTCCTCCGGCTGGCCCTGGCCACTGGAGGCTGCGTGGACGTTGGTGGAGGAGTTAAAGAGGGAGTACTCCGTGCTGAAGTCTTCATTGGGCGAGTCCATGAAGGCGCCTCCCATCATGGGCAGCTGCGGAGAGGGAGAGAGAGAATTAATCTGGGCACACGGGGCTGGAGAGGAGCCTGGTCTTGTCTGGTCTGGTCAAGCCATTGGGTGCTGGGACACAGCATCTCACGGGCTCTCCTCCTGTTTGTCATCATGGATGGTGCTGCTACAAAGGTCATAGAGACGGTAACGCTTGGAGGAAGACGCCTTCATGCCCATTTCGAAGATGGAACCATTAAGGCACCAGCTCATCCACTGTGGGCAGTCCCTCCACACCAGCATGGGTTATAAAACGCCTTCCTTCCTCTTCTCTTTGCAAAGTCGTGATACTCAGCACAGACCGTTAAGGAAAGAGAAAAGAGGAAAAAGAAAAAGTGAGAATCAGCCTCGCTGCTTTAGGATAATGGCTGCTAACACGGTGATATTTTTCTTTCGCACTTTTTTCAGTGTGAGTCCGTATGTGTGCGTGAGAGAGATGGAGAGAAAACATGTTTAAACACGTGGTTTTATGTAAAATTCTGTATAAAAATTCCATCAGAACACCATTTTACCCATTGTATACTATTCAGCCACAAATAAAACCCCAATCTAACCAAACCCTACAACTGGAGATTCAGGAATTTTTTTTTTTTTTTTTTTGCTTTTATAAATAATGCAGTAAGGGGTGCCTGGGTGGCTCAGTCATTAAGCATCTGCCTTCGGCTCAGGTCATGATCCCAAGGTCCTGTGATCGAGCCCGCATCGGGCTCCCTGCTTTGCAGGAAGCCTGTTTCTCTTTCTCCCACTCCCTCTGTTTGTGTTTCCTCTCTCACTGTGTCTCTTTCTGTCAAATAAATAAATAAAATCTTGAAAAAAAATTAAATAAGTAAGTAAGTAAATAAATAAATAAATAAAGCAGTCAGAACGGCTAATTAAGAAGTCAGGAAGTGGCAGATGCTGGCGAGGATGCGGAGAAAGGGGAACCCTCCTACACTGTTGGTGGGAATGCAAGCTGGTGCAGCCACTCTGGAAAACAGCATGGAGGTTCCTCAAAATGTTGAAAATAGAGGTACCCTACGACCCAGCAATTGCACTACTGGGTATTTACCAAAGATACAAATGTAGTGAAAAAAGGGGTACGTGCACCCGAATGTTTATAGCAGAAATGTCCACAATAGCCAAACTGTGGAAAGAACTTAAATGTCCATCAACAGATGAATGGATAAAGAAGAGGTGGTAGGTATATAAAATGGAATACTATGCAGCCATCAAAAGAAATGAAATCTTGCCATTTGCAACGACGTGGATGGAATTAGAGGGTATTATGCTTAGTGAAATAAGTCAGTTAGAGAAAGACAATTATCATATGATCTCCCTGATAGGTGAAATTTAAGAAACAAGACAGAGGATCACAGGGGAAGAGAGGAAAAAATGAAGCAAGATGAAACCAGGGAGGGAGACAAACCATGAGACTCTTTTTTTTTTTTTTTTCAAACCATGAGACTCTTAATCTCAGGAAACAAACTGAGGGCTGCTGGAGGGGAGGTGGGCGGGAGGGAGGGGGTGGCTGGGTGATGGACATTGGGGAGGGTATGTGCTATGGTGAGTGTATGAATTGTGTAGGTCTGATGATTCACAGACTGTACCCCTGAAGCAAATAATACATTGTATGTTAATAATAAAAAAATTTTAAAAATAACGCACTGATCGAGACTCTAGCTATCCCTGCCCTTGGGCGTACATACATGCTTCTACGTGCATTTGTCTTTATTGCCGCAGACTCCCGGGCAGGGAGCTTCTGAGTCAATGGGTACAAGCACTTCAGAGCCCCTGGGGCACAGGGACGGGCTCCGCAGAAGAGTGATTCTAACTCCCAAGCCTCACATACAAGGATGGCCACACGTTCGCGCTCCAGAGATCGGAGTAAAGGCTCCAGGCTCCAGGCTGGGGGTGGGGACGTGGGCTGCTCAAAGGAGGGGGTGAAGGGTGAACCTCCATACAGCCACAAGGAGACCTTCCCTGCTCCAGGTCTTCTGGGCCCTTCCAGAATGCCCCAGAAGCTGATGTCTCCAGGACTGGCCCCCGCATCTGTTAGGGCCACGGTGTGTGTTTTGGATGGCACCGGGGAGAATGAACAGTGAACAGTTATGCTTTCCTTCTGCACATACTACCTGAGCCCTTATTACCACCAGCACGGAGGCCTGGCCACACCCAGGGGGTGTGCAAGAGATTTCAAGACTCACGACTTAGCTCTCCCGTTGGAGGGACCACTGTATTCCCATTTCACAGATGGGTAAGCAGAGGTCAAGGCTACATGGTGAGTTCATGGCGGAGTCAGGGTTGAGAGCTTCTCGCTCTGCACGCAGTCACCCCGACTCCGGGCTCGGACTCCATGTTGGGGCTTGGAGATGTCAAGATCATTGTCCCCAGGAAGTCTTGGACCCCAGGGGAGAAAATCGGGAGCCACTTCACTCCCCCATTCTTCTGACAAATAAGTGTGAAGGGTGCATGGATTACGTTCCCGGGTTCTAGACTCTGGATACAGCGGCAAGTAAGACAGACTGGTCCACACTCCAGTCGGGGGATGAGAGCAGGGAGGAGGAAGAGAGGCCAGAGGGGAGCAGGGAGGGATGAAGATGCGCGGGGGGGGGACGTGAACCATCGGTATCGACGCAGGGAGGCTACCTTCGGGCATCTCTGTACTTGGCCACTCGCGTCCCAACAGCCTCCGCAGAGCACCTGCTTGACCGAGAAGGGCAGCCTCTCTGGGCTTGCTCGGAGAAGCCTGACATTTCATCCACGACACAGCTCTGCCCTTTATCTGGTGGGGACCCGCCGGCTATCACAACCTAGGGGTATAGGGACAGAAGGGCCCCTGGGGATCTTGGGACCGACCTGGCCCAGCCTGGGGGGCCACTGCGCACAGGGGCATGCTCACAGCATGAAGATCCGGCCAGCGCTGCGTGTGTACGTGTGTCCCTTCTTACACGTCAGTTACGGTTTAGCCGTGTATTAAGACGTTGAGCTCAATGAACATGTTTAGTGCGTGTGAGTAGCTATCAGGACAAACACAAATGAGAAGTGACATGCATCCTATGAGAAGTACAATTAAGAGTTTAAAGAAGCGAGCCGGAACCCCCTCTTGGCCCCAAGCTGGTGACGCAGATGGGATGGGTTGCAGCCTCATCAGGCACAGGCAGCCTGAGGGGGGCTGAGGGGCTGGCACAGCTGGGTGGGCGATGAAGCCTCTGGGTCCAGGGCCTTCCCATGAAACCCATTTCTGCTTTGGGTCTCAGTCACTGTCCTCTCCCCTGGAGCCCTCCTTTCCCCCCCCACCCCCCCGTGTCCCACATCCTTGCCTCATGGCCTCCCATCCTGAGATTTAGCTCCTCCTGTCTGCTTCCCCAGCGGCCTGGAAGTCCCAGGAGGTGGGACCAGATCTGCTTACTCTCCTCATGGGGTTCCAAGAGCATTGCACAGGTCTGGCATACAGTGGTGCCTAGTAAAAACCTGGCCGCTAACTGATGAATGATGGCCTCTCTCAACTCAAGGGCTGGCACTCCTATGTTGGCTAACGGCCTCTCTGGCCTCTCCCGAGGGCCCACACGTCCACCTGCCACCTGCGGGGTTCACGGAGGGCAGTGGGTTCCTCTCCCCCAGCCCCCACCGCAGCTGGCGCTCCGGGCACCCCACAGCCCGCCCTTCTCTGGGGTCTTCCTCTGGCAGCCCAGGGTGGAAGCAGGGCTGCGGTGAGGCCCCAAAAACTTGGCTGGTAGCATCTTAGTGGGGGACTCAGGCCAGGCCTCCCCGTGCACATAGACCTGGTCTGCAGCTGCCTCCCCTGGGTCTGCTGGACCCCCCGGAGTTAACCCACGTTCCAGTCCTCTGCCCGTGGCCGCCTCTCCATCCCTCTCCCCCGGCCAGGGCCCTGCTGGGTTTCTGGGCAGGGGCCGTCCCTCCACTCCACTGGGTGGGGGACCCGCTGCGGCCCCATCACCTCTCTCTGGGGTAGGGCCGGTCTCTCTGGGGATTTGCATCAAATCACTGGGGAAAAGGAGGACACTGGGCAGAGCTTCTGGGCGGGGAAGAGAGAGCAGCCCCAGAGAGCAGGGCACCTGGCCCCACCACCACCACCTTGCCCAGGGCCGCTGCCGTCCACCGGGTCTCCACCCAGCACCCTTCCAGCCCACGCTGCTGCCCGTGCTCTGCTTGTCGTTGGTGTCCCTGTGTCAGTTTCCTGTGGTGGCCTTAGCGAGTTGCCACGAATGATAACACACATTTATTCTCTTTCCAGGCCCAGAGGTCGGAAGTCTGACATGGGTCTTCCCGGGCTGCCACCCGGTGTTCACTGTGCTGCTGCCTCATCCGGCTTCCAAAGGCGCCAACATTGGCCTGTGGCTCCTTCCTCTGTCTCCCAGGCCCGCACTGTGCTATCTTCCCGCCTCTCTCAGATCCTCCTTCGTCCCTAGTATGAGTACCCTGGTGATTCCCCTGGGCTCACTTGGATAATCCAAGATCATCTCTGATCTCAAGATTTTTTTTTTTTAAGATTTATTTATTTGAGGGTGTCTGGGTGGCTCAGTGGGTTAAAGCCTCTGCCTTCAGCTCAAGTCATGATCTCAGGGTCCTGGGATCGAACCCCACATCGGGCTCTCTGCTCAGCGGGGAGCCTGCTTCCTCCTCTCTCTCTCTGCCTGCCTCTCTGCCTGCTTGTGATCTCTGTCTGTCAAATAAATAAATAAAATCTTTTTTTTTTTTTTAAAAAAGATTTGTTTATTTGAGAGAGGGAGAAAGAGCAAATGGTGGGCAGGGGCAGAGGCAGTGGGAGAGAGAGAATCTCAAACAGACTCCCCGCTGGGCATGGAGCCCGATGTGGGGCTCAATCTCTCCACTCCGAGATCACGACCTGAGCCAAAACCAAGAGTAGACACTTAACCTACCACACCACCCAGTCGCCCCTGATCTCAAGATCCTTAACCTTAATCATACCTGCACAGTCTCTTTGCCCCATCGGGTAACCCATCCAGAGGCTCACCTAATTGGAGGTCGGTCTCCACTACACAGGGAAGTCTCTGGAAAGCAAGCCCGGTGACCTACTCATCTCGAGCTCTCTCGCCCCCACTGTTGACGTAAAAAAGTCGACAAACACGACCCTGTGGAATTAGTGACCTGAAGTCAGCAGAAAGGCTCCCCACCAGCTATGCCCCATCAACCCAGTCCCACAGAGCCCTCGGGGGGACAGTGCGTTCTCCACACGGTGAGCTCCCCTCTGCCCTGCATCGGCCACAACAGAGAGCTTGGCACTGTGCCAGGGACCACGCTGTTGTCTGATCGATACTGTCCCTCTGAGGGTGGGGACAAGGGTGGGTTCCGGTTCGAGACAGACTTGGGGGTGAATCCGTAGAGTAAAGCTAGGTGGGTCCTTCAACCCACTTGCCTGTAAGTAGTGAAGATAATTCATTGTCTTCAGTGGAACCAGCAGGATTCTTGCAAGAAGGAAGTAAAACCACAGATGATAAAATGTGGCCCAAGACAGTCACTCAGTAATTCCTCGTGTTTTCTCCTTTTATCGTTCTTTGTAGAAGTTCAAAACCAGGAGCCTTGCATGTGTCTCTTATCCAACTGCTTAAGCTGAAGGGGGGGGGAAGGGGGGCCCTGGCGTTTCCAGATGTGCATTTTATGTGATCCATTAATCAGGCAGTCTCTTGCAGGTGCAACAGACCACCCCCCAGTCCCCAACTTATGTTCAGGCTGAGAGATGCTCCAAGTCTGGCCAGCGCTGTCATTTGATCCATCTGTCTACGGTGTTTGGTTGTTCTGATTTTTTTTTTTCCCTTTGTAAAACAGAGTCCACATTCAAAATGTCCGTAGATGTGAAAACAAGTTTAAATGGCAAAATCTCATGAATAGAAAACAACACACAAAAAGGTCAGCTTCAATTGCATTATTGGAAAATTGGAAATGGCTGACCAGGAGGACTCATGGTCAGAGCGACGGGCAGTAGCTGGAGTCACCCCAGAGATAGATGGTGAGAGAAGCATCTGGAAGGTCTCTTGGAGAGGCCCCTCCTCCCCTACTGTGACAACCAGACCCTCTCACGCCAATGGGCAGATGCGGTCACTGGCCCCCTGGGAGTGGAACCCTTGGTTGAGGTTTCAGCTAGAGCAGATCTGGGGGTGTAGACTTCTAACTTCCTACCCTGCAGAAGCGAGAGGCCCATGGAGGCAGAACCAGATCCCGGGCATTTGAGGCTGAGTCACAGGGTGGGGCGTTGGCAGGAGGGGCAGGGAGCTCCTTTCCTCAGCAGAGGAGGTGGTTCCAGCCAGCCGGCTGGGTCAGAAAGAAGCCTGTTGGCTTGTTAAAGAGGGACACCAGCACAGGTCAACATTCAAGGTCCTTGCTGTCGATCAAGGCTGCACATCCTGACGGTAACTTTCAGGAGAGCAGGAGCCTTCCTGGTTTCCTACAGCATCCGCAGAGCCCAGAACAGAGCTGGTGCTCAGAAGACAGAGGGGAAGCAAACAAACTCCAGGTCCATCGGATGCCAAGAATTCCGAAGGCAGGCTGAGCCAGCGCTTCCCGGCTGGGCGATCCGGGCCCGTTTCCTAACCTAACCTGTCCAAGCTCAGGTTTCCCCCAGAAACCCAGGGGCAAATGCCAGACACCGCCTCCCAGATGAGGGCTGCCAGGAGGGGCAAAGCGCTGTCTGCGGTGGGAGGTGGGGAAGGGAAGTCACCAAATAAACTCAGAGAGCATCCCCAGCACGAAAAGCGTGTCTACCGAATATTCGCTACTCCGCACGGATCCACACGTACGAAGTCAAGGATGATAACGTGGGAGCCAGACTCAGCAAGCGCCTGTCCCGGAGGAAAAGGGTGGGGGGCAAGGAGACTGGTTTTGCCCATAACATTGTACTTTAAGAAAAGACGAGCAAACAGGATGAGCTGTTAGAAAGAGTCTCTTCCCGTCGCTGGGCACTTTTCAGTATTTTCAACCTCTAACATTAAGATCAAGGCTTAAACAACAGGAGTGGGTCACAGACGGGGGGAAGGGGTTGCGATCACCACCGTGGGCCGGGCGGCTCCCCTGGGGGTCCCTGCCCTCGGTGCTGGAGACCAGAACGGTGTGGAGGGGTTCTGGGAAAAGCGTAGGTACGCGGACCCCAAGGTTCCGCCCGTGGAAAATCACATGGTCCCCACCCCATCCCCCCATCCCTGCACACAGCAGAGCTGCTCGGCGGAGGCCCCAGGAGGAGGCCCGCCTCCGGGTCCCCATCTGTTCCTGCCGAGAAGAGGGAGGTTAGATAAACCTCCCCTAGGCTGGGCCTCTCCAGAGGAAGGAACAGAAGATGCTTTCAAAGGAAAATTTTCAAAGAGAAGGCTCTGGCAGAAGTTTCCAGAACAATGCCCACGCTGCAGGGGAGGGGCACCAGAGACAACGGGTGTTTGTTGCTGGAGGCTCCGGGAAGTGGACTTGCTGGCCTCGTGCTGGGTCCCACCAGACCCTTCTCCCCCAGAAGGCTGTCCCTCCACAGGGCCCCTGGAGCATCTCAGCCACACATAGGATCTGATCTTCTTCTGGACTGTGGATTTCAAAGCTAAACTTACACGAGGGTAGAAACATCCATATTGTCCCCGTCTCCAGGGGGTGGGGACACTCTGCTGCCACTTAGGGCTGACACGCCTGGCCCTGCTTCCCTCTCTGAGCCTCGCTTACCCAGGAGCTGCTCAGAGGAGTGACAGCCAAGGCCAACCTCGGGGCTCAGAAGCCCTTGCCAGACTCTAAGAAAGCCAGGGTCAGGTGTAGACGGTCCTCAAGTGAGGGTTGCGTGGTGAGGGCTGGGAGACAGGCCCTTGGGTAAAATCCGCACCCCCCTCCCAGTGCAATTGGAATTTCGGAGAAACAACAACAAAACCATTTTTTGATATAAGTATATCCCAAATATTTCACTGGTCCTACTTAGAGCAAAAAAATCTTACTGAAAAATGATCTGACATTTAAATTTAACTGGGCCTCCTGCATTTTTATTTGCTAAATCTGGCAACTCTGTGTGCGGCCACTCTGAGAAAGAGCTGCAATTTCGGAGTTTGTGCGAGGGGCCACGCCCTTGCGTCTGTCTCTCCAGAGCCTGCCATCTGCAGCCAGGCCTCTCTGGGTGACCTCCTTCCCTGGAAAATTCCAGGAGGCCTCCAGTAGGCCTACAAACATTATAAAGCCAATTTCTTCCCTTACTACCTTCTCGCAGGGTCTCTGTGGTCCAAATACAAAGGCTGGACAGCCTGGGAGTGCCAACCATCCATTTATTAGTCATTCAACAAACGCTGAGGGCCTACTGGGCACCTGGAGGTGCTGGACGGACCCTAGGGGTTTCCAGGGGAGACCCTGAAGGGCTTAACATTTAAAAGGAATACAGACAAACTCTCAGCCATAAAACAGCATTTAGCACACTTTAAGAGAGATGAGAACCAAGCAACGGGGTTCTCACAGCATGAAAGAGGGCAGGCTGCTTTTAATCCCTTGAACCAAAGAATCAGGCACAAGGCTGAGCCCTGGCTCTGTTCCTTTCTGGATGTGTGCCTTGAGCCAGTAACTGACCCTCTCTGGGCCTCTGTTTCCTTTCTGTCCAAGGAGGATAATAGCAGGGACCATTCTGTAGGGTACTGTGGGGGTGAAGTACCACGTCCCGGCTCTAAGGAGCCAACACCTGGGGCCTCTAATTGTTAGTATCGTCCCTGCTGTCATTGCTGGGCGGGCACAGAGCCAGACCTGCTCCTCTCATGGCCTCACCATCGTGGGGCTTTTGTGATTTTCTCCATTTTCCACCCTGAAGACACAGGCGCGGGGAGCTTCCTGGCGTCCTCCCTCCTGTCTCCCAGTGTTGACAGCTAAAGCCCTAGAGAACCCCCTTCTTTATAGACAGAGGGCAGGGAAGAGGGGCTCCCGGGACCCAGAGAATTTGGGGGAATCCCTAATTTCTTTCTCTTTTCTCTCTCTGGCTGCCTTGGGGCCAGCCCCGGTTGCTGGGCACTCTTCTGTGGCAGTGGTGGGCAGTGGCAGGGACAGGGGACCTAAATTGTAAAACAAAACCCTTCTCTCTGGTTAGAGGAACTGAAGAAAGGGCGCTTGTGGTTTGAGATGTGTCGGGGAGATAGTTCTTATCCTTCCTCTCTCACTCTCTCGCTCTCTTGTCTCCTGCTTGCCCTGCGGGCATCATGGCAGTTCAGACCTGTGGGACACACAGGGCAATACAGTCAATAGACTCCCAGTTGGAGGGTTAGGGAAGAAGGTCCTTGGGAGCCAAGGAGTATCCCAGGAGGAGAGAGCGCAGAAAAGATCCCCTAGTTCTGCACAGAACCTGTGCACATTCTGGGCTCGCTCTGTGCCATTACAGGCATGTGAGCAACCCAAACAAACCTCATGAAACCTTGGATAAGTCCAGACACACCCCTGAGAGGGTCCCGGGCTGGACAGAGTCAAACAGCATCGCTGCGTTGTTACCGAAGGACCCACGCTGGGACCACCACTTGCAGAAGATGGGGCAAAAATCTCCCGAACAAAAGAGATATCCAAATGGTCTCACTGACTCATTCTACCAAACACGCACCAACTCCTCACAATCTCTTCCAGAAAATAGAAGAAGGAAGGTCACTTTTTAACTCTTTTTGTGGAATGCTTCCCAAATCAGGTTAATGAAGCCAGCACAACCCTGCTACCAAACTCAGAGATACGACAAGAAAAGACAATGGAAGATCAATATCCTAATTAAATGTAGACAAGAAGTAGAGTGAGATGTTAGGGAGCTGAATCCAGCAATACATAAAAAGATACTGTATTTTTGGTTGTCTGGGTCAACATTCAAAGATCGGTTAATGTAACTCATTACCCTCACAGAAGTAAAAAGAAACAAAACATAATCGTATCCCTAGACACAGAAAAATCATTTGACAAAATTAAACATTGACTCATGGTAAAAATTCTTGGCAAACTAGAAATAGATGGGAACTCCCTAAGTCTGATCAAGACCATCTACAAAAAACAAAAACCATCACCAAAAAACAGCTTCAAGCTAACATCACACCTAGGCTATTAAACAAATCAACTGGATGTCTACAGTCAAACAATCGACAATTGAAACGTGAAGACAGCGTAGCATTTGCAAAAGAGATACACAGATCAATGAGACAGAACAGAGCATCCAGAGCTAGATTCACATAAATACGGTCAATTGAACTAAAAAAAAATTTTTCAGAAGAAATTCAGTGGAGAAAAGTAGTCTTTTCAACTAATGATGTTAGAACACTTGGTTACTGATGTGCCAAAAAATAAATAAATAAATAAAGATGTCCCTGGAACCTGATCTCTTATATAAAAATTACCTCCCCCAAACCCTACCCTCATGCCTTACACAAAAATTAACCCAAAATGGATCACAGACCTAAATGAAAATGAAAAAGTATAATACTTGTAGGAAAATAGAGAAGAATGTCTATGACCTTGAGTTAGGTAAGCAAAGAGTTCTCAAATCCAACACCAAAACTGCAATTCAAACAAGAAAGCATTGGTAACCGAGATTTCATCAAAATTTGAAACATCTCCTCTGCAAAAGGCACTGATGAGAGAATGAAAAGACAAACTATCGACCGGAAGAAAATATTTACAAATCCTGTATCTGACAAGGGACATGTAACCAGAATATATAAAGAACTCTGAAAAATCAACAATAGGAAAACAGTTTGAGAAATGAGAAGTTTTGAATGGTCTGTATAGGAGATACGCAGAAGGCAGAACAACACATGAAAAGATGTTCAACGTCCTCAATTATTAGGGAAATACAAGATAAAACCATCACAAGATACCACTGTATGTCTATTAAAATGGTTAGTTTTTCTTTTTCTTTTTTCTTTAAAGATGATTACTTAGTTCTGGCGAGAATGTGGACCAGCTGGAACTCCAATCTAAGGCAGGTGGGAAAGGAAAATGGTACAGCTGTTCTGGAAAAATTCCGCAGTTTCTCATAAGCATACATTTGCCGAACGACTTGGAAATCTAAGTATTTGCTCCCAAAGAAATGAAAACGTACACTGGTAGAAAAAGCTGGGCAGATGTTTAGAATAACTTTATTCATAACTACCCCAAACTGGAAGCAATGCAGATTGTCTTTCAACAGCACAGAATAAAACAAAACCAAAAAACGGCGATACAATCATGCAGTGAAATACTAGTCAGCACTCAAAACCGATCAGCTCCTGACGGACAGCAGCACGGGGGACTCTCCGGCACACGAATAAGCCAGACAGAAAAGGCTTCGCGCTATGTGACTCCATCCCCGTGACAATCTGGAAGAGGGAGACATGACAGGGTGACGGGGCCAGCGGGCGTGGGTGTGGGGTGAGCAGGAGGGCAGTGTCTGGGGTGAGGGAGGGGACTGTGGTTGCGGTCACAGGACTCTGCGTTTGTGAGAACTTACAGAGCTGTTTGTATGGCCTGGAGGGGGGGGATGTTGGAAAGGAAATTCCAGCACACCTTGAAGGCCACCGCTGTTTCTGCAGCCCATGGGAGCCATGCAGTGTTCTCCACGCCTTGGGCGGCAGGGGGGAGGTGGGAGTGGTGGGAAACACCGGCATTCCCACTGCCCAGGCCGGAGCTGAAGCCCCCCCCCCCTGCAGAAATGGGCTGGGGAGGCTGGCCCCAACCTGCATCGGGCCCTGAAGCCTGGGCTCTTTCCACCGACCCTGGATTTTCCCGCATGTATGGCCAAGGCAGGTAGGGAAACTGAGGCACATGGTCCATGGCAGAGGTCACCGTGACATCTCCATGGGCTGGCTGAGGGCTTAGGACCCTGACCTGAGGAAGTACTAAGCACCCTGCCTGTTCGGCCTCCTGGTGGCCGCTCACACCTTTCCCGGACCAGGAAGCCCATCCCAGACCTCCGCGTACCAAAATGCCACCCAACGTTCCAGGCCCAGCTACTATTTCTGGAACCTTCCTTTGAAGTTTCAACTTCCTTTGGCTCTCCGAGCCAAATTTTATTGGTGGCTCTCCTGCCATCTCCCCACTGCCAGAGCACTGTGCACTGCGTTCCTAAGATACGGGGTGTGTACCCACACGCACACGAGCTACCATCCATCATCTGACCCCTGGGGCTGGGCTCCCACTGGACGTTTGGGGCTTTCATTCCCACAGGCGTGGAGCACAGCTCCCCAAAGTTGAGGGGTGCCACCTCCCAGGCCTGGCTACAGGGCTGGGTCAACAGGCTTCCCCCTCCCCACCGGCCCCACCTGGAGGCAGGGCACGGGCTGTGGCCGGTTGGTCAAAGGCTGGGGGTCTCCACGGGGCTGTGTGGGGAGTGTCAATGGCTTCGGCAGAGTGACGGCAGCAGACGGTGGAGCTTGGGACACTGAGGTTTATGCCGCCCGGTCCAGGGGGAGGCTGAAGGAAGTCCCTTCAGGATGTAGGCACAGAGGCCAACGGCCCCTGGAGGGAAAGGAAGCAAAAGACCTCACAAAGCAGACTGCACACCCAACACACGTGCAATACGTGTTCACCAAAACACGCGTGCACAAGTGTCCACACAGCATCTCTCAGAAGAGCCCCAAACCGGAAACAGCACAGTTGCCCATCAGCCGGAGAACGGATATGTCGGCTGTGGCGTATTCCTACAATGGAATCCTACACAATGAGAACCACGAGCCACACACATAACGATGACCCAAAAAACCCAGACTCAGATAAGAACATACTCTGTGGCCCCGTTTATTTCAGCGGGTCTCAACTGGGAGTCATTCTGCACCCCCTGGGGACTTTCGGCGATGTCTGGAGACGGTTTTGATTGTCACAACCGAGGGGGAGGATGCACTGTCCACTACCTAGCGGGTGGAGGCCAGAGCTGCGGCTGACCATCCTGCAGTACCCGGGACATCCCCCCACAACACAGAGTGATCCAGTCCCAATATCAACAGCATGTCGACTGAGAAATCCTGATTTTTATCAAGGTCATGACCAGGCAAAACTAGTATCTGGTGTCAGATTCAGCCTATGTCTGCTGCTGGAAGGGGTGAAGGCTGGGAAGAGGGACAAGGGTGTTTCAGGGTAGAAGGCTGGCTGTTCTGATTGGGCGCTGGTTATGGGCGCTCCCTTAAAAAACACCCATCAAGTGGTACACGGTCCTGTGTGTCTGTCTTACTTTAAAAGTTGTCCTTTAAGAAGATGGAGGGAACAACTAAACTTGCCTAGGAATCTCGGATTTGATTTCAATGACGTTTGAGATGGAACCTCTACTCGGAATAGCCACAGCTTATGGGATGTTTTTCCCCTTGCCGGCACCCGAGGCAGGGCTCAGAGTGAGCTCGCCTGTCTGCAAAGTGCAGACAAGAGCATCTTGATGTGGCCATCATCACCCCACACTTGTGGGGCTGCCTGCAGGGATGGGGGGGAGATATGGTGACCCAGGGGCATCCTGAGTGTGGCGTCACAGCAGGATGTAGGGCAGGGAGCTTAGTCCCCGGCACGCCTTCAGGTTGGACCTTCAGAACGGCCAATGGCCCAGCTGGGGCGCTTGCCTTCCTTCATGCCTTCCAAAGAGGACGCGGAATCTGTCTGTGGGAAGAGGGAAGGACTTTGTCCAGGCTCAGTCCCTCAGCTGGCAAAGGACAGGAATTGGAAGGTGAGTGTGAGCATGTGATCTTGGAAGTACATGAGAGAGAGAGAGAGAGGAGGGAAGGGAATGTACAAATGAGAGAATTCACGTGCACAGGATCACTTTGTGATCCACACACCAGTTCAGACTTGGAACCTGGGTTACTGGTGACAAGCCCTGGATGTCTCCTCCTCCCAGAGTCCTGGCATTTCTGCAAATCTGGTTTGCATTTTATGTGCCCAAGGCTTCTGCAGGGGGAGAGACAGAGGAGGCTGCGGTGGTGCCGAGAGCCGAGTGAGAACGGAACCGGCTCCAGAGGGACACGGTGGGCTGGGTTCCTCTCCAGGGACCCAATAAACAGCAGCTGTCCGTGCTTCGTGGGACACAAACAGGGAAACCAGTTATTTTAAAAATAAATGACCAGGTCAAGAGTGTAGGGTTCTGGGCATAAAGAGTTAATCACCAAAGTAAATGGACAATCCTTGAAGGACTCTCAGAGCCCTCCACATGGAAAACCCTTCTTTGGTCAAAGGGCCCATGCCTCATGCGCTCCCGGTCCAGCTTGGACGCCAGGTGGCCTGTGGGCCGATCGTCCTGGCTCAGTACTGAAGTCGACTCCCATCCCGAGAGCAGGGCTCTGGGGCGTGCTGTCTTAAGTGGAAGCCGGACTCCATCCGGCTCTGTGAGATTCCTCCCTGGGACCTGGGAATGTGCTGGAAGAAATGCTAATGAGTACAGGTGTGAAGACTTCTCCTTGATGAGGGGTTTGTGCCAAGGGCCCCATATCAACTCCAGGTTGTAAGAACACAGGTCAGCAAGGCACAAGAAGGCCTCCCAAATAAAGAGAGCCTTTCCCTCTAAACGATTAACGTTTACACCCCCTACAACGTAAGAGAGGCAGCATTTCATAGAGCCCAGCTCAGCATCCTTAGTGTCCTTGACCTCCACCTCGCGCCTGATTCATGAAGCCGTGGCCAGTCATCAGCCTCTGAGCCCTGGGCCTTTGAGGACAATGAAGGGGGCTGAAACCTTCAAAGGCCACCCACCTCCCTAGGCCAGTCGCTCTGGCCCCATGGGGGTCACCATGTGTCCCTCTCATGTTACCTTGCTCCTTGCCTGTCCCATACCTGCCCAGGTTAGACAGACTGCCTCTCAGGGAGGTGGGATTTCCCCATCTTAGATGGGGTAAAATCAAGGCTTCAATAGGTTAGACATTCCCGAAGTTCCAGAGGCTGAATTTAAAATGCCTATTACAGGGTTCCTGGCAACATTCCAGGATGATTCTTATGGAAACTATGTCCCCATACTCAGCAGCTGGAACAGAAGGTGTAAAGGAAGCAAGGTGTCAGCGGACAAAAACCCTGCACGGAAGCCGGACGGATGGGCTCTGCTGAGGAACACGCCTGTGTCCTGCTCACCTTCTCTGCAAGCTGTGCCAGTGGGCTGTGCTCCAGACACCAGCCGCACGCTTGCTCCTCTGGAGGCGGAAATGAAGAGTGCAATTGGATCCTGCTTCGGTCTCATTCGGAAGTGGGAAATCCATTTCTCTTCCCCAAGAGGGTATCAGCAAGGGGCTCTGCCTCCTTCTACAGATGTTGAGGCTACAGACCTGAGTCCACACCGGCCTCGGCAGTGAGGGCTCCCCACCCCGACCCCTGGCCGCGAGCTTCAGGCATCCTGCCTACGAACACTCCCCTGGGCATCCCGCCTACACCCCAAACCTCCGAGAGCCCTGTCACAAAGTCACCCAGCCCCAAGCCACTCTGGGACGCTGTCCTACAGAGAACTGGCCTCCAACCTGGCTAAAGGCAGTTCTGTTCTTTCATCAAATCGACCACACACAGCCAGCCGCCCACCTGGCTGTGTCTTCCTTCTTGTCGACTCTAGTCAAGGGCAATCAATGTAGCCGCCCGAAGCCAACATTTGCCATTTGCGTTGGCTCCTGTTCACGTGCTGAAGAGTTGCTAACGAAAAACAGCATAGGAAATAAAAATAAAAGCTAATATTTATGGAGAGTCTGCTCTGCACCAGAGACGTGTTGGGTCCTTTTAGGGCACAATTGCATTTTGTCACCAACAGCCCCGTGAGCTGGGTACTATTCCCATGCCTGCGGGCAGGGGAAGAAAGGAAGGCACAGAGTGATCACCCCATAGTCCTCTCTGTGACCACAATGATTGGACACTCCCATGAGCCAGCGGATAGTTCCTTCTCTTGTGGGGTGTCCAAACAAGCCAGGAAGGCAGAGGTGACACCTGGGACACTCACCAAGGTGACAGGGCACCGTGCATCAGGACCAGCGCTGAGCACACACAGGGAGCTTCTAGAGTGACACCTGTGTTCATTTCAGTGCCTCCTCGAGGAGCACTGTGACATCAACCTCCTTCAGCAGCTAGAGGTGGCAATGGGTCAGATCCTGTACCCTCAGGGACCACACTGCCTGCCCCCCACGCCCCAACCAGATGTGCCGGGTGTTTCCACCCAGCCCCCTCGCTGCTCAGGCGGCCACCTCTGCTTCATGCTGGACTGTCCCTCCACTGCCTGCGGGTCCTCTCCCGAGCCTCTCTGGAGCCGGCTGGCGGGAATGAGCAGGAACTCACAAAAAAGGGCTGCTCTGGATGCTGTCACTTTATGGTACAGCCCAGCAGGAGGTGGGTGACTGGGGGCTCAGAGGGGTGTAGTCATTTCCTTGAGCTTGCACAGTTCCAAGTGACTGACCAGGAATTAAAATCCACACGTGCCAACCCCTCACTCTCATCATCACTCTAGGCTGCATTTCGGCTTTCTCTGCTGGCTTCCCATAAAACTTTGTTCCTACAACCGATAGAACTTTTAATACATCATCTTAGATTTATGACTTTATGTGATATTTATTACATTATTGTACTATGTTACATTAGGTGATGTTATGTTGTATTACATTGTTATAGTTCGTGGTGTACTAACATGTTACGTTACTTTATATAATGGTTAGCTGTGCACTTGAATGATGTGACATTACATAATGTTACATTATATTCCAGCCGGCTGTATCCTAACTTTGTGTTATTTTGTTGCAGTGTGTGATGCTATCTTAGATTACATTGTATTATAGTCAGCTGTGAACTAAGATTACATCATAGTACCTCATTAAGTCACATTGTAGTAAATCGTATTACAATTAGCTGAGTTCTGATTTTTCTTTCCTAGGGAATGTGAGCTTCCTCAGAATAAGAACAGAGTCTAATCTCCCTTTGGATTCCCAGTGCCTAGCATATCAACTCGCACAGAACATTTTATTTAAAAGAACCTGCTCAATTGGTGGCTGTACCTTGTGCTATCTGAGACGGTATCTGTAGGATGGATAATGTTCTACTCGTGACTGAACACGTGTAGACCCAGGAAAAACCTAGGACCCAGGAAAACAAGGATATTTTTGGCAAGGCTCAGAGCACTACTGAATTAAAAGGAAAAAGCAAATTCACCACTTTTGAAATTGTTGCCATAGAAACTCGGTACAACACAGCAGGAGAAAATGCTGGCTTGGTCAGAACACACATCAACTCTAATTACCAGTAATGGAGAAAACGCTTGCCCCGGGGGACAGAAATGCCAGGCAGTGGGGCTCCAGAGCTCCCAGGACCCTGTCCTCCATGCTGTGTCCATGGTCCTCTGTGAGAATCAGGGGGACGATGCTTATTTTGAGGACACTGGCTGAGAATGTGGAGGAGAAGCAGCCAAGACCTGGCGGGGAGGCTGCCGTCCTCCCTGGTAGCACCTGCCGTCCTCTCTAAGGCCCGGGCTTCCTGGGGTGGCAGGACCACCAGGCCTCTGTTGGTTCAGCTTCAAAAATCTCCTGTCACTATCACTGGGTGTGAACAGTTGAGCACACACAAAACAATAGGGAGTTTTAAAATTTTGCCCTAGGAAATAGTGGGCAAAAGATGTCTTAGGTTAGTACTTATTCTGCCCCCAACTCATTCACGAATATCTCTGGGATGATTCAATAGTGGGACTAGTCCCCTGTGTGCGCCCACAGCCTCCTGATCATACTAAACTCCCTTTCCCTGGCGCAGTGGACTTTCAAGGCCTTGGGGCGAAGGCTGGGAAATTTGTTTGTTCAACTGGTCATTCATTCACCGGCCGGACAAAGCCGCTACTACATGCCAGGGAGACTGGCTGGAAGCCAGAAGTGCAAGGAGAGAAACCATGTGCTCTTTACTTTGGAGGAAGAGGGAGAAAGAAAGGAAAAGAGAGGGAGAGGAGCGGGAGAGCGGGAGGGAGAGAGGGTAGAGAACAGAACTAACAAATGAAATTAATTGGAACAGAGCATCACTCGTGTCTGCAAGGGCGTATGCCCTGGAGGGAAGGGAGGCGGGGCCATGACCTACTCAGCGTGCTTACCTCCCTACACGGAGGCTTTGGATCTTTTTTCTTTACTTTTCTTTTCTTTTGTCTTTCTTTTTTTTTTTTTTTAAAAGGCGAGGAAAGACGTCATTTGAAAGTATTCTTGAAATTAAGTGGAGGGTGACTATCGCCATAAGAAAAATGTCTGGGTCATTTTTTTATCTCCTTCCTCTGCACCACAAAATCATTTTCAGTAGTCATTGTGGCGTGAGACAAATGACAAGAACAGAAGCCCAGGCACTCTCCACTGGGGGTGACTGTCAGGACCTCCAGGGGAACGTTTTTAGTACATCGGTCTCCTCCCAGTGATCCTGGGGAATGTGCCATGCCCTTCCTCCACAGGGACACCTGTGTCAACAGGAGAAGAGACGGGACACAAGTGAGGGAATGACTAATGTCCTAGGAAGCTTCCAGAAGGCCTCCAAGCAGGGGTGTCCCTTGAGACAGGTCCTAATAGATGTACAGAAAACCTGTGGGTAGACGGGGGTGTTGTTCATCCACTACTTGCTGATACTGGGAGCTGGGAGCTGGTGAGAAGCAATCTCTCCCCATCTTTTGCTGGCTGCAGTTACCGTATCAGCAAGCTGGCCATTGTCGATCCAAGCTGGCTCAGAACACGTGATGTACACTCACTGGTGTTTTTTTTTTGGTCGTTTGTTCATTTAAGATTTAGGTGCCTGGGTGGCTCAGTCAGTTAAGCAGCTGCCTTCAGCTCAGGTCACCATCCCAGGGTCCTGGGATCGAGCCCCGCATGGGGCTCCCTGCTCAGCAGGGAGCCTGCTTCCCCCTGCCTGCCATTCCCCCTGCTTATGCTTGCTCTCACTCTCTCCCATGCTCTGTGTCAAATAAATAAATAAAATCTTTTAAAAAATTCATTAAAAAAAGATTTATTTGAGAGAGAAAGAGAGAGAGCGAGCGCGCGCACGAGAGCGAGCAGGGGGAGGGGTAGAGGGACGGGGAAAAGGAAAGAATCCCAAGCAGAGTCCATACTGAGCAAGGAACCTGACACAGGGCTCGATCCTAGGACCCCGAGATCACGACCTGAGCCGAAATCAAGAGCCAGACACTTCAAATGACTGAGCCCTCCAGGCGCCCCTGCACTCACAGGTGCTTCTGCAAACCCTGCTGGGTTGGAAGCCAGAGGAAGAATCTCCCCCATCCGTGTTCATGAAGCCACGTCACAGCCCCCTGCATGTCCATGGGAGGGAAATCCAGCCCGTGTATCATAAGGAAAACAGGGCCAGAGAAATAAAGGAGGCTGGAACCCCAGACAGTCCCTGCCAGAGAGAAAGGCCGGTCCCCGGAGCTGGCATGGAAGCAGGGTCCCAGCGTGGAAAAAGCCAAGTGCCAGAAAAGCAAAGAGAGACAGGGCTAGGACTCCTCAAGAGGACCTCAGAGTCCCGCTCCTCAGGTTAAGAGCGCTTTTAAAGAACAGGATTCCTCTGCCGCTGATGTTCCCCTTCACAACCTGGTCCTGAGCGCAGCTATCCGCCAGTGGGGGCTTGGCCAGGGGTGAGGGGAGTGGAGAGTTAACTTACAGCTGCAAACCAGCAGGGGCTAAACAAAAAAACCTTTCTGGTCTCAGCTTCCAAACCTCAAACAGACACACCATGATGATCCCGACCTCCTCCACCTCCCAGAGATTTTGCAAGGGTCAGATGAAATGATTTTTTCTGCTATGGGATGAAAGTCACAGTTTTACCATTTTACCATGTACTGATGTTTGTTTTATGACTCAGGACCATGAAGATCCGAGTTGTCACCTTTGATCCTGAGCACACAGAGTAGGTCCTCACTCTATGCTCCCAGGCTTGTCTGGGCTAAATCAAGTCTGTATTATGCTCCGCAGGAAACCTGCCTGTTGGAGAGAAATTGTCTCAGAATCAAGGCTATATTCTCCTCAAGAGTATTTAGGGCTAACGAGGCTCAGGGCGCCCCAGGAAGGATGTGCTTAAACAGCCCAGGAACAAAGAAAGTGCTTCAATCCTCTGCTGAAAAATCCCGGTCCAGTTTCAGCTGAAAAGTTTGGAAAAGGGATGTGGGCCTGTCCCCTGGGTGGTCTGGAAGGATGCCACTCTGAAAAGTGGTCTTGAGGGTATCAGCGGCTGGCAGGGCGCTGGGGAGGAGGCATTTTCTCCTAGAAGACTTGGAAAAATGCCTCCTTTCTAAGTGATAATGACAGTCCCAGTGTTGCAAAGGATTAGCGTAGAGATGCACGTGGGAGGCTATAAAATCCATGTCTGCTTTTGCAAAAGGCAGGGAAGAAAGAAGAGGGAATAAAGGAGAGGGTAATACAAACATCCACTAGTCCTTTGGCTTTTCTTCCTTCCTCTTTCCCTCCCCCCTTCCTTCTCTTCTTCCCTCCTTCCTGACTGGGAGCAGTCAGCAGCTGTGATGCTCACCACACCTGGGCCGTGGGCTCAGGCCACTCCCCCTGAGGCCACGGACCCCTATTTCATCCCGAGCCCACCTTCTTCATCTGACCCAGGGAACATCAGCCCAGCTGTCAGACTCGGGCAGGGGGGAGGGCAGGTTCAGAGACAGTGGGCGCCTGCTGCAGGCACTTGATAAGCACCGGGACTTTCTGAGAAAAGCTGAGAGCAGATAACAAAGTGGATGGCAAGGGCTTCGACTTCAAAACATGCCAAGGCTCAGGGCCCGTGGATAGAGGATTTCTCCCCACAGAGGTTGACTAACTCCTTATTAGGGAGGGACGTGGTTACCAAGAGAGAAAACCGAGTGTCAGAATAACATCCCTTTGAGGGTGATGCTGATGTGTTTATTTCTTTAGACCCTGCTCAACTGGGGAGCTCAGGTCATGGTCTCAGGGTTCTGGGACGGAGCTCCACACTGAGCTCCCTGCTCAGCAGGGAGCCTGCTTCTCCCTCTGCCTTTTCCTTCTGCTCCTCCCCCCAACTCCTGCACACACACACTCTCTCTCTCTCAAATAAAATCTTTACAGAAATAAATAAATATCGCTCAGCCAAAGGCATCATCTCTTATGTACTGGTCATATGGCCACTAGCGTGTTCTACCAGAAAGAAAATACGGTAAATTCAACACACACACACACCCGGACCCTAAGTCCTGCTGTAGCAGGTGTCCGCCACACCCATGCCCAGCAACCGAACTGGGCTCTCCTAGTGGCCACTTTGCTGCTCGGCAAGCACCTGAATAAGGGCAGGTGGTTCCCCGAGTGAACTTACGGACGGTAACACAGGACAACACTTAGGCCCGGTGGCAACAAGTCACACCACGCCCCCGCTACTCCCATGGGGAGAAGTGCAGGAACTGGGAGTTGGGCCATCCGTGTCCACCACCTGATGTGGCCACCAGGGAGCTGTGTGACCGGGGACCCATCCCTCGCCATCCCTGAGCCTTCCTCTTCACATCTGCACAGAGGCTAACGAGAACAGCCTCACTGGGGAGCCGTGAGGACTTCCTGGGCTGACAGGTGTAAAGCCCTTAAGCTCAGTGCCCGGCGCACGGTGTTCAGGTGGGTAATGATTTAATGAGCTACCATAGTCCTTAATGTTACTAGTCGTAATAGTAGTAGGAGGAGGTCATGGTGACCGTGTCTTTATTTATTTATTTATTTTTTTAATATTTTATTTATTCATTTGACAGAGAGAGACCACAAGTAGGCAGAGCAACAGACAGAGAGAGAGGAGGGAAGCAGGCTCTCTGCTGAGCAGAGAGCCTAATGTGGGGCTCCATCCCAGGACTCTGGGATCATGACCTGAGCCAAAGGCAGAGGCTTTAACCCACTGAGCCACCCAGGTGCCCCGACCATGTCTTTATTTTTATTACTTCAAGGTGATGTATGCTCTGTAAAGAACATTAGCAAACTCTGGAGTTCGAGCTCAATATTTCTTGCAACTCAAGAGTCTGCAGCAAGTAAGCCACGAAGGGAAGGGTCAGGAGGGGACTCAAGGCACCCACTCGGTCAGAGGCGCCCGCAGTGGTCTAGGAGAGACGGGCTGGCAGGGCTGCAGGAATTTGCAGACAGGGGTGTGTGTGTGTGTGTGTGTGTGTGTGTGTGTGTGTGTGTGTGTGTTTAAGATTTTATTTATTTATTTGAAAGAGAGAGAGAGATCACAAGTAGGCAGAGAGGCAGACAGAGAGAGAGGAAGGGAAGCAGGATCCCCGCTGAGCAGAGAGCCAGATGTGGGGCTCGATCCCAGGACCTGAGACCATGACCTGAGCCGAAGGCAGAGGCTTAACTCACTGGGCCACCCTGGTGCCCCAGGTGTTTGTGTGTTAAGAAACACCCCACCCTGCTAGGGGCCCCCAGGTTAAGCAATATCCTGCACTTTATGCCGAATCTGACAGGTGGGTATGGCATGGTGGCGGAAGATGAATAAGCTGCCAGCTGCCCCCCGCCTGGCCACCAGCAGCCCGCCAGCTGTGTCCCAGAGCCTCCCCTCCCCCACACGAGAGATGCTGGGCCACAGCATAGAACTCCGTGAAGGCCAGTCTTCCTGGCCCCCTGTTAACATCTGTCCTGTTGATGCAAAGTGTGTCCCATTTGTTCTCTTGCTTTCAAATGTCATCTATAAATAAAAGATGTACGCATACAGTTTAACGCAGCGTGCTGCGCTGCCTCCCCTGTGTGCCCAGTATCTATCCACGGCCTCTACGTGCAGGGAGACGTGGCCGAGGACAGAAGGCTTTGGCATGAACCCCGCCCACCTCCCTCTGGCTTCCAGGAGGGAACCTCTGGAGGGACCTCGAGTCTGGCACCGAAAATACGTGGTAAGAAAGATGGATCCTATTTATCCACGAACAAACGTGAACAGGAACTGATCAGGTTCTTTCATTCCATCACACTGGGCTCTGGAGTCTGCACGGCTCTGTGTAGGTTTCAGGAGCCTCATTCCCACATCGCTGGAAACACATGGGTCTCTAGAGAGTTTCCATGAAAATGAATTACACAGGAGAAAAGAGTTAAAAATACTTCATTGCATCAATGCGAGACCCATCGGTATTTCAGAATCCTGTTGTTTCAAGCGATTAAATTGTTTTAACCCTATTGCCGCTATTTGCAGATTTTGACTTTTTGCTACTGTTCCTGGTCAACATGGTGGGTGCAAACCGAGCCCTTTCTCTATCTCCTTCAGCTAGAACTATGGAAAGCCTGTCACTCCCCGAGAGGACCCTGATCCCTCTGGGGAGGACAGCAGCCTGCTGGGTGCTGTGCGTGATCCCCCCAAGCTCTCTGCTTGAGAGAACAGACTCTCTGAAGCGTTTCCCCGAGTCAGCTGTCAAGCTCTACCACACGTTCGAGGTGTGGCCATGTGGGAAAACCCACCATGTTAGTCCCCATTCAACATTGTTCTGATGAACAATGTTCATGAGAAAAAATGTTCTCAGATCCGCGGTTGGAATCAGAGCTTATTAAAAGTCTCCGGCAAGGGGCGCCTCGGGGCTCAGTGGTTTAAGCCTCTGCCTTTGGCTCAGATCATGATCTCAGGGTCCAGGATCGAGCCCCACATTGGGCTCTCTGCTCACCGGGGAGCCTGCTTCCTCCTCTCTCTCTCTGCCTCTCTCTCTGCCTACCTGTGATCTCTGTCAAATGAATAAATAAAATCTTAAAAAAAAAAAAAAAGGTCTCCGGCAAGAAAGTAGACTATGAAACCCCCCAGGAGCATTCTAATAACAGACATCATTTTAATAAGCCACTATTCACAAGATTTTTTAAAGTAAGAATGGGGAGGAAAGTGCTGAGGGTCAGGGAACAGACTCAGTAGAAATGACGTCATTAAGGAACATCCTGGTGGATAAAACACTGCTGGGTCAGAAGCAGCTATTTTCAGGAGACAAAAAGATGCATTTGTGAGTAAGCTGTGTGCAAAAAAAAAAAAAAGAAAAAAAAGAAAGAAAGAAAACAATTCTTCTGAATGCAACCAGGACTGCCTCCGGAGGAGTGACCAGGGAAAGATGCTCCCCAAGGCCTGGCAGGGATGGGAGGACAGGGAGACCGAGATGGGGAGCAGGTGCTGGCTGCAGGAGGGCATCTTTAGGGGGAAAACGATCTACTTCTGGACCCGGATGGCATCCCAGGGGCGCCCACATGTATATGTTGGGCCCCAAGCCTACCCCGGGTTTGATGATGCCCTGGGGAGACTCGTGGCTCCCATGTATCACAGCACAGGATGCAGAGCAAGATCAGCAAAGGGAAAACGTGCAAAAAGGATGAAGCCTGCAGGAAACTAGGCACCAGTTTGCAAAGATCTCCTCCTGGTACGGTCACGCAGGATGCGCCCAATTCCCCAACAACAGGTTGTGACAAAATGTCCCCATTGCAGCCAACTAAGGATACACAGCACCAGAATTTTTACTGGGGGCTGGTCACACAGGAACCCCCGGCCGGCACACACCCACATTCCAGACCTCTGGGAAGGAAAGCAAGAGTTCTACGCGAACCCTACTGTTTGCACGAAACTTACTGTTGGCACGAGCAGCGTCGGCACGGTGAGGTGCCCTTCGCAATTAGGAGGGGGGACCCTCCAGCCAAGCGCCAACTTTATAAGTAGGGATTTCGCCCCATGGCAGCCAGGCCTGGTATGTCCACAGTTTTCAGCACAATATGTAGATTCATCAGGCCACACGCTTAAGAGTCGTGCTCTGTCTCCTGTAAATTACAGGTCACCAGAAGCAAACAAGAAACCAGAATCCAGACAGGTTTGCTTGAAATTTGAGAGACCATGGAGCTGTTGATACAGGGTCTGTGGCTTATCTTTGCTTAGGCAGATTTAAGAGGAAAGATGATGAAATATTTACATCACAGTTACCAGATCATTTAAGTTAAAGCCAAACGGATTCTGCAGCTTGTCCTCCAAAGGTCAAGCTGGATTCTGCTTACGGAGAAGAGCCCCCAGCTTTGATATTATAACGAATGCTGTTTCAACGGCTCTAAAGGCTATGGACTTACCAGGCTGAATTGTTATCATTTGTTAGAATATTTGCTGTAGAAAACTATTTGGTCAGCCAAGGATTTTCTCCACCAACCTGGCTGCAAGTGACCCTTTGACAGCAGAGCCCGTGATCTGGCCAGAATCAGTTCAACATGCTGATTGTGTTAAAATGAGGAATATAGTGGGCACCTGGGTGGCTCAGTGGGTTAAAGCCTCTGCTTTCGGCTCAGGTCATGATCTCAGGGTTCTGGGATCGAGTCCCGCTTCGGGCTCTCTGCTCAGCAGGGAGCCTGCTTCCTCCTCTCTCTCTGCCTGCCTCTCTGCCTACTTGAGATCTCTGTCTGTCAAATAAATAAATAAAATCTTAAAAAAAATGAGGAATATAGCTAAAGGTTCTTGCTTCTTTGCATGTAATTCTTCTGCAAGCCAATCACCGTGAGTGACAGCCGAGCTTCCAAAAGCAACACCCGCAATCTTATCCTGCCATGTAGCACCAACCTTGACCCATAATGGAGCTAAAAAAAATGGGGAAAGAGCCATAGATTTGAGATGAAGTTCTGGGAGAAGGGACTGGTCTGAGTCAGGAGCCTTTGCCAGCTGGAGCCAGGCGCCATGCACTGATGTCCCATCCCCCTTCCAGGGCCCCCCTTCCTTCCATCTAGACAATGCTCAGTGCCAGGCCTGTGCCCTCGATCTTCCCAGTCCCCACCGAACCCTTCCAGCCAAAGGTCACTTGTCAATCTCACAGGCAAGGGAACAGGTCTAGAGCTGCTAAGTGACTAGTTCAAGTCACACAGGAGCCTGGACGGCAGAGCACGAATTTGAAGGCAGCTGTGTCCTCCAAACGCAGACGCACAGCTGGGGTAGGGGACCCAGAGGAGCTGCCTGTGACCCCAAAGAGACTTGTTAGGGTCGTAGAAGGACGGATCAGTTATTAAGACTGATAAGAAGGCAGAGGAAGAGCAGGGGGTCTAAGTGGACATCTGCTTTTCCTTTTAAAGATTTTATTTTTTTATTCGACAGAGATAGCGAGAGGAGAGAGAAAGAGAGAGAGAGCAAGCGAGTGCACAAGTTGGGGGAGAGGGAGAAGGAGACTCCCCGTTGAGCAAGGAGACCAACATAGGGCTCCACCCCACGACTGTGAGATCATGACCGGAGCTGAAGGCAGATGCCTAACCTGCAAGCCACCCAGGCGCCCCCAAGAGGACATCTTTCCCAGAGGCCAGCTCCAACCACACATGCAAGCCCTGCCCCAGGCACATTCCTAGGCCCCCTGCAATGTCCCACACGGGACCGACGCCAGCTCTGTGTGAAGAGGGCTTCGATGCCAGGTCCCTTCCTGCTCCTGCAAGATGCAAGTCTGTGGTTGGCGGTCTGAGCCTCGGGCGCTCTCCCGGCCCAAACGGGAAGCCGAGTCTCCCAGGTGAAGAAGTGTCCCAGGGCCGACACCCAGAAACCTGAACACCCACGTGGACCGGGTCTCGGGCAGGAGCCTGGGCCTGGTCTAGAGTGAGTGTGGTGGGCAGGAGGCCCCTGGGCTCTGAGCGTCGGGGCCAGTGGGCCTTGGGCATCGCAGGTGTGATGGGGACACTAGATGGGGGTCTGAGCCTCAGCGGGTGGGAAGAGAAGGTAGGAGGGAGGAGAAGGTAGGAGGGCACCTGGGCTTCACCCCTGCCCTTCCTTCCTGAGGGACCTCACTGCCCCCAAGGTCAAGCTTTGCAGGCCCCTAAATACACAGAACCTGGTGCTGCCTGGAGCCCAGAATTACAGGAGTCCAGGACCTGCCAGCCGGTTCCCTCCAGAGCCTGTGGCCATCCCAGGGCTGCTGCAGCCTCCAAGCAAGCTGCAGGCACGGAAGCATAACCACAGGGCCTGAGACGCCACCTCCTCAAGGAAGCCCTCCCAGACAGCCTGCCCTAGCAGGCTGCTGGAGGTGCCCTCCGGTCAGCCCCACTCTTCTCTCTGAGTATCATCCATTCTCTGGGCTCCCCTGCTCTCCCTCCAGACGGCTGGGCCCTTGGTGGCAGCGACTGTCCCAGCCACCTCTTCTCCTGGTACCTCGCGCAGAGCCAGACCCAGGCGAGTGGCCCAGAGGACAGCTGTCCAACGAATTAAGTGGACTAAGGAAGGAACATGAGGCTTGGCCCGAGGGCCTGATGGAAAGCATCAGTCTGCTCGTGCTGCAGTCTGGGCCCCTCTGCATTCCAGGCCCGTGGGGTTCATCCCCAGTGGGCACCGAAGCTAGAGGATGGGGCATCTGGCTACCATTCTGTCCCCTAGGGCAGTGCCCTTCCCCAGTCGCCAGCCCAGCCCCTCCTGCAAGCAGAGCACTTTCCAGATGTGGCCCTGGGCTGCCCTGCTCCAGAACCTTCTCGGGCCACTCACCAGCTGCTTCCTCAGCCTGCCACCGGGCTGCCCTTTCTCCCGGGAGGTGCTTCTGGCCCCCTGGCCACACCCTGCGGCAGGGCTGGTATCCAGGCTGGGGTAGGTTACCCACTTCTGTTCTCTGCACCTGGGGTTCCGGTTTGGAAAGCAGAGGTGCTCCCATATCAGAGCCGGCTCTGAGGCCTATGGCAAATCTAAAAGCACCGTGGCAACGTGAGGGATGCCCGTCACTGCCGGTCTTCCTTGTCCTTGCTTGGGCTGAGCTCAAGTCTAGCAATGCATCTACCACACGGCAGGGCCACTGCACCCAGGGAGGGCGGTGAGGACATGCTGGGCACTGCACAGTGACCCTAGGGACCGATGGCGGCTGGAGGCCAACTTGTCCACCACTGTGACATGAATCAAGCCAGAAGGAACCCTGGGGTCTTCACATTCCTCTCCATGATGGATCCTGGGAATGGAGGCCTGCAGATTCCTCCCCCAGAATATCCCTTCTCACCACGGAGCTTTGCCAACCGAAAGTACAGAGAGAATGGGCTCCACCTCTGAGCGCCCAGCAGACGTCACCTGCCAGGAGGCAGCTGAGCAGACTTTCCTTTTGCAGAAGGCGTTGTTCCTTCCTGTCCACCCAGGGGACTGTCCACCTTGCTTGCTGCGGGGGTACGATAAGCTGGGGGGCGGTGTGTGGGGGTCCATCAGCCCAAGTTGCTCCAGAGGATGTCCTGAGGACTAAGCCTTGCTTTGGGATGAAACGATGGGCACGCCAGCCACTGGGACTGCGTGCAGCCCACTTCGAGACTCCTACCTGCTCTGGCCCCAAGGAGGACTCCAAGTCTGGTACCTTCCTCCCGGCGACGGCCCCTGATAGAAGAGTGCTCTCTGGGGCCAGCAGCCCTGCTGACGAACAAGCTCAGAACTGAAAGTCACCCTTACCACCGACCCAGTTCCCTGGCCAGGCGTGGTGACCAGGGCTTTTGCCATACGTGAAGGAGGTGGGATCAGCCGCCGCTTTGGAGGATGGGTGCAGGGAAGGGACAGGACCTGTCCAGTTCACACGCAACCAGGAAGAGGCTGAGGAACATCTGGACCAAGGTTTGCTCATCTTGACTCCAGGAGTCTTTCCACATCCCCACGCAGTAAGAGGCCCTGCAGTCCACTCCCACCCGCCCCGTTTTGCAGATCCTGACCCAGAAAATGCAGCATCACAACAGGCACCATTAAGCAGTGGGGCTCTGCTCACATCTGCTCACATCTGGCCTTGTCTGAGCCTCACAACAGCTCCACGAGGCAGGAAAAGTCATCATCCCCACTTTACAGATAAGGACACCGAGGCCAGGAAAGATACACCGCCTTGTTCCAATCTCCCAGCCAGTTTCCAATTCAGGATTCGAACCCGTCTGTCCGACTCTTGGTCTCCAGCCCTCAACCACCACGCTATGTTGAGGCCCTAAATGGAGCTTAAGGAGGGAACGTTGTCACCCAGGGTCACACAGTGTGCGAGCAGCATTGCAGAGACCAGACAGCAGGTGTCAGGGGCCCGAGGTACCCTGGCTTTTCAAGCCCGTGGGACAACAGCCGGTTCAGTTCTGTGTTCCCTACTCAGAAGGCTCATGGGGGCCCTGCCATGCAGATGCCCCGCACGCGGAGCATTCTGCAAGGTTTGCAAAACCAGCTCGCGGCTCGCAGCCCCCTTGGAGGTGGTTCTCTTCCGCATCAGTTCTCTCCAGGGAGCGGCTGGGCTGTCGTGGTCGCCTTTCCCATCAGGTAGGGAACGTGCGTTTTCACCCTCATACTGCGTTCCGGGAAGCTCAGACCCCAGGAACAGCACTGTCACTGCCCGGATGAACACTTGTCTCACGCGGGAATGCTCCAAACGCGCTTACCCCCTCCTTTCATTTGTCCCTAAACCCCAGGAGGCAGGTTCTATGACACGGATGAAGAGGTTGAGACTCGGAAAAGCCAGGCGGGAGCCAGGCTCTGCGCATTCCACTCGGAGCCTCCGAAGCCCAGCTTCTAGGTGCTCACCCTGGCCGCGGGGCTCAGGACCAGGATGGAGACTGGGCCCATTTGACAGGAAAGAATGGGCGAAAGCACGAGCACCAGGTCAGAGAGGGAGAGTGGAGACACAGGGGCAAGAATCAAGTGATGGAAAGACGAGCTTCCTATCATGGTGACGGCGGCTCCGCTGTCTCCCCTCCTCGGCCCACCGGGTACCCGCACAGCCAGCGCGCTTCCAGAAGGCGGTTCCTAAGGACGCCTCACAGCACTTCTACTTCAGACTGCAGGAACAGAGGACCAGAGAGGCTAGTGCTTTGCCTGAAGTGACACAGCTCAGGAGTGGCCAAGGGAGACTCAAACCCAGATCGGTGCACCGGACCCAGATCGGTGCACCGGGGTTCGCGGGAGAAGTTGGAAGACCATTCTCCATCCATCTCTCATGCGCCTTCTCCGCAAAGGAATCAGCGGCTTTTTATCTCAGACTCTTTTGTTTTTTGTTTTGTTTTGTTTTAAGATGTATTTAGTTATTTTACAGAGAGAGAGAATGAGCTGGGGAGGGGCAGAGGGAGGGAAGAGAGAGAATCTTAAGCAGACTGCCTGTTGAGCGTGGAGCCTGTCATGGGGCCCGAACCCACGACCCTGAGACCATGACCTGAGCTAACATTGAGAATCAGACGCCTAACTGACCGAGCCACCCAGGCACCCTGCTTCAGACTATCTTTTAAGGACGTTTGCAGAGCAAACTGCCCCGAACACAGATGATGTTCCCTGTGCGGCTGAGGGCACATCTGTCTCCTGACCGGGGTGACTCCCTCGGAGACAAAGGTGGGGCACGTTTGCCAGCAGCTCCCTTGAAAAGAGCGCGTTTTCCTAAGCATGGGGTTTCTCGGCTGTCCCACAAACCCAGGGAGCACGCAGAGAGAGTCTCCCCCAGGCGGCTCGGCATCACCCCCCCCCCCCCCCGGGCTCTGCAGTAGGGTGTACTGATGAGAACATGAAGCTCACACTGCTGACTGCGCTGTGGGTCACAGAGTCCTCGATCCAGGAGCCTCATGTCTTCGGCCAGCATCACTGAAGTGACAGCAGGCAAACTTACGAACAGGGTAGAATTTCAGACGCCTCGCAGCTCTTGACATATCTGTGCTAAGGTTCATAAGGACCAATTGTACACGTTCTGGAAGGCAGAACTGACTACATAGCACTCGGAAAAGAGATGCCTCTCATCAGTCTGAGTCAAAGGTACAGCATCACGGGAGGCAAGATACGGCTCTCAATGGCCACATTAACGGGTGTATCAGGGTTAGATCCGAGGAGGTGATGGATTCTTCTGGGGCATCATGTCTTATTTTAAGAAAATGGCTTTATAAGAACACTGCCTGACCTGGTGAAGATTTCAGAAAGAGTAGTCATTTGGGAAGACAGTTGAGGGAAATAGCTACACTTAGTCCAAAAAAGGCATGGTACCAAGGGAGGATAAAGGAGGATGGCCCAAATGGAGTAATAATTACTGGTATTCGTGCACTAAAGTGTACTTTTATAACCGTCATCTCATTTCATTCTCCTGCCCACATCATGAGCTAGGTGTTACCGCACCCATTTAACAGAGACAAGGAGGCTACAAGTTAAGTATCTTACTCCAAGTCATTTGTGGCAGAGGCAGCCCTGGGACTCAGGCCTTCTGCCCCCCCCCCCACCCACACTCCCCAGGGTGCTGTCTGTGGCCCCCTGTGCAATCACAGAAGAGCCCACCACATGCAAGCAGGATTAGACTCAGTGCCCGGGACCAAGGGCAGATGATTTTTGACTCAAGGGAGGAAGTCTGTTGTGAATAATTCCCATTCACTGACACTTAATAGGAGCCACATTCCCATCAGTATGTGAGAGCTCAATCTTGAGCTTGATCATAACTTCTCACAACTACCGTGACCCCACTGCACCCTGAGCATGCAGGGGCTTGGAGAGAGGAAGTGATTTCCCTGCTGCACAGTGAAGTCACGTTCTTGCCAGGTGGTGAGTTCCCTGTCCATGCAGATACACAGGCCACTTCACAAGGCATGCTGGGAGGGATTTCTGGCATTACAGTAGGTCTTCCTGGGGATCTGGTCCTAGAGTAAGGCAAACATGGGAATCAGAGTTCACTCTCCGGTTCCCCGACTCGGGGGGTCACTGTGTCCATTCCATGGGCTACTAAGGACCTATGGTAGGCCAGGTCCCGGGGTTCCAAAGAGGAGTAAGGCACAGCTTGTCCCGTTAGCCTCTGAGGGTCCCCTGGACAGAGAGGGGAGGCAGACATATGTGTAAAGGGGAATGACTGTAAGGCTTTGGTGTACGGAAGGGTTCAGCTTCGGTTTGCTGTGAAGCTCTCCACCGACGCTTCCTGACTCTAGCAGGACAATCTTCTTCCCCAGATGGGCTCCTGGGGACCGGCAGGGTGAGCCACACTCCAGGCTCGGTGTGCTCCCATAATAATGTTCCAGACCCGCAGGAGGCTTCTGGGTGATGGGTGGCCAGTGGGAGACAGAAGGACCGAGGGCAGCCAGGCAGACCAGCTTCCCCAAGCTTTGGGATTTATTTCCTGGGGGTGGGCTCTAGTCTTCTAGTGAGATCGCCGCCAGGCCCGGGGCACCCAGCAGGGCTAGGACCAGAGAAGAAAAGAGTGCACAGCCTAGGCAGCCCAAGGGAGTCAGTTCCCTGGGCCAGGGGTGTGAGGGGTCCTGTTTGCCCTCTGCCACCTTCCTGATGATGCTGCAGGGGTCAATAGTTTCTGGGCACCCTGCTGGGTGGCCTGTCTGCTCTCCTGGGCCTTGGTCACCTCTCATGGGAGGGGCCATTACTGATTATAACCAGCTGTATACGTGTTCACCTATACATTCATTATCTGTCCCCATGCAGATAGCAGGGACCTTAGCACTTGTCCCCTGCCTTGTGCCCAGTGCCTAGACCAGTATCTAATCTATACCAGGTGCTTATGACATATCTGAGAAATGAATGAGCCACGGGAAGGTGCTAACTCCACCAGCCCCGCTCATTTGTAAGGAGCACGAGCTCTCGTGAACTCCACAGTGAGGGGCACTCTGCTCTGGAAGAGCATCTCCGCCATCCCCGAGGGATCCCGAGAGCCCTTCCGAACCCCAGCGGACTTGTGAGAGGGGTGACCCACCCTCCCGGTTTGCCAGGGTTTCTCCAGGGGTCAGCACTTAAAGGCCCACATCCTGAGAAGACTTTCAGTCCTGGGCAGACCTGGACGGTGGATGGCTCACCTCCGAGCCAGCGCTGCGATGCTGAGGTCCAGAAGTTGCCGAGGGCTCAGCCCTCTAGGCAAACCCCAGTCCCATCAGCTCCCGGCTGCAGAGGTTTCCGCCTCTCTGGGTGGGACAGCCACCACGAGACTGTTCAGAGGACGGGACAAAATACTGCATGCAAAGCCCTAGTCCCGGGATGCACCCGTGCCAGACACTCTGCGGGGGCAGGGGAGGGTGCTGGGGAGTCCTGCATAGGTGGTAGGCCTGGGTATTGTCGGTAACTGGGGGCCTTGGGGGAAGAAAGCTGCGACCCAGATCCCAACAGGAAGTGATGCAAGGTGACACAAGATAGGGTTTTTATCCAGCTTTTCTTGTGCTTCTTGGGATTCCTGGCCCTCTCAGTTGATTGATTCAGTATTTCCCCTGTCTGGCCCTGGGCTGGGCAGTGGTGATCCCAGCATGAAGGAGACAGGAGCCCCGACCTCAAGGAATGCCAGGATTCTCTGATGTTCTGATGGAGGAGGAGGGAGAGGACCTCTTCCGGAGCAGCTCCCCCTGCTACAGCCCTGCACCCCGCCCCGCTTCAGCCTTCTGTGGGCCTCTGGCCAGCCTCTGGCGCCAGCCTGTCTGGGCTCTGGAACAACTCCCTGCAGCTACGGTCCCCTGTGCGCACACAGGCTCTAGGGAGGGAGACCGGCTAACAGAAGGCTGTGACAAAGAACCATGCTGGTCAGGGGCTTGGGGCACCCTAGAGGTCCACTGTGGCGCAGCAACCCGTTAGCTGCTCCCTACCTGGCACCTGGGCCCTGGCTCAGACCCAGTCCCATCTTACCCCTTCCTGCCTGGGCGACTTTGGGCCAGAAACACAGGCTCTCAGAGCCTTGGTCTCCCCGTGTGTGACATGGGCGTGCAGAGGTATTGTCCTCACTGGGTGCTTGTGCAGCATGGAGCCCATCCTCAAGGAGCTCAAGATTCATCCACACCACCCGCCCCCTCTCCCACCGGAGTGGGCTCCTGCCTCACCCGTCTGTTTGCCCGAGAGGGACGTTCTGTAGGTAATCTGTGCTCACACAATGTTGATCACAGTAACAATGATGACGGAGCCTGGTAATAGCTCCTTTTTGGCTCCTAGAGACCCCCCCAACACAGCTTGGGGTGGGGGGCTCTGTGTGGCGTGTTGCCTGCAAATCCACCCTGCCTGCTAGGTTACTGGGATGTATGGCGAGGCCGCAGCGGGATCTCCATGGGAGAAAGAAGAGCTGGCAGGACCTCAGAGAGGAGGCAGGACGTGCCAACAACACTGCCAGGCTCGGGGGAGAGGCGGGGGTGCAGGGGTCTGGGAGAGCAATTAGTTACCTCCCTGAGGTTCCCCCTCCCCCGCAAAGCTGCTGGAGGCCAAGTGAACTGCCTTTCTAACCAGCTCCCACAGCTCCGCGCTGAGGGGAAGGATGAGGGAGGGTGCGGGGTCTGGAGAGGACACATGGAGTCCTAGCTGCTGCCTGACAGCCTGTTCCACCCTCACTTCCATTCCTCTGGGGACCGAGCCTCCCCACAGCGCAGGGGCCTGGAGGGAGGCCTCAGGGAACCCACCCCTGCTCACTAAGCCACCTGACACCTGCAGCACAGCACTGGCTCTCTCGATGTCCCCTACGTCCTGTCCCAGGCCACCCCCCAAAAAACTCACATGGCTAGGTAGCACGGAAAGGAACTTGCCCGGTCTGTGCAGTTTGGTTTCCTAACTCTGGCATCTGAGAGTCACCTGTGAGATTAAGTGCGTACCCCACCCACATTTTATAACATTCAGAAGATTCCAAGATGTGCCAGACCAAGCAAGGGGCCAGGGCTGGGAGTCGGCGGGGGGAGACAGTTGGCCAGAGTCAGACTCAGGTCTTAGGTCCCCTTCCCCGCAATGCAGGAAAGGAGAAAGGTGGGAACATAGTTGTTGAAAACACCTAAGAAAATTCTGCTTCCAGCCAAGAGGAGTAACAGGGACTGGATCTTCCCTTCCAAATGAAACAACAATAAAAACGTACAAAATACATGAAAATGGGTTGCAAGACATTGGACATCAGGCAGCAAAGAGTACTGACCTTTGAGAGACAGGAAACAAACCAGGTGATCCCTCCAAGTGACTCAGCTGCCTAACCTGAGGAGAGTTTCCAGGTTGTAGAACAGGACAGGGGAACCTGGCAGAGACCAGTAGGTTCCTTGATGGAAAAGATGGGACTGAAGGTCTGGAGAGACCAGTGCAGCAGGAGACAATGAGGCAGAGCATGGAGGGGAGAGAGCTATACACAGAGAGAACACTGGAGGTTTGCAGAAGGACCCTTCAGATATCCAGGAGAGGACTGATGGGTGCATGTGTGTCAGGGAAGCAATGGAGGCAGGAATCACCCAAAAGGATGACAGGGAATAGTGCCCAGCATCCACACAGGCTGGAAACAGTCCCTGTTCCCACCAGTCACTTAGAAAATTTTGCAATCCACAGGCACTAGGTAAATTATTCAGAACTGCCTGCCTCGCCAGCAGGAAAGAATGGCTCTTTGACTAAAGATGGTTCCAGTCTGACCTCACACACTTTAAAAGCAAGACCCCAAAGGACCAAACTGTTTCCAAGTAACATCACTGCATCCCAGAATAAAGCTCAAGAATATTTATAGGAATACAAGGATATCGAGCATCCCACAATGTAAAATTCACAATGTTTGGCATCTAATCAAAAATTATCAGGCATGCCAAGCAGCAGCAAATATGACTCATAATGAGGAGAAAGCACTCAATCAAAATCAGCCAGAACCAAGGCAGAATTAGGAGTAGCCAATGAGGGCTGAGGGGGCAGTTGTTCTAACTACTCCACAGGCTCAGAAAGCTAAAGAAACACCGAGCACACTAAGACAATTGAAAATATAAAGAAAGACACAAATCAAGCTTCTAGACATAAAAACTACCATGCCTGAGATAAAAAAATAAACTGCAGGGGATTCACAGAGATTAGATGTTCAAGAAAAACACTGGTGAACTTGAAGACACATCCATACTAATTACCCTAAATGAAACACAAACAGAAAAGGAGACTCCCCCAAAATGAATAAACACCAGGGAGCTGGGAGACACCTGTAGGCAGCTGGATGTATGTGTAAATGGAGTCTCCAAAGGAGAGGAAAGGCAGGAACAAAAAAGCTATGTAAAGAAATAATGCAAAGCTCATGTGACGCAAGAGAAAAAACCCAAAGAACCCATGTAGATAGTGGGCAGAGGATGCAAATTGGAATTTTTCCAAAGAAGATATTTAGAAGACCTAACAGGTGCATGAAAAGGTGCTAGATATGACTTATCATCAGGGAAATGCAAACAAACACGCA
Source organism: Meles meles (assembly GCF_922984935.1). Taxonomy (NCBI): domain Eukaryota; kingdom Metazoa; phylum Chordata; class Mammalia; order Carnivora; family Mustelidae; genus Meles; species Meles meles. The sequence goes on along the minus strand of NC_060071.1, from coordinate 142,973,528 downwards.
ATGAGCTGTCACCTCACACCTGTCCGAGGGGCCAGCATCAAGAAGAAAGAAGACAAAAAAGAACTGGGGTTGGTGAGGATATGGATGGAAAAGTCAAGCCTCGTGCACTGCTGGTGGGAATGTAAATTGGTGCAACTATTGTGGAAAGCGGTGTGGAGATTCAAAAGTTCAATTAAAAATTAAAAAATATAGAACTGCCATGTGATCCAGCAATTTCACTTTTGGGTATATAGCCAAAGAAAACGGAATTACTGTCCAAAGAGCTATCTGTACCCTTATGCTCACTGCAGCATTACTTAGAACAGCCAGGACACTGAGACAATCTAGTGTGTATCAATGGATGAATGGATATAGATGTGATACACACACATACACACACAGACACACCAGAATACTATTCAGCCAGAAGAATGAAAGAAATCTTGCCATGTGCACCACCATGGATGGACCTTGAGGGCTTTATGCTAAGTGAAATAAGTCAGAAAGAAAAACAAATACTGTATGATCTCATTTATATGCAGAATCTAAAAAAAACCCAGATTCATAGAAACAAAGACCACATTGATAGTTGCCAGGGGCAGGGGGTGGAGGTATTGGGTGAAGATAATCAAAGGGTACAAATTTCCAGTGACAAGATAAAAAAAGTTCTAGGGATATAATGTACAGGACAGTGACTATAGTTAAAAAGTACTGTACTGTATATTTGAAAGTTGTTGAGAGAACAGATCTTAAACGTTCTTACTACAAGAAAAAAAGAATTGTAACTATGTGAGGTAAGGATACGGTAATCATTTTGTGACGGACAGACACACCAAATCATCATGTTGTAGACCTTAAACTTACAAACCCACAGATGGGAAAGCTCCCAGAGACTAAGCACAAGAAACATGGGAAAAACAAACAAACAAAACAAAACAAAACAACTGCACTAAACCACATTTTAAGCAAAGTTCCCCAAATCAGTAAGGAGAAAGCCGTTAAAGCAGCCAAAGGAAAAAAGACACATTATGTTTAGAGGGCCAAAATCCGATGGCAGCAGATTTCTCAGTGGAAACACTGCAAGCTAGACGTTGGAGGAACAATATCTTCACTGAAAAACAAACTGTCGACCTAGAATTCCATGCTGAGTAAAAATTAACTTTCAAAAATGACAGTTAAAAAAAGAGAGAGAGAGAGACTCTTCCCAGCCAGAAACATAAAAGTTGGAAGAATTCATTACCAACACTTGTGCACACTAAAAATGTTAAAGTCCTCAGCCAGAATGAAAATGATACCACATTTGTGATCAACACAAAGGAATAAAGGACACTGGAAATAATAATCCTATGAGAAAATAAATATAAGACTTTTTTCTTACTATTTTAATTGCTCTAAAAGATCCTTGAATTTTAACAAAAATAATAATGTAGCTTGAGGCTTATAACACAGAGAAGTGAAAGGTGTAACAATAACAGCACAACAGCTGAGAGGGGAGAATAGTGTGAAGTGGCATAATATCACTGTAGCTCGGCTGTGATAATTTAATGATCTGTACTAGAAATCCTAAGGCAACTGCTGAAATAACAAAACAGTTAGAGCTAGTAAACCAACAAAGGAGATCATATGGAATAACAAAAGTTTCCTTATCCAAAGTCAGGCAGAAAAAGAGGAGAAAGGGAACAAAGAACAGATGGGACCAACAGGCAACAATGAGATAGTAGATATAAACCCAACCACATCAAGAAATCACACTAAACATGAATGGCTTAAAGACTCTAAGCAGAAGGTAGAGACTGTGAGATTGCATTTGAAAAAACAAGCCGACATGGCAGAGAGATCTGGGTTTGAATTTCAGTTGTGTGTGCCCTAAGCCTCAGTTTCCTCATCTGTAAAATGGATCTTAAAATTGCCTATTCCACAGACCTGTCATAAAGGATTTAGTGAGATTCTGTGTGTTGCACAACACAGGACCTGCCTGGTGCCCCCCTAAGAATTTGATAAATGGCAGTTATGATGGGAAGGTACAGGGACATCTTAAGGGGACAGAATAAGGGAGCAGTGAAGAGGTGAGTCTCCATCATCGCAGAATAGAAAGAACTGCGGTTCAGTTCCTAAAAGCAGGGTGAAGAGACTTCAGCACACAGGAGCTGTTCCATAAACACTCAATTATTTGATTGGAGACCTGCAACTCACCTCTGAATGCCCAGTTCTCTTAGCTCTGTGGCATGGAGTATCTTGACTCCTAAAATGCTGTCTAGAAATCGGTCTACAAAAAGTACCATGGATTTTGAGTCTTCCTTAACCGCTCATTACACCCCTGCAAAAATGTGGCATTATATTCTAATTACAAAGATAAAATATTTAAATCTTTTAAATGAAAATTGGAAGCGTAACAAGACAGGCCCTTCAGTTAAAAACTGAGATAAATAGACAATATGTATTTTAATGGTAATTCTTGCTTTAAGAAAAGGGAGCAGTTGCTGGCTAGGGAAAACATTTTCTAAGTAAGAGGTTGCCAGACTCCCTAGAATTCTATTTTTCTGGGCAGTGCTGTGTTCTTCTGGGGAGAGAAAATTTCTGCTGGTGCCTTGCAGATCTTTTGGAATCATCCCACAAGCTCATGCCTGTAGTGACGGCCATTTTAAGAGATAACAGAATAACCTCTTCAGCACTACTGGATTCTTTTGTGGATTTTTCCCTCTCCGTGAAAAATGATTAAAATGCAAATTAACTGTGAGCTCCCCAAGGTCTAGGGGGAGGAAAGGGTAGGGGAAGAGGGACTGGCAGCTGATGCATCTCAGCTATGATTAGACCACACAGGCTGTCTTCCAAAAAGACCTTCCCACTACCAACACAATGCTCCAGAAGTGACTGTGTCCTCCCACCAGCAAGGTCAAGGTTCTAAAAGCCCAGCTGAGGGGAGAAGTATATGTGTGTGTCTCTTGGGGTTGGGGTGGGGAAACCCCCTCTCTTCAAACACAGAAAGCCCCCTCAGGACTCCCCAGCAGGTACTGATCCCCCTCCCCACGTCTCCTCCCTCCTTTCCTCCATAACTCAAGAACTTACTGTCTTACCAGCTAGCACCAATTAGGCTGAACCACATGAAATTGTCAGGTAAAAATGGCCAAGGATCAGCAACTTGATGCAGTTCAGCCTAATGACGTCATGGCCTACCTCCTTAGCAGTAATTTATTTCTCCCTTGGAGTTGGCAGTTCACAAGGTTTTGCCAAGTTCTACACACATCCCACTCATCTAGGGCAAACGCATGGGCTGCCCCAAGACCAATCCTGCACCTGCCGGGTTTGGCCCCCGGGAGCAACCAGTCCCCAAAGATATCCATTCCTCCCGACCCTCCCGGATGTGCACGCTGTTCCCCACACTGAGAGGTGGAACCTGATCCCTTCCACTGAAACTGGGGCTGGCCTTTGGACTTTCTTGACCAAATGAACAGTTACTGGCATTCTGGGACTTCCGAGGCTCATTTATGGGAAACCTCGCAGCTTCTACCCAGGAATGCCCGTTCAGGGGGAAGATGGTGCGGCACAAGGAGACCACCGCACTGGGAGGAAACCCCAGCTGCCTGAAGAAACATTGGCAAGACGAAAGGCCAACTGGTGAGAATGGTCAAGTTGAACAGAGTCGTCAGACCTGTGTACGATGCTGAAAGTCTCGACTCCAGGCCCCACTGCCACTGAGCAGAGACAAATGGCTGAGCCAAATCCTTCCCAAACTCTGGTGCCACAAAATCAGGAGCAAAGTAAATGATTGCTTTAGGTCACGAAGTAGCTGAAATAAAAAGCATTAAGTAACTGAAACAGTTCACAGCACGGGTGCTTGGTTTACCAAAAATTTTTAATGAGTGGCCCAATTTAAAAATCCAGACTGCATGTAAAAATCCAAATTTTCAGTTTCCTTGAAAACCTGGAAGAACCCACAGCTCTGGGCCTGTGTGTCTGTGGGGCACAAGTTAGGGGCTAGAGATGCCTGTGCCCTCTTCTAGGCCAGCCCTCTGCTCTGTGGGTCACCCCACTCAATTCTCCTCCACTGCACGAGGTCACCTATCTAGCCCTAGTCTCCCACTCCCTCCCCACCTGCACCCACCACCAAAACCCAAATGCCCTGACTTGCAAACCCCATGCCCAACAGGAGACACTATTTCAAGCCCTATCCCATTCAACCCTTGTGCATGCCAATCCCTCTGCCTACATGTCCTCCCTCCTTCTTTGACTACATAACAGCTAGGCATCCCTTGGACAATTCAATTCAAACTTCTAGAAGCCTTCCCTGACCTGTGGGTTAGGGGCCTTGTCTGGCCCTTTACCCACACCGTGTCACATATCACACAGCAGGCCCGTGGCCTCCTCCTCCCCAGAGCTCCAGGTCTGGCCCACAGGAAGCTCAAGGACTATGTGAACAGTTCCACCGGGAAAGCGATTTTGTGCCCATTTCACAGATGATGAAACTAAGATGTAGGGAAGTGATCTGCCTCCTGCCTCTCAAAGACCGGTGGCCACTAACCCAAGAATCAAGATTCGGATTCTTTATGGGTGTTCAAATGTTATTACAGGGTAAACTGTGTCTCCCCCCCCAAAACATGCTCTTGAAACCCTAACTCCTGATACTTGTGAGCATGACCTCCTTTCCAACTAGGTTCTCTGCAGGTGCAGTCAAGTTAAACGGAGGTCATTAGAGTGGGCCCTAACCCAGTATGCCAGCGTCTTTCTAACAGAGAAGAGATACAGAGACACACAGTGTGGGTGCCAGGTTTGCTGAGGGAGAGATCGAGAGATGCAGCCACAGCCAAGGGGTACCAAGGACCATGGGCAATTCTGGGAGGCTGAGAGAGGCCTGGAATAGATTCTTCCCCGGGGACTTTAGAGACCCCTGCCCTGCCAACACCTGGAGCTTGGATTTCTAGCCTTCAGAACTGGGAGATATTACTTTTCTGTTGCAAGCCACTCTGTGCCCCTTTGTTCCTGGAGCCCCAGGAAACTAATACAGTAAACCTGGCGATTCACAGACCTGTACCCCTGGGGATAAAAATACATTATATGTTTATAAAAAAAAATTGGAAGGGGAGGCGAACCATAAGAGACTATGGACTCTGAAAAACAACCTAAGGGTTTTGAAGGGTCGGGGATGGGAGGTTGGGGGAACAGGTGGTGGGTAATAGGGAGGGCACGTTTTGCATGGAGCACTGGGTGTTGTGCAAAAACAATGAATACTGTTACGCTGAAAAAATAAATAAATTTAAATACTGAAAATAAAAATAAAGATAGACATAATCATGGGGCGTCTGGGTGGCTCAGTTGGTTAAGCATCTAACTTGGGCTCAGGTCAAGATTTCAGGGTCCCGGGACTGAATCCCGCGTCGGGATCCCTGCTAAGTGGGGAGTCTGCTTGTCCCTCTCCCTCTGCCCCTCCCCCTGCTCATGCTCTCTCTCTCTCAAATAAACAAAATCTTTTAAAAAAATGGACATAAACACAACATTCTGTGTTCAGGGACAGAGGATCCCCTGGGGCCGCTCCATGGCGGGGCCCTGGGTTCCCCCCGCACCCCCGCACCCTGGCACTGGGTCTGCTCTGAGAGGTGGCGAACCCACATGCAGGACAGCTGTGAGGTTGGGGCTTCACGCCTGGTCCTCGGCTTGCAGGATGAGCCATCCTGGTGCTCCCCTTCTTCCCTGTCTGCATGACGGGACTCACAGAGTCACCTCCCCAAGGGTCTCCCCCTGCAGCAGGTGTGGGCAGGAGGAAGGGGGAACCTCAATTCTGGAGCAAGTCCCCACGTTATCATTCTGGGTCTCGCTGTTTAAGTTGCTGAACCCATACTCAGTTAACTTCCGGGGACCACAGGACATTTTGCAACCTGAAAGGGACCAGGGAGCCAAGGACCTGTTCCATCCAGAGGAGGGGGATGGAGACGGCCCTAAGTGCAGTTTCAGCTTTGAGTCCCCAACCAGGCCACACACTGGAATCTGCTGGGGAAATGGCAGAAAATACTGACGTCCGATTCCAGCTGACTCTGAGGGGAGCATTGGGGGTGGGACAGAGGCACAGGTCTTCCAAGCTCCCAGTGGATCCTCGTGGCAGTAACGTCAGGAACTCCTGGGTTTAGACTAGTCGCTGTAGGGGGGGCACAGGACAAACACAGGACTGAGCTCGTGTGCCCTGTGTGTGCTCGTTCAACTTGGCCTTATAGCCTCGAGCGCTTCTGTGACTTCTTGTTCATTTCTGCCCACGCGGCAGGTCCCTTAAATGTTCACTCTCCTGTCTCATTGGGGAGGTCTCAGGCTCTCTGCAATTCCCCTAGAGCAAGCATTCTAGGAGTCATCAGTGGACGCTGCAGTCGCCTTAAAAGCTAATCTCGCAGATTCCAGAATGCCACCCACACTGCCTTCTCCTGGCCAAGAAAGTCGCTGATGTCAACCCAGATTCAAGGGCAGGGGAACCATGATGGGGAGGGAGGGAACAGGGCCATCTTTGGAGTAAGAGCCACCCCACCAATGACACAGGGATTTGGGAGTCAGTCCTCAATGTCTGTACTGTCCTCCTCGTCCCCAGCTCCCTGGGCATCTGCACAGCCTTGACCTTCTGGCCACCACTGACCATAGAGAAACAGGTGCTCAACCCGCCAGGGGGTCTGGGGACCCAGGACCTGTGCAGAGAGGGGCTGGGGTGTGTCCAGGGTGGAGGAAAGGGTGGCTGAGCACCTCCGGGTAGCAGGGGTGAGGTTGGGTCCGCAGCTTCTTCCACGCCCCCTCACACAACCCCACGCACCCACGCCAGTGAGGGCGAATCTGCGGCTGGGGAGTTGCGGGAGAACTGGTGTCCACTCCCTCCATCCACCAAGCACGTCTTTGTATGCTTAGCGTTTGAGAGGCCACTCTTTCTGAAATGGCTTATATCCTCTGGGCCCTTTAAAGCCAGGAGCAGGAATCACAGTCCACAACCCTGAGGAGGGGGAGGAGCTCTTGGAGTCCCAGGGAGCTGGCTTCTTGCCCTCAATTAATCAAGCAGGTGGGAGCTTCTGGCTCGACTAATGCCTCCAGCCTCTCTGCTCCACCGGGGCTGGGATCTTCCCAAAGCACTGCTTCGATCATAAACCCTTCCCTGCTCAACGACCTGCAATGGCTCCCACGGCCCACCAATTCATGTGAACTTCCCACGCAACCGTTGGCACCTCTGTGACCTGGCCCCAGCACCCCTCTCCCAGATGTCCTCTGCTCCTACCTTCCCCCTTCCTGAAGGAGTCTGGGACAGTATTCTGGGCCTCCCTCCTCCTGCCTCTCTGCCTAGAGCCCACCAGAGGAGATCTGCCTGAAGTTCTACTCCATCAGAACTCGAGTCCTCCAAGTCCTGATGATGACCGGTATTCGGTGGGGGAGGGGCATCCAACACAACAAAGGCACTGTTTTCCTGTTCTTGCCTTTTCATGATACACATCCATCTGGTCTCACCCCCATCCAATCACCTAACAGAAACCTGCCGAAGGCCTACTATGTGCCAAGCGTCTTGGTTGGCTGTCATCCCCTGATCCATCCCCCTGCTGGGGATAGCCTGGCCCATCCCCATCACTTCTCCAGTCCTCTGTAAGTACTCAGAAAGAAAACCTACACACATCCCCTTTCACTTTGTCGCCAGCACCCCAGTCCTACCTCACATGCCCGGCACGGAGCTTGGCATGAGCTTTTTGGCACCTTTTTGGCACCTTTGCCAAACAAGTAAATGGAGGCTTAAACTGTCCACCGCTGATGTGTGGGGACATGCACTGAGCTGGCAAATTATTTAATCTTGTTCAAGCTTCATATCCTGATCTGTGAAAGAGGGAATAACAGTGCCCATGTCACAGACTTGTCCGGATTTACTATAATACAGTGTGCAAATGGCGGGCACACAGCAGGTGCTCCATAAACCTCGGGCTCCCTCCCTAGGATGGCTCGTTGTGTTTCTGTTCTTGCAACTGACGCGGGACTGATCATGTCACCAATGCCCAAATATCTGTTGGCAGGAATACACTGAGGACACAAAACTTGAGAGTCAACAAAAAAGAGAGACCGAGAAAAAAGAACCCAATCTCTGTGCAGGCTCTGCCTACAGATGGTGGAAAGTCCTATGTTTATTTTGTCGGGTTACCATAGCAACCTCCAATGCTCCAGCCAGCCCCAGGGTTGGCCGGGATCAATTTATCTCATCTCGTAACCATGGATGCAAGCTGTTTGGTGGGATCCGGAGGGGGCAGGCAGAGACAGGTGTGTGTGAGCTCCTGTCTTCCCTAGACATAAATCTGGTGAGGCCACTCCAGTTAAGCTGTAGCTAAAGTCCCCACCGTCTAAAAATGATGCCCACATGGCAATATCTATAAACAAGGGTTTAGGAACAGGAGACAGAAATTAGGCAAACAAAGACCAGTGTTGCTGACTGGAGCAAAGCATGTTTTGGAAAACTAAACAAGAGGCTGCCTCGAGCTGGGATCTGGAACCATCCTGGGGATCCCGCAACCTTCCATGACTGTGGTCGGGAACTCGTTGTCCATACAGCCTGGATTTTGCTATTACTTTTTCAAGAGGCTTCCACTGGGGGAAGGAAATTTGGGGGGTGGGAAAGGAAAGTGTTCTCTTTAAATCCATCCCCTGGAAAATTAAACAGCAGCGGGGCCCCTGCTACACATGCATGGGACAGAGGGACCCCCGGTGGCCTTCCTTCCTCTGGGCTCCCAACATAAGCAACTCATAGAAGGGGCAAGGTCCAAATGTGGTACACTGGGATTTACTCGCCCAGACCCAATGCGGTCTTCCCTGGAGTCAGATGGTCCTCGGCACTGGGTCCCGGGAGAGGCCACAGGCAGCTCTGCAAAGGGGGTGTCTGCCTGTCTTTGTTCTAGCTCAGGAGAGCTGAGCACGAAAACATAAAGACCCAACGCTCAGAACTCCAGGGGACTCTCTTTCAGCAGGGATCCAGTGACGAGAGGTCATCTGTTTTTTTCCTGACATTGACAACCTGTTTTGTGTCAAGGGAAGAGTTACGGTCGCGTTGGGCACTGATGCCTAGAGACTCCCTACAAAGGAAAAAGGATAAAAGGATAGCGGCGCTCTGGCGCTTGCTTGGTCACAGAGCGGGTCTCACCTCCTTTCTCAGACTGCGGGGGCTGTGATCTCCACTTAATGGGGGAGACTGGGGGGGGGGGGCGCCCGAGGTCTCCCGCGTCTCGGGAGGATAGGGAATGGAGAACAGCGAGGGTGCCCGCCCACCCGGGTTTGCACGGATCTGGGCTGCACGGCCCTGAGGGAGAGGCCCGGGTCCTGGAGAGGGGACAGCAGGGAGGGGATGAGCAGGGAGGGGTCGCCTCGCAACACCCAGGCCCCTAGCAGTCTGGGAAGAGCTCGGGCCCTGCGCTCTCAGGGCGCACGGCCGGCCCCACCCCCCGGGAGCCGCGCTCTATACCTCGGACGCGAGAAATCAGGTCGGGGATGCCCGGCTCCGGACAAAGGACTGGGACGTAGATCCCCGGCGGGCGCCACCGCTCGGCTCGAAGCCTCTCGGCGCGGCCAGCGGTACAGGCAGGGCGACCCAGTGGCCCTGAACCTCCCCAAACTTGCAGCCCAGGGAGCGCAGGGAAGGCGCCCCGTTACCTGCGCGGCCATAAAGGAGAGATCCATGGTGTCGCCGCTGCCGCTCGCGCTCGAGTCCTCGCTGCTGCCGCTGCCGCCCCTGCTGCTGCTGCTGCGGGTCCAGCCGCCTCCACAGCTGGCCGGGAACGCGCGGAGCAGCGAGCAGACACCCCGGATCCCGCGGCCCCGCGGACCTCAGCAGCCTCGGCGTGGCGGCCTTGGTGGGCTCTGCGCGCTCCGCTCCAGACCCAGACCTGGCAGAGGCGGGGAGCCGGGCGGGGCTCGGGGGCCCGGGAGCCCCTCCACGTGACCGCCCCCAGCCCCACCCCAAGGGCGGGGCCCGGCGGAACCCCCCGCGCGTCCCACATCCTCTCCTGCGTGGGGGGCCAAGTGGGGAAACTGAGGCCGGGGTCGCGCAGCTGACGGGAGTAAGAACCGGCCTGGACCCCAAGTACAACACTGTTTGCGCCCCGTAGGGGCTGGCGTGTCTTGCTCGGGGTTTGAGGGTCAGAGTCAGGGTGACCCAGCTTTCTGTGCCAGCTCTGTGCCCAGAGTTCAGTGTGCCTCAGGTCCTGGAGCTGGGCGCAAGGAGGTTTAAAAACCAGCTTGGCTTGTTCTTTATTTCCTTGCCTTGCCTCACTTTCTGAGCAGAACTAACTCTAGGTTCCATAAGAGTACTGAGAGCAGACAGCCATGGTCATGGCTCCTCCCTGAGCCCCTGGAGGGGAGGTGGGCGATGATGGAGGCGCAGAGACCTGCCCAAGGTGGACCTCTCTGCTTGGTGAAGACTGTACCCTGGGGTGGGGGGAGTGGGCGGACCGCGGGCAGCTCACCTAGAAGGCGCTCTGCAGACCTAGGGTTTGTGCAATTGCCGTCCTGGCCGGCCTGGCCTTGCTGGGGTGGTGGAGGGTGGGAGGCATCCTGACCTCACCCCAGACTCAGTTGTAAAGGAAAACAGACAGGACAAGATGTGAGGGATTGACGGACTGACATCTGCTTTTGCTTGTTTAGGTTTTTCTGAAACCCAAACCTCCCCTGGGCAGCACCTTGTAGTCCATACGAGTATGGGGCTGTGTATCCTTGGACGAGTGTCTCCACTCTCTCTGGGCCCCAGTGCCCTCATGCACCGCAATTCCTGAGTCCATTCTTGGTTTTTTTGTTTTGTTTTGTTTTAAGATTTTATTTATTTATTTGAGAGAGAGTGAGAGCAAGAGAGATCACAGAGGCAGAGGGAGAAGCAGACTCTCCTCTGACCGGGGAGCCCAGCGTGGCGCTCCATCCCAGGACTCTGGGATCATGACCTGAGCTGAAGGCAGACGCTTAATGGACTGAGCCACCCAGGCGCAACCCCCTCAAGTCCATTGTTAATGCTCATTATGTCCTTGCCCTGAACCAAACTCTTTAACTACAATGTCCTTGAATAGAAGAAACATTGCAATGTTACCACACTCGCTGAGTAACAAGGACCAGAGGATTTAAAAGGCTGTCAACAGAACCTTGAATGGAGGTATTTAACTCACCCTATTGATGTGTGATTTACATAAATGTATCTATTTTACAGGTCCACGTCAATGAGTCTTGATACATATATACACCGTTGTAACCAGAACTATAATCAAAATATAGAACATTCTACTCATGCCTCCAAGTTCCCTCTTGCTCCCTTAGGGTCAATATCCACCATCCATCGCCAGCCTCAGGCAAACATTGATCAGGTTTCCAGCACTACAGTAAGATTTATCTTTTCTAGATTTCTATATAGATGGGATCATACCGATTATTGTTTTTCTTTGTCTGGCTTTGGGGTTCAGCCTTGGAGACTCATTCATCGTGTGGCATATGTAGGTAGTTACACTGTGATTGCTGAATACAGACCCTGTGTATACGGACCAGTCTTGTTTGTATCTTTTCTCCTGCTGATGGACACTTGAGTTGTCTCCACAGTTTTGGCCATCATGAATAAAACACTGAACGTTGGCTACAAATCTTTGCATAGGCATCTTGTTTCCATTTTCAAAGGGCAATGGCTTAGTTGTGTGTTGGTAATAGGCCGCCCCCCGCCAAACTGTTACAAAGTGTTCATACATTTTATATTCCCACCAGCAGTGTAGGAGAATTTCGGTTGCTTTGTGTTCTCATGGAACACTTGGCATTGTTATTAACAGAAGCCGTTTTAGGAGGTGGAGAGTAGTACTTCATTATGGTTACCATTTGCATTTTCCTGATGACAATGATCTTGAACATCACTTTAACTTACTCACTCTTGGATGTTCGTATATTTTCTTTTGTGAATGGTTGGATGCAGTATTTTACCCACTGAAAAAAAATTGGATTAATTGTCCTTTTATTAGTGAGTTGTAAGAGTTCCTTGCATGTTTTGGAAACAAGTTCTATGTCAGATATATATACCGTACACAGTCTTTCTGGGCCTCCGGTGTTTTAATCTTCTTAGTGGTGTTTTTGTTGTTGTTGTTGTTTTCTGAAGACAAATTCTTAGTTTTGATGAAATCCAATTGATTTTTTTTTTCTCTTTTATGGTTCATGCTTTCTGTAGCCTAAGCAATCTTTGCCTACCCCAAGGTCAGGAAGGTTTTCTCTGTTTTTTTCCTCCCTAAAGTTTCATACTTCTAGCTTTTATGTTTAGGTCTCTGACCTATTTTTGTTTTTATATACAGTGTGAAGGAAAGTATGAGGTTCTTTTCTTTTTCTTTCCCAAATGAGTGTCCAAGTAGGCCAGATAGTTGTTAGACTATGTTTTCTCCATTGAATTACACAGGATGGAACTTGATTTAAGAAGACACAAATTTTAAGGTGGTACTCACTCTCAAGTGCTAGCTCTGCACTTGTGTGGTCCTGGGAAGGAGTGTCACCTTAAATTTTGATTTCTAAGCACCTTGTTGGCGTCTCCCATGGACTAGTAAGCACCTCACAGGCAGACCTGGCTGTTCCTGGATTGCCTCATCCAAGTATGTGATGATCCATTGAGGATACCCAGACCTCTGCCCTGAGTTCCAGTTCCATCTGTCTACTCAGCAACTTCTCCTCCTTGCTAATGGTATCTCGATTTTAACCTGGCCAGCACTGAGCTATGATTTCCCCCTTCTGTCCAGCTCCATCACAGACAACTAATGGCACTCCCCAGGTCCTCCATGTACAGTTCTACATGTTGCACACTGCACAAACGTGCCTGGCAGACAGGCAAATAGAGGTTAAAATTCAGCTATGTTCCGCTCATGGAATCTTGTGTGTGGATAAGGGGCTATGTCTATCCAGAAAGAGGGTTATCTTTGCTCTTTTCCCCAGAGACCTCATGAGGGCCAGCAGATCCAGTCTTCTGTCTCCCTTATACCCCACTAACCCTCTCATTCACTGTGCTCTGGCCACACTGAGTTTCTTTCTGTCCTAGGAACACACCAAGTATGATTCCCTGCAGGCAGACAGTCTTTGTTATTCCTTCTGTTTGCAGCTGTCTTTCTCCAGATCTTCCTTTTGATGGTTCGGGTTTCATTTCAAAAGCTACCTCCTCCAGGAAGCATTCCCTAGCTTAAGTAATCTGTCCTTAAAATAAAACAAACAGGAAAAAAAAACTTTGTTTATTTCCATAACATTTCTCCATTTAAAAAATTTATTTACTTGTTGGGAGAGGCGATCGGCCAGGGCCTTGAGCATCCCAAGTTTGTTTGTTTATTTATTTATTTATTTATTTATTTACTTGACAGACAGAGATCACAAGTAGGCAGAGAGGCAGAAAGAGAGAGAGGGGGAAGCAGGCTCCCCACTGAGCAGAGAGTCCGATGCGGGACTCAATCCCAGGACCCTGGGATCATGACCTGAGCCAAAGGCAGAGGCTTAACCCACCCCAGGACCCTGGGATCATGACCTGAGCCAAAGGCAGAGGCTTAACCCACTGAGCCATTCAGGCACCCCAAGCATCCCAAGTTTTAAGTCACCTGACTGCTCTGGGTCCTGGCAGTTTAGCCTGGGGGAAGGGAATGCATCTATGCATGATCCACTTAGAGGATTTGGGTCCTGGGGACAGTCTCCAGACGGCCCTTATGCCAAGTACTGGTGTAGAATCCATGTGCGAGGGGAAACATTCCATTCCTTAAAAAGCTGTCAGTCTGATGGATAAAAAAACAAAACCCATCAGTATGTTGCCTACAAGAAACTCATTTTAGACGCGAAGACACCTCCAGATTTAAAGTGAGGGGGTGGAAAACAATTTACCATGCTAATGGGCATCAGAAGAAAGCTGGAGTGGCAATCCTTATATCAGATCAATTAGATTTTAAGCCAAAGACTATAATAAGAGATGAGGAAGGACACTATATCCTACTCAAAGGGTCTGTCCAACAAGAAGATCTAACCATTTTAAATATCTATGCCCCTAACGTGGGAGCAGCCAACTATATCAACCAATTAATAACAAAATCAAAGAAACACATCAATAATAATACAATAATAGTAGGGGACCTGAACACTCCCCTTACTGAAATGGACAGATCATCCAAGCAAAAGATCAACAAGGAAATAAAGGCCTTAAATGACACACTGGACCAGATGGACATCACAGATATATTCAGAACATTTCATCCCAAAGCAACAGAATACACATTCTTCTCTAGTGCACATGGAACCTTCTCCAGAATAGATCACATCCTGGGTCACAAATCAGGTCTCAACCGGTATCAAAAGATTAGGATCATTCCCTGCATATTTTCAGACCACAATGCTCTGAAGCTAGAACTCAATCACAAGAGGAAAGCTGGAAAGAACCCAAATACATGGAGACTAAACAGCATCCTTCTAAAGAATGAATGGGTTAACCAGGAAATTAAAGAAGAATTGAAAAAATTCATGGAAACAAATGATAATGAAAACACAACAGTTCAAAATCTGTGGGACACAGCAAAGGCAGTCCTGAGAGGAAAATATATAGCGGTACAAGCCTTTCTCAAGAAACAAGAAAGGTCTCAAGTACACAACCTAACCCTACACGTAAAGGAGCTGGAGAAAGAACAAGAAAGAAACCCTAAACCCAGCAGGAGAAGAGAAATCATAAAGATCAGAGCAGAAATCAATGAAATAGAAACCAAAAAAACAATAGAAAAAATCAATGAAACTAGGAGCTGGTTCTTTGAAAGAATCAATAAGATTGATAAACCCCTGGCCAGACTCATCAAAAAGAAAAGAGAAAGGACCCAAATCAATAAAATCATGAATGAAAGAGGAGAGATCACAACTAACACCAAAGAAATACAGACAATTATAAGAACATACTATGAGCAACTTTACGCCAACAAATTGGACAATCTGGAAGAAATGGATGCATTCCTAGAGACATATAAACTACCACAACTGAACCAGGAAGAAATAGAAAACCTGAACAGGCCCATAACCAGTAAGGAGATTGAAACAGTCATCAAAAATCTCCAAACAAACAAAAGCCCAGGGCCAGACGGCTTCCCAGGGGAATTCTACCAAACATTTAAAGAAGAACTCATTCCTATTCTCCTGAAACTGTTCCAAAAAATAGAAATGGAAGGAAAACTTCCAAACTCATTCTATGAGGCCAGCATCACCTTGATCCCAAAACCAGACAAGGATCCCACCAAAAAAGAGAACTACAGACCAATATCCTTGATGAACACAGACGCAAAAATTCTCGCCAAAATACTAGCCAATAGGATTCAACAGTACATTAAAAGGATTATTCACCACGATCAAGTGGGATTTATTCCAGGGCTGCAGGGTTGGTTCAACATCCGCAAATCAATCAATGTGATAGAACACATTAATAAAAGAAAGAACAAGAACCATATGATACTCTCAATAGATGCTGAAAAAGCATTTGACAAAGTACAGCATCCCTTCCTGATCAAAACTCTTCAAAGTGTGGGGATAGAGGGCACATACCTCAATATTATCAAAGCCATCTATGAAAAACCCACCGCAAATATCATTCTCAATGGAGAAAATCTGAAAGCTTTTCCGTTAAGGTCAGGAACACGGCAGGGATGTCCATTATCACCACTGCTATTCAACATAGTACTAGAAGTCCTAGCCTCAGCAATCAGACAACAAAAAGAAATTAAAGGCATCCAAATTGGTAAAGAAGAAGTCAAACTATCACTCTTCGCAGATGATATGATACTATATGTGGAAAACCCAAAAGACTCCACTCCAAAACTGCTAGAACTTGTTCAGGAATTCAGTAAAGTGTCAGGATATAAAATCAATGCACAGAAATCAGTTGCATTTCTGTACACCAACAACAAGACTGAAGAAAGAGAAATTAAGGAGTCAATCCCATTTACAATTGTACCCAAAACTATAAGATACCTAGGAATAAACCTAACCAAAGAGACTAAGAATCTATACACAGAAAATTATAAAGTACTCATGAAAGAAATTGAGGAAGACACAAAAAAATGGAAAAATGTTCCATGCTCCTGGATTGGAAGAATAAATATTGTGAAAATGTCTATGCTACCTAAAGCAATCTACACATTTAATGCAATCCCTATCAAAATACCATCCATTTTTTTCAAAGAAATGGAACAAATAATCCTCAAATTTATATGGAACCAGAAAAGACCTCGAATAGCCAAAGGAATATTGAAGAACAAAGCCAAAGTTGGTGGCATCACAATTCCGGACTTCAAGCTCTATTACAAAGCTGTCATCATCAAGACAGCATGGTACTGGCACAAAAACAGACACATAGATCAGTGGAACAGAATAGAGAGCCCAGAAATCGACCCTCAACTCTATGGTCAACTAATCTTCGACAAAGCAGGAAAGAATGTCCAATGGAAAAAAGACAGCCTCTTCAATAAATGGTGCTGGGAAAATTGGACAGCCACATGCAGAAAAATGAAATTGGACCACTTCCTTACACCACACACAAAAATAGACTCCAAATGGATGAAGGACCTCAATGTGAGAAAGGAATCCATCAAAATCCTTGAGGAGAATGCAGGCAGCAACCTCTTTGACCTCAGCCGTAGCAACATCTTCCTAGGAACAACGGCAAAGGCAAGGGAAGCAAGGGCAAAAATGAACTGTTGGGATTTCATCAAGATCAAAAGCTTTTGCACAGCAAAGGAAACAGTCAACAAAACCAAAAGACAGCTGACAGAATGGGAGAAGATATTTGCAAACGACATATCAGATAAAGGGCTAGTATCCAAAATCTATAAGGAACTTAGCAAACTCAACACCCAAAGAACAAACAATCCAATCAAGAAATGGGCAGAGGACATGAACAGACATTTCTGCAAAGAAGACATCCAGATGGCTAACAGACACATGAAAAAATGCTCCACGTCACTCGCCATCAGGGAAATACAAATCAAAACCACAATGAGATATCACCTCACACCAGTCAGAATGGCTAAAATGAACAAGTCAGGAAATGACAGATGCTGGAGAGGATGTGGAGAAAGGGGAACCCTCCTCCACTGTTGGTGGGAATGCAAGCTGGTGCAACCACTCTGGAAAACAGCATGGAGGTTCCTCAAAATGTTGAAAATAGAACTACCCTATGACCCAGCAATTGCACTACTGGGTATTTACCCTAAAGATACAAACATAGTGATCCGAAGGGGCACGTGTACCCGAATGTTTATAGCAGCAATGTCTACAATAGCCAGACTATGGAAAGAACCTAGATGTCCATCAACAGATGAATGGATAAAGAAGATGTGGTATATATACACAATGGAATACTATGCAGCCATCAAAAGAAATGAAATCTTGCCATTTGCGACGACGTGGATGGAACTAGAGCGTATCATGCTTAGTGAAATAAGTCAATCGGAGAAAGACAACTATCATATGATCTCCCTGATATGAGGACATGGAGAAGCAACATGGGGGGGTAGGAGATAGGAGAAGAATAAATGAAACAAGATGGGATTGGGAGGGAGACAAACCATAAATGACTCTTAATCTCACAAAACAAACTGGGGGTTGCTGCGGGGAGGTGGGATTGGGGGAGGGGGAGTGGGCTATGGACATTGGGGAGGGGAAGCGAACCATAAGAGACTATGGACTCTGAAAAACAACCTGAGGGTTTTGAAGGGTCAGGGGTGGGAGGTTGGGGCAACCTGAGGGTTTTGAAGGGTCAGGGGTGGGAGGTTGGGGGAACAGGTGGTGGGTAATGGGGAGGGCACGTTTTGCATGGAGCACTGGGTGTTGTGCAAAAAGAATGAATACTGTTACGCTGAAAAAATAAATAAAATGAGAAAAAAAAAAAAAAAAAAAAGCTGTTAGTCTGAAGGCCACACAGGGGGGCCTGACCCTGACATTTGCTTTATCCAGGACCTAGATGGAGAGACCACAGGGCCACAGAGACTCTGGAGGGGATGCCCTCCCTTCCCGAGAGGCCCTTAAAAGGGTTTAAGAATTCATGAGCTTCTCACTTAGTGGCTTGATCAATTATTCAAGGCCCTTCACAGGAGCAGAGATAGCCCAGGACCTACCTGTCCTTTAGCAGGCAGAGAAAATCCAGGCAGCGGTGGAGACAGTGAAATGCACAGGAAATCCTTCTGTCCTTCGAGGTCTGGCTCACTCTCTCTCCTCTGCAACCTTTGCTGTGAGACTCATTTCTTCTGACCGTTCGAATGCTCCAAGGTGATCACTTTCAAAAAGTGGTTCCCTAGCTTCTCGCCCCCCCCCCCGCCCCCCATGTCTGGCTCATGAACCGTATTCCTCCTGAATCTCATTCTCAGGAAGACGGGCTGCAGTTGGGATTGCACATGCTTTCTGAACTACTCTGATGCCAGCTTCTTTTATCTTAAGCCTTCTCTTCCCCAGCCTCCCCAAGACTCTTATCAAGTTGCAATTCAATGCCATTCCATTTAACAGGTGTTTTCTGAGCACCTACACTTTGCTAGGCATAGAATCTCTCATACATTGCTCCCAGACCTCAGAAAACATAGCCTCAGTGAGGTTAAGAACCTCGATTGGATCTCTCAGCAAATGTGGGCCAAGGCAGGATTTGAACCCAGATCCAGCTGATTGCAGAGTCCATGTGCCTTCTGTTCCCATCAGGAACCTATATTTTAGTCAGAACAGTATGAAAACAAATCATCACAAAGTGATGAAGAAGTCATTCATTCATTCTCTAATTCAACGAGTATCCCGTTGATCCATTCAGTCTGCATTTCCAGAGCACCTGCCGTGTGCTGGGCCCTATAGCCAGGCAGAGCATCAACAGCAAAGACAAGGAGCTGCCATAGGGTCCCAATCCCCACATTTAGGGAGGCTGAAGAGTCAGGCTTGCCTCTGGGCTCAGCCACTTGCTAGTTGGAAGCTATCAGGCAAGCTACCTACCTTTTCTGACCCAGAGTTTACTCATCCCTAAAAATGGAAGGGTTGAATGAGATGATGGAAAGAGGGTCTAGCACTATACCCGGCACATAGTAGGTGTGCTGTCAATGGAAGGGGAGAAGGAAGTTTAGTTAAAGTCCACACGCGGTGCCTGGCTGGCTCAGTTGGAGGAACATGCGGTTCTCGATCTTGGGGTTGTGAGTTTCAGCCTGTGCTGGGTGGAGAGATCATTTAAATAAATAACACTTAAAAAAAAAAAAGTCCACAGAGGGAAGGGAAGGTGTTAGCCTTATACTAGCCTCGCTCATTTGCTTGTTTATTCTAGTTTAAACACCGGTTCTGCTAGAACAAATTCACCAGAGGATTGCAGAGCAAGAGATAGGATGGTTTCTTATTTATTCATGAAACGTACCAGCACCTAGCAAAAGCCGAGCTTAAATGAAGTATGTTGGGAACATTCCCTAAATGAACAAACTAATGAGCTAATAAGCATTTATGGTTGAATAAACGAAGGGATGAAATGAAGTCGGGAGCTATAGGAAATGAAGTGTCTCGCTCTAGGCCCCCTCTCTCCTCCTTGGACTTACCTGCTTTCCTTTGCTGGTCCACACACATCAGGGCTGATATTTAAAATGAGTGAGTGCCCGATGTTGGACCTTTACTTGTTGTGGCACTGTTTCCTCTTTGATACAGGGGTCCGCATCATGGGAAAGAAAAGGGAACTTGGGGCAGGATTCCTGGACTGTTGCCATGCCCGCATCTCCTAGCACCATATCATATTATGGGCAGAGAGACCGTCCCTCATAATGAATCTTTCATTTACTCCAAAACAATGACGAAGCTCCTACCAAGAGCTAGGCACTGTGCCGGCTTTCTAGAGGGTGAATATGTCCTTCCTGGGTCCTAGTTCCACAGGAGGGAGATGTACCCAGTTTATAAATGAAGATGACTACTTCCTCAATGTAAGCACAAGGCAGACCTGCACTGTCCAGTACAGTAGCCACTGACCACATGTGGTCACTGAGCCCGTGAAATATGGCCAGTCAACACAGCGAACAGACAAGAAAAGTAAAGTAAGGGAGAAGTTGAACTGGCCTTATTTGCAGCTGATGTAATACTGTACTTTAAAAAACCCCTGAAGACTGCCCTCCCAAATAATTAGAAGTAATAAATGAATTCCGTAAAGTTGCAGAATATGCAATTAATGCCCAGAAATCAGTTGTATTTCTATACATTAATAGCAAAATAGTAGAGAGAGAAACTAAGAAAGCAATCTCATTACCAGTTGCACCAGAAAGAATAAAATAGTTAGGAATTAATTTAACCAAAGAGGTGAAACCACACCTGTACTGTGAATGCTTAAAACACAGGTGAAAGAAATCGAAAAGGACATAAACAAATGGAAGACAGAAGAATATTCTACGCTCATGGACTGGGAGAATGAGTATTGTTAAGATGTCCATACTCACCAAAGCAGTCTGCAAATTTCACGCAACCCCTATAAAAAGACCAAAAGCATTTTTCATAAAACAGAACTAATCATTCTAAAACTTGTATGGAACCACAAAAGACCCCGAATAGCCAAAGCAATCTTGAGAAAGAAGAGCAAAGCGGGGGGCATCACAATCCCGGTATCATAATCAAAACAGTATGGTTCTGGCACAAAAATAGACACGTAGATCAGTGGAACAGAATGGAGAACCAAGAAGTAAACCCGAAATTATATGGCCAATTAATCTTCAACAAAAGAGCCACGAATATACAATGGGGAAAAGCACAGTCTCTTCGATAAATAGTGTTGAGAAAACGGGACAGCTACATGCAAGAGAATGGAACTGGACTATTTACCATATACAAAAGTAAATTAAAAACAGACTAAAGACCTAAATGTGAGTCCTAAAGCCAGAAAACTCCTAGAAAAGAACATAGTAATTTCTCTGCCATCAGAGATAGCAACATTTTAAAAAATACGTCTCCTAAGACAGGGGAAACAAAAGCAAAAATAAACTCTTGGGACTACTTCAAAACAAAAAGCCTCTGTACAGTGAAGGAAACCATCAACAAAACCAAAAGGCAACCTATGAATGGGAGAAGACATTTGTAAATGATACATCTGATAAGGGGATAATATCCAAAATATATAAAGAACTTATACACCTCCATGCTAACAAACTAATATGATTAAATATGGGCAGAGGACCTGAAGACGTCTTCCAAAGGAGATATGCAAGTAGCCAACAGACACATGAAAATATGCTCAATGTCATAAATCAAATCGTACATCAAACCCCAGTGAAATACCACTTTACACCTGTCAGGATGACTAGAAACAAAAAGACAAGAAATAACAATTATTAGGAAGGATGTGGAGAGAAGGGAACCTGATGCACTGTTGGTGGGAATGAAAATTGGAGCAACCACTGCGGAAAACAGTATGGAGCTCCCTCAAAAAATATTAAAAATAGAAATACCGTACAATCCAGCAATTCCACTACCAAAGAAAATGAGAACACTAATTCAAAAAGATATATTTCCCCTTATGTTTATTGCAGCATAATTTACAAGGGCCAAGATATGGAAACAACCCAAATGTCCACCAATAGTGGATGGATAAAGAAGACGTGGTATGTATGTATACAATGGGATATTACTCAGCCATAAAGAAGAATGAGATCTTGCCACTTGTGATAATCAGGATGGACTTAGAGAGTATTCCGTTAAGTGAAATAAATCAGACAGAGAAAGACAAAGACCATATGATTTCACTTATACATGGGATCTAAAAGTCAAGACAAGTGAAAAAACAAAGAGCAGAATCAGACCTATAATTACAGAGAACGAACTGATGGTTGCCGGGGCACGGGGATGGGAAACATGGGTGAAGGGAGCTGGGCGAGGCAGGCTTCCGGTTAGGGAATGACTAAGTCCCGGAAATGAAAGACACAGCACGGGGAACATAGTCGACGACACGTAATTAGGACAGACGGCAGTCACACTTGTGGGAGTGTAGTAATGTACCGACATGTTGAATCACCACGTTGTACACCTGACACTCACACAACTTTGTGCGTCCACCGTCCTCAACAAGAAAAAGGAAAGAAAGGGAAATAGGGCATGCCTGAGTTGAGACATAAGAATAAAATACAGGGTTTTGGAGACTTAGTATAGACAAGTAATGATGTTCACTATTGATTTCATGTTGGAATGACAATATTTTGGATCTACCGGGCCAAATAAAATGTATGATTAAGATTGATTTCACTTGTTCCTTTTCGCCTGTTTATGGGGCTGCTGGAATATGTAAAGTTGATTATGGGTCTCGCGTTCTGTTTCTGGGAATGGAGCTCGTTTGCTGGGGTGCGATGCAGGAGGGGGAAGGGATCTGGGACAGCTCTGTGGCCTTTAAGGGTGGGCTGGCTGGGCAGCGAGGACCGGCCAGGTGGTCCAGCCCGGGGCAAGTTTCACTAAAATAAGTCCACAGCTTCCCAAGTTGGCCAAACAGAGAGGGATTTCAAAACCGGCCCCAGGTCTTTCCTTGACTGGGGAAGACGGCCACCGGTCCCACCCCAGCATCTCCATCCTCCACAGGGAGCTGCCGTGCAGAATGCTTAGTCAGAAACCCATGCCTGGCTGCCCGTGTCTCTCACACACACAGAGAGGAAAGTGTCTGCCTCTCCCCAAGCCCCCAGCTCAGTCTGGCCGGGATACCCCCACTTGCTTCCCTTCACAGGAAACTTGCCCAGCCCCAGGCACCACCTCCTCAAAGTAAATGCTGTTTCTGTTTCTGCTGTTGGCTGCCGGAGCCAGATGAACTGATTTTCATTAAAGCGCTGATTGCATTGGGAGGAAATGGTGGGGGGCAGTGTGCGTCTGCTGGGGAGGGTGGCAGGGCTGTGACGTCACAGGAGGACGCTTCCTCTACCAGCTCTGCCTGCCCCGGGTGGCTGCTTCCCATCCTCTCCCCCAGGAAGTCACACGGATGGAAGATGATGACTGGAATCACGTGGCCACAAGGCTGCCCCCATTTTCCCGGGCATCCATTGTCCAAGCCCTTTTGTGCCCACTCTTTGGCCACTCCAGGCAGAAGCCCTGCCAGTCTGAGGTGTCTGCATGTGGGGGGCACCGTTCAGGGAGCTGAGCAACTTGCCCGAAGTCATGAGCTAAGAAGCAGAGGGGCAGGACTTGAACTCAGCAGCTGGGCTGGTGCTCTGTTGTCTGGCCCCGCTACATAGCCCAACCCCCAGGGGAGTAAGAT
The DNA here is from genome assembly GCF_922984935.1 of Meles meles. Lineage (NCBI taxonomy): Eukaryota > Metazoa > Chordata > Mammalia > Carnivora > Mustelidae > Meles > Meles meles. The sequence goes on along the minus strand of NC_060071.1, from coordinate 142,950,346 downwards.
GTGTCCCTAGGAGACTTCCAGGGTCAGAGACCAGCCACATTTGGCCTCTGATTCTACCTAGACAGCTGTGATCTCTGGGAGCCTCAATTTCTCCATTGTGTCAAATGGGGCTAATGTCCCCAACTCCGCGGGACAGTGAGAATTGGATGGAAACCACCACCTCTAGAGGAGCCCAACACATGCCCTCAGGTGTGTGGCTCCTGGTGACATCCTGGACAGCGTCTGAGCTCCTGGGCATGGCTTTCCCACCCTCCTGGGTCTGCCCCTGCCAGCCTATGCAGATTGCTCTTTGCATTTCCTTCTGATCTCTCTGCTCTGGTCCTGCGGAACAGTTGTGACAAATCCAAACAGCCCAGTTCCCTCTCCCTCCCAACCTTTGTCCTGTTCCCTTCTGCCTGGAACCTGTTCCTCCCTCCTGTCCCTGCCCTCTCCTGCCCGCACCCTGCATATCCCTCGTGACTCCATGCAGACATCCCCTCCTCCAGGAACCTGCCAGGGACTGGATGATACTGTTTCTGTTTCCACCCTCATTAGAGCACTCATTCCTTACCTTGTGTCTCTCCCTACACCACAAAAACCCCTGGAGGGTCCACACCCGGCTTCCTCACCTCTGGGATCCCAGCAGCTGCCTCCCAGATCTGAGACCAGAGGTAATAGATGACTCTGGGACCAGGCCTGGCTTGGATGCTGTGGGTTGAATTATGTCCCCCCAAGATATATTGAAGTCCTAATCCCCAGTACCTGTGTAAGGGTCCTGACTCCAAAGGAGGGTCTTGCCAGATGTAATTAAGCTAAAACATGGTCATTAGGGTGGGTCTTAATCCCATGTGACTGTATCCTTATAAGAAGATATGATGCCATGGTCACGTGATGATGGGGCAGAGACAGAGACACCCAGCTGCAAGTCAAGGAAGCTCAAGGACAGCCAGCTGCCACCGGCAGCTGGGAAGAGAAAGAGGGGCGTCCACTCAGAGTCTCAGAAGGAGTCCGATTCTGCTGACACCCTGATTTCAGGCTTCCAGGCTCCAAGACTGTCAGAGACTCTATTTCTGTTGTTTTAAGCCACGCAGTTTGTGGTTCTTGGTTACAGCAGCGCTGGGAACCTAACAGGGATGCCCGGCTCTGCCGCTGATGGGAGGATGATATGCTCATTGCTCCAGTTTCTTACAGTCATAATGGGACTCACCCTGCAGAGCTGGGAGCCGTGTAAACGAACGAACAGTGTGAAGCCTAGGAAACACGAGGTACTGTAGAACAGTTAGCTGCTCTTACGCTCTGTAATAACAGCAGCTCAAACATTAATGTTGAAAAAATAAGCTGATGAAAGCCACGCAGTGGGTGATGCAGAATCGTTCATTCCCTTTTTCTTGCCGCTCCCCTGGGACAGCGGCCACTGAAGTTTGGAAACTGAGAAGAAGGTATATCGTTTGTGTCTGTTCAGCAGACATTCTCTCTCTTCTGATGACAACATCCCCAGTTTCCTTGGGTTGTCCCTGTCCTCAGCTCTCTGTCCATGTGGCCCCTCCAGGACTGATGCCACCCCCAAGTTGCCACAGGAATTTGATTCAGGAGTGAACACGCAATCCCAGGTTGGTCCAATGAGACTTAGCCCTAGTGTTTCACTTGGAAAGAGAAACTGTCTCTCTGTGAAGTTGCTAAGATGGTAGAATGCAGATCTGAAGGGGCTAGTGGTCATCTTCCTACCCAAGCCCACCCACAGGGAAGCAGAGCTGAGAGATGAAGGAAGAAAGTTCCCAGGGCCATCATCTGAGCGCCTGGATCCTGTGGTGCCTGAATGTGCATCTACCTCTGGACTTCCCCGCTCCTGGAGAAAATAAATACGAGTTTTGTGCCCTGAAACCAAAACATCTGGCTCAATATTGAAATTCATCGCGGAAGTAGGGTATTGCAGAACCTAAAATGGAATCTGCTGGATGGGAACTGGTGTGAAGCAGGGACAATCTTTCAATCTACAGAGGGGAAGTTATTTGGAGCCAGCCCACTGGTTGAGAGTCATTTGCCTCTCCTGGGATAGGGACCGTGTGCTTGCTGGTACTCGCTTTAAGAGGCGTGGTGGAGAAAGGATATTGGAGCAAGCTTGTCGTGGACTTCAGTAAGTTCTTACAAGAAATAGATGAGCTTTGCTGGAAGCTGGCCCACCCCAGACATGATGAGGGAATAAAAGCTGCCTTTCCTGAGAGAGTTTTTCTGCCCATGGTTAATAATACAAGTTGACTGAGAGACAGATAAGAGAACAGGGGGAAGCCTGTTTCCCGTCTGTAGAATTTGCAAGCCATGGCCTGGACGCGAAGACCCCCAGCACAAGCAGAATTCTAACTTTGGCTGCTGATGTGAGGACTTGCCCTGAAACAAACAGACCAGACTCTTAATGAACTTGTCAGGTCATTGGGCTTCCTGAGAAATCCCAATAGTGGACAACGGAAAGCCTGAGTTGCTTGTCCCTGGAGGCAATCAGGAGGCCTTGAACCTCCTTCATCAGAAGTTGGATTGCCAGAGAAATACAGCCTTCAAAGAAGCTTCCTTCTTGACCCAACAATGACGGTCAGCACGTGAGGAGGATCTCCTCAGAGAGCGGACGAGGGGCGACCAGAAGTGACCGCCAAGGACTTGTTCATTGCCAAGAGAGAGTCCCTGTGACCATCCCTAAGGTAAACAATAGGAACAAGTAGTAGTCTTATATTGCTTCTCCTTGTCTTCTTTTCCCAAAGGGAGTTTTGTTGCAATTTTTCTTTTTCTGTCTCCACTGTTGTATGAGAGATGTGTTAGAAGAGAGATTTAATGTATCATTCAGCCATAAGGTAGCTGGGCCTCTGGAGATCATAATCAGAGCTAATCGAGATTCATGAAATTCACTCAAGAGTCATGGATCTGGATCTGGACGTGGCTTTAGGTTGTCTCAGGCTGGGGGAAAAGTCAGTGTTGGATTGTACGTGATTTCGTCGCATCCTGTTGGTGGATACATTGTGAAGGTGTGGGAAAGCTGTGGTACGTGCAGGTTGGGGACTCAAAGGGCAAGGTAGAGTTGACATGTTATTTTTACCCTCCCCCATCCATCCTTGCCTTTTCTGCTCTCAGAACCCTGTTTCTCCTGTGGGGAAAAGAACTTTCCAGCCTCACACAGAGTGTCTGATCGGAATGACAGCTTCTCTGCCACCCAACTTCTTAGACTTGGGGGTCGCTCTGTGATCCAAAACCTAGACAATCCGTGATTACATCCCAGAGTCCTTCAGGGGTAGACATATTAATTCCAACAAAAGTCAAGAGAACTTCCCCTGCAACTACTAGGGAAAAGATGTTCCCTTTCCCCTGAGGCCATGAAGGGGATAGAAGGCAAGTCTAGAGCAGCTGATAGCTTCTTCCTCCTATGAAGGGAGAACCTGCCTGAAGGCAGAGGCCATCAGAATGGAAAGACAGAGTGAGACAGACAGGACAGCAGTCTCTGAGCCCCTGGCACTCTGGAATCCCAGAACCTGCAGTTAAGTGAGCCAGGAAATCTTCACTTTTGCTAGCCAGCTTGAATTGAGTTTTTGCCGTTACAGTTGAAAGAATCTTGACATAGAAGAACTCAAGCTCATTCTTGAGATGAGGGCATTTGGAGTAAAAGAGCCCTGGGAATTTCGCTAGGGTTTAGATCTTCAGTGTTCTTCCCTCTCTGACCCATGTGAATGATTTAGAAAACTCTCATCACCAACGGCAATATTTCCACAGCTGTGTGAACCCAACAGAAATGTGGACCTAGTTAGCCACTGAGGTGTGGAAATCATCACTGTTTGACTGAATTTAGCTTTTCCCCCTCCCATACAGGGTGTATATGAGTGAATATAATTATCTTTGAGCTCTAGAGTGTTGTTCTTCATTTTGACATAATTTCCAATACCAAAGGGTCATGAGAATACTATGAAGCACTCCCATACACCACCCAGATTCACCAATGATTAACATTTGGCTGCATTAGCTTTATTATTCCCTCTCTCTAGATATCCAAATCATTAATTTTTTCTTGAACTATCTGAGATGAATGTTTCAGATATTGAGCATCTCTAATCCACAAATAGGTATGGTGTGTTTTTAAGGACAAGACTATTTCTTATAGTATTATGATCAAAACCAGACAATTAAAAATAGATATAATATTATTATGTAATCTATAGGATTTATTCAAATTTCATCAATTGTCTCAATGTCCTTTAGGGTCATTCTTATTCTAATCTAGAACCCCATTTTGGGATTAAGCATTGCTTTTAATTTTCATTGCTTTTTCTTCTCCTTTAGCCTGGAATGTTTCATGAGTTTATCTTTGTTTCTCTGGACATTGGCATTTTTGTTTTGTAGAATGTTCCTTACTTAGCTGGTGTCTTAGTCCGCTTGAGTTGCTATAACAAAATACCATAGACCCGGTGGCTTATAAATGACAGAAAATTATTTCTCACAGTTATGGAGGCTGGAAGTCCCAGATAGAGGTGTCATCTGATTCTGTCTCTGGCAAGGCCTTGCTTTCTGGGACACAGATAACTACCTTCTTGGTGTGTCCCCACATGCAGAGAGAGGCAGAGAGCATACTTGGTATCTTCCTATAAGAGCATTGATCCCATCATGAAGGCCCATCCTCATGACCTCATCTAAGCCTGATTACCTCTGAAGTCTCCATCTCCTTGCTTTAGGGCCCCAATATACACACTTGAAGGGACATAATTTACTTCAGAGTAACTACATTATTTTGATGTTCACATTGTCTCAGATTTCTCCATTGGAAACCCTTTCAAGTTGGTTTACTTTGGTTTCTGTGTCCTTTTTACATTTTCTTTCTTTCTTTCTTTCTTTCTGGCACTTAAATATTTTTAAAACACAATTTGACGTTATAGACTCGTGTCATACTTTTTTTGTCCAAAGAAGCTTTAGTTTCCTTCAGTGTGATTGGTGTTTAAAAATTAAGATCTAGCAATCTTTGGGCTTCTGAACCCAGAGTGGAGCAACTTTTGAAACTCTGATAAGCTTTCTAGAAGCTCAGAGAGCTTGGGGAAGCTCTTAGTCTCTCATCTATAAAATGCAAATATTTTCCAGTGTTGCAACCATTTTATTGTTAGCTACTGGGTGCTCTATTCAAAGAAGCCCAATGGGGAAAACAGATGTGACAGGGTGAGTCTTTGAGATATTAGTTGGTTTCTGTTTTTTGGGGGGTTGCGGGAGATATCTCAATAAGAGCAAAGAGGGACTTGTCCCCTTCCCTGTCCCAGTAGGATGGGCAGTCAGGCTTTGAGTTCTAAAGTGGGGACTCTCTTGGCTCAAAGAGGGTTTAATGGCTTTTGTGTTTCATAATTAAGTTGGTTCTTCTCACAGTGGGAGGGGTTGTTTATTTCTGAGCTCTGAGGAAGGGTATGAAGTGGCCATGAGATTGGAAAGGGGCAGATTTTGCATGTTCCCAGAGTGGAGATGCCTGAGCTCTGTTTCTAAAAACAGCCTCCATCCATGGGGATGGTGAATACAGGTGCCACAGAGCAGGGAGCTAAGTCTCTCCCCAGATTTTATGGTTTACGTAAGCCTTGGGTTTTCTGGTATAACTGAAGGGAGAAGGAAGAAGTCCTCCTCCAGTGTTAGATATCAGAAGCTTCTTAGAAACTTTACTGAGAAGAACTCAGAGCTGGATCTGATCTGATCTGATTTGATTCCTTAAATGTGGAATTTTGTGTTTATATGTGTTGGTTGAGAGTTATCAATACTTAGCATACAGATAAAAGGAGAGTTCTCTTGTTGAAGAGGCATATCCAAGGGTGTATGGCATTTTCCATATTCTTAAACGCTCTGCTGAGTTTTGACATGTGGCATCACCATGCCCACTCCTGGGTGTTGCCGTGGCGACATCTCAGAACCTGGAATCCAAGTTTTTTTGTGAAGTGAGAATAATGACAGTACACCAGAGGGTTTTTTTTTTTATGAATGTTAAATGAGAGGATCCATGCTGCCCATAGAATGTGCTCAATAATAATAAATCTTAGTTTACTAGTCAATTGACTTTTTTATTCATTCATGGGGCTCCAGGTTCTTGCTCCTTTCCATGTGTTCTTCAAGCACTGGCCTGCTTGACCCACTCCCTGGTCTTTGGCTCAAAGGGTCCTGTAGACAAGGGTCCCAAGTCAATACCAAGGCTGTCATAAATTGGCCATCTTCAGTTTTCCTACAGGGAGTTCTTGTCTCATCCTCCACACATTTTGAACAACCTTGACATCAGCAAGAGGCGGGGGGTGTGGGCTTGGACATGAGTAGTTCAGCCATGGGCTCCACCTTGCCTTATTGGCCAGAAAGGTGCCATCTTGCATTGTTCTAGAAAGAGTTCTCTGCCACCTGATGGGGCACAGCGGGGTATTTTTGGCATCCTGCCTTCTCTTGGGGTTGTACAGCCCAGGAGGCCTGGGAGAAATAGGCAATATGAAGCAGAAGAGAATCCCAGGACCATGACCTTGACTCCCAGTACTGGATATTAAGCTAACTAGGTCATTGTTTTTCAGGCAGAAAAATCATCACTTTGGGTATCTGCTGATGCATTCAATCCAAGTGAGCCTGCATTATCACCATGGATGCCTTCGTGGACCTGCTGACTGAGGCAGTACATCTGTCCCGTCCACACTAGGCGGGAGTTGTAAGTTTTTAAGATGAGGCCCTGGGGGAGGTTTTGCTGCTAATGAACTGGAAGATAGTGATGCTGAGAGTCTGTGTCCACATCACGCCCCTGGGACTTAATCCAAACTGTTTTTCAATTGCCACAGTGGTAAGGTAAGCTAAGGCTCAGAGGTAGCGTGTGGGCAAGAAAAGCAGCTGACATCACGACAGCTTTCCAAGTGTTTTCTCTAGACACCCTCAGAGGAGGCTGGTGTGGCAGAAGGATCACCAGCCAGACGTCAAGAGGCTTAGGGCCTCACTCTGCTGTACAGCAGCTGGTCGAGAGGCCCCAGACTTCCTCTTTCTAGTAAGGCTGGGTTAGCAGTCAGTGAGCCTTTCAGAGGCAGTACAGAGCTGAGGTCAGGAGTGCCTGAGGCCGACTCAGCTGGTCACTGTCTTCTGCCTCTCTGCCCTGTACTTTTCTCTCTTGTAAATGGGGATGATCACAGTACCTGTGTCTTTGGTAATTTGAGGATAAATGAGATGATGAATTAAAGCAAATTGTTATACATAATTTTTAGGAGCTTTTTCTGCTTTATTTTCTATGCCGTTAACTTGGGCTCCACAAATGGTCTACATTTTCTGCAGAGAGAGTCTGAGGCTATTCTGGAGTTGCTTACCATGTCCTTCCTTTCCATATTACCTCCATAGAGACCCTGTTCCATCCCTAGCTCCGGCACCGAGTCCTTGTGATCCTGCCCATAGCTTAGTGGATATCTAACTGCAAGGGGGCCCATTAGATGCTCCCTCTCTTAAGAATTAGGCATTGAGGTGAAGGCTGTGTTACCAGTCATGGGGGGCTAGGCAGAGTTAGTCCTGAGGGAGAACACAGATGGCAAGCGGAGAGCAAGATATGAGAAGCCACAGAGGCTGGGAGGGATAAATGTAGAGATTGGGTTGAGTATATATATATATTATATATAATATATATAATATATATATAATATATATATTTGAAACATTTGAAGTATATATATTTTTTCATTGTAGGTAATCCCTTTTTACCCTACAATCTTTCTACCCCTAAAAGTAGACTAGGTGGCTGAGGCTTATGGCCTCAAGGGAAATTATTGATCTCTGAGAGAACAAAGTTGTCAATGGAGTTTATTATTTTTACACTCAACGGAGTACATTATTTTTATACTCAGAGCTAAGGCAACAATCACAAAAGTCAAGGTTTCAATTGATTATAAAAGCGAGTATCTTGTTTAAGTTCCAAAGGCATCTTTTAAAAGATAACGCTGTTTGGCAATTGGAAAATGGCATGAAGGAAGGCACAGAAGTTGAGAAAGAAGCTGGGAGCAAGTTACAGCCATTTGGGAACATAACCTGGAGATAGCTGTGATGACATGATGGATAGAATCAGTGGTTTCCAAAGGCATTTCTGAAAGATGGTTAGGAGGTAGAGCCAACAGGACTGGTAACTGATAGGGTATGGTAGACTGACCTAAAACGATGATGCTGGGCTTCAACCAACCAAGTGGGTTGTTTTGCCATTTTTGAGGTGAGGACCCTGGGAGAGGGGAAGGGAAGAAGCTAAGATTCCATTGTTAAGCATGTTGTTGTTGAGGGGTTGATGCACCATCCCAGTGACAATGTCTGGTAGGCAGGCAGACCTGCAGTTCTAGGGCTCAGAAAAAAATCCCAGAGTGGAGAAAGAGAGGCTGAAGTAGGGCTCCAGCAGATAGATGTCTGATTCCAAAGCTCGTGAGCATAGATGCTCATAGACTGGTGAGATGAGACTGAGTTACCTGGAGGGATTGTATATATAACATCTACTGCACAAGTCCGGGCATGCCATACACTGTGCTAGATACTGAGTATTCCACAGTTAGTAACTTCTTCCATGGTCCCTTCCCTTATGGGTGACTCAAGACCTTTGGCTAAATATGTGTTAAACATATACGTATGTATTTCTGTCACCTTGGGAAATTAATCCTTCCTAGGGATTTCCAATAGGACAGAAAAAGCCTGCATGAATCATCTGTGCATAGTAAATAAAGCCACCAGTTGTGCTAACAGGCTCTCCAGCATGGCTTAAAGCATAACAATGTTGCTGTTCAAAAAAATCCCATGTAACTTTGCAATCAAATCTATCATGACCTCATGAAAGACAGGACTGTTGGAAACAAGATAAAGCAACAATGCTGGAGACAAGTGTTTGAGTAAACAAGTGACCAACCAGGGGCACCTGGGTGGCTCAGTTTGTTAAGACTCTGCCTTTGGCTCAGGTCATGATTTCAGGATCAAGCCCCGTGTTAGGATCCCTGCGCGTTAGGATCCCTGCTCAGTGGGAGTCTACTTGTCCCTCTCCCTCTGCTCCTCCATCCACTTGTGCTAGCTTTCTCTCTCTCTGTCTCTCACATAAATAAAATCTTAAAAAAATTAGTAACCAACCCTTAGACAATGAAACTGAGCAGCAGTGCTCAGTATTCAGTCCCATACTGGACCGTAGAAGAGACGTTCTAGGCTTCCACTGGGAAGAAGAAATCCTGAGTGTTGTTGACAGTGACACAGGAATTCCATTTGTATGTGTGTGTCTTTGGAAAATGGAAAATAAAAATATGACATAAGGAGGCACGTGCAGAAATACTGATGGAAGCAATGCTGGAATAGGAAAGAAAAGGAAACACACCCAGCGCTCACCAGTTAAGGAATGGATAAATAAACTAGGACATATCCATACTGCGGTGTGTCTGCAGCACTCTGAAAACGAGGTGGTGTTCCAAACACTGACACGTAAGATTTCTAAGACATTAAAGAAAAATTACTCACATTCTCTATTGTTATAAGGCACAGAAAGTCAAATTTATCCTTTTCAGTGTACACGTCTGTGAGTTTTGACACGTGTAGGCAGTCGTGTAACCCCCACCACTGTCAAGATCTAGAAGAGTTCCATCATCTCCCCGAAGTACCTCACCATGTTCCTTTGTAGACAGCCACTCCCATACTCCCAGTCATAAGCACCCACAGACCTGTTATCGATCCATACAGTTTTGTCTTTGCAGGAAGGTCCTAGAAATGGAATTCTAGAGTATTCAGCCCTTTGCGTCTGGATCCTTTCACTTCACCTAATGAATCTGAGGTATAACCATGGTGCTGTGCTTCAGCAGTTCCTTCTGTTTTTAATGGTTGAGAAAAACATTCCACTGCATGTGTGTTTATGCAGATTGTTTATCCATTGTCCACCTAAGTAACTTGAAGTGACTGTCTTTCCTTCCTTCCTTCCTTTCTTCTTTCTGTCCCTTCCCTCACCCTCCCTCTCTCCCTCCTTCTCTCTCTCTCTTTCCTCCTCCTCCCCCTGCTTGGCAATTACAAACAAGCCACTATAAACATTCGTGTACAGATTTTTAAAATTGAGCTATAACTCATGTCTCTTAAAATTTACCACATTAAAGCATTCAATTCCGTGGTTTCTTGTGTATTCACAGAATTGTGCAGTCATCATCACCGTCTAATTCCAGAAAACTTTTATCACACCCATACGAATTCATTAGAATTCATTATTCATTATTCATTATTCAATAGCATTTGCTCCCAATTTCTTCCTTCTCTCAGCTGTGGCAACCATTAATCTGTTTTCTCTTTCTATGGATTTTCCTATTTAAGACATTTCATATGAATGGAATCACTATATGGCCTTTTGTGTCTGGTCTCCTTCACGTAATGTTTTCAAGGGTCATCATTGTTGTAGCGTGTATCACTATGACTTTTCTTTTTATGGCTAAAAATACTCCATTGTATGAACAGACCACATTTTGTTTACCTATTCATCAATTGATGGGTATTTGATGTTTTCATTTTGGTGCTGTGGTGAGTGATTCTGCTATGAACATTACTGTGTAAATTTTTGTATAGATATATGTTTTCATTTCTCTTAGGGTAGGATTGTTGGCTATGATGGTAACTCTGTATTTCAATTTTTAGAACTGGCAAACTGTTTTCCTAAGTGGCTGCATCATGGAACAATCGCTAGAATAGATCACATATTAGGCCACAAAACAAGTCTGTACAGATTAAGAAAGACTAAAGTCGTACCATGCTTCTTTCTGACCCCAATACTATGAACCTAGAAGTGAACCACAAGAAAAAATCTGGAAGGAGCATAAACACAGAAGTTGAATAACATCCTGCAAATAATGAATGAATCAACCAGGCAATCAAAGAAGAAATAAAAAAAAATCACAAGGAAACAAATGAAAGTGAAAACAAAATAGTTCAAAATCTTTGGTATGGAGTGAAAGTGGGTCTAAGAGGAAAGTTTATAGCAATAGAGGCCTAGCTCAAGAATCAAGAAAAATATATTTTAAAAAGCCAAACAAATGATATAGAAATGAAAACAAATGAACAAACAAACAAAAAAACACAATAGGACAGATCAGTGAAACCAGGAGCTGGTTCTTTGGAAAGATCAACAAAACTGATAAACCTCTAGCCAGACTCATTGGGAAAACAAGAAAAAAGAAAAGAGAGAGAGAAGACTCAAATAAACAAAATCACAAATGAAAGAGGAGAAATAAAAACCAATACCACAGAAATACAAACAATTGTAAGATAATATTATGAAAAATTATATGCTAATAAAATGAAAAACCTAGAAAAAAATGGATAAATTCCTAGAAACATATAACCTACCAAAACCGAATCAGGAAGAAATAGAAAATTTGAACAGATTGATTACTAGCAATGAAATTGAGTCAGTAATTAAAAAAAAACAAAAACAAAACTCCCAATAAATAAAACCCCCTGACCAGATGGCTTCACAGGCAAATTCTACCAAACATTTAAAGAAAAGTTAATACTTATTCTTCTTAAACTATTCTGAAAAATAGAAGACGAAGGAAAACTTCTAAGTTATTCTGTGTGTACCACATTATCCTGTTGCCAAAGCAGATAAAGATATCACCAAAAAAGGATATAGGCCAATATCTCTCTGATGAACATAGATACAAAAATCCTAGCAAGTTGAATCCAACGATGCATTAATAAAATCATTCACCACAATCAAGTGGGATTTATTCCTGGGATGCAAGGGTGGTTCAATAGTTGCAAATCAGTCAATGTGCTACATCACATCAATAAGAGAAAGGACAAAAACACACATATGGCTATTTCAATAGAGATAGGAAAAACATTTGACTAAGTATAACATCCATTCATGACAAAAACTCTCAACAAAGTGGGTTTAGCGGAACATACTTCAACATAATAAAGCCCATCTATGAAAAACCCACACTGGCCATCATACTCAATGGGGAAAAACAGAGCTTTTCCTCTAAGGTCAGGAACAAGACAAGGATGTCCACTCTCATCACTTTTATTCAACATAGAACTGGAAGTCCTAGCCACAGCAATCAGATGCAAAGAAATAAGAGACATCTAAATTGTTAAGATAGAAGTAAAACTTTCACTATTTACAGATGATATGAGACTTTATATAGGAGACCCTGAAAACTCCACCCAAACACTCCACTAAAACACTGGTAAATGAATTAAGTCAAGTTTCAGATACAAAAATCAATGCACAGAAATCTGTTGCATTTCTATGCACTAATAATGAAGCACCAGAAAGAGAAATTAAGGAAAAAAATCCCATCTACAATTGCACCAAAAATGACTAAATATCTAAGAATTAACTTAACCAAAGAGGTGAAAGACCTGTATTCTGAAAAGTATAAAACATTGATGAAAGAAATTGAAAACAAAACAAAGAAATGGAAAGATATTCCATGCTTATGGATTAGAAAAACAAATATTGTTAAAATGTCTACAAACCAAAGCAATCTACAGATTTAATGCAATCTTTATCAAAACACCCAAGGTTTTCCACAGAACTGGAACAAGCAATCCTAAAATTTTTGTGGAACCACAAATAGCCAAAGCAATCCTGAAAAACAAAACAAAACTCGAGGTATCACAATTCCAGACTTCAAATTATATCTCAAAGCTATAGTAATCAAAACAGTATAGTACTAACATAAAAATAGACACATAGGTCAATGGAACAGTATAGAAAACATAGAAATAAACTCAAAATGATATGGTCAATTACTCTCCCACAAAGGAGGAATGAATATACAATGGGAAAAAGACAGTCTCTTCAAACGTGGTGTTGGGGAAACTGAACAACTACATGCAAAAGAATGGAACTGGACCACCTTTTTCACCATACACAAAAGTGCTTAGGTGCATTTATGTTTACAATTGTTGTCTTCTTGATGGATTCACTCTATTCTCATCATATAATGTCTTTCTTTGTCTTAATTACACTTTTTTTTGTCTTAAAGTCCATTTTGTTTGCTATTGGAAGAGGCACTCCAGATGTCTTTTGGTTCCACTTTGCATAGCAGATTGCTTTCTATTCTTTTATTGCCAACTTATTTGTGTCTTTGTATCTAAAGTGTATATCTTGTAGATAGAATATACTTGGGTGGTGGTTTTTATTTATTTATTTATTTATTTATTTATTTATTTTTAAAAGATTTTTATTTATTTATTTGACAGACAGAGATCACAAGCAGGCAGAGAGGCAGGCAGAGAGAGAGGTAGGGAAGCAGGCTCCCCGCTGAGCAGAGAGCCAGATGTGGAGCTCTATCCCAGGACCCTGGGATCATGACCTGAGCTGGAGGCAGAGGCTTTAACCCCCTGAGCCACGCAGGTGCCCCTGGATGGTGGTTTTTAAATTCATTTTGCCAATTTCTGCCTATTAATTGGAGTGTTAAAGGCATTTGCATTTAATTTTGTTACTGATAGGGTAGAATTATGTCTGCTATTTTGGTATTTGCTTTGTCTGTGTCTTAGGTCTTTTTTATTCCTTTATTCCTCCATTATTTTGTATCAAATAGATATTTTCTAATTCCATTTTATTTCCCTTGTTTCTTAATATCTATCTATATATATTAGTATTATATATATGGTAATCCAGTTCAAATTAATAAAAATTTAATTTTTATAGTCCACAAAGTCTTTGCTCCTATATAGCTCTGTTCACTTTCCTCCTCCCTTGTGCTATTTTTTCCCTCATGCTATTATTATCCTACACATTGCATCTTTATATATTTTATGTCCATAAACACAGATGTACAATTTTTGCTTTATGCAGTTTTTAAAATCAGATAGAAGGGGGAGAAAGTGACATAAAAAATACATGTTTGCCATCTTTTATGCTTACCATAGAGTTATGTTTACCAGTGCTCTTTATTTCTTCATGTGGACATTTGGACTGGGGTTATTGTCTCATGTCCTTTCCTTTCAGCCAGTGGGATTCTCTTTTTTTTTTCTCTTTGTTTATTTTCAGCGTAACAGTGTTCATTGTTTTTGCACCACACCCAGTGCTCCATGCAGTACGTACCCTCCCTATTACCCACCACCTTGTTCCTCAACCTCCCCCACCCCCGCCCCTTCAAAACCCTCTGGTTGTTTTTCAGAGTCCATAGTCTCTCATGGTTCATCTCCCCTTCCAGTTTCCCTCAACTCCCTTCTCCTCTCCATCTCCCCATGTCCTCCGTGTTCTTTGTTATGCTCCACAAATAAGTGAGACCATATGATACTTGACTCTCTCTGCTTGACTTATTTCGCTCAGCATAATCTCTTCCAGTCCCGTCCATGTTGATACAAAAGTTGGGTATTCATCCTTTCTGATGGAGACATAATACTCCATCGTGTATATGGACCACATCTTCCTTATCCATTCGTCCGTTGAAGGGCATCTTGGTTCTTTCCACAGTTTGGTGACCGTGGCCATTGCTGCAATAAACATTGGGGTACAGATGGCTCTTCTTTTCACTGCATCTGTATCTTTGGGGTAAATACCCAGCAGTGCAATTGCAGGGTCATAGGGAAGATCTATTTTTAATTTCTTGAGGAATCTCCACACTGTTCTCCAAAGTGGCTGCACCAACTTGCATTCCCACCAACAGTGTAAGAGGGTTCCCCTTTCTCCACATCCTCTCCAACACACGTTGTTTCCTGTCTTGCTAATTTTGGCCATTCTAACTGGTGTCAGGTGGTATCTCAATGTAGTTTTAATTTGAGGTGGGATTTCTTTAATATTTCTTGTAGGAAAGGTCTGGTAGCAACTAATTATCTAAGTTTTTTATTATCTGAGATTATCTTAATTTCCATATCTATAGTTTGGGATTTTATAGCAAACTATACCCATAGTTTTGCTGGATACAGAGTTTTCTTATTTGATAGGTTTTTGCTTTCATCACTTTGAATATATCATTCTACTGCCTTTAGGTCTCCATGGTTTCTCTGAGAAATCATTGATTAATCTTTTTTTAATTTATTTTTTATTTTTATTATTATTATTTTTTTTGTTGATTTAAATTTTTTATTTTCAATAAGATGTTAGTATTTTCTTTTTTTTATTTGTTTATTTGTTTATTTACAGCATAACAGTGTTCATTGTTTTGGCATCACACCCAGTGCTCCATGCAGTACGTGCCCTCCCTATTATCATTGATTAATCTTACTGAAAATTACTTGTATTTTTGCTGCTTTCAAGATTCCCTCTTTGTCTTTGGATGTTGAAAGTTGGATTATGATATATATGTGTAGGCATGGAAAGTTTTGAATTTATCCCCTTGGAGTTTTTTAGGTTTCTTATGTACATATTATTTTTTTTTTATCAAAATTTACCAAGTATTAAGCCATTCTGTCTTGAAATATACTTTCTGTTCCTTTCTTTATCTTCTCTTCTTCTGCTCCCATTATGTGTATGTTGCCACATTTGATGGTGTTCCACAGTTTTCTGAAGCTTTGTTAATTCACCGTACCTTACCCTCCTTTTAAACTCTTTTGGGCAACTGGGTGGCTCAGTCTGGTAAGCATCTGCCGTCAGCTCAGGTCCTGATCCCACGGTCCTGGGATTGAAACCTGTATCAGGCTCCCTGTTCAGTGGGGATCCTTCTTCTCCTTCTCCCACTCCTCCTGCTTGTGCTCTCTCTCTGTCAAATAAATAGGTAAAATCTTTTAAAAAAATAAACTTTTAAAAATTTCTGTTCCTCAGAATAGATAATCTCCATAAAATGATCTAGAAGTTTCCTGTTTCTTTCTTCCGTCAGTTATTTGTTACTTGACAATTGTCAGGCTGGTGGCAGGATTAACTATGCAATTAGAAGTGAAAAATGAAAATTTGGGGCACTCCGGTTAAAAAGTCATTGAAAATTTTAAGCTGGTGACATCAGAGTGTTAAATCGACTACAGGAACCTCTAAAACATCTGTCCTTTGTGATGCCCACTTCACATGCCCACAGTATCATTCCTGCCTCTGGTGGGGTTTGGGAGAATTTTTTTTTTTTTTTTCATTTTGACGAAGCCTTAGTTTTAGACAAAAGCTCTGTCCCTAGGTCTTGGGTGTGGGGCTTCTCAGTGATCTTGTCTACCTCCAACTGGGTTTGGTCAGTGGACAGTGATCATGCACCTTCCCCCAAAGCAAAGGACTTCCCCCCCCTTTTTCTCCAGCTAAAATGGATTTTCACCAGTGCCCCAAAGGTGATGAGGTTTATTGTCCTATGGCAATAATTGGTTGCCCTCTGACCTCAGCTCTCAAGAAAAGTTATGAATTTACAGAGTGTCTGATGTTTTTGATGTTGTGAAGATGGAAGCAGTGTTTTTTCCATTTTCCTGTGTCTTTTTTTAAAATTTCTTTTCAGCGTAACAGTATTCATTGTTTATGCACCACACCCAGTGCTCCATGCAGTACGTGCCCTCCCTATTACCCACCACCTGGTTCCCCCCAACCTCCCACCCCCTCGCCCCTTCAAAACCCAAAGTCCATAGTCTCTCATGGTTCACCTCCCCTTCCAATTTCCCTCAGCTCCCTTCTCCTCTCCATCTCCCCATGTCCTCCGTGTTCTTTGTTATGCTCCACAAATAAATGAAACCATATGATACTTGACTCTCTCTGCCTGATATATTTCACTCAGCATAATCTCTTCCAGTCCCGTCCATGTTGCTACAAAAGTTGGGTATTCATCCTTTCTGATGGAGGCATAATGCTCCATAGTGTATATGGACCACATCTTCCTTCATTTTCCTGTGTCTTAATTGGAGACTGGAAGTCAAGAGTGTCTAAAAAACTTTTAAGTACAGCAAGTTGCAGTTCAAT
This sequence comes from Meles meles, assembly GCF_922984935.1. Classification (NCBI taxonomy): domain Eukaryota; kingdom Metazoa; phylum Chordata; class Mammalia; order Carnivora; family Mustelidae; genus Meles; species Meles meles. The sequence continues at coordinate 142,933,557 of NC_060071.1, read as the reverse complement.
GAAACTTATCATGCAGCTACAGCACCTGTCAATCACAGACCCCTTGTTTCAGCTCAATTCTTCCTACCCCAGTAGCATTATTTTGCAGCAAATCCTATACCTTATCAAATTTTAAACATAACATGTCATTATAAGGTATTTTAAGTCAATAAATATATCACAGCAATGACATAATAACTCAGCGTGAGCAAATTCTCTCTCTTGCTCTCTCTCTCTCTCAAATAAATAAAATCTTCAAAAATAATGAGAGGGAAGGGATTGGGTGGGAGTCTAGGGTGACATAAGTTTTATCTTGGATGTCTTTATTAACAATGAGAATACAGTCTTGTATTATTGTGTAATCTAAAAGGTATGAAAAGGAAACAGGAAATGAAAAGAGTAAAAACAGGCTTTGGGATTTGACATGGGTTTGAATCTTAACTCCACTGCAGACCATATATGTATGACCTGGGGCATGTCACATCACCTCTGGGGCTAAGACGTGGGGTGGGGGATAGAGATGGGGAGCTTTGGGGGTCAGATAAGAATCTCTTACAAGATTTAGAGGATTTACTGACCCACCTTATGTAATCTTTCTGACATAAAGCAGGCACTCAATAAATGTGAGGAACCTAATTTCCTTCTCTGTCTCCCCCAATGGAGAATTATGAACAGGGGCAAATGCACTGAAGAACAAGAAATCCTAGTTCTAACGGGCTTCTTCTGCCCCTGTGTGGTGTGTTTAAGTTATTGCCATAATTTTTCTAACCCATGGAAAAATGAAAATGAACACTACTTATTTTCCTCTTAAAATAGAATTCAACTCTTTTGCCTCTTGGATTCCAAGACCAATTCTGCAGTGTCTTATTTGGGTTTCTGTTACTGACAAGGGCTGACAACATCTCTGTTTCCTCCAGTAGCTTGTAAACCTCTTGAGGTAGGAACTTATTTAATTCTCTTTCTTTTATTTCCACCAAAAAAATGGGATAAAACAATACCAAGACTGCATGGCTGTTGTGATGAGATGCATTGCCTGAAGTCTGTGAAAACATTTTGTAAATTACAAAGCACTTCCCAGATCTCTTCACCTGCTCTTTCACAAACTTTTACAGAAATTTAAAAAAAAGCTTTTATTTATTTATTTATTTGAGAGAAAGAGTGAGAGAGAGGATGAGAGGGGAGAAGGTTGTGGGAGAAGAAGACTCACCATGGAGCTGGGAGCCCGATGTGGGACTCTGGGATCATGACCTGACCTGAAGGCAGTCGCTTAACTAACTGAACCACCCAGGCGCCCCTCACAAATTTTGCTAACGATGCACACTGTACAATTAGGAGGGCACAGCTCATTTCCTGAAAGAATTGATGGCCTCATAGGTGACACAAAAGGACAACTGTTGGAAACCATAGAGACCATAGTCCAGCTTGTGCAAAGTGCTGTAGGCACCTGGAGGAGGAAGGGAGACTGGTGTTGGGGACAGGGCGCAAGTGAGAAGCTTACACAGATAGATCTGAGCTGCATGGAGGCCATAGCAGCAGTTCATTGTGACAGAAATATGACCAGAGAGGGCGTGTCCACAAACACATGGGGGTAGGAGCCAGGGAGGCATGCCAGGGCCATCTCAGGGTCCCTCATGGAGGTACCTTGAGGGCCATGCTGGATGTGGCTGGAGAAGGGTCTGAATGGTAAGAGCTAAGCAAGTACGTGAAGAACCTTGAACTGTATTGAGAAATACGGACATAGATCTTCAAGCTTAGCCTGCTGCCTTCAGAAGGGAGATAATCAACAGTTACCCATACAGTTGAATTAGATGGACGTGAAGGTAGGAAGCTTCGTTGTTTCTAACTTGAACTGTCAGTTGTCTTCCTAGAGGCAATTTTCAAAGTTTCAGCCTCACTATGTCTGTTTTAACGACAGCATTGCTCCTAACATGTTTCCTAGACCAACGTATGAAGTAGATATTCATTATAAAGAAAAACCTCATGTCTTAGGAATCCATCAAAATCCTAGAGGAGAACACAGGCAGCAACCTCTTTGACCTCGGCCACAGCAACTTCTTGCTAGACACATCTCCAAAGGCAAGGGAAACAAAGGCAAATATAAACTATTGGGACTTCATCAAGATAAAAAGCTTTTGCACAGTGAAGGAAGCAGTCAGCAAAACCAAAAGACAACTGACAGAATGGGAGAAGATATTTGCAAATGATATGTCAGATAACGGACTAGTATCCAAAATCTATAAAGAACTTACCAAACTCAAAGAACAAATAACCTGATCAAGAAATGGATAGAAGACATGAACAGATGTTTCTCCAAAGAAGACATCCAAATGGCCAACAGACGCGTGAAAAGTGTTCAACCAGCACTCAGCAGCAGGGAAACACAAATCAAAACCAAAACGAGATACCACTTCACACCAGTCAGAATGGCTTAAATTAACAAGTTGGGAAAAAACAGGTGTGGGCGAGGATGCAGAGAAAGGGGAACCCTCCTACTTTGTTGGTGGGAATGCAAGCTGGTACAGCTGTTCTCAAAAACAGTATGGAGATTCCTCAAAAAGTCAAACATAGAGCTACCCTATGACCCAGCAATTGCCTACTGGGTATTTATCCCAAAGGCACAAATGTAGTGATTTGAAGGGGCATGTGCCTCCCAATTTTGATAGCAGCAATGTCCACAATAGCCAAACTATGGAAAGAGCCCAGATGTTCATTGGCAGATGAATGGCTAAAGAAGACGTGGTGTGTATATACAATGGAATACTACTCAGTCATCAAAAATCTTGCCATTTGCAACGACATGGAAAACACTAGAGGATATTTTCCTAAGCAAAATAAATCAATCAGAGAAAGGCAATTATCATATGATTTCACTGATACGTGGAATTTAAGAAACAAAACAGAGGATCATAGGGGAAGAGTGGAAAAAAATAAAACAAGAGAAAACCAGAGAGGGAGACAAACCATAAGAGACTCTTAATCATAGGAAACAAACTGAGGGTTGCTGGAGGGGAGGGGAGTGGGAGGGATGGGGTGGCTGGGTGATGGACATTAAGAAGGGCATGTAATGTAATGAGCACTGGGTGTTATGTAAGACTGATGAATCACAGACCCGTACCTCTGAAACGGATGATACATTATAGGTTAACTAATTGATTTTAAATTAAAAAAAGAAAAAGGAAAAAAAGAGAAGTCTCATATCTTGACAATGTGATTTTTTTTTCTCCGAAAGTGATCCTTAAAAAATCTGGCTTTTTAAGGAGGCTGCTACACTTGTGTGCTTCTTGGTTCACACTCAGATTCAGGGGTCATGCCTAGATTTCACAACATCTAAAAGTGGAGCTGAAAGCCTTTGTGCCAGAAGCTAGGTTTCTCTCAGAAGAACTTAGAGTATGATTTTAGAAGCTGACAGTCAGCTCTCACCAGATTTGTTGCCTTGAGGCTTTTAAGAAAAAGGAAGAGAATCGAATCCAAAGGAAACGCAGCAGGGTGGAATGGAGACTGAGAATAAATTAGGATGTAAAATACATTTGGTGGGTGGCATTGTCAGTGGTACATCCGATTTGGCTCAGGTCATGATCTCATGGTCATGAGATCAAACCCCACGTCGGGCTCCACGCTCAGCGCAGAGCCTGCTTGAGATGCTCTCTCTCCCTCTGCCTCTGCGGCTCGTATTGGCTCTCAGAAATAAGTAAATGACTCTCAAAAGAAAAACACATTTAAAGTTTTATGGGTGTGATGGTAGAAGACAAGCTTCCAACTGGCTCCCAAGCTTGGTTTTTATCCAAACGCCCCCTTGAGGGAGAAGTCAAGTTTAGTTAGTAGAAAAAGGAGCAAGGAAACTAACATGAGGGGGAATCAGCAAATATATAAATAAAAAGGTGCCCTGATGGTTTAAAACAATATGCAATTTTTACCTGTGATGCGGGCAGAGATTTAAAAATATCAGCCATTAGTGCCGCCCAGTGTAAAGGAAATGGGCACAGAGGCTGGGGTAGTGGATGGGAGAGCGTGCCATCCGTTTCCATGGAAGGACAGACGCACTCACTGCCCAGTGCTAGGACAGTTGGCTGCTGGCAAAAAGCTCACAACCTAGTCCCTCTTGAGCTGTGTTCCCTGGGACTTCTCACAGCCCACGACTGGTCCACACAGGGACACAAAAGCCCGAGCCCTTTGCCTGGATTCAGGACAGCTGGAGGCACTGCCCAGTTCTAGAACTGCCTATGAGGTCTGTTCATCACACCTCTCTCCAGTCTTGCTTCTCCCACTTGCCTCCCCGACAGGTGTCCTTGTGAGAGTCCTTCCAGTAAAATCTCCATCCGTGTCTGTTTCCATCTAAGGCGACTGCCTAGGGAAAATGCACATGTTTCCCCTTGTCAAGCCTACTTGACTTGATTAATACTTTCCCTTATGAAATCTTATTTTGGTTCGATATGTATAAAGTGTTTTCCACCAGGAATCAAACTAATGTGCACCCTATTTTCTTAGTTTTAGTAATTCATACTTCTATATGTAGCTCTAGAATTTCATGAGGGTGATCTGTGAAGTGGGGGCTAATGAAATCTCCCACGGTTGACCGCCAGCTCTCATTATCAAATAAGCCACCTTAGTCTTCCGAGGTTTGAATGACATGTTGATTTCACAAATAAGAAGTCTGAACATCTTCAGTTGGGAGCTTTCCCATTTTAGGAGGTCAATGAAGACAGGACCATCACTAGCCATAAACAGGCAGCAGGGGGCTCTAGTGCATAAGCAATGGGCCTGTGCCTAGGGCTAAATTCCCCCAACAAATAGTTTGCTTTCTCTGAGCAAAATGAACACTAGACTCTCCCCAGCTCGTGACTGGGGCCCACGGAGGAGAGGCTTCTCTCTGCTACCAACGGTGTAGACAGCCTCAAATCTAGGGGAGAAGTTTTGAACTCCACCCCGCAGCATCCCCACACAGGCTAGTCTGTCTTAAATAGGCATTTCCCGTGCGGGAGGGCTCAGACCAAAGCTCCAGAAACGTTTCTATGAGCCTTCCAGACACCCGAAGTCTGATCATCCACCTGCTTGAGGGTGTCCTTACGTAAACGATTGTACTTGACCTTAAAAAGTGCAAAGTACCTAATGATATTCTTTGATGACATTTTCTCAGCAGTGACCCAGTCACTGTTTTGTAATAATTCAAGGCTTGGCAGAAGGACCTCACCTGCCCCCAGTGCTCTCATGTCCCAGCCCCTTCGCTGACGTCACCACAGACAGATTCTGCTGGCTCCCAAGTGCGCTTTATTTGGTGACTATGCTCTATAAGAAGAACAGCAGGGCCCCTCAGCAGACTAGTCCTGGGTCCTGATGGTCAGTCAATAGCCAGAGATGACTTCCCTTCCATCACAGTTTTGTGGAGGTGTGGCCATGACCGTGGCAGTGAGAACAGGGTCAGAACGTGGCTGCTCCTTTTCTTCTTCTTTTTTTTTTTATGTTCAGTTAGCCACTGTATAGTACATAATAAGTATAACACCCATTGCTCGTCATAGCACATGCCCTCCTCAATACCTATCATCCTGTCATCCGCTCTCTTCATCCTCCTCCCCTCTGAAACCCTGCAGATTATTTCTCAGGGTCCATAGTCTCTCATGGTTCATCTTCCTCTCTGATTTCTCCCCCTTTGGATTTCCCTCCTCTCCCCTACGGTCCTCTGTGCTATTGCTTGTGTTCCACATATGAATGAGACCATATGATAATTGTCTTTCTCTGTTTGACTTACTTCACTTAGTGCAATATCCTCTAGTTTCATCCATGTCGATGCAAATGGTGGGTATTCATCCTTTCTGATGACCGAGTAATATTGCATTTTATGTATGGACCACACCTTTATCCATTTGTCTGTTGGATATCTTGGCTTCTTCCACAGTCTGGCTATTATGGACACTGCTGCTCTGGACACTGGGGGGCACATGCCCCTTCTTTTCACCATATCTGTATCCATGGGGTAGATACTGACTAGTGCAATTGCCGGGTCATAAGGTAGATCTTTTCTTAACATCTTGAGGAACCTCCATGCTGTTCTCCAGGGTGGCTGTACCAGCTTGCATTCCCACCAAGAGTGCAAGAGTGTTCCCCTTTCTCCACATCCTCGCCAACACTTGTTGTTTCCTGTTTATCCAATGGAAAAGAGATAGTGTCTTCAATAAGTTGCTGGGAAAATTGGGTGGCTACATACAGAAGAATGAAACAGACCACTCCTTTATACCATACACAAATATAAACTCAAAATGGATAAAAGACCTCAGTGTGAGACAGGAATCCATCAGAACCCTGCAGAAGAACATAGGCAGTTACCTATGAAGAGACATTGGCTACAGTAACCTTTTCAAGACACATCTCCAAGGGAAGTGAAACAAAAGCAAAAATGAACGTTTGGGACTTCATCAAGACAAAAAGCTTCTGCACAACAAAGAAAACAGTCAACAAAACTAAGAGGCAACACATGGAATGGGAGAAGATATTTGCAAATGACACTACAGACAAAGGGCCGATATGAAAGATCTATAAAGAACTTCTCAAACTCAACACTCAAAAAATGGGCAGAAGACATGAAAAGACACCTCAAAAAAGGCATGCAAATGGCTAACACCCACATGAAAAAAATGTTCAACATCACATCATAGCCATCAGAGAAATACAAATCAAAACCACAATGAGATACCACTTCACACCAGTTAGAATGGCAAAAATCAACAAAGCAGAACGTGGCTTCTAATTCCATCTTGGCCATTGCCAGACTCAGGTTCCAGCTGCAGGGAAACTCCTCCCTCTCTGAACCTCATCTCATAGCATGAGCCGAGCCCTTGTTTCCTTGGAGGCTCTAAATCTGGATTCTACGAAATGATGGCATGAATACCACCAACAACACTGAAACTCTGTGGTGCAGTTGGCTCTTGTCTTTCTAAGCGGGAGAATGGGGTCAAGGTGTTGTCTACAGGCTCCACCTCTCTCAAAGCAGGCAGGGCTCCCAGGACCCCATGCACAGGGCTCACCCAGCTGCCTGTTGCTCATGCAGATTCCCTGCCCCCTGCCCATCCTGGCCAAGCCAGCGCTGCTGGTATGGGCCCCATGCCCTGCACATAATTGACCCCTGGGAGATTCTGATGTTCCGTAAAATGTGAGACTGCTGCCCACAGGATAGAGCTCTTTCTCTCTCTGGCTCGACTCACCAGCCTTGCAGAATCGGGCCTCTGCCCAGCACACCACCCTGGGTACACTTCTTCCAACAACATGCACTCCGCACCCCCCCACCCCCCCATACACTGGAAACTGGCCATCCCCAGCTGCCTGGACTCTGAACGCACCTGAATGATTCATACAGCTGTGATTTTGCTCATGTTGGTTCCTTCTCCACCCCAACCCACTTCTCCTGGAAACACAAGGTCAGCTGCTTGTGCTTCATGTTTAATTTGAGCTGTTCCTGAAGCCTCTCTGGAAATACTGGCCCTCAGAATACATCGTCTCCCCCCTGTCTTATAACCTTGTGTCACATCCAGCCTCCTTCACCTCACTTGTCATCCTTATGGTGCCTTGGTGTGTCCACCTCCCAGTTCCTGGCCTACATTCCATGAAGGCAACACCAGTAGTATTATCTATCATTGTAGCCCCAGGGCCTACACAATGGCACCCAGCTTTTTAAGTGTCTGCTGGATGAATGAATGGATGAGTTGTCTACAGATCTCCTCAGAAGAAAGAGCACAGGACACAGTCAGCTGAGTTCTGGGAGCTGGCGTTGGTCAGCTTTGATGAGGAGAAGCGAGAGCCATACTGGAGAATGGTGGAGAATCCTGTGGGGCACCTTGAATACACTGATATCAGAGAACAGCTTGAGAGGTTTGCAAAAAAAGGAATGTTTGTGGCTGAAGTGGGAAGGGAACATTGACCATCTGGGCTTTTGTCTTACATTGAATGGAGATGAGCCTTGATGATTTAAATGGTGCAAATTTCAGGAAGCTGATTATCTTGCTTTTATTGCATACTTCTTTGTCACCCTGGACTCTCACTAGCTAGCACAGTGCTCAGTACATGGTAGCAGAGGGAATGAAATTGGAATGGTGCAGAGTTGACTTCTAACAGGGAAGGGACAGAATAGCAGGTGCAAAAATAAACTGGAGGTAGAAAGAGCAGGACCTTTAAATCCAACAAATCTGGTTTCCAATCCCAGCTCTGCTATTTGCTGTGGATCTTGGGCCCATCACTTAACCTCTCTGAGCTTCAGATTCCTCTGTATAAATGGAGGTAGAAACTTCAACCATAAATTGCTGTTGAGATGATTGGAGACATGTTTATGAAGTCCTGGGCAAAGTGGGTGCTTGTAAGCAGTAACTATTGCTATGTGAAGTTCCTGTGGATGCCCATTGAAACAAGGAACAGAAGCTCCCCAAAGAGCTCTGAGTCTCAGAAAGGGTAAGACTCTTCTGGCCTAGGTGCCCTGGAACAAAACTATCATGGTGTGGAGAGAAACGTTCCAAGAAAGCTGGCTCTAGTTGGAGCTGGGGATCCAAGGAGTGAGCGGTTCGCCAGCCCGGCTGGGTTGAGAAAGGGTGAGGATCATTTGCTGGGTACCCATCACTCTTTCCTGGTGGGATGAGCAGTGAAAGAGGACCCTTCCTAGGAGAGTCTGGGCCATACAGCTTACTGAAGGGCTAGAGTCAACAAGAGGAGGGAGGACATTGGTGAGGCCACCAGCCTCTCCCTCATCCATCAGAAATAACAGCAGAAAAATGAGTCTAATCAAAAGAGCTTCCAGAAGTCCAAGGAGCAGCAGCACTAGAATTTGATAAGATTTTGGAATCTTTGTAAAAACCTAATTGTGTTACTTTGTTATCCAATGTCTGTTTCTACTCCTTGGCTAGAGGAAAGTAAAACATAGTAGGAATATTAGTCAGGACAGGCTAGGCTGTGCTGCAGAAACAAACACAATTCTCTGCGATGTAATACAATAAATGTGAAATTCAAGGAACTTTGTGTAAAGGTCAGTGTGCTCAGGAGGCCCTCCTGCACCTTGTAGCTTTGTCACTTGGTGCATACTCCCTCTGCAAGAAAGAAAGACACATGTGATGTCATTCACAGGCTATTGGTCAGAGCTGGTCACATAGCCCCAACCTAACTGCAAGGGAAGCTAAGAAATGGAGAGAAGCACACAGAATACCAGGTGAGTACTATCTCTACCAATGTCTTCTCCCATTCCCCCTTTCCCCCAGCTCATTTAACCCCTCCTCCAAAATCTCTTCCAGTTGCTACATGCAGTTTCAAACTCAGGATTTCCAAATATTGTTCAACCATCTTTACCATCAGGTTTACATGGTTCTTCTTGGTCTAGAGATTCTGAATGGAAAAAAAAAAAAAAACCAGTCACGTGCTTAAACCCACTCTCAATATATACTGGTAGAACTGGAAAAATAGGACCGCAATACATTGCCTCAATGACATTACTCCCTGGGAGATGCTCCTCATTAATTGTTCTCTGTTAGTCCTGATTCTACCTTCTGGGTGTTTTTTGTTTTTTATTTTGTTTTTGTTTAATAAGCCTTCTTGGTAGCATGGAAGTTGGTCACTGAGGAATAATCCCTCTCTGGGGGACTGCTTGGTTCTCTGTCCCACTGGATGTTCTAGAAGATCGGCACAAGGATCGTCTTAAGATCTGAACTGTGAAAGCTTGCTCTGTCTGGCTGAGTGCTTCCTTTGGTAATATGACCCTCACAAACAGCACATTTCTGATATATTAGCTTCCAGCTGGGTCCATGCATCAGTAACTGCACCTAAACCTTGTTCTGAAACTAGTTCCCAGTCTGATTCTTTCTTTTCTCCCTTGCCCCGTGTCCCTCTCTACTTAATGGAGGTCCCAATAAGGTTATCTGGAGCTATAGGTTGGCAACCCACACCCTTACTCTGATCTTGGCTGTTAATTTGATCTTTACTGGGAAGTTTGGCTGGACTTTGTACCTTAAAGCCTCTTTTGATTCTATTTCTTCCTGTTTTGGATCTAAAGACAGTCGGCTTTTTTTTTTTCTTCCATCCATGCAAAGCCCCAAATTTCTGGACTCTCTATTTTCCCACTTTTTGTCTGAGTCCATCTCTTCTCATATCTTACCAAATCCAGCCAACAGAAGTGAGCACACATCACTAATGATATTTTTCCAACCCCTGCCCTAGAACTGCCAATTCAGTGAGCCCGTGGTCTGCCTCCCCAATAACTGCAGGCAAGAGTTTCACCATATGTTGTGCTATTTTATAATAAGCTGAATTGACATATTTCCATCCTGTCTTAATTTTCCTCAATGCCCATCCCCCTACCACTAAGGAAGCATCACATATATCAGTTTTGTTGCTCTGACAAAATTCCACTTCCAGTCCCAATTTCTGTTATGATAATTAGCACAGGCAAATTGGTTTGCTACAGCAAACCAGCCCTGAAGGTCTTTGGCTTACATGACTATTGGAAGGGCTTGTGTAGCAAAGACCAGAGTCTTAGACTGAGTTCCCTGGAAATAGGCTCTGAGGATTTGTGTGTGGAAATTTCTTGGAGAGTGTTCTTGGAGGATACACCTATAAGGAAAAAAGGAAGGGAGGACTGGGTGGAGGAAGAAGCTGACTTACAATGTGTTGCCTGGAGATCTCAGCCAGTTTGGTGGGGAGCTCTGGATTTGGGATGGCCCTTCATTGTTTTCCCAAACAGGAGCCAGAGAGACAGGCCTTTGTAGCCAGGCATTAAGTAGGTTGCTGGTTAGTGGCCATACCCTTGGAGAGGATATAACCTTGAGTGTGGATTTACCTCACTCGGATGGCAATTCCCAGGGAGAGACTTAACTGTGAGCTCTCTGTCAGCAGTCAGGAATGTGTATATCATCGCTGAAGATGGGGCTTGGGAGGGGACACCATGGTGCCCATAAGAGGTAGAATGAAGGTCTAGGTGTTCCAGGGAAGGAACCATCATGGAGCCCACAGTACTAGAGCATCCTGACTCCAGTGGATACTGTGGAGAAGGGCATTTGGTACCGATAAACCCAGCCACCTATCTCCAATGTCCCTCAAGTAATAATAGCTTCTTCTCTTTTCCCTTCCATTGTCAGTGGAGTCTCTCATTTGTAAAAACTAAATAGGAACCATATTGGAAGGGGATTCTGGGAAATTGCGACCTATGCATTTCCCCTGCAATGAAGGTAGAAGGAGGTGGGGATGCTGCCAAGCTGGACAAGACCCCCGATTGTGTAGAGGTGTTCCATAAATGGTCAAAGATATGAACGGTCCAAAAACTGGGAAAAGCTTCATGCCCAAAGATATCAATTCTGGAATCATTTACAAGGGGAAATCTGGACCAACCCAAACATGCAGTAATGGAATATTTGAGTGAGTGTGGGCATGAAGTCATGCAGTCAGGCTGCAGGCTCTTTGGAAGCCAAGACAGACCCAGCAGGGTGCCCAACTCTGACATGCAGTCAGTGCGTGATGGGCGATCTCATGGCCCACTTGCTGGGCCCTTGTGGGTATCGAAAATAACAAGCAGCCATTAAATACAACTGATGATATTGAGTGGGCATGGTATTGAATGGGAAAGCAGGATTCAATTTCTTAAGCTCACAGTGATTAAGATAATTGAAGTTTATATGCAGGGAAAGCAGGCTGGCCGTGAAATGGGAAGGAGAGCCACTCCAAAGTCTCTGGGCAGAGTCTTTGGAGGATGAGGGGCTGGAGGAATCAGAGAAAGAGTGGGGAGTGGCCTTCCAGAGGGAGGGGGCTGAGGGAGAGTGAGAGGAACAGAGCAGTGAGCCCCAACACAAACGGTCAGCCTGAGGGATACCTTAGCTCATGGCCAGTCAAGCCAGCTTAGCACAGGAAAGGAGCACACTGTGCATGGGTGTGTACTTGCCTTCTTCATGAGTCCCAGCTGGTTATAAAGGCTTCTCTGGGCCCAGATTTTCCCCAGAGACCTTATGGTGAGTTAGAAGCAGAAATAGACTATCTTTCGGTTCTTAGGATGCGTATCGTCTATGTCTCTTGGATGAATAAGGCTCATAACATGAGGGGAGCAGGATGAGAAATCAGATGTGATGACATCAGGTCTATGTCCTTGTCACTGCACATCTTTGTCTCTCTTGCAACTGAATATTGTCAGAACAGCACCTGTGGGCATGCCCTGCCTTCATCATGCCCTCCTCATACCATCAGTATCCTCCTCCCACCCTCTTCATTATCACCCCATCAGTATCATCATATCATGGTCATCTCATTATCATCATAATCACCATCATCATCATCATCATCATCATCCCACCACCACCACTACCACCATCATCATGACCTTCATCATCCCATCATCATCATCATCCTGCTCTCTCCATCTTCATCATTCCTTCATCTGCATCATCTCACCACCACCAGCAGCAGCAGCAGCATCCCACCCTCTCCATCATCCAGTCCTCTTCGTCATCATTGTCCCATCATCATATAACCCACCAATATCATCATCATCCCGCCACCTTCATCACCATCATCCTATCAAGTTCATCATACCATCCATTCTGTCAAAGGCATTAAGAGTAAAAATCTGAAGTTTCCCAACGAAGAAATTCCACCATCAGACTGCAGCACCAACTCCTGCCTGAGTCTCTAGCCTGCTGGCCTGCCCTACAGATTTCAGCATCCACACCATTCCCTAAAATAAATCTCTTTATATATCTATACAGATGGATGATACATATAAGGAAATAGATATATGGATATGTGTATGGATATACAGATATAGATAGGGATTTATAGATATATAAAGATATATAGGAATATATGATATCTATATGTAGATGTAAAAGATATATATGAGGGTATATATAAAAAACATATAAACATACATTAATATAGAGAGAAGTAAATTTTATATATATATGTAATCTTATTGGTTTTGTTGCTTCAGTGAACACTGACTAGTCTAATGCCTTCATGTGACACATGAGAGACTAATCAGAGAAGGGAAGTGATATGCCCAAGGTCACACTGTGAGGTGGCAGCTGGATTCTGCATATCTTGGCCCACAGAGGCTCTTTCTCACCCTCAGAGGACCGTTCAGGAGCTCTGTAGTGGTGAGAAAGCTGAGCCTTCCTTTGCTGTCTTTCATCTCCTTTCAGGTACAACCCTTTCATTATGTGCAGAAGCCATGGGGTTTGGGTTAAAGTGGATTGGTTTTCATGTCTCAGAACCTCAGCATGAGAGGGAAGGAGGGTAGTGCGGAGTGAGGGACATTTTCCCGGATTCTCATTTCCTTGAGATTTTGCATAATTTTGGTCATTAACTTTGGGGAGCATTGTCAGACCGTTCAGTCCCCTGGGGGGCAGTAATGATATCTGTGGTGTGTGAAATGCTGTTCCAGGTAGAAAATTCCAGGCAAAGAGGGCATTCAGCATTGTGAGTTGACCCAGTTTTTCAAAGAACCCGAGAGGTTTGCTGTGCTTAAAATCCCGGAGTTCCATTGTCCCTTGTCAAAGAAATTTCACCTCATTGGCACTTCTGCCATCCTTGCTGCAGACGGCGCATCATGTCCCTGGAAGTCCCACAGCTCTGCTCCCACCCACACAAGAGCAAAGAGCCGGGGGCCATCCTTTGCTGAGGCGGGAGCACTAGATTGGGAGTCAAGGCAGCTGAGGTCAGCCCCTGCTGTCTCCTGACTTGGCTGTGCAATTTTTGCGGGAGCCATTACCCTCTCTAGTCCTGCCCAACTCCACCCCTTCTTCCCGAGTATCTCACAGGCCATAGTTTATGCTGAAGAGTGGTCGCAGGGTCACACGGTGGAGAGCTCACACTCTGGGCAGAGAGATTCAGTCCGAGTCCCACATGGCACCTATTAGCCTTGTGATCTCTAACTTGTTACTAAGCCTCAATCTTCTCATCTATAAAATGGGGATATCACAAGTCATGCTCCGGAAGGCTCTTGTGAGAAATGAGATAATGCCCTGGTGACTCACAAGCTTTTTGACCCATGATCAGCATTTGGATGTCTCTCTCTCCTACTAAATCATGGGCTCTATAGAGCCAGGGGCTTCATCTTTACGTTTTTACCTTTGATCCCTAGCCCGGCACATATGGGATCTTCAAAATGTGTGGAACAAATGATTAGATAAAATGAAAATACCCATTCGTGGATTAGTGAATGAAGGAAAATAGGCTTTCATGAACAAACGGAGCTGGATAGGAATATTCTTAGCAACCTCTGTTTTCCAGACGCATGTTCAGCAGTGCCACTGTTGAGGTGGAATTGTTTTCAGGAATCTAGCACATCAGAAGGGAGAGTCAGAGAATGGTCGAGTTTCATTCTTCTACATATCGCTGTCCAGTTTTCCCAGCACCATTTATTGAAGAGACTGTCTTTTTTCCATTGAATATTTTTTCCTGTTTTGTCGAAGATTATTTGACCATAGAGTTGAGGGTCCATATCTGGGCTCTCCACTCTGTTCCACTGGTCTATGTGTCTGTTTTTATGCCAGTACCACGCTGTCTTGGTGATCACAGCTTTGTAGTAAAGCTTGAAATCGGGTAACGTGATGCCGCCAGTTTTGTTTTTGTTTTTCAACATTTCCTTAGCAATTCGGGGTCTCTTCTGACTCCATACAAATTTTAGGATTATTTGCTCCAGCTCTTTGAAAAATATCGGTGGAATTTTGATCGGAATGGCATTAAAAGTATAGATTGCTCTAGGCAGTATAGACATTTTAACAATGTTTATTCTTCCAATCCAAGAGCATGGAACAGTCTTCCATCTTTTTGTGTCTTCTTCAATTTCTTTCATGAGTGTTCTGTAGTTCCTCGAGTACAGGTCCTTTACTTCTTTGGTTAGGTTTATGCCCAGGTATCTTATGGTTCTTGGTGCTATAGTAAATGGAATCGATTCTCTAATTTCCCTTTCTGTATTTTCATTGTTAGTGTATAAGAAAGCCACTGATTTCTGTACATTGACTTTGTATCCTGCCACGTTACTGAATTGCTGTATGAGTTCTAGTAGTTTGGGGGTGGAGTCTTTGGGGTTTTCCATATAAAGAATCATGTCATCTGCGAAGAGAGAGAGTTTGACTTCTTCCTTGCCAATTTGGATACCTTTTATTTCTCTTTGTTGTCTGATTGCCGTTGCTAGAACTTCTAATACTATGTTGAACAAGAGTGGTGAGAGTGGGCATCCTTGTCGTGTTCCTGATCTCAACGGGAAGGCTGCAAGCTTTTTCCCATTGAGGATGATATTTGCTGTGGGTCTTTCATAGATAGATTTTATGAAGTTCAGGAATGTTCCCTCTATCCCTATACTTTGAAGCGTTTTCATCAGGAACGGATGCTGGATTTTGTCAAATGCTTTTTCTGCATCAATTGAGAGGACCATGTGGTTCTTCTCTCTTCTCTTATTGATTTGTTCTATCACACTGATTGATTTGCGAATGTTGAACCAACCTTGCAACCCAGGGATGAATCCCACCTGGTCATGGTGGATAATCTTTTTAATGTGCTGCTGGATCCTGTTTGCTAGGATCTTGTTGAGAATCTTTGCATCCATATTCATCAGTGATATTGGTCTGAAATTCTCCTTTTTGGTGGGTCTTTGCCTGGTTTGGGGATCAGGGTAATGCTGGCTTCATAAAAAGAGTCTGGAAGTTTTCCTTCTGCTTCAATTTTTTGGAACAGCTTCAGGAGAATTGGTGTTATTTCTTCTTTGAAAGTTTGGTAGAATTCCCCAGGGAATCTGTCAGGTCCTGGGCTCTTGTTTTTTGGGAGGTTTTTGATCACTGCTTCAATCTCATTACTAGATATCGGTCTATTCAGGTTGTCAATTTCTTCCTGGTTCAATTTTGGGAGTTTGTAGCTTTCCAGGAATGCATCCATTTCATCTAGGTTGCTTAGCTTATTGGCATATAACTGTCCAAAATTAGCAAGACAGGAAACAACGTGTGCTGGAGAGGATGTGGAGAAAGGGGAACCCTCTTACACTGTTGGTGGGAATGCAAGTTAGTGCAGCCACTTTGGAGAACAGTGTGGAGATTCCTGAAGAAATTAAAAATAGAGCTTCCCTATGACCCTGCAATTGCACTGCTGGGTATTTACCCCAAAGATACAGATGTAGTGAAAAGAAGGGCCATTTGTACCCCAATGTTTATTGCAGCAATGGCTACGGTCGCCAAACTGTGGAAAGAACCAAGATGCCCTTCAACGGATGAATGGATAAGGAAGATGTGGCCCATATACACAATGGAGTATTATGCCTCCATCAGAAAGGACGAATACCCAACTTTTGTAGCAACATGGACAGGACTGAAAGAAATTATGCTGAGCGAAATAAGTCAAGCAGAGAGAGTCAAGTATCATATGGTCTCACTTATTTGTGGAGCATAACAAATAACATGGAGGACATGGGGAGATGGAGAGGAGAGGGAGTTGAGGGAAACTGGAAGGGGAGATGAACCATGAGAGACTATGGACTCTGAAAAACAACCAGAGGGTTATGAAGGGGCGGCGGGAGGGGGTGGGTAATAGGGAGGGCACGTACTGCATGGAGCACTGGGTGTGATGCCAAAACAATGAACACTGTTATGCTGTAAATAAGCAAATAAAAATAAATAAATTAATTTAAAAAAAAAGAAAAAAAAAAAAGAAGAAGAAGAGAGAGTCAGGTCCTGAATGAGGGGAGGCGGGGCTTCCTGGACGCTCCCAGCTCAGCCTACCTCTCTCCTCTCACTCTCCCAGAAGCAGCAGCGACCATCACCTCTGGGTTTCTCCCTGAGGACCCCACAAAGAGGATGCTTATAAAACCCAGCTTTAGCCCAGCCTCTCCCACCCACGCACCCAGTGACCCATCCATCCATCCTTAAGAAATACTCCCCAAGTAGCAGAACCTCTCTTCATGAAAGTGTTCTCTGTGCTGTTATTTATGGTGGTAGAAATTTGCAAACAACTAAAAAGAAACAGCAGTAGGGATATTTACACCACAAAGTAAATTAGGAAATTCCACTCCGTGGGATAAGCCCCAGCTGATAACAACCATAACTCTGAAAATAATCTGCAACACAGGAAAAGACCAAGTGAAAAGTGATTGGAGCTTTGTAAAAATATGTCTCCATCTGAATAAGGGATGCAGGGGAACGTGGGGGAGTGAAGACAGAGTTGGGCTGGACTGGAGGGGTTCTGGCTGAACGTGTTCCCTTCTCTCTCATTTCCTTTATTGCCAGCATAAAGCTGTGTGTGCAGTATATACAAATCAGAAGTGAAAAAAAAGACCTTTTTTTTTTTTTTAACTACAGAAGCATTCACTAGGAAGTTCTGATTGTTTCCTCCCATGTTAAAGCTGTTTCATGAGTCCAGCATACACTCAAATGGGAAAAGGTATTAAACTGTGCTTTGTATGTGTGGGTGCATGTGGTGTATACATTGTATGTATGTGTGTGCATATTTGCACACATGTACATTTCATGTACGTGTACGGATGTCTTGTACACATGTGCACGTGTACATGTGCATCCCTGTGTCCACGTAAACCCACGTGCATGTAAGAGGCTGTGTGTACATTGTGCATGCACACATATGTGTGCGTGTACATGTGTGTAAGTCTGTGTGCAAGTATCTATGTGTGCACTGTGTGTGCGCATGACTGTCTACTGTCTCTCAGAGGCCAGCCCAGGTGATTCCCAGCCCCGGCTCAGCAGAGAGACCACAGACCTCTCTCTGCCTCCCCTCTCCTTTCTCATCCCATGGACTGGGGAAGCTTCACCAGACTGGTGTTCCTAGTTCTGAGTGTCATACACAGATGGTCCCTGGCCTATTCTTAGTTTGGGCAGATTCTAGAGGAAGAAAATGAATTCCTCCCCTGCTCAGGAACAGCAAGTTCCTTCCAAGTAGTGTCACCACAGGGAGAAGCAAATGCTATAAAGCCTCATAGAATAACCAGACACTCCTGGACAGAATGGATTGTTGTGGGTTTTTTTTTTTTTTCTTAAGAAAGAAAATTTAAGAATATCTGTGTTCAGCATGGTGTAGTACAAAGACTATGACCCTTGGAATAAAGGAGTTCTCATCTTTGTCGCTTCTGGCTGTTGGACTTTGAGCAAAATGTTTAATGCCCTTGAGTGTCTCTTCTATAACTACTTTCTCATCTGTGTTTGGGGTGACGAACTTAATGTTTGTGTTCCAGTCCCCAAATTCATACATTGAAACTCTACCCCAATTCTGATGGTATGTGGAGGTAGGGCCTTTGGGAGGTCATCAGACGTAGATAAGGTCAGGAGGGTAGAGCCCCTACAATGAGATTGGTGCTCTTGTAAGAAGAGGAAGAGACACTGGAGTTCCCTCTCTCTGCCATGTGAGGACACCGTGAGAAGACAACCATCTGCAAGCCATGGAGAGAGCTCTCTCCAGGAGCTCATCACCTGGCACCTTGGTCTTGGACTTCCCAGCCCAAGAATGTGTGAACCAAACATCCATTATTTAAGGCACTCAGTCTGTAGTGTTATAACAGCGGGAGCTAAGACAATTGGGGATAACTATACCTAATTCTAAGGTTGATGGGAGGGTAAAATGACATAATATACAGAAGCATTGATGTCTGCCTGTAGGCAGATGGTAGATGCTCAGTTAATATCCATCCCAAGTTGCTTCACATCTTGATATGTTTCAAAATGCCTCTCCTTTCTTCTCACCTGCCTGTGCCATCTTCCCTCCTTCTAATATTTAATAAATGATTATAAGGAGGGAGAATCTGGAAATACATGAACTGAACAGGTCCCTGTCTCTCCCTTCTCCATTCTATCGGCCACATCTGTGGGACTCAGGGACAGCTGCGCTCTGGTGGGGTCCTGGGTTTTGTGGCAATTATAAGTGATTCTCCTGGGGGATGGAGCAAGGGCCCAGAGACCAGCTTCTGAGTGTTCCACGGTGAGGGCCAGGCATTTTGAGATGCTTAGTGGGAAGAACTTGGCCTTCAGAGACATCAAAACTTTGGGGGGATAAAGGAAAAGCAGGTATGAGTGGACCTAGTCCCATTGGCCATTAAGTGCTGATGAATTCATAAACAATGGACTATTTTCCCCACCGCCCTTGATGCCAAGGCAGGACAGGGATACTTGTGGGCAGGGTGGCTCCTCCAGCTGAGATGCTTAGCAGGGCTCTGCCTGTTGGTCTGCCACCAGCTCTACTTTCTTACCAGCAGTACTTCTGTTGCTGTGAGCATGTTAATAGTCAAATTAAACCAGAGTCCTAAAGAAGGGACAATAACCAATCTTGAAGGCTTTGGAGTCAGAAAGAGGGAGGTAAGTCAGGATACAGAAAGCAAATGTCTCTAACAGAGACATTTTGAATTTTAAGATAAAAGAGTAACATAAAATTATTCAGGAACTAGGATGATTAAGGCTCTCTGTGACTGAGATGCATTGTTTCTGAGCTAAAAGAAACAAGCAGGAGATGGTCATGGTACAGATCCAAGCTAGTGGTCTTAAGGGGCAAGTGTATGAGATAACCAAAAATCTCAGAACAAAATCACAGAGAATAGGGATCATGAAAGAAAAGACAAGAGACTAAAAGTAGACACAGGGAAGTTAACACATGAGCAACATGACTTTCAGAAAAAGAGGGAGTTGGAGGAAAGACGATTAACAAACAAATAGAAGACAATTTTTATGAGCCAAAGAAGAAAACAGTTTGTGAATTGAAAGGGTTCACCAAGTTTCAGGCTAGACGAGTAAGAAAAGACACAGAATTAAGCCTATCTTGCAGGAATCCCCAAACTCTAAACATAAAAAGAAGCTCTTACAAACTTCCCAGCAGAAATAACAAATTACCTATAAAAGAGAAAGAACCTGACTGACATTGGGCTTTTCCTCTACATTGACTAGAAGACTGGAGATGGTGACAATCCACAGACAGCTGGATGAAAATAATGAAGATACTGGCTCCTAGATTCCACCCAAGGTATTCTTTAGCAAGAGTATCCTGCCAACAGTGTGCATTAAATGAAGAAGCTTGAAGAGGGAATTCAAGATGGGGGAGATGAGGAGCCAGGAAGCAATGGTGAGCAGTGCTGTATAATAAAATGTATTATATATAAATACATGTGTGCAGTGAAATATAAATGAATGAGGTTAGGCTGTCTAGGGTCATGTAATATGTTTGTTCAATAAAGACGTTTGAAGTAAAAAGGAACAGACTATGCCACATGGTTCAAAATCAAATGTACGTGTGTATTTATTTATTTATTTTTGAGAGAGAGTGCACAAGCGTGTGCGTGCAGGGAGAGAGGCAGAGGGAGATGGAGGGAAGTAGATTCCCCACTGAGCACAGAGCCTGACTTGGGGCTTGATCTCATGACCCTGAGATCGTGACCTGAGCTGAATGTTGACCAGATGCTTAACTGACTGAGCCATCCAGACACCCCCAAAGTGAAAATATATTAAACCATCTCAATGAAAACTCAGAGTTCACAGTAGTGGGCCCCGGGGTGGGGGGGAGTAAAAACATCCTCACAGTCTTATCCACCGTGGAAGGAAAAGAAGCAAAAAGGAAGAGGAAAGCAGTCATCTTTCCAGACAAGGAAGAAATCTGGGCAACATAGAGTGTCTCGGTGAGGATGCAATACCTCTTTGGTGGGAAAATCATAGTTAACATCTCTACTCCAAATATTTCTAACAAAATATATTCCCAATGAAGACAGCCGACCGAATATAAGTAGCACTGATGGAGTGGAAAATGATAAGAGAGTTTCCAAATTAACAAAGGGAGAAGAGGAAATGAATAATAGCTTCTTGGTCACATGACCCCAAACCACGAAGAAGAAGAAATGACACAGAGTGAAACAAGTAATAAACGTGAAACAAATGATAAGGAATAGAATAAAGTCAATCAGGATTTACACTAAATGTGAATGATTACATTTTCCCCCTCAAAGGCAGAGACTTTCATATTGGATTAAAAAAAAATTTACAGGGCACCTGGGTGGCTCAGTGGGTTAAGGCCTCTGCCTTCGGCTCGGGTCATGATCCCAGGGTCCTGGGATTGAGCCCCGAATCGGGCTTTCTGCTCAGCGGGGAGCCTGCTTCCTCCTCTCTCTCTGCCTGCCTCTCTGCCTACTTGTGATCTGTCTGTCAAATAAATAAATAAATAAATCTTTTAAAAAAAATTTACACAATCACAAATATTTAAAATTAAGAGGATGGCAGAGATAGATTGGTCACAAGATAAAAATACAAGAATCAGTAGTCTTGAGGGGAGGGGTGTGTGAAGGATGGGGTGGCTGGGTGATGGACATTGGAGGGTATGTGCTATAATGAGTGCTACAAATTGTGTAAAACTGATGATTCACTTCACAGACCTATATCCCTGAAGCAAATAATACATTATAAATTAATAAAAGAAATACAAAGTAAAAAAAAAAAAGAAAGAGAAAAAAGGATCATTAGGTTTTGTCTCTTCCAAAAGTAAACAGAGAAATAGAAATGGAAATAGGGAGAGATATTTCACTTGTATAATGACAAAAACTCTAGAATATTTAAATATAAGTATAATAAGAAAAGATGGGGTCTGTGTGAAGATCATTTGAAAAATCTCATAAAACCAAGAGCTGATCAAAGGAAGGAACATAATGGGTTAGAGAAAGAGATGTCTTATGAAAGTGTCAGTTCACCTTAAAGAAGTAGGTAAATAAAATAAAATTTTAATTGGAAATTCAAAGTCTTTTTGGGGGTAGATTATTGAAAAATATCATATGTAAAGTTATAAGGAAAAATAAATACCTGGTGGTTTTCCCTCCACATACACCAGGTGGGTGTGGTTCTGGAAGGAGGCCATCCACCTGATACCCAAAATGTATAAAAGAAGAATGAATGATTTTCCTTGTCTGATATCAGAATATCTTGCAAAGCCATTGCAGTCAAGTCAGACTGGTACTGGGTTAGGACCAGAGAAATAGATCCGGTGGACTGAATCATGCAGGACCCACTTAGCCTGAGAAAATATGGGGGCTCAGTTAGGGCAGGAAAGTTGATTGTTGAAGAAATGATGTTGTATAACTGACTATCCATGTGGAAGGAAATAGGAGTGAGTTTTAGATCATACCAAAAGAGGTAGATGGATTATTGACTGTGTTAAAAAAAAAAAAAAAGACAAATTTAAAATTTTGCAAGATATGCAGATAATCTGAGGATGGGAGAAACTTTCTGGACCTCGACTCTGTAAAAGAAAAGGTAGACATATTTGTGTCTATACAACTTTAAAACATATGTGGCAAAAAGCTCTCATGAACAAAGTAGCCATACACATGGTAGATTTGGAAACAAAATTTGTGGCGTAGATGACAGTCAACATATATACAATTTATACATGTGATTTAAAATTTGATAAGATAAACAACACAGTAGAAACAGGGCTGCTTAGGGATAACTGGGTGGCTCAGTTAGTTAAGGGTCCAACTTGGCTTAGGTCATGATCCCAGGGTCCTAGGATTAAGTCCCCCATCAGGCTCCCTGCTCAGGGGTAAGTCTGCATCTCCCTCTGCCTGCCACTCCCCCTGCTTGTGTGCTCTTTCTCTCTGACAAGTTAAATCTTTTTAAAAAAAGAGAAAGAGAGAGAAAGGAACAGGGCTGCTTATATGAAGAAGCAGTGTACACAGCAGCAAATCCAAATGGCCAAAGATTATATGGAAATTCACTAGCAGTCAAAAATATGCAAATCACAGTTATGACGATGTATCACTCTATTCCCCAAAGCCCAGCAAAATTTAAGAGTGATAACAGTTGCAGGAGGGCATGTGGGAAAAAAGGCTCTCTCCTCCATCACGGATAGGAGTGTGAGTTGTAACAACCTTCCAGGAAAGCTATCTTCCAATACCTGTGAAAATTGAAAGCTCATACAAACCTTGCCTTAGCAATGCTGTTCCTGAGAATATAGCCCACAGAAATGAAGCCACGACATGGTAGCTCATGTGGACCAAGGTGTCTGTTGCTGCATCAGTCTGGGGGGTGAAACCAACTGGAATTAAGTGGGTGCCTTTTCCCATGTAATCGGTCAGCTGCACGGTCCGAATACTCATAAAATCAGTTAACACTCTGGGCTGACATTCGGGCCAGCTGTGACCATTTTCTTTCTCTGAGGCATTTGCCCTTTGCACGGGGTGGCAGAGACAGAGGGAGAGCATCTCTGGGACCAGGGCTCTTCCCCAGGAAAGCTGCATGGAGGTGGGTGTTGACTCGGGGTCTCTGGGCCGGCAGGGTCTTACAAGCAGGGCTGAGGGTTGGACTCTGTCTGCGGGCGCGAGTCCTGACATCCTTGTGATGAGAGCCACACTCCTGGAAAAAAGGGAGGAAGGAAGGAAGGGCTGGACGCAGGGTAACCACATGCCCTGGTGTTTTGTTCTCCGCTTTCCAAGCCAGTCCTAGCAGGCATCCTGCGCCACGACGGCCCACAGCCATTCCTTATGTATGGTTGTAGCATGTGTGTTTTCCTGAGGACATGGTTACTGCTTTCACTGGAGTCTCAGAAGAGTATGTACCCCCAGAACGTTAAGAATCACTATGTTAAGGTAACATTTTTTCCCTTTAGAAAAATTAATCCACGGTTGTGGGTTAATGACCTGCCCTGTGTTGGGATACTCTGCCCCAACATTAGAGGCTGTTTTAACGGAGGACATTGGAGTCACCCCATGCACGGTCCAGTCCTCCTGATATGGGAGCAACCTACCTGCTAACATGGGAGTGCCCACTCAAAGAAGCAGCTCGAAGCCATCTTAGCCCCCTCCTGGGGATTTGCAGACCAGTTTTCTTGTCTTTTTTTTTCATTGTATTTAAATTCAATGAATTAATATATAATGTATTATTAGTTTCAGAGGTAGAGGTCAAGGATTCGTCAGTTGCATAGAACACCGTGCTCCTCATATCATGTGCCCTCCTTGCTGTCTATCACCCAAGAGAGTTTCCAAATTAAAAAAGGGTGAAGAGAAAATGAATAATAGCTTCTTGGTCATGTGACCCCAAGCCAAGAAGATGGAGAAATGACACAGAGTGAAACAAGTAATAAACGTGAAACAAATGATAAGGAATAGAATAAAGTCAATCAGTATTTAAACTAAATGTGAATGACTGCATTTCCTCCCCTCCTCCCCTCCAGCAATCCTTGGTTTGTTCCCTATGATTAAGAGTCTCTTATAGTTTGTCTCCCTCTCTGGTTTTGTCTTGCTGATTTTTCCCTTCCTTCCCCTATGATCCTCCATTTTGTTTCTTATGCTCCACATATGAGTGAAATCATGATAATTGTCTTTCACTGATCGACTTATTTCATTTAGCACAATACCCTCTATCTCCATCCAGGATGTTGCAAGTAGTAAGATTTCATTCTTTCTGATGGCTGCATAGTATTCCGTTGTATATATGGGCCACATCTTTTTTATCCATTCATCAGCCAATGGACATCAGGGCTCTTTCCACAGTTTGGCTATTATGGACATTGCTGCTATGAACATTGGGGTACAGTGCCCCTTTGGATCACTATGTTTTTATCTTTGGGGTAAATACCCAGTAGTGCAATTCCTGGGTCATGGGGTAGCTCTATTTTTGACTTTTTGAGGAACCTCCATGCTGTTTTCCAGAGTGGCTGCACCAACTTGCATTCCCACCAACAGTGTAGGAGGGTTCCCCTTTCTCCGCATCCTTGCCAGCATCTGTCGTTTCCTGACTTGTTAATTTTAGCCATTCTGACTGGTGTGAGGTGGTCTCTCATTGTGCTTTTGATTTGTATTTCCCTGATGCTGAGTGATGTTCAGTATGCACACTGTTTTTCAAATTTCAGGTGTACAGGGTTCCCTGAGGGCACATCCACATACAGGCCCTACTCGCTGAAAGTCTGGGGTAGGAATTCAGGGCCAAAGCAAGGGGGTTTGTCTTATTATCCAACACACAGAAGGTTCTCATGAAGAAGGTCTGCAGACCAGGTTTTGAGAGACAGTGTCCCCAAGTCTAGGTGGACATCCAAAGAGTTTCTCATTCTGGACTGTCTTGTAGCATGAGGTTAGACTCAGAGTTCTCCTGCGGCCCTTGCTATAAATAACAACGGCATGCAAATCCACATTCACCGCAGTGCTGCTCCTAACAGCCAAGAAGTAGAAGCAACCCAACGTCCATCAACAGATGGATGGCCAGGGAAAATGTATATATTTTATATATATTCGGACATATGCTCCATCGGGGTGAACTTTGAGGACATCTGCTGAATGGAAGGGACTAGACACGAAAGGACAGCTATCATATGAGTTCACTGACATGAGGTTATCAGGAGCAGCCGAACTCCTAGAGATGGAAAGTAGGCTGGGGGTTCAGGGCCCGGAGATGGGGAGTGGGGAGCTGAACGGGGACAGAACTGCATTTGGGTGAGATGAGAACATGTAAAGAATGATCCTTCAACAGTGTGTACATACATAGCATTTCTGAGCTGTACACTTTGCTATGGCAAATTTTACGTTATATGGATCCTTTTTTTTAAAAAACCAGAGTTTGAAACAATAAAACAAGAACGCTATTTACTGAGCATTGACTCTGTGCTTGACACGACCGCCACATGTGTAATTGCTCTCATCTTTATAGAAAACCAGGCTGGGGCCATTAATTCCATCAGTTCACAGTTCTCAGAAATTATTCCTCCATTCCGCACACATGGGAGAACTGTCTTCACTCTCCTGGATGTAGCCTCAAGTAGGAGTGAATAAGGGGGCCCCGGGGTCGCCACCATCACGGCTTAGGCTGTACACAGGAATAGGAGTTGGGGGACAGAATGAGGACAAGATTGGTCTGTGCCCTGGGTGATAGTCTGATGGCATCGTGGCCACTGCCTGTCTTTTGAGGGAGGGGGCCACTGTTGAGCTCACTGCCACCTGCATCCCCTCTCCTGGCCTCCGCTTCCACTCGCCCTGTGGTGAGGCAGACCAATGCTGTCCCTGCTGCTGCGGTGTCCCAGGATGGGGAGAGTGTGGGCAGGCTTTCATCACGGGGAAGCGGAACAGGGTGCCTGCTGAAAACAACATTCCTCATAGGGTTAGGTGTCCCCCGGGTGCGAGTGGCAGGAAGCTCTCTAAAAATTCTTCTTCCAGCAGTCCCATTTTCCCCTCAGACTTCTCCTCCCTCCAGACCTGGGGAGAAATAAAATGTGCAAAATGAGCTGCTTCCCTCCCTCCTAAATACCGAGGAGGTTTGCAGTGTTGGTTAAGTATCGCAAATGTGGGTAAAAGCCCAGGAATGATGTGATGCAGCACTCCAGGGTCACACAGGGATTTGGGGATGTCTCCTTCGGAGGAGAGTGGCCGGTGGGGAGGGGGAAGCGGGACACCTGGCCTCAAGGAATGCCATCCTTCCATCCCAGGAAGTCTGCCCTTGCCTGGCTTCAACCCCAGCAGCTTGGGAAGTGGCATCTACAGGGGGATTTCTGGTTTGGTTTCATTCCACTTCCTGATCCAATGGCCCTCTCCTTCCATACACACCGTGTCACCTGCTGCTTGCCCTTCCAAACGTGTATTTCCCGGTGAGTCTCCAGGAAATCCTATAGCATCGTTGGGGGACTAGATGCGTCTCATTGATAAGACGGATCGTAGGTTAGATTTCTCTTTCTTTGCATCTGTCACCATGTTTGGATGAGAAATCAAGCTGACAGCTCTGGGGTTGTGCACACGGCGTGTCCCTTTCTACCACCCGCCGTCCCCCGCCGTGGGGGTGGTCCAAGCTGCTTTTGGTCCTTTGCTGCTGCGTAAACTACTGTGCAACAAACATCTTTGACTATTGTGTCCTTAGGCGGTGGTGAGAATGTCTCCGGAGCTAGAAGCCCAAGGGGGAGTCCCTGCTCATTGAGCAGGAGCACACCCAGGATGGACAACTTCAGGCTCTGCTCTGCAGACTGGTTTCTCCAAGTCCGCACGCATTGGCTCCGTAAGGGAGACGCCATCTGCTCTCATCCAGACTCGCACTTGCATGACGGCGCTCTCACTGTGCCCCTCTGTGGAAGGGAGGTGACTCACGCTTCCTTGAATACTGAACGCTAGCTGTCTCACCCGGGGCTGCCTCCTTCACCCTTTGTGCCTCAGTTTCCCCATCTTGGGAGGTTGTGGAGGCGCACTGAGTGGAAGCCTATAATGCTCACACTATGCTTGGCATAGAGTAAATGCTCAATTGATGTTGGCTAAGCAAAGTCAGTCGAGTGTTTCAGCTTGAATACATCCAGTGATGGGGAGCTCACTATGGAGTTACCATTTACCCAAAGTCAGAGGGCAGCAGGTGGTGGAGTCAGGTTCAAGTCTGGGGGGCCTGTTTTTGAAGGATATGTCCTGCCTTTTGTTCTGACTGAACAGACAGAAGTCAGCAGGTAGGGTTATAATACATGACCACTCCCAGCTTCCCACATCTGGCCACACAGGAGCATAGTTTCCTGGGAATTTCAGCCCAGGGGTCACTGATGACAGGCATTGGACCAGAAGGATGGTGTGGATTTGGGGTTTGGGGGCAATGGACACTTGTCAAGAGAGAGACAGAGACAGAGAGAAACAGAGAGACAGAAATAGAGACACACGGAGACAAAGACAGAGAGGCAGACAAAGAGAGACAGATGGGTAGAGAGAGAGAGAAAGAGAAGGGCGGGAAAGAGGGACAGACAGACGGAGACAGACAGACAGATACATAGGGAGAACAGAAAAAATGTAAAGAGGCTCCTAGCTGCTCCCCTGAGACTGGTTGTCTCTTGGTTCCCAAATATCCCTCTACCCCTACACTATTATTTAAAGATTCATTTATTTATTTGAGAGAGAGAGAGTGGGAGTGGGAGGGTCAGAGGGAGAAGGAGAGAGAATCCCAAGCACTCAGAGCTCAGCGCAGAGCCAGGTGTACGGCTCAATCTCATGACCCTGAGATCATGACCTTGAGCCAAAATCAAGAGTCGGATGCTTAACCGACTGCACCAACTAGACACCCCTAAACTCCCTTTTTCTTTAGTTCTGCCAGCTTGAGTGAGTTTCAGTCCTTGCAAACAGATGCACCTTGATTGAAACCGATGGGTGGGAGGGACCCAGGATCCCTACTTCTCATTCTATCCTCTAGCACTTACAAAAAGAAAGAAAGAAAGAAAGAAAGAAAGAAAGAAAGAAAGAAAGTGCTGTCCAGTTAGCCTCCTGAGCAGATGTTCTATCAGTACAACTGGATTATTCCAGGGAGAAATCAGAGGCGGTCCACACCCCCAGCCATCAGAGCCAAGCTATCACCACGGCAGCAAGGATGCAGTCCTTTAAGATGACGAAGTTACTGATGACAGAGACAAGAAGAGACCTGCCTGTCCATGAAAGAGTTAAGCGGAAGAAATGGAGGAAGCAGGAAGTGATATTGATCACAAAACCATCACACAATGCTGACATGTTGGTAATGATCAGCAGAGGCCCCGGAAAGGCGTCGCTGGTACTTTTGGCCAGACAATGGAATTTTATATTTTTGCGTAATGCTGATGCACAAAACAGATACGAAATCATATTATCTGGGCCAGTATGAAAATGCACCTTTAAAGCCTTTCCCGATAAAACATCTTGCATGTGGAATACGGTGTGCCCTGATCATGCCCTCCACGGGTCTGCTCCAACAGCAGGACGGTCGGTGGAGAAGAGCTGGGGCTTGGAGCCGGGGAGACCCAGGGTGAGCGCAGGTTCCACGGTTAAGTCTGCCTAAGACCATCGTCATGACCTGCCCTTGGTCCACCCCAGCCTCGTGGGTGAGGGACTCACGGTGCTCAGCTGATTTCCCTCGTCTTCCTCATGCCTTGTGCCTTAATCAGACAGGACTCGAGCCGCCAATGCTGAACTTGCGTTTCTGCGCAGCTGTCACATTTCCTGTAGGGAGCTGGCCACGGGGACACGAAGGGGAGTACAGTATGGGTTTCAGCCGTGAGCGACAGACCCGGATGGACTTAGCAACCCACAGCATAGTATCACTGGGATGCAGTTTGTCTCGTCTCTCTCTACCAGCAACCACCAGCCTGGGTCCACATGGAGGCTGGTTTTCCTCATGGTCAAGGAACCACAGGGCCAGTGTTCTTCCTCACTCATGGCCCGTGGGAGGAAGGGCAGGAGAGACACAGAGACTGAGAGGGAGAGAAATCTTTCCTGCCACTCTACAGGCAAAGCTCTTGTCTTCCGCAGACTAGATCAGATCTCATGCCTGCTCCTGACCCAGCAACCATCCCCATGGCGATGCCTTGCGCTAATTGGCTTAGCCCTGGGGTCTGGACTGTCACTGCTGAAGAGGACGTGGTGACTTCAATAGCCTGGACTACTACGAGCCCATCCTCAGCCCTGGATCCATTTCTTAATTTTCATTCTGCTCTACAGTGGGGTGATGGAGTGGGGAAACACTGGGCAGCCGGTGCCCATCGCACAGGCTCTCTGTCCTCAGAACTCACAGCTTGAGGGAGGGAGTAAGCCGATCATCTGCTACAGCAGCTAGAGGAGGGACACACGGGCTCCCCTCCGGGCTGCAGAGGAGTAATAGATGACTCGGCCTGGGGTCTGAAAGACGCCTGGGGATCCGCAGCTGACTGGGTCAGGGGAGGTTGGAAAGCCTTTCCTGACCAGGAAGGGGCAGAGGCAAAAGTAGCGAGGTTGGACACGGTCGTGCTCCGCGTGCCTGACTGAACACTTCGGAGGGGCTAGAGCCAAGGTCATGGGTTAGAGTGGCGAATCGCGTGGAAGGCACGTCTGGAGCACAGGACGACCGAGCTTAGTGCCATGTCATTCTGGAGAAGCAGCTGGGACCTAGCTGGTGAGGCGAGCAGAGCGTGGTGGTCCCCAGTGGTAACCAACTCCGACCAGACGGCCCCCTTACAGACCACACTTAACTCTCTGGAGCCCGATGTCTGCATTTGACCAACAAGGCAGGAGTCTCCAAAGGGTGGGAGAATGCCCGTCTCTCCCAGCTTTACTGTCCTTCTGCGGGGTGGCTCTTACACATGCCCCCAAAGGAGCCTGTCTGCGGGCAAGCCAGGCACCCGGCCACGACTCACAGGGGCCCTTCTGCAAACCTGATGCTTTATGGAGGAGCACGTGCCTCCACGGCGGGGAAGTGGCGGCCAGTGACGAATGTGTGCGCGCAGAGGTGGTGCCCAGAGCATACACTGGAGGGGTGAGGAAGGGATTCGATACTCGTCCTGCATCTGGGGTTTGGGGGTGGGGGAGCGGACTGTAAGGGACCCGTGAGGCATGACGTTTGCTTCCAGCTTTTGATGGGACTAAATAAAGCACAGGTTTGATTTGGAGCGGGGAGCCTGCCTGCTGCAAGGGCTCATCCTGTGCTCTGCGGGCCACTGAATGATAGCAGGGGACTCAGGGATGCAGTGTCCTCGCTCTCTTCTCAGTGTCTGTGGCCTCACGTTTCCGGCTTTCAACAGTTTCCTTCTCTCTCTTGGTCTGTCTCCCTGTCTTTCTCTCTCCTCCTTTCTCCCCTTCCTTTCCCTTCCCTTTCCTTTCTCTCCCCTTCCTTCCCCTTCTCTCCCCTCCCCTCCCCTTCTCTCCCTTTCCCTTCTCTCCTTTCCCCTCCCCTTCTCTCTCCTTCCCTCCCCTCCCCTTCTCTCTCCTCCCCTCCCCTCCCCTCCTCTTCCCTTTGCTACGCTTCTCTTCCCTTCCCTCCCCTACTTTCCCCTCCCCCCTTCTCTCTCCTTCTACCCCAATCTTGGCAGCGCTTCATGCGGATACCCCACACATCTGTGTCTGATATTATTAAGGATTCAGGGAATATGAATTCATAATTCCCAGGTTTATTGTGGAGACAATTTACATAGCTGGAAAAAGTCCACGATCACGCACAGAAGGAAATGAGGCCATCAGCTCTAAGGGCCAGCTGCTTGACCATGGTTGGGCCTGTGGGGTTATGCCCAGAAGGCTCTGGATGGACAGATGTCAAAACTGTGTCCTCTGAGCACCTCCTCTGTGGCCCGCCCGTGCTGGCTTCTGGAGAGATGGATGAGGGCTGTATAGTCCCCTGTTTTCAGGGAACCCAGGGTCTGGGCCGAGGGATAGGCACCCAGGTGTGGCAGCAGCGTGAGTGGCCAGATGCTGCTGGTCCCGAGCACCTGGCCCTAGCTGGACACTGGCAGCCCCCTCCGTCCCTGGGACGCGGAGTCCTCATGTGCAAGGGACCTCCATGACCTTGCAGACTGTCTCAGATCTAGTATCTTTGAGTCTCTGATTTCTATTTTCTGGAACCAGAAGTAATTGCCACTGTCCATGCTCCGATGAGTGAAGAACACTGGAAACGGGATGGGAATTTCTGGGAATTAGCGGCCCCAATGTCTGTCTCAGATGCCCTCCGTTACGCCCCGCCCCTATCTACCGATCTCTCTTGAGCCGTGCTGGGCTGGGCTAGGCTCGGGGAGGCTCTACTTGTCTGTCTGAAGAGAAGAGCAGACCCAGGGCTTGGTTCTCCTCTTCATGTGTGGCCTGGGCTCCAGCAGCTGCGGGACCCGGGGGATGGGTCAGGACACGTGGCTCCATGAGACCCGTGGTGGCCTGGGATTTACGGGTCACACGCGTGATGCCTTCTGGAATTTCTCAGCCCACCCTCACCCCCACTGCGTTTGTGATTTGGGAATTTCAATTTTGCTTCCCTATTATGCACGTATTACCCGGAGGAGCATGGAGATGTCACGTGTAATTACTGCGAATTGTTTAGCAAACAATTAGGGGACGAGAACAAACAAGTCCTGTGTTTCCAAACCTTCTTAATCACTTTGCATAGCCTCAGAACCTCAGAACTCAGAATATTTTGCATAGCCAAATATTAAGATAATTAATTGTGGCCAGCCTGTCAGTCCTAAGGACAGCGCTCCCCATTAATTATGCAGAAGTGCCGCCCGTCCAGGCGCGGACCGAAGTTTTGTTCAAGGTCACGCTCCATTCTGGATCCCCTCTCTGTGGGCAGAGATTCAAGTCCGTTCTGAGGCTCCCTCCAGGATTATCTCGTTCCTGGCGTGGCTATCATCAACAGTGAATTCCGCACAATCTCGCTGCTTTAGCCAAGCACCTTCCATGTGACCTTGTGAAACCTTCCACGCTCGGAGCGGGAGGGAGGGACTTCCCAGACATTTTACAGAGATCGGGTTGGGGTGCTTTTGTTACCCATGGGCCATTGGGAGAATCACATGGGTCTGGGAGAGTCAGATTTATCTGGAAGCTGAGTGAGGGAGTGTCAAGAGGTCTAAGTGTCCCCTCTGGGTCTGAGGCTGGTGGCAGAAGGCAGGTGAGTTCTCGCTGGGATGGTTGCAGGGGGCCGAGGGCACAAGGGCAGGCTGCCGGCTGGAGGGGCATGCTGGAGATTCAGCAGCCCTTGTGTGGGGTCCAGCACGTGGTGGGAGATAGTAGATGTTAATTTGGATCCATGGATGAGTACACAAATTCAAACTTTATGCCTCACTCCTCCGTGCAGAACAGGTGTTAAGTTGAATCAAGCTCTTACGCCCCCTTTAGGATTCCGTGTACCTGTTACCTCCTTGGGGAGCTTGCCGTGACCTCCTTTTCTGCATTCGAGGTCCTCCCTGAACTTCCCCTTCCCCCTTTCCCTCCATCTGGGCTCAGAACACCGCTGCACAGAGACTGCCTGTGGGGAGCAGGGACTGCATTGCTGGGGTCCACTTAGGATTTGGTGCATAATAGGTTTTTGGTCAGTGTGTTCGTTGAGCAAATGGAAGAACCTGAAAATTAGAAACCAGCAAACAAAAAGAGGTAACTGAGTGGAGAGTGGTCGCCCATACAGGATACCCGGGTCTGCAAACAGAAAAGTGTCCTAACATTGCCCCAGGGGGCTGGGTGGCGTCTGTGTGTAGGGGAGGGAGCCTGGTAGAGAAGCTCCCGAGGCAGAGATAGGCTGGGTACATTCAGTAGTGAGGTGGACAGGCAGAAGGCTGTGGCTGGGGGTGGGGGGTGGTCTCTGCCTATCTTGGTGGCTGAGATGGCTCACAGTGCTGTCAGCCCTGGGCAGGGAGGGAAGCCGTGG
Source organism: Meles meles (assembly GCF_922984935.1). NCBI lineage: Eukaryota > Metazoa > Chordata > Mammalia > Carnivora > Mustelidae > Meles > Meles meles. Next base: position 142,900,552 of record NC_060071.1, on the reverse strand, counting down.
ATTCCTCCTTGTCCACGAAATCACTGGGGCTCCAGGCCACCACTCCTGGATTGGGTTGCAAGAGTCAAAAGGCTTGACTCTAAGAGAATGAGCACGTGGTCACAGGTGTTAATTGCCCTGGGCCCCTGGACTTTGGACCCTGCCCACCATGAGCCCTTGTCTGGCCGTTCTGATCCCAGCTGGCCTGTCTGGGTTCATCCCCCATGGCAGCCGCATGTCCCTGACCTTCTGGGCCTGGCTTGGGCTGCCAGGACTCATTCTTAGCTATGGATCTGGGACAGTGTGGCACAGCGGAGGGAGCCCTGACTTGGTTTTGCATCCCGCCCCTACTGTTTACTGCCATTGGGCTATGAGATGAGTTTCCTCATCTTCACTGGTAAAATTTACATCAAAGAATGCCTAGTAAGGTCCAACAGAGTCTGGTGAACAGTGACAGATTGAACAGACGTGTTTGGCACTGTTCCCTTCTGAAATCCAACAAAATCACAGTAAAGGCGTTTTTAAGAAGTCTTAGCCTCTCAAGGCCAAAGAGGGAAGGAGAGGAGACAGCACATTCACAAACTGGAACCATGAGCTAGAAAGCAGGTGGGTGAGAGGAGATGGCTATGCAGCCCGGGGGCACGATATCCTGAGCCATCTGGACCTGGAAACAACTGGTAATACGGCTGAAGCCTCGAAGACCAGAAGTGGTGTGCCAGTTTGGGGCTGGAGACAAGAGAATTGGTTGAAAATTCAAAACATGGTTAGATTAGCTCCCTTTGCCACTTTGTTGGGCATGCCCGCTCCAGCAGAGGATCAGAGCTTTGCTTTCTGGGGAGGTAAAGTGAGGGGGTCTGGATTTAGGATGTACAGGGTGCTATGTTGGAAAACAAGGGGGTTTGCTGGAGAATGCCACCTGCCAGAGGTCCATCAAGTCCAAGGGCAGGCAGTGGAAGGGTCTGCCTTGGGCACAGGTAAGAAGGTTCACACTGTCTGTAGAGAAAGTAACAAAAATTATAAAGCTGATTAAAAGTCAGTCTGCTTCACACACATTAGGATGGCTATTATAAAAAAAACAGAAAATATTAAGTGTTGGCAAGAACCTGGAGAAACTGGAACCCTTACGCCATTATTACCGAAAATAATTTTTCATATAGAGGAAGGGGTTGTGAATATGATCTGTCTTGGAAATAGGCTGGGTATGGTTCTGCTAACAGGATTGAAGGAAATGCTTATCTTTCTCCATTGGCAACCGGAAAGACGTCAGGAGTCTCTCGGAAATGTTACCGGTCTGATCCCAAGATCTGGGATTTCCCAAGGAAAATGCCCAGCCAGATCACCCAATATGAGCACCACAAGAGCTCGCCCACCACCTCAGCCACACTTCCCATCAGCTTTTTAATGACTCCGCGTAAATACCACCAATCAGCCAAGAAAATCCAAGAACACGCTTAATATATAACAGCTATCAAAACAAATGAACCAAAGTCACTTGAAAGAAACAGACACGGTGCAAAGAGGAGTCAACTTCAAATAAATTATCCTCACTGGTCTTAACCATTAGTTTCATTAACATCTTCTCTTGCAGAGAAGAATGCTTTAAACGGAAAAAAATGCTATACGAAGGACCATTCCGAAGCTGAAAGAGAGCTCTCGGAAATTAAAGGATGTGATTGCAGAAATAAAAATTCCATTAAGGGGTAGCATGATAAAAAGGTGAGAAATCTGGAAATCAGAGGAAGAGGCAGCGCTGGGAGGGTAGTCCAATGATAAGAAACATGAGGACGGTTTAGGAGGTCCCGTGTCTAGATAAAAGCGGTGGCGAAGAAGGAAAAGGAGAGGAGGAATTCATCCATAACGAAATTCAGGTTGCTTTCCCAGGTTTGAAGGAACTGGGCTTCTGGTCTTTAGAGACGCACCGAGGCCCAGGCCAACGGAGGGAGATAGGATCACCCACACTGTGAACGAGGAGGAATCGCACAGGCTTTCAGAAGAGGAACAATTTCCCACGAAGAACTGGGAATCAGAGTGGCTTCAGGCTTCGTAACACCAGCACTGAATGGGAGGTGACGGGGGAGACACGTGTCCCAAATTCTGTAGGAAGACGGTTCCCCCCCTAGAGCGCCATGCCCAGCCAGACCCTCATTACAGGGTGAGCATGGACGAAAGACAGTGTTACAGTTACAGCTCTTGTACCCCTTCTCGAGAAGCTTCTGGAAATCATGCTGCACCCAATGAGAGGGTGAATCACGGGAGAATGAGACATATAAACCAGAGAAGTGGGGAAGAGCAAAAGGGAGAGGAAAAGTAGAATCCCCAGGATGCTGGTGAAGGGAGACCCCAAGAAGTCAGCTGGTGGCAGGTTGGAGGGAGGTCAGGTTCAGTTGGGGCAAAGGTTCCAGGAGAGGCTACTTCATGATGAAACCGACAGATCACCTGGTGTGCTGGGACACATGGGGGAGAGCCTGGCCTACTGGAAGAGTCCAGTGTTGAATTAGTAATGAGCACACAAAAAATCTAGACAAAGGGTGTGGGGGGAGAAAGAGTGATTGACAGGTCCAGGTTTGGAGGACCCCGAGATAGAATGAGGTGTTCAAGAGATGGACTGTGAAGACCCTGTGAAGGACAAAGTGCGAGAGGGCAGAGAAGTCGGGAGAGCCCGACCAGGCCATATGCAGGGCTGACCCAAGAATCTGGGCTGCATGCATTTTCCTGAGAGAAGCATCTGGGATGACGGCAAGGTCTCCAGCCAGAGATGCCCATTGGAAGAGCTTTGAGTTTTGTAGGAACAGGCCTGCACTCAGTCACCGGGCTGCAAGGGTGTGGCCTGGAGCGCACATGGTAGTGGACCCGGAGGGGCAGCAGCCAGAGCTGCCTGCCAGGCCGAGTCCTGTAGCAGCAAGACATCCAACAGGTGCATTCCTGGAGCCACCACACCCAGGAAAACAAAACGCGCCACGTGACTCGGCTTGGTTTTGCCTTCCTATAGTCCTAATAATGCAGCACCGACTGTTGATCTAAACAAAATGATGGATGAACCAAGAGAGGGTGAAGGCAGAAAGTGGATAGATGATGCCCCAAGCCACGCGGGTACCTACGGATGTGAATGTGCAATGGACCAGCGGACAGAATCGGAGGCAGGTGGCCCCGAGGAGCGGGAGAGTGGAGAAGGCAGGAGCGGGGCACTGGCAGGTAGCGTGTGTGCGTGGGAGCTCGAACCAGGAAGCCCGATCAAGCCCCGGGCGCCGGGGAAGTGCTCACTAAGTCCTGGGCATGACGACAGTGATGTGGTTCGTGCACCTAGTGCCGGACCCGTAGGGATCTTCACCTAATATTTGTCCCATCTGTCCTTTAAGGGTGAGCAACGAGCAATGGTGCTCGCTTTTAAGTGTTCCTTACTGAGTATACAGAGCCTTTCGGGATTCGTCTGCCTCTCCAACCAGCCACCTCACGGGGAGACAGCGCTGAGGTCTCACTGCACATTAATTCTGCGAATCTGTGGATGCCCTCTCTCCCTCCCTCCCTTCCTGGAGCAGGCTGGGTCTGTGCTGCTGCGCAGACCTCTTAACAGTGGAGGAGAGGAGGGTGGCAAGTGCATTTTAATAAGCAGAGAACACGGGTGGGAGGGAGTCCCACCAACTCAGGTGACGTCAGCCCACAGATGGAGCTGGCAGGTAGGTAGAGTAGAGCTGGCCGCACGCACAACTGCTCCAGCTGCCCCCGTGGTAAGGAGCCAGACGGGGCGGGGGTCGCAGGAGAGGTGCCACGAACACCTGGAAGTCTGCTGCCGTGGATGGGACACGGCGGGGAAGGCCCGCCTTCGTTGTGCCAAGACGACGTGTCTGAGAAGGTCTGGGCCCTAACCCCTGCCGGCGGCAGCCGGAGCACCATGGAATCCCCGGCAGCCTGGCCAGCTCTGCCCTCTCTGTGGCCTCCAGGCTCCCCAGCCTTTGCAGACAGAGAGAGAGAGAGCCTGGCCATGCGTGTGGCTGGGGGTTGGCAAAGGCTAATGAATTCAAGAGTGTAGTACTTGCCTGGGTTTCTGGAACCGACTCTGCTGTCGTCTCTAGGACCTGACAGTGTCTGCCCTTTTCTGGGCCTCAGTTTCCCCACTGGTAAAATGAGGGTTTCCCCTTCATGCATTCCAGGGCTGGCGGATTTCGGTCTGGCAGCGTGCCCGTGCACAAAGCCTGCCCGCCACACACATCTGCGGAGCGAGCGAAGGAAGGCTGTCCCCTGGTCTGGGGGTGGTAGGGACCATCCTTCTCACCTCTGGAGTGGAAGACACAGAGAAAGCCAGGAGGATGGGGCATGGACGGACAAACAGGGGAACCCGAAATGTGGCTTTACTGGAGCTTCCCAGGACTAGACGGAAAGACGCCGAATACCCAGTGCAGAGGCCAGGCGTAGTGCAAACAGGAGGCTGAGGGTTACCATGGCAACAGCAGCTGGGGAGGAGTTGTGGGGGGAGGCAGTTGGAGGATGCCAAGAACGGCTTTTCTCCCTTCTTGTTTTAAATGACGGGCTTTCTTTCTGCGAGGGAGCAAGGAGGGGTGTAACAGGGAAGACGGTCCAAACAGGAGAACTGGGGTGGCGGCAGGTCCTCTTGGGACCCACAAGGAGACTCATCCCTTTTTAAGCAAATCAGCAGAGCCGGCTTTATGACTTGAAGGAAGCCTTACATTTCAACAGCGTCAGGAGCTCCCCGGGAGGCTCCGTGGGGCAGGGTTGTTGCTTGGCCTTTCACACCTGTGATTCATTTAGGTCTTACCACGGTCGCCATCGAGGTAGAGGATGGGACCCATTTCACAGGTGGGGAGACTGAGCTTCGGAGAGGGTCAGTGCCTACACCCAGGCACAACACAACGCAGGCATGTCTGGCCCCAGAGGCGGCCACGTTGCCCTGGCATCACTGGCATAGGGTGGCGGGTAGCCACAGGGACAATTCTCCGTGTTTTTTTCAGGGTGAGATCCCAAGACCTGTGTGGTGTAGAGACCTGTGTCGTGTAAAGACTTCAGCTTCCCACGCCGGAGTGCCCGGAATGTCCTCTTCTCTCGGAGTTCTCAAGGTCAGCCTGCAGTGGAGAGGGCTGGGATCAGCACAGGCTCTGAGGGTCACATCCTGCCCCTCCCGCTTAGCCGTTACATGACCCGGGACCATGCCTCAGTTTCCTCTCCTGTCCGTGGGGATGGTCTTGGACCTTTTCACAAGCTGTCGCAATGACTGAATGTGCTAATGCATATAGAACCTTCTGGAGCATTTGACCCATAGCTCACGCTCAACAGACCTTGGGCATTTTACTGAACACACTCATTTTAAGGGAGAGGGAAGGGAAGCTAAGAGGAGGGGGGTTCCCCAAAGTCTCACAGCAAATTAGGGCAGAGCGGGGAGGCCTTGGCCTAGACTCAGCCTCCTGAGTGGGCAGGTGTGGTGCCCACCACCCCACAGTGGAGCCGTTGACCCGCACGTCTGGGGCGTGCAGCCCCTCACCCGCCATGAGTCCCACTTCCGGTCACAGGTATAAGAAGAATGTAAAGAGAACAGCACCGGCTCTGGGAGCTCCCAGCCAGGGACGGGTTCTGAGTAGCTGGAGCCATGAGCCCGAGAAGCCTTGTCGTGGCCCCTACAGCACCACTCTCTAGTTAAGGTTTTGCAATGGGAATTCTAGCAAGTCATTGTGTCGATGGATTCACACCGCCATAATTCTGTCATCTGTTTGGGCCGTCCTTTTGGTTCATTTAAACAGCCACTGCTCTGGTTACAGGTAGGGTGAGGCTTCTGGGGGGCAGAACAGAAGACGGGAGTGAGGGGACAGCAGGATTCCCAGAAGGTTGGTGCTAGAAGGAGCCCTACAGCCTCCAGAAGATGGGTCTGAACAGAGGGATGGAAGGGGATCATTTCGGAGCCCCCTGTGAAGAGTGGGGGATCCAGACAACAAGGGGGCATTGAAGAAAGAAAGAGAACTTACACTCTCTGAGGACCTACTAAGTGCCCAGCACTGGCTAGGAGCTTCTGTACACCTCCACCTGCCAAATCTTTGTGGTGGGTATTTTTGTCCCTGTTGTGCAGACTGGAGACAGAGATCGAGCTCAGGAACGGAGCTACTGGCTTGTCCACAAACAGGCCTTTACCTGCTAACTCACACACTCTGGGATGATGGTGCTCTAGCCTGCGAGTGGGAACAGAAGTGTGAGTCCTTGTGGTTTACATGTGACAGGCTGGGGGATGTGCTCTCCAGAGACACAGGCTGCTGGGTTTATACGGCTTCAGTGTTCCAGGGTGACAGATAAAGAAGTCATTCCTTCTCACTGGGCGCCGGCACACACAGCATTCTGAGGACTCATCAGAAGAAAGGGGAGTAGAATGTCATACGTGGGCCAGCAGAGGCCAGTGGGACTGCCAGAGGCTGGCGGTCACGGCCAAGCCATCCGTCTTCCCAAGGTGGATGAGTCAGCCAGGCAGCTGGAGTTGGTGGCACGTCTTTGGGGAGAGATGGTTGTATTATTAGAAGGTGTTGACGTGGTGCTCCGTTTGCAAAACACTCCTTGGTTGCTTTTAACTGGGGAGATATTTGGAGCAAGTTTACTGATGCTTGAACATCAGATTTCCTTGGCGAAGTTGCTTTTTGGTGATTCCTGCTGAAGGGACGGAAACTACAGAGTTGCTCTGGAAAGTTGTTAGATGTGACAACTTTCTGTGGGGGGTGAGGATGGAGCCGGAAGGATGCCTAGCTAAACCCCAGCTGGTCTGACTCACCGTTAAAGAGTTTCGATGCTGAGGCCCAAGAAAGTTCTATGACATTCTCAAGGTCACCAAGCCAGTTAGCAGCCACGCCAGGAACCCAGCTTGCCTGACTCTGAGCCCTCCACAAAGAGGTATGGGGGTCTGGGGGTCCAGAGGCAGAAGTCTCCAGGAGTCGGGGGTGGGTCCCCAGACCACCATTAATAGTATGGGAACTTTTGGGCACCTGGGTGGCTCAGTGGTTTAAGCCGCTGCCTTCGGCTCGGGTCATGATCTCAGGGTCCTGGGATCGAGTCCCGCATCGGGCTCTCTGCTCAGCAGGGAGCCTGCTTCCCTCTCACTCTCTCTGCCTGCCTCTCTGCCTACTTGTGATCTCTCTCTGTCAAATAAATAAATAAAATCTTTAAAAAAAATTGTATGGGAACTTACTTGATCCCAGCAGGCTGGCGTTGGAGCCAAGACATGAACCTGGGTCTGCAGATTTCCAGGCAGGGAACCTGATTGTTACTACCCCAACGTTGTCTCATAAGCCGCCCCCCAGACTGTTAATTTTCCCAAAAGGAGTTTTCTAGTGAAATCAAAGTTCTGAATAGACAGTAAAATGGACTTCCATCATGTCACTCAACTCTTAGGAACACTTTATCTGTATTTCGGAAACTGCCATGCTTTGAGACCCTCTTTCCCGAGTACAGACGGGAAATCAGTTCCCAGCCTTTCGTGAAGCTAAGAATGTGGGCGACTCACAGACCATCAGAGGAAGGCCGGCAATGCTTTGATGTGGAAGAAGAGCCCACATGGACTCCTCTTCTGGTGAGGATGGCGGAAGTTACGGGCAGAGGGGGCTTCTAGATCTGAGAGCCAGCGGGGCCCAAGGACACAGCTGTGTCCTATGTGCAGCATCTGTTGAGTCTGTACCCAGAGGCCCTAAGATCTGAGCAAGCTAGGAGCAGTGCAGGAGGGTGATTTGGACGCTGGTCTTGGACACGTGGGCTCCAGGCCCTAGTGTCTGGCTTCCTTGGAGATTCTATGAGTACCTAACAACCATTATAAATTCTGCTTCCTTCTAAACTGGGTAGAGTAGACCCTATTGTCTGCTGGTAGAAGTCCTAATCAGCACAGATATCATCATCATCATCCTGGCCATGATTCATATTGTGGGTTTAAAACGACTCAAGAAGGGGCACCTGGGCAGCTCAGTTGGTTAAGTGTCTGCCTTTGGCTCAGGTCATGATCCTAGGGTCTTGGGATTGAGTCCTGCACTGGGCTTCTTGCTTGGCGGTGAGCCTGCTTCTCCCTCTGCCTGCTGCTCCCCCTGCTTGTGCTCTCTCTCTCTCTCTGACAAATAAATAAAATCTAAAAAAAAATTTTTTAACGTCTTGGTATTTTTTTTTTAAAGATCTTATTTATTTATTGAACAGAGAGAGATCACAAGTAGGCAGAGAGGCAGGCAGAGAGAGTGAGAGGGAAGCAGGCTCCCCACCGAGCAGAGAGCCCAATGCAGGACTCGATCTCAGGACCCTGAGATCATGACCTGAGCCAAAGGCAGCAGCTTAAACCACTGAGCCACCCAGGCGCCCCTAATGTCTTGGTATCTTTGTCTGTCTTTCTTCCCTCCCCACTCCCTTCCTCCTCCTTCTTTTTTTTACTTCACATAACACCGCAGACTCTGAGACAGCATGTATGCATGCATAGTGGTGTTCATTAATTGTTGGCTGCTGGTTAGCTGGATAGAGAGCCAGATGCAGTTCCCATGACAAAACATGTCACAAGTCTTAGCTTTTATTCTTGGTGGGTGTTCTTATTAGCATGATTTCAGCTGTCTGTAATAGATGACTCCATTAAAATTTGCTTAAACAATAAAGGGCATTAATCATTTCACATAACCAGAAGCTAGAGTAGAACCAGAAACAGTGTAGAGTCAGTATTGCTAAATTCAGTGGCTCAATGTTATCATCAGGGCCTCACGTCCTTTCTTTCTACATGGTCATCTCTGTATGGTAGCTTTCATTCTCAAGTTCACCCCTTCATAGTCACAAGATGGCTGTAGCACTTTCAGTCATCACAGACAGACACCAATATTTGGCAATGCAAAATACCTCCTTACTACATTTACATACTTCCTTTTGAGGTATCCTTTTTGCCCTTTGACAATTTGATTATATAGTGTCTAGGGTAATTTTCTTTGGGTCAATCCTTTGGATTTCTGTATCTGGATGTTCATATCCCTCCCAAGATTTGAGACGTTTTCAGCCATTATTTGTATCAAAAACTTTCTGTCTCTTTTCTTCTGGGACTCCCCTAATGGTTATCAGATTAGTTCATTTGACGATGTCCCATAGACCCTGGATGATTTCTTCACTCTCTCTCTTTTTTTTTTTTATTCTTTTTTCTTTTTGTTCCTGCTGAGAGTTTAGCTAAGCTGCCCCTTGGTATTGTTATCTTTGTATCCATTTTGGTTGGCTGGACATTTTGCAGGGGCCTTATTTTGCAAACCCTCATGCAAGCACATGTTCTAGATAATAACTTGCAGGCTCAGAAGTAAATGAAAGTCCCCAATATGGATTCCCAGCAGCCTTTGTGCTCAAAGTCTCTCCACCTCCCAAGGCTTTCCCCCCTTATGCATTTCTTAGATAAGACCCCATGGAGTTTACCGGAATCTTGCTCTTTTTGGTTTGACCTGACGAATCCAGACTTAGCCAGGGAGCCCCAAAGCTCTCCAACCATAGGACCCTAATGAAGGCATGTGCCCTGGGTCCTATTGCTCTCTGTCTGCCTACCCTCTACCTTGATGTCTTGTGTGGGCCTGGAAGGAATGCTGTGTATGTCCTTAGGGAGCTGAGAGTAATAAACCTCTATTTCAATTTCTCTTGTGACCTTTTATTGAACTGTGCTCATCATCTGGCACCCTGTGTTCCACTTAACAAATATTAATTTAACAAAGTCATAGCAGTTCCTCTCACTGGAGAGTTCATATAACTGGTCTCAAGTTCACTGATTCTTTCTTCTGCATGTTCAAGTCTGCTGTAGAAGCCCTCTGTTGAATCCTTCCATTTAGAGTTCATCAGCTCCAGGACTAATTGCTGTTTGGTTCTTTTCTGTGTTTTCTACTTATTAAACTCATTTTGGTCAAGCATCGTTCCTGATTTCCTTTAGTTGTCTATCTATGTTCTCTTGCAACTAATGGAATTCCTTTAAGATTATTATTCTGAACTCTTTGTCAGGCAACTGGTGGACCTCCATTTCCTTGGGGCTGGTGTTTTGTTAATACCCACTGGTGATGTCATATTTGTTTGATTCATCATGATCTGTGTAGCCTTACACTGGTGTCTGCATTTGAAGGAGCAAACATCTCTTCCAATATTTATTTACTTTTTGTTCTCTCCTAATATTTATAGACTGGTTTCATTAGGTAAAGACTTCTCCTGTCGGGTCCTCATGCCGATAGTATTGTCTCTGGGGTTACAGTTGAGTGGGGTTGGATCCAGGCCACATGGCGGCTACTGGGTCTGCAGTAGAGTCTGTGGTTGGTAGGCTGGTCATCAGGGGCTCAGGAGAGTGTGTGTTCTGTCTGGTCCCTTGGTGAATGGAATGGCCTTCAGGACATTGATAAGTAGAGTTGGCATTGGGACAGGGTCTTTTTCAGGGTCTATAGACAGTGGATCTTCTCCAGGTACACATACGGAGATGGCTCCCTCTGGGACTCTGGGAGGGCTCTTGACAGGTTGCTCAGAAGGTCCCTGTACAATGGCCAAGAAGAGCTGGAACTGAGTCACAGGGCTGCTCCGGGGTCCAAGCTGGGATAAAGGTCTCCAGGTCTTTCTCTGAGAAGGTCACATCTCCCAGATTTCCCTGAGCAGGCAGGACTGTTCCTGGCCAATAAGAGAGTGGGGCTAGAGCCAGATTATAGGACCATTTCAGGATCTGTGGTCAGACTGTGGTCAGTAGTTCTGCCTCAGGGGCATGGATGGGTGTGTCTCCTGCCTTGTCACCAGGCAGGTGGTCCTGAGGACTAAGAGGGGCTAGAACCAAGTCATGGGATGCTTCAGGGCCCACAGCTGGGACTGAGGTTATCAAGACTGTCATGTGGAGCACAGGCCAACGTAACTTCAGTTGGTTCCTTCATTGGATGGTGCTGATGATGGGATGGAGGCCACCTGGGGCTGGAGTTGAGTCCGCAAAGGGGATGGGGCTGTTTCTGGCCTGTAGTCAGGACCACAGTCAGTGAGTGTACCACGTGGGCAAGGGTCTGCCTCAGGATTTCATAGTCCTCTCCCTGGAACCCCATGTTCCCACAGAGACACTTTTGCCATGAATGGCTGCCAAATTAATTTTGCTGAGTGGGGGGATATTGGTAATTGCCCCTCTTGCTGCTGTCCCTCCTGAAGGTACCCCTTTATGGAAGTGAGGATACATTTGCCCGAGGGCCCTCTCCCAGCTTACGTCCCCTGATGTCTCGTTGGCCAATATAGCTCGTATGGCCAATACGGCCATGGACCCCTCGGTCATGGAAGGGGGCTAGGTTTATCACAGCCTGGGTTACCTTTATCCATTTAACAAAATGGGAGCTTTGTTAGAGGGGAGAGGAGGGGAATGGTTCTCTGGTAGACGTAAAATTTGTTGATCGTCTTCAGCATGCCAGCCCCGGAGATGTCTCTTTCCATATTTTTTAAATCCCACGAGCCTCTCTGCAACACACAGGCAGGTGTCTCTAGCCCCATTTTCTTGAACTTGAAGTCCAGGAGGCTGCATGCTGACTCGCCGAAGGTCGCAGAGCTGGTTCCCGGGAGAGATGGGATTTGACTCTGGTTCCCGTGGTCCCTCGAGGGCAGAGCACCCCACCTGCAGTTGATGCAATGGTTTTGCCAAAGCCAGAAAAAACCCTCAGAATGGAAGTAGCTGGCGAATTGCAGGAGGAGTCAGGAGAACGTATTCCCTTGCTGGAGTTAACCTGGTGGTTTAACAAACAGTTTAAAGGCAAGAGAAACAGCTTCCTGTTGGCTGTGAGAACCTAACTCTGTGCTGCTGAAATATTTACTCTTCTGTAATTGTTGGCCATCCCTCGGGCCCGGGCCAGCTGCTCCGCAAGAGAAAAGAATTCCATTGTGACTCAGTGGGACTTGCACAGGAAGGAGCTCCTGCCAGTGTGTAACTGTGGTCTGCTAATGGCCTCCCTAGGAGGCTCATTGGGGATTTATTTCTGGGTAGAATTAATATCTCTTTAGAGAGAAGAATCTCACCTGCTTCTTCTGGAGGGAATGGGGGCAGTGGGGGTAGATCTTGCTAATTTCCTTTCCATGTGGCTGGCAAAGGTTTTTTTCCCCTGGGCACACGGGCTGTGCTGGTAAATTGCTTTGGACTTGAAAGCAGTTTTGTTTCTAATTCAGATAAATTCAGTTTATTTTCACTCTCAGGTACCGAAAGCATCCACCATGTGCCACGCTCTGTGCCAAGAATTGTCAGTACACATCTAGAAGGTCCTGTTGGTTCCAAGTTCTGCTGTCAGCTAGCAGAAGATGCTGATAAGCCCGATGGTGGGCAAACCCGCTGCAGTGTGGGTGTGGGGCAGTGCATGTCTACACGGGTCACTACCCCCACCAGGGAGGGTGGGGGCAGGAAAGGAAAGCTTTATGGATGAGTGAATGCCTAGTCTCCAAGAAAGGGTAAGAAAGTGTGTTTCAGGTGAGGGCATAACCGCAAAAACCAGAACTAGTTTTTGCCTCCCCCCCATCCATGCCTGCACTATATAGTAGTAAAAAGAGCAAATACGGTTCGTTTACCACGCTTCAAATCCCATCCTAAGTGTTTTACATTTATACAATGATTTAACTCTAATAGCAACCCCATGTGTGCTGACATTTATTACTGCCCTTTTATGAATGAACAAAGAAGCACATGGAGAATCCACAATTTGGTCAGGTACATGACAGAGATGGGAGCAGAACCCGGGCAGCCTGGCTCTGGAACCCTTACTCTGAACCCCTGTGCTGGATCCCCTCTCTTTGTGCATTACATGTATAATAATTATTTGCACACTGGATACATTTACTATTGCAGCAACATTTGTGTATATGATATGCATGAAATTTAATATTAAAATATAGGAATTCACACTTTGTTCCACTCTCTCCATGGATTGTCTTGGGCATTGACGCCCTTGAAGTATAGAGTGAACCACATCAACTACATCAACCACAATGAACCACAATGGAGTGTGATTGACGTAAACCAACTAGGGAGGGCCTATGTTTCATTGCAGTGGTACTGGGATGAGAAAAAAAATAATCTTCCTTTGTTTTGACATCTCAGCCTATGCTGAATGGTCTTCACAGGCCCTTTCCCAAAGCCTTGGCTTCTAACCTCACACCATCTTCCTTCTCCTGAGTACTGGTCTCGGAGTTCTAGAGATCTTGACTTTGTTTCTGACATTGTGATACACAGTGAGCTAACAGGAAAGAAGGGGATGACCTAAGGTGCCCAGGGAGCTGTTCTTCACAGAGATGAGCAACAGCACTCAGTGAGCCGGCAGGAAGAGAATGTTCTACGCTTGGAGAATATTCTCCTCCCTATGTGTGTGTGTATTAGAGATGTGGCTGTACCCTGTGTTCCTTCATTAATAGTTAAGTACCTGCTGTGTACCAGGGACTGACCTAAGCACCCAGGACATGCTCCAGCCACACCAAACTTCTTTGACTCTCCAACACATGCTATCATTTCTCATTTCTTAGTTTTCCGATATCCTGTTTCCTCTATGGGAATACTGTTCCCTTCACTGTCTCAATCCTTTGTCCAGATGATTCTTGCTCCTCCTTTGGGTCAACAATTGGATAGTTCCTTCTGTGAAAAGTCATCCTCTAACTTCCTGAATTGGGGTCTGTGCTCCCTGAGATCCTATGGTGCCCTTGACTTCCCTAGTCGCCATATTTCTTAGTATTCTGCAAAATGTAATGTCTGGCTTTCTTGCCTGTGTCCCTCCCAGGAAAAGAGTAGGGGGAGGATGAGGGTCCTTGATGTGTTCCCTGCTGTATTTCCATGGTGCCTGGAAGCCATATAGTAGGCACTCAATAGGTTTTTCATTGAATAGCTAAAACAGTTCATAGGATGAATTTTCCAGGCGATGGCAACCACATAAATATAAATTATTTCCATGCTTCTTCACTGAGGATTACAGAAGGTCCTGTATCCTTCTTGCTCAGATGGTCATGAATCCATTCTTCTGACTCTTCCATCTCATGGAATTCATATCCACGGAGTGGATAGCACCTTCCTCAACATCTCCTGAGCAGATTATTACTTGCCAGGTACTGTTTTACTCCCTGCTGTACCTTAACTTATTTGATTCTTAGAACAACTCTCTCAAGTAGGTTCAATTATGAGCAGCATCTTCAGCTTATAGATGAGGGAACTGAGGCACAGAAAGCAAAGTAATTAGCGCAGGGCAAATATCTTCTATTTCAGTCAAAGTTGTGATAGGAAATAGCACATACACATTGGTACATTGAGGAAGGTTTGATTAAAGAGTAATTTGGTTGAGGGGCGCTTGGGTGACTCAGTCGTTAATCATCTGCCTTCGGCTCGGGTCATGATCCCAGGGTCCTGGGATCGAGCCCCACATTGGGTTCCCTGGTCAGCGGGAAGTCTGCTTCTCCCTCTCCCACTACCCCAGCTTGTGTTCCCTCTCTCACTGTCTCTCTCACTCTGTCACATAAATAAATAAAATCTTAAAATAATAATTTGGTTGAAACACGAGCTTGCCCATATTTGATAATTTTTGATCTTCAAGATAGTAATTTTATAAGATTAGATCAAATACAAATCTAAGGATAGAGTTCAAGGCAATCAGTAAATGATGGTGTGGTACCTGTGGCGAGCACCTCGAGGAGCTGGGACCACCATCTGAAGGAGCAAGAGGAGGGGGTGGTTACCAGAACTTCGAAAGAATTACAGAGAGAGGTCACCCATGAGAAGATGTGGCTTCCGGTGAGCCCATAGTGATCCCTCAGGGAGGGAGCTGAAGGAATAAATTTCTGAAGTTTCCTCTTCATAATTCCTGTATTTTCTACTGGGGCTCCCCACGGGCTGAACTCAACTGGAAGCTGGAGGTCAAAGGCACCTGTTGTGGCCATCCGTGGAGTTCAGCCTCTTAGAGCACAGAGCAGAGTGGAGAAGTGTAGAGTGGTCTGGAGAAGCAAATGGAAGACATCCAGCACTGCGAGTACATGAGGGGGCTGGCAGGCAGCTCCGGGCCCGTGCTGGGGAACCAGTGCCTCTCACTCTGAACTTGGTAGAAAGAGCAGGGTCTGTAGCCACTGGGGCACCGAAAGCCCCTCTCAGGGATTTCCACTGAGTTTCTCAGGGACTCAGCCTCAGTAATGAATTATTCACCTTTCTTATTAATATTTGATTTCTAACAAAAGAGCTGGTTTCAAGAGGGCCTTGGTGCAGAATGGAGCCGGTCTGAGCCCAGGGTACAACCCACTCTTTGCAGGTCTGCCTCACGTTTGGCAGTTAAATATTTTAGAGGGTGGAGACAGACCAATTGCATGTTTCGTAAATGTTTTATGAGTTGAGGCTGGCTGTCAAGATGATGGTACATTTGTGAACATTGATGACATCCGATCAACTGAAGATAGCTCACTCAGACGCCAAAAAATCGACTCTGGAAAGAATCATATGAGCCTGGAATTTAAAAGCCTGTGCTTTGAGAAAATTTTGAGATGAAAAACAAAGAAATCTGGGGATGGCCAGAGGAGAGTAAGGTGGAAGAATGGACAAATTAGGTGAAGGGGCCCTGGAGGTACAGACTTCATGTACAAAATAAAGAAGTCATGGAGATAAGAAGTACAGCAAAGGGAACATGGTTAATAATATTGTAATAACATGTACAGTGACACGTAGTATCTATACTTACCATGGTGAGCAACACGTATTATGTAGAATTATGGAATCACTCGGCACATGGATGGCTCAGTCAGTAGAGCATGTGACTCTTCTTTTAAATTTTTTAAAGTTTTACTTATTTAAGCAATTGCTACACCCAACGTGGGGCTCAAACTCATGACCCCGAGATCGAGAGTTGCATGCTCTTCGAACTGAGCCAGCCAGGCACCCCAAGCATGTGACTCTTGATTTCAGTTCAAGTCCCACATTGGGTGTCTAGCTTACTTAAAAATTTTTTAATTAAAAAAATTTAAACAGGAATTATCGAATCACTATGTTGTACACTTGCAACTATTGAGACATTATATGTCAACTATACTTTGATAATAAATACTTTGTCTAAAATGACTAAATGTGATTCAAACATGAACAGGTAATGATAGAAAAAAAAAACAAGAGGGGCGCCTGTTGTGTGGCTCAGTGGGTTAAAGCCTCTGCCTTCGGCTCAGGTCATGATCCCAGGGTCCTGGGATCAAGCCCCGCATCGGGCTCTCTGCTCAGCAGGGCGCCTGCTTCCCTTCCTCTCTCTCTGCCTCTCTGCCTACTTGTGATCTCTGTCTGTCAAACAAATAAATAAAATCTTTAAAAAAAAAAAAAGAAAAGAAAAAAAACAAGGATTATGGTTCATCAAATTCTACCCACCCGAAGTTCATTAAGGAAATGAACCAATAAATAAAATGTGTGTTAGCTGAAAAAAATTTTAAAATTAAAAAACCATCAAAACATCGGGGGCTGGACAACCCAGTGTTCTGACACAGTGCTAGAAAGTTCTGGCATATGTACCAATGGGTCATTGGACTAGGAGACAGGAGACAGCCAGGAGACAGGACTGGAGACAGCCCCATTGTTTCTCTCCTTTTGGCATCTTTGTGCTTGACATCTTCTCTGCCTAGAACATTCTGTACCTTTAATCCCAGGATCAAACCCTACTCACTCTTCAAGTATTGCCTTTTCTAGGAAAGCTCCCGTTATATTCCAGTTCACCCCAGGCTGAAAAGCCTCCTGAGTAAGAGGCTGGTGACTGATCTGTCCCCACCAGCCTGGGACTTAGCTTCTCTTCATGGTCAGAGATCATAATCATCTCCAGAGCCTCTGGCCAAGCCCGGTGCCTGGTGGTCCACACAGGTTGGCTGCATGAATGGACAAGTCAGTAGACCCTGCAGTTTCAGGAGAAGAAGGCTTGGGCTGCCGGAGGAAGGGCTCACAGAGGCTCTGTACGAAATGCCACTGTAGGCTGCTGTGTCTGCTCTGTGGGCTCAATGGCGGGGTGGGGGAGGCAGCTGCTGGAATTCTATGTGTTTCAAAAAGGCAGAAAGTGATGCAAGAGATAGGCGCACCGGGCCACTGGGCTCTTTCCTGGCAAGCGCATGGGATTCCAGTCCCAGGAGGTCAGCCTGTCCCTGATTTTCATTTCAGGGAACCACCAGTGGAAGTTTTCAGCAACATGAAGCCAATGCCCTAAAAATCCCAAAGCCTTTGGTTATCAGACAATCCTGGTTCAAGTTCCAGCTTTGTCATTCACTTGATAAATGAATTCCCCTCTATTGCTTCTGTTTTCTTATCTGTGACATAAGGATAATCACACCTAGCCTTTTGGGCTACTGCAAGTCTTAAATGAGATTATATACACCAATTTCTGGACACATATTCCACAAGGCGTAATATGGCTTCAGGCTGCTGTACCTAAAGTTAGGGAAATCAGGGACAGGATTCTTCATGGTAGCATTGCCAAGAGACGTGCAGAGGGCTCTCTAGGAATTATGAGTACCAGTCAACAGGTTCCATGTTTCTCACTTTTCCCTCAATGTTTTCCATTCCCATTGCTCTGGGTCTATGTCCTGGTCTATGTCCAGAGTGCCTTTGATCTCACCAAGTCTAGAGTGCCTTAGATCTCAACCAAGACCCTTACAAGTGGTTCTGTGTTGCTCTCTCTGACTCACACCACCATCACCAACACTGCTTCTCTCTTTATTTCTTACTATTATTTAAATACATCTTTTCTGGGGCAGCTGGGTGGCTCAGTCAGTTAAGCATCTGCCTTCAGCTCAGGTCATGATCCCAGGGTCCTGGGATCAAGCCACGCTTCAGACTCCCTGCTCTCCCTCTGCCACTCCCCCTGCTTGTGCTCTCTCTTTCTCTCAAATAAATAAATAAAATCTTTATAAATAAATAAATAAATCTTTTCTGTCGTTTTAGGTTGAATGCCCTCACCTCGAGGGCAGAGGTAACATCTATGTGGTCTTTGTATCCAATCCCGATGCCCAACCTATACCTACCACAGGGTATGGGTCCAGGAAATATGCACTGAGTGAGTGAACGAATGAGTTTGTGAGTGACTGATTCAAGGCTATCTAGCTGCCATAGACTTAGCATGGAAGACAGCAAAGGAGCAAAAGTTGTGGACCTTGCTCTTCCAAGGACTTCCTGTCCAGCTCTGTGAAGTGGAGAACAAACCAGAACATGTGAATGGTGCCAGGTGTGTTTGTGGAAGCCATGGAGGGGTGCCATTTACATCTCCCTTCAGGACAGAACCCCCATTCCACTGCAGGGGTGCAGTAACATGATAGCCTCCCTCCCCAGCGCCTTTAGGCTCCACCTCAGCTTCCGATCAGAGACCCAGCCTACAACTGAACACAGCAAGGGTACTCTGGCCTTGCCTTTGCTGCCCAACCCAGGACTGCTCTGGTGGACAGCCTGCACTGGAGCTCACTGTTGACCTTCAGATCTGCACCAGGTCCTAGGCTCTCCCTGCCCACTCCCGCTTCTTCTCCTCTATCTTTCATTCCATGCTGCCCCCATAAACTTGGCTTTGGCATCTGCTTCCCAGAGGACACAAATGACATTCTCTCTTACTCATTACTCATCTGCAGTGCTTGGCAGGGCCACTTAGGGCTCCACAAGTATCTGTTGAATTGAAGAGCAAACAGATGCCAAAAGAAGGTGAAAGTCTAAGTAAAGGGCTTCCTATAAGCTCTGATGGGACATCCATCCATGTTCTGACTCCTCTTAGACAAACTTCATCTTGGACCTCTTTTCATTGGCAAGTACCTGTTGAAACTTCATCCCTGAGAAGCACCATACTGGCCCTCCTCTGTCTTGAAATGACAAAGGAACTTCTGTGGATATTATCTGCCATAGATGATTCTTCCCCTCAGCTTCGGAGCTATTTTCCATGCATGAGGGAGACTATTCATTCATTCATCCAGCCTTTCATGCATCCACCCATCCATCCATCCACCCATCCATCCAATCAATGGTTACTATATGCCAGACACTGTTCCTGGAGCTCCAGTATACACCAGATGTTTAAAATCTCTACTATTCCTGAGCTTCTGGTTTAGTCACAGGACCTTCAAATCGCTGCTGGGATTAACAGTGGTAGATTGATAGCCTTCCGAGGAGCTCCAGACCAAGGATGTTGCATGTGGTGGGATCTCACACTGGTCCCCTTGATCTTCTCTCCAGCCAGTTCTTTCAGGAATGTGCATGGACCATCAACAAGTGTCCTTGTCCTCCGGCTTCCACTTGGTCCACCTCATGGGAAGTTCCAATGGGAAACTAGAAGTGGGAGAGCAGTCAGGAGGAGACCCACCAGCTCCTTCCCTGATGTACTGCCTGGGTTGGTGAGTCCCCACAGCTCCTGTCAAGCAGCTCTCTCCTATGGTTACTCCATCTGGGCTCTGGAGACTTTTCCCTCCCATGAGACTTTTCAGGCTAGGGGAGGGAATAGGTCTGTACTATTGCTAACCCTGGGCTTCTGCTCCATTATGTTTTGTTTCTCTTCACTGACCCAGAGCTTTGAAAGAGCTGCTTTATGTTCACTGAGCCTGGAAGATATCTAAAGCTGATTCTTCCTCCCAGAGGGCACTTATGTGGATTCTTCAGAGACTCTGTTCCACTCCGGTACGAAGGACCACCTACCTCTCATTCCCTGGACCAGAACATCTTCCTCTAGGTGGCCCCAGCCTCTATTTTTTGCAATCTCCTCCACAAGGTTCTCCTTATAGAAGTCCATTGCCCCTCCAGGTGGTCCTCTTGGGTAGGATTGGAAATGGGTTTCCCTAGCTGTCATTTCAATGTCCCTCAGGTAGCCCATGGGAAACATGTTTCTTATGTCCCAACAAACTCTGAGAGCAGCCAGTCCCAACATAGCCATACTCTGTAGGTGTGTGCGTATGGTCAGTCAGTTAAACCCCTGTGTTAAAGACACTAGTCCTTAGTACTGTGTTGAACAACAGTGGAGAGAATAGGCATCCCTGCCGTGTACCTGACCTTAGGGGAAAAGCTCTCAGTTTTTCCCCATTGAGAATGATACTCGCTGTGGGCTTTTCATACATGGCTTTTATGATATTGAGGTATGTTCCCTCTATCCCTACACTGTGAAAAGTTTCAATCAAGAAAGGATGTTGTATTTTGTCCAATGCTTTTTCTGCATCTATTGAGAGGATCATATGGTTCTTGTCCTTTCTTTTATTAATAGGATGAATCATGTTGATTGATTTGTGAAGTTTGAACCACTCTTGCACCCAGGAAGAAATCCCATTTGGTCGTAGTGAATAATCCCTTTAATGTAGGATCCTATGGGCTAGTATTTTCGTGAGAATTTTGACATCCAAGTTCATCAGGGATATTGGTCTGTAATTCTCCCTTTTTCTAGGGTCTTTGTCTGGTTTTGAGATCAAAGTAATTCTGGCCTCATAGAAAGAGTTTAGAAGTTTTCCTTCCATTTCTATTTTTTGAAACAGCTTCAGAAGGATAAGTATTAGTTCTTTAGATGTTTGGTAGAATTTCCCTGGGAAGCCATCTGGCCCTGGACTCCTGTGTGTTGGGAGATTTTTGATGACTGATCAACATCACTTGGCATCAGGGAAGTACAGACCAAAACCACGATGAGATACCACCTCATACGAGTCAGAATAGCTAAGATTAACAAGTCAGCAAACAACAAATGTTGGCAATGATGCAGAGAAAGGGGAACCCTCTTATACTCTTGGTGGGAATGCAAGCTGGTGTGGCCACTCTGTACAGAGTTCCTCAAGAACTTAGAAGTAGAGCTACCCCATGACCCAGCAACTGCTCTCCTGGGTATTTACCCCAAAGATACAGATATAATGATCCAAAGGGACACCTGCACCCCAGTGTTTATAGCAGCAATGTCCACAATAACCAAACTATGGAAAGAGCCGAGATGTCCATCAACAGATGAGTGGATAAAGAGATGTGGTAGATACATACATATACTTGTATATATGTGTACACATATGTATATATAATGGAATATTACTCAGCCATCCAACAGAAAGGATGAATACTTACCATTTATATCCATGTGGATGGAACGAGAGGGTATTACCCTGAGCTAAATAAGTCAATCAGAGAAAAACAATTATCATATGATTTCACTCATATGTGGAATATAAGAAAAAAAAACACAGAGGATCATAGGGGAAGGGAGGGAGAACGGAATGGAAAGAAATCAGAGAGGGAGACAAACCATAAGAGACTCTCAACTATAGGAAACAAACTGAGGGCTGCTGGAGGGGCAGGGGTGGGTGTATGGGATAACTGGGTGATGGGTATTAAGGAGGGCGAGTGATGTGATGAGCATTGGGTGTTCTATGCAACTGATGAATTAATTGAATTCTACATCTAAAACTAATGGTGTACTATACGTTGGCCAGTTGAATTTAAATTAAAAAAAATGAAAACAAAAGACATTAGTCCCCTATGTTACCCACTTTCAACCTACAGGAGCCCCCCATTACTCTCTGAGTCATCTTCCTGAAGCCCCTCTTTAGAAGTGAAAAGGGAGACATTGCCTATCCTCCAGAAAAATGAGCTTCACTTCCCCTCCTCCTTTCCAAAGACTTACTCCCTGCAAACTCTTTCCCAAGTTCCATGCTTGATCCTTTAATACCCCAGCATGAGTAAGAGGCTATCTCAACACCCACTTTGACGTCTAATATCTGTTGTACCTTGGTGCCTTAGTCAAAGCTATGAGACATCCCATTATATAATTTTTGTGTAATAGCTGCAGGGGAAAGTTGGAAAGGCAAGCCAACTTTAAGATAGCTTGACCTTAAAGCTAAGATATCTTTGAAAGGATCAGAGTGAATGATGGAGATTTGGAAGGTCTGCCCATGGGACTGCAGGCAAGTCCCTGTGTTCTCATTAATATGATTTCAGAAGCACTTCATGGAGGTGTGATTAAAGTTCAAGGAGGCCATGAATTGCACAGAGTCATAGCCGGCTCTCATCATAACAGCAAATCACTGTTCTTGGTTATTCACATATACAAAAACTCATTTAATTCTTATAACAAAGGCTCTATTATGAATACTCCCACCTCAAAAGCAAGACCATTAAAGCACAAAGAGGTTGAGTAACTTGCCAAAGTTTTCTGGTTAGTAAGTGGTAAAGACAGGCTCTGAACGAAGGAGTTGAACTCTAAGACACTGTTCACCTTAATTACTGTCCTCTACAGTCTCCTGATTGTCACAACTCCATTCTCGGGCATCTTGAATTGAGGTCAGCTGGCTTTGCCCAGACCTCCCTGCCATATTCTCTACACCTGACTCCCCCTTCATGTAGCTTGACAAGCTACACAGCGCTGTGAGGTAAAAATTTGGAGTTTTAGTCCATGGATGGATATTTAGTGGTGTTTGCACAAGTCTGGGTTTTGGAACAAAATCTAGCTTTTTATCTACCTGACTGTCTGCATCCCAGACTTAGGATGCCAATATATATTCTCCACTTGGATCAGGATTCCAGGGCATAAAACCTAGTGGCCAGCTGTTAACAAAGAAAATAAATATTTCACATTCCTTGGCAGGAAGGAGTGACACATTTCCAAGGGACATCAGGAAAATGGGTTGTGGCTTCTTTCCACCAGCTGGCAGCCATAACCTCTGCGGAGGTAGCCAGCCTGTAGCCCAAAGCAGCCTGCACAGTTCAAGTCACACCAGGCCTGGCCTTCCTCCTGGTGTCATTAGGCGGGTAGGTAGTTCCCTTCTGGTCATGACACCCACTCAGAGTGTGACTTTGAGCTCGTCCCCTCCCATGCCTGGGTCTGTCTCCCCAGCCATAAAACAGAAGGGGTGCACTAGAGGACACCAAAGATCCTTTGGCTGTGTCCGTATAATTGTTAAGTCGTGGGTCCCTGCATGCTGGACAGCCAGGGGCTCAAATGCTGAAGAGGGTCCACAGGGTGCTAGCAAATGGGAATCTGCATTTTGTAATGAGATGTGTTAAGTAAAGGATGGTTGGGAGGAAAGGCAATGTTTGGGTGATCAGGATCCCAGGACAGTGTCCTATCTTCTCTTCCTCCTATCCTGTTACCCTGACAGAGTATGAGAAGAGATTTGATTGCCAGTGACAGGAAACACAAAATTTTTCTAAGTTCCCAGGACCCCAGCCCAGGAAGGGAATGAAGAACACCTCCTTCTCATCTTTGTGTCCTGCTGCACGTGGCCTCCACTCTCTCAGAAAGGCTTCCTCCCACAGCAGAAATCAAATAGGCCATATAGAGTAGTGAAGCATGGGGGCCCTCAGGTCAATCTGCCTGGGCCCAAACTGCAGCTTTTCTACTTACCAGCTCTGTTCCATCAGCAGTCTGTTAACCCTTTCAAGCCTCGGTGTTCCCATCTGTATAATGTGGATGATATTGGAGCCTACCACCTAACATAGACATAGTATTGCAAATGCTACGGAGTGGTCAGCAAATTTTGGTGATGATGATGACAATGATGTCCACTGGCATCTCACGGCTTTGCCATCAAAGGGACTGCTGCTGTTCCCAGTCTTTAGTGCTAATTGTCCCCAGTTGGGTCAGGAGACTAGCCCCAGACCATTCATGCTGGGCCTGTGGGAGGTAAGTCCTGCTAGAACCACATCCAATAAGAGAAGAGCACTGTTGAGGAGAATGGGTTGTTTTTACAAACAAGATTGTAGGTGTGTGCTGTAAGATCCCAGCAGCAGATTCCCCATGAACTAACAAAGCCAACGTTTCAGGACCTCTCAGACCTGAACAGGCTTTTTACAAGGCCCTTGGTGGGGTACCAACAACGTGTCCAGAGGGTCATATGTTTTTATAAAAGTAAAATATTTTGACCACAATTGGTTAATACTGCTGTCTCTTTCCAATCTGACCTCCTCTCTGTCACGTCCCCTTCTGGACGAGGTGACGCTGGAGGGACTGTGGACGTTTTTGGTATCTGGCTAAAAGTATGTTGAGCTGGGGACACATTTATTTTTAGTTTTGTGAAATAAACGTATGTCATTCGCAGCTGCTTCCGTATAGAGTTAAGCTATTACTAGCTCGCCCAGTGCAAGAAGAGCTTGCAGGAAACCTGTCTCTCATTGAACTGACTAAACGGGTATTATGACCAAAAGTGCACCGGGAGTGTGCGGTTAATACTGGAGGAGGACTACGGTTTGGAATATAATAAGAAAGAAGCTTCTCTGCAGAATTTCTGATTCTTTCAGGAGTCCAGAGTCTCATAGTTGTATGGTTTTAAGTATGACAACTTGGATTTAGGAGCAAAACAAAATAAAACAAAACAACAAACAAACAACAACAAAAAAACCCTCATAATTTATGAAACTGTATATGCCTTGCTCGGTGAGTGATATCTCAGAGAGCCTGGTGAATATTTTTGGAGGCTCAGAAGACATAAACAAGATGGGAAAACTATCCAAAATGTGGGTGTGTAGTTGGTATTTTAAATTTCCCTGATGATTAATGAAGTTTTCATAATGGTTGGTCATTTGTATGCCTTCCTTTGTGAGATGTTTGTTCAAGCCTCTTACTCATTTTTTAAAAAATTGGGTTGTCTTCCTCTTCACTATTCAGTTGTATAAGGTCTTCATGTATTCTGATTACAAGTTTTTGTCCGATAAATATGTCATCCGTATTTCCTTTTAGACTGTATCTGGACTATTCCTTGTCAAATGATGCTTTTTGATGAGCAAAAGGTTTAAATTTTATGAAGTATAATTTATCAATTTACTGTTTTTTAGCAGGTTCATTCTGTGTCCTCTCTGGGAAATCTTTGCTTATCCTAAGGTTGAATAGGTATTCCCTTGTGGTTTCGTTATAAATTTGGCTTCTACGTTGTCCTTTGATTCACATCACATGAATTTTGTATTATTTGTATGAGATAGGAAGTCAGGGTTCAATTTCCCCCCCATATGTGTTTTCAATTGATTGAGTAGTTCTTGATGAGAGGATTTTAATTTCCCCATTAATCTGTATTGGCACCTTTGCTAAAAATCAGATGGCCTATTAAGTGCGGGTTTCTTTCTAGATTTTCTACTCTGTTCTGTCCATCCCTTTGTCATGCTTTATACCCAGACCACAACATTTCATTAATTGTAAATTTGAGTGATCTTGAAATTAAGTGGTGTAAATCCTCAGAATTGTTCTTTTAAAAATTATTTAGGCTTGTACATGTCCTTTGCATATCCATATATATTTTAGAATCAGTTTGTCAGTTAAGAAATTGAGGAGGACACAAAGAAATGGAAAAATGTTCCATGCTCCTGGATTGGAAGAATAAATATAGTTACCACCCAAAGAGGCCGCTGCAATTCGATGGGGATTTTGTGGAATGCATGGTTCAAACTTGGGGAAAACTGAAACCTTACCAATGTTAGTCTTTGAATCCATGAATGTGCAATATCTCTCCATTTATCTGAATCTTTTAAAATGTCTCTTAGCAAAAATCTGTATTTCAATGAGCAGATGTTGCCTATATTTTTGAATTTATTCTTCGTTACTTCATATTTTTTACATTAGCATTTTTTCTCCCAAGTTTTGGGGGAAAGCATTCTGTTTTTGGCCATTAATTGTAATTTTATCTATGGATTTTCTTATTATACATCCTTTAACACTTTAATAAAATTTGCTTATGGGGCACCTGCGGGGCTCAGTCTGTTAAGCATCCAACTCTTGATTTTAGCTGTCATGATCTCAGGTAATGATCTCAAGATCACGAGATAAAGGCCCATGTTGGGCTCTGAGCTCAGCGGGGAGTCTGCTTGAGTTTCTCCCTCTCTCTCCCTAGACCCCTCCCTCCGCATGCTCTCTCTCTCTCAAATAAATAAATCTTTTTCTTTTTTTAAAAAAAGAAAGCTTGCTCATGCTCCCAATTTTCCAAGATTTTAAAAAAATCATGAAGGGGGGTGCCTGGGTGGCTCAGTGGGTTAAGCCGCTGCCTTCAGCTCAGGTCATGATCTCAGGGTCCTGGGATCGTGTCCCGCATCGGGCTCTCTGCTCAGCAGGGAGCCTGCTTCCCTCTCTCTCTCTCTCTCTCTCTCTCTCTGCCTGCCTCTCTGTCTACTTGTGATCTCTCTCTGTCAAATAAATAAATAAAATCTTAAAAAAAAATCATGAAGCGGTGTTAAATTTTGCCAACTGCTTTTTCTGTATCTATTGGGATGAGATGATGATCATCGTATGCTTTTCAACCTTTATCCTGCTAATGTGGTGAACGACACTGACTGTTTTCTAGTATTAACATATAATGTATTATTTGTTTTAGGGGTGCAGGTCTGTGATTCATCAGTCCTACATAACAGCCAGTGCTCACTACAGCACATATCCTCCCCAGTGTCCATCATCCAGCCACGCCAACCCTCCACATACCCCACCCCCCCAGAAACCCTCAGTTTACTTCCTGAGATTAAGAGTCTCTTATGGTTTGTCTCCCTCTCTGGTTTTGTCTTATTTCATTCAACCTTTCATTTCTGAGAAAAATTACATTTACTTTGTCACAGCATATTTTTAAAACATATTGTTCAATGTGATTTGTGAATTTTAGAAGGATTTTTGCATCTATGTTCTTGAGCGATAACGGTGTGTAGTGACTCATCTCATTTCTTTCCTTTCTCTTGGGGATCAGTCCTGTGTTGCTTGTTGCCTGATGATCTTGGAGACAGGAGGTCCATATATTTTGTCTAGTTTTTAGTTATTTATGGCAGGAAGGCTGGTCTGTTACCAGTTACTCCATCTGGCCAGAAATAAGAAGTCTGCTCAAATTTTTAAAATATTTGTTGTGACCTATTTGTCATTATAAATAAGGGTTCACTTTAGCTCCTCATTTTGTTTGTAAGTCTGTGTCCTTTTTCTTAAGGAGGCCCGTGCATTGTAGAAACTGTAGACCCCCCAAATCTCTCTCTCCTAAGATGACTTTCTTTCTTTTTTTTCCTTTTTTTTTAATTAAAAAAAATTTTTTTATTTAACATATCCTGTATTATTAGCCCCAAGGGTACAGGTCTGTGAATCGCCAGGTTTACACACTTCACAGCACGAACCATAGCACATACCCTCCCCAATGTCCATAACCCAACCACCCTCTCCCTACTCCCCTCCCCCCGGAAACCCTCAGTTTGTTTTGTGAGATTAAGAGCTAAGACTATTTTCTTGAATAAAGATAAGAGTTTATACTCTCCTCTTTGGCGCTGCCCACGAAGGTGGCAACCATTGGCCACTGGGCATCACGGCCACCCTCAGACCTCTGGTGAAGCCCAAGATCATTACAAAGAGGACTAAGAAATTCATCTGGCACCAGTCAGACGGATATGTCAAATTAAATTAAATTAAATTAATAAGTAGTACTAATAATAAATAAAATCAAATGCAACTGGCAGAAACCCATGAGGGTATGCAGAAGATTCAGGGACCAGGTCTTGATACCCAGCGTTAGTTACAGGAGCAACAAGGAAACAAAGCCCATGCTGCCCAGGGGCTTCAGGAAGTTCCTAGTCACAATGTCAAGGAGCTTGAAGTGCTGCTGTTGTGGAACAAATCTCACTGTGAGATTGCTCACAGTGTCTCCTCCAAGGACTGCAGAACCATCGTGGAGAGAACAGCCCAGCTGGCCAGCAGAGTCGCCAATCCCAATGCCAGATTGCTCAGTGAAGAAAATGAATAGACAGCTTACGTGCATGTCGCATTTGCATTAATGAAATTGTTAAAAAATAAGAAAGGGTTTATTGCACAACTACAAAGAGCTCCATGAAAACCCGGAGGAGGAACGAGGGCACTGTCAGTTTCGGGAAAATTCCCAGTTGGAAGTGTCAGAAATAGAACCTTCTCCCTGCCGTGGTGTATCCACCTTGCTCTGCCTGTATCGGTCAGCTATTTACGAGAGACAACCACAGAAGCTGAGGGTAACAACAGTAATGACTTATTTCCCATCCATGTCCTTAGGTTGACGAGAGTGACTCAGGCCCTGGATGGCTGGGGAAGTTCTGATCCTGGTGGCTCATTTTCAGACTCAGGCTACTGTGGCCCCAGATACCCAGGGCGTATTCTCTCATGACTACATCACAAGTTCTAAGGAGAAAATCCAAATACAAAAGCAAATTCTAAACCTCAACTTGGACCATGCTCCCTAGTATTTATTCCTTTAGCCAAAGCAAGTTATATAGCCAAACCCAAAGTAAAGACTGGAGAATTAACAATGGGAGGTGGGAAGAGAAAGACAGCATGTGATATTACCATCTAGTAGTGAAGAATCAGAACCGTAATTCCATTGATCACACTGTCTATATGTTTCATTCGCCTCTTCTGATCATTGTCTTCAAGACTTCAGGCTGTGGACACGGTCCCTAGATATTCCCAGCCCTCTCTACGTCATGGAAGCTTTCAGTATATTTATCCTTCTGACTAGATATTTCCTGGAAACTTCTATTTATATCCCTTGGGAATTTCATTGGCTGAATCCATCTTTCTGAGTCAGGCTACGTATATCAAAGGTCCTGTCAGTGGAAAGGCCACCTTTGGGTCAGTCATCCACTCCTGGACCTTTTTCTTTCCTTTTCTTTTCTTTTTTTTTTAGATTTTATTTATTTATTTGACAGAGAGAGAGAGAGATCACAAGTACGCAGAGAGGCAGGCAGAGAGAGAGGGGAAAACAGCTCCCTGTTGAGCAGGGAGTCCAATGCGGGGCTCGATCCCAGGACCTTGATTATGACCTGAACCAAAGGCAGAGGCTTAACCCACTGAGCCACCCAGGTACCCCCATTCCTGGGTAAGGTAACAGGGGGAGGCACAGTGATAATTTAAAATGTCTCCTAATCTATATGGTATGGGAACTGGCTAACGAGAATGGGCTACCAACATTAAATCTTGGTGTGTCCCTATCCATCCCTGAAGCTTCTACTCAGGTAGAGTTACCCCCTCTAAGAAAAAAAAGTGCCCACACAAGTCATTTGTCTCAAAGTCATACAGCTAGTAAGTAGTAGAAACTTTCAACTTCTTCCATTTTCCAATGTGAAATCACTTAGAAAGAGGGTTTGGAATGCTGTGTTGGAAGAGGTGGTTTTTAAGGCTGACCTCCAAAGGAGATGAATCAAGTTCTTTACTCTTCTATCTTGGGGAAATAATGGTAATAACTTTCACTCAGTAAGTACCTTCTACGTGCCAAGCACGTGCTAGGCACTGGACAAGCATGATCTTTGCAAAGATCTTTGCAAAGCATCATCCAATTTTCCAGATGAGCTGAGGCTCAGAGAAATGACATACCTCAGGAAGAGAAGTGCCATCTACTATCACGGATGGAGAGCACTATGGTGACCCCTCCTAGAACCCATGACTAAGGTTCTGTCTTCTCCTGCAACAGTGAGAAAGATAGCATAGGGGACATAAGGACTGGCCTGGGGACTCAAGAACGATGTGGTTAATTCTTGATTGAGACTGACAGCTGGTCTCCTTCTGCCCCATCCACTCCACAAAGATTCTTCTGAGGGTTAAGGTACTTGACAAGCTCTATCTATACAGAAAACTTACACATTTTCCCATCCTGCCATGTTCTTCACAACTCACACATCTTTGTCTTCCTAAACATTTTTCTGTGTTCATTTTCTTTGTGGGTAGAAGACAGAACTAAAATATCGAATGACTTATGAGGAGCTCACTGTGCTCACATTTCAATATGCAGCGACTTCCAAGTCCCTAATACTTAGTTTCTTCAATTGAATAGACCTTTGCCACCATCTCAGGTGAAGCTACATAGTTAATTTTGTCCCTAAGAAGATTTTTGAAACATTGACTCTGATTCTTGTATCCTTATCATTATTCCTTAGTAGGAAACATGTCTTAAGTACATACACACACTTTTTAGTTGCTGTTAATAGTTAATAGAAGCTTACTTTCTTTAGTTTTCCAACATAAAAATGTAATCTACACAGTGGCACTGAGGGAATGGATTTATTAAATTCATGGCAAGAGAATCAAAGTTCAAAAACATCAAGATTCCGGTCCCAGATCTTTGACTGATCAGGAGCAGACTGGGGACTGGAACAGAAGACTTGTCAGTTTCCAAACCCCACCCTCATTTCTGGATGACTTCCTGGCTGTCAGGAGGAGCTGGGGGTCATCACTGGCGAGGACTGAGTGATGGGCTTTCTGCTCACGTTATTTGCTCAAATACCCAAAGCAATGGACTTGCCCTGTGAGTTTTCTGGAGGGAAGTGAGATAGGAAAGAACTGTTGCCCAGTTCTCATGGCCAAGCCAACCTTCAACCAGACCACCGCACTGAAGCTGAATTCACACCTCTCTAACGCTGAGGCAGAGTCTTAGAGCTTCAGAATCCAAAGTTCTACACCAGAGTCTTCAGAATCAAAAACGTTAACATGGACTCCTCAGAACTAAATACAAAGTTACCAAAGAAAAAAACATGGCCAACCTGGGTCAGATAATGACCTCAGTTGCTGGGACAATAGAGTCTCAGATGGCAAGAAGGGAGGAGGGTGATAACACACAGGGAGACAAGAGCATTGTGGGGGTGTCGTCTGACTCCTGTTGTATGAATTATCAACACAAGTCTCCTTGGGAGCTGACTCAAGGGTTAGGTAAGCTAACTGTGTATGGACTCCCAGAGGAAGCCACAAGTTTCTTCTGGAATATGCAGGTTTGTGAGGAAAGGCCTGAAGTGACCTTTCCTGGGCTGGAGGTCCCATAGATTAAGTGACACGCAGGCATCCCAGAAGCTTGGATGTATAGCTGGTCCATAGCAATGGGTCATCATCAGTCTATGCCTTTGGCCTTTCATGACAGAAGTGACCCCTTTCTGATGAAGAGAAAGATGGCAGCTTATGGGTAGGGAAGATTGGAGGAGTGAACTTTGGCTTTTGCCAGAATTAAGGCTGACCCACCTCTTCGCTTGTTCTAACTTTGATTCCTTTAGTCCCAGTGAGACTGATACTAGTTAAAGACATTGTCCTTTTGTGTCTTTACTAACTGTAATGCTTAAGACTGTTCGGCTCTTACCCCACAGCTTCTTGTGCTGTCCTCTCAGTGACCAGGACAGGCAACAGAATTGAACTCCAGGCTCTAAGTCGAGGGTATGTACCTGGCAGGCTGCTGTCCGAGGAAGCGAGGTGCAGTGGCTCTTGATTAGTCTGCAACAGAGGCGTCCAGTCTGACTCTTGTTCTGCAGAATTCCCCTCATTATTGTCTCACAAGCACACCTCCTAACAGAGTCTTGGAGGGAAAAGTTCAGCTATTTTGTGATCTTGTTTCTCACAGCAATATGTTGCCCTTTTTCTTCCAGAAGCATGCACCATTTTTGTGTAACTAGTTTACGAAAAACAGAAAATATCAGCTGTCTGTTCATTCCATCTGCTTCCTGCGAGAGGGAAGAATCATTATGTAGTGATGTCAGACAGTCCCCTGGCCCACAATGGGTTCTTTCTCAGGGTATCCCATCGTAGAAATCCTGCCTTTAGTGAAGCAGAAGACACAGGGTCTTCTAGGAGACCGCTCTCAGAGGCAGAATCAGGAGTTTGGCCTCTGGAACTTTCTCTTCCCAACGTGTGACATTGCGGAAACCAGTCTGGGCTCCTGAAGTAGCTACCAGGAAAGTGCTTGCATGGCGCATGTGATTGTTTCTGCAGAGAACAGGATGCAAGGAGTCCGGTGGGCGTTCTGATGCTCTGTAGGCTTCTGAGGGGGAGAGAGATGCCCTAAGACCAAGCATGGCAGATGGCAGTGTCACAGGAAAGTGGGCTGAGGTCCAGGTGCTAAGAGGAGAGGGAGGAAAGGAGAGAGGGAGGAAGAGAAATAAGGACAGAGGGAGGCAGGAGGTGGTGAGGGAGATAATGAGAGACAGACACTCCAAATGAAACACGTCCTGTGATTTGCCGTCCAGCCATGTACGACAGCACACCTGTTCTCCCAGACATTCCGCAGGGAGCTCTATCTGCATTGTCTCATTCGGCTTTCCTAATGACCTGGAGATCTGGGAGGTCCGTCTACGACCAGAACAACCACCTGCGTCCCGGGGTCCTGGCCCAGGTCATCATCCTGCGTTCCACCTGCATCCCCACCTACAAATAACACCTGGTCACCTGGGAGCCTCTCTGAAGACTCGGGCCAGGCTGCCCTCTGCAGCTGAGATCTGAGAAGGAATGTATGTTTCCTGCGCCCACGGGATTCCCACCATCACTTTAGTTTGGGAAAGTGACTTCTCCCACACTGTTGTGAAGGAACCCACTGATACCACTGGAGGAGGCCATCCCAGGATGCTTGGGCCAGGTGCTTTAGAGCAAATGCTGCCAATAGCCTCAAGGTCCAACAGTAAGAAAACAGGGTCATCAGTGATGGTACGTCTAAGCAACAAAATCCCAAAGATTCATCAAGGCAAGCATACTCCTGATTGTTAAAGACAAAGTATCTGGGAGCACTGTTCACAGCGTGGCGCTGTTCGTGTAAATCATAATATTCTACCTGCTCGTGTGCAAGAGTCTGGATGGATGTTGAGGATGGCCATCTAGGATGCCTTTGGACCCAGCAAGTGAAAGAAACAAGGAAAGCTGTCCATTAGAACAGGGAATGTGGGGACAATGACTCCCCAACATCCCCAATGACAAAGAGCGTGCCTTGCCTCAAGGCAACAACATTTTAATATTTCAAGGAAAACGGTCTCACCGAACCGATGTGCCTGGCACCTGGGTTTAGAATGTAGGCACTAAATATCAACTTGATTCTGGGTGGCAGTATCTGGAGATTATTATTATTTTTTTTAATTGTAAAGAGGTTTTTAAAAACTCTGTGACCATGACCATCAACTGTGACCATGTGTGTGTGATTCATGAAAAGACAAATAAGAATGAAAGGCCCCTTCTGTTAAGGCATAAAGAGGCATTTCTCAGCTTTAGATTTTGCATAGAAGTCACAGCAACGTGCACTGGAAAAGGGCCTTGTGGTGCAGCCAATATCCAGGAGGCTCTTTATTTTTCCGTTGTAATGTTCAGTAATTCATCAGGTGCGTATCACACCAGTGCTCATTACATCACGTCCCCTCCTTAATGCCCATCACCCAGTTACCCCACTCCCCTACTCACCTCCCCTCCAGCAACCCTGTTTGTTTCCTGCAATTAAGAGTCTCTCATGGTTTGCTCCCTCCCTGATGACTTCCCATTCAGTTCCCCGCCCCTCCCCTAGGATCCTCTATTCTGTTTCTGATGCTCCACATAGAAGTGAAACCATAAGGGGCGCCTGAGTGGCTCGGTGGGTTAAGCCTCTGCCTTCAGCTCAGGTCATGATCTCAGGGTCCTGGGATCGAGTCCTGCATTAGGCTCTCTGCTCAATGGGGAGCCTGCTTTCCCCTCTCTCTCTGCCTACTTCTCTACATGTGATCTCTGTCTGTCAAATAAATAAAATCTTTAAAAAAAAGAAGAAGAAGAAGTGAAACCATAAGATAATTGTCTTTCTCTGGTTGATTTATTTTGCTCAGCATAATACCCTCTAGTCCAAAACTAAAATCCAGGAAGTTCTTTTTAAAAGAAAAAGTCTTGGATTGCCTGGGTGGCTCAGCCATTAAGCGTTTGCCTTCAGCTCAGGTCATGATCCCGGGGTCCTGGGATTGAGCCTTGCATCGGGCTCCCCGTTCTGCGGGAAGTCTGCTTCTCCCTCTCTCACTCCCCTTGTCTGTTTCCCTCTCTCACTCTCTCCCTCCCTCTGTCAAATAAATAAATAAAATTAAAAATAAATAAATAAAAAGAAAAAAGTCTTTATAAAATTTCTTTCCCCAGACTTCCCTTGACATCTCTGGACTCCTGAGCTATGTGACTTGGGGACTTGTTCTTGTCTAGGTTTCAGTTGGCTTATGAGTTAAAAAAAAAGAAAAGAAAAGAAAAGAAATGGGGAAAAGGCTCAGGGAAAGCATCTCTGCGTCCTGCCCCTCCCCTATCCGGTAGAGTCAGTGGGACCCCAAGCCCCTCCTCGCCTTCGCAGGGTCTGGGTCATTCACACTGAACCTGAAGGTCTTTGAGGCATCCTGTTCCCTCCACTGGACCTCAGGCTCCCCGGAGCTTTTCCTTTGGGGGCCTCCATCTCCTACTTGGGCTGCGCGGGGGAAGGCAGCGGTCCCCAGAACTTCGGCCCGGCGCCTTGCTGCATGAGCTCTCAGTCCTTGGGCCCCTGACAAGTAACTCACCTTGCTGGTCACACTTTCTGCCTCAGTTGAATGCAGTAAACGTATCCAGCTGATGGGATTTGGAGGCCGTTATCTCCCCGGTTTCCAGGTGAGGAACACCAGGGATCCTAGAGTTGGGGTGGGATGCCCACGCATGGGAGCCCCAAATGCGGTTCGGACCACAGGCAAACACTCTGCAGCCCCAAACCTCTGCTTCCTGGACCGGGCTTTCTGAGTTTCTCCCCTGGGGCCGAAGTGAGAGGTGTCCTTTCAGGCGTGCTGCCCGGACCAGCTGCATGGAGATCAGGGAGTGCCAGGGGTGGTGGGAAGCAGTGTGCGCTGAGCTGGTACCCGCCGCAGAGCTGACCCCTCAAAGCCGGGGCCACCCAAGCTGCTGACAGCGTGCAGAATCCGCAGTCAGAAGGTCTGATCTGCCGGTTCCTCACCATGCAAACTTGGAACGATCCATCAGCCTTTTTAAAGAGTCTTTTCCTTCAGTTTGTCAAACTGGAATAAGCAGACACATCTCATGGGGGGGGGGGGGGGTTGGGAGGGCCCTGCAGGGTGGGTGCAAAGTGCTGGGGAGGGCACAGGCCCTCTGTTGGGGATTATTGCTACACTCCCTGAGGCTGGGCTCCCTACTGTTAATAAGACTCTGAGGACCCAGGGCTGAAGGCAGCATCTCCCTTCACTGTTCCCAGAAGACGCCTCCAGATGGTCGGGGGAGCTGTGAGTGTGCCCCGCGTGCGTTCTTGGGTTCTGCTAAGTGAGAGTGGGGATCAGACCATGCATGCCAGACACCTAGGAGAGTGCCACCCCTGCGTCCAGCATGCACTGACCGGGCCGCTTTCTTTCCAGGCTATGGATTAAGACAGTCTAGAAGAACCATCGAGAGGCGGCTCAGAGGGTTGGAAAGGAAGTCTTCCCCCTCAATAAATTTTGAACTAGTATACTTGAAAAAGCACTGGGGCTTCTAGGGCCCAAACAGTCTCTGTTGAAAAGAGTCACACTCCGGGTTTTCTTTATTGTGTTTTTTGAATAAAATAAAAGTACAGAGGAAGGAATGACAGAGAAGTTTTAAAATACCCTGATGTTAAAGAAGAGAAGACATCGATTTTTTTTAATCCATTGCACCTTTATTGTTTACTCTGTTCACTGTTCAGAATTTTCATACAGTCTTTCTAGAATCACAAAGAACCTGGTAGATAACTTCCCCCCCCACCCCCGACATCCTGTTTTATTTCTGACCAGCCTCCCCTGGTCCCTTGTCCTTATTTGTATGATATTCTGTCAGTGTCCAAGGAGTTCCCAAGGCTTATTTATTTTTATGGAGGAGGGGGGAGGGAGGTGTGCAGAGCTGGCCCTTAGCAAAGCTATCAGGTCTGTGACCTGACTCCGAGGGCTCTTTCCAGTGCCTTCCCCTCCTGAGCATTTCCTCTCTCTCCAGAAGCCCAGTCCTGGCTGGACTAAGGAAACGATCAGATCCGGGAGGGGGAGGTTTCAGCCACATGATTTCTCTGAGCCCTCCTTTCTTCTACGATGCTGGGAAAAGAACCCCCCCCCCCCCCCCCCATCTCACAGGGTTACAGGGAGAATTCAATGACCTAAGGAATACAAAGTGTCCGGCACTGTGTCTGGTACACTGTGTGCCCTAAATGCATGTCTACTTCCTTCCGGTAGGGAAGAGAAGACACCTGATGAATAATGTCAGAGCCAGGTGCTCAAGGGCATCTGCTTTATAAAAGAACCTGGTCCCTTAGAAGAGCACAAGAAATGACTCTCTAATGGTGGAATTTCAGAGACCACAACAAGGGGAGGGAGAGATCTGGCGGTAGAGACCTGCTGGGTGTCATTTGAACCCAACAAGGCAAATTGCTGCTTCTTTCGTCGATGAAAAAGTCTGGCACTGGAAGAAGGAACTGTGACCCTCTTTGTCACAGCCAGGCAAAGATCCATCTCAGGGAGCTGGGAGAACAGGACAAATTCATATATATTCACCCGTCCCTACCGGGGAGGAAGTGGCTTTGCGTGGGTGTAAACCAGGAGCTTTAAGGAAGCACAGCAATCTTTTGGGGGTGATTGTTCTGTCCCCTTCTTGTGCCCTTAAAAGGTTACCTATCACAGGGGTGTCCTTGCAGCCTGAAACACCCAGATCTCTCACTGTGGGAATTGAATCCACATGCCCTTTACATCCCACCTATTTTGATAAAGGTCCCAGGCAGCTCACTAAGGAACGGATTATGCACTCTCACAGGCCTCTACCCCCTCGTTCTCCCCTATCTTGCACGGCATGTGGCCATTAAGATAAGAATCTGATCGACAAATGGTCACAAGCATGACATAATAATGCTGCCAAGAAGAAGCTGAATGTTCCATCCTAGAGATGATCTGTGGATACAGCTGCCCTCTCTCCTTCCATAACAGTCCTTTTTACATCTCGCAGAAGCTGATCTATCACTCAGCCCTTGTTCATGCAAAATTCTCAATAAGGATACAGTGCAACTAAGGACCCCATGCCCACGATCGTTTTAGATCTCCCCTATAACAACGAAAAGCCGCTCAACGGACAATCTTAAAACATGCATTGACCAGGACCATGGCTGGTATTATGGGAAATGCCCTCCAGACCAAAAAGTGGGGGAGAGAGAGAGAGAGAGGGACAAAGACAGAGAGAGAAGGTAAAAGACTGAAGATGTTCAAAGCAGGACAAGAATGGCAATACCACAGAACACCTGCGAGTCTACGGGGCAAAGCAGATAAAACCAAAGAAGGCTCTAGGACTCCAGGAGCGCCTCTCCAAATATTTGGTTCATGCTAAAAAATAGAGCACATTTATTAAAAATATATATTTATAAACCTTGATATGAACAGATACACACGTCAAGCCAATGAAAAAAGAAAAATAAGTTATCTCCCCAGTATCAAATAGTCAGACACTCCTGATGGGTGGGATGTGTGTCAAACGGTTTCGTTCCGAACGGTCCATGGAGTGGAGGCCGAGCGAGTGTCTCGGGTGATGCATCTCCCGAGCCACGCTGCCCTGTTGCCCTTTCCCGAGGCGTGAGAGCCATCAGAGATCCGGGACTGTGAATTTCTGCCCCCATCTGCTCACCAACGGCGTCAAAGGCTGGTCTTCTGAGCGGTCTCGCGGGCCCTGGGCCAAAGACGCTGAGTTCCTTGTTGTGTGAATGAGTCTTGTTGGATTCATTGTGCTTTAGTGTCTGCTCCTGGTGGCAGGATTGGTTTGTGTGACCCTTTTACAAAGTTCCAAGGTGCATTTGCTCCAGCAGCATGTGTAGGTCAAGCCCGCTTGTTTGCACAGCGTCTGATCATGGCTGTGTGGACACGCAGGACTCCTGTCTTCCGGCCACCCCCGTGGGCTCCAAGCACTCTCCGGGCCATTCACAGAGTGGTGTAGATGTATACAAATATGATAACAATCAGGTTCAGAATGGTCCCAATAATCCCCAGCATCGCCAAGATACTCTCTTCCTTATTCTCTCTCTCCTGGCCTTCTCTGTCCTCCTCATTTCCACTCGTGATTACCATCTTGGTGGCAAATGTCTTTATCTTCCGCCCCAGGCTAACCTGTAATGGGAAAGAGGCAGCACAAGAGACGATCAGTTACCAGCATCTTCTCCATAGCAGGGAGACCCAGCACGGGCCGGGGGGGGGGGGGGGCGGTTCCATGCCTGGGTACTGGAGCGTGCCTGGGAGCGAAAAGTCCCCTGCGGATTCAATCTTGGGACACATGGCTCTGGGCCACGGAGAGCACACGGCTTGTCAATTTCAAGGACGGCTTAACTGTCCCGACACGGGCAGGAAGCGATCACCCGGGGGGTGGGGGCAGCCAGGGACCACCTACTCTTCTGCCCCTCTTCTCTCCCCATTTCCTTGAAGCAGAAATAGAGGCCACTGCATAGCAGTCAGGCAGCGGGAATTGTCCACGCATTCGTGTATGAGATCCCACCTGCGATATGCACTGCCCCGCATCCTTCCAAAGAAGGCACGATATACAAGACACGTTACGGGAACGCTGGTGGCAGTGTGGGTGGGGCGGCTGGGACCTGGGGAAGGTGATATCCTGGGACCAGAGGGGATGAGAAGACCCCCGTAAGAAACCTGCATAGCCTCTAGCAGGAGTATAAACTGGTATAGCCCTTCTGGAAAGTTCCTTGGGATTACCTAGAAAAGCGAAGAGACACATATTGCACAGCTAGGCGGGCCACTGGTTCCCCCAGGTGCAGACCCTAGGGAAATTCCTGTATCTGGGGATGTGGATGGGACAAGCCTACAAAGCTTTGTGATAGCAGAGGGCCAGAAGCTACCCAAACATGCACCAAGTATAAAACAGATGGACACGTGGTGGTCTGGGCACGAGACACGGCTCGACAGAATGGAATATTACGCAGCAGTGAAATGGATGAACTGAGGGTACAAGTGACAACGTGGCTAAAACCCCAACTCATAACGGAGAATGAAAGGTGCGATGCAGACGACTCTACACAGCATGTGTCAATGCACAAAGGCTTAAAACGGGCAAAACCCAACAATGTACTGTTTACAGACAGATATTTGGTTTTTACAGAAAGCAGGGGAATGATTAATAATCAAATTCAGGAGACAGGTGTCTCACAGGTAAGGACAGTGGGAGGCCATTTGGAGGAAACACTGAGAGCCTTCGACGCATGGGCTGTTTCCATCTTTTATGATGTGCGTGGAGGTCTCGGGTGTTCATTTTTATCGTTACCTTTTGAACCATATTCGTAGGTTTCAGACTTGTTTGCATGACACATTTTGCAGTCAGTAACATCCTTTCTTTTTTTCTCTCTCTCTAAGGTAATAAACATGTTCGTCCAGGGGAACTGGTGGGCCGCTGGCGGCTTCTGCCCCTCCTCTTTCAGAGCCAGAAAGTGTTTCATGATTGCGGTTGTGATGATTCATTTTGTGTGTCATCTTGACTGGGTCACAGGACCCCCTTGCATTTGTCAAACACTATTCTAGGTGTCTCTGTGAAGGTGTTTCTGGATGAGATAACATTTCAATCAGTAGATTGGTTGAGTAAAGCAGGCGGCTCTTCCTAAAGTGGGTGGGCCTCATCTAATCAGTTGAAGACCTAAATACAACAAAAGGGCCGAGTAGGAGGAATTTCTCTTGCCTGACTGCCTTTGAGCTGGGACATCAGCTTTCCCCTGCCTTTGAATTCAGATTGAATCACTCTGGTTCTTCCTGGGTCTTGAGCTTGCTTGCCTTCGTATTGAAACTAAACCCATCGACTCTCCTGAGTCTCCGGGTTGCTGACTCACCCTGCAGGTCTTGAGACCGGCCAGCCTCCACAATGACATGAGCCCGTTCCTTGGAATAAATCTCTTTTTATCTGTATCTATCTATCATCAGTCTATCATCTTTCTTACTGTTTCTTACTGTCTCTGGAGAACTGACTAACACAGGGGTCCAAAGATATCTGGAGGCCAATATCCAGGAAAGATCACAAACAGGAATCCAGGAAGGTGGGGGTGTGTGGCTGCAAACTGAAATGTCTGCACGCCCCTTCCTCTGGGCATTGAACCCCTGAAAAGGCTAGGTCAGGACGTGTGGATCAAGTCTAGATTTGGAACACAACATATGCAGGCAGACATCTGTGTAAAGGAGAGACAATCAGTGGAGGCCAGGGGAATTAATGCAGCATGAATATAAGCACAAAGGAATGAATGAATGTCTTAAAGCAAAGTTTCATTTCGTCCACAGCTTCGGTATGCTAGACAGGCTCAGAGTGAGTACCTCACCCTGAAGCTCAGCCAGGCAAAGCTTCCAGGTGGCTCTACGTGGTTTCCTTTCTCCCCGTATAGTTGTAATGATGCATAGTATACACAGAGAAAAGTGCACAGACCTTAAATGGACAGCTTGATCAATATCCACATCTGTTTAGCCAGCACCAAGATCAAGAAACAGAAACTTCCGGCAACCCAAGAGGCCCCCATGGTACCCGATTGCACTTACTATCCTTTCTCCTTTCTTCCCACCCCTCGCCCCCCAAACCATCATCCTGACTTCTACACCCGAGGTTAGTTTTGAGTGTTTGTGAATTTTATTCAAATAGAATCATACAGCATGTTATCTTTTGAGTCTCGTTTTTTTCCCCTCAGTGTTCCATGGGTGAAATTCACCTGCTTGAATGGATATGTGTTGTGGATCTGTGGCTCACTCATTCTTACCGAGAACAGTATCCCGTGATACAAAGAGACCCACAATTTAGATCTCTACCTATTGCTGATGGACATTTGGATTGCTTCCAGTTTGAGCCATTATGCTGCTCTGAACATTCTTGCATGTGTCTGCTGGCAAATCCACATTTGCATTTCTCCCTATGTTTTATATAAAATTTTTCAACATACAAAAAAAAAAATTTACAGGGAGCACCCGGTATTCCATCATTAACATGCTACTCTACTTGCTTTATGAACTGTCTCTCCGTGTGTCTTTGCATCCATCTCCTTTCTTGGGTGTATTTCCAAGTAAATTGCAAATATTATTACACGTCCCGTTATGTACTACCACATGCATATATCAACCAGAGTTCAATCTTTGTCTGCAATTTTTTCTTTTGACATAAAGCGTCTAGCGTGCAATTTCCTATCGGCTACCTGCACCCAGGAGGGGAAACGCTGAGCCACAGTGGGTGCACGTGTACATTTACTGGACAGCGTTAAACAGTTTCTCAAAGGGGTTGGATCGGCTTGCTTGTTTGAGAGTGCTAGAAAGATCGCTTCCTTTCCTCTGTGGGGAGGTCATGAGAAAGTACAGGTACTTCCAGATCCACGGCTTCCTCTGCTCTGGACAGACCTCTAATCAAGCACCAGCGATCTCGTGGATCTCGTTTCTTGTAGTCTCTTTAGCTAGATTTCAAGCCCTAAGAGGGCAAGCTGCTGACGTCGGCCTCCCAGCTCGAGGCCCGGCACGGGACAGGAGCTGGGAGAAGCATGTGGAATGAATGAGCGGGTGCTATGGAGGGACCTGGCATTTCCCTGTCTCTGCAGGGCAAGGAATGATCGCCACGGCTGGTCTAAAGGAATGCAATTAGTGCTGTCCTTAAAACCAAAGACCCATCATCACAGTCACTCAAGCAAAACAAAGTGCCTGTCACCAAGGCAGCTTAGTTTCAAGGCTTAATTTAGCCTCTTCCCTGACTTAACCCGAGATAGCTCTGACTCAGGAGGAAGTGCGGGGAATAATCAGGTCGACTGTGTTTACTTTCTGAAGACTCTGCAGCAGACCAAGGGCCCGGGAAAGGCTTTCTCCACCCCAAGGAAATTACACCCCAAAGCCTGTTTCTACAGCCTTGTCTCATCAGCCTCCAGTTCCTGGAGGAACCGTGTTGGCCGCGTAGCTGGATTGCCAAGGGAGCTATGGAGGGCTTCCCAGGAGAGAAGTGGTTGAAACATTCTTTTCCTTGGAAAAGGTTGTCTGGACAGAGTGTGAGGATAGAGAACGAGAGATGAGCTTGGAAGCTATAGGAGTGTTAGAGGTGGGCGGGGAAACAAAACTGAAATAAGACAGAAAGCAAAGGCTGGGCTGGGCGATGTGTGGCATGAAGCTTGCTGCTCCAGTATATGCTCCCTCCCTTTTCTCCCTCCCTCCCTTCCTCCCTCCCTCCCTCGGTCACTGGACCCTCCCTGCAGGGACCGGGTGCAAGGGAAATGGAGAGTGGCTGCTGATGGGGAAGGCACTTCTTCTGGGGTTGATAAAAATGTTCCAAAACAGATTAGC
This sequence comes from Meles meles, assembly GCF_922984935.1. Classification (NCBI taxonomy): domain Eukaryota; kingdom Metazoa; phylum Chordata; class Mammalia; order Carnivora; family Mustelidae; genus Meles; species Meles meles. The sequence continues at coordinate 142,858,704 of NC_060071.1, read as the reverse complement.
GGTGACGGTTCCACAACTCTGTAGATGCTAAGACCACTGAGTCATATACTTTAAACAGGTGAATTTTGTGGTTTGCAGATTGTATTTTATTGAAGATTTATTTAAAATTATTTATGAAAATGTAAAGATATTTCAAAAGTATATTTTATTTTATTTTTTTAAAGATTTGTTTATTTCTTTATGTTCTAGAGAGAGAGAAAGAAGGGAGAGACAGAGTGTATGTGTGCGCGCACGCACACACACACACACACGCATACAGAGGGAGAGGGTCAGAAGGAGAGGGGCAGAATCTCAACAGACTCCCCGTTCAGCATGGAACCTGAGGCGGGGCTCGACCTCGCTACCCTGAGATCATGACCTGAGCTGAAATAAAAAGTGTTAGATGTTCAACGGATCGAGCCACCCAGGGGCCCACCAAAAGTCTATTTCAAAAGGTTAGCATTTATGATAGTATCTGAAAGACAAAGTATCTAGGAAAAAAATAATAAAAAATGTGTAAAATCTTTATAAAGAATATCAGAAACTTTACTAACGGACATAAAATTAGATCAACTGAAAAAGGGGGACAGTGGCGCCTGGCCAGCTCAGTCGGTGGAGCCTGTGACGCTTGGGTGTAGACATCACTTAAAAACAAACTCTTAAAAAAAAAAAAAAGGAGCTATACCATCTTCATGGAGTATAAGAGTCCATATTCTGAAACCACAAGTTCTTCCCAGTGTGATTGATCTACAGACTGGCTGCGGTTCCAGTCAGCTTCTTCAAGGTTTTTTCTGCTATTTGCTGGGCTTATTCTAAAATGTGTATCAAAGTGCAAAGGGACTAAAGAAGAATAAGGTGGGGGCTGTGCCTCCGGAGGCCACAAGAATTATGATGCTGCCTTAGTAATGACATCTTAGACAAACAGGCTAAAGGACAGAAACAGAGCTTCAGGTGCATGGACAGTACTCGTCAGTAGGAGGAAATGGGCCTTTGGATAAACAGTGCTGGAATAACTGAGTATCCAGAAAGGGGGGGGGGGGAACGGAAGCTCGAACTAGTAGTTCATCCATTCCTGATGGATTACAGACAACTGTGAAAGGGAAAACGGAAGAACTTTTAGAAGACAGTGTAAGTGACTATCTTTAGGATGCTGTGGTAGAGGTTATCTTAATAAGAAAAAAGGCTCAAGCTGTAAGGGAAAATGTTAATAAAGTCAGTAACATTAAACTTAATGTCTATCAAAAATAACATATAAAGGTGAAGAAATCTCAAACCTGGATGTACACATATCCCGTATATACCGCACGTGCTGGGTAGATCCTATGTGTCACGTTAGTGCCAAGCCAGTGAAGAAATGCCACATTTCCAGTAGAACACCGGGCAAAAACCATGTTGATGAACTTCTCAAAAGAGTAAATAACTATAGGGACGCCTGGGTGGCTCTGTCGGTTAAGCATCTGTCTCCCGCTCAGGTCATGATCCCAGGGTCCTAAGATCGAGTCCCGCATCGGGCTCTCTGCTCAGCAGGAAGTCGGCTTGTCCCTCTGCCTGCCACTCCCCCTGCTTGGGCTCTCCCTCCCTCTCTCTCTCAGTAATCAGAGAAATGCAAATCCAACAGCCATCAGATTGGCAAGAGATTAAAAGATCCAACAAACCACCCAATGCTAACAAGACTAAGACCCTGATGCAAAAGAACAGGCTGGTCGCTGTCACTCTGGACAACAGGATGACATCATCCTGCCAAGGTGAACATACTCAGACCCTGGTGTCCCACCAGCCCACCTCTGGGTTTGTCTAAGATGTCATTACCGAGTTAGACGACCCAGAACATTCACGGACAGCGTGAGCAACATGCTGGAGACAACACACACGTGTTGCGTTTCCCAGCGGTCTGGGAATTACGGACCGCGGTGAAAATGCCAGAACACGCATGCGTGGATCCTTAACGTAACACCACATGAGAAAGCATGCCGCCGAAGACCGCACAGAGGGTGTTTCCCTTTACAGGAAGTTCAGAAACATGGAAAATCTAACAATATGTTGTCCAGAGATACAAGGTGATAAAATCACAAGGAAAAGCGAGACGATCGTAAACACAAAGGCAGGGCAGCCTGTCCCTAGGGAGTGGAGAGGGGCAGGGGACGGGTCAGGAAGGGGTGCTCAGGGACCCCCAGAACTCCTGGTAATCGTTCTTAAGCAGGACAGCGGCTACACGGGAGTTTGTTCTGCATACTTTATACCTTTAAAAGACGCTTCTGTTATCTAACGACTAATCAATCAATGAAATCAGGAGTAGAACAGTGGAATATCGGATTCACAGGAAAACAGCACTGATGAAGACAGATTAAGAATTAATAACAACAGGGGCCTAAGACCGGGGGCACGGAGTGCCATGCGCAGCAGTGTGCTCTGTAACCACGACGGGAGCCGCCCTCGCTGCAGAGAGCGAGCGCCCCCCAGCAGCGCCAAAGGGATGGACAACTCAGTTTCGAGCACGGTTTCCAGCAAACCGGTCCTCTGCTGGGCTGCTTCTGGACAACGCAGCTGAAGGCGAGGCAAAGTTTGCCCCGCTGGGTTGCAGGGCCTTGGAAGAGAAGCTACATGATGACACAGGGCTGGATGTGGCTTGAGGGGTCGGGGCTCCAGGGCAGTGGAAGGGAGCCTGGACAGAAGCGGCAGCCAGTCAGGGCCAGCAGGTGCTGCAGTCGCTGGCCATCAGGGAGCCGATGTCCGAGTCGATGCCCTTCTTTTGGAAACACCTCCACCCGGGCGAAGCCCATCAGACGCTCAGGGAGCCCCGCTTGGGGGATAGTGCTGAGGGGGTGCTGGAGGTGCTGAGGGGGTGCTGGAGGGCCTGTAAATGCTGGGTCATCGTGGTCGCAGCTCCAGAATGAGCCTCTGTGAGCTGCTGCCGCCGCCTGGGCAACCTGACTCTTGTCCTTTTCCAGGTTCTGTTCACCGCTCCTTCTATCCCATGAATGACCTTCTACAACCTTCTACGACAAAAAAGAGCGTGGTTTCGCTGAAGGCAGTCAGAACCCGGTTCCTACGATATCTGCCGCTTACAACCAAGGAACTTCCACTCTTGCAGAAGACACATCCCGGTGTATCTTGTTTGCTTCCTCGCTTGACCTTTGAGTCCCCCCCGGACTTAGCACTCCGCTATGTGCTTCCTGGACACCCCCTGTGGTTCTGGGGCTTCCTCCGGTCAGGACAGGTCACTCCACCTGCCGACATTTCCACTTCAAAACTGCACAGGCTCATGGCAGCCTGGACCCCCGGAACCATGAGAATGACTAGGAGCCAAGCAAAAACACATCCCGATGTCAGTGCGCTAGCCAGTCACCTCCCACTGCTCGAGGAGTGGGAATTCCAGTCAGAGAGGGGCCGTTGCCATGGAGAAGGTTCCAACAGCCTTTCCGTGACTGAGCAGAGACCTTCAGGCAGAAAGGAGTCGACTTGGTTTCACTGAATTCTAGTAGAATTCTTTTTCCAAATGATGCCAACTCTGCGGGGTGGGGGGGCGGGGGTCCAGTGGGTGAAGCACCTGACTCAATTTTGGCTCAGGTCATGATCTCAGGTTGTGAAGTCAAGTCCTGCATCGGGCTCCTCGTTCAGAGGAGAGTTGACTTGACATTCTCTCTTCCTCTGCCCCTCCCGCTCATGCTCTCTCTCTAATATAAATCTTAGACAAAAAAATAATATCAGTCTGGAGACTACATCTGTGCTGAAAGGTACCACACAGGCAAGACAAGGGAAGGGATCACACCGTCCAAATTCTTCCCATGGCTCACCGACTATGTTCTTTTTCAGGAGCGGGTCAGGCTGACCTGCAACTCCAAGTGTTTCTCCATCTCGAGGACACATCCACATTTTGGGATAAGAAGGATGCACTCTGATCCTCTTTCTGAGGATGAGCTCCTACCTAGAAATTCAGAAACCCTGGCTGACCAGCCGAGTGGATGCAACAAGAACTTCTTCCCAGAGAAGAGACCTCAGTGGTCACCTAAAACACAGCACCCCCCGGGAACCAGAGGCCCGGGCGTCCATCAAATATCCCCAGAGCCCTTGTGCTGACCCAAGCTCCATGCTACGTCTTTGGCCCCCCAGGACCCCGTGGCCCCATCACTCTGGCCACTGGGGGGCTCAGAGAATGCAGGAGTCCCGCACTGTCCCTGGACGATGGGCAGCATTGAGGCTGAGATGTGGAAGTCTGGGGGGACTCGCTCTGGGATGGTGGCAGGGGAGGGGCGCGCAGTCAGGAGGCGAGCAGGTGCAAAGGAAAAGGAGACCGCGAAGCTGGGTTGATGAAGGATCCCAGAGAGCGTGGGCAGAGCGGAGGCGGTGGGTGGAAGAGGAGGCCAGAGCAGGGGCTCCTGCAAATAACACAGAAGACTTTGGAATTTATTCAGCAGGCGTGATGCATCCGTGATGCCCACCTCATACTTATTTCTTCAATGGTACCTGTACACATGTAGCCTCTTTAGTATGCCCGAGATACCTCATCCTGAATTTAAAAAACCCATCTAGCTCCTCAGAGCTCCATCAGGCTGCACAGGAGCAAGCTGGTGACCTCTTCTCCCCAACGGAACATAGCGCTTGGGGACCTCTAGCTCTCCCCACCATTCCACAGGGAGGAGCACCTCGCCTTCCAGGGCCTCGGGAGATCCACTGCGAGCCTCCCTCCAAGGAACAGGTGCCCTGCCCCGGGGAGAGGTCCTGAGCAGGCTCCGGGCTCGTCTTCAGAGGACAAACTCCTCCACATGTCCCCATGCCCATCCTGGGCGGTCACAAGGCCTGGGTGCCCCTGAGGGCTAAGTAGGGGGCATCAGCCAGGACAGCCCTGGGGACTGGGCTTTACTCCCACAAGTCTCAATGAGTCACTGAAGACAAAGGACATTGGTAAAGCATTTAATTTGCTCAGCAGAAGTTCATGATTCTTCTTACGAGTGGAGTGCTTGTTAAGGAGTCATGAATTGCCAAGAGGTTGCTGGATCTACAGGGGCACACGAGGCTGATCTCCATCATACTGTGGCCTGTGGCTGCTTCTCCAGCCACAAGTGACTCTAGTGCCTGTGGCTGCTAATGAGTAAGCCCACGGTGGACCAAGCCCCAGACCATTCCGCCAGTCAGCCACTCACCAGATGTTTACTCAGCACCAACTATATACTCCAGGCCCTATCAGAGAATATTGGGACACAAATAAAAATAAGTGCTCTTCCTGCTTGAGAGATAAGGAATCGAGACTCAAAATAATGACTGAACACCCTTAAGACACCAGGCAGTGTTGCAGGCAGCAGGGACCGAGCAGTGAATAAAATAAAGAATTCATCAAAAACGGAGTCAGGATTGAATTCAGCAGTCGATTCTGCTGCCTGACATGACCCATCTCCTGCCCACCCTTGAGTGCTCCCCACACCCTGTCCTACCACCCTACCAGCCCCCACCTCCGCTGAGCTTCTGCCACAGGACCTTTGCTCACACTCTCTTCTTGGCTTGGACAACTGCTGCTCATCTTTCCAGGCTCAGCTCTGTTGGCAGCGTCTCCAAGGACCCCGCCTCCTTGATGTTGGGAGGCCTGCCCCAGGCTGCATCTGAGCACCTCCTGCCAGATTCTGTAACTATCTCTTTATCTAGAGCCTTCGCCACAGAACTGTGATCTCCTCAGGAGGGGCAGGCCTGGGTCTGAAGTCGTCTCCACGTCCCCCTGCCCCAGTGCCTGGAATATCAGTGGTGCTCAGTGTAGTAAGTGAATGAATGAAAGGAGGGGCCTCAAGTGAGCCTGGGGAACCCAGCTTCTAGGTCAGGGGAGGGAAAGTCGTGGGAGGCAGCAGAGTGGATGGCAGGAACACTCCAGCCCACCCAGTTGGACCTCACTAGAAAGGAACAAGCAGTGAGGGGAACCGGTGTCAAATGAGTATGCCCTCTTTCCCGACTCTCCAAGCAGGGGTCAGCCAGGGCGAGGAATCTGGGCTGGTCAGTGTGGGGGCGGGGATGCATGGTGGGTCATCAGCCCTGAGGCCAGGTCAGAAGGACCGCTCCTGCACCAGCAGCTCCTGGCCTCTCCCTTCTCTGGAGCACCAATGGCACACTCAGAGCCAGGGATGCAGTGGGATCTGCCTTCCCGCTCTGCTCCTATGTGCGAAAGAGCCTCGGTAAACCTCCTTGGATTCCGTTTGTCCATGTGACCAAGGGGAGCGGGGACCCACCTGGTAAGGTATAAGGACCCTCGCCAGACTTGCTTCTTTCTCTTTCACCTTGAAGTCTGATGGAAAGGAGGCTTAGTTTACTGCGGTGGAGTGAGAAAAGTTTAAACACTGATACAAACCGAAGAAAACAGCTCCCTATGCTAACACTTAAGAGTGAATGAATCAGTATTTCCCTTGCTCAGATGAGAACACATTTTTCAGTTTCTGGAAAACTGACTTCATATTAGCCTAGTCTTCCCCACGGTAGCTCTGTGGTAAGGCTGCTGAAACCAACCAGTGAAAATAAGGCTCTGGCCTGCGGTCTGGTCCTCCAGCCCACCAGCAATGTCACACCCACCTGCTATACCCCACTTGGCCATGGACTCCACTTGCCAGGAGACCCCACCCCCAATTCCCAGGACCAGCAGGAAGGAGAGAAGGAGCCTAGGACTCTGGAGAGCCAGATTTCGGTCTTGTTGGGACCTTGGGAGCTGTGTCACTGAAACATATGATCCCCGCCCCCCCACCCCCAGTCCTCACCTGTAATTGACTCAGGATGGACACAAATTGTTGACTTTCAACAAGAGACAAATATTTTCCAACAGCTGAGCAAAAAACTTACTGGAAGGCAACTGGCCAGCACCTCACAAAACTACATATGTGTTGGTCCGCCAACATAGCAACCCCACTCCTTGTACTCCACCATGAACGCAACCCCCAGCTCTGCACCAATGCACATGCATGCTTATTCACCGAAGCATCATCTGTGAACACCACAACACGGGAAGCAACATCAGTGCCCAGACATAGGGGAGCAGCTGAATCAATTCTGGTCCCACACAATGGAGCACTCTGCAGCTGTAAAGAAGGCAGGCATAATATGAACAGATTTGGAGAAAATTCCAGGACACACCATTCCATTCAAAAAGCAAAGAGTGAAGAGTATTTATAGTACGCTACCATTCACATAAGAAAGGGTGACAAAATATATAACCCTAATATATATATATAATATATATATATTATACATATATAATATAACTTTGTGTCCAGCAAGAGTCAACTGGATACAGAACAGACAGGGTCCCTAGCAGAGGTGAGTGATAAGGGGTGGAACGAGGGGGCATGGGACTCGGACAGGAGGGACAGAGGGAGTGACAATTTTCGGAGTGTCTGAGATCTTCTAAAACCTGATTTAGAAGCATTGCAATGTTCATGTGACCTTCATAGATACCCTTCATTGATAGACCTTCATAGATACCTCCCACCCTGCACAAGATGATCATCACCAACCAAATGTGAGGGAGACCCAAAGTCAAGGATAAACACCAACAAATGGACCAAACCATTACAAATACCTGGCATGCCCACACAGGAGGAAGTGGGAAAGAAAAGTACTCACTTCAGAAACTCTGGAAACGGTATCCTGATCAAACGGTGGAAGGCCAAAGATAAAACATGGGACACAGATGCAGTCACCGACAGATCAAGTGTTTCTCCCAGAGGTGTGGGTTAGCCATTTGGAACTCAGGCATACTTGAATTAAGTGAATATGTTTTAGCTACCGGGAGCTGGTCTCTCCCCGCTGGCCAAGGAAGTTACAAATGTCGAAAGGGGAGAAGTCTAACACGGAGCCTCTGCTGTTGATACTGGAATTCATAATCTCAGAGCAGACTTGAGGTTTTCAATGTACATACAAGTAGGCAGGCATAGAGACACACATGATGTGTCAATACACACCCAGCTCTGTCCCCTGAAAGGGCCAGAGAGCAGCGATGCCCCAGAGCAATGAGCACACCCAGCTCCCAGACCTTGGTTTCTATGCACCACACCCCAGTGATAGGACCCAGGACTCCTTGGAGAAGCAGCTGACTGAGGGGCTGGGGAAAGACAAGATGAGCCTTGTACACCTTGTGATTTGAGAAAGCAAGAAAGTGCCCCCCAAAAAGACAAGGGGGCATGGGCTGGCCAAATCTACAAGCACAAAACTGAAGGAGCTCCTTATATTAGGCCAAGCCAGTAATAATCTGAGCCAGAAAATAAATAGCCATTGAATCAGCTTGTAATTCATAGAATAAAGTAAATACCCAAGAGTTTATATTGACAAAAATACATGATCACAAATACATAAAGGAGGGAGAAGGGCTAGTTCTTTCTTACCATAGAATTCTAAGCAATAAATGTAGAAGGAAAGCAGGAAATAAGAAAATCACCACCGGGCACACTTGACAGCAATAACTGTTGGAGGCAAGATCCACCAACAGATGCTAAAATGAATGGGGAGAAGTTTAAGGAGAAACAGGATTTGCATGGTCTCAAAGTATGTTCCATAAAGGATTTCACCAAGGAAAGATGGAAGCTTTATGGTGGAGAAGTCTGGCAGATGTCACGGTGAACAAGGTCAACATCACCAGCGGTGGGACATGGACAGCATGACTCCCAGACAGGCAGCATTAGGGGGACACATCACCACCTCTGTGGGGTTCTTGCCAAAAATGCACGCCCTCAACCCACTCCTCACAAAATGTGAGACAGACCCAGACTGAGGGACAGTCTATACAATATCACTGGCGAGAACTTTCCAGCAGTGCCAGAGGTCATGAAAGACAAGGAAAGAACAAGCAAGGCTTCCGGGCAGGAGGGAACCAGGAGACCTGGGTAAGGCGATGTGGGGCCTGCTGGGAAAGGACACGAGTAGAAAACGCCGTGACGTCTGAACAAGGCATAGGGTTGTATGGGGCTCCCTCTCTGTGTTTGCTGACCTCACTCTGGTCATGCATGCTGAGGACCCACAGATAAGCTGGGTGAGGGGAACTTCCTGAACTGTTTCTGTGACTTTCAACTCTAAGTGAGTGTGTTTGGTAAGAAAAGAGAGGTAGGGGTCATTTCACAAACATTTATGCCAACCCAGCTGGCCTTTGCCAGGCCCTACTTAGGATTTGCTTCATTGTGAATCCTTCATGGTGGTGGTCGGGAGACAGTGGCAAAGGGGTCCGAGCTTTGAACCAGAGTTTCCAGGGCCTTAGATCGATCACAGGCTCCAGGTCACTTCTTGGTTACAGAGATCCCCAGAACTGAAGTCAGCTTCTGGAACATTCTAATGTTCTCAGCTGTCCTGAGGGAGAGGGGTCTATAGTTAGGCCCTGTGGGGTTCTCCAATTCCTGGACCCTTCTGTAGACACTGCCCACCCTGGTTCTCAGAAGCAATCAGGATCTGAGGCCACCGTCTTTCAGGAGCTGAGTCTCAAGGGTCCCGGGAGTCATTTCAGATTCTGTGTTTTGGGGCTAATACTCAAGCTTTGCCAGCACACATCTGTGACTTTCCTCCTAGGACCAGGTTTCTGGCTGCGCAGGCTCTGTGAGTTCCTATCCTCTGCTTGGCAGCCCTGGGTCTGGGCTGTTGACTCTTATGCCTGTCCGCTACCCTCCAGGGACAAGTGTTCTACTCCAGAAGCCTGCTCTGCTCCCGAGGCTGGGGGTTCAGGCTGAGTGCCTTCCCGAGGCCTGCCCGTGTCCACCTCACCTCTCCCACTCCTCTGCCCCTTAGCTCAGCACATCTTTGGGGATGTTGTCTCCTACCCTAAACCTCAACTGCTTGACTGGCCTCCATCTCTGTGCTGGACTTTCTTTCAGCTTAGCAGAATCTACATTGCGTGGGAGGGAGGTGTCAAACACATTCGGACCCCACAGAGCCCGCCAGACCCCCCTCCCCAGCTGCGTGATTACAGAGGACAACAAATCTTCTGACACGCTCCACCATCGAGAGGCAAACATCGGAGTCCCCTCCCCTCGGGTAACAGCATACAGCGCGACAGTTGCCCTGGGCCTTTTCTGGATCCAGCCCGAAGAGGCTGGCAACTTTCATGGCCTGTCTCTTGGAGCGCTCCACTCCAGAGGAAGCCGGTCAGCACATCGGAAGTCCGACCTCCCTGGGACCACCTGCTATGAAGAAGCCCAAGCTGGTCACCCGGAACCTGGAGAGAGAGATGTCCCCACAGGGGAGCCTTTAGCTCTCCTGTCCTGGCCACCAGCCACCTCAGGGCAGGATGGTCTGAAGTCCAAGCTACCCGGATGGGCCCATCTGCCCCCAGGACCAGGAGAGAGGATAATGACTTTTGTCCCAAACCATGGAGTTTTAGGTAGACTTGTTAACGTAACAAGAGGTAACAGGACTGTGACGGAAAGAACTCTTTTGTGGGAGATGCTGAAGGAAACACTTTTCTTGCGTTTCCAGCAGAATCTGATAAACAAGCGGACAGACCCTTTTGGGGGAACAATGAAGATCAGGAACATTCTCATTTGTAAAATGGGGGTCATGACTCCCTGAAGAATAGCGTGAGTCCTGTGTGAGCCGAACCGTGGATGGAGCTGGCTGTGTCTGTGATTACGTCCCCGTGTGTCACTGTGTGTGTGCATGGGAAGGGGGTCATGGCACCTGTGTTCCCAGTAGTCACAGATCCCGAGAAACAAGCAAGGTCTCTGGATTTCAGGTCTGGTCGCCCCTCACATGGACGACCTGGCGTGGCTGTGCCATCATCCCTCTCTTCCTGCCCACCAGCGATCTGGGCCACAGAAGAGGTGGTCCGAGGACCCTCTGGGCTCCCGGACACTTCCTGGGGGGCAGGCAGTGCTCTGAGCACTTCATACGCACAGGTCACTTGAATCTGCACAGCAGATGAAGAGGGGATGGTGCTCTCATCACATTTATAAATGAGCAAAGTGGGGCCAGCAAGGCAGACGAAGGGACGTCCCCTGGCAGGCCCCACAGCCGGCAGGTGCAAGAGACCTGGGAGGAACCCGCACGTCCGAACCAGGCCCACGCCCCCGGGGACCCTGGTGTATGGCTTCCCGGCAAGCAGCCACAGAGTTCCCTTCTTTCATCCCTGAGCCTATTTCCTTGTCTGCAAAGTGGGATGGTAACACATCCCTGATAACTGAGGTCTGGACCCCGTGAGACATTCACGGCTCCTGCGGCACGTTTCTCCCTCTCTCTTCACCTGCACTCTTTATGGCTTAGAGTTGCAAAGGAAACATATTTACTAAGAAAATGTACGCCCCCCCCCCCCATTTTTTTAATTTCCAAAGTCCCACAAGGGAAAGGATCATCCTTTTTAAGGACAACCAACTTGAAGACCTTGATCAGACCAGAACCAGAAGCTGAACAAGGGTGAAGGAAGGTGGACCTCCCCTTAGCAACATGGTGGCATCAATTTTTATTCCTTCTTTCCTAGCTCCGTGGTGAGAGGTCCAACTAGAATATGGAAAGGATGTGGCCAGAAAGTCCTTCCAAGAAGCCTGGCCCATGATTTCCCAGTACGTGTGATGTCCCCACTTCTAAACACCCCTGGGGAGATCACAGGGTTTTGGAACAGCTTCTGTAATTGAGATTTCTCGGCCCCCGTGTCTTGCTGAACAAATGGCTCGGCCAGCTAGCTGGGGACCAACAGTCTTATTTCATGAATATTTTTCTTTGGAGGGCTGTACCCATCAACATTTCACTGACTCAGGAGCATCTGGATTTTAAAATGATTTTTTTTGACACAACTGGACAGCTGGGTGGGATTCCCCATCTCCTGAGACCCCAAAATCTCATCTCTGCATACAGATCTCTCCAAGTTTGTTTGTGTCTAGGCTGGAAACTGCATCCATCTGAATGATAGCATTTTTTTTTAAGAAACTGCTACTGATGTCCAGAGAAAAATCAGGGTTACAATTTCAAGCCAATGCTTGCCCAAAACGAATAGGGGGGAAAATCGTTTTAAACAGATTTTGCTGTAAGGTGTCGTCTCTGAAAAAATATACATGATTCAGCTGCCACCTACCTATCCACGTTCCTACCTAACCACATTCCCATTTCCCTTCTCAGTCCCTCCCGTACCAACTAGACTGGTACCCTCTATCTTTTTTGGAAAATACCACCCCAGGGCCTTTGTGCTTGCTGTCTCCACTATCATCCCAGGGCCTTTGCACTTGCTCTGTCTACTATCGGAATACACGATGCTCCAGCCTTTGTGCTGACTTGCTCTTTCCTGGCATATCAGGCTTTGCTCAGACATCATACATCAGAAAGCTCTGCTGGTCGCTCTGTTGATAAAGGTCCCCTTCTTCTCACTCCATCCACATGCCTTACCTTACTCTCATCAAAGTGCTGGTCACAACTCAAAGCTATATTATTTTTTCACCATTCCTCCCCCGTTTGAAGATAAGTCACATGATAGCAATCTTTTTTTTTTAAGATTTTATTTATTTATTTGACAGAGAGAGAGATCACAAGCAGGCAGAGAGGCAGGCAGAGAGAGAGGAGGAAGCAGGCTCCCCACGGAGCAGAGAGCCCGATGCGGGGCTCGATCCCAGGACCCTGAGATCACGACCTGAGCCGAAGGCAGCGGCTTAATCCACTGAGCCACCCAGGCGCCCCACATGATAGCAATCCTGTCCTCCGCGGGAGACCCAGTGCCGTGCTGCAGAGACAGTAAGCTGTTTTTGAGGGAATGCGTAACTGCCCGTTTTCCAGAAGAGGAAGCCGTGGTTCCCTGAGGGCAAGTGATTTGTTCACGATGGCACAGCCAGGAGCTGGGGCCGTCAACTCCTGGGTTGTCATAAGCTCAAATCAATCAGATTAACTCCTACATTCTACACTTTCCTAATTTACCTTTTCTGACTCCTTCCAACCACACTGGCTCTTCCCTTGTCTCTCCTACCATCCCCCAGGGGCCTGGTGCCCAGAAGACGCTCAGAGAATGCTTGAGGAAGGAGGTCTGCATGCATGAGCAGAACCCCTTGCCCCTGCTCTTCCCATCTGACCCCTCGCGGAACGCTCAGCCCGTCCTGTGACAGTCCTGTCACGGGACTGCCCAGATTTCGGCGGAGCACCTCAGGGGGCTGCTTGGATCCCCACCTCCCACAAAGCAGGCTCTGGTCAGCGCCAGCAGCAGGCAGGTTCTCAGCCCAGCTGAGACAACAGCGCGTGCTTATTTGTCCGCGAAGCACAAGCCTCTGGAGTGATTTCTTGGATCCCCTCCCACCATCTCAAACGTTATGTCAAGAGAATAGCCGAGAGAATCAATACGTGATCACTGAAATAAAAAGGGAAAAATACGCTCTTTAAAGACAGGTAAAGAATGCCAAAAAGAAAGAAAGAAAGGGAATCACAAAGCATGTATAAAGCCTATGTCCTCATTCTTGTCTAACTACACAAAAACAGGCCACGTTTTCCCTCCACGATCCTCTGTTTGCCTGTCCATAACATGGGGATTCAGGCCCGGTGGTCTCACTCTTTCTACGGGCGAGCTGCTTCCCTCCCTTTTGCTCCTGTCTGTTAAAGCCAGCATTGCAATCCAGCAGCGCTCACCCTCCGAATCACTCGCTGCCTGGGATCCTTAGCCACCTTGTCACACGTAGTAACAGCCCACACACTTTCTGTGTCCTTGTCTCTGTGCCCACCACCTGTCCTGCCCGGCTCCTTTACTCCCCGGCACGGCTCCGTGCACGAGGTAGGAACTGTGTGTGTCCTGCCCTGGACAAGAAACCCATCTGCCGTCTAGGGGCAAACCCCCTGCTGCCGGGCTCCTGACCACGCGGGCCCCACCCCACCCCCTCGCAGGCTCCCCCCAGAAACACCAACTCCTGCTGCTGTGGGGACGGAGACATGGGGACGAAGACTCAGCCAAGAGCAGCAACTAGGTCTTAACCCCTTCAGCCTCCTCCACACCTCCAGCCCTGAGCAGGTCTACTACAGGAAGATTTCATATAGGTTAGCTGAGCACAGGAGAAAAAACGAAAGACAAATAACGGCTCCCAGTGAATGTGTCTGTCTCAGATCCTGGGGGTCGGAGGGGCTTCCCAAAGCCTGGGATGTTCTAAATGCCTTTAAGTGGTTTTATGGTTTCCTCCCTGCAAGTTGGAGTGTTCAGAGGAGAAAGTTTTCAGGAGCAGAAGATGAGGGTAAGTGAACTAAAGGACTGATGTGAATGTTTATTCCATTTTTCTGTTTGGCACCTGTCAGCTTGGATTCTGTATGCAGGGGGAAGCAGCCCCCCAGCGCCAGACCCAGCAGCCCCTCTTGGGGAACGCTGTCCCAGAGCCAGCCGGTGAATACACCAGCCTCCCCCCGTAACAGCCCCCCAGGCTCTGACAAGGGACAAGCCCACGTCTTTACTGGGAGCTGTGGAGAGCCCTCGGAAAGGCCACTGGGCTGGGGAGAAGCATCCATCTCAGGAAGGGTCTTCGTGCCTCCTGACAACCACAGGACTCGGAACTCCAGCATCACCCCCTGCCGGGGCAGTGGAGACAGGTGGACGGGAAATCCGAAACTAGTCAAAAAGGAAGTTAGAGAAAAGGAGAACAAGGGTCTGTCCCTGCAGGGGGCATGGAAAGAGCACCCAGCTGTGGGACTCCCAGCAGGCCCCTCCCCCTCATGGGTCTCTGTCCTATCTTTCCATTAGATGGGAGCAGACAGACTACCGGACAGTCTCTGGGTTTGCTGCCTGCTCCTACATCCCATTATCCAATAGCCCAAGTTGAGAAATTTCTGTGAGAGTAGAAGGGGGTCAGAAAGCCAGGCATCTACTGGAGCTACTGGGATCCACCAGCAGAAAGAACTCTTCCGGGTGCCTGGAGGGGTCAGTCAGTGAAGCGTCTGCCTTTGGTTCAGGTCATGATCACAGGGTCCTGGGATCGAGCCCTGCCTCAGGCTCCCTGCTCAGTGGGGAGTCTGCTTCTCCCTCTGCCTGCTTGTGCCCATAAATAAAAATCTAAAAAAAAATAAATAAATAAATAAATAAAGAAGGAAGGAAAGAAGAATAGAGAAGACTCTCCCTCCTTTGCAGACATGCCAAGCCAGGTGCTCTCAGCGGATACCACACAGAGCACAGAGCACGCAGCATCTCGGTGACACTCTCTGACCGCCCCTCCCCCTCTCCAGCTGCACTCTGGAGGTGCATCTTCCTGCAGCCCCGCACTTGGCCCAGGGGTTGGCATGCCATGGGCATACCCTAAATGCTGGCTGGTGGGCTGAGGCTGAGACGGATTGCCCAGGATGGCTTCAGACACCCTCCCGGGTAGAGACCCCTAGCGGGCCCACCAAATCCACACGCCGCCTTCCCCTGGGGCACAGCGGGGCTACACTCCCCATCTGCCCTGCAGTGAGGTGCAGCTGTTCAGGTCTTGACAGAGGAATGTGAGCAAAATGCTCCGGGTGGGCAAGAGGCCAGGCGCTCTCTCTGCCTTCCCTCCAGCCTGGAACGGATGACAAGGATGCCGGAGGACCCGGAGCACGGCGGAGCCCGCGTGGGGAAGCCGAGTCCTGCATCACTGCCCGGGGCACAGCTGTCCCCCAACCGGCGACACCCACCAAGACTATCTACACGTTAGAACTAAAGCCCCACGCTGTTGGAGCCAGTACATCTCAGGGGATGTGTCTGACCGTTACGTTGCTTGCTCTTATGAATACGTTAGTTCTACCCTTTAAAACGTTAAAAAGAGGGGCGCCTGGGTGGCCCAGGAATTGGGCATCTGCCTTCGGCTCGGGTCATGGTCCCAGCGTCCTGGGATCAAGCTCCGCACCAGGCTCCCTGCTCTGCGGGGAGCCAGCTTCTCCCTTTCCCCCTCCCCCTGCTTGTGTTCCCTCTCTTGCTGTGTCTCTCTCTGTTAAGTAAATAAATAAAATCTTTTAAAAATAAATAAATAAATAAATAACATTAAAAAGAAAATGTCTGCATTTTGAAAGGGGAGAGTGGTTAAAAATCTTAACAAAGTTGTCATTTTTCCTTTGAAACTGGTGTTTCTAGGGCTTTGGGGATCAGATCTCATGTCCTCCTACTGATACACACGTGTCATAGTTGTCCTATGACCTACTATTTGCAGAAAATTCTGGTCTTTACATACTCAGCAAAGCAAATGAATCTAGGCCTAAAGTCTACCTCAAATCAGGCAAGTCTTTGGGGCAGAACACAGACACGGAGGGCCTACTAGGTAGAAAGCACCGGGCTGGATGCCCTAAACTTGCTGTCTGCTTTTTGTAACCTTAAAATCAGGCTACATGGTCTGGGAAGCACAGGTCAGAGGCAGCAGAACAGAAAAACTGACATGCAGAGTCCCAGAAACCTCCAGAATGTATGGATGCCAAAGCAAGGGCACTTAGGCATGAAAGATGGAGGCCTGCCCCCAAGGGTGCTCAGGGTATCGGCAGGAGGGGTTTGCCATGTTTAAGGAGAAAGTATCATAGGGCTACGGAGAAGCAGAACTCTCAGGTAAAAGAGGCAGGTCAGAAATCCAAAAGTTGGGGTTCAACTGCTATGCCATTTCTACTGTGTGACCTTGGCTGATGATTCAGTCCTTCTGAGTCTAATGACATTGGCCAACGAAGAAACTCAAGAGCAGCCAGACTATCCCAAACCCGGATGAGCAGGCACACGAGGAGACAAGCACCATGAAGGGAACAGTCACGAGAGACGCACACAGAACTGACCTTCAAGAAGAGGGAAATAATTCATGGATGAAAGCAAACAAATAAACAAACAAAACTCCGATATTTCACTACTCAGGATATTAACAGCTATAAAGCAAAATGACATTCTAAGAAAAGGAGCAAGCAGGGAATAATAAAAAAGCTCTTGGGATGCCTGGGGGGCCTCAGTGGGTTAAACCTCTGCTTCCGGCTCAGGTCATGGTCCCAGGGTCCCGGGATCAAGCCCCGCATCAGGCTCCCTGCTCAGCAGGGAGTCTGCTTCTCCCCCTCCCTCTGTCCCTCTGCCTGCTTGTGTGCACACACACACTCTCTCTCTCAAATAAATAAATAAATAAATCTTTTTAAGAAAGAAAGAAAAAGCCCTTAGGAATTAAAAAAAAGAACTAGTGCCAAAATGTCTTTAACATTTAACAAACATTTAACAAACAAAATCTAGAATAAAGAGCGAAACAGCAATGAAACGAGGAAATAGAAGAAAAATGCAGAAGTAAATAGGCCCATTCTGGAAGGGGGAAGAGCCAACAAATAAGAGGTTCAGAAATGCACAACGGGAAAAAGATGGAGATTTAAAAAAAGAAATGCATTAGGATCTCCCAGACCATAAGGATTCACATTCAGATTACACTAAGTACCCAGAAGAATGGAGGAAGACCCCCACAGAGAATCTTCATGTGATACATGAACGCCAAGGATGAAGAAAAATTCCTAAAATCTGCCAGAAAAAGAAAACAAAAAATCTACAAGGGACCTAGAATCAGACTTCTCATCAGCAACCTGGAAAGCTCCAAAGCCTTCAAAATTCTGAAGGAAAATGATTTTGGACCTGGAGATCTACCCTCAGTGTGAGTATGAAATAAAGACATTTTCTGAGAGCTTACAATCCATGTATCTCTTCTTAGGAAGCTCCAACCCAGGGAAGCGATGAAGGATGGGCCCAGGATGACCACTGTGGAGCCGGTGTGCAGGAGAGGTACACAGCTTGGTACAGGACAAGGAGGGCCCTGGGAGGACAAAAACGCAAAACCAACACACACACACACACACACACATATACACACACACACGCCAGGGAGGAGCTCAACAGAGCAGGCGGTATGAAGAAAGGGAAATATGACAGAGATAGATGAAGAAAGAAAAAAAAAAGGAAAAGGAAAAGAAAAAGAAAGGCAATTAGAAATTCCAGGAAACACACACGCCCAAAATCCTGCATAATTAAGTCATGATCCAAACACAAAGGAAACTAACAAAAGGCATGATTTTAAGCAACGGATGGAACGCAAACAAATATAATGCATTTGATCTGTTCTGGGACATTCTGTGTTGAGTGATCCAGGGGTGGAGAAGCTGATCTCTGGAGAAGGAAATGTAATCCCAGCATACGGTTTCATGAAGCATTAGGTACTTCTGATATAGCAGTACTGGTATTAATTCCTACAGTCGGGCTCCGGACAAAACACATGGTGGAAAGCACAGTACAAGATGTAAATAAAAGCAACTCTGATGTAAAGTCAACCCCAATGCTTCAGGTGCATGAAGCCGAAGGCAAGAGGAAAGGCTGGATAAAGATCGGGGTGTTAATCACCTCTTCTTACAAAAAGAAGAGGCAGAAGCACCGTAAGAGGGTGACGGGGAAAGGCATTTATTTAAAGATTAAAAAGTTAAGGCTTTTTTACTTTACTTTTTTACTGGGGTGGCTTGGTTAGTGTCCAACTCTTGACTTCGGCTCAGGGCATGATCTCAGGAATATGGGATCGAGCCCCACGTCGTGCTCTGTGCTCAGTGGGGAGTCTGCTTGAGATTCTCACTCTCCCCTCTGCCTCTCCCCACCATAAGCATGCTCTCTCTCTAAAATAATAAATAAATCTTTTTAAAAAGGAACCGATAGGGACGCCTGGGTGGCTCAGTGGGTTAAGCCTCTGCCTTCAGCTCAGGTCATGATCTCAGGGTCCTGGGATCAAGTCCCGTATCGGGCTCTCTGCTCAGCAGGGAGCCTGCTTCCTCCTCTCTCTCTGCCTACTTGTGATCTCTCTCTCTGTGTCAAATAAATAAACAAAATCTTTCGGAAAAAAAAAAACGGAACTGATAGAAGCACTTGAATAAAAATAAGAACAGGCAGAGGAGGAGTCACACCTTCCTTTTTGACTTTAGAACACTCACAGCTACGGCCTGAAGATGACCAATTCACTACCTGGGTGGGAATCATGGTTATGCAAAACAATGGAAAAGGGTCCCGTTGGGGATTAAACGAGTTTAGATGTGTAATATCTGCGTGGCTCGGAGTACATCAGGTATTTTACTGGGACTACCCCTGCCTTACGATGTGCAAATATTGACCAGAAAAGAGCTTCAAGGGTGGAAGTAAAAAGGTATGCCAAGCAGAGCAATTTGAAGAAATCTATGCAAAAGCGAACCCAAATCAGGACGTAAAGTACAACTGTTTTCAAGTCTGCTAAGCAGGGCAAGGCAACTTACACGGGGCTAACAGGTGGCCCAGAAAATGGGGGGAGGGGCCTTTGATGAAGAAGGCTTCCCAGAGACAGCCTGGACAGAGATTCCGTTCTTTGTGAGTCCCAAGTGTTGGCAAAGAATCTCTACAGTTGCACGATATGGACACGATGGAGTATGATTGCTATTTCTTTTTTTTTTTGTTTTTGCAAACACAAGTCTCTATACTTTGGGTGAGCCTGGGCACTTTGTAAACAGCAGGTCCAAACTGCCACCCTACTACTCACATGATATTGCAGGGAAAGCAAATGCTGCATGCAGAGACTTTCGCTAAGTTTCCAGGGAAAAGGGAAACAACAGAGGCTCAGAACCATGGCTGGAGGGTGCGATGCAGCAGCTTTTGGTTTGACTCTGCCCCCCCCCCCCCCGAACTTTCCCCAAAGTTCCAGCTTTATTCTGAGCCAAACGAGGTAGGGGATACCTCGTCCCTGGAGCCGGGGCTGGAAGGAAGCTTGCTGCCAGAGATTCCATCTTTCATGGGCCCGGAGTTAAGGCCCGACGTCTCCCCAGCTGGCTGGATCAGCCCAATGTCTATTTCTGGGCTTCTGCCTTAGCTTCCCAATGAAGCCCAAATACGGAGGCCCTGCCACTCCACCTGGCTCTCCCAGTGCCCTCCCTCCACCGGCTCGGTCTCACCGAGCCCCCTTTCCTCCCACTGCTGGCTGCGGGACTGTTCAGGCTGGCAAGGGAAGCGAAGGCTGGGTGTGCAGTGGGACCCACACAGGTGTGGGGGTGGAGAAAAGATAGCTGAATCCCAACTCTGCCACTTGCTGGCAGGGTGACCTTGGGAACATTTCTGAACCTCACTGAGCTCTGGCCTTCTCCAGGATTCACTAATTTACTTAGCAAATACTTCACGAACCATCTCCCTGGGCCCGGGTACCATGCCAGGTGCACAATGCATGTGGCATGTTTGCAAAGAACTTGGCAAGTAAAAAGCCATATTGCAGTGCGTGTTCTGAGGGGCAAGTGCTCTGTGCAGGAGCCGCCCAGGGAGACGGGAGCAGGAGCTGTGGTGGGGGCCGAGGGGAGGGAGAAGGGGAGACCCAAGCTCAGATAGGAAGGAGGAGCAGAAACAGAAAAACAGTCCAGAGATGCAAACGGCAGGTATAACGGCTCAAATAAAGGCAAAAGGATCTGAAGGAAGTTCTGAAGATTTGGGGCACAGAGTGGGCCACGTTTCAGAAAACCCTGATGGGAAGATCTGAGGCTCCGTAAGCCCCTGAGGCTTCCTTATAAGGATTCTCAGCATCGGTAAATGCAGACGACCATTCCCACTTTGCAGAAATGTGGGGTTTAGGGAACCAGGACCCTGGGGCGGGGAACGGAGAATTGGGACCTAGTATTGGTATGTATTTGGAAGCACGCTGACTAGGTGACCTGACCATCTGACGGCCTGGATTTGGACTTGCTTCATCCGATAACAGCTTTCCATCCGACCCCTGCACACACACATTCACGCACGCACAGGTGCGCACACACCAGATGCACGCACAGGTGCGCACACACCAGATGCACGCACAGGTGCGCACACACCAGATGCAGGCACAGGTGCGCACACACCAGATGCAGGCACAGGTGCGCACACACCAGATGCAGGCACAGGTGCGTTTGCTGGAACTAAGCTCTCTGGACACAGAGCTAGACTGGGGGGGGGGGGGTCCCAGCACTTCTCCCACCAAAGCAAACCTGCATGCGAATCTCTCTTTGTCGTCCCAGGCTTAGCGTCCCTCCTCCCACCAGCCTGTGGTTAAGTCCCAGCGCGTCTTCCCTGGCTCTCCTCCCCATTAAGACACAGGAGCTGTTCTTTGCACCTGGACCGCCCTCCTTTGAGGGACTGATGGCTGCCCCTTCTCAGGACACAGGTTGGAGATCCCGTCCTCCCCAGGAAGGCTTGTCTGACCCTCACCTGCTCTCAGGGCTGGGCTCCCAGGATTTGTCACGAATCCCCAGAGACACTTCTGTCTGACCTGACTCCCGAGGGTGGGGACAGCCCACCAGATCCATCTCGGGGGCCCAGCTGCCCCCCAGCTGCCAGCAGAGAGAAGGCGCTCAGCAGAGCCACATGTGATTGAACAGTCCACCTGACGGGGACGTCCCGCAGCCTCCACATTCATCCGAGAACACCTGCTCCGAATGAGGCGACCCTGCGAGTCTGGGTCCTCCGGTCGCCCTACGCCCTAACTCAGTCTACACCTGGGCCGCACGTCACACCGAGCCCATCTGCGGCTTGCCGAGGGGGCCGGCTGCTTGTCTCTGGAGATGTCCTGCGGCTCTGCAATGGTGCAAAGAGAAGCAGGTCATCTGGGGAGCCTGCCTTGTTCTTTCAGGCATGGCCTTGAGGATTTTTTTTTCTTTTAATGTAAAAACCGAAGAATCCATAGACCCGCGGCTCAGCACCTGCAGCAGCTCACCGGCTTGATTCCAAATCTCCTCTCTCACTCGACTGGCAACCGTTTACACCCAGAAAAAAAAAAAACAAAACAAAACAGGGTCTAATTCATTTAGGGGTCCCCAACCCCTCCTTCAGGCGCGGTTCCCTAACGGGAACGGCACGACCTCATCCCCAAGCAGAGACACGATGACAAAGATGTCACTGGTTTCACCCCAAGGAGACCCATTTCCCGCAACCCACAGCAACGCCCTCTTTCTACTTTTAATCAAGAGTAGCGGGGGGCGTCTGTGTGCCAGGCGCTGGGCTAGACCCGCCTCGTGCCTCAGGCCTGGGAGGCTGTGCTCGGGGCCCCGTTGGGATGAGGAGCCCCGTCCAGCAAGGCGGGCAGGGGGCCCAGTGGTGGAGCCGGCGGGGTGCGGTGTCAGCGACGAGCTTTTAAAAGTGCTGGTGCCCAGGCCCCGTCTCAGAGCAGCCGCACCACAAGGCGCAGTGGGGGATGGGGAGGGCTTCAGCATTTTCCAGGGCGCTCCCGGAATCCCAGCCTTGAGCACAATGCCTTAGGCAGCAAGAGGGTCTTCTAGTTTTACCCGCACACCTACTTTGCACCTGATGTCCTGCGGTCTCTCCAGAGCAATCTCTGCCCCCCAGGGGGCATTTATGCAGCTTGAGAAACCAGAGCCCCACATGGGTAAGAGCCGACCCACACCCTCAAGCCCTAAGGAGTTCCTAGAGGATGGGCCCTTATCTGCCCGTAACTTCCGATTCTTCTTGGCAGCAAGAATTCCCTTAAAGGGCCAAGTAGACGCTATTTTCAGGTCTGCCGAACCCCTGCCACACGGGGTGCTCCAGACTCCCGTCTCCTGAGACCCCAACTCCCCATCCTCCAAGACTCACCTTCTAGGGTTGCTTTGGTGCTACCCACGGGCCGGACACACCTGCCCAAGCTCCCCTGTGACCTCTAACCCTCCTGCTGCCCCTGGTCTCCTCCCGCCCTCGTTTTTCCTAACAAAACTCTCGAGAGGGTCCCTGTTTCCTTCTCTCCGGGATCCAGGGGTGAGAATATTTTCCCCACCACACAGGCCACAGTCCCTGTAGACCTGACAGGTCATGCTTTCACTTGCAGCAACAATGCGTCTTTCACAAGGGAACACATTTCTGGCCCAAACCCAGCACCCCCTCCTCCCATGAGCTGTCCCCACTGGGGCCCCCCGACCACCCATCCCTGCAGCCAACCAGCCAGGTGCCATCTTGGACTCTGCTCTGTTCCTCCATCACACTCTGACCCTTCTTCCCTAAGCCACCTTCCAGATTTTACCTGGAGCTGGCATCTCTCGTGTGCATAGTTTTAAATTAACATCCACGATCTCACTGAATCCCACAGCAGCCCTGCCAGGGGCACACGGCGACTGGATCAGAAAACACGGGGCAGTTGCCACACATCCGAAACTGTGCAGGAGCGAGGACAGGGATGGCCAGACAGACGGCCCTGCCCTAGAGAGGTTTGCAGTCTGGTGGGGGAAAGGAACCAGCCTCGCTCCAATGTCTCAGCCCCGTGCTGCCTCCCTAGACACTGCTGTCCCCTGGCCACCCTGTAGTCGGAGCAGTCGCTGACCGAGCCACGTGCCAGGTGCTGTCAGGAGCCCAGGGAAGGCTGCCACATCCAGCTGGGGGCGGCCCTGCTCCCCAGGACACACAGTGTGCCCAAGCTGCCGTTGACTCACTGCATCCAGAAGCTGGCAACATCCCAAAGCGACACAGCCCATCCCCCGAGCGCGGAGCTGACACCCGCTAACTTCACGCTCCTCCTGGCCAAGGGGCCAGGAGCCCACTGGGGGCAGTGCCAAGCCAGCCTGAGTGGGGGACAGGTGAGATCCCCACAGCCCGGCAGCACTGACCTCTCCCAGAACCTTCTAGATGAGGGTGTGGTCCAGGACGGGCCCGCCCCCCGGCGGTAAATCTCTCGGGATGCGATGGGCTGAACTGTGCCTCCTCATCAGGTAAGTTCAAGTCCTAACAGCTGCTCACCTGTGACTCACAGGGAGATCCAGCCTCTGCAGAGGCGATCAAGTTAAAACGAGGTCACAGCGGGTGAAGGTGGGCCTAAACCCAGCGGTCTGTACACAGAGGTAGGCACAGACACGCGGGGGAGGCCATGGGAGGCTGGCGGGTGTTCAATAAGGGGATGCCGCTACGGGCTCAGGAGCACCAAAGATTTGCTCGCCACATCCCCAAGCCAGGAAGAGGCATGGAACAGGATCTCCTTAGAATCTTCAGGAAGGGCACAGCCCTGCCAGCACCTCGATTTCGGACTTCTGCTCTCGAGAACAGCAAGAGAAGCCGTTTCTGTTGTTTTCAGCCACCCAGCTTGCTGCACGGTTCCGCAGCCCAGAACTAAGGGCTCCGCAAGGACACATGACAACAGGGAGCAGAGACCGGAAAAACCCTCCCACACGCGCATGTCCTGCATAATAACGGGGTAGGAAGTCCTGGGGTGGACACTTGGCGGCCGGGAGACCCTGGTCCACTTTCCTTCTCCACCTGTGTGACCTTGGGCTTGCTGCCAAGGCCACCTGAGCCTTTCTTTCTCATCTGTCATTTCGGGCCATGAGGTCCTGCCCCACGCCCCAGAGTTGCAAACTCGACTGCGCCGTGATAGGGCTGCATACAGAGAACCGGTCGCTTGAGTCGGGAGACTCTTTGGAAGAGGGTGGAAGTTAACTAAAAGCCAGTGTTTGGGGCACCTAGGTGGCTTAGTGGGTTAAGCTTCTGCCTTTGGCTCAGGTCGTGATCTCAGGGTCCTGGTATGGAGCCCTGCATTGGGCTCCCTGCTTAGCGGGGAGTCTGCTTCCCCCTCTCCTTCTGCCCCTCCTCCCTGCTCATGGGCACACGCGCGCGCGCTCTCTCTCAAATGAATAAATAAAATCTCAAAAAAAGGAAAAATAAAAACTTAAAGGCTGGTGTTTTCTCTGAAAAAAGCATCACCATTCCGAAGTCCAGGGCCCCGCCCGTGTCTTTGGAGACAGGAAGGCAGGTAGCAAACGGGGCTTCCCTCAAGTTCCACAGAAGGCCCAAAGGAGGTGGGACCTTGGTGTCACTTCCAACCGGGAATGCGTTTTCAGAAATCAGTGTGACCGTATCAGCACATGCCAAACATTTGCTCTTTTAAATGTGTTTGCCAGCACCGTTTCCTAATTTGCAAATGTTGGTTCAACCTCTGTGTTGCCATAGGACTGGCTTTCTAAACTCCAGACTGGATCACGTCCCTTCCCTGTACCCTGGCCCTACTCGGCCCAGACAGGAATGTCCAGGCTGGGCTCTCCACACTCGCACCCACCTGCGTCCGTGCTTCTGTGTCCATCGCTGGCCTGGATGCTTCCATCCTGGTCCAGGTCTGCCTAAGCCAACACCTCCTCAGGGAAATTTCCTGAGTCCCCCCTCCCCCCACCCATCACAGTCTCTGAACAGTTGGTTCATTCTGCTGTGTGCACCCCCACATCACAGCTTGCCTCTGCTCTAGCTGGCAGGACCCCACTCCTCTCCCTCCCCTAAAAGGACACAGTTAGAGCAGCCAACAACTTGGGATCAAATCTCACTCCTGCTCTCACAGACTGTGCACCCCAGACACGGCCGGTGGCCTCCCTGAGCTGCTACATCTCCAGCTTCCAACAAGCATTGGCCCAATGGGCACTCAGGACAGCATGGAGCCTGAGAGGCTCAGAGCCCGGTGCTGACGGGTGTCAGCCCTTCCTGCTGCTAAGGGGGCTGGTACTATTGCTAAGTCACCTTTGAGGACCCCTTCTGCCCATGGATCCCCAGTGTGTGTCCCCAGGGCACACCAGGTCTGTGAACAAAGTCTTAAATGCATTTGGCAAAATGAAAAGGCCAAGAACAAGGCATGCTGATTGGTGAATTAGTTGACTTCGTTAAATGAATTAATTAAAAATAATGAATCTGGAGGGCGCCTGGGTGGCTCACACTGTTAAGAGGCCGACTTCAGCTCAGGTCACGATCCCAGGGCCCTGGGATTGAGCCCCACGTCCGGCTCCCTGCTCAGCAGGGACCTTCTCCCTCTCCCTCTGCCTCTCCCTTCTGCTGGTGCTCCCTTTCTCCCTCTTTCAAATAAATAAATAGAATCTTAAAAAAAAAATTATTTTGAAAATTCTAATGCTAGGGTCTTCCTATTTTTCTTTCTCTTAAAGATTTTTTTAAAAAGATTTTATTTATTTGATATATAGAGATAGATCACAAGTAGATAGAGAGGCAAGTAGAGAGAGAGGGGGGGAAGCAGGCTCCCTGCCGAGCAGAGAGCCCGATGCGGGACTCGATCCCAGGACCCTGAGATCATGACCTGAGCCGAAGGCAGCGGCTTAACCCACTGATCCACCCAGGTGCCCCAAAGATTTTTTTTTTTTAAAAGACCGCCTGATGCAGGGCTCCAGTGCATGGCCTCGAGATCAAGACTCTCATGTTCTGTCGACCAAGCCAGCCAGACACCCCAACCCCCGACCCCATTTTTCTAATTATTTATTGTACCACGGTGGTAACACTAGGCAAGTGAAAGTTTCACAATCTCGTGCAATTCTTTGATTCAACATATTTCCTCGCCTCTGTATCTCGAAAGGCTGGCAAACACAACCTTAACGTGAGCCTGTTTGGAGGCTCCCCCACCCCGCACACCCTCCCTGAGCAACTGTCCCAACAGTCTCTGAGGACAGGCAGCTCACCCCACCACAGGGCCCCACCTGCCCAGCCACAGCTGCTCAGCCTGGAGGGCCCCCACCAAACCCAAGCCAGGCCACTCTGCTTCCCTCTCAGGAGCTCAGGACCCCAGCAGAGGGAGCAAGTTGGGCTGAGGCTGTCATGTGGGGGCGGGACTCAGTTGTCCTTGTGCTCAGAGGAGCAGGAGAAGACGGCCAGTGGTGAGGGGGAGGGCAGGGGCCGGCAGTGTGAGGTGGTGAGACGAAGAGCCCCCAATGGACAGGAAGGCAGGCATCCCGGCTGCTGCCGCAGAGTCTCCCATGACTGTGCTCACTTTGGTTCTCATGAAATGCTGACTCCTTCTCAAAAATCTCCTATTGTTTATAAAATTCATGTGTTGATTTTTCTGTCTCCATACCTCTCTAAGTTCCACGAGGGTAGAATCCCGGGAGGTCTTGCTGGCACAGGAGCTCAGCAAAGCTTCTAGATGGATGGGAGGCTCATTACAAGCTGGCTGGGGGCGTCTGAGGCTGGCCACCCTGCATGGCTGGAGCAGCCGGAGACAGGGGTGGGGGGGGCAAGACTCCTCTCTTTGAGCCTGCAGGGAAAAAAGGGAGGCGCTCCCTGGGTTCAGCTTTCAGAGACAAGCCAGAAACCAGATAGGGATGCCTCTGCTGAAGTCCCTTCCCACAAGGAGGGTCCACCCCCTAGGGAAGGGCCATGACAGAAGAGGCCCAGAGGCAGTGGGGCCACTCCATGCCCAGTGTGGAGACCAGCTTAACAGACACAGACAGGAACCTGGGGTTCACAGTCCAGGAGGGGAGAGGGACCTGTGAAGTGGGGACCAGAATAAAGACTGAAGTAGTGCAGGGTGGGGAGGCCAGGCAGAGAGAGGAGGGGGAGGAGACAGGGGAAGAGGAAGAAAGCAGGTAGGAGGGTGGGGGAAGGGGAGAGAGAGGAGGCAGGGAGAGGAGGTTCAAGCAACCCTGCCATCTAAAAGTCATTTTGGTTAGAAGAAAATGTTTGAACACATACTAATAAAATACTCATCTTTATATCAACTCAGTCATAAGATAATAATTTTCAATACTTTTTTGTGGAGGAAGGGGCCCACAGAGGCTAAGGCCCAAGAAAGTGAGCTCACAACCCCGGTGAAGGGCAAGGAGATGGAGAGGATGGGAGGGGAGGGGAGGAGGAGAGGGGAGGGGGAAGGGGAAGGGAGGGGAGGGGGCTGCTGTAGAGTCTGTACTAGTGTCTCTTTGAACCAAAGGAGCAGACACCTGTGCTCTTACATACTTTTGCTTGCTTCTTCAGGGAGGATGCCCAGCAGGTGAATGGGAGAGGTGCGGGGGTCTCCCCCAGGGCCAAGTGGTCAAGGTGTTTATGTCTGAGGGTGACAGCATGTGCTCCAACCTCCGGAGTCACAGCCCACTCTACTGCCATTGCCTACCAGTGCAACCCACTCACGTGCTCTACGCCCACTTAGAAATTACACGGTGAAAATACCCCAATGATCCTCCATCTGGAGACTGAGTGCCACTGCCCTTCCCCCAAGATGAGAGCTGCAAGAACTTGCTTCTAAGGAGCAGAGTATGCCAGAAGGGACACTGTGTGATTCGGGAGGCTGGGCCATGGAAGGAGGTACAGAGAGACCCCTAGGTCGCTCTTTCCCAGAACACGTGCATTGGAGCCTATGCCACGACGTAGGAAGTCGGGCTCCTCTGGTCACAGCCAGACAGGAAAGACCCCACAGACAGGCCACACAGAGATCAAGGAGCTCTCCATGCCCCCAGGCTGTGTGGATCTTCCCAGCGCCCCCTTCCCCAGGGGGGACGGGAAGCAGACATGTGAGTGAGGAAGCCTTCCAGATGATTGCAGTCGCAGCCCCAGTCTGAATGCAACCTCCTGTGAGGCCTCCCACAAGAACCACCTACCTGAGCCCAGGCAGCCACTGGACTCATGAGCAAAATAAAGGGTGACTAGTGTCTGAAGCCAATATTTGAAAATATCTTATATGCAGCAAGAAATACTCTCTGAATCTTCACTTGCGCTTCTGTAAAATGGGAATAAGAGCAACTACTCTATTGTGCTGTTGCTCAGATCCAAAGCAGGGGTCCCCGGAAAGCCCTTATTTAGCACAATCTCCACCCAGAGGAAGCACCAATATATAAAAGCTGCGATTATCACTCGCTGTTATCACCCTGGCCATCGTCCATAAGAAAGAATGGGACTCAGAAAGACCAACGCAAAATGATGATTGCAAATCGTCCAAGAATCACATGGTGAGTGAGATCGCCCACAGTCTGACCCTGAGAACAGCTTCAAATAAAAGTGTATGCCCCTGGCAGTGGCCGTGACCATCATCACAATGTCCCCGAAGAAAGGTCACTCTATCTGCGAGGCGTTCGGTCCTTGACCAGAAAAACAAAAGGGACTGAGGCCAGGCGCTCCGAGTGTCTTCATCAGCAGCAGCCTGCCACCTGTCACAGCTCCGCTCCCCGCATTCATCAAGAGTCAGTAAGGTGGGGACGTCTACGAAACGGGCCGGCAGGCAGATTTCTTTTGTCCCCAGCTGCAGCAGCAACGTGCGGGCCTCCCGAGATTACTCACCTAATGCAAGTACCTCCCGGGTTTGGGGGTAATAACCTGGAGAAGGGTGCAAACAACCCTGCCATGCTCGGCGGGACGGTGACAGACACAGTTTATGGGCGGGAACTGTATTTCTAGATCTATCTACTAAAGGCTAGAAGGTTTTACTGTGTTGGGGGCAGCCAGCAAGACTGCTGTCGGCTTCACCCTCGCATCTGGAGGAACCCACTTGACAAAGGCGAGAAGCAGCCAGGAGAGCCGGGGTTGGCAATGGACAAATCCCTTCCCACACGGCACCCCTCGTGCAGTCCCTGAGACGCCGGGAGCAGCCTGCGCAGAGCCAGCTCTGTCCCCGGTGCTGGGGATCCGGGGAACACACAGCTGCCAGGAGACAAGAGGCACGGATGCGGAGGCCAAAGGGTGGTTTGTGCTATGCAATGGACGTCCACGGGGCTTGGAGAACCAATATGAAAGGCTTTCCTGGGGCATTTGATGGGGCTTTTCATGACACCCAGAGCTCCGGAGATCTCAGCCTCATTCCTTTTTCTGCCCAGACCCTGAGAAGCATTCTAATTTGCTCCCTTATTCCCCTTGCATTAAACATCCACACAAGCTTCCAGAAACCAAAGGAGTGAAGAAAGGGCCAGAGATGTAGGCAGTGTGCCCAGCCCCCTCCAACGCCGGTTGCCCAGGACCCTAGCTCCGGCACTGGCTTCCAAGAGGACAGGCAGAGGAACGAGGAGGAAGCCATGTCCTCCGTGCCTGGTTGGCAGCAAGGCGGTACGAGTACAAACTGTCCGCTGCCACGTGGACGCCTGCCAACACTGGGCATTGGCCAGCCTCAAAGATCACTGACTCCAGAATGATTTGATCCCTGCTCGGCGACAAGCCCACTGTGCAACCTTGGACCAGCGGCCTCCCCTCTCTGGGCCTTGGTTTGCTGACCTATAAATGGAGCCAGTGGGAGGGGAGGTGCATTCCCTTGCTGGGCCCACATTCTGGGGCAGTGAGCTCTCCAGCCCATGGCAGCTCCTCACACTGCCCAGGATGCTTTGCCCTTGACATGATCTGGCAGTCAGCCTGGACCAAGGAAAGGCTCTTGGCCAGGTCCCAACTACCCAGAAACAGTTAAAAATTTACCCACTGGCCTGTGGACCATGCTTTTCTTCCTTCTCTTCCTCTGCCCTGTAACAATGAGAAGGTGGAGGCAGAAGACAGAGGTGGTGATAAGCACCAGTGACCCCTGGAACGTTCTTCCTTGTGTCCCAGCTACCCTGCCCGCTCTGCAGAGGTCAGTGACCGGCCGAGCACGGTGATCTCAAAGCAAACGGGCAAAGAGCAGTCCAGGCTTTGGCTCCTGACACTGACTCCATCTCCCACCCATTAAGCCCACCGCTGGGGGGACACTTGGGGAAGGTGGCCGGCGGATGCGTGCCCTGGATTCTCTCAGCTGTGGATGTAGGTCTGGGAGCATTATTTGAGGCCAGGAGCAGCCTGAACGTGCTTGCAGAGGCGCAGAAAGACCCACGGCTCGGTGAATCAGTCTGGGACACTGCCCGCTCCATTTCCTGTTGGCCGGAGTCCACCATGTCTGGGCAGCAAGTGCCTGAGCCAGCAGCTCCCTCCCCTTCCCTCCAAGCCCCCACAGCGGCGGCAGAGGTGGGCTCTGGGCAGCAGCGCCTGGAAGATCACTCAGGAGCTGCAAACAAGTGGAGCACAAGGAAAGAATGGCCTGGAGGTCACTCCCAGACTGTCCCCAGACAGTGACAGTCACGCTTATATTCACACCGTGTGTCCCCGGGAGCGCCTTCTACATCCTCACTGTAATACGGAAGTTACAGAGGGAGCATGAAACAGGACCACCAGCTAGCTTTGTCAAACCCGCACCCTCACTCAAACGCCTTCCATGGCTCCCCATCGCTTATAAGACACGGAACGTTCCTTCTGTTGGCATCTAAGACCCAATCCCATCAGGACAAGACGGAAGCACCTGCTTCTGCCGCCTGACCCCACAGCCAGCCATATGCCCCCCCTTGTTCACCCATCCCAAGCGGGCCAGCCTCTGCATGTCTGCTCATACTGGGATGCCCTGGGATGCCCTGCCCCCCCATCTCTGCTTGACAAGTTGCTGCCCATCTCTCAAGGCTGACGTCAGATGGCCCCACTTTCCGCATCCAAACCCACCCTTCCCGCCTCTGCCTGCTCGCTCACAGCAACCAGTATAATGAGCTACGGGGGTTACGTAACCCGTTTCCCAAGGATCTCGGGAGTCTGTCGAAGACAAGGGACACCTTGTCTACTATCAGTAGAGTTTTGGTCAATGTTAACGTGATTGGCAAGAACACCAAAGGTGACAGTGACAATTCTTCCTCCTAAGATTCGAGGAGAAGCATCTGCAATGAGCAGGGCCGGGAAGAGTCTGAATGTTCTCGGCCTTTTCCGTGTTGATACACAGCTGGGCAGGCTGGCTCACGGGGATCTGAACCAGGACCCTGTATTAACCACTTATGCCACCTGCAAGACTCCTTATAGCTTACATAACTGCACCCAGTTACTCACTCAGCTGGCTGTGGAGGCAAATGTACAAGGTGGTCCCTCTCTCCCTCCTACTCACCATGTGATCATTATTTCTGAGTGCGGTTTGCTGTGCTTAAACCCAGGAGGGCCGCTCCTGATAAAAAGGCCAGAGCTTCTCTTCCCTGGTGGGAGAAGATAAAGACCTGAGGAATAATGTCTGGGCCTCACTGTCCCATCTGTAGGAAAGCCAGAGCAGGAGTGAGACAGGAAACCAGGCAGACTCTGCTCCTCTAGAACCATTGTTCCTCCAGAACATCCTGGGGCCCAGAACAGTGCCTGGACATAGCTGGGGGTCTGGGAGCATTTGTGGAAGGCAGATCAGGGAGGACAGCAGGACCACTAGGATTAATGGCAGCTGAAGAAATTGTGCAGCCCAAGGTCAGGAGAGATCTGGCCTATTTCTAGAAAGTTCTTCTGAAAGAGATTTCTAGATCCTCTTTGATAACCCTGTCCAGGGATGAGTCACCCTAAACTACGGTGCCCGGTTAAAGGACTTCACCTGAAACAACTTGTATCTGGTGGAGGGCCCGGAAACTGAGCTCTGCCCCAGCCCACTTAAGCGTGTTCCCCTGCATGGGGTTTCACCGTAGCAGTGGGTCGGAAAGCACCGCTCACCGCCCTCGGAGCACCCAGCCTCGTCAGTACCCGGCCCCCACAGGCCAGAGGGAGCGCTGGGTGGCTGTGTGGTTTCAGGAATGGCACAGAAGCCAGTGTGGCTCAAAGGGCAGAAGCAAGGGGTGGGAGGCAGGAGAGAGACCCAGGACCAGTGTGTGCAGGGCCTGGTGCCTTCCCAAAGCCACTGGCCACTGCTCTTGGGGAGATAGCAAGCCCCGAGAGCTCTGAACAGAGGAGGGTGGTGAGACCCGCTGGAAAGCAAACTGTAGAGGGCAGGAGGGAAGCCTGAAGAGCGGCTGGGAGAGAGGAGGGGGTTCTGGGTGGAGCCGATGAGAGTGGCCAGCCTGCTGTGGGGGGTGTCTTATTCTGAGGATTCTGCAGCAGGAAGCGCCATTAGTGATCAACCAGCCGTGAGAACCCGTGGGTCTGGAATGTCGTTGTGCCTGAGAGAGGAATTACAGGGCAGGTGTTAAAAATACACCTGGCTCTGATTCAACAGGTCTCCAAAGGGGCTCAGGGCATCTGTATTTTAGTAGGCTCCCAAGCATGTTCATGGAAGTGGTCCCCTGGACCACACTGGGGATAAACCTTGCATGACCCAGTCCTTCCGCCTGATGGCCCAGGAAGCTTCGGGCGAGGACAGAGTGTGTCAGAGGCTTGCCCCAGGCACCCAGGTGAGACAGAGAGAATGCAGGCCTGAGGGACAGGTGCCTAACTCCCCCCGAGGCTCTCCCCGCTGGGCTCCTTGCTCCGCTGCACCAGCCACGTCTCCCAGATTTTGAATGGACTTCTGAAGGGCGGGGGTGGGGGGCAGCATCCCAGGCCTCAGGGAGCAGGAGCAGGTCACGGACACTCTGCTGCTGCCCGCTGTCTCCCAGCACAGCCCCCAGCCCAGCGGCACCGAGAGCTGGGGCTCAGCGTGATTGTGATGGACCGTGGACAGCACGCACGGGACGGCGGAGTGAGGGGGCGGCTCCCAGGGCTCAGGCAGGACCGGGGGCAGGCACACCCGATGCCAGGAGGAGACGGAACCCAGCCTGCGCCCGTGGATGGAGCCGCCATCCCAGTCCACAGCCATGTCCTGGGGCAGGCCTGTGGACAAGCAGGGACACTGCGTCATCTACGGGGAATTTCGGGACCGACCGAGGCAACGTCAATACTGTCAGCCAAACGGACCGAGGACGGTCTCGACACTCCCTTCTAGAAGCCGGGTGTACTGTTCCCCACCTGCTTTCTGGGGGGCGGATACGGGGTGCAGACTTCCATTTCTCCCGTTAGACCTCACATCGCAACGTCCAGGCTTACTTTTCTCCAAGTACTCAATAAAGCCCTCTCAGCAAGTTAGCTGTACGCATTCATAAATCATCTTCAGCCAGGGCATTGTGCGCTCAAGCCACATTCGTTTTATTAAAAAATAGAAGACTTGTCAATATTGATCATGACGCCGATGCTGATTGCCATGATCATCCGCTTCCTGAATGAAAAGGAATCGGGGATCCTTCCGGGGTCACGTCAAGGCCACTAGGAACTGGGACGGTTTACCCGTGGTGGAATGGAGCGGTGTGTTGGCCATGATCTGGGACGACGTGAGCAGGTAGAGGCCGAGACACCAGGGTGACCAAGGTCGTGGACATTCCCTGTTTGCTGGTCTGCTTCAGGATGCTGAGTGGGGCACACGTCGGCTCATCACAAATAATTAAGAACAGGAACCAACGAGGGCTATGCTGAGCCTCCCAAGCACGGAGCCTCGCAAATTCGGAGACACACCACCCTCTGCCCACCAGGAGAGCCTGTGAAGGAGGAGGTTTAACCCCGCGTACAGCACCCGTCTTGTCCACACTCATCGTAAGCCACACACACAGACAGCACAAAAACTTCTAAAATCCTTTAGTGAATGTATGCCAGGATTCTTGGGGCTCTAAGTGGACATTAAATCATTTCTACGACCGTGTCCTAAATACTGTTCATCATAACCACAGATCACAAACGTCGGTGCCCTCTTGCCTTACGCCCGATGCCTCTGTATGGCCACTTTTGCATTTCCTGCCATTTAACAGCCATATGTACTAGAAATCTGGCCCAGAGCTGCAAAGCCTGGGCATCTGTTCTCTCAAGGTTCAGGGGCAAAAGGTGCAGACTCGATGGGTCTCACGGGAGCCATACAATGTTCTTTCTAATTCGCCAAATCAAAAAATTGGGCCGGCCGGGAAGATGTTTTGGTATCTCGCAAATGACAGATGAATCACAGTTGAGTTTTCCAACGCCTTCTGTCCGCTTTTTCTCGTTAATCACCTATCACGGAACTGAAAGCTCTGGCAGATAAGCAGTTTAGGAATCTAAACGAGGTAGAGGGAGGGTCTGGTTTGTTAAGGCTTCACTGGCAGGACACGGCAAGGCCAGCATCGGAGCCCACAGGATTTTTAAGTCGCCGGCAAGGAGAACCAGCCTGAGTGTCGTTACAAGAATGGAGGGACAGGTGACTTCGGGGACTCCCTTACTGGCTGTAAACTGTGTGTCTGGAATCTCCTGTCCTGGGTTTGGATGCCGCTTGTCCAGATCTGCAGGCCGATCGGCAAAGAACAGCGGGAGCTCAACGAAGGCACGTGGACTCCGCTGGCCCCTGGAAAAGCCCGTGGTGATGGCATCTCTAGGCGGTGGCTTGAAACATTCTTCAAAACCTGCATTTCCTCCAAGCCCTGGAAATTCTTTTTTTTTTTTTTTAAAGATTTTATGTATTTTTTTGAGAGAGAGAGAGAACGAGCCAGGGTGGGGGAGAGACAGACAGAGAGAGGGAGAAGCAGACTCCCCACTGAGCAGGGATTCTGACGCGGGACTAGATCCCAGGACCCGGAGATATGGCCTGAGCGGAAGGCAGATGCTTCACCAACTGAGCCACCCAGGTGCCCCAGTCCCGGACAGTCTTAAAAGCTGCAGCTAAACCTTGAGATTCTGGTCTACGTTCCTCCTCTTTCCTCCCAGCTCGTTGTTTAGGGAGGATTAACCCGTGCAGCATCTTGGAGGTGCAGTCATCCTCCTTTTTTCCATTACATAACTTTGATTCCGAGGTCCTTCTCGGAGGTGTAGGCTGGCAACAGCTCCCGAAACATCCCACATGCCAGGGTGGGCTCACATCCCACAGAACACCAGGGTGACACGGGACCTGGAGAAGTTATTTTAGCCTCCCCGGAAGAACTACCAACACTAACCCTTTTGGGGGAACCTTTGGCTTATTCCTGAACACGTCCAGGATCTCATACATCTTACACAAGGGTTAAAAGAAATCCAACAACCTTACAAAAACCCCCAGCGAATTCAAAATTCTCAGGATAGTCAGATCAGCCCCACAGATCACCCGCGTAGAATCCCCTGCCTGTTGTCTCGGTGCCACGGTGCTGTTGAGAAATTTGGGATGAAAGGACACAATGTGGTTACCAGGCACACTGCAGGGACGGTGGCAACGAGGTGTGCTGCGGGTGACTTAATTCTAAATCCTGTGTGGTTCTGCCAATTCACTAACTGCGCGGGTCTGAGCACCACGCTCCAGGGGACACTCTCTCGAGCCCCAGGCTCCTCATCTAGAACGGACGGTTGGTGACGTCTCC
This sequence comes from Meles meles, assembly GCF_922984935.1. Lineage (NCBI taxonomy): Eukaryota > Metazoa > Chordata > Mammalia > Carnivora > Mustelidae > Meles > Meles meles. Next base: position 142,823,088 of record NC_060071.1, on the reverse strand, counting down.
TCTGCAGACAAGACAAAGTGTGTTTGAGGACTGCTGGTTCCCTTCCCCGCCGCTGTCCCCTCCGTATCTGCCGGGGACTGCGGCTCTGCTAGGGAGCCCGACCTCGGACACCAGCCTGCTTCAAGTGTTACAGGGAAGCCCGCACAGAGAACCCGGCAAAAACACCACTGCCAAACCTCCAAACTTCTCACCAGCTTTCAGCTTCAGCTGAGTTCTAGGCTCTAATTAAAGTACTTCCCATTTGCAAAACAACGGCAAACAGTAATTACATACTTCCCCTCCTTACCTTCCAGGAACAGCCTGAGACAGACGCAGAGCCTCAGCTTCCCCAGGAGCTCGAGTTACACACACAGAACGTCATGCTCTTCCTACCCCAATGACCCAAATTACATACCGGCTCCTGCGGCTCCGGCCACACAGACCCTAGAGAGGGTCACGGCTCACTCTAGCCCTCTCCGATGCGTGCCAAGACTCCACCATGCGGGGATGCACGCATAATCGCCTTTGGAATGAAAGCACCATCATCACACGTTCAGGGGAGAGTCCCCATTTAGGGTACTAAAGGGAATGTTTTTTAACAACTGGTTCGCCTTACTGTTTATATGGATGTCTAATTGGAAATGTTACGTAACCTTACAATACGGAGCATCCTCGAGCTATTAATAACCAGCTGTATCCCCAGCCGAGGACTCCTGACGCTTAGATTTGGAGAGATCACCTTTTCTAACACACACACACACACACACACAGACAAGTGCAGGCAGCCGAGGACTCCTGACGCTTAGATTTGGAGAGATCGCCTTTTCTAACACACACACACACACACACACACACACACACGCACACACACACACACACACACACAGGCAAGCGCAGGCAGCCGAGGACTCCTGATGCTTAGATTTGGAGAGATCGCCTTTTCTAACACACACACACACACACACACACACACACACACACACACAGGCAAGCGCAGGCAGCCGAGGACTCCTGATGCTTAGATTTGGAGAGATCGCCTTTTCTAACACACACACACACACACACACACACAGAGACAAGTGCAGGCACGCACACAGACACAGGAATACAGGCACACTTGCCGCAGGTACACCCACGGACGCCTAGAGAACAGGAATAACTTGTCCAAAGTCCCAAAGCCAAGGAACAACAGAGTCAGGAACAAATCCCACACTTCCTTACCTCTGGGGTTGTTCCTTTCATTGACACATCCCTTAAGTACCTTTGCACATCCTTAATGTTACACAAAGTCCCGGCACCCCCTAGGTTCCTGGGATGCTGGGCATCTCAGCTCCAAGAAAGGCTTCAAGTCTAGGCTCCCGATTCAGAGACAGGATGCCAACAAGGTAACACCTCATTGTTCTTATGCCTTTGTGATGCGAGCCCGTCCTGTTCTCCCAAAAGAAATCAAAGGCACCCCAAGTGTATTTGTACATGAGGCCACTGTATGTGTGGTACCCATGAGCCCAGCCTTAGAGATCTTCCAAAAAGAGGTGGGTTTAAGACAAACCCAAAACTGAAAAGGAGGGATTTATTCCTGATTACACATTCTCATGCTTGGGGTGGGGGAGACAGAAAGCGAAAGAACTGACTGACGAATTAAAAACTAGATTATCAGGCACGGAAGCAATGTTTTACTATGTCATCTGGCTCTGGATATCAATAGTATGATCTATGACATCAAAAGTGTCCTTTCATAATTACATTATCATTTCCAAAAAGTAACTCAACAAAGATTGTTTCTCTGCATTCGTTTTTATACCAACCGGGCCAGTTAGCCACAACGAGCTGAAGCACACAGCACCCACGGCGCGGGGAGATTAGATTAATATGCCCACATGAGATGCATCACTTGCTGTGTCCAGACACTCCAAGCTTGTCAAAATGAAAGCTTTGCTCTGGTTTTGTGAATTTCAAGCAGTCGCAAAACCCGCGGGGAGCTTAGTTTCTGGGAAAAAGGTGAGACAAGCCCATTTCACTTGGGATTCAGTAACACTTTAAAAGGTTCATTAATCCACATCTTGAAAGACCTATGACAACCCCATTAAGGACCCATAGGTCAAGTTGATGGATTTAGCTGCAACAGGCAAAGAAAAGTCAGGGTCTAAACATTCTTATGGCCAACTTTTTGTCACAGTCCCTCTGGGTCCTGGCTTAGGTGAGTTGCACCTGTCACTAATATAACCAGCAAACATGGGGTGGGGGACAGATTTCTAAAAACCATAATTTACATGGTTAATTGTTTAAGCTGAGCAGGTTTTACCTATTCAACTATGATGGATTCTTTCCAGAAGGGACAGGCAGGCTCACCAGCTTGCCAATTTCTAGCTGGCTAGACCTCTAATTGATGCACTGTATTTGATCAGTTCCTAGGGGCCAATGTCATTTCTCCCAATGAAAAGCCTAACCCCATAACCCCAATCTGGCACCTTGGGACACTTTACAGCCACCATGCTTTAGACCAATAAATAATCCATCCACCAGGGCACTGCTCAGCCTCGCCCTCCTTGGCGTGGAACCTAAATCTTACGGTTTCCCCTTCAACCATGGCTTCTGCTTGGAAATCAACAGCATATTCAGGGCAGAGCTGCTAGTCCAAATGCATGTCTCTGATGAACTCAAGCACCCCGGCTCAGGCCAGTAACCCAATCTCCTCCTGATCCCAGGATTATTTAGTTGGAAAGGAACTGAGAAGTCATCCAGTCCGGCTCTGGGAGTCAGGAATCTGAGGCCCTTCCTGCTAAGGGCTCTCCCTGCACCAATACCAACACTATACATGTCGTGGACACAACTGCCAAGCCCAACACTTGGACACTTGATCAAGTAAATGAGCCACTCAGACCAGTTTGCTTGAAATGCTGCAAGCTGGAGAAATGGGCACCAGCAGAAGGCCCCATGTCTACATCAAGCCCCCTCCCCCTTTCTTCTGGGCTAGCAAGTGTGCAGTGGGGCTGACAGGGACCGTTGGGCAAGTGTGAGCCAAGATGATGTTTCCAACAGGGTCGGTTCCTAAATGGGGGCCCTCTGGGCTCAGTCCCCCTGTGCTTGCCAAGTAACCGTCTCTAAGACTTACACAACCAGGGGCAGGTGGCCTGGATTAGCCCTCACCCCACGGAAAGGTTTAGGACATGGCTTCCGGGGCTGAGCACAGGCCAGCAGACAGAGCCTAGGAGGGGCTGGGAAGAGGACCCCAAGCCTGCCCTTTGCATCCCTGAAGAGGCCTGAGAGAAACAGGATGGCAGGAAAGGGAGCACCCAGGGGAACATGTTAACCTCCCCCTTTAACTAAGAGAAGTAATCTTGTGCTTACAATTCACATGAGGGCTTAGCAGCCACGGTAGGGAGGAAGGGACAAGAAAAATACATGCTATGGGCAATTTATTTCCCCCTAGCAGATCCTCCCTGGCACAGGTTCTTGCACACACATGCAGTGATTCCAGAAGGAGGCAGTTCGTAGAATTAGGACAAGCGTGTTTGTTACAAAGGGGTCAGCTTGGCGGAAAGAAGACCCTGGTTTCCAATTCTGGTCTCTCGCACCCTGGCCTTGTGACCTTGATTAAGTCATTCAACCTCTCTGGGCCTCAGTTTCCAAATCTGAGTCATGGAAGAAGGGGGACCTACCTCCCTTGGTGTTTGTGAGGCACGCTACCCAGCACAGCTTGGACACCCATTACGTAGTCACTATATATGAGTCGTCTCCCTCCACAAATGAGTCTTCCCCCCAACAGACCAGTCTGAGCCAAGATGCATATATCCTTATCTGGACCAAACAGGTCTCCTGCCTGCGTGTCAAGCCCTCATCTGCCTCCCAGATGGCAGTGGCAGAGGAAAGCCCCGGGTCTCAAAGGCGCCGGGGAGGTTTAGCCTCCCAGGCAGGGTTTGGGGATACAGGAAATGGAGGGGTTCAATCGGGAGCTCCGCAGGCTTCCAGGCTCTTGGTGGGGGCCGGGCAGGGGGTTCGGAGGCGGCCTCCAGGCCGGGCGAAGGGGCTTTGTTCCCGAGGCGGAGGGCCTGGCTTACCGAGCAGCGCATCCGGAGGCGGGCGGGGGGCGCGCGGGGCACGCAGCAAAGCCACAGTCCGGCCGGGGCCCGGGCGCCGGAGCCGAAGGAAGGCGAAGAGGAGGAGAAGGTGGTGAAGGAGGAGGCTGCCGCGGGCTCCTGCCTCATTCTCCCGGGCAGCGCCGACCCGCTGGCCGGGGCCGGCTGGGGCTGGCCGCCGGGCACCGGACCCCGTGCGCGCCGCTCATGTCCCTGTCCGCCGCTGGCGAGGTGTGCGCGCAGCCGGGTCGTCTCCGGGCGGCGCCCCGGGGCTCCTCATGCCCCGCGCAGGGGCTCGGCAGAAGGACCTCGGGGAGGCAGCGCGGAGGAAAAGAGAGAAAGAGAGCGTGAGAGCGCGCAGAGCTGCACCCCGCGGGGGCCGGGGGCAGCGGGCGCCGGCAGGACCGCGCCGCCCCACCTACTGCGCCGCTGAGCCCCGCGCTGCGCGCCAAGCGGGGCGCCGAGCCCCAGAAACTTTAGCACATGGCCGGTCGGCGGCCGCGGTCGCGGGAGATGCCGGCTCCGCGCGCGTCCCCCACTCCCTGCCCCAGCCCGGGTCCTGGCCCCGGCCCCGCGAGCCCAGCTTACCGGTGGCGACGGCGACCACGGCGGTGGGGCGCCCACCCGGCCGCGCGCAGATTGGTGCGCACCGGCTGGGGAGAGGGAGGGGACCGGCGGGGTCGGGGTCCCTGCGAGGGAGGGGCACCTGGGCGGTGGCGATCCGAACCGGTTAAGGCATCCTGGGAGGGGGCCGCGTGCGGGTCGGGGTCTGCCGCCCGGCCAGGGGAGGGTCCGTGCGCCCCCGCCCGCGCCCAGCGGCGCGGCTGCTGACAGCCTGCGCGGGCTTCCCTGGGCCGCGGGTCTGCGGAGCCAGCCCCGTTACCTAGCGACTCGCTCCGGGGAGCCCACGCTGACGCGCGCGACTAACCGGGCTGCGGCAACCGAGGGGAAGGGAGGGGAGGGGGAGCGGCGGGAGGGAGGGAGGCGGAGGGCGGGAGGCTGCGGCCGGAGCTCCTCCCTCCGCCTCCCCCCTCAGCGCTGGGGAGGGGGCCCCGGGGAAAGACTTGGCCTCAGCCCCGCCGGGGAGGATGGGGAGGCTGCGGGAACGGATAGGGGAGGCGCAGAGATGCTCCTCCCTCACTGGGGACGCTGCAGCAGGTGGCGGCGTGGCCGGTTGAGGCCCGGCGCCCACGGGCGCGTGGAGATGGGTCCGGCCCGGGCCGGAGCGCGGCGAGTGTGGTTGTGGGCGCGTGGGTGTGTGTGACACGCTCCCACCCACGTGGCATACATGGGGACCTGAGGACGCGAGTGAAGGAGGAGCCTCCTCCTTCCTTGGTCTCCCTCCCTCCTTCCTAGACATTCTGCTCCAGCGACGACTGTCTCTTCGTCATGGAAGCGCAGGTCCCTCAGCTCCCCGCTCCGAGCTCCTCCTACTTTCTGAAAACAGGAGGTTGGGGCAGCTGCCTAGTCCTGATCAAGCCACCACCACCTTCCCTCTGGCCCCTGTCCATGCTTCCCCACCCCAACTCCCGCGTCCCCCAGCTTGCTCTGGGGACCCTATAACGTGCCTTCCTGTTTCTGCGTTCGCGGCCTTGCAGCCTGGGGTTCGCATTTGGGCTTTTTCAACTGTCTGGAGTGTGTCGGACACTCCTTTATTTACTTCACATCTTCAGTAACCGGAGAGCTTGTGGGGGACACACAAATCAAAACCGCAATGAGATAACAGCTCACGCGGGTCAGAATGGCTGAAGTCAGCAAGTCAGGAAAGGACAGGATGCGGAGAAAGGGGAACCTCCCTACACTGTGGGTGGGAATGTGAGCTGGTGCGGCCACTCTGGAAAACAAGTATGGAGGGTCCTCAAAACGTTGAGATTAGAGCTACCCTAGGACCCAGCCATTGCACTACTGGGTATTCAGGCCAAAGACACAAATGCAGGAATCCGAAGGGGCACATGCACCGCAGTGTTGGTAGCCACAATGTCCACAATGGCCAAACTATGGAGAGAGCCCAGATGTCCAGTGGCATTGACAGATGAGTGGATAAAGAAGATGTGGTGGATATATACAATGGACTATTACTCAGCCACCAGAAAATGAAATCTTGCCATTTACAATGACGTGGATGGAACTAGAGGGTGTTACACTAAGCGAGATAACTCAATCAGAGAAAGACATCATATGATTTCATTCATATGTGGAATTTAAGAAACAAAACAGAGAGGCATAGAGGAAGGGAGGGAAAAATAAAACAAGATGAAATAAGAGAGGGAGATAAACTGCAAGAGACTCTAAATCATAGGAAACAAACTGAGGGTTGCTGAAGGGGAGGGGAAATGGATGGCTGGGGTAACGGGCAGGGGCACTAAGGAGGGCACGTGACAGAATGAGCCCTGGGCACCGATGAATCCCTGCCCTCTACCTCTGACATGAATAATGCACTATATCTTGATTAATTGAATGTAAATAACAAAATAAAACATAAATAAGCTGGAGTGCTTGTCCCCAGAACTCCTGGCTAAGTACGAGCATCTAAGATGCTCTGTGAATGTGAACACGATTTGCTGTAAGGCATGCAGCCTGTCTCTTGATCCTCTCGGACCTCACCAAAATGCACCCCAGTGCCCAGGACACGATGCTATGACATATGAAACCTGTCATAACGGGCAGGGACCGCTGCTCCTACAAGGTTACTTGCCCAAGTCCACCGGGTGCTTCCGTGCTCAGCTGGGCCCAGAATCTAGGCTCCCTGGTTCCCAGGATTTCACACCTCACCACTGCCCCCTCTTCAACAGCTGCGTTCAGGGAGTCTCACCTCTCCGCTCCTCAGATGACCTCCTATTCCTGTGACAGAATAGGAGCCACCTGCGGCCTCACCCGCAGGACCGAACTCATGCCCCTTCCCCACCCTGTGTCCTCTTTTCCTTTCTGGTATGCGTGTGGGGAAAAAGAGGCAGAAGACACAACCCCCCCAGAGGACAAGCAGGATCCTACCTGCCCAAGAACACCCCATACCCCAGCTGTGCATGTCCACCATGCAGACCCCCTCCCTCGGAGCTTTGGGAACCAGCAGGACCTGCGTGGGTGTTGCTGGCCCAGTGATAGGGTACTTCCTCCAGTCATCGTCATCATCATCGTCATTGAGAGGTCGTAACTCATGTGGGAAAACCCTACAATCCCATCTAAACAGAAACCTTGATCTTCAGAAACTGAGGCCAAAGGCAGCGCTTTTCTGGGAAAACCACTTTGCAGCTGAGCCCAGGTGCAATGGTTGAGGTCTGACGTGTTCTAGCGAAATGGAAGCAACACCTCTGAAACCCCAACCAAATTTTTACGGTTGGCAACAACCAGGGGGGATTCTAGGCCCATGGGGATTCTAGGAGGACAGTGCCACGGTGCCTCAGTGGCAGCCAGCTCCCTCCTCCTCAGCACACACTTCCCCAGGTGCGGGTGTAACTGAGACCCAACAAATGAGACCTCAGAGCTCCTATTCTACTCACAACCAGTACCTGGGGCCTCACTATTCCAGGACAGCAGGCAGCTTGTGGGGGGAAATGGGACATGAGGGCACAAGCGTCTCATTCACAGGACACGGAGATTAGAAAAAAAACGAGCTCATGCGGTAGCCGAAGCAAGCGTGCTCATCCTGTCGGGGTCTGCATGTGGGCTGGGGCCGGGAGGCCGTGGGAAAGCCTTCCCCTATGCTGCACGGTCGTTCCACGCACTTTCCTCGATAGACGTGAGGCCTGTGCGAGCAGGTCGAGACCCAGGAGACCCACGAAGCCCGACGGCCGCATCTTTCCAAGATGTCCTTCCGCAGTCCAGTGGAAGAACATCATCTCAAATTCGAAACGAACACCCACCGAAGTCAGCACAGCGCTAGGCGCTTGGGGTGCAAAGAGGAATCCGGTAAGCCCTCTTTCACCGGGTCCTCCCAGGGACGTTTATGGAGGCTTAAACCCGTGCAGACACTCCAGGTGCCAAGGGCTTTATTGACAAGAGCCCATTTTAACCTCACCGATGCCTGTGGGGCAGCTTCTCCCTTCTTCAGGGGAAGCTTTAAAAGCTTACATGGGGTCCCTAAAGTGGCCCAGGTGGCAAAGGACGGACTTGGGGGGTCGCAGCTTGGTCTCCCTGACCCCAAAGCCTGCGTTCCTAGCTATTACCCTATTTTGTCTGCCAGGCTAAAGGAAAACGGGGACAACAAAAACACAGAAGATGCCTACCTGACACTGAGCATAACAAATGAGATGTGTGCCTGAAGTCCCCAGGGTAGCTCCTGGAACAGAGAAAGCTCTCAACAGACGATAGCTGCTGTTGTCATTAGGCCCTCGATTTTGTTCTGAAGGGATAAGCTCTACCTTACAAGTATTGCCAAGTGATACTTTGGGCGGCGTAGACCAAAGCCACTCTATCTGTTGCAGGGACTCCGTGGGCTCACAGAGGAGGTGGCATCTGAATGGGGTCTCCAGACGTGAGTAAGTGTTAGGTGGTGGAGAGCAGGAACGAGCTGATCCAGCATGTAAATGGGAGAAGCACAGAGTTGGCGAATAGCCGCCCACTTAGGCTGGAGCTGAGAAAGACCCGAGACAGGAAAGCAAAAGACAGGACCAGCCTCTGTTAGTGCCAGTCCCCTCCCCGAAGGCGCAGGCAAGGCCATCTACTGGGGTGGTCTCTTCGGTGGCAAGTTGGGACAGACAGCAGGCTAGGAGCTAGAGGACAGTGCCCAGCCTGCAGGTGGCCGGATGACCGGCTGTGCCTGATCTCCGGTCTCAGGCACAAGAAAGTCATGATTCCTGCCAGCCTCAGCACTTGGTAGGGCCATTGCAAGGGACATAGTCCACCACAAGGCTCACTGTGTCTGAGACAGGACTTGGTCACCTGGACTGGGTACTTTGTACGCATGGGAGGCCTGACTAATTCACCTGCTCTCAGGTTTTTCCGCACACCTCATTCATTCCTCTGTGCACTCATTCATTTGATAAATGTGTATTGAGCAGTTACTACCCAACCCTCCTCTTGCCTCCAGGCATTCAGCCGTGGACTTGCTGCGGCCCCGCCCTCCGGTCACTCACAGTCTCATGGGGAGAGGCAGCAGACAGCCGGGTGTGTGGCAGGACCTGGGGTCAGTGCTGTGGCACCTGTGGGCTGCGTGGTGGTAAGAGGGGCCCTTCCCCAGAATTCAGGGGTTGGGGAGGACTTCCTGGTAGAGATTTTCCAAGATGAGTGGGAGTCAGCCCAGCGGAAGGCAATGGGTAAGGGAATGTTCCACGCGTGGGGAACTGTGGGGCATTCCAAATACTGAAACGTACGGCCCACTGAGAAAAGTCAAACCTCGCTGTAACTCGTGTAGTCCAGCCCGGTAAGCATTTGCTGTGGGGGTGCGGGAAGCGGGGTCTGGGAAGGAGGAAGGAAGGAACTCCTAGGAAATGGTTCGGGAAAAGCCAGAAGCAAAAACTCTTTACAAATGTACCCAGGTGGGCAGGTGGGCGGCTCAGCCAGTTAGGTGTCTGACTTCAGGTCGTGATCTCAGGGATGCGGGACTCAATCCCTCTGCTCGTGCCTCTGCTCCTCTCCCTGCTCATGCTCTCTCTCTCTCTTTCTCAAGTAAATACATAAAGTAAATAAAATAAAATAAAATAAATAAAAATAAAGAATGGGTATCTCTGCTTGTTAACGACTTCCCAGTTATTCACAGCACTCTGTGGTTTTCCAGAGCCTTCCAGAACCCCTGTTTCAATGGCCCTTGTCACATACAAGGGAGTTTGGTCAAGATGAGCCCTCAGCTTCAACGCTGATACCTGGTAGACCCCACAACTTGAACCTGGGCCTTCCTCCTGAGTGGTCTGGTCCTGAGAATCCCTAATAATTTTACCTGACTCCCTACGGTTCACCAAGCATGCCTGCCTCCCGCGGTCCACGTCGCCTGACTGTGTTAGCATCTCCAGCCTCAAAGGAAGAACATGCCAGCACCCCGGTCAGCAAGGGGGCTGATCAGAATCGTCTGCGTTCTGTGAACAGGGCAGCCTGGGGGAGAGACAGGGCCTGTGTGTGTGTGTTGGGGTGGGAGGCCGGATAACACAAAGGACTGGTAAAACGAAACCAGGAGGTCTCTAGCGTCATTTCCGTGTAGATAGGAGGCTTTGGAGTCTGAACTTTTCCTTTGCAACACCCATATTAGAGTGGTTATGAAAATAAGACAATCGAAGCCACCCTACTCAGAAGGGGGGAGACACTTGCTCAGGACCCCTGAGGACAGGCGAGACAACTGGAGACAAGGAAACAGACAACTTGTGAAGACGGTATCACCAACGTCCGGAAGCTGAAGGGATTCCTTATCGGAGCCGGTTTCATCCACTCTTAGGTGTGGCCGCCCAAGGTTGATCTAGACCACCAGGGAGCATGGCACTTAGAAGAGCAACGATCCGTGAAATCTGCCCACCGGTTACTTCTGTCAGCCAGGTTCTGCTGGAACGTTGTCTGCCCGTTCCTTCATGTCTTGCCCACAATGCTCTCACGCCTGAAGAGCAGAGTCGACTATTTACTGCAGAGACCGAATGGCATACTAAGTAAGCCGAACGGATTTAGTGCAGAACGGTTTGCCAACCCCTGAATTAGAGCAACCCCAGTCCCCCAGGGGCTGCCTCATTAGGTGGTGAGATCCCCATCTCTTGGAGTCTTCAAGCAAAAGCTGAGATCTGTTGAGCAGTGATGTTGCAAAGTGCCCACGTGACCTTTAAAGTCCCTTTGAAAGGGTAAGAGTCCAGTTATGGTAAGACAGTAAGAGACGCTTAATGATTCAAATGACTCAGTTACTCATTCAAACTTCTTTGTTGCCCGCCGATCCCAATAGTCGCAACCATGGATAAGCCATCCCGCTACTGAGCAGCCTCAGTGGGGCCACACGGGGTAAGGTCTCCATCACCAGACTGAAGCCTGTCAAAGAGAGCGATAGCTTTCTCAGCCTGTTTCATCTGCGATAGAGGATGTGCAAATTCAGGCAGTCCCAAGGGTGAACGTGTGCGGAAAACCTTACACCCAGGCCTCTCCCGCTGGAAGAGACGCACTCACATGCCAAATCATTGATGAATCACTGAGAGGATCGTTTCTGGGCCACCAGCATGCCACGAGGCTCACACATTACTGGGTTAAACAAAGGAGTTAGCTGCGGTAACTTAGCTAACTTAGCTGCATTAGCCTTCTGTCGGGGTCTCTGGGGATGTCATTCAGCACACTCAGTACCAGTCCTTGAAGAGCTGGTGGCTGAGGCCCCAGCTAGCTTGGCCAGAGTGAGAGGAGAATCTGTCACATCCTAAAGGCAGCGAGAGACTTAACCCAGCCAGGTGCATTTATCCAGCAGGACAACATTGCTGCTCAACGCTATTAACAGAAATGTGCTTTCTTTCCAAGCAGCATTGCAAAGAAAAGCAAAACGGTCTCTTCCCAGAAAAACAGAAAGTTGGTGGCCATTTCTCCATCTTTTTTTTTCTCAGCAGACTGGATGCAAACAGGTTCTGTGTCCCCACCCCAGACTGTCTTGCAAACACCATGATGGAAACAAAGGGAAATGTTCCCATGCAGTAATCCACAGCCTGCGAGCAGAAGCAAAGATTTTCCAGCCCGAAAAGGAGAGCATCCCCTAATGAACAGCACCGGCAAGGCCAAATTGATCCAATACTCTTCTGAGTGCCTGAATGGAGGACCGTGTCCCTGATCCTAAGTGGCTGGGTCCAGCTCACACCACAGTGGATTCCAGGTACTGCTTTCTTGGAGCTTTTCTTCCTTTCCCCTATCAGAGTATGAAGACAGCAGTGACAAACCCTTTTTACATTTTTACATTTCCTATTTTTCTTGTTGCTGCTTTTGTCTCCAAGTGACAGATAACCAAGGTATTTGGTTGCGGGTTGCCCTTGGCAGGATTCCCCTGCTGACAGACAGCTTTACTCCTGAGAAGCAGTCAAATGTTATTCAGACCCTGACGCATACGTCCTCAGCCACTTAATCATGCTCAAAGCCTATTTCAACCAAAGTTATGCTAGCTCTCCAGCTAGGGGAAATCTTGGTGTTGCTCTGTGTTTATGCAGCATTGAAGAAGATCGCGCAGAATGCCGGGGACTTCCACCTGGAGGTAAACAAGCCAGCATCCTGCGAAATGTTCTAAATGTTCCATGCCTTCAGGGGGATCCCCAAAGCCCGTTATTCCATGGTTTTCCAGTCCCATTTGCGGTGTGCGATACGGATCCTCTAACCTCTGTGCTCACACCTCTGGTCTCAGGCTCTCATCCAGACCACAGAGCACCTAACCCTTCTCTGGGCTTTATTTTTGCCATCTCTCTCCGCCATAGCTTGGATGGTGTTGAATCCTCAAATGAGAGTTAATTGCTCTGTGTGTGTGTGTGTGTGTGTGTGTGTGTATTTTAACAACTTACAATGCAAGGGGGCAAGGGAATACTAACCTGGTCCCCAGTTAATTACAAATGGAATGATTCTTAGATATTTTATTGATAATTACCTGGTGTCAGCATGCTTGGTTTCAGCTCCCAAGGTAAAACTTGGCAAGTGTTATTAAATTAATCACTCTGTGTACATCCAAGTACACATGACCTTATTCCAAGGATTAATATTAATGTAGTAATTCAGTTCTGCCGAGATCTTCCCATAAAACAGACATTTCTCTGAAATTACTAAAAATGCGAAGGTTTTTTGAAGTCAATCATTCTGCCTTAGTCTCAACTATCCATAATGTTAATTGCTCTAAAAACTTGACAGATATGCTCCGATGATAGCGAAGCCATGGTAATTAAGAGATAACGTGCGGCAGAACTGATCTATGATAAGAGACCGTCTCTCGAACCTGCCCCCCACCACACACAGTCAGTTAACCGTGTCATCCTCTAACGCTAAACAGACTGTCACACTGTCACCTCAGTCGCGAGTCAGGAATGAAGCTCTTGGCTGCAAAGAAGACAAAAGTTTCCACACCTTGTCTTTCCGATCAGGGTCCTTGCTAAGACTTTCATTCGATCCAACGAATCAGCCAGAGCCTGATTTGTCTTGTGAGGCTCTGCGGAGAAACAAGCCCAGTTTGAGGAAGCTGGTTTCCTTGCCCTTGATTCCTCTAAAATAAATGAACAAAGAGGGAGGGGCTTTGTGTTGCTTATGAAAATGTACCATGGATGTGGAATTGCTAGGGGGCAGAATTCTATTAATAAGCCACCCAGGAAAATTCCCAAAAATGTTTCATTGAGTTAAGAAAACTTTTTAAATAGGGATCTCTAGATATACAAGTCTCTGAGATAATGCCTTCATTATAGTCATCATCATGGTCATCCCTGCAAGCATGATTGGTCCTGGCTCTGCTCCAGATGCTTTCACATGCTTTATTCCCACCTAAAGTTCACAGAAACACTGCAAGTCCCTATCATTAAACCCATTTTACAGATGAAGAAGCACCATCCCCCAAAAAGCCCAAGGCTCTTTTTAATCTCCAAAAATCTAAACTTGGCTGATGAATATTTCAAACTGTTAGAAGTCATTAACTTAAAAGTAACCATAAAATGTATTTCTATCTGACAAGGCAGAGGCTATAACTAAGAAAATGTAATGCGTTCTGCCACATCAGTGAGTATAAATGCAGAACTTTCAAGAATGAATTTCTCCCTTTTCAGCGTAGCAAGAGGCTCAGTGGCTGGGATACTTACCTTATTGCCTTCCAAACAGCTATTATTTTAAAGTACTGTTATTTTCAGACTCCTACCCACTCCACACAGTCACTGTCCATACTCTGGAACAAAGGAAGAAAAGTTCTTCCCCCCTCCTGTTTGTTTTTTCTAAACCATTAAGGTCTAAGTATCAGCAACCTTGTTAAAACATTGTAATCCATTAGGTTTTTTAAGAGATCATGGAATATACAAGTGCAGGGGGGTACCTCTCTGTTAGCTTCCCCGTCTTTTCAGGTCCTCTCAAGGGTCACTTTAGCTGCGGTTCCTAGCAGCTCTTAGGTGATCAGAGCAACCCTACTGCTTGCTTGGGTAGGACAGAAAAGGTAGATAGGAATGTAGTCAGTACAAATGATTATGAGTTCCCCATTCCCCAGTCACATTGTTGCCACGTTAGAAGTGAGTGGCAACCTCTGCGTGTGTGAGTGTGGGTGTGCTTACTCAAATGGGTGGAGAAGTTATAGGAGAAGAGAGATGTAAATGGTCACGCAGAAAGCAGCAGGTGGTGATGGGTCTTTCATGATGACTTTGAGATAATATTCCTCCCCGGGGAAGGCGGCACAACAGAAAAGATAAAGCACTAATACAGCAAAATCTGTCCTACGGAGTTAAAAATTTGTTGGATCAGCCAAGCTTTCCCAGCAAAGCAGTACAGAATATGTTTACCCTCTTAATTTTAAGTATTACAACTAGAGAGTAACTAATAGCCAAAGGTTATAGTCTGCAGTGGGGGTTAAGTATGATGGAGGAGTGATAAAGAAAATGCAAACTTATGTTTTTTACAGCAATTTGGGAAAGGCTGCCTCGAAAAATTAGTGTCATGTTGCCCTTCTCCCCCCACCACCCCCGACACAAGATAAACTAATAAGTATTGTAAATCCAACCATAGTCCTGGACCAGGAATTTCTCTGGTGCATTGTTTTTGAGAAGCATGTACAGTCAAGGCCAACCCAAGGAGCCAAGGGGTTTAAGGCATCTAGAGACTTTTTTTTGTCTTTTTATTTTATTTTATTTTATTATTTTCTTTGCACTCATTCTGGAGATAAATTTCCAAAAGCAGTTCATAAGGACATGCCTATTAATTCTTCTGCTATGTGACAAATATGCACAGCTTGGAAAAGTTTGTTGGGGGTTATTTCTCCTTTATGCATGGTTGATGGTGAAGCCAGCGGTAGCGGTTACCATTTACTGAACACCTACCATGTGCCTTGTAGAATCCTGGCACTCCACATCTTATTTTATTCAGTCCTTCTACCAAGCCTGAATGAGAGGTGGCTCATGCATTACCCACTCTCACACAGAAGAAAGCCAAGCTCAGAGATGTCAAGAGCAAACCTCAAGCCTCCAGGTATCTACTGCTTCATTACAAATTACCATATCACTCAAGGACTAAAAAGAGAACACATTTGGGGTGCCTGGGTGGCTCAGTGGGTTAAAGCCTCTGCCTTCGGCTCAGGTCATTATCCCAGAGTCCTGGGATCGAGCCCCCCATCGGGCTCTCTGCTCGGCAGGGAGCCTGCTTCCTCCTCTCTCTCTCTGCCTGCCTCTCTGCCTACTTGTAATTTCTGTCTTTCAAATAAATAAATAAAATCTTTTTTAAAAAAAGAGAACACATTTATTATTTGACAGTTAGTGTGACTCAGAAGTATGGGCATGGTCTAGCTGGACCCTCTGCTTCATAGTGTCTTGCAAAGCTGTAATCAATGTACAGACCAGGGCTGGGGGCTCATCTGAAGACTCAGTTGGGGATATTATCTGCATCAGGTTTTTCTGCCCATTGTTGTTGGCAGAGTTTAGTTCCCTGTGGGATGATGGACTGAGAGGCTCACTTCCTAGGTGCTTATCGGTTCCTTGCCCCATGGACTCTCCAGCATTGCAACTTGCTTCATCAACATGTACAGGTGAAGAAAGCATTAGAGAGAGATGACCAGAAAGACGGAAACCACAATGTTAGGTGACCTAATTGAGAAGCGACACCCTGTTACCTTTGCTGTATTCTGCTGGTTAAAAGAAAGTCAGAGGTCCTGCCCACACTCACTCAAGAAGAGGGGATTATTCTAGGGTGTGAAGACCAGGGGGCTGGGTTACCAGGGGCATCTTTGATTTTGCCCATCATGCCAACCATCCAATTATAGTTGCCACTAAAATGGCACCCAATCTCTAAGTTTGTTCTTATGTCCCTTTCTTCTCCTCACCATATCTTTCTTGGCCTTGGAGGTTCTGCTGCAGCCATACCTTCCTCCAAGAAAACATCTCTGGGAGCACCACCCTTCCATTTCCTTTCTCTCCCCAGTGAATTCCACTAGCATTGATAACAGTAGACATAGTATTCTGGTGCATACCATTTTTCTGTGTTAGTGGTTTGGTGGACTCTTAAGGCACACTTTCAAGGGGCACATGGCCTTAAAATGTGAACCACACAATCCAGGATTCTGCAGAGATTCCTTGGGGCTAATGTTTTGGGGAGACATGGAGGGAAGAATTCTGCCCCCAAAGCCCCCTTCCACATAGCCGAATAGCCATTGTCTTCTACTTTATATTAGATTTCACTGAAAGACAGACTCCATGCTGAATAGATATTTGGAAGCCATTTATCAGATAAGTGGTGTTACAAATGATAGTTTAATTCCCCAGATAGCCAACCCCTTGTAATATTGTTTCTTTGGGAAAATATATTTAAAAATCCAAATCTGTGGGGCAGCTCGGTGGCTTAGTTGGTTAATCATCTGACTCTTGGTTTCAGCTCAGGTCATGATCTCTAGGTCAAGAGACTGAGCCTGGTGTCAGGCTCCTCACTGGGAGTCTGCTTGGGATTCTCTCTCCCTCTCTCTCTGTTCCCCCTATTACCTCTCAAAAAAAAAAAAATCCAAATTTGACCCTATGTAAAGAGGAAGAGCCTCAAAAGTTGCTAAGACAGAGCCCAGAAAAGACAATGTAATTTATTATTTTTATCTACGTAAGAGAAAGCACCTCTCTGTGTGCTTTCTAGGAGCTGCCTAAAGATGTCCTTCTCTCCATTACCACTGGACTAGCTTTAGTTGAGACAGTCAGATGTTCTCACCTGGGTGCCTGCAGCAGGCTCCTACCTGACTTCCCTGCCTCCAATCCATCCTCCACCCTGCAGCCCAAGTGAACCTGCTAAACTATGACAACCATACCATTCCCCTACTGAAACCTCTTCAACAACATCCTTTAAGATAATGACAAAATCCCTTAATTGGCTCATGAGGTCTGTCCTGAATAGCAGTCATTCATGTACATCTAATATCTTTTGAAAAACCTGACTACTCTTCGATAGTTCCCACGCTTGATTCCCACATTCCCATGGCTGAGCGAAAAATGACATTAACAGTCATATTGCCTCGAGGCATGTGACTTGGGTTTTTCCAACCAGATCCCTCCCGGGAGAATTGGATATGGAAGTGTTCTCTGAGGCAGCAAGACCAATCATAACTCAGGAGATGGTCTTTGTCAGGAGCAACTGTGGGGGAATCTGGAGCAGTATCCTGCCAAGGATGATTGGTGCCGAGTGGTGGGTGCTCTGGTGGGTTTAGTATTAGTCATGGCTGCATAGTTGCTGACAGCATGGTGTCTTAACCCTGTGGGTTTAACTAATGGAGTGGAGTCTATGATTTGTCAATAAGAATCCTGACCAATACAAGGTAATTACGTCCCAATGCTGACAAATTTCTTCAGCTTCTCTCTTGGTATTTGTCTCACACCCTCTATGCTATGATGTGACTGCATTAAAAAATATTTGGAGTTCACCAAATACTTCATTCTTTCTCTAGTTCCTGGGCTTTTCCACATCCTATTCCTTGTGCCTTAGACATTCTTACCTATCCTTTAATTACTTGTATTACTCCTAATCAGTTTTTATGTTCTTTTGTAGGTATCACTTTCCCTGGTAATTCTTTCCTGACTCACAAAGTCTGTGTTAAAGGTCCCTCTTTGACCTGTACTTCCTATACTGCAGCACACAAATTATTGCAAGGTCATAGGCTATTAACTCATCTACATCTGCCTCTAGATTATGGGCAAAGAATGTATTTACACTGTTCACCTTTGCCATGGATAGCTACCATTCTGCCTATGCATAATTGCACTTCCTCTTACTGTGGAATATATCTATTTAATTCAGTTAGTAAAAATGCAGCTACTATCTTTTTGCTGATGCCAACCTCCTTGGCCACAGTGATTAGTAAGATGGAAGCTTCACACAAGCTGGGCCAATCAGAGCCCTTCCTTGGGATTTTTTAATATGAAAGGAGAACATGTGATCTTCAGATCCACCCAGGTTCCAAAGTTTGAGAGATGGGTCTGGGGATATTAAGGGCCGTGCTTCTTGTATTAGTCTATTGCATAATTAAATTCTAACCTAGTGACTTAAAACAACACACACTTATTATCTCACAGTTCCTGTGGTCATGAATCTGGGCAGGATCTCATCTGAAGGCTGGAACTGAGGCGTCACCTGGTGCTCCAGTCTCATCTCAAGGTTCAAATGGGAAGGATCCCCTTCCACATTTACATGGTTGTTGGCAAATCTCAGATCTTTGTAGTCTGTAGGACTGAGGGTCTTGGTTTGTTGGACATTGTTGGACAGAGGCCACCTTTAGTTCCTACCTGGTTACTGGCTTGAGGTTGCCTTCAGTTCCTTGTCACATAAGCCTCCCATCATGTCCACTGGTGTCGTCCAATACAGCAAGGGAAAATGTGCTAATGAGAAAGATGCTACAGTCTTATGTAATGTAACCACAGAAGAGACATCTCATTACCTTTGTCATATTCTGCTGGTTAGAAGCAAGTCACAGATCATGTCCACACTCAAGGGGGAGTGGGGAGTTTACACAAGGTTATGAATGTTAGGGAGCTGAGATAACTGAGGGTCACCTTAGACTCTGTCTGCCACACACATTCTGAATAGAATGATTCATTTTGGAATAAAGAAAAAAGAAGAAAGAAAGAAGAACTGAGCGTCACAGATCCTCATTCTAATTGTTTCTTAGTCCCAGCTAATAATGCCCCATCATTATCCATTCTTCACAGAAGCCTGTGTGTTTTATCTCTGTATCAATCAAAAAGGTTCTACATTATATACCATTGCATATTTAGTGCTTAATATAGTACCTGGAGTATAAGAAATGACCATCAATAACATTTTATTCAATCATCAAGAGCCCTGCAACTTGTTCAAATATGTTGGCGATTTTTGGCAAAATGTTTGAAGTCACCAGATCCTAGAATATTGGTGCTTAGGGTCCCTGCTCATCTTACATTGGAAGAAATCAAGGTTGAGACAGAGCAAGGGAATAATCTGTCTCTTATGACTCAATTAGTCATACAGTTTAGAATGAGAACAGGGTTTCTAAACCCGGACTCTGATTTTAGACCTCCTACGGGGAGGCAAAGCAACCAGACCCTAAGGTGAGTCAACGGATGATTCAGGACCATGGACAGCGGGCCCGCATCTACCGGCGCCTCTGCATTTCCACTAGCCAATGGTTTCCTGAATCCATGAATTAACGACTGATATAAAAATACCTGGTGTACCAAGTAAAAACTTAACTGAGTGAAATTATTAGTTTTTATGTGATTTACACTTTCAATATATGTGAGAATCATATAGCTTATCCTTCTTGTGGCTATGAGTACGAAATTTTCTTTGATGCTTGTCAGACAAGGAATTTAGATTAGTTGCTATTTTTTTTAAGTTTCAGTAATTCTTGATAACCAGTTTGTTTCAGAAAGAAATCAGCATTCTTGCAGTTCAATGATCTAAAAATATGCTCTAAGAAAAAATTAGTTTATAGCCTTATGCAGAATGCATGTGCTTTTTGCTGAATAATGTTCTTTGTTTCTGCAAAGTCATGTGCATTCCCCACTGGTTTGTTTCACATAGTTAAAATAGTTGAAATGTTTTGCTTGCTCTTTTTAATACTTGAAGGGTGTCAGCATGCATTTTGGCATAGCGGGAAATGGCTTGCCAGGGGTTTCTTAACGATATCTGCAAAAGGTAATCTCTCAAATTTCTTAGTTGTAGGAAATTGAACATAAATATTTTCAACTCAAAAAGATTGCCTGATTTAAATACTTCTGATTCTGTGGTTTTAGGGCACATTGAGAGGGAAAGTGTTTTTGCAAACTTTAAAGCACCATGCAAATGTTTGTTGCCCTTGTTAGAAGTAACAGTATTATTGTGGTGGGATTTATTATTAAGACACATGGGGGAAGTGATATCTTTTCCTTTGACACACACACACAAAGAGGAAGTTACAAATGGGGCAAAAAATCTGGACTTGAATCTAAAGAGAGGCTGGGAAGGGACTGTTGGAGAACCTGCTCAGTGAGGTTCACACTCAACTTAGTGGTGGTTGGACCCATGTCCCTGGCAGATGTCCCACTCCTTGAAGCAAAAAACATGGTATCCATCTTTCTGTCAACCCCTTATGCATGCCCAGTGCCACACTCTCAACAGATGCTCCTTATATTTTTTAAATAAATTTTTTATTTATTTCTTATTTTTTTATAAACATATAATGTATTTTTATCCTCAGGGGTACAGGTCTGTGAATGCCAGATTTATACACTTCACAGCACTCACAATAGCACATACCCTCCCCAATGTCCATAACCCCCCTCCCCCCTCTCCCAACCCCCCCCTCCCCCCTCAGTTTGTTTTGTGAGATTAAGAGTCACTTATGGTTTGTCTCCCTCCCAATCCCATCTTGTTCATTTATTCTTCTCCTATCCCCCTAACCCCCCATGTTGCATCTCCACTTCCTCATATCAGGGAGATCATATGATAGTTGTCTTTCTCTGATTGACTTATTTCACTAAGCATGATACCCTCTAGTTCCATCTAGTTTCTTTTGATAGCTGCATAGTATTCCATTGTGTATATATACCACATCTTTTTTTTTAATATTTTATTTATTTGATGGAGAGAAATCACAACTAGGCAGAGAGGCAGGCAGAGAGAGAGGAGGAAGCAGGCTCCCTGCAGGGCAGAGAGCCCAATGTGGGGCTCAATCCCAGGACCCTGGGATCATGACCTGAACCAAAGGCAGAGGCTTTAACCCACTGAACCACCCAGGTGCCCCTATACCACATCTTCTTTATCCATTCATCTGTTGATGGACATATAGGTTCTTTCCATAGTTTGGCTATTGTAGACATTGCTGCTATAAACATTCGGGTGCACGTGACCCTTTGGATCACTACGTTTGTATGTTTAGGGTAAATACCCAGTAGTGCAATTGCTGGGCCATAGGGTAGTTCTATTTTCAACATTTTGAGGAAGCTCCATGCTGTTTTCCAGAGTGGTTGCACCAGCTTGCATTCCCACCAACAGTGTAGGAGGGTTCCCCTTTCTCCGCATCCTCGCCCAGATGCTCCTTATTTTGAAATGGATGCCCTTCTAAGCCAACTCACCCAAACCAAGCAGTTATGCGTGTTGGTAAAAACTGAATTTGCATTTCCCACTGAATTATATCTTGTGTCTTTCTTTCCCTTTCTTTTTGGATTCCTGGGAAATATCCAAAGTTGTAAAACTCCAAGAGGATGCTAATTAAAAGTTAATGTAACTTACAGAGAAAATTCTTTAAATTGGGAGCAGTGAAGATGAACGATTATAAAGGAATTTGCAAAATGAGTATTTTACCACACTGTGTAGCATTAAGTTAAATGCTTTTAATGGAACTACATCTTTCAAAAGCAGCGAGTCACTGCTAGCTGTTTTTGGGGGTTTTTTTTGTACTTCAGTAAATTGAAATTGTTGACCTATATTGCTGTTCCCTGATAAGACAGATTCACCTCACTTTGTTTTGGAGGAGAGAAATGGTCTGCATGGGGCTTATACTGGGGCTTTATTCTTTCTCCTTCCCACTATTTTGTCAGCTCTGTAGAATGGAATCCCAAGAAGACCACAAGATTTGTTGGCTGCCTTTGACTTGCAGGTGACCTTGGGCAAGAGATTTATGTAAGTCTCAGTTCTTTCACCTGTGAAATGGGGACCATAGGCTTGCCTCATACTTCTTACAAAAATTAAATAAATCTACATGAAAGCGCTTTGCAAGTCTGATAAAGGGCTTACTTCCTTAAAGATATAAAAGAAGAGAGTTTAGAAGGAAAAGAGCAAAGTGGGAGCAAACACATGAATCTTTGTATTTTCCTAGTTTGCTTTTGTTGGCAGCAACAGAGTAAGTTGGGAATGAGTCAAAGAAGGGGGTCTAGGTGCACTTCAGCCTGCAGTGTTGAGGGAAGGCCTTCTCCCTCCCAAAATGTAGCCCGGCTCAGCCCCTGGCCAACTGTGAGAACTTGGGCTGGTCACTTTTCCTCTCTGAACCTTGGTTTCCTCACCTGCACAATGGAGATACCCTACTGCTTCACAGCACATGAGAAAGTGGTTGCAAAAGTCTTATATAAACCATAAAACTCTACAAAAGTAGCAGTAATTATTTCACTGTTGGTTAATAGTGAATCTAAAAGCACTTGGAAATTTTAAACCCCACGTGTAAAGGGAATACTATCAAGCTTATCCTTTGATGTTAAAGGTGCAGAACCATGGAATATCAGTGCAGTGGCTAAAAGATGTCTCCTTTATGCTCAGGTAATTGGGAAGAATTGTAATTGAATTTCATTGTTAATGAAATTGATGATTATGAGTTCCACTTTCATTTCCTCAAACTGTGTTTCTTGTACACCTACTATGGGCTAGATTTGGGGCTGAGCTCCTGAGATAGAGTGAGCCAGGAATGTGCCTCTCCCTCCCCTCTCCTCTAAAAACAAACTGCAGGGGTTGCCTGGGTGGCTCAGTGGTTTCAAACCTCTGCCTTTGACTCAGGTTATGATCCCAGGGTCCTGGGATCGAGCCCCGCATCAGGCTCTCTGCTCGGTGAGGAGTCTGCTTCCCCTCTCTCTCTGCCTGCCTCTCTGCCTACTTGTGATCTGTCTGTCAAATAAATAAAAATTTTAAAAAATCTTTAAAAAATTAAAAAAATAAAAACAAACTGTGAGGGAGAGTGTTTACAGCAGAGGAAAGGATAGGGAGAAGTAGAAGCAGAAGGTTCCTGGGGATCTGTAGATAACGGGTGGTCTATGGCTGGGGTATTATTTGTAAGTGAATTTACTCTACATCGAATCTAGTAGGTTTACTTCCAGAAAACCTTCTGAGTTTTTTTGCTTTTCTTATTATTTTCAGGCCATATGCTGTTGATTGTTGAACACTTGGAAAGTACCCCTACTACTTAGCATTTTATTGGAAAAGTTCTCTCTTCGTTGTTAACCTCTGAGTCCTTCATGTCTTTCCAAATGAGCTCTTCCGATATAAAGCCATAGAACCCAAGAACTGGCACAAGTCTTAGAGAAAATATATTCGGGTTCCCTCATTTTACAGAGATGGGAGCCAAGACCCAGAGAGACCATGCAATGTGTTCAAGGTCACACAGTAAATTAGCAACAGGCTTGGAATATAATTCAGGCTCCTCTCTACAGCTCTTGCCCCTGCCCCAGACTGCTCCCAGCTCTGAAATATGCTCTCACCTTCCATACTGCTGAAGGGCCTCATCCCAAATCACGGTTGCCTGTTTTGTGACCAGTCATTCAGGATACAAGGTTAAATTAGTAGTGCTCTGGGTGCCTTTCTTCCAGAGAGGAAACCATGGATTAGAGATTGAATTTGGCATCACAGATGAACACGTTCTGGTTTGTTACTTTGGGATGACTCCTGTTTACTGGATGTGCTTTGTGGCACTCCAGAGCCTCGGAAAAAAATTCTAAGCTTAGTGAAACCCCCAGGCTTCTTACCTGCACTAAGAAGCGTTAGAAAAGAACAGAGAACTGGGACCCTGATCACCAGGATGTGCCTTCCAGTTCTTCCCCTTAATTCCCCAAATGAGCATGGGGAAATGTCATGGGCCTTTTTCAGTCATTCTTTTGATAGACAGTTATTGGGTTCATTCAGTCATTAACGTTTAGGGCCTCATGCTATGCCCTCAGGATACACTCACGTCTAAAACATGGTTTCTATCCTTGGGGAGGACAATCTAGAGGAAGAACAGACACACACAGAATATATGGTGCTGCTGTACCTGGGCTCCCAGAAGGTTTGATAAAACTGTGCCTGACGTAGCTTGGGGGCGAGGTCCAGGGAAGGCTTTACAAAAGAGGTGAGGCTTCGGGCAAGGAAGGTCTGAAGGATTATCAGGTAACAGGTGGGTTCCAGAAGTAGAAAATAATATTCACCTATCTATCCGTTCATTTCCCTGATAGGTGTTAAGCATCTCTTATAGATTAAGGAATAAGGAGATGATAAGTCTCTGTCCCCCAAGAAGCTCTCGCAAGCTTGAGCAAAGACTTCAGGGCTTCAGGGTAGCATTTGTTTCCAGAAAGCAGAAAGTATCTTGCTCAAGGGGGAGGGGAAGCCCTTGTAGACAAGCAGGAGGAGGAGAGCTTAGAGAAGTGACCTTACAAAATGTCATAGGGGGATTGTGATCCACTTAGAGGACCAGGAGGAAGGTTCATGGGAAGGTGGGTGGGCCTTAGGGTAGCATCGTCCAATTTTATTTTATTTTTTTTTTAAATATTTTATTTATTTGACAGAGAGAAATCACAACTAGGCAGAGAGGCAGGCAGAGAGAGAAGAGGAAGCAGGCTCCCTGCGGAGCAGAGAGCCCGATGCGGGGCCTGATCCCAGGACCCTGGGACCATGACCTGAGCCGAAGGCAGAGGCTTTAACCCACTGAGCCACCCAGGCGCCCCGCATCGTCCAATTTTAACTTTTGGAAGATCTTTCTAGTGGAAGAGTGTAGAATGAACGGGAGTGGGGAAGGAAGGGGCAGCAAAGGAGACAAATAAGGGGCCCGTTGCTGATGTCCTGTTGTAGTGGCCTGGAGAAGTGCAAGGGCAGAAAAGAGAGAGGGAATGTTACTAGGCAGGAATCACCAAATCGTGTTTTCTATGCCCATCTTACTAAAGAGAAAGTTAAAAGAAAACAGGCCTATGTGCTTTACATATAAAATGGAATATTACTCAGCCATCAGAAAGGATGAATACCTACCATTTTCATCATTATGAGTGGAACTGGAAGGTATTATGCTCAGTGAAATAAGTCAATCAGAGAAAGATAATGATCATATTGTTTCACTCATGTGGAGCATAAGGAATAGCACTGAGGACCACAGAGGAAGAGAGGGAAAACTGAATGGGAAGAAATCAGAGAGAGAGAAAAACCATGAGAAACTCTTGACTCTGGGAAACAAACTGAGGGTTGCTGGAGGGGATGTGGGTTGGGAGATAGGGTAACTGGGTGATTGGCATTATGGGGGGCACGTGATGTGAGGAGCACTGGGTGTTACACACAACCAATGAATCAGTGAACACCACCTCCGAAACTAATGATGTACTATATGTTGGCTAAAAGAATTTAAACTTAAAAAAAATAGAGAACAGGCCTGTCCATCATCATGACCCTGATTGGGTCATCCACCCACCCCCCATGATGCTCAGTCTCAAGAAAGTGGAGCACTGCCCCACTGGTCCCACTGCTGGCCAGAGAAACACGTCACCATGGGCTGGACCTGTTTTTCCCCATATCATATCTGGGGCTTGAGCTCGGGTTCCCCTGGCTTTCACTCTGCAACTGTTCATGCCCATACTTCTGGGCGCCAACAGCGGATCCCTGCAGTATCTGCTGCTGTTCCCAAGGATATTTAGGGTCTTGGGATTTGGGCCATGTTAATAGCCTGGCCCTCTAGGGGACAGGGGGCCGGATGACAGAAAGTGGTAAGCACCAGAGTAATCAGGGAAGCCGTCTGCGGAGGAGGTAAGGTGGCGGGGTGTAGAAGTGGGGACGGACATAGGTAGGAGAAAGAGAAGCCACCTGCCAGGACCAGAACAAACCTGCACAGTGATTCTGGTGGGATGGCCCTGGCGGTCTGTGGCCAACCCCTCTCTTGATTCGTCAGGGCATCCCAGGCTGGCTGGCAGATACAGTAAAAAGCACCTCTGACTGTAAGGTGGCAGCTTCCAGTGCTAGGATGTGTTCTGCACAGGAAAGGAGAGGAAGGAGAAGCTAGAAACAGAAGGAGGAGGTTGTGCTGCAGGAGTCAGACAGAGTTGGTTGCAGAGGCCTTAAAAGACAAGCAGCAGGCATGACCCGCGACTCCTCATCCCCCCCTTCTCCCTATGCTCTGAAACCCTCGTGCTGGAACCCAAGTCAGTGCTTACACATGCTGGCTCTCTCTCCAATTCCAGGTGTCCCCGGACCTCAGGCAGGTTCCTTGGCCTCACTGGGCCTCAATATACCCACCTGTAATACGGGGTCAGTGATAATAGTACCCACATGCCATGCTCTGCTGAATGATAAAAGGAAATCATGTGGTTAAGTTCTTAACAGAGTGCTGGGTATACAGGAAGTGCTCAGAGCAGGGAGGCTGTTGTCAGTGTTTCCGAGAGGCTCAGGGGGTCCTGGGTGTTCTGGCCTTGTCTGGTGTGTTTTGTGTCAACTGGCTTTACACAGCTTTCATTGTCCCCCCCACTGTGTGTCCCTCAGAATCCTGAGCTACTGCACAGCCAGCAATGTGATTCTTTTCTTCTAAAAGACTGCTGTCAGTTTCATACATTTTGCATGAGCCCCTCCCTTGGAAAGTGGGTTTTCAAAAATAAATGCAATTTAGAATGACATACTTTTCTCTCGCCTGCCGCATTTTCATGAGCCTTGTACAGCAGGGAGGAAAATCAGCCAGGGGTTCTCAGGGAGGATGCTTGGCTGTGGAAATCCTTAGGCTATAAATAGCATATGTGTGTTTTTTTTAATATGATGGACTCATTTTCTCTGATCATAAAATCCATGGCTTCTATTTATAGCCATATCGTTGCTTGCTAGTACTGAGGGATTTTAAAAATAGGCCCCAGGAGATAGGATGTGTTCGGGCAGCTCTCCCGGTATGAAGACAGCAGAAGGGGCTTGGAGATTTGGGACTGCAATTTAGGGTCTTTGCATTAACCCCATGGTGTCTCAGAGTCCTTGGTTCCAGGTTCCGTTGGGCCTTGTGCCTTCAACTTGCATTACATTTGCTCTAGTGAAAAGATTTATTCAATCATTCATTGAGAACCTGCTCTGGGCAAACCATGATGCTATGCTTTTGGGAAATAGATAGTGAACTCCCAGTATCAAGGTGTTCAGAACTAATGGAGGAGAGATGTGTAAATACAGGTGGGATTCCATGATAAATCTGTGATAAATGCCATAGCACAGGTGTGCGGAGGTCCTCCGTGGTGTGGGGCAAGGTACATTCCAGGTACAACCTTCCAGGGCAGCTGGTAGGCTGAGTAGTGGCTCCCAAAGGTAGCCAGGTGCTGATCCCTGGAACCTGGGGATGTTACCTTGTGTGGCTAATAAAGACTTCTGCAGCTGCCTTTAAGGGTGTTGGGAGAGGGAGACTCTCCTGGTTTCCGGGTGGGATCGATGTAATCATGAGAGTCCTTGTAAGAAGGAGGCAGTAGGGTTGGATATGAGAGAGGAGGAAGAGGAAGAAGATGAGGAAGGAAGAGGAAGAGAAAGGACCGCAGAAGCAGGGAGAAAGTTGAAGATGCTTTACTGTCAGCTGCGAAGATGGAAGGGCCACAAGCTCGAGAAGCTGGAAAGGCAAAGAGATGGATCGCCGCCCCAGAGCTTCCTGAAGGACTGCGGGCCTGCAAGAGAGCTGATGGTGACCTGTGGCCTACAGGGCTATGCAAGAATAAAGGTGTTCTGTTTAAGCCAGCAAGGCTGCAATGATTCTTTTCAGTGGCCATCGAAAATGAATGCCAACCAAGATGGTGCCCTCGCTGGACCACTGCCATGAAGACCCGGTGTTCGGGGCCATTCCCTCCTGTTGGCACTTGCAGCTAGTCTTTGTTTGACTCTCTCTCCTTGGCTCAGCTGGTGCTTCAGGAAAGCAGGCTGAACTCCAGCTCCAGGGTAGAGGGTTTGGGCCCCAAATCATTAGCATCATCCATCCCCCCGGGGCCATATTGTTGGCTCAGGATGAGCATATGACATACATCAATCCAGTTAGATGTTAAAAGGGTTGCTTTCCTGGAGTGCCTGGGTAGCTCAGATGGTAAAGCATCTGCCTTTGGCTCAGGTCATGATCTCAGGGTCTAGGGATCGAGCCCTGCATCAAGGTCCCCACTCAGCAGAAAGTCTGCTTCTCCCTCTTCCTCTGCCCCTCCTCCCGCTCATGTTCTCTCTTCCTCAAATAAGTAAATAAAATCTTTTAGAAAATAAAAAATAGGGGGAGGAGTCAAGATGGCAGAGAAGTAGCAGCCTGAGACTACATCAGGTAGCAGGAGATCAGCTCGATAGCTTATCTAAACATTGCAAACACCTACAAATCCAACGGGAGAGCGAAGAGAAGAAGAACAGCAACTCTAGAAACAGAAAATCAACCACTTTCTGAAAGGTAGGACTGGCGGAGAAGTGAATCTAAAACGACGGGAAGATAGACCGCGGGGGGAGGGGCCGGCTCCCGGCAAGCGGCGGAGGAACGGAGCACAAAATCAGGACTTTTAAAAGTCTGTTCCACTGAGGGACATTGCTCCAGGGGCTAAACCGGGGTGAAGCCCACGTGGGGCCAGCGTGGCCCCAGGCCCCGCAGGGTCACAGAAGGATCGGGGGTGTCGGAGTGTCGGAGAGCTCGCAGGTATTAGAACGGAGAAGCCGGCTGGAGAGACAGAGCCAAGGACTAAACTCTCAGCTCGGGGTTACCTTGAACTGGTCGCGGGCTGGGTGAGCTCGGAGCGCGGCTAGAGGCTGGGGATACGGGAGTGATTGGGTGCTGTCCTCTGGGGGCGCACTGAGGAGTGGGGCCCCAGGCTCTCGGCTCCTCCGGGCCGGAGACTGGGAGGCCACCATTTTCATTCCCGTCCTCCGGAACTCTACGGAAAGCGTTCAGGGAACAGAAGCTCCCAAAAGTGAACCCGAGCCGATTACTTAGTCCGGCCGCCGGTAAGGGCGGTGCAATCCCGCCTCGGGCAAAGACACTTGAGAGTCACTACAACAGGCCCCTCCCCCAGAAGATCAACAAAATATCCAGCCAGGACGAAGTTCATCTATCAAGGAGAAAGCAGATTCAATTCCTAAGACAGCAGAGCAATTCCAGAGGAGGAGAAAACAAAGCACGGAACTCATGGCTTTCTCCCCATGATTCTTTAGTCTTGCGGCTACTTCAATTTTTTTTTCTTTTTTCAATTTTTTTTTCTTTTTTCTTTTTTCTTCTTCTGCTAAATTTTTTTTAAACTTTTACCCTTTTCTTTTTTAACATTTTTTGACTAGTTCATCTAAATATATATATTTTTTCTTTCTTTTTTATATTTTTTATTTGTTTTATTTTTTAAATTTTTTTCTTTCTTTTTTTTTTTTCTTTTTTTTTCAGAAGCTGTTTTTATCCCCTTTCTCCCCCCCACAATTTGGGGTCTCTTCTGATTTGGTTACAGCGCATTTTTCCGGGGTCTTTGCCACCCTTTTAGTAGTTTATTTGCTCCTTCATATTCTCTTATCTGGACAAAATGACAAGGCGGAAAAAATCACCACAAACAAAAGAACAAGAGACAGTACCGAAGGCTAGGGACCTAATCAACACAGACATGGGTAATATGTCAGATCAAGAGTTCAGAATGACGATTCTGAACATTCTAGCCGGGCTCGAAAAAGGCATGGAAGATATTAGAGAAACCCTCTCTGGAGATATTAAAGCCCTTTCTGGAGAAATTAAAGAACTAAAATCTAACCAAGTTGAAATCAAAAAAGCTATTAATGAGGTGCAATCAAAAATGGAGGCTCTCACTGCTAGGATAAATGAGGCAGAAGAAAGAATTAGTGATATAGAAGACCAAATGACAGAGAATAAGGAAGCCGAGCAAAAGAGGGACAAACAGCTACTGGACCATGAGGGGAGAATTCGAGAGATAAGTGACACCATAAGACGAAACAACATTAGAATAATTGGGATTCCAGAAGAAGAAGAAACAGAGAGGGGAGCAGAAGGTCTATTGGAGAGAATCATTGGAGAGAATTTCCCTAATATGGCAAAGGGAACAAGCATCAAAATCCAGGAGATGCAGAGAACCCCCCTCAAAGTCAACAAGAATAGGTCCACACCCCGTCACCTAATAGTAAAATTGACAAGTCTTAGTGACAAAGAGAAAATCCTGAAAGCAGCCCGAGAAAAGAAGTCTGTAACATACAATGGTAAAAATATTAGATTGGCGGCAGACTTATCCACAGAGACCTGGCAGGCCAGAAAGAGCTGGCATGATATATTCAGAGCACTCAACGAGAAAAACATGCAGCCAAGAATACTCTATCCAGCTAGGCTATCATTGAAAATAGAAGGAGAGATCAAAAGTTTCCAGGACAAACAAAAACTGAAAGAATTTGCAAACACCAAACCAGCTCTACAGGAAATATTGAAAGGGGTCCTCTAAGCAAAGAGAGAGCCTAAAAGTAGTAGATCAGAAAGGTACAGAGACAATATACAGTAACAGTCACCTTACAGGCTAATAATGGCACTAAATTCATATCTCTCAATAGTTACCCTGAATGTTAATGGGCTAAATGCCCCAATCAAAAGACACAGGGTATCAGAATGGATAAAAAAACAAAACCCATCAGTATGTTGCCTACAAGAAACTCATTTTAGACATGAAGACACCTCCAGATTTAAAGTGAGGGGGTGGAAAACAATTTACCATGCTAATGGGCATCAGAAGAAAGCTGGGGTGGCAATCCTTATATCAGATCAATTAGATTTTAAGCCAAAGACTATAATAAGAGATGAGGAAGGACACTATATCCTACTCAAAGGGTCTGTCCAACAAGAAGATCTAACAATTTTAAATATCTATGCCCCTAACGTGGGAGCAGCCAACTATATCAACCAATTAATAACAAAATCGAAGAAACACATCAATAATAATACAATAATAGTAGGGGACTTGAACACTCCCCTCACTGAAATGGACAGATCATCCAAGCAAAAGATCAACAAGGAAATAAAGGCCTTAAATGACACACTGGACCAGATGGACATCACAGATATATTCAGAACATTTCATCCCAAAGCAACAGAATACACATTCTTCTCTAGTGCACATGGAACCTTCTCCAGAATAGATCACATCCTGGGTCACAAATCAGGTCTCAACCGGTATCAAAAGATTAGGATTATTCCCTGCATATTTTCAGACCACAATGCTCTGAAGCTAGAACTCAATCACAAGAGGAAAGCTGGAAAGAACCCAAATACATGGAGACTAAACAGCATCCTTCTAAAGAATGAATGGGTTAACCAGGAAATTAAAGAATTGAAAAAATTCATGGAAACAAATGATAATGAAAACACAACAGTTCAAAATCTGTGGGACACAGCAAAGGCAGTCCTGAGAGGAAAATATATAGCAGTACAAGCCTTTCTCAAGAAACAAGAAAGGTCTCAAGTACACAACCTAACCCTACACGTAAAGGAGCTGGAGAAAGAACAAGAAAGAAACCCTAAACCCAGCAGGAGAAGAGAAATCATAAAGATCAGAGCAGAAATCAAAGAAATAGAAACCAAAAAAACAATAGAAAAAATCAATGAAACTAGGAGCTGGTTCTTTGAAAGAATCAATAAGATTGATAAACCCCTGGCCAGACTCATCAAACTGGGGGTTGCTGGGGGGAGGTGGGATTGGGAGAGGGGGAGCGGGCTATGGACATTGGGGAGGGGAGGCGAACCATAAGAGACTATGGACTCTGAAAAACAACCTGAGGGTTTTGAAGGGTCAGGGGTGGGAGGTTGGGGGAACAGGTGGTGGGTGATGGGGAGGGCACGTTTTGCATGGAGCACTGGGTGTTGTGCAAAAAGAATGAATACTGTTACGCTGAAAAAATTAATAAAAAGGGAAAAAAAAAAAAAGAAAAGAGAAAGGACCCAAATCAATAAAATCATGAATGAAAGAGGAGAGATCACAACTAACACCAAAGAAATACAGACAATTATAAGAATATACTATGAGCAACTCTACGCCAACAAATTGGACAATCTGGAAGAAATGGATGCATTCCTAGAGACATATAAACTACCACAACTGAACCAGGAAGAAATAGAAAACCTGAACAGGCCCATAACCAGTAAGGAGATTGAAACAGTCATCAAAAATCTCCAAACAAACAAAAGCCCAGGGCCAGACAGCTTCCCAGGGGAATTCTACCAAACATTTAAAGAAGAACTAATTCCTATTCTCTTGAAACTGTTCCAAAAAATAGAAACGGAAGGAAAACTTCCAAACTCATTTTATGAGGCCAGCATCACCTTGATCCCAAAACCAGACAATGATCCCACCAAAAAAGAGAACTACAGACCAATATCCTTGATGAACACAGATGCAAAAATTCTCGCCAAAATACTAGCCAATAGGATTCAACAGTACATTAAAAGGATTATTCACCACGATCAAGTGGGATTTATTCCAGGGCTGCAGGGTTGGTTCAACATCCGCAAATCAATCAATGTGATAGAACACATTAATAAAAGAAAGAACAAGAACCATATGATACTCTCAATAGATGCTGAAAAAGCATTTGACAAAGTACAGCATCCCTTCCTGATCAAAACTCTTCAAAGTGTGGGGATAGAGGGCACATACCTCAATATTATCAAAGCCATCTATGAAAAACCCACCGCAAATATCATTCTCAATGGAGAAAAACTGAAAGCTTTTCCGTTAAGGTCAGGAACACGGCAGGGATGTCCATTATCACCACTGCTATTCAACATAGTACTAGAAGTCCTAGCCTCAGCAATCAGACAACAAAAAGAAATTAAAGGCATCCAAATTGGTAAAGAAGAAGTCAAACTATCACTCTTCGCAGATGATATGATACTATATGTGGAAAACCCAAAAGACTCCACTCCAAAACTGCTAGAACTTGTACAGGAATTCAGTAAAGTGTCAGGATATAAAATCAATGCACAGAAATCAGTTGCATTTCTGTACACCAACAACAAGACTGAAGAAAGAGAAATTAAGGAGTCAATCCCATTTACAATTGTACCCAAAACTATAAGATACCTAGGAATAAACCTAACCAAAGAGACTAAGAATCTATACACAGAAAATTATAAAGTACTCATGAAAGAAATTGAGGAAGACACAAAAAAATGGAAAAATGTTCCATGCTCCTGGATTGGAAGAATAAATATTGTGAAAATGTCTATGCTACCTAAAGCAATCTACACATTTAATGCAATCCCTATCAAAATACCATCCATTTTTTTCAAAGAAATGGAACAAATAATCCTAAAATTTATATGGAACCAGAAAAGACCTCGAATAGCCAAAGGAATATTGAAGAACAAAGCCAAAGTTGGTGGCATCACAATTCCGGACTTCAAGCTCTATTACAAAGCTGTCATCATCAAGACAGCATGGTACTGGCACAAAAACAGACACATAGATCAGTGGAACAGAATAGAGAGCCCAGAAATCGACCCTCAACTCTATGGTCAACTAATCTTCGACAAAGCAGGAAAGAATGTCCAATGGAAAAAAGACAGCCTCTTCAATAAATGGTGCTGGGAAAATTGGACAGCCACATGCAGAAAAATGAAATTGGACCACTTCCTTACACCACACACGAAAATAGACTCCAAATGGATGAAGGACCTCAATGTGAGAAAGGAATCCATCAAAATCCTTGAGGAGAACGCAGGCAGCAACCTCTTCGATCTCAGCCGTAGCAACATCTTCCTAGGAACAACGGCAAAGGCAAGGGAAGCAAGGGCGAAAATGAACTCTTGGGATTTCATCAAGATCAAAAGCTTTTGCACAGCAAAGGAAACAGTTAACAAAACCAAAAGACAACTGACAGAATGGGAGAAGATATTTGCAAACGATATATCAGATAAAGGGCTAGTATCCAAAATCTATAAGGAACTTAGCAAACTCAACACCCAAAGAACAAACAATCCAATCAAGAAATGGGCAGAGGACATGAACAGACATTTCTGCAAAGAAGACATCCAGATGGCCAACAGACACATGAAAAAGTGCTCCACGTCACTCGGCATCAGGGAAATACAAATCAAAACCACAATGAGATATCACCTCACACCAGTCAGAATGGCTAAAATTAACAAGTCAGGAAATGACAGATGCTGGAGAGGATGTGGAGAAAGGGGAACCCTCCTCCACTGTTGGTGGGAATGCAAGCTGGTGCAACCACTCTGGAAAACAGCATGGAGGTTCCTCAAAATGTTGAAAATAGAACTACCCTATGACCCAGCAATTGCACTACTGGGTATTTACCCTAAAGATACAAACATAGTGATCCGAAGGGGCACGTGTACCTGAATGTTTATAGCAGCAATGTCTACAATAGCCAGACTATGGAAAGAACCTAGATGTCCATCAACAGATGAATGGATAAAGAAGATGTGGTATATATACACAATGGAATACTATGCAGCCATCAAAAGAAATGAAATCATGCCATTTGCGATGACGTGGATGGAACTAGAGCGTATCATGCTTAGTGAAATAAGTCAATTGGAGAAAGACAACTATCATATGATCTCCCTGATATGAGGACATGGAGAAGCAACATGGGGGGGTAGGGGGATAGGAGAAGAATAAATGAAACAAGATGGGATTGGGAGGGAGACAAACCATAAATGACTCTTAATCTCACAAAACAAACTGGGGGTTGCTGGGGGGAGGTGGGATTGGGAGAGGGGGAGCGGGCTATGGACATTGGGGAGGGGAGGCGAACCATAAGAGACTATGGACTCTGAAAAACAACCTGAGGGTTTTGAAGGGCCAGGGGTGGGAGGTTGGGGCAACCTGAGGGTTTTGAAGGGTCAGGGGTGGGAGGTTGGGGGAACAGGTGGTGGGTAATGGGGAGGGCACGTTTTGCATGGAGCACTGGGTGTTGTGCAAAAAGAATGAATACTGTTACACTGAAAAAATAAATAAAATAAAATAAAATAAAATAATAAAAAAAAGAAAATAAAAAATAAAATAAAATATGAACATAATTGTGACTATAACTAGGTGTCCTCTCCTACTGTTTTTGTTTCACTGGAAAACCCAGACTGGTACAACTGTATGTTAACTAACTGGAATTTAAATGAAGACTTGAAAAAAATCACCTGGTTGGGGTTCTCTGTCATTGGCCTCTGAAGTATTGACTACAAACAGACAGGTTGTGTTATGAGCAGAGGAAAGAAAGAATGACAAGGGGTCGGAAGCAGGGCTTTGCCTGTAGCCCATGTCTGATGTATAGGAAAGCAAAGGCCAGAGACGAAGGTCAGGATGGTGCTGCCCGACAAGAGCCAACTGAGGATTAGACCAGTCCGTGGAGTTCGGAGCTGAGAAGAGCATGGCCAGGGTGGACTGCAAACCCTTTGCTTTTCAGATAAGGAGACTGAGGTAAGGAGAGTGGGGAGGCTCGATGGAGGTCATGCTGTGAGTCAGCGGCTAGCAGAACCAGAAACCAGGTTTCTCCAGTCTTGTCGTGGCCCCCCAGCCTCCACTTTGCCCTGACACTGCTGTCACGTGGGTGAGTGGGCAGCCTAGGTCTGGGCCAGCCCCCCCCCCCCCCCACAAGTGCCCAGAACAACCGGCTGGGCAACCAACACCATGGGGCTCCTGCTGGGCTAGGCTCACAGGGGAAACCCTTTCATCCTTACCCTCTGGATGTGGCTCATTGAGCAAAGATGGTTGTATGGGGTCATATCTTTGTTCCTGTGGTCACTGGCAGTGTGGTGTGTGGGATAGAGCAGAAGAGTCAGAGTCTCAGATCTGGGGCTGGCCAAACTTGGCCTCTTACAACAACATGTCCACAGACAGCTGTTTAACCTGGCCGACCCACTGCTATCCACAAGACCTTTCTACCTTTTAAGGGCAGCAATTGGGTAGAGGTATTTCTGAATCATAAAGTGCTATGTATCCATAAGATAGTTATCACTCAGATTTTCCCCTTTAACCTGGCCGACCCACTGCTATCCACAAGACCTTTCTACCTTTTAAGGGCAGCAATTGGGTAGAGGTATTTCTGAATCATAAAGTGTTATGTATCCATAAGATAGTTATCACTCAGATTTTCCCCTTCTCTTATGAAGGATGCTCCATAGAGACCAGGAACCCTGACAGCAGACCCATACTGTGCTCCAGGGCGTGGAGCTTGGTGCCCGGGACAGCCTAGTTCAATGCCTTTGATCTAGAAATAAGCCATGTAGGAATCCGCCTTAAACTGAGCATGGAGAAGTATGGCAGCGACTGTAGGAATGCTCCACAGAGTCTCATTGTGCTTCTTGGTGCAAAAAGAAAATGAGCTGGTGTAAGGGTTGGGGAGATGTCTTTAAAAAAAGAAGAAAAATTTCTCTTCCATTAACTCAAGAAGAATGTACGTCTTTAGCACAATCAAAGTGGAAGGTCAGCAAGTGGCTTAAAAATATGTCATAAATTATAGAATATCATAGAGATGGAAGAAACCTGACAATCATCAGACTCACCACACTCATTTTCCAAATGAAGAACCTAAGGTCCCCAAAAGGAAAGCAACTTGCCCAAGCTATAGAGGAAATTCATAGCCTCACTGGGGCTGAAAGGCTTTTGTGTATTTTTGTTGTGTTCTTTTCATGTTATACTGCTGGGATGCTTATAGTTCAAGCCCTGATCTCTGGAATCCATGAAATGTGCCAGCTGTCCTCGGTTGTATGGGTCTACTGGCCATCAAACACAGTGTTATTATCTTGAATAAGACAATGGTATTTATTTGCTTTGCTTTGGAGACCTAGGAAAATCTCTGTGTGAGATTTTATAGCACTGAGAGATTTCCTTCTAGAAAATAGGATGAGGTTAGAGTTAAGGGGTGCATTTCAACAAGGTGAACCCTCTCTTTCCAAGCTGCCATTATCCCCAGGCCCCCACTGAACATCTCTGTTTCTTCTGCAAGAATCATGACACTCTGTAAGTCAACACCTAGCCCACTGAAAAGCACCGTCCTGGCTTTGATCAGACATAGCTTTGAAATCAAAGCTGGCTTCAAATGCCAGATCTGCTAATTGACTGCTCTATGGCCCTGGCCAAGGGACTTCAATCCCATGAAGACCAACTCCTTCTCTAATCAGGCTTGAGGGAGGATTAGATACAATGTATAGAAGATACCTTGTTTATGGCTCTGTCTGTGGTGCTGATTATTCTCTTGGTGTTGCTGTGTACTAACCAGCACCATAGGCAGAAACAATAGACGCTGGGAGACAGAGTTGAGAAGAGGCTCTTAATAGCTCTCAACATCCTTAGATAAAGATCTACTGCACCAGAGGGGTCAATTTTCTTCAAGTAGTATTACTGAGGATCCATAAGTGCCTATGGGATGAGAGAACCAAGATCACTGCCTCCAGGGAACCCATGATTCAGTAGGCATGTAGACAGATGCAAATGACCACACAAGGCAGAAAGGAATCCCCAGCAACAAATAGACAAAGGAACCCACAAAAGGAGACAATGAAACCCAACAGCAGGGACTGCACATTTTAAACACGAGGGGAGCATTAACGATCAATGGTACAACTTCTGTTTTCATGGAGGTGCTGGCTACATCCCAAGTTTAGAAGGGTAGACGCCCCAAGTATCACAGCCAGGAGAGATCATTGATAAAGCAACCCAGGAAGGATTTTTCAATCATTAATTTCTGTGCAATGAGGACCTCCCCCACTTTTTCTTTAAGCCAGAGCACTTTTAAAGTCACGTTCTTCCTGCCAAACCTCGGGCTATATGAACTTTCTCTTCATCGCAACTGAGTGTGCTGTGCGGAAAAGTCTCATGTAGGGAAAACAAACTCACTTGTATTTTTCTCACAGAGTGGAGCTGTGCAGTATCAGACTAGGGATGGGGACAGTCAGAGCTATAGACTATAGATACAGAAGATTCTGTTCTTGAATTGTGACCTCCTTTGAGCAATTACAGATAAGAAGAAGGAAAAATTCTCTGTGGTGTCACAGGACCTTCTCACTGATACCTACTTTCTCTGACTTCTTTACATTAAAAATCTGTTTTGTGGACTAGAACAAGGAACCCAGCTTAAAAATAGCCTGCATTTTGCAGACTCTCTTTGATATGGTTCCAGCCTATGAGACGTAAGCAAAATTTTGGGATTAGGTTCCAGGAAATCTCCTCAAAGGGAGCAAAGTATGTCTTTTTTCTTTTTCCACGTTGCTCTTGCCTAGAACACAGATGTGATGGCTGGATCTGCTGCACCCATATTGTAAGCATGCAAAAAAAAAAAGACTAAGAGTACCACAATATCACAGGCCTTGAACCAATATCAGCCATCCCCATTTCTGAACATATCTTTTTATGAGAACAACAAACCCATATGGGGTACATCATCATTATTTGGGTTTTCCATTGCATTGCCTAAATGCAAATACCTAGATGACACTGAGAATAGAAAGTGTCACTTCCAATGTAGGTGGTGTGGACACTGACAAGGATCAATCTACAGCAAAGAACTAAGTAATAAAGGTGAGGATCTGAATAGGACCAGAGATTCTCAGCCACCTTGGGCCAAGAACTGCACCAGTTTCCAACAAGAAGGGGTTGGTATTTATGAGTATAACCAAACGGATTTGTTGGCTGAATTTTAGTTATGTATGTATTTAATTTAGTAAATGTTAGTTTAACTTTTAAAAAATTTAACAGATTCATTATGCATATTTGATACATAAAAAATTGCACACGTTTAATCTCCAACACTTGATGGGTTGGAACATATGCACACATCTGTGAAACCATCATCACAATCAAGGTAATAAACATCTATCACCTTCAAAATTTCCTTGCGCCCACCCATCTTCTTAATTTACTGTGGCATAAACACAATGGGACCACTACATGAATTTTTAAGTGCACTATACATATTGTTAACTATAAGCAGATACTATACACCAGGTCTCTAGAACTTCCTCATCTTGCAAAACTGGGCTTCATACCCACTGAACA
This sequence comes from Meles meles, assembly GCF_922984935.1. Taxonomy (NCBI): domain Eukaryota; kingdom Metazoa; phylum Chordata; class Mammalia; order Carnivora; family Mustelidae; genus Meles; species Meles meles. The sequence goes on along the minus strand of NC_060071.1, from coordinate 142,784,285 downwards.
TCTCCCCACTTCCCCTCCCTCATCCTCAGGCACCACTGATTTCTGCTTCTATGCTTCAACAATTATGGAATATCCACCAGCTCAGGAACAGCTTTGTTTTAGCAGGAAAGGAAGGAGCATTAGGTGAAGCGCACATTAAAGCAAACCTGGAGTACACCTGTTTACTTGTTTATGCTGCAATGCATAGTGGGGGTCCCCCTCTCCCCAGAAATACTTGCTCTGGTCCTGGTGAATTTACCCCCTGCAGCTCCACACTCAGGCTCTTCTGCCTATAATAACGTTGGCTTTAACATTGCACCAGAATGTGATCTTTCTGAAGACATCACAAGTGACAATTAGGAATTCAATTGAAGGTAAAAATCCAAGTCTACGCGGTGCTGCCAAGTCCAATAACTCAAATCAGGCAACACCACCTGGCAGGCAGAAGCAACGTTTTCACAGAAGGCAAGTTCTTTTCAAAAACCAGTTATAAACGGTACCCTGATTTCAGGTCCATCAACATTCGAAAAGACATGATCTCATAACTGAGGCAATACAATGTAATCACTGTCATGTGGAATTTACTCAAGTTCATTTTTTTAACCAACGGTATTCAATAAATTCCATGCTACGTGTACAGCCCAAATCAATGATTTCCTTATGGCCGCTTTCTAACGTTCAGAGATGAAAACACTTTGAGGTACTATTAGAGTCAAGGCAGGCTTGCTAGATTTCCAGCTCTGCCAAGCAGAGATGGGGCGGGTTCCGTGGCTGCTGCTGGTCCTGCACAGAGTCAGGCACACACCTACGGCTCTGTCATACCCGAGTGGTTGTTGAATGGGCTCCCCCAGACTACCATCATCAGGATTCTACGACCAACAACAGCATCTGAGCTTGGCCGTCCCTGAAAGATGAGTGAGGTGTTATGGCAGGGAGCTGGGGTGGCTACAGCAAAGTGTCATAGACCAGGTGACTTGTCACAACAGAGATTTATTTTTCAGGGTTCTGGAGGCTGCAAGTCTGACTTGAAGGTGCCAGGGTGGCTGTGTTCTGGGGACCGACTCTTCCGAGTCTCAGATGGCTGACTTCTTATTGTGTCCTCATGTGGTGAAAAGAGGCAAGGGAACTCTCTAGCCTCTTCTTATAAAAGCACTGATCCCATCAAGAGAGGTGCCTAAGTCCCTCCTGTGAAAATTAATAAAGGGGAATCTCACTAAAGCAGACTTGGGTTGCTAGAAGGGGAGGCTGGCAAGCAGGGAACCACTCAGAGTCAGTTACAGGAAAAACTGTCCATTACAGACCCAGCGGAAGAATGGCCAACAGGGAAGAACCATCGGTTAAAGCCTCCAACAGGGGAAGAAGTACATTGCATTTCATGCAAGGAAAAATCAACTACCAATGAGACACCTCACTGCCCTGAACCTTTTCTTTTCTCTAATGGGTTTCCATTCCAAACAACCCCTCTCAACTTCCTCCTTCTCCGTGAAATAATGTTTCTCTCCTCGGTTAGACTTTGTTATGGTCTTGCTATGGCTTGCTGAGCCAGATTGCAATTCTGTGATGCCCAAATAAATGCATATTTTTTTTTTTGCTGGTAAAATAACTGATGGGTTTATTTTTAAGGTTGATGCTTCCAATGGCCTCACCTTCAAATACCATCACATTGGGATTCAAGTTTCAACACATGAATTTGGGCGAACATAAAGACTCAATCCCCTGCAGTCAGGGAGTAGAAGGTAGTCAGTGCAGAGGAGGGAGTTCTAGCAAAGGGAACTGCAAGAACGAAGCTTAAAGATGGGGACACATCTAGGAGGGTCAAACGATGGTGATTGGTGGGGGGCATAGTTCTTGCTTTGGCAGGAGGGGGTGTGAGAGATAAGGAGCCAGGACTCTGAAGGCCGCAGGGTAGGTGGCTGGACCATTTCTGGCCTTTGCTGCCATGCTGCAGAATTCTGAATTTTTCCAACCCCATTTGGCAGAAGTTAGAGAGTTACAAGGTATTTGACCTTTATCTTATGTCATTTTAAATGCGCTGAAACAATCGGGTTGGCTTTGGCACTTGAGCTAAATGATGGACTTTTTTTTTTAATCTCAAACTAGCCAACTAGGATATCACTTCTCACCTTAAGTACAAATATGACATTTCTTTCTAAACTCCAAGACAAAATATAATGGCTCCAAGGCTGCCCTTTGTAGCCCCAGAGCCTCACTGCTGCATTGTGCACCTGAACACCGAGATTCAGGTTCAACACCCGAACTCCTAGATCTGTGAGAACCTCCCTTCCCCCAACTTTGTTACAAAAGGAGCTTTGTTACAAAAGGAGCAATCAGGATACAATGCTGCACTACTTGGCCAATCAGAACTCATCTGTTGTAGTCAAACTCCTTCCAATCCCTTCAATTAAGATTGGTGTTTGGGTAGGTCAATTGGTGGAGGCTCCGACTCTCAGTTTTGGCTCAGGTCATGATTTCTGGGTCATGAAATGGAGCCCTGCATCGGGCTCTGAGCTCAGCATGGAGGCTACGTGAGATTCTCTCTCCCTGCCCCTCTGTCCTCTGCCCTGTTCTCTCTTTCTCTCATTTAAATAAAAACATTTTTTAAAAAAATAGATTGGTGTTGTGAGTGGAATTGTGTCCCCCAAAAAGATATGTGCAAGTCATAATTCCTAGGACCTAGGACTGTGACCTTATTTGGAAATAGGGTCTTCGTGCATTGAATCAAGTTAAGAGGAGGTCAGATTGGTCAGATCAGTGTGTCACCAGTGGGAGTCGGGTGACAAGCAGATGGGGAATATGGTGTGGAAGGGAATGTGTGTAGCTTCACCAGGATCAAACTAGGATGGCTTTGGGGATTCTGTCCCCCACAGCCACCTGAAAATGCCTTAATTGGGGGCTCAAGCCACAGACAACATCTTTGTTTCAGTCCCAGAAACCAGATGTCGGGTCCTCTGAGCATAGCCTGCTCAGAGCACAGGGTGTCCTCTGCTGATGTTGATTTCAGCCATGAAACCTCAGTCACCTTGATCATAGAGGTACTAATCTAGAGAGAAAATAAAATCCTATTTGCAGAATTGTCCAGGCTGGAGAGCTCTTATGGTTTCATTAGTCATACCCTAATTCAACTTTCTTTTTTAATATTGGTAGATCAGTTTTTTAAAGTTTAGAACATACAATGGGGGAAAGACTATCTTTTTAATAAATGGTGTTGGGAAAACTGGACAACTCTGTGCCAAAGAATGAAACAGGACCATTTTCCTACACCATCTGCAAAAATAAACTCAAAACAGACTAAAGACCTAAATGTGAGACCTGAAACCATAAAATTCCTAAAAGAAACCATAGGCAGTAAGTAATCTCGCAGACATCAGTCTTAGTGACATTGTTCTGAATCTGTTTCCCGAGGCAAGGGAAACAAAAGCAAAAATAAACTGTTGGGACTACACCAGAATAAAAAAGGCTTCGGCACAGCAAAGGAAACCATCCACGAAATGAAAAGGCAACCTACTGAATGGGAGAAGAAATCTGAAAAAGATACATCCAATGAGGCGCTAATATCCAAAATATATAAATAACATACAACTGAATGCTAAAGGCACAAATAATTCAATTAAAACTGAGCACAGGACCTGAATAGACATTTTTCCAAATCAGACATCCAGATGGTCAATGGACACATGGAAAGATGCTCAACATCGCTCATCATTGGGGAAATGCTAATCAAAACTACAGTGAGATATGACCTCCCACCTGTCAGAATGGCTAGTATCAAAAGGAGAAGAAGGATGTGGAGAAGAGGGAAGCCTCGCGCACTGTTGGTGGGAATGCAAATTGGTAAACCAGTATGGAAATTCCTCATGGAGTTTCCTCAAAAAATAAAAAAACTAGAAATTAAAACTAGAACTACCATATGATCCATTAATTTCACTACTGGGTATTTACCCCAAAGTAAATGAAGACACTAATCCAAAAAGATGTATGCATCCCTACATTTATTGCAGCCTTATTTAAAATAGCTAAGATATGGAAGCAACCCAAGTGTCTATCAATAGAGGAATGGATAAAGAAGATACACACACACACACACACACACACACACACACACACACACACATATGATATATTTATGTATCATGATATATAAGATATATATATCATGTCTTCTTTATATATATAAAATATGTATCTTCCCTTATATCTATATCTTCCTTTATATATATCTCCATATATATATAAATTATATATATACACATAAAGGAATACCATTCAGCCGCAAAAAAGAATGAGATCTTGCCATTCGTGACAACCTGGATGGACCTAGAAGGTATTATGCTAAGTGAAATCAATCTAAGAGAGCCCAATACCATACAATTTCACTTCTGTGTGGGATCTAAAAAACAAAATAAATGAATAAATGGATATAGATTCACAAATACGAACAAACCAGTGGTTGCTGGGGAGGAAGGAATCGGGGGATGGGCAAAGAGGTACAAACTTCCAGCTATAAATGAACGAGTCATGCAGACCGGAAGTCCAGCATAGGGAATCTAGTCAATAACATAGTGAAACGTTGTGGGGTAAGCACACTTATTGTGGTGATCAGTGCGTAATGTGTAGGATTGTTGAATTGTGATGCTATCAAACTGAAACTAATATAACATTATATTTCAACTGTACCCAATAATACCAAAACTTTTAAAAAGTGACCGGGGGATGCCTGGGTGGTGCAGTCCGTTAAATGTCCAGCTCTTGGTTTCAGCTCAGGTCATGATCTCAGGGTCATGAGATCGAGCCTGGCATCAGGCTCTGTACTCAGCACAGAATCTGTTGGAGAGTGTCTCTCCCTCTCCCTCTGCTCCTCTGGCTCGTGCTCTCTCTCTCTCCAATAAATAAATAAATCTTTTTTTTTTAAAAAGTGACCCGAAGGGCTCAGTGCTTTCCCCAATGACACACCTAGCCTGAGGCACAGCTTTGAGTGGGAAACAGAGAGTTCCATCCCCCAGCTGGGTGCTCCTGGCACTCTGCCCAGATCCCTCGGGGAAATGACTGACCATGAGGGTCCTTGCTGCCCTAAGCATCCGGGAGAGGTGTTCAGAATGTGTCATGGTCTAATCCCCACTCTGCCACCTGCCACAGGGATGGTCCTGGAAAATTAGGGATCCTCTCGTGCCTCGGTTTTCGTATCTGCAAAATGAAGATGCTAATACATGATGCCCATCTGGGGGGATTATTGCAAGGGGCAAACAGATTAACGTAAACCAGTGAAGTTCTTAACACAGTGCCTGGCGGACAGTAACTATGTCATATTTGCTATAACTAACCAGAGGTACAGGAAGTAAAAACAGTTGGTTATTCCCAGGGGTGAATTTAAAATGATTTAGATCCAGTTTATAGGAAATCTTGAATAAAAGAAAGGATGAATAAATAAACAAACGGATGATTGGATGAGTCAAAATACTTCTGAAGGATAGCTAATGGCTTGCTATTTTTCCACCTGATGTGTCTAGGTAACAGGGAATTCTTTCATCGTAGGGAGTTTGCGGTGTGACATCGGACACCGGGACCTCCCTACAGGGTGGACGTTAAAGGGCACGGGACTCTAAATTCAAATTATCTTCCTAGCCACAAAGTCATCAGGCTCTCCCATGTTCCAGCACAGGCTAACTGGGGCCTTGAGTTGCAGGAGGGAATCCCATCTATGACCGACATGAATTTCAGCTCCCATGTTTAGCTTGTCAGCTCACAGATGCGGGAGCCTGGAAGTGAAAATGAATAACACAGGGAGACAGAAATAGATGGCAAACATATACCTAGCTCTCATTTTAGCATTTTCTGTCCTGTTGGGAATAGAGTTAAATTTATACCATCTCAGGATGCCAGAGGTACAGTTCACTTTAAAAAGGCATCTACTCTGTCTCCATCCAGCAAGCACCTACTATGTGCTCCCTCCTGTTCCTGAGGTCAGGAATGTCCAGAAGACCTAGATGCAGCCCCTCTCCTCCACTGGGTCATGGAAAAAAGCCAAGTGATCCAATATTTCTGAGAGCTGAAGGAGAGAGGGGGCTGTGAACAGAATTCTTACCATACGAGAGGGTGGAAAAGCCCTCTTAGACCTGTCTTGAGGGTCAGAGAAAGCTGCAGGGGAAGGCACATCTGAGTCTGGGCTTAGCAGACAAAGAAAAGCTTACTGTTGGGAAAGCTGAGAAGCCCCTCCCAGAAGCAACAGCATGTGCAAAGGCACTGGGGCATCAAGTGGACTTGGACTTGTGTTGTGGCTATGGCAGCAGTTAATATGCGTTGGGGAGTGGGTGCGAGATGGGCATAAGCAAAGCCAGGAAGGAACTTAAACTCTACCCTGCCAGCTATCACGATGTGATCAACCCATCTCCTCATTTTCACCGAGGAAGAAGATGAGGACCTGAAGAAATGACTCTCCTAGGACCACGAAGTGAGTCCCTGTTGGCGGCAGGACTCTCCAAACTCCATGTTCAATGTCTTTCCATCCCACTCTATTGCCCGCTCGAAACCCAGGAAAAACAAAACAAAACAAAACAAAAACATCAAGCAAAGCTCCATCTGGAGGGAGGCCATGGAATGATGAGGAATTCTGGTCAGAACTCTTTGAGATTGAATTTCCGTTCCATTTGACAGCTTGGAGACTCAGTTTCCTCATCTGTAAAATAGAGAAGATCACGCAGGACTAAAGGAGACAAAGATTATGAACACACCCAGCATAGCTATTGGAAAGGACTGGGGGGAACAGCTGCCCTAGCCTTGGATGGGAGGAGACCATGCTGGAAAATCCCATCTTACTTCATCAGAGAAATCCATAGACCAGGGGTATTTTCTTGGACGATCTTTAGAGGAAATGCTCAGGACTCTGTGTCAGGGTTTTTCCCTTGACCTACCCAACCTCTCTTGGCCAAATTAGTAGGGGGGCCTCCTGGGAAGACTTTTCCTCTGCAAACCTCTCTGCTCAGCATTGGTATTCTGAGCAGCTTTGCTTGTCTGAAATGATTACCCACAAGTTATTTGCACCAATTTGCATGTCATGTTTATTGCATTTTGAAATGGTTCTTTTGTTTCCAGTACAGCAGACATACTGGAGAAGGAGCAAGGGGAGGAGTGTAATCTATCTGAATGTAGGGGTAGTAAACAGTCTTTAGCCAAGCTGAGAGATGTGTCTGTGCTGAGAACATGTAATGTGTTTTTGAAGCTGAGAATGCATGAGCGCAAGGCGTGTGGGGAACCGCTCTGCAAAGCCTGCATTTCAGTAGCTCGCAGTGTCGCTTCAACCCAGAGACCTGGGTGGCACCTGATCGCCACACCAAACTGGCAAGGGGAAAGGACACTTGATGGAATTGTGTACTTAAGCAGCAGTAGGCTACGTGTCATCTTGTAACGGCTACATGCTGGTGAGTCGCTCCGCTCTATGGGAGCAGCGAAACACAATGTTTCTCTATCTTCTGCCTCTTTGTCTATTGACAGGGGTGACCTGGTTGTTCATTTTGACTTTTTAAAATTCTCTCCTTCCTTGATTCCTCTCTGGCTGCTCTGTAGTGCTCTAAATGTCTGGGTCCCCCAGGGTCAGTCCTGGGACCCCCTCCTCTCTTCCATTTACTCTTCCCTTGTTAGGAACGTGCCCTTCCACGCATAGGGTCTCTAAGAGAAGGAATGCAAAAACCTTCCTCTAGTTTTGAAATTAGATTCTTTCCCAGGATGGGGATCTTTGGTGTAAGCCTGAGCTGCCAGCAGGAGAAGGAAGCCAGCCTGGGAAGAGAGCCTGTACCGGAATGTGGTTTGGTCAGGGTGTTCCCTATGGACACAGCCCTCCTTCCACTGAGTTTTGGTCACCGAAGCTCTGGAGGGAAACACCCCTGATCTCCCAGCTCTTGGTGGCTCTGGGACTGGGACTGGAATCAGTCTCTGGGGAGGACTCCAGCTTTGTTCAAGACACTCCTTTCGGTTGTGGCAGCAGAGGACAGTTTTTACTCGGTATTCTTGGACCAGCCCTGAACAATCCCAATCAGTTTCTCCCCGCTGAGATAGTATATGTTCTGGGTACAGGTTAGAGACTGCTGTAAGGGCGGGCAGAGGGAGCGTGGGCTGGGAGATGCACCACCCAGCACCTTCTTCATTGAAGGACTTGTTGCCCAGAGACAGGGGTGCTGTCAGCAGACCTCCTGTGCCTGCCGGCCCTTCAGGGATGCCCCAGCTGCAGAGAGCCTGGCTGGGGAGAATGGGCACTCTGGGGACCTGTGTCCCAACTACCCATCCTTCTTGCTCTCTCCCTCTGCGCATTCCTGCTGCCTGCCCTGCTTCTGCTCCTCTGAGATGATTTCCCAGAGAACCCAGTGGCTGCCTCCAGTGGGATCTAGCCGGGGGGAGGGGGGCAGGCAGCCACTGTTGAGACAAAGGGCTCTTGCTAGACGCTGCAGGCTCTCGAGGTTTTACCAAGCATCTGCTAGAAGCCTCCTATCTACCTAGCAGAGTGGAGGTGAGTGTCCCCATTTCCCAGATGGACACACTGAGACACTGAGCCATGAGTGCACACATACACACCCCTGCCCCCGTCTGTCTGACCGAAGCCCCTGCTTGCTGGGTTTCCACCCCATCTCTGACCAAGGCTGTGAGTGGTGCCTCAGCCTGTTTGCTAAGTACAGACGATGCCAGCGAGTGACGAGAGTGCCAGGCCAACCCTCATATACACATTTTCTTATTTGCTGAGTGTGCTTGCTCTATGGAGCCTGGGGGGGACATTAGCGCTTTCACTGCAGGTTTAGAAGATGAAGGGCTCTGCGCACCCCGTCCCCCAAACCTGCGGGGAGGAAGAGGGAGTGGCCTGAAGCAGGAAGAGCACTGCAGAGCTGGGGCAGGGCAGGCAGGGTGGAGGAGGTCCCCTCCATGGAGGGAGGGAGAGCTTTGGGAGCTCCCCACCCACGCACCCACCCCCGCCCACTAGCTGGGGCAGTCTTGGATGGGACTTGTCTCCAGCGAGAGAGCAGATGGAAAGGCCTCTGCCCCGTTTGCAGCACCAGCAGCTTCCTCTCTTTTTGTTCCCACAGCCACACAGCGAGGCCCTTGTAACCGGCTTCTTCTGGGTGATGAGAAAGCTGAGGCTCAGAGAGGTTAAGTAACATGTCAGAGGCCACACAGAGCCTGTCTGGAATAAGAGCACCTGCTTTCCCGCTGCAGGGGTGCTCAGTCCCAGCCATGCTCCTGGCAGCCAGGCAGGGAGGCTGGCAAGGTGCTGTGCACAGCCCCCCATGGGCAGCTCACGGAGATGACTTCCTCCCACCTGGGGACTGAACCCCTTTCTCCCAAAGTCTGCCAAGAAAATCCTGTGCTTTCTAAAGTAAGAAAGCTAATATTGGCTTCATTTGTCTCAGTGCTCCGTGTGCCCACTCCACTGGCAGGAATCTTGGGGGGGGGGGTTGGGGACTGAATGTGGAGGTTCAAGCAACCAACCCCACCCCACCTCCAGCAGCAGGTGTTTTATTGTCTTTGTTGTATCCATGAGAAACCGCAGGCTCTCAGAGAGGAACCAAGCTGGGACCCAGCACCAGAGTGCTCTGACCACTCACTGCCTCACGTGGCCGCCGCGGGCTCCGTCCTCAGTGCAGGGGAGACACGCCTGGCATGTTTGATGAGTGAATGAATGAACGGATGGATGGATGAGGTTGACGCCCTGGAGGTCCTGCTCCTAGAGTGCTTCCCTGGAGCGACCAGAGCACTTCCACGCGTATCTCTCCAGCCACCCCCCACCCCCACCAGCGTGTGTTCCCTGTTAGCGGGGGAAAGACGCATGGGGCTATGTAGGCATGAGGATGCGTTCCTGGGACTTCTGCCCAAGCACACGGCTCTGGTTTTTTGGGTACTTCCCTTCACTAGTGACAAGGTGGCTTGGCCTGGCCATTTGCTTCCTTAAGGCTAAGGTTGGAACTGCAAAGAGCCAGGAGCCATGAGGCCCGGGTGTTCTTGCTTAGAGAGCTGGTGGGTCCCCCCAGGTGGAGCTGTGGGAACTGGGTACCCAGAAGCTTCCTTCTCGGTGTCTGGTCCTGAGACTCCCTCAGGTGCGGGCGTGTGCTGCCACAGCTCCCCTGAGGACAGGCAGAGGCCACAGTGCTGGGGAGAGAGAGAGCCTGCCTTGCTTTGCTTGTGAAGCATGGGCTGGTAATCCAGGCCGACAAGTCATCCGCCTGCTGTTTGCAGGCTAGCGCTTCTGCCGTCGCTGTAGGAAGGACGTGATGGGGCTGGCCCGCTGGTCCCAGAAGGAGAGGCGACCCGTGTGGAACAGCCAAGCCCAGCGGGCCGTAGCCACAGTGAGTGACCGCAGCGGAACTGCCTGGCTGAAACCAGCCAGGGTCAGAGCCAACACCCAGCCGGCAGCTCCTGGGGCGGCTAAGCGATTGTTGTAAGCCACTGGGCTGGGGACGGTGTGTTATGGAGCTCTAGCTGACTGATTCTGGTGACCTCGCTCAGGTTGCTGTGTCTCTCTGTGTCTCTCTTTCCCATCTGTAAAGTTGGGAATTTTTTTAAAAGGTTTTATTTATTTCCTTACATAGAGAGCACGGGGGACAGGGGTGAAGAGGCAGAGGGAGAGGGAGAGAGAATCCCAAGCAGACTGCCTGCAGAGGGCGGAGCCCGACACAGCGGGGCTAGATCCCAGGACGCTGAGATCACGGCCTGAGCCAAAATCAAAAGCAGGATGCTCAACCGACCCAGCCACCCCGGGCGCCCCAAGTGGGGAATTAACAGTGCCTGCCGCATGGGATTTTTCTGCGGGACAAGTGAGTTAACATTTGCGAAGCCCCTGCTTTACAAAGGCCCCTGCCTCATAGCAAGAGCTTTGTAAGCATTTGCCTAATAAAACACACATCTTTCTGTTTATGTGAACAACACTTGTGTCCCACACATGACTGTGAGCTCCGTGAAGTTAGGGTCACACCTGTTTGCTCGCATTGTCCCAGTGGCTCATACAATGCTTGGCCCATAGGGGTCATTTAGTACTTGCCTGTTGACCTGATCATTGGTATTTCCTGTCCCTAACGCAGGTATGAACTGTCAGGCCAGATGAGGGGTTTCCTTTTTATTTTTATTTTTTTAAGTTTTAAAATGTTTTATTTATTTATTTTATTTTATTTTAGGGGTTTCCTTTTTAAACAATCTACCCATGTAGCGAGCCCTGAGGAAATGCCAGGCATCCCGTGAAATTCATTTTCTCACACTTCTGGCAGCCGAGGGTCCAAGGTCAAGGTGTCAGCAGGGTCAGGCCCTGGGGAAGCCACTTCGTGCCTTGTAGATGGCTGCCTTCTCGCCATGTCCTCACATGGTGCGGAGAGAGGAAGAGAGATAGGGAGGGAGCAAACTTCTTTTAGGATATCTCTTCTTTTAGGGCACTCATCCTACCATCAGGGCCCTCCCACCTCACAACCTTATCTAGACCTAATCACCTCCCAAAGGCTTCACCTTTAAATACCAGAGATTGGGATTTCAACATATGAATTTGGGGGAATTGGGGACACAGTTCAATCAATAGCACACCTGAAGTGGGTAGACTTTCCTTCACTGTGAAGAGAAGAGAAGTGAAGATCAGAGAGGTGAAGTAGCTTGCCTAAGGTCACACAGCTAAGAAGTAGCAGAACTAAGATCTGACCCCAGGTCTGAGACTCGAGTTCCCATGTTCTTCCCTGTCCCCTGCATGTCTCAGGGTGGGTAGATGGTAAATCTGAGCACCTCATAGACAACAGTGGAAAGAGGTGTAGGAATCAGGAAAAGGTCGAGTTTGTGAAATTGCAGGCTTGGCTGGAAAGGGGAAGGCAACCCTCCGAAGGGAATCTTTAATTAGACAGGTTCAGCTCCCTCTTGCAGGGATGTCTGGTTGACACTCACTGCCAGAGGACACCTCGCGTCAGCATGTCCTCCCAACGTGCGGAGGCCTCCCCCCAGCCGCCAGCACATGCTTTCGAAGGTGGTTTATTGAAGTTTGCTCCCCAGGGCCACTTCCTGAGCAGAATATGAAGGCAGTGAAAGATGCTTATGCGGAGGTTTTCCTCCTTGGGCAGCATTGGAGGGGATGGAATCTGGTCTGAGTAAGCAGGTCCAGGCGGCCTGGGACTTCTGGGGCCAAGATGCTCAGAGCTGCTAAGCCAGACCATCCGTTCCTCTGTCTCGCAGGACACCTCCGTGGCAGGGAGTGGCATCCCTGTGGCTTCCCTGCTTCCTTCAGCAGCCCTCTCCCACCCTCTGGACCCCTCCTGGGGTCCTAGAAGGGAAGAGGAGCTGGAGGACCCAGATCATGGCACCAAGAGTCAGGGGTCCAGGAGTCTGGTGTCAGGTGAATTCTCCCAGCTCTGCAGCCTACATGCACTTACTCTGAGCCTCGATTTCCCCCACGTAGAAAATTAAGAACGCGATGCTCTGGGAGTGATAATTCAGTACCCTAAATAATAATAAAAGTAACTACAAAATGTATTCACTACCTTCTACATCCTAGGTCCAAGGAAAACTGCTTTTTATGTACACCATCTCATGAAATTTTTGCAAACACTGTGAGAGATTGTAGGATCGATTCCCTCTTTGTTTTACAAATGAGGAAACTAAATCTCTGGGAGGTTAAATTAAAGTTGCCTCCAGTGACAGTTGGCTATACTTTTGGGCACCCACACAGCAGCCATTTCTACCTTCCCACTTCCTAAGAGAACCACAAGTTTACCCAAGCAACCCTCTGTCCCTGCACATTTCGGGATCCAGAACTCAGCCCCATGATCACTAAGCCACCCACCATGCAGTGTTCAAGGCAACGCCAATGCTCCTTGGTGGCCCGTGGCTCGTGCGGGGTAAGAACTTCTCCTGAGCTGATGGCTTTGTTCAACGTGTGGCCCCAGCTCCCTCTGGCAGCCACCTTGTTAGCATGAGATAACCCCGCTTGGGTTGAGCAGAAAGGGAAAAAGCTGAGTCTCTGACGCCAGTGTTGACTTGTCTAGCTGGTCAGCCTGCTCTCCCTCTAGACTTCCTGCTTTGTCAGATCATCAATTTTCTTATGTTTCAACCCAGTCCAACACTATCTGAATCCTCCTGATGGACATAGTTAACAAACAACCGATAGGAGACAAACACAGATTAATCCAACTCTGAACTCGTCCCCTTTCAGATCAGTACCCAAATGAGGTAAGATTTCTTGTCTGTTTCAATAAATAGTCGAACAAGCATTGATTGAGTGACTACTAAGTGTATAAACATTTTACATACAGGAAATAATTCAATTCTCACAGTAGGCTAAGAAGCCGGATTGAATTGCTATCTTTCTGGTTTTGTTTTCCAAAAGAGCAAACAAAGACTCAGAGAGGTTAAGTGACAGAAGTGAAGTTTGAAAAGCTTGTAAGTGCTGAAAGTGGTTTCAAAGCCAGATACCCAATTTTTTCCACTGTTGCACACTGTTTCCACAACACCTGCCGCCTGCAAGCTTCTCCCTCCCCAGGGAGATCGGCAGCAAACCATAGAGTGAGACCAATTCCTCCGCGTTTCAACTTTCCCCACACACTCTGGAGAATTGCCCCTAAGGTACCATCAGGAGTTGAAGTGAGATCAGGTCTTCAGATCAGGTGAAAAAGACCATCTGGGAATTAGGAGGGGAAGCAAGAGAACTTCTTTCATTTTGATGGAAAGGAAGACATCCTAGCCATAGTTCCCTCCCTAGTGGACATGCTAGGCTCTGCCTCCTCTCTTATCCAGGACTCACTCCTTCCAGCAGGAAATAACATTGATCAGCACAAATGTGTTGAGCATCTAAAATGTACCACATTTAGTTCTAAGTGCCCAGGAGAGACCAATGAAGAACACAAAGTTCTAGTTGTCAGGGTCCATCCTTGCTATGGGGGGTGTTGGTTGGATCCTGACTCTTTATTTTTTAAAAGATTTTATTTACTTATTTGAGAGAGAGAAAGAGAGGGAGAGAGAGAGCACGCAAGCACAAACAGGGGGAGGAGCACAGGAAAAGGGAGAAGCAGACTCCCGGCTGAGCAGAGCCCAACGAGGTTTGACCCCAGGACTCTGAGATTGTGATCTGAGCGGAAGGCAGACGCTTAACCCACTGAGCCACCCAGGTGCCCCCTGGTTTATTTTTAATAGCCCCAGTTGCTGACAGCATGCCAAGACCAGAGGGAGGGATCTCAGGCAGCCCCTCGTTTCAAGCTGCCTGGAAGCCAGACCCCCAGGCAGCGGCTTTTAAAGTACGCAAATATATACAGTCCTGGGGGACCAGAATTGGGAATCCTTCTGGCCACGAGACCAGGTGATCTGGAGGTGTCCTCTGCGCAACAGTTGCAAAGACCAGAGCTCCAGATGAGTGTATAAGCTCTTTGCTGGGAGGTACTGACAAGCCACACTGGGGAGGAGCGTGAGTGCTCACGCTCCCCAGAGCACCGCATAGCTGCCACCAGTGTGGCAAACCAGAAGCCTGCCCCTCAGCGGGGAGCTCAGCAGGTGCGCAGCCATCTCTCATGGACAGACAGGGCGTGCCTCTCCGTCTGTGGTCTCCTCAGTGCTCTGGAGATGGGAGCCCACCATGATCAGCCACCAGAGCCAGATGCTCGAGGGGTATCCCCTGGGCTGCCATGACAGAAACTGGGGCACCAGACATAAAAACAAAAATGGGACACCAGACGTGTGTGTAAAAGCTTCCCTCTGGGAGACAGTGGCACCGGAGAGCATGGGCAGAGGGAGAGGTCGGGCTGGTGCACCTCCCTGAGTGTAAGGATGCAGCATGGCGCCCACCAGCTCCTCCATCTCTGGGGAGAATCCCAACAGCCTCCACTCCTACAGCAGATACTTTAAGATACATAGTCGAATCTCCTTCCCATTCAGTCTGGCGCTTTCCAAACTGCTCCTACACTGAGCCCTAGGGTGAGTGAATCTGTGGGTGAGCCCTTTGAGAGTCTCACAATCCCTGCAGCCCCTTGGGTCTTGTGGGTGCAAGCCCCATTGATCTCTAAGGCCGAATGCTTTGGGACTTGCCTCTCGGGGGCAGGTCATAAGAGTTGGGGTGCCTGTTGTGGGCTATGAACCCTGGGCTCCTTAGGGAGAAGCCCCAGATTTGTGAGATCCCTTCCAATGTTGAGTCACTGTTTGGGGGTGGGGGTGGGGCAAGACTCAGCCTCTCCTATCTGCCTGGATGGGGTCTTTTCCTCATTTGATGGGAAGAAGCTTTTCAGGTAGTGTCCAGGCCTTTTTGGAGGAGATTGTTTCATATGTAGCTGTAGATTCAGTGCGTCCATTGTTCCACGGGAAGAGGTGAGTTCAGGATGTTTCCATGCGGCCGTCCTGGGCCCCCCTTACCCCCCTACTTTCAGTCTGTATCGTGACGTCAGGATGAATTTCTTGAAGGCAGCATATAGCTGAGTCATGCTGATTATTTATTTCAATTTTGTATTTAGACCATTTGCATCTCATGTAGTTATTTATAGACTAGGGCTTAAGTCATTTATCGTGTTTATTTCTTTTTCTGTTCTCTCGGTTTTCTTTCCCCTGCCTTTCTGTGGGCTACCTGACCGTTTTTAGGTGAAATCTGGACATCTTAAAATTATGCAATCGGGCTCCAGATTTTATTTAAACTTGGTATTTTAGTGGGTTTTGAGGACACTACTCCAACAGGCGAAGGGGAGACACTGCCCCAGGTGGAGGTGGGAGCCCCTGTCCAGGTTCCCCAACTTGGTCTTTGTTCTTAGGGAGGGGGCTCCTCATCACTACCAGGTGGAGGTGGAAGGCCAGGCCGCTCCCCCATGGTTTCTGTTGACAGTTTTGGGGGAAAAGCCTCATTACCAGCTGGGCAGGGGTAGGGGGGAGATGACGTTCCGGCTTCTCACTTGGATTTCTCTGACAGAGCCTTAGTAGGTATGTTGAGGAACCTCGTTACAGCATCATGAGGCAACATTCTAGGCTCCCCACTTGGCATTTGCTGGCCTGGGTCATGGTGGGGCCTCATTTTTTCCTGCGGTTCTCTGGTCTAAAATTGAGTGGTTAATGTCTGACACTGTTCTATCTTACTAGGCTGCCTCTTCCCTCACCCGATGGCTAAAGGAAACAATCTTTGTTGGGCTTCATTAACTATGTCTGTTCCTGTTGGCAGATGATGGTTGGTGCTGGGTTCTTCAAAGTTCGAGTCCAAAATATATGTAAACTTAGGGAACTCACCACCACATCATTCCTTGGGCCCTGAGGTCTCTATCCAGTTTGCCTTCTTCTTTCTACCTTGTAGAGTCTCCCTATGTGTGTTTTATACATCATATCTAGAGTTTGGGGGCACCTGGGTGGCTCAGTCAGTTAAGCATCTGACTCTTGATTTCTGCTCAGGTCCTGCTGTCAGGGTCCTGGGATTGGGCTCCTCCATGCTCAATGCAGAGTCTGTTTGTACCTCTCCCTCTGTTCCTCTCCCTGCTCATGCACTCTCTTTCTCAAATAAATACCTATTTAAAGAAATATCTAGAGTTTTTAATAGTACTTAAGCAAGAGGAATAGGGAAAACCATCCTCAGAAGTATAGATCCCCATGAAGATATATTTTTAATTGGAAAAAGCAAGATACATAACATATTTAAGGACTGTGTGTGTGTGTGTACATGTGTATGGATGCAGACTATCTCTGGATGGTCAACCACAAAACACTGATAACATTGTTGCTATGGGCACCGGAGTCAGGGAGGGAAGGAGAACTAAACTTCTACCCCTATTCTTTTATGCCATTTCAAATTTATGCCTTGTGCATGGGTCACATACTTAATCGAAAAAATAAATTGCTTTATTTATTTTTTGTTTCTTTTTAAAAAACTATTTTATTTTTTCAGTGCTCCAAGATTCATGGTTTATGCAGCACACCCAGTGCTCCATGCAATACATGCCCTCCTTAATACCCTACCAGGCTCACCAACCCCCCACCCACTCCCCTCCAAAACCCTCAGCTTGTTTCTCCGAGTCCATAGTCTCTCATGGTTCGTCTCCCCCTCCGATTCCCCCAACTCACTTCTCCTCTCCTTCACTCAATGTCCTTCATGTTATTCCTTATGCTCCACAAGTAAGCAAAACCATATGATAATTGACCCTCTCTGCTTGACTTATTTCACTCAGCATAACCTCTTCCAGTCCCGGCCACGCTGATACAAAAGTTGGGTATTCATCCTTTCTGATGGAGGCATAATACTCCATAGTGTATATGGACCACATCTTCTTTATCCATTTGTCTGTTGAAGGGCATCTTGGCTCTTTCCACAGTTTGGCGACTGTGGCCATTGCTGCTATGAACATTGGGGTACAGATGGTCCTTCTTTTCACTACATCTGTATCTTTGGGGCAAATACCCAGTAGTGCAATTGTAGGGTCATAGGGAGGCTCTACTTTGAATTTCTTAAGGAATCCCCACACTGTTTTCCAAAGTGGCTGTACCAGCTTGCATTCCCACCAACAGTGTAAGAGCGTTCCCCTTTCTCCACATCCTTGTCAACACTTCTCCAATGAAAACATACAAATGGCTAACAGATGAAAAAATGTTCTTCATCATTAGCCATGGGAGATTCAAATCAAAACCACATTGAGATACAACCTTACAGCAGTTAGAATGACCAAAATTAACAAGACAGTAAATAAACTCATTTTAAAAAGAAGGTATCATGATGAATATCTTTCACATTCTCTGAGAATGTCTCTGAGACTATCTCCCTAACACTCTGTGTTACATGCTGTGGGCTGCCTTGTGTCCCTCAGAATCCACTTGTGGCTGTCCTAACCCCTAGAACCTGAGAATATGACAGTGTGAAGGTAGGGTCTTGAAAGAGGTAATTAAGTCAAAATAAGGTCATCAGTATTGATCCTAATCCAATCTGACTGGTGTCCTTATAAGAGGGGAGTGGGATACAGACAGGCACAAAGGGAAGACCCTATGGGAGGAAAGAGACAAAAGGTGGCCCTCTGTAAGCCAGGGAGAGAGGCCTCAAGAGAAACCAGCCCTGCCGACACCTTGATCTTGGACTTCTGACCTCCAGGACTGTGAGCAGATCAATTCCTACTGTTTAAGCTCTCCTAGGCTGTGGTACTTGTCATTACGGCCCAAGCGGACTAATACACCATATTTGTGTATGACACTGAGTGGGAGGCCTGGGACAGATGATCCTCCCATCACTCCAGAACAGTCCTGCCAGCACACCTGCTGTGGGATCTTCGAGTCCCAGACTGACTGTTGGAGAGGAGTCCTATGCCAGTATTCCCTGAGTGGGGAGACCCTACCTTTCCTCAGACTCTCTACCATAGTGGGAGCAGCACAAGGAAACTCCCCAGGATGGCTTCATCTATAACTGGGAGCATGAGCCTCACCTAGTGCCATGTGGGTTCTCTATCAGTTACACACCTCAGGGGAGCAGAGCTGATGAAATAGGGTCCCTCAACCTCCCAACGGGAGTAATCTGCAGGTTTTGGGTGCAAATACTTTGAAGGACACCATTCCTCATACTCTGCAGGGGTCCCTTATAGAAAGACCTGAGGGACCCACCCCGCTCCGGTCCTAAAGTCAGAAGCATTTATCACCCACCTAACTGACTCTACTTCCTTTTAAAACATCCGAACCTATCAAGTGATGATCTCAGGGTTGTAGGATCGAGCCCCATGTTGGCTCTGCACTGAGCATGCATGGAGCCTGCTTAAGATTCTCTTTCCCTCTCCCTCTGCCCTTCCCCCACCGCTCATGCTCTCTCTTTGTCTCTCAAACCAACATCAGAGCATGTGCTCGCCTCTTTCTATCATGGTCATGGTCGGGCTACTTGATGATCACTTACAGCCATGGTCTTTGAATGATTTTCGCCTCCCCTTTCCCACTATTTAAAAAAAAAATCTTTCTCCTTGTTATTGTTTGAAGTATTTTGGTATTATTTCACCCCTGTTTTTGTTGTAAGCTCCTCGAACTCTGGAGATGTGTGTTTATGAACTGATGCACGCATATGAACAGGTGGAAGGAGCTAATCCCCAGCTCTCACAGAGGCGATGTTTAATAGCAGCAGGAGCAATTAGAGCAGTGATGGATATTCCTGAAGACTGGTGTGCAGATGACTCTGTGGTGCCCTTTTCAGGCATGGTTTCATTCGATCTTGTGATCACCCTCTCAGGAAAGATATTGTCTTCAGTTTATAGAGAAAAACAGAGGTTCTAGGAGGTTATAACACACGGTCAGAGCTCCCACCTAGTTTTTTTAAGGAGCTGAGTGTGGATTTGAAATGTCGCCGTTGAATTCCACAGGCCGTGCTCTTAACCCTTGGAATGTTTCTTGCCAAGAAGGAGGCAGGTGTTTACCTTGTGCCAGGCACAGGGGAAGATGCTTGTCACATCATCGTCCTCTATTAGCTCTTTGAGACAGGGTTTTTGCTTATAGCTGGTTCTTCAGTGTCTAGAACATGCCTGGCACCAAGTAAGTGCTCATTCCATATTCATTGAGTATGTGGAATGCGCGTGTAGTGTACGAGAATGAAAGGATACATGAATGAACCTGAGAATCAAGAGCTGTGGGAGTACAGAGGCAGGAAAGATTTTTTCCCAATTTGGGATCCGTGAAAGGAAAAGAGAATAGTCGGTAACAGTTCCCTCTGATTCTGGCAGTGAAATTCTCTGAAACCTCCAAACAGGTTCTGTGATCTGTTCAGGAGCAGGTAGGAAGGCAGAAGTCAGACCTCTGGAGGCATCAGAGGGAATCTAGACGGGGGAGATTCCACACCCAGATGCGGGAGAAAAGGCAATTCTCACCCACACGCGGGAAAGAAGGGAATAGGGGAACCCCAGGTCTGTCTGCATCATGGCCGGAGGGCAGAGACTTGGAAATCTTTCTTCCATAGAAATCTGCTTTGCAACCAAAGTTTTTCCAGATGGACCTTTAGGTTCTTCCTCCTGTAGAGTGGTCTGTTTGTCTCTCAGGGTTGTTGGATCTGGGGAAGGTTGTCCTGACTCAACGGTTGGGCGTAGGCTGTGTGCAGCTTTGGGGAATTGCCTAGGGATCCCAAAGCAGGTCCCCAAAGGAAAGTCTGTTCTGTGAAACTCCAATTCAAAAAGGCATAGGGGCAGGGAACCAAGCAGAAATGTTGGCAAGGACCTCTTACCATGGAAGATGCTGGAAAGAGGCTTCTTCCCAGAACCGGAAACCACTAGAATACCAGGTTACTCGTGCTCTAAACCAACTCTTCCCTCCCAGTTCAAAAGTGGGCTCAACCTAAGGCAGCAAGGCTTCCCTCTAGAGCCACCTCTTGATGGAACCCTTTGGAGGTTCCAATCTCATTGCTAAAGAGGTAATGAAGAAGGAGATTGGAAGTGGAAAGAATCCTCTTAAAAACCTACCACTCTGAAGCCAGTTTAATATTTCTTTCCAGTTCCAGGATTGCCTTGGATGCAAAAAACACAAAGGGGGGGGGGGCGGTGCCTGGGTGGCTCAGTGGGTTAAAGCTTCTGCCTTCCCCTCAGGTGATCATCCCAGGGTCCTGGGATTAAGCCCCACAACAGGCTCTCTGCTCAGCAGGGAACCCACTTCCTCCTCTCTCTCTGTCTGCCTCTCTGCCTACTGGTGATCTCTGTCTGTCAAATAAATAAAATCTTAAAAGAAACACACACACACACACACACACACAATGGCTGCAGCTCCCAGGACATGGATGTGGGCCCTCCGACGGCTGGGCAGCCCCCTCCCTGGGCGTGCACAACCTCAGTGGTGTTCACAGTCACAGTGAATGCAAGCATTGTGTGGTGTGCTTTTGGGTTTACAGAACTTTTGTGCATCTGATACTTCATTCACTCCTTCCAAGCAACCTGAGCAACTGACGCTTTGGCTGTGAGATCCATCTGGACATGTTACATCTGACTGGCAGGACCCAGGTGCCTTCCTCCATCCCAGAGGTGCTATGGTATCCCCTTCTGCAAGGGAAGGCTAGGCCAACCTTCCTGATCAGGAGCTGTGTCTTCCTCCTAGCCTTTCCAAACCTTCCGGGGGGGGGGGGGGGGGGGGTCATAGCAGCATCTTCTCCATTCACGGAGGAGCAAGTGGGCTTGGAGAGCAAGTGTCCTACTCAAGGTGGCCATCTTGGTTGTGAACTCGTATCTTCAGGATGCTAGAGCAGTTGCACGCCCAAGGTTCTGAGTTGTCCCACTCCGCACTCAGGACTCTTCGAGCCCCAAAGTAAGGCCGCCTTTTGCGCATGCGCGGGTCCTGCTGGAGGACCCGCTCTGGATGTGTAGGCAGCCCCATAGGGCGCTGTCTGAGGGGGCGTGGCTTTCCTCGACCTGCGTCATCAGAGTGGGTGTGGCTGTCTTCAGCCTGCATTCTGCACATTTTAGAACCCAAAAGCCTAGAGATGCACTGCGGGTTTTTCCCAGGGGCTACAAGCATTATCAGAGGGGAGGAGTATTCCACAGGGGGAAGTGGCGATGGCCCCCGGGGAGACCAGAAGGTGGGATTTAATCCCCCATAATGCCATCAGCTATTTCCCCCATTCCTGGTCATTGACGGTTGATGGTTTTCAGTGCCATATAAGGGGCTGCGGAAATGCCCCAGTTCCACAGCCACGCCCACACGTCCTTCATCTGCTCCCTTCTGGCATAGTTACAAATGAGATGTCAGCCTGGCGCGTCCCACCTCTGCCCCGGCAGCATGCACTCATGCTAACTGTGTGCTCTTGGGCAAATTGCTTAGCATTATGGATTGAATTGTGGAACTTCCCCACCCCCATGATATGCTAAAGTCCTAACCTTCAGCACCTCAGAATATGACCTAGTTTGGAAATAGGATCATTGCAGTTGTAATTAGTTAAGAAGAGGTCATACTGGAGAGGGGTGTGCCTTAATTCACTATGACCAGTGTCCTTATAAGAAGAGGAGAAGCGACATACATAGAAGAGAAGGCCATGGGAAGACGCACACAGAGTGAAGGCTCTGTGAGAGTAGAGGCAGAATGGGAGGGACAAAGCTGTAAGCCAAGTTAACACCCAGGATTGCCAGTAACCTCCGGAAATTAGGAAAGGAGCGTGGAGCTGACTGTCTGCCCTTCAGAGCCCTCTAGAAGGAACCAACCTTGCCAACTCCTTGATTTCGAACTGGCTTCTGGCTTCTGGAACCATGAAAGAATATATTTCTGTTGTTTTAAGTCACCCAGTTTATGGTGATTTATTCCAGCTTCTGTAGAAAATGAATGTATTTAGCCATGCTGCCAGAGTGCTGAAAGGTCTGGCATCATGTCTCTCTCTCTCCTTGAAACCCTTAGGTGACTCCCCCTTAGTTTCAGATCAGCTGTGGCTATCTGGCATGGCTCACCAGGCCTTTCCCATCTGGTTCCTTTCCTGCCCACCTCTCGGGCCTCCTCCCCAGTCCTTCCCGCCACAAGCCATTGGGCACAGCTACAAAAATGCCTTGCCCTTCCTGGCCTGGGGAACTCCTCTTCATTCTGCAAAACCCTGCCCAAATGTGCCCTCCTCAGGAAAGGCTTTCCCAGGTCTATCTAGACAGAGAGAGTGAGTTGCTGTCTCTTCAGTGATTGAGAGCACCCTGAAATACCTCTGTGTTTGTCATAACCCAAGACCAGATGCCACATGGGGGAATCTGGGGGAGTTTAGTAGGTGAAGCATCTGCCTTTGACTCAGCTCATGATCCCAGGATCCTGGGATCAAGTCCAGCATTGGGTTTCCTGCTCAATGGGGAGCTTGCTTCTCCCTTTCCCTCTCTTACTCCCCCTGCTTGTGTGTTCTCTCTCTCTCTCTGTCAAATAAATAAATAAAATCTTAAGAAAAAAAAAAGGACAGACACCACACTAGGACAGATACTTTTGTTCACTATTGTGTCTAGATAATGGGCATTCACTAAATATTTGCTGAATGAATGTATGAATTAAGGCAGGAGTAAAGGCAGGCTGACAGGAAGAGTCTCCTTGTGGACAAAGCGCCCTGGCTTGGGGACTCATTTGTTCTGTGAGCCTGTGAATGACAGGGAGAAAAAGCAGGCTTCTCTTCAGCACCTGCGACTGGAGGGGATGAGGTTTGAGAAACACAGGGCTCACAGTGATAAAAGGAAGCCTGGCGTACTTGCCAAAATAATAAAAAGGTGTTCTCGTGTTGCTCGTCAGCCCACTGCCACTGCTGAAAAGAGAGCACAGAAAACAAAGAAGGTCTGACACAAGGCATTCTGCAGGAGATGTGTGCCGCCAGGTGCCAGGAACAATACATATGAAATGTCATCAGGAACACAGGCCTGAACGCGAGAGGTCACCCTGTCCCGCCTCCAGGGTTACAGGTGAGGAGACAGAGCCCGAGAGGGTTGGAGTCATCAGGTGGCCACAGGATATCACGCTACATTTGTCTGCTGTTTTTACTGGAGTGTCGCCTGCCTCCTAATTTGATCCCAATACATAGAAAGTGGAACACCAAAGCGGGAAGGGCCCTCACCTGCTGTCGCGGAGATGAAAACTGAAACCTGCGTTCCAGCGGGGATGTGGAGGGAAGACGGGATGTAATAAACAAAGGGATGCATTAGAAGCAGAGTGTGCTGAGAGCTTTGCAGGAATTTAAATGGCCACTTGGTTTCACGTCCTTAGGAAGGCATCTCTACGCAGGTGACATTTAAGCTGGGATCTGAATGACAAGAAGGAGCCAGTCAGTCTCTGGCAAGAGCAGAGTGAACCACAAACGCAATGATCTTAGGGGCAAATCGGGTATGATGTCATCCCTGAAAGAGGAAATAATGCAAGCTGGGGACACCAGCCAGAGCCTCTTGCAGAGCGTTGTCTTAGGTCACGTTCCATAGACGTGGAGCTGAGATGGGGATCCTTGTGGAAGCCAGTTAAAGAGGCAATGTTCTCAGAGAAAACCTGTATGGAGTGAGGACTATGCAGCATGGAAGGGAGAGATGCTGGGCAAAGATGTGGTCGGGGAGGAGTCCAGACTCGCCAGACCCCGCGGGGAGCTCTGGGCCTTGCCTTCCACCACAGCTGTCCCGGCGAGGCAGAAGTCATCAGCTATGGGCCACTCCTGTGGAGTCTGGCCATACATTCCAGGCCCTATGTGTCTGGGCAACACAGCTCCCAGCCACCAAGGGCTGTCTCCCCAAAAGGACGCAGGCATGAGCTGTTAGCTGTCAACATCTGCAACAGCTGGAGAGTGGGTGTCTTCGCCCCTTAAAGAAATCTGGATGGGACATGGACTCCATGGAGTAAATCCATCTCACGCCTGAAAGGTGGGGAAGGTACTTTGACACCCACTGTCCCGTTTCAGACTTGTAATCACTGGGCGTGGACATCTTTGCTATTTTGCAGATTAAACACTGGCACTTGGAGAGTTGAAGGCTCTGGCCAAGTTCATGCTGCTGGGAAGCAGGAAGTCGGGCCTCAGACCCAGGTTTTGTGGTCCTCCAGGTGCTGTGCTCACCCCTTCACACCGCTTCTGACCGCATGTAAATGCCGAGTCAGGTGACAGACCACAGGCGCTATTTCTGTCACGTCTTGCTGCAGTGTGAACAGTTCGAAGCCTGCCGTGTGAACACGCTCTCTAGAGAGGGGTGATTCCTGAGAGCCACTGATGGGGACCCCACCTTTGATTGGATCCTGGTCTGTATCCCTGGTTGAGGTCAGGGGGCCTGTACCTTGTAGAAGAACTCTCCAGGTTTCCTGGCTGAACGCCGGCTAGTCTGCTCAGCAGAGACCCCAGTGGGACTCAGGGTCTGAAGGTACATGCTGACCAAGGGCCCCTTCAAGCTCCAGGTTAGAACCTCAAAGCTGAGATTGTGCCACTGTGGGCTTTGTCTGCCTGTGCTGGGCATCTCTTAGAGATAGAGTTTGCAGAGGCCGTTTGTGCCTGGGGAACAGGGGGTCCCTATAAAGGAGCTTTAAGCCCCCAGGTTTGTTCACATTACTCATTTTTCTTTAAGACTTTGTTTATTTATTTTAGAGGTAAAGAGAGAAAAAGGAAGAGAGGAAGAGAGTGTGTGGGAAGTGGGGAGGACAGAGGAGAGGGACAAGTAGATCCACGCTGAGCACGGAGCCCAACACAGAGCCCGATCCCACCATCCTGAGATCATGACCTGAGCCAAAAATCAAGAGTCAGATGCTTAATTGACTGAGACACTCAGGCGCTCCCACACTGGTCATTTTTTAATTAGAAATTTTCCTAAAGGGTACAAATGTTGAATAAGAAATCACCTCTTCTCAATGAGATAATAGTCATTCTGACCACCATTTCTTGTTTGGGGGCTGAATATAGTATCTGTTTCGGGAAGTAGAGGCTACTTGCCCCTAAACTAAGTAACTCCAGATTCTCCCTCTTATGGTGGAATCTGTACCCCCTGCTTCATATATTGAAGTCCTAACCTGCCCGCCCCTGGTATCTCAGAATGTAACCTTATTTGATAAAAGGGCCATTGCAAATGTCACCAGTTACGATGAGGCCTTGCTGGAGTAGGGACAGCCCCAAATCCAATATGGCGGGCGTCCTTCTGGAAAGGGTGGATAGGCCTGATTTCTTTCCACTAGAACTCATGGCTTTCCATAAATAAATCCACCAGCCTACATGTTGGTATGACCCAGTGATCATTCTAATGGCCCCTTGGGTGGACAGAACTGGATGTGACGATGGGAAAATGATCCCAACAGGTCATCAGCCCAGGAGCTGGGCTCTAGGGGGACGCATGGCTCCTAAGCTCTCCAGCCATTTTCTCAGTCCAAAGATAGATCTCCGGATGCCAGATGTCCGTCCAGCTGTGCTGTGTCCCAGAGCTTCTCCTGTTCGTCCAACTACCTTCTCACCAACCTCAGTTTATCTCATTCCTTTTGCCTGGGCACACTGAGTAAAAAACCAAACAAACAAACAAAAGAAGCAAGATTGTTCAGTTTCTCTTGTGATATTTCTGCAAGAATGAAGCCAGTCACCTTCCCCTGGCAAGACAATCAAGTGTAACAGTGGACTTTTCTTCACGTTGCTTCTCCATAATGGGAAAGAGTTCACTCATGCTGAACCACATGACTGGAGAAAATAACAACAGCTCGTCTCATGTCAAGTCTGACAGTCATTGGCCTGCTTGGGTCTGGGCCCTCCTGTTGCACAGTCCCTCCCTTGCCTAGTGGCTGGTCCTTTGCTGTGGATCAGAAAGTTGCTTCAGACCCCTTTGTTATCATTGTGTGTTAAGTAAGAGTGAATAAGGTTTTGATAAAGGTCTTCCCCTTTCCAGATTTATACCATTTTGAGAATTTGATGAAGGATATTGCCCCCCACAATTCACATAAAAACAGAATTATATTATATTATATCTAATATATATTATATCTAATATAATTTCAGGTATTCTTTGTTTTCCAGAGCCAATCCGTGTTTATACCATCAGGTTAAGAACCCCTGACTTAAAATAGGACTGCAAAAAAAATCCCCTAAATGATTTTTAACAGTATTGGTGACTTCTAAAGACTAATCTGTTAAAATGTGAAGTTTTGTTACAGTCTGATCAGGAAAAGAGATGACGGAGGAAGAAGGAAGAGAAGGGGCAGATCATAAAGAAGGAAGAGGGGGAGGGGAAAGAGGAAGGGAGACCCATGGGGTCACGCTGACAAGCGTCAGGAAGACGAGGCTCGGAGAACAGACATGTGTCCTGACAACTTGTGCTGACCAGGGAGTCACAAGCCTGGCCTCTGTCACAGTGGCTCAGAGATAATGTGCTGTTGTTGAAGAAACCCTCCGCCCCCCAGTCACTGGGGGATGACTGCCAGTCCGGAACACAGCCGTGGGGCGACTCTTCCTGCCTGGCTAGCCACCAGGGATGCTCTGGTAGGACTCCAGTTTTGTCTTCATGGGGGAAATCGTTAATGAGAAAAAGAGAAAAGCTGCTACTTAACAGCTTTGTGACCTTTGGCGAATCCCTGTACTTTCTGAGCCTCCGTGTCCTCTTCAAAGCTTGGGAGTGATTACTCCCATCTGGCCCGCCTCTCGGGGGCGGGATGACATTCAGGAACTTTACAGACTGACGACTCCAGGTTGGCAGAAGGAAAGACCATCAGTCAGTGGGGTGCTGGCTCAGGAGGCTCAGTAGACCTAGTGCACAGAGATGTGGCCCCGCCACCTGGGACCCATTCTCCTCCAGGAGAGGAGACAGGCAGGCTCAGGGGCCTGGAATGTTCTGCCACTGTGTTCTGAATCCCTCCCAAATACAACTGATTCTGCGTGTCCACTTCCACCTGCCCCGGACTGGAGAGACGGCCTTGCTCTTCTCGCAGCCGTCCACCTTGCTTTCCCTCCGCTCACTCAGATGCGGTGCCCGCAAGAGCAGAGCCACTGCGTGTGGCCAAGGCCGCCTTCCCAGAGATGTCGTGGCTGTGATGTGGTGCTCGGTGCCTAGTGGGCTCAGTCTCTAGAAATGGTTTCTGGGAAGGAGTGGAGTCACATTTTCTCATCATGCAAAGTCACCGAATTCAACCTATCTTTCTGAGTGCTTACTAAGGATGAGGTGTTTTCTGGGGATGCTAATGAAAGGCAGATATCATCCCTGCCCACAGGGGCCAGCTAAGGAGCCTGCAGAGCTGAGTGGCATGG
This sequence comes from Meles meles, assembly GCF_922984935.1. Taxonomy (NCBI): domain Eukaryota; kingdom Metazoa; phylum Chordata; class Mammalia; order Carnivora; family Mustelidae; genus Meles; species Meles meles. The sequence goes on along the minus strand of NC_060071.1, from coordinate 142,756,738 downwards.
GTGGGCTGAACCTGTATGGACATTGTCTCCAACCTTCAAAGCCTTCTGGTGCAGTCACAGAATCGCATCTATGGGTGGGAGACACGAGGCACGGAGGACGTGGGTGATTTGCCCTCACTGTGCAGCTGTGAGGAAGGAGCCAGCTTTGGTCTCGGGGAAGCCAAGTCCCACGCGCTTTTCTCCATGCTGAGTTAGACCATAGTCTGGAGCCTAGGGGCCGGGAGGGATGTTTATAATCACACCACGGGCGATAACTCAATTTTCAAATATTTGTTACACACTAGACCAAGTGCTAAGGGCTTCCCGTGGCTACTCTCGAATGCCCATGACATCACAGCTTGGTTTCTATTAATCACCCCGTCTTACAGAAGAGATAACTTTTAGACACAGAGGGTCACACAAAGGGCCCAAGTTCACACGCAGAGAAAATGTCCAGGGCACAAGAGTTGACAGTGTAGCTCTCTGTGCTATGCTTTCCTCGTCAAAGGGTGATGAGCGCTGCAGGGTGGTGAGGCTTAATAAAAACTGGTCTGCAGTAAGATTCTCCCTGCAATGGTCAGTTTATGTGTCCGCTTGACTGGGCCATGAGTGCCTGGACGTTCGGTCTGGCAGTATTCTGGGTGTGTCTGTGAGAGTGTTTCTGGAAGAGATTAGCATTTGAGTCAGCAGGAAGAGTAAAGCACATAGCCCCTCTTCCCCTGCCCAGTGTGGGTGGGCCTCATACAATCAGTTGAGGGACTAGATGGAACAAATGGCTGTGAGAGGGAATTCCCACTTCCTGCTTGCTTTCAAGCTGGGACCTCAGTTTTTTCTGTTTTCAGTCTCACACTGAAGTATGGTCCTTCCTGGGTCTTGAGCCTATTGGCCTTTGGGCTGGAATGACACCATTGAGAGTGGTGGGATACATAAACCGCTTAGCTTAGAGCATTCTACTGCCTTCCAAATTAGCCGAGCATGCATGGCTCAGAAGCCAGGTCATCCAGTGATTCTCTTTGGTGGGTCCCTCCACATCTGCATGCATGGATCCCCTCTGATGACTCTTGGCTTCTCATGGCCCCAAGTTCTCCAGCTGCCTCCCTGGGTATCAAACAGTAACTGGCTACCAGGAGCTTTCAGACACCATCTAGATTTGAAAGGACTTTGCTGTCCTGCCAGTCTACATGCAAACGGACTCGGACATTTGCACGTGCGTTTTCAGAGAGGCAACCACGTGCTCAGCACCACACAGGGTCCTGGGGGGTTCAGAGATAGAAGATCCAGGTCTGACTCTCAAGGAGCTGCCCTCCTAGCAGAGGAGACAAGAGACCACTATGTGCAGTGGACTGCCTAGGATGGGGCTTAGGGGTGGGGAGTGGGAGTGGGGCGTGGGAGAACCCAGACAGAGGATAACCATTCCAGCCTGGGAAAGAAGACAGAATATGTCCAGAAGAGGAGAAGCTTGAAGAACAAATCGGTATATGTGACAGATGAAGGAAAGGTATCTGGGTGAAGGGTTCAGCACGTATGGCGGCCCAGAGGCAGGAGGAAATCTTTGGGAAACAGCAGGCAGCAGCCTGTGTGCAGTCAGGGAAGGGCACAGCTGTGGGGAAAGAAGACACTACAAATTAGGCAGGGATCAGAGCTGGGGCATCTTTGGTGGCATAAAAGTGATTTGCATTTTCATTCTGTGGGTTTCAAGGTGCCCTCAAAAAGTTTCAAGCCAGGGAGGTGAGGTCAGAGCTGTGGTGGATGCCCTGTGGTGTTGAGCTTAAAAGGCTCTGGGCAGAGTCTGACGTGCAGAACATTCTCAGCAAATGAGTTCGTCTGCTACCTCTGGCCCCTCCCCATGGTGCTGGACCCATCCTCCCATTTATTCCTGGCTTCTGCAGCGGCTCCTCCCATAGGCCTGATCCAGGCTCATGGAGGCTTTCCAGTGAGTGACAGAGAGGGATGGAAGCAAGGCATTCCACTCTGTGTCCAGGGGTGCTAACAGGGCTGTGATCTAAGCTAGCGGGAGACGAGCCGAATGGCTTTAATACATGTGGTTACACGCTAATCAATTTCCTTGAATTCACCCCCAGTGAACCACTAGTTCAGAAAATAAGGGCTATCTGGAGGGGTAGCCCAGTGGGATCATTGTGCACACGAGCACTTCCTGGAAAGGAGTATGGATTGCTCAAGTACGCCTTAATGAAACAGAGAATTCCCTAGCAGAGGAAGGAGAAAAATCAAGAACAGCCTGGATTTTGCGCTGAATTCACAGTCCAAAGCCTCTCTAAATGGAGAAAGGCAGCCCCTGAGCCCTGGGGAGAAGACTTGAAATGGCCAGAAAAGCAGAAACTGGCGGAGAGGCTTGGCAGTGGCAGGGATGACACGGGAGGCTCAGATGTCCTGCCCCTTGCTGGGTGCACAGACCGCAAGCAGCGTCTCCGTGGTGTCCTCAGCATGGCTGCGGGGGCCACATCACATGGAATGCCACCCATTCTGTCTACCCAACAGGCCCCGTGGGGTGACAGCTCTCATTGCTCCCCCAGGGTATGAGGGCTCTCCCCTTCCTCCTGAGTTGACTCCCGTGTCTGACAACGGATCATCATCTTATTTATTCTAAGCTGCAAGATGATATGTGTGGAGCACCTGCTACCTAGTAGGCATTCTATAAACAGAAACCATAAATAAAAGCCTTTACAGCTTCCTGGAGGCCTTCTGCAGGGGGAGGGTAAAGCAAACTGGGTCCAGCTGCAAGGGGCAAGCGGAGTTTATGGCGCATCTCTGCTTGGAAGGGTCGTGGCCAAACAGAATTGTCCCCTAACTCATCAGTTGCACTTTGAAAGGTCAGCATCTGCTGGAGTCGAGACACACGATAAGCACCCCCGTCACATCCCCTCTGGGTATCCGAATCTCATATCCCCTGCTCCAAAATGCCCACATGCAATCTCTGATTGCTAGTCTCATGGCCGTTAAGAACTCAGGGAGGCTGAGCTGGGACTGCAAATTCTCTGGTCTGGTGAACGATGCATGTTCCTGCCGGAGGGGAAGTGGAATCTTGTCAGCCAGGACTGGGCCAATGGCCCATCTGGCCAGACATCTGTCCATACATAATTATAGCCAAGGCAGGGGTGGGGTGGAGGAACGGAGCAAAGAGATTTGGGGTCAGAGCTCAGTCTGTGGTTTGGGGTCCGTGACTACCGCTCCTTGTTTCTTCACCTGCCATTGGGGTGATGGCAGCATTTTTACTGGGCCTTTGTGGGAAGGAGCTGAGCTGGTGGGCATGGAGGGCTTTGTCCAGGGTTGGAGACCAAGAAACTGTTCAGCATGTATAATTCCCATTAGTTTATTTACTCATTCACTCCTTCCTAAGGGACCCCCAAACTCAGGGACTCTGCCTTGACTCGAACTTCTGTGAGTTTCCCATGCCTTCCGGGGATGGTGAGCTCTTTCCTTGTCTACATTCCCAACTGCCTCCAGTGACTCTTCCTGTCTGTATGTCACACGTGAGCTCTAGGCTCATGGTCACTTCCAAGATGACTACCCATGGGCTCATCATTCCCTCCAAGTAGCTTCTGGGGCAACACTGGCTCCCACCACTCTTGTCTTCTTCCAGCCCTGAAGAAGAGGAGCCACGCGTTAGAGCAATGCTCCCAGTGCTCACAGCGCTCACCTCCCCAGCCTAATCCGGTCATTCACTGGGTGGAGTTACTAAGTTCTCACTGCCCCAAACCCACCCGGTGTCTTCCTGTCTACATGCCTTCGGTCTTGTAAGGCACAGCCTTACAAACACACGCACACACATGTACCTATGAAATCACTACCCTCTGCCTCAAAGGCTCCTCTAGCCTCTGGGACCCACAACCAGCACAGTGGTTGAAATCTTTTGAACACTGAGGAGGTCACATCCCTTTTGGTCACCTGTCCCCATGTGTCCAAGGGCTAGAAAGACTTAAGGAAGACTTTCTTTCCTCCCTCCCAGTCGGATGAAATGTCATTCTCTTTGTAACCTGCGTTAGCTTGCTGGGGCTGCCATAATGAAATGCTACAGACTGGTAGTTTAAACCACAGAAATTTATATTCTCACTATTCTGGAGGCTGGAAGTCCAAGATCAAGGTGACAGCAGGGCTGGTTTCTTCTGAGATCTCTCTACTTGGCTTGTCGATGACCATCTTTCCCTGTGTCTTTAATGGCCTTTCTGCTTTACCCCCTTATCCCTGGGGTCTCTCTCTCTCTCTTTTGGAATTTCCTCTCTTATAAGGACACCAGTCACACTGGATTAGGATCCACTCGAACTACAGAACACTCATGAAAGAAATTGAAGAAGACACAAAAAGATGGAAGACCATTCCATGCTCTTGGATTGGAAGAATAAACATTGTTAAAATGTCTATACTGCCTAGAGCAATCTATACTTTTAATGCCATTCCGATCAAAATTCCACGAGTATTTTTCAAAGAGCTGGAGCAAATAATCCTAAAATTTGTATGGAATCAGAAGAGACCCCAAATTGCTAAGGAAATGTTGAAAACAAAAACAAAACTGGCGGCATCACGTTACCCGATTTCAAGCTTTACTACAAAGCTGTGATCACCAAGACAGCGTGGTACTGGCATAAAAACAGATACATAAACCAGTGGAACAGAGTGGAGGACCCAGATATGGACCCTCAACTCTATGGTCAAATAATCTTCGACAAAACAGGAAAAAATATACAATGGAAAAAAGACAGTCTCTTCAATAAATGGTGCTGAGAAAACTGGACAGCGATATGTAGAAGAATGAAACTCAACCATTCTCTTACACCGTACATAAAGATAAACTCGAAATGGATAAAAGACCTCAACGTGAGACAGGAATCCATCAGAATCCTAGAGGAGAACATAGGCAGTAACCTCTTCGATATCAGCCACAGCAACTTCTTTCAAGATATGTCTCCAAAGGCCAAGGAAACAAAAGCGAAAATGAACTTTTAGGACTTCATAAAGAATTCATTTTAACTTAATGACTCCTTTGAAGGCTCTATCTCCAAATCCACTCTGTGGTCCTGGGGTTTGTGCCTCACCCTTTGAATTTTGAAGGAGACACAATCAATCCATGACATAATCATTTATGGATTTGTGATTATTAAAATGCTTGGTCTCAAGTCAGTGTCATATGCCTGATTTTCTCATCTCTTTCTACAAAAATACAGAAACCAAATCCAAATCCAAATTGATGTTACTATTTGACCAATATCAATAAATATTTCACTTCTCAAATCTCAATTCTGAGCATACCATGTGTGATGGCTCATTTTATATGTAGCTAGATGGGGTCATAGGGAGTCCAGACACTGAGTCAGCTGCTATTCTTGGTGTGTCTATGAAGGTGTTTCTGGATGAGATTAGCATCTGAATCAAACACTGAGCGAAGCAGATTGCTCTCCCAGTGTGGGTGGGCCTCACCTAACCCACTGAAGACCTGAACAGAGCAAAAGGGCTGATCCTCCTGAAGTGAGAGAGAACTCCCCCTGCTTTACTGCCTTTAGGATAGGACACCAGACATCTGCCTTCAGATTTAGTCTGGAACTGTGCCCTTGGCTCTCCTGGGTCTCCAGCTTGTAGTCTGCAGCTCTTGAGATTTGCAGATGAGCCAACTTATTAAAATATGCTACGGGTTTTGTGGGGAGGAGTCAAGATGGTGGAGAAGTAGCAGGCTGAGATGACATCAGGTAGCAGGAGATCATCTAGATAGCTTATCAAACCATTCCGAACACCTACAAATCCAACAGAAGATCGAAGAGAAGAAGAGCAACAATTCTAGAAACAGAAAATCGCCCACTTTCTGAAAGGTAGGACTGGCGGAGAAGTGAATCCAAAGCAATGGGAAGATAGACTGCAGGGGGAGGGGCTGGCTCCCAGCAAGCAGCAGAACAATGGGGCACAAAATCAGAACTTTTTTTTTTTAAAGATTTTTATTTATTTACTTGACAGAAAGAGATCACAAGTAGGCAGAGAGGCAGGCAGAGAGAGAGAGGGAAGCAGGCCCCCTGCTGAGCAGAGAGCCCGATGCGGGATTCGATCCCAGGACCCCGAGATCATGACCTGAGCCGAAGGCAGCGGCTTAACCCACTGAGCCACCCAGGTGCCCCCAAAATCAGAACTTTTAAAAGTCTGCTCCACTGAGGGACATCGCTCCAGAGGCTAAACTGGGGTGAAGCCCACTCTGGGTCAGCGTGGCCCCAGGTCCTGCGGGGTCACAGAAGGATCGGGGGTGTGTGAGTGTTGCAGAGCTTACAGGTATTAGAGCGGGAAAGCCAGCTACAGAGACAGAGCCAAGGAGTGAGCTCTCAACTCGGGATCACCTTGAACCATAATCTGTGGCACAGGCCGCTGCTCTGTGAGTTGGGTCCCCACAAGATCCAGGGAGACACCCCCGGAAGAGCTCAAGGATCTGTGGGATTTGGAGACTCCAGGTGGAGCTGTGTCCCAGAGACAGAGTCGCTTTGTCACAGGCTTGGTGAGCTCGGAGTGCGGCCAGAGGCCACGGAGACAGGAGTGATTGAGTGCTTTTCTCTGAGGGTGCACTGAGGAGTGGGACCCCGAGCTCTCGGCTCCTCTGGGCCAGAGATTGTGAGGCTGCCATTTTCATTCCCGTCCTCCGGAACTCTACGGAAAGTGTTCAGGGAACAAAAGCTCCCGAAAGCGAACCCGAGCAGATTACTTAGCCTGGCCCCTGGTAAGGGCAGTGCAATTCTGCCACGGACAAAGACACTTGAGAATCACTACAACAGGCCCCTCCCTCAGTAGATCAACAAGAAATCCAGCCAAGACCAAGTTCACTTACCAAGGAGAACAGCAGAATTCCAAAGGAGGAGAAAGCAAAGCATGGAATTCATGGCTTTCTCCCCATGATTCTTTGGTCTTGCAGTTAATTATTTTTTTTAATTTTATTTTTTTCTTCTGCTGATTTTTTTTAACTTTTACCCTTTCCTTTAATGTTTTTTAACTAGTTTATCTTAACAATACCTTTCATAAAAAAATAATCTTTTTTGAAACTGCATTCTTATAGTCATATATTATCCTTCATTGTATCTAACTTTATTTTTTTTCATACACGTAGGGTTTTTTCTTCTGAAAAATTTGGGGTACAACTTCTTCTAATAGATCAAAATATACCCTAAATCTAGCTCTGGGCTTGTTCTAGTCTCTAGCCCAAGCAAATTCTCTCCACTTCCTTTTCTTTTTTCTCCCAACCAACTTTATTTATCAACTCCTTTTTTAGAAATTAAAAAAAAATTGTTTTTCATCTTTATAGGCATATTCCATCCCTTCATTGTGTTTACCCTTATATATGTTTTTCGTTCTTCAAAACTTTGGAAGGTAGTTTCTTCTAAGAGACCAAAATACTCCCAAAATTAAGTGTGTGACCCTGTTCTATTCACCAGTCTAATATATATATTTTTTCTTTTTTATAATTTTTTCTTTATTTGTTTCATTTTTTAATTGTTTTTTCTGAACTTCTTTTTATCCCCTTTCTCCCCCCCCCCCCCCCCATGATTTGGGGTCTCTTCTGATTTGGTTAAAGCACATTTTCCTGGGGTTTTTGCCACACTTTTAGTATTTTATTTGCTCCTTCATATATTCTTACCTGGACAAAATGACAAGGTGAAAAAACTCACCACAAAAAAAAAAAAAAAAAAAAAAAAACAAGAGGCAGCACTGAAGGCTAGGGACCTAATCAATATGGACATTGGTAATATGCCAGATCAGAGTTCAGAACGATGATTCTCAAAGTTCTAGCCGGGCTCGAAAAAGGCATGGAAGATATTAGAGAAACCCTCTCCAGAGAGATAAAAGCCCTTTCTGAAGAAATAAAAGAACTAAAATATAACTAAGTTGAAATCAAAAAGCTATTAATGAGGTGCAATCAAAAATGGAGGCTCTCACTGTGAAGATAAATGAGGCAGAAGAAAGAATTAGTGAATAGAAGACCAAATGACAGAGAATAAAGAAGCTGAGCAAAAGAGAGACAAACAAATACTGGACCACAAGGGGAGAATTCAAGAGATAAGTGACACCATAAGAAGAAACAACATTAGAATAATTGGGATTCCAGAAGAAGAAGAGAGAGAGAGAGGGGAGCAGAAGGTATATTAGAGAGAATTATTGTAGAGAATTTCTCTAATATGGCAAAGGGAACATGCATCAAAATCCAGGAGGTGCAGGGAACCCCCCTCAAAATCAATAAGAATAGGTCCATACCCCATCACCTAATAGTAAAATTTACAAGTCTTAGTGGCAAAGAGAAAATCCTGAAAGCAGCCTGGGAAAAGAAGTCTGTAACATACAAAAGTAAAAGTATTAGATTGGCAGTGGACTTATCCACAGAGACCTGGCAGGCCAGAAAGAACTGGTATGATATAGTCAGAGCACTAAACAAGAAAAACATGCAGCCAAGAATACTATATCCAGCTAGACTATCATTGAAAATAGAAGGAGAGATAAAAAGCTTTCAGGACAAACAAAAATTGAAAGAACTTGCAAACACCAAACCAGCTCTACAGGAAATATTGAAAGGGGTCCTCTAAGCAAAGAGAGACCCTAAAAATAGTAGATCAGAAAGGAACAGAGAATATACAGTAACAGTCACCTTACAGATAATACAATGGCACTAAACTCCTATCTCTCAATAGTTACCCTGAATGTAAATGTGATAAATGCCCCAATCAAAAGACACAGAGTATCAGAATGAATAAAAAAACAAAACCCATCAATATGCTGCCTACAAGAAATTCATTTTAGATGCGAAGACACCTCCAGATTTAAAGTGAGGGGGTGGAAAACAATTTACCATGCTAATGGACATCAGAAGAAAGCTGGGGTGGCAATCCTTATATCAGATCAATTAGATTTTAAGCCAAAGACTATAATAAGAGATGAGGAGGGACACTATATCCTACTCAAAGGGTCTGTCCAACAAGAAGATCTAACAATTTTAAATATCTATGCCCCTAACATGGGAGCAGCAAACTATATAAACCAATTAATAACAAAATCAAAGAAACACATCAACAATAATACAATAATAGTAGGGGACTTTAACACTCCCCTCACTGAAATGGACAGATCATCCAAGCAGAAGATCAACAAGGAAATAAAGGCCTTAAATGACACACTGGACCAGAGGGACATCACAGATATATTCAGAACATTCCATCCCAAAACAACGGAAGACACATTCTTCTATAGTGCACATGGAACATTCTCCAGAATAGATCACATCCTGGGTCATATATCAGGTCTCAACTGGTATCAAAAGATTGGGACCATTCGCTGCATATCTTCAGACCACAATGCTCTGAAGCTAGAACTCAATCACAAGAGGAAATTTGGAAAGAACCCAAATACATGGAGACTAAATAGCATCCTTCTAAAGAATGAATGGGTGAAATGAGATCGGGCGTGTTCAGGGTAGTATGGCTCAAAGTCAACACACACAAAACAGATAATCTTATCAAAAAATGGGCAGAAGATATGAACAGACACTTCTCCAATGAAGACATACAAATGGCTATCAGACACATGAAAAAATGATCATCATCACTAGCCATCAGGGAGATTCAAATTAAAACCACATTGAGATATCACCTTACACCAGTTAGAATGGCCAAAATTAGCAAGACAGGAAATAACATGTGTTGGAGAGGATGTGGAGAAAGGGGAACCCTCTTACACTGTTGGTGGGAATGCAAGTTGGTGCAGCCACTTTGGAGAACAGAGTGGAGATTCCTCAAGAAATTAAAAATAGAGCTTCCCTATGACCCTGCAATTGCACTGCTGGGTATTTACCCCAAAGATACAGATGTAGTGAAAAGAAGAGTCATCTGTACCCCCAATGTTTATAGCAGCAGTGGCCATGGTCACCAAAATGTGGAAAGAACCAAGATGCCCTTCAATGGATGAATGGATAAGGAAGATGTGGTATATATACATGATGGAGTATTATGCCTCCATCAGAAAGGATGAATACCCAACTTTTGTAGCAACATGGACGGGACTGGAAGAGATTATGCTGAGTGAAATGAGTCAAGCAGAGAGAGTCAAGTATCACATGGTTTCACTTATTTGTGGAACATAACAAAGAACATGGAGGACATGGGGAGATGGAGAGGAGAAGGGAGTTGAGGGAAATTGGAAGGGGGAGATGAACCATGAGAGACTATGGACTCTGAAAAACAAATGAGGGTTTTGAAGGGGCAGGGTGTGGGAGGTTGGGGAACCAGGTGGTTGGTCATAGGGAGGGCACGTATTGCATAGAGCACTGGGTGTGGTGGAAAAACAATGAATACTGTTACGCTGAAAATAAATAAATAAATTTTAAAAAATAGAATGAATGGGTCAACCAGGAAATTAAAGAAGAATTGAAAAAATTCATGGAAACAAATGATAATGAAAACACAATGGTTCAAAATCTGTGGGACACAGCAAAGACAGTCCTGAGAGGAAAATATATAGTGATACAAGCCTTTCTCAAGAAACAAGAAAGGTCTCGGGGCGCCTGGGTGGCTCAGTGGTTTAAGCCTCTGCCTTCGGCTCAGGTCATGATCTCAGGGTCCTGGGATCGAGCCCCGCATCGGGCTCTCGGCTCAGTGAGGAGCCTGTTTCTCCCTCTCTCTCTGCCTGCCTCTCTGACTACTTGTGACTTCTCTCTCTCTCTGTCAAATAAATAAATAAAATATTAAAAAAAAAAAAGAAACAAGAAAGGTCTCAAATACACAACCTAACCCTACACCTAAAGGAGCTGGAGAAAGAACACAAAGAAAGCCTAAACCCAGCAGGAGAGGAGAAATAATAAAGATCAGAGGAGAAATCAATGAAATAGAAACAAACAAACAAAAAAAAACAATAGAACGAATCAACGAAATTAGGAGCTGGTTCTTTGAAATAATCAATAAGATTGATAAACTCCTGGCCAGACTCATCAAAAAGAAAAGAGAAAGGACCCAAATAAACAAAATCATAAATGAAAGAGGAGAGATCACAACTAACACCAAAGAAATACAGACAATTATAAGAACATACTATGAGCAACTCTACGCCAACAAATTTGACAATCTGGAAGAAATGGATGCATTCCTAGAGACATATAAACTACCACAACTGAACCAGAAAGAAATAGAAAACCTGAACAGACCCATAACCAGTAAGGAGATTGAAACAGTCATCAAAAATCTCCAAAGAAACAAAAGCCCAGGGTTAGACAGCTTCCCAGGGGAATTCTACCAAACATTTAAAGAAGAATTAATTCCTATTCTCCTGAAACTGTTCCAAAAAATAGAAATGGAAGGAAAACTTCCAAACTCATTTTATGAGGCCAGCATCACCTTGATCCCAAAACCAGACAAGAATCCCATCAAAAAAGAGAATTACAGACCAATATCCTTGATGAACACAGATGCGAAAATTCTCACCAAAATACTAGCCAATAGGATCCAACAGTACATTAAAAGGATTATTTGCCACAACCAAGTGGGATTTATTCCATGGCTGCAAGGTTGGTTCAACATCCACAAATCAATCAATGTGATACAACACATTAATAAAAGAAAGAACAAGAACCATATGACACTCTCAATAGATGCTGAAAAAGCATTTGGCAAAGTACAGCTTCCCTTCCTAAAATATGTTATGTTATGAAGCAATATGACACGATCTGATATATATGACATACTACATGGTATACTATAACAGATATTATATATTCTATAGGTTTATATATATGTATATACATACATATATACATACATATATGCATCTATCTGTGGAGAACCCAGACTAATACTGCATAGACCACACATCCCTCCTGGTTTCCAGCTCACTTGCTCTGCTGCCATCACTCCAGCACCTCACTGACCCCACTAGGACCCCATTCCATCGCCCCTGTTATCTTTCACTGTCCGTCCCCTTACCCTTGTCATATTTTCCCCTCTCCATCTTAGACGCCAAGTTTCCATGGTTGCCTTGGTTATACTCTTGGGTTTTTTTTTTTAAGATTTTATTTATTTATTCATGAGAGTCAGAGAGAGAGGCAGAGGCAGAGGCAGAGGGAGAAGGAGGCTTCCTGCTGAGCAGGGAGCCCAATGCAGGACTCCATCCCAGGACTCTGGGAGCCTGACCTGAGCCAAAAGCAGGCACTTAACCATTTGAGCCACCCAGGTGCCCACCTTAGCTATACTCCTAATGCACTCTTCTCTTCCACCCTGCTAAAACCCCAACCCTGCTTTAACAGCACAACACTCTGCCTACCCTGATCTACTCATTATTAGAAAGCAACAACCACCACAACAAACCACCGTGCTGAGGGACATCTCTTCGTATTCTGATCATAAACTTCAAGGCTGTCTTTAGTGCTACCTACCCAGCAATTCGAGTTATGTCCACAGACAACTCATGAACCCTTTGCAAGAGGGCCATTCTGCATCTTCTCCTCCTTCTCCAACACACACTCTCTATAGCTGTGATGACCTGAATATATGTGTTCCTCGCCCACATTCACATGTTGAAGCCCTACCCCCAGTGTAAGGTATTTGGAGATGGGAGGTAATTGGGCCTGGATAAGTTCATGTGAGCAGAGCTTTCATGATGAGATTAGTGCCCTTATAAGAAGAGATGCAGGAATTGCACTACTGGGCATTTACCCCAAAGATACAGATGTAGTGAAAAGAAGGGCCATCTGTACCCCAATGTTTATAGCAGCAATAGCCACGGTTGCCAAACTGTGTAAAGAACCAAGATGCCCTTCAACAGACGAATGAATAAGGAAGATGTGGTACATATACACGATGGAGTATTATGCCTCCATCAGAAAGGATGAATACCCAACTTTTGTAGCAACATGGACGGGACTGGAAGAAATTATGCTGAGTGAATAAGCATAGAGAGTCAATTATCATATGGTTTCACTTATTTGTGGAGCATAAAAAGAACATGGAGGACATGGGGAGATGGAGAGGAGAGGGGAGTTGAGGGAAATTGGAAGGGGAGATGAACCATGAGAGACTATGACTCTGAAAAACAACCTGAGGGTTTTGAAGGGGCGGGGGGTGGAGGGTTGGGGGAACCAGGTGGTGGGTAATAAGGAGGGCACGTGTTGCATGGAGCACTGGGTGTGGTGCAAAAACAATGAATACTGTTATCCTGAAAAGAAATTTTTAAAAAGAGAGAGATGCAGGAGAGGTGTGTGTGTGTGTGTAGCAAGCAGGCAGCTGTCTGCAAGCCAGGAGGAAAGCCTCACCAGGGACCAAATCAGCTGATACCTGAATCATGACTTCCCCACATCCAGAACCAGGAGAAACACAATTCTGTTGTTTAGGTCACCCAAGCTATAATTTGTTATGGCAGCCAGAGTGGACTAAAGTGACAATGGATGCTTTCCCCCTCTTATTTCTTTTTTAACAGCTTTATTAAGATGTAATTCACATACCATACAATCCTCCCATTTAAAGTCTAAAATGCAGTGTTTCTTGATATATTCAGAGTTGTGCAATCATCACCACAATCAATCTTAGAACATTTTCATCACCCAAGAAGAAACCCATACCCATCAATAGTTACATTCCATTCCTCCCCCAGCCCCATCTCAGCCTTAGGCAACCATTAATGGACTTGATGTCTCTCTAAATTTGCCTATTCTTGATATTTCCTATAAGCAGAGTCCTATAAAATGTGATCTTTCATGGTGACTGGCTTCTTTCACTTAGCGTAATGTTTTCAGGGTTATTCCCTGTTGTGGCATGAGTCAGTACTTCTTTCCTTTGTATTGTTGAAGAAATGTTCCTTGTACAGATATACCATGTGCTATATTCCATTCATCAGTTCATGGGCATTTGGGATGTTTCCACTTTTTGGCTCCTATGACTAATGCTTGAACATTCAGGTATAAGTTTTTGAGTAGACGTATGTTTTTCTTTCTCTTGGGTATATATGCAAAATATATACCTGCTATTTCCCTGAGAAATTAACATAGAAGCGATTAAAAAAAAAACTACAGAAACTTCCCATCTCAAAAATCAACCAACCTATCTGCGTTCATCATGTTCGTGGAGAACTTGTCCCTAGTCCCATCTAAGGCTATTCTTTCCAGCCCATGCTAGGGTCCCACATACTTTCTTATTCAAGGATTTTGTTTCTTCCAGTATCCATTGTCTCCACTATGTCAACACTTTGTCCCTCTACTGGACTATTCCCATCAGTACCCAACCCTACAGATGAAGGACAGCTCTCTAGACCTCACGATCCCTTCCAGCCACATCTCCATTTTTTCCTCCTTCCCTTTGTAACTAAATCACTCAGGAGTGATTTATTCCCACTATCTCGCCTCCCTTACCCTTCATTTTATTTCCTGATGTTATTGGAGTTATGCTGTTACACTGCCCCCTCTAGTGCAACAGCCCTCTTTAGGCCACTAGTGTCTGCCATCTTGCCAAATCCAATGACTGAACCTTCAACTTCATCTCAGTCTACTTGTCAATAGCATCTGGCATAGCCAATCCCTCCAGGACACCACACTCTCCGTGTTTCTTTCTATCTAGCTGCCCAGTTCTTCTAGTCCCCTTTGTTGTCCCCTTCTCTCTGCTGGCCCTCAAAGTGTTGAAATGCTCCAATATTTCCATCCTTTACCCATTTTCCTTCTTTACACTCTCACTCCTTAGGAACTTTTATCCACTTCCACAGCTTTAAATATCAACCATGCCAGGGAATGGCAAACTTTCCATAAAGAGATATATAGTAAATATTTCGGGATTTTTTTTTCCATTTTATTTATTTTTCTCAGCGTAACAGTATTCATTGTTTTTGCACAACACCCAGTGCTCCATGCAAAACGTGCCCTCCCTATTACCCACCACCTATTCCCCCAACCTCCCACCCCTGACCCTTCAAAACCCTCAGGTTGTTTTTCAGAGTCCATAGTCTCTTATGGTTCGCCTCCCCTCCCCAATGTCCATAGTCCCCTCCCCCCTCCCAATCCCACCTCCCCCCAGCAACCCCCAGTTTGTTTTGTGAGATTAAGAGTCATTTATGGTTTGTCTCCCTCCCAATCCCATCTTGTTTCATTTATTCTTCTCCTATCCCCCTAACCCCCCATGTTGCTTCTCCATGTCCTCATATCAGGGAGATCATATGATAGTTGTCTTTCTCCGATTGACTTATTTCACTAAGCATGATACGCTCTAGTTCCATCCACGTCGTCGCAAATGGCAAGATTTCATTTCTATTTCAGGAATTTTAAGCCAGGCAGTGTGTTGTAACTCCTGCTGATAGCATGAAAACAGCCATAGACGATGTGTAAATGGATGACTGTGGACATATTCCAATAAAACTTTATCTACAAAAAGCTGCAGTCTCCGGATTTGGATTGAAGGTCATGGTGTGCTAAACCCTAAGCTACACTAATGACTCTAAACTTGATGCATTTAGTCTAACATCTCTATGAGTCTGAATACCAGATCTATTTATCAATTGCCCATTTTTTTTTTTTTGTCTCCACTTGGTTGTTTGTTGGGTTTGTCAAACTTAACACATCCAAAACAGGGCTCTTGTATCCATCCACCTCCCCCCCACAAAAAAACCATCCCTTCCTCATGTTCCTTCATCTCAGTAAATGGCACCATCCGTTATTCAGTTATGGAAGCCATTCTTGCCCACCTCCTTTCCTTCCCTCATACTCTCATCCAATCCGTTAGCAATACTGCTAGCTCTATTTTCAAAACACACCCAGAATCTGAACACACCAAGTTCACTGGTGCCACAGTAGTCACCTGGGCTCCTGCAAAAGCCTCCTCCCTTACCCCTTATATTCACATCTCCATGAAACAACTGGAGTGACCTTCAAAATCTTTCATCCGATCATCTCAACCTGACTACTCTAAGGAAAACAATTCCACAGATTCTACATTAAAAGATCCAGTAATGCTTAACTTCTCAACCTCATGGCCTAAGACTCTCGTCTTGTTCTTTCCACTCTACTCACATTGATCTCTTTTCTTTTCCTTGAATACATCAAGCTAATTCTCACCCCAGAGCCTTTGCACCTACTGTTCACTCTGCCTGGAGTACACTTCCTGGACTTGCTGTATTCCTTTGTCTCTGCTCAAAAGTCACCTCTACAGAGACCTTTCCTGGGCAATTTCTCCAACACTCCTCCACAAAGCCATCCTTTTGCCTTTAAGTCCATTCATGGTTTTTTTTTTTCTTATAGTGCTTCTAACTCTTTGATGTTATCTCTTTGTTGTTTACCTGTTCATCCCTCTCTCTAGAATAGAAGCCTGTGAAAGCAAAACCTTTATCTTATTCATCACTATGTTCCCAAGGCTTAGAATAGTGCTTTACATGTAGTAGGTATTTGGTAAAGTATATGTTAAAAGAATGAATGTGTTGCCATGTCATTCACAGCCAAGCTTGACAATGCCCAATTTATTTTTGCTCAGTTGGGAAGACTACAGGGCTTGGTGAAATCAGCCCTTCAGGAAGCTTCAATGATTCTAGGTTCTAGTTCTGGCTCTGTCGTTAACTATGACCACAGGCAGGATATATTCGGGTGTAAGCCTCTGTTTTCCAATTTATATAATGAAGATGCATGTTAAGATAGTCTCTCTAGTCCATTCCAGCTTGGATGTCAATGAATGAAATTGAATCGGGCCATTTTAGTGGAATTTCAAGATCAACAGGAAGAGGTTCTAAGGAAGCCATTCAGCAGGACTCTTCAAATGATGCCACATCCTCCTTGTGGTCTTGGCACCTGCAGAAGCAACTCCTATTACTGAGAACAGCACATTGGGTGGGCAGCCTCAGCCCATGTAGTCATGAGCTCAGTGGTTACGAGAAGGTATAATAATGACTGAAGCCCTTCTGGATGTAAAGAGCCACACATACCCAGTTTTTCTTGCTGGGTTATCCTATTAGTCTTGAAGATCACGAACTGATTCACATTGCTGCCAAGAAAGCTCTTGTACTATAAATATGACTCAAGAATGCAGGTCAATCAGCTGCATGTCACATCTTCAGAAAAAAAATACAGCACTTGGTTAGAGTTTAAATTCTGCATTTGCTCTCTACATGTCACTTAAATTTATTCGCTATGATATCACCATCAGACTGCCATTAAAATGGGAAAGGACCATCAGTCAGTGCTACAGGGATCACCTTCAAGAGAAGCCAGAAAAATGTCCTGTTTCTCCTCATTAAAAACTCTAAGTCCTGAGTGTTTCCATGTTCCTGCTGACTTTTCAAGTCCTGCTGCTTATCAGGGCAATCTTTCAAAAGGATGGACTCAAGAGGGGCTAGTACAAATGTTGAGGACTCTACAGTTTATGAGGCACATGGCCACTCATGATCTTGTTGGGCCTCATTTTTCATGTGGACTGTCACTGAGTCCTGAGGAAGCATCTGACCACACGTCTTAACTTTGTGTCTTCTTCACCTCTGACCCTGTTTCCCCACCTGCAATATGAAAATCATCACTGAGTCCCATCGGACTGGCATTCCCAGACTCCCAGAGATAGCTCAAGGTTAAAATTGAAATCCAAGGGCTGTTTGCATATATCAAAATGCCTCCTGGGAAGTGTATGTTTGCCCACAATCAGGCCACACAGGTTAATTAAACGTCAAGCTTCTTTGCTTTGGGATGGAATGATAACCAACTCAGGTGGTAGCTTAGATGCTCTCACGCAGATTAAAATCTCTGATGGGCTATATGTGAAGTCACAGGAAATCCTGGATATTATTTTATTGCCTATGTGTGCCCAATTCATAAACTGGGGGGACGAAATTAACCGTTTAGTATAATCAAAATCTGTCAAAGGAAAAGTTGGGTGGAGAAAATACGTGGTGTCTCATTGCTGGAGCTGAAAACTTTGCCCACACCCCCACTCTGCAGCAGGTCTCTGAAGTTTCCTTCCCAGCTGTAAATTCTATGATTTCAACATGCACAGTCATTTGAGGATATGTTTTTATCCCTCCGAGAAATGTATTGGAGAGGATACTGCTGTCTTTTTGCTTTTTAAAATAGCCCCTTTCACAACGGAGTCACCCTCAGGCACCAGCAGGAGGGGAGAGCAATTCACTGCACTCCACATTACAGATGCGGCTATGTCAAGGTCCCGAAAACAATCAATATGGCACCAGTATTAAAAAGATATGTCTTGCCTCATGCCCTGAAGTTCAGCAGTCGGCAGGCTCTGCTGACCAAGAACAGAAACCAGTTTCCACCAGGAGATCTGTGGCTTTGAGGATCTGTGGATGAAAACATGAGCCATGTTGACAATAGTGCCCCAAGCTCAGGGACTGAGTTGTGTGACCTTCAACAAGTCATTGACTTTCTCTGGACCTCAGTTTCCCTCCCTGTAGTAGGTGGGAGTCAGGCTATAGTGGATCCTGTGTGCATCTCACCAGGTCCCCTCTACTGCCACAGCACCTCTCTGTCCCACCTGCTCCAAATGTCAACTGTTAATGTCCCAGCTGTCCCTCTCTGGGGAGCATGCAAGAAGCCACCTTTTTTGGAAGATAGTATCTCAGCCGCTCCCCTCCCCAGGATGGGAGCAGCCAGTAACAAACCAGTAAGAACAAAAGTCTACCCCTTGCCTCCAGCTGGAACCTGCTCTGTGGTGTGATTTCCATTCTCCCAGTAGGGTCAGGTGGAAGTCAGATGTCCATGGAAGCCACATCCTTGCTTTAGCTCCTTCCCTGACCTATTCCTCTTTTGTTGTTCCTTTGCTCCTAAGACAACTGCCTCAAAACACTATGTCTGGAAGCCCTGTTAAAGACCTTCTGCTTCTAGGAAACCAGAACTAAGGCATTGAGGCTTTAAAAAAAATCCTTGTGGCCTATTGGCTGGTTCTTCAAATAGTTTATGAGAGCTTCTGGAGCTGGACCTCCCCAGAGGCGTTTTGTCACCATCCTTTCTCAATGGGAGGCCTTATCCCTTGGCCTGGCATAATCCTCTGAACACTGGAATGCTTCTTCTCAGTCTAACCAGACAAAAAAAATCACTTGAACCAACCCCACCATAGGCTCCTCTGCTGGTGCTTCCTGTGTTTATCTCATTACACTCCCAGGTCATCCCTTTGGTGGGTGCAACTTGCTCCCTGTCTCTCCATGATGATTTTCTCCAAGCCACCATGGTGAGGCGGAGAGAGTCCCACTCTGGAAGTGAAGGGGTCTGTGCTGACACAGGGCTGGGCCATGTCTCTGTCTCCCACTCCTGCAAGTTCTCAGTTCTACCACCCTTGTAAAACAAAGGGCGTGTGTTGGATCAATGTCTATCACAGTATACTGCAAGGATCACATGCGTTCACATCTGTGAACAAGCTGTGGTACAAGATCACCTCAGCTTTAATTTAAGTTCACTTATTCCCATTGGAGGCTTTTGCAGAAAATCCATTTTGATAAAATTAACTTGATTCTCTATGATCCTGGGACCCCAGTCACAGATCTGGAGTGCTAGGCTAGGGGCACTGGCTTCATTCTTTAAGTCACCTTTCCCACACTGTGTTTCATGGACTTCCATTTCCATGAAAGGGAGGGGAAGACGGTTTTCCAGATGAGCTGGGGAAGAGTGGGCCTTTTGAGGAGTGTCACAGTAGCCTTGTCCCATAGGGATTTTGCAATGTCCAGCTGTGTGGATGCTTGCTTTGTGTTGCTGTGCCCGTCATTCCCAATATAACTTGGGCACAGAGCCTTTCTTCCAAGGAGTATCATTAACATCCTGTAGGAGCTAGGGTACCCTGGACCACTGTTTGGGAAATTGCTCTGTGAGGAGACACATTTGAAGGCTTGCAGCCCAGTAGAGACTTATTGTGTTATCCGTTTTAAGTTGACCCAACCAAAACCTGGGTGACCAGGGATGGGTTGTTGTCATGGCCAGGGTGATGGAGGATGGGATCTTCACCGGAGAAGGCTGGTAGAGGAAGTCAGGAGGAAGAAGCAGACATGGAGGCACTGGACAGGAAGCATGATCCAACCCTGGGAACCTGAGGATTGAGGATCACTGCCTGGTCTTCGGTTCTCTCCCAGAGACTTGTTCTGAACACACTTTGGTGCCACAAGAGAAGCATCATGCATCAAGCCAACCCTGAGGGTCCATCCTCTGCAGGGATGATGGGAGCCAGGAATCAAGGACTCTGATTCTTCGCTGGCATGAGCATCCCAGGGCTCCCATCTCATGCCATCAGCCTCTGAGCTCTCATCTCATCTCCTGTCTGGGACCTCTGCCTGCAGATAAAATATATGGGCTCAGGATCAAGCTGATGTCCTGAGTCCCCCTGGCCACCTTGACATCTACCTGCACCCCTGGGCTAGCTTCTGAGTGTTTAGCACTTTCCAGTCTACCAAGCATCACCTCCTCTTAACTAACCCTTCCGGCAGTGCTGAGAGAGGTATTCCTTTACCCGTTTTATAGACTAGAGAGGACGAGTAGCTCACCTCTGGTCACACGCCCAGTGAGTCATAGAATCAGTACTTAGGCCCCCTTGAGTTCTAAGTTCTATGCCCTTTCACAACAATTCCAAGGCACAATTAAGTCAGTCTATTTGTTTGACTGTGTCTGTCTGTCTGTCTGCCTGCCTTTCATCCCCGAAAGTGGCATTGTCTCCTATGCCTCCCTGTTCACACATGAAGTTGCCAGGAAATGCAAGGAGACCCACACTCCTTTCATGAGTCTATCTTGGGAAGGCTCTCAGGTGGCCTGGCTCTCTCCAGCAGAATTCCATTCAGAAACTCCTGCTGAGGGATATAAGCAAATGTTGAGTGTCACAAAATGTTCAAAAATTGATCTTCTTCCTACTACTTTAATGACTCGTTGGGTTGGGACAGGAGCTGCTGTACCCCATGTGGACCATGCACAATTACTACCGAGCAGGCCTGGCTCTGTACCACGGTCTGGCCTCAGTAGATGGTCACTGCTCTTCAGCCAGGTGGCAAATGTTCCCTGGGAACTGTGGGCTTGCACAGCACACCTAGGAGAGAGCAGGGGTAGGGGGCCCAAGTGCTTCTGCAGGTGAAAATTTCCATTGATTGAGGTGTGTTGCATTGGACTCTGTCAAGAATGCAAGGTCATTCGCCAAAAACACCAAAGGAATATATTTGAAGAGCAGGGAGCAGGGAATCCTCAGAGGTCATGGCAGAAGAGATGACAGCTGGGATGGGAGGAGGACAGGCTGAGGGCAGTGGCGTGCCTGGTGCAGGGTGTGGGGGAGAGCTGAGGTGCAAGAAGGTGCTGGGCAGAATGGATGGTTATGTCACAAGAACCACATGTCTCATCATCTGCTTACCGCTTTTCCGGTATCAAACCCAGGCTGGCTTGACCATCACTTCTGCTCTCATCAGCTGCTGCCTGGGTGTAGGAAACTGCAGGAAATCAGTTCTCATCAACATGAGCCACATATTTGGGGATCTTTTACTGAGTGCCGGAGGCTGGACCAGAGTGGGTGCCTTGCCATCATGGGACTGTGATCACACAGCCAGTTCACAGCAGAACTGGAATTCCTGCTTGGGTCTCTTGACTCTCAATGACTCTCTGGCTGCTATTCCAAAGGTCTTGGAAGCTGGCTAACTGCCCCGAGCCTAGCTGGTTCTTCCTCAGTTTTGCAATGTAGCTGGTCTCTGGGTGATGAATGGAATCCCTGTGGTTCTAGATCATGCATTCCTAGACCAGGATGCTACACTCTCCATGCCCCCAGCCATTATTATTGCTTGTTCTTTCTCACTTATGCCTGGGGTTCGTATGACATGGCCTTCCACTAGCCCCTTTTGGAATGCTGCTGCTCTGTCCCTTTTAGTCTGGAAATGCCCACTTGTATGGCCAAATGAGGCCCTTTGGGGGTCAGATCAATTGGACAATCTCTCTGGTTACTGGCCCTAACTTTCAGCTGGGTCACCGTCTGTCCAGTCTTGAAAGCCAACACCATGGGACGTGATGTAAAGAAAAAGACATTGGAGGTACATCCAACCCAACACTGCAACAGACACTGGGCCTCTATTATGTGCCAGATGCTACTTTTGAGACAAAGGGAAGAGGACCTCACAGATTCAGAAAACTACTCAGTGCTATATGACAGAGTCAATAATAGAAATAAGTTCCAAGTGTTATGAGAACCCAGACGAAAGCAAAAATAACTCTGCCTGGGGCTCCAAGGCTGTTGCAGTGGACTAGTGGAGAAATGCTGGCAGTCGGAGCAGTCCGTGAGCTGGAAATGGAGAGAAGCAGAAAACCTGAATCATGAAGAAGGTGGGATGCGTCCTTAAAAGACTGGTTGGAGGGGGAGGTGGAGGCCTAGCAGGCAGGGATGGCAAGCCCAGCAGGGGGAAGATTGGGGAGCAGCAGGAGGGCTTGCGCTACTTGCTTCCTAAGCCTGTCTCAGATCCAGCACATTTTATCCAAATAAAGTCCATGCCATGATTTGAAATGACCTCATTACTCCCTTCTCAGCCCATAGAAACCCACTCTTTCTGAGTCTAGCTCAAATCTCTCCTCTGGGACGCCTTCCTTAAACCCAGCGGGACCCATACTTTCCTGTTTGGGGTCTTCCTGGTGCTGTGTTTATTTGCCAGTGGTGGCACGTTGCCTCACCTGCCAGGCAAACCGCACACGGAGACGGTCTGTCTCTAGGGTCCTGGCTCTTGTTTCTCTCCTTTCCCCATGGCTCTCTCATGCCCAATGCCACACCCAGCACATAACAGGATGAGTAAATGGGTGCCACATTAAACCAAACTGCAGGGGTTCTGCTGTGCTACGCCAAGGAGGAGCAGACATTTCTGGAGCCCTCCTCAGAAGCTTCTAGAAGAAGCCAATTTGCAAAATACACGAGCCAGACAGTAACTCCTTTCTCTGACGCACAAACCGAAGCAAGCCTGGAGGAAGGAGCGTGACTCCACAGCTACCTCTCCAGATTGTCTTCCTCCAGGGGCTTCACTCTGTGAAGGGGGCTGGCCCTTAAGTGAAGGTGACAGGCAACCAGCTTTGACCACCCATGCATAGTCTCAGCCATATATCTGGGGGCAGGTGGAATTTGCAATCTGGATCCCAGCATCGGGGCCAGCCCTGGGCCAGTCTGGAGCAGAGAGGCTTGTCTTCCTGCAGCCTTAACTTGACTTTCTCCATCCTGCCAGTGAGTGCCTGCCTCCCATCTCTGAGCCCCCATCTGCCAACATCAGCTTCCTATTCCCAGTGCCTGCAGAGCACGGATGGACAGCACACCCCTCATTTATCACTCCTGCTCCTGCAGCCATCAAGGAATCTATCCTTGATCCTGGCTTTGAACTCTGATCTTTGCATAGTGTTACTAGCCAGCCCATTCAGCAGTCTCGAAGCATCCTTTCTGAAGCCAAGCCCTGAGCTGGGCCCTCCACAAGAGTGGGAGGCTATGGTGTGCCCATGGCGATGGGAGCACCCATTATAGGGGTTGGCATAGGGTCTGTGTTCAGTGGATGCTTGTTGAATAAATGTTGGGTTTGTAAATGACAGTGTCTGTCCTGAGGCAGCCGAGGATCTGGCAGAAGAGACACTAGCTTGGGCCAGACTGCAGGATCTGGATACTAATTCTGCCACGCTCATTCTGCTGGGTGACTTTGGTCTCTCTGTGCCTCAGCTGATCCATGTGCAGATCCAAATGATCATGACACTTGGCTCAGAGGATCGCTGCAAGGATTAACTGCGTCGACAGTGGAGAAGTGCATAGCACAGTGCCAGGCGCACAGCCAGTGCTCAGAGGCTCACCGAGAGGATGAGTACACAAAAAGATAAGTGAATGAAAGCATGGATGAATGCATGAATTCTAACACGTGGTACACCGCACTTGAGGAACATGGAGGATTCTGGAAGCTCAGTGAAAGGGTGGTATTTGACGGGCGGACTTTCACAAGGTTGAGCTGGGGACGCTGTGCTCCAGGCTGAGGGAATAGTCCAGGTGGAGACAGGGAGGTGGGAACATGCAGGGAAGTGGGGGAAGCGGGTGGCTCAGGCCTCCTGGAACAGAGTGGGGGGGCAGTGGGAAACAGTGTTCAGCACAGGGACCGGCTCGGTCCAGGCCAGTGGGGCATTGAATGCCAGCCTGGGAGTTTGACAACCAACTTCACCATGGGGGAGGGAAAATAACGTCCAGAGCAGAAAGTAGATGATGCCCAGATGGTCTGAGAAAGAAGCAACACCAGACCCATCTCCCTTTTGTTTTACCCAGGCCTCCTTCAGGCAAAGGTGCTCTGATGAGGATGAACCAGGGCCATGGGGAGAAACCCTCAATACCTTTACTGTTTGCTTGCACATCAGTAAGCATTGCTGGATTTATTGGATCCTAGAGTATCTATAAAGCATAGAATTTCAATGTCCATCTTCTCCTGCTCTCCCATTCTAAGGTAAGGAACTGAAGACTCAGAGAAGCAAAGAGTCTTTGGACCACTGTCCCCTGGGATCTTAATATTTCCCTCTAATGTGAACTCAACTTCAGCAAGTTAAACCCATTTTATGAGCCATTCCAACACCAGTTATAAAGAACTTGTTTTCATCTTTACTAGGCAAAGTGAAGAACTGAATCCAACGTGCTGTACCTAAAACCAATGGAGCCTGTCTTCAAGGCAGCATGAGGTGGGCAGTCGTGCACTCATTCGTTCATCCATCAAGGGTTGACCAAGCATCTTCCCTGCACTGGGCAGTGTTGGCGGTTTCTGAAGCTGTGTAGCCTAAGGAAAGGTGATGGGTTGGCATCAGACTGCAGGCTCATTCTGGCCCTGCCTCTCCCAGCTGTGTGTCTTTGGGAAAGTCATGTCATTGCTCTGAGCTGGCCTTCTCATGACTAGAATGAGGGCCCAGTAGGAAGGTCACGGTATTTAGTATTAAACAGGCCCACACGTGTAAAGTGCCCTTCTCATGGGAGGAGATCCCAACGTTGGGTCCCAGCCCAAAATGTGCTATAAGACACCTCGCTAGCAAACATTTTGTCACCACCCACCTGAGCGCTGAAGGAAATCCCAGGTTCTGGGGGACTTAATTGTTTTCCTCTGATAAATATCATGGGCCATAAAAGCTGACAGTGGCAACTGGCGGTCTGACATTTTGAGACGTCGCATCTCCTTGTGGAAGCAACCCTCGCTGCTCTGAGAGATGGAGCTCAGCCCACGCTGCGGGCAGAGGAGTGACAGCAGCAGGGAAGCCATGACTGATAAGATGCCGTCATCCTCCACCTGCCGCCCTGCTCAAGTATTAGAGCCCTTGGTTGAAAATGCCAAACTTCCTCCTCCAGAATTCATCAAAGACTATGGGGGCTTGGGGACTAAACAGGAGAGCTGCTGAATCCACCTGCTTATATACTCATGAAATCATAGGATTGGGACTCCTACAGATCACACTCTCTCCCTTTCTTTGGCCCTGTCATGTGTTAGAACATTATGGTCCCCTCCGCAGGTATGGACATGGACAGAATAGATGACCTTAGGTGAGGCACTTAACTCACTGGGACCACAGTTTCTTCACTGGGAATAAAAAATGTATCTGGGCTTATTATGAGGGTGAAATGATGTGGTGAGTTTTAAGCTTCTATACTGGGAGAATTTTTGTAGCCAGGGTCTTGAACCCTGCCTGGATGTGAGCTTACCTGGGGAGCAATCCAAAAATACCTTCTCTTGGCTCCTGTCTCTTTTAATTGGTCTGGATTGGGGCATTGTTTTTGTTTGTTTATTCATTTGTTTTGTTTTAAAACTTCACAGGTGATAAAAACCTTCATGAGAATCCTGACATTGAGTCTACCTACTCATTAAATGTCTGTTTTAAAATTATTTTTTTAAATTTCTTTTCAGCATAACAGAATTCATTGTTGTTGCACCACACCCAGTGCTCCATGCAATATGTGCCCTCCCTATTACCCACCACCTGGTTCCTCAACCTCCCACCCCCTGCCCCTTCAAAACCCTGATTGTTTTTCAGATTCCATAGTCTCTCATGGTTCACCTCCCCTTCCAATTTCCCTCAACTCCCTTCTCCTCTCCATCTCCCTATGTCCTCCGTGTTATTCCTTATGCTCCGTAAGTAAGTGAAACCATATGATACTTGACTCTCTCTGCTTGACTTATTTCGCTCAGCATTAAATGTCTGAAGAAAGGGAATGACATGGTCATATTTATGCCTTTAAAAGATCACTCTGGGGGCATCTTGGAGAATGGGTTGTGGCAGATGCACAACTCGATTCAGGAAGACCGATTAGAGCCTTTCTATTGAACGTGAGGTCCATGGACTAACTGTCTTGGCCCCTCTTGTTAGAAAGGCAGAATCTGAGGGTATATCCTATGCTATCGCCATTGAGAGCCTGCATTTTTTTTTAAGATTTTATTTATTTACCTGACAGAGAGAGATCACAAGCAGACAGAGAGGCAGGCAGAGAGAGAGAGAGGGGGAAGCAGGCTCGCTGCTGAGCAGAGAGCCCGATGCGGGACTCGATCCCAGGACCCTGAGATCATGACCTGAGCCGAAGGCAGCGGCCCAACCCACTGAGCCACCCAGGCGCCCTGAGAGCCTGCATTTTTAACAAGATCCAGATGATAGCTGTGTGGATAAAATCTTGGGAAGGGCTGGATTGGAAGACAGCAATGCAAAGGTGCAGGTTGGAGATATGATGACTCCACCCCAGGCAGGAGAGCAGAGAGTCAGAACAGGAGGAACCAGAAACCAGATGGGAGCAGAATCAAGAGACTATAAGGATGGTGGCTGAATGGGGTTAAGATAAAGGAGTTGAGAACACATTTGAGATACCTAGAATGGTGTCTCTGTCTGCAGATGTGTGGGTAAAGGCTGATGAGTTTTTGTTCTTTAATTCAACTATTTTTGCACAGCGCCTACACTGATTATTATCTTGTAACTTTCATACATAAATGCCCTCACTCTTGTGTAGTCAAAAAAGGAATTTTTAAAATTTATTTATTTATTTATTTGAGAGAGAGAGAGAACAAGTGGGGAGAGGGGCAGAGGGAGAGGGACAAGCAGACTCCCTGCTGAACTTGTAGTCCAATGCAGGGCTCAATCCAGGAACCTGAAATCATGAAATCACGAGCTGAAGTCAGATGCTTATCTGACTGAGCCATCCAGGCACCCCAGAAAAGGAATTTTTATTACAAGTTTTCACATTTGGAAATAGGCTTGGGGGAATGAAATGCTTGCCCTTGGCCACACACCTAGGAACTGGCAGAATGAAGCTTAAGTGTGTATCTTCTAACTTCAAATCCTGTGCTCTTTTCCAAGTCTGAGTGTTGTTCTTTTCACTTTGTTGTTTTGTGCCCACTGGTCTTTGTTTTGATTGTTCATATACTGCCTGAGTGTCCAGTTAAGTCAACATAATCTTCCATTAATCACAGATCTTTTCAAAGGTAGCAAACCATATTGACACCTGGTATTGAATTTCAGCTGAAAGAAACATTGCCATCCAGGAGTCTTGTCTTTGGTTCTAAAGAGATCCATAACTTTGAAATGCTGTTACTAATGATAAAATTATATGAAAATAGTACAAACAGTTAAGCTGAGACATCAGTCTGTGTTCTGCAAGCCTAGAGGAAAGAAGTTTGCCTCTCCCACCCACGACAGTGGGACTTGGGAGAGTCATTTCTACTCTGATTTCAGTTTCCTTACCTGGAAATGACACTATATTTCTATTAGAAGTTGGTTGTAAAAAACTTTCTTCTTTTTTATGCACAGTTATAAAGAATATAGTATAAAGAATGATGTTTACCTGACAGAGAAGATGTGTGCATGAAATAAATGGCTATGAAGTGAGCTAAAATACAATAAGTGCTCAAGGAATGGCTGATTTACTTGGGTACTGAAGGAAGCCAGGAAGAATGCTTTGAACTCCATTGCACAAAGATGGGGCTTGGCCAAGGAAAGAGGTAACTTCATTCATTCATCCATTAACTAACCAAACATCCACCCTCACAGGACGAAAAGATGGATAAGACATCACCTTTGGGGGCATCTGGATGGCTCAGTGGGTTAAGTCTCTGCCTTCAGCTCAAGTCATGATCTCAGGGTCCTGGGATCGAACTCTGCATTGGGCTCCCTAGTCAGGAGGGAGGCTGCTTCCCCCCTCTCTCTGCCTGCCTACTTGTGATCTCTCTCTCTCTACCAAATAAATAAACAAAATCTTTTTTTTTTTTAAAGACATCACCTTTGGCCTTCAAAGAGTTCCCTGTCTGTTACAGGAGACAAAACTATTAAAAGAGAAGTGTGCTACCATAGAAATATGATCAAGTATGAGGTAGTTAGAAGATAAGGAAAAAGAGCTAAATCTTTTTTGGGGGGATGGAGAAAATGGGAAACAACAAAGGCCAAATCTGAATTGACATTTGACAGTTGGTTAGAGGTTGCCACATAAAGAAGGAGAGAGGGCATTCCAAGCAGAGGTAACAGCATATCAAGGGAATAGGAGGTTTTAAAGGGCAAGATCCGGGAAACAAGTGGTGACAGGTTCAATAAAATTGGAGCACGGAAAGCATGGTGGGAGTCAAGGGGAGATGATGGTGAAGAGATAGGGAGGTACTCCATTTTGAGGAGTCCTGTATGCTATGGGAGGGGTTTGGAGCTTGCCAAGGGCATGAGATGACTATATCCATGCCTTTAAGAGATCACTCCAGCAAAAAGAATAGAGGGATAATTACATCAAGGCAACAAAATCATAAGGAAACTTGGCTGGGAGACTGAAGAAAGAGCACACGAGAGAAATTAAGACAGTTGCACCAGTGTCCCTGGCATGAAGGGGCAAAAACGGTGGTGAACAACCTTTCAGAACTACGGACAGTTCCTTTTATTCCAGTCCTCTGCTGGCAGAATATTTCATAAATATTTTATCCAATTGTTTTAAAAATAGCTACCATTTATGGAGTGTCGGGAAAATTGTATATATAATATGTCTTTTAAGCCTAAATAACAGTTCTGAAAGGCAACAGTTGTTGGCTCTCTGTTGCTGGTGAAAAAAAAATTGTGTCTCTCTGAGGAATCACTCATCCAGGGTCACACAGCTCACACGCAACACCACCGGAACTTCATCCTGCTATCGACCATCACATTAAGTTACCCCCACCAAACATCCTCCAATTTTAAAGTGATAATTAGTTTTCCCATTTTTGTTAATTAAAAAAATACAGCTCTGGCCAGGAATACTAATTGGCCTTCCAGAACTGCCACTCTGCACTGCTTATATTTCTAGCCCCAACTAAATGGACTTGGCATTCCTTGATACCTGGATTGCTTTACTGTGAGTAACTGCAGGGATATGTATGTGGGCTTTTTTTTTTTTTTAATGTTGGGCTGGATTTCAACGCCTTCAACCCTCCTTCAAGGACCCATAAGGAGCTAGAGTCTTTAGGCTGAGAACCAGGACGTTGGAAGGTGAGGAAGGCATGGTATGGGAACAATGAAACCCTTGAGAAGGTTTATAAATTAGTCTTCTCTGGGAAGCTGGGAAATACTCAGCCCTTTCACCTCCTTTCTCCATCCTGGATACATTTCCCTCCATTTCCACAAAGTGAAGTCTGTGCTTCTTTTCAGTTCCAATATGAACTTGTCTCTGTGTGTGCTGTGGAAATAGGTTGGATGTCAAATAAACAGCTGATAAAGTTCCTACCTCACAAAGGGGTGGGGGGTGTCCAGAGAAGTGTCAACACAAATGAGAATTCTCTTATGGTATATTTCTGGACACTGTTTGTTTCTTTGGTCAGAGCTCAGGTCCTTGCTACCCACCCCTGGGATTTTGCAACTGTCTTTAAGTTCTCTCTATTCAATGTGTTCAGCACACCGCATCGACTGATATTTGGCAGAGCAATACTAATAAAGTTCCTCTCCGGCCTCAAGACCCTCAATGGCTCCCTACTGTTTCTCCATATAGTTCACAGTCCTTAACTCAGTGTGGAAGGACCTTCACAATTTAGCCATAGCCTGTCATTCTAAACTCATAGCCTGCTGTGTTCCTCCACAAACATTATGATCCAGCCACATGAGTCTGATTGCTATTCCACAAGTTTATTGCTTTGGAAGTGCAAATTTCCTTTGACTCACCTCCTTCTCAAGACAATCCCCTAAGGCCAGTGATGGATAAGACAATAGCTTCCTGGACCACTGCTCAGGATGTTAATTTCTGCTGTACTCTCCTTTGCCCATACAGACACTTATATTAGTTATCTATTGCTGCATAACAAATTAACACAAATTTAGCAGCTTAAAATAATACATATTTACTACCTCAGTTTCTGTGGATCCAGAATCAGCACACCTTAGTTGGGACCTCTGTGGAGGACTTCTCTCACAAGGCTGCAGTTACAATGTTAACCCCAGCTGTGGTCTAATCTGAGGGCTCAACTGAGGAAGCATTGGTCCACTGCTGAAACTGTATACGTGTTTGTTGACAGGATTCGGTTCCTTTAGGGATGTTGGATTGAGGATGTTGGATTTAGGGATGTTGGATTCAGCTGCTAGTTGACCAAAGGTCTCCTCCAGTTCTTTGTCACATTGTTCTCCCCAATATTACAACATTTCATCAATATCATCAGTGAAGGGAATTGGCAATATGAAAGTCAGAATCTTTTGTAATCTCATGATTACAGAGAGAAACAGCTTTCCCTCCGTGTTATGGTATTCTACTCCCTAGAATCAAGCCGTTCAAGGGGAGGGGATTACACAAGGCTGTGATTACCAGAGGGTAGGGAGCACCAAGTGTTATCTCAGAAACTACCTACTACAATACTTGTTGAAAAATCTGTCATCCCTTCAAAATTCGAACCAAATCCTATCTCTCAGAGATCTTTCTACGTGTCTTGTTACATAATTCTCTCTCAATTATAAGATCATCTCCCAATTGCTTTATTTTTCCTTCTGGAGGAACATGAACCTTAACGCTTATATCAATGGCTGTCTTTACCACCATTATAGGTCTCAGAGGGTGGGAACCATGTCTGTTTTTGCCTTTGCATTTCACCCAGCCTACTTGCATAGAGGAGATGCTCAGTAAATGTTTGTTGAAGGCAAATGGCCAACTCTTCTGCTCCTTTAGAAATAGTTTCAGCCTCCAGTATTAAACATAGAAAATAATTCATCAAAAAGTCATTAATCTCCGGTGATAAAGGAATATGTGCTTTTCTTAGATGTTACAAAATCCAGCAGTCAATAGTCTAAGAAATAGGAATTTACTAATTACTGGATCAGAGAGAAACATTTCTCTGTAAACATTAATGTTGACCACATGTTAAAATCAACAAGTTAATAATAACAACTGTCGTAAATAACACTTGCTGTGCCAAGAACTCTATGTTCATCTGCTTTATACCACTTCTTCTCTGATAGTCCTACCATGTTGGTGTATTTATTACCTCCATTCTATAGGTGAGAAAATTAGAACAAAGAAGTAGATAAACTGCCCAAGATAACAGAGTCTAATTACAAAGGCTGTGCTCTTAACCGTTCTCCTGCATGCCTCCTAAAAATAATTTACTTTTTCTGATTACTAGGAAAAAGTCCCTAATTTTATTACAGTGAACTTAGAACTGAATTGGGCTGGTTCTGAGGCATGGTTTTGTGAACAGTTCTTCGACATACATATCAAGAGAGCTGGATCTTTGATTCAGTTATGCCCTAAACTCGCAGTATAACCTTGGAAAAAGTCACTTACCCCTTAGGTTCCCAACTTTCTCTTCTGGAAACAGATGCAAACTAGGTAACACCTAAGTGTCAGTGCAGTTCTAACAAGGTATAAGATTTCATATGAACCATTACAGGGGAACTGCGGTGGCTCAGTCAGTTAAGCATCGTGAATCTCGATTTCAGCTTGGGTCATGATCTCAGGGTCATGATATGGAGCCCCACATCAGGCCCTGCCCTGGGCATGGAACCTGCTTGAGATTCTCTCTCTCCCTCTTCCCCTGCCCCCTCCCCAACTCATTCTTTCTCTAATAAATAAATAAATGAATAAGTGAGTAAATAAATAAAAATAAAATCTGACTATTGTTACTTTTGTCAAAAATCCTTCTTTTAAAAAACTTTTTACAGAAGGAGAACCATTTAAACTTACACTTCAAAATATCACCATGAAATAGAATAAGGTTCAGTTATATAATTTGGGACACTTTTTTAATGAGGCCCTTCTTAGAAAATCTTGTCAATAAGTCATAACACAGTGTGTTCTCTGTTACAGACCCAGAGGTTCCATTACAGACCATTTGGAAAGATTAAAAAACACCTCGTCCAGGGGGACTTTGTTCTCAGAGCATCTAGGATATCACATTAAGCATCTGAAATACTCATTTTCAGTTCCTTGTGGTGCATTAATGAATCTACAAAGAACATACTTATTAACACCAACATATGCTGAGGGATAATGGACCTAATCCACGTTTTCATCTCTCTCTCTGCCTGTGAATAAAGAGAACAGGAAAGCAAGAATGAAGTTGCTTCCTACTCAAGATTCTTATCTTCCTGGGGATTAACACACTTCCTTGTGCTGGGGAGTGCCTAGTGTAACAGATTGAACTCTGGTCTCGGGGTCAAGTAGGTGGGGTTCAAGCCCTGGCTACCACTCACCATACACAAATCACCTGATCCTCTCTGAACTTCCATTTCTTTGTTTTCGTAATAGACCATACCAGCAATTTTCAAAATGTGCACCCAAGAGCTAGAGGCATTTCTTGGTTGGTTCCTGTGGGGATGCTGTTGGGTGATAACTCAATGAAAGGGCTTCTAAGAATTATATATGTTAGATGGAGGGGCAGAGGGAGAGGCTTCTAAGAATTACATATATGAGATGGAGGGGCAGAGGGAGAAGGAAAGAAAATCTCAAGCAGACTCCATGCTGAGCACATAGCCTGATGTGGGGCTTGATCTCATGACCCTGAGATCATGATCTGAGCTGAAATTGAGTTGGAGGCTTAATTGACTGAGCTACTGAAGCACTCTTCACCATTATATATTTTTATTAGAAAATCACTAGTCTGGTTGAGGTATAGAGTTTTTTCCAGCACTTAGGTTTTGGAAGCGATTAAAAAAAAATTATTTCATAGTTAATTTTTTTTTTAAATTTGTAATTCAACTTTAAAAAATTGTGAAATATATGTATTCTTTGCTGGCTAAAATAATCCATAGATTGGTATCATATTGTCATATTGAGTTTCCCTGGGGCCTCCTATGTATCAACACCAAAATCCTCTGGAACAAATATTGTCAGATTAGAGCTGGAAGAAACCAGAAGAGAGTCATTTAAAAGGGAAACTGAGGCTCAGGGGTCATGAAACAGAGTGATACAGGCATCAGGCTTTTAGGCTGCCAGGCACAGTGCTCTGCTCACCCATGCTCTTTGCCTTGCCTTCCTCCATCCTGTAACAGCTCTGCTCTGCACTGTAACTACGTGTGGGCATCATATCATTCTCCCGAAACTGTAAGATCCTGGAGGCTCACAACTCTTGTACCACACCAACTTGTGGCGTGGGTTTCCTCCCGCCATCTTCTGATGGTGCCGCAGACATTCATCATCAGCAGCAAAAAAAGAGAAGACTTTATGAAGATAAATCATAGCTTCCTTTCTTTTAGTGAGAAACTCCCTAAACTGGAACCCATCTCCACAAATTATGGAACACACGTGCTGAGGTGTCATCTTCTGCAGAAAACAATGATTCTCCCAAGTTTTCAGAATAGAGATTAAATTGGGCTGTCCATCACCTTCATGTCAACCAACGTCTCCTATTCTGAGGCCCCCATGCAGAATCTGCAATAGGTTTTGTCACCTGGGCTATGCCTTTTAATTCAGTCATTTGTCAAACATGCAGCAAGAACTCACTGTGTGTCAGACACCATGGAGGTTGTGGGTAGTGTAGAGATGAGGAAAGCATGGACCCTCCCTGCATCCATTTTTCATTGTTTCCAGAACAAATTATTAGAAATTTAGTGCCCTAAACCAACACACATTTTCTTTTTTTAAAAAAGATTTTATTTATTATTTATTTGAAAGACAGAGATCACAAGTAGGCAGAGAGAGAGGGGAAACAGGCTCCCTGATGAGCAGGGAGCCCAATGCGGGGCTCGATCCCAAGACCCTGGATTCATGACCTGAGCCGAAAGCAGAGACTTTAACCCACTGAGCCACCCAGGTGCCCCAACAACACACATTTTCTGTCTCACAAGTTTCCAAGGCCAGAAGTTGAACACTGGACTGAAAATCAAATGTCAGCAGGGATGCATTCTTACGGAGGCTCTGGGGAAGAATCCACTTTGCTTATTCAGGTCTTGGCCTACTTGATTCCATATGGTTGTAGGACTGATGTCCCCATTTCCTTGCTGAACATTAAACTGAGGGCCTCCCTTTGTTCCTACAGCTTCTCTGAGTTTTGCATTAAAATAAAAGGCCCAGCAATAGCATAAAAATAGAAGGCTCAAACTGTAAGGAAGAAGTAAATTTCTCACTATTTGCAGAGGACATGAGACATACATAGAAATGACTATATAGAGAAGTGGTTAATGGCTCTATGAAAAAAAAACTACTAGAACTAGTAAATGAATTCAGCAGTTACGAGATACAAAAACCAACATAAAGAAATCTGTTGTATTTCTATACATTAATAATGAAGCACCAGAAATAGAAATTAAGAAAATAATCTCATTTACAGTTGCACCAAAAATAATAAAATATCAAGGAATAAACTTAACCAAAGAAGTGAAAGACCTATACTCTGGAAACTGTAAAACATTGGTGAAAGAAATTCAAGAGGACACACAGAAATGGAGAGACATTCCATGCTCATGAGTAGGAAGAACAAATATTGCTAAAATACCTCTACTATCCAAAGCACTCTATAGATTTAGTGCAATCCCTATCAAAATGCCAACAACATTTTTCATAGAACTAGAACAAACAATCCTAAAATTTTTATGAAATCACAAAAGACCCTGAATAGCTAAAGCTATCATGAAAAAGATAAATGAAACTGGAGGTATCGCCATCCCAGATTTCAAGTTATATTATAAAGCTGTAGTAATCAAAACAACATAGTATTAGCATAAAGCACATAGACACACAGATCAATGGAACAGAATAGAAAACCCAGAATAAACCGACAATTATATGGTCAATTAATCTTCAACAAAACAGGAAAGAATATGCAATGGGAATAAGACAGTCCCTTCAACAAATGATGTTGGGAAAACTGGACAGCCACATGCAAAAGAAAGATACTAGACTACTTTCTTATACCATACACTAAAATAAACTGAGTGGATTAAAGACCTAAATGTAAGACCTGAAACCATAAAAATACTAGAAGAGAGCACGGGCAGTAATTTCTCTGACATCAGCCATAGTAACATTCTTCTAGATGTCTCCTGAGGCAAGGGAAACAAAAGCAAAATAAACTATTGGAACTACATCAAAATAAAAAGTTCCTGCACAGTGAAAGGAACAATAAATGAAACCAAAAGGTAGCCTACTGAATGGGAGAAGATATTTGCAAATGACATATCTGATAAAGGGTTAATATCCAAAATATATAAAACACTGATACAACTCAACATCCAAAACACAAATAACCCAATTAAAAATGGGTAGAAAACAGGAAGAGACACTTCTCCTAAGAAGACATCCAGATGACTAATAAACACATGAAAAGATGCTCAACATCACTCATCATCAGGGAAATGCAAATCAAAACTACAATTACCTACCACCTCACACCTGTCAGAATGGCTAAAACCACAGACAAGAGAAACAACAGGTATTGGCGAGGATGTGGAGAAAGGGGAACCCTCTTGCACTGTTGGTGGAAATACAAACTGTAGCAGCCACTGTGGAAAAGTGTGGAGGTTCCTCAAAAAAGTTAAGAGTGAAACTACCCTGTGATCTAGGAATCACACTACTATTTAACCCTCAAAATACAAAAAGACTAGTTCAAAGGGGTATGTGCACCCCAATGTTTATTGCAGCATTATTTACAATGGCCAAATTATGGAAAGAGCCCAAGTGTCCATCAACTGATGAATGGATAAAGAAGATGTGGTGTATACCTCTAATGGAATATTATTCACTCATGAAAAAGAATGAAATCTTGCCATTTGTAATAAGATGCATAGAACTAAGGAGTATTATGCTAAGCGAAATAAGTCAGTCACTGAAAGACAAATATCACATGATCTCACTCATATGTGGAATTTAAGAAACAAAACAAATGAGGGGCATCTGGGTGGTTCAGTCAGTTGAATGTCTGTCTTCGGCTTGGGTCATGATCCCAGAGTCCCATGATTGAGCCCCACATTGGGCTCCCTGCTCAGCGGGAAGTCTGCTCCTACCTCTGCCCCACCTCCCTACTCATGCTCTCTCTCTCTCACTCTCTTTCAAATAAATAAATAAAATATTTTTTTAAAAAGGAAGAAACAAATGAGAAAAGAAAAAAGGTACCAAGGAACAGACTCTTAACTAGAGAGAATAAACTGATGGTTACCAGAGGGAATGGGGTGCTCGTCCAGTGAAATAAATCTATCTGTAGCCAGAGATGGCCAAGAGGCCTAGACTTTTCAACAAAATGAAATGTTGTACTAGCAGCATGCTCAAGGACCACACACACACACACAAAGGCTGGAGAGTGCTTTCACAGAAAATATCTATCCGTATGAGCCTTGATGGTTGAATATAAAGTGTCCAGGCCCATCGGGAGGAAAAGCACTGCAGATAGAGAGAACAGCATATGCAACGGTCTGGAGTAGAGTCCTAAGAGTAGCTATGCCTGTAAGCAGTGGACGGGAGCACAGGGGACAGGGTAGGCAGCTCAAGGGTGCATGGAGGCCAGCCTCAGGAGAGTTCTGCTGTTAGCTGTATTGGCCTCACACTCCCAAGATTGATGTCAGGCTTAAGCAGGACTGGGCTGAGAGCCTCAGATCAGCCAAAGATCCATTTCACTTTCTATAAAGGGATTTCATTGTGAAGACTGGGAAGAACATGACCTGCATAGCAACGAAGACCTTGCCTCCTTTTGTTCTCAGCAAGTAAGACTGACCTGCATGCAGGGACATGGGCTGGAGGAGCTGGCCTCTTGGGGACCTTGACACCTGCTTTCTCCCATCTTCTTCTTTCTCACAACTAGCTCCCCTCACAATTAATGACCTAATTCTTCTGACCAGATGCCTGACACCCAGGAAAGTCATTCCCCAACTTAAGCCCAGGAAAGCCTGTGGCCCACCCAGATGCTGGGAGGCAGCACCTAGGGGAGGAAGGACCCACCTAACACTCAGGATCTGAAAACAGGGACAAAGGTCCATCCTTGACCAGCTGCCATCCTGAGATCACAGCCCTTTCCTGGTCCAGTTTCCATCTCCTGATGACTGATGGCCTTGGGTTGGTGACCTGTCCAGGCTGTCCTATGGTGAGTCTAAGTGCGAGTCCAAGCTTCTGCAGATCTTTGGCTAGAAAACCATTTTCTTCTCCCCCCCCCCCCCCCCGCAAACAACCTAAAACCTATAGAGGCAGCAAAAGCAGAGTGGAAAATTGCCAGAAGAGGATTGGCTAGTGTTGGGTCTTAGATGATATCAGTGCTTCACTGATAAATAATACTCTTTTCATGCCCATCCAAGTTCAGAATACCTTGCAGAGTGAAGACATAGGAGCCAGGCAGCCTCAACTGAGAAAAGCAAAGTCAAGGCAAGGGGTTCAGTTGTGCATGGTCCCTACAATTCTACCTCTGATTTAGACAACTGTGCCTATGCAGAAGCTAGCTCTCGAAGAGGACCCAGAAGGGGCTGACCAAGCCCCAGCATGCCTCCTCGTTCCTTCTCTGGGCTCCTGTCAGGCTGCCTTCCTCCTTGAGGAGGCATGAATGAGTAAGGGAGAGGCAGAGAGTGTCACCTTAGCGGGGGTCCCAACACATGGAAACACAAGAAGAGGAGAGAATGATCCCCCAAAGAGCCAGTAATAATCATGATGATAACTAACCATAATGGAATAATTAATAGACAATATACAATGTATATTGATTACTTAGTGTTCCACACTCTGAAATCCTATCATCTTGACTCCTCAAGACTATTTCTTGAGATAGATGATGGAGAAACTAAGAAGAGGTCCCTGGCCTCAAGGTCCCTACATTGTGGGTGTCAGGTGTTCTGAAGTGATCTCCTTCCAAAGCACTGGTTCCAGACCTGCTCTCTCTTTACAGCTGTGGGACCCAAGGCAAGGTTCAGGAGCCCTGGAGTCTCGGCTCTCATCCGTAGAAAGAGGGTCACAGGAATACATGTCCACATGGGGCTTTGGTGAAGATTTCTGAAGATTCCACCAGAAGGGACTTCCATTATGAACTTAACCAAGCGGGGGAGATTGGATAACGCAGTGGAAGGAACAGGAACTGGACGCAACCAGGAGACCCGAATTCCTCACACTTCAAAAGTAGTGTGATCTACATCACGTAGGTCCACGGCTACAGCATAGGGTTATTGGGATTATGGTGACTACGTTGAAATGTCTGCTGGCCATTATTTGGCGGTGGTGGTGGTACTTGTCATTGCTTTGAGGTCTCCTGCCCTGCTTCGCCCACTAGGCTCTGAACTGTTGCAGAGAGGATGCTCCGTCTCATCCCTTAGTGTCTCCAGGACCATTACAGTGTCTGGGATAGAAGAGCCCCGCGGTGAATATTAGGTGAAGAGGATGGACTTTCATTTCCTTCCCCCACATCTCCGCCTGCCCACGCAGCTCCGGCAAGGTCTCCAGGCTCACTTAGCACTCTTGAATGTCCTCTAAGAAAAACACTCGCCACCCTTGCAATAGATGGCTGAAGTGTCTGCTTTCCTTGCCAGGTTGTCAACACTACTGGTGGAGGTCTGTGTCTTTCCTGGTCACCTAGGAAAGCCTACCCTTCGCAAAGTTTGTGAATATGGCCCTCACTCGTTGGACATCTTTAGGATGGATGGAGGAGAAAAGGAAGGAGCCAGGGGCCCTTGCAGTTCCAAACATTTCCGACAGAGGGCGCTCTGCCCTGTAGCTCACAAAGATCGTGTGCTGTGCTGGGTTGGAAAACTTTGAGCGCGCTCTGGCTTGTGCTACCAGCATGGGTTTTCCTTAGGTAATGTCCTATTTGCGATCTCATCTGAAGCCGCCCATGCCCCACAGCTGACCTCCCGGCACGGCTGGGGCAATAAGAAAGCCCTATTAGGACGAAAAATCCATCCCAGCATCTTGAAGACACAGGTGCCATGCCTGGCGGGCATTCAACGGCGTTTGTGTTATTCAATGGCTTTATTCATTTTCGAGTGGGGCGTCGGAGATGGTGGGACTCACACTGGCGTGGCAATCCTAGCTCTGGGCTCACTCGTACAGAACTTTGGACAAGAGGCCTCCCTTGTTCACGCATTCATTCTCTCACTCACTATACTTACTGAACAGATTTTTCCTGGATGTCAACTAGGCCACAAGCGCAAGGAATATTAGGGTTGAAAAGCCAAGCCCTTGCCCTTAGGGAGCGTGGAGCTGAGAGGGAGTGGAAGATAGGCAGGAAACGGACATTTCCACCTGTTGCCAGGGCCATGTAGGGACTGCATGCAGTGATATGGGGCTCAGAGGATTTCATCCCAGGGGCCGGCCGGGGAGCACTTTCAGGAAGGGATGGCCTCCAAGCGCAGTCTGGAAAGTAAGTGACGGAGCTCCCAGCAGGAGGACCAGCAAGGATGAAGGCAAGGAGGCTGGGAAGAGCGGATTCCTCTGGGAGTCATGGCAATGTGGGTAGAGGGGAGGGTCCAGATAATGAGCCTTGTGGACCCCCAGGGCAGGTCCCACCATATCCTGATGACAAGAAGGAGCTTTTGAAGGATTTTAAGTGGGGCTGTGACACGTCAGATTTTAAAAGATCACTCTTGGGGCACCTGGGTGGCTCAGTGGGTTAAGCCTCTGCCTTCAGCTCAGATCATGAATTTAGGGTCCCGGGATCAAGCTCTGCATCGAGCTCTCTGCTCGGCAGGGAGCCTGCTTCTCCCTCCCCCTCTGCCTGCCTCTCTGCCTACTTGTGATCTCTCTCTCTCTCTCTTTCTCTGTCAAGTAAATAAAATCTCTTTTAAAAAAAAAATCACTCTTGACCCCTTGGAAAGCAAACTGGGGAGAAGGTGGGAGGGGGACAAGTTGGCATCGATAGCCCCCCCCCCCGGAAGGGGAGTCTTGTCTCACCTGAAACGTTCAAGGCTGGGAGAAGATGGTCTTTAGGTTCCCTTTGGACTCTGAAATCCTGTTTTTTTACTGAGATAGATACACCTGAGTCCTTCAGAGTGAACAGAGGTTATGAGAAACATATCACAACCAGGGAGAAAAAAGGTTTCCACACGGTGGGGTCTAAAAATACCATAATTTCACTGGGCCTGCCTGTCCCACAGTCCTTCAGTGAGTCTGACGGGGTGTCAGGGAGCTGATGTCAGTACCTGTCTTCAGCTCCAGTGAAGAAAAGCCTGGAGGATACAACCAAGAATGGAAAATGTCACTCACTTTGCTTGACAGGCGTCCTGCTAGGGCAACTTGACTCCAGCAAAGTGTCCAAAGGCAGGAGGACACAGACTAAGAAGCTTGATTGGAGTCGGTCCTGATTTTCTGCAGAGCCATGGGCTTTGGCTGCTTCCAGAAACCAGTACCGACAGACAGGGCCTTTTTGGAACCCTCCTGCCCTCATCATGCCAAAGGCTGGGGAAGAAATCATCTCTCTTCCTTCCAAAGACCCTGTGCCCACACTCAGGAAGGCTTGGTTGTGCTTTTGAGCCTGGGGGGAGGGGATGGGGGGGCTGTCTGAGAAGGGGAACATGGTCCTGAATATTCCAGTTTACCGGATAGAGAGGACAGGACAGTTGTTCCTGAGAGAGGAGACAGCATCAGGAAAGCCCTGAGTCGGGAGTTCCAGGGCCCCGATGCTCTCATCCTGGAACAGGGTTTGAGTGTGACTTTTTCAGGACTTGGGGACTTCTCTGATGTCAGAGGAGACAGAGTGTGGCAGAGGTCTTGGTGGCACAGAGACGAGGCTGGTAGGACCTGCATGAACCAGGGATTCCCTATTCTTGCCATATATTGACTATTCGAAACGTTCACCTATAAACCCCCTGGGCCTGGCAGTGTGTGTGTGTGTGTGTGTGTGTGTGTGTGTGTGCGCGCGCGCGCGCGCCCTTGTGTTTATTTTTAAAGCTTGCCGGGGGTATGTTCAGCACGGTACTGTGTGTTACATTCTAAAAGCACCCAACATGCTACTATAAATTGTTTAGGTATTTATTCTTAAGTCGCCAAAGTACAAAACTATGGGCAGGAAAGCTCTGTGCCAACATCAATGCCGAGGGAACCTTTGGGAAAACTTCGGGAAAAAGGCAAAAGTTTGGTGGTATCTGCCGTATTTTCCTTGGACACAAATATGCTATCTTGTTCTTACTTTTCTATGTGTGTTGTATTTCATAATTCAGCACTACAATATAAAAGCAGAAATTGTCCGCGGTACTTGAGCTCTTTCCTGAAGCTGGCCCAGACTCTGGCCCAGTGGGGCTGCCCTCCCGCCACATGCCCGCCCCCAGCAGACAGCCTCAGTTCCACAAGTGGCTTTTTCTCCCAGGCCAGGTGGCTCCTTAGAACAGGACCACGTTTTTCAGAAAGACCCCTGATCTGTCCCCGCCATGCGTCCTTCTGAGTCGGACTGGTGCTGCAGAGACGGGATCTGATGTCTGCACTGTCACGGGCTTCGCGCACTCGGCCACCTCTTGCCCCATCCTGGCCCGGTCCCACTGTGCAGCCTCCGGCTTCGGATACTGTTCTGGAGGGGGAGGGACCCGAAGTTGGCCCATCACCGGGTGCTCTGGGGTTGGTGGGTTTGGGATTGCCCACCTACCTTGGGGTGAGGTAATGCTCTGAGCCTGTCTTCCCTGGCTTCTTGACCACTATCCCCCATGAGAGGGGTCCCACAGTCTCCCCACCTCCCCATGGTGGCCCTGATTTCCTAACCTCCCCACCTCTGCACTGGTCACTCTGGAACCCAATCCGACAGAGCAGAGTGTTACTCTGGACTGTCTGTTCTCTGCATCTTGCCCCGAGGCTTCCCCCCCCCCCCCGCCCCCGGGGCTGCTACTTCCCCAACAGACCCCTGTGGTGGGAGCTGCTTGTCCTCATGTCAAGGTCAGAGACAGAACAAGCATTCTTCTCCACCTTCTCCGCCTCTTCTGGACCATTATTTTCCAGCATCAAGTACAAACTCAGTTCTTTAAGCACCACGTCCTGGGGCTCTATGTTCCCATGGCCTTTTCCTTCCTGTCATTTTTCCGCCAAGCCCCTGGATATCCCGCTTCATTCACGGAGAATTTGGACTCCACGCCATGAATGATTTTGACATCAGATTGCAAGCCAGCAGGGCACAGGCTGAATCAGGCTGCATATGTTTGCTTGCTCTAAAATAAGACTGTCTGCCATAATAAAATACCATAGGCTGGGTGGGTTAAGCAACAGACATATGTTCTCATGGTTCTGAAGGCTGGTGATCCAAGACCAAGGTCCTAGCAGGGTCAGCGTCTAGTGTGAGCTCTCTTCCCGGTGTGCAGATGGCTGCCTTCTTGCTCTGTGCTCACGCGGCCTTTTCTGTGTGTGCACTCGGGGAGGGAAGGAAGCAGGAGGGGGACAAAAAGCACTCACTCTGTCTGTT
Organism: Meles meles; assembly: GCF_922984935.1. NCBI lineage: Eukaryota > Metazoa > Chordata > Mammalia > Carnivora > Mustelidae > Meles > Meles meles. The sequence goes on along the minus strand of NC_060071.1, from coordinate 142,714,105 downwards.
CCTGTAAGGACCAGATCCTATTGGACCAGAGCCCCACTCTTATGATCCCAGTAACTTTACTCCCTCAGAGCGCCCATCTCCAAATAAAGCCGCATGGGAGGTTGGACTTCGATACAGGAATCTGGGGGCACGTACACATTCAGTCCATGACAGGGCATGAACGCTTGAAGCATTCTTGTTTACCACAGTCTCTGCCAGTCCCTGTTTCTTTCTCCTTCCTGCGTATCTACCACTCTGCGTGACCTTCACACTTGGCCACCTTGGCCACCCGATTCAGCCGTATCTTGAATCATGTCGTTACCCAGAGCCCTTGAACCCCTGAAGCCAGTACCCCTCTGGTCACAGCCTCCAAACTCCTTGTCCTGCTGATCTGGGTCTACTGGATAAAGCACAAAAGTGTACTTCGAAGTCCCGGGTCCTGGGATGACTTTCTGACCGGAAGCGTTGATTTGGCTCTGTGCATCACACCAGCACAGCAAGACCAGCAAATCTGGGCTGCACCCCAGAAAGGAAGAGCACCAGGCCAGGAGTTGGGAAACTGGTGGGACCAGGAGCAAATCATCATCATTTGGGGACCCAGGTTCCCCACCTGTAAATAGGAGAACCGCCAAGTCCTCCTTCCGGTTCTTGTGGGAATTAAACGGGATTATCTGTGGAAGTATTTTGTAAGCAGCTATCATGGAGCTCAGAGAGTCACTTGTCACTTGTAAGGACACTTGTCCCCCTAATGGCTGCTGGAAGGACACCATCTCCTTATACAGATGTATTAATTAGGCTTCTCTAGAGAAACAGAACTCATCTGTGTGCAGTTCTGATCTGAAAGCCACAGGCTCAAGGCCCAAGAAGAGTGAATGATGCAGGCTGAGTTTGAAGTCAGGAAAAGACAAGTGTCTCAGCTGGGGGCTCAGGCTGGAGGAGTCCCCTCTTATCCAGCCTTTTCAGCTTTTCCTGTCCTTGGTGTATCAGACGAGGCCCACCCACATTGGAAGAGCAATCTGCTTTGCTCACTGCACTGATTTGAATGGAACTTCTCATCCAGAAATTCCCTTGCTGACCCGCTCAGAATCATGCTGGACCAAATGTCTGGGGCCCCCATGGCCCAATCAAGCTGACACATAAAATTACCTATCACAACTGAGGATACAGAACTTCCGAGGTCAGTAATTTCCTCTTCTTCGTGCATACAGATGAGAATCGTGGTAATTGGAACAACCCTACAGGGCACTTTGTCCTCTATAACCTTCGACTTCATTATTTTCAGGGAGGGCAGGGGCAGCGGGGTCAAGACGTCAAAGTAAGAGTATTTGGAAAAGTGGAAAATGTCATGGACAGGTCTGGTGGCATTGGTATCAAACGTTATAACAAGTTCAAATTGGCTTAGATCAATCATTATTTTCTGAGAACACAGGCAAGACCTTTCCAAAGGTCACAGGCAAGACGCTGGCCCGCCCAGTAGAAGCTGGAGAGAGACGATGGCCCTGGGGTCCCTCAAGCATCCTGATTCCATATGCCGCACGAGTCTGCCTAAGAACATGTTGACAACACGACCTTGAGCTTCTCCCTGAGCCTTGATGTCCTCATCTGAAAAAGAAGGCTCCAGACAAGTTAAGGATATGCAACATTGCTGGAAACTGAAGCCCAGAACACTGCAGTTTGGGGCCCCTTACCTCTCTGAGCCTGGTTCCCTGGTGGGCAAATGAAATGATAGTCATTGCTGCCTTCACGGTTTGTTGTAAGTACCCATGAGAGAGCATCACGAAGATGCTCGGCACACATGACAGGTGTCCAGTGGAGCTCCCTAGGAGTCACTTATTCCTTAATCTGTACAGTAATCAGATATGCATCTCCTGAGGGGCTTCTGTGAATGGGGTTGTGCTGGGGGCCGGGAAAACAACAGCAAAAAAAAGCAAAAAGTCCAGGTGCCCCACTGAGAGCTCCCACTGGCCATGCAGAGCCAGCCGTCAATACTCACCAGTGATCCCATATGGTTGATAATGTGGGATGTAAAGGGGCTGCTGTGGGGCAGAGGAAGGATGCCAACCCTGACCGGGACTGAAGTAAGAGGAGACACCTCCCAGGAGAAATGGCCCTGGATCCAAATCTCCAGACTGAGTACAAGTGTAGACCCAAAAACAATGCCTTCAACTCCTTGTCTTCCTTCTTCTTCCCTTTGTGCTAAGATGGCTGAGACTTCCTTTTCCAGGGGGATCTAATTTTAGGTACTCAACATACTAGGTACAAGCCTGGGATCCGCTCGGGCTCACACTGATGTCTAGCTGTGTCCTTTTCAACCTGGGCTTGTCTGGGTCTCCGCGGCTGTGTGGAGGGTGAAGAAGCAAGAAGCTAAAAGGAAAGCTGCTCACTCCAAATACCAAAACACATTCCAGATGGATTACAGAGGTAATGCAAATGTGAGAAAGTCAATAGGACACTGGAAGAAGTAGAAATGAATATTTATCGAATATCTGGAGGAGAAAAGACTTGCTAGGTAGAACAGTAATTGAAAAAGAGCCCAAGGGAAAACAATGGGCAGAAGGGACTCCAGCAAAAGAAAAAAGAAAAGAAAAGAAAAAAGAAAAAAAATTAAAGATTCTATTTACTTATTTGGCAGGGGGGAGCGTGAGCAGGGGGAGGGACAGAGGGAGAGAATCTCAAGTCAACTTCATACTGAGAGGAGAGCCTCATGCAGGGCTTGATCTCATGACCCTGAGACCTTGACCTGAGCCGAAATTAAGAGTCAGAGGCTCAACCTCCTGAGCCATCCAGGTGCCCCGGACACCAGCCAAATTTAAAATTTCTACACATTAGGGTATGAAGCATGGTAGGGACAAAACACATGGGAAAATGTTTACGGCAAAAAGTTACTATACTGTATAAAGGATTCATACCCATTAATAAGGAATATGTCCCTTTGTTGAATGAATAAAGGACACGATTTCCGAATGAGAAGAAGACACAATTAGTAGGGAAAATGCACTTGTCCTCTGTCGTAACAAAGGACACGGAAGCTGAGACAAGGATGAGCTACCATCCACATCTAGCAGAGCTGTTAAAGCAGGACAAGTCCAGGCTGGCAAGGGACAGAGCGTAAAGCTTCCTGTTCCGCTGTCAGTGGGGGCACATCATCTGTTGGTACAACAGTTGTTGTGTGTTTTAAGGTCTTTGACAGACACATAATATATCGAGAGCTTAAATAATGGCAAGAGGGAGCAGCTGAACATTTCTCTGGAGCTCTAGGGCTAAGTCATGACAGATGCAAGGACTTCTCAAGGTCGTGCATTTATTCTTTTACCCATTCCACAATTATCACGGAGTACATGCTATGGGCAAGGCACAGAGCTACGGGCTTTGCTGATACAACCATGAAACAGGGGTCATGGTCTCCTAGCTAGCTACTCCTCTGTCCAGCTGGAACGCTGCACAGCCTTGTGGGGCGATAGAGCTTTCCCTCCAACATCTGAGAGAGGCAGAGGGCACTGAGCATGCAGAACATGGAGCCTGGGTCATTAGAGTCTCTCAGTAATTTGGGATGGCACAAATACCTTAGGGGTATTCACCTAAGGAGGGGACAGCCACCATGGCAGGATTTGGAGGCCAATGGCTCCTTTCTGCCTGTGGGCTCTTGAGTGGATCACTCATGCTGTCACTGTGGCTGTCAACCCTACTCATAGGGGTGAGGAGCAGAGGGCTCAAGGGACTCCTGGTGTGAAAGCATTTGGCAAATTGTGACGTGCCCCATGCATGGGAGGGGCGTTCATTACTGAGGACATGGATGTTCCTCTGGAAGCAGTTGTTTATTTCAATTAACGCCCCAGAATCAGAGCCCTCGTGTTGGGGCTGCAGGATCCCAGGTGTGGGGCGGGTTCCTCCTGTGTTGACGCTTGCGTAAAGGCTCCTCCTGCTCCCCATGGTGACGACTCCACGAGGCTCCCAGCAGTTACACAGCTCTAAGGACGTGACGGCGAATTCTGTTCTGATTCATATATTGCTTAATTGGGGTTTTTACCCTGTAGCAGATGGCTGTCTTCATTAAATCATGATCCATTCGCTCTGACTGGAAGCAGCTGTTTTGGGGGTGGGGTTGATGGCAATTTATTTCCTGCGTGTCAAAATGAGCCACGAGGAAGGGAATTCAGACGGAAATAATACAATTTGTTCCACTTAATTTTATCTGTAAAATTAAGGGTTTTTTTTCCTCCCCCTTGAGCCTTTTAAAGGTCCCCACAATGATCCTTACAAACCTTAAGCAATGGGGGAGGCCGGAACAGGGTCACCTCTTGAGAACCCAGGAGTGAGCTGGGAGGTGCAGCCACTGTCTGGGTTTCCAGGGCCCGGGTGTGCATCTGCACCAGCTAGACAGCATCAGGGTAGACGAGTGCTGACACTTTGGGAAGCAAACCCACAGCTCTTGGAAAGGAAATTTCTGTGCTTTTTTTTTTTCTTGGCTTTGTTCTGTTTTATTTCATTGATGGGAGAGTAAGCCCCAGCAAGGGAAGGTCACTTGCCCAAGGGTATCGAGTGGGCAGGTCAGGGCCAGTCCGCAGTAGCCTAGACTCTCCCTGCTCATCATGGGGTCCCCAGACTGGCAGCATCAGCACCACCTGGTTGCTCATGAGAGGTGTAGAGTCTATATCCTACACAGACCTTCTAAACCAGAATCAGCATTTTATTAAGACACTCGGGGTGTTTGTGTGTTCATGAAGGTTTAAGCAGGTGGTAACTCCAATCACATCTGAAGGGGACAGGGGTGACTTGGACACAGCTTGCTTGAGAACTGTCATTTGTGGAGCATATGCCAGAGGCTAGGAGCTCTACAGCTTTTGCAAGATACTTCATGTATTTTATCTCATTTAATTTTCACAGGAGGTTTGAATGCAAAGCAGGACCTTTCTTCCCATTTTGCTGAAGGAGAAATTGAAGCCCCGAGAAGTTGAGTGTGCTTGCCCAAAGCCACACAACAAGTAGATGAGATTTAAACCCTGGTTTGTCTTAAGGTCAAGTGGGAGATTTCAACTGCCGTCATCAACATCTCTAGTGCCAGTGACCTTCTAACCATCGTTAGAGCTAAAGATGTCTCCCACATCTTTTTGGCGGTATTACCCTTCCCTGCCCTCTGAAATTAAGTGGCTGAAAATGTCATTTTTTCAATATTATAAACCCCATAATGAATATCTATTATTTTAGAATACAAGGAGACCCATAGATCCTAAGAAAGTATGAAGAGTAGTTTGTCCTTTGGCTGAGAGAAACCAGTCTGCTGGGTTCTTTAAATAAAGTTTGTATTTTATTTTAGAGAAGTTTCAGATTTGGAGAAAAATTGTGATGATAGTACAGGGAGTTTCCAGATGCCCCTGCCTGGTTTCTTCTGTCATTACAACTGTGCATTACTATGGCACATTTGTCCTCATTAATGAAACAAACTTGGCTCAGATTTCTTTAGCTTCCAACCCAATGATTTTTTTTTTCTGTCCCAAGACTCTATCCAGGACACCACATTCCATCTACTCATCAAGTCTCCGGAGGCTCCTCTTGGCTGTGATGGGTCTCAGACTCTCCTTGGTTTTAATAACCTTGAGAGTTTTAGTGAGTCAGGTACTTTGTAGAATGTCCCTTAGTTGGGATTTGTCTGGTGTTTTTCCCATGATTAGGCTGGGCTTGTGCTTTTGGGGGAAGACCAGACAGATCACCATATCATAGCCAGAAGGGGAAGGTGCATACTACCAACATGACTTCTTGCTGCTGTTCTTGGCCCTGATTGCCTGACTGATGCCATGCTTGTTAGTTTGATCCTCTGTACGGTTACTCATTCCCTTTCCCCACTTTTCCATACTGTGCTCTTTGGAGGGATGTGTAGGGGAGTAAACTTCCACCCATCTTAGGATCATTGGCTGGATCCCTGTGAATCAGGCTGACAACAGACAGATCAGTATGAGAAAAACAAAGACGTTCATTGGCATGTGTGTTGTGCATATGGGTGGGAGAACTCCATGATGAGTCACTCAAGGGGATGGTTAGAACATGGGCTTATACTACAAGGCATTTAACCTAAAGATACAAATGTAGTGACCCAAAGGGCACATGCACCTGAATGTTTATAGCAGCAATGTCCACAATAGCCAAACTATGGAAAGAACCCAGATGTCCATCCACAGATGAATGGATAAAGATGTAGTGTATATATATATAATGGAGTACTATGCAACCATCAAAAATGAAATTTTACCATTTGCATGGAATTAGAGGGTATTATGCTAAGTGAAATTAAGTCATTCAGAGAAAGATGATTATCATATGATCTCTCTGATATGAGGAATTTGAGAGGCAGAGTGGGGAGTCATGGAGGGTAGGGAGGGAAAAAAATGAAACAAGATGGAACCAGGGAGAGAGACAAACCATAAGAAACTCTTAATCTCATGAAACAAACTGAGGGTTGCTGGAGGGTTAGGGGAGAGGGATAAGGTGGCTGAGTTATGGACACTGGGAGGGTATATGCTATGGTGATTGCTGTGACTTGTATAAGACTGGTGATTCACAGACCTGTACCCCTGAAGCAAATAATGCATTATATGTTAATAAAAAAAAGAACATGGGCTTATATACCATCTAAACAAAACAAAATTACATTTTGAATAGTAGTGACAAGACCAAGGAAAAGGAACTTTGAGTTTCTAGGGAAGGCAAATATATGAGGGAGGATGGAAGATTAGGGCTGTTAGTTATACTTTTCATGAAGATTCCCTGGATACTCTCTCAGTGCTAAGACCCTAGAGTTATCTCATTGATTAACTCTGTGCTTCGTGGCAGAGAGGGGAGGGGGAAACATTTTTATGAATTTATGTACTGCTTTTAAGCAAGTAGAGGGAGGTCAGAGACTTTCCTTGGATCGGCTTCTTCTCAAATTGCCTCCAGCTCAAAATAGTCCTTACACCGAAGGGCTTTATTTTGGGGTGGCCTATTCCATCATCCTTCAGAATGCATAGCCCACACTTGGGGAGTGGAGAGTTTGCTCCTCCTTCTTGAAAATGGAGGATTGACACAAATTATTTGGAATTCTTTTGCATGTGAGATTTGTCCTTTCTCCCTCATCTATTTATTTTTTCAGTCATGTATGTATGTTATTATGGATATGTGGATTTTTATTTTATATGTCAGGTGATAATCCAATACTATTTGAATTATCTCATTCAAACTGTTCTAGCTCTGGCCATTGGGAGCTGTTTCAATGGGCTCCTGGATCTCTTTGGCATACTCCCGTCATTGTGGATTTTCTTGGTTGCATGTCCTTGCTTTCCAACTCCAAGATGCTCCAGATTCGTCTTATATATTCCCATCCCCCATCCTAGAATCAGCCATTTCTGCAAGGACCACTTGATGTTTTGAGTGTGTGTATGCTTTGTGTAGTTCATCAGTTTAGTTTGCTCCTGACACCAGTGTGAGAATGACTCCTACCATTTCCACCAGCTGTTGGGTCAGTTCTCCATGTCTTTTCTCCTTTCTGGTTTATTGCTTCTAATCAGCTGTTGGCTGGAATCCTGAGGCCCCATTAATCAGAGCCATGCCTAAAGTACTCTATCTCATCACCAGGAATGGGTTACATGTCTTCCTTGTTTTCCTAATACTTTTCCAGACCATTTTCCCTCCTCACTTAATGTTCATGCTACCCAGTATACCTCCCCTTATCTTTTTTTTAAAGATTTTTATTTTTTTAAATTTATTTGACAGATCACAAGTAGAGAGGCAGGCAGAGAGAGAGAGGAGGAGGAAGCAGGCTCTGCTCCCTGCTGAGCAGAGATCCCTATGCGGGGCTTGATCCCAGGACTCTGGGATCCTGACCTGAGCTGAAAGCAGAGGCTTTAACCCACTGAGACACCCAGGTGCCCCATACCTCCCCTTATCTTGACTAGTTACTGATCTTTCTGTTCTTCCTCTTATTCAATGAGAACTTAACTCCTGGTTCACCCTTCTCCAAGAAAATCTCATTCTCAGTGGCTACAATGTATGTAGGATAACTCAGCTTTCTTGGTCCATCAGCTCCTGACCTTTCTATATTCAACAACCTTCTTCATCCCAAGAAAACCCACCTATTCCCATTGGCACACCACAGACATTGTCACCATGAAGTGATTGTGTCAACTTGGAAACCTCAGTGGCAAGAATTCCACAGCTCACTTACTCCAGTCTCCCAGGCACCATTCCTCCCTCTCACTGTACCCTCCATTCCCAGGACCAATACTCTCTCAGAGTACAACCTCTTCTTAATTTAGACTCTTTGATTCACCCTTAAAGTGATTTCTTGCAGAATGTACCGCACTGTTGCCCTTCTCCTACCATTTCTTTTATGTGGCCAGATTCCACCAGACTGAGTTCATTGACCCTCTTCAATGACCTTCTTTACGTGCTGGCACCCAAGCAGCTGAGCATTGCTGGAGAGATCCTCACAGGTGGGATAACTGGTTTCATATGAATATTTAGGACTGCAAGCCTCCTATGGACACAGCTGAAGTAGCTGCCATGCCCATCCCTCTCTGCTTCCTTCCATCCTAAGACCCTTGCTTGTGCCCAGCATGAGGTTAGGCACCAGGGATGCAAGGATGAGCAATTGTGGACCCAGTCCTGCCCTTCCAGGAAATGTGGTCCAGCTGACAGTTTCCTCTCCAGTCTTCAAGTCCTGCTGGCTCAGACGCTGGGTTTCTGAGTGAGCTCCTTTCAAAGCAGTGTTGGGCCTTCCCCGCCTCACTCAAGGTTCACTATACCTGGCCTTGGGTACCACCATAGCAATGACTTTATGGATAGTAATATACTAACAATGCTCAGATCCCTCCTTAAATCCCACCACCTGCCCACATCATCTCCTCTGGTCCCCATGGCAACCCTTGAGACAAGTGGATTTGGGGTTACAAATCTCCTTTGACACAGTGCCCCTTAGCACACAGTGCCTTACAAAAGCCTGCTGAACAAATGAGTGAGTGAACAAACAAGAAACACTTGTTTCAGAGGGGCTCAAGGTCCCTCATCTAATGAGTGTGGATCTGGGACATGTCCCAGTGCCAGGCTTTTTGCTCCAGGCTTGTTTTCCTGTGTGGGGGTGGGGAAAAAGAACTTCTGGAACACACAGTCAAGCCAAACTTCTGATACCATCCATGAGAGCCCCTACAGCATTGAATGGGGAGATATGGGAGCAATGTCAGTATTTCTGATTCTTTTACTACTTCGCTGTTATTATTTAAGAATAGCTGTCATTCGTCAAGAGGCTTCCATAATTGGAATTCCATGTCATTTTCCCAACAGCTCTGTGATGTAGGGAGCGGTATCTTCCTTCGTAGGCATGGATGAGAAAGGAGAGGCGATCTGCCAAGTGAGTGAGGGCTGGAGTATCTGCGTCAACACCTGCCTACTCCAAAACATTTGCCACTTCTACTAAGATATCATATTACAAACCAGGGCAATCCCTCAGGGTTCTAGATTTGAGGGATCCAAGAGGACCCAGGGGAGGAGGACGGGGAAATGAATGCAGAGCGGAGTCATCAGAAGTAAGAGGAACTGGAACACCACTTGGCTGAGATGCCTGTGTCCGCAGAGCACAGGCTCTCCCTGTTCTTCAGCCCACCGCTCAGACTACCTGGGACTACTTTTATTTTATTTTATTTTTTAAGATTTTATTTATTTATTTGACAGACAGAGATCACAAGTTGGCAGAGAGGCAGGTAGAGAGAGAGGGAGGGAAGCAGCCTCCCCACTGAGCAGAGAGCCCAATGTGGGACTCGATCCCAGGACCCTGGTATGATGACCTGAGCTGAAGGCAGAGGCTTTAACCCACTGAGCCACCCAGGCACCCCTGGAACTATTTTTAGATATCTCTTCCCCCTAGCTCTCCTTCCATGGAGTGCTAGAATTCTGGTTCTAGAAGACACTCATCAATCACCAAGTCCCTTCCTTTTACAGATGAGACTATTGAAGGTTGGAAAAAGTGAGAGGCTTGCTCAAGGGTGAACAGCAACTTGATGCCAGAGTTGGCATTGGGATCCAGGTACTCTGATGCCTAAGCCATGGTCCCCAAGTGGCCTGTCATCCTGGTGACCTGCTTCCACCTGGGGACAGGGATGCTAGTGTTGCCTTGGGAAAGGGTCATCCCCCATTCCATTCTCTTTTTGCATCATGGGCCTGCCCACCACTTCCTCTAAAGATGGGGAGAAAACTGCCTGCCATCCCCACCTAGTCTCTCTCTCACCCCTGCAGCTGAGCTTTGGCAAAGGCTTCTTCCTTGAGATGCACTCTGGATCCTTCTCCTGCTCTGCTTCTGCACACACCCCAAACCCCAGCCAAAGCAGCAGGGACTTGGCTCTGGAGCCCAAGTTCCGAATTACTGTTGGATTGGACTCCCCCGTTCATCAGCCCCTGACACCCGGTGTTCGGTGGCAATGGAGGCCGCAGAATGATGGATCGTCCCCCATCCATCTGCAGCCCAGTGGCAGGGGAGCCGTCCACCTTGCCATTAAGAGAGCCATGCCTGGCAAGAGAGATGCAGGCACACAGAGCTGGGTATTTTCATGATCCAACTCTGAGTGAATTCATTGGAGGGCCTGGTTAGTTAGCTTCAGGGCAAGCAGGAAGAGATTAAATTAGTTAATGGATGCGATAGCACTTTTTAAACTGTAAAATGACTGTGAAAGCACTTTCTCCCTGTGAAGCGTTATGTAAAAGTAAGCTGAGCTGGGTGTGAGCCGCCCTGAGAGGCTGGGAGGGGAGTGTGGGGAGCATCACTCCAGTGCTTGCAAAACAGCCTTGTGTTGGCTCCTGGGTTTCCAGCTCTATTATGGACTCCGGATTATCAATGTTGCTATTCAGTGAATAGTTTTGTCCCCTTTTGAGGGACTTTGCTTTGCAGTAGACTCTGCTGTCCCTCCTACCCGGCTCCCTGGAACAGTGTGTGCTGCCTGCCAGGGAAATTTGTTTAATTGTTCCCTTCAGCTGTCAAAAAATGCAATTCTATATGAAATTAGTTAAATGTAGTAAGTTCTAGAGAACAACGAATGATCCCTTGAAGATTTATAAAAGGCATAAACTGTTATATAAGGAATTTGAAATTTTTCTAACTAATAACTATTACTAGTGATTCCGTGGCTATTTACCTTGTCAAAACCCATAAAATGACACATTTAAACTGGTGAATTTTTGTAGCATGTGAATTATACCGCAATAAAACTGTTTTCTTTAAAAAAGGCATAAACACCTGGGGACGGTATAGTATTTTTCAAACAATTATTATTAGTTAAATTTAAGCAAATATATTCCTAGGTAGAGAATGCTTCTACATTACTTAAAATTTTTATTTTTAGGACACACATTTAAGGCTGAAATAGAGTCCTAAAACTTTGGATAGACTTCCCATCAAAGCCCCTAAGAATTTTCTCATATTTTGTAGTTTTGTATTTCAAATTAAAAATCCATCATTTTCCATAATAATGCTAATTACATTTTCCGTAATAATGCTAATTACAATAATGCTAATTACAAAGGCAGATCAGCCCAAGATGGGCCACTCTGGCCTGAAGACTATTTTGAATTAAAAAGCCATCAGGGGCACGTGGCTGTCTCAGCTAGTGGGGCCTGTGATTCTTGATCTCAGGGTTGTGAGTTCGAGCCCCACATGGGTGTGCAGTCTACTCCAAAAAAAAAATTAAATTAAATTTTAAAAAGACAATCAAGACCCAGGCATTCAGAAAAAGCTCTTCACCTATCCCATAACTGCCTAAAAATCATTTAAATAGAAGACCTGCTCCAGGAAGGGAGCTATCACCATAGACCACTACGTTATGATAGGAATGAAGGAGGGGGACCCAGAGAGGGACCTACGTGGCGTGTTTGATTTTCAGGTTTCCATGCCCCCTTGTTTCAGAGTGGCCCAGCAAACGTTTACTTACCAAACATTTACTTTCTTCCCATCTTCCCCCTGCATCCCAGTAACTTTGGCCCCTTCTCAGTTCAGGATGACATCCATGCTTCACGGAGCCTGACTGCCTTTGGAATTTCCATGTCCATGTGGATTCTCTGTATGTACGTTATTCAATTTGCTTTTTTGCTTAGAATCTGTATCATTTCCATGGTTAGTCTAGTCTAGAGGACAGGATATTCTTGCTTCCCCGACACAGGAAAGCTCTTGTTTTAACTTTCTGACACGTTTAATCGGTTGGAAAATTTTACCTGACTCTCTGCCACATTCTTCACGGGCCAGATGTTCAGAAAGGAAATGTAGAGATGGTTTGCAACAGCACTGAGGGGAAAGTATGTCCTCTTCATCAGCTGTATGCTAGTGAAACTTCCTAGTGATGTGGAGCTTTCAAGTCAGGCATAATACACCTTTTCTTTGCAACCACCTGGCATTGACAGCGGCCCAACGTTTTCAGTGCTTCTTCTTGTGAGATGGGAACACTGGTTCCTTAGTCTGGATATTCCCGGTGTTAAGGAAGGATCGTGATTAGTGGAATTCTTCATGTTTCCTATTTCTTTCCATATGGAAGGAACTTCCCTAATGGCCTCTCTCTACCCCTTTCCTTCAATCTCTCCAGGGGCCAAAGTGACTTATCTGATGGGCGAATATGGAAAATTAAACCAGGCAGGCTCAGGTTAGCTCCTCTAGTCTTCATCTTGAAAGGGAGCCTCCCCACCAAAGCCTGAGTTCTCTGCTCTTCTGTGTCTTAGGACTGACCCGGGAGGACCCTCTCCCACCATATGGACCGTCCCACTTCAGCTGCTAGGACCAAGTGGTTGAGTCAGTTTAATTCTAGGGTTTAATTCTTTTTAAAAGATTTTATTTATTTATTTGACAGAGTAGGCAGAGAGGCAGGAAGAGAGAGAGGGGGAAGCAGGCTCCCTGCTGAGCAGAGAGCCCCATGCGGGGCTCGATCCCAGCACCCTGGGATCATGACCTGAGCCGAAAGCAGAGGCCTTAACCCACTGAGCAACCCAGGCGCCCCTAGGGTTTAATTTTGCTGAGTCCACTTACCCAAGGATATAAGCCATGTTCTCTAATCTAAATGTTCCATCTAGGGGAGCCTGGGTGTCTTAGTTGGTTAAGCGGCTGACTCCTGGTTTCGGCTCAGGTCATGATCTTGGGGTCCTGAGATTGAGCCATGTGTTGGGCTCCATGCTTAGCACAGAGTTGGCTTGAAATTCTCTCTCCCTCTGCCCCTTCCCCTGCTCGCACTCTCTTACTCTTTCAAAAATAAGTAAATAAAAATCTAAAAAATTAATAAATGTTCTATCTACCTTCTCTTTTAGACAGGGAGGGGGGTAGGGGTGTCATTAATGAATGATCCTCAAAGATCCCTTATAAGATAAAACAATGGACATGCAACAAATTTCCAATCTTACCATCTTGCTAAAATATGACTATGCACCTGCTCCTTAATCTTTTCTGAACTCTATCTGTAAAACAACATTGGCATTGCAAGGCAGGTGTGAGTATCAAATGACTTAATGGAGGGGAAAGGGCTTGGTAAACTGTGACAACCTCTGCATGTATGAGCTGTGCCTAGAAAACATTTACTAGATTCAATATTTGTGTTCTCCCTGAAGTTTCTGTGTTGAAACCTAATCCCCAACGTGATGGGCTTAGAAGATGCGGCTGCTGGGAAGGGATGGGGTCATGAGGGTGGAGCCCCCATGAATGGGATTAGTGCCCTTGTGAAAAAGTCTCCAGAGAGCACCCTTTTCCCTTCTGCCATATGAGGACCCAGCAAGACAATAGGAAGTAGGTCCTCACCAGACACCAAATCCGTTGGCACTTTGACCTTGATGTCCCAGCCTTCAGACTTATGAGAAATAAACTCCTGTTGTTGATAAGCCACCCCGTCTATGGTACTCTGTTATGGCAGCTGAACTGGAGTAAGACAACGTTGTAACCTGTCCTTGGTAAACACATGGGCACATGCTCCTAAAGACCCAAGCTATGTGCATGACATCAGTTCTCTTAGCTTTACGTAGATCATTGTTCACTCTTTAGTCTGAGCAAGGCTTTGCAGCAGGTAAGGGTATTATGTGTTGGATGTCATGTGAAAATAGTGAGGTGGCTAGGAGCATAGACTCTGGGGCCTGACAGAAGTGGTTTGACCGCGGCTCCACCACTCACAAGCTGGCTCTCTGTGGGTCAATTACTTCGCCCCTTTGATGACAAATGAGAGTAATAGTGGGAACTGCTCTGGAGGGTTGCCATGAGGAATAAATGCGGTAAGGCTTGGGACATGCTCAGTTTGGGTCCTGGCACATCATCCATATTCATTACATGTCAGCAAGCATTGCAGTGTCTACCCACCGCCTCCACGTGGCACACATGATGTGCCCACAGCCACCAGGCCAGCCAGGATCCTCACCAAAGCCCACCCCCACCCAGTCTGGGCCCAGCCCCCTTCTCATCCCCTATAGCCCACTCAGCTCAGCATCACATTCTCAGCTCCCCTAACCAACCACCTCAGTTTGTCCCAAGCTCCTTGCAGATGAACAAGAGTTACACTCCTTTATTCATACAATGATTCATTCACCAAATACATACTATGTACCTACTCCATGCCAAACCCTGGGCTGGGAGTCGGGGCTGCAGTAACATATCAGTTTCCTTCTGCTCCCCTTAGGAGCTCACCCAAGTGGGTAACAGACTCAAATGACTCCAGTCCACAGTTGGCTTGGAAAGGCCAACTGCAGAGGGATGGCCAGTGCTTTGGGGGCACAGGACATGACTTCCTCCAAGGAGATCATGTTGAACTAGAATTCTGGAGGCAGGAAAAGCAGAGGAAAAGTCCCCTGAGCTAAGGGAAATGTGAGGAAAGGGATGATGGTAAACAAAGACGAGGATGTAGGAAGCTATGAGGATTACGACCAGAAAGGTTATGGAGATCCAGAGTCTCAAATCACCAGGAAGATTTCTGTAACCAGAGATGAGGTTGGGCAGGTGAACCCAAATTAGGCTTTGCAGAGCTCTGAACCATGCCAAGAGCTTCCAGGTGGTATGTGTGTCTGGTAAATGTGCTTGACTCAGGACATTCAGTAACCAGGGCAGCTCCTTGGAATGATGCATAGGGTAAGTTGGAAGGATAGATTGTGACAGAGTGGGGGACCCAGATGCCTTCTGAAGCCTAGTGGACAGTTATGATCTTCAGTGCCTTGTTCACTCATTCCCCTGAGAAATGGTTGTTGAGTTTCTGACATCAGGCAGCAGTTGCACATCTTTGAATGGGGCACTTGAACTTCCCCGGGCCTCAGCTCCTTCATCTGTGAAAGAAGGGTGTCAGCATTCAGGGATTGAGGTTGTGCTATCTGGAGCCTGGTCTTGGGCTCAGGTCGCTTTTGTTGCTTTCTGGAGTCTTCCATAGGCTTTCCCTCTGCTTAACCAACAATACTGAACTTGACTTAACTCATCAGCTTTTCCCAAGCTCCATCAGACTCTCACTTCCCTGAGGCAAGAGCAGATATTTCCATAGCATCTGGGCACACATTCTTGGTCTTTGCTCAGAAAGGAATGTCACATGAATGTCAACATTGTCTGAAAGGGCGTCTTCTCCAGGCAGATGAGAAATCACAGATGCAAAGGGAGAGGGGGTTCATTTGTTGAGCCTTTGCATTATGCACATATAATGTGACTGGGGACTCCCATGGCCTTCACTTAACCCCCAGCAACCTTAGGAGGAAAATATGTGTCTTCTCACATTCCCCAGGACCAACCCAAGGACCAAAGAGACAAAACAAAGCCTTGGCTTGAAGTCATAAAACAGGGACACAGCAGAGCTGGGGCTGGATCCGTATCCATATCCCACGTTCTTTGTGCTACACTGCATTTTGGAATCACGTCGACCTGCTGTCCTGTCCAGCACTTGTCATCCTCTGGGATTTGAGGGTGACCCTGGAATATCCCAGGACCCCGGGCATGATGGCTCTCCCCACCTCAAGCATGCCATCGGGCTGTAGCAACATGATCTGGAAAGGAAACGCCACTTAAATGTCTCATACAGCACCTACTCCAGCAGGAAAGACAAATGATTAAATATGCCCTGTGTGCCCTTTCAAACCCTGGTGGAGAACAACAATTAAAACTTCTCATTTCAGGAGCTGCCCTGGAGACAGTCGAAAGGAAATTGAAAGTGTACAGAGGCGGGAGAGAAGGGCTTCTTTGGGGTATCTGAGGAGCCTGGGGATGTTCAGAGAGGTGATCATTTTACAGCCAGCTTAGCTAGCAGTCTGTGGATGGAAACGCTCAAGAGCAAGCCCAGAAAATTTCCAGAGCGTTGAGTGAAAAATAACATTACTCAATATGCTACGCTCGATCTTAGCCAAAAGGCCGAGAAACAATAACATTACTCAATATGAATATAAGTCGTACACACTTTTGCTTAAAACAATGCTTTCTAACGTAAATAGTAGAATGTCCATTAAAGAAAATTTTGTAAGAAAGCAAAGCAGGAAGAGGAGAAATCCCCTTGGTCCTATCCCCTTGCCGAAAAAACGAGTCCTCCTGGGCACAGAGTCATGAGTAATATCTGACCCACTCTGTTCCACTCCTCGTTTCATATATTTGAAGCTACAATCCAGAGGAAAAAGGAAGTTTTATTTAACATCTACAGTATGCCAGGCAAACGCTCATTGTTTGGTTTTATTGTTTCAATTCATTCTCATAATGATACTGCGAGGTCAGTCTCACTATCCCTGTTTTAGGGAGGAGGAGACCACAGTTCAGAGAAGTTCAGAAATTTACCCAAGTCACACAGGTTTCACTTGGAGACTGGATTCCCATTTGGCAGACTCTGAAATCCCAGTTATGTCCAGAGGACTTAGAGGGGACAGCATGGAATAAGACTAAGACTTGGCCCTTGTTTTCCAACCACGTACGGTCTAAGAGGTTTGACCAGATGTGCATGGCATCAACCAGAAGCCCAGACAAATGCAAATGGTGAGAAGAGGTTTAATTTAAGTATGGCCCTTTCAGCTAAAGGGGCGGGGGTGGAGGGGACAAGACTAATGAAATGGGTGACATTTAATCTGGTTCTTGAAAAGGAGGGGTGAGACTTTAAAAGCCATATTGGGGAGATGGAGGGCAGAGTGAACAGCCTGATAAAAGAAAAAGAAGTAGGACACATTTAAGAGCCAAGAATAGGAGATAAATTTGTTTGGCTAGAACTTAGGGACATGTGAATAGAAGACACAGAAAATGCAGCTGGAAATGAAGGTAGAAACAGACATTCAAGGTCCTTGGCTAAGGGTTGGAACTTTTGTTATTGAGCAGGGGAATGACATGCTCTGAGTAGCAGTTTAAGAAAATCATCCTAGCAGTATCTTTAAGGCTAAATTAAAGTCCAGAGGATAACTGTAGGTAGGCTGCAATCACTGTCCCAGGGAAAATGTTCTTGATAATGATGTTGGGGATGGGGAGGAGAGGAGGAGATTATTGGAATATGAGATATGTCAGAGAGAGAGATTTCTGGCCCAAGTTACTAAGCAGATGCTGGGGTCATCAATCACAAGAGGGAACTAAGGAAGAGAAAAGAGAATCTTCTTTGGGGGAAACCAAAATGAGATTAGTTTTTGTCCAGCTGAGTCTGAAGGAGCTGTAAGGCATCCAGGGGGAATGCCCAACAGGCAGGTGGTCGTGTGTGTCAAGAACAGGAGATGTCACTCCAACACGTTTTAACACATCCTACTGCAGACCCAGTAGAGGTGATGGTCCACCCAGCCTCGTCCTCCCTGCAGGAGACCCAGCAACACCTCAGCCTCTGATCTGGAATCTTTTCATATCCCTGACTTTCCAACAGCCCCCTGCAAGGTCACTCCCCTTCTTTAGGATCTTCCTCCTGAAGTCACAACTTCTAGTATTCCCCACTCTCATCTAATCTTTCTGTTTCTCAATGCCCTCAGTTCCAGCAAAGCTTCAGGGATACTCCTTGTCCCCCAGCCTCTCTGTCTTCTCCCAGTCTTGGGCTCCCTTGTGCCCATTTTCTGTCCCTACCAAGCCTTTATTCCATGATGGACTGTCTACACCATTCTTTCATCAACATCCCTGAGTTCGTGGTACCTCTACTCCTGTACTGCATGCAGCTGGCAGAACTCCACCAAAAGAAGAAGAACCTCACCTCCCTCTCTGCTCCTCGGCTAGATTGCTGAGCCACCAAGCCACCGGGTGGCTGCACTGACTACATCTGCTAAAAAGTCATGCTCCCTCCTTAATCAGGCCATCGTGTCACTGTCAAAACCTTTGACCTGTCCTTTCTCAGCATTCTTTCCCATTCCATATTCTCTCTCCTTCATCCATGAACTGCCCCCCTCTTGTTCATGGACCTATAACCTCTTCTTCTCTGAGGGATGTGGGCTTATGTCTCTTTCAGTTTCAGCTCTCATGTGACTTCTCCCCTGATTTTTTTCTTCCCATCCTGTCAAAGGAGTTGTCTTTAAAGCCATTCGTTGACTCCCCTTCACTTCTCAGTGCACTGAAATTGGCCTCTGCAGCACTTGGGTGGCTCAGTGGGTTAAGCCTCTGTCTTCGGCTCATGTCATGATCTCAGGGTCCTGGGATCGAGCCCCACATCGGGCTCTCCGCTCAGCAGGGAGTCTGCTTCCCCCTCTCTCTGCCTGCCTCTCTGCCTACTTGTGATCTCTGCCTATCAAATAAACAAATAAAATCTTTAAAAAGGAAAAAAAAACCTGCCTTTTATCTCTACCACCCTTCTGGAACCGCTCCTAAGAACTAATAATGGTGATTTACTTCTTCTATGCCTCATCTCACTGTGCCTGTCTCCTAGATTTGACTCTGCTTGTCATAGGGTTTTTCTTGAATCTCCTATTTGCATAGTTTCCATGGCATTTCAACTTCTGATTTATCTCTCCTAGAATTTCCAACAGACTCCTTCTCCTCTTTCCATCATTTAGATGTTATTTCTGAACATTCTATTCTCAGTCTGTGGCTCTTTTAATTTTACACACACCTTTGACTAGGGGCTCTTGTTCAGTGCCATTTTTCAAATTATCAGCTAAATACCCACAATTCCCAAGATTGCATCATCAGCCAGAAACTTCTTCCAGTGAGCCAGACTCACAGTTATCTGCAGAGCAGATCTTTCCACCTTGACACATCACTGGCTTCTCAAACTCAACACGTCCAAAAGTGTTCTCTCTCTCTCTTAGTTGGTGGCATGACCATCTACCTGGTTAATCCTGAAAGCCATCCTTGACACTTTCTCTCATTGCCCATCACAACCAATAAGTCTCCAGGTTCTCATTATTTTACCTCCTGAATACTTCTGAAATCATTTCCTTTTTCAATATCACCCAGTGTTTTATATACCCTTAACATCTCTCCCTAAATTCCTATAACCTTTTCCTCACTAATTTCCTTACAAACAGCTTTGTTTCATTCAAATCCATCCTCCCCGGTTAAAGGTAAATCCTATGGAATCATTCTCCTTTGTAGAACTTCTCCAAGACCCTTGATTCTTTATGAAAGAATTCTATGCAAAACTTCTCAGTCCCTGATGTGCTACTGTTTCTTGGGAATCATAAAACATGGCCCGAACATATTTGGCCTCAGGATTTTTTCCTAAGGAGCATATCACTGGGTTAATTTTCTAGGAAACATGTTTCAGAACTCAAAGTCAGAGCTCCAGAGCTGGGCACCAAAGGTCCTGTGATGTCACCAAACTGACCACTCTTGTCTTGTTCCTACTACTCCCTGACTCACCTCCTGCACTGTGGAAATAGACACATAGACATATACACATCCCTACCCTTGTCATCCTGTCCCTCACCTCCATACTGTGGCTCGAGCCATGCCCTCTGGATTATTCTTCCAGTCCATTTGGAATTCAATCCCAACCCAACTGACTCATGTCTCACAACTGAACATAGTTTTCGCCTCTTCTGAGAAGCCTAGATCACGGAATACACACAACATACACGAGTCAGATCTGAAGAACAGACACTTAAACAGTGAAAGGAGAATTGGGACCAACTTACTCCCTGTCCATCACAGAGAGACCAAGAAAGCTTCCACTGAGTCACCAAGACTGCCCTAGGCCTCACCCAGGTTGGCTTGTCCTGAGAAGACAGGAGTGGGAGGGAAGGTATACTCTCTATTGTCTACATATGCCAAGAGAAAGAACCCAGAGGGTCCAAGACACCCACATTCAGCCCTTTACCCATCTCACCAATCCAGTAAGCCTTCCTACTTCTAGGAGCAGCTAATTTGTAAGACAGACTAAAGAGTAGAAAACTCCATTTTTTTTTTAGGATTTTTTTAAAGATTTTATTTATTTATTTGACAGAGAAAGATCACAAGCAGGCAGAGAGAGAGGAGGAAGCAGGCTCCCTGCCGAGCAGAGAGCCCAATGTGGGACTCGATCCCAGGACCCTGAGATCATGACCTGAGCCGAAGGCAGCGGCTTAACCCACTGAGCCACCCAGGCGCCCATAGGATATTTTTTTAAAGAATGGAAAGAAAGGGCTCTCAGGGGAACTGCGAGAAAACTCCATTTTTAAAAGAATAAAAGATCCTAGTTTACAGACCAAGTTTGAAAACCTGTTTAAGAGAGAAAATGAGTTCTTTTCCACCTGAAATGTTGCTAGGTCTTCATAACATCAGGGAAACAGATCATTTCAGTGCATCAAAAGAGTTACATAGGAGCTGTGTCCTGCTGATCTAACTCATGCAGTTCAGAATGCCTTCTGAAATTCCCCTTGTGGTTCTAAGAAGAGGGACGCAATAGAGCCTAGAAACAGAAAGTAAATAAGGATCCAAATGGTTTCTTTTTCTGGGTGTTCAGAGGACCAGGTTTCCAAAGCCTTTGATGAGCTTTATCACGACTAGGCTACAAAAGTCACCATCCCTCCCCACTTCTCATTTCCTCTGAGATCCTCCTGGTTATTCCAGTGAGGAAAGAGCTTGGGACAACCTATTCATCTTCTGTTTCTTCTTCTCAAAATGTCTTCTGGCTACCCGCCATTCCCCTTGACTGTCCACTCCCTGAGGGTCACTCCTTCCTTCCAACCCTCAGCTTCCTTTCCCTGTTGCCTCTGCCCTTCCCTTATTTCCCATCAATCCAATTAGCCTCTGTCTCCCTAACCTTGGACTTCCCACAATGGGACAAAGGCAAAATGCTAAATGCAAAGTATTGTGAAGCTGTCTTCCCATCAAATGCACCAACAACCTGTCTCCCCAGCAAAATGCCATGGTCTCTCCTTTAGTCCAGTCCACTTCCTTAAGTTTAAGTCATCAAACTAGTCTGGCCTCAATGCCCCCATCTGTCAAATAAGGATAAAGATCTATAAGGCACACAATTTGTGATGATCAAGTGAAAGGATCTCACACACCAAAATGCCGTAAGTTTATTAATTCAGTGGAGACAGACGGGGGGTTTCAGACCTTTCTAGAGAATGTTTCCTCATCGTTAGGTTGGTGCGGGGGTTAAACATGAATGAAAGTAAGGTGATGCCCGCAGCTCAGTTCCAGGCTAGTGAGAGCCACCTTCTAGCCCCCATTCTAATCCCCCATTCTAGCCCCCACATGATCCACAGGTGCCAGTGTCCCGCTCCTCCCCATCCTCCGGGGCCACCTGACAGATGTGGGTGACCCCCCAGCCGTCCTTAGAGCCGGACCTCCACCCTCCGTGCCCTGTGTTTACTCAGTCATGATGCCAGCTTACCGAGCCCTCCTTGCCTGTCTCATCAAACGCTGCCAAGCTAATAAATACTAATTACTCTGAAAAAAAGCAAAAAAGCATTCTCTAAAGAACAGCTTACTCAAAAGCATCTGAGATCATGGGAATGGGGGGTGAGCCACATAGCGGAGACTTGTCTTCTTTCCAGAATTAGTGAACTCGTTCCAGATCTTAATTACATTTCTCAAAAACAACAGCAAACCTACTCTGTGTGGGATTCACCCCCCATTTTATGAACGGCGGAGCCAGCTGTGTTGAGGGGCAGAAAAACAAAACACGCGAGTGACAGTCAGGGCTCATGGGAAGTGAGCACCACCGAAGCAGGACATGCTGACGGCTCCACAAGCCTGAGAGGTAGTGACTATTAGTATACCTGTTCTGCACAAGGGGAAGCTGAGGCTCACACAGGTTACACCCTTTGCAGAAGGCCTGGAGCTGGTGGAGTTGAAATGTGAAGGTGGCCATCCGATCCCCGAGCCCATGCTCCTATCCCCGGGGTATCCTGCCTAAGGAAGGGAAGGTGAATGTGAGATACACATGTTTTGTGAAACCCAGTGTGCCCCAGAGCTCACCATGGCGAATTCCCTCCTAACTTTGCCTCTCAAGCAGCAGCTATCAAAAGAGAAGAAACAGCCCTCAATTCTAAACTCAGATGGACCATCACTCAAGTCTTTGTTGGCAAAGTCATTCAATCTCCCTTGGTCTCAGTTTCCTCATCTGTAAAATGGGGCTAGTGATCCCCACTCACCTTCCCTCCATGGTTGTTGTGGAACTCAAACCAGCAAAGAGACACCAGATGCAAAGACTCATGGCACGGAAATCCCTGGAAAAGCTGTGTAATTTAAGGCAGGGGAAATCACACTGAGCAGGGCTCCCTTCTCTGTGAGTTAGGGCAGTGGGTTCAGAGAGCTGGGTGAGGCCCTTCCCACACTTACCAGGACCAGGGCTTCTATGCCCCCTGGTGCTGGAGAGTTTTCTCTATAAGCAGCCAGAGCTGAACAAGGTCACTGGGAGAAAGCCTACCCCTCCTTCCCCACCCCCCACCACTGTGGATGCCCCCGCATGACATGTTGCCCGAAATGATCTTGCTCCAACGGTCCCTGCAAGGCAAGGCAGCCTGGACCATGTGCCTCTGCCCTCTGGCCTGACCCCTGTTGTGTTTGTGTGTGGCGGGGGGGTGGGGGGGGTGGAGGCTGGTAACAGCTCAGATGACATTTGCAGCCACGTTTTCCTTAAACATGACCGAGGTGGGTGCGGACTCCTTGTCAGAAGCAATAATGCCCCGCAGTTGGTGCGCTGCCCCTCACAGAGCGCGGCACAGAAATCTAGAGGATGTGTCTACACTCCTGTCTACACTATTCATCAGGAACTCTCTAGATTGGGTCTGAACCTGAGGGATTTTGTCCCCCAGGGGCACTGGGCAATGTCTGGAGACATGTTAAGTTGTCAGAGCTGGAAAGCGGGCTGCACAGATAGAAGTCTGCACATTGACGTCCAAGATGGCCCCCACAACGAAGAATGATCCCCAAGATGTCAGGAGTGTGAGGAACCCTGGTCTAATATTCCAGAGCTTCCCTTTACATTTGACAGCTGCTGTTCCTCTCACCAGCCTGTGCCCGTCTGTCTTTCTTTAATGCACATGGCTTGGGGGAGGGCGGCGCTGACCAGCCACGGTTACTATAACGAACCCATTTAGGAGAGTCATTGACAAAGAAAATGCTGTCTGTTTTGCATAGAATGATGATGTTTTAGGCAGGGTCTATGAGACTCATGCTAAAATAGCGTGCAGGCTACTTTAACGCATCCCATGCTCTCCGTCTGCCGTCTACCGGGCCGGCCATCCCAAGAGTGCTAACACTCTGGCTTAACTGAATGGTCAGGACAGGCGGGCTTCCAAGGAATAAAGATTCTTCACATCCAAAGGATTTTTTTTTTCTTTTTCAAATTAGAACTCTTCGTACATACAAGTAAGCATTGTGTGTCCAAATCACAGTGTTAGTTCAAAATTATTTTAACTTCAAATAATATCCAGTTCAGGTCTCCTTTTATGCATTTATCAGACTGCCAACAAAAAGGTACAGGCACCTTTTATGCCCAAGACCTTCTGCTCCCTCGTGAGCCGATGAGAAGCAGCTTCACCCTCTGATAGGAACACATATCTGCAGAGAAGCAGGTGTTGGGGAGCGGGACCAACCAGCTCCAAACCTGCTTCTTTTCCTCTCGCCTACACAACTAGACTCCATTTCCCAGCTTCCTTTGCAGCTGGGTGGCTTGGAATTCTTCATTCTGGGCTGTGAACCATAAGTGATAAGAGTTTCTCATACCCCAGCCCACAAGACCCTCCCATGGCTGGCCTCTCTCCTTTCCCTTGTGTCAGAGCCAGGCACTAGGGGATCCAGCGGGGGACTCTGAGATCCTAGGGATAGCATAACCACACTGTGGAAGGGATGCAGGTCTCTGAATGGCCTGGGGAAAGATCACCCCTGAGTGAGAAAGACCACATTGCAATGAGACATCAATCTGTATTGAGTTAAGCTATAGAAATTTGGGGCATTACTCACTAGCGCAGCTAGTTTACCTGTCCTAACAAATATTAGATGTGCAGATCACCTCTAGGTGTCTGGAAGACTAGTCAGACCTCCCACTGCAAAGAGGGGTCAGAGTCAGACATGGGTGCTGCCTTCCCCTCCCGAGAAGCAGCTCTCCCTCGGAGCCCCATCATGCCTTATGAAGACCCTTATCTCAACACCTGGACTAAGGCTGCGCTAAGATATTTATCTCTTTGTATCCCTACCATGGTTGCCATAGGCTTTCTGGATAGCAGGGGCTTAGGGGTGGCGATCTGACTGAGGTTAAGTTTAGGAGACTTGTCCTGAAGTTAAAATTGGCAGCAAATATACTGTTTCCCTCCCGGTCTAAAATAAAAAGTTTTGAAAGATGTTTTCAGACACACCATATAAGAGTGAGAAATATCCATTGTCCTTTTCAAAGAAAGGGCCAGGGGCTCCTCTATCAGACCACTCTAGTGACTTAAAGACACTGGAATAAAGGCAGCTCACCCCAGGCTCTGCCATTGACTATTTGTGACATTGAACAATTAATCACGTTCAGCCTGCTTCTTCCTCTAGGAAACGGGCATAATAGGAGCCCCTACCTCCAAGGATTAAATAGGGTGATGCCTGAAGATCCTTACCCCAGGACCTGGTCCCTGATCTTGGACATCCTCATTATTATCTGCAAATCCCCAGCACCCAGCCTGGTGCCTAAAGCCACAGTGTTTGTTGAAAGCATGAATAACTGAATTTATAAAAAGAATTATCCGAGTCAGAGGAACACAGGAGAAAGCTACTGCTCATTCATTGTTGATTCAGTGATCATAATTAATTTCAGAGGTACATTTTGCTGGCTCTCTTTTTCAGCAAGGATTCTCCCCTAGATTTAATTAGGAAGACAAAGTCAACATCCTCCCAGCCTACTTGTCCTTTTTTACTCTCCTCTTAAAAAACAAGGAAAAGTCCCTCTGATGCTACTTTGTTTGGCACAGCAGGCTCCATTACCCTGGGTCCTTGGGGTCTTTGCTGTGCCCTGCAAGTCCTACTGAAGAATGAAAGGGCAGGTTGGGCTTACCTGGTGGGCTGGGGGCGGGGGGGGGGGGGGGGGAATCCAAGAGCCACTAGAAGGAAGACACTGGTTGGGCTCAGGAGCTATTAACACAAGAAAGTCCTTAGGAACCATCTCCAGTTACAGAAGGAGAAGCTGAGACTTTGGGTAAAATTGCCCAAGGTCATTAGGAGGGAAGTGTGACTCACAATCCCTCAAGCTGACCCACTGCTCTAAGAGGCCAAGGGAAAGCTCCAGGGTTCTTCCTGAGGACTTCCTCCATCCTCTGTCCCAGAATCTAACAAAAGCCCAGCAGTAACCCAGGCTGATGGGTGACCAGGGACCCCGACTCCAATCCAACACCCAGAAGTCACACTAACAGACGACCAGACCGAGGAGATGAATAAAGCTCAGGACAGATGTTTCCAGGGAAAATCACCTCCAGGTCGCTGGAAGACTAGTCAAAGGTGTCACCACCAACGGCAAACGGGGGTGGGGGGGGTGGAAATCAGAGCAAAGGGGTCAAATTTCCTGCAGAATAACTCTGGGGATGGGCTTGGGCAGGGGGATCACACAGCAGAAATCTTGCTCCATGAGCTATAGCTGGGCAACCTGCCCAGTTCGCGCATCCTCAACCTGCACCCAGCCCAGGTCCGTTCCTCCAGTGAGACAGGGAGCACGAGGCTGGAGCGGGGCGGCCGGCCCCTTCCCAGTGAGACTGGGCGCAAGTCACTTAGCATCTGCATGACTCAGTTTCCTTCTCTACTAAATGAGGGCAGGAATAGCACCTGCCTCATTGGGCTGCTGAAAGGATGACACGGAGCCTGAGTACTCTGTGTATGCATGTGTATCTATGCCTATATATACACTGTGTACCATACCGTGTACTGGTACACTGTATATCATATATAAACACCGTGTACCATAACGTGTACTGGTACACTGTATACCATATATAAACACCGTGTACCATACCGTGTACTGGTACACTCTATACCACACATATACCCCGTGTACCATACCGTGTACTGGTACACTGTATACCATACACACACACTAGTATATGAGTATGTACGCCATATACAGCATACTTACAATACTACAGACCCAAGAGCATGTATGAATAGAGCATGAGAACACTATATATATATATATATATGCGCCTATGTTTATGGATTTATGGATTTATTTATCATTACTATTCCTCAGCCATCTCTGCTGGGCCTGGCACTGATCTCAGTGCCCAGGGGAACCCACAGATGAACAGCCCTTGGTCTCCTCTGATCTCAAGAAGTGCCCATTGAGTTAAAATACGAAGATGAGCCTCCGAGCCCCTCTGGCCAGATGGAGGCAGCTGGGGCCCTGGAGAGCCCCCACTGAGCGTGATGGCGAATGAAGATCAAGAGCCAGGGCCGGGAGCCCGGGCTGTGGGACAGGGAGAAGGACAGGTGGCGGCAAGTATGGGAGGCCGGAGGAAGTGAGTGGATACCCTGGGCCACAGGGAGGAAGGCTGGCGGACCGGTGCCAGAGCCTCTCTGGGGGGCAAGTTTTAAAGGAAGAAGGGCTCTGAGCAGGGGAGCGGCCCTCTCTGATCGGTTCCTTGCCTCATCAGACACTGTGCGGAGCGTCTGTTGGATCTCCCGAGTCTCAGAAGCAGGCAAGGCTGCGCGGTACCTCCTACTTCAGTCACAGTCAGGGCAGGCCTTCCTTGATGGTCCCCCCAGGTGCCAGGCGCCCTCTTCAGCCCCTTGCTAGTGTATCCCCCATCTAGCCCCGTATCTCGTCCTGTCTGCAGGTGAGGAAACTGAGCAACCGGTTAACCCTAAACCTAAGCCGAACCCAGCTGACCCAGGAGTCAGGCTCACTAGGAGCACTGGCACTCAGAGCCAGGGGGCAGGGGGATGAGTCCCCAGGGGCTGCGCAGTGAAGTGGAAGAGACCGAACTGGAACTCGCAGGGCCTCAGAGGCGGGTCCCCGGCCTGGTCCCTGCAGACTCTCACGCCTGTCTGTTTCCTGGCTCCCGGGGACTGGCCCACCTGCCCTAGGGACAAGGAGGATCCTTGGCTCCTCTAAAAACACTCCTTTGCAAACCAAAGGGCACCCAAATGTCTTCTGCCCTCTGAACGTTGGCTGCTGCCATGAGCTTGGTGGCCCCCCAGTCCTCGGCTGACTTTCTGGGAGAAAGACCCAGAAGGTGTGGTCCGAAGGAGAGCAAGGATTTCCCTCCACATCTGGAACCAGCAGTCATTGCTACAGGTGGCATTCGCTTTCAGCCTTCAGGAATCCGTACTTCGCTGGAGCCCAGACGAACTCTTTGTGGAGGGAAGACACGACCACGGATACAACGGAGTCTGCTTAGTGGTTCCTGATGCCTTTGGGGACAGCCCGGAAATGCTGCTGAGCCCAGGCCTTGCTGGTCATTCCTGTCCTGGAGCAGGCCACCCACTCACGGGGACAGAGGTGGCCTGAGTCCTGCAGGGGCCCCACTGCGGATCACCTGTACGACTAGGGAAAGACACTTCACCTCTGGTGGCTTCTGTTTCCTCTTCAGTAAAATGAAGTTAATAACGGGGAGTTCTGCCCTGTACTTCCAGTACTGATTCGACCACGGATGTGAACGCCTTTGCACAAATACAAAGGGGTATTGTCCCCACCAGGCAATGGCCAATCTGCCCCCCGCCACCCGTGGGACTCGGCATCTGCTTCCTTTGATAAGTCCATGGGGGTGACAAGGCTCGCGTCCTAGCTCTGCCACTTAACTAGCTTACGACTTTGGACAAGGCACTGTCTTCTCATCTGTGCGGTGGGGCTCATGAGAGGGCCTCTCGGCAAGACTGCGGTGAGAATTACGTGAGCAAATTCATGGGAAACACTTGGTATAGAGCAGGCTCTGACTCAAAGACAAGACGTGCTGCTCTCAATCCGCTTTGGAACACACAGCAGCTTGCCGTGTAATTTGGCTGCTGGTTATTCTCATGAGACTGTGGCCCCGAGGACCAGCCCACACCTTTCCCATTTTAATAGATTCACCTTGACCTGGGAATGGGTTCCTCCTGCCCAGCTCTCTGTGGCCTCACCCCTCCTCTAGCCGTTGCCAGGATGGCCACTCCGCTGAGCTTCAACCAGCCTCGTGCAGGTGCTTTGTCTAAGCTTCGGGCCACGATACCCCTGTCCCCTGTCCCCGGGCTTCTATCATGAGCGTCACCCTCCCCATCAGTCTTGCTTGCACCGATGGGAATGCAGGGCAGCTATGGGCAACTGTGGGCAGCTCTTGACCAGTGGGATAGGAGCTGATACCTCCCATTTTCTTCACCTGGAGGGACAGTCCTAGAAAGCATTTCATAAAGTGACTCAGAAGGTCCACGGGATTGAGCAAGCAGTCACTCGTGGTGGTGGCCAACACCATAAAGCCTCCTGCCATTGGGTTCTGTCCTCCCCCTTTCTCCTCCCCAGGCCCCCATTCCTGTTCTCTGGTACTACATTCTCAAGCAAACAACCCCACTACCAGCCTTTCTCGCAGGTCGTCTTTCGAGGGGGGGGGCCCAGGCTAAGACAACCTGTGCCCAGGAGAGGCAACTCCATGCACACCGGTTCCGGGAAAGAGCAGGAGAGACACACTCTGCAATCCTCCCTCCCCGTCTTCACTCTCCCCGGGCCACACACACACACACACACACACACATACCCAGAGGGTTTTCCTTCTGTTGATCCCTAAGTCCTACCTTACTTCGCATCAACTCTGCTTTATTTTCTGTTGGTCTAACTTGACTTCCCATTGATTCGACTTCCGGTGGCTTCCACCTTACTTCCCGTGGACTCTACTTCCTTAATACCTTTTCAGACAACAGTCCTTTGTCCCCACCCAGCTGCCTCGCCGTGCCGCCATCATCGTTGGCCCGCCACACAGCAGCCATCTCGGTGGTCCCCCCGAGGGTCGCTAGCACTCAGCAAGGCCAGAGCCATGAAGGGCGTCTAGCCCACTCTGCAGCTTGAGCCTTCCCTCACCCTGACTGTGGGCATGATGGCGAGAGTCTGGAGGCAGGGGGACAATTCAGGAGGCTGTCCCAAGAGGCCCAGGCAAGAGCTGGTAAGATCCCCAGAAGCCACAGACTTGGCAATGGACATTTGAGTTCACCCCCGATCTGTCGTTTCCTGGGAGTCCTGCGCTCCTAGGACATTGTACCTCGGGGATTCCAGGGGGAGGGCGCACGCTCAGAGAGGCTGACCAACCCAGCACATTTGCCACCGGGGGACTGGAGAACCCACTGTGAGCTGGCTTCTTGGCCTCAAATAAAAGAGCTGCTCCATCTCCAGGCAGGGCACGGAGCAGCCAAAGGGAATTAAATTCATAAACTGCATAACGAGCACAGACCCAGTCCAGCCCTGTCTGTGAATCATCCTGGCACTGGTCCCTCAGCCTCTGTGCTGATGACAGCAGTTCCAACGTAGGGGACAGGAAGGCTGGAGTCTGTTATTCATATATTATCATTGTCACCCTCAGATGCTTGGGGGGCATCCAGGGGGCGAGGTCCAGACACCCGAAATCTAATACACTGTTTAGGGGCTAAGAAATGCCAAGGAGGGCTCACCTTTTTTTTTTTAAAGATTTTATTTATTTGACAGCGAGAGAGAGAGATCACAAGTAGGCAGAGAGGCAGGCAGAGAGAGAGAGAGAGAGAGAGGGAAGCAGGCTCCCTGCCGAGCAGAGAGCCCGATGCGGGACTCGATCCCAGGACCCTGAGATCATGACCTGAGCCGAAGGCAGCGGCTTAACCCACTGAGCCACCCAGGCGCCCCACCTTTTTTTTTTTTTTAACTAACCTTTTTTTTAATGCCAACCATCATATTTAACTCCCACAATCCTCTAAGGGGCATTATTTTTTCCCTTTTACAAATGAAGAAACTGAGACTCAGACAAGCAAAGTAATTTTACTAGGATCTTATAGTTGTGTCTGCCTTTCTCCATACCCTCTACTCTATGCTAAAATTCCCTTTTAGTTTTTTCCTTCAAGAATTATGCGAAGCTGGGAGGCATCCTGGTGGCTCAGCATGTTAAGCATGTGCCTTTGGTTGTGATCCCAGGGTTGTGATCCCAGGATCCCTCCCTGCTCAGTGGGGAGTCTGCCTCTCCCTCTCCTTGACCCCCTCCCCTGCTCATTCTCTCTCTCTCAAATAAGAAATAAAATCTTTTTTTAAAAAAAAAAGAATTATGCAAGACTGGTCAGAAAGACTTCTCTGGGTTGAGAGACTAGGCTAATAACTATTGACCTGCTTTTCAAAGGTTATTTTCTGTCTGGAGCCAAAGAACCTATTCTTTTTCATCCAAAGCCTATCTCCTGTTTGAGGCTCCTCCAGCACCCCTTCCTCCAGGAAGCTCCCAGGGATTACTCCTACCTCCAAGCTCCTACAGCAGCTAAGCCTGTGGCAATCCTTTGCTTCTTGTTAGCATTTCATTAACTTCTCTTTCCTTTCCTTGTGATTGAACACTTGATGGGTCACTCGGTTGTACCTAGAATATTTTCCCTCAAATATACATAAAGCAAAATGCAAGTATCAGGAATTTGGAGCATGTTGATCGTAAACAAACGGATCCTCTGTGCAAATAGCACTCACCTCGGAAAGGAGAACGTGACCAGACCCTTAGGATCTCCCCGAGTACTCCTTTCCAACCACCACCCCTCCCCACCAAAGGTAACCACTCTCCTGGTTTCTAACACTGTAGATTGGCTTTGCCTCTTTTTGTACCTTTCACAAATGCAATTATAAATGGAGTCATGGAATATGTACTCTTTCCAGTCTGGCTTCTTTATTTTTTTAAGGTTAATCTCTACCACTTCTTTTTTTTTTTTAATTTTTTAAATTTTATTATTTTTTAACATTCTTTTTTTTCACTTTTTAAAAATTTCTTTTCTTTTTTTTATTGATTTATTTTCAGCGTAACAGTATTCATTGTTTTTGCACCACACCCAGTGCTCCATGCAATACGTGCCCTCCCTATTACCCACCACCTGGTTCCCCAATCTCCCACCCCCCGCCCCTTCAAAACCCTCTGGTTGTTTTTCAGAGTCCATAGTCTCTCATAGTTCATCTCCGCTTCCAATTTCCCTCAACTCCCTTCTCCTCTCCATCTCCCCATGTCCTCCATGTTCTTTGTTATGTTCCACAAATAAGTGAGACCATATGATACTTGACTCTCTCTGCTTGACTTATTTCAGTCAGCATAATCTCTTCCAGTCCCGTCCATGTTGCTACAAAAGTTGGGTATTCATCCTTTCTGATGGAGGCATAATACTCCATTATGTATATGGACCACATCTTCCTTATCTATTCGTCCATTGAAGGGCATCTTGGTTCTTTCCACAGTTTGGCGACCGTAGCCATTGCTGCAATAAACATTGGGGTACAGATGGCTCTTCTTTTCACTACATCTGTATCTTTGGGGTAAATATCCAGCAGTGCAATTGCAGGGTCATAGGGAAGCTCTATTCTTAATTTCTTGAGGAATCTCCACACTGTTCTCCAAAGTGGCGGCACCAACTTGCATTCCCACCAACAGTGTACGAGGGTTCCCCTTTCTCCACATCCTCTCCAACACACGTTGTTTCCTGTCTTGCTAATTTTGACCATTCTAACTGGTGTCAGGTGATATCTCAATGAGGTTTTAATTTGAATCTCCCTGATGGCTAGTGATGATGAACATTTTTTCATGTGTCTGATAGCCATTTGTATGTCTTCATTGGAGAAGTGTCTGTTCATATCTTCTGCCCATTTTTTTGATATGATTATCTGTTTTGTGTGTGTTGAGTTTGAGGAATTCTTTATAGATCCTGGATATCAACCGTTTGTCTGTACTGTCATTTGCAAATATCTTCTCCCATTCCATGGGTTGCCTCTTTGTTTTGTGACTGTTTCCTTTGCTGTGCAGAAGCTTTTGATCTTGATGAAGTCCCAGAAGTTCATTTTCGCTTTTGTTTCCTTTGCCTTTGGAGACGTATCTTGAAAGAATTGCTGTGGCTGATATCAAAGAGGTTACTGCCTATGTTCTCCTCTATGATTCTGATGGATTTCTGTCCCACGTTGAGGTCTTTTATCCATTTCGAGTTTATCTTTGTGTACGGTGTAAGAGAATGGTGCTGGGAAAACTGGACAGCTATATGTAGAAGAATGAAATTCTTTTTTTTTTAAGATTTTATTTATTTATTTGACAGAGAGACCGAGAGAGCACAAGCAGGCAGAGCAGCAGAGCGAAAGGGAGGAGCAGGCTCCCCACTGAGCAGGAAGCCCGATGTGGGGCTCAATCCCAGGACCCCGGGATCATGATCTGAGCCAAAGGCGGTTGCTTAACCAACTAAATCACCCAGGCAGCCCTCGAGTCTGACTTCTTTTGCCCATATGATATCTGTGAGTTCATCCATGCCTGAATTTTTCCCCCAGCCTTACATTTGTGAGATTCATCCATTCTGTTGTGTGTCACTGAAGTTTTTTCATTGTCATTGTCATTGTCATTGCTAAGTTGTGTTCCATTGTGTAAATACACTGCAGTGGAATGAAAACCATTCAACCATGGGTGGGTGTTTGAATAGTTTATACCTTGAGCCTGTTTGGGACAATGCTGCAGTGAGCATTCTAGTACCCATCTTCTGGTGGACATCTGTACATACATCTGTTGGGTCTGTATCTCAGAATGGAATTGTTGGGTGATGGGGTTCCATGTTTTCAGTGTGGGTAGAATTACCAAATAGCTTTCCCACGTGAGTGAATGTACTATTGTCCCAACAAGGTAGGAAGATCCAGTTGTTCACAATCTTGCCAGCACGTAGTATTTTCTGTCTTTTTTTCCTTTTATCCATTCTGATAAGCATACAGTGATGTCTCATATTGGTTTTGATTTGCGATCCCTTAATGATTCATGAAGGTAAGTTTATTTTTGTACACCTATTGGCCATTTGGATTACTATTCTTCAGTGAAGTCCCTGTTCAAATGTTTTACCGATTCATCTATTCGGTTGTTTCTTTTCCATATTGATTTGTAGAATTTCTTTGTATATTCTGTGTTAGAGTCCTTTTTCAGATGCTTGTACTGAAAGTATCTATTCCCGCTTTTTGAGTTGCCCTTTCCTTCTTTTAATAGTGCATCATCATAGACTTCTTTAATTTTAATACAGTCCAGATTTATTACTGTTTCCTTTATGACTAGTGATATTATGTTCTACTTAAGAAACCTGCCTAGTTCAGGATCTTAAAGATGTTGTTACATTTTCCTTTAAAAGCTTTAATTGTTTTTACTTTTCTCATTTTTAAAAAAAATTATTTATTTATTTAAGTGATTTCTGCACCCAACTTGGGATTCAAACTCATGGCCCTGAGGTCAAGAGCTGCATATTCTACCAACTAACCCAGCCAGGTGTCCCTACTTTTCTCATTTAAATCTGCAATCCATCTGGAAATATTTTTGTATCTCATATGAAGTAATAATTGAAATTCATGTTGGCTCATGTGTGTATCTGCTTCACACAGCACCACTGGCTGAGAAGAGCATTCTATCCCTATTGCTTGCATTATCCTTTTTGTGGATCAGTTTCTGGACTCTCTACGCTATCCCATTGTTGAATTTTTCTATCCTTGAGTCTACCATATGGTCTTAATGATCACAGCTTTCTATTGGGTAGTCCTCTTGCTTTGTCCTTCTTCAAGATGGCCTTGGCTGCTCTTGGTTTTTCTGGTGCCACGTGAATTTTAAAATAAGCTTGTCAATTTCTGCCAAGCCCCGACAAAACTCGTTGGGATCTTGATTGGATTTGCTTTGAATGACATCTTCAAGATACTGGGTGTTCTTACCCGTGATATATACTACCATTCCATTTACTTAGGTTTCCTTCTATTTCTTTCTGTAATATTTTGCAGATTTCAATCCTAAGTGCTCAGAATACAAGGAAACAAGATAAAGTCCCTGTCCTTATGGAGCTTACATTCAAGTGGGGAGTTAAAGAAAAGAATAAGTCTGAAATCTTCAGTATGAGTAATAGAATAAGCCGGCAAGATGGCTGAGTGTTGGGCAGACATGATAAATGTATTAAATCAGAAAGACACATGACTTTCTCTAGCAGCACTAGAAGAGATAAAACTAACAGCAGAGGGTTGTAAATTAGAACGAGGGAAAAACAGTAACTCTTTGATTTGATATTCCTGGAATACATTCTAGTCTCTAAAGGTTATTGCCACAACTGATTTGCTTGGTTTTAACAAAATACAGCAAGGCCCAGATGATCCAGTGGTCAACTTTTTGGCACAAGCAGCAACCAGGAAATGAAAAAGATCTTAGTGAGGCCACTAAGCTTTAAGACAAATGGCTATTACACAGCCTTTGTCATCCTTATCCAAATAACACTATGCAAAATTAGACAAAAGATTAGAAAAATTCAGATACATAGAAACCATTAGAAAGTAGTGACTCACAGGAAGAAAAGTGAAAGCCAATAAATGCTTGGAAAGTAAAGAGAATTAAAAAGGCACTGGGCTGGGGGTGGGGGGCGGAGTACAGTCTTTAACTATTAAGGGAGACCAGCCTGGGTACAAGATTCCTTGTGAACATTTCCAAATCATAATAAGGTCAATAACTTAACCTAAGAGAGTCAGTAAGAGAAGGTTTGTTTATATTTACTTCCTTTACAAACTCAAGGACACATGTCATACTCTGGAGGGAGATACTTCCTACCCTCCCCCACCAAAACGATATTTCTAAGTTGTCATAAAGGAGAGGGGAAAAATTAGCTACCGAAAAAATAGATCACATAATTGGTGATTTTTAGAGCTTTGGACACTCTCTCTAAAAGAAAGTCATGTATTTCCATATAAACACAACTTTGCTGACAATTCCAGGACCCTAACACCTAACTTCAAATTTCAGGTTGCAATCTCTAGCTCATTTCTTTTTTTTTTTTTAATTTTTTTTTATTTGTTTATTTTCAGCGTAACAGTGTTCATTGTTTTTGCACCACACCCAGTGCTCCATGCAGTACGTGCCCTCCCTATTACCCACCACCTGGTTCCTCAACCTCCCACCCCCCGCCCCTTCAAAACCCTCTGGTTGTTTTTCAGAGTCCATAGTCTCTCATGGTCCATCTCCCCTTCCAGTTTCCCTCAACTCCCTCTCCTCTCCATCTCCCCATGTCCTCCATGTTATTTGTTATGCTCCACAAATAAGTGAGACCATATGATACTTGACTCTCTCTGCTTGACTTATTTCACTCAGCATAATCTCTTCCAGTCCCGTCCATGTTGCTACAAAAGTTGGGTATTCATCCTTTCTGATGGAGGCATAATACTCCATCGTGTATATGTACCACATCTTCCTTATCCATTCATCCGTTGAAGGGCATCTTGGTTCTTTCCACAGTTTGGTGACCGTGGCCATTGCTGCTATAAACATTGGGGTACAGATGGCTCTTCTTTTCACTACATCTGTATCTTTGGGGTAAATACCCAGCAGTGCAATTGCAGGGTCATAGGGAAGCTCTATTCTTAATTTCTTGAGGAATCTCCACACAGTTCTCCAAAGTGGCGGCACCAACTTGCATTCCCACCAACAGTGTAAGAGGGTTCCCCTTTCTCCACATCCTCTCCAACACACGTTGTTTCCTGTCTTGCTAATTTTGGCCATTCTAACTGGTGTTAGGTGGTATCTCAATGTTGTTTTAATTTGGATCTCCCTGATGGCTAGTGATGATGAACATTTTTTCATGTGTCTGATAGCCATTTGTATGTCTTCATTGGAGAAGTGTCTGTTCATATCTTCTGCCCATTTTTTTTGATATGATTATCTGTTTTGTGTGTGTTGAGTTTGAGGAATTCTTTATAGATCCTGGATATCAACCTTTTGTCTCTAGTGTCATTGGCAAAATCTTCTCCCATTCTGTGGGTTGCCTTTTTGTTTTGTTAACTGTTTCTTTTGCTGTGCAGAAGCTTTTGATCTTGATGAAGTCCCAAAAGTTCATTTTCGCTTTTGTTTCCTTGGCCTTTGGAGACATATCTTGAAAGAAGTTGCTGTGGCTGATATGGAAGAGGTTACTGCTTATGTTCTCCTCTAGGATTCTGATGGATTCCTGCCTCACGTTGAGGTCTTTTATCCATTTCGAGTTTATCTTTGTGTACGGTGTAAGAGAATGGTCGAGTTTCATTCTTCTGCATATCGCTGTCCAATTTTCCCAGCACCATTTATTGAAGAGACAGTCTTTTTTCCATTGTATATTTTTTCCTGTTTTGTCGAAGATTATTTGACCATAGAGTTGAGGGTCCATATCTGGGCTCTCCACTCTGTTCCACTGGTCAATGTATCTGTTTTTATGCCAGTACCACGCTGTCTTGGTGATCACAGCTTTGTAGTAAAGCTTGAAATCGGGTAACGTGATGCCGCCAGTTTTGTTTTTGTTTTTCAACATTTCCTTAGCAATTCGGGGGTCTCTTCTGATTCCATACAAATTTTAGGATTATTTGCTCCAGCTCTTTGAAAAATACCGGTGGAATTTTGATTGGAATGGCATTAAAAGTATAGATTGCTCTAGGCAGTATAGACATTTTAACAATGTTTATTCTTCCAATCCAAGAGGATGGAACAGTCTTCCATCTTTTTGTGTCTTCTTCAATTTCTTTCATGAGTGTTCTGTAGTTCCTCACAGGTCCTTTACTTCTTTGGTTAGGTTTATTCCCAGGTATCTTATGGTTCTTGGTGCTATAGTAAATGGAATCAGTTCTCTAATTTCCCTTTCTGTATTTTCATTGTTAGTGTATAAGAAAGCCACTGATTTCTGTACATTGACTTTGTATCCTGCCATGTTACTGAATTGCTGTATGAGTTCTAGTAGTTTGGGGGTGGAGTCTTTGGGGTTTTCCATTTAAAGAATCATGTCATCTGCGAAGAGAGAGAGTTTGACTTCTTCCTTGCCAATTTGGATACCTTTTATTTCTCTTTGTTGTCTGATTGCCATTGCTAGGACTTCTAATACTATGTTGAACAAGAGTGGTGAGAGTGGGCATCCTTGTCGTGTTCCTGATCTCAACGGGAAGGCTGCAAGCTTTTCCCCATTGAGGATGATATTTGCTGTGAGTCTTTCATAGATAGATTTTATGAAGTTCAGGAATGTTCCCTCTATCCCTATACTTTGAAGCGTTTTAATCAGGAACGGATGTTGGATTTTGTCAAATGCTTTTTCTGCATCAATTGAGAGGACCATGTGGTTCTTCTGTCTTCTCTTATTGATCTGTTCTATCACATTGATTGATTTGCGAATGTTGAACCAACCTTGTAACCCAGGGATGAATCCCACCTGGTCATGTGGATAATCTTTTTAATGTGCTGCTGGATCCTGTTTGCTAGGATCTTGTTGAGAATCTTAGCATCCACATTCATCAGTGATATTGGTTTGAAATTCTCCTTTTTGGTAGGATCTTTGCCTGGTTTGGGGACCAGGGTAATGCTGGCTTCATAAAAAGAGTCTGGAAGTTTTCCTTCTGCTTCAATTTTTTGGAAAAGCTTCAGGAGAATTGGTGTTATTTCTTCTTTGAAAGTTTGGTAGAATTCCCCAGGGAATCCGTCAGGTCCTGGGCTCTTGTTTTTTGGGAGGTTTTTGATCACTGCTTCAATCTCGTTACTAGATATCGGTCTATTCAGGTTGTCAATTTCTTCCTGGTTCAATTTTGGGAGTTTATAGTTTTCCAGGAATGCATCCATTTCATCTAGGTTGCTTAGCTTATTGGCATATAACTGTTGGTAATAATTTCTGATGATTGTTTCTATTTCCTTGGTGTTAGTTGTGATCTCTCCCTTTTCATTCATAATTTTATTAATTTGGGCTTTCTCTCTTTTCTTTTGGATCAGTGTGGCCAATGGTTTATCGATCTTATTGATTCTTTCAAAAAACCAGCTTCTAGTTTCATTGATACGTTCTACTGTATCTCTGGTTTCTACTTCATTAATCTCTGCTCTAATCTTTATTTCCCTTCTTGCGTGTGGAGTTGGTTTGATTTGTTGTTGATTCTGCAGTTCTTTAAGGTGTAGAGACAGCTGGTGTATTCTGGATTTTTCAATTTTTTTGAGGGAGGCTTGAATGGCTATGTATTTCCCCCTTAGAACTGCCTTTGCTGTATCCCATAGATTTTGGACCGAAGTGTCTTCATTCTCATTGGTTTCCATGAATTGTTTAAGTTCATCTTTGATCTCCTGGTTGATCCAAGCATTCTAAAGCAAGGTGGTCTTTAGCTTCCAGGTGTTTGAGTTCCTTCTGAACTTTTCCTTGTGATTGAGTTCCAGTTTCAAAGCATTGTGATCTGAGAATATGCAGGGAATCATGTCAGTCTTTTGGTATCGGTTGAGTCCTGCTTTGTGACCCAGTATGTGGTCTATTCTGGAGAAGGTTCCATGTGCACTTGAGAAGAATGAGTATTCTGTTGTTTTAGGGTGGAATGTTCTGTATATGTCTATGAGGTCTATCTGGTCCAATGTTTCATTCAATGCTCTTATTTCTTTATTAATTTTCTGCTTCGATGATCTGTCTATTTCTGAGAGAGGCATATTAAGATCTCCTACTACTATTGTATTCATATCAATATGACTCTTTATCTTGATTAATAGTTTTCTCATGTAATTGGGTGCTCCCATTTTGGGGGTGTAGATATTTACAATTGTTAGATCATCTTGGTGGATAGTCCCTTTAAGAATTATGTAGTGTCCTTCTGTATCTCTGACTACAGTCTTTAGTTTAAAGTCTAATTTATCTGATATGAGAATCGCTACCCCGGCCTTCTTTTGAGGCCCATTGGCATGAAAGATGCTTCTCCATCCCTTCACTTTCAGTCTGGGTGTATCCTTAGGTTCAAAATGGGTCTCTTGTAGACAACATATGGATGGGTCCTGTCGTTTTATCCAATCTGCAACCCTGTGTCATTTTATGGGCGCATTTAGGCCATTCACATTGAGAGTGATTATTGAGAGATAGGTTTTTATTGATATCGTGTTACCTTTGAAGTCTTTCTGTCTGTAGATTGTTTCTATATTTCTGTTCAATGATATTCTTAGGATTTTTTCTCTTTTATAGGACCCCCCCCTTAATATTTCCTGCAGTGTTGGCTTGGTGGTTGCATAGTCTTTTAAGCCTTGCCGGTCTTGGAAACTCTTTATCTCTCCATCCATTTTAAATGTCAGTCTTGCTGGATAGAGTATTCTTGGCTGCATGTTCTTCTCATTTAGTACTCTGAATATATTTTGCCAGCCCTTCCTGGCTTGCCAGGTCTCTGTGGACAGGTCTGACGTTATTCTAATGGGCTTTCCTCTGTATGTAAGGAGCTTCTTTGTCCTAGCTGCTTTTAAGAGGGTCTGTCTTGAAACATAATTCCTCATTTTAACTATAAGGTGTCGTGAGGACTTTCGAGAATCTAAAATCTTGGGAGGAAATCTCTCTGCCTCTAGTACATGAACATTGTTTCCATTCGTGAGATTGGGAAAATTTTCATAGACAACTTCTTCCACTATATCTTCTAGACTTCTTTCTTTTTCCTCCCCTTCAGGGATTCCAATAATTCTGATGTTGGAACGTTTCATGGCATCATTTATTTCCCTGATTCTGTTTTCGTGGCTTCTGAGCTGTTTGTTCCAGGCTTCCTCCTGATCCTTTCTATATGTTTGTCCTCCAGATCACTAATTCTATCTTCTGTCTCAGTTACCCTAGCTTTTAGAGAATTTAGATTAGATTGGAACTCATTGAGAGCATTTTGAACATCATCCCTGGTGGCTTTCAGTTCTGCCCTAATCAATTCTGTTTGGTCATCCATGGCTTTCTCCAACCTAGTTATCACCTGGATAATTGTTAGTCTGAATTCCTTTTCCAACATATAGTCTATGCCGATAGTCATTAGCTCTGTTGCAGAAGGCCCATCCTCTGTATTTTTCTTCTGTTGGGTATTCCTCCTCCTAGTCATTTGGTAAGAGATGACTGAACAGATGCAGCTGGACTTATCGATTGTGGGGCAGTCAAGGTGCACCCTGGAACGCTTCTGTGCAATCAGGGTTCCCCACCCAAATGAGAGAAAAAAGAAAAGAAAAAGAAATAGAGAAGAAGAAAGAAAAAAAAAAGGAAAAGGAAAACATAAAAAAGAGAGAGAGACAGGAAAAAAAGGGAAGATAAAAGAGAAGGCTCAGGGGCGCCTGGGTGGCTCAGTGGGTTAAACCTCTGCCTTCGGCTCAGGCCATGATCTCAGGGTCCTGGATGGAGCCCCGCATCGGGTTCCCTGCTCAGCATCGAGCCTGTTTCCCCCCCCCCCTCTCTGCCTCTCTGCCTACTTGTGATCTCTCTCTGTCTATTAAATAAATAAATAAATCTTAAAAAAAAAAAAAAGAGAGAGAAGGCTCAGCCCAAATGGGCCCCAAGGTAAGATTTATGAATTATACAAAAAAAAAAAAAACAGACAAACAAAAGACTGCTACTTGCGTCTTCTGCTCCTGTAGAGATCCAGACATGTATAATTCTGATCTCAGGCTGATTTCATGGGTGGTCGGAATTCTTTGGTAGGTAATCAGCTCACTTTAGGGTACAGGTTGAAACGGCACCTCCTCCTACTTCCCTGCCATCTTGACTCCCCCTACATTAACCTTCAAAACACCAGAAGGAAATAACCGTCCATCTAGAATTTTATACCCATGTGTCCCGCACTCCCCCGCGGCCCGGTCAGGCTCAGCCACCGCACGCTCAGAGCCGCAACGGGGCGGACAGAGCCACAGGCCGGTAGTCGCAGACGCTGGGTCCAGGCCGAGCTCCATTCACCTCCATTTGTTGTAAGAGAAACTGAGAGAAACCGGGCTGCCCGGCAAATGTCTGCGAAGTTGTTTTCCAAACAAAAGAGCAGTGTGCTCCTATGAATCCCAGCTTCTCCTGAGGCCACAGGTGCAGACCACAGGCAGCTTCTGAAAGAGTGACTTCGTCTCGCTGGTAGATGGGGAGACAATCTTTGGCCCAGCAGGGATTCGTTGGTCCCTCTAGCTCATTTCTCAGCAACGCAAATAGTGTGGCTATTTTTGTTCCACTTTGCCAAAGTTAATGAACCTTCCAGGAAGTCCTCTCTGCAGTTACACCCTTTAATAATAATGTGCTTAAAATCCGTGTTTATGACTCTATTGTAATCTTGGCTGGTCTCAGCTCCATTTCATTGCATCTGTTCAGTGCACCCCCTGGTGGCCTCACCTACGGGAAACATCTGGCTTGGTCTCGGCTTCCATCCTTGCAGGTCTACCTTTCCAGATCCCAGCATGGCTCCTGCCCAAGTGCACTTGAGGGTTGAACCCCTGCTCCCACCCCACAATGTGACATCGATGTTAGCCAGTTTTCTTAAAGAGACAGAACCAATAGGAGATGATGATAGATAGATAGACAGACAGACAGACAGATAGATGATAGATAGATAGATAGATAATAGATAGAGACATAGAGACATTGAGACATAAATAGAGAGAGATAGATAAAGA
The DNA here is from genome assembly GCF_922984935.1 of Meles meles. Lineage (NCBI taxonomy): Eukaryota > Metazoa > Chordata > Mammalia > Carnivora > Mustelidae > Meles > Meles meles. The sequence continues at coordinate 142,672,306 of NC_060071.1, read as the reverse complement.
GATTTATTTTGAGGAATTGACTCACACAATTATGGCGCTAAGAAATCCCATAAGCTACAGTTTGCAAGCTGGAGACCCAGGAAAGATAGTGACATAGTTTGAAGGCTTGAGAGCCAGAGAGCCAATGGTGTAGATTCTAGTCCAGGTGTGAAGACCTGAGGGCAGGAGACCAGTGTCTCAGCCCAAGCAGTCAGGCAGAGAGTGGATTCAACCTTCATCTACCTTTTTGTTCTATTCAGGTTCTCAACAGATTGAATGATGCCCACCCACATGGGGAAGGACCAACTGCTTTACGCATCTCACCAATTCAAATGCTAATCTCTTCAAGAAACAACCTCAAGACACACTCAGAAATAATACATAAATAGCTCTCTGGGCATCCCTTGTCCCAGTCAAGTTGACACATAAAATTAACCAACACACCAACCCAGCCCCACACTTACTCCTTCTGGCATTCATCCCAGGTCCTGAGTGGAGTCAAACAAGCTCCAGTGGCCTCTGACGTTCCTTCCAGGTGACTGTCTGGGCTACTTTCTCTGAATTAATAAGAGAAAGAGCTGATCTGATGGATCGCTCTCTTCTGCCTGAGAAAGAAGTTTTCCTAATTTGACCAATGGTGTTTTGATTCATCGAAGGACATTTTTAGTTTGTTTTTTCTTTATTCGCTGTGAGTTGAATGTTTGATTGAGGGGAAGCACAGCGAATGGAAAAATAGAATAAAAACAAAAAACAAGAAGGTAGATGGGAATAAAACCTGTGCTATTCATGAGGCAGTCAAGATGTGGTTAGTACCCAAGTTTCCCCCTACTTATCCTGATCACACCTTCTTTATTAAATGTAAAACTAACGTCCTTTTTTATGGAGAGTGTCTTTGACATGCCCCCTGCTCAGAGCTCCCTTGAGCAGCCTCAATTTCCAGAAAGTTTCCCAGAACTGGAGAGTCAGAAAAAAGCATTCTGTGCAGTTTTTGGATAACATAATGTCTACAGGTGACAGCTCATGTTTCTGCTCTTAGAAAAGACTCTCAGGCCCTACTCAGAGCCCGTCTGCTTGCATATCACACTAGAGAGTCCCAGGAAATGCATGACTCTTTGTTGACAAAGATTAAGAGCAAACATTTGCAAAGGGCAATGAAGGAAGCTGGCATATTTGGGGGCAGGGGTAACAGTGCATTCTGTGTGTGTGTGTGTGTGTGTGTGTGTGTGTGTGTGCACGCCTATGTGTATTGAGTCTTTGAAATCCAGTGTGTACTTTACATCACAGCACTTCTCAGTATAGATGAGCCACAATTCTAAGTGCTCAGTAACCACATGTGAATAGTGGCTCCATATTGGACAGCACATCTGTGGAAATTTACCATACAGATTCCTCCATAAAAGTGTTCTTAGAGGAATCACTTCATCAAGAAGTGAAACCAGGCAGGAGAAAAACATGTAAGATGTAACAGTAAATAAATATTTATGAAGTGTACTTCTACCTAAGAAATGTCCAGAAGTAAATTGAAAGCCCAAGGTCACCAGGATTCAGCACAGGTCCCCAGGGTGTACACTGCTTGGCTGGTCTGCTACCTCTTTGGGTTTCTGCTTTCACTTGCTTTGGCCTCTGATTTATTACTTTCTTGTCAGTTCAGTGATGTATTTAAAAAGATCTTAGAGACATGTTTTATCTAGAGTTTTCATTGTTTTCAGGTGAAATATTGTTCAGACCATCTACTTTATCTTATTGATCCAAAAACTTCATCTTATCTATCCAGGTAGCTCTTTACATCCTGTTTTTAACATTCTATTGGTTGGCCTAAACTTATATTTAAAGGCATTTTTTTCCCATAACATAACATTTAAAGTTAATCAGTTTATTTATTCTCCCCTTAAAGAAAAGAAACTTGTTGGGGTGGGGGTGGCTGCCTGGCTGGCTCAGTCCATGGAGTGTGCACCTGTTGATCTCAGGGTTGTAAGCTCAAACCCCATGTTGGGGGTAGAGATAACTTAATTCTTTTAAAAGATTAAAAAAAAAAGAAAAGAAAAGAACCTTGGGATTTACTTACATTGCTTTATTCTTTGACCCCATTTCTACTCCATGTTGATGCCTAGAATTTTATTTCCATATTTTAAGAAAAAAAATGTTAAACTACTTTTAGACAATATTGTTGTCATTGCTGTTGGTGATCTTCCATTGTGGCTTTTATCTCATATATTTCTTCTAGAGTTTTTGCCTTCCTACTGAAGAGCTGCCTCTATGTGCCAGATAGGGTCTGGGGAGGGAGGGCAGCTCACATTTCATCTTCACATCTGAATGATAGTTTAGTTGGGTATATAATTCTAGTTCATTATAGAGACATTTGTATTGTAGTTGGTAAGAAATCTGTGTGCATTGAATTCTCTGGTCTTTTTTCTTGTTAACAGAATTTTTTTAAACTTTTATCCTTGAGATTTTATTATGGTGTGTTTAGCTTTCACCTTATTTATTCTATTCTGATAACACCAATCTTCTTTAGCTCTGGGAATTTCTCAGTTATTCATTCAAATATTTCCTTCCTTTTATTCTCTTTTCTCTGTTGCTAAAATTCTTCTGAGGTAGGTCCTGGTAAGTGTACACTTATCCCCCATGTCTCTTAACTTCACACTCTGGCACATCTCTGGCACATTTAAGAAGAGTCGCAGGTAACCTCCGGGCTTCCAGGCTATTCAACATATCTACTGAGTCTTTTGTTTCAAAATTGCATTATTTTTGTTTCCAAGATAGTAAGAACAAATGTTAATTGAGTACTTAACTGTATGTCAGGTGTGATTCTAAACACTTTACAAATATTGGCTATTTAGTGCCTGTGAAAACCCTATGGAATAGATGGGACAGTATTATCCCCATCTTACAAACTCATAGCACAGAGAAGGTGAGTGACTTGCCCAAGGTTATAGACCTGAAAAATGGCTGATAAATCCAGGCAACATGATTTCAGAGGCTGTACTTGTATCCCTACAGTACTGCATCCCCAGGAGATGATTTTTTTTTAAATAACCACTTATCCTTGTATCACCACCATAAAACATTATCTTACTTTCTGTGGGAATATCAATTATGCTTGTTTTAAATATCTGTTCTGATGGCTTTGATAGTTCTATTTTCTCAGGTGTAAGTTCTTCAGTTTGTTGCCTCTTTTTTCTGCTGTGTGTGTTCTTCCACCCTCCTGTGATTCCTTTCTGTGAGTTCATCTAGGAAGTGGTGCTCCCCTATAAGAATTTCAGCTGTCCTGGCTTTGGAATCTATCTAGGGATGGACAGAACTTCTATGGGGCATATTTCTTCTCCTTTCCAGGGATAAGAAGTTTGGCTGGGTGTCCACTGGGTAAGACTCCTCTGCTTATTTAAGGACTCCCTCTTTCTCCCTCAACTGCTATCCCTCCAGGGCACTGCCCCAGCTCCTATCTTGATTACCATTCTCCCAGAGGTTAGATATCATTTTCCCCTTAACCAGGGGCATGGATATGGGAGGGTTGTAGGGAGCTCTTCATTCAGGTCAGCTAAAACAAAAGCTCATGCTGTAAAATTCTGGCTAATCCTTTCATGAATGGCAAACAACCCATTTCCACTCTCCCCTCCCACTAGCCATAACCATCTCTGGGTGTAGAAATTCCCATTTCGTTACTCCCACCTCTTTTAGATGGTACTGCCTTACAAGCATGCTGCATTGCTCTTTCTCCTTCAGTTTGGAAAATGAAACAAAACAAAACAAAACAAAAACAAGGAAAATAAAGAGAATGAAAGATAATATTTGAAGAAATGATGGCTAAGGACTTTTGAGCTCTAAAACAAAACAAAACAAAACCCAACAAACCAACAGAGTTCTCATGTACCAGAACTGAGACATGTGGCCACCCCAAACCAAGAACTGCTTTAGAGAAATCAGGCTTTTTCCATCAGCTGGGTCATCCTTATTCTCAGCTGCATAAGGAGGTTAGAGGTAGAGGCTTGCAAAAGTGAGGGTTCTGCATCCAGGAAGAAGAGGGAGGTAAGTGCTGGGTAGGCAACCTACAGAATGTGCTTCAACACAGGTGTAGATCATTTCAATAGAAAAGACACCCAACACCATTCAACATACATGGTAAAAAGCTTAAGAATGAAGAATGGTAGGACATTTTCTAACCAATAAAGCTTATCTACCAAAACTTCCATCTAACCTTCTGCTTACTGGTTAAACTTTAGAAGAATTTTATTAAAGACTGGAACAAGAAGGGAATGCTTGCCATCACCCAATCCTGTTATTTAACATGTTTTAACAAACACTAAAAGTTAATGAGACAGAATGAATTAGAGGCACAGAAATGGGGGGGGTAGACAGATATAGGGAAGCATAAAGATTGGAAAGGAAGGGTGAAAAAGAAAACCTCTCATTTGCAGATAAACCAACTATTAAAACTAATACGAGAGTTTAGCAAGGATGCTACAAAGTCAACACCAAAATTTTACACCAGAAAGTAGCATTAAAACATACCATTCACAAAGGCAACAAGCGTATAAAAGATGTAGAAGATAAAATATGTAGCACTTTATCAGGGATATTATAAAATGCTATTAAAGAACAACAGAGGTTTTCCTCAACCATACAAATTCAATAAAATGCCAATAAAAATCTCAAAAGGGATTTTGAGATAGTGAGAAAAAATTCATAGATGCAAAAGTATAATTTTGAAAAAGAACAAAGAGGGGGAACCTATTCCACCAACTATTTCAAGTTCAAATTCATAACTCTCTTAAGTGTGGTTTTACCATAGTAACAGACTAATGGAACAGAAGAGAGCCCAGAATCAGACCCATGTCTACATGGGACTTGGTATTCAGTGTTGGTAGTGTCAGAAACCCTGTGTCAAAGGAAAAGTTATTCAGTAATGTTTGGGAAATTGGCTAAATATTTGGAAAAATTAACATACAACTAGATTATGCCGTAGTATATAAAATATACATATTAGAATATAGTAAAATGATATTTGTATACTCCATGTATAAAAATAAGTTCCACATGATATTGACAGAATCCTTTTTAAAATATCCTAAAATTGATATTAGCAAACTAAATCCAACCATACATTTAAAACAATCATTTACCACGATCAAATGGGATTTATTCTTGAGATGCAAGTGGTTCAATATTGGCAAATCAATTAACATGATACATCACATCAACAAAATAAAGGTAAGAACTATATGATCATTTCAATAGATGCAGAAAAAGCATTTGACAACGTACAACAAAGTATAACAATCATGATAAAAACCCTCAACAAAGCATGTTTAGAAGGAACATACCTCACCATAATAAAGGCCTTGTATGAAAAACACATAGCTAACATTCAGTGGTGAAAAAAGAGCTTTTCCCCTAAGGTCAGGAATAAGACAATGATGTCCACGGTCACCACTCTCATTCAACATAGTACTGGAAGTCCTAGCCACAGCAATCAGACAACAAAAAGAAATAAAAGGCATCCGAATTAGTAAGGATGATATAAAACTTTATTTGCAGATGGCATGAGGCTGTATATAGAAAACCCTAAAGATTCCACCAAAAAAAACCCCAAACTACTAGAACTGATAAATTAATTCAGTAAGATCAATGGATACAAAATCAATATATAGAAATCCATTGCATTTTTATCCACCAATAATGAAGTAGCAAAAAGAGAAATTAAGAAAATAGACCCATTTACTATTGCACTACAAATAATAAAATATCTAGAAATAAATTTAACCAAGGAGGTAAAATATCCCTAATTTAACCAAGAAATAAATTTAACCAAGGAGGTAAAATATCCCTACTCCAAAAACTATAAAAGACTGATGAAAGAAATTGAAGAAGAGACAAACAGAAACATACTCTACACTCATGTACTGGGAGAACAAATATTTTTCATTTAATATTTAACAAATTTAATACTTAACAAATATTATTCTGGGCACCTGGGTGGCTCAGTAGGTTAAAGCCTCTGCTTTAACAGATCCCAGGATCCTGGGATCAAGCCCCACATCAGGCTCTCTGTTAGGCAGGGAGCCTGCTTTCCCACCCCCCGCACCGGTCTGCTTCTATGCCTACTTGTGATCTCTGTCTGTCAAATAAATAAATAAAATCTTTTTAAAAATGCCCATACTACCCAAAGCAATCTATACATTTAATGCAATCCCTATCAAAATGCCAACAGTGCTTTTCAAAGAACTAGAACAAACAATCCTAAAATTTGTATTGAACCACAAAAGACCCCACATAGCCAAAGCAATCTTGAAGAAGAAGAAAACTGGAAGTACCACAATCCCAGACTTCAAGATATACTACAAACCTATATTCATCAAAACAGTATGGTATAAGCACAAAAATAGACACATAGATCAGTAGAACAGATTAGAAAAACCAGAAATAAGCTCACAATTATATGATCAATTAATCTTCTATAAAGGAGGCAAGACTATCCTATGGGGAAAAGTCTCTTCAACAAAAGATATCGGGAAAACTGAACAGCTATGTGCAAACAAAACAAAACAAAACAAAAAAACTGGATCACTTTCTCACAGTATCTACAAACATAAACTAGGGTTGAAGACCTGAATGTAAGACCTGAAACCATAAAAATCCTAAAAGAGAGCATAGGCGGTAATCTCTCTGATATTGGTCATTGCAACATTTTCTAGGTATGCCTCCTGATGCAAGGGAAACAAAAATGAAAATAAACTATTGGGACTACACCAAAATTAAAAGTTAGCACAGCATAGGAAACAGTCAACAAAACCAAAAGACAACCTACTAATGGGAGAAGACATTTGCAAGTGACATATCCGATAAAAGATTGGTCTCCAAAATACATAAAGGACCGATACAACTCAACACAGAGTAAAAAAAAGAAAAAACAAATAATCCAATTAAAATATGGGCAGAAAACATGGACAGATGTTCCTCCAGAGAAGACGTCCCAATGGCCAACAGACACATGAAAAGAGGTTCATCGTCATTCATCATCAGGGAAATCCAAATCAGAACCAGAATGAGACAGCACCTCATACCTGTCAGAATGGCTAGAGTCAAACACACAAGAAATAACAGTCTTGGCAAGCATGTGGAGAAAAAAAGAACCCTTGTATACTGTTGATGGGAAAGCAACCTGGTGCATCCACTGTAGAAAACAGTAAGGTGATTCCACAAAAAATTAAAGAATTACTATAGGCTCTAGACTCTACTGATGGTTGTGACTCACCCCCAAGGCTCTTCCTTGGGACCCAACCAAGAAGATGGCCTTCCCACTCCTGAAAAACATATTCCACTGTGGGCTTTCATATCCAGAACCACTCTGCCCGAAATCATTCTCATCCTCCCACTAGACAACTTTATCAGAGGATCAGGGACTGGTGAGTTAGAATAGGCTTCGAGGGCACGTAATGGGGCCCATTCATTACACAAGTGGGGCAATGAGGCCAAGATGGCAAAGGATTTGCCATGTCCACGGATGATAGAGGCAGAGTCGAAACTGGATCCAAAGCCAGAACATGAAAGCATCAGTTAAGGATTCTATATTAAAAAAAAAAAAAAAAAATCAAAAGAAGTGCTTTATGTTACTTTCTAAATGAAACACCACTTGGTTATCCTCAGAGAGCTTGTAGACAAATAAAGGAGTCAGAAAGTTGTCCAAAGGTAGGCCCGCTGACCTTCAAGCCCTAAGATGGGGCAGGTAACAGACTGGAGAGGCTAGCCTATCCCTGAGACCACACAGGAACTCTTTCCATAAACTCTTCCATAAAGAAGGCTCAAGGACCCCCCCAGAAGCTGCCCCGTGAACTCCTCAGTCATCTTATGCCACTTTCACGCTCTGAAACCCCTTCTCAAATGATTTTCTCAATCCTACACAAGAATAACGGACACTCTTGCTCAATATTAAGAAACCCCCACGAGATGCGGAGGACATGTATTGTTCTTTGAACGGGGGTCAGCGGTCTAAGGATCATATATATTCCCAGAACATTCAGAAGCATATCCAGCTGAGGGAGTCTGATTCTTGCTGCATTATTTGTTTCTTCTGTGGCCTCTTCGAAAAGCAGAAGGAACGGTAATGAAATTGACATTTCAGCAGCATTCTGGGTCCTGGAACCATTGATGTGACTGGGTCAGTGGCCACACTGGCTCACAGGTGTCTCCTTCCTTCGTCACACTGTTTAAGCTGGATCTGTCATCATTTTTGACCTCAAAGCTCAGGACTGGGCTGAGACTTCCCCAGCAGACATATTACCATATTATCTTGCTCCCAGTGGCTATCTGGGTCTGGAATTAAGAACCATCCACAGGGAAATCAGCCTGAATGCCACAAGTCTGAAAATTAAATATTACCATCACCAGGGGCTGCCCTGGGAAGGAGGTTGACTGAGCTCACGTCTGCCTCCTCCACTCCCGACTTGCCTTGGCTTTTGTCTTCTGTTTTGTGTTCCTGGTAAATCCCATTATATCTGTATTACCGTAGGCCACCTCAGCACTTTCTTGGGAATTAGGTGGTATGGATAGGGAGAGAAGCAAATACAGACCTTTGCTGTCAGGGGATCCGGGTTAAGCTCATTTTCACTTTTGTGATCTGGCAAAAGATCACCAGGTATTTTCTTAGTGCCTGGCCGGAGAGACAGGAAAAAGCTGGAAGGTGAAGCCCCAAGCGGCTGTCAATGCTGATGTTTGAGCAATGAGGCGGGAGCTCGGTGTACATGTTTCTCATTGTACTTTATTTTCTTAATTGCCTTAATGGGCATGTGGTGTACAACAAAATGAAGTGAAATTGTTTTCCTTATTTGCTATAATTTACAGAGAGTGGGTTTGATCATATAATCCAGGGACTTCGCAATCCCATTGATCTTGGGGTGGAGAGAAGGGATTCTTTTCAAGCATTCATTTTGAAGGATGTGTTCACCAATGAATTCGAAGCCTATAAAAGGAAAAACCCATGTTTCTTCACCACTGGGTTTCACAATAGCCATTAGATGACCACACCATCATCAAAGCCGTGGAAAATGTGTGCGGGTGGGGGACTGGGGCTCCAAGAGCTGCACTTGGCCGAGGAAATTGATTCTCACACCCCATGCACACAGGCAGAAGGTGATGCCCGGAACCTGGGAAAGTCCAGGCTTGGTTCAGGCTCGCGTGGTTCTCTTCTGATCCCAGAAGACATGGAGGGGGTCCTGATTCTGGGTTGCCTGGCATCGACTGTGAGTTCCCAACAGAGGCCTGGTGTCCCGGTCTGGGGTGTGTGTGACGTGACCAGCCGCACACAGTGGCTGACTCGGAGAGTGGGGTCTGGGCGTCCCAGGGAGTGGAGGACGCCAGCACCTCCTGGCAGAGGAAAGGCCAAAGGCCACAGGCAGGAGTGCCTCCCCAGCAGTGGGGAGTGGGAGCTGACTGGGTGGCTGGGGACCAGGATGGAGAAAGCGGCAAGGCTGTGGGGCCAGGGCTGCTCCGGTAGATGGGGACAGGTGGGGCCAGGGCTGCTCTCCTAGATGCCGCCCGGGTCCCAGTGCGCAAGACCGGCCACAGATCAGATCCTGCCTCGCGCCCGCCCTCCTCCCGCCCCGCCGCCGGGGGGCGCCCGCGCGCGTCCCGCTATAAAGCGCCGCGGTCCGGCGTCCCGCGCGCCAGTGATTGGGTTTCAGAGACTGGAGCTGCGGTGGCCGAGCGGCCCGGGGCGCCATGGGCGAGCTCCCGTTCTTCAGGGTGCACACAGCCTTGCACCCGGACCACCTGTGGATCTGGGAGAGGTCCGTGTACGTGGACGAGAACCAGCGCACCTGGCTGCCCATTACCATCGAGGTACGGCAGCCCCGGGGACGGGCCGGGCGGGCGGCGTGGGCGTCCGCGGCCGCCACGTGGGGGGACCTGCCCCGGACTTCGGGGGGTCGGGCCGCCGCTGGGCCTCGCGGGAGCACACTTCACCCGGGACGCGGCGGTGGGGTACCGGCCCGGTTAAGAGCAAGATGAAGTTTGCCCCAGGAGGACGTGTAGGTCCTAGAACAGCAACCAGCAGAGTGACCGGTGGTGACCGTGTCCCTATTCACAGGTGGGAGGACGGTCACAGCCCGCAGACCTGCCCAGAGTCGTCCTGCTGGCGGGGCAGAGGCTCGGAGTTCCGGGCTCTTCACCCCGTGTTTGCTGGCGTTTAATTTTCCTTTTAAGTACCCGTCTATGTCCTTTTAAACATCGAGTTTATAAAGTCGGGTATCTGAAGAGAAGTATGTGAATATCTTTTTAAAAATCTCTGATTGGCGAATATCTTCTAAACATGACACCAGAACCACAAAGCAGCGTGTTTCCCATAAACATAAATTATGCACGAAACATAACCCCCTAGGGGGCTGTGGGGCCGGATTTGCCCCATGTAATTGAAAAGACCTGTGTTCTTCATATGTAAAGGTTGCCTTAAATCAATAAGAAAAAGAGATGAACAAGCAGACCGAAAGTGGTTGAGAGATACAGAAAACCATATAGGAACACAGCAAGAATGGCGATTTCCACTTACATCTTCCAGGATGATCTGAATTCTTTCTTAACAATTCCACTGTATTTCATAGATGGAAAATTTAAAAAATAATTTCCACTCTGGAAAAACATTTATTGAACCAGCATGGGGGCCTAGTTTATATGCCTAGCACGATTCTAGGCTGTGAGAGTTTGCAGTGAATGTGATAAAATCCTATTACTGGTGAAGCTGATACTCGGCGGGGGTGGGGGGGTGTGATAAAATAATTGAGGCTGCTGGTAAGTTGTGCAGAATGAGAGGCAGTAATGAGTGGGCTGGGGTCTGTAGGCCAGACCCCTCAAGAGTATTAATTAGTACTTGCCTGTCATGCTTTTGTCCATCACTTTGTTTGAAACCGTTATGAATCTCCCTTTTAGATGGGCGTGCTTCGTGCGTGTCTCATAGAGTTGGATTTTGCTGAAATGTGTCCCTATAGACATATATTCGTGCAAGAGACCTGTCTCTGAGAAGGGTGTGAGCCCTGCGTAGATGTAGGGGAGAATGTTCCAGGCAGAAGACCACAGATGCAAGAGATTACTGGGGACGAGGCATGTCCCCAAAAGGCGAGGAGACCTCTGTGGCTTTGTGGTGGAGGGCGAAGACAGACGGGAGATGAGGGAGACAGGAGCCCGCGTTAGTGGGCCTGTGGACTGTGGTAAAGATTTCAGTCCTGCTGATTGCCGTGAGGAGCCCCTGGAGGGTGTCAGGCGGGGGAGGGATGGAATTTTTAGATGTACACCCTTTGCTGCTGTGCCGAGAGCGGATGCGGGGCACGTGACCAGGAAAGTGGCCAGTTAGCTTACTGCAGGAGAGGAGCGGTGGTGGTGATGGGGAAAAGTAGTCTCTCGCCCGATCGTGTTCCAGTGGGACTCTTCTGGGGCCCCTGGCTGGCTCCATCAGTGGAGCATGCGACTCTTGAGCTTGGGGTTACGGGTTCAAGCCCCACGTCGGGTATAGGGATTACTTTAAAAAAAGTTAAATAAATCAATAAGCCTTGGGTTGTGAGTTCAAGCCCCACATTGGTTACAGAGAATACTTCAAAAAAAGTTAAATAAGTAAATCAATTAAAATAAAATAAAAGGGGCTATATGACAGAATAAAGAAAAATCAAAGAAAACCCCAAAGCAGCGGACGTCAGCACCAGACCACAGCTAAGGAAGCTTAAGAACAAGCTTGAAGTCCGTCAGGAAGCAGCGGGCCCAGTGTGGCCCTGTCTGGGTGTCTAGACACCTGTGAGTGCGGTCATCCTGCCTCGCCAGCATCCCTGAGAGGGCCATGCAAGGCTTAAGGGGGGACACGTTGCTGGGGTGGGTGATCACCAGCATTTCAGATGTTGGGCAGGCTGGGGGAGGGCGGGAAGGACTCTGGGGGTTTGTGTGCTGCGGATCCTGAGCCCTGAAGGCGTGCCCTGGTCTTCCCTTCCCTTCAGACGGAGAGTAGCCTCCAGGTCCTCATGCGTCAGGAGGATGTGTCCCTGGGGGAGGCCGTGTGCCCCAGCCTGCTGGCCCCATGCCCTCTGCCGTCCATGTGGCAACTCTACCCCGGAAGAAGATACCGAGGCTCAGACTCGAGTTTCTGGCGCATAGTGTACCACATCGAGGCAAGTGTGTCCTTCTCCTGGGAGCAGTTGGTCCTCCTGGGTGGCCTTGCCCCGCCGCCCCCAGGTCTGGCCGCTGAGCTGCATCCGTTTCCCCATCTTTGCACCAAAGCTAAACAAGGGAAGGAGTTTGTACTTCAGGTTCTTAACGGACTGCATTAGAGAGGTCAGAAGGGACAGCCCGGGCCCCTCTGAGGTCTAACGGAAGCCCCCTAGGCCCAGGGTGGGGTGGGGCCTCTCTGCTGGGCAGATGGAGTGAAGGCTGGTGGGAAGAGGGGCTCCTAGCATCCCTTGCCCCCGGCAGCTTCCTGGAAGGCGGGGAGCCAGGGATGGAAGGACAGAAGAGACTTCGTCCAGCCCCGGCCTCTTACCCCCTCTCTCGTGCAGTTCAGTGGCAAGGAGGACATGCTCCTGGAGCAGCTGCCAGACCCAGCGGGTGAGTGACCAGGTGAGTACATTTGGAGCCCAGCACCTGTCTGTCCAGAGTACCAGGGCAGGAAGAAGGAACGCCCTTCTCCCATGAAGGCAGCGTTGACTCCAGCCCGGACGGCACTGCCCTCTGAGGGTCTCAGGGTCTGGGGATCCAGGCCCGCCCTTTAGCACCTTGGGGGCTAATAATTTGGAGGGGAGCCCCTTCCTAGTAGGGGCGCACATCTGGACAGTGCAGCTTATGGGCGCTGCCACTCAGTCAGCACCTCAGCTGAGCTAGAAACGATCTCTCCTGGATTACAAGAATGAGCTTCGAGGAAGCATGGTGACTCGTGCAGGTCACAAAGCCAGGTTCCAGCCCCCAGTGTTCTGACTGCAGGCAACTCGCTCTGTTCCTAATCTGCCCTGGCTCTGATGCAAGGCCCAGCTGGAGGGTGGGGGTGGGGGGCGCCGCCACAGTAATCCCTTCCAGCCACCCCCCAGACTCGAACCTGCAGCTCTGCTGCTGCCCAACCTCCGGCCCCGCCCCACGCCTCTGCCTCATCCTTCCCTTTGCCTTTAACTCTGTCTTCTCTTGGCCTCTGGGCCCAGGTGGCACAGCTTCTGTCTCCTCCTGTCCCCGGAGTCCGAGTGCTGCCGGCCTGCGTGGGGATGTTCATGCTGCGATCACCTGCGTTTCCCGGGCCTGCGTGTTCTGTTCTGCCGCTCCCTAGTCCGGGAGGGAGCAAGAGGCCAAGGACAGCCCCCTGCCCCGGGCCTGCATGGCCTGCCTGCGGCCCACCCGGCCTCTCACAGCAGACTGGTACTAGAGAGGAGGCAGGGTGGTATGGCTTCCTCCAGCTGCCCCAGCGCTAGCTGCCGTCCGGTTGTCTCCGTCCCCTGATGGTGTTCGGCCTCTGTCTCCGCTCTGCCGCCCTCAGTAACTAGTGCCCTGCACTGTGGCTGGTGCCTGCTTCTCACTCTGTTCCCTCAGCTCCGTGTGCCTCTGGCCGGAAGGGAATGGGACCCATGCACTTGAGCCAGGGCCAGGCCTTGGCACCCCTGGACCAGCTGTGACATGTGGCGCATGTCTGCACTTGACCGTATCCTGCCGCCCAGGCAGGCCCGAGAGGAGCCCGGATCCGTGCACAGGACAGAGGAGCCCCCAATCCACAGTCCACAGCTCACGACCCAGCGGGAGGCCAAGCGAGCACTGCAGACGCCCCCAGGTGGCCCATAGGCAGAGGGACACATGTTGGAGGGGCCCCTTCTTTGAACAGTGCCCGTATGCCTTGGTGTTACGAAGTTGTATGTGATGTGAACACTGTGATGTTGATTGATTAAATGTAAAGCAGTTCATCTGCCTCTGTGCTTGAACTAGTTTCTGTCCGTGACCTGGATTCCAATGGGGAGAAGCAGGAACAGGCAGTCCGTCACCAAATTAGAAATGTGGCAAGGGAAAGAACACTAACGAATGTAGTGTATTTTACTTGGGTCAGAAGGCTGGAGATCTCTATCCCCTCTCCTTCCCTCCTAACGTTTCTTCCCTCTTTTTTTTTTCTTGCACATGATCCGAATACTCAGAACCCCAGTGTTCTTTTTTTTTTTTTTTTTTTTGACAGAGATCACAAGTAGGCAGAGAGACAGGCAGACAGAGAGGAGGAAGCAGGCTCCCTGCTGAGCAGAGAGCCCGATGTGGGGCTCGATCCCAGGACCTTGAGATCATGACCTGAGCTGAAGGCAGAGGCTTTAACCCACTGAGCCACCCAGGCGCCGCAGAACCCCAGTGTTCTTGGAGGCGTGATTTGAGAACCCTTGGAGTCCACGACCTCAAAGTCTTTGTCAGCAACTCCTCGTGTTCCAGGTCCCTCGTGTGGTCCTCCTCCCTGCGATGGCGCTCACCAGGCACTGTCCTTAACATGCCTCGTTCCAGTGCCCACAGGAGTCCCTCTCCCCACCTGAAACTGTCCCCAGCTGTCCAAACCTCAGCCAGAGTCCCTGCCCCGCCCTCCCTGACCCTGCAGTCACAGCCCAGCCCACCCTGCCCTCGGTCCCCCCTGCTTCCTTTGCAGGATGAGCTTGCCCCTCCCTGCACCTGAGCGAGTCAGCAGGGCCTCGGGTGCTACCAGGGGATGGCTTCCGGGAGAAGGGGTCCATCCTGTGTGGCACGCTGGTCCCCGCCACTTGGGTGTGACTGCAGTCCATAGCGTCCTCATCACAGGGAGACATGGGGGAAATGATGTGCTTATTGCTAAGTATCTAGTAAGAGAATTCTCTAAAAGTAGCACTTCTCCTATTTTCTATTTCCTGCCGAAATTTTCTATTTCTCTGCCAGACGGAGACAGGGGGCCCCACCTGTGACAGGGTCTGTGTCTCTTGTCATTTTAACCCCATTGCCTTGCACCGGGCTTGCCCGTGTAAGGGACCCTGCTCGGTAGGGCGTCAGGACTTCAGAACCGGAGAAATGTCAGAGATCTGCCAGTGGCCTTATATTAGGAACTGGCCCAGGAAGAGGAAAATTTCTTGTTTTGGGCGGTGTCCCGGCCCCCACATTCATATGTTGATGCCCTAGCCTCCGGGCTCCAGGTGGGGCCTCTGGCAAGTGGTTCAGGTTAGTCAGGGTTTTGAGGGTGGGGCCCTGTGATGGGATTAGTGCCCTGATAAGAGGAGGATGCAGCGAGCCGGCTCCACGCACATGCCCCAAGGCAAGGCCAAGTGACCACACGGAGAAGACAGCAGTGGCAGTCTACAGGCCAGGAAGAAGCTCCTGACCCGAAGCCTGGTGTGCCGGCACCTTGATGGTGGGCCCCAGGCTCTAGAACCTTCAGAAATAAATGTGTGTTGTTTAAGCCACGGAGTGTCTGGTATTTTGTTCCCGCGGCCCAAGCAGACAGACCGTTCGTGTTGCAAATGCTTGCCTGGGAAGGGTCTGCCCAGCACTGAGAACTCTGCTGTGTGTTCCTGGGACGGCAGTGGCCAGAGCCCAGGCCCTGCTCTCACACAGCTCCCGTTCTGGAAGAAGCCCAGAGAGCAGCTTGGGGTGTGCACCGTCCTGCAGAGGAGACAGAACAGGCTCATCGGCAGGTGAGTTAGGTTAGATGGGGAAGAAATTCCCGTCTATCGAGGTGGCCTCGAGATTGGACCTCGAAAATGAGAGCGAGATAGATTCTTAAAGCAGGGAAGAGAGTCCCAGGCAGAGGAAGGGGCGCGCACAGTGCATGTTTAATTTGCAGTGGAAATTAGAAACGGCAAAAGGATTTCTGCTCATTGAAAGACCATTTTATACGAGTAAGTAGCCCCAGTAAATTAACTGTAAACATGACACGGAATCTCCGTGTTCCACGGCAGGAGAGTGGGCTGTGGAGGCCACAGCTGGGGGGACGGTGATGCTGACACTCGGGCAGGGAGGAGACTTGGGCAAAGGGGAAGTAGCAGAGTTCAAGTTCAGCCATGGTGGTGAGTTCCAGAGGCCTGGGGTTCCTTCAGCTGGAGGATGGGCTGTTGATCACAGGGTCCAGAACACAGGTCAGACCGAAACAATAAATGTAGGAGGCATTAAAACATACACATAATCATTAAAGCCAGGGCCCGACTGAGGTCACTTAGGCAGAGGTGGGGATGTCTTTGGAAGCAAGAAAAGAACATGTTTTAAGAAGGGGGCAGCGGAAACTATGGAAAGAACCTAAATGTCCTTCAACAGATGAATGGATAAAGAAGAAGTGGTATGTATCTACAGTGGAATACTATGCAGCCATCAAAAGAAATGAAATCTTGACATTTGCCACGACGTGGATGGAACTAGAGGGTATCATGCTTAGTGAAATAAGTCAATCAGAGAAAGACAATTATCATATGATCTCCCTGATATGAGGAAGTGGAGAGGCAGCATGGGGGGCTTGGGGGGTAGGAAAAGAATAAATGAAACAAGATGGGACTGGGAGGAAGACAAACCATGAGAGATTCTTAATCTCACAAAACAAACTGAGGGTTGCTGGGTGAAGGGGGTCGGGAGTGGGGGAGGGGGTTATGGACATTGGGGAGGGTATGTGCTATGGTGAGTGCTGTGAAGTGTGTAAACCTGGCGATTCACAGACCTGTACCCCTGGGACTAATATTACATTGTATGTTAATTAAAAAATTAAAAATTTAAAGAAAAAGTGGGGGGGATGGTGGAACACACACTGTTAGGGGCTGAGTAAAGAGGAGTGACTGAGCTTGGGATCTGGTCACCTGGAGACAGACAGTGATGCCGTCAGGCAAAGTCCCAGTGCCGCGACAGGTAGGTGCCAAGACAAAGGGAGGGAAGGAAGGATGACCTCGCTCTGCGCTTCGTTGCGGGGCTCGGAGAAGCCTGGCTTCCCAGGTGGGTTGAGTTGGGGGTAACGAGCCTGGCTGGGTATGCGCCCAGAAGGGGGCAAACCGGTGAGGTAGAACAGGGGAGGGGAGGGGGTACAGTCAGAGGAACAACATTCCCGAAGCTAAGATGAACCCGGGGTGCAAACATACGTCTGTGCAGACGCAGCCGCCTCTGTGGTTTTCAACGATGTACCCGTCCTGCTGCTTCCCCCTCTTACAGAATGGGGATCCGCTGACTTCCGCTTGTCTGCTTGTTTTGCTGAAGTATTTTAAATATTTGCGGATTTCACCCGCGAGCATCTTCTTACATACTTTACAGAGGAGACTTCACTCCTGAGAGCCACCACGCCATCATCACACCTGCCAAAATTAACTAGTTCCTTCGTACCCTCCCGTACCGAGGCGGTTCAGATGTCCTCACTGATCTCCAGGGTCTTCCCACAGCTGTCTAAATCGACGTACAGACAGCGTGTGGTTGACGTGTCTCAGGTCTCTTACAATCTGTGCAGTAAGACCTTCTGGACTCGGTTCGTGGCCTCCCAGAATATCCTTTCCATGCTTCTCCTCCTGTTTCCCGGAAACCCACGGTTAAACTGAGAGACTTGGTGAGACTCGGCTTTCATTCCTTGGGCGCAAATCCTCTGTAGGTAGGACGGTGTGTACTGCTCCCGGCATTGGATGCACGTAGGTCACCTCACTCTGAGTGGTGGTGAGGGGGATCTTGTCACCCTCCCATCCATCCTGGAGTCCCCCCCACGCCCAACCTGTCCTTTCTGCACCTCGGGCGTCCTTACAAAGCGCAGTCATACATCCGAGGATCTCCTCTTGCTTTTTATATAAGTCAACATTGTATCTTTCAGGAATGCTTTATAGTTTTCATCATGAAGATTTGGCACATTCTTGTTGAAGCTATTCCCGGGCTCTTTATTGATTTTTATGATTGTAAGGATGTCTCTACTTCTGTCATCTTTAACGGGATGTTGCCTAAAAGGCTGTACCTCTACCTACGGTGTGTCCAAAATGCCTACTTTTGTTTCCGGTATGTCAGTTGTATAGTCTGCTACATTACTAAATTATCTCATTATTTGTAGTAGTTTTAATTTTAGTCTTTGGGTATTCCAGCTGGATAACGATAATACCTGCAAAGGGATGTATTGTTACCTGTTCCTTTCTAAGTCTTGGTTGGAACCCCTTTCTCTTGTAGACTATTGCAGCCTTCTGGTAAGTAGTGGGGGTATTGGGTGTTCTTTTATTTTCTTTAATTTTATTAGGAGAGCTCTAGAGTTTCCCCAGTAAGCATGATCCTGGCTTTGGAGCTGAAATATTTGTATTTTATCATGTTAAGTATCTTTCAGTGTCTTTTTCTGAATTTTAAGTTGAATGGGTATTGGGTTTTGTAACATGCCTTTTTCATATCTAAGGAGGTGATCATGTGATGCTTTCCATGAACTCTAATAATACCATATTACTATTAGGTTATTGTGCTCGCTTCGGCAGCACATATACTAAAATTGGAACGATACTATTAGGTTATTGACTCTTGCATTTTTGGAATAAACCCCATGTGGTCATGATGTATAAGGTGTGATGGTGGATCTCTTTGCTGATATTTTATTTAACATTTTTGCATTGTAGTGGTAGAAGTGATCTGGAGTTTTTCTCCTCCCTCCCCTGTTTTTGTTAAGTTTTGGCATCAAAGTTATGCTTACTTTATAAAAATAATTCAGAGACTTTACTTGTGTTATATCCTATAATAGTGTAAGTTATATTAGAATTTTTTTTAAGCTTGATAGAATTCCTTTATGAACCCATTCAAGCCTGGTCCCTCTTTAGAAAAAGCACTTGTACAATTTTCTGTTTCTGTGAAAATTGGTCTGTTTAAGTTTTCTCTCTCTATTGGGGTCGATTTAGGTTAAATCAGTTTTCCTAGGAAAGCATAAATTTCCTCTAGGTTTTACATTTTATTTTCAGAGTTATTCAAAATAGTCTCATGACTTTTCATATTCTCTCTGGGTGATTATTGCCCTTTGTCATTTCTTTTTTTGTCTTTTTTGTGTGTTTTATCCCACTTCATAAAATTAAGCTTGTCTATTTTAAAGATTTTATTTATTTATTTGAGAGACAGAGAGAGAGAGAGAGCACGAGATGGGGGAGGGTCCGATGAGAAACTCAATCCTGGGACTCTGGGATCACGACCTGAGCCAAAGGCAGATACTTAACCGACTGAGCCACCCAGGCGCCCCGGGTTCGTCTATTTTATTTCCCAAAGAACCAACTTTTTGCTTCATTTATTAATTCTATTTTTTTTTGGTTTACTATCTCTTTGATGTCTGTTTTTATCTTTTATTCTCCGTTTCTGAACTTTTTTGTTTTCCTTTTCCCTTTTTTAGCTATTTTAATTGGGTATTTATTTCCTGTTTAAAATTTCTATGTAGATATGTAGCAATTTTATTTAAATTAATTGATATACCGTACAATTCACATATTTCAGGTGTGCAATTCACTGGTTTTTTGCATATTAGCAGGCTTGTACCGCCATCACCGTGATTAAATTTAGAACGTTTTTATTACCTCAACAAGATACCCCACAACAACTAGCAATTCCTCCACAGTGCCCCCAAACTTCCTCGCACCAGGCGATCACTAATTTCCTCTCCACCTCTGTAGGTGTGCCTGTTCTGGTTCTTTCATAGAAATGGGATCCTACACTATGTGGGCTTCCGTGACTGGACTCCTTGGCGTAGTGTTTTCAACGTTCATGCGTGTTCTAGCGTGTATCAGTAGCTCATTCTGTTTTATGACCGAAGAATGCTCCATCATATGAATATTCCACATTTAATAAGTTCATGGACATTTGGTTGTTTCTGCTTTTTCCTTGTTACAAGTAATGCTGCTATGAACATTCACGTGTAAGTTTTTAGGTGGACATGTGTTTTTATTTCTTTTGGTTATATACCTGGGAGCGGAATTACTAGGTCACATGGTAACTGGTTTTTGACTTTCTGAGGAGTTGCCAGATTGGTTTCCAAAATGGTGGCACATTCCCACCAGAGTTCCAATTTCTCCACATTCTTGTCAATGCTTATTGTTATGTGGCTCTTGGATTCTGCCATCTAGTCGATGTAAAATGGCATCTCATTGTGGTGTTGCTTTCTATTTCCCTGACGGCTAATGTCAAATTGTCAAATGATGGCTAATTGTCAAAAATCAATACATTTTCATGTGCCTTTTGGTCATTTGTGTATCTTCTTTAGAGAAATGCCTGTTAAGATCAGTTGCCTATTTTTTTTTTTACTGAGGCATAATTGACATATAACATTATATTTCAGGTGTACGACATAATGATTGAATATTCGTATATGTTGCCAGATGGTCATCAGTAAGTCTGGTTACCATCCATCACCATACGTAGTTAGGAAATATCTTTCTTATGATGAAAACCTCTAAGGTTACTTTATTAGCAACTTTCAAATATGCAATATTAACTATAGCTACCATGCTATACATTTTTATTACTGAGTTATAAGAATTCTTTATATATTTGGATCAAATGTAATTTACAGATATTTTGTCCTAATCTGTGTGTTGTCCTCTCTTGTTTGATGGTATCCTTGAAACACAAAACTTTCTTAATGTTGATGAATTCTAATTCATTTTTTCTTTTATCACCTGTGTTTTTTTTTTAAAGATTTTATTTATTTATTTGTCAGAGAGAGAGAGAGAGAGAGAGCGAGCACAGGCAGACAGAGTGGCAGGCAGAGACAGAGAGAGAAGCAGGCTCCCCGCCGAGCACAGAGCCCGATATGGGACTCGATCCCAGGACACTGGGATCATGACCTGAGCCGAAGGCAGCCGCTTAACCAACTGAGCCACCCAGGCATCCCATCACCTTCTATATAAATTTTAATATTTATATCTAAGAAAGCTGTGCCTAACCCAGCAGTCATGAATGTTTGCTCTACATTTTCTTCTAAGAGTTTTACGGTTTAAACTCTTCTTTTAAAGATTTTATTTATTTATTTGACAGAGAGAACACAGCAGGCAGAGTAGGAGAGGGAAAAGCAGGCTCCCCCTGGGCAGGGAACCTGACACAGGACTTGATTCCAGGGCCCTGGAATCCCAGCCCAAGCTGAAGGCAGACACTTAACCGTCTGAGCCACCCAGCTGTCCCTATGGTTTAAACTCTTGCATTAAAGTCTGTGGTTCGTTTGAGTTAATTCTTATGTATGGTATGAGGTAGGGATCCATGTGTAAAACTCATTGCCTCAGTGTCATTTGTTGGGAAGACTATTTTCCCCCCAACTGAATTGTCTTGGCACTCTAGTCAAAAATCAGTTGACTGTAAAAGTAAGGGTTAATTTTTGGATTCTCAGTTCTCTTCCGTTGGTATATAAACATCTGTCCTTCTGTCAATACTGCACTCTCCTGATTACTGTATCTTTATGATAAATTTTGAAATTAGAAGTGTGAGTCCTCCTTCAATATTGTTCTTTTCCCGGATTGTTTTCGTTATTCTGGGCCCCTTGAATTTCCATATGAATTTCAAGATCAGCTTGTCAGTTTCTGCAGTGAAGTCAGGGAGATTTGAGAAGTGATTGTGTTGAATCTGTAGGTCAATAGGTAGAGAATTCCTATCTGTCATCTGCTCAGGCTGCCGTGACCAAATACCATAGATCAGATGTTTTGTTTCCATGGTTACCTTTCTACTGCTATCTCAGGGTAGTGTCCTTACTCCTTTTAAAAATGCTGTCGGTTTGTGCTCACTTTGGCAGCACATATACTAAAATTGGAGCAATACAGAGATTAGCATGACCCCTGAGCAAGGATCACACACAAATTTCTGAAGGAGTCCAGATTTAAAAAAAAAAAAAAATGCTACCGGTGGTAACATTATCCAAAGAACTTTCTATAATGATGAACATGTTCTTTATTTGTGTTCTCCAGTATGCTCACTGCTAGCTTCATATGAAATGAAATGTGAATTGTGGCCACTATAATTGAGAAACTGAATTAAAATTTTTATTTAATGTTAATTAATTACATTTAAATAGCCATATATAACTGGCGGCTACATGTTGGATGGCGCAGGTCTTTTTTAAATTCCTTACTATTGAAATTAGTAACCTCTCTTTCGCTCTCCTCCTTCTCCCCATGTATTTAATGTAGTATCTATTTAGTGCTCAATGAAACCTTTAAGGCAACTAGCAAGCTTAACTCTCTATATAATTTTTCCCTTCTCTGCCCGTTTCTGATAGCTGGATTACATCTTCATTATCAGAGGGTATGACAAGTACGAAGTATTTTTCACCCTAGCCCCACTACTCTTCATTCTATAGTTAAGTATATTCAGGGTCATAGTTCTTAGGAAAAGCTTCTCTAATCATTTCTTGATTGTCTGAAGCCTATTAGTTAGTAGATTGCTCAGGAAGGGCACACAGGAGCGTTATCCCCTCATTCCCTCCACTTCATCACAGCTTGTAGCCCTTACACTTAAAGGTCACTTTGACCAAATTAAAAAAAAAAAAAATTGGCTTCCATTTTCTTTCTTGGGTATCTGTACTATGTTACTTCATTTCTTCTGTTGTGTTTTAGCATTAAAGTATTCTGTGAAGGTGTAATACCTTGTAAGTTACTTGGTCATTTTACCTTAAGCCAAAAGGATTTCTATTCTGTGAAGTTAATAATTTTAATAGAGTATATCTTGGAGTTGTCTTTTCTGGTCCAGGCACAACATGTCCCCTTTAAACACAGTGACTCATGGTTCAAGTCAGTGTGTTTGTTTTCAGGAAGGTTTTTCTTTGATAGTTGCTTTTATTTAGTTGTTTTATTTAGTTGTTCCTCTCTACTGCCTTACTTTTACTTTCTTTTTGTTGGGGCTGGAGTGGGGAGCAGAGGGTGGGGGAAGGGCAGGGGAAGAAGGGTCTGTTATGCATATGTTGGATTGTCTTTGCCTTATGTCTGTACCCATCACTGTCTCTCAAATCCTTTTGATCTTTTTCTTCTACTAATTTTCTTTTTATATTTCCATTTTATATACTATACTACTTCCCTTTTTCCATCCCAATTACTCTGCTAGTGTTTGTAATTTGAGGAGACTGGAAAACCATGCCACTGTCACCATCTTGCCCTTATCCTTATTGTGTTTTAAAGTTGCTTTGTTAGTGTCATTGTGTTTTGCTCACAAAACAACTTTATCTATGAGGGGGAAATACCTTTAGAGGTATATTAATTCTAAAAGATTCTTCCTCATCTTTTTATACCAGATGAGTTAACATAAACGGGTCCAGTGAAGTCATCGTCAGTGAGTGAGTCCTCCTGGTGTTGGCAAGTGAACATCCTGTGCCAAAAACCCTTACAAACTTAAGTGAGATATTTTCCAAGAAGATGCTGCCACAAGTACTTTACCATAATGGCCGTTCATAGTTTTGAGGTAAAAAATCCATAGCCCTTGAAACTATCAAACTGTGCATTTCAATATGGAAGCTCTTTGCACAAACTCAGCTTTGGAATCTGGTTCAGATGATGTGGTACCTACACAGCAGGTTCATTGGTTGAGGTGCGATGACCTGGGCCTCTGGGCTTGGAGGGCCAAAACAGCTGGAATTTAGGGAACTTAGCTGGAATTTAGGGAACTTGGCTGGTATTGCTCTGACCCTTGGTATCTCCCCCACAACCCTGGCCTCATCCACCTACCAAGGACACCAAGAAACCATGTCCACTTCACTGTCTGTTTGGTTGGATTGTACTGGGTTAAACAGCTGAACGTCTCATTTCTGCTGATCCTCTAACCCTTGAGGGTCATGGACAACCACAGCAAACCTTCATCCTGGAAGGCACGCACACATTTAGCTCGTCCTGTAGAAAAATCATAGACTTCACTCGTAATATGATAATTCCGTCTGGTTCATCAGGAAATCCCCTGCATTTGTGGTAATCTATACATCAGTCAGAGAACAATATCTTTTTAGACAAGATTTAATTTAGCCTGACTCCCACCGCCTCCATATCACCCTTCACTGTCTCTCCAGAGACTTCAGTGGGATCTCACACTTTTCCCCCATCATCTCCCCTGACTTCAGAGCTGTACCATCTACTGATTTTGTTTGGTTTCTGGATGCCCTCCCATGCCTCTCATTCTGTTCCATACCAATCTCATTCTGTTCCATACCCATCACTCCATGTCACGCTGGGTGTTGCTCAGATGCCTTCACTACAGGGCTGCAGGTGACGGACTTTGGGAGCCTGTTTGGAGTGAAGTGTGGGGGAGGTTTGTGAGTTTAACATTCAGACTAATGCCTTACAGCGAGATGTTAGACACTCGTTTCAAAAAAATCTCTTAGTGTTACAGCAGGATCCTCCCACTCCCCACTAAGCCCATCACCTCTCTTCCTGGGCTCCCCCCTCCCTCACAGGCCTTTCCTTCCTTCATGAAGCTAATCCTTGAAAAACTAACATTCTTACTTTATGGCGCAGAACAACTTGGTTCTGTTTGCCTGGGGCTAGCTTTTCAACGATTCAATGGCACATCACTGGGTTTTGCTAAATAAAAGACTATTCCAAGAAGGAACTATGTGTTTCTCCTAGGAGCCAGAGCTGCTGCGGCCAATTACCGGTTCTCTCTTTTCTTTCTCTTTCTGTCTCCTTTCTTCCTAGCAGCCCCGCTCAGAGTGTTATAGTTGAGAAGGAAGAAGGGCGAGAGAGTGTGTATGGACGGCTGCCATGGAGGAACGCTTACTGGAAACCAGGTGGGATGCGGGTCTGCTGGGGGAAATCCTAGGGTGCTCCAGGCGTGAGCAAAGGCCACGAAAGGGGCCTGAGGCAGACCCAGGACTGAGAGCCAGCCAGCATGGCTAAGAAAAAACCATTCTGAGAACCTGTGCCTCCAAGAAGGATTATTACCACGATGCCTCTTTTATACAGATGAAAATAGCACCTTAGATTCCACGCTTTCCTCCTAGTTAATAGAGCTGGTAAGCAGCCGGCATGGAGTAGAGCAGGTCCCTGGCTCGGGTCCACCTCTTGTCCTCGGTGCTGCTGTTGTGCCCTCGAAGACAGACAGCCCAGACAGAATGCCAGTTAGCCGCTTTCTTACTCAAACCCACAGTAAAGCACCTCGCTTCACAGAGACTCCATTTCCTTACCTGTGATAAGATGGGTGCATGGAAACCTATTTCTTGATGTTGTTTTGAGGATTAAATCAGCCAGCAGATGTGAAGTCTAGCGAGTACTAGATTCAATGAAAATCAGTATTCCTTCTTCATGATATGTTCTGTATTTATGGGAAGGATCATTACCAGAGTTCTTAAGGGGAAAAAAAGATCAAAAACTTTCTAAGATTATTTTACTTTGTAAAGAGTCATAAAAAGCATTGAGGGACAAACCAGATGTTAGTGCCTGTTCTTTTATTTTGATTAATATAATTTAAACAGGGGGGAAAGAATGACTGTTGGTTTGTAGCTAGAGATGAAGAAATGTTCCAAGAACAATACAATTTGCTCTGTTAAAAAAAAGAATTACACAATTGGCATATTGAAGGGCTCGCCTTTAAAAACACAACATATAATCACAAATAATTAGGTCGATTTTTGCTCCAAGTTACAACTGCCTTTTTTCAACATTTCTGCTTTCCTTGGAGGCTGTTGAACAGGACGACAAGCACCCCAGTCCTGGTCTGCTCCAGGCTACCTGGGAATGAATTTAGCCAGGTGTTAATACCACAGGAGAAGGTAAATTTGCAATAACACTGTATTATTAGCTCTGTGGCTACTTAATGGTTTTTGCATTTATAAAGAAAGGAAACTTGTACATTATGCATTTTTATTCTCACATTTCTGCATAATCCTTTTCTTAAAGACAGAACTGTAAATACCGTATCCTGAATTTCATTAATTACAGTTTTCACTATTTTTAAACATACACAGCTCCTTGGGTTCTAGAGGAGGCTGCAGGGAACTTCCCACTGGCAGAGGTTGCAGGCGCCCATGGAGTGTGGAGGCTGCGTTTCCGTCTCAGCTACTAACTGACCTGCTGTAGGAATGAGTCATGCCAGCCCCCCTCTGCATCTCAGCCACTTCCTCAGTCAAGGAAGGGAGTCAGGCTAAGGACAGTGTGCTAGTTACTGTGATATGTGATTAATACCGATTATCTCCTTTTAGCCTCACCAAGGACAGCACTTTCTTCATCCCCCATTCCCTGCAGGGTGGCCCTTAGAATACAGGAGGGGTTGCTCTTGGCTTTTTTTTTTTTTAAGATTTTATTTATTTTTTTGTGAGAGAGAGAGCATGAGCAGGAGGAGGGACAGAGGGAGAGGGAGAAGCAGACTCTCCATTGTGCAGGGAGCTGGACACGGGACTCATTCTCAGGACCCTGAGATCAGGACCTGAGCTGAAGGCAGACGCTGAGCAGAACAGCTGCGTTGCAGAGCCCAGACTTCCTCCAGGCCCCCCTCCAAACAGGCAGTGCCGTGGCCCACAGGAGGTGTCCTGTCGTGCCACAGAGCCCGGGGCGCAGAACGCTGCACCACAGTAGCAGCATCAAACTTCCTGCAGCCCGGAGGGGTTATCCCCCCACTCTGCCGCCCATGGATCCTATGCGGGCAGCCCCCATATCTGCCACTTCCTGTTCATCGTGTCCAACCCAGTGAAGTCTTCATGTCTAGCATCATGTCCCGTGAAACGCCAAGGCTCAAGGACCAGGAGAGTTGGCTGGGGCAAGACAATGACTGTATGTGCTGCTCGCCTTCCCCATCAAGGCAGGCCCTTTGCGTCCTCCCGGTGGTGGAGAAGGAGATGCACTGAGCAGACCAAGGGGCCTGTACCAAGACTGAGAAACGGATTCGCGGCAGTAAAGGTATCGGGTGTGGGAGCTGTGACTGGGCTGCCGTCTGATCAAGGTCAGAGGTCCACCATCATCTGCCACCACCATGGACTGAATGTTTGTGTCCCCCCAAAGTTCCTACATTGAAACCCGAACCCCCAGCACAAGGGCATGTGGAGGTGGGGCCTTTGGGTGTTTCTTAGACCAGGAGGGTGGAGCCCTCGTGATGGGATTAGTGCCCTTATAGGACTAAGCTGGAGAGAGCTGGCTTCCTCTCTCCCCTCTCTGCGTGGGAGGCTACTGAGAATTTCCCAATGATACATTGGGGAAGCACAGAGACTGCCACAGGGGGAATCTGTTTTCCTCTTAGAGCCAGACAGACTTGGCCGTGACTGCGTTTGACACTTGACTTCCCTAAGAGCCTGCTCCAGCTAGAGAGCCATGATGGTGGCTCACATCCCCTGCCATCCATATCAGGGAGGGCCCGGGGTCCAGCTGTCCTCCGGAAGCCTGGTATTTATTTCCCTTTCCCCGAGGCAGAGTTCCTCTTAGAAGTGGGTGCAGGTCCCTTCGGAGAGACTGGAGAAGATGTATTTGGCGTGGCTTTGCCGGGCTCTGCCTCAGGGGACCTTATCTCTAATCCATGGACCCTGAGTCTGTGAATAATCTGGAAAGGGCTGAGGGGCCATCATTTCCCTTTGTGAGGGTGGAGGTCAGACTTCAGCTCAGTGGTGGGTTTTCTTCCTTCTTCTTTCTCCTCCTCCATCATCCTTTCCTCCTCTTTATCCCTGTCCTCTTCTCCTCCTCTCCTTCCTCCTCATCCTTGAGCCTAGCGCCTCTCTAGTCATCTGCTCATTGACCTCACTTCTAGAAGCATCCTGGTCTGTTAGCCAAAGCCACAAATCCCTTTCCAGCAAGTCCCTGGATTTCCTACTGTGGTCACTACGTCCATCTGGCTCGGGAGGTTTGGTTCCGTCAGCAGGCCTCCGCCATTGCGCAATCCCGTCCTGCCCACAGACATTTCCGTGGCCGCATCTCTCGGCCCTGGCCTACAGGGACAGCCCACCCACGGCTCTCTAGCTAGAGCAGGCACTTAGGGAAGTCAAGTGTCAAATGCAGTTTCAAAGGCATGGGCACCCCTCAACAGCGCCGTATTTGTGCCTTAGGGAAGGGAGGCCTTTAGGCCCTCCAGAGAACATGGCTTGGTGGGTGGGGGCAGGTTGCCCTGGTCTCTCCCAATAAATCCATTCTAGCATTCCCATCCCCGCCTCTGAGCCTCTGACTGCTTCTGCTATATTATAACCAGGAAGTGCCAGCATCTCTGTCCCATTGACCACAGGCCATTGCCACATCCAAGTTCAAGGAGCCCTTAAGAGAACATTAGGACCAACTCCTGGTGTCCCTAGCAAAACACTGAATTCAGAATCACAGGCTGGGGTTACCATACCAATATTCTCCTCTGTTCTGTTTTATATCCCACTGCGCTTCTCCAGCCTGTCACCGTGCTCTGTGCTCCCCCATTTAAAGTAGCTCCTCCCAGCTTAGGCACGGCCGTTTACTCACCTTGGTGGTGAGCTCCGAGATCTGTGAGGGCAGCAGGGAGGGGTTAAGGAACATACTAAGGGTGGGTAGATGGGCATTTGCATTTCAGCCCAGGAGCAAAGGGAAACCTTGCAGAGTCTTAAGCAGGAGAATGACCTGATTGATTTCATTAAAGTTTGGGGGAAATCGGAGGGGGAGACCAACCATGAGAGACGGTGGACTCTGAGAAAAACCTGAGGGTTTTGGAGGGGAGGGGGGTTGGGGGTTGGGTGAGCCTGGTGGTGGGTATTAAGGAGGGCACGTATTGCGTGGAACGTTGGGTGTGGTGCATCAACAATGAATCTTGGGACACGGAAAAAAAATTAAATATTTTTTTTTTAAAGTGCACCCTGACTACTGTGTGGAAAAGGGGGCGGATTCGGCAAGAGTGGAATCGGGCGTCCGGTTGATAACTGCGCTCCCCTGCTGAGATGATGGCGGTGAAGCCAAGGAAGTGGCGACAGAGCCGACGGGACAAGGAGTGCAGAAGGCTTCCAGGTGCTCGTCTGACCAGGCTTCTTCGCAGCCACTCTGGGCTGGCGCGGTGTGGGAAAGGACAGCAGTCAGACGGACACTGGGGTTTCTGCCTTGGGCAACCTAACAGTTGATATTTTCAGGTGCCAGGATATGGAAGCCCAGGCAGGGGCTGGTGGAACTGGGAGAAAAGTGCATTATGTTTGAGGGGTCTCCTGGATATTGGAGGGACTGATTTTTTTTTTTTCCCTAAGTCTAACTCCTGTCAGTCAGTCCTGGTCCCTGAGTTCTGCTCACATCAACGCCTGATTTTGTCCGTCCAGGTCAGGGAAGTCGTTATTCTCTGAGTTACCTGTCTTCAGTCCTCCCATCACCACTGGACCGATTCCTCGTGTCATGTTCCTCTGTTGGAACTTGCCGGTGTGGGCTCTGTTTTCCTGACTGTTCGTCCCAGTGAAGCAATCGTATAAGGAGCCTGCAGCCCAAAGGCAAGGTCTGGAGTAGAGACTGGAGTTTGGGAACCATCACCCAACTGGATGAGTTGCCTTAGAGAGACGTCAGAGGAGGGACGAAGCCTGCCCAAGACACAGCCTTGGGTGCCTCCAGCATTTAGAGAGCACGTGAGAAGCAGCCAAGGCCACTGAGGGCAAGGGATGGTACAATGAGAGGAAACTCAAGAGTGTGTGATGTCACGGAAGCCAAGAGGCAAGGACCAGGGGATGATCGATTAGATCAGATGTGTGGAGACGTGGACTAAGGAGAGGAAAGAGAGTGAGCATTGGCTTTGTCCCCAGGGAGGCCATGGGTGACCTTGGCAAGAACAGCTTCAGCGTGGTGGGGATGAAAGCCCCAGGAATGTGTGGAAGAGAAGAGCAGGGGCAGGAGGTAGGCACAGACAACTCTCACAGGCACCGGATGGAGAGGGCAAGCCAAGGAAGCAGGCACGGAGGGGGTCGGCGTGTCTGTGGAGCATTTTTAAGACCGGAGCTACCGGAGGTTTTGTGTCAATGGGGATGTGGTGGCCCTGGGGTGTCAGAAGAAGCAAGGAGAGAGGGAGTGGCCTTTGATGGGAGGGCACCTTGCCATGCCATTGTGACAGAAGGGACAAAAGGGAAGATGTTGCAGAGGAAGGGGAGGCTGGAGATGTGGTGGGAGTCGGTGAGAGAGTGTGAGAGCTTCTGCGTTCTCGGTCATCGATGGGAGGAGAGTATCACTAAGATGGAGGACGAACTAGAGTCACAGTAGAGCTGAGAGAGAGACGTCGGAGGCAGTCGCTACGGAGACTGTTATGGGCTGCATTGTGTCCCCACCCAACTCCTGTGTTGTAGTACTCACCCCCCAGCACCTCAGAATGGGACTGTATGTGGAGACGGGGTCTTTAAAGAGGTAAATAAGTTTAAAAATAAGGCCATTAGGGGGCATCTGGGTGGCTCAGTGGGTTGAGCCTCTGCCTTCCGCTCAGGTCATGGTCTCAGGGTCCTGGGTTCGAGCCCGCATCAGGCTCTCTGTTCCACAGGGAGCCTGCTTGCCCCTCTCTCTTTGCCTGCCTCCCTGCCTTCTTGTGATCTCTCTCTCTGTGTCAAGTAAATAAATAAAATCTTTAAAAAAACAAAAGCAAAAACAAAAAACAAGGCCATTAGGATAGCCTTGTGACCGGTGCCCTAGAAGAGGAGATCAGGACACAGACACGCCCTGAGGGAAGACCCCGTGAGGACACGGCGAAGATGGCCATCTACAAGGCAAGGAGCGAGGCCTCAGAGAAAACCAACTCTGCCAACACCTCGATCTCGGACTTCCAGCCTCCAGAACTGTGACGAAATAAATGTCAGTCATTTAAGCCACCCAGGTCTATAGGTCTTTGTTGATGGCAGTCCCAGCAAACTAACTCAGAGTATGGGAATCCCGGACTCTGGGGACCCTCCTGGGGTGGAAAGAGTGCGGACCCCACTGAGGCTGAGGACAGCGCCTGGCACAGGGTGTTACTGGAACGTCACGGGTGTTCTGCACATTACCACATATCACCGGGACGACCACTTCCTGGGCTCAAGGGGACACCTGGGAAGATGAGTGCGGGATTTTAATGGGCAGGAAGCTTGAATTCCCCATTGAAGTCCTCTGTTTTCCCAGGAAGTGTGAGGCAAGCAGTGAGCTGAGAGGTAGGGGAGGAAGAAGTCCTAAGTCTAAGAAGAGATGGAAATGAAACAGCCCATCTCAGACGCAGTGAAGACAGATGGACCCGAGAAGCTTCACAGAATGGCCGAGCAGACCTGAGACCTCTCGAGGTTTGCAGCCGGGAACAGAAAACGAACACTTAGCCTGCCTGCAAGAATATTATTTTGTCCTCCAGTACTTATCCGCTGGGTTTAGAAAAGAAGGCGGCAAATCGGGTTCAACTAACCTGGGCATTTTACCTGGCAAATAATTCAGAAGGGGGCAAGGAATCGTGAGTTTGCGAAGGAATGTTTGGGACTCGGCACCTCAGCTGGTGAGGCCATCAGCGAAGAGGAAACAGTTACGAGGAATCCTTCTATGTGCAGAAAACAAGTCCTTGGCCCAATGCTCCCAAACATTTGTCTTTTTGCTCTAGCTGAATTAGTTTGGGGTTTAGGTTCTTTTGTTTTTTTCCTGCTGTGCAGCAGTTTTTCATTTTTGATGTCATTGCATTTATTGCTTAATGAATCCACCTGAAATTTGTTTTCATATGAGAAAATGAGGTAGCAACCGAACCGAAACTTTCTTTTCTAAATGGCTAGCCAGTTGGCTGTTGTTGGCGTTGCCGGTACTAAGAAATGCCAGCCTGATCGCGTACTCAACTCCCTGGGGCGTCTTCCTCCCTTCCCGAAGCCTGGTCCATTCTGCGGCTCTAAGCACCTAGACCCGCTGGGTTATCCCTGCCGGCACGGGAGAGCCCCGGGACCGCCCTTCCCTCCCAGGCTTCCCCCAGCGTCTCTGACATGTTCCGTTTTCCATGGGGGCTTCAGAACCAAATTGAGCGGGTACAAAATTCTTCCTTTAATTGTTTTTAATCATGACTACATTGCATTTATTGTAAGTTAGGTGCGGGGAGATACCGCAGCTTTGCGATACTGGGTCTTCCCATTTATTTAACTCGCCCGCATTTACGTAGCCCCGTGTCCTGCAGGGACGCTCCTGCCTCAGCTAATCGGAGCAGCGGCCCGCAAGGTGTCCTGCTCTTGTTATTTCCACCTTACAGATGAGGAAACCGAAGCAAGGAGGTCAGTGCCCAATTCACCGGACTCTTCGAAAATGCGCATGTCTTTTCACATACTTCCGACTGTTCTACTGTCCTCCAGTAGAATTTTGAAATCTGCTTTATAGAGGTATTTCTAATGTGATCTCGCATTTTTTTTTCTTTGTCTGACTCGTGCCTGCATTCAGAAGACAGGTTTTGTGTTAACTGTGTAACCATTTGCCTTCATTTGGGCCGCACGTGTTTTCCTTATGCTAATTTGGAAGGCAGCTATGCTCACCACTATACCACCAAAGCCCGCTTCCTTATGCTAATTTGGAACGTCTCTAGGGTACCTCTAGAGGTTCAGGTAGTCAGTAGCTCTGTTTTGCAACAACCTCTCCCCCAGGAAAGGTGAGGGGGTGCCCTTGGGCTTCCTCCCACTGCCCTGCCCTTGCCTTCCGCCACCGATCGTGGTTGTTTTTGAGTCTTATTTCTTCCAGCGGGTACTTTTCCCTTTTACATAATCTGTGCCTCACTGGGGTCCTTGGCCTTTTGGCAGTATCTTCTGAAGCCCTCTCCGTGAAGACCCCTGTGTACTTACTCTACTGTGCCTTCTTCCTCTCCCCACGGTTTGCGAACCAACGCTGTTATTCTTTTTATCTCGTCACACTTTGGTAACTAATATTCTGTGCTGTAAGCAGGATTCCTAAGATAATGGCTGAATTCCTAAGTAAATTCAATACTCTCCACCAGACTTTTTTTTTTTTTTTTTTAATAAAACATACAGGAAGGTACAAAGATCCTAAGTGGACAGCTTGGTGAACTTGACAAAGCAAACATGCCCACGGGCCCACAGCCGGGAGCGGACGCATCCAGCGCCCAGACGCTCATTCATGCCACCAGCCCCACCAGCCCTCCGTCTGTTCTTGACAACACTCTTCCATTCAGGGTTTACTAGCAGTCGTCTCAAGAAGGACTTGTAGGGACTATGTACCCTTTGGTGTCACATGTTTGGAAATACGTCTGGCCTTTATATTTGCTCACAACCCTTCCGGATATCAAATTCCCATGTCCCACTCTCTTTCCCTGGGGCCTTTATGCACTCACTGCTCCCCTGCCTTCCTGCACGGCGCTGACTTCTGTGGGCAAGTTAGAGGTCAGGCTGGTCTTGTCTCCCTCGGAATGACCTGACTTGGGGGTGGGAGGCACAGGAGGCCTGGATGCTCCCTGGAGGGCTCCTTTATCCTGACACCCTACAGTTTTACCAGGCCGGGTCTCAACTTGCCCGTGCTTCCTCTTTCCCTGCCAACCAGCTGTCCAAGCAGAGGCCGCATTTATTTCAGGCAGTTCTTCCGTGAAATGTGTTAGATCTCTTCTCCCTTTCACGGTTTAGGTTCATTTATTTATCATCAGGTAATCTCTGCACCCAGTGTGGGGCTCGAACTCACCACCCCAAGATCAGGAGTCATATGCTCTTCCGACTGAGCCCGCCAGGCGCCCTGAGCTTTCACCGTTTCAGTCGTATTGAAGGAGCCATTTCCACGAGTGTTGGACCTCCTTGGAGCTGCTTCCGCTCCTGCCACTTTCCTTTCAATCCTTTGTGAACCTGCATTTTTTCCTTCAAGAGTCGCCTCCGTTTCACCAAGCCCACTGTCCATGACCTTGACTGGGTCAGCAAGGGCTTCTGAAGTGATTCTGGCATCTGGAGTGGCTTTCCTCCCGGTTCTCCCCCAGGGCTCCGCAGCAGATGTCTCTCTCTCTGTTGTCTGACTCGGTGGGCTCCAATGGCAGAGACTCTAGGTTCCTCACTGGATTTCAGAGAGAAGTACTCGCTCATGGTTCAGCCGTCTGCAATGGTGTTTTCCAGTGTGGGCACTTTGCCTCCTATTTTTGTGTTCTGTGTGGTTATGGAGCATCAGAGGGCGCGTGGCCACCATCGTGCCCTGCTCTGGGGGTACCAGGCGTCGTGGCTGCCTGGATGGTGGCCCTGGGCTTGTGCAGAGAGCAGCCCGACTTGCCACAAGCTCCGTCTTGTTTTCTCAGCCATTTGCCATCGTTATGGGAAAGATTGTATCTTTTTTTTTTTTTTTTAAACTCCTGCTCATAATCCACATACATCAGAGTTCTTTCTCTCTTTCAACCAGCCATCTTCCATCTTGGGTTTTTTCCAACTCGGTCTTTTTGACTTAGTTCCTTTGCTGATTTGCTGTCGTGCTTAAGATCTGCCATTTTTCTTTCTGCTCGGTACCCGATCTCTGGATTCGAGGTCAGGAAGCCGTGATCGTTGAGCCAGGTCTGGCTTGCGGACTCTTTTTAAGCAGTCTCACTGGGACACGGCCACACCCTTCATGTTGTGTTGTGCGTGGCTGCTTTTCTTCCAGGCTCCAACAGCACAGTTGCTACAAAGACCACATGGCCTGCAGAGCCAGTATTCACAGTGTGGCCCTGTGCGGAAGTACAGAACCCCAGATCGTTCTCTCTTCTCCTCTGGCTGCAGTGACCACTGCTCTGCTGACTCCGCAGTCTGTGAATTCAGCCCAGATCTTTCTCTGGACCCGGACAACACCTGCTTACAGGAGGCCTCCCCTTGGATGCTCCACTTGCATCCAGAACTCAACAGTCAACATCAAACTGATCACTTCATTGACCCTCGCTCTCAGCTTCCCTGCATGCTCCCCGCTCAGGACCGTCTGGCCACACCAAGACTCTGAGAGGCACCCTTGACCCCCCGCCTCCCACCTGCCAACTTCTGCTCATCTCCAAGCTCTGTCTGTTCTCTCTCCCCAGCCACTCTCACATCTGTTCATTTCTCCCACCCCCACAGCCTCCGCCTGGCCGTGCAGAGGAGGGGAGCAGGGACAGGGACCCTGGGGACAGAGGCTCTGGCCCCCAGGGCTACCACTTCTGACTATAGACCAGTGCTCATGGCTGGGGCTCAGCTTCCTCACCCAGAGTGACAGAGACAGCAGTCTCCCACCTGCCCTTCTCCTTGCTTGCTGTTGGGGTCAAAGTTTTACATCACATTGTGTATTTCATTTACAACCTGTGGTGTAAGGTGCTGTGAAGATGGCAGAGCATCATGTAAAGGTGAGGATTCTGCTACCCTGCTTCTTCCTCCTGGAAGCCTCCCTGGATCACCCCACTGCAGGACCACCACCCCCTCCTTTAGCTGCATTCAGCCCTGAGGCCACAGTCCCTGACTCTGCAGTCAGACTGAGCCCCGTGAAGGTAGAGACTGATTCCTACTCACTTCTCTTCCCCTGATGCTCGGCTTTGGGCCTGGCACAAAGTTGAGGTTCTGTAAATGTTTGCAGAACCTGGCCATGTGCCCACAGGAAGCTCCTATTTTGAGGAAGAACAAATACACAGATGAGCGATCTGGCTCAGGCAGAGACCCGGCACCTGAAGTCTCAAACGGCTCCCACGGAAGAAGACATCCAGTGGGGTGACTCGTTCTGGAAAGAGACAGAGCAGGCCTCACCCAGGATGCAGACCTCCAGGGATGTGTGACCCATGTCTAGAAGCCCGCTGTGGCCCAGGGGGAGCCATCACGGGCACAGGACACGTGCGGTGACACACAGACTTCGGCAGTGCGGGCCACGCAGGCGTGCAGACCCCAGGCAGTGCCTAGAAGGCAGCAGACCCCCAGGGTGCATCCTCAGGGACCAGCCTAAGCCCGGGGACCCTCCCCCCATGCCATCAGACAAGTATAGGCTCTGGGATGCAAGCTGCAGAGCCTTCCTGCAGGGGGCTGGGACCGGAGGCCATTTGTCAGGGGAGAGGCTGCACCCAAGTCCAGCTACCCACAGGACTACTGTCTTCCTCCCCCATCCTGGGGGCCTGTCCAGGTGCTGGACAGCTGGCATTCCCAGACATCGCTAAGTAGCTGGCACCCCAAAGCCAGCCTGCCTGGCACCCGAGAGGTGCGTATATTTCTTGATCGTGACACTGGTTTCGTGGCTGCTGGGCAAGGAGGCGAACGGGAGCAGAGTCCCCTGCCATGGATCACACATGCACTGGGGTCCGCAGAGCCCCCCACCCTGATGTGCCTCCTTTCTCTACCATCCCTGGCTCCACAGACCTCCCCCTGAACTAAAAGGACGGTTTCCTCACTCTTTCCCTGTGAGTCATCATGCAGTCATGCCTGGTTTGTGCCCGGGATATGGGCTGCCTGGCACCCCCCCCCCCAAACCCACACCCAGGGTCCCATCTCAGCCCAGGGGAAAGGGAAGGCTTGCTGAGGGCAGGATGCTTTTCTAAAGAGCCTATTTCTCAGAGCATAGAAGCCCTTAACTGGAAGGGGCTCAGCCCAGCCGCAGCCCATGGGGTCTCCTTTTCCTCAACCCTCCTCCACGGTGGACCTCAGCTATGACCACGATGCTCCCTCCCCTAACCTCTTGTGCCCCTGTGCAAGTGACTTCTCCCCCAGGGGACATTTGGCAACTCCTGGAGACACTTGTCAAAACTTCGAAGGGGCAGAGGGGAGGTGGCGGCATGAAGAGGGCAGGGACCAGCGGTGCTGACGAGCACCCTACAACGTGCAGGGCAGCTCCCCGCCGTAAGGAATTACCCCGTCCCCGAAGCCCGCAGTGCTGAGCTTGGCCCGGGTGCTGTAGGGAACTCTCTGTTCCTGCTGTTTCAGGAACCACCCTCCAGGCCTGCAAAGTGGCTGTGAGAATGGACACGCCCACCAGGCAATCCCAATCAAGCCTTGTCTTCTACCAACACCGAGGATATAGATTTCTGAGTTCTGAAATCTGTACTTCTCCCCTCCAACACCTGGGCGTCTCCTGTTCTGTAAGTTGCTAGTTCCTGGCATGTGCCTCTTTCTCTTAGAGACTTCTAGAAGTTTTCTTACATTCTGCACCCTAGGGTCTTAGTATCCAGTCCCAATGTCCTCCGCCTTTGCCTTCTGGGATGCTGTCCTACAGAAAACGTGTAACTTGAACAACCATCTACACGGTCTTTGGCTTTCTGTGTCTCCCTTAAGGTTTCTTGGACCCCAAGATCATGACCATATTTTCCTGTACTTTCAGGATTCATTTTTAAGATTAGGACTTCAATCCCCCGGTGATCGCTTCTTACGACTGGTGTAAGGAAAGGAGCGCCCTCTTCTTTCCTTGTGGCCTTGGCCAGCGCCTCGGACTTGGCCTCATGCTCCAGTCAGATGGTTCCCTTCACCATCCCGCAGAGACACACGGGCAGGGGTGTCGTCTGTCTCTGAGAGCCAGGGTTCGCCTGCCTTCTCAGAGCTTCACACAGAACCCCCGGGGGAGGCTCACCTCCCGCCTGTCCCCTGACATCCTGTGCCTGAAACGGGCCAGCACAGGAAACACTCAACGGGAAATTAAAATTCACCTCAACCTTAAGTGCCCCTGCTTTTCTGCACTAGAAACAGTTGAAGAGAAGCTCTGATTCAGCACCAAGGTGGACCCCAAGCAATCAAGTTTAATTAACCAGCCCTGGGAGGAGCCCTTAAGGACCAGCATCACGTCCACCAGCATAAGGACAGAAGACGCCGGAGAACCACCGTCCAAGTCCGTCCCTCCACGCGCCCCTGGTACGGGTGGGCCGCCTGGGATTCCTCCTCCTCCGGCCCAGCAGGTCAGCAGAACCCAAGCCCCAAGTCCAGACCTAGCTCCCTCTGGGGCCGTCTCTTAAATTGAGACGCTCCCCACCTGATGGGAGCAAGTTGAGGGCAAGCTCCAATCACGGGTGGGACTGGAGGCCATGGGTCTGGCTGGAGCCCGGCCTGGGGGCCTCGGAGGGAAGATAGCATCAGAGGCACAAAAGGGAAGGAGAAACCATGGCTCGCAGCCAGTGGGGGAGCTGGGCCCAGCACTCAGATGGGGCCCATCCAGGCAGGTCACGCTGAGTGCAGAGCTGAGCAGAGCGGGACTACTGAGGGAAACAAGAAAACCAAAGTCCGCAAAGGCACTGCTGCCTCCCTCCCTCCAGGGAAGCCGTGCTAGGTGCAAACAGAAGAGCAGGTACAGAAAGATCCTCCCGGATGATCCACGGGGCCTTCTGGGAGAAGACAGAAGGAGGCAGAGCATCATGGAGGAATGGGGTCCCCAGGCCAAGCAGGACCAAAGACTGGGAGGGCGAGGACCCGGCTCCAGTTCCTCCAGTGCACGGGGTCCTGCTCCACTCAGTCTCATGGAGAAGGTGTCTGCGGGTGGAGGCGGGGTCCTTGAAGGCCACTGCCAGTGACCAGTGCCATGGTCAGGTCTAGGTAGAGGGCCATGCTCACTGGACGTGAGCTTGATCGCCACTGTTTCCGGGCTCCGGGCCTTGGGGCAATCCTTCCCACCCACAGAGCCTCAGCTTTCTCATCTGTAAAGTGGGACATTAATACATGCACCTTACAGAATTCTTGCAAAAATTAAATGATGACTATTACCTGGTGAGATCTCTTGCGTTGTGAAGGTGGGGGCTGGTTCACAGCGACAATGAGAGACCGGGAGCTGGGGGGGGGTGGGGTGTGTGTGTGTGTGTGTGTGTGTGTGTGTGTGTGTGTGTATGTATGTATGTGTGGTGGGTTGGCTTTGTGAGATGAGCTCAGGGAGCAGCAGGAGGGAAAGGAAACCAGCACCATCTTCCAGTAAAGAGAAGAGGCCTCCTTGCTTTTGTCGGCTCTCCACACGGCGGGACATGGACCCTGCCCGTACCAGCTCGTGAGCATCAGCCCAGAGCAGCTCTCCGCCATCAGTCACTCCCCGGGGGGCAGCTGTGCCAGGATCAGCTGCTCTGTGGAGGCAATCTGCAGGAGAGGGGCCGCGGTCAGAGCCCCCCGGGGAATGCTTGTCCAGCCACCTGAAGCAGAGGGGAACCTGGGTTTGTGGATTTCAGCAGCCCGGCCCCTCCCTCCCGGGGCCCACTTTGCACGCATGCAATCAGCACCCGCTCCTGCTCACCCTCTCCTGGGGCCACCACACACTTGCCTGGCCGTGGTCCACCAATTCCCAGAGCCGGGAGTCCATTGCTCTGTACCTTCTTCCAGGGTAGAGCTGCCACATGAGGGGCAGCTGGGAGAGGGTCAGCCGGCTGGGGGACATGGGCTCCTGGGGGTGCACGGGCATCTGCCACATGTGCACTGTGATGCTGGGTTCATGCTAAAGGGACCCGAGAGGAGGTGTCGCATCAGGGCCTGGGCTCCCGACAGCTGGGCCACACGAAAACACACTCAGTCCCGGATGCCTGGCCCAGCTCGTGAGCTGCCCCTTGTGATGCAAATGTTTTCAGAATCCCAGACCGAAACCCATGGTACCATCTCTTGGAGGTTTGGTCTAGACCTGGGATGACGGGTTCTCTCTTGGCTCCCTCCCAAGTATGGTCCTCCCACCGACGTGCACCCTGCCTTGCCCCACTGTACCCCTGAAAAGTTAGCCACTCTTCCTACCCATCAGCAACCTTGGGTCTGCACTGATTATGCCTTGGGCCTCTGTCTCGGCCATTTCTAGAGATGTTTTAACCTTCTTTTTTTAAAAGTAAGGTGTCCGTACACCTTAGGACTGAGAAGTGATGGGTTTCCCCAAAATATATGTTGTAGTTTTGATCCTGACCTTCATAGACTTATTATAAACACAAAAAATGAAATCTGGCCAACACAGAAAGGTATAAAAGTGAGTAAGCACTCGGCGAAACCCCCACCAACCATAACCAAGCTGCCTTGGTTATGCAAAACAGAATGGAAATTTCTCTACAGCAGCTTTATCTGAGTATCTGTCTTTCTGATGAGCATACTAGCCTTTTATCAATCGTCCATAGGGCAAATAAGTTTTCTCAGTTTGCTGCCTTAACTTTCGCTACCGGCTCTTTTTGCAGAAGAAATGCTTTCAACTACATGGCAAAATCTGCTTCCCTTTGGATTGTGGCTCTAGATAGGGTGTTGGCGACAAAGTATAGGCCCAAGCTGGCCTGTGAGCTCTTTTTGTCAATAAAGCTTTATTGCAGATAAACAGATGCTCATTCCTTTACAAGCTGTCTTTGGCTGGTTGTGCCCAAGGGCACAGTCCAGGAGTCACCATAGGGTCCTTTGGGCCTGCAACACGGAAAATATTTACTATCAGACCCTTTACAGAAAGTTTATAGAAACCACCTTGGGTTCACTCAGGCTCAGAAAGCTGCTTCCTGGGGCACCTGGGTGGCTCAGTGGGTTAAGCCTCTGCCTTTGGCTCAGGTCATGATCCCAGGGTCCTGGGATTGAGCCCTGCATCGGGCTCTCTGCTCAGCGGGGAGCCTGCTTCCCTTCTCCTCTCTCTCTAACTACTTGTAATCTCTGTCAAATCAATAATTAAAATCTTTAAAAAAAAAAAAAAAAGAAAGCTGATTTCCATCCCAAGATTATATGTGAAATCCAGGTCTACTACTAAGAAGTAAGTATTCTCAATAAGGGGAAATGCTCATTCTCCAGATACCCCCCTGCATACCCTGCTACCTGATTTGAATCCACTTTTCCTACTGGGAAAAGTGGATTTTAAAAAAAAACTATTTTTATGCTTCTAAAAAAACAAACCAAACCAAACCAAAACAACTACCAAAATATTTTGTCCAGAATTTTTTTGCATGCTTTATTTGGGGTAGGTGTGGAAAAGACTTTTCAGGGCTCTCCACCAAAAATGTTCTGGATAACCTCTATGAAGAGTGCTAGAAGTGTTCTGTATTGTTTAAAATGTCAGCGAATCGTTTATAATGACCTAAATGGCATTTTCAAGACTTTGACAAGCTTTTACCATATCACACAGAGCTATTTATTGTACACCTCTCCGATGGCTCTAAACCCCTCACCTGGGGCCACTGTTTCCAACCTCAGTGATTACCTTTAACACCTGGGGATCTTTTGAGCCGCAAAGGGTGTTAGACTCTACCCTAGCTTCCGGATCCGGGATCCGTTTCCCAGATGGGATTCCGGAAGGTGATTATCTGTCAGATGCCCCCAAGGCTTTTCAGCTGTGGTCTGTGACTCACCTGTCACAGAGGTATATTATTCCTGTTTTGCTGATAAGGAACCCGAAGCTGAGGTTTCTTTTACCCCTGTGGGCTCACCCGCTGCCTCTAGGTTGCAATGCCTCCTGCCCGGGCCTGGAAAACTCCTACTCATGCTGCAGGGCCCAGGTGATTAGCGACCCCATCTGTGAAGCTTACCCAGCATGCACTGGGAGCAGTACTGGGCCCTGACCTATGGAGCTTCCTCGGCCTCCCAATGAGGGTTGCATCCTCTGATGCTCATAAGCTCACGCTACTGGGGTTCCCGGGGTCTGTGTCACGCACAGACATCACTGCACTTGGACCCTGCATGAGCTGAGTTTTTCAGGACAAGCGAGAATGGTCTCCTCTTGCCTCTGTCCCGGGCTCCCATATTGCTGAAAGAGCCAGGTCCGCCCAGACTGAGGTCCTTGCGCAGGCCTCCCACTTCCCACCCACCCCGCACCCCGCACCCCCGTGCCTGGCAACTCACTGTGCTGCCGGGGTACCCCCTGCCCCGAGCTCTCTGGGAGGGACTGAGCCGCACGACCACGGTCACCCAGGTCCTCCCCTTCTCGTCCTCGTAGATGCCAGGCCTCACGGCCCACAGACGGTGCGGGGGCACCCCAAGCCACGGAGAAGCCCCAGAGGCCATGGCAACACCGCAGCCCACCGGGGGCCTAGAGGCACAAGTGAGGCCTCCCAGGTGCTGAGCCGCCTTAAGTGGAGCGGTTCCCGCGCGGGGCGGGGCCAGAGGGCGGGGCCACACTGGGGAGCAGGGCCTGGGCCACAGCAAGGGTCCACCCAGGGGTGGGGAAGGCAGCTCATCGCAGGGGGCAGGCAGAGGCGGAGCCGAAGGGCGGGGGCTGGAGGAACTGGCCAGTTCCAGATGGCTGGGACAGGACCTTGAGCTAAAGGAGGTGGGAAGCCCCTCCCTGGGTACCGGGACAGACAGACAGACAGACAGACAGACAGACACACACACACACACACACACACACACACACACACCCACACACACCCCTCCCCCCCCCCCCACCAGCCTCTGCGCCCAGGACAGTGGTGTCTCCCTAACACTCTACTTGCCTCCCAAGATCCCTCCGCAGCCTCCTCCCCGCACACCCCCTCCCCGCACACCCCCTCCCCAGTCACCTCCTACTCCCCACCCCTGCCTTAGGGCATGTGCCCAGCCCTCAGGGAAACCTCCCCGCCCCAGGTCCCGGGCTAGCACAGACAGCTTGTCTTCCACCCCTGGGACCATTCCTTCCATGGGACTCCGTGTCAGGACCCTTCTCTGAGCTTAGAAGCCTCCCTCTAAGCAAAGCGCCCTCAAGCACAGTGGGCTCTTTCCCCTGGGGGTATCTGGCCAACGTGCAGAGCACAAATCAAACCCTCCCATCAGAGAATGAGCCAGTGCCCCAGGGACATTTGAGATCAGAATCATGCGGTGACAGAAACCAGGCCTGGGGAGAGAGGGTGTGTGGCCGTCTTGCCCACCCATCTTTGGCCACGGGGTCCGAAGTGTCCACCTGGCCTCGCCGTGAGGCCACAGAAGCAAGAGACGGGCCATTTGGCGGGCACGCAGGCTTTGTTTGAATGCACCACGAAGGGATCATTTTCTTTTTGAAAAGCAGAGGTATGAGTCTTCTAGTTCACATTGCAATAATTATGCAGATGATCTCATTCCTCTGGGAAGACTGAAAAATGATTTCTGGCCGGGTTCCTGATCTGGTATAAATGGCAGGAAGAGCGAGCACCTTTGAAGAAATCACCGGGCGGCTTCTGTAGAGGCCGGAGCCTTTTTCATAGCAATTCCACCGCCTCCCCCGGCGTCTTCCCATCTGGCCTGGGATCGGGGTGGTCCTAAGAGAAAGGACATTATGGTCTTGATAAAGTGACCACATATGT
This sequence comes from Meles meles, assembly GCF_922984935.1. NCBI lineage: Eukaryota > Metazoa > Chordata > Mammalia > Carnivora > Mustelidae > Meles > Meles meles. Next base: position 142,629,487 of record NC_060071.1, on the reverse strand, counting down.
GGGTTACATCTGTTACCGTATTCCATTGGTTGGAGCAGGCCCCACCCACATCCGGAGGGGACCCATCACCCACCCTGGAGGGGACCAGGAGCCAGGAATCATGGGAACCCCCCAGAGCCTGTCTGCTGCAAGAACCAGCCCCCAAGTTGCTATGAGGATCGGACGAATGTGTGTAAAGTGCAGTGCCTGGTACATCGCGGGTCTTCAAGAACTGATGTCGGATAGTTATGTTTGCACGCTGGTCCCTTCCCCAAGGGCAATCCATCAGTCTTGCCCTTGGAACGCAGTTGTAACTAGTACTTACCTCTGTGTCTCCTCTGGTAGTGATATTCTCAGCCTCGCTCCCTGATGAGCAGGTGTGTGGCTGTAGAGCGGCTAGGGGCAGAGTTCGTCCATAGGTACAGAGCACGGTGCCAAGCAAGACAGTTGACCTGTGTCGTCTTATTTATGTCCTCCCAACAGCTCCATGAGCTAGAGATTGTCATCCGCATCTCATAAACCAAGAAATGGAGGCTTGAGCAGTTTCAAAGCCTAAGCATGGTGGGCAGTAGGGGAAGAGGGTGAACCCACGTGCTCCTGGCTTAAGACTCCTATGCACGCAGGCAGGGAACATGGTGGCAGAACCGGAAGTAAAGAGATTTCCCCCGACTGCAGCCAAAATGGCAGCAGGGTCTGCAGTGAGACGAAAAACACCTCCCCATGCGTATGGGGACAAGACGTAAGTAGAGGCTTCCATGAGCAACCGAACAAAATCAGCAGAGGGTATAGGGACCCCGAAGGAACAGACTGCTTCACTGACTGCCCTTCTCCTGCCATGTCCCCTCATCCCTTGGACCTGCCCTAAAGAAAGACCAGGGCTGGCAGGCAATGAGAACAAAAGTTTGGACCTTGTCCTGCAGCTGACTTTTGAGCAGATCATGTCTGAGACATGGCAATGTCTCCGAGCCAGGCTGTCCATCTTTGGGACCGACAACTTGGAGTATTTACGCTCTGGAGTGGATGTCCCCAAAGTCTTAAGACTTTGAGACACAGACCTGTCCAGGATTGCTCTCTGGTCAAGCCCGGTAATAACTGTGTAGCCTTGCCTGGACCCTTTGCTGTCCTCCTCCAGCAGGGGAAGCCCTTCAGAAGCCTCCCCAAGCCCTGTGTCCCAGCACGAGGACCACCCAACCTGGGGGGATGATTCCAGACCCTGAGTAAAGGGAGCACAGAGCAGAGTTCGGAAGGCTGTTAAGAGTCACTGAGATCTCCATATGATCTGCTCAGTTTCTCCCACATGCTGAGCCCAAAACACCCAAGGCAGGCAGGACACCAGAGGCAGATGGCCTGGAAACAGCATGGCACAGAAGGGCTTGTTCCACTGGGAAAGCAGCAGGAATGGACTTGGAAGAGAGAAAATTCAGGGTGCATTGGAAGACCAGGAAATAATGAGGACTAGCCAGGGCTGAGGACACGGGCTCATAAGATGAAGGATGAGAAATGGGACAGTGTAAGCAAGAAGAGGATGTCCATCGTCTACTATATGGATCTAAAGGGCTGCCAGACCAGTTGGTTTCAGCTGAGTTGGTCAGGGGCACTGATGATGCTGGACAAAGGGAATGGTGTCTGAACACACTTGGTAAATGTCTGAACTAATGGTAAGACAAACGAGGGACACGCTAATCAGCCACTACTAGGAAAGGCCTGAGTGGTGATGGCTCAGTTAACAACACACACAAGAACATCTAAATTCCAGCTCTGCTCATGTCCATTGGTGAACAGAATAAATTCTCAGGTTGTTAAAAGAAACTCAACCTCTTGGGGTGCCTGGATGGCTCAGTCTGTGAAGCATCTGCTTTCAGCTCAGGTCATGATTTCAGGGTCTAGGGATCGAGCCCCACATCAGGATCCCTGCTGGGCAGGGAGTCTGCTTCCACCTCTCCTGCTCTCTCTGCTTGTGCTCTGTCTCTCTCAAATAAATAAATAAAATCTTAAAATATAAAATAAAATAAACCCAATCATGGAACCAAAGAAGGATGAGGACAGCTTTGCTGATTCCCCAGCATTGAAGATGTCCTCTGCTTTCTTCCAAGGTTATATTCTTTTACTTACCATAATTAGGTAGGATTGATTTTTGTGTCTGATGTAAGGAAAGGATCCAGATTAATTTTTTTCCATATTGATATCCGACTAACTTAACATCATCTGATAAAAAACTGTTCTCTCTCTCCCTTACGGTATTGTCACCTCTGACATAGCATTGGGACCAAATATGCATGGGTCTGTTTCTGGATTCCCTTTGCTCTTCTGTTATCCTACTTTTCCATCCTTGTGTCAACAACACATTGTTAATTACCATAGCTTTCAAATAGGTATTGATATCTTAGAGCGTAAGTCCCTTAGCCTTGTTCTTTTTCTATAGTGCCTTAGCTATTGTGATGGCTAATTTCGCGTGTGGACTTAATGGTGTTTGAAGATGAAATTAATATTTAAATTGGTGAACCTTGACTGAAGCAGATTGCTCTCCACAATATGGATGGGCCTCATCTAATCAGTCAAAGGCCTGAAAAGAACACAAATACAGATTCCCTCAAGAGAGGGAATTCTCCAACAGACTGGTTTTGGACCTCATCTGATTATTTAGAATCAGACTCTCCTGAGTCTCCAGCCTGCAAGCCTTCAGACTGGAACTCCACTGTTTGTTCTCTTGGGTCTCAAGCCTGCTGGTTCACGCTTGACCCAGATTTTGGACTCACCAGACTCCCAAAATCATGTGAACTAATTCATTATAATAAATCTCTTCCTATTCTACACACGTGCACACACACACACACACACATCCTATTGGTTGTTTTTCTAGAGAACCCTGACTAATTTAACTATTCTCTACCCTCTGCATTTCCATATGAATTTTAGAATCAGTGTGTCAATCCTAGAAAGCCCTGAGAGGATTCTGATTTGGATTGTGTTGCATCTGTAGGTGTATTTGAAGAAAGTCAAACATTGTATATCTCTCCATAATTTAGGTCATCTTTCATTTTTCCTATGTTTTCATTAGATTTATCCTTGGATATTTAATGCCAGTTTCAGTTGTGTCATTTTAAATTCTGTACCAGATTTGTTGCTGGTACATGGAAATGCACCTGGGTTTTGCACGTTGACCTATGTCAAAAGATCTGGATAAAGTCACTGAACACTAATAGCTTTCCTGATACTTTGGGAAATTCTCAGCCATCGTATCTCCAGTTATTCCTACCTTGTTCTCTCCCCTTTCTCTAGGACTCCAGATCTACCTCGTTAGACCTTTTAAACTATGTGCCATGTCTCCTATGCCCTTTTCTGCTTCTTAAAATTATTATTATTATTATTTGTCTCTCTGAACTTTGATTTTGGTGTTTTATAGTGGCTTACCTTACTGGTTATTAATCCTGTGGTTAATTAATCTTACTGGTTATCATTTGCTGTGTCTGATCTGCTCTTAAACCAATTAGATTTCTTAATGGCAGATATTGTATTTATCAGAGCCAGAAAGCCCATTTGATGCTTTTTTATAGATTCATACTTTCTCTGATAATCTGTACCCTTTTAACCACTTGTTCCTTATTCTTTCTATATCCTTGGACATACTAATCAGTTCTTTTCAAGTTCTTTTCTGACATCTCTGGCTTGCCGGGGGGGTCTTCTTCTATTATCAGCTTTTTCTCTTGGAGTAGTTTTTTTTTTTTAATTCTTTTTTTTTTTAAGATTTTATTTATTTGACAGACAGAGATCACAAGTAGGCAGAGAGGTAGGCAGAGAGAGAGAAGGAAGCAGGCTCCCTGCTGAGCAGAGAGCCCGATGGGGGACTCAATCCCAGGACCCTGAGATCATGACCTGAGCTGAAGGCAGAGGCTTTAACCCACTGAGCCACCCAGGCGCCCCAATCTCTTGGAGTAGTTTTTAAAAGAATACCAAATATTACACATAAAAGCCCAGAAAGGTCCTAGATAATGTAATCACCCAGAGGGAGTTAACCCTTTCCTCTGCTGGGCAGGTGGAGTGAGGAATGAGGTATTGAACAGCCTAATTCCAGAAGGACAGAACAGAGGCAAGGTTTGGTTCCAATAATTATCAGCTGATTTACCTCCCATCTGCCCTGTGCCCCTAGTGGGACTTCCGATCGGGGCATGGTAGGTCTTGGTCTCAGCATAGAGAGACTACAGAGGATTCGGTTTTGTGTTGGGGAGGAGGGTGTGTCTCTCTGCTCTTTAGCGTCCTGTCCCAAGCTGCGTCCATTTGTAAAAGACCTTTAGGGATGGGACAGCAGCCTCGTCTTTGAGGCCCCTTCAGGCTCCACATTTGCCCAGCTGCACACAGAATCAGCAGGTGCTCCCGGGAAACAAGCAGCTACAGGTGGCCTATGGTTAATGGGTGATGGCTGGTGTCAGGTCCCTCCCCCCTCCAGGGCCTCCGCTCTTCTCACCGTTGTCTCCATTTTTATGCGGAGGGACAAAGAAGGGTGCAGCTAAACACATTTCATTTTCAATTTGGAAAAACAGGGAGAGCCTCAAATAAATTCACAGAAAAGGAAACGCCAACGGCCAGCCACCATGTGAGAACACACTGAGCCTCACAACCAAGAAAAGGCAAACTTACATAATTGTGCATTTTAAACAGGAATAGTATCGGCACACACCCACACACGAAAGCGCTCAGTAATACAGAACATTGCCAAGTGCACAGTCCACCTCCTTGGCCACTCCCATTCTCGGCGAGGAGGAGGCGAAATGGAACCCCCTATCAGTTTCTACAAAATTAGCTAGGAACTTAGGCCTTCCCAAGGAGAGATCCCCCAGTGGCTTGTTCCTCCAGCCCCTTCTCCCGCCGCCCGACGTGGGATAGCTTCTCACCTTGTGGGCATCCACTTCTCCAGTCTCCCCCTAGATAGACTCCACCCCTGTCCACGGGTGAGCCCTCCCTGCCCATGCCCCTCCTCCCCTGCAGAGTGTCCGCCTGGTCTGGCCCTTGCTCTAGATCACGGTGCAGGCTTTGGCCAGGTGGGAATTCTCAGGTGGGCACTGCCGGGTCTTACAAGCCTGGGGGAGGGGAGGAGCAGTTAGTCTGATGGGCTCTAGCCTGTGGACCCAGGGTGGGCCTGGCCTCTCTGATTTAAGCTTCCTTATCCGCAAGAACTAAGCTGCCAGCCATTTCATTAATAAATCTATAAAGTTGGCATTTCTCCCAAGGACAAACACGTTTCCCGGAGCATAGGACAGTCTAAAGCCAAATCGAAGAAACATTTTCTTCGTTAGCGGGGGCCTGTCTCGCCCTTGCAAATTTGGTCTCTATTATTGTCAGAGAGACTTTGGATTTCTTCTCTGCTCCAGGGGAAGGAGTATGGAGTGGAGAGCGGCTTTCAGCTTTTTTAGGGTGAATGTGTTTAGCCCCACCTTCTCTGTCCCTCCCCATAAAAATGGAGAGAAAGGGAGCCATGGGTGCTGATCCCTCCAGACACAGTAATAGTTTCCATCTGCCAGGGAGCCAGAAAACCAGGGGAACACGGGGTGCAGCCTGGGGGCAGGGACTCCTTCCTGCCTCCTCTTTGATCAGAACAAATGGCTCACACCGTCTTGTCAGACTTCTGTGATGCCCTCCTGCTTCCTTGGCCTTAACTTACAGCATGTGGGTTTATCGTGTCAGGCTAGTATTTAAGGCTTTATATCTTGGTCTCCCCCTTGACTCTGGCTCCCTGAGAGAAAAGGAGCTCAGAGTACTTGAAAGCACGTGGGGTTTGCTGTCAAACATCCCTGAATCCAAAGCTCCATTCCAGCCTTTCTACTTGTGTGACCTTGAGCTGATGCCTTAACCCTCGTGAGCCTAAAGCCTGTCTGGCTTGTGACATGGCTTCAGTCAATAGCAATTTTCCAACTGAGTGTAAGATCTCATTTCTCCTTCATCTCTGTGTTGCAGCATGGAAGCCGGTGCCAGAAACATGGGAAGGCCGCAGCAAATATTTGTTGGACTGAAATGTCCTTTAATCAGATTATTACCTGGTTCAAAACAGCCCCGGGGAGTGACCGGGTGGCTCTGTCCGTTAAGTGCTTTCGGCTCAGGTCAGGATCCTAAGACCCTGGGATCGAGCCCAGTATCTGGCTTCCTGCTCAGCTGGGAACCTGCTTCTCCCTCTGCCTCTGCTGCTCCCCCTGGTTGTGCTCTCTCTCTCTGTCAAATAAATAAAATCTTTTTAAAACAAACAGAAAACCAGCCCCAGTCACGTCCTACAGGAACCTAGAGGTGTGTTGAAACATAACTCAGAGACTCTCTTCCTGCAAATGCCTTGACGCAAGCGCACTCAGAAATGAAAGTCTTCTCTGTACAGCAGAGACCCTGGGTATTGTGAGATTGCAGTGAAACAGAGTTTGGAGGGGTCTGGTAGATGGAGCAGCATGGGGCTCCCATGGCCCCTGGGTCCCTGTAATTGCCAGGGCTTACAGAGGGCTCGCTCTGTGACTGGCCTAGTTAGGTGAGCCCAATTGCAAGGTAGGTCATGCCATCTGATGGGCGGTGGGGCAGCCCTACGGCACCAGGAGCTCTTCCCCACTGCGGTACAAAGCTTCCTCGCGCATGCGTGGGACTCCACCAGCATCGCCTCTCTGCAGCCTCTCCTCTGGCTCGTTGGACTGTGCTTTTAAATGGTTCTTCATTTAATCCGTCAGAACGACCCAGAAGGAAGCAATTGGCTGTAAGTGGGTCATCCCCTGAAGCCCAGTGGCAGCATCTGATGATGGAGAAATTGGGTCTTTGCAAAGAGCAAGCATCTCACCAAAGGCTAGGATGGGGGGGTGCCCCATGGGACCTCTGCTGCTTGGGCTCTTCTCATTTTGGAGATGAGGACCCGAGGCTGAGAAAGTGACCATCACTTGGCCAAGACCCAGAGCTGATTAGCGAGAGAGCTAGAACCTGAACCCCGATTCAGAAGCCCAAAGGGCATGGGGGACACTCTGCAAACTTGATACTTCAATTGATGGAAACCAGGCTGCTATGGACAAGCTGGGCACCTGCAACCCCCAAGAACTCAGCAAACCTCTCTGATTACATTGCCAAATGCTAACCCCTCCCATATTCCTGCGGGACACCTGAGGCCCCGTCTCAGGCTGCACTGCCCTCACGAAGGGCATCATCTTATTGAAATTCGGGACCCATAAGTTCCGGCTTCTCTAGAAGATGTTCCAGGGATGGAGTGGAGAGCACATCCCAGGAATGTAATGGTATGCGAGACTGCCCGGTATGCGAGGCTGTGGTCATGGTTACGGTTGCTTGGAGATTTCAGGTCCTGGGGATTCTGGCCTATGGGTGACTTTCAGGAGGGCAGACGGATTAAGCTATCTCTCCCTCCCCCTTGTTCATATAAACATCATGAGGACCCTCCCACTCTTTAGAATGAGCCTCCCCCACCATGTTTCTGTGTTGGAAAAGAGCAGACTAGGTGGATTTTGAACTCTCTCTGGAGCCACGTCGCCTGGCTCAAATCCCAGGGTTCAAATCCCAGCCCTGCTATTTACTAGCCACGTGACCTTCAGCAAGTACTTTGACCAAGAGGTATAACGAGAACCCTGATCATCTTGTGACCGCCACACCCCTCACCCGCCAGGCCTCCCCATCCTCTACTGAAAATGCTCTCTGGAGGGTCCCCAGGGGCCACCCTCCTAATGGTCAGGGGCGATGGCTTCATTCGGCAGACACAGTCCTGCCTCTCTGCCCCGGCTCACACCACCGCCCCTCCTGCCTTCTTGGAACACTCTGGTTGTCCCTTCGGTTTCCACATCTTGACACTGGCGAGTCTCACCTTTGACAGGGGGAGGCTTAAAGCATTAGGTGGAGACGTAACCTGCCATCGTTCATCTCCCAGAAGTTCCTCCGAAACTTCTGACGGCAGCAGGCATTTGTCCCTTACCGTTCCCCTTTCTCATCGAAGAAATCTGCGCATTTTGATCCGTGATGGGGGATCTGGCTAATGGAGGCTTTGCTCGACCCAGAGCAAAAGATGTCATCCCTCAACAGTTGTGCAAGCCTCCTCCCCCACACTGGGTTCCTGGGCGACCAGGAGAAGGGTGATTTCCCAGAGTTCCGTCATTATCTTGCTACGGGGACCTGCTCCAGGAGATGGGCAGGCACAGGGGCAACGCAGAAGTGAGGAACAACCCCTCAATGTTCCCAGATGCGCAGTGTGCAGCCAAGCCCACTGTGTCATGACCCACAGGGTCCAGTTCTGTCCCCATGGCTTCTTTCTCAGTACTGAGAGTCATTCATCCCCCGCAAGCTCAGCCCAGGCTTGGAGCAGCTCTGTGCCTAGGTGTACCGTGATTTAGAGAAGGGAGTGTAAGGAGAGGCCTGGCCCAGCTACTGTGAGGGAGTATGTCCAGGCTGTCGGCCATAATGGGTCAGAAATGAGGGTCTGAACTCCTGCCCCACCCCCCGTCCTTGCATCCCAGGAGATCTGCCTTAATATTGATAGTGCAGGAAGTACCTTCCAACCCCAATCCTGACCCCCAACACGTATGCACACAACACACGCTCATCTTTTGCAGAAACTGGGGTCCTGCCTCTGATCTAGGGCTTTGCCTGGAGCCCCGCTTCCTGATAACAATTTCCTTGACACTGAGTGGATAAGAGTCTATGAGCTACATCTGTCTGGTGTTTGGAGCTGGCCTGGCACATATTAGGTGCCCAATAAACATCTCAGCTACACTCTGGCTGCCAACGGCCTCCTCCCTGCTGCAAGTCATAAAGAGTATGACCTTAGGACTAAGACAACGAGGCTTGAGTTTGCTTTCTGAAACTTAGCAGCTTTGGGATGGCCAACATGCCGCTCAACCTCTTTCCTCCAGCTGGTAAGGATTAGAGCTGACAAATGGAAATGTGAGCCTGGCCGGGGTCATTCTTAAGGAATGGTGTTATGAAGACCTACTATTGTAACTCCCCAAACCACAAGTGCTTCAAGAAGGGAAATAAGCCCGAAATAGACATTTTCCTTTAGGAGAAGCAGTAGCTGGGATTAAGAAAAACGAGGAAGCAATCACTTGGACCTCTGTCCGGTGCAAAAAAAAAGTCTCTGCTCTGAAATATTTGTGGGACCCTTTGGGTTACAAAGCTTGTGAGCTGGAGTGCTAAGATAAAAGTCTCCATTCAGATCTTTCGTACACTCGGATCTTTCTTCTGGGTGTTCTGCTCCCTAAGCTTCCTGATTCTTGGTTCAGGAATGCGGATTTCTTGGCTGCAAATAGGGTTTGTCTTTATCTATTTTTAAAATACAAATCAGTACTGGGGCACCTGGGTGGCTCAGTGGGTTAAAGTCTCTGCCTTCGGCTCAGGTCATGATCCCAGGGTCCTAGGATCAAGCCCCCAAGCCCCACATCGCATCGGGCTCTCTGCTCGGGGAGCCTGCTTCCCCCTCTCTCTCTGCTTGCCTCTCTGCCTGCTTGTGATCTCTGTCTGTCAAATAAATAAATAAAATCTTTAAAATGGAAATCAGTACTGTATTCTGTATAGACTTCAAGGTTCATGAAACACACTTTCCGTTATAGGAGCTGGTCTGTAAGCATGGCCAGTGTACGAGAGGACTGTTTGTTAAATTAAGATGTGAACATTCAGGATTTGTTTTTGTTTGTATTGTCTTTAAATCCCTTTCCTGCAGTGCCTGGGTGGCTCAGTTGTTTAAGCGCCAGCCTTCAGCTCAGGCCATGATCTCAGCATCCTGGGATTGAGCGCCGCATCAGGCTCCTGGCTCAACCGGGAGCCTGCTTCCCCCTTGGCCTCTGCCCCTCTCCCTGCTCATGCTCTCTCTCACTTTCTCTCTCTCAAATAAATAAAATCTTGAAAAAAAAAATCTGTTTCCTCTTGTCCCTCTTTCCCTGGGTCCTGTGTTCTCCAGCAGCAAGGGTAACTCGTTCTGCCTTCAGGTCTTGGTGAGGGAGGACAGCTTCCTCTGTTGATTCTGCCTGTCATACTGATGGATCACCAGCCTCTATGGATAATTTCAGAACCTTAAACACAACCCAACACACAAGAGGAGCCGTTGCAATTATTGCTATTAATTCCCCGCATACAGAAATGCATCTACTTAGGTGCCGAATTCACCCCTTGGCTGGCTCTGCGTCCCTTGGCCTTCTGTCGCCTGGCTTTCATTAATTCCTTCAGTGAGGATTTATCCAGCCCTGGCTTTGTGCAGGGCATGATCCTGGGTGCTGCAGGTGTAGCAAAGAATGAGACAGACGTATAAGAAAGCAACTGATTTCTGTACATTGATTTTGTATCCTGCCACATTACTGAATTGCTGAGTGAGTTCTAGTAGTTTGGGGGTGGAGTCTTTTGGGTTTTCCATATAAAGTATCATGTCATCTGTGAAGAGAGAGAGTTTGACTTCTTCACTGCCAGTTTGAATACATTTTGTTTCTTTTTGTTGTCTGATTGCCGTTGCTAGGACTTCTAGTACTATGTTGAACAAGAGTGGCAAGGGTGGGCATTCCCTGATCTCAAAGGGAAGGCTGGCAGCTTTCCCCCATTGAGGATGATAATCGCTGTGGGTTTTTCATAGATCGATTTTATGAAGTTGAGGAGTGTTCCCTCTATCCCTATACTTTGAATCGTTTTAATCAGGAACAGATGCTGTATCTTGTCAAATGCTTTTTCTTTGTCAAAAAACGGGCAGAAGACATGAACAGACACTTCGCCAAAGAAGACATACAAATGGCTATCAGACACATGAAAAAATGCTCATCGTTAATGCCATCAGGGAGATTCAAATCAAAACCACATTGACATACCACCTTACACCAATTAGAATGGCCAAAATTAACAAGACAATAAACAACGTGTGTTGGAGAGGATGTGGAGAAAGGGGAACCCTCTTACGCTGTTGGTGGGAATGCAAGTTTGTGCAGCCACTTTGGAAAACATTGTGGAGATTCCTTAAGAAATTAGAAATAGAGCTTCCCTATGACCTTGCAATTGCACTATGGGTATTTACCCCAAAGATACAGATGTAGTGAAAAGAAGGACCATCTGTACCCCAATGTTTATTGCAGCAATGGCCACGGTCGCCAAACTGTGGAAAGAACCAAGATGCCCTTCAATGGACGAATGGATAAAGAAGATGTGGTCCATATATACAATGGGGTATTATGCCTCCATCAGAAAGGACTTTTGTATCAACATGGATGGGACTGGAGGAGATTATGTTGAATGAAATAAGTCAAGCAGAGAGAGTCAGTTATCATATGGTTTCACTTACTTGTGGAGCATAAGGAATAACACAAAGGACATTAGGAGATAGAGAGGAGAAGTGAGTTGGGGGAAATCGGAGGGAGAGACAAAGCATGAGAGACTGTGGACTCTAAGAAACAAACTGAGGGTTTTGGAGGGGAGAAGGGTGAGGGGTTGGGTGAGCCCAGTGGTGGGTATTAAGGAGGGCACGGATGGCATGGAGCACCAGGTGTGGTGCGTAAACAATAATTCTGGAACACTGAAAAGAAATAAATTTTTTTTAAAAAGGAATGAGACAGACTTGGGTCTCCCTGTTCTTATCTGTGGCCATTCTATTGCATAGAGACAGCTGATGTACTTCTGAATGGTGCGGACATAAAGCATGGTAATGGGCTAAACAAGGCCCTAGGTCAGATCCTGTGGTCCAGGCAGAGGTGGGGAGGGGTGCATGCGAGCCGGTGGCCCCTGTGGAGGAGGAGCTGGCTGTGTGATTGGGGAAACACGCTCCCGGAAGACAGATGTGCGGTGTGAAGGAGCAGGAGCAGGACGAGCCGGGACCTGTTTGAGGACCAGAAGGGCCAGTGCGAAGAAGGGAGAGAGAGCTCAACTGAGATTAGGAGGTCGGTGAACAGCAGGCGTCTAGGGCCATGGAGGCTGGGATGCATTCCAGGCAGTGAGAGATGGAAAAGAGCTGGCTCTGTCCACCTGCTGTGTGAAGACGCGAGGGCCGAAACCCGAGAGCCCAGAGAGAGCACAGAGGTGGGTGGAGAAACCCCCATGAGAGACACGATGGCCTGGACTGGAACGGAAGCCAGGCTGGCTTGGGGATATATTTTGGAGGTCAGGGTCAGAGGGCCAGCTGGCCGACTGAGGTGTGGTGCAAGAGGAGGAAAGGAGGGACAGCCGCCCAAATGCCTGCTCTGCCAGCCTTCCTGGCCTTCTCCCAAGTGGGGGAGGGCGGCCCGCCTCCCTGCTTGGGCCCCCTCCTAGCTCCATCCTCCCTGCCTGGACATTCCAGAACCCCTGCCCCTCTGCCCCCCACCGACACCGCCCCACCTTCTCTTCTGACCAACCCCAAGAAGGACAGCGGGATGAGGGGAGCTTGGGGCCGGATTCCACAGTGACAGCTGCTCCTGGCCCAGCGTGAATGTGCCCAGGATGTAAATCTGTTGTCTCCATGGATAATACGGGAAACAATTACTCATGCAGATGAAACCCTTTCATTCCTCTCCTTGACAGCTAGCAGCTCAAGGAGCCTTTACTATGTCAGCCCTCTGCTGGGATAGAAGCTAATATTTTCGATCTGTGGTCTCTGGAATAATATAAGGCAGCGCCTGGTTTAATAATGAGCCTCCAGTTTTTGGCAGGGCCCCGGAGCTCCAATCAGGGGCAGGAGAGAGGCAAAGAAGGGCGAGAGAGTTTCCAGGAAAGAGCATCTGACCGCTGCAGGGGAAGACTTACTTCAAAGTCAGGGGAAGTCAGACAAGGCACCGGCCTGGCCACTGAGATGACAAAGGGGCTCCAGGGAGAGATGGCGCAGCAGAGGGCCGGAGCAAGGGGCGGGGCCCAGAGCTGGGAGCCAGGGCCCGGGGTTCCAAGCCAGCGCCTCGTTACCTCTTCTAGCCAGTCGTTCTAGCGGCAAGCGTCTAGTGCGCATGCACCGCCTCCTGGGTCCTGCGCCCATTCTAGTTGGGCCGGAGCAGGGGTGAGTGAAGAGGGCTGAGCTAAGTAAACAGAGAAATTACAGTGCAGGGTGATCCTCGGGATGGGAAGCCCACACGGATGTGGGTCCTGCCCGCAAGAGCCCAGAGGAAATAACGTCTAAACAAAGGCTTCAGGACAAGGTGGGCGCAGGTAGAGGGGCGGGAATGCCAGGCAGAGGGAACGGCATAGGCAAAAGCAGACGGCAGGGTTCAGGGTGTCACTCGGAGCACCGGGGTAGCTGCAACAGTGATTGTGAGGTGTGGTCGGCAGCGGTAATGCCCCAATACCCGCACCTTTGCCAGATCCCCGCCCCTTGACCGCGGCAGTGAGATTCAGCGTTCACTCTGCAAACGCTGCCACGAGCGGGCCTCTTGACTTTGCGCACCTCGGCCTCCATCTCTGAAAAACCGAGAACGGATACCTTCCCTACTCAGCATGCGTCCATGCAGTGCCTGCTGAGCACCGGTGACCAGCTGGGGCCCTTCCTGTTGCAGGATCCAAATGAGCTGCCGAGTGTGGCTAATAAGCGTACTGACAACATTAGGACAGATTAGGTAGTCATGCTCTGTTACGTAATCCTAGAATAGAGCTTCATTTATCGGGGGTGTCTTCTAGACCAGGTCCTGAACTGAATGGTTTATATCCAGTGTCCTATTATATCCCCAGCCCAGGGGGAGGTAGTATTGCCCTTAGCATGGGAGGAAGGGAAGTCTCAGGAGGGGACTCTGCCCCTGGAAAGTTCTGGGCAAATGCTTAGGATTAGCCCCGGTGGCCGCCCCCTTTGCACGTGGGGCTGGTCATGCTGTGGGTGCCTCCGGCTGGCCAGGAATGACTGGAGGAGGGTGGATAAGTCAGAAAGCCTGCCCCCTACCTGGCAGTGGGACCTTGACCAAGTCACTCCCGGTCTGGGTGTGGGCGTTAGAGAGAGGACAGATGCTAAACATCTCGGGCGAGTTCTCAGAGTGCTGATCAAATTTAAGAAGTGGGTATCTGGGGGAGAGAACTGTCAGGACTCAGAGCCCAGGCCAGCCATGCTCTAGCTGTGTGACCTCGAGTGAGTCACTCCACCTCTCTAAGCCTCAGTTCGACTCCGTTTTCCAGTCTGCACAACAGGGTTGCTCCGAGGGTAAAGGAGACAGTGCAGGCAGAATGCCAAAGCACGGTGCCAGGTGCCTGCTGGTGTGTGATGAATGACGGTGTGATGGAGGAGCAGGTAGGTGTTAGCCCCATTTGCCTGCCTTCTGCTGGCCCCGGGCACAGGAATATGGCCCGGGGAAGAACCTGTGGAATTGAATGAAATCGACCAGCCCCAGGTAACAGCATGTGTGTGGTCGTGACATGAACCCCCGTGCCGTTAGGATAAAACCCAAAGGCAAGAGACTGTGCTTTGCCCACTTGAAGGCAGGAAGCCTAGTGGTGAGCAGGGTGCCACTTGGGGCAGAATCTGTTCTCTTTCCCTCCAGACGAGAGGCAAGCCACATGGAGGAAGCTCTCAATCTGGGGAGGTCACAGACTGGGTCTACAGGGGAGGGGCTGTAGCAGGGAAAAGACCCACCAGGGGTCAGAAGACCCTGGTGACCTCTGGCACTTCACCTCTCCAGACCTCAGCCTCCCCATGTGTCCATCCAGGACCCCATGTCCCCAACCTCCTCCTGTGTGCCCCTCTGAATCCCATCCTGTCAGTGGCTTTGGAGTCAGATAGAACCTGACTTCAAATTCTGGCTCTGCCACTTAGAAACCACAGGAACTGGGGTGAACTCCCTGACCTCTGTGGGCCTCAGTCTCCTCCTCTGTGCAATGGGGTGATGCCGCTTCCCTGGCATCATTTTTTGTGGGAATAGAGTGGGACACTGATGCCTTGGTGGGCAAATATGCCACGGACATAGAAGTTATCATTTTTTACCTTTTGTATTTTCAATCTAGAGCTGAGTTTAATAGGTCACACCAGCTGGGAGGAGCTCTCTCCCCTGAGTCCACCCTAAAGGGTGGGTTAATTAGTATCGAAGGCTGAGTAATGGCCCCCAAGATGTCTCTACCCTAATCCCTGGAATCCCTGAATACGTTAATTTCATGTGTTAAAAGAGACTGTGTAGGTGTAATTACTTGAGGGATCTTGGGATGAGAAATTATCCCAGATTAGGGGAATGGGGCCAGTGTAACCATAAGGATCCTTCTAGAAGAAAGGTAAGGTGGTCAGAGTCAGAGAAGATGTGAAGGAAGGAAGAAGCCACAAGGCAAGGAATGTGGGCACCTCACGAATCTGGAGAAGGCAAGCAAAAAGATTCTCGCCTGAATCCTCCAGAAGGAACTGGCCTTGCCAGCGCCTTAATTTTAGCCTGGTGAGACTCATTTCAGACCTGTGACTTCCAGAACAGTAAGAGAATAAATTTGTTGTTTTAAACCCAGAAGTGTATGCATGGAAGCTCGTTATAGCAGTGACAGGAAACTGAGATGATCAGTATTCATCCAGAGATGGGTACCACTGCCTGAGGTGTGCCTCTGCGGACTACAAGGTCCCATGAATGCCACTGCCTCTCCCCTCGTGGCTCATGTTGGTGTTAGAAGGACAGGGAGCATTAACTAATGATCAAGTGAATGGGACAATCAGAAATGAGGTGAGGAGTCAGAAACAATTCTGTCATACAGAGTGGGAAGCTAAGAGCCGTGGTGTTGAGTAGGACAGAGTTAATGGCAGAGAAGCACCTGTCGTCCGGGTTCTGAACTCCTGGCCCAGAGATTGTCTCCATCACCCACCATCCTCCATCCATCAACCCCACACCTGAGACCAGAGGGATGAGTCAGTTCCAGCCGAGAGAGAAGAGAAGGGAGAGAGAAGACACTGTAGTGTAGGGATGCTCCAAACCCAGCGAGACAGGTGTCATCATTACTCCCATTTGACAAACAAGGAACCAGCACAGAGAGGCTAAGTTACCCCATCCAAAGTCACTCGGGCAATATGGTAGACTGCAGTAATGACCTCACTTAGCGACCGCCTGCATCCACCATTTCTCCCTAACTCTGCAGACCCCTTCCAACTCCATTCTGGGCTTTGGCCAAAGTGATGGGATGTAAGCAGAGGCATGGAAGCAAGTCCACGTCTCTGCTGGCCCGTATCCGTGATGGAGCTGGTTCCCTCTTGGATTCCTGCCGTCACCATGGAAACACGCTCTCACTAACCCATTGGAGGTATGTGAGAGGCATTTGAAAGGAGAACCAAATCAGCCTGCCCTAAACCAGCTAGCCCCAGGCGAGCTGCCAGCTGACCCTGGACACGGGCGCAAACCCAGCCAACGTCCGCCGAGCCGGGCCCATTTGGGCAGAACCACACAACGGACCTAAGGACTTTCAAGTAAGAATCAGTGGCTATTACTTGAGGCCACTGCATCGTAGAGTGGCTTGTTATACAGCAGTAGCTGACTGATACAACCAACAAACAGCAGACTGGTGTCTTTGGGAAATAGAGTAGCCCCACTTGGGAGGAACTTGTAGTACAAGTCAAGAAGAAGCATCAGGAGAACCAACGGCTTAGGAGAAGGGTGGGTGTGAGGTCTGGTGCTGTGGGGCTCGCTTTGTTACCCCGAGAGAAGCCAGCCTGAGGACACAGCAGATGCGGTCAGGAGGAAGAACCAGAGGGCTGGTGGAGACCCCGCTTTCCCACCTGCCCCCTTCTGGGCTTGCGAGTGGCACAGATATTTGCCACCCCGACCTGCATCAGCCATCTTACAGATGTGAAGGAAAGGAGAAATGGGCCACAGAACATCAGCTCAGCACCCTGGCTCGACACGCCAACACTGGCAGCTTCTGTGAAGACCCTATTTCAGAGACATCGGCCAGGTTTTCTCTTACCCGCAGCTGAAGATGCTCCTGGATGACGCTCTGTGGTCACGTGGGCCCCACAACTGTCCAGTGTCTGCAAGGCTGGCCCAGCACAGCGAGGCTCACATTCAGTCTCCACGCCAGAGGTCGGTGCCTCGCTGGTGCATTTCAGATTTGGTGCTCAGCCCAGATGTGGGACAGACATTCTGATTCCATTTTATTTTTTCTCAACTGGTGTTTTTATAAAAAGTTCTTGGCTGGCTGTGTCTTGTCAATTACCCTGTGTCATCTCCCCAGAACAGCACAACCTAATAAGGACTGGAACAACTCCAAATCACTCTCCGCTCAAGGCTCATTAAAAAGTCCAAAAAGAATGTGGGGGAGATAAGCCCCAGGACACAAAATCTACTGCTGCCCCCCCCCACCTTCCTTGGCTCCGCAGACACACCCAGAACCTCCCATTTCTGATTTCAGATGCCTCGCCAGAAAGTGAACAGACATTGAGTATGAAAACAGGGAGCACGGGGTACGGGAAGAGCGTGGAAGCAGAAGCCAGGGCCGTCCAGCATCACGTGACCATGTGACCTTGGACAGGGCAATCCTCCACCGGGGGCTTCAGTCTTCAGCCCCCACCTGCTGCTACAGACATGCTGGGGTCGGGGAGGGGGGTGGAGGGCAGTAGGGCTGGGGATGTTCGGGAGACAGGCAGACCTGAGTGTTAATTCCAACTCTCCTTTCTTACTAAATGTTACATTAATTTTGGACAACTCCTTCATCAGGCTGATCTTCGATGTGTCATTCATAAAAGGGGAATAATGATACAACTTTAATCATTAGCCATCACCCACGGGAGGTTGATGCCCAGAGCAGGTGTTCCATGGATGGCAAATGTTCCTCGGTATTATTAGTGTCTGGGTCGCAATCTCCTGTTATACGGCTGTCATGGAAGGCAGATGGGCGTTTGCCTAGAGGAGGGGCAGGTGGAGCCCATGAGCTCGAGAGACTGAAGCGGCTAGAATGGCAATGGGAAATTAGCGGCCCCATATGCCATAACTCACTCTTGGCTGGAAGTGGTACAGACCTCGGCTGGGAGCATCATTAAAAACTTGGAAAGGACTGGAGATGACGGGCACGGGTGTCCAACCTGACCTCCCTGCACTCGCCCTTGTGCTCCTGACAGATAGAGAGCCGGCGCTCCGGGAGCCCAAGATGTGAGTTACACACGCTTACTCCGTGTGTTGCCATCATAGAGTGATCTCCCAGGCTGCTTGCTACGAGGGGCAGAGACTTTCCAGTCGCCGGGTCTGCTGGGATAACCCCGAAGGACTATCGACTTACGACCTGAGATTAGAGTGTTTGCTGTAGAAGCCCCATTTGTCAGAGGTTTGTGGTAGGAAACCAGGTGTGTTCACTATACGTGGAAAACCACATTTTGTCGTAGGTGGCTGGTCCCACTCGACATTCTTGGGGATCATGAGCTCCCCTCAACCTGCCACCTCCAGCTTTCATCCACTTGCCCTGTAGAAAGGGAGCCTGTGGGTACTGGTAAAATTAGGAACACAGCTAATGGCAATTTTCTCCATCTAAGTCTTCATTTTACAAATAAGAATCAAGGGGCTTAAACAAATGTAGAATAATGATTTGTTTCAACTGCAATAAAGCCCCAGAGAAGCAGCAGACATATAGCCTTCAAGTTCAGGGGCTGTGGCCGCTGGGACTTTTGGTTTCTGAGCCCTGGAAGCCTCTCCTTTCCCCAGCCAGAAAGCCGGGCCCACTGACTTTGGGTGGGTTTGTGCCGTGTCAACTTAGCCACGCTGGAAACATCCTTCAGAAGCTCCTTCCCGGCACAGTCCCTGGTCAGCATGGCCCCATGACATGGAGAGAGACATGGAGCAGGAGATTTGCAAGCGGAAGTGGCAGCCGTACCCGAGCACTCGGAAGGCCGGTGCAGGGCTGGAGGAGCTGAGGGGGCTCGGACTTGTTGGTGCCTCGCTGGCTCCTGGCATGCACGTGGGGCCGCTTGTCCAGCGTGGGCCTCCTCCAATCGGTCAGTCCCTCTGCACACAGCCCTCGGCCGCTGGCTGGGGTCCATCTGGCTCACAGACATAAAATTCTGGAACCATGGGTGCTGTCTTGTTCATTTTCTGCATTGGTTGCTCTTACCAATCATCAATTCATTCATTTCTTTAACAAGATCATAGTGTCCACTCATGTGGAGCTAGCCTGGTCCCAGGTCTGGAGGTGAAGGGGGACTAGGTCAAGTTCACCGGCCTTGCCCTCAAGCTGCCTGCAGTCTCGGGGGCATTCTGGCCTGGGCACAGTCACCCCGACAGACACACACAGGGGAAAGAGCAGAGAGGGGCTGAAAGCCGGCAGGGGTCACACTCACCGCCAGCTGGGCAGCCGAACGCTGCTGCCCTGAGGATACCCAGGATCTTGTCCCTCGGACCTGAGACCTTCAGCTTAGGTGGCAAAATGGAGGTCACAGGTGTGAGTAGACCCTCAAGTTCAAACTTCTGACATCAGACTGATCAGAAAATGGACGAATATCCTTTGCGGGTGCTGGTCTGACTTGTCACAGCAGCTGTAGGAACCGGGCTCAGTGGGTCTGGGTTCCAGGTCCTCCCCCGCCGTGGGGAGCAGGCGCGATCCAGGAGCTGCCTCCCTCTTGCACAGTCATGTTCAGGAAACTCAAGGGAAGCCTTTGGCCAAAGGTGAGCTTTCAGACGCGGGATGTCAAGTGACCTGTCATACAACAGAGCAGGGGAGTCCATGCGTGCGCTAACCAGGACGTCACAAAGCATTTTCAAGATGTAGGGCAACGTTCAGGATGCGGCATGAAATCAGGAGAAGGAAGACTTTCCCAAAGTACATACAGCAGGTGCACTACCGTGTTGGTAAAAAACAACCTGGAGAAGTGGAGCTTACTTACAAGGAAGAAAGCAGCACCTTGCGGGATGTAGACGGCGGTCTCTGGGTGGGGGTCCCCAACTGCTGTTTTCTTTATGCTTCCTGGGGCCTCCTGGGGTGTGGCCAACCTCCTCCTGACTCTGTACCTGAGCTGGAACTCTTCATGCCTGGACGCAGGTGACGCTTCCCTCCAAAAGAACGGCTCCTTCTCCATGTAGTTTTGGTTGAAAAAGCCCGGGACCCAAGGGAGACAGGACAGTGCCTGGGGACGCTGGATACTGCAGTGTTCATCCTGGGCTGACCAGCTGACACCAGGACAGTTGGACCGAGGCACAGGCCTCGTCTGATGGATGAGGAGTAGACGTGTCTCCCACGGTAGGCTCAGAGTAAGAAGGTTGAGGGGTGGGGAGGACAGGCTTTCCCCGCCCAGGTTCTGGGGCCTTACCCCCCACCCCCCGCGACTGAGAAAGGCTTTCCAATCTAGCAGAGCTGTGGCTGAAGGCCCGGAGCAGTGGGATTGTCTTTGGCACTAAAAATTAATAACACGGAAAGCCGAGAAAGAATGAGGCTGTGAGCCGGCCCACCAGGTGCCTGGGCAGCAGGAGATCGGTTCTATTTTTATCTCGAAATGCCACGTTCTATTACACGATTCTCTAAAGGAGATGCTCACTGTAACATGGCAAGGAGGTCTGGGGCAGGGCCGGCTCTGCAGGAAAGGTCCAAGCTGCGGCGTGTTTATGTGTGTGTGCACACACGTGCACGCGGATATGAGTGCCCGCGTATGTGTGCACGGGCATGTGTGTACATGTGCACACGTGCATGTGAGCATTCACAGGGGCTGTTCAGAGAAGCCAGAAAATGTTACTGCGGTGATTTCTAGCACCTGCTGCCAGGTGAGGTGGGAGGCCCTCCCCTGCCGGCGGATTCTCCCAGGCTAGAAAGACAGCCCAGGGTGCTCCCGGGTGCCTGCGTGTTTGCTCCGAACTCCGGAGAAACCCAGCTGAGTCCCTCTCATCCCGGCCCCAGCCTGCCAGTCCTGTGAGTCAGTGCCCATTCAGTCCTACCCCCTGCCAGGGCACGTGCTAGACTCAGGCTTCCTCCTACTCTGCATCCGGACCTAGGCGCAGCCCTCCCAACTCAGTCCTGAGCTCCCTCTTTCCAGCCACCATCAAATACACCCCGCTCCGGTCTGCCACCCTCTCTCCCTCGCTGCACATGGGAGCATGCTCTACCTTCCTACTTTTTCTCACATCCCTGGGTCCAAACAGCCAGCAGGCCGTTTCATCTCTGCCCCTGATGCCCCACAACTGGGGCAGGCTCTGGCCAAACATGGTAGGATGCCAACCACATCCGTCTCCTCTCTGCTCCATAAGCCCCACAGCATGGGGGAAAGTAAAAGCTGCCAAGCCACAGGGAGCAGGAGATGGGGGCTCAGGCCATCACTGACAAGATCCAAGACGTTGGGGAGCAGCCTTAAAAGACAGAGGTGAGGTGTGTGGTAAGGGGAGGTGTGTGGTAAGGTGGGGGCGATGGGTGGGGGCGCCAAGAACAGATTCCCAGAGAGGGTCAGGGTTTGGAAGCACCAGGACCAAGGAGGCCTGGTGCTGAAAGCATGGGTGTAAAGTTAACTTGTCAGACTCCCCCCCCCCCCCATGCCCCTTCCCACACCTGCTATGTTCCACATCTCTCAGGAGACTGGGTGATGCACGGAAAAACCCCAGGTACTGAAGAAGGAAGGGGTGGGTCCCCAGCTGAAAATGAAGCAGCGGGGGATGGGGGCTAGAGAGGTATTAAGTGAAATTTACACCTTCCGGGCAGGCAGGCGCACAAGCCCCTGCCCACAAGAGAGCAGGAAAGATTCATCTCTGGAGCATCTGACAGCACCAGGGAGGAGACGGGATCCCACTGACATCTGGGGGATGTCCCAGCAAGAAGCTCCACTTATCATCCAATTTCCTTCCATTGAAACTCCCAGGTGACTTCCCCACCCACACACAGTGTCTGCTCCTAAAAGTAACAGTCAACCCAGGAGAGGAGAGATTGAGGAACACCTCCTAGAGGAATAAGAAAAGCAAAATTAATTGAAGAAAGTGGAAGGGAGGGAGGGAGGACAGATGAACCTGGAGAAAATTTTAACAAGGAAGAAAAAAACAACTTTCAAAACTTAGAATGAATATCCTCGGAACAAGAAAATAGGAGAGCCCATACACACAGCAAGAACCAGGAGGCCACAAATCAGGAGACAAGGAAGAACTCTCAAATCAAAGGAAAAAAAAAAAATAGGACAACCAGAATGAAAAATTCCTCACCTAGCAAATGAAGAAAATAGCTACCCTATGACCCAGCAATTGCACTACTAGATATTTACCCCAAAGATACAGATGTAGCAAAAAGAAGGGGCACCTGCACATCGATGTTCATAGCAGCAATGTCTACAATAGCCAAACTGTGGAAGGAGCCAAAATGCCCTTCAACAGATGAAGGGATAAAGAATGTGTGGTACCAAAAGAAGAAGAAGGAGAAGGAGGAGGAGGAGGAGGAGGAGGAGGAGAGGTATATAAACACATGGAATGGAATATTACTCAGCCATCAGAAGGTATGAATACCCACCATTGGCATTGACATGGAAGGAACTGGAGGGGATTATGCTGAGTGAAAAAAAGTCAAGCAGAGAAAGACAATTATCATATGGCTTTACTCATATGTGGAACACAAGCAATAGCACAGAGGACCATAGGGGAAGGGAGGGAAATCCAAAGGGAGAGAAATTAGAGAGGAGATGAACCATGGGCGATTATGGACCCCAAGAAACAATCTGGGGGCTTCAGAGGGGAGGAGAGTGGGGGGAGGGTGACAGGATGATGGGTATTGAGGAGGGCATGTGCCGTGATGAGCACTGGGAGTTATACTTAACTAATGAATCACTGAGCACTGCATCAAGGACTAATTATGTACTATAGAGTGGCTAACTGAACATACTAAAAAACAAAAAAGAATTAAAGAATTTTGCACATGCTAAAAAAGACAAAAAAAAAAAAAAAGAAAGAAAGAAAGAATACAAAAGAACCTAGAGAAGGGGAGGGGAAGAAGGGAGACCGGAGACCCAGCCAGGCCCTGCCCAACTCAGCATGGGGAAGTACGTTGTACGTCAAACAACCTAGATGAAATTACAAATTGCTTTCAAAAAACCCCAAACAAACCAGTTTCCTCTTTTCCATTTTCTCTGCTGCTCAGCAGTATAGCCCCTCACTGACTTTCACCTGGATTTTCTCAAGAGCTTCCAGAATCTTCTCCCACACATATGTCCATGCTCTGATCCATTTTAAACATGGTTGCTGCCCAGCTGGCCTCTTAGAATCTAAGACAGGGACGCCTGAGTGACTCAGTCAGTTGCGCATCCAACTTTTGATTTCAGTTCAGCTCATGATCTCAAGGTCGTGGGATCGAGCCCTGTGTCATGCTTCACGCTCAGCACCGAGTCTGCTTGTCCTTCTCCCCTCTCTCTGTGCTCCTCACCCCTGCTTGTGCTCTCTCTCAAATAAAAAAGTAAAATGTTAAAAAAAAAAAAGTCTAGGACGGGTCACTTGAACTCCCCATTGAGACCTGCATCTTGAATGATGTGCAAGTTCCTGAGTCCCAAGCCCCCTTTCTTTGCTTCTGCTCTCCCGGGCTTTTCTCTTGGGTCCTTTAAGAAGCTGACCCCCATTCCCTGGGGTAAGAGGAGGTAGGGAAAATCCATTCCTCAACTGTTTTTGGAGTTGCTGTGTCTGCTGCACTCTACACAGACTCACAATGAAAACAAGAAGCCTTGAGTTCATAGGAAAGGGAAGCCTAACTATCAGGACAGGGTGCTTGCTTTCATGTCCATGGAGGAAGGGACTCTGATGCTGGTAAGAATCGGTGGGGAAAAGCCAGTGGTTAAGGTGGATGGGTAAAGGCAAGTGCTCACAGGACGGGAGCTCACTCACTGCCACTTATCTTATAGGACCGAATGGGAAGGATTTTCCATCGGATTTCCCCCAGTGGACTGTGAGGGTCCTGAGGACAGAGACAATCCCTTTCATTTAACACCGTCAGAAACCAGCCCAGAGTGAGACATCTGGCTGCTGGTGAATACCCAACAAATGAATGAAATGAAATGATTGAATAATGTCTCCAGGTGCCATCTGTGGTGCACCTGCTCTAGTAATACCTGTTCCTGATGCCCAGCTAGCAGTCCCCAGCTGGAGAGCAGGCTAGCATCCTCATTTTCATCTGCCTGAGTTTTCAGCTCTGGAGCCCCTTGTGGGCTGACCCTCCATGATCCAAGACCTGTGGTTCAGAAGTGTTGCTCATCGCTGGGTCCACACGGCATTGATACTACAGGCCATTACTTGGTATTTATGTAGAACTTTGTAGAACCAATGATTCTAGAGATTGATATTCAAGAAGGATCCTACCTGGATGGTAAGTTGCACAGTCCCAATGGAAATCGACTTTTCTGCTCACTATAACTGAGAATTTCCTTATTGTGGCTTCTCCAAAAAGGTCAAGGTGATACTTTCCACCAGGCCTGACCGCCATGGACATGCTCCATATTGGACTCTCCCTCCTGCACTGGAAAGGAAAGACAAAAGCCAAGGATACCACTTACCTATGGCAAGAGAAATGCTAGCCTTACCAGTCTTGCCTTCATCTGGATTGTTTCTAGATATTGGCAGATAGCAAGAGTATCTCTGGGTCTTCTTTGACTGGTCTGTTGTGACACCATCTTGTTTAGAACAGTGTTCTAACAGAAATTCAAAAATCAGCCATGCTTCTGCTCATGAAGTGGGGGTGAACGCTAGAATGCATCCTTTGGAAAGCAATTTGTACTATATATTATGGGCCTTAAAGTGTTTATATTTTTTGATCCCGCTTCTCGTAATTCTGCTTCTGGGAATCCATCCTAGAGAAATGACCTAAGTGCCAAAATTTATGTAAAAAGACATTATAACAACATTATTTATAATACTGAAAAATTAGAAAAAAGTCTAAATAAAAAAAACTTTATGGGATGCTTAAAGAAATTATGGAAAAGCCACCCCATGAAATATTATGTGCCCTTTACAAAAAGATTTTAGTAATATGCATAAATCAGATGATGTATTGGGTTAAAAAAGCAAGACTTAAAGCCACGTGATCGTAACTATGTATAAACATGAATAGGAAAACTACAGTGAAAGAAATATGGCAAAAAGTCAGCATCAATTTTCACCGGGTAGCAGAACTATGAATTTTTCTTTATAATTTTTAAGATTCCCATTTTTACCTAATGACATTTAGTATTTAAAATTATTTTTAAAGAACCAGAACGTCTAGATTTAAAATGGCAACTAGTTGACCGCTTCAGTGCATTATTTCCTAACATCCTCCTACACCAACTCTAGAGGCACAGCAAACATTGGAAATTCAAAATAAAATCCACCCCAATCTAAAGCTGAAAGATGATCTAATGCCAGAAGCTGGGTATCTTCCGGAACCTGGAGACATAAGGGCCTGAGTCCAGACTGCTCTGACCAGGCTTTGCTTCATGACCCAGGAATTGCCTGGGAAAAGTACAGAAGATGGCATCATCCCCACCTCGGAGTCTTCCCCACCCAGAACATCGGCCACTTCTTCTCTCTTGCCTAAGCACGGACTTCCCAGGAGATCAGGAATGTTCTCCTCCCTCCCTTCCGCTCCCTGACAGGATTCTACCACCATTCAGACTCAGCAACCCCGGAAGACAGCTGGGAGGAAGGGACAGGATGTGGCGGGCCTAGCAGTCCACATCCAGGATGTGTTGTCCCCAAGCCAGAAACACGAACAATGCTGGTGGACACTGTTCCCGCTGCACAGGACATTGGAGAAATAGGGGACAGAGGAGAGAGAAGATGTCCCTGATCATCTGAGGGGTAGACCAGAATCAGTCAGGGCGACGGCTTCTAAAATTGGGCTGACAACCATCTGGACCATCCCAGAGGCAATCCACGAGTGGTCGGGATAGAATGTGCCCCACCTGAGAAGGAGTACAGAGAATTTGTTTCTTTTCATTGTTATGGTCTTAATAAAAGTGCTGCAGGAAATGTGGTGAGGAAACATCACCCAAAAGGCTCTGAGAAGGTAGGACCTCTAATCCTCCTCTGAAGGAGCCAGGAGGAAATCTCACAAAACTGACATTCTCAGTGGAATCACAGGCAGAGAACCAGCTGAGACGAGAACAGGTTGAGTAAGATGAAAAGAAAAATGGCAATTTTAGAGAGACATGCAGGGACGTTAAAGCTGCAGGGACAGAAGGATTGCTTACACTGAAGGCAATGAAGATTGGAACTCACGTAGCAGAGACTAACTGTGTCCTGGACAAGTGATGTTGGTATGTTAAAGCTGTCGTCATTTTCAGGGTCATGGGGGCTGAGAAGCCACACCACCTACCTAATGCTACATGAGGAATTATTTGAGGAATTTCTCCAGCCAACCCAGTGAGGAATCACACCTGAGAACTCAAGAAGGTCTAGCAAAATAATGGTTTTCTTCATTCAACATGGACCCCAGTTGTGGAATACAGTTACATTGGGCATTATCTGGTGGATTACGAAGTTCAGGAATCGAGCTTAGATTCCTTGAGAAATGTCATTTATTAGGGTTTTTTTTTTTCACTTATTCACTCATACATCCAGGAACACTTTGCTGAGTGCTTCTGTGGGCTGCTGCTAGATGCTGGAGACACAGAGGAAGAAAATGCTCCTTTACCTTCATGGAGCTTGCAACCTTGTTGGGGAGAGACACATGAACACTCATTCCAGAGCAGGTGATAGAGGCATGGTAGGCACAGGGGCTGCTGATGCACAAAGGATGGGAAAAATATTTAAGAATATTTAAGTAAAGTCTTGAGGTGTGAGCAAGACTCAACCTGGCCAAGGAGGGTGGAAAAGATGGTCAGGGAGGAAGTGAATCAGGGCAATGCTGAGGCGGTGATAGAACGAGGTGCCGTATGTAGCTGGACCATCAGTGTTCCTGCTGGGGTGGACAAGGGAAGGAGCACCTACACATTACGTCGGGCTAAGGAATTTGCAATGTTTCCAAATGGTACTGGGGAGCATTAAAATCTGGGAGAGTGATGTAATCCTGCTTATAATCTGGGAAGATGCCTTTGTTATGAACCATTCACTTACGCAAAAGAGGAAAGGAACCAAAATGTCTTAAGCAACTCTTCTAAGTCAACAATGCCCTTATGATCCTCGTTGCACAGAAAAGAAGCCAAGGTGCAGGGAGATGGAGTTAGAACCCAAAGTTTCCCAGCTAGAAGAAGCTGAAGCAAAGACCTGAGCCCAGTCTGTGGAATTCGGTCATTTCCATGTTGCAAACACAGTCCAGCCATCTTGTCTACCCTTCTCGTTTTCTGAGAATTCTCAAGGAAGAATTCTCCACGGCCTCCTAGTGTCTCGGGTTTCTGATTCTGTGCTTGCAGAACGTGTCTCAGAGATCTATTTCAGTCATTTGGAATTCAGTCCTCAGAGTGACAGCACTCTGAGGCTCTGCCAGGCTGGGAAGTGACTGCAGCCTCCTTGGGGCAGCCCTGTGGGAGGAATCACAAGGGAGAATGGCTCCTGCGCACGTTCTCAGCACGGCACCGGGGGACATCAGCCCTGAGCAGAGGAAGGGGCTATGCCATAGGCATCCAGCCTCTTTCTAAGTTCATGGATCAGGAAGAGGCTCCTCCCATTGGGGAAAGGGAGGAAGAGATGGAGGGTCCTACCAGGAAAATGAGGAGGTGTCCCCATTAATACTCCCTAGCTCTCGTTCTCTGAACACATTGGTCCCCTTCATGAAGCCTGAGGATTTCAGGCTGTGATCAACCCCTCAAAAGTAGAAAGCAGCATTTTATTCAAGAGGCCACTCTCCCAAAACTGACCACCCATCTTTTATGGGTCTTCCTTGAACCAGTTTTGCCAGTTTGGATTTTCCACAAAATGCTCTGAAATGGGTCAAAAGAGCACATTATTTCCATCGACTCTCTGGCTAAAGTTCCATCCCCATTTTTTTAACTTCTTATTTTGAAGTATTTGTAAACGCGCATGTAGTTGGAAGATAGAATTCAGAGAGATCACCTGTCCTCTCTACTCAGCTTCCTTCAGTGGCCACACCTTCCGGAACAAAAATGAAATATCACAACTAGGAAAGGCCACCATACGATCCATCATTTTTATGCCATTCATCTGTTTGTGTGTTCATTTCATTCGATGCGGTTTTACACATGTATACCTTGGTGTGACCACCACAATGCAGGTACAGAACAGCTCATCTGTAGGATCCCCTGTACCACCTGCTTAAAGACAGAGCCACCTTCCCCCCTTCACCTCCCTAACCCCCAGCAAGCACTGTTTAGTTACCATTTCTATAATGTTGTTATTTCAAGAAGACAATAAAGATAGAATCGTAGAGTATGCAATCTTTGGGCACTGACTTGTTTCACTCAGCAAAATTCTCTGGGGAGTCCTCCAAGTTGTTGTGTGTATTAATAATCCATTCCTTTTATTGATAAATTGTATTCCATGGCATGAATGCACTAGTGTGTTTAAGCATTCACCTGGTGAAGGAACTTCAATTGTTTCCAGTTTCTGGTTATTTTGAATCAAGCTACTATGAACATACTTGTGTAGAGGTTTTATGTGAATATAAGTTTTCATTTCTGGGTTGTATGGTGATTGCATGTTTTTTTTGGGTAAGATTTTATTTATTTATTTGAGAGAGAGTGGGTACACAAGCAGGGGGCAGAGGCAGAGAGAGAAGCAAACTCCCCGCTGAGCAGGGATCTGGACTCAGGGGCTCAACCCCAGGACCCCTGGATCACAACCTGAGCTGAAAGGCAGATGCCTAACTGACTAAGCCACCCAGGCACCCCTGCAATATTTTGTTTATTAAGAAACCACCAAACTGTTTTCCACAGAGGCTGTACCATTTCACATCCCCACCCACAATGTTGGAGTGATCAGTGTCTCCACATTCTCACCAGATTTTGGTGGTGTCTCTATTTTTTTTTTTTATCAGAATCATTCTGATGGGTGTGTAGTGATATCTCCTTCTGGCTTTAGTGTGCATTTCCTTCAAGGCTAATGGTGTTGAACATCTTCCATATGCTTATTTGCCATAACTATATCTGTTTGGCGAAATGTCTATTCCTGTCTCTTTCCTATTTTCTAACTGGGTTGTTTGACTTTTTGTACTGCTGAATTTTGAACATTGTTTGTATATTCTAGGTCCTAGCTCTTTCTCAAACATGTGGTGTACAATACCTTCTCCCTGTGTTAATCTGCCTTTCCATCCTCTTCTTGAGGTCTTTCATGGAGAAGAACCTCTCAGGGTTTTTTTAAGTTGTTTTTTTTTTTTAATTTAACAGAGAGAGACAGAGAGAGAGAGATCACAAGTAGGCAGAGCAGCAGGCAGAGGGAGAGGGAGAATCAGGCTCTCTGCTGTGCAGAGAGCCCAGTGTGAGGCTCAATCCTAGGACCCTGGGATCATGACCTGAGCCCAAGGCACCGCTTAACAGAGTGAGATACCCAGGTGCCCCGAACCTCTCAGTTTTGAGAAGGCCCAACTTTCTCAGTTTTTTTCTCCTTAGTGATCATGCCTTTGGTGTCAAGTCTAGGAAATGTTCACCTACCTATAGATTCTAAAGATGTTTTTCCTATTTTCTCTCCTCTGTTTTCCTTACGATTCTGTTTCTTGTGCTAATTCTCTGCCACATTTCTCCTACAAATTATATTCAGCTCCATTTTTTTTTAGTATAGCCCATCAGAAGTTCTGAAAAGAGATAAATGACAACCTAAGGTGCCCGATCATTAAGATGATCACTGCCCCTTCTCATCATTAAGACAATGTGAATGAGGGAAGTTCAAACTCCCAGCTATTGTCCCAATGTCAACGGCATTAGGAACCAGCACAAAGCTCTGGTCCATCCCCTTGGTTGGAAAGGGATCAAGAGTTTGCCTCCTGCACTGACCTGGGTTCATCAAAACAAAGACGAACACATGTAGTTAGCACGTGAATATTTCCATTTCTTAGGACAGAAAACTCTAGACAGTTGGGGGAATATATATGCCTCTCTAGAATTTGCTCATTGGCATTCTCTACAGACTTGAATGACTGGTCAGTGTGTGGGAGAAATCCTTGGGTTTGAACTAAACTGTATGGCTTTGAAGACCTGACTCGACCCTCTGAAATGTTTCCACCTCACCAGAAAAGAAGAAGTGATTACACTTGCCTTGACAGGATTGATGTGAGGATTCAATGAACTCAAAGGCTCATGCTTGGCCCAGGAAATTGGTCTTATAATTATATGGTCAATGAGGAAATGGACAGGCAACTTTCAGGTAAAGGCACAGAGTGGCCACACCTTTCCCAATGAGGGAGGAAGCTGCTGTCCTTTCCAATCAGGCAACTCTGGTTTTCACAAGCTAATCAGAATCTCCAGTGAACTCATGGGTGAATGAACACTGAACTGGAGAAAACAAGTCCTTCCTACAACCCATTAACTTTCTGTCCCTGAGAAAATCTGGTCAAACCTCTTCTGAACTCTGTTGCCATGAGTGTCCCAGTGATCCCACAGACACCCAGTGGTTTTTCCTGCCTATCCCCACATCTGCAACTAACTCACCATTCATCATCCATCCTTACATCCACCCAACCATCCAACCATCCATCCACCATTCACCATCCATCCGTCCTTTCATCCATCCAACCATCCAACAATCCATCCATCCATCCATCTACCCATCCAACCACATACCCATCCACCCATCTCTGCACCCATCAATCTATCCACCTATCCATCCATTCATCCATCCATCCAACCCTCCATCCATCCCTCCATACTGTACACTTTGGTGCCTACTGTGTTTCACGCACTATTGCAGGGCTATGAATGTGGTGGCAAGCATAGAGACCTAAACTCAGCTTTTTGTAGAGTTCACTGTCATTCTAGTGAGACTCAGACAGTGAACTAATAAATAAGAGAATTTAGTGTGGTGAAAGTACTAAGAAGAAGACTCTAGGATGATGGGATACAGAGCTACAGGGGCGATGGAGGGGACCACTGGATGCAGGGTGGTGAGAAAACTCTTCTCTCAAGAGGGCATGAGTGTGAAAGGAGAGGGAGCCAGTCTTGTGAAGATCTGGGGAAGAGCATGTGTGGCAGAGGGAACAGCAACTCCAAAGTCCCTGAGGCAGAAACAGGCAAGGTGAGTCCAGAGCAAACACAGCTGTGTGGGTGAGGCCCAAAGTGGTGTGTGGGGTGGGAGGGGGCTGGGGCCAGCAGCTCACAGAGGGTCTTCTAAGGCATTTGGATTTTAGGCTTCTTATAAACAGAGGTTTTCAAGGGATGTCAAAATTAGATGCAAATTTTGAATGCATCCTTCTGGCTGCTGCATGGTGGAGGAATTGGAGGGGCACAAGCAGAAGCAGAAAACGGGCTGGAGGTGTGGAACAGGCTGGGACAGCAATGACAGGGTTCAGGAGAGAGCACAGCAATGCCCTGAGACCTGGGTCAGCCAGCCTGCAAAGCCCAAGCCTGCACAAAGCTCACCAAATTCCCTTCCTTCGAGCATCTGCTGAGCTTACCACCTTTCATTTTTTAAGGAAGAAGTAATTTGCCATTTTTACGTGTACAATTCAGTGATTTTGAGGATAGTCACAAGATTGTGTGGCCATCACCACTATGTAGTCCCAGAACATTTCATCACCCCAAAAAGAAGCCTCCTTACCTATTAGCAATCACTTTGCTTCTCTCCTCCCCAAGTCCCCCAACCTCCCACCCCTCCCCTGCATACACCACCCCCCCCCCCGCCCCCGCAAGCAACCTGCCACTCTGGACTTACCCGTTCTGGACATCATACACTATGTGGCCTTTTGTATCTCCTTGTTTCACTGCTGATCCCTACTGTAGCAAGTTTAGTGCGTCATTCCCTTTCTGTGGCTGAATGATACTCCCGTGTATGGATGTACCACACTGTGTCTCTCCATTCATCAGGTGATGTCCCTGAATGCCAGGAGACTGATGTTCTTACTGGTGAGCAGGGACTGTAACTGAGACGGACCTACGGGGCTCCTGGAGGGACTAGAGTGGGTACAAACAGATTCATCTTAAAATAATTCACAAAGCGGTACTTTTGTTCTATGCAATTGTCTATGCATTACGTTTTTACACAAATAAGGATTTTTCAGCCCCTTGGCTCATCTACTGAGCCCAGACGTTCCAGGGAGCAGAGCACAGGGAGTGTTGAGACAGGAGCCTGGTTCTCATCCATCAGGTGCCAACAGCCTCGATGATGCAGGGCAGACCCTGACCCATCAACCATCAGCTCGTGACCAGCCCTGATGCCATCCCCCGCTGCCTTCCTTCTTGCACAGGTAATCCTGCCAGGAGTCGCCATTCCAGCCCAAGCACAGAATAATTTATGAGCCGTAGTCCCAAAGCTCAGTTTTGCCAGTGGAATCAGAAATCTGGCTTGAAGGCTGCTGCCGTATTTCATCACCCCACTTCCCTTTGAATGCATTTCAGGGCTGTTAATCTTGAAAGTAAATGACGGACCATGTTCCAAATGAGGCTTGGGGCACTGGGCTACAGAAGAAAGCCATTCTGGGTAGTTCAGACAGCCAGCGCGCCATATGTCTATATACCTGCGTTGTAACACATGTCGCCTGCACTGCGGGGCTGGCCTCCCACCTGGGAGCTCCTCCCCAGTGAGCACAGGACAGCTAATAGAGGCAGAGCACGGACAATGCCACAGCAGGTGTCAGCCAGCTCGGGCTACCACAGAAAAACACAGTCCAGGTGGCTTGCAAACAACAGGAATTTACTCGTCACAGCTCCGGAGGCTAGAAGTCCGAGTTCAGAGTACCTGCGTGACGGGGTTGTGCTGAGGACCCTCCTCTGGGGTGCAGACGGTCATTTTCTGGCCGTGACTCACACGGTAGGAAGAGAGAAGGCAAGCTCTTGTGTCTTTCTCTAAAGGCTCTAAAGTCATCATGAGGCTCCACTTTGGTGACCTCCCCAACTAATATCATCGCCTAGGGGTCTAGGATTTCAACAAGTGAATTTGGGGGGCGGACACAAACATACTTCCCCAGCACCCATGATGCTCCCACATTTCAAATACCACATTGTGGTATCGAATCCAAACACTGCCTTAGAATACAGTGATATCAATCCGTTTGACATTTTGTGCCAACTGGCCTCCATGAGTTTAAGGGAAAGGTTTGCTTGGGGGGTGGGGGGTCAGGCCCCCAAAAGGTATTTCTGATGGGGCCAGGAGGTATCTGTTTCCTTTTCTTTTCCATCAGGACATGTGGTCTGAGCCTGGGTTGGTCTTGACCAAGAACCCGAGAGTGTGGTACTAACCAGGCAGCTTCCCTGCACTTCCAAAGTGGAAGACAGAAGGGAACGGAGCTCCAAGTGGGTGTGTGTCCCAGGCATGGAGAGATGGAGGGAGGCATTGGGGGAACAGGGGAGCCCCAGCCCAGCGAGAGGGCTCTGCGCCTTGCCTGGGAGTTGCCGAGTCCATTCGGCTGCGAAGTAGCGCTGGGATTCCCAGCTGCCCAGAAGGGCATTTCTTATGCCCACAAGATGAGTTTGTTTTTCATAAATAATGTAATATCGCTTTTAAATCAGCATTTTTTTTCTTCTCTAAGAAGCCTCCCAACTGTACCAAAAAAAGAAAAAGAAAAAAAAAGAAAGAAAAGAAATGTTTTCCCAGCGAATGCAGTTTCCAAAAACACTACAAAATCCACAGGAATGGATAAAGCTGCAAGGCAAGGTCTCCAAAATTGGGACCACCGTTGCCTCCTGGGGGGCTTGAGGCAGATGCTCGCCCTGGGGATACCGATCCCCACCCAGTAAGGCTGGTCAGGGCATCCACAGAACCGCACGTGGTGACAGGAAGCTCCCGGCTGGCTTCGGCATCCACAATAAACCTCTTGCCGGAGGGAGGAGAGTCCGACGGTGTGACCTTGGGTCAGTCACCTACCCTATTGTGACCTCAAGTGTCACGCCGGCTGCTGGGGCTCGGTGTAGAAAATAGGGAGCCATGGAAGGATTTTAGGCAGGGAGCAGATAGTCAGGTCCGCATTGTTTAGTTTCCTCCAGGGGTTTTGGCGGGAGCAAAACCACATCAATGGAAAGAACTCTCGGTTTAGAGTCAGAAAGACCTTGGGCTCTCAGGGTGGTGCTTCCCCTACCCCCGCCCCTCCTGCTGGGTGACCTTGGGCAGGTGCTTCAAGTGGGGGATCTTAACATGCAGAGCTGATTCGGCAGGTCTGGGCAAGGCCTGAGATTTGGCATTTCTCAAAGATTTTCCATTTCCTCCCTGGTGGTGCTTCGGCAACCAGAGCCACTGCCCTGCGGGCCACCAGTGAATGACGCTCACCCTTGCTTCCAGGCCACGGACCACACTTTGAGTAGCAAGGCTCTCGGTTTCCTTGCCTGTATGATGGCATCGACCAAACCCTGCCTGCGGGGCTGTGCGGGCATAGATGGGCCCCCCCCGTGTGCCCTGCAGCAGGATCTGTGCCCCCCCTCCCGTTGCCCTGTCTCCCGGAAGATTCTGGTCTGTCCTAGGCTCCGCACCACCAACCTCCTCACTTCCGCTCCCCCCCTCTTGTAATTGGTGTGCCCTGGAAGCTCTTTTGGCGCTAGGTTCACCTTTCAAATGCCCTAGAATCCTTCTTTTGGCTTCTCTCTCTTTTCTATTTAAATTCAAAACTCAATGCTCGCCCCGGGCTCCTACCATCCTGGTGCCATTAGGAGATTAAAATTTCGCAACACCTGCCTCTGCTGCTCCCAGGCCTGGGCTCGGTTTCTGCATGCTCCTAGAGCACCAGAAAGTTGACCTCAGTGTAGCCACAAGCTCCCACCCCACCCCTGGTCATTTACTTTCCCGTCTTCTGTTCCTCATCTCCTCCATTAGACTGTGAAGGGAAAGGTATAAAATAAAAAAGATGAGAGTGTTGATTTAATGAAAGGCAATGTCCAGGGACAAGAGTGGACCCACGTGCCCTTCTTCCGATGGTGCCGCGGATGGAGCAGTGCCCGTTCTGTGACGTCAGTGATCAGGAGGACGATGCTGGTGGCCGGCCCCGGGCCTGGCGCACACCCGGTGCTCCCAGAATGTCTTTGAATTAGAAAGAGAAATGCATGCACGTGGCTGTTGGGTGCGGCCCCACCTGGAGAGCGTCCTGACGGTGGAAGAGTAGGGGTGAGCTGGGCCACATTCAGAATCCTGCCGGGACGGGGCTGGGCAGGCTGGGAGATGACCTTGGTAATGACACATACCCCAGCGGCGGCAGGAGTGAGCCCAGGGAGCTGAGCCATGGGAGCTGGAAAGACAATTCTGGAAAGACCACAGGAAGGGAAGGCCGGGCCCTGCCCTCCTGGGGCACAGAATCTCCAGAGACGGGGACTGGGGAAGCCATGTACCAACCACATGAGGGAAATGAGAAGCCCACTGACGTGGCTGGCCCTGGGGACGGCTTTGAGGGTGACCGTCAGGGGTCAAGCTGCCTACTGAGGACAGAGCTATGTCAAGGCCCAGCACTTGTACTTGAACTTCATGTTAACTCTGCAAGATAGGAATAGGATCCCCACATTGCAGAGGAGGAAACAGAGGGTCACAGGGTCCTGGCCATCTCTAGGAGTCACGAGGATCGAAACAGTTCCAAACCCACCTTTTCCTGCTGTGCAAATCAACAAGTCCACAAGTTCCTGAAAATACGCACAAACAAGGAGGGAAAAGATAACACCCTCCCTACACACACATGCACACACGCATGCACACAACACACGCACACGCACAACCAGGAACCTAGTTGGCTAAGCTAAGAGGCTGGAAGACGTGCCCTCTCTGGGCCACTTCCTGCCAAGCCTCCTGTAGCTGACACACAGTCCAGCCTGCTCCCGTCTGCTGCTTAGCACGTCTCCGACTGCCCCCACCACTCCCACCGCCCAGCCCACCCCCACACACCCCAGGCCAGCCGCATCACCCCCAGCGCCTCCCCACTCAACACCTGTGGCTGCTGCTCAAAGCAGCTGGAAGTCAGAGCATCCCCTGGCCTCGAAGGGGAGCAGACAGGGGATACACAAGCCTGGGGCTCAGGGAGAAGCCTCAGCCTCGAATAGAGAGCAGAGAGGCTGACACCTGGGAGAACAAGGTCCTTTTTATACATGAGAACTTTGTAATAAAAATTATAGGGATAATGACTTTCGGGGTCAAGAGTGATCTTTGGCATGAGCTCCATTGAGCTAATTTAGATCCCTAAGCAATTTTCCACGTAGTCAGAACTGTGTCCAGTTTTTCCTATTTCCATCAGTAATGCTCCAGAATAATTTCACAGGACTTGGGCACGGAGCTGTTGCACGGCACAGCTGAGAGGCCCAGCAGGGTGTGGGTGCGCCATGAAGCTTGGGTTCATCGCCCACATGGTCACCCTATCATGGCTTCACCCCAGCAGGTTTTCTTCAGCAGCCATAATTTTGTTCAAACTCAATGGGGATCTTGCCACACAATGAGGTCAAAGCCGCAGGATCATAACATCCTTGGGGTCAACGATGGTAGAGTCGAAATAGCAGGGAGTTGCCCTTGACCCTGGTTCTGCTCCTAGCACTTCAAACTGCCCTGAGCTGTAGCTCCAAGGTCTTCGGCTTTCCCATGACCCTGGCCTGGTGGGGTGTGTTTGGTAGCCATCGCAGACCTCTGCCCACCTTCTCCTGGCTCCCACCCTTAGCCTCAGCTGTCGCCAACATCACAGTGGGTTCCTCCTCACTGCCATCCCCCAAGGATGCGGGGCATCTTGTCAATGGCCCAACCTGTCCTCGCCTTCCGTGCCCTCTCTTTCCCTCCAACTCAAGGGGTTCCAGCTAACACACACAGTGCAGGTGTCCCCATCCTTGCCCCACCCCCCACCTGCCACCGTGAGGGGATTTCTGCAGACAAGCTTTGCCCAGGGGGACTCGGCCAACGTCCCCTGGCTCCAGGCTGCAACACTGAGTCAGCCAGAGACCCACCACCCTCACGTAGACTCTGTGGCGAACCCTCAGCAGCTTCCCT
This sequence comes from Meles meles, assembly GCF_922984935.1. Lineage (NCBI taxonomy): Eukaryota > Metazoa > Chordata > Mammalia > Carnivora > Mustelidae > Meles > Meles meles. The sequence continues at coordinate 142,592,741 of NC_060071.1, read as the reverse complement.
ACCTCCCACCTCAATGTGCGTCCCATGGGACTGCTATCCTAAGTCCTAAGTCCCATCCTAGCACTGTGCCAACCCCCGGGGATGATGGTTGCCCCCTTCCTCCGCACGGAGGCTCCTTCACCGTCTGGTTGCCTCTGCCCTCCCCAGCCTCCCTGCTCACGGATGCCCAGCCCCCCTTCCTGCTCCTGCGTGCTGTTGCAGACGTTCCAAAGCCAGACCTTCCCTGTGGAGCTCTTCCAGGCTCCAAGCCTTGACCCACTTCCTACCCTAGGAATCCTTTCTCCCCTTTGCTCTTCCAAAGCCAGCACAAGGGCACCTCCGCCATCCCTGAGGTCTCCCCGGGCCCCTTCCTCCCCTGCTCCCTGGGGTGGGTGCTAGGGTGGCCACCCAGATCCTCCTCCAAGATGAGGTCCTCAAACCCCAGCCACCAGGGGTATCGATATTGACGGCTCATGGCTGGGGGTTGCCCTAGCGACCTGCCTCTCACAAGGACACACCCTCTCCCCGGTGGTAGCCCAGTCACCATCAGTGTGGGCAGTGGGATCGAGGGCAGAGTCCTGGAGTGGTGGCAAAGGCCCCGCCCCTTGCCTTGATTTGGGAGGACGCTGAAGAGCCATCTAGATCTTCCCCTGTTGCAAATGCATCATAGGCAGCTCTTCCCTTTGCACCGTCCTGCCTCCCTCCCTCCCCCCACACCACACCTCCCGCACACAACCTCCCTTCAGAGCACGCTTGTTGGGAACAGAGCTGCGGCACCCCCTACTTAAGGCAGGGGTGAGGCTTCCTGCCAATCCTGGCCCCCACACCCATTATGCCGCATGGGGACTCTCCAAGGACCTGGTCTCCCCCGACAGGCCCTCGTCTCCTTGCAGTATTTACTCATTCATTTCCACAATGCTCATTGAGGAAACTTGACCCACAGCCTTCCTATCTCCTTCGTTCACGCATCCATTCATTCCACGAATCTTGAATGAGCCCATACTATGCAGTAAGTGTCAGGAGTAAACAACAGGTGTGGCCACTAGAATACACCTTTTCCTCTGTATCCCTTTCTTACGGTTATTGTGACAATGACCACAACCTCAGTGGCTTTGAAACACACAACTCTTGGTTGAAGTCCAGTGTGGGTCTCCTGGGGCTAACATCAGGGGACTGGTGACCACGTTCCTCCTGGAGGTTCTCAAAGGGTATCCCCTCCTTGCCCTGCCAGCTCCAGGACTCTGCCCACCTTCCCTGGCCACAGTCCCGTTCCTGCATCTTCAGAACCCACCAATCTTGCTCTGTCTCTCTTCCCACACCTCTCCCACTGTGGCTAACTCTGCCTTCTTCTTCCCTAAGGACCCTTGTGATTACATTGGGCCCTTTGATAATCCAGAATATGCTCCCTACTTAAAGGTAAACTGATTCACAGGTTTAATTCCCCTTTGCCACTAAGCTAAGGCAGTCGCAGTCTGGGGATTAGACCCTGGGTAGCTCTGCTGAGGCACAGAACAGCCCTCTTTACCCAGCCTGGCACCTGGGGCCGGGGGTGGGGGGCAGGGGGCGTGGCGGTGGGACAGCAAGTACTCGATAAAGATTTCCAAGAAGGGGGATGCCCAGCCCCAAGCTATCTGTCCCAAGAACCACTGCCCTTCCTTCTCTTCCATCCTCTCCCTTGGGCCCGGATGCTCCAGCTCCAGTCTTGTGGTCCACCTCTCACCTTGGCCTCTTTCCTGGGTCTCTAACTGCCCCCCTCGGCCTGAGCCCCAGGAGGTGCTTCCCCTTCTTCTTGGCAGGGAATCCAAGAGGGCTGCCCAGTCTCCTGTGCCTTCCCCTCACTGGCTTCTCTTTCATTACTTCCCCTAGGACAGGGAGGTTGCCACCTTCTCCTGCCCCGAGTCCTTAGCTGTCCACTCTGATCCCAACCCAGTGCTCCTGAGTCTGTCTGCTCATCTGGACCTTCCTCAAGAACTCTGCCTGGTCCCCGTGTCTGGCTACTTGTCGTGCTGCTGTCTCAATGAACAAGCTGTGCCCATCGGCAGGGCTGTGTCCCTTAAAACAACTTAAGATAGCGTGCGTATGTTTTCACGGGGACAAATCCACATCTGTGCCCCAGCTCCCCTTTCCACCATGGCTCTGCAAAATTTACAATCACCTTTTTCAGGAAGAAGGAACCATTGATTCTGTAATGACATTCAATAGTCTACACATTTCCACTCCTGGTAATGTATTGACTCCTTATGCTGTCAAGCCTCAAAGGAAAGCAAAAAATTGCAGTCATCCCCTGGAGAGATTCTGTCTCCTGAGTTACTGACCAGAACTCCTCCAGGACAAAGTTAGAGAGCAGATATCTCTTCTTCACCGGGCGACGCACACCCTCAGCTCCTGCCATGCCCCAGAGAGCGTCACACCTGAGTTGTGTGCACGACAGAACTTCCTTGCTGTCCGGAAAGCAAATATTCTACATAGAATCTATCTGCGGGTTTCGATCTCTGTGCCCTGGAGCTTACGAGATTCCCAGAGGCATCTCAAGGGTGATGTCGACCAGAATTTTCAGGCGCTTGTCAGAACACTAAATTTGCAAAACAGACTCACTGCTGGGGATCATGGGTGGCATGCAACAGCACTCCTTACTTTCTGCCACCTCTGGGGACTGCCCTACAGAAAGGAAGAGAAAAACTAGGGGGAAAAAAGAGCTACTATTTAAGAGCAGCAGCTAGATGCCAGATATGATCTAAATGCTAGCTTGGTTAATCATGGCCACAGTCCTGCAGTGCAGAAACTCTCTCCAGGTTAGAAGTGAGAGAGGCTGAGCAAGGTCAGGTAAACAGCCTGTGGAAGCTCCCCACTGCTGCAATGCTAATTCCTCCCACACTTCAGGACTGAAACAGCAAACCTATGTGTCCTCTCTCCATTTCTAGGTGGCAAGGGTTAGGGAGTCGCTCAGCTGGATGGTTCTGGCTCAGACTTCTCACCAGTTGGCGGGTCAGGCTGTGGGGAGGAGCTGCACTCATCTGAAGGCTTGACCGGGGTTGGAAGATCCACTTTCGAGGGAGGCAGAATGACGGCCCCACGGAGCTGTCCTAGCCTTGATCCCTGCACGCCGTGGATGTGCCAGCTTACACAGCAAAGGGCAACTAAGGTTGCTGCCCAGCCTAGGGGGATAGTCCTGGATTATCCAGGGGAGCCAATGTCATCCCAATAAGAAGGAGGAGACAGGAGAGAAAGGTCAGAGGACGAGAGGTAACAAGAGAAGCAGCATCAGAAGGATGCAACATTGTTGGTTTGGGAGGCAGAGGAGAGGAGGCCACATGCCAAGGAATGTGGACCTTTCCAGAACCTGGAAAAGGCAAGGAAATAGAATCTCCCATGGGGACCCTAGAAAGGAACACAGCCCTGCTGACACCTTGATTTTAGACCAAGGAGACCCCTGTTGGCCTTCAAACCTATAGAAATGTCAGATAAAGCTGCAGTGTTTGAGGCTGCTGGGCTTGTGGTCCATTGTTCCAGCAGCTGTAGGCAATGCACCCAGCTTCCAAGATGGTCCACACACACAGTTGTTGGCAGGCGACGGTAGTTCTTCAGCAGACATTTTCTTCCACAGGCAACTTGAGGTTTCTTCCAATGTGGCAGTGGTCTTCCTCTTGAGCAAGGGGCCCCAGAAAGAGAGCCAGGAGGTGGTCACGATGCCCGTGAGGATCTGGCGTCACCGGCAGGTCCACCACCACCACTTCTTCCGCTACGTCTGGCTCACACTTACGGGGCCGGAGATAGCTCTACCTTCTGAAGGGTGGAGGGTCCAGGCATCTGTGGACTTTGGCACACTGTCCAAGACCACACTCAGTTAAGCAGTAGGCGTGAAATTTTAAAACACAAACACAAACAAAAGCCCAAACCCTCAGGTCTGTGATGTGACAAAGGCTACAGTCTCTCCTGTCACAGAACTGCAGAGCTGGTTCTGAGAGGCAGACGGGCTGGTCTCACCCCATTACCAGGGGACTGAACTCGCATCCCCAGGGGTAGGGATGGACAGAGTGCTTTTCCATATCTGTAAGTTCCAAAGGGAATGTGACACTCCCGGCCAAGAGGAGGTCTCGCCAGCATTTGCATGAAATGACATCAATTCCATTTGCTGATACTGTGACCGGAAGCTCTGGTCGGAAGTTATGGATGTCTTTAATAATACATGGGAAACCTAATGTAATTAGACAAGCTCTAGCTGACAGACAACATCTTTCAAAATTGTGGCCTCACTGGGCAGCCGACAAAGGGTGTCTCCTGTGGGGGTGAGATTGGGAGTCAGCGTTCTGTAGTAGGCTTCTCATTTTACTAATGGGTAAACTGAGGCCCAGAGAGGGGAAGGCCACACCCAGAGGTAACACCCGTAAGAGTTAGATAACTGGGACCGGACCTGGGCATCTTCATTGCCAAGTCTGCTCTCCGCAGCCTGCAAAGGAGACGGTTTTCCTTAAAGGGAGAAGGACAAGCAGAGACATTACTGAAGAATTTCTAAGTGTCCCTCCTGGGCAGCCTTTGGCAGGTTTTAAGGCGGAATGCTGATGAGGAGAGGCCGTTGACGTTCCATGGGAACTGCCACCGGGAGGGAGTTGGATGTGGGGGTTGGAGAAGGAAGAAGGTGGTGAGGTCTGCTGTCTGAACAATTGGGTGGCTCCTGAAAGAGCTGTCCAACAGGCAAGACCTCCCAAAGGCAAGGTGGAGAGTGTCCTCTCTACCCTGGCCAGTCCCTGGAAGAGGACTCAGAAGAATGGATGCTTTGGGTTTCTAGAATAATTCCCAACACTTACCCCTGCACCTGTCGCCAGCCAGGCTCAACCTGCCTGTGTGGATATCTGGGAAGAATCATATACCTGCAAAGATGCTTGTGACTTTCTGACCCTGTCCCCACTCAAATCTCCTCCTCCCGCCTTTCCCCTCTCTCCATGTGGCCACCTGTCCACCCAGCTGCCCAAGCCTGAAGCCTGCAAGTCACCTTGGACTCCTACTGCCCTCCCCACAGCCAACTGAGCCCTGATCAACATCTCCATTAGGAAGGGCATTTTGCTGCAAGCAATGGAAACCTGGCCTGTCTTAGTAAAAGGACGTTGAGCTAAATGAAAGATGGGATCTTGGAAACGATCCTAGAACACAATTAGGTGTATCAACTGGTGGAATCCAGATGAAGCCTACCTACAGTTTAGTCAATGGTAACAGATCAATCTCGGTTCTTAGTTCCAATCAATGCTCCGTGTGGGTATAAGGTGTTAGCAGCAAGGGAGCCAGGTAAGCGGCGTGCGTAGGAACTCAGTACTCTCTTTTCAACTTTCCTAGAAATCAAAATTTATTCCAAAAAAATAGTTCATTTAAACATTTTAAGAATGGGGGCACCTGAGTGGCTCAGTTGGTTAAGCATCTGCCTTCGGCTCAAGTCATGATCTCAGGGTCCTGGGATCGAGTCCCATATAGGGCTCCCTGGTCAGCAGGGGGCTTGCTTCTCCCTGTCCCTCTGCCCCACCCCACCCCACTCATCTGTGCTCTCTCACTCTACTTTCTCTCTTTCAAATAAATAAATAAAATCTTTAAATAAAAAATAAAAATTTAAGAATGAATGAATGAACAAAATGTGGTGTATACAGACAATGATTATTACCCAGCCTTTATTTTTTTTTAAAGATTTTTTTTTTAATTTATTTGACAGAGAGAGCACAAGTAGGCAGAGGGAGAGGGAGAAGCAGGCTCTTTGCTGAGCAAGGAGCCCAATGCAGGACTGGATCCCGGGACCTTGGGATCATGACCTGAGCCAAAGGCAGACGCTTAACCAACTGAACCACAGACACCCCTGCCCAGCCTTTAAAAAACAAGATTCTTACACCTGCTGCAAAATGGGTGAATATTGAAAATCACAATGCTCAGGGAAATAAATCAGAAGGCAGGATGGTGAGGCAAGGGAGGGGAGTGGGGGGTGAGGAGTGTTCAGCAAGTGCAGTTTCATTTGGGGGAGATGACGAGGTTCTGGAGGTCATTGGTGGTGCTGGTTGAAAAACAATGGGTGTGCACTCAAGGCCACTGAACTGTACCCTTAAAAATGGTTTAAATGGTGGGGCGCCTGGGTGGCTCAGTGGGTTAAGCCGCTGCCTTCGGCTCAGGTCATGATCTCGGGGTCCTGGGATTGAGTCCCGCATCGGGCTCTCTGCTCAGCGAGGAGCCTGCTTCCTCCTCTCTCTCTGCCTGCCTCTCTGCCTGCTTGTGATCTCTGTCGTCTGTCAGATAAATAAATAAAATCTTTTAAAAAATGGTTTAAATGGTAAACTTTGTGATGTGTAGTTTACTAAGTTTTTTTTTTTTTTTAAGAAAGACACTGCAGAGGTCAAATCTTGGGGAGGGCTTGGACTGAACCCCAAACTACCCCCACGAAACGGGTTGGGTGCAGATTCGCAGCCAACATTGCCTGGCACAGACCCCCCTGGGCTGGGCCCTGGCTCTGGCCACAGCTGACCCAGAGATCGAGAGGGGCCACCAGCTCCCTTGCCAGCATGTCCCTGCTGCTTCACAAACGTCTGATTCAAAGGGCAGAAGCTTGTTCTTGTGCCCATGGGCTGGATGTGAAAAGAATGTGTGATGTGCATCACTTTCTATTGTGCAAGGTAGTTTCTAGGTCACAGGGCACCAGAGTCTCCCATATAGTTCGGAAATATAGTCTTTCCTTCCATCCACACCCTTCCAGATCAGACCAGCTGTGAATCTTGGCCTAACATTCTTTTTTTTTTTTTAAGATTTTACTTATTTATGTAAGATAGAGTGCATGAGTCAGGGGGAGGGGCAGGAGGAGAGGGAGAAGCAGACTCTCCACTGAGCAGGGAGCCCGATGTGTGGCTTGATCCCAGGACCTTAAGATCATGACCTGAGCTGAACGCAGATGCTTAATTGACTGAGCCACCTAGGCACCCCATTGTCCAAACAGCCTCCCGTGCTCCTGGCTGGTCTGTCTCCAGAGGTGCCCCCTCCCCTTCTGACCTCTCCTGCAGGCTCTGTGTCCCCCTCTTTCTTCCTTGCACACATCTACTGTGTCATCAAGGATGGATAGTTCTGCCCCCATACCTCTTCTCCATGACCTTCTTTCCACTTCTATCTAGAAGCTTCCTGCCAACTCTCATCACTTCCTTGCTGGTCCCAGGGCCAAGCGTGGTCCTGACCACTCTTCACTTGCCCCTGTGATGCTTCTAGAATATAAACCAGACCAAGGCACTCCCCTGGTCCAAACCCATCTACCAATGGCCCTTCCACCGCCTTCACGCTAGAACACCAAGGCCTTAGCCCAACATCTGAGCACCTTTCCCCGCAGCCTCCCCTGCTGCCCTAATAAGAGCGCACCCAGCTGCTGGCTTCATGTCCTCTCTCATGCCCCCAAGGCAGCCATGCTGCATCTTCTAAATGGAACACCCTTCCATCATCTTTGGCCAAGCAAAAGACACCACTCTGGTGTGACCTCATCGCTGAAGACTTCCTCACAATTCAGGGCCAGCCTAGGAGTCTCTGTGTCCCCTGAGCCCCAGCTCATGTACCTCTGGCTCAGCTCTGGCATGGCACCCATCCCTGGACTTGTTCACTTCATGTTACCCTTGACCCTCACTGATCTGGGGGATCCTTGAATATCTGGGGCAGTATCTCGTTCACCACGACATGCTCAGCACCCAGCACAGCAAAGAGTAGGCTCTCAATAATGCTCCATGAATGAATGAGGCAAATGGACTTCTGGACCTTAGAAAACACAACCCCAATATGTGGGGACCAGTCCTGGTGGGACAGACCTGGCCCTTTAAAATGGAGGGATTTTGCTCTAGAATGATGCCACCTCACTTGGCACCTCTTCACCACAAGGGCTCTTCCCTCAAAGCCACCAGGTGGTGGCCTTCTGCCTTCTGTCTGGAACTTCCCGTCTGACTGAGCTCAGCCCAGACTGCTCACAACCAGCCTCCCATCTCCTGAGCGTTAGTCCCGCTCTGTCCAGGCTGGCCTCAGCTCCACGCAGTTGAAATCCAGACCTCCATGATCCACCTCAGAATCTGCCCGGACATCCAACCCCCTGGATTCCCTGTCTTCTTCATCACTCCAGTCCCTTCCTTCCTGCTTCTCTGCCTTCTTTCTCTCCTTTCATTCCTCTCGTCCATCCACAAACATTTCCACATGTGCCTTTAGCCTCTCTGGCAGGAGGAAAATTGATGAATCAATACCTCTTGGGGTAGCCACACTCCTGTGCCAGACACCAAATACAGAGTACCTCCTGCCTCCTCCCCACAAGCTCGGATGTCAGGATTCTGGTGCTCGGCTTACAGAGAGGAACATTTCAACAGGTACAACCATTTGTCCAACCGTACTCATAAGTCACCTGGCCAGAGTCCAAACCCTGATTCCAGAGGACACCCCCTTTTCCTTGCAGCATCAGCTTCTTTGACCCTGAGGTCCACGTCTTTCTGCCGGAGGAGGACAGCCTGATCCTTCCGACCTTGGAGAACTTTCAGCACCACGGCTGGGGGAGAGCTCCCTGCCCTCCAAGATTCAGACAAAACATGGTGGGAAGCCCAGTAGAGGGGAGCATTTGCTTCCAGTGTGGGGAATGGTGGAATTGTGTCTTCAAGAACAGACAGGACTTGGGCTTGGGGGAAGAAAGTTCAAGGGTAGGACAGGCAAGAAGGATGGAGTGAGCTACGCAAACATGCTGACTCCCCAGAACTCAGTGAGGCCTGTGCGTCACAGGGAAGTGATGCCCATCCCTGCAGACCACAGAGGAAATAGCGGCTGTGATAAAAATAGCATCAGGCATGATGTTGACTTTCTTGGAACCACGTGGAAAGTGAGATATGGCTGGAACTCCACTTGGTGAAGTCACTCAGATTGATCAGCTCACTTGCAGTGGACGGGGGTGGGAGGGAGCAGGTGCGGAGGCTTCGCTGCAGAAAGAGGGGAAAAAAAGATCTCCTTTGATATCAAGATATTTTCCCAAGTCATAGCGCCTGGTAATGCCTAAACCTCACCTTTCTGTCTTTAAATACCTGGGGACTTTGCAGCCTCCGAGTGAAAGTCCCTCTGCAGAGAGGGTCATTGAAGGAAATTGATGGTCATTCTTCACATTGTCATGACAGTTAAAAAGAATAATGCAAACCAGGCAGGAGGGCCTTCTCCTGGCAGCCTCTGACAGATGAGGAAGTGCAGGAGGGAAGGCCCAGAGCCAAGTCCGCAGCCAGGAGCCTGCCCCCCTGCAGGAGTTGGGGAGAGGGGTGCTAGCCTTCTCCAGCTTGCTGCAGGCTTTGAGATGTTCCCGAGGTTTTCCTACCAGAGTTCACCTTTTGTGGAGATTCTCAAAGGAAAAGAGAGAATGAGCCCTAGATTAACATGCTAGCCACCCCCTCCATAATTAAATTTATTTTAGTGGACTCCATAGGCTACCACTTGTCAGAAAACAAAAGTAATCTCCCCATGATCCCTTTCCTTGTTGCTTTGGCTGCTGGGACTAAAAATCATATTGGCATCTCCACAAAGGGCATCTGTCGGAGAGGCCCAGCAAAAGCTACGGGGCCCTCTTCCTTTATGCAAATAACCCTAACCACACACAAAAATATGGATACTCCTAAGAATTTTATTCTTCATCCAGCCAATCCTGTGCCTGGCTCTTCTGTGCACTGCCTTCTGTTTAACCCCCAGACAACTCTGGGAGCAGGCACTTTCGTGTTATCCCCATTTTACGGACAAGAAGAGGCACAGAGAAGGTGCGGAGCATTCCCCGAGGCACATGGGCCCTACGTGTCTGCACCAGGATCCGAGTCAGAGTATCAACCCCCGGCTCTTAGACATCATGGTGTATACAACTTGGGAGGGTCTCTGCTTTGATTCTTAAGTCTCTTATTTTGTAAATACCTTAGGCCAAGAGTCCGCAAACGACCCATGTGGCCCCAATCCGGCCCTCCCTCGCCTTTTTTTTTTTTTGTAAATAAAGTTTTATTTAGCCACGCTCATTCATTTACACGCTGTCTGCGGCTGCCTTCGTGCTTCAACAATAGAGCTGAGTACTTGCCACCAAGACTGGCTGGCCTGCAGAGCCTGAAATATTCATTATCTGGCCCTCTGCCAACCCTTGCCTCAGATCGTGGGTCCTCAGGCTTGACTGCACGTTGAAATCACCCTGCAGGGGAGGGAAAGTGAGTTCAAAAAACCAGGCACATCTGAGCCTCACTCCCAGAGATCCTGATTGAACTTGGACGGGGTGCAGCCTGGGCACCTAAATTCTGGAAAAACCCCCCTTCCCCCCAGGGCCCAAGTGATTCCAACAGCAGCCAAGTTCCAGAAACATTGCCTTAGACAGTAAGAGACTTACCTCTTTGAAGTAATTACAAAAGTTTAGTTTGCACATAAGGAACATTTTATGTAGTAATGACGTGTAACCCTGTCTGTCCTTGAAAACGAACAGCAGCCCAGAAGGTACCATGCTTTGACCCAGAGGACATGCCTCCACCGGTGGGCCAGGGAAGGCCAAGTGCCAAGAGCTGTATCACTTGCTCATGTAGACACCAGTGGGGGAACCCTCTTTCTGCTCTCCATGTTTCCACGATGGGGGATAGCAATTTGGGCAACACTCTCGGCTTCCTGCCAACCCTTCACTCACTCTGAACTCTGATCAGAGGAAGGGGTGGTGGGCACACCCCTCTCATTCCCTCCTTCTCTCCCTCTTCTCCAGGACCAAGGTGCATTGGGGTTGCCTTTCTCTGGGTGTTAGGTTAACAGGAGCAGGTGCCCTAGAGGAGGGAGGGCTGCTAGCAGCATTCTGCCCATGCCCAGGCGCAGTGGGTGAGACTTTCTGATAAAGGGTTCCATGTCTCCTTTGTTTCCAAGCACCAAAGCCATGTCTGCACTTAAAGTGTATGATTTCCTTCCTGTCCCTCCCTCCTTGTCCTCGGAATGCTTCACTATGGATGAAACGGCCCCTCTAAGGCTGACCTTGGCCCAGGGATTTGCTTTGGCCAATGAACGTGTGGGAAAGTGTGAGTTCGGGGCAGAGACTTTAAGAGGCATCCCGGGTGACTCTAGCCCCTCGTGCACCTCTGCTTCCTGCCAGGAGAAGAGCATGTGCACCTCTCTTCTGATCCCAGAATCAGAGACACACCGAGCAGAGATGAGCCCTGTCCGCAGCCTGAAACAGGGCTGCCTCCAGGGATCCGGTCCCATCATTAAGAACCACAGGAGCATTTTTGGTCATAAGTCACTGAGATTTGAGGGTTGCCTGATACACAGCAGAAAACGGACACATCGCCCAGCCTAATGTTAGGAGGTGATATTTTGTCCTGTATCCGCAGAACTCAGGCTGGGAAAGAGAGGTGTTATTTAATGACCCGTCAAACCAGACCAAGGTGCAGCATCGTGTGGTCTCTGCTTTGGAGCTACCCCAACCGTGTGCCCACACAACATAAGGTCTGTGATGGAGACCCCAGGGGGTGGGCAGAAATAAACCGATTGGGGAACATCGGACTGCTCTCAGAATGGTAGTTTGGGAAGGAACTCACACCATCCTCTACCTTGTTGGGCCACTGGAGGGCACTTTCGAAGCTTCCAATGTTCTGCAATGCTTATGCCTCCCCTTGGAGTATCTTTCAACCCTGCTTCCCTGCCTGAAGAGCTGTACTGCGATGACCCTTTCATTGGTCCCTCTCCCCTCTGCACGGGGACCTACCTGAGGGTACTGTACCGACCATTGTCTTACTCCCCTTCATATTGCTGGCACCTAGCTCACTGTCTGGCCCTGCCGTGGAGAGTGAGTGACCGAGAGGCTCTCTGACGTTGGCAGGGCAAGCTGGGTGCACGTTGCCGGGCTTGTGAGCGAGGCTTCCTTCGGCGTTCACTTTCCTAGACTGTCACAGTCAAACACAAAGGCTGACAGAAGGACCGAGCCCCAGCTCCCCTCATCTGCTCTACCTGGCATTAAGCAGGAGGTTCCCAGCTAAATGAATGCAGCTGAGCTGCTAGGGACCGTTTGCACCATTTCCTAAAAGGACAGGGCACCGCGATCTAAAATGAATTATTCTTCATGGGAGACACCGTGCTGGCAGCCACTGGAGCCATGTGCCCAAGGCTATGGCAGGCTCTCTTTCAGGGGCAGAAGAGGCATCGAGAATGTGGGCATAGACGTGGCTATTTACCTCTCTCCTCACCGGCCCTGGGACTTTGGGAAAGGAACTGAATCTCTTTGAACCTCTTTCAAGTGACCATCACGCTGCCTGCCTCAGAGTCCTCAGATCATGCATCAGAGATGCAAAATGTCTTGCCCGTAGGCGGCACGCGATAGAATGGAGGGTCTTTTCATTTTTTTTTTTTCCTTACTATTTAGGCAACAGCTGCGCTTCTAGCTGAATGGGCTTTTTATAACCTGTTTGGCCCAGAAGACTTGAAAGGTAATTCTATTTTGTTCCAGTTCATCTTGGATCTGCCTCGTTTGAGGGGATGTGAAGCAGAGAAATGCTGATTTCTATTTTAAGGACTTCTGAGAGCATGACCCATCTTTCGGTAGCAAATGTGAAAGCTTTGCAAATTAGCAATTAAAGGAGTAGCTTTGAACCTGAGTGTCAGCTGGTGCCTGATCTCACTCTGCCTCTCCAGCCTTCTTGACCACTACTGTCCTCTGTCCTTCTCATGTATCTTGGTGGCTGGTGGCCACTCCTGCCCTGAACCACCCTCCCTTTGGGCTGGCAGTTCCTTTTCTCCACTGCAAATAGCATTTCCTCTACGTCATCCCTGACTGTCCATCCCGTGTCCTGTCTTCAAGGTGGTGTGGATGCCACCTCCTCCAGGAAGCCTTCCCTGAAGCCCCAGTGTGTTTACTGTTTCTTCGCGTGTGCTGCAGTGCACAGAGCTTTAGAGGAATATGACCCTGATCCACCTCTCTCTAGTTATGTGACCTTGAGGCGAATAGCCCAACCTGTCTAGCCAGCCCCTTCCTTGTGTGAAAATAGAACAATCACTTTAATTCGTGGAGGGATTGTGAAGATTAAATGACAAAGATCTTTTATATAGAAGTCTCAGTTCATGGGTAGCACTCAGTAAACATTATTCCCTTTCTTCTTCCTTCCCCTGCCTGGCGTTACTTGTCTTCTCTTAGACAGAATGCTCAGGTCTTCTCCTAGGAGTCCCTCGCTTGTCACTCACCCACGAGAAATGACTCACTGATGATCTGTTATTTGCCACGCCAGCATCTGGGTAGATGCGTGAATTATGCAGCCAAAGATCTCTGCCATCGTGGGACTCAACTGCTAGTCTGGGAGACAGGAAGTAAGCAAAACATGTAATAAGCCAGTGCCTTATTTTGTATGTTTGAAGGTCATTAGGTCTCTTGGGGAGGGAGAGACGAGCAGCGAAAGGAGGATCACGAGTGCTGGGGGAGAGCAGCTCGCAGCATTGAGCTGGCGGCCGGGAAAGCCTCTTGGAGAAGGTGCCATCTGAGCACAGACTCTTTGTTGAATGAGTGAATGGAGCAATTAAAGACCCGCAATTCACTTATTTCTAAGGGAAAATGACTCATCGGCAAGAGCTTGAAACCTGACAAGATTTCCACCAGACCCGGATCACATCTAATTAATGGAGGAAAGGAGAATTCTCAAAGTGTTACCCCGAAAAGGCACCACCGCTTTATAAAGAACGGCGTTGTGCTGGGCACGGGGGAGGTTGGGGACAGGAGGGCCTGAGTCAGCCGGGAGAGTTTTAATTGACTTCCTTTTGTAAATGATATTTACAAATTGCATCTGCCAAGAGGAGTCTGTTTGTATAGTGAGTAATTCCTGCAGCTAATTCTAAAATGAGTCTGAGGCCCCTGGGCTGAGCTGCGAGAGCAGCATTCAGGAAAACTCCAGAGCTGGAGGTACATCTGAGAGCCTGGCTGGAATTTTAAAGGTTCTCTTCCTTCGATCGGTTCTGGAGGCCCCATAAAGAGGCTTTAAGCCTGTGACGGTTGCCTCCCGGTGGCCGGCCCAGTACGCGTCTTCATATCTGACATGCGGTAAGACCTCCTAGACCCATCTCCATGAGTCTTCCGGCAAGCCCAGGAGGTGGCAGCCCGGGCTCAGAGAAGGTGAGAATTTCCCCCAAAGTCACACAGCCACTGCCTGCAGGTCTTCTGAGGCCCACTCCAGGGCTCTGTTTGGTCCTACCCACCTCAGGCTGATAGACCCCAGTGTAAGGAGGGGGTGAGATGAGAGGGGGAACATCAGCTTATTCTGCCTCCAAGCCCCCGCTTCCTCCTGCGCCAGACTGGGTGATCACACCGTCATAGGTCATCACTGCCTTGAGCAGCTCCCAAGAGCCACAGGTAGTGTGGCCACTGGGGTCCCCATGGGAATTAGCCCATCTCAGGGGCCAGCTGCCCCATATGTGAGCCTGTGAAGGCAAGGCGGGGCAGGGAGGGCCTCAAGCTGTCAACCTTACTTCGCAAAGTTTTCCAGCAGCAGAAGGAACAGCTTCTTCACCGGTTCAGCTCACGATCTGCAGGGACCAGACATCCGTGCGCAGGAAACTGCAGGATCTTTTCCTCCCCCAGGTCCAGCCACACCAGGAAAACGAAAGACAATACTAAAGCCTCTGTGGGACCTGAAAAGAGCTCACTCCTTTCTTGATGGGACTTGATGCTCATTCATTCATTCATTCACTCACTCATTCCAAACATTTGCGGAGTAACTGCTATGTACTGGGACCTCCCATGGGCATTGGGGACCCAAAGATAACAAGACCCACGGTACCCATGGCCATGTTTGAGGTACTAGGAACAGAGCAAACCCTGAGAATTAAAGGAGTCAGAAGAGGGATATCTAGCTGTGTCTGGGGTGGAAGGAGGTAGTCATGGAAGGCTTCCTGGAGGAGGTGGAGCAAGACTGAGCCAAGCCTAAGGACAGGAGCAGTTATCAGGGTGAAAGAGGTGGAGGGCGAGGGGTGAGTGTGAGCGCATGCCATGAGAGGACGTGAGCGAAGGTCAGAAGAAAAGCCCGGAGTGGCAGGCAGCATGGGGTTTAGATTATTCGAGCCTGAGATTCAGTCATTTCAAGCTGATTGAACCAAGCAATGAAGACCAAGGAAGAAAGGCAGAGAGAGAGAGAGGACCTTGGGAACCGGACTGAAGGAGCTTGGGCTTAATCTCCAAGGAGAGCCGAGAGAGAGCCAATGAAGGGGGTTAAGCAGGAAGAAGCTGGGCCAGACTTGTGTGTTAGGAAGGGCAGGCTGGCTGGCACCCATACCGCGTAGAGAGGAAGGCAGGAAGGAGACAAGGAGACACACAAAAATTCTTTCTCTCCCAGGTCAGCCTCACACACATCCTATGGTTTCCTCCACGCCCTACAAGCTGATGAGCTTGGCGCCGGGAGCAGAATCATCCTGTGGATTCTGGGTTGCAGGACCTGAAGGGACTGGCCAGCACATCGGCTCTCTGCTGCCCCCCGCTGTCTGTAGGGGGCAAACACACCCTCCCTTTGGGCCTTAAAAAGCTTTCTCTTAACCCCTTACATCCTGTCACAGGAGTACCAAAAGTTTTCTGTAAGAGATGGCATAGGAAAATATTTAAGATTTGCAGAACCTACGATCTCGGTCGCAAAACCACGGCAGAGGGTGTGGTGGCACGAAGGCAACCATAGCCAGAATGTAAACCAATCAGCAACTGCTCTGTTCCGATGAAACTTTCATTTATGGACGTTAAAATTTGAATTGCATATAATTTTCATAAGTCACAAAATAGTCTTCTTTTGTTTTCTGTAACCATTTAAAAAAGTAAAATTCTCAACAACAAAAACTCCAGTTTAAAAATGGGCAAAGAACTCAAGACATTTTTTCAGAGATGACACGTGAATGGCCAATAGACACAGGGAAGGATGCTCGACATGTCTAACCATAGAATAGCTACCATCCCAGGAAAAAAAAAAAAAAAAAAGGCGGACAGGAACACGTGTTGACGGGGATGTGCAGAAATTGGACCCTCCATGCACCGTTGGTGGGAATGCAAACTGGGGCAGCCACTCCGGGAAAGTGTATGCAGAAGCTTCAAAAAATTAAAACTAGAATTTTGGTAAGACCCAGAAATCCCACTTCTAGGTATATATCCAAGAGAATTGAAAGCAGGATCTCAAAGAGGTATCTTCATACTTATACCCACGGCAGCGCTATTGACCATAGCCAAGAAGCCAGAGCAACTCGGGTGTCCATCAGTAGACGAACAGATAAACAAAATGTGGTCCATCCAGACAATGGAATAGTATTTCAGCCTTAAGAAGAAAGGAAATTCTTTTCTTTTATTTATTTTAGAGAGAGAGTGTGTGCACACATGAGTCGGGGGAGGGGCAGAGGGAGCGAGAGGATCTCAAGCCAACTCTGTGCTGAGCACAGAGCCCAACCCTGGGCTCGATCTCACCACCCTGAGATCACGACCTGAGCTGAAACCAAGAGTCGATCGCTCAACCAAATGAGCCACCCAGGGGTCGCAAGAAAGAAAATTCTGACGCACGCTACGATATGGACAGCCCTTGCGGACATTGTGCTAAGTGAAATAAGCCAGTCACAGAAAGACAAATACCGTGTGATTCCATTTATATATGAAGTGTCTAGGGTCATGGAACTCAGGGCAGCAGCCAACAGAACTGGGATTGCCAGAGATGGAGGAGGGGAGGGGGAATGCAGAATTGTTTGATGGCCATAGAGCTTCAATGTTGCAAGATACAAAAACTCCGGAGATTGGCCACACAATGCTGTGAATATGCTTGACCCTGGTGACCGTTAAGAGGATCAATTTTATCCTGTGTATATTTTACCACAATTTTTAAAAAATTGTATAAACCATTCTTAACTTGAGGCCTACATGAAAGCAGGCAGCAGGCTGGACTTGGGTCTTTGGGCCGTAGTCTGCTGACTTCTGTTCTAACAGACTAGAAGCTGTTGAATTCTGGAACCCTTCCCCAAGACTCTACTGCACCCCGCCTGAAGTCCTCAGGATGAAGAGTGGTTCCCAATTTCCTACCGGGTATGGGGCAGGGAGGAACCTTTTCTGGCTCTGAGTCATATGTGGCCTGTCAACTGAATCCGGGTCAAGGGCACAGAAGCAGGTCCACGTACCAGCCAGCGAGAGCCGTCAGGTGGAGGCCCAGGGGCCCAGGGTAGGACATCAAGGTTGTGCCGCTGAGGTGGTGACCGGCCGGGCTTCGCCAGCACCCCACAAGGATTAAACAAGCGAGTGGACAGTGCTCAGGACAGTCAGTGTGCTCCTGGCACATCGTAAAGCACTCAACTCACATCATCTGTTACGATTATCCTCCAGGCTTGTGGCTTTAAATCCAAAATCCCACCGAATCTCCTGATTCTGTTGACTTAGCGAATCAGGTGTAAGACATGCCATTATACTATGTACCATTTAGAAGGAAAACGTTTCAGGCTGCTGCCAATTAAACAATGTTGTAATGATTTTTTTGATCATTTGAGTTTGGATTTCTTATGCACAGGAGAGCTCCTTAGACCTATTTTGACACTGACATCAATCACATATCGATCTGGTGCACACATTCCGTGGATATAGACATGCAATAAACCGGGTAAGATGCTCCCCAAATCTTTTTCTATCCAAAGCCCAACTTTTAGGTAAAACCTTACAACTCAGAATAACCTGTGTCCATTTTCTCAGCACAGACTCATCCTCTGGTGCTCCATGAGCATTGGAGAGGCAGAATTTGTTGTTAAGAGTGTTCACGATGGTCCCTGGGACTTTGTGTCTAGCCCTTGACACCCATGACTGAGTGAGGGCAGCTGCATCCCTAAGGCCACCTGACTCAAAGGGACAGTGTGCAGCGTGGTGTTAAAATACGAAAATAGATGCATTTTAGGGTAGGTGAAACATGAGATCATCATCTACCAATGACTCCAAGTGGACACCTCCAGCCCCGATGCCCCACTGAGCCCCAAAGCATCTGCCCACGTAGACGTCTCCACCGGGACGCCCACCAGCGTTCTCAGATGGAGCATTCAGTTCCTCACGCCCCTCCACGCACACACACACTCCGCTCCTCCTCCATGTTACCAAATGGCACCACCAGCTACCGTCGTGGGTAGTCAGAGATTTAAGACCCATCTTTAACTGCTTTCTTCTCTCCGTTGCATCTGCAAGTTTGACTCCTTAGCAAATCTTTGGTTCCACTTCTAAAACATATTCCTGGGGCGCCTGGGTGGCTCAGTGGGTTAAGCCTCTGCCTTCGGCTCAGGTCATGATCTCAGGGTCCTGGGATCGAGCTCCGCATCGGGCTCTCTGCTCAGCAGGGAGCCTGCTTCCCCCTCTTTCTCTGCCTGCCTCTCTGCCTACTTGTGATCTCTCTCTCTGTCAAATAAATAAATAAAATCTTTTAAAAACTAAAATAAAAAATAAAACATATTCCTAAACTGCCTCTTTTCTTTCAGCTGCACAACCTCTGCTCTTCCCTGATCACCATGCCCAGAGTAGTCTGGTTAACACATAAATCAACTCATACCACTGTCTGTTGCTCATCAACCTCCCATCACACTTGAAAGGAAAGCCAAGCTCCTTAACTGATCCTGGGAGGTTATGTAAGCTGGTCTTACCTCTCTGACTTCACCCCCCAACCCACCTGTTTTCTTGTCTCCTTATTGTGTTCCACATACGCTGCTCTTTCTTTCTGCTCTCTAGAAACACCAAACTTATTTCTGCCTCAGTGCCTTTGCACCAGCTGTTTCCCTGCCCAGAATTTTCTGCCTCTCACTCTTCCCTTGACTGGGTCCTTCTCTTTCTTCCATTCCTAGCTTAAATGCCATCTCCTCAGAGAACCTTTCTTCACCACCTTATCAAGGTTTCCTTTTCCACAAACACACATACACGCACACTTGAGTCTCTCTTCATCACATTATCCTGTTCTTTTTTTCCTGATGCTGCTTCATTAATATGTTAATTCCACAGGAATGGGAAACTGTTTCAGCCCCTGGCACATGGGAAGTGCTCAAAACAATTTACTGAACAAATGAATGTTCGATAAATTTTTGTGGTCAAAGATGCAGCCTATATCATGTTATTTCTAAATTACAAAGACAGTGGAGTGGTGGTTTTAAAATATGTCCTTACAGTTTTTGATAATCTTCTCTTCTTCAAAAGGTGCAAACAATTGGCCTCCCCTTGAAATGAAAAACGGAATGTGGTGGAAGTAATATTTTGTGACTTTCAAGTCCAAGTCCTAAACAGGATGGTTTCTGCCAGTTTCCCTCTCTCGCTCTCACTTTCTCTCTCTGTCTCTCTCTCTCTTTCACGTCCTCTGGGAAAAGGCAGCCACCATGTTGTCAAGACACTCAAGCAACTTGAGGCCCATGCAAAGCGAAACTGAGCTTCTCCACCAATATTCAGGATCTGTCCACCAGCCACAGGAATGAGCCCCTTGGAACTGTATCCTCCAGCCACAGTCAAGCCCTCGGATAACACAGCCCCAGTTACAGTCTTGCCTCCAGCCTCATGACAAATACAAGATAAGCCACTTCCAGTCTTCTGACCCACAGAAACTGTGAGTGGTAATAAACAGTGATTGTAGTTTTAAGTTCCCAAAGTGAACTTTGGGACAATCTGTTACATAGCAACAGCTGACAAATACAGTAGGCTTGCAAAGGAGCACATGACATGATTCCTGTATCACAAACCATCAAGGGAGGAAGTTTGTCCAACATGGATTTTCATTCTTGACCAACACATTTTGAGTCCTGATTTCACCACTTCTTTTCATAGTGTTTTGTGATATATTCTAGAACTGTCCTGGAATCAAAATCAAGCTGATGGGTCTATAATTTAATATCACTAAAAAATAATATCTTTCTTCTCTTTTGAGAAGCAGCTCCCTATCCCCCCATCTTCCAAGGATGTCATTCTCGAAAGCAGGCTTCCGCCAAAAACCACGCAGCTGCACCTCAGCCGATGACCCTCAGGTCAAGACCAAGGCTCCTGGTCCCCTCTGCCCTTGCCACACGCCTCTTCTGTGCCCTTGGCCCTGGGTCTTCATTCAGACCTGCCAGCTTGCCGACCCCCATGGTGAATCAGGTCCTCCCCTCGCTTTGTTGTCCTTCCAACCTCACTCCCTGACCTTCCACTCTGAGCCCGGCAAGGGCAGGACCGGTTTTGTTTTTTGACTCTGACATCCCCAGTGCACTGTGGAGTTTGACACACAGTAGGCCCCGGAAATCTAGGGCAGTGACTATATGTGTCTCCATCTTAGCTTTCCTCGCTGTCTCGCAGGCTAGGAACCGATTGTAAAACTCTTCCAGAAAGAGCGGAAGCAGCCTGTGATTTGGGGGCCCCAGGCTCTTGTACAGAATGTGGTAGAGGCAGAATGTGCATTAGGGTCCATCTGGCTCCCAAGGCTAAGAAGGGAGAAGTGTTCACTGGCCCTAAGATCGTGTCTTGCTCCCAGTCCCTAGTGACCCTGGGCAAGCACAAAGCAGGACTTGGCAAACAACTGGGAAGTGGAGCTCCGCTGTGTATGAACACAGAGGCACACGGACACACAACACCCACAGCCCAGGAGATGTTCTGGATTAGCCGAGATGGCTATGATCAGAGGATGGCTTGATGGGGGGTTGGTATATGTGGAGTATTACTGTCATTTATTAGTAATTATTTTGACCTGCCTTTAGCAAGAGGAGAGAAAATCACAGACGACTCTGGCAGTTGGAAGGAAACACAGAGATCACTTTATATTTGTAAGA
This sequence comes from Meles meles, assembly GCF_922984935.1. Taxonomy (NCBI): domain Eukaryota; kingdom Metazoa; phylum Chordata; class Mammalia; order Carnivora; family Mustelidae; genus Meles; species Meles meles. The sequence continues at coordinate 142,572,014 of NC_060071.1, read as the reverse complement.
ATCTGCTCTACCAAGGAAGATTCAGTAGCTAAGCTTAGGGCTCTGCTGTTTATTTTTTTTTAAAGATTTATTTATTTGACAGAGATTACAATTAGGCAGAGAGGCAGGCAGAGAGAGAGAGAGGAGGAAGCAGTCTCCCCGCTAAGCAGAGAGCCCGATGCAGGGCTCGATCCCAGGACCCTGGGATCATGACCTGGGTTGAAGGCAGAGGCTTTAACCCGCTGAGCCACCCAGGTGCCCCAGGGCTCTGCTGTTTAAACTGGCGTTTGAACATGGGCCTGTCTGGGGCTCGGCGGACTCTGCCCACCTCTCCAGCCATTCGCAGAGCCCCTCCCAGTTGAGCACCGCTCACCCCAGCCCAGTAAGGAAATCTGATGTTCAAATCATTCTTCCCGGGCCAACCCTCTTTGCCAAATCACTTCTAATTTGACTTTCATCTTTGTCTCTCCCAGTGGAGGGTGGATGGATTCCCCCCGACCCCAAGGCAGGGATGTGTGTCTCATCTGTGCACACCCAACAGACAGGACACTTGCTGGCATGTAGAAGGTGTTCAGAAACATTGCTGAAGGTTTAGCAAGCCATGGGATTCAAGATATCAATGGGAGCCTGACTCACAGCATCCTCAGTACATGGGTCAGGCACTCTCTTTACATTTCAGTATCTCTGAGATCAAGATGCGTCTTACAATCCCTGTGGCCAGTGGCATTTGCCACTCTTGTTTGTGTAGGTCAGAGCTTATGGAATGTGGGTGAGGAGATCAGAAGCAAATCCTTTAGATAACGTGGAGCACTCTTAAGAAATCATGACATATGGTAGACAGAACAATGTTCCACCACCACCACCACCATAACCAAAGTTGTCCACATGTGAATCTCTGGAACGTGAGAATATGTTACCTTCCACGGCAAAAGGAACTTTGCAGTTATGATTAAGCTAAGGATCTTGAGATGGGAAGATTATTTGGATGGTCTGGGTGAGCCCAGCGTAATCACCAGGGTTCATAAGTACGCAAGGGAGGCAGGAAGTTCAGAATGAGAGAAGCAGCTACGACCACAGAAACAGGAGTCAGGGTGTTGTGTTCATGAGCCAAGGAATATGGACGGTTTCTAGAACAGGAAAAAGCAAGATAACAGAGTCCTCCTTAGAGTTACCCGAAGGAACACAGCCCTGCTGACACCTTGTTGCTAGTCCAGCGAGACTGTTTTCAGACTTCTGACCTCCAGTGCTGTGGGATAATAAATTCATTTTGTTTAGGCCACGAAGTTGGTGGTAGTTTGTTATAGCATCTTCAGAAACCAATACGGCGCATCTCATTATTTACCAACCATCACAGTCACAGTGGACTCAGGGAAGGCTCATCAATGGAAGACAAAACTAAGGGGTGAACGTTTGAGGGAAATAGGGTATTTCTACAGCCTCCAAGTATCTGCCCACAAGATGTTTATTAATTACAGAGGGGAACATAATTGCTCGACAGAAGACATCACCTTGACATTTGATCAAAGTTAGCATTACCCCAGGTGGGACAAATGGACATCGTGTATCTCCTGATACAATGCGCTGAGACAAACAAACCATCACGTCCGTGGTATCCACGCCAGAAATGCATAATCTGAATCTAATCATGAAGAAATACCAGACAAATGCGAGTTGAGGGACGTTATACAAAATGAGTAGTCTGTACTCTTCAAAAATATCCAGATGGTGGAAGGAACAGGAAATCTGAGGAATATTCCAGATTATAAATCCAAAGAGGCCCAGCAGCTCAGTGTAGCGCATGGTTCTGAATTGGATTCTGGACCAAAAAATGCATGTTTTTTAAAATAAGTATTTTATTTTATTTTATTTCATATATGTTTTCTTTTGTTACAAAAAACTATTGATAAAATGGGGAAATGTGAGTAAGATCTACAAAATAGGTAATAGAATTGTATCAATGTTAATTCCTTTATTCATTGCGGTAGTCATTGTTCTGTGATGAAAGTAGAAAATATCCTCTCTTTTGGGGGGGATATGTGCTGAAGTCTTTAAAGGTAAAGGGGTGGGAGCCTGAGTGGCTCAGTTGGTTGAGCCGCTGCCTTCCACTTGGGTCATGATCCTGGAGTCCCGGGATCCCACATCGGGCTCCCTGCTTGGTGAGGAGTCTGCTTCTCCCTCTCACCCTCTCCCCTCTCGTGCTCTCTCTCTCTCTCTCTCATTCTCTCTCAGATAAATAAATAAATTCTTTAGAAAAAAAAGGTAAAGGGGTATCATATCTGTGACTTAATCTCAACTGATTCAGAAAAAAATAATGTATGCATCTTCCTCAACTGACAATGCTGTTACCTCCCAATAAACTCATTATAAGTTGAAAATACCATTAAGTCAAACATGCATTTAATACACCTAAGGCTACTGAACATCACAGCCTAGCCTAGCCTACATTACACGTGCTCAGAACACTTACACTAGCCCGCAGCTGGGCAAAATCTTCTCACACAAAGCCTACTTTGTAAGGAAGTGTTGACTATCTCATGTAATGGGCTGAACGCCATACTGAAAGTGAACAACAGAACGGTTGTATGGGTGGAACCGTTGTCAGTAGAGCAGGTTGCTGACTGCGTAATTGCAGGACCCTGCAACGGGGGGCTGTGGCTTGCTGCCCTCACCCAGCACCATGAGAGAGGATTACACCACAAATCCCCAGCCTGGCAAAAGATCAAAATTCAAAATTTGAAGTATGGTTCCCACTGAATATGCACCATCGTAAAGTTGAAAAATCGTTAAGATGAACCGTCAAAATTTGGGGACCTTCTGTACATAGAAAGACACACACACACACACGCACACACTTGTAGGTAATGGTACATAGAATTTGATAAAATGTAAACATTTGAGGATCTGGGCAAAGCACATAAAGGAACTCCTTGTATTATTCTGACAATTTTTCTCTAACTTCGAAATTATTCCAAAATATAAAGTTTCATAAAAAAGGGAATGTTGCATCACTAACATACTTTGCACAGAGGCGATCCACAACTCTGAGATGAAAAGTGACTTAAAGGAATTAGAGCCTGAACGTGAAGACATTTTAGAAGTACTTCACCAATTTATTTCAATTTTATTCAAGAAAATAAATATATTTTCTTCTCTATGTATGCAAAAGAGTAACAAAAGGCCAAAATCTAAACAGTTTAAAATCTAAAATCTAAAACAAGTTTCAAAGAGCTTTTGTGGTAAGTTTACAAAAAAATTCTAAAGGCTGCAGAAATCCTGTGTCACAGTTCAGTTGCTAGCTGTTTTCCTTTCTTTCTTTCTTTTTTTTTTTTTTAAGATTTTATGTATTTATTTGACAGACAGAGATCACAAGCAGGCAGAGAGGCAGGCAGAGAGAGGAAGGGAAGCAGGCTCCCTGCCAAGCAGAGAGCCTGATGCGGGGCTCAATCCCAGGACCCTGATATCATGACCTGAGCCGAAGGCAGAGGCCTTAACCCACTGAGCCACCCAAGCGCCCCTTCCTTTCTTAGTGGTACGTAAAATAATTATAAATCTTTGAATTAAAAAAAAATAAATGTTTTTAACTCTGAGTTTGGTTCAAATGTATGACCTTGGGTAAGTCCATGGGAGCATATTTTCCTTGTTAATATCCACTGCGCAAAGCTGTCAGGAGGATTAATGCATCATTGTAATGATAATGATAATGTCAGTGACAGCGACCTCTAAGCCAGTGTGTCTACCTGTCAGGTGCCGCATTAACTTCCAAAGATTAGCGCAGAGTCCTGCGAAAAATAGTTGCTCAATAAATGGTAGTGTAGGGGAAGAAAAACAATTCTCCCCCTACCTTTCTGAGTTCTTGGCTAAAACCCTTCAGAATATAAAGACAGATTAACAAGAGAAGAATAAACAGAAATTAATTAACAGGTATGCTAATGTGTGTGTGGAAGATACCCAGGGAAACTAATTCCCCAAGATGGCCCAAGCCACCATCTTGAATGCCATCTTCAGCTAAAGACAAAAGACAGATACGAGGGGGCTGGGTGGGGGTGGGGGACAGGTATGGGAGGTAAAGCAAAAGCCGGTAAACACAGGTGAGGCTGTGGAGCCAAGTTCAGGTTCCTTCCTTCTTTACCAATAAGTTTCTCATAATTTAGAGTCATCCTTCTCTTCCAGGTACAGAGAGAGAGAGACACCAACCAGGGGAACTATCTGATTACCTTTAGAGATGCAAACGTCCTTACAAAAGGGTGATTTCTATTCTGTTTCCAGAACATACTCTATGTCTCCTGTTCTCAAAAATAATCCTCTCAAAAAGAAAATCCTTACTTAAGCCAAGGAAGCATATTTTAGGGTGAATTATGCTTCCCTTCAGTAGCAGTCGAATGAGGGTCACAAATGTAATTTGTATTATGATCAGGCTGTGCAGGGGGGAAAAAGTGCTTTGCTTATTTAATGTGGAATAAACTGAATTTTTCTTCTGAGCTCTCCCCACCCCCTGGTTATCAGGCCAAAATACTACTTGGATCCTATTTAGAGTTTTCACAGATCTGAGCCTTCAACCAGTGTCCCAGTCTTTCCTAGGTGCCTGTGCTCTTGGCTGGCCCCTTTCTGCCCCTGCAGGCTCCCTAAGGTAATGTCTGGTGAGTGGGGAAGAGGAGCAGCCAATCCTGGAAGTGTTGCGGGTGCTAGAGACTGAACTCTTGTGTCCCATCAAATTCATATGCTGAAATTTAATCCTCAACATGATGGATTTTGGAGGTGAGGTCTTTGGGGGAGGTCATTAGGTCATTAGGTCATGAGGGTGGAGCTTCAAGAATGAGATTAGTGCCTTAGTGCCATTATGGAAGGGACCCCAGAGAGATCCCTGACCCCTTCTGCCACCTGAGGACACAGCAGGAGGACTGTAGAACTTGAACTGGAATTTGGCTCTCTCTGGATGCCCAACCTGCTGGTACCTTGAACCGTGAGAATCAAACTGTGTCATTCATAAACCCCCTGATATTCTGTTCTAGCAGCCCAGGTGGACTGAGATGGGGGATAGAGGCTCTGACCTGTCCTGAGCCCAGAGAGATGCCCCTGGCATTCATGGATCTCCAAGGTCTCTAACACCAAAGCTTCTGGAGGCCAGGGCTTGTTCAAGGTCAGCGTTGTTCTGCATTGCCCATGGCTGCCCCCCACCAGCCAGCCCACGGACCTGTGTCACCCCTGAGTGCCACCTAGCCTTGCCCAGGATAGGCCCCCTGGCGGTGTCACTCAGGAGAAAGCTAAAACTCAGGGTGCCCTTTAGCTGACCCTCTTGGCTCCTTTCTGAAGGTGAGCACCCAGGGAACAGTGACCAGCTTTCTCTCTCCAATATTCCTCACTGATCCAACATCCTTCCCTCTCTGCCCACCTTGGGCCCAGGAATTATAATCAGAAAAGTGGCTTCTGACCCCTTTACTCTCCACCCGCTCACACCTCCTTTCTTCTCTCCCACAGTCCTCCAGGGCCGGCAGCCTTCTTTGCCCTGTTTCAATGCCCATCCTTTCTCCCTGACTGCATTTGGCCTGCGGGCCTGGCTCCTGGACGCTCTGCCAGCTTTGCCCTTGATGTGCTAATGAAGGAGATAAAGGAATCCTTGCTCATCCTCTCTCCTCAGAGCTTTCAAAACCGAGTTGCAAAGCCTCTCCTGCCTGGGAGCAATAAGCCTTCTGGCTCCCCTGGAGCAAGCAGCTGCCAGGAAACTCTCTGAAAGAGGGAAGTGAAAATGCACTGGTTTAAAAAGTTTACAAAAAGATTATCCTTGGGACGCTTTTATGATAATTCTGGCCCTGGGAGTGGAGGTGAGCTCTCCAGAGCTCAGGAATGAATTTCAGGCAGAGCATTGCATTCACCTGCCACTCATGGTAAAGTCCCGAGGACAGCAAGGTGTGAAGCAAAGTTCGGAGCTGGGGCCTGCCCTGGACTCTCAGGAGCTCCACATCTCCTCTGATTATGAAATTCAAGGTTTTGAAGGGATCACCTGCAGAGGCTTTCAACTCAGAGGTTCTCTGACTAGAGGTTCTAATTCTAGCTCCCAAAGACAATCAAAATTCAAGCAATTTTCAAAATTAAAGGGTTCTTAAGGAGGTGGGCTCCCAGGTTCTGCCCCAGCTGGCTCCCGGCAGGGCTTTGGGATTGCTGATCCATCTGACCCAGAGGAAGAGGGCTGGGCTCAGAGGCAGGAAGCTACCGGACAAGCGGACGTGAGCACGGAACCCAGCGGCAGGGAAACAATGGGAGGTAAGGGAACACGGGCAAGATGAAGGGACTTGAAAAAACCTGTGAGGGTGTTCCAGAAAACCTAGCCCCGCAAGACCTGTACCACCTACTCTGGTCCGTTCCAACCATCAACAGGCCAGGAGCATGGCGGTTCTGCCCCGTCTGCCAAGATGGCCTCCTCCATGGTCTTCCTTCCCCACTCTGGGTTCCTCTACGCCCTCGTTCAGCAGCAGGGAGCCCGCTGCCCTCTGTCTCCCTGCTGACCAGGATAGAGACCAGGCCTGCGTGGTCTGGCCCACTGGTTCTCAGCTCTGACTGCTGTGGAACCTCATGAAACTTCTGGACATGAGGGACTCCATTTTCTGAGAAAAGCTCCATCTCCCTTTCTAAAACCAATGCCTCAGAAACTCTTGAACTGGCAAAAAAGACCTTTGGATGGGGCCAGAAGTGGCAACGGTTTTACAAGCAGCTGCTCATAAGCCAACAGGACTAATGGCAGCCCAACCATACAACTGTTGCCGTGAACTTTGTGAGGACAGAACCGTGAACTCAGGCGTTTGAGGAACGATTCGTGCGCTGCACGGATAGAACAACGGCCAACGTGAAACCAAAGCAGCTCAGCCTCTCAGTACTAACTGACCTCTTTTCCCCTTTCATCCCAGGCATGTGCCTGTACCCCCTTCCTCTTTCTCATCAAGATCCCAAGCTTCTACCCCACAGGCCAGACACTAGTTGAGTTTCTACCTGAATCTGTGCCCTCTTTTTTTTTTTTTTAAGATTTTATTTATACATTTGACAGACAGAGATCACAAGTAGGCAGAGAGGCAGGCAGAGAGAGAGGAGGAAGCAGGCTCCCTGCCAAGCAGAGAGCCCGATGCGGGGCTCGATCCCAGGACCCTGGGATCATGACCTGAGTGAAAGGCAGAGGCTTTAACCCACTGAGCCACCCAGGCGCCCCGAATCTGTGCCCTCTTGATTGCAATTCTTTGATCCCAAATAAACGCTGGTTTGCCTCTCACTGGGGCTCTTTATTTTCGAGTCAACACAGCAGGTAAGACTCCTGGCAGGCCCTATCCCAAGTGATTCTGACTCCGCTAGCCTGGAGTGGTTCGAACACACAGCAAGGATGGAGGAACCTTCATTTGACCTTGCCAACATCTCCAAGCTCATCTCATGCCACTCCCACTCCCTTTCATTGTCTTCGTGGCACTGCACACTGTCCAGGTCCCTAGCACCTCTCATCCGTCCTCGCCTTCCCCTCTGAACACTTGGCCTTGCTCTCTTCTGATGCCCAGAAGTCCTCCTCACTTGTCAGACCTCAGCTTGACCCGTCCCTCCCCAGGGAAGCCTTCCCAACCTACGAGGCTGGATCACATCACCCTCCTTCATGCTGTATCCCTCAAAGTTCACTTAGGAAACAGAGACCACTCCAGGTGTTTCAAATAGAAGGAATTCAAATATGGGAATTGGCTGCACAGGTGGTAGAAATGCTGGGGAGTCCTAACAAGGGGTGGTGTAACAATAGCAGGGAACTGCTACTGTACTTGGGGCCAGAGGGCTAACAGGTGTTCCCCAGGTGCCAGAAGCCAGGGCAGGCTGGCAGGAGCTAGAACGCTGGGAGCGCTGCCTACTGGCATCGAGAACCACAGAGGGAGGATCTGTCTGACAAGAGACGGAGGCAAGGAGGAGATGCTCCTGTTGGAGGAGACGCCACCTGAAACCCAGAGAAAAAGAAAGAAAAGACCCTGGCTCCTCCCCTGCTCCCACCTTCCAGTCTCCCCCAAAGGCCTCCCATGGGCCCAAACTGCCAGGAGCCCAAATGGCAAGAGAGCTTAGGAAATTTAATTTGGTACGAAACAAAGCAGATGTTCTAGTCATCTATTGCTGTATCAAACCACCACAAAACTTCGTGCTTTAAAGCGATTATTCTCACTCATGGTTCAGGGGTTGGTTTGGCTCAGCTGAGTCGCAGTCACTTGGGCTCTCTCACGCAGTTTGAGTCAGATGGTAGCTGGGCTGCAGTGACCTCCACAGGCTGAATCAGGCTAGGCGTCCAAGATGGCTTTGGGGCTGGCTCACGGCATAAGGGCTGGGTTCCCAAAAGGAGTATATCAGGAGCAAGCGTTCCAGGGGTCCCAGCAGCAAGTGTAGACTTCTTATGACCAAGCCCTGGACCCCAACTCTGCCGAACTGATTGGTCAAAGCACAAGTGGGAGTCAAGGGGTTAGAAGAATAGCCTTTATTTACCAATGGGAAAATCGTGTGAGCACACAGGGGCAAAGAGAAGTAACAGTGACCGTCTTTGGAGGCAAGCTCTCACCGTCCAGTCTGCAGTCACAGTTCATGTCCTTCTCACAAGCAAAATGCATTCATCCCCCGCCAAAATGAACTTTCATCTGTTACGAGCCTGGTTGAGGTTCAAGGCCTGTCTAGGACCCCACCATATAAATCAGGTCGAGGTGCAGAGGAGGCTCACTACAGTCTGAATGTTTGTGTCCCTCCAAAATTCAGGTGTTGAAATCTTAACCCCCAAAGATAATATGTGGAGCTGGGGCCTTCGGGAGGTGCCTAAGTCAGGAAGGTAGAACCCTCATGAATGGGACTAGTGCCTTCAAAAAAGCAGCCCCAGACAGATCCATCACCCCTTCCATCATGTGAGGACAAGTGAGAAGTTATCAGCTGTGAACCAAGGAGAGAACCTGCCCCAGAATGTGACCCTGCTGCTGCCTTCATCTTGGACTTCCCAACCTCCAGAGCTGTGAGCAGTCCATTCTGGGTGTTTATAAGCCCCCCAGTCTGTGGTGTCTTGTTCCAGTAGCCCAAGCAGATTGACAAGGCTCCTTTGGTGCCCCTGCTCATAATGATCCTTGCAATCTAAAGGCCTGAAAATTAGAGAGACAATTATGTCTCCCTTCATATTCCCACTCCCAGCAGACAACAGTTAGACAGGCAGAGGATACTTGTAATGATACTCCCAATCAAGAGGGATGGGAAAAGTAAAGCTTTGGGGCGCCTGGGTGGCTCAGTGGGTTAAAGCCTCTGCATTCAGCTCAGGTCATGATCCCAGGGTCCTGGGATCGAGTCCTGCATTGGGCTCTCTACTCAGCAGGGAGCCTGCTTCCTCCTCTCTCTCTCTGCCTGCCTCTCTCTGCCTACTTGTGATCTCTCTCTCTGTCAAATAAATAAAATCTTTAAAAAAAAAAAAAGGTAAGGCTTCGGGGGAGTCGGAAATACATAGGGGTCCCTCATCCGTAGCCATTCTGAAATGCAGCTGTCGGTACACATCCCCAGTTCCTCGATGAAAGCCCAGTCCAGCTCCCTGGGGGTGCTCCTCCATGACTCTGGACCCTTGGCTCAGCTCAGGGTGCTGCCGCCCCACCCCAGTGTGCACAGGGAGTCAGCAGGTGCTGCCAAGGGGCTCCTCACTCAGCCTCACCCCTGCCCACCTCCCCCCATGCCACAACTGGCCCATCCCTGTGTCTTGGAACTGACCTCAGAGAGGAATCTGTACAAGGTCGGCTCTTGGGGGAAGCCAAGTGGGCATATGGCCCCTGTGGAGAGAGGAAAAGGCAAGAAAGTCAAAGGTAGTAATGTCCAAATAAGGACTCCTATTTGCATGTCCCTTACTACCCCACATTGGTTGTCCATTATTTGTCTATCTCTGGGGGCTGGGGGAAACTGGGCATGTCCTGGGTACTCAGAAAGGAGCAGGAAGAGAGCCGTCCCCTATTTCCTGGCTCCTGACATTTATCACTTCGTGCAAACCTACAGCAGCCCGAAGGAAGTGTGTGTGGTCTCTGCCTTTCAAGGAGCCACAGGGAACTCAAGTGACCCATCTGCAGTCACAGAGCGGATTAGTGACAACATTTGGATTTGACTGGCAGCTCCTGCGTCTTACAGGATGAAGAAAGGTGAGAAGCAATGGGAGGCTGCGGAGTTGAGCTCGGGCTTGGGAATTAGTGGGTCCTGGAGTCAAATCCTGAGTCTGCCATTCTGTGCAGCGGAGTGTCTGAAAGAGGAAACGTGCCCAAGCCACCTTGCCTCCAACGTTCCCATATAACTGCAGGGTGGCTAACGAGTGGTAGGCAAAGTGCAGAGTGTGACTTCCGTCAAGTCTTTTAAGATAAGCAGGTGTTCCTTTCTGGGCACCTTCCCCCATCCTCCTGTTGGAAAGTGGATGTGATGAACGGGGCTTTGGGAGCCACTTTGAAACATGAGGAATAGCGTTATACCCAAAAGACTAGAATCAGACAACACTTTGAGGACTTCCCACACAAGCCGTAGACCTTTTTTACACAAGGGAAAAATAAACCTCCATCTTGTTTAAACCACTAATTGTATATTTTTTTTAAAGCAGTTGAATATAATCCTAATACTTCATCTCTCTGATCACCCTCAGAGTGGTGATCTGATCATCCCTCAGTCACCTATCCAGAATATGTGGATCATGTAAGTCATATGAGGGTTAAATGGCAGTTAACCTTTATTGAGCACCTACTACATACCAAGCACTTTTCTAAGCATTTTACATGCGCTGACACATTAAATACTCAAAACAAACCCTCAAGGTGGTGGGAGGGGGATATTGTTGTTATTACTATTGACATACAGGATACCGCAGAGTGCATTAGTTAATTTAGGATCAGCCGTGAGCGACAGAAACCCAGGTAAAGGATGACAATGGTGTTTCTCTCATGTCACAGCATGGCGGTCAGGGGACCAGGACCTGTGTGGAGGCTCTGTTCCAGGAGGTCCTTGTAGCTCACCACATTGTCGTCTCTGCACGGTGGCCTCACCCTCAGGGTCCACACTGGTGGCACCATGACACAGGCAGAATGATGGAAGGGGTTTTTTTTTAAGATCTTATTTATTTGTTTGAGAGAGAGAGAGAGAGTGATAAAGAAAGAGCACAAGCAGGGGGAGCAGCAGGCAGAGGGAGAGGGAGAAGCAGGCTCCCCACTGAGCAGGAAGCCCGATGCAGGGCTTGATCCCAGGACCCCAGGATCATGACCTGAGCCAAAGGCAGACACTTCACCAGCTGAGACACCCAGGATCCCCTAATGGAAGGGATTTTTAAAAATTAGAGAGAGGGGCTGTCTCTGAAAGAAGACTTCCCAGAAACTAACACATGACATTTTGACTTAGATCGCGTTAACCAGAATGTAGCCACGTGGTCACGGCTGCTAGAGAGCTGGGAGATGGGGCTCTATTCTGGAATGCCCCCTTCCTGGCTGAAAGCTCAGTGCTACGGAAAGGGGGAGGATGGATTTTGGAGGAATGGATTAGTCAGGATTGTCAGAAACAGAACCAGTAGGATAGACAGGAAAGGAGAAATTTATTACGCAATATGGCTTGGATGATTATGGCTGACCAGTCTCATTCTCTGCCCTCTGCAGGCTAGAGACCAGAGAAAGAAGGTGACGTGATTCAGCAGGAGTCTGCAGGCCTGAGGACCGGGGCCGACTGTGTAAGCCCCATTCTGAGCCTGAACGCCGGAGAGGGAGGAGTGCTCACATCTGAGGGCTGGAGAACGTGGAGGTCTCCACTCAAGCAGAGGGAGTGCATTTGTCCTTCCTCTGCCTTTTTGTTCTCTTCAGGTCTTCAGTACACTGACGACGACCACCCAGACTGGGCAGCCTCGTCTGCTCTGCTCCATCTGTCGATTCAATCCCCGAGACACCCTCACAGACACACCCAGAAGTAACATTTCACCCGCTATCTGGGCATCCGTACCCCAGAGGAGTGGAAATGAAGCATCACGAGGACTAGACCACAGAGATGTCAGTAACTGACCTGAGGCTATGGAGACAAGAATTGGCAGAGCTTGGATGCGAGTCCAAGCAGCCGAGCTCCGAGTCTGCCCTCCTGGCCATTCCATTCTGCCAGGGTGGCCAAATCCAGCCCACCACGAGTTTGTAAACCGAGTCCACAGGGCACACAGCCACACCCGTTTGATGGATTTGTGGCTGCTTTGCCCCACAACACCAGGGGTGGCTAGTTGCCGTAGAGACCATGCAGCTGGCAAAGCTGCAAATATTCACCCTTTACCAAAAAAGCGTCCGCCCCTTGCACGCGGTGGACTACCTTAAACAAGATGAAGGACAAAAGATGCTTGGCAGAGTTTCAGACCAAGAATACGCAAAAACTAGTACTTGTGTTGTTGTCGTGGTTACAGCTGATCATGTCGGGACTGGGATTGGGATCTGCATCCCCATCAGAGTGGAATCGCTACCAGAATCTCGCCAGGCCGCCTTCCGAAGAGGCAGAAATCCCAGCGTGGGTGCTGGTGCAGAGGTGAGGCTGTCAGGGAGATGAGCAAGCCCTCCCACGGTGGGCAGGTCCCCCAACCAACGCCTCCCCGACCAGCAGGGGTGGGGTCGCTCTCAGATGGTGGAAGAGGAACAGCCTCCTGCCCCACGGAGCTCAAGCTGGTCTGCTGCGGGCGGGGGGGGGGGGGGGGGGGGGGGGGGGGCAGGCTGGGATTGGAGCGATGAGTCACTGCCTGGAATGTGTGTAGGTGAGCAAAAGTTAAAAAGACCCTCTGTTGACAAGATGATTCTGAAGTTCACTAGGAGGAAGAAGCGAGAAAAAATACCCAAGAAAAGTTTGGAAGAGAGAAAAGGAAAACATGGAGGAGGAGAGATCTTCTGTCCAGAGTTTTCCATCCTCCTACCTCCCCTCCTCCTCACCCAGCTCCAGGAGGCGGAGACTGAGGTGAGCCCCTTCTGGGGGGATGAGAAGGCTGAGTTCAGAGCTGATAAAGGATCTTGGAGGAGGAGAGATTTACATGCACTTACCCTCCACCCTTGCCTGCAGAAATGGTCAGAAAAACATTAAATGTTAAGTTGTTTGTAGCAGATCCTAGACACTTTGTATCCCCCTGAGGCCTCCAAGGCTGTTGCAGAAACCCCAGTCCCCTGGGAAATGCTGTGAGAGGGACTAGTGATTATCCCAGATCGCTGAGAACACCTGTCTCCCTGTTGGCGGAACTGGGGTCTCTATCAAGAATGGCTGATCGGGAGACATGCACTGTTTGGGAAATGTTGTTACTGTATTAATAACAACACATACACACACACCAGCTCACATACACACGGGCTGTTTAATGCCCAGGGCCAAGAAGACCTGCATACATCCAGCAAGAAACTTTGTCATCCCAAACCTGAGCCATCAATAGTAAATTCTAAGCCTCTTCTCCCTGCTGTTTATGACTTGGGGGCTTAGAGGCTCTCGGAATGTTGGGTTCGCTATTTGATCCAAATGGCAGGATGGATCAAAGACCTCAACAACACCTGTGCTGATTGGAATCGATTCCCGGCACAGGGGGTGGGGGCGGGGGCTCGTGGAAGCCCTGGAGTCAGGCCGCGCCCACTTCCAACCCCACTCACATGTCTAGAGCGTCCAGGCTGTCCCCGAGAGCCCGCCGGCAGCACGTGGCTCTCACAGCCCACCCACCAGCAGGTCTCAGGTCAAGTTTATAACAAGATGCCAGGATTGACCTCCCTTGCCCCAGCTCCCCGCCGCACCCGCGTGCATGGGAACACCACCCCATCGCTTGTACATGTGTAGATTATTGGTGGTGTCCGTCATCAGGTGAAGGACGACCTGGCCGCTGGAGAAGGCTAGAAACCCCCACCCCCACCCCCACCCCACGCCAGTTCCCAGGCCGCAGTGTGGAAATCTGGGCTTGACACTCGGCCCCTGCTTCATCTCCAGTTCGACCTTCGGGTGTCTCGCAAACCCTTCACTGCTCTCCATCACTCCTGTCCCCATGAGAGGGGAGGGCAGCCACTCAGATAAACGGAAGACACGGCACAGTACAGAAGTGAGGTATTCGGCGTGCCGTTTACTGGGTACCTCCCACGGGCAAAGCACTGTGCTCGGCATCGTGTTCCCAAGCCCCTTTTGTTCCCGCCACAGCCTCTTAGGTGGATGTTATCACATCCACATTACAGACGCGGGACGGAGCCCCGCGGGTGTTACATAACGTCAGTTACTGGAGAGACGAATTCTGGGGATCAGGAGCACAGCCTGGTGACTGGAGTCGTTCATCCCATACTGCGTGCTTGAAATTTGCTGAGAGAGGAGGTCTGAGGCATTCTCACCAGACTTAAAAACATAGTAAGTACGCGAAGCCACGGATATGTTCATTAACCTCGTAGTGGTGAGCATTTCACAGTGTGGGTGTGAAATCAGCACATTGTGTACTTTTTTTAAAGATCTTCTTTATTTGGTTGAGAGAGAGAGGGCAAGTGAAGGGGGAGGGGCAGAGGGAGAGGGAGAGAGAGAATCTCAAGCTGACTCCCCACTGAGCAAGGGGCCCGACGCGGGACTCGATCCCGGGACCCTGAGATCATGACCTGAGCTGAAATCAAGAGTGGGATGCTTAGCCCACTGAGCCACCCAGGTGCCCCCATTATATACTTTAAATATGTACAAATATGTTTGTCAATTACTCCCCAGTAAAGCTGGGAAAAGATGAATGAATGCGTGCGCACATGGACGAATGAGTGGATGGGCAGGGCACGCCCCTCGTCCCGGCTCCGACCCAGCCGCTTCCTCTCCGGGAACATGGTAGCCCCGACAAGCCTGCGGCGGACCTGTGGCCACGGACGAGTGGTGGGCACAGAGCTGGGTGTGGATGTGCCCGGAGGACCTTCGACAAGATGCTCTTCTTCCTGCCTCAGTTTATAAAATGGGCATCGGGTTAAGAACTATGTCACCAGATGAAAGTGACGATTTGCTGTGACTTCCTTTTTTATTCTTGTATTCATCCATCGACTTTCTGAGTACCAATGCCAGGCTTAACACCCGCTTACTGTGTGAACGAGGGAAAAGGGCAGGTGTGGAACTCCCCGTGTTGGGCACTTTCATAGATCATGTCTTTGGTCCTCACAACAGGGGTTATGAGCTCGTCAGACCCTAAAGGATTCCTGATGGCGCAAGAAACTTGCCCAAGCACACAGCTTGTGAGTGAGGGTGTCAAGATTTGAACCCACACACGCAGTGGTGCCTCCCTGGGCTGGGTCCCTTCTTGAAGGCCATATGGCTAGTCGTGTCGAACACACACACACACCCACACACACACACAGAGCAAGCCTAACACCCAGCAGCTTATATAGAGGAACAGCCTTCCAGAGCAGGAAGACAGCATTTTAACATGGATGAATCAGGGAGGACTTCTTGGAGGAAGCAACACAGAGTTCAGTTTCCTGGAAGAGCCAAGGAGAAAGGCCTCCGCCCCACCCCTCCACCCTACTGCTCTGGTCCAGGTCCCCAGTGACCCCCATGTAGCTAAGTCCAATGGGGGGTCCAAGCCCCATCTCACCTGACCCCCTCAGAACTTTGGCCCCAGTTGGCCTCTCCCTCCTGCCGCAGACACTCGGGAAGCACTGGTTTATTCCTGCTTCCTGGCTCTTTACCCTCCTTTGCCAGTTTCTCCCTCTGTCCTCTCCCAGCCAACATCGGAGAGTGCCAGGGCTCAGGCATGCACCTCCCCCATCTGGACTCAGACTCGCTCCCCCACGTTCTGGGACACTCCGGGGGGCATGAATCACCACCCACCCGAGCAGCTCCCTCCTCTCCACTGCCGACCGGGCCTCTGCCTCTCAGCTTGACATCCCTACGGGGGAGCTATATTCATGCCCGGGGCGGCCCAGACCCAGAACCACAGACGTCCTCGCTCATAGCTCAGAGGCTCGAGGTCCCAAGTCGATGTCTCCGGGCACTGCACCCCTCGGAAGGCGCTACAGAAGAGCCCTTCCCAGCCTCTCTCCGAGCTCCCCGTGCCGGCCGGCCACCCCTGACTTGGAGCTACCACGCTGCAGTCTTTGCTTCTGTCCTCACGAGCCTGCCTCTCTGTGTTTGCTCCTGTTCTTCCTTCTTAGAAAGCCATCAGGCATGTGAGCTCGAGGGCCTGTTCTAGCCCAGCATCACCCCATCCTAACGACTTCTGTCTGCAAAGACCTGTTCCCAGATAAGGTCACATTCTGGGTCCCAGCGGTCCCTTCCTTAAACGTATGGTACATAAGTAACCACGTGATGCCTAACAACAAAGGGACATCCACACAAACGTCCCTTCTCCATGGGCACCAGGCACCCTCACTGAGGCCATGTGGGGACAAGCCACCTGCGTGTCCCTCAGGCCTTCCAACGATGTCCCTGAAAGCAGAAAGTATTGCTGGCCTCACAGGGCCCGTCAACCCTGGTCAGGCCTTATGGAAATTATCGGGTCCCTCAAACATGGGGAGGCCCCAGTGGCATTTCTCTGCCCCCTCTCCCTGCTGTGGGGTTCTAGAACTTACCAGCCCTGATGAAACACAGGACACATCTGTTTTGACTTTCTTGTTCCCCTGACACATAAGCGAGGCCCCGCTTTATCCTCTAAACCCTTCCAGGAGATCCAGGCCCCGTCCTGGACCCAGGCCCGCCCTGCTGGTCAGCCCCTGCACCACCGTCTGGAACAGGGGTTCGAAACTGCACCAAATCCTGCCCACCGCCTCATTCTTGTGTGGCTGGTGAGCTGAGAACAGATTTTACGTTTTTCAAATAGTTGGGGAAAAAATAATAATAAAAATGGTATTTCAGAGCATGTGAAAATAATATAAAACTCTAATTTTAGTGCACATAAATAAAGTCTGGAGCAGAGCCACACGTGTACTTTACATATCATGTGAGGCTTCCTCGAGAGACAATGGCAGAGTCGAAGACCGGTGACAGCAACACTCCGGCCTGCCAAGCCTAAAATATTTACTAACGGGGCTTTTGCAAAACAAGTTTGCCAACCCGGGTCTAGAAGGCAGCGCCCCGCCAGCTAGTGACCACGGTCCTGGGAAGCCAGCATGGGCGGGGCCGCCTTGGAGCCAATCCAACGCATGCAAGTCCAGAATGGCAGAAGCAAACTTGGGACAAGTCTTCTCACTTTGCAAGTACACCTGTCCGTCCCAGCCACGCGTCCCAGCCACGCCTCCGAGGCCACGGTCATGATGCATTGCGAATGCAAGTCAGCCTCAGCCCCCTTTGTCAGAAATGGTATTGGAGGGAAGCGGGCACAGGGAGAGAGGGTGCACACGTCTACCTAAGACTTGGAGTGACACCGTCTGAGATCAGCGAGCTTCACCCTGGAGGCCTTGAAAAAGTGAGCTCGGGACTAACATTGACCAGGGTGTTCTCAGGGTGACCAGGGTCAATGTTAGTCTTGCCGGCAACTAGCCTGCCACTGTGAATACTGATCAGCCCCTGATCATGATTTCTGCGTTACAAACCCTTGGCACATCACACATAGCAAAGCCCAGGCAACCGGCAGCCCTAGGGTTTGTATCTACAGCCGGGGCAACGGAGGTGCAGAGAGGAAAAGTGAGTCTCCCGAAGTTGCACAGCATAAGAGAGACAGATCCAGGGCTAGAAGCCAGGCCGCCTGCGTCCCAGCCCTGTGCTCTCTGCTACTATAAATGGTACAGTGCCCCCAACTCTGGGGTCCTATAAAAAATAAGACTCTTTTTTCTACCACTCCAAACTAGTTTTATCACCATTTCTGACTGGCTTCCCGCCCAGGGCCTTTTTAAAGTAACGAGATTGCCCTTCCGTTCACAAATGTCCACGATTCTGACTCGAGAAAGAGTGGACCTCCTCTAAAGAAGCACAGGGCAAAGGATTCTCCCAATAAATCGGCATTTAGTGAGCATCTACTATGCTCTAGGCACTGTGCTGGCTGCCAGAGGGGCTGCAGGGAAGAAGGGAGACATGTACCTGCCCCCTGGGAGCCTATGTTCAGTGGTGGAGGCGAGGAAGAACCCAAGAACTAGCAGCAAGGAAACCGGGGCTCCAGGAGACACCAGCCAGGACTGGGGGGCCATGGCTTCCTCGAGGAAGAAGGAGGGGGGAGGCCCATGGGATGAGTATTTGATCCAGATCCCGAGGGGACAGCATCCCTCGGACCCCAGGAGGAGCGTGAATGGAGGCAGGCAGAGGGCGCCAGTGTCAGGGGGACTCAGAAGTCCTTGCAAGGGACCTTCTGGAGTCCTGCGCAATGGGAATCCCACAGTTAAAACCCCAAGTGTTTTGGAGACCCCTGCGCAAGTCAGACTGCTCCCTCGATGACCCATCTGCAAGCCAAGGGCAGATACCCTGGCTGGCCCTCTGCGATGCCAGCCCCTCAGCATCTCAGCGGAAGATAGACAGACCCTGCCTTTGCCTTGACCCCGTGGGCATCCACCTTCTGCTGTCTTCCCTCGGAGAGAAGCAAGTTCACGTTTAATCGTTACCTGCAGCTGATTTATTCCTTGACGGGAGGCCCCATGATTCTCTCAGTTGACAGGGGAGGAAACGGAGGGAGAGCTGAGGGAGCTGGTCCCAGTTCAGTGGGAGCAAGAACACCCCCTCCCCCCGGTCTTCAGACCCCACATTCCTCCCCACCATCCCCCCACTGGGTGGCTCTGAGCCCGAGAACACCACACCGCCCGCTTCTGGCCTGATGCATGAGGCGGGCCTGGGAGGGGAAGGGATGGGCTCCAAACCCACCGGGCTCCTCTATGGATTGGGCTGCACCCCAAAGGCCCAGGGAAGGAGGCGAGACCCCTTCCGTGGGAGGAAGTGAGGCATACGGGGGACGCAGGGCCGTACCCGGGGACATATGTAAATCTGCCCGATTTGCTTTCCACACAGAGGATTATTTGGGAGGATCAGAATCTGGCTCAGCGTGGGTAAGCCTGAGTCAAGGGACAGCCACAGCCTGGAGCCAGGCCCGGCCACCCCCGGGCCGAGCCACTCAGTCCTGGGGAAATGGCGCCATCTGCTGGATGTCCGTCGTGAGACGCGCTCTGTGACCCACCAGAGACCGAGAGACAACGGCATCTCAAAGACACATCAAAAGCTAACTCTGGATTATTTGCTCCAGCTCTTTGAAAAATATGGGCCCTCAACTCTATGGTCAAATAATCTTCGACAAAACAGGAAAAAATATTCAATGGAAAAAAGACAGTCTCTTCAATAAATGGTGCTGGGAAAACTGGACAGCGATATGTAGAAGAATGAAACTCGACCATTCTCTTACACCGTACACAAAGATAAACTCGAAACGGATAAAAGACCTCAACGTGAGACAGGAATCTATCAGAATCCTAGAGGAGAACATAGGCAGTAACCTCTTCGATATCAGCCACAGCAACTTCTTTCAAGATATGTCTCCAAAGGCCAAGGAAACAAAAGCAAAAATGAACTTTTGGGACTTCATCAAGATCAAAAGCTTCTGCACAGCAAAGGAAACAGTCAACAAAACAAAGAGGCAACCCACGGAATGGGAGAAGATATTTGCAAATGACAGTACAGACAAAAGGTTGATATCCAGGATCTATAAAGAACTTCTCAAACTCAACACACACAAAACAGATAATCATATCAAAAAATGGGCAGAAGATATGAACAGACACTTCTCCAACGAAGACATACAAATGGCTATCAGACACATGAAAAAATGTTCATCATCACTAGCCATCAGGGAGATTCAAATTAAAACAACATTGAGATACCACCTAACACCAGTTAGAATGGCCAAAATTAGCAAGACAGGAAACAACGTGTGTTGGAGAGGATGTGGAGAAAGGGGAACCCTCTTACACTGTTGGTGGGAATGCAAGTTAGTGCAGCCACTTTGGAGAACAGTGTGGAGATTCCTGAAGAAATTAAGAATAGAGCTTCCCTATGACCCTGCAATTGCACTGCTGGGTATTTACCCCAAAGATACAGATGTAGTGAAAAGAAGGGCCATCTGTACCCCAATGTTTATTGCAGCAATGGCTACGGTCGCCAAACTGTGGAAAGAACCAAGATGCCCTTCAACGGATGAATGGATAAGGAAGATGTGGTCCATATACACAATGGAGTATTATGCCTCCATCAGAAAGGACGAATACCCAACTTTTGTAGCAACATGGACGGGACTGGAAGAAATTATGCTGAGCGAAATAAGTCAAGCAGAGAGAGTCAAGTATCATATGGTCTCACTTATTTGTGGAGCATAACAAAGAACATGGAGGACATGGGGAGATGGAGAGGAGAGGGAGTTGAGGGAAATTGGAAGGGGAGGTGAACCATGAGACACTATGGACTCTGAAAAACAACCTGAGGGTTATGAAGGGGCGGCGGGGGGGTGGGGGGGGTGGGAGGTTGAGGAACCAGGTGGTGGGTAATAGGGAGGGCACGTACTGCATGGAGCACTGGGTGTGATGCCAAAACAATGAACACTGTTATGCTGTAAATAAACAAATAAAAATAAATTAAAAAAAAAAAAGCTAACTCTGTTATTTTACTCTTCGGAGTTAAATTTGAGATTATGCAAGAGTTTTATCCGTTTAGCATTGAAACGAAACCAAAATGAGTGTTTGTTAACTATGTGATAAGCACATGTCAAGAACCTAGTAAAAGAAGTCAGACAGTGTTTCTGTTTTGGAAGTTGCGTCTGGTAAAGGATAGCCATTCCATCGCACCCACACACGAACACACACACGTACAGACAGACCTGCTTGCACACATACATGTACACACGTGCGTATGTACATACGTACACAAGCTCGGTTTAGGTATTGGCAGATGCCATGATTGAGACAGAAGGTTGGGACGCCTGGGTGGCTCTGTTGGTTAAGTGTCTGCCTTCAGCTCGGGTCATGATCCTGGGGGTCCCAGGACAGAGCCCCACAGTGGGCTTCCTGCTCAGCCAGGAGCCTGCTTCTCCCTCTCCTGCTCCCCCAGCTTATACTCGCTCTCTCTCTCTTTCTCTCTGTCAAATAAAAAAAAATTAAAAATAGAATCTAAAAAAAAAAAAGAAAGACAGAGGATCAAAAATGAAACTGATGTTGACCAGCATTCTGGGGGAGGGGGGAAAGTAGGGTTCGCCCCCACCCCGGGTCAACGTGGTGGAGATGTCCTCTCTGAGTAGCCACGAACCACGAGAAGGAAGCAACCACGTAGAGAAGAAGAGTTTCTTAAGCAGAAGGAATGGGAAGTGGAGACTGGGAGCGCATGTGATAAGTGTGAGGGACCGCAGGGAGCCGCCGTGACTGGGGCGTAGTCATTGCTTCACCCAGCTGAGTTCCAGACGCAAAAGACCTGAGTTGGTGAGGTTGGTTTTTCTCCACATTATCTTGGAAAATGAAGACACTCCTTATCGTTGACTCTTTCCAGCATGGCAGCCTGCAGGGTCTCCTTCGAGCCACTCTCCTTGAAATCACAACTTCCATCTGGAGAGCCCCAAAACGACCTCACTTGGAGCTAGTTTGGCCGAAGTATTTAAACAGGATGCAGTCACTAGTCCCAGCTGGGATGTTGAACATCGTTTAACCAAGTCTTTTAAAGATCACTTTAAAAGGCAAAACAGTACGGGTTACACCGTGGAGACTGGGGGTAAACACCTACGGGACAACAGGAAAAGCTCAAGTGCCCTACTAGGCTTAAGACCAGATTCCCGGGGTCACACATACATTCAAAACCGCTCCAGCTCAGCTCTCTTAAATGAAAGCCGAGGCAATGCACTCCTGCGACCTGCTCTCACTCTCAGGCCAGCAGCAGCAGCATGGGCCCGGGAACTTGTTAGAAATTTGGGACTGGGGGCACCTGGGTGGCTCATTCAGTTAAGCGTCTGGGTGAGGATCCCAGGTCCTAGGATCGAGTCTGGCATCAGGCTCTCTGCTGGGATGAGAGTCTGTTTCTCTCTGTCCCTCTGCCCCCTCTCCTGTTCTTGCTCTCTCTCTCTCTCTCTCACTTTCAAATAAATAATAAATAAAATCTTTTAAAAAAAAAGAAATTTGGAACTGGCACCTGCATTTAAACAGGATCCTTCCAGAAGACGGTCGGTATGCCCCACGACGTGAGAAGTTCGGCTCTGGAAAAGCTGATACAGAGCTCCAAGCGTGCTCTCACGATGACAGACACATCGATAATGAAAACGTGGAGGGAGTGTTTTAATAGTGTTTCATAAACAGTGGGGGGAAGCAATATTCCTAAATTACTGTGTTTTATAATACATTATATGTCACTAGATTAGCAGTGCAGTGGTTATGATCATGGACCCTGGGGCTGCTCCCCTGGGCTTCTTAGCCAGTTCTTTCACTTTTTTTCAGCTGTGTGTCCCTTGGCCACTCGACTTCTTTATGCCTCAGTGCTCTCATTGGTAAATTTATTTACTTTTTTTAAAAGATTTTATTTATTTATTTGACAGTCAGAGATCACAAGTAGGCAGAAAGGCAGGCAGAGAGAAAGGGGAGAGCAGGCTTCCCGCCGAGCAGAGAGCCCAACACGGGGCTCGATCTCAGGACCCTGGGATCATGACCTGAGCCGAAGGCAGAGGCTTTAACCCACTGAGCCACCCAGGCACCCCTATTTACATTTTTTTATAAAAGATTTTTTTATGGGGTGCCTGGGTGGCTCAGTGGGTTAAAGCCTCTGCCTTCGGCTCCGGTCGTGATCCCGGGGTCCTGGGATTGAGCCCCGTGTTGGGCTCTCTGCTCGGCGGGGAGCCTGCTCCCCCCTTTCTCTCTGCCTGCCTCTCTGCCTACTTGTGATCTCTGTCTGTCAAATGAATGAATAAAATCTTTTAAAAAAAAAAAGATTTTATTTATTCATATGAGAGGGAGAAAAAGAAATAGCGAGCACAAGTGGGGGAGGGGCAGATGGCAAGGGAGAGGCAGACTTCCCACTGAGCAGGGACTTA
Organism: Meles meles; assembly: GCF_922984935.1. NCBI lineage: Eukaryota > Metazoa > Chordata > Mammalia > Carnivora > Mustelidae > Meles > Meles meles. The sequence continues at coordinate 142,549,096 of NC_060071.1, read as the reverse complement.
ATCCCAAAATCGTTAAAATTAGGATACTTGTAGTGTATGCATATTTAATATATTTGACTGTTTGGAAACCTAAAGTTATTTCCACTTGAGCTGGCATACAGCAAACTGGGGTCGCTCATGTCAGTTCACAGCTCTGAGCTGGGTTCAGCCCGAGTCCCGGCTCTCAGCGGTATTTACCTTCACCCGCCCGCTCCGCTAACCTCAGCCAACACTTGGGTAAAGTCTTCAAATGCAAACAGTCCATTAAATGAGGAGGAGAAAACCCGGGTGACTTTGAAAAGCGCAGCAAAATAGCAGCTTGCTTAAGGTCCTTCTGCACAACAATCCCCACCCCCTCCCAAGGCCCTTTCCTGGGGGTGGATAACGGGCCAGGGTTAGTGCTGGACACGGAGGCCAGAGGGCGCTCCCAGGGGACACAGCTCACAGAGGAGACTGGAACCCAGACGGGAAATCCCAGCTCAGGTTTTGGCTCCAGGGAGATGAAAGAGAGGGCGTAGAACTGTTTCTCTTTTGGTTCGAACCTTGCAAGGTGCAGAGCGCTAGTGTGAGGGGCCATCGGGGGTCTGGTCCAGGAAGGAAGGCCACCGTGACAGAGGCCAGGCACAGAGTCTGTGCCCATGAGCCAGTCTGTCCACTCTGAGTGTGCCTGTTCTTAAAGGCACTGCCATGGGGGCGGGGGGGTCGTGGATCCACGAGTCTGGAGATCAGGCTGGTCAAGGTGGAGGTCATCTGTAACGAGTTAATGAGATCTGGTCACTCTTCGACAAAAAAGTGTTGGGGCTCCCCAGCCCAGCCGGCTGGAGATCCTCCTCCCTGGAACCACCACACAGGACTCACGGGACTTACAGAAACTGTTATGGGCCTTATACAGTGACGAGCCAGGGACCATTTTGAAAGCAAAGGTAGAAGGCACACAGGACAGAGTCCGTGCAGGACGAGGCAGGAGCTGGCAGCTGCCCTCGCCAGGTCACTGCAGAGACAACGCCCGATTCTTCCGGCAACCATGTGACATGCCCGAGGGCTGCCCGCAGGTGAACTCACTGGAGCCAGGCACCAGGTCTGTGGCGAGGGTGCCTACTCCTCAGCCCCTCAGTCTCCAGCCCCCGGGGCCCCGGGCGCACAGACACACTCCCAGCAGACAGGAGTCCCAGGGGCCTGGAGGTCCTGAGGGCTGCCGGCCGCCGCAGGAGCCGGAGCAGAGCCCCCGCGGGACGCCTGAGCGATGTCCTGGGCTCTAGCAGCGAGGGAGGGAGGGCAGGTGGTGGGCCCAGGCCTCCTTGGCCACAGGGCTACCATCAGCACCATTCATCACATGCGCCCTCCTCTGCCTTCCGAGATGTCCTCGGCTCCACTGGCTCTTGGACCAGCTGCCCCGTCCCAGGCTGGAGCCTCTGTCTGGTCTCCCCAAAGCTCCCCTCTGCTCCCCCATGAGAAGTTGACAGCCATGTGTGGCATGAAGGCTGCACCTGGGACCCCCCACATTCATGTCCCACTACTCCCTGCCTCACCCCTGCTTCTCCCATGCCCCTCAGTCTTCGATCCCCACACACCCATCACCAGGGGGCCCCCCAGACTCCTTGGCCTCACTGCAGGCTACTTTCTGTGCCTGGATGTCCCCCCGGCTGGGGACACTTACTTGTGGATGGCCAGGGAGGACCTCCCAGAAGCCCCAGCCTCCCCCGACTATGGGTTTCAGTGGGAAGCGAAGACCGAATTCAGCGGCTGGAGGCCTTTCTCAGGGCCGACTTCCTAGACACAGCTGGCACCATGCTGAGCACGGGACCATCTGGCCAGGCCTCTGACGTATGATCCAGAGCGAGGACCTCCACTCAAGTCCCAGCCCCGCTACGCGCCAGGCAGTGACCTTGGACAAGTCACCCGACCCATTGAATCTGCTTTGTCATCTGTCGCAGAGACCCTCTCCCACATTTGCAGGCTTTTTGTGACCAGTATATTAGGGGTCTAAATGCCTGGCACAGGGTAGGGCGTCACTAAATGTTTGTCCCCAGACCCCTGGCCACTCATACCAAGTGGCGCCTCCCACACAAATCCAGGTAGCCAGCCGTATCTGTTTCCTGCGACTGCTGTAGCAAATAACCAGATCGATGGCCGAAAATAACCTGAATTTTATTCTCTTACAGTTCTGGAGGTCAGATGTCCAAAATCAGTCTCGCTGGGCCAACCTCAAGGCGGGAGGCGGTATGGGGGTCCTTCCAGATGCCCCAGGGTAGAAGCCGCTTCCTTGCCCTTCCCAGCTCCTGGAAGCCGCTAACATCCTCGTCTCGCACCCCTCGCCATCTGCAGAGCCCACCTCTCCACGTTCTGCCGCTGATATCCCAGCTCCTCTCTGACCGTGACCCTGCCTCCCTCTCCCAGGACACGCGAGACTGCCCTGTGCCCACCCAGATCATCCAGGGTCGTCTTCTTGCCTCAGGACCCTGAACTGGACCACAGTGGCAAAGCCCCCAGTAATACAGTCACACCCTCCAGGATTAGGACACGGGCACCTCTGGGGCTCCCTTGTTCCGACCACCAAACCAGTCTTTCCGAAATTCTACCCAGACTGTGGTGGCTTGGACGGGTGGGACGAAAACCATCTTCTGTTCTCTCCTCCAAAACAGTGTCTGCTCTCCCAAAAGTCATTCTAAGGAGCGTTTGCTAAGGAATTGTGGGGAAAAATTTAAAAAAAATAAAAATGGAAAAAAGCCAGCATGGTAGGAAATACGACGCTAGGTTCTTGGGATTCCAGCTTCCCTGTTCAGGTACTGAGTCACCGCCAAGTTCTCCTTCAGATTCCAAGTACTCTGACACGCGTGTCAGACCCCGGCCCTGCCCCACTTGACCCCCAGCGGCAGGCTCGCCACAGCCGGCCGGGGTCCGGGGCAGGAAGAGCTCCCCCTGCAGAGTTGGGGGCTCAGCATGGGCTTCAGGGGCTGGTGTGTCTGTGGTTGCTAATCGCCAAAGCCCCTGCTGGCTCGGAACCGGTGACAGACACCAATCATCTGTAAATACTTTCTGAACTTCGTCACCTAAGTTCCTATGAGCCGAGGGTCATTTCTTTTCTTCTTTTTTTTTTTTCCTGGAAAAATGGCCCCTGTGAAAACTCTTAACTAGGTACAAGACAATCTAGTATCACGACCCTTGCTGTCGGCAAATCAGAATTGGCTCCAGGTTCCGCGGTGTTCTTTGAAGCATAACTCCGCACAGTAAAAGCACCATCTATGGGTGAAGACGTCCCACAGTAGGAAAGGAAAGTAACACTTTTTAAAAAAATTCTGTAGTGAAATATAAATAGCGAAAGTGCACTGTGACTCTGGGAGAAAAAAAAATCTGGTAGCTACTGCCTGTGGGGTGGGTGTGAGCTGGGGGTGGGATGATCACCCGGAAAGGGCCAGAGAACTCTCGAAGGTAACGGAATGTTGGGCATCTTGATGTGGAAAGCTGCGCCTTGGAGTCAAGGGCGACATTATATATGTTTTACCTAAAAATCCCCACCAACACAACCTGAGCGCTGGTGAATGACGCATGGGCCGAGGCATTTAGGGGAAGGGACAGATTTCCCAACAAGCTCCACAGCCTGATTGGGGCCCTACTCGGGGCTCAACCTCATGACCCTGAGATCAGGACTTGAGCTGAATTTCAGAGTCAGACGCTCAGCCAACAGAGACTTCTTAAAATTTCCCTTCTGTCCCAAAGAATCTCCAACACTCATTGCTTACGTGAAGTGCGATCACATTTCTACAACGACCAATTCAGGAAGCAAAACTGCCCGAAATCATGCAAACGTTTAAGCTTCTAAAATAACTTCCGCTACTTCTAAAGAGTCTATTAACACAGCACTTGGAAGCTGAGACAATAAGCCAAAAAATCACGAGGATACGAGCTGAACGTACTATGCTGAAAGGCTGTGAAGCGGACCTTCCATTTCAAAATAGATGGCGTGCGACACGGCTGTTTGTACAAGGAACTTCGGTGTCCCTGTTCTAATTATCACAGTGAATTCTGATTATGCAGATCGTTAAAATTATTCAGGCTGACAGAAGATAGCATCTTCAATTTTCCACTTGGTAAAGACTCGTTAAGCATATAGAGGAAAAAAGTATTAATTAGCTTCTGCAAAGAACATTTCTGTTTCTGGAGAGCTCAGGGATTCCTTGAACACTGAGGCTCTCTGGCGACAGAGAGCGTGTCACCGTGAGTCACGAGCGTCGGTCTGAGTGAGATTGTTCAGTCGGTGGCCCTCCCCCAGTCCTACTCTTATGGGGAGGTGTCTTACACTAGTGTTTCCCTGATGATCTTCTCGTCGTTTCATTTTTCAGGTGAACCCTAAAGGTGTGTAGGCAGATCTGAGGAAAAGCCAATAAAAGGGTGAAATTATAAGTACCAACTACACGTCAGAGGTGAATGGGAATAAGAGTTGTGCGGTCCTGTGTGTGCCGCACGCTCATCTGGGGACCGTGTGATTTGTCAGTGATGTTCTCTCCAAAGGCTAAGGTTGCAACCTTGGCTCCTGGCCTCCTTATAGCAACTCAGGGGAGACCTTGAGCCTTCCTTCCTTCTAGTGGCCACACTACCATTTGCAAAACAAGGTCACTTGGCTGAGTCCCAGCCTCCCCTAGGGGTCCATGGAATTTTAGAGCTGACACCAAAGTATTGATGGGATGCAGGGCAGAATTCAGGTCATAAAAATCCTTTTTATGAGAATGATCTGCTTTCCTCTCCCTGAAGCCCCGGGCTCTGTGGTGGGCTAGGAGCGGTCCCCTAATCCGACGGGGCCGTCTCCACTGCAGTGGGGCTGGGGTTCCCGCTTGCCTCTTTCCTTTCTTCTGGATCCCAAAACCTCTGGGGGAGGGATGGTAGCAGGAACCCAGAAGATCAGTCCAACTACGTCGGTCTATTTTCAGAGCTTCTTCAAGAGGCACTCAGGCCGACCAAGTACAGGGAACAAGCTTCTAGAACAGCTCTGGGGAGTGAGCCCTCCCTCCTTCCTTGTCACTCCCGGTCTGTTCATGAAAAACTGCATTCTTCCTCCTACTTCTGTCCCTGGGAAGATGCAATTCCAACAGACATCCGGCTTAAGGCCCTGGAGATAGATGAAGGCCTCTGGGGACCCAAAGGCACCTGGTGACAGGATGGGCTTCCCACCCAGGACCTGTAAGGCTTGCCTCCAGCTCCGCCTCCGCAGTCCTGCTGTAGGAACCCCTGGGACACTGAGGCAGTGAAGCGACCCACTCTTGATTTTGGCTTCGGTCCTGATCTCAGGGTTGTGAGATCGAGCCCCGAGTCACCTTGGGCTTGACGCTCAGCTGGGAGTCTGCTTCTCAGCCACGGCCCCTCCTGCCTCCCCTTGCTCACGCTCTAATAAATAAATAAATCTTAACTTAAAAAACAAAGATACTGCATATTGGAAGAGTATCTTCTGTGAGTCCAATTATTCCTTTTGTAAAGACCTTATTATCTATTTTTCATGTGCCAAGTCTTTTTTTTTTTTTTTTTAAACTCCAGCATAGTTCACGCAGTGTTGTATGAGTTCCGGGTGTACAACACAGTGACCCCGCCTTCCATACGACTCAGTGCTCGTCATCCCCTGAACCTATTTTCCCCATCCCCTCGGCAACCACGGCTTGTTCTCTACAGTTAAGAGTCTGGTTCATTGTGTGGTTTTTCTGGTTTGTCGCTCCATACCCACACCCCCACCCCACCCCCACTTTGTTTCTTTTTCTTCCCTTTTTTTTAAGAGAGGACATGGAGTTTTGCATGCTTATTGCTTTTTTGGATCACGGGAACTTGAATCTGTTTAAAGACTTTATTTGTCAGAGAGAGAGAGAGAGAGAGTGCTCACAGCAGGGGGAGCAGCAGGCAGAGGGAGAAGCGGGCTCCCTGACATGGGACTTGGCCCCAGGACCCTGGAATCCTGACGTAAGCCGGAGGCAGATGGTTAACCTTGGGAGCCACCCAGGCGTTCTGCTCCTCCCTCCGCCCCGCTTTGTTTCTTAAATTCTACATAGTAAGATCATATATAGACGAACACATCTATTTCACTTGGCATTATGCTCTCTAGATTCATCCCTGTTGTTGTAAGTGGCAAGATTTCGTTCTTTTTTATGACAGTAATACTCCATTGTACATATACACATCTTTACCCACTCATCCGCCAGTGGGCACGTAGGGTGCTTCCACTGTTTGACTTTCGGAAATACTGCTGCCATAAACACGGAGGTACATACATTCTTTCAAATTAGTGTTTTTGTGTACTTTGCGTAAATGCCCAGTGGTCTGATTATCATAGGGTAGTTCTGTCTTTAACTAGAGGCACCTGCATACTGTTTTCCACAGCGGCTGCTCCCGTTTGCACTCCCACCAACAGGGCAAGAGGGCTCCTTTCTTCACACCCCCTCTCCAACGTTTGTTCTGTCTTGAGCTGTGGACGTTAGCCCTTCCGACGGATGGGAAGTGATGGGTCACTGTAGTTTTGATCTGCATCTCCCGATGCTGAGTGACGTTGAGCATCTTCTCATGTCGTCTGCTGGCCATCGGGATGTCTTCTTTGGAAACATGTCTGTTCATGCCTTCTGCCCATTTTTTAATTGGATTATTTGTTGAGTTGTAGCAGTTCTCTATGTATTTTGAATACTAACCCTTTATCAGACATGCCGTTTGCAAATACCTTCTCCTCCCATTTCAGCAGGCTGCCTTTTAGTTTTGTTGATGGCTTCTTTGCTGTGTGGAATCTGATGTAGTCCCAACAGTTCATTTTTGCTTTTATTTCCCTTGCCTCAGGAGACACACCTAGAAAGATACTGCTAAGGCCGATGTCGGAGAAATTACTGCCTGTGCTCGCTTCTAGGATTTTCATGGTTTCAGGTCTATTTAGAGCCTGAATCCATTTTGAGTTTATTTTTGTGTGTGATGACAGGAAGCCGCCCAATTTCATTCTTCTGCATGTAACTGTCCAGTTCTCCCAACACCATTTGTTGAAGAGAATTTTTCCCATTGCACATTCTTAGCTGCTTTCTTGTAGATTAATTGACCATATGATTGTGAGTTTATTTCTGGGTTTCCTATCCTGTTCGTTGATCTCTGTGTCTACTTTAATGCCAGTGGTATACTGTCATTGACTACAGGTTTGTAACAGAACTTGAAATCTGGAATTGTGATACCTCGTTTTTTTCTTTTTCAAGATCGCTTTGGCTAGTTGGGGTCTTCGGTGGTTCCATACAGATTTAGGACTATTTGTTCTAAATCTGTGGAAAATGCTATTGGTACTTTGATAGGGATTGCATTAAATCTATAGGCTGCTTTGGGGAGCATGGGCATGTTAACAATATTTGTTTTTCTAATCTCTAAATGAGGGATGTCTTTCCATTTGTTTGTGAGGTCTTCGATTTCCTTCATCAACATCTCACAGTTTTCAGAGTACAAATCCTTCACCTACCTGCTTAAGTGTTACTCCTAGGTACTTTATCTTTGGTGCAAGTATCAATGGGACTGTTTTCTTCTTCTCTTCTCTTTCTGCTGCTTCATTAGTAGCACACAGAAATGCAACGGATTTTGTATCCTGTGACTTTACTGAATTCCTTTATCAGTTCTAGAAGTTTTTTGGTGGTCTTTAGGGTTTTCTCTACACAGTATCATGTAAACACTATTTCTTAAGAAAGAAAATGCCGGGGTGCCTGGGTGGCTCAGTGGGTTAAGCCGCTGCCTTCGGCTCAGGTCATGATCTCGGGGTCCTGGGATCGAGTCCCGCATCGGGCTCTCTGCTCAGCAAGGAGCCTGCTTCCCTCTCTCTCTCTCTGCCTGCCTCTCTATCTACTTGTGATCTCTCTCTGTCAAATAAATAAATAAAATCTTTAAAAAAAAAAAAAAAGCTTTAAAAAAAGAAAGAAAGAAAATGCCGTGTGGATTCCTCTTTGCAGGCCTGCCAGTGACTTCTCCCCAGCTGATGGCAGTGTGGCTTGCTGAGCACCAGCCCTCCGAAGTGGGTGAGCGGGACTGCCTCCCCTAGCCCCAGCCACCTCACTTCTGGGCACGACACCCAGGCCTCCAACTGCACCGTCAACAACACTCAGTGTTGACAACACTTACCTCCCCTCGAGAAATTAAACCATAGTCTGATGGCAATTTCTATGTCGAATTTAACGGAAGAGTCTAAGAATCACTCTTAATTTCTAGAAAGAGAAGGTCACAAGCATTAAACATCCTTAGACTGCTGCAGACTGAAGGTCTTGTGCCCTCAACATTCCTGAGCTGACACCTAACCCCCAGAATGGTGGTTTGGGGGGGGATCTTTGGGAGGTGAGCAGATGAGGAGGGCAGGGTCCTCGTGAATGGGATCTGCACCCTTCTAAGAGGGAGCCCACAGAGCTTCCCCGTGAGGACACAGGGAGAAGAGGAGCCTGTGAACCAGGCAGGGACAGCCCTCACCAGAGACCTAATCTGCTGGAGCCTTGAGCTTGGACTTCCGACTTCTAGAACCTGAAGAAGTAAATACGTGTTGTTTACAAGCCAGCCAGTCCGTGGTATTTGTCACAGCAGGCCCAGCAGACTGAGGGACAGACTCACCGCCATTCTGAATTAACAACTCGTACACGGTATCCCTCAGTTGACAGTTTATTTTTAAAAAACAGCACCCCAGTTCCCACATCTTCTTCCTTGGCCATCATTTTTCTTAACAGAAGAAGCTACGAAAAATTGGGGGGGGGGTAATTATCTTTGCCGACTGACACATTTGCAGAGGATTCATGAATAATGACGATTTAAAAGCTCCTGGTTTTACTCCTGAATCAGGCAAAGAGCAGAAGACAACATGAGAACAGAGTTTGCTTACAACAATATCATAATACAACAGTGAATTATTACAGTGCAGTGGTTATAATTACGTTCACAATCGAATATTCGCAGCCCAAACCCCAGACACACCAAACCCCCCGACTGCTGACAAGCAGGGGGACCCGCGCAAGCAGCGGCCGTCCGGAGAGCGAACAGCAGACTCGGTAAGGCTTCGCTGGCTGCGGCTCTCAGCGCCGACAGCCCCCTGCTGCGCGGGGAGGCCCCGGGCCGCCCTCACTTTGAGTCTTGGTCTTTCTTTTCATCCAAAAGGGCCGAGCGGATCCCCAACTTTTTCAGTTCCTCCACCAGGTCCCCGTTCTGGTGCATCTGCAGGAGGATGTCACAGCCGCCCACGAACTCGCCGTTGAGGTACACCTGCGGGATGGTGGGCCAGTTGGAGTAGTCCTTAATGCCTGCGGGGAAGAACACTCAGGCGTCACTGAGATGCTCAGAGCTGAACTGCGCACGCGCAATCCGTCTTCTCCCGGCTCCCAGCAGAACACCCCGGGTCCCCCACCGCGTCCCCCTCCCATCCTCGGGGAACCATGTGTCGGCCACGGAGAGGGAGCTTTAGTGAAAACCGGACCGCTATGTAAACCCTGCCGTTTCCGATTACCAACTGTGAGGCCGCCCCAAGTCGCTCAACGGTCCGCCCGTTTCCAACCCCACCTCCCACCGTTCTCCCGAGCATCGGGGAGGCGAGGCTCTCCCCCGACGGAGGACAGACGGTGAACAGGGACCGAGGGCAGAGAACCCGACCGGTGGATGCCATGGTCCCCCTTCCTCTGCAGTCATGGACTCCGTGCAACAAAGCTTCAACGCTGTGACTTCCTTTCCAAATGGACCGTCAAACGTGGGTCCATCCCGGGAAGTCTGCCAAGCGAGGCAGGCCTCCCTCGGGCTTCTTGTGCCCGTCTGGGTTGGGGAACACCACCAAGATGCTGCGCCGCTGGGTTTTATTTTTAATAATCCTTTTGCCTAGAGAACAATCTCTTTCCTAGGGTGGCCTGCAGCCTTCACCCTCTTCAGCCCCTCGGACAGGCTCTCCGTGGGGTAGGCCGATGGGGCTCGGCCCAGAATTCACAGTCACTGAATCAAAGCAAGGAAAGGCCGGAAGTCCAGCTAACGTCCATGTCCTGGGCCATAGGGTGAGAGAGACCCCCTCCCTGTCCTCAAGGACAAGAACCTCAAGAACCGTGCGAACGGTTCTGAGGACACAGAGATGTGGCACCTCCTAGGACACCCCAGCCGGGCGATCACTCTGTTCAGTTCCGGACCGTAAGGCTGATGGTCTTAACAAGACAGGAGGAAGTAAATGTGGTTTCAGGCTTAAGACAAAAGATTACTCTCTTCCTGTTCTTCCACACCATTCTACCTCCTTCTACAGATGAGATACGCTTTTAAAAATCCATCCACCCGGGGCACCTGGGTGGCTCAGTGGGTTAAGCTGCTGCCTTCAGCTCGGGTCATGATCTCAGGGTCCTGGGATCGAGTCCCGCATCGGGCTCTCTGCTCAGCAGCGAGCCTGCTTCCCTCTCTCTCTCTCTCTGCCTGCCTCTCTACTTGTGATCTCTGTCAAATAAATAAAATCTTTAAAAAAAAAAAAAAATCCATCCACCCATAAAACACCTGTGTTGGTGCCACAAGGAGAGGCTGAGCAAAAAGCATGGCATAGGAGAATTTACCACTATAGACCACAGCTGCTATTTTTATACGTCTAGAGATAGGAAGGTATTTTTAAAAGGGCAAAATGAGCAGACAAAATAAAACAGAAAAGTCAACAGATTCTTCAAACAAAATACCATACTACGCAAATTAAAAATCATTCAAGTGGTGGTTTTCGTGTAAATAAGCTTAAAATACCAAAACTGGTCTTTGATATCCTATCACTTAGGATCACTTGTTTTCCAAATAAAATCACCCATTTGACTCATATCACAAGTCCTAAGATAATGTTTTCTTCTCTTTTAAAAGTCACTGCCTTCTTAAAAAAAATAGTGACTTTGTTCTAAATAGAGCACCAGAGAAGGTAGGCTTATCTTTCTCCTGCAGACTTCCTCTACCGAGATAGGGTCACAACATCATAGGGCCCAAAAAACGTATTTTTTTAACCTTTTTTTTTTTGAGGTGTAATTGACATATGACATTGTATCATTTCAGGTCTACAACATAATGATTTGATATTTGTATATATTACAAATTGATCACCACAGTAAACCTAGTTACCATCCGTCACCATATGCAGTTACAAAGATTTCCTCCTGTGATGAGAACTTTTGAGATCTAGTTTCTCAAAAAACTTTCAAATGTGCAATACAGTATTATTAACTACAGTCATCATGCTGTACACTACACCCCCAGAAAAGGACACTTCTAAGGCACTTTGGATGTCTTTAAAAATAAATAGATAAATCAGCTTAGAGGTACGGGGGTTACTAAAAAAGGGAAAATTCCATTAACCATCCAGAATGTCGTTATAGTACCAAATATCTGGATTTATTAGAATTTCTCAATGAATTCAAGTGTTTATCTTGAATTTTGATATTTGGTGCAACACAGATGACTCAGCATAGAAGTCATAATTCTTGGAAACCTTCGTAAATATCTTCTATATTGTGTGCATAAACCATTTATGTGCATGATTTTCTATCTGCATCTTTTCAATTAGTAATACATTGTGTTAAGCCTTCCAAGACAATGAATATGATTCTTTCAGTGACTGCCTAAATGAAACACAGCAAATTTATGAGGCACACCAAAAATGAAAATAAATTTGCCATCTGAGGTTCACTCCAACCACATACATCCAATCCTTAAAAGTCGTTTTTTATTAAAATCTCTGCAAAGTAGAATACCTTGCTCTCGTCAATCACGTTTACAGTCCCACACTCACTCAAAGCTTTAGGCTTGTCTCGTTCATTTAAGCAGCACATCGCTACAGATCACATGTCCAGACTAGAGGGAAGAGGACACGTCACCAGAATCAACTGTCACCGTTAAAACTACCAAACAAGTGGGCTTTCCAACCACCCTGAACATCGGACACAACACAGCCCCGTGCGAGGGAGACAGACACCTTCCAGACCCTAAGGCCATGCTCTCTTGCCTAATAATTTGTATTTCAAGAATTCAGGAGAACCTGGCCTCAGAGCCCACGATGGCATACAACAGTGGCTACGGTGCCAACTAGCGGACAGTTCATCAAAATTAAACTTATCTGCTTCTTTGGTTTTAGGGGAACAAGCGTTATAGGCAGCTGATATCAAGGCAAAGAGCTCTGGCATCTTGAAAAAATACTATTTTCTATTTTTTTAAAGGTCTGATTCCAGGTTTGAATATTTAAAGAAATATTCAAGTGATTCCTATAGCACGAAGCAAGTCACTTCCAAGAATAAAAGACCGCTGTCACTGTGTGCAAGTTGAAAATGAAAAATGAATCCCATCAATTCGTATGTAATCGTTCAAACATGGCTAACTTCTCTCACTTTTTCATTTCCAGAAACTGTAACATACAATGACAGCTCTTTCAAATTTCACTCCAAATAACTCAGAATCAGAGAGAGAAACTCTGAAAAATTCGGAAATCGTATCCAAGAATGGATTTTAATGGTAATCATATTTTACAGATGACAAGTGACAACGATTCAGTTTGGGACAAAGCATACTGACTGCACGGTTATGTAACGGGGCGACAGTAGAAACTGGGAGGAAGGAAGGAGGCGGTCTCGTAAAATCAGTTCTACAGGCACCTACTGCCCCACTAAAAACACGAGTATTCCAAAGCATCAAACCAGAGTGGGGGGGGGAAATAAGGGTATTAGAAAGTTCCCTTCCAGAACTTTCAAAAGGGACTTTTCAAAATTCATCACGTTTCAGAATATTAGACTTCGTTCCCAGTTTACACAACAAAGGATAGGAGCACCACAATTACAGTTCTCCTTTCTCCCCGGGAGAGTTTCACCATAGGAGGAGCTTCAGAATCTGATGGGGATCTATTCTGCGGTGGGCAAGTCACGTGGCCTCCTCTGGCTTCCTAGAGAGAGAATGACAGCACCACAGGAGATCATCTGAGCTAAGAGCAAGGGAAAGGCAGACCCTCCAGGGACCAGTGCCAGAGTGAACAGAGCCCTGGCTTCCAGTCAGCGGGCTGGGGCTTGGCAGCTTGTAAATAAATGCAGCGTCAGATCAATCTGTTACTCTCTTAGCCTCAGTTTCCCTGCCTGTGAAGTGGGAATAACTATTTCTGGATTTACTGCGAAGATGAGATGAGATCTGACTGGTGATGGGCTTAAACTCCCACAATTCCAGGTACCAGGCGGATATTCTCTCCACCGCAATGTCCTTCCATCATGCTCCTCTGAGAAATACACACAATGGGGACGAATGCAGGAAAAAATACCAACCCTGCGGCCAGGCAGCACGAAAACACTCATTTGCTGAGCTAAGGGTTACTGAATTTCATACTCTTTAAGAATTTTACACACACTTAACCTTTGCAAAAATCCTACAGGGACTGCACAATTTTCTCTGTTTTACAGATGAAGAAACCAAGGCTCAGGGAGGTTGTCTGACCAAAGTCACAGTGCTGGCAAGTGGTGGAGTCTGGATTTCCATCCAGGTTTCCATGAGTCCGAAGGCCAGGTTCTAGACTGGCAGAGATGGCCTCTGGCCTGTGGCTGGCAAGTCACCCTAGTCCACGAACCATACTCATACGGCACGTGTATTCATGACACGGGGGACCATCTCACACCTTTAACACAAACGGCATTGTGCCAGAGTTACTTTTTTTGCAATTTACCTCACGACTAAACACTGCATTTTCTGGGACACAGTCAATGGATGACATCTAGATCCAGCTCGTTTTAGCCACAATTTAGTTTCCCACCACGCGGCTACACTACAGTTTGTTTATCCAGTCTGCTAAGAGACCAAGATCCCCTCTTGCAAAATTTTTCTTTATTACAAGCAACACGTCAATCAATATCCTTTTATCTGTCTTCTAACTCAAACGCAGGGGCTTCCTCTCTGGAGAAAGGGGTGGCAAACTATGGCATTTGGGCCGTCTGTGGTCCACTTCCTGTTTTTGTAAATAAAGTTTTATTGGGACTCGGCCACACCCACCTGTCAGGTACTGTTACAACCGCTTTCACGCCACCGCAGCAGAGTGGAATCCATGCCATGGAGGCTGTGCGGTCCACACAGACTGAAGTATTTCCTCTCTGGCCCTTTACAAAGGAAGTCCGTCAACCCCCACTCTAGACCCCGTGCCCAGGAGTGAAGCAGCTGGGTCTTCGGCCATGTTCACCTTCAACTTGACCCGGTACTGACAGTTACTCCTCCGTGTGTTGGTGCCTTTTTATACTCTCATCTGCGGCGTATAACACATCTGCCCCACGAGCCCAGAAACACCACCTGTTAACGCGGCTTCTAACATTTGCCAGAGTCACAGATTTCTTTCTGTTGCTTAAACTCCCCGATGCTGAGCACAGTTTCAAATATTTCATAAACCCTCAACAATAGAATAATGGCTATTCATTCTACAGATGATCTGAACAGGCAGAAATTTCAGAGTGTTTATGTTTTTAAGAGCATGGGACAGAGTCTAAAAGAAGTATATATAAAAGAAGGATTTACTTATTCATTGAAACAATCACTGAGGGGCATCTGCGTAGCTCAGTCAGTTAAGCGTCCCACTGGTTAAGTGTCTGACTCTTGGTTTCAGCTCTGGTCATCATCTCGGGGTCCTGGGATCAAGCCCCGCATCAGACTCCGCTGGGCAAGGAACCTGATTAGGATTCTCTTTCCCTCTGCCCCGCCCCCTACTCGTGCACATGCGCACTAGCGTGCTCTCGCTCTCAACATAAATAAATAAAAGCTTTAAAAAAAGAATCACTGAAAGCTTGCTCTGCATAAGCAATATACAGGGTCCTCAGGCAGTGGCACAAGACAAGTTCCCTCTTTTTGGGAGGGCAAAATACTATGCCCAGACATGCCTGATTTCAAATGTGGTTAAAAAAAGATTAGAAACTAGATCCAAATGTTAATAATGGTGGATATAGAATTACAGGTAATTTCCCTTTATTGCCTTCAGCATTTCCAAGTTTCTTCAATGAGCATGTCATGTTTAAAACAGAAAACAAAAGAGATTCTTTGTTAGACCAGGATTAGGGTATGCTGACATATCTATCTACTGGGACCCAGTCCCTCTGTGGCCACCTTCTGTGTTCTTCCAGGTGAACAGGAGAAAGAAAAGACCTGAGGAAGACCGCACACTCATCTCTGCTCCCCGCGTCACAGGCCAAGCTGTCTCCGCATCACACTTGAGGGACCCGGCCCCCAGAACAGGAAGACAGCTTCTGCGGGTATTCCTTGGGCTTTGGGCCCTTTGTAAAGCTCTGGCACAAGAGAAAAGGAAAGGCAGTTTTGCAGGAGCCCCTCTCTAGTTACAAGCGGTGACCTTGGATCTGGGAAAGGTGCACAGCTGTTATCTGGGCTAGCAAAAGCAAGCATCAGACAGCCTGTCAGCTTCTCTCGGTAAAACTCAAGGGTGCAGAGAGCAAAGAGATGAAGAGTCTTCGTGTTTTTATCGAGTCTTACCCTGACTAAACTCATCCACACTGCGGGAACGTGCTCACACCACCCTGCCCCAGTCTGAGGGTTAATACCGGCATGCCTGCTTATTTTTCTAAGCCACAAAAGAGGTGTGTGTTAATGTCCAATATATACGCAACACACTCATTGACCAAGATAATAATCTGGTATGAAACAAACTGGGAATGAAAATGATGAAACTCAACGCTCAAAAAATTGAAGGGCTAAATTCTTGTTGCTGTTGCTTGAACACCTGAATGTGGGCCTGAAATCCGAGACGGGAACCTCAGCATTACGTGTAAACCTTCTTACTTCTGCTCCTATTTTCTTCTTACACTTCAGTATACCCCATCTCCAGTCAGGTTAAACGGAAGAACACAGGGCACCTGGGTGGCTCCGTCGGTTGACCAGCTGCTCAGGTCGTGATCTCAGGGTCCTGGGATCGAGCCCTGAGTATGGCTCCTCACTCAGACGGGAGGGGGGGTCTACTTGAGAATTCTCTCTCCCTCTCTCTCTGCCCCCTCCCCAATGCATACGCACGCTCACGCATGCGCGCTCTCTCTCTCTCTCTCTCTCAGACAAATAAATAAATAAATCTTTAAAAAGAATGGTGTTGTGAGTTGAATTGTGTCCCCCGGAAAACTATGTTCGAGTCCTAATTTCCTCTGTCCCTCCCCTCTGCGTTCCCTCTCTAAAATAAATAAATAAATTTACAAGAAATAAAAATAAACAGAATGGAAACCACAAACCAAAGACCCTCAAAACTTTATACTACGCAAGCTATCAACGACATGACTTTTTATTAACAGTCCTACTAGCCGGCCCCGTGGCGAGGTCCCTATTGAAAGGCGGCAGAGTAGTCTCTCCCATCTTATCTTTGAAGCGGAGCAGCCGCCGCTGGGTGAAGACTGCAGCCATCCCCCCCACCCCCCACCTTGAATGAAAAACACACCCCGCAGCCTGGGTGCCGGTGCACCCAGCAGCCAGTGACACTCCAGCAGGCAAACAAACAAGGACCAGGAGGCTACATCACACAGAGCGGGTCATGTTAACCTGCCTTCCCTCCTCCTCGTTTCCACTAATCCAAACAGAGAGTTTCCCAGGATTAATCTGGGGAAAAAAATACTTATTCTGAGAACCATGAGGTCCCAATGATAAAATACCTTCCGCTGAGTGGGTGTCTTCTGTATTCCTGATAAAATGATGGGCACTTTGGAAAAAGATTTACTTTCTCTATTTTTCCTCATCAAATCTTTGTCAAGTTTGGTTTCATTATCGTCCCATTACCGAAAAAGAAAATGCAGTAATGGGATTTGCTTAAGGTTGCCCGGCTGACTGGCTGCAGCGGGATTCCAGCCCCAAGTTTTTCTGGCACACCAGCCCGTCTGGTCAAGGAGGGAGGACTAGGACTGATCATTTCAACTGCAGAATAAGAGTCCTAAGTACATAATAACAAACTCTAGAATTCTACACGTAGAATAACAGGGAACCTGGTGCCCGGTAAAACTGTTTTCAGAACACTGTAACTAAAGAATAGCACTGGGCTCAGAGAGATGCCAGGACCCCTACTGGAGGTCTCTAACTGGAATGCAGGATACTAAGCCACCCTCTAGGAAGTGCAGGCACAGCTTCGCCATTTCTCCACCAACTCTGACCAAGAGCCCTAGCCAAGGAGCAGATCTATGGACTCCACTGGCCCCGTCCTCTTCCCCCACTGAGATACATACAAGGTTCCTGGCACCCTGTTCCGCAGAAAAGGTACTATTAGCTGTCAGGGCCCTCCCTCCTTCCCCTAAGTCAGCGACAAACCACAGGACCTGTTGCCATCTGGCCGCACACCATGATTGGCCCCAGGATCCCTGAGATCCACGCTTGAGTTAGCTAGGGCCCAAGGGTCATTCCTCATCCCTCTCCCCACAAGCCTCTCCAAGCCCTAGACCCCCACAAATCCCTCCCTGGCCTCAAGGATCTAAAAATAAAGTTCATGCCTTTTCCTTCCACACCAAGCGATCCCAACGAAGACCAGTCCAAAAGCTGTGTCTACCCCCTCTTTGCAGCAACACAGGATAGCTCCTGACACCCCCAGCCCTGAGGCACCAGGCTAGCCTCTGACCCCACCGCCTCTGACAAGGGCAGCTCCGGCCCTTCCTCTACCATCAGCAGCACCAGGAGACAGGCCAACTCACTCAACCTGTCCCCCAAAGTGCCTGCCTTCTAGCGGTTCTTACAGGATCCCTCCAGGCCCCTCTTTCCCCACCACTCTCTCGGACCGAGTCTGAGCGATCTGGCCCCAAAACGCCTCTCTCGGCTCCTTGAGGGGACCGGGGAACCGCTAGGACTTCCCCAATGTCCAAGCTGACAAGAGTACCAGATGCCCAGATCCTCAAGACTCACTTCAAGTCAACGACTTGAAGCCCCTACCCGACCCCGAACACAGCGCAGGAGCCGGTGCTCCGACCCCACTCGACCCCCCAGACAGAGCCCGCGCGGCACAGCCCAGCCTCGCCGAACGGCCTCGGCCCGTCGCCCCCTACCCGGCGGGCCCTGACCTTGCCGGAGCTGGGGGTCGTCCAGCACGTTGTAGGCCGCGTAGTCGCGGACGCCGTGCAGCCGGAGGATCTGCACCACCGCGTTGCTGAAGCCGCACTGGGGCTGCTCCGGGGTCCCCTTGAGGAAGACCACCACCTTGTCCTTCTTCACCAGCGCGTCCAGTTGCTCCGCCGAACCGCTCCCGCCGCCGCCCGAGCCCGCCGCTCGCACGCCAGGGCTCCGCAGGCCGCTGCCGCCCGCGCCGCGCCCCGAGCGGAGCAGAGCCGCCGCCACCCGGCCCAAGGATCCACTCATCCCAGCACGCTCGCCGGAGCCCTTGACGGCCAGGGCCCTCGGCTCGCCCTCCCGCTCCCCAGCCTTCCCCCGGCCCGCGGCAGTCTGGCCCGCCCCCCGGAGGATCTCATTGGGCCGGCCCCGAACTGCTCCACATGATTGGAAAACGCTAACCCGCACTTTACTCGATTCTACCAATCATGTGGCTCGGCCGGCCCCCGACAGATTAAAGGCCGTCCTTAAATCAGAGCCGCACCCTACGGCCTTCCTATTGGTCGCTGCCCATCGCTTTGTCAGTTGATTGGAGAGAGTGAATGTCCATCAGCGTCACGCTGCGAGGCGAGGAGAGGCGAAACCAGGGGGAAGACGACTTCCTCCGGAGGGTAGATGGGCCTGCTGGGATACTCCCGGATGATTAGGGAAGGCAGTGGGCGGGTTTCGCCGTTCCGGGGAACGCCGGGAAGGGGTCACATCCAGGCGGTGGTTCCGGTTCCGGTGTAGGCAGTGGTTGAGTTGCCGTGGCAACGCGGTAGCCGGGAGGCTGGTTCCAGCGTCTGGGATGGCGACGGGGCTGGAGCCGGCCGGGTCCGCCTTTCCCAGCCTAGGTGAGCGATCCCTGTGCCTCCGTAAGACCGTGGTCGAAAGCGGGGACGTTCGTGGCGGGGACGGGCCGGGGCCAGGTTCTCGCGGCCGGGACTCCCGGGTCGAGGCGGGGGCCACGTGTCCCGGCCGTCGGTCGGCCCCGCAGGCCGCGTGGGAGCAGAGACCCACACCCGACCCCAAGGCTCCCGTCTCCACCGCACGGTTATTTCTCCAAAATAACTATAATCTTGAAAGTGTGTAAGGTGCCCTCGTGTGCGTGATCCCCTCCGGGTTTGTGGCTTCGTGGGCTTTGCAGGCCTCTAAAGTCCTTGGAGCCTAAGACCCCAGAAGGCTTTGTTGAACCGGGAGCTAAGAGGGAATTGGTTCGCGGGACAGAGGTTTCCTGGGCTGCTGCTGCGTGCCGGGCACGGTGCCAGTGCGGGATGCCCAGAGCTGGCAGTCAGCGGGGGAACTGCGAAGCGGGTTCAGAAGAGGGCTCGCTGCTTCCTCTGTCCCCCATCGTACGCATGACACGTTGACGTGCATTCACTCTCTGGTTTATTGATTTCCCTCCCAGGCACCGGAATTAACTCACTGCTGAGTTAATAACCAGTGAGGGAATAACCCTCACCACGTAGAGCGGTGGTTGGGACGTGGCACGGGTGCCTGCTGGTGGAATGAAGGGGTCCGGAAGCTCGGGACTCCGGTGAAACCCGTGCACCATCTGTGGTCTTGGAGCCGCGCAGGGTTGGTGGTACCCTGGGGCACACCAGACCTGCAGAGAAAGCATACTCCGGAGGAAGCTGAGGCATGACTGCTCAAAGGCCAGCGGTTCTATGTGCAATTTTCCTCGGATAGTCCTGGGTACTGTTGCCACGGTGATAATGACTGTGCCGTGTCGTTATCTATCCACCGACAGTAAGAGAAGCCTCGCAGTCGAGATATTGTTTAACAGACGGAGTGGTTTCTGTTGGACACTAAGTACTGCTACAAATTAATTAAATTTAAAAAAAATAAAGCATTTTAAAAATTGTTGCTGGAGGTAACCTGCTTCTGTTTTGGAGGTTCTCAAATTTAAAACCAGAAAATGAGCCGGAGTGCTTAGCCAGTACTCTTGGAAATACTCATTCAGCATGAAACCTGAACCTTAGTAAACTGGGAATACAGGATATTACTCGGAAGTGCTCCTCAGTGACCTGTTTATTTCAGCTTCTTTGATGTTATGGATGTGTGATCGTTTTCTCATGGGGGGCCCAAAATTGATCAGCTCCTTACCCAATGCTTTTTTTTTTTTCCTCCCCCAGATTCGTGGATTCCAGGTAAATCAGAGGAACAAGTGTCATGAACAGGAACGTGTAGGAGGTGTGGGGGTGCTGAAGCCCAGGCCTTGTTGCAGAAGAGCTGGTCTGGGGCACTTACGTTAGAGAACAGATTGTTTCCCAAATCACCTCACTTGTCCTCGGGCTTATGCTGTAGTAAGTTTGGGTGTGTTTGTTTGTTTTTTTAAATAAATGTTGATAATTCCTGAAAATCTCAAACTGTTCGTTTCCTGCTCTAAACTGATCTGTTTTTGTATTGAGTGGAATCGAGAGAAGAGCTCGCAGACTTACCAAAGGCAGAGACGTGGGCCAGTGACTGGGAGTAAACTGTCTCTTCCCGTAGTGTGTAACAGTGGCTTGGAAGCATAGTTGCCTTTCTTAGTTATCACACGTTATTTATTCAATGGAGAACAGAGCTGCTGTTAAAGATTACGAGCAAACCTGGAGCAGGAACAATACAGACCTTGTGTCCTTCAGACGTACAGTAAGTTGACTTCCTGTGTGCAGTAGAGCCCATGAACATGAGTGAAACCTTAGGATATGGAAAAGCATGTCTGTGCTCCTTCAGGAAGCTCAGTGGGCAGCGTTCGTGGCAGGATCAAAGGCAGGAGGATAAATCAGGTAGCTAAACCAAAGACATGAAAACTGTAGACCTAAATTTTAAGTTTTTACTAAAGCATCCACAAATATAAAATGCTATGTATGTTGAACACATGCCTTTCTGCCTTTAATCTCAAAGCCGCCCTTGGAGTACTGGCACCGAACATGGGATTTAAGGCACTTGGGTGGCTCAGGCAGTTGCGCATCCAGCTCTTGATTTCGGCGTGGGTTATGATCTCAGGGTCACGAGCTCAAGACCCCTGACCGGCTCTATAGAATGTCTGCTGGAGATGCTTTCTCTCTGCCCCTCCCCCTGCTCATGCACACTCTAAATAAATAAATAAAATCTTATAAATAAATAAAGAAGTGGAAAAAAATGGTGTTCAACATATTTCTCCCAAAGCATCAAACTCTTATGTATAATTTGGCATTTTAGTTTTGAGGATTCTCTGTAGAAGTTTTATTATGGCTGAATCTCTATATTGCATACCTGACCCTAATATAACACTAAGTCAACTATGCCAGAATTAAAAGAGAAAAAAGTTCTATAATGAAAACATGATAAAAATACACTTCTTGAGCAGTTGTCAGAGATCTGCACTTACACTCCCGTGTATTTGGGTGTTTTGAACACATAAGTCAGTAATCTTTTTTTTTTTTTTTTAAGATTTATTTATTTGACAGAGAGGGATCACAAAATAGGCAGAGAGAGAGGAGGAAGCAGGCTCCCTGCTGAGCAGAGAGCCCAGGGACTTGATCCCAGGACCCTGAGATCATGACCTGAGCTGAAGGCAGAGGCTTTAACCCACTGAGCCACCCAGGCGCCCTGAACATACGTCAATAATCTTTATCAGTTTGTGATCTCTCCCACCTGGACATTAGTGAGAAGGTGGGGTGGGAAGAACACAGAAACTTTTTTGAATCCTGGGATTTGGGTCACAAAGTGTAATGAGACTCAATAACCATGCATGTATAAACATGCTGACTCAAACATCCTAAAATGTTTTTCTCCCTGTGCTAATTTATAGATAATGTTTTACTATATTTGGCAGAATCTCTCCTTTCTACTCACCCCTCCGAAGGCAAATTCACCGTGACACCTATGGTCAAAAACCTTATAAATGTGAGCTCGTTTCTTCCTATATATCAGCCCTTAATGAAGAGTCAAGGTTGTTGAGCCTAAGACGACCCATTATTTGAACATCCAGCGTTATTTGTGTCTGTACACTGACCTCAGTATTGAAGTCCCTGCTTCATTCCTGCAAAGAGAGTGTGTCTCTGTGCCTAGCACATGTGATACAGACATGGGCAGCCCAAGCCAGCCGGAGCATCCTCAAAGAGTCATTTTAAGAGAGAAGCGCCTGGGTGGCTCAGTGGTTTGGGCCACTGCCTTCGGCTCGGGTCATGATCTCGGGGTCCTGGGATCGAGTCCCGCATCGGGCTCTCTGCTCGGCGGGGAGCCTGCTTCCCTCTCACTCTCTCTGCCTGCCTCTCTGCCTATTTGTGATCTCTCTCTGTCATAAATAAATAAAATCTTAAAAAAAAAAAAATCTTTAAAAAAAGAGAGAAGTAGCTGCTTGGACTCCACAGGGGGTTGAACCACCCAACATTCCTGAGTTAAAATAGCATTTGAGACCCACAGTTCCACAGACATGAGCTGGAACCTGAACCCTTTCTCGGCGCACTTGGCTACTATATATATATAGTAATTTTATAGCATCACCACAATCATGGAATTAGCTCGATTCCCCAGCTCCCCTAAGAATAGTGAAACGTGTGAGAAACCCGGGCAATGCCCAGCCCTCAGAGCATTTTTGCCAATCCCTCGTGCCAAGATAGAAATGCCTTTTGGGTGCTCACTCCCTCTATCTGACAAGACAGCTGGTTTTATAAATCCCACTCGGGCCATGGGAGTGGCTTCAGTCGTGCTAATCTCCGTCCCAGGGCTGGTGGGCTCCGCCTAGAGACAGTAGGGCCCCCTTCCATTGGTCCTGCTCTCCTCGTCTGGGTGAAATGAAGAGAAATGGCGTGCTGTAAATTGGGTTTGCTGAGTTTAGAACAGACCTTGGGAGATCCAGGAGGAAGCGGATTCTCTTAAGAAGCATTTCTGAGAAGCCTGGATGCCACAGCAGCCCCCGATTCTGTCCTGGGATTTGGACCGTAGATGTGTGAGGCCTGGGTTCTAGGGCTGACATCGCTTAGACTTAAAAGTTCCTTCTCTTGGAGATTTTCCACCCCTCCCATCTTCCCCTTCCGGGGTTTGGGAAAATTGTGTTTGTGACATCTGCAAAAGGTTTTGTCTATTTCAAGATGTCTTTATATGAGGGCTGCAGGGTTTTAGGAAAGGTATTTGTACTCCATTCTGCTCCCAAACAGTTACCCCCAGATAATACCATCTTCCTTCTGGCATGTACGGCGTATCATGTGTTCTTGTATGTGAACTCCCTTGAACCTTTCATTAACTCCAGTGGTTCCCAAATTATGTTCTCTCTCCAGCATTTGTTTATAACATCTTTTTGGCAGACTAGAGCCCTTTGGGTTCCTCTGTGTGTTTTGTTGCCTTCAAAGCACTTTTTTTTTTTCTTGCTGAATCTTAGTATCACCAACAAGTCCTGCAGAAAATCAAATATTCCTGAATTATCTTCGCTGCATGTGTATCTGGGGGATACAGATGTGATTTGTAGACTCTGTGAAACTCAAATGGCCACAATTTCAGCCCAAGAACCTTTTGGCAGGGGGGAGGGATCAACATAGCTTTTCACTTTGGAAGTTTTGTGGTCCTTTGTCCCCATGCTGCTTTTCTGCAGACCCAAATAATGCTGTAGGCTTTTAAAATCAGACATGGGCTGCACGATGCTTTGTTGAAAACTTCATTTTATTCAGAGGAAAAGAACTCAAATCATAAATAACCTCCTCAAAGGTAATAATAAGAAATAAATGATAATCAGGAACCATGTGAAGGCTTGATTAAAAGTGATAGAATGGGGGCACCTGGGTAGCTCAGTGGGTTAAGCCTTCGGCTCAGGTCATGATCTCAGGGTCCTGGGATCGAGTCCCGCATTGGGCTCTGTGCTCAGCAGGGAGCCTGCTTCCCTCTCTCTCTCTCTGCCTGCCTCTCTGCCTACTTGTGATCTCTCTCTGTCAGGTAAATAAATAAAATCTTTAAAAAAAAGTGATAGAATGATCATTGATTTTTCCTCAACTGTCTGTTTAATGAAATCTTTTATGTTTTGCATTATGTGGGGGTTGTTTGTTTGCCAGGAGGTAGTTTCCAGAGCACAAACTTACTCTATTCCAGCAGCTTCTGAGAAGGTCCCTAGACCCCAGGGTGTAAAAAGCAAAGAGCTAGTGTTGTGTGTCAAACCTGTTATGAGATTTATCTGTTCGCAGAAGGTCTCCCTCTGATGATCACCCAGGGTTTGCAGCCAGAGGAACATTTAGAAAAGTTTCATTGTTTTCTTTTGAAAGATTGCTAAGATGTATTTCCAAGGCCATAAATACTCTGTAGGATGCGTCAGAATTTCACTTTGTACTTCAGCCTTTGAGTCTGAATAATTTCATGCTCTCAGTTAAGTCTTGCCATCGTGGGGCTCCGTTGCTCCAGCCTTCTGCTCCAGCGAAGGAAGGGAAATCACCCCAGTTTGACAGAGAAGGGGGGTGCTTGGAAATGGGAGGAGACTTTAACTGTTTGTTCTCCTTTACAGAGAAAAGTTGGAGAATTTTTTTTTCTTCTATGGCCAAAAAAATCCCTTTTGTTAATTCTAAACTTTATACTTTCTGAGAATGTAGCCTACTGAGACACAATTAATTGATATCAAATTTCTGTAAATTTCTGTAAGCTGGAGTTGGAGAGTTTAATAAAAGACTATGTTATAAACCAATTATACTCGGTAAAAGAAAAAAAAAGGAAGGGGAAGCGCTTTACAAAAATTGGGTGACCAAGAGAATTGTGTGTGAGAAGCCTTGAGGACAAGGGGAATGTATTTCAGGCCCTCTCCCCACCGCAGATCTGCAGCCACATGGCCTTCTCTTCTGCAGGGACCTCTGTCTAGGAAGCACTGAGTTTCTGGTACGACTGGTCAGGGATGAGAGAGACTCCTGTGGGTTTGTCTCCCTTCATCCCACGCAGCTGCTGCCCTGTGATAGTTCACCCATCCTGCTGGCCGGGGACAGGGCCAATAGTATCTTTTTACTTGAAGGGACTTTTGCTCATGTGCAAAAGTAAAACATGTGTCTTTAAAAATCATTGTCTTTGGAGAAACTCGGAGCACTTCCCGAGTGTCTGCCTTTCCCGGCCAGGCCGGTAGGGGGCGCCAGTCTACTTGGGAAGCCGGGGCAGCGGGCGCCAGCCACAGCGGTCCTGTCCCTCGGTCCTGGTCCTCGCACGCAGCCTCTGGGAAGCCATCAGCTTGCCGGCTTCCAGGCAGAGTCCCTCCGTCCTCCAAGGCCCCCTCTTGCTCTAGGGAAGGGCTAACTTGCTGACTTCTCTAACATGACAGTCACGACGCATGAGCCATAAGCTCAGAAGACTAACACTAAGGGCAGGAAGAAGCAGGGACCACCAGGTTACCCGGAGATTGTACGAACCAAGAAGCAGGCTCTGGGGGTTGGTTTGGTTTTGTTGTTTGTTTTCAGTACAGCAGCATTCTGGAAGCATTTGATGTAAGCAGGCCAACAGCCGTCACATGTCACTATGCCTTGGGCTTTAGAGCCTCGTAAAATAATTCCAGGTCACCAAGAGAACAGAATTCCACAGGGTTTGGTTAGGCAGTCAGGGAAACAACATAGACCTGACTGCCTACACAAATTACACACACATGGCTTCCTTACAGGGGTTGTGTTAAAAAATAAACTTCAGGGGACCCTGGGTGGCTCAGTTAGTTAAGCGTCTGGCTCTTGGTTTTGGCTCAGGTCATCTCACCATCCGGGACCCAAGCCCTCTGTGGGGCTCTGCACTCGGCAGGGAGTCGGCTTGGGATTCTCTCTCTCCCTCTCCCTCTGTGTGCATGTGCTCTCCTGCTCTCTCTCTCTCTCCTCTCTCTCAAACAAAAAAATCGTCAAAGGAATACTTTCCTCCATCATTATGCCAGATAAACAATATTATCCGACTTCTATTAGGTACCTATTAGTTCCTGGCAAGCCCCTTAGAAATACGAAGTTTAATTAGAGGGGGAGGGACTGAATGATAATGGCATACGGTTGGATCTTTGCAAACTGTGAACCATGTGCTGGGTTTGAGAGAGCTCAGCCAGCACCAGGCCTGGAGACAGCCGTCCGTACACTGAACGCTGTCGTGGCGTGCAATCCAGAACGTGCCCTTAGACGCATGGAAGAACATCACTGCACGTCTTATAGCCCAACCCTACGTTGGGAGCCAAGCCCTTCAGACGTTTCGTAGGGATCACAGTTTTATTTTTTTCTGCCCCCCCCTCCCCCCGACTAGACCATTAGCTTCTAGGCCGACAGAATTCATTATTTTGCCCCTGGTCCTTAGCCCTATACCAGGCACTTAGTATGTGCTCTAGGCATCATTCTTGAGAGAAGAGCCCGTACCACTGTGAGCAATATGGGACAGTATCTCCGAAATCCCAGATTGCATGAAACTCCTCACCCCAACCACAGATACCACAGGACGCGAAGGCACATTCCAGCACAGACTCTAAGGGGGACACAGGGTGCAAGGAGGCACTCCCGCTCCCAAGGGCCTCAGGGTCCTACGGTGGGGACAGACATAAGAAAACAGCGCAGCAAGTCCGTGCCTCGGGGGCTGGAGAGAGTTTGTAGAGGGGACTGGACGGCGCTCAAACTATGTCGAAAGCAAGGTGAAGGGCGGCTGTTTAAAAGGGAAGGACAGTCCAGGGCAGGGGCTCTGAGGCCCACACACGCTCCGGAGAGATGACGACACGTAGACACAGCTGAGGGCCTCGGGCTATCCTCCCCAGGGTGGAAGAAGGTCACAGAGAGAGCGTAAGCTGCAGAGCTCTGGAGATCCACCCCTGGCAGGCACGTTGAGCAAGGTGTGTGTGTGGGGTGGGGGGGCAGTGGGCAGAGTGGCAGAGGAGGTCAGGGCAGGGACTCGGGTGGGCAGAGGGCACCCGTGCGAGGCTTCCCTTAGGACTGACGGCATCTGGTGCCTGGCTGGAGGTCGGGAGCTGGCTGGGAAGCAAAGGCGGGGACTCAGGCTTATCCCCAGGATTCTGGCTTGGCGGCTGCTGGGTTCTTCTTGCTGAGGCTTGGAATACAAGGGAGAAGGGGGACGGGGATGGAAGGGCAAGTCGTGAATTGCTTTCGGACATTCTGAGGGGAATCGAAATCATTAGATTGTACCTAAAATATGGGTTCACAGGACACCTGGATGACTCAGTCTGTTAAGCATCTGCCTTTGGCTCAGGTCACGATCCCAGTGTCCTGGGAATTGAGCCCGCTCAGTGGGGAGCCTGCCTCCTCCTCTCCCCCAGCTTGTACTCTCTTTCTCACTCTATCTTAAATAAATAAAATCTTAAAATAAAAAAACGGGCGCATATCACACTCAGATTGTTGCCGCTACAGGTCTGGGCTATAGATTTGGGCAGGAAGAGCGAGAAAAGGAACAACAGAAGAACCCGGAGAACGTGTGCAGTTAGGGAAGGACAGGCCATGGGACTGGGAGGAGGTAGGAGGAGAGGCCAGAAAGTACCCGAGTGTCAACCGGACGATCGGGCCACTGAGTGAAGCCTGGTGGTGGGCCGAAGCGATCAGGATGTTCCTTGGACCTCTCAGGGTCTCTGGAACATGAAAGACCCAGGACAGTGGCGGTGGAAGGTGCTTCTGGCCATCACCTCTGCGTCTGTGTGCAAACCCAGGATCTGAAAGCCGAGCACACAGGGTCCAGTCCTTCTGCCGCATTCAGCAGTGACACAAACAAGCAAACATTTCAGTGCGGATGGTGAACAGCCTTGACTCTTCAGGTGTCCTGCCAGCAAGGACCTTTCAAACACCCAAGGACACCGAGACATGAGTGCTGTCTTCTCTCCCGCCTGTCCACTGGGCTGCTGCTCTCTGCTGAGCAAGGCCTTTTAACTAGCCTGGAGTGCGGTGCATGGTCTTGCCATCCTTCTCCGCGTGCCGACTCTGCAATATCAAAGGAGAAATCGAGGATGAAAGTTCTTTAAAATCCCGGGCCAGGAGCATCTCCTGCCGCAGCAGGGACGTGCAGCCGTCTGTCTGGAAACACCGGATCCGTGTGTCTGGGCTCAGCCGTTTGCGGCAGGATTCTAACACGTTGTGGATGAGGTTCTTGCAGGGAAAGGGCCTCCCTCTGCTGGGGATTCATCTTGGGCCATCGAGAACCGTCCTCAAGAACAGCAGGTGTCACTCAGTCCAGGGACCTGTTAGCCGCAAGCCCCTGGGGCTGGAGCACAGTGCCCCGGCTGCGGGCTTCCCCAGAGAGCAGAGCCCCCCGCCTGCTGGTGCGATGCTGGAGGGCTCCCCACCCCACCCCCCCAATGCCCTGCCCAGGTTCTGCCACCCTCCGGGCGGGGCTCCAAGGCCTCCTGGCTTCCTGGGCACACTGCCTATCACATAGCGTGCCCAGGACTGCCGAGCCTGCCCAAAAAAGCAGAGCACACTACAGCCGGTTTCCAAAAACATGTCTCCAGGGAGCAAAAGAATAAAGGGCTCCTCTTCCTCCTCCGTGGAGAAGTCTTTCTCACTCACCGCCTCTTCCGAGTTGGCGCGGGTCCTGCAGTTGTGTTTGCAAGCATCGCAACGGCAGGATCCAATTTCCCACGGGAGCAAACATTCTCACCAAGTGGGTTTCTAGCCCGTGCTTGTTGTCCTTATCCCGGGGACAGCTCCTACGGGGACAACAGGGCGAAACAGGCCCCACTTCCTAGATGTAGAGACATGGGGAGGAGGGGCACCCGGCTCCGCCAGCTGGAGCAGGCAGAGCCCAGAGATAACCCCAGGTCCTGGTCCGAAGGGTCTCACCCAATAGCTTTTCACTTTGCCTGCCCACCCTAGGGCCGGCAGTCAACACTCTCAAGGCTGCAGTTAGGTTTCAGAACAAAAACAAAAAATAAGCCAGATTGCTGGAATCCTGTCTTTTTTTTTTTTTTTTTTAAAGAGAGAGTGGGGAGGCAAGCACAAGCAGGGGGAGCAGCGGAGAGAGAGGAGGAAGCAAACTCCCCGCTGAGCAGGGAGCCCGATGTGGCACTCAGTTCCAGGACCCTGGGGCCATGACCTGGGCTGAAGGCAGATGGTTGTTTGTTTGTTTGTTTAAGATGTTTGTTCATTTGCCAGGGAGAGAGAGAGAGAGAGAGAGGGAGAGAGAGAGCACAAGCAGGGGGAGCAGCAGGCAGCGTGAGAAGGAGAAGCAGGCTCCCCGCTGAGCAGGGAGCCTGACATGCGACATGATCCCAGAACCCTGGGATCATGACCTGAGCGGAAGGCAGCCACTTAACCACCCAGGCGTCCCTACAGGCAGATGCTTAACCGACTGAGCCACCCAGACATCCGGATATGCTCTCATTTAAACTAAAATGATGAAGCTGTAATGGCCAGCGGCAGGGAACGCTATGACTGAACAGAAACCACACCCCTGGTGTGTTGGGCCGCCACGGAGAGAGAGTGTGGACGTGGCCTTCCAGCTACACAGTCATTCAGAAGACACGAAGCCGCATTCACGAACTGAAATGCACTCAGCCAGCCCTGGGTGTTTTACAGGAGAAAGCTGGAACTTTGACGCTTGTCTCGCTGCGTACGCCGGTGCTCAGCATGACCGGAGTGCTCAGCCCTGCTGTTTATACACTCGCACCACACACATGGGGCAGACCTCCAGGCCGGTGCCCACCCTCTCCCGCACATAGAGTGTACGCGGGCTTCTTGCCTATTGCTAAAGCCGGTGCAGCAATTCGCAGAGTACAATTAATTTTTCATCAATCACCTTGACCCCTAAGGAACTCATCACACCAATGAGGCCAGAGATGAACATTTCAGCTTCAACATAACTCCGTGTAAAAATAGAACCTAAGACGTGGACGGGAGTGGACTCATGACCAGGAGATGGTCTTCCGCGACCGCTACCAGACACACAGAAGGCCTAGGGATTAAACGCAGCCTAAGGCCAGGATGCCTGGGTTGGTTCCCGCTCACCTCATAGCTGTGTGACGATGGGCAAGTCATCACCCTCTCTGTTCCTTCATTTGTAAAATTAGATCATAGTAGCTACCTTGCAGGGTGGTGAAAAGGATTACATGAGTTAATATAAGTAAAGGCTTAGTGCAGCGCTTGGCACATGGTCATTAATGGCACATTAATCACTGTTAACTGTCATTACTCCCCAGAACACCTTCCCCCAAACACTCGGACCTTCATGCCTCCCATTTCTAGATTCCTCTAAGGTTCAGTTCCCTGCCGTGCAGTCCAGTATTTGAAGACAGGCAGTGCTGCCTTGTGATTCCAGTGTTATTTCAATGTTTGAGTCTTAATGCTGCATCATTGATAGGCAAGAGATCCCTGGTCATAGGAAACATGTCATTTACTTCGGCTGGATTCCTACAACGCACAGCCCCATCCTGGGTAACCGCCAGACACATCAGCACTGCTGGAGTGTGGGCCTCACTACAAACAGGCAGGAACAAATCTGGTGGTCTGGCATCAGATACGGGTGACACACAGCAGCTAGCATGCTAAACAGGAAGACTTGGAGAGACCCCAAAGCCCCCACGCTGAATGTCTATTGGGAGACAATAGCCCCCAATCAGAAACCATCCAGATGCCCTTCCACAAGCAGATGGCTAGACCAACAGCGGTCTCTCCACTCGAAACGGCAAAATTGTAGAAATGGAAAAGGATTAATCGTTGCCAGATGTTACGGAGGGACTCAGAGCAGGGGGGAGGAGCAGCTTGTGGGACCCCTGGAGGATGGGGAAGATCCACCTACATTTTGATGGGGTCACTGTCAACATGCTGGTCGTGGTATCCTGCTGTATGGTTTTGCAAGACATCACTGTCGGGGGAAACTGGGCAAAAGGTACAGGGACCCCTCTGTATAATTGATCACAACCGCATAATCTACAATTGTCTCTAAACCAAATGT
Organism: Meles meles; assembly: GCF_922984935.1. NCBI lineage: Eukaryota > Metazoa > Chordata > Mammalia > Carnivora > Mustelidae > Meles > Meles meles. The sequence continues at coordinate 142,518,274 of NC_060071.1, read as the reverse complement.
TTAATTTTTAAAAAGCTACTTACGGCATTCCCAGCAGAAGCAGGACGAATAGATCGGGTTGCCCACTGATGGGAGAAATATGGCAAGTCTCTTCTAGAAGGGTTTTATTTTTTAGGAAGGAAGTTTGTCGATTATACTTAACATTTTTGTTCCCATTAGTACTTAATCCTTGGGATATATTAATAGCAGTGTTTAGTCATGCGAAACGACATTATTGTCTAACACCGTCAGGATTCACATGGTTTTTTTAAACCGGGAGGAGTCATCGAGAGCTAATCTTTTCCGATTCCCTCATTTCACAGATTCAGAAACTCCGAAGTGACCCAAAGTTACACAGCTAACTAGCAGCTAACTAGCTAACTAGTCCTAGCAGGACTAGGATCCAGTCATCCCAGGATCCAGGCCTGTGCTTCCAACTGCTCTGTATTTTTATTTTCTAAATGCGGCACAATGAGTGGATTTAGATCAATATCCTGAATTACCCCGGTGTCCATGCTTAGGGCCTGAGATGACTCATTGCCCTCCAGCAGGGGTGCCCCTGCCCAGTTATGGGGTTGCTGCTGCTGGTGGGGACAGCAACTGACTCTGAGAATAAACCAGGCTGATAGGCCCCTCACCCTACAAGCGCATAATGGGACCAGAGTGGGAAACGACGGAATAACCCTCGGAGGACTGGCTAGAAAGAAAACAGAGAAAGAAGAAGCTGGGAACAGAGCCAGGATGAGAACCAGCTCTCTGCATCCAGATCAGGGCTTCTCTGAGGAGGGACCCCAGAAATGGTCACCCCAGTGTGAGCTTTTCATCACAGTGTGGCCAGTGGCGGTTATTTAAGTCATCACCAAAGGGGGACGCCAGGCTAGGGACAGAGAAATGGAAACCTAAGTTTCCAGAACACCGATTACCACCCCTGAGCCCCTCCTTGCTGCTGTCTTGACTCAGTTTACCCATTCATACAACAAGGGGTTTGGATTAGCCAGGAAAGCCGCTCCAGATTTTATCCAGAGCTTCCCGTGCAGACTGAACACGCGAACAAACAACTAAAAAATCAGCCTGGCAAAATAAGACTCGTTCAGATCGCCAACCAAGGACAAATGTGTAACAGACCTGAGCCATTTCCCGGGCTTATTAAATCAGCCCTGCTTCCCCATGGGTGGCAGTGGAGATACTGGCTGCAGGGAAGGGAAGGGACGCGGGGAAGGAGCAGTAAAAATTTCACTTTTTGGGAGACGTTTTGTATGTTGCACAAACAGCCCCCACTGCCAAATGAGTCAGAATTTCCGAATGGCATAATTTTAGGGCCTCCTTGTGGTTCCCTCTCTGGGCCACTTCTGAAAGGGAGGCCTCAGGGCGGGGTTTCCTGTGCTCAATTCCAGAGATGCTGGAGGGGCTCTCCCCCCGCACTCCCCTGCATCCTTTGCCAGAATTTTCTTTCCAGAGCAGTTTTCGTCTTTACTCCTTTCTGTAGCCATGGGTAATGCTAAAGATAGAGGTGAAGGTTTACAGCGCCCCTAGTTGCAAACTCCCCCTTTCTCCCGCTTTGATTACTCAGCGCATTCCTGGTCGGTGTGGACTACTCTGGAGTGGAGGAAGACTGCCACAGAATTTACCAAAAAATCACGCCCTGTGCTGATGTCGGGCTCGAGAAGAGCAACGGGAGAGTGTCCTCATGAGTCACCCAGCCCTATAAAGCTGAAGAGAATACTAAGGATGACAATAAATGGACTAATATTGGCACAGAAAATATTTTTATCACATGTATTTTCACCCGTGGAATACTTGCTAGGCCCACTGAAGAGATGAACCCATGTTCTAAGAGGTTACATGGCTTGCTAGGGTTCACCAGTGTTGGAACACAGAGCTGGGTCCGAAGTGTGGGTCTCACAGCTGTGAGGTGGCACTCTGTGCTGTGTGGGGAGGGTTTGGGGGTTTGGGGGGGTCGGTGGGGTCGGGGCATCTCTATGCCCACCACCGCCCCGCTCGAGAGACGATCCCCCGGACACAGAATCATTGCACTGTGAGCTCGTCCTCTGGCAGTAGGCCTCCGTTTCTCGCTCTCCATATCCCCAGGGACTCGCACATAGTAGGTGCTTAGGAAATGTCTGATGATGTGTAACAGAACCTGTCGTGGCCATGCTCTGCCCAGAATAGCTCATATGAATGGGGGGGTCTCACACTACCAGGTGCAAAACCATTCAAGATGGATTCTTATTATCGGGCACATGTAACCAAAGAGGAAACCAAGGGTGAGTAATGAGCAGAAAGTCGCCAGCTCGGGCAGTTTGACACCAGCTTGAGTTCTTTACCCCAACTGTGCTAAACCGTCTCTCCCTGCAGGAAGCTGACTTCTGCTGGCCCGCTGCTCCGCGGTACCAGCAATGCTGGTGGGACCATCTTCCTCCTTGTGCCAAGCACCTGACCTCCATCCTAAGACAGACTCGGGAAACGTTTCCTAACCACCTGGAAGACCTCAGCAGAGATGCAACGAGGAGATGCACGTGAAAGTGTTTGGAAAAACAAAGCATGTTTCCAAATGCCAAGAATCATCATCATTGCTCATTGCTGTCTGGACCTTCAGCTTGGCGGCTGTGACCGCAAGGGTTGTGACAGCCCAGATGGAGGTAGGATGATAATGAAAAACATAATAGGGCACCTAAAACCCAAGGGGAAGCGTGGGAGAGGCCATTTGTGGGCATCTCCTAGGGCCCTGTGCATAATTATAGCTTAATGAACAGAGTTCTGAGTTAGAGGGTGTGACTAACGCCACCGGCATTGTGACTCCTGCTAGGTCTACCCCAGTGTTACTTCTGGGCTGTGGCATTCTGCTTTGCCCTCGGTTAGGAAAAGGCACACACACACCCCCTGCACACACACACACCCCCATTACTATCTGGTCCTGTTTTTCAATTTAATCTTTGTCTTCGGACACCGATTTGTTCAACCAACGAGGATAGAGGACCTGCCAGCCTCACTAAGGAACAGAAGAGGAAAATACCGTCTGGGAAGCCGTAGATCTGGGCCAGCTCCCTAACTCCTCAGGCTCAGCTTTCCTGTTTTCTCTGCAAAATGGGCATCCCCGCACCTGAATTGTGAGGACTGGAGTCCCCTGGTACCCAGGTCCACCAGCTGCGTCCTTAGCGGCTCTTATGCCCACGCACAGGAGACAGAACCATCCGCGAAGCATGTAATTAGGCTGACAAAGATCAAGGCTGGGGTGGAGAGACAGTTCAAAGGGCCTTGGTGTGCCGGGAGCTAAAAGCGAGGGGGCAGATAAGATTCAGACATTCGGCGGCAAGGCTTAAGAGTTGGTGAAGTAGCTGAACAAGGGTGAGAGAACCTGTCTTTGGAGTGGGAGTGCGGCGCTGGGAGGAAAGGGAGACACTTCCCCGGCCTTGCTTGGGTGGGAGGTCCCGATTATGCTAAGAATTCACATTCCTTGCGGCTCACGCACCGTCGCCCCCTCTCGGGATCCTGCCCCCCCCCCATCTGAGCCAGGGGCCCCGAGATCCCGTGCGCGGTGGCTCCAGGCGCTGGGTGGGGGAAGGGACCGGATGGGGCGCCCCCACTGTCAGGCCAGCTGATAGGTGTCACTTCCTTCTCGGATTTCTCGCCTCCGGGAGGAGTGCCCTGCCGTTAGCCCCACCGCGGCTCTTGAGGGGGAAGACCTGCCAGCCCCCGAGCCTTCTCCCCCAAATCTGGACGCCAGAGGAACTCCCTCCCCGATCCCACTTTCTCCGGGGGAGAGGCAGCTCCGTGTCATCCCCAAGGATGAGACCCCGGCAGAGGCAGGCAGGGGTCCGGAGATCCGGGTGGCTCCCGGGCGGGAGTGCGCAGCTCGGGGCGCGGGGCCCGGGGTGAAGATGGGGAGCCCCCACGGCCGCGATCCCTCCCTCCGAGGGGTCTGCGATTGGACGCCGGGGGGCTGGGGCGGTGCACCGGGGGCCTCCGCGGAGCCGGGCGCGTCCTTCCTCAGCCCTGCGGGGTGGCACTGCCCGAGGGCGGCTCCCACAGCAGGTCCCCGAGGGGACTGGGCGGGGCTGGGGGCGAGTGTCCCGCCCCGCCCCGGCCCCGCCCCTCTCCGGAGCCGCCCGGGACGCAGGGAGGAGGGCGGCTGGGCCAGAGCTGCCCGCGGCGCCGCGCTCCTGCACGCTCCGGACCGGGTAAGTGGCACGGGACCCGGAGGCCGAGCCGGGGCGGGGAGGGTCGGGGCCGCAGCCCCCCCACCCAGCCGCGACGCTCCCCCAGGGGCATGGGTCGCGGAAAGTCTAGGGGACCCGGGGAGGCGCGCCGGACGCGGGGGCGGGGGCCCTGGCGTGACAGCTGCGGGCGGGCGGGTATTTTTAGTTTAAACCCAACCGTTCCCTGCCGCCTGCGAAGTCCCCGAGCCTTTCCGCTCCCCGAGCCGGGAGGTGCGGCCCCCAGAAAAAGCCCCTAAGCCTTGAGCAGCGTGTCCCCGGCGGGCCGGGCGCCGCCTCCCGTCTTCGCTCAGCCTCCGCTTGGGGCCAGGGGACCTGTCACTGCGGACACGCGCCGCCGCGGCGTGTCCCGGGCCTGGGCAGTAAACGCGGGCGGGAATCCCCGGTCCCGGCGACCACGCGCACTCCTCCTCGTAGTACCTGAGGCAGCCCAGAGCCCGCGTGCTAGAAGGGGGAGGTCGCCCCAGGCTGCCTCGGTTTCCTTCACACACCTCCTGCCGGCTGTGCAGCTCTGGGCAAGCCCCTTGGCGTCTCTGAGCCTCATGCCACGTCTCTCAAGGAGGACCTAGCGAGCCAAAGATCTCTTGCACGGCCTGAGCGTGACCCAAATGGATGCTGCTGACTCCCCTCAGGGTCTTCAGATCTTGAGTCTAGATGGGGCACCTGGTGGAGATAACCAGGTGGTCCGCCCAGGAGCACGTGAGTGCCCCACGCAGCTCAGCCTACCTCTGCCTGTGGTGGCTGATAATGAATGTTACTATTTTATCACTTTGCTCCTAAACCTCTGGCCCGAGGCTGCCCTGAGACCCTCTCCCAGGTCTCCAAAGGGATCACTTCCTCCTGGTACCAGTGGGGGAGACCCATGTGCCCAGGAAGCATGCCCCATCCCAGGTGAGAGAGGGCAGGGGGAGACATGGGGAAGAGAGACCGTTCGCCCACAAAAAGGAGGACGTCACAAAAATCACAGCCCTTCTGAGCGTGGCGGGACAGCCTTCTTCATCCACCCATGAGAGAGAAAGCAGGCCCGGAGATGAGGAGTGGTTTGCCCAGAGCTGCACGACCAAGAACAGAAGCTGGCTCTCTCCAAGGGTCAGGCCCTGCCTCCTGCACAGCCAGAGCCCCTGGGGGTCAGGAGCTGGGAGGCGGGAGGGACAAGCTGGTGCCAACGGGTTGTTTTGCTCAGTTTCCTGTAACCGTGCCCGAGCGAGGCTCTCTGACACGTGTGGGTCTGCACATTCCTCAAGCAGGACCGCACTGTCACAGCTGCGCCAAGCCTGCCGGCCCCAGGACGCCGTTTTCAGCGAGGGAGGCCCTTCTGGGGGCAGCTGGAGGGCGGAGTGGGATGGGGAAGCTTATTTCTGGAACTTCTGTCTTGCTGGGGATCCTGAGGAGGCTGGAGGATTTGCTAGTGGCCCTGAAGGGAGGTCTGAGAATCCAGGCTCTGGTTTCTGCCCCAGGATGCAGGCTGGCCCCCTGTGGGTGCCCGCTTTGGGGTGAGTTTGAACTCCTTGCATCTCCATGGGAACAACCAACCCTCTCTCCCAGCTGCTTTGCATGTTCTGTAACCGCTGAAGACCTGTTCTTGTCTGTGTGGCGGCGAGGCCTCGTCATGCCACAGCCTGGGGATGGGACAGCTGGGGGATCCTGGCGTGGCTGCAGGGTGACCTCCGCTCTGGGGAGGTAAGACTGGACAGGTCCAGCATGACCCCCTAAAAATGGTGGAGCCCCTGAGAGCCAAAAAGGTAACAGGGCCTCCCGTGTGGCCCAGCTGTTATGAACAGGGGTGGCCACGTTAGACCCCCTGGGTCCCGTGCAGCTTTGGCCATGAAAAAGTCACTTCACCTTTCAGAGCTTACATTTTTTTCCCCATGAGAAGGGGGTGACCATAATGTCCCCATCTTGGGTGCTGTGAGCATTAAATGAGGCATTCCGTGAACAGCATTTTGCATCAGTCTGGACACAGCACATGCAAACAGCTGTCACAGTTTACTGTGATGGAGCCCATGGCAGGGGGACACCTGAGTCCCCTCTGCCCACCACAGCTCTGCCCTTTCCTCTCTGCCTTGAAAACCCATGTCTGTCCGGTGGCAGGTGGCCCTGGAGCCTTTGCACCCCTGAAAGCTGGTCTTTGACCCAGGTAGAGAGATTGGAGGGGACCTGCCAGGGGACCCCACGTGTCTGTGGGCTCTCAGGAAGCATTTCCTGTCTCTCCTATGGCCCTGACCGCAGCCCTGGCTGCCACTGCTGGCCCATTTACAGACGAGGGGACAGATGCAGAGGCCGGGAGTGGCAGAGCAGGATTTGAACTCGGGGCCATTGACCTGCTGCTCTTCATTACACCCCGCAGTGGGTCTCAAAGGAAGGACTGTGACCCTCAGGAGAATAGTATTGATGAGGCAGGACCCTGGTTATCACTAAGACATTGGTATCTGCTGGAAAAGAATGGATTCTGAACTTTTTCTCCTTGCAACATCAAAACGTAGCTCAGCAGGGGCCCCCAAGAGAGAAACCTGGAAGGAGGAGATGGAAGTTCTGGAATTGTCTGCTCTGACCCTCTCCACGTCCCCCCCCCCCCCCAGCCAAGGAATCATAGCCTTGGGATCTGGGGACAGCGTTGGTGGGGCTGAGCAGCTAGGAAGCAGATGGGGGACAGTCCCAGGCGCCCAAGCCTCGGTTTGGTCATCTCTAAAGTAGAGATATGAGGCCTCCACACCTCCCTGTGGGGTTGCTGTGGGGGATAAATGAGACAATGGGGGACAAGGCTCAGCAGAATGCCCCGCAGGGTGGGGACACATCGTAGGAGGAATTACCATGGTTTTATCACTACTAATCCTAGTGTCACCGGAACAATGTGCCACGGCCTGCCCCTCTGGCCTGGATTTCTAGTTTGCATACTCTGGGCAGGGAATCCCAGCATCTCCGAAATGCTTTGAAAGGCTGGCAGAGGGCTGCTAAGTACGAACGTCAGCACACGAATGCTAACCGTGAGTTGCTTAGCAATGCGTATATGGCAGGTAGAGCAATGGCGAAGTGGGGCAAGTGATCACCTTTCATGAGTCAGAGATGACCATTGCGGGGGGCATTGGGGTGGGGCTAAGGGGGTTGGGAGGGTCATGGGGTCTGTGAGAAAGGAATGTACCCTGTAATTGTTGGTAAGGACATGTAGGTTTTCGGTGCGCCTCTCTACATAAATCCTGTGCCACAGATTTAAGCAGATTTTATAAAAGGCAGGGGAAAACCAAACCCAGGGTGGTTATCTTCGGAGGGGAAGAGGGCACAGGGCAAGGGAGATGCACCCTCGCTGGCATCCATCACGTTCTGTTTCTTCTGTCGAGTGGTACGTTCGTGGGTACTCTTTTAAAATAATTTTATGCTTCTTCGTTGACAAGTATGTATCTGATTCCACACACACACGCACACACACACATATTCCATTGTGGATATCAAATCTTACATGCAAATAAGATGAAAAGGTAATATGAAATATGAAACGTTTCACGAAGCCCTCTTAGGAAATCGGACTCTTTCCATGGATTCGATGTTAATCCGGCTGGATTTAAGAAATAAAACACAGACAAATCCTAGTGTAGGACAGACACATGGTTTCCTCTTCTGGAGAAATCATCTCCCTCTTCTGAAGTCCTAACAGCTAGAAGATGGTGTGAACACAGCAGTCTCAGGTTGTCAACAGGAGTTTCTAAAGTCTCCGTGTAATGATTTATGCTTATGAATCAGAAAGTCCTGAAATGTTTGAGCTGGGAGGGACCTCGGGTCACCTGGCCCAACCTGCTGGTTTTATGGCTAATGGAAGTGCCCGGCCAAGGTCAACATTAGGCACATCGGCAGGGAAGACAGCTCACTCTGGGCTCCCACACCTGTGTGACTCTCATCAGGACCCCACCTGCCACACCCAGGCCACCACGGTGACAAGGGTCATGGCCGCCTCCTCGGGACAGGCAGAGAAAGGGGTGGCTACACTAACGCGATCATTTTAATTCTTACAAAGTCAGAAAAAACTACAGTGTGCCATGACCACACACATGACCACTTCCAGAACTTCCGTGAACACAGACGATCATGATCATGTCATCCAAGGGCGTACATAAGCAGTACCCACACTCTCCTTCACTACGAAACCCTCCTAGCACAGTCCCTCGTGTTCCTCCTGGTCTTTTGGGGGCACACTTAATCTACTCATAAGTCGTCAAAACAGCTTACTGCGCTGGGTGTGCTTGCCCCCATTTTTCAGTTGGGGGAAACAGGGTCAGAGAGGTTGAATGCCTCGCCCCAAATCCCAGGGCAGGTAAGGCCTGGAGCCGGAGTCCCACCCAGAGGAAGAACTGAAAAGACAGAAACTGTTTTGCGTGTGCTGTGTTGTGAATGTGTCCTTTGCTCCCCACAAGCTGTAGTTCCTGGTGGCCCAGCCCAGCGGGCAGGTCATGGGGACATGCTCTGGTCGAGCGTATTTGGGCGGTGTCTGCCCACCTGTCAGATCGCAGAAGGCTCTGGAGGCTGCTGGCTCTAACTGCCACGTCTTCCTGCTTATGACGGAGCAGGACAGCAGTGTGCTGAGACTTGGGGAATCCATCCCATTTTTGACCCTGGAGCTCCCTTCAATTCCGGGCCACCTTCCTTCTGCCCAGATCACAGCTGTTTTTCAGGCCTTCTCTCTGCAGAGGCCAGTGGGGCTCGAGGTGCCGGGGGGGCCCCAGGACTGATGCGTTCGGTGGTGGTTCTCCTGATCTGCAGCCGGCGCAGAGGCGGCTGTGTGTCCAGCCCGTGCGCTCACCTGTGCAGTTGAGACCAGGGCTGGTCCCCTTCCTTGCTCTGTTTCCTGCGGCCAGTTGTGGCACCGTGAGCCCTTCTGTCATGTGCCTGTCGGGGCTGGTGGTGCCTCCCCACCGGGCAAGGCTTATGCCCCAGCCAGGCGGCTTTCAGAGGCTGGGAAACAAGCCCTGCCTGTCTGTGCCCGCGGAGATTGTGTGTGCAGTGTTCGCGAAGGGTATGCAAGTGACAGCTGCGGCGGAGAATAAGAGCCAGCCCGAGCCCTGTCTTCATCTCCTCTGGGCCTCTAATTTTCCCCATGGGGAAACAGAGTCTCAGTGAGCGGCAGTGCCTGCCCCAGGTCTCTCTGGTGCCTTGGGGCCCATCTGGGATCTGAGATCGCGTCTTCTGGTCCCTGGCCGGTACTCTTCCCTCGAAGCCGCCTTCCCTAAAAGTCTGTTTCGTCTGCATTTGTGCCATAACACCAGGCGGGCTGGGTGGACGATGTAGACAGACTCGTCTTGGGGGTTAGGCCGTCTGGCTCATCACGAGGCCGGCATAGAAGAGGTAGCCCCTGGAGTCACGGGTGGGCCTCTAATTAAGCCAAGAGTTTTCTTTGAGGTCTGGAAAGGGCTGAGCCCCTCCCTAGTGACATTTGGTGAACGGATACAGCAGGCTGACTAACTGCGGGTAGCCTCTTTCCTTGTTCTTTCAAAGAGCTGGCCCTTCTTTGATGATGGGAGGTGCTGGCCAGTCCCCAGGCACACTGACCTTCGCCTGGGCCAGTCTCAGCATCCTGCCCTTCGAAATGGGAGGTTGAAATTAGGAGAGCTCCAAGGTGCCTTGAAGTCTGGATGTCCTCTCATCCAAGAGCCATGGCCTCGAAGGAGGTGTCTAGGGACATCCGAGTCTCCCACTGCGATCTACCCACCCTAGGGGAGACCAGGTTACTTAAGCAGGTGAGTCCACACCTGTCCCCTCCAGGGACTCCCCCTTGCTTTGAGGACTAAGTCCCAGACCCCCAGGCTGCCCAGCTGGCCTTTTGGGCTTTCTACCACCTGGGCTACCTCCTGGTCCCACGAGGCCACAAACCCATCGTGGACTTTCCCCGCCTCCAGACCTGTCCCCCTCCCCCAGCTCCTCCCCACCAACACCTGCTGGATATCTCCTCCTCCTAGAAGCCTGCCTCAGGGCACCCAGCGGGGTTGAGGGTTTGTTTTCCTGTTCCCACTGTACTTTCCATTTGGTGTTTGAATTTCAGCTTTCAGGTCTGATTCCACAAGGATTGTGACCTCCTTAAGGGCAGAGATATGGGTTTTTTTCATTCCCTCATTGTTATTATTTAATTAAAAGGCTCTACACTTCAAAATCGCATCTTACAAACTCTAGGGGTGCTGATGCTGCCCTAATGAGCACCCCCAACTGGAGAGGACAGGGCAGGTCCTAGTAATTCCCAGGACACCCAGGAGAAAGGTGTCCCCCAAGGCTGGGGAGAGAAGGTGGGACACTGGTCGACTCCCTTTGTGACCCTCTTTGGAGACAGTCTTCTTGGAGAGCTGTCCATTTTCCTGGGCTCTCCCGGGCCGGCGCTGGACCTAAGGCCTGTCTGGGATCTGACGCGTCTTAGCAACCCCTGGGGCTCGCGTCTGATGCGCGTTCCCTCTCTGAGTCTCCCTTGCACTTAATCACTCCCTGAAATCACCCTACCTATTGGCCCCTGAGCTTAGCCTCCATCTCCCTGCTGCCAGGTCAACTCCGTGAGGGCAAGGATTTTTTTTTTCTGTCCCCAGAGCCTCACCGTGGTGGTAGCCTCTCAGTCCCTCTTTATGGGATGAATGGAAGTAGAAACTGACGAGGGGCGCCGACTGTCCCCCGAGGGGCCCGGCACACTCGATCGTGATGGCTAGCGTCTGCTCAGCACTCAGGAGTGGCTACGCTGCCCCAAATACCCCCCGGGTTTGCCCCTCCCTGTCCTCCCAGCAGCCCAGGAGGCAGGCTCTGAGGGTCCCCTTTTACGGAGACGTTCAATACCGTGCCCCTTGGCCACTTTGCAGCGTAGTTAGAATTCGGCTCTGACCCTCTGACCCCACGGCCCGTGCAGGGGTCCCCCAGCCTTCAGTGGCCTCTCCACATTCCGTGCCGGGTGCGGGCTGGGCTGGCCGCGGTGAGTCACACCTAGAGCCCAGGCCTCCTCCCCAAGCATCCCGTTCTTGAGTTCTTCCTCGGCAGCCCGCAGAGGCGCTCAGGCTGACAGGCCATTCCTCAGAGGAAATCCTTGCTGTGGGGTGGGTGTCACATGCGTCCAGGAATGCCACACGTTTTCCAGAGCCAGGGCCCACCCCGGGGCGCCCCACCCCGACCACGCCCTTTTGTCCCCGCGGTCCCGAAGCTCCGCCTGCGGCTTGCTCACTCCCTGTTGAGAACCTGGTGACACAGGCCTGCCGTTGCAGGCTGGATGTGAGCCATTTGGGGCTGTCAGGGTAAATTCCTTCATCCGGGACTGGGCAGCAGTGAAGCCTGGCTGATGTGATTTGCCTGTTTATCTGTTTGCTGGTTTCAAATGCAGCTTGGCTCAGAAATGGGTTTAGAAAATGGATTTGTAGGAAAGTCCATCTGTGGCATCTCTTGCCCCCATTTCCTTCTAGGCAAAACTACCAGAATGCCTGGGAGCGGGGAGGGCAGAGGCTCCCAGCAGTCTTTGCTGCTTCGTGTGCTCCTTTGGCCCGGTGAGGGGGTGGCCCTGTAGGTCCCCATGCTGGTCCTCTCTAGGCAGCAGCGGGGTTGGTCGTGCGGCTCCTTGCTGGACCCACTTTGCATGGAGAGCCAGAGAGACATGAGTTCATGGCTGGGCTGTAGCTCTTTGGCGCTGGAAGTCATGTGCCTGATGTCCATTGAGCTGGACGGGGGAGGAAGACTCCAGAGGCACGTCTGTGCCCTGTGGTTCGCAGGAGTCTTGTGGGGGAGTGCCTTCTTGGCAAGTCACATCACCTGCATGGGCCAGGCCAATTCACCTGTTCATGGAGCTGGTGACAGAGGTGGACAAGGGATTCCCAGCTCTGAGTGAGTGCTTGGTCCCAGCTGCATTCCCCCTTTTCCCCAGGGTGCTCCCCATCTGGGGAAGTGACTTTGGTGGCAGCGTGGGTCACGTGCAAGGGACCTGGCCACTTCCGCCCACCTCCGCTGGGGAAGTCCCAGTAGCTGAATCCGCATCTTGCTGATGAGTCAGTTTGGCTCAGGTGTTCCTGGCAGGGGCCCATGCTCCGGCGGGGCCCAGGGGCGCTATGGGCGGAGCTTGCCCCCCCACCCCGGGAATGCTCTTATTGGGGTGTATAGGGCGCAGACCGTGTATCTTGATCACTCACTTTCCTCCCAGCGTCCCAGCCATCCCAGAGTGACGTTTTTCTTTTATAGAATTGACTGTGGGAAAAAGTCAATGTCACCCCACTGGGCCCTCCAGTCTTATCCCAGCCCTGAGCCTCAGGGTCCTCAGTACAGTAAAAGGGTGTAAATGAGGTCCGAGGTCTGAGTTTGGACTGGGGGCTACGATCACAGACAGGATGAATGTGGGGACACATGCTCAGAGCAGGGAATGACCTTAATTCCCTTCTCCATCTTTCTATCTTCCCCTTTGACTTTCCCCCCTAACCTGCAGATTATGCAGTGATTTCCTAATCACCTGGGCTTAGTTTTAGGTCAATGTACAAATCTCTGGACCCAGGGCTGCTTACCTGTGTTTTTTTAAAAGCTCCCTGGGCGATCCTGCCCCTCGGGGTTGTTTGAGAACTGCTGGGTTCTGCCTCGGTGGGGTCCTGTCTGGCTCGTACGCTGGCCCATCCCTAACGATGACCAGGCCTTGGGCACAAGCTAGCAACAGCTTCAGACGGAGTTAAATGAACAGTGTTTGCATGCACTGTGTTTATCCCTTATGAGGTTCTGTGCATGGTAATCGGTCCTCACTCTGGTTGTCTATTTGACGTAAAGATAAAAATTCTCCTTTTAAAAGAAATCTAAGTGTAAGTGGGAATAATAAAAAACCAAAAAAACACTAATGAGAAAAAATAATCAGAGCGGGCATCCCTAGATACGGCCCAAATCACAGATGTGATGCGCAGATGGCTGAGGTATGTAAGAACTGGGACTGTTGACCTACAAGGGACCCTCCAGGCCCCATGTCCTGATGGATCTGAGAGGCGCTCCCTGTGGATGGCCTAGCAAAATGGGCAGATAGCCCGGACTGTTCACACCAGCCGCCTGGCCCCTGGGGAACCCGGGTTAGCAGAGTCCGGGGTGATGGTGCCTGAGGTGTCCCCCTCTTGCTTTACTCAGTGACCCCCTCCCCCGAACAGACCAGCTGGTCCTCTCCGTTGCAGTGGGTTTCCATCTCTTCTGGATCATAGCGGCAGCTCGGGAAGCCCCCTGGGCCAGACTCAGGGGTTTTCTTTTCCCCCGGAGACATTGCTGCGTAAACCCAGTGAATGCAGTTACCAGGATCTGACGCCATAGGACCCTGGCACCCTCACCGGCACATGGGAGAACCAGGTCTTGGAGGGACGTGAGAAATCTGCTGCTTCTGACCTTGACTTTGCAGATGGAGGAGGGCCCCACCCCCGCCCTCAGTGCTTCAACTCTCCAGAAAGGACCTAGAAGCCGAACTCCAGGAGAACAGAGCCTGCCTGGCCTCAGCCCACTTTTCCCGCTTGCATCTGGGGGAGGCACCTCGTGCCACGGGCGAGCTGGCCCATGAGCCCTTCTTTCCTGGCTGTGTGAGGTTCCTGTTGGCTTTTCACTGGTCAGCCCCATGTGGATATCAAGGATTGCAGACTTTTGGCGGAAAGGAATAGTATGGAGTCTTCTAGATTTCCAGACCTCTCAGGAATGCTGTGCTGATCGGAGTGGGTGGGGTGAGGTCTTTGTCTGGAGCTGATAAACAGCATTGGCAAACCTTTTCTGTGACCGGACAGATAGTAACTATCTTTGCCTTATGGGCCACGCAGACTTTGTTGTAATGATTCAGTTCTCCCATTGTATGCAAGGCACCGTGGCTGCGGCCTATAAAACTTTGCTTACAGAGGTTGGAATTAGAATTTCATGTCATTTTTACCCATCATAAAATATTACTCTCTCAGTTTTTTTCCCCAACTGTTTTTTTTTTTTTTTTAACAAGATTTTATTAGAGAGCATGAGCAGGGAGTAGTGTCAGGAAGAGGGAGAAGCAGACACCCTGTTGAGCAAGGAGCCCCATGCAGGGCTCGATCCCAGGACCCTGGAATCATGACCTGAGCTAAAGGCACTGGATCCCAGGACCCTGGAATCATGACCTGAGCTAAAGGCAGATGCTTAACTGACTGAGCCACGGAGGCGCCCCTTCATTTAAAAACAGAAGCATCATTCTTAGCTGGAAAGCTGTACACTGAAACGGGCAGTGGGTGGTCGTTTGCAGGCGCCTGTGCTAGAAGTCCCCGCTGCTGGGGACGGTGGGTTTTGCAAATTGGAGCGAGTTGTTGTTCTAATCATTTTGGTTCTGGACGCTAGTTCTGAAACAGGTCTCAGTCTTTGAAGCCTGCTGCTTAAAATAGAACCATGGGTCCGTGACTTAGTTCCCACATTCAGCTAACCCGTAGGTCTAGTGGTGGGGAAGAGAGGAACCTGCAGGGAGAAAACTTGCCCTGTGCTGACTGTGCAACCTTGGGCAGGTGGCTCAGCCTCTCTGAGCCTGGCTTCTTCCATCCGGAGAGGCAAGAATAGTGGGACCTACCGCAACAATGGCATGATCAGTGCAAGGCTTAACACGTACCGCGCACACAGCACACTCTCTAGGAAGGTCAGCTGTGTCCTCTCCCCCTGCAACGAGTTCAAGAGCACAGGTGGCTAGGCAGCTTTTTCCCTTCAGCCAGCAACCCTGCACAGTAGATCTTACTTGGCACTTTATGGAGAAGGAGGCCCCGAGCAGTTACAGAGCTCATCCAAGGCCACAGCTGATGATAAACAGTAGAACTAGAAGACTGTGTAACTCAAAGGACCTAGCTCCTTCCATGCAGTGTCCTTGCAGTGGACCAGAGCAGGGATTAAGTCTAATTCAGCTAAGTGCTTGCTGAGCAGTTAATGTAATCAGCATCTTTCCCTTTCTAGCCAGGCTCTGTACTGTGCCTCAAATTCTTTGGGGGATGAGCATCATTTGGGGGACCTCACGGACTTCCAGCAGCCCGTGGCAGGCTCCAGGCTGAGGGTTTTCTGTAAATATCTTAGGGGGGATCTTTGTCCTTCTGCAGGGAGTTCCGGTTTAGGAGTCCCAGCCTGGAAACAGGCATCTGGAGGAAGTCTTTAAGTTTACCAGACTCCCCTTGGGCAAGAACATCTGTGGTGTCTGAATCTCTGCAGGGTTAATGGGGAAGGCTCTAGAAGGTTCTAGAAGACTGGATTCAGGGTAGCTGCATTTGAAGAATGGAATCCTTGGGGCCTTAGGAAACAGATACTCGTGGTGAGTTCCTAACCAGTGTTAGGCCTCGGTTTTCCCTTCTGTAAAATGGGGATGGAAATGTCATTGTTAGTGGCCTGTTGCCTGAGCACGTGTTTGTCCGGGTGCCTGCCGTGGACCTTGCTCTGAATGCACAAAAGAAGGCTGGGGAGGAAGCCTCACCTTGGACTGTGAAGGCCACTGGAAATAAAGCCCAGGCAAGGGAGACCGTGGAGGGATCACACATCTGGGCCAGGTGCAGTTAGGCTCCAAGCTGGGGGTCTCCCGCCCTCCTTGCCCTTGTCTGAAGGCAGGACACACGGACATCGTGCTCGCCAGCCAGCTGCCCTGCCTGTAACCTGGAGCATCTCCCTCTCTCGGTTACCTGAGGACAAGCGGCTTGGACACAGGCTGTGGAAGCGCAGCCCCGACCTGTGAGTGGCTGAGAGGTTGGGGTAGGGCCAGGGGTGTCAGGACTGGGGGAAGGGTCTTGGGAGAGAAAGATAGATGGGCACGGCTGGGACCAACTGTCTCCAGTTTGCCCTGGATGGTGGAGTCTCTTGGACTACAGGACTTTCAGGGCAGAAACAGGGAAATTCTGGAGCAAACCGGAATAGTCGGTCCCACTTGGTCAGTCGGTCACACCATCCCGACTGCGGCATTGGGCAGTTTGGGTTGTGGCTGGGCGGTGTAGGATGGGGTCAGCTCTCCCCTGAGTCTCAGTGTCTGCTCAGAGCCCCTGTGCATGAGGAATCACTGGGTCTGTGGGCGCGTGACGGGAGACACCAGTCCCCCCCGCCCGCTCCTGCCCGCCTGCCCCCTACTGCAGGTCCCAGAGCACAGAGCGTTCCATAAATGCTGGCTGGGATTGAGGGGCTCCCCCACGCTGGGGTGAATGACTCCGATGCTCGTTCATGTTTTGCTTCTTTGCACGAGCTCTTCTCCGGCCCTTGGCTCCTCACTACAAGCTGCGTCTCCCAGCCCCACTGTGCGCCTCGGAGCTGGACCTCACTCAGCTCCGTTGCTGGGCTTCTGTGTTCTGCATCTCTCTCCCCATATACTGTGAGCTCCTCAAGGGAGGGCCCCCGCTGTCGTGTCTCCTCTGCTGCACTTGGCACCTGGAGGCCCTGTAAAGGTTTCTTAAAGGAATGAATGACACTGAACGCGTAGAGCAGAGAGTCATTTGTTCCTTGCTGAGGACCTACTGTGTGCCGGGCACTGCCCCAGGAAGTGGGATGGGAGCAGTGGACATAACTAGCAGAGTCTCTGCTCTGATGGAACGTACATTCTAGAAAGCTCTAGAATCCTCTAGATTCAACGAGCAGGCAAGAACGGCATAGGCCGTACCGGAAGGTTGCACGTGCTCTGAAGAGGATGTGAAGGAAGAGGGCAGTCGCTGAGCTCCTGCCAGTTGCCCAGGCCGGGGGATGGAGTGGCTGATGGTTCAGACCTAGTATAGGCGGCGCCTTCCCCTGGAGGCAGAAAGAAGGCACTTTCCCCTGGGTGGTGGTGGCCCTCCTGTGCAGTGTGGTCCACTCAGGCTTGGTGGCACGTGGGCCCTCAGTCCCTTCAAGGAAATCTGTGAAAGCCAGCAATGTGTGAGGGCAGGGGACAAAACACATTTTAGAAAGTTAGATGGTGTCTTGTGCCTCGTGTGAGAGCTCAGTGTGTGTCTGCCTCTCTTCTCGGAGTGGGAATACCAAGTGCCAGGCTCACATGCGTGCCACCCTTGTCCCTCTGCCCCGCTGGGTGGGTGACCTTGCCAGGGCAACAGCCAGAACGGACATGGGCTCACAAAGGGACTGGTGGCAAGATCCCGGGAGCCCAGGCTTTTCCAGGAGGAAAGGGATCAGTCTCACTCCAGCCCTAGGCAGGGAGCTGCCAGGGAGAGGGTCAAAGGGGATATGGAGGGCGACAGGGTCATCAGATGGCATGGGTTGTCCTTGATAGTGGAGTACTATCCTGTGGGACTGACGGGGCACCCAAGCCCAGACACGGGCCCCTCCAGGAGGGGTGTAGGGCCACAGCGCCCTGGGACTGGGACACACGCCATTCCCCTGAGCCCCGGGGGATGGCTTCGACCTGGTGCTGAGGTCCAGGCAATCCGAGTGAGACCTCTCCGCCTACAAGGACGTCACTCTGGGGGTCACACCCTCATGTTGAGATCCCAGAGCACAGAGGAACAGCAGTCAGCCCACAAGCCGGGTGCCCTTGGCTTCCCACAGACATATCCTGAACCTGGCATCTTGAAGCCCTGGCAGGAACAGGCATGTGCTAATTATAATCTGCACAGCCTGTTAACAGTTGACCTTGGACTGCAGAGAGGTGAAGGTTCCCCGGGGGGGGGGGGGGGGGGGGGGGAATGACTCCAGGATGCCGGGAGGCTTGCAAATACGAGGCAGGGGTTAACAATGCAGGGTGTGGACTCTTCTGGCTGGCCCTGTGGAAATCACCTTGCCACTTCAGCAGCGCGGGGCGATTTTAAACCTCTTGGGCTCTGCTAAGAGGAGAGAAGACGGCAGCAGGATTACTTGCTGTGTAACCCTGGGCAGATTATTACAACCCCCCTGAATCTTGATTTTCCTATAAAAAAGGCAATCAGTCGTTCCTGCTGTGGGTCCGACAGTAGGTGGGAGACATCAATGAGCTGAATGTGCATGAACACTGAACACAGTGCCGGACACCTAGTAGGTATTTAGCAATGTTAATTCCTAGCCCACTACCCATTGGAAAATGCTGGAGAGCTTCCTGGAGGCGGTGATGGATAAATGGCCACCAGGGAGAGAAGAGCATAGAGGGGGAGGGCCCCGCCCAGGAAGCTCTTGTTGCAGGGAAGGAAGTGGGAAGTGATGGAAGGTACGGCTGCAGAGATAAATGGAGAAGGACTTTAGCTGTCCTGTTGAGCATTGAGGATTTTCTCAGGGGCTCTGTGGCACTGAAGGGTTTAAGTCAGGAAGGCCCTGACCCCGACCCCTTAAATGCCCTTTTCTTTTGTTTTTGTTTTTGTTTTTAAAGATTTTATTTATTTATTTGACAGATAGAGATCACAAGTAGGGAGAGAGGCAGGCAGAGAGAGAGAGAGGAGGAAGCAGGCTCCCTGCAGAGCAGAGAGTCCAATGCGGGGCTCAATCCCAGGACCCTGGGATCATGACCTGAGCCGAAGGCAGAGGCTTTAACCCACTGAGCCACCCAGGCGCCCCTAAATGCCCTTTTCTGCCAAGAGGAGAGGACTCTGGTTCTGCAAGACTTTCTTCTCTGGAGATATCTGAGGTTGTCCTGGGAAATATGAGTGTTATATAAAGGACTCTAATCTAAGCTTCTGGAATCTTTTTTTTTTTTTTTTTTTTTAAGATTTCACTTATTTATTTGACAGACAGAGATCACAAGTAGGCAGAGAGGCAGGCAGAGAGATAGGAGGAAGCAGGCTCCCCGCTGAGCAGAGAGCCCCATGTGGGGCTCGATCCCAGGACCCCGAGATCATGACCCAAGCTGAAGGCAGAGGCCCCAACCCACTGAGCCACCCAGGTGCCCCTAAGCTTCTGGAATCTTGCATTTGTTCATATGTGTGCTGTTTTCTACACACCTGTCGTTTATATTCCCAGTATTGTATTCCATTATGTAGATGGGAATTTTTATCTTTATTTATAAACCAGCTATCTGTGGACCATGCACTCTATTTCTGAAACTTCTGGGGCGCCTGGGTGGCTCAGTCAGTTAAACGTCTGCCTTTAGCTCAGGTCATGATGCCAGGGTCCTGGGATACAGCCCCGAGTCCATCGGGCACCCCGCTCATCAGAGAGTCTGCTAGCCTGCTTCTCCCTTTCCCTCTGTCTTTACCCCTTGCTTGTGCGCGCTGTCTCTCTCTGTCTCTCTCTCTCTTTTTCTCAAAATAAATAAATAAATTCTTAAGAGAGAGACTGGCAGGCTTCTGAGGGAGGAGTCGAAGCACCCTGATGCCTAAGGCTTGGGAACAGGCATGGCTTTGGCTCTGTCTGGCCTAGGGACTCCCCAGGGTTCAATGAGCACAGCCCCCAGGGCTCCCTCCAAGAACTACCATCTGGAATGAACACTGCCTCCCTGGGGCTGTTCTTCCCACAGCTGGAGTGCCTTTTCTTAATTGAAAAGTGATGTTCAAGTTGTTGTTTTCTAAACCAAACCTGAAAACCACAGCAGAGCATTTTTCTTACCTGGAAAGAATGCTGGGTTTTCTAATCTGCCTTGTTCTTGATGATGACACAGGCCCAGGGGCAGAGGTATCTGGCTAACGCGGATCCTTGTGGGTCTTAGTGGGTCTGAGAGGCAAGCCCTACTGTGCCCCAGGCTCAGTTCCAGGCTTTTGTGTGCTTGTGGGTGCCGTTTTTATCCTCACTTTATAACTGAGAAACACCAAGGAACAGAGAGGTTAATAAACTTGCCCAAGGTCACACAGCAAACAGACGGAGCAGCCAAGTCCAGTCCCAGACAGGCCATACTTCAAAGTCTCTACCTGTTCTGTGCAGCATAATGTGATTGTTGGGCTTAATACTCATGTGAACTTGTTTGGAAAGTCTAACAGAACAGCGAAATCTCTTGATGTGTTATTAGAGTGTGTTACATTAAAGCCCTTCAATTTTTTTTTTTTTAAACGGTGACTACCACCTTAAGCAAATCGAAATTTTAGCACTGTACCTGCGATTCCACTGCTCTAAGAGAAACCCTTGTCTTTTTCCACATTCCTTTCAATCTGTATCTTTTTTTTTGTTTCGCGTTGACACGGCTTTTGCAGAATTTACCAGCAGGAGTTGGCAAACTACAGCCCCCGGCCAAGTGCCAGTTGTTTTTATAAACAAAGCCGCTGGAACCCAGCCATGCTGGGGGTTCACGCGTTGCCCTGGCTGTGTTGACACCACAACTGCCGGTCTGAGTAGCTGTGACAGACACCATACGGCTGGGATACTCCCCGATCCTTTCCAGAAAAAGTTTGCCGACCCCTGGTCCAGAATGGGCGGAGTCTCCCGGACTTAAGCCACGGTGGGAACCGTCACATGTTTTCACTGTGAACGGCCCAGAATACGCCACGAAATGATGCCACAAACTTTTCTCCATCATTTCCTCTTTGCTGCACTGTTACATCGCATCTCGGCTTTTGGTTTGTTTTGTTTTGCTGCCTCCCCCCATTTGTCAGCTTGTTATTTATTTAAAACACTTATGTAACAAATGGCTATCAGACACATGAAAAAATGTTCATCATCACTAGCCATCAGGGAGATTCAAATTAAAACCACATTGAGATACCACCTGACACCAGTTAGAATGGCCAAAATTAGCAAGACAGGAAACAACGTGTGTTGGAGAGGATGTGGAGAAAGGGGAACCCTCTTACACTGTTGGTGGGAATGCAAGTTGGTGCAGCCACTCTGGAAAACAGTGTGGAGATTCCTGAAGAAATTAAGAATAGAGCTTCCCTATGACCCTGCAATTGCACTGCTGGGTATTTACCCCAAAGATACAGATGTAGTGAAAAGAAGGGCCATCTGTACCCCAATGTTTATTGCAGCAATGGCCACGGTCGCCAGACTGTGGAAAGAACCAAGATGCCCTTCAACGGATGAATGGATAAGGAAGATGTGGTCCATATACACAATGGAGTATTATGGCTCCTTCAGAAAGGATGAGTACCCAACTTTTGTAGCAACATGGACGGGACTGGAAGAGATTATGCTGAGTGAAATAAGTCAAGCAGAGAGAGTCAAGTATCATATGGTTTCACTTATTTGTGGAGCATAACAAAGAACACGGAGGACATGGGGAGATGGAGAGGAGAGGGAGTTGAGGGAAATTGGAAGGGGAGGTGAACCATGAGAGACTATGGACTCTGAAAAACAACCAGAGGGTTTTGAAGGGGCGGGGTTGGGAGGTTGAGGAACCAGGTGGTGGGTAATAGGGAGGGCACGTACTGCATGGAGCACTGGGTGTGGTGCAAAAACAATGAATACTGTTACGCTGAAAATAAATTAAAAAAAAAAAAATGTAACCCTTGCTGTTTACTTGCGCTGTTCTAACGGCTTCACAACAGAACTCACCTTTTTCTCAGGTGAGCAATAGGAAGTTCATACTATTATTATTACCCCAACTTTAAAGATTTTTTTAAAAATTTATTTATTTGAGAGAGAGAGAGAAAACAGGCAGGGAGAGCGGGGAGGGGCAGAGGGAGAGGGGGAATCTCAAGCAGATTCCGCGCTGAGCGGGGAGCCCAATGCCGGGCTGGATCTCACGACCCTGAGATCATGACCTGAGCCCAATCAAGAGTCGGTGGCATCACCGACTGTGCCATCCGGGTGCCCCTCTTCTTCCCATTTTACAGGTGAGAAAGTGAAGTCAGAGAAGTTAAATCCACTTGGCTTAGGTCTGAATCTGCTAAGCAGGCTAGCTCCAAAGGCCTGGCCGCTTTGAGGAAGTGTCCAGAAGAGGCAGGCTTTGAGCCTGGGGGGGGGGGGGGGGATGGTGGTCTGGGCAGTGACTCACCAGGACGAGCCCCGCCCGGCCCCACCCGGCTGCCCCACATCACCCAGATTTGACTGTTCTCTGGTCTTCCTTGTCACAAGCCAGGGGGTTAGGACCTTGTGACTGCATGTTTTGTTTCTTTGTGGAAAAGGAAGTTGGCCACCGATGCTTGAGAGAAAGAAAGGGCAGGGCCAAGAAAAAGATGTGTCCCGGTCTGGAAAGTACCGTGTGTGAGACCAGCAAGAGTAGATCAGAGACTCAGTTGTTAGGTAAGTGATACATTGGCCAATTCTCTAGTCAAACTGAGAACACCACCACCAAAAATGCGAAACAGGAATGTCTGAGGATGGTTGTGACATCCACCCGTGGAATGTTCTGGGTCACTTACAATGAGAACTGTTAATGGTTAACAGCACGGGTGGTGTGGGGCAGGCTTGGTGTTCGTCTTCCCCGAGGCAGGGGGCCTCATGAGACCTGCAGACCTCAGCAGGAGGACAGGCAGGCCCAAAAGGCGACAGGAGGTTCCTAGCTCACGGAGCCCTCGGGGGCCACCCCTGAGGGTCTTGGGGGACAGAGACATTCTGAAAGGTGAATTCAGTGAGCGCTTCCCACAGGACGTGTGAACTGGGGGGTTGCAGGAGGTCTCAGGTTGAGAAACGCCATGTTACAGAGATTGGGGGTGGGAGGGAGATCCTGGGAGAACGGTGAGCCCTGTGCCCATCTTCCAGAAGCGGGAAGACAGACTGAGCGGTTAGGCTACCCAAGGGTGCAGGACCTCGGCGGTTCTCTTCCCTTCTGTGATTTTCACGCTGACCCACAACCACAGCGTTTGGTGGAGAGTAGGTGTTGAATCGAGATTTGCCATTAAAGGGACCAAGCCTCTCCCAGGCTTCCGAATGGAGGGAAAAAAGGCCCCGTGTGGTTCTTGCTTAGAAGATGAAATGAGTCCAACCCAAGCACCTGCTTACTCCCTTGGGGTCCTTTGAGAGCCTGGCCTTCATCTTTCCTTGGCCTGTCTGGGTGGAGGGAGAAGGCACAAGGCGGGCGAAGGGAAGAGCTGGGTTTTTCTCAGCCTTCATCTTCTGGAACCCCCGGCCCAAGATCCCTGCAGCTGGGACCGGTGACCTTGTCTGGCCTGATGGATTTGGAGCCACACAGCCAGGACACCCGCAGGGGAGGCGTCCACCAGGCCCAGAAGCCTTCACCTCAAGCTATGCAGCCTTCTCTTGGGCTCGTCCCCATCTCAGCCGCGCTCAGTGTGGGGGGCTGGCCCTTGCCGGGGAGCCGCTGGGGTTCACCCCCAAGCTTGTGTGCCTCTGCAGTCAGTCGGGTGTGTGATGGGAAATCCTGTTCTGACTCAGAAAGGAACCCCCCTTCTCTTGCCTTCCTGACTCACTTCCTCATTTTGCTGGCCATTCTGCAGCCTGGCACGGGTGCTGGGGCAAACGGGCCTGAGCTCGCTCCCACCTCTGTGCCTCGGCCGCCATCTGACCTGGGCAGGACAGCTGGTCCCTCTGAGCTTCTGTTTCCCCATTGGTAAAGGGGCACAGTCTCTCCTGCCTTAGTGTAGGTGGGTACGGGATGCCCGGCACCTGCCCAGTGCCCGGCCCACAGCAGGGGGCCTCCCGTGTACGAACTTCTGCTCCCATCTCCCCCTACCCCATGAGCCTCCTTGGGCATCCAAAGGTCAACGTCCCTGGTCAACTTGACACCCACCCAGGACAATTGTAGTTCATAGATGAGCCAGGTAGGGCCAGCAGAGCAGGCAGGGCACCTGTTACCCGCCAAACAGCATTGGCCACGGTGCATGGCCGGGTGCTTTGCTGGCTGAGGGCCCATGAGGACAGGCTTCAAGTGCAGACGCTGCTGGGGGGCTGGAGGCTGCTTTCTACGGCTCATCAGACATTTGCACATTTGATCAGTTGTCAAGAAAGATCTTTTGACTTGCTCCCTTGCCCTTGTGAGGGGTGCGTTTGTGATGAGAAGGGAAAACAACACTTTAGGAGGCATTTTCCAGCATGTGGCCCGAGGTGCCAGGTTGCAAGGAGCCTGCTCAGTGCCACGCTGTTTCAGAGGGCTGGGAAGATGCTGTCTGCTGCTTGTGGGGCTGTCCCTGACTAGAGGATGTCACTCCCTCGCTCACGGACCCTCACTGGCTCCCTATGGCCTGCAGAGGATAGTCAGTCCACCCCTTTGCATCCCCTGCCGTTCAGACCCCGGAGCCTGCCTCTCTGACACCTGCCTCCTTCTGTTTCCCTTTAGCAACTCCCAAGCCCCCCTACGGCCTGACCTGGGCCTTGCAATATTCCACTTTCTTGCTTTTACGCCCGCTTCTCCGTCCACTTGTCCCGTCTTTGCTGCTTTGCATCTTAGGCAGACCCTGCTTGTCCTCGACGTCTCAGCCAGGGTGTCCCCTCCTCTGTGAACCCCTCCTGGGATCTCCCATCGCTCTGTTCTCTAGACTCCAAGAGCTTCTGGTGTGCTTCTCCACTTGGGCACCTGTAACGGCCCCATTCAGAGTCCGTGCTCATGCAGACCACGAGCCCTGTAACCAGCAGGCCATGCCGGGCTCGGCACCAGCATCCGCATTGGGCACATCTGGGTATGGAAATCAGATGAGCTTGGATTTGACTCCTTATCGCCTGACTGCTAGCCCTGGGCCCCTGTGCAGGCCGTGCAACTTCTATCTCAGCGTCTTCACCTATAAACTGGAACTGGGTATTGAGAGCCGACTCTCAAGCATAACAGAATATTTTTATGATTAACTCAGCAGAAGCTGTCACATCAAGTAGCTTCTCACAGGGAGGGTTTGCTCCTCCCAGGAATTCCCAGTACCAAGTGATGTGTCCTTGAGTTGCGAACCCTGGCAAGCCCGCTGGAATGCTTCCCGGGGCCTCACTCTGCTCCGCTGAGTTTACAGTGGTGCCTGCCTGCCGTGGTGACGCGGTCCTGGCCGGCCACACCGCCTGCTCCCAGGCCCACGCTTTGCTCAGCCCGCCATGCTGCTGCCTTCTGCCCCTCGTTGGGGTGGCAGAGTTTGCTTTCTGTTTGTTCCCGTTTCATGCCGCTCACGTAGTGTCCGGAAGCCCGGTTTGGATGCTGGCGTGGTGTCAGGCTCTCAGAAGCAGTCTGGCCTGAGTGGCTGGCTGGGCTCCAGCGCTGGAGTCTGAGAGACACAGGTTCAAATCCCAGCTCTGCCTCTTGGGCAACCACAGTGACCAGTTCTGAGATTCTATTTTATTTTTGAGAGAGAGAGTGTGTATGAGAGATGGAGCGGGGAGAGGGGCAGAGGGAGAGAGAGAATCTTAAGC
Source organism: Meles meles (assembly GCF_922984935.1). Lineage (NCBI taxonomy): Eukaryota > Metazoa > Chordata > Mammalia > Carnivora > Mustelidae > Meles > Meles meles. Next base: position 142,493,069 of record NC_060071.1, on the reverse strand, counting down.
AGACTCCAGGCTTACTGTGGAGCCCAACAAGGGGCTTCATCCCACAATTCTGAGATCATGACCCGAGCCAAAATCAAGTTGGTCACTTTATCAACTCAGCTGCCCAGGTGCCCCTGAAAGTTTGAAGTCAAGTTATTTCACCTCTTTGAGACTTAGTTTCCTTATCTTTGTAGTAGGGGCTATCATAAGAACCGTCAAAGTTACCTAAAGGATCAGGCGAGGCCATGTGGGCCAGGAGACAGAGAGGTCTCCTGGTACCTAATAGGTGCTCAGTGGATGGAACGTATAGGTTCACCATTTTACAAAAGATCTCAGGTAGCCCGTTAACTCCTCATATATGAGCATACCACTGGTAGGGTGCAGGGTTTGGATCCCCGGAGGGAAGAACTTCCTTCTCCCCTGAGCTTTGTAAAAAGAGGATGGGCTGCTGTGAAGAGGTAGTGAGCCACCCATCACTGGAGGTGTGCAAGGGTCTTGGAGGCCTTTGGATGGGTATATTTTTAAGGAAATTCAAACAAAGATGGGTGCTTAAACTAGGTCTTTTTGAATGGCCATCTTAGTTTTTGGATTCTGATGGTTTCTTAAAAAACAGTTTTATTGAGATATAATTCACAACATACACTTCACCCATTTAAAGTATACAGTTTGCCTTTTAGTGCATTCACAGAGTTGTACAAAAGTTACTATGATCATTTCTAGAATATTTTTATTCCCCCAAAAGGAAACCCTACACTACCCCCATTCTCCCCCAACCCTTGCCTTAGGCAAAACAAATCGACTTTCCCTGTCTATAGATTTGCCTGTTCTAAACATTTCATATGGGTGGAATCAGGTAGTGTGTGGTCCTTTGTGATTGGCTTCTGTCATTAGCATCATGTTTTCAAGGGACATTTATAGTATGGCTTTATGATGACTTCATTCTCTTTCCTTGCTGAGTAATATTCCATGGTACGACTATAACACATTTATTTACCCATTCATAAGTTGATGGGTGTATTGGTTGTTTCCACTTTTGCGGCCATCATGAACATTTGTGTACAAGTTTTCGAGTGGGGCCATGTTGTAATTTCTCTTGGGTAGACACCCAGGGATTGCTGGGTCCTCTGGTAACTGTGTTCATTTAAGGAACCGCCAGGCCATTTCTCAAAGTGCCTGCATCACTGTATATTCTCACTCGCAGTATCTGGGGTTCCCCTTTTCCACATCTTCGAGAACACTTTGATATTGTTTATCTTTTTGACTCTAAGTGTCCCAATGAGCACGAAGTGGTATCTCATTTTGGTTTTAATTTGCATTTCCCTGATGGCTAATGATGTTGAACATTTTCTGATGTGCTTATTGGCCATTTGTACCCACATCTTCTTTGAAGCAATGTCGTTCAGATCCTTTGCCCATTTTGTCATTGGGTTTTTGTCTTTCTAGATAGATGTCCCTTATTAGATAAATAATTTGCAAAATTTCTTTCGCTCTGTGGAGTTTTCTCTTCACTTTCTTTTTTTTTTTCCAAAGATTTTATTTATTTGACAGAGAGAGAGAGAGACCACAAGTAGGCAGAGAGCCAGACAGAGAGAGGAAGGGAAGCAGGCTCCCTGCGGAGCAGAGGGCCCCATGTGGGGCTTGATCCCAGGACCCTGAGATCATGACCTGACCAGAAGGCAGAGGCTTAACCCACTGAGCCACCCCGGTGCCCCTCTCTTCACTTTCTTGAAAGTGTCCTCTGAAGCACAGAAGTTTATAATTTTGGTAAAGTTTGATTTATCTAAGTTTCCTTTGTTGCTGGTGCTTTTGGTGTCACATCCAAGATAACAGTGCCCAGTCCTAGACCAGGAAGATTTATGCTTATGATTCCCTCTACGAGTTTTATAGTCTGGCTCTTTACAGTTTGACCTTTGATCTATTTCGAGTTACTTTGGTCTATGGTGTGAGGTAGGGGTCCGAGTTCTGTCTTTTGCCTGTGGATATAAAGTTGTCCCAACACTGTTTGTTGAAAAGAGTCTTCTCTTCTCATTGAATTGTCTTGGCACCCTTGTTGAAAATTAACTATAACTATGATACTAATTGTTTCTTTATCAGTGGGTCCCTTTGAAGAAATGTGCATTGCATAGAATGTGTTTATACTACGATAAATCCTGGCCATAGCTCTGCTGTTGAGTGAATTCTTGGGTGGGTCTCTTTCTTTCTGTAAGCCTCAGTCTCCCCATCTATAGAATGGCTCAGTGAGCTATGAGGATTTCCTAAGAAGGGGTTCGATTGTTACATGCTGAGACTCAGGGAGGTCTCTGTAGACTCTTTTGTTGGCTCTTTGGAATATCCCGTCATGCTGTGAGCCCAGCCCTGCAGCCTGAGATCTGGAGCCAGTCTCAGATCTGGGGGCCATTTCAGCGACTCCCTGGCCAGGATGAAAGCCAAGCCTGCCTTTCCAAGATCACTGATGTTGTGCTCAGTTAGTAAGCAGCATTGCCTTTCTCCGCACCAACTGTGCTCCAGGCCTATGTGTACAGAGCAGGTGAGACACGGCCTCCACCCTCGAGGGCCACAGTCTGATGGGAAAGTCGGCACATCAGCAACAGTTATGGAGCCAAGTGGGGCGTGCTGGGTGCCAGGGGTACCCAGGGGTGGTGCAGGGTACCAGGGGCTGCAGGTGCGAGGGGCAGATGGCAAAACACGGCTTTGCTGTTAAGTCCGTAGGCCTAGCCCAAATGCCAACTCTTGCTCTAGGAAATATCTAGAACATTGGGTTGAGCTGTACAGGTCATTCATGGGTCTTTTGTCCGCCACCCAGCTACGGCATTTACTTTATTGACACCCTGGCTTTCCAGCCTTCCCTAACATGCCAGCCAGGTAGTACTGACCGCTTGTCCACAGGGAAAGAGCCGTGGTCGAGGGGAAGAAGCCTCTGGAGTCTCAAACTGTCAGAGTTTCAATTCCAGCTTTGCATGTTTGGGGAAAGTTATTTAAGATCTCTGTGCTTTGTTTCCTTATCTATAACAGGGGGCTGATGATCAGGTCTCCTTGGTAGGGTATGGCCCAGAGAGCTCTCTCTTATGAAGGTCTCCAGCTAGGACAGGTTGGAGCTGTGGGTTGGAACAATGTAGCATTTCCTCCAGCATGGGAGGCGGGCTTCCCAATGGCTTGTTATGGCCCATGGCTGTTGCACGTTGTGACCTGGTAACAAAGTACAATTAGCCTTTCTGTCCCCAGCACAGAAGAAGATCATTACAAAGTCCTGCCCTTTTGGATAGGGCGGGGCTTCTTGGCCACATGTAATACCTTTACTAAGAGTGATTCTGCAGGAAAAAAGTCCCAAGGTGAATTGGGTGTGCCCTTTCCCTTTGTGAAAACCTTCCAGTTTGAAAGTCCAGAGAGGATGGAAGTCAGGTGACGACTATTGCTTCCACTTTGCCAACGAGGAGACTGGGTTTGGGAGCTGGTTGGCGGCAGTCTGCACTGGAACCGGGGTCCCCTAATCCCATTCTGGGGCCCATGTGACCCGCAGGAAGGCTCTGATAACAGGTTAGCAGAGTCGCTGATGTTCCCCTCCCCTGTCCCCTCCCATTCTCGGATTTTCCCCGAACCCACAGCATGTGTACATCAAGGACCAGTATGGCCAGAGAGATGCTCCTTCTGGTTCCATATTTCTTCCTTATAGGAAAAAAAAAAAAAAAGAATTGAACTGATAATTACCAAGTACCAACTTAAGTGACAGTGAGAGTAAATATTATTCTTTATAATTTCCAGATTTACCTGTCTGTTCATAAATATTTGTAACACCAGCCATGTCTCAGTGTCTGTCCCAGGTACCTTGATCAAGGGAGCCGCAATCAAGACAGGCAAGGGCGCAGCTCAGATACAAGTTCACATTCAAAGGAACTCAGTGCGGTTGGGGAGGTTGTCGCTTTTCATCTGGTGGCAGCCACTGAGTAAGCTGAGTTGCTGAGTTGTGTGCGGGCATCCGGGTCCCTTTTGAACCCAACCCATCTGAGAGCTCCAGGAGCACAGAATAGGGCACCCCCCAGAACCCCTGTTTCAGAACTCAGAGAGACCGTCGCATGTTACATGCCTCTGGCTGTTGGTTCAAGGGTTTGGGCCTCAGAGAACCACCTGTTCAAGGAGTCAGCTGGCAGGGCCTTTGGAATTGGAGCAGATTCCTGTTGGCTGCATGTCCCGCTGTCACTCAGCTCCCTACTCCTCTGGCCTTCAGCCCATGGCCAGGCTGGGAGCTGAGCCAGGGACAGCCTGAATGGAGGAGGGGCCTGGGAAGTGCTCTGCGGAGGAGCCCGGGAGCTTAGTAAGGGCGCTCCACATGCAAACACAAGTCAATCAGGTGGTTGGCCTTTTGGGACTACAGATTAAAAATCACAATAAACTATCCCGGCACACCGATTAGAAGAGGCTAAGATGGAAATCCTGGCCGTGGGAGGATGTGCGGGAACCAGATACCTCACACACTGCTGGCGGGAACGGAGCGGGGGTGCGGCCGCTTTGGAAAACAGCCTGGCCATTTCTAAAAAGTGTAAACATCGCACCAACCACGTGAGCCAGCCTCTCCACTCCTACGTATTTCTGCAAGAGAAATGAAAGGGAATGTCTGTGCACAAGTGTTCTGAGCCACTTTATTCGCAAAAGCTGCAAACGGTCCATCCGTGCTGTCTGCGCAGAATGGGGCCGTTATGAAGCGCAGAAAGGAATGAGCCATCGATACAGGCATCCGCGTGGACATATCCCAGCGTAGCTGTGGCGAGGGAAAGGAGCCAGGCCAAAAATAAATACACACATACATAGTGCATCATTCGATTTACGTGAAACCCTCCAGAAAAATGCCAAGTCCCCTGCAGTGACCGCGCACACTTCAGCGTTTGCCAGGGATGGGGTGTGGGCAGAAGGGAGGGACCAGAAGTGGGATCAGAAACCTGCGGCGTGATGGATGTGTTCTTTATCTTGAGTGGGGTGATGGCTTTATGGGTGTACATGTCAAACCCTACCAATTGTACCGTTTAACGATGCCTTTATTCATCAGTTATACTCCCAGGGAAGCTGTTGGAAATGAAGGCGACCCCATCTCCAGTCAGCTAATCAATAAGATGAGTCTGACCCTGCCCTCCTTCAGAGAACTCCTCAGCACATACGAGCAATGGAACAGGACCAGCGCGGTCCAGCGGCAGGGTCCCATTCTGGGTCCGTGGCTTACTAACCATGCTGTGCGCTGCCCTCCCCTCCCCAGGCAAAACCCAACTTTCTTTCCGTGAGATGGAAACCATGATCCTAACTCCCTCCTAGGTCGGAAGGAAAACATGGGGAAATCCACAGATGGTGCTTACTTAGTAAACCTATAATCAACAGCAGCGTACACAGTGTCCACGGGCTGCTGAGGAAGGGAGGGGTCGTTGGGCGGGGAAGGAGGAAGCTGGGAAGGTCAACACCTCTCTCGGCGGCTCTAAGTGGATCTTGGAAAGGAGATCAGAGAAGTGTCCGTTGGAAGGAGGTGCCGAGGGGTGTGGTAGGAAGGGACTTACCAGCCAGAACGAAGCTGGAGGAGGGGGCAGCATCCAGACTCGAAGCTTCTGGAAAACTTGACAGTGTGCCGTGTGCTGCAGCGAAGTGGAGCTAGGGTTAGGGGGGAGCTCGGTCCTTGAGGGTCACGAGGAGCCCTGGCTTCATCCGCCAGTCCAAGGTTTCTCACATTAGGACCTGAGGGAGATGTTTCTGGAGGCCACAAGTTGTATGCCAAATCTCATCTAATAAAAACAAATAAAAAGTTAAAAACTGTACATGTTGGGGCAATGCTCTCCGATTGAAAGGCCAGATTTCCTTCCGCCTAGCAGAAAGTTCTCATTCCTGAAATCCGTCTTGGTGAGAGTGGGCTCTGAGCATATGTCACATGCGGCCACGATTTCCCCTTTAAAGAGGTGTGCCGCTGCCTTCTTCCACGGGGGAGCCGCAGGAGGCGTGGGGCAAGGTGTGCATCGTCGCTGTGGCCAGACTTCCCGTGGGCTACGGTGCAGACCGTGCAGGGAGGGGGCTCCGGTTCTGGGGGAGGTGCTGTGGGAAGTTGGGCCAGAGGGCCAGGCAGGTCTTATGGGTTCGGGAATGACTGTGGGAATTGCCGCTCCCTGGGGAAGACTCCCCCGCCCCACGACCTCCGAGAGAAGGCGTGAGGCACAGGGGACCTGATACGCGCCTCAGCTTTGCAGGGCCAGTGACAGGCCTGGAGGAGGGGCATGGGGACGTCTGTCACTGCCATGCTGTCACAGATCACATGGGAAGGGAGGTCAGGGCAGGTGCAGGGACAAAGGGCTGACACCTCATCCTGGCTTCCATCCCATTGGGCCAGATCTTCTCAGGCCGGGGCCCTGGAGCCTGGGGCAGCACCTGCGGCTGGCCTGACCACCCCGCCCTCCCGGCCCGGAGCGTTAGGGGGTGTCATCACGGTGTCCTGGGGAGTGTGAGCCGTGTTTTTACGGCCGGAGCCTGGATTGAGTCATGGCCCACAGTGTGAAAAACCAACACCCACAATCTCTTCGGAATCAGAAGCCAGTAGGACCGCCTTGACCGGACCGAGCAACCTCGTGCCTGTGGTCTAAGGCTCTCTGTCCCAGCCAGGTCGGACTAGTACTCTGACACCCTGCCCAGTGCTCTCTGATCTGCATCTTTCAGGCCCTGCCTCCTTGACTTCTCACCGTCCTGACGCTGCCAGGAGCTGGCCATGACCCTGGGGCCTCAAGATCCCTACAAGGAGCCCACCCCTTTGAGGCCTCTGACTGGTCCCCGCCTGTCCCCCATCCCGCCTCCAGCCGACAGCCGGAGCTGAGCACACCTGTGCCCCAGGAGCCCCTGCCCTGCCCCAGGGCTGCATTCTCCCCCCATTCTCTCTTGGTTGCCCTGTGCATTCTCTCCATTCCCAGATGTTTGCATTTGACCTCTGACCATACTCGCCGAGGTTAGCGCTCCCTGGGTAGAAATTGTGACATCCTCCGCGCTGTGCCTTTTGACGGAGAGCTTGGCTTCAGTGGATTGAGAGGACTGGGAAACGCTGTTTCAGAATCAGAGTCTCGGGGCAGGAGCTGGGCCAGAGAACAGTGTTCACTGCTAGCGGCCGTTTTTCCATGACGGGGGCTGTTCGAAAATCGTTCTCAGAGCCCTCGTTGTGAAAACCGTAGCTGCCCGGTCCCCTCTGTGGCTGGAATTGTAAAGTGGACCCCACAAGCCTGGTAGGACAAGGGGGGTTTGGTATCAGCAAATGCGGTGGGCAGAGGTTGGGCTGCGGTGGCCTGTCATCTGTGTGGCTTTGGGGCTGTCCCTTAGCCTCTCTGAGCCTGTGCTTCCCTCTGAGATGGGACAGAGCCCAGTGATTGTTCCCGGCTCTGGATTCAGGCCCTTAGAGGCTGTGAAAAGATGAAATAAGGTGGTGCCACACTCTGTCCCCGCTCTTCATGCTCTGCTCTCGGAGTCACCTTCTGGGCATGCTGGGCGCAAGAGAACTGCCCCAGGAACGTCCTGGTGCTCCGAACGACTCTGAACGGTGGCCTGGCCACATCATCGTCACCACACGTAAACAAAAGAGCGCATTCCCAGAATCCACTTGAAATAAGCTTTGGGATTCAAACCAGCTGCCTGAAATTCCATCTGCATCCCTGAGAGCAGCGGGAATGAGTAAGGATGGAAACTGTTGCAGGGCAGGAGGGAGTCACGGGGAGGCTGGGTGAGTCGTGGAAGGGGCAGGCACCCCCATCCCCGGGCTCAGGGTCAGCGTGTGGTGGGGACCGCTGGCCAGGCTGGCAGGGCAGGCACAGAGGGCTGTCACTCTCCATAGGGTCTGCCACGGGTCCAGGGGTTACTGAGGTCTGCGTGCTGAAGGCTTCTGGGTTCCAGAACGAATGCCAGTGGCCAGGCACTGCAGGACCGTGGCTGCCTGCAGCAAGGGCCAGACCTCTGAGCAGAGGCCCAGATTTCCCCCTGGAGTTGCCTTCTTGGAACTTTGATGTTCATCAGAGAGGATCCGCGGGCTCCCCGCACTGCATGGGCAGCCCTCACTGGGGTTGGGCAGCTGGGAGGCATGGGCAAAGGCATGGAAGCTTCGTAGAACCGTGGTGTTTAAGAGCAAAGGCTTTGGACGCAGGCCAACCTGAGTTCAAGTCCCGCACCTTCTACTTAACGTCCCTCTGACTTCGGGGGACGTTCTTAGTATCACGGATCCTTAATTTCCTCAGCAATAATGTGGGGGTAATGCCGAGTCTCTCACTGGGGCTTTGTAGGATAAATGAGTTAATAAGTTAATAATAATTTCACAAATAAGCCCTTCGTCGTAGAGTCAGGCACACACAGAACGCCAGACCCTTGTTGCCTATCGCAATTATTATCCTTAACACTGCGTCCGCCCCTTGGGGCAGGCTCATTTGCTTTCCTGAGTCTGTTTCCATCTTTGTAAATTGGTACCAAAAATGCCAGCCCCATGGCAGCCACTCTGTGAACCTGGCTTTGCCCCTCTCTCTGCCTGGGAGGGGTTGGGTGTCCTGGGGTACCGTGTTCCCCAGTGGAATTGGGCGAGGTCCTAAGCAGGATGGCGACAGCGTCCAGATTATCAAATGGCACATGTATTATAGTGTGCCAAGGAGGGGCCTGCACCTTACTGCCTCAGCTCTGCAGATCCTGGGAAGGGGAGGAGGGGTCTGTGCACCGACGGTCAGGAGATGGGCTTTGAGCCACGGCGGGCAGTCTGTAGTCAGAGTCAGTGGTTTTGTTGCTGCAGTGTTCGGTCCCTGCTGCTCAGTGGCTCCTAGCCCTTTGTCCCTCCAGTTGCTTGGAGAGGCGGATCTCCCGGCTCCCACTGGTCTCCTTGAGGCTTCTCGGCTCCCGCACCCCCGCGTCGGCCGGCCCTGGAGGTTTGCCACTGGACTGAGTGGATTCTGCCCACCTGGTGGGATCCTGTCCCATACGGGGTCACTGCCCGCCCCGGGGCACGTCTGTCAGATGCCCCAGGGGGCAGGGCGCTGGACTTGGCTTTGGAGACTGTGTGATCCGCGGGACGGGCACAGACTGTGGAATCTGACAGAAGGAGGGTGAGCTCTCAGCCTGAAGCTGTGGGTCTGTGTGTCTAGTCTTAGCGGTTTTTTGTTCTTGTTTTTTCCCAAAGATTTTATTTATTTGTCAGAGAGAGCGAGCGCGCAGAGAGAGACAAGCAGGGGGAGCAGCAGGCAGAGGGGGAAGCAGGCTCCCCGCTGAGCAAGGAGCCCGATGTGGAGCTCGATCCCGGGGCCCCGAGATCATGACCTGAGCCCAAGGCAGATGCTTAAACGACTGAGCCACCCAGGCGTTCTAGTCCCAGTGTTCTTACCTGCAAGGGGAGAAGAGGGGGGCAGCGCTGGGCTCGGAGCACCTGCTTTCCTGACGAGTCCCCACGACATTCTACGAGGAAGGTGCTGGTGGGTGGGGGAGGCTGGGCTGCACTCCCGCCGCGGGGGGGGGGGGGGGGGGGGGGGCGGTGTCCTGGGCCAGTGCCTGGCACAGTGTCTGCCGTTTATCATGGCAGCCGTGTTCGTGCCCTTCTCTTCCCTTTGGGCTACATTCCGTTTCCAGCACCCTCTGCCACGGCACCCATATCTACCACGTTTCGGCCCCTCACTTTGCCCCGAGCCTCCCTCCTCAAGCTCTAGTTCAGCTCCCCTGCTTTTGATCCCACAAGTCCTGCCAGACTCCTACTAACATGTCAGCCTCTCAGACCCAGGTTTTGACCCAGGTTCCAGCTGAGCCCCGGATCTGTCCTGCCTCAGCTTGATTCCTGCGCCCTGGCCCGGCTTGTCTGTCTTCAAGGCCAAAATGTCATTTCTCTTCCTGCCATCATTTGCGGTAACCATACAGGAGGCTGGAAACCGGGACCGTTTCCTTTCGCTCTCTCTCCTCCTACGGACCAGCCCCGTGCTCACTCCCATAGCCTTCCCTCAGGGGTGCTCCTGCCCCTGCCCCTCTCGGCCCTAACCCCCAGCCTCCGCCCACTCCTGTGAGGGCTTCCCCTCTCTACCCTCCCTGGCCGGGGTCACCTGCCCGAAGCTCAGAAATAGTCATGTAGAGAAGCCCCGTTGTTAGCTCTTGTGATTTAATGTGTTAATAAAAAATTGTGTGTTTGTGCATGTGTATCTCATTGATTTAGTCTTTTGATATCTATGGGTTGTGTTTTTTTTTTTAAGATTTTATTTACTTATCTATTTATTTATTTAGAGAGCAAGCACAGGAAGGGGACAGAAGGAGAGTAGAGAGAGAACCTGAAGCAGGTTCCCCTCTGAGACCAGAGCCCCATGCCGGGCTCGATCTCACAACCCTGAGATGGTGACCTGATCCGAAACTAAGAGTCTGAAGTTCAACACACTGAGCCCACCCCGGGTCCCTTGATAACTGTGTTTTCAGACGATTGGTTTCCTTTGTAATTCTTTGCACTCTATTGTTGCCATTTCAAGCCTTTCTTCAGAGAAAGCTCCGGGAAGTTTGGAGCTGTCTGGCTTCCCTCAAACCACCCCCACGCCGGCTCTGAGCACCTTCATCTGTAGCCCACATGCGTGCTCAGTGTGCTGCTTCTCTCCCATGAGCTTTTCTAATTTTTTAAAAGGATTTTGTTTACTTGAGAGAGAGAGAGAGCCCATGAGCACAAGCAGGGGCGGGGTGGGGGGGTGTTGGGAGGGAGAAGCAGACTTCCTGCTGAGGAAAGAGCCCGACGTGGGGCTCAATCCTAGAACCCTGAGATCATGACCCGAGCCAAAGGCAGATCCTTCAAGGAGAGAGCCACCCAGGCGTCCCTCTCCTGTGAGCTTCTTGAGACAGGCCTGGCTGCGAGCTTGTGTTGAGTTCCCGTGCGTGCCATGGGGAATGAAACGGTTGCAAAACAGGATAAGATGCCCCCCATCTCCTGAACTCTGCCTGGGGCTCCCGGAGCCCAGCCTCGTGAGGTCCCTCAGTGGAGGCCGATCCAGGGGTCTGAGGCCCACCTGAGCCCCGCCGTACCCGGCTACACCCCAGGTGTCCCATGTAATGTACATCGGGGTCTCCAAACCACCCTGCCTTACAGGCCCTGGGCATTTGCCGCCAGAAGGGCTCTCCCAAGCCTCTCTCGGGCTGTGCGGCAATGAAGAAAGTTCTTGCCAGCAGTCCTGCCCCCAGAAACTCTGGGAGACTCCTTTCTGCCCCTCCCCTGCCTTGCTTTGTAAAGTTACGTAAAAGCTGAGCTTTCTGGAAGCCAATCAAGTCCCACACTAGACGGGAGATTAAAGACACAATGAACCAGTTTAAGCGCCCACACAGTCTACTGTGCTTTTCAAATGGAGCATTCAAAGACAGGGGGTGGCTTCAGGGAACTTATTAAATTGTTAGAAAAAAATCAAAACAGCTCTGAAAGGAAAACAACAGGATGGGCCCCTGAGCTCCAAACTGCAGGCCTAGGTCCCCCTTGTGGACAGCTGCTTCGGCGGCGAGGGCCCGTGGCCGCCCTGGATGGGAGCTCCGAGCCTCAGGCCCTCCGTCAAGGCTTGTTGGACCACAAGCTGATGATCAAGAGGACAGAGCCAACACACAGTTCAACCTTGTGAAGAAACCGTTGTTGGTTTTTTTTTCAATTTTTATTTTTAAAGGGATGGTTGCTCTTTCTAGAAAATTCCCAAAGTGCCTGTGGAAAAATAAGGAAACCGAAGCTTCCAACTGTATGTTTCCACCATCCACAGGCCAACAGTCTCTACCCGAGCGGCCTCCAATGACTGCGCCAGGAAAAGAGAGGCCTGAGGTCACGTGGGATGTGGCTTCAGCCACTGTGGGCCACGCCCCCTGCTGTCCGTCACGTGGACCGGTCGTGGCTGGACTCCCCGACCTTTCCCCAGGAGCTTAGTTTTTTGTGGCTCTGTTTGCTTCTAGTGTAGTGTTGTAACGACTAAATACACAATTTTGCTGAATGTTTTGATGTCCTTATACTGTAAGAATTCTCCATCATCCATTCATTTTAAGCGTACTTTTCGTGGGCTGCATAATATCCTGAAAGGCGGGGAACCCTGCATCCCTTAACTAATGCCCCACTGTTGGGCATTTGGGTTGTTTCCAGTTTTGCTTCATTTGCCATTTTAACCAATGCTACATTCGTTTCTTGGTGCCTTAAACTTTCTACCAGTTCTGGGCCGTCTCAGTATTGGCGGAGGGCTGACTCTGTGCAAGGTGTTATGGGTGGTTGGGGATAAGCTACACACAATCCCTTCACGTAAGATGCAGATATAAATAACTTTAATCCGAAGTCGGTTATCGTGGCGTAAGCAGACAACTAGAACTGGAATACAGAATAGTTTTGCCTGGGTTTAGTGGGATTCTAGGAAAGTTAGGGGCGAAAATCTGAGCCCTGGTGTCGGCAGCTGAAAGGTAAGGGCGAGGGAGTGGAGGGCAGCGTCGGGGAGGGCTGCTTTAGCTGGGGGATCCAGGCCTTAGGGCTTCCCCTAAGGCGGCAGAGCAGGTGGGTCAATTGAAGGTGCAAGGTCATCTCAGGTGCAAGGTCAGTTGAATGTCCGTGGTCACCACAGGCTAGGTGGTCTGTGGCTCAGTGGAAAACACCAGTGATTGTCCCCCGTGGACCCAAGTTTGTGGAGAGTTAGCAACAAGACCCCTGGCAGATGGGGACCGTCTCCAGCCCTGAGACGGTAATATTCAGGTGGGATTCCGGGGCTGACCTCAGCTTGGGTGATGCCAAAAATTATTTCTCAGGGTGAGACTCCTCGATCCATGGAGATCATGATTCATGATGTGTCATGGACATCTCAGACTGTATGTGTTTTGGGATTCTCCTTTGGAGGGGCTTCAACCCACAGAGACAGAAGAGGGTTGGTCCTGAGTCCCCAGCTAGGGTGAGCGGGAGGCAGGGATGCTGAGAGGCCGGGGAGAATTTCTGTGAGCCCGGCGCCTAGGGCCCGCTTTCCCATAGGAGAGACCCCATCTCCTCTGTGGTCCTTTGGAGGACTGTGCAGCCGAGTGGGAGCACCAGGAGGGACGCTGCTGGGATGCGGGTCTGTCCCCAGCGTCGGTTCCACCCCCCACCAACACTACCCGACGTTCTCACCTGCCGGCTGATCTCATGTGATCCTGCCTTCAGCCCCCGCAGGTGCCATGACTCAGCCGCCCCAGGAGGACTTCGACAGGAGCGTGGAGGACGCCCGGGAGTGGATGAAGGCCGTGCAGGAGCGACTGCAGGTCAACGACAACACTCAGGGGCCCCGGGCGGCCCTGGAGGCCAGGCTGCGGGAGACCGAGGTATGCAGAGGCCGTGGCTTCCGTGGCCCCGTGGCTTTGGCCATGTCCCTCCCCCTTCAGGCCACAGGTTTCCGGGCTGATAAATGGCAGGGGTGTGTCTCAAACTTGGATGTGTTGGAATCTCCCGGGGAATTGGGTTTGAGGCTGAATCTGATTGATCTGGGAGGTCAGGGCGCCCCCCCCCCGGGCCCCTTCCCCGCCAACGGTATTGCTAACGCGATCCGGGTGACACAATTGCTGCTGGTCCTGGGACCATGGTTTCACAGTGGCCGTCTGGTTCTTCTGTGCCGGCAGGGGCTCCATGCGGCCAGGTGGGTCCCTAGCGTCCTCCTGCTTCCCTGAGTCCCTGAGCCGAAGGCCCCTTCCAGGTCTGGGTGGGTCCCGATCTGCCTTCAGGAGGGTGGTTCTGCCCAGGGAGAAGTGACGCCAGGGTCAGGGTCTGGCCTTGCTCCCCACAAGGCAGGGCTCAGGGCCTGTGGTGCTATGCCTACGACAAGTGCTGGTGCCCTGGCTGCCCCCATCCGCGGGCATCTGCTCCGGGCCCGGGGACAAGGCAGGAACATCAGCATGAATCAGAGGCCTGGGTCGGACTCTCCATGCTGATGCTACTGTGCTGTGTGACCTTGGCCAAGTCCCTCTCCCTCTCTGGGCCTCAGTTTCCCATCTGTGAGCAAAGCCGTGACAGACACATCTCTCAGGTCACCTCCACTGGGATATCCTGCAATTCTAACTTGTCACCTAACAATGGTCGCTTTTAGGGGAGGCTCACCTTCTCTGACACAAACCGATCTCCCAACCAGGTGAGAAGCCAAGCTGACCCCACACCCGCTGTCCTGGGTTGCTTTCTTTTTTTCGTGCGGTCTTACTGATCTGGTGCATCTTTCTGAAAATATCTAATGCTCTTTTTAGAAATGGATGGTCAAAATGAAGAAATTTATATCACCTTTGTGAGGCTGATCATTTAAGGTTCAACACAACATTGTGAAGGAGGAGCCTCAGTTACATATGGGGAAACTGAGGCCTAGGTCATGTGACTCGTCCACATTGGAACGGTCTCTGGGTGGGACATTCCCTCCTGGAATTCGAATCTTCTGAGTCCTTGTCAGATGAGCTTTCTGCTTCCCTAGAGCGTCATGTGCTCCTCTGATGACCAGGGATGGTATTCACAATAAAACCGTGCCCCACAGGGCAGAAAGCAGGGCATTCTGGTTTCTCCAACATTCTTCTCATAGAACAGCTCACTGGATTTGAGTGAGGCCAGGCTATGGAGTCTGGACATCTTGGGTTCAAATCCCAGCTCGGTTTTTGCTGGCTATGTGAGCACCTGCAAGTCATTTGACCCTGTTGGGCCTCTGTTTACTTTCCTTCTAGAAAGGGATGGTGCTAATTATGCCTTCTCATGAATGGCGCTTCTCATGCCTTCAGTGGCCTGACTGTGGTGGACCAGAGACCTGCCCTTTCGAGTCACATTTTTTCACTAGCTTCCCCTGCGTCAGGCCTCAGATCACGACCTTGGGACTCCCAGGTGACCGACTCGTTCCTGTCCACTGCCCTCAGGTTGCTCCTGACACAGTCCCTTGCCACACACCTGAATTAAACACTGCCCTGTTCCTGCAGGGTAGGTGTGGAGGGGCCCACCGGTCTCCCAGTTGGGGACGTCGCCTGCTTCCTGGGGCAGCATTAGTACTCGCCATCCTGGGCCACCTGTCCTCCTAGGACAACCAGGAACAAGTGCTTGACGGGGCTGGTTAAAGCCCCCCACCAAGTGACCATCAGGGCAGGAAGGCAGGGACACTTTTAAGTCATATGATCAAATGCTTCCCGATTGGACAGTGACGTGAGCGGAGAACCCGGGGCTCTTGGAGAACCCAGGGAGGTTGTGTCTCCCAGCCTGGGAGATCAAGAGAGTTCTCTGGGGACAAGCGACTTTACTGTTGAAGCTCCAGTACAGAGGAAGTAGTCAGGTGGGGGACTGCAGGGGCGAGGCTGGGGAGGAGGGGGCTCCAGGCAGAGGGAACAAGTAAGAAAGGCCTGGAGATGGGCAGAGCCCGAAGCACACACTCGGAGCCCTAACGGGGCTAGTGTTGGGACAGCCCCAAGCGTCAGGCAGAAGCAGGGGCCGGGGCCAGAGAGGTGGTTAGGGGTCAGAGGGGAACAGCCTGGAGCACCAAGTCGGGGGGCTTGGGTGTCTCTTCCGCAACAGGGGGGATGGTGGTTTGGAAATTCGGAGGGTCCGGGATTGAAGGACTCCCCCACTGGAGGGGAGCTGGCAGCCCGAAGCCCCTTGCCGTGTCAGACTTGGCCTTCCTCATCATCAGCACTATTATTGCCACCAGGAGGCACGGATCCAGTGATCCATCCTCCCAGATCACTGAGAGCGGGCACGCGACCTTCATTCACCACCTGTAAGATCCTCCGGGCAGCACTCTCCACTTTCATGTTTATTTTACAAAAGCCCTGTGAATGCTATTTTATTGTGCCCGCTTTTCAATAGCAACATGTGATTCCTGGACACAGTGATGAGTCAAAACTCCAGAAACAGACCTTGTCAGGGCTTGAACCCTGGGCATGAGTCCTGAGCATCACTGGCCATCCCCATGCAGGGGCCTGGAGCAGTGGAGGCAGGAGAGGTCCACCTTACCCCAGGGTTCACGAACCTAAAGGGGGACAGGTGTGCCCATAATCCACGCCACACAGGGTGTCCTGATGTTACGAGGTGATTCTCCTCCTCTAAAACCTTCCATGGCTCCCTGTTGCCCACCAAAGAAAACCCAGACTTCACCTGGTGTCCAAGTCTGCTCTTCCCTACTCGACCCTGCTTTCCGGCCTCAGCTGCTCCAGCCCTCACCCCGAGCAAGCACACGTCCTCCCCTGTTGGCAGACAGCCTAGATGTCCGCTCAGCAGGCCTCTGGCCTGTACCCTTGCCTCTACTTGGAACACCCTTTACTGAGTGTGGGTGTGGGTGTGCTTGTGAAATGAAGCACCATCCCCTCTCCCCGCCCCCCTGCCCGCAGCCTCGCTCCTGATGCTCTCAGTCCTGGAACACTACAGCCCTGTATGTACCCGCTGTCTCAGGGTACTACCCATCGCTTTGGACCTGGCACCCGTGTACCGGCAGGTCATCACCCTCTGGTGGTGTGAGGCAGGGGTGGTAAGTCGAGACGGGGGTGGTCCTGAGGAAGAGCCTGTGCCCACCCCAGGGACTCGGCCTGGAGCCCAGGGGGAGGGGTCGAGTCCTGGGTGCTCTGCCACCGGCTTTCCCACAGGGCTCAGGCGTGCTCCGTTCTGGGCTCTGACATTTCAAAACCAATTTTGCAATAAGAAAGAAAACATTTCTCTCCTGCCATCTGGTGAAGGGAGCTGCTAGGGACTTTTCTACCTCCCCAGTCCTTGGGACCTCTCTCTTGGGGTCTCGGGGTCTCCCTTGTGGCCCCCCCCGCTGCCAACCCCAGCACAGTGGTGTGTGTTCCCGGTTATCGTTTGCTGGAGTGGCCAGGGTGTAAGTTCCAGTCCAGCTGTGACACCTCATAGCTCTGTGGCCAGGAGTGAGTCACATGCCCTTCTGCAACGTGCAGGGAGGGTCCCCTCCCCCTCGTGCAGCTCCAGGACCCCCAGGGTGGTGGAAGCCTTCTGGGAAGGGAGACTGGAGAGTGTCACTCTGGGAACTAGGGCTCTGGCAGGCTGGGGTTCGAATCCCCGCGTGGCTGTGGTGCCTCAGGAGAGTTTCTGGAACACCTAGAGCTTTAGATTGTTGGGGTGGAAGTGGGGTGGAGGAACAGGGAGACGAATGGCTTACTGGGGCCCTTGGCCAAGTGCAGGCCCCTGGCAGAGCCGGCCCTGTGGGTGAGGTGGTTTCTTGTGGTTTCGATGCAGGGATGGGTGCATGCCGACCCTCCCCACCCGAGCCTCCAGGAGCTGGTCCTCTGGGTACCGGCATCTCGTCTCTTTGCCCTCTGGTTCCCAGCCTCCGTGGGCTACTCTGGGCCCTCGCCTCTGCTGGGCTGCTTCCTGGCTGGCTTCCAGACCACCCCCCCACCCCGGCTGTGGTCAGAAACAGGCTTTGTTCCCTAGGACTTGGCTTCCAAATGCCGGACACACGGTGCCTGAACACCTGGTGCTTCTCCACCTCTGCTCAAGCCCCCGTCGCCGAAGCCTGCAGGTCACCAAGAGCTGGAGCCAGCGCCATCTGCTACAAAGCCTCCTCGGGTTTCCCCACGTCCCTCCTTGGAACTCGGGTCATGACCTTGTCATGTCTGTGGCTCCTTTACAGTCCTCTGTGCTCTTGGCTGCAGGCCCCACCACACCCTGCAAGCACTGGGCCGTATTGGTTCATCCTGGACCCCAGGACCCAACACAGTACCCAGCAGAGTACTGAGAATAGTACCCAATATCGTACCTAGCATCATACCCAGCATAGCACCCAGCATCATACCCAGCACAGTGCTCAACTCAGTACCAAGCATAGTAGTCAACACAGTGCCCAGCATATGCCCAGCATAATACCCAGCACAGTACTGCACATAATACTCAATGCAGTACTGAGCACAGTACCCACCCTAATGCCCAACTTAGTACCCAGCATAGTACTGAGCATAGTGCCCAGTATATTACCCACTACAGTGCCCAGCATAATACTCAGCACAGTGTCCAACTCAGTACCCAGCACAGGACTGCACGTAGTGCCCAGCAGAGCACTAAGCATCGTACACAGCACGGTTCCTGTCTCATCCTGGCGGCGCTGGTGAAAGCCCAGACTGACCCCGTTCCTCCAGCTTTCCTGATCTGGTTGTTCTTCTCTCCCCCCCTGAGGTTTTCCCGCCATCCAACCCCCACCAGAATGTGGCCCTCACTGGCTCCTTAAGCAGGATCATTCTGTGGCTGCAGGTCGAGTGCCCCTTCCCAGCTGCCCAGCGCCTCCTGCCGAACACTCCTGGATCTTGCCTGCGATCGGCTGTAAAAGAGCTTCCCGCCAGCCAGAGAGCGACGTCCTGGTCCTGACAGCAGTGAAGGAAGGTGGAATCTGCTTCTTAAAAGCTTAGGCCCCGCCTCCATACCCCACTGCTTGATATTTTGGTTTGGGGACAGATGTTTCTGCTTTGGGCCAGGACGGGCTGGCATTCTGTCTGCCTTTGGGCCTGGCCGGCTCTCCCCCGTTTGGCAGGGAAACCGCAGACTCCTTCCCCTGCAAAAGGCAGGGGTTCAAGAGGGCTCCCGCGTCCGTCCAGCCTGTATCTCTCCGAGCAGAGGAGGCAGGAGAGCAAAGGGCCAGAGGCCTACAGGAGGTCCCACAGTCAGGACACTAGGCCGTGGGAAAGGGGCCGTTATTTCCTGGGGACTTTCCAGGCCTGGCTGGCGCTCTCTCTCTGGGGGTAAGACTGAGCTCAGCATCTTACCCCCCAGCCACTGGCCCCCTGAGTTTATGGAGCCAGATTCTGATGGAGCCTCATTTGGGGGGCAGGTATGAGGAGGCCGCTCCCACCGCTGCGGAGAACTGTCCCGCAAGGCTCCAGGTTTCTGTGGGTTCCCAGTGCCCTCGCCTATGAAACTGCCGTTACCAGGGCACCCTTCTTGTGAGCTCAGGGTGTGGGCTTTCCGTCTACTCCTCAACACTGGGGGGTCAGAAATCTCGGGTCCTTCATCAAATTAGATCTCTGAGATGACAAGAAATTCATCCTGAGCCTCACCGGGACCCCTGCTCCTGAGTGGAATGACATGGTCTGTGCAGGGGGTGGGTAATCTCCCTCAGCCCAGAACATTCGGCAGGGGCCCCCAGATCTTTAGTCCGTGCTAACTACTAGGGAGTCTTTGTCTTCCACATCACAGCCTGGTATGGAGAGGGACCCAGCAACTCTGTAGGGTTCTTTGGGGTCCTGCTATATCCCCCTGCTTGGCCAGGCCCCAAAGCAAACAAAACCTCTTTTCCCCTCTTGGGGTAGCTCCCTGCTCTCCACTCTGCCTGTACCGCCCGCCCGGATGCTCACGGACCACAGAGAGCCTGAGGAAGGAGCTTGGTTAATGTCACTCTTTGAAAACACAGGGAGGAGGGCAGGCCCCTGTCATTGTCATCACCGTCATCGGTAACCATTCTCCTAGCAGGTGACAAGGGCTGGCACCACCGCCCATTCGCACCTGCTGGAAAAGGCCCTACATCGTATCTCAACCTTTTACAAAGTCTATAGCAACCCAGCAGTGTTTTAAGTAACTGTATTTGTTTAGATTCATGGATTAACCCTATGAGGTAGACGAAGCGGGGATTGTTAGCACTATCTCAGGGCGCGAAAGGGAGGCCCAGAATGATCCGTTGACCTGCTTGGGGGGCACACAGCCATCAGTGAAGTGGCATCTGGCTTCCCCCACCTGGCCCCAGTGCCCACCACAGAGAAGGGTCCCAGAAAGCCAGCCCCCGGGACTTCACGCCAAGAAGGCTGGCGGCCAGTCGCCGGGGAGACAGGTGGGACAACAAAGCTACTGCCACGGACCAGGGATCAGAGGTGGGAAGAGTCAGTGCTGACGGTGGACAGTCCGAAGCTGACAGTGAAGCATGGCCAGGGGACGGTGTGCCCGGGGCTCTCCCTGCATCAGGGAGCATGACCATGACCCTGGATGGCATTAGGCTCTCGTTTTACAGGCCTGGAGAGTCTCAAGTACTGTGATGAACGTCACGCAGGTAGGAGGGAGTGGCTTTGGAATTGGAATCCAGTTGTACGTTTATTACAGAGACCACACTTTAGTGGCCAAAGGACTAAATAATGCCCGTCAATAAAGAGACGACCTGCTGTTAATCAAAGGCATGCTAATTGCTACACAGGGTGTGTTAGTCTGGGTCCTCCAAGAGGCCAAGGCCAAGGTGAGATAAAAGCTCAAGATGGTTTAGTACTGGGAGTCCTGGCCTCAGCATCAGACAGCAGAAAGAAGCAAAAGGCGCCCAAACTGGCAAAGAAGAAATCACTCTGTCTGTCTTGGCAGATCACATGATTCTCTGTGTAGAAAACCTGAAAGCCTCCAGCAAAAAATTGCTAGAACTGCTACAGGAATTCCGCAGTCGCGGGATATAAAAGCGGTGCACGGAAGTCTGCTGCTCTTCCGTATACTAACAGTGAAGCAGCAGAAACAGAAATCAGGGAGTCGGCCCCATTTACAACTACATCAAAAACCGTAAGATACCTAGGAATGAACCTAACCAAAGAAGTAAAGGGTCTGTACTCTGAAAACGATAGAACACTCACAAAAGAAATTGAGGGCAACACAAAGAAGTAGAAAAACATTCCATGCTCATGGACTGGAAGAACAAATGTGAAAATGTCTATGCTACCCAAAGCAATCTACCTGTTCAGTGCAATCCCTATCAAAATACTATTGACATTTTTCACAGAGCTGGAACAAACAATCCTACAATTTGTATGGAATCAGAAAGACCCCAAAGAGCGAAAGTGATGTTGAAAAAGAAACCAAAGTTGGCGGCATCACAATTCAGACTTCAAGCTCTATTACAAAGCTGTCATCATCAAGACAGCATGGTACTGGCACAAAAACAGACACAAAGATCAGTGGAACAGAATAGAGAGCCCAGAAATGGACCCTCAACTCTGTGGTCAACTCATCTTTGACAAAGCAGGGAAGAATGTCCAATGGAAAAAAGACAGTCTCTTCAACAAATGGTGTTGGGAAAATTGGACAGCCACATGCAGAAGAATGAAACTGGACCATTTCCTTACACCACACACAAAAATAGACTCAAAATGGATGAAGGACCTCAATGTGAGACAGGAACCCATCAAAATTCAGGAGCAGAACACAGGCAGCAACCTCTTCGACCTCAGCCACAGCAACTTCTTGCTAGACACGTCTCGGAAGGCAAGAGAAAAAAAGGCAAAACTGAACTATTGGGATTTCATCAAGATAAAAAGCTTCTGCACAGCAAAGGAAATAGCAAGACTAGAAGGCAGCCTACAGAATAGCAGAAGGTATTTGCAAATGTCTTATCAGAAAAAGGGTTAGTATCCAAAATCTAAAAAGCACTTATCAAACTCAACATTCACAAAAACAAAAAATCCAGTCCAGAAATGGCCAGCAGACTTGCCCAGACTATTCTCCAAAGAAGACATGCAAATGGCCAACAGACACATGAAAAAAACCATATGCTCAACATCACAGTATCAGGGAAATACAGATCAAAACCACAGTGAGACACCACCTCATACCAGTCAGAATGGCTAAAATTAACAAGTCAGGAAATGACAGGTGTTGGTGAGGATGTGGAGAAAGGGGAACCTTCCTACACTTTTGGTGGGAACGCAAACTGGTGCAGCCACTCTGGAAAACAGCATGGAGTTTCCTCAAAAAGTCAAAAACAGAGCTACCCTACAACCCAGCAATTGCACTACTAGGTATTTATCCAAAGGATACAAACATAATGATCCAAAGGGGCACGTGCCCCCAGTGTTTCCAGCAGCAATGTCCACAATAGCCAAACTATGGAAAGAGCCCAGATGTCCATGGACAGATAGATGGATAAAGAAGATGTGGTGTGTGTATTCAATGGAATACTATGCATCCATCAAAAGAAATGAAATCTTGCCATTTGCAACATTATGGATGGAACTAGAGGGTATTAGGCTAGCAAAATAAGTCACGGAAAGACAAATACCACATGATTTCACTCATATGTGGAATTTAAGAAACAAAACAGGTGAACATAGGGGAAGGGAAGGAAAAATAAAATACGATGAAACCACAGAGGGAGACAAACCATATGAGAGACTCTTAATCATAGGAAACAAGCTGAGGGTTGCTAGAGGAAGGGATGTGGGGGGCCGGGTAACTGGGTGATGGGCATTAAGGAAGGCACACGATGGAAAGAGCCCTGGGTGTTCTATGCAACTGACAGATCACTAAACTCTACTTCTGAAACTAATAATAATACATTATATGGTAATTAAGTTGAATTTAAATTAAAAAAGTTTTTTTTTTTTTAAGATTTTATTTATTTATTTGACACAGAGAGATCACAAGTAGGCAGAGAGGCAGGCAGAGAAAGAGGAGGAAGCAGGGTCCCCGCGGAGCAGAGAGCCTGATGCGGGGCTCGATCCCAGGACCCTGAGATCATGACCTGAGCCGAAGGCAGCGGCTTAATCCACTGAGCCACCCAGGCGCCCCAAAAAAGTTTTTTTAAATCTCAGTATGTTTGATAGGGAAACATTTATGAGCAAAAATGAGTTGGGAGCCCCATGAGGCTGGGAGGGGCAACGTCAGTCTGATGGAGGTCCGGCCCCCCAGTCCAGGAGATGAGGGAGTGTCTGGGACTGCGGTGTGGTTCTAAGGGAGCCTGGCCAGGCTGCGGGGCACCCCGGACCAGTCACCCATCAGAGGAGCTTGCCTTGATGTTCCTGCTTGGTCCCTGGAGGGAGCAGCTGAGAGGCCCTGGGTCAAGCCCACCCCTGCCAGTAGACCTGAGAGGCAGATTCTCACGGCCCCACACACCGTGACATGGGCCTTGCATTTTCTCATTTTCTACTGAAAAACAACAATGAAAGAAAAATCTGGGAGCTAGCTGCTGTGAATGGCCCCATTTTACAAATGAGAAAACCGAGTCCTGGGTTCCCGGGCGCTAATGCAGCTTGTCTGAGCTCACACAGCTGGAAATGTCCAAGTGGGAAAGGGAAGGAAGTTACGCCGTCCAACAGCTCAGGGGGCGTGGTCGGCTCCGTGGCTCCCTGCTTCCGACCTCAGGGCCGCTAGCTGGCTGCCCACGGTCACGGGAGAAGGAGGCAGGGGCTACGGGCTACGGTGAGAACCCAGCCCCGCTGACCTCCAAGGCCCGGTTCTTGCCATCATGCCAGTGTCTTGCCAAGGTTCCATCCACTTGGACTTTCTTTGTCTCACCCCTGGAAACTGGCTTTGTGTCCATGACAGAAACTGTGCCAGTTGGAGCCGGAGGGGCGCGTGAAGGTGGAGCTCGTGCTGCGGGCGGCTGAGACCCTCCTGGAGTGCTGCCATGAGGACCAGAAGCCCGCGATCCTGGCCCAGCTGAAGGACATCAAAGCCCAGTGGGAGGAGACGGTCACCTACATGATTCACTGTCACAGGTAGGGTGGCTGAGGACCCTGCTGGGGACCCTCCTTGTCCACCACTGCACTGTCCTGGGTCCTCTGCCCAGGGGACATTTCTCCAGTCCTGGGATCACTGGGAACAGGGTGTCCTCTGGGGGTTTTGGCCAGACCTGCCTGCCTCTTTCTAATTATAATCAAGCTTAACGATGATAATAGACAGTGGGAGCCAGTCGTGTTTTGCCAACAATTAGTTCTTAGCAGACTTGCCACGTGTTCATCCTCCAGCAGAATGGCAGAGTGAAAATTAACTTGATAGCAATTTAGCCTAGATTGTCCACCTAGACCTGCGAGCCAATGAGGGATTGGGGGGGGGGGTGTTAAACAGACCTGAGATTGCTCCTTGTTCTGCTGGTGACTTGCTGTGTGGTCTTGGGGAAGTTACTTGACCTCTCTGAGCACCAGGTTCCTCCCTTGGATAAAGGTATAATCAAGTGATCCTTGAAGGTGTTTGAGAAGAGGGAAGAGGATGACAAATGTCCAGGGCAAGGCACTGTAGGCCCTCGGTCCGTGGGAGCTAACAGCGTCCCCTCCATCTTCATGAAACCAGACTGGGGAGTGGCTGGGCGACTTGGCCCGGTGCTGTCCGCTTTGCAAGCCCCTTCACTTAGAATTCCAAAGTAGTTCTATGTTGACTGGATCCATGGGACCATCTCCATGTTACAGATGGGGAAACTGAGGCGGGTGAGGAGGCAGGGAAATGCAGCCAGTTCGTGGCCCCTCTGAACCCACATGCAGGCCCCCAGTGCCCTGCCCCCCGCCCCCGAGCCGGGGACAAGCCCCCAGATACTCCTGTACTCTGGACCGCGTTGGGCACGGGCGGTCCACAGCCTCCCGCCGCTCTGTCCGCAGCCGCATCGAGTGGGTGTGGCTCCATTGGAGCGAGTACCTGCTGGCCCGCGATGAGTTCTACCGCTGGTTCCAGAAGATGACGGTGGTGCTGGAGGCCCCCGCGGAGCTGCAGGTGGGCCTGAAGGAGAAGCAGTGGCAGCTGAGCCATGCCCAGGTGCTGCTGCACAACGTGGGCAACCAGGCCGTGCTCCTGGACCGGCTGCTGGAGGAGGCGGGCTCCCTGTTCAGCAGGATCGGGGACCCCAGCGTGGACGAAGATGCCCAGAAGAGGATGAAGGCCGAGTACGGGGCGGTGAAGGCCAAAGCCCAGGTGCGTGAGGTGTGGCGGGCTCCAGCTTCACCCCTGCGTCCCCTTATCCGCTGCCGTTTACCCACACAGCTAAGCACTCGCTCCCTGGACATGCGTCCACCCACCCAGCCCCCGCCCCCGCCCACGTCCCTCATGTACTCACTGTGATGCCGCCCCCCAACACCTGCTCACCCGCCAGCGCCCGCCGTGCAGCGACCCGCCCCTCTCCTACCCACTCCCTGGCTGTCTCCCCACTAAACTGCTCCATCTGCTGTTGGCTCTCCTGCCCCCCACCCCCTGCCGCTGACCCTGCCCCCCCAGCCATCTCCCTGTGTACCGGTCCCCCTGGCCGTCTGTTGACTCACTCGTCTGGTTGTCTCCCAACAGGCTAACCAAGCTCATATTCCGTAATCCCCCACCTCTCCATCCGCGCACTCCCCCATCGGGCATCAGCCCACAGCCTGCTCACTCTCCGCTGTCCGCCACTGCTCACTCCGTGTCTACCTGTCACCCACCATCCCTCCGCGCACTCACCACCTACCCCGTCAGGACCACATACCTGGTCACTGCCCACCTCTCCACCTCCACTCTCCCATCAGCCTCTCCTGCACCGTTGGGACTCCCGGGCTGCCCAGGGCCCTGCACACATGTGGTGCTCAGCCCCTGTGCGCGGACTGACCCCTGGTCTGCCCTCTGCCCGCCTTCTCTCCTCTCCCCCATCCCTCCCTCCCTCCTGCCACCCTCCAGCCCTTCCTCCTCTGCTCTCTCTCGACCTCACCCTCAATCCTTCTGCCCATTCTTTGTCCCCATCCCCACACCTCGTTATATCCTTGCCTTTTTTTAGTACAGATTTGATTGATTGATTGATTGATTGAGAGCATGCAAGCAGGGGGAGGGGCAGAGGGAGAGAGAGAATGTCAAGCAGACTCCCCGCCGAGCAGGGTCCAATGGGCCCATATATCCTTGATTTTTAATCAGTCCATTGAATTACCAATTTCATTGATGAGTATTTCTAAAAGGAAATTGTAATTTTGTTTTATGATCTCCACTGTTCTTTCTGTCGTTGTGTCAGTGTTGCCCTCCTTCCGGATCCGGGCTCTACCTCTAAGCGTTCTCAGTATATGCAGTTCGCAATCGCCATCACGCTGTTCAGGTAGCTGAGGTCCTAGAGCCTGACACTGCTGTCCCGTTGGGTCTCCGAGAGGAAATGGGTCTCATTTCCTTGGGGACTTCATAGTTTTGAGCTGTGAGCTTGCCCCAAGCCGGACTCTGTCTGCAGAACCCCCCGGGGCTGGGACCTGACCCCTGAGTGGCCTGTGTTTGCCTCAGCCAGGCTCCCCTGGGAATTCACCTGCGTGATTCCTCTGTTCCTGTCAGTGCGTTCGCTGGGGAGTTCCTGTTTCTAAACTTGAGCCCCAAGCCAAAATTATGCGAGAGGCTCCTGGCTCCATACTCTGAAAGGTGATTGGTTTTTGTTTGTTTGCTTGTTTTTTCTATTTGTTTGGTTTTATTTTTATCCCAGAGCCCAAGAGGAAACCCAGACTTCTTTCTTGTATTTTGCATACGGGGAGATTTTTCTGGTTCACTCTTAGGGGTTCTGACATTTGGCATTTGCCTCCGCCTCCTCTGGGTCCAAAGTCCCACTTCCTCTTCCAGCCTTTGCACTAACCTCGAGTACACCCGCGAGTTTAGCAGTCTACAATCTTTGCTTGGGGTCCACGTGGTGTCGCTTCCCTTGGTGTGTGCACACATGGGTCTGCGTTTAAACAACGCTTTGTTAAATTACACGCGGCATTTTCGGCTGTCGGTTCTGGGGAGGTATTCAGGCTTTCTAGCCTGCCATATTGCTGGGTCCTTTCTGATTACAATTTAAGGACAACAGTCCTATAATGCACAGGGATCCCGGAAAACCATAGCAAGAACAGGACTCCCGTCCCCGAATGCTTGGGAAAGGACCTGGGTTCCCTCCAGGCTCTGCTGCTTCCCAGTTGCGTGGCTCGGGGCAGCTCACCCTACAAGCAGCCGGGCTGAGGACTGAATGAGTTACGGGTGAGCCCTTTGCAAACTGGCAGGCGGCCTCCCAGCAGGAAGGACACCTCTGCCCTGCTGTCAAGAGCAGTGAGTAAATAGGGACCATAATGGAGCCTGGGACCCAGCAGGTGCCAGGGGCTGTTTATGGAGTGAACAGTGAACGAGAGCCCCGCCCTTCAGCCTGGAGGCACACAATTCCCAAGGCTCCGGAGGGAAGGGACAGGAGGTGGTGAGGCAGCTGTGCTGGGGACAGAATGGACGGGCGGGCCAGGCGGGCAGGGAGCCTGGCTCTCCTAGGTGAGGCCAGTTGGCCCTCCCCAAGTCCCGAGCAGCAAGGGCAGTGATTCTCCAGGTCTGCCCCTGGGGCCCCGGCAGAGAAGGCACCAGCCCCCGTGGCCTCCTCGTTGTGACTCTACAGGAAACAGGTGCTGCTGTCAATCAGCAGACAGCCTCCGCAGCAGGCAGAGGACAGGAAATGGATCGTCGTTAGGTGTGGGGGTGTGTGTTTGTGTGTGTGTACGCACGTGTGGGTGTGTTTGGGGGGTGTGCCAGGGACCCAGTGAGCACCAGTCCACGCGTGGAAATGATCGCCTCAGAGATCCTCAGGGTCACTCTGAGGGCCTTCCCCCTCACCGGATCCGAAAGATCATAGAAAGCACAATTCTTCTTGGCGACGTCTGTCTTTTCTGAGTCTCTTCATGTCTTTGGCCTCACCGGGTCCTTCCAGCCTTCTCTGCGGTGGATAGAACAGGTTGCCTGGGCCCATTGTGCAGACTTAAAAAAAAAACCACCCAAGTGGCAGTCCCCACTCGCCCCCTAGAAAGACCCAGAAGGTTCTAGGCGACACTCGAGGCTCTACCCCAGCGGTGCCTCAGGTCCTGGCCCTGCACCCTTCAGGGAGGAGCCAGTGCCTCCACGGGTCATGTGGAGAAAGTGGCAGGCAGCAGCGAGTGGGAGGTTTGGAGCCCTTGAGGAGGGAACCTGTGTTTCCCTTGATGTCTGGGAGGCAGAGAGCAGCTAGCAAGGTCTGTTGGGCAGAAGCGTGGGGGCTCCCTTGTTTGCAGGGTGACCTGATCCTGCATGGAGAAGTGAATTCAGGTTGGCTTCCAGCTGCTGGCTGAAGCTCGCAGACGCTGGGTTTTCGCTTCCCGGCCACCAGAGCCTTGGGAGCTCTGTTCCCACTCACAGGGAGCCCTGTTAGCCCATGGTCATGGTGGGGAGCAGCTGCCTGTCTCCCCCAGAGCGGGCCGCAGCGGACCAGAGGTGCTGGCTGGGGAGGGCCAGGGCGGGCTCCGCGAGCCGTCCGAAGTTCTCAGCAGAGTGCATGAGTGCATTTGGCTGGGGCAGGAGCTGTAGCTTCCTCCAGATTCCAGAAGGGGCCTGACCTTCCGAAGACTGAGAATTTTTTTTTTTTTAAGATTTAATTTATTTATTTGCCATAAAGAGACACAGGGAGAGAGGGAACACAAGCAGGGGGAGTGGGAGAGGGAGAAGCAGGCTCCCCACTGAGCAGAGAGCCTGATGCGCAACTTGATCCCAGGACCCCAGGATCATGACCTGAGCTGAAGGCAGAGACTTAATGACTGAGCCACTCAGGCGCCCCAGGACTCAGAATTTAGTGAGCAAATCCAACTTTGGTGCTGTCCTTAGAGATTTAACTTCCAAGCCCAAGGTCCTCATTAGTGAAATGGGACAGAGCCCCTGCCACACAGACACCAACCCCCGGGACACACCCCAGCCTTGCAGCCCTAGACCACCGGAACATTCCGGAACTCCGTGCTAAGCAAGGTGGGCAACACTCCATGTCCTGGGGCCCCTGAGGATCCTTTGTGGTCCAGATGCCTCCTGTGCCCCTGCCGTGGATGTTGGAAAAAGGCTACTCCGGCATGAAAGGCTCTCCCAAGGCAGATAAGAAAGCTGTCCTGGGGCGGGCCGCTGAAACGCTCCTAACCCAGGGACGGGACGAGGCCAGGTCAGAATGCCCAGGGATCCAGGCCTATGCTCAGGGTGGGCCTCCGCGGCATCGTCTTCGTTCGCTCGGGCTGCCGTCGCACACCACCACGGCTCAGATGTATTTCGCACAGTTTTGTAGGTGGCGAAGTCCAGGATCAAGGCACTGGCAGGTTCGGCTCCTGGTGAGGGGCCTTTCCTTGGCCTGTAGATGGCTGCCTTCTTGCTCTCATGGCAGAGAGGGGGGACAGTAAGCTCTCTGCTTTCCCTTCTTCTAAGGGCACCAATCCTATCCTGGAGGCCCCATCCTCATGGCCTCAAGTGATCCTGATCTCAACGGCCCCACCTCCAAGGACCAACATGTTCAGGGATTCAGCTGCAACCCGTGAATCGGGGGGGTCACAGCTCCGTCTGTAGCAGACATTCTCTGCGTTAACACTTGCCTTTCCCCAGTGAAGAGTCCATTTCAACATTTCTCAACTAGTCGGTTGCTTTCACCCTCTGAAAATCCGTGTTTGATTTCCGATGCATTCATTAGCAAAGCCACCGGTGTTGAGGAGGACAGGAGGGCAGAGGCACTGTGGGGGCCACTCAGGGCTGTGGCCCTTGGGACCACCCTTGGAGGGAGAACCCGGGACTTGAGTCACTGACCAAGCCCTGAGGTGAGCTGTGGCGGCTGCCAACCCCAGCGCTGGGGAGTCAAGAAGAGAGCAGGCTGGTTGCCAGCGGGGCCCTGCTAGTTTACTACGAGGTGTTTTTTTTAACCACCCATTATGTTTTGTGAAAGGGCCAGGCACCCAGCAGCGTCCTCCTCCCCCGGCTTCCCCAGCCGGCTCTCAAAGGGGGCGTGTCCGTCTGGTATCTGGGCGGTGAATCAAAGCCGTTGGCACAGACCTACAGACATCAGTCCACGCTGCCCTTGTTAATTGGTTGGGTTTTGACATTCCTGACAGCTCCGCCCAGCACAGATGGTTTAATCGTTTGGTCTGATGCGGGAAGGCTAGGGAGGCCCCGTTTGTCACCCCTGTCATCCAGCAACGGGGCCAGCCCAGCCGTGGCTGAATGGTGCCCTGTGACCGTTCTGCCTGGCACAGAGCAGGTCTGGACGCCTGCCCTTCTCGGCCGCGCTGGGCTCTGGGCGCCTGCTCAGTATCACGGAGACTTTTATTGACTCTGCCTTCTCGAGCGTTGGCCAGCACCTCATTGCTCACCTGCAGGGCCGCTGGCCAGCACGTTCGGGGGAAGGGGGGGGACACTTGTCACCATCAGTGTCAACCCGTATTTATTCTCTGTTTGTTATTCCTGACCCAGTTTCAGAAATGAGGCTTTCCTGCAGACGGGGTAGCTCTTGGAGGGTTTTGATGGATGCACACGATCCCGCGGGAGGGGGGAGCCAGCAGGGGAGGTATGGAGCGGGTCACGGTCTCTTGGTCCATGTTTGGAATTTGGGCGCCCATTGGGCACTGCTGGTGATGCACTGAGCCTCGATCTGTTACTAGGAGGCTCCGGGCTCTTCACTGAGGGCCTTGGTCCCGTGCCTTGGTTTCCCCATCTCCAAAATGGGCATAGCTCCTCCTCCCTGTCCTGGTTGTTGCAAAGGTCTAAATGAATTACTATTCCTATTCCCAGGTTTGGTGAGGACTTTCTCAAAGGGCGGGGAAGTTTTCTGAATCCACGGGTCTGTCCACACTTGCTATTTGGGAACTTCTGACTTCGTTTCGGAGAGGGTCAGTGCCCTCCTGGACACTGCCTGCTCCCTGGCCAGGGAAGAGCTGAGGCCAGCCAACGAGGGCCTGTGGGCCCAGACCGCCCCATCTCCTGATTTTGTATAGCCTGCGAGTTGAAATGGCTTTTACCCGCTTAAAGGGAGGAAGACAAAAAGCAGAATCTTTCAGGACATGTGAAAATGATACAAAATTCATATCCCAGCATCCACATTTGAGTTTTATTGGAACACAAGCTTGCTTGACGGGTGTGTCTCTGGCGGGTTGTGAGCCACAGCCTAGCGCTTACGTAACTACCGTACCAGATGCCACGGGGCGGACAAACCAGAAAACATCCAGTGTCTAGTCTGCCCGCCTCTGGACCGGAGCCGGGATTTTGGAATCAGGCACTGGCCATTTAAATCTTGTCTAGAAGGCCCTTCTAGAGTCACATGACCTCCCAGCATCAGACCAGACACCGGCATAATGGGCGGGCTGGGCTCTGGTGGGAAGATAAGATCCCGGGTGCCCCCTTCCAGGCACTTAGAGGGTGCTCATGAGAAGGAAGTCCCCTCTTTCACTCTTCTTGGCTCTCCTTGAAAACGTCCCTCTGCTGGCCGCACTCTACGTTGACTTCTTCCTGCCATTAGGGAAGTGTTCATTCTCACACCTACCCTGCTCGGGGTCTGGAGAGGAAGTCAGCCCGGGGCAGCCTGGTGTGTAGGGAGCCCTTGGCTTGCCCAAGAAGGTGACAAGGTGTGGACAAGGCCAGGAGGGAAGCACAGGCCGGAGGGAAGGCCGCTCATTCAGCCTGGGGGGCGGCCGGCCAAGAGAGGAGGTGGGGCCTGGAGGTCAGCGTATCCAGACAGAGCAGCTTTCTTGCCCGCTCCCGCTCCGCTGGGTGTGACAAGAACACAGGGGACAGCAAGTGACAGGAGTCAAAGGCTCACGGGTATTAGGGGCTGACTAGCCACCCAGTGTGGTTCTGGGGTTCTGTGAGCTCTGACCCATTCAATCCCACTGCACCCCAGTGAGGTGGGAACTGTTGCTAACCACATGTATCGATAGGGAGACTGAGGCACGAGGCAAGCTAGGGTTCAGGTCATGGGCAAGGTGCTCCCGAGTGCAGGGTGTTGACCTCAGGGCCACATCGTGGGGTCCTGCCCTTGACCCATAGGCTATGGCCATGAAATCTGGGCCTACGGGAAATGGGGAGCCATGGAGGGTTTTAGAGAAATGGGGCTGTGATCAAGGGTGTGTTTGAGAAACAAGAGTCCCTGGGCACACAGGTCTTACAGCAGGGACACTGCTATTTCCCAGATGACAGCCGCCCTCAGGACACCATCTTGTCCCCGCCTGGTTAGAACGAGAGTGGGATCGTCTGCAAAGTGAGGTGCATACCAGCAACATCACCGTACCCGGGAGAAACGGGGGGGAGCCTCTGTTTATTAGCATGCCTGCAGACACCGCTGGCCCCATCTTGCCTTCTGGGTTTGAATGTTCAACTTGGCGCTTTCCTACCCAGGTGACCTTGGGCAAGCGCTTTCTGAGGCGCCTCTCTGTGCCTCAGTTTCCCCATCTGTCCAACCAGGATAATAATAATAGTGTCAGCTGATGGGGTGGTCAGGAGAGCTCAAGGAGATAATAATGCCCATGAAGATTCCTCGAGCAGTCCCAGCACCTCAGTGAGTGCTCCGGTGATGGTTCTCTGTAGTAAGAGTTGTTACAATGTGCCTGTCTTGAGGGCCCCCCCAGGACATGACAAGACAAAAAAGCCAGCTGTAGAGTTGACGGGCCCAGTGAAGACATGCTTTGACCAAGAGTCTCTTGGTTGCTAATAAGGTAGAGGAGAGCATCTGGGACCTCTTTGCCTCCAGCAGAAGGACAGAAGGCTGGCTGCCGTATCTCACACCGTCTAAACACACACACACACACACAGAAGCAGGCAGGCAGGCCTTGAAGACCACGGGCAGCCTGCCCAGGGGATCTTCGTAGGGGGTGACTGTCCTCCCCTCCCGCAGGACAGAGTGGATCTGCTGGAGCAGATGACCCGGGAGCATGAGCGTTTCCAGGCAGATGTGGACGAGTTCCAGCTGTGGCTGAAGGCAGTGATGGATAAGGTGAGCAGCTGTGTGGGACGCAGCTGCAAACTGTCCACCCAGCACCGGCTCTCCATGCTGCAGGTAAACTGGGCTGTGTCTCCATCGGAGGGGCCACGGAGGAAATGCTCCAGTACAGGGGTTCTGTCTGGGTTGCCGTGTCTTTAATAGGACGCCCTAGGGGCCACAGGAGATACAAAACCCAGGGCATGCAGACCCCCACATGGGGAGGAGCATGGACGCTAATAGAATATGTGTGGGAACTCAGCTGCTTTCTGGAAATCTCTGAGCCAGCAGGGCATTTGGAAACCCGAGGCCAGGGCAACGTGGTCTCTGGACCAGTGGGTCTCAAATAGGGGACATCCCAGCGATGTCTGGAGATGGTGCTTAGGGCTGGGGGTAGAGATGCTGCTGGTCTGGAGGGTGGAGGCCAGAGATGCTGTGATACATCTTGTGATACACACTGCAGCCCCCACAAGGGAGTGACCCCCCCTGCAGGTGTCAGAATGCCATAGTAAGGAACCCTGGCATAGGCATCAGGCCTCTGGTGGTGAGAGACTTGGTCTGTTCTGGCCTTCCTGAATGGCCGTGACCTTGAATGAGCTTCTCACGTCCTCTGTAAATGGAGTGTTGGATCACTGTCAGAAATTCAAGGATCATGTAAGTTTTGCCACAGATATCCAACACCTGTACCATTTATTTCATATTTGTACTTAAGGTGACTCTTTAAAATAAAAAAAAAATGAGCAATGACTCCAAAAAAATCTTACATGACTAGTATGAGAATATTTGCCAGACCTTATTTGTAATAGTCCCAAACTGAGAACAGAGTCAGATTTTAGTCAGCAGAGTATTAGATGTTGTGGAACAGAAGATATATATATATATATATATATATATATATATATATATATCATAATTTTAAAAAAGAGGTACTCCTATATACAACATGGAAGAATCTGGAGGGTATTTTACTGAAAGAAGCCAGTTTCCAAAGCTGATAGAGTCTGTGACTTCAGATACGTGAAGTTCTAGAAGCTTTGGGGATATTAGAAATTTTGGCAACAGTGTGGACCACAAGGGCATGAGTGTTTCTCCAAACCACCTGAACAGTCATGCTTAAGATCTGTATACTTGACCCCACGTAGTGACACTTCGAAAAACAGTACCATATTTGGAAGGCACTTTCAAACAAAATAGATTGAAAGGTGTTTCTATAAATGTGTTTTTCATTAAAAGTGAATGAACATTGTATTTGAAGGGAAAATGGAGGTCATTGTCATGAATGGAAGGCCAGCCCTCGCTCATAATTAGTAGATAACCATGCAAATGAATATAATGAAACCAAACAGGTCACTAGGCTCTGTTTGCCCCCCTACTTCTGAGGCTGCCTCTGTCCTCATTAAGAACGAAGATCAACATACACCAGAGAGGGTTAAAGACAGAAACACCCAACAGAGATTTTCTCCTAGACTTAACAAATGGGTATAAAAGGCAAGGGAAGGGAACCCTATCATCGCATTGCGAGTCAACCCCATTAAGGCAGACAGCGCACTCCTTGGAAAGGCGCCCTGGACCCTAACCTGGGAGTCTAGGGATGGGCGTTTAACGTGACATTCCCTATGGGGCAGATTCTCTCTCTCCCCCCTCATGTGTTTCTCCGCCTGCCCCCTGCCCCCCGCAGGACATCGCCGATGAGTTTCCGAGGGGTGAGACGTCCTTGAGGCGGCTGGAGGAGCAGGCTGCGGGCGTCATCCAGAACACGTCCCCTCTGGGTGCAGACAGGATCACCGAGGAGCTGGAGGACATGCGCAGGGTTCTGGAGAAGCTTCGAGTCCTATGTGAGGAGGAGGAGGGCCGGCTGCAGGGCCTGCTCAGGTCCATGGGAGCCTGTGAGCAGCAGCGGCAGCGGCTGGAGGCCGAGCTGGGAGAGTTCCGGAAGGACCTCCAGAGGCTGGCTGAGGAGGGCCTGGAGCCCACAGCGAAGGGGGGAACCGAGGACGACCTGGTGGCCCGCTGGAGACGCTACTCGGTAAGCAGAATTTGGCTAAGATATGGACCATCTGGGGGCCGTGTGTGCCTCGGGGCATCACCTTGGGGTATCACCACGTGGAGCTCCCTTACCTAAGGGGGGAGAATCAAGCTAAGCCTTAAGCACACTCACTCTGATTTCCCTGGACCTTCGCGAACCTGGATTCCCTGTGTGTTAATACACAAGTTGGGGGTTCGTACCCATTTTCCAGATGAGGAAACTGAGGCCCAGAGAGATTTCACCTCTCCAGCCCCGACCTGCCCAGGATCACACGATGACCCAGAGGGTAAATAAGACCAGAGGTGGATTGGCTTTAAGTTTGCCATTCCCTTGCCCAGTGATGAGATGTGGGATGGACCTCCTGAGCCCGGAGCAGGGAGAGTTAGGTCAGAGGGAGCGTACGTCCGTGTAGAGATGCTGGGGTTCTGGGGAGACCCCGCAGACAGTGCCCATCCTGGGAGGGTGGGCTGGCTTCCCACCCAGACAAGAGTACGCAGTCAGAGTGCATCCGCCTTCCTCCCGCCCGTGTGCACACTCAGCGGGTCTGACTTCCGCCCAGAGAGATTTTTAAAGGATTCCCACCCTCCGCCGCTCCTGTCTTCACTCACTCACCGGGTCGGCTCCCTGCTAGTGCCGCGACGGGAAACGTCTAACAGAAAAGCTGCCCACATCCCACCTCCAGTCTGCACTGTCGCTCTGTTTGTTTCTCTTCCTCTCGCCCATATTCAGACACATTTTTGTGTGGGTAGAAACAAGGCACATAGGCCTTCGGGCTCGCCGAGCCTCGTAGCAGACCGGCTTCCACTGCGGTGAGCAGCTCTGCCCAGAGGGAACCCCTTCCTCTTTAGAACCCTCTGCCCGGCCCAGGTGGAGGTGGCGAGTGCAGGGGTCAAGGGCGCCGGCTTTCAGGTCAGACCGCTGAGCCTGCATTCTCTTCTTGCTACTGGCGTGGTCTTGGGAGAAGTGCTTTAACCCTCAGTTGTATGCAGAACAGAAATGACCAGGTGAAAACTTAAAAAAATGTTTAGCGTTCACCTGCCAAAGCCAGTGCTCAAGGAGGATCAGCTCGGGAGGAAAGCCCTAGAAAGCCCTGCCACTGTCCCATCATGACGGCTCCTTGCCTGCGCCCAGCTGCGCATCAGGAAGCCTGTCCCGAGGCAGGAGCCTGACCACTTCCCTATGAACTCTCTGCCCTACCTGGTTCCAATGTCTTCTCAATTACAATCAAGTCGTGACTCACCGAAATCAATGAAAAAAGGAAGTTTGGAATTTATGACTCAACACTTCTGTTCTTGAGTGAGCACTCACACAGCTGCTGTTTGCACTAATCTGTGTTCTGTAGGAAGGAGCAGGCACACACACCTGACCTGCTCCAAGCCAGCCATCGGAGTTGGGGCGGGCAGGGGGAGGCCTGCCACGAGGCCCACGGAACCCACCGGGTTTGGCCGGGAGCCCCCGTGGCCCGGCAGAGCACGCAAAAGTTAAAGGCCGCTTGCTACACCTTGCACTAAGAAGGAAATGTGGACTGTTCCCTCTCCTGAGAGACAGGCGAACTTCAGAGAAGCAGGTGGTGTCAGGCCCCAGGTGAAAGGGCGATGTGCTCATCTTCAAACCGATGCGATGTAGTCATTGCTTACCCGGCGTGCTGAGTGCCGGACAGACTTCTGCGGGGGGCACTGCCATGATCCCCTTTTATAAATGGGGAAACCGAGGCATTCAGGAGTTGAATTCTGGCCCGTGGTTATGCCTTCTGCAGGTGGAGGCAGGGATTTGAACGTGAACCTAGACAGTCGGACTCCAGAGCACAGGCTTCTAACCATCAACTCCCGGTTTTAGGAAATTAGCATAGTGAGAGGCAAGGACCAGGAACGAGGACATTGGAGCTCAGATGGGCTGGGATCTCCTGATGTCTCTGCTGGCAGTCCCAAGAACCATCCCCATGGAGAACAGGGGCTGGGAGTGGTCTGCGGCATCCCCAGGAGGACCGAGCGGGACCATTCGTCCACATTTCAGGGAGACTTTTAGCGGCTGAGGTTGAAGTCAGAGCGGTTTAGTGTCTAACCCAGCCTTGACCGCAGCTGCTTCACACGGCCTCCCTGGTGGGCATCCCAACAATCCAGCCACTAAAGGTGCCCTCCTCATGGGTGCAGAAAGGGCACAACAGGGCTGGAAGAGCCCCCCGGCCCCCTTATTTCACAAGGAAGGCAGCTCTGTCTAATGAGGAGCATGGCTGAGCCAGGCCAGCATGTGGGGCGGCAGCCTTCCACCTTGGCTCCTTGTTGGTCGGTCCCTGGTCACTTGACATTCCTTGACCTGCTTGGCCCCACATTGACTCTTGACCGTCATGGGGTCTGGACGGGCCTTTCTCCCAAGGCAGCCCACGGTTCTGCTCCTCGCTGCAGACCCCTGCCCGGCGTTGGCCAAGGCTCTCTGGTCCACAGGCTGGCCGGCCTTCCGAGGAGCTGATGGGCGGGGCTTCCTCGTGACTGGCTGGGAAACTGCAAGTACACACACACCAGCTGTGTCTTCCTTTTCTATGAAAACACGCACAGATTTCATTACATTTACTTCATAACTGACCACAGACAAGAATAATTTGGAGCATGAGTAAGGCTGCCCCGGCCGATTCCACAGCCTGCTGCCTGCACAGCGTTCCCTCCTGCCCCTGGCTGCTGCCTCCCATCCCTCCAGCTGAGCTCGCTCCCTTGCGCTCCCGGCGGGTCCCGGTTCACTTGTGGCTCACCCAAGACTGAGGCTGCCTGGAGCTGCCGCTGGTCCCTGCGAGTGAACGATCTGGCCCAAGGCTCAGGGTTGCGTGTGGGGCAGCTGGGGAGCGGCACGACTAGGCTCCTGCTCTGTACCCAGTGCCTGGTCAAGGGGGTGGCCCCATTTTAGCAGTGAGGGAACAGCCGAGGTTGCCCAGCTAGGAAGGGGCTGAGGGGGTTTCCCGGACAGCCTGTGCCACGCCAAAGCCCAGCACTTTCCACTACCCCATCTCACCTCCTGCTGAGCACGCCCCCCCCCCCCAAGCATCAAGGTCAAGGTCAAACTCCACACTCGGCAGGACAGCAGGAAAGGGCTGTGTCTGCTGTCAGAACGCAGTCCCGGGAGTGGAGAGGTTCCGGAGTGCTCAGGGGACGTAGCCTCAGTCTGCCGATAACGAACCAGATTCACAAAGCACTGCAGACTGTTGTTTTCCTCTAATGCTGCAGAGCCTCAGAGCCGGAGGGGCCCAGCTCCCACGTCAGGTCCACGGCTTACTGGCCCCACGACCAGCAGAAAACTCTTAGCCAGAGCTTCCCTTGGCTGTTCGGTGGGGACCCAGAGAATTACTTCCCAGGGCCTTTGCCCAGCTTCAGTGAATGGGACACCCAGAGCACTCGGCGGGTGCGGTGTTCCTAAGGTGTTCGTTATTGGTGTTGTTAGGTGCGGGTCCTCACGACAACACTGAGGTCCGTGATGATAGAGACAAAAACCAGCTTGGTGAGAGCCAATGCCAAGGTCAGGGCCCAGAGCAGGAGAGCAAAGGCTGAGCTTCTGGAGACCCCAGTCCCTGCCCTGGGTGACGGGCGTCTCCCACCTGCCGTGCTCGTCCCCCGTCGCTGACTCTCCCACGTCCCTCTGGTCTGGTCTGTGTGCCGCAGGCGACGCGGATGGCCCTCGCGGCCGAAGAGCCCCGGGTGGCCCAGCTGCAGACCCAGCTGAAGGAGCTCATCGCCCTCTCCTGTGAGCCGCAGCTGCTCTCCGACAGCGTGGTCGCGGCCCTCCAGGAGTTCCAGAGGTATCCACACCGAGGGAGGCGGGACTCGGGGTGCGCCTTGAACCCCATGCGCAAGGGAGGCTTCTGACTGCATCGAAGGCCATCGCCGGGAAGCCTGCTTGCTTTTTCTTACAGTCTGGTAACTCTAACATAATTCTGGTGCCCCTCAATCCCTGGGATTTTGCTCCCAGAAGGACTGGACTTGGCTTTGTGCCAGGAGGCGTGGCTCATTCACTGATTTCCATCCGGTCTCCCTGTAGCTTTGCCCTGGGGAGGTGTCCACCAAGTCACGGCCCAAAGGGAGGGCTTTTCGGTAGACAAACACCATCCCCCTGCCTGTGGTCGGTGCTGACTCAGCATCCGAGCCTGTCTTCAGACCAGCCTCTACCTCCCCCTCGGCCCGTGGGCTCAGGCAGAGCCGGGGCTCCAGTGTTCTGGCTCGGCAAAGACCAGCAGATCGGAGCGCGCCCTGCACTGGAGCCGAGCACAGTGCCAGTTTGCAGCCAGTAGCTCTTTCCGCTCCTTGAGCCTCGGAGCAGTTGTGAACACAGCACACCGTCCACGTATCCACAGCACCTCGCCTCCCTCTGCCTGACACACAGGCTCCTGAATGAACTCGGGGGGGCTCCCCACTTGCTGTGCATCTACACCTCGGAGCAGGGGCCCCGATCCCCTGCGGGAAGCTCAGGCCACAGCAGGGCCGTGGACTTCCTCTGCACGGCTAGCCGAGGGACTCCCCTCCAGCTTCTGCTGAGGTTTTGTGTGCTGGCTCTCTGAGACTAGATGTCACAGTTGAGAGATTATTTCTAGAAATTATTGGGGCCCAGGATGATGGTCTCTCACTCAGGAAGGGACTTTGCTTTAGCTTCTGCGAGGTGCCTGGGGGTGGGCTGGACCAGGTCAGGGGCTCCATGGTTCCTCTTCAAGGCTTGGGGTTCTCAGGTGGTGAGGCTGGGCTGCAGGTCTGTCTGAGAACTGGCTTCCTTCCAGCGCCCGTTAATCCAGACGGATAGACCCCCGAGGCCCCATAGCCACACCCAGCAGGCTGCGGGAACAGCGTGCGCTGCGCTCCCTGGGAGTCCCAGTAGAGGCCTCAGTTATGGGCTGACTCCACTCTCTCCTCTCTCCGTGTCTCCCCTCTGTGGCCCTTGCAGCCTGAAGGGGCAGAGCGCCAAACTTCACAATGCCACGGGGCTGGAGCTGTGGCAGTGTTTCCAGCGGCCCCTACAGAATCTGCAGCTGTGGAGGGCCCTGGCCCAGAGGCTCCTGGACGTCACCGCCAGCCTGCCAGACCTGCCGTCCATTCACACCTTCCTGCCCCAGATTGAGGTAAGCAGATCCTGCCAGGAGGGCTGACCAGAGCTGGGGGGCAGGGGGAGGCCACACCCACCAGGTGCGACACCACAGCCCTACTTCCAGTGAAAGGCGTGTTCCTGGGTGCTCCAGGAATCTGGACAAAGTTCATCGCACCCCTGCCTGGCAAGTTCTAAGTAGACACAGGAAATGTCATCAGCGACAAAGGTCATCCTCAATTCTTGGGTAGAAGGCAAAGTCTGGTAGCTGGTGTGACCATAGGACTTTGTACTGACCCTCCCACACCCCTTCCATCCAGGATCCTCCTGCAGACAGACCTCTGGGGGAAGCACGAGCAATTTTGAGGGAGGCCATGTGAGACGATTACCTTCACTGCGTGGGTATCAGTTAGGAGGCATGTGACAAGTGACAGAAATTCTGACTAACGGTAGCTTAAAACCCAGAGACTTTCAGGTGGTTCAGGACTGGCTTGACAGATCAACAGTATCTTCTGGGACCCAGGCTCTTTCTAGCTCGAAGCTGCATCTCCCTTCACGGCCCCAAGATGGCTGCCACCACGGCAAGCTTGCATCTTCCCGTGAACAACATCTTGTTCAGGAAGGAACAGCATGGGGGCAAAAAGGCTTTCTCTATTCATTTTGAACAGGGAGGCAAACCTTCCTTCCCAAAAGCCCCAGGGGATTCCTTACAGCTCGGTTGCCAGGTCACATGACTTTCCCTGGGCCAATCACTGGTTGAGAACGGTGGGATTGCCAGGACTGGTTTATACCAAACAGACTGTTTGGTGTCAAACGTGATTAAAGAAGACAATTTAGAGGAGACAAACCAACTTTATTTAACACTTCATGAAGCGGACAGCCTCCTTTTGGAGAACTGCAAAATGGGGCAGACAGCGGGAAGGTTTAATAGGATAAAGAAGAACAAGGAAAAGACAGAAAACCTCTGACTGGATAACGGTCAGCCTTGTTTGGGTTGAGAAGGCCGAGAGTTGGCTTGATGGTTGGGGATTGCAGGCTAGATACACTGTGTTTCTGGTCAAGCTGAGCGTTTACGGGGAATCAGAACTTATCTGGAAGTTTCACTTTGTTACCTTGGCATCCAGGGTGGAGGCAGACCCATCTTGACCCTAGAAACTTATTTCAGCACCCATAACCGGGCACGTTGCCATCCGGACACAATGCTGGTTGTTGGGTGAGCAAGAAGGAGGGATGAGTGTTGGGCGAGCAGACCTCAGCGTCTACTACAAATGCCCATCAACATGGCAGCTCTGATTAGCCCATCAGTGCTGCCCGATGGTACCCGGTGGAGCTCTGAAGTCCATGAAATACTTTCAAGCATTTTAGTCCATAAAATACTAGGTCCGGGGATTCTAAGACACACTGAGTGGGAGGAGACGCAAAAGAATGTCAGATATAAGCCTCACTTTATATTCATTTTCATTCTGGTTATGAAAGTCATGCCTGCTTGGAGATGTGAAAATTTGTGAAAAAGGAAGCAGAAAGCGTCCACAATCCCATGCACCCTAGGACCACTCTTAACACGTGGAGGGACACAACATCACATTTTCTATCCAACCTGGTATTTCTAGGGGCCCTTCAACACACATAAAATTCACCTGGAGGAGGCCTGAGGATCTTACATGTGTTGGAAAAATCAATTTTAGGTCAGACAATCCCAAATAATACGCTTTATATCTGTTGAAAATCTGTCTAGCCATTTCTATGCTATATGGTCACCATTAGACAGAAGCCTTAAATAATTCATGACAATTTTTGTGTATTTGGGATCATGTTATATAGTTGTGTATTCTGATATTTGTAGTTGGCCCATCTGAGCTTTTTCTTGGCATCATTTAAAATGGTTCAGGGACACCCATCATAATTAGAGTGTCAAAACTTTAAAGAAAGAATCTTAAAAACAGCAAGAGAAAAATAATATGTTACGGATAAGGGAAACTTCATGAACTATGGGCAAATTTTTCAGCAGAAACTGGGCAGAGGGTCTGAATGGCATTTTTCCAAAGAAAACAACCAGATGGCCAACAGGCTTATGAAAAAGTGCTCAACATCGCCCATCATCTGGGCAATGCATCTCACAACCAC
Source organism: Meles meles (assembly GCF_922984935.1). Classification (NCBI taxonomy): domain Eukaryota; kingdom Metazoa; phylum Chordata; class Mammalia; order Carnivora; family Mustelidae; genus Meles; species Meles meles. Next base: position 142,451,567 of record NC_060071.1, on the reverse strand, counting down.
AGTGAGATAGCACCTCTCAGAATGGCTAGCATCCGATGACAAGAGATAACAAGCATCAATGAGGATGTCGAGGAAAGGGAACCCTTGAGCACTGTCAATGGGAGTACAAGTTGGCACAGCCATGGTGGAAAACAGTATGAAAGTTCCTCAAAAAATTGAAAATAGAATTACCCTGTGATTCAGCAATTCCTCTTCCGGGTATTTATCTAAAGGAAACAAAAATACTACTTTGAAAAGATAGCTGCATCTCCATGTTCGTGACATCATTATTTACAATAGCCAAGGCCTGAAAACAACTGAAGGGTCCCCTGATGGGTGAATGGATGAAAGCAGATATGATAGATAGGTGTGAGCATACATAATGGAATGCTACTCAGCCATAAAAAAGAATGAAATCTTGCCACTGAAAGTAACATGGATGGATCTTGGGGCATTATACTAAATGAAACAAGTCAAGCCAAGAGAGACAAATACCACATGATCCCATCTCTATGTGGAATCGCAAAAAAAAAAAAAAACAAAAAAAAAAAAAAACTTGTAGATATAGAGAACAGAATGGTGGTGGCCAATGGGGCGGGGTGTCGGGAGTAGGCAAAATGGGTGAAGGGGGTCAAGGGGTACAAACTCGCAGTTACGGAATAAATAAGTCATGGGCTGTTAGGTCCAGCATGGTGACTATAGTCAGTATTATAGTGCATAGTGAAAGTTGCCAAAAGAGTAAATCTTAAAAGCTCTCATTGTTTGGGTGCCTGGGTGGCTCAGCGGGTTAAAGCCTCTGCCTTCTGCTCAGGTCATGATCCCAGAGTCCTGGGATCGAGCCCCGCTTCGGGCTCTCTGCTCAGTAGGGAACCTGCTTCTCTTCCTCTCTCTGCCTGCGTCTCTGCCTACTGTGATCTCTGTCTGCCAAATAAATAAATAAAATCTTAAAAAAAAAGCTCTCATTGTCATAAAGAAAAAATAGTCATAACTTTCTATGGTGACAGATGGTGCTAGATTTCGTGTGGTGATCATTTTCATAGTGTACACAAATACTGAATCACTATATTGTGCATCTGAAATTGATATGTTATAGGTCTATTATACTTCAACTGAACAAATTTTAAGGAAAAAAGATAAAATGTTCCCCAAAAGTCATCACTTTAAATGGCTGCATAATATGCTTTTCTTTTCTTACAATATTTAGGTTGCTTCCAGTTTTCCTTGTCATCATTTGTATATGTTGAATATCCATGTACAGATTTTGGTCTTCATTTCCATCGTTTTCCTCATGTTCCTGTTGAGGGACCAGAGCCAGAGAGAAGTTAGGGTGTTTGTTCAAGGTCAGGCAGAGACACTCAATTTCAAGATCACTCGAGAGGCAGAGCTGAGGCTAGAATGGTGGATTCTAGCCTCTTATGTTCTTATTCCTGCCATTACATTGGGTCCTGGGAAGATGTTTGTGAAGCAAGCAGGACAATTAAATTATTATCCTTTGACTGTTAAGGAAACTGTGTCCCAGAGAGGGGAAAGCTCTTACTCAAGGTCACATAGCAACTGAGCGTCAGGGCTGGCTTTGATTCAGCGGCACGTGCTTTTCCCACTGGATCCCAGTTGTGTTTCTATCCTGTCCATCTCACTGGGGCAGAAAGCTAATCAGGACCTATGCCAGACCAGAGGGTGAGGTACTATCTTTCTAGAATGTGACTCAGGACCCCCAGGCCAGGAGTTTCGTAGAGCAGTGTATTGGAAAATCGGGCAGGACTGTGGTTTGTCCATGTTTAAATGCTGTTTGCTGGCTGCGATCATGTCTTGGATTACGCTCACCAGCCTTTCCCAGGAAGCACGAGTTTCACGGACCAGGTTCAGGCTGCCAGCCCTATATTTCTTGGCTCAGTTCCTACACTGAGCCCGAGTAGTCTATGGACCCACAAAGTTCTTCTGGAACCAAGACACCAGGCCCCAACATTGGACATGGCTGAAATACTTGTTTCCGGGGGTAATTGTAACAAGTCCCCAAACTCGGTGTATTAGAGCAGTGGAACCTCATTTTCTCATGGTTCTGGAGACAGCAAGGCCATGATCATCGGGCTGCCCAGGGGGTCATGCTGTCTCTGAAGCCTCCAGGAGAGAAGCCTTGCCTGCTGCTTCTAGCACCTGGTGTTTGCTGGTGGTTGTTGGTGTCGCTGGCCTGGAGACCCATCCTTCCAGTCTCGGCCTCTAGGGTCACGTGGACAGCTTCTCCCCTTCTCTTCCGTCTGTGCATGTGTATCTGGGTCCAGATTTCCCCTTTTAGTAATGCACAGGTCACCTTGAATGAGGGTCCCCCTAATGACCTCGTTTCAACGTGGTTACCTCAGTAAAGACCCTATCTCCAAATAAAGCAACATTCGGAGGTAGTTGGGGATGGCGGCCACCACGACTTCTGTTTTTCGGCGGGGGACGCAGCTCATTCCGGAAGAGCTGGTGTATTGACCCCAGCTGAGAAGGGCCGTGTGCTACTGTGTGCCCGCTGTGGGCTGTGCACCGTGTTAAATGCTGGCTAGGTCTCCCCTCGTGTCAGCCTCATCCAGCCCCGTGAGTTGGGTGTGACTACGCCTATTTTACAGATGAGGAAACTGAGTCTGGGAGCTACCCAAGGCCTCCCAGTTAGTACAGAATTCACACTCACAATGGCGACTCCCCAGCCTGAATTTGTAACCCCTGTGGTATGGTGTCCAGGTTTGCTGAAAAGGGAGTGTAAGTCACCCTCTCCCTAAAGAGGCTTGACCTCTCTGTGGCCAATCACCAACCTCAGGCCCTCGTGGGAAGGTTACACCAGTTCAGCTGTGTCGGCCGTGTTTACGCTGTCCTTCCTCCAGCGACTCTCTCTGCCCTCCCGGGGCTGTTAGAAAAACTGCCTCCTCTGGGAGCCTTCTTGGATTTCCCCAACTAAGAGTGTTCAGCTCTGCCTCCAACACCCAGAGGGCTCTACTGAAACTTTCAGGGAAGTGATCACTTCCTGCCTTGGATTAGAGTTACTTACCTGGGGGGGGGGGGGGGGGGGTCTTTGTTCTTCCTTCCCAGCTCTGTGACTAGCTCAGTATCTCAGTAATGTCACAGGTATAAAATGGAAGGACTCTGCCAGCTAACGACAAGACCCCTGGGGGCCCTCCGAGTCCCAAGAGGTGCTTACCCCAAACAGCAAATTAATCAGCAGGAACCTGAGGCTCAGCCCAGGGCTTTGGGGCGGGAGGAGGGAGCACAGGCTGGGGGGATGTGGTCAGGGCAGGCTTCCTGGAGGAGGTGGGACCTGGGCTGTGCTGCGTCCGGCCGCGGCTGCGTGGGAGCTAGCTACTCATCACCTGAGTCTGCTTTAGGCCCTCCCTCACCTGGCGAGCTCTCACACATCACGATTCCACACAGCGGTCACCTGGGGGGGGGGGGGGGCTATCCTGAATTCCCACCGACCACGCTCCCCGAGGCCCCTAGACTTTCAGAATGTCCTAAACAGCGCCCGGGGGGTAGGCCTATTGCTGTCAGCGATGGTGGGGTGGGGGATGGTCATTGAGGAAAGGACCACTGGACTGTGGCAGTGGGGATGGCTGGAGAGGAGGTAGACTTCTCACCCAGGTTTTGGTGATTAGATGGAAGTTGGGGGCGGTCAGAGCGGATTGCGGTGACCCTGAAATTCAGGGCCTCCCCAACATGTTCTGCCATCCCCTCCGCTCCCGGCACAAAAGGCGCACGTCCTATGGAGCCAGGGGGCAGCGGGACACCCTCCCAGTGTGGACCTGTCCTGCCACCCCCTGGGGTTACTGGATGCCTTGTCTGCCGTAGGCGGCGCTGGCCGAGAGCTCCCGCTTGAAGGAGCAGCTGACGGGGCTGCAGCTGAAGAAAGACCTGCTGAGGAGCATCTTCGGCCCGGACAGAGCCGAGGCCCTCCTGGAGCAGGTGGCAAGCTCTGTGCGGGACAGGGACCTGCTACACAACAGCCTTCTGCAGAGGAAAAGCAAGATGCAGGTGGGTGTCCCGGGCCACCCATTGGGCATCAGTCCATCTGGAGAGGGAGGGGGGCAGCCTGACTTCCTGCCTCAGCGGCACCACCGGCTGCCAGTGGCCTGCCCTCTCCCTTTGTCCCCCTGGCCTCAGCTCTTTATCTGTACACCGGATGTGATGAACGAGCGAGCCTTCTAACTGGTGTCCTGGGCACCTACCATCCCCTCCTCTGCCCCCCAAACCCCTGTCTACACTGCTGTCACACAGAACTGGCTTCCCCGTTCTGGGGGGGGGGTGCGGACAGGAGTGTCAAAAGGAGATTTCTGTACTAGAGAGCGGAACAGCTGGCATGTGAGAATCCCCCACAGTGATTCCAGGGAGGGCTTCCAACCCCCACAAGGGCTCCAGGAAGGCTTCCTGGAGGGGGTGGTGCCTGAGTGGGTATGAGGCGGCCAGGAGAAGGCTGCAGAAAGAGCCTTGGGGGTGTGAGGGGCAGGTTGTGCAAGGTGCGTGTGAGGAACTTTAATTTCCGTGCTGCCTGTTACATGTCTCTGCAGAGTTTGCTGGCCCAGCACAAAGATTTTGGGGCTGCTTTTAAGCCGCTCCAGAAGAAGCTCTCGGACCTCCGAGACAGGGTCCAAGCCGAGAATGGGTTTCAGCAGGACCTTCCTCGGAAACAGGCCCAGCTCTCAAGGTTGCAGGTGAGGGCTCGGTGGGGCCCGAGTGGCCCTGCCCAGGGGCTTGGCTGCGCCCAGAAGCAGCTCCCCTCCAGCTGCCACGGAGCCTCTCACCTGAGCTCGGACCTTTCGTCTCAATTTCTGCTGATTTATTTGGCCTCCGCAAGACCTTTAGTACCCGCAGACTGCTGATTCCCGAGCCCAGCCAAGTGGTGTTTACTCTGTGATTCCAAAGTCTACTGTGGGTATTCAGTTTTCCTTAAATTGCTTTGCTAAGGCTTCCTAATGAGTTCAGAGGCCTTCAGTTAAGTAATTGCATTTTGAAAGTGAAAATGTTTTAAAACACCTGCAGGCTGGGTACAGGCTGCAGGTAGATAATTATCGGCTTGATAAGGAGCTGACAAGATTTTAAATGCACGTGATACAAGGATCCTTTTAAAACTCCTGCAGAGCTCATACTTCTGTTGAGAGGGTTCTTAGGAAGACAGGGCTCAGTGGTTTAGGCCACTGCCTTCGGCTCAGGTCATGATCTCAGGGTCCTGGGATCGAGTCCCGCATCGGGCTCTCTGCTCGGCAGGGAGCCTGCTTCCCTCTCACTCTCTCTGCTTGCCTCTCTGCCTACTTGTGATCTCTCTCTGTCAAATAAATAAAATCTTTAAAAAAAAAAATGGTGCATTTGGGGGCTTTGAAACTCAGGTTGGGCTGTGATTCTTGTCCAGGAGAAGTGGTCATCAAGTAAGAATTCACATGGGAGTTTGCTCCCCAGAGAGGCCTTCCAGGCTGGTGTCCCAGAATTTTTTTTTTTAAACTTGACAGAAAGAGCCTAAGAAGGGGGAGTGGCAGGCAGAGGGAGAGGGAGAAGCAGACTCTGTGCTGAGCAGAGATCGCAATGCAGGGCTCGATCTCAGGACCCTGGGATCTTGACTGAGCTGAAGGCAGATGATTAACAGACTGAGCCACCCAGGCGCCCTGCCCCAGGATATTTTTGTCTCCTTTTAAAGATCTTACCAGCTCTGAGAGGGGGACCTGTCAGATGGCCATATGGTGCGGCCTCAGGGATGGGGAGCTCCATCATGCCGGGACCTTCTGGAGCTCCTCCACTCAGAACCTCCCCCCCCAACCCTGATCAGCTCCCATGACAGGAGGCAAACAGGACAGCCACACTTGCTACTTTTCCTGCAGGGGCTGCAGGAAGAGGGGCTGGACCTGGGGGCACAGATGGAAGCCCTGAGGCCTCTCGTCCAGGGGAACCCCAGCCACCAGCACAAAATGGACCAGCTTTCCACCGACTACCAGGCCCTGCAGAGGTCTCTGGAGGTAAACCAGGCTCCCGGGATCCTACAGTCTGGGGGTCTTGCTCTGCCTTTTCTCCTTTTATTCCTTCCAACCTTTCTGTGTTTCTTTTTCCCTTCCTGTCTTCCCTTCCTCATTCACCCAGCAGATGGTTATTGAGCGCCTCCTGTGTGCCAGGCAGCGTTCTGGGCCCCAAGGAGGAAGGCCGCACAGCCCCCCAGCCAAAGGCCCTGCTCCCCGGGGAATTGTATTCTAGTGGGTGAATGGACCATGAGTCAGCGAAATAGCAAGTTCAGATACAATTCCAGGTGTGCCAGGAGGCCAAGGAACAGAACGGGCTGCTCTGATCCCCACAGCAGCCCCCGGGGGTGCAGTGGGCGTTGGCTGTGTTAAGGGCAAGTTGAAAGTTGCGCTGTAGCTGCCCGGGGCTTCCTCTGCAGCGCCCTCTAGTGGCCGCCCTGGGCTCTGTCGGGTCCGCACCCTTCTGCAGGCCCCTGGAGCCCTGGGAATGGAGGGGGTGGGGCGCAGGCTTCTTCAAAACTGGCCTGAGGACAAGTTTCAGTGACTGATTCAGATGGGGGCCCGGGTCTGCCTTGGCCACATGTTCCCCGGGGATTGTGGGATTCTCTCAGGCAGCCATTCCTCAAGAAAACAGTCTAAGGCAGCTTCTCCGCGCTACGGGACGCCCAGCCTATTTTAACATCAAATGTTCCCAACGTCCTGTGTCATCCCGAAATTCATAGAGAGTTTAAGTGACCCACACAATGTAAGAAGGGCATGTCATGCCTTTCCTGTGATACGAAAGAGAAACAGCAGTAGTTGGAATCAAATGCTTTTGGCATGTAAGTGCGGAAGGTGGTCCCAGGAAGGCGTGCCCGCCCCCAACGCCTCTACTTAACGAGATTCTCCGAAAATGTGAACAACATTTGGTGAAGTTTCAATCCCATCAAAGCACAGTCTTCCATCTGCTGACGGAGTAGAGGCATTCCTGGAAAAATCAGCGTGTTTATTAGGACCAGACACCTCCGTGTTGGTCCGTCAGCTGGGGAAAGTGTCCGAGCTGGGGTCATGATCGGCACGTTTCCCAGCACTGCGGGTTTAGGGAGGGCACGAGGAAACCTTGCAGGCCGTGGGGCAGCGGGGTGGCCACACGGGTCGCTCTCACTGTATCGGCAGGTGTCACCCCGCCGCATCACTGTCACAGCAACCAAGCCCCGCCCGCACCCTGTGAGCTTCCAGGAAACACGGATCCACCCGCAGATGCCCACTGATCTGCGTGACTGACTTAACTCCACTTAATAAATTAGCGGCTAGTGGTCTCAAGGTGGAGGCAGGGGGGCGTAGAGAAATAGGAATCACCGTCCCTGCTGCTTGGGAGCCCACAGAGCCCAGAGAAGCAGCAAGCCTGAGCGCTAATGCCTGCATCACGTGATGAGTCTGCTTGATCATGGTAATCCAAGCAGCATTAGCTGAGCCCCGTTACCAATGGGGGACGCAGATTCTCCAATCGTCTCATGCTTCTTCATTTGCTGTCTATGTACTTCTTCAAAGAAGTCGTGCCCCCCCTTTATTACTGGGGTACTCAGGGCTTTTTAAATCTTTTAAGCGCAAATAAGTCCTTCCCCCACAGCCCAGGTGACCCTCCTGTCTCCCCCTGGGCAAGGGGCACTGAAGGCATTGGGTCTGAAGGTGCACAGGGGACGGGAGGGGCGGGTGTGGAGACACTGTGGAGAAGTGGAGTCTTCGGTGACTGTTCGGGCTCTGGTCGCTGGTTTGTTGTGAGAAGATGGGATGCAGCGTCTCTGTGTCCCCAGCTCTAGCGGGCCTGGCGTCCTGTGGTGTCAGCCGGCATCTGGAATGCAGGAGGGCAGGGCCGGTGGTGGCCTCAGCCAGGGCTCGCAGAGAGACCGGGGGGTCTGACTGCGCTGCGGTGGGCCGGCGGGAGGGCTAAGAGGGGCCCAGGTTGGGTGACCAGGAGGACAGACAGACGCCCTCCTTTCCTGAAGATGGAGAACAAGGCGCAGCCTCAGAGAGCTGAGAGGGGCTGACCCAGAGGAGGGGCAAGAAAAAGACCATTTTCAAAAACTATCAGAATATAATCCTCCTAGAAAAGCAAACGTCTAAGTGTTGGATGGATTTTTAAAAACTGTCCACGTTGCTAGCACCCAGATCATGACACAGAATAATAGTGGCTTCTCCCCGGTCCCCAGAGCCCCTCATGCCCCCTACAGTCACTGCCCACCACTCCCGGCACCTGAGGGTTACCCCGACTTTCAACTTGGAACAGCATGGATTGGGTTTGCCCGATTGTAGACGTTATTTTAATTGAATCCGACAGAACGTTATCTTTTGTGTCCAGCTCCCAGCTGCCCACAGGTTGGCTGTAAATTCATTCACAGTGTTGCGTGAGGCTCTTGCTTAAACTGTTCATTCTAAAATAACCCCGTCTGAGGCTACCTCCGCATCCGCACCCGGGCTTCCGTTGCTGGGCACCTGGCTGGCTTCCACGTCGGGGCTCTCACGAGCAGCATCACACGTGGGCGTGCCTTTCGGTGATGATGCTCGTGTCTGTCACATTTACACCCGCGGTGAGATGGTTGGGGCACAGGGTTGCCTGTGTTCAGGTGTAGTAGACACTGACCTGTGGTTCTCCCGAGTGGTGTGTGAGGGTTGTGCACACAGGTGGTGCGGGGAGCCCCGATTGCCCGCACCCTCGTCCGGACACGGTGCCGTCTGTGAAAGTCATACCGGACTAGAGATACTTTAAACCACAGCTGGCCTGTCCAGGGTAAATTCCCTATCCTGGGCAGAAGGGAGGACTCGCCTCTCGTGTTCCTGCTGGGTGGGGAGCCCTGGGGGCCGTCTTACTGGGGGGGGGCTGTAGGATGGGGGGGTGCGCAGGGTCCCAGCCCCCTCTGGTGCTCAGACCACACTGGGCCCCCCGGGGCTGTGCCGCAGGACCTCACGGACAGGTGCCAGCAGGGCGTGCGGGAGCACTGCACCTTCTGCCACGAGCTGTTGGAGCTGCGACAGTGGGTCACCACGGTCTCTCAGAAGCTGCGGTCACACCGGGAGGATGCGGGCCCCTGGGACGCCGCATCCCGAGAGGTCGAAGTCGAGGTGAGACAGACGGCTTACCCAGTTCCCTCCCTTGCCTCCCAAAAAGCAGGCTTGGGAGGCCAAAGATCCCACGGGCGGGGACCGGAGATCCCTGCCCCGACCTCTCACTGTGCGGGGCCGCGTGTCCCGTAGAGGCTGCTGGCTGAGCTGCCGGAGAAGGAGGCCCAGCTGCCCCTGGTCGAAGCGCACGGCCAGCTGGTGATGAAGAAGTCGTCTCCGGAAGGGGCTGCCGTGGTCCAGGAGGAGCTGGAGGAGCTGGTGGCATCATGGCAGGCCCTGAGGCGGCTGGAGGAAAGCCTGCTGAGGTGAGAGTCCCCGGTTCGGAGACTGGTCTCAGGCAACACCCCCTTTCCATGCAGGGGAGAGCTCTGGGGTGCCCTGAGAACAGGAGGCCGGGGTTCTGCTGGGCGCCGAGCACGATGCCAGGTGCAGCTCTGGTCTGTCCCAAGGGCGGTGTCCCAGCCTGGGGCTGAGCCTCAGCCCGTGCTGCCTGGGGCCTCCCCCACGTCTGTGGGTACCTGCACTTTAATGACAGGGTCACGTGGGTCTCCAGTAGGAAACTGGAAATGCATGTGCCAGGGGAGCGTTCCGGCAAACCCGAAGGATCGGCGACCCAGAGGATGGGCTCCTGCCCCGCGGTGCCCCGGTTCTGTTACTTCCGTGACCCGGCGAGTCCCCATCGCATCACCGCGGTGACTGGCCCGTTTGTCTCCTCAGCCTCATCAGAAACCGGCAGCTGCAGAGAGTGGAAGTGGACTCGGGGAAGACAATGATTTTTACCAACAACATCCCAAAGGCCGGGTTTCTCATCGATCCCGTGGATCCTGTTTCCAGGCGTCGCCGTCAGGTGCGTCTGCCTCATGGGGCTCCCCCGGGGGGTGGCCAGGCCCGGCGTCAGGGATGGGAGATGGTCTTCAGCCACGTGCTCAGCTCAGAACTCGGCTGGGTCCCATCTAGGGTGCCCCTGCCCCTGCTGCTTGTGCCATAGTACTGAGGGACCCAGAGACCCCAGACCCAGGACCCAGGGAAGGTCAGAGGCATCCCTTGTGGGGACAGGTCCTCACCCCTCAGACACAAGATAGCCAACCAGCCCGGCAGGGTTGAGGGCTTCCTGCTGGCCCCCGATTGCAAACTGCAGTCATGCAGGGTGGGCCCCTCTTTGTGCCCTAAGCTGTATTTTGTTCGAGAGATCTAACCTAACCACCTTGTGTTGTCTGTCCCTTCTCTCCATGGCCAAGGAGACGCATTAAAAAGACGTTCCTTAAAAAAAAAAAAAAAAAGACGTTCCCTCTTGGTTCTTCAGAAACCAATGCCATCTCTCATTCTCCCCTGTATTCTTGTACTGCCCCTTCCCAAATGACCTGCCGGGGGTCGCTGTGACCGGTCGGGGGGTGGGGGTGGGAAAGGTGGTCCGCGCAGAAAGGTGGTTCCGGCAGAGCCGGGACCTGGGGCCCTCGAGGGCCACACCCACGGCCTCACTGACCACGGCCTCGCATTTAGACATTCCCTCTGGCCGCAGAGCCTGGAGAGGGCCAGGTGTGGTGCACAGGTGACCACTGTTCCAGCCGTCCTGGTAAGGAATGGTGGCGGCTGCCGCTAGGACACCAGCAGGTGGCCGCGATGATCTACTGTCGTAGCTCCAGCAGCTCAGGGCTGAAAGTGCAGTGATCTCAAGTGCCCTGCAGGCACGCACCCACGAGATCCTGTGGCACAGCCCTGGGAGGCCCAGGGCGCCCTGAGCACCAGTCGAGGCAGACCCCTGGGCCACCCCAACCCCGCGGGACCCCCGGAGCTGAATCAGAATTAAACTCCTAACATGGCCACATTGAATGGAGGGACATGCCTCCTCCCGCCCCGGCCTCTCTCCTTCCCTTTGTGCATCCTCATCCCCACCCTCTGCCTCAGCGGAAACCCCCAGGGTTCGGGGCCGATGGGCTGTTTCACCTCTGATGCCTTGATGGCGCTGTGTGCTCTGCAGGCAAATGTGCTCCAGGACGAAGGCGGCCCTGAAGGTTTCTCCCGGCTCCAGAGGGACTTCGAGCAGTGGCTGGAGGAGGAAAATGCCAAGCTGGTTAGAATCATTGCCATGAGAGCAGCCACTGCCAAGGATCTGAGGACCAGGGAGACAAAGCTGCGGGTTAGTTCCCACAGAAAGACCCTCCATCTACAGGGTTTCCCCCCATGGTGTGCTTGCCACCAGGGAGTTCTTAAAAAAAAAAAAAAAAAAGAGAGGACACACTTGGCTTGTGAGCCATTTTTACTTGTGTATAAGTAACAGTTCTTAAACTTTTGGTTTCATGTATTTCAGAAGAACTCTAAAAGAACCACTCATTCCTTCAGCCTAGGGAACTTGGAAAATATCACTACTGATCTCAACTCTGATATCAGTTAGCTGTTGCTGTGTAACAAACCATTCCGACGGTTTGTGGCTTCAGACAGCCCGTTTCATTTAACTCATGATTCTGAAGGTTGGCAGTCTAGGCTAAGGCCATTGGGGCAATGCTTCTGGTCTCAGCGGGGCTCCCTGATTTGCTGTCAGTTATCGGTCGGCTGGGCGGCTCTACTGGGGGTTGGCAGGCTGCTGGAGATGAACCACACATCTGCTTTCCTCCTGTGGGCAGCCCAGGCTTCCAGTAGCAGAGCCATTGCCTGAGAGGGTAAGTGGGGGTGCCCTCCTGAGGCCTAGAGTAGGAACTGGTACATGACTTCCCCTGTATTCTGTTGCACAAAGAAAATCACAAAGCCAAACCAGATTCAGGTGGAGGAAAAAGAGTCTCCACCTTTTGATGGGAAAGACTCAAGGTCATATCACAAAGGGTATGGATATGGTGGGCGGGGGGGAGGTGTGTTGGGAGCATCATAGCCATTTTTGCGATCCTTCTACCACCAGTCTTCTTTCTCCTTCACTTCCACGTCTAAACAGTCCCCCCGCCCTTCTGGATTCCACCTCCTGAGTGTGTTTTGTTCTGTGCCCGCTTGCTACCACTGTGTTAATCTAGGTGGTTACCATTTCTGACCTTGATTATGGTGGTAGGCTCCCAGCTGGCCTCCTTCCTTCCTGTTGGGCCCCCATCCAGGTCCCAGCTCAGTTCTGCAGCCAGAGTGACCTTCAGCATCATAAACCTGCCTTTGTTCTTCCCTTGAAGAGAACTTTTCAGTAGAGAATCCAACCACACCCACGCCCTAAGCATATCACACGAGGTCAGCTCAACCTCAGGCCCCACCATACCTCCCTTTTTCCTTATTTCTCTGCAGTTTTACTGTGATATGTTAGGGTTTGGATTTTTTTTTTCTTTTCATTTTTCTTACCTGGAACTCATCTGGATTCTGGAATCTGTGGTTTAGAGTCTTTTCTGGAAAATTCTGTGATACTTTTACATACTGCCTCTGTTTATTGCCTCTTAACATACTGCCTTGTTCCCCTTCTCCTCTCCTTCTGTGATGCTGCTGAAACGTGGTCTTCCTTCTCACTGGGGGCTCTATGTCTCCTCCCTTCTCTTATGTCTTGTTCATCCTTTGGTCTCTTCCTGTTGCATTCTGAAGACTTTTTCTACCCTACCTTCCAGTTTACAGATTCTCTCTTTAGCTGTGTCTCATTCATTTTACACATGTCTGTTATGCCTTTACCTTTTGATACTATGTTCCCCAGTTCTAGAATTTCTACCCAGTTCTCTTGAAATAACCACTCTGTCACTTTTCGTAGCTTCCAGAACCCTGCTGATCTTCTTAAGCCTGATGTTTAATCCTTCGAGCCTAGTAAAGAGACCTGTCTTACCAAGTGTGTCTAATAATTCTGGTATCTCAAGTCATGTTAGGAATGTTTCTTCTGCGTGTTGTTTCTGCCTGTTCTTGTTGTCAGTGTCTTGCTGGCGTGGGGCTGCTTTGCTTACATGCTGGGCATCACATGTGGCGAAAGAAGTATAGGGCTCATTTGAAATTGAGGATCATCTCTTCTCCAGGGAGGATTTTGTTTGTGGCTTCCAGGCAAGGAGGGCTTTATTATTCTGAAACCAGGGAATCCAAGTTCAGTATTGGAGCCTCCCTGTGCCACCTGATGACTTGGAGCAGACTTCAATCTACACAGGGTGTGAGTTTATTTCCAATTAACCTTTAGGAGTCTCAGCCACAGGGGGAGTGGGTTATGAGAATCACCACTCCTAAAGAGCCTAGACCTTGACCTTTGTCTCCAAAGCCCTGTGATGCTGCCAAAATCATGATCTGCTTCACAATTCTTTCTTCCAGATTGGCAAGTGTCCTGCAGGCCAAAGGAGGCCTGACATGGGGCTTACTTCTCTGGGCTTCATCATTTCCCAGGTTTTAGCCTGATGTGCCTCACTCTCTTGCCAACTCTTGGATGCCTTTTCAGTGTTTTTAATAGTTTGTCCTCGGTGAGAGGTTTGGTCCAATCATCCAGGGGACAATGAGCAGGAAGTCCTTCCCGCGGACCTCCTACTAGACATTCGGCCACAATTCATTTCTTGATTTCTTGCCACCACTGCCCAACCCCAGTTGTATCACAGACAGCTTGCGACTGTCCCAGGTTAAGCCTCACTCTTGTCCAGCTCACGCTCTAGTGGGTTCTGAGAAGCTAGGCAAACTGCCTGTATCACACCGTGAGTAGGATGGGATGAAAGCAAGGCTACAAAGCCAGAATTTAGACCCATGTGCTCTGATTTGGAGCCCTGCCCCTACCCCCACATCACTACAGCCCCAGAGTCCTGAGGATGATCTGCCCAATCCCCACAGTCCACGTCCAGGCTTACCCCTGCCGACAGAAAAGCATGTTCAACAGTGGTAGCTTTTTATACTGAGGCAACTCTGATGTCAAGCCCTCCCGAGGAATCGGTTCTAGAACACTAGAAATGGAAGTTACCGTGGAGATCGTTCTGGATTGTTCCCAAAAGTGACTGCCTAGCCTTGGCTTGAATTTGCCTGATGGGATTCTCACAGTAGGAGGTCTGCAGGAAGGACTTCCTCAGAGCTCACCCTCCCCTAGGTTGGCCTGCTGCCTCTCAAGTGAAATTTGATTGGCTCCCCATGACCAGCCAGGTGGGGTGGTCCGGGCCATTTAGAAGGCTCACAGGACATTGCCTTTTCCCCATAGGAGTTGGAGGCTCGGGTGCCAGAAGGTCAGCATCTTTTCGAGAACCTCCTTCAACTCGGGCCAGCAAGGGAGACCTCCAACGAGCTGGAGGACTTGCGGTACCAGTGGATGCTGTACAAGTCCAAGCTCAAGGACTCCAGCTACCTGCTGGTAGGTGCTAAGGAAGCGTGGATCCCCCAGGCCCTGGGGATGGGACTCTGGCTGAGCCCAGGCTCACATAGGGAAACCGAGCTGGGCCACACACGTTCTGCCCTGGCCCTCCACACTCCAGACTGAGGCGACCACTCCAAGAGAGGAGTGCTCGGCTTACAAAACGTCACATGGTCGTCTTGCTGCCCTGTGTGGCTGGCGCTCTGGGAACTGTTAGGGTCCGTGATCAAAGGAACGAGACTGACACAAAGCGAAAATCAAGCAAAGTTTTATTTCGCGCCATGCATCAGAAACCAAACTACATTAGAAACCAAACTGCATTAGAAACCAAACTACATTAGAAACCAAACTGCATTAGAAACCAAACTACATTAGAAACCAAACTGCATTAGAAACCAAACCGACTGGTAGGTGCCCGAGTCTTGCTGGGGACCACCACCTCCCAGTCGCTGGGGTCCCCCCTGGAGGCTCCCTGCCTCACCCTCACTGTACCACAGACCCACTCCCGGCATGGCTGCACCGTTGGCTCTTGAGAGGCTGCTCCTGATGGCAGCGCAGCCTGAGGCGGCGTGGCTGCTTGCGGTGGTGCTGCTGCTGATACTCTGGCTCAGGGTGGCGTCGCTCGTGGCATCGCAGTGGCGCGGCTGCCGCTGCTGCTCTGGTGCAGTGCTGCTTGCGGTGGTGCTGCTGCCGCTGCTGCTCTGGGCGGTGCACGGGGCGATGCCGCTCGCTGTGGCGCCGCTGCCGCTGCTGCTCTGGGCACTGCACGGGGCGATGCCGCTCGCTGTGGCGCCGCTGCCGCTCGCAGTGGTGCACGGGGCGATGCCGCTCGCTGTGGTGCCGCTGCCGCTGCTGCTCTGGGCGGTGCACGGGGCGATGCCGCTCGCTGTGTGCCGCTGCCGCTGCTGCTCTTGGCGGTGCATGGGGCGATGCCGCTGGAGTTGGCGCCGCTGCTGCTGCTGCTCTGGGCGGTGCAGTGCATGGGGCGATGCCGCTGGAGGTGGCGCCGCTGCTGCTGCTGCTCTGGGCGGTGCGGTGCAGGGGGCGACGCCACTTGAGGTGGCGCCGCCACCGCTGCTGCTCTGGGCGGTGCACGGGGCGATGCCGCTCGCTGTGGCGCCGCTGCCGCTGCTGCTCTTGGCGGTGCATGGGGCGATGCCGCTGGAGTTGGCGCCGCTGCTGCTGCTGCTCTGGGCGGTGCGGTGCAGGGGGCGACGCCACTTGAGGTGGCGCCGCCACCGCTGCTGCTCTGGGCGGTGCACGGGGCGATGCCGCTCGCTGTGGCGCCGCTGCCGCTGCTGCTCTTGGCGGTGCATGGGGCGATGCCGCTGGAGTTGGCGCCGCTGCCGCTGCTGCTCTGGGCGGTGCAGTGCAGGGGGCTATGCCACTTGAGGTGGCGCCGCTGCTGCTGCTGCTCTGGGCGGTGCGGTGCAGGGGGCGATGCCGCTTGAGGTGGCGCCGCCGCTGCTGCTGCTCTGGGCGGTGCGGTGCAGGGGGCGACGCCGCTTGAAGTGGCGCCGCCACCGCTGCTGCTCTGGGCGGTGCACGGGGCGATGCCGCTGCCGCTGCTGCTCGCAGTGGTGCACGGGGCGGCGCCGCTCGTGTTACAGTTCAAGGCGGCGCCGCTGGAACTGCTGCTCTGGTGCACGAGGCGGTGCCGCGTGCTGTGGCGCCGCTGCCGCAGCTGCTCTGGGCGGTGCACGGGGCGATGCCGCTGCCGCTGCTGCTCGCAGTGGTGCACGGGGCGGCGCCGCTCGTGTTACAGTTCAAGGCGGCGCCGCTGGAACTGCTGCTCTGGTGCACGAGGCGGTGCCGCGTGCTGTGGCGCCGCTGCCGCGGCTGCTCTGGGCGGTGCATGGGACGATGCCGCTGGCTGTGGCGCCGCTGCCGCTCGCGGTGGTGCACCGGGTGGTGCCGCTTCCGCTTCTGCTCTGGTGCATGGGCGATGCCGCTCGCTATGGCGCCGCTACTGCTGCCGCTCGCGGTGGTGCACCGGGTGGTGCCGCTACCGCTTCTGCTCTGGGCGGTGCACGGGCGATGCCGCTCGCTATGGCGCCGCTACCGCTGCCGCTCGCGGTGGTGCACCTGGTGGTGCCGCTACCGCTTCTGCTCTGGGCGGTGCACGGGCGATGCCGCTCGCTATGGCGCCGCTACCGCTGCCGCTCGCGGTGGTGCACCGGGTGGTGCCGCTACCGCTTCTGCTCTGGTGCACGGGCGATGCCGCTCGCTATGGCGCCGCTACCGCTGCCGCTCGCGGTGGTGCACCTGGTGGTGCCGCTACCGCTTCTGCTCTGGGCGGTGCACGGGCGATGCCGCTCGCTATGGCGCCGCTACCGCTGCCGCTCGAGGTGGTGCACCGGGTGGTGCCGCTACCGCTTCTGCTCTGGGCGGTGCACGGGCGATGCCGCTCGCTATGGCGCCGCTACCGCTGCCGCTCGCGGTGGTGCACCGGGTGGTGCCGCTACCGCTTCTGCTCTGGTGCACGGGCGATGCCGCTCGCTATGGCGCCGCTACTGCTGCCGCTCGCGGTGGTGCACCGGGTGGTGCCGCTACCGCTTCTGCTCTGGGCGGTGCACGAGCGATGCCGCTCGCTATGGCGCCGCTACTGCTGCTGCCGCTCGCGGTGGTGCACCGGGTGGTGCCGCTACCGCTTCTGCTCTGGTGCACGGGCGATGCCGCTCGCTATGGCGCCGCTACTGCTGCCGCTCGCGGTGGTGCACCGGGTGGTGCCGCTACCGCTTCTGCTCTGGGCGGTGCACGGGCGATGCCGCTCGCTATGGCGCCGCTACCGCTGCCGCTCGCGGTGGTGCACCGGGTGGTGCCGCTACCGCTTCTGCTCTGGTGCACGGGCGATGCCGCTCGCTATGGCGCCGCTACTGCTGCCGCTCGCGGTGGTGCACCTGGTGGTGCCGCTACCGCTTCTGCTCTGGGCGGTGCACGGGCGATGCCGCTCGCTATGGCGCCGCTACCGCTGCCGCTCGAGGTGGTGCACCGGGTGGTGCCGCTACCGCTTCTGCTCTGGGCGGTGCACGGGCGATGCCGCTCGCTATGGCGCCGCTACCGCTGCCGCTCGCGGTGGTGCACCGGGTGGTGCCGCTACCGCTTCTGCTCTGGGCGGTGCACGAGCGATGCCGCTCGCTATGGCGCCGCTACTGCTGCCGCTCGCGGTGGTGCACCTGGTGGTGCCGCTACCGCTTCTGCTCTGGGCGGTGCACGGGCGATGCCGCTCGCTATGGCGCCGCTACCGCTGCCGCTCGAGGTGGTGCACCGGGTGGTGCAGGGCTCTTGCTAAAAAGAAAAAAAAAAAAACCCCTATCCAGTCTTACAGACCATCTTTTATAGAGGTGGCTGAGCCCCGCCCACACACAGGTGGCCAATCGGATTTCAACCTACCACAGTTAATATATGCACACCCCTCTGACTGAATACGGCTATCTGGCCTGGCCCGCCCCTATATCCGGGGTTTACAGTTCCTCTGCCTAATCAGGCCCCTACAGGAACAATGGCAGGAGCCATCACTGTTAATGTGTGAGGACAGCTTTGCTGCCTACTGAGCTAAAACCTTCAGGACCCTATTCAGTCCTGTCTCCAGTTTCCAAGGCAGGGGCTGAGACTCAGAAGTGGAACTCTCAGGGTCATGGAGCCAGGAAGCCGCAGAGCCAGCATTCAGAACCCCCGCTGGGGGAGGCGTGATAGAGGGGAGCACGGCCCTCGGCCCTGGGATCCAGCCCTGCTTCTCCATTGATTTGCTCTGTGATGTGGGACAAGCACCTTCCCCCTTTGTGTCCCCATGTCCCCTTGCACAAAAGAGTAGTAATAGTCATGAGAGCCTTTATGAAATGTGATGTCCATGTAACAACCCTATAAAGGAGGTGCTGTTGTTATTCTCTGAGATGCGACGGGGAAACTGAGGCACAAGGGCTAGCCCGAGGTGGGGGCCGTTGAGGTAGCCTCGTGGGGGGGCCCCTATGGGTCCTCAGATCCCAGACACCAAGCTTTGGCGCTCCAGCTCCGCTGTCCCTGCAACAGCCAGTGCTGGCCACTAGGTGTCAGCAGAGCCCCAGCCAGGGGCCCCCTGGCCAGCGCCTTCCCAGACAGAATCCCACCTGGGCCTGAAGTGCCTTAAAAAGCTCATTAAATCGAATCACCTGCTGGTTCAGCCTATCCAGATGACCAGAAGTTTTAAAGAAACACTCCCCTGACAGAATGAATATTCCATTACAGGCTCTGTTGGGATTTGAGTTTCACTCACTTAATGTCTTTTTCCCCCCCTTTCCTCTCCTTCCCGAAAATAACAGACACAGAGTTCTCCAGGGGAGCCGACTGGATTCCAAAAGGTACCGTGTCTGCCATCTGCTCCACACGCTAGAGGGCAGGGTGTCTGGAGGCTGGTAGGCCTGCGATGCTGAAGCCAGACTCCTGGGCTTTCTGGAAGGTTCCATGAGGTGCGAGGCACATTTTGTGGGGAATGAGCTCTGGGCTGCCCTGTGTGGGGCCCCAGGGCCCTGGAAAAGCCCCAGGAGGGTGCAGAATGTACTCAGCTGTAACACACCCCTGGCAGAGGAAGGAGCCTGGAGTTTTTCATGCAAAACCAGGATGTGGTGGGGAACAGACAGGGACACTGTTGATAGTTATGTGGCAACAACAGGTATACCCCAGGACTGTCCCAGGAAACCCGGACCATTCCGGGCACGCTGGATCGTGTGGCCCCCTGAGTGGTGGCTGGGTGTCCAGGCTCAGGGCAGGGACAGAAGGGGGAGTTGTGCCTTTTCTGGTCCACCAGCAGGTGTTTCCACTGGGGCGCACTGCGAAGTGCCAAGAGCCCCTCCCGTGGTGCTTGCGGGCCAAGACAGTCAGAGTGACAGCAGTAATAATCCTAATGAGTAATAATTATTATTGCCCTAGATGCTAGGTAGTTACTGTCCACTCTGTGCCAGGAATCATGCTGAATCACGATCAGGGCATCTCATTTAACTGTCCCATCAACGCTCAAGAGGCATCATTCCCTCCACTTAAGCATAAGGAAACTGAGCCATGACCGGATTGGAATGACTCGTTCAGCCCAGGCATGCGGCTTCTGGGTGGTCTTTGGCCTCTGGCTCCAAAGCCCACATCTTGGCTTTCCGTGCTGTGCCTTGGAGACGGCATCCCAGGGGCCCGATGGGTATCCCTGTTTCAGGGAAAACCCAATGTAAATTGATGTCACCTTTTCCAAGGAAACACACTTGTTTCCCTGCCAAGCACTGGCCCATAACGAAGGGAGCCTTCAGCGTGCTCTGCTCCAAATAGCTCTGGGTTCCTTGAGATCTCTAATGCCATGGAATCTGTTTCCAGGTGCTGCTTTGCGCACCAGGATTTCTTCTTGGTCTCTGGCTGGGGTTCACATCTCACATCTGCAAGGGAGTGGGTGTCCCCTGGACTGAGTGGGGCCATCACAAGACCAACACCGTGCTTTGGGCCAAGCGTCAACTAGCTTGGATCGAGTTGCTTTGCCTCTTGGGACTTACTTTCCCCATCTGTAAAGTGGAATGATCAATTATCAATTATCAATGCTGACTTTATTTCCTTCGTGAATGAGTATGGAAGATCATGTGAACGGTTATTTGTAGAATTTTTCAGAGAGACTAGAGGCCTGGTTTTCCCCCCAATTTGGAATAACAGAGGGTCTCCCCAAGAAATGGGGAAGAGCATCAGAAAGAACAGGGTGTCTCCCGCAGTCTAGCCTGGTGACTCCTGGTGGCCTCTGCACTGTAAGCCCCTCCATGGGGAACCCTCTTCTGATCTGGAGCTCCCGGGTGGACTCCACGGGAGTCTTCTCTGGGTCCCTGATGCCTTGCACACAGTAAGTGCTCACTGAATGTTTCTGAGTAGGGGGACACGTGGCTGGGGGCACCAGGCTCCCGAGCCCGCTCAGGGTCCCGGCAGCCTGTATTGGCTGAATGTGGAGTGTCCACAGCCCTGTGTTCACTTGCTGTCTCCCACGCATTCACTCATTCATTCATTTCACAAGGGTTTACTGAGCCCCGACTTTATGCCAAGCACTGGTCTGGGAAATTGAGATCCATGGGTGAGCACAAGAGCAGAGACCCGCCCCCCAGGGACTGGGTGTCCCGGCAGGGTGGAAGGCGCCTGGGAGGAGGGCTCACACGTCCAGCTGGTGGTGCTCAGCACAGTGAGTGTCTCTGGGGCGCCGGCTCTGAAGGGCAGCAGGGGACTAGGGTCTTTATAGCAGGGATTGTCTCATCCGCAGCCGGCAGACGTTGGGCACAGTTTTGTAGGGTTTGCAAAACAAGCAGGCTCTATATGGCTAAAAAAAAAAATGTGCTTATTCGGGCTCTGTAGAATAACCGAGTATGCGAACATCTGAGTTCGGGGCTGGCTGGCTGGCTGGCTTTTGTGAAACTGGCTGCGCAGGAGTAAGCAGCCTACAAGCCAGTGTGCAGAGACCATCGTGGGCTCACTGATATGACAGCTGAAACACAGATTTCTGAGTCCCACTCTGAGTGTCTGATTCATAGGGGCTGAGATGGCCCAAGAACCTGCATTTTTAGCAGGTTCCCAAGTGATGCTGAGGCCTCCTGGGACTGCACTTTGAGAACCACGGCTTTGTGCCCTGGATTTGAAAATAGGATCCACCATTAGCGTGTGTGCCTGTCCATGTGTCCCTCAGCCACAGTTTTCCGCTGAACAGAATGAGGGTCAACAGAGCTAATGGTCACAGAGTTCCTGTAACAACCCGCATACAGTAGGTGCTTAATTGCTCTGTCAGTGAGGCCCCGGAGGACTTCTGCAGACTCTGCCCCCGCTTATCTTTCTGAGAACAAAAGGAGCACTGAAGCTCCTGGGGGGGGGGGGGGAGGGATTTCTCCCTTTGGTTCGGTTCTTGCGTGGTTTTTGCCTGTCTGTGTGTGCGCATGCGCCTACCTACGCCAATGCGCGTGCACGTGCGCACAGGCGTGCGCCCGCCTGGCAGAAAGCAGACTCTGTCTTCAGGCGTTGTAATCTTGCCAACTTAAAAACCTTTCATATGTGATTTTTAGTCCAAAAGGAAGGGGGGGAAAAAAACCTGCCCCAAAGCTAATTATTTATGAGCAGTTGGTTCTCTGCACTTTTTTTTCTCTCCATGCACCAAGTCTTTGAAAGCTCCAGCGACGTCAGTGGCTTCAGCCTGCTTGTTTGTATAAACACAATAATTAAGATTTATTAAATTTGCAGCTGCCTACACACTTGGCAGCTCGGTGCCACCGGAGACGCGTGCCTGCAGCATTCAGACACAGGACACGTAATTGCTTTTTCCATTGCAACTGGGCCGTGAGTCGGCTGCATTTTTGCATGGGCCGGGGAAGGGGCGTGTGGCCCTTCTGGAGACAAACTGTTTGTTGAAGAACAGATTGGCAAGGGTTTCTGGTTGCCTGGGTCGACTGGGGCAGGGCCAAGGCACCGGTTTGCAAGACTGGAGAGCAACCCCCACCCCCTCCCGGGCGCACTGTGGCCCCTGCGGGTGTAGCCCCAGACACCGAGCCACCCAAAGTCACATTTTATTTACTCCATCATATTGCATGGGTCTTAAGACTCATGATTTTTCACATTTTCATAATTCTGGAATTTGGGCGACTTACTAGGATCTACTTCTCTCCATGAGGATTTGGGCTTGCTTCCTTCCACCACCCAGGACGCTCACCACCTGAGATTTCTCTAAATGGAAAATCTTTGCTTGCAGGTTGTGTCTTGTTTTGTTTTCCTTCGGCTCACACTGATTGTGTAAACTCAGAGCCCCCCCCCCCCCAAACACCCAGGAGCTGTGGGTCACATTCGCAGGAAAGATGAACTCCCCTCACTTCACCCAGTGCCAAGATAATACCTCGTATTTCCTTGTTTCCCCTTCCTGGGAGGTGGGATGACTTCTCGTTTCCCTGACAGGGAAGGTGAGGCCCCTTGGGGCCCAGATTTAGGTGGAGTCTCCCATCAGATGCCCCATCTTGGTTGGTTGTGTCCTTTCTGAGTGATTTGTAAAATAAGGACACACCTCATGGTCAGTGTCCTAGATCAGAGGAAATACTGAGGCGTCAAATATAAGGAAGCCTTAGTGAGTTCTCTAAGTTAGATGGTAACTTTTAAAAAAAAAAATCTTTAAAAAAAATTTTTTTTTAAAGATTTTTTTTATTTATTTATTTGACAGAGAGAGACCACAAGTAGACAGAGAGGCAGGCAGAGAGAGAGAGAGGGAAGCAGGCTCGCCGCTGAGCAGAGAGCCCGATGCGAGACTCGATCCTAGGACCCTGAGATCATGACCTGAGCCGAAGGCAGCAGCTTAACCCACTGAGCCATCCAGGCGCCCCGCTTTAAAAATTTTTTTTTTTTTAATCTTTGCTATGCACTGGGCACGACACTGTAACACTCGGGTGCCGGCCTTTGTCCCTCACGACCACCTTCTTTGTAGTGGGAGGAGCGTGGCCTCTTGGCCGATTTTCCATATGTGACAAAGGGCCCAGCTGGGGTGGAAACAGAGGAGATATAACGTGGCTTTGTCCTGCTGTGATTCCCTGTGAGATTCTGGGGGCTAACTTTGCCTCTTTCTTGGTCAAAGGGCTGGGCTCGGCTGGGACTGTGCAGTCTCTGACCTTGAAGAGAAGAGAGCCCAGGCCGGGCCTCCCCCCGTGTGCTGTGTTATCCCAGGCCCCTGTCTGTCCATCTGTCCACCAAGCCCGGAAGCGACAGGCTACCACCGATGCAGGAAAGAGTCTGTGCTAACTCTTCAGACATCAAGGTTTTAAAACTTGTCTTTGACTTCAGAAATCCAGACAGGTTCTTCTCTACGTGCTCCTGGTCTCCCCCGTCACCCAGCCCACCTGCCTTCTGCCCGCCTCCCCACTCCTCTGAAGTTCATTCCCAGTGAGGTAATGGTAGCTTCTGCTTCACTAAGCCTTGTGAGTGTGTCTCTGGCCTCCTGTCCCTGGCCTCTGGGCAGCCCAGGCTGGTGACCGCGTTCCCCGCCCACAGCCGCTCGGGCGTCTCTTCTCGCCCTGGGTCATGGGTGCCTCTGTCTTTGTCTTATTTTTTCCAGTGAACGCAGTCAGTGTCGATAAGACTCAGTGTGGGTGAAATTCCATAACTTAATGCGGAGTTGTTATTCAAAATCTTAAAGCTGCCTCGATAGCCTTTTAAAAAATTAATAGACTTTTTTCGGGGAGCAGTTTTAGGTTGATAGAAAAATCGAGCAGACTCTACAGAGGGTTCCAGCTAGTCCCTCTCCTCGACCCCTCTCCCACCTCGCCCTTATTATTAACATCCTGCACTGGTATGGTCTGTCGGTCACAATCGATCTGTCGCAATACCAACACATCACTGTGAGCTGAAGCACGGAGTTTACATCAGGGTTCACCGTGAAGTTTGTTCTTTGGGGTTGACAAATGTGGAATGGCACCTATCCACCTTCCTCGTGCCACACAGAACAGCTTCACTGCCCCAAAAATCCCTGCGCGCCACCTACCCACCCCTCCCCCGCCCAGCCCCTGGCAACCATGGATTGTTCTACTGTCTCTCTAGTTTTGTCTTTTCCAGAACATCGTAGAGTTGGAATCAAACAGTATGGAGCCTTCTCAGACTGGCTTCTTTCACTTGGTAATATGCATTTAAGGTTCCCACCTGGTTTGGGGGTGGCTTGAAAACTCGTTTCTTTTTGTCACTGAGTCATATCCCAACATTTTAATATTCCACTCTGGTCTTTTTTGTAGACCTCTTTCCTCTGTGCAGGATCCAGTCCAGGGTCACCCACTGCGTTCAGTTGGTACATCTCTTTGGTTTCCGCTAGGTTAGAACTTGTCTTCTGTTTTCCTTGACCTTGACCTTGAGTCCAGGTCAGAGATTTTATAGGATGTCCTTCAAGGCACGTTTCCCTGGTATTTCTTGTGATTGGAGTCGGGCTGTGCATTTCTGGCAGGAATGTCGCCGAAGGGATGCTGTATTCTTGGCGCATCTTGCTGGGAGACCCGTGATGTCGCTGGGAACCCGTGCTTACTCGGTGGCTCGAGTGACTTACCTTGCCGCCTCCTCGAGACACTGCTGATACCAGGGCCACCAGGAGGGCCTCTTGGCCGTGTCGGTTACGAGAAGTCTGGTTTTGCAAAATCAGTGGCGAAGGGCTTCAGTGAGTGAGAACACTTGAGGCTGGAGGCACAGGGTCAAGTGTTATTAACCTGGAGGAGATCGTGTGGCCGGAGGTGAGGTGAATCAAGTGTGAGAGCTGAAAGGTCGGAAGTGCTCAGGTCAGAACCTCCCAAGAACACCCACATTTGGCAATGCTTCCTTCTCACCACCATCCCTGCCATTGCCGTCATCACCCTCCCCATCATCATCCTCACCTTCCTCACCACCGTCACCATCCTCACCGTCAACATCACCACCATCTCCATCACCATCATCTCCATCACCATCATCTCCACCACCATCATCTCCATCACCATCATCACCATCATCACCATCTCCACCATCACCATCATCACCATCTCCATCATCACCATCACCCTCACCACCACCATCACCATCATCACCATCTCCATCACCATCATCACCACCATCTCCACCATCACCATCTCCATCCTCACCATCATCACCATCTCCATCATCACCATCACCACCATCTCCACCATCACCATCATCACCATCTCCATCATCACCATCACCCTCACCACCACCATCACCATCATCACCATCTCCATCACCACCATCTCCATCATCTCCATCACCACCATCATCACCACCACCATCACTACCTTCATCATCATCATCATCCTCAGCGTCACTTGACTGTAGCTCTTGGTTCCTGGACAGTGACCCTTTGGTTCTTCAAGGACCCAACAGATACATTCTACAATAGTAGTCCTACTTACGTACCTTTTAAATTGGTATAGAAATAGACTTTGCTTTGACTCTGCTCTACAACCTGACAAATGGGGGGGGCGGTTAGGTGTTTTATCCCCATCTTGCAGAGACTGAAATGGCCCAGAGAGGTTACTGACTCTGCCAAGGTCATAGAGATACTGTGTGACAGAGTCCACATTGGACCCTAGTCGGCCAGGTCCCTGAGAGCTAGGCCTCTGCCCTGCACTGTGCTGTCTTTTGGCCATGGGGCCTCTACTTCCCTGAGTAGCCAGCTCTTGGGCCTGCACTCGTTGGCAGTGAGGACGTCCCACAAGGCCACAACCCAGCCCGTGCCTCTAGACCTTAGGAAATGTGTTTTGGCAGCTTTCATGGGTGTTAGAGCAAGACCGTTGATTAGGCTTTCGGACCCGTGTGTCTGGCCTTTGGGTGATATCAGCGGTGTGGACGGCGACGGTGGTGATGCAGAAGGTGGAGGAGAAGGGGGAGGACGTGGTGCTGGAGGGCGGGGCGCGGAGCACAGCGGTACCTTCCCTACGGTGACTGCCGTGGGAAAACCGGAGATCCTCACTTCCGGCACAGCGGACAGTAGTAGCCCCACTTCCCAGTAGGGCAGACTGAGCCCCAGACAGTCAGCCCAGAGCCGGTGCTTGCCTAGCATCCCCCTCGCCCTCCCCTCCCGCTCAGGGCCCCTGAGCCCACTCACACCTGCCTTTGTTCTGCAGACTCCGCGGTGGCCGTGGCGGTGGCGGGGCCCCCGCGCGCTCTTCCGGAAGGCGTGCCGCGTGGCGCTGCCCCTGCAGCTGCTGCTGCTGCTGCTCCTGCTGCTGCTGCTGCTGCTCCCGGTCGGGGAGGAGCACCGCAGCTGCTCGCTGGCCAACAACTTCGCCAGCTCCTTCCGGCTCATGCTCCGCTACAGTGGCCCGCCGCCCACCTAACCCGCGGGGGACGCAGGGGACTCTCCTCCCTGACCCTCCGCCGGCCCCCGGGCTGCTTCCCAGCCGCCGGCGGGGCTGCCTCGGTATACATACTGTATTAACGCTCCCCAAAGAAAACCACTTTTTATACGGTGTTGTCTTAGTCTATTTATACGGAAGGTGGACTGTGCGTGACCAGGGAATACCGGATGGACTTTTATATCCTCTGTAGATGCTCCGTCTGCATTGTTTCATATAGGACATCTCTTTGTAGGGGGGACATGCCTAGCAGTGTGCGTGTCCGGTGGGATGGGGTGGCAGTTTTGCCCTGGTCTGCGGCTCCCCCATCCCTGCCCCCCAACTCCTGGAAAGCGGGAGCAATAACATGTCACTTACGGCCACCGCTTGCCCAGAAGCCAAGCCCCGAGCCCAGACGTCAGCGAGAAGGCCCCCAGACGTGGACGTGAACAAGCCACACAGGCCCTCGCTCAGCGCCCAGTTACTCCTCCTTTGGGCACAGTGAGGACAAAGGACAGCGGCTTAGACGCTGCGGGTTGGAAGCAGAAATGGTGATGATCGAAGGCGGGGCTGGTGACAGCAGTGACAAGTGACAAGTGATGTGACAAGTGACAAGTGATATGAAGGAATGGAAAGAAGAGCTGGAAGGAGCAGCCCCAGCACCGAAACAGCACACAGCCCGAGGGCTCCGTGGGGGCTGCAGGGGGATGGGGGAGCACGAACCCGCCCTCCTCCGCCTCCCATAGCACGGAGCGGTGGTGGACATCCGTGGCCGTGACAGTGACCTGCCCGCACGCTGAGCTGGGGCTCCACGTGTTCTCTGCAAGAAGAGAAAGAAACCTCATCGCTGGGGTCTTCGAGCACAATGGGGAGCGCTGCGTGCCGCACCCCTGGGGAAGACGCGTCCTTTCTGTCGCTCTCAGGCTGTTTTCCCGTGGTCTGCGCTGGAGCCGAAGGGCCAGAACGGGAGCAGCCGGCACGCCAGGTACCAGGGACCCGGGATCCAGGACAGAGATCAGAGATGGACCTAGGAGCTGAGCCTGTCTGGGGGCCTCTGCCTCTTCCTCCTCCAACAAGGGCCGTCAGAGAGAGCCGGGTCTTCTGGGCCCAGGGTGTCCCACAGGTGTCCTCACAGGGCCCATGGCCGAGGCCACCCCAAATCCCAAACGAAGGTCCCTCTGGACAGGGCTAGACTGTTAATCTCCCAGCAGCCCCTGGGGAGGAGCGGGTGGTGAGGGGGGCTGCTCCGTGCTGGGCCCTGAGGCCGGAAACATGTCCCTTCCTCCCCAGGGAACTCTCCATGGCTCCTAAGTGCATTATAACTGGATCGTGTTTTCCCCTAAATCAACACTAAGTGGCCTTTTAGAAAATGCCTCGTGCCCATTCTTTACAAACTGATTCCATCTGTTCTCTAGGAGGAGACCAAGGTGTGGGGAGTCATACAGGCCTTTGGGGTCATAAAGTGTCCAGACCCAGGAACGCCCTCTAAAGGGAGGGAAACTGAGGACCCAGAAGGGTCCTGATTGGCAGCACCAAGCCCCGCCCCACAGACCTGCACATATGGCCTCTCCCTGTCCAGCAGCCAAGGGCCCAAAGCCAGGTCTCCCTGACGCTCGGAGAAGCTGGACGTTCCCAGGCAGGAAAATGGTATCGCCCAGAAGAGGTCTTGGTTTGCACTCGGAAAGCACACTTTTCTCAGCAGGTGGCTGAGCCCAGGTGCTCCCTGGGCCATGTGGGTCCCATGCTGGAAGGTCAAGGTCAGACTAGGGCAGGGCCTTCGAGCAATCGCCATTTCCACACTCCCACTTTGCAGGGGGGGAGGCTGAGGCCCAGCAAGGAGAGGAACTTAGCTGTGGCCACACAGGCGAGGCCAGACAGAGCCGGGCACCCCTGTCCCCAGGCTCACGGTGGCAGGACACTCCCCCTCCCCAACCACGTCGCAGGCCCTCCAGGCGAAGGCAGCTGTGGCCCCTGTGGCCCCCATCAGGGAGGGGGAGGGGAGGGCTGCCATGTGCAGGGCTGGCTGCGGGGGCCGGGGGGGGGGGATGTCTCTGCATATTTTTTTAAACTTTGATAAGGAGGCCATATAGCCTGCTTGTTGGCATAATTTTTTTTTAAAAAGAATTGATATTTTCATTACTTTCTTATAAATACGGTTGTGAAATAGCAGCTTACTCGCCGGTGCTTTTCAAGTGTAATCTCTCCTGCTTCAAGGGGATGCAGACGGTTATGATTTTTATGACTTTCCAGCTTCCTGAACCACCACCGCAAAGAGCTTTCAAGTGCCCTTTGAGAAAGGTGCCCCAGTGGGACCGGCCTGTGTTTATTTTTCCTCTGTCCCCGGAGTGAGAGTCGTGGAAAGTTATGTGAATATCACAGCCCAGCTCCGCGCGTGCGCGTGCGCGTGTGCGTGTGTGTGTGTGTGTGTGTGTGTGTGTATGAGAGAGAGAGAGAGAGAGAAGGAAAGAGGGAGAGAAGGAAGAAGAGGGGAGGAAGAGGAGGAGGAGAGGGGAGTATAGGAGGAGAAGGGGAGAAGGGGGAGGGCAGAGGAGGAGGAGGGAGTATGGGAAGGGGAAGCAGAGGGAGAGGGGAGCAGGGGAGGAGGGGAAAGAGGAAACAGTATGATCAAAGGTGCTGGTCCCCTCCTCAAGTGGCCCTCGCTGGGGCCCTTTCCCCAGCCTCACCTCCATGGGGAAAGGCCCAGGCAAGACCCAAGGGCGAGGGGTAGAATGTGCAGGTGCGGGGGGCCGAGATGTCTCAGGAGGAGCTCCGCATCGGAGCGCGGGGACGAAGGCCTCCTCCCAAGAGTGCCTTCTACCTGGTGCTTGCGGGTGCCGGGCCCTTGCTCGGAGCCTGAGGAGCCGTATTTCATTTAATTCCTACGACAGCTCTCGGGGAGTGGCCTTAACTCTGCCTCCACCCGCAAGACAGGAGAGCTGAGACTTGAAGACATAGAGACGCTTTGCCCAGGCAGAGGTGGGATTCGAATCCAGGTCTGCCCGTGACAAGCTCACGCTGGCAGGAGAGGAGGGGGCTTGGGGCCGGCCCTGCCAGGGAGCAGGTGGATTTCAGAGAGCGAGCGCTCTGGCCTCCGCTCGGGGGGAGGGCAGCTCCCACGTCCCGGGGCTCTGCACAGGGTCACCCTGTGGGGCCGTGGGGCAGGTGGGCAGGGGGCACAGTCCCCAGGGTCCTCTACAACACCTCCACACCGGTTACTTCCCGCCGCTCAGGGAAGCAGGGCTTTCTGCCCATCGCGGGGCTAGCGCCTCTCGGTCTCCCTGCGCGGTCCCAGGCATGACTGACATGCCCAGTGCCCAGCACCGGGTGGGGACTTCAGCTGTGCTTGTTGCATTGCATGAAAAACCCCAGAGGTGAGTGTGTTTGACACCTCGACCCCCCTCCAGGACTCAGAGGAAGCGGTTCCCGGTGGATGGGACTCACTCCATCGCTCACCACCTCTCACCTCCTTGGTCCGTCTCTGCTCTCACCCCTTGTGGCCGTGGATGTGCACACGCTCGGATCTTACACGTTATTGTCATTTCTGTTCCTGGCACAATTATTCATCGGCAGGCATGGGTCATGGTAAAAATTTGTGGGTGGAAATGCCAGGTTGAGAAGCCCACTTTCCCCCACCGGAGATTTCCTGGGTTGGAAGTGTAGACAATCCGGTGATCGGTTTGGCCAAGGAAGGGTCCACGCTGCTGCAGAGCAACCCCCCGACACACACACCCCGGAGGCCTCAGCCATCTCCCTACAGCCCTTCTGTCAGCCAAGTCCGCAGGGGCAAAGCTGCACCATCTTTGCAGCCGACACTGACTGGCTGTTTAGACCGCTGGACCGGTCTGGTAATGCAGTGTGGACGGGTAGAATGGGTGTGTGCGTGTGTGTGTGTGTATCTGTGTGTGTGCGCACGCATCACGTAAGTGGGTTTTGGCTCCAGAGGCAAACGAACTTCACTGTTTAAAATGTTCTGTTATGGAAACAGTATTCGCAGGGACCATATCCACTCTCATCATATTATTTGTGATTGTAAAACACGCGTTTGCAATAAATGAAGCTTTCTGGGAAGGCAGGCAGTACCAGAGCCAAGTGAGCGTTCTGAACCGTGTGTGCTTTATCTCGGTTCCCATCGAGCCCACAGCCGGCCTAGAGCCTTTCCTGCTCGGGAGGGAGGGACGTGTGGGCTCCTCTCGTCTCTTCTCCGTGCTGTGTTTCAAAGTCCCTTTCTGCTGCTCCAGTTGGAAGGAGCTGTGTTCCCGAAGTCTGCCTTGTTTTTGTTGTTGCTTTATGTGTTTAAAAATGTATCTGCTTTATGTTTGGAAATAAAAATCTCTATTTTGGTCTATGAAGCATTGTGTGGTTTGGAACATCTTTTACTGAGGTGGAGGGGTTTTGTCTGAAGGGGCTCTGAGGAGAAAGCGGGGAGGTGGTGAGGGCTGACTGCGTTTTAAATTCTGACTTCCCGGCGGAGGCAACTCTGGTCAGGTCGACCTCTGACCTCAGGGCAACAGCGGCTCTCAGCTCGACCAGAAGGTCGGGATCACCTGGCAGCGTGCTCACAAACATTGCCAGCAGCTCCCCAGAGCTCGTGGGCAGCCATCCTGGGGGGTAAGCCAAGTGGATTTTGAAAATTCCAAATGCACCGAGGAGAGAGGCGGCCCAAAACAGAGGCAGGCACCAGGCACATTAACAGAAGGCCCTCCCAGCACTTTGCTTTCACCCCTTGGATCAAAACCCCACATTGATGGCTTGTTTAACAAACAGTTCTTAGGTCTGGGGGTCTGGTTTCTGAACCCACAGGGCATTGGGCGCTGTCCCCAGAGAGGGCGCAGATAAGGAGAAGGGGGGGTACCATTCGAGGGGAGGTCTAAGAAACCAGCAGTGAATCCTAGACCCACTGCCTGTTAATGACCCCTCCTCCTAGCAATGGCCCTGGCTTGCCAAGAAAAGGGGAATTTGTGTCTAGAATCTTCTGTTTACGAAGTATGCCCTTCAATTTAGAACACTTTCCAGGGAAGGCTTTGCCTCTTATGTTACTTACTACGCCCCCAAGCTCAAATTTTAGAAATCCGCTGTTAACTTCAATACTGCTTGTCATACTTCTCCTGGTCTGTTATCTGAAGAAACCCTCATCACTTCCTAAGAGGAGAGAGAAAAGGACCTCTCAGGTGAGAAGAAGGTGTCTGTAATCCGTCCGCCTTCAGGGGCTGGTAAAAGGTTGAGACCAGGTTTTAGACTCTCTGTTCCTCTAAGTGGTGTCCAGAATTGTGAGTGAGAATGACTTGGAATCTTCTAGATGCAGGATCCGGTCCCAGAGCACGTGCCCTGGCCCTCAACACCATTCCAGTCGCTCTCTGAGTCCCTGACTTGAGTGGGAGAGGCTGCTGTGTTAGAAGGGGGTCCTCGGTTTCCACCGGCCGGCCTTCCCAGCAAGGGAAGCAACGAGGTCCCCAGTGCCCCAGCTGGTAGGAGCTGGTACCGAAGGATGGAACGATTTTCTACTGTCGGACTAGAGCAAGAGCAGTGTTTGCTCGCTGCAAGGAATATCCTGAAAGAAATGTGCCCACCAGGGATCCTGGGATCCAGGGGCTAACATCTTAGGGGAGCACCCAGGGCCTGCGAAGAAACCCTCGTGATTCTTGTGGCCTGGAGCCTGGGTGCTCCTCGACGTCTAATTGGCTGTCCCCCAAAACAAAATACACGTGGTGAAGAAAGCCAGAACTCCATCCCCCGGGGTGCTGTGCCCTTTAGGAGTATGTAGGTCCTGGGTTTGGTCTGTGTAGTTGCTTCTAAATGGCCTTAATCCGTAGGACGTGTGAGTACGCCACGCATCGTTGATGGTAAGTGTGGGGCGGACACGCTTGTTTCTACAACGGAGGCGTCAAACCCTGGGTCAGACATTTCGGAGTTGGAACATCATGTTGGTGGGAAAACCATAGTTTCTAAATCTTAGCGGAGTTCTCATAGTCCTGGCTGGGTGATCAGGTCATTATTTTTAAGAGAGAGAGACACTATCTCTTCTTTAAAGAAGAGACTTTTCTTCTCTTTTTTAAATTTTATTTATTTATCTGAGAGAGAGAGAGAGAGGGAGGGAGGGAGAAACAGGCTCCCCATGGAGCAGGAAGCCCAACTTGGGACTTGATCCCAGGACCCTGAGATCATGACCTGAGCCAAGGGAAGACGTTTAACTGACCGAGCCGCCCAGGGGTCCCAGAAGAGTCTTCTCTTATAGAAAGTGTTTCTTAAGCCAAAACAGATTTCATGTTCTCCATATCAGAAAGGGTATGAAATGCCAATGTACTAAGTCCCTTCCTGCCACCCCTTTGGGTCCCATCAGTCCCTCATTCTCACCTAGAAGCTCGTTCAGAGCAAAGTCTGCTGTGCCCGAAAAAATGCCAAGGTGAGGAGGCAGAAAAGAAGAACTCCTCCTGTCACGACTGAGTTCCCCGCAGCCTTTCCTTCGAATTCTTCCTGATGGTGGACAGAATGGGTTTGAGAAGTACAAGACTAAAAAGGCAGGGGCTTGTTCCCATGCTTCTCACCTATGTCTCTTTGGGGAACTTAACTTCTTGGTTAATCTGTTTACCATCTGTAGAAATAAAACAATAATACTGCTGAAACAGAGAGAGAGAGAGAAAGAAGGGGGGGAAGGGCCAAAGCAAGAGGCAGAGAGAGAATCTCAAGCAGACTCCACAGCCAGCGCAGAACCCAATGTGGGGTTCGATCTCACAACCCTGAGATCGTGCCCTGCGCTGAAACCAAGAGTCAGACACTGGAACCGACTGAACCACCCAGGCGCCCCAAGTCATTTTTGCAACTGTGTGATTTTTTGCCCCCCACGACCAGCCCTGCTATGGAAGTAATTATCTTCCCTGTTTTCATCTGTGGCGTCCCAGCCTGGTCATGACACATTTAATTGGAGAGATTCATCATCTTTCGTGGAAACCCCTGGGTGCGAACGTTATTCAGCTACTTGGCCTTGGCCCTTCCTGTCACTGTCTCGCCAGTCCTGGCCCCCACCTCTCCTGCGGTGACCTCTCTCCACCCTGCTTCCTTCGATTAGGCTGCGAGGGGAAGGACCCCAGCCTGCTCGGGGTTCCCGGGGCGGGGATTCCGGGTGGTGGTTGCAT
Organism: Meles meles; assembly: GCF_922984935.1. NCBI lineage: Eukaryota > Metazoa > Chordata > Mammalia > Carnivora > Mustelidae > Meles > Meles meles. Next base: position 142,418,326 of record NC_060071.1, on the reverse strand, counting down.
TTTGGCACATGCCTCCTGCTCGGCCACTGCTTCCAGCTCCCGCTGGGTCTTCGCCGTGGCCTTCTGCTGCCAATTTCTAACAGGGGGCCTCCGCTACCAATGGACAGCAAGGGAAATTGCTCCAAATTGTCCTGCGACCGTCTCTCTCACACATGAGTGTGGGTTTCCTGTCCTTGAGCATGTGCAAATAATTGACGCCCTTTTGCTTTGGAATCAGGTGACAGGATGACAAAAAGTGAAGTTAAAAAAAAAAAAAAAGCTAAATGCAATTCGGTATCCTGGATCGCATCCTGGAACAGTAAAGGGACATTATCGAAAAACTCAATGAAACACAAATGTAGTCTGTGGTCTCCTTAATAACATCGCACGGGTGTGAATTTCTCAGTTTTGACAAGTGTCCCGTGGCTATCTAAGATGTCGGCATCAGAGGAGGCTGGGGGGATGGGATCTGGGAACTGTGTGCTGTTTTTGCCTCTTTTCTAAAATGAGCCCAAATTTTAAAAATTGTTTTTAATATAGGTTGGTGGTTTTTTTTTTTTGGCCTTGGGAAAATCGTGAGAGTGATCTTTTGCCCTTAAATTGCTCCCCTAAAAATGGGGTTGAATCTGTTCACACAGTCGGTAGAGTCAGCCTGATCTCTGTGTGGCTCCCAGCAACCACATAGACAAGGTCCTGACCTTGGGGAAGTTCCTTGGTGTTCTGGAATGATACTTGCCACGAGGGGATGTGGTTGGGAGTTCAAGGGATCATCCGTGGAAGGGGCTGGCACCGTGCTTGGCACAGAATAAACACGGAGCAATTGGGAGCTACTCGTTCAACCCTATCCCAGCCACCTCCTCCGTCGTGTTGGGGAGCTTCAGCAGACTCGTCTTTTTAAAAGATTTTATTTATTTATTTCACAGACAGAGATCACAAGTAGGCAGAGAGGCAGGCAGAGAGAGAGGGAGAAGCAGGTTCCCCGCTGAGCAGAGAGCCTGATGTGGGGCTCGATCCCAGGACCCTGAGACCATGACCTGAGCTGAAGGCAGAGGCTTTAACCCCCTGAGCCACCCCGGTGCCCCCAGCAGACTCGTCTTGTTGTAGCCGTCTGAACTTGGAGTCTGTAGGGCACTGAGGTTGATCCCAAAGGGCTGCCCCACTACAGCTGCTAGGGGTCTGGGTGTCCCCTTGGCCCTTACAGAGTCCTAGGGATCCTTGTTGCAGAGGGGCGTTCTAGAATCAGCCAGGGTTCCACTGAAGACTGTAGAATTCCACCGAAGACGGTAGAATCCACTCTAACTCGTTTAAGGAGAAAAGGATAAATTTCGGGGTATCAGGCGGCTCACAGAATTGCTGGAAGAATGAAGGCGCGGAATCGAGCCTGAGATCCAGGAATGACTCCGGCCCAGGACCACTCGGCAGAACGTCGCCAAACCAGGAAACCAGGGCAGCTGCTGCCTAAGGAGTCTCGTCTCCACTGCCCCCGCCGTGGCACACAGGTCCCCCACGTCAGGCTGTCTCCTGGTGTCCCTCCCTTCCATACCGTGCACCCGTGCAGGAGAATCTGGGCAGGCAGAACCTAGCGCACATCAGAACCTGGCCGCAAAGGAGTCGGGAAATGTCCCTTTAGCTTTCCCTCTCTGCTTTACAGGTGGGCATCTTGCAAGGCTTTCGTGGGTGATGAGGGAGCACCCCACAGTCCACACCTATCGATACATAGTATCCACGCACACCCCTATTTCCGTATCCACACCTCCAAGTGAAAGCAGTAGCAGAAACAGTCGGCTCCTGCTCCTGGAATGCACCTGCCTCTCCTGTAGAAACAGGTGCACACTGAGCACCGTGTCTCACGGGTCGCTACCTCCATTTCTATGCTCTGTCCCTTACCCTCAGGTTCATTCACAACCTTAACTTAGTATCCTGAAGTCTGTAAACTGAATTTTGAGGTTAACGACCCCGTTCCTGCCCCCGTTTCAATGTTGCCCGTGAACTGGCCCTGGGGTGGCCGGGGAGAGAGGCTGCGGGATTGCCCGTCCGACTCTCAGGAGGCTCCTCTGTATAGACAGACTTTGGGCCAGCTGAGAGCCCATACACACCCCTGCGTATGAGATCTACTCCAAAGGGGCCACCCACAAGCCTCTTCCCCAAACCTCCCTGTGATCAATCCCCAAACTTGACCTTTTCAAGCCTTTGACCTTCCTTAAGTCAAGAAAATGACTAAGCTCCTGTGATATGTCAGGGACAGATAAGATGGTGAACAAACACAGTCAGCCTTCGCGGAGCTGACTTCCCAGTGCTGGCCACTGCCCAGCATGCGTGTAGATCGGTACCACCAGCCACGTGTCCTTCCGAGGGCCAAGGGATAGCTCAAAGTCAGCCCGCAGAGGGGCTTCGCTTCCCTGCTATTTTTCATCGCCAGGCTTCAGCAGGACTCTCCTTCTGGCTGGTTCCATGATATCATCCAAAGCCATGTGGAAACTAGGCTCAAAGTCTTGCCTCCGATGATGACTGGTCATGGGGACTTCCAGGTGAGACCGCCGGGCAGGCTGAGGGGGCAGAGGCTGTGAGGCAGGCATGGGTGCCCTGGGACGTGAATCTCCTAGCCATGGAGCTCACAGGGTGACCGAATGAGACGAGGGGCCAAGACTTCACACCTGGGCACTCAGCCAACAACTGGACGTGGTGCTGGGGCCGGGCAGTGTGAGGTTCCCACCCATGGGAAGACTGGACGAGCAGATGGGGGATCCTCTCGGCCACCACAGCTCCGGACCCCACTGGAGCATTGTCCACAACACAGACTTCTGTCCATGCACTGCTCAGGATACTGCTGGGAGACCCTTCTCTGCTAACAGGCTATGACTGAGCTTCTTACACCTGCAACACCAACATGCCCTCCCCCTCCCCCAGACCCCTCCCCCTGGCTAATTTGTGACCATTGGTTTGCACTTTCTCTTCCCCAGCTACTCTTTGATTCCTGCTCTGTCCTCTCGTCCCCTGGCTCTGACCATAAATCCAGAGCTATTTGGATGTTCACATCCTCTAGGACTGGGCTGGCCAGCAAGCCTATCCCCTGCCACCTGTTTGGTGTAGCCCAAGAAGATAACCATGATTTTTAAATGTTTAAACAGTTCTGTGTTTAAATGGCCATATATCGAGTGGTTATCTAAGTACCTCCATAATCGCTTCAGCTTTGCTTCTTAGCCTATAGGGTCCTGAACTACTGCCTGCTTGGCCACACAGAGAAGCATTACCAACCCTCGCTCAGGATGCTGCTTAGGCAACTCCCCGCCCAGCCACTGCGTGTATCCAAGCTGTTCACCCCTGGATCCCAGCCAGATCCTTCGGGAAGACCGGCTCCCTGTCGACTGGTCCTGATCCCCCCCAAAGGGGACCCAGGAGCAAGCCCGTGGGACTGGGTGTCAGGAGAAGTTGCTTCCAGTCCCAGCAATGGCCACCACCTCCCTCTGTGCGTCCAGGTAGCTCTGGAATGGCCGCGCTGCTCCTCCACATCCCTTGCTCTCACGTGGGGGTGGATGGGAATCGCTCTGGAGAATTCCCATGGCGGTGGACGCAGGAGCACGCAGAGAGGACGACACCCAGGCAAAGCCGGGGAAGCTCGGGAAGAACCTGCGCAGAATCCTTCACGCGGGGGCCACGCTGCCGGAGCCAGGCTGGTGCACACGCACACTGACACAGAGGCACACGCGACACACAGTAGGTACACGCACACGCTTGCGCACACGCCCCGACGCAGCTGCACACATGCACGCTCGCGCCAGATACAAACACGCCAGCTCCCCACACACACTGCGCGAGTGCACCTCGTAGATGTACGGACACCTGCACACGCACGCACACGTACCACGCATGCACAAAGACACGCACACCCCACGCAGTTACCTTCCCCCGAACCACGCACAGAGGCGCACCCGCGCACAGCTCGCTGTCCAGCCTTCATGACTGCATTTCCTGGGGCGTTTCCCCCAGGAGCCCCAGCAGAGTTCTGGGGCCCATCCCCGGGGGGGTTCCCTCCGAGACTCTTGGCTGATGAAGTCTCTTCAGAAACCAGAAAATTAAATTTGAGGCCATTTTTCTGTTCCAGATATTGTGCGTAATTTGAGGATTACTGCGGGCAAGGGAAAGAGAATGGATATTTCTCTCTCTCACTCTCTCTCTCGCTCTCTATTTTTAAACTGAGCTTGGAAAGAAAAAAGGCTGTTGTGTGGGTTAATGAGCCTTTGGATGGGCAAGGTCAGGAGGAGGTGGGGCCCCAGAGCAATCCAAGCCAGCGTCTGAACACGCAGCAAGTCTTGCCTTGCGGGGTCAGGGAAGGGGTCAGTAATGCGGGGGCTATAAAGAAGAAGATTGCATTTAATTAAAGAAACATCTTCTTACGATCATGTTTGTGCGGAAAGGCATGTCCGACCCGGGACCCAAGGCCCAGGGGGCCAGACACAAAATGTGCAGTCTGAGTTGCCAGAACCCCTCCCCCAAACTTCGTTTGCGCATGTGTCAAAACCGAGTTTATCCAGGAGTGGGAGGAGACGTCAGGGAGAGGGGCCATTTATTTTATGAGTAATGCACACTGGGCTTAATAACATGATAACATAGTATTCGCAGTTTGCTGGGTACTTATTTCATTTGCTTCTTACAATAGATGTCAAAGGCATTACTGTATCCAACCCCCAAGACTATTTATTGGGTATGGAAGAGAGAACAATGCCTCAAGGTGAAGACTACAGCCAGGCTGGAGAGCGGGGAACAAAGTCACCCAATGCAGAGGTACCTGCTAGGTTCACCTGAATCACCGCCCAAAGCGCTGGGTTAAGAAGGACTCTGAGGCTTGAACTAAGCCAAGAGCTCCGAGATCTCGTGGTGTCGCCCAGGCCAGCGGTGGGGCAAGCTGACCTGGATTCCTTCTCTTAGTCTTGTTTGTCCCGAAGAGTGAGAGGACTGTTCTCCGTCAGGGCTCACAAACTCACATCCTTACAGAACTGAGCCGGGAAACGCAAATCGAGACGGGACCATGTGTGAAAAAATATCAGGAAAAAAAGGATCGGGGCAGGGCTGCCATTTGTCGCCATGTGGGTGTGGGACCTTTAGGTTACTGAATCTGACAGTTCTGAGATCACACAAGATTTCAGATTTTAAGATTAGAGCATGTTTTTTCTCTTTAGTGGCAAGTAGTTTGAATAACTAAAAAGTACCTGTACAAACTGTGTATATGTGTGTTCGTGTGCATGTGCGTGTGTCTTTAGGCTCGATGTGGCCCATGGGTCTTTGCTTCGCACCCTTTAGTCTAAATAATCCCCAAGATTCCTTTCAGTTCATATTTCTAGAATTTTATGTGGGACCCAAATCCAGAGATCGTGCCCATGTGATATGTTTCTTGGTGGGATCCACAGTTCAAAGCCTGGTCACTCGCCCGCTGGGCCCGAAAACGATTTGCACACTTGTTATGAGCCTCTCAGCAGCTCTGACACACACTGTCTCGCTCAAGCCTCACAGGGACTCGCAGCTGGCTCTTCTCGGTCTTCATGCAGCTGAAGACACAGGCTCAGAGAGGTTAAGACTTGCCCAAGATTGCACAGCACACAGCCAAATCGAAGTTGACTCCTTGGTGATTTTTCAAGCTTTCCGGTTTCGTGGGTAGAAATTCCATGACAATCAGCACCAGGGAAAAAGACTCCGTGAACACGGATAACCACGTAAAGCTGAGGAGGACTTGAACCCCAGGCGGCGTCTTGGTCCACCGTGGCATCCCCAGTGAGCCAAAGATTGTAACTGGATCCTCTTCAGTGGATAACCCAGTAGGCGTTCTCGGGGCTGGGCTGGGCCGGTCCCTGACACCCCTGGGCAAGCAGTCCCTTGGCTGCCTTCCAGCCTGTAAATTGTCCTCAAGGGCCTCCTGGTTTGGCTGTTGGGGGAAGGTGGGAGAGGAGAGGTCCTGGAAGGCCGTATCTTTCCCATCTGTTCTGCATTACGACGCTGTTAAATATTTCATGCTCTCCATTGTACCAATAAATAAAAGCAGAACTAATCTCTTTGTTAAAGTTTCCCTGACCGACATGGCTGATGATTTAGCACCATACTTATTTTCTCACAACTGGAGGGGACTGGTTCTGTGGGAGGTTTGGGAAGAGAAGCCAAGCGGGAAGGGTCCTGATGCTGACGGACAGAGAAGAAATGACAGCCCTGGAGATGCGGGTGAGAAAGATGCTTTTCAGTTGTCACAGCCACAGAGATGAGAGATGAGAGCCTGGGAGACAAGACCTTCTGGTGTGTATCCATCCATCCATCTGCCTGTCCATCCATCCCCTGTCTGTCCATCCGTGGTCCATCTGTACATCTGTCCATCTGCCCATCCATGCATGCATCCATCCATCCATCTCTCTGTGTGCCATTCATTCATCCATCTGTCCATCCGTCTGTCCATCTATCCATCCATTCTTTTACCCCTGTTGCCAGAAGGCAGCCACAAGCCCAAAGGTGCACATGGCCTCTAGGAGCTAGAAGAGAGAAGGAATGAATCCTCTCCTAGAGTCTCCAGAAAGAACACAGCCCTGCTGATACCTCAATTTTAGCCCCATTTGGACTTCTTATTAATCTTTTTAAAAGGATTTTGCTTATTTATTTGAGACACAGAGAGAGAGAGCATAAGCAGGGGGCAAGGGGGGACAGAGGGAAAAGGAGAAGTAGGGTCCCCTGCTGAGCAGGGATCCCGATGCAGGGCTCGATCCCAGGACCCTGAGATCATGACCTGATCCGAAGGCAGAGGCTTAACCCACTGAGCCCCCCAGGCACCCCTCAATCTTATTAAGATAATAAATCTGTGTTATTTCGAGCCACAGAGCATGTAGCAGTTTGTTACAGAAGCAATAGGAAACTAACACACCGCCTCCTAGGGTCACTGTGGGCGTCAAACGAGTCAATGTTTAAAGCACTCAGCCCGGGGGGCCTGGCATACAGGAGGTGCTCAGAAATCGTCTTGCTCTGGCTTCAATCACCACTGCTTTTCCCACATCCTGTGGGGACAGGGAAATAATGATGTCTTTTTTTTTTTAATATTTTATTTATTTGACAGACAAAGATCACAAGCAGGCAGAGAGGCAGGCAGAGAGAGAGGAGGAAGCAGGCTCCCCGCGGAACAGAGAGCCCGATGCGGGGCCCGATCCCAGGACCCTGGGATCATGACCTGAGCCGAAGGCAGAGGCTTTAACCCACTGAGCCACTCAGGTGCCCCAATAATGATGTCTTTTTAATTTAAAATGTAATGCATGTTCACTGAAATAAATTTGGTAGGCAAAGAAGGTGCGACGCTGTTACTTTCTAAAAGGATCCCTGTGAAAGATGGATTGATTATATTCATTACCCCAAATCTTCACTCCTCTCCCCTCTCTTTGGGCAGGTCACCAATCGGGACCCCCTCTGTCTGCGTGGGTTGCTCCCCACGCCTTGGTTCTGGGCTCAGCCGGGTGACTTACTGGACCGCTGGCTTGGCAGCGAGCATGACAGTCAGTAGAGGCTGTACCTCTGCCCCATGCAAGAGGACACAGCAGGGCTAGCCGGCTGGGGGAGGGGAGTCCTGTGACCCATCCATCCGTCCATCCATCTCCCCGTGTGGCTCGGCTGCAGTGGACTGCCAGCCGGTGATGGACCTGTGACCGAGCCCAACCAAAGAGCCGTCCCACCAAGCCCAAATCGCTGATATGCATATTCATGAACTAAACAAATGATTCCTTTGAGCGGCTGGATTTGGGGACTGTCTGTCACACAGCACTATTGCTTCGACTGGTGTACAAGAAGGCAGCACTCCATGGACTGGAGGCTCGTGACGTGCTGGGCTCCGTACAAAGTCCTTTGGAGACACGAGGGTTTCCTAGGGACAGACTAGGGTGAGAATCACGCAGAAGCTTCTCAGAAGGTCCCAGCATTCCAGCGTAGTTTCACTTCATTAGAAAAACCGGAGGAGCCCGAGAACCTGCATTTTAACCATCTCTCCCTTGACTCTTGGGCACCATCTCCCCTGGGAACCACCAACACTCATTTGCTCATTTCAGGTTTGCAGCCTCCCAGTAAGGCAGAGAGCCTCGTGCCCATTTTACAGACGAGGTGACTGAGGCTCAGGGAAAAATGTTTGCTCCTTGGAGTTGGGGCCACAGCTTGACCCCAAGTGTCGTGATGGTCAAAGACAAGCTCTCGGTCAGTCCCAGACACCGTCCGCTGTGGTCTGGACGAAGCTTCACCTTCTGCCTGACATTCTAAGCACCTCCCCCCCTGCCCCCGGCCACCAAGGGTCCATGTTTTTCTGGGCCCACCTGAAGCTGGGCCTGCTCCAGGCAGAGGTGAGAAGTATCTGGGGAACGATGAAGTCGGCGTTCTTTACTAAAATGGAAATTGTTGTTAAATAAGAGCATAAATATTTAATTACCCACTGAGACTTCTCTTTGCATAACAACTTTGAGTCCAGATTCAATAGGAAATGGGCTTAAAGTAAACACAGGCTTAAGGTCCCACGCCTCGCCTGCCGAAGTGGCCTCCGCGGGGCCCTCTGGCCAAGGCCGGCTTCCCACGGTGGGGACAGAAGAGAAGCCTTCTGTTCCCTCCTCACCCGCTCCCTGTCCATGGCCTCGGGCACCACGAACGGCTCCAGGGTGAAGAATCCCGGCCCTTTGCTGTGAGGCGCCCTTCGAGGATGGCCCCACGACCTGGGGTGCGCGGTGACAATGGCCCTGAGGGGGGCTCCTCATTGTTCCCCAAACAGCAAGCTTCAAGAAACAGGCGGCGCTGTCTCTTCATGACTCACACCCCTTCACCTGGATTTTTCCCTCTTTTAAACTCAAAGCAGGAACAAGGAGCCCTATCGCATCCCCCCTCTAGTGGGCATGAAGGCCGCACCCCGCAGCCCGCCAAGGCTTTTCCAGGCTGGCCCCCGCTGCCCCCCTTCTCTGGGGGGTCCTCCTGCCCGTGAAACGGTCAGTGGCCACGGATCACCTCTCGGGACTGTTCCCTGCGGGTAGCATGTCGTCACCTCCGTTGAGGTCTGTTTCCCGGGGTCCTTCCTCTTCAAGGCGCCAGACTCATTCTCCATCCGAACCCTTTAAAGATGACATCAGCAGAACCAGAGCCTTGAAACAAATCCCGGGGATGTCCCTCCAGCTGGGGGGGAATCTGGTTGGGAAGCCAAAGGCCAGTCATGAACAGGGAAGTGACACGAGGGATGGTCACACAGGCTGATTCTCACGTGGCGGTCACCTTATGTCAGGTGTGTGCTAACCCCCACACATAACCCCCTCATCACTCCCGTGAGGCAGCGACAAGTATTACCCCCATTACACAGACGAGGAAACTGAGGCTGCCTGCGGCCCCTGTCCAGGGGTCCTGCCTGACTTGTACCCAGCCCTTCACGGGAGGGTCTTCCTTCTGAGCGCCGCCTGCTTTGATTAGACCCTCGAGAACTCATTCCCGCCTCCACTTAAAGCCCACATCCCACCTTTGAGCATCCGTGGTTCTCTGTTGATCCTGACCACGTGCCCGAGCAGCCAAATGCTCCCCGCCACCATGACCACAGGCCACCAACCATGTGGCCCTCGTCCCACCACCCACAGTGCGTCCTTCCCACCCACCTGCCCGCCCACCGTGTCAACCTCCTGCCTTGGGCCTAATGGCATCCAGGTCCTGGCCAAGACCAACTACCATCGTTCCGCCAAGACCCAAAGTGGACCCCCACCGAGACAGGGGCTTCTCGCCCCCAGGACAGTGTCCAGCTCAGACCCAACGCCGCCCACCCTGCTTCCTGTTGCTGCCTTTCAAGTTGCAGGCGCCCGGAGGCCCTGTTCCCTGGGGCTCCAGTGCGGAGGCGAGCCTGGCGGTGCAATGAAAAGATTTGGTGACCCATGCCTAAAAATAAAAATATTATTCAATTGTCATGTCTGACAGAGTGCCTGACGCAGAAAGCAAACCCATGGCAACGGGATAAACACTCTGGAAACCTTTCCACGCGGGTGGATTAGAACAGATTTCCGCTGGGCCTTCTGGAGACCGAATGAACAGGCGTCTTCGAAGCTCTCTGGTTTCTGGGCTCGGATGGGGTGGGCGGGGGGCGTGTGCAAAGGAGAAGGGCCATGGGGCCCCCTCGGCTTCCACTGCCTCCTTGGATGTCCCCTGTTCTTGGGGGGAAAGCAGCCTTGGAAACAATTTCCGCCAAAATGGGAGGGTCCTGGAGGGTAACTATGAATACCCCATTTGCATCCCCAATTAACAAGATCCTCTCTCCTTTTGTACCCATGGGAACATGTGGGCTCTGGACTAGACAGACTCTTCTTTGACCTGCTCTGCCCTCCATCCCTGTGACTCCAGCGCACCCGCCGATCCTGTGCCCTGGCCAAGGGGGTGGTCACGTGACCCAGGCCCGGGCAAGCAGAGCTTCCGGTCTTGCGGCATAGGCAGGTAATCATACAGGCAATGCAGGGGACTGAGCAGGACCTATCTCCTGCTGGGACTTTCAGTGTGGAGGGAGAGAGCGAGAAGGTCTACCTTCAGTGTGACTGAGCTGGGATGTCAGACGCCGGGATTCTCTGCAGGTGTGACATTTGGTCTCCTTGGGGGCAAAAAGGAGAAACTCACCTACAGCAGGAGAAACTAGTTCTACACACAGAGGACCCTGGAGAGGCATGTTGGAGTGTGTGTGTGTGTGTATGTATGTATGTGTCTGAGTGTGTCAGACAAAGGGAAACTGAGGCCAGTGATAATATTTTAGTCTTGGGGCCAGCCCCATTCATGAACTTCCCAGTTACATCGATCAATAAATCCTCATTTTTCCTTCAACCAGTTGGATTTGGGATCCTGACACCCACAGTGAGAAAGTCCTGCCCAACCCAGGAGGGTTGGATGACATGAAGCTCAGACGGGCCCCGGAGAGCAGGCCAGGGCTCTGAGAGGTCCCCAGGGAGAGTAAGTGCATGCCCCACGGAGGGTCTTGTCTGGAGGGCTATTCAGTCTAGACCTAAAGGTGGGGCCTTTTCAGGAATGCCCGTCTGGACATCCATTTGAGGCCTCAAACCCCGACTCTGGACATCCTTCCCGGAACTACCGCCTTCCCTTCCCTCGCTGGGCTTTTGCCCATATCGCCATCTTGGGAAATGTGGAGTAGAAAATGCTGGTTGATTTGCTTTCTGGAGACGATCCAGCGCACAACGGGAGGGACTGGCCCCAGACTAGAGGAGTCACGCCTTTCCTGCTACGCCAGTGTGAGGGAGGGACAAGGACCACTACTGGACATAGGCTGAAGGTGTGCAGAAACCGATGGCTTCTCCTGTGTCAACCTGACTGAGCCGCGGGGTGCCCGAATCTCCTGGGTGTGCCTGTGAGGGTGTTTCTGGATGAGGTTAACACTCGAATCCGTAGACTGAGTCAAGCAGATTGACCTCCGTAATGTGCTGGGCCCCCTCTAATTGGCTGAAGAGCGGCACAGAACAAAACGAGTAGGCAGAAATCCCACCTGCCTTCTGCTTGAGCTGGGACGGCCATCGGTCTTCTGCCCTCGGGCAGGAACTGACACCAGGCCCTCCCGGTCCCTTCGGACTGGGACAGGAACGACAGCACCGGCTCTCCTGGGTCTCCTGCTCGCCCACTGCAGATCCGGGACTTCTCGGCTCCCTCCGTAAGTGCGTGAGCACTTCTCTGTACCAAATCCCATCCCCGCTACGCATCATGTCCTGTTGGTTCTGTTTCTCCGGGGAAACTTGACTAATGTACCAGGCGGGAGGGACACACCCGGGAGCCCTTTCTTTCTTTCTGGGAATTAGGTGTGGAGTCCTCTCTCCGGATGGAGAGCCTGGGTGGGAAGGGGAGCTGGTAGACTGAGGGAAGCTGGGAAGCGTGGGCGAGGGGCAGGAAGCCCGGAATGGCCCAGATTGCTCAGGTGGGGCCCAGGTGACCTGCAGAAGTCTCGACAGTTTTGCCTGCACAGCGGGACAGGGGAGGTGAAGGGGGATGGCCCCTGTGGGCAAGGACCCAGTGAAGACCTGAATAACACAAAGGTGTGAGTGTCCTGAACTCTGCAGGAGGGGATCTGGGGAGGGGCAGGCAGCTGCACCAGGACCCAGGACAGCCCCTCAGTGGATCTGGGTCCCCAGCTCAGCCAGGCACACACCCTCCCCTCACCGGAGTCTCTGCCCCCCCCTGCCCCCTTGTCCCAGAGGCCTTCCTGACCACCCTTTCACATAGCGCTCCCCCACCCCCATCGAACAGCAGACCCCCAGCCTTTACTTGGTCTGTGGGTTTCTCTTTGGGCTGCTGGTGTCTCTGACCTGCAGGTTCACCTGTTGTGATTCTCCATCTCCCCACCAGATTGTAAGTCCCAGGAGGACAGGGACTTCAGTCTGTCCAGAGTGCTCAGCGCCTTGCTCAGCACCTGGCATGTACCAGGCCCCAGGCTTTGTTCTTGGGGGGCTGGCGGGAGGTGGCATGGGGACCTGTAGGCTGCAGGAAGGGTTGAGGTCTCCCACACTCTAGGCCTGAGCCAGGGGAGCGGTTTGAGCAGGGAACAGGGGACACGTGATAGGCTTTATGTTCTGACAAGGTCCCTCCGTCTGTTGCTCGGGGATGTGGCAGGGAGATGTTAGGGGTCCCGGCCAGGGAAGACTGGGGTCAGCTTCAGCTCTGAATTCACAAGAGACAGACTCACAGCTGAAGGGGCGACTAGGACGCCTGCAAACCCTCTTTCCGGGCCAGAGGCCGGGACTAGACCAGCCTCCCTCCCAGCATGTGCAGGGGCCCAGGGTAGAGCTGGGCTAGGGTGCAGCCAAGAAAATGTGAGAGGTGCAGAGTGGGGAAAGGGAGCTCTGCCCCCACAAGCCCAGAACTAAGGATAGAGGCAGGTGGAGGGAGAAGCGGGTTTTTAAATTTTTTTTTAAATTTTTAAAAAATATTTTAGGTATTTATTTGACAGAGATCACAAGTAGGCAGAGAGGCAGGCAGAGAGAGAAGAGGGGAAGCAGGCTCTCCACCGAGCAGACAGCCTGATGTGGGGCGGGATCCCAGGACCCTGGGATCATGACCCAAGCTGAAGGCAGAAGCTTTAACCCATTGAGCCACCCAGGTGCCCTGGAGAAGCGGGTTTTGAGGATGCAAATGGAATCTTATTCCTGGACACTTAAAGGCAGGTCCTTCACCCTGCCTTTTGCTACAGAATTATCCACGCTTCGTGCCAGATAACGATTCTTTTCCTGGGCGCCCCAACCTTCAGTTTATTTTAATCATATGAGAACTATTGGGTTGTTCAGATTCTTCAGTTTATTTTGATCATATGAGAACTATTGGGTTGTTCCGATTCCTTCAAGCCAGAGACGAGTGAGCTGCTGAAAGATTTCTCGCTTGTCCCCAGCCCTTTCGGGGACAGCTGAGACCAAAGATGAGGCGGGTGGCCCCAGGGCATACACCTTCTCTAGGTGGGGGCCATGGACTCAGATGTCCTGGCCCAAGCCCTGTCTTCACCACGGTTGACCCCCAATAATTCTTGGGAGCCCCCACTCCCTCACCTGTACCTCCCTGCGGTTGCCTTAAGGACTGGCAGGAGCTCCACTGGGTCCATGGAAACTGACCAATAAATGTTAGTTTCCTCCCTGCTCAGCCTGCCTTTAGGAGCTGGGAAGGGGTGTGCCTGGGTGGCTCAGTAGGTGTAGCACTTCAGCTACAGGTCATGATCCCGGGGTCCTGGGATGGAGCCCTGTGTCAGGTCCCTGCTCAGCAGGGCACCTCCTTCTCCTGCTGCCTCTGCCCCCCTCACCCCTCCTCATCTCCCTCCCCCACTTGTACACATGCTCTCTCTCACTCTGTCTCAATGAATAAACAAAAAAATCTTTAAAAAAATAATAAAAACTGGAACTGTCTTGGCCCAGCCTGGTGCCTGGCACACAGAGAAGGAAGTGAACAGCGCTCGGTGAGTTGAATCCACTGGGGGAAGCAAACCTCCCAGACAATGTAATTTTATAAACTCATCCTGTTTTGGACTCTCCTGCTTCCCTAATTTTAGGAAAACCAAGATTCTGAACTTTGATGACCCTCCTGTCTTCCCCAAGGGCTGTAAATTCTGCCAACAAGTTCTTGGATAATAAATGTTTTGCTTGTGGAATTTTTGGAGTCTCTTGAACACAGAAAGTGACCCTTTGGCCTTGCTTATCCCATTTCATGACAGTCGGGCCCAAATGATGGGCTGGTCCGGAGGTCATGGAAACGTCTGGGCAAAAGCAGAAGGTAATGCCCGCTCCAGACGAGGGCTCCTCTCCCACCACGGATGCACTTCCTTAGAAACTCAAATCTGATTTGGGCCCCACAGGGGAAAATTAAAACCAGAAACTGAGACACAGGTGCCATATTTTATTTCATTTTGTGTGTTTGTTTTGCGTGTGCATTTTAAAAAAAGAGAAACCCAAATATCTTCCTGTTTGGATTCTACTTTCAAGAAGGTTAAACTCCCTGAGTCATTGCTCCCAAGGGCAGAAATTGCGACTTTAGAGGTTTGGAGATACTTTTATTGGTGCGCATAAAGTTTCGATGTTATGGGCAGGAGGAGAGAACCAGCGTTCCCCTGAGTACACACACTGTTTGTCTTGTCTGTTGCTAGGGCCCAGCCTAGGCCTGTCTGTAACAGATGTTCACCCAGTATTTGCCTCAGAGATGAAAGAAACCACAATCACAATCCACCTCACCAGTCTGGCAAACATTGCGCTGTCATTCCTATGTCAATAGAAGGTCCAGAACAGCTCAAGTCCAGTATGTGTGGGCTTCAGAATGGACATTTGCCTAAAGGACAATGCTTAGACCCTCCCCCACCTCCTGTAAGTCCCCAAGTTCCACTGGCCCCATAGCTAGACAGAAGCTGCCTCCTTAGTTAGAGGGCTAGTTGTCTTCTCATTTCTCATGGAAGGAATGTCGCATGCACAGTGACGCAGGTGCCTTCAATGTATTCTTTTTTGGTTACCTCTGCAGGCATCTCACCAGCAGAAATGTCTCTGAAATTCCTAGGAAGAATTTTGAAGTCAGGGGCCCATACATTTCCAGCTGTGTATTAGAAAGAGCACAGGACTGCTAGAAAGGGGAATTAAATCTGAGTAATACCGGAACAACACGAGAAAAAGATGAAAGTCAGGCAGGAGGAACAGTCAGGACACTCAGTCGGACACCTTATTTTTAAATATTGCATGAAAACAACAGAAGAACGAGCTCTATGAAGTTAAGGTTATCTGAAACAAAACTCTTGGGAAAAGTTCAAGAAAATTACCTGAATATTCAAATAAACACTCAAAAATTATCAGGGACAATCCTATAGTGAGTTATTATAATAAAAGAGGGGGATGCCTGGGTGGCTCAGTCAGTTAAGCATCTGCCTTTGGCTCAGGTCATGATCCCTGGGTCCTGGGATCAAGTCCTGCATCGGGATCCCTGCTCAGTGGGGAGTCTGCTTCTCCTTCTCCCTGCTTGTGTTCCCCCTGCTTGTGCTTGCTCTCTTTCTCTGTTGAATAAATAAATAAAATCTTTTAAAAAAAGAAATAACGTTAAAAAAGATAAGAAAAAAGAGAATAAGAAGCAGAATCATAAACCCACAGGCAACAAGGTATACCAGAAAGACATGATCACAAAAATAGATCAAAATGGAAACCTGTAAGGGCCTGGTTAGCCAGAGGGAGCCATTTCATTGTAAGCTTGGATTGACCCTGCCCCTCCCGGAGGAACTTACTTGCAAACCCAGGATATAGGGGCGGGCCAGGCCAGATGGAGACATCCAATCAATGGGGTGCGCATATATTTGCTATGGTGAATTGGAATTCAATTGGCCACCCATATTGCTGACCGAGCGTGACTGTGCAGTTTTCCCTGTGTGTTGCAATCTCATTGGCCACCTGTGTGTGGGCCGGGCTCAACCACCTCTATAAAGGTTAGTCTGTGAGGCAGGGGGGCAGTAGTAGTCGTTGGGGTAGTCATCAGGGAGCAGCGCCCTTGGGAGCATCATTGTCAGGTAGGGTCCTCCTCAGGGAGTAGAGTCGTCAGGAAGCGGCCTCGCCAGGGAGCAGCACAGTCGGGGGCATTGTGGTCAGGAAGGGTCGTCATCAGATAGGATAGTTGTCGGGAGAGTTGTCTTCAGGTAGTGGAGTTGGGAGTGGCGGCGTCGGGAGCGGCGTCATCGGGGTCGGTGTCCTGGTCATCATCGCCTCTTTGTAAGAGACGGCCCCGACTAGTCGGTTTGATTTTCGATGCTTGACACAAAATAAAGCTTTGCTTGACTTTCACTTTGCATCAGTCTCATTCCTTTGATCACGGACCCTAATATACCTACTATTTTTTTTAAAAAACCAAAAGTCATTAATACAATACATTGATACAAGTCACACAAAAAATATGAACTGTATCTAAAAACAAAAATGAGGAGACCAAATTCAAGAAATGGAAATAAAAGAAAAAATAATTTTAGAAATGAGGACAGACCTAGAAGAAACAATTGCATCAGCAGCACAGAAAATGCCTGAAGAGAAACAGAGGATGAAAAGCAGATATATTTTAAAAATAAAAGTAAAGAAAGTGACAAAGAAGTTTGAAAGGCAGTGACAAATGCTAAAAATTAAAAAACAAAAACAAAAACAAGATCCAACATATGGATAATGGGACACCCTTAAAAAGAAAACCAAAGCAAGAAAATAGAAAACGAACAAACAAACAAACCTTAAAACCATAATTCAAGACCACTTTCCTGAAAGCAAAATATCTGGAGCTTCATCCTGAAAGAGCCCACTGTGTACCTAAGAACATAAACCAGACAGGTCTACTAAAACCACAGACTTTAAGGAAAAAGAAAAAGTCCTTTGGGAGCTTAGGGACAAAGAGCATGTGACTTATAAGGGTAAAGAAAGTTATTTGCTGTAGAAAACTTTTAACATCAACAGTTTATACCAGAAAACGTAATCACCTAGTCAAGATACACAAGAGGAGAAAATGAGAGCCAAAGATTGTACATGCGGGAAAACCTATGTTCAAACACAGAGGGTATAAAATAACACAAAGTGTCATCCACATGCAGGAATCAGGAAATACTGTCTGCATCACTGCTCCTGAAGAAATCTACTAGAGAACGAGCTGTGATCACAAGAGTAGAGAGGCATCCACAGTTGGTTGTGGGGAACATGGAACACGTACCTACATATAGACGTGCTGGCCCCGTGGTCTGATGAGGGAGCTACGGCACAGCAACAGAACAGTGGGCAGAGGAGAAGGAAGCACATGGAAAACATTTTTAACTATGGTCAGTAATCAGAATTGGTGGTAGTTGTGTGAATATTAGCATGGCTGATGTGTCTATGAGATCCCATAAATGAATAGTTATGGAATATTTGAATGCGGACATCTGGGTGTCCTTGATAAGTGGGATGCTCGGTGTGGAAGGAAGAAAGGATGTGATAGAGAAGTTAACTACTGCAAACAAACAAACAAAAACACCGCGGTTTTTTAAAAAGATTTTATTTATCTATTTGACAGACAGAGATCACAAGTAGTCAGAGAGGCAGGCAGAGACAGAGAGGTGGGGAAGAAGGCTCCCCGCTGAGCAAGGAGCCTGATGAAGGGCACACTCCAGGAACCTGGGATCATGACCTGAACGAAGGCAGAGGCTTTAACCCACTGAGTCACCCAGGTGTCCCAACACTCTGTGGTTTTGATTCGGCTTAGAAATAACAGTATGAACTCGTAAGGCACCGTCTGCATATTATGGATATCCTAGCACTGTTCACCAAGAAGAGCAAGAAGCAGTCAGTACCCATCACCATATGCAGACATTAGCTCAAATAAATCACAGACCTAAATGTAGGAGGGAACACTGTCAAACTATCAAAAAAAAAAAAAAGAAGAAGAAGAAGAAAATCTCTGTGACCTTGGGGGTAGGACAGATTTCTTAGACAGGATACAAAAAGTACTAGACGTCAAAGAAAAACTTGACCAATTGGACTTCCCTACGTTAAAACATTTTGCTTTTCAGAAGATACCGTTGGCTCAGGAAGTATATGGGAAATTTCTATACCACCTACCTGCTCAATTTTGATATGAACCTGAAATCATAAAGTCTATTTTAAAAAGAATTTTCAGTCAAAGAAGACCAAAGCTTTGCATCATTTTATAGAAAAACTTCATTATTACAATTTTGTATTCAAATAATAGTGACAACTTAAGGGCTGGCAGAGTGCAGAAAGAGAAGTTTGGGACCATCAGTTAATGGGATGTTTTGTGGCCCCTCCTCTGAGGGGGGTCTCATCTCACCGAGGAGAAGTTCACTTTCAAGCAAGGTTGGGTTCTATAATATCTTGGTTCCCCAACAGGATTTAAGGATATAATGTTTTTTTCTAAAGTTGTCTTGCTAACACGCACTTTCCCACGGACTTTACTGTCCGCTATTCCCCTATTTTAATGATTTGAAAGCTCATAATCTTTTTCATGCCTAAAATGAACAACTCTGACACATGCTTGTCGCAGCACATGTATGGAAGAAAAAATACGCATTTTTCCTTCCGCTCACTGACATCATTTCAGCACATAAAGCACAGGAGAGAGTCTCACTCCGAGCTGCATCTAGGAGGCTTATGGATACTTCAGAATGGGTGTTTAACAGTTAATAAATCTGAATGCCATGCCTTGTTCATATCACTGCTCTTGTTATGATGATTAGATAGGAGACAATCACATGATTGTTGACCACACACAAGTGCAGGGATGCCAGAAATGACATTGAAGTTGGCATCAACTATTTGACCTTCCAAAAGCCAAGCCACAGCTAAGGCCAAATATCAGAGTTTGGCTCACTACCAAAAAGCTGAAGTTGACCTCCAGTGTTTCACTTATTTTTTCCTGACTATAGTGTTCAATTTTTTTAAATAAGAAGCATGTATTTCATTACGCTTTTGAGCAGATATTTCTATTAAAATCGCACATTAGAAACACTAGCAGTCTCCCACTCGCCCAGGAAAATAACTATGGGTAAGAACATTGGATTGGGTCTCTAAATAGTTTGCAACACTTTTGGATGCTGAAAGGAAAAAAAAAACAAAAAAACCCACACACCATTAATGTGCACCAGAAAGAAGTATATTTTTCGGTACGGAAAGTTACTATGATAAAGTCATTAATAATTTTTTAAAAGCAAAAAAAAAATGCTAGAAGAGACTACAGCTCTTTTCTTATTTGTAAAAGCAACAACAATAAAGACACCATTAAGAAACTGAAAAGGCAAAGCATAGACTGGGAGAAAATATTTGCAGAGCATCTACCTGATAAAGGGCTTGTATTCAGTACACACAGGGGACATCTGCAATTCAACAATCAGGAAACAAACAACCTGATTTTAAAAGTAGGCAAAAGTCTTGAAGAGACGCCTCACAAAAGAAGATAGGAATGTACAGTACAGATGAGATACACAGCTGAAATAAAAATTTCTAAAAATACTAAGAGCTGGAAATGACAGGGAGTACCTGGAATTCTAGTAGATCACCTGAAATACACTGGAGGGATGCTTTTGGAAGACAGTCTGGAAATTTCCTACACAGTTAAACATAAACCCACCCCACATCTCAGCAATCCTACTCCCAGGTCTGTACCCAAGAGAATGAAAACGTAAGATTGCATAAAGACTTAGACAAAGGAATATGACTCCATAAAAAAGGAAAGAACATTTATGAAAGAAGCCAGTCTTGGAACAGAACATTCTAGATGCTTCCATGCACGTGAAGCTGCAACATAAGCAAACTCTTCCATAATGACTGAAATCGACTGGAAGTTGCCTGGCTGGGGTGGGTGTGGCTATCTGGCTGAAACAGAGCACACGGGAACTTTCGAGGATGCTGGAGGTAGTCTCTGTCTTGACGGGGTAGTTATCACGTGCATACGTAATTTGTCAAACTATACACTTTATGGTATGTAAAGGATATATCAGTAAAGTTGATTAAAAGTAAGAAAATAGAAAGTCACATATTCATCTGTACAAATATTGGGGCTCGGGGGAATGCTAATTAAACACACCTCTTTTCTGCTTCTTTGTGTTAAGAAACAATTGAGAAACAGAGCTAGGAAACAGACAGATGGAGCTTTTTTTTTTTTTTTTTTAAGGAGATTTAGTACCAAAATGACCAGATTAAAGAATCCAGTTCAGCTGTGTGATCACTCTTCGGGTCCCTGATACTTCCCCTCCCTTGCCGAGGCTGGCAAAGCAGATACACTCAGGATCACAGCGCACATCCATCACACTCATGGGGGACCCAGTGCATGGGACCCTCGGAGACGCATCCACAGCCCCTCACAGAACTGCCAAGTTACTCATTTTAGTATCCCCTGGCGTGTCGCTAGGTTCAAAGCAGGTGCTTGGCATCCGCCGCACAGTAATTAGTCAACAGATTCAGGAGGGAGGGAGGGGGAAGCTTTCCCCCTGAGAGGGGGCTGGTCCTGGGACAACTTCACAGCCTCCACGGAGACTGGAGACAACGGAGCCACCCCCATCCCTAAGGCCGCCCTGGAGAGACATTCCTGCTTGCCCCCCTTTCCCCCACCACCAAAGGTCATCTTCTGTGTCTCTGGCCTGGCCACCTTCTCCTGCAACTGAAGACAATGCCCAGGGTAGCTCTCAATGAATGAGGGATGGTTGGATGAGAAGACACCCTAGTTTCCTGCCCTTGGAGGGACAGTTCTTAGCAGTGCTACAGTGTCCCAGAGGGTCCTCTGCAGGACTGAGGGCCCATTGCTCACAACAGGAACTCACCGGGTAGCTCACTTTTCTTGGCTTTGGGTCCTTCCTTGCCCCGCACAGGCTTCCCAGAACCACCTCCCTGTAAGCCACTTACACCCACGTCTCGGGGTCCACTTCTCGGGCAGCCCAAACCACCGAGTACATGGCAGGAGCAAAGGGCAGTGAGGGTGAGCTGCCCGTGGACTGTTTACAGGTAAGACGAGCACACACGAGCACACATGGCCAATGTCTCCACGTCACACTCAGCTATGCGGTTGCCCCCTCAAGGATCACCAAGTACAAAAAATAAAATTAGGGATGCGTGGGTGGCTCAGTCCATTAAGCGTCTGAATCTTGGTCTCAGCACAGGTCTTGATCTCAGGGTTGTGAGTTCAAGCCCCACACTGGGTTCCATTCTGGGCAAGAAGCTTACTTAAAAAAAGAAAATAAGTTAATTCAAGTTCTACCGATAACTTCCCTCCTGTTGCTAACTGCGCTCGCGTGCTGGGGCACCACAGACTGGGGACTTAAACAACAAAAATCTATCTCCTCACAGTCTGGAGCCTGGAAGTCTCAACATCAAGGGGACAGAGGGGCTGGTTTCTTCTGAGACCCCTCTCCACTGTGTCCTTGCAAGGCCTCTTCTGTGTGCGGGTCTATGTCCCAATCTCCTCTTATTAGAAGGGCACCAGTCAGACTGGGTCAGGGTCACCCCATATGACCTTGTTCTCCCCTAATCACCTGTCTGAAGACCCTGTCTCCAAATACAGTCACATTCTGAGGTCCAGGGAGGGGTAGGACTTCAATATCGGAGTTCAGGGCAACACCACCCAGTCTATAATACTGACCTTGAATCTTTTATGTAAAGGAGGATGGTTGTTCATTCGGTTTGGGGTTCACCAAATGGAGAAAGGACCACAGGATACACAGGTCCCTCTGGACCCAGATGGCAGATTCTCCCAGGGCACTTCCTGCCTGCCTCAGCGCCCACGACAGCCCTGCCATCTGTCCCCTCCTTCTGAGAGGAGAGTGAGCTGAACTCCCCCTGCAGTTTTTTTGTTTTTGTTTTTGTTGTTGTTTTTTTTTTTTTTTTTTTTTTTTCATTTAAATCTCCTGGTAGAATATTGATCCCGCCCGCCTCTTTTTCCCTACTCTGGATCCCAAAGGAGCTGGTAGCAACGGAGACCCAGCCATTTGATCTTCTCTCGCCAGCGAGCTTGGGTCCCCAAGGTGTAGACCAGGCGGAGGGAGAGGTTTTTATTTGCGCCTTAATGTCTTCAAAGTCCAGAGCACTTCCCCTCGGCCCTGGAAGGGCTCGAGCCCTTCGCCTTCCACCTGCCGGCCGCGGGCACAAAGCTCCGTTTGTGTCCCGGCTGTGCGGGGGAGAGGCTGCCCCGCGCCACCTCATCCACAGACAGGCCACAAAAGCCCAGCACGAGGTGAGGATCAAAACAGGCCAGGCCAGGCGCTGCCAAGCCAAACACAGAGGCAAAGGGGTGCGAGCCCAGCCGAGAAACCAGATTCCCCTGGAAATCGCCGCTCCGCAGCGCGTCTGGAAGGCCGGCTCCAATAAAGCGGCTCCGGAAGGCCCGAAGGACCCCCACGGCCCTCATCTTGCTGGAGACGCCAATAAAAATCTCCGAACATCCAGGCTGCAGGCCCCCCGGCGCTGCCCGGGGGCCATAAACCAGGATATGAGCCGCTGGGGAGCCGGGAGGGAAGAGGCCTGATCCCAGAAAGCCCCCGGCCAGCCGGCCTGTAGGCCAGAAGGTAATGGAGCCGCCATCGGGGACACGGAGGCCGAGGCGGCTGAGCCCGAGGGGAAGCCGCCTGCCCGGCCCAGGCCTCCGCTCCCGAGCCAGGCCCGAGCTGTAAAATCCGCGGGACGGGGGAAGGCCCCACGGCTCCCCAGCGACGGCAGCTCTCAGGGAGACTGGGGAGGAGCCCGGCCTCAGGAAACAGCTCCAGGCCCCAGAACGGGGTGGGGGGGGGGGACATTTTGAGGACACCCCGGGGACCAAACGAAGCCCAGCGACAGAGGAGAGGGCAATAGGATGCGCATGCGCCTGTGTGCGAGGGCGCATGCGTGTCTGTGAGCACGCACGGACGCACATGCGCACAGGCCCACCTGAAGACACAGGTGTCCAGAGCACGTGTGTGTTCATGCACACGCAGAGATATTTGTGTGTCCACAGAGAGGATGCCCCCTTACACTTGCATTTTAGTATTTAGTATTACTTTTTTTTTTAAGATTTTATTTATTTTTTGGACAGACAGAGATCACAAGTAGGCAGAGAGGCAGGCAGAGAGAGAGAGAGGAGGAAGCAGGCTCCCTGCAGAGCAGAGAGCCCGATGCGGGGCTTGATCCCAGGACTCTGAGATCACGACCTGAGCGGAAGGCAGAGGCTTAACCCACTGAGCCACCCATGTGCCCCTTTAGTATTACTCTTTTGACATAAGTATCCCCAAATACTGCCTGGGGTACGCTTAGGCTAAAGTTATGCAAGGTTTCTTTGAAATTCAAATGTCGATGAGTGCCCTGTATTTTATCTGGCAGCCCGGTGTGCGCTCGAGTATCCAAATTTAGAGTAGAACAAAGCATTTGAGATTACAGAAGGGGGTTTTTGCGAATGAGGCAAAAAAAATTAATAATTATTTTTATTTATGTATTTATGTAGTTTATGTATTCATGTAATCTGTATGTATTTATATATTTTTATAATTTATATATTTATATTATATAGTTTGTATAATTATTATAGATATGATATGATATGATATTATTAGTATGATGGTCCTCAAAATTCTCCTAACAGGTGGCTGCTCATTCTTTGTAAGAGATAGGTTGTTTGCCATTTATGGTGCAGCTACGATCTAAATGCATGTAACTTGCAAATTTGTCTGCAGGGGCTTGCAGAGAGAGAAGTAACACATGAAAATGGTGCATTTGTATTTCCTGCTATCCCTCCCAGAGGATAGAGGCCCCAAGCAACGAAGTTCACGTGGGGAGACGTGAATCTGGGCTTCCCCACCATCTCAGCCCAGACACCCACTCCCAGCAGTAGCACTTGCCATCCTGGGGTTTTCTATGGTTTAAAGACACACACTTTTTTCTACCTCTGACATTGAAGTATATACCAGCTCCTTCATTCAGAGCGTATCACCCATCCAGACATCTGTTTGAGGGCAATGGAAAGAAGTAATTTGCATCTTCTGCACTCTAGAGGAACTGATCTTCTAATACAAAGACTTTTTCCCTGTGCAAACGGCCTTAGGTTACACACTCCCAGTCCCTAAGAGGATCCTCGTATGAGGCACAGTGGCCTCCCTGCTACATTGCTGCTCAATGGAGCAGACATTTCCGGAGCCGTCCCTTAGCCTGGTCCTGAGTCTGGACATGAAGGACGGATGTGCTTCTGCAAGCGAGGCTTCACCTGGTGTTGGGTGTCTACCCAAGTGCTTTAGCTGAGGGGTCTCCAACCAGCCACCTGCCTGGCAAGTCTGGCTGGTCAGCAGCTCACAATGTATTTCAGATGTTTGCATTTGAATGCACATAGCACGGCGCGCACCCCCATTCTCGCTCTCTACCATCTACCCGCTATGATCTTAGGATCCTTGGACCGTCATATGGATAATACCTGCCTGCTCCTGCTTAGGACTGACCCCCCAAGTCGGGGCTGGAACACAGGCCCTCTGACTCCCAGGTCAGGATGATGGCTTAAGCAGGAGAGCAAAAGCAGGCAGGTGTGGCACTAAATCCTGAGATAACTTTGCAGACTTTGCAGACTCTGCGTGACTTTGCAGAAGGTCAAGCCACAGACAGCTGCACCTTGCAGGTGCGTAGTAGACCAGGGACCAGTGTCTTCCCCTGCCCCGTGCTGTTCGATTGTAACCCAACCCAACTGCCCAAGGGGCTGGACTGTTCTTCCCATTTCCTATGAGGAAGCTGAAGAACTGAGCTCTAAACCCCAGGCATTCTTGGAGCACCTGGTGGAGCACATGACTCTCGATCTCGGGTTTGTGAGTTCAAGCCCCATGTTGGGCATGGTGCCTACTTAGAAATTAAAATAAAAAGCTATTTTAAAAAGAGAGAGAGAGATGCAAACCCCAGGCATTCTTGAACACTCATCACAAATCTGCCGCTTCCATGTACCGCCCATGCTGTTATTTACTGAATACTTATCCTCAAGTCTACTTGTTTACTTTACTAAATTTCATGTTCAAAGGAAGCCATACTTCACTACTAAACATGGGAAAACAGCAGTGCCTGCTATGAAGGACTGTAGCCGCAGCAAAGAACCCAAGGACTGTAAGCCCAGGGTACTAAATTCCAGCCAGATGGGAGATCACGGGTCCATGGCTCTGAACCTGGGGACTGGCTGCTCTGGGTTAAGGAGGGAGATCAGCGAAAGTCGAGGAAGCATTAGAGACAGAGCAGCATGAAGCGGAGGCTCTCTCTCTTTTTTTTTTTTTTTTAAGATTTTATTCATTTGCTACAGAGAGAGAGAGAGAGAGATCATAAGTAGGCAGAGAGACAGGGGGAAGCAGGCTCCCTGCTGAGCAGAGAGCCTGATGCGGGGCTCGATCCCAGGACCCTGAGATCATGACCTGAGCCGAAGGCAGAGGCTTAATCCACTGAGCCACCCAGGTGCCCCCGGAGGCTCTCTTCTTGACTTCACCAGATGGTTGGAAGCAAATAGAAAAGGGAAAGGTTATTTCACATTGTGGTCTGCTGTTCCAGCAACGGTCCCTGTGCCATCAAAATCCCTTCTAGGTTTCCCAAGTCACTGCAGTCTTGGGGAACCACTGACAAATGTGGACCTATGTAGGTCTTGGGGACGCTAAGTGGGCCGCCCAGTGGCACACAGCAGGAGAGCCGAGAAGCAGAGTTTGCAGCTGGCCTCTGGCTGCTCAGCCCCGCCGTTCCTGCTGCCCCCAGGCTCTGGAAATGCTCAAGGAGGGATGCAGAGTACTCTGCTTGCTCAGGGATTCTGTTTCTGGGCTTGGCAGAGGCAGACTCATCCCATGAGTGGGGCGATCCCGAGCACCGGTGGCTTGGCCAAGGCCATCACCTCCCGCGGAGATACACATGTTCCTCATGGCTGCTGATTTAGAACGGGGCTTCTCAACCTTGACACTGATGGTCAGACATTTGAGGCCAGATCCTGTGTTGTTGGAAGGCTGCCCTGTGCATTGTAGGGTGCTCAGCATTAACCCTGGCCTTGACCAAACATATGCCACAGCATCCCTCCTCCAGTGGGGACAACAAGAAATGTCTCCGGGGGTGGGGGGCAATCCCCCCCGACTCCATTTGAGAATACCCCTTTTGATGGAGTGAATGTGATCTTTAGTCCCGTGGGAGATTCTAAGATTATTTGGGGGGGTGGTAAAAATATTTTAAGAGAAAGGATGAGAAATTTTAAAAACAGGCTGCCCAAGGACTGATACGCACTGGAAGGGGAAAGGTCATTTATTATTTATGTCACTTGAGGCAAACTAAAAGCTAATGGGCCTGAGGGCGGAAGAGAGGAGGAGGGAAATAAGGAGGGAAGGAAAGAGGAGCCATGTGTTGAGCAGCCACTGGTGCCGGAACCTTGCCTGACACCCTTTGTCCTCTTCGCCTGTCTCCAAGAATCCTGCAAGGTCGTACGCAGGTGAGAGCAGACCTGGTTCCTCTGTGCGGGGCAACCCACTCCCCCTGCCCTGAGTGGGGACAGAGGACGAGAGCGTCGGTTCCTCCAGGAACTGCCAGGACCTGGAGCGACTTGGAGCCTGGCTGGTCTCACCTCCCAAAGCCCCAAGAGTGAGAGGACCTCCTTTGGGGAATCAGCAGACTATGACCACAGCCCCCTCCTGTCATCAAGAGCAAATGCTCCTCGTCTTCTTGAAGCTTCCCAAGAGCCCACGAGGCAGACACTCTCCTTTCGAGGCTAGGGGAGGAGGAAACAGTGTGTACACCGAGGAGTCACCATGCCGAAGAGGGGCAGTCTCTTCACCCTCTGCTCCAGCCTCCAGCTCAGCCGCATGGCCCTTCTTTCCATTTATACACACACAGGGTGCGGAAAAGTGTCAAGAGAGCAAGGGAACAATCCGATGTCCCCAGCAGGGTCCCAGTCGCTGCAGACCTGGGATGAGGGCATTCCAGACCACCGGGTCTCTCCCCTGCCTTCCCTTCTCCTTCCAACGTAGCACCTCCCTGCTTGGTTGCAGACAGAGGCTGAGGTCTGATGGACCCGCCCCTTGAATTCCGACAACCAGGGATCACACGCAGCTCGCTCCCCAGGCCAGGATACCCATCTAAGTGTGTTTGGCCGTGCTTGGGTGATAAAGTCTGGTTCCCAGAGTGAGAATCACATCTGCTCATTTCATTCAACGTGCGAGGGGAAGTCACGGCTTCTTCCCGACTGGCCAAGCTGACATCCGAGCGAGCAGACAAGGAGCCCCAAGGCCGCCCTCTCTTCCTGTGGGAATGACCAGGGGACCAGAGGGGTGGGTCACTTCCAGGGGAAGTTCTACCTGGGTGGGTTTTGGCCCTTCTCGAGGCTTCTCCGTGTCCCAGATGCCCAGGCTCCCATCTGCTTCATGGCCAGCTTGTGAAGCACTGGCCGGAAGAGATAGATGAACGCGACCCCTGCGTGAGATGGGAGAACGCCGCAGCACAAAAGGCTGTTCACGAGCGTGGAGCTCTTCCCGGCTCCTCGGAGGGGCAGCCCACGGTGGGCGCCCCTGCTCTGTGTGCAGCGTGGAACCATCCCTTACTGTCCTGCAGCCAGGAAGCCAGGGGCCGGGTTTCCCGGAATAACTGAGCTCATTGGTCCGGAGTTCCCTCTACGTGTGTTCCCATGGAGGACAGACGCTACGATTCAATCGGAGAAGCGGGGGAATGAACTCTGTTGAACCAAGCAGGGCAGTCCTTGGCACGGTGGGGCTTCTCCGGCTCACACGGAAGGACTCACCTGGGAGAGGGGCCAGGACGATCTTTGTGAGCAAGTGAGAGGCTCCTTAGTGGGAAGGATCTGTCAGGCCAGCCAGGCCCAGGGCCCCTCCTGCAGGGGCCCCCCTGCCTTGTCAAGGCCACTGGGCCCCTCTCCTGACTCTGCAGACTGTCCAGTAGCGGGGCACTGTTGGCTCCGCAGAGCTCAAACACAGGCCACTGTCAGTGTGGCCCCAGGCCCAGGCGAGCCCCCACGGCAGGCTCCAGGAGCTGGCGTCTGCAGGCTGCCCAGGCCAGTCTCCTTGGCCTGCCCCTGCGATGACCACTTCTGCACCCTTAGAGACGACAGCCGCAATCATTGCACCCGATGTTTACTGAGCGCCTTCTACATTCCAGGGGCTCTGTGTCACCTCACCAGCACGTCGCAGGGACGCCGTGTGTCGGGGTGATTATCTCTCTTGCGCAGATATGAGAAGCGAGGCACAGAGGGCGCCCTGCCAGTAAGCATCAGAGCTGGGGTCTCTGTGTCCCAGGCCCTGTCGTTCCAGCAGGGGCTGCCTCGGCCCTGGGCTGGTAAGCTTCCTTGACTGGTTCTAGATTCCACACCCCACCCCCACCCGCCACAGGAACAAGGCTAGCCGGCTCGAAGTCAAAGCATGACCTTGGACGAGTCCCTCCCCGTCCCTGACCGAGCCCCACATCCCCCGTCTGTAAAAATCACCTCCGAGGGTTGTTGGGAGGCTGGGGGAGAGGATGTCTGGAAGCACAGAGGAAGGCATTCCCCTAGCTAGGAGAACCCGGATGGTTCTTGGTCCTCAGTTCAAGGTGGGGGTGACCACGGCCCACCTTGGACCTCAGGATCTTGGGGCCGGATCCAGGGTCTGGCATGGAAAAGGTACCGGGGAAGGCTTGCAGAATTTGCTTCTTATGTGAATGCTTACTGAATGTTTCGGATCTGAAGATGAGGTCCTCGCGCGCGGGTCATGACCCCTGCTGTCGCCAGCGGAGCACCGAGCACACAGAACCCTCTCTTCACCTGCTCTGACAGGCAAAGAGTATAACATGTAACCTCACCTTTCTGCCGCCAGGGACACCCGGCAACGTCTGAACATAGTTCTGGTGTCGCGGCTGGCGGGGGCAGAGGGGTGGGCTACTGGTATCTTCTGGATGGAGGCCAGGGTTGTTGCTGAGCACCCAGAATGCACAGGAGAGCCCCCCGTGGCAAAGAACTATCTGGTCCCTTGGGGCGCCTGGGTGGCTCAGTGGGTTGGGCCGCTGCCTTCGGCTCAGGCCATGGTCTCGGGGTCCTGGGATCGAGTCCCGCATCGGGCTCTCTGCTCAGCGGGGAGCCTGCTTCCCTCTCTCTCTCTGCCTGCCTCTCTGCCTGCCTCTCTGCCTACTTGTGATCTGTGTCTGTCGAATAAATAAATAAAATCTTTAAAAAAAAAAAAAAAAGAACTATCTGGTCCCAAATGTCTGTCATGCTGAGCGTGAGAAGCCTGTCCTTGCCCAAGGCCTCTGCCTCCTAACATTTCACTGATGGGGAAACTGAAACCCAGGGGGGACCTGCTGTCCCAGCTCTGCTGAGGCCCACAGATGTTACAGTTCTGAGGGTCTCAGCATGAGTCCCCACGCCACCTGGCAACAGCGAGGCCAAAACCAATAGCAGGAGCCCAGGAGCCTGGCTCTGTATGGGCTGGGCGCACGTTGTCTTTCTTGATCCTCAGGGCAAGCTTAGGAGGTAGGTACTATGATAAACCAAGCACAGGGAGGTTAGACAACCTGCCCAAGGTCACACAGCTATAGGAAACAGTGCCAGGATCCAAGCCCTCATTCTTGCCACTACCTGGCTTGCCTCCTGCAAAGGTCCCATCAGAAATACAGGCAACCTTGTTTTCTTTTCTTTCTTTTTTTTTTTAAGATTTTATTTATTTATTTGAGAGAGAGAGAGAGATCACAGATAGGCAGAGAGGCTCCCCACTGAGCAGAGAGCCTGATGTGGGGCTTGATCCCAGGACTCTGGGATCATGACCTGAGCCGAAGGCAGAAGCTTAACCCACTGAGCCACCCAGGTGCCCCAGGCAACCTTGTTTTCTGAAACAACCAAGTATCCTTCCATGATTCCTACCATCATTGCTCTCGAGGTCACAGTTGTTGTGTTTCAGCTGTTTGGGGACCTTGTAATCCTCCTCAGGATTGCTGCCTTCCTGTGGCCTTGGCCAAGCTCTTGGACCTCTCTGAGCCTCAAATTGAAGCCTGGGAACAGGTTTCAAGACCTATGCACCCTGTGTGCTCAGAGCCCCTGCATGGAAGATCCCCAGACATGGTTCTTCCCCAGCAGCGGCCTGGCCCGGGGTCTGTCCCCTCTCCCCAGCCCTCGTCCTCCTTTGCGAGTCCAGTTCTAGCTCTAGGGTGACCGGTGGGGTCTCCACAGCCAGGGTTAGAAAGGCTTTGCATATTTGTGTGGGCGGCTAAGCAGCCCCCACGTGAGCCCCTGAACAAAGAACTCTCATAACTCTACTCTGTGGACCCGCGGTGCAGGCTCAGTGGAGTGCTTGTGGCCAAACCAGTGCGCATTGTGCATTGTCTGAGACCAGCGCAGCCCCTGGCGAGGGTCCCCGATCAAGGTCACACCAGGGAGGCGGGTGTGTGCAGAGCCCACAGCCTGCCTCCAGTACAGCCTCTGCCTCGCTGTGGGTTTGTCCCATGTCCCTCCGCCTGGGCCGTGGTGGATTCAAAAAGAAAGCCTTCCCCTCCCGGGGCACCTCTCTGCCCCGGAGAGAGAGGCATCCATTCTGGGTAACTGCTCTCAGAACTCGGGGTGGGCGACCCGGCCCCACATTCCTGCACGGGACCCTGAACTGAAATGACCCAAGAACCCAAGGTGGAATGAACCCCCAGATGAAGTCAAATGTTCGCTCGTCACTGAACTGGAACAACACTCGTGAGCTTTCCAGAGTCATTCACTCGGAACACTCGTGCATTTGTTTATTCATCCAGTAAACATGTATTGGCCACTGTCCTGTGGGTCAGCCGCTGTTCTGGTCACGGGGGATACGCCAAGAGAAAGGCGTGCGCTCTGTCTCAAGTTGTCACAGCCGTGTAAACAGATACGAGGGCGCATTCAAGAGATGGTGGCCACGTCCAGTCCACGTTCTCAGCGTAAGCACAGCTCTGCTGGGCACGCCAGGAGAGCCTCGCTGTGTTGGGTGGGGAAAGGAAGATGGCAGAAGGGAGGGCGGGAGGGAGGTGGGTGTGTGACCAGCTGGTACAGGAGCAGGAAAGGTGAGTCCTGCTCATTCCCCTGGCAGCCTGACCCTAAGCCCGGATCTCCCTTAACCCCCAGGCCTTTCCATTCCCGTCGGGATAATGAAGCATTACCGGGGAAGCCCACTCGGGCATGGACGCCCACAGAGCTGAGTGCAAACCTCACAGCCAAGGGCTGGCATGAGCAATCTTGTTTATTTAATTTAACCTGCCTTACAGCAAAATTGGGAGAGGAGGGTATAGCAAGTGTGTGGAGCTAGAACTTAGAGATTTGGTCCAAGAGTGTTACAGAGCTTTGTGATGATCCCCAGAGATGCTGAGGACTAGTATTTCCAAAGTAATGAGTCACATCTGACATCTAGGAGAGACTCAGGATCAGACATCAAGCATCTGCTGCCTATTTGGGGCACATTAGTGGCCCAAGGAATGTTCTAGGGGACTGCCTGATGAGACAGATCTTAGTGTCCAAAGATGGCCGCAGTAGTAGCTCCACTCCATGGGCTCTTCTGGACTGTGACTTCCACCGTCCTTTGGGGACAGGGAGTCTAATTCCTCTCTTTGTGTCTGGGCTGTCTTAGTGACTCGCTGACCCATAGGAAGTGGTATTGCTGATAGTCTGAGACCTTTAGGGCTTCGTCCTAAGAAGCTATGCACCATGAACTGGGGCGTCTTGGGTTGATCCAGGAATGGTCTCTCTCCAAAGCAGCCACCATGCTATAAGAAGTCTGCGTGAGACCCCATGTTGGGGTGTTCCTGTTGAAGCTCTAGCTGCCCTCGCAGCATGCCACTCCCCAACGTGAGCCATCTTCAACATTTGCAGGGGACCGTCTTCGGATAATTCCAGCCTCCGCTGAATTCTGACATGCAAACAGCATGGGAGACCCGAAGCAGGAACCCACAAGCTAAGCGTAGACAAGTCCCAAAACTCACGAGATACTGATGCATCCGGGTTTCAAGCTAAAAGCTATGGATGGCTTGTTCCATACAGCCGTGGATAACTGCAACACCCGCGGGTAAGCTTTCAAGGCTCTTTGGCTAAAGAGAACCTGGGATAAGAAATTAATCGGGGCCCTTCCTCTGGGCTCCGAGGGCCCCCAGTGTGATCACAACCAGAGTATCTTTTTTTTTTTTTAAATATTTATTTATTTATTTATTTGACAGACAGAGATCACAATTAGGCAGAAAGGCAGGCAGAGAGAGAGAGAGAGAGAGAGAGGAGGAAGCAGGCTCCCTGCGGAGCAGAGAGCCCAATGCGGGACTCGATCCCAGGACCCTGAGATCATGACCTGAGCCGAAGGCAGAGGCTTAACCACTGAGCCACCCAGGCGCCCCACAACCAGAGTATCTTGAACCCACATTTCATTGCTTGTCTGTCCCACTAGACTGAGACCCTGGCGGGGAGGGAATATTGTTAAGATGCTGCGGTTGCTAGCAGTAGAAGCAAACACTGGTTCACGTAAGCAGAAACAGTTGATCTGGAGAATTTGGGAGAGCTTGAGGAATTCCTATAAAAATCAAAACACTGGATTCAGAAAGGAGTGAGGAGCCGTATGGATCCAAGTATCGGGGACCTAGGTAGGGTCTTCTCAGGGGCTCTAGATAACAACCAACCTTCCATCTTCATGTCACTCTGCTCAGTATTCAAATTCCAGGGGGAAGTTCTTGGATCACAGAAGGAGAGACGCACCTGGATGACAGCCCAATAACCGTTGGGTGGGACTGTCCCCAAAGGAATGGGGAGTGAGTACTGAGCAGGCTAAGCTGGGTTATCACACTTAGCTTAGCAGCCCCAGTACCTTGCTCAATGGCTGGCACATAGTAGGTGCCCAAGAAATTCTTGTTTAATGATTAAATAATCAAAAGACTAAATACACAGGAAGGGATGAATGAACAAGTGAAGGGATGCCTGGACAGTGACCGGGCTGTGGACCAGGCTCCGGAGTCACCTGCCACGCAGCATTTGACCTCTCCTCCTCCCAACCAGCGCTTCTTTTCTCAATGGAGTTTCTAAGCCCAGATTCTGGAGTGTGGGGAATTTCACCCCCCTCATCCTGTCTCCTTGAGAATGTTATGCACTTTGAACATGGCCTGTGGTCATTCCTAAAAACAGTCCTGGAGCAGGGACTCTGTAGCCCTGCTTGATTTAAATTAAATTTTCAGGGCCAGGTGGTGAAGGAGACAGGTGCGAGGGGGAGTTGGCTCTGAGGCCAGAAGCTGGGAGGTCTGGTGTTTCTTTTGCTGAGTCGACCAGCTGTGGAGCAGAAACAGCTGGACAATGCTCAGTTGGCTGGAGGCCACGCACTACCCAAGGCAGGTGTTCATCCACACACCTGCCCAGAAGCTGCCCACAAAGATTCTGGTGCCTCAGCCCTTCCCTGATCTCCTGAGAGTAAATGGTTGGACTTGACTAACCCCCCAACAAGATCCCGCTGCTTCAGTTTGACATGCCCTTGGACGCTCGTCCTAAGTGTTATAACACAAAGTAGAAGCAAAAGGCTAAGTGTTTGCCATATTGAATAAATCTCTGATGCCTTTATAATTCATTAAAACACACACAGTTGAAGAAAAATGAGCAAGCAGATTGGCTTGGAATGTACTGATATCTAGAAATATCCTAATTTAATTATCTGGTGGTCAGCTAAGTTAACAGCAGTACTTCAGACAGGAGGGAAAGGGGATGGGGAGGGAAGGTCATTTGTGCTGAGCACCTACTATGTGCCAGGGGCAGTCATACTGTATCGTGTCCTCTTACTCCTGCCATACACTGGAGGTTCGTAACCACCCCATTTTACAGAGGAGGAAACTGAGTTCTGAGAAGTGAACCCCCAAAGTCGTGCAATAGCTAAAGGGCAGAGCCAGGCCCGGGACGTACACTTTTAAAAAACATCTGAAGGGGCGCCTGGGTGGCGCAGTGGATTAAGCATCTACCTTTGGCTCACGTCATGATCCCAGGGTTCTGGGATGGAGCCC
This sequence comes from Meles meles, assembly GCF_922984935.1. Classification (NCBI taxonomy): domain Eukaryota; kingdom Metazoa; phylum Chordata; class Mammalia; order Carnivora; family Mustelidae; genus Meles; species Meles meles. Next base: position 142,384,421 of record NC_060071.1, on the reverse strand, counting down.
TGCATCTGGCTCCCAGCTCCATGGGAAAACTGCTTATCCCTCCACCCCTCCACCCAGTATGTGCTCTCTCTCTCAAATAAATAAATAAAATCTTTAAAAAAAATTAAAGCACTGGAAAGAAAGCAAAAAAGGAGGCAATCCAACTCTTGAAAAAAAAATAGGAAACATAATTTTATTGCTCTTCTCAAACAAAAAGTACTTGATTTCATTCTCTCTTCTCTTCAGTTTTCAACATCACTGATTTCTAATTTATTTCATTATTTCTTTGCTTCTGACTTTGGGCTTAATTGTCCCTGTTCTTGTTTCTTCAGGTAAGAGCCAAGGTCATTGCTTTCAGAACTTTCCTCTTTTCTAGTGGCAATTAGGGCTGTAAGTTTTCCCCTAAGCGTTGCCTTCGCTGTATCTTACAACCATTGATCTGTCGTATTTTAATTTTCATTCAGTTCAAATAACTTTCTGGTTTCGCTTTTGATTTCCCCTTGGCTTATAGGTTAGTTAGAGGTGTGTTATTGTGTTTCTGATATTGTGGAATTTTCCAGATATCTTTTGGGTATTTCCTTTTTAATTCCCCCACCACAGACCACAGTTGATGTACCTGGGATGCATAGACATGTACGGTGACCTGGTCTGCAGCCCAGAATGTGGTCTGCCTTGGTGTGCGTTCCATGTGCATTTGAAAGGAGTGTGTTTTCTGTCACCCGTGAGTGACATTTCTGTGGAGATCAAGTGTGCCATGCTGGGTCATAGTGTCCCGCTTGTTTTTTTGTTTCCTTTTCCTCTTCTTCTGCCTCCTTTTAGATTATATTTTTTTATGATTCCCTCTTATCTCTTTTCTTGGTTTCTTAGCTATAGTTCTCTGTTGGTGTTAGTGGTTGCTTTAGGGTTATAGTGTACATTTTTAATTATCACAGGCTCCCTTAACATGCTATAACATCACTTCACGTACTGTGTGGGACCCTTCCACCAGTGAACTTCCATGTCCTCTCTCCGGCCTTTGTATGTTAACGTGTCAGACTTTTTTTTTAAAGATTTTATTTATTTATTTGACAGACAGAGATCACAAGTAGGCAGAGAGGCAGGCAGAGAGAGAGGAGGAAGCAGGCTCCCTGCCGAGCAGAGAGCCCGATGCGGGGCTCGATCTCAGGACCCTGGGATCATGACCTGAGCCGAAGGCAGAGGCTTTAACCCACTGAGCCACCCAGGCGCCCCTGTGTCAGACATTTTTAACCTCGATATGTGTTATAAGCTGCATACTATGTTGTTAGTATAATAACTTTAAACAATTATCTTTTTATTTTTTTTAAGTAAGCTCCATGCCTAACATGGGGCTTGAACTCACGAGCCTGAGATCAATAGTGGCGTGCTCTACCAACTGAAGCCAGGTACCCCACAGTCCTTTTTAAAATAATTCTTTAAAAGCAGAAAAATGTATATTTACCTACATATTATCATTTCTGGTGCTCTTCATTCCTTTAAGAAGACTGACTATATCAAGTATTGCCCAGGGTGTGGAGCAGCTGGAACTCTGCTCTGTTGGTGAGGATATAAAATGATGCAACGATTTTTGAACACACTTTGGTGGTTTCAAGCTAAACACATACCTAGGTATGATCTAGCCACTCTCCATGGAATTTATACACAAGAAATGCAGGTCTATTTCCACACAAAGGCCAATACATGAATGCTCACAGCAGGTTGTTTTGTTGCGATAGCCAAAAACTGAAAACAACTCGTGTCCATTAATAGGTGAGTGGATAAACAAACCGTGGTACATCCGTATAACAGAATACAACTCAGCGACAGGAAAGAATGCATTACTGACCCCTGCAACACCGTGGATGCGAGCAAAATCATTACGCCATAAGAAAGAATCCAGACAGAAAAAAAAAAAAAAGTACATTCTGATTATATAAAATTTTAGAAAAAGCAAGCTAATTTTTGTTACAGAAAGCAGGTCAGTGGCTACCTGGGAATGGAGGGCGAGAGATGGGAATGGCTTTCAAAGAAGCACAAAGAAATTTGGGGGGTATTAAGTAAATTGTGGTGATGATTTTATGATGGTTGCATATGTCAAAATTTTTCAAAGTTTACACTTGAAATATGTGTAATTTATGATATGTCAATTATACAACAATAAAGCTGTAAAAATGTATGGAATGGGCTTAAAGCAGACTGGACATAAGAGAAGAAATGGTCAGTGAACCTGAAGAAAACATAATAGAAATTATTCAAACTGGATAAATAGTTAGCAGGACCTAACCAGCAGCTTAACCCATATTCATCCAGATCCTCATAAGAAGAGAGCGATAAGAAAACAGAAAAATGCAAGGACAAATAATGGCCACATTATTTGTGGCCCAAACTGCAAGTCCCAAAAAGGTCAACAAACCCCAAGCAGGAAAAGATATAAAGAAATCCACATCACAAGCAAAATGTCTGAAAATGAAATTTAGAGAAAATCTTAGAAGCATCCAGAATTAAAAAAAAAAAAAAGATACATTAAGTACAGGGCAACAGTAACGGGAGAGACAGCTGCTGTCTCAGTAGAAACAGGATGACCGAAAACAATGGATTTACAGCTTTACGAGTGTGAAGGAAAGTGTCTGTCAACCTAGAATTCTGCAGCCAGTAAGAGTTTTCCTCAGAAACACAGGGAAATGAAGACATCCTCAGATAAACAAGAACAAGAGGATTCACTGCTGGCAGATGCGCACCACAAGGAATAGTAAAAGCAATTTTTCAGGCTGAAGGGAGCTGACGCGGGTGGAAACGTGAATCTCATGAAAGAAAGAACAGCACTGGGAATGTTAAGTATGACGGTAAATACAATGATGATTTCTTTCTTAATTTCTTTAAAAGACACTTAAGCACTGAAAGCAAAAATGTTTTAAGTGTGTTGTAGGGTTTATAACTTATGAAGCAGTAAAATATATGACAGGAAAAGCACAGAGGACAGGGCGAGAGTAAATGGATTTCTGCCATCCATTGCGATGCTTGTATTTTACATGAAAGGGCATAATACTAATTCGAGGTGAGCTGTGATAAATTCAAAGTGCATGTCATAATACCTAACGGAACCACTAAGAAGTAACACAAATGCTAAAATGGAACACTAAAAATATTCTGTTATCTCAAAAGAAAACCCTAAAAGGAGAAGTAAAGACACAGAGGGAAAAGACCAAAAAATAAACAAACAAACAAACAAACAAACAAAAAACAAGAAAAAGGAGAAAATGAAGACCTGCACTGGACCGTATCAATTCCTTTACTCATAAAATTAACACTCCAGTTGACAGAGACCAGTTGTCAGACTGGATCAAAGAGTAAACAGTAAGAAAATTAAAGCAAGACCCAACTCTACACAGTTGACAGGTGAGAACTCTCAACGTAATGAAGAAAGCAGATATGAAATTCGGATGATGGGGAAAATGTGTAACATGGAAATACGAAGCGTAAAAAGGCTGGTGTGGATATACTCATATCAGAGAAAGTAGAGTTCAAGACAGGGTGTATTTCCAGAGAAAAAGAGGAAGATCCCATAACGTGAAAATGATCAATTCATTTAAAAAAAATGTAATAGGGGCACATGGGTGGCTCCCTGGTTTAAGTGTCTGCCTTCAGCTCAGGTCATGATCTCACGGTCCTGGGATCGAGTCCCACATCGGGCTCTCTGCTCCGCAGGGAGCCTGCTTCCCTCTCTCTCTCTCTGCCTGCCTCTCTGCCTACTTGTGATCTCTCTCTGTCAAATAAATAAATAAAATCTTAAAAAAAAAAAAAAAAACCCTAACTGGACTTCCCACGTTAATACTTCTCTCCACTCAAAAAGCTGTATGAGCTCGGGGCGCCTGGGTGGCTCAGTGGGTTAAAGCCTCTGCCTTCGGCTCAGGTCATGATCTCACGGTCCTGGGATCGAGTCCGCACTGGGCTCCCTGTTCAGTGGGGAGCCTGCTCCTCCCCCAGCTCCTGCTCACTCTCTCTCTCTCTTAAAGAAATAAAAAACAAAAACCAAAACCATAATGGTCTTAAAAATATATGCTTAAACTCTAACCTTAGAAATAAAGCTTCAAATCAAGTAAAGCAAAATTCACAGAATTAAAGGAAGAAATAAGCACGTTCACAATCACAGTTGGAGATTTTGACAATCACTCCATCAATAACTGATAGAACCAGGGCCAGGATTAGGGTAAGGCAAGTGAGGCAGTCACCTTGGGTACAACATGTAAAAGTTCAGAACAAACCCTGTCATCATAATTAATATTTTAAGGAAATAAATTGTCTTTTTAAAAAATTTTTTAATTTAATTTTTTTTAAAAATTTTATTTATTCGTTAGAGTGAAAGAGGGAGAACACAGTCAGGCAGAGTGGCAGGCAGAGGCAGAGGGAGAAGCAGGTTCTCCGTGGAGCAAGGAGTCTGATGTGGGACTTGATCCCAGGATACTGGGATCATGACCTGAGCCGGAGGCAGCCACTCAAAGGACTGAGCCACCCAGGCATCCCCCCAAAATTAAATTTTTAAAAAATGAAAATTAATGCCAAAAAAAAAAAAAAATCCCTGAGGAACAAAACACCCAAACTTTAAATAATAGTGGGATCAGTATTTCTGATCTTTCCTTGTACCTCAGGCTACAGTATGGATCTGAATGGCAACATTGCTGATCCTTCTTTATTTAACATTTTTATATTTTCTTCAGCACTTCTACCCAGGAGTCACCAAGGAAATTAGAAAATATTTCAATCTGAATCATAATGAAAAGATAATAGAGTGAGATATGTTGGATGCAGCTAAAACACTGCTTATGGGAACATGTTTACCTTTAAATGTCTATATTATAAAAAGAAAAAGTTTTAAAGTCTGTGACCTAAGCTTTCATGTTAAAAGCTAGGGGGGGGAAAAAAAAGCTAGGGGGAAAAAAGAGCAGACTGAATTTGAACAATTTGTTCATTACAAAGATGCATAGAAATCAATGAAACCAAAAGCAAACAGACAACAGTAAATATCAGCAGGGTCAAAAGTTGTTTCCTTGAAATGATGACTAAAACATACAAATCTCTAGCTAGATTGACAAAGAAAAGATGGGGGAAAAAACCCTATGCAGCTTACCAATACCAGGAATGAAAGAGGAAACATTCCTGCACATGCTACAAAGTTTCAATGAATCATAATGAATAACTTTATGGTGATACATTTGACAACTTGGATGAAACAGACAGATTACTTGGAAAGCACATCCTACTAAAACTGACTCAAGAAGAAATAGAAACATCTGAAATTATTTAGTCCCATTCTCAGATAGAGCTACTTTTCCCTCCAGCTCCAGATAATTTTCCAGCCCCTGTGTATCTTGTATCTCAGGTTTCCCTGGCACCTGGCCCCTCTTCTGGGAAACACAGTAATTAAATGTTGTTATCGGTTGCTATATTTTATTTTATAGCTTTCTGTTACCTAGTATATATTCATTCTTTTGTTGATTCGGCAAAGCTTTACTGAGCATCTACTAGGTGTCAGGGCACTGTACTAATGTATTAGGGACATAACAGCTAATTATATTGATTAATGGTGAATTAAATTTAATCATTTGTGTTCACTCTTATTAAAATCGGGCCTGGATCCTTGGTGAAGAACACAGTCCATCAATATGACATGTTTCTATGGAAAAATCAGAGTTTCTTGATGTTACTTCAGGGCAGTATCTTTGCATTGGAAATCAAGTTTATTACAAACTTGAGGGTTGTCCGTACTCTAATGAAGTGGTAGGGACATGCGTACTATGATTTAGAAAGCTTTTAAACAAAATAAATAAATAAATAAAACAAACAAACCTAAAAAGTGGTCAAGGTTTGAAAAGGAATGTCAGCCATCTGGGAAATAAGGACCCCTAGAGGCTGATTCTTGAACAAGAAGCTCTGTATTGCATCATGTGCTTCACCAGCTGTGGCTTCATCCCTCTCACAGGGGCTGGGAGGAGGGTGCTGTTGATGCAGGAAGACGGGAGGTAGGGGAAGGAGCCAGGGTACTAAGGTGGGCGGGTTTGAAATCCCAGCTCTGCCCCTTACCAGCTACATGAGTCTGGACAGCCCCTCGGGGTGCTCACTGGTCCCAATTCCTGGTACAAAGCCATGTCATTCAGATCTGCCCTGGGTGTGGCTTATGCTGACCCAGCCACCTCCTCTGAACTGGCTGGGGGACCAGAAATTCCAGCCACAAGGGTCCTGAGAACACTTCCCTACAGGGCTCTGGTCCTATACCCATAGACAATGCAGAATCCACTCACACCCACCCAAGAACCACAGTAAAACATTAAGAGGAGAAAGAAGGGCGCCTGGGTGGCTCAGTGGTTTAAGCTGCTGCCTTCAGCTCAGGTCATGATCTCAGAGTCCTGGGATCGAGTCCCACATCGGGCTCTCTGCTCAGCAGGGAGCCTGCTTCCCTCTCACTCTCTCTGTCTGCCTCTCTGCCTACTTATGATCTCTCTCTGTCAAATAAATAAATAAAATCTTTTAAGAGGAGAAGGAGATACTTATAGGTTTAAAAGAGTATGCCTTTGCCTGGGCACGTACTTGTCCACTTGGGAAGCCCTACTTCTTAGCTCACTTGGTTTTCACAGCCATCATCTATGACCCTGAGGTACAAATTGCATGCCCATTTCACGGAAGAGAGAACTGTTAATCAGAGGGACATAGTGACTCACCCAAGGGCCCACAGTAATCGCTCGGCTAGGATTATAGACCTATCCACGTCTTTGTCCTCCCCACCCTGGGCTGCACAGGCTTCCCTTGTTCCTACCTGTAACAGAGGTGATGTGCAAAACTCTTGTGGGTGCTGAAGACCTAGCTGGGGCATTTTTGCTTTCTAATGGACGCTTGTAAATATCCCTGGAGCCAGGTGGGGTCAGTAAAATGTTAAACAAATAAGAGCTATTGTTTGGAATCTGTAAGTCGCTTCCTGGAGTCAAAGCCAAGCAGGTGTGGTGGGGGTGGGGTTATCCCTTCTGCTGTAAAGGGACCCAAAGCAACCTTTGGGGGTGGTGAGTTTCTGGGGATGGTTTGGTTTACTCCCCAAACCTGTGTCAACATCTGAAAGGTTTCCAAAGGCTAGAGTGGTATTTGCCAGGGTGATACAACCAGACAGAGAAGGAACTGGAAGGCAGCTTGTACCACGTGAAAGTGGTGTCAAGTCGCTGTTCTGGGCCAGGGTTTTCCCACTGTGTCTTCTCCCCCAGGTTTTTCTCCCCACCTGCATGAAACTTGCTTCTTTTCAGAAGCAAAATTCTGGGCATCTTTCTACAATCTGTCTTCTCTCCAGCCCCACTCTGGGGTAGATTTCGGACCTTTGGCAGCTCCTGAATTCCACCTGGGATTTCCATCTCAAGTGCAAGGTCTACATACAGACCTACCCCAGGACTGTTGCACTGCCTTGGATCTCACCCAGGGGCAGCCCCAGAGGCAGCTCTGGATTGGGGGGCTTAACCATCTCCAGCCCAGGTCTTCACCAGCCTCCTCCCTCCTAAGCCACTCCAGGTGACATCAAGGAAGACAGCCTGCTTGTCCTGGGAATGGGGAACAGTTCTTACATCCTCCTCCACTGGCAGGGAGACCCATCCGCCTGTCCTATACTGGATTTCCAGAACTGCCACAAGCCCCTCGCCTCTAATCTGCCCTCTCAAAACCTGTGCCTCAGCCCTGTGCCTCAGTTTTCTCATTGTAGACTACTAAGAATAATAGGACAGACCTCACTGGACAACGGGGTCCGGCCTGCCCCTGTCCCATCGCAGGCCCTAAAGGTGAGACTCTGAAGCCACTCGAGCCTCCCTTCCACAGCCTCATCCAAACCTGCTCTTTGGGGCTAGTTTCTGCCCCATGGTGAAACCTTGGGCAGTCCTCCTGACTGATCTGCTCCCTCTGGGACAATACCCCCAATAATAATAGTAATCACAGTGGCCTCCTGTCTCATTTTAATAAGTACTGTGTTGTTCAATACGATGATCAAAACTCCTCACTTCATTCAGAGTTAAAGCCTCTCCTTCCTCAGCCAGGAAGCAAAGGGCTAGAAGCCTCGCGATCTGCGGAGGATGCTTCTGCACCCTCTGTCCCATTTTCAACCCGAGGACCATTGTGCTGTCCCCTCCTAGGCTGCCAGATCCACTCAGGAAGCCTCTCAAAGCCCTTGAGACTTCTTAAAAGTGAGTCACAGCCCAGTCCGCTGTGTCTCTGAGACTGAGGAAGACACATGACAGGCTCTCTGAGCCTTGCTTCCTTGAAGTCGCTCCCAACCGGAGCTGGAGAGAAAAGCACCACCCAGATGCCGCCCCCCCTCCCCGCCACGTGTCCCCGGTTGGAGGAGGGATGAAAGGTGGGGTTGGGGAAGGGCTCACCTACAGGGACTCCTCCATTGAAGGATGACCCCATCTCTGTCTTCCCTTTTGTGGTCCGGGGCAGAGAAGAAGACAGAGGTCCTGAGATCAGTTGTGGGCTACCTTCTTGGCAAGTTCCGCGGAGGCGGTCCGGTACCCACTCTAGAATGTGGGAGTCTGTGCATTGAAGCCATCATCTCGGGGCCTGGATAGAAAAGGAACATAAAATAGCTCTGTCCTTTTCGATAGAAAAGGAACATAAAATAGCTCTGTCTAAACACTGCAGGATACAGTGTTCCCTCCATTGAGAAGCACCTGGCATACCGCAACCACGCAATTAATGTTGCTATTCAGCTAACAATGTAACTGTTACCCAGAGCTACTGTTACTAATAGTAATTACTATCCTTACTTGTCCAGGCTCAGCTCTTGCAAGTCTTCTCTCCATTTATGGTCTAAGTTCTGCAGACGCCTTGCAGTTCCCAGCCTCAGGCCCCCTGGATACTTCCCTGTCCCACTCCAAGTCTCGGGGACTTGACCGATTGGTTCACGCGCCACGCAGCCGCTGGCCTCACAGGTGGGTGGTTTCCACCTGCCCAGATGAAGCTGACCCCTCTCTTATTCTGGTGTTCCCCGCAGCAACTACCCTGCTTCTGTCCTGGCACTAATCCCACCCACTGCATGGTCTTTATCTGCTGTCTGCCCTGCCTCCCCAACACGACTTTGAACTAGGTCTTATGCTTTTACATAGCTCTAGCATGCCTGTCTTCAGCAAGGATGGTTGAATAAATAAGTCATAAGTGAATGAATGAATGAATGAATGAATCAAATAATCAAAAAAAACCAACCAACCAACCAACCAACCAATCAACACACTAGTAGAGGAAGTGAACTCCTCCTCGGTGAATCTTGCCCTAAGCTCCCACCTTCGATTTCAATGAGGCCTTGAAGCTAAAATGGAGCTGGGGATTTGTTCTGCATTAAAAAAAAAAAAAAAAAAAAAAAAAAAAAAAAAAAAAAAAAAAAAAAAAAACTAATATGTTTTGCATTAAAAAAAATGTAGATTTTTCTTCCATATTCACCTAAAAATAAAGACCAGTGAGTGGTAGCAAGAATGTGGTTCACTTCAGGTCTTCATAGCCAACCACCTGAGTGGCCCGGACCCTGACCAACCCCAAGTTTCTGAGGCCATTAAAATCAGTACTTTGAGCAACAGTGGTTCCTTCACAATTCACTGGGGTCGCCATTCCTGCGATTGAAGAGGTATGAGGGACCTGTTCCCTGTGGGGTGCTGGTAACTGTGATCACGAACACTGTCTGACCCTGACCAAGTCCTGCCCTTGACAGTTTATGGAGGGATGCCATTTATCCAGTCTCACTTGGAGTCAATAGTCATTGGACGTCTAGTTTGCCCAATCCAATGGTCAACTTTCATCATTCTTGGCAGCATTTGACATGATTGATCACAATTTCCTCCATTTTGAGATACTTTCTTCACATACTTTCTGAGCCACCATGTTTTCCTCCTACTGAGCAGACTGCTCTTTCCAGATCCTGCCTTCCCCTCGTCTCCTCTCTCCTCTCCTTTCCCCCTCTCCCCCTACAATCCCTCCATCAGTGACCTGTCCATTCTCATAGCATTGAATATGACTTGACCCTAATGACTCTAAACTATCTATCCATAGCCCTGTCCTCTCTCCCGAGCTTCAGATTCACAAACCCAACAGCCTATTTGACACCCCACCCTTCTCTTGAATGTCTCAAACTTCAGACTCTTGATTCCCACGACTCATCTCACTGGACATAAGCCTGTCCCAGTCCCCTGGTCTCACCCATCTCAGTAAATGACACAACTGTTCATCCAGATGTTCAAGGCAACAACCTCGTATCATTATTCTTGCCTCCCATTGGCAAATCCTATTGGCAGTCCCTTTGAAGTGTCTCTGAATTCTGAGTACTTCTCTCTCTGCACCTCGTCCATGTCACTGTCCTCTCTTCCCTGGATGAGCAACAGTCTCCTGACTTGCCCCATTACTGCCAAACTCTGCCCCATTTGTTCTTCACACAGACACCTGAGTCATTTTTCCAAGCAACAAATCATATCACGCCACTCATCTCCTTCTAATTCTCAGATGACGTCCTAGCCAATGCAATAAAGCAAGAAACAGAATTGTCGTAATGGAGTCCGGTCATGAGAAACAACCAACCTGGATTCTGTGTTCATATCTTTCCAGTCTCCACCAATCTGGAATGAATACTCATTCTTTCCCTAACTTTCAGGTCCTCAACAAATCTGTGGGATGATGCTCCACTTGGGCCCATCTGATCTGTATATTGACAGGATGTCCGTATGTTCAGCGTCAGTAGAAACCACCTGGGAGTCTTCCAAAAAGGTTGTATTTAATATGCACTCCTGCCAGGAATCACTACCCATCCTTACCAACACTTGTTGTTTTCTGTTTTGTTTCATTTTAGCCACTCTGGTGGGTGGGTAGTGGAATCTCAAGGAGTTTGAATTTGCATTTCCCTGATGACTAATGATGTTGAACCCCTTTTCATGTGCTTATTGGCCATTTGGGTGTCCTCTTCTGTGAAGATCCTATTCAATAATTTTACCCATTTGAAAAAATAGGTTTCCCCTGGGGGTACCTGTCTGCTTCTATGGGTAGAGCATGTGACTTTTGATCTCAGGGTTTTGAGGTTGAGCCCCACGTTGGGTGCACAGTTTACTTAAAAGTAAAATCTTTTTTAAAAATTCCAAAAACAAGTTTGTCTGTCTTTTTCTTATTGATTTGTGTGAGTTCATTAAATATTTTCAATATGAGTTATTAAATATAATAAAGCCTGCAAAGGAAGCATAGGGGAATATCTTTAGTATTTTTGGGTGAGCAAAGATTTCTTTAATTGAATACAAAGAACACTAACTACAAAGAAAAAGACTGATAAATTGGATTTTATTCAAATCAAGAATTCTTGGTCACCGAAAGACACTTTAAAAGGCGACAAAAGGCAAGCCACATAGCGGGAGACCCTTGTAGTACATATGTCCAATAATCACGTTTTTTGGCCGTATCTATAAAGTAGACTATACATACATCTAATGAATACATATATATACATATTCCTAGGTATGTATCTAACAGAAATGCTTACCTATGTGTGTCAAAAAACATGGACAAAAATATTATTAGCAAGATTTTTATTCATAGCCCCAAGCTGGAAACTACTCAAATGTCCATTAATAATAGGATGGATAGTTAAGATACAGTATAGAATGGAATACTATATAGTGATGTGGGAAAAAGGAACCAAATTTCTACATGGAAGCCTATGGGTGACTCTTGGAGACAAGTTGGATCAAAAGAAGACAGACACAAAGAAATGTATACTGTCTCATTCCATTTATATAGAGTTCAAAATAGGCAAAACTCACTTTTCACTATGTAAACATTTATCACTGATGTGTATATTTAATTTTCATGTACTTTAAAGTATGCAATATACTTTGATTAAAATTAAAATAAAGATAACTAGCCCCCCTGGTGGCTTCTCATCACACTCATTAGTCCACGTTCTTATCAAGGTCATATATGATATGGCCCTACCTGGGTCATTGAACTCAAATCCTACCTCTCTGCTCTTCATTCATTCTAGCCACACTGGCCTATGGCTGATCCTCAAACACCCAAAGGTGGCTCCCATCTGTAGTCAATAACACCACTGTTCCCAGTTTTTTACCCTTCCCTCTCTGTACTTTGCAGGGGCACCCACTAGAGGTAAGGTCTACTACTCTGCCCAGTGGTGTTAAGCTTGACCGTGTGTTATGCTTTCATCCATGAAGTATGGGTAGAAGCCCAGTGTGCTAGATCCAAGCCTAAGCTCTCAGAGAGCCCCCCTCTTTCTGCTTGTCCTATTCTCTCCTGACTCCAAGCTGAGAACCCATCCTCCGTAGCATGCTGATCCGAAGAGGATGATAGACACAGACTTGCAGCTTTTAACCAAGCCTGGATGAGGCCACCCTAGACCATCCAACCACAGATGGATCTGCAGAGGCCACATCAAGAATAAGGAACTGTTTTCTCAAGCCACTGAGTTTGGGGATATTTGTTACACGGCATTACTGTGGCATTAGCAGACCAATCCATCATCTCTGGATCATCACCTTCAGTCAGATACTCTTTCCCCCCAAACACTCACATGGTTCACGTCCTCATTCTCTTCTCAGTTCCAATGTCCCTTCTGCAAAGAGTCCTTATCTAGCCACTCAACCCGCAGAGCCGCACTGATCCTCTCATTCTGCTTTATCCCCTTGCCCTAATTTATATTTTCATAGTTCTTATTGCCACCAATGTTTTATTAATTACGTATGCATTTGTTCGAGCCGCCTTCCCTAAGAGAATATAAGGCCCACGAGAGCAGGGTCCTCATCTTCTCATCACTGATCTCCGGTGTCTAGCACAGGGTCTGGCAATAACAAGGAACTCAGTTAATATTTGCTGTGTCCTTGCCCTGGTCCCCACACGCAGCATTGCTGGCACATGGAGGAAAAGAAAGACTCAAATGTAGTATCCTTTCCCCTGCTTACCCAGGTGGGGCTAACCCGGAAACACAAAGTGACCAGCCACTGGGCTGGTGGAGGGAAAAAAAAAAAACAAACAGAAGCAAAGAATTTTCAAAATCTACAAGCCGTCACTCCAGCCCCTGGGAAAACTTCTCCATCGTGATGGTGCTTGGGTGTGAGTCAGTGGGGCCCATAAGAGGGCACTTGCTCACCTCATCCCTGGGAAGGATTTTCTGGGGCTTTGCTGCAGGAGAACATGCCCCAGGCAGGAAGCAGCAACCCATCAGCAAGGCACTGGCCATCTGCCAAATGCCACCCCCACACCTGATGTTCCCAGAGTCTCCCGGCAGTCCACAGAGGGGGCCAAAGGCCAACTCTGTGTCCGATTCTGCACTCTGCTCATTGAGGGCATTATGCCATCAAGCCTCCAAAAGTCAGGCCAGGGAAACATCAGCCTCATCACTACTTACCAAGGAAACTGCAGCCAGGGCAGCTCAGAAGTTTGCCCAAGGACCTGGCAGAGCCATATTTGAATCCCAAGACGGCTGGTGCTGAAGCCCATATGGTTTCCACCACATTAGCCAGTGCTCCTGCAAGAGAGGGGGCCCCAGGGCCACGGTGGACCCCCACGGCACCGTCAGCACACTGAGTCCCACCACAAGCTCCTGAGTCTGGAATTTGATTATGCGGGAACACCTCATTGAATCCGACCTGCTGGCTGTGAATAATTTGGGGGGTTATTTAGGTGGATAAACAGACAGCTCTTGCTTGGAATTTTTGATCCCTGCCTCCTCCTGAAATGCTGAATATAAAGGCGGGAGCAGAGCACCTACATACAACTATAAATACAGGTGCAGACATAGTTAGAAAGATAGATCGCTATTAAAAAAAAAAAAGAAGAAGGAAGGAGGAAGTGGCCACAGAAATATTTAGAAGGAATTGAAATAGAAGGAGGAAAGGGAATAAACTTGCTTCACCTTCTGCAAGGAACTAGCGCAGCAGAATCTGCAGAATTCTGTGTGCAGAAGCCTCTGGCAAGACAGAAAGAAAGATGCAGAAAGTTTCTTGTTAAATAACTTGTCCAACTGCAGTGCAAAGGTCTCTGGGTGTGTGCCCGGCAGCCGGGGAGGCAGCAGCAGGCGACGGAGTTGGGGGAGGCGCGAGGGCAGGACAAAGCCACGGGCACGAGCCCTTCAGCTCCGTTGGGTGCTCACCCACCTAGAACACCTAGAGGATCAGTCCTGGGAGATTTAAATCCACCTGTGATCTGCTTGCGGCTCTGCAAGCCCCCCAAGTTGGTGGCCCCGTGCCCTGGCTGAAAGCACGCACTAGGGTGAGAAGCTGATCTGGTGCGAGTCTTGAGACTGCTCTTAGCTGGCTAGGACACTGAGCAAGTGGCTTCCCTCTCCCTGGGCCTGGGAAATGTCAACAGCAGTCTGTACCTTGCAGGACCGCACAGGAAGAAGTGGTATTGTCCCATCACACGCATGGGACTCAGAGCCCCAGAAAGCCGACGGTGGCTAGAGCTGAGCTGCTCCTGATTTGGGTTTCTTGCCACTGGAGGTGGAGCTTTTTTAGTTTCAGTCAATATTACGATTTGCAACTTCTGAGCTTGCACCAGCGGATCGGGACGAAGCCGATGCAGGTACTTATTTTTACACACTCGATCATAACACTCTTTCCATGCTCCCCAAGAGCCTTCTCATCTGCCGACTCGCTACTTGTCTGTCGACCCTGCTGGAATATGTTTCAGAAAGGGAGCAAGGATGTTGAGCCCTAAGAACCTGCCCAGCGCCAGTGCACTGGAAGGAGCACGGGAGAGATTTGGCAGCGGGAAGCTATGCATGCCCAGAAGCTGGGTTAGACTCTTTGGGGGGATCAGCCTCCGGGGACACTCACCAGTGTGCCGCCTGCAGGCAGTGCTCTGCCGGTCTCAAGTCCATGACGGTACCCTAGATGGTTTCAGGGTTTGAAGCTTAGCAACCAATGACACCTCCTCCTGGAAGCCTTCCTATACTTTAGTCAGAATTGATCCCCCTATGCTGTGCTTTCATGGTCCACGCTATCATTCCGCTGATGCCCGGCATTATGCCAATGACCCCAGTGCGTCTCCCCATGGGGGAGTGGGAAGCAGCTGGTTGACTGGAGCAGAAAAGCAACATTATCTGAATTAAGGATTTGCAGGATCCATCCAGCTGCTGGGCTGAGCCTGCAGAGCAGTGGGGGAGCAAGGGACAGAATGCAGGAGATTAGTCAGGACCGTTTGGGAGGAAGCCGAGGGCGTCTGTTTGGGACATAGTGAATTGGAGGCGTCAGACACCCGGTGGAGATGGGACATGGGCCGCTGGATGTGTGAGACCGATTGTGGGAGGGGTCAGGCTATGCACGATATCTGAAAGCCAGGAGCCTGGATGACATCTCTGAGAAGTTAAGTGTAAGAGAAAAAAGAAGACAAGGGACTCATCCCCATGTCGACTCCACGAGGCTGGGTGTTTGCACTGTGTCTGGCTCTGTACAGGGAGCTGGGGGAGGCACGGATTCGAATGAGACCCCATTTCTGTCCTCAGAGAGCGCCGAGCCTGGTGGAGAAGAGGGAGCTTGAAGCTGCCCAGAAGCTGGGCGGTGTGGAAAGATCTCCGATCAGAGCTTGGCAGACCTGGGGTGGACCCCCTCCCCACCCCCCACCCACCAGCCACAGCTTTTCTCTGAGCCTCAGCCTCCTCCTCTATAAAATGGGGATAATTATACGTCCCAGCAGAGGCCACGCTGAGAGCTTTAGAGAGAAGCAATGTGCTTGGCACAGAGGTGCTTGGGAACCTGCGCTCTTCATTGTTGGTTGGTACATTTCACATCCTGCCGCCCCCCACCCCCGCCCTCTGCCCTGGAGTCCCACTGTCGCCATCATGTCAGCTGGGTTTCCAGGAAGGTTGCTGCGGACTCCCCTCACCTACTGCCCAGCCTCCCCCTGTGGCTGCTGCTGCCTTGTGCTGGCTGGGGACATGCGGTGGCAAGGTCAAGGCCACGCTGCCCCTTGCAGTAATTGGAGATGACAACGGCATTTTGTCTCTTGCGGAGACGGGTAGAGATCAAAGCCGGCACAAAGGAGCGGCTGCGACAGGCAGAAATGCCCCGGCAAATGCCACCAATTACCGAAAATTGGCTGCACTTAGGACTATTACCATTCAGGGCTGCCTGGCTTCCCCCAGTCTGCCCCAGCAGCTCATTCCTGATGGCAGGGGTGAGAGCGTCCCACAGGGCTGGTGGGAAAGCGGCCTGAATTCCAAGGGTTTCAATGGACCAAGACCAAGCTTCAGTGCAGATTACTGGCCAGGAGACAGGCCAAAGGGGAGCCTGGGAATGTTCTCTGGGCAAAGAGGAAGCAGGGGTCCTGGAAAAGTATGTGGGGAGAGAAGGTGAGCTCTGGAGACCTGTAAGGAGAAGACCCGTGGGCTCTGGGCTCTCTCACACCGGCTACTGCTGTACTTGGCAGAGAGGTGGGCATTAGCCCTCTGCCCTCTGGCTCCCAAGCACAGGGCACAGCTCTATGACAAGCCAGCTGGAGGCCTCCTTTGGGCATGAGAACAAAGCAAAGACAGGATACAGGACCCTGAGCCAAACCCCAGAGCCCTCCTCGTGTCTGATGTTCACGCACTGTCCTCTTGTCCAAGCAGCAACTTCGGGAAGACGGGCAGCCTGAGAGTGGCCCCCAGAGCCACGTGGGGCACATGGAAGAAATCTAGCAGGTTCCAGGGACGATAGGAGGAAGTCGTGAAGAAACGAGTTACCCCTGCGAGAGAGATTGACACGGAGTGGAAAGACCATTGTCTTTCTAGTTGTGAAACATGCATCTCATCTCTGCATCCCATGCTTAGGAGCTGTGTGACCTTTAACAAATTACTTAACCTCTCTGAGCCTCACGGTCCACATCTGCAAAGTGAGGAAAGTCCCTGACATCAAAGTCGTAGAAGGTGGCACTTCGAAACGAGTCATGACAGTGTTATTGCTGTTTATAAAAAGTCCGAGGCTAACTGCTGCTTGGCCATGTGCGCGGGGACATGGCCATCACCCCGCTGCTCGGTGGGGGCCCTAAAGCATCATAAGTAAAAAATAGTAAAAAAAAAAAATTATATTTTACATTTATTTATTTTTATTTATATATTTATATTTATTTATTATATTCATGTTTCTAAAACTAAATTATAAGTAAAGAGTAAAAAAAGTAAAAAATAAAACGACACCACGTTAGGATGCTTCGGGGAGCAAGTAAGAAGATGTCACCTGACAGTGGCTTAAACAGTGAAGAGAATGAGCTCGGCCAGCTGCCGCTGGGGCTCTTCCAGGTCTGGTCCGGTTTAACAGCCCAACTAATAAAGAATCCGGTTTCTTTCTCCTCTCTGTCCCTGTCACCGCACCATCCTGTCCTCTCAGCCAGGGCCAGCTACACAGTCCGCAAGGCCCAGTGTAACGAAAACGAAGGGCCCGTGTTTAAAAAGGAGGATAAAATTGATGGGGAAAGTACTGGAATATAAAACCTTTTCTTTTTTTCTGTTGTCTCTTTCTCGACCCTTCACAGTGTTTTTATTTGCTACTTAATGATACGCACCCTGCAGCCGATGGGGGGGCACTGGCTGCTGGGCCCCTCTCCCGGTGACTGCGGGACTGACATGCGGTGACCAGGCTGCGGCCCCGAGCACCGGGAGGTGGGGGGCCACCGCTGAGACCCCTCCTGAGAGGTGGGGAAAGGCAGCAGGAGGGAGGACCCCGGGTGAGCGAAGGCTCCATCAGACTTCACTTATGAAACACACGTTCAAAGATAAAATTGATTTCATTTCATTAATTGTTAAGAGAGTGACCCCAGAGTTCTAGAAGCCAAGCGCGGGGTGCTTCCGAGTGACGGCACTGTCCCCCCACCCCACCGCCAGCTTCTGCCTCGGCTCTGCCCACCGTCGGGGTCACAGTCATGACACCCACAGGCGGGAGGAGAGGGGCTTTATCCACAGCCCCTCACCCGTCTTTAGGGGCCGGTGAGATACTGCTACCGTCCTCCCCTTGGTCAGGCCGGGCGTGTGGTCACTGATGGCCACAGAGGGGTCTGGGAAGGTGAGGGTCGAGAACTCCGAGTTTCCACTGGAGGAGATCGGCCCGGAGAAGCGGGCAGGCCATAGCTGGTGCTCAGACAGTCGGAGGCGTGGGCCCGGGCTGGTATGGGGAGCGCTCTGGGCCGGCTGCTGTGGCCTTGAGCTACGCTGGGCAGCTGGGTGACCAGATGTCCGGAGTTTAGCTCCATCGACCCACAGGGAATGGGTGCGGGAGACAGGTTGGTGGCCACGCCAACAGGCTTCAGGCCACGGAGCACCCCCTCCCTGACCCAGGCTGCAGGAAGGGGGTGTTAATCCCACTTTCTGCAGATGAGGAACCTGACACGGTCTTCAGGACATTGTCCTGTGTCACACGGGAAGTGAGTTCAGGGAGAGCGTGAGCACGTGAACCTGAGCCTGCCTAACTGTGACGCCTCTGCCCCAGCCCTGGCCTGGCCCGGTGCTCGCTGCGGATGAGGGCATGGGGGCAACTTGCCCTGTGGGGGGGCGGGCAGAGGGCAGGGGCTGGACTGTAAACCAGGCTGGTCCCTGCTACAATCTGGCTGGCCTCCGGTCCCTGCAGGCAGGCTGTGAGGGAGTAGTTTTCTCCCAGAAGGTCACGGCTGAGTCAAT
Organism: Meles meles; assembly: GCF_922984935.1. Taxonomy (NCBI): domain Eukaryota; kingdom Metazoa; phylum Chordata; class Mammalia; order Carnivora; family Mustelidae; genus Meles; species Meles meles. The sequence goes on along the minus strand of NC_060071.1, from coordinate 142,365,799 downwards.
GCCACAGCCCGAGTAAGAAGAATGAGGAAACCCCGTGGAGGAAGGTCTCCGCTCTTGCTGGTGACAATGCTGGGTGACCCGGGGACTTGAAGAACCGCCTAGCTTGCTTGATAGGAGCGGTAAAGACATCCCATTAAACACAACTGAAGAAGGTGAGTGACTACCCCATGCTCGTGGCCACAGAGGCTCTCGAGCTTCACGGGACAACCTTCAGAGCTCTGCTCCCGCACCTGAGCCCCCAGCCAGCTCCGCGGCCATGAGGCTGCCCGAATCCGGCCCATTGGTGCAGTAAAGGGCAGGCCCAGGAAGGCCTCGAATGGAAAGGAAAGTGAAGGACCAGACCCTGAGAGCAGGATAAGGCTGCCTGGGGGTGACATGGGGCGAAAGGGGCGGCTAGGCTGTGGGAACCGACAAGGGAGGGGGGCTCCTTGCACGCCCCCCCCAACCCTCTTCCTCAGCCTCAGCCATCGTTAGTGCCTTTGTCCCTGTGCACGAGATCGAAACTCCAGAGAGCAGAGACACAGCCTCTGAGGGGCACAGCTGGGTCCCAGACCCACTCCTGGGCCAGAGGACGTGGGCCCCCCGATTGAGAATCCCACCATCCAGCCCATCAGGAGGAGGAGGCGATTGCCCTCAAGGAAGTCAGGGCACTACTATCAGAAGGAGCAGGAATCAGCGTTGCGTGGGAAAAATGAACACATTTCTACCCCATTGCCCTTTCCGAGGGCTCAGTTTCCTCATCCATAAAATGGAAATGATGATATCCATCTGACGTGAAGATGGGGCTGATTCCATGCAGCTGTGTGTGCCGACATGGCGCCCAGCGGCTGTTCCTTTTACAGCCCAAGGGCATTCCGCCCGGTCAAGACTGTCCCTCATGTCAGGTGCACAGTCACGCAGTGGGAACTGATGAAAGGCTAGATGTTTGTGGCTGCTCCTGGGGGTCCGGAAGGTGTTTCCTCCACCAGGAAAAGGGGCGGACCATATAGGCATCCAGTCTTGTTTAATCCCACAGTCAGCCCATTTTCCAGATGGGAGCTGAGCCTCGGAGAAGCCGGAGAGCTTGTTAGCGGTGGGCACTGCCGAGTCTGGTTCCAGTCTATGCGACTCCAAAGTCGCAATGACAGTCACAGTTTGAGGGCTGTGCGACACATCCAAAATGAGTAGTCTGATTCACAGCCTCCCACCAGGGGTGCTGCATTCCCTCTGGAATCCCTCAATGAGTTTTAGGGCCCCTGAGCTCTGCAGCTTTGCCCCTGGAAGAGTATTACGTGGATTCACTTGAAGTTATTTTTGGGGTGAACGAGGTACCAGATGCTGGCATACGCCACCCCCTCACTCTTCTTGAGAGGTTTGAAGATTTAATTTTTGCTTTTCTTAAGAAATAATGGTTCTGGGGGCAGGAGGACGCGTAAAATGAATAGGAAATTATAGGTAACGTGCAGACAATTCTTAGTTTCCAGATGCATGTCAACCGACGTCAGGAAATAGGCCCTCCTCACAGGTAGGGGCAGCCAGAAACCCTTTCCAGCTTCGGAACATCCCGCCGGAGAATTAGCAAGAACTCTACCTTCTCACCTGGGACCCATTGCTATATTTAGCAGCATTTAAGAAGGAATCCCCCCATCACTGCTGATTAAGAGGAACATCAATTTTAATGGAGCGGTGTTACCGAAGCCTGGGTCACATGCCCTAACTGGAAAGGTCACTTTTCTCAGAGTGTCTGCATTCCTTTCCTTCCCAAATTAGGCACGGGTATGTGGGAGGGGGCCGACCTTTTCTACTGAGTGGCTGGCCTCTGTCACCTCCCAGGGCGGGGGATCGCCCCCACAAAGCTATTGGGTGGCAAGTAGAGCCCACTTGTTTATACAAGGTTGTGGGTCAGGAGTGGGGTTACAGATTTTTCTGGTACTGAAGTCTCACCTAGAAACTCTGGGAAACAGGATCACCCCTCCCCAAGCCATCTTCTGTGTGCTATTTCATGCCTGTGTGCATTTCCAGCAACCCAGCAAATCAGGTACATGCAAATTACAACTTGTAAAAGCAGAGAAGTTGGGCATTTGAAAGGAGACCCAGCTCCCTTGCGCTGCAGGGTCTCTGCCCAGCCTCTTTGCCAAAGCTTTCTGAGGCTGGAGGTAGATGGGATGGGCTTCCAGCAAGCAAGGGAGGGAGGAGGAGGAAGGTCGTGCGGTGCCCATTAGTCTTGATTCAGTTCCATGGAAAGCTTCGTGCAAATTGATCTGATGCATTGGTTATACTTTTGTAGCTTACAGAGCAAAAAACAAGGGATCAATAAGAAGATTCATTCTAGGGGTGCCTGGTGGCTCAGTGGGTTAAAACCTTTGCCTTCAGTTCGGGTCATGATCCCAGGGTCCTGGGATCAGGCCCTGCATTAGGCACTCTGCTTGGCGGGGAGCCTGCCTCCCCCTCCTTCTCTGCATGTCTCTCTGCCTACTTGTGATCTCTGTCAAATAAATAAATAAAATCTTAAAAAAAAAAGAAGAAGAAGAAGAAGATTCATTCTACAGTCAATCTATACACTTGGCCATGGAGCCAAGCTGGGGGCAGGGTCGGGGGCGTTGACTGAAGAGTAAGTCCAGGGCAGGAGATGCGCCTGGTCTCATTTTCCCCAACCAGTTTCAATGCGGGCCTCCCAAGTGCAGGACAGCATTCTATGCATTGAAATCCCGTGATGAGCAGGATGGACCAGATCCCTGCCCTCAGGGAGCCGGGCCTCAGAGTGCAGAAACAGGGGGAGGGGAGAGAACGAACAGAAGCAAAAAAGTAATACCAGCTTGTGAAAGGCGCTAATAAGGATGGCCCCCTAGGGTGGTCTGTCGCCAAGGGTAGATGTTGTCCCGGGTTACTGTCTCTGTACAGGTGGTGAGGTCTGAGTGGAATCTTTTTTTTTTTTTTTTTAAGATTTATTTATTCTGAGAGAGGAGAGAGAGAGAGGGCACAGGCAGAAGGGGCAGCGCGAGAGAATCCCAAGCACGGTCTGCTCAGCGCAGAGCCCGACACAGGACTCCATCTCAGGACTCTGAGCTCACCAGCTTGAGGTCTCCACCTGAGCTGAAACCAAGAGGGCAAGCAGAATGACGTCACTATCCCGACCATCCCCAGCACTCTGCCTGTTCATCCCTCCACACCACGAACCCTTAGCAGCTGCTCATCTTTCTACCTTCTACGTCGTTTTGCCTTTTCTAGAATGTTACACGGTTGAAAGGTACAGAACGCAGCCTTTCCAGATTTAAGTTTCCTCCATGGCTTTTTACGGCGTGATACCACTTTCCTTTGCCTTCTCTTCTTTCTGCTGAACACTATTCTAGTGTATGGGTAGACCACAGTTGATTTATCCACTGACCGAGGTAAATTTCCAGCAAGGTAATGCATGAACGGCATCAAAAATGTCCCTACCACGTAGTAGGCTCGCAGCAAGGACCACTCGCTGTTCTTCGGGGCATCCGGTTAGCACCCTGAAGGCCCATGTTGCTCTAAGGCAAGGACAACCCTCTTCCAAAATGAGGACCCCTCATGAAGGTAGGACCTTCCGTAAAGACAGGGTCCTCGGGTTTCTAGCGGTCTAGTGGGGACGAGGACCCCACTGGAGCTGTGGCGTGAGGTGTGAGACCCCAGGGCTCCCATATCCTTGAACTTGGCTCACGGAGAGAGGAAGGGCTCGCGTGGCCTTGGTCTCGGACCACATCTCCTGCAAATGGCTCATTTTACCAAAGAGAAAGCATTTGCGGCATCTCCTATGCTAATTAGCCAAACCCTTCGGTGCTCATTTAGCAAAGCCATATTTGAAGCTCTCTGTGCTGTGGAGTGGGAGTCACCATCGTGTTCCTTCAACACTAGCCCCTGGGGTGTGGGTTCAAGTTAACTAGCGCACCCACACTCACGCAGCAGTTTCTACCGAAGCGTGCTTCTAAAGATGACAAAGGCTCATGCAGGGTTGTGTCTCAGTCAACTCGCCTTCCCTCCTGGGCCTCGGGAACTGGCTTGTCAGTAACTAGTCTCATCCCCTTGGGTTGGTCACAGATCCAGCTGGGAGCTGGGTGTGGGGCTGGGGAGGGGGGCTGGGAAGGCAGTAAGGAAGGACAGGCTGTGACAGAAAGGATGCTGGCCTCCACTGGGAGCCCCAGGCTGCCCTAATTTGCTGCATAGGATTGGAAGTCCCTTTGCCTCTCGAGAATCGGCTCATCTCTTCTCTGAGCCAGTGGGCTGGGCTTGTCCGTGACCTTCCTTGGAAACTGTGGCCGCGCACTGCCCACAGGAGCATCGCCCTAGAAGCTCAGGTCAGCCCCGGGGCCCCATCATTCCAGGACAGCCCGTGCCAGCCAGGAGGCGAGTCCCCTTGGCTCCCCTCTATCTGCTGTTGCCCAGATACCACAGATATCTGTGGTCAGAACCACAGATCCTCCAGCTCCAGCATCCATGAAGGCAAACATCTCGTGCCCTGACACCCCAGCTCCAAGGCCTCTTTCAGTTCCCATTACACGCCCCCCCCCAAGCCATCCCTGTTCTCATCCCCTTAATGGAAATATAGGTATACCCATCCCAGATTTCTCACCGGGATGGTGCAGTGTTCAGTTGAAATTGTGAAGGAACGTGTTCATGACACTGTGGGCATTGAATACCAGGGACCCCTTGGGCCATGCAGATATCCAGGAGGAGAGGATTGGCGGGGCGGGTTGCTGGAGTGGGATGGGTGGACTTTGAGCTGCCCATGGGAGGATCCAAGGGCTGGGCATGCAGGAGGGGGAAGGTGGGAGGGCAGCCCTGTGGGAGGAATAGGGGGACTAAGATACAAAAGCTAAAAGAGGAAAAGTGAATTTCGGGGAGGGGTGGAGAATATGTGGGTACCTAGCCTCCCAGAGACGGGCCGGTCTCTCCTCTTCCAAAGAAGTGCCTCCGTTTCTCTAGGACTTCTCCCACCTTCCTTCTTTTCCTTCCTCCCTGCTCCCTGTCTCTCTTTTTTCTTCTCTTCTTTTGACTTTCTTCATCCAATATTTATCAGCACCCATCATGTCCCAGCCACTGTTCTGGACATGGACTGTATGCCCCAGTCCTTGTGCGCAGAGTTATAGGGAAGCGAGGGAGGAAGATAATGAACGACCCACTTTACAAACAGTCAGTTACAGGGGGGTGAGTGCGTGGAGGGAACTCTCAGGGAGGGGTAACAGGGAGGCTGTTCTCTGGGAGGAGCTGGGGAGGACAGCAGTGGTTGGAATGTTTGGAAGACACAGCCAGAAGGGTTCCTCTGATCCAGAGCTGGAGCTCCTCGCTTTAGCTCCTAAATCTGGGCTTAGCTTTGTACTTAACCTTGGCCAGTGGACATCAGCAAATATGACACTAGCAGAGGCTTAAGAAGACCTTGGGCATTGAGGCTGAGCTCATGATGTGACAAGGCCAACTAGTCTACTGGAGAGGCCACATGCGGGTTTGAGGGGCCTCCACCAACACTGGACCCGCTGGGACACAGGTGAGTCCACGCTAGAGCCATCCGGCCTGGCCAAGTGCAGAGACTAAGCAGGACCAGATGAGACTCACACAAGACCCCTCCCCCCAAAGCTGGCAACCAGAGAGTCTGCAGCTGGTTCATGACTGTTGCTGTAAGTCGCTATGTTTCGGGGTGGTTTGTTACACAGCCAAGACCGACTGATACAAGAGGAAAAGGATCGCCCAATGAAAGAAGATCTGAGCTAGATCTGAACAATGGGCAGGAATTCACCAGGGAAAGGCTAAGGGAAGGAGGAGAATTCCAGGTGCGGCAAAGAACATGTGTTTTGGCAGGAGGCAAAACTGTGCTTTTATTTTATACAAACTGGACTGTCCATGTAATGAGTAAATACTGTGTAACCAGACCCATACAAGAAACAAGACATGAGCAGCCTCCCAGAGGACCCCCTTCTGCCCTTTCCCAGGACCCCCTCCCTCCCAGGCTGACCACTACCCTGACTTGTATCACCACAGAGAGGAATGGTTTTGAACTTCATAGATTGCACTTGAACTTTTTACCTATGGAATCCTAAAGGACACATTCTTCTGTGCCTGGCTTCTTTTCCCCATCATCGTTCTGAGACTTATCCGTGTTGTTCTTTCATCCTCATTGATGAATTCCGTTATTTATCCATTCTCCTCCCCGGTCGACATTTGGGTTATTTTAGCTACTCAGAGGAAATCTGCTATGAATGCTTTGGGACACATATTTGAGCAGTCTGTACGCATTTGTGTTCACTATAGACCAGAAATGGAGCTGCTGGGCCATGCAGCTTGCATATAGAGCAATTCTTTCAAGGGTGAAAGGAACAGGTGGATGGCACGGGGCAGGATTGCTTTAGGGGAGAAGTGAGACCTTGCCGAGCACTATAGACATAGGAAAGTGACCATCGGATGCTAGCTACAAGCATGGATTTGGGAAGAGCACGTAAAATTGACAGGACATGCTGCTGGCTTGGGTAAGACTTTTGCCCTTTGTCCTTTGGAATCTGCATGTCCAAATCCATTTGCATAGCCTGAAATACTTACTTTTCCAGCAGAGCCACACTGAGGGATTTTTACAAAGATAAGTTGCCATCAGAGCTGCACAGGGGTCGAAAGTGGAAATGCCTGCCAGCATTTCACCTAAACCTAAGAATCGTCCCTGCAGAGGGCAAAGGAGAGCGTATTTTTGTTCCTGACCTACTAGGAAAAATATGTTCCTAGTGGTCTTGTTTCGTTAAGGCCACCAATTGGCTGTACTTTTTTTTTTTACAGTGAATCTCTAACGTGAACAGTTCCACTTAGTGACCTGGGCTAGTTCCAAAAGGTCAGCATTTGCTGACAAGAAACAGAAAGATCAGACTTGATTTCTGCCTAATATCTGGGGTCAAGTCCCTTCTCTGTTAACCTATGACCTGTGTGACCTTGGGGATATTACTGAACTTCTTTTTATCGTTAGTTTCCATCAGTAAAGAGGCTGATAGGACCTCCTTCAAAGGGTTGTGGGATTAAAATAGATGATGCCAAGCCCTTGACACACTCTCAGCAACTGTTAGCTGCACACCCGGGAAGAGATACATAGTAACTTTGTTAAGATCCACTTGCTTGTGCTGGGAACACAGGCATGAGGGACTGGACCTGGGGATCTTACTTCTACCAAGCTTTGGCTTTTAAATCCCCCTTCTTGGGATTATCATCAACAAAGTTTGCTTTGGATTCCAAAATGTTAAAAATTACATATATTTCTGCAGTACTGTTGCAAACAACAATATGGGATGTTTTTGCTCTGTGCATAACATCTCCCCTCTCCCCCCAATTTCACATGGCCGACATCTCACAGGTGCCTTTGCTTTACTGGAAAATCTACTGTCCTTAAATAGTGTTCTAATGCCTGCAAAAAAAAAAAAAAAAAAAAAAAAATTAGCAGTACTGTCTCCAGGGAAGCAGCCTTTGACTATTCAAACCTGGAAGAAATGAAGGGTTTTATTTGTGGAAATTGGGACATCCGGTGCTGTCTACTTAGGGAAGCAGGTTTTTTTTTTTTTTTTAAACCACCCATCAACACCTACACATACCAAAAATTTTAATAAAATCCCAGAGAACACATTAATATTTTATATTGTAGGTACTCTCCCAAGTTCAGGGGCAATTTTTCTTCTGAGTGTGGTTCATTTTATGCCATAGAAATGATCTAAATCTTACTGAAGAATCTTACCAAAAATCTTATGGAAGCATCTCTTCTCTATACCCGTATCTTGGTTCTCACAACAATCCAGATAGGGACTCTGGGCCCCATCTTACAGATGAAATCAGAGGCCCAGAGAGGTCAGAGCTTGCCTGCGGTCACACAGCTCAGGCCATTACTGTCTCCCTACTACCCACCACCCCACACACCTTCCCTCCTTTTTGCTTGAGCCTGATTCTTCCCATTTCTCAGCATCTCTCTCTGCCACCAGCCTTTGCGTCATGTACTGCAGGATTCCGCGGGGCCAGGGAGCAATCAGTGGGGAATATTTAGCAGGAAAAAATCAGCAGGTGGGTAGACACCTGGCATTCCTAAGGCACAGAGGAGACCTCCTTTAGGGGAGCCGGGGCTCCAAAAGTTTTAAGAATTACTGCTTGGTGGAGTTTCAATATAATTTGTTCGCTCATACACACCGCTAACCCTTACTGAGCACCTACGATGTGGCCAATGCACAGACAGCCGCTGAGCTGTTCTGGACCATCCACAGGTGGGGGTTGTTACCTCCGCCATCTGAACAGCTGCCTCCATGGCCACGGCCACGTCACTGCCTCACTGAGACTGACTGTTCCCTGAGCTCCTGCCCCACACCTCTGACCCTCCCTCCACACCACAAGAGAAGGGACAAGCTGACCCGTGAGAGTCCTCCAAAGGCCCCTCTTAGGACAAAGTCCAAACCCTTGAGCGGGGACCCCCCCCCCCCACACACACCCCTTGCAGCCAGATTCTGGATCTTGTCCATGGTTGGGTCCTGGCGCAGGGCCAGGCCACAGGTAGATATTCGACCAATGTTTATTAAGTGCATAAAGGAGGCTGGTTCTGTTCATGCTTTTGGTGGGGCCCCCTACAGGGCAGCCTTGTGACATCATAATGCAGACACCCCCCCCCCCCCCCGCCCCCAGCCCAGGAAGTGGTCTGGGTCTCTGTGAAGAAGCATCATCGGTGAGTCTAGCTGGGATCCACTACAGCCTCTTAACTGGACTTCCCAACAGTTTTTTTTTTTTTTTCCAAAATTTTATTTGTTTATCCGAGAGGGAGAGAGGCAGGTAGCAAGTGAGAGAGAGAGCATGAGTGAGAAGCAGGCTTTCCGCCAAGCCAGGAGCCCGAGGTGGGGCTCGATCCCTGGACCCCAAGATCATGACCTGAGCTAAAGGCAGATGCTTAACAGACTGAGCCACCCGGGTGCCCCTCCCCAACAGTTTCTACATGCTGATGAGCTGTCTTTTTTTAAAATGTCAAATAAACATGACAATACATAAATACATATGACTCATACCAAACTGCTATGTGTTCGGTCCACAGCGTAAGTCCAGCTGTACTTGGGATGGACGCGGGCAGGCAGTGAGAAGGACAGTTCAAAGTCTCCTTTTGCTTTCCTTTGTGACCTTGGGCAGGTATCTGAACCGCTTTAAGCCCCACCAAAAAATGAGCCTGCTTTGTTGGCCTCATGACGTTATTAGGAAGACTGGCTGACACCCGCGGAAGGGCTCTTCCAGCCTCAACGGTCATACACAAATACGGGAACGTGACAATGACCGGAGAAGGCAGCTTCCCGCTGGCTGCGACCCTCATCACACCGCTCTCCTGCAGGGGGCTGGTGGGATACTGGGGTTATCTCAGTTGTCTTCATTCTTTCCCAAAGTGGGTCTGGGATACAGACATGCAAACCTTCTGTCCAGCTCATCTGCATGAGGTCATCCGTCCCCATAAACAGAGGCAAGAAGATAACTGGGCCAGATGTATTAAAAGTCCCTACGTAGGGATGGATGTTGGACTTGATCTCTGAGATCCCATCAGGGATTCTTTGAGATTCTCTGATGCCACGTCCTTTTGCTTGGGAGAAGTCAGTTTTAAACAATGGCACAGATTCTAGTGGAATTGGGTAATTTCTAGAAAATCCGTTTCTGGAAACTCCCAGGAAGCCAAGCCTTCAGGCAGAGTACTTTTCCTTCCCAAAAATAAAAGTGCGAAAGAAAAATAGTACTGTTAATTCAGGCAAGAGGGCAAACAGCCTAAAAACCCCCATGGAAGTCACATGCCCTTCTCTCCCCGCTGGACTTCCAGAACCAGGAGGCCGTATACACCCAAAGGAGGCACAGTGTGGTCTTTGCCTGGGGCCCAGCTTTGCCCATTGCCAGTATGTGAACATTGCTTTGATGGCCACTCCAGAAGTTCCCTTGGGCCCAGGACATGGGGATGAACCATTTGTCATTTGGGTCCTTGCTTTGTGAGTTCAGGACTATAATGAACTCTTCAACCATCCACCCACTCAATATAGAGAACTCTCTCTGTGCCAGGCATTGTGCTGGCGCTCAGATAGACAAAGTCATGAGACAGCCATGTTCTCAAGTACTTCAGCTTTGGCGGGAAACCACCAAGTATACCCAATTATAATGTAATGTGTTAAGATGGGGTTCGTGGGGTATCATGAGCTTGTACTGAATATTATAGGACTCATAGAAGATGGGCACTCAGCTGGGCTTAGGGGTTTTTGAGGAGGTCCTCTGGGGATGAACACGAGTTAGCGGTGGTGTGCTGGGTGAAGGGGAAGTGCAGGGAACAGTGGAGGGAAGGGCATTTCAAAGGGAACAGAATGAGTAGAGGCCTAGAGGTGAGTGGGCTGTGGCCAGACCTCTATTTTCCTCATCCTAGGTAGAAAGCATAAAACCAGGATTGATGGGCAAGGAGGGGACATGGGGACCAGTCTGGGAGGGCCAGAGTTCAGGGAGAATGAAGGAAAGAGGAGTGATACTGACACGTTAGCTCAGTGAATATTCGGGTACCTGTTAGGGGCTGGCCTTATGCTTTGTGCCATTTCGGGTTCCTACTCCATCTTGAAAACCACCTAAAATTCTCTACGCCTTGGTACAAAGAATTTCTCTGCACCGACATTTAGTACACGGTTGGTGCTCCATCAATGGTGATCAGGCTGCTCTCTGCCAGGGCGTTGTTACTGCCCCCACAATGTTCCTCCAGTGAGGCAGCCTTCCATTCACAGGACAGTCATCTTTGTGTCCCAAAAAAGGGCCCATCCCTGCCCCTGACATCCGCACCACCTTGTCTAAAGCCTTCTGCTCCCTCAGACCCGCCTCTCGATGGAGAAGGAAGCTGATTTTCTTGGCTCTTTGCTTTGTAAAGAAAATGATTTTCAGCCTCACTCCCCTCTCCACAGCAATTATGGAAAATAAATTGAAGCATAAAAACGGGAGATGACTAGCAGATGGGGCAAAACCAAGCGATGCCTGGCTACCGGCACCCGGCTCCGGAGGACACAGAAGCGGCCCTGCTCCCCGAGTGTGAAATGAACAGGCGCTTTCAGACCCAGTCAAGGAGAAGGCAGCGCCTGCCTCGAGCCCCAGGGCCTGCACCCAGGCACCTAGGAGCCCCCCTGTTGGCTCCACTGGCCTCCATTGGGCATGTCGACCCGCAGATGAGGAGAGCCTGGAAATACAGAGTCTTGAGAGGTTACAGGAGAACTTGTTGGTTTTCTGCCTGATTATAAAAATACTTGCTCATGGTTAGGAACTTGGCAAACAGAACAAGTGAAAGAAAAAGCAATGCAGAGGTTTGTACCTTGACATTATATTCCTGTTTATCCTTCAGTGAAACTCCCCTACTCTTATGGTCAGCTCGCTGGGCTGCAGTGTCCTGTCCCTGATTATGCCCCTGGCATCTAGAAACCGGCGGCACACGGGACGCCACCCCGGGGCTTGTGTCCACGGACCCTGCCCAAGTCACTTTCCTGGTGGGGGCTCCCTTCATCTTCTGGGTTCAGCTCCAAGGTCAGTCCTCCTGAGATCTCCCTGGACCCCTTCCCCATCTCTGCCACCTACCCCAGTGGATTTTCTCTGTTCTGGAAATCATTTCCATGTGTATTATTTGGTTTCTTGGTTGTCATGTCCCCCCCTCCCCTCCAGGAATCTGAGTCTGGAGCTTAGATTCACTCATCTTAGGGGCACAGGGTCTGTTCACCAGTAGGGGCCGCATAGTTATTAGCTACTGAGGAAGTAGCCCGTGCATCTGAGTTTCTAGCGCTCAGTAGCATGAACATGGCAATGAGGAACACAACTCAACCTGTACTTAAATGCTCAGGGAGACCTGCCCACCATTTTTTATTTTTTGGACTATATAAGCCATTCTGTGTGGAGTCGGGGGGGGGGGGGGGGGGGGGCGTCCCAGCACTCAGGAAAGGGTCAAAGTACTGAGCGAGGGGCTTGGATCTCATGTCCTTAACTCATTCTTCAGCCTTGGGTAAATTCCAAGATCCCAGCACCTCAATTTTTGTGTTGGGGAAACCAGTTAACTTTGCCCGATGTAGTAGCCAGCCCCAAAGATAAGATCCTGCAACTCTCAAGAGTTAAAAGAAACTGTGAAGAACCGCCACCCAACACACACACACACACACACACACACACACACACACACACACACACACACACACACACACACACGCCCCCCCACACCCAGAAGGCCCATACTCATTTTCAGGAAAGCCCCAGAAAGGGTCACTTGGAGATTCAGGGGCCTGGGACTGCCCGGGGTGGGGGTGGGGGCTCGGGCTGCTTCTTCCCTCCCCAGAATCTGGGGTCATCTCCGGACTGGACCCCCAAGGAAAAGGTTTCCAAGCCGGGAAAGAAGTCCTCTCGCTCGAGCTCCCCAGTCTGGAGGCAGAGGAGGGACTGCCCCTGACTCCATCTCTGCGTTCCTTCGCCCCTACCCAGGTGCTCGCCGCTACCCTAAGTGCCCACAGGGGCGCCTGGCCTCGGCCCGGGCCCCTGTCTTCCGCAGAGGTGGCCTCTCGGAATTGTGCGGAGGCAGGGGACCTGAGGTGGTGGGGCGTCTGTGGGGGTTTGTACCCCGGACAGGGGTGCGCGGAGGCCCCGGGAGCTGGGTGGGAGGGGGCGTGCCCTCCCGGACCCGCGCAGGGACCCGCGGGCTCACCCTGGCAGGCGTCGCCCCGCCCACCGCCCCCTGAGACATCACAATCTGGGGGCCGGGACCCCGCGCTTCATCACTGCCCGTTTGCAACCCAACAATCCGCCCAACAAACACTCCGGGGGGGGGAAAGAAACCGGCCCGAGCCCAGCCTCCCTCCTCCTCCCCCCCGTCCCGCCCCGCCCCGCCCCTCGCCCCCCGGGGCCCCCGCCCCCGGATGGGCGAGTGAGCGCCAGCCGGGCGCCCCGCACCCGCGGCCCCGCGCCCGCCCGCTGCCCGCCCGCGGCGGGGGCGGCCCGACCGCGCGCCCGCCCCGCCCGCCGCCGCCCGCCACCGCCGCCGCTCCGGCTCCGCGGCGCCCTCGCCCGCCAGGCTCTCCGCCCGCCGCCCGCGCTCGGCCCCGGCGCCCCGGCCCGCCGCCCGCGCTTCATGGCTGCGCACGAGTGGGACTGGTTCCAACGCGAGGAGCTCATAGGGCAGATCAGCGACATCCGCGTCCAGAACCTACAAGGTAAGGCGCCCCAGCACCCCCCCCCCACCACCAACCACGGGAGGGACGCCCGGTCGGGTGGCCCCGGGAGCCCCGGCGCCGCTCCCGCCCGGGACAGCGCCGCCCGGCGCCACCTCCTGGCCCCGCCTGACCCCGCTCGGGTCGCCTGCTGGCGGGGAGGGGGCCGAGACGGCCGCCCCCGCCCCCCCCAACCCCCCACGGGGCCGCCCCGCCAGATTCGCGGCCGCCCAGGGGGTGGGGCGGCACACGTGCGTGCGTGTGTCGGGGGGTCCCGCTTTCTTTGGCGGGGGACGTCACTCGCTGCTGCGAGTTTGGCCAAGTTTGAACGTGTGGGCTCTTGGGGGCTGTGGCCCAGGTCAGGGAGGGAGGAGAAAGTGCGACTGCGTTTGTGTGCGCGCGCGTGTGAGCTTGCACACCTCCCAAGTGCCTCAGGCTAGGGGAAGGGACGGGGGCGGCGCCTGAGGGGGGGACCAGGGCCGGGGGCGCGGATCCGAGGGCTGGGCGGGCTCCGCCCGGGGCCAGCCACTCGCCGCAGGGAGCGGCCCCGCCGCCGGCCGGGGGCTCCGGTGGGGAGGGGGCGAGAGGCCCCGCCCGCCGGACGCGGGACTCTGGGACCCGCGGCTACCTCGACAAGGTGAAAGAGAAACTCGGGAGGCCGGCGCGTCCGACCGGGGCTGGGGGACGCTCCCGCCACACGCGAAGTGTATTAACCTTTCAAGAGTTTATTCCTGGTGGAAACTCGGAAAGCACAATATTTAGAGGGAAAAGTTACCCACAACCACCGTGTAACCCACGCACCCACCCGCCTACCCAAAGAAAGCTGCTGTTCGCGGAGGCGTATTTCTAGCCCCTTTCATCCGTGGGCTTTGCAGAACTAGACTGAGTTCCACTTCCGGCCTCGGAGGCACAGAGACCTGGCTGGGCAGGGAAGTTTCTTTCTAAGTTTTCTGGGCAGACTTGGGTTTCCGGAGATTCCAAGGTTGGGGGCGCTGCAGAGAGAGCTGGGAGCCCTGGACAGAGAGAGGATGGGGCGGTGGGTGCCCCCCTACCGGGTACCTGCCTTTACTGCCCGCGGGCGGCCTGGGGGGTGGGGAGGGTGGGGATGGCCAGGCAGTCAAATTTAAACATTGCACCTGAGAGAATGTTTCCTGGGAGTCCTGTGGACCTGCTCCACCCCTAGGCTATGCAAGGACAGGGCTAGGAAAGGTGAGCTCAGGTGGGGTGGGGGAAGCCCAGTGCAGTGCACACTGGAAACGAATTTACTCTGGGCGCCCCCCCCCCCCCAACTTCTGGATGTGATTTGTGTAAGAGGAGGAGGATCAGGCTGGAGATGTTGCAAATGATCCCTTCTGATAACAAGCCTGGTGTCTGGATCCTGTTGCCCCAGAACTGACATCCTATTTGGGGGTGGGAATTAGCATTTCTTGCTGAGATGGCATGTGGTTTGGGCGGTCGTGCTGTGTGTGTGTGTGTGTGTGTGTGTGTTAGGCAATCAGTGGGTGTTTAATAAACACATGCTAACCAATTTTTTAATGCAGCAGCTCCCTGCATTCCTCAAAGCCCAGCTCCCAGCGTAAAGGGGATTGACTTCTTTGCCGGAGTGCTCAGCAGTGTGAGCAGTTACACCTGGAACTCTGAGAGAGGGCTTCACTCCGTGGGGCAATTTGAGATGGGTCCTGAAGGTTGGGTAGGAGGTCACTGAATGGGCTTTCCCCTCAGCTCCCAGGGGGCAAACTGTCCTTCCCCTTTAGACAATGTCAGGTACAATGTGAGCATCCGTGGGTTTTGCCGTTTAAAAAGCTTTTAGATTTGTGTCTGTATTATGCATACATCTTCTGTATGGTTATGTATGTGTAGAAAATGTGCCTTGCTCTTTGCTGCTGGGCCAACAAAGTTTTACCATATCAAGATGTAGATGATTTCCAATGCCCTGGATGGATGCCTCGTCTCCCTTCCTGGGCAGTGACTCCCTCCCCTGCCCCCCTCCCCAACACGGCAGCTACTATTCTGAGCTTTATCACTATAACTTTGCCTGTAGAACTTCCTATAAAATGGAAGACTACGATACACCCTCTTTTGCACGGACTTGCTTTGCTCCGTACATGATCCCATGTTCTTGCCTGTGTTTTTTAAAAGAGCTTTTGTAGACTGCTTTGTTAAAGTATAATTTCCATACCATAAAACTCACTTGCCTTAAGTTTACAATGCAGTAATGTTTAGCAAGTCGACAGAATTGGGGAAACCTCCCAACAGTCCAGGTTTGGAACATTTTTACCACTTGAAAAAACTCCCCGGTTGTGGGCACATATGCGTGTCTCAGCCCTGGGCCCAGGCAACATGTGGCTCCTGTTCCTTCTGTCCGATGGGTGCACCCCTCTTCGTGGGGCTGCTCATCGGTGGGGGGACATGGCGTTGTTTGCAGGTCGGCATTATTGTGAAGCGGTTTGTCCCGGGGGGGGGCAGGTGTTTGCATGGCAGAAGTGCCTGTCGTGGCTTTGCTGATGTCAGGGGCAGGAATCCACCTTCTGTCTCTTTCTCCTTGGGCTTCCCCGTCTTTGGACTGGATGCTTCGTGGAGATCTTCTCTCCCCATCTCCATGGTCCTCAGAAAGCCCCAGCCAAAGGGCCAAATCCAGAAGGCTCTGCTTGGCCGTGCTTTGAGCATCTGCCCAGACCAGCTGGCCGGCGTCACTGGGTCTGGACATGTGTGGATGTCCAGCTCTGCAGGCCGCAGGCGGGGTGGGGGACCTTGTCATCTGAACTCTGCGTGGGTGGTAGGCAAGGGAAGCAGGGAGAGTCCAGGCAGAAGGGCTGTTTTGAATAAAGCTGTGTGCTTGCTTAGAGCACAGGTAGCCCGCAGTTGTCGTGGTGATGGGAGGCCGGGTGCCGTGGGATTTCATGAATCCGTAATCCTAGGGACCGACGATGCCCAGCCTGCCGTCTGCAGGTGGTGGCTGCTGTTCTGGGCAGGCAGTCCTGTTCTTTTCACAAGGCTTTGACTCTTGTGGTCCTGGGACCGGGGACTTGCCCCACGATCTCAGACTGGAGGACACTGCATTCCAGGGAAGAATGACTCAGTAGTATACCTGTATGTTTACATCTTTCTCCATATCTGTATTTCAAATTTGACTTGGAGGTATATTGACCTCCTCTCATTTGCCCCTTGAAGCCTTTGTCCATGGCCCTGAACTGTGGGGCTCTGGAGTCCGAGCAGATATGATTGTGATGTCACCCGATCACCCCCTGCGGACCACTGGAACGAAGACTTCCAGGCCTGTCTTTGGAGAGCCGGGTGAGCCCTGCAGAAGGCACGGTCTCTCCTGAGAGGCCTGTCCCTCAGCTTGCTGTCGCTGCCGCAGGAGCCGAGGAAGTCCTCGTGGATACGTTCGCTCCGATGGCTCCTAAAAGGGCTCGCTGGTGGAGAGCACGGGTGTCCCTCTGGGCCCAGGCTGTCTCTGCCACTCTCACGGGGACTCCTTCAGGGAAATGGAGGTGGCCCTGGTGGTTGACCTTTTCAGAGAGGAGAGAGCAGAGCCGCGCCCCCACCCCCGGCCCGGTGACCCCACTTCCCTGGAGCTTTGTGGGGTGGCCCTGAGGTCTGGGGTGGTCGGTGGACTGTCTATGCCTTAGTTCTTGGCTTGGCTGTGTGTGGCCGGTGCTCCGGTTCCTTTCTGCGATGAGGTTGCTTTGGCTGTTCCCTGCCCCCGCCGCCCCTCCCCCCATCCCTCCATCCCCCTTTGACTTGGCATCAGGGTCCAGCCAAGTGCTCCACTGGGTCAGTCGGTCCAAGGTTGGGTGAGTTGTTGGGAGTTTGGAAGACTCTCCTGTTCAGGTCGGAAGCCTTCACCATCCTCAGAATTCCCCGGACTTTTCTGTTCTGCTGGGCAAATGTGTGCAAAGCGCATAGCAGTGTGCGGACAACAAGGAATGTCACGGGTCCTTGTTCCTGCCCTTAAAGCAGCACAAAGCCAGGCTGGGCCTTCAGGGTCCTGCTTCTGGCTCTCTGGCGCCTTGTTCCGTCTGATGCTGAGAACCTTGAGCTCACTGCTTCAGAGCGGTTCGGCCAAGCCCTGGTCCCCAGAGCGGGGCGGTGGCTGGAGCTCGGTGGGCCCAGGCAGGCAGAAGACCTTCCCCACGGCTGCTCTGGCGGGGGGCGGGGGGGAGCGTCCGCCGCTGCCAGCTGGGCCCTGCTGGCTGGTTGTCCCCAAGCTGTGTCCCCACCCCTGCCTCAGTGTGTCCCTCAGTCAGACGGGTTGGGAAGCCATACTGCCCAGGGCTGACAGACAGGACTGTGGTTTGGGGCCCTTGGAACTGAGGTGGTGCCGGGCACGGTGCTAGCTGCCTCCTTAAGGTTTCCCGCAGGCCTTTGAGGGGGGCTGCCTGTTTCGGAAGGGACTTGCCCACAGTCATGGGCTTCTAAGTGGAGCTGAGATGTGGACCCAGGACCCACTGAGCCCACGTGTCCTGTCACACTAGCTCCGTGAGTCAAGTATGATGGGCGCCCAGGGAGGAGCTGGTGGCCTCAGGGCTGGGAGCTGGGCAGGCCTTGCAGGGGAGGGGCACTGGGGTCCGGCCTTGGGGGCTGAGCAGAAACCTGAGGCGCGAAATCCCCGTTTCACAGTTCCCAGCGTCAGAAGGAGGACAGTCGTCAGGAAAGCCTGAAGGCAGGCTCCAGGCAGGACAGTGCCTGTGTGGTTAAAAAGATCAGCCCTTGCCGTGTTCTCTGCCCCCTTCTCTGATTGCGTTGGCTCAGGTCCAGGAGCAGGCCTTCCCGTGCTTGCCTGGACTCTGCGGTCACGTCTTTACGGCTCAGGGCCTTGCGTCACTTCTTCGCATCTATCTACCACTTAGCCACCCCGCTCGCGCCCCTCCTAAGCTCCTCGGTGGGTCTCCGTGACCAGCCTGTGGGCTGAGGGCAGCCCCTGAGTCCATCCCAGGATGATAGCATCATGGTCCACGGACGTCACGATGTGAAGAATGCTGGGCCGCACTGGCTTGTGGGATCAAGGCCAAGCCCGTTAGTCTGGCGTGTGAGGTCCTCTGTGGTCATATTTGAGATGCCAACCAGCCTCCCCTCCCACAGCTCCCTATGGGCTCCCAGCCCCCCACACCCTCCCCTCCTGGCTCTTATCCCCCTACCTGGAGACCTCCTGTGCAAACAGCGGACAGATCAGGGATGACACTGTGGTCAAAGCTACCCAGCAGCAAGGAGGAATCATTCCTGCTTCCACCTCCCCCAGCTCCTGGAGGGCACAGCAAATGTGCTGGAAGTTTCTATGTGAAAACAAAGAAAATCAAATGCAGAGGTTTTCAGGCCTCTAAGAACTGCTACCTATAAAGTCCCAGCCCAGGTCTGGGTGCTTGGTTCTAAAGGAAAAGTGCTCATGGAGAACATTTTTTCCAGGCTCCCGGCTGGAATCAGGCCACAGGCTTTGAGTTCACGCTGGGTTTTCCCTCTGTCAAAGACCATGTTCCAGTCCCGGCTCTATCCCTGACTTGGGGTGTGGATTCTTCTCCAGGGTCCTTTCTGAGTGGAGCATTTTGTGCAGCTGGGGAAGCCGTAGCCAGGACCCGGAGGTTGACACCCTGAGCCCAAGTCCTGGCTTTGTCGCTAACTTGCTGTGGGATCCTGGGAAATCTCTTCCCCTGGCCGTGCCTCAGTTTCCTCACTGCAAAACAAGATGGCTGAACTCCTGGACTCAAATGGGCCCCCTGGAAGGTGGTGTGAGGAGTGGCATGGCCTGACAGAGCGTGTCCCTATAAAGGCACCTGAGTTCTAGTCCCTGGCATGCTTGGGCAGCCAGCATGCAACAGCGGGGCTCCCTCCTGGATTCTTTTCACTGTTAAGTGCGAGACACCCCACTGAGGGTCCCCTGTAGAAAAGGTTGCAGTTGATAAGTTCGTTATAGAAGTCGACCACAGTGAACAGTGTGCGTTCTTGGTCTGTTCTCGGCTGATCCGTTACAGCTTCTATGAAGAGCCCAGGGCAGGTCTGCGACACCTGCTCCGTACCAGCTGGGTACAGTTGGAGGTTCCCCGGGTGGGTAGAGTGACCCGTCCACAGTCAGGGTGAACGAGGGGATCCTGCCATCCCCCATGTCACATTTATGCTGAGGAACGAGAGCGTTCAGGGACCAGGTGGGATGGAAGTCCATACCGAGGGGGGCCCCCAGTCAGTTGGCGGCAGAGCTAGGAAGAGGTGTACTTACTAGGGGTCCCGGCTCCCGCTTGGCCTTGACTCCAGCGGAGCAGCCCGGAGCCGCCCGCCGCCGGGCCTCACGAGAGAGGCAGAACTTCTGACTCCTCTGAGCGCTCCGGGGAGGCGGCCCTTAGCCGAAGAGGCCCAGATTGCATTAAATGCCCTCCCTGACCCGTGGAACACTCTGGCATTTAATTTTTGCCTGGAACAGCGGAGGCCCAGGGCACAGTCCTCCCGCCTGACCAACCAGAGGTCTCGCCCGCCCTGCTCCAGAGGGGAAGTGAGAAAAATAAAGTAATTGTCTTTTTAGTGATTGAACCATTAAAAATGAACTCCCTGTTCCCATAGAAACCTTCTCTGATTTCTCCCACCCCCTCCCTGTGTGTCTTTTTTTTTTTTTTTTTTTTTTTTTTAACCCAGTGGTAGATTGTGTCAGTCACAGAAGGAATTAGAGGCAGCATCAAAAATCACAAGTGTGGGTTTAAAGAATCCTTGTGGGTTTTTTTTCCCCTCACAGGCCTGTCTCCTGGTCTTTCATCAGTTGTTTTCTATCAGAGCAGGGCGGGGAGGGGGGGCAGGTGGCAAACTCTAGTTTGCAGGCTGAATCTTGCCCGCTGCCTGTTTTTGTGAATAAAGTTTTATTGGAACACAGCTGTGCTCATTTGTTAGCCTATTGTCCACAGCTGCTTCTGCCCTCCAAGGGCAGTTGAGGCGTCATGACAAGGAAGTACCCACAAAACCGGAAATATTTACTGTTTGGTTATTTACTCTATGGGACGTGGGAATCCAGAGGGCTTTCTGTGGGCTGGCAGGGGCCTCGAACCCACACCCGGCACTTGACCAGTAGGAGATGCCCTGATGACCTTAGCGGATGATGGTTCCATGTGTAACAGGCCCAGCCTTGTTTCTGGAAGGCTGTTGATGCCCATCGAGGAGGGTTCGGGCCCTGCCTTACAAAACCACATACCCTCTGTGAGCCTGGCCGTTCAGCCGAACCGCAGTCCCGGGATTGCTGGGATCCTGAGATCCTGGGAGCTGGCGTGTCCCCAGGACACAGAGGAGGTGGATATCATGAGGCTAAGATGACGTATGCTAGGACTGAGGGTGCTTGGTGGGTGCTGCAGGAGTATGGGGGGAGGGGAGATCCAATCCAACCTGAAGGGTGGGGGTCCTGGGAGGACGGGGAAAAGTCTGTAATTGCAGATCTGTATCTCGTGTGCAAACAGGGAGAAGGGGAGTGCATGGTGGTGCGTGAGGTGGGGGCTCTTGGGGACGACTGTGGCCGTGGTCGGGGCGCGGGGCATATAGGGAAATGGGCCCCAGCAGTAGCCCGTGCCCCTGACAATTACCTTTTCATCTTGCCCTCTGGAGCCCTGTGATCCACTGTATGGGCGATTAGAGCCCAAGTCCCCCAGACGAGGACGGGGACAAGCCTGGGAGGATCTGGGGAATCTGCAGAAAGCCCTAGAGTCACTTGTCGGGTCTGCAGAACTGGAGGTCTCACTGGAAGGACTTAGGGCTCTGATGATGTCATGCCCCACTCCTGCCTCCCTCTCCTGGGGGGCTCTCCTCACAGGCAGGAACCTTGGTGATATTTATATCCCTCTCCTCTTTTAAACTATTTTCAATCCTCTATGGTATGACATACTTAAAAAGCAGGGTTCTGAGGCCTTCTAGCTGGGAACTGGGACGGGAGGTGGGGAGGGGGCATGGCGGTGACCTGCCAGGTTGCTCGTGTGGAAGCTTAGCCCGCCCTCCTCCACTCGCCCTCCCTCCTGTCCCGCGTCGGTCCCGGGCCCGAAGTGGCTCTCCCCCTCACCTTTCCGTGCTTGCCTGCTTTTTGCCAACATCCTCCTCCTCGGTCACCAGGACCACTGTTTTCCTGCTTCTGGCACCTCTGATCCCGTTTCATCCAGGCAGTCTTGGAGATCTTTCTATGTCTTGGTAGAAGATGCCTCTTGGCCTGCAGGAAGAAGCGGTGCTGTGTGCTCTGGGTCTCCCTCACTTCTCCTGCCCTTCCTGGAATGAACCAGCCCCAGCTGCACCCGCCCTTGACCCTGTACATGACTCCTGCAGAGAAGGACCATGACCCGGCTTAGAGCAGCCTCCCTGAACCCTGCCTGCTCCCACCTGGGTGGAAATCACGGCCGCCGCCTCTGGGCCCCTGGGAACCCCCTCAGGACTAGGTCCCCGAGAGG
Organism: Meles meles; assembly: GCF_922984935.1. Taxonomy (NCBI): domain Eukaryota; kingdom Metazoa; phylum Chordata; class Mammalia; order Carnivora; family Mustelidae; genus Meles; species Meles meles. Next base: position 142,344,231 of record NC_060071.1, on the reverse strand, counting down.
GGTGCATGTAGCTTTCCTCTGCGAGCACTTCCTGGGGACCAGGACTTCAGAACTGTCCACCGAGTTGTGTTATGTTATTTCACTTGGCAGAGGGACTTCACAGATGTGGTTACTTGAAAGATGTTGGGTTAGGATAATCCGGATTACCCAGCTGGGTCCCATTAATCTCAAGCATCCTTAGGAAAGGAGGAGGCTCAGAGAGAGAGAGAGAGAGGAGAGGTGATGGGGGAAGCCGATTGGGGTCATAGCGATGCCGTTGCTAGAAGGCGCCATGAGTGGGAGAGTGCGGGAGAGTGCAGGCAGCTTCTGGAAGCTGGAGAAGAGGAGATGGCTTCTCCCCCAAGCATCTCCAGAAGGAGCACAGTCCTGCCAATAACTTCAATTAGCCCATCAAGCCCATCTCCAAAGGTAATAAATTTATGTTGTTTTAAGCCACTAATACCCGGTAACTTGTCATAGCAGCAGTAGGAAACTGGCTATCAAGCCCGGTGGACACCCAGGTGGTGGCATGGAGCCCCAGCCTGGAGCACAGAGACCGGGGCTCTGGCCATGGGGCTGCCACCACTTGGTTGAGGCTACCTGACAGAGGGCAGGAGAGCAGGGTTTGAGGGGACAGGAGAGGGCGCTGGCCTGGGCCTGCAGGAATTCCAGCCAGGAATCCACAGGCAGTGGTGTGATCCGAGATACACACAGGGCTGGGAATGACCCTGGGAATGACCACATGGAGACCGGTCTCTGCTCTGGGGCATGGATGGTATGGATGGCTGGGGCATGAAGAGGGTGACATCACAGTGGCCTCTAAGTACCCACCTGTGCTGGGATCCAACACATTCTGGCAACTGTGAGACCTCCCTTCTAAGCCTCGTGTTCTTTAGGGTTGAGCTACATGAACCCTGGAAATGCTGTTACCCAAGAGCGGGTCCAGTCCCGGTGGCTTGAAACAGTCGTCTGCTTCACATGAAACGTTGAAGTCTATTTAGAAAACAAGAGAACATCCGTAGGGTATTGGCTTATGGGCAGTTGTGGTTTGTTGGTACCAGTCCAAGTCCAAGGCGAGACATACAAGTTATGAGGAACTTAAATTCCCAGAGAATGAAAGAAAAGTCCTCATCAAGCCTCACGGTTGGAGAGTGACTGAAGGCCGCCATATTGTATTCTACCATTTTACCCATTTTCCCCTTCCTTCTTAGTTGAAGGGCACCCCCCTGCCCCCCACCAACTTAAAGTTGCTCTGATTCCAACTTCTCCGTGGTATTAAGTATGAAACCAGTAGTAATCAGTGATAATGACACCTTTTTTTTCTGTTTCTACTTATTTTTATAAAACAAGGATGAAATGCAATCAGATGTTCCAGTAATTTCTGAAATGTGGTACCATGAAGAAGGCGGTGTAGCTAAAGGGCTCCCCTGTGCTGTGGCTTGGCCCCTTCATTGTCAGACGATTTTTGTGAAGACCTGACTTGAGTAACAGGATAATTTGGTGTGTTGTTGTTGTAAAGTGTGTCATACTGAGTACAGGTCTGTAACAATCAACTAAGTCAAGGATTGTCTTCGTTGGTTATAGGGCATTGACGTTGTGGTTATGGGGAATATGGTGGGGGGCTGGCCACTTGCTAGACACTGTATATGTCTTCCAAACAGCCTCCATAATGGGCATTATTATCTGTTCCCCACACACTAAGGCTGAGCAACAATGCCGAGCTACTGAGCTAACAAGTTATAGAACCAGGAATCAGAATTTTAAGTCTGGGAGGATGGAATAAGTTGGAGGATGGGGTATGAAGAGGGAGCACTGATAGGACTTTGGTTTGGGGTATGGGAGAGACTTGGTGAATGCTGGCTTCAGGCCCAGTTGGCTATGGAGGGCGCAGTTGACTTGGAACCCTGGAATAGAGCTGGACCAGGCTGAAGGATGTTGGGCAAGAAGTCAGCCGGCCTTGGGTACTGAGCCTTATCTGAGGGGACTCAGCGACTCAGCTGTTTGTGGTCATGTACCTACCAGGTTCTTCACACTGTGACAAAATCAAGTCTAAATTCCTGACTGATGATTCCTCAAGTAGTGATTCCCAGGGGCAGAGTTAAGAAGAGTAAGAGACAAGGATCCCGTCTTAAGAGGTTGACAATATGAAATCTCTGTAACCTTGAATTGTGGCAGAACCAGAAGCAGCCATGGGAAACCATCCTGCCCTCCCCATTGTGGGTTGTGATAAGGGCGGTGTCAGATTGTAAAGCACGGTCACCTTCACTGTATCATTTAATTCTACTGTAACCTGTGAGATCAGTGTTCTGTTCCCTCTATAGATGCAGACACTGGGGCCCAGAGGAGGTCACTGTGGCATCTGAGACTTCCCATGGCCCTTCCCAGTCCCACCAGCAGTTGCTGGGAGCTAATCTGTACAAGGGATTCACTTTCCTTTCATGGACACAAGGGACTGTGTGGAACTCTCCCTTGGAGAGCTGATCTGGCTTTTGAGCTTGACTCTGATCTAAAACAAAACAAAAAGTGATACCTTTCCAATCAAAGCTGAGGGCCTTGGGCCCCAGTGGTAGGGTGTTGGCAAGCCTGGATGATGGCCTGTCAAGTTCCCAGAATTGCAGTGGGCAAGTGCCACAAAATGGCATGTGGTAGCGGGGGGGGGGGGGCGGATGTGGAGGACAAGGTGCCATGATGCTACAGGACTGATGATGGGCGAGCCGAGGAGGTGACCAGAAATCATTCAAGAGTTGCCCTTGATAGACTGTGTTTGCCCTGGGTGGGCACTGCTGTACTGGGATTTGTTATTGGTGACAACTTGTTGATGGCCTGGCTTGTCCTGATGAACCAGAAGGCTCACTGGGTTGGGCACTAGGGCCCATCCTGGCCACCCCTGTGTCCCAGGGCCTAGCTTCCTGTTCTAGGCTCCGCGTGCATTCAGTGTTTATCTGTTGGATATGTGAATGTAGACATAAAAGTGTAGATTCCAGGATCTGGCAGAGCTGGGATTTTAATGTTAGTTTCCTTTCTGTGGACTAGCTGTACATATCTGAACTTTACAGCTTTTTGGTGAAAATCCCACCTTCTCTTCTCTTGGTTGTTAAAACATTCAATGGTATCACATACCTTCAGCATGTTTCCTGTACCTCGCCTTTTCTAAATCATATGTAACTATAGTTTTACAAGGTTTGAATGAAAAACAGTGTCTTGATATTTGGTTCAGGGCTCTGATTTACAACTTGGAAGGTAAGGCTATTGCTCTCCTCTTTACCTCTCCTAACCGCAGATCTTTCCTGTCCTTCCAACTGCCTGATATGTTTTTGTCATACTTTTGGAAGATTAGTAATTGAGGTTAACATCATTAGGCCGGCACTATTCGGAGCTGAGTCATCTAGTTACTTATGATCACTGTTCCTTTCCTGATCTACTTTTTGGTTTCCTTGGAGTTAGAATTGTCCATTGTTATTGGCATATGTGCTTATTAATTCACCCCCAAACTCTGTTGGTGTTCTGGATATCCCCGCAACTTGTTTGGTTGTATCAGATAAACTTTCTCAGTTTCCTTTTCTTGAGCACATCAGGGTCCTTTGATCTACTCCAATCTGGACTCATTACCCTCCATACCTGGGGCGTGGCTGTCACCTGGGCCCTCTGTCACCATCACCTGGGCCCACCCCCACCTCTTTCCTGGGTTTGATCTCTCATTTCCTGTCTTCCTCTTCTGGTTTAGTCTCTTAAATACAAGGTCACATCCTTCCTGAGAAAGTGTGCCCGAGGGGCCAACTTTCTGAGAACTTGCCCACGGAAAAATGAATTTATTCTTTTCTGACTCTTGATTGCTAGTTCAGCTGGGTATCAAATTCAAGGTTGGAAATCACTTTCCTTTGGAAGTGGAGCCTTGCTCCATTGTTGTTTTTTTTTTTTTTTTTAAGATTTTATTTATTTATTAATTTGTCAGAGCGAGAGAGAGAGAGCGAGTGAGCACACAAGTGGGCAGAGTGGCAGGCAGGGGTGGAGAGAGAAGCAGGCTCGCTGCTGAGCAAGCAGCCCGATGCGAAACTTGATCCCAGGACCCTGGGATCATGACCCAAGCTGAAGGCAGCGGCTTAACCGACTGAGGCTTCCTGCCCCATTGTCTTCTAGCTCCCAGCACAGCAGTTGAGAAGTGTGAAGCCATTCTTGATCCTTTATGTGACCTGCTTTGTTCTCTCTGGAACCTTATAGGATCCTCTTTCTGTCTGCAGTGCCCTGAGACTTCAGGGTAGCCTGCCTGGGTGCTGGTCTCTCCATGCCGATCACTTAGTTAGACATTTCCCTCTGGAACTGTGGTGTTCTGTTCTGGGAAATTTTCTTGTTTGTTTGTTTGTTTTTAAATCGTGATTTCTGCTCATGGTTTTCTCTAATCTTCTAGAACTCCTTTTATTTGGATATTGGTCCTTCTGGACTAATCCTTTAATTTTCGATTTTCCATCCCCACTGTTTTTTGCTCTACTTTCTGGGAGATTTCATCCATTTTATATTCTGCATTTTAATCTTCCACATTTTTAATTTACAAGAGCCCTTTGTTATTCTCTAGAGAAGTCCTTATTTCAGGGTTGCAGTACCTTCTCCTACACACTGGGAATAGTAACTGTGGACAGTGACAGCCCAGGGGGTGCTTTGAAAGGTGGCATCTGAGAGCACAGAGCCAAACGGTCTGGTTCAAATCCCGGCTCTGCCAGTCACTTGCTTTGTGAGCTCGAGCAAGTTTCTCAACGTCGTTATTCCTCCGACACCTCGTCTGCAAAATGAAAGTAATAATAATGTGGTCTGCCTCAGGACACCAAAGGGCACAGAGCTGTTGGGGGTGCCGTGTGTCTGTCATGTCTGCGGTCCTCCTTGTTTGTGTGGGTGGGTTGGGTCTGGAGCTTTCACGTTAGAGCCTTCTTTGTTTCACTGGCTCAGAGTCCTTGATTGTTTTCTCATATTTAAGAGTTGGGGACTGAAAAGTGTTCTGTGAGCTTGGAGCACGGGCTGGCGGGGTGGGGGGGGGCACTTCTTGGCGGGGAGTCTCTCTGCTGGGCACCCTGCTGGGTTGTGTCACAGGGAACCCCGTGTTCCCTGAATCCTCCTGGCTGATCAGATTGAGAGAGGCTTACAGTCTTCTGTCTGGAGGGTCCAGGCCTGGTGCTGGGCGTGAGGGGCGGGGGTCTGGGAGCTGGAGGAAGAAAGGGTGTGAGGGGCGAGGAACTCCTCGGCATCCAGTGTGTAGAAGTCACGTACTGTGCTGCGTTCAGCCCAATTCACACTCAGACCTTCTGTTTTATCCTCTTTAGAGAACAGACTTCTGGTCTTGTGCCTGCTGGAGGATGGGACCGTCACCTGCGAGTAGACATGGGGGAGGGGATATAGGGACTCATCTCACTGTGTTTTCCCACCCCAACCCCATGTGCACAGATACCTGTCACCAGTAATTCCTGAGAAACGTTGAGACTTCTGGGTGGTAAATTGGGCTGTCTTTGCCCTTCCTCGCCGCCACATTAAGGTGTGGATTTCTGGCAATGCTAATCAGTTACCACAGGTCTGTCCTCTCTCCACCCTTTGGGATCTTGCTCCTGTCCTCCCTCCTGTTCTCTCCATCCTTGTGGATTTGTATTCTAAATACTAGCGCATAGACCCCTTTGCCCTAGGTTTTAGTAGGATTTCAAGATGGACTGGAATCAGAAGCTTGTGCTGAGTAGAAGCCCAACTCCTGTTCGGCAGGAAGTCACTCCCTCACCTCTCCCAGTGTGTCCCAGCAGCCGGGGAGGAAGCTGGCGACAGCCGCGTCCACCCCAGCCCTGAAGGTTTGAAGCGTGAGGACACTTGCTTGCCTGTGTTCCCTTCCATGCTGACTGTTTTTCAGAGACTGCTGCCCGGTCCTGGTTACCAGGTGAGATCAGGGAAATCGCAGATGCATTTGGTCACCCCTGCTGGCTGTTTTCCAGCCGCACGCTCTGGTTACCTGGAGTTTCGAGGCGTGGGGATCAGGGGTCCAGGCAAGGGTGCAGCTCTAGGAGCAGAGGGACCTTCTCTAACAAACTTGCCCCTGACGTCCTCCCAGGTCTCAAATCCCCAGCCAGCAGCAATCCTCTCGGCTGGGTTGCAGCCTGTGCCGCCCACGGGGTACACTGGCTCCCAGGAGAGAAAAACCAACCAGGGAAGGAAGGGGTTGTTTGGTTGCTACATTGTTTGATGTCGGAGCCCTGCCAGCTTTTATAGAACATCCCAAGCCCAAAGCCACAGGCTACCTGGGGGAGAATTGGCTGGTGCCAAGCTTTGAAAGTTAAGCTATTCTTCATGGCAAGATTAAAGATTATCCTGCCTGAACTTCCATCAGACACTGCCAGGCCGACTGTACTTGATCTCCTCGATTTTTGAGTGGGTTGGATTACCCAGGAGGAGGAGCTCTGTGGAAGAACCTTGGAGATACCCAGGAAAGGCAGAATCAATACATGACCCCGCAGGCTCCCTGAAATGGTGATGCTTTTTTATCCTGCAGCCCTGATCGAGTCAACAGAGTTGATGAATAAGAACAAAACCAGAGAAAGGAGAGCCTGCCTGATCTCCAGTGGGAAGAGGTGTTTGAGGCCGGGTGTGAACTTGAATTTTAGCCCCTTTGCTTTGTGGCTGTGGAACGTTAGCCCAGTTATGGGTCCCTATGGAATTTTGATCTTTTCTGTCTGTAATGTGGCTTTAATAATAGTAATGCTCTCCCAAGGTTGTTTGGAGGACTCCGTGAAGACATGAATGCCCAGTGCCCAGCGCTCATCAGGATCTTTGAAATAAATGTTTCTTTAAAGATTTTATTTATTTATTTGACAGAGAGAGATCACAAGTAGGCAGAGAGGCAGGCAGAGAGAGAGAGGAGGAAGCAGGCTCCCTGTTGAGCAGAGAGCCCGATGCGGGGCTCGATCCCAGGACCCTGGGATCATGACCTGAGCCGAAGGCAGAGGTGTAACCCATTGAGCCACCCAGGGGCCCCATGTTTCTTTCTTTAAAAGAGGATTTTTTTATTTGTTTTTTGGTATGGTGATAGAGATTTTGATAGGGGTTCAACTGAACCATAGGAATGGATCGATTGCTTAGTCCATGTTTCAAGGTCAGATTCAGTGTCTGTCCTTGGGATGATGTTGTGAAGACCACAGGGCAGCAGCTGACACTAAGTGGGTGTAGTTGGAGACCTGGCGTCCTTCGGGGATGGGAGAGATGATGGGGGCGAGCCATCCAGCAAGATGGAACTAGCAGCCCCGTGTGTTGGGAGAGGATCTAGGCTGGGTAGGAGGAGATGAGCCGGGATGACCCTCGCAGTGAGCGAGGAAGTTGGTGTGAGCCAAGGTGCAGAGGCGGGAGTGAGCTGGAGTGTTCAGAAGGTGAGTGGTCCAGCCTGGGTCAGCAAGGGGCCCAGAGTGGGGCAGTGTCTGTGGGTGCTCATTAATCATCAAGTGACCTTTTGGACTCATTTCCTCCCTCGCCAGCGTTTCACTCTGGGGACATGGCCTAGGCTGGCTTGTGGCCCTCTTTCCTCGGTGAATGGGTAGTAGAGGGGGACAGTGTTGGTTTTCAGAGCAGGATGGTCTTCCTGGGATGAGGGGTCCCAAATGTTGCAGGTGGTTTAGCATCCTCAGGTGAGACCACAAAATGCTAATCAAGTGGCAATCAAAATCTCCCTCCACGTTTGTCCCCGGGAGTGGTAACCACCCATTTGAGACTAATAGGGTACCATGGGTGCAAATGAAGGGGGACCCCGTGCTTCCCCAGAGCTGTCTCCGTTTGTGTACGCAGAAGAGTCACCACTCCATGTGTCCCTCACTCAAAAGACTCTTTGATCTGAAGCTCCAGCTCCAAGGCTCTTGGAGAATCAGTCGCTGATGTAATAGTCATTCTGTGAATCGTGTCCATTATAACGGAGCGCGCTCCAGCTGTTGGAAGAATCCGGCAGAGTGAGGTGATAACGCGTGACCTTTCAGATTAGTCCGGGGAAAATCGCTGACTGCGTCAGGAGAAGCTGCAGGTTTTATTTCTGTGTTCTGAGATATTGCCCGTTTTCTCTCCGTGTCAGAACAGGCAGAGCAGACTCTGGCTCCTGAGTCAGCTTCATGCGAGGACAACGTGCAGCAGGTAGTACGAGCGTCTGCTCAACAACCCTGCCAGGCACCGGGGAGAGACAGGCCTGTCTGTGTCCCGTGGCAGGGACTCCATCCCCGTGGTCCCATCGGGACATAACGATGACCATGATGGGGAGCTATTGTGAGTATCTCCCAAGAGAGCCCTGCGTAGGCGCCATGAAGGACTTGCGGATGAGGTGACATTTTCAGTTGAAATGAGAAGAAGTGGAATTAGCCAGATGGAAGGGGGAGAGGAACGTTCCATGCCGAGGGGTCAACTCAGCCAGGGGCTGCGGTGGGCAGGAACATGGCTCAACGACACAGCGCTACCGACTGGGGCCCCCAGAGATTGCCGTGGGGGACGTGTTGGATCCCAGACACTGTTGTGCAGACCCCTGGAGCCCCGCCCTGGGTGAACACGGGCACGTCTTTGGAGTTGGAGGTAGAGCCTTTGGATTTTTTCCATGCAACGAAGCCGGTGGGGCTTTGGGCCATTATCAGGGGGATCACAAGGTCTGTGATTCACTTCCTTTCAAATAGGCTCAGCTCTGAAGACCTGCTCCCCACCAGTGAGAGTGCACTGCTTGGCGTTGGGTCACAGAGCTGGGGTGGCTTTTGTCTTACTCCTGTGTGTGCCCTGAGGGTCTGGTGGCCTGGGGGCGTGTCCTCTCCTGTCCCCATGTCATCTCATTTCCTCTTCCCGTCCCAGTCCCAGGCTAGGCAGATCTGCTCTCCAACCAGGAGGGACTGCTCTGTTCAAGCACCATTTCTCTGTCTTGGGGAGGATGACAGTGTAGATGGTGATGGTGACACAGTCACCGTCTACGTCACCATTGTGTCCCCGTATTGACTGCCTACTGTGTGTCAGGAACTCTGGTGGGTATTTTATATTTAACTCTCCAGAAACTGTATGAGTAGGGGAGGGGCTCATTTGTTATATGGGATATTGAAGCTCAGAGAGGTCCAGTTCAAAGTTCATGGCCACACAGCTGGTTAGAGTTGCAGGCTCAGAATTTGGCTTTAGATTTTCTTGTTCCCAAAGCTGTGCTCTTTCCACCTAAGCCACACGAGGTCCCGACCGAAGTTGAGTTTACAGTGTGGTTTACAAGCCTATGGCTCTGGCCTCTTTGAGTCCTCCCCCGTGTAGACCTCTGAGTCTGCAGTGAACACTGAGCGCCTCTGTGGTCACCGCCACTGACCTGAGGCTCTTTGGGACTTGGGTCTTATCCACGTTGAGACGGGCTAGGAGTGGGAAGGATGCACCACGTTTGAAGACCCGCTAGGAGAAAAGGATGTAAAACATCTCAGTAGTGGTCTTTAAATATTGCTTCCATGTTGAAATGAAAATGCTCTGGTTGTAGTCAGTTAAATAAAGTATGTGGTTAAAGTGAATTTCACCCGCGTCGCCTGACCTTCTACGATACGGCGACTAGAAATTTGCAACATAACCCGCGTGGCTCGCGTTGTATTTCGACTCAGCAGGACTTCGGCGAGACTGTGGTTTCTGGGGACCTTTCAGTGCTTCCCTCTGCAGACTCGGTGCCTGCGTGTCTCCTCTTCCTGTCCAATGTCCTTGACCCCCAAACCCCCTTCTGAATTACTTGCCCCGTGTGTGTCCCCAAGACTGTCCCGGGGGACTCCTCCTCTGAGTGACCTCTGACCCCGTCACAGGACGTGCTGCCCCAGTGTCCCCTGCCACCCTGGATAAGTCCTTCCGCTGTTCTGAATCTCAAATGGCTTGTCTGTAGAATGGAAGTGACTTGCCCTCCCTGTGGGGCTAATCAGATACGAGGATATCCGTCAGGCCCCCGCACCTGGTAGGGGCCTTCATAGCCGACCCGTGTCACCCTCATGACAGACAGGAGGTGAGGGAATGTGCAGAGGCGGGTGAGACGCCCCCGCAGCAGGGCACCCGGGTTGGTGCTGGCCCATCCAGCGGCTTGGGGGCCGAGCTGACGTTGCGCACCCAGCACGGGAAATCAAGGTCCGCCCTCTGAACAGATGCGTCAAGTGCCCACCTGTAATCCTGTCTCTGGTGCCCTTAGATCCCTCACTGGTCCGTCTGTCCCCTCACCTGGGCTCAGATCGAGAGACCCTGGGGTCAAGGAGTTAAAACGGTGATCCACGGTGCCGGTGGGGCTGTCCTGGCTGGTGGCAGTGACAAAGGGACAGGGGTAGAACAGAGGGCAGGGCGGCAGCGAGGGAAGGCGCACCCACCCTTAGACAGTGTTCCGTCTGGACACACAGCCCTCGCAGGCCACAACAGCCGCGGATTCCAGGGCGAGCCTCCTAACCTCCCTGCTCCGTTTCCTCGTCTGTACTTGGAGGAAGCCAGTGCTCGCCGTATGCTAAGGCCCGGGAAGCCCTTGGCCCTGCTGGGCGCTGTGGTGTGCAGGGGTGTCCCCCGGGGTCCTCCTCTGTAGCAGTTGCTGGTTTTGTCTTCACGTGGTTATACAAGTGCTACAGCCACATTGTGGGGTCCCCCTGGCACACCTCTGCGTCGCCCCTCCGGTATGTTTCTTGCCATCCTGGTTCCACACTTGTCTCTCTTACCCCTTCGAGGCCTGCTTTGGGCTTTTCCATGTTGCGTCTCACCCAGTACCGCCTTCCGTGCTGCTGGGGAGCCTCTCCGACACCCCAAGCTGGGTGAAGCCTCCCCCCCCCCCCCCGCTCCCATCTGCTCTTGGCACCGTGTCTCAGCTCTTGTCACTTCATCCTCACGCTGCCGTGACTTGGGACCGGAGCCCTTTGCCGGGAGGGTCCGGTCTGAGCCGGCCCAGCAGTGCCCACAGAGTGGACGTGCCGTGCCCCACTGAGCAGCCCGACTAGAATTTCCTTAACCAGCTCCCTCCTGAGACAGGCGCCCCCGCTTTCCAAGTAGAGCACCGCTGTGAGCCTCTGGCTCGGGACATCCATCTTGACCTTGGGGTGGGACTTTCTCGGGCTAGATGGGTTCCCTGAAAAATGACCAGGGCAAACATTCTCTGAGTCCTGATCCACATTCGTGGTGAGTTTTAAACTTGGGGCTGCTGCTGTCTTTCTTTTTGGGAGTGGGGTTCTGGGTCCCCTTCAAGCTCCCATCACTGGACACTTAGGCAGGAAAAACAAGTTGTGAAGCTGATTCTAATGGGAGCAAGTGCGAGCCAGGAATTAAGATGGAATGGAACAGTCTGACCGAATCTTGGGCTCCTCTCAGCCTCTCGCCAGTGGGACAGGCCGAGGGGAGGTGATTTAGGGTGGTCCCTGGAGAGCCGGGCATGAAAGCCACTTCCCCAGGGTGGCCTGTGTGGACAGAGCCTCATGGGCCAGCTCTCCCGGGAGGGGGGCTGTCCGGAGGGGAGACGGCCAGCGAGGGTCAGGCGGTGCCGTGGGGTGAGGACAATCACAGCGCAGAGCCTGGGGCCTGGGCTGAACCTGTCCTACTCCTCGAAGCAATTCCCTGGGGAGGTCCTGGAGGGAGGTGTCTGCTTCGTGCCCCGGAGAGCAGCGGTTTCCAAACTGGAGGTCCCTTGTCCTCAGCGCAGGGTGATTTTGCCCCCAGGAGACCTCTGACAAGGTCTGGAGACATTTCTGGTTGTCACAGCTGCGAGGATGCTCCTGGCCTCTGGTGGGGGGAACCCAGGGGTGCTGTGGACATCCTACAATGAGCGGTATGGCACCCCAGCAGAGAGAGCGACCCAGTCCAGAATATGCACCCCGCCGAGGCTGAGGAACCCTGCCAAGGGCCCATTGGGATTGCCTGGAGGGCTGGCTGAACCCCAGCTGTCCGGCCCCACCCCACTAGGTCTGGTTGGGGCCGAGAATTTGCATGTCTGGCCAGTCCCCAGGTGCTACTGGTCCCTTGAGACAGATCAACAATCCCCAGGCACGTTCACCCGCTCTGCTCCTGGCTAAGGCTATTTTCAGTGCTTGCAAGAGCTCGCCAGGGGCCTTGTGAACAGGTTACCTGCATGTCATGACCATCCTGAGAAAGGGCTACTTTTGTCTACTTTCCCATTTTCCAGAGGAAGAAACTGAGGCTCATAAAATGTGATTCACGCTAAGTACCTGCACACATCAGTCCCCGGTGGAGCGGTGAGCTCTCCCTCTGAAGGGCCCAGGCCAGCCCAGCGGTGGCCTCCTGGCCCAGCAGCTGCTGGGAGATGAGGTCAGCGTGCTCCTCCCCATGTTTCCCTCCCAGTCCAAGTTCTGCTCATTAGCTTCACAGGGTGGGGAGTTAGGGCCGCCGGGCTTTGGTCCCGTGTCCTAGAGAAGAGTGGCGAGGGGAGGCTGCCCAGGACCAGCTTTGGGGACCTGTCTCCTGCCCAGAAGTGGATGGGCAGGGCCTCAGAACTCAGGTTGGGGACGCTAAGCCCCCTTGTGCCCCTTCCTGCCCCCGGGACTCGGTGTGGGAGCTGAGGCCTGATGGGCCCGCAGAAGACAGGAGGAAACCCAGGTCTGTGGGGTGGCCATGCTGGACCCCATGTTGGACCCCAACACTCACGAAGCCAGGCGTTGAATCTTGGCTCTGCCCGTGACTTTGCACAAGATACTTTTTCATGAGAAATGGGGGAGATCGTCATACCCCACTGAGAACTATGGTGTGGATTAGCTGATGCCCACCATGTGTGTAACGCAGACCCCATGCAGAGCAGCCTTCCAGAACCAGCAGCTGTCCATCCGAGGCTGCCAAGGAGCCACCAGACCCTGACTGGCCTCCCAGTCTCCATCTCCTCTGTGGAGAAGGAGGTTTAAACTGTTGGCCTATCTTCCTCACAGTGGCAGAAAGGGTCTGATGAAGACCGGGTGAGGAATACCCCTCCCTCTGCTCCCCATCTGTCTACCTTTGCTGCTCACCACCTCCAGGCAGCCTTCCTTGATTCTCTACCTCCTGTTTCCAGCACCCCAGCACTTAGCCCTCTGCCCCCTAATGAGTATTGACAGCTCTCCTCTGGAAGGTGTGAGCCCCCTCTGGGGCAGGGGCTCTGTTGTGGTCCCCTGTGTCCCCTGTGCCTGGTGCGGAGTGTGGGTGCTCAGAAAACACCGGAACAAATGCACAGAATGGCCGTGTGCTTGGGGAGCACTCTCGCTCCTGCTGTCAGAGCACCTCCCCTCTGATGTGGATCTCAGTGGGGTCTGAGCACCAAGAAACTGAATATTCTCCGGGGCTTCTGGTTTTCCCTGGCTGCTCACTCCTGATTTGGGCAAACATTTTCGGGTTGGGAGAGGGCCTGGGGGGTGGACCAAGGGGAGGACCCCGGGCAGCCCACATCTCCTAGCTCCACGCTCTGACTCATTAGACCCTAAGTTCTGCCAAGGCAGGATTTGGTCTGGTTCATTCATGGACGTGTCCCAAGTGTCTGGAACAGTGTCTGGCACGTAGAGGGCACTCAATAAACATTTGCATGCATAAATGAATGAATTCTAGAAGGTGCTAGAAGGTTTTTTTTTTAATGAGGCATTAAAATACCTAGAACCTGGTGGCAACATAGTTTTTAAAATAAGCTTCTTTCCAAAGATATGTTGGAGTCAGGGAAGCCCAGATGGACCTACCAACTGGCCACTCCAGCTGTGTGACCCAAGCGGGTAGTTGTGTGTCTCTGGGCTCTTGTTCCTCTTCTGCAAAGTGAGGATGATGACGCCCAAGTCACAGGGGTTAGGTTGGATGTGCTCCTTTACCTGCGTCCTCTGCCCTTTTATGTTAGCCTGTGCCAAGCCTACGGCCCCTCCCCGCAGGTATGAACACACCTTTTGTTTTTTAAAGATTTATTTATTTATTTTAGAGAGAGAGAAAGAGCCCAAGAGTTCGCAAGTGGGGGGAGGGGCAGAGGGGGAGGGGGAGGGAGCATCTCAAGCAGACCACCCCCCCCAGCCTAGAGCCCCATGCGGGGCTGGATCTCGGGACCCCGAGATCATGACCTGAGCTGAAATCAGGAGTCAGACACTCTTCCGATGGAGCCCCCCAGGAGCCCCTAAAATGTACCTTTTTGAGTGAAACAGTGCCTGCTCACCTGTTAGGGATCCTCCTGGTTGATCCCTGGCTCAGCGCTCAGGCCCCAGATCTCCTTTGCCTGAGCCCAAAGCTTCTTTCTCCCTCATCCAGATTGTGTGTTTTCAGGGAGGGGCTGACAAGTGGGGGAGTCACATTGCTTTCGCCGAGATTACCATCTTTTTTGCACCACTGACCCTCCCCTGTCGGGGGCCCCTGGGCCAGCAGCCGTGCGGCCCTTTGAGCAATCTCTGCTTCCGTGGCCCAGCCTGACTCCAGGGCTGGTAGACCAGATGGCGGGAGAAGGTCCTGATGGCGAGAGGGGGGCCCCTGTGATGCGGCGGGGGGGCTGCCTGGTACAGGCTTAACAGAGCCCACAGCTCTCCCTCAGGCAGATCTTTCTGTCCATAATGACAAGAGAGAGAAGCAGGCTTCATGCTTTGTGGTTAGCTGGGGTACCACACCTGTTTGGGGACGGCTAGCAGGAGAGGACAGAGAGCCGCCGGTGGGTCGCCGTCGGGAGCTGGGCATGCGGTGCTCGTGGTGGTCGGGGGGGCTGGGGCCGGGATGATCACTGGTGTCTATAAGCCGGGACTTGACGGTAGTTCTCAGCAAGGGCTGGCGAGGCGGGGGCACCCAGAGCACCCTCGCTGTCCGCAGGGATGAAGGATGGTACCACCACCTGGGAAAACTTCAGTGGTTTTTCAAAGCCACACATACAGTCCCATTCGTCTCAGTCATTCCCCTCCTGGGTATTTCCCAAGAGAAATGAAAACATGTTCACACACACAACTCTCTCTCTCTCTCTCTCTCTCTATATATATATATATATATATAAACTTGTGTGTGTGTGCTATTCCCAGTAGCCAAAAAGTGGAAACAAGCCACATGTCCCCGGGCTGGTGAGTGGCTGACCAGACCATGGTGCCTCCGGCAGAGCAGTCCTGCTCAGCCGCAAGAAGGGACATACGACCCAGGTGGATCGCACAAACCTAAGTGGGAGAAGCCAGATTCTAGAAGTTCTAATGGCATTCCATTTATAGAACATTCTGGAAAAGCCAAAATTATAGAACAAAAACATGGATCTGTGGTTGTCAGGGGTTGAGGAATGGGGAAGAGAATTGACTACAGTGGGGCACTAAGGTATTCATTTGGGGGGATACACTATTCTGTACCCTGAATGTCGTGGTTACTCAACTTAATTCATCAAAACTCATAGAACTGTATACAAGATGGGGTGAATTTTACTATCTATAAGTCATGCCTCAATAAATGTGACTTTAAAAGTGGGGGGAGGGGGAAAGAGAGAGGGACAGACCACTAACAAGCAGAGTGTCTTTATCATGGTCGTTCTCATGACGCTGACGTGTCTGTTGAAAAGGGCCATCGCACACAACTGGCCTTCCTTGGTCCTGTGACCGTTGATGTAAGTCAGCACTTTCTAACTGATCTTTGGAAATCTCTTCCTCGTAAAAGCCCCGGGAACCCCCACTGAGCCCTGGGCATGGATTTACCTTGTAAATGAGACTTTACAGACTTCTTTCAAGTCTAGTAAAGTGAGACCTGCAGGGAGAACCACAGGGAGGAGGTTGGCAGCCACCCGTTCACTCTGGCCCCCAACAGGCACCAAGCCCAGAGCCCTCCCTGGGAGCACACCAAGGGGCCCGCCTTTATTCCAAGAGAGACAGACTTAGGGGTGATTCTGGATCCTTCTTGACTAGGTTTGGCCGTGCATTACAGAGAGCCCCACAACAGTGTTGTAAACAGGTGCACATTTCTGCACAGGCAATCCAGCGCTGGTGCGGCAACTGTGAACCACAGAACCGAGGGACCCAGGCTTCCTCTAGCTCCCTGCACTGCCATCTCCTGGTCTGGCTCTTGGCGTCGTGATCCAGCGTGGCTGCTAGAGCTCCAGCCATCACCTTTAGTGTTTCAGTCAGCAGGGTGGAGGGAGGGACAACAAAGAAGGGTCAGGCAAGGGCTGGGTGCTACATCTCTCTTAACGGAAGTTTCAAGAAGCTGTCTCTTGGTATTTCCACTGACATCTCATTGGCCAGCACGTGGTCACATAGTTTCAGTGAACTTTGAGCCAGGCTGGGAAGTTGAGTCTAGTGGTGCCTACCTAAGAATGGGGTTCTAGTTCTACAGCGGGAAGAGAGAATGGCTATTTGGGGTGGGAAATGCAAGCCCTGCTTTCCACCACAGCTCCCGACCCCGCCATGGTTTTGCTCTGGGTCCCTGGACCGGGTTCAAAGCCCATTAGGACTTACTTCTCCTGTCTGTGAAGTGAGCACAAGTCCTTCTGTTCTTGCTTGTTATGGGTATTAAACAAGATCATTATAATACCCCGCTGGTGGCACTCAGTTTCCCCATGGTAACCGTGTTTATTACTCCTACTGTGTTTTCTCTAAGTGGCCTCTGGTCATTAAGGGGCACTTCGGGGACTACCATACAGAGAGCACACACTTTGAAGGCACCCAAG
Source organism: Meles meles (assembly GCF_922984935.1). Classification (NCBI taxonomy): domain Eukaryota; kingdom Metazoa; phylum Chordata; class Mammalia; order Carnivora; family Mustelidae; genus Meles; species Meles meles. Next base: position 142,327,682 of record NC_060071.1, on the reverse strand, counting down.
ATCCAGCCATCCAAACCCATTTGCCCAGCAGTTAACTAACTGTAATAGGCTCGCAGGACCAAGCTCCTCGCTTTCTGGTATCACCATGAGCTTTCCTCTGTAGCAGCCCAAGCTCAGGGCCTTTCTGAGAGCTGGAGGAGAGGTGCTGTTGTCATTCCTGCTTATTAGCCTGAGGCCCTGAGGAGATCAGAGGCCCGCCCAAGGTCACCTGGTCAGAGGCAGCTCGCAGAGAGGGCCTGGACTCCCTCGCTGACCTGCAGGTGCCCGCAGCTCCCTGCGGGGACAGACAGCATGCACGGTGAGGCAGGACAGTGGGGCAGAATGGACAGACACGTTACAGGTGGCCATGGGATCCCCAAGATTGATGCCCCCCTTGAAAGCACAGCAGCCGGGCGCCTGGGTGGCTCAGTGGGTTAAGCCGCTGCCTTCGGCTCAGGTCATGATCTCAGGGTCCTGGGATCGAGTCCCACATCGGGCTCTCTGCTCGGCAGGGAGCCTGCTTCCCTCTCTCTCTCTCTCTCTGCCTGCCTCTCTGCCTACCTGTGATCTCTCTCTCTCTCTCGCTATCAAATAAATAAATAAATAAAATCTTTAAAAAAAAAAAAAAAAGAAAGCACAGCAGCCCAGTAGAGAGACCAGCTGGTGGTGCAGGGGGGCATGCCAGGCAGAGGGAAATGCTGGTGAAGGTGGAGAGGACTATGTCCATTGGGAGTGATCTCGATGAGGTCATGGCGATTCATTCCATTTGGCATTGAACTGTCGGTCTTCAAAATAAGTACTGCACCTGCTGGGCAGGAGGGCGGGGGTCGTCGTTGACCCTGAATTTACAGGGTGATGTGAGTCCCAGCTGTGTAACCTCTCTGAACTTCTGCTTTGTTTTTTTTCCATATCATGGGCCTGATGCCAGGCCTGCTTGAGGAGACTGGACATATCCATCAGGAAGTGTCTGGCACCTGTCAGCAGTGACCTGTCCTCCCCTTGACCCATCCTGACCGTGGCCTTCATGGGCTCTGTGGCCTCCACTTACCCTGGCTGAGGGTCTGCTGAGCAGACCAGCCCCCCTTCAGTGTCAGGATCCATCGTGCCCTCTTCCTTGGGAGTGGAAGAAGCCTCCTGTGCTGTCTCCCAACAAGGCTGCCGGACCTGGTGGGGGGTCAGCGCCCCGGTGGTCCCGGTGAAAGGAGGGTCCCTTAGTCCCTCAGGGCCACATCTCATTGCCACAGGTGCCTTTTCTCTGCGAGCCCTGCACACAGCAGAGGGGAGGGGAGCGGGTTGCCACCTTGAAAAACCCCTGGCTGGACCCCAGGCCTGGCCATCGGCTCTCCCCATGGTAGACCTGATAGTCTGATTATTTTCCTCTCTTGGCTTTGCGTAGTCCCTAATTTTTCTACAAACAATATGTCGAGTTTTGCTAAGCAGAAAACTGTTTTTTAAAGAATGAGCTTCCAGCCTTCCGCCTGGTGCATGGGCGGCACTCGGACTTGCTTTCCAGCCCCGCCTTCCCCGCAGACACATCCACCCGCTCGAGCTTTGTCTCCATCTCAGCCTACTCCACGGAAATGGACCGTCTTAAAACTCATGAATAATTCACAATACAAAGGGAGTATCACCTTGACAGCAGTCTGCTTTCGGGGTTCATCATCTGACAGAGGCTGTCTGGGGAAACCAAAAGGTTGGCCTGCTGGAGGGTGGAGCCCCTTTGTGCAGGTCTTAGGGTCTCCATTGCTTCCTCCCTGGTCTGTCTCTCCGCCCCACCCCCAGGCCCCCGGGGGTGGGGGGAGTGGGGGGGGTGGGGGGGTGGGGGGTTGGGCTTTGCTGCCTGTTCTGATTGGCCAATCACCCAGATCAGGGGTGGGACCAGCTCTGGGCTCCCTGCCCCCCCACCACCCGCGTGCAGGGTTTGATTAGCAATGTCTGCCGGGGTGCTGGGTTGGGAGTATTTGCACAGGGTGGGGGATATACTGCCCCAGGACTAGATTTTCTCTGTGATAGTCTGCGTTTCTGTGACCCATCCTGGGGCTGGCCAGTGGTTGGAGGAGGGCAGTGTGGAGTGAGAATTGGGCCCTGGCTGGCAGTGAGGACGTCAGTCTGTCCTGTCCTTCTCGGGAGCTCGCTGCCGGCAGCCCTCAGACAGGAGCTCCCTGGAGCCCAGGGTGGGACGGGGCCCTGCTTCCTGCTTGCCAAAGGCCACTCCTTTTGTGCCTGCACAGGCCTGGGCCCCAGAATTCTGACTTGTGATACCATCCTGCCTCAATCTCCCTCCGCTGTGGGGGCCCGAGCCACCTTGTCCTGGGCACCCGCCCGCTGTGCCTCGGTCCAGCTGCTTCTGTTGGGCCACCTTACCCCTCCTCTGCCGGGCCTGCGCTGGGCAGCCTCCCCCTCTGTCTGATGACCCCTGACCTGAACCCTCCTCCCTCAGCCCAGAGTGTGACTGTCCTAGGACACCAGGACACCAGGAGGAGGTCGGACACGGACTGTGGCTCTGACCTCAGCATGGATTGCAGCCTCCTGCTCAGCCTTTCCAGCTCCCAGCTCCTTACAGGAGCCTGAACTAGCCGGCCTGTGCGCCTCGCAGCCGGAACACATTTCCCGCCCCCACCGTGTCCTCCACCATCCCGGTCACGACCAGATGGATTGAGCTTGTCGCAGGGCTGGATCAGTGAGGAGCCCAGCTGGGCACGCACAGAAGGGAGTACCGAGTGGAAGAAGGGCTGTTTCCGGGGGGAGGGAGGCAAGAGGAGGACCCCTGCAGGGCCCATGCAGCATGTGGGGGCACTCACAGCAGCGGGGAGCTGTTGCGGGCACAGAGAAGGGGTGGGGCTGGAGGAACCCCCAAAGGCCTTAGCCTGGTGAGGGGTTCCCCTGCAGGCACTGGGGACGGAGGCAAAGGAAGGCAGCCCTGGCCAAAACCACAGCTGGGGAGCTGGGGGTGGCAGCAGTGGGATGAGTCCTCGGTGCCTTCTACCCAGTCGTCCTGCCAGTGTCGCCTGTGGGCTGAGCCCAGCAGGCAGCCAGAGGACAAGGGTGCCCAGTGATGCAGCCTGTGGAGAGACCGGCCGCCCCGATGGGGCGTGAATTGGAGGGAGGGAACGTGCAAGTGGAGACCGAGCCCTACAGGGACTTACATTCTCTTCCCCGACAGGGCACTTGAAAATGACCATCTTTCTGCGTGTTTTTATAGACCACGAAGTAATTTACAAGCTCATGCTGCTCGGAAGGGACAGACGAGGGACAGGGAGCTGGGGTGGGGAAGGTCTCTCTCCACGCTCTTTCTCTCCACCTCCTTGCATCCAAAAGCTGGTGGGCTTGTGTACCCTTCCCATAGGTCCCTGAGCACTGGCTGTGTGCAGGGCCCGCCTCACGTGTGCCAGCCAAGCGCCCCGGCCCTTCTTCCAGAGGCATTCTGGGCTTTCACCTCAGCAGCCTCGCTTTCTCCTCCTTTAGTGCAACCATCACAGTAATTCCGTGGTTGGGTTTCTGGATTCATACCTGCTTCCCCATGGCAAGCAGGAGCCATGCATCTTGCTTCGCACTGTAGCCTTGTCTGGAGCCTGGAACATAGTAAGTGCTTAGCAAATAGCCCTAGAAATTTGAGTTACTCCTCCCTGTTCATTTTCGGCTCTTCAGCAAGCCGGCTGACCTCTGTGCTGGCCATTTGGGGAGGGGGTTGCCTGGAGAGTTGCTTCCCCCTCCCCTCTGTTCCCATCCCTGTGTTCCCGAGGAGGGTGTAGACAGCCCCTGCTTCCTCGTCTGCAGCCCACGCCCACCCCCCAGCCAGACTGGGACTGGCTCCTTCCCTGCTGGAGTTCTGCAAGCCTTAGCTGCAGCATTAGGGAAGAGACTAAGGGAAGGAAGTGGGCTTCTTCCGTTTCCTCTTTCTGCTGCCTCCTTTCTAGCCATTTCCCCCACTAGGCCCAGTTTCTAGACACCGTAGCTTGGTCTCATGGAGGGAGGGAGGACTGAGGAGCCATGCCCCAGCTTGGCCCTGCCCTTGTGTCCTGGCGCTGGAGTTTGTATGGTTTCCTCCTGCCTGCAAGGTCAGGTGCTCAGAACCCACTGGAAACTGCTCCTGGCCTTGGGTCCAAAGAGGGCAGTGAAGACTGGCTCTTGGCAGACTGCCCAGGACGGCTTCAGAAACATGTATGTTTATTTGATTTGACTTAAAGACAAATTAGAGAAAATGTGGGCATGTAGGGTGGGGGTAGAGACAGAAAGTATCTTCCGGCACGTTCCCTGTGCCTTCATTATTGTCTGTGTCACCTGCCTACCCCCTTTCTCCCGCTGCTTGCTTTCCCCTCTCCGATCAGGTTCAACGACTGCTTGGGGGCATTGGGGTTGGATTAGCTGTGTCCTTGGAGACACACAGACTCCGGGCCTCCTGTCCCCACGCCCCCGCTGGTGTCCTGTGCTCCCACAGGCCTGTCCTTTCCCAGCCTCCTCTTGCCCTCCCAAGCTTGCTTGTGTTAATCCTCCATGATTTCTCTCTAGCTCCCAGAGAAAATCCTGGCTCCTGGGAGAGCTGGTGTTTTTAGTGGGGGGCACAAGCTCGGCCCCCACCCCTTCCCCTGCCACCAGCCTGGGAATCCAGAGAGCAGGTGCACAGGGTCCCCTGTACCCCCGAGAGGGCGGAAGGGGAGAGCTGTTCTCAGGCTCTTGACCTGAAGCTATTTAAAGTCAAGGGCACAGTCTCCCAGGAAGGAAAATCAATGTGTAAGACAGTACGGCTCATACTGCCCGGGGCAGGGGGTGGGGGGGGGGGGAGCGCTGGGAGGGCAGATTTCCTTGCATTACTGGTCTTTGTTTGTGTTGTTATTTAAGCCATTCTAGGGAAGGTTATGAAATCTCTGGAGCCTTTTAAAAATAGCATGGTTTCTGGTTTTAAAGGTAGTCTTTGTGCACTGGATAAAATACGAAAATACCCAAGATACAAAGAACTTTGAAAATACAAAATCATCCCACATGGCACCACCCAGAGATGACTACCCTTAACTTCAGGCTCTTTGTGCTATAAACGTGTTGATGGCTTTAACATTAATGTCCTCACATGCTGTATTCTGGACCTGCAGATGGATCCCAAAGTCACTGCTCAGTGATCTTAGGGCCTGGTGCTCTGGAGCTCATGGTGTGTTCTCTCCATGCCTCCACGCCTTCATCTGTGAAATGGGCGTGAGGTTGGACCTGCCTCTCAGGCTTGCGGCAAGGCTAAACGAAGCCCAGCCCTGGGCACGGACCCCCAGGGAGCTCGCAATAAATGTTCATCGTCACCATTGGCGATTTCAGTCAATCACATGTGCAATTTTGACTCTACTCTTTCTCACGTTGTGTTAGGCTCCCAGAATTTTCCCATCGGAAATGTCCGGTGAACATCGCCCCGTGGCTACAGGAGAATTCCCCTTATGGTGTCGTCAGCCACCGTCTACAATTCTGTTCTCAGCTTTTCCACTCCTTTCTGTACATCCTGTGATGATGCATTTCTTTGCATGTTGATTGTCATCCCCGATTTCTGATGACCTTTCTTAGGGCAGACACTGAGAGGCAGACCTGCTGGGTCACAGGCTATGGGAATTGATTTCTGGGGCTCCGGAACAGAGACCAGATGGCTTTGCAGAAGGGTGATAGCCCCTTGCGTCCCCCCGACTGGATTCGCCGGGACCACCTCACCCCTCCCTTGCTTGCGTTCTGGTTGGGTTGATGTTTATTTGCAAAAGCGATCCGTGCCGGCCATGCCTGTGACCAGGAGCCTCTGGGGAGGAGAGGCGGCTACACTGGACTGTGACATTTGTAGGGAGGACGTGGGTGGCCAGCTTTTGTGTTTCTGGCGTGGGCAGCCCGCAGTCCCAGTTGTCAGGCAGCTGGGAGAAGGGCAGGAGCTGCAGCGTGCAGACTGGTGTGGGCGGGAGGAGGAATCTGTTTACAGAGCCATCGCTAGGCTGCCGGGCTCCTGCTGAACAGGGGGCCTGCAGCAGGTGGTTTCCTGGATGGTGCGCCAAGCCCCCGGCAGACAGCCACTCCTCCCGCTCAACTTGGAAATGTTTCATCAGTAACCAGGGACACCTTCATCGCTTGGGTTCTGCTCCAGCCAGCTAGAACCTTTGCCATATGGCCATTTCTCTTTTTAATTGTTCTTGTTCTTTGGGGGAGGAAGAGAAGTCCGAATTCAACCCCAGAGCTGGGTCAGGTCAGAGCCTAGCAGGTGGCTAATATGATGAGGAGAATGACGGCCTTGGTTGCTGGTGGGTCAGAGAGCCATGCTCTGGCCATGCACCTGTTCACGTGACTCCTGCTGCATCCAGGTGGGCTCCCCGCCTTATTTCTCTGCACCCCTGTTCTGGGCCATCCAGAGCAGGTGCCTAGAGGAGAAAGGGGCCCTCCCCTTCTGACTCTTCGTCCTCACAAGTTTAGCGCCTGCATTATTTTATTTTATTATAATTTTTTTATTTGGAAAAGCAACTTTTTTTTTATTTTGGGGTGAACCCCTTTTTTAACAAAGTGCATAAAATTAACCACTTTACAGTATACGGATCAGGGACCCCTGGGTGGCTCAGTCGGTTAAGCGTCCGACTCTTGGTTTTGGCTCAGGTCATGATCTCAGAGTCGTGGGATCGAGCCCCTGTGTTGGGCTCTGCGCTCAGCATGGAGTCTGCTTGGGATTCTCTCTCTCCCTCCCGCTTTGCCCCTCCCCCCGCTCATGTGCACATGTTCTCTCTCAAATAAATAAAATAATCCATAAAGTGTCCAAATTAGAGGCATTTAACATGTTCAGAGTATTGTTCATTGATCACCTCTCTCTAGTTCCAAAATATTCTCATCACCCTCCAAGGAGATCCCCACACTGGGTCGCCGTTTGTCCCGGTGCCTCCCCCAACCCCAGTCCCAGTAAGCACTGATCTGCTTTCCGTCTCTATGGATTTACCTCTTCTGGATATTTCGTTTAAATGGAATCATACAGTAGGTGCCCTTTTGTCTGGCTTTTTCTGCTTTACATGGTGTCTGGGTTCATCGGTGTTATTGCGTCGGTCAGCCCTTCGTTCCTATTTTATGGGCAGACAGTGCTCTGTGACACGGATATTACCTTTCCCCTCTCGATTCTCCCGCCTCACTCCCTGGGACTTAGTGAATTGCAGACATCGCACTGGTCCATCCATAAATATTTTAGTTTGTTTCTTTAAGAGGTAAGGGCGCTCTAAAAGCCACGGCCACACTTAAACCAATGAATGGAAGTTTCTGAGTATCACCAAACAGCCAGAGGAAGAAGTTTCTCAGCCTGGCCCTGGGCCCCCAGCCCCTGCCTCGTCTACTCTCCTCCTCCTCCTCCTCCAGATCGGAGAGCTCACGGAGACTTTATTACGCGGTCCCACGTGGATCGATGGCTAGTGGCGGTCTGGAGTGCTCAGCCCAAAAGGATCTTGAGGTCAAGTCCGGGATGAGTGGAAAGTGAGCCGTGTGGGTCATGAGCAGTGCCCGCCCGGGAGCGGATGGAGCCTGTGCCTTAGCTGCAGATCCCAGAGAGGGTCTCTGCGTTTACTCAGGAACCTGGTCACCTGTGCACTGTCCCTGGCCTCCCACCTGCTCACCCCTCCTCCACGCCCCCCCCCCCCATCTCATCTTGCTGAGTCCCCAGAGCAGGTGTGCTCTTCTGAAAGACTTCTCTGTCCGCCCAGTCATTGCTAATCTTTTCCCGCTCAGCTCCGCTCTGTGACTTTGGGTGACCTTGGGTGGGTTGTTGTTCCTCCCCGGTCCTGTGTGGTCCTGTGTTCACCAGGGCCGGGGGCACCGTCACAGCTGATCCCTCTGCCGGCCCCGCATCTGATGGCTCCTCCCCTGCTCCCGCAAGGAACAGTCCGGACCCACTGAAGAGAGGACTGCAAGCCAAGAAGAAGCAGAGAGATTGTTAGAAATTGGGCTCTTGTTCCTCTCGGAGCCCTGTTCTGGCCTCTGATCAGAACGATAACCCTGCTAGCACCCAGGTGGCAAATGCCTTGGAATTCAGGCCTCAACTCAGCCTTGCAGGGGGGCGGGGGGGGGGGAGTGGGGCGTGGCATTTGCCTGGCGCCTGCATACTGGACTCAGCAGCCCATGTAAGCCCGCCCCACCTTACAACTCTGAGCAAATCATCAGCTCTTTCCTCAGATCTGACCCTTCCTACCTCACCCCCCACTCCTGCCCTTGTTCAGGGCCCCAGCACTCATGTCTGGATTCATAGTGCTTCCTAAATGGCTCCTGGTCTGTCTCCTCTCTGTATGTTGCCAGAGTCCCATTTGTAAAAATTAAGTCTGATCTGGCCACTCCCCATGGTTCCCTAGAAATCCAAATGTTAGTGCAAGAAAAACCACTCAAGATCCGGTTTTTGCCTTCTGCCCATCCTCTGCTCCTGCAGAGCCACACTCTTCGCGCTTTTTTGCACATGCTGTTTCCTGGCAATTCTTCTCTCCTGCAACTGTGCCTGGCGAACTCCTATTCATCCTTCAGAACCCAGTTTACAACTTCTCGCCTCCCATACAGCTGATGCTCTGAGGGAAACTACTAACGTGATCAGGAAGAGAAACACAGCCAAACCCAGAACAGGTGGGCCAGAGCAGATGAGAACGGAGCCCTTCCTTGGCCAATGGTGGGGCAGGTGTCTACCCACTTCTCTCTCTCTCTTCATCTGCCAGTGTTGGAGTGGCCCACCTGTGTGCAAGAACAGTGTGTTGTCGCAACAGATCATGGGAGGCTGCGAGTCAGATTTTCTAAAAGTTACTTCAACTTTCCATACGTAGGTGGCGTCAATGGGACCGTCTTCTCAAAGCAAGAAGAGTTGTCATAACAGATTATAAGCAATGTCAAAACTGTTACCCAGTGGTAGACTTGATTCTGGCTCTGCGTCCTAGTAGATTACACCCGTGGCACCCTGTTTGCCCCCAGTCTTGATGGAGCACCTCTGAGCAGAGAGAACACTTTGCCTTTGCAAGGCCAAGGGATCCCCGTATACAAAGGTCTACTGATGTCAGCAGCTTCACGCTGCCCCAGAACTCTGTCCAGGGAAGTACGTATGTACCCATAGTGCCACCAGGCGTCACCTCCTCAGGGAGCCCTCCTTGATACCCCCAGTCAAGGGGGTTAGGAACTTACTGCTACCAAAGTTTGTAGCTGGGCTTATTCACCTCTAGACCATGAGCTCCTGGAGGCAGGGACGGTACATTTTCATGCTGTTTTTTTCGCGTGTCTAACACCGTGCTGGGTTCGGAGGTGGTGCTCAGGGTTCGTTGAATGAATGCGTGAATGATCACTGACTGACTGATCATTCTGGATTTGGGGGAGACTGCCTGACTGTCCCCCACAACCTGGTTCTCTGGGTTTTGCCCTCACTTCCCTATTTCAGTTTTTCCTCCATTTCTCTTCTCTCAATTAGCCTGCCCTTCTCTAGGCCCGGCCCTGCACACTCCGCTCCCCAGTAGCAGTATCCGCCTGCTTTGTATTTGAAACATCAAAGAGGAGTGTGTTGACAAAGGTTTCCATCGGAAGGAGTTTGTTTGGATCACGGGGAGATACGCTTTGGTTATCTAGAACCTTCTCTGTCCCAGCCACAGCCTAAATGAAGTGCTGTTCCTTGAGATGATTCAGCAGGCTCGCAGGTGGGCCGGGAGCTTGCACCCAAGACATCCGCTCCCAGTGTTTGCGTTGCCAGAACGGAAACTGACCAGGAGTCTGATAGGTCCGCTTGGTGATTCTTCCTTGGCCTGGCCGAGGTCCCCACCTGTAAGTTGTTCGCAGCGGCATGGGATGGGGAGAGGTTTCTGGGCACTTGGCAAAAAGTCCATTTTGTTCCGAGGCCGCGTTGAGGTGGGCTGCCTGAACGGCCAGCCGGTGGTGACGGACTTGCTCAGCCGGGAACGGAACGGAGGGTCCCAGCGGCAGGAGCCTCATCACTGTAACAAGCTGCCCCCTCCTGTGTCCCTGTATTCATGGCACCAGAAGGACCGGGTCAGGACCCTGCGGTTGATGCCCGCACTGACTTCCATCTGCCAGGAGGGGATGATAAAATTGCCTTCCCCCCGCCGGACCTTTTCTTAGAGGCACTGTATACCTTAATTCCCGTTAATTTTAAAAACATGGTTATGGAACATCTCAAGCATCCATCAACGTAGAGGGAACAGGACAGGGATGGCCATGCGACCTTCACGCTTCAGCAGTAATGGAGCTGTGACCCCCTCTAGTGTCCCTGCTGACCTGCCCACACGCCCCCGGGGTTAATTTGCAGCAGATCTCAGACATTCTGTCATTTTATCCACATACATTACAGTGTAGACCTGTAAAGGAGAAACGCTTTTAAAAATTTAACTACAACATTGTCACACCTGAAAACCAAACAAAAACCCTCGGTTAATTATCAGACACCATCAGCCTGCGCGCTTCCCCGCCGTCTCAGCATCGGGGATTGGTTTTGCGTTTTGCCCTTGTCCTTCACGTGGGGATCCTAACAAGGGCTGTGCCTTGTACTCGGCGGCTCTGTCTTCTAGGTGTTTTGAAGTGAGAGGTGCTTTGTGGGGGTGGGGGGAGCTTGGAAATTCTCAGGGTTTCGAGCCCCGTCGTCCCTGCCTCTACCCTGCCCGAGCTCCTGCTTCCGTCTGTCTATCTGTCCTTCGGCCTTCCTCTACAAGCCCCTCCTTGTTCCTGTGTTTATTTTATTGTGTCCTAAATGTCCCCTCAGGGTTTGTGGTCTGAGCTAGACACCAGGATGAAGAGCAGAGTCTCACCAGAAAGACATAGGTGAGGTGCCTGGTGTCGGTCAGTCTATTCACCTGTGTGTGTGTGCACGTGTGTGCACAGGTGTGCATGCGTGTGTGTGCACACATCTGTGCGCGTGTGTGATCACATAAATCTGGTGCTCCTTGTTTCCGTCCAGTCTTTACCCGAATGCTACCTTCTCAGTAAAGCACTCCCGAGACACTGTTCCAAAATCAGGGTTTCGCAACCTCAGTGCTGAGCACCTGTTGGCCGAGGGGTTCCAAGTTCTAGGGGGGCTGCCCTGTGCATTGGGGGATGCTGAAGCAGCCTTCCTGGCTTGTGCCCTCTGGACGCCAAGAGCTCCCTCCGCTCTGCTGTGACCATCAAAACCTCGGGAATTGCCAAGCGTCTCCTGGGGGCAAAACCCGCTCTGACTGAGAACTCATTTAAATATAAATTGGGGAAAATAAAATAAAATAAATCAGCCTTCTCCCACCCATTTCCACACTGCCCTGCCCTACCTCCACCTATGATCTCCATCCCCCTTCCCTATTTAAAAAAAGAAAAATGTTCTCTTGAGCCCTTACCCCTCCTAACCAAGTAGTCTTTTTACGTATTTGTGCAAGGATCCTTGGCTTTTCCATACCACTGTAAGTGCCATGCGCCTGGGACTTTTGTCTGCGTCGTCTGTAAGATACCGATCTTTATGGTTTCCTAGAACCCTGCTAAACCCGTAGCAGGGATCATAAATGTTGCATCAACAAGGGACCGTTCAGTAATACCACAGGACACACTCAGAAGGAAGCAGGCAGTCAGAGTCTCCCCTGCAAGGAGCCACCCAAGGCTTGGAGCCTTCCTTCCAAGGCAGCGTGCTGAGGATTACCAGCTCCCTGGGGCTCAGGACATGCTTGGCTCCGAGGCGGTGGCCTGGACGACGTGCTCGAGGTGCCCAGGAAGTAAGCGGAAGGGCTCCAGACAGCTGCTGCGGGGCAGGGGTGAGTGTGCTCTGGGCGCACCATGACACGGCGGTGGCTAATCACGAGGCCACGAGTGCAAGGTGTGGGCAGGGCTGGCAATTAAAATACCAGCTGACTCCATGGTCCTGGGTGCCACGTAGCCCCAGGAAGTCAGTCGGGTGCCGTTAGCGCAGTGTGGGGTCTAATGGGGGAAGAGAGAAAACAGACATTGCCAGGCAGAGCAGGGGAGAGAAAGAGCAGAAGAGGGAGAGCTCTGGGTGTGCAGAGATCTGATGGCAAACAGGCCAGGAGGAAGTGAGTCGGAGCAGAAAAATCACCACAGGGGGCGGGGGCTGCCCAGCAAAACTGGGGTGGAAAAATGATGGGAAATATAAGAATTGCAATAAAGGGTAGCATGAAATGGATTGGTAAGCCAGAGACGAATGAAGAAACCCAGAGCTGAAAGGGCAAGGCTCTTCCTTGCCTTTGTGTGCCACGAACACACCGTGAAGAAGTAAAACCAGCTCCGGAGCCGTGTGGGTCAGCCGCGGTTCTCTGACACGCAGAGCGGGCGGAGGGTTCCTGGCTGGGCGGCTGAGTGCAGAGCGAGCCCTCGTCCTGAGACTCTGATTGTGGACGTGCCTCCCGGGGCCAGTCTTTGAGAGTTTCGGGAGGATCGCTCGTGGTCATCGTATGGTGGGACCGGTTCTGGGGACCAGTGAGGACTCGGGACATTGTAGACGTTTTACTGCTGTTGACCTAGGGTGTGCAGTCAGAGCGGAGATCAGGGAGGGAGGCCGTCTGTGCAGAACCAGAGGTCAAATACACATGCACTCTTACCCGCCCTCCCTTCTCCACCTCCCGTGGGGCGGGCTGAGAATGTCAAGGTCATGACATTCCCGAGACGCAGCCATGGGCATGGGGAGTGCAGGACAAGGGTGGTTGTTACTGATCTGTCACAAAGACCCCTGAGCCTTTAGGGGCTGTTCCTGAATATGGCTCACTGCATTGCGAGTAATACTTGTCTAGAGGTGAGCCAGCTTCAGACTGGGGATGTGAGGCCTGTCGGGTGACAAAGCTGACCACGTGGTCTCATGAATGCTGCCTCCTCGTCCTCCTCTCTGATAAGCACCTGGCCCGACACCAGATGAGGATCCTCCCACGCGGGGGTGAGTAATGGAGGAGCTCGCCCAGATGTCCACAGGGTCTGGACGTCCTTTGGGGCTTTCCACCGGCTGGTCCCTCTTTCTGGAATGTTCTTCCCACCGCCCTCTGCAGGACTGACTCCTCCTCACCGTTCAGGATCCAGTCCTTCAGAGTCTGCTAAATTGGCGGGGGAGGGAGGGTGGGAAAGTGTATCTAGACATCTGTTTATAAAAGTCTCAACTATTTCCAGAAGAAATCGCACATACCACGACTCTATTTACTTTGGGGAAAGGAAATTGACTGGCTGGAGAGAGAGGAAGCTCACGTGTATTATCTTATTATCTATTATTTTATTATTCACTTTGGTTACACATTTTGAATTTTGAACCCTGTGAATGTTTATTCAAATTTACATTAAAACAAATAACGGAAATTCAATATTTTGCCCCCCCCCCCCAGGGTTTTACCTCTGGAGCCCTATAAACCGTGTACAGTTATTTTATTGATTAGCTTGAATTTGGTTTTTCATTTCTCTCTCTAGAATATGAACACGCAGGCAGGGCCGTGTTGGCCTCGTTCTTTGGAATCGGGCATAGGGCTGGGCACACAGCCTGACTTAGCCCTTGGGTAAATGGAGAAAGAACGAACTAACTCAGGGCATACGGCTGGTGATTGGAGTAGGAAACTTGAATTTGTATCCACCAAACTCCATACTTTGTTGCTGTAGATGTCAAGGAACACACAGAGTCTGGTGAGTTTAGTGCTGAGATGCTTGAGTTTCCTGGCCCCCCAGTATGGGGCCTGGCACATAGTAGGTGGGCAGAGGGATTACTGAGTGACACATGGGTGGCTGACCGCGGTGGACTGAGTACCTCGCTCTACCCAACCTCGCTCTACCCAACGATGATCCCTGTTTGACATTGTAGCGTTTTCCTTTCCATACCTTTTTCCATTCAAATATTTTTCTTTAAAAGAAGGCAGGGTTAATGCCTATCGGCAGGAGAACAGATAAATCATGCATTTGTTATACAATAAAATAATACACAGCTGTAATAGTTTTTAAAAAGACCATAGTATTGATACACACAGTAATATAGATGAAAATAGGAAATATTAATGGAATAAAAAAGGCACAAATACCAGGTTCTATGTGATTCGTGTATCTGAAGTTCAAGAATAAGCAAATTTAATCTATAGTGATGAAAGTCAGAACAGTACCTACCTTTGGCCAGGGCCGGGTGGATAGGGACTGCGAAGGGACCAAGGAGAGCTTTCTGGGTAATGGACATACGCTGATTCTTGATCTGGGTTGTGAGTATATAGATATATACCTGTGTTAAAATTTGCTGAACTAGATGCACTTGACTTTTGTGTGTTGGGGAAATGAAGAAGAGGTTTGTGCTTTGCATCCTGCTCTGTTCCCTGATACTTGACCTTGGTTTTTTGTTTTTTTTTTTAAAGATTTTTTATTTTTATTTATTTGACAGAGACAGATCACAAGTAGATAGGCAGGCAGAGAGAGAGAGAGAGAGAGAGAGGGAAGCAGGCTCCCCGCTGAGCAGAGAGCCCGATGTGGGACTCGATCCCGGACCCCGAGATCATGACCTGAGCTGAAGGCAGCAGCCTAACCCACCAAGCCACCCAGGCGCCCTTGACCTTGGTTTTTAAAAAACATTCTGCCATGCTGCCTAGTATTCCATTGAGTGGCCATCATTTGTATCTTTGAGACCAGCTTTGTTCCCAAGTAGAACATCCTTCTGCAATGATGCAAGAGGACAGGGGCTGCCCAGTATCTTTGGTGTCCTCCTTGTGCTTCTTGGGGATGTGGTCTCTGCAGACAGGGCAGGAGAACACGGCTCTTGTCCTGGGATTGAACGTCCAGAATAATTTTGTTCATCAGGAAGAACTTATAAAAATGGAACAGGTGTCATCAAGATTAAAAACTTTTGTGCTCTGAAGGACACCATCAAGACAGCCAAAAGATGAGCCATAAAATGGAGAAAATATTTGCAAATCATGTATCTGATAAGAGACTTGCATCCAGAATGTATCAAGAACTCTTGTAACTTAAAAAGGCAAACAGCCCAATTTTTTAAATGAGCAAAGGATTTGACTAGACAGTACTCCAAAGAAGAGGTACACGTGGTCAGTGCCCAGAGGAGAGGATGCCCAGCATCATTAGTTATTAGGGGAATGGCACAGAAGACACAGTGAACTACTATGTCACACCCCATGGCTGGCTAAAATTAAAAACAAAACAAAAACAGACAGTAGCAAGTGTTGGCAAGAATGTGGTCAAGTTGGAGCTCTCATACACTGCTGGTGGGAATGTGGGATGGGGCAGCTGCTTTGGAAAGTAGCCTAGCAGTTGCTCAGAATTTCAGTTATCATAAAAAATCCCACAGTTCCCCTCCTGGGTATCTACCCAAAAGAAATGAAAGCCCTCATCCACACAAAACTTGCACACGCATGTTCCAGCAGCAGAGCAGAATTATCCAGAAATGAAAACCATCCGGATGTCCATCAGCTGACAGACGGACAAGCAACGTGGTGTCCTAGGACACTGTTGAGTGCTCAAAAGGAATAAAGCCCTGATTCGTGCTACAACATGATGAACCTTGAAAACGTTACGTTGAATGCAAGAAGCAAGTCACAAAAGGCCACCTGTGATGACTCCATTGAGATGAGATGTCCTCAATCAAGGGGGAGAGTATATTGGTGTCTGCCTGGGGCTGGGGAGGGGGTGCGGATTGGGGAATGACTGCTAATGGGGGTAGCATTTTTGTCGCATATTCTAAAATTAGGTCGTGATGATGTTTGGAGGACTCCGTGTGCTACTAAAAACCACTGACCTGGGGACGCCTGGGTGGCTCAGTTGGTTAAGCGGCTGCCTTCGGCTCAGGTCATGATCCTAGCGTCCTGGGATCGAGTCCCACATCGGGCTCCTTGCTCGGCAGGGAGCCTGCTTCGCCCTCTGCGTCTGCCTGCCTCTCTGTCTGCCTGTGCTCTCTCTCTCTCTCTGACTAATAAATAAATAAATCTTAAAAAACAAAACAAAACAAAAACAAAAACCACTGCACTTTAAATAGGTAACAGCATGTGAGTTATATTTTTTAAACAATGAGTAAGGCACTTGGCAGATACAATGGGAAATTAATTTTTTTTTTAATTAAAAACACCATATTAGGTGATCATGATGGGAAGATGCTACCTAGACTGTGGCTTAACGAAGAGATGGGGCATGGCATGTGGGACGGTCCCGTGGACGGCCTGCATCCTGGGCTCAGCCCTCCCCCGTGCTGGCTGTTGGACCATGGCCAAGTCATTCTACCTCCTTGGGTTTTGTTTATTTATTCATAAAAGAGAAATCCCGTGTTAGGGGAAATGAAGTGCTGTAACAGATAAAACTACACATTGCAGTGGTTTAACACAGCAAATGTTAAAAATTAATTTTATTATTGAATTATAATTGACCTTCAATGTTAAATTAATTTCAAGTGTCCATCCCACTGATTTGATGATTCTGTGCATTATACGGTGTTCATGATGGTAAGTGTCGCTCCCGTGATCTGTCACCGTGCAATGTTGTTACATCATTGACTATATTCTCCATACTGTACTTTCGTGTCCATGACTTATTTTGTAACTGGAAGCTTGTCTTTCTTAATCCCTTTAATCTGTTTCTCCCCTCCCCCGCTCCCTTCCCCTCTGGCAACCACCATTTTGTTCTCTGGAATTAAGAGTCTGTCTGGTTTTGTTTTTTAGAACCCACATGTAAGTGAAATCATATGGTATTTGTCTTTTTCTGTCTCATTTCACTTAGCATAATACCCTCTAGGTCCACTCATGTGGTCGCAAATGGTAAGATCGCATTCTTTTTCATGGCTGAATAATATTCCATTGTATAAACATACCACATCTTCTTTATCCATTTGTCAGTGGACACTTGGGTTGCTTCCATATCTTGGCTCTTGTAAACAATGTTGTAGTAGACATAGGGGTGTGTATATCTTTTTGAATCAGTGTTTTTGTTTTCTTTTGGTAACTATCCGGTAGTGGAATTACTAGATCTGTGGTATTTCTATTTTTAATTTTTTGAGGAACCTCCATACTGTTTTCCATGGTAGCTGCACCAATTTGCATTCCCACCCACAGTGCGTGAGGGTTCCTTTTTTCCCACACCCCTGCCAACACTTGTTATTCCTTATCTTTTTGATACTAGCCATTCTGACAGGTACGATATATCATTGTGGTTTTGATTTGCATTTCCCTGATGATTAGTGATATGGAACATCTTTTTGCGCATCTCTTGGCTGTCGGTATGTCTTTGGGAAAATGTCTGTTCAGGACTTCTGCCCATTTTAATCAGATTCTTTCTTTTTTTTTAAGATTTTATTTATTTATTTGACAGATCACAAGTAGGCAGAGAGGCAGGCAGGCGGGTGGGGGGGAGCAGGCTCTCTACCAAGTAGAGAGCCCGACGTGGGACTCGATCCCAGGACCCTGAGATCATGACCTGAGTGGAAGGCAGAGCCACCCAGGCGCCCCAGATTATTTCTTTTGTTTGATGTGTAGTTGTATACGTTTTTATATATTTTGGCTACTAACCCCTTGTCATGTATGCCATTTGCAGATATGTTCTTGTGGTCACTAGGCTTCCTTCACACAAGTTAATTTCTTACTCACGCAAAGTCCACCTTAGCCAGTGGGTGGGATGGGAGGGCATGTAGGAGGGCGTTAGGGCCAAGCTAGAAGTGACACCCATCCTTCCACGCCATCCCATGGACCAGAACTCCATCACATGATGCTAGCTAGATGCAGGGGCCCGCGATACCGTTGTCTCCTGGGAATGTCTGCACAGTTCGAAGGGAAAGTGTGAACGTTCGTGGGAAGGCAGCCAGGCTCGTGGCTCCAGGAGGGGAGCCTGGCAGAGGCTCGGGCTGACAGAGCCTTTGACCAGTCAGAGGAGGCCACGTTATTGTTCAGTCGGACCATGACAATAAGCCCTTTGATGAGTTGGAGGGCAAGATACAAACACAAAGCACTCTAACCGTAATCATGGGTCATGAGCTGGGGTAAAGTGCTTTGGGTTCTGAGGGCCAGACCCTCTTGAACACCTTTCAGATCTACCAATCAGAGGGGAAGCATGTTTTTACCAGAACACCTACCAAGTGCCGAATCAAAGGCCTGTGGTGGCTGGCCTACGCTGTCTTCGCTTTGGTCTGCAGCTGAGGCCTCAATTGTGACTTGCCACGTATGGCTCTGGTGTCTCGTGTGCGGGTGGCGGCTTCTCTCGTGGCAGCTTGTCCTGTGGCCTCCGTGTGAGATGTGTTTCACCGGGAGTTGGCCACTCGCTGCTTGTAGCTGCCAAGAGACCTGTGTTGTGGAGCTGTTGCTATAGAGAAAATCTGATTATATTCAAACTTGAGTTCATTAAATCAGAATGTTCTTTTTCCTCGAGGCTGGAGAATGTCACAGGGAGGCCCTTCCTCCTTCTTCCTACCCCAGGCTATTGGAAGGTGTATGTTCAACAGCGTGTGTCTGAGCATGAAAGGAGGCCTTGTTCCTTCTGATCCCAGCCAGCAGCCTGAAGGATGATTCACTGAGAAGTAAAAATGAGATGGGTTGATTGCAGACTGGTGCGGACAGGAGGTCTGATACAGAAGTGCCGCTCTCCTCTTTTCCGTTTTCCCCATGCCACAGTTCATACCTGTGTGTATTAGTCAGGGCTCTCAGGAAAAAGAAACAACAGGGCATGTATATAGAGATTTATTTTTAAAAATTGACTAACGATTATGGAGACAGGTGGGCTGGCAGGCCAGAGGCCAGGGAAGAGCTACAGGTCAAGTCCAGAAGCCGTCTGCTGGCACCATCCCTTCTTGCTCAGAGGAGCTCAGTTTTTAGTCTATGAAGATCTTCAACTGATTGGGTGAGGCCCACCCACACCATGAAGAGTCATCTGCTTTATTGAGAGTCTACTAATTTAAATATCAGTCTCATTCAGAAAACACCGTCCCAGAAAACAATCCACCTTACTCTTTGACTAGATACCGGGGTGCATGGCCTCATCCAGTGAGCACATAAAATTAACCATCATGCTGTGTTTAATCCGGGCAGGCTCACGGAAACAGCAGGCTGACATGCAAAGTGCATGGAGGCTGGAAGCCAGGGTGGGCATCTTTCCAACTGAACTTTCTAGGGCTGTAACCTTAACCTCGTTGAGCCCCTGCAGCCTTGTGAACGTTCTGGCCACTCACGGATCCCGAGTGCAGGGGAGTCGTGATTCTTCCCAAGTTTAAAGACGGGACATTTTAAGAGACTGTCCTCATGCCGTACCGCTTGGAGTTGGAAGAGTGGGGTGTGGAATCCAGGTCTGGCCTAGGCGACTTGGTCTTCCCACCGCCACGCTCCGGCCCGGGTGCGGGTTAGTTCTGTAAGAGGCCGGTGCGCGTGTGGCATCTGCCTGACTCGGTCCGTAACAGGCTGCTTCCCCAAAGGGCCCCACTGGGAATGGACTTGCAGGGTCTCAGGCCAGGTGATGACGGCGACAAGGTCAGTAACCACCAGCATTCACTGGACAGTTGCGAGCTCTTCTCGCTCAGGGAGTCATGGCAGCCCTGTGAGGTGGGGACGCTGTTGGCCTCTTTTTCCAGGAGATCGAGGCTCCGTGTGTATGACTTGCCTGAAGTGTCCTCCTTCGCCTCATGACCGGTGGCTGCACAGTCTGTCCCAGTCAGCGCGGGCTGCTCCGATGCACTCTATGACAGCAGTTCATTCGGCCAGTCCTGGTCATCGGAAGACTACGCTCACTGTGTCCGGGGACAGCTCGTGCCTGGTTCACAGACACCACCTTCTTGCTCTGTCCTCGCGAGGAAGCTGTCTGGGGCGCCTTCTGTCAGGGCGCTAATCCCCATTCATGAGGAGTCCACCCTCGGGACCTAACCGCCCCCCCAGGGCCCCACCTCCTAATACCATTCCATTAGGGGTTGGGTTTCAATGTAGGAATTTTGGGGAGACACGAATGTTCAGTCCCTCACACAGCGTCCCGCCCCCCCCTTGCATCCAGCTCAGAGAAGCAGTTACTCCAGTTCTCAGTGTGTGGCCCCATTGCAAATAAATGTTATGGCTTCGCTGCTGAAATTCCTCATCTCGGGTGAAGTGAGCAGGTTTTCCATCCTCTTTCTCCTCCTGGGCCATTCCACAGCCCTCTTTCTGGATGTCTGTGGCCGCGCCCTCTTCCCGTCAGTATCTGGGTCACTCAGGCCTGCTGGGTGCCTGGCCCCAGTGAGCCATATGTCCCCTGGGCTGTGGGTTTAGCTGCCAGAAGCTGGGCCTGGGGTGGCCCCCCCACTGCTCGCTGATTAAGGGCTGGACTCTGGGACCCAGCCCTGGCTTCACACTCCCCTCCCCAAAGGGCAAGCTGTGTGGCCCGGGGCCCATTCCCAGACTCCCTAGGCTTGACCTCCTCATCTGGAAAAGGGGGGAAAGAGCAGCACCCACCTCTAACTTACCAGGATTGGAGAAAGTGCTCTCTAAAGCACGTAGCCCAGCGCCTTGCCTGGCACGCAGCAGGAGCTCAAGAAAGGGTGTCTATTTTTATTAGGCATTTAATGAATACCCAACGGATATCTCTTGGCTGACCCTCCACTTGCTCTAGATTATTTTGGAGGCCATAGCTTGCTGAGCTGTCCTCTGGTCGCTGGAATGTATTTGCTTGTCTTCTGCGGAGGGAGGTGGGGTTGGCCTTCCGGTGAGCCGCACAGCTGGAGAAAGGCTGCGTGTCGAGTAGCCAGGCCAGAAACCCGGGTCACCGTGGGGTGGGGACCGGTCCCTAAAGAATGTTGACTTCCAGAGAGACCCCTGGAGCTCAGCTCTGAGAATAGCTTTAATATCTTTGGACAGGGGATGACACGTGACGTCTGGTCCCCCACGCGACTCCGGGAGAGTGCGTGTTGACGTTCCGGGATGGTTGGGGACACGGACGCTGGCCCAGCCCCAGCACCTGTCACCCGGGCTTCCGATGCCGGCTCTCCCACACCTCGAGCTGAGCTGCTGCTCTGAGGAGAAATCCCCAGAAAAGGCATCTGGGAGAGGGAGCTACTTGCGGCTGGTTGGGATTCATTCCCTCTTGGAATGACTGCCCTTGGAGGCCACGGTGGGGACAGTTCCAGGCCCCTGCTGCAGGTGGGAGATGGGCAGTGGGGATCCTGGCAGGCCTGCATGGGGAGGAGGCGGGGTAGGGGGAGGCCCACACAGCTGCGGACAGCTGCAGACGGCCACGGATGGCCAGGGTTGGGAGAGCCACCCAGCCCGACAGCCCCTGTGTGCGAGACACAGGTCTCGGGGACCATGGCAACTCAAATTTTTGAGAACGAGGAAAGGGATGCTGCTTATTCTAGGTGACACCCCTTCTTTACACATCCCACATTTGCAGTTCACTCACTCGCTGAAATTATTTGGAACCCTAAAATCCACAGCAGTGGTCTTTTCCTGGTCATTTGTAGACATGCGCACAGTGACCAGAAAATCTGTGTCCTCTCTGGGGCACGTGGCCCTGGCGGAGGCGGAACAAAGCGACAATCTGTCTTCCTGTTTGGCTCTCATCGGGTGAACGAGTATCTTTTTCGAGGTCTAGTTGGTGTCACATTTGTAGCATTTGGGGGCTTTTCATTGGTGATTTTGCTGTTTAAGTTGCCCTCCTTATAGTGCTAAAGTGCAAGGAGGCCGTGACTTATCTGATGGGAAGAATTGCTTGTGTTGCCTAAACGTTGTCCAGGCCAGAGTTACAGTGCTGTGGTCATGAGTTCAGTGTTAATGAGTCAACAATGTACAGTTGACCCTGGAGTTGGGGGGGGGGTTGATGCCTCCCGCAGTCAAGATTCATGTGTAACTTCTGCCTCCCCCTCCCCAGCTTACCCGCTAAGAGCCTGCTGCGAACGTAAGCCTTACCGGCCGCATGAACAGTCAGTTAACACGTATATTGTATGTTGTATGTACTATATACTGTAATCTTCTAATAAAGTAAGCTTGAGAGAAAACATTTCTCGGAAAATCATAAGGCAGATACTTTTTCAGGACACATCGGATTGATTGAGAAAATCTGCGCAGAAGCGAGCCCTTGCAGTAAAGACTTTCTAGAGAACCAACTGTATGATCTTTGGTCGATAGGGATAAATGGGATCATGTAGTCACTCAAGACATGACACAAAGCTGCCACCTCCTCCAGGAAGCCTCCCATGGTCTCTCCAGCCTCCAAAGATCTTTCCCCTAGACAGTTTCACCCCCCATATATGTTCATCCTTGATTTAGCACGTGACAGACTGCAGGATGGTAGTCATTATCCCCATACAGTCCTCTTACTGTGTGACAAGAGGGTGATCTCCCTGAAGGCTGGGAATGTGTCCTTTACAATTCTTTGTACCCTATGTACCGTAGGCAATATAAGTGTTTGATTCTTTCCGCCAATATTCCATTCATTCATTTGATTTGTGTGTTTGATTCCTTACTTTGAATGAATGCCTGCCTGCAGACTGCCTGGGAGCAGGAAGGAAAGATGCGCTCATTGAGTGCCCGTATCCATGGGAGGCAGGGAGGCTATAGGGATGAGGAAGGCGTTAGTCCCAGAGTCTTGGGTGCTGCCATCGTGGAGAGCAGAGAGGGGGCACTCTCCCATCTAAGGAGGGAAATCAGACATCTGGGTGGAGAAACACAGGGACAGTGTTCCAGGCAGCAGGAACAAGCACGTGCAAAGGCCCAGAGGCATGGCAGGCAGCTGGGCTAGGAAACTACAAGGATGTGCAGCAGCGAAGGGTATTATGGTCTGGGGGAGCGTGGGGGACAGAATGGATGGTAGAGCTGACAAGCAGTGGGGCCAGGCCCGAGGGGCCATGTGTGTGCACGGGAGTGGCCCTGAGTGACCAAGAGCCTTTGAGGGGTTAAAGCACGCAGCAGCACGTGAGACTTTTGTCCTTAATCAGCTCCGGCGCACATGTACGAAATGCAGAGCAGGGATCTGTCCCATGCTGGCCGGCAGGAGGGCTCAGGGCACAAGGCACCCCGTGGTCCTCCAGGGGGGGCTCATACCCAGGAGAGGGCCGAGACGCACATTTCTTGCCCAGCCCCTCCAGCGAGGCATGAAAACAGGATCCCCAAACAGATCAAGATCTCGATTTGCTGGCCCGCTCCCAGCGGCTCTGTGGGAACTGCAGCCATCTCGCTTCCTCTCCAGTGTTTCTGGAAATCCCAGGGGGGCCCAGCAGCCCCAGGGGCGGGGTGTCCTTCCCAGTCCTCCGAAGTCTGCCTTCTGGCACCTGCCAGGCTTTTCCAGGCAGCATTTCCTCCCGGCTCCTGGGCCAGAGGTCGGGCCACGGGTGGGGGTAGTGGGGTGTGGCTGGGGGGGTCCAGCCCTGCCTGGTGTCCCACACCCCCTCCTGCCCCCCCGGGGGGGGGCGCTGCCTGCCGCTCCCTCGCCTCCCCCAGCCCTGGCGGGCTGGCCCTCCTGGCTCCCTGCTTCCAGGGTCGCCAGTGGCCCAAATACCCACTACACACAATACACACCCACACACGGACTAGATCCCAGATCCCCCCACACACACCGTACACAACACACACACCACACTCATGTACTACACACCTCCCCACACACGCAGCACACACATACACGACACACACCGCACGTGTACTACACACTTACCCACACCCCACACACATACCATACACACGCCACATACACATCGCACATGTTCTACACACCCCTATACACACCCACACACATACGTGACCACACCACACACACCACACATGTACTAAACACTTCCCCACACCCCACACACATTCTCCTCATACTCCACACTTCACACACACATACACACACACATACACACATACACACACACACATACCTTCTTCAGTGAGTTGGTAATGATGGTGCCTGTCTACTAGGACTCTTGGTGGCAAGTGACAGAAACCCTACCTGGAATCCACCAAGCACAAAAGGGAGTAAATCTATGTGTGGGTTTCAAGGAGGAGATACTGGTCCAGCCACTAGCCGGGCAGGGATACAGCAGGGGCCCAGGACTGAAGGACACCAGGACTCTGGCATCAACAACTAGTTCACTCCTCTCTGCGTTTTGTCAAATTCCCTCTAATTCTTGGAGCGCCTGGGTAGTCAATCATTTGGGCATCCAACTCTTGATTTCCGCTCAAGTCGTGATCTGGAGTCATGGGACCGAGCCCCCTGTCAGGCTCCGTGCGGCACCTGCTTGCCGCTCTTCCTCTTCTCCTCCCCTTGCTCACTCATTCTCTCTCTGTCTCTCTCAAATAAATAAATCTTGAAACAAATTCTCTCTTACCGTCCAGACCAGCTTTCACCACGGAGTGGAAATATGATGCCATTAACCCCTAAGTTCAAATCACAGCTCCAGTCTTGAGAGAGAGACATCCCTGGTGGTCTCTGTAGTCCCAAGTCCTAAGGTCCTGGGGAAGGAGCTCATTGGCTCAGCTGGGTTCCATGTCCTCCAAGGCCATCTGTGACTGCAAAGGGCCGGGTTCTGACAGGTGGTGGGGTCATGGCTTAGGACGTGAGGTCCCAGTAGAACTACACACCCCTCCATACCCCTCAGCCACGTGGAGGCAGTGTCCAAAACGGAGCTCACAGACACAGGTGTTACAAGAAGGAAACAAGATGGCGCTCATGATCACGCTTGGCCAACCACCTGCCTCTGGAAATGTTAGCTCCCTTCCCTCTACCCACTGCTTATGGAATGCAAGGGAATTGAAGGAGATTAATTTGAATTAATGAGGTGCAGTTAAAATATTTTTAACGTTGAAGCACATCATTATTCTATTAACAAAATATTGTAAATGGCTGGTGCCGGGTCTTTGTCAATGAATAGACACCTTCATTATGGTTGGCGTCCTTCACATCCGAGAGAATGACTTAAAACCCGTTCCTTATAGAGGGTGAAGACAGAAAACGAATGAAAACAGTAGCGAATAGTTCCTTGTCTAGACACAGTTGGCAGCAGGTACGCGACAGTCGTTTACTTGGATGAACAAAGTATAAATCATTCTCTTTTTCTCCTGCCTCCTTTGGTTTACTAATCAGATTCTAACTAGTGTAAACTGCAACCCAGAATGAAAGATCGCACATTCTAATTTAACAAACCCAGATGAAGAATGGCCTCATTGTATGCTCGGTCCAAAGGAAGCCCTTGGGTGGCATTCAAGGCTCTCACCGAGCACCCCTCCTCCCCTCCCTGCCACGGAGCTGGGCTTGGCATGTCTCAGAAGCCACCATTCATCATTATTATTATTACCATTGCTATTATCCCATTTCCCTGTCTGCTCAGGTCCTCCAGGCTGGTGACCCGGTCCCCCAGCAGAGCGCTTATGACATCCAGACGTTACCAGGGTCTCTGCCCGGCAGGGTGTGGATGGGGAGCCTGTATTTGGCAGTGTTTCTCCCAGACCAGCAAAGACACGTTGTGTCAAGTGCATTGTTTCACCTTTAAATGAATAAATAAAGGGATATTTAGCCCCTGGTTATTTAAGCGTCTTGAGTGGATGTTTAAGAGATGGTTGAGAAGGGGGCCTGGGGGCTCGTGGAGGACTCGGCCGCCCCTGGGCACAGCAGGTGGGGTGTGCTCGCCGAGGCAGCCTCGTAGGGAACAAAACGGTGGTCATGAAGAGCTTCCTACGTTGTAAGTGCTACAGTCACCGGCTCAGTCACAGAGCCACCGGTTGCCGTCTCCTCTGGCAGGAGTCATTGTCTTACAGCACAACCCAGAGTTCCTTCCCACGAAACATGCGTGAACCTGATCCAGTGACGCTGCTTTGTGAACGAGATGGGGTGAAAATGATGCGTAGGGAGCACCACCCAGTCCTTCCCGACCGGTGGCAGGGACTCGGTGGCGGCTGAGCTGTGGGAGGAGTGTGTCCCCCGTGTCCGCACCCCCTCCCCGTACAACCACCGAACAGCCCAGTGTCGGGACGCTGGGCTCCAGAGAGCCTGACTGCCTGGGCTTGAACTGCAGCGGCGCCCACTCCTAGGGGTACGACTCGAGCGAGGCAAGTTACTTGACCTCTCTGTGCCTCAGGCTTCCTGTTTGGAATATGGGATAATAACCCATAGTTGCTTCAGAGGGGTAAGAGAATTAAGATTAAAAGTATTGATTTAGGGGGCACCTGGGTGGCTCAGTGGGTTAAAGCCTCTGCCTTCGGCTCTGGTCATGATCCCAGGGTCCTGGGATCGAGCCCGGTATCGGGCTCTCTGCTCGGCAGGGAGCCTGCTTCCTCCTCTCTCCCTGCCTGCCTCTCTGTCTACTTGTGATCTCTGTCTGTCAAATAAATAAATAAAATCTTAAAAAAAAAAGTATTGATTTAGGCAAAGTGCTTAGAGTAGTCCAACCGTAACAGGCTATGTAACATATGCCCTATGAGCCCCCCCCAAATCACCCCACTCTTATAAACATGAGAACAAGAGGGGCGCCTGGGTGGCCCAGATGGTTAAGCATCCGCCTTCCGCTCAGGTCACGATCTCCAGTCCCTGGGACCGAGCCCCGCATTGGGTGGGAGTCTGCTTCTCCCTCTCCCTCTGCCCCTCCCCCTGCTTGTATGTGTGGGCTCTTTCTCTCTCTAATGAACAGATAAAATCTTAAAACAAAACACGAGAATAAGAGAAACATAGGCTGGAGTCATGAGTGTTAGAATAAAATGCTACCGACCGGGGGCTCATAAATAACAGAAATTTATTTCTTGCGGTTTGGGAGGCTGGAAGTCCGAAATTGAGGTGCTGGCAGATTTGGGGTCCAGCAAGAGCCTGCTTCTGGTTCACTGTCGGCGTCGTCTTCTTGCGCACTCTCCTGATGGGTGGTTGGGGGTGAGGGGTAGCAAGGGAGCTTTCTGGGGTCCCTCTTCTCAGGGCACTAATCCCATCCATGGGGGCACCACCCTCTCGACCTCATCACCTCCTGGGGGCTCCACCTCCAGCACCCTTCCATTGGTGGTAAGGATTACACCGTGTGAATTTGGGGGGCACACAGCATCCGGCCTAGAACAGAGCATGACACTCAAGAACTTGGCAGGGACACATAGGAAAAAGAAGTGGGACCCTCGTACAAAGAGCAGCCCAGTTTTATAGCTGGGAAATGGTTGCGAAGGACATAAAGACGCAGCCGGTGTGGCAGCCTGCCTTGAGGAAGGCCCGAAGCTTGCTCGTGGTGGGGGGTGCAGCACGCGTGTGGCTCATGAGAGACGGCGAGCTGGTGGAAGGAGGGTGATCCGGAACTGGATGGAAGGCCGCAGGTGCCCGTCCGCTCCACCGCCGTCGCTAAACACCTCAGGCTGCGTGGGATGAACAGCAGACATTTTTTGTCACCCAGTCTGGTGATCGGAAGGCCAGGATCAAGGTGTTGGCTGGGTTTTCTCCGGAAGCTTCTCTCCTGGGCCTGCAGACAGACAGCCAGTTTCTTGCTGGGGCCCCCCATGGTCTTCCCTCTGCACAGCCGCCGCCCTGGGGTCTGTGTGTCTGAACCTCCTCTTTTTATAAGGAGGCAGGTCATACCGGACTAGGGCCCAATCTAATGGCCTCATTTCAATGGAATCATTTCTTTATGTCTACATCTCCAGCTGTAGTCACATGCGGCAGCCCGGGGGGTCAGGACTCCAACAGAGGAATGTGGGGAGGATGCTGGCCGGCCCACAGTAACACGTAACAGGAGGTGTGGTTGGACACGGCTTGCAACAGGGCAGCGAACGGGGTAGCGGGTCGATGTCTGCAGTGTGCACACGGGAGTGTGCGTGCGTGCGTGTGTGTGTGCGCGTGTGTCTGTTACAGATTCCTCTGCGACTCTGTTTAGCTCCAGTCAGCTGGGTGGCGCCCTCTGTGTACATGTAGTTTCTTAAAGACAAAGCTGTGCCTCAGCAAATGCGAAATTCATGTCCTGCTTAAATTTCTCCCTAACATACCAATTGCACCGGCAGGAGTTTGTGTTTTTGGCAAGGGCAGTAGCGGGCCTGGCTGTACACGCCGGATGGTCCAGGGTGGGCTGTGTGCTGTGGCTCTGCAGGGCGGGGCTCCTGGGTCATGGTGCTTGCTGGGCCCTGCCCAGGTGTGTCATCCTCAGGGCTGGGACCACGAGTGAGAAAGAGCAGCCGTAAGCATCACCCCCGTTTGCACAGGTGGGGACCCAGGCCCTTTTGATCTGGATGGCGATTCTCAAACCTGCCCCTGCGAGAGGTTGGGCCCCAGGGCATATTGGACTTGCAGATTCCCAGGTTCCTCTGTCGGCGTGTGGCTCCCAGCAGGGCCTGGGCCGAGGAGTCATGATGCGACTAGGCGGTGTTAGGTGACACCTGTCTTCCGTCTCCCAGCGTGTAGGCGAGACTTGATCGTGTTTGTCATTGTGATGATTCAGATGTCCGAGACGACATTTTCCGTGTGAGTGAGGCTGCCGCTGAGGTTGGGTCTGTCTCCCCGCTGAGCTGACCTCAGCCTGGAGAGGTAGCAAAGCTCGGTACAAAGAGCTGAGACCATGGAGGTGACCCGTGTGCTCTTGCTCCCTGGCTGTGAGACCTCAGGTAAGCCGCAGCCAGGAGAGAGGCCAATGCAGTGAGTCCCATTTTACAGATGGGTAGACTGAGGCACCAGGAGTTGGCCTCTGGAAAGTAGGTCACGTAGTGCCTGCCTGAGCTCCCATTGTCCCCTCATCCTTTCCAGTTTAGGTGGTTGGGGGCGACGGTGGGCAGGAAGCTCAGGAGGGTTCATGTTGTGAAATTGCCCTGGGGGCACCAGCCTGCAGAGGTCACAGAAACAGTCTCCCCATAAGATTGCTCGTATTTCCGACACCAACTACAAGTTCAAGGAGTTCCAGAAAGCACCCTCTTTTTTGAGAATTCGTTAGAAGGACACTGTACTCATCAGAAGCTGTTACCCTCCCATTACATTGGGGAGGATCCCTGAGCCCAGGGCTTTCACTGAGGCACGATGGACTGACTGACGGACGGCCCTCCTTGTGGAACTTTGTCTCCAGGCCAGCTGATACTGGGTGCGCCCCCCCACCCCCAAATCACACGGTTGGCCTTTCTGGCACAGCCAGCCCTACCCTAAGATCCAGAGGGGTCGGCCCTGCCCTAACCAGACACACTCCTGTTGCCCGTGACCTAGATCGCCTCCCAGAAGCCCAGTGTGCGGGCCAGACCTCTCTTTGCACAAGGTCGAAGTCACTCCCGCTCCTTCCCTTCTGCGGGAAGTGGCTTTGGCTGCTCTGGTGAATGTAAATAAGCTCGTGGGGGCACAGGCTGGTGCTGTCCCTTCTGCAGGCATGGCCGTGGGTCCCTTGTAAACCCTTTGCAGGCCCCAGACCTCATTTCATCCTCACGCCAGCCACACAGTGCCGCAGACAACTCCCACTCCACACACACACACACACACACACACACACACACACACACACGTTACAGATGGGGACAGTGAGGGGAGGCCCCTCCCCCCATCACAGAGCTAGTAAGTGCTGGAGCCAGAAGGCCTTGACCCCTCAGAGTTGGCTCTTGGTTTAAAAAACATTAATAAGTTGCTGTCCTGCTTCACATGGTCTGTCCAGCACCCCCTGGCGTTCCTTTGGTAATTTCCGGCCCCTTGGAAAGAAAGACCACCCCGAGTCCCCTGGTCCCTGGGCCAGACTCAGCGAGAGCGAGAAGAGGTGCAAAGCCATAAAGCAGCCTGGAGGGAAGTTATTTTTCAATCAAGTTGGGCTTTGCCTCGCTAATCCTTCCCTTCTGCGGGGGCCAAGGGCAGAAAACCCTTCTCCGCGTGAAGGGACCCCGGGCCTGACTCTGGCCCTCGGGCCCGAGTATAGAACCAGGGCCTAGAAGTAAAGGAATGTGTCTCGGGACACCGCGCGGCCAGAAGAGCTCCAGCTGCTCCTTCTGAAGGAAAAGATTGAATGTGGGAGGAGAGGCTGCCAAAAAAGGCCCAACGATTCTCTGCGGTTCCACGGCTCTGGAGTTGGAGGGAATTTGCTCCCTGCGTTTAGGGTTTCTCTTTCTTTGTGTGTGATCCTGAGCACGAAACTCACCCATCACCTCTCTTCCCTCGTCCGTAAGGTAGATGTTGTGGCGTCCACCCACCCCATGCCCAGCACCGTGCACACGACTTAACACATCGAGTTTCCTGGTTTCCGCACGCGAGGGTAACCGATGACCTCTGTGACTTGGACACCGGGTCTTCCTTGCTCTATAGCAAAGGAGCTCGGTTTTTAAACTGAAGACGTTCAGAATGGCGCGAGGAGAGAACCCGTGTGTTTGGAAGATGGCGAAGACCGCGCCACTGGGAGATGAGCCACGTTTAGGGTCCCCATTCCCCAAATGAGCACGTGGTGCAGAGGCCCGAGGCTTTGGCAGCAAGACGGTGGGTGGAGGTCTCATCGCCGCCGTCTAAGGGCCAGGAAGATGTCGTTGCCTTTGGCTCTTCAACACCCCCCACACCCCCCCCCACCACACACACACACACACACACACACACACACACACACACACACACGGGATCACTTGGTGCAGATGCGGAGCCCACACACCAGCTGGGAAATAACGAGTGTGCGCAGGAAACCTGGAGGTTAGACGGGGTGAGGTTTGGTTCCAGGTGGTCCCCCGAGCAGATTTCCTGTATCGTCGTTAAAAGCCTAATGCCTTTTCAAGATCTCACAGTCTTTGCCCCCTTGGCTAATACCTGCCCTTCCCAGGTTCCCCCCGGTCCCCCAGCTCACCCCCAACACACAGAAACATTCGGTTCCTCATTTCTGGGCCTTCTGTCCCGTTCCCGCCCCCCATCCCCTGCCATGTTGTTCAGGGGCCCCGGGCCGCATGCAGGATGTGGCCTCCCACTCTTGCATCCATTCATTCTTTGCACCCCGCGGTGAGAGGCGGGCTTCCCGGCTCGCACGGTGACTCCCCGGAGGGCTCATCCCGGGGGACAACGCGTCCCTTAGCTCTTCTCCGTTTGTTTCGCCATGCGTAGTTGTTTCTCGTTTCTCGTGTAGACTAGCACCCACGATTTGCTGAAGTTCATGGCTTTGTGAGCGCAACGTAGATGGGGGGAGGGTCACAAAGGAGAGAAAAGACGCGGCGGAGAGCCCGTTGTCTGTCATATGATATGGTTCCTGAGCCCTTCTGTCGTCAGTCATTTGTGGCTGCTGCGCTGGGGACGGGGTGTGTGCGGAACAGGTTTGCAGGTTGTGACGTGGGTAGAGGGGTCGGAGCCCACCGGAGTGTGTGCGTAACTGCACTCATTGCTCAAGGATTTCCAGCGGCCCGGAACTCCGCAGCTAGCCTGGCTGCCAACGACGGGATGCGGCTGAGTCGGCGCTGGTGGGATGCTGGTGGGTTTCAAGAAACAAGAAAACGTGTCTTTTACCAGTTAGGATTGTGTTTAGCTGCAAGTAACAAAAATGCAACTTACGGGACTTCATCTGAGAGCGCTGATCTAGGTCGCACAGCAGGAGGCCCAGAGCTGGGCAGCCTGCGGCCAGTTCGGGACCCGGTGGGGCCGCCAGGGAACCGTCAGGGAATCAGCTGCTCCACCCTCCGCTCAGCCATCCTTAGCACTGGCTCTTGTGTTTCTAGCTCCACGGCCCCACAGGGTCAGGAGAGAAGCAGAGAGGGCACACTCCAGCATTCTCCGCTCCCTTCTACAGAGCCCTCCTGGAATCCCCGCCCCGAGTCCCTCAGCTCCACCCCTCCTTCATTGGCCACGCGCTGTGACATGAGCACCCTCGCTGCCCGGGAGCTGGGAAATGATCCTTCGTGAACTAGGCAGATCGCTGACGCGAAATTAGGATCCTGGTGTAGTCGAGAAGAGCAAAATGGTTACAGGGGAGGTGTCCCGCAGTGTGTGCTCAGCCCACTCTAAGCCACGTGGCACCCATACAGTCCATATGCGCCTTCTTCCAGGGAGAGAGCCACGGGGTTTCATCCCATCCCTGCAGGCGCATTCCTGGGGCTCAGAATCCAGGATCATGATGGGTTCTGCCAGGTTCCCTTCCAGGTCTGAATGTGGCTGGTTCCTTGAAACGGAAGGACAGGTTGTCTGCCTGCCTCCCCTCACCCAGCCCCAGTGTACAGTGATGGAGAAGAGAAGGAAGGTAATAAGGACAACAATAACCACGTCTGGGAAAGGCGAGGAGAGATCCTGCCTCGGCACCCAGCAACATCCGCCGCAGGGAATACCACGCTGTACACGTAATGGGGTCTAAAAGTATATTAAAACAAGCGAGGGGCACCTGGGTGGCTCTGTGGGTTAAAGCCTCTGCCTTCAGCTCAGGTCATGATCTCAGGGTCCTGGGATCGAGCCCTGCATCCGGCTCTCTGCTCAGCGGGGAGCCTGCTTCCCGCCTCCCCTCCCGGCCTGCTTCTCTGCCTTCTTGTGATCTCTGTCTGTCAAATAAATAAATAAAATCTTTAAAAACAAAAACAAAAACAAGTGAACACAATGAAAACCCATGCAGAAGGCAAAAATGGAAGGAAAGAAGCGGTCTGGGAATAATTCACCCGTGTGACCCTTTTCTATTGACTTTTCCAGTTTTTTCTGTTCTGGGTATCTTTTATGAACAGAAAATCGTTTTGTCGAATATTACGTTTGTAAATATTTACCCCCCGATGGTCTGGAGGACAGAAGATCAGAAACACTGCGCTCTGCACAGGGTTGAGTACATGGCAGGTTTTTTAAAGTAAAACTTAAAATTTCTCCCAAATACGTGCACATGGTTCAAATGATAAACTACGCGGACAGGCTTATAAGGAAAGCGGAGGCCTTCTCCAGCAGCTTTCTCCACCTGCGGGCCTGTCCCCACCGGGAAGCCCTTCTGCAGCTTTCAGACTTTCTCCCGTCGGGTTCTTCTGGGCCCGAGGCGTGGTTCTGTGTAGAAGAACTGAGTAAAAATGTGACCTTGAAAATATTCAATCCCCAAAATACGCATCCATTTGCAGAGGGACCCACCAAGGTGGCAGGCAGTGTGGCCAGAGGTGTTGACCTAAATTGGAAGGACTTAGAATATTCTAGAATGATCTCCATCCTGGTTTACCAGCGAGTCTGAGTCGGTGGAGGGCCAGGGCAGGAGAAGTGTCATAGTTAGGACCACACGCTTTGGGGCCAGACCTGGGTGTGAAACCCGGCTCCGTTTCTTCCCGGCTGGGATGGCCTCCCTTGTCCCCACCTTGGTAGTGCGTCTGTGAAATGGGAATTAAGGATGTTCACGGTAAGGGCTCTTTGCTGTGTTGTGGTTTTTTTTTTTTAACATCTGTCGATTTATTTAAAGTCCCTATTTCTTCCTTCTCTCATTTCGGCAGTCTCTGGTTTTCCAAGAATTTATTTTAGTTCTGTTTTTGGACTTTCAGAACACAGTTATTTTGTTTTTAAAAAGTTTGTTTTAGGGGCGCCTGGGTGGCTCAGTGGGTTAAAGCCTCTGCCTTTGGCTCAGGTCATGATCCCGGGGTCGTGGGATCGAGCCCCACATCGGGTTCTCTGCTTGGCGGGTAGCCTGCTTCCTCCTCTCTCTCTCTCTCTGCCTGCATCTCTGCCTACTTGTGATCTCTGTCAAATAAATAAATAAAATC
Organism: Meles meles; assembly: GCF_922984935.1. NCBI lineage: Eukaryota > Metazoa > Chordata > Mammalia > Carnivora > Mustelidae > Meles > Meles meles. The sequence continues at coordinate 142,294,266 of NC_060071.1, read as the reverse complement.
TTTAAAAAAAAAAAAAAAAAAAAAAAGTTTGTTTTAGGGGCGCCTGGGTGGCTCAGTGGTTTAAGTCTCTGCCTTCGGCTCAGGTCATGATCTCAGGGTCCTGGGATCGAGCCCCGCATCGGGCTCTCTGCTCAGTGGGGAACCTGTTTCTCTCTCAGTGGGGAGCCTGTTTCTCCCTCTCTCTCTGCCTGCCTCTCTACCTACTTGTGATCTCTCTCTCTGTCACATAAATAGATAAAATATTTAAAAAAAAAAAAAAGTTTGTTTTAATCGGGATCCAGAGAAGGGCCCTCCATGGCAATGGGCTGGTGTCTCCTAAGCCGTCAACCCTTCCTTAATCCATGGGTTTCCCTCATCTCTTTCTTCTTGGTACTTTGTTTGTTGAAGAGGTTAGTTAGTGAGGATGCTTTTAACCGTAACCAGCAGAAACCCATAAGAGTGTGACGAAGCTAAAATACTGCACTAAGAAAACGACAGCCGTCCCACGGAGTCCAAAGGCCCGGGTGTAGCAGGGCCTCAGGAAAAGGCTGGAACAGGCCTGTCCTTTGCATGCTTTGCCCCCTCCATCTTTCCTGATTGTTCTTTTTTTGCCCTCCGGCCTGCATGGCAGCTGATGGCCTCTGTGCCATCCACTCCGTCCAGGGTCCAGCTGGATGGAGATGGCATTCAGTCCCCATCTGAGTTGGCCTCCAGGGTCCCACTGCCCTTACCACCCAAAGCAACGGGCAGAGCACTCAGGGAATACGCACCCCAATGATAGTACGCACCCCCCGTGGGTTCACAGGGTCAGAAGAAAGAGACAAGGCATGCACGGTGTGAGCCCCAAAGACATCACACCTTAACCCGTAAAAAATGGACCGCCAAAAACTCTTAGGAGTCGCGAAGTTTCCTTTAAGCACATGGGCCTGCACGGCATGGGATCCCACATCTTCCTGGGAGTCAATCAGACCTGGCTGCTTCAGTGGCCGTTCATGTAAGCCAAGTGCCAAATAATAACGTGGGCCAGAGGTGGCCCTTGGCCACTGTGTGCAGGTGGGGGGCGTTCTGCCGTCAGGCTTGTCCTCATGATCCTGGAACCCATGCACCAGATACGCTGGCCTGGGAGAAATCCCTTCATGGCAGCTCAGTGCCCCGAACAATCCCGTGGACTTGGATTCCAGGTCCGACTCCCACTGATAGAGCCACAGTGATCTACCCCTCAGGGCCACCACCCTGCTGAGCTGGTCCCCACACTGATTCCTGGAAATCTTCCCCCGAACTTTCTGGGTTCCATCCCGTCGGATCTGCCCGTCGGATCTCCCCACACTGATTCCTGGAAATCTTCCCCCGAACTTTCTGGGTTCCATCCCGTCGGATCTGCCGTCCTGATGTCAAACCGAGGCCCGTTGATTTCCTCTCCCTTCTTGTGGCTCCCAGAAACAGTGAGCAGGGACTGTGGGAGTCGCAGGGGGCAGCTTCAAAACGGGAGAAGACCTGGGTTTTTTCCTAGAGCCATGCTGGGGGTGGTTAGACAGACAGGCTGGAGGTCAAGATTGCAGTTGGAAAGTGAGTGATCCAGGCCGTATTGGAATGGGCGTGGTGGTTTCGGAGGCCAGACGCAAGGAGCAGGCTGGTACGTGGGTTTTCCACTCGTTTGACAAGCATCTGCTCTCACATACCGGGGGCAACAGTGATGTACCAGACACTTTCTGCTAATGGACGTACTCATTCACGTGTTCATGCCTTCACCGAGGATACCCAACTTTCTTGAACAGAAACCTTTAAGGGGGCTTACCTGCTCCGTAAAACAGACTTAAAAAGAAAATCAACAAAAGAGGCTGCATCAAATAATATCTTCATAAACATGGGGTGAAAGTTAGTGTCCAGATTACATGGGCCACAGCCCCATTCATCTGTGAAACTTGGACTTCAGGTTTCGTGAAGAACTTCCCGGCAGCAGAGCGGTAAAGGAAACTCCGTGGGCTGTGACGTTTTCTTGCCCCCAGGGAGGGAGACGTGAGTTTTTCCAGCCGCCCCTGCACCTTTCTGTAAGAAGCTGTTCGTGACAGGATCTTTCCTTTTTTTGGGGTGGACTCCTGTGTTTTCATCTCCTGCATAAACACACAGATTCATTTTCAAATACAAATTCACCCCGAAGAAATCTGACAAGGAGAGTTGCCGCAGCGTATCTGGAGGGAGGAAAGAGGATCGTTTTCAAGTGCAGTAACAAAGCCTTCTTCCAGCCCACTGGCTTTTTCAGCAGCCTGAAAACCATGTACCAAGCTTTCTACCAGAATCAGCTGCTGGCGAGCACCGGTGTAGTTTTAGTTTCTAAAATGCAAAGATTTGAAGGACCAGAAATGGGCCTCTCCAGGTAGCCCATTGTGCTGTTGGTCACCTCTGATGGCCTGCCGTCCTGATGTCAAACCGAGGCCCGTTGATTTCCTCTCCCTTCCCTAACTGTTGTACCCCGACTGGATTTGCCCTTTTCCGAAAGCCAGCTTTAAGATCATGGGAGCCTGATTTTGGAGAAGTGCTGAGTGCCTCGTCCTGAGAGGCATTCAAGCAGACTCTGGGTGACTGCCTTAATAATGTCAGTGCTGGCAGGGAAGCTACCCTCGGTAATCTTAAGAACCTTTCTAATCACAACACCAGGTTCCTGAATGATCTGATGAGTGGAGGGATTCTGGGTTCCTTGTGGAGCTCAGAAAATGGGGAAGACGATTACTCTCCTTGAACAAAACAATCTACGGAGAAGTTTTGCCTACAAGAAGGAAGTAGCCTCTTTGATTTTTTTTCCAGCTCGTTTCCATTTAAACATTACAGAAGAAGAGAAAAAAAAAACAATGATGATTTTGGGGAGTGGTTTTTCCTCTTGCTCCCTTGGGGCCCTCAGACAAAGGGGTGAGGCGAGGAAGGGCAGGTGCTCTGACCAGTTTGTCTTGGAAAAGGCCAGTAGCTGAACAAGGAAAGCAAAGGTAAGAATCACGTCAAAGTGTGATTGCCCAAATGTTATTTTTCTTACTGGACCAGTGATGGGAGGAGAGAAGGTATTCTCTGATCTGCAGGCACTAAACACTCAGCTTTTCTGCTTCTCTCTCTCTCTTTTTTAAGATTTTATTTATTTGGGGGAAGGGGAGGGACAGAGGGAGGAAGGATCTGAAGCAGACTCCCCACTGAGTGTGGACCGCCCCCACGCGGGGCTCCATCCCACGATCGCGAGATCATGACCTGAGCCGAAACCAAGAGTTGGACGGCTCAACCGACTGAGCCACCCAGGCGCCCCTGCTTTTTGGCTTATTCCCCCACTGCCTGCCACTCCACCCGCCCCACGCGCTCCACCCCTGCTGTTCTGCTTTCCTCTGACAGCAAACAGAATGCAGACAAAACCCCGCTCTTGAAGCCCCAACGGGAATTTTAAAAGTTGGGCTGTCGCTTCTCCGAAGAAGACATACAAATGGCCAACAGACACGTGAAACAATGCTCCACGTCACTGGCCATCGGGGAAATACAGATCAAAACCACAATGAGATACTAGCTCACCCCAGTTAGAGTGGCAAAAATTTAACAAAACAGGAAACAACAAGTGTTGGCGTGGATGCAGAGAAAGGGGAACACTCCTACACTGTTGGTGGGAATGCAGGCTGGTGCAGCCACTCTGGGAAACAGTGTGGAGGTTCCTCAGGAGGTTAAGAATAGAGCATCCCTGGGACACCTGGGTGGCTCAGTTGGTTAGGCGGCTGCCTTTGGCTCAGGTCATGATCCCAGCGTCCTGGGATCGAGTCCCACATCGGGCTCCGTGCTAGGCGGGGAGCCTGCTTCTCTCTCTGTCTCTGCCTGTCACTCTGTCTGCCTGTGCTCACTCTCGCTCGCTCTCTCTGACAAATAAATAAATAAAATCTTTAAAAAAAAAAAAAAAAAGAATAGAGCTTCCCTATGACCCAGCAATTGCACTACTGGGTATTGACCCCAAAGATACAGATGGAGTGAAAAGAAGGGGCATGTGCACCCCAATGTTCATAGCAGCACAATCGCCAAACTATGGAAAGAGCCGAGATGCCCTTCAGCAGACGAGTGGATAAAGAAGATGTGGCCCCTATATACAATGGAATATTACGCAGCCATCCGAAAGTTGGATGAGTATCCAACTTTTGCATCAACATGGATGGAACTGGAGGGGATTATGCTGAGTGAAATCAGTCAAGCAGAGAAAGACAATTATCCTGTGGTTTCACTCATATGTGGACCGTAAGCAATAGCACAGAGGACCATAGGGAAGGGAGGGAAATCCAAAGAGGGAGGAATCAGAGAGTGAGATGAACCATGAGCGGCTATGGACCCCAAGGAACAATCTGGGGGTTTCAGAGGGGAGGAGGGGCGGGGGGGGATGGTGTAACTGGGCAATGGGTACGGAGGGTACGTGGAGTTATACTTAACTAATGAGTCACTGAGCACTGCATCAAGGACTAATCATGTACTATACAGTGGCTAACTGAACATAATTAAAAAACAAAAAAGTTGCGCTCTGAGGTTGGGCCACCATTAAGACCTGGGATGGCTGCTTGAATCAGGAGGAGGAGCCAGTGGAGTCCAGGGCCGGGCTTGGCAAACTGCGGCCCACTATCTGTTAATATAAATAAAGTTTTATTGGAACATAGCCATGTCTATTCATGTACTGTCTTGGCTGCTTTCCCGCCAGGACCGCAGAGCTGACTAGTTGCTGGAGACCACGTGGCCTGCAAAGTCTAAAACATTTACTCTCTGGCCCTTGACAGGAAAAGTTGCCAACTCTTGGCCCAGAGCAGTGGCTCTCAGCTCTGGCTCAGCATCAGAATCACCTGGGGAGCTTTAAAAATGCGGATGCCCGGGCCCTGCCCCCAGGGAACTGGGTTCAGTTAGTCTGGGGTGGAGCCCAGGCATCCCTATATTTTAGGGCTTCCCCAGGTGACTGTCATGTGTTCCAAGGTTGAGCATCACTTGTCTAGTCTCTGGGTTTTTTTTAAAGATTACGGACCTGGAATTTGCCATTCTGCAGGATTCGTACCCATGACAGTGATCCAACCTTGACCTGGATGTCAGAGTGCAGCCGTTGGGTCCCAACCATGTGTCTGTGGCACAAGGAGAGCTTGTAATGCTAAAATCCCTCCGGGCCCTTGGGGACTCGATATGCCTGAAGAGGGTTGGAGGTGACCGTGCGCACACGGACACCCGTGAGTGTGTCCCTTTGGATGGCCTGTGTCAGGAGGTAACTTTGGTCTGCTTTCAAACAACTGCATTTTTACCAGGAGCCAGTGTTGTGTGAAGCATTCGTCGTCATGTTGGCACAGCTCAGTGGCTGGACCCTGGCACAGGCAGCTTGTCCTCTCTCCTGCTAATTAACGCGGAATGTTGGTGACACGTTCAGCCCCCCACCCCCCGCCGCAGGTCCCAGCCCTCCCTGTCCTGCTCAGGTTAGGAATTTAGATCATGCTGGTGTCGCTTTGTGTTAGCAGCAAAAGCTGTAAATGGGGGTTTCACAGTTTGCTTTCTCCTCGCATGTAAAGCAGGTATTAACCACCTTGCCTCTCCCCGTCCGTGTCTCCTACGGGGATCCTCGTGCCTTCTGCCCTCCTGGCCACTATCCCCTGGGGACCTGCCCTCCCAGCCTCAGACTATGTCTACCAGCCAGGATGACCAACTCATCCCAGTGTGCCAGAAACTTTCCCAGTTCTAGCCCTGAACGTCCCAAGTCCTAGGGTCCCTCCTGGGTCCTGGATAACCCGGGGAAGTGGGTCGCCCTAATACGCGAGATTCCCATGGCTGATCGGCCTTTGCTTGTATCTGAAAGCATCAGTGTGTGAGGGCAGGTGCGGGGTTTATTAAAGACAGATGTGCTTAAAATGCAAATCAAGGTTATTTGTATGAAGTGGAATGTTTTTAATCTCCTTAAAAAAAAAAAAAAAAAGCTGAACCCAAGTGGTCGAGTTAGTTCTTCTCATGAGGCCTGGGAAGATCAGTTTGGGGTTAAAATACCAGGTCGGCCGTCACTCCGCCATTGACCTAACCCGGGTATGAAACAGGTTCTTCGTGAAGGTTCTTCAGTAAAATGTTCATCTGGAAGGGGTTTGCCCAGCCCAGCGCCATGCCGCGGGAAGAATCTTGGCTTATGGTGACCACGCTAGAGTGTTTTCCCGGCTTGACTGCCAAGTGTGCAGGACTCGGCGTCCTCGTCCACGCCGGAAGCACTGTCGCGCCCCTTGGGGGAGCGGGCACTGGGACAAGTGAATGGCTGGTGTCCGTTGATTCTCCCTGTGCCAGGAACAAACAGTAAATGTGAGCTTCCTCCCTTCCTTACTGGGGAGCCTGGTTCTCACTCCCGACAGGTACTAGCTAGGACAGGTGGGTCCCCAGCAAAAACCCCAAGATGCCTGTGTCTTAACACAGGGACAGCGTGTTTCTGACTCACTCAGAGGTCCGACTGTGATATTCCTCATTAGGCGGTGTCACTGGGTGATCCTTGTCCAAGGGGAGAATTGGGAGTCCAGGCTCCTTCCGTCCTGTGGCTTGTCATCCCCTGTGTCCTTGGAGTCGTCCTTGGGTAGTGGTCATCACAAAGCATGGCGGGTTGTACGCGCCTGCTCTGGAAGTGGCCTACCTTGGACCCACCCACATGCCACTGGCCAGGGCCCAGTCGTGAGGCCCCCGCCACCTGCGAGGAGGGGGCTGGGAAGTATAGTTTGGCTATGTGCCCAAGAGGAAAAGGAAACAGAGTTTGGCAAACACATGCTAGTCTGTGCCAGGACGTGGGGCTGCCCGGTTCATTGGCTGTGAGGACCCAGTGGAGACGTCCCTCGTTAATGAACATCTCTCTGTATTTGCAAAGCAGACGCCTACAAGGAAGCTGTGATCAGTTTTACGCAGAAGAGTGGTCTGGCTTCAAATGAGCTTGGTTTAGACCAAGTTAAAGAATTTTTTTTTTTTTAATTGCAGGACTTATCACAACCTTTAATAGACTGCTATTTCCCAGACTTCTTGGACTCCTCTTTTTTTTAAGATTTTTTTTTTTAAAGATTTTATTTATTTATTTGACAGAGAGATCACAAGTAGGCAGAGAGGCAGGCAGAGAGAGTGAGAGGGAAGCAGGGTGAGAGGGAAGCAGGCTCCCTGCCGAGCAGAGAGCCCGATGCGGGACTCGATCCCAGGACCCTGAGATCATGACCTGAGCCGAAGGCAGCGGCTTAAACCACTGAGCCACCCAGGCGCCCTTTTTTTAAGATTTTATTCATTTACTTGACAGAGAGAGATCACAAGTAGGCAGAGAGGCAGGCAGAGAGAGAGAGAGAGGGAAGCAGGCTCCCTGCTGAGCAGAGAGCCCGATGCGGGGCTCGATCCCAGGGTCCTGGGACCATGACCTGAGCCGAAGGCAGAGGCTTTAACCCACTGAGCCACCCAGGCGCCCCTGGACTCCTCTTTTGAGAGGCCTTTGAAAACTAGTAGTCTACAGAATGTGGTTCAGAAAACACTGCCTTAGAAGTTACTCAGTATTCAGAGGACAGAATACTTTCACGAAAACACTCTTGTAAAAAAAAAAAACATCACCAAAATCTGTGCAGAGTTCAGTCCCCCAAGGATCTTGGTGTCGGGAGTTTCCAGAGGTGAACTTCCGTGCCGTGTGAAGAGAATATTTCTCTACCTTTTTTTTTTTTCTTCCTTCCCTCCTCCTCTCCCTCTCTCCATCTGTCCTTGATAGAACTGTCAGGACGGGGTCCCTATCTTATTACCCATGGCTCAGTGTCGTTACTGTCTGCGTCCTAGAGGGGTGTGTGAGTGATCCATGTGGGGCTCCTTCCATCCCCGTCTCCCCTTCAGCTGGACACGTCAGGGCGGTCCGCCTGGACTCGTCCTGTCCCCTGGTCTGCCCATCTGGGTAGATGTGAAAAATCCCTTTCCCAAGCTTGGGTTTTTATGGCTGGCTGGCGTCATCTGTCATCATAAAAATGGACTGAGGTTTAGCGCTGAGGTTAGACAGAATCGCTCGCAGAAAAAAAACTAGAGCGGCTTTCTTATTTCTGTTACAGGCTATATAAATATATATAAATATATACATATATATATATAGCTTAAAACTTAATTTGGTGTGTAATTGGGACTAGCTCTGTGGAGCCCTGGGTTATGTGTTTTGGAGCAGCTGAGACGCAGGGGCATGGCGGGGCAGGACGTGGTATGTTAATTGGTGGCCTCCGGGACCTGCGAGAGAATTGGATTTGAGTCCCCTGTTAGCATGAGCTTGGCAGTTTTATTCGAGTCTCTAGTGGTGCGAACTGGGAAGACCACTGGTTTGCACCAGCTCAAGCAGGTCGCCGGTTGTCTCTGTCTGCGATGCCCCTGGGCACGTTCCCCGCCTGCACGAGGGACAGAGGCCAGCAGGCGGGAGCCAGAAAGAGGGTGACCGAGCTCGGCCAGCTGTGGTCTGCCACTTCTCTGCATGCTTAGGCAATAGTAAGTTGCGTGCTGCGGGGCCTGTGGTCCCAAGGAGGGTTTTGCATTTTACTACTTAAGTCTTGATAAAAGGAACTCAGGTCAGAGCAAACATTCAGGGAGGAAAAACAAAGGAAATTAAATGCAAAATCAGTGCGGGTGCAAAACCACACGCAGGCCTTGGCTTTAATACCACCAGAGCCGGTGGGGGGAAGTGGCCCCCAGGAGTCGGAACCAAGGAATGCTGGCCTGGTGTTCCTGAAGCCTGGCCCCTCTCTCCTGTTGAAAAAGAAATTGCCGTTTAATTTGTTTCTGAGTTTTATTTCTCAAGTGAACCAGCATGGGGCCATGTAATGAGCTTGTGTTTCTGGGAGGTGTTGAAAGACGGGAAAGGAGCAAAACCACGGCCAGACGGGGTGGCCGAGAGCTCCCGGGGGTCCAGCAGCAGCAGGACCGGGGGGCCAGGGGGATCTCCTGGAGCACCGGCTTCTCTGGGTGCTTATGGGGGTGGGGGTGGGGCTGGGCAGGACATGTCCTTGCATGGGCTGCTGGCAGTCCCCTGGGAGACCAGAGAGAGGGAGCTGTCTCTCCGTCTCTGTTTAAGATCCTCGGGGCCAGCCGGAGCCGACGGAGGAGGGTGGAACGGGCGATGTGAGGCAAGGAGGACACTTCAAAGGAGAGCAGGTCTGAGCCATGGATAAAAAGAAGAATATTTGGCAGGAATGGGAGAGTCTATGTCAGCCTCTCAGGAGGCTGTTGGTAGAAGGCTTTCTGGATCAGATTATCCTCAGAGGAAGCCCTAGAGATTGTCCGCGGTGGGGGCTGCAGCTGTCCCCCGGAGCTGAGACGGCCATCTGTCCCGTGCCTGGCGGATGGGAGCGGGCACGTGCTAGGAACTCACTCCTGCGCCAAACAGAAGTAACGATAGGAAAGTGGGGGGCCCTCCCACCACCCCGCCTGCCCCTGGACAGAGAGGGGAGGGTGACTCTCCCACTGGAGATGGCACAGCCCACCAGCCAGAGCCAGGGGAGTGACGCCCCTTAGCCAGATGCCCTTGCTGTCCCGGTCCTGGGTATGTGACCCCATGCGCCCCCCACTGCCCCTGCTGTCCCCTCCCAAGCGCTGACCCGACCGAAAGGAGCGACCTCCACCACTGCCAGGTCGACTTGTAAGAAGGAGCTTGTGTCCCAGACTTGCTAAAGGACTAAAGGATGCAGGAGCACGTGTGCCCGTGAGGGGCCGTGAACGGTGAGGACGGGCAGGTCTGGTTCCCGAGCTGCGTCACACGCCAGGAGGTGAGCAGTAATGGGGACACCTGGGTTTCCGCAGTGCCGCGTGCCCTGCTCTGGGCTGAGCCGTTTGAATGCTGTGCCCCATGGAAGGCCCATCGTCACTGCCCCTGCCTCTGCCCCGTCCCCTCCTGCACCCTCTCCCCAGCTGCCTGATGACCTGAAGAGTAACTGCCGTGCATCTCACACACACACACACACACACACACACACACACGCACGCACACGCACACACACACACACGCTGCGGGGAAGCCCTTCTGCAATGGCTAAGCCCTTCATGACCCCATGACGTAGGTATCATGAGCCCCATCGTATGGATGGGTAAACAGAGTCTCTCCGGGAAGATACCAGCAGACCTCTCATTTGCTGGAGGTTTTCTCTGTATTCTGTGGCAGGAAGGCTGAGACGGGAGCCAGCTGGGGGGGCGGGGGGGCGGGGAGTCCCATAGCCAACCCCCCAGGCCTCACCCTGGGCGCAGCTGACATTCAGGGCTGGATAAATCTGTCCTCTGGGAGGGGCCATCCTGAGCACGCTAGGGTGTGGAGCTGTGTCCCTGGCCTCAAGCTGCTAGATGCCAGTCGAACCCTCTGCTCTGTGACAATCAAAACATCCCCAGATGCTGCCAGGTGTCCCACAGGGACAGAGGCACCCCCCCTGCTTGAGCACTCCTGGCTTGAGCCAGGAGCCAGGCCTATGGGGGGACTTCAGCCCATATAGGGCCTGCCCAGCGTGGGGAGTAGGGCCAGGGCCGCAGGAAAGCCGGAGGACTTCCTGGAGGTGAGTGTGAAGCACTGAGCCTAGCAGCCTGGCCGAGAAGGAGAGCGATGAGGCCTCAGCCTACCTGTCTGCCTCCTGCCTCTCGCCAGGCAGTGCCTCTGATGCTGGAAAGAAACGCTCCCAGCTGACATGTCTGAATGGACATTGCAGAGTGACAGCCCCCTGCGGGAGTTCTGGTCTGCAGTCCTTCTAGTAAATTCTGGTTCATCTATCGAGGAGTCAGAGAGGTATATGAATTCAGGACTAAAGCCACCTTCAGGAAGAGCCCTTTGGACAATGAAGGAACAAGACATGCCTTTTTTTTTTTTTTTTTTTTTTTTTTTTGCCTGTTGCCGGAAGACAAGCTGGGAACCGTACCTGTGTCCCCTATCTTTGGTCTCTGGTGCCCCTTATGTACCTGGCTCTGGACGGTCTGTTCCTTCCATGCCTGGCAACAGGCCCAGTGCACGCCAGACACTGCCTGAACAGAACCAAGAGATTGTGCCAATTGTTTCTTCTCAGTTAGATCTAGGTTCTCAAAGTGTGCCACATGGTCACTCAGCAAGCTGATTAAATGCAATTCCCAGGCTCAGGCCCCAGAAAGAGTGAGTCCGGAGGTCTTGGATGGGGTCCAGGAATTAGCATGTTAACTGTCACCCTGGAAGGTCTTGGTGTGAGTCATCTGTGGGCCATACTTTGAGAAACACCAAGGCATTTGCTGATCACATTGAAGCTGCTTACATGAGTATCTTCATGCTTTAGCTGTGTGTGTGTGTGTGTGTGTGTGTGTGTACACACATGGTTCTAGAAGGACAATCAGTAAATTATCAATAGTGGTGATCTCCAGGTGTAATGAGATTTCAACAGATTTTAGATTTGTTTCTCTATGCTTTCTTGTATTTTAATTTTCTTATTACGAGCATATGCTTATAGACAGATAAGCCATCAGGCCTTTCTCATGGGTGGGGAAGAGCGGAGATAGTACAGAGGAAATGTTAGAGAAGAAGTAGTTTTAAGGGAAGTGTGGACATAGGGAAAGAAGACCACAGTATAAATCAATCTGTTTTCACTCCCAAGCCAACATCCCTCTGTCTGTGGTTCCCAACTCCCAAACAGGCCAATCTCTGGGTGGCCTGAAAAGGGAAAAAGGTCACATTTTGAAATTGCTTTTTTTTTTTTTTTAAGAGCGAGAGAGAGAGCGTTTGTGCATGTGGGTGAGATGGGATAGAGGGAGAGAGAGAATCCCAAGCAGGCTCTGTTCAACCTCACGACCCTAAAATTATGACCTGAGCCGCAATCAGGATTCAGACACTTGACCGACTGAGCCACCCAGGCACCCCTGAAATTGTCTGTTCGTGGCAAAGCAGGGGGCTAGAGTCACGCCAGGGGAGGGGGGGACTCGGGATGGTGGCTTTGTGCCCAAAGCTTGGGCTTCCCTTTCCGCCTGCCTCCCGTGGGTCCCGGGGCTGGCGAGCTCCTCCTCCTCCTCCAGCCTGCCCCACACTGGGGCACCCGGGGCAGCCAGGCAGGCCCGGAGATGGTGCTTTTATAGCTCGGTTATTGCTCTGCTGCTACCCAGCACCCCCACTCCGGGCCCCACAAACACTCTGTGAAAAGGCCAGACCCCTTCCAGAGAAATCGCTCCCTACACCTTTACAACGTGATAGGTGCGGAGGAAAAAAGGGGCCACGGGATTTATGGAAACTATATAAAGTTTATGGAGTCTTGGCAGGCCAGCAGTAGAAAGAGCCTGTGGGGTGGGGGAGGGTATCTCGAAATGGAGAAGGTCATGAAAGATTGTCAGACTTCGGTGCCGAGACGGCAGACGGAATCCTGCGGGTCCCGGGCGCGCCATGTGACCGTGAGGCCCAGGCAGGTGATGCCTTTGAATCTTCACCGCATGCCTGTGAGGAAGGCACAGTTTTCCTCCTTCTGTAGAGGGGAGACTGAGGCAGGGGTGTTTTGGCAGTCGTGAACTTGCCCAAGGTTGTACAGCTAGTGGTGTGTGGCTCGCAGGGGATATTCTGGGGCAGGCGAAACGCGCACAGTCTCTCTCTCTCCTGTGTATAGAGCAATGTGTCCCAGTTTCGGGTCCAGAAATTATAGTCTCCACACCCTGTTTCAGTTTGGGTCTCATCTGTTATTTGTGATTTAGTCTCGCGGTCCCCCTGTGTCTTCCGTCATCGCGTTGCCCTCCCGTGGGTCGGCCTTGCTGTCAAAGCTAATCTGTGCTAAGATTCACCCACAGGCCGTGGCTGGAAGGGAAATGAAGCCTCCCAGAGATTGGCTGTGGGGCAGGGCAGCGCTGGGACGCTGCCCTTGCCTGCAGGAGCCCCTCTCCGTGTCTCACTTCTACTGTGGGATCCTCTTAGGACCCCTGGAGGAGTACCCCCCGGGGCCGGAAATTACCTCCTCTCATCCCTATCAGCTCTGGAAACTTGTAATTTATTTTGTCTTCAGATGTGCCTTGTAGCTTCCGTGTTTTCTCTCCTGCTTAGCTGTGAATTCTTGGAGTGCAGATTCCATGAATGTGGTTTTCTAAAAAGATTTTATTTATTTATTTGTCAGAGAGAGAGAGTAAGCACAAGCAGGGGGAACAGCCCGCAGAGGGACAAGTGGCCAAGCAAGAAGCCCACTGCGGGACTCGATCTCAGGACCCTGGGATCATGACTTGAGCCGAGGGCAGATCTTAACCAACTGAGCCACCCAGAATTCCCCTGATGAATGTGTTCTTTATCTCTGACTTTGCCCACAGGGTCTGGCGTCGTTCCTAGCATGTAATGATCACTGACTAAATATCAGCCAGGAGGATGGAAGGATGGTGGATGGATGGATGGTTGGTTGGATGGATGGATGGATGGATGGATACTTTGGTTGGGTGGAAAGATGGATGGATGGAAAGATGCATGGTTGGATGGATGGATGGATACATGGTTAGGTGGAAGGAAGGAAGGTTGGTTGGATGGATAGATGGAAGGATGCATGGATGGATAGAAGGATGGATAGATGCATGTTTGGATGGATGGATAGATGGATATGTGGTTGGGTAGAAAGATGGATGGATGGATGGATGGATGGATACGTGGTTGGGTGGATGGATGGAAGGATGTATGATTGGATGGATGGATACGTGGTTCAATGGATGGGTAATTGCAAGGATGGGTAGATGGACAGACAAATGGGTGGCCGGATGGATACATGAGGCATATATAGACTAACAGACACCCACTTCCTCTTTTGTAGCCTTCCACATAGTTAAAGCAACAGTCCAAACCAGGTTCTCTCAGGCTTTCACTGAATGCACTTCTGTTTCAGGCGAGGAACTTTGCTCTCTCTGAAGCCATATGGAGAAACCAGCCTGACTGTTTGAATGTGTGTGTAAATACTTTACAATCCCATAAACTTGTTTAAAGACAGGTGGGTGGGGGGGAGTATAAACCAGGGCAGCCTTTTGGGAGGGCAATTTAGAAGTAGCTATTAAAATGTTAAATGTGCCCACCACTGAGACCCTGCGGTTGCACTTTCAGTTGTCAGGCATGAGACATACATTCATACACTTAGGCCCCGAGAACCCCTCAGAAGGGCACTTACGCAAGGATGCCACACTGCTTGTGACGCTGAAACACCGAAAACTGCCAAGTGCCATCAACAGAGAAATGGCCGCCAAGCTATGGGACACCCATACCATGTCAAACGCTGCAGAGGCAGAAAGGTCCCACGTGGGACTGGGGGCAGGGCGCACTCCAGTCTTCTGGAAAACTCTGAGTCTCTGTAGCCCCTGGCCCACAGCAAATGCCCCCCTCCCTCCCTCCCTCATTTCTACCAACTTCTTTTCCTTTCCTCCCCTTCTACCCACAAAACACAGTTTACTGGAATTAGATCTTTAATTCCTACGCCTGCTTGCTAAGTGACCTTTCCTTACAGAAAAGGAGGAAAATGAGAAAAAAGCAGTTAATGTGCATAATTACTGTCTGCCGGCTCTTCAATTAAAAAGATTGAAAGCCACAATATTAAAATTTGATTTATGGGCACCACTATCTACCTAATAATGAGGCTGAGAGGGAAAAAGAACCATAGTGGTTACAGAAAACCCTAGCCCCTTGGCTCCCCCAGGAGATAAATTGCCTCCCATTTTCTTATTGCTAAAGAAACATGGAATGGTTTTAAGCATACGTGATATGTTCCTCCAATAGGGTGGAATCCAGAACTTAGTAATTCAGGAGTCTTCTGGCTCAGACATTTCACGGAAGCTTCCTGAGGGGCGCAGCAGCCTGAGCTGGGGTGCGGGGGGCTGGGGGGGGTCCCGGGGTCCCAGGGCACCAAGCCAGCCAGCCCCGCAGAGCTCCGCAGCCAGCGGGAAATGCACGGAATTCAGCCGCCGAGTCCCAGCTTGGCTGCGTATTCGCGGTTTGTCCCTCTGTTTCATCATCTGTAAAATGGGAATAACCTCATTGGTTGTGTGATGTTGGGCAGATGCCCGTTTTCCTACCGGAAAGAAGATGTTCTGTGTATCTGAATTCGTGGTTATTTATTCTCATTAAGGGGTTGGGCTGGGGGAGAGTGGATTCCAGGTGCCACGCAAGCCATCGCGGACCCCGTTCTGGGAAGGGCCTCCCTTATACAGGGGCACGCTGGGGTCCGTCTGCTGTCCGCCTGGAACCCCTCTTGGGAAGAGGAGAGCGGCATATTGCCCGTATTCTGTTTCACCCAGCTAATGGCATTTCTTTGTTTTCAGTCGAAAGGGAAAATGTGCAGAAGAGGACCTTTACGCGATGGGTAAACCTGCACCTAGGGAAGGTAAGCGGGGCCCTTGGACTTTTGTTCGGTGACCGTGAGGGCAGCGCAGGAGCGTGGCGGGAGGGGAGGGGTAGCTCCGTGTTTTCGGCTGTTGCTTTCTTCACGCGTTCGTTTAAACATCTGCTGAGTACATTTCACTGCCAAGTGTCCAGCTCGGTGTTGGGAACACGGACGTTAAGACAGGGTTCTGCCGTCATGGGGCGATCAGTCCAGTTGGGGAAGGAAATGGTCTGTCTTTGAATAGGAATCAGTGAGCACATGTTTGAAGACATTCACTGTTGAACACCCCAGATGCCTCCCTGGACAGAGGGACCCAGGGTGGGGCTAGGGCTGGGCTTCCAGTCCTAGGGGGGCAGTAGGGGACCCTCTGTGTGAGCATCATTTGTAGGTGTTTGGATTGATTTATGCAAGAACTCAACACCTTTTAACAAAGCCAGATTCCCTTGTTAATCACAGAACATTGTTACTGACCAGTGATATTACCTGCCCCTTTGGGTGCCTCTGGCTTTGCACATCCCACGTCTCCTTCAATCCCTACGACAACCCTCATTCCCCCTCCTGTTACCAATGAGGGAAGAGGCTTTGAGACTTGAAATGGTTTTCCTGAAACCAAGAAGGAACCTCTTCCAGTGGCTTCTCCTCTGTATTCAACTTGACGTTCAATTCTTTTACCCCCTTTTCTTTCTGACACTCTGGGGCCAGGCAGTTTGGGATTGCATTTTTGTCTGCAGGCTTCTCACACATGCTCACTATAAAACCAAAGCAGCTGTTCCAGCCCCTGAGAAACAGACAGAAGGATGAGCGCAGAGGAGAGGCGGGTTGGAGAGTGGATAACCAGCCCAGCCCCGAGCCGGTGGAAATCTGAGCCTTCTGAGCCCTCCACATACACACCAGTTACCCCCGGGGCAGGGAACGTTCTAACTTGCCAAGGGCAGGGGAGGAGAGATGATTTGAAGAGACAGCTGATTCATCAGACTTCGTTTCCTTCCCATTATTTCTTCTTAAATTCCACTTTGTGGTTCCCCCGATGGATGCGGCCCACTGCATATTTCCTTATAAAGCTGATAGTGTTCAAGTCTCCCACTTTAGTGAGGTTAGGTGTGTGGATTTTCTTCTCTCCTGTCCTCCTAGAAGATGCAGAGGCGGCTACTGACTGCCCATAGAGTTAACCCAGAAGAATGGGTCATAGAGGAAATCTGTGAGAACGCCAAGAAAATAATTGTGGTTTTTCGGAAGTGCAGCTCTTGACCAAGATTCTAATTCGTGCCGTTGACCTTGGGGTCGGTAATGTTTCCCTGAGCAGCCCCTGACCACCCACACCTCTATCTTGCACCTGCACAGTGGCATCCCCTGGACCCGGGAGGGCTCCCGAACTGCCCGGGATACAGAGTTACAAATCACTTGCCAGTTGTTTTGACTCTTGGTGCATTTTCGGCAGGGCTCATAAAGCCAAGTGTTATTTTTGGATAAAAGGAAAACCGTTCCCCCAATCTAAGTTCGCAGGACTCCTAAATTAATGCCTGATGTGTGCGAGCTGGAAATTCCTCCTGGTGGATGGAGGGCAGCCATAGCCTGCCTGCCTGCCTTTCTTTCTTTCTTTCTTTCTTTCTTTCTTTCTTTCTTTCTTTCTTTCTTTCTTTCTTTCTTTCTTTCTTTCTTTCTTTTCTTTCTTTCTTTCTTTCTTATTGAAAAATAAATACTGAAAAGGACAGAGCATAACGCACACACTCACCAGCCTCAGGGAGCCCCCGTCCGCACCTTTCGGATCAGGGATGGCCTCCTTGGCCAAGGCCCCCATCCCTTCTTCGGGGCAGGTGGGTCGGCCCGCTCTGAGAATAAATCAGATAACACCTGAAACCAATGCCTAATAAACAGGGCGAAATTAACAGCCATGTTTCCAACCTGGAGACTTTCAAGACCAACCTTTCATGTCAAGGAAACCCGGGAACCGCTCAGGGACCTGGGCTTAACTACAATTTGAAGGCTGTCAGAGATATTTACGGAGTCTGGGGCTTCTGGAAAAATTCCTTCATTTACCAAAGGAGTTAGATCATGAAGAAAGCCCTGGGGGTGCTGTTTACTCGGCCATACCGATCTCATGAAGCCTGCGGAACATTTGGGGCCCCGGCCGTGTTTTCGCTGGAGCAGGTTCAATGTCTCCCGCTGCCGTCCCGCCGCGTGGCCTCCAGCCAAGGCCCCATTTGCTGCTGCTGAGGCCCTTCCAGACGCTGTCGGTGGAAATTACTCTCCGGGTTCGACGCCCAAGCAAGGCTTGGCCGTGGCCAGGGCTGGTACCTGGAAAATTTGTTAGTCCATCTATCAGGGGGTGTTTTGTCCAGGCGTCACGTTTTTCTGCCTTGAGTTAGCAGGAATAACATTTCCGTGAGAGTCTCTGTAACCTGATGCCTTCATGTTCCGAGCGGAATGTGCCCAGGGAGCTGTGGGGGTTTGCAAAGAAAATAATTTGCCTGGTGGTTAAAAGGCACTGTTGCCCTGGAAGCAGATCCCTTTTCTGTGCACCTGCAGCAGGACTCGGCCTATATTTGGACTAACGGGGGGGTCAGGGGGCTCATATAAGGGGTAAGGAAATGCCACCTTCCTTCATAAAAAAAGAACACACGGACCCTCCAAAGCTATCACAGGAAGGAGGCCTTCCCAGAGGGAAAGGGTGCCCAGACCACAGCTCCTCCATGTTTCCAAGGCTCTGCTTGGACCCCTGAGTCTCTGGCTGGTTTCCAGCTGCCAGCCCCACCCCCAGCCCTGTGTCCCGTGTGAACGGCCCATTCATTGTACCCAGGAGCAGGGCCCTCCTGTTGCAATATTGCCAAAAGCCCCACGACCAAAAAGTAAACTGAGAATTCACGCTGGCGTGAGGGCGTATTACAAATGTGCATTTCTAGAGTCTGTTCCTCGTGATTCTGTATGCTGAGTTCTAATCATACGGCATCAAAGGACCTGTTATCAAGCTCGTTTGGTCAACAGCAACCTGTCTTCAGGCAAAGTGTTAACCTCGAACTTGAAAGAAAGGCCAGTAAGAGCTGAACCTCTCTGATGAAAGCATGGGGTGCAAGCGATCAGACTCCTCAGCCCCCCCAGGTCCCCATAGGACACCCTAAAGCTGTTCTGCTCCAGGCCAGGTTTCCAGGAAAAAACATGCTTGGAGATCTGTGTGCTGGGGCCTCTAACTGACAGGTTCCAGGTAGCCCTGGGAGCCCCCCGGCCACACGTCCAGCCAGACTCCTGGTGGACACAGTTCACCCGGCAGTCAGTCTCTCTGCATCCGGCCCAGAGAGGAAACCCCTGGCAGCCTCCAGCTTTGCTCACCCTAGCCTCCTTCATGCTCCAGATCGTGGGAGCCGAGTTGCCCCAGGGAAGCCTACCTGTGGCTCTAAGACCTCGCAGACCAGGACAGTCAGGCCCAGGGACGTTAAGGAAAATGCCCAAGGCCCAGTTCCTGTTGAGGGTAGAGGCTAGATTTGAACTCAGGTAGGGCTAACTCCCTTGATTCTTAGTGGAACAGGTAAGAGGAGCGTTTTGAGGTTACACTGGTTATCCAGAAGTCTGGCTTTTGGGGAGGAACCGAGGGAGTGGCATTCAGAATGCTAATTAACATTTTTATACAATTTAATTAGTTTGATTTGTAATAACGAGCATGGATTACTTTTGTGGCTAAACATAGAAATATGCATGAACACCTATGGATAAATCAGCCTCCCGACCTTCGAGTCCCTAGCAGGCCTACGAACTTGGCGGGGGTGGGGGGCGGAGAAGGGATTCTCCTCCTGAGCCAGCCGTCCAGCCTGTCCACCCGGCCCCTACTCACCACAGCCGAGTCACACACACTCGCCACCTTCCTGGCTCCCTCTGCCAGGGGTCCCGCCACCTCCGGAGTTGCACTGAAGATTGATGAGGGTCAGCCGGCACGTCAGGATGGTCACGTTCAGAGACGGAGCAGTGTGGAAGGCAGGGAATCCCTGTGGACACTGCACTGAGGCCCAGAGGGTCCCTGACTCAGCATCATGCCATCGTGGCGTGGGTCTGGATAGCGCCCGTGGGCAGCCAGTGCGTCCTGATGAAGGAACAGGACTGCTGGTACGAAAGAGCAGATCTGCCCAAACACTGGGGGCGTCACCTAGCCTCTCTGAGCCTCAGTTTCCCCAAATCTAAAGTGAAGGGCTTATACTAGCTAATTTCCTAGAAGTCCTGCTGGAGTCATTTTATTCTATGGAGGGCGATAATGCCCTTTCCTTCTCCCCTTAAGGAGAAGTGTGGATGTAATGTAATGGGGAAGGGGGGGGTGGAATTCCAGATCTCAGGGTCCCAGGGATCTCCAAGGTCCCTTTTGTGATCAGCCCTTTGGTGCCAAGTCTCCTCCACGGTTCACCAGCCCAGGTGTGCCTTCCCCCTGCCCCCAGGGACTGCCTGTACCCAGATTTGGACACATCGAAGTCTTTTCCTGGGGGAGACCTGCAGCTCGGGCACAGTTGGTTGAATTACACGGGCCGCTAATCAGCTTCTTTCTTCCGTTTCTTCAACAGTGCAGCCCACCTCTAGAAGTTAAAGATCTGTTCGTTGATATACAAGATGGCAAAATCCTAATGGCTTTGTTAGAAGTCCTGTCTGGGCGGAATCTGGTACGTATGTCACAGAGGGTGAGGGAGACTTCAGATGCAAAGGAGAACACTGCTGGTTTGTGTTCAGTACACAGCTCTACGTACGCGCCTGCGCCTGGCCATGCGTGATCCCGTGACCAGAAACTTGGAAGGGTGACATTCCTTTCTCAGTGAACAGGAGTGGTACAATCATGGATAGCTAAGCAGCATCTTTTTTTTTTTTAAGTAAATACACTTCACTAAGTAAATAAATAAATGCTCAGTGTTTTCCGGGAGTCAGCTAAGGGTAAAGATGGAGACCAGGTCGTTACACTTGAGCTCTCCAGGCATTACAGTAATTAGAACCAATAGCCAAGAATCAGGAAGTTGGAGGAGAAAGGCATCTTCCCAGCCGGATTCCATTACCCGCCTGAGGCTAAAACTACAACTGCTGACTTCTAGAACCTCCTCATAAGTATTGTCATTTCCCCTTATCTGCGGAGGATACATGCCAAGACCCCCAGTGGATGCCTGAAACTGGGGGCAGTACGGAGCCCCATCTATGCTATGTTTTTTCCAATATACACGTCCCTGTGATGAAGTTTAATTTATAATTAGGCACAGTGAGAGATTAACAAGGATAACTAATGATAAAATAGAACAATTCTATCACCACATATGGTCAAGAAATTACGCGAACATGAAACAAATAAATTAAAAATAAATTATGTGAATGTGAACTGTCCCTCTCTCACAACGCTTTACTCTCCTGTCCTTACCCTTCTCCTCGTGATGATGTCAGATGACATCAAGCCCACGTGGTGAGAGGAAGCGAGGGGAAGTGACGTAGGTCCGTGACGTAGCATGAGGCCACTCTGACCCTCTGACCACACGTCAGAAGGAGGGTCCTCGGCTTCTGGACTGCAGTCAGCTGAAAGTGAAACCACATATAAGGGGCGACTGTGATAGGACCATGTTGTACTGAAGCAGCCAAGCTCGAGGGTCATTCTACTCTGGATCTCCACCCTGTCTCTGCATGTTGTATGTGTCTGCTATGTGTGGGTTGGTCCTTTCTCTCTCCCCTTCCCAGAGCAGGACTTCTGAACCCCAACACTGTTGGCATTTTGGGTCTGATAGTTCTGTTTCATGCGGACTGTCCTGGGCATTGTAGGATCTGTAACAGCAGTGTTGGTCTCTACCTACTGGATGCCCGTCATAGCCCCAGGGATGACAGCCAAAAATGTCACTTGACGTTGCCAGATGTCCACTGAGGGGGCACGGGGACCTGGCCAAAATGCCAGAGCTGTTGATGTTGAGAAACCGCACTCTAGAGTCTAGCATTTGATGTGGCCTCCGTGCTCCTTGGCGGCCGAAGGGAAGGCACAGCCATGGGTCACAACTCCGCCAGCCTGTAGCTCGGCCAGTGCGGACCTCTCTAGATCTACTTCTAATTACAGTTAAAGTCAAGCGCCCATCGTGCTTTCGGACCTACTGTAACTGGGATCTCATCATACCCCTCTAACCCTCCCCGTCTTCACCTCCCAAAAGCAAAATGGGAGATTCCTGTTTGCCGCTCCAGGGGGGCTGTGCAGAAGCTCATAATGAACTCTCACAAAGGATGGACCCACTGCGGTCTGGTTTCCTTAGGGCTGGTAATGAGCCAGCAGCACAGTCCCCATAGGCTTCCTGCAAAAGGGAATCCTTCCTTGTTCTGTGATTCCAGCGACACGCGCTCCCACTCGGAAGTCCAGGCCACTGGTTGATAGACACCATGTCCTTGGTGGGCCTGTGTTGGGGGGGGTGAGTCTTTGATTCTGGAGCCCAGCTAAGAACTGGCCTCTGCCTGCCCACTAGCTTGGCTGGCAGGTCTCCGCCAGTGGAGCTGACTCCCACTGCTTAGCCGGGTAACGTTAACCCACCCAACCGGAGGCGCTTCCTTGGGGTGGTCAACTACCATCCTCAGAGTTCAGCTTCTGCAAGCCTGTCTCTCTCTCTCGCTCTCTGTCTCCTCCTCTCTCTCTCTCTGCCTGTCTGTCCATCTGCCTCTCTGTCTGACCCGGGACAACCGTCCACAAAGCTCCTGGCAGAAAACAGACACATCTGCTGTTGGCAGGAGGGACTTGCTGGCTGATTTAGCAGCTGTGGGGACGCCCCGGCTGGTGCTCCCTGCCTGACAAAACCATCAGCCTGGCGAGGAGGACGCGTCCCTGGAGGTCTCTGGACGGGGGGGTCGATATCAAAGCCAGGAGCTGGGTCAGAGAGAACAATTTGACAAATCTGTCCCCTGTTTAACCTGCCTAGGTCCTCCCCGTTCACCAACTCAAGTGAGTTTAAGTCCCAAGGACCGTACATAAGGGGTGGGTGTCAGCTGCGAGCCCCTAACTTTCTTTGGGGGTTAATGAGAAAGAGGCAGCGACAAAGGCCCGCCCCACAGCACCCCTGCCATGGAGGGCCTCTGCTGGAGTCACGGCTTGTTTGCTCTGTTCTGTTTTGCAGCTGCAGGAATATAAATCCTCCTCCCATCGTATTTTCCGGCTGAACAACATAGCGAAAGCACTTAAGTTTTTGGAAGATAGCAACGTAAGTATCTGAAACACATCTTGTTAACACAAGCTTTTCTTGCGACGAGAAGGACGAGGGCCGGTCACGGGAGAAGCGTGAAAAGGGGACCCCTGCTAACACGGCAAAATTTAAGTTTAAACATAACAGGACTCTCTCCGGCCGTCCTTCAGCTGGACAGATGGTCCCTGACTCCCTGCCCACCGCGGCCTGTCCATCTGACGCCATCTCTGCTGGGCACCCCGCCATGGGAAGGGCAGACCAGCAGGCTGGCCCTCCGACTTTAGTATTCCACAGTTCCTTCTGTATCCCTTCGAAGCTTGATGCAGCAAGAATGCCACAGTGGGGCACTTCCTCTAAGCAAGGAACTTTCTAGACTGAAGTTAGCTTTTTCTGTGTTTTGGGCTCTGCTTCATGTCCTTCAAAAGTGGGGAGGGACGGTCCTAGAGGGATGAAATTTCCAGAGCTGCTCTTCCATTAAAGCTTCACCAGGTAGCCTAGGTAGAAAGCCCACAGCTTGCCCCACACATCGGAGTGTGCAAGAAAACTTCAGGTGTGACGCACGTGGGGTTCTTAATGGGAAGCGGTGGAAGCTGACCTGGGCTGCTGTAAGCAGGAAAGGAATTCGTGGAAGGGCTGCCGAGTGCACCCAGAGTGCCTTACTGGACTGAGGCGTCGGGGAATCCAGGGGGGTGAGGCGCCAGGACCATCGCCTCCTCACCGTGTAAGGACCCATGTGCACAATCCACTGTACAGCCCCTGGAATGACCTCTCAGTGTCACACATTCAGATTCAAAGGCCTGGGCCACCATGCCTGGATCCCATCCAGGTCCACGCTGCCATGGGGGAGGGAAGGCCCTTTCCCTTTTGAAGGAGGTAGGCTCCACCTCCCATATTGTGGGAAAAGCTCCAGATACAGGAGGGAGCTCAGGTGATGACTGCAAGGAAGCCTGATACAGTTTAGTACAGCGGCTTTCACACAGCCAAAAAAGGGGAGGGAACTCGGGGTACGTGGGTGGCCCAGTCATTTGAGTAGATGACTCTTTATTTCAGCTCAGGTCAGGATCTGAGGGTCTTGGGATCGAGCCCCGAGTCAGGCTCCACACTCAGCTTGGAGTCTGCTTGGAGTTCTTTCTCTCCCTCTGCCCCTCTCACCTTCCCTTCTCTCTCTCTCAAATAAATAAATCTTAAAAAAAGAAAAGAAAAGAAAGGCAGAGACAACCCAAGTGTCCATCAGCAGATGAGTGGATGAACGAAGTGGGTCCGTCCCCATGGTGAAATATTATTCACCCATGAAAAGGGATGAAGTACAACATGGTGGGCTTTTGAAAACATTGTGTCGTAGGACAGGAGTCAGACACAAAGGACGTTATTCTTTGACTCCATTCATATGAAAAGTCCAACACTGGGAAATCTTTCAAGACAGAAAATTGGGGCACTTGGGTGGCTCAGTCAGTTAGGCATCCACCTTCAGCACAGGTCATGATCCCAGGGTCCTGAGATCAAGTCCCACATTGGGCTCCCTGCTCAGCGGGGAGCCTGCTTCTCCCTCTCCCTCTGTCTGCTGCTGCTCCTGCTTGTGCTCTCTCTCTTTGTCAAATAAAATCTTAAAAAAAAAAAAAAAGACAGAAAATAGATTCATGGCTGCTTAGGGTTATAGAGGGGTGATAGTTCAAGGGTATGGAGTCTCTTGTTGAGGTGCTGAAAATGTTCTAAAAATTGTGATGACAGGCGCGTACCTTCATCAATATACCAAAAACCATTGACAGATACAGCTTACACGGGTGAATGGAACGGAATGTGAGTTACAGTTCAATAAAGCTGTTCTTTTTTTTTTTTTTTAAGACTTTTAGAGAGAGCGAGTAAGAGTGCGCATGCGTGCGGGGAACAGCGGAGGGGGCGAGAGAAACACAAGCAGACTCCCCGGTGAGCACGGAGCCCGACGGGGGGGTCAGTCTCACATCCTGAGATTGTGACCTGAGCCGAAGTCAAGAGTCAGAGGCTCAACTGACTGAGCCATCCAGGCGCCCCAAGCCGGTTTTTTTTTTTTTTTAAAAAAAGCACATCACATTTCATGAAAACGTCTGGCCAGTCTACAGCGTTGGCTTCACCTTGGCGTCGGCGCTCCTGTGGTGCTCGGAGCACAGGTCCCGGGGCCCACCTGGTGGGCTTCCAGCCCGGGAAAATCAGGCCAACTCTCCGAGCCTCGGGCCCCACGTCTGTAAAATGAAAGTGTTAGAAACACAGAAGCTCACTGAGGATTGGGTGCGCCCGGCCTGGTGGAGGTCAGCCAAGTGCTGGCCCTGGGCCAGGGCTCCGTGGGCACCTGCTCTGACTTCTTCCCTGCCCCCCACATCTCTGCTTCTGGAAGGGAGCACCGGGCAAGGCTCTTCTGGGCAGTGTCTCCCCCGTTCCCAAAGCGGCCCTTTTTGTGATAACATAGAGCCTTGGAACAAGTGCTTGGGAGGTTCGTTGCTCTTCCTTCCTGCTGGTCGACCCCTCAGCCCTTCCCTGCTCTGTCCGCTGCCCGCGTTGTTGGGCCTGCAGTGTGGGCAGTGGAGATGGCGGGTCTGCTTCCAACAGCCCTTCGGAGCACATTGAACGAGTGCCTTCTGTGGGCCTGGATTGTGCCTGGCTTGGGGACACAGAGCTGCTTGAGAAGCAAGCCTGCACGTTGGGGGAGCCTGGAGTCCGGCGGGGGAGGCCGCACATGGCCAGCACGCTGCGTGTCGCACCAGGGGCATCCAGGGGAGCCATGATCCCTCGTGGTTGGCAGGGGGCGGCCGGGGTGTCGGTCCGCGCAGGTAGGACTGGGGAAGCCCACAGCTAAGGCGGGAAGGTCTGGCCTCTGTCACCCTCCGGGGCTGGTCCACAAGTCGACTCAGCGTCTCCTGACAAGGCCGCTCCGGCGTTTTTTGGCTTGGGAAGGTTTCCCATAAAAGCCCAGCTCAGAGGGCCGCGCTTGGCTTCCTCCAGGTGGGAGCGAGGCCCGAGGCAGGCCCGTGGGCTGCTTTGATCCCAGTGCAGGGAGCCACCGAAGTGGGAGGGCGTTGGTGAAGGGGGCCTGGCCTGGAAACACCAGGCCCCCGTGTGGCGGTTGACTCCTCCCTCGGGACGGGGCGGCCCCTGATGAGCGCGGAGAGAACGCCGGACCCGAATTCGATCAGCCCTTTAATTCACAACATTGACAGATTCCTTCGGCTCCCAGCTGCCGGTGATGAGCTCAAGCTGCCGGAGTCGTGTGTTCTCTGCTAGGCAGACCAGGGACCTCAGGAGTCTCTCCCCCGATCAGGAAAGCGCAGCCCTGCCCACTGGGGTCATCAGATCCGTGTGGACAGTTGTTAAAAGGCCCGGGGAGGAGCGAGAGAGGTATATTTTTTTTTTAAAGACTTTATTTATTTGACACAGAGAGATCACAAGTAGGCAGAGAAGCAGGCAGAGAGAGAGGAGGAAGCAGGCACCCTGCGGAGCAGAGAGCCCGATGCGGGGCTCGATCCCAGGACGCTGAGATCATGACCTGAGCCGAAGGCAGAGGCTTTAACCCACTGAGCCACCCAGGTGCCCCGAGAGAGGTATATTTGAGCGAGACACTCTCCTCATTCTTGCTTTCCAGGGTCTCCTGGCAGAATTTTTTTTTTTAAGGATTTTATTTATTTATTTGACACACAGAGAAAGAGATCACAAATGGGCAGAGAGGCAGGCAGAGAGAGAGGGGGAATGAGCAGAGAGCCTGATGTGGGGCTCGATCCCAGGACCCTGAGATCATGACCTAAGCCGAAGGCAGAGGCTTAACCCACTGAGCCACCCAGGTGCCCCTCCTGGCAGAATTTTGCAGGGTAGACTTGGGAGGAGAACTTGACTGACTTTAATTCTCCTCTCTGCCCCCAAAGAATGGTTTTTACTTCTGTAGAGGAGTTGGGAAGGAAAGAAGCCAATGTGCCCAAGGCTGGTGTGGCCCGCAAACCCTTGTGGTTATCTCCCGCCCTTTCCAGAAGAAGGGTGCGGATCTGTGCCCGGATCTGTGCACTCAGATTCTGTTCGTAGGTAGGATAAAGGGACATCCTCAACCCTGAGCGCACACTAGAATCACCTGGAGCGCTGGTTCCACGGGCAGGTGGCTGGGCCCCGCTCTCGGACTTCCTGATTCCTGATTCGGGAGGATGAGGAGAGAATTTGTATTCTAACCAAATCGCGGGCTGGGCTGTTGCCCCTGGCCCAGGGAACACACTTTGAAAACGAGTGCCGTAGGGATTCACCAAGAGCATCATCCCGTGGTCGGAACATAGTTAAATAAATAGGTTAGTCCCCTAAGAGTTTCTATAATGGGAGCATTTTAACCAAAATATTGTGTATTTTGTGTAACGGTACAGACACTCAGGGTATAAGTCTTATACCAACACTCTCTATCTCTTTCTTTCTCCCTCCCTCCCTCTTTCTTTTCAGAGGGAAGAGAGAAAGAGCAGGAAGGGGATGGGGGGGTGCAGAGAGGGAGAATCTTGAGCAGACTCCGCACCCAGTGCGGAGCCCGATGTGGGGCTCGATCTCACAACCCCAAGATCATGGCCTGAGCTGAAATGAAGAGTTGTACGCTCAACCGACTGAGCTACCCAGGCGCCCCCCGCCCCCCGCCCCCACAAGCTGCTCTTTGTACTTAGCAGTGGATAATTATCTTAGCCATCAGTGGTCCATGATTGCTGCTGGTGGTGCTCTGTGTTCGTCCAAACGGTTTTGTGCTGTTGGTGTGGCATGCAAACAGACCCAGCGGGCACTCACCATCTCCCCTTGAAAACAATGACCAAGACCTTTCCTGGCTCTGGGTCTCAGGTGCGTCACATTTGGCCTTGTTGAGATTTCCTCACCCGACACAGGGATAACAGAAGCACCTACGTTGTGGGTGCTTGTGAGGTCGAACTGAGTTCCTCCTTATGAGGAGCTTATGATAACATCTACTGGTAAGTACTGTGGGCACGTTTAATAAACTCGTTTACGTGTGTTCTGCACTCGAGGGTCCATGAGGTGGCCTCGGGCAGGCCTCAGTGATACAGACGAGAAAGAGCGAGAGGACCACGAGGGCCTCACAAAGTAACAGGCTGCAACCTTCTGGAAGGCCCCATGTTAAGCTCCTCGATTGCTTCTCTGCAGGTTAAACTGGTTAGCATCGACGCAGCAGAAATAGCAGACGGCAACCCCTCTCTGGTTCTTGGGCTGATATGGAACATAATCCTCTTTTTCCAGGTAAAGTGACTTCCGTGACACACAGTATGATCTCCTTAAGCCTGCTTAGGGCCAGCAGAATGGGGTGGGGTCGGGGGGGCACGTCAAGGGAGACTGTGAGATCGTGTTCCTGACGGATTGTGACTTCTCTGTGTCTTGAGAAAGAACCAGAGGCCATCTCATTGCTGACCATCTGGGTCCCTGTGATTTTAATAGGGATGTGAGCTCCGTTCTCCGGAAGGGTAGAGTCGTCCCCTTGGGACTTAGGGCGTTACAGATTTATTTCAGAAAATTGTTTTGTTGTAAAGGGGGGAAATAGACATTTACTGAATGAATGAATGAATGAATGAATGAATGAATGAATGAAGTAAATGTCACTCCAACCAAAAACTGAGCTTGGAGTTAGTTTACTAAAATGACTGACGCGCAGAAGAGAGAGTTAAGGAGTCGGTAGGGAGGATGGCTGTGGGAAGGGGTACATGTGACAGGTGAGACCCTCCTCTCCATCCTTAGCAACTTCAGCCTGTTTTTGGAAACGCGGATTTTATAGGGAAGGACAGAGTTGGTGGCTGGAGTCTGAAGGTGGCATTTGAAACAAGCTCAAGTTCTTGTCCCCGAGCAGGAGGGAGTAAGCTGACATTTTTGTCTTCTAAAATCCCCTCTTCTGAAATAGAAAGTCCTGGCTCATTGAATTGTCCTGCCAAGAGTAACAGTGACCTGCCCAGAGGCGATGTGTTGGGGCTTTTTTTGCGTTGCTAAGAGGAATGCGCACAAACAAGGTTTACGGACAACAGACCCAGTTCTGTGTGAGCCTTGAACTTAAAAAAGCCCTTTAAAAAAACAGTGTTATATACAGGCTTCAATTACTAATGTCTCTTATTAAACTCTCCGATCGATGCTGGAAACACCCTAAAAATGTGTCCAAGGTCAAGGCCTTAAATCTACCCCCGATCAATTCATTCATTCATTCATTCATTCATTCAGTAAATGTCTAGTGAGTTCTTCCTACATTCCAGGCTCTTCACACACAAAGTCCCGCCCTCCCCACACTCTGGGACCACAGACAAGGCAGTCCCATAGTACAGAACTGTGGTGCAGGTTCTGATCAAAGTATGAGCAGAGTGTTGTTAGGATGCAGAGCATGTGCAGCTGTCTCAGAGTGGGGAAGGGAGTGAGGTAAACTTCCTAGAGGATGTGACGCCGGAGCTGGGTTTTAAAGGATGAGTAGGAGTGCGTTAGACAGGTTCTCAGACTTCGCTGCACATACAGATTGCCTGGGGGAGGTGTTGAAATGCAGACTCTGATTCTGGGGCAGGGCCTGGGGTTCCTTATTTCTTGCAAGAGCCGCATGATAGGAGCCAGGAATCTGGTGTTGGAGGAAAGGAACATCCAGGCAGCAGGACCAGGAGGAACACAGGCATGGGGCTTGAAACAGCCTCCTGCATCCTGGGGCGGATAAGCCATGAGAGGAAAGGTATAGGCAGAAGCAGGTCAGGAAGACCTCACAGGCGTGCATGGCCAAAGCCCCAAAAGAGAGAGACTCCAGGAAGAAACGAGCATCCCTGGGAAATGTCTACACACACCACCAGGCCCACAGAACAGTCTGGCTGTCACGGGTACTTTAGGAAGTGGCTTCTCCCTTTGCGGAGAACTGGTTGTGCGTGAGCTGGACCCTCCAGCCAGGCTCCTCGTGGCTGGGGGGCAAAGAAGGGTTTGCCCCGGGACTATCTCCGGGGCCTGAAATGCCGTTTTCCTTCCAGATTAAGGAGCTCACCGGCAATCTCAGCAGAAACTCTCCATCTTCCAGCCTGTCGCCTGGCTCGGGGGGCACAGACTCCGACTCTTCCTTCCCACCCACGCCCACCGCAGAGAGGAGCCTGGCGGTAGCGGTGAAGGATCAGAGGAAGGCCATCAGGACCCTGCTGGCATGGGTGCAGAGGAAGACGAGGAAGTAAGCCCTCGCGCCCTGTCCCCAGCGCCCTGTCCCCACCCGGCACAGGCTGCCCTCGAGGGGGCGGGGCTTCCCTGGGGGGTGGGGCAGAGGAAGGGGGCATCAGCATGTGTTAATGTATGCACCTGTGGCCTCCTAGAGGCTCTGAGAGCAGGGAGTGCAGTTTCTGCACACGCAGAGCTGAATTTGCAGAGCACTTGGCCTGCAGAAAACTGACAGGAAGATTGCAACACTAATCAAAGGGGCTTTGCCCCGTTTAATGCCAAAGCTAGAAAGGCTCTTGGATCCTCATGACAGGTACCTATCCACTGCTAAGCTTCCGGGGCTCTTTCAGAGTCTGTACCAACTTACACACTAGGAACAATGAAGGCTGTATCGTGCTCGGTTAGGTGTAACCTTGCCGAAACCGAGACAGGTGACCCAGAGCAAAGGTCCTGGGGCTGCAGGGTGACCCCGTGCCAGCAGGTCAGGGCTCTCTGCAATTTTGTGTCAGGCTTTTACTGGCAGCCAGCTGATGGCCCTTGGGGTCCCCGGGCTGTGAACCCTGGGCGGGGACGGCTGGAAAGTTAGGTCACCCGTGATGAGAGCCACGCCCCTGCGGGGCCACACAGAGACCCAGTGCCCTCCTGGCACATCACAGCCACGCCTGCAAGATGGTAACTTACCCACCTTCCGGGACCGTGAGGATTAAGTGACTCAAGCTCAGGAAAGCGCCTTGCATGGTCCTATAGCACTTAACAAGCACTCATCCGGCCCCTTCTCCCCACTCAATGGAAATAAAAGATAAAAGAAAAAAGAAGAGAGAGTTGGATCTTCGGGTTTGGGCCGAAGGGTCGAGCATGATAGAGTCGGTGAACACTAACAACCCTCAGATGTGGTTTAAAAATAAATCGGCCGAAAGAGAGCTCGGTGTCAGGAGGTAGGGCGACAGTCAAGGAGAAGTCATGTCCGTGGGATGGTGGACCAGGTCTGTCTGCGTCGTGGCAGTCTGTACCCTATGCCACCCCCACAGGAGAGCCTCTGGAGAGATCCAGGTGAGGTCTGTGGCTCAGCAGTGTCCCACCAATGTCAGGGTCCCGCTTCTGGTGGTTGACTCAGGTGACGTTAGACGCGCAAGGGAAGCCGGACAAACGGTGTGGGAGCCCTCTGTACCCGCTTTTCAGCTTCTTAGCAATCTCAAGCCATTTCTAAATGAAACTCTCTTTTCAGAGAGGTCAGTGACCACAGTTGGGAGATCGACGATGTCTCGGGATGGATGCTAAAGGAAATTAGTGCCTGGCAGGACTCTCTCTCTCTACCCTCACTTATAAGTTGTTGATGTTTTTGGTAGGAATAATGACATTGGCTGCCACTTACTTGGTGGCTTGTGTGTGCCACGTGGGCAAAACCTAACGCTTCCCCCCAACAGCCGCCAAGGGGTTGTAATGAGACAATCCTCATTTTACAACTGAGGAGCTGGAGGGTCAGAAAGGATCCGGGACTGGCCACAGCGTGGCTGGGCCCCTGGGAATGCACAGGGGGCAGCCAGGCTGTGGCCTTGGGTTGTGACCGCACACCCCGATTGGCTGTTGTGACCCTCCCTGCAGCATGCACGGTGTGCAGAGTCACTCCTTTATGTGTCTGGGAATCTGGGAGCACAGGCTCCTCTATTTGGCCTCTCGGTGCAAATTATACCTTTCTCTTCTATTATTCTAGATTATTCTATCATTATTCTGTTTCCCTGGAAATGGAGATCTGGGTAGTTCGGTACCGCTCTCCCGGGACCCAGGGCCTCGAGAGTCAGCAGCTCGGGGGGCTCCGAGGCCTGTGAGGCTGCCACGTGTGGGCTCCTCGCTGGGGAGGGGCGTGCCTGTCCTGACCCACAGCATGGCCGGCGTGGCCGCTTTGCTGCAGGTATGGCGTGGCAGTGCAGGACTTCGCCGGCAGCTGGAGAAGCGGGATGGCCTTCCTGGCGGTGATCAAGGCCATCGACCCCAGCCTGGTGGACATGAAGCAGGCGCTAGAAGATTCCATGCGGGAGAACCTGGAGAAGGCTTTCAGCATCGCGCACGAGGCCCTCCACATCCCCAGGCTCCTGGAGCCAGAAGGTAGCGCTCGTTCTCTGTTTTTGCTTATTAATAATTTTTGTGACATAAGATGTAGACAAATTTGGAAAATACAGAAAAATCTAATGTATTTCTTATACCCCTACCCCTTAGTATTTTTCCACAGGTCTCATTACATTTTTTTTTTTATGTAATTGAGATCATTTGGTGCATGTATACAGGTGACGCTTGAACAACGTGGCGGGGTAGGGGTCCCAACTGGCCCACCACACTTGGAAATCCACGGGTCACTTCTGACCCCCCAGAAATGTGACTGCCAGTAGCCTACTACTGACTAGAAGCCTTGCCAAGAACACGACCAGTTAATTAACACATTCTGTACGTTATACATATTATGCTCTGTGTTCTTACGGTAAAGTAAGCTAGAGAAAAGAAAATGTTACTAAGGAAAACATAAGGAAGAGAAAATACATTTATAGGACTGAACCGTGTTTTGGGGAAAAAAAAAAAAATCTGCGTATGAGCAGCCCCGCCCAGCTCAAACCCGAGTTGTTCCAGGGTCAGCTGTGGTTTTGTATTTTACTTTTTGTAATTAAGTTTTTTATTTTAATGCAGCATAGTTACCCTATGGTGTCGTACTCGTTTTCGTTTCAGGTGTACAGTCTGGTGATTTAGCAGTGCTCTACCTTGCTCAGTGCTCCTCGTGATAACCGTGCTCTCCGTCCCCACTGCCTGTCGTTTGCTTTTTTTACTTAGCGTTGTAATTATGGAAGCAGCGCTATGCCTGTTGCTGTCATGTCTCCGTTTCACATTTCTACGCAGTGGCCTAGCTCATGAGCATACCAAAAGTCTCCTAGGTCTCCTACCCCCGGGGGACACTGAGGTTGTTTGGGAAATAGTCACATGTATACATAACATGCAGTGACCATCTTACTGAACGGACCTCAGCGGGCGCCCCACAGGATGTCCTCTGGGACCAGACGCCGCCTGGGGAAATGCCAGACTTGGAAAGTGAACACCTTTCTAAGGTGCTTGGCTGGCTGTCAGATTGCTTTCCGCGTGGCTGGGGCTGATTGGGGACTCCCTCCAGCAGAGAGGAAGGGTCCCGCAGTGAGCAGGCTGCAGGAGGCGGTGGGAATGCAGCAGGAAATAACGGACAGCCTTGGGAACACGGAATTCTGGATTCTTCGGCATCCCAGCTCCCAGCTCCCCTCTCCATCAGCCAGATGTGAGACTATAGTCAAGTGATTCATCCCCTCTGGGTTTAAATTTCCTCACATACAAAACAAAGAGAAAAAAAACTCAAAGTTCTGGGGGACTCTTCACCATGAAGCATCCCTTCATCGTGTTTAAACATCACATGATTGCCGTCCTTCTAACTCCTGTGTCTCTCTCCACAGACATCATGGTTGACACGCCAGACGAGCAGTCTATCATGACTTACGTGGCACAGTTTCTGGAACATTTCCCGGAGCCGGAGGCGGTATGTTCGTTTCCCTTACCTTTAATACAGAAAGCGTGCGTTCGCATCTGCCGGCATCACACAAAGCTGGGGTTCGGGCCGCGTCGCTCTGTGCACAAGCAGGGATAGTCAAAATTGGATCTCAAGTCCTTTGAGCGTTGCCTTGGCACCTTTTAATTTCCGAATCATAGATAAGGTTTACGTTTCAAAGCAGGATGGCAAATCGGCCAGCCATACCTCTTGTAGGCGTCTTCCCGCACCAGACTTCACTGAGATTGTCACATGGATTGGTGACCTGATCCTCTAGGCGTCCGATGGAACATTTTAGCGGTTTACCAGATTTTTTCAGAGTGTGCAGAAAAAGACAATGACCGACCGTTCAGAAGCACACCCTCTTATTTTCAGAATCCCAGATTATGCTTGGAACAAAATCAGTCCTTTCAGGAGTTGTCACGGCTCTACTGAACGTGCACCCACCCCGGGCCCAACCTTGAGATAATAATAGTGATGGCAACAATGTAACAGTAAATCTCTATTGAATTCACTGGTCGTTTACCAAAGACGCTCAGGGGGACTCAGCAGTAAGCTGGATGGATGAGGTCCCTGACCTGGTACCGCTTTGTTCTAATAGACAAACCAGTTACCAAGTGAGCAAACACGTTCTAGAGGTTCAGGTGATGGTAAAGTACTAGACAGAAGCAAAGTAAGCCTGAGGGGCTGGTGCTGACGGGGAGCAGAGCCGCACTTGGAGCTGGAGGCTGGTCAGATCAGTGCGCTGCGTGTCTCCGGGCTGGCTGCCCCTCCCGCCCGACGTGGCTCTGCGTGTTACCGATGAGGATATGGATGGTCAGGGAAGCTCAAAGACCACCCCAGGATCACAGCTACTGAGAGACCCCAGGTCTCTGTGACGCCTCAGTTCAGGCTCTTAGCTCCCTTACAACATGTGGCTGAAACGGAGGCCCCATTTCGTGCACCTCCAAAGAGCCAGATGGGGCCCTCCTGTGCTGTGACTCAACTCTCGTTCCATTCCCTTTCTGTGTGTCTGTGTTTCCCGCTCTGTCCCTGCACCACAGATCACTCCCCACGGTGCCTAAAAGGAATTGCCTGGGCTGGAATGGCAGTTCTGCCACTTAAAGCTGTGTGACCTTGAGCTGCTTACTTAACGTCTCTGATACGTGTCATCAGTGAAATGAAAATATTACGCGCATGGCAGAGTTGCGTGAAGAATAAACTGATGATGTAGAGTATCCCGTCTTCTGCCTGCCAGACAGTTGGTGCTCAGCAAAGGGTGGTGATCGTGACTGTTTTATAATTCCGTTTTCTCTCCCCATGACTAAATTCTGAGACCTAGGCACCAGAGCCTTTATGAACCCTGAGCTCTTAAGCTGTAGGCAGAGTTTGAAATCAACTGAATCTTAGGGTAACTGTGTGAGTCAAGGTCATAGCCAGGATTCAGCAAATCTGACACTTGGGCCTCCCCAGCGCTGGGGTCAGAGACTGGGGCTGGGAGGAAAGAGATTGAATGAGATAAGTTACCTGGAGAGAGTGGTCCTGGTTCACAGAACACAGCACATCACTGCAGAACTGACCGTATACATCCTCAAGGGAATACAGGTGGGAAGTCCCAGCCGATCTAGACACTCACTCACTGGTCCCTTAACCATTCAGCTGAATGTAATTCATCTCACTAAACCTTGGGTAAGCCCAGCTCAGCCATGTGCCAGACACCGTATCTAGCTTTGTGACCCAACATATGTTTTCTTTGAGTAAATGGATCGCATGCACTTGGAAAGAAGTTGTCTTGGGCAGTGAAAAAATGGACATTTTTTAAATACTGATTAGATCGAGTTGGTTACTCTGTTCTTCAAGTATTGTGTACACTTACTGATTTTTTTTCCCCCCATCAACTAGTGTGAGGAGAAAATGTTAAAAATCTCCAACTTTTAATGGTTGTGGATATTATCGTTTCTCTTAGTTCCGTTAGTTTTCGCTTTCTGATGTTGAAGCTGTGCTATAAACGCACACACATTTAGGATTGTTGTTTGTTTCCAATGCCTTGATCATTGGCTTTTTCTGCTGTTTTGGTCTTTGTCTCAGAGTATACTTTGTCTGATAGGAATATAACCATACCGGTTTTCTTATGTTAGTGTTTACATGATCTGCCTTTTTTTTTTCCATCCATCTTTTCTTTCCAGTGTATGTGTGCTTATTGTTAAAGCAGGTCCTTGTAACAACAGTATACAGTTAGGTCTTCTTTTTTATCCATCCTCACAAGAATTAGTGAGTCATTTTATTAGTGTGTTTCTCAACTATTGACATAGATTTAATCTACCATCCTGATTATTGTTCTTCATTGGTCCTGTCCGCTCTGTGCTCCCTGGTCCTTCCTTCCTCACTTTTTAATTTTTTGTTTCCATTTTATCTCCTCTGTTGGCCTTTTGACCACATCTCCTTGTTTTATCTTTGTAGTAGCTTCTGTAGGGATTATAATACTCATCTTGAACCTACTTTACTCTGCCTTGAAGTGTTATATTGCTTTGAGTAAAATGCATATTGTATGCATTTTTATGTATTAACAGTGTAATTCCATTCCTTTCTCTGTTCCTTTGGGCTGTTATTGTCATTTACTTTACTTCTATATGTGTTTTAACCCCCAGTGCTTTGTTATTATTGCTGCTTTAAATAGGAGACTTTTTAAGAAAAGTTTTTTTTTAAAGATTTTATTTATTTATTTGACAGATGGAGATCACAAGTAGGCAGAGAAGCAGGCAGAGAGAGAGGAGGAAGCAGGCTCCCTGCTGAGCAGAGAGCCCGATGCGGGGCTCGATCCCAGGACCCTGAGATCATGACCTGAGCTGAAGTCAGAGGCTTTAACCCACTGAGCAACCCAGGCGCCCCAAGAAAAGTTTTTAAATAGTCTTTTATGTTGACCATATATTTACCATTATGTGCTTTGTAGTCGCTCCTTCAGATCCAGGCTTCCATCTGTGGTCCTTTCCCTTCAGGCCGAAGAACCACCTCTGTGTTTCTTGCCGTCTTGCTTACTTTTGGAGTCGTTTAATTTGCTAGTGCTAACCCTGGGGCATATTGGAGTCTACTTCTAATGATTGTCATTTCTCTTGACTGTGGATCTCATTTTCCTGCTTCTCTGTGTCTTAAAATGTTATATTTTATACCAGACCTGGTATAGGAAAGAGCAGTAGAGACTGAGATAGCCAACATGTTTACCCCAGAGACAAGTAGCCTTTTCCCAAACAAGGATCCAGTTGAGTAGCTCATTGTTTGGACCTTCTCAGGAGTCAGTAACGGCTCCATTGCAGTTTCACATAATGTCAGCCGCCTGGTTTCCAGTGATTTTTAGGATGAGGTCAGTCGACTCTCTCCACCAGTATGCTGGGAGCCAGTACCACCAAGATGGCCCTCTGCTGTCCACCCCTGCTCTCAGCTGCTTCTTAGCAAAAGCCCCTGTGTGGAAGAAATAGTCTTTGAAGACAATTGGTTTTGCGTTTGGGGCCCTTCCATATTTAATCTCTCACACTGGCCCATGCAATCAAGAAAGATTCAGCTAACCTTTCCTTACCTGGGTAGGTTCACTCTCTTAGCCATGCTCAGACTAGGCAACGGCCCACCCGTGTAAAGTAGCTGAGACTCACTTCGGAAGGGCTCGTCCTTCTCTAGAGTTCAGTTCTTTGAGATTTCTTTGCACCCATAACTTTTAAAAAGACATTATTTTGAACTTATCTGGTGTTTTCACATTTCAGCGAGAGCAACCATCGGCATCTCTCCATGAGAACACTTTGCATTAGTCTTAAGTGGCTTTTTCCATGTTGGTCTTTGTTTTATGAAAGGGGAATATTCATTGTACTTCAGCACTCCTGATTTTTGTGTTGCCCTGTTTCTTCGCAGGAAGATTTCATGGATTCAGATAAAGAAGCCCCTATCGAATCCACCTTTGTCCGCATCAAAGAAACTCCCTCTGAACAGGAGAGCACGGTGCTCCTTCTGACTGAAAACGGGGAGCGAGCCTACACCGTTAACCATGAAGCCAGCCAACCACCGCCCTCCAAAGTCTTTGTCTGTGACAAGCCCGAGAGCGAGAAAGAATGCTTCCTCAGTGATGTGTCCAGCCATGCACTGTCAGACAGCTCCCCCGAGTTCACACCCCAGATCATTGACCAGGCCCTCCAAGGGGTCCCAGGTAAGGCCAGCAGCACCAATGACGCACCTCCAGAATCTTCCATTTTATCATCCAGAAAGGACAGTCGGAGGTCCAACTCTTTGCCCATCAAGAAAACTGTGCACTTCGAGACTGACACCTACAAGGACGCTTCCTGCAGTAAGGACCCTTTCTACAGTCAAGACCTTCGCTTTGAAGGGAGCCCGAGAGGAACAAAGGACTCATTGCCAAAGCAAGATGGGTACATCCTGGCAGCTGAGACTGCTGAGGAAAAGCCAAAACAGGAGGTTCCAGAAGGTTCAGAAGCAGTCTCTGATGAGTCCCCAGGTGACATCTCTTCAGTGGACGGTAAGATCAATCATGCGCAGACTGCCCAGAGTTCTCCCTCCTGGAACGGGGAGCCAGAGTGTGCGACCAGCCCTGGGGAGGAGAGTTGTCTGCTTTCACCCCTCGGGGACAACACTGTTATGGCTGATTCCTTGGAGATCAAGGTCAAGCTGCTGACCGTAGAAGCTATGGGTAACGAAGACTATTACGAAGACATTCCTTTAAAAGCCTCTACATTTAACAGCGACCTCATAGATTTTGCCTCAACCAGCCAGACTTTCAAGGAGGTTCCTTGGCCTCATGAGAAAAAACCAACAGAGGATGAGGTTTTGGAGAATCAGGCTGAGAAACTGGGGAAGAGGAGAAGTAAGTCTGCACACCAGAGGAAAGATTCGGATGAGTCCCCGGAGAGGCCCGGTAAGCTTGAACCTCACAAGGACCCCAGGCAAGAAGACCAAGGCCATTCTCTGGCTCCAGGAGAGTCGCCTGCTGATAAGAAGCCGGAGGTGTACGAGAAGCCCAAGCAGAAGTCCACGCGCCGCCATCTGGACGAGGACGAAGGGGAGGTTGCGGGGCTGCAGGGGCCAGAAGGGGAGGCGCCCTCTGAGCCGCCGAGCAGCAGCGTCAGCCTAGAGACCGTGCACAGTCGCAGCGGGGAGGGCCTGGACTTCAAGCCCTCCCCGCCGCTGTCCAAGGTCTCTGTCATCCCCCACGAGCTGTTCTACTACCCGCACTATGAGGTGCCCCTGGCTGCGGTTCTGGAGGCTTATGCAGAGGGCGCGGAGGACTTGAAAAACGAAGACCTGGATCTCGAGGAGCCGGAGGGCTATCTGTGTGACGTGGGGGCCGGGGACGAGGCCGAGGAAGCCGAGGCTGAGACGTCTCAGAGCAGCTGCAGCTTCTCGGGGCTGGGCGAGGATGTCCCCGAGGCCAGTGTCCCCGCGGTGCCGTGTCCCGTCAGGGGTGTGGAAAACGCCAGACTGGCCTCAGAACCTGCCGACCCGTCCCCACCAGATGACCACCAGCAAGGGGAGGCTGAAGACAGTTCCCATGTGGAGAACCAGCAGGTACTTGATCGTGGGTTCGGGAACCCGGGCCCTACATGAGGACTCTGCTCTTCTCCCTCTGCAAAATAGAGAAGATTCCCTCGCGGGCAGCCCAGGCCAGAATTTAGGGGGCACTCGCTCGGGCTCAGGCAAGAACGGGGCTGGCACCCTTCGGCACTCCTGAGACTTATACGTTGGGTGCTTCCCTGGCCTCCCCATAGCCCTGGCCCTCCACCCAAGGGGGCCGAGGGAATGGAATGAGGTCATGTTTAAGGGCCAAGGGTAGTGTAGCAGTGATCACTGTCGATGCTACTCATAGCTACATCTAGTGCTCCCTCAGTGAACCTGAGCCCCGCCTCCCGCAGCAGTCTGAGGAAACCCAATGAGCTCACACTTGACTCTGGCCTTGAGTTTTGAAAATTGCCTGTTGGTACATTATCTGCTTGTAAGTGGGGGACACGCACTTCAGAGTTCTAGCAGCGGGGCGCACGCTCAGCCATCACTTGGTATCCCCGTTTGCCTGGCCCAGCAGCTTGAGAGGCTACCGGCGTGGGTGATGAAAGGGTATAGGGTCTCCTAAGCTGCTGTTCCTCTCGGTCCTCTCCCTCCCCTCCAGCCAAGCCAGACTTCCCCCAGGCTCCCAGGCAGTCCACACTCTGCTCTGCCTCCCTCTGATTTGCTTGGCAAACACTGATGCCCCCTTCAAAGCCCAGTGTCCACGACACCTCCTCCTAGGAGCCTTCCCAGCTTCTCCCCAGGCAGAACAGTTGCTTTCTCCTCTATAGCCAGTGACACGTGACAGCTCTCGACTCTTCTGCTAGCCTGGTGTGGTAGGTTGTGATTTTCTGTCCCAGCAGAAGACTGAGCATTTGTATATGAATCTTCAGACTCTGGAGAGCAGCCTGGCAGGGCTTGAGGTGCAGGAAGCAAAGGTGGCTGGATTGCATGATGGCTTGGGGGGGGGGGGTGTGAGGTGACACGTAGGGTCAAGTCAAACACCAAGATAGAGATGAGGCCAGATCACAGCAGGAGAGAGTCAGGGCTGAGAGAGGGGCTGAAAAGCGCTCAGGGGGAATGAGAAATCTTTGCACCTGGAGGGCTTCCAGGGAAAGGGACACTCCCAGTAGCCCCACAAAAGACCCATAGGCCAGAAAGGGTGGCTTGGTCTTCTGGGTTCCCCAATCCCAGAGAATGCGCTGGGTGGAGCAGAATTCTCCGACGGTGACAGA
The DNA here is from genome assembly GCF_922984935.1 of Meles meles. Taxonomy (NCBI): domain Eukaryota; kingdom Metazoa; phylum Chordata; class Mammalia; order Carnivora; family Mustelidae; genus Meles; species Meles meles. The sequence continues at coordinate 142,254,383 of NC_060071.1, read as the reverse complement.
CCCGAGAAGCAAGCACAGCAGGACCGATGCTATGTCTGTGTTTGGAGAGAGAAGAGAGTGGGGGAGTTCCGCAGGTGCCCGGACCCACGTGCCACCTGCCGCTTCTGCCTCCAGGGAGAGGAAAACCCGGGCCCCGGCCCGCACACGCCCCCCACCCCTGCTGACTTGCTGGAAGACCTGATCTTGGGGTCCCCAGGCTGGGAGACCATGACAACAACTACGGCAATTCTCGGGACTGTTAAGGGACAGAAGATCTTTTAGGACAAAAGAAAGGGGACTGAGTGGGTGGCAGGAAGAAAGACTAAGTTGCATCTCTGCCCATCTGTACTATTTAAAATGGCCTCTTAGCAGCCTCCTTCCTTCCCTGGGGCAGACTGAATGTCCCTGCGGCCATGCAGACCTGTCCTTTACTGCCTTCTGCTTTGCAAAGAGAGAAGTCCTTTGCCAGGAGCAGGCGGCGCGGGTGCATGTGCCCAGCGCGTGGACAGGTGATCTGGGGTGTAGCCGGACGAGTCCTGGGCTGGGAGTGGAATTGGGAGACATAAATTTGACTCTACCCTGCACCGAGCAAAGCACGAGCCCTTGGGGCGAGCTTCCATGCCTGGGTCCAGTGAGCCACCATTTCTGTCTCTGGGCTCTGACCTGCCTCCCGTGGCGCTCGCCCCTCCCGTGAGCCGGCACCCACTGCTGCCCCCAAGCACACCTTGTCTTTGGCTCCCACATGGGGCCCCGGTAGTCCCGTGGGGGGGGAGCGAGGGGCTGGCTTGGGGCCCAGAAGGACAGGTGAGGCCTGGGAGTCTCACCTCCTGGCAGACAGGCAGACACAGGAGCATTTCTCGGATACCTGGGCCTTTAAAAAAAAAAAAAAAAAAAGTAAAGAGAAGTCTTCCAAGAAGACTAGAACATGATAGAAAGTTTCTTCCAGTCTTAAAAAAAAAAAAAAGTCCTCTTCTCATTTCACCTTTCAGAAAAGGTAGCGTTGGCCCCTGGATCCAGAGAAGGAGCTGGCATTTCCAAATCGCTGGGGAGGGTTTTTTAGTTCCGGCAAGGACCTTTGTTGTCCTGGAGCGTGGAGGAGGTGGGGGGACGGGACTGGCCCCGCTAATCCCCAGCTTCCCATACCTGTTGAGCGGGTTTTTCCAGCCCCTGAAGGGACTCTTTTTTTTTTTTTTTAATTGTGTCATGTCCGGCATGGTACCATACATCATTAGGTTTGATGCAGTGTTCCAAGACTCATGGTTTACGTGTAACACCCAGGGAGAGGGGGCTCCAGCAGTCCCCATGCTTCTGGGCTTTTTTTTTTTTTTTTTAAGATTTTATTTATTAATTGAAGAGAGAGAGAGAGCATACACAAGCAGGGGGAGCGGCAGGCAGAGGGAGAGGAAAAAGCAGGATCCCCACTGAGCAGGGAGCCCGATGCGGGGCTCGATCCCAGGACCCTGAGATCATGACCTGAGCCAAAAGCAGACGCTTAATGGACTGAGCCACCCAGGCGCCGCTGCTTCTCAGCTTCTTAACTTTCCTCTGGAACATTGATGATGGGCTCCAGATTTGCCCACCGTGGACAGCGGTCAAAGAATCTTCCTCGGCCAGGAGATGCTAGACATGTTGCCCTGTGAGCCGCCAAAGGCACAGTGAAGCTGTCATCCCACAGGCTATGGGTTTGTGTGTGGGGCACCTCTCCCAGCTCACGCGCCCCCTTTGCACCTGGTGGCCCACCCGGCTTCCCGGATCCGCTCCTCTGTTTAAGCGGATGATGGTCGTGTGAAGGGCCCCACATGGCCCACTGTATGGGGCAGCCCTCAGGGGAAACACTGTGGTGTAGTGAGAAAAGACTGATCGAGATTAGACCCATCAGACAGACAAGGAGACTGAGGGCAAGAGAAATTCGGTTGGGTAAGCTCACTAACTCAGCCGGGATGTGAAAGCAGGTCTGAGCGACTCTGAAACTCACGCTGTTTTATAATCTGTGGCCTTTGCCCTCTGCCCAGGGAGCCCGACTGCAGGTGGGCTTGTCCTCCACGACAGGCCATGCTGGAAGGACTCCCCAGGAGGGAGGGGACGCCCTAGCTTCCTGGACTTCGGGTGGAGTGCAGCGCTGCTGGGCGGGGGGAGGCCTCACACACTGGGCCTCCCAGCATGAAACGCTGACTCGTGTTCCGTTGTCCTGTCCTTAAGTCCCAGGAATTCGGAAACCCGGGAAACTTAGCAAACTCTTTAGAAGAAAAGGTAATGGGAGAATCAATCAGCAGTAAAAAAAAGGAGAAAAGGAAGCACGTGGACCACGTAGAAAGTTCCATATTTATAGCACCCGGCAGCGTCCGATCCTCAGAGGACCTAGAAGAAGACCCTGGCGACCACAAAGTCCTCTCCAGGTATCTTGTTACTCTCTTCTTCCCTAGGGACCGAGCTCAAGCGTTGCTCCCTGAACTCATTCCGTTCTCGGTTTCCGATTCGAGGACTCAGAGTGCGGGGACGCAGAGGGGTGGGACCAGACAGCAAGGGAAACACAGGTTCATACAAAATTCATCTGGCCGATGGGTCATTTGCCAGAATCAGAAACAGATTGACCCTCATCCTCTCCCCCCGGGCTGCCCAGCCTTGCCCAGAGAGCGGGAAGGACCTGAGGCCTGCCTTCTCCCCACTCCGAGGACCTTTGGGGGGCAGCTGGCAGTGGGCAGCAAGATGGCAGAGGCCGAGTAGGTGTGGGGCGTGGAACGTCACTGACTCGGAGGCTCTGGGGCCGCTCCAGCTCCCCAGTAACCACTCTTTGACCTGCCCTGATGCGTTCTCACGACATTATGAGATCCCTCATTGGGTCTCACGGCAGCGCCCGAGGCGGGCAGGAGGGACTGTGTGTCACCACGGCGGGCACAGAGACTCTGGGAGTGCCACCCAGCCTGGGGGACAGCAGAGCCAGGGTCTCGGACGCAGACCTGTCAGACTCCGTGACCCGCGTTCTCCCCGTGAGCCTTCCTGGCCTGTGGTCGGTGAGCCACACTGGCTGCAAAAGGGAAATCACTGACATCAGCATTTAGGGAGAGAGTGGGGAGAAGCCAGGGCAGGGGGACCCAGAAGAAGGGCTGGCGGGGGTCCTGCTTTCCATCTCCCTTCCGCTCTACTCCTGCACCTGTGCTCCGGGGGACAAAAGGCGGCTAGACAGGAGCCCAGGTGAGGGGCAAAACACTGCCGCCCACTTTGCCCGGGACTCCAGAGTCCCTCTCCCTATAGGGACCTGGTCGTGGCCATCCAGCAGACGTCCGTGGCTTAGCAGGCAGGTGCCCGGGCCGCCGTCTCGTCCACCCCAGCTCAGGGAGGGACCTCTGGTCATCTAGTTCGGGAGAACTAAGCAGGGCAGCTGGTAGTGCTCCTTGACCAGTCACTCCGGGAAGAGGTCAGCCGCAGCGGTGACGCGGGCATGGCCCCAGCCCCCGGGGGCTCGGGCAAGCGGGAGGGGAGGTGTGCGAAGTTCTTTGAGCTCAGCACGGAGGGATAGCGGGGTCTGGATTTGGGGGCGAGGAGAGAAGGCATCCCAAGTCGGGGAGACAGCCCGAGCCGGTAGCAGGCACACAGGACATGTTGGCCGGATGCGAGGAGGTCGGAAGGAGCAGGAGGAGCCTTGTGGGGATCGAGCATCTTGGACACCAGCTGCATCCAGCCGTGCCCGCAAAACCCGTCCCAGGGAAGAGGAGACAAAGCGGGTCGATGTTGTAAGGGGAATGTCATCTCAGTGTGTGTACGGGAAGGAGGCCCAGTTGACTTTTCCCGGCAAAGATCCGACGGATCTGCCTGGAGCGGGTGGCATCACCCCTCCCGCGGCTTTTCCCAACCCACCCCGGGCAAAGCTGTTCGTACTGCCTGGCGTTCCAGCTGTGGTCAGCTCGTACCAGCCGTTCAGCAGATGGGCAGAGGTGCACTCCTTGGAGGCAATGAGTGAGGGTCCCTGGAGCCCCTCCCGTGCACCACGTCATCTCCCCTGCCCCCTGCAATGTAGGGGGGTCACCACCCCCTTTGACGACTGAGAAAATGAACTCAAAAAAGTCAATGCCTGACCTAAAGCTGTCTTGCAGGGGACTGAGCCCCAGGCACCTTCCCCGCCAGGCACAGCCTGTTTTCCTGACTGTACCTTGACTCCGTCCCCCCTGGCGCTTCCCATTGGTCTAGGCAGAAAGGCCCATTGTCCCAGAGCCTGTGGGACCTCTGGAGGACCTGTCTGTCCCTGTCATCCTTGTCTGCTCTGGGTCACCTCTGCCTTCCTCCCTAGCCTACCAAGCCCTTTGGCCTTCATTGAGATCCTTGAATTCCCCCCAAGCTCCTTTGCCTTTGAAGGAGCCCCCTCTGTCCCCTGTGCGTTCCCTGACTTGCCTCCCTGGGTTTTGGCTCTACTCCCACTTCCTCCAGGCAGCCTTCTTGGATTGCTCTGGGCTCTTTTCCATCCCCCTTCCTATGTTCTCACAATTCTGCTCTCTTTCTTCACAGCATTTCTCAAAACAGTCTGGTCATTTGTGTAAGGCTCTGTTTATCATATGCCGTCCCCTGAGACGGGGAAGCAGCTCCCCAGAGGCAGGGAGGGTGCACATGAGTCCTGGCACTTAGCGCCACACCTGGCTCGCAGCCGGCCTTTAATAAGAACTCTTCCTCGGGTGGATGACGAAGGAGTCAGATCGCTCTCTCAGGCTGTGGCGGGTGGGCTCCGTGCCAAGCCCAGTGCCTGGCACATAGTAGGCTCTTGATAATATCTGGTGAAAGGATGAGGTTCAGGAGGGAAGCCTGACGGTCCTAGAACACAAAAACCACCTACAAGAAAGCAGGCGGAGAAAGAGAGGGTGGGAGAAGGACAGGGGCCCTTCCTGAAGCCGATGTGCTTTTTGACTAGAAAATACGATGAGCAGGTGGGGCTTCCCTGCGTCTCCGGGCACTCCTGTGAGGTGGGACAGTACTGGGTCCCTCACATCTGAGGCTCTTTTTTCTTCGTGATACTTTTGTTTCCTTCCTGTGCTGTGATACCTACTGGGGAAACTAGCACAGGCTTTGCATTGAGGGCAAGGACTGAAGTTTCTGGGGCCGCCCCCAGCGCCTGGCACATAGTAGGTACTCAATACCTATTAGCTGGAAACATGCCCAGGGTAGGGGAAGAAGTTGGTGAAGCTTTGGGATGGCAGCGGGCGGGAATACCAAGGCTGCCAGGGATGAATTCCCAGGGGGGTCAGATGCCTTTTTCTTGGAGCCCCAGATGCTACATGGGAGGTTTGCCTTAAGGAAACTGAGGTGACTCCCTCTGACACCCAACCCCTGGTTCTCCTGTTGAGCGGCAAGATGGGGCCCTTGGGACCCGGGGTATACTATTCTTACCACCAGCACTGCAGCTCCATGAAGTAGCTGGGGAAGGAATGGTGACCCATTTTACAGATAAGGAAAACTGATCAGAGACCTACAATATGTGGCTAAGACGAGCAGTTAATCAGGAGCCCAGGCTGCTTTGGCTGGGTATCTTTCGCCTCGGCCCTGTGTGAACCAGCTCTAGGAGATGATCGGACGGACATCAGCCTCAAAGACACGGTCAGAAAATGAGCCTCCTCGGGCATGAAAGGAAAAGAGTGCCCCACCCCAGAGCTGGACAGTCAGACAGCAGCGCTCTGCCCAGAAAGGAGCACTAGAAAGGGAGTCCGGATAGCCAGTCTCAGCCCGGACCTGGTATTAGCAGAGGACCTCTCGCAATTCCCAGATTTGGGGCTGTTTGGAGAAGGACCTCCCTTCCTTCCCTGAGACCCTGGGACTTCGAAAAATATGTGGTCTGCTTTCTATTTAAAATTCTTTCTCACTTATTTTTGCTTTTTTTTTTTTTTTTCCCTTGCAGATGAGGCCACAATGTGTCTCTAATACCCATCCCATTATTTGTAAGCACACCCCAACCCAACCGGGTACACTGGATAAGATTTCCGTTGCTGGGTCCGAAATCCCTGCTTGCCTTAGATCCGCAGGTGGAGGACTCGGGATGGGGGTAACCGGACAGCTGAGCCGCGTAAAGCCCTTGATGGCAACCAATTCAAAACGTCTGTTTGTTTTTCAGGACTAGTCACAGTGATTCCAGCATTTACATTCGACGACATACTAACAGGTCTTTGGAATCGGTTAGTATGTGAATTTCTTCTGCCGACCCCTGCTAATCATTCATTTCCATCCTTCCTCCTCCTCCTCAGCCCAGAGCTTTGAAATCACTGATGTACAACAGATAGACTTTTGGATAGAAGAGAAGCAAGTTCAAACCTTGTGGTTAAGCGTAGTCCAGTGGGATGTCCAATGTGGGCAGTAGGGGATGTGACTAAATAAAGCGATAAAAAATGATGGTAAAGCCCGAAGGCCTCTTTGTGCACCCAAGACCCCCAACCCTACCCTGGCGCCCACGCCCAGAAAGCCCGCCCTCGGAGACATCCGTGCAACACTTTACGTCAACGGCTCTTAGCACGGGCTGTGTTGGGACACAGAGCACCGTGGTCCACACCCCGACTCGGGTGGCGGGTGGTGGTGCCTGTCTTGTTCACTAGGCGGGGGTTGGGGGAGAGGGTAGGATACTGCAGAACGTCGGTTAGCAACTTGATTTGGGAACTGAATGTTTGCAATGTTGAGAACAGCGCTGCATGCTCGGCTTTGTATGTTTAAAATCATTTTATTTTCTGTTTCAGAGATTTCATCTTTACTAATTGGGTTGCGGGGGTTTTGTTTATAAATTTCACTGTAGGATCATGTTAGCTATGTTCAGTTGAGGAACGCAGCAGATCTGGATGACAGAAGAAACCGAACGTTAACCAGGTTGGTGCCTTTCCTCGCAAGTTTTGTGGGGTCTATAGATATACATATATTTTTTCTTTTTCCATGCTGCAGTCTACCTTGGGGTGGTTCTTCTCCACCTCTCCTTGGTTGATGGCCATGGTCATCACCTGAGCTCGTGCAAGGAGATAGCTGGTGCAGAGCACATGAATGGAAACTGATATAAGCAGGAGGGAGAGTGGAAATTGATGGACACCGGGGGGGGAGGGGGATTCGGATAGTGCTTCCGTTTGTAGCCCGGTCGGGGTCATGAGCCTATGGCTGCATTTATAACGTGCAGCAGGGGAGGGGTAGAGCGGGGCAGGAGCGATGTGACGCTGGGTGTGGTCTCCACCCGGTCGCCCCTGACCCTGTGTCCCTTCTGTGTCGCCACTGCAGGTACAATACTCAGAAGCTCACTGAGCTGATTTTACAGTTTTATGGCATCAGAGCAGACATGAAGAGGGAGTGCAAACATGCCAGGATGTCTATGAAAGTATTTCTTGCCGTTCGAGAACTAGATGGCCCAGTCAGGTCTTGCTGAATCGCAGCCCGTGTAGAACACAGGAGCCCTGAGAAATCCCCCGAACTCGGGCAATCCGGAGATCCCCCTATCCCTGTTGAAGTTACCGAATCACTTAATGCTCTTGATTTTTTTTTTTTTTAAATATTTGCCACGGATTTCGGTTGGCTTGGAAGGATTTAGACTATTAGAGTGGAAAAGCCTCTCTGAATATTGCCCAACCCCCGTGAGTGTGACCCTTAGAAGCCTGTCTCTCTGGCTAGAGGCAAGACCTGTTTCCCTCCTCTGCCGTAAAACGGAAATATTAATTCGCGTTGTCCACCGGGCATGACAGACTCCTTAGGAAAGTAGTGCTTTTCACTTTCGGGAGATAGAGACTTTGACAATTTAAACTAGAAGGTTAAGAAATGCAGTCATGCTTTCCAAATGTTTTGCAGCATTTACTACCTTTGTAATAAATAGAGTTTAAATTTTTAAGAAAGAAAAATTCTGTCCGTTGTCATACGTGAATGAGTCTCTAGACCAAAAGGCCATCGTTTAACCCCCTGTTGGCCTCGACTCTGCATCAGGACACGGATCAGGGATGAGGTGGTTTTCCCTCCTCATAATCTCCACTGCCCGCCCCAGATGACCCTAAGAAGCTCACACTTGAGTTTTCCGTAAATGCGGGTGTAAGCAGAAGCTCCCAACCCCTCTTCCAGTCAGATGATGCCCCCAGCCCTTTCCTTGGCCAGAACTGGGAGCTGTGGTTGGTCACCACCTCACCCTCGTAGGTTTTATCCACCAAGCCAAAGTGAAACGTCACTTGGACACCCTCTGTAACCCAAAAGAAGAAAGACTAGTCGGACCAAAGTCAAGTCTAGTCATTATCTTCAAGGTTCTGTTCCAAAGCCAAAAACAAAAGCCAGGTGGTGGGGGGTGGGGCGTGCCTGTGTCTCCGATGGCTGTTTTTAAATGATCTGTAATCAGGGCACTCTGTTCCTTTAGATGACTTATGACGTCCCCTCTGTTAGTGACAGATGGCAGAGTGCCGTCAGTGTCCAGCTCTGCGTTAAGGACACCGTGGCATAAAGGAAGGTGTCCTGGATGAGGGGGGTGGGGGGGTTTAGTCATTGTGTGGCCTTGAGCAAGCCAGCCACGGCCCCCCGTGAGTCTCGGTATGCCCATCTGCAGAATGGGGCTGACGGCCCAGCCCGCCTAGGGCTGTGCCGATGAACCGAACCTGCGCGAAAACGCAGCGCTCTCCCGGGGCCCCGGCCCTCCCCTTGGGTCGGCGCCTGCCCCGCTGGGCCTCTTGACCGGCTGGCTGGGAAGCCCTGGGCTCTCCCCGTTGGGCAGTGAGGTTACAGGCCCGGGGAGGCAGGGCGGGGGAGTCCTCCGACCCGGGACCCGAGTGTAACTGCCTGGCCTGTGTCTTCCCTCCTGCAGGAAGGCCAACAACTCTGGCGAAGCCACATTGCTGGAGAGCCAGAGCCCCCAGAGCGACTCTCTGACACAGTTTGTCCAGCAGCCGGATATGATGTATTTTATTCTCTTCCTCTGGCTCCTGGTTTACTGCCTGCTGCTGTTCCCACAGCTGGACGTCAACAGACTCTGATGCGCGTGTCTGCATAATAAAAATCCACAGGCCCTGAGCAGGGGCGGGAGCTCTTCCTCCTGCACTGTTATTCGGGGCTGGAGGGGGGCACCTGTGCAGACGGTAGAGGGCGCAGGAAACAGCCCCCCTCTCCCTGCTCCTCCCCGGTTTCCTTTCTGTCCTGTTAAGTGCTGAGCGTGCTTTTCTCCCTGGCTGCGTCCTTGACATGCTGGTGTGTGTCAGACGAGAGCCTCAGGTGGAGTTTGATCCTGCGTGTCTGCTTCGTCAGGTAGGAAGCGTCCTTGCTCCTATTTAGCCGTAAGCTGGGTCATAGCTCATCCGCCATGCAGGTGTTTAAGGTCCCGATGGACTGGAGTGACCTGCCTCTTGGAGGACATCCTCCCGATGGGAACGAGCTGGGGGGATGCCCCATGCAGCACCTCCACGGGGAAGAAAACTGCCCCGTGTTCCTCCCAGAGGGGGGTTTGAGTGAAGGTGCTGGGTGTCCGTGCACCTGTTGTGGCCTGGTGGTTGGTTATATCTGAGCAGCACAAAGCTGCTGTCTTCCGGAACAGCAAACCCGAGGAGGAAAGCGGGGGTTGTGTAGGGAGCTAGGGTGCACTCTCTGTCACCCTAATATTTTTTGGGAGGGAGCAGGGGAGGAGAGGGTGGGCGTTCAATTTGGCTTTGATTGGATTGAGGTTAAAGCTGTGAGTTTCAAATGTTTTCCACCCATGGAACCCTCCTTTCGAATGACGTCTTAGCCAGGGGAGAATCTCGGAGGAGGAGTGCAGGAATGGCTGTGCTCAGGACAAGTTCGGCTGACGTTGGAGCTGGGGCGTCAGCATGGGCAGCCTTCGTGGCTGATCATAATGGGATTCTTGAAAAGACATTCTGGAAGGTACCCGGAAAAGTAGACTGGAGCAGGCGGCTGTGGGGAGGCCTCCACCCCCCTTCCCATCTTCCTTCTGCCCTGCACCACCCTCCCACCCCTGTTTCCCACCAAGTTGCAGGCCCTGGGGCCCTCACATTGCTTCTTCCTCCCATGGCCTTTCCTCTCTGAGCCGTACTCCTAAAAAGCACATACCAGTAGGTCAAGGAGCTACAAACCGGTAGGTCAGGAGGAGCCCTCAAACAGCCTCTTGTCTGCTGAACCCAGAGAGGCAGAGCGGGTTGACCAGAGTCACATAGCTGACCAGGAGCAGACTTGCAAGGGCACCCGTGCCGCCTGATGGCTGGTTCAGAGCTGGCCTCTCTTTAAGGAAACCTGTCTTGGGTCCATCCATGAGTGTCCTTAAAAAAAAAAAAGAAATTAAATGATTAGATTAAAATGTCCTCATTTAAACAAAACCAAAAACTGGGACCAGCTACAACCTTTGCTTTGCGCTCACATTTTCCCAGTGAAGAAGCTGCATTCGCCTTCACCCCTGGCCCCTGTGACCTCTGGAGTGCCCTTGACCGCTGGGACAGCTGGTCGGCTGCCACACTGATAATTGTTCCTCCTCCCGAAATCAGAGCTCTCTCCGAGCAAGACGAGAAGCTTGCTTATTTCAGGCAGCGGGTTTCCAGTTTACAGAATTCCAGCATGGCCAAAAGAATTTACATAGCATATTTTGATCAATGACAGCCAAAATCCCATTCTGGTTATAGCCTGTCTTCTCGCCTCCTTGGTTCTTAGAACAAATCTGAGCCTTGCGTGCCGAAAGCTGTCAAGAGCTTGGAGCGGTTCCATCTTGAAGGCCAAGCGTCCCGTGGAGAACGGGCTAATTAGTGAGCTCCTTTGGCATCACTGAAAGCTCAGAGATATGGATAGTACAGATGACGTGTGTGATATTTCATAACCCCGGACACCACGCGGTCCTTGTCTAAACTAGATGCTGGAAGAGCCAGGGAGAAGCCGACCCAAACATGAATCATTCCATTTTACGGGGCTAGACCTTGTTCCAAAAAAAAATCTCTGCAGGCTGCTTGTCCGACCCGTTACAACGTGTAATACTGTGTAGAACCACCCAGTGGCCCGTTGCCTAAAAATCGCTTGGTTCCGGTTGGCTCTAAACAGATTTCTTCTTTGAAGGCAAAAAAAATTCTCATTTGGGTCTAGGCTTCCATGGGAGAGGAAGTTGGGTGTCAAAGTTGTCTAGAGAAGCCTGCAGGACAAACCGCCCTGTGGCATTGAGTGTTTTTTTTTTTTAAGAACTGACTTTTAATTCTTATCCAAGTAATACATACTCATAGTTGATGAAGAAACAAGTACCATATGGCTTTTCATGAAAACTGGCAGTCCCCTAAGTCTGGTTCCCTAGAAGCAACACTTTCAAAGCTTTTGGCTATTGCTTGTTATTTACCTTTGCATGGCTACGCACCATGCTTATGTTTATTTTCCTGTTTTAAATGAGAAACTCCTGCAACTTCTATTATGGTAGATGGGGTGGGTCTCGCCCTTCTCTGTCCCTGATGTGCTTACATCACATTATTTCATACATGTCTCTTCAGTGTAGGCACATAACGACAGTTCACTCCTGAGTCAAGTAGAGTACGGTGAAACACACCCTTTCTTGCCAAAGTGTTTCCCCTTGGTTTGATATCTTTGTTTTCTGGGGTTATTTTATTTTATTTTTTATTTTTATTTTTCGGGATGGCATGTTGTCTAGTAACTTCCTGAGGAAAGGGACGTGGGAAGTAAATCTTGTAAATTTCTTGTAAATTTGCATACCTTAAAATGTCTGGATGCTGCCTGTCCCCGAGTGTAGTTGGGTATAGGATTTCTGGTGGAGAGTAACTCCCTCCTACTGCCTCCCAGCCTAGTTGTGGCGACTTCTGGCACCATCCAGATTTCCACGCCTCTAAGATGGGACTTGGGTTTCTCCCCATCTCTCCGGAAGCGTTCAAGATCCCTTACTTCTTAGTGTTCCTAGCTGTCCTGATGTCCTGATGGGGTCACGTCCTCAATGCTATGAATGCCATGCTTGGTTTCATGGAAAACTTTGTAATTTTTTTTTCAAGATTTTATTTGAGAGAGAAAGAGAGCAAGTGAGCACAGAGGCAGAAGCAGACTCCCCACTAAGCAGGGAGCCCAACGTGGGGCTCGATCCCAGGACCTTGAGATCATGACCTGTGCTGAAGGCAGATGCTTAACTGACTGAGACACCCAGGCACCCCATAAATCTTCTAATGGTTCACATCCTTTCTGAACCACCCATTATCCGAGTGTTGGATCTTCTGAGCTATAGTCCTTTAATATTTTATATCTTGTCTGTGTATGGCCTCATTGTTTTGGGGATCTGATCTCAGGGAGAGGTCTTCAGCGTTATCTTCTCGCATACCTGATGGATGTTTAATGCTTGGTTTCCAGAATATTCTGTTGCTGTTCTCTTGTTCCTGTTTTATCGTGTCCTATTCTCATTGCATGGATGGAGCTCTTCTCTCCCTGTGGATGCCCAGGAGAGTGGCTTTAGGGAAGTTCCTTTCTGCTCCCTGTACTGGCTTTGTCTCCTCTGAGTACCCTTTCTCTTGGTCAGTCTCAGGCTCTGTCTTTCACATCACAGGCTGGTGGTTCTCTGGATCTGTTCATATTGAAGGGTGACCCATCAGAAAACAGATTGGAAGCTCTATGTATCAATTGGTGGGCTTTTATCTAGAGTCATGGGGTTGGCACCTGGATCCCCCATGGGAGGACCCCACATGTCAGTTGCAGGTCTTTTCTCTAGAACTCATTGTGTTTCTTTCAAGATATTTTCAGTTCTCTCCTGCCTGGGAAAGCGGGACATCCATAGAGCTGCTACTGGCCTATGCAGAGTCCGCATGCAGTTTTGAGAAAAGGCCTTCCCTCTCGGGGGCTGACTTAGAGAAAGATGCCCCCTCTGCCCCCTCTGTGCAGAAGCCACCCATAGGCACTTGGCTTGACTGGCAGGTGGCCTCTCTTGCCCCTTTCTCCAGCGAGATGTAGACCTGAGCTTGGACAAGACTTGAGTAGCAGAGCAAGGACTAAATTTTTACTCCCAACTGTTCCCTTAATCAAGTGCCTTTGTTCAGTGCACAGACTGTAGAGCTGTACCTAGAGATCCTAGCACACACGTGAGTGCTCTTGTCCTGACCCGAGCAGGCAAGTTCATCACGATCAGTACTGAGACTCGCTGAATTACTCCTGCCTTGCTGTGCCCGGCGTCCCCTGGATAGCACTCCTCTGACTCCCCCGTGGGGTAGAACCGCAGCTGTGGCTGCTCAGTCGCGTGCCTCTGCCGGTGTGGGGAAGTCGGGTCCTTTGCCCCGCTACACATGGGTTGGCATCTCTCGCCTACTGTCATCCCCTATTACCCTATTTCTTTGCTCCTATTTTCATGGGCTTTCACGAGGGATGGGAGGAGCCCATGTGTAGAACACGCCATCCTGAACCACAGATCCCACAGAACGCTCGCTGCTTGCCTGGGTGGCTCACTGCCCTGTTCACCTGTCTGTGAACCCGCCCCGAGTCTAGCTGGGGCCGTGGCAATGGCCATTCGGCTGAGCCGTGGCCAAGTGCCTTTGCATGGTTCCGTGCCCGCTGCCGGGGAGGGTTGAAAGGCTTGCGGAAGCTCAGCTAGAAGGCCCCAGGTAAGAAGTGATCCTCCTTCATTTCCCCTATGTTCACTCCTTGCCCCCAGACACTCGGATCTCCACCTCCCCACAAGCTCTAGTGTGAGGTGTCCGACAGTTTCCAGGTTTCCCTCATCACCCTGGCTTCACGTAGGAAACAAGTAGCCTATGCTCGTGTTTGCCGGCGAACGGGGCTTCTCTCTCTGCTGGTCAGCTACGGGGAACCTGAGCGTCGCTTCCTGTCCTGCTCCGAGCTGGCCTCCGTAGGGAGACGGGTTCCCACCAGGACCTGGAACCTGCACTGCCCAGGACAGCTGCTCCCTTTCTGGGGTGCAGCAAACTCCCACCAGTCATCTCCCCCCACACAGCGCATGCCTGCTCCTGGGAAGGGGGGAACGTTTTAGAAAGCAGAAGCATTTAGAGGCCACCTCTTTGGTCAATCTTTGTAAATCATAGAATATTCGATAATCTTAGGGATCTCTTATGGGTATTTCACTCCATCTGAGCAATGAGAACGCTGAAGGTCAGGAAGGAGACGTGACTTGTCACACTGCTACCGAGTGACCCCAGTGTGGTGATCTTGATACCAACGACGCTTTCCCCAAAACTTCACCCTCCAGTTCCTGAAGCTGCCCTGTTCCTCCCTCCTTGCCGAGGACTCAGAACGCCATAAAGCTCATCTCTCAAACACAAATGCGAGTAAACAAGAAGGTTTTTACTGAGTATCAATGCGTCAGAGCTTCTGGGGTAAGAACGCTTCTCTTCCCATGGTGACATCACCGGAGTGCAGTCCCACGACAGGACACTTTTCACGTAAGCTCAGTTTTTCTTGAATCTTGGCCCACTGGAGTTTTGACATGTGGCCTCTCTCTCTCTGCTTAGAGACCTTCGTCACGGGTCTCTGCCGTCTCCCCCACCTGCACTCGGCATTACATCCTGAGTCCCCAGAATGGTTTGTGTGGGAGTTTCCGGCCAGCGTGGCTTCTCAGAACCTTCTCGGCAATGCTCTTGCCAGGAAACGAGCCCATAAAGCTCTCCAGGTCCAGCTGTGTTCTTTCTCTTTCCCCAACGTTGCATCATCGCAGCTGAAACTGCCTTTAAGGGGAGGTTAAACCCCACTGAGTAGCAGGTTATCCATCCGGCCCTTGAGCCGGTGAGCGGGGCGCCCCCAAGGACAAGGGCCAGGAGCAGGGGCGAGCCACCGACGGCTGAGAGCTGGTAGGGGTGATATCGTGCTTGTTTGCTGAACATTGCTGCAGAGTCACAGTCAGCCGGGGAGGGAGCCCAGGAAGGAGATGTAGCTTCTTTGCCAGACGCTGAGTGCACAGATCTCTCGAGTCTGGCTCGTCAGGCATTTCCTTGAGGGAGGACAGTTCAGGGGAGCGAGCCTGGTGCTTGAGAAGCACGGGCTTGGGGTGAGCTGGGCCCCAGAGCTTCCATTTCCATCGGGTGCAGACTCGGTGGGTTTAAGCTCCACGTGAGCGCTCAGCCCTCCTGGCTCTGATTTTTCCGAGCTCCCCACTGACCGTCAGGCCTTGTCATCTCTCCTGCACGGGCTTGGGTTGAGCTTGGCCGAGTCACTGGGCAAACGCTTAGAGACTCGGAGCTCCTGCTTCGAGAGCCGGCGGAGGCCCATGCGAGTTCCTGGGCGCCCGGCCCGTCCTATATCCACAGACCCCGCAGAGCCGGAGAGACTGACTTCCTTGTGTTTACAGTTTGCTCCGAGAACCTTGATGAAAACACACTGGGCAGGAAGTTCTCGCCGGCCCAGGGCTGCCACATGCACAAGCCAGGCAACATCCTCGTGTATGGGGAAGAGACAACCAATACTTTATGCTGTTTGACCACATTGTTCTTAAATACAGCCCTACTCAACCGTCCGGGGCCCGATCCCACCGGGAACTTTCCAAATTCCTGACACCCAGAAACCAAGTCTAGCTTCCATCCCACAGGGGTCTGTGTAACTAAAACCATTTTCCTCACATCATGACTTCCTTCCTCCTCCTCCTCCGGGAGGTGTCTTGGGACCCAGAAAGCACAGGTTCGGGAATCAGCCAGATCTAGGTCTGAGTCCCTGCCCTCATCTGGTATCTGGATGATCACAAAGCTCTCCCAGTGTCTTCTGCGCAGAGCAGACCCTGCATACATCCTCACCGAATGAATGCTTCCTTGCAAGCTTGCCCCGAAGCTGCGGAGCGTCCACATCCCCTGCTCTGAATCCCTCCCCTCTCCGGGCTTTGCAGATGCCTCCTCTCCTCCAGCCTCTCCAGCCCACCATCTGCACTAGCTGCTCTGTCTCAAATCTAACCAAACCTTTGAAGAGGAATTTGTGGGGCACCTGGGGGCACTCGGGCAGTGGAGCGTCCAGCTCTTGGTCTCAGCTCAGGTCTTGATCACAGGGTCGTGAGTTCAGGCCCCACACTGGGCTCCTTGCTGATTTCAAATTTTTTTTTTTTTAAAGATTTATTTATTTGACAGAGAGAAACACAGAGAAGGAACATGAGCAGGGGGAGTGGGAGAGGGAGAAGCAGACTGCTCTGAGCTGGGAGCCCGATTTGGGGCTCCATCTCAGGACCCTCGGATCATGACCTGAGCTGAAGGCAGACCATTAACAACTGAGCCCCCCAGGTGCCCCTCTGTGCTGATTTCAAATGCTGATTTTTCACCCTGGACTTCACTGCTTAGAAGATAAAGTTAGACCCTATGGAGGCTCTGATTCTTGATGACTTTGGCCGCGTTGGCATCTGTGGGTGGAGAGTCCCAGAGCTGGGAAGGTGGTGAACTTGGTTTGTCAGATCGCCGTTCCCCACCACGCATCCTTCTCCCCCCTCCCAAAATTCTGCACACCACTCCTGACCCCGTACCGAAACCACTCAGATGTCTCCTTCCTGCTTGCATAAAAATGCCTGAAGATGACCCAGATTCATGATTTTGTCTGTGCTTGCAAATTTGCAACCAAAATCACTGCCTCTAAAGAACCTCAAGCAGCAAAATCTTGGCGTCTGACCTCAAAAACTCCAGCCACCACTTAACTAGCTGTCCCGCCCCAGCTAATCACCTCTCCACCCCCAACACATGCTTTTTTTCTTTTTTTAAGATTTATTTATTTCTTAGAGCAAGCGCGAGTGGGGGGAGGGACAGAGAGAAAGAATATGAAGCAAGGGTCTCCCTGAGCCTGGAGCCTGATGTGGGGCTTCGTCTCACAGCCTGAGTGGAAACCAAGAATCAGACGCTCGACCAACTGAGCCATCCGGGCGCCCTCCAGCATGTACTTTTTTCAGAGCAGGAAGTGAGGCTCTCTCCTTCAAAACACGAAGACGCTTCCCTGGGCTGGGCAGAACACAATGAAAATAGGGAGGGAGGATTTGGATTACTTGGATGAAGCCATTATCAGTTTGTCCGTGGGCTAGTAATACCTCTGTATCCTTTAAGTTTACAAGTTGGGAATTTTGCACTATTGCAAAACAAACAAACAAAACCATCTTTTGAGGGGTTTATTGCATTTGTGGTAGCTCCCACTTCTTTTAGTCCCACCTGGAGTCAGAGCATATCCTCCACGAGACTGTGCCAGGAGGCAGGAGAGGCACAAAGGCCTGTATTCTAAGTGTCCCCTGAGGCTCGAACCACTTCTTTAAAGGAAACTCTGGGCGTTTCTGTAACCTAGAGAGTTGACGTTGTTCCAGAGTAGGACAACACTGGCCTGAGCATCAGGAACCCACATGGGGGCTTTGGCTCACCTGCTGTGACATCTTGAATAATTCATTGACCTCTCTGGGCCGGAAGTTGGAAAAAAAAATTTTTTTTTAAAGATTTTATTTATTTATTTGACAGAGATGACAAGTAGGCAGAGAAGCAGGTAGAAAGAGAGGAAGGGAAGCAGGCTCCCTGCTGAGCAGAGAGCCCGATGTGGGGCTCAATCCCAGGACCCTGGGATCATGACCTGAGCCGAAAGCAGAGGCTTTAACCCACTGAGCCACCCAGGTGCCCAGTTGGGAAATCTTTTTAAAAAGTTCTTCCTACATTTAAAAAGCCAACGGTTAACAAGATAGATTTTTTTTTTAAATCTCAGTAAGTGACCTGTTTGCCTAAAGTCAATGCATGTCTGTATTTCTAAGTGAAATCCAAAACTGTCAGAACATTCCTTCCGGCTTTCGTATCTGATAAAGGTGCCTTCAGAAAGGGTTTGGTAAAACAAAGGGTAGTCTGTCGGAGGTGTGGGGATGAACCTTGGAGTAGAATGGAGATCCGCTTCCTTGGGCTCCAGGAACGAAACCGGTCTGCTCAAATTAAGTCCGTGTCGGGGGCACTTTGCCAGAGAAATCTGTCCCAAGTGCCCAAGTTTGGAAGTAGGAACAAAGAACTTTAAACAGGACCTTCCTACCCTTCCCATCTTTTTTTTCCCCCTTCCCCTAGCAGACTCAAAATCCCCAGGTACAGAAATCCCACTCGCGTCGGGCCATTTGCATGAGAACACTGGAACTGGCACGTTTGCGGAGAATGTCCCAGAGTGAGCATCGCTCCTGCGGGGCTGGGTGCTGTGAGGAGGAGGAGGCCTGCCTTTTGTGCTCGAACTCGCACCATAAGACATGCCTGCAGCACCCGCCTTGCAGCCAAAGACAAAGAGGAGAAATGGTGGTTCCCTCCCGTGTGTCATCTGGACAGATGACAGCCAGGCAATGGTTTCTTAGGAGCCTGTTCTAGTGAATGGTGATAGGAGTTTGTTTCAAGGTCTGTAAATATGTTTAACAGATTCACTGCTACTGTTTCTTTTAACATCAGGCCAGAGCTTCAGGGACAATGTCTGAACATTTGTATGGAGAGCGCCAAGAGAACTATAGGGAAAAAAGTGAAATGTTATTTTGTAGAACAAGGATTATTTTGTCTACTGAGTATATATATAGCTGTAGCTTTGTAAAAAGGGATCTTTGTAAAAAAAAAAATTGTATGAATGTGCCCTCTTATTTATTGATTATTATAAATGAAGATATAAATGACTATTTGCATAATTTATACCTGTGGGAAATTAACTGGAGTTATTTGCTATTTGACCGTTTTCTATTAAGGCATGGTAGGCTCGGTGCTATGATGAATGGTCTTGGAAAATCCCATGTATTCTTAAGAAAATTTTTAAGTATAAATTTCGCCAACTCTCTGTGTCCTTGATAAGTTTTATTTCCCTGCGTGTTGGTGTCTTTGCCAGTCAGAAACCACAACGTCTTTCCCGCGTCCCACCCACCAAGACTGTGGTCCCAGTAAGCGTGAAGCCAGTTGGCTTTCGAGCTGTAGCGGTTGTTGGGAGTGTGAGCCTTAGCCCGCGAAGCTCCTAGAAGACATCTCAGTATTACTAGGCAGCCCAGTAATAGCTACATGGCTCTGCCCTTAACACTGCCTGAACTTGAAGCTGTCTCTTCTTACCAGCCCTTGGACCCACAGCAAGGGACACCGGTACCCTGGGGCCCCCAGAAAATAGAGGCCGAGTGAACCTTAATGTGTCAGTGCACCGTCGCGGGGTGAGGACAGCCCAGGGCAGCAGGAGGGAGGCAAGGGAAAGAGGGAAAGCAGATTAAAGGCTGTGTACCCTATTTATCGCACGTCTGCTGGGTCTCAGGCGCTCTTCTGGTTGCTGAAAACCCAGTGGTAAATGAAACCAAAGTCTTGTACTCGTGGGGCTTGTAGTCAGGGAGCTTACATTTTTGTTGGTTGGTTAGTTTTTTGGGTAAGATTTATTTATTTTAGAGCTAGCAGGGGCAGGGCAGAAGGAGGGAGGGAGAATCCCGGAGCACTAAGCACAGACTCCAACGCAGGACTCAATCCCAGCACCCTGAGATCATGACCCGAACTGAGCTTAAGAGTCGGGCGCTTAACCAACTGAGCCGGGCAGATGCCCCTAGTGTTTCCAGTCTCAGTGGAGGGAGAGAGACCTGAACAAAATAAGTAGAATACACAGCATGTCACATACGTATCCATGAGGACTAGAAGAAAAGTCAGGGAAGGGGGATCAGGATGAGAGCAGGTGGGGAGGGGAACGATATGAATAGTCAAGGAGGCCTCTTCAGGGGACAGACGTTTGAATAAAGGCCCAAAGGAGTTGCAGGGGTAAGTCCCTCAAATGTCTGGGGAAGAACTTTTCAGGCAGAGGGATCAGTGGTTACAGAGAGACTGAGCCGGGCCCACGGCCAGTGTTCTTAAGGGTCCCGTGGGGCCAAAGCAGTGAGTTGGGGCCTGGAGGAGAGGTCGGGGCTCACTGCATCAGGTCAGGCAGGGCCTTATAGGATGTTGTAAGGGCTGTGGCTTTTCCTTTGAGTGAGCCGGGGCCCCCTGGAGGGTTGGAGCGCCTGGGACTTAAGCAGGCTGGGCGGCCGCCATCAGAGTAGGTGCTGGGGGTCAAGGGCAGAGCACAGAGCCAGCTCGGGAAGAGAGGACACAGCTACGGACCACCGTGGTGAGCAGCACCTGAACTGGGGTGTATTTTGGAAGCAAACCCTCTGGAGTTGCTGATGGATTGAGCGTGGCTTGGGAGAGAAGAAGAGGGTCAAGAAAGGCTCCGAGGTTTGGCCTGAGTGCCTAGAACAGGGGAGCCGCAATGCTCCAAGGTGGGGGGATGTGGAAGGGGCAGGTTTGGAGTCTGAATTTTGTTACGTTGGGATGCCTGTTGGACGTACCCCTTCTCTCTCCTTGCCCAAGGATCCTCAGCGCACGGTGCGGGGAACGCCCTGGGTGACCCATCATCAGTCAACACTGGGCACAGCCCCTTTGAAACTCTGCTGCTGTCCTGCCTTGAGGCTGGGGCATCTCCAGTGGGGTTTGGACACCAGGTCCCCGGCACCCCGACCAGCCATTCCCACCGGCATCCCAAGGATCCCTAGGATTTGTGCCCCCTGCTCCCCACATGGGCATTCTGTCCTCCCCCCTTGCTGTCTTTGCATTTTTCCTCTTCCGAACATGGTTTAATCTCTGATCTCCTTGACCTCATGCGAGGCCTGCTCCCTACTTGAGCAGAGGCAAGGAGAAAATGCAGGGTGAAAACATCCAACTATCTGGCCACAGTAAGAACTAGGGGCTCATACCAGGAAGATAGATCCCAAGCTTGGCTCACCAAAGCCTACAACCAGCTGTGCCATCTTGTTCCAACTTGACGTTCTACCTAATGTTGGATGGCACACCTGTGCCCTGAGAAGGTCAAACGTGAAGACGGGGTGACATTTTCCTTCCCATGAATAGCTGTAACATTTAGGATGATTTCAGTTGCCTTTGACAGAAAGCCCATGACAGCACAAAATTAAACACGACCAAAGTTTCAATGTTGTCTCTTGTACGAGAGAGGCCATCAATCCAGGGCTGGCTCAGCCCCTTCTCTGTCCCTGCTCACAGCACTCTCACTGCATTGTCCCTAGACCGACATCCTTTTCCTCACACTCCAAAATGCTGTCTGTCCCCCCAAATGACCCAGGCAGTTCCATGCCGTAGGATGGCAGAAGGAGCGGAAGTCGGCCATCCTGCCTTTACGACTCCGCGGGAGAACCAGACAACACACCACCTCTCCTGGGATCACTGAGCTTGGTCATGAGCATGGCTGCTAGGTGGTCAGGACAGGTGTCCTTTGGCTGAACACGGCTACACAGACTTCTAACAGGAGGGGAGATGTACCTGGGGACCCGCAACTAGCAGCCTTGGTGACCCTTGCTTAAGTCCTGGCAGTCAGGTTGGGCCACCTGGGTGCAGCTTCTCTATTAAATGCGCTTGTGTGGAAGGCATCCTGAGTGTGCAGGCTCAGTGTTGGGGATAAGGGCAGGAATAAGGTCAAGTCCAGCCCTGGAAGGGGCCCGCGAGTAGCTGGAGAGCAAGGCGGTGTATATGGCTGCCATTGGCTACCAATTCTTGAGCACTCCCCCAGGGCCACAGAGACCCTTGACACCATCATCAAACTCACACATCCCAGGAGGGAGATGGCCCTATCCTGCTCATGCGAACGTTGAGGTTGAATAAAATAAATCCTCTCACACTCTGCCCAACAGAGTTAGAATAAGAACTTGGGGCTGCCAGACTTTGCGCACTCTATCAGCCTCCCTCCCATGCCCTCAGCTGTAGCCTCCCACCCCCAACAAGAGGACATGACCTTGAGGCCTGGGATCCATGGCTCCTCCCAGAAAGAACAGCCCCCAGGATTCTGGTAGGAGGCCTACAGCCTGCCACGGGCAAGGAAACTGGATAGGACAGCTTCCCTTGCTACCCGGCACCAGGGGGTCAGTTCTCCTAGGGACCTCAGGGAAGTCTCTAACCTTCCCAGGCCTCAGATCCTTCAGATGTGAAATGGAAACTAGTAACAGGCCCGTTGTGAGGATGGAAATGAGCGACTTGTCTGTGAAAATCCCCAAGAAATGACCCAAGGACACATGTTCATATTATTAGAATAGCGCCCTTATTTCTTTCCTTCCTAAACAACAGAGTCAAAGCTCCCATTATATTTGCTTAGAACTCAACCCCCTCTTAGCCAATATTCATCATCTGTGGACTTGGTGTCCCATTGCTGTAACCCTCAGGATGTCCTGTCAGCCGTGAATGTTCTAGACAGACAGCAGCATTTCACACTAAGGTGCTGCCCGGCCCAGGTGGCAATGCCCATCTACTGAAATTAGCATGAAAGAGTAGAATTAATTCCCACAGGGGGCTCCACCCCTGCCAACAGATGGGGAAGCCCCGTGGAAAGTCATCCAGCCTTCCTGGGTGAAAGACAGACCTGTCCCGAGTGACCACAGGAGAAACTAGAGGCTGAGCATAGTTTTTAATCTCCTCCTTCTAACAGTCCGTGTGGAGTTGGGGTTTAGGTAATGTTAGCTTTCAAATCACATAGGTGCCATTTTAGGCAAAATTACTTGCTAAGAAGCCTTAGCTCAGTCCCTGGAGACCCTCAGAGGATCCCACGTGGCACTCCTTGGGGAAATGTGCATCCAAAGACAGAGGTCAGCTAGGACGTGGGCTGGAGTCTTGCCTACCTGGGGACAGAGTTCTCTAAAGTCAAAGTCCATGGGGAGAAACTCTCAACAAGAGGTCTCCCCAGACTACTTGGGAGAAGGACATTTTTTTTTTAAAATGTATTTCCAATCTGTCATAGAGCAACTTTTGTACCATATGGTATAAATTAATAACCAAGAAATGAAATTTTATAAAGACATAAAAAATAGGAAAAAAATAGCCCAATTTTGTGTTATGAGAGTCGGCGGACATACAGGTGTGCTGTCCTGTCCCTAACAACTATCCGGATGTTCTCAGCTTTTGAACTCAACCTCACAGAGGCCCAAGGACATGCAGCAAGCCAGGGCCCACACTTTGAGTAGCATCGTCGTAAACCACCGGTACCTTCCACCTTCGAAAGGGAAATGATAGTCTTAGTTTTTGTCTTCTGCAAACCCCATCATCGTCAGCTAAACAGGTACCACTTACCTGAACCCGCACATCACAGCTGCTCGGTGTACTTCCTGGAAGTGTCAGTTTGCTTGCAGGGGGTACAGGGCACCTGCCAACACATGGTCTAGTTTCATGTTCATGGTATCGCTCTGTGTTTCCTAAAGGTGCATGGTCTTTCTTGTGGTACAGAGGGGAAAACTGGACTGAGAAAGGTCATTTGGGGATGAGGGGAAGGGTTGGAGAGCCCCACTGCAGCCCACACCTGAGGTGCTGACATGCGTCGGGCCCATCTCCACCACACAGGGCTGCCCACGTGCCCTGGAAAGTGGTTGGGGAAAGAATTGCGGGCCGTCCCAAAATGTGCCTATTGGTTATTTTAAATAGAAGTCACTTAAGAGACAGCCAGTGCAAGGAGGACACTCAGAATGCCCTCTGTCCTCTTGAAAGCAGGACATAAATGTCCCAAATGAAAGGTACCCTCCCTGTACCAGGAGGTAAAGAGACATCCTTATCACCAGAGTTAGTACCCCTTGTTACTTTTATTTTTTTAAAGATTTCATTTATCCATTTGACAGACAGAGATCACAAGTAGGCAGAGAGGCAGGCAGAGAGAGAGGGGGAAGCAGGCTCCCCGCTGAGCACAGAGCCCGATGCGGGGCTCGATCCCAGGACCCTGAGATCATGACCTGAGCCGAAGGCAGCGGCTTAATCCACTGAGCCACCCAGGTGCCCCCCCTTGTTACTTTTTATGAAGTTACTACCCCAGCCCAAATTCTGTTCAGGATTCCTTACTGAAGGAACCTCCCAAAGTTAAGTTTTCTTTGTCCCATCAATTCCTCACGGACATATTGTCTTTGTCTAAAAAATATAAAAACTGCCTGCCTTGGTCATTTCTTTAAGTCCCCATTTCATTATTGGGCCTCTCTGTGTGAGTAATTATACTTTGTTGTTCTTGTTTTCCCTCCTTTTAAATCTGTTTCATGTAAGAACCCTGAAGAGTAGAAAGAAATTTCTCCTCCCCCACATAATCTTAAGTGTTTTCTCCCAACTGGCTTTGACTAGTTCAGCTTCAAGCCTCCTCCATCGAGCACAGCCCTTGGCAGGTGGGCCCACGTGCCACTGGAAGAATACTCCAGCCAAGGAAAGAGACTGTGAAGGGCCTGTGGCTGCCAGGGGTGCTGGAGGTCTTTGTCCAGCTGTCACCATGTGGACACAGGTGAGTACCTGGCTTCAGGAAGCCTGTATCCTCCAACATCATCAAAGCACCAGACAGGACTGAACCAAATCAGACTTCTCCCTCTTTCAAACACTCCAGAAGCCCTGAACAACTTGTGGGAGGGAGGAGGGACAAATCTCCAAATGTCCTCCTGTGCATAGCATGTGAAATGGTGGCCGGCACTGCATTCCAGGGACCAATGAGACCTCAAGCCAGAGACACCCCTCACATAGATGCTATGGAAAATGATCAGCTTTTCTAAATTTATCAAAAAAATAATAACAGCTTTCACTTTTACTATGTATGTGATAAGTGGGATAAAATTCTAACCTTCTAGAACATTCTAGAACTTGTGGTTTAAAGTTGTTACTAAAAGCTAATTCACACCTGGGCTCTCCACATCAGGGAATCCATTCAGCCGCATGTTATAGAAACGTAGTCACAGGAGATCACCACATAGGCGTCAGTTTCTCCCACAGGCCATTGAAGTGGGTGGTCCTGAGGGGCGGTGTCTCCATGATGTCACCAGTATCTCAGGATTTATTCTCTTCTGCCACTCTTAGCTTGTGGGTTTTGCCCTCATGGTCTCTTCTGGTCAAAAGATGGTCTCTACAGCTCCAGCCTCCCATCTCTGTGCCAGAACTACAGAAGGAAGCCCCAAGGAGAAGGTAAAACCATCCTGGTAGACTTCCATGTAAGTCCCGTTGGCTGACACTGTGGATATGACCTGCTCTGGGCAGCAAGGGAGGTTGGGAAATGTAGTTCCATAGCTAAGACTGTTGCCGCCCTTGCAAAAGAAGGACCTGTCAGTGAACAGAGAAGAAGGAGAGAATGAATAGCGGGAAAGCTGCTGGTTGTGTCTGCTCCCACATCCCCTGTCCCTCTTGGGGAATGGGGTTAGCTCATTCTTTTACAATGGAACACCAAATAATAATGACTGCTTATTAAGTCTCTATTATGAGCTAGGAAGTTTGTCAATCTTTGCAATAACCCTGAAGGTAGATTATTATCATCCCAATTTTATTTCATTTCATTATTTTTAAAGATTTAATTTATTTATTTGACAGAGAGAGACAGAGCAGGTGGAGTGGGAGATGAAGAAGCAGGCTCCCTGCTGAGCAGGGAGTGTGACATAAAGCTCGATCCCAGGACTCTGGGATCATGACATGAGCTGAAGGCAGATGCTTAACTGACTGAGTCACCCAGGCACCCCTTATTTATTATTTTTTAAAGATGTATTTATTTATTTGAGACAGAGAGAAAGAGAGAACGGAGGGGAGGAACCGAGAGAGAGGGAGAAAGAGAATACCAAGCAGACTCCCGGCTGAGCTCAGAGCCCAACTCAGAGTTCAATCCCAGGACCCGGAGATCATGACCTGAACTGAAATCAAGAGTTGGCCACTTAGCCAACTGAGCCACCCAGGCACCCCTATCATCCCCATTTTATAGATGAAGAAATAGAGGCTGAGAGATGTCAAGGGTCTTGTCCAAGGCATCACCTAGGCAATAGATGAGAAGATCTAAATCTAAACTCTGAGGTCTCCTTAAAATCGAACTTTCTGCTGTAGCCCAGTATACACGGTGATGAGTGCCTCAGAGGAAGGGCTGGAGCTGAGAGATTTTTCACGCTGAAGATCATTCTTCTAAATTCAGCATCTTTTGTTTTCCGCTTGGTCCTCAGCTGCCTGTCCCATGGGTTCACTCACTGATACAAACAATCTGGTATCCAGTCTCAGATGGCCATCTGCATTATTTTTGGTTCCCATGAATATTTTTGTACCAAAACTCCTATAAAAACAAATGCTTGACAGTTAACCTCTGTTTCTTGAGGTCCAAGGGAACTTGGGTCTCAAGGAAACTGATCAGTCAAAATGCTTCCTTCCAAGCAAAAGAAATGGACCCTGGACAATGAAGCAGAAAAAAGTCAATGAAAAGGATAGAGGTGGGGTAGTTAATAATGCTGGAGGGTGTTTGTTTGTTTATTGTTTGTGTAATCAAAGACCACGCATTCTCACCAAATCAACTAAATAAGTAAACAAAAGGATACGGGAAAAGAATTTGAAGCTAAAGCTTCGAGAACAATACCCAAGTCTGATGAGAAAATCTCTGCACTTACCCCTCCCCTTCAAGCCCCAGGGAAAGGCACCAGCAATAACCCCCTCTGACGCCCTTTCAGCACCAGGAGCTCAACTTTGCAAACCTCTACTACCAATGCCTCCCCGAGAACCAGGTGCCCTCCACCACCACATCTCATACGGGGAGCAGGACTCCACTAGCAGGAATTTCTCTAAGTGCAGAAAACTATTCAGAAGATGACAGACCGAGCGACCCTGTGGCGATGGAAGTGTTCTGTGCTAGACTGTATCAATGTCACCATCCTGGTCCTGATACGTCACTCTACATTTGCAGGATGGTACTGCTGGGGAAACTACATAAAAGGTACACAGGGTCTCTGTATTATCTTGAAAGGAAAGGAAAGTTCTTCTCTACCCTCCAGGTCTTCCAGCGGGACCGAGAATTTAAATTTACATGAGACAGATTCACAGGAGAAAAAAACACAAAGTTTCATTACGTGCTCACGGAAAACTCTGAGAGCATTCATTAGTAGGAAATTCTAGTTTGGGCTGGGGTAGTCAATTAGCAAAAAGTAACAAGGGTTATCTAAACAGGCTCCCTGGTTCTAAATTTCCCACCTCTGCTGATCAGGATGGCTCTCGACCTCCTGGCACAAGAAGGGGACCTTTCGCATGTGACGTTTATTTACTGCTTTCAAGAGGATGGACGGAGTTCTGATTGTCCTTCTTGCACTGGCTGTCTCTTAAGGGACTTTTATTTAAAGTAACCAATATGCCAAAAAAGGCACATTTTGGGGTAGCCTAGCGTTGACCCCTGCAATTTCTTGCAACAACCTGTGACTCTATAGTTATCGCAAAATAAAAAGTTTAACTATGAAAGATTGTGATGAGAATAAAAAGGCAAGCCACAGACTGGGGGAAAATATTTGAAAGACATATCTGTAAAAAAGGACATGTATCAAAAAAACAAAAACAAAAAACAAACCTTCTTAAAACTCATAAGAAAACAACCCAATTAAAAAGTAAGAAAAGGATCCCAACAGATACACCACCGACAGAAATATACAGATGGCAAGTAAGCATTTAATAGGAGGCTCAACATCGTAGATCATTAGGGAATTGCAAATTAAAATAAGATCGCCTTTCACATCTATTAGAGAAGCCAATGTCCAGAACACTGCCAACCCCAAATGCCAGTGAAGATACAGGGCAACAGAAACCCATCCATTGCTGTTGGGAATGCAAAATGGTATCGCCACCTTGGAAGACAGTTTAGCAGTTTCCCACAAAGCTAAGCATCATGTTAAAAAAGAAAAAAATTCAACTGAGTAAACTTGAAGATCTAATTGGCTTTCATTTTAATTGCTTTTTGAGCAACTGAAGAATGGGGTAGCAGCCCATGGAGCAAGTAGAGAGATGCTCAGAGTTGTACCAAATGGAAGGTTTTCATAGGCAGGAGGGTGACGCAAGAAGTTATTAGCAGAAGAAAAGAAAGGATTGTTTCAGCCAGAACATCTTCTTTTGTTGGGGGAGGGGAGGGACCGGCAGGGTTTGTATCACGCAGATGATCTCACCACAGCTGATCCGAAATGTCCTGGGAACTTAAAAGGTCATGTTCTTGGAAGAGGTTGAAACTGTAGAGAAATCTTCATTTGCTATCATGGGGGGCGAAAGACTCCAATTTGGGTTTGTTCTTTCTTTTGTAACAATTGTCTTACCAAATGATCCAGCAATCATGCTTCTTGGTATTTATCCAAATGAGCTGAAACTTCTGCCCATACAAAAACCCGTACACGGATGTTTACAGCAGCTTTATTCTGAATTGCCAAACCTTGGAAGCAACCAAGATTTCCTCAACAGGTGAGTAGATAAACAAACCGTGGTACATTTATACAATGAGATGTTATTCAGCGATACAAAGACATTAGCTATCAAGTCTTGGAAATACACGGAGGAACCTTAAATGCAAATTAGTAAATGAAGAAAGCCAGAGTGAAAAGGCTATACACCTTATGATTCCAACTATAGTACATGACATTCTGAAAAAGGCAAAGTTATGGAGACAGTAAAAAGACCTGTGGTCTCCTAGGTTTGCAGGGGAGAGTGGGAGGGATGAATTGGCAGAGCACGGGATTTTTAGTGAAATTATTCTGTACAATTCTGTAATTGTGGGTACCTGTCATTATGACTTTATCAGAACCCCCAGCCCTATCCAATACAGTGAACCTTCCCATAAAGTATGGACTTTGGGTGATCATGACGTGTCAGTGCAGTTTAGGCGATTGTAACAAATGCACCCCACTAATGCAAGATGTGAAAAAGAGGAAAATTGTAGAATTGGGGCGTAGTGCCCCTGGGAACTTTCTGTACTTTCTGCGCAGTTTTTCCTTAAGCCTAAAACAGCTCTACACATGAAGTCTTTTCAATTTTTTTTTTAGCTTAATGAAGAAAAAAAGATGAATGATAACCATGATTACAACAGGAAGTTATTACAGAATTACCTCTAGGGGTTAGAGGTGCACTGCTTGTCTCAGAGGAGAGATCTGAAAAGTCAAGTCGTGTAAGACAAAGAACAAACTTACAGGAACACATGGGGGGAAATGACAGCTAAAGAAATGTAAGTTAAAAGTACCACTTTTCACATTTTAAATTCACAGAATGCAAATCGAGGTGCTATTTTACACACGCTAAATCAGCATACAATTTCAAATGCCACCTGGCGTTTGCAAAGCTGTGAGGAGTGTGATAGGATAATTTCCCACTAGTGGGAGTCTACTTGATAAACACTTCCGTTTGCTGGTGTACTGAGCAAGATGCTCATGTATTTTGACCAGAAAATTCTAGAAATTTATTCTAAGGAATGTTTGCTGAGAACCCAATTCTACAGAAGTTAAAAACCTATTGAGGAATATTCTTGTTCACGGGAAATGCCCTGGTGTCTCCGATACATTGATGACATTTTAAAAAGTGGGTGGGGGGAGATGTTACAGGATAGAAGAGACTTAGAAGACTTAACAACCAAATGTACTATATAGACTTTGTCTGGACTCTGATTTGAATGAATTATAAGAAGATTCTTTTTAGATTTATGGAGAAATTTTAATATGAACTGGAAATGAGGTGATATTGACAAGTTATTGTTAATTTTGTAATGTAAAGAGTGGCAGACGATTATGTTTTAAAAAGCCATTATTAAAGAGGCATTTTGAAGTATTTAAAGGTAAAATGTCATGCTGAAAAGAATCCAACTTTTATGATATGTATATTTTACCATAATTTTCTAAAATCCATAAATATATGTAGTGGTGGGGAAGAGGGGTGTGGGAATGAAATAAGATTGGTAAATGTTGACACTGTTTGAAGATTTATGATGGGTACGTTGATATTTATTATACATTTTTATATGCCTAAAATTTTCCATAATAAAAAGTTTTAAACTATCGCATTTCAGTAGACTTATTAGATGTACCTTACTACTTGTTCTAGATACTTACCGGGGCACCTAGCTGCCTAGTAAAGACTCCATTTCCCAGGCTTCTTTGCAGCTGTGTGTTGCCATGTGATGAAGTTCTGACCAATAAGATGCAAGAGAAAGTGACATGTGACACATGCTGTTCATGGGTCTTGCTTTAAAACAAAACAAAACTCCGTGTACACCTGTTTCCCGGACCTTTGCCATTTTCCACAGCTATCCTGGGGAAGTCAGAAGGAACCACGGAATCCTGACCCTTTCGTTGTCCCTCATCGTAGAAGTTCATTCTTCGTTGCGTAAGAGTAATAGTGAGGATACTTCATCTCCCCGGATCATTTCAGGACCAGTTTCTAGGACTACATCAAGTGGGCCTTCATTCGGAAGTCACTCATTGAACACACTCTCGCCAGCTTCGTTGAGGTGCCATAAATCACAGGGCATCCATGAGCTTCACAGACACAGGCTAGGAACTTTTAATGTCAGCTTATTCGGGAACGTTCTTAGCCACTTCCTCAGTGAAAACAGATTCTGAAAAATTTGTAGGCAGCATCTACTATGTGCCAAGCACTGTGCAGGTCTGGAGGAAACAGATTAATAAGGCATTATTTCTCCCTCTTTTAAAGATCGTGTAGTCTGGTGATTTAATTTACATGAGATTGGAGACAGAAATATGTGCACTATTGACTGAAAATAGATCTTCCCCAGACCAAGCATAATGCTATTATTTCTGATTAGATATAAAATCCTGAATCTCAGCAAATCTCTGCCTGCTTCAATTTAGCAGTAAAAGAATGGAGTTACTATTCAGAATTTTTTTACCTGCAAAAACATTATAAGAACAGAAAATATTTTAAAAGAGACAATTCCACTGGTAATCACCTAATACATACATTATTTAAGATTTTCCATTTACTTTAGTCCTTGTTTATATTTATGTTTATATTTATATACAATATTTACAAAACCTAACCAGAGCATATTTATAATATTATGCTTGGAAATATTTCGTCCAACTCTCCTTTCACTCCAGCATTTTTCATATTTTTATATGGAGTGCAAATGTATTTTGATGGCTGCAGAATATTTCATCATTTCTGATTGCATATTTTGCTTAGTTACTGTCTTAACATTTGTTATTTAGGTTGTTTTGAATATTTTACTATGATTAAAAAAAAAACCCGTTATAATAAACAACTTCCACCTTTCCCTTTTGGAGTATTTCTTAGCAAAAGTTCCTAAGAATGTAATCACCAGTTCATGGAGTGATTATTTTTATGTTTCCCAGCAAGTTGATTTCCAGAAAAATTGAACCAATTCTTATTACTGGGAATACAGCAGTTTTAACAGAATGTCACCACATCTGGGCATTTTCACATACATTTTTGGTTAACTTAGAAAATATGTTTTAGAAATATATTTATTGAAAAAAAATTTTTTTTTGCTTTTTTAAGATTACAAAGGGGGTTGACCTCTTTATTTGAAAGTTGACTGCCCTTCTATGAATGTACCTGTCCTTTGCACACATTAGCTATCAGGATCTTGAAGATGTCATTGTATCTGTGGCTTTTTGTTTTTTTGTTGTTTGTTTTCTTCAGGCTTCATTTTTTTTTTTTAAGATTTTATTTATTTGACAGAGAGAGATCACAAAGTAGGCAGAGAGGCAGGCAGAGAGAGAGAGAGGAGGAAGCAGGCTTCCCGCCCAGCAGAGAGCCCAATGCGGGACTCGATCCCAGGACCCTGAGATCATGACCTGAGCCGAAGGCAGAGGCTTAACCCACTGAGTCACCCAGGCACCCCCAGGCTTCATTTTTTTAAAGTAGTTTTACGATCACAGCAAGATTGAGGGGAAAGTACAGAGATTTCCCATAAACCCCTGTCTCCCCACACAGTGAACCTCTCCATTATCAACATCCCCCATCAACAGAGTGGGACATTTGTTACACCTGATGAACCTACAGTGACACATTGTCATCACCCCGAAGTTCACGGTTTACATTAGGGCTTATCTCTGGCTTTTAATAATGTCTATTACTTGTACCAATTGCTTTCAATCACAGTACAATTTTTAAGGAAACTCTTTAATTAAACATTTTCTGACAACGTGTAGCTAACAAGGATAACCGGGGCAAGTGAATCCCATGGCTTTTTAATAAATTTAAGCAAAAAGTATGAACTGATTGATAGACACCAAAATGTTAATAATTTCGCATGATATATGAAATACAGAATAGATCACCATGAAATACATAGCTCCATCTACTGTAAGGACTTTGAATTGGATATCTCTGGGTTTTGTACTTCATGGTCCTTAGTTTATTTTCGTCCCGACTTTAACTGGGGAGTTTTGTAAGTGATGTCAGGCTCTGAGCGTTTTGCTAGACCCTGAGGGATTTGAACATAATTAACAAGAGGATGCTGCCCCTTGGATCTCCTAGATGAATTTTTTTTAAGGTTTTATTTATTTGAGAGAGAGAGCACTCGTGCGCACAAGCAGTGGGGAGGGGCAGAAGGAGAGGGAGAAGCAGGCTCACCGCTGAGTCCGGGGCTCCATGTGGAGCTCAATTCCAGGATCCTGGGATCATGACCTGAGCCAAAGGCCGATGTTTAACCCACTGAGCCACCCAGGTACCCCATCCTAGCTGAACGATTTCAAGGCCGCCCTTAACCTAGGCTGACCTCTGGTGACCTGCTGACCCGGTTCTGCCTTAGAAGGACTGAGATTTTACGGTCTAAGAGGAATTATTCTGCTTTACCTAAGCTGCAATCATTGGGGGGAAGGGAGGGAAGTTAAGTGACAAGAGGGGAAAGGACTTCTGGGAAGGGTTGCAGAGATGGGTAGAGAAATGGAGGGCCAAGGGCAAGAGCCAGTGATGCTCTCACTTATCCTCAGCTGACCAGCATTTCAAGTCAATGAAAGACACAGAAGAAAGGTCCTTCCATGAAGGACCAGCTCATTCGTTCAGAGCAGGTGTGCCTTGCACAGACCAGACAGCATGTTCGGAAGCAGAAGAACCCTCAAGCGATAATGCTTAGTAGATGAAAAAGATGCCCAAGCAAGAACCACACCCTGTGGTGGGTGTTGAAATAAGCGTGCGTGTTTGCAATGTGCCGTGACAGTAGAGAGAAGGCAGACATTCCCTCTACTGCAGCGAGCAAGGGCAGGGGCAGCGGGGCACCAGGTGTCCCACAGGTGACCTCACGGAGGAGGAAGCAGGTGAGATAAATACAGTACGGTAGGATTTCTAAGGTCACGGAAAGAGAGGAAGAGCATTTCGGGCGAGGGAAACAGTACAGACATCTGCATCAAGGTGTGAAATTTCATCATGTCTTTAGGAAACAGGGCAGCCTGGTGCGGCTAAAGCTTTGTAAGATGTCAGGGCAAGAAGTTACATAAGCAGGACCAGCTTCTGGAGGACCTTAAGCTTCCGGGGGAAATTTCCGCAGACATCCAGAGGTTTGAGGCAGGGCAGAGACAAGAGAACCATCGTCTGGAAGCAAAACAGAGTGGACTGTAGTGCGTT
This sequence comes from Meles meles, assembly GCF_922984935.1. NCBI lineage: Eukaryota > Metazoa > Chordata > Mammalia > Carnivora > Mustelidae > Meles > Meles meles. The sequence goes on along the minus strand of NC_060071.1, from coordinate 142,221,216 downwards.
AAGACTTGGAGGTCAGAGAGGCTGTTAGGGAGCTGTTGGAACGAGTTTGGAAGAGAAATGGAAGATCACAATTGGGACAGTGGCTGTATGAAGTGGAGGAAACAGATCACAAGGGGAAGTTCAAATTCGTCTTTGGAAGGAACGCTATGGGGCCATCAGCTGGACTTGCGTGGCATCTCTCACCGAGACAAGGACATTGAGCGAAGGGCTGATCAGGCATTTGATTAATATTCACCCACGGACACACTAAGTGGCACAGAAAAAGTGTTCCATTCGCGTTATGTATTATCGTTACCATTATGTATCTCAAAAACAGAGTCATCATTTGAGTTTTTTCGGATACTCATTTTCACGGACAATGTTTAGAATAGTTAGATAACTAAATTTCTTCATAGTAAGCAAAATACCAGAGACTGCTAGAAAAACTATTATTGCATTTAGGAATATTAACTCTTAGAGCAGAACCTCGGTAACTTCGTCTCCTCGGTGTTGCTCATGAAGCAGCCCAATGAGGACAGTGTTACGATGCCGCCCACCTGCTCTCCCTCTGTCTCCCGCCCTCACACTGGACCGAGAGCATCCACAAGTCAGACGCCAACTTATTTGCCTTTAGGTCCCCACACTCTATGGGAGATCTCCGAACATGGTCACGACCAGTGTTCCCAAATAAAGAATGAAGGAAGAAATGCATGAGAGAGTGGGTGAGGCAACAAAGAATAAAATCTGGGTGGGAAAGAAATTCCTTCTTTTGGACTAAATATAATGTGTATCATACTTGGAAATGGTCTAAATGACCCAGGCAAGGGGCGAGTAGAATGGCCTCCTGGCAGACACACTCAGCCACTCTGGAGTCCACGGTGAAGAAGGGCCAGTTCTCCTCCCACGCAGAGGCGGCTGAAGTCCAGACACCCACATCCTCCCTCTCCAGAACCGTTTTCTTGCTAAATAGACTCGTCAAAGAGGACAGGTTTTAGCCCAAATAATTTGGGTTCAGTTTCTAATATCGTTCAGATTTTCTGCACACTTCACAGACTTTATTTTTAAGATTTGTATTTATTTATTTGAGAGAGAGAGAGAGAACACAGAGGGAGAGGGAGAAGCAGACTCCCCACTGAGCAAGGAGCCCCATATGGGGCTCGATCCCAGGACCCTGAGGTCATGACCTGAGTCAAAGGCAGACACTTAACTGAGCCACCCAGGCGCCCTGCTTCACAGACGTCTCGTATGAGCATATTATGCAGGTACAGAACCCCAGCTACTAGGGATTTAAACAAGGTTGTGTTTCCCACTTGAGAGTTTTAGGCTCTTACAGCGGCTCCAAGCTGTTGGGATTCCAGTTCTTTCCATTTTATGGCTCTTGCATAATCAACAGGCAGCTTTTAGGACCTCGTCTGACATGACAGATCCCAGGAAAGGGAGAAAAGAGGGCAGGAGGACATCCTCATTTTAAGGGCATGACCCAGAAGTTGCAGGCACTGCATTAGCCAAAGTTGGTCAAGTGACCACCGTGGCTCCCAGGCATGCTGGGAGATGAAGCATCTAGCGGGTCCCCGGCGGGCACACCTACAGCTTCCATCACTGCAGAACGAGGCCCTTCACCTTTCTCAGACCCTGGATCCCTCTGGCAATCTGTTGAAACTGCTTCTTGGAATTCTCAGTGTCTGAGTAAAAACCAAAAACAAAAACAAAAAACAAAAACCCTTTAAAAATATTTCCATTAAAAATCATAGTGAAGGATTTGCGTTTGTGCTTCTCATTGCATTAACAACAAGGCCTAATCACTGCTGTAACTTACTGTGACCCTCACCTCTATTACGTCTGTAATTGAAGGAAATGATGAATTTCACTTAGACATTAGTTAAAACAAAGATTTTTTTTTTTCTTATTCTGGTTCACGAACACACTGAATTCTATCCGAAGGCTTCTTGGAGTCTGCAAACCTCTTTTATGCATCCCCGGTAATAGCATAAGATGAAGGGACACTGGGGGGCACTCATAGTATGGGCCGCACCTCACATTCCCATTCACACCCGGGCTCTGGGGTCAACACTGTCCGTAGTCAGCGTTCCCGAGGAGACAGAAACCACAGAAACGTTTGAAAGGGAAAAGTAACCCACGCTCAGCACGGACTGCTTGAGATTTTCTCTCTCCCTCTCCCTCTGCCCTTCCTGCTCATGCTCTCTCTGAAATAAATAAACCTTTAAAACAAAGAAAAGAAAAAGAAAAAGAAAGGGAAAATTTTAATGTAATTATTAACTATAACATATAATTAATATAATATATAACATATATTATATATAACATATAATGTAATTTATGTAATTATATAAATATACTATATTAACTACAAGGATGGAGGAATTGACTCGTAGGAAGTAAAGAGAGCTCTAGGGGCGCCTGGGTGGCTCAGTGGGTTAAAGCCTCTGCCTTCGGCTCAGGTCATGATTCCCAGGGTCCTGGGATCGAGCCCTGCATCGGGCTCTCTGCTCTGCAGGGAGCCTGCTTCCCCCTCTCTGCCTACTTCTCTGCCTACTTGTGATCTCTGTCTGTCAAATAAATAATAAATAAGTAAATAAATAAATAAATTAGCTCTAAAGAATATAAGAATTGAAGATGGGATGAGGGCTGATGACTGACTTTGTCAGAAGACAGGGCCTGGCTTACTGGATGACAGGGTAGTTACTGGTGGAACCTGCTGGAAATCCATCCTCTAGCTGCCGGGGAAAGCCATTCCTGGAGAGGCATCTCGCTGCTGGCACTATGAAACCACCAGTGGAAGCTGTGGGGTGCTGGGTGCTATGTGCTGGGTGCTGTGTACTGCAGCATCCAGGCTCTAGGGAAGCCACCTTTCCTGCCAGACTGCATATCAGGGAAAGCACCGGCACTGTGCAAGCCAGGTACTGGGGGTCTGCCTGCCCCACTGTAACTGGTGATGCTTCAAACCTGATGGCTGGTCAGTGGCCCCGGTGTGACCACCAATTTGCAACTTTCCTCCTTACTCCAGCCTTGTTTTCTCAATCGGTGGTCTGGTGCTGCTGTCCAAGTTCTTGTTCATCTCCTAGTTTTCTAAGCAAAGATTCAAGAATCTTGACTACTGAGCTGGAACCTGGATACTTAGCTCAGCCTTTTCTAGCTCATTCCTTGGAACCCCAAGTTATTATCCAAGTATCTTTCCTTAGCAGATGCAATCTTATCACAGTTGTGATGTTTTCTGAGAACCTCATTTGCTACGGGGTCCTACGCAACAGACTGAGTCTTCTTGGACCAAGCCCAGATCAACATCTTTTGGATTCTGGGAACCTTGCTGACTCTGGTTTCCGAGGGCCCTTAGTGTCCCAAAGCCCCATCCAGTTCCTAATCTCTGCCCTTTCCTGCTGGTGCACTGCTGAGACCCATGATGACTTGGGGTTAATTTCTTCAGACGGCCAACAGCAAAAGTGGGAAGACTAAGACTAGCTTTAGGGGCATGTAGATGTGGTTCCCACCAATGAGAAGTTTTGTTTTGGGGTTTTTTAAAAAAAGGATTATTTATGAGAGAGAGAGAGAGAGAGAGCGCGCACAAATGTGGGCAGAGGCAGAGGGGGAGAAATTCCCCAAGCAGACTCCCCGCTGAGCCTAGAGCTCAACGCAGGACTCGATCCCAAGACCCCAGGATTATGACCTGAGTAGAAATCAAGAGTTGACCTCTTAACCACCTGAACCACCCAGGCGCCCCCTCCCCATCATGTGAAGAGTCTAGAAAATCCTCCACCGAAAAGTTTCTTCTTTCCTTTCATTCCCTGCTCCCTTGTTCCCCAGCCCCCAGACACATATCTTAGCTCCAGGCTCCCTCAATACTGGAAATAGTACCTTTTGTGATTTTTTCCTTTTGGAGTTAAAATCATTGTGATTACAGAAATCTCTTTCAGGTGCTCATACGTACCCCCAAGAGAGAGATAATAAGCCATTATGACCTAGTAACACTTAACGATGTTTTATTTACTCCTTGCTTTTAATAAGCTGTCTGCAAATAGGGCCTGAGGAGATAAGTCCCAAAACATCTAAGTGTGGCTCGACTACACACCCGGCTTACCTGGGACAGTTCCAGGTTATCTGTGCCATCCCAATATTATTTTCATAAAGATTTTGTTTATTTATTTGAGAGAGAGAGAGGAGGGAGAGAGAGACAGGGAGAGCATGAGTTGGGGGGAAAGGCAGAGGGAGAAGCAGACTCCCCACTGAGCAGGGAGCCTGATGCGAGGCTCAATCCCAGGACCCCAGGATCATGACCTGAGCCGAAGGCAGACACTTAACTGACTGAGCCACCCAGGTGCCCCCAATATTATTTTTAATAGTGTCCCATTTCCCTCTGGCCTAGGTTTAGACAATACTCAGTCACTTAACTAAGTGGGATAGGTCTGGGCGTGTGTTTTCATTTGGGGGAAGGGAAATCTGGAGGACGGATTGAATTTACTGGGAAGGAGTGTGATGTATTGAGGAACAGTTGTCAGAGAAGAGAAAATGCCATCGAGAGTGTCGCAGACAAGCTTTGTTGACTCTAGAACCTGCCTTAAAAAATCTCCCCGCGCATTTTAGTCTCCCACCTGTCTGTGGGCCTGGAAAGAGTACAGGTCAGCTTTTTGAGACCCTAGCCTCACAACACAAACCTAGTGACACAGGCTTCGAAGTCAGCCAGTCAGTCTTGGATTTAAATCCCAGATGCACTGCTAACTGGTATGTGACTGTGTCCCTTATCTCCTGAGGTTTCTATTGATAATCTGTGTCGCTTGTCTGTGTCTTTATTTCTTTATTTGTAAAACTGGGGTAACAGGAACATCCACTATTCAAGTCGCACTAAAGAGTAAAAACATTAGTATGGGTAGGGTATTTAGCATTAACACTCGGGGCACAGCAATCCCTTGAGTTCATTGCAGGTGATCCGTAAGGGGTATCTTAGGGATTGGTTCTTCTTCTGTCCTTCTCTGAAAACTTCCCGCCGCACTGTCGTAGGCCGAGTAAAGATGGCGCTCAAAGATAGCCATGTCCAACCCCTGGAACCCATGAATGTTGTCTTATTGGCAAAAGGGACTTTGCAGATGAGGTTAAGTCAAGGCTCCTGGGATGGGAGGATTCTCTGAATCATCCAGGTAAATGTGAGGGGTGATTGCCAAGTCCTTGTAAGAAGAAGGCAGAGAAGGATTTGACTCGGGTAGAGTAAAAGGTGATCTAGCGTTGGAAGCAGAATGCTGTGCTTTGAAGGAGGAGGAAGGGACCTCAAGCCAGAGAACACATGCAGCCTCTAGAAGTGGGAAAAGGCAAGGAAATGGATTCTCCTCTCAGAGCTTCTGGAAGGAATAAGCCCAATGAAACTGATGTCAGACTTCTGACCTCCAGAACTGTAACAGAATACATTTCTGTTGTTCGAAACCACTGTTTGTGGTAATCCATTACAGTAACTACAGGAATGGAAGACACTTGGCCACAGTGGGAGTTTCTGGCCCACCATATTTCTTTTTTCTATGGACATGTAATTGACATGTAGCACTACATTAGTTTCAGGGGTACAATGTAATGACTTGGTATTTGTATGATTGCGAAATGATCACTACAGAAGGCGTTCACGTCTATCACCATCTATACCTGCAAGATGCCTTTTTCCCTGTAATGAGAACTTGTAAGATCTACTTTTAGCAACTTTCCAGTGTGCAATAATATATTATTAACTGTAGTCACCGTGCTGTATATTACATCTCCATGACTCATTTCAGCAGCCTTATTTCTTTCACTTGGTCTAAGACTTGATACATGACCGAAGCTGGACCAATCAGATTCTTCCTCCCAGGCATGTGGAATTTTATTCTAGACTTATGGGTATTGAGACACATCCATGGCAGAATGCCCATGACCGTGAGCTTCATGCTGCTCCTGCTTCGTGCCCTTGCCTGGAATTATTCAACTCACCCTCAGATTATAACAGGGAGATCTATTGTAGGATTTAACAGTATCCTTCCAACAAAATCCCTTTATTGGTTAAGGTAGCTGGCTTTGGTTTGGGATGATTGTCACTCCAAAAAATTGATCAATATGGACAAGCTGTAATCAACAATCAACTAAGAAAACTGCGTGGTCTGCAACAAGCCACTGGACTGCAGCCTTCGTGGCAGCACCGATTCTGGCTTTTGTGACTTTAAAGCAGACAGCAATGGTCCCTGAGAAGATGCTCCACAGCACAGCTGAACCGTGCACAGACCAAGCACCAGGGCAGCTGAGAAGACCGCTCACCCTGGCCTGGCACAGTCAAAAGTGAAGCAGCTCATTTTTAGGGGGAAGCCCCAAAGACGTCATTCTGAGTTGAGTTGCACGTTCTTGACACATTCCTGGATTTTTACTAAGAGATTGTGGTTGATTTTGATGGCGAGGGCCGCGGGGGTGGGAGGGAGTGACTGAAGAAATAGTCTCACTGCCCAGTTGCCAAACTGCTGGGAGAAATACAAAAACATGAATAGTTCAGTCTAAAAATGTCACACTTGCTCTGGCATGTGATCAAGCTCTACCAAGTGTGAACACTTTATTTATTTATTTTTTTAAGATTTATTTATTATTTGACAGACAGAGATCGCAAGTAGGCAGAGAGGCAGGCAGAGAGAGAGGAAGGGAAGCAGGCTCCCTGCTGAGCAAAGAGCCTGATGCGGGCTCAATCCCAGGACTCTGAGATCATGACCTGAGCCAAATGCAGAGGCTTTAACCCACTGAGCCACACAGGCACCCCCCCCCCCAAAGTGTGAACACCTTAAGAGAGAATATTATAGCTGAAACCTGGGGCTGGAGCATTTGTTTCTGTAACTTGCGTACTTTATATTCTTTGGCATCCATTCAAAAGTCAGTTCAGTGACAGTGACTTCCAAAAAACAGGTGTCTTTTGCTTTAGGGCTCATTCATCCAGCAGATGTTTATTGAACTACTGCTTTGTGCCGGGGTGCAGCTAAGTGCATGCGGTACAAAGAGGATCTGGCATGTTTCCTGATCTCAGGGGCCGATCACCAGGTGGAAGACACACAGAAACAGGCTGCTTCTCTAGGAAGCATCTCGGAATTTTGAAAATCCCCATGCCTAGGGGATTGTCAGCATCTGGAGGGCACAGACCGTGAGCAATTCTCTCCTTTCCCTGAGTGCCCAGCACGGGATTATGAGGGTTGAGAATCCTCATATTTAAGATGTACTCAAATATTGCCACTTCTGTTTCATTGATTTCAGTGACTCTTCCCATATGTCTCTAACATTCCTGATAACTACAACCCGTGGAATGTTGATTATGTGCTACTCACTTTATATACAATATTTCATTGAGTTCTTTCAACTCCAAGGCATGGCTACTATTATTATTTACACTTTATGGAATTCAGAACTGAAGCTTTGTAAGGTGATGAAGTAAGAGACGGAGCTGGGGTTCCAATCTCAATTACCTGGAGACAGCCTGACCTCCCTCTCACTATAGATACTGTCCTTGGACCACATTTTACAGAAAATTTGCTAAGGATCAATGAAAAGTCAAGCTTACTATTTTTCATCATCATTTTAATTGCAAGGACAGAGATGCAATTCAAATGGTTTTAAAAGTATTAGAGGCAAGGTGGGATGAATCTGGCTTTAGGGAGATCTTACCATGTCTCCATCTCTGGTCTCTCTCCTTCCTCCTCCACTCCCTGTCTCCACGTCTCATCTCGGTTTTTTTCTGGGTTTCCTTGGTGTCATTTGCCTCTCCTGACATGGGGTCTCTCCACACCTGGGGAACACTTGGCTGCCAGCTGCCTCCAGGACCACGCACTTACAGCACATTGACTGGAGAGGCAAAGGGATTCATCTTCACCAAATCCAGCCACAAAAATCCTAGGGGAGGTTTCCGACTGGCCAGGATGGTGTCACGTGGCCAGGAGGAACGTGAACAGTGATTGGTCCAGCCTTCACACACCCCGCCCTGAGATTAAGGGAGGGGTCTGTGTCTCGCCCTCCTGGAGAACTGCAAGGTCAGAGGTGGGATGGAATGGGATGGGGGCAGGGGCAGAATTCCTATTTAAGAAAGCGTTGCCCCAAGACAGACAAAACAATGTGTGTGCCTGCTCCGTAGACAGGAACCACGGGGTCGTTTCGAGGTTACTGTCGGTGTAGCTTGCCTTGAAAGAGCATGAAGAAGGTATGTTTAGCTAAACTCTAAGCGGAGGGAAGGACCCTCTCACTAGTGGTGTGATAGGCGACTGTTGCAATCACGGGGAATCATTCAGTCTCGCGTTTTGTTCTCCCTCTCCCTCTCTTCCACCTTCCTCCCCCTCTCTCTTTCCCCCTTTCTACTTTTGCTCCATGCGCACAGTGGAGACCTGGAGATGGGTGTGACACAGACACGGTATTGGAGCCCTCGAGGAGCGCTGCTTAGCGGGGACGTGACCCGGGCACGAAGGCAGGGAGGCGAGACGAGAGAAAACACAGTGTGATCAGTGCTGTACCGTCAGAGGCGAAGTTGCTGGGAGAAAACCAAGCGTGGACATGAACTCTCTTCGCAGGAGAGGAGTCAGGGGCCACGACATGATGAAGCGGTATTTGAATAAAGAGTGAAGGACAAGGAGCACCGCAGACAAGGACAAGGGCAGTCTTTCCAGCCAAGAGATATAAAATAACTATGTTGCAAACTCAAGGCAAAAAGAGGGGCCCCGGCATCCTGCCGCTGGAAAGGAGAGTGTTTTCATGGGAGCCCCAGGAGGCCGGTGGACCCAGAGCACAGGGGCCCGCAGATCAGAGATCAGAGACCAGCAGGCCGTGAGACCGAAACCCTGGTGGAGGCTGGGTTTTGCGGGAACTTGAGCGCCATGCTCAGAAGCTTGGATGAGGGCAACCGAAGACTTTTTTTTTTAAGATTTTATTTATTGGGGGCGCCTGGGTGGCTCAGTGGGTTGAGCCGCTGCCTTCGGCTCGGGCCATGATCTCGGGGTCCTGGGATCGAGTCCCGCGTCGGGCTCTCTGCTCGGCGGGGAGCCTGCTTCCCTCTCTCTCTCTCTCTGCCTGCCTCTCTACTTGTGATCTCTCTCTGTCAAATAAATAAAAAAAAAAAAAAAAAAAAAAGATTTTATTTATTTATTTGACAGACAGAGATCACAAGCAGGCAGAGAGGCAGGCAGGGTGGGGTGGGGGGGAAGCAGGCTCCCCGCTGAGCAGAGAGCCTGATGCGGGGCTCGATCCCAGGACCCTGAGATCATCACCTGAGCCTAAGAGAGGCTTTAACCCACTGAGCCACCCAGGTGCCCCAGGGCAATGGAAGATGTTGAGCCATGGAATGAACCAGTCTGAGAGAGTCATACCTCATAGCCTCGCTTTTTCCTCTGAATTATTAGATAAAGGAGAAGATCATAAGTGGACAGTAGGCAAGCAAGGACGGTGGCTCCCACCAGTGTTCAGCTTGGGGTGACACTCTGGCTGTCAGTTTCAGGCACCCCGAGAGCTTGGTGAGGGCAGAAGCCCTGTAGCGTGTTACGGGCTGTGTCGGGTCCCCACAAAATTCACATGTTGAAGCCTTCATTGCCAACCTCAGAAGGTGACTGTCTGTGGAGAAAAAGCCTTTAAAAAGGTGATTCGGGTAGAAAGAGGTCATATGGGTGGGTCCTAATCCAGGACGTCCTTGTAAGAAGAGGAAAGGCAGAGGCGCAGAAAGACATCAGGGATGAGAGTGAGAAGAGGGAAGACGGCATGAAGACACAGGGGAGGACGGGGTCTACAAGCCAAGGAGGGAGGCTTCGGAAGAAACCAGCCCTGCTACCACCTTGATCTCAGACCTCCAGCCTCCAGACTGTGCGAAAATTAATTTCTGTCCCCCCCCCACCCCCCCCCCCCCCCCCGCCAGTCTGTGGAGTTTAATTCCGACAAAACTAGCAGAGCTAATCCAGTCAGTGCGCCCAAGCCCTCCAGATGCTGGGTCTTGGTAGGGAGTGTCCTAGTCTGTTCAGGCTGTTACAACAAAATACCACAAATCGGTATTAGTCGCTGCAATTTATTTCTCCAAGGTCTGCAGGCTGGAAGCCCAAAAGCAGGCGTCAGCATGGCCAGCTTCTGGGGAAAGCTGTCTTCCGGGTTGCAGACCACTGACTCCATCGCTGTGTCCCTACATGGTGGGAGGGGCCAGCAGCTCTCTGGGTTCCTTTTACAAGGGCACGAATGGCACTCAGGGGGGCTCCACCCTCATGACCTAATCACCTCCCAGAGGCCCCACCTCCTATATATATACCATCACCTTGGGATTTAGGGTTTCAACATCTGGATTTGGGGGACCCAAATCTTCAGACCATAGCAGGGAGTGACTCCGTACAGTTACCTTTTTCTGACTGGCTTGGCTCCTATTGCCTGGGAAAGCTGAACCCCTGCTAATTTTGGTTTGTCCAGGAAAACAATCAGGTAGGCGAATGGCAGTAGGGAGAAAGAATGGATAATATAACCACTGAAAATCAATGTTGAAGTCTAAAATTCTGTTTAACGAAGCTTAGCATTAAAAAAAAATCTGGGTATATCCGATTTTATCATTCTAAGCTGTTTTAACAATTGCTTTATGCAAGTACGAATGCCTTGTGAATGTGGTTAACCGAGTAATAATTCAATACAAATTAAGAGTATACTATATACTTTTTCCAAATGATGAAGAGCTAATGCCAAGATATGGGAAACTTGTCATCCAGTGGGGGAGGGGAAGTCAGTCAAATACTGAGACGGGCTGTAATCTTTCTGTTGTTTTGTTTTCCCTTGTCAGAGTGACAAGATACTGAAACTCTGTAAGGGAGCTATTCGGGGCACCGGGAAAAGCAGCAAGTAGTTTTGGGTAACTTTCCCTGGTAAAATACGGAAGAGTCTGAGGGTCGGTGTTCGTTCCTTCTAAATTAAACAAGCCTCAGGGATTCAGTACTGAGGTGAGCGCAAAAGACCTGATTGAGCAAAAGTCATCCCGAAAAAGGAGATGCCAAGAAATACTGACTTCATTTTATTTGAGTGGAAAGAGAAGACTGTATCAGTGAGGATCTAGGACAGTGGAAAAAGGGTATGGAGTGTGCCTGATTGATGTATTTTTTCTTTTTCTTTTCTTTTTTTAACAAAAAAATTTTTAAAGATTTTATTTATTTATTTGACAGACAGAGATCACAAGCAGGCAGAGAGGCAGGCAGAGAGAGAGGAGGAAGCAGGCTCCCTGCTGAGCAGAGAGCCCGATGTGGGGCTCGATCCCAGGACCCTGGGATCATGACCTGAGCCAAAGGCAGAGGCTTTAAGCCACGGAGCCACCCAGGCGCCCCTATATTTTTCTCTATATTTTATTCCAACTGAAAATGCTACTTGAATAGATGAAGGTTCATGTTTGGCTGTTTTCATTGTTCTGATAAAAACAAAGCAAAATAATGACTAAAGTTGAATTCGTGATAAATTAAAGACTGCTAATCTTTTTCCTTTTCTTTTTTTTTTTTAAATTTATTTGACAGACAGAGATCACAAGTAGGTCTTTTACCCTATTGCAAATGAACGCTCCGATTTTGTTCTTCATTTCTACACTGGCTGGAGTTAACTTTAGACAATATAGATCTTACCACTTTGGCTTAAAAACCTTTCTATGGCTTCTCCATCTCTGAGATGAAGCAGTAAATCCTTAACATGATACCCACATTCCTCTGTGTTCTGGCACCATTTTCTGGTCTTTCCTCATCTCTTGCTTTATGTGTGGGTCAATACTGGACTTCTTTTGGTTCCTGGAATGAGCCATACCTCCTTGCCTCTGGGTTCCGGCATCCTGTTCCTTCTACCTGGAAATCCCCCTACACTTTACCTGGCTGCTCGTACTTCAGGTCTCAGCTTACAGGTAGATTTATTACTTAGGAAGAATGTCCTTGACCCCATGAACTAAGTTCGGGGGCCCCCCCTATTGTCTGGTCTCCTACCCAAAGGCATGGGCCATTAAAGTGATCATTGATATTATTATTGATATTATTTGATCTTCTCCCCTGTTGGAGTGTAAGTTCCATGAGAATAGGAACCATGTCTACCTTTTTCAATTCTGTAGCTCTTGCACCAAAATAGTGCCTCCTGTAAAGGAAGTGCTCAATGAATATTTCGTGAATAAATGAGTGTTTTTAATAAAGTAAGAAAAAAATATTGCAAGAGCTGATACTCAGAATTCCTCTTTGGAAAGGAACTCTCTTCCCGGAACAATAGTCTGAGAAAATTGAAGAGGGTGGGTGAGCCCTTGCTGGTTCTGAATGTGAACAAGCACTAAAACCTGCTTGAGGAAGAGGCCGCCTCTCACTATTGAATTAAAGAGCTGAATTTATTGTTTGCGTGGAGACATAGAGAGCTGCGTGCGGCATGAGCTTTCCGGTCAGAGCAAGCTGCTGATCTTCAACGGGCCTCAGGAAGTGTGGAGTTCAGAGATGGGGGGACTTTCAGAAACCGGAGTGTCTGGGGATTGATGGATCATTAGCTCCGAAGACGGGGTTATGGGACCGAGGCTCACTGACTTGCAGAAAGCTAGGGCTGTCTCTGGCCGGTTTTTGGCAGCACATGCGCTCACGTGGAGCGGGTCTGATTTAGACTGTCTCTGGGAGCCACGTGCGGTGCTAGAGAAAACAATAGGTTGTTCTGAGAGGGTGGAGGTGAGAGGTTTTATTCTCAGACCCCAAGAGATGACAGAAATGCCACCAAAGAGGAGACAGGGAAAGAGTTGACCAAGGTGAAGACACAAAGGAACTCTACAGCGATGGGGTGACCAGAAGTCATTTTGAGGATGACAGTGCCTTCTGTTCAGGGGAAGTTGATTTCACAGATAAGAGGCAAAGCCTCTTCCTCTGCCGCATCCTGCCTCCTAACACCACTCAGCATTTTGAGTCGTTATACTTGAGGAGTGTGAAGGAGCCTGTTGGGGAAATGGAGGCAAGGCTGGGTTCCATGTCGGTGGTACAAGGGAAAGGTGGTGTGTGCACTAGTTGCCCTGAGCCTAGGGTGACCATGAAGAGGTAAGTGAGATCCACCGCGGAGTCGTGGAGTAGAGTGGAGTGAAGTCGTGGAGTAGATTCTGGTTTAAAGTTAGGTTTGTTGAGGTCTAATTTGAATTCAATAAAATTAAGTGAATAATTCAATGAGTTTTGTCAAGTGTAAATAGTGGATTATTCCTGCAACGGTTAGGAGAGAGGATATTTTCCTCACCCCCAAAAGTTCTCTAAGACCTTTATGTAACCAATCCCTTCCCTTCATCCTTTGCCCCTAGCAATGACTGATCTGGTTTCTTTCCCTATATTGTAGTTTTGTCTTTTCCAGAATATTATGTAAATGGAATCCCCTATAGCATGTAACCTTTCCTGTCTGGCTCCTTTCACTTGGTGAAATACTTTTTTTTTTTTTTTTTTATGAAATACTTTTGAGATTCAACAGTGTTGGTGCTTATATCAATAGTTCATTCCTTTTTTTTTTTTTCCATTTTATTTATTTTTTCAGCGTAACAGTATTCATTCTTTTTGCACAACACCCAGTGCTCCATGCAAAAGTTCATTCCTTTTTTATTGTCGGGTAGTTTTCGTTGTATGGATGTACCACAATTTGTTTCCCCATTCACTGAGTGATGACATTTGGGTTGTTCCCAGTTTGGGGTGATTGTGAAGAGAGTTGCTATAAACATTCATAAAAAGGTCTTTGTGTGGACATTTGTTTTCATTTTCAAAGGTAAATATCTAGGATTGAGATTGCTAGGGTTATAAGGAAAGTATATATTTAATGAGAAATAGCCAAAGTATTTTCCAGTGTGGTTATTTGTGTTGTATCAGCAATGCATGAGAGTTCTATTGCTCTGTACCTGGGTCGGCACTCTATAAGCTCAATCTTTGTGGCCATTCTAGAGGGTTTGCACTATAGTTTTAATTTGCATTTTTTAAAATAACTAATGATATCAAGGAAACTTTTTCATGTTTATTTGTGCTCTGTAGATGTTCACTGGTAAGGTATCTGCTCAAATCTTTTACTCATATTTAAAAATTGGGCTGTGTTGAGGTGTCTGGGTGACACAGTCAGTTAAGTGTCCCAACTCTGGATTTCAGTTCAGGTCATGATCTCTTGAGATGGAGCCCCGCATTGAACTCCACACTCACAGCGGAGTCTGCTTGAATCTCTTGCTCCCTCTCCCTCTGCCACTACCCCCACTCTCAAATTAATAAAATCTTTTAAAAAATTGGGTTGTGTTTTTATACTGAGTTGTGAGTTCTTTATAAATTCTGGATACAAGTAATTTACCAGATGTATATTTTGAAAATATTGTCTACCAGTCTGTGCTTTTAATTTTCTTAGCAGTGTTTTTTTTTTTTTTTTCAAAGAGCAGCAATTTTTAATTTGGTGAAGTCCAAATTTAATTTATCAATTAAAAAAAATTTCTGGTTCATACTTTTTGTTCCTATCAAAGACACCTTTGCCTAACCCAAGCTTACAAAGATTTTCTCCTATAGTGTTTTGAGAAGTCTTACATTTATAGGTTTTACATTTAGGCTTATGATCCATTTTGAGTTAACTGTATGAATACAGGGTATGATTTGAGGTTCTTCTCCTCTTTCTTCTGCACATTAGTATCTAATTGTTCCAACACCACTGTGGAAAAGACTATCCTTTCTAGATCCTTGCTATCTTTGGCAGAAAATCTATTGACTATATATGTATGAATAGATTTTTTTTATATTGAATAGATTTTTTTGATATTTTGATATTTGATTATTTTCCATTGATCTGTGTTTGTCCTTACATCGGTACCATACCACCTGGATAATTGTAACTTTATAGTAAATCTCAAAGTTAAGTACTTGCATCTTCCAACTTGTCAACTTGTAAGTTTCCACTAAAAAATTCTGCTGGGATTTTTTTTTAAATTTTTAAAGATTTTATTTATTTATTTGACAGAGAGAGATCACAAGTGGGCAGAGAGGCAGGCAGAGAGAGAAGGGGAAGCAGGCTTCCCACCAAGCAGAGAGCCCAATGTGGGGCTCGATCCCAGGACCCTGGGATCATGACCTGAGCCGAAGGCAGCCACTTAACAACCGAGCCACCCAGGTGCCCCTTCTGCTGGGATTTTGATTGGAATTTCATAGACTCTATAGGTCAATTTGTGGAGAACTGACTTCTTTAGGATACTCAGTCATTGTTCCATGAACATAGTATATCTCTTGATTTACTCAGGTCTTCTCAACTTTCTCTCATCAATATTTTCTAGTTTTCAATGTAAAATTCTTGTATATATTTTGTTAACTTTATTCCCAAATATTTCATGTCTTTTGATGCCATTATATTTTAAAATTCCAATCGCTAATTGTTTATTATTTATTTATAGAAATAGAAATGATTTTTGCATATTAACCTGTATCCAGTGATCTTCGTAAACTCATATATTAGTTCTAGTAGGCCTTTGCTGATTCTTTAAAATTTTCTACAATGTTACCTCTTTTTCTTGTTTTTAAGTTCACTTTTTATTTGAAAATAATTCCAAAATAAAAGTTGCAAGAACATATGATGGTTAATTTTATTTCTCAACTTACTGGCCTAAGGGATACCCAGATAACTGGTAAAAGAATATTTCTGGTTATGCCTGTGAGGATGTTTCTGGAAGATACAACATTTGATTCAGTAGGTTGAGCAAAAATTCGCCACACTCACCAATGTGGATGGACATTATCCAGTACACTGGGGGCCTGAATGGAACAAGAAGGCAAAGGAACTATAAATTCTCTCTCTTTTCTTGAGTTGGGATATCCACTTTCTGCCCTGGGACACCAGAGTTCTGGTTCTCAGGCCTTTGGACTCTGGGAATTACAACAGTGGCCCTTGGTCAGGCCTTTGCACTTAAAAACTGAATTACAACCCCAGCATTTCTTGTTCTGCAGATGGAAGATAGAAGAGGGTGAGCTAATTCCTTAAAAAATCTCCTCTTGGGGTGCCTAGGTTGTCTCAGTGGGTAGGTGTCTGGCTCTTGGTTTTGGCTCAGGTCATGATCTCAAGGTTGTGGGATCAAGCCCTGCATCAAGCTCCTCACTCACTGGGGAGTCTGCTTGGGGATTCCCCCTCCCCCCCACCCCCTGAACACATGCACAAGCACGCACACGCTCTCTCTTTCTCCAATAAATAAATAGATAGATAGATAGATAGATAGATAGATAGATAAATCTCCTCTTACAATTCTTTCCTATATCCACTGGTTCTGTTTCCCTGGAGAACACTGACTAATACAAAAGTACAAAGACCTCCCATACACCCTTCACCCTGAAACTCCATTCACTTTTCAGCAATTATACCAACGATATCTTTTAGGGCAAAAAGACCCAAACCATGCCAGGATTACACATTGCATTTATGTTTCTTTCATTCTGAAATTGTTCTTTAGTTCTTCTTTGACCTTCATAATCTTAAAATTTTCCAGATTATAGGCCAGTAATTTTGTAGGCTGTCCCTCAACTCGGGTTTGTCTGCTGATTCCTCATAAGGTTCAAGACACCCATTTTTGGGAGAAAGATTCCAGAAGTGATACTGTAGCTCCTGATATTAATATATTGCCTTGCTGGCAGTGAGACTGATGAGAGACATCTCTATGGCTCTGGAAGCTCATTTCCTTCCCTCTTTTGGTAGCAGAGCTAAGAGCTTGTTAAGCTGGACCAAGCAGTCTGGTGGAGAGACAAGACCTTGGGCCAGGGTCAGTGTTCCTGGGGAGCAAGGCCGTTCCCAGGGCCTTCTGAGCAGACCTTGGTCCTTGGTATGCTTGCTCCCTGTCACCCTATCTGGGGTTTTCCCTGATATATTTCTTATTATCTGGAGAAACTAGGAATTTTCCAGCCCCAACTAGGCTAGCATACAAGCATATAATGCAGTGTGGGGAAGGCTCACATTCTGTCTTGGACTATGGCTCTGTTGGTTTTATCCCTGGCTGCTGGCTGAAGCAAGCTTCCTCCTGTAGGAAACTTTGACATGGTACACACGTAATAGTTGTGCTTGGCCTGTGCTGCATCATAACGACAGTGTGTATGTGTGTGTGTGTGTGTAAGTTTCTCTCAATAAAACCCATATTATAGCTGTACCATGTAGCACCAGGGGGGTGTGTCTATGACCTTCTGCATGACCGTTAACCTTGAATACTTGAGTAGGGTGATGTCTGTTAGATTCCCTTTTGTAATGTTCTTGTTTTTAAAATGAGAGTTTTATGAGGAGATGCTTTGAGACTATGTAATATCGCATTCCTCGTCCAGCTTTTACCCACTAGATTTAGCAAACATGGATAGTTCTTCTCTGATGATTGGCAAATGGTGATTTTTTCCCCAAATTTTTATTTAGATTCTAGTTAGTTAACCTACAATGCAATATTGGTTTCAGGAGTAGAATTCAGTGGTTCATCACTTACATACAACACCCAATGCTCATCACAACTAATGCCCTCCTTAATGCCCATCCCCCGCCCACCTCCCACCATCAACCCTGTTTGTACTTTATCTTAAGGAGTTTATTATGGTTTTTCCCTTTTTGTCCCCTTCCATATGTTCATCTGTTTTATTTCTTAAATTCCACCCAAGAGTGAAATCCTATGGTATTTGTTTTTCTCTGACTGACTTATTTCACTCAGCATAATACACTCTGGCTCTGGCCGTGTCATTGTGAATGTCAAGATTTCATTTTTTTGATGGCTGAGTAATTTTCCACAATATATATATATATATATATATATATATATATATGTACACACACACATACAAACACACAACACATCTTCTTTATCCATTCATCAGTTGATGGACATTCAGGCTCTTTCCATAGTTTGGCTATTGTTGATAATGTTGCTATAACACTGGGGCACCTATACCCCTTTAAATTTGTATTTTTGTATCCTTTGGATAAATACCTAATAGTGCAATTGTTGGATCATAGGGCTGTTCTCTTTTTAACTTTCCGAGGAAACTCCATACTGTTTTCCAGAGTGGCTTCCCCAGTTTGCATTCCCTAAATGGTGATTTTCTTTTTTTTTTCTTTTTTAAAGATTTTATTTATTTATTTGACAGAGAGATCACAAGTAGGCAGAGAGGCAGACAGAGAGAGAGAGGGGGAAGCAGGCTCCCTGCTGAGCAGAAAGCCGGACGCGGGGCTCAATCCCAGAACCCCAGGATCACGACCTGAGCCGAAGGCAGAGGCTTTAACCCACTGAGCCACCCAGGCGGCCCTAAATGGTGATTTTCTAATTCCATTGTTCCTTCTAAATTTATTAGTTACATTCTAGAATAAGAATGACCTGTCTCTTCCCCTCATTTATTTACTCATTAAAAAAACCCACAACGAACACATCAGCATGGACTCATGAATTCTTCTTTACTCCATGGGACATAATCTCCTACTATCATCATTTATTTTGATGTTCCAATTTCCCAGATTTGGCCAGCATGAGCCCCTTCAAGCTGACTTCCTTTTGAAACGCCTCCTTCACTCTTTGGGCATTTTCCTATTTTCTGGCCCAATAAGGAGTTCCAGGCTCATCTTATACTTTCTCTGTCCTGACCCTGAAATCAGATCTTTCTTCAAGGAGCCCTGGTTCCTTTCAGTGGAAAATGTTATTTAGATCTGGGTGTGAGGTGTTCTCCCGGCTGTTTGCTGCTACTCCAAAGCTCTTTCAGTGGAAAGAGCTAGGAAGTATATATACATATACATACTTTTTTTTTTTTTACATATACATACTTAAAAAAAAAGATTTTATTTATTTATTTGTGTGAGAGAGAGAGTACGCGTACACACAATCAGGGAGCCGCAGGCAGAGGGAGAAGCAGGCTCCCTGCTGAGCAAGGAGCCAATGCCGGGCTCCATCCCAGGGCCCCTGGATCATGACCTGAGCCAAAGGCAGACACTTAACCAACTGAGCCACCCAGGCATCCCATATATATACATTAAAAAAAAATTTTTTTTAAAGATTTTATTAATTTATTTGACAGACAGAGATCACAAGTAGGCAGAGAGGCAGGCAGAGAGAGAGGGAAGGAGGCTCCCTGCCAAGCAGAGAACCCGATGCAGGGCTCGATCCCAGGATCCCGGGATCATGACCTGAGCGGAAGGCAGAGGCTTTAACCCACTGAGCCACCCAGGTGCCCCTACACTTTTATATATACTGGAAACCTTACGTTCACATCAAAACCTCCAATTCCAATCTGACCACCCAAGGCTTCTCGCTTGTCCCCTTTCTGTATTTGTAACCCTGTTCCCCAATAGTGAGAAATCTGGCTTCCATTATTCTCAATATAGTTTTTAATTTGTGTAGTTCCCTTGTGTATATATTCAGTCACCTGACTTTGCAGGACTGCACCCCACCTTCCTTTCTTGGGCTCTGACCTCCACCCTCGGCTGACTTTCTAGATGAATAGGGGAATGGCTATATTCTCCCGTGTAGCTGGAAAAGCAGAGAGAACCAGTTAGTAGAGAAAGATACACAGATAAGCAAATGTAGAGAAAAAAAAAAAACCTAGAAGAAGGACACAGAGAGTACCTTTGAGTTCCTGAAAGCTTTCCAACTCCTGGCTGTAGCTCTATTCCTGCTCCCAGCTTTGTGAGAGATCCTACAACCAATGATAAAATTCTTCCCTTTTGGTTAAGCTATTTCAGGGTGGTTTCTGTTACTTGCAAACAGAGAGTCTTAAACAAAGGTGTATTTATATCCTGGCTTATTCTATAAAGAAAAAAAATAAATAAAACAAATTGTGGAAATAATCAGGGCAAAGGGAAAATAAAAATTAGCCCACAGAAAATGCATACCACATGGTACTGTACCATTGTTTAACATGGGCTGAAATATTAGCTCTAAGATTTCTAGTGATCCAAACAAAGTGTGAAACTCTATCCCTTGTAAGAGTTTAGGTCTCCAGATTTAAAAACAAATCAGCAACTGGAGCATGGATAGATGGATCACTGGAACAAAATGCAGAGCGTAGAAGTGAACTCTTCAGCAAATGGCCAATAAATGACAAACTGTTTAGCCATCTGGAAAAAAATTTTTTTTTGGATCCATCCCTCATCCCATATACTGAACCAGTTCCAAATGGTTCCATGTTTAATTGCAAAAGACTAGGAGTCTAAATGTCCACCAACAGAGAATTGGTTAAGAAACTTAAAGCACATCCCAGCAATAAATGTTATGGGAATTGAAAAAAAAATAACAAGGAGCTCTGTATATATTGCTATAAAATATTTTCTGGATATATGATGTAAAAAAAGTCAGGTATAGTAGGTATGTGTAGCATGTCATCATTTTTGTAAATGAGGAAGTCTTGGCTTGTATCTGCACAAAAAAATTCTGCAGAAGAGTAAGAAACACTGGTTCCCTGTTGGGGGAACAGGAGTGGGAGAGAGATTCTTTGTGCTATGTACATTTTTTTTTTCTATGTACATTTTGATACTGTTTGATGGATGAACCATATGTTTGTACCACCTATTTTTTTTTAAAGATTTTATTCATTTATTTGACAGACAGAGATCAGAAGTAGGCAGAAAGGCAGGTAGAGAGAAAGGGGGAAGCAGGCTCCGTGCTGAGCAGAGAGTCCGATGTGGAGCTCGATCCCAGGACCCTGGGACCATGACCCGAGCCGAAGGCAGAGGCTTTTTTTTTTTTTTTTTTTTTTTTTAAAGATTTATTTATTTGTTTGACAGACAGAGAACACAAGTGGGCAGAGAGGCAGGCAGAGAGAGAGAGGGAAGCAGGCTCCCTGCTGAGCAGAGAGCCGGACACGCAGCTCGATCCCAGGACTCTGGGATCATGACCTGAGCCAAAGGCAGAGGATTTAACCCACTGAGCCACCCAGCGCCCCCGAAGGCAGAGGCTTTAATCTGCTGAGCCACCCAGGTGCCCCTTGTACCACCTATTTTTAAAATTTAAAAAAAAATGGTGAAAATCAGACAAATCTGCCTAGGTAGTCTTGACAGATTGAAAAGGCAGCAGGAGGGGCTAGAAGTTTGACCTGCCCACAGGTTCTCACTGCTAGTGGAGGGCTGCCTATCTTCACCCGGAGAAGCCATCCTCCTCACAAAGGATTATCTCCGAAAAAGCTCTAATGTGTGTTACTGGGGGAGGTCTGTTGCCCACAGCACTGAACATGTAAGAAACGCTTTTATGGAGGTCTCTGCCCAAAGCGTTCTACTTCCTAACGTTGCCCATGAGCATTCTACGTTCAGGGGAAACTTCAAGCGAATTTAAGGTAGACAGATGATCAAGATTGGAGCACGGTAGTGACTCACAGCCCACCAATCCCAAAGCTAGACGACCTGGGATTCTAATCTCAGTTGTTCACTTTTTAGCTGCTTACGGGCTGGAGGTTTGTCAGTTTCTTCAGCTGTTAAAACCGGGGCAGTTACCACGCCCACCTCGCAGGGTCCGTATTAATATCACAGGCCTGTAATCACAGGTCTATGAGCCCTAGAGCAGCCCGTCCAACCGCAGTAGAACGTGGGCCACACAAGACATTAAAAGTCTTCAGCTTTCCACATTCGAAAAAGAAAAAGAAAAAGAAACAAGTGAAACTAATGTTTATTCCAACATATAAAAATATTACCACTTCAATTTGCATCAATACATGATCAGTGTCATGTCTTACATTTTTTTTTTTTTTAAAGAACGCATACATCTGGGTTCCAACCAGCACATCTCAATGGGGACTAGCCAACTTAGTAGCGGCATGGGGCTGGTGGCTGCTGCAGAGAACCGTGTCTCGGGCACGTAGTAGGCGCTAAGGGCTGCCGCCCAAGATCCGGAGCAGGGTGTCGGTCACCGTACCTCCTCTGGAGCGCACTGGTCTTTCACCGGGAGTGCTCTGCCGGGGATGCCTACATTTTGGGATGAATTCATAGGATTCCCTTTAAGCCAATCACGTACTTGACCTCCACCCATACTTTAATTCACAGCCACGAGGTTTGGCAGAGGGTTGCGACCTATGCAAATGAGTAATTTACATAAGCGGGGCTGCCGTCTCCATCCCATTATCCGGTTATCCCAGTTCCGGGGCGGGGGTGGGGTGGGGTCTGTTGTCTCCCCAACTGTGGAGGGTCGTGCACCACCACCGCCGGGGAGAAGCAGGCGAGTGGGGGAGGCCCTTTAGAAAGGGGGAGGCGGTGGTAAGAGGAGCGCTGAGCCTCCGGAGAACAATTCCGGCCGTGGGGAAGGGCCACGTTTGGGGGGCGGTGGGAGCCGGAGGGGCAACAATGGAGGGAACGAATTCTGAGAGCCGGGGGGTACTGCCAAACCCGGCGAGCGCTCGCAGTCTCGGCGCGCGGACCCGGGAGCGCCTGGCCACTGGCGGCGGAACGCCCCGGCCCACTCCCGGCGCTGGGCCGCAAACGCCGCCTGGCTTCCGCCTCCCGCGTCCGCTGTCTCCCGGCTCCTGAGTGGCTGCGGGGCCAGGATTAACCTTTCACCGCCGCACTCTGTCCAATCACAGGCTCGCTCTCATGCCGGCGCGGGGCGAGCAGGGCAAGCGGAGCGTAGGGGCGCGGAGGGGGCGGCGCGGGCGCCGGTGGGATTCTCCAAGCGGCGGTGCGCCGTTGCCGCGGGCCGTGCGCGGGCTGCGGGCGAGCCGGGCTCTGCGCAGTCTCCGCAGGCGCCGGCGGGAGGGGTCGAGGCGGAGGCGCGGCGCGGCGCAGGCGGCTGCAGGCCCAGGTGAATGGAGTAACCTGACAGCGGGGACGAGGCGACGGCGAGCGGGAGGAAATGGCGGCGGCGGCGGCGGCGCCAGGCGGCATCGGGAGGCCTGGGCTGTGACGCGCGCGCCGGAGCGGGGTCCGATGGTTCTCGAAGGCTCGCGGCGCCCCGTGCTGCAGGTGAGGCGGGCTCCCGCGGAGCCGCTTTGTGTGCGGGGCGGGGAGCGGCTCCGCCCGGCCCCCGCGCCGAGGCCCGCGTGGGCGCCCGGGCCCGGACCCGCCGGGGAGGGGAGCCGGCGCGGCCAGATGGCGCCGCCTCGCCTGGTCCCCGGCGGCGCGGCCTGCGTGCCGGGCTGCCCCCGCGCCGGGCTCCGCGCTGCCCCGACCGCGGCGCCACTCCGGAGTCGGCGCCTCGGGAGACTCGGTGCGGTGGCCGGGGCCGCGGGCGCGTCCGCAGCGGGCATGGAGCCGGGCCTGCCGCCGGCCGGGTCGGAGGAGAGCAGGCTTTGACAGGTCCGGTTAGGCACGCGGGAGCGGTGCGGGCCCCGCGGCGGCGTCCCGGGAGCATCCTCGGGACCGGCGGCGGCGGGGACCCCCCCGCGCGGGGCCTCCTCGGAGGGCAGGAAGGCCGGCTGTCGGGGCTGGCAGGGAAGCACGAGTCTTCGGGTCCCGCCCGGGGAGGATTGTTCGTGTTTACTGGCAGGTGACCAGCTCTGGGTCCCCCGGGGCGGGTGGCCGAGGCCATCTTTTCGCCCCTCCCCTCCGGTGTTTTTGTTGCCAGAACGCCGGAACCCTGCAGAGGAGCCTTTCTGGAGGGTTTTTAATCTTCGGAAAGTGAGTGTATGTTTTAGGTTAGCACATTAGATTTATGTGGATTGTCTAGAAAAGCCGACCTGCCCCGAAGGCTTTGCCTGCAGCCGAGCTTAACAAAACCACGTAACGTATCTCTAATAGCATGGAGATTTGTAAAAACAGGGATGAGTGGGGAGCCCCGCGCTCTACAGTGTTCAGTGTGAAGGAAGTCATTCTTTCCGCAACACGTTACCGAACATAGGAAAAGTCTAAGCATTCTTAGAACTATCACACTTGAAAAGCATTCGTCTTATGAAAGGGTAATTACTTTGAAGTCTGTGCTGCTTGGAGGTGCTTCTGGCTTTGAATTTCTCAATCTTTACAATCCCGATTTTCAGTTGTCTTCCGTTGCTTGCTTTTCAAGT
The DNA here is from genome assembly GCF_922984935.1 of Meles meles. Taxonomy (NCBI): domain Eukaryota; kingdom Metazoa; phylum Chordata; class Mammalia; order Carnivora; family Mustelidae; genus Meles; species Meles meles. Next base: position 142,197,337 of record NC_060071.1, on the reverse strand, counting down.
TGCAGCACACTCAGTGATTGGAAAAGGGCAGGAGCGAGGACTTAAGTAACTTGGAAAATGTATATTTTAAAATGTGCTTTCAGAAACAGGTTCGCTCAGTTGAACATGTATTGCTGTAAACGTTAAATTTCCTAAGTAAGAGCACGTCTTAACCAAGAGCTCCAGAACTTTATATTAGAGGGTAGATGGTGGTCCAGGATTCTGAATGAGGCTGTAGGGAATAGTGATTTTAGCCCTATTAATATTTTCGGGATTATTATTAGTATCTAGGCTCTGGAATAATCAGTTTATTTGGCTGAGTGTTGTCTTCAGAGCCGGCTACTGCCTGTGGTACATGTGTATTCTTTGGAGCGTACGACACACACACACACACACACACACACACGCATATAATTTTAGACCATGTCAAACTTACTCTGTTTACAGATTAGAAATACTATAAAGACTATCTTTAAAATGGTCATTGTGGACATTTAAATGGTAACGTGGGTTAATGGATGTATTCATGGCCTCAACATGCAGTTCTAAGAAAAGATATATTCGTTTAATTTGGGGAGAAAAGATCATCTTTTCTCGCCATGATTTTCGGTTTATGCTGTCATCTTGTCGTTGAAGGTTAAGACCGTCTCCTGTATTTTGCCTGTGGCTCTTGTATGAGTCATACAGCGAGGTTTGGCCATTGCTAAGTTTTCTTGTCTTGGTTGTAGACGACATTGTCTTTCGATGGAGTCGTGATTCTTTTTTTTTAAGATTTTATTTATTTATTTGACAGATAGAGATCACAAGTAGGGAGAGAGGCAGGCAGAGAGAGAGAGAGAGGAGGAAGCAGGCGCCCCGCCAAGCAGAGAGCCCGAGGTGGGGCTCGATCCCAGGATCCTGGGATCATGAACTGAGCGAAAGGCAGAGGCTTTAACCCACGGAGCCACCCAGGCGCCCCGTGATTCTTATTTGATAGCGATTTTGTGGTGTTTCATAGCTGGTAGCTCTTTTGGCGTAGTGCTGCCTTCTAGGGAGAATGACGTTTATGGCATTGAGATGATTTACTCCCTGCCACTGTCTGGCAAGTGAGAGAAGCTGGCTTCATTTGAGAAAGCAGGTGTTCCACAGAGGTTCTCTCACTTGTGACCTTCACATCCTGTGGTCATTCCTTGTGGCAAAGGAAAGAAGGGACACATTCATTAATGAAAAGTGCCCCCTTAATTATGTACCAAGATGTTTCCGTTGCTTTTGTATACATTCTCCTTTAATCCTCGCTGTGACCCTGAGGCCAACTCAGTATTGTCCTTATTTTACATGTAAGGAAACGAAGACTCAGGTTATTGACCCGAGTTAGGAACCTGGAAGTGGCAGTCAGGATTCGGTCATGGTTTGATTTCAGGGGCCTCTGTGGACCCTCTGTATTGCATTGAACTGCATTGTTGTGCCAAGTGGATTTTAGGAGGAAAACCTGCATAAATGCAGGTGAGTCCTTAGTATCTGTTGAAACAAAGAAACTCTAAATATTCAGGTGACCTCCGATTATCTGATTAATAATTTAGATTTTTCCCCCTTTGTTGTGGTCAAGTATGCAGCACAAAATTTACCATTTTAACCGTTCTTAAGTGTGCAGTTCAGTGCCATTAAGTATGTGCATGTTGTTTTGTGACCGTCACCGCCATCCATCTTCACAACTTTTCGTTCATCTTCAGGGTGAACTCTGTCCGCGTTAAACACTAACTCCCCATTCCACCCATCTCAGACCGGGGCACCCCCATTCTTCTGTCTCTGTGGATCTGACTGCTCTAGGAACCTCGTATTGTTGGAGTCATATAGTATTTGTCCTTTCGTGACTGGTTTATTTCACCTACCATGGTCATCAGGGATCATTCATGTTGTAGCTTATGTTATCACTTCCTTCTTTAAGCCTGAATAATATTCAGTACACCACACACACACACACACACACACACACACACACACACACACACACACACACACACACACACACACTTTGTTCACCTGTTTTGCCGTGAATGGACACTTGAGTTGCTTTTGCCCTTGGGCTTCGTGAATAACGCTGCTCTGAACATAGATGTATAGGTCTCTGAGCCCCTGCTTTCACTTCTTTTGGGTATAAACTTGGAAGTGGTCAGACTGTTTCTCGTTCATCAAAACACACAAAAAATTCAGAATTTATTGCACTGTGAGTTTTCTGAGGGTTGTTCCAGGCAGTGATACTATCCTGTAAATAATTCCTCTGTGTTAATAAAAGACTTTAATCTCCTAGAGGCCCAGGATTTGCTCATTTTTATGATCTTGCTTCCTACCACTGGCCAGTGGATGTTCAGGTAACTGAGGTCGTTGTGTTGCTTCATCTGGGCCTCCGTTGCGCTCCGGTGGGTGCTAGAGGAGGAGAATGGGAAGGCACGTGTTTAACTTGCTTCAATACTAAGTTGAAGCCAAGCGGTTTATCTTGTTCACTTTGTGCGCTCTGCTTTTTGGACATTCAGGAATTTACTTTGTTCAGGAACCCCAGGGGACGAATATGTATTAAACTACTAGCTCGTATTCGCAGGTTTCTTTGTAATATTTTTTTCTGTCGTTATGCACTTAGGATTTGCCAAAGTAGACCAGGATCTTGGGAGGCACCATATCTCTTTGGGAGTCTACCCGCTTAGCCTGTGAGGTGGATCTTTTAGTCCTTATTTTCTGATTCTTTGATGTTCACCAAATCTTTTGCATGACCCAGGGTGGTTTTTAGTTGCAACTAATTTCTGTGAAAGCGATTCTAGGATTAGTACAGCGATGTGGAGACAACTGTGTATTACTTTATACTTTGTCTGCTTGAGAAAGGATTTGAGATTGTCTTTCAATGACAGACAGGTTTGAGAAGACTGGAAGGAATGGTGGAGGTTGAGGGGTAGAGAATGGAAGTTGCTGGAGGGAATTAGAAGAGAGGCTTACGGCAAGGATGGCTCAGCATCTGTGTGTAACTAAAGGGTTTTTTTTTTTCTTTTTAAAATTTTTGTTAGAGCAAAAGAGGAAACAGGACTAATTATAGTTGGCAGTGATTAATGAGAGGAAGTATACCAAGAGAAGCAGACTTTTCTCTTGTACGAAGAGTAGTTAATTGTTTGGATTCTTGCATAAAACGATATTAACAATATATGAGAAAATGTTTTACATTTTACAAACGATAGGGAAACATTTATCGCCTGCCATTTTAGAGACAGTGGATAACAAGCTTCAGGCGTAATAGAAAAGCTTTAGTAATACAGGTGTGCTTCGTTGTGGTAATTTGATTCCATAGAGCCAGTTAATTTATCTTTAGGCTGATGTCCCTGAAATATCAATTGTCTCATTCAGGCTTTTGACAGATGCTGAGTAACAATCCATTCGCAAATGAACTCTTTTCTGCACAGTGTAGGCGGTCAGGATTCTCTTGGTCGTCTTTCTTATGGGGTGGTATATACTCCGTGAGTGAATACAAAGAGAGAAGCGGTAGAGAAGCCTAGCTGATGAAATTGAAATTTTCAGTCCTGTAAAAAGGCCTTTGTTAAAATAAACCCAAGTACAAAGTGACTTTCCTGTTTATCGGAAATTGTCAATGAATTGTTGATACTCTTAAAATACAAAGTTGCTTTACATTTTAAATAAGTGACTGAGAAGGTGCCTCGAGAAAGCACCGCCTGAGGATGTCAGCAGGACTGTTACTAGAAAGAAGACGTAAAGTAACGACCCGTCGGCCCTCGTGTTTTCATTTTGGAGGTTCTTGGTGATATTCAGTGTCTTGGCTGCGTAAGGGTTTATGAGAGTAGGGATAGAATAGTGCCGGGCATAGCAGAAGGTGCTCAGATTTGTGGAATGAATAGATTAGTTTATATTTAATTTTTTTTAATTTTAGAAGCTGAGGTAGATTTATGGAGAATAATATTGCATGTATATTAAGGCTTTTAAAAAGATCATTACCCTTCTGATTTTGGACCAGTCATGCTGTCTGATTCTCAATTCTCCTCCATTTGTGAGGTCCATATGACTAGGTGCATAGAAGCATTGTGGACTGAGAGAAGTGTTAAGAATTTCATAGAAGAGGAGTGCTGGGGCGCCTGGGTGGCTCAGTTGGTTAAGCGTCTGCCTTCAGCTCAGGTCATGATCCCAGGGTTCTGGGTTTGAGTCCTGCATCGGGCTCCCTGCTTGGTGGAGAGTTTGTTCCCTCTCTATCCCTCTGCCCACTCATGCTCTCTGTCTCTCTCAAGTAAATAAGTAAAATCTTTAAATAAAAAGAAAAGTGCTATAAAAATTGGAAGTTCTGCTGGTATAGAAAGCTTCCTCAGTGTTGAAGCAACCTCACTCTGGTAGTTGTCGTGGTAGTTCTGTTTTAGTTGACAACTCAGTGTATACACTAAAGCAGTGATTTAAAAAACAGGTTTGGAAAGTCTTCTGGGAATTAGAAAATGTCGGCAAACCAGTTCAGAATTTTAGAAATAATGTATTTACAGAGCTCAAATAAGGAAAGCAGGATCTCAATTTAAAAATTGATCTTTGAAATGTTAGAAAGGTTCTCTAAGAAGTTAGAGCAGTAACATATTTGAAGGGGAAAGAAAGGCAGTAGACATGTCTGATACTTTGAGATTCCAGAATTTTTGTCTTCCTACTGGTAACAGCCCAGGAAGGCAAAATTAACATGATGACCCCAAAGGTTTGAAGGGGTCTCCTTCTCTCCTTCTCTTACACAGCCTGCTGCACAGCTGTCGCTTGGAAGGAGCTCTGATCGGTGGTATTTTAAGCTTTTTCCACGTTGCAAAATTAAATATTAATATTTTATCAGAGCTTTATAGAGCAAATGTCTGATGTCAGAGAGACCAGGGTTCTGATGCTGACTCCCCCATGTGTAGCAACCTTGCCAAGTGTCCGCCTCCTCATTGGTAAACCGATCATAAGACTACCTGTTTGAGGTTGTGAGGAAAAAAAATGAGTTTCTTAAACTCGCATCCCACTTCTGGCACATAATTACTCTGATAACATTTAGCGGATATTATTTTTCCTTTATCTGCATCGAGAACATCTTATTTATGTTCCTAATGTGGTTATGTTATGATCCCCCCCCAGAATTATTGTGGTAGGGATGGATGTCCAATACATTTATAATGGAAAGTGAAAGAGAGGAGGGCTGGAGAGAAGTTATTTCATAGGCAAAGTTCTATACTGAAAATGGTCTACATTGTGTCTAATGGTTCAGCTGTCTCACTTGGGTCTCTGCAATATGATGTCAAGTGTGATAGTGCCTTAATATTGCTAGCTCTCCCTAAATACCCATTATTCTTCTATTAGGCATGAATAAATACATCGTCCTTTATCTATATTTCAAACCGACACGAACTTTCTGTGTATCTGTCTCCCGTCCTTGGTGTGGGCCAGTGGTTCTTACTCCTTGCAGACTGCTGATTTGTTGAAAGATGTAAATCTTATTCCCAGAAAAATATACATGCTCATAATTTTACATTAAATTATAGGAGGTGCAGGGACCTTTCCTGAATCCTAGCTGTAGATGCTTGATTAGGCTATGTCTACGCATATAAAGAGAAGTAATAGGTTTCTGAGGACTAGTGACACTATCCTGGGTGATAAGGCCCAAGTTCCACCTGATGGACGGAGTGGGACGAACAGTGCCGACTACTGTATGGTTAAGGAGCCTCTGCTCTAGATGGGCTTTACTTCTAAATAACTAGCTGCAGGCTAAGGGCAGGCCACCTCGGCCTTTCCAGACTTAGCTTTAATTTTCTCTCCAGTAACATTGAGAACATTTACAGGTCCCTAAATATCTTAGAGTCAGTCGTCTTTGAAGCACTCGTTCTCAGACCTCTCTGTTTGAAGCTGAGATTCTTTACTAAACTGAGGTGTGGAATAGAGAGGCTGCATTTTTTTGCCCATTAAGGTTTGTGCACAGTGACCGTGAGAAAGGAGACCATGGCCTTGTGAGCTCTTCTGAGCAGGGGGAACATAAGATGAAAACCCCTTGGAAATCATCTTGAAAAGTAGAGAGAGCCAGGTTTTGCCTTGAACGGAGGGCAGAATCAGAGACAGTGGAGTCTTTTTTTCATTTTCTGTCTCTGTTCCTAGTGCAGCTTGGTGAATGCCTGTCAGTGAGGGAAAATCCAACAGACTGTTTAAAGACTTCTCTCTGATCAGTGTGGTGACAAGCAGGTAACCCATCAAGAGGCCTCTGGTCCTGTGAATGAGGGGGAAAGTGTCTAATAGACACCCTGCTATTTTAATTTTAAAAAGGCTTTTCTTTTGTACATAACACTGTGCTGAGATTACTTTTCTCAGTCTTGTATAGCTAAGTATTAAAGAGGAGAACTCCCTGACTTCTAAATCTTTATATGTCCCTCCTGCATCTAATAAACTCTTTATTAATCTTAGACCAAACATAATTTTGGGTGTTTTAAGGAAAAGGCAGGATTTTGTTGATAAAAATATGGGAACAAGTAATAAAACAACCTAAATTAGGCATTTGAATGCCGTTTGTAAATTGAACAGGAATTCAGGCCAGCTGTAATTTCTTGTCTAAATGCAATTAGTAGCTTCAAAGGAATCATTCTTTTTGGCTTTTCCAATATACGGCCTTTAGTTTCCAGCCCTTCTTCAATTATGTGAAATAAGGTATTGCCAAATAGCGCTGTCCTTTTGGGATGTGTTTGTAGAAGATCTCCACTGACTTATGATGCAGTTCTGAAGGAGGATATTGGTTTTACTCGGTCTGTGTAAACACGTAGCTTTTGTATTGCTAAACAGTGGGAGAATTCTGGGAAGTTGTTTTTTTGTTTTTGTTTTTGTTTTTTTTAAACCTGAGTTGGGTCTGTACTTTGGCCGAGAATAGGGAAACAAATAATTTGCTTAAAGCCTTTTTAAAGCACGCGCCTGTGTGCGCACACCTACATGCGTGCATGCGCACACAATCCATACACATATGTGTATGAAATCTGTATCAGCTGTGTATCTGCGGCACATGCTCAGGTGAGATGCTTCCTTGTGTCGTCTGAGTTGAGTGAAGACAAAATTACACAGCAGGTTGTAGTTTCTGAAATATTATCTAGTTTATTTCACTGTGTCTGAACCCCCTCTATGATTGTAATCTCTTTTAAGGTAGTACTTTCCGTTTCACTAAGGAAGTCGTTACGTAGTATTTGTAGCCAGTAGTGCATCACGTTTAGTCATCAGGTGAATGGAATAGAGATACTAGGAAAAAATGGTGAGATGTATAGTCAGGTACTATGTATTTATTGAGCATCTATGTTCTTAGACTAGAAAGGCCAGGGAAATGTCCGTGGGCAGAGCTGATTTGGGTTGCCACAGGCTTTAAAATCAAAGGAATATTTACTTATGTGTGTGTGTGCAGATTGAGCTAAAATTAAAATTTTAGTTTGCTGCTGTTAATGTTAAATTGCATTTACTCTTTTTTACCCCTGTCGCGAGATCAAAAGGAACATATCCAGAAGGAGCTTATTTTGACGGGCAAATCAGTGTAAATAGATTTAGTGTAAATACCCCAGAGGGTAATTGTATATTACAGAAATAAGTTTGGAGTCAGAATTTAAGTAGAATTCCATCTCTCCCATTTATTGGGGCAAATGGCCCTGGGTAAGTGTTTTCAAATCCCTGTAAAACGGAAATGACCCTTATTTCAGGGTTGTTTTGAGGATGAACTGAGATAATAGAATTTGAGTGCTCAGTGAAGGTAAATCTTCTCCCTGCCGTCTCACATGTGCACCATGGCAAATGAGGAAGTTTTACATATTGTATTAAGGATCGCTTACTTCTCTTTCAAAATAAACTTTAAGTGGCATCAGTTTCAGCTGATAAACCAGAAAGTACATAAGTCACAAGGATATACAAAGTGTTTCCAGGCAAGTTCGCCCCACTAACCCCTGGCCAAAAACACCATACTGACTTTTCCTTATTTTTAACTCTGTGTATTGGAAGCTGTATGGTTTCGTGTTGGGTTTCTTTCCTGAACATCTTAGGTGGGTCAGGTTCATTCCGTTGCATCATCTGGGGGTCCGTAGAGTTCTGTTACATGAATATGTCAGTCTTTCCTTGTCTGTTGCATTGTGGGTGGACATACGGCTTGTTTTTGGTTTGGGCTGTTACGGATATTGTAGTTTTTGTTCATGTATTTTGGTGAATATATGTGTATTTCCGTCGTGTGTACACGTAGAATGGAATATCTGGGTTATAGGGTATGTGCATATCCAGAGCATACACGTCTCCTTGACCGTTCTCCCAGCTCTGTAGGAAAGTTCTCGCAGCTCCACATCATTTCTCACACTTGGTATTGTGTCCTCTTCATTTCGGCCATTTTGATGGGTGTGGTAGTGGCTCTTTGTGGTTTAATTTGCATCCTTCTAACTGCATATGAAGATTACTCACCATTGGATATCCTGTGCGGTGAAGTCCTCTGTCCATTGTTCTTTACTTGTTTGTTCCTTATCGATCTGTAGAAATTGTTCGTGTATCTTCTACCCTGGCTTGCCTTTTCACTTTCGTAATCAGGTCATGTAACCAACAGACATTTTTAATTTTAATCTAGTCCAGTTTGTCCATTTTTTCCCCCCTTATGATGAGTGCTTTTAATGTCTTCTCTAAGAAATTTTGCTCACTTCAAGGACATGGAGGTATTATCTTGTTTCCTTTTTTTTTTTTTTTTAAAGACTTTATTTATTTGAGAGAGCGAATAGGAGAGAGAGGGAGAGAGCATGCGTGTGCGCGCGCACATGAGCAGGGGGAGGGGCGGAGGGAGAAGCAGACTCCTGTCTCTGCGGGGAGCCTGAGGTGGGGATGCAGGGCTAGATCCTGGGACTCTGGGATCATGACCTGAGCCGGAGGCAGATGCTTAACCCTGAGCCACCCAGGCACACTTCTTAGGTTGTTTTCTAAACACTTCATTGTTTTAGTTTACACCTTTAGATTTGCAATCCAACTGGCATTGATTTTTGTGCGTGACTTGAGGAATGAGTCAAGACTTGGTTTTTCCATCTGGATACATAGTTATCCTGGTTGTTACTTGAAAAGATCATCTTTTTCTGTACCACAGTGCAGTATTGTTTTTGTCACTAATTAAATAACCTTCTATGTGTGGGTCTGTTTCCATAGTGTGTTCTGTTGCATTGTCTTTTCTTGTGTCATTACCCACCCTGTCTTAAGTATTGATGCTTTATAATGAGTATTGGTGAAAGTCAGTTGACTTTTGCCTGTTAAGCCATCCTTGCATTGCTGTGATAAAGCAAGATGGGTCTTAATGCATTCTCCTTTCTGCATATTCCTGGATTATTTGCTCATATTTTGATTAGTATTTTTGCATTTCTAGTTTGAGAGATAGGTCTATAATTTTCCTTTACTGTAGTGTCCTTGTTGACTTTGGGTGTCAAGTTTATGCTGGTCTCCTGGAAAGAGGTGGAAAGTATTCCCTCTCATTTCAGTCTTACTGAAGGGTTTGTTTTTAAGATTGTAGTTCTTTCTTTAAATGTTTAGAAGAATTCACTCTAGTGCAGCCATCTGGGCTTGGGAGGTTTTTTTCTTTTTTTTAAGATTTTATTTATTTATTTGACAGAGAGAGATCACAAGCAGACAGAGAGGCAGGCAGAGAGAGAGAGAGAGGGAAGCAGGCTCGCTGCCGAGCAGAGAGCCCGATGCGGGACTCGATCCCAGGACCCTGAGATCATGACCTGAGCCGAAGGCAGCGGCTTAACCCACTGAGCCACCCAGGCGCCCTGGGCTTGGGAGTTTTTAATTATCTGTTTTCTTTAAAACCTATAGGTCTTTTCAAATGTTCTTTTTCTTCAGATGTTAATTTTTTTTTTAATTTTTTTAATTTTTTTTAAAAGATTTTATTTATTTATTTGACAGAGGGAGAGAGATCACAAGTAGGCAGAGCAGCAGGCAGAGAGAGGAGGGGAAGCAGGCTCCCTGATGAGCAGAGAGCCTGATGTGGGGCTTGATCCCAGGACCCTGAGATCATGACCTGAGCTAAAGGCAGAGGCTTAACCCACTGAGCCACGCAGGCGCCCCCAGATGTTAATTTTGATAGGTTATGTTTTTCAAGGAATTTGCCCACTTCTAAAATACTATCTTGAGTAGCTACTAAGAAGTAATTGATACTAAAAATAGAAATAACCAGGTAAAACTTGGCTCCATTTGGAAAACTGCAACTTTTTTTTTTAGAGATTGTTAACTGATTTGATATAAAGAATATTCTTCATTGTGGTTTGTGGGAGAATTAACAGTGGTTAATGCTGCTCAAATTAGGTTTTTTATTCTAGTGTGATTTATATGGACAAAGTTAGTTCCCTGAAAACAAATTATTTTCAAAGGCTTTTGCTATGTGAAATCTGTAATTAGATTTGGAGCTTTTTTTTTTTTTTTTTTAATTAGAGAGAAGGGGGAGGGGCAGAGGGGGAGGGAGAGAGAGAGAGAATCTTAAGCAGTCTCTGTACATAGCACAGAGCCCTACACGGGGCTCAGTCTCACAACTCTGAGAAAATGACTTGAGCTGAAATCAAGAGTTGGACACTTAACTGATTGAGCCACCCAGGTGCCCCTTGGAGCTAAATTTTTAACTTTGCTCCATTTTGGATTAATTTTGGATTTATTGTTTTCTAAAGACTTGCATTCATTTTGGATTCATTAGACTAGTGAATTATAATTTAACATGTTCTTGGTTGTTCCTTGTAGGATTGTTTCTAAGGGATAATAAACATAAAAACGGTGATTAAAGTATGAAATAATAGTATCTTAATAATTCTTTCGGAGGGGGGCAGTCAGTGTTCAAGTAACCTCTGTCTGAGTTTTGCTTAGTATTGGTGAGAATTATCAGCACTCATTCATTTATTAAAAAACATCCCGTGTGTGCCTGGCACCCCAGTTGGTTCTGGATGTACAGATTTACTGTCTTTTCACTGAAACTGTTGACTTTCTGAAAAAGTGGCTCTGAGACCTACAGGTTGAGGGGCAGTTAGCTGGGGGATAGCATGTGCAAAGGCTCTGGGGTAGGAAGGCGTTGGTGGAGGTGCTGAGAGGTCCTCACGGCTGTTGGGAGGTGGCAGAGTTACGCAAGGTCCAGTTAGAGATAGATGCAGGGCCATACGTAGTACGGATTTGGGATTCTAGCCTGAGTGCTGGGGGAGTCCAGTGAAGGTTTTGAGCCGTCTTGCTATACTGGTTTGATTCATGTTTTCCTCAAACCTAGTTGCGCACTGCTTTGAGCTCTGTTAGTATTCTTCTGTTCTTAATCTCTTTCTTTTTTTTTTGGGACTTGTGCTTGTTGGTAATCCTGGGCAAGAGCTTGGGTCTGGCAAATGACAAATATTTACTTCTGCCTCTAGTGTTCATACTGTGTATCACATTGTCCCTCGCAGTTCTGACAGTTTACTTACGATATCGGTCCCTTACACGTGCCAGACTTTACCCATGCAGTAAGGTGTAAGCGGATGTGGAAGATTCTGAAACGTATTGCATGTCCTAGGCTTTGCTCGTGTTCAGACAGCGTAGGATGTTAACAGCACCCCGGCTTTGCAGGGTATGGTGGCTGCCAGTTTGGGCCTTTGGTCTACTATGGATTCTTTCCCGTGTTTTCTTTTTCTTTCTCTCTTTTTTTAAAGGAGTATAAATACTCTGGGAGACATGAACCTCCAGTTGTAGTTGTTCCTGCTCCTTTCCCATCCTTTGGGATCCCCACATGTGTCAGTGACGTCTCACGCCCTTCACTGTGCTCCAGCGCAGTGTTCTCCAGCGGGGCCCTTGCGGTGTCCCCCGTCCCCCTGCCTCCAGTACGCAAAGTTCTCTCACAGCCAACAGCAGACCTGTCTTCTTAGTGATCTGCAGATTTGACTTAACTAATGAACTCAATGTGTATGTTGTGGATTGTGTAGGGGAGGAAGAGGAGCCAGAGGCCAACATCTCTGTGGGTCCTAGGGTAGAAATGGGGCTTATGTGGGAAGGCAGACAAGGTCATTTGCCCAAGATCTTGTAGCTCACCGAAGGATTCTGTCACCGCTCCAACTTTGGAGCCCGCTTCTTTTTCCTCTCTCGTCTGGATTCTTTCTGTAACGCATGTGTCCTGGGTTTAATTGTGACATAATTGAGCGAAACAAGGGTGGTTACCTTAGGAGGCTGTGTTTATTCTGACGCTGCTTCTCTTTTTTGAAACCTCTCTCTAATTCCTGTAATGGATGTATTTTTGGAAATTATATTTAGCAGTAGTGAATCTTCATCTTTCTTATTAGATTAGTTTAGTTTTGGGAACAGCCGCAAGTTCCCTTGGTAGCTAAGTGTGGATCTGTCTCCAAGTGGAAATATGCAATCGGCCCCCAAGGATAGAGAATTGTAGCTGGAAATGGGGTGACCAACCCTTCTGGTTCCTCCAGGGTTGGGATAAGTCAGTGGACAGTGCCTGGGACAGGGGACTTTCAGTGTGCAGATGGGCAGTTCCAGTATACTCCATGATTATAACCGGGAAAAGGAATGTCTTCCAGCGAAGAGGGAACTTCAGGAGTCTCTTGTCTTGTCTTGTACTGTTCCTGCCTCTGGAGATTTGTTCTCGGCTGAGATGAACTGGGGGAGAGCCCTTGGTGTATGCTGAGAACAGAGAAGCAGGGGCCCCAGTCTCGCTTGAATTCCCCAGGATGAGAATCGGAGCCTTGTGGAGCTGTGTGTTAACGTCCTTTACGATGTGGCCCTGCCTTGTCTTAACCTGTTGCACCGTTTTGCCACACTCGTGTGGGAACAGTGCCTTGGCACACTGCTTGTCATTTCTGCAGCTTGACTCGCCTGTGTCCTTGTAGTGCTTCTCCACATGCCCTCACCCCCGTGGTGCCCTGTTACTGTCTCCTCTCTGATGGGGCTGGTACTGCTGCTCCTTCAGAACTGACCTCCAGTCCGGGCCTCATCTTCTCCAGAAGACAGGTTTGCAGTACGTGTGTCTTGCTCATTAAGTATTTGTTGAATGAATGGATGATTTTAAGGGGCAGGACTTAAAGTTCTTTTAAATAAGGAAAATCACCTTAAATGTTACTCCTTAGACTACCCAGAAATACAGCTGGACAATTTCCGTTTTTCTGTGTTCTGATAGTCAAACATTATTATCAGTTTGTAGTAGAGTTTCATTTTTAATATTGTTTTAAAATATTACAATATTACAAAATATTACAAAAAATATTACAAAAATATTTAAAATAATACAAGCTTATGAGTTGTAAGAATAGTATGAAGATTCCCATATCGATACCTACATTTACCAATAGTTAATACTTTCCACACTTGTGTGTTCTCTCTCTCTGCCCCCCACCCCCCATATATAGTTGTTATTTTTCTGAACTTTTTTAGAATAAGTAGCCGGCATTATGCTCTTCACTACTGAATATTTTCAAGGTCTGTTTTCTAAGAACAAGAGCATTCTCTCACATGACCACAGTAGAATTACTGAATTCAGAGCATTTAGCATTCATTGATGATAGTTAAATTGTACCAGTGTCCCTGTAGGGGGAGGGAAAAAGGTTTTCCTCTGTGCTCTTCGTGGGTGGAGCCTGTGAATTAAATCAGCAACGGACAGATGAACAAGAGAAAAAAGATTTATCTTGTGTGCACACTGGAGATTCACCCGAAGGAGTGGAAACCCAAGGAAGTGGCTGGACTCGAGAGCTTATATACCATTTTAATAAAGGGCCGTGTATTGTGGTTAAGTGACAAGCCAAAGGAATGGGGGGCGTTTGGGCTTTTAGGGATAGTAAATTGTGGGAAGGTGAGTAGATGACCGAAGACAGTAGGGGTTCGGAACAGGGTTTGTGCAGGTGCAAGTCAGGGGTGTCTTTAGTGGTAATTGTCATCTCCTCTTCCTGGTACTGGAGTGGGGAGAAGGGACACTCACAAAAGCAACATTTGTGTCCCGCTTTTAGGCAAAAAGGGAAAGGGCAGAGAATTTTTCCTGTATCTGCTCTTTCTCTGTTGCCTTCAGCTCAGAATAACCCTTATGGCAAGGCGACATGTTTTCAAGTGGCCTGTTCTGCTCACCCTTCAGCCCGGTCATGTCCTTCGCAGCGGCGCTCCTTCTCTGACACAGGATTCAGTCCAGGAATGTGCATTGTGTTTAGCTGTCATGTGTGTTCACTCTCGGAATCTGGAATCGCTGGGCAGCTTTCAGCTTTTATGTCAGCTGACGTTTTTGAGGAGTGCAAGCCAGTTTTGTAAAACGCATCTCAGATTCGGTTTTGATGCTAACTCATGATTAGATTCCGGGTTCTCACTTTCGGCAAGAAAACTGCACAAAAATGGTACATCCTTTTCAGCTCATCACACTTAGGAGATACAGGTCAGGCTGTCCCAGTACTGATGAGGTCACTTTGGTGGAGGGTGGTGTCGGTCAGGTTTTCCCCAGAGTGACTATACCCGTGTTCGTGAGGATCTGCGGGGAATCTGTGCCGAGGTGCTGTGAAGTGATGTAAATATTCTTCTGGAAACTTCACCCAGTAGCCTTAGCGCCCGTTAATGACTCTTGCCTCAATTACTAACATGATGGTTAAAGATGGTGATTTTTCTGTTGTTCCTCCTACATTTATTAGTTGACATTGAATAGAATTTTTAATCTGGATTTTAAACCTAATAAAACACTGTTTCTAAAATGAGTCTTTGGGTTTTCCCAGTTATGTTGTTAACTTTAGAACCGTGCATTGTTGCTGGAATATGTTCATGGTTTGTATCAGGTCAGACTCCATTAATGTGGAAGACGATTTTGCAGACTTTGGGAGTTCTGGGAGGGATGAGACTGGAGGGATGGGTGTCGCTGGGACGCTGTCAGAATTATGGTGCGTTCGAGGCCACTCTAGCTTTGCTGGTTTCAGATCGGCTCTGAACTTCTGTTTGTTGGAGAAGGGGCACTGAGGGGGTCTTAAACTTGTTAAAATAATTTGGGTTGTTTCAAGTCCTTTAAAAGTAAGAAATATCTAAATTGAATTTTGTATTTGACCTACAAAAAGTAAACATAGGATTTTAAGGGTAGATCAATAAGGTTTATACTGAACGTAGAATTAAATATCCATATTTGTGGGTCTTTCCAGCTTTCCTGCAATTCTGTGTAAGTCAAATATGAGATCTTTCCTTTGAAAAATCTTACAGTTTCAGGGGAAATGGCAGTAATAATAGTATCTAATATGGGACAGAAGATACAGATGAGTCCTGGTCTGGGTGGTACAGATGGCCCCTGTGTGCTGCATGAGAGGGGAATCAAATAATAGAGGTTTTTAGGTTCTTGGGGGAGGGGGTAAGTGGCAGATGGGGGCCCAGAAACAGAGGCTTGTTTGAAGGTTGGGGTATACTTGTCACAGCGCTCTAGGAAAAGCAGACAACGTGAGTGGTTGGGGACCTTGCACATTCCTGTAGTGTGCTGCTTTACCCCTTGCCTGGAACTTTTAATGTGTTTGCTTTCCAGACTCAACGTGTCCCGCAGTCTCTCAGACTCATTCTGTCTCACGACCAACCTCTCTTTGGTATTAAAATATACATGCATTATATTGTGTTAGAACAGCTTAATGTAGAAAATTATGGCCTTTTTTCCTTCATGGATGTTCTTACAGGGCGTATAAAAGATAGGCTAGAAGGTGGTCATGAATTGAGTACATTTCTAGCATAGCAGTGTTTTTATGGAGTAAAGTACAGAAACGTGGAATCAGACACTAACCTTAAAACTGACCTTGAAAGTTGGTGGTGTATTAAGCGTTTGCCTCTCTTGAAACAAAACTGAAGGGTAAATGCCATTGTAGGTAACTTGAAGGGGAGGGGTGGTTCTGGGTGCCATTTTGGTACGTTGGAATGTTGTCTTTTTAGGAAGTATTCCAAGTACGTGGGCCATTGGCTGGCAGCCTAGAGATACTTTTTATACAGATTTTGATGGGTGATACTTGTTAAAATGCTGTTTGACCTGTATTCAGTTTCAGTTTTGGATAAATCTAATTTTAGGCATGATGACATTGAAGTATAAACATAATATGTTTGTTACAGATTTACAGAAACCCAGAAATTTATTTGGTTTACAGAGTAGTACAAGAAAAGAAGGCTAATGAATTCGTGGTTTAAGTCATAGAAACTGGGGTAAGTTTTAACTAATCTGATGGCTTAAGGGAGTTTTAAAAAATGCTTTTTTTGCTTGTTGTTTTCTTTGTTGTTTGGTTTGTTTTTAATCTAAAATGAAATCATTGCTCTTTAGATTGATTTATTTAAGTCATCTCTACACCCAACATGGGGCTCAGACTCACAACCCTGAGATCGAGAGTCGTGTGGCCCATCAGCTGAGCCAGCCAGGTGCCCCCAGAATCACTTCTATCTAAACTGTTGTCATCCTACAAGTTATCCTCAGTAGGAAAGCTTGTTTTCCAATTCTAAATGTAATAAATTGTTCAAATTGTAGGAAATTTTAGAATGCAGAAGAGTTTTAAGAAGAAGGAAATCGCTCACGGCAGTAATCCACTCCCATCCTCAATTTTGGGCTGAATCTTCTCTCCATTCCTCCTTTTCTTCTTTAGTTTTTAACTTGATTTAATCATGGTCTTCCTGTAAATAAAAATGCTCTACTTTTTTTTTTCGTTGTATGCCATACCGTAACCATTTTTGTTCATTATAAGCTGTCATCATTTTTAATGGCTCAGTTGAATTGTATCATGTAAAATGAACCACAGTCCACCACACCATCCCCTCATTTGGTGTTAGACATGGGGCATTTTTTGCTGTTTATAGATGGTAATGATGAGAGCGTTTCTGTATGAGGGTTTTTGTGTATGTGTGTATATTACTATTTTAAGATAGATTAATGTGCAAGAATTGTAAATTAGTGAGAGATAAAACTGTCCGGGAGCAGGAATTCCTGTCCTCTTCCAGGTCCTGTCACTGGGCTGAGGCTCAAACTGGCTAAAAGAGATTAACAGGAGAAAATCAAATGTAATAGCGTACGTACAGGGAAACCATGCAGTCGTGGACATTCCAAAGATGGGCGGGCATGGCGAGAGGTCTGTAGGTCATCCAGAACTAAGGGGAAGGGCAAAGGGTCTGGGACTGCAGAGGAGAGGAAAGCACTTCAAGGGGCCATAAGGAGAAGAGCAGATGTTTGGTAATTAGATGTTTGCTCTGCCTTACAGATGGGTTGATCTCTGCTAATAGCTCTTATTCCGGGAAAGACCCTTGATTTAGATTCTTTTATGTGCTTAATGGAAGGGCAGAAGTTTCTTTTGAGCCCACCGGGCCTCCTTGCCTTCAGCTCAAAAGAATCTCTGTGCCGAAGTGGCCCATCATGGGGGCGGCCTATCCTTGGCCCCTACCTAACAATCAAAAGTAAACATGGAAGTATTTCTCTTGAACTGTGTATTTCATTTTCTGAAGATGCCGGTGCTTATATTTTTGAAATTATTACCCCTTTTCTCTTTGGTCTTTCGATCTTTTGTTCCACCTTAGTCTTTCATAATCTATATTTACCAAATGGTAGTTGAGAAATCCTTGAAATACTTTATTTTATATACCATGGGTATTTTGTTATTTCCTATCTTTTGGGGTATTTTTATATTCTCAGACTTTAACCATTTGATGATGATTTCTTGCCCGTTGTGTAGCATTTCATTGTGTAAGAAACGGCTAAGTGAAGTCGTGTTTTCAGTGATGTTTGTGGAGCCAGACAGAAGTAGCGTATAGTGTGCTTTGCTTTTTGCTTTTAAAGAGAACGAGGGGACACAAAGCTATTTAATTTTATTTCACACTGTTTACTGAATTTTGTGACTTAAATGTTTGATTTTCATGCTACTGTAAATTCATGATGACTAGGTAGTTCGTGGTTTGTGGTTTTCAGGTTCATCTGGTTAAAAATACTGTATAAAATCTTGTATACTTTAAATGTATATGATAATGTGTTTCCTATGCCAAATCTTAGGATTATTAGGGTATTTTAGATTTTCTCTAAGAAGTTTCTTAAAGTCTTAGGAATTGCCTGAAAACAAAGGTTCTAGATAGAGGTGGGAATGTGGTTTTGTAGATAGTACCATACATTGAACTTTTTCTGTGTTGGGGGAACGTCTTTCTACCAAGCAAGACATACATGATCTTACTGAGTTCTCTTGATCGCCGGGGGGTTATTTAACAGGCAAGGAGATAAGCTTGATAAGGGCTTGATTAGCCCTTGTCTTGACACTGGACCCCTTGCCTGCTTTCAGATGATTTTAAAATGAAAGATACTTTAAAAAAAAAAAAAAAAAAAAGGTTTGCTTTCCAGATCCCCGGTGGTCTTGCTCTGTGCCCCTCATCCATGGCGGGCCTCTGTGAGGGGTGACTGTATGACAGAGTCCTAAGGGATGAGGACATCACCTCGGCTTCGGAAGGTAAAAACAGCTGAGATTCCTCCTGCTCCAACTTTCAGTTTAGAAAAGGAAGGCTGGTGGGAGTGATTTTTAAACAACTTGGATCCTTTCTGTGTGCAGATTCCTTTTTAATGTAGTTAAGTGTTTGCACACGTAGCTCCATCTTCGTTTTAAAAGCTCGTCTCCCTCCTGTAGCTGGGCAGCATATTCTAAGATTTCTCCAATATTCAAATTCCAAGAAACGGAAATTTGTTATTTGGCATGGATTTTATTTGAGGATATATTTTATGTCCTTTTTTTTTTTTTTTTTTTTAAGGCCAGTCTTGAGGAAATAGAATTAAAAACAGAATATCCTCCCTACCCCAGAAAACCTATGCGCAGAGGTAGAGGGAAGAAAGCAGTCCTGTTACTGGGTAAGCGCTAAACCAGAGTGCGATGTGCATCACAAGCTGCCCACCGAGGAGACTCGGAAGACAGACAGAAACCCACTCTTTTGTATAGCTAATTGGTTAGACACTTGACACCCACGTTTTTCAAGGCAGAATTGCTCATTTCCTCGCATCTTTATGACTGGAGGTGAGTCAAGTGACAAATTAGGCCCATCTCTTCCTAGGAAACTGGCAGATTGGGGTATTGTCTTTCTCGATGATTCTGTTTCAGGGATGGCTTTCAGGTCCTTAGGGAGACGTTCCTGAGATGTGACACGGGCAAGAGGCACTTATATTTGGAGAAGATTGAGAAATTGTGAACAAAAGGAAGGGGGAAGGAGGCTTTTCCCTTTATTATTGCCTGGGAGAATCAAGTCTCTTATTTTTAATTTGCCTTTATGCCAGTAATTATATTAACCTGTTTGTATGTATAGCTAAGGATTCCCTTCGTGACTTTAGGGTTGGTTGGTTAAAATAATGCCCTAGATCTCCATAGCATATTTGTTACTAGGACCTCTAAAGGCTTTTCAAACATTTCTTACTTTTATTTGTAAGCTTACAGAAGTACTTTCGACATTGTTTTAATGTCATGGTGTTACTGGGTGTGTGTGTGTGTGTGTGTGGGTGTGTGTGGGTGTGTGTGGGTGTGTGGTTCACAACACGGGACTTTATGGTAGTCCTGCTTGGGCTTCATGAGAGTAGGAAGGAAACCTGGACAGCGATACTTGTAAAGTTAACAGTATCAGCATCTGTGACACGTTGTAATAAAACGACTAAGTTGGGAGTTTTGTTGCCAGTTTTGGAAATGTGTACCAAGAAGCTCTGGATGCTTTTAGATTTAAGATTAAGCAGGGTTAAGCTGTCTGTTGTTACAAGCCTTTGTCTGAAGGGCTACAGCCGCATACCGGATTTAGATGCTAATGTGGGTGAAGTCTGTTGGTTTGTACTAAAACTTGGCTGAGTGTCTGGGATGTGGCACGTCTTTTTCAGTCATCTTAAAGGGGCTTATCAGACAGGAGTTTGCATGTCTGTAATCTAAGTTAGGATCATCAGTTAAAATGACAGAACTTGGCCTATTGGTTCTGTTTCATGAGCACATGAAATAAGTTGTCCTTGTACTTGGTGTGTTAACTTTCTGATGTATCTCTGTACAGAGTGGTCTGGGGAAATAATTTGGATAACTCAAGCAGTACTTTTGTAGTCGTGGAATTGCATTGACGATTAAAGGAATATCAGTGTTCTTATTTTAGTTATGGTATTTCTAGAAAAGACAGGAACGTGGATTAGAACAGTGTAGGGCAGGACACATCAGGCCTTGTTGGTGTCTTGAGTTTGCATCTGCCTAGGTGGCAGCGTAGAGTGGAATTAAGCCTCCAAGTCTGGAGGGAACTTCAGAAAGGCAGACTGACCAGAAGAGGGAAGATCTGTTCCCGTGGAACATGGTACTGACTTACACAGGGTTCAGGGAAGCTGGACTTTACTGGGGGGAAATGTAGTGTACTTCCAAGAATTCTCCCTTATATCTCACAGGATTGTGCAAACAACTTTCAAACATTTTCATTTGTATTAGAACATAAATACGAATTTTAAAGGCAGCTCTTTGAGGCATGTACTGTTTTCTTGACACTTTCAGTAGAAAAATGAGTTATCGGGAATCCTATTCTGATAAGTTAAATGTGAAAATTTTGTCAAATAGGAATATTCTTAAAGTTGGTTTTTAAAATGAGTTCTATGTTCTAAAATACTCTCTCTGATTGCTTTTAGGTTACCTAGGGTATGAATTAATACAGACTTGGAAACTGAAAGAACTTAGAATCAGCATTTTGAGGTAAATATGTACATACTAAAATAGTGCTAAGGTTTCCCCATTCTGCTTTGTTAACCTTCTAGCAAATCAAACTTGTCTCTGAAGCGAGAAAGTGTAACCAGAGCATGTCCACGTCCTCGCGCGGACTAGACGAGACGGACACGCGTGTGACGGCTGCTCTCCCCGAGCTGCTGGTAGCGAAACTGTCCAGGGTGTTGAGCACAAGCCCAAGTGGGGGTCACAGCTGACCGGATCAGCACCTGGTGACTCAGTTAAGCTTTCTGGCTCAGGGCTTCACGCTTCCCTTCTCTCTGAACTGTAGTCCCTGAGGAGAACCACACTACATTTGTATGCATTTATAACAGTATTGTTGAGGTGTGTTCTGCATTCTTTTATTCGCGAATGCATTCTACATGTAAAAGAGGCCGTGGTGTGGGTTCCACCGTGGCATTTTTAATTCCATCTTGAGACACTGAAATAACTGACCAGTTGCGTCCGTGTATCGAGTGATTGGGATTTCTCTGCGGAGTGCCTCTCCTGGTGATCTTTATTTCTTTCGTATGTGTGAATTTAGGAAGTAACACATGCTTGTCTTCTTTTTTCCCCCATTGTCCCCGGCACTATCTTTAGATTTCCCCATATCCATTTGGAAATCTTTTCTTGGACTTGCCTCCAGCTTTTTCTCTCCCCCAGATCTCTGGGAATTAGGCGTCCCCTCGTTCTGTGTTTTAGAGAGCAACAACCCAAATGTCTTTTGTGTAAAATTTAATACAAAATAATGGTCTTTTATTTAACTCCTCATGCCAATAGGGCTATCTTGTAAGATGTGTTTGTATTCTTGTTTAAGCGCAGGAATCTTACATTTGGCTATTTTTGCATTTATTTTTAGAGCAGAAGCTTGGGCATGCTGTGATTTTCCAATAAACCGCAATCACAATGTCAAAGTGCAGTTCAGACAACAGCAACACAGAGATCTCAAACATTAACACGGTAAATCTGTGATTTATCATATGCGGAAGGAGGAAGAGTGTTTATTCATGTGTTTTGCTCCGTAATTTCTGAGTGAATAATACATGGAAATGATGAAACAGCCTCACCGATCTCACGAATGTAGATTGGCCAGAAAGTTAAAATCTGTGATTGAAAAACAGTCGGGAGGAGTTGTCTCTTGGCTCTGTGAAAGCCGCCCACCCGATAGTGAGTTCATCTGCGAGACTGCAGGACTTCGGCTGACCAGCGGGGATTCAGAACTTCTCATTAAGACTGAGTTAAGGAAAAAAAAATCTATTTAAACATGTCAAAGAAAATAAAAATTGGCAAAATTGTACATTTTTCTGTTTTCACATTATTGGATAACCTTCTCAATTTTTTCATCATGGATTTGTGTTTTCTAAATAGGAAGTGTGTCTCTGGGGCCAGCCACTATATATGAAACGAATGAGGATTAACTTAGCGGTTATGACATTATGGAGAAGGTCACTGAGGGTTCAGTCGCTGTCCTCCACCTCCGTGCAGGTCCTCTCCTGCCCATCACCCCCCCCCCCCGCCCCGCCCTCTAGTTGGGGAGGGCATAGCTTTCCAAAACATAGAGAACTGGCTTTTGAACTGTGACCAGTTCACAGTTGTTGGGTGACACTCATGAATCTCTTGTTGAGTTCATCAGATACTTACGTAAACACACGTACAGCATGTTGTAGCAGGAGATTGAAGAGCTGTAGACAATGAGATGCGCAGGTAGCACGTGTGCCGGTGAAGGATAAGGCGTGTACTCGTGTGTCTCTGTGCATGTATGTGCAAGATGATAAAATCTGAAAGGCAGACAGAAGCTCTTGGAAGCTTTTTTCCCCCCAAGATCTTATTTATTTGAGAGAGAGAATGAGCAGGGGGAGAGGCAGAGAGAGAAGCAGGCTACCCTGCTGAGCAGGGAGCCGGACATGGGGCTCGATCCCAGGACCCTGAGATCATGACCTGAGCCGAAGGCAGCTGCTCAGCTGACCCAGTCCCCCTCCCCGCCCTCTGATTGGAAGGTTTTTATGACACTTTCCATTCTACAAAGTTGCCCTGCTTGTTTGCCATGTTCTGGGTTTGGTTGGATACAGTGGGGATGACCCAAGTCATCCCCATGAGACCTACAGCTCCTGTATGCAAGGAAATCCCAGTCCAGCCGGTCATTTTTGTTTATTGGCTTTTAAAAAGTCTTTATTTGGAAATAACTTCAAACGTGCGGGCCAAGTGACAAGAGTAAGCATAGGACAAAGAACATGTGCTCTCCCCATTTGCTTTGCACACTTCTCTGTGTGTGTGCGGTTTCTTTTTCTGACCCATCTGAGAGTGAGTTGCATACCTCTCATGGCGCTTTACCTCGAGGTGCTTTGGGGTGTATTTCTTAGGAATAAGGATACTTTCTTAAACAGCCATAGTGCAGTTATCGGCTTCGCTGACCTGAACAGTTTCATCAGGGGCTTTGTGACGCCCTTGATGGCGTCCTGTAGTACAGGACCTCAGAGATCGCTCACTGCATTTAGCCGTGGTGCCTCTTTGTAGTCTTCTTTAATTTGGAGGATTTCTGTAGTTTTTCTTTATATTTTACTCCTTTTTGAAGTCTACAGATTCTCTTTAAAAAAAAATGGACTATTTTTTAAATAGTCTTTCTTAGACTGCCTCTCTGGAGTAATTAGTTATTATCACCGCTGTTACCCTGTGAGAAGAAGTGGTGACGGCGGGGACAGTGGCGGGAGGAGGGGTGCTGCGGGTTCCTGGCTGTGTGTGGTGTTTGGAGGTGGAGGAAGAGGGATTTGGGGATTTGCATTGCTGCCTTCTTCCTATTTTATTCTCGCCAGCTGCCGGGATTTAGCCTTATTCCTGACACCTTTTGCCATGTTTTAGATGGTCTTGGATTAGCATTTGGCTTGGACGAAAAGTGAGCGGGTCAGGCTTGAGCATAAATCATTCCAGACAGTGGGCAGCCTGTCGCAACGAAGATGTGGAGAGGTATCACCAGGATGGAGGTCAGGTGGGAAGTGCCCGCCGTGTTGGCTGTGGGCCTCCAGAATGACCTGCTGCGTCTCCGGAGGGCAGGTGTGGTGGGTTTAACTTCGGGTTCTGTGCAGCCATGTGGAGTAAAAAGCTTGACTGATGAACCTGATGAACCTCACTGCTCCTTAATACCCACTTGGGTGTGTCTGTCCTCACGAGCCGCGTAGGAATTGACATTGGTTTGAACAACCATGAGCTGGCGGGCGCGACCAGTGGGCCTGAGGAGTTGAGCTAAGTGAAGGCCAAGTGTGGGGTCAAAAGATGGCTCTTGGGCTTTGGTTGAGTAGAGAAAGAGCATGTTGTGTCCCCGGGAGAATGGTAGTTGTCAGAGTGGACTCCGGAATCCTTGGCTTGCCGTCTGCCTCTGAGAAGGGTGACGAGGACGGTTGTGCTGTCTGGTCCGGTGGCACCTGCCCCGTGGAGGTCCCGGGCCGTCGCAGCCCTGTGCCCCCTGCTACTGGGCTTGGGATCGCGCTGCTGTTAGCTGGGTGCCGAGTTGTCAGCAGAGCTAATCCCTGGAATCAGACGTGGTATCGTGCCTGTGCCTGGAAGAGACTACACTCGAGAGTCCTTGTTAGATCAGGTGGGAGAGCTCGTCACTCTGCTGAAATGCACTCTGTCACGTTGTGCATTTCATGTGTCAGGAGAGTCAGAGGTTCGTATCAAGGAACAGAGTGGGCTTCTTTCTTTCCGGTTTCGCAGATGGTAATAATGAGCACTCCGAAGCAGGATGAGGGTGAAAACTTCCTTGAGGGGCAAGTAAATTCTGCTGGCAGTAAGAAAGCTGATGGACTTTCATGGTGAGGTTTGAGACCTTAACCCTCTATGTGCAGGTTAGGAGTTTTAAGAAGACTCCTGTTTAGTCTGTCATTTTACAGAATCAAATTTCTTGTTGGGAAAGCGTGCGTGAAACACAGAAAAGTGCTTACGTACCATGAAAAACTCACAGAATGGTGCACTGGCTTTAATTTATCTAGGACATGTGTAATTTTAAAGGTACATATTTAAAGAGTTGGTCAGTTGTGCCATTGTGATAGGCTGTCAATCGAGAAAAAGACCTTGTGTGTTTATGGGCTATTGATAAAACGATAAAATGTTGGCAGGCTTTTGAATCTTTCTTATGTGCAGGCACAGCGGGCAGTGATAAGTGCCCTCCATCCATTATCTCACAAGTTTATCAATAATGGCATCAAAGAATTGACAAAGAATGTTTGAAATGTATTTAAGTGCCTATCGACTGTGCTTTGTATGTACGTATATGTTTAAAAAGGCATCATGTTCATATTGTCTTTAAAGCTGTATGAGAAAAGGCATAGTTC
Source organism: Meles meles (assembly GCF_922984935.1). Lineage (NCBI taxonomy): Eukaryota > Metazoa > Chordata > Mammalia > Carnivora > Mustelidae > Meles > Meles meles. Next base: position 142,172,385 of record NC_060071.1, on the reverse strand, counting down.
TCTTCACTAAATATAGACATGGATTTTCTTCGTGGGTTCAAAGGATTCCGTTGTGTAACTGTACCATAATTTACACAGCTCGCGTTTTTGTTCATGCGTTCGAAAGGTGTTTCTTGCTTTTGAGGAATAATGCAGCAATATATACTTGTGTATTTTTGCCTTTGTGTAGTCGCCTAGTTCTTTCAGATAAGTTTCTAGATGTAGAATTGCCGGGTTGGAGAGTGTGGAACACTTGACTTTTTAAAATGATCCTCTTAGATCAAGAAAAAACGAAAACAATTATAGGAAAAGTGTGAAAGGGTCCATAGGAATGATATGCTGATGTTTCTCTTGTCTCTGTGCTTTCTTTTGTTCTTAACCCTGCATGGTGGTGTAATGGTCTTCTTTTTCCCTTTTGTAGTAAGCTGTGCTAGAGCAGAAGGCAATGAAAGAAGCACTGGATGAGTGAAAAGCCCTGCTTTGCAGCCCCTCAGCATGGCAGGCCTGCAGCTCATGACCCCTGCCTCCTCACCAATGGGTCCTTTCTTTGGACTGCCATGGCAACAAGAAGCAATTCATGATAACATTTACACGCCAAGAAAATATCAGGTACTAATGAGAACACTAATACTGGAGCATTTTCACTAAAATGGAATAAATTAGCATATCGTTGACACGACTTATGTAAAACCCTTTTACCTTTTCAAGCTCTCCTCTTCTGATTAATTTTCTCATTCCAGATACTTTTGTTCTTAATAGTCCTTTTCTTTTCTAACAGCTGCCGGGTAATTGATTTGATAGTTTTATTTGTGAACATCCTTATTTTTTTTTCCCTCTGAAAACCTCCCCGCTCCTTAATACGCACTTGGGTGTGTCTGTCCTCACGAGCTGCGTAGGAATTGACATTGGTTTGAACAACCATGAGCTGGCGGGACCCCGGTTACTGTAAACTCAGTCATTCAGATTCTTCTTGAGAAGTTTTCTGTCCCCCCGAAAAAATAATTTTTAAATTGTGAATGTCCTTCCACGCATGTTTACTCGACACAGCTGCAGAGTCACAGGCATTTTCTTTTTTAAAGCTTTTATTTATTTATTTGACAGAGAGAGAAATCACAAGTAGGCAGAGAGGCAGGCAGAGAGAGAGGAGGAAGCAGACTCCCTGCTGAGCAGAGAGCCCGATGCGGGACTCGACTCCAGGACCCTGAGATCATGACCTGAGCCGAAGGCAGAGGCTTTAGCCCACTGAGCCACGCAGGCACCCCACAGTCACGGGCCTGTGATGATTCTTACGTACAGATACAGAAGGTCTGTTTCTTGGCAGATTCATCAGAGGGAGATTGTAGAAAACAGTGACATTTCCTGGATTAAAAGAAAATCCGATTTTCTCAACCTTGTACTTCGGTAAGAAGTGTGTAATCTTTTTTCCCCCACTGTATTTCTAGGTTGAACTGCTTGAAGCAGCTCTGGATCATAATACCATAGTCTGTTTAAACACTGGCTCAGGGAAGACGTTTATCGCAGTACTACTCACTAAAGAGCTGTCCTATCAGATCAGGGGAGACTTCAACAGAAATGGAAAAAGGACGGTGTTTTTGGTCAACTCTGGTAATAAAAAAATTATTTCATGAAATTGCGTGGAGGAAATTGCATGAGAGTTTATGGCGAAGTCCATTTTCTCTGTGGGCATTCAGTTAGATTATTGAAAGTATAGAGAGTTCGAGAAATAATGTCTTTGTTGAAATTGTGGTAGCAGAGACATCATTTTGATTTTTTTCTTAACTTTGTAGCAGGCCTCTTTGTTTTTAAGTGTTAGCATTTTATTCTAGGGGGTTAGACTTCAGCTTTTTCCTTAAATGTAATTGTGTTATTTTTTTTTTTTTTTAATTTTTATTTATTTGACAGACAGAAATCACAAGTAGGCAGAGAGGCAGGCAGAGAGAGAGGGGAAAGGCAGGCTCCCTGATGGGCAGAGAGCCCGATGCGGGGCTTGATCCCAGGACCCTGAGATCATGACCTGAGCTGAAGGCAGAGGCTTTAACCCACTGAGCCACCCAGGCACCCCATTAAATGTAATTGCATTTAATTCTGATTCTGCATTCTTTGCTTGAGTGACTTTCTAGAACATCATCGAATCTAAGCCGTGGCAGTTATTTTTGCTCTTGATGTTTTAGCTTTGCAAAGTATGTCAAAGGGTGCTTGATGATGAGATCAGTAACTTTTTGATTTATGACTTTGCTATGCCAGTTATGGAAGGGAAGTTAGATGCTTCTTAAGAGTTAGATATTCAGTAAGACTTTATGATACTGGTTTGTGTGGGTTTGGGCTTATATATTACTAGTATCATTGTGAACCTAAGCTTCTCGTAGGGCACGAATATTACCCTGCTGCTGCTCTCCTTTTTTTTTTTTAAAGATTGTTTCGGTGTATGATGTTCTCATGTACTTTAAACATATATTTCTTAGTGAAATACATTTCTTATTTCTTAGTGAAACGATCCGATTTTACTGAAGAAAACAGGAGGGGTAGATCTGGAATAATTACTATTCTAGCCTGGAAGTTATATTCTTGGTTTGGGGAAAAATCAGCCATAAATAAGGAAGGTGGTAAAAGGTTCTCTGAAGGGAATGACAGAGTGTGGGGTCTTGAATCTAGATCTAGTGAGTGCGTTCTGGAGGATGAACTTGGAAACAGGATTTTAAATTGGCTATCTGAAAAATTGGGGGTTAGCTGTGATATTTGGTTCTAAAGATTTCCTTAGCTGTCTTAATCACTGGTAGCCTGGAGAGCCTACTAGATAGGATTGGTCATATTTACATGAAATACTATGTTTGTCGTCAGCAAACCAGGTTGCTCAACAAGTGTCAGCTGTCAGAACGCATTCAGATCTCAAGGTTGGGGAATACTCCAACCTAGAAGTAAACGCATCTTGGACAAAAGAGAAATGGAACCAAGAGTTTGCTAAGCACCAGGTAAGACTCCTAGAGAAATTTCACTTTTCAGATCCCTGCAGATCCTTGGCTTCGTTCGTTGAGAGTCACCTGTAACCTCGAAAACTCTACTTTCCTGTACCGCCCTGTACTTTGTCAGCCTAAAATCTGGCCCTTGCATCCTCTTCGTCTTACTCCATAGAAGAGAATCAGCTCCATGCTGTGATTTACTTGTTCGAAAAAAATGCAATTTCTGGTGATCTCTTTCCCACTTGTAGATAACCTGCTTTTCAGAAAATTTATGCTTGAGTTGAGGATCTTGAAACTGGAGGCATTTCTTGGTTGAGATCTCTGGGTCTTTGAGAGACTTCCTCTAAGTGACCCGTTTCTGTGGAGGCGCACGAGTTGAGGGACTCTTGGGTGTCGCTGGGTGACGTGGTTAAGAGGAGCTTCCTCACCAGCTGGAAGCTGTCCACGAGGACGAGTGTGTCTCCCCTGTGGGGCTGAGTCCTCATCGATAAAACGGTTAAATGTCCGCACAGTGATGAGTGACGACACTATAAAAGAATATTGAGTCTGCACCTTCATCCGGAAAATCCTCTCCGTTTAATGGGAAAAAAGAGGAAAACATGGTGAATTGTTTTGTGAGTTGATTAAACTGATAGGTCCCATCAGTCAAAATATGGCTGTCAGACCCTGAAAACCTGAAGTAGACTTAGTAGAGTTACCATTAACAATGTGGTCTCTGTTATCAAGGATTTTTTTTTCTCATCATCTCTTCCTGTATTTTCATAATTCTGCTTCTTGGCTCCAGAGTGTAAGCCTCCATACGTTTAGATTTTGTTTTAATTTTGACTAATGAATTTCTTAATTCTCACCCACAATATAAGGTTTCCGTAATCTGGTTTAGTCTAAGTGTATCCAGGCAGGTGAAGGGCACATTTTTATACTGATGCCATTTTCTTGTAGGTTCTCGTTATGACTTGCTCTGTCGCCTTGAATGTTTTGAAAAGTGGTTACTTATCACTGTCAGACATTAACCTTTTGGTGTTTGATGAGTGTCATCTTGCAATTCTAGACCACCCCTACCGAGAAATTATGAAGGTAAAATTTTAGATTGTATCAGTCTTAAGTCAAATTACTGAGCTTAAGGAGTGTTTTTATATATCAAAAGCAGTAATACTAGTTACCAAATTGGGGAACTTGGTTCCATATATATGAATGAATGAATGTTAAATTAATTTTTACTTAAATCTATGATAATGAAATATCCTAAGTAACGTACAATAAATCGAAATCTAGAAGAAAATTTTTAAAACTATATAAAGTACATGATCTGTGATAAATTAATGATCTGATCTCTCATAGCATATTTAAATGAGCCTTTTTGACAAGCAGGTCTTTTAAACAAGCTACAATAACTCCGTAAGTCATGTTTTTAGTATCCGTCCATCTTCTCGACCTGTGTTAACGCAGCAGCGTCTCCTGTTCCGGCCTTGCAGAACGAATTACTGACTGTCAGTATCTTTTGTTGTGTTAGCTCTGTGAACATTGTCCGTCGTGTCCTCGTATTTTGGGACTGACTGCTTCCATTTTAAATGGGAAATGCGATCCTGAGGAATTAGAAGAAAAGATTCAGAAACTGGAGAAAATTCTGAAGAGTAATGCTGAAACCGCAACGGACCTGGTGGTCTTGGACAGGTAGGCGCTGGGGCTCGGTGGCCTTCCCGTGGCCAGCACCCAGCTCGGCCCTCGTCCCTCCTGTAGGCTCTCCTGGCCGGCGCCCGCTCAGATGAATGAAGCGAGCAAGTTGGAGAGTTCTGTCAGGGTGGTTGCCCGCGAGGGCAAGGATCTAACCTTGTGTTCACAGAGACCAGTGGATGGAGGGGTTTCTTCACTCCGAGGGAAGGTTGTAGAAGCGTGGGTCCCGACTGTTTGTGGCCATTGACGGGGACCCGCAACTCAGACAGGACTTTGGTGTTCTTTTCTGTCCACGTGTGCTTGGTTGTTCCCACCTAAGTGTCCCACGGGATCCTTTGAAAGAGCACTCATTTATTGGCAGAATTCAGTACTTTACAGTATGTTTTAAAATGATTGGAAACACCCTGTAGTGTGGAAAATGGGTGTGAGTGTCTGAGAAAGCTGTGTGTGCTTTCCAGGTTCGTGTCTTTGAGAAGGTGGCTGTTTCCAGTTTCAGTAGAATCTGCACACACGTGCACATTGATTTGAGTTGGTGGAAGGGAGCCTAAAGTAGTTCGGTTTTTAAATAATTCAGTTCATAGGCAAGTATCCTTATTAGATATGGTCTTCAGCAGGGCTAAAGATTATCCGGTGGTGGCTCTTAGAACAGTTGCAACTAGAGGAGCTGATTTCTGAGGATGTGGACTTAACTCAGTTGGGCTTTGAAGCTTTGAAGCCGCTAACTGGAGGCCAGTAACCGAAGCCACTTAGGGGGCATCATGTGGTCTCCCAGACCCTGGAAAATGGCACGGACAGCGGTTTCAGGGGATTCTTTGATAATCAGTCTCATTAAAAATGGCGATGTGCCTGCCATTTAATAGAAGCTTGGGGAAAGTTCTCTTTGTAGAATGAGATGAAAAAGGAAGGTTTCAGCTTCATGGAACTTCAGGATTCACACGCCATAGGACATACAAATCTCAGCACCTTTCGGACATGTTGTTTTTGACGTCTTGAGCCTAAATGATCTGAGGAGGAAGTAAAAGGCTTTTACTTCTGCTTTTATCTGCCCTGATTTAGATTGGCGGGCTTGTACACTTGAAGTGTTCGGAAGTAGATATGGTAGAGCGTTTAAGTAGAACTGTTAAGTGATCTGTTGAATCTGATACTTCCTAGTTTTCTAAGCGTGACCCCCCGGTTAAGTATAAATGCTGACTGAAAATAATGAGAACTGTAGTAGTTAAGTTTGTCTTTATCAATCATTATTAGTGCTTTTAGACTACTATGTTCTGTTCTGGTTGTCATATTTTATGAAAGGCATAAGAGATCCAAGGATGATACCATAACTGGTTGAAAATTAGGTGAGCTCTCCTTACGACGATACCTTAAAAACACATTAAAACAAAACTGACATTTGCAAATGCCAAAAATTTCAAGTAGTGTGGAAGTGGATAGATTTAATGATAACAACCTTCCCTCTAGGATCTGCCCCCTCATCCCTGTTTCTGCTTCCAAGAAGTAATCATTGTGTTGTTTGAGTTTCGTGATGCCCAAGAAGGCAGAAGTTGAAAGTCTAAACCTAAAAACCGAAACAGAAACCCTGAGAGAATAAGGTAATGATAAGATCCACAGAAGTCTCTGAATGTCAGACTTAGGCAGTCGTTCCTGAGCCCTTCCAAGTGAGCACAGGTGCAGATAAAAGTGAGTACCCCATTAGGAAGACCTCTGCGAGCCTGCCCATGATCGCAAGGCGTAGACACGTCATAATGGATCGTCGTGCTATAGTGAGTTTCTGGTGCCAGTGACCACTTCTGTTTCCCCTGTTAAAGATACACTTCTCAGCCGTGTGAGATTGTGGTAGACTGTGGGCCATTTACGGATAGAAGTGGCCTCTACGGCAGACTGCTGGTGGAGCTAGAGGAAGCACTTAACTTCATCAACGACTGTAACATATCTGTGCATTCAAAGGAAAGAGATTCTACTTTAATTTCTAAGCAGGTAAGCACATACAAGTGAGCAGAGAAAGCAAAATAAAAGGCTTTTGTTTATTTTATTTTATTTTTTAAGTTTGTTTATTTGACAGAGAGAGACACAACAAGAGAGGGAACACAAACAGGAGGAGTGGGAGACGGGGAAGCAGTCTCCCTGCTGAGCAGGGAGCTTGATGCGGGGCTCGATCCCAGGACCCCGGGATCATGACCCGAACTGAAGGCAGATGCTTAACGACTGAGCCACCCAGGCACCCCTCTGTTTATTTTTAATATCGAAACGAAAACATGTTTCTGATGAGGCTATTAAGTATGTTTTAGTTTAAGGCCTTATCTCTTTGAACATTTCTCATTGAACAAAGCATATTGGGTTGAGTTTATGGTTATTTAACAGATAATTAAATGTAGACCTCCCTGACTTAAGGGATGGATTGGGGTTCATGTCCTGAGTCAGTCCCTGCTGAGAGCTCGGACTGAGCGAATATGCCGTGTGTAACGGGGAGGAGTCTGTCCTTCCTGAGCGGCCCGGCTTCTGGAGGAGGTCCCTTAGATCAGTGGTCCTGAGTGTGGCCTCCAAAGCTGCCGTGTGCCTGTTCCCCCTGGAACTTGTTTGAATAGCAGATTGGGGTCCCATCCTTCACCTGCTAAAGCCCTGGTGGAGGGGTGCAGCTTTCTGAGAGTTGGCAAGTACTCCAGTTACCCCGATGCCTTAAAATTTGAGACCCACCATCCGAGGACTTTGCAGCCATTTGTGAATAAGGCTGTTGAATCTGAGTCTCCCTTTCTTTCCTGCTGATTTGCTCTGGAGGAGCAATGCCTAGACTCTTCTCGATCCTTGATTGCTCATTAAGTCTGTGTTCCACCGGGTTTGTCTTTTACTTGCCTGCGGAGCTGACAGTTCCCCGGTTACAGCCTGGCTGTGGACTTACTTTCTGCTCGGAGCTAGACTTGTAAGATGTAGCACGCCACGTGTAAGGTGCAAGGATACCTACAGTAAAATATCATGATACCTAAATGAAATCACTTCTTTGATACCTAAAATAAAATTGCTCTGCTACATAATTCCTTGCATATTTACCTGGAAGTAAATTTCTCATTTCTACTTGTAACTAGTGACAGACCTGAAATTAAATTTTATTAACCTTATACACGTGCATCTTTTATTTTCTATTATTATTTTTTCTGGGGAAAGCAAAAGGATGGTTCTGGGCACACACACACACATACATATACACGTATGCATGTATATATATATGAAAAAGTAGAGATTGAAAGACCACTGGCTATTACCCGCCCCTGACTTGAGGAATTGACCTCAGTGTTTATGCTAGCGGGGAACATTTATTGGAAGAAAACTTAAATCCCAGTTACACCTCATATGAAAATGCTACCCGATTACTGTTTAGCATTTGGCTCTTTACTTTTTTTGTAGATCCTCTCAGACTGTCGTGCAGTGTTGGTGGTTCTGGGCCCCTGGTGTGCAGATAAAGTCGCTGGAATGATGGTAAGAGAATTGCAGAAATACATCAAGCACGAGCAAGAGGAGCTGCACAGGAAATTTCTCTTGTTTACAGACACCTTCCTAAGGAAAATACACGCTCTGTGTGAAGAGCACTTCTCTCCTGCCTCACTTGACCTGAAATTTGTGACTCCTAAAGTAATAAAACTCCTTGAAATCTTACGCAAATATAAACCATACGAGCGGCAGCAGTTTGAAAGTGTTGAGTGGTATAATAATAGGAATCAGGATAATTATGTGTCTTGGAGTGATTCTGAGGATGATGATGAGGATGAAGAAATTGAAGAAAAGGAAAAGCCGGAGACAAATTTTCCTTCTCCGTTTACCAATATTTTATGCGGAATAATTTTTGTGGAAAGAAGATACACAGCTGTTGTCTTAAACAGGTAAATCTCTTAAGATTAACGAACATCCTTTCCCGTAGTAGAATAGGGCAGCATTTGGTTTCGTGAAGTGGTGTGCTGTAATAATAGCTTTGAACCTGGCAGAAGGCTTAGGTGAGTGTCCTCTGTTCGGCACCACTGTAATTCATGCGTCACGCTGTGCAGGAATCTTCAGGGAGGACGTTTGTGGGACTGAAGCTTTCCCGAAAGGCTAGATTTGATGGGACCTGGGATTTTTTTTTTTTCCTTAAAGGTGGATAATCTATTCTAATCCATTTAAAATAGAGGGTAAGTGCAGAAAGATGAAGTTATATTAAGGGAAAGCAATTTTTGTTTTGTTTTGCATTTTTTTTTAAATTCAATTCAGATGTGGTTCATCTGTGACTGTGTGTTAGGCATAGTGTTGAGCCATTTCACACCAAGCTTTCTCCTTCAGGTAATCTTAGGATAGATTTTACGTAGGAATTATTGTGGCTGTCTTTGTTGTTGTTGTTAACTTTTTTTTATCTTGACCAATATCGATTCAGGTTTTGCAAGTCTGAAGGGGGAAAAGTTCAGAACAGTTGGGTTTGCATTTTGGGTTGGTTCATAGACTGTGTATTAAAATTTTCTGAATCAGAAGAAAATAAGGTTAGGGAAGAATTCAGAGAATATTGGCAAAAGAGGACGGTTCCTCCAAGTTAGGCTGTGGATTCCCATGTCCACCTGTTTCTTCAGTAGACGTTGATTTTTCCAGAACACAGACCCGGCCAAAGAGCTATACTCCAGATTTGTGTCACATGGTCAGGGAATGCCTGGTTCTTCTGGTGTGTGTACAGATGCTGTGGTATATAAGGCCACAAAGGGTCCTCAGTTTGTACTTCAGACAATGATCTGTTTCTCTGTGAGATCCATTAATTGGCCAGAGTTGATCTCTAAGCACCAGTTGTACACAGAGTCATCTCTGAGGAGAAATTCAGCTTTGGTTCCTGTGGTAATTTGGGATTTTTTTTTTTTCTTTTCCCAAACTGCTTCTGACTGTTTGGGGGCTTTGAAAACTTACTGGAGTAATGAGAAATTGGACTCTGGGGTAGTCATCTGGCAGTTTTTAGTCTGGTAATTTTCATAGTCATTGGGCCTGATCCCTATGATGAATACAAAGTAAAATGACTTTAGGTAGTGAATTACATTGGAATCAGAAGTTTAAGGTTAGAAAGGGACTCATTGACTATCTAATCCAGCCCACTTATTTTTATAAAAAAAAGAGAAAGGGCCTCAGGAGGAAAAGTGATTTGCTCTGAGTGAAATTGCTAGGCAGTGGCAGAGACAATTCTAGAATCCTGATATCCTGCATCCTAGTTTCCAGGTCCTTCTGCAGTCATAATGCCCCTGGGCACCAGAGAACACTAAAAATCTGTGTGGAAGACAGCCAGGAGACAGACCAGGGAGAGCCTGACCGTCAGGATTATTTCTTAGAATGGGGGAAAAGACATTTCAGGGGTCAGAGAAGTTTAATATCAGCACAGTTCCCAGCCTCGTTATAGACATGCTCCCTGCCCCCATACAGAATGGTTTAAGAATCAAATACATCTCACGGTGCTTAGAAAGAAGAAATGGTGTATTAACTTCTTTTCCGTCTTCTGTACATGCATTCTTAAATGAAGAGATGTGCCGGTTTTCATGGCACGAATATTAGCCTGAAATCTTTATCAAAAATCAATCAGTTATTTCCTGTTGACTTTGAGGATCAGATTAATTGTGATCAACTTTCATAAAATGGGGCTGGAATTTAGTGTTGGATGATGAATCAAGAGCGGTTTGAGGGTTGACTTTATGGGCAGCTAATTAAATATACAATAGAAGTCTTGTTCCAGTAGACTTTTTAATAAGCTTAGAAAAACTTCCTGAAATCCAGAGTCTTTCCTTCCATCAGTTTAATAGGAGGAAAAACCCTCAGTGAACAGTTTCATGGGAATCTGAGCTATTGTGATACATGGGCAGTTTTGTCCTTTTCTAATTAAAAAAATAAATCATAGCTACTTCTGTAAATAATGTAGCTATGTGTACAGTCTTGTGTTTATAGTTTTCCTTTTTGCCTTATGTATGTAGGGCTTTATGGTTTATAACTTACCTTTTGATTCCTTTTTAAGTCTTACAACACTCCATGAGGGAAGAAGGCGCATGTTTTCACTCGATTATAGACGTGGAAGCCAAGACTCAGTTGGTGACCCGCCCCAAATCGCACAGATATCAAGAGGCAGAAAAGGGTTTCTGGTCTCCTAAGTCTGGTGCTCTTTCCACTGTGTGCGAGTGACGAGCCTGGGTTCAGCACCTCTGTCTACCCATCCCCCTCTGTTTGCCTCCTAACTTTGTTTACAGAAAAGTTGCAGAGTAGAGAGCTCCACTACCGACCCGACGGGGTTTCCTCCACCTGTTGTTAACATCGTGTGTCCTCCGCTGCAACCGGGAGACTGACTTCAGTGTATCCCTGTTAACCAGACTTCAGGCTGGTTTGGCACATATCCGTTTTCCCCTTATGTCGTCCTCTTAATCCCGGGTGTCCTGTTGCGTCTTGTGGTTGCGTGTCTCTAGTCTCCTCTGGTTTTCTGTGTTTTCTGGTTTTCCTTGGCTTTGATGCCCTCCACGGTTTTGAGGCGTACTGGTCGGGTGTTCTGTAGAACGGTTCTCAGTTTGGACTTGTCTGATGTTTTTCTCAGGATTAAAACAGGGGTTTAGGATGGAAGAACACCGCAGAGAGGAAGTGCCTTTCTCATCACATTCCGTCCGGGGGCCTCATGGTCTGGACATGAGACGTCACTGCTTGTGGGAAACTTCATCACATGGCGTTTGCCAGCCTTCTCCACCGGGACGTTGTTACTGTGTGGTTCCTCACTTTCTTCTCTGGGAGCAGGTCACCAAGTGCAGTGCGTCCTGGGAGGGAGGGCTTGAACGCCATTCCTGGACGGAGGCGCGTTTATGTTGTTATCGGAGTTCTTCTGCAAGGACAGCTGACTCTTTGATCTCATTTATTGATATTTATTGACTTACGTTTGCTTATTTTACACTTGGGTTATAATCTGATAGTAGGTGATTTATTTTGTTCACATTGTTCCACTCTGGGCAATGGGGCTGGCGGCGGCGGGGGGGGGGTGCTCTTTGAGGTTAGTTCTGTGTCTCTTGGGCCCTAGTCCTGGATTTTTTTTTTTTTTTTTAAGCATTTCCTGACTTTCTAGCCCTACTAGATGCTCTAGGCTCTTATATTTTTGTTGCTCCAACCATAGAATCAGCCATTTCTCTACGGAGCCCTTGTTCCTTTGATGTCGACCCTCTTTTTAAAAATGTCTATTTTGTGAAAGGTTTTTTTTTGTTGTTTTTTTTTTAACTTCTCAGGGTCTTCATTTGTAAAATAGTGATAGTCTCTGTCTCTTCACAACCAAATGGCTGTTTTTTCACCGGATTCAGTAGGTGCTGTTTCGTTATGGGCTTTATGCACACATTTGGGGCATCTGGGATCCGTGTACTGTAACTATTGGTAATAGTCTTTCTGGCGAGATCACAGAGGAATCACATTTGATTTTCTCACGTTGTTAAGGAAGTACAAGGAGTAAAGGTACTACTAAAACCTGTTGTTGGTAATGTGCTTTAGTACCTGGCAGACATTTCAAATGATGTGTTTGTTTCTTTGAATTTGTTTCCCCCGATGATTGTCTGCGTAAACTAGCACATTTAGTCAAATTCCGGTTCCTTGTGGTCCATCTCCTAGTTCCGCGTCCGTATCTGCTGTGTCTGGTGTAGCTGGGGAGGCCGTGTGCGCGCACCACGCGATCTGGGCCCTGCCGCCAGCCGAGCAAGTGAGCTACAGAGACCGAGGGTGAATATCCAGACGCTCTTACTTTGGACAGCGGGCTCTGTCTCCTGAATACAGTACGATTGAATCTTGAATTTGAATGCTTTCAGTTTCATTTTCTTTGTAGATTTTCGTGGAATTTTAGAGAAGTGCTGGTCTCTGATGGATTTGAAATTAGAGAAAAAAAAAAAATAACTGGCTCCTAGCTGCTGATAGTTTCAGAAACTCTGTGCACAGGAGATCAGCCGTGTTTGTCAGATCACTTGCTGGTGGAGTAGCTCACATAAACTCAGTGTAAAAGTCAGAAGAAAACAAGTAAGGCTTTGTTCTATCAGTTTAGGGTACCGTGAAATCTATAAGCAGTTTGTGTTACTCACTTGTAAGCCCCGGGACCACTGTAGACCTTGTTGTTTCTCTGGAAGCCTATGGCTTTGTCTGAGGACTGTGGTTAGGCATCCCTTAATTTATCAGAAAAAGACATTTTTCTCTCTAAACATTACCAGCATGGGTATATAGGATTTAATTACTGCTTACAAGAGATTTGGTTTGTTAATGTGCATATTGTCTCTTCTCTGAAGTATTGATGTGAGTTTCATTAAGGGGAAATGCATTTACTCTTGGTGCTTCTGCTTCTTAGTTAATTGAAATCTGCTAGACTGATCATTTTGGCAAAGTAAAGCACATTCTTTGCTTAATTGAAGTAATTAATTTGCCTAATGCTTGCCATGAAATGCATTTTTTTAAGCCTCTGTTACATTCACATTGATGCTTATTTACAAAAACTAACATTTGGAAGTACATATTTCTAAGATAATTTCATAATTCAGACTTTGGGCCATGTGATTTTTTTTGCATGTAACATTGCTTTCTGCTACTGACATCATGTTTTATTTTAATAACTAAACAAACTTGGAACATATTAAGAAAGTTCCTGATTCTGAATATTTTAAGTATTTGAATGTAGAACAGACTCTTAAACTAATCTAGACATGCAAGTGTTTGGCTGATTTGGAGGCAGGAAGATATTCTAGATGGCCACTCAAGGTTTCTTCCAACTCTTTGATATTAGTCTGTTTCATGTATTTAAAAAAAAAAAAAAGAACGGTTTGACTTAAAAATGCAATTTTCTATTAGGAATTTATACTATGCGTATGACTTCAGAAGAACCATCTGGAATCACTTATGTCAGGTGTGGAACCATTTATCCTGTGTGCTGAGTTTTTGAATGTGGATATTTCCAAAATAGCTGTAATGGCAACACTAACTGTTAACCTTCTGTCCCCGTGTAATGCGATCCCATCCTGTAGCTCTTTTCCATTTCTTAGCTAGAAGGCTAGCTTTAGGTTACTCGTGTTCTGGATTAATACAGAAGAACAGGCAGGAAGAGGGACGAGCTGGGAAGCTTCTCTTTCATGACGGAATGGGATGGGGACTCTGGCATTGCCCTGGTCGGCGGCCTGGGGGCAGGAAAGCGTTGGGAATGGAGGTGCTTCCCAGTAGATAGGCATTTCTTGCCCTGGCGCTCTGCGTCCAGTGATTAAAAAGGGCATTGGGGTAAGACTAAAAGAAATAACCGTGCTATTTTCCACACACGGAAGGAGCTCTCTTCGTCCATGTAGCAGGGGAATGAGGTTTCCCTTGCTGTTGAGTCGCCCCTTGGCATTGGGTGTTGGTACTCACACTGTATAAACATGGCCGTGGAGACAAGGACGGCAACGGCCGCCCCAAGTTGTGTGTGCGTGGAGAGAAGTGCAGTGAGCTGCAGTGAAGTGTGTGGCTTTTTCATGATAGATCCTGGGCTTGAAACCAAGGTATATGAGGATTCCATGTTTCTTTCTGCCTTGCTCTGTCCCCTACAGGGCCACGTTTCTAGTAAGTCGTCATGGCCAAATTAGACAGTCTGAAGTACCGTGACCATTTTGTTTGTCAGTATAAATCAGCCCTCTATCTGGGGTTGTGAGTGTTTGGTCCACAGATCCACACAGGGAAGAGCGGCAGTGATTTCTGTTTAAGCTAGTTGGGAAAAAGCACCAAGTCCGTTTTGTTAGGTATGTGGGCAGAACATATGTGTATTTCTATTTTCAGGGAGACCTTACAAACAAAAGTTTAAATTTTTTTCCCTCAGCAATGCTTAACTTCCAAATGTATATAATTTTCTTAGATTGATAAAGGAAGCTGGCAAACAAGATCCAGAGCTGGCTTACATCAGCAGCAATTTTATAACTGGACATGGCATTGGAAAGAATCAGCCTCGTAACAAACAGATGGAAGCCGAATTCAGAAAGCAGGAAGAGGTAACTTAAGTTGAAATAATTGTACAGTAACAGTTTTCAGAGTATATATAAACTCTGCTCATTGGAACTCCCTTTCTTCATGGTTGCTTGGTATTTTTTTGTAATATAGAATATTTCTTATAGATAGACTGGCTGTCTCCTCTGAAGTAGCTGTGTAGTGATTCACATGTTCAGAATTAGAGGAGTGGTCTGGTAAATCAATTTTCTCTTAATTGCCGTCAGCCATTTCATTCTCCTTTATTGGACTGTTGGTATTTCACAGAAAAACAAAGCACGTGTAACCATAACTCCTGTTGACTCCATGTGAGTGAGCAACAAAATGATTTTTTTTCCCCTAGAAAGTGTTTTGTTTTCTATTTAAAGTCCTGCCTTGGTTGAATACATTAAAGATTCTGGCTTAATTTTTTTCATGCATTTTAAGATTTTAATATAGGAGACAGCATAGTAAAGATGTGAAACCTAATACAGTGTTCTGGCTGGCAAACAAAAACTTTTTATTTGAAGTTTGTTATTTAACTTAGACGTAGAATAATTCACATTGAAGCTCATTTTCTGTGTCCTAGCTTTTTGACAATATTCCAAGTTTGGGGAGTCCACTAGCCCACCAGTGCGATAGATCTGTTTTAGAAGCCAACTTACTTTACTTATCCTGGATTGAGAAATGGTGTTACTTTAGATTTAATATGAAAAAAATTTCCACTTTACTTTTTAATCAGTAGTTCTGATTCTTTAAGTTGAAAAATGTCCCAAGATGCCAGAAAATAGGTAATGCCTTACTTGTAATTTTTAAGTTTCAGGCATTTTAGGGATTTTAGTGAAAGGGTTTTGACCTCTTTGGAGGGCTGTTGGCACAGTCTCATAGACATAAGACACTACACGAAGGGTCAGAGTGTCAGCAGGACTCCCGAAGTGGATTCATTTGGCCACTTTGTTGGGTAGATCTTCCGTGGCCCTTGAAGAAGCCAGTCTCTTCAACCCGAGGGCTTTCTGTGATTTGGACGTACTTCTGTATGGTAGAAAGTCACTTTGGTATTTCAAGTCCTATTCAGTTGAAAACTGTCATTAAATCAGAGAAGAGTCTCTTTGCCCATGTGTTCGTGCATCTTGAGTTTTGTGTGGTGTCGTCATCTTCCTTAGCCTGGACCGAAAGATTTAGTGTACCCAGAGTATGTGTCAGAAATGACGGTCCTGGGGCGCCTGGGTGTCTCAATCGGTTAGGCATCTGCCTTCGGCTCAGGTCATGATTCCAGGGGCCTGGGATCGAGTTCGCCATCGGGCTCCCTGTTCAGCGGGAAGTCTGCTTCTCCCTCTGCTTGCAGCTCTCCCTGCTATGCTCTCTATTTCTGACAGGTAAATCAATAAAATCTTTTAAAAAAATGACAGTTGTCACTTATTTCTACTATAGCATTGCTTTGGAAATTTCTTAGAATTGCTTTTCTTGGTGGACTTTTTTCAGGTCCTTAGGAAATTTCGAGCACACGAGACCAACCTCCTCATTGCAACAAGTATTGTGGAAGAGGGTGTTGATATACCAAAGTGCAACTTGGTGGTTCGATTTGATTTGCCCACAGAGTATCGATCCTATGTTCAATCTAAAGGAAGAGCAAGGGCACCGATCTCTAATTATATAATGTTAGCAGATACGGACAAAATAAAAAGTTTTGAAGAAGACCTGAAAACATACAAAGCTATTGAAAAGGTAAGATCCAAAAGTCAATAGGATATCTCTGAGTTATTTTTTATGTGCTGGGAAATAGATAAAAACAGCTTTATCTACAGAGAGTAGTCTCAGCAGGGGTGTGCAGTGTATACATTATGAGAAAGTCAAGTAATTCTAGAAAGTGTGTGAAAGCTCACAGTGAAAATGGTCAGATGGATTATGGGGGGAGAGGCCTGAAAGTGTCCTGTTAGTGTGGACGGTGTAGTCAGTCGAGTGATGGAGTTGTGGAGCGACTGGAGCGTGACGACACAGCCCCCGTCTGTGTGTGTGTGTGCACGTGGGGGTGCGTGTAGGTACAGTGCTGTGCAGACCGTGCGCGCATACAGCAAGTGTGTCCACGTGATTGAACCTGGGGGGACTGCTTAGGGAGGGAGTTTCTGCATCGAGTGACTTGAGTATTGTAGTGTTTTTAGTCGAGAGAGCTGTTCTGTGTCAGGGGAGCTTTTTCTGTAGGTACAGAGGCAGACTCCTGACATATGGCAAAGAGAATACTCGTTCTCATCATAAAATCTGTTTCTACGATGTTCAGATCTTGAGAAACAAGTGTTCCAAGTCAGTGGACACTGGAGAGACTGACGTTGAACCTGTTGTAGATGATGATGATGTGTTCCCACCATACGTGTTGAGGCCCGATGATGGTGGTCCACGAGTCACAATCAACACGGCCATTGGACACATCAATAGGTAGGATATGAAACCATTTGCATGGAAAACCTAGGAGTATTGCAGGATTTAAGTCTAAACCTGTGAGTATTACAGTGTTTACCTTTTGCGAATATTCACCAGTCTTTCTGTTTATGGCTTGTACGATTTTGAGAGAAAGAAAAGAAGTTGCTTTTTTCCATTCATTCTTCTTTTTGATCAGAAGGCAAAAACAGTATTGTGCAGTGATAAATGTTTAGTTTTTGTTGGCAAGGCTGACTTAACGAAGGCATGCTTAATTTCGATTAGATTTTACTTAACTTTCTAGTGCTCACTGATTTTTTTATTCTGAAATCTGTTGTTTTGTGCCATTAATGTTGAGGGATGTTGAATTTTCCATTGGCTAGGATATAAGATCATGATAAATTAACTCGCATTTTTAATTATGTTCTAATTTACTGTGTCCTGAATTGGTAATAAACCTTTCCAAGAACTGAGAAAAGCAGATACATACCTAGATTATGTATCAGGATAAGTATTGTGCGGAGGCAAAATAAGGGAGCAACTGAGATTTTCTGTTTAACTTTTTACTTTGAAACAGTTTCAAGCTTTAAAGTGCTGCAGGAATACTGCCGAGAACTCCCATTTACCCCTCAACCTGAGGTTTCATGAGAATGTCTTTTTGTGGTGAAAGGATCCAAGCCAGGATCAAGGGCTGTATGAGTTTTTCTCATCTCTTTAGTCTCCTTCAACCTGGAACCATTCTTGTCTTTCCCTGACCTGAATGACCTTGCAACTTTTAAAGATTATAGGCCAGTCATTTTGTAGTCTGTCTCTTGGTTTGGCTTTATCTCATATTTTCTGATAATTAGCCCCAGGGT
Source organism: Meles meles (assembly GCF_922984935.1). Taxonomy (NCBI): domain Eukaryota; kingdom Metazoa; phylum Chordata; class Mammalia; order Carnivora; family Mustelidae; genus Meles; species Meles meles. Next base: position 142,154,549 of record NC_060071.1, on the reverse strand, counting down.
GTGCCCTGGGGCCGGCACATCGCATAAGTGATGCTTTGTTCTTCTCCTCCCGTCCTCCCAGGTGCACTGATGTCACTTGGAGCTCTTACTCGTGGGGGTGGCTCTGATCACATACAAAAGGCCTGCCAGCTTTCTCCGCTGTAAAGTTGCCTTTGCTCCATTCATAACCAGCGCATATTTCTTGGGGAATAGTTTGAGACAGTCTAAAATTTATTCCTCTTCCAAGTTTCACCCATTAGCTTAAGTATCCATTGATATTTCTCACCTGAGTTGATTATTGCTGTGGCATCGGCAAAACGGTGATCTTCTAATTCCGTTACTCTTTCTGTTCCTTGGCATTCTGCTGGAAGGAAGAGCTTTCTCTTTTCTCCACTTAGTTATTCCCTTTGTTTTTTTAATCTAATAGGAGCTGATGGAGTTCTGTTTTATTCAATGGGTTATAGTTTGATTACTGTCTTTTATTATTTATTTTGATGTTAAAATGATCTCACATTTGGCCAGTGGCAGTCCCTTCAAACGAGTCTTTTTACGTCACCATTGTTCTTTATTACTTCCCTATTTTATGGTGTGCTAAGATTCTTAGCCTCAACTTCTGTTTTCCCTGCCCACCTCAATATTGGCTATTTCTCCAAAAGGTTCTGGTTTCTTTCAGTGGCAGCTGACTGGTGTTTAGAGACCAGAATCTGGGCGCTCAGCGCTGGGCATGCTTATTGCCCCTGGAGTGTTGCTGCTGCCTGGCTCCTTAGAGCTAGAAGCAACATTTGTGTGATTGTGTGTGTGTGTGTGTGTGTGTGTGTGTGTGTGTGTGTGTATGTGTGTATTCACGTGCGCAGTTATTCTGTGTCTGACTACCTGTGTGTTGTTCCCTTCATTTTTCCTGTCACACCACAGGGTTCATTCTAGCTTTCCTCTCTTCCATCGTTATTTCTGACTGCTTCAGTAGTAAGATATTGGACTCCCATTGTCTTCAGAATCGTTACTTTATGTCCAGTCTCCCTGAATCCAGCCAGTGTCCTACTCTGCGGGGCTGCTACTGTGTTCGGGTGCCCTTACTGCACAGGCTGTGACCTTACGGGGCGGCTGCTCATTCCAGTGCCTTCCACATACGCGTCCTGCCCCCACCGATTACCTTCCTGTCCCAGCACCTTCCGTGCTCAGTCTCAGCACCCTTGAAGCTAGCTAGCTCCCTGCCCTGTAACACTCGCCTGCTGCTGCTGTGGGGGCGTGGTGGGCAGCGGGGGTGGTCTTCTTGCTTTTCTGCCTTCTGTTGTGTCAATACTGGGCTGTCCTTCCAGCCTCTTCTGACGCCTTCCTTGCACAGGCCCTGAGAGTTTGCGGGTGCGTATCCGATATTAAGGAACAAAGACTAGCAGCCTGTTCTCTTTCAGTGGATTCTGAACAGTATTTTCTGCACTCTGTGGTTTCATTGGACATATATCTATTGAAATTCAAGTTTTAATTTTAATTAAAATTAAATAAAATTTAAAAATTAGTTTCCTAGCTGCCTCACCACATGTCAGGTGCTCAGTGGCTGGCCTGTTGGACAGTGTAGACACAGAACACCACTGCTGAGGATTCTGTTGGACAGCACTGTTCCATCTTGTTCCAAGTTCAGAGCGGTGGAGCCCAAGCTTCACGTGTATATGCCAATCCGGTAGCGGGGAAGAGGGACGTGCGAAATCAAACTTGAGGCTGTGAATGTCGATACAGAGTTTTTCCTCCGTTTCCCAGGTGTAGATTTAGCATCAGCATTTCTTTTTCTTCACAGATACTGTGCTAGATTACCAAGTGACCCGTTCACTCATCTAGCTCCTAAATGTAGAACCCGAGAGTTGCCTGATGGTACATTTTATTCAACTCTTTATCTGCCAATTAACTCACCTCTCCGAGCCTCCATTGTTGTAAGTTTAGAAAAAGAAATGATTGTGCTTTTCAAGTATGTCATTAATGGATTGTTTTTCAGCTTCCCTACGCCAGCGCAAGTTATAGGGAAATTTAGCTTTAAATCCGTTCTTAAGCATAGGTTTGTAAGTCTCTTGTGGTCAGCGACATGTCCAGACCCTCAGTAGACTGTCCGAGTGGATAACCGGAAGTCCCCTCTAGGATCTTACCAATACCAACAATCAGCTGTGGCTTAGACACTTGAGGGACAGAATGTATTAAATATATTTGGGCTTCTCTAGCCGTTTTGTTGTTCACTCAAAAATCTGCCTTTGCGTGACTGCCGTCCTTGGTCCCAGTACTGATTTCCAGATATCCCGAGGTGACTAATTTCTGTCGCACATGAAAATTTGTCAGTGCTGTTAACGTGTATGGTACAGCCACGTTTTGATATATCTTTGTTTTTGTTTTTTTTTTTTCTTATTTATAGGTTAGTGAAGATAAGCTGCATTAAAATCTTACTAAAATGTAAATACATTAAAATCGTCAAATCTTCGTTATAACTTACCTAGGTTTTACTGGGCAGGATTTTTAAAAATGGCTGTTTCAACTGTGGAGATTAGGATTTTGACAAACTTGCTGGCATTTTTCAAAATAAACCACTTTGCTCTCATAAAAAGTTTGGCATTAAAGATTCTGGTTTCATAGAAGTTTTATGTGTTAATGATAGATGGCTACGCGCATGTACAGTGGAAATGTTTTTTGTTACTTCCAGGGTCCGCCAATGAGCTGTATCCGATTGGCCGAAAGAGTTGTAGCTCTCATCTGCTGTGAAAAACTGCACAAAATTGGTAAGAGTGTTTGAAAAGCACACGCACATAAGAAGAAAGTTGAAAACATTGTCAGACAGAAGCATGTCAAGGACTTGATCGTTCTCTGAGGATTTTGTAGCGTTCTGACCTTGTTGCTCTCACTGGGCGGTGGTGAAGACGGGTGGAGATCTGATGCCACCTGAAGGTCCCGTGACGGGCCAGCTCCCTGATGGCCGCAGCTCGCTGCAGACGGCTGCGCTGTATTTGCTCCCCTTCCTGACCCCTTGTCAGTACAGAGAAGTCTTCTTGTCACTGCTGAATCATGGACGCTCAATTAGTTTACAGATTCCTCTTTTTTTTTTTAATGGGAAGCCTCGTTTTCCATAGACTTTGTGAAACAGTGGCTATGTGCTATTTTTGTTTCAGTATTACTGAACTCGAGTTGACACACAATGTACATTGGCTCCAGGTGTCCCACTCAGTGATTGCAGAGTCTCCACGGGCTGCTCTGTTCACCAGATGTGCAGCTCCCCCCACCCCGCCCCGCGCCCCCGTCCCCCCGTCGGCACACGGTGCTGGCCCCGTACCCTGCGCTCCGCTCCCTGTGCTGTGCTGTGTGTAGATGCGATGTTTGCCTCTTAGAACTCGAGGCCCTGCTCACTGAATGTATGAACGCCCAAGTAGACCGTCTGACACATCACGTGTGATCAGTTTGTGTCACGAAAAGTACAGATGCTTTAGTTTTCGTTACCTTTCTAGTTGCTTTCTAATAGTACTGCTCTGGATTCTTTCGTAATTAGAGAGGCAACATCTGGATTGTTTATGTTCATTGTCTTTACATTTCTTAGGTGAACTGGATGACCATTTGATGCCAGTTGGGAAAGAGACTGTTAAATATGAGGAAGAGCTTGATTTACATGATGAAGAAGAGACCAGTGTTCCAGGAAGACCCGGTTCCACAAAACGAAGACAGTGCTACCCAAAAGCAGTTAGTATCGGTTAGAACGAATACAAAATCTCGCCTTTCTGACTTTTTATTTCCTGCCACATCAAATCGACATTCCTCTGCTTGCCTTCCCTGACCTTGTAATTTGGCCCACTTGGGATCTCTGCTCACTTCCTCCCCTGACAGCTTCTCTCAGATCAGCCAGCCCCTCCTTCCCACCTGCGCTGTGGGCACGTGCCCACTTAGGACATTGCTTTCATTTTTCTTCTCAAAAGGAGTGTGGACTCATTTGTCAGATTCTATCCAGAATGAGTCTGTTTCTTTTAAAGAGACATTTTTTTGTTTCGTTCACTTTAGTGGTAAGATTTTTGCTTTACTTATGTTTGGGGCTGAGAAAGAAGAGAATTTGCAGGATAAAATGGGCGTGTGAAAGGGTACCCGCTCCACGTGTGGGGGGCCCGGCTGGTATGAGCGTGGTGACAGCGAGGGTTTGTCAGGAGCGAGGCTGTGGCCCGCCAGCATGCTGCGTCTGCCTCCATCTGCCGCTTCCTGCCGGGGTTCATACATTATGACGTCCCAGAGTCGGACTTCTCGTTAGAGCCATGCTGGATTGAAGGACTTATTTTAAAAATATCTGCTAATATTTGTCCCCCATGAGAATTGCAAACAAAAGCAAAAAATCGTAGCCTAAAAGTGTGGTTCTTTTGTTTCATTTTTGCAATTGCATTGAGTTGCTACTTCTAAAAAAGTTTTCACTCAGTTTCACTCGAGCATTTTCAAGATTCAGAATCATGTCGTTCTTTTAAAAATTAAGAATGTGACCTGTGCCCTGAAAAGCTTGTTTCAGCCTTCCTACTCTAACATTTACTCCAAAGACCACTGGACTCTTTCATGTGGTGCACATCGTCATTAATAATAAAGTGTTTTAATTACAAATACAGTCTGGATTCTCTGCTATTCTGTCACTGTAACCGTCTCCTCACGGCGGCGTTTCTGTGCCTTCTAACTACATGTGCAACCCTTAACGTCCCTGAGCCTCAGAAACCGCACGACTCCCCTGCGTGGGGTTGTACGAGTATTAAAAGTTTAGAAACAATCTCAGACTCATTAAATTATAGTTTACTCATATAATGAGATCACCACTAAAAATGATACAGACAGGAAAGATATTCTCTTTGTAGTAACTGGAGAGAAAGGTCAGGTGATGACTATCTTTATTGTGCCATTCCATAGGTAACAGAAAGAACACTAGTGTATGTTTATCTGCATTTACACATAGGAAAAAGTTGGGAGGATGCTACAGTATATCAGAAGTTAATCAAGGTTATCTTTATATAATCATGTAGGACTTTTTGTTTTCTGATACTCTACAGTGTTAAGAGCCTAAAAATCCCAAGGAAGAAAAAGAATTCTCTAATCAAAAGAAATAACTCAAATGAATACTGTTTCTAAGACGAGGCCCTGTGGGGTTTGATTGTTTTATATAATTTGGTATTCGTTATCTAGTCAATAGCGCATAATGAGGTAGGTGACCCCGAGCCACCTTGCCGCCCGAGGTGAGACGGGCTCCCTCCCTGTGTTTTTCTTACCTTTTTCTCATCAGCTTTTAGCGAAGCTAAGAAGAAATTTGTCTTCTTGCCAGGATCTGGAAAAGAAGCTGTTACACGTGATCTTGATGCTTAGGTTTTCTTTCCGATTCTAGATTCCAGAATGTCTGAGGGATAGCTATCCTAAACCCGATCAGCCCTGTTACCTGTACGTGATAGGAATGGTTCTGACGACGCCCTTGCCCGATGAACTCAACTTCAGAAGGCGGAAGCTCTATCCCCCCGAAGATACCACCAGATGCTTTGGAATACTGACAGCCAAACCCATACCTCAGGTAGTCAGCTCCTTACGACTCCCATTAAAAATACCTTTTTGGTTTTGTTCTGTTTTAAAAGAAGGGAACAGCTATTTATGAGTAACTACCTTTTATTACCTCAGAATGCTTAGTATTTTAAAGTCAAGGTGTCCCTTCTGTTTCCTAGATTGAACGCATCATTCCTCCTCTGAGGTTAAATATTTGTAACGGGATAAAATACCTGTTAACTTTTGGGGATGCTCTGTTTTGTTTTTGCTAAGATCCCGCACTTTCCTGTGTACACGCGCTCTGGAGAGGTGACCATATCCATTGAGCTGAAGAAGTCTGGCTTCACGTTGTCTCTACAAATGCTTGAGTTGATTACAAGACTTCACCAGTATATATTCTCACATATTCTTCGGCTTGAAAAACCTGCACTAGAATTTAAACCCACAGACGCTGATTCGGCATACTGTGTTCTACCTCTTAATGTTGGTAAGAGGGGCCCGGACTCTGCAGTGTTCGCTGAGACTAGCTCATGAAGGGGAGTCTGCTTACCATTAGTTCATCGTGGATGCCAGAGAACTCTCTTACAAGAGACAGCTCTGCCTTAGGCACATCCATGAATAGAGGGCGTAAGTAAGAATCTTCTCTGTAGTACATTTTAACAAGCTAGTCTTTTCCTTCCCTAAGTGAATGACTCCAGCACTTTGGACATCGACTTTAAATTCATGGAAGATATTGAGAAGTCTGAAGCTCGCATAGGCATTCCCAGTACAAAGTATTCAAAAGAAACACCCTTTGTTTTTAAATTAGAAGATTACCAGGATGCAGTTATCATTCCAAGGTGGGTGTGTAAGGGGAAAGCAAAGGGGGGGTGGTGTTTCATTTCAGGAGATTCACTTGTTCGCGTGGAAACGTCACTGGGCTCTAGCATTGAGGTCACTAGTAGGAAGTTTAGGTGTCTCTTCCTGGTGGGCCTGTCCTCCCTGGTTGACCTCTTGTACGAAACAACACCTGGCAGGAGCACCGTTGGCGGAGGGGTTTCACCTTGGGAAGCTCGGATCATCTGAGTGATGTCGTAAGGCTTTCTGAAAATCTTCATCCTCTTAATCCCCAAAGTCTTAAAGGACTTCATTGTAAATAATAGCCTCCTAAACTTTTTATAAAGAATAATGGATGGTATTAAGTGCAATGAAGTAGTAAGTCGGAATAGTTTTTTTCTTATTTCGTAAAAATTAAGGGAATAGAATTTTGAGCAATAAATTTAAAAACAGGAACTTTTCATAATTAGAGTGCTAGCTGTAATTTAGTCTCTGATCTTTTTTCTTCTTTGTTAAAGCCGTATTTTAAATGTTAGCTGTCATCAAACTATGAACACCGGAAGTGGGGTCTCAGTGTGTTTGTGCAACTGGTGCCTTTCACATGTAGCGTGTTAGTAATGCAGGGTGCCCGCTCAGTTGGTGGGCGTTGACAGTTTTCTACCCTGTGCTTAGTGGTGAGATGAAGAGAGATTTCAAGGTCCTATTTAGCATTAACGTGTTAGTGAAGCACACATATTTAGAATGTGGATAATAGTAGAGTGGAGAATCCGTTTTCACTTACTATAAATGTACTTTTTGTCTTAGACCTACTTGAAATATTTAGAATTGAAATTTTCAGTTATTTATTTTTAGCCTTTGAATTTACTCATAATTTGCCTTTTCATATGAAAAACATTCGTTGAGAATAGTTGTCTCTGTATTGTTTTTCTTTTGTAGATACCGTAATTTTGATCAGCCTCATCGATTTTACGTAGCTGATGTGTACACTGATCTTACCCCACTGAGTAAATTTCCTTCCCCTGAGTATGAAACTTTCGCAGAATATTATAAAACAAAGTACAACCTTGACCTGACCAATCTCAACCAGCCACTGCTGGATGTGGACCACACATCTTCAAGGTAGGGGGTTTCAGAAAGGACATCTGAAATCTCGTGCGAGGCATTATTTGCAGAGGTCAGTAGACAGATGTACAGGTTCGCTGTCCCCACAGCCCCACCTGCAGACTCTCAAATCGGGAGACTGACCCTTCACATGCAAGACTGCCCAGGGTGGGGTCTGGAGTCCGCACACTGAAGGGGCGGAACCACTGCGAAGCAGGGACTTGCTTGTATTTTATCGATTGATTGATTATTATTATTTTTTAAGATTTTATTTATTTATTTGACAGAGAGAGAGAGAGACAGTGATTGAGGGAACACAAGCAGGGGGAGTGGGAGAGGGAGAAGCAGGTTTCCTGCCAAGCAGGGAGCCCTATGTGGGGCTTGATCCCAGGACCCTGGGATCATGATCTGAGCCGAAGGCAGACACTTAACTGACTGAACCACCCAGGCACCCCTTTTATTTTTGTTTGATAAAATATTTTGAAATTCTTACAGACTTAATCTTTTGACACCACGCCATTTGAATCAGAAGGGGAAAGCTCTTCCTCTGAGCAGTGCTGAAAAGAGAAAAGCCAAGTGGGAAAGTCTGCAAAATAAACAGGTAATGTGTTCATTGTCACTCGATAATTTAATATGTTGAAAGATAAGTTTGGCTTCTATATTATTAAGTGAACTGAGTGACATAGGAATTTGTTGGAAGTTTCCCAACCCTTAGGTGTTGTTTGTTTTAGGTAATACCGTGTGTTAACTTGTATTTGAATGTCTTTCTGGTAGAAGTGTGAGAGGTTTGCTTTTATACTTGGTCCGTTGATACATTTCGTCCTTGTAAATCCTAGTGTTTATGATTTTTGTCTTTGTCCATTAGTGAAAATGGCCTTAAATTTAATCTTTTATTCTTTTGTGTGTTTGCTTTATATTTACCCACATTTTTCCTTATTCAAAGATACTGGTTCCAGAGCTCTGTGCTATCCATCCGATTCCAGCGTCACTGTGGAGAAAAGCAGTCTGTCTCCCTAGTATACTCTATCGCCTTCACTGCCTTTTGACCGCAGAGGAGCTTAGAGCCCAGACGGCCAGCGATGCTGGTGTGGGAGTCCGATCACTTCCCGTGGATTTTAGGTACGCCTGTGCCGGCAGCCGGCGACAACATGGGTCATGAGATCCTATTTGCAGGAGAACTGAATTCAGTTCAAGTTTGAATTTTATAAAAATAATTCTTAAAAGGTTAAGAAAAACACGCATGTCTTATACATGCAATAAACAACATCCTTTCACTCCTGTGTCCTTGTAAAGTCACAGAAGGGGAGGGGGTCCCTCCTCCTCCAGGCATGGCAGTCAGAGTAAAAACGGAAGCAGTTCTTTGTAACCACACTGACCTTTTAGGGCTGCTTCCTCTTTTATAAACATATATTAAACGGCAGTTGCCTCAATATGTTCTTTGTCTTTTTCACTTTCTTCCCACTAGGAAAGTGGCTGCATCATCAGGAGAGTACTGGCTTAACCACTCTGATTAATTTGGGTTATTTAGTAGTCAAGACCGAGATGGTTCTCGGGATTAAGGAACGTGAAAATAGACTAGTGCAAGTCACAACTGCGTTTGTCAAATACTTAGTATAGTGTCCGATGCTGGTTTAAATGCTGGCGCCTTTATTAGGTCACTTAATCACTTAGGACAACCTAGGAGGTAGGGGTTGTTAGCCCCTCTTCCAAGTGCGGGAAGCCAGGGCACAGAGAGGGGTTCTGGAAATGAGCATCTGGTTAGCTGGAGGGCCTGGAATTCCAGCCCTCACAGAGGCTCCCGGGGCCACCCCCAGGCCTGAGCACTACACCACACTTGCCGAAGGGCAGCGAATGGAAGCAGCCCGGTGAGCCCAGTCCCCCTCCCTGATGGGCACCGCAGAAGTCCAAGACTGCTGGTGTCTGCCTTGGAGACTTGGTTCTCTCTCTTTTTTTTTTTTTTTTTAAAGATTTTATTTATTTATTTGACAGAGAGAGATCACAAGTAGATAGGCAGGCAGAGAGAGAGAGAGGGAAGCAGGCTCCCTGCTGAGCAGAGAGCCTGATGCGGGACTCGATCCCAGGACCCTGAGATCATGACTTGAGCCGAAGGCAGCAGCTTAACCCACTGAGCCACCCAGGCGCCCCAAGACTTGGTTCTCTTTTGAAGTGGAGCTGATTTCTAGCGATCTTTACTTGATTTATTTGTCTTCTTCACATTGCTCTTGCTCTAAGCCTAGCCCTTCTGAAGGATCTGACGGAGTCATGAAAATGTCTTTGCAGATACCCTAACCTAGACTTCGGGTGGAAAAAATCTATTGACAGCAAATCTTTCATCTCAATTGCTAACTCCTCTTCCACTGAAAATGATAATTACTGTAAGCACAGCACAATTGTAGTCCCTGAAAATGCTGCACGTCAAGGTGCTAATAGAACCTCCTCTCTAGAAAATCATGACCAAATGTCTGTGAACTGCAGGACGGTGTTCAGTGAGTCACCTGGTAAGCTCCAAATTGAAGTTTCAACAGATCTTACAGCAATTAATGGTCTTTCTTACAATAAAAATCTTGCCAACGGCAGTTATGATTTAGCTAACAGAGACTTTTGCCAAGGAAATCAGCTGAATTACTACAAGCAGGAAATACCTGTACAACCAACTACCTCATATCCCATTCAGAATTTATACAATTACGAGAACCAGCCCAAGCCCAGCGATGAATGTACTCTACTGAGTAATAAATACCTTGACGGAAATGCTCACAAATCTACCTCAGATGGAAGTCCCACGACGGCCGCGACGCCTGGTACTGCCGAAGCTGTTCGAGCGCTCAAGGACAGGATGGGCTCCGAGCAGAGCCCGTGTCCTGGGTACTCCTCGAGGACTCTTGGCCCCAATCCTGGACTTATTCTGCAGGCTTTGACCCTTTCCAATGCTAGTGATGGATTTAACCTGGAGCGGCTTGAAATGCTCGGTGACTCCTTTTTAAAGCATGCCATCACCACGTATCTCTTTTGCACTTACCCTGATGCTCATGAGGGCCGCCTTTCGTACATGAGAAGCAAAAAGGTAAGGATGTTTTTATCTGGGGCAGTTTGAGCAACTGGTCAGCTGCCTACGAGTGGCTTCGGGTGTTGGGTGGTTCTAGAGGATGAGGGATTGTGCAGGGCTTGTGGTGCACCCGCCCAGGGCTTGACCGTGATCTGGTTTTCACCGCTGCAGCACTGGGGTTCTGGGTGGGTGTTCGCTGATCTGCGTGTGGCTTACTTATTGGTAGGAATCCAGTTCCTACCATTTGGGAGAACCATTTGGGAGAATGTGTGTGCTTCCTGGGTCCTGAGCAGGGCGTAAGGAGATGCGTGGCACGGTCACTCCGGCAGCTCCTGCTTTAATTTCATCCAGTTCACCATTTACTCAGGACAGTGCCATCTCGGCTCACGGGGCGTACAGGCGTGGATGAAACACGGGTCTTGCATGGAGGAGCCCATCTTCAAGGTTTTGGAGCATGAGGAAGGGAAAGAGTAGCCCTCCCCTAGCTCGGTGACTCTGTGGGGTCAAGGCCGTGTGGCCAGAGCTCCGAGCAGGCGGTTGAGAGCCCGGAAGAAGGGTGTGTTCCGAAACCAGCGCGAGTTCAGATTTAAGGAGGACGCGCCACAAAGTTAGAATGTTCCCCCGATGCTGAGAGAGGTGGTACAGGTTCCCGTGCACCTGCTTGACAAATAGCTTCTAAAGCTGCTAATTGCCCTAAACACTCAGAAGGAAGGACTGTCGCTTGTGATCAGAAGGCGTTCATGGAAGAGGTGCGCTCGTGGTGTGTGAACACAGTGAAGGACCGGCAGAGCGTGTCAGCCCTCAGGGAGTAGACTGGAAGCGCCTGAGACGAGACCTAGAAGGCAGGCGGGTGACGCTCTGCTGGGGACGATCTTCAGTGCTGGGCGAAGGAGTTTGCACTCATGTTGAATGTTGCACCAGGGATTTTTTTCTTTTATTAGAGAGAGAGGTGGCGGGGAGGGAGGGAGAGAATGCCCAGCAGGCTCCCTTGCCCAGTGCTAAGCCCAGCGCAGGGCTCGATCTCACGACCCTGAGATCACAACCTGAGCCGAAATCAGCAGCCCGGCGCTCAGCTGCCTGAGCCAGCCAGGCGCCCCCTAAGGGACTCTTCATGCCCACGAGCTGGTAGCTGTAGAGGACGGCTCTGGGAGCGGCGTGCAGCCTGAGTGGAAGAGCAAAACCAAACGGAGCTGAGCGATCCGTTGGGCCTTCGAAGACGTCTAAGCCAGCGGAAAATGGGATAGTTCCAGAGTTGCGGCAGAAAGGGGAGGGTGGAGGTGAGTAGGAGTTCGGGGGAAGAGGAGTTGTGGCTCAGCTAAGTGCTTCCTTTTGGCAGACAGCGCTCTCGCCACCTCACGTACACTCATCGCCTCGTGTAGTTCTGTGTGCTCTCATTTAGTCTGTAGTCTTACAATCGCGTGTACTTACAGTAGTCCTGGCCCACGGATGAGGGTACTGGCGCAGGAGACATCAGCTTGCCCGAGGTCACCGGCACTACGCGTCGGAGCCCCGACGGTCTGGCTTTAGAGACCTCGCTCTACACCGTCACCCTCCCCTACGCCCCACGTCCGTCTCCCCCACCCCTGAAGGCCCTCTGCGACCCCAGACACTGGCCTGAGCATTTACAGCCCTTCTCAGCGAACCCCCGAGGGGTAGATAATGTGTCCCCATTTTGCAGAGGGGGAGAGTTTATTCGTTTAGAGAGTTTAATTAGTTTGTATAAGGTCGCCTGCCTAACCAGAGAGTCAGGGAGGTGTTGGAGGTGAGAGCCGGTCCCTTCGCCACCCTTCTCGCTGTCGGTGTGATTAGGGGCAGAGAGACCTGCCGGGGTGACCGTGTGTAACTGGGGGAACGGGGATGATGGCGGCACTCGTGGCGACAGAGGCACAAGTGTGGGAATAAGGGTCAGGTGTAGGGTTTTCAGACCTCATGGAAAGTAAAGTGGAATATTCAGTGAGATGTTCGGATAACTTGGAATTTAGGACCGAAGTCTGGTTTGGGGGAACGGTCTTTGTAAGGGTGATCATCAAAGCTGCCAGAGAGAATGCGATTCCCACAGGTGGTTGCAGGAAGGGAGGGTCAGAGACCGAGGAGGAGTAGGAAGCAGCATTGCCCTCTGTTCCGTAAGACAGGAATTCGCGTACGTTCCAGAAGTTCATCTGTTCATCTGCCGGGAAAGCCTTGACTCCTTACGTCCTGTAGGAGTCATTGCTGTTCCCTGAGCCTGGTCTTGAAGGACAGACTTTGCGTGCTCACTCCCCGGACACGTCCTGCGTCCTGACCAGGCCTGAGCCCCTAGCTGGTCCGCGTACAGGCTCCAGGCACGCACACCCCCACTTCGTTCCTCTCTCAGGGCTCTCCCTGCTGCCGCTTGTCCGGTTGTGCCCGTGTAGCATTGCAGCTCAGAGCGCTGAGCTCTTTCTTCCCGTTCCACCCCGGCCCCGTTCCGTCTGACTTTGACTGTGATGGCCACCTTCATCCTCTCTTGCCATCCACGATGCCACCTCCTTGTAGGCACAGGGATGCTGGCGTTGATCTGAGCTGTTCCATTTCCGATGGCGTGCTGTGCACGGTGCCGTGTGCAGACTACCTGTCCCCTCCCAGCTGAGTCATCCGCAGGGCCTGCTCCTCAGTTTTGCCAACGCTGTTCTCCCAGGGATGGCCAGCCAGGTGCCCCTCCCGGGGTGGGTGCCTGTAGTGGTATCAAGTTCCCCGGAAATGGGGCTCATGATACTTATATAAAAAGGAACTGAGTCGGGGCGCCTGGGTGGCTCAGTCCTTAAGCGGCCGCTTTCGGCTCAGGTCATGATCCCAGGGTCTTGGGATCCAATCCCACAGTGGCTCCCTGCTCAGCAGGAGGCCTGCTTCTCCCTCTCCCACTCTCCCTGCTGTGTTCCCTTTCTCACTGTGTCTCTCTCTGTCAAATAAATAAATAAATAAAATATTTTTTAAAAAAGGAACAAAGTTTATAGAAAATGAAAATGAGATTGACAGTTCTAGATCCTGGCTTCCAGGTTTTTACTAGATAGTTCTGGATAGAGAAGGTACGATTTGACTGAGCTACAGAGGACATCGAGTCCTTAGGAAAAACAGACCAGAGGGTAAGCAATGAAGCTATACCTTTTGCTGATTTAAAATGGTTGAACAAAATTGTCTTGATGTGCCATCCAAAACAAAGGAATGATATTTGAGAAAACATTACAATTAAAGTGATATTTGTGGCTTAGAGTCTAGGAGTGTAAAATTCTCTTGGCTCTCTCCAATGCCAGTTTCTACTTTATAGCTAGAGTTTGTGGCATTTCCCCCACTTTATTTCTTGAGAATGTTGTAACATCTAGACTTGTTACGTGGATTATTTTCTGTTCTCACAGTTCAGGGCGGCACTTTGCGTTTGCTCTCATCACGTTGTTTGCAGAAGCTTTAAATTGTATGAACCTTTTGTTCTGACTTTATGAGGAATTTGCCTATCAGTGTTCTCTGATCTGCTTCTGAAATCAGATTCTCATCTACCTATGCTGAAGGATATAGGAAGTATGGGTATATAATATTTGCCATCAAGAATAATTGATGACCGGTTGTAGTAACACGAAGAACGTTTAGCTAAAAGTATGTTTATTTGCCTGGTATAAATTTCAGCAGTGGTCATTTGCAGATAAGTATCTTATAAATTTTTTCTGCTAAAGGTCAGCAACTGTAATCTGTATCGTCTTGGAAAAAAGAAGGGACTGCCCAGCCGCATGGTGGTATCAATATTTGATCCCCCTGTGAATTGGCTTCCTCCTGGTTATGTAGTCAACCAAGACAAAAGTAACACAGATAAATGGGAAAAAGATGAAATGGTAAGTTTTTTGTAACTGGAAGCATTTATTTTTTAGTGAATGGGAGAATTTTGTGCTATTAATTTTTGTGTTCTCTTTCCATGGTGTATTTATAATGGAGTAGGTATTTGATATACTGAATCAATTCCTTTAAATAAACGGTCTCTTCATTGAATTTAGAAACAGTGTTGTGTGCTCGCTTCGGCAGCACATATACTGAATTTAGAAACAGTGTTGTAATTTTGATGGGGGTCAGTTATGTCATCATTTTTCAGAGGCAGAAGTATATATGATGTCGCGACTCAAAAACGAAAAAAAGCAAAGCTCCGTAACATTTCATTTTATTATTACATAAAACAATTCATCCTCCCTCGATCCTTAGCTCTGTTCAATGACTTTTCAATGAACCATGATCTCCAGTCTATGAAATAATTAATTTCAGTAAAGCCTTGCTTTACAGGTCAGGGTTTTCTCGGTTAGGACTCGGTCCTCTCTGGTGACTTTAAAACAAAAGAAAAGAAAGTAAGTCATAAAGGTTATAGTTTTCTGGAAATAGTTTAAATCTTGCCAGTGGCTTAAGGCCAGATAGTAGGTGCAGCGTCTTCATTTTGTCTTGTCTGGAAGGCCACCAGAGGGCACCTGGGAGGCCCTTGGAGCTGGAAAAGCCCTCTGTCCGGAGCCGGGTGGCTGGGAAACGCTAGCGCCACTCTCAGAGCTAAAGGCGATTTCTAGGCCACTTTCATTTTGTGGACATTTATTTTGCATCAGTGAGAGACTGGATCATTGTTACTTAATTTTTCCTTCAGGTCAACAGTGAGAACACGGATTCTTTTCACAGGTCACGCTTTCTAAATAGACAGGCTTCCGTGTCCTCTTTCTGGCTTGCCTGTGCTGGTTCTCCATCTCAAGTTTCCCTAGGTCTGCCGCTCTGCGCCCCGATTTTGATTTTTACCCCTTTATGGAGTACATTTTTAACTCATGCAGTGTTCGATGTTTTACAGAAATTGAACTGCTCCAGAAAAACATTAAGAGAATATATTAATACAGGCTGGGTTCGAAAAATTACATTTGCTATTAACTTAGAAATAGGTAGACGCTTAGAGGGAAGTGTATAGATTTTGAGGACTTTAGAGAAGATATTGCATATTTATGAAAAACATTCCAGTAGTAATTATTCTGCCTTGTAGTTTCATAATGTAATTGGCTTTTTAAAAAAATTAGCATAAAAGTGACATTGACAAGTCCTTCGGATTAAAAAAGAATTTAAAAAAATACAATAGAAATTTCTTACTTCCCCTTTCAGATGGTCTGGCACTTTGGTTTTGGGAATACATTAAACATACCATTCATGTTTTCACTTGGTAGTTTTATACGTACTGAAGTCGGCCCTTACATGGTATGGGAAGGAGCGGACTTGCATTCCCGTTCTGCTTGACTCACTCTTCAGCAGATAGGTTTAAGAGAAACTTTGCATACGAATGCCCAAGTGGTAATAAGTCAGGTTGAAAGTGGACTTGAACAGGAGGAAAGAATTTTATACCAGTATTTTTTTTCCTTTTCTTAGGCACTTGAAGTGTTCCCTGAGACCATTTAGTGAGGTAGAATCCCGCTATTTTGCAGGTAGAGAAACTGAAACCCAGAGGCATTAAAGAACTTTGTCCAAGATCACATAGCTTATTTGTGATAAAACCTACTCTTTTGTGCATGTGCGTGTGTGTACTGCCAATTTTACACTACGGTAGCATCTTACTAAAGATATATAAGGGTTTTTTTTTTTATTAAAAAATTATTCACTTTGATTTTTTTTTTTTAAATTGCTGTTGCCTTTTTAAATGTTAAGGACCAAACAGTAGTCTGAAACATCTCATGTTACACCTGGGAAGGTATAGGATTTTTAACAGGAAATAGTTCCTAGAGATCTGCCCCTGCAGTCTGTTTTCATGTTCTTGGAAAATTTTCTAAACATTTTTTCATTAAAAAACAACAACAACAAGCAAACCCGTAAAGGTACATAGTTACAGAGACATGGCTTGGTTCGCTGCTCTCCTTTACAAATATGCTATGCCTTTGGGTCTGGCTTAAAATGAAATGTTGCAGCGTTTTAAAAATACTTGACAAAGCTGGAAAACTTTTTTGTCAGGAAATCTCTGAAAGTTGTCCCTCTCAGAATTGAAGCACGCCCTCCTGCCTTTTTCTCCCCAAAGTATAAAGTTTTTTTTTCTTTTATTTCTTGTGCAACAGAAATTTGGCATCTTTTAGCATTGCAGAAAAGTTACATCATTACTGAATCCTCGCCCGTTATTAAGCTTGTCATTCACAAATAAGCTTTTGCCAAAGAAATTGGAATTAGCAAAGATCTTCTGACCGAAATTGGATTGTTGTGTTTCATGTTAGTCTACATTTTCTTCTTTTTTTGTCAGTTATGCTATAATCTGTTCCTCTGATGACTATAGCACAGTGGAGGGGAAAGCATAATTTCTCAGATTTGTAACTTAGTTCAGTGGTCACTAGTTTTCAAGTAGAGCAATCTAGTTTTACATAGTAGCAAATATACTTTGATTTGAAGTGGAAATGGGGACAAACCTTCAGCATGAAACCCTATTGCCTATTTTTAATATTTGACGGATTTTTAAGGTAATTTGTCTTTTTTTGTATTTATGCTCTTTATTGCCCAGATAATGCTTTTTCTGCATCTGGAATTTAATTTTATTAGTTTGAAAATCTTTTTGAAACATTTTAAAACTTTGTCAGCAAAATGGAAGACCTCTGTGATCAGCATGTGAGTGCTTTTACTGTGTGTCTGCTGGAGTAAGACTTCTTAGCTGAAGTTTTGCCTCGTGGACATTAATTTTAACTTTATGTCCATATTCAAAAATCCTTAACTTAAAGCTTCATATGGGATAAAGGTCATTTTATAACTTAGAGAATGAACATTCAAAGAACATGTTTTACTTTGTTTATATGATTAAATAACTTATTTTATGTTAATTGAAAACAAATGGCCATGATTTTAAAGTTGCCTTTTAGTATTTGTGGTTGTCATTTGAAATTATCCATAACCCTTGCTTTTATTGAGTTTCAAACCCTTTTAAAAACAGCAGCTATGTCTCCCCTCCTTCCCCATTCCTCCTCGTTTCAGACAAAAGACTGCATGTTGGCTAATGGCAAGCTGGACGAGGACTTCGAGGAGGAGGCCGAGGAGGAGGGGGCTCTGATGTGGAGGGCTCCAAAGGAGGATGCCGAGTACGAGGACGATTTCCTGGAGTATGATCAGGAACATATCAAATTCATAGATAACATGCTCATGGGATCAGGAGCTTTTGTAAAGAAAATCTCTCTCTCTCCTTTTTCAACCACTGATTCCGCATACGAATGGAAAATGCCCAAAAAGGCCTCCTTGGGTAGCATGCCCTTCTCATCAGATTTCGAGGACTTTGACTATAGCTCTTGGGATGCAATGTGCTATCTGGATCCTAGCAAAGCTGTGGAAGAGGACGACTTTGTGGTGGGGTTCTGGAATCCATCGGAAGAAAACTGCGGCGTTGACGCGGGGAAGCAGTCCATTTCGTACGACTTGCACACTGAGCAATGTATCGCGGACAAGAGCATAGCGGACTGCGTGGAGGCCCTGCTGGGCTGCTACTTAACCAGCTGCGGCGAGCGCGCTGCTCAGCTCTTCCTCTGCTCGCTGGGGCTCAAGGTGCTCCCGGTGATTAGAAGGACTGGTCGGGAGAAGGCCCTGGGCCCGCCTCGGGAGAATTCCAGCAGCCAACAAAAGAACCTTTCAGGGAGCCGCGCTCCTGCCTCTGCGGCCGGCTCCCGCTCCTCCGTGTTGAGAGACCTGGAGTATGGGTGTTTGAAGATCCCCCCGAGATGCATGTTTGATCACCCCGATGCAGATAAAACACTGAATCACCTCATATCGGGTTTCGAAAATTTCGAAAAGAAAATCAACTACAGATTCAAGAATAAGGCTTACCTTCTACAGGCTTTTACCCACGCCTCCTACCACTACAACACCATTACCGGTAAGGAGCCCCCGGCCGAACTGCGCTGCTCAGAAGCTGTGAGCTCTTGTTAACTGCACTCTTTCTGCCGTGTGTGTGTGTGTGTGTGTGTGTGTGTGTGTGTGTGTGTGTGTGCGCGCGCGTGTGTGCATGTGTCTGCATGGGGAAGAGGGCCGGCCCATGCATGTGCAGACTTGGTGCTTCGGATGGCCGGTGGAGCGGGGAACAAGAGAAGAACGAGGGCGGCTTTATTTCCCTCTTCCTCTGGGAGCACTCCCAGCTCCTCGCCGCTGATCGCTGCCAGTGTGGCCGCCGGACCTGCTCGCAGGGAGGTCATTTCACGTGCCACACGCTTGGAGAAATCGGGGCCTTCCTACTTTGTTGTGCTTTTCCCATTTTTGTCCTTCCCCGGCGACTTTCTGATGCCTGTTCAGCTCTGTTTATGGTTCTTGATTTCGTATATTCTGGATGTATTTCCACGTCCTTTTATCATTCTTCCCAAACTAAAAGGCCCCTCTCTTAAGGTCATTTTAAATGTAAAGGAGTGTGGGCTCAGAGAAGCTTCGGGGGAAGGTGTGGGCGCCCTGGCTTGAGCTCTGCTGCCACCTTCCACTAGGAGCCATCCTGCAGGGTCTCTCCCGCTTTACCTAGCGGCGGCCAGTCCAGAGATGCGAACTGCGGTCAGCTTCGGCTTATGAAAAGCCTGGTTATTTTTTTCTCTACCAGAGTAGTGCTGGGTACTGCCGAGTACCCGAGTACCGAGTACTGCCGAGTAAGTGCTCGAGTCTAGAACACCAAAGCAGAGTATAGAGTGTGTAAGGAAAACAAGAAAGGTTAAGACGATCACAAAAGCGTGAAACTGAAATGTGGAAACCGGTCTGGCGCTGGGCTAGAAGGGCTGGTGGCCCGGTGCTCCTTCCCTTTGTTTCTCCTTCCTCCCTCTGCTGAGTGGTGCCCCTGCCTCGGCGCTCTGGGTGTCCCGGACGCCCCACTCCGGCTGTCCCTGCCCCAGCCTCCTGGCCTGAACGGGCTCTGCTTGGCTGGGTGAGGAGCTGGGGTGCTGGCCGGCTTGGGGCGCCTTCCCCCCAGCTCACCCGTGCTGGCCCAGGTCTGCGCATGGCGACGGCTCTCCTTTCCCAGGCGGTGGTTGGTGTCATGTCAGCATGTCTCACTCATGTGGGCAGGAGGGTTTTCTGGTACTTACTGGGCGGGTGGCGAGGCACGGTGGCCCCAGTGCACTCTCGCTAGTGGTGGGGGCGGGGTGCGAGGGCAGAGTGCAGGGTGCATGGGGTGCACGGGATGTACTGGGGCAGAGTGTGGGGTCGCGTGCAGCGAAAGGCCCCTGACGGCCGGCGCGTGAGTGAGGCTGCGGCTTCGGCAGTACCCAGCACCCGCTCGGCCAGCTCCGTGCCCGCGGGAAGGGCCTGACCTGATGAGGCCCCCGGCCAGTGTCTTGTCTGCAGGAGCAGTAGCCTCTGGACCATGGAAGGATTTTATGACCCCAATTCATAGATAAGAAACAGGAAGTGTGACATGTCACATGGGTTGTCACTGAAGAATACAGGCAAAAACGAAGCCTGGTGGCATTCTAGGGGGTGGGGGTGGTTCTGGGGCCAGACCTCACGGTGGGTTCCCATGTGCGAAGAGTGGGGTTGGCGCGCGCTGACGCCTGCGCCCTGGGCCGCCCGCAGATTGTTACCAGCGCCTGGAGTTCCTGGGAGATGCGATTCTGGACTACCTCATTACCAAGCACCTTTACGAAGACCCGCGGCAGCACTCCCCGGGCGTCCTGACCGACCTGCGGTCCGCGCTGGTCAACAACACCATCTTCGCGTCGCTGGCGGTCAAGTACGACTACCACAAGTATTTCAAAGCCGTTTCCCCCGAGCTCTTCCACGTCATCGACGACTTTGTGCAATTCCAGCTGGAGAAGAACGAGATGCAGGGCATGGACTCCGAGGTGCGTGCCGCCCGGGATGCGGCCGGTGCGGGGGCCGCCGTTTCTTTCCTCCGGTTTGGGGTGGGGGTGGGGACATGGGCTGGCTCTCCAGGTGGGCCCTTTAAGAACTTGACTGCCCCCGCCATGGTGCGTGTGGTCCTTCCAGGGGAGAGAGGGGGCCAGAGGCTGTCGGCTCTTTTCTGCTCCTGATGCCTGGTCAGTCCCCGGAAAAGTCCTGCCAGCCCCTGCCAGCCCCCGCCGGTTCCGTGGCACTTGAACCTCAGGGAGGGCTCCGTGTGGTTTATTCTGCCTTTCTTTCTGTTGAAATGGGTGAGAAAACAGTCCCTGGTACCATCTCAGGTAAGTCTCAGAAATGTATTTTCTGTTCTACTTGAAAATAGGAAAATCTCATTTAAAAACCAACCTTCTAAAATTTTAACCATTGGAATTTGAGAGGCTTCTGTGGTAAGTTCAGCCAAAGGTTCTTTGGTGATGGAGCTAATTTTAATGTGTTTGTGAGCTATTTTGAAGTTTTGTAGTGAAGAATTTCCCTTAGATCTCCCCTCTCCTCTGATCCTTCGCTGCCATCCATCTGCATACCCGCATACCCAGGAGAGCCCTCTCCCTCCCGTTTTCCCCGTTCTGATGGCCTTGTCTTCTGTGTAGATGTCTTATAAGGGGTCAGAGAATTTATTCTTAATTCTGGTGGCTGTTTTAATTCCTCTTTGTTTAATTTGTACTTTGCTTTATGTATTTATTTTTTTAAATTGCACCAAACGGTGGCTGGGGACTAGTGCCTTTCCTTGGCTTGCTGTGAGAGAAATTAGAAAGTGTCCTTCCCTGTAAGCAGTACAGAGCATGTGCCGAAGGGGGATCCACTTTCCCCTGGGTGTCCTCCTCCAAGGTTAACGGTCTGAGTCAGAGGACAGCTAGCAGGGAGACCAGGAATTAGAGCCGTCTCATATGTACTCTAGCTATTTCTGCTCTTACTCCTCTGAAATGTTTAAGCTTAGAATTTGAGGAATTAGCTGAAATTAGATTTAAGTTCTCTTTTGATGACAGCGGGACATGCTGGTTCTGTTAATTTTTGTTCATTCTTTTCCTTTCTTTTGTTTATATAAACATATGTATTAGAAGTTACAGAAACTGATTGGAAATGACAGTGTCTGGCTTTTCTAAGGTACTGTTGAATCTTAAGCAAGTCTCTCCACCTCTCTGGGTCTCAGTTTCTTCATCTGTGAAAGGAAAGAATTCGATAAGTTTTAAAATTCTTTTCTACCTCAAAACTGTGATGTATGAACAAGAAGTGTCTTTTTTCCCTTGTAGCCAGCATTACAAGTGTTTTATATAGAGCTCTGTGTGGCTAAACAATCCATTTAGAATTTTTTTTTTTAACTCCCAATGCCCTCTTCTCTTTTTTTTCTCTTCCACAAGTACTTTGTGTTTATTTTAGAAAATACAAATAAGCAAAAAGAAAATTAAAGTTATGCAAATATACTACCTTGGATATAACCAAAATGAACATTCTGTAGTGTTTTATTGCTAATGTATATAAACATAAGTATCCATAAAACAGAATTATATTATGCGTAGTATACCGTAATGTGTTTTTTTTCACTTAATATTCTGAGGACAACTTTCTTTGTATTCTCTGGCGTTTTGACTTTCAGTGGCTGCACTTTCGTCAATAATATATGGCTATGATGGAAAGTATTTAAATAGTCCTTTGTGGCTAGGTATTTACATTGTTTAATAAACATGGGTGTGGGAAATATATTCAGTACATGCTTAAGATAGACTCCCAAAGGTGGGATTGTTGCTTCAAAGAATTAGGAACTTTTAAAAGGCATTTGACACATATCTAAGTTTTGTATTACATTACATTATTTATTATTACATTATATATGTAACATTATTTCACATATTACATGTTTACATTATATACATATATACAACATATGCTCTATATTACATTATTACTGTATTTTGCATACCTCCTGTGTGTCAGGTACTCTCCTACAGTCAGTGTGTATGAAGGGGTTTCATAAAAAGGGAACTTGGAGGCACCTCTTGTCCGGCAGAGTTTCCCTGGGAAGATGCGGCCGTTTGTACTTGGCAGAGCAATGCGTGCACCACAGTCCGTGGCGCACGAGTTAGGATTCAGTCGAATCCTGCCAAGCCGCTGGGGGGTAGAACTGTTTTAAGATGCGGTTCTTTGATTATGAGTGGATTTGAAATTTTTTTCATATATTTATTAACTATTTCTAATTTCGTGTGGTTTTTGTTCTCATTTGGAAGGACTCTTTTTCCCCTTTGCTGAGTGTAGAGCAATAATACTAACAGGGGAAGGTGTTTTTTGATCCCTTGAGAAATTGGGGAAAAAATTTTATTTCATTTTTTTTGGATAAGATGTTTATGAAGAACCTATTACAGTGTGGTAGGTGATGGCCATAAGGTATTGTTACCCTTGTTAAAGGGTTAATAAAAGTCCGAGCCAAGAAAAAAAACCCAGCATCGTGGGATGCCTTTAAAGGTGGTATTGTTGCTTACAAATCGGTTTTCTCTATGTCAATAGCTTCGGAGGTCTGAGGAGGACGAAGAGAAGGAGGAGGACATCGAAGTTCCAAAGGCCATGGGGGACATTTTTGAGTCACTTGCCGGTGCCATTTACATGGATAGCGGGATGTCCCTGGAGATGGTGTGGCAGGTGTACTACCCAATGATGCGGCCGCTGATAGGTACTGTTTGCTCCCTTCGAAAGAAGCCGTCATATTGAAAAACAACTATAAGGATATTATTCACATGACTTTTCTTTTGATTACAGAAAAATTTTCTGCAAACGTGCCCCGTTCCCCTGTGCGAGAATTGCTTGAAATGGAACCAGAAACTGCCAAATTTAGGTAAGCAAATCCGCGCATGGAAAAAATTAAGTTCCTTAAAAACAAGAGGGGAAAGAGTTGTCAAAGATGCCATCAACTAATGATTCTGAGAAATATTTACACTAGGGCACGCACTCTGCACTCTCCGTTTGTAGTCGGATTGGCTTTCCCTTCTGCTTTGATAGAGTAAGGCCAGGTTAGAGAAGAGACTTGGCCGGTCTGCCGCGGCCACGCCGCTGTGTAATGTGCGTTTCCTTTGTGTGCCGGCAGCTTCTAGCCGGCCCTCTGCCTCCAAGCGCGAGCTCCGTCCTGATTGACAATAATAATAAATACTTCTGACTTCGGATTCAAGCTGTTTGGCTTTTTTACAGCCCGGCGGAGAGGACGTATGACGGCAAGGTCAGAGTCACGGTGGAAGTGGTGGGGAAGGGGAAGTTTAAAGGCGTCGGCCGGAGCTACAGGATCGCCAAGTCTGCAGCAGCAAGAAGAGCCCTACGCAGCCTCAAAGCCAATCAACCTCAGGTTCCCAACAGCTGAAACCCCTTTTTACAACGAAAAAAAAAACAAAAACAAAACACAAAAAGCAGAATTAAGGGGAAAAACTATTTAAATTGAGAAGGATGGTTTCAAGTCTATAGTGAGGGGAATGAATCGAAGGCAGAATTTAAAGTTTGTTTGATAACAAGATAGATTACAGAATAAAACATTTAACATATGTATAAAAATTTTGGAACTAATTGTAGTTTTAGTTTTTTGCGCAAACACAATCTTGTCTTCTTTCCTCACTTCTGCTTTGTTTAAATCACGAGAGTGCTTTAACGATGACATTTAGCAAGTGTTCAAGAGAACTATTGACAGTTATTTAGCTTTGCTTTGTTTTGGGGTTTTGTTTTAGTTTTTTAGTTTCATTTCTGTCTGCTCTGCTTAGCGTTAGGAGGCCAAGGAGGTTACCGCTAAGACAGCCCCTGGATTCCGGGGAGCGCCCTCCCCTGCTCAGCGTGGGCGCCGGTCCCACCGTGGCCGCTGCGCCCAGGAGACCAGTGCGGCTTGCGAGAGGAGAAGCGTGCCCGCACCGTCTTTTCTTTCCAGTTCTGTTGCGTGAGAGGATGTCTCCCGGTTGCCATTGCACTTGAGAGAGTAAGGGACAGGTTTTTAATGAACGCTGGCTGGCATGTTGGTGAATCAGGTCTTCGTTTTCTCATGCCACATAGTCTTGCATACAAAAGGTTCTTGCCTTAAAAGTAAAACCCTCATGGATGTTCTTTAATTTCTGATCTTTTTGGAACAAACTATTTTACATTCCCTTCCTTCTATTATGCATTTAGATGTTGAGCTAGAGCGGTATTTGCAACTCACTAGTGTAGTCGTGAGGTAGTTTATTACAGGATTATGTTAGAGTTCCTGTCATATGTGTCCTGAAGGCATTTTGAAAACCAGAATATTATATATGTAGTCTATGGATTTTTTAAAGCACCGTAATAAAAATCTTTGGCTAAATACCCAATTTTGCTAAAAACCTCCTGCCAGGTCGTTCCACTGATGGAGATTGTTCGTGGCAGTTCCGCCCGGTAGGCTGTTGCTCTAACAAGATAAACTCTAGACATATCACACCTAAACTATGCTGCAGATTTTATAACCGATTGGTTACTTATTTAAAGAAGCAAAACAGAGCACCTTTACCCTTAGTCTTGTCACTTGAGTGTCTCACTGTACTTGTCACACTGTTGCGTGCGTTCTTCACCTACCAAAGCCGCACCGCTAATGCCGTGGGAGTGTAGCGTTTGCGACAGACTGCCGTCATCGCGACACGCCTGCGATTGAGCTCAGTAATGGAGGGAAACAAGCTCATGATTTCCATCTTTGGAAGAGAGAAAAAAAAAAAGACATTTGTAGGCATTTGCCGAAGTTTCTTTCGTTAGACTTGTAGGCACTCTTCACCTAAATACCTCAGTTCTTCTTTTCTTTTGCATGCGTTTTCCCCCTGTTTGGTGCTATGTTTATGTATTATGCTTGAAATTTTAATTTTTTTTTTGCACTGTAACTATAATACCTCTTAATTTACCTTTTTAAAAGCTGTGGGTCGGTCTTGCACTCCCACCAACATGCCAGTAGAGGTTTGCTGCAATTTGCCCCATTAATTATGCTTGAAGTTTAAGCAAGCCGAGCAGAGGTGTCTCGTGTTTTCCAGCACATGGTTCTGAACTCGACGCTTCATGTAATGCTGCATTTTTCGTTTTCGGTTATAGCTGAATACTGTACTTCTTGCTTTACCTGCACCCCCCGCCCCCAGAGAAACACCTCTGCACGCGTGCACAGAGAAAACCGTCAGCTCCACTTTCTAAGGAGACCCGAGTGAAGGGGATGTTAAGCTTCTCCAACATTATTTGTTGTCTCCAAACTTACATTTAAATTGCGATCTAAATTATTAAATGAGTTTTCGAGCAAATTGATTTGGGTAGACTCATTTTAAAAATATTTCTGATTGGGAACCTTCGATTTCTTTCTTTCGTTCTTTCTTTAAAAAAAAAAAAAACAAAACAAAAACACAACCTCAGCGTAAGATCTCCTAGCAAGTTAAAACCAAGCAATTCTTGAATTATATTAACTGTAAACATGTACAATTAACAAGTAAGGCTGGATGTGAATTTTACTCGCGAGGGTGATTTGTGATCAAGTTAGATTGCAAATCTCTTCTTAATTTATAAACTACCTGATGCCAGGAGCTTAGGGCTTTGCATTATGTCTAATGCACTAATCCCAGTATTAAGGGATTCTCTCGCCTCCTGGCACCAAAACCAGATTGTTTCACAGTTACAATTCCCGTTGGGAGAAAAATGCCTCAATATATTTTGTAACTTTAAGAAGAGTATTTTTTGTTAATACGAAAAAGTTCAGACTCGGATAAGATTAGGTCATAACATTCTCAGGGGTTCAGATTTCCTGCTACCGTTCAAAATGTTTTATCAATGGCAAACTTTAGCTATTTCATTTTTTTTTGTTGTTGGAGAAAGATCGCTAATTTTAATTTGTGACTCGCACTTGGACACATTCTGTGATCCCCTGGTTGCTAAGTTAAAAAATAAAAACTCTGAGACATACGAGATGGTTATGAACGCTTTCGTGCTGCTGATTTTTGATGCTGTAGAGTTCCCCCAGTCTAGCTTCTTGAAATGTTTTGCATCCATTAACTAAGGAAGAAAATCACTCTGTGTGGCCCCCCTCTCTGGCCCCGTGTGGGTCATCCTTTTGTTCCTGTGACTGCAACGTGAGACCGAATGCAATACGGAGGCCCGCTGGTGGGAGGTGTGGTGGTGGCGTGGGCGCGTGTGCGCAGGACTGGGGAAGTGTGTCTTGAAGAAGCACCTCCGGAGTTCCTTGTGATGATTGTGTGGAGGTTAATCGGCATGAACCTTCGTTGTAAAGATTTTTGATTTCTTTTAGAATACACTTTCAGTAGTCCTAACTATGCTGCGTTGTGTAACAGCTTTGTCCCGCTTTGTTCTGTTCGTGTAGCACAGATAAGCATTGCACTTGGTACCCTGCTTTACCTCATTTCAAGGAAAATATGCTTAACGGAGACGGAAAAAAATGTGGTTTGGCCTCGCTGCTGTTTTGATTTACCGGATTTGAAAGAGATAATTATAATGCCTGCAATGTGTCATATCCTTGCACAACTTAAATAGGTCATTTTTGTCTGTGGCATTTTTTTACTGTTTGTGAAAGTATGACAAAGATGTGTTAACCGAACTCTTAATTATGTTTTTTTAAATGTTTTGTTACTGTTTTTTTTCTTTCTTTTCCGTCATGTGAAGTGATTAAATTTAGAATGACCTCTAACACTCCTGTAATGATCTCTTAAACTACTAATAGTTTAACGTTCTTCGTAATAGCTTGCCCTCAGAACGATCAGACTTCCCTCCCTGACTAGCGAGGCCCCGGGCTGCTCGGCGGCTCATAAAGACGGCCCTTTGCCCAGCACCACGCCCTTCTAGGTCGTTCCCAGTCTGATGGAGACTGGGCCGCCCAGAGTGCCCCATACCCAGCCCTGCCATGGTGCTGTCTAAGGGCCCGGCTGATGGCAATCTCTCCGTCTTCCTCTCGCAGGGTATTTAATCCACACAGGACCTAAGCCGCCAATCTGAGACCTGGGTATCTCTATTGAAACCGCATCTGAGAGTCCGTCCGAGCCCTCGCCCAGCTCATGTTCCCGGCGGTCCACCTAGATGGTCGGTTTAATTGCATTTCAGTAGATATATTTTTTCAACCACTGATTACTTTTCAGGAATTTAATTATTTCCAAATAAATTTCTTTATTTTATTTTGTACATGAAAAGCTTTTAAGATATGTTTAAGACCAAGCGTATTAAAGCGAATTTACCAATTGTTGGTGCCGCCAGGAGTTATCTCACGGGAGCTTGCATTGAGACGAGTGTTGTGGTTTCCACTAGCAGTGAAGATGGTCTTTCAGAACTAACTTGTAAATATATTGCAACCATTAAGTGTTTGGGTTTTTTTTTTTTTTTTCCTGGTCCATTTTTCTTTGGACACCCACCACCGAGAATTAAATTTTCTAGATGCGCTCCGAATTCACTGCATCAGCAGGTTACCCAGCAAAAACGCAGAGGTGAACAGCGAGTAAACTTTCTGGCTTTTCTGCTGTAAATAGAATGAAGGAAAATGACTAAAATCAAGGAAAACTCACATAATTTGATTGACAGTAGCCGACTTGCCATCACATGCCGCAGCTGTTCTAAGGAACGTACTGTAACCCGTCCCTCCAGTAACTGTGCTGCGGGACCGTGCCGCCTGCACCTTACGGGCCCCGAACTTCAGTTGTTTGTTTTGTAATAATTGTAGCAGAGTCAAGCGCCAATAAAGTTATGGTCTGTTCATTCCGTGTCCTTCTATCTTTTTCTCTTCCCATTTTGGTTCTGTTCAAGAGGGTGGTAACACCGAAATGGTTGTAGCAGACAGGATCTTTCACGTGTTCTGGCTCCATGGTCGTGTGAAAATGCCCATTTTAATACGATAAAAGTTTTGCTGACCGAGTTCTCCTTCACGTTTACTGACAGAGTTGTACAGTAGTGGTTGCCTTTTTCTTTTTAAGATTTAAATAATGAGTGCGTTTTTCTGAAATTTTGCCACATTGACTGATGCGTTCCAGGTCCTGGATTATACACGAGATATTTGACACATTCTTTAAGTGAATTTGGTTATTCTAAGATTAAGTGGACAGAATGTTCAGCTTCCAGGTTTTTAGGATGTATTCCTGATACTGTTGGTTAAGCAAGAATTCTGTCTCCCAAGATTTGACCCAGTCTTCTTGTGACTTAGTAAACTGAGGACCAATAGGAAGGACTTGGCTGTAGGAACAAGATGGTTAGTAATAAGTCTCTTAGAAGGAGAAAAAAATTCGTAGTTTTCTTCTGTTCCAAGTCCAGATTAATCCCTTCCTTTTCCTCCCTTCCAACTTCTCTAAACTAAAGGAGAAAAAGTCTGTGTATTTGAATGCTGAGGAATTTGGTGCAGCACCACAGGCTTGAGCGTGCTGGCGTTACGGCCCAGAAGTCACTGGATAGCGTGGGCCGTGTGTCGGTACCACAGCGCTTTCCTGCCACCGTGCCCCTGCCCTCCCCTGGCCGGCGACAGGGAACGCAGCCGGGCCAGGCAGATCAGCTTGCAGGTCATGATGGGCGTGAAAAGAATCCAGATGGAAGCGAAGTGTTTTCTTTTTAACAGATCCATAAGCAGAACACAATGCATGCTTTTAGATGGGATGGAAGATGCTGGGTCACGACCGGCCAGGTTGAGAACAGACTTGGGGTCCTTGCGAAGATGCTGGGAGCAAGGGCGTGCACTTGTGGTAGCTGGGCAAGCCACTAGCTCACTTTTTAAGCTGCTCGCAAGGCAACGTGGGGAGAACCCTTCGATCTTTTTTTTCTCTTTTTGTTTGGTGGTCAGTTAGATATAAAACTTAACATTTCGGCCATTTTTCAGCGTACAGTTTAGTAGCATTAAACACGTCCATGTTACGCAGGCGGCCATCCCCACTGTCCGTCCCCAGAACTTTTTCTTCATCCCAGACTGCACCTTTGCATCTGCGAAACACTCACTTCCCTCGCCTTCCTCCCCGAGCTCCTGCCCGCCACTGTTCTGCTTTCGGTCTCCGTGAATGCCACGACTCGAGGTGCTTTGATAGAAGTAAAATCACGCAGTATTTGTCCCTTGGCATCTGACTGACTGATTTCACTCCAGGCCCATCCATACTGAAGCAGCTGTCGGAATTTCCTTCCTTCCTCAGGCTGAGTCGTACTCCAGCATACGTGTATGCCGCGTTCTGTTTGCCCATTGAGCCGCCGGTGGAGGCCTGGGTTGCTTCCCCCTTCTGGCCTTGTGACAAGCGTTGCTTTGAATATTACTATACACATACCTGCTCGAATGCCTCCTGTCAGGTCGGCTGCAGTGTCCGTATCCAGAAGCGGACTTGCGGGATCGTACAGGAATGCTGTCTGGGGCTTTTGGAGGAGCCGCAACCTGCTTTCCAGCCTTCTGCTCCGTTGGACGTGCTGCTCGGCGGTGGAATGGGTTCTGGTTTCTCCACAGCCTCACTGACACTTGTTTCAGTGTCTTGGTTTTCTGTCATTTCTATGCGAAGGGGTAAGAGGTGGCATCTCGTAGTTTTGATTTGCCTTTTCCTAATTATCAGTGACACGGAGCATCTTTTCATGTGCTTCTTGGCCATCGTATGTCTTCTTTGGAGAAACGTCCCTTCAGGTCCTTTGTCAACTTTTGAAGGTTTTTTTGTTTTGTTTTGTTTTTTGGGAGGGGGGTTGTTTGTTTTTTTTGGTGGTGTTGAGTTGTGAGAGTTCCCTGTGTATATTGGATATTAAGCCCTTTTGCCAGATTTGTGATTTGCAAGTATATTCTTCCTTCCTGTGGGTTGCCTTTCACTCTGTTGAAACATTCTGAGTTGCAAAATATGTTGACTTCAAGGACAGGGCTTGTGGGCCCATGATAATCAGCCAAGGGTTATTGAACATGAACTTGGTGCCTGATTGTTGCCGAATGTCGTACACATTTTATGCCACTTACTCCTCGCCACAAGTATGGAAATGGTATGGAAGTGGACTCCTTGTGGAGGCTCATACTGAGAACCGGAGTCAGCCTGCCTGATTTCCAGCACTGTGTGACATTGGGTAAGTCATTAGCCACTCTTGGCCTCATGTCCCTGCCTCTGCAGGGATGAACAGCGTCATTCAGATTCAGTGACAGTTCATGTACAGTGCTGGGCACAGTGCCCCGCATGTCATGGGCCCATAATAAACGCTAATTGTTACTGCTGCGATCCCGCTTTTCAGATGAGGAAAATGAGGCACAGAGTAGTGAAATTCGCCTCCCTCAGGGGGTGCACCTTGCCCATTTCAGGTCGATAGACATGGTCTTCCCTATAAACCCAAGTCTGCAGCTTTTCGAGAGGCCTTTTTAGGTGGTGGGGACCCTGCCTAAAAACTATCCTGGCGCTCCCCACCTCCTCTACTCACCCAACACTACTCACCCTTGCAGACGCAGCCGGGCACCTAGCCCGCGGGACGCCTTCTTCCCACCACCTTGCAGCCCGTGTCCACCCTTTGGTCCCCGCCACTTCTCCCTGTGTCTGTGAGCTGCTGGAATGCAGCCACCACCCCGTGGCCCAGGTCCCAAAAGCTTCTGGACTACAGTGGATACTGCTCTCAGTTCGGGGCTGTGCTGTTCTGGGTCTGCCGTCGTCGACGATTCTCCGGAGACAGACGAGGTGCGGGATCAGGAGGGAAGTGGGCATGGGGAGTGGAGCCAGCACCATCCGGGGTCCGGGGGGACATCCCTGCTTTTTACCATGTTTTCTCCAAGAAGAATAGGACCTGGGTCTCTCTCCCTCTCTCTCTCTCTCTCTCTTTTAAGATTGTATTCATTTTAGAGTGAGCGTGTGTGCCAGCGAGCATGAGTGGGGGAAGGGGCAGAAGAAGAGGGAGAGAGAATCTCAAGGAGATTCAGGGAGCCCGACACAGGTCTTGATCTCACGACTCTGAGATCATGACCCAGGCCAAAATCAAGAATCAGCCACGTAACCAACTGAGCCACCCAGGCGCCCCAGACCTGGTCTCCGAAATATTGTGTCCTAGTCTTGGGTGAGAGCAGGGCCTCTTGGTCCTTTGGACACATTTGGTTCACGTAGAGTTAAAGACCCAGCAGAGAAACACCTGGCAGAGCCGCGATCGCTGTTCCGGAAGATTCGGTTTAAATGGACGTTGGATGTTGTCGCAGCTCTGTCCCCTTTTTGCTCAGACTGCTGCGCCACTCCGAGCCGGATTTCTGGTGGACTCCAGTTCGTCCGTTCACTCACTCGTTTATCCAGCGCCTTGCGTGTGCAGGCACTCCTGTGCTGGGAGCAGGGCAGGGAAGCATAGGAAGATTTTGCCCTTGTTACCAAAAGTTACGTTCTAGTGGATCCTCGTGGGGGCAGACCAGCCGTGGCCAAACCCACCAGAGTCGTCTGGGGACAGGTCCCAGTGTGCGCAGCTTCTCCACCTCCCTGGTGCCTCCGCCCTGGCCTGTGGTGGCATCTGCGCCGTCACTCTGGGGAATGAGACCGGCTGTCGTGAGCACATTGGCTCTCCTTGGTCCGGGATATATTTATTAAGCAGCTCCCACGTTTTTGATGTGGGGCCAGCCTAGGTGAGGAAGGGGTGCTTGAGGAGGCAGGTACCGCTTGAGCCTCATCCTCGAACTTGGCACTGGCCCTTGCGGCCGAGGCCAGTGGGCCGGCGTGACAATGATAAACGGGTAGGGCTACACTTCGCAGGGACGGGGGGGCGTGGCGCTCTTTGTTTTCTCCCTTTGAGAGCCCGGGGCTCCACTGTGGGCAGACACAGTGGGACAGAAGTTTCTTTTATGGGAAAGCGTGTTTGAGCTTTAAGTTCTCCTAAGAGCCATAAGGCCCCTTTGGGTTTTGTTTGGTGGTTAGTCATTTTTACTTATATTTACCTATTTGGGAATAAAGGGCTGAATCAGTCGTCTTAACAAGCTAGAATTCCAACTTGAGGTTATGTTTATAAATAGAAAATCTAGGCTTTCCAGAAGTAAGGCTCCCCAAAACCAATTTTGTTGACAAAAGGGAGGTACCGTCAGCTCGTGGTCTGAGCATTTCGAGGCATCTGGCATTCCTGAGTCCCAGACACACCCCTGGGGCAAGCCAACTTTAACCCTCCTGTACCAGGGGTGCCCAGAGGAGCCAAGCGACCAGGGTCCAGGAGCTGGCACCACAGCATCGCTGCCCCGGATCTGTCACTCCCCAGCCAAGCCATCAGTCTCCCGTGGCCACCGTCTCCTCCTCTACGGTGAAGGAATTGGCCCACGGGGTCTGCTAACTGTTGATACTCAAAGCCACAAACATTTAATTTGCAGAGGCAGAAGCAATGCAAACCATGGCTGGTTAAGACTGTAGATTCCTAGAAGCCGAGCTCATGTTCTCGCTCTTTTGCTCGACACATCATTTGTGCTTCCATCCATGAGCACTGATTGATTCAGCAGACTCTGTGGCCCGGGCCCTCTGGGCCCTGTGACGTGAGCGTCCCTCACGTTCATGGTCACAGATGCTTAAATCCCGGGAGGGTGGGAGGGTGGAGGGGGAGAGAGATCTTAATCAAAGAAAGCTGATCATTTCGGAGAATGGTATTTGCACGGGAGATAATGAAACAGAGTAATGTATTTGAGTGCAAGGCAGAGTGGCGTGGCCACGTTTAAGTAATAGTGATGGCTAACATTTACTAAGTGCGTCCGGTCCCTGAGCACCTTCCCTGTGCCTCAGGTGCTGTGGCTGCTCTCCCAGACGAACAGAGAAAAGCGGGGATGCTGAAGACATCCCTGAAGATGAACAAAACACAGGGCCTGGGTTTCAGGGCTCAAGTTATGGTGGTGACAGGTGTGTAAACCAAGTAATTCCAATCCAGTATCCTCTCCAGTGAAGGGCTGGCCAGCCACAGTAGAAAAAGGCTAGAGGATGAAAGGATGGTTTATTGGGGGTGGGGGGAGGAGGGAGGATGGTTTGCGGCTAGGGTAGTGCTTGAACTGGGTGTTGAGGGATGCGTAGAAGTTCTTACAGGATGTCTCTATAGAACCAACAGTAGTCGTTGGTCCACGATGCCGTGGACACGTGTGGTCTTTTCAGGAGACCATGGAATTCTTTGCCGTTCACGTTCTTTGCCTACATCACGAAGCCCTGCGTCTTTCTGAGGAATTATTTAAGGTAAACGGTCACTATAAATCTTCAAAATTAACTCACATTTTAACCCGAATTTACAGTTTCAACGTGGAGGATGACATCCCGGCACACATTCTGCGAGCAGGCTATATTTTTCTGGGCTGTAGTTTTAAATCTTGACTTCCTTAAGCACATCTCTTCTGCTCGGGGTCTCTCAGGCTCCTCAGACATAAGGCCAGACCAGCATATCTGAGTTGGAATCATAACAAAGCCAGAATCTCTGGGGTGAGGCTCAGCCGGATCCTGACGTGTAGCCGGTGTGAGGAATTGTGGGAGTGCAAACGGTCTCCCATCGTGTGCTGCAGGAGGCTGCGGGGGCTGGGCTGGGGTCTCCTTCTTCCCACCTCGGCCAGACCCGGTGCAGGTTTATCTGTTTTATTTATTGGACTCTTACAACATCGTGTTGGAAGGAAGGGTTCTACTGCCAAAAATGAATGTTTGAAAACCCCCTGGGACCGCCTGTGGGGACCCTCCCACTCTACATCTGTGGTTCCCTGGGCTGTCCCCCCGCCCACCCCTGGTCTGGATCTTGGTACCGTTTCTGCGCTCCCATAAAGCAGCCGCTGCCTTCCAACCCAGATCTGGCTACGCTTCTTTGATAGGTGAGCTAATCCCCAAATGTGGCAGCGGCGGCCTTACAGTGAGGGTTTCTGTTACCTCGTTATGAATTACAGTGGAGCGCCCTGGTGAAGGGTCGAAGGTATTTGAGGTCCTTTGGGATCAGATGCAAGATATTACTAAAACGAGACTCCATTTAATAGGTGATAAATCTTGATAGTGTAAGTTTAATATAGTTTGATGGTTGTAAATCCAGTGGATCTACTGTAGGAATTTGCTGTGTGTTGCATTTATGAAATATTTAGTCAGGTGTTTTTAAAGGTACGACTTTTCTCATAAGGTACTAATTTTTATGGGCTTACCAAGAAAAATTCATATTGGTGTCAAGTACGCTGCTGTGTGCGGGTCTTTGAAATGAAAAAGGAAATGGTATTATAGGCTCTCTTTTTGTATTATAAGAAAGCCCTTAGACAATTTCATAGTAATGGCCAAATCAAGAAGCAGATTTTAGTATATTTAAGAATATATTGTAGGATTAGAAAATGGTAGGATACAAGCTACTTAAAAGTAAGCTTATATTCAGTGTTTGGACTGCAAATATTAGAAAGGAGCATACACATGGGGTAGAAATATGGTCGCGGTGTGGTTGTTGGAGCCCGTCTCCTAGGTTGGTGGCCAGGAGGCCCCGAGTGCATTACGAGCCAAGTGGACTTGTTTTCCATGGCTGGGTCACAGGTTGACATACATTTGATGGCCCAAAACAGTATGCATTTGTTACCCCAAGGTTTCTTTAGGCTCAGTTTATCTGGGTTCCCTGCTCAGGGCCTCAAGGCCACGATCGAGGTGTTGGCTGGGCCGTGGTGTCATCTGGGCCTGGGATCCTTCCAAGCTCACATGGTTGTTGGCAGAATTCATTTCTTTCAGGTGCAGAACTTCTGGGAGCTTGCTTCTGCAAGGCGGGTAGGAGAGCTGCTTTCCCACTTCAGTCTCTTTTCAGGGAAGACTTGGATCCATTTTTTGTTCTTGGTTATTGTTGATTAAAAGCTCACCTGGTTAGGTCAGGCCCACCTAGGATAATGTGCCATTTGATTCTTTTAGGGTCAACTGATTAGGGACCTTAATTACATCTGCAAAATCGTTTTGCCTTTGTCATATAACATAACCTAAGTATGACAGTGACATCCCATTGTGTTGCCCACAGCATGTATGCTGAGGGGTGGGGGTCCTCAGGCCATCTTGGAAGTCTGCCTGCAGCACCACAGGTGTGACCTTAGACACTCTTCGTACTTCTGAGCTTTCCCTTCGATGGCTGTCAGATGGGAAGAGTAATTCCCACCTGTCTTGGAAGGATCTTGTTGGCCTCAGCAAGATAACGTGTGGGAAGTCTGGGGCTCTCCCGGAAGCCTCAGGCAGGCGGGAAGGACGCGGGTGAAGAGTACTCCTGCGGATGTGCCGAGAACTCCGAGTCTGCGGTTGTACTTCGGTCTGAAGGTCCCACCAAGTCCCCGAGCGCCTGCAAACATGAGGACACCACAGGCAAGTCTGCCGTCCCCTCTGATTTGATCCGCGACCCGAGCAGGCACTGAAACTGCTTACAGTTCCCTTTTCAAAACGGTTGCCTCTCCAAATCCCCGCACTCCTAATAATGGCCACATCTTTTTTGGATTAGGAATGGATGCAGGGTCCAGGCGTTGACTTTGATTCTGATCTCCTCCCAAAGACACTGTGATCAACAACTCTGTGATTTCCCACACGAGGTCCATTCGGGGCCACGACCGCCTCCTTCCCGCCTACCCTGTGGCTTCCCGGTACCCCTTCCCTCCCCCCCTCAAAGTCCCCGTTGATCACTTTCCATTTCACAACTAACAGAGAACCCAACGGGAGGCAGATGGGGAAAGACGCACAGTGGGTCACTGGTAAGCTATTGGTCGAATAGTATTCGGAGCACAGATAGCTGCTTTTGCCATAACCGAAGGCGTACTCCGCGCAGCCGTAATTACAAATGCAGGGAAATGGAGGGAAAAATCCATCTTATTTAAAAGTGTTTTAGTGTCAGCAAACACATTGCGATGCCATTAAGAAAGTTTTTGTTAAGGACACGTTCGACTTGAGGTTTTTAATTTGTTTGAAGTATTTTGCTAAAACAGAATTATGTTGGAGTTTACATAAAAGTAGAGAATGACATGAAAAGTTTTAACTTAAGCAGCAAAATATAAAGGCTAATCTTATTTAAAAGTAATATGTATGTCTTGATGGAGTGCCCAGATACGCTCAACTGGGACTTTTTAGTGGGTCGGGTCTAAGCTGTTACACTGAGTTATACCGAGAAGGCTTTCCTCAGCTTATATTGCCAGACCTGAAATACTCTTGTGGCTGCATTTAATAAAGAAACGAAAGTCTTGAGTAAGGGGATATGATTTTTTATGACAGAAGGAATGCAAATAACTTTTAGTCTCATTGCCTTGACCGGGTTTGGTTTGATTTGATGGAGTTTAATAGTGACTTATAACCTGTGCTGACAATAAGCAGGCCCGCACAACGTCATTTAACTCATTTATTCTGCTTGCTGTAAAAACAAAGAGATGGCAAATAAATATATGGAACGTTCATTGTTTGTCAGAGGGCCCAAGCCAAGAGTTTTCAGTGACCTTTTAAAATATGGTCCCAGGCTAGTACTAAAATGTCTGTCACTCAGCAGACACACTTGCATGCTTTGCCCTTTTAACCCGTGCATCTTGTGTTTTTCTCTTTCAAATGGGTGTATGAATTTCCAATCAGCTGCAGCGGTTTAGGCTTTTGCATTGGAGGATTACTGTAAATTGCAGCCTGACAATTACAATCCGCAGGGCACCGGCGAGTTATTAATGGGCTCGCCTACTGATGGCCTTTCAGCGCAGCCTCGGACCTGCTGAGCCTCAGCCTAATTAGATCCAGGGGTAGCGGCCCCTGCAGAGGAGGCCAGTGGGGAGGGGGCTCCCCGAGACCCCGCCTCCAGCAGAGGAAGATATCAATTGATTATGGATGGCTCCTGTCCGCCACGTCGGATCTCTAATTCACCTCCTCCTTAATGACTTGTATTGGCTTAAGGAGCTCTGCGTGATTTGACAGCGTCAAGCTCAGCTGACGAAGACCAGCAGGTGACTTTAATTGAGGACTTCTATTGCAAGAGATTTTATGCAAGACAGAGCAACAGTTCAACAGACACAAAAGAGGCCCGTTAAAAAAAAAAAAAAAAAAGTCTGCAGCGGTTCTGGGAGGAGACTGGGAACAGACCTGGAGTTAGCTACTTTACTTTCGTTTCGTTTACACTTTTTTCACCTCTCCGGCGGTGGGATCAGGAAGAGAGACCCCCTTTCCTACCCGCCTGCCCCTGGAAATTCTGCAGCCGTCTCTCCTCTCTTGGGTTTCAATATTTATCTTTAGGGATGAATTATGTCCAGGCATAAATTATGTTTGACACATCTCGATGCTGGGGGAAAAAATTAAATTTTTCACCGCTCTGAAAAACATTCCCCAGAACATATCACGCGTCCTGAAAGAAACAAGCGCGCTGTTTAGTTTTATGAAATTAAACGGACGGCCTGTCTGAAGCGTCGGAAGGATGGAGGATAATGATCAGCGAGTGAATGAATGAAAAAAAGAAACTGATGGCTGATAGGATGGCAGCCTTAGAGCCCCGGGAAAGGAGGGGAGAGGGAAGGGTAAGCTGGGTCTGGCCGGAAGGCTCCTCACAGTCGGGTCCTTTAGAAAACCCTTGAGCCAATGCCTCGGTGTTTCTGGAGGGTCGCGTCCCCTAAAGGTGTGTGTTGTCCAGGCGAATGAGCAGCCACCGTCTGCCGATGGCCTCCCATGTGCGCTGCGTTCCCGGGGCTGGGAGGGACGGTGTTTACCTTCTTGGCCACTGAACTGGCGGTCTGTCCTGATGCAGCCCGAGGAATTCCGTGTCCTCGGCGGCCACCCCCCACCGCACCCCCACCAGGATCCAAACTTCCCACCTTGATCCGAACATGCCTCCAGCCTTGTGCCACTTTCTGCCTGAATTTCCCTTGCTCGTCCCTCCCTCATCTCACTAACTCCTAGTTAGCCTTCCGAGAGTGTGGCCGCCGCCTCCAGCAAACTGCCCAGCTCCTCTGGCCCCTCCCCAGGCACTCCGCGTCCAGAGCCCGCGCATCCGGCCATTCCGCTGTCCTCTCCCACCGCGGGCTGAGGAAGCATTTGAATATCTGATGGACCAGAACGCTATTTCTGCCCCAAGGAAGGGACCCAGGGAGTCACAGAGTCAGAGAGAAGGCAGTGATGGGTTCTGGGGGAGATGAGTAGAGGTGGAATCAGGAGGGGGTGGGCTTGGAAGGGAAGTGGTCCTTGAGGCGGGGCAGGACTATGGGGCAGCGGCGGCAGCAAGGTTTCCCCGGCAGAGCTCGGACTTCGGAAGTCTGTTGGGCGCCAGTGCCGGATGGTTTAAGGGCTGGGAGTTCTGCCCAGAAGGACTCCTGATTTGAAGTGACGATGTGATCCGGAACCTCCAGGATCTCATGGGCCTAACAGCCCAGCTTGGTCCATGAATTATGAAAGGGTTGGTAGTTGTCCCCCACCCGACCCCAAACAAGCAAACCCATATACTCCAGCCTCCCGACACACTTCCGCTGTCATGGCCTCAATCTCCTGCCTCTGCTCTGCTGAACCACCTTCTCTCTCCATGTGGCCCACTTTTCCCGGCATTCAAGGCAATCCTTTCTCTAGGAAGCCTTTCAGATTCCTCATCTTGGTGGAACTGTCTCCCGAGTTTGCGTACCATGTTCATCTGCACATGTTATCAGTCTTACTCTGCATTCCTGAAGCCCTACTGTGGTCCACTCGGGGGCTGAGCTCAGGATCATCCGATTCACCTGGGGTGGCCACGGTCTGTTGAACAACTGAGAAGGCAGAATGGAGGAGCAGATCCCAAAGCTCCATCCACAAGTTTCAGAAGTTAGGTTGCTTGATTTTTATGTTTAATTGGAACTTGGAATGGTTTAATGATTATCTGACAATGAGTATCTTTATTAAATAACTGGTAAGTATAACAATCAACCGTATCTTATTTGGTTGCCGAACATCTGCACAACGGATCCTGCTGGGGTTGGTGGCTCCTGCGACGGAGGTGATGCCAGTCCAGCTGTGGGGGGTGGTGCACAGAGGCAAACAGCACAGCACACCTGGACCGAAGAGATGGAGGTGATGGTGGTAATGATGATGGAGATGGTGATGATGGAGATGGTGGAGATGGTGATGATGGAGATGGTGATGATGGTGGTGGGGAAGGCACCCTGGCTGCCTGTGTTGTCAGAGTCACTCTGCCAGGCATGAGGGCCCTTGGATAATTGAAGTCATCTGGTCCCTTCGCTTGTCACTCAGGCAAAGGCAGCGAAGGATGCCTTCTTCCTTGCTGGGAGGCTCTTGGAGGAGGATTTGCGAATTTCATTCTCCTTCCAAAGGCACAGCAGTGACGGGTGGATATTTTTCTGGCCAAAGCCAGCTGAAGTTGGACCTGCATTTCAAAGTGTCAGGCTGCAAATGACAAACCAGTAGGGTTGGGGGGGGTGGGGGGTGGGGAAGAGGACATGGCAAGGGGGCCGTGGACTGAAAGAGGGGAAGCTGGGGAATTACGTACTCAGGAGCTTGCCCAGGAGAGCACATCCTGAAGGCAGCACTGCCAGTGTGGCTGTCCCCGTGGAGATTAGGGCACTGGGACCTCGCATGGTGGTGAAGGACTGCCGGACTCCACCTAAGGGGCTCCAGAGACAGGCATCTGGAAGAAGGAGTGGCCTGTCAGGAGAGTTGGCAGCTAAAACCCTAATCCCCCAGCGGAATGTGGAGATGCAGCGAAGACTCCGGGATTGGTCAGATTTTAGGGGCTGGGGCTGTGATGAGTGTTTCCTCTGCCCTCTTCAGGGAATGCCCAGACTAGACCTTCCTTCCTCCTCCCTCTTTCCTAATCCTCAGGCTCTTGGAACCATGCAGGGTGACAGCCGTAGAGAGCATTCAGACCTTCCAGCATCATCCTTGCTTCCCTCCCTCAGACCATTGCCTGCTTTCCTTCCTCCTTTCCTCCCTCCCTTCCTTCCTTCCTTCCTGCAGAGAGAGAGCGCGTGCATGCGCACAAGGTGGGGAGGGGCATCCTGGATCTTATCAGAGGAAGAAGGTGAGGAACCACTTCGCCATCATCCCCGGTGCCCGGGATGGCGGCCGTCTGCACTCCCGCCGTGCCAGGACCATTACGAACCATCATTGCCTCCCTGAGTGTGTGGTCCAGAGCCCGAAACCGGAGGTTTTCAGTACAAATTAATTCAATGAATGAATGATGCTGAATGTGCAGAGCGGATTCTGAGTCGACACTTCAGCTCTAAGACCACACTGATCTTCCCGACGCTGCCCAGCTTTTCCCAGGCGCAGCCCAGGCACAGCGGGCTCGTCATTCCCTCTGCTTTTCTTCGCTCGGCTGCTGCACCTGTTTTTCTCCTCTAGAAACGTCAGACCCCCTTCCTCCTCCTCCCTTTTGCTCGCCTCTCCCTTAGAATTTTCTCTCCTGGCCATCCCTGCATGTCCAGCTTCTGCCTCTCCTCCTGGCCTGCCTGGACCTGTCTCATGGCCCCTAGGTGGCAGCCCCATCTTCAGCCTTCCTGTCCTGCCAGTCTGTCCTGTGCAGCTGTCGGACAAAAAGAGCTCAGACTGTGCCCAGGCCCCAGGTGGCTTTGTCCTCCCGTCTTTCTCTACTCCCCGCTTTGCACCCTCTTCACTTGGCTCCTCAGTGGGCCCATCGCAGCTGTCACCTGGCTCCAGCTCCTTCCTTCCCGCATCTTCCACCTCCCTCCAGCTCAAAGACTTAAGAGATGCAGGGAAGGTATTTCCTGTCACATCCTCATTTATCTCATTGGCTTTAGCAGCCGTGGGTTAAGTCTTGGTGAGTCAGGCAGCCTGGGTTTGAACCCGGATGGTGCCACTTAGCAGCTGTATGACCTTCTCGCACAAAAGTCACCGTGGCCACACCACTGTCGGATTCTTCCGTTTCTTAGCACAGGGCCGGACACGCCCTGGAGGGGCAGAAAGAGAGAGAAAATCTCCAGCAGACTCCATGCCCAGCATGGGGGCTTTCCAGGGAGCAGTTACAAGGAGGCGAGGCCACGACAATGATGACATCCAGGGGACATCCAGTGGCCTTGCCATGCCTTGCCATGCCATGGACCAGCAATCAGTCCCCAGCCTGGCCTGGTGATTCCTAACTCCTCTGGTGTTCATGCCTCCAAGGTCTGAGTTTCCTTTCAGGGAAAGGAATAATGGGATTGAAGCTAAGAGCAGCACCATTTCCTCACTTTAGGTGGGGCCTAGTGGGCAGCTGATGTGTAATCGGCTTCAAGACATCGATGGGACTCAGTCAGTAAGACGCCTGTTTGGTGGTGGTGGTGGTGGTGATGTTGGTAATGATGGAGATGGTGGTGGTGGTATGATGGAGATGAGGGTGATGGTGATGATGGAGATGGTGGTGATGGAGATGATGGAGATGGTGATGATGGCGGTGGTGATGGAGATGAGGGTGATGGAGATGATGGAGATGGTGGTGATGGAGATGAGGGTGATGGAGATGATGGAGATGAGGTTGATGGTGATGATGGAGATGAGGGTGATGGAGATGATGGAGATGAGGTTGATGGTGATGATGGAGATGAGGGTGATGGTGATGATGGAGATGAGGTTGATGGTGATGATAGAGATGGTGGTGATGGAGATGATGGAGATGAGGGTGATGGTGATGATGGAGATGAGGTTGATGGTGATGATGGAGATGGTGGTGATGGAGATGATGGAGATGAGGGTGATGGTGATGATGGAGATGAGGGTGATGGTGATGATG
The DNA here is from genome assembly GCF_922984935.1 of Meles meles. Classification (NCBI taxonomy): domain Eukaryota; kingdom Metazoa; phylum Chordata; class Mammalia; order Carnivora; family Mustelidae; genus Meles; species Meles meles. The sequence continues at coordinate 142,112,710 of NC_060071.1, read as the reverse complement.
GAGATGAGGGTGATGGAGATGATGGAGATGAGGTTGATGGTGATGATGGAGATGAGGGTGATGGAGATGATGGCGATGGTGATGATGGAGATGGTGGTGATGGTGATGATGGTGGTGAAGGTGATGATGGTGGTTGTGATCATGGTGGTGATAACGGTAATGACAGTGATTATGTTGATGGCAGTGATGGCAATGGTGATGGTGATGGTGCTTGTGTTAGTGGTGACGATGGTGACGATGGTGGCGGGTGATGATGGTGTTGGTGGTGGTGGAGATGACAAGGACAGCGGTGAGGATGATAATGATATCATTCACTCCCTGTGTGACCTTGCATGAGACTCGTATCTGCACTGGATCTCAGTTTCTCCATTTACAAAACAAAGAGGTGGAACTTCATTGGGACCAAACGGGGACAGAGGGAAATATTTGTTCGGTCACCAGACAGAGGAGCGACCTCTCCTGAAGTCTCTCTCCCCGCTGGCCTGGGAAAGCTGTCCCTCCGCTTCTGGGGGACCCAGAGTTGCTCCCGCTGGAGCGGAGGTGGATGCGTGACCCAACCCACTGTGCGCGGACTGTACCTTATTTCCCAGCCCAGCGAGTCCTCACCTGCTAATTACATCTCCCAGGCCTGCCTCCACCGAATTTGGCCTCCTGGAATCTCTGCCCCACCCCCAAAGGGTCTGGAGCAAATCATTAAAATATCAGGTTTCCAGCCCCTGGGGGATGAGTAGGTGCTAAAAAGAGGCCAAGCTGGATTTGTCAAAAACCAATCAACTCTCACGCACCAAATATCCCTGCTTGGTGCAGGCAACCAGCCTGGTGTTTAGGGCTTTAAGAGGCAGCGGGAGGGGTACAGAGGGGGCTCTGGGAAAGCGCTTAACCCCAGGGCACCAATTAGTTGCCCTCAGGGCCAGACAGAGCCATGGGGAGCCAGGGAAGAGAAATTACCCGGTGAAGAACCTACAAGTTCAGTTCTCCGCCAACTGCCGAAGATTTTGACGGCTCAGACTTTCGACCTGTAGCGTGGGGTCAGCCTTGCTCACCTCTTACAAGGGTCGCCAGGGTCCAGAGAGGTGGTAGAACTTTGCAAGCTGCAAGGAGCTAAGGAAATGCCATTCATTCATGTGCGCCTTCAATCAGGAAAGTCTTCTTAGAGCGCCCCCTATGAGCCAGCCCCAGGGAGGCGGCAGGATCCTACCATTCTGCCCTTGGCCGCCCTGTCGTCCTCTCTCAGATGTTCTCCCTTGGCCTCTGTGACCACAGCTCGGTCTCCTGCACTGGCTCTTCTTCTGATGTGAGAGTTCTCTGAGCTCTGCCCTGGGTGCTGCTCCCCTTCCTTCCCTCTCCTCATTCTCTCTGGGTGACATCTTCTAGTCCCATGGCCTTGACCGCCGTCGGTGCAGATGGCTCCCCAGATCTAAATCTCCAGTCCGGACTGGTCGTGCTCACTTCTGGTCTCGCATATCCATCCATCCCTTGACTCCCCCTCAGATGGCCCTTAACATCATCTCATTGAGAACAGATCATCTTCCCAGGCTCTCCGAAGTCACTCCTTCTCCTGTGCGTCCTTAGTAAAGGGTATCACCTTCCACCCAATTGTCCCGATCAGAAACCTGGGAGTCATGCTCGTCACTTCCCTCCCTATCCCCTCACCTGCCTCCCAGTGAGCCCTGACCCTGCCAGTTCTTCTGTTAGAGCTTCTGGCTTTGGTTGTCTTGCTCAGCCCCGCCAGGGCCCATCTCAGCAGCCTCACCGCTGCTCTCCTGCCCTCACTTCCTCCTTTCCGGACTCCTCTGCACGTTGCCACAGTGATCTTGCCGAAGTGCAAGTCTGATTCCACCCCCCCCCCCCCCACTTCCAGGAGACCTCTGGTCCTCTAGGCTATGTCCCTGCATAGAGTACATAGGGGCCCCTCTGAAGCCTGGGTTCCATGGGGTCTCACTGCTGAAGGGCCACCTTCCAGTGCTTCTCATCTACTTATCAGTCTAGGTCCCAGCAAGTCACTCAGCACCCTGGGCCTTGATTTCCTCATCTGTAAAATGGGGATAATATGTGCTTCATGCACAGGATTATTGTGAGGTTTGAGTGAAGTCACGAAGGTTCGATTTCACCGATGGGGTCCTGGCCATCTCAGCATCTCAGTGTGTGTGTGTGTGTGTGTGTGTGTGTGCACGCGCGCGCACGCGCACGTGCTAGGGAGTACAGAGAATTGCAGTGTAAACATGAAACACATTCTTATAATATTACTTTTAGTCAATTCTTAAGGTCCAATGTCTGTCTATTTATCTATCATCTACTTATTTTTCCAATATATTTCTATCTTAAAACAGACGTGGACATATCATGGAATCAAACGCAGATTTTGCATCCATGTAAAAGAGAAACATGAGCTCTGGCTGACGCCATTGGTGGTCTGCCCCCATCTCCTCACCCAGAGGACTTCAGGTCTCACCACTTGTCTCCCAAATGCTGGCACTAGCCTTTCTGTGGCTGCCGGAGCTCACCCCTCCTACCCCGTGCTGGCCTGGGGGCCAGGAGGTGACCAGCCTCTGCCGACAGCCCTTAGCCAATGAGCGACTACAGCTGGTGTACCAGGGCTGCAGCTTCTGTGTGCATAGGGGTAGGGGGTAGGGTAGATGGATAGCTCTGAGGTGTGTGGGCTCTGAGGTGTGTGAGCTCTGAGGTGTGTGAGCTCTGAGGTGTGTGGGCTCTGAGGTGTGTAAGCTGTGCGCTGTGTGAGCTCTGAGGTGTGTGGGCTCTGAGGTGTGTGGGCTCTGAGGTGTGTGAGCTCTGAGGTGTGTGGGCTCTGAGGTGTGTAAGCTGTGCGCTGTGTGAGCTCTGAGGTGTGTGGGCTCTATGATGTGTGGACTCTGGTGTGTGAACTCTGCGGTGTGTGGACTCTGAGGTATATAACCTATGAGGTGTGTGGGCTCTGAGATGTGTAAGCTCTGATGTGTGCAAGCTCTGAGGTGCGTGGGCTGAGGTATCTACTCTCTGAGAACTCTCCGAGAGGCTCTGAGGTGTGTAAGCTCTGATATATATCAGCTCTGTGGTGTGTGGGCTCTGAGGTGTGTAAGCTCTGAGGTGTGTGGGCTCTGAGGCAGGTCATCTCTGAGGCAGGTCATCTCTGAGGTATGTGGGCTGCATTGGCTCCAGAGCCCCCAGCAGGACTTGGGGGCCGTTGCCCACAGTGCTGACAAGCTCGTCCACATAGGCTTATTCGGCTGCCTTCCCTTCCTTGTCCCATTTTCCCAGCTCCCCGCTGGTGTGTCCTGGGGTCCTTCCTCTCCCACAAACAAACCTCTGCACCTCCTCCTGGCCTCAGAGTCTGTTTCTGCGAGAATGAAACTGAGACACGAGACACCCACCAACAGCAGCAGCAAGAGAAACAACCATGACGACAATATAACTAGATTCCAATTAGCACGCTAATCATTTTTCACGCATCATCCTCCCTTAACCTTTCGTGTCCCAGCAGGAGCTCTCTTTCCACATGAGGGTCCTGAGGCTGAGGGAGGTTATAGGGCTTCCTCAGGCCTCATAGCTCCTGAGTGCCGCGCGGGGATTCCAGCTCTGGAAGAGTCTGGCGCTCGTGCTCTAACCTCTAGGCAAGTAGTCATGGTAGCTGGTGCCCTTTGGTGGAACCGTCCAGAAGCTTGTCTCTGGGGAAAGCACTGGTGCGCTATAATCCAGGAGGTCTGGGTGGGCCAGGCAGCTGTGAAGGAGTCCAACGAGCCCAGCACGCGTCTAGGTCATCCCTCATGTCTCACTGCCCTTTTTTTTTTTTCTTTTTTCAGTGTTACTGAGCTTTATTTTCTTGGAATCAGTTATTTTTATAATACAAACTCTAAAATCTCTTCAGGCAAAGCAAATAATTATATTCGACAAATACCCATAGATTTGAGGACTGTGAGCGTTCTGAAAGAAAGCAGAAATAGAAACCTTTTCATGCACTAACACATCGGATATTGCGTGTACGTATGTGTGTATTACCGGTTTCAGAAGTAGACTTTAGTGATTCATCGGTTGCCTGCGACACCGCAGTGCTCATGCCATCCCGTGCCCTCCCCCTCAGCAGCCCTCAGTGCGTTCCCTCGCGAACAGTCTCTTCTGGTTTGCCTCCCTCTCAATTTTCATCTTATTTTATTTTTCCTTCCCTTCCCCTATGTTCATCTGTTTTGTTTCTTAAATTCCGCATAGGTCTCACTGCTCTTTTTGAAACACTTGGCCTTTTTAACTCTGATTTTCCCGCCGGCTAAGTACCGGGCACGAGGGCCAGCTCACCGCCTCGGAGCTTGCTGGAAGGAGACAGCAGCCCGGGACTGAATGCCAGCGGCCTCCCTTCCTGAAGGCAGTGTGGGCTGCACGCTGCCACGTGGGCTTTCCAAGGAGCAGCTCGAAATCCAGATCCCTCTGTGAAATCTCCGCACCTTAAAATACGGGCCGCTGCTCTCACACTTGGAAAATCCACCCTTTGGGGGCCTGGTTAACCCCCTGCCGAGGCTGCCTTTTGCCCGCTGGCCAGGCCCTGGAGCGATGGCCGCTGGAGGCCAGGAGGGTGAACGGGCCATCTGTCTGTCTTTTCCGCGGGGAACCAAGCAAGGTCCCCCGACTTCCACCGTGATTACGGGAGGGACTCGTTCCTGGGGCCCAGCCTGCCTCAGGGGGTGAAGTCTTCCCACTGAAGTATCCCGGCCTGAAGCTGAGCCGCACCTCCCTCTACCTACCCCCCCACCTCGGGGAAACTGAGGCTGACGGGGGAGAGAGTGTGCCGAGCTCCCCCCCTGCAGACAGCATGTGAGCCCGAGACGAGGCCACCCTTCCCGGGCCTCCCAGGCCGCCGGGCCCCCGCGGGGCGGTGGGAGGTGCCCCGGTGTGGGCTGTGGCCGCGGGAGCCTCCTTGCCGGCCGCTGTGGGTGGCTCTGCCCGTCGGTGCGCTCGCAGAGTCTGGGGCCGTGGAGTTTGCCCACAGCTGCCAAAGCCGGGGCTGAGCGGTGAGCCACCAGACTTCAGAAGGACCGGGGCTGTTTATTTAAAACCTTACAAACAGTTTACAGCCAACGGAGCCCGGTTTACAGGCAGAGACCTCAGTGCTGAGCGGCCCTCGGAGGCCTCCGAGGGGGCGGACAGCTCATCCCTCCCCCCATGCGGAGAGCCGGTGGGGGGGGGGGTGCGGGCCCAGGGGGCCACTGCGCTGGGCAGCGCTGGGAGGCCGCTGGCTCCGGCCTCGCTGTACACACTCTCTTGGGATCCCCCGTCGTTGTGCGTTGAACTGTGTCCCCTCAAAAGATACGCTGAAGTCCTGAACCAGGTACCTCTGGACGGGAACTTTCCTTGGAAATCGGGTCTTTGCGGATGGAGGCAAAGTCAGGACGATGGACCCTCGTCAGTTATGACTGATGTCCCCGTAAGAAGGCCATCGGAGGACACAGACACACATGCAGTGGAGAGGCCCACATGACCAGGGCATAGAGCTGGGGTCGTGCCGTCACAAGCCGAGGACGGCCGTGAATCCCGGGAACCCCCAGGAGCCAGAAGAGGTGAGGAAGTGTTCTATCCTAGAGCCGTCAGGGCATGGCCCGGCCGACACCCTGACTTTGGACTTCTAGAGTCCGGCACTGTGACAGGATGCATTTCTGTTGGGTCAAGCCTCCTGGTTTGTGGTTTTTGTGGTGGCCTCCCTAGGAAAGGAACGTGCCCGTCCTTCCCCAGGGCCTCTGCTAGGGTCCCTTCATCGCGCACTCCCACCCGCGGCTCTCCGGGCTCCAGACACACACACGGCTGAATGCCACGTGGGTGTGTCCCCCGGGCCGCCCCTTGGGCCCTTCTGGCTTAGCTTCCCTGTGGCAGGGCCAGGCTGTGCCCTTGTGGTGGCCCGGCGGAAACCACTGGATCCTGGAGCAGGTGAGCCAGAAAATGGCAGATGCCTTCCGGGGTCCGAGAGAACGTGGTCCTGAGCAAGTCAACGACACCAGGATTCCTCGGGCGAGCCGAGGATGGCACGGGGGGAGAGATGCCGAGATCCTGCCTTCGAGGGGGGACAGGCGAGAGGTCCTTCCCCAGGCTTGGGGCCATCAAGTCTCTGACCCGGAGCCCGGGCAGAGTCTCCGTAACCCCTTGCTCCTGGGTTAGTTGTGGACTAATAACTATGTGAGCCTGTGGATTCTGGGACCTTCCCCAGACCTGCAGAATGAGAATGTGCATTTGACCAGGATGCCTGGTGACTGGCATGCACGGGGCGTGGGAGAGGTGTGGGGCTACCGTGGGGGGCGTGGCGGGATGGCTGCCCTGGCTCCCCCTGCCTCTGGGCTCCGCCGGGCTTCCCACGGGAGCTGGCCAAGCGCGCCCAACCTGGTGTCTGCACGTGCCAGTGTCAAGAGGAGAAGAGAACTGTCTGGACTTCAGGGGCCCCCGACATGTCTTCCTCCACTGCTGACAGGGGCTCCAGGAAGAAACCTGGCATCCCCCAGGATCCTTCTGTTTCCTGACCGCATCCCCCTGCAACCCTGGCCTGGTCACCCAGCCCAAGAAGGCAGGAGGCCTGTCGTCACTCCACCCCCATGGCCCGTCTCTTCTGCCTCTTGCCTGGGCCACTCTAAGGCGCCCTATAAAGCTTTCCCGTCCCCTCCCAGACCTGCCTCCTCCAAGCCTCTCTCCACTCGGTTGCCAGAACGACAGCAAATACCCTTAACTCCCACCAAGCCAGGCTCTGGCTTAACCCTTCCATGCCCCTTCCCTCCTGGCGTGCTTGTCCACGCAGTTCCTCCCCCCACACCTTCCCCCCCACCTGCTGCTTCTGCTCAGTTGCTACCTCACCCGGGAGACGCTGCCTCCCCCGGGAGGCCCCCAGGTGCCCCAGATCAGACCAGGCTGTCCCTGATATCTGCACCCACGTGCCCCATGCTTTTCCTCCTTGGCACAGTGATGATCGTGGGCACCAGAGGGCAGGGCCACTTCACTCAGTCAACAGGAAGGAAATATGGCGCAGAAGGAACACTCAGTCTATTCTCCATTCCGGGGCCCAGGCTTTCCTCCCAGATGACAGGTGGCCGTGCAAATGTGGCAGGCACAAGAGAGAGGCCTCTGCCTGGGAAAACATGAGGACAGCGGTTTCCATGGGTGCCTCTGCCCTGAGCCGAACTTGCTGAACATCTTGGGTGGCGAAATTTGGGGCAGGGCAGCTTCCGGAGATGTCTGGGGTGCGCTGGCTGCCCCCGCGTCCGAGTCCAGCAAGAGACGTTCTCCGACTGCGGGCTGGCAGGTCTGGGCCAGCGGACAGAGGGCAGGCTGCCTCCTCCTGCCTCCTCCACTGGCGCCGCTCCCGCCCCTATAACAACCCCCTCCCTGGGTGCCAGGAGGGTTTTGCTGGAATGTAGCCCGAGTGGGCCTGTGCCGGAATGGACTCTCCTCGTGGGTCCCCAAGCGGGCCGAGGGGGTGAAGGGACGGCTGAGTTTCAATGCACCTTTGTGGCTTTTCCGCGCATAAGCGAGGAGAGAGAAGGGTGCACTCTCACACCAACCCAGACGAGAAGTCTGGGCTCTCTTGGCCTCACCCCGTCTGTAAACTGGATAGAACCCCTCCGGGAGACGGGCGTGTTGTGGGATCCCCCGTTTGGCCAACACCGTCCTTTTTCCTCAACCGCCCGCCGCCTTTCCAGACCAAGGACCTTGCCTGGAGAGCAGTCATCCAGGACCCGGCAGAGCCTTTCGCAAGAGCCTTTTGTCTCCAATTAAGGAATCCAGAGCCCAGGCACCTGATGACCTTGGTCATGTCCCCGAGCCTCATATTTGGATGGAACGGCTTCCTTAAAGAACTGGGGTATATTCGAGAAGTAATGGCAAATATTTAAGCAAACTAACGGGGGCAAACACGCCTTCGATGTGGGATCTTGGGCAGGTCCCCTTGCCGCTGTGGGAGGTCACCTTCTCTGAGGCGTGAGGAGTGGGCAGGCGCCCCACGGTCCCAGCTGCCCCCCTCCCCGACTCTGGACTCGACTCTGTGGCCTCCTGGACAAGGGACAAGCTGGTCGGGTGACTTGGGCTGAGATTCTGCTGCTCTGCCGGGCAGGACGGGGGGCACGCTGGGGGCAGGCGTGTGCCGTGACTGCTTGCTGTGAGTCCGTCCCCCTGTGTCCGCAAATTCACTTTTGTTTATTTTCCCGAAAAGCTAAGTAAGCCGTGAGACTGAGCAGCTCCATACCAGACGTGCGTTTTCATTGTAAAAATATTTTTGCGGGTCAGAAAATTGCACCAAAATGTTTTCACAGGCAGAACGCTGCCGTGCACTGCTCAACCCCGCGGCTTGCTGACACCGAGGATGGGGCTGTGTAGGTCTACCTCGGCTACACAGTCCAGTAATAATAGTAATAAACATGTGGCGAGCGCTTCCTATGGGGCATTTTTCCAGTCAGTTCTGTGCGATGTTTTCACCCCACCCCTCTCTGTGTGGTCAGAGTGATTATCATCAGTTCTGTTTTGTAGATGAAGGAACAGAAGTCCAGAGAGGCTGAGTGACTTCCCCAAGGTCACACAGCCTGCCAGGAGGAGAGCCAGGAGCAGAATCCGGGTCTGTCGGGCTTCAGAGTCTGGGGTCTTGCCCACCACGGTGCACCTTGGAGGCCCTAATTCAAATGTGCCATATGCCCTGGGCTCTCCCCTCAAATTCTTTGTGGGTCACCGTGTTTTCCAGCAGTTTTCTAGGGCGAAGTTTTCTGTTTCACAGCTACAGCTTGTTGCCCATCTAGAGAGAGCCCAGAACATTCCATGTGTGGAGGACTGTTGGCCCCAGAGAGACTTTGACGATTACCTCCCGGGACCTGCTCCTGTGTCCGTGCAGGCGAGGTGAGGCGCACGGCGGCCCCGGCACGGTGGCCCCAGCACGGTGGCCCCGGCACGGTGAGCGGCGGTGCTGGGCTGAGGCGCCCGCACTCCCAGGCTCCCCGGCTGTGTGCTGTCCTTGCTGCCCAGCTCTGTGACACCAGATATTTTACATAAAGCAGCCCACGTGGCTTTGCTGTGCAGCCGAAATCCCTGACGCACGCATTCATACACAAAATCACGGCAGGATGTGTCGCAGACCCGCACAAACTGCGTCCCCGGTCGTAGAACACCTTCCTCCGAACCGCCATCTGGGGTCTCTTCTTGTGTCCATGCTCAACTATATGCTGCCAGGGAAGAAACTGGAGTAAACAAGTTAAATAATTCAGGCCTCCCTCCCCGACAACCACGGATGATGCCTGTGTCCCAGCGGGGGCGGCCACCAGCCCTGCCCCCAGGAGCCCACGGACGCATGGCATCTTTTTCCTCCAAGGTGGCTCCAGACACAAGCCAGCTCAGTGGCCTTGTGCTCGGGGAGGGGGGACAGTGTGAGTCACTGGGGCGCAGGTAGGGCAAGGGCCGGGCTTGCTAGGAGGCAGCGGTGAGTCTCCGAGGCAGGGGCACCCCGAGGTGGCGGGAGGGAAGAGGGGCTGTATATGTGGGTTCTCACGACTCTTATCATCTGTACTGTTGTAGCCTCGAACCCCAGGAGGACGAGATCCACTGTGCGAGTTTACCAACGTCCTCCAGGACAGGGCTATGGTGATGCCCCTCGGCGTCCCCGGGCCTGGCACAGATCTGCTGCTCATGAGTGCTGGGTGACAGATGGCATGGAGCTAGGGTCCTGCTGTCCTCGGAGCAATGGAGCCCTGCCTCTGGCTCTGGGGGATCACAGACCTCGCCTGGAGCTAGAGCTCCCAGCGACTGTGGGGAAAGGGGAGGATAGGCAGGAGAGGCTGTCCAGGGGGCAAATCCCAGCTAGGACAATGACATCCTCAGATGTAGGTATCAGAGGGCCAGTCAAGCCCCCAGCACACCTGGGGGGCTCAGTAACTGTGGAATGAAGGAACGCGCTCGGCTGTCAGCCCCTTGTCCCCGCAGGCATCCATAGGCCCTCAGCCGCGTCATGTCTGCAATTAACATCAGGACGCCTGGAAGAAGACATCACACATTCCCACTATGGTCTCTGTTTCCCCCGAACACAGCCCCATGCCGGACACCGAGGGGTCTCTGCGAACAGTGTTTGAACAGAAATGCCTGGTATTTAGAACCGTTTCATCCAGGATGACGTCCCTCTGAGAGGGTCGGTGACGGCTGGCTCTCATGTCAGCATAGAGACAAAGGGGATTTGATAGACCAGTTTCTGTTACAGATCCGGGGAGCTGCGCGATCCTGGAGTGTGTACGCGAGTGTAAGTTAGGGGTGTGTGTGTGTGTGTGTGTGTTGGATGTCTGTGTGTATGCATTGGGACACAAGTGTATGTGTTGGGGGTGTGTGTGTATGTGTGCGTGTGTCCATGTACATTCACATGCGGCGGGGGGAGACGGAGATCAGCGCCTGGGGGGTGCTGCCCTGGCAGCCACAAGCACGGGTGCTCAGGAGGGGTCCGAGCTGGTGGTCGGAGCAGACGGCAGTGAGTGGAGAGAGCAGGCGGCGGCCGGACTGCTTCCAAAGAGGAGGGCAGGCGAGTGACGGCAGCGGAGGGACAGGGGTGCGGGGGGAGAGTAAGCCTCATGGACCCCGGCCCGTTCAGTCCAAGCCCCAGCCTCCAGGGGCTGGACTCTGACTCCCATGGTCAGCAGAGGGCATGACCCCAGACACATGAGAGGACTTGCCCAGGGGCTGTGCTGTCTGAGACCGAGGGGCTCCATGGGACATGGACGTCTTCACCTCTGAGATGGTGAATTTCCATCTCGACTTGGCTGGGCTATGATGTCCGGGTACGTGGTCCAACATTATTCCGGGTATTTCTGTGACAGTGTGTTTGCACGAGATTAACATTTAAACCGGTAGCCTTTGAGGAAAGCAAATGACCCTCCCTCAGGTGGGTGGGCCTCTTCCAATCAGGTGACGGCCCGAAGAGAACAGAAGACTGACCTCTGCTAAGCGAGATGGAATTCTGCCAGCGGACAGACTTGAACCAGCTTGCCCTGCAGACTGCGCACTTGCCAGTTTCCCCCCAACCGTGGGAGCCAATTCTTTAAAACAAATCTCTTCACGGTTCTGTTTCAGTCGAGAACCTTGACTACTATTCTATACCCTCAGGAGTAGATGTCTGTAGCAGAGCCTAGGACTGACTGGACAACCGGAAATTAATGTGAGTGGAAACTTCTGGGCACCCCAGGTGGCTGAGGCAGGGGGTCACACCAGTGAGCTGGGAGGGCCCCGGTGGGTTCCAGAGCAGGAAAGAGCGGAGCAGGGAAATGGGTGGTGGTGAGGGGCCAGGACACCCGATCCCAGCTCCCCCCACATTCTTGCTCTGTGACCACGGTCAAGCCTTCCCCTGCCAAAGTGCTTGCTGCCAACCCAGGCTGCCTGGGGAGCAGAGGCCCTCACGCCCCGCTGCCGGGTTCCAGCCCCACGTCCCGGACTCCCACGACATCGTGTGTCGTCGTCCCCTTGGCGGTGGCCTCCGTGTCATCGGACACCCCTGAGTCAGATGTTGCAGCATTAACGATCCCCCACATGGTATAAACAGAGTCTAAATCAAATGCCAGTGAAAGGATATTGCCTTTTAAATGGGCCCTGAGAGCTGTGGAAAATATTATGCCCAAATAGAATCCTTACATACGACAGACATTAATTCTTCGAGAACCCCTAAACGGGTCCTCTGGATCGTTTGTAAGATTTTATTTTATTATGGATTGGACGTATTGAAGTAAGACTATAATCTTATTGTGCTCTGACCTCTGTTTTTATAGCTCTGTATAAACAGCAGTTACCGTGTTAGAAGGAGAGATGTTTACAGACGGAGAACTAGAAACACGCCGCTTTACCGTGTTGTAGAAACCTGAAACCAGCCCAAGGCCGGGCCTGGGTTTTGTACGTCCGAGGCCCCCGCCTGATGGGAGTGGACAGCTCTGATGGGCAGGAGCACGGAGCAGGGCATGGTTCCTCTTGGCGGGAGGACACAAGCCTGTGGCTCCTCCGTGGCAGGTCCCGTCACCCGTCTCCTTCCGAAGGCTCCAGGCTTCCGGCGGGCAGGCTCCCTGGGCTTGACGCCGCTGAGAAACAGAGGATCTCAGCCCCAGAGTGTTGGGGTGTGCGTCTTGCATGTCTGTGACCTCCCAGACACGGAGGCTGTGCAGAGAGGTCACAGGCTTTGTAGCAGGGCCCACCTGGGGTTGGTTCTGGCTCGGTGCTGCTTCTTACTGATTCTCTGACCTTGACTTAGGCCGCCCCCACCCTTGACCCTCAGCTTTCACCTGTGGAACACGGGAGTGGAAACACCTGTCCCCTAGGGCAGGCACAAAGGAGATAGCAGAAGGTTCTGGGCACTCCAGAAAGTTCCTTTCCTTCCCCCCGCCCCTTTCCTTGAACAATCCCGTTATAGTTGTGTGATGGTGGACCGGAGGCTCAGGGAGTGGTCTTTGGAGGGTGACCACAGGCCACATTCTGGAGCCCAGTGAGGAGGCCCACTCTCGGATCCTTGCTTCCTAACTCATGATGTGCGGAACGCCAGCTAGGGACAGGTGCCAGGAGAAAACAAGGCAGAAGAGGGAAATGGGCTGCCGGAAGCGGGGACAGGACAGTTTTAGGAAAGGGTGGCCGAGGAGAGTTTAACTGAGAAATTAAGCTTTGAGTAAAAACCTGAAGTAGTTTTCCACGTAAACTCTATGTAAGTGCCTGGGAGAACAGGGCTCCAGGCAGGGGGTCCGGCACAGCCAGGGCTGCAGGGAGGGGATGGCGGAGGGGACGAGGTCAGAGACATGGCAAGGTCAGACGGGGTCCGGCGTCCGACTGGGTGTGTGGCCGGGTCCCATCCATCTGCGGGGAGCCTCAAAGGGCTGGCTGCCGGCGTCGCAGGGGCTCTCACTGGGCAGGCCACTAGAAGCATTTAGAGGTGCTATGGACTGAATGTGTCCTCCCCAAATCCGGAGGTTGAAGTTCTAGCCCCCAGCGTGATGCGTCAGGAGGTGGGGCCTGTGAGAGGTAACAGGTGTAGACGAGGTGATGGGGTGGAGCCCCCAGGATGGGGTTAGTGCCCTTCCAAGAAGAGGAAGAGAGAGCAGAGCCCTCTCTGTGCTCACAGACAAAGAGATCATGTGAGGACACAGAGAGATTCGCCACCTACAAGCCAGGAAGAGGCCTCACCAGGAACCACATCTGTTGGCCCCTTGATCTTGGACTTCCAGCCTCTAGAACTGTGAGGAATTCAAAGCAATTGTGTTGAGCCCGCAGTCTGTGGTGTTCCATTACAGCAGCCCGAGCGGACGAAGACCAGGGATTCCCCATATCAAACCATGGCTAGTGACGGCCATGACAAAGGATGGCCCAGCGGTTGTTAAAAGCCACCTGTTGGGGAATTGTTAGAAGCGACAGATGGTTGAGCGAGTTCTACCATAATTCATGCCACCTGGTTTGTATACCCAGGAGCACCCTGGAATGAATGAAATATTTCTCTAAGTCGTCTTTACGTATTGATTAGTGCATTTGTTTATATGAGCGTAGTAGTTGATGACTCTCTCACCACGTCCACAGAGCGTGGCTTATGTGACGTCTGAGGCTGTTGCCAACCCAAGAGCTTACTCGTTTCTCCTGCCCTGGTATCTCCTGCCCTCCGTGGAGATGTTTCCCGAGAAGAGAAGGGGAATCATGGTTTCTACAAACAGCCAATGACCTGGAACCCAGGGGAAGGCGCAGCCCAGTTCTGGATGGTTCCAAACAGCGACTGACCCTGTAGCTCAAGCCAAAGAGAACTTTCGAAAGAGGAGGGCTGTCCTAGAGGCAAGGACCCTGCTCCAGAGCTCCCAATGCAGGAGGCGTCAGAGCAGAGATGGGGGACAGTCTGATGGAGAAAGGATACGCGGGCTTCTTCCGCGTGAAGAGGTGAGAGTCTGGACCACTCATTCCTCCCCGATCTGAGCGCTGTGAGTCTAGGGCAGTGGTTTTCCATGGGGGTGGGGGAGGGTGCTCTTACCCCCCCCAGGGGACATGTGGCAATGTCTGCAGACATTTTTCATGGTTACATGGTGTGTCAGGAAGCTGAAGATAGACAGGCACGTGACCATCGCCCTCAATGCCTCTTCTAAGATGTAGAGGCAGATGCTAGGCCTCGGGTGTGAACCACAGCTGAGCAGAGCAACATCCTTTCCCCTCCTTTCCTTGAGGCCCAGACAGAGAAAGGGTCTCATATGGTGAATCAGAGCAGAATCAGAACGAGGACCCCGTTGACTCTTCATCCAGTGCTCATATCCCGGGCCCATTCAGGCACCTGGTTCACCTCGGAGACCCCAGGTCCCTGCCAGCCCTTTCCCTGTGTAGACAGTGCTCAGGACTAGCCAAGGGTTAAGACGACACTGTGTCCACAGCCTTGTTTTAGCGTAGACACCGTTGTTGCTCACTGTGTGGCTACAAGAAGGAAACTCTCTCTCTCTCTCTCTCTCTTTTCTCTTTCTCCCACCAGAATCTGGACGGCACTCAAAGCAGACTTGCCATCTCATCCCTGAGCCACAAACCCACGTGGGCCTCCCGACGCATCTCTCTTAAAGTCTAACCCTGGCAAGTTATCCCCTGCCCCCACTTAACGAAAACCAGCGGGGCTTCTGCCTGCGGCCTGTGGCCTGAATGACAGATAGAAATTGTCTTCTTTAGGACAGAATGGTGCAATGAAAGATCCCCGGCTCCAGCTGGCGGGGGATGGGCCCACAAGGAAGGGCTCCAGCCTGGGGTCTCCAGATGCCATCTCCCCACTGCTCTCTTGGGAGGCTGTGCATGTGAGCAACCACAGATCTGGGTAGAATTTTCTCTTATTATATGAAACACGCAGGGTCTTCCCTCAGAATTCCCTCCTGTTATATCACAGATCATCCTGGAAACATGTAGGGTCTTCCCTCATTCTGGTGCAGAATTGAGACAAGGGGAAGGGTGCCTGACGCACGCACGTGTGTGTGTTACCCACACCGGAGAGGCGGACCTTGTGGGTTTCCAGTCCCTTCCAGGCACAGGAGTGTGAATGACTGGTCCATGGCACTGGGCCGCCTGCAGGTTTCCCAGAAGAGACAGCCACCTAGCACCGATATCACCCGGTGTCCGAAGGATGGAGAGAGGAGGGTGGGGAGGGAGGGTCTGAGATTGGGGTGGTACAGAAATTTTATCTTTCTTTTGGAATAATTACAGACCTATCAGAAGTTGCAAAAACAGTACCAAGAGGTCCTGTGTGAGCTTTCCCCCAAGGGGACAACATGCGTGACCATCGCCCATGATCAAAATCAGGACATCGTTTGGCACAACACAGCCAACCGGACTATAGGCTTTGCTGATTCCACTAGTGTTCACGCACGCTTGCGTTACTTTTTTTTTTTTTTTATGTCTTTGCATTTAGTGCTGTGACACGCTGATTTGCGTGATTGTTACAGTGGTGACGATCTGGACTGTTCTCCTCCAGGAATTCCCTCCTATTTCCCCTGGATGGTCAGGCCCGCCCTCCCTGGGGCTCCGCGTCCGGCCCCTCCCATCTCTCCCGTGTACCGTTCGCTCACACCGAGAATGTCACGTAAATGGAGCCAAGCGGCCTGGAGACTCCCGAGACTGGCTTTCATTCACTCAGCGCCTCCCCTCGAGATCCAGCCAAGTATGTTCCTTCTTATTACTGAGTCGTCCAGGGTGTGGACGTACCGTGGGTTTCCCCCCAATTCCATCCGAGGGGTCGAGTCTGCCCAGCTGGCGCTGGCTGCCCGAGATGCGGGGACAACAGAGGTCACTCGGCCGTGGTCAGCAATCCCGTCCCTGTTCAGCAACCCACACAGTCTCGGGGATGTGGCACCAACTCTGTGCCACACGAGCCGCGGAAAGGATGAAAGAAAGAGCCCAGTTCTGGATGTCGTGAGCGTTTGGCTCCGGAGAGGGGGCTGACAGGTCATAAGTCAACAGGTGAATACAGAGTTATAATTTGCGATGGGGGCTTGGAGGAGAAGAGCCGTCGCATCTGGGCAAGAAGAAGAGGTTCGTGGAGGGGAATGGCCTTCCAGGCCTGGCAACAGCATGCGGGTGGGCTCTGAGCCTGGGAAGAGGCACCCACGCAAGAACGGAAGGAAGGCAGAAGGCCTAGAGCACGATCCAGGGTCTGGGCTAAGGTAGGGGCTGGACCAGACAGGTCCTCGAAGAAGCAGCATTTGATCTCTGGACAAGGGGAGGCCTTTAGAGCTTTTTAACCAGGGGAGAGGCATTGTATGGCTGGCGTTTTTACCAAGATCGCATTGGCTGTGGCACGGATAGATATTGGGCCATAGTGGGGGAGGATGGAAGCCAGGAGACTCACTGGGATGTCATGGCGGCCTCCTATGACCGTGGCCATGGTGGCCTGGTCTAAGCCTTTGGCAGGGGGCACTAAGAAAGGTGGACCGGTGAGAGGTGGACCCAGTGTGGTCCCTGGGTGGAGGGGATGGAGACACAGCTGCTCCCGTGTCTTGGGCCTGCGGACGCTGCTCTGGGCTTCAGGTCAAGGCTGAAGGGCTATGTGAGGGGGCTGAGCGAGCACAGATGGGCTCCGGGCAGAGTGACTGAGTTGAAAATCTGCCTCTACCTTGTGTCAGCGGCCTGTGCTCCAGCGGACTTCGCTTCGCACAGCCTCTCCTTCCTCCTCCCCCGTGGAGCGCTTACAAGGGCCAAACGGGGTGGCCTGGGTCTGGGCCCCAGCCGTGGCCGAAGCAGCAGGCCCTCGGTAAGTCATAACCAGCGTCTCACCTCGTCTCATTGAGGACACGAGTTTTGTTTAGCCTGATCCCGCCAGCCGCTAGCAAGCGCCTGACATGGGCAGGTGCTCCGTAAAGCCCCGTGAATTTCTCCTCTCTCCTTGAGTTTCCTCTGGAGTCTGCTTGGCCAGGGACACACGGACAGTGCAGGGTGGCTGTGGGGCCCGGAGGTGGCGGTGCGGGTGGCGCAGGGGACAGATGGCACCGCCTGGGGCCCTTTGATGTGTAGGACCTGGGGGTTCTTTGTTTTCGAGAGTGCGTCATTCAGACTGCACGTTGGCCATTGGAGCTTTAAAAAAACAGGACCCCAGGGAAAGCAGTTTGGAATGAAGACTCTGCCGGTCCAAAGGGGCCACAATCTACCGTATCGCCTTCATCTGAAATGGATGTTCTTTCTCTTTCTCCCTGCCGTTTCGGGTTTTTGAAGTCGGGATGGATCTTGCATCTGTGCGTACACTTGGCGTTGGGCGGCGGCGGGGGAGGGGGTTGGCCCCTGCCAGGACCATCGTTAAATCTCCCAGTCGCGGCTATTTTACATCAACTCCAGCTTTGCTCGGCTTCCCAGTCCCGCCGCTCCTTCCCGCTGATGGATGAAGTCGCTGTGAGTTAGGCGGGACGAGACAGACAGATCCTGCCTGACGGATCTCGGAGTCCCCGGGGGTCTGTCTTTGCTGCCCAGAGCTTCCGAGAGTACAGGGGAATGTTTTATTATTTGGTAGCTTATAACTTCCTCAGCGTGTGGTCTCCTGGGGGTCGTTACTGGTGAACTCAGAGACATTTGCTACACATCAGAGTTTACCCTTGGACAGCGCGAACCACGACGTGAGAATTCCCATCTATGGCGTGTGGACCACAGGAGGCACCGACAAGCGAGATGTCCTGGGCAAGGCCAGCCGTCGGGGAAAGACAATGCCCTCCCACCCGGGTCCTGCTTGTGAGCCGTCTTGCTTCAATGAGCCGTTCAGGGGTCTGGACGTCAGAGAGCGGCTGGTGGTTGTCCAAACCCAACTTGGTACCCAGTACCCAGTTCGGCCAGCGCACGAGCTCCCGCAAGGGGGTCAGGGTGTGCGGAGTGGAGGAGCGGACAGAGGGAGGCAGGAGGGAGAATGCTGAGTGTGGAAGGGTCAGCATGGGTGGGAGTCCCTGACCCCTGACCTCAGGTCTCCTGGGCCGCTCCTGGTCAGGGGTGTGGCACGTCCAGTGACAAGGGGGCCCACATGTCTATGAGCCGTTCTGATTGCGGACACGGCAGTCTGCAAGGCTGGCCCTCCTGTTGTCAGTTCTGTGGTTTGGGAGACACAGCCCCTCCCTTCCCCTAACACAGCCCTTCAGAGAGGCGTGGCTTTGAGCCCTGAGCTGTCACTCTCCATATGCTCCCCTGTGATGTGGCGAGCCTATCTCCCAGGTGGACAGGTGCTTGGTGCTGTGTGGGGCCCGTGGGCATCAGGCTGTCACGAGGACACCGTGGGGCCTGGCAGCGTGTCCCTTGAGGACCCAAGCAGCCCATCGTCCTCTTGCCTCAGTCCCGGCAGAGTTTGGGTGGCAGCCGGGCTCACCATGACTGTATGGGAGACACAGCAGACCAGCTTGAGGGTGTCCCGACGGGGCAGCCCAGAGCCCGGGGGTCTGAGGGTGACTCAGGGCAGCTGTGGGGTGCGAGGGACGGAGCAGGGGAGCTTCCCTCCCCTGCTCAGAGCAGCCCCTCGCCATCTGTTTTCTATATGGTGGTTCCTGGTGAAGTGACTTCTGAGAAAGGTTGGCTCCTTGGAAGGCGTGAATCTAACGTGCAGTCCTCCGGGGCCAGGGGGCCAGGGGTCCTCACCGGTCACTGTGGATCTGACTCTGGGCCTCCCCTTATTCTCCTGCCCTGTTCCCCTCTGGTTGGTTTCTTTACATCGTTTTTATTTACATGGTACGTGTCCTTTCCTGCTGTCCCAAATCCTTTTCGGTTGTGACCCAGGCATGATAATCGGCCGGCCGAAGAACACAATGCTGCCTCTGTCCCCTCTGTCCTGTGCGGGGTCCAGGGCTGTGAGGGGCTGGTCAGGGTGCGGGTGGCTGGGGGATGGGCCCGTGTACCCCTCACCCCCTCCACTTCCCGGGGCATACCTCCTCGTGTGCACGGCTCCCCCAGACCTGTGCCCACTCCTTGTGCCTAAACTCTCTGGGAGGCCGAAGGCTCCTGGATCCCAGCCCCAGCCTGGGCTAACTTCCTTTCCTAGATTGTTTGTTTGGATTTTCTTCTGCCCTGTACACGCTGGAGGAGTGTGGGGGCATGATAAGAGCTGTTTAAAGAGAAGCAAAGCCCGAGTCTCCGGCTCTGGAGTGGGGTCACACTGGAGCCAGCCCTTCTCACAGAGGCCGAAACCCTCCGTGGAGAGAGTGAGGCTTGTGGGCACAGGGAAGCCGTGGTACTGACAGACCACAGGGCCCAAGAGTGGGGCCCGACCCAGAGCCTGAGGTCCAGTGCTGCGTGGGGTCCCTTTTCTGACCTGTTTCCTCTCCCAGGGGCATCGTCCTGGGGGTGCATCCTGAACAGGGCCACAGCTCTGTTCTCGAGCCCCTCGGCTGCGTGGCGCAGGTCCTCCCCTCTGTGGTTTATCTAATGGGGGGCATTCGGGTGGCCTGTTGGTCTCCACACCGTTTCCACTTGCTGCTTCCCATCCCTGGGCCTTCTGGAGCCCTCAGGAAAAGGCAGTAGCAGGACCCCCTTATGTGTGTCCTGCTGGCTGAGCAGCCTCCCCTCCTGGGCTTGCAACCCGGCTCAGACCCCGCCCCCTCTGCAGTCCCCACCCACCCCGCTCCCATAGGCCCACCTCCCCCGAGAGGCTCCGCCCACTGCCAGGTGCTCACTCACGTGCCCCACGCACTCCCCGACACGTGCACTCCTGTGCCGAGTCCCACACGCTCCAATTGTTCATACACACGCACGTGTGCTCTCCCACGCAGCTCTCCACAAGCTTGCCTCTCACTCCTTTCCTCCCCAGGGAAGAGCAAGGATGTTCACGCTCTCCCGAGAGCACCGTTTTACCTGCGGGGCTGCCGGTCCCCGTTCTGGCCCAGCACACAGCGGTGCTCCTCTGACTTCAGTAGCCTGAGTTCCTCCTGGGGACCTGCCCCTCTCTGGTCTCCGCCAACAGGGTCCAGCTGGGCCTGACCCCACTCTGGACCCCAGGGAGTGAGTCAGGCACAGAGGCCAGCCTCCTGGCCACAGCTACCATGCAGGATGGGTACGAGACCCAGTCTGGCCAGTGGGAGCCCTTGGCTAGAACTTTCCAGAAGGAAGCTGTCCCCTTCGCCGCCCTGGTTAGAGTGAGAGTCCAGAGCTGCCTGGTGAGGTGTGGTGGGAGGAAGCGGGGTCACCTGGCTGCTTACCACGGTGAAGCGAGGACCAGGAGTCCAGCCTTGCTGCGCCAAGCCCCATCTCTTCCTCCGTCCGTTCCCTTTGGGGACCTCCTGTCAACCTGTCAGGCTCTGTGGGGTCCCTCAGAGTCCCTGAGCTCCGAAATGTCCGGACTCGGGTGTGGCAGGCCCTCAGTGACCCTCACCTTTTCAGATGGCCCCAGACTGACGCTGGCCTGAGGCTGGGAGGCTGCGGGCACCTCAGTAGAGCACACATGATGCGGACCCACTCCCTTCTGCTTCTAGGTATTTCCAATTCTTCTTTAACAAACGGAGACTACAAAAATCCACCCCCAAGCAGATGTCAGCTCTTCTGGGAGCTTTTCCTGCCCCCACAGGCAGGGTTAGGAGCCCACTCCCCGCCATGGTACTTCCAGGCTGACTTTCATCACTCGGGACTAGGGGTTTGCTTGCTAACATCCTGCAGGATGTCCTTAGGCACAGCCCTGGGAAGTGTGTCTTAATCGTATCTGTTGCCTGGCCTTCAGACCACACCAGACACATCGTAGGCGGTGAGTAAATATCTTGCTGAGGTTTGGGGACGTTTCCTAGTCGGACACACTTGCACAAGATCTGGCCACATCTCGGAGCCTCAGTTTCATCCATGGCAGGTGGGGTTTGTGAACACCCTTATCCTAGGAGTGTCCTGTGGAGTCTGTTCATGCCCGCCCCGTACCTCCTGTGCCCATCTTAAAATGCTCGGGCCGCTGTGGTGGACCATTCCCAGACGACGACAGTTCCCCTTCTCCAGGGTCTGAGTCTGTTTGGCCTCTCTGCCCGAGGACATTCTCTGGCTCCTGGTCACCATGAGGGCTTGTTCGCAGCTGGACACGGCAACTCAGAATGACAGGGGAATTACCACCCTGGGGGAAACCCTCAACCAACGGAGACAGGGTGAGAAAACCCTCGACCAATGGAGACAGCAGGTGAATGCACCAGCCTTCACGTCCTCCGATGGGACAGTTCCAAGGGACATTCAACAATTTGTGAAGCCCAATGCCCGCAGAGGTGACTAACTCATTAACACACCCTCTGCTCCTCAGTCCCTCGCTTGTTCTTCATGGCACAACCTCCAAAGAAGCAACTGCACCCAAGTCCTACCTCAGGGTCTGCTTCTAGAGCAAGCAAATTGAAGCTGTTCTTTTGCTGGTACAATGAGGCAGTGGGTCTGAAGACAGACACAGGCACTAGTAAATGCTAATAAACTTGGGCCATTGCGGTTCTATCACCACTCTTGTTAACATCATCCACATTGTCACCATCACCAACACCGTGATCGCCAAGGTCACGCCCTTTCTTGGGGCCAGTGCTGCCTAACCAAATGAGGACAGATTTCAGGCATATGCCCACCCCCCACTTGCCATCCCCCTGCATGGGAGAGTGCAGCAGTGTTCTCTACGTTCACCTTCCGGGTTGGTTGCCAATCCGATGTCCCGGGACCTTGTCCCCGGTCCTGGCACCTGTCAGGGGCCCCGCTGTAGCTTCTTTTCTTGCTTTTCTGCCTTTGAACTGTAAGGTGGAGGCTCAAGTGTCCCTCTTGGAGCAAGGCCAGGGGAGCCCTCCCTGTGGGCCTGGCAATCCCCTCCAGCCAGTTCCAGCAGGAAGATTCCGTGATTTGCAGAAGGCAGTCATTTCCCGGGCCCAGATGGCTGCACCCCCAGCCCCTCCCCAAACAAGATGCATGGCCCTCCTGCTCCATGGTCCAGTGATTAAAGCAAACATATTCAAAGTAACGAGTTGCGCCGAATCAAAGGAAAGACGAAGAATGCATAAAACCCCAAAAGTTTAAGTTTCATATTGGAATATCAAAGGAATATTGAAATATAGGAATATCAAGTACCAATTCGTTATTTTTTTAATGTTTTGCATTTACAGACTCAATTTCAATGGGATAAAGCCTCCCCTCTTTAAGAGGCTCCCATATAATAGAAACTTCGTTGGTTTTAAAAGAAACACATTGGAAACCTGGGGCACAGATAGGTTTTCTTTTTCTCTTTCTTGCACAGCTGTGAAGGGTCTAAATGCAAGGAGACCCAGAGCTATTCGCTGATTTATTAGTGAAGTCTCCAAGGCCTCAGGGAGGAGCTCTTGTATGCTCAGTGTCCCACTGGGTGCTGGGGAGACGTGGAGAAGTAGAATGGCACGTTATGGTTCTTGCCTTCAAGGAACACGACTACCACTTCTTCTAAAGTAAGACTGACTTTCATGGATTAGTCAGGGTTCTCTAGAGAAACAGATCAATAGAATATAATGTGTGTATACGTGTATGTGTGTCTATGTGCATCTATCTATCAATCATCTATCTATCTATATCTACCAGCATGTAAGAAATTGGTTCATGTTGAGGGGGTGCCTGGGTGGCTCAGTTGGTTGAGCATCTGACTCTTGCCTTTGACTCAGGTCATGATCTCAGGGTTGTGAGCTCTGGCCCCACCTACGGCTTCATGCTGGATGTAGAATCGGCTTAGGATTCTCTCTCTCCCTCTGCCCCTACCCCCCAACCAGCTCTGGCGTGCCTATGTGTGTGCGAGCATGCATGCTTTCGTTTTCTTTCCCAAAAAAAGAAAAAAGAAAAAGAAAAAAGTTGGCTCCTGTAATTGTGGGAGCTGGTTAAGTCTGAAATCTGCATGCTGGGTTCACAAGCTGGAGATCCCAGCAGGAGTTGAGTCCAAAGTCTGTGTAGGGGCAGAATTCCTCTTTACCAGGAGGCCCAATCTTTGGGCTTAGGGCCTTCAACTGATTGAATGAGGCTCATTCACATTATGGAGGAAAATCTGCTGTCCTCAAAGTTTACTTATTTAAGTATTAACCACCTAAAAAATATCCCTTCACAGCAACATCAAGACTGGTGTTCCACTAAGCACTGGGCACCATAGCCAAGCCACCCTGACACGTAAGATTAACCATCACATTTGTCAAACAACCTGAAAGGAGTAGAGTTCAGGACTGAATTTGTTGCCAAGCCCCTCCAATGTGCCCAGCATCATTCTGAGTACTGGAGAATAAGAGGGAGACTGGATGGCAAAGCTTCCAACATTCTCCTGGTGGAAGCCTGATAATAAGAAAGTGAATGAACACATGAACAAGGCAAGTCTGGGGAGTGAGAGGAGCTGTGGGGAGAGTGAAACAGGATGATCTGGTGGAGAGAAGTGACATGCAGCTCTGGGCGGAGGGAGAGCAACTTTGGTAGAATGGACGCTCACCTCTTTGGGGAGGTGACACCTCAGCTAAGGTCTGAACTCCAGGAGGGAGCACGGATGCCACAAATGGAGGGAAAGTGTATTCGTGGCAGAGGGTATAGCAGGTGCAAGCCATGGGGTGGAAGACAACCTGGTATTCCAAGATCAAAAAGAAACCTGGGGGATGACTGGGTGGCTGTCATTAAACATCTGCCTTCTGCGCAGGTTACTGAGCCCTGTGTCAGGCTCCCAGCTCTGCGGAAAGCCTGCTTCTCCCTCTCCCACTCCCCCTGCCTGTGTTCCCTCTCTCACTTTGTCTCTCTCTGTCAAATAAATGAATGAAATCTTAAAGAAAGAAAGAAAGAAAGCTGGCATTGAGGAGAGAAGTGATATGTCATGCATGAAGTCAAAGGGTAGGTAGTGGATGGAACATTCTGGAGTCACTAGGCCATTTATATTTCTTCATCTTTTTAATAAAAAAGCAATAATAGTAACATCAAAAAAGAATAAAATAAATAGGGTAGGTGTAACAAAAGAAGTGTGAACTTTATACTCTGAAAACTTTATAAAACATTATTGAAAAAAATTAAAGAAGACCTACGTAATGAAAAGGCATCCCATGTTCATGGATTGGAAGACTTAATATTGTTAAGATGACAATACTGCCCAAACTGATCTACAGACTCCCTGCAATCCCTATCAAAATCCCAGCTGGTGTTCTTGCAGAAATTGGCAAGCTGATCCTAAATTCATATGAAAAGTCAAGGGATCCAGGATAGCCAAAACAGTCTTAAAAAAGAAGTACAAAATTTGAAAGGCTCACACTTCTCAATTTCAAACTCATTGAAAAGCTACAATAATCAAGATAGTGTGGCATTGGGCTAACAACTGATCTATAGATCAAATAGGTAGAATAGAATTGATGGTCCGGGAAGAAACTCACAAATATACAGTGACCTGGTTTTTAACAAGGAGGCCAAGACAATTCAATGGGGGAAAGAATAGTCTTTTTAATGAACAATGCTGGTACAACTCAATATCCACATGCAAAAGAATGAAGTTAGCCCCCTACCTCACACTATATACAAAACCTAAGTTAAAATGAATCAAAGACTTAAATACAAGGGCTAAAACTATAAGACTCTTGGAAGAAACTATAGGAATAAATTGTTGTGAATTTGAATTCACAAAGCCTTCTTAGATACCAAAAGTACAAGTGACTTAAGAAAAAACGGGTAACTTGGATTTCATCAAAATAAAAAAATTCTGTGCTTCAAAGAATGCCATCAAAAAAATAAAAACCCAACCCCCAGAATGGGAGATAATATCTTGAAATTATAGATTTGACAAAGGTCTAGAATTTACAAAGAACTTTCATAGTTCAATAATAAAAAAGACAAAGAACCCAATTAAAAAATGGGCCAAAGATTTATTTATTTAAAGATTTATTTATTTATTTATTATTTATTTATTTATTTATTTATTTAAATAAAATATTTATTTTATTTGTTTGTTTATTTGTCAGAGAGAGAGAGAGAGCACAGGCAGACAGAGTGGAAGGCAGAGGCAGAGGGAGAAGCAGGCTCACCACTGAGCAAGGAGCCCGATGTGGGACTCCATCCCAGGATGCTGGGATCATGTCCTGAGCCAAAGGCAGCCGCTTAACCAGCTGAGCCACCCAGGCGTCCCAGGCCAAAGATTTATATAGGTAGTTCTTTAAAGAGGATCTACGAATGGCAAATAAGCATATGAAAAGACCACTCAGCATCATTAACCCTCAGGTAGATGCAAATCAAAACCGCAATGAGAATACTCTTTCACAGCTGCTAGAAGGGAGCCCCCGAACATTGCTGGGGGTATTATAAAATGGTGCAGCCACTTTGGAAGACAATCTAGGTGTTCCTCAAATGGTTAAACAGATTTTACATATGACCTAACAATTGTACTTCTAGCGCGGTAGGAACATAATTCCATACAAAACTTGTGTGTGAATGTTCATAGCAGCATTACTCCCAATGGTCAAAAAGCAGAAACAACGTGAAGACCCACAACCGATAAATGAATAAAACAATATGTGGTAGGTCTATACAATGAAATATTGTCAGGCATTACGAAGGTGTGAAGTGCTGACACGGGCTACAACGTGGATGAAACTTGGAAACACTCTCTGTGGAGTGAAAGAGGTCAGACACAAAGGATTGTAGGGTTCCCCTTACATGAAATGTCTGGAATAGGCAAATCTATAGAGACAGAAAGCAGACTAATGGCTTCTTAGAGCCACTGGTGGTGGTGGTGGTGGTAATAGGTAGGGGTTTCTTTTTGGATGATGAAAACGTTCTAAAATTAGATTGTTTGGGGGCGCCTGGGTGGCTCAGTCAGTTAAGCGTGCAACTCTTGATTTCTCCTCAGGTCATGATCTCAGGATCATGAGATCGAGCCCTGCCTCAGGCTCTGTGCTCAGCATGGAATCTGCTTGAGATTCTCTCTCCTTCTGCCCCTCCACCTTCTTGCTTGCTCTCTCTCAAAAAAAATAAATAAAATCTTTAAAAGTAAAATAAAGGGGCGCCTGGGTGGCTCAGTGGGTTAAAACCTCTGCCTTTCGCTCAGGTCATGATCCCAGGGTCCGGGATCGAGCCCCGCATCGGGCTCCTTGGCGGGGAGCCTGCTTCCTCCTCTCTCTGCCTGCCTCTCTACTTGTGATCTCTATCTGTCAAATAAATAAATAAAATCTTTAAAAATATATTTTTAAAAGTAAAATAAAATTAGATTGTACCCTCTCTCAATACACTAGAAGCCACTCTGCGACTACAATAAATGTATACTTTAAGTCAGTGAAATGTAGGTGAAATGGGAATTATAGCTCAATAAAATTGCTGACGGAAGCTTCAGGGTAGCGACAAGGACGGTTTGGAGCACAATGAGGAAGAGGTGTGGGAAGCAGACAGTTCAGACAGATATTTCTGAGGGTTTGCTGATGGGTTGGATCCAGATGGTGAGGGGAAGGTGGGGGGATCCGAGGATAACTTTGAGGTCTTGGCACCTGAAAAATTCATGATATGTACCGAGGTGGGAGAAAATGGGATAGCACCAGTTTTGAGGTGGGGATCTGGGCATTCTGCATGGACGTGTCTGAGCAGCTTGAGAGACTTCCTCGTGGAGCCCCAGGGGTACTGTGCAGGAGACTGTATACACTGCCTGCATTCTGCTCCACTTCACCACAGCCCTGAGGGACATATGCACTGTTGCTCTTCCCTGCATCTTATACGTGAGACCACCAAAGCTTGGAAAGGGTGAGGGTGCCTGTCTAAAGGAAGCTTTTGTATTAATTTTTTTTTTTTGTTTTAAGGAGGCTCCATGCCCAGCATGGAGCCCAACATGGGGTTTGAACTCATGACATGCTCCTGCTCCCTGAGACAAAACCCTGTCTGGGGGAGAGATGGCGTCAGGCATGGCTGGATCCAAAGCCCCTGATCATCTTGCTGGGACATACCCCTGGCTTCAAGGCCCACATCCTCCCAGCTCAGGAACCCTAACAAAAAGAGAACTTTTTCACACATGGAACTAGCCTATAAATTTTCTCGACTAGTTCCCAAATTACCTATTTGTTTCTGTGATGAAGATGATGGGAGAGGTTCAGATTCAGCCCTTCTGAGTCACTATGGAACCAAGAAGCATGTGTTACTGGAATAAGAGGGAAGGAGTGCCAGGCATGCAAACCCAGCAGCTGCCCACTGCACCTGCTGCAAAAGGGCTTTGTGGTCCTTGGTTTGAGAAATGCTACATACTAGATCTCTCAGAAATCACAAGGCATCTTGACATAATAAAGGCTCTGAGAAGTCCTGAAGAGGATAACAACTCTTAAAAAAATGTAACCCAGCTTTTAATCAGCATTTATTTATTTGTTTGTTTGTTTATTGGAAGCCCACTAAATAACATCCTATGAATTCCAGTTGGGAATAGGATTGGGAGATACTGAACTCCATGATGCTGCTTCTCAGCCCCACACTGTCACATTTGTGAATCCTTTAACACTGTGAAGCTGGAAGAAAGAAAGGCCCTGGGGTAGAGGGGGACACTGTGGACGTGACAAATCAGCTCATGGGATGCCGTGTAGTATAGTTGTGCCATGGATTGGAGGAGGAGAATTCGCCCACTGATGCCCGCCATCCCCCAATCTGTGTGACGAGCACAGGCGGAAAAAACCCACAACCCCTCACAGACACTCTGGTGAAATTGCCAGAACACTGAAACGACTACCCTTCAAACCCAGATGGTCTGAGATGCGTGACCTGGGTTCACATAATGGTGAGACGTTTAGACTAGTTCTCCTCGAGCCACTGGGCTTTGTCCATGTTCACAAGTTTAAGACAAAATGCTCATGTATGTGTATGTTTCAGATTTGCCTTATGTAAATGGAAAAAGCATTGCGCTGCTTGTAACTTCATAAGGCTGGGAGATCAGCCTCCAGATCTGCATCGTGAGATAAAACAGGGCAATTACCGAGGCAGGCCATCTCCTGGAAGGGCTTCAGACAAAACCCCAGCAGCTATAATTGAGGACTCCAGTGGAACAGAGATGTTCCAAGAATGTTCCCAACCACCCTGATTGCATCAGCCCTCTCTCGGGGAGCCTGGACCGAGGCTTCTGACCACGGGGTGGCTGCCTCCCCTGTAGACAGCAGGCTGGGATTCCCAGAGCTTGCCCTCTGATGCCTAGCTTGAGGTGTTTCTGTCCCACTGCTGTCTGCCAAGCTAGTCCACCATTGTCCCTGGGGCAAAAGCCACAGGGAAGCCACTTTCTTTAGGCACCGAAGCATCAAGATGTCCATGAAATCACCTCATCATCTGGGACTCAGGCTCCAGATCCAGAAAGCCTTGCTCAAGTTCTCCTCTCATGTGCCTTGTTCCTTCAAGGCTTCTGGGAGCACCAAGGCGAGGCTCCCACATTGCCCTCAGTCTCAGAGCTGCTGCCTCTACTGAGCTGACCCAGGTTAGAAATCACTCCTCTGCACGTGCACCTCGGCTCCCTTGGGGATGTCAGTCCCTTTCCTTGGTTTACACACACACGTGTGCACACACGCACTCAAACTCGCACACACACAGTCCTAAGGACTTTGAGCGTGCATCAGGTTTTATTGAGTTAGATTTGCTTATGTATTAAGGAGCTTAAAATTACATACTAGTTATTCTTGTTTATAAGAGAGCTCATCTTTCTCTCTTCTGCTTCTCAGGACGAAACTCCCAACCCATTTTTTTTTTTTTTTTTAATTCAGAATCATCCCATTATCTCTCTGTTCTGTCTTTTCTTTTTTGGGCCTGATCTGAGGCTGAGCTGTCCCATTCAAGTGCTTCTTCAAAAGACCAAAGTACTTCACACTCAGAGAAGAGTAAGTTTAAGTGATTTTCCCCACGCCACACAGCTGTGAGTGCTGCGGGGGTACTAAAACCCAGGTCCTGTCCGTGTGGCTGAAGGCAGTGGAGAGAGATGAGTGGGGGACCTCACTTTCGGTGAGCTTCTTCAGTGGAGGGAAGGAATAGCAGCTGACCATGGCCGTTCCTTCCCTATGCTAAGGAGCTTCCAAAATGGCCCCCAACAATCCTTGCCCAGTGGCATTCATGCCCTTGTGTAATCCTTCTTTGAGAGGGGGCTGCCTTTAGTGACTCCTTCTAACAAATGGTGCATGGCAGGAATAGTGGGGTGTCATCTCCAAGATTAAGTTGTAAAAAAGATGGTGGCTTCCCTCATGGGTATGTGCTCCCTCCTTCAGATGGCTTACTGTGGGGGAACTGGCTGCCGTGTGTTGAGGCTGCTCTGTGGAGAGATTCAGGTTGGAGAATCCGAGGGACAGCTTTGGCCCACAGTCAGTGAGGAGCCGAGGTCAATGAGGGTGAGTTTGGAAACAGATCCTCCCTCAGCTGAGCCTTCGGATAAGACCACAGCCATGGTCATGTTCCAATTCCTGACCCACAGAATCTATGAGGTAGTAAAATAAACGCTTATTGTTTTAAGTTCCTAAGTTTTGGAAAGTTACAAGTTAATATCATTCACAAACAGAAAGGCAAATGTCCTCAACAAAGATTAGTGAACTGAATTGAGAAATGTATGAAGAAGAAAATAAACCGTGATTAACTTAGATGTAGTCTGGATACATTGGACTGAATCAACCTCAGAAGATATATCTGGAAAATGACCGTTTAAAGGAGACGAACCATATGAGCATCTCAATATTTGTAAAAAAAAAAAAAAAAAAAAAAAAAAAAGCATTTACCTAAATTCAGTTTATGGTAGAAGCTCTCAGCAGTTGTGAAGAGAATTTCCTTAAGTTAATAGAGAGCATCTGTCCCAAACCTATACCAAACACCCTACTCAATGGTGAAATGTGAAAATCCTTCCCTTTAAAATCAAGAATAAGATTTTATTTAGTTTTTAAATTTTTTTTAAAAATTTATTTAACAAACAGCGATCACAAGAAGACAGAGAGGTAGGCAGAGAGAGAGGAGGAAGCGGGCTCCCTGCTGAGCGGAGAGCCCAGTGCGGGGCTCCATTCCAGGACCCTGGGATCATGACCTGAGCGAAAGGCAGAGGCTTTAACCCACTGAGCCACCCAGGCGCCCCAAGAATAAGATTTTAATGATCGATTTTATTTAACACGTTTCTGGATTTCTTTGTCAATACAGAAAGTTAAAAAAAATAGATAAGGGATGTAAATATTGGGAAGGAAGTATCCTTATTAATGGATGATATTCCTGTCCATATAGAAGATCTAAGAGACTCTATGGATGATTTTATCAGAATTAACAAAGGGAGTTCAGCAAATTTGCTGGATGTTATGAACTGAATTGCGTGTCTCCCACCCAATGGCTGCCAATCTCCCCTTCACTGGCCACCAATGCATCTGTTGAAGCCCTAACCTGCCATGTGACTGTATTTTAGGAGAAAGGACCTTTAAGGAGGTAAAGTTCAATGAGGTTATAGGGGTGGGTCCTGATCTGGTGTTTTTAGAAGAGAAGGAAGAGACACCAGAGATCTCTCTCCTCATGTGCGCAGAAGAAAGGCAATTTGAGAAAGCAGCTGTGTGCCATCCAGAAACCATCCCCACCAGCACCGTGATCTTGGACTTCGGTCTCCAGAGCTGTGAGGGTATGAATTCCCCCTGTTTCAGCTCCCAGTCTGTTACGGCATACTGCTCCGACAGGCCTGAGCAGACCCACACGCTGGGTACACGAGCAATATACACAGATGTTGACTGCATTTCTACATGTCGGCAAGGAGCAGTTAGAAAATGCCACACGAAGTTCCCATCTGTAGCCCCAACAAAAATTAAGGTATCGTGAAATAAAATAAGTAAAATAGAGCAAGACCAAGTAGAAAAACTATAAAAATGTGTAGAAAGGCATTACAAGTATCTAACTAAATGGAGATACATAACATTTGCATGGGTAGGAAGACCTAATAGTCGATAGATGTCGATTCTTTACAAACTGATTTATTTAATGCCATTTCTATCAAACTTCCAGAGGTTTTATTTTTCCCTATTTTTTGGGAGGCAATTTGACAGCTAGTTAAAAAACGTATACAAAATACCCAAAGGCCAAAAATAGCAGAGATCTTCCTGAAGAAGAAATAGTGATCAGGGTAACTCACCCTGGCAGAGGTTGAAAATTTAAAATGATTGTAATTGGGCGCCTGGGTGGCTCCGTGGGTTAAGGCCTCTGCCTTCGACTCGGGTCATAGTCCCGGGGTCCTGGGATCGAGCCCTGCATCAGGCTCTCTGCTCGGCCTGGAGCCTGCTTCCTCCTCTCTCTCTGTCTGCCTCTCTGCCTACTTGTGATCTCTGTCTGTCAAGTGAATAAATAAATAAAATCTTAAAAAAAGTGATTGTGATTAAGACAACACAGCATATGTACAAGGATAGACGAACGGACCGAAGGAAGGGGCCGGATATTCAGACACACGTTGTGCAGGCCTGGGCCGGGACCAGTTGGCAGACAGACTGAGGGAAGAAAAGGTTGGGTTGATTGAGAAATGAAGCTGGAACAACTGGTCATTTATACTGGAACAAAGAAACGATTCCTACCTCATACCATGAAAACAAGAAATGTCAGCTGGATCAAAGACTTGAAGGTGATATGAAAAATTCTGAAGTCTGGAATAAAACATAAAATATTGATGAAGTCTCTAAGTTGCCAATCTTCCCTTTTAAGGCTTGTGACTTTGGGGGGGTCACCTTTAAAAATCTGTCCCTACTTGGGGTGCCTGGGTGGCTCAGTCAGTTGAGCGTCCAACGCAGGTTGTGATCTTGGGGTCCCAAGATGGAACCCCACATTGGGCTCCGCACTCAACGGGGAGTCTGCTTGAGATTCTCTTTCTCCCTCTCCCTCTGCCCCTTCCCCTGCCATGTGCTCTAAGTAAATAAATAAATAAATACATAAAATATTTTACAAAAAAGATATCTGTCCCTACCTAAAAGCCATAAAGATAACAGAAGTTCTGATTATTGAAAGATTCCATGAAAAGTGAAAAGACAAGCCCCAAACTAGAAAAGATTTTTGTAAAACATGATTGACAAAAAATTAACATTTATAATAGCAGTGTCCTGAGAAATATAATGGAAGATACGTAGGTAGATCTAATTTTTGGTAACTGTAATAAAAAAGGACAAAGAAACACATAAAATTAGTTTTAATTAATGTTAATAATATGCAATGTCTATGAGAAAGTGATTCACAGAAAATATTTTACGCCGTAACCGTCCTTATGTTTAATTACAATGGAACGAAATTAGAAATTCATTTCTTTAGTAGGCACTCGTCACATTTTCCACGTGGTGGTGGCTGAGCCTTTGCTCTCAATTATCTAAATGTCCAGCTTTTGGACCAAAGATTACATTTTTTTAAATGATTCAGACACAAATCTTTTCTCAGTTTCCTGTGCTTAGAGAAGAACAGAATGATTTTGTCCTGGAAGCTTAACATTTTAATTTTAAAGCAACATGACAACTTTTAGAAAAATTTAAATGGAGGGGAAAAAAAAAAACCACCCACGATCCCACCTTGTCCGTTCCGACGTAGCCCTCGTACACAGCCTCCACACCACACATGTCGCATGTCACTTGTTGGGCACACGTGGGCACACACATACCCACAGCCCCACTGCTGCACAGCAGGCAGGAGGTTAAATTCAGCCCTTCTCCCCTGTCCACCTTCCCAGAGCCCCACACTTATCCCCAGGACCTTGTATGCCAGCGGTGCTCAATAGATGTTGAATAAGAGGCGTATGCAGCCCTGTCCATTCTGCTCTTTAACATCTATTGTTGTAGCAAGACACATTTCCAGTCTGTGGCATTGTCTTCATGCCTGAAGGCTGAAGAGCACTGGGCGGAGCATCACACACCCTCTCCTAAGAGAGCGGCCTTCTGCGTGTTGCTCTTGTAGATAACACTGCAAGGAACATCTTTCTGCATCCAGTTTTGCCTTCTAGAGTAAAGCCATCAGCATACCGTCTCCAGGGGGGTCATACCAGGCCCAAACCTGGAATCCCATTTGCAGTGCTCGAGATACGTTGCCAAATTGCTTTCCAGAAAGGTCATGCCAATTCTCCCTGCCAGCGAGCCCCGGGGTGACACCATAGCCTTGCCGGCTGTCTTGCCAGCAGTGCGTGTACTGTTAAAACGATTTCTTTGGCTAAATAAAGTACATTGGCGAAAGATTGCATTGGGCCGAACGTTGATATTTTATTTCATGAGACTTGCCTGTCTTTTCCTTTGCAATTTTCTCTTTGGCTTCCACGACTTAGAGAATAACTATGCCTCCAGGAGCCTGACATGAGTTTAATTGTAGTTCCTGCTCGGCTTTTCGGATCATTTAATTTTTCATGCATAACTCTTTTCTTGGAAAACGACGATCTCGCAACATTGCAGAAGATTTTGAAATAAAGACAAACGCCCCCCGCCATCAGAGCTACCACCATATTTTGTAGCCCCTTTTAGTATTTTTCCATACGTGGACATATTTTGCATAGTGTTAGTCATGAGCAGAGGCGATCTGCTTTTCCACTTAACGGCAGAGCGGGAGCACTTTCCGTGTTGCCCTCCCGGTCTCCTTCAGAGTAATTTTAGTGGCTGTGTAGTATTTTCTCCCGTGAAGGTAGCTAACGCCTCAAAGAACCGATCTCTCCTTTTTGGAGACCTCTGTCGCTTTCAATGTTTTGCTACTAAACATAATTCAGCAATAGACATTTTTAGACATAAAACCTTTCTGGACTGTTTCTTTAGAACAGAGATCAGAGCCACAGCCCTGGTCAAGGCTATCAGCCCCCAGTGGAAGGATACAGTTCCCCTGCCTGCCCTCAGCTCTTCTTCCCCTGGAGACAGAACCTAGGCTTCTGATCAGGGTTAGCGGGGTCCCCGTAGCTTAAAACGACTTTCCCAGATTCCCCTGCAGTGGGCGTATAGCAGCTTCGACCCTATGAGGAGCGAACGGCAGCCTGCAACTTTAGGTCGCTGGGAAAACTATTGCTTTCTGATTTAAAAAGGAGCAATCCTGAAAGTAATAGGAAGGAAGCCATTCCCTAAGCTGGCAGAGCAGACAGAAAGAAGGATCCTGGCCATTGAGAGGACAACGTAGTTACGGCGCACCAACTCTGGACCCCATCTCTGGACTCCTGGAATAGTTCTCATTTAGTCTACCAGCGTGAAGCTGAGTTAGAATCCCACTCAGAATTCCTGGTGTTCCCCAGGCTGGGTGGGGGGTGGGGGTATTGAAGAAAGAATGAGATGTGCTGGACATCTCGTGGATATGGACCAGCCGCCCCCCATGCAGGGTAGCCCTTCCTCGTCATGGGCAGGCAACGAGGTAGGGCTGTTCTCCCCATGTTACAGATCAAGAAGGAGGGGCCCAGATGGCGTCAACAACTCATCCTGGTCTCCTGACTCTTCTGTGGCAGAGCTAGGACTCCAGTCCAGATCCGTTTACCTACAGGTTCCATGATCTGTTTGGAAAAGAAAATTTGCTGGGGGTGTGGGAGGAAAGGGGAAGCCCTTTCATCCAGAAAGCAAATGCCGGTGGGGTCAGAAGGAAACAGAGACAAGCAGGGCTTGCCTTTGGAGCCAGGGGGGACTCTGCGCATCTCGGTTTGCTGTCCCATACAGGAGGGTCTTATGTCCACAGCTGTGTTCCACTTCTGGTCTGAACAACTCTCTTCCATTTACCTTCCCCTCTGCTGGATTTCAAGAGCAATAAGTGTCTGTGGCAGAAAATTGGGACAATATACAGAAAAAAATAAAAAGCATCCAGAATCCCATTCCTAAGGTTCATCACCAGGAACATTTTAGTGCATTTTTCTTCCAATCTTCCACATTGGTATTATTTACCTATTTACATGCAATTTGGTTTCCTAATGCCTATCGTATTGCCTGGGTAGCAAGACTTCAATAAACACACAGTCCGCGAATGGCTAAGAAAATGGAAGATTTTGTATCTGTAATTTCAGCAGTGTTCCAACATACCGGCCATCAATAACCCTTTGTGGATGAGTGCAGAAGGAGAGAAATGAAGACTTTGAATCTCAACTCCTAGTCTGGAACATAGTAGCTTCTCATTAAAATTGAAGAAGTAAAAGAGTGCCTGAGTGGCTCCGTTGGTAAGCATCTAACTCTTGATTTTGGCTCAGGTCATGATCTCAGGGTTGTGAGATCCAGCTGGGTGTGAAGCCTCCTTAAGAGTCTCCCTCTCCCCTTCTCTCTCCCTCTCCCTCTGCCCCTCCCCTGCTCCCTCCCTCTCTAAGAAAAAATTCTTAAAAAAATAAAATCGAAGAAATAACTGCATACTGTTATTTCATAACATTTTATCAAAAACCTGTTCTCATTTTGTTACAAAGTATTTATTGCTGTTACTTTTTTAAAATAATTTTTAAATTTTTTTATAAACTCATAATGTATTATTAGCCCTAGGGGTACAGGTCTGTGAATCGCCAGGTTTACACACTTCACAGCACTCACCATAGCATATACCCTCCCCAATGTCCATAACCCCCTCACCCTCTCCCAACCCCACCTCCCCCCAGCAAACCTCAGTTTGTTTTGTGAGATTAAGAGTCACTTATGGTTTGTCTCCCTCCCAATCCCATCTTATTTCATTTATTCTTTTCCTACCTCCCAAACCCCCCACGTGGCATCTCCACTTCCTCATATCAGGGAGATCATATGATAGTTGTCTTTCTCCGATTGACTTATTTCGCTAAGCATGATACCCTCTAGTTCCATCCACGTCGTTGCAAATCACAAGATTTCATTTCTTTTGATGGCTGCATAGTATTCCATTGTATATATACCACATCTCCTTTATTCATTCATCTGTGGATGGACATATAGGTTCTTTCCATGGTTTGGCTATTGTGGACATTTTTGCTATAAACATTCGGGTGCACGTGCCCCTTCGGATCACTACGTCTGTATCTTTAGGGTAAATACCCAGTAGTGTGATTGCTGGGTCGTAGGGTAGCTCTATTTTCAACTTTTTGAGAAACCTCCATGCTGTTTTCCAGAGTGGCTGCACCAGCTTGCATTCCCACCAACAGTGTAGGAGGGTTCCCCTTTCTCTGCATCCTCACCAGCATCTGTCATTCCCTGACATTCTGACTGGTGTGAGGTGATATCTCATTGTGGTTTTGATTTGTATTTCCTTGATGCCAAGTGATGTGGAGCACTTTTTCATGTGTCTGTTGGCCATCTGGATGTCTTCTTTGCAGAAATGTCTGTTCATGTCCTCTGCCCATTTCTTGATTGGATTGTTTGTTCTTTGGGTGTTAAGTTTGATAAGTTCTTTATAGATTTTGGATACTAGCCCTTTATCTGATATGTCCTTTGCAAATATCTTCTCCCATTCTGTCAGTTGTCTTTTGGTTTTGTTAACTGTTTCCTTTGCTGTGCAGAAGCTTTTGATCTTGATGAAGTCCCCAGTATTGCTGTTACTGTTACTGGTGGCCTATTATTCCACCACTGTTGGGGAGGTCATTCAGAAGGTGTGACTGCTGGTTGACCCATGAGCTTGACATCCCTCCCTGCCGGCTAGAGGTTCCTCACTCTCTCCCCTGTCCTTGGAATGTGCTTGCTGATGGCCCTCCCCACTCCTAGAAGCTGCCCTGAGGACACCGTCTTGAGATAGAAATGCAGTATTAGACCATTTGGGCAGTATACACGAGATTGAACCCAGTTAAGGTCTCTCCCTACAGCTTCTAACATCTGAGGGGCAGGTACAGAGATATACTTGGCTTGAGGCTTCTTAAGACAAGCCTCATAAGGAAGTTCCCTTGCTTATTAAAATTTCTACCTACCAATCTTGGATGGCTTGCATCTTCCTTCCGTCTTTTGCTGTCCTCCACGTACAGGGAACAGTTTCTGATAACACCCAGGAAGCTCCAGGAGAGGTTTCAAACCAACAACTACTTTGTCTTTATGGGTTCCCTAGTAGGGCTGGATATTTAAAGAGTTTAAAGTTTTTCATTATGACATAAAACGCCACGGTTAACATCCATGAGTGTGATTTTTTGGTACACATTTTTAAGTAGATTCCTCAATATGGGATTAGTGGGTCAAGGGTTTCTGGTATATTAATACGAGTATGACTCTCTTCAGAGATCTTGTTCTGCGCCATGTCCACACAAGCAAGGTATGTGCACGTCTGTCTCGTTTCATGCTCAAGAGCTCTGAATACCATCAGTGCTGTGGTCCTCACATTTGCATTTTGCTGACAGCTCAGCATTCCAAGAAGCTCCGGGATGAGCAAGATAGGAAAGTCCAAAGTGATTATTTCAACAGTGGGGTCAATTTAACCCTCTTAAGTACCGGATGGTATTTATAGTTCAAGCAGGGGCGTTCAGTATCCTCTGCACAATGAGAATCAGGAGGGAGAGAGCCTTTGTAGTTCTTTCCAGTTCCGATGGGCTATAGTTCTAGAACTTTCTCAGGCATCCATAGGAATGCGGATTCCTTTCCTGGTCTGCCCTGGTTCTTTTTGTCAAGCACAAAGTCATTTGAGAATTAATTACTTGGTGTCGTTTGGCTTAACCCTCCTCTGACTTAGCTCTGACAAGTAACCTTTGGGAAACAATGAAAATAAAGTGTTCGTAGGCATCATTATAATTTTCAAATCAACTTCAGACGTGTCAGTTCCTTTGAACTGCAAAATATTCCCGAGAGAAGGAAAGTATTTCTATTACACCCATTTATGAGCGAAGTGTGAGGTCCGAGGTGCTTGGGATCCCATACTCACACACTGGTAAGACCGGAGCTCGACACAGGTTTTCTGTCACTGGGTCTCAAGGTTTTTCTACTGTCCTAAGGACTGAGTAAAACCCCACAGCTGGTCAGAATGAGCAGTGACTATGCCAGTCTCTGGTTCTTTTTTCTTTCTGGGCATATGGACATCAGGGAAGTAGGGTCACATGACTAGCATTGGACCACGAAGTGTGAGCAGAAGGGATGCGTGTCATTGCTGGGCTGAGGCAAGGAAGGCCTTCCCTCTCTGGACTGAGGTGATTGTGGAGGGGACCAATGCCGAGATGACAGGCCCATTCCAAAGAAGCATCTGGACTCCTGAGTCACCCCATGGAGAATTCCTATCCTGGAGAATCACTCAGAGCCGCACTGTATGAGTGAGTGAGCGACCTGGCTTTGTGGTAAGCTGCTGAGTTTTGGGGGATTATTTGTTTCTGCAGCCTGTTCTGTCCTATCCTGCCGGCTATAAGGAATTCTTACTCACATGGACTTACTCAGTGACGACCCTCCTGCTGAGTGGTGGAAACCGGCTTCTAGGTGGAGGTCTGTCCCTTTCCTGCTTTGTGACCATGGTCAAGTGACTCCCACCTTCTGAATCCCAGTTTTCTTCTCTCCAACGTAAAGTGATCGGATACCGGCAGTGTGCAAGTCTGGTTTATTTATTTATTTATTTGTTTGTTTGTTTATTAAGCAAAGAGACCATTTTGGTTGACTATCTACCTTGTACAAACTAACGAATAACCTGAAGGAAACTTACAGTTTCCCTGTTTGGCTGGTGGAGGACCCTGAGTGGGGCTTCCTGAGTGCGGCCTGCTTGCTTTCCCTCTGCTTGAACTCCCCTGTCCCCGCTCCTCTCCCCGTGGCCACTCGAAGTCCCTCTGGGATGTCCTGGGGCTCTTTGCAGCCCAGGTTGGAAAGTCCAGACCAGAGGGGATTCTGGGTTATTTTCTGTTCTCCCACTAGCTTTGGAGAATCTGGGCATATATTCCAGATTGTGGGCCTGCCGATTTATTCGCATCAAGGCAAGGCTTCCCTTCAGAAGGCAAGTCATGGTCTTCGCAAAATCCATGCTCAGTTTTTTTTTGTTTGTTTTTTTCCTGCTTTTGGCCAATGTCTCCTGAGCATCTACTATGTGTGAGGCCTTGTTCTGAGCACTGGGGCTCCAAAAAGTCACAGTTTCCATTCTGAAGAGTTACCTCATGGTGAAAAGTAGGGGGAAGGTGGCGGTCCAAGCCAACAAGTTTTTATTTGCGATGACCATATCTCCTGTTACTATTTTTCCAGTTCTGTTATGTTCTGAGCACTTAGGATAAATTATTTTGAATCTTCATACTCACCCATTATGTCCCAAGTATTAGACTCCTGGGTGTTCCTTAATATTGCTTTTGTGGTTGCCTTCTTTTTTTTTTTTTTTTTACTTAAAGACTATTTACTTATTTTAGAGAGAGAAAGAAAGAAGGAGAGAGCACAAGTAGGGGAAAGGGCAGAGGGAGAGAGAGAACCCACAAGCAGACTCCATGCTGAGCACAGAGCCACACATGGGGCTCAATCCCAGGACCCTGAGGTCATGATCAGAGCTGAACCAACCGAGTTCAACTCAGTTGGTTGAGTCAACTGTGACTCAACCAACTGAGTGGCCCAAGTGCCCCAGGGGTCGCCTTCCCTTTCAAAGGTTCCAAGGAGAAAGCCTTGAACTGCTATGTGTGACGAGGTCTCCCTTATCACCCTCCATCCAATTTCTCTGTTGCCTCCATCTCTCCTCCTGTGTTCTGTCCCATTCTCCATGGTCCACCCCTTGATCTGGATTTGCCCAGACACTGCTGGAAAGGTAGGTGTGGGACCTTGAGCCCCTGGAGGGGGCAGCTCTGGCCATGCCTTGATAGAGTGGCGGGGAAAACGGGCCTTCACCCGAAGCCCTGCCTTGGCTGGTCGGCCTCTGCCCGCCTGCTCCTTGCTGAGCTCAGTGAGTCCTCCAGAAGCCCCGGATTAACTTTGGTTCAATTTCAATCTTTTTCTAGAACTTCCCCCCACCCCCACTGTTTGGACAAAGCCTTTGGCCCATCAGTGTGTTTTGGTAAACAAAATGCTAGACACTGATATCTCTAAATTCATTTTCCCAGCAATCTGGTGGAACTCTCTTGTCACACCTTCTGTCCCGCCTGTCTCTGTAGGTGACAGGGAGCAGTACCAAAATTGATTTCCCCGATTCAAATTAGACTGTGCCCTCGGTCATCTCCACTCCCTTCCCTGAAACCCCTGTCTGGAAGGCGAAGTAGCTACCTTCAGTTTTGTTTTGTTTTGTTTTGTTTTAAGATTTTATTTTTTTATTTGATAGAGAGAGACAACAAGAGAGGGAACACAAGCAGGGGAAGGGAGAGGGAGAAGGAGGGGGAGGGAGAGGGAGAAGCAGGCTCCCCGCTGAGCAGGGAGCCTGATGTGGGACTCGATCCCAGGACCCCAGGATCATGACGTGAGCCAAAAGCAGATGCCCAACCACTGAGCCACCCAGGCATTCCAGTTTTGTTTTGTTTTGAAAACACTCTTTTTGGGCCTGTAAAATAGAATTGACTCTCGTTGTTTGTAGATTCCATGTTTGTGAATTCCCCTCCTTGCTAAAATGTATTTGTAACTTCCCTAAAACTTACCAGCACTCCCCACTTCTTTATGGTTTTGTTTTTGTTTTGTGTGTGTGTGTGTGTGTGTGTGTGTGTGTTTTGTTTGTTTGTTTTTGTTATTTTTTGTTTGTTTTGTTTGTTTGGTTGGTTTTTTCAGACACGCACGCACATACGTAGAACAACAGGCTTTTGGGGTCTCCAGATGCTCACATTCCCACCCGGGGTGGAGCAAGGGGATGGTCTGCCTGCCGGTTTTCAGGTTTCTGCCTGCACGCTGCAAACAAGGGTCCTTGGTGTGGTCTGTTTCATGCCACGGTTTTTGCATTTTTTTTGCACTTTTTGCTGGCGATTTCCCCATTCTCCCGCCCCCGCGCTGCGTGCTGCCTAGCGCAATGGCTGTCGTGTGTCTCACTGTGTCCTTTCCAGCAAGAGTTCTAGCACGGCTGCCCATGAGTTCATGGTGAGTGAATCAATGACGTCTATTAAACTAGATGTCTTTAAGCAGAAACACACACACAGAGTAAGCTGACCTAGCCATCGGCTGAGGAACATGGGATCGGAGGTCCACAAGGTGCCTTCCCTTAGGTTTCCCCCAGGAGCAGAGGTTCAGCATTTGCTAACTCAACTCTTGCCAACTTAATAGAACATAAGCACCCCAAGTTCTGAGCATCCACGCTGTCTCTTCCCCCTTCTCCTTTCATACACAAGGGAAGTGAGCTCAGAGAAGCTGGCTGCCAAGTTCATGCCCAGTTTGACTGGCTCTGAGCCCTCTGTTCTTTCCACCCACTCCCTCCTCTTCTGTCTAAATCCTTTGAAATGTGAGGTTTATTTTCTATCCCTTAAGGGGTCATGGAAAAATGGCCCATCCCCGCTTGTCCCCTGCATTTTAATTGTCCGGGAAGGGTCTGGGGGCTGGGAGTGGTAACCCGTCCCCCCCACTGGCCGGGCTGGGGAAGAGTTCCTCACTGCAAGTTTTCCCCCACCCCCAACTTTGAAGCTTAATAGCTTTAAAATCTTACAAGTTGTAAAAACAATTAGAGCAATAATCTTAAAAAGAAGCAGAATGCTGCCTTCAAAGGAATGCGAGCCATTCACACTTCTCTTCTCGGTTCCATGTAGCCGGCAGCCCGGCCAGGGGACTGAGAAAACGCAGAGTCGCCTTGTGAATTTGTTGATGCCAGTTTGGACAGACTGTTTATTTTCATGATTTCATGGAAGAATTTTAATTTAATGAGTGTTTTATACTCTAATGTAAAGCATCGCTCGAGCCCTGTAATTACTGTGTCAAAATAAAGCTTCCTTAAGCGGCAGCAGCCCGAACCCCAGGGCTGGGTCTTGTATCCGAATCAGGCCTAGGCCAGGCGGGGAGGGGGCCATTGGAGCTGATCGGCTTCTTAATGGAATCGGAAACAAATGCCCCCGAGGGTGGGGGGTGCCTCGCTGAGCTAATGCCCCCCAACCTCGGGCTTTGGTTTCTGAGCCGATGGCCCTGGAGACAAGTGTCTCCTTGTCCTTGGTCAGTCTGCTGCTTCTTCTAACCAAGAGATGCTTTCGTAAAACCCGTCCATCCTACGGGTCCTGGCAGCAGGTGATTTCTGACACCATAGCTCATTTCAGCTGCCCCCCCCCCCTTTTTTTTTCCTAAAGGTGGATATTTTCCTTTGGGCTTTATGCGTGATCTACAAAAATGATTCTTCCTCTCACTTATTTATTTTATAGCATCAAGGAGAATTTCGGGCAGCCTGCCAGAGGACAGGCCAGGGCTACTGGTCCGCTAGGTCAAAGCTGAAGGTCAAGTGGAAACCTCTGGTTTTCGCAAATTCCTTGTGCCAGTCGCCTACCTGTAATTTCTCTCTCCTCGTCCACTCTCTCCGGGGCCGACATTCCTGGGCACCTCAGGCTTTTTTTCTCTAACGAAGCACAAAATGGTCTTTCCAGATGTAGACTGAGGACCTCATCTTTCATCACACACCCCCTCCTTCCTGGACGGGGGATCCCCCAAACAAGCCACTGGAACGCCTTCTCTGGGGTATTTTTTTTCATGTGAGGCTGCCCAGATTTGTGCTCATTGTTTCAGGTCCAAGAATCCAACCGGGCAATTTGAGAACTTGCTGTTTCCATCCCTGCTAAGAAGTCCGTATGCAGTCGAGATGTCGGGTGCTTTTCTTACTTAGCAAGGGAGGGAGGGACTTGTCACTCTGGTCATGAATCAGTCTCTGGCCCCTTTGCATTCTGATGGCACTTGCCAGTTATGAAATGATAGCAGCAGGGAACTTTCGAGCATTTCGTAGCATCCCAAGCCCCGCTGGGACTCACTATCTCCTTCCCTCCCCCCCCCCCCCCGACTCAGGGCTGCTGTTACCATGTTACTGTGGTGGGGGTGACCCGAGGCCCCGGGGGGGGGGGTGAAATGCGTCAGGAAGGTGAAGCAGAACTTCACCGTGGGTCTTTTTTGATTCTTAGTTTTAGGCTCTCTCTAGTGAGAATTGCCCGGTTTAGCAGAAGGAGGGGG
The DNA here is from genome assembly GCF_922984935.1 of Meles meles. Lineage (NCBI taxonomy): Eukaryota > Metazoa > Chordata > Mammalia > Carnivora > Mustelidae > Meles > Meles meles. Next base: position 142,069,997 of record NC_060071.1, on the reverse strand, counting down.
AAAGAAAAGATACCCAACTAAGCTCACATTCAGGTAAGTATTGAAGACTTTCTAAAATACGCCCGTATGATGATTAGGACATTCATCTACGAAGAAATTATTGATCCATCTGAAATTCAAAGCCTTCCTGTATTCTATCCGAAAGCCCCATTTCCATCCCACCAGCAGCCTTCCCTGAAATGTAGGAAAACATGAGTCCTCTAGATGCAAGCTGAACGCGCCAGCTGCTGAGTTTCTTCTGGCCGGTGTATCTGATGTTTGAATTGGGGAGATTTTCAGGTGGGCCAGATGCTCTTTGGCCACCGTGGGCCACCGTGATGCCCACCGCCACCCACGTGGTACCAACGGGTTCCTCTGGGTGTGGCTGCCTGGTCTTCCCAGCATCTGAACTGGGCACCCCGTTCCAGCCTTCCCAGGCCCTGCTCCTCGATGCCTTGCGGTTGGAGTACGCAGGGCAGCCTCCCGAAACCCTGGTGGGGGTGAGCTTCTGAAGAAAGGACAAATGGGGAGCACAATGGACTAACCCAGCTTTCTGGACCGTGATGTTGGTGAATTCTCCGGCACGGGGGCCTGAGGACCCCCTGTGTGCGTGCCCACGAGGAGCTCAGAAAAGAGAAATAATTGGGCAGGGCACACGTCTGGCAGCAGGAAGGAGACTCCAGCCAGGCTGCCTGACTTATTCCACCATCCCAACTTTCGACCCACGCTCTGTCTCTCCGACGGTTCACTCCTTCGTTTCTGCGACCACATCTGCTGGGTGACAGCCACGGGCCCGGCACTGCGAGTCAGTTGTCTAGCGGGCGATTCTTTCTTCTCTCACCGGGGACGGACGCCGTCTGAAGCAGGGACTGGGGCAGTCCTCTCCGGCCGTTCTAATCCTGCGATTCAGGGTCTGGATTTTTATTTTTGAAGAACACTGCATCTTGGTGGAAAACACTCTTCTCATTTTGTGCCTGTGATGCCGCTAAATTGTCCCCTGGATTTATTTCAAAGAGAAAAGAAGCAGCAAAGATTGCAAGCCTTATGCTCTAGTTGCTTTTTTTTAACTCAATTACGTTTTGACAATTCGGAATGAAACTTGGGGGCATGTCTTTGTTTAAGCCGCGGGCCTTTGCATTGGAACAGTCAGCTCAAGGTACATGGCTAGTGTCAGGACTAACGATCTCTGACAAGGGCATTTAGCGGTTGTAATTCAAATCTAATTCAGAACATCTTAGCACCGGACCTGTCAGGCCCTTAAAATGCGCTGTAACTACAAAACCAAGGGCGATAGTCCCAAAGCCAGCTCTGTGCGGCCTCAAGTTGATATGTCAACAAGAACAGTTACAATTAGGGGTTCTTTCAAGCATACTAAACTAATTTACAGTACTCGGGAAAAGTGGGAAAAGGACCCGAGGCTTAAAATCCCAGGACTTCTAGATTTCAAATCCACAGCGCATAAAAATACAATTAGGGTTCAGCACCCCATAGCACAGGCTCAAGCCTGCCCCATGTGTACTTTTTGCCTTTAAAAATAGATACACTTAAAAAACGCATGCATGTGTGTAGTTAAACAAAATAATAATAATAGTTGACTCTCGGCCACCAAAAAAAAAAAAAAAAAGGAAAGAAAGAAAAAAAGAAACAACCCTTGTCAGGTCTTATTAGGATCATGTTGTGGGTTTGTTGGACCCTAAATTGGCAATGCATCTATTTATTATTTGTGGATGCTGCTTGTAATTGAATCTGGCTTAATTGGGGAGTGTTTCTTCTTGATGGGGTTCCACGTTTGGCCACAAAGCACCCGAAGCCGGTGTGGCCTGGATATCTTGAACCAGGATAAGAAATCGGGCTGGAAAAGAGATTCGGAGCATGGCCGGTCCATTGGACACAGACCGGATTATGGTGACCAACATGTAATTTTACCATCAAGATAAAATGGGGCCCGATCTTAAAGCCCTCTGGTGATTCTAGGCAGCTGTGCGCTTTTAAGAGGCCCTGCCTTCATGCAAGGACAAAGGCTAATGGGAATGTTTGCAGATTCTGCTTTTATGATTTATCTACTTTTTATGCACGACAATATAGACCCTCCACTCGAGGGACTCGTAAATGTGATTTTACTTCCCAAATTACAAAGCTAGTCAATTATTCGGGAATGAGTCATTCACTCAAAAGTGTCAGTAATGTGATGTGTTAACCATCAGGAAATTTTACACCAATTGGAATTATAAACACCAGATTTAAAAAAAGAAGAAAAAGAGAAAGAAAATCTTAGCCAGCAGTTAACTCTATTTATGAATGGTACCTCCTGTTCGGTACGACTTCGTTTGGAGGAAGGCAGAGCTGAGGGATGTAGGGGAGGAATTTTTCCCCCTCCTGTCTTTTCATCCCTACCCTAAAGCTCAAGTTCTTTTTATATCTTTATGTGTGAGACAGAGATGGGTGGTGAGCCGCCTTGTCCTGGGACAGAGAGGTTGCTCAGCTCAGTGGCTGAGCTGACGTAGGTGCTCTCCATAAGCCTTGTTGGCTGTGGGATGGGCTTGGACCCCGCCGGGGAGGGACCAGAGTGTGGACTGAGCTGCTTCCATTGAGCAGAGGCATGAAAACCCTCTTCTGCTTCCCCCACCAACCACGGGGACTCCCCCTCTCGGGGTTTTCCTCCCTGGGCCTGGAGCCGGCCATGTTGACCCCGGGGGCTTTGGCTTTGATCCCAACATCCATAAACTCTTTCTTGTGGGCAGGACTCTTGGAAGACTGCAGTTTGGCATTCTCAGAAGAGTATGATCGGAAAGCTTTTGTTGCAACAATGGATCACGGTAGAAAGCTGACGGGGAAGCTGTGGTCAGCCCATCCTGAAGCTCTTTCACGGAACACTGGATAACTCAGGGCTGGGGAACCATGGCAGCAGAGCTGGGCACAGCCCTGAGATCATCTCGTCCTGGTGTCCCAGAGGACCTTGGGGCTGTGTGTGCCCAAAAGACTCACTCACCCTCTCTGATGCCTCCATATCCCAACCACTTGGCTCCGTAGAGCCTCACCAAATGACTGCTTCTACACAGAACTTTTCTGGATGTGGAATTTCTGGATTTCTCCAAAAACAGCCTTCACTGTTTCCCTGAGCAAGTAGTGCATGTCAATTCCTGCCCCCACAGTGTTCTCTTCGGCTGCCCCCAGTTCGGGGGAACATCTGAGGCCCATGGGCTTCCACCACCGACTCACTATCTGCCTCTGGTATGCCACCTCGGGGCAGAGAGGAAAACCCAATTTCACCCAGCCTTGCCCAATCTGGACTAAGTCAGGATTATAATAATGTATAATTACTTATCCCTTGTCTTCTTCCCAAGAGATCAAGGCTGCTGGGAGCAAAGAATTCTGGTTAGTTCATTATTTCAATAGCTAGTTGCTGTGCTGGTTTCTGGAGCTACATGGAAGCGAAGATTTCTGGCCTTTTCAGTAAAAAGCAAAGGGTGTGATTCCTTCCTCTTGGTCTTAACTAAAATGGCTGTGAGGTGTAGAAACAGAGAAGGCCCTGCACCACCTGATAGATAGGGGACACTGCCAGGCATTGGTCACAAACCAATTCCAGCAGATAGAGGATGGATTCCAGAGTATGTTTTCAGAAAGCAGTATAACTCGTAAGAAGAAACCTGGGCCCTATAGAGGCCCTTTATTTGGAGGGATATATTTATAAGCAAATCAAGTAATATATTTTTTAATTGTACTTATGTAATTATTAATGCATTTATTATATAATTGTACTTGTGTAATCATGATTATTTGCTAAGGGTCTCTCCCTTCCTACCAGACCATCCTTGCTAATCTCTGACTTCTGGGCCCTGCCCCATATCTGGCATATAGTACATACTCATTAAATATGTGTTGAATGAATAAACATAAGGGTGGTTACCCCAAGGGTAAAGCTGGAAGTGATGGTGGAAAGACGGTTTCTTAAAGCTGAAGATGGGATCAATGTGTCTAGAAGACTTTTTAAAAAAAGGTTTATTTATCTATTTTTCAGAGATAAAGAGAGAGAAAGTATGTGTGAGCATGGGGGAGAGGGAAAGAAACAGATTCCCTGCTGAGTGTTTAGCCTGACATGGAGCCTAACCCCATAACCCCAAGATCACGACCTGAGCCAAAATCAAGAGTTGAATGCTCAACTGACTGAGCCACCCAGGTGCCCCGTCCAGAAGATTTTTTAAATGGTATGTACAGCTTCCCAATCATTAGGGAAAAAAGACAAAGCTAAATACAGGAGAATAAGTCATTTAAAAATATCTTATGAAACAAGGTGATGAAAATAAGAAGAAACATATCAGTATGGCAATAAACATGAATGGGTTAAATCTTATGCTTACTCCTAGACTGGATTAAAAAACCCAAAACCCCAAACCCAAAAACTCCAAACTCAGCTATGTTCTGTCTCCATGAGATACACCTAAACAAAGAGGCTTGAAAGTTTGAAGGAAAAGTGTTTTCAAAGCACTTTTCAAGGAATTGTGGGATGAAATAACTAGTGAAGCAAGGCAGAAACAAGAAACCACAGAGGATAAATTTTTGGTTGATAGAAATCGAAAACATCTATCAAGAAAACAGAATGATCACTGTGTTCTATGGGATGAACTACATAGTATTAAAACCTAGAAAACAGACTGTTGATGATACGAAGAGAAATGACCACAAACATAACAAGGTGGGAAGTCAGCATACTTCTCTCAGTTGCTTAGAACAAGTAGACAAAAGTGGGAACAGGGGTGATGTGAACCATATATTTATTTATCTCCTCTCATCATCTGCCTTACGACTTTTCTGAGCCCCTGGAATGTCAAAAAGAATTCATGATTAATTTTGCCATCATAGAAATACGGATATGTTCAAAAAAATCTCCAGCCAAATTTCAAGCACCAGCAGTAGCACCCGAATCATCATCAGTGCAAAAACTAGCGAAATCTGCTTCAAGAGCATGGAACAATGTTTTTCTATCTCTTAGATCAAAGAATAACTAAAAGCTGCCACTGGAGGCTACCTGGAAAGTATTGATCGTGACCTCACACTGCCCAGAAATGCGTGGAACACAGTCAAATCTGTATCAGGTTATGTGTGAGTTTCCTGCGGCTGCTGTAACAAACCAGGATGGACTTGGCCGCGCTCGCTCTGGGGCTGCACGGGGGAGCCTCCTCCGGCTGGCCCAGCCTCGCCCCGATCTCAGCTTCCATCTGGACAGCATCTTCTCCTCTGTGTGTCTGTATCAAATATCCCCTTGCTTCCCCCTTAAAGGGATGCAAGTGGTGGTAGTTAGGGTCCAGCCCAATGAGCCACAACAAGATCCTTGACTTGGTGAATTAGGAAGTGAATATATCTCTGGGGAGGTCATTTTTCTTCTCATCACAGATGCAAATCCATACCATGAAATGCTTTTCATTATTAGATAAGAAAGAATACAAATCAATGAACCAAATTTTTAGGTCAAGAAGTAAGAAAGAGCACTCAACAAAGTTAAGGAAATCCAAAGGAGGAGATTGATAGAAGAAAGGGGCTGGTATTCTGTTTAGGTTTTTAGAACCACAAAAGTGGGGGTGTGAAGGGACAATTTCTTAATTTTAAAATAGAAATATATAAATGTAAATATAAGATAAATAAAAATATTAAATGAACACACCTAAGATTTTATTTACCTCAGTAGTCAACAAGGCAACTGGCAAGATGTTACGACTGGTTCAAAAAAGAATTCCGAGGACAGAGACATGAAGTACAGTTACATATAGACATGCATATAGATAGAACTTTCCAAGGCAGAGCCAGGTTCCAGGTCCAGCCTCTGGGTCAGGCTCCAAAGGATTAGAAGTGGCCTGGTCTGTGTGCCAAGGGCCCAGGTGATGCTTCCTCATGGCTTGGGGCCATGTCCATTCAGGGCCCTCTGTTCAGTCCTGGCAATCATGTGGGTATCATTAGGGACAAGCTTTGCCTCCCCTTCAGCCCCCACCTCTGGCTCCTTCGCAACTGATCACAGGGTACCCTCAGATTGGAAACAGCAGCCCCTTGACCACAGGAGGGCTGTGGCTCCTGGGCCAGGTGGAAGCTCCTTCACCTCACCTCCAGGGCCAGCCCTCAGCCATCCTTCCCAGCCCTCCTGGAGGGAGATGTGTGTGGGGCCACTTCCCCTCAGAAAGGAGCTGAGGACATCCTCGGGCTAGTGGCTGAGGGGTCCCTGGAAAGCAGCTGGAGGGATGGGCCATGCGTGGGACACACACTGAAGAGAGCTGGCTTGTGCCTTTTCTGGGAGCCTTTTACCAGAGCCTCTGTGTTTCAGACAAATGGGTGATGGGTCCATTGTATAAGGGAGCCCTGCCCTGGACCTCTCCTGCCCTTCCCTGCAGCCATGATACTGCAACAGGGCTCAGGAACTGGTTCCCCACCTCTGCAAGGTGACTCACGCTTATGCTGAGGTTTCACAGGAAACAACATGGCCAGAAAGTATAATGTAGCAATCAGGAGAGCAGACTCTGACAGAACCGGGTTCAAGCACTAGCCTTGACCCTGCAATTGAGCTGGGTGGCTTTGAACACATCTCCAAGACTCAGTGTTCCCATCTGTGAACTGGGAATGACAAAACCTCGCCTGTTATTGCAGTTGGAATTGAAAGCAATGATATCAGCAATGTTCTTTAGCACGGAGGCCACTCTTAGTGGGTGTGCGGCAAAGGGGGGCAGGCAGGAAGGGATGGCGGCTGCTCTTATCTCCACATGAAAGTCTTAGAGAGGAAAGAAGGAACTTTGTATCAATCTTAACAGCTTTGATTGGAATGTCTACCAGTGTTAATCCCCTCCAGCAACTCTCTCTATATCTATGACTTCATTTAATAATGAAATTCAGAGAGGTTGAGTGATTCGTCCAAGATCACACAGCCAGGACATGGTTGAGTGGGAGACAAGTCTTGTTCTATCCAAACTGTCTGGAACAACACAGTGGTCCATGTTCATGAGACAGAGTGGAGCTCACCCACTGTCCAGGTTCCAGCGTGAATCATCTCCCAGTTGACAATTGACATTGAATCACAGCCAGACCCCGAGTTGTGCTCCATTGTCCAATAACCCCCCACTTACTGACAGCCTAGTCTCTTTCTTTAATATTTTTGATTGATTAATTTATGAAGATGTGGTCAATGCACAAGAATTGAAATCCAAACAGTTCAGATGGTGCATGGAAAGGCAGGCACCCTCCCATCCCTGTCCCCAAGCCCCACAGGTGCCCCTCCCAGAGACCCCCACAGTTAGCAGCTACCTCCAAAGACAGTTAATGCGTATGATGCCGAATTCATTGTATTTGTCCATGCCCGCATCAATGACAGCACCTCACATGGTCTTGCCTTGCACCTTGCTTTCTCCTCTTTAATATACCTTGGGGCTCCCTCCATTTCCGGGCAGGAGATCCATATTTTAAGGACTGGACAGTATTTTATGGCTCACGCCTACTCTCTCTTACTTAAAAACGTATATATTTCTATTTAGTGAACATGGATAGAATGGCATTTTATGTGCTAGGCTCTGTTTACACTTTTCAGGCATGGATTTGCATAATCTAGGACAGCCCTCTGAGACCTGCTGTACTGTTTGCCTGTGTCTGGCGTGATGTGGGCTGGGGGCAGGGAAGCTCGCCCTTTGGTGCAAATGAGAAGGAAGAGGGGAAGGAGACCTGAGCTAGTCCTTGCAGGCAGGACCTCCTTGGGCGTGCTCTGCTCTCACAGTGTCTATTTCAATGCTTTATACATTCGGGCTTATCAAATTGCATTGCAATTAGATGGTAAAACAGGCAGTACTATTACCCCATTTGACAGATGAGGAAACTGTGGATCCCTGTGGTGCAGACAGGATTTCAATCCAGGCATGTTTGGCCCAGATCGTACACACTGAACCACTGGGCTCTGTTGCTCCCCCGGGGAGCCGGGGTAGGGAAAGGGGCCAGTTCTCAGTCCCTTGACCCTCTGAAATGTGTTCACAGAGATGGGAGGAAAGAGCAAGTCTGGCGTCAGCAGCCAGGGGCAAAGCAGGTTCTAGTTAAAAGAGGATCGTGGGCATGGGGTCCTGTTGGCAACACCAGGAGATGGGTCTGTACTTCCGGGTTCAGGGACACAACCCATCAGAAAAAGGGCGTGTGTGTTGCCCTCTGTCGGTGTCCCAGCATCTTGTGCTCACACTACCTTCTCCACTATCTCTTTATCATAATCTTGGTCATCATCATCTCAACATATTGGAGAATGTGTTCATGGGATGCCTCTCCAGCAGAGAAAGGTCAGGGGAGGTTTCAGCATTGGCGGTCAGGGCCAAGGAACCTACAGAAGTCTCAGTGTCAGAGACCTGAACTTGGGAGGTGGAGAGGCATCCTTTTTCATGCCTGCAAGCTTCGTCCCATGGATTCAGTCTCTTTTCTTTCTAGAACATCATCTCTATCATGAATTTTGCCATATCCTTTTGACAAAATTATACAGCGACGCTCTTTAAAAGAGTTGAGGTCATAAAAGACAAGGAAAGATGGGGAAAGTTTCGGAGACTGCAGGATGCTGGTAAGGATCCTGGGGTAGAAGGATCATCAAGGGGAACAGATGAAATTCGAATAAGGCCTTTAGTTCAGCTATAAGATTGTGCCAAAGTTAACGGGGTTAACCTGCATCATAATGATTGCTCTAACTAGATGTTAATTTGGGGGAAGCTGCATGAGGGATATACAGATACTCTATACAGTTTCTGCATTGTTTCTGTAAGTCTACAATTAGCTCAAGATAAAAAGTTTAAAATTTTTCTATATTTAAATTCAGTGTAGTTTTTCTTTCCAACCCCCTTCCTTCTTACCTCTTTTGCGCATGTCACACAGTCGTGCAAACGATGTTTTCAAAGGTCTTTGTTTATGAGGAGAACGGAGGAGTGGAGAAAGGGGAGAAATGTAGGTAATCTTCTGTTTATTATTTCTGTTTGACTTGGGAAGAAATTTTAAGGTGACCCCACATTTCACTGAATGTTGCTCAAGTTCATTATGCATTCTGCTTAAAAATTTAACTCTTAGAACTAAAGATGATTTATTTGGGAACTCCTTTGTTCTATATGCACTTCTGGGAGCATAGGAGTAACTCACTAAGTGCTTATTAATGAATTTTATGAGCATATATTGGTTTGTTTAAAAAAAAAACATGTATTGAATGCCTACTGTCCTTTGTCAGGAACAGTGCTAGTGACCCAAAGTCAAACAAGACACAGACTTAATTTTGGAGCACTCAGGTATTAGAAGAGACAAATAGTTGAATGCCTGAAGTGTCTCCTCATAGAGACATGTCCAGAATGAGACAATCTCATGAGAGAGATTGGTTAATTCTGCCTGGGACATCAGTGATGTCTTTGCTGCAGAGATGATATTTGAAGGATGAATATGATAGGGCCTTGCAGGATGAATAGGAGTTTGGTAGGTAGAGAAAGAACAGCAGGTGAAAGGGCAAGGAGGATTGTCTATACAGTGACCTCATACCCAGTCTTCCATTTCATTGGGAAGGTACCAAATGACTGATCTTGCCGGTGGGATGTGAGCCCCAGATGTTTGTCACTCCCGGGCTGACACAATTAAGAAATGGGTATATCATGTCTTTGACCTCTTCCCCTGTCTGACAGCTGGCTGTAGAGTATCCTGAGTTCCCAGGGATGGGAGAGCCACAAGATGGGAAGGACCTGAATGATGACATGGAGGAAAACTTCTCACCAAATGGAAACACTCACCTGTTAGATGAGATGTGAAATTCTGACGTGTTCTGCCACTGAACTTTTGGGACTTATTTGTTATAGCAGCAGGCACCTCCATAACTTGTGCAAGCACCTGGGGAGGTCCAGTGTGTGGAGGGAAGGAAGCAAGTAGTAGGCAGTTGGCCCAGAAGGGCTGGTGAGGTCTGAATGAGAGGAGTCTTGAGTGATGTTCTATGGAGTTTGAATATATACCTATGTTTTCTTTTGGGAAAGTTCATGGATCAAGCAGCATGGGAGTGGAGTGATGGGGTTCAAGTGTGTGGGTGGGGCTGGAAAGTTTGCTCCCGGAGATAATTGAAAGTGGGGTGTAATCAGAGCCCAATTTAAAAATGCCTGAAACATCTCCGTCACTACATAGTTCAGAGGAGGTGGGCTTCAGCTCACTCACAGATTGGCAATATGTTAGCAGTAAAAACAATCTCTCTCCCGTTAGTTTAATTTCTTCCAAAGTGTTACGAATGGCTTCACATTCATGAAGCCCTTTGAGCTCCTCAGTTAGCTGTGACTTTAGCAATATTATTATTTTAATACATTCCATGCAGACTTGCTTCTCCATTCATTGGCTGGGATATTCACTCACTTCCCATCTCGTTAGCATGCATAAATACGGTTTTCATTTACAGAGATGGGATACATATCTGGGTGAAATTACGACCCTCCCTTCTTAAGGCTATTTTTACATTTATTTTGGAAAACGCATAAAGAATTCCTGACTTTTGAAAACAGATTAAAAAGTCATGTAAGAAAAATGTGAATGGTGGCAGCACGATGTGGGATGCAGGGCTCAGTCCTCTGAGGAGAGGCAGGTGTGTGGGTGGGAGCCTTGCCTCTCTCTGAACTGCTCTTTGGCTTTCGGTGAAGTTTTACCTTCCTGTCTCAGAAACAAGGGTGACTGCTCTAGGTCCATATGCTCCAAAGTTAGGTTGATGTGCTACTTGTGGGAGATAACCTTTTTTTTTTTTTTAGAGTTGGGGAAGGGGAAGGGGGAGAGAGAATCTTTCTAAAAATTTTGTTTTATTTATTTATTTGAGAGAGAGAGAGTGGGTGAGAGAGAGAACATGAGCATGGGCAGAGAGAGAGGGAGAAGAAGACTCCCCACTAAGCAGGGAGCCCTCTGTGGGACTTGATCCCAGGACCCCAGGATTATGACCTGAGCCAAAGGCAGAGGCTTGACTGACTGAGCCACCCAGGTGCCCTGGAGAGAGGAGAATCTTAAGAGGGCTCCAAGCCCAGCTCAGAGCCTGACATGGGGCTCCATCTCATGATCCCTTGATCATGACCTGAGCTGAAATCAAGAGTTGGTCGGTTAACCCAGAGAGCTACCCAGGCACCCCTGAGATATTCTTATTACAGGGACAGATGTTTTTAAAATTATAATATTTATATATTTATTTTGATGTTTAATAAAAACAATACAATTAACACTCAAGCCCATGATTTTGTAGGTATTAAGGAATATCGTGATTTCACTTTAAACTAAATTCATAAAAAAAATTTAAAGGGGGTCAAGTTAAAGAAAAAATCAGGAAGTAGTATAAGTACTTTGTGGATGTTGCAAAAATTACAAAGGCGCCGTGTCAGTGACTGAAGTTGTGGGTGCAGTGGAGTTTTTTCTAGCTTTGATGATCATGGCTAGTTGGGCTCTGATCCTGTTGGTTTCCCTTTAAGAAACGAATCCAGATTGAACCATTTCTGCCATTATCGTACAATGCACTATTTTTAAGTAGGCACTTTCAGATTATTCTTCTCTTCGATTCTTGAGACGCTCTCTTGTTTACCGTCAAAGTGATTCATTCTTCAGGTGGTTCGTAACTTTTTTTTTTTTTTTCAATTGCCATTTCACCTCTCCAGCGAGAGTTGAAGAGTTTTCTGTAGGAGTCCCAGGCACTGCAGATCATAAACTCTTTCTACGAATGGCCTCTTTGCAAGTTTCACTTTTTACCAGACTAATTTTCACGTTCCTGTGTCGCTTTAGGGTTCTAATGCTTCTCTTATGAAGAATAAAAAGTTTGACTTAGGTTACCAAATTTTAGAAGATGAATTTTTTTCCTGGGCAGGGCTGTGGGCATGTGTCACGCTCCCTTGCTCCCTTTCTGCTCCTGGCTTTATGCAAGAGTCTCTATTCTTTTACATCCTTACACACTTCTGTAAAGGTAACTCTCCTACCTCCTTAGACACTGAGACCCTCTGCTCTTGGAATGAGGGAAGCTACAGCCGGTGAGTCACTGGTGTCGGGAAGTTCATTGAGATTCACGGATTTGTCATTATTCATTCATTCACGCCTTCACTCGTCACAGACATGTACTGAGTGTCATATGCCAGGCACTCTGCAGGGTACTGCGGAAAAGATCTCCCAAAGCTTATCTTCTAATAGGATCGAAACAAAATTTTTAGCTTCCCAGCTTCCTGGCTGTTAACTTGGGGCAGATTACGGACCCTCTCTGGACTTTGATCCAGCACAAGGTGAGGAAATAGCTTAGATCAGAGTGCGGGCATTCGTCGCGGTAACAGAAGGAAGAGCATAGTTTATGGCTGTAAGTAGGTTGGTGGGTTTCGTGGAGGGCCATTTAAAAGTTGTCTTCTGATGCTTCACACCTGTTTCAGTGAGATCATGTAAATGCAAGGCATTAATGGAGAGCAAGTAGAGAAGAGAGGGTGCTGGCCCTTTGGGGAGAGGGAGGGCACTGGATGAGATTCTAGGAGATGGATGACCAGGGTAAATTGAAAAGGGATTGCTGGGTGGCACCCAGAGACCACTGAGACTTGGGTCGTGAGCTCAAACGCAGTCCCTTGGCGTGCCTTTCCCCAGCGCGTGGGTGCCCGCGTGGAGCAGACAGGTACCTTTAATGAGGCTTTAATGCTCACGGTTTCATCAGCCCTCATGACAGACCTGAGAAGTTATTTCGTAACCACACCTCAGACGAGCAAACTGACACGTGAACAGGTAAGAGGACTTACCGAGCTCACATTTAGGAAGGGTAAAGCCAGGGCTGGAAGCCAGGACTGGCCCCAAGGCTCACACTCTTGCTTCTGCTCACAGAACCGCCCCAGGAACCTGCGATGGGGGCTGCAGGTGATTTTGACTGTTTCATCAGCAAGAGCCTGCTCTGCAGGCTCCAAAGTGGACTGTCAAGGTCGAGATTCAGTTCAGCTGCAAATTCAACAGTAGCTCAAGCCACATGAGTTCCTCCCTGCGGACTTGATTCTTGTCTCTGCAGTGAGAGCATTGGTCTAGGGGCTGCCTCTGTTCCTTTCCTGCACCTTCGTGCAAAGGGTTTCTCACCCTTTCCCTCCCTGTCTTAGAAACATGTTGGGATAAAAGAGACTCTTGGAATCCCTGCAGAAGTCCATCCCCGCATGGACCTGAGGTCCTTCTCGTCTGACGCAAACACATCTGAGCATTCGATCCTTTCCGACCACCATCCCCCAAATCTGGAGGCTGTGAACGTGAAGATCATCTGGAGTGGAACTCAAGCCACGCCGGACAGGACGGCAGGTCAGGGCACCGCCGCCTGTCTCAGCACGGACTTTGCAAGCCCGGTCAGACGGAGGCACTTGCTGTCACCGTGCTGCCCCCCTAATTGCGATAGGCTCTTTTGTTATTAAACAGACCCAGCCCAAACAAAAGGGATACTGTTTCTTTTATGAGTAATGTGCTAACTCACCCTTGGAAAAAAAAAAAAAAAAGAAAGAAAGAAAAAGTTCAAGTCCAGCATAAGGACTGAGACAGCATAAGATTTATTACGAAGGTTACAGAAATTATTCCTTCTTCACAGCACTTAAATTGTCTAATTATTCACAGCTGTTTCCAATTTGTCTCAGGTTGTTAATTAAGGCATGTGGGTCTTCCCCTCCTTCCAGGGGCGGCCACCTGAATTCTCAGGAAGCACCTCGCAGAGGGGCTGGGGGCGAAAGAGGGTCCAGGGACTTGGAGGGAGAGGACTCCTCACAGTGGCCGGATCGTGTTGTCCATTAACTTCTCGCTGAGAGGGAAATAAAACTCAAGAGATGCTAATTTCCATGGTGCAAATCAGGGATGCTGATTTAGGGGATTACCTAGGGAGGGAGAGGCCTGAGTTCTTGACCTCCTCTGGAATCCAGGGGTCCTCTGATCACCTCGGGAACGTTTGGGCGTCATGGGAAGAGCAATCTTGGGGAAGTGGATGGGATGAGTGGGTGTCTCCACCCTGGCTAAGCCCAACACATAGAAATGGTCAAGTCAGACCTCCCTACTTCCCCACACCCCACCTGCCAACCCTTCCCCTTTGCAGACTTTATTCTCTTTTGGACCCATCCTCTGTCTCCCCATACACACCCCTTGTATCGCCTTGTCCCAGCTATCCTTTTTTTGCTCGGACTTTGAGCTAGGTGATTACAGTCAACCTTTATTCAACAAACACTGAATGGGCACCTGTTGTGTTATGAACAGAGCACTGGGGTTCTAGAAAGGAGTAAGATGTGTCTGATTCCCCTGTGGATTGGAAGCTGTAAGGGAAACTATCTTAATCATCTTTCATCTCTCCCTGGTGCCAGCAGGGCTGTATACCAGGAGTGCCAGGGGCTGGTATACAGTAGGGGCTCAATAAGTATACACTGAATAAATCAACAAACTACAGAATATTCTGGCCGGAAGAGACTTTGGTGATAAATGAGGCCATCACTTTGGTTTGAAAAAATATTTTAGGCGCACCTGGCTGGCTCAGTCAGTAGTCCATATGACTCTTGATCTCAGGGTCATGAGTTCAAACCCCATGTTGGGTGTAAAGCTTACATAAAAAATAATAAAAATAAAAATTAAGAGGTATGTTAAAATTATTTTTCTCCAGAGCAAACATATTTATTTTAGAAAAATTAGAAAGAGAAGAAATTAGAAATCACCTATACACTGATCTCTGAAATGTAATAATCATTACCAGTTTTCACGTGCCCCTTTCGGGTCTTCTTCCAGGGGATGCCATGCTTATTATTATTATTTTTTAAAGATTTTATTTGTTTATTTGACAGACTGAGATCACAAATAAGCAGAGAGGCAGGCGGGGGCGGGGAGGGGGAGCAGGCTGTCTGCTGTGCAGAGAGCCCGATGCAGGGCTTGATCCCAGGACCCTGGGATCATGACCTAAGCCAAAGGGAGAGGCTTTAACCCACTGAGCCACCCAGGTGCCCCTGACATGCTTATTTTTAAGTAAAACTGGAATCCCATCATTTTATTTAACTAGACATTGTTTCATCATTATCATTTTATTATAGTAACACTACATTAGAAACATCTATGTCATTAACTTCAACCACATCACAGCCCTGGCCAGTCAGTTTGATTCTCGGTGCTGGCACATCATTCTTAATAAACATACGATGTTCGATTATCTACTTTTATTGCAGTTTCTCTACCAGTGATCAGATTGCTTCAAGTTGCTTTCACTGTTCTTCCTTTGTGATTGTACTTGATGCTCAACTGAATACCCACTACTTTTCGGAAGAGAAAACTGAGACTCAGAGGGGCGGTGATTTGTCTGACATGGCCATCCAGCTGTTAAGTCATTGCCTCCCAGCTCAAACCCATCCTTCTACATTCTTCTCCGTCGTGCTGGGATAGAGACTCTATGAACCCTACTTTGCTTTTCTATTCTAGAGGGAAGGAAAGGATACATGAGAAGATGAATGTGGGAAGTTTCTGAAATGGCTGGAAAGGAATAGCTTTGAGGGGGCTATCTGATGGCTGAGGACTGGGAGGCCTAGAAATATCTATTTGTGACTTTGAAATAGAAGAGGAGGTCTCAGGTCTCTGCACTGTCAGCCAGGAGTGTCATTTTATTTATTTATTTGTTTTTATTTATTTATTTATTTTGGTAAAATGGAGCACAATATAAAAGGCAATGATGTAAAGATAGTCACTGGAGAGTGAGTGAAAGCAGGGAGACTCTGTAAGGGAATAGACCCTTGGAAGAAAGGAATGGCGTGGGGTGATTTCTTTTAGCTGAAGGCAGGCCACCATGGATGACACAGGAGGCAGCTAAAGTGCTAATTTCTCAACTATTGGGACTACATCAAAATAAGTTTCTACACAGTGAGGGAAACAATCAACAAAACTAAAAGTCAACCTACTATATATGGGAGAAGATATTTGCAAGTGACATATCCAATAAAGGATTAGTATCCAAAATATATAAAGAATTGATACAACTCAACACCAAAACCCAAATAATCCAATTGAAAAAGGGCAGAAGACATTTCTCTAAAGAAGACATCCAGATGGCCAATGGACACATGAAAAGAAGCTCAACATCACTCACCATCCTTGGGAACATGAAAATCTAAACCACAATGAGGTGTCACCTCACACCCGTCAGAATAGCTAAAATCAAAACCACTAGAAGTAAGTGTTGACACGGATGTGGAGAAAAAGGAACCCTGGGGCTATGTGGGTGGGAATACAGACTGGTGCAGCCACTTTGGAAAACAGTATGGAGGTTCCTCAAAAAATTAAAAATAGAACTATCCTATGACCCAGGAATCACACTACTATACCAAAACCAAACCCAAAAAACAAAAACACTAATTCAAAGGAACAAATGCACCCCCACGTTTATAGCAGCATTGTTTATAGTAGCCCAGTTATGGAAACAGCCCAAATATCCATTGATAGAGGAGTGGATAAAGAAGATATTATTCAGGGGCACCGAGGTTGGTTAAGGGTCTGACCCTTGGCTTAGGCTCAGGTCATGACCTCAGGTTTGTGAGACTGAGTCCTGCACTGGACTCTGCACTCAGCACAGAGTTTGCTTAGGTTTCTGTCTTCCCCTGCCTTTACCCCTCCCCTCTGCGCGCTCGCTCGCTAAAGTAATCTTTTTTTTTTTTTAAAGAAGATATTATTCTGCCATAAAAAAGAATGAAATCATGCCACTTGCAATGACATGAACAGAGCTAGAGAGGATACTGCTAAGCAAAATAAGTCAGAGAAAGACAAATGCCATATGATTCCAATTGAGGAACAAAACAAATGAACAAAGCTAAATAAATAATGAGAGAGAGAGAAAGAGACCAAGAAATAGACTCTTAAGTATAGAGAACAAATTGATGGTTACTAGAAGGAGGTGGGTGGGGGGATGGGAGACGGGATGGGGATTAAAGAGTGCACTTCTCAAGATGAAAACTAAGATGATAAAAATAATAAAACATATAAAGCTAAAAAAATAAAGTAGTAAATTATTTTTTTTAAAAATATTTTATCCATTTATTTGTCAGAGGGGGAAAGACAGAGAGTGAGCATAAGCAGGGGAGCAGTAGAGGCAGAGGGAGAAGCAGGCTCCCCTCTGAGCAAGGAGGTCAATGTGGGACTCAATCCCAGGATCCTGGGATCATGGCCCAAGTCAAAGGCAGCTGCTTAACTGACTGAGCCACCCAGGTGTCCCTACAGTGCTAATTTTGGACTTTTATGAAAATGACAGTATCAACATACACTTTCTCACTTGATAACCAACCGAACCTTTGAGCTAAGTTTATGTTTTCCATTTTACAGATAAGAATACTGAGGTTTCCATAGGGGGAAAATAATTGCTCTCACTTACTGAGAATATCCTGTGTGGCAATTGTTAATTTACCTTCTTACTCCTCTGGACAATAATTTATAAAGCAGATGGGCTTAGTACTCCAACTTACAGCTGGAGAAATGGAGGCACAGAGAGCTCGAGGAATTTGCATGATGCTGTTGTGCCCAGGAAAGGCTGCAGTGAAGCACGGAACTCAAATACACACCAAGCATGGGGAAATGTTCTACAGCTCAGGATTTTACCTGAATGTACCACCAACTAGCTGTGCCATTGTGTGTTCCTTCAGAAGAGACTGTGTGTGTTAGAGCATGGGCTCCAGAGATAGCAGGGTTTCAAATCTAGCTCATGAACTTAGGCCTCAATTCTCTTAATTATAAAATTGGAATAGCAGTTAAGACCCAAATCTTAGATTTGTTGTGAGGATTAAATAAGGGAAAACGCATCCAATGCTAATAATATCATCTGGAAAATAATAAGAACTCATTAAAAGTTAGCTATTTTCGGGGCATCTGGGGGGCTCAGTCAGTTAAGTGTCTGTCTTCAGCTCAGGTCATGATCCTCTGGTCCTGGGACAGAGTCCCGCTTTGGGCTCCCTGCTCAGCAGGGAGTCTGCTTCTTCTTCTGCTCCTTACTCCATTTGTGCTGTTTCCCTCTCAAATAAATAAATAAAATCTAGACAGAAAGCAAGCAAGCAAGCAAGCAAGCTATTCTCCATGCAGGCAATGACAGAGTGATAGGAGATGCTGTCTCCGACCCGGCTTGCCTTTATCGCCACATCCTTACCATGCACAGATGCCCCACTCCCAGCTATAAGCACCCACATTTCTGCCCTGGGACTTTCTCTTTGTGTCTGGAATCATCTCTGCAGGCAAGCGAGACACATCAGAAGTGCTGATGAATTACCAGGTGTGGTAACAATCGTCAACCAATGACTAAGGGTGGTGGGTACATCAATACCTCAGCTCTCTCACCCCTTAGAGGGGAGGACTCAGGCACTTACTTGCCATCATTACCCAGAACTCCCTGGTGGAACGGAGCTCTAGTTGAGCACTGATAATCCACATTTCACCATCTTCACTTTCCCCCTCCCCTTTGGGGTTTCCTAGAATCACCTCCCCCAAATCACAGGCACTTGACTCTTTGTCTCAGGGTCTGCTTCTGCGGGAGCCCCAACAAAGACAAGGAGCCACCATTTTTAAGCTCTGTCTTTGTGCTGTAAACTCTTGGGCCTGTGACACACAGTCTTTCGTTTTCTTTTTTAAAACATGTGGTTATGGAGACCGCTATTACTCTCATTACACTCAAGAGAAACAGACTCAGTCAGCAGGGAGAGAGGAGAGAGAGTCCACCGCGGGTGTCTCTGCTTCCCAAACCCATGTTTTCCACCATCGTGAAACACGAGAGGTGTCTCAGGGAGAGTTTGCTGTGGGAGCGAGCCTGTGTCTGGATGGGTTCTCACAGAGAAGCTCTCCGCAGTGTCCTTTGGCAGCGGGTGGAACGTCTGCCTGAGGGGATTAGGGACCTCTGGAGGGGAAGGCATCATCTGCAGCTCCCTTCCTGCCTCTGCCGCCTCTTCCCATTGGGTCTTCTCTATTCTGCTCAGCCTGGTGTCTCTGTGTTTCTGGACCAGTTCTCCCAGTCATGGTCTACTGAGAGGAAGGGAAATCCAGGCCCTGAGACCAGGAGGATGAGCCCAGATTCAGTCTGGCCAAGAGGAAGACGGGGTTTGGTAAAGGGCAGGATGTGGGCTGGGTGTGGGAGACCCAGGTTAGAGTCCAGACTTTGGTTCCCATTAAGCTCTAAGACCTTGAGAGTTCCCATCCCATCTCTGAGTTTCTGGGTTTTGGGGGGTTTTGTTTCTGTTTTTCTGCTTTGCGGCTTTTTGTTTTTGTTTTTGTTTTGGGAAATAAAAGATTTGGTCAAGTCACACACACAAATGACCCAAAGGCTGGTAACGTGAATGGCTGGAGGGCCAGATGTGAAACAGAAGGGAGTGTGGAGGATTGTGGCACAGTGGCCTAAAGGTACAAGAAAAAAAAAGGAGAGAGAGAAAGAAAAAAAGAAAGAAAGAAAGAGAAAGAAGCGAACAGATGAATCAAACAACTAAGCAGGTGAAACAGGCTGGACAAAGCACGTGTTTCAGTAGAGATGGCCCTTGTGCTGCTTCTCTGAGATATTTGGACTAAATGTCCTTTACGTCTTTTGATTCTTGGAGCTCTTCATTAAATGTTGGAGACGCCAGTCTTCTGATGGAATTGCGCCTTTGTGGATACTGTATTTCCTTTAAATTAAAAAAAAAAAAATAACGTTTGAACAGCTTCCCGAGGAATGGCTGCTAGAAAGGGGGCTCTGAGCCTCCACCATCCGCGTCACTCCTGGGCTGAAAAACCTTTGCCCCATTCCATAATTTATTGAGAGCCTCCTGCGTGCAGGCTTTGGTTTGGTGACCAAACCAAAGTGGGGCCCGCCTGGCCGCGGGGAGGGAACAGAGACATCTCAGACTCACCTTCTACTGTAACGTCAGGTGGTGATGAGGGCCCTGCAGAAGGAAGCAGCGGGGCGAGGGCAGAGCTGGGGGTGGATTTTTAGGTGAGAGGGGGCACTCAGGAGGCTCACTTGGGGGCAGAGACTCTGCTGAAAAGGGGGGAGCCCAGGGGCTCTCCGTGGAAAGAGCGAGAAAAGCTCAATGTGCAGCAATGGCCGACTCTGCCCTTCAGACAAAGCCCGAGTTCATTAACACACTATTCCAGTCATTCTCAACTTGTTCCTTATCTCTGCTGCCACCTTCATCTCCTGACGCTTCCCAGCTCCGTGGCAGGGGTCCACCGCGCCACACCAGGTGAAGTCTGTCCCTGCGACATGCTCTTCCTCCCCCTTCTGTCATGGCCGCTCGGCTTGGGGGAACGGGGAGGCTCTGTCCCAATGGGGTGGGAAGGGAATGGGACAGGGGAAGGGACAAGGGAGGCCATTGCCTACAGAAGTTCGGGGAGGCATGGCTGAGCGAAAAGCCCAGGGGGTGAGGGAGAGGTCCACAGATGGGAGACGGTGAGAACATCGAACCTCTGAGGATCCAGTGTGTCACACTCCATAGGTGGCGGCTTGTCGGGCTTATCCTCAGCATGTCCAGCTATTTCTCCAAAAAGGCTCTGTGGTCAAATCACTTTGAGGAAAGCTGTGTCCCCTGTGTCCCTGTGGAGCATGTCGGCATGACAAATGCTCTGAGAAGTCCTGTAGGGAAGAAGGGTGTGGAGCTTTCCTTTGAACCAGCATTTTCCAAACCTGTTTGGTACTCGAAGTCTTTCCCCAGGGGCCAGCTATCCATTTCCCTCAGAAATGTGGTGCAGGGCAGCAGACTCATTTACAGGGCTGCCTAGAGCTGCGGTCAACAGCATTGCTTCACAGTGGAGCGCGGGATGAGTGTTTGAGCCCGCATATCTGTACTACTTAACATTCTGACCCATGTGAGAATGGCCATCAAAAAAACCCCTTGTACATACCAAGTGATAAATATTTATGCTTAATTAAGATCTGGGACTATGGAAAGAAGGCCTGAATGATTGAATTTGAGAATGTATTCCCCTTAAAATTGTTCTTTCCTTCTACCATGGTCGCTGGTAAAGGCTTAGTCAGCTGTCTCACTCACTGACACTGAGATATAATGTCCGTGGTGGTGGCCCCCTGAAATCCAGGTCCAAAGTCCAGGAAGGGATGGGGACCCCGACAGGAACAGCTTGGGTGGGGAAAAGGCAGGGACTAGAGGAAATCTCCCAGAATCTTCCTCAACCCCTAGTAACTGTCACTGTCTAGTGACAGTTACCCTGTCCTCAGGGGAAGGATATGTGTGAACTCGTTTAGGAGTATGTCTGTCTGTCTGTCTGTCCCACAGGGCCTGACACACCGTGGGTGTGCAGTAGAGTTTTGCAGAATGAATGATTCCCTCTCTGGCTTTCTTTGATAGGACGACTTTCTTGACACTCAGTTGTTCATGCATGCTCTTGCCATGACGTGTTTACAAAGCCCCTGGTGTGTGCCAGCCTTGGGGCTAGGGATGACTGATGCCTAAGCTTAAAGAGTTCCCTAGTTAGCTCCTCCAGTGTTCACGTCAGGGGGCCCCTCTAGTTCTGGATTCTTCAACTCTAAGAGTCTATAATTTTATCATTCCCAAACTCTGTTATTCTAAGATTCCGTGATTCCATGACTCTCCTTGTGAGCCCCGGACATCTGCCTTTATTTTGGATCCTCGATCGGACAAGTTATCTAAATAGGAATCTTCGCAGTTCATTTATTTGTGAACGTATATCAAGCGTCGATGAAGAGGTCACCTCTAAGAAATTTGTAGATTCAGTTCAAGGTCAATTGAAGCTAACTGTATTAAAGCAAGATCTTATCTCTCGCCATGAAATATTAGCCGTTCTTTTCGTAAAAAAAAGAATTAGGCCAAAATAGTTCACATTAAGAAGAAAAAAAAAGACTTCGTTGCTGCATATACGTACGCATATGCTCATTTGGTGGTTTTTGTCTCTTAATTATGAACAGGAGGCAATGATCTAGGGTCACGGAGAGGGTATGTTGCGCATGGACTTGGCCACAGGCAAAGTTCACGGAGGGTAACACCCAAGAGCTGGGAGGAGGTAAGGAGGGCACCGAAGCAGTTGCCCACTCACCCGAGGTCCCACGGGAGGTTGATGGCTGAAAACAATCCCCAGTCAGCTCTCTCCCTGCATTCTGAGGCTGGCCAGGAAAGTGGGTGAGGATCAGGTGTGGAATTAGGACCTCAAAGGCACAAACTCTCTATTTCCATGGGCTTCATCTAGCACTGAGAACACAGCTTGTCTCAGCTTGAGAGTGACTGTGTGACGTGCTAGAAAGACGGGAGGCTGGAACTTGGTTGCATTTAGTACAAATTCCCCACGTCCTGTGGGGTTGGACCAGTCACTTCCCTTGTCTGTGTCTTGATTTCTTTACATATACATGAAGGATCTTGAAATCAATGATCTCAAAATGAAATTGTTCTGCATCCCCATTTATATTCAGAGTGGTTATTTTATAAATATTATACCCATACAAATGATACATGAGTATGTTACGAACGACATGATACATCTACCAGTGGGAGTACATTATAGACAAAGTTGAAGTCCACTTTGGTTCCCTCTCCCAATGCAGTTCGGTCCCTGGTCCACTTCCCAGAAGAAATGCTAATCAACTCGGTTTGTATCCACGCATTTTTACACCACATGGGTGCATAATGAGTGTGTGTGTGCGCGCGCGTGCGCGCTTGCACGTGCGCTTGCGCCTGCATGACTTTTACTGTTGGTTATTTCTTAAGTTTGCTCTCACCATTCCACATCTAGTGTTTCACTCCGTAATATGTCTCTGAGATCTTCTGGTGTCATTAGTTTTGATTATTTGCAACATTTAATTTTTTTTCCTCAATATTTTAAATTGTTGCTTTGTAGACAACTCAGCTTATTCGGCCATTCCTGCCTTGATGGTTGTTCATGTTGCTTATTTTCTATTTCCCTAAATAATCTTGCAACGGACAATATCCTTCTTGC
Organism: Meles meles; assembly: GCF_922984935.1. Lineage (NCBI taxonomy): Eukaryota > Metazoa > Chordata > Mammalia > Carnivora > Mustelidae > Meles > Meles meles. The sequence goes on along the minus strand of NC_060071.1, from coordinate 142,047,131 downwards.
TCTTGGTCTTGTGTCCTACCTAAATGAGCACGGCCCTTCCGGCGGAGGGGATTGCCGGAAGCGATGCCGGTTTTTACTCCAGAGCTATCCTGAGCGGCTGAAGTGGCTCAGGAATGATCCGTTTCTGGCTGCTGTGTTTCTCTCTCCTGTTCCCTTTGCCTCTCTGGCCAGGACTCCTCCTCCAGGACCTTTATTTATTTATTTATTTTTTAAAGATTTTATTTATTTGCCACAGAGAGAGAGAGTACACACAAGCAGGCAGAGAGGCAGGCAGAGGCAGACAGAGAAGCAGGCTCCCCACCAAGCAAGGAGCCCGACCTGCGACTAGATCCCAGGACCCCAGGATCTCAACCCGAGCAGAAGGTAGCGGCCCAACCAACTGAGCCACCCAGGCGTCCCCCAGGACCTTTGTCTTGAGATCTGTATTAGTCCGGACTCAGGCTGGCTTCAGCAGAGGGGGAGTTCAGACTGCTGTGCTGGGATCCCAGAACGGTAGGATGGGTCGCCAGGAGGCTTCAGGATCCTGTTTATCACTTTATTTTCTCTTACCTTCTCAGCCCTGTTTTAAAAATACCTGAGAGCTGCCTAAGGTCCTTCCAGCTCTGGGACTCCCCGCAGCAAGGTTATTTCTCTAACTCAAACTCAGAAATCCCAGGGAAGGACTCTGATTGGTTCCACTTGAATCACATGCTCTCCCTTGAACCAATCCTTAATCCAGAGGAAGGAAGCCAGTGATTGGCCAGGCTTGGGTCACGTGCTCACCGCGCATCTCCTGTTGTCAGGCGGGTGGCAGAGCCCCACTAGCCTGACCAAAGCCTTACCGGCTCCTTCATTTCCAGAATGTCTGTTCAAAGCCCTGATAATCCTGGAAGGCTTGGAAAAGCAGAAGTCTTTGTTTCTACTGCCCAAATCTTCCTATAAAAGCAAGGAGAGGGGCACCTGGGTGGCTCAGTGGGTTAAAGCCTCTGCCTTCCGCTCAGGTCATGATCTCAGGGTCCTGGGATCGAGTCCCGCATCGGGCTCTCTGCTCAGCTCTCGCCTCTCTGCCTACCTCTCTGCCTACTTGTGATCTCTCTCTCTGTCAAATAAATAAATAAAAAATCAAAAAAAAAAAAAAAAAGGCAAGGAGAGACGAACACTAACGTTTCCGAGTAGCGGTGCTACCTGGCAGTAGGCTAGGTATTTTGCTTTAACTCAATTCTCTCAAATAACACCTGAGACAGATGTGATGCCTATTTTGTCAGCGAGCAAACTGAGGCTTGGCGGGGTTTACTGACTGGCGTGAAGTGGCGGCGCTGGGATTTGAACCAATGTCTGTTAGAGCGTGGGGCTGGAGCCGATCTCAGGCTGGGCTCCAGATGCACCTGGCTTTTTGGGAAAAGCCGTTCTTTTCTCATCAGGAGCAGACCCAGGTGAACTTGGTATCTGTGCTTGCTTGTCTCCAGATGTAGCTGCCTGCAGTCCCCGCCACCCCCAGCCCCGTCCCTCGACATGACGCTGCTCCCCACATCGCCAGCAGGCATCCCTTTCCTTACTCCCGGAATTGGCCCAGACCCTGCACTGCTTTGACCAATAAAACCTGGAGGAAGCAATAATTTTGCACTTTTTTTCCTTTTAAGTTTTTTAAAATAAACTTCACTGAGAAAAAATTGAGCCTAATTGACAAATAGAACGGGATATGTTGAGAGGGTATAATGCGGTGACTGGCCTGATGTACTTGTACATTGTGAAATGACTGACAAGGTCAAGATAATGAGCACTCCCATCACTTCCCTGCTAACATTTCTGCTTGCGGTGAGAGCTGATTTATCAACTGTAGCCACCGTGCCGGGCACGGGATCCTCTGCCCTTATTCTTCTTATAAATGAACATCAGCGCCCTTTGACCAGCGTCTCCCCACGACCCCTCCTTTTAAGTTTTTACTATGGTTAGTGCCTGTGAGCGGGTCCTTCTGAAGCTCGACTTACTTCCAATGAAAGGGTACTTTCTGTTTTTTAAGCAGGTGCTGTCTCTGAGTCATCCTTTGACGCTAACAGCACATCAAAGGAGAGATCTGAGCCCTCCTATGGACGAGTCAGTTTGGGTGCGACGGTAGACTGGAGGTTAGACCTTCTCTATAGGACTAGCTTCCTACAGGAGTAAGGAAAGATACGATAAAGGGCTGGAGAGGCTCACTTTACACTTGCTTTTCTCTGTTATTTGACATTTAAGTAGAACTTCTGGATGTAAAAGTCATATGTACTCCCTGTAGAACATTTGTAAAATGCAAAAAAATATATATAAGTAAGTCAATAGAAAGACAGAGATCGCTTCTAATTCTACCATTCTTCTGTAAAGAGTGTTACCAGTTTGGTATTTTTCCTAATACACAACACACACACCCGCGCGCACACACACACACACACGCGCACACAAACGCGCGCGTGCGCACGCACACACACACATTTTACACAGTCGGAATCATTCTGGATGCACAGTGTTTGTGTTCTTTCTTCTTCATATACTCTCACAAGCGTTTATCCTGGTTCATTAAAAATTCCTTACAAATAGCAATGTTCAGGGCTGCCTTGTTTTCCACCTTTTGGCTTAACATGTTTCACTTAACCGACCCTCCACCATGCAGGAAGGCTTCCAGCGCCTTGCTAGTGTGAGCTCCGCAATCAGTATCCTCGTATGGAAATGTTTGTGCCTCTGGATGGAAGGATCCCTAGATGTGGAAGTACAAAGTCAGGTCCAAAGTGACATTTCCTAAGAGCGATTTGGAAACTGACCTGTTTGAGGATCCCTCCTCTGGCTTCGGCTCTTCCCGTGCCGACGATGAGTATTCTGAACCCCGAATTCTTCCTCCCCGGCACGTTGTCAGGAGTTCATGCTTCTTCTGGCTTCTAAGGCCCCTGTTACATGCATCTTCAATGGGACCTTCTATCTCCTGGCCGGTAGTAAGATAGCACGATTCCTCACCAAATTCTCCTACTGATTCGTTGTGACTCTGTGGGCATCATGTCTTGCACTCCTTCTCAGTACAATGATGGGGTTTGCCCGGACGACGTTCTGCCCACACTTAGGTCTAAGCATCTTTCTTGTGCTGGGCACTGAGCTCAGGGTTTTTGGTGCATTGTATCTTCGAAACTGCACTATTATTAACCCATTTTATAGGTGAAAAAATGGAGGCCAAGGGAATGTGAATGGTATCCACAGTTCCTTAGAGGCTTGCCCCCTGTCCAGCTGTAAGGCATGACCATTGAGTCCAGGGTGACATGAAAGTCACGGGAGTCAGCTTCCATGCACTCATGCCCATATTTACCAAGGCCCCCTGGGGGCCCTGGCGACGTCAAGTGCTTTCCTCATACTTATTTCAGGGAGGTGAGGGGACCTGTCCAAGGCCACAAAGCTGGGAAGAAACAGAGTCTTTAACTTGAGTTCTATCACTTTCAAAACAAGACTTGCTCCCCATGCCCAGGAGCTTTGTGACTTTTGTCCCCACGGTGTGGTGGCCGAAGAGGCCCGTTCATTTCTCTGGTCTCCCGAATGTCCGAAGCCCTTCTGGATTTCCATGCCTGCTGGCTCCACACCTCCATTGGTCCCATCTTCCCGTCCCGCTGCCCACGAACCTGTTTCCACCATATTTCCACCATATTTGAAGCTTCCTTCTCTTATTAAAAGCCCACCTCTCTCTCTCTGTCTCTTTCTCTTCCCCCACCCCACCCCCACGATTTCCTTTCCCTTTTCTTGCAAAATACAAAACCAGAAATGAACTGAACACAGAAGTCTGTAAACACGCCGGCTTGGCTCCTTCTGAGGCTCTGGGCTCCTGGACGCAATCTTGAATCCTAATTAAGCCGTTAGAGAAAAGCTTGTTGCTGGCAACAGGGACGGGCAGAAATAGTTTCCATCATGCAGTACCTGGAATTGGAATTGGCTAGAAGGGCCTCGCTTGCTGCTTTCCATACCTAATAGGCAGAATCTCAAATGTTATTAATCTAAGTGAACCGTGCGAGACGCAGGGAGGGAGGGTGAGTGGAGTTATTTGATTTTAAGAAGGAAAACCAGGCAGAGAACGGTTTGTATATGCGGCATTCCGGATCCCCTGCAACGGGCCGTTAGAGGAGAAATATGTCTGTGGTATGCGGTGCGGGATTTAATGCAACTACAAGATAAATTGGGACATTCACGCCAAGGTGAGAATGCAGAATTCCTGACGCACTGGCTCGGAGCCCCCGTGCCCTCGGGGACTGGTGCATGGAGTGCAGATAGATGCATTCTCGATGGCAGAAAAGGAGAGTTGGATGCAGTCGCTGGTCAGGTGGGGGCTGCCCCCACACTCAAGGCCTGTGCAGGCCAGCTCAGCCCTGAGCCCGCAGAGGCCAGCCGTCTTATAGAAAAGCCACCAGCACCTCTCCCTGATGCAGCCTTGGCACACTCCTCTGTATTTTCCTAGCCTCCATTCCTCGTCAGCAGTGGATGTGGTCGCTCACCACCCTCTGCCCCTGTCCCCTACCCTCTTGGGACCCTGGTTCATTTGGGTGTCAAAGTGTCCAGCATGCAGGCTGGAACACATCTGATCTAAGCCAGTCAGGGTAGCTGCACTCTCCCGTGATAGCTACTGGTCGAGCTATGGTGGGTGTCTGATGGGGACAGGGTGCTTGTGAGATAGACTTTCTTTTTTGATAACATACATGACTGGCACAAGAAGAACACTCGTTTGCCTCCTTCCCTTTCTTATGTCATAGGACAGAATGTGATGTCTGGAGCTGTGGCAGTCATCTTGTGATTGTGAGGTGGTACACTGAGCTTATTTTTACACAGCATGAGTGCCAAGTGCTAAATATTAACTAATTTATAATAACTCAATTAATGTTCAATATCCCAAAGATGGTAGAAAAGAGGATAGAAAGAATCTGGGTCTTGATTTCTTTGTTGAGTCAGCAACCCAGTCCTGGGACATGTCCCTCCAGACTTCTTATCCAATTAGTATCAAACACTGGCTGTCAGGTATTCAGTTTCTTGCAACCCAGAGCCAGTGTAGCATGGACTGCCAGATGTCAACCAAATACTTATTCCCACCTTCTTTAGTTACAGACCTCTGATGTACAGTAGGACAAACTACTGGTCAGTACAAAGACTACATTTTTTGCAGCTAGAGTGGCTACAAGTCTAAATTCTGGCCAGTAAGATGTAAGTGGGAGTTGTGGGTGGGACTTCTGCGAAGCCTCTTTAAAAGGAGCTGTGTCAGGAGTGTGTCTCCTTTGTACTACTTCCATTCCTTTGCTCTGCTGCTAGGAAGGCGAATGTGGAGGCTGGAGCTCCAACAGCCACCTTGGACCATGAGGCAATGTTGAAGATGGGAGCCACATAGAGAGGTGAGAGGAAGAGAAAGAAGGAGGTTGGGTTCTGAGTAGAGGCTCTGTTCTACCAGTCCCAGACCACCTGCTTCTGGACTTCTTTTTAGGAAGAGAATAAATTCTGGTGGGTTTAAGCTACTGTTATTTTGAGTTTTCTGTAAATCAGAGAGGAGCCTCATACTGAGACAAAAGCTAGCCAGAGGATACTTCACTTACAACCTTCCCATGAACTTTCATGGGAAGCGAAGGTGGGAAGGTTGCTTCCCAGTGCCCACAGGAGAAAGTCCTGACTTCCAAGTCCTGCACGGTAGGTCTCTTCCTTCCTTTCTAGCCTCATCTGCAACCAAACAATTCCAACCCACCCTTGATGACTCAGGGCAAAAGTCAGCAGTGCCTCTGAGGAGCCTCCCTGACCCCTGCTGGTGGGGTGCTCTTGGCTCTGGGATCCTTGGCATCTTGCCCATACATTTCTGTGCGACATTCAAGCTGATGATCCCTGAGCGAGGCCTCCCATTTTCTGGGGACGACGCCGAGGCCCTAAGAAGGCCAGCTGGTCAGGCTCACGCTGCAGTGTGTCAGACCCAGCACTTCCGGCGCCAGACTTCGTCCCTTTGCTTCCCCATGTCTTATTTTAGGACACTGCAGGGAGACATTGGGCCTAAAAATTGAGCTTGTCGGAGTCTCAGTAGAACTCTCTTCCTCTTAGAGAATTCAGCCCAGGCCGCCCCAAGGGTCACCCCCAGTTTCGATTTCCGGGGCCACCACCACATTGCTGGTGGGTCATAAGTGACCTCATCCCCTGCTGGGTCCTGGCCCAGGGGCAGGGTCTGAGACAGGGATGGACGGGGACAGGTGTAGAGGTCAGGCGGAAACCAGGGTGGGGCAGGTCCTGGGAAATGGGCTCAGGGGCTCCCTGGGAAGAAGACGAAGGGCTATGGGTCATCCTTTCCCTCTCTTGGGGCAGCCTGGTGCTGGTGGGGCAGACGGCAGAGGGGGCAGAGCATGGGCTCCGAAGTCAGTCTTGGCTTCACGCTTCCGCTAGGTCACCAGCTGGCCACGTGGCAGCGGCCAATCACATACTCTCTTTGTGCTTTAATTTCCCTGTTGTGCCATTAACAAAGCCACTTTGCCAAAAGCGGTTAAGCACCCAATGCGTGCCAAACACGGTCCAAGGCACGGGAGGAGATGGAGGGGTGAAGCAGCAAACACCACGGACACAGCTTCTTCTCTGCAGAGGATCCATTCGAGCAAGAGGAAGGGGAGACAGAGAACAAACATTCACACGGACACATAGATGACGTGTCAGGGAAAGAATGCTACAGCAAAAATAAAATGGGCCGGGCATAGTTTTTTGATGGATGACATTGGTTGGCCAAGCACATGGCATTTGTTGTATTTCCTGTCCCCTGCTTCCTCTAATCCCGCGCAGGTGAGCGACCCGGCACAGGGAGGGGCCAGGTGTCGTTCATCTCTGAACGAATGATCAGCTAGGACGGATTTCCAAAGTGTTTTCCGTAGAACCATTATAGGTAAAGAGTCCAGAAAAGGTTCTGAGGTCAAAGTTTGGAAGGTGCATAGCTAAATAAAATAGAACAAGTTTTGTGGCAGTTTTTGTTTGTTTGTTTTCCTGCAGGACTTCTCAGAGCCTTTATAAGCTAAGGCGCATTGTGACTCTTCGAGGTGGTCTAGGCCGGGGCAGGGGGTGGCTGCCTATATTATCTCCCTAGGGAACCACTTTGGGGTACTTATTTTTAAGAAATGCTTAAAAAATGTTTTCGAGGTGAGAAGCACCCCAAGATGGGGTGACCACTACCAACATCCCAGCTTCGCGAGGAGGCTGGTGGGAAGGGACAAAGGAGGTTCTCAGGGTCTTCTCACTCCCCATGTGTCTGTGGGGCTCCACAGCCTTCACAACCCTCCCCCAGCAGGATTGTGATAGGGCTCCCTGGCCTTGAAATTCAGCCCGGATCCTTCCCGGACCTTGCTGGCTCCGAGGCCAGTCTTGAAGACGGGCCTCGGAGGGCTGAGATCCAGGGTTCTGCCGAGTGGTGGAGGCATGTCCGTCTCTGGGGGCTGTCTGGAGGCCCTGTGTCTGGAGCCAGAATAGACATCACCCGGGCTAGTGAGGGCTTCTGGGGCTGCTTTGAGCAGAACCGTGGGGGTACTGGGGAAGCCGCTCTGTGGAGCCAACCTCAGAGCTCTGGGGTGCTGTGATGGGGTCTCCAGCTGAGCAGGGCCGGGAACGGGGCTGGAGCTCAAGCTGTAGGAAAGGCGGGGCTCCCTGTGGCTCCTCTGCACTGGAAGGAGGCTCCCGAGGGACCCCAGGCTGGGGTTTGTCCGGCTTCAGGCCAGTGTCTTGAGGATCATCCAGGGCCAGCAGAGCCCCTGCCTTCTGCTCTAGGGCTCAGGGACACAGACCCCATTTATATGCCCTGGGTTCTGGAGCTTGGCTTGTCTCTGGAGCGCTGGGACTGAGCAGGGTCTGCTGGCGGGGAGGCTGTAAGGCCCGGGGAGCAACAAGACGCCCACCAGCAGCTGGGTGAGGGCTCAGAGCTGGTTTTCCTTCGAGTGCAGGAAGACTCAGCTTCTAGCCTCCCTTCAGTGAGGCTGGTCAGTGGTTGGAATGAATGGAACATGGTGAAAGGAACATGCAACTTCTAGGCCTGTGCCTCAGCAACATCGTGCATGGCCCTCCCTCCCTCTGTCCCCTTCTACTGCAACCTTGATGCCCCGTGCAGAGGCCTGTCTTTGAGCGCTGCCACCAGGGATGACTCCCCACTCACCGACCGGACTGTGCTGTGAGCAAGACATAAGCCTTAGTCCAGCCAGCCTTGGAGACGTGGTGCTTACCTCTTCCCGTGGTATAGAGCCTGCCCGGTCCTCACTAGTCCACCGAGGCCCCTCCCAGGAGGCTCCCAGGGGATGGGGGGTCAGCAAGGTGGCCTGGCTGGGGTCTGGGACCAGTTCCATTCACTGATCCGAGGACAGCGGTGCTCGGCCCAGGAGGAGCCGTGTGGCTCTGACATTTGACAGCCCCACGTGCCCCCATGCTCTGCTTTTACCTTCTCTGCGTGTCTTTCCCTGAGCACCTCGCCCTCTCTGAGCCTGTTTCCTCCCTGGTAAAACAGGCGCAGAGGTGTCAGGTCACAGCGGGGTTGTAGAAGGAAAGGACACTGCCTAAAGCATCAGGCATTTCGCCTGAAATATGGCAGGTGCTCTGTAGAGATGAGTCCCTGTCTTCCCTCCTCTGGGGGCTGCTTTATGGAAGCCTTCCATTCATTCATTCATTCCTCCAACACTGTCTACAAAGCACCTACTATGCGCCAGCCTCTTCTGCGCATGTGGGGGACATGGCCCTGCCCACTCCAGACAGGACTCTCTGCCTTCGCAGAGCTGACATTCTGTTGGAGTGAGCTTTCTGAGCCCCTAGGAGAGAGCACTCAGGGCCAGGAATCACGTTCAGGAGAGAGCATTTGCGAGTGTTGAGCATGAGGCTTGGGGACACTTGGGGACTTCGGTGGCTGATGGAGGGTGGGAGCTGCCTGGGACCCCACTGCTTCTCGGCAGCATTTTCATCAGTTACGTGTCGAAGCCCACACTTAGGAACGAGATCTCTGCGGGAGCGCCCCTTGCTTCCAAGATGGAGAGAAAGCATCTTGCCACAGTGTGATTTGTGCTCTGCCCAAACCCAGATGGTTGGAAAAAAGTATCTTTCTGCCCCTACTCCATGTTTTGGGCTCCAGACACCAAGAGGACCCCATACGCTCTGGAGACACACCTGCTCCATTTGGGGGCAGGGAGCATGCACTGCTGTCCCCTCCCTCGGGGCTGCAGAACAAAACCTTCGCCTCCCAAGAACCCCCCGTGTTCTGGCTTCTGATTCCGACTATTGCTGCGATGAAGCTGGAAGAGACCACTGGAGGGGTTCTAGGAACTTCTCTTCGTGGAGAAGGAGCAGAGCACGATGGGCGGGCGTGAGCCCTCCCAGACCAGCTGTTTGTCACACTCGCCATGGCATTTCGTCCCCAGTGCCCTGTGGGGCACCGATCAGGAGCTCTGCGAATGCGCGGACTCGCGAAGGAAAGCACGCATCTGTTTTCCTCCTCGTAACAAGCCATGGAGCAGGTATAAATATCCTCATTTCCCAGGTGAGTAAACTGTGCTCAGTGAAGGGAAGTGACTTGCCCAGGTTTACGCGGCAGGACTGCAGATCGGGCCGTGTTTTTCCGCGTGTCACAGAGGACTCAGGGAAGCAAGAAGGAGTTTCTGCTCCGGGAGCTGGAGATTCTCGGGCACAGACGGTGGTGCTCGCTTACTCCCTGTTGCTGTTAGAATAGTCGCGAACATCCATTGGCCGCCTACTGTATACCAAGCACTGTGCTTGGTGCTTATTTGATCTTGACATTCTTATGGGGCTGCTGCTATATCAGGGTCCCTCCCCCCCTTACTGGATAAGGAATCGAGAAGTCCCAATGACTGGCCACGGGAGTGGCAGGTGAGCTGGGCAGGGCCGGCCCCTGCTCAGAAACCCCCTCGCTTCACCCAAAGACCATGCAGCAAGAGCAGCATGGTGACTGTTGAAGGCCAGGTCAAGTTCACCTGGCCAGGAAGGGGGTTCCTGGAGGTGGTGACTTAGGTGCAGGGCCAGGAAGACCCAGTGGTGAGGCAGGAGGAGGGAAGAGCTATGAGGTGACCAGGGGCAGGAGTGCACTTTGGGTCCCATGGAGTCGCAGGTTGAGAGGAGAGCCCGAGGTGGGAACCCCAGCCCCACTCTCTGTCGGGACAACAAGAGGCAGCAGGGACCCACCTTCTAGCTGGATTAATTTCCTTTCTGCTACAAAAACAAAACAAAACAAAAGAGTATAACTGTGCCAAGGAGGGGTTGGCCCATGCATGTCAGACAGCGTATAAGTGTCAACGTTCAGAGGCAGCGCTCCTACGACAGGCCAGCAGCCACATGGTAGGTCCTGTCCCCACCAATCCCCAGCCCTCAGCAGCTCCACGGCCTTGGCCCGTGTACTCCTCCTCTCTCAGCCATTGGCCCCTTGACTCCAAAATGGCAGATGGACATGCCGCCCTCCAAGGGTTCTTGGGTTGGGTCCATGAGAACAAATCGAGGAGCCCCCCCCTTCCCCCAACAGCACAGCGATAACTAAGGGACATGGTAGGTGCTGACATCGGATTGCTTGGGATTTACTGGCTTTGCAGCCTGGCACTCCTGGCAGGCCCTCCCTTGGTCTCCTCATCTGTAAGATGGCGGCGAAGGAGACTGGGCCTCCCAAGTCATGGCAAGGATCCAACGGGGAGCTTCTCTAGAGCGGTTAGCGCAAGGCCCCGTGCACGGAAGGCAAGCACTAAGGTGTGCCGCATGTTCCTACTGTCATCAGCACGCGGCAGGGCCCCCTTACTCCCTGTCCTGCTTTCCTTGGCCTCACTTACCCACAGTCAACCACGGATGACCTTCCTTCTGACATGGGGTCAGAGGGCCATAGCAGCCTCACGTTACTGCACGTGCCGACATCACTCCCCTCACTTCCTGACGTCACGTGGGCTCGTTGTCACCTCTTGTCCCAAGAAGAAGGGTGAGGACAATACAGTAAGATATTTTAAGAGAGAGACTACAGTCACCCAGCATTTATCAGTCTGTTGTTATCATTCTTTTCTTTTTTAAGATTTTATTTATTTATTTGACACACAGAGAGATGACAAGTAGGCAGAAAGGCAGGCGGGGGTGGGGGAAGCAGGCTCCCCACTGAGCAGAGAGCCCAATGTGGGACTCGATCCCAGGGCTCCGGGATCATGACCTGAGCTGAAGGCAGAGGCTTTAACCCACTGAGCCACGTAGGCGTCCCTGTTTTATTTTCTTATTAATGATTGTTCATCTCTTACTGTGCCTAATCTGTAAATTTGACTTCATCCTGGGGATGTCTGTTGAAGGGAAAACATCGTCTACATAGGGCTGGGCGCTGTCTGTAGTTCAGGTAACCACTGGGGGTCTTGGAACGTGTCCCCCGCGGACAAGAGAGGATGACCACGTTCTTGTTATGACTGGCAGTGGGGCCCGTCGTGACGTATGTCACAGAGTGAAAGGCCACCTTCTTGGTCAAAGCAGTTCTAGCACAGGACGCGTCTGCTGCCCCTTAGAGCTCGGTCCTCCTCGAAGCCTGGGACTTCTGGATGGCAGGGATGGGGTCCTGGATGGCAGGGATGGGGCCTGGGGGCTCCAGACTCCGGAGCCCGAGACTGTGTTCAACAACCTGGGAAACACATTTATCCAACGGTCTGTCCCCAGTGTCTTGGGGTCAAATCCCCCAACCACCTGTCAGTTTCCTTGTCCACAAGGTGGTGGTGGGTAAAACGTGTGGTTTGGGGTTTTTTTGGCGGTTTCATTTGTGTGTTTTTTGTTTTTGTTTTTTTGCGGGGGGGGGGGAGTAATTGAAATGAGTTAAAAAGCATTTGCATTGGAAATGATCGGAGAACATTATTTCGTTCAGGCTGAGAATGGAATACGGAAGAGACCGTGAAAAGGTATAACCCGTTGCTGTGGTTCGGCCTGTTCCTTATTTGATGGCCGCGGACAGGGCTTGGAACATTCTAGGGTGCGTTGCCTTCTGGGGAAAAATGGGTCTTATGTGCTGGGCAATTCGTTCCATTAAATGGGCTTCGGGGTAGAGATCAGGCCATTGGGGTTTGGCAACGTGAAGGGACTTCCTGCCTCCGGGTCAGTGGTGAGAGCCCAGGCTGTCGCCTGGGTCCACAGGGTGGCCTGCTCCCAGCAGGGTCGGTTCTGAATGAGGCAGAGTGAGCAGTCAGCGCAGGCAGCTGACACCGGGAGGGACCTCCCGCCGAGAAGTCTCCAGAATGTCTCCCATCGTCATCTGGCACGTCTCCCTAGGGCAGTAGGACTTATTCTCCTTACAACCATCTCTGCGGGCCAAATGTTTCCGGAAAGATTCAGATGCGTGCCGTGGAACTCTTCGCAAAGGTTTCTGAAGTCACCAGAGCTCAGAGTTTCCAGGCGGATCTGATAAGGTGCCAGGGTGGGTGGGGTAAGGGGAGGTTTGCCAGCTTCGGGAAGTTTGAAACCTGGTGGGGACCTTCCGGGAGGCTGCTGAGGTCACCTGGGAGCCTGGGTGCTCCCAGAGGGTGTCCCTGCCGCTTCTGGGTGGGGCGGTGACCGCGGGTCCCCCGGGGCCGTGCTGGCCGCAGACGGAAGGGGGGACACGGTGGGCGCAGGCTACCCTCGCCCCTCCCGCAGGCGCCCCTCAGCAGCACTTCGAGAAACCTGCAGCCCATAAGCAGCCACTTCCTACCCCACTAAGCCTTCTGCCTGTCATCACGGCCCTTCTCGAGACACCTTTGGACATTTTGTCTGGGAGGAAGCGCCTCCCTGCCACGGCCCCATTTCCTCGCGCTCAAGTCAGGATCTGATGTTAAATCTCGAGTTGACGTGACACTGTTTCTAATACTTCACAGTTACTCCCGGGGTTATCCGGTGATCGCCGAGCCCACCTCTCGCCTTCCACTTCAACTCTGAAATATGCCTCGGGAGTGGGGGGGGGACACTCTGGGGCGGGGTGGGAGAGGATCCCGGTGCAGCCCTGTAAATGGGAGGCCAGCGGGGGTTTGGGGGGACAAGAGGAGTGCAAACCTCGGGCTTAGCTTCCAGCCGCCGCCACCTGCCACGCCCCCGGCCAGAGGGAGCCAGGAGGGCAGGAGAGCTCAGAGGGAGCTGAGCTGGGTGGTGACCAAGCAGGGAGGTTCCACGGGAGGGGGGGCAGCCTTGAGAAGATGAAAGGGCCGGGGCCGGGGGCAGGGCAGCAAAGGCCCTAAGGAGGGCAGGGACCTCAGGACGATCCTCTCACTCATCCTTGCACTGGTCACGCGTGCATGTGTTCATTCGAACACCATTTAGCGAGGACCTACTCGGCAAGACTGCGCACACCACCAGCCCTTCCGCAAGCAGCCTCGTGTTACAGCCAACCAACACCCATGCTTCGATTGCTTCCCCCGTGCCAGACACCAGGCTAACGGCTTTCTACACGTTTGCTCATTGAATACCCAGATCAAGCACCCGATAGGGAGCAGTTTTCTCAGTTTACACATGAGAAAAGGGAAGCACAGAGAGGTTAACAACTTGCCCGAGGCCACACAGCAGTGGCAGATCCAGGAATCCCCTCCAGGTCTGTCTGGAATCCCCCGTCTGTGCTCTCGGCACTGTGCTGTAGACCCAGGCAGAGAGCAGAAGCAGCAGCAGCAGCGGTGGGAAGAGGGGATTGGCATGGCTTCCCCTGGATCTCAGAGAAGGAGGCACCCGGTCCAATTCCGAGGGCCGAGCACGGCCACGGCTTAGGGTCTGCGGCCGTGTCCACTCTCGCCGGAGTGTGACCGCATGCCGCTGGGTTGAAACTTACAGCTGTTGTTTTTGGCACCAGAGATCCAACTCGATTTGGCTCCTTGTTGGTAATTTTGGCCTATCTTGTGAGGTTTTTCTCTTTAACAGAGAGATTAACAGTCACAGGACGTTACCTGTCTTTTCAGGCGAATCCTAGGACCACTGCCGGAGCCCTTGCCAGGGTCCAGAACCATGCCGAGGGGGCCGTCTGCATTTCCTCCCTTAGCTGTCCGAGGGTGGTTTACGGTCTCCGTTTTATAGGAATCTGGAGGAGTGAGGACTGTCCCAGGCCACTCGCCTAATAAATGATACTGTGACTCGGGAATCTGGGGGACACTTTCTGCCTGTCCTCTCTCCTTCTCACGGCTCCCCCAGGGCAGGAAGGACAGAGTGACTTCACAAAGGAAAGGCCAGACGACAGAGTCAAGGTGTGAGCTGGAATTAGGACCTCAGGGGCAAAACTGTCCCTCCTGGACCGAAGCTGTTTTCCTTCTCTTCCTGGCATTTCTTCATTCATGCAAGTTTTTTGTTTTTTTTAAAATAGTTTTTTGGGTGTTTAGATCCTGATTGCTGCTTTCTCCTTTATTGCCTCAACAGTGCCAGGGCCCGTGGTGGGCACTGGGGAAAAGAAAGGAGGAAGACACAGAGCCTAGGCTCAAGAGGTTCCCAGAAACGGGGAAACCGTGCTGTGGGGAAGTGAGAACTGGAGTTGTGACTGGGGAAAACCCTTGGGGTCCTTCTCTGCAAAATGAGAACAGCAGAAGGATCTGTCTCTGGCTCTGAGCAGGAGTAGTAGGTATGCAGGTATAGAAAGCATTAAGCGTGATGCCTGGCAGGTGGGACTTCTTTTTTCCCCTTAAGAAGCACAAAAATGATTGTATATTAAATTACTTATAGGTTAAATATTAATATTTATACATCATAGGTAGAATTACAACAGATCAGGAGGGCCCCGAAAAATCTAAAAGGTCATCTGGTCAACCTCCCTGCTCTACAGCACGTAATGGGTTTTTTTTAAAAAAAAAACACAAAACTAGCATCTCCAGCCTGGTAGACATGCATGGGTTGGTTAAATTTTGTGGATCAGCCAGTGTTCTTTCTACCATTTTTTACAGCATTCTTTTGTTGTTGTTGTTGTTGTTCTTTTTGACTCTTTTTCACAACAGTAGTTTTAGTCACTCACACACACAGTTGGTGGCAGGACAAAACCCCTTTAGAAAGCGACTCGGCCACATGAATCGAGCTTTAATCCTTTTCATGAGAAAGTGTTCATTTCAGTGCTGCGTTGAACAACAAAACACAAGATGTATGTAAGCCGTGTTCTATCCACGCGGCAGAATGTTTTACCGATGGACATTAACGGAAATGTGGGATGAATAAAAAGGGAACAAATACAGAGTTTGATTGTCATTTTGTTAGGTTAATTAGTCTTATCTACCTTCCAGAGGACGCGCGTTAATATTAGAAGTGCATCTCACTCAGGAATACCCACAGCAGACTAGTCACTTAGCATTGGAGGTAACTCAGCAAAATGTCACATTTTGGGGCCAATCCAAAAGAACTCCCAATGGCCAAAGCTGGGGCAATATGAGCAATGAAATTAGGAATATGCTATTGGATTAAAGCCCAGAGTATAAAATAAATATCCACGAGTCCGTACTGATATAAATAAATGATTAAATAAATAGGGGAAGTAGAGATAAATCTTCCTGACGGGAGAATTCACCGATGATAGGAAGGCAATAAATCCAGTCTACACTGGGGGAGGGAGGGATTAAGCTCTTCTCTCCGGGAGATGGGGCTTAACCCCTTCTCCCTTGGGTGTGGGCTGCACTTAATTGCCTTGCTTTCAAAAGTATAGAACAGGGAAAGCAGAAAGAAAAGCAGCTTTGCAGTGGAGACGCCTGGAAAATGAGACCTTGACCAAAGGATGAAGGTCAATACCATCCGGGATTGGTTGTGTGACTAGTGGGGACCATTGACCTGGTGTGATGAGAAGGCTACTCCATCCCTGTGGAGATCTTCCCCGAAATGAATCACCCCAGTTCCAAGGAGAAAACCAGAGGTGCCTTTGCAAAACACCCGACCAATACTACTCCACACTGTCGAGGCCAGAGGAAAACAAGGAAGCTCAGGCTAGAGGAACCCAAGGAGATATGACGGCTAAATGTACTGTGGAGTTCTGGGTGGGGTCCTGGAAGAGAAAGAGGACATTTGTGGAAAAACTAGGGATATTGGAATCAAGTCCGGAGTTTAGCGACTAGTAATGTACAGTATTAATTTCTTCGTTTTGACAAGTGAACCTGGGTGTGTGAGTCATGGGGAAGCAGGATGAGGGTCTATTAGAACTCTCTGTACCATTTTGGGACAGGTGGGAGGTCTCATTTTTGTAACTTTCCTCTATATCTAAAATTATTCCAAAAATAAGAAGCTGATTTTAAACGTTCCATCTACTCTGGGAATTTCTGGAAGCGCTCCAGATACCTTCATCTTTAACTAAAACAGAGACCTCGTTTGTCAATGTAACATACATTAGAAATGATTTTCCAGGGGCGCCTGGGTGTCTCAGTGGGTTAAAGCCTCTGCCTTCGGCTCAGGTCATCATCCCAGGGTCCTGGGATCAAGCCCCACACTGGGTTCTCTGCTCAGCAGGGAGCCTGCTTCCCTTTCTCTTTCTCTGCCTGCCTCTCTGCCTACTTGTGATCTCTGTCTGTCTGTCAAATAAATAAATAAAATCTTAAAAAAAAAAAGAAATGATTTTTCAGGGGTGGGATGAATGATGTTCAAAGGTACAGCTTGCCTGAGGCATTACACCGCACGCCCTCCTTCCCCCTGCCTAAACAGTCTCTAAGAACCTTCACATCTTTCAGCCTCTGTCATGCTGTCCCAGATGTGGGATCACGAATCAACCCTTGGTTTGGGGGCTCGAAGGAGGACTGGTTATCTGGCTCTGTTGAGAAGTTTTGGGGAATCCTGCAGCTAGAGGATGGGCAGGTCTGCTCCAGAGGCCCCTAAAAGAAGAGAAGGCTGGACCCCAAGGACTCACTGAACTGTTCTGGTTTAGCAACTGTCCCTGCCTGCTGGCAAATATTTACACATGGAGAAATTTGAACCACAATTTGCATTTATTTTCACACACAACCCATTAGCAACGTTATAAGAGGAGGTTCCTGATGTCCCGAGGAAACCCAGAATCACCCTTTGGCGATGTCAGGGTTTTATCTAAGTCCGGTGTATGCGTGGAGACTCTTTCCTTCGTAAATGGTCAACATCCAACCCCATGGTCTTGACTCACAGCGGGAGATGCATTGGCTTGTGTTTCTGGGAAATAGACGTGGGAGGTCTCTTCTGGTATGGGAGGGTCCGGAGTGCAAATGAGATCCCTGGGATTCCCCTCCCCTCCGCCTCCCTGCACCAACTCTGTTCTCATTCGTCAACAGGCTTTTCATGTGGCAGTAAGATGGCACGCGATGGCTCCAGGCCTCTATCGTCCTGGTTATTTCAAAGCCGGACAAAATGATAGTCTGGCCTTGGAGTTCCACGGAGTCCTAGGAAAGACTGACTGGCCTAGTCCTGAACCCTTCATAGTCGGTCAGTTGGGTTGGTCAGCTGTGCTCTCCTGGGCCAGTACCACTGGGCCCCACTGACGGTGACATTGTAGAGCGGAGATGGTCCTCCCAAGACTAGGGGATGGCGAGCCCCAACATTGTTGTATCTCCGGCCATGACCTCCGCTAGAACCTGAGGCCAGCCTGAGGAAAGGAGGAACATGGCAAGAGCATATCCTGGAACTTTAGAGTGGAGAGAGCCCCTGCTGAGGGTCCAGAGTCAAAGGTTTTGATCCCAAGCTGCCCCCTAAATTGTTAAGTGAGCTTTTGGCCTTCCAGAGAGGCGTTCAGTAAAATGAGGGCATTAAATCAGAGGGTCTCTACAGCCCCCTTTGGCTAAAAAGCCGGCCTGGTGAGTTTGAGGTCTTAAGGAGAAGTGGAGAAAAAGCGAAGACGTTAGAAGATGAGGAAGAAGAAGGCGGAGGAGGAGGAGAAAAAGAAGATAAAGAGGAAGCGGAAGAGAAAGGGGAAGGCAGGGGAGGAGGAAGAGGAGGAAAGAGAAAAGGGAGAAAAATATTCATCAGCAAACCCGAACTGGACCTAAACCCTGCGGGCATTCCCCTGATCTACCGTGCCTGGCTATTTCACGACTTCCAATTGCCCTTTGAAAAGGAGACTGAAAATGAGAAGCAGACACACGAGGGCTAGGAAACTCCAGGCTCCACCAAAAACGTGTTACACGGTTCGTTGTTAAGAAAAAGAATTTAAACACCGAGGCTTCTGTTTCAATCTCCTGCTGGTCTGATGGCAAGGGGCTGTCTCCCCAGTTTGGGTGTTCATTGCTTGCCCGAGGCGTGGGCCCAAACTCATGGGCACCTGCACCCTGCCCCCCACACTGCCCCCCAGGGCCCCATCCCAGCCCCCTTCCTGGCTCCCATCCTGGCCCCCACCTGCCCCGCCCCCCGGCCCCCATGCCAGCTCGCTCAGCGGGGGCTGGGAACCCTCCCAGGGCTGCAGGAGGCTCCTCCCTTTCTCTGGGTGCCTCCCTGAAAACAAGGAAACAGCCTCTGTCCGCGTGACACCCCATCCATGCCCTACTGTGATTCGAAGTCGAAGCCCCCCAGCTTTCCTCTTGGCCTTTTCAGGAATTCGACCACGCCAGCCACGTGGCTTAAGCACTGACTGTATGCAAGGCCGAAAGGGACTTGGGAGACACGCAGGTGCAAACCATGCCCTCTGCCTTCTAGGAACCCAGGTCCGTGGTGACCCTCCAAAGCCACGATGATCCCCAAGGCAGGCCAAGGTGACGGGTCGGCGAGGCTGCTCCACGACCTTCCCCGGGTCGGCGAGCCGGGCCCCATCCAGCTCTGCTACCTACTCCTGTGTACTCGGTTATGTCTTTGGTTTCCGGGAACCTCAGCTTCTCCACCTGCAAAATGGGGACAATACAATCCCCCTCACGGGGCTCGCGTGACGATGACGTGAAGTATGGAAATGCTCAAACACAGAGTCCAGTGGGGGCCGTTCTAGCACGGGGCAGGCCCTCCCCGGTGTCACTTCCCTTCCCTCGCTCCACCCGCTTTCTGGGTCTCCAAACCCACAAAGCTTTTTGTAATCCATCCTGGTGGCACTTACGCTCCCAGAGGGAAGCTCAGGTCCCATAGATTCCATTTTCCCGAAACAGAATGCCCAAGTGGGGTGCGGGGACGCAGAAATGCCCAGGAGGGGGGATTCTGGTGCTCAGAAGACCAGTGTCCCCCACGTGGTGGGGCAAACAGCCGGCGGGAGAAGTGAGAACCCCCAACACACACGGTCCAAGGGACACGATTATAACACTTTCCAGACGGGGCTGCGGCGAAGGGAAGCGAGATGGGCCTCAGGAAGTTCTCGGCCAGTGCCCTCTGCCTCCTGAGCACCCCGCAGAGCTCGGTGAGGAAACGTCCAGTCTGCAGGCCCGTGTGCTCCGGGGAAAGGGGATGTGAGCTCCCCTGGGACCCCACAAGCCTGCCCCCATCGCCTTCACTTCTGCCCTTCAAGCTCCCCTGTTTCCTGGTCATTGTTGGGGGGTGGGTGCGGATTGAAAATGTGCTCGCCGCCCCTTCCTGCAGGCAGGGACCAGCACCAAAGCCTGTCCCCAAGGTCATGTTTGCATGAGCTAACCCCTCCCGGGAGGTCCAGACTCTGTGCTTCGCTGACAAGGAGCCCTGATTGTTCTAGACTGATGTGCCAACAAGCGAGGCCGGGAGCTTGTCTTTCTTTCTTTTTAATTTGAAAGGTCCTTCCTCACCCCCACCCCCCACCCCCGCCTTTTTTTTTTTTTTTTTTCCTGGAAATTAATGATGTGGCACAGAACAAAGCGTCTTGGAACCAGAGCGGAGGCTGGGGGAGTGACGTGTCACCCCCCCACAGGCTTCCATCAGGGGCAGAGCCAACCCGTGATCCCGCCGCCACGTGGGTA
The DNA here is from genome assembly GCF_922984935.1 of Meles meles. Taxonomy (NCBI): domain Eukaryota; kingdom Metazoa; phylum Chordata; class Mammalia; order Carnivora; family Mustelidae; genus Meles; species Meles meles. The sequence goes on along the minus strand of NC_060071.1, from coordinate 142,027,389 downwards.
GGAGCGCCGGCGGCTGGATCACACCAGAAGTGTGAACCGGAAGGGGTGGCCGGCCTTCCAGAGATGCCTGTGTGTAATAATGACCGTGGCCCCACCCACGAGGTCACGGGGGGCTGGTGACACTGTATCACATTCCCTGATGGCCCCAAAGTACGGTCATGCGGGGACCATGGTGGAAGCTCGGGACAGTCTGGCGCTGTCTTAGGAAGCTGCCAGGAGGGTTTGTCCTGGTTCTGGTGCAGGTGCTCACACCCACCCTTCCCCGACTTGCTTGCAGAGAGCAAGAGGAAGAGGAGTGTGCTGGCCCTTCTCTCCCTTCCCAGGACCCAGGAGCTCCTGCCCTGAGGTTGTCGGGCTGGTGAGGTGCTGAGGGAGTGGTAGGAGAGGAGAGGGGCCATTCCGGGCAGAAGAGGACATGGATGGGCGGGAAGACAAACGTCAGAACCATGACATCTACGGAGTTACAGAGTGATTCTCAAAGTGGGGTCCACGCGCCCTAGAGGCATGCCCGAGGCCCCCATCAGGAGTCTGCTGGGCCAAAAGTATTTCTGCAGTAAAACCAAGATGGTATTTTCCTTTGCACGGTGTAGGCATTCGCAGTGAGCTTGCAAAGCCATGCTGGGTAAAGGGTGAGCACGTTAGTACGCGTCAGGACAGACGTATGAATTGTCCTCGCAGTTATAGCTGTACTGTTTACAGACTCACACTTGCCCAACACCCACCCCCCCATGCCTTATGAATATCCTTGATGAAATGCTAAAAATGATTACTGTTATTAATGTCAATCCTTGAGTGCATATCTCCTAAACATTCCAAGTGGCTAACCAGGAAGTGTGCACAGAGAGCTGCTTGTTTTTGAGAAAGAGAGTGAGCACAAGGGAGCGTGACGTGGGGGGCAGAGAGAGAAAGAGAGAGAGAGAATGAGTCTTAAGCAGGCTCCACGCTGACACAAGCCTCCATCCCATGACCCTGAGATCATGACCTGAGCCAAAATCAAGAGTCAGAAGCTTAATCAACTGAGTCCCCCAGACCCTTTCTCCCCAGAGAACTTGGGAAACACAAAAACATATTGAAGTTGTAAGTTGGACGAACTCCTTTTTTCAGAGAAGTTTGTTTTTGACTCGAGAGAACCACTGATAAGTAGACTATGGTTATTCAGACTTGGGCAGGGGGCAAGCATTTTCTGGAAAATCAACGTGAGCCTGTCATTCCAAGAAAAGCAACTGGTCGTATGTGTTGCCAATAATAACCTTTAAATTTTCCAAGGAAAATTGGTATCCATGATCATGTGCTTCCCAACACTTAGAGACTTTTAAGATGCGATGGGAGGCGATATTAACAAATTTGACTTTTGGTATTATATGTGCGCCGAAGCGAGCAGCTGGTATTATATGATGATATATGATCATTATAATCAACACTGGGGCACCGTGTGTCAATCAGAGTCAGTGGAACAATATTTTCGAGTGGCCAGTGCATGATTTGCAAAGTGTGCACGTGGGACAGCGGCACTCAACGTGCAGGGCGCCCCGGTGATATCAAATACAACGAAGCAGGAAAGTGTCATGGATACAGTTTCCGAGGCCACAGTGAAACGTAGAGAAAAACAACTAACACATCGATTTCGGTGCAATATCAAAACTGGATGTCCGTAGCCATCTGAGAAGACAGGTGAATCATGCCTCCCTTTTCCAGTTACTTACCTGGAGGCTGGATATTCTTCACGTGCCTCCACTGCCGAAGCAGCTTTGAGAATTCTCGTTTATTAAACCAGACAGTAAAGAGATCGGCAAACGTATGAAACAAGGCCACTCTTCTCACTGATCTGTGATTTTAGAAAATATAGGGTTTTTTTATGTTAAAATGTTGTGCTAACCAATAATGGGTTTGTGCTTATTTTTAAATGATTTAACAAATATATTTTAACTGTCTTGGTTTTAATTTCTAATATGACAACTAATTATAGTTATGGTCTACAGAGACAAGAACTCGTTGGCGTCTTTCATTAATTGATTGTTACATAATCTCTGTGCCCAGTGTGGGGCTTGAACTCATGACTGTCAGATCAAGAGTCACATGCTCTACTGGCTGAGCCAGGCAGGGGCCCCCAGGAGTCTCCAGTCATGTTCAAGAGTGCAGAGGGATCCTGCAACCCGAACATTTGAAAATCACTGGGCTGCAGCACGCCCCAGCTAGACGGCTCTTAGACGTCACCCAGATGCCGCCTTGGCCCTCTGACTTTGGTCCAGGGGAAAAGGCCAAGCAAGGCATAGGAGGTCTCCTTGGGTCTTGCGTATGCTGGGTCCCAGAGGTGGGCATGACCTCCCAGCTCCAGGCAGAAAGCCCGTGACCCTGCCACCAATTGCCAGAGAGACTTGGAACACATCTGTGCTTGAAGCCTCAGTTTCCCCATTTCTGAAGGAGGAGATTGGCCTGACCAGTCAGTCCTCGAGCCTGTAGTAGGTTGAATAATGGTTCCCGAAGGTATCTGGGTCCTCATTCTTACAACCTGTGAATTTCATCTAATATGGGGAAAAGGACTTTTCAGACGTGATTCAGTTCAGGCTCTGGAAGTGGAGAGAGGATTCTGGATGATCTGTGTGAGTCCCATGGCTGCGGGAGGGAAGGCCATGGAATTCATGATGCGAGCAGGTTTGAGCCATGAGATTGACCATGGAGGAAGCCTTGCAGGGGGCTGCTAGAAGCAGAAAAAGTCAGGGGACCAGGTTTCCTCTACAGCCTCCAGGAGGAACCAGCCCTGCTTAGCCCGTGGAAACGGTCTGGCATCGGACCTCTGGCTTCCAGAACTACAAGAGAGTAAGTCTGCGTTGTTGGAAGCCATGAAATTGGTGGGGTTATGTGACAGCGGCCACTGAAAATGAAACCAGAGTCCGTCCAGCAGTTTGGAGAAAGTTTAAGGAAGACACAAAGGCCCCTTCCCCAGAATCCATGCTCCCCCACGAGTGAACGCCTGACATCCAACTCTGGGTTCTGTGATAAAACAACTTGCCTTCGGGCACTCTGCTCATGAAAGGTGACATCCTTCTGACTCCCAGAGTCTGGCTCTGGGTTGTCTCACACATGAACTTTAGACATGGTCTGTCCCACGTGTAAGGAGACTCAGGCAGAGAGGATTGATTTCATCGGTTAACTTCCCAGTGACTACTGTACGCGGGACTCTGGGCTGGATTCTGGAAATGGGCAAGTCCCAGTGTGGTTCCCGCCTATACGAAACTGATTAATAACTGACTCCACCCTCGGCCCCGCCCACCAGAAATAGGATGTGGGTTGCCGTTGTGGGCCGAAGTGCGTTCCCCCCAGATCTACATGTTGAAATCCTAGCCCCCAGGACCTCAGAATGGGACCTTAGCTGGAGACACTTTTACCGGAGTAGCTAAATCAAACTCCGGTCACGAGGACAGGCTGAGTACAGACACAGACAGAGGGACTGTCCCACAGAGAAGAAGCCGGGCTTCTCCAGGCTGAGGCACAGTAAGGATCAGCAGCAAACCAGCACAAGCTGAAGGAAAGTCCTCGACACATTCTCCGTCCCGGCCTCAGAAGGAACCAGCCCCTTGAATACCTGACCTTGGACTTCAGCCTCCAGAGCTGCCCGCCACCCCTCCGCTGTTTAAACTACCCAGTTTGTGGGCCTGCGTGGCCATGGAGCCCCAGCAAACCAACAGGGTCACCTCTACGTGTGAATTTCCTCCAGGCGCATTCACAAAGGGAAAACTAAACATTTGAAACTGATCTTTTTGGTTTGTTTTTTAGTTGAAAATGATTTTTAATGATCTCATTAATCTGTCCTACCCAATATACGATCGCTCCAGCGCATGGCCATGTAAAACACTACTGAGAAGGTGCTTCACGTTCTTTCGATCCTAGGCGTCACCTAAGTCCTGTCCAGGAGCCTCAGAGCCCATTTCAGGGGGCCCCTTTACACTTCAGATGTGAGCGCAGTGGGCACAGAGGGCCAGTGGCTGGTGTCCTAGCCGCCCAGCTCCTGTGGATTCGAATACCTCTCTGTATCCATCCTGTGCCGTGGCCCGGGTCCGCACCTGGGGTCTGGGGGGATTGTCCCCTCTGACCTCCCCCGTCCAGACCCGCAGGCACAGAAGGCCACTGTCAGCTGACCCAATGCTGCTCCTCTCCGGGCTGAAAGCCCTCGGCTCCTCTCACCGGTGCTCAGGGAGATCCCCATCCTGGCCTCGCCTATCCCCGGCAGGGCTCTGTCTGTCAGGAGCCCCCTGGATGGGGATTTATATGTGTCTAACTACACCCATATGCTTTCTTTCCGTGGTGAAGATGCTACTGCTATTAATTTGACCAGAGGCAAAGCCTTTTTACTTCTTGTCATCCCCCCCCCCCCCCCCCCCCCCCCCGGGAGCTGGTGGTGATAGATTAGCCTGCGAATCGGCCAGGAAACAGGTTTTTTTTCCCCCTCTCTGGAAGTCCCGGAGGTGGGGTGGGGAGGGCTGGGGAAATCATCTAGCCTTTGTACTGTGGTGACCCACTGTCCCAGCTTGCTGGAAGGGTCTAGCTGAGCCCCAGAAGTCCCATAGGCTGTCCCCCGCAGACCAAGGCGGAGGGTCACTCTACCTGGTCCCGCTCCAGGAGCTGCCTGCCCAGATACGGGGGTGGCGCTCTCCATCCCGGCTCTCACAGAGGGACCAAGGGGATGGCAGGAGTCTGGACTGGAGAGGACAGAATGGAGCCTTTGCATTTGGCCAACCACGGCCCCGAGGACTTCCGAGGGAGCAGCCCTTGCTGGGGGTCGTGAGGGCCATAACTAGAGTCCTTCGAGAGCAGGGCCCTCCTTCCTTCCCATAAACTACAGCCGTCTGCTAAAACGGGGAAGGGGTGGTCATGAAGAGACAGACAAACGGACCGAGCAGCCTTAGAGGGGAGAGAAAGCCCGTGATAGTGTGAGCAAAGGGTCTAGGACTGGGGAAGGAGGACACAGACTTGGCCCCAAATCCTGAGGCTTCAGAGCCAAGGGAGCCCTGCGCAGAGGGAGGCATCGGTGAGTGGGTTGAGAGAGCCCAGACGGCATGTGGAGGGTCACTCGGGAGGGCTCACTAGATCTGTACCGAGGCAGGTGGGGCGCCCCGGGGCCCGTCCTCCAGCCCATGCTCATGCCGCCTTGGTTGGGACCTTTGTATTCTGCCCTGGGGCTGCAGCAGGGGAGGCTGCCCTGGCACTGGCTGGAGGAGGCTCGGGCTCTGAGCAGGAGCCCAGGCTGTGCTGTCCCCCGACCCCCAGCTGTGGACGGGAGTGTGCCCGCGGCCCCCTGGGCCTGTGCTGCAGGTCCTGTCTTCTCCCCACCCCTGATCTTAAAGGTGGGAAGGCAACTGAGGGTCCTACCTTCCACTCTGCTCCCCCATGTCTGTCTGGGGGTCTGTATGTCCTGGGAGTGGCCTTACTCGCAGACCATAGACTGTACCCCTGTGATGGCCACAGCTTGGTTTTTAAATACCATCAAACAAGAAAATCCAAATTTTCCAAATTTGGAAATTCCAAATCCAAATTTGGCTTGAAACCCTTTCCCTTTTCTCCCTCCTGACTTCTAGAAATGGCACCAAGGGTATTCTTTGGCAACTGTCTGTCCCATGTCTGTTTCCCCACTGGACTGGGAATTCCCCGGGGGTCAGATTATCCACTCTTTGCATCCATTACCCGCCCCCCCCCATCATGACACCAAGACCAGTATTCAGCAGTGTCTTAATGTTGCACAAATGATTTAGCTGAACGATGCCATCCAACCCAAATCAGGCCAAGGTATAGTTTGAGTCAAAGAGGACATATGGGGTTGCTGGAAGGGAAGAAGCTGTGGATTGAGAGAAGCGGGTCCCCTACCCCTCCCCTAGCCATCCCCATGCTGCAGTTCTGGGACATGGGGCATGGGACCTGGGCTCTCCAGGTGGGTGCAGACCAGGTCAGCTCTCCATGTCCCCGAGACCTGACACCCTGTGCATTTCCTGGATTTGCATCTCACCGTGCAGGACCCCCAGCAAACTAACCCTGGGAGACAGGGCGTGCGCCTCCCCCGAAGCTAGCTGAAGGGTCCCTGTCCCTCTGCCTCTTCCCTTCCATCAGCCCTGTTGGCATCTTCTGTTGGAAGGTGAACCCTTGGGCTGAAATCCTGAAATCGCTTTTCTTCTGATAAGGCCGTGCCCTCCTCCGCTGTGTAATAGTTAAAGGAGACGCGCACTGGTAAAAGAAAGGCCTTTGAACCAAAGCCAGGCTGGGGCAGCTGAGCGGAGTTAAGATCGGAGTCTTGTTTTCCAGCTTGGAGTGCTTACCAGTACTGAGTGTGACGATGAAAGAATTCTCATAAATCTGCATATAATCAGAGGCATTACCGACCAGAAGATAAAATTAATGTAGAAAGTTTAACCTGGGGTCTCTGGGTGGAGTCACACTTGGGTCTCCCTGGGCACACACCATCAGCCCTGGCCCAAGGCTCTGCGATGTGAGCTACCTGTGTAGATCGGGGACTTCCCAGGGAACCGAAATTTACAAAGTTTTGGAGAGAAACCGGCAGCTCCGAAGGGGCTCTTATGTTCTTGGAAAAAGACAAACAAGAAAAAGAAACCAAGTCATTCATTCCCAGGGTGGCTGCTCATAGAAAGCGGGCTGTGGTGGGCTCTCTAATGTCTGTAAGTCTTCAGAGCAGAAGCTGGAAACAGGCATCCTGTAGGTCCCGACACCCCATGGCTGGGTTTTGTATGGCCTGCCTCGTGTTTTGAAGATGAAAAATTCTACCAAAAAAAAGGGGGGGGCGGTTTAGGCTTTCCTTGAGCACTGGGCAGATCTGGCACACTGACCCCGTTCCCACATGGCCATGACCCACAGGGGCTGGGGCCTCGGGATGGAAAGCGCGCCCCAGGTCTCCGTGGCCCCCGCTCAGCCCTGCAGCACACTGAGCTCTCTCTGCGTTCCAGGCATTGCCGGTTGCTCGTCCGGATCTGCTTTGCTGGATGTGGCAGTGCCAAGATTTGAACTCATGTCTTTGACCCTAAAACTCTTGGCTTCCCCACCCGATTCCCTGCAGCAAAAGCACTGGGCGGGGTCTGGAGGTCATAATCTGGAATCCTCCCCTACTACTTCAAGCCTTGATATCCTCGAAAATGAAATGCGGAGGCGTGGCTGCAGGAGAAATTCTGAGACACCCCCGCCCCTTCCTGTGCGTTTCCTTGTTGATGAGGGGCCTGGAGCTGGTGCGGGGAGGGCAGCCCAGTCTCAGCAGCCAGATGCATGAGCTTCGGTCTGGAGACAGCTCTTTGAACCGCTGTATGCCAGGGTTTCAGCTAATCCTAAAACCCACACATGAGGAAGGTTGCCATATTTTTTTGGGATTTGAAATCTAGAATGTCCAATGGCTGCTCAAAGCCAAAAAAGGAGGCAAGGTCCTTTCCTGCCAAGTCTGAATGAGGAGCCTCCATTTCCTTTTCTGTAAAATGGGCATAAAAAATCGTCTCCTCCTAGGCAGGTTATGTGGATTAGATCGTCATACCGGAACTCCAGCAGCAGAACAGCCCACGTCCGGCAGCGCAGCAGAAAGTATCCCATACAGCCAATTGATTACAAAGGTGTTGGAAGAGGTAAAAAGCCAACCTGGGGACCTCCCAGAGTTTGGCAGTGGCAAGAAGTTGCCCCCACTCTTAGGGAAGGTGGGGCAAAGGGACAAAGTGATGTCACCAGGGCCCAAGGGCCCGTGCAGCCTGGTAGGGCTGGGGTCACAGAGGTGACATGGCCTCTGCTGGAAATGTTGCCCAAAGTGACAGGTGGGCACGAGATACCCAGGCTCCTCCTTTCTTCCACCTTCTAGTCACCTACTGGTGCCTCCCACCCGGCTAGAAGCCAATTGGCAAGGGAGTCTTGGACACAATGTTTCCAGGGCCAGTGGCCTGAGACCCAGAGCACAGAGTAGAGGGTAGGGACTGGACCTACGAGAAAGCAGCCCCTGCTGAGTCCAGAAAAGGGCAGAAATGCACCTGCTCAGTTCATTGCTCTACGCCCAGCACCCGTTAGAGAGCATAGACATTGGTGTAACAGCAGACCTTGATGATCACAAAATTCATTGCTCAGTGAACGGACAGATGATGCTGTGGAGAGTTTTCAAAGCCGGCCTCCGTGAATTCCTTCCTTTCCGAAGGTGCAGCTTCCGCCTGCGTCCCCTGGAACGCTAGCTCTGGGGATGCTTCTTCTGGCATCCAGCCCTTGCGCCACACCAAGCCCACACCACTTGGCCACGTGACAGCACTCAGGCCACAGCCCCAGCATCACCTGCTAGCCGGGTGAGCGACTCACGGGGGATGTCTGGCTCAGTCAGGTCAACATCTGACGACCCGAGAGACCCCGAACAAGGACCACGTGGCAAAGCCCAGTCAACGCACAGAAGTCAGAGGGGACCTAGTCCATTGTTGTTTCAAGCCATTAAGCTTGAGGATGGTTTATTACACGGCAGTCACTGGAACACACGAGAATGGAGTTTATCAGCTGCGAAGGGTTCATAAGCTTTGGGTATAACTGATCATCATTCATCCACTCATTCATTCAACAAATGTTCACGGGGGACCAAGCGCAGGCTGTGCCGACTGGGAACTTCATCGGCATGGGGTCCCACCGGAGCTGAACAAACATTTGCCCGCACTGCCGTGGGCAGGGAGGCAGGGGGAGGAGGACACAGCCATGCCCTTTGGGAGCTCCTTGCTGGGGGAGGCAGAGATGGGAACTGGTTATTACATAGACAGAGCACAAGTTTAAGCCGGTCAGCTTGCTGAACTTTGTAGGTTCTGACGTGCTCTATGATCCTACGACACTTGCTTGTATCTTTGAGCTTCATGTTCTTCTCTACAAGGCCGGAAGAGTCATCTCTCACTGTCCACACGCAAGGCCATTCTGAGAACTAAAGAGAAAACAGAAGCAACGCTTCCTTGTAAATGACAAAGAATAAGGCAAGCATTAGGGATTATGAGGCTCAGCGGTTGTCGGAGTGAACCTTGATTTCCTTGTGTTATTTATTAAATCATTAGGGACTGGGTTGCTGCACGCCCCCAGCAGGCACCATTTACTGTGTGCTCTGGGACAACAGCGCCCCATGTTGTTCATCATTATTCATCATGATGGCCTTGTGGGGTCATCTCAGAGCCTGGCTCCACATGGTGCACACTCCGGTGGCTAGCGGCTGCCTCTGCTCCCTCCACTGTGACTTCCCAAGGCTCTCGGGACCTTGACCTTGGAGAGCCTGTGGATACACCTGGGGGACCAGTACTCAGCTCTGGCCTCTTGATTTATGTAGGACATGCCTAGGCTTGACTTGGAGCCGCACGTGAAGGAGGAAGGGGGAGGAGACACTGAAGGTCTGGCGGGATTCCCTTGCAGGAGACACAGGGGGAAATATGGGAGGTTTGTTCCAAAATGCTCATTTACATTTTATTTGCCTATATCACCCCTTCCCCCCACCTCTTCAAGCAAGTAGCAGTTTCTAAGCTGAGGCAGAAACACTGTCTGACCTGCAAGATTTCTTGGTTTTTATTTTCCAAAAAGTGACCCCAGAGACAGTGCCTGAGGAGGGGAAGCAGGGGTGAGATGGGGGCTTCCCCAAGCTGGAAGGTGCCTCCCTGGGCTGTGGGGCCTACGGGATTAGAGGCAGACATCTGGTGATGCCCAGGAAGGCCTTCGGAGCCTAGAGAGGAAAGGCTCCCTGGGCCACCTGGGAACCGGGGAACCTGGTCTGGGTACGGGCATGATGTGTGGCTGGGAAGGAGACGGAAGGCACAAAACACAAAGGAGCCATGGAATCGGGACAACAGGTGTCTCTCTGTCACCTGCAGGAATGCCCTGCTCCCCTCCCCCCAGGACTTGACAGCCTTGAACACTCAGACTCTGTAATTTCTCCCGGAATGCGGCAGGGATGGATGAGGTGAATAAACAAGGAATGGGCAAGATTTCTGTTTGAAAAAAAGAAAAGAAAACTTTCGGGTCCTACCGGGGGACCCCAAAGAAGACATTTTCACTTTATCACATGCAAAGTCACCCTAAGCTTTGGGTAGGAAGACCTGGCACCCCAATCCTAAAGTTGGGATTTTTTTTTCCAAGTTAAACTATGAATTTGATGCATTCCCAATAAAAACGAACAAACAAACAAACAAAAAAAACCAAAGATTCCCTCCCCCGGCCCCCCCGCAACTAGATAAGCCAAATCACATGGACATGTGGAAAATGGACATGGAAAAATAAAGAGGCAACAACATCCGAGAAAATTCTTAAGAGGAGAAACGAGAGGCAAGGACTTGTCTCCATCTTAAGTTAGAGCATATCATACACGTATATACAACATAAGTACCTAAAGTATATACAAATAAAACCCATAGATTACATGGCATGTGTATGGGGTAAGTTCAGAGCAATCGTGCGCCTGCCGAAGAGTGGGCGGCACATTCTACTCAAACCTCAGGCTTGTTTCTCGTCATCTAAAGTCACACACGCTCCAGCACGAGACAAAGAAGTCGACCAGCAAGCTGGCTAACGTCCCACTACTCCTGCCTCCCTCACGGGACTGTCCCCCACAAATGCGATCTGTCCAAAGATGAATTCAGTGAATCAACTGTCCCCATATCACTGTTCAAGAATGTCGGGGTCCGTATAGGTGGGGAACCCAGGACGAGAGACACGTAAGCCAAGCCCACAGGGCATCCCATGGTGGACTCCTTACTTTTCTAACCCGACGACCATGTGAACTTTATGGATAAGCTGCGCTCTTCTTTGCTCCACATCCGCACACAGGGAAGGAGGTTGAGGGTGATGCTGTTGTCTGGGGACCCCAAGGCCCGCCCCTGGCAAGTCTGCTCAGCTCAGAGCTCCAGGCTGAAGTGGGACTGTGAACCCCAGGGACCCCGAGAGGGTCAAGTGTAGCCAAGGCTTCGCGGAGCTGGGTTGCGGCTGCCTGGCAGAATCCCCAGTGTGGTCTTCGCTGTGCCTGGGTCCCTGGGGGCAATGGAGGCCAAACTCAGACGAAGCATCTCTCCTCGGGGAGCCTGAGAAACTTTGCCCTCTTTTCTTGATGAGGTCCCAGGACCTTAGTTTAATACTAAGTAAACCACATTATGAAACTCTGGAGGACATGGAATTTGGCAGCTGTCGCCGTGCCCCGCCTCCTGGGATCCCAGAGCTCCACGGCAGTGCACTAAGGTCAGACTTTTCCCCTAGATTTGATTTTGGGCTTTTGTGGGCGGGTGCCAGGGACCGGGGCCTTATCTTCATCGAGAGGCTTCTGAAAGTCAGGGAAGCAGCCCGGCAGAGTGGACTGAGCCTTGGGCTGGCTGGGAAGCTGGAAACCATGGAGCTCTGCAGGCCCGTGCGCCCATCACCTCCTCGGTCTGGCCACCTGCGAAATACAGGGTTGAACGATCACCTTGTTGGGATAATCTGTTCAAAAATTCCTCTTCCCTGCTCCCTCTGCCTTCCTGCTAACCCTGCCCCATTCGTACCCCAGGGAAGGGAGGTGGGAAGACATTCAGGCAGAGAAGGAAGTGTGCTGGGCTTCTGAATTTCAAAAAAATCTGGGTGCTTTCCTCTAAAGGGACACGAGAGTTGTATCCGGCTGCATCTTGTCTCTCTCAGCCCCTGGGATTGAACGCTACACAACGCCAGGGAGATCCTGCTGGACACAGCTCCCCGCTGTGACCTTGGACATCTACCTAAGATCTTTATGGCTCAGTGTCCTGAACTCTAGAACGAGGAGTGTACACCCGGAGGACTCCCGGTGGGTGCCTGCTATCCCCACCCTCATTAGCAGTACTGTGACATGTGAATCAATGGTTTTTAAACTTTTTTTTCTCCTAGAAGAATCTTTTCTTCAAGCAGAATTGAATTATACGGTGAGATAAAGCAGAGCGACCTGGATAGAAGTGGAGAGCGGAGGCCCTGCCTTAGGTATTCAGAATAATCCCCCTCCCTGTCTGTCCCCCACCGCAGTCCCTGAGGGGGCTTGGAGGACAACCATGTAATAAGCTCTTCAGTTGGGGCGCCTGGGTGGCTCAGTTGACGGCTCGGTGGGCGAAGCGTCTGACTTCGGCTCTGGTCATGGTCCCAGGGTCGCGGAATCAAGCCCCGCATCGGGCTCCCTGCTCCGCGCGGCGTCTGCTTCTCCCTCTACCTCTCCCCCTGCTCATGCTCTCTCTCAATCAAATAAACAAATAAAATTTAGATTTTATTTATTAAAATTTATTTATTATTTAAATTTATTTTAAATTTATTTATTATTTAAATTATAAAAAATAAAATTAAAAATATCTCTTCAGAGGATATAAATCAAGAAATGGTATCAGGCTCTTAATAAATTCCTCTTATATAATAGTAAATAAATAAATAAATAAATTTCTCTTCTAGTCCCGTCTCATTCATTCTGTATGGATTAGACTATGGCAACGGCCCAGGGGGTACCACTGTGGGCTGCTGGTGGGTTTCCAGCGGAGACTGAACGAAGGAAGTTGAGTGGTAGATGCCCCAGGGACCACACCTGTGAGGCAGACAAGGGCAGGTTGTTTAGTCACTGGATGCAGAATGTTCTAGAAGGTGGGAAGAGCGGGGCAGGGGAGTTCTCTTAGGTGAAGCAATCTCTGATCAGGGTGGACAGCTGAAGGCTCCTGGGCCTCCTGGCCCTGCCTTCCTGAAGAGGCTCTGGGCAGCTCACCCCGGCAGCCTGGTTAAGCCCTGGTGATGGAGAGAAGGATCACACAGACCCCATCCTTACTCTCATGGAGCTTATCGTCCTGACGGAATCATGGACCCTCAACAGCAAGCAAATTCATTCATACATTATTGTCAGGGTGATGAGGGCGGGAGGGACAAGAGGATGGTGTGAGAGAGATTATCAAGGAAGGCCTCTGAGAGGAGACGACATTAAGCTACGACCTGAGACAGCTCTATTCCAAAGCCCTAAAAGACTTGGGACAGCCCCCATGCAGAAGGAGGTCAGGCCTTGGGGAACAAGGGAACGCAGGACCAAGAACATGGCAGGATGTGGGACAGGAGGAGGCCTCTACAAGCAGCAGAACAGGCGAAGTAGGTGCCATGCCCAGGGCCCAGCACACATCGAGAGGCCCATGAAAATGTTTTAATTGCAATTTTAAAAATCAAAACAAAAATATGAATTCAAAGAAAAATACAAATATCGTACTGCGCATATAGTAATGAATCTGATTTGGGTTATCTTTACACCAATACAGTTGTAAAAAAAAATTGTAATAATTATTTTGAAATAATTATTTTCAAAGTAATTTCAATAGTTTTGAAGAGATGCAGGGATCACATGAGTTGTGAGGCGGCCCATAGTAGGAAGCCAGTGGTGGGCACTGAGCAGGGTGGTGAATGATACCTCACCTGTGAGAGAAGCTGGTGGCGTCCTGCCTGGTATCACCTCAGCCCCCTTGGCCTAAGTGCGGGTCCTGCCCTTGTGAGTCTTCCCACACAAGTGCTGTCTGCCTCTCAGTTTCCTGACACAGAACTTTCTAGAAAGCTGTGGGAGTTTGCTCCATCTGCAAGCAGAGGTGGCTTCAGAACACAGAAGGTTAACACCATGAAGGACCCTCACCCAAGGGGGATGAGGTCACTGGGCATATGTTCCCTCTGGGGGACAAGTCTGTGGTACATTCCACAAGTTCCTCAGCGGCCCCCAGGAGCCCTGAGTCTGACTTGCCCACAGCACTTACCAGAGCCGTGCGGCATCTCTTAGGCTCTCCTTCCTTCTTCACCTGCCCTCACTCCTGCCTTCTGATACCATCTTCTAGATCATTCACCAGCTCCCGGGTCCCGAGAGCTCTTTTTCAGGGGTCGGATTTGGAGGTACTCAAACCAAGACACTCCTGTATGGTTGAACGGGGCTAGAGGAGAGGGCAAGGTATGGTGTCTCTTCAGAGCTTTCTGAGCCGGATGGGGCCATTAATTTTCCACCTTTCACAGGGGAGGTAAACAGGAACTCCACTGAGGGGAAAAGGGACCTGCTGGGTGTGGAGGACAGCGCTTCAAACTGGAAGCTGCCCACACCAGGCCCTGTTCCCTCAGCCTATCCCTATCCCTGAGCTTTTGAGAGGAGCCCTACCTCCCCTGGGGGGAAGGAGTGGCAGTGTGGGGGGGGGTGGGGAAGCCCCAGGGCACCCCAACCCCTGCTCAGCGGAAGGACTGTAGTGGGCTGAGCAGAAATCCCGACCGGGACATTCTTCCCCTTCCAACAGCCTGACGCTGCTCCAGGGAGTCTGCTGTGGGGCCCACAGAGCCGTGGAAACATTCCTGTCTGTAAACCCCGTAAACACTTGGTTTTCCTGCTGCCCTCTGCCAGGTGGCTCAGGCCCTTCCAGACCTCGCACCTCCAGGATGCATTTTTTCTGGTGTTTTTTTTTTTTTTTTCCAGGAAAACAAATGAATGGATGCAGAGCTGAGCCCTGCCTGTTCCCCTGGGAGAGGGTCTGGCCAGATGGTCCCGGATGCTCTTCAGGCTGCAGGGGAGGGGGTAGTGAGGGGAGTGTAGGGGGAGAAACTTCTAGTCACCATGTGACTAGAAACTTCTAGTCACCACATGGTAGCCCTGAATTTTCTCAGGTTCAACACACCGTTAACTGGAAGACACAACAATACTGTTTAATAACAGCATCCCAGAGAAAGAACGATGCCCTCGTTCCATGTGTCCACTGACTGAAGAGACACCCAAATTTCTATGAGAAGCACAGGTCTCAGATTTGAGGGAATATTGCCCCCATTTTACAGATGAGAAAATGGAGGATCATAAACGTTCAGTATTCACCCCAAGTCACACAGCCAGGAAGTGGCAGAGCCCGTTTGGACCCGAGTTGGCTAACCCTGAGGTCTAACTCCTACCCCTTCACCTCTCCTAGAACAGGCTGATGGAAAAGGGACGGGGGGCGGGGGTGGTTGATGGAGAAGCATGACAAACCTTGATGTACGGGAGGGTGCCCTGGAGATGCAGGCAGGTAGAGAAGGGTTCACCATGTGCCTGAGGGACGGGGCTTTGGACAGGGTGCTGTGCTGGGCAGGAGGGCAAAGGCCACAGGGTGGGAGGAAGGGAGGCATCAGAGGGCAGAGCGTTCTAGAAGGAGAACAGAATGGAAGCTGGAATAGAATAGGACACATGCCACATGGGACTCCTCAAAATACCATCCCCAGGAGAGTGCCAGTTAGTTCTCCCCAGGTCCCATCCTGCTGACTGGGACGTGACCTGCCCCCTCTCTGGGCCTGATCTCCTCACTTGTGGCCTAGACGAGCTACAGGAGCCTTAACCTTTGTGCTGGGTCCTCAAAATGGGGCGACTGCTCATTCCTCCTTTATGCTTCTGGTCATGCTGGGTCACCTTCTTTTACTCTCGAGTGTTCCAATTTAGACGGGAAGTCCTATGGCCACATCCCTCACACCTCACAGGGTTTTCAGCCTACCCTCCGGAGGACTGCGTGAGCAGGTCCTGACTGACCTCTGGAAGTGCCGACCTTTCTAGAAGACCTGCTCCTTGTTTCTAGTCTCCTTCCATCAACAGACACACTCCACCCCTGCCACACACACATACCACAGAGACACACAGATACACACGGGTACACACACAAGTTTACACGTACCATCCAGATACACAGTCTCCCACACATGCTCATACTCACACACAGACGCACACGGACACTCATTCACAGACGGAGTTTCTCTCTCTCTCATATACACATACACACACGTACACACCTACCCTTACTTAGCCAACCCAAGAGACAAATAAAAATATAAGTTACCACCGTAAAGTTCCCTCACACACTCAGCAATTGCCTGGTACCCTGTTTCAGCAGACCAGGGGGAATTGGTCCCTTCCAGGACATATTTCCTTTAATATCCAGATGACCATTTTAAAGGGGCAATATGCTTTTAAATTTTAGGGCCCATAATAAGTTTTCCTCCTCACTATTTAAAAAAAAAAAGAAAAAGAAAAAGAAAAAGGGATCTCTTTCAAGCTACCTGCAAAGAGAAATGTCTTTATAAAATTTTTATCCCGAGGAGAATTTAGAGCAAAGTCACCTCTTCTAACCCCAGTCTGCCCGTTGTCTTGGGGGCAGCGATCGCCTGGAAGACCGCATCTGGGGAGACCCCTTGACTTTAATGTGGGGAAACCAGCCACAGCCAAGGGGGACCCCACACCAGGCAGGCTGGGGGTCGGGAGTGTGGGATGGCAGGAATGTTGGCTACCTCAGCTTTCAAGTCTCCATGTGTTTTGCGGGCAGAGGCAGGAGGAAGGTTCCATCCAGCCTGGTGGCCAAGGACGAAACCCCTTGGGGGTGGCGGTGGCCCAGGTCTGAGAGGGCCCCCCCTCCCCCAGGCCACCTCTTGGCCCCGCAGGAGGCCTCGTAGGGCTTCAGGCCGGGGCCTGGGCTCCAGAGGTAAATCCGAGTCCTCAGAGTGGCAGCAGCTTGATTAAAGTTCAGGGGTTTAATAGATCATTTTAAAACCCCAAATGACTCCCGCCCCCGGCCCAGCTACCTGGCCCGCTGCCCCCGGGTGCGCGGCGGCCCTCGGCCGGCACCGACGCGGCCGGGCCGGGGTTCCTGCCTATTCCCGGAGGACGGCCGCGGCCGCGCGAGCCCGGCATTCTCAGCTGCATTTAATCTGGCCTGAGACGGGCTGGCGAGGGGAGAGGCGCGGGCCGGGCGCGGGAGGCGGCCGCCAGCCCGTTGGACAGTCGGCCGGCTTCGCTCACTCGGTCACCTGGAGCGGGGCCAGCCTCGGAGGGGCTCCCCTGGCAGCAGCAGTCTGTTCCAATTAATCGCGTTTAACCATTCTAATCACACTTTAGCACATTAATCCTATTTTCAATCCAAAACACATCTGAGACAGCGGCATGTGGGCCTTTTTATGGGAACCGCAGATCAGATGTAGCGGAGAGACGCGGGACCCTCGCTTGCTTTGCACTCTCACTGAACTTGGACTTAATAAAACACGGGGCCGGCTTGTGGTTGGATTTACGGCACGATGCTGATGCTTTCGCATATAAATAGATCCCTTAAGTGACTTAAAAACCTGTCAGAGAGCGCGGTGAAAATGTGATTATAAGGGAAGCAGCGCCGAGCCCTCGGCCCCTCCTGCTGACCGGGACGGGGTCGGTCTGATGGGTGGGTGGGTGGCGGGGCTGCCGGGCTCCCGGCTCCTCTCCGGGGCCGCGATGCGCGGGGAGGCTCGGCGGCCGGCCGGGCGCTGAGCGGCCCTGTAAATGGCTTCATGGAGGTGTAATCTCGAAAACTTGATAAACCTCAGGCACCTCATCTCTGACGTTCCTGCCGAGTTTCTCGGGCGCTTTGACGGGATGGACTCCTCCGCGGCAGGCTCACGGGAGGGAGGGTGTTCAGAGCTGGCTTTCCTGCAAGCGAGCGGACAGGCAGAAGGACTAAAGGGTTCCCGGGCCTACCAGCGGTTGAGGACGACGACGACGACAACAGCAGAGAGTCGGATGCCTTTGTTTTGTGGTCAGAGCAGGGAGATGCTTCCGGAAAAGAAGAATGAGTTTGAGGTCAGAACTGCGAGGTGCGGGCAGTACCAGATTGGGGCTGGGCCCCTGGCTGCCGGGCCTCCCTCAGGCCTAGCCAGCACCCTGCCTCTCCCCTGAATGGTCCCTGCAACACACGGAAGAGGTGAGTTCATGCCACCTGAGACCCTCTTCCTCGTCCCAGTGTCTCCTGGCCTAGCAACCATTCATCTCTGCAGGAATACCCACCTCGGCCATCCTAAGCCCCGTTAGCGGGACCTACGCAGCTGGATGCTTGCAGTTAAGGGGAAACAAATCGTTTGCATCTGAATGAACACATGACTACCTTAATATTCTTACACTATGCCTATCAATATTGAGTGCACCGACCTGGGAGATAGGAATCTGGGTTCGAACCCCACCCCTGCTACTGCCCAGCAGCAGGCCCTGCGGTGAGTTACCTAACTGGCAAGTCTCAGTTTCTTCATCCACAAAGTGGGGATGGCCAGAATAGCTACCTGGTGAAATGCTTTTTTGAGGATTACATCAAATGATTGGCATAGCACGTGACATGTAGAAAGCACTAGGAAAACGTCGCTACTACTTCCCCACCCCCCAGAAATCAAGGACAAAATATTTGGGTGTCTTCATCTATTAAATAGAACACCGATCCCTGGCATGCAGGGGTTGGTGAGCCGAAGACATCGGGCGACATTCGGAAAAGTATGTGCTCAGTGGATGTCAGTGTAAATGGAAAGACATTATCTTTAGTACTTTCAGTGAAGACAGGTATATAATAAAATTGTTTAAATAGAACTCTTACATGTTTAAAAAGAAAGGAAAAGCAATTCGATCACATATCCGGGCGAATATAGTTCACTGTATCTGAGCATTAAATTTGGCACTGGGTTTACCGGAAAAAGGCAAACAGGGAAATAAGGTGGAGTAAATCATCCTCATTATTCATTTGTTCAGTTAATCAAGTCCTCAAGCCCTCACTTAAGGCATACTATGTGCCAGAAACTGCTTTTGGCAGGGAGAAGAGGAAAGATGACTGATTCTTCAGGCTCAGCTTTCTCCAAGAAGGAAACTCTTAAGGCTGGGTTTACCATGTTGGCTCTTCTGAAAGATCCAGCCTTCTAGAATGATTTCGCAGGGGGCACAGCAACATTCCTCTAGGTGGCTTCTTAAAAAGACCCTTCATAATCCCGGAGAGCTTCTACCAGAAGCCGGGCGAGGACTCATTGCAGAGGCCCAGCTCGAAAATGGATTTCTAAACTGCAATTTCGGCTTCTTTCCCATCCAAAATAGTACAGGTCTCAGGGTTGTGATAGGAAAAAAAAAAAAAAAAACGTGTGCAGAGATGTGAATTCAGTGCCCAGCTTTTCATTCGGATCTGGGGTGGGAGTTATCAAGGCATGCTAAATGAAATACACAATGGTTCATAACACGGTAGGAAATGTAAAAAAAAAAAATGTTGCGAAGAACTTGGATGGGAACCAGGATTAGGGTCTGATGTTTGGCTTTCTAAGTAAACACGTCTAGCTTTTTATTTTACAAATAACAATCTGGAAAGATGCATTAGGGAATCTAAATGCAAACTAGAAATGAGTTTATCCAGGTAAGTAAGGTTTTATTAAACAATTTAATTCATTCCAGTTCCTTTGGAAGAAACGGTGGGTTATGGTTAATGTATTGGGCCAGACAGAAAAGTGCTTTCATGAAGTCACCTGCATTTAATATACAATTGTCAGAAAACTGCTCACCAGCCCTTTCCTGGAGAGGAACAAGCTGAAGTTGAATTTTTATTTTGGTAAGTGCAACAGCAGAAATGATCAATGAGTATCCAAGGCAAGGAAAGTCTCAGACCGGAATGTTAGCAGCTGAGAACACCAACAGAATTTTGGAGCACTGAGAATCTCTGACAATTCTAGCCACTTTCAAACGTGTGTGCCGGAAAGAGATTTTTCAGATGTGATATGGGCGGGAAAGGAAAACAGGAAAGAAAAAAAAAAAAAAGCCAAGCCAACTGGAATTAAAACACAAGTCCCCACAGATACCGTTAAACAAATAAATCAACTTATGAAATGGGTCTGTAACAGTCATGCTCGAACCAGGAAATTCTCAGAACAAGTATAATCATTTTATGAGCATGTAAAAAAATCCTCTGTTCCTGTAATGTTCTTTATTGGGAAAGCTAGACAGGTTTGCATGGGCGTTTTTGCTCTCTGCTTGGTATCTCTGGTATTCGCAGTTTCAGGAGAGGTATTTCCCAAGTCCTTTGGCAAAAGAAAAATCATTGCTTTTTATATTAAGGGGTTTACC
The DNA here is from genome assembly GCF_922984935.1 of Meles meles. NCBI lineage: Eukaryota > Metazoa > Chordata > Mammalia > Carnivora > Mustelidae > Meles > Meles meles. The sequence goes on along the minus strand of NC_060071.1, from coordinate 142,007,552 downwards.
AGGCATCTGGTAAGAAGTCATAAAATTATCCATGATTACAAGTACACTTGGAGGCTCGGTAATGCAGCGAGGTCTTCATGTTGGCTCTGTGCAGTGCTCAGAGTTATTCCCTCGAACACCTCTTGATGGCTTCTCCTCTGTTTTCCAAGCATCCCCGAGTCGTTCCTCGACCTGGATTCTCATATTTTCAAATATTGCCTTCTATCTCTGATTCTAACGTAGTCACACTGGCCCCAGGACAGGCGCCCGGCGCCCAGGCTGAGAGAAGCTGGCCAGACGTACCCCTGGAGAAAGTAAAGAAGCGTAGCAGCTGCAGAAAACAGCTGGGCGGTTCTTAAAGCAATTAAATGTAGAATTGCCCTAGGATGCAGCAATTCCAGCACTGGGTATACACACTTGTCCAAAGGAATGGGAGGCAGGGACTTGAGCAGAGAGCTCTGTGCACCCCTGTCCTTTGCAGCATCATTCACGAGAGCTAAAGGGTGCAAACAACCCCATGTCCATCAGTGGGATGAACGGATAAACGGAATGCGGTATTATGCGTGTACGACCGAACGCCGTTCAGCTGTAAGAAGGAAGATCCACAGTATGCCACAACACGGAGGAACCCTGAGGACACGTAGGCTAAGTGAAATTAGCCAGTTACAAAAGACAGATTTTTGCAAAAAGACAAATACTGCGTGATCCACTGATTCGAGGTCCCTAGAGGAGTCGAATTCATAAAGACAGAGGGGGGGCAGTGGGGGGCGGGGCAGGGGCTGGGGGAGGGAAATGGAAAGCTGGTGTTTAGGGGGGGGACAGAGTTTTGGTTTTACAAGATGAAAAGAGTTCCGCAGATGGATGGGTGGTTTAGGCATAACAGTGTTATTGCTTCATGCCCCTGAGCTGTGCACTTAAAAAACGGTTAAAATGGTAAATGTTATGTTATGTATGTTTTGCCATACAAAAAAGTAACCCTGAGAAAATGAACTATTTCTCAAGAGGCTTTCTAGAAGTCCTGTTGGGGGTGCCTGGGTGGCTCAGTCATTAAGCCTCTGCCTTCAGCTCAGGTCCTGATCCCAGGGTTCTGGGATCGAGCCCTGCATCGGGCTCCCTGCTCAGGGGAAGGTCTGCTTTCCCTCCCCCAGTGCCCCTGCTTGTGTTCCCTCTCCTGCTGTTTCTCTCTCTGTCAAATAAATAAATAAATAAAATCTTTAAAACAAAAACAAAAACAAAAAGGGGCGCCTGGGTGGCTCAGTGGGTTAAAGCCTCTGTAGGCTCTGGTCATGATCTCAGGGTCCTGGGATCCAGCCCCGCATCGGGCTCTCTGCTCTGTGGGGAGCTTGCTTCCTCCTCTCTCTCTGCCTGCCTCTCTGCCTACTTGTGACCTCTGTCTGTCAAATAAATAAGTAAAATCTTTAAAAAAGAAGAAGAAGAAGAAGGAGAAGGAGAAGGAGAAGGAGAAGGAGAAGGAGAAGGAGAAGAAGAAGGAGAAGGAGAAGGAGAAGGAGAAGGAGAAGGAGAAGGAGAAGGAGAAGGAGAAGGAGAAGGAGAAGGAGAAGGAGAAGGAGAAGGAGAAGGAGAAGGAGAAGGAGAAGGAGAAGGAGAAGGAGAAGGAGAAGGAGAAGAAGAAGAAAAAGAAGAAGGAGAAGTAGAAGAAGAAGAAGTCGTCCTGTTGAAGGAGTCCAGAGGCATGGCACGTAGAGTGGCCAGAACTCAGGACCATGAGAATGGAAGGGGTACACTGGGGACACCAGGGACCCGGGCTCAGACCTGGCTCCCCAGAAGCCATGCCTGGGTAAGGGCCCAGTCCAGAGACTTGTTCGAGGAAATGAAAGCAGACCTTGGGGTAATGATAGTAGCAACTGGCACTTGCTAGTTTACAAAGCAATTTCATTTTGTTATGTTGTTACTGCCTTGGCACAATCCCGTGAGGTCAGTCTTGACATTATCTACGTTGTACTAGTGAGAAAACCAGTGGGGGCTCGCCTATAGGAGCTATGCATGGAGAGGGAGAGATCAGAACAGTGCCAGGAGACCCTATATAGAGACTGTTCCTCCCTAAGGCATCAGTGTCTCCAGGAGGAGAACTTAGAACCCCGTCACCTCTCAATAACCCTCTTCTCCAGGAAGACTTCCCGGAATGCACGATGCCCAATCGGTATGCCTCCCCCAGGAAGGTGGGATCAATCTGTCCGTAGTTCACAGGGTGACACAAAGGCATAGAGTTTGTTCCCCAAGAGTATTTGTTTGATGCTGCCTTTCCTAGCTGGCTAAAAGCTCCCAAGAGCAGAGAGCAGGCCTTCCCTTCGGTCCTCTGTTGTGCCTAGCACGGTGCTAGGGACACATTGAGAGCTCAGAAGGGCTTGTAAATTGGAGCCAGACTGCCGGGGGTGAGCCTGGAGGAGACCGCGGTGGTGATTGCTCTCAGCAAGCTTGCAGCTGGAAACTGTGGTCTGCTCCAGAGGGACCCGCGTGGAAGGAGCCCTGAGACACAGCAGCGTGGCCCTGCCCTATCAGTGGGCTCAGGGTAGACAATGCTTCTGCTGTTTTCAGTAAAGGAAACCTCTGTGCCTGCCCTTTCACATGTTCCCCTGTGCACCCCGAGTCCTGTGCCCTGGGACCTGTTTTCCATTGTGCAGAGGAGCGCCGGGAGGTCAAGGTCAAGGTCCTGCCAAGTGCAGTGGGGACCAGAGACTGGGCCTCCCTGCTTCAAGGCTCTTCCTGCCAGACACCACTGCTGTGTGGCTAGAGCGAGAGCAGGGCACGCGGGGTCGGAGGTGACCGCAGAGTCTGGGGCTGGGGGTGGGGCACAGCAGCAGGCTGTTGGGGGATGCCAGACGCCTCCTCTCCCAGGGTCAGATGGGGCAGGGGGGGCTTGCCAAGTCCTATAGGGGCCTCAGTGTACAAGCGAAGGACAAATGTGGCCAAATCTCAGAGCATCCCCAATTAGATAAGGGACTTTGGGTTCAATGTAACTGAGGCTCAGTTTCCCCATTTGTGAAAGTGGAATTAATAACAAGCATCTGCTTCCCCTGGAAGACTGAAAACAACAGCAACAAAAAGAGGTATGAAAATGCCGAAGAAGCTTTAAGAGGCCACAGATGGCACGGGGCTTGGTATGCAGTGGTGCTCAGCACACATTTGCTGAATGACGATTAAACAGCCAGGAAGCTGACTGAAAGAGCTCTGGGGGCCCACACATGTGGTATGACAGACTCAGAAGACCACTCCCTCCCATGCATACGGACTTTACAAGCACTTAGCTGACTTGTTCTGTAGGAGCGCGGGGAATGTGAGGGAAGATGGCTGTCCCCTTGCAAGAGAAGACCCTGAGTCCCCAAAGGTGACTTGGCTGGTTGTGCCCAATCTCAGGGCTGGCCGGCAGAGGAGCGGCATGTCTGGCTCTGGAGACAGGGCTCCTTCGGGTTAGAGAGCAGAGAACCCATGGCCTCTTTCCCCTCAAGGTTGCAGGCCGCTGAGGTCACACAGCTAGAATAAAGAGGAGGCATCAGTTACCCTTCCCTGGAAACAACCTTGTTCCCCACCCTGCTCTCTGCTGCCAGTCCCGTGAAGTCGCCTCACAGTAGTTTCCCTACTGACCTAGGTCCCCATGAGTCCTTGGGGACAGCGCTTCGGTGCTGTTCTTGTCTGGATCCAGGATGCCCCATCCAGTGACTGACAGACTGGCTGAATGAATGACATATAAGCAATTGTCCCACTTCCAAGATGCTTTTTTTAGGGAGAGGAAGGCACAGACACCTATTCTCTGCCCAGCATCCTGCTTCCTGCTGGATGTCTTCCAGGGCCGTGGGGAGGTCTGGCCAGAAAGACGCCATATCTGCAGTGTCGGGCTGTAGAGACCATAGGGCTGATGAGGAAGAGAGGCAAACACAACTGCAAGACAAGAGGAGGCCTGAGGAGGTCACACAGGGTGGCCTTTGTCAATGCTGAGAGCAGACCCAGCTTCGAGGGCCCCAGGCTCAGAAGGGCCCTGCGCTTGGTTCAACGCCCTGTGGCTGCCATCTTGAAATTCGTCATTTGTGAACAAGAGCCCTGCACGTCCATTTTGGACTCGGTCCAGATATAAAGCTGTTTGAAGGTGAGAAGAGGGACACAGAGACTGGACCTTCCAACATGGACAATCACTCCTCTTTGGAGGGAGGTCATATCCAAGTTTCTTGGAAGCTCTTGAGGCAGGGCCAGAATTAGGGTGAGGAAAGTAAGCCCCTCTCTCAAGAACAAAAATTAAGGGACAACCAAAAATTCAATAATCAACATTAATACTTTAATGTAGACTTTAAAAATCAAAATTAATGCCAAAACTCCACAATGAACAAAATACCAAAATTTTATACTTACAGGATCAGTAGTACAGCTGTGCTGAGCCGTTACTGGAGCCTAAGACAGAAGGAAAAAGGTGTGCCCCAACATAGCCTTTTGAAATATTTTTCAATTGTTACTTTTTTCCCCAGAACATTAAAAGTAGTTGAAAGAATCATTGAAAAACTGAAAAGTAGATGTGTTAAAACTCACACGATTATTTTAAATTTGAATATTTTATTAATATTCCAAACAGAATTTACTCAGATTTTACTTTCCTGCCTTTAATGGAAGCAAACTTAACCAATAATATTTTCAAAACTCTACTTCTTTGTGGATCCCATTTGTAACGGACAGAATTGCCATCCTTGGTGACTTCTCTCTACCAAGTGACAACTTTAAAGAATGTTTAATCGACTTCAGTACACTAATCCTGTCTTTATTTAAAATTTTGATATTTTCTTCATCATGGCTTTTTCTGCATTAATTTTGATTTAAAAACTATTGCATTAAAACATTATATCTCGGGGGGCGCCTGGGTGGCTCAGTGGGTTAAGCCTCTGTCTTCGGCTCAGGTCATGATCTCAGGGTCCTGGGATCGAGCCCCGCATGGGGCTCTCTGCTCAGCAGGGAGCCTACTTCCTTCTGTCTCTCTACCTGCCTCTCTGCCTACTTGTGATCTCTGTCAAATAAATAAATAAAGTCTTAAAAAAAATTGTATCTCGGGAGTTTATCGTTTAGTGGAAATAGGCAGTGGCGATGTCTATATGACATTGTGAATGTGCTTAAGGTCACTGAGCTGTACACTTTCAAGTGGTTCAACCGGTAAGCTTTATTTATTTACTTTAGCATATAAAATGTTCGTATGTTTAGCACAATAAAAACTATTTCTCTTGGTTATTGAGTTTTTCAGATCCCTCTTAAACTTTACGCCTAAGGTGAGCACCTCGCTCACTCTAGCCTTGGCCATGTCGGTGATGCAGAGGCCCCAGGAGTAAAGCTGAGACCCAATGCGTTTGCCCCACTTATTTTGTTGCAGGTAAAATAATGTGTAATTAGATCCAGAAGGTGGGCATCGCTTTAAGAAGGATCGAGAGAAGAGGGATTAAAATTAATCAATGCCCAAGTTCCACATGACAAAGAGAAAACATAGAAGACGGGGGCCTTGTTTCACAGAGAAGAAATATAAAGCTGGTGGGCATGATTTCCAATTTGCCAAATCTCGTCTGCTTCATAGCAAGTGTTTATTGAGCACTTACTTTGTGCCAAGAACTGTGTTCGTGCTTTCTTTATTATTAAATTGTAATTATTTAAATTTATTATTAAATTTCATTTAATTCTTACAAAATGCAATGGAGCAAGAGGCTCGCATTATCCTCATTTGCAGACAGGTAAACTGAGGCACAGGAAATTAAGGAAACTGTCTAAAGTCGCACTGTTTGTGAGTGGCGGAGTGGGAGTTAGGAGCCGGGTCCCTGCCACACTGGCTCTTCACCTCTGCCCTCTCTCACCTCTCAGACCATCACGGGCTACCTATTGTAAAGGGCTGGCCCCCTTTCCAATAGAGTATGTTTTTTTCCTTCTTTCAATCACTTACACACTCATTCATCCAGGAAATGCATATCAGCTCTGAGTCAGGCACTACACGAAACACGAAGGTGAGGGACCCAGGATCTTGACCTCAGGAGGGCTTGTGGCCAAACAAGAGGAGATCAAATGCACAAAGACGCGTGGCTCTGCTGAAAGGAAGCTACATCATGGTAAGTGTGGCAGAAGCACAGTGCAAACCCGGATCTGGAGGTCACCTGTTGCTGAGGGCATCCGGGAGGGCTGCCAGGAGGTGGTGACCTTGCAACTGTTCTGGACGCCGGAGCAGGCTCCCAACGCTCCAGTTCCATGAGGACATTTTGCCCGCAGGTAAAGAGGATGGTGTGGGGTACGGGAGCAGCAGATCCGGAGTTCTGGACCCTGGTTCTGGTCTCTTCTGTGCCTCTAACGACCTGAGGATTTGGACAATGTACCTACTGGCCCTGTGGGGCCTTGGTGTTCTCATTTGGAAAAAGAAAAACAAAAAGAGAGAGAGAGAGAGAGAGAGCGGGAGCGAGCAGGCCAGACCCTACGTTACTGGCTCACCATCAGAAAGACAAAGGAGAAAACATACATCAAATGCCCAACAGATGTGTCAGAGAGTAAAATATTTTGGCTCTGGAGATGAAAACAATAGCAATTAATTATAAAAAGGTATGCAAAATTGTCTGGTGAGGGCAAGGCAGTGTGGTGGGGCAGGAAAGGAGGCAAGCGGGTCGCTGTGCTCTATGACTGCCCCCGCCGCTCAGTCTAGCTTACATATCTGTCGAGTATTTATTTTGAATAAATTCCTTGAACATATCAGTGGGCCCCTTTGATTACAGAAATAACAAACGAAGGAACTGCATAATCAAGAAAGGTCCTTGAACATTCAGAGCGTCTCACCTCTCTCCCCTCCTGCTTGGACAAGCCAGAGAGGGGGGCGTATTCGTGGTCAACCTTCAGCGTCTTTCTCCAGAGCTGCAAATGGGCTGTGGTCGCTGCTGGCCTGCCACGCAGGCTGATTTTGACAAGGTGTCTGAGAAGAGTTTGGAAATTCTTGTCGCAGCAGACAGGGACAAGCTCGGTCAGGAGGGGGATTACTATAAGGAGGCGGGAAGCGAGGGGGGCAGGACAAGCTCGGAGCTGGTCCACCGGCCTCAGGGGGAGCGGGAGCAGGGCGGTATTCGGGATAAGGCAGTGGCTCTGGGTCCCTGGGAGTGGCGCATCTCCAGCCTTTCAGGGTCGGACAACTGCCGGCCCTTCCCTACTCCACCCCCTTCGGGGTGCCTCAGCTCCCCACCTGCTCTGCTCCTCCTGCTCTTGGACCTACTCACCAAGGACCCCTTTAAAGAGCTCACGGGCAAACCCTGTGAGAGAGCAGATGAGGCTGGCCTATCACTAGCCAGCAGCTTCCTAGGTGCCCGTCCCTGGCCCAATCAGCTGGGGCAGGGGTGGGAACATTGCCTTGTAGGTACTCTGACCAGGAAGGGGCGGCGCCCTCCTCCGGCCCAATTAGCCTTGCCCATGAGGGTAAGTCTCCTGCTCGTGGTCCAATCAGCTTTGCCTATCAGAGTGCGGTGCTCATCCCTGGTCCAATCAGCTTTGCCCACGAGGGCACGCCTGGTCCAATCAGCTTAGGCTGGGCTGGAGCCATCAGCAGGCTCCCTGAAGAGGATGGGAGCGGGCAGATACTCTTGAACAGTTCAGAGAAGAAGCTGGTTCTGGTAGTTTCTCCTCCTGGAGATTTAGACTTGGTGAGAGAAAAGTCAGGAAAGACTGTGCTTTACCTTCTCTGAATAATAATAGCAGTGAGTGGGGAGAGGAAAAGTTGCCAACACATTCGTGGAACTCTCACCGTGTACCAGGCGTTGGGTCTTCCAGACCTGATCTCATTTGATTTACAAAATTCTGCTGGATTTGCCCAAATCCTCCCGCAAATGCCCTCTTTTCCCTGAAGCACCATCTGCTGGGAGGCTGAGCTCCATGGACCATGTGGGCAGCGCCCGCCCCTGTGAGGTCCAACCAACCAGAGGCAACTGGCGGGAGGGCAGGAGGAGGGAGAGACCAGAGCTTCTCTGTTCCGCAGCCCCTGCCCTGCAGAGCTGAGTGTGGCCCTAGACCCCAGTCACTCCTCTCTCAAGGTGTCTGACTCTATAGGTCTCCCTCCTTCTGGATTCCAGTAAGTGCCCCCTCCATGCCCCCACTCCACTGCCCCTGTGGCTCAGGGCCTAGGGTGGTTCCAGCAGGCTGCAAACCACCACTTTGTGAATAGGTCCTTTGTATGTAAATTCCCCTTGAATAATCCTAGAATTATCTTATTTCAAAATTGCCACCTGTTCCCCAGCTGGAACCCGATTGGTCTCTCACCCCCACCAGTTAAATTCTACTCTGCCCCGCTTTGCACAGATTAGAAGTTAGCACAAGTAGCTTAAGGAATTTGCCCAGAATTGGCAAACAGGAAATGACAGTGAGGTTCCAAATCCTGTCTTGACTGATGCCACAGCCAGGCTCTCCATCCCTAAATTTGGCTCAGCCCAGCTGACCATGCGGGATTCACCCTGGGGGAGGGGGGCTCTGGGGACCACAGCCCAGGCACTATCTTCTCCAGACCAAAGACTGGGTGTAACTAGCCAAGTTCCAGAGCGAGCATTGCCCTTCTGAGCCTCCGCAGGGGATCTCCATGGGATGGAGAGCAGAGAAGGGACTTCATATAAATAACAGAGGAACAAAGGAAGAGGGCAGGGAGCAAGCCAAGATAAGAGAGGAGAAGGAAAAGGGAAATAGTGAAGAAATACAGCTTTGGCTGCAGACACTCAAGAATGTTCCAGGAGACAGATGAAGGGTGAGCCGAGATCCTGCTGAAGGACGACCGGACAAGTTAAGACCAGACTTTGCCCAGATTATCTCAGAAAGGAAGAAGGCAAGAGGTCGTAGGGACGCTCTGGGGTTACCTCTAAGATGCTGTTATTGACAGTAGGGGAAATTGAGGATTTGGAGGTCCCAGAGGTGGAAGCAGAAACGCTCCACGTAAGACGACTGTACCTAGAGCAGATGGCCAGGGGGCTGCCCTGAGGACAGCAGGGAAAAGCGTGGACAGGTGTGTTCTGATCACTGGGCTGTAGGGACAGGGGGGTGGAGAGGTGGGCAGAGGGCCAGCTGGGCGGTAACTCCAGGTGAAACCCAGAGTGGATTGTTCAAACTCTCCAGGGTGGCCAGGAGGGATCAGGCAGGCAGGAAAGGGGGAGGAGGGATAATGCAAAAGACTTAGGACTTGGGGGGAAAATGGGATATTATAAGCATTTAGAAACAGGAAAGAAAAGAACATAGGGAACAGGAAGGAAAGAGTAAGAAGGGGCCATTTTTCAACCTTTACAGCTGTTGTGGGTTGAGCTGTTCCCCCCATAAAGCTCTATTAGACTCCTGACCCCCAGCACCTCAGAATGTGACCTTATTTAGAGGTGGGGGGCGGTTATCAAGATATAATTGACATAGAACATTGTATTCATTTTAGATATACAACGTGATGATTTATGTGTGTGATGTGAAATGACCCCTACAATAAGGTTAGTTACCATCCATCACCACATAGAGTTTTACGTTTTTTCTTGTGATGAGAACTTTAAATACCTACTCTCTTCACAACTTGCAAATATGCAATACAGTAGCATTACCCGCAGTCAGCATGCTGCCTGTCCCGTCCCCAGAACTTCTTTATCTTACAAACTGGAGGTTTCTACTTTTTGGTCACTTTCACCCAATTCTCCCACCTCCCATCCCTGCCTCTGGTAACCACAAATCTGTTCTCTTTATCTATAAGTCTGGTGTTTTGTTTTGGTTTAGTTTTTGTTTTTGTGGTGCGTGTTTGTTTGTTTTTGGATTCCACAGATAAGTGCAATCATACAATATTTGTCTAATTTTACTCTGACATGTTTTACTTAGAACAATCCCTTAGGTTCTATCTATGTTATTGGAAATGGCAGGATGTCCTTCTTTTCATGGCTGTATAATATTCCATTGTGTGTGCCTAGAGACCACATCTTCTTTATCTGTTCATCCACTGATGGACACTTAGGTTGTTTCTGTGACTTGGCTGTTCTAACGGAGATAGGGGCTTTACAGAGGAAATGAGGTTACAGTGAGATCGTTAGGGTGGGCCATCATTCAGCGTGACTGTGTACTTGTAAAAAAGGAGAAAGTTAGACACAGAGAGATGCACAGCGGAGAGACCGTGGGAAGAGGGAGGGTTGGAATGGAACATTTGGAAGCCAAGGAATGCCAAACATCGCCAGTGACACCAAAAGCCAGGAAGGGGCAGGACAGAAGGATTTTTCTAGATTCTTCTACAAGTTTCAGAGGGTCTGTGGCCCTGCCAACAGCTTGAGTTCAGACTTCTGGCTTCTAGAACTACCGGACAAGGAATATGCGCTGTTTTAGCCTGCTGTTCTGTGGCACTTTGCCATAACTGCCCTAGGGCAGTGATACAACAATTATGGCCGCTGAGACCAAAGGAAAGGGGCAGTAAATGCCCAGTGTGGCCGGCTGGTGTGGGTCCTGGTGGTGGCCACAAGGGGGTCTTGACCCATGCAAGAAAAGCACCAGGAAATATCCCACCAGCATCGCTCTATCTGCCGCAGTTCCCCAAACTCTTCACACCGTTCCCTCTGCCAGAACATACTCCCCTCAACGTTTCCTCAGGAGAAATCCTCCCCATTTGTGAAGACAGTGCCCCAAGGCTCACTTTTCTATGAAATGTTTCCTCCTTCCGCTTCTCTGGGACTTGATCAGAAGGTCTTGACCTGTCTTCTGGTTGCCCAGCTAGGATGGACACTACTTCGGAAAAGTGCCACCACGGTCCGCCTCTCCTGTCACCTGGATGCCTCTTCGCCTGCCTTCCTTCCTGCTGCCCCACCTGAGTTGGCTTTCGCTTCCCACTCTGCTCCCAGCGCTGACACCCAGGAGGACCCTAACCCACCTTCGACTCTTCATCTCCCACTCCTATAACATCAAGAGCAGGAAGCCCAGAGAATGATGTTTTTATACTTCTGAAAACCGCTTTAAATGTCTCGTTAAGTAATCACATGCTTAGTATTGCCGGGAAATGGTCTCTAAATGCCAGAGTGGGAGAAAGCATTTTTCAGTACAGGAAATGATACAGTTTTTGTTTGAGTCTCCAGTTCACTTCTAAATGGAGAAACAGAATATTCCCAAATCCATAAAAAAAAATTGATAGATAATACAGATGTTCCTTGCTTTACAAAATAGATTGTCCCGGCAATATTGGGTGTAAATCAAATTTCTTAAAATCGAGTTGCACTGGAAATGCACCATGGGAGCGTGCTTTTAAAAGGAATCCTGCAATGAATTCTTTTGTAAATCAAAGAGACACTCATTCATTTGGTCATTCAGTCATTTATTTATTCCAGCAGTTCTCAGCCCAGGCCAAACATCAGAATCACCTGGGGAGCTTTTAAAAAGTATACCGTATTGAGGCCCTCACCCCTAGAGAGTTCTTTTTAATTGGTCTGGGGTGGGGCCCAGGCCTCAGTATTTTTAAAAACTCCCAGAAGATTCTGATGTGCAGCCAGGCTCGAGAACCACGGGTTTATTCAATAAACATTTATTAAGAAGCCTCTAAGTCAGGCCTGGACGGAGAGCTGGGAATTGAGCAGCTACTAATAAGATACAACTTGTTTCCTCCCAGGAGCTTAGAACCTAGAGGCCAATGCAGGTACATCGGCAGACAATTTCCCTTGCAGTGCGAAGGCTGGGAACAATATATTGGCGTTCCCCTACTTTGTAAGTATAGATTTTTCATATGTGTCATTGGGCTTTTTGTATCAGCTGAGACACAGTCAGGTAACATTTTGAAGATGGATCCATGCAATATGTTCCTATAGAGCCAAAACGTTTCTTTGCATCATGTACCATTCTCTGTATCTTTACTTTTAGGATTTCTGGGGCCTCGTATTTCATACCTCTCTCTTAAACATCATGGAAGTCCATCTTAACAAAGTCACTCTGGGAAATCCCAGTCTTTTAATAGATGAGTTTGATGCATTTACAGTTGCTGTGTGCGTGGGAGCTGACTTGCATCCTCTGGGCTGTTTTCCACTTACTGTGGTTCCCTCCGCTTCTCCCTTGTCTCTTTTCCGGGCTTTGCAACATTCGATCAAGCCTTCGATAATTTCTTTGCCCCTTTCAGTTATTCCTTTGGTAATTTTAGTGTCTGACCTTACATGTTTCAACTGGAGGGCTTAACTTCTAAATTAAAAAATATGTCTCTCATCCTCCAGAACAATACAATCAATGATTTTAGAATGTTTTACCTCTGACGTTCCACTGCTCCATTTTCATCTTTTTTTTTTCTTTTTGGTCCAGTATTTTAGTTCCTTCTTGTGTTGAAAATTCCCCTAAACCATGATTTCTTTTTCATTTTATACATGTTTTTATAGTTTTATCAATATATTTGCTAATTTCCTTCTCTGCCATTGCTTCTTGAATCCCATTCCCATTTTTATTGGCTCTAACGTTTTCCTTTTAGAGGTCTGTGTTTAATGAGGTCCACAATCTCTTATATGCATTTCTGAAATTCAAAAAGCTTTAATAATGAAAAAAATTATTTTGGGGCGACTGGGTGGCTCAGTCGATTAAGCGTCTGCCTTTGGCTCAGGTCATGATCCCCGTCATGATCAAATCCTGCATTGGGCTCCTTGCTCAGCGGGGAGTCTGCTTCTTCCTCTGCCTGAAACTCTGTCTGCTTGTGCTGTCTCTCGCTCTCTCTGCCAAATAAATCAACACAATCTTTTTAAAAATTAAAAAAAAAAAAGGAATTTGGTTTAAAAACCAAAGGTTTTAAACACCCTCTGAGAAGATGATCTTTTTGGTGGCCCAGCCTTTGGACAGTGACCCACAGATCCCTGTGCCTGTCAAACGGTCCCTTCAGCAGATGCTCTACTTTGGTCCAGGATGCTGGCCCTGCCCCAGGTGTCCACCGCTCTCTGGTATTAGCCCAGCAGAGAGCTGCGGGTGGGGTGCGGTTGGCCTTCCAGGGACCCAGAAGGCACTCAGTGCTCTGGAGAGGAGAGTGATGAAGCCATGGGCAGGGGCCAAGGGCCACCACGGGCTCCTGCAGTGAGTGCATCCTACGACAGGGAGTACAGGGTGACTCAGGAGGCAGCGCATCCCGCTACGGCCGGGTCTTGTAGCAAGGGCTGAGTTATGTCAGATCTGCTCTTTGGAAAGAGCTGTCTGGGGGCTGGTGGAGGAGGCCCTTGTGGGGGGCAGGGAGGCTGGGGGGCTGCATCTCTGCCTCCCAGCAGGGCTGCGGGGAAAACTCTGGGAGAGCACATGCGTCAAATATTGATGCCTGTTCCGTTCTACCCTTTGATCACACTTCCTGTCCTCCTTATCTCTCGCTCTAGGTTGCTGGAGCCGTCCTCTGCTCTCTTCCCTGAATGGATTTCACCACCTTCCCATCCTTTTTACAGTCTTCCTCTTTTCAAAAAGTCTTTCATTTCGGAGAGATGTAATGGGTGTGGGCTGAAGAGGCACTGGAGAGTTACGCCAGCGCCTTTTATGTGCGCGATGGAAGCATAGATCACCTCGGGGCAGACGTTCCTTCTCCTTTTTTTCTCTGTGAATCTGATGACTTTTGAGTCCTCAAGAAACAAAACACATGAATGTATTTTCAGTATAAAAAGTTTACAGATTGCAGATAAAGCGAGAGTCCTTCGGACCCTCTCTGTCCCGTTCTCTTCCTCTTTGCAGGCAATCAAGGAAGGGAATTTGACGAGTCTAATTTTCCTCACCTGTTTGAATGTATTTCATACTTAAATAAGATCCCATAGAAGTATTGAGCATTGTTTTGTACTCGTGCATGTGTTTGTTTTTCTAAGATTGGCTATCCTTCGAGAATAGTCTGACAACTTGCTTTTTTGGTCAACCTTGTTTTCTTGAGCAGATTTCCGCCGCAGCCCTGAGAGATGGGTTAACTGTGTGGTTTTGAGTGCGAGGCACTATTGTTGCCCATCTAAACTCTGCTTTGATTTTATGTTGGAGAGATTTTTTTCTCTCTTCTAATAAGACCACCAGTCATAATCCGAGTAGGGCTCTGTTCTTATGACCCTACTTCCAGATACAGTCCCATGGGACCTTAGGTCTTCAGCATAGGAATTTGGGGGGCGCACTGTCCATCCCAGAGTATACCCTGCCTACCACACTGGCTGGTCTCCAGCACGGGCTCAGTCATGGCCTGTGAGGTTTCTGGTGTATTTATTTGGCAAGTTATGCCTGATGAGCTAAGTGACCTGCAGCAGATCATCTGTCAGTGGAGACAATACTAGTGTAAGTGTATTGAGCACTCGCGACATGAGCGCCACTGTTCTAGCACTTTCTGTGCATCTTTATCCCAATGCTAGGAGGTGGGTGCAATTATCAGCCCATTTTCCAGGTCAGGAAACTGATGCCCAGAAAGACAGAACGGATGATGGTGGGCCATGCAGCTGGAGAGCAGGAGAGCCAGGACGTGAGCACGGGCACAGCAGTCCCGAGCCTGCTCCTGCCCATGCTACCTGCTGAATGGAGTGGCCCAGAGCCCTGGAATGAGGAAATGCACGGACCGGCTTAGTGCATGCTAGAGGCTCTGTGAACTTGAGCTGTGATTGCCTGCCAGTCCCTTCCCTGCCTCCCCCTGCTCGTCCTCACCACCAGACGCGCACAGAACCTTCACTTGGTCAACACGGGTGGTTCTTACAGAAGGCAGCCCTATGCTTGGAGCCTGAAGGTTCCAGGCCTGCGCTCTACGTGTGTGACCATCAGCCTCCCTGTGCTGGTTTCCTCTTCTTTTGAGCAAAAATCATGATGCCTCATTCATAGGATGACAGAGAAGATTAAATACAATAAAACACATGTTGATTAAGATAGATTTTTCCCCCCATGGCAAAACATGCAGGAAACATTGGTGACCGGTGGCAAGAAATTAGAAGACTCTTAGCTTCTCCGTGGGGAACTTCTGATACCCAGTGTGAACGGTCACCATCCACGTGTGGGGCACTGTGCTGGTGACTTCACACACACTATTACAGAGCGTTAGGGCAGTCCCCAAAGGGTTCCCTTTCTGTAAGTGAGGAGTCTAAACCTCCAACTGTTTAAGCCATTTGCTACAGGTGCCACGTATTGAAGCAGATGAGCTGTGCCTCAAATTGACGCCCCTCCGCCTTGCAGGCTTCCGTGTTTTATCTTGAAAAGAGAAATTCAACTTGGATGTGCTGTTTCCCCTCCGTTATCCATTCAAGGCCACCGGGGGATGCTGGCCTTGAGGGATTCTTGCTCCTTTTCAGTTCCTATAGAAAGGAACTGTGAGTCCCAGCTGCTTCCCATATGAGCAGAAGCTGTTGGCAGAAATGGGCCCTGCCTGCTTGTCCCTGCAGGGGGAGGGGCTGGCGAGGTGTGGGTGTGTCGGGAAGCAAAGCGGGCATGAAGGGAAGCAGAGACGGAAGGATGAGCCCCTCTGGAGGGCTCTGAGAGTTCACCTCGGCCCCTGGGACCCCTGGGTTTGAAGTCTTGGACAAGGAGGACAAGATGAGGCATCAGCAACCCTGAGTGACAGATGGCTCTCAGGAGCCACATGGCAATCCTTGCCTCCCGCTTGGTTTTCTGGAAACCATAAAGGCCAAGGTTGTGTTTTAAGTCAGATTCCTGACAGTTCGGCTACCTCTGGGGCAGGTTGGGGTTGAACCCCTAAGCCCTCGGGACAGCACAGGGGCTTTGCAATCAGCAGCCCCTGTGGGGGTGGGGTGCAGAGGGGCTGGTATGGCTGGTGCAGCTCCAGTCCTTTCTGTTTGTGGATGACTTCCGGCAAGTGGCTTCCTCTCCATCAGCTTAGATTTCTAGATCTTGAAAATGCAATGATGGCTCGAATTCAAGGAGAGGGTAGAGGCCCAGTGCCTGGTGTCTGGGGCTGAGCTCAGCACAGCCTGGGGCTATCTGGAACGGCAGCACCCCTCCTTCCTTTGTTTGCCTTTCTGTGTGTTTTCCCATCTACCGATGCCACACTCCCACCAAACCAAGGTCCTGCTGCCCAGGCCTTTTCCCCTGCCTGGGGCTCTGAGGGGCCTGGAGGGACCCTGGCTTCAGACCTGCCAGTAGCCCTCAGGAGATGTGGGTGAGAGGCGGAAGCAGAGGGACAGGGGGTACAGACTCGGGGCTCCTCTCAGTGTCTCTCCCCTCCCGAGGTTCTGGCTCCTCAAGAAGTTGCTGGACCAGACTGAGTGGATCGGAGGGAGTTACACATTCAGAGCTTTTGAGAAACAGAACCTGGGGATCACGGTGCACCATATCTGTCTACAAACCAACATTCTAACTGAAGTTCCTTCTCATTCTTCAGATTTCCCAAGAAAATCTGCCATCACCTCGAATCGCACACGGGTGGGTTTTGTTCATTCATTCTTTAAAAATAGACCCCAGTCCCAACCCTTTCTTTCTACCTTCACAGCTGCCACCTTGGCCAGTCTCCGTCTTCTCTTTGTGGGGTTGCTGCAACAGCCCCTAATTGGCTCTTTGCAGTCTCAAATCAGATCAGGTCCTTCCTCCACTCAAAAACCTTCAATGGTTCCCTGCTTCCTATTTACTACTGTAGAGCGGTCCATCTTCAGCCCTCCCCACTTTTCTTATCCCAGCCTACTGGTTCCCATTCTCACAGCTCTCATCACTTCTAACCTGCTATGATGTTCTCATTTACTATTTACTTTTTCTCTCCCTCCCTGAATGTGCTCCCCAAAAGGGCGGATGTGGGGAGGCTGCTGTGGAAACAGTATGTTTCAGAAGCCATGAGTTCAGAAGCTCGGGAGATGGGATTGCAGGAGTGTGGTGGGAGCTCAGAGGAAGGGGACGTCCTGCCTTGGAGTAAAAGGAGTGACGCTCTACAGAGCAAACTTGAAAATTTGACAGTTTTGAAATACTTTTGTTGGCAAAAAGCCTAATGAACTTCGGGTCACTATAGTTACATCACAGATTTTCAAAACCCAGCACTCATGGGTTCCTAAGATCCCTAATTTTCACAGTGTTAGGACTATATAGATATCATTTGCCATATAGTACAGTGATTGAGTGATATTAATTAGTGCTTGAATTATACTAGTCCTTCCTTATATTAATTGATTGGTGGCCTTATAAGAAGAGGAAGAGAGAGCTCTCTCTTTCTCCATGTGCCTGTGTGGAGGAAAGGCCATGTAAGGACACAGTGAGAAGGCAGCCACGAGCCAGGACAAGCGCTCTCACCGGAAACTCAATCTGCTGGCTCCAGAAGTTCGAGAAAACAGATCTGTTGTTTAAGTCATCCTGTCTCTGCTCTCTGGTTACGGGAGCCTGAGTGGCTTCGGAAATATGTCTTCCTCTTTCATGGTTTACTCTCTTATGTTGCTGGGACACATCCTTTAGTAGCTTCCTCAGACAGGTTAATGGAAGTAAAGTTTTTGAGACTTTCCATATATATAATGGTCTTTACTCTACCCTCACACCCCTCTGATACTTTGTCTGCAAATATCGCTTTTGATTAGAAATCGTTTTCCTTAGAGTGTCCAAATGCATGTTCCATTATCTTTTACCTTCCAAGTACTGAGAAATTCAGTGCTGTTGTGATTGATGAGTCTTGCATATGACCTGCCCTTCCCATCTTCTGGAAGCACTTAATAGCCCTTTATCCCTGGTTTTCTAAAATTTCTTGACCATGTGCCTTGGTGAACATCTTTTGTTCCTACCTTGAGCTAGGTCTTCAGTGGGACGTTTCAATCTGAAAACATATTTGAGTATATTCTGCTGGTCTTAATTGTATTCCTTGATTTTTTTTCTTTCTCCTGTCTCAACTCTGTCATTCTCTGGAAACGCTAATAATTTGATATTGGACCTCCTACATGAGCCTCTCATCCCTCATTTTCTGTTTTCCTGCTCTTTTGTCTTTCTGTCATACTTTCTAAAAAGGTTACCTCAATTGTATCTTCCAAATGTTAACTGGATTTTCATTTGAAGTGGGTTTCAGTTTCTAAGAGCTCTATAAATGACATCCTGTTCTTGGATAAAATATTTTCTCTTATCTCTCTGAGGATATGGGTGTTTTTGAAGTCTCTATTCCGTACGTGTTCCTTTGTTCTGTTTGCGGGGTTTTAATGCTCTCCTTAAACGTCTGGTGATTCTTGTCTGTCTGTTCCTGTCTTAGAACAAAGCACTAAAAACGGGATTGGGAGTCTTGGATGCAGGGCCTTGGGAATGGGTGCGCCTCTCTATGGGATTATGGCTATTTCATCAAGGGACCTCAAGTGTGAGTAACTATAGTAAGTTTTTTTTTTTCTCTCATTAGTCAGTTTTCCCAGAAAAGTCTGCTCCAGGCTTATGCTTTTGGAAGATGCTGCCTGTATCCTGGGTGCCTAGATAGAGAGAGGACAGGGGTCTCACCATTTAGAATGCCAGCTGTTACCCAAATGCCTGTTTTCAATATGATGCCCACCCTGTCCTTAACTGTGTCTGGTGTCCTTGGGTTCTGACCCTCCCTAGTTCAGTTTCTTCGGAGATAAACCTTAGCCTTCTGCTAGCATTGTGGGGTAGGTGCCCCAGGGCAGAGTACAGTGGGGAAGGAAAACTGAGTAATGGCTCTTTACATGGTTTCTGGACCAATCTTGTTTTAAGACACAACCTGATCCTAACTCTTTGATGTTATCTCTGTAGCCTCCAACTCCTGAGTCTTTAGGCGCCTGGTTCCCGCTTGGTTTTGGAACCCCCCACCCCTTTCTTCCCACAAGCACTGCTCTGCTGAATTGCTTACTGTTATCTATCCCATGATTTTGGTCAATTCTTGTCTTTTGGGGCCTACCTCTCCCCACCTCAGTTCTCTTGTTTTTTTGTGGGTCCAGACCTTCATTATTCCTTGACTGTCACTTCAGAAGGTGTCAGAAAAGAGAGGAGGCAATCGTGTATTAATTCTGTATATACTGAAATGTCACATGGTGGGGGAGGGGGTCCCTGGAGGACACAGTTGGTTAAGTGTCTGACTCTTGGTCTTGGCTCAGGTTGTGAACCAGGGGTCGTGAGATCAAGCCCTGTGTCAGCCTCCGTGCTCAGCGCAGAGTCCACTCAGGGCTCTCCCTCCCTCAGCCCCTCCCCCCAAAATAAATAAATCTTAACATAATATTTTAAAAATGCCACATGTGGGTGTTCTTTTGTCTTCGATGCACGGCTCTTCTTTCCTCTGGCCGCACACAGCCGCACACACTTACTCACAGGTATCCACAGTTCAGGTCAAGGAAGCTGCAGATTTGCCGACAGAGACCACGTGTTCATGTGAATTAGTGAAAATTAGAACGAGTGGCCATTAGCAAGGCGTGGTGTGTGCACTGTGCATTAAAGCAATTGTAACACATGCGTTTAGGAAGCTTTAATTAATAACAATAATAGCAAGTAATAATAACTACCATTTACATAATAACTACCACGACAGCATCATCCCACTTGGCTATAAACAAACTTCTTTGCCGATTTGGTGTCTTGTCATTAAATGTACTGTCATTTGTCTTGAGCCTTGCGTGTGGACACAGCAGGCTTGGGACAGACTCTCACACTGGCCCCTTGTGAACCTTGTATCTTGGCCCATTGCCCTCACCCTGCAGAATCACATGATCCTTGGTCATATGGATCTACCCGCGCTCTGCGTTGGTCTGATGTTCCGGGTCCCTGCTCCACTTCCCTAAGGAGAACCAACCAGAATCCAGGATGCCATGTGTGTGTGTACTAGGGACTCTGATTCTTCCCTGAGTCCTGAAGCCTCTGTCGCTGGGGCGGGACCCTCCTTCCCACGTCCGTACTCGCCCTCTGGACCTCCTGCGCCCTCACCTGTCACCGCTTGGATGCAGAGATCTAGCCAATTCTAGACACGTGTACCCCAAAGCTCTGGCAAGCAAAAGGGCCTGTGGGCTGCTGTTTATGGGACTGTGAAAAAGGAGAAGATTGGGTTGGGGACGGGGCTTGTCCCCTCCACATTCAGACTTTGGAAAACGTGAGCAGAAGTTGTCTGCTGTAGGGAAAGGCAGCAGAAGTATTGTTAATGCTGAGTGGGGGGCCCCCCAGTAGGCACATTGAGCCTCCCCCCAACACCAGGCGGGAGACACCCACCATCTCCATTTTGCAGACCAGCCTCACGGACCTCTCACGAGTGGGACCCTGAGCACTCTCCACGTGGGGGAGCCTGGATTCGAACCAGGAGAGGAAAGCAGGGTGCCTTCCTGAAACTTGCTGCTGAAAGGGAAGAAGAAAAGGCAGGACCTGAGAAGTCAGTTGAGGTTGCACCTTGTGGGAGGAGGGATTCCTGGAAGAGCCCAGACCGGACATTTAGGGGTGCCCTTGTCCATACTGAGTGAGGAACCACTGTGCCTCCTGGTCAGCCTTGGAGAAAACCCCGAGGAGTCAGGCTCTGTGCTGGGGGCTCTGCCTGGTGATCAGCCAGACCCCCACAGCCCAGGAGACCCCCTGGAACAGGAGCAAGGATGCCCGGCTCCCGGGGCAGGCCAGGCTTGGCTGGGAACAAAGGAGGGGTGCTGCACGCAGAACACAAAAGACCGCGCAGGAGAGCGGGCTCCCTTCCATCTGGGCTGCTTTTTGGCCAAAGGATCGTGAACAATCGAAGGCTGAACCCTGGTCACGGCTGACTTGACCCTCTCCTCAGAATATTTGGCAGGGTTCGCATATCGCTCTTGCTCTCCCTTGAATCGTGACAAAAGGAAAGTATTCATTACCAGGCAGACAGGGCCCTAGGGCGGGAGCCCGTCATCTCTGATTTGCCTGTTAGCCCAGGCTACGGAATTAAATGCAGTTTTGTTTTTATCTATTTGCATGGAAGCTTTCCAGAGAAAACAACAATTTTACTGACCTGCGCACTTGGTATCATGTTAATTAGGTTTGAAAACTCATATATTGTTTTCATAAGGGCTATTACATTTTCTCTAATTAAATTAAGGGAAAAATAAGGATGCACGGCAATAATATTTATTATTAATACCAGACTCCAGAGGCGCCCTGCAAGTTAAATCAGAGGTAAAAAGCCCTTGAAGACGGGCTGGGCTTCAAAACAGCGTGGTAGGGTCCAGGTTTTCAGCAAGTCATTACTTGGACCATTTTGGAAGAGGAGAAAGTGAAAAATGGACCCATTTGGGAGAAAACAGGCTTCTGGTCCCTGTTCACACAGAGAGTTTCTGGGATGTTTACTACTGTTTTATTACAGTGGTTTTACCAAAATTGCCGCAACTGTGTTCCAGGGAGAACTTTTCATTGGGGTTTCATGTGGGTCTGTTCTAGGTCCGCTAATGGTCTCTAAAGACTCAAGGGACCATCAGTGTTCGCCCGGGACTGAAGGGCTCCACAAGACATAGGCCTTTCAAGGCTAAAACCAGGTCAGTCCCGGACAAAGACAGATGGTTTACCACCCCACTCAGGATGCATCCAGCCTAAACGCTGTGTGGTTCTGGAACAGCATGGATTTGGGACGTTGCACTGGAAACCAAGCACATTCTAAAGATTTTCAAACCTCAGAGTCAAAACAAAACCCAAATGGGGTTTCAGATGCCACCTTCAATTGCTACTGAACCCTGTCCCCGTTAGCCTGCCTCCTCCAGGGGAGGGGGGAGTGAAGAAACCTACAGTTCTTCCAACAGACCCCTGGTTGAGTCCACAAAACCTTCACTCATTTCTCGAGTGGCCCTTACCTACTTTCCTGTCCCCGGGCCTCAATGAAATGACTCATCACTATTGCTCCCTCACCGAACACCAGCATTTCCAACTGAGGAACACTCCACACCTGAAAATGTTCCGTGTAATTTGAATTTTTAAGAAATTGAATTCTGTTTTCCAACTGGCTCATGGCGTAATTGTCTCCTCCAAGACCCAAGTGGCAGAGGTTTTAGACTCTGGTCTCTTTGTCTGCTTTACTCACCTCACTCAAGTATTGGTTAATCATTCTGCCAGACAACTATTGAGTGCCTACTGTATGCCAGTCACCAAGCTGAGGACGAGGAGACCAGAGAGAAAGGTGTTGACCAGTGCTCTCGAGTCTGACTCCACCGCAACCAATTCTCATGCAAAACAGCAGTAGTGAGCTCTGCATTAAGGGAACACAAAGCTTGTGGAATGAAGGGGACAGTAGGGAATCAGGCACACCAAAGCAGTAGATGGATATATGTCCTGTTTCCTGCTCTTTCGTGGCCTCTTTCCTGTCATAGCTCATTGCACACTATATCCTCATCACCCTGTTGCTCCTAACTCCTTGTCCATGCTCAACACACCCCAGGTGTAAAGTACATGCTTTGGTTGACCAGATGCCTTGAGCAGCAGAGTAGGCCTCCCAAACCAGGCAGAGCTTGGCTGGAGCAGAGGACCCTTTTAGAATGTGATGAACTATCCTCTGTCAACCCTCCAAGATTCCAGGTACCCAATTCCCATTTCTCTACATGGAGTTTTTAAAAATTGAGTTATCTCTTAAATTGGGTACCGCTATCAAGCCAATCTAATGGAATGATAGGAATTCAGCCCCTTTCTGGAGCCAGGAAGTAAGGACAGCATAAGACTATGTCAGAAATGTTAGCAACTGTTAGAAAAATGTCAGCCCTTCCATGGTCATTACCATTGGCCATTTTCTTAAACAATAAATAAGAGGTGGCCCTGGGGCGGGGGTGGGGGGTAACATTAAGGATTCCTGGGCTGCAGGTAAGGAGACCCAAAACCTAGGACAAAAACATAAGAAGATTTGGAATTGATGACTTGGTTTTTCACAGCAAAGCAAACAGCAAAGATTAAGCCTGCTGGGGGCTCGCAATCCCTCATTGAAACCAAGTGTCGTTAAAAGTCAACATGTTGGGTTCTCAAGAGAGTCTTCTGAATGAGGCCTCAGATCTACCACCCACCACCCGTCAATCAGCCAGAGCTAATCTTACCGTCACACAGACTGGAAAGTCATGGTTTCCTTAAAGATCCTCTTAACTTTAATTAAAAACCTTTGATGGATTCTCAAACACTAACAAAGACTGGTCCCCAATATGCTTCCTCCTTGTTGTCAGGAGGCCCCTAGACTGGTTTGCTCCTAGCTCCTTAAGGCAACACCTTTGCAGGTATGGACAGGTATGAGCCCCAACACTTTGGGTATCTTTTCAAGCAGAATCCAGGCAGGGAAGCCCCCTCCCCCGTAGCTGTGATGAAGTGGGCATTGTCCACTTGAGACGGAGCGGAAATTTCTAAGACCGCTGGATCCTTTTAGATTAATTGCACTGGGGAAAGGGTACTAAGGTCCTGGGGAATCATGTTGGTGTTTGAAGCCAATGCCAGCTTCCAGTATAAATCAGGGCTGGTGACCAGGGGGTTTGCACTACCATATCTGTGCGGGTTGCATATGGTGGCTGACGTCTATGATGGTTGGTCAGTGTCTATGCCATTCCATCTGGGGAATATTTTGTACTTGGCTCCTGCTGTTGAGCACTCCAATGTCACCTTGCTCTTTGTCCCTGCACCACCCCATCTGCTCTAGGGATGGCTGGGCAAGAGCCGATGGAAAAGAACCTTCCCAGATGATCTCTGTGTCCATGAGGTAGATCACTCCCTCCTCCGGCACCCCAACTCCTTCCCCTAGTATGTTGACGTCTTGCTACAGCTAACTTCCTCTGCTCCACTCCAACTGCCCTCTCCTTCCAACCCCATTATGGGGGGACTGCACATTTAAGTCTCCCACCCCTTCCTCTGTGTCTTGAGTTCCTCTTTCTGCACTGCCCTGTCTCCTAGCTGCCTGCTGAGGTCCTGCCTGCCCAACCCTCTGTGATCTGCTCCTGCAAAAAGCCAGCCTTGAGGATTCCAGGCGGAATGAGTCCCTCCCTCTTCTTCCCTTCCTCCTTCTTGCAAAACCCTTGGTGACTCTCAAAGCTCTGGTCGGTTTGCTTGGTCCAAGTGCCCTGTGAATTTCTTTAGGATGGGGACCAGGACTGATGTCATCTGTGGCCCGTACAGCATGTGGTGGAGTGCCCAGCCCAGGGTAGAACTTGTAAATAGTTGGTCTATTTAGATGCTGAGGGATCTTCTAGTTCCAACGTTCTGCCATTTATTGTTTGCTAAACTCCCAATTCTCAATCCAAAGTATATGGATGGGGGAAGAAGGCAGGCCCCATACAATGACTTTCCTCTGGGCTGATGATGTTAGGACTTCAGTGTTGATTTGGGAAGCAACATGTGGGGCAGTCATAGACCTGGGGTCAGACAGGCAGAGGCTGCAACCCCAGCTCTAACGACCTGTGAGCTGTATGGCCTGGGGGAAGTCATTCAACCTTTCTGGGCCCCAACTTTCTTATCAGTAGCATGGAAGTGATTACATCACACCTTGTTATCCTGAGGAGTTCATGGGATAATATCTGCCAAGTATTTACTCAGGAGAAGAAGGCCTGGAAGATATACAATAGATGTTGACCACAGAAAGCTGAAGGTCTGGGGCCCGTGTAAGCCTTTATATCCCAATGCATGCCAGATGGATTTGGGCTCTGGTTCTCAGACATTAGCCACGGATCAGAATCACCTGAAGGGCTTGTGAGACCACAGATGGCTGGGTCCCATCCTTGGGTTTCCAATTCCCAAGATCTGGAGTGGGACCTGAGAATTTGTATTTCTAATTTGCTCCCAGGTGAGGCTGCTGGTGATCCAAAAGCCACACTTTGAGAACCAGGGCCTTAGGGACTCACCAAGAGCATTGTTCTATATTCTATATGTTTTATCTAGATAATTCCTTAAGAGTTTCTATAGGAGGTATATTTAAACTAATGATGCAGAAGTCTTATCCCAATATGCTATTTCTAATTAGCAATAGATAATTATCTTACCCATTCATGGCCCACACTTGCTGACGTGGGGCTCTGTGATTATCCAAAGAGGTCTTAAATCTAAAGGTTTGGTGGTGTTGATATGCATACAGACAGACCTAATGAGCCCTTTTCCATTGTTCTTGAAAAGAATGACTAACACCTTACCATCTGTGTGTTCTGGGCATGTTATACTTAATCTCTCTGCAATACCCTCACACAGTGGGAAAACATATTTGCAGTACATATAAATGACACAGGATTGGTAGCCAGAATATATAAAGAACTCTTACAAATAAATAAGAAATTCAACAACTGACAATCCAAAAAGAGACAGTCCAGTAGGGAAATAGGCAAGTGATTTGAACAGGTATTTCAGGAAGACACCCAAATGGCCAATCAACATGTGAAAAGATGTTTTACTGAATTAGTTATCAGGCAGATGCAAAAAATAAAACCACCATGCAATTCTACTTTGCCCCCACCAGAATGGCTCCAAAGTAAGACCAACAATAGTGAGTGTTGGCCAAGAGCTGCAGGGACTCTACAAGGCTGGTAGGAGTGACCGTTGGCACCATTCAGTTTGGAACAATGTGAGGTTTTTCTACTGAAGTTCAATGAACACACGCCTTACATCCCCAGCTTTCCTCTCCTAGTACTTACTCAGCATGGATGTGCACGGAGATCCACCGAAGACAAGTATAAAGATGTTCACAGCAGCCTTCTTCATAATCGCCCAAACTTGGAAACAACACAGATGTCCCTTGGCTAAGGACTAGCTAATAAATGTGGCATCTCCCTGCAGTTTGGATGTCCTGTGTTTTATAGGCGACATGGGTCACTTCCCGGCCCTGCTCTGTGTTCCTCTCGTGCAGGCGATGGTGAGTGCGGAGATGGCTACTATCACCCATAATCCGTACTTCCTAGTCTCCCCGGCAAGAGCCTGACAGGTTCCTTCCGTTCTGTGAGCTTGATGAATCATTAGAACATCTGTGTGGGGTGAGTGGTGTCCTCCCCATTTCACAGATGAGAAGACGGAGGCTCATCAAAGGTGTAGTGATTTGCTCAGGGCTTCTCACGGACTGTGCATGTCCTTGTCTCCGGCAGCCCCAGCACAGTGCCAGGCACTTTGCCCTCAGTTAATAAATGGGCAGAGAAGGGAATTGATAAGGAGCATGGCCTGATTGTGCTGGAAGGTCATTAAGAACACATCGTTACTATTAGTCCCTGCATTACGGCCACTAGAATGGCAGCCTTTCCTCACCCTTCCTATTTCAAGAGTCTCACTGCTCCTAACAACCCTGAGCCACGTGTGTGTGTATTGGGGGATTTGGGGGGGTACAGTTGTCTTGAAGCCCCCAGACCCAGATGCCCACCCTCTTAAGGAAACGCATCCCCACATGACTACCATCCACACCCCATTTGGAGAAGCGCATCCACACAGGAGGACTTGCTTGGTCCTCCCGGAGCGCTTGGCCCGGTTTTACAGAAGAGTGCATAAAGCCTCCCCATGTCTAGGGGATTTGCCCCAGCCCTTCCAGGTGCTGCAGAGCAGAGGTGAAGCCGGCACACCCCTATACTGCCCAGGGCTCGTGGATTCCAGCTTCCGGCCCTTTGCCTGTGACAGTCCTCCCGACAGGTACACCTGCTTCCTCCCTCTCTATCATACTCACCATCCCGCACAGGTGTCTCCCGGCACATCCAGACATGGCAGCTTCAGGGGCTGTGCCCCTCTCAGACCCTTTGGACTGAGACTCACTGTCTGATACAGCGAAGAGGCTCCATGCCACCCCATGGAGCTTGGTTTCGGTCCCTGGCTGTGCAGGGTGCTAACTCATCTTTGTCTCCCCTACGAGGCTCAACACGGTATTGGCCCACGCAGCAGTTCAGTGGGGAGCGGGTGTGTTGGGTGGCGTCCCTCAGAGGTGGACCCTGAGACAAGGGTGTGAGTCTTGCTGGGGAGATGATTCCAGAAAGCACTTGAAGGCAGTAGGGAAGCAAGAGCAGAGGGGAGGGGAAGAAGCCAATAGCAAGTGCATCCCCGACAGGTGATCATGGTGGCTTCTGCGGAGCGGTCCTTCTGGAGAGCTCTGGAAAGTATAGACGGTGCCACAGAGTTGCCCCACCTCCCATCCATCACTGGTTGAGGGCTCTCCAGGGAGCATTATCTCACCATCCGCTCCTCCCCGCTGGCCTAGAGAAGGCCCTCAGGCGAGGAGTCCCAGGTGGTTCGTTAGGAAGCCGCTGGAATATGCTGGAACCAGGAATGCTGGGAGAAGTGGGTGGGACCCCAGTGTCTGCAGCACTTGGTAAATAAAGGGCTTGAGAAAGTCATCACTGGGTATATTAAATTCAGAATTTAAAAATTGTTGTACTGTGATAAAACACACAGAACCAAAAATTGATCATTTTAACCATTTTTAAGTGTATGGTTCAGGCACTGAGTGAGTGTATACATTGTTGAACGATGGTCAGCAACATCCGCCTCCAGAATGTTTTTTCTTCTCCCACAGAAGGTCTGTCCCCATTCAACACTGACACCCCATCTCTCCCTCCCCCAGCCCCTGGCTGCTTCTACTGTATTCTCTGTCTCTATACATTTGACTCTGGCTGCTTCTACCGTATTCTCTGTCTCTATACATTTGACTAGTCTATGCACCTCATATAGGTGGAATCATGCAGTGTTTGTCCTTTTGTGTCTGGCTTGGAGATGTTCACTTTGAAGACACTCATATCCTTCGATCCAGAAGTCACAATTCAGGGAATCTGCTTTACAAGGAAAAGAAAAAGAGCAGTACCAAATGACAGGTCACAAAACACTTGTCATTGCATCATGTGTCAAGGGAAACTGGAAATCACCTCTTTTGTAAGAGAATACTGGTTGAATAAGTGATTTTATATCCATATGTTGGGCTATTATTTCAGCTATTAAACAGAACACCGTCACTTCCCTATTTGATACATTTCCTTCCTTGTCCCTGCATTTTTTTTCCCTTTCTTGATTATTAACTTTTTCTGACTTATTGAGACTGGGTGTATATCATTAACACACACACTTCATATAAATCCAGGAGAACCATTAAGATATGCAAGGTTTCAACTAACAAGCAAACAAAAAAGCAAGGTACAATCAGTGTTATAGGATGCTCTTATTCTGTCTGAACAAGAAAATAAAAAGACATGAAAGAAAGATTCAGAACGTTCTATGTGTGTGGTATGTGTGTCCGTGTGTGTTGGATGGGTATGCAGAGACATGTGTTAGAATGTACCCAGGGGTGGGAGGATGGAACTAGAGGAGTTGGGGCTTAAATTTTTCTGTATTTAACTTTTTGCAATGATGTCTATCATGTTGAAATAAAAGTAGTAATAATCAAGAAAAGCATTCTATACACCATGACCCAGAAACCGTACTCTTGGTCACATACCCAAGTGAACAGAGTATTTATAGCTATCAAAAGACAAGAACAAGAATCCTCAGAACGAACATTGTAACCCATTAGCTTAAAAAAAAAAAAGGAATAACCAAGTGTCCATTACCAGTGGAATGGAGAAATGATTAGTGGTAAAGCCCTCCAATGGAATACTATACAGCAAGGAACAATGAAGTTCAAGACCGAGTGGACTGGATCTCTGGTATTAAACATCAGAGCGGTCCTTACCTGGCTCGCTGGGGCAAGGCACCGAGTGGTGATTGTGTGGTTATATATATACGTACAAATTCATCACAAGTTGATAGAAGTGTGTGTGTTAATGATATACACCCAGTCTCAATAAGTCAGAAAAAGTTAATAATCAAGAAAGGAAAAAAAAAATGCAGGGACAAGGAAGGAAGGAAATGTATCAAATAGGGAAGCGACAAAGCAGGCTGTTTCCGTGGCTGTTTCTAGGAGAGGAATAAATACAGAAGCATGAAGGAAATCGGACAACCCCCACCCCCCGCCACTGCCCACCCCAGAGTTGTCTTGGATCGGGGGTCGGGGGGATGTTCCTCTACTCCAATTTCTCTGCATTTTCTCAGGGCACCTGCTCCAATGAGGAGCTCTGTGCAGGGAGGTGGGGTGCACTGGGTTTTGGGGTTACATAGAGTCCTGACTTTGCTCCTGGCCTTTCGGGGTCCGTGAGCCCACGGGCAGCCCACTGCGCTAAGAAACCCTCATCGAGGCTGGCAGGAGATGTCAGCTTCTGTACCCAGTGCCTATGGGAGACTCCATGGGGTCTCCCTTCGTTTCTGCTTTGTGGGAATGAAAGAATAGAGTGATCTGTTAAGTTTCTGAGTGAGGGCTTCTGACAGGTGAAAGCATTTGAGAAAGGAAATCCTTCTTGCAATAAAATGTATGGTAGGGAATTTCTTAAAAAAAAAAAAATCAGGCTTCCAACTCTAGCAAGCCTCGGACGAAATTCAAACATTTCTCTGATTATGTATCTAATATTGACCAGAACGGGGAGGGGACGGGAGTCGAGAAAAGACACTTCTTACTCAAAACTAGCTCTTTCCTTTTTCCATATGCTGTGTTTATGATTATGGGTTTTAGAGCATTTTTCTTCTTGTATTTCATGAAATACCGCATCTCTTTATATAATTCCCTCCACCCCACTTTCCCCGATATTTTGCTGCAGAGGAGGGAGGGAAGGGATCGTGTGAGCCACCGGGGGCTGGCTCGCTGCCTCCCTGGCAGACATCTTCAGGCCCTGAGGTCTTTCCGGGACCTAGTGACTCACCAGGAGTGGCCAGAAGTCAGGGCCGCTCTTAGCCAGTTCTCCCAGAATTCCTGTGTTTTTGTGAAATCTCACTCTGGGATGTGTGTGTGTGTGTGTGTGTGTGTGTGTGTGTGTGTGTAGGTGGGAGGGGGGCAGAAGAAAGCCTGGAAGGCAGCCAGGAAGGATAGGGAGATCTGTGGGGTATCATGAGGTGGTGTCTTCCTTCGGGGTCTGTAGGCTGAAGGTTCTATTGGGAGGGGGTGGTCTCCTGTGGATTCTCCCCAGATGTTAACTGAAGGTGCTCTGATTGGAGGCCGGTGGCAGAGGACAGCCTTAAGGATGATGGACGCAGTTTGGCATCCTTTGGGGGATTACAGTGTCTCCTGTTGTGTGGGCTCATGCATGGCCGGGGCGCTCTTGAGAGAAAGAGTTCTGTGGGAAGTCGGGATGATCTGCAAATGCGTGGCAGGGATTAAATTAGGCCAAGACCCCAAAGCGTAGGACTCAGAGAATTCCTCTTGGTCACTCCTCTCTCTGGGGCAGGTAGAAAAGCTTCTTGGGGATCCTGGCATCCAAGCCCTCCCCTTTATAAGCAGGCAACTTTAGGTGGCCCCTGGACGTATGCCCATTGCCTCCTGCACCCTTGTGTAATTGCTCACATGCTTCTCGCCAGATAACGAGCATCTGCAAGCCGGCCGTGAGGATTTCTCGTCTCTTTATCCGAAGAATCTGGCGCTAGCAAATGGAAGAGAGAAGGAAGGAAGAGAGAGGCCCATGTGGGTCCCCACTGTCCCTGAGATCAAACGGCCCTGCTGAGGACCTCAGGATGGCCAGAGTGAGCTGGTGGCAGGTTAGAGGAGGGAGTTTAATGGCGGAGCCCCGTTCTTCTCCTCTCTGCGGGTACTCCTCGCTCTATGCCTTCCGCCCTGCCAACGGCCCGATGAGTAGGTATCATTATCCCCAGTGTACAGATGGGACAGCAGAGGCTTGAGAGCTAGGAATCTGGTCACACACAACAAGCCGCCAGGCTGCAAGGTTCTGCCCTCCCATCCCGCACCAGGCCACCTTCCTGCTCAGCAGCTTCTGTGCGTGCACCATGACCCTGCTCACTCCATGCAGGGGGTGAGCAGGCTGGCCTGACAGTCACGGTCATATCATGAGATGAGCTGCTCTGGGGGGCTCCTGGAAGCTCTAAAGACATTTCCTCATGAGTATGGTCTTGCCATATATTGTAAGAATGTTCGCAAGCGAAGCTCAAGACAGAGCTCACAGAGAGGCCCACTTGAGGTCACCAGAATCATCCAACTAACTCCAGAAGGTTTGTCTGGGGAGGACCAGCCTGGGCTTCTCCGGGACATGGGCCAGTCACCCGCAAGACAGAATTCCAGAACTGGCCCATCTTGTCCAGTACCCTCTTTAGGACCTGAGATGGGGCAAGCCTAGGCAGGGGGGCATGGCAGAGGCCGAAGGTTGGGTCAGCAACAACACCAGGTCTACAATTCAGGATGCCTGACCCCTAGTCCCCTCACGTGTGGGACGAATGCTTCTCCTAAGCCGGAGGTCTCCATCTCTGGACAATGGCGTCATGCTGCTGTTGAGGGCGTCCACCCGTGCGTGCGCTCACCCCATGTCTGTGATTTCCACACAGCCCGCTGGAAGTAGGTGGTCTTAGCCCAAAGGTCAGAGCCCCCTGAGGTCACAGGGTATCCTTGAGGCAGGGCCCCCAAATCAATGTTTTGCTCCCCAGGGAAGATTTTGTGTTAAAATGTTGAAGGTGCCGGAAACATTGGGCCGGGTCAGTTTTCACAAGTCACAAAGCCCCTTGGAATGTTCACTATGTCTCCGTTAGAGCAAGAAGACTGCTCCTTTGTGGTTAAAACCTTGCCAGAATATTCGTTGACCTCAACACACAGGAGGAAAAAGAAAATTCATTCCCTGAGTTTCCCCCAATGCTGTGACTGCCCCCTGCACTGAGCATACTTAGTGAGCTCTGCCCAGTCGTCCGGCCTCATCCTGAAAGGCAGGTTGTTCTCCAGGAGGGGACAGTGGCTGGGGGCATCAAGTGACCCATCGATGTTACCCAGCCAGGCCAAGGGACAAATGTCACTTTTGGCCTCAACTCTGACCTCCAGCTTTTCCAGCTCACCATGCTGGTTTCCAATAGCCCTGTCCCGAAGTGTCACGGTCAGGGAGAAGATTCCCTGAGCCCAGTATGCTGGAGACATTCTCTTTTGTTGCTAGAAAGGAAACAGCAGAACTGTCTCCAGATGGTCCCTTCTGAGGGCAGAGCCCAGAAAGGGGAGGCCTGGGCGTTCCTGGGGTCCCAGTGCATACCCAGCCATCTGCTGCTTTTGGCCACGAGGAGTCCCCATCATGGAGCTGCCCAGGAAGGCAGGAGCTCTGGAGGGGTGGGAAGGGTCTTCGTGTGCAAATTCCACACCCGTGCACATCCGCATGTCCCTGTCGTGGCCTCCAGTGCTTCCCCCTGCATGGGAATGGGCACACTGAGGAAATCTTCAGGGGCCCAAGCAGAAATGGGGTTGGTAGGCTAGAGTTGGAGGGATGTGGAAAGGGCTCCCTACATGGAATTAAATGAAAAAGCATTTGTAAACTGTCTGGCCCAGGGCTTGGCACATGGGAGATCATCAACAAATAGGAATTTCACTCCGCCTCCCCCATCCCCAGCGGGACTTGGACCCAGGAATCAGGTCACACTGGGAGTGGTCTGAGAAGTCAGGACCCTGAGCCGGGTGCTGTGTCCAGGTGTTCGGGGTGCACGGCCGGCCTATTCTGTGCTAAATCCTTGTGCTGTAAAGAGGTATTGTGTGGACAGGAGCCCCCCGGCTGGAGTGTTAATGAGCAGGGGGGGCGGAGGGATCCCTGCAGCTGGGGGCGGCCCTTCTGATGAAGCGAGGGGATGTGTACAGAGCCCCTCAGTCTGTTGGTGGTCCCGGCTGACTCCCACCCTTCGGCCTGCAGAGAACAGAGCAGCACCCTCTGCTAATTATCTACCTTCCAGGGGATTCCCTCCTCCAATCTGGGGATTTGGGATGGGGAGGAGGACAGCCGGTGCTGCTAATTGGTGTCTTCCCAAGAATCCTAGAATGAATCTGGGGATTACACGAGGGAGGTGAGGAGGTAGTGCCCAAAACAAACACGAGCGCCCTTCCTAAGTGCATTCTTGCCAGCAAGTTAAATAATCCAGCCCCTGGAGCCTGCTCCTAAAAGATTTAAATACTAATTCGGGGGGGGGGGCGCGGGTGGAAGGCATAGTAGATTTCTACCGATTCTGACTTCTTCTGACATCTTTTAAAGGCTTCGTTTCTGCGCTGTTTGATTCCCTTTGACGATTGTCAAGTTAAGTTTACTAAAAACTGGAGAAGACTTTGTTCCAGGGTGGGGGGATGGAGGGGAGCCGCTGGATTAGAAACATGAGCTGGTCCCCGGCTTGTCCATCCGCCCTGGCATCGCTTTCTTTCTGCGTTTCTGAAAGGCTCCGAGTAATCAGTTCCAGAGGACGGGCTGGGGGAACCTCGGCAAAGGGGCCTCCCTCTTGGCTATCACTTCGGGTATTTTATGCAGTTAATCGAGCTGCGATAGAGCCCAAAATGTGGGCATTTGGAAATCTAGGGGCCCACTGAACTGACATTCTGGTGGGCGCCCTCCCCCAGAGAGCGGTTCTCTGGAGGCCCTCGAGCGAGGCGTTGACATTCAGGTTTCTAAGCGAGGAATTTTGCATCCGTTTTCATGCTCCGAAGGAAGGAAAGGTCTTGAGGACTGGCTGATAATAGGCTACATTTACTGAGCACCTACTGTGTGTGTACTAGATGCTGGGCTCCGTGCTGGCACCCCTTCTCTTGGTTAACCCCAACCATGGGCAGCCTGGTGGGGAAAGGCCTGGCATCACCCCCATTTCCCAGAGGAGATCACTGAGGCTCACGGGCGTCCAGCATTTGCCCACAAGCGGTCTGTGGGGTGCGGCAGGCAGTGCCCCGCGTCCTGCCCCAGGTGGCAGGCTAGGGAAAGAATTATCTCCTGGTTGGAGAGCTCCTGGATGCACTCCACGCTGCACTGAGCCTCATCCTGGGGTGGCTGGGCTGGATCCCCAGGAGAGGTGGACTCTAAGGCAGAGTCCCTGAATGACAGAGGCACGAGCCGTATCCCCACCACAAGGCTCCCCGCTTCCGGCCAAGTGGTCCATTTGTCTCTAGGCATTCTCCTCTAAAGAATGAGCATCTCATCTCTCCCTAAGGCAGGCACACCGTCTGAGGGCAGCTCTGGCCGGTAGAAGTTTTTCTGAGCGGAGCTCTGAGTCTGGTAGGTTCTCCCAGCCTTCGGGAAGGCTCTTGCCTCCCCCCACCCCACCAGACCGGGAGAGGCCTGGCAGTCTCCATTCCGCAGACATAAGATCATTCCCAAGCCTCCCCCCACCCACCACTTCTTATTTTGCGCATTTCCTTCAATCTGATGACAGCAGAAAGCTGACGTGAAACCAGGATTTTCTGTGTAACTCACTTGAGAATCACTTTGAAGTCGTCCTGTATGTTCTCCCCTCCACAGCCCAGTGGCCACAGGACATACAAACACAGACATGATTGGTGGCTCCCTGGGGTCACGGCAGTGAAGAGACTTGCTCTGGGCTCCGGAGGCTGAAGACTGTGCGCCTAGCTCTGGCCCTGCCCCTTATTGTCTGTGACCCTGGACTAGTCCCTTCCCTCCCGAAACGCGAGGAAATGGCCTTGGTATCTCCTCTCATCGGACAGTGATGGTCAAACGACAGAAGTCTTGAATGGCCGAGGGCTGTGCAGAGGCCGTGAGGGCTATCATTTGCACGTGTACCTGGAAGCCTGGCATTTCCCAGGCCATCAAGGTATGGCACATAGCGACGCTGAACTTCTCCAAATTTGTCCAACAAGTGAATGAAATGATACACAGTGGCCCCTTAAATAACATGCATTCAAACGGCCAGTCCACCAATTTGCACATTTTTTTTCAATGAGTACATAAGAAAGATGTTTGGAGATTTGCAACAATTTGAAAAACAACAACAACAAACAAACAAAAACAGATGAACCACAGAGCCAAGAAGTAACAAAAAAAAATCCCCCCAAATTTAGGTATTATTGCAGGAATACGTCAAATAATATGTATGACACAGAGAATGTGTTGATTGACTGGTTACGCTATCAGGAAGGCTTCTGGTCAACAGTAGGCTGTTAGTAGCTTAATTTAGGGGAGTTGAAAGGTACGTTTGAATTTTCAGCTGCGTGGGGGTTTGGTGCTCCAAACCCTGAGTTGTTCAACTGTATATACTTCTTGGCTTTGAAGCCAGGAAACAGGTTAGTTAAGTGAGCTTGACTAGCAGATCTGTTGTTTAATTTATACACATTGCCTCACTAAGGCTTCAGTGTCCACAGACCAACGCACCAGGGAGACCCAGGGCCCCGCACAGGGCAGGTGCAACACAGATCATTGCCGGATGTCCTTCGTTGCCAGATGTCCTCTTTCCCCTCCTCTTTCTCACCCCTCTTTGAAAATAAAACTATTGCAGCTCCTGCGATGTAAAATTCAATGCATTTTTTTTTCTAGCATTTGGCAAAGAGGTGAGGAGTAGCCTTGCAGAAATACCATCATCAGAACATCGTGGCCCTTGCAAATCTGAGGCCACAAATGTGTCCCTGTGCTCTCTTGTTTTCCAAGCGGCTGTTCCTCAGGTAACCCGATGTTGACGGCAATAATGCAATTTTCATATCGAAATGTTGTTCTAGAGGGAGGGTGTCTATTTCACTTAGGCTTGTTGAAACCCAATCTACAGGAAAGGACGTTATAACAGAATTGGAGGTTAAATTTCATTTGCTGATTTAATAAAAACTAACAGGATGGATTTGGGGATATTTCATTAATCTTTCTTTCCTTTCAGTGCAAAGGAAATTAAGTTCACTCTAGTTCAAACTTTGTTTCACTCTTATACAAGAGCCTGCCAATGTCCACTTTCTCTCTGGCAAGTTAAAACCTAATTAGTCACAGAAAATTCTTCCCTGACCCTGTCACCGTGAGCAGGAAAGCACCGAGCAGCAGGCGTGGGGTTGCACGTAGGCGGGCACACGCGTGTGCTCACACACGCACACGCGCGCACACACCCGTCCCCCTCTGCTGAGTCTTGTTTTTATTGTCGGTGGCTTTTAAAATCTGGGTGTGATGACATTCCAAAAAACGTATTGACAGGATGTGAGTTTTGCAGACGCCCCTGGCCCGGGCTTCGTCACGTGACTATTGGCCCGGGCTTCGTCACGTGACTACTAGCCCGGCGCCGATGGGTCTTGCTTCACTTGCAGAATAGGCGGGGTCTCTTTCGAAATGGAAACAGTATCTTTTCCATTAGAGGCACCCACTTCAGCTCTTAAATGTCAACTCTGAGTTTTTAACTTCACCGAATAAATCGCAGGGGGAAATATGTGAGGCAGGGAGGGAAGAAGAGGAGAAGGGATGAGCCCACGCTGGAGCCCTGGCTCTGTCGATGATTAGCTGTGTGCCTTTGGGTAAACGACTTAACCTCTCTGAGCCTGGGTTTGCTCTGCTGGAAAATGGGAACAGCTAATCCCCAGTCTACCTGCTTCTGAGAGAAATGGCCTTTCGGGGTTCGGCCGCCTGGCCAGACTTGGAGTGGTGTACTCTGGCTAGCCCAGAGCCCTTCTCTCTCTTAATCGCGGTGCTCTCTCTGTCTCCACGCAGCTCTGATCACGCGCCGTGTGCCTCATCTGCTGACTGCCTCTCCCACACTCCCACGTACAAGTTCCAGGAAGGTGGGCATGCTCTCTGTGCCCCACTGTCAACCAGCCTCCAGACCTGTGGCTGGGACATAGGAGACCCCCGAAAGGTGCTTGATGAACAAAGAAATGTGTGCACAGGGACGCCCTTTCTAGACTGTGATGTGCTGAAGGGATGTCATAGCATAGTCGCCACCGGGTGGACGTGATGATGGAAATAGGACCTATTTATGGTGAATGTGCGTTTAGCCTTTCTCCGTCCTCTGGAGTTGGAGGCCTTGTGGGCCCCTGGAGCTTTAGGGAATCTCAAGCAGACTCTTCACGGAGCACAGAGCCTGACATGGAACTCCATCTCACCACCCCCGGATCATGACCTGAGCCGAAACCAAGAGTTGAACGCTTCATGGACTGAGGCACCCAGGCACCCCACCGGATGGTTTAGAAGCCCATCCTAAACGGGGCTGGGGGACATGGTGGGCACAGTCCTGTGGAGTAGCTTCTGGGCTTGTCACCTCAGCCTTCTCCAGGGGTGTGCAGTGCAGAGGAAAGTGAGAAGGACAGGTTCTAGGTCCCACCTTCACTTCTGCTTGTGTCCCTATGACCCATGTGGTTTGGGCAGCTTCTTAAATCCTCCCAAACCTCAGTTTCCCCATCTGTAAGCTGGGGATGCTATCATCCGGGGCTGGGGCCTGAAGGGGGATCACAGGAGGTAGGTCTTGGGAAGCCTCAGATAACACCCCTCAGTGGTGGGATGGAGGACAGACTGTGCACACAGCAGCCCTGGCGGCACGTCTTGCCTCCTCACTTCCCGCTTGAGAACATTCCCGTTCTGTGTCCTGTATCATCAGGGTTTAATGTCATAGTTGAAGCCGTGGGGGTGAGCTGGGGCCCCAGGGCATCAGGGAACAGCCATGGGTTTTTCTCCTCATTTCAAAAGTGAGCCTAACCATTCTTGTCCCGTGCCTGTTCCCCGGAGCCACACTGGAGGGATAGAAAGTAAAACCAGGCTGCGCGAGGCACAGTGAGAGTCTGGGCTCCTTAGTGGTCCTTTGGGGGCGGGGGGGGGAGGCTGCAGGGCTGCACTGGGCACAGGGGCGGGGGCGGCAGGCAGGAGTGCATAGATGGCAAATCATACAACTCGGTGAGAAGGAATGTTCTTACTAAGTGTTTATCATAGACCAGGCTCTGGGCCACGTCCTTCATCACAGCGAATCCTCCCACGAAGCAGACACTAGCATTCGCCTCTCCATTTTGCAGATCAGGAAGCCGAGTCTCAGAGGTCACACAGGTTTGGAGGCAGCCCTAACCTCTTGTGCCCACCACGGGCTATGTGCGGTCCACTTCATCTTGGAGAGAGGAGAGGCAAGAAGAAGCCTGAGTTACAGGCCTTTGAACTTGGTCTTGAAAGGAGGAGGGGAGTTGATTGCACAAGGAAGATGGGGAGGTCTGTGTCGGGAGCAGGGGGGTGGGCAGGCTCCTGGCTGGAGTGGTCACGAAATGTGCCCGGACGACATGAGGCTGGAGCTGGACTTGAAGGGTGGGTGGCAGGTAGAGGGCGGAGAGGCTCCAGAACATGAGCTTGCAGGGGGAATGGGGGAGAGGGGCTGCGGATGGGGTCAAGGCAGAGGAAGCCAAGGTTCAATGGAAGCTAAGAGCAAAAGCGCATTGCCCAGGAGGGTTTATCCAAGGAAGGGCAGGCTTCCTCGTCTCCTTTGAGCCCCGACTTGAGCCCCCACTTCTGCATGCCTGCCACCATGACTGTTATCCCTTCTGAGCAACGGGGAGGCTAAGGCTCAGAGGCTAAAAATCCCAGAGGGCTGCGGCAAGTAGACATAGCTCTGGCTTTGGAGTCCAAGGCAGCCAAGCCTGAGTCATTCCCATCCACAGTGCTAAACTGCCCTCCCTGGCCATCTCCCCTAACCCCAGGCAAGAGGGGACCGATCAGAAGGTCCTCAGGGTTCAGGGAGGATGAGTCTGAATGGATGGGCCTTAGACCCCAAACCCCAACTAGAAAAGGTCCACTTCTGTCTTATCGCTGAGGTCTCTTTGAAGAAATGTCTGCCGCTCGTGGGTCAGCGGGACGAAATAGGCCCCAGGGAGCCGGCATGACTTGCCCGTGAACCGGCTCTGAGGTGGAGCCACTGGGACTCCCAGGCCAGTGCTCCGTGGAATGGACTCGCTCGTGTGCCCGTCTCAGACACGAGAGGACACGCCAGGCTCCTCGTCCCTTCCCCTCCAGTCCACCGCTGCCACGTCGTCCAGACCCCACCCTGCCACCCGCGGTGGCCCAGGGAAAGAATGAATGAATGAGTTCAGGAGAGCAGAGGAAGGGCGGGGAGGTTTAGGAGATGCTGGTCAGAGCCATGGGCCTGCCAGGGGCCGCTAGGCTCCCAGCAGCAGGTTCCCTGCAGGGCCCGTCACTGGGGGTGACCAGACGGAGCACCAGTTCTGGACCCAGCGCCGTAATTGAGCCCAGTGGGCCCGAGAATCCTTCTCAACCCGGGTCACCAACAATACACATGACACGGCACCTTTGTGCGACCTGGCGTAAGCCGGGCACCGTTCAGAGTGGTTGAACTAGTACTTGCACCCGTGCCCGCACCCCAAGATGGACCCCAAGATAACTCCCAGTTCGTGGGCCAGTTCACGGTCCAAGGCACAGGGACGTCAAGTAAGCTGTGCAATGTGACCGGGAGCAGGTGGCAAGGTTGGGACATGGGTCCAGGCAGGTGGGCTCCAGGTTCATGTCTCTAACCACCGCCCCAGCGGCCTCAGACTCATCAAGTGACAGGAAATGCACTGGTCAGACTAGGATTTGTCTCATTCACTTGTTAGTGTCTATGTTACCCTGGCACCCGCCTGTCTCCCCTCTCTCTACGGTATAAACTCCTGGGAGTCGGCAGGCCCCTCAAGCTGTGTTTTACCCCCAATAATCTGCCTCCTTCATGGCCAAGCCCTGGGCCTAAGAAGCCACCGGGGAGGACTCCAGGCCCCTGTCAGGTGTGAAACACAGGCAACCGTCCTTGTCGGCACCTTGCCGAGTACATCGGGTCCCTCGAAGATGGGCACCTAGTTTGGCCAGGGTAGCAATCAGCTTCCTACCCTTGTACGGCTGTATCCCAGCTAAACCTTCCCCTCCAGAGCTCATCCCCCATCCCCATCGCTGGCAAGGAGGGAGCCATGCTCCTCAACACTGGCGACCATGAGATTCCCCCTCCTTCCCTCAACCCCATGCTGAGGATATGACTTCTGATCCCTGCCCGTCCCAGGCATCTGGTGCCAGTTCAAACCCTTCTGCTGCGGGTCCCAAAGGTCCTTAAGTAGAGTCTCCTGTCACCAGACCCAGCCTTCATCAACCTGACATGGATTCATCTGTCATGTAGCTTCTTCCAGGAAGTCCTCTGGAATGCCCCCAGGCTCCCATCTCAGGCTCAGCACTGTGTCTATAACACTCATGCTGTAATGTCTGTGCTAGGTCAGTTGGAGAGCTGGTCCTGACTGTGCCCCGCGGTGGGGGAGGCCAGGAGCCTCCTCTCATCCTCAGCTGTGCGGGATGGTAAAGTGCGTTACCACCTTTGTTCAGCAAATGAATAAATGAATGAGTTTCACTGGGGCCCAGCCAGATCACATTTCGAGCCCCCGCTGGTACTCACCTGTGTACCCTCCCAGCAGGGCTGGGACAGGGGCTACAATCCAACACTGTCACCTTCTCATGGCCCCGTTGGACACAAAGCCCCGGGGTGGGGGCAGGGGGCTCTCTCGGGACACAGAATGACATGGCCCCACCGGCTAGCCCACCGACGGCACATGGGCACGTTGGCGAGCAGCCTGGGTTGAAACAGAAAGGCCGCCCGGGTTGGAGCCCACGGGGCGACTCTGCGGAGAGGGGGCGTGGCCGCCCGCGTCTGCGGAAGGACACACGGCTGGGGACGGTATCAGCATTCCAGCCACTCTCCAGATTTGATTAGAGCTGATAGCAATCGTGCAGGAACTGCTCTGCCAACGATAGCAACGCCAGAAGCGGCCTAATTCAATAGTCTGAGGCCCGAGCCTTGTTTACATGTCTCAGGTACGGCAGGGCCCGCGCGGGAAGGAAGGGCGCTCGGGCGACCAGACAGATGCTGTTTGTAGGAAGGAGCAGGACGAAAGGGCCCTCCCGGCTGGGCCGGGATGGGGTTCCTACCCCGTCAGCACATTCCTGGCAGGCCGGGGGCGGGGCACGGGAGCAGATTCTCCCCAGGGACAGCCACTCTCCTCTCCTTTCTCGCTTGAACTTTTGGGGCGGGTGGCCCGCCTGACCCCACCCCTCTGTGACCTCCCACGAAGACCCGCCAGCCCACTCACGCTGCCGCCATCCCAGCCCGGCCGCTGGTGGGAAACCCTCTCGGCTTTTTCAGCCTCTCTCAGCGCGCCAGATAAGGCGAGGCTCGGCCAAGGTCACATAGCCGGTCCACGCAGAGTCGGGTCCTGGGCCCACGCCAAGAAGATGCTGCAGCTCCGTGACGCGCGTGGCGGATTCCCGATCTGTGAGCTCTCGTCTGCCTCCGGGTTCGTTTGAAAACGCAGCTCCTTCTGCAAAACCTTCTCCGCCCCTCTGGGCTCTGCCTCCTCACCCCCAGCCCTGCCATCTGAGCCCCAAGTCACAGTGTCTCAGTGGGAGCCCCTTCCTACTTCTCCTGGGTGCAATTTTACTTGGGCTGCCCTCTCTGTGGGCCGTGTTCCTGTGTGCTGGGGCCCCGTGGTCCCGCGCTGGGAATCCACGAGTGGCGGAGGCCGGTCCAGGTTGACCCCCATTCAGACCAGAGTCAGGTGAGCCCCTCGGGTTTTGCTCTGGCTATAGGCCGGTGGTGACAGCTCCCCCCACCACCTCTGCAAGAAACCGGGGCCCTGCTGACCTCAAGATGGACATTCCCAGCTGAGCACCCTCCTCCCAGGGGGTGCTGGGGTGCTGGAGGGAGGGGCAAGGGGCAGTGAAGTCAAGACCACACCCTGTTTGTGTAGGCAGGGCTGCCCCTTGGTGACTCCTATGGACTCACCCGACTGGGCCAGGACCCAACAGATTGGATAGATGGACAGAAGTCAGGGGGGAAAGGATCGACCTTTATTAAGCACCTCCTATATACTCTTCACTCTGCAAAGCACCAGCCTTTAAGCACCTGCTGTATACTCTCCACTCTGTGCTCTGGTCTATGGAATGACACATCCACATAGGAGGGACAGGTAGACACATCTGTCCGAAAAGTGGGTGCTAGGAATCAGTTTGTGTTGAAGATTTCTGCCTAATGCAAAGGTCGAACATTTCATATGCTGATGGCAAACAGGCTGAATAAAATCCTACAAGTGTGTCCGTCCAGTGGGAGTACAAACACATCTGTGCTGGCATATATCTGTCATTTTTGACAGATAACTCTATACAGAAAGCCAGTCGTGAAGCATGTCTGCACGTGTATTTGTGGATACGATGCGCACAGACACAGCCACGATGCTAAGAATGAAATCCACACCACGTTCTTCCAGACGTCATCTTTCCGGGTGCAGAGCTGTCTAGCGTCCTTGAAGCACACGAAGCTGATACGAACGCATAAATAGTAATGAAGACACACGTTAGTGGGAAAGAATATCCTACGAGTCCCACTGGCTTAAGAAACCTCCAGCTCTGTCGCATGCCAGCCTCGTTGGGTCACCAGGGGTTTGGGACGTACTGCCCCCCGCCCCAGCACTGCCACCACAAGCCAGGTCTCAGTCCCAAGAGGTGGGGGTCAAGTGTTGGGCAGTTCACAAGGCAGGGCTGGGAGCCAACAAGAGAGATGGGGACTGGGTTAACAGTGCAGACTCCATGGAGGCCGGGAGGCCTGGCGGGACCGTCACTAGTCTGCTCGAGCTGCCGCAACAGAGCAGCACGGACGGGTGGCTTCGACAACAGATATCTGTTTCCTCCCAGTCTGTAGTCTGGAAGTCCAAGACCAAGGTGTCGGCAGGGTTGGTTTCTCCTGAGGCCTCGCTCCTTGGACTGTAGGTCGCCGTCTTTTCCGTGTGTCCTCACCGGGTCTTCCTTGGTGTTTGTGTCTTGATCTCACCTTATGAAGACACCTGTCAGAGGGATCAGGGCTACCCTAACAACCTCATTCCAATTTAATCCCCTCTTTAAAGGCCCTGTCTCCAAACACAGTCACATTCTGAGGCACTGGGCTGGGGTCTTCAGCATATAAATCAGAGGGAGCCCACAACTCAGTCCTTAACAGCCTTGGGGGACACAAAAAGGGTTCCTGGACTCGGGGTCAGAAGCCCCAAGTTCCAGCCCAGCCGCGGTCTGGGGCAGCTCAGTAGGCCATTCACACCTCTGGGCCTCCGTGTTCCCATCTGCAAAATGGCTGCAGCAGTCCCACCGGACCTCTCTCATAGGACCGTGGGAAAACCCAAAAAGGATGCAGGAGTGCTCTGTAAACTGTAAGGTGCTGTCTGCATGCGAGCAGGTAATGGGAGCCCTCTGTATACGGACGTGCCCAAGGGGGCAAAGTGAGGTTGAAATCCAGCCTCTTCTCCACTCACCACATACAAAGTTGCATGCGGGGCTGCACCGACCTGGAGAGAGCGGCCCCCTCCCTGACGCACATGAAGGTTCTAGAAGGCTCTGACGGGCTAGCGGAGGCCTTGCTGGGGGCATGGAGGACTGGGAGGTGATTCCCTCTTTGAGAAAGAGCACAATCCCAAGTCCTCCTCGTCCTCCCCATCTGGGCCTTTCTCTGGAGTCGGCTCGGTTCCACTTCTCTGACTGCATCAGGAATTACCTCTCCTTTGGGCCAAAGACAGAAAAGAATGCGGACTTGTTTCCCGGATTATTAAATTACACACAGCGTATTCTTCCCGAGTGTGTCCCGTCTTAGTGGGGTTTAGAGCTGCGTTCAGGCCAGGGGGGCTCTGGTTACCTCTAATGAGGATAATGATCAGGGAGCTTAACCGTAATTCTTCATTGATTCTCTTGTGCCTGCAGAACCCGCCTTGGCCAACTCGGATGCCGGGGAGATCCGCAGAGGGAGGCTCCCTCGGCCTCTGCTCACGGGGCACTCACCTCGGTCGGGCCGGGGGGCCAAGGCCTCCCGCTCGTCCTATTGAAGGGCGGCCCAGGGCTCTGGGGATGGGATTAAACACCAGCTTACACCCCTGTGCCGGGGTCGGCGGGGGGGGGATGAAAGCTAGAGC
Source organism: Meles meles (assembly GCF_922984935.1). Classification (NCBI taxonomy): domain Eukaryota; kingdom Metazoa; phylum Chordata; class Mammalia; order Carnivora; family Mustelidae; genus Meles; species Meles meles. The sequence goes on along the minus strand of NC_060071.1, from coordinate 141,964,150 downwards.
AAGAAATAAAAACTCAAAAAAAAAAAAAAGAAAGAAAGAAAGAAAAAAGAAAACAAAAAGCAGCTAATTCCATCCTGTCAGCGGCGAATATTGAAGACTATTCCCCGGCAAGGCCACGGCGCGTCCTCCACAATGGTACCACTGTTAAGTTTTAATTCAATTTTCAGAGAGGCAAGCGAAACCCCAAGTGCCGGCTGGGAAGGGGGTGCCGGAAGCTTTTGTTCCCTGCGGGCAGTCTGGAGTTTTCCCGAGGCCCTGCTGAGGTAGGGAGGGGTCCCTGCCTCGGTGAGCAGCAGTGTCCAAACAACAGGGGCCCTCTGGGAGCTGCCGTTTCTGGAACGTCCGCTCTGTGCCTGGCCTCCTCCACACAGCCCACGAGAGGCCCCAGAGCTGAGAGGTGGGTGTGATTCTGTCCATTTTGGGGAAGAGGAAACCGAGGCTCCGAGGGGCCGGGGGAATCTGGTGAGGTGGTTCAGCAAATGGGTAGCAGAGCTGGGACTCGAACCCACGTCTTTCCAATTCCACTGGCCTTCTGGATTCTGTGGCGCCTGGTCCATTCTCTGTTGCCCTCCAAGCCTCGGGACCTGTGGACTCAAGAGGTCACGTTCGTGGCTCTGGCTCCTCCTTGGACAGCTCTGTGTAAGTTTCTCAGAAGTCAAACGAAGGCCAATAGCCCCCTTTTGCACAACTGTCCTGCTTACACCTTTCTCTCCCCAGAGGGCCTTTGGCCCGCACTCCCCCTTTCCTTTTTCACACACACCCTCTTAACAGCATCGGGTCTTCCGTGTCTCATAGGTTACCTGGGTAGACTGATTACTTCATGCCCATTTTACAGGTGGGAAGTGATGAGGCCAGCAATTGAGCACAGGTCAGGTCCCATGTGCAAACCTTTTCCAAGTAGCCTCCCTTGTTTGGATGCCAGTAGACTCCTGCTGGGGGTGGGGGGCGGTGCACCCTGGCTCATAGGCCTAGGAAAGTCAGGAAAGAGGGAGGGACAGACAAAGGACCTTACAACTTGTCAAGCTCTGAAGAACAAATACAGGTCAAGACCTTCAGGTGGACAAAGGTTGCCTGTGGTTAACGGCGCGTAGATAGCTGTCCCGTGAACCCTGCTGGAAGGGTCCACTAGCCCTGCCACGGGGAGGGGGATGTCATACAGTCAGCGGAGACAAGTGGCCTGGGGAAGATGTTCTGTGACCTTGACTCTTGGGCATTTCCAGAACCTCAAGGCAGGAGGCTTGAGGATCCCACTCAGGCAGGCCTGGACTGGCATCCTAGCTCACTCGTCAGCTTGCTGGGGGACACTGCAGAGTTTTCTCACTCCTTTTGGGTCCAGGTTCTTCTCTGGCTGCAACACACTCGGGCACATTCATGCACGCTCGGGCACACTCAGGCACACACACGCACAGTCACCACCACCCCACCCCCGCCAGCATAAGGAGCTGAGAGCCACGTTGGGAACCTTCACAGTTTACGCTCATGACAAGGACACGGGCTTGGGAAAACATGGCTCGCACGCTGTTAGGTTGACAGTTTACAAGGGCCTTGGGCATCACTACAGGAAAAACAGGTCCTTCGCTGTTCGGATGAGGAAGCTGAGGGGCAGAGAAATGACTTCCCCACTGGCCCCCTGGCCGCAGGGAGCTTTCCAAAGCACAGATTGGAAGGCAACGCTCTCCTGTGTCAAGGACCTGCCGCCGCCCTCAGGGTGAAGAGGAAGTGGTGGTCCTTGTGCCCGCGAGTGTGTGTCCACGTGTGCACCCATGTGCCTCCATACACGGCCGTGAACACGTGCATGTGTGTGACTGTGGGTACGTGTGTGGGTGTGCATGCGTGGGCGCGTACGGTCTGCTCCCCGCTGGCTCTCTCCCGTCTCCACACTCACACCAGCCACACCTGCCGAGGGGGGGCTACAGCTGTTTCCGACCCCCCTGCATTCCTTGCTGCTTTCACGAGTGACGTCACAGGAGCAGAGACTCACCGACCAGATGGCCTGAGTTCAAATTCTGTCCCTTACCTTTCTGAGGCCTCTGTTTACTCAGCTGTTAAATGGGTTTAATAGTACCTAGTTTATGAGGTTTGCATGTAGTATTTGTGACGTGCACTTGTAAATCGTTTGGAGCAACGTTTGGAGCATGGTGTTACATGGGTGTTAAACAGATACTTTGGGGGTTGGGCCCCTTCTTTTTTGTTTTTAAGGTTTTGTTTACTTATTTGAGAGAGCATGAGAGAGAGAGCGAGCCTGGATGGGGCTGAGGGGCAGAAGGAGAGAGGGAGACACAGACTCCCCACTGAGCAGGAAGCCCAACGCAAGGCTCAATCCCAGGACCCCAAGATCATGACCTGAGCCGAAGGCAGACACTTAACTGGCTGAGCCCCCTGGGTGTCCGGGGTCCATGCCTCTTCTGTTCTTTCCCCTGTGGTGGAGCAAATCTCCCCGTCCTAGAAACGCCCATCCCCACAGACTGCGAAACCTGCCGTCTTTCCAGCCCCAGCTCCCCGCACAGGGGGGCCTGGCACGTCAGAGCGTTCAGGAGGCTCCCTCCGGGGTCCCGCCGGGTTCCGCCCCGAGGGCTGCCACTGAAGGGAGCACCCCCCGTGTCAGTCTCTCTGGAGAGCAATGCAGATGAGAGCCGTGTGAGTTAAGCGTGTGGACAGGACACTTGCAGGCCGTGGTTCTCCAATTAAATGATTCCTCCTCAACATAAAATCGATTTTGATGTGAGCTCCTCGGGGCTTCCCATCCACACGCGTGATCGCGCTTCCCAAGTGGCTGCAGCTGGAGGAATAAGGGTTTGGAGAAGTGGCCTTCGCTCCTGGCCCATCTGGCGCGGCTTCTCGTGTCCGGCTCCCAGGTGTCATACCTGTCCCCAAACTGGACCGTGCCACCAGCCACCTGACTGCTAAGAGCTCTGGCCAGAAGTGGCAGGGGAGGGGGTCCCACCCGTCACGGGGGAGACACCCAGCTCCACTCAGCTACAAGGTGGGTCGTCCAAGTTCAGAGCTACCTGGAGCCTGTCTGGTGCTGCCTGGGAGGCATTAGGTGGCCACGCAGGTGCGGCCTGGGAAGCTAGGCATCTCCACGAGGCCCGATGGCAGGGGAGCGAACACCCCCCGAGCCTGGAGAACCAGTTGTTTACCATTTCAGGAATTTTACGAGCAGGGCATTAAATAGAGCCATCATTAATAATTAAATTGTGTAAACTCATACTTAAATAACTTCTATCAAAAACAAGGTGAGCGTGGAATTATTCTGCACGATATCAAGGCAGTGAATGCATATCACCACACGTTTGTCTCAGGCAGCATCATTTGCAATAGAAGACGGAAGCCCAGAGTCCCCTGTGTACTCCGGGGGATGATGATCTGCAGGTCCCTGACGGTTACCAATGTACCTGTCGCTCTGGGGAGGGATGCTGAAGTCGGGGAGGCTGGGCATGCTGGTGACGGGGAGCGGGCGACTCTCCTTGCTGCTCGACTTCACGGTGAACCAAGACCTGCCCGAAAAGAATCAATGGGATTAATGAAAAAGCGGAGTCCTGAGTACTCAAAGCTTATCATTCCTGGTCATTGTACTAGATCTTTGCTGCTGCGTGAGCTCCTCCTGTGCATTTGGAGCTGTGCGATAGGACACACGAGACGCTGCGTTTGTTCCCACCCCAGCGGCGCCTTGCCCAGGCCACGCCCATTCCCTGGACGGGAGTGTCTACCATGCACGTGGGCCACCGCCACACAGAGGGTGGAATGTATACGGTTGCGTGGTTGTTTAGATTTAAGAAAAGTACGCGGAATACGCTTGAAGCGTGTGGTGTCTGTCTCTGTACCTTGTGAATAGTCCCCAGAATTGAGGCCCTGCTCTCCCAGCCTTTGAAAACTATTGTCTGAGTCCGCAAAGACCCTGCTCCAGGATTACTCGTGAAATTGTCATCGTTCACTTTTGTCTTACGTGCTAACGCCAACGAGAACATCCAGCATCATGGCTGGGGGGCGTTGCCCTCATTCTTCAGTCGACTCTACTGGTTGGCTACGGGTCAGGGAGCTCATCGCAGTGAAAGCATTCTTAGAGAATCAACTAGCTGTGTGGAATGTACAGGAAAGAGTACTGGGTATTGTATTATCCCTTAACTGTGTGCTACACATCTTTCATACCAGTAAAATTTATAATAAGCGTTTACCTGCCAAGGCTGCTTGGCTTTCCTCTTAGGCCCTTAAGATAAACGGTGAAGGGAGCGTAGCAGGTGTTTTCACACCAGAGAGGTGGGGAAGAATGGCTTCTCTTCGTGCTAGCACTGTGTCAGACATTCCCCCATTCAAACCTTGTGATCTAAGGAGATAGCCCTGAAGGCGCTATCTTAGTTGGGGTTCCCTTGGAAGGACACCCCGAAACAAGGAACGGAGCGACCCTTGTTTCTCTGGGAGGTGATCCAGGAGACAGCATTGGGGACCGGGACGAGGCCTATGGAAGTGGGTATTACCATGGCGGTAACTGGAGCTGGATCCCACTACGGTACGTGGGAGCCAGGGAGGAACTTGCCCTCAAGATGCTCACACACACACACACACACACACACACACAAAGATGCTCCCGCACAAGGGGCGATGGTGCTGGGGCATGGATAGGTCATCTCCTGAGTGCCATTGGTGGAGAGCTACTCTGGAAGCATTCATTCTTTTTTTTTTTTTTTTGCATTCATTCATTTTATTTGTCTCCCATATTGCAACACACAGTCTGCATTTTTTTTTTTTTCTGTGAGGATGGAGAGAACCTCCAGTCTCTCTAAGGAGGGTTGAGAGAAACAGCGCGATTGTCTTCAGTGGAAAACTTAGAAGTCCAAGAGCAGGTGACAGGGACTTCTACAGTCTTTCTATGTCTTGGTCTCTCTCTCTCTCAGTCTCCAGGTTGTTTCCCCTGTTCTTCCCACAGTCTCAGAAGTTCTCCCTTCATAGTGATGAGACAGCTGCCCCAACTCTAGCCTGACGTCCTCCTGGCTCAAGTCAACTGAGAAAGAAAGGCTAGAGGTGAGAAAGAAAGGCTAGAGGTGCCTGGCCGATTCAGTTGGTGGAGCACATGACTTTTGATCTCAGGGTGGTAAGTTCAAGCCCTATGTTGGGCCGAGAGCTTGGAGGAGAAGAAGGAGGAGGAGGAGGAGGAGAGGATGGAGAAGAAGAAGGACAAAGGGAAGAAGGAGAAGAGGAGGAGGAAGAGGAAGAAGGAGAAAATGGGGGAGGAGAAGAGGAGGAACAAGAAGAGGAAGAGGAAGAAGGAGAAGAAGAAGGAGAAAGGAAAGAAGGAGAAGAAGAGGAGGAGGAACAAGAAGAGGAAGAGGAGGAAGAGCAGAGGAGGAAGGAGAAGAAGAAGAAACAGAGCAAGCCCTTCTCAAGTACTCAGACAAAGCAGACTCAGTCTTCTGCTTGGGGCCGGCTGGGGCCGGCTGGCCTGGCTCGAGTCATGTGCCCACCTCCTTTGGGGGCTCAGACAGGGTGCCGCTCTGACCCACCGTAAGTAAGGCACATCTCATTCCTTTTCACAAGAGGCCCATAGGCAGTAGGAAGGAGAGAGGACCCCACCTGTCCCAGGAACAAGCTCTGAGAATAGATGGGTGACTTTTGTCCACAAACTCCACAGATTCTATCGTGTTGGTCTATAAAGTGATCCGAGCACATTACAAGGGTGGGGGAGTTGAGTGCTTTATGAACAACATGTAACACGCATCTGATATGTAAAAGGCAAAAGAGAAACAGGCAACCCAGAACCCACATTGCGTTAGCTTTCTTGTTTGCTCATTTACCTCTGTGTGTGTCTCCCTTTATTAGACTGGAAGGTTCATGACGAAGGGAGGGCAGGGAGTCTGTCTGTTTTTTTCATTGCTACTAAGTCTAGCAGCTGAAGCAAGGTTAGGCATAAAGTAGATGCTCAGTAAATCCTGGATGGTTGTGTTGACATAAAGAGCGTCAGCGCATGTGGAAAGGAGTTCGGTCAGTAATGGTGGGGGGGGGACCGTGCAGTTCTCCGCAACACCCCCATGATGACGTCACTGCACTGTCTGGGCAACAAATAAGGAGAAACAATGAACACAGAAGACAAGGCAGGCACCCAAAGAAAGCCAGAGCATAGCCTATAACCTCTGTGACCGAGAAGATTTACAAAATGCTCCAAGGGGACTGGCAGTAGCAATAACAGCAATGACCATGGACAGCTCTCTCTGTACCCACCTCGTGAATCCTCCCCACGGCTCTACTGAGGCCTGGGCTGCTACCGACAACCCCATTTCACAGATGAGGACACAGAGGCACGGAGTTGAAATGCCACATCCAGGGTCACATAGGGGGAACAGCTACCAGACCAGTGCTTCTCAGACTGGGAATAAGACGGACATGCTTCTGACCCTCATAGAACCACAGTCTATGGCAGAACTCTCCAGACTTTAAATGCACACTCGGGGTCTTGTTAAGATATGCATTCTGATTCGGGAGGTGCTCGGCAAGGGCTGAGATCCCGCGTCTCCTACAAGTGCCCAGACTGTGGTGGCCTGTGGCACTGCCAGCGGCAGGGTGGTGTGCTACCTCCCGAGGAGCGGACCTCGTGGAAAGCCAGCCACAGAGGGGCCGGGCCAGAAAGTGACTGCCAAGGTGAGCAGAAAGGAGCAGATTCGACCAGACCCTCTCTTAGACAGGAAACAACCCACTGTATTACAACACCTTGATACTTCATCGCCAACCTAAGGGCAGCTTAGTTTCTGGCCCAGCCTGGCTGCCTCCTCTCACCTCCCCTGAGCCGTCCCAGAGCCTGCTTCCCTGCGGCTTCCCCATGATGGGCCTCTCCCCATTGTGACAAGCCTCCCCGCCCTCGGGGAGGCCCCCTTCCTGGGATACTATAGCTCCTCAGGGCTGATGCCTGATGCCAAGTCCAAGAAGGAGGCCCAACAACCCCACCTGGATTCTGGTCCTCACCATAACCTCCCTGAGGAAGTGGACATGGGGGATGGCAGGAAGTCAGCTAAGTCCCCTGCCCCAGCCTCAGGGAATGGCTGGCAGATGCCTCAGTCTCCACACTTATAAAATGGGGGGATGGTCCTTCCAGTCCCAAGTTCTGGTGTCTGACTGGCAGACACACGGAGGAGAAGTCTTAGATCTCAGGCACTCTCTCCCCCAAAAAGGACCTGACAAGGTTTCTCTACCTTCCTGGAGCCCAGCCATGACCTTGGCACAGCTGGAGGGCCAGTGTGGATCCTGGGGGTCACCTCTCATGGCTGATGGGGGAGGTGTCTTGTTGGGAGACACTAGGGCTGGGCTGGGGCTCTGGGTTCTGGTCAGAGAATGAGGTTTTCCTCGAGAGCCTGGCCTGGCTCCCTGCTTCCTTCCCTCTCCTCAGCTACTCCTCACACAGGCAGGGGGTGGGCGTGAGGGCAAGGATGGACAAGAGAGGAGTGTAAGAAGTGCCTGGAAAGAGTTCAAATAAGTGTCTGGCAAGTGGACGGATTAATGGATGGATCCAGCTTTCTTCAACATTCTGGAAGCCAAATTCCTGAATCCTTGTGGGGGCTGGGGGCTGCCCTGGGAAATGGAGCCTCATGGGTTGTGTCCTCTGCTATGTCTCCGAGGTCCGATGCACAGTAATTGCTTAAATATTTGTAGAATTTATGAATGAAGGGAACTGAACAGTTGGGGGAAAGAATATCTCCCAACTCAAATGAAGGAACCAGTTATTTCAACTTCTCGGGATCAGAAAGAGAAGTCAGAATCAAGCAGTAACTAGCACGCAGAGAAAGGATTTGCACCAGCAGTGAGTTCAGGGTAAGTCCCACCGTGGGGGATTGGCCAATGGAGGTAATACCCACTCAGGTGGCATTAATAGATATAAAACATTTAAAATGAAGGAGGTGGTTTTCTCTCACTCAGCTCTGTTTTACTTTTGGAGAGTTGTCCTGCATTCTAAGCCTGTTATTTAAGAGAAGTGCTGACAAATTGGAAACTCCAGGGGAAAGGGCGCTGGGGACCCGAGATAGACCCACATGGGGGTCGTTGAAGGAACTCCTGGGGATGATTTTTTTTGAGAAGAGAAAAGTCAAAGCACCTAAAAATAATATCTTGAAATAGTCAAAAAACAGTCCTGTGAAGGTGAAACTGAATATTCTTTGTGTCACCAAAATGTGGGAGAAATGTTACAGAGAGTCATCTTTAGAGTCACTTAAAAAAAAAGTTTTTATTTATTTATTCATGAAAGACAGAGAGAGAGAGGCAGAGGGAGATGAAGGCTTCCCGCCAAGCAGGGAGCCTGATGCAGGACTTGATCCCAGGACCCCAGGACAATGACCTGAGCCAAAGGCAGATGCTGAGCCATCTGAGCTACCCAGGTGCCCTAGAGTCACTCTTGCAGCAAAGTTACCCAAAGGTAGAAGATGCTGTCTCCTGAGACAGTGAGTTAAAGGTCACAGAAGGACAGAGGTCGAATGTCCCTTGAAGGAGCTGCCACAGAGGTGATTCAGCAAAACAGAAAAAGCATCACCGTAGGGCTCAGAACTGAGGTTAGAGCTGGCTTTGGTTAGACAATAATGAAGGTAATGATCAGAATCAGCAAAGTGGAGAAATCAACACCAGCAACAGAAGAAAAAAAAAGAAAAGATTAATGAAACCAAAAGTGATTCCTTCAAAAAGATCAATTAAGATAGATAATAAAATGCAAATAATAAAATACAAAATAAAAATGAGGAAAATGCCTACTGATACAAGAGAAACTAAAACATAATTTTAAAGTACTAGGAAAAACTAAAAGGTAACCCATTTTAAAATCAAGACAAATTTTTGGAAGAATAAAAAATAGCAAATGCCTATTCAAGAAGAAGCAATTGATCTCCAATAGACCACTACGCATTTTAAAGATACTGAAATGGTGATCTGGGTCCCTTTGTCACAAAAGGTCTGGGCCCATATGGTTTTACAAGTGAATGCTACCAAACTTTCAAGTCAAGAAAATTCCTATCTTATACAAGTGATTTCAAGAGAAGATGAAGAAAAAGAAACCATTTAATTATTTTTATGTGATTATCAGTATAATCTTGATCCCTAAATAAACAAGAGTAATCTAAGGAAGGAAAGTTGCAGACACGTTTAAAAAAAAAACCCAAATGAACCAGAATCAATAAATTATAGGAACCAGGGCTCGGGTGTTTGAGCATCTGACTCTTTGTATGGGCTCCGGTCATGAATTTGGGGTTACAGCATCGAGATCCCTGCCACAGCACAGGGTCTGCTTCTCCCTCTCCCTCTGCTCCTCCCCCCACTCATGTTCCCTCTCTCAAATAATAATTAATTAAATCTTTTTTTTATTTTAAAGATTTTATTTATTTATTTGAGAGAGGATGAGAGAGCATGAGTGGAGTGAGAGGTCAAGGAAGAAGCAGGCTCTCCACTGAGCAGGGACCCAGACATGAGGCTCAATCCCAAGATTCCAGGATTATGACCTGAGCCAAAGGTAGATGCTTAACTGATTTAGCCACCCAGGTGCCCCAAATTAATTAAATATTTTTTTAAGTAAATAAAAAATAACTTACTGAAACTGGTAAGAAAGTTCAAAGGTTTCTAAATATAAAACAACTTTTAAAAAACATCAGTAGATTTTTTTACATGAACAATAGAAAATATAATAAAACATACCATAAACAAGAGCAACAAAGCCATAAAGTATCTAGAAAGTAACCTAAAAGGAGAACACATGACCTCTCTGAAAAGTAATTACATTAAAAGATTTAAGACCCCCAAAATAAGTAGCTATTTCATGCTTTTGATGGGGGTGTCTTAATATGAAAAAGATGTCAAATTTCTCTGAATTAATCCATAAATCCATCTTGGTCTCAATCTCAATTCCAGTTGGGCTTTTTTAATGGATTCCGTGAACTTATTTTGAAGAATCAAGGTCTGTGAATAGCTAAACCAACTGAGAAAAAAAGGAGCAAAGTGGGAAATTTCACTCTATCAGACATTGACATACTACAAAGCCCCTGCCCCACAAACCGAGTTGGGATGACACACGGAAGAAGCGAAGAGGGGGCTGGGACAGAGATGTATGTGTATGTGGGAACTTCATGAACGGTAAAGGGGGCACACATTTCAATGTGGAAAGGAAGGATTGCTTAGGTGTTGGGGAAATTGGGTCACTACAGGAAGAAAAAAAATGTTAGGTGCCTAACTAGTGGTACAACCAGGTTGAACCACAGATGGATTAAAGACCTCAATGTGGAAGACAAACATAAAGATCATGACGTTACAGGAGGTTACCTTTGCAACTGGGGGTCACAAAAGGACTTCCTATGCAAGACCCTCAGAATACAAGCTATGGTTTGAATAAAGTGTGGGGAAGGAACAGATGGATTTTGAGTGCATTGACATTAAGGATTTCTGTTCATGAAGGGCAACCCGGACAAAACTGATACATAGACGCAAGACGGAAATGTGCAATATCTTAATATCTACAATTAATTAGGTACTGATAGCCTAGCATATATATAACTATGGTAAATCTACAAAAAAACACCATCACCATCGCCAATAACAACAACCAGGAATCCCAATAGAAAAATGGTCAAAGAGCATGAACTAGTAATTCGCAACCAAAGCAGCCCCAAATTCTAACAAGCATACGAAGAAATGCTCTTACTAGTAACCAGAAAATTGCAAATTAAATCAACCATGTGATATCACTTTACATCATCAGACTAGCATGGATGAGAAAGGAGGATATGGGGAGGCGGGTGGAATGTCATCCTGGAAGGTCATCGAACAGAACGCCATCAAATTAATTATGTGTATCTCCTATGACCCAGCAGTGCAACTCCCTAGAGTTAGATCTGGAGAAATCCAGAATATATTTATGGGAATGTTCATCACCTCACTGATTAGGTCTAGCGACACGGGAGGCAACTCATATTTCAATCACTGGGGCGGGGATGGGTAATGAAGTCATGCTAGATGCTTACACCATGTAATACCATGAGCTATTAGGGAAAGACACAGAGCAACGTGGACAGAGCATAAATACACACAGCTGAGTGAAAAAAAAAAGAACCAGAATAATATCTAAGTACAATCATAATACCTGCACATAAAGTAATGAACTTGTTTTATACGACAATGGCAATAGTGAGCTTGGGGAATGGGAAAAAAAGAGATCACGTTGACCCGTTCATCCACCAGTCAAGCTGGGCAACTAGCATGGACCAGCAGTGCCTTTATCCATGAACTGAGAAGTGCAATAACTCAGTCCACTGAACGTGAGGTCATACAACCATCGTGTTGGCTGAGCCTGCAAATCTCAAGGTGGGCGTCCTCCGTCAATGTGATTCACCTGTTAGAGATCGGCAGTCCTGCACGGCAAGGCTGTTGCAAGGCTCCAGGGTAATCTGTGTAGGGGACACAGTCCACAGCTTGGCGCATAGTAGGTGCTTCTTCAATGGAGAGAAGCTGCTGAGTATCTTCTGGAACCAAAAAACTGACCCTGAGGCTTCGTTCCTCTGTGGTATTGGCAAGTCACTCAGCCCCTCTGTGCCTGAGCCTCACCACCAGCTCCGTGGGAACAAGGAGAGCTCTGACTCGAGGGGTTATCGTGGGGATTCGCTGAGTTAATCTATGTGAAATGCTTAGAGCGGTGCCCGCCACACATGCAGTCCTCAGTGGGCAGTTGCTTGTATCTTTATTATTCAACGTATTATGAAAAGAAGGATGTGTCCTCATTGGGTTTCCTCCAACATTGAGAAGCTATACTTTCATGAATCCAGGAAATGCCTGTAATATGCCCAGTAGATGGAACAGGGTGACTCAAAAGGAGAGGGGGAATTACCGATTAATTTTTCTCTCATCTGTCATTCCAAAAACCAGAGTGAGATGGTCAGTGCTTCTGAAAGAGGCCTTGGCTGCGTGGCTGGGAGGCAGGGAGGCAGGGCGCCAGGGAGTGGGACAGGAAGAGGGACAGCAGGTGTGTGCACCTGACCCTGGGCCAACCATATCCATGCCCTCTCCCACTGGACCGGACAGAACCTGGGGGTCTCCACCACAAGCCCTGAAGAAAGGCCTCGTCCCCCATTGCTGGGGGCATCCAGAGTGTCTCACCGTCATATGGGAATGATTTAGGACTCGATTGCAGGGTTCTTGGGGCAGGAGCAGGCTAAGATTTCCATAAACACAAGTACTGAGCCATTTATGGGTTTTACTAGAAATTTTATTGGCGTTTGGTCGTGTTGGCATTGTGTGTGCCTTCAAAGGTAAATTAGATTACTGGCAGTGGGTTCAATTTAGTGGTAAAAATGTAAAGGGAGTGGGATCGGGCTGTGGATGAAACAATGCGGTGACTGTTCTTGGGTCGACAGACGGTGAAATCACCAAGGGGGAGTGCCCACTGCGAGAGGGTGACGAGCGGGACCAGGATGAAGGGCTATGTCCCCACCACTGGGACATCCAAGGCACTTCGCCCAAATGGCCACCTACGTGCTCTGTCCTGGGAGGTGCCAGGCTCAGCTGTCCCCATAGACATGGACCCCACGCTGCACAGACTTTGGAGGAAATACAGTAACTGCGAGTTTGGGAAGAGGTCTGTACCTGGAGGGGCCGAGAAGGCTTCGCTGACACACAGCCCCATCTGCAGGTGATGTGTCCTGAGTGTTTCACCGTAGGCCACGCCCGGTGTACAACTCTGCACGGCCGTCTTTGAGGGGGTCCCGAATAACAGCTCCATCTTGCAGATGAGGAAACTGAGGCCGGAGGGAGTGATGTGCCAAGGGACATGGCTGGGACTCAAGCCTTGAGCCTGTGCATCTCACCAATGACATTTTGACCTTCCCGGGAGAGCGCCCATGTCCTTTACATATGGGCTCGTGTCTGTGTGGGGGGGGGGGGTGTCAGATTGGGGGGTCTTGGCTGCAGGCAGCTGGCCCGTGGTGTCAGGCCCACATGGGAAGTGGGGGGCGTCATGGTAGAACTGTGGCTTCTGACCCCAAGAGGAGCACTGTGGGTCCCCAATGAGCCACAAGCTTGCATGGTGACCTCAGCTGGGTCAGCTCAGCAATCTGGGCCCCCTAGAAAGGTGGGGGGAGGTGTCATTTCTGAAGGTGGGGGATTGTATCGAATCCAGGGATTCTATAACAGAAGCACAGTCCTCCTCCTTGTGCTCCCTCCCTCCGGGAGCCCCTCTCTGCCCCACCAGCAGGGACACCCTACAGTTTCTGTTCTGGTTCATCTGGATTAATTCCCAGCTGATAAGTGAATTGATAAGTGAATCCAGTAAACGGAGCCCGTGGGGCGAGGAACGAGCCGGCACCGGGGCTCCGTGCCAGCTGGGGCGCTCCCGGGATTTGGAGTCAACGGCTGGATGTCCCAATATGCGCTGTCTCTGGGGTGGGGGCGGCGCCAGCCGGACCAGACCACGAGGTCTGCCCTCTTCCCTGGGTAGCCTCCATAGCCTGAGCTCTGGGAAGCCACCCCCTTCCTCCCTGTGTCCGTCCCCATCCCGGCTCAGCGGGTTTCCTGGGACCAGCTCCCAACAGCACCAGGCTGGTGGAAATGACGGGGCTGGGCTGTGCCGGGGGGGAAAGCACTGGGAGCCAAGGAGGCCTAGGGAGGCGCTGGGAGGGCCCCTAGGGGAAGAACACGGGGCATGTCCCAGGGGTGAAGCTGGAAGGGCCAGCTGCCGCCAGGTCACTGTCAACTCCCCTAATCACAGGCAGAGGGGCGTGGCTTTCTTTCTGCGGGGTCTGTCCCAGGCACGATAAGTAACAAAGGGAGGGAATTTTACATCAGGCTCGTTTTCAACCCAATTCAGTGAATGTTTATTGAGCACCTACCGTGTGCTAAGCCCAGTGCTGGGCTCCGGGAGCAGTGCTGTGAGGGAGGAAAGCCGAGCGGCCATGCTCACAGAGCGTAACGCGGAGATGGAGCAGCCAGGGGAGTCCTCTCTGAGGTGGTGACAAAAACGTGCCCGAGTGACAAGAAAGCGCACGTTTATCTTTGTCTTTGGTGGGCACGGATTCTATCAGACGCTGTGCGAAGCCGAAGGACCGGGCAACGTGGGTGTTATCCCCACTTCACTGAAGACGACACTGAGGTTCAGGGTGGTGCGGTGACATGCCCCAGTTCACAAGGGACTGCAGAGCCTCAGCCGGGGGAGCCTGAGGACGCCCGTGGAGTCACCATCTATGATAGCGTAGGCTTCCTGAAGGCAGGGTCTGGGTCCTCACCCTCTCCCCAGCACTGAGCAGACGGCAGGTGGGACCATTAGGGGTGTGACCCAATGGAAGCTGAAAGAGAACCATTGTGTGACTACTGACAATCCGTGGAGTTTCCAGAGATGTGGCTTGGGGATCCAGTGCCCTGAAGCCACGTTCTGTCTAACCGTAGACTTCAGGCAGGCTCATGGCAGCAGTGTTTGCAGACAGATATCCTTGCCAGAATCTTCCAAACATCTCAAATCCCCTCCTTTACATGGTCTTCACTCCCAGTGGGAAAGGGTGACCGCCCTGTTTATGAAATGGTTGTGTCCAAAGGACGTCTGATGGCAGCAGGTCCATGTGCAGCAGACCTAGAAATCCGGGTTAGGGTCCCAGCTCTATCACAGATGGTCACGTGATACTGGTTGGCTCATTTCCCCACTGGAGGCCTAAATTAACTTCCTTGTGCCAAGGAGGCTTGCATGTCCAGGCCTCTTAGGGTGATACGTGAGATGAAGCTGACGGGGAAGCAGGAGAAGTGTCCAAACCCTAGGTCAGGACAGCTAGAGGACTTGCAGGGTGAAGAACAGTGCAGCTCCTTATTCAGAATTTCAAGATGGTGGAGCAGTGCCCTAACCCCGGGGAGCGGGGGAGCGTCTTCCTGAGTGTGGGCTGTGTGTGTTGCCCGAGAATCTGGCTCTGCCCAAGGAGACTGTCCTCAGAGAGGTCCCCGGATGTCCCCTCTCGGTTGCAGTCAATGACTCGATTTCCAGCTGGTGAGGCTGGGTCATTCCAAAAACCAACATTCGAGGGATGAGAGGTGGTGTTGGCTCTGAGTTGTTGGGAGAACAAAACTCTTTGCCAGTTAAAGAAGAAATGATATAAAGATGGACCTCTTTGGGCATTTTCCTCACTTGGGGCTGATGGAAAATCCCGCCCTGAATCCATCTGAACGTGCTCGCTGCGTCTGGGGCTCAGGTCCTACCTCAGGCTCTTCCTGTCCCGCCATCTTGGCCAAACTACTTCCTTTCCCAAGCCTCAGCTTTCTCCTGGGCAACTGGTGGGCTGGGGGTGGCTGGGGGCGGGCCAGGTCATTCTCTCCCACCCCAAAGAACCCCCCCACCCACCTCAAAGTCGGTCCTAGACCGGTATAGATATCAATACACCAATTCATGTAAAATTCTCATTAAATTCATGAAAGTTTTTTATTATTTTTTTTTCCAACCCGTGCCCCAGGTGGGAGTTCATGACATTTTCAAGCTTCAAAATGCATCAAAGTAATCCTGAATGTGAGTGTGGAAAACCTCGGGAAACCACGAGGCCGGGATTAGCCGAATGATTTCAGGTTTCCTCACAGTGCAAAGACAACGAAGCAGCCAGAAATGCCGTTGGAGCGCAGTGAATGGCACAGAAAGATGCTGAGGATACACGGATGAATAAAAAAATAAGAGGGGTTTAAAGTGGTGTGGATCACGTGATTCTTTCTCGAGAAGAAAACATGAATATGACATTTACGAATGTCTATTGTATGTAGCAATAAAGGATAAGCCCCAAATATTAAACATGACCATTGCTGGGGTGTGGGGTTTTGTGCTTTTCACTTTTTTCCGCTCTTCTCTTGTCTGTATGTCACCTTAATCTTTCACCATGAACGGGTATTACTTCCGTAATGAGTAACAATGATCAGATGATTTTGTTTGAGCAGCTGAGTGCCCTCAGATTCCTGCCTCTCTGCTTCGACCTTGGGCTGTTCTGGCTTCCGACCTGCTTGAGGACTGGACGGAGAGGGGGCTGGGGGAACTCTCCATGCGGGGGGGGGTGGCCTGTTAAATAGCTTGATCTCTTTTATGGGGTTCTTGTGCATACCTCGGCTTGTCTCGGTGGCCCCCTCATCACTGGCAGGGCACCTGCCGCCACAGACGTTGAGGCTGGACACGCTCCAGCCACCAGGCCCGGGGGCCCCAGGCTCTGGGACAGCTCCGGGTCGGGGGCAGCCTGGCCTCCCCACCGGGCCCTCCACCTGAAAGAGATTAGCTGGGACCACCAGAAGCCTGCGACCCTAATCACAGGGATTTTGTTTCTTGTTTCCTTGGACGGGTTTCTCCAGGTGTTTCAAGTGATTAGCCAGGACCCATGCGGCCGGTCACTGTGCCACCATTGTGTCCCCAGCGCTGTTTCCCTGCCACGTGGCCTTTGGGATGACCCCAAATAAAAACGGCAAGAGCAGACTGCCAAGTGGCTGGACCATTTATGGGAGGGATGTGGGACAACGGGGAACACACCCAGAAGGCTTTACGGCTCTACCTCGGGCCCCAGCAATGGGGGCCCCCTGGCTCCAAGGTGCCTCGCTGGCCTCCTTTATGGAGGACACCTCAATGACGCAGGCCTGGCTTTGTGAGGCTTTTTTCTTTTGGTGGGGTTGGTTTTGCTTTCCTGCTGGGATGGCCTCAGTAAATCCCCCTGATTGCCACTGAGCGGTGAATGAGATGGTCTGTTGCACAGACAGCTGGCCTCCAATCCAGCAGATAAAGAGGGATGCCTTCCCCAGCGTCTTGGGTTTCTCACGCCGCCTCTTCCCTGGGTATGGATTACGCTGTTTTCTCATAAACATGCCCCCCATGACCCACCCACCCCCAACAGAAAAGGCTTTTTCGGAGCAGCGGAAGAGACCCAGAAAAACTCAAACAGAAATGGGGTTGTGGGTGGGAGGAAGGTCCAGTTCAGGTCCCCCTCTGCTCTGGAATCTGGGGTTTCTCTACCTGCACAGTTGGACAGCATTTCAAGAAGCAGGAACTACAGAAAGGGAGACAGAAGAAAAGGCAAAAGGCAAGGAGGAGACACCTGGAGATATCCCTTGGCTTTCAATCCATGCCCACCTCCTTTCCTTGCCAGAGCTGGTTGGAGGCTAGGGGAGCCCACAGATCCTGGAGTCTTCAAACAGAGGCCCGTGAGCAGGCTTCTGGGGGCTGAGCAATGCTTAGATCACGTGAAGAATCCTTCTCGGACAGTGTTCACGGCTTCCCTCAAATCCTCAAAGGCCCATGACTCCGTGAGAGTTCAGAATCACTGACCTAGTTCAACTTTGTCTTATATGTGGAGAAACTGAGGCAGGGGGTGGGGGGTGGTTGGTGACTGTCCCCTGGTGCCTAAGTGATAGAGCCAGGATGCCGAGGACCATACACCCTGAAGTCAAATTAGGACCTCATCGGGGGTTGACACCACGTGGGGGCCATGCCCTGCTTGATAAGAATAAAAACAAGAGCATCTGCTTTGCATCAGGCTCTGCCGGGAGCCTCTGACAGGTAACAATTCCTTAATTTTCCAAACAGCCCTATGAGGTAGTTCAATGTCGTCGCTACGTTACTGATGAGGAAATTGAGGCACAGGAGAACTCATGACTTATCCAAAGTCAGGAGCTGATGAGACAGGGAGACGGCTTCAGAGCCAGCCAGCCGGCCCACGGGCAGACTCTGCCCTGTTGACCACATCGGGTGGTGGGCGTGGAAGGGGACGAGCCTGGGGCCGTGGCAGGAGTGCACGGGAACGCTCTGGACATTCCAAATCGGGGTGTCTGCCATTTCCCTGGGGACCTTCTCCCCATCTCTGAGACAGCTTCTCCATCATTTCAAACTCCTGAGTTTTATGAACATAAAAGCAAAGTGCTCCCAGTCCTTCCCAAGCTGGAGATGGGCTCAGGAGGATATACGGGTTGGGCGGGCAGGGCGGGGAGGACGGAGAGAGGGACTGGGGAGGTTGGAAGGTAGGGGTTGGCTTCTGCTTCCACCGTGGGTGGTGGCGGCCTGGGGGGAGTTGGATTTGATTGTGTCTCTGCAAATACACCTTCTGAGGACCCGGCGTGGAAGGGTCCCACCCATAGGCTCAATGGCTTTCTAGCTCCTCCTTGGAGCTGTCACTCAAGTGGGAGTCTTCGTTCCGGGGTCTCAGTGGCCCTTTGCTGCACCCAGAGCTGAAACAGTGCTTGGTCCCCATGGAGGAAGAACTCACTCTTGTTGGCAGGGTTCCTGCTTCCCTTGGCCGGCCTCTCTCTCGCCAACCCACAGTTACCAGCTTGTGAGTGCTCCTTGTCTCTCAAACAAGCCTGGGACAGAGAAGCCGGAAGTGAGTGAAGACGAAGGCCGAGGGCCCCAGCACAGTAACCTCATGCCATAGCGGCAGGGGGCCAGAGGCAGCTCTGTTAATCACTCAGGTAAAGGCCAGGGCAAAGGTGTGCAGGCAGGTTTTAGCCATCAGGGGCTTGGTTCTGCTTAAAGAAGCTAAGGTAGAAGCTCTTTCTGGAACTCCCTAGCACCCAGCGAATGACCAAACCCTTTTGCCAGGCACTTAAGCTTCACCCCGACTGACATTCTGCCCTCCACCCCCATCAAGTGGACCTGTGCCTCCCTGTCCCCACTCACAGAGTAGACGTTTCCATTTCCAGCAGGTGTCTTCCTCCACATCACTAAAGGTCCAAATCCAGACCATCCTACAAAGTCTTTACACATGCCCCCTTGCTCAAAGCCCTCCTCGACTCCTTGGTGACATCATTTCTTCTGCGTAGCTTTCAGGGCACCAATCATTTCTCACCCACGTTGGAATTATTTGGCAATGTGCTCCTGGAGGGCCACGGATCTGTAACCTCTCAGGATTTCGGGCGCCCCCCAGGTTCACCTGCTCAGTGCATGAACTGTGTCCACATCACCCAGGCTCCTGTCTGTGCTTCCTCTGTCTCCAGGCTTCCGGGAACACAGGGCTCCTTGCTTCCTGCAGGCCACCCCTCAGAATGCCCTAGTTACCATCCTCACAGACAAGTACGCTGAGGCACAGAGAGGTCCTGAGTTTTTCCGAAATCACACAGGTAGTAACTGGCAAGAATGGAACTTGAGCTCAGGCAGCCCAGCTCTTAACCATGATATGCTACTCTCTTAACTGTTTCAGCAAGTTTTTCTGAGGATTCAGTGGAAACCCACTTTCTCCTCAAGTCCTGTCCCTGAGATCCCCGAGTTGATCTTCACATCTCCGGCCACCAAATCTAGCACACAACGGGAGGGTGACAGTGGCTATTGAGTAAATTATTCGTGTCGTGCTACAACTCAGCTCTTTTCACAGCATCTTGAAGTCAGTGGAGCCCCTCTGGGCTCCCAGTAATCTCAGAGGGAGACAGGATGGGGCCAATGCACCCATTCTATAGATGGGGCTTATAGCTCTGGAGGCTGGACGTCTGACATCAAGGGGTCAGCAGAGCTGTGGTCCTCCTGGAAACTCTAGCAGAGAATCCTTCCTTGACTCTGCTAGCTTCTGGCATGTACAAGTGATCCCTGGTGCTCCGTGGCCTGGAGCTGCCTCACTCTTGCCTCCCCCTCTGTCATCACGTGGTCTCTTCCTTAGGCGTATCTGTCTCCACGGCTCTTCCTCTGTCTTAGGAGGACCCCAGTCATATTGAATCAGGGACCTACCCTGTACCAGGACAAGTTCATCTCAGCTAATTATGTCAGCCACGACCCTCTTTCCGAATAAGGTCATATTCGGAGGGGCTGGGCTTTGAATTTCAGCCTAACTTCTGGGGGGACCCAGTTCAGCCCATAACAGATGTTATTCCCGGCAACTATTTGGTTGTGTTCGTATCCAAATATAGACATAACACAATCAGGAAGATGAGCCAGTCTGCATGAATAGACAAGTCACACAAGGGAACACAATGAAATAGACTCAGCAGCTATATGTTCACTATTATCAAAAGAAAACCAAGTTAAATAACTTGGATAAACTATTTGGATCCTAATAGAGTAGCAAACACTTTTAAAATGATAACATCCAGTGCTGGTGCAGTTGGAACAAAGCTAGCAAACCCATTTGCTTGTCAGTAGCTTTCTGAATTACTACAGTTGACCCTCAAACAACACAGGTTTGAACTATGTGGGGCCACTTATGTTAAGGTCTTAGGTTAAGGTTTTGCGGGATGATTGACAGATGTTTATTATGCTATTAAAAATAATAAATTGAGGGCTCCCTCTGGGTGGCTCAGTTGGTTAAGCGTCTGCCTTCAGCTCAGGTCATGGTTCCAGGGTCCTGGAATCGAGTCCCGCATCAGGCTCCCTGCTCAGCCGGAAGCCTGCTTCTCCCTCTCCCACTCCCCTTGCTTGTGTTCCTCTCCCGCTGTGTCTCTCTCTGTCAAATAAATAAATAAATCTTTAAAATAATAATAATAAATTGAACCAATTCAATAAGTGTGTTACGCCTGGACTAACTAATGATGGCAGGTGTATCATTATTCTTTGGTAAGGAACAGGGGAGGCAGGGGATGGGGTAAGCAGACCAGGTGACTGAACTGGGGCTCTGTAGTTGGATGTAGTTGGATGTAGTTGGATGGACGGGATGGCTCTGACCAAGGCCAGAGGAGTTAGGCCAGGGAAAGGGTGGGAAGAAGGAGCTAGTGGGGCTCCTCCCTAGGGATACACGTGCAAGGGGCATGTGATTCTGGCCTGGAAGGACAATGACTCCCAACATTGGTCAAGCCCAGTAGTCCTGACTACAAGCAAGATTCTGGGAAAACAGTTGTCTCAGGAGGGCTCGGTGCCCAGGCCTGTCATTGGCAGGGACCGCAGGTGGCCGGACAGAATGCAGAGGGACAGTAAATCTCCTCGGTAGCCTTGAGAAGTCCTCCAGAGTCTGGGTCCCTCCTTGGGGGGTGTGACACCTCTTGGGGGGTGGCTCAGCCTGCCCCTGTCTTGCTGCCATGTTGGGGTGCCCATGTTGGGAACTGGGAGGTCATACATGTGCCGTGTTAAGTCTCAGCCTCTGGCTTTGAGGACAGCACCATAGCATGTCTTGGAGAAAGTTCTTGACCCATCCAACCCAAAGCTCCTTTCCAACAATTAGTTTCACTTCCTTTTAACCGTCCTGAAAGAAAAGCTCTTTGACCTGATATTGTAACTACACCCATAATTTTATACATCAATATAATGCTCTTAGTGTTAAATGAAGACAAACTAAAAAGGAAGTGGTTTATAACAGAAAGCATGTGCATCTCAGCGGGGAGATGTGTGGGTCCGTCTCCACTGGAAGATACGGTGGTACACCCACTGGGCACGTGGATGTCATGTGGGAGCCGTCCCCAGCAGACGGACACATAGACACACAACGACTGGAGACTCACAGAGCAAAAGCCGTGGTGCCCAGGGAGGTGCTTTTCCCAAAGCAGGATGGTTCTTAATGAAGTTCCATTGATTTATGTGATCATTTTCTCCCAGAGAAATTCAGAGCGTATGACGACTTACTACTCGCACGAATGTCTGTTCGGGAAATCCCATGTTGCGTGGGCCAGCCCTATGCCTCCCTAGTACTTGTACTCCCAGGTATACTTATACTCCCAAGAAACAACGAGTTATGCCCCCTCCTTGGTCATTGTAACAACCAACCCACTGCACAGAAATCTAAAATGTTCCTTTGGGGGGGTCGGGTGCCACTCCTGTGAGAGATCACAGCCTAGAGTGACCACACACAGGCTGGGGTGTGGAGGCCTCTTGTCCCAAAGGTTTGGGTCCAGGTTTGAGGCCCCTGTTTTGCAAGAGCAGACAAGATTGGCTCCTGGGGCAAGAATGAGATCTCTTGAAAATTCTTGGACATCTTAGGGGAAGAGGCTCAGGGGTGGGGGATGGGGGTGTGTTCAGTTGCCTATTATGCAATGGCAAACCATCCCCAACCTCAGTGGTTTGAAGGGCAGCTTCTTAACTCCACTCGGCCAGGTGGTTCTTCTGCTCTGTGTGGCGTCTACCGGGGCTGGAAGATCCAAGATGGCACCACCACTCCCTTGGCGCCTTGGCTGGGTGGGTGGCTGACACCCCTAGGGGCTGGCTGGGCTTCTCTCCCCACGTGGCCGGTGTGGGCTTCCCCACAGCACCGTGGTCTCAAAGGAGCATCACATACAATTGCTTCCAGGGGGAGGAAACTGATGGTTCTCTTTAAGGCTGGTCGTGGAACTGGCACATGGGATCCCTGCCTATTTTCCACTGGCCAGAGCAAGTGGTAAGGCCGTACCTGATGCGGCCTGAGGGGAAGCAGATGGGAGAGCAGCACGATGTATAAATAAAGTCTTAAAAAAAAATGTTTCCAAAAAGGTGCTACTTAACTAGCCATTTTTATTGAACACTTAGTACGTGCTGGACCCT
This sequence comes from Meles meles, assembly GCF_922984935.1. NCBI lineage: Eukaryota > Metazoa > Chordata > Mammalia > Carnivora > Mustelidae > Meles > Meles meles. Next base: position 141,941,793 of record NC_060071.1, on the reverse strand, counting down.
GTTTGGATTACCAGCCCCATATTTAACTGCCCTCCAATCCTGGGACATGGGCACTCCTGTTATCCCCATTTCATAGATGAGGAAACTGAGACACAGAAAGTACTATGTCCACCAGTCCCACTTCTGGCACGTGTTTTAAGGCGGCAATTCAGTCTCAGTCATCAGATGTTCATAACAACATAGTTTGTAATGGGAGATTGGTTAAATCAATCATGATATATCCATAATGGGATATGATATATCCATAATCACAGAGGATTATGTGATGTAATCACATAATGTAATAATGTAATCACATTATGTAATCACAGTGCAGCTGAAGGACAATATTGATGTGCAGTGATTCTCTCAATGCAGTAAGTGAAAACAATGGGTTAAAAACAATGTATATGATACCCTCCCATTTTGGACAAACACATACACAAGTTCTTAAAAGTGGTCATATCTAGGGAGGGGGTATGAAAAGGAATATTTTGTCTTTTGGTTCATGTATGGTTTATTCTCCTTTTACAACAAACATGTATTGCTTTTGAAGGAAGAGAAAAACAACTCAAGTTGTTGCTCTTAATTCTTGGAAAAGAAAGAAAAAAGAAAAGAAAAGGTTGTCTCCTTAAATGAGAGAGCCGCAGGTAACTGGAAAAGTCAATGAACCAGAAAATCACCCTTGGCAGTTGGACTCCCCTTGACCCAGTTGACAAAATTCAAGTTCGTAACGGCCGAAATGTGGCTGAAAAATTGCATCCTGCCACTGGGGTGGGGGTTCTCCGAACCACCGGCTGCCATGTTCACCCGGCCAGTTTTGTGCACCGAGGGCTGGCTGAGTCCCCCGAGTCTGCATGGTCTGCAGGACCCGCCAGCGCCTCCACAGTGGGCATCTGTGGATGCGGGAGTGTGGGCAATGACTCACCCCTTCACCTTCTTCAATGACAGTTGTGTTTATGGACTTTCTACTCCATCTTCCATCGTAGACATTTGGCAGCATTTCCTTCTCTGTCTCTCTATTATAGCAGAATCCTTGCCCCATACTCTTGGCCCCCAGTATACACCTGCCTTCTCCCAGTTATTCAATCAGACATGAACCCACATGTTGTGGTGAAGGGGTTTTACAGATGGAAGGAGGGTCCCAAGTCAGTTGACCTTCAGATCAGGAGATATCCTGGTGGGCCTACCCTAATCAGAGGAGCCCCTCATGTTTGGGTTGAGGGAAGCAGAGATTGGAAGCACTGGGGGAAGTTCTCCATTGCTGGCTTAAAGCTGGAGGGGCCACCTGGCAAGGAATGGGATGGCCTCTGGGACCAGGGAGGGGCCCCCAATCAACAGCCAGCACAGAGTCAAGGAGGTAAGGAACTGGATTCTGCCAACAACCTGAGTGAGTGCGGACGAGCTCCAGATGAGACCACAGTCCTGGCCAGCACCTTGATTTCCACCTTGTGAGACCTTTTACCAACCATGTCCAGACTCCTGACCCACAGACAGTGCAAAATAATCAACTCTGTTGCTTTAGGTTGCTACACTTGAGCTGATTTCTTATACAGCAACAGAAAACGAGAACACCTCCCTCCCATCCTCCCTTCCTCCCTTCCCTCCTTTTGGTCTTTTTAAACCTATCGAGGAGAACTCCCCATTATTACCAAATATTCGGAAATGAACCCCATGTGTGTTGGCGGATGTGAAACACAGGGTTGAACGTCTGGCCCTGGAGCACACCCAGTGTGGAAGGCACACACTCAGCCCAGAACTTTGTTCTTTCAGATAGCCATAAAACACATTCTGCCCCGAAAGGGCGTTTTTGCATGTTCACATCCTTTGATGGTGGAGTTAGCTACTTATAATCAAAGAGAAAACCTCTCACAGAAAGAAACAGAGGGGCGCCTGGATGACTCAGTTGGTTAAGTGTCTGCCTTTGGCTCAGGTCATGATCTCAGGGTCCTGGGATCTAGCTCCGAGTCAGGCTCCCTGTTCAGGGGGGAGTCTGCTTCTCCCTCTCCCTTTGCCCCGCCCCCGACTCCTGTGTGCATTCTCTCTCTCTCTCTAATAAATAAATAAGAGCTTTAGGAAAGGAAGGAAGGGAGGCAGGGAGGGAAGGAGGAAGGGAAGGAGGGAAGCAAAGCAAAGCAAAGCAAAGAGAGAAAGAAAGAAAGAGAATTATGATGTACCCAGGTGGGGAAAGCCACCTTGTTCCCCTGGAGCCTCCGTCCCCTTAACGTAGTCTTGCTCTGCCACATTCTGCCTTCTTTTCCTGTTGTGTGTGTGTGTGTGTTATCTCCCTGCTAGTTTCAAGCTCTACGAGGGCAGGCAGCTCATCATGGGCTCTCTCTGCTATCCAGCACCCTGCACATGGCGGTTCAGGTAAAGGGGCGTGGAAGCCACGTCCAAAATCTCATTAATCTTGACCAGTTCTCTTCTCATCTGGGTGCCCAGGTAGTAAGGAGGAAAAATTCTGGAGACAAACAAGTTTGATTTGATTCCCAGCCTTCAAACTTATTGGCTGGCCATTCCAATTTCTCAACCTCTCCGACTCAGAAGGCCCATCTTTAAAATGGTCTACTGGAAAGTGAGCATACGTGGCCCACAGTAGGCCTTCAGCGTCTGCACAGTTCCCCCGTCCTTTCTGTTCTTTGATCTCATTTTACGTTTACTCCCTCCAAAACTAAACAAACAGGTTTTTGGCCTCCTGAGTCAGACCCTTCTAGAAAGAGTTCATGTTAGAGCCGTGGTACCAAGGTTTGGCATGAGCCTTGGCGGCTGTGTTTGAATGTTTTAGGCTGTGGGAATGCACTCTGACAGTCCTTTATGACCAGTCTCTGCTTGTGCCCAGGCTGGACAAGAGGGGGAATTGGATGAGGGTGGGTAGGAGAAGCCCCTGTGAGGAGGGAATGGTTTGAGGGTGTGTCCCAGGGGCAGGAACGTCACGTGGCTTAGCTTGTGTCACAAACTCCGGGCGTCTGTCTGAGGGAAAAGGCCTGGGCTTCTGCGACACACCCACCAGGGCCCTTCGCTCCCCAGAAGTCACAGTGAAAGTCCGCAGGCGGTGTCCACGCCATGAAAAGGATCCATCAGACCAGGTCTGCGAGGAGCGATGGGAGGGCCCCGGAGGTCAGGCAGGCTGCTCAGCAAAATGGAAAAATCTGTGATGTTTATTTTTACAAGCTAACAGGAACCTTACAGACTTGAGCGACCTGCAGCTTCTGGTGAGGGGCGGGAATCGTGACTCACTCATACCACCCTTCCAGCACCTGGCCGGGCACAGCGAGCAAGGGGGCACCTGAGCTGCTGAATGAAGGAACCAAGCGAGGAGGAGACATACCCTTTCCCTTTTCAGATCAGAGAACAGGCCAATATAGCCTAAGATTTAGTCTCAGAATCTGCTTTCCCGCTTGGGTGTCAATAGCTAAGAGTGGATTGAAGTAAGACGTCTTCTGGTTGATTTTTTTCCTTTAGAAATTACATGTGTCTTGGGGGAAGGAGTGCTCTCCTATGAATGAACTTCAGAGGTGAGAGCAGGTCGCAGGTGTGTGTGGTGCTCTGTTAGCAAGCTATGTAGGTGACGGGCCCATTGGTCAGCGGAACCTGGAGCCAGGGTTTCCTGCTGTCCAATAGGATGGCTTGGACAAGATGCCGTGGAAATTGCTCCTGGCTTTATTTTATACCCTCCTCCTGGGTTGTGCCATAGTCATCTCTCTCCTAGACTACTGCGATAGTCCAATAACGCCCCTTCTCTGTCTTTCTCTTTAATCCATTTACAAAGGAGAATGGGCCCCCGGGACACTGTTCCCTCTGTTTGCCTCTGTTTCTAATCTGTCAGTGGCTGGATTTAGAACAAAAGGAAAACTGCTCCCTGCCCTCGGCTCCAAAACCCCCTCCTGCGGCGGTTTCCCTCCGCTTCGCTCCACCACCGTCCTTTAGTCCCTTATAAACACAAAAAGCTCTCCTATCTCGAGGATAGGCTGATTGATATTCCTGTTGCCAAGACGACTTTTCCCTCAATCATCCCATTCTCATTTTCATCCAAGTCTCAGATTAAACTCCACCTCCTCACAGAGGCATCCCTGCCACTTCTCTGAAGTAGATCCACAACGGTCTCTGGCCTGGGCTTCTGTTTGTGTCCCTTATGGTGCGGGTCAAAGTTTGGAAGTTACATATTATTTTGTTTATCTGTGGCCACTTATGTGGCTCCATGAGTCAATGAGCTCTATGAGGGAGGCACCATGCATGTCTTGTCTACCACTGTGCTTCCCACTGCGCCTGGCAATAGGAGGTCGTCATTATGTGTGTTGAATGAAGAAATGAATGAATACAGAGATAAGCGAATGTCTCCAGGTCCCGGTGGCAGACTTCATGCAGAGAATACTCAAGGATACTATCCTGCTTGGTCACACACTTAGTAAAGACTGGATTTAAAGTGATCTCAGACAGAGACTGTGAGCAAAGATACTAACAAAAGACAGTGACCATGCCAGGGCAATCCAGTATGGAATGAGAAGGCAGACTTTGAGAGATGAACCAGCCAGACTGGGCCAGACCTGCCACCCGCCCTGGGGCAGTCTGGCTAAGAGCAGTCACTGCTCCCTTGGTGAAGTTGAAACTAGAAATAAATGCGGCCACCCCCGTGGTCCCTGTGTGGTATGGGTCATTCTACAGTGCCCCGTAAGAGTGTCTATTCCCATCTGCCATTCTCAGCCAACCACGCCATCCTTTATCAAATGAGGATTAACAAGCTCCCTGGGGGACATCCGGGACAGGCTGAGGGTCCTACGTCCCCATGATCCAGGTCATGGTTCTAAGACCCATTCTCATCTATTTCTGGTGGGAATGTGCTGCATTGCAACTTTTCTGGAAGGAAATTTGGCAAGATATATTAAGAGCCTTAAATATAGTCATGCCCTTTGACCCAACAAGTCCATTTTGAAGAATCTACCCAAGGGCTAGGGTCAGAAATGGGCACTAAACCATCAGTATTAGGTTTCTCATATAAGTGTATTTTTAATAGCAAGAGAACGGCGAAATGAAATTATCAAGTATCCAATAATAGATTGGATATAAGTCAATAACAGTGTATCCATATTATGGAATACTATTGGCTGATAAACATTTCCAAGGAAATGTTACTAAGAAAACGTAACCACGTGGGAAAGTGCTCACAATGCAATCTGGGGCAGGGGTACAATTTTTTTTTGCATTTTATTAAAAATAGAAATGTTTAAATACTCAAAGTTCGTGACATAAGAAACTCGGGTTCAGAGCCGTAGAACCACTTTATCCTCCACGAGTCCTAAAGGCTCATGGGTCCAGTCTTGGAATTTCTCAAGAAGATACGGCCACTGGAGGTCTGGTTCTCCGCCTACTGTGATCCCGTTTGTACTCTGCTGTTGCTGCACGTATTCGGTTGATATCCAAACGTAAGTGTGAACTGGGACAGGTAAAACATACACATCCAATCCCACCTGTACCTCCTTTGTTCAAAAGATCTGTTTCACAATGTAACTTGAAGTGAAAAAAAGTTTTTCACAAACACCAAGCCCGCGTATAGGGAAAGAATCCTCTTTTTGAAAAGAAACTGGAGGCGCCCATCCTAGAAGGGTAGATCGTGAAGCCACGAGCCGTGGTGCCCTACCTCTGATGAGATTATAAATTCTTTTCATTCTGATTGGCTACTGTCTGCATTTACAATGAAAATAAAACAATATACAACCTTTAGGGCCCAGAGGGAAAAAAACCCTTCTCTGTGCGTGCGTGCGTGCGTGTGTGTGTGTGTGTGTGTCTATGTGTAGGGGAGGGAGGTGTGGTATTTACAGTGACTAAAGACAAAAAGGAGAGAATGGACACCAAGGTGTCCTGAGCCATTTGAACAAAGGAAGGGCAACAGCCGGGCAATGAGCACGGAACACTGGCCAGCTTTCCGAAGCCAGCATCGGATGTCCCATATCCATTCACCAAGGACATCATTTCCTGAGGAGGCCGAGCACAGCCAGGCCGGAGCCAGCAGGCCCGTCTTCTCTCTCCTCACAGCCCTTACAGGACTGACCCCAGGGAGCCTACAGGAAGCCCTCCCTGCGGCCACAGACGCCATTTTGAATTCAGGGATTTTCAGCACTTTGGCCACAGAGCTTGAAATTCTCCTCTCGCTGGTCCCTCCCCAAGACAGGGCGTCCTCGTGTGATGGGTTTTCAACTCAATAACACTTACGGTGCCCCCTTTCTAAGCCTGACACAGCAGCTCACAGCTCTTCCTTCGAATTCTCACAGCTAAGTGGGGAGCCATGGAGCGCTAGCCCGGGTGCGCCCAAGAGGACGCAGAGGCCAGGTCACAGGAGGCAGAGGCGGGCCGCGGGGCCAGCTACGACGCTGGCAGACTTTCTGCCACACCACAGCTGCCTTTTTGCTTCAGAGCCTGGAAAAGTTGATGAGCCCTGCAACCTTCTGTGAAGCTTGGCGGAAAGGAACTGCCAAGCCGGCTTGTCTGAAATAGTTGTGGTCCTCAGCTTCCTGAACAAAAAACACTCTCTTTCCCGAGTGGGGACCGGCCCCTTCACCCATCCTTTACTGCGTGCAAGGCGACGCCCCACCACCCGTAAATCATTTTCCAGGCCTTTCCTCTAGGCCACTCCACTTGGGAAATGCAATGTCCCACGCAGGGCGAACAGGTAGCCTTCTGGACCCCGTCCGTCAGGCGAAGAAGCAAAACCCGAAGTGTCATATGCAGCTGCAAACCTAAAATACGTGACAACCGAGGCCCAAACACACAACGCAGAGAGGAGAAGAGGCAAACGCAGAGCCTTGAAATGCCAATTTTCAAGTTTCCAGGCCTTGCGAATGAATCAGAGCGCCATGACCCACGGGAGGCATCCAGGAAGCTCCTTGCAAGGGGGGCTGGTGATTTTCTCCTCTTTGATTTTTGATTTGACCAAGTTCTGGATGGGCATAGAACAGCTCTCCAGAAGGTTCCTGCTATAAGTTTACCTAAGCCTATAACCCGACCTCAACTTGAAGAAAAAGGTGCCTTCCCTCCAGCTTTGATGATGCTGAGCCCCAGGGGAGGCGGGGGGGACGTTTTGTGCGATGAAACACAATCTCCTGGTCTGTGTGATGCACACAAAAACAGCAGGAAGGAAAAGAGGATGACCATTTGCCGTTTATTTGGGGCCGGCTGTGTCTGCCCCCCCCCCCCAGTGTTAGGCACTCTATGAACAACATTTGTTTGCCAGAATTGGTGTCTTTATTTTACAAGACCGAATGGAAGGTGACAAATAAAAGGCTAAGCTCATCTCAGCTGGACGGAGTGGCCTGTGGATTTTAATTCTGGCTTGCAGCGGATGAAAACAGTTCCTATTGATGGAGGGCTTGTGATATGCCGGCTGATGGCCTGAACCTTTTTAGGTATGAACTCTTTGATTCCCCTAATTGACATTGTCAAATAGGGACTATGAGTATGTCCATTTTACAGATGGAAAAACCAAGATCTGGTGGAGACCTGCAGCATCTTGCCCCAGGCCACACAGGTGGCAACTTGCAAGCCAGGATGTGGTCACAGGCAGTCTGCCCCAGACCACGCAGCCCTGCCCCTGTGCTGTGCTGCTTCTCTGGAAGACATTAAGCTATAGACGTTGGGGCACTCATATGAGAGCCGCAGGACCTTCGAGACCTGAGAGGAGCATTCACTTTTCCCAACTCCCTGTTATACAGGGAACTCACTCAGGCTTGGACAGGAAAAGCGACGGATCCAAGGTCTCTGGACCACTGGGATTTGACCCGGGGACCAAATTCCACTGCCTCACACCAATTCTTCATTCCTGAGTCAGTGGCCATTTAATTGTAGCCAAGAGAAATATAATGTGAGTTTCATGTGATCAAAGGTTCTGTTGTTGTTGTTGTTGTTACTGGCCATATTTTTAAAAAGTAAATAAGAACAGGTGAAATGAATTTAAATACTACATTTCGGTTAACTCCACACTTCCAATATATTATCACGGCAACATCCAATCCATAAAACAATTATGAATGAGAGATTTTACGTTTTGGGTTAGAGTCTTTGAAATCTGGTGTGAATTTCACACTTAGAGCACATCTCAATCTAGCCACGTGTCAGGAGCTCAGGGGCTGCACGTGGCCAGTCCCTCCCAGGCTGGGCAGCTCAGCCGTAGAAGCTGGTTTTTCAGTTTGGTCCATGGACCGACAGCAACAGCGCGGTCAGGTGGGAGCCCCCGACCAATGCAGATGCTCAGGCCTCACCCCAGACATACGGAGTCTGAATCTGCCCTTGACAAAGTCCTCAGGAGATCTGGGTGCACATGTGTTTGAAAAGTGATCTCCACTTCTTACCTTTCACGATAAGAGCCTCAAGAGTCCTTCATAATAATTGAAAGCCATGGAGTCTCCTTCCTAGAAAAAAAAAAGTGCAAATGCCACAGATTTCTGCTTCGGATTCCAGAAACTTCCCCCAGTTCCTGGAAGTCCAGCCAAGGACCCCTAGTTCCATGCATTCCATATTAGGAAATCTGTTCTGGAGCAGGAGTTTTCAAAAAATAAAAATAAATATTGTAAGCAGTGTACTTTTTTTTTCCCCCTTATCACAAATGAACGCTTGTTCAGAAACCCCAGCCACAAAACGGGCTAAGAGTGAGGACAGCGACCGAGCAGGTAAGCAGTCCCATCCCTACGGATGCTGCTTCCCCGCCGTGCAACCCTGAAGACTTTGGGGGTACCTGAGGCCCAGGCTGAAACCTCCACCCCACCCTACCCCATCCCCACCCTGAGTTTACTGACCGTGGCCTGCTGGCTGCGCACAGGTCACCTGCACGCAACTTTCTTGCTCCTTGGGTTTGATCTTCAACCTGCCTGGGGAAATTCTGAGGATCGGCGGGATCGTGGAACACCGATCCAGGGCACCCCAACTGCCAGGCACTGGGAACTGCGTCCGCGTGTCCCACTTCCCCCAGGGCAGAGCTGCTGCTGGTCCTTCACGCCATGGGCAAGCGCTGGCAATGGCCACTTTCACTCTCGGTGGGGTCCCGGTCTGCGCGCGAAGTTACTTGGCGTCCTTCCACGCAGTCTCCTCCCGCGTGAATTCTTGAGCATCCTTGAAGACTCCGCTGGGAGCCCGTGTCCTCTGAGACTGTAAACTGGAACATTTTTGTCCGTAGGTAATGGAAGGTTTATTATGGTCCAGAACTAGAAGTCCAGAGAGAAGTAGTTCCGGGTTAATTCTACTTTCATGAGCAAAACACACAACGTCATCCACTCGCCATTAAGACCAGAACCATAGCAGTGCGAAGACCCCTTCCCAGACTAACCCCTCAGCCACCCCACGTGACTTCCCCTCAGATCTAATTGGCCAGAATTTATCACGTGCCTCTGACTGAGCCAGTGGCTGGTGGGGAGCAGGAGACGCTTGCTTGGCTAGGACCAATCAGCAGTCATCCTGATTGCCGGGGGGCGGGGAGCTCAACTTTCTGGGAAGAGGTGGCCGCCATTTTGAAAAAAATTTTTTTTGCACCTAGAAGGTTCGGCTGTGAGGAAGGAGGGGGCTTATCGGTAGGCGAGGCCAACAGTGTCTACGGCGTCTTCCCTGACTCCTCGGCTGGGAGGGCCTGCCCCGTCTGGATTTCCAAAGTCTGCTGAGGAACCTCTATTAAAGCACATTTCACTTTGCAACTTGTCTCCACTCCCCCCTTGTCCTGATATTAGCTTCCCAGGAGCAGGAGGCATTGCCTGTCCACTTCCCCTCCGGCCGGCTCCCGGGGAGGGCTGGGCACCTTATGAGAGCTCGCAGAGTGTTTAATGACTACATTTGCTCCCCAGCAGTGTTCCCATGCAGTATGACGCGCTCCTCGTTCCGGCTACGGCCAGTGAGACCCTGCAGCGGGGGATGTAGGATGGCTCGTATCCACGCTTGCCCTGCGCCCTCGCTGAGCGCGGCGACTGCGGTGGCCCGGCTCCGGAGTCCCTGGGACCCAGCTCAGCGTCGGGTCCACAGGATGTGCTCATAGTTGAAGATAGAACACATAATCGGCAGATGTCTGTGCAATACAGCAACGAAGAAATGAACTCCTCTGCGCGTCACATGGATGAACCTTTGAGACGTCAGGTTAAACGAAAGAAGCCGGATATAAAGGAGGATGATAAGTACAAGATTCAATGTCTACAGAGGTCAAACAGGGCAAAACCGATTATTGGGGACGAAAGGGAGAGAAGCGGTTCCGGGGAGGAGGTTTGTCCGGGAGGCTGCACTAGGGGACCTGGGGAGGTCCAGAGCCGTCCTTTCTCCTGACCTGGACGGCGGTTACACGCTCGTACGCCAGAAAAATCTAATGGAGCTTTACACTGTGGTGCACTAGACAGTGGACTATTATTCGTTTTTATTAAAAACGAAAGAACTACCAAGCCATGAAAAGACATGGATGAGACTTCGAGGCTTAGCAGTAAGTGAAAGAAGCCAGTCTGGGATGACTACACACCGTAGGAGTCTAACTTGATGACATTCTGGAAAAGGCAACACTTTGGAGACTGGGGAAAGATCATGGTTTCCAGGGAGGGAGGGAGGGAGGGAAAGGCATGAATAGGCAGAGCACAGAGGATTTGGCGGGCCGTGAAACTATTCTGTATGACGCTGGAATGGTGGATACGTGTTATCTGACATTTATCCAAGCCCATTAAATATACAACACCAAGAGAGAACCGGAAGGCAGAGTACAGGTGTTGGGTGACGGCCATGTGTAATCGTACGTTCATCGATTATAGCAAATGCTCGGCGCTCCTGGGGAGGGATGTTGACCATGGGGGAAGCTGTGTGTGGGTAGGGCAGGGAGGACATGGCAACTGTCTGTACCATTCACTCAATTTTGCTGTGAACTGCTCTAAAAAGTAAAGTCTATTTAAAAAAATCGTTACTGAGCAGTACACTTTGTGCACTGTACAGTGTGTGGTATCTGAGTAGAAAAGGAAAACATGTACTCAAAGTAATGTTAACTAGCATTCGCTAAAGGCTGAGGGGAAGCCAGACCTTGCCGTAGTTCGGTACCTGCAGTTTTTCTAGCACGCACACATATAGATGGCGGGACTCACCTGGCTGGTGCCCCATCCTCCCCCCAGTGCCCAGCACATAATAAAGGTGGGGAAATGTGTTCCTTGAAATGTCAGAGAAACCCTGTGCTGGAGGGATGAGTACTGCCCCCAATCTATGGAGGAGGACACCAAACTTCAGAGATGCAAGTGACAGCTCCAAGGCCACAAAGCTGAGAAGGGGTGGAGCCTGGCTGTGTGCCAGGCTGTCTTCATGGAAAAGCCTGCTTCTGAACCCCGAGATCTGTCACCTCTGACTTCCAATGAAGTTGAACCCCAGGGAGCCCGAAGAGTTTTGAAGGTGTGCTGGTGAAATTGTTTGTAGGAGTTTTCACCGTGGTTGTGGTGTGCCTAAATCAATGGCTGTTGTCTCTGGGACATGGTTACAAAGTGCCCTGATTGTAGCTATGATAAAGGGATATTCCAAGCCTAGGTTCAACCCGTCACGTCTGTCAGTAACTTTGACACCTTGATTCCCTGTCACCTGGTAACTACTAAAAGGTGTAATATTCTGAAGCCTTTAATTTTACCTTCTGCAGGAAAGGAAAATGGAGGGGGCAAAGATAGGATGAAATTTGAGACACGTACAAATTACCTTTTGACTCTCGTGAATATATATTCCACATCTGATGCCTGCGGGGGCGAGAATCTCTGTCCCCAGGATGAGCTAGGTTGACGGCCATCAGCACATAATTGCTGGGCTCTGTCCCTGTCTCTCCTGCTGGAGAATGAAACCTTGCTCAAGGTCAGTGTTGAGGTGTCAGTCTGAACGTTTCCAAAGCCCAATGAGCTGTGTCAGGGACAAAACAGTCTTCAGGGAGGGCACCTCACCCCAAATGGAAAAAGATGTGTGTGTGTGTGTGTGTGTGTGTGTGTGTGTGTGTGTGTGTGTTCATGTTGTCTGATGATGCCTCCAGGCCAGGTTAAGATGAAAGGTGAGAAGGTGACTTGATGGGACAATGTCAAAGTCATGATGGTGCCCAAAGCCAGACAGGAGGACATAATGGGTGAGTGGGTGATGGCCAGCCACATGGAAATAGCCTGTAGGGACAGCTCCTTGGAGAAGTTTGACTGCGACAGAAACAGAAGAGGGGAGAGAAGGGAGCACCATGAGAAATCCACTGCAGATTTTTTTGAAATAGCCTTCACTGTGGTTAAATATACACAACATATAATTTGCCATTTTTAACGTGTACAATTGAGTGGCATCAATACATTCACAATTCTGCGCAGCCATCACCACTATCAAGTCCCAAAACATTTTCATCCCCCCCACAAGGGGACCGTGTACCCATTAGCAGTCATTCCGCATTCCTCCCCTCTTCCTCCCCAGTCTGCATTCCATCACTGTGGATCTTCCTATTCTGATTAGTTCCTATAAGTGAAGTCATCCAGTATGTGGCCGTTTGTGACCAGCTTCTCTCACTCAGCGTGATGTTTTCAAGGTTCATCCATTGACACATTCGTAGCAGGTCTCAATACTTGATTCCTTTTTGTGGCTGAATAATCCTCCACTGCATGGGTACGGAACATTTTTGGGTCCGTTCTTTCATTGGCGGACATTTGGGTTGCTTCCACCTTGTGGAAGTGCTGCTGTGAATATGCATGTACAAGATTTTTCTAGAACACCCATTCGGTTCTTTTTGGTAGACACCTGGGAGCAGAATTGCTGGGTCCTATAGTACGTGTTTAGCTGGTTGAGGAACCATGGAAGTGTTTTCCATAGCGGCTGCGCCACTTTGCATTCTCACCAGCAACATCCAAGAGTTCCAATTTCCTCGCATACCCACCAGCAGTTATTATTTCCCTATTTCTTTTCATTGGAAGGTTTGTTTGTTTGTTTAGGGGAAGATTCTTTCTTCTTCACTGCATGCTCACCATGGGCTCACCAGCTGGTGAACAGTGAACAATGAAAGCCGAAATGTTAACATTACCTTCCAGGCTCCCTTTTAGGGAAGCAAGAGAGAAAAGAACATAGACTTTGGTGCAAGAACCCTTTAGGCTCAGACCCTGGCTCTGTCACCTGCTCCCAATGACCTTGAGCAAGCTGCATCAACTTCCAGACTCTCAGGTTTCTTGTCAGCAAAATGGGGATAATATTATTTTCCTTGGGAGCTACCAGGACGTTTAGGCAGACAAATGACAGGAGGGAAGACCTGGCTCAGAGCCTGACACTTTGTAGATGCTCAGGGAACTTGCTTTCCTCTCTTGGCGTCAATGGAGGAAAAGTCAAGTCAAAACAAGAAGGTATGTTTCATTTTGAATGAGCACTGCTTAAGTCAGACGCCAGCTAATAGGGAGGTGTGCAGACTGTGGAGGCACTCAGCTGGGGGCCGAAAACATGCCACCGACATGCTCCCTTCCGTTGATCTGGGCCCTCACTCCTCTAACAGCCTCCCACTGCTCACCTCAGTCTTGCCAGCAATTCTGATGCCCAGCAAGCTTTGCGGTTCACCGGCTACCTTGGCTTTCTAGGGTTGCCGTACAAAATAACACAAACTGCGTGGCTTAAAACAACAGAAATTTTTAAAAAAGATTTTCTTTATTTACTTCAGGGGGGGGGGAGAGAGAGAGAGCAAGAATGGGGAGAGAAAGGGAGAAGCAGACTCCCCACTGAGCAGGGAGCCCGACATAGGGCTTGATCCCAGAACGCCGGGATCATGACCTGAGATGAAGGCAGATGCTTAACCAACTGAGGCACCCAGGTGCCCCCAAACAGCAGAAATTTATTCTCTTTCAGTTCTGGGGGTTAAAAAATCTGAAATCGAGGTGTCCACGGAGCTTTGCTTTCTCTGAAGATTCTAAGGGACAATCCTTCCTTGCCTCTCCAGGCTTCTGGTGGTGGTTGGCAGTCCTTGGCGTGCCTTCGCTTGTAGACACATTGCACCAATTGGCGCCCACCTTAATCCAGTACGATCTCATTTGAACTTGATTATATCTGCAAAGACCCTCTCTGCAATAAGATCACATTCACAGGTACCACTGGGGGCTGGGACTTCAACATACCTTTTTGGGGGGCGCAATTCAACCTCTAGCACTGACCTGAGACTAAATGCTGGTGCAGAATCAGGTTTCGCGGAGCATAGAGATGGTCTGGGGAGCCCATTTGAAGGAAGAGACCACAAAAGGATGAATGCAAGGTTAGGTACAGGACTCCGGAAGGGGATGTGTACGTGGGGGAAGGGTCCTGTTGCTTAAGCATTGTTAGCTCCAAGGAAAATCTACGGCTGGCTAAACCTCATTTATCCCGATTCAGTTTCTAAGCTCATTACATGGAGCCAAAGGAATAAGACAGTTACAAATGACAAACCATGAAAACACACATTTCTTTTGCAGATACACATTTGCAGGTATATTAGAACAGGTTTGAAAGGAGGCACATCTGAATTTCAGCTGATTACTCGTGACTCGTGGAGTTGTGTGTCCTCGTAATTCTTTTCTTTTTGCTTATCTAAATTTGCTAGTCTTCCTATGATGAGCATATATTGCCTTTATAAAAACCATAACCATCTTCTCTTTGCAACTTGCTGTGTCAATTAGGGCCGAGATGTGTCCGAGGCCATTGCAGAGAGCCTCGCTGCTGGGGGTTGTCATAGATCTCTTTCCTGGGAGACCCTATTTCCTCATGGGCTCCATGGAGCCCCCACGACCTCCCCTTGGACTTTCCTGCCCCCCCACCAGCCCCACCCCCAGAAGGCTGCCTGGCTCAGATTGGAAAGGTACCCAGAGAGCCACTGGCCAGTGGCTGCACAGGAGAGGCCCCACCATGGAGAATGAGGTATCGTGGCCACCGATCTGTTTCCCTGATTTACATCAATTTACATTCAGCTCTCGAGTAATCTACATGAAAATCAGGCAGCCTTCCGCTATTCCCTTGAAATCAGATGAGGCCGCCTGGCCAGTGGGATGATGCAGAGAGATGCTCCCTCACTTCCCAAACCCTGGGCAGATTAATTTGTCAACCAAAACAGGGGCTGGCATTGTAATCAGGGCTGCCTAGCATTCTTTGACTTTCCCCAAATTGGATAGATAAATGGAGATTTGTGGTATATTAACCTGAATGTTTTGTCTAGCTTCATTTTCCACTTCCTTCCCTTCTCTAAGGAGCTGGTATTTTTCTTTCATATGAGATTATTGATGCCATTCATACACCCTTTCCTCTAACAATAACACTGGGGTCTTCGGTGAGTCACACCACCATGCTCCGTGCCTGGAGCAAGAGAGGGGACCACCCTTGTCCCTGCCCTCGCTCGAGGCTCCTGTGCTTGACTTCTTTCTAAAAATAAAGTTCATTGTAGATATAACCTCTATACTATAACATGCCTAAACCTCCAGCTTACAACTTGGCACAGGCTAACCTCCATCACAATCAGGACATTGAAATTGTTCAGCACACTCAGGAGGCTCCCTCACACGTCCCCCAGTCAACATCCTTCTACCCCACCAGGACCACCATTTCTGATTTCCTTCCCCATGAGTGAGCTTTGCCCGTGTTTGCTCTTTCCGAAAATAGAATTATCCAGTAGAACTTCAAACACAGGCACAACGGACTTTGGTCATCCATATGTTTGTGAAATTCATCATGTCTGTGTATCGATGACTGGTTCTTTTTTATTACCGTGTAGTATTTAATTACACATAGACACCGCAATTTATTTACCCATTCTCCGGTTGACAGACACCTGGGTTACTTCTAGTTGGACAATTAGGAATAAAGCTCCCATGAACATTCTTGTACATGTCTTCTGGGCTTGAGAAACACATGTTTCTCTTGGGGATAAGACACCCAGGGGTGGAAATGCTGGGCCAAAGTGTCAACCTGTGCTTAGTTGTAGTAGATACTGATGATGCTTGTCTTTTTTTTTTTTTTAAGATTTTATTTATTTGAGAGAGAGAGAGAGCACAAGCGGTAGGTAGGGGCAGAGGGAGAGGGAGAAGCAGGCTCCCCACTGAGCAGGGAGCCCAATGTGGGGCACGATCCCAGGGCCCTGAGATCACCACCTAAGCCAGCCGTAGCTGCTCAGCTGCCCTTGACCAACTGAGCCACCCAGGATCCTTGTCTTACAAATTGAGTTCCCTGGGGGCGCCCAGGCAGCTCAGGCGTGAGGCGTCTACCTTCAGCTCAGGTTCATGATCCCAGGGTCCTAGGATCAAGCTCCACGTTGGGGCCCTGCTCAGCAGGGAGCCTGTTCGCTGTCTCCCTTCGCCCCTCCACCCACTCATGCTCTCGATTTTTCTCTCTCAGATAAATTAAACAAACAAACAAACAAATAAACAAATGCAGCTCCTTTGGTCCATTTTCCCTAAGACCTCATCTTGATTTTGTTTGTGCCCCCCCCCACCCCAGCTCCCTTTTTTAGAATCAGAGGATGTAAGTGAGGTTTCTGGTTTGTGATTTAGGACAGGTGCAGCAACAGCCTTCCACGGAGAACATGAGATCCGGCCCACTCCCCGCTGGCAGGGGACTGACTGTGGGCACTGGGGGCACTGGGAGCACTGGGGGCACTGGGAGCACTGCCCGGCTGCTCTTGAGCTCGGTGACCTGTGTTAGTTACGTACCATTTGAGGTTCTTTCCAGTAGGTTACCGCCTTAACCCCTCAAGGTGACCGAACCTAGAGATAGGGGGCCTTTACCAGGGCGATTAAAGGTAAGTGGGGAGGCGGCCATCTGCAAGCTGGGAAGGGGGCTGTCACCAGAAACGGAAACTGCCGGAACCTCGACCTTGGACTGCCCGCCTCCAGACTGTAAGAAAGTACACTTCTGCGGGTTTCTGTGGGATTTTGTGATGGCGGCCTGAGCCGGCCAAAATACGCAAGCACCTGCCGTGTGCCAGACAGAGCCAGGTTCCCGAGATAACAGCAGTCATCAAGACAAACCAAAGGCGGTGCCCTCAGATTGCTTCCCTTCTCCAGCGAGGAGAAAGAAAACAAAGAGAAAAATGCCAGGACATATGTATTCCAATAGAGGGTACCAAGTTCAAGGGGGGAAATAGAGTGGGGTACGGGAGTGGCAGGACAGAGTGTTCAGGTGGTCAGGGAAGGTGACATTTTAGCAGAGACCAGAGGAAGAAGTATAGTGAGAAGAGTGCAGACATCTACAGGAAGGGTGTGCCCAGCAGCGGGAACAGCAGGTTCGAAGGCTGTCGGTGGGTGTTCAGCACCTCCACAAAAGACCTTCGCAGCAACACCCAGATTTGTGTCTGAATCAGTGACCGGGTGCTGGGGCCCAGCCAAGCTGACCCATAACGTCACCATCACCAGGCTCTTGGAAGGTTTTATGCAGATGACATTCTACCTGTTCACGTACCTGGTGTAGTTTCAATTTACTTTTGAGTGACCCCATCTGAGTGATTGGAAAAGGATCCTTCTGGGTCCTTGTGGAGAATGACTCACAGGGGCATGACTGGCTGCCACCAGGGACACAATGGGTCCCGAGGCCACTGCAGGCCCCTGGTAGCGTGCAAGAGGTGGGGGCCCAGGCCACAGGGTAGCAGGGATGCTGCAAACTCATGGGCGTGTGGTTCTCGAACCAGAGGATGTAACTGCTTCTGTTCCCCTGGAAGTCCGTTCATCGAGACCAGCACACAGCAGGTGCACAGTCCGCATTGGCCAACCAGAAACGCGGGCAGACAGTAGCTGAGGGCATTCTGGACGCTGTAAGGCACTGTCTGCGTGCTCTCTTTATTACCCTTGGGCCTGCTCTGCCCGGGGCCTCTCTCCTTGGACTGAAACACCATTTGGGGAACCTGAGCTGCAGCCCAAATCCCCGCTCCGATTCCGCCTTGGAACACAGCCCCCCCAGCCCGCATTCCGCAGCTCTCCCTGGCTTCCCTTGACCCACCCTTGAGTGCAGTGGAGCAAATGTTTCCCTCCTAGAGGACGTCCCTGCTGCAAAGGGCCCACGGGTTGGGCCGTTACTAGATTCTCTGCAGGGCCCCAGTCCTCATGTGGGGGCCGAGAATGTCAGACTGCCTCGGGGCACGGTCTCCCGACTCTGGGAGCTGGGGGCACCCCCATCCTCCTTATTTCCTTGCTCGCTAATTAGAACCCGAGGAAGAGAAGTCAGCTCCGGCGGTCCCTCCAGCCGCACGGAAGGGGTGACTAACCCCTTGCCTTCATGGTTAAGTGCATTCTTCTCCAAAGAGCTCTAAAATTAAAAAGAAAGAAAAAAAAGCATAAGAAAGAGAGAGAAGCACCCACTGTGTTTACATGGAAAGTGGTTCCACATTCCTGCCGTATGGAACACAGAATGCTCTGGAGCCAGCAGCTACCTGGCCCTGTTCCCTGCCGTATTATAGAGCAGGGAGCCAAATTTCCTTCTGGATGTCTATAAATAAAGTGTTTCATCCACTGGCAATTAGGCGGAAGCATTTTTCCGGCCAGCGTGTATATGCTGAGACACGGCAGATCAGAGATGTTAGTTTAAGCCCCATCGCTATGTGTAATAAGAATAATGTTTTCACAGCCTCTACTTCCCTTCTTTCCAACTCCCCCTTGCCTCCCCCCGCCCCAACTCAGCCTAGGTTTAATGTAGAAATTCTACCTAGGAACAGGAAAGCAGAGCATTCCAAAATTCTTTCAACTGAAGAAATTTAGAAGGAGGTGGGGTTTAGTTTCTTCTGTTGCGCGTAGAATGCTCCTTTCCTGACCTCCTGGGACGACTGGCAGATTCTTCCCTCTCTGATCATGAGAGCTGTGCCAGGGAACCCAGGCCCCTTTTCACCTCATCCGCCAGGGAGCTCGGAGCCAGCAACTGCTTGTACGTTGCGGGTAGTAGGTCAGAGTCCTCTCTTTTCCTAATTCCTGATTTCTCTTCTTACAGTCCTTTCCAAAATTAAACTTCAACCGAAGCTCGCCCACCACGTCTTCACAAAGAAGCAGGATACAAAGACACGATAGTTTTTAGTTTCTGAGGCTGCTCTTCTCTGAATGGAAACTCAGGATGGAAGGACAGAAGAAATCATGATAGAGGGCAGGAGAGGAGGGAAATGGCTTTCAGTGGCCATGGACTGGGCGTCCATTGCATTAGGCAAGCACCTAATATAACTTCTTAAAGAAATTGAGGATGCACGGCAGATCCTCTGTGGCGGGATGGCTGAGTCGAGCTTGGACCGAGGTCTTTCTGAGTCCGGACCTCGTGCGCGCTCCACATGACCATGCTAGTCTTCAAACGGCTAATGGGGAAAAGGCTGGCCAGTGGCAGAATATTGCTGCGGACCACACAGTACCATGGACAGAGAGCAACAGGGAGGACCCAGGGGAGTGGACTTCAGGTGAATAGGTTAAATACGGCAAGTGCCAGGCATCCATCCATCGGTCCACCCGCCCATTCATCCGTCCACCTGCCCATCCATCCGTCCATCCATCCATCTAAAACTTTCAGACTCCACTGCACAACAAAGGCCTCAAAACCAGTTCAGAATTGATCCCAACTGAGCCATGGCCTCTACACCCCACATCGACCAGTCATTGGGAAGCGAGTATGAGCCTGAATGAATAAGGACACTCGGCACCGAGAGAGACTCGGCTGAGAGCTTCTGGCAACCCACACTCCCTGCAGGCCTGGGGGGTGGGGGGTCGTGCAAGTTGCCATTCTGAAGGGACAGCTGGGTGGCAGAACACAGGTCCCACCACGCTCTGCTTTTCTATCCTCCATTCTATTTGCTTTTCACAGTCTATGCCCCCCTCCACGAGTATGTGAGCTCCCTCTTCCTGTTTCATTCACTACCATGTCTGCAGAGCCTAGAACTGGGCCTGGCCGGGAATTCCAGGCCCTACAAGCAGCCCCTGAATGAAAGGAAGGGGTAGACACAGCAGTCGGTGTTCCTGCATGATTAGTGTGTCGGGTCCCACTCAGAATGCTTCGTAGGAAGTAATCTCGTTTAATCCACAGGACAACCCAAGAGGTGGGTGTGTTACTCTTGTTCTGCGGAGTTAGGAAACAGGGCTTAAAGAAGCCAAGTCATTTCCCCACTGGCACCCTGAGAATAGGGGGTTCAGTCCAGATGTCGAGGATTCTGCAGGGTGGCCGTTGGCTCTGGAGACTTTCTCTAGTTTACGACTTGCCAGCCCTCAAGGCAGGTCCAGAGACAGTGGTGGCTGCTGGGAGTTCAGGGAGGGCTGGGGACCAGAGGGGCCCTTTCAGGGTCCCACTCAGGGTAGTATGGGGGGTTCACCAGGACGCACGCAGGACTCAGCTCCTGGCGGGGAGGGGCCGACAGCCCCCACGTGGCTCCCCGCAGTGCCTGCATGCCGGCAGTCCCCAGTCCCCTCATCCAGCCCAGGATTCTTGTCGTCTCCAGACCTTCACGCTCTCACTGCACATCTCTCAGGGGGTCTCAGACCTCATGTGGCTGAACCAGAGCCCATCAGACTGCTCTTCTACGAACCTTCCCATCTTGCCAAGGGGCACCCACCAGCCACGCAGGGCGTGGTCACACACCTGAACTTGGAAGGGGCTGAGATCTCACTCAGCTGAAAGCTGACAGATGGGGCTGGTTTCGTGGACGCTGACAAGAGACACGAGACTCGTGGGTCAGAGACAACAGACTTCGTCCCTCACAACAAGAACAGTGGGCAGTGCAGGCTCCTTGATGGTCTCTTAGCCCTGATTCCCACAGGGGTGACGTGGTGAGGCCTCGCCGAATGCCTGCACATGCCATGGGTTTGTATTATAGGAGAGAAACTGAGCTTTTATAGCAAGCGGGAAATAAATCTGTTCTCTGTCATGAAGGGGACACTCCTTCATGTCTCAAGCTTTCTCACTGTAAACACAACCCTGAGAAATGGCTCAGGTAAAGCGGCCCAGAGCCTTCCGTCCATGACATACCCAATAAGACGAATGCCTGTTAACCTAGAACAAAATTCAGGCCATCTCCCATGGCTTTCAAGGCCCAGGGTGATCTGGCCCCTGCCTGCCCTCTGACCTCACCTCCCAGTCCCCCTGCTCTCATTCACTGGACTTTGGCTGCAAAGGTCTCCTCAAGGCCTTTGTACTTGCTCCCCTCTCATCTCTTCACGTGGGTGGTTCCTTTTCGCTCTTTGGACGGCACTGCCTTGGGGAAGCCTTCCTTAAGCCTTCCAGCTAACACTGCCTCTTCCCACCACCAATCCCCGCCCCTCCCCCTGGCTTTGTCGTTGCATCATACAGGACCTATTCATTTCAAATGCTGTCACACTCTGAAATGACCCTTCCCTGTAATCGTGTTTCCTTCCGTTGTATGTCACCCCTGGGTGGGGGGGGGGGAGGGCGGCAAGGACTTCATGTGTCTTGTTCCCCACTGGAGCTCCAAGAGCTCAGAACAGAGTCTAGATGCTAAAACATCTATTTGGGGAATCCATAAATGCAATCCCCCGCTCAGGAGGCTGGAGGCTCTGAGACTGGCGCCAAGGGTGGGAAACGCCAACCAAGATGCTTCCCAGCACTTCGGAAACACAAAACCCAGCGCGATTCAGTTTAATGCCAGGGTACAAGCGCTGGGTGACTCAGTGCTATGCTTCAAACACGAGGCTTCTCTTTGTAGCGGCCTCAGAGAGCATCTGTGGGGGCACCGCAGCGTAACTGTAGGGGAAGCCAAGTGGCGGAAAGTGGCCAAGTGATGGAAAGTCTTCCAAAAGTATATATAGAGAGATCTGTTGTTTAAAAACAAAAACAAAAACAACTAATACTCTCATAATAATGCATTTGCCCCTTGTGTGGAGGGATTTCAAGACCTTGAACTCTGGACTCAGATGAACTTGGCTGGGTTCAAGACCTGGCTCTGTCCGCCTGTGTCCCCACTGGTCTGAGTAAAGGGAGGAAAGCCTTTAGCTAGCAGCACTGTCTGGGAGGTGAGGGAGGGGACAGATCTGGGTGGGAAGATGACAAGGGAGCTTCCAGATACCGAGACCGCAAAGTCGGTGGCTCTCCCTAAGGACGGTGCCCAGGAGGCAACTGTGAGATCAAGGCCGGGACCATCAGGGACCAGCCAGGCTGCGGGCAATGGCAGCTCAGGTCATCAGGACGGCAAAGTGTGCAGGAAAGCAAGCCTGCACTGCTCAGAGTGCCCAGGGATGGAGGGAGAAGATAACCCAGTGCCAGAAAAGACGACTGAGAAGAAATAAGACAAGAAGTTGAAGACAGAGAGAGGTGTGTCTTCTCTGAAGACGACAGAGGAACCCAGGGACAAGGGCTCATGGGGTGGGGGAGCAGGGGTGGCCGTGCTCAACCGTGTTCACGCTGCAGACGCCAGGAAGGATGAGGCAGCTCATTACCCGAGGGAGCGTGGGCAGTCCCCTAACTTCTCCGGGCCTTTGTAAGTGACAGCTATTATCAGCAGTAACAGTAAGAGCCAGAAGAATAATAAACCCTGAGGAGAGCAAATACCTTTCCCTGGACCTGGGTGGGGAGGTGGTTCCAGCTCTGACTTAGGAGAGCCGGAACCACCTCCCCACCCAGCCCCTGCCCTTCTCAACCGCCAGAGAATGTCTGAGAATTGGCTACAAAATGGCGGCTGGGTTTCCATCTGGCATTGGGGCAGGTGGCTGGACTTTGTTGCAAGCTGGATTCAAGGTCGCGGAGGTAACAGGCAGCTGTGTCTTCAGAGCTGGCTGGCAAGACACAAGGGAAGTCCAAGTAGATCTTGTGTTTGTCTATTTGCTAAACATTGCCCGCTTCCCTACTAGGGCCCAGGCTCGTACCTGGCATTCAGGATAAAAGATGAATGACCCCCCCAGTAACAGCGCTGGGCAGAATGAGCGAGCCAGGGGTGCTTGGGTGAGTCCGTCAGTTGAGTGTCCAACTCTTGGTTTCAGCTCCGGTCATGATCTCAGAGTTGCGAGATGGAGCCCTCTGTCGGGCTCTGCGCTTAGGGAGGAGTCTGCTGGAGAGTCTTTCCCCTCTGCCCCTCCCCATTCTTCCTCCCCCTCTGTCTCTCCCCCTGCTCACATTCTCTCTCTGTCTCTGTAAAATAAATAAAATCTTGAAAGGAGGGAAGAAGGAAGGGAGGGAGAGGAGTGAAGGAAGGAAGGAAGGAACAGCAGGCCAGTCCTGTGCTCACATACAAGAGCCCATGGCTTACAATGGCAGCAACAGGGCTTCCTCTCCAACTGTCCTCACAGGGCTTGCATAAGAAGTGGGGCATGGAGGGCTCTTGAGAACGCAGTCCCCTTAGGGGACAGACTCCATCTTTCCTCCTGGAGGTCATACCTGGTGCCCCCAACCAAAGTAAGGGGTCCAGAGGAGCCAGGGAAGGGGCAAGGCTTATGGACTGTGGCCACCTTGCCATGGAGGCCCGACTGGTGCGGGGTGGAGGCCTCCTGAATCCATATAAACCTGTCCCTCCCTCCACCCTCCCCACCTCTGTCTTGGGTTCCCAGCGTCAGTGGCCTCCGTTTGGTCAGGAGCACATACACTTCATAGACCAACAAACCAGAGAGGGCGGCCATGCATGCTTGTCACATCGTCTCTGTCAACACTCGTCAGCTCCAGAGGGCTGGGGAATGCCGGGAGCTGGGGCACATGGACCATCACCTCTGGGCCACCCTGGTCTGCCCTCAGCCGGCCCCGGGACTTAGGGCTGAGCTCACGGGCTGGTTGCATGGGTGGCAACTTAGCACCGTCCCATGCACCCTGGCCCAGATGGTGAAAGTGACTGGCTGGGCGCCACACGATGACACTGGGATGCGAGCAGAACTCAGCCCTCCCAGGGACCCGAGCAAAAGGCTGCGGGAGAGAATGTTCGTGCTGAGCTGACCCTGCCTCTGAAAAGTCACTGCTGCTTAAAAAAGACGATGCTGGAGACACACCACAGCCCTACTCGGTCAGAGTATCTGAGGTAAGGGACGGGGTCCGGGAATCTGAATTTTGAAACCCCAAACCACCCCTGGGGGCGTTTCGCAGGATGGGGTGGGGTGGGGCCCCCCGTGAGTCTTGCTGCTCTATTTGAAGCCCGCGGGCTGGATGTTTCCCACCCTGCTCGGAGCCCACGAGGCTGAGCCGTGCGGAGCGCCTCCCCCAGGCTCCTCGTCCTCTTGCTTTGTGCTGGGTCTGGCCAGTGGGAGAAGAGGGTAGGAGACCAGAGGCAGAAAGTCGGGGGTACTGTTTGCTGCACATGCTCACTCCCTGCCCGGTGGCCTCTGATCAAAGTCACCGGCAGGCCACTCTTGAGCTGCTCCCTGCCCTGTCCCCTCAGAGCTGACAGTAGTCACAGCTTGCCTCCCTCGCTCGCCCTGACCACTCCTCTGCCCTCCTCCCCCTCATCCCGTCGTCTTCAGTGGCACCCACTGCAAGTGCCGCCCAGTTCCATGCAGCCCCCAATCTCTGTCGAAGTGCCGTCTGTCTCCACCCCCAGCCTCAGGAGAAGGTTCTAGAATCTGGTGGCCAAAGAAGGGCAGAGGAAGGTCACCCCACCAGGGCCAGGAGGGTCCCAGGGAGTTTTTGGACAGGGTGACTGCTGAGCCGAGCCTCCCAGGGACGAAGGCCAGGCTGAAGACCAGGCCGAGGGCTGGTGTTACACCGGGCAGAGGGCCTGAGGTGTGTGAGGCGGACTCCTGGAGTCTGAGAGAGCCAAGCATGCGGAGAAAGACCCAGCAGCGACCAAGAAGGGGGTGGGGGCGTGAGAAGGGGTCCCCGGGATGACTGTATTCCCAAAGCGGATTGGGGCAAGTTTTGGCAGCCCCACTGGGAGGGAGGGCATGCCTATAAGTGGACAAGGATGCTGATGAAGGCCTTTTGAGGAAGCGGAGGAGGCATGGTGGTTCACAGCCGGGTGGTCTTGCCCGAGCATGGGTCCCCTTGGCCGTGACACTGGGTGACAGTCCCACCGGACCGCCTCCTGGACGCACTGGGAATGGGAAAGCGCTCTGCAAACTATGAAGGGCCGGGCCCGAGGGAACAATGATGACCATTATTTAAGCCAAAGAAGCAAATGGGTTTGTCGGCCCTCCCGGAAATGAAGGCCCCCTCAGCACCCCGAGCTTCCTCCGGGCCGCGGACGCCCCTGATCCAATAACCACTGCTCCAGCTGCTCCCCAGACAGACGGACGCCTGCTGATGTCTCCGGCAGCCCCGCGGTCCCCAGGCGGCTGCACCGGTGTTCCGGAGCAGAAGCGGGAGGTGCTGAAAATCTATTTTCAGCCTCTCTGATTACATGATGACAACTCTGGTTTTAGCCAATTAAATACCATTTTCACGCGCGTGTATCAGTCCCAGAAATGGGGCTATTGGTTCCGGAGGCCATCCCGTCGGGCGGCTCCTCCTTCCCATCGGGGTTCCAACAGTCTGCGCCGGACACTGGGATCCACAGACACGTCCCGACCCAAGAGAGTCAGCCTCTCGCTGGGGAGACGGAGATCCGTGGCTGCCCCTCCGTGTCAGTGACGGCGACGCCACGCTCGCCACGCAGGTTCCCAAGCTCAGGGAGCTTCCGCCTGAGCGTGTCGAAGCCAACCAGCCAAACGCGACCGGGAACACCGGAGGACGGTGTGAGGAGAGCCACGGAGATGGGCGACCCCACTCCCGCCGGGGAGCTTGAGGTTACGACTCTGCCCCCAAACAGGCCTCAACTGGAAACCTCGATTTTCCCATCTTGAAAATGGGATCATGATAATAGTCAACGCTTAACAGAGCTGTGATGAAGGAGAAATAGGTAATTCATGTCTGTGCCTTGGACCGTGCTTGGCACACAGGAGCCGCTCAGGGAATGTTCCTTGCTCAGCCCTGTTGTTATTCTTTCCCCAAATCTACCTGCCCCGCTGGGCAAGGTCTCTATAAAGGCGGGCTTCAGGAGAGGGCCGAAGAGAAGTCCCTGTGTTTTGGAACCCACACTTGAGGCCAAGAGCACAAACCAGGGGCAGCTTAGTTTCCTTCCCAATTCCACCTCCTCCTGGCCTCTGAGTCTCAGTTTTCTTACCTGTGAAATGGGACAACAAGGATCCCTGTGTCTAGTCTCTGTCTCCCTCCTCACAGGGCCTTCCCTTTCCTTTCTCCTCTTCTGGCTCTTAGAAGGACCCGTGCACTGGACTCGGGCCCCGCCTGGATAATCCAGGATAATCTCAGCTCGAGATTCTTAATACAATTATATCTGCCAAGAGCCTTTTTCCAGAGATGTGTCCAAAGGCCGTGGGTGTATCTTTTGGGGGTCCCTCACTCGCCCTACTCAGCCTGGGAGGGCAGGTATGGAATCACCTGTCCACAGGCCTCACATAGCACCTGGTGACCTTTAGGGATCACAAGTACTTATGGGGTGAACTTGGCAACACTGTGTAAGGAGAAAGGGGCTGGCTGAGGCCTTGCTCTGACCTGCTGGGTGACCTTAGGGAGTGGGTCACTGTCCTGTCCGGGACTCAGGCTACCCTTTGTAAAATTGGAACATTGGGTGCTGATTGCCTCTGGGTAACATCCTGAAATCTAGGCCCGGATGTGCCTCTAGAGATAGACCTGGTGGCCTCCGGGTGCCGGTGTCCAGGCCCCAGATTTCCTCGGTGGCAGGAAAGACGGCCACCGACCAGAATGAGGAGAGAGAGAAAAGTGCATGTAAAGCCCCGGGAAACTTGCTGAACATTTACCCAATTTAACGTTCCCTGCGCGTTATTCCCAGTTCATGGCTGTACAAACCGAGGCCCAGAGGGATCAGTCACTCACCAGAAGCCGCCCAGCGGGCTAGTGTCCATCTGCCTCTCAAGGCCTGTGCTGCGAGAGCAGAAAAGTCTGGCCCCTGCCACAAGGATGCTGGTGTAAAGCAGGCATCTGGGGGCGTCCGACGCCCTGTGCTTGTGTTTTCTTTTGCTGGATCACCTCATTGAACCTCACGAAACCCTGAGAAGTTTGTATGTTCTATTGGCCCACATTGTCCCAACAAGGGATGGCAGCCTGGAGCTTTGGGGACATGCGGGAGCCCCCAGGCAGCTGCTGTGCCAAGAGGTGCCCCGAAGCCAGAGCTCCTTGCCGCTCCTGAAATATGGGGGCACGAGCCGGGAGGAAAGAGGAATGGCAGGGACAGGAAGGTACATCTGAGGGGAAGCACCAGGGGGCAGGTGGGTGCTCATTAAAGAGATGCCAAGGGCACCTGGGTGGCATAGTGGGTTCAGCGTCTGACTCTTGATTTCAGCTTAGGTTATGATCTCAGGGCCGTGAGATAGAGCCCCGCATCGGCTCCGCACTGAGTGTGGAACCTGCTTAAGATTCTCTCCCTCTGCCCCTCCCCACCTTGCTCGGGCACATGCGCTCTCTCCAAGGAAAAAATGAAGAAAAGCAGACTCCAGCGCCAGGCCGGTGCGGGTCAGGGACACACCAGGGGTGACACGCCATCCTGGCCCGCAAAGTCAGAGTAGAGTGAAAAGCACCGTGCGCTTTGACGCAACACCATGGAAACTGCCCAGCGGGGAACGTCTGAGTCTAGTTATATGCATGACAGAACCACTCGACTCTGCGTCATAAACTTATCTACTCCATCTAAACTAGCCCTTCAGTTAAGGCACACCATCTCCCACCCGGCATGTTCTCTGGGGTACCTTCCCAAAAGGTTGGTCTCCGAAATGGTCCATTGGTAGGCTTGTGGCAATGCGCTCATCACTGGGCATGAGCACCGACTGAGGGCCTCAGAGCCTCTGGCCAGAGACTCCCCTCCCAGAGTCAGGAGAACAAAGGGGTGTCACCCACCCCTGGAAGTGTCTTCAAGCTATTAAAACTCAGGGTCTTTGGGACACCTGGGTGGCTCATTCGATGGGGCGTCTGCCTTCGGCTTAGGTCATGATCCCGGGATCCTGGAATCAAGTACCACATTGGGCTCCTCGCTCGGTGGGGAGCCTGCTTCTCCCTCTGCCTGCCTCTCCCCTGCTTGTGCTCTCTCTGACAAATAAATACAATCTGACCGGTGCCCACACTAACTCTACTGTCCACCTGGGGGTTGACATATTTGCAAATGCGGCAAATCCCACTGTCGATCCTCATAGGATGTGTGTGTGCGCGTGGGGGCAGGGGAGGGGCTGTATCAACTGGCAGGCTCGGTGAAGCCGGGTTCAATCCTCTGATCCTGTACTGAATGGCTCTGCACCTGGTTCTCTGGTACCTGGGTCACCTGCGCTGGGCATCGGGCACAGGCAGCTCTCCGGGGCTCGTCCCGCAGGCAGCCCTGCCCCATGAGCTCAGTACCCCCGCGGTCGCTCAAACGCCTGGGTCGCTGCATGAGCAAACCAACACTAAGCCACAGTCAGGGCACTCGAAGCCAAGAAGAGGAAACTCAGGAACGACCAGCCACAGTCAATGGGGCTTCCCCCAGGACCGCAACTGCTTACTCTCTAATCCATCAAATAATTGTCTTGCTTTGCTTCAGCGTCTAATCATAGACGTAGAGAGTTCTAATCATCCTCTGGGGGTACTGCTCCGTTCACACCGACCTACGCTCAGATAAACTCTTGAAAACTCTAACGTGCCTCAGTTTACATTTAACAGCGCCCAGAATCGATATTCACATACGCCAGCAGCCCTCGGCCCGGACACTATGGTCATTTTGGCTGGGGTAATTCTCTGTGGTGGGAGCTGTCCAGTGCATGGTGGGTGCCCCTACCCGCCGGGAGCATACCGCACCCCCTGCCCCACCCCACCCCCAGTTGTGACAACCAAAAGTGTCCTGAGATGTTGCAAATGTCTCCTGAGTGTAGAATCTCCCCAGGTACGTGCAAATGGTCTGCACCTGCCCTCCAGAAACTCCCTTTCATCTGGGGAGGATTTGGGGTACGTGCCGCCCACATGGAAGATACTGCCTTGAGAAAGGTCCACAAACACTGGGAGAGAAACGGACCGTCTCCCAGCCGTAGAAACCGGAAGTCTGCAGAGCCCTGCTTCCTCCGGGGCTCTGGCAGGGGCTCCTTCCTGGCCCCTCCCGGCACGCTTTGGCTTATAGACACATCTCCTCCAATCTCTGCCTCTGTCCCCATGTGGCCTTCTCCCCTGCGTGTTTCTCTGAGTCTCTTCTCTACCGGCAAGGACTCCAGTCCTGCCGGTGCAGGCGTCCCCCCTACTCCTCTTAACGAAGGACATCTGCAGCAGCCCCATTTCCAAAGAGAGCCACATCCCGAGGGCCCGGGAAGGACGTGAATTGGGGGCAGTGGGGACGCTCTTTAACGCTCTCTGAGGCCTCCAAGAGACAGTGGAGTCCATCCTCGTCTTCGCAGAAGGGGATACTGAGGCCAGAGAAATTGGCTTAGAGTGTCAGACAGAGGGTGGAACGAGGAGCTGTGCCAGGATTCCTGCACCACACACGGCGTCCAAGGGGATGTGGCACAGCGGGGGCCAAAGTCCTGTCCGTGAGAGTCTGCCGCGAGCTCACTGCCCAGGTCCCAGGGTCCCAGCCACACACCTGCACCTCCAGACCTGAGGGGGCCTCCTGGGATCGCCTCTCCACGTCCCCTCCGGCTCTGCCCCTCAAGGAATCTCTTCCTTCTTCCTACTGCCAGTCAGACCTAGTCACCAAAGGAGACAGGCCCTGTTGGTTAATTTTTCCCCCTTTCAAAAAAATAAATTCATAAATGGCCTTTGGCAAGCTGTTTACTACCCGGCTTTAATGGCCTGTTTATTACCTCGAGCCTGTGTCTGTTAACACGCCCTTTGCATTTTCCCTCATTAACTGTCAATTTGGAGGCCAGTTTTGGCATAAACCATGCCTGGACCTAAATGGCTGTGGACAGTTGATTTTATGACCGCGCCTTGTCTTGGAAACGCGGGGCCTGTCATCAGAGGTGAGCTGAGCGGAGGGGTCCAGCTGCAGACAGCCGGGCCGGGGGGCTGCCGGCAGGGAGCTGAGGCAGGTTGAGGGGCTTGGGCACCTGATCCACGGAGCCACACGGGCCCTTCTTTCGGCAGCTGACGGACCGAAGCCTGTTTAGAAGGGAGCTGAACTTCAGAGAGGGAATCTCTGATCTGGGAAAAACCGCACTCAGAAGAAGGCCCGAAAGAAAACACCTCTTTGGGAAACAATCCCGACAAACCTGTGCGTTGGCTCTGAGACTGATCTTCTCGGGCCCCCCTCCCTTTGTCCCCATCTGTTCTGTGCCCTCCTGGCCAGCAGAAGAGTCAGAAAGGAATGAAAGTGGCCTCTATCCCCCAAGAGTTTCTGTTCAAGTAGAAGAGAGATGGACTCATCTGCAGGTTGCGACAAGCCACGAGCTAGGTGAACACAGGGAAGCTCGGCCTGGGGGCTGAGTGGAGGCCTGGCCATGAGCTCAGAGCTGGCCAGAATGGCTCTGCCATAGGGCTGGTGAAAGCCTGGAAGGATGGGATGTTCATGGCAGGCAGAAAATATGGAGATTCTAGAGTGTCAGATGGCATAGAATCATTATCTCTCTGAAAATCCTCCGCAAGAGGGAAATAAAGTCCCGATCGTGAGCCAAGGGTCACAACTCTTCATCTGCTTTCCAGAAACTCCTACGTACCCCCTGTCACCCCCCGGGCTCCAGCCACACCAACCAGAGTGGGTTTAGCAGGACCCCCAGAATTCATGTCCACCCGGAACCTCAGAATATGACCTTTGTTAGAAAGAGTGTCTTGGCAGATGTGATTAGTTAGGTTAAGTTCATATTAAAGTGGGCCCGAAATCCATCACCTGGTGTCCTTATGAAAAAGGGAGAGGACAGGGCACCTGGGTGGCTCAGTGAGTTAAGCCTCTGCCTTCAGCTCAGGTCATGATCTCGGGGTCCTGGGATCAAGTCCCACATCGGGCTCTTTTCTTGGCAGGGACTCTCTCTCTGGCTGCCTCTCTGCCTACTTGTGATCTCTCTCTGTCAAATAAATAAATAAAATCTTAAAAAAAAAAAGCAAGCAAGAAAGAAAAAGGGAGAGGACAGAAAGACACACAAGGAAGGAGGTCATGTGACCACGGACGTGGAAATGGGAGTGACGGAGCAACAAGCCAGGGAATGCCAAGGATCCAGCCACTGCCAGAAGCTGAGAAGAGGGAGAGAAGATCTTTCCCTAGAACCTCCGGGAGAGGGCCCTGCTGATGCCTGGGGTTCAGACCTCCAGCCTCCAGAACTGATTCTGTGTCGTTGGAAGCCCCCCAGTTTGTGATCCTTCGTTAGGGCAGCCCTGGGAGACCAATACACTCCCCTTCACCCCTGACATCCAGGGGCTAGAAGGGGTCCATGTGTTGCTGAAGCTCTGACCCAGCCCGTGGTTGATCGAGTCACATGATCTCCAAGCACCTGTGGGGTCCTCCATTAAAGGGGGCTCATCTGTGATCTGGACGATCCTGATAGAGCAGGGACTCTGTGCCGGGCACAGCTCCAAGCGCTTTACTAAGCTCTGAAGCAGGCAGGGGGTGGGCAGGCGGAGGCTGGCCCCATTTTACACGAGAACAGCTGAGTCTGGGAGCATTGACTAAAGTTCCAAAGCTGGTAGGCAGTAAGGCAGGAGCTGGGAATGTCAGCCCAGGATCACGTTCCCCACCCACTGCACTGAGTGACTGTTGAGCACCGGGCCAAGCTGACAGGCAGATCTACAGAAAATGCATGATTCTTATTCCAACAAGTCTGTGACCTTGGGCAAGATACACAGCTTCTCTCTGGCTTCAGTTTTCACATCTGTAAAATGGGCTTAAGGACAGTGCCTGGGTCCTTGGCATGGAATGAATGAGAATTTAACCAGAGAAAGTAGACAGGGTATTTAGCCCCAGTCTTGGCCAATTGCAGCAAGTTTCATGATTATGATTATTGACTTTATTGATGTTCATTGTGTCATGACCATAGCCTGATTCCAAAAGGCTCCCTTCTGTTTAAAGCCTCTAGAATGACTGCGGTGCATTCATTTGCATCCCCCTCTGGGGTTTGGAAATCAAAACATGCAGGGAGACTGGTGGTTAAATATTGATGGAAAGAGGAAAGGGAAAAATTGGGGAGAAAGGGAGAAGCAAAGCGAGAGGAAGGGGGAAATCCCAGCAGATGGTTGTTGGGTCTCCCAAGGCAGAAATCCATTGAACATGGCAGAATTTGCACCATGCGCCGAGTCTTCAAAATTCTGGGGCAGGGCGTGTGTGTGTGTATGTGTGTGTGTGTGTGTGTGTGTGTGTGTGTTTCACAACTATTACAGGAGCAGAGCTGAAGCTTAGTGTTCCCACCTCACCCAGGGCGTTAGCACGGTGTCCGGCCATCTTGCAGGCTGGGACTGCTGGCTGTGTGCAAAAGCTTCCAGCAAGGAGCTCATCTACAGCTTCTCATCCTGTGTCCTTGAGGACTTGGAGCTCGCAGTAGGACCGAGCCATGTCCCCACGTCACCCAGAAGGGACCGCACCCACCATTGATAAAATTGCCCTTTGTTTTCAAAGTCCTTTGCCTTTGGGTTAATCCCATTAATTTAATTATTCAAGAAGACAACCATAAAAGGAGAATTTTTATTTTATTTATCAAATAGTTTGCTTATCTCATGTAATCCACTCAGCAACCCTGTCCTCACCTGATTCTCTTCCTCAGTCCTGTTACCTGTGGCCTCCTGGAAATTTGAGCTCCCTGTCTACCCCCACCCCTCCCAAAGCATTCCTCCAAGCCGCAGTGACACATTTTCCCGAGTAAGAGCACTCTTGGGTAAAACACATATTTTTAGCTTTCTCCGGCACAGAACTCTGAGACCACCAAAAATCAAAAGAAACAGCCCTGTTTATACCTCGGTTGGCATGGGAGGATCCTTCATTAATATCACGATTGTTTATAGAAGGTTGTTTTTTTCTCATTGGATTATAGGAATTGTTTATGTATGGTGGATACTAATCCTTTTTCTGTTAAAGTGTTATATTGTCTTTTTCCCTTTTGTAGTTTGTTTGCTGCAGGGGAGTTTGAACCAGAGTTCCCCATTCACCCAAGTCCTATTTACCAATCTTTTTCTATGACTGTCCTTTTTGAGTCTTTTTTTTTTTTTTTCCTTTTTGAGTCTTAAGTAGAAAATTCTTCCTTTCTTGGAGGCCGTAAGACTATCCTCCAGTGCTCTTTTCTAAATGTTTTAAAACTGTGCTTTCTCTATTTACATATTTAATTTATCTGGATCTAGTTTTTATTAGTGAAGGCTCAGAAGAAGACCCATTTTTGGTTTTTTTTTTTCCCTCCTGGATACAAGTGGTCCTAGTATCCTCGATTAGACCCAGTGTTCATCTCTCTGGTGGCCAGATGCTGCTACAGCCCTAGATCAGGTTCCCAAACGTGCTGGGGTTGCTTTGTGAGCTTTTCCTTCTGCTTCACTGGTCAGTTTCTTTGTGCCAGTAACACTGCCGTAATCCACGTAGCTTTACACTAAATCTCAACATCTTCTAGGCAACTCGCCCCCTTCATGCCTCTCCAGGAACGTCTTGGCTATTCTTGGGTCTTTATTCTTCGATATAAGTTTTAGAATCGGCTTGTTCGGTTCCTTGAAACATCCATTTGGGATTTTGATTGGCAGCGTGTAAAGCCCATGACTCAACGTGGGGATACTTGAGACCGCCAACATACTGTCTTCCTAGCCATGAATTGAAAAATATTTCTCCATTTATTTATGACCTTTTAAATGATTTTCTCTAACATGGTATACTTTTCTCTATAAAGGTTTTCCACATTTAAAAATTATGATCCTCAGACAATTTGTACCTTCTTGTCATTGCTATTATAAATGGAATCATTTTTTAAATCACATTTTCTTTTTTGTTGTTGTTGCTTGTCGTTGGTATATAGAAATGCCATTAATTTTTTTCCATTATTGATTTTTTATCTAGGTACTTAGCTGAACTCTCATTAGGCTTAATTTGTAGATTCTTTTGTATTTCCTACGTAAATGGAGCTATCATCTGTGAATAATGACAGGGTTTTTTGTTTTGTTTTTCCAGTCACAACATCTTTTACATCTTTTTCTTTCCTGTGCACTGGCTAGGGACTTGGATGCAATAGTGGTGATAGAATGCATTCTTATCTTCTTTCTAATTTCTAAGGAAAAGATTCTAATTTACCACCATTAAGACTGATGATTTTGGTAGGTTTTTATGCAACGCCAGATTCTGTTTGGTAATATTGAAGATGAGACTTTTACATTCATGTTGCTAAGTGAGATTGATCTGTACTAGTTCTTTCTCACGTTGTCCCTGACAGTAGGTTTTGATATCAACGTTATATTACAATCATGGAACGAACTAGGCACTTTTTATTAGTCTTTGGAAGATTTTCTGTACAATTGGAATGAGCTTGGAAGTTTAGTTGAACTCCCCCGTTTAAAAAAAAAAAAAAAACCTGGTACCTGTCGTTATTTTTTCCCGTAGGAAGATAATTAACCTCTAATTCATTTTATAAATGGTTTTAAGAAATTTGGGGCTTTTTAAATTTTCCTTGAATAAATTTTGGAGTTGTATTTTTCTAAGAATTCAGATTTTGGCATAAAGATTTTTATAGTATTCTACTAAACCTTGGTTGTGACTATAATTTTGATCTGTTTACATTCCTGGCATTGTTATATGTGTATGCTTTCATTTTTTTTTAAGCAGTCTACCAGAAGGAGTCTATTTTATTAATCTTTATTAAGCTCTTCAAAGAACCAACATTTAGCCTTGTTGATCTGCTCTGTTGAATCTTTTTTATTCCCATTTCATTAATTTCTGTTCTTGTCTATATTGTCTCTGCTTTCTTTGAGGGTATTCTATTTTTTCTATTTTTCTCTCTCTCTTTTTTAAAAGATTTTATTTATTTGTCAGAGAGAGAGAGAGCGCACAAGCAGGCAGAGCGGCACGCAGAGGCAGAGAGAGAAGCAAGCTCCCCGCTGAGCAAGGAGCCCAATGCGGGACTCCATCCCAGGACTCTGGGATCATGACCCAAGCCAAAGGCAGCGGCTTAATGGACTGAGCCTCCCAGGTGTCCCTCTGTTTTTCTCTTTAATGCCTACAGTTTCAACTTCTCTTTGTACTAATATTTAAGGTTACAGATCTCCACTGAAAGTATCACTTTTGCTGCACAATGACAAATAATCATTTTGGTATCCTACAGTTCTCATTATTTTAAAATTCACCCCCAAAATTCACACTATTATTCTTTTATTCATGAGGGTTTTTTTTTTTGTTTGTTTGTTTGTTGTTTTTTTTTATTTTATTTTATTGAGAGGGACAGCGCCTGGGAAGGAGTGAAGGGGCTACAGAGAGAGTCTTAAAAAGGTTTCATAGCCAGCACAGAGCCAGACGAGGGACTCATGAAAACCAGTGCTAGGGCATTGCAAAACACAGATGAAAGTTTCTACATATGCTTGAGAAGAACAACCATGATTTAATCATCAGTTATGTGTCCACTAAGTCGCAGCTGGGCAATCATCATTCAAATCTTTTATCTTTCCTCATTTTTTTTTGGTCTGTTTGAGTTTTCAGTACCTCCTAAAGGTGCTGAAATACTCAACTGTTATGGTGGATTTTTCCATTTCTCCCTGTACTTCTTTTCAATATTTTGTTTCATATTTTTGAAGCTTTATACAATGGATACAAGTTTACAATGTCACATCTTACAGGGGAATTGAACTTCTTTATCATTATATATTGATTTATATATATTAATATATATATTACATATATATATATATATATATATATATATATATAGCATTTTTTCTTAAAAATAACTTACTTTCTGGGCACTTGGGTAGCTCCGTCGTTTAAGCATCCGACTTTTGATTTCCGCTCAGGTCATGACTGCCGGGTCCTGGGATGAAGCCTCATTTCAGGATCCATGCTCAGCGCAGAGTCTGCTTGGGATTCTCTCTCTCTCTCCCTCTGCCCCACCCCTCACTCATGCACACACTCTCTCTCCCCTTTCTCTAAAATAAATAAATAAAAATCTTTAAAAAAAAATCATTTAGGGGCACCTGGGTGGCTCAGTCCTTAAGTGTCTGCTTTTGGCTCAGGTCATGATCCCAGGGTCCTGCAATGGAGCTCCATATCCGGCTCACTGCTCAGCGGGAAGCATGCTTCTCCCTCTCCCACTCCCCTTGCTTGTGTTCCCTCTCTCGCTGTGTCCCTCTCTGTCAAATAAATAAATAAAATTTTTAAAAAATCACTTAGTTTCTCATTGGTAGTGCTGATATATTTTACCTTAGGACAACCCTGTCTTATAGTTATTACTGGCTTACTATTTACCATTCCTTGCTTTGGCTACAGCTCCCTGGTATTTATTTATGTATTTACTTAATTTCTTGCTTACGTTACTTATCATGGCCTTAAGCGTGCCCTTATTTCCAATGAGCTCATCAGTATATTAAAATACGTTTGCTGTCATTTTGCCCCACTCTAATTGAGAGAAGGGAGTCCTTCAGACCGATGGTCATATGCCAAACTGGCCCACTTTGCAGTCCTCACGATATTTTCTGAAAGTACAAGTTATGGGCCCAAAAAGGTAAGTCAAAAACCATGGGTACCAAGAAGTAGGGACCAGGTGAGCCCAGCATATTTTTCCGTGTGCACATGGGAATATTTCCCGAAGGACTGGGTGAGCTATGTGTTGAAGGAAGTATGTGCATTCCTTCCTTTATCTGTGTTTCTGAAATCATAGGGTTTTTTTTTTAGTCCTTTTAAAAAATTTTTTGAAGATTTATTTATTTGAGAGACAGAGAGAAAGAGGGAGAGAGAGTGCATGAGCAAGGGGGAGGGGCAAAGGGAGAGGAAAAGCAGACTCCATGCTGAGCAGAGATCCCATGGGGGCTCAATCCTAGGACCCCAGGATCGTGAGCTGAGCTGAAGGCAGATGCTTAATCAACTGATTCACCCAGGCACCCCTGAAATCACTGGTTTTTTAAAATCACATCTTACTTCGGTCAATGAATATTCGCTATGTATAAAATGATGAGGGCCTGAGAACCATAAAGATTTTAGAGATGGTCACATCCATTGCATGTAAATATGCTTATCTCTATGTGTTGAGTGTGGGGCTGATACGTATGGGCTCTTACTGATTTTCTCTGTTTCTTGAGCTTCTGCTGTGGGCCTGTATTTGTTTCATGGTTATAGGGAACTGGTTGTTTTAGGAAGGGGTTTTCATACCTCAAAGAGTTGGAAACCACTACTTTGAATGGTGATTGAGAGCATCAGAGCAAGAAAAGTAGATTCGAAAGTGGATGGATGGAGCCAGGCCCGTGATGGGAAGGAGGAAGTGGGCCGGTAGGGTTTCGAGTAACGGGACAGCAAAGGCCAGATACAAGGGGAATGAATGCTAGTCAGCTCCAGCACATTGCTGCCCTGGAAAAATGCAGGCCTGATGTTGGCCAGATTTTTTGGTTAAGTGAAAATAGATATCTAGATATCTAAATCTGTTATTTGAAACCTTTACAGAGTTTTAAATGCTGGCAAGTCATTTTTTAAAAAAATGTTTAAACATAGTGCAGCTCAAATCAACCATCTCTGTAGATTAGATGTGGCTCCTGGGTGGCCCCTTTCTATCCTGTTTGAGGACCTGAGCTCCTTATCTCTTTCACCCCCACACGCAAACTCCACAGTCACGAAGATCAAGTCTAGCCTTGAAATATTTCTGACATACCGTACCAAAGAGCCATACCAAATAACTTCCTCCTTTAGTTCAGATTATGGGCTTCCTCCCCATTCACCCTAGTTTCAATCACATTGAAAGAGTCACCAGATTTGTATATCCATCCATCCATCCGTCCACCCATCCATCTATCTATCCATCCATCTATCCGTCCATCCATCCATCCATCATCTATCCATCCATCCATCTATCCAGCCATGCATTCATTCAGACAACAATGATCTTTTGGACATTTCGCAGATGTCAAGTACTGCCAAATGGTGGAGCGAGAACAGGGAACAAGGCTAAGGCCCACCCTTAAGGAGCATGTTACCTTCTAGGTGAGGAAACAGACAATTACGAGCAAATGATCTGATTTCAGGCAGGGGAGGTGCTATCTAAAGCCAGGATAACGAGTTGGGTTGTGTGGAAAGAGGAGGTACAGGGACGACAGTGCTAGAAAGGCCTTTGCAGGTGGTGTCTGAATAAGACCTGCTTGCTGAGAAAGGGCAGCTGTGCAAACATGTAGAGTGAACTTAGTTTCTAGGTAACAGACAGATAATAGCAAGTGCAAAGGCCCAGAGACAAGAATGGGATGATCTAGATTTGTTGGGGGAAATCTGCTAATCCTCTTCCTGAGTCCCCGCACAATGAGGCCCTCCTCTCTGACTCCACTGTCGGGCACTTTGGCCACGTTATCTGCTGAGGCTGTGGGCCAAGGTCATTCTCCATGGGTCCATCCCACGGGGCTGGTTTCCAGAGAAAAGACCGAGCTGTGGTTCTGGTTCTTCCACCCCCAGCTGAGACCCAGGGCAAGTTCCTGGTCTTGACCCTCCTCTCTGATCTTCAGTGGCTATCTTCCCCTAAGAGGGGCCCACCTGCGCCAAAGGGCCTCCTTCCAGATCCTATAGAGCAGAACCATTAGTTGCTTTCTAATGCCATTTGATAAAAGTCCCAACTCCATTACCACCTTTGCGCAGCCCTTCACAGTACACCCTCCCTCAGGCTCCAACCACTCTCCACCTTCCCAACCCCGCCCTCTCAGCCCAGTCCCCAAACTTCCCAGGCCCTTCCCTGAGATTTGACCTTCACACGTGTGGTTTGCTCTCTTAGAACAAACACCATCTCCCCTTTACTTCTTAGCACCCTTTCTGGTCACTTGGTCCACGTGATGGCCCTGAGGCTGTGTATTTCCCATCTGCCTCCCGTGGGCTTCGTTCCATTTCCCTGTCTCTTTCTTCCCCAAGTCTCATCTGTCTCCCATGGGCCTTTTCCCGCCCCTCACAACTGCAAGTCCTTGCCTAGCTTACCCTCAAGTTCTTTTGTCCACGTCCTGCCATCTTGTCTAACTGCTACCTCCTCCTAAATTCTAGATCTTTTGGTGCAGCAAATGTTTGTAGGGTGAACAGTTAGTTGTTGAATAAAATCCTTGGGCTGATTAGGGCCCTCAGAATGTTCTGCCTTTGAGCTAGGAGTCATCTCAGTTGACAGGTGATCTCTTCTTCCCAGCATCTTCTACATGCATTTATCATGAGCACGGCGTTGCTGGCATTGGTCCTAATCTATACTCACCCAGTGGTTTGTTCAGGATGAACAGAAAGCTTACACAGAGGGCTCACTACCTGCCAAGTGCCCACCTGGAATGCAGCTACCAGACAAATGGAAATTGCACTGTGGCTCACGTTCAGTTTTTGTTGGACAGCATCGGTCTAAGCGCTCAGCTGCTCCGTTCTAGCGATTCAAAGGCAAATACCTTCCTTTTTCACATCGCCAATAATGTACCCGGGACTATTGGCCTAAGGCTTGGTTCTTTGTCCCCCTGGTTCTTCTCTCTTCTGCCCACTGGGATGTTCAGCCTCAACATACCCCCAACCCCAGGGCCGTTCCCTTGCTTTTTAGTGGAATGTTGTGGACAATATTTACCCTGTAGATGCCTCCTCCATGGGGGGGTTGTTCTAAAGTCAGAACGTGAGGCAAACACTGTTCTAGGCAAAATTAACCATAAAAAGCCCTCAAAGTGGGCATGCAGTACGTGTCCCTGAGCCAGTCCACGGGGATATGACACACAGACTCAGTAATACACAGTAGGTAACAGTACACAGCAAAACCTTAGTTTACATAATTTTCCCACATAGTGTTATTATTTTCATGAACCATTTATAAGTTGTAGATATTATGACCTTTTACTCTTGACTGTCTCAGTATATATTTCTTTCTTTTTTTTTTTAAAGACCTAGTACCTTTATTTATTTATTTATCTATTTACTTAGAGGAGGGGGGAGAGAGAGAGGACAGGGGGAGGGGCAAAGGAAGAAGGAGAGAGAATTTTGAGCAGGCTTCACACTCAGCGGTTGAGCCCAACACCGGACTCGATCCCAGGACCCTGAGATCATGACCTGAACTGAAATCAAGAGTTAAGACACCTAACCGACTGAGCCACCCAGGCACCCCTCAGTATGTATTTCTCTCTTTTTTTTATTGATTCATGTTATTGCACGATTCATTTTACTGTGGTAGTCTAGAACCAGACCTGCAATATCTCCAAAGTATGGCTGTAAAGAAATTCTAAAAATACGGAAAGCTTCATGAATTTGCGTATCATCTGGGCCCAGGGCCCAGGCTCATCTTCTCTGTATCATTCTGAGGTTAGTGTATGTGCTGCTGAAGCGAGCATCCAGTATACATATCTTAAGAACATGTCTGTTCTCTTAGAGTTAAAATCATGAAATTCAGGAAAGTTAACGTGTTGACAATACTTATCTCTCATAGGCATTCCATATTCAGATTTCCGCAATACCGTTTTACAGAGTAACTTTCCCCTGACCCAGAATGCAAAGCGGTATTTCATGCAGTATTTACTTGTCCCGTGTCTGGGGTCTCGTTGGTCTGGAACAATTAATTCCTCAACCTTCCTTCAGCTCTCACGATATTGGCATTTTTGAAGATTGTGGGAGAGCTGTTTTCTAGAGTCCTCCCCTACCTGGATATGTCTGACTGATTCCTCATTATTAGATTCAAGTTGAAAATACTGTACGAATATGCAGCGTAAATGAAGCTGTATCCTGCCCCAGGCGGCTGGTAGTGTCTGGTGGTCCCATCCTGCTATGGGTAGGTCCCATCCTGCAATCACTGATTGAGGTGGTGTGTCTTAGATCTTCTCCCTTTTATTTTATTTATGTTTTATTTTTTAAAAGATTTTATTTATTTGAGAGAAAGAGAGAGCACAAGCAGGGGGAGTGGCAGGCAGAGGGCTAGGGAGAAGCAGGCTCCCCGATGAGTAGGGAGCCTGACACGGGTCTGGATCCCAGGACCCTGAGATCACGACCCGAGCCGAAGGCACACAGCTCAACCGACTGATGCCCTAATCTTCTCCTTTTTAATTATTAAGAAATCTCTGGTTTCCTTTTGTAATTGATAAGTAATCCGTAGCATGAGGCTTTGAGTGTGTATAAGCATCATGTTTCCTAACAACTTCACCCAAAGGTTTTAGCATCCATTGGCGATTTTTGCCCAGAACCAATTTTTATTAGGAGAGCTGCAAATTCTCTTTAAAGATGGAAAAGAGAGACGGAGTGGGGGAACACAGGTGAAGGGTTGACTTAGCTTAAGATAAAGGCCTGGAAGACGTTACTCCATTGTATGCAGAATTTTGAATCTGCAAGGCTTGGTTTGGGAGGAAGGGACCAGATTAACCAAGATGTGGTCCCTGCCACCAGAGGGTCTCATGATCAGATGGGGGAGACAAAACAGATGGAGCACAGAGGACACACATGCATGCATACACACATGCACAAGCACGCATGCACACACGCACGTGCCTGTGAAAGGAGTGGCAGGAAAATGCCAAGTGAGAGCTTCAAGGGGAGCTCAGCAGCCTGGAGGGGCCTGCTGGAGGCTGAGGTTTGCCCAGCCCCCAGGCACCATGTAGGGCTCAGGACCTCCATCCCCAGTGTCATGGGCTGATGGGTCCCTCCCAAATTCATTTGTTGAAATCCTAACCGTCAATACCTCAGAACATGACCTATTTTGAGATAAAGTCTTTACAGAAAAAAATCAAAGCAAAATGAGGTCATTAGGGTAGGACTTAACCCAATATGACCTCGTTTCCTCATAAAAGGAAGAAATTTGGACCCAGACATACACACAGAAGGAAGATGATGTGAAGACATAGGGAGAACATCATCGACAATCCAAG
Source organism: Meles meles (assembly GCF_922984935.1). NCBI lineage: Eukaryota > Metazoa > Chordata > Mammalia > Carnivora > Mustelidae > Meles > Meles meles. Next base: position 141,900,063 of record NC_060071.1, on the reverse strand, counting down.
GAACACCGGGGCTTCCAGAAGCCTGGAGAGATGCCTGGAACAGAGTCTCCCTCTCGGCCCTCAGAAGGGACCAACCCTGCCAACACTTTGAACTTGGATTTCCAGCCTCCAGACTCTGGGACAATACGTTTCTGTTGGTGAAGTCTTCCAGGGTGTGGCACTTTGTTACAGCAATGCTAGGAAGCTAATACACCCACCTTCAGCGTCATGACCCCTGTTCATGGGCTGCAAAATGTAGAGGCAGGAGCCCAGGCTGGGAGGCAGAGCCTTGGGGTCATGGCCTGGTTTTACCACTTTACAGCTGCTTAAGCTCAGGATTATCTGTTTCTTCCCAGTCTGTTTCCTCATTTGTCAATAGACGGGAGTGACACTGGGACAACTTGGAACAGTTGGGGGGGCGGGGCTTGCATTCCACCAGGGTCATCATGGCTGCCAATATTACCCGGGCTTGCTGACTGAGGGACTCCTTCATGGGAATCCCCTCACCTGAGTTCCACTCCCCTTGTGTATGGCTGCATTTTGACTCCCTTTCACACTCAAGGCCAGATCACAGTGGGCAGAACTAGAGAACACAAGCCAGTTTCCCAAGACTTCCTGGGACTGCCTCAGTGAAGGATGAAGTTTGCTTATCAGTCTGAGATTGAATGTGACCCACGGTGCACCAGGCATGACAGGCCTCACCTGGGTCCCTGTCATGATCTAGACAGTGTCCCCAGAACCCAGGACATCACGGGACCCTTCCTGGTCTCCTCAGCCTGCTGTGGAAGTGATGACTCAATTTCTTAGTTCTGTAGTTGCTTCTCTCCCAGGCTATGGTTGCCTTCCACTGGCCACCATTGTAAGCACGGGCATGGGGTTAAGGAGAAAGGTGCAGAGGGTCTTGCCCAGGAGCCACCGTGCCTGAGTCTGAATCCGGACTTGGCCCTGAACTAGCTGTGTGACCTTGGGCAGTTTCCTTCTGGACTTCATTTGTCAGTGTGTTTTCTCTCTTGTACGTGTCATTAGGAGCCAGGATTTTGGTGTTAAGAGAGAAAGGCAGAGGAGATCTGAGTTCAAAAAAGTTAAATAGAGCCTGAGTTAGGATTAGAAGAATCAGTACAAACTCATGATATATTTTATCTTTTAAAAAATTATCAGTACGGGCGCCTGAGTGGCTCAGTTGTTAAGTGTCTGCCTTCAGCTTAGGTCATGTTCCTGGGGTCCTGGGATCAAGCTCTGCATTGGGCTCCCTGCTCGGCAGGAAGCCTGCTTCTCCTTCTCCCACCCCCCTCTCCCCACTTCTGTTCCCTCTCTTGGTGTCTCTCCCTCTATCAAATAAATAAATAAAATCTTTTTAAAAATTATCTGTATTTTTTAACTCTGTTAACTATTGAACCACAGGAAACACCCAGAAGCAGTATCTCTATAGTGTAAATGAGCACCCCCATAATCCAGACTATGGTCTCTAAATACCGTTTCTCTCTTAAAGAAGCCAGGAATGTTTGATTCCAGGTCTCGGGTAGGAAACAAATTAGATAATTCTGGAACATCCTGTTATATAAGAAAGCGGGGCAGCCTTGAAAGACTACTGAGGCATGTCAGCTTAGGACTTAGCCAGTTAAGCATCCAACTTTTGATTTCAGCTCAGGTCATGATCTCAGGGTTGTGAGATCGAGCCCCGTGTCAGGCTCTGCACTCAGCGGAGAGTCACCTTGAGACTCTCTCTCTCCCTCTGCTGTCCCCCACTCTGTGTGCACGCCCTCTCTCTCTCAAATAAATAAATAAATCCTCAAAGAAAATTGTCTTTAAAGATGTCTCAAGAGCATTATAAAAAATGACCTTGAATAAGCTCCTTAAACTCTCGTGCTTCAGTTTTACCTATACATTGCGGTAATACTACCGCCTACCTCTGAGGGCTATTATGGGGATAAATGAGACTAGAAACGCACAGCCACTGGCCAACGCCTCACTCATTGTAGGTGTTCAAGAAATGGCATCATGGTCCATATCAGAACACTGGGCATGGAGCTGGGGAGCCGGGCCGCATAGCGATGGGGGTATGAGGAAGACCAGCTCCTCCCCAGAGGATCTCCTAGGAGCAGGCTAGAAGAATATCAATCTAGTGAGCAGAAAATACCATGCAACACCTTTCATCACGATGGGAGCCAAGGGGTCAGGGGATGGGGGCACGGCTACCCCTCCAAGCTGAGTGGGGTCAGCCCAGGACAGCAGCTCTATGGTAACAACCATAGTCTATTGCTTCCGACTGAAGGGACCATCCAAAATCAGATGCATCATTATTTTATAAATGCTCTGCCCACTGATGCCATCAGATGTAAGTCGAACCCTAACATCAGACATGTTAAAGTGTGGCTAACAAGTGTATCTCAGAATTGGCAAAATACAGAAAATGCCAAGCACGTCATCTAAGCTAAGTCTGCAGCAATCCTGGGTGAGATGCATGGTCCAGAAGGTCCATTCAGACTCATCCTAGGGTTCATCTGGCTCCCGGGGGTGGCCCCGAACTCTGATTTCACTCCAGACCTACACCAGATCCCTGAGTCAAACCTCTAACCCTAACCCTACAAGTAGCACTATCCTTAGCTCCAACACCAACACCATTAGCAGCCGTAACTCTGCATCTGTTCTTTTGGGTATGTTGGTGGGTAGCCTCCCATTTTAAAGATGGGCAGAGTGAGGCTGGATCAGACTTTAGGTGATTTACCTACAACCTTATGGTTTCAAGTGGCAGAGGTGATTGGAGCCCAAAGCGGTTCAACTTTGAAGTCTGTGTAGTTTCCTGCACTCCAGGGAGCCCGAGGCCCAGACCCAGAGAAAGAAATGCAAAGAGCTCTCCAGGCTCTGGGATCCCCCCAGATGGAGATCAGACCAGACCCTGGGGAGCAAACAGCTGCTGGGTACAGGAAGGCGCTTCCTGCCACCAACAGAGCAGCAGCCTACACCGGGGAGGGCATTCCAGAAAGCCAAGTTACCCAACAGGGGGTGAGGGGACCCCCCGCAGGACCCTCCTCAGAGAGGTGCAGGGAAGGCCAGGGAGTGGGACCCTCGTTCCTAGGCATGAGTGGCCTTGCCCTGGTTGCCAGCATATTCTTCCACTTCTGGAAGCCACCTGGCAGCGCCTGATTTGAGCCCTGGGCAGCTGGCCCGGTGTCCATCCGTCTGCCCCCTGTGCCCTCCAGGCGCAGGTGGGTACCCCATAGTTGTCCCAGCCCATTTCTGGAGAGGAAGAGAGCTGAAGGGATCTGGCCACATCCCACACCTCCAGTCAGACCCAGTTCCTCTAAACACTCCGCATTGTCCCACCAGCTGCAAGGGGGAAGGGTAGGGCAGGGATTCTCGGATCAGCAGTCCCCTGGAGCGGTCTGTGTAGGGCTACCACACCCCTTTCTCAACTAGTCTCCACACAATGCAAAGCAGGACACCAGGTGACGGGTTCAAATCCTGATTTCACCTGCCCACCATATCTCTTTAATAACCTGACCTTAGCACCTGCTAAGCACCACGTCAAAGTCACGCGCGCACCTGTGCAGACAAACCCACTGAGCACCTCCATTCTGACGTGATGTGCGCTTTTGCCTAATGTAGCTATAGAGCAATTTCCAGTCTCTGTCACTCTCTCGTGTGCACAGGAAGGACAGTGAGAGCCAGGTGAATTGTCTTCCTCTGACAAGAGTCCAACTTCTGTGAATTAGGTCCCTGGGTCTCCACATAACATCACCCTCTGAGCCATCATCCCTGTGAAAGCTATTCCTAATTAGCTCCTTTATTCCTCATAATAACCTATGTGGATGGGATGACCACTAGCCCATTCTATGGATGCAAAAACTGAGGCTCAGGGAGGTTCAAAAACTCCCAAGCCAGCTAACACAGAAAGCCCCGGTTGAAAGCTCCCATTCTTGGCTTCTGCTCTTTGCCTCACCAGGAGCTGAATGCAGAGTACAGGCTTCAGGGAGATGTGGGTGTGTCTAATACTTCTGCTGCTTGCTTTCTTTCTTTTTAAGATTTTATTTATTTGACACAGAGAGATCACAAGTAGGCAGAGAGGCAGGCAGAGAGAGAGAGAGGGAAGCAGGCTCCCCGCTGAGCAGAGAACCTGACTCGGGACTCGATCCCAGGACCCGGAGATCATGACCCGAGCCAAAGTCAGCGGCTTAACCCACTGAGCCACCCAGGCGCCCATTTCTGCGGCTTTCTTATTATCTGTATGATCACTTAATCTTCCAGGACCCCATCTCCTCCTGGGCAAATGAGGATAATAATGCAAATTAAAAGGTCTTTAAAGTATATTAGAGATAAGGAAGTACTATCAAGATCTTCTTTATCTTTCCCCTTGAAGAAGATCCAGGTGAATTTTCCGGGTCACATTGAGTATCCATACACCGCCTTGAGTCTGAAAGGTGTTTAGGGTCTTGGAAAAATGCAGAATACCTCCTCAGGCTACCATTTAGTGACCAGCGTTGGTAGGGGGACAGGTATTTTGCTGCCCCTCCCGCCTGGGCCAGAATGCTGCCATTACTGAGCCCCTTCTGTGCACTCGTACTCATCTGTGCAACAACACCCCGAGAGCAGTCCTAACAAGTCATCTCCCTCGGATGGGTCCTGAGGCTCCGACACGCTGCCAGCTTGCTCTGGCCCCCTCGCGACCGGGCTAGGAGTTGGTGAAAGCAGGATTTGAGCTCAGGTCTGAGTATGATGCTTGTTCCAAAGTATCATGACATCACAGTTACATTCTCCGATTGCCAGATGAAGATCAGGCGGGTTCATGACAAAAAGCCTGAGCAGGATCTGTGGATACAGACCCATCAAAATCAAACTTGGCATCTCCACCTGAGTTACGAGTCTCTGGGACTCCGTGTAACTCAGACGTTTGTGCTCTGTTGTAACACACTGAGCTGTGACGATAATTTCCTGCCCTGTTCACTGCGCCTCCACAGCTAAGATCACCTGCTTTATTTCTCCTTGGCTATGGCAATCTCTTTGAGTCTAAGGGACTTACCATGAGGTCGGGGACTTTTTTGTGTTCGTCTTTCTTCCCCAGCACGTAGCCCAGTGGCCCGCACACAGAAAGCAATCAATAAACAGCTGTTCAAGGAGTGCACTGTGAACATGAACATGACCTCAAAAGATCAAAATATTAATTTCATGCTATAAAAAATTAATTCCTTTGTTATTATTTTAATTCCTTACAAACGATTTTCAGCTCCATCTTGCAAATATCCACTGAGTTGTCTACCATGGGCCAGGCACTGTTCAGTGCTGAGGGACAAAGATGATTATAATTTTCATGATGCTCCCTGGCCTCCCTTGTTTCTCGGGAATTAAGGGGTGCCTATGGTAAAGACTGGGGTCCCTGTGGCAGAGTGAGGAGAAGTGACTTACACACGATGGGCAAGTCTGGGGACTAGAATCCAGTCTTAAGACTTTAAAACTATAATGTGTCTCTATAGGACTCCCCTCCTGTTCACGCCCACAGCCATGGTCCAGGAACCCAGGGGAGCAAGTCATTAGCGAGGGGGACTCATTTCCAAGGACGCTGTTTGCCTGTGATGAGGTGTTAGTTGAGGAAATGAGGAGGGGGGGGTGTTGCTTATCCCCTTATTTGTTTGACCTTGGTGCTGTTTCCTTGGAACACTGCCTGCGCAGACGAGGAAAAGAGTTTCACATTCTGTAAATACTGGTTTTGGATTCATGTTTAGTTTTAATTTCACGAGTAAAACACGGACGCCGTGTCTTTGTACAAAAGCAAAATGTTAACAATAAGGCTCCAGTCCTCTTTAAGAATCTACTCCAATCCCAGGCCTTCCTACAAAGAGGTGACTGGTCCTGTTAACTCAGCGGTGGACCTTCCAGATCTTTCTCTTTTGTGTTTAGATTTATTTCTCACACACCATACAGCACTTACTATGTTCCGTGCATTGTTCTAACCGCTTCCCAAATATTCCCTCATATGAGCCCACAGTCAGTGTTGCTGGGTTTTGTATGCACGCAGACACACACACGCAGAGTCATAATATTAAGAGTTCTATAACTTGTCTTTATCATTCCACAAGACATCCTGGAGATCGTTCCGTATTAGATATAATATTATGGCTTTATTCTCCTCAATGGCCGCGTGGTTACTAGTACGCCTGCGCACTAGTTTATTTAATGAGGACGCTACCCGTGAACATTTAGGTTGCCCCTGACGAATTTCATCATCCTTCATGAACAGGCTTCTGCAGAGACCTGTGTGCAGTGCGCATGGAGGGGATCACTAGCGTGGATTTACTCAGGGGGTCTTAAATCTTAATCTCCAGTAGGTTAGTGTATGAATAATGTATCTCATGCCCATGGGGCAGGGTGGTGGGGGGAGGAGGAGGAAGAGGGGTAGGGCCCCAGGTTACTTGTGAACTCTGACTTAAAAACGGCCCCTTCCACGCCGGCCTCCTCGGGAGGCAGATACCTCCCCGGGAGGTGTGTGCACAGCTTTTCCAAGGACCACACCCTCCCAGCAAGCGGCCCCCCAGCCTCTCAGACTCCCCACAGTTGGAAGCCACCCTGATTTTTCCAAAGCAGAGCTGGAGATGCTGGTTGTTTGAAGCAGCAGAGGCCTAGGCTGCACAAGGACGGGTCTAGTGAAAGGAGCCCCAGGCTACCAGGAAGCCCAGCCAGGAACGACCACGGTGCGGTGCTTCGACCTGCCCTCTGAGACCAGGAGCAAAGTCCTTAGACTGCTCTGACCCTCCGTCTCTTCTTTGGGCAAGCCGAGTTATTCGTCCCTGCCCTGTGGCTCCCAGTTTCTTTAAGCTAGAATCCGAGGACGTGGTAGAGAATTGCAATTCCTGAGTGATGCCCCATTTTCTTTGGGAATTCCCCCAGGATAGGATTCAAAGCTTTTGTTTTGCAGCGAGCAAAATCCCAGGCCTCTGTCTACCGGGCTCCAGCTGGTTACGTTACTCTGTCCCTTGATGAACAGCTTCTATAAACTGTACACACGAGCTGGGGAACCTTAATGGTAACTATTCCTTCATGTGGGAAGGACTTTCCACTGTAACCATGGCTACCGCTGCTTGATGGGTGCACACGCTCGCTTACCCTGAGCATGGGATCCTACCGTCCCTACTTTACAGAGTCCAAGACCGAGACTCAGAGACGGGAAGGGGTTTGCTCCAGCTCACACAGCGTGCAAAGGTCAGAGCTAGAAGCCTGGACTTTCAGCCACCACACCACCCACAGGGGGAAGCCGCCCTTGGAACCAGACAGAGTTGACCTTTGCCAGAGTTCAACACGATTCTTTCATGAGATGAACCTAGAGCTTCACTGTGGGAGTTTCTCCTTGACTTGTTTTGTCGGTGTGGAGGGGCAGGCATTGGTAAGCATGGATTTCAGGGGCACCTGGGTGGCTCAGTGGGTTAAGCCTCTGCCTTCAGCTCAGGTCATGGTCTCAGGGTCCTGGGATGGAGCCCTGCATCGGGCTCTCTGCTCAGCAGGAAGCCTGCTTCTCCCTCTCTCTCTCTCTGCCTGCCTCTCTGCCTACTTGTGATCTCTGCCTATCAAATAATAAATAACAATCTCTTTTAAAAAGAAAAAAAAGCATGGATTTCAAAGAGGCCTCCCAAGGGTGGGGGGCCCCCACCAGCTGTAACTGTCACTGTGGGGGTCTCTAAGAGGCAGTGTTTTCAACCACCCAAGTGCAGAAGGAAAGCATCAGGGAGGGCGAGCTTCGTCCAGGCAGCTCTGCCCTCACATCTCCATGTAGCCTTGAACTAGATTCTGACACCTTCTGGCCCCCTAGGCTGTACCACTGGGAAGTGGGGATGTGTCCTCCCCGAACCCAGCCAGACTCCGATTCAGGTTGAACAGCAGCAGCTGTCTGAGCTGGGAGGGGATTTGCAGCTCATTTCCCAACTGCTTGCCCATTTCAGAGATGGGAAAAGGAAGGCTCCAGTGGAGATAATAACCCGGGCCAGTTGGGGTAGTCTTCATGCTTTCTTCACTCAAGACCCTCCCAGAGGACAACAGGACACTCCACCCAGACATGTCAGTCCTCTGGTTCAAAGGTGACAGTCAGCCTCCATGGGCACACAGGTGTGGCTAGAAGAGACACAAGGTTCCCTTGCACGCCCCTGCACTCCCCATGCACACGCTAGCCACACGATGACCCCAGCCAGCATCTGGGCGGACGGATGGACAGACCTTCTCCCTCACCCGCCCTTTTATCTGTTTCAGGAGAGCACCCGCTGGGGTTTATTAACACTCTCCTGCGAATGGTTTTAGCCTGGAATTTGAGGGGATGTAGAAGCAAGGAGGTGGTGTGGGGGGAGGGGTAAAAACGTATTCTCTCCTTAAACAACGGATTTGGCACACTCCCTGGGCCAAGGCCCATGGTCACCTGGTGGGACACGTGGAGCAAAATCAAGGCAGGTTCTGCCCATGGGCTCCCAGTCCCGACACCTCCAAATCTAGGAGGCCTCTCTCTGCAGCCCAGGAAGGCCCCAACAATTACCTCCAGGCCTTCAGTGTGGCCACGCAGAGCCAGGAGGGGCAGGCCACATAGGTGGGGAGAAGAGTGCCGGAGAAGGTACAGAGAACGAGCAGCCCAGAGCTGTATTTTCTAGAACAACTGAACGGGTGGTTTGTCCTAATTAGACATAGTCGTGGCTGGTCCTCAATACCAGTCTCCACTGCCTTCCGCCCCGGGATGCAGATGTTTGTTCCCATTTAGAACAGGAACCCATAAAAAGGCAATTTGTTCCTAGGCTGGGAGAGGAGGTCAGCCCCAACAGAGATCCAAGGAGCGAGATTTCACAGCGACTCCGGCTTTCCAAGCGAGAAATATTCAATAAAGAATTTCCCCAAAATATGGAGTGGCGTGCATTCGTCACACGTATTCTATATCCCCGGTTCCTTGCCAGCACACAGCTCTGAAAGCGGCCCACTGCACCGCTGCTCTCTTCCCCAAGGACGCGAGTAGTGCACAAGTTATTGCAAAAATTATTTCAAGTGAAACATTCACTCGATCACCTAGTTGAACTTGGAAAGCTACTTTCTGAGGGTTTGTTCGGGGACAGGGGGAGGGAGAACGGCCACAGCTTAAATCAGAAGGTGGACAGCATTATCAAAAACCTGTTCCCATCTTTTTTTTTTTTTTAAGATTTTATTTATTTATTTGACAGACAGAGATCACAAGCAGGCAGAGAGGCAGACAGGGGGTGGGGAGCAGGCTCCCCACCGAGCAGAGAGCCCGATGTGGGGCTCAATCCCAGGACCCCGAGATCATGACCCGAGCTCAAGGCAGAGAGGCTTAACCCACTGAGCCACCCAGGCGCCCCCCTCTGTTCCCATCTTAAAGTCAACTAGACATCCTTTAAGATCCAAATAATTCCAGAATCCTAGAGTTTCAGAGAAAGCATCGTCATTAGCTGGGCACTGAACGCATTTGTTGACGTCAGCATTTTGCTTGCAAATATTGTGCAGACCTATCAGGCAGAGCTGAAGACGACTCTATCTATAAACCTCTGAGAGGGGAATGAGAGGTTCTTCAGGGACCTGTTAAAAAAAACCTGCGAGATATCATGTAGACAAGAGGGGTTCTTTTCAGTTCAACTGTCCTACGTTTGGCTCACACACTCAATTCCCCAAGCTATCATTTCTACAAACAGACTACTTTTCCCCATTATCCATAAATTACAAACAACCCAATGACAGGGGAGATGGACTCTTGTGATTTTAAATCCAAGACCTTCTGCTCTGCAGAAAGAATTTTACTGCTAAGTGAAAGCAAATCCACCTTGAGACCCAGCGTCACTCATTTTTTGTCCCTGGCTGCAGGCAGATACTCAAAACAAGAAAATAAACACAAGCTCCAGAAAGGAGGGGACCAAGGAGCAGGTATTGGGGCTCACTGGCCCAGAAATGACCAAGTGTGCAAAATGAAGGCATAGGGGGCTAGGGGAGGGTGTGCGTGTGCACGCGCGTGTGTGAGAGAGAGAGAGAGAGAAAGAGAGTAGGGCAGTATATTCCCCAACTCCTGATCTCCGGACTATCAAAAGATAATAAAAGCCCCAACACAAATCAAACAAATGGAAAGTTGAGGTTTTTTCTGAAAACTCTCCTCCTTTTTCCCCCCAGGGGACAGAGACGTGATGGGAATTATCAGCCTCTTCTGCCGGTGGCAAAGCCAAGTTAAGGTTGAAGGACAGCATCAGACCCTCTGGATGGTGGGACTGAGCAGGCGACATGACCTGTGACCTCCGAAGGTGGCTTTCTTCCCCCCACTTCCTGTGACTTTGACTCCTTGGGCTTCAGAAGCCTTGATTTCTGTATATCACCAAAGGACAAGGGAGTCTGACTGCTTCTTTAAAAGGCAGACAGGAATGAATGGGCCCAAGTGAGGGCCCTTTCTGGAGATCAGAAAGCTATTCAAAACCACCACTGGCAGTGATGCTGGGGCAAGCCCGGGCCTCCCTTGGTGTGTGATTGCTTTGAAGGTCGACACACCTGGGAATAGGCTTGTTAATTTCCTCACTCTGTTGTTTAAAAAGAACCAACAATGCTCCCTGCTATACATTTCACATCCAGATCTTAAGAGGACGTGCTCCCCGATGCCCATTTTAGCAAGTCCTCCCTAAAATGAAACATGCTGGCGAAGTTTCTTCTGACACACATCGCCACTGAAACTGACCTTTCTGGACACTAACACCACCACCCAGGCACGACTATCTTTTCCTCTAATTTTCAGTTTTACTTTGTAATATTCTCTCCTTCCAAAACAAAACAAAACAAAACAAAAGACAAAAACCCCAAAGCTCTCAACCTCTCAAATTAGCTTTCAAGTATTAAGTGTTCCTCTTTTACCCCAAATACATCCCTCGCCCAGCTAATTTTGATCACAAACACATTTTTGGGGTAAGTTCCTAAAAGTTAAGCTGCTGAAAGCTACGGAAATATTTTATTAGCAAATCAATTGTTTTTCTAAGAACTCTGAAACGACAGCTAACAGGGAAAAAAATTACCCTTATTCATTTCAAAATGGACAGAAGAAGTTAGACAGGAATGTAGAACGCTCAGGAAAAACAAAAAAAAAAAGTCTGGTGCTTTCTTTATGCTCTGAAATATGTCCTCTCCTTTCCGGTTTGCTGACCACAGTATGATGGGTTGGAATGCGTAAGAAATGTAAATAAAACACCTCCTCCTGTCTTTCTGGGCCAGCCTTTTTTCTGCATCACGGCTGGGTCCCAAGACAGTCTCTCTTATATAAAGATCTGTTTGCTCCCGTAGCTCAACGTACAAAGAAACCTGTCTCTGTTGTTTCCCATCTCCCCATAGTTCCTCCAAAACTTCACAGAGGGGAGATGTCTCTCGGGAAAGTCTGTGTAGGGCAAGGCTGACAAGTAGGATAAACAGGGTAGGACCAGGGGGAACATAGGGGAAGGCGGTCTGGCCGCCAGGCCAGGGTGCCTACCAAGTCAAGGTATGGCCCTGTCTAGCACTGGGGTAACCTGGTCATTTCAGGGGCCAGGATCCTTGCTTTGTCTCCCTCCCTCAGCGGTGACCTGCCTTCCAATCCACATCCCAAGCTTGTTTACGGGAGACAGAGATATTAGCAACAAATGGGTTTATGTAGATTTATCTGTGTGTTTCAGAACCGCCCAGCAGCCCAGAGGGCTCTCCAAACTGTGCCCTCTGCCGTCTCTGCAATCCCCAGCTGTAGCCTCCCGCTGCGGAAGACCCCGTGCGTGACTCAGACCTGCCATTTGTGTCCAGTGATTCCGAGCCCAGGGTGATTCTCTTCCCAGACGGAGTGATTTTTGCATCTTAATGGGTTCTGGGACGCGGGAGCCATTTCGCTGGTAACGTCCTGAAGTGATACCTAGATTTTTAACACCTATATGTGTTCTGGACGGATTGGCTCTGCTCTGCGATAAGCATTTAATGATACGGCAGTCAGTCCTAGGCCTGCTTAAGTGTCCCCTCAGACGGGCTGGCTTAAAGAAAAATGACAGAAAATGTTCTTTAATAACTATGGTTTATCCATTTCTTTCAGATAGTAAGTGGCACGTTCTCACCTCATTTGTAGCTTTTAATCCCAAATGGACATTGCTTTTGAAATATCCTCATTCTTTCTTTCTTTCTTTCCTTTTTTTCCCCCCTCCCCGAGGCTGCCACTGGAAAGTTGAAATCTAGCAAGAATGTAATGGTAGGTGCCAGCTTTCAGAATTACAGGGTGACTGCCTGAGCTGATCCTTAAAAAGCAAGTGTCTTTTTTATACCGCATAAAAGGCTGAAATGTTTACATATCAAAAGGCTATAGGCCAATTTCTGTCAAAATTACACATGAAGTTAAGCAGTACAAGCAATTTATTTAAACACTAGTCATTGTAGAAAAATTCAAAACCATATGCTCTTTTAGCAGTTTTTCACAAATGCATTTGACCCATGACTTGGCTAGACATACAAGCTTCATAATTTACTCTAAATTTCAAATCCCCTTGACGTTTAAATAAAAGATCTTCATTAATGAGGTTTACATGAATGAAAACTTTAGAAGCTGCTATCGGTTAGCGAGGGGCTTCGGGAACCGTCTGTGCATTCGCTCTCATTTTCAAATGACTGACTCCGCTAATCATTTCAAGAGAAAAGTTCCACCGAGAACAAATTATCGTCATTTGCATTCTGTGATTTGCAAAAGCAACGCTGCAAGTCACTTTGAAACCAACTTTGGTAAACAGCTCGGCTGAGAGCTGGTTTCTGCAACCCTAGAAACCCGGGGCTATTTTTTTCTGATGCTTTGGGAAGACGTCATTCTTCGACACCCTCTTCTTCCTCCTCCCACCCTTCCCGCCCCCCCCCCCCCCCAGTTATGCCGAGTTTCCCTAACACCTTGATTATTTCGTCCTCAGGGGCTCAGAGCGCTTATTTGCAATGTTGCAAAACTTTGAGCAAAACTCAGCTAGTTAAGCGTCCCTACATAGCTCTTGAACGCGTGCGGGAAATCCAGCCCTTCCTTGTATACACTTGCCCCTTAGCACGCCGTGGGATCTGCACCTGGGGCTGCCCGCCACCCACCCGACCTCACTCGGAAACCCCCCCTGGGGCTACGGGAGGTGTCCTTCAAGGCGCAGGGCCGAGAACTGGGGCTTGAACACAATTTCGAGGCACTGGATTTTTTTTTTTTTTTAAGCCCGTCTACAGACAATAAAAAAGCCGATTTGCGCTATGAAGGCTTGGATGGGGGTCTCCACGCTGCGCACCGGCCACAGCCCGGTCTGCTCATTGTTCCTCATTCCTCTGACCCCTGCTAATTCACCCTTCCTTTGAAAAGGACAAGTCAGCTTTTTGCCCATGCCGCGAAAAATCCTTCTTAAGGGCATCCGATTATGAGCTGCGATCGGGTGAGAGGCAGAAAGAATTAAGAAAGTTCCCGAAACCTCAAGAAGTTAGGACCGCATGTGAATTTTTTTTTTAACAGCCGTGTGTGCATGCGTGTGCAGAAGGACAGTGGGCGACAGTTTCCACCAAGATGAGAATCTCTCGGGGTCCGAGGCAATATCCAGACGCACACTCCAAATTTGGGCACTCTGTTTTAAATCAGAGAGGCAATTTAATCTATGCTCTACGAGTCAATTTAGCGATGATTGTGGAGAAAAAAAGCGCCTTAACAGATACCCAACCGCACGCATACCTTACGCACTCGCAATCCGCTGATCTGTTCTTTAATATATTAAAAATGAGGGCTATTACTGGGGCGACTGATTCCTCAACGAACACATTTTCATAGACTTCTGGCATGGTGATTGCTTTGTGTGAAATCGTGTTTGGGTGATAATAAGGAAAATCAGCGGCATGTTTACTGCATGTCCGACCAAGGCGCTTGCTGGCCGCCTCCGGACGCTCCCGGTCCTCCCCCGCTGAGCCGAGCCTGCAGGCGGACAAACAATCGCTTAGGAACAGGAGGCGGGCAATTTGCGTGCGTTGCATTTGTTATTCCAATTGCGCCTGGCGACGCAAGGCGGATGATTGTTTGTTTAGTGCCTGGCGGACACTTGGAGGTTTCGGCCATGGAGGACACTCAGTGCGGGACACCGTAAGGCGCACCGCCTTTCCCGGGCTCCCACTTCCCCGCGGACACCGTGCAGCCAGCAGATTGAGGGGCTAGCAGGACGGGGAGCCCCCGCTGTGCAGGGGGTGAGCTCCCTGAGAAGGAGAATAGCCGAATCTCCAGAGTACAGCGGCGATTGGTTCCCTGTGTGGTCCCAGAAAGTCCCTTCCGCAAGAGGACAGAGCTTCAGGCTCCCTTTTCGTCATCTTGGACCCAGCCGATAGAGACCCTGCCCTCGGAGTGGGTGGGGATAGCAAGCTCCTTTGCCCCAGTGAAAAGAACTAGAAAAATGCCCCAGGTCTACCCTCAGACTCCCTGGGGAAGGGGCGACAATTACCCAGCCTCAATACAGTTGTAAGGGACCCAGTGATTGCTGGCGTTGGTTCCGTCGACTCAAACAAAACAAAACAAAAATACAAAAAACCCGAGACCTAGAGGAGGGATAATTTGCAAGGTGGCAACCAAGCGTCTAGAGCTCTGACGCTCAGACTCCTTGTACAGTGCTCTTCTTTCCAGGAATGGGAGGGTACCAAGAGCGCACTGCAGAAAAGCAAGGGGCGAAATCTAGGGGTTTGCTAAATCTGATTATTAAAAAGACCAGTGTACCAAGTGGAAGGAGGCATGACCCATGTGTGGTGAGGTCGCTTTATTTAAAAACTAGAAATTGCTCTTTTTAGAAACCTGGCTGAGGCGTCAGCGCCTTGCCAGTTTGAGCAACTTCACAGAAATGGACCGGGAATCTGCCTCGGTTTTCTGCGGGGCTTCTGCCTCCGCCCGGTTCAGGAGAGGTCTTAAAAGATCCACTAACGCTCCCGCTGCCCAGAGCACCCGGCCCCGAACACAAACGTGGCCAAGACTCACTACGGGAGTGGCAGCCTCTAGTCGTCTTCCATCAATTGCCCTGCAGAATCAAACCCGGGAAAGGTTGTCCAGGAATGTGTGCCCGGGGAACTGGTGATTTTTAAGTCTCGGGGCGGGGGGGGGGGGAGGGGGGCAGGGGGTGGGAGCCTCTATTCCTAGTTAGTAGCAAAGGGAAAGCGAGGTACTTCCTTCCCTAGACCTGACCTCTCTGAAGGGGAGGGTCACACTCCATCCCCTGGGAGTGGTTTCTATCCTTAATTAAAAAAAAAAAAAAATCTATTGCCACCCAAACTAAGACCCATCTCGGTCTGGCCCTAATCTCTCTCTACAACATCATCTTAGTCTGCTCAGCATTCAAAGAAGCAAGAAGCGAGTGGGCCTGAGGGTGCAGAGGTCCACGAGGGGAGGCCTAGGAGAAGCGCCGCCGCCTGGCTTCTCCCGGCCGCACTCGCGCATCGCGGGAGTTCTGCGCCCGGGCCGGACCTACCCTCCGCGCCACCGCTCCCCTGACCCGGGAACAGCAATTGACAAGTGCCCTTTCCCCTTTGCCCTACGGTCCGGGAGGAGGCAGCCCACAGACGTGGCCTTGCCGTAGCAACATCACACAACCCTGCGGGGATCCCTGTTAATTAGCCAGAGAGCAACAGGGAGAAATGGGCGTGAGTTAAAGGCGGCCCTCCT
Source organism: Meles meles (assembly GCF_922984935.1). NCBI lineage: Eukaryota > Metazoa > Chordata > Mammalia > Carnivora > Mustelidae > Meles > Meles meles. The sequence continues at coordinate 141,884,441 of NC_060071.1, read as the reverse complement.
TCGGCAAGCCGGAGCTGCCCCCCAACCCGGCCCTCCGGCCGTTTCGCCGAGGCTCGTCCCTACCCCTATGCCTAGAATGGCTGGGGGTTCCTGCGCGAAGGGCCGAGAAAGGCCATCTCTGCAATACTGGGGTTTGCGCCCGGCCCACAATGACCTCGGGGGCTACTTTCGTTCCGCGCGCACCGTCGCCTACCTTCTTGAAGGGCGTTCTGTCGCCTGCGCACGGTCGTGGTCTGGGTGCGTCTCCAGCAGCTCCGGCGGACGGCCAGTGCCGCGGCCGTGTGCCGCGAGCAGAGCCCGCCTTCGGCCAGGCCGCTGGGGCTGGAGAGCGCAGCCCGGGCCTGTCGGGTAGAAAGACAGCTAGGGGGCCTGTCCCAGTCAGGGAGCCGGCGAGACGGATGGGGAAAATGCCACTCACGGTTGGGGAAGGGGGTGGGGAATCCCTAAAGCCCCATTTTCAGATTTTGGATTGAAAATAAAAATAGTATGCGGGAGAAGACACCCCATTTCCAAGAATAATTTTTTAAAAGCAAAAGAAAAAACAGAAAACCTACCGACACCCACGCAGGGAGCAGCTGGAAGCATCGCTGGGGCGTGCTACTCTTGGTGGCGAAGTTTAATGAGCGGCTGAATTCGGTCTCTGCTGGGTAGGGGCCTTCGGATTCCTAAAGTAATTTTCAGACCCAAAGTGCCTGCGGAAAAAATAGATACACATATTTTAAGAACCACAACGCACCTCTTTCGTCGATTTCGCTTTTACAAATTTTGGCCTTTGCAAAAACAAAAGGGTTGCGGGTGGGATTAACCAGTTCCACTCGGGTGAGAATCTCGAGATTAAAAAAAAAAAAAAAATAGAGGAGAAATTTGGCGGTGAGGGCTTGCGGGTCCGGAGGAAGAGCAAACTTTTTAATCTTGAAAAGCACGCAGCCCTCGTGCATTTTCTGAAACAAACCACGTTCCGAAATGGGGCAAAAAGTAGCCCCAAAGTAAAACTGGCCACAATGAATTGGAGTTTCTTGCAGAGGAAATCGCACCCAATAATAGGACCCAATCTGAGAAAAAGGGGTGGGGGCGGAGAGGTCGGGCGGCGGGAGTTGTTAACTGCGCCGCACAATGGAATTAATGAGATTAACCCGAGCAATTAGGAAGCCCGCCCAACTCGGCCTGCCCGCGGCGGGGCCGCTGAATGGGAAAGATTAGGTTAATTTCATTAATTTGCAATCCACAATCCCCTTTCTGGCCCCGCAACCCCCTCCCCTTGGCACCTCTCCCCCTCCCCCTTCCTTATAGCCCCCCCGCCCCGCAAGGAACAGAAAGGGCCAAATCTGGTTCTGTTTGTCATCTGCATATTACCAGGAACTAAATCCAGGATGACGTCGACTCAGTATAAAACCAACAAGAGGTTCAGCTGGTCTAAACTCCGTCCTACCCGCGGGTTCAGTTCGGCGAACGCTGCAGCGAGGGGAGGGCGGGAGGAGGGAGAGAGGACGCAGGGGGCGGGGAGGGGCGCGGGGCTGCGCGCTCACCCGCGCTCTCTTTCGTTTTGGTCCGCCGCTGGAGGAGCGTGGACCCCCGCCCCCCGCCCGCCGGCTTTGAGGCTTTTTCCCCGGCGCCTCCCCGCCGCCCCCCTGTCCCGGCGCGGGGCTCGGGGATGCCCGCCAGCATGTTCAGCATCGACAACATCCTGGCCGCCCGGCCGCGCTGCAAGGACTCGGTGCTGCCCGTGGCGCCCAGCGCCGCGGCTCCGGTCGTCTTCCCGGCCCTGCACGGGGACTCGCTCTACGGCGCCGGCGGCGGCGCCTCCTCGGACTATGGCGCCTTCTATCCGCGCCCCGTGGCCCCCGGCGGCGCAGGCCTCCCGGCCGCGGTCGGCGGCTCCCGACTCGGCTACAACAACTACTTCTACGGGCAGCTGCACGTGCAGGCGGCGCCCGTGGGCCCGGCCTGCTGCGGAGCCGTACCGCCGCTGGGTGCCCAGCAGTGCTCCTGCGTCCCGACGCCCCCAGGTAGGGTCGCGCTCCCGCCGGCAGCCTTGCCGCGGTCCTCGGTCCCTGGGGCATGGGTGGGCGGTGGCGCTGGCTCTTCATATGTCTGTACTACTATTTTTGCACTAACGATTTTCTCTCTCCTTTTTTGGCCGATCGGGCACGGGGGTTTGTACACTTGCTGCAAACTTGCGAGAGTTACAGGAAACTAACTTAACTGGCTGCGTGGGGGAGACGAGGCTTTTTGGGATTCCCTAACTGCTTTTGGGAGCGAGGGGGTGGACGCTCTAGCACGGTTCCCCCATTTCCCTGCGTTGTCGATTTCCGCGCGTCCCCAATTCCCAGCACCCCGTTGCAGAGGATTTTTTAGAGGGAGTGGGTCGCGGGGCAGGCCGGCTGGCGGTGTGCGCCGTGGCAAGGCCGACCGTGCGCCCTCCTCTGTCGCAGGCTACGAGGGCCCCGGCTCGGTGCTGGTGTCCCCGGTCCCGCACCAGATGCTGCCCTACATGAACGTGGGCACGCTGTCGCGCACCGAGCTGCAACTTCTCAACCAGCTGCACTGTCGGCGGAAGCGGCGCCACCGCACCATCTTCACCGACGAGCAGCTGGAAGCGCTGGAGAACCTCTTCCAGGAGACCAAGTACCCAGACGTGGGCACCCGCGAGCAGCTGGCCCGGAAGGTGCACCTCCGCGAGGAGAAAGTGGAGGTGGGCGCGCCGCCCGGCCCGGCGAGTTTGGGCCCCCGCCGGCTTAGCTCGGCTCTGCAGCCGGGCTCGGCTCCGGTCTCCCTGAACTTGACCGACATCCCGCGGCGGCCCGGAGGCTGCTGGAGGGCGCTTTAGGCCCAGGAAGTTGCACGGAAATGCGGAAGCGGGAGCGAGTCTCCCGTCTTTTTGTGGGCGTGCGAGCGGCATCCCCGGGTTCCGAGCCTATCGGCGTCACTCGCGGCTGCCTAGGGCCCCGAGGGGTGCCTGGGCCGCGGGGGGGGGGGGCGGTGCGGGGAGCGCGCCTTTGATCCTGATTGTTGTTTGTCCTTCGTTGCGCAACAGGTTTGGTTTAAAAACCGCCGTGCCAAATGGAGGCGGCAGAAGCGGTCCTCGTCGGAGGAGTCGGAAAACGCCGAGAAGTGGAACAAGACGTCGTCTAAGGCGTCGCCGGAGAAGAGGGAAGAGGAAGGTAAAAGCGATTTGGACTCGGACAGCTGACGGCTGCGGGCCGGCTGTGGCTCTTGCCTAACTCGAAGGACTTGCACAGACAGACGATGCTACTTTCTTGCACACGCGCTGCCTTGCGGGAGGGGGTCGAGAAAGAGGAATGAGGAGCTGTAAATAGTGTACAGAATTGGGAGGGCCGGCGGCTGGGGTCGGGGGTCGCGCCGGGGCTCGCAGCCCCGAAGTCCTAGACCACCAGCGCCTCACTCCCCGCCGTAGTATTTATAGTTAAGTTAATGGTGACAGTACAATAAAGTGATGGCGATGTAGACGGGGCACATTCTGTATTTCGTACCCACCTCCCCACCCCCTTCTGAGGCCCAAAAAAAGAAATCGATTCAGTCCTGTAGCTTTCAAAGAAAAATGGGTCAGCTCTGACCTGTGGCAGAAAAAAGGAAAAGGAAACTCCTGGGCGTGAATTCGTTCCAGGACGGGTGTCCATCCACTTGGTCTCTAAATCTGGAAGAGGTGGAGAGGGGATTTGCAGGCTGCAGGGGCGGGTGGGTAGCATTGCCCACGAGAGAGGGGACAGCATGGGGTTCCTGTTCCCCTTGCCGCTGTTGGGAAGCCATAGCGGGAAAGGAGGATCTGTGTGGAGCTGGGCCATCCTGGGAGCCACTCCAAGAGTTGCTCAGCCTACCCTGTTCCCACGAAATCCCCACTTCTAAGGCTGGGACTCTTAGGGGAGTTAGGTGGATGGGCATGCCTCTCGCCCCACATCTTTTCTGTGTCTTCTGGCTGCTCTGCCAATGCCCTTTTCGTGGGGCAGCGTGACCGACCTACAACCCTGCTGGCTGCTGGCTTCTCTGGCAGCTCTAAGCAGTGGTCTGGGGCCCACTGGGAACCTTGGCAGGCACTGGGCCCATTGTCCTTTGGCCCGGGCACCTGGGGTGGCCAGGTCTTCGTCCTGAGTTCTGTTGGCCAATCTGGTACTAGAGTGTGGGGTGGCCAGGCCACCAAGGCACTTGGCGGCGGGAGTGCTGATGTCTTTGGCTTTCTCCCCTGACCATCTCTGCTGTGCACTAGATGGGTTCCGAGGAGGAGCACCCCCAGAGCGCAGCTGGTGGGCGGGCTGGTCGGCAGCTTGTGAAGGACTGGAGAGGCAGAGAAGCTTCCTGGTGTATTCCACCACCCCCACGGCCTTTCCATGTTTAAAAGGAAAACTGACTCCTTGAGTGGGTGAAGGGGACACGAAGGAAATAAGGAGGGACTCCCAGTCAGTCACCTGTTTAATAAGGAGGATTCCCTAGATGGAAGCAGGAGACCACTGTTTGGAGATCAGGTACTTAGAGGGTCAAGGTCGCCTTGGCTTATGTGTGACCTTGAGCAAATGACTGAAACCCTTGGGTTTGCGCAACTTCTGGGACTGTAAAACGGACACAGCCACGATGTTTGCTTTCAGGGGCTGGTGTGGACAGGAAAGGCACTGAACTCCTCTAGAGTTAACAGCTGGCTTGGGAATCCTTCAGCATGGCTACCTGCTTTTTAAAAATACTACTAGTTATATTTTATCAGACTCTGCATTTTGGGCTTTATGTCCCTTCTTGTTTTGCCCTGAAAGAAGCTCTTGAGGGTGGGGAGTTTCACCATTTTAAAGATAAGAAAATCGAGGCTCTGAAAAGCTAAGCCCTTTAACAACATTCACTTTCAGAAGATAATCGTATTTGGGCATTTTTGCCCAGGTAGGTCTTAAAGCGTAATCAGGAATCTTTCCACTGATACCCGTCCTGATGAGAAACACTCAGAGGCTGTTACATTAATTTTCTAGCGAATCTTGGCGATGGCTGACATCTCTTCCATAGACTCAGACGTCATGGTAAAGAAGCCTTGCTCTGCACGCATCCTCCATGGCTGTTTCTAGGTGCTGTTCTCTGTTCTTTTGGCAAGAGGGTAATTCTGCCCCCCCCCCCCCCCCGGGGGGGGGTCGGGGGTAGAGGCAGGAAGAGCTCTCACTTCTACCCTTTCTCCAGTCTAGAACATTCTAACATAGGACCTAAGTGGGCAGCATCATTCTACCCTGAGACATCGGATGTTCCAGAACTCTGTGATAAACTCGTGTGTCTTGGTCTATGACTTGCCCTTTGACTCCCTACCGTTTTTTCTCACGATCTGCATTTGTCTGATCTGGAGAGGTGTCCATGTCAGGTGACAGGAAGAGAGGGATTGCAAGAGGAGTAGGTTCTCAGACATTTCTTCCCCCCAAGGAGCACCTGGTGAAAAGCCAGGACAAATGGGGTATGCGAGAGGGGGAAGGGGAAGAGCCAGGGAGCTCCTCCCTGCTCACCCTGGGCAGATCAGACGGCAAGGTGGCAAGATGAAGGTCCTTCCCTGTCCTTCCCACAGTGCTTCAGCCGACCCGAACTCACTGGAAATACAATAAACATTTGGAGCAAAAAGGGAAATGTTGGGATGGTCTTAATTATATATAGTTCACCCACCTTTTGTATTCCCTGGTCAGCTGCGTCTTAGCCTGGCCATTGGAATCAGAGAGGGAGTGGAAGGCACCTGGCCTTTAAGAGCTGTCTTTGGGCCTTGTTGTCTTGGAGACTTTAGCTCACGGTGTTGGAAAGCGGTGTGTATGCACATGGAAAGGCAAGGCATAAAGCAAGTGACTTCCTAAATGGCCGGTAGCCTATACAACACCCCCACCCAAATCCCCAAATGAAGGCGGTCTCCCCATTGGACAGTTGAGACCAGACCGAGGCACGGGGTGAACACAAGGGACCAAAACGAGAACTGTCATCTTCAAGGGACAAGGCTTTTAAAATCTCCATAAATCAGGCTGCCTCACTGAACAGAGAATGATCTGGTGGGGAGGCAGCTGTGTGTAAAAGTTCCCCAACAGCAGATGGTCGTAGGAATGAGTGCACTTGCCTCTCGAGGACATAGGATTAATCTGCCCTAAAGTGCCAGAAAGATCTGGCAAAGAAGAATGATGACAATCACAGCCACTCTTAGGAGTCGCACTTTGCACGGTGGAGCCCTCCCACATGTGTCTCTGGCCCTCTGGAGAAGAGAATTGCAGCCCATTTTGCAGATGGGAAGTAGAGGCTCAGATAGATGCCATTCCTTGCCTGGAACACATAGTGAATGGCGGGGCAGGTCCCGAAAACCCCAGATCTGAGCAGACTCCCACACACTTCTTGGGGTGATAGCAAGGTATGAGGTAATGGTTCCACAGGTCGCCTGGGTCACGAAGGGCCCTGGCGGCGGGCAGCTGACAAGGACAGAGAGTGGAGAGAGTGGGGGCAAGAGACCGGCTGCTCGTGGTTCTGGGTATGCTGCGTAGCGGGTGCGTTCTCAAGGTTGCCAGGAGCTGTGTGCATGCCAGGTGGGGCAAGAGGGCCTGGAAACAATTGTTTTACAAACTGCACCCCTGGGGTATATATTTCAGTGACAGTTCTTGAATCAAATTGTCTTTTACTGACTTGAGAACTGTGAGCTCTTAAGCCTCGTGTGAAGGATGTGATTTCAATGGGTACGTGTGAGATTGAAGCTGGTAGATTTCTCTTTCATTTCTGTGTGTATGTGTTGGGGGGCGGGCAGCTGGAGGCTGGGAGGTGGGGCGGGGTGATCTTTGTGACTTATACGGGGTTTTAAGTGACTCAAGTAAAATCGTTCAGGCCTCCAGACTCCCAGCCAGACATCCCCAGTCAGGTTCCCCAAGTTGACTTTCCCTTATTCATGGCAAACTGCAGAAGGAAACCTCTCTCTCAAGGGAGATGGAATTCCAGCCCAGGGAGGGCAAGGGGATGGCTGGGTGACTGGTACAGGTGTCCATCTGGATGAGGCCATGTGCGTATCCTGTCACCCAGGATAGGTTCCTCCTCACCTGCGCAGTGGGCTGCGGTTGAGGATTAGAGGAACAGTCGAGAATCCAGCAGAGTGTCTTGACACATTTATTATTGTGTTCTTTGAAGAACACCTTCAGGTTGGCGGAATAATGCCCTCCCTAAGTAGACTGGAATTAGGAACTGAGGAATACTCCTTGGTTTTTAACTGTCGCTGGTATAGGACTTCATGTGTGACCGCAGGACACAGACTGTAATGACATTAAACATGACCACCATGGGTTTAAGCCAGGAAAGCATCTGGTAAGTTGCGATGGGTTGCATTCTCCCTAAGAGGTTTAGGACAAGGAGATACAGGGCGAAGGAGAGACTTTGGCATGGGTTTGGATTCCATTTCCAAGTTTTATGAAATGACCTTGGAGTTTTTCAGAAGTAAAATGAAAATGGAAGACGGCAGCCGGGACAGAGCTCCTTGAAAGTTCTAGAAGAGATGGAGCCAGCTGGGTCTTCTGGTTGCAGGGGCTCCTCGCTGGGGAGACATGATGTGTCCCTGAGGCCCATCTCTAGAGCCGTGTGACCATGCGGAGGACCTCTGGCTTGGTTTTAAACGGGGGGGGGGGGGGGGGGGGGGGCAGAGTGGGGAAAAACAATTGTCTTTCGCAGTCCAAATGACCCGTGGGACAACAGGATGAATTACAGCATGTTGCGGTATTTTTAAGTGGGTCTATAATTTTTGGATTCTAGCATCCCTCATTTGTTCTCAAGTGTCCATCCCTGGGAAGCCTCCGTGAAGAGCGATCTTAAGAATCCCTCTCTCCCAAACCCTCCTCTGCTCCCTGGGATTTGTTCCACTCCTACCTTCTGTTTTCCTAATTCCGAGGTCCTCTAGAGTCCACTGACCAAAGCGAAGGACTGGGTTCAGTCGGGTGAGCTGTGTTTTGCCGAGTGTTTGCAGCCTCTCTCCCTGAACCTGAGCTGATTTATGGAAGCTGTCATTAGTGAGATAATTTTAGCTGTGATGGACAGAATTCAGAAGTGTCCGTATCCTTTCCTTCCCGATCTGCGGGTCCTAGAACGCGGAGCCCTGAGAATGCTCCCGGCCTGTGCGTTATCCGGGAGGCTCCTGACCACAGAAAACTGCCAGCAGGTTAAGGAGACAGATTCTCTTTGTCAGATGGAGGGAGGCTGAGCTCCTTTCCCTGGCGGGAACATTCTTTCCTTCGGACTATTTGCTGTGGTCCCAATGCTCAGAACACATGGTAACTTGTTTAAAAAAATGTGTGTGTGTGTGTGTGTGTGTTGGGGAGGGGGGAGGATGGGGCGGAGACAGAATACTTAAAAGTAAGAAATTTTCGGAGGAAAGCAAACCCATAATGTCCAGCAGCCTGCCGTGAGAAAGTGGCGTATCACAGGTGCGGTGTCCCCAGGTTGGCTGCCCTGCACGTGGCCATGGGGCTATCTGGAGACTTGACTTCCTGGCGGGGCCAGCTAGGTAGCGGCTACCGGCGTGCAGGCCAGCCTCGGGGCCCCACCGTGGTCTGACTCACATTGGCCGGCCTCACCGTGACTGTGTCCACTTTAATCGTGTCCCAAGCAAATTAGTGACACCGCCCGGCAAAGGCCTAGAGACGCTGCCTTTCCAGATGGAGTATGCCTAATCCTCCTTTGAAAATCCTCAAAGTGCTAACCATGGCACCAGAAAAGGAGAACTGCCCCTTCTCTGAGAAACAGGGAGGCCCAAAGCGCTTGGAAAGTCCCCCTCTGCGAGGGAGACTCAGAACTCTGTGAAGTCGGAATCCCAGCTGGTGGTTTCATCTGAAGATGTTCTGGCTCTGGGGCCAGATGGCTGGGACATGAGGGGATGCGCGTGCTCGACATTGTTTTGTATTTGAGGAATAAATATTTAAATCTGAAACCCAGTGAATCACTTTCTACTAAAGTGGGCAGGGATGGAAAGTTGGGTGTGCTGGTGGATGTCCCCCGCTGTCCCAAACATCACCCCAGCCACGCTCGGAATCTTCAAAGAGGGTGCCCCCCCAACCTGCCTTCAGTGGGTGCAGGACGCGCTTCCTCTGCTGGGGTTCCCTTCTATTTTTCTATTCCATGTCTGCTTTTGCTCTCAGACTCCCCGGGCGCGTGGGTGAAAATGGAGACCCCTGCTCCTTTGTCCTCAGTGTGGTGGAACCCTCCTGGTTTTGTTCAGTGTGGGCCTCTGTGCTAACTGGTCTCCGCTAGGAATGTGAGTGACTGAAAACCTAACCCTTTTCTGGACTTTCATTAAAACTCTCAAAAAATTGTAGGTCTTTTATGGTTTGTTTTTGTCTTTATAGAAGATGTACATGTATAGTTCTTATTTAAAGAAGAGATACTTTTTGGCAACTCCCAGAGGGTGTTGTAAAGAAAAAAAAAATGAATCTTAGGTTAACTTGGGAATTGACAAGTTTCATAATCATTTTCCTGGCTATGTCCTTATCTAATGCCTTCTAAGCCTTAGGAGGCAGGGCAGAGCGGGGGACCCGTCATCTGGTTACATAATGGCTACTTCCACAGTTTCTGCCCTGTGTCTGGCCTAACCCCTCTGTCATCTGTTGAATCCATCCTGTCCAGGTCCCCAGGAAGCTAGTGTTGTGTCGTCACCACTAGCAGAAAGTGAGATGACATAACCCGTTTGAGTAAGGTTGGATCTTAAGACTCCAAGTCCACTTCTCTTTGTCCTGCTGAGCTTCCTGAATTAAGGACCAACCAGGAGGTCTGGGTTCAAATCTCAGCCCGGTCACCAACAACCGGTGTCTGCTTTATGTGTCAGCTGCCTCATACCCAAAACAGCATTATTTCCTGCAACACACGAAAATTACCTGGGGCTTTGCAAATGCCAGTGGTTAATCACGGGATATATATCAACACAGGATAACAATCCTCGGGAGCGCGTACTCAAACAATACACTTCTTCAAGATCTTCAATGAAACAGTAATGACAGCCTCCTTTCAGCCCACAGATACAAAAAGGGTGCCCCGTGTCTGCTCGGTACTGTTCCAGGCGCTGGGGAGAGAGCCTGTGCCCTCCTAGAGTTTGTGTTCTATTGGAGAAGATAGTCACTCACCAAAGAGACAGGCTGCCATTTCGGACCGTGCCAAATTCCACGCTGAAAACCAAGAGAAGAGGGGGCTGGGGGTTGGGGCTGGGGCAGAGTTGTGCTATTTCACAGCCTGGTCTGAGGTCTGTGTGGTAAGGGGATTAAAGGTTATCACCAGTAATCCTGCAGAACCCGGGCTGGCTAACGACAGCCCTAGCTAGGGCTAATCCTGGCCGCCTGCCTGTTTTGTCAATAAAGTTTTATTGGAACACAGTCATGCCTGGTTCATTTGTGTCTTGCCTACCGTTGCTTTCCCCTGTAGAGGCGGAGCTGAGTAGTTGCAGCAGAAGCTACAGGGCCTGCAAAACTGGGAAATACCTGCTGTTTGGTCTTCCACAGGGTGACTTTGCCAACCCCTGGTCTAAAGTTCAGAGTTTAAGCCAAAAATGGAAACTGTGGCTAATAAGGGCTGGAGCAAGGACATACCTATTTGATTGGACAGAGCCGGAGCATCAGGACAGGCAAGTAAGATGGCAGAAAGGAGACGATCTAATGAGAATAGAGGCTGACGCTCCCTCCATTCCTCCTACATTTGCCACGCCCCTGCTGGGGGCCGGGAAGGCCCTGTGAAGCACTGGATCCCGCTTGAGCAGGGCCGCTAGATGTAGGCATGAGGTTTGGGCTGCTCCAGCACTAAATGACTGGTGCCGTGGTTGAGCAGCAGTGGGGTCCTAGAAGCTTCTGAGAGTGGATCCTTGGAGCCACATGTTTGGGTACATGGTGATGGGCCCAGGGCAGTGGGGAGGGGAGGTGGGGGTGGGGAAGAGGGAGAGAGCCTTCCGGAAGAGGAAGCAGCTTGAGCGAATGCAGGGAGATGGGAGGGCAGGGGTGGAGGCGAGCCTGGGAGGCTTTGGCAGGGTAGAGGCTGGAGGGCAATGAGGGTGCGAGCCGGGTGCGAACCTGGTGCGAGTCGGACTGTGCGGGACTCAGATCACTGTTTTATAAAAACTAACCTGCAGAATAGGGGTCCCTGCCCTCCCAGATGTCAGACAATAGCTAGAGAGGCGGCCATGGTCACACGGACAGGTGGACGCGTCACGGCCATTGCCAGCCATGGACCTTCGTGGCCCCCTGGGGGCCGTGTCCTGTCAGCATCTGCTGGGCATCCATGCCATCTTCTATCAGGGGAGAAAAAAACATCTCACTCGGAGCCTTCTGCAGCGAAGGGGTTTTTTTGTTTTGTTTTGGAAGGGACTTTAAAATACAGTGATTTGTGGCGGTAGTTGAGTTCATCAAAGTGATTTTTCCAGATGCTGTAATTTTTGGGCAGCTGACACGTCAAAGCTGCCTCCTCTCTTCTGCCTCCCCTGTGCTCCAAGTCCCCCCTCCAGCCGCAAGCAGTGATCCTACCCACGGGAACTATCCCAGGCACACGGGCAGCATCTCACGGAACGGCCTTCACGGCTCTTAATTCTGTGTCTATGGCAAGCATGGGATGCGGGCAGGGCGGTGTCTGTCTTCCCATTCTGCAGAGCGGGACCTGGATAGGCCATCAAGCTGCTTTCCTAAGATCACACAGTCGTGCCCCGAAGAGTGGAAGAGCAGAAGTCTCCAGTCCGGAACTTTCCATCTCTATCTGGCTCTGTCTGCTCGCGGGAGCATAACTGTTCTTTCTGGCAGTGTGTTTGTTTCCGCGTGAAGTGAGCCTCAAACTCATGCCCCTCCTGGTAACCAAATCCTCCCGAGGCCCCTTCCTCCAAGCAGCCTTCTCGAACCATTCCAGCCTCTCGTAGGCCTCAGAGACTTTGGCCTACTCGCTTGTGCGTTCTAAGAGTTTGTAAAGGACGGGCTGGGACTTCATATAGACCCATACTACCGTGCTGGTCCCCTCCCCAAATAAATCAGGCTCTGCGCTTGCCAGGGACCCTGAGGCTCTAAGGCTTCAGGGAGCAGATTTGCCCCAAACACCTGTCACTGCCACCCTCCCCCTCCTCTGTGCCAACGTCCATGGCACTGGCAAAGAATCTCACCCCTTCCGTAGCAAGAGGGATCACCTTCATTCAAAACCTCTGGCAAAAAAGAAGACCTCCTGATGGCCAACAGCCACGTGAAAAAGTGCTCCATGTCACTCGGCATCAGGGAAATACAGATCAAAACCACAATGAGATACCACCTCACGCCAGTCAGAATGGCTAAAATTAACAAGTCAGGAAATGACAGATGCTGGCGAGGATGCAGAGAAAGGGGAACCCTCCTACACTGTTGGTGGGAATGCAAGCTGGTGCAGCCACTCTGGAAGACAGCATGGAGGTTCCTCAAAATGTTGAAAGTAGAACTACGCTATGACCCAGCAATGGCACTACTGGGTATTTACCCTAAAGATACAAACGTAGTGATCCGAAGGGGCACGTGCCCCCGAATGTTTATAGCAGCAATGTCTACAAGAGCCAAACTATGGAAAGAACCTAGATGTCCATCCACAGATGAATGGATAAAGAAGAGGTGGTATATATACACAATGGAATACTATGCAGCCATCAAAAGAAATGAAATCTTGCCATTTGCGATGATGTGGATGGAACTAGAGGGTATCATGCTTAGTGAAATAAGTCAATCGGAGAAAGACAACTATCATATGATCTCCCTGATATGAGGACGTGGAGATGCAACATGGGGGGTTGGGGGATAGGAGAAGAATAAATGAAACAAGATGGGATTGGGAGGGAGACAAACCATAAGTGACTCTTAATCTCACAAAACAAACTGGGGGTTGCTGGGGGATGGGGGGTTGGGAGAGGGGGAGGGGGGTTATGGACATTGGGGAGGATATGTGCTATGGTGAGTGCTGTGAAGTGGGTAAACCTGGCGATTCACAGACCTATACCCCTGGGGATAAAAATACATTATATGTTTATAAAAGAATAAGAAATAAATAAAAAAATTTAAAAAAAATCTGGCAAAGAGCAAACTAGGAGGAGGTCAGTTCATTCCCGGGCGTGGATTTATTCTTAAGCAGCCTCATCCCCAGGATCAGACCCAGGTCGGTTTTGGCAATGAGGTCAATGAGTGCTGGCAAGGCCTTTGCAGTCTGAGTGATTGTTGCGCACAGCTTCTCGCTGGGGCGAGTGTTACCGCATCACGATGGGGGGGGGGCGTGGCCCTCGAGGCTGTGAGTGAGGACAGGCTGATGGAGTGAGGGGCAGCAGGGGCGGAGGAATGGGGCAGAGAAAGCAGGATTCGCCATCAAAAGTTAGGCTTCGACCACTTGCAGGCTTGGTGAAATTTGGCCACCACACTCCGCCTCCGGGCCTCAGTTACCCCATCTGTTAGGGAGAGTCATTAGGCCTGGCAGGGTTGTTTGAGGGTCACCTGATTTGATGAGTGTGGACACTCGGTGTGATGGGTCCTGCAATCAGGTGTCAGGCAAAGTCCCTGGAGGCATGAGGACTTGACCTTGGACCTGGCGGGCTTGCTGTCAACTTTGACATTCTTTACCTCTACTGTTTGGTCTCTCCCACCTCCATGTTGCCTTCTAGAATGATGGAAGTATCTGGCCTGGTCACTGACCCGGCCAGAGATGGAAGGCCCCTTGGAATGTGGGCCACAGAAACATCTAAAACATTGAGTTTGTGCCCTTTGAGGGGAGCGTGGGGCCTCCACAAGCATTGGACCTCTTTGTTCTCTTTCCTGGAGCAGAAACTGTGTTCCCCAAAAGTTAGGTCCTCATCCTAAACTCAGGAACCTCCAAATGTGCCATTTTTGGTAAGAGGGTCTTTGTAGGTGTAATTAAGTTAAAGATCTCAAGATGAAATCATCCTGGATTTGGGGTGTTCTTATAAGAAGAAGAGGAGGGGCGCCTGGGTGGCTCAGTTGGTTAAGCGTCTGCCTTCGGCTCAGGTCATGATCCCAGTGTCCTGGGACTGAGCCCCACGTTGGGCTCCTTGCTCAGCAGGGAGTTTGCTTCTCCCTCTACTCCTGCCCCCTGCTCAGGATCTCTCTCTCTCTCTCTCTTTAAAATAAATAAGTAAAACCTTTAAAAAGAAGAAGAATGAGAGGAGACTCACCAGGGAGAAGACCTTGAAACCCAGAGGCAGATGGGGGTGATGCCATCACAAGCCAAGGAACACCTGGAAGCTGGAAGAAGGCAAGGAAGGGTTCTCCCTTAGAGCCCCTGGAGGTACTGTGGCTCCATCCACTCTGTAATTTTGGACTTCTGGCCTCCAGAACTGTAAGGTGAAACCTTTCAAGCTACCAAGCTTGCAGCAATTTCTCGTAGCAGCCCGAAGAAACGAATACACCTCCTTTGCCCCGCAATGCTGTCCCCTAAATCTGACTCATCCTACTATTGTTTGTAATGACACTTAATGACGGCCACCCTGACTTGTTCTTTCCGATTCCATGGTGTCACTGTTTCCACATTCCATTTCATCTGAGGATCTGCAAGAAGGCAGCAAGGAAACCCGATGACTCCTTTGAACTTAGGAAACTAACATGATTTTCCTTCTGGAAACATTATAGGATGACATTTACAGGGAAAACATCTCCAGCCCTTTGCAGCTCTGAGAGTTGAGTGTGTGGCCTTCAGGAGAGGAGAAGAAGAAAGGCCAGTGCCCAGGCAGGTTGGGCTGGTCCTGCCCTTAGACCCAGCTCACCATTTCCCTCCTCCGGGCATCTGTCCATGTGGTTCCTCCTGTCCAGGATGCCTCTGCTCCCCGAGGTGCTGGCTCCTGAGACCCCGTCAGTCCTGCAGCGCTGCTCAGGGAGCAGGAAGCAGGGAACTTATCGCTGGCCCGATTCAGACACTCTGCCTTCCCGTCCTGCGTTTGAGCCTGGATAAGACTCCCGCCTCCTCGCAGGGCTTCAATTTCCCCTCCTGCCAGTTTAGTTCAGCTTAGAGGGCAGGGCATTCACTAAGCCTCTACTCTGTATTAGGCAGGGTGTGTGTTAGATGGTGGGGATTAAAGAGTGTTCAGACTGGTTACGTAGATCTTGCTTCTGATTTTGGGGCGTAGGAGAGATCTGTAGAATGAATGCGTGAGTGAGTGCCTTTCGCCACCAGCCTGTGGTTCTCCTTCCCAGGCCTTGCTGTGTGTGTCAGAGGAGAGGGGGCCCTGTCCGTGCACACCTGCCGCTCCTTCCTCTGAACCCCGCCGCGGGCAGGATGGACGACAGAGTCAGCAGCGGACAGACCGGAGCGCTGTGAAGGCTACTGAATTCGGATTTTTGCTGAACGATGGGGCTCGTGCAATGTAACCTGGTATTTGGGTCTTCTTAGGTCACCAGGGGACTTAAGGGTGTGGTGACAATCCTGCCCAGAACCCAGAATGTTCCCAGAGATGAAATCTGATTGCTACAAACCCCAGAGAACCACCGATTCCTTGGCTGTGCTGGGGTTTGTGATTTCGACACTACTTGTCACTGTGGCGCGGGTTGGGGTTTACACAGCGTTTGTTGCTGTTACCTGGACACTCAGGGTCCCACCGGCTTTGGAGTGAGACACATTCTGTCCTCATCCTGGCACTAACCTATCAGAGCCGGGCCCCACCCTGATGGCCTCACTTCAAGACCGATGCAGGCTTCGTGACCTTGGGCACGTCCCCTCACCTGCCCGAGCTTCCTTTTCTTCATCCAGAACAAGAACGTGTAATATTCTTAGCGCAGTGTCCACATGGAGCAAGTCCTCAAGAAAACACCGGAACTATTGCCATCAGGAGCTTTGTGTCATGACATGATCTCGCCGGTCCGCTAAGCTAAGCTTGAGGGCTTGAAGCAGGGGACGGGGAGATGCACCCACTTCCGGCCAAGTTACCCCCTCCCTTGGTGGCTTAACATGGGAGAGATGCTTCTCTCACGGTTCTGGCCACCGGAAGTCTGAAGTCGACCTGCTGGCAGGAGATGCTCCCTCTGACGGCTCTCGGGGAGGTTCTGATGCTCGCCTCTGCCAGCTTCCAAGGGCCACGGACAGTTGGGGCTCCTGGCCGCATCACACCCCTCTCTGTGTTGTTGGTGGCCGGCTCCCTGGGCCTCTCTGTGTCAGATCTCCTTCTGCTTTTCTCTGATAAGAACACTTTCATGGCATTTACAGCCCATCCTAAATTCAAGATGATCTCGAGATCCTTAATGACATCTGCAAAGGCCCTTTTCCCGTAGGTGGTCACATTCAGGGGTTCCCAGGGTTGGGACATGGACACCTCTTTTGGGGGCCATCACAGGGACCACTGGGCAGAGAATGAAACATCTCTCATACACGCTCCTCGTTTTAAGAAGGTCTGCGGCAGACCTCTCCCTTGGACGGTCGCTGTCTGGTCATCCGAAGGTGACCCACACGTGCTCTGAGGCCCCAGGGCTATCCCGTAGCACCCACGGGGCATGCCCACAAGGGCCAGGAAGATGACTCTAGTGGCAGCAAGGGATAGCTACGACTGGATGCCTACTGAATCAGCCAGCGTGGGCTGCCAAATCAAACTATCAGGAAGTGGGTGGCTTAAAGGACAGACATTTACCTTCTCATGGTTCTGGAGGCTTCAAGTCCAAGATCAAGGTGCCCAGAGGTCTGGCTTTATGGCCTGCAGACAGCTGCTTCCTCTCCTTCCCTTTCCAGGGCGCAGCCTCTGTGCGCGGGCCCTCCAGCTCTCTCTTCCTCTGCTTATAAGGACCTCAATCCTATCAGATCAGGGCCCCACCCTCGCGACCTCATGTAACCTCAGTGACCTCCTTAAAGGTCCCGTCTCCAAAGATGGGGGTTAGGGCTTCAACAAATGAATCTCAGAGCGGGGCACAGTCCAGTCTACCACACCCCCTTTGATTAGCTTTGCCAACGGAAGTGACGTTTTGGTAGATCGGGATTACCTGATGTGGCATTTCTGAAGTCCCACGTGATTGTTTCCAGATTTATTAATCACCGCTACCCATTGGAGCTTCCGCCAGGTATGGACATGTCATTAAGATCTTCAAGGGCATCTACTGAAAAATGCTGTCCCTAAGAGCCACTGTGTTTTGAGCACTGAATGCCGTGCAAGGACATTGACACGCTGTATATCCGGGGCTCGTTTTGCCCCCCTCCCTGTAACCCAGGATCATGATTGTTGCATTTGATCAGTGAGGAGCTGGGGGCTCCGAGAGGCGGGATCTCCCAGCTAGCTACTGCTGGGGAGACACCATGAAGACACCGGGAAATGGCATCTGTCTGACCCCTCCTCCTATCATTCTTTACCCCTTTCCACTCAGAGGAGAAACTTTGACACCAACCTTGGGCACCTGCCACCTTCCCTTTTGTTCCAAAAAGGCCTGCTTTTTTCCCCATGCCACAACTTCTCTGTTCCTCTCTGGAAGGTTACAGTCCTGGCTAGATAGACTGTCGTCCTCTTTGCAATCATCCCAAAGCCAGCTCTGCAGGGATGGCCGCTGGCTGCACAGACAGCCTTCCCCCCGGCCTGCAATTACATTCAGTGCTGGGGGAAAAAAAAACCTTCCCCACGCATGGCAACGGTCTCCAGGCTGAGCTGAGCTGAGGGCTTCCAAGTAGAGGGGTCATTTGGATACTGACCAGCGTCTTCATGGGATGGAGGTGACCGCCAGCCAGCCAGCCAGCCACGAAGGGTGGGTGTGTCTCTTTGCAGCCAAGAGGGGGAGTGACCTCGAGATGCTCATTCTTTCCAGAGCGTGGGGCATTCTTGCCGCTGCCCACCCCAGAAATCTGGATGCATCTGCCTTTGCAAGAATGGCTCTTTTGCAGGGCAAAGGGGGAGAGACAGAGCAAGCGGCGGCAGGCCTCTTGCACACGCTTATCCCCAGAAGCATCTGTTGCCAGAATGCTAGAATGCTCTCTCATTGGCTTTTGCTTTTGTTTGGAGACTCTCTGGAAAGCAGCGATTTTCAATCATTTCGACCCCGTTTGGTGGAATCCTTGAAGCGGTCTCTACTTTCACTGTCCTGAGGGGTTGATCTGCATTTGGTCCAAATTATGTGACCGCTGACAGCAGTAACAGTGCTTTGGCAGGCGGGGTAGGACGGTGGTGGGAAGAGCTCTCTTCTGGGGATGGAGAGTGATGAGCTTGGCTCGGCTCCCCGCGGCCCCTGGTGCTTGGTGACACGAGTGGTTTAATCTCGCCGAGATAGGGTTGCCTCAAGTAGAAAACAGAGCTAATAACTCATGCCCCTTTGCTCTCTCCAGGGCAAATTATGGTAGTCTTGGAAGCACAAAAGCAACTTTTTCCCCTCTTTTCCCCGAGAGAAGGAGGGATGCGTGGACTCTTCAGAAATGGCAGAATATGATGTTGATGACAGTCCATATTTTTGCCTGTGGAATACTGCCTCTAATAACTCTTCTAGACCCATGGTAGAACGTCTGGGAGGCCCAATGCAGGTTGCACGACCATGGTCTGGGTTCCCGGTGCAAGGATAAGCGAGGCATTTTCCCATCTAATGCTTGCGATCACGGGTGAGACCAAAGAATGTTCTGGAGAGGAACGGAGGCTCGGGGAGGAGTAGGGGCATGTCCAGGATCTCTGGAGCTTGCCGCCTCTGGGACGTGTGGGCCCGCTGAGCAGAGTCCAGGACACGGGCCTCCCAGGAGGGCCCAGAGCACTGGAGATGGGGCTGGAAAGAGAGCCTGCGCCTCAGGTCCGGGGTAAGGAGAGGCTCAGGTCCCGGGTCAGGCCTTCAGTCCGCGCCAGGCAGACTTGAACAGCTTTGGAAGCTGAGTGGGGGGTGAGTCGGGTCGGTGGGCTCAGAGCCTGCTCCTGTGGGAACAGCCGTGAAGGCAGGGAGCAGACCTGCAGGATGGAACATTCTGGGCCTGCACTGACCCCGGTGTCCCAGATCCACAGGAGACCCTACCCTGCCGGGCCATGTGAATGAGTGCGGCAACCCCGTGGGAGCAGAACTATTTTTAGCCAACACTGGGACAGAGGTACACAGCACAACCGGTCAGTTCTCGTCTTGATCCTGCCCCCACTCTCTCGGGGCTACCATCTCCGCCCCACTCAGCCTGCTCTCAGGGCCCCACATCAGGCTTCACTTGGCTTGGCTTGTTTGCATTTTCTTCTCCCCCTTCTTTCCCTCGCTTTATCCCCTTTTCCTGTCTTGCCCTTTTCTCCCCCAAAACCTTCGCCCTCTGCCCTTTGCTAGGGGCTGCGGATGTAAAGATGAGCAGGGCAGAGCTCTGGCCCCGGCAGGAGACAGACTCCAACCCCGGAATCCTCCGGAGGCAGTGACGCCGCAGGGAGAGAGGTGAAGGGTGGGCACGGGGTGGGCATGGAGCCTTCTCCGGAGCCCTAGGGCTCCCTCCATCTTCACATCTGTGCATGAGCCTCCCCACACCAGCTGCTCCCTGGGGCCCAGGACTAAACAAGGTGCAGAATAGAAATAGCACCTCGAGCTGGACGCCTGAGCCCCACACCTGCCCAGCCGGCGCTGACCGCTCTGTCCTGGTTGTTACTCTACCTGCGCAGGGAAAGAGATGGGGTCAGGAAAGACCGGAACTAAGAAAGTTTGAAAGATTCGTGCCCTGTGGCCTTTTCCAAGGGGGCCCCACAAAGAGTGTCCAGGTGGAGTTGACAGAGGCTGGGGGAGGGAAGGGAGGGAGGCCCCAGGGAGGCGGGGACAATAGACAGACTGAATGTCGTAGGGGGTGGGGACAGCAGGGCCAGATTAGGGGGGCTTTAGCGGGACAATGCTCATTAATAGGGACTGATCCTGGCCTTTCTTTCCCTCAGAATGACACTCCCAGTGTCCTCAATGGGACAAAGATGTCTCTGGATCAGGATAATGAGGTTGATTGTGCCATAAATTGGTGACAGGTTCATTCATAGCTTAAGATGGGGCACAGCTCTGTGGGTCCCTTGGGGAGGGCGGCTAGGTTTTCAAGACAGTGAGTTTTATTTATTTTATTTTATTTTAATTCAGTGAATTAACATATAGTATATTATTAGTTTCAGAGGTAGAGTTCAAGGATTCATGACTTGCATAGAACACCCTGGTTCATTGTATCATGTGCCCTCCTTCATGTCCATCACCCAATTATGCCAGCCACCCACGCCCCTCCCCCCCCCAAGGACACTTAATTTTATTTATTTTGCTTGCTTACTTACTTATTTATTTTCCAAAGATTTTATTTATTTATTTAACAGAGAGAGAGATCAAGAGAGCACAAGCAGGGGGGAGGGGCAGGGGGAGAAAGAGAAGCAGACCCCTTGCTGAGCAGGGAGCCCCGTTGTGCCTGGGGCTCGATCCCCTGGATCTGAGATCAAGACCTGAGCCGAAAGCAGACATTTAACCAGCTGAGCCCCCTGGCCACCCCTGAAAGCCATTCTTAACTGTCACAGCCCATGGACGACTGTGCGTGGATCCGGTTGGCCCTAGCCCACCAGGGGAGGGCCTGAGGGACAGATTCTTGCTGGTGAACTTGCTGGCCAGCCTCACTCCCCCACACTGAAGGTGTCAGTCATGGATTTGTGGGAGGCCAGGGGCGTGGGCTTCCCTGTCGCTGCTTGCTGGTGTTCGTGAACTGCCAAACACCTTTCCCATTTTTCTCGGGGACATTTGGCCCTTTTCTTCCTGTTCAGAGCTTTGAGTAAGTCCGCCCGTCATCCCTTGGATATGCTACAGATACTTTCTCTGCAAGCTGTCTTTTGTGGTTTAACTTTGCATTTTGCTGGTCTTTTGCTGTATAGAGCGTTTCATCCTGGAGTAAAATGTGTGACTCTGTTTCCTATGTGTTTCTTCGTGGCTTCTAGATGGTGCCTTGCCTAGAAGGGCCTGTTCTACCTCAAGACGATGACAAGTGTCGTCTGTAACTTCTCTTAATACGTTTACAGTTTCATTTATCACATTTAGGTCTTTAGTCCATCTGGAATTTACTTTAGTATCTAAGGTGATGTAAGAATTTAAATGTATATTTTCTAAGTGACGGCCAGTTGTTTCAATGCTACTTACTATCTAGACTGTCACCCCATTATTAAAGCATAATATAGCATCATTTCTATTTGTTTGTAACATTGTATCTATCCTCTCTCCCTCTCTCTCTTGCTCTCTTTCTCCTTCTCCCTCCTTCTCTCTTGGCTTGGTTGTGTTCCGTCGGTGAATTTGTTGCCATGTTGTGTAATCAGTCATCCTAGCTGTACGGTATCTCTTAGTATCTGATGGGGTAAGATCATGCTCTCTGCCATTTGGTCCCTCTCCCCCATTATGTTAGTGACCAAACGTGTTTTACAATTTATGTTTAAAATCCCAGAGAAATAAATATCCGTTGGCATTTTGATTGGCATCACACTTAAGAGATTAATATAGAGAAAGCCTCTTTTTACCATACCGAATATCACCACCCAGGAATACGGAGTTTATCAGTTACTCTTACTGTCTAACAAAGCCTCCAGAAACTCCGTGACTCGAAACATATGTATTTGTTATTGCTCACAAGTCTGGGAGTTGGCTGGAGACTGGCTGATCTGGGCTTGGTTCTGGAAGGTGGCCCTGCTTTAAGTTATAAGTGCATCCCGTTGGACTCAGCCCCTCACTAAAGTTGGGGTTCAGGTCTGCAGATCTGCTCCCTTTTTATTCCTTCTGGGCTCCAGGTCTGGGGCAGCTTCTCTCCTAGCAATGGCAGGGATGCAGAAAGGCAAGCAGAAGGCTCTTAACACCGGCCTCCGACTGGGCACGTTGTCATTTGCTTACATGCTGTTGGCCAAATCAGGTCACGTGGTCAGACCTAGAACCAAGGGATGAAGCAACGCTCCACCCACGGTGAGTCTAAAGTAAGGAATGGATGCAGAGACAGGTGCAGAATTGGGCCAGTAATGCCATCGGCCTCAGGGTCTGACTTGATGTTTCATTTTTCTTTTTGGTTCCTGAGTAAATTTTATGGTATTTTGCATATGTATTTCATAATGCTCATTAGATTTATTCCCAGATATTATAGTTCTTCTTGCTATTATAAGTGGGACCTTTTTTCCCATTATACATTAAAGTAGTTTTTTATTGGCATACAGTGAAAGAGTTTATTTTATTGTATCCAGCCACCTTACCAAACTCATCCTAGTTCAGCATGATTTTCAGTTGACTTTGGGGCTATAGGAGATGGACAATAATATTGTTGGAAATCTATAATAATTTTGCCTGTTCTTTTCCCATATAATTGTTCTCTCTTTTTTTTTAAAAGATTTTTATTTATTTATTTGACAGCGATAGAGAGAGAGAGGGAACACAAACAGGGGGAGTAGGAGTGGGGGAAGCAGGCTCCCCACTGAGCAGGGAGCCCGATGCAGGACTTGATCTCAGGACTCTGGGATCATGACCTGAGCTGAAGACAGATTCTTAACAACTGAGTCACCCAGGCACCCCCTATATTATTTCTCTTATTTCTTTTTTTTTTATTGCGCTCATTAGGTTTTCCAGAACAACCGTGAATATAGTAGTGTTTGATAGTAGGCATCCTTGTTTCCTTTCCTTCTTGTAAAAGGATTGCTTTTGAGTTTCACCAATAAATATTTGCTATTGATTGTTCCATAGCAAATAATACTAGATGTCTGCAGTGACGATTAGCTCCCTTCTAGAAAATTAAAGAGATGTTTGGAAGTCAAACATGCTTTAATAAATTATTAGTTTGCATTCTTCTGGCTGCAAGTAACAGATACCAGCTCAGTCTACCTTTAACTAGGGAAAAAACCAACAGTCCTAACAACAGCATTTATATAGGGATGTAGGAAACAGCTAAACTTGATGGGGGGGGGGGTTAGAAGGTCACTCAGAGTCTCCCTTCATCTCTCATCTCTGTTCTTTCCTGTACCTCTTCATTTTTATATGCCTGCTGACCAGTGTTCTCTGTTCCCCAAGTCACAGGGCAAACACATGATTCCCAGACACTCGAACAAGGTCACACCCTCCTTTCTGTGTCCCCCATCACTCTGTTTCTCCATGACCCATTCCAGATTCTAACAGAGGGAACTCTGGTCAGCCCTACCTAAGTCAGATGCCTGCCCAACCCATCCCCAGGAAACATTGGTGGTCAGGGGACAAAGATGCCTCAATGTGTATTGGCCCAGAGCGTCCCTGTCTGGGTCTGGGGAGATAAGGGGGGCAGACATTCCACAAATGTTCCTTGTGCAGAAAGTGCCTTCAACTCAACAGCAGGAATCCTGGGTTTAGAGCTGAAAGGCTTTAAGTCACATCCTGACTTTGCCCCTGACCTTTGGAATATCAAGAGCCCCCAGCCCTCAGTCTCTCCATTTTGCCAGCTTTATTGAGGTATAATTAACAAATACATTTGTGTAGGGGCCTGGTTGGCCAGAGGGAGCCCTTTTTTTGTGGGCTTGGATTGACCTTCCCAGAGGAACTTGCTTTCAGGTCCCTGATGTAGAGGCGGGCCAGCTGGATGGAGACATCCAATCAGTGGGGCGCACATATATTTGCTATGGTGGATTGAAATTCAATTGGCCGCCCGCATTGCTGACCGAGCGTGACTGTGCAGCTTTCCCTGTGTGTTGCAGTCTCATTGGCCACCTGTGTGTGGGCCGGGCTCCACCACCTCTATAAAGGTTAATCTGTGAGGCACGTAGTGTGCGAGTGATAGCGTCGGGTCTCGGCATCGTGGGGAGCGTTGGGAGCAGCAGGGCCGGGAGCATGGGGATCGGGAGCAGCATCGCCCAGGAGCGGCCTCGCCGCTGGGGAGCGGCCTCGCTGGGGAGCAGCACTGCCCCCAGAGCGTCATCATGGGGAAGCGGCCTCGCCATCATCTGGAGCCTCGCTGGGGAGCAGCGCTGCCCCCGGAGCGTCATCGTCGGGTGGGGGGGTCTTCCCGTAGCGGGAGTCGTCGGGTAGCAGGAGTCATGGGGGAATCGCCGGGTAAGGGAAGTAGTCGGGTCGGTGGCCTGGTCGTCGTTGTCTCTTTGTAAGAGATGGCCCTGACTGGTTGGTTTGATTTTCCATGCTTGGCGCGAAATAAAGCTTTGCTTGACTTTCACTTTGTGTCGGTCTCGTTCCTTTGATCACGGACACTAACATTTGTATATATTTAACGTATACACCGTGATGAGCACCACAATCAAGCTAAATGGTGGTTACCATTGTGTGTGTGAGGGGGTGTGTGTGTGCTGAGAACATAGATGATCTATTCCCTCAGGAAATTTAAGTGTACAATGCACTTTTATTAACTAGGGTCCCCATGCTGCAAATGAGATCTGTAGAACTTACTCATCCTGTGAAACTGAAACTTGTATGCTTTAGCTAACATCTCCCCATTTACCGCCAACCCCAGCTCATGACAACTCCCACTACCCTCTACTTCCTTGCGCTCAACCTTTCAAGATTCCGCTTATAAGTGAGATCATACGAGGTCTGGCTTCTTTCACTTAGCATAATGTCCTCCAAGCTCATCAAGTTTGTCTCAAATGGCAAGTTTGCCTTCTTTATTTGGGGTAAATAGTATTTCATTATATGTTGTGTATACATATAATATTTATATACATATCATATATATTCATATCAAATATATAATATTCATATATATATGAATATTCATTATATATCACCTTTTCTTTATCCATTCGTCCATCGGTGGTCATTTAGGTTGCTTCCTATCTTAGATATCATGAATAAGTATTTTCTCCTATTTGTATATTTCATTAACAATGTCTCTGCTTCTTGTTGACAGGGCTCTGGGAGACAGTGATGCATTATTTAATGTGAAAATATTTTTTGTCCTGTAGCTACCAATTGCATACTTGTTGTGATTATTTCCTCTGCTGTTTACTCCCTGTTTTCTCCCTCCTTCTTAAAATATAACTTATTTCCTCCTCCTCATAAAAAATGTATGTCCTTGGGCGCCTGGGTGGCTCAGTCGAATTAAGCCGCTGCCTTCGGCTCAGGTCATGATCTCAGGGTCCTGGGATCAAGCCCCAGGTCGGGCTCTCTGCTCTGTAGGGAGCCTGCTTCCTCCTCTCTCTCTGCCTGCCTCTCTGCCTACTTGTGATCTCTCTCTGTCAAATAAATAAAATAAAATCTTTAAAAAAAAAGTATGTACTTGTAGGAAAATAGTGAGCCAGAAGAAGAAAATAATACACCCCTATCCTCCCCTTAACACCAGGTCATACACTAGTCACTGCTTAATTTTTTTTTTCTTTTTTCCCCTACTTTCACTTTTTACACAGAAATAGAAACATTCAAGGAAGTTCTTGGTTCCGAGCGTTTCTTCCTCTTGGGACTGAGTGGGAGTCGTATGCGGAGGCAGAACCTTCAGGGACCCATATTCTGGAGAGGAAGCAGGAAGTTGAGAGCAAGCCAGACCAGGAATCTCCAACTGCCCCTTCCTCTCTCCTTCTTTGCTCCCTTGAGGGGCCAAGGGGCCACTGCTGGGTGGGGGTGCATGACGGGTACAGAGCACCGCCAGCTGGGGTGGCAAAGACCTCCCCCCACCGCCGTGCCTCTCCCTGCCTCTGCTCAGCCCCCCACATCTGTACAGTGAAGCTGGACCTGCTTCCCTCCCACCTCGGGATCCCCATCTCTTCATGACTTTTTTCAGTTTTAAGAGCACACGCTTTATTTCACTTGCTTAAATTGTGCATATATTCAACTGTAGTGATATTCACTGGTGGGGAGACCCTGCGGGAGATTGGACTTGGGGCACCAAAGCCCCCACTGATAGTGCTGAGAAACCTGACCTGTCAGAGGCCATAAGCACTGCCCTCCTGGTTTGCACGTGCTCTCTCTCAATCTCTCTCTCTCTCTCTCTTTTTGTAAGAGAGAGAGCAGAAGTGCATACTGGGGGATGGGGAGGGGCAGAGGGAGAATCAGAGAGAGAGAGAATCTCAAGCAGGCTCCACACTCAGCGCAGAACCTGATGCAGGCTTGACCCCATGACCCTGAGATCACAACCTAAACAGAAACCAAGTCAGATGCTTAACCGACTGAGCCACCCAGGTGCCCTCTTGCTGTTTTCCTCTTTAGGCTGCTGGGGGACAGGGGTGGGATCCTGGGGGTGAAGCCAGTTGTTGATGGGGCCTTGGGGCCGGGGGGGGGGGGGCGGCGGTGTGCTTTCCAGGAAGGTGCGTGGAGATTCATGCCACAAGAGGCCAGGAAAAGTACACAGACAGAGCATAATAGATCAGTTGGTTAAAAACCTGGGCTTCTAAATCAACTGTCTGGGTTCAAACTGTGGCTCTGAGATCTTGGGAAAGTCATTTACTCTCCAAACCTCAGTTTCTGCATCTGTGAAATGGAGCTGTTGAGGGACTGGAAGTAAGCCCTAATCTGCAGAGTCTGTAAACACTCTCTTCCTATGCCATCACACATTGCTCCTGAAAAACGCAGACGGTGGATGTAAGTGGCTCCCAAAGCGTGGATGATAATAAAATGCAGTAAAATGATTAATAAGTGATCAGTTTTGAGTATGTATTTCCTTTGTTTTTAATACAATTTACTTAACTGTAAGGGCACATAATTTGATTTTTAACAGTAAGTGTGTTTAACAAATGGCTCACACGACTTCCAAAAATATGTGTTTTCTTGGGAGCCCACAGGAACGGGCTCCAGCCGAGGCTCGGCGGCCACCCGGAGCTGGAACGGAGGGAGCAGAGGCGTCAGCATCCCACAGGTCGGTGCGTGTAGCCTTGCCTGGAAAACCGGTCCAGGCCACTGAGGCTGGGCCTTCACAGTTTCTCCAAATTCCCAGGTGGTTTTGATCTGATCTAAGTTTGAAAACCGCTGCCTCAGAGTTAGTGTTAGGATATGAGGGTTCCCAACTAGTGTTCTCTTGAACGGTACCAGATTGCCCCATTCTACTGTGGGGTCCCGTTCTATTAGCAACATCCAGGGGTTCGACCTGATAACTCTTCCTTGCTCCTGCTTGGAATCCACTAAGAAATTACTGGGGAAAACAGACGGGAAATCCATGTGTGGACAAGCCTGATATTGAGGCCGCAGCCTCTCTCTGGGGGCTGGCGGCTTCCCAGGGCTCCCCGCCAGGAGGAGACGCCGCTGACCCATCAGTGAGGGTGGCCACAGCGCAGGCGCTGCAGAGGCAGGTGCCCAGGGGAGCCTAGCAGGTGGTTCCGTGGGGAACCGCCCACCTGGTTTGCTACGCCCCTTCCCAGACTCAGCTGTCAGGTCCGCAGGTCTGATGTGCAAAAAAGCTTCAATGGTGGATGCAGGAGAGGAAGAATCTCCTCTCCTTCTCCCCAAGATGCAGTGTGCCCTCAGCCAATGGAGCGACATCTTGTGAAAAGGAGCAAGGGGGATGGGAATGGGAGCTCTTGAAGGCCGGGGGGGGGGGGGGGGGGGCTCCAACCACTTTTGTCTTGTGGTGGTTATTTATTCTTTTTAAGGTTTTGTTTAATTTATTTGTCAGAGAGAGAGAGAGCACAAGCAGGAGGAGAGGCAGGCAGAGGGAGAAAGGGGTTCCCCGCGGAGCAGGGAGCCCCATGCGCGACTCCATCCCAGGACTCCGGGACTATGACCTGAGCGGAAGGCAGACCCTTAGCCGGCTGAGCCACGCAGGTGCCCCATCATCTTAAGTATTATAATTCGAGGGTTTTTTGTCTGTTTCAGAGCTGTGCCACTGGCACTACAATCTAATTTTAGAACATTTCCATCACCCCCAGAAGAATTCTTGTGCCCATTTACAGTCATCCCCATTCCCATCCCAGCCTTAAGCAAACACAAATCTACTTTCTCTCTCTTTAGATTTGCCTTTTGGGGACATTGCAGAGAAACGGAATCAGACAACGGGTGTTGTTTGAGCCGCCCCATCCGCTATGTTGCAGGGTCATTGGCATACAGGGTGGTGTCTGTTGACGGTGTGTGGTGTGGTGATTTGGTGCATGTCTGTGTGGCCAAATGATGATCCCTGCAGCCTTGGCGGACGCCTGCATCCCATCACTGCATCGCCCTTTCCTTTTTGTCCTGGTGAGAACACTGGAGATCTACTTTCCTAGCAACTTTCAAGTACATGATACAATGTTGTTAATTCTGGTTGCTGTAGGTCCGATCCCAGGAACTTAACTCCTCCTCTAGCTAGAAGTCTGTCCCCTTTGACCAACATCTCCCCAGTTCTCCCACG
Source organism: Meles meles (assembly GCF_922984935.1). NCBI lineage: Eukaryota > Metazoa > Chordata > Mammalia > Carnivora > Mustelidae > Meles > Meles meles. Next base: position 141,856,331 of record NC_060071.1, on the reverse strand, counting down.
TCCCCAAGGGCTTGGTCTGGTTTGTTCACTACTCTAGCTTTAGCACCAGGGGGTTGGAATGAATGCGGGTTTGTGTATTTCGGTGGGAAAAGGGGGCTGGGATCTGGAGCTCAGGGGCGGGATTAGCATCCCTGCTGGGCTGCTGGCCAACTATGGAGTCTTGAACCAGACACTTCATATCTCTGAGGCTCAGTATTCCTGTCTACAAAATGGGGTTAACAACAGCTGCCTTAAAGGGGCTGTTGTAAGAAGCAAGACCATAAGGCAGCAGAGAGGAGAGGCCCAGGCCCCCGCTGTTGAATACAGGCAGTGTGTTCTCTAAAAACACTTTATTTATTTTTAAGATTTTATTTATTTATTTGACAGACAGAGATCTCAAGTAGGCAGAGAGAGGGGCAGGTAGAGAGAGAGGAGGAAGCAGGCTCCCTGCCGAGCAGATAGCCTGATGTGGGGCTCGATCCCAAGACCCTGGGACCATGACCTGAGCCGAAGGCAGAGGCTTTAACACACTGAGCCACCCAGGCGCCCCTCTAAAAACACTTTAAATGTGCAGCGACTCAGTGCGCGTGTGTGTGTGTGCATGTGTGCGTGCATGTCTGCATGCATATCCCTGTGTGTTTTTGTTTGTGTGTCTCTGTGTGTTTGTGTATCTGTGTGTGTGTCTGTGTGCTTTGGGGGAGGCCAACAGGAGTGGGGAAAGTCCAGAAGGTAGAAATCCCTCAGGTTTGGGTTTTGGGGGAGGCCATATTTTAAACTCACATCTCTAGGGTGACCTTTGAGTCCAGCCGCGTCTTTTGGGATTACACCCGAGATGTTTTTCATATTTTTGGGTTTCTTTTCCTTTCTGGTTTTCATCTTCTCTCTGAGACCACAGAAGTTCGGCCGCCGCCGCCGCCAGTGGCGCGGGCCTGTGCACAGGGTCCTGGTTGTTCCAGAGCCCGGATCTCAGTGACAGAGTTTCCCCTCTGTTTATCCAGCAGTCACACCTGATTAATCTAAATCAATTTGCAAATGTCTTTATTTACATGGAAAATCCTTTGGATAAACAAGGACTCCTGTGATATAGTACACATTGGAGCAAAAATATCCCAGCTCCTTCTTTGAAAAAAGCTTCCCGAGGTGCAGACACTCAAACCATCCCAGACTGTTTTCAGTCTGGCCCAGTGGAATCGCGTGTGCCTAGCCTGACGCGAACACAGAAAGGATCCTTGATCAGTTTCTGCAGAAACTGCCTCGGATGGTCCAGCTCAAGAGGAAGAGTCAATATCAGGCTGGTGTGAGCCCCCTGTGGAGGTCTACGCTGCGGGGGAGTGTGACGCCTGCGTGTTTCCCAAAGCCACTGGCACGGAGCACCATGAACTTGATGGCTTAAAAACAATGGAAGTGCAAAATGGAAGTGTCCTTCCCCTATATCCCTCGGGTCTCTCCTTCCATCATCATATGGCTTTCTTTCCTGCGTGTGTCCCTCCCTGTGTCTCTTTTCTTACAAGGACTCCAGTCCTACTGGGTGAGGGGCCCTTCCCTTTGCAATATGACTTCATCTTCACGGATTCCATCTGCAAAGACCCAGTTTCCAACTAGGACCCACTTGGAGGTCCTGGAGGTTAGAACTTCAACATATCATTTTTGAGAGACACAGGGCACCCCGTCCCAGTAAGAGGTTTGGGGCAGAAACCTCTGGTCCTGCAGCCCAGCCCTGCATTCTGCTGCTGGCAGAGAGGGGCAGAGCATGGTTTTCTCCCTGAGACTTGGTTTCTGTCTCTGGATGATGACAGGGACAGAACTCTCCCTGGCTGCGCTGAGCTGGGATCAAGGAAGTGATGTGACTGCTTGGCACAGAGGTGGGCCCCCACAGTGTTGGTTCTGTCTCCTTCCTGCAAGCAAGCCCGGCTGTGAAGTGGGAAATACCTGTTTTCTACACTTCCAAATGGAAAAGTTTGCAGGGCCCAGAAGCCTTGCTGTGACAAGTGAGACCCAGGCTAAAATTTTCAGATTTTTAAATTTTGCCAATTTACAGTTGGCAATGTATATGGGATGGTAAGGAGAGGGGTCTTTAAGTGGGGCCCCAAGCCTAGAGTTGCACAAATGCAACATGGTAACCACACGGACTCTGTGCATTTCAGGAGTGGTTTTGTGTGTTGCAGATGGAGTTGTTACTAAATAAAATGTGAGATTCCCCAGTATTCAGATCTGAAGGTCAGACTCAGTCTTGCCTCTGCCCTTCGTCTAAACCTTGGGTACGTTCCGTGGAGCACTGAGGTTGGATCGAAACTGTGAGACTCTTGTGTCTGTAAACTGTGAATCCTGAGCACTGGGTGACTGCGCTATTTATTTCTTGACCCAGAATATTCCAGTTGTTTCTTGCTGCCTAACAGACCACTCCAGTGCTTCGTGTTTTAAAACAGTATGTTATTAACTCTTATGGTGCTGGGGGTCGACTGGGCTCAGCTGGGTGGTTTCATTTGCCTCCCACACAGTCACAATGGGACTTAGGCTGATGCTGGAAGTATCAGAGGGTTGCTCGTGCATCTGATGGGGAAGCCTGGGCAGCTGGGGCTCCTGGGGCACTCTGATCTCAGTGTGGCCCCTCCGCATGTGGTGGTGCCTTCAGGGAGCAGGGAGGTCTGCGTTGCTCAGGGCTCCAAAAGAACAGGCCCCAAAGGGAGAGCCAGGTGGAGTCTGCCTTGCTTTTTACGAATGAGGCTCTGAAGTCAGAGCATGGTCACTTTTCAGAGAGTCACAGAGGCCAGCCCATATTCAAGGGGAAGGCAATCAGGCCCTGTCTTTGGCTGGCAAGATCATCAAAGGACTTACAGACATGTTTTAAAACCTCCACGGGATGGACAGGGGCTCACGGTCTTATTTTTTACTAAACAAAGGGGACAAGAATGCCACTCGGGCATTTGGAGATCCAAGCATTAGATATAAATTAATTAAACTATTGGTGGAATTCTGAAGAGACAGATTCATGTTCGTGTGCCAGATTTTTTTTAAGGATTTTATTTTTTTATTTGAGAGAGAGAGAGAGCATAAGCAGACGACATGATAGGCAGAGGGAGAAGCTGATGCCCTGCTGAGCAGGGAGCCAAATGTAGGACTCAATCCCAGGACCCTGGGATCATGATCTGAACCGAAGGCAGACACTTAACCGACTGAGCCACCCGCTCCCTCTTTTTTTTTTCTTTAAGATAAAGTCAGCATGGGGTGGTTAGTTTGACCTTAGTCTCCTCGGAGATCAGTATCCACAGAAAGAGTTATGAACCGCAGCTGATGCTCGCAGGGCCATCTTACTGCCCCAAGAAAGGTCTATTGTCGTAAGAAACACTTGGAGGACTCATTGGATGGGAAATTGCCGCAGCTACCGGTGCAAACTGTTTTTACCTTATCTCAAGATTTCCTTCTCCTTTGCTGCCACGAGAGGGGATTATTCCCAGCAGGAGGGCAGACCTCACAGAGAACACACAGTAGGTTCACTGTCCACCTTTGCTCTTTTGACTTGCTGCAGTCAGCATCCAAGGATTCCTGCCCGTGGGGAAGAGGACACGGTGACAGAATGGCCGGGATTGGCACCGACCATCAGGGCGTCAAGTTTTGCTCTGTCACAGAGCTGTATGCAGAGCGACAGGTGTGTTAGTCGGGATTCCACCGAAGAAACAGAGCAGCTCGAGTGTGGTAAGGGATTCGTTCCAGGTATTAGACTTTACACCTTTACGGGAAGCAGTTAAACAGTCTACATCCTTGTGTTGTCCTCGAGTCTGTTGTGCGTCCGAGCCCAGCAGGGCCAGCCAGCAGAAGGAGAAGACAAACACTCAGGTGGGAAAACAAAGTCCGGCGGGAACCCAGGAAGACGAGCTGGAATCCGCTGGAAGGCTGCATCCCATTGGATCCCTGGCCGGTCTTTCGTTTCTTCCAAGCTCACATCCTAGATGCCTTAAGGTGTGCTACGGAAGACCTAGGTGCTTCTCCGCAGAAGCTTCTGGCTCAGATGGGCATGGACAGGTTCATACACGTAATCCCCTGCAGCTACAGCAAGCCTGGGGGCTGGGACAGGGTTGTCGGGGGGCTGCGGGGTGGCTCTTCAGGTTGACCAGATGGCCTCGGCTTCCCTTTGTGGGGGAAGAGGGTGCAGGTATCCATTGCTGGTAGATACGCAGCTGCTACAACTCCTGAAGGAGTGACCTGGCAAAATGTACAAAAGTTACAAACACATGCCCCTTTGGCCGGGAATCTCCCACCTGGGAATCCTGATCACACAGATAACGGAAGAATATACGTTCACTGTCGAATAAATTGTGGATGCCTCCTAATGGTGTCCTCCTAAGGACTTGGTGAATAATTACAGTAACGGATAACTCTTGATTCATTGATAGGAATATATTGGCCCTCCCCCTGTCTGGGGCCCTGGAGCACGAGGTATTCAAAGAGCAAAGCCGAGGTCACGTGAGTATGCTTCGAACCCATTTTTTTTAAAAAACAAAGACAAAAATATTTTGGGTATGTATATATGCTTGTATGTGTGTAGCCATTATACCGTTAGAAGTGATTTTACAAGCTTGGGGAGAGTGTGGGGAAAATAAATACAAGGTTGCTAAAACTGATTAGGATGGAGGGAAGAAGGGGCAGGGAGCATCACAGAGAGAGAAAAGCAGGAATAAGACTGGTTCAGGGCGGTTGGCGGCTCAGTTCGTGGAATATGGGACTCTTGATCTCTGGGTTGTGAGTTTGAACCCCATGTTGGATGCAGAGATTACTTAAAAAAATAAAATCTTAAAAAAAAAATACTCTGGGGTGCCTGGATGGCTCAGTTGTTTAAGCGGCTGCCTTCAGCTCAGCTCATGACCTCGGAATCCTGGGATTGAACCCCACATCGGGCTACCTGCTCGACGGGGAATCAGCTTCTCCCTCTCCCTCTGCTCCTGCTTGTGTTCACTCTCTCTCACTCACTCTCACTGTCTCTCAAATAAATAAAATATTAAAAAAGAAAAAAAGACTGGGTCAAACACAGATCTAACACCGGTGGATGGACATGATCTCATTTAGGCCAGAATTCAAGATGACGTATGTGTGTTTATGTGTAGTTTATCTCTGCTGATACTCTTTACCTTTACCCTTCTTAGGCTTAATTTATATATGCATAAGTTTTTTTTAATAACAAAGAAAAATATTTATTATTTAATATTAAATGATTAAAAAGAAAGCAAGATGGAATATTGTATATTCAGCAGGGTTTCCAATATGTTAAAAAAAAAGGTACTTATTCAGTGTTGGAAGAAAATATTATTTTTTGAAAAGCCTTTGAGGGATGGACTTACGGTTACTTTCCTATGCTCTCTTATAATTTTTTTAAATTTAATTTTTTTAATAAATGTATAATGTATTTTTATCCCCAGGGGTACAGGTCTGTGAATCGCCAGGTTTACACACTTCACAGCACTCACCATAGCACATACCCTCCCCAATGTCCATAACCCCACCCCCTTCTCCCTCCCCCTCCCCCCAGCAACTCTCAGTTTGTTTTGTGAGATTAAGAGTCACTTATGGTTTGTCTCCCTCCGATCCTATCTTGTTTCATTTATTCTTTTCCTACCCCCCCAAACCCCCCATGTTGCATCTCCACGTCCTCATATCAGGGAGATCATATGATAGTTGTCTTTCTCCAATTGACTTATTTCGCTAAGCATAATACCCTCTAGTTCCATCCATGTCGTCACAAATGGCAAGATTTCATTTCTTTTGATGGCTGCATAGTACTCCATTGTGTATATATACCACATCTTCTTTATCCATTCATCTGTGGATGGACATCTAGGCTCTTTCCATAGTTTGGCTATTGCGGACATAGCTGCTATAAACATTCGGGTGCATATGCCCCCTCGGATCACTACATTTGTATCTTTAGGGTAAATACCCAGTAGTGCAATTGTGGGTCATAGGGCAGCTCTATTTTCAACTTTTTGAGGAAACTCCATGCTTGCATAAGTTGTTTTATACCCACTTACTGTGACTCTGTCTTCATAATTAAAGTGCGTCACTTTCAGACAATGTATAGATGGTTTCTTTTGTCCATTCCGATTATTCTATGTTTTAATTAGAATGTTTAGACCATTAATATTTCTTTCTCTCTATTTTTTTTTTGAGGCTTTTATTTATTTGACAAAGAGAGACACAGCGAGAGAGGGAACACAAGCAGGGGGGAGTGGGAGAGGGAGAAGCAGGCTTCCCGCAGAGCAGAGAGCCCAATGCGGGACTCGATCCCAGGACCCAGGGATCATGACCTGAGCGGAACGCAGACACTTAACGACTGAGCCACCCAGGAGCCCCTAGACAATTAACATTTCATGTGATTATTGCTATGATTGTATTTAGATCTGCTACTTTATTATTTATTTTTGGTTTGTCCGTTTGATATTTTTGCACCTGCTTGTGAGAATAATTTCAAATTCACAGAGAAGATGCAAAGAGGGCTATGGACTGATTGTGCCCCCGCCCCCACCACCCGTACATCCAAATCCTAACTGGTATTTGCAGGTGGGGCCTTTGTGATGTGATTAGGGCCCCGAGGGTGGAGCCCGCCTGTGATTTGTGCCCTTGTAAAAAGAAGGAGGAGATTCGGGATCCTCCTCTTTCTCCCTGCTGTGTGAGGATGTAGCAAGAAATAGCTGTATGCAAACCAGGAAGAGGACCCTCCCCCAAACTGACTGTGCTAGCCCCCCTTGACCTTGGAGGTCTCACCTCCAGAGCTATGGGAAATAAACCTCTGTTGTGAGCAACACTCCCCTCCCCCCAGCTGAAACTGACAAAGACAGCAGTACAGGCAGTTCTGGGCCTGGCTCACCAGTTTCCCCATTGTTAACATGTTCCATGAGACCTCACCATGGTACATTTGTCACAAGTGAGACACCAACACGGGCACGTTACCGTTAACTGCGCTGCAGACTTTTTTGGGATTTCACCAGTTTTTCCATCGATGTCCTCTTTCCAACCCAGGGTATCACCTTGCACTTAGTCAGTTTGTCCTCTTCGTCTCCTTTGGTCTCTAATAGTTTCTCAAGTCTTGCCTTGTTTTTCACGACCTTGACAGTGTTGAGGGATCCTGGCCAAGTATCATGTAGAATATTTCCCAACTTGGGCTTGTGGGATGTTTTTCTCATTAGACTGGGGTTATGGGGTTTAGGAGAGAATACCAACGGAGTGAAGTGCCCTTCTTGTCATGGCCTATCGGAGACACGTCACTGGCGATGTTGACCTTCACCACTTGGTTAAGGGGATTGTTTGCCAGGTTTCTCTCATGGGAAATTACTATGTTTTCCCCTTTCCATGCCCTTTACCTCTTTGGAAGCAAGTCACTAACTAGCCTACATGTAAGGGTGGGGGGGGGGAATTCAGCTGTACTTTCTTGAAAGGAATTATCTACATATATTATTTGAAATTCTTTTATAGGGAAGGTTTGTTTCTTGTCCCTATTTATTGATTTACTTGATTATTTATTTATAAGTATGGATTTGTGTATATTTATTTTTTGCTTTGGGTTGTAGTTTAAAATTATGTTATTTATTTTGTTCGGATTGTTTCACTTGTGGTCACGGAAAGATCTTTCCGATTGGCTTCTGTTTCTGTGTGACGTGTCCCTACTCTTTAAGGCTTTATGAGGACATCTACCCTGCACTTTTCAACTTTTCAGACATATGAGTCAATAATGGCTCCCCCCTCCCCCATATTGCTTAAACTAAACTGAATCGGATCTCTGTCAGTGGCAAGCAAAAAGAGATCTGATAAATGTATGTATCTATATATATTATAAATAATATATCTGGTATATAACATATAATATGTACCAAACTTAGCTCAGATATGTGAGGACTGTTAAAATTATTATTTACATTTGTTAAAAATATCTTAAAGTAGGCAAAAAATGACCATATTCAAAATTTGGGCCAATGTAGTTACTGGCCTTAAATAAATAATTTAACTTGGAGCTTCCTAGCAGCCAGAGCGAAAAGAGAAACAGGATGACTTCTGTAATACTTGTCTTATTAAAGGAAACATATCAGTCTCTTAAGAGAGATAGCATTATCTTTGATCCAAATGTTGCAAATATTTTCTCATGAGCATTCTTACTATGAGGATTTCAAGCAGTATAAGGATGTTTTAAAAGATGCTGCAACATTCCGATATAAAAGCAAAGAGATGTTATTATTTCAGTGTAATTTAGTAAATACATTTCTGTAAGACGATAACTTCTTATAGTCCTGAAACCATCTCTTTCATGTTCTAACCTGATACAGACCAAGAGATTATGGAACCGAAGGAATGGATGGATAGCCTTTGTCTTAGACTATCTTCCTCCGATATCCTTAGGATTGTTGCCCAACTGTTTCTCCAAAAATAATGCCCATCCTCAACACGCACATATTACTGAAAGGACACTAATCTATAAGTCAGAATTCCAGCTGTAGTATTTGATCTGGAGATTTAACTCTGCGGTTTCCACCGTCACGAATGAATTTTGTGTCTATTTTCTATCAGCCCAGCAAATGCCATTTAACTTCTCTGCAGAATTTAATGGGATTCTTCAATAACGAAGAAGGTGCTCTGTAACTCACCGAGGATAGCAGGTTTGTATGGCAAAGGGGAAGTAAGCCCGTGGGAAATCTCCTCCCAGGGGCAGCTGGGTGGCTCAGTCGGTTAAGCACCCGACTCTTGAACTTTGTTCAGGTTATGATCTTGGGGTCCTGGGATCAAGTCACATTGGGCTCCATGCTCAGTGGGGAGTCTGCTTGGGATTTTTCCCTCTGCCCCTCCCTTCACTCACGCTCTCTTTCCAAAATAAATACATCTTAAAAAAAAAAAAAAAAGCAGACAGAAAGAAAGAAAATCTCCTCCCAAATATTTTCTTGTTTTCCTCTTGCTCTTTCCCTTCCTTGTACCTTTATGTATCCCACACCTCAGCATCGGTGGGCAGAAACAGGGACTGCTGAGCATTCCATCCCCATCCCTCTGGATCTACATTAGAGCCCCAAACCCACATTCCTTTGCCTTAAAAGAGCAATTTTTCACTCAGCCCATTACAACACATAATTTCCTCCTGATTTGAATGCCATCTCTAGAAAGCTTTACCTTCCAGCGGCTAAGTGGGTTAATCCGCTTACTAAGGGTTTGGCTGCTTTTTGACTTCCAGTGGTATTTTCCTGCTACAGGCAAGCTCTCTCTCTTGACATCAAGTTTCTGTAGTGCTGTTAGGATTTCGAGTGTGAGAAATTAGCTGTCACGAAAGACCTCAAGTCAGGCAGCTCTGGTCGAGCTCACGATTTCCAGTCCCCAGAGACAGGTGGCTTGGAGGAAACCCCAATAGCATGCTGACCCCAGGTCTTAGGGGAACAATTCATTTGAAAAGCTCAGGGTCCCGGTCCAAGACATCGTGGCCAAAACGTCTGCTGATCATGCACGGCCCATCAGCCTCACCCGAGGTTTACTGAATTTTTCTTTAAGTCATTTTGCGTTTTAAGATTTAAATACATTTATTTAAAAATGAAACATGGTGGCCCTGCCCAGCCAAGGCTCGAGGCCCTTCCAGCTCCAGGGGCTCTGGCCGTGGAGCTGGGAGGCCTTCAGGGGCTCCATATGGACGCAGCCACCAGCTCAAGCACCTGTCAGAGTCTCATGTGTCCCTCCACAGAGCCCGAAGGTGGCCCAGAGGGGAGAAACGGGGACAGGCCAGGCCAAGGAGGCCCAGACAGTAGTCCAGGCACCTCTCCACAGGCTTCTGTCGTGTCCTCCCACACCCAGCCTTATAGCTGCCCCAGGCCAGACCAAAGCAACGTTCCCCAGAGGGGCTCGGCTTCCTCCATTTGCTCCTGCTTTGTTTGCTAACTGTAAGAGCAAGTTTGAAATGGGATCGTTCTACATCCAGAAATACTTCTTTGTCCCGAAAGTGCTTTCTGCAGTCTCAAAGTTCCCAGAGCTTCCAGACCCAGCGGCCTGTGGGGGCGTCATTTGGGGAACGTTTGAAATCCTCGACGGTGAGCCCAGAATTTTCCAGCCCCTGGATGGCGGGTGGGAGGTGGGGGGTGGGGAGGAACGCTGTGCTCCTAAAATCGGTCCCCTCAACTTAGCCCCTTCCCTATTTGTCCATGAAAGTGGGAGATGGGGCTGACGTCACAGGAGCTTCGCAAAGAAGGTACCGTGAGCTTTTCAGCTTTTAACAGGTGATACCATTTTTGTCTGTGAAAGGAGACTTTGCAAAAACGAGTCAAGTTTGGAAGGACAGGTGTGCACGGACTCCGTTCTGCAGTTCCAAGGAGGAGAAATGCCTGAATCAAGCTGCGTGCTGCGTTGGCAGGAAACTGCTCCTGGCCCCTCCGTCTGGTCTCTTGGCTGGAGCTCGGCGCCACGGAAGAGGCTGGATGGGAGCACGGGTGTTAGTCCGCAATCCCCCGGATCCGGTCTATGGAGACCAGTGGAGGGCTCCGGTCCACAGGGGCGCAGGTAGGAAGGATGCCCGAGGGCTCCCCTTATGCCGGGGTAGGGGTGCCGTGACGGTTGTGGAGGGCCAGAAAGTGACTGGCTTGGGATCATTTTCAGTTCAGCGTTCAGCCTAACTTCCATGGTCTTTTGTGATTTTTGTGACAGGGCAGAGCCCCTGTTAAACGCTGGCCTTCCCTAACCTCAGAATAATGCAATATATCTTCTGCGACCTGATGTTTGGACCCTACTCACCCCATCACGGAGGGACTTCCAGGCGTTTTGTGATAGAAAACTCGGTGACGGGAGGCATGGTCTAACCTCAAGTCCCCGGAAGCCTGAATCCTGAAATATACGTTAAACGAAGCACATTCTAAAATTCACAGAAAAAAAAAAATAAAATTCACAGAAAAGGTAGAGGACACGAAAAGGAATCTTTTCATCAATGTAGTCGAAGGAACACAAATACGGTTTGCCTCGAGGAGGTAAAAACCACCGCAGAGGAAAGAATCCTAAGGGGGAGAAAGACTAATGAAAACATAGCAGTGTTCAATTCTGGCTCAGGCTCTTGTCCGGGGAGGCTTCTCAGACCCAGACCTGCTTGTTCATCATCAAAAAAGATCATCTTTCTTCTAGAGGTCATCAGCAGTCCCACAAGGGACCTTTGGCACTGTCGCTGAAGGCTGCCTAAAGCCTTCTTCCATGTCCCAACTCGTGGGGGGACCCTGGCTGCTGGAAGGAGACCAGACATTGCCTACACAACACCTGGGCTTCGACTTTACCTTTGCCCTTTGTAGCCATGTGACCCTGGCCAAGTTCCTGACTCTCTCGGTTCTCCCATCTGTGGCAACTGTAAGGCTGATTCCTCCCTTTGAGATCTGTTGAACAGTGATTGGAGAGTCCCATCAAGGATAGTGCCTACCTAGCACATAGTACCCACTTAATACATGGTTTCAGTGATACGTAGACCTGGAAGTCCAAGGCAGGACAAGGGGACTCCGGACTCCTTCAACCGATGTGCGGGACACAGCATTTGTCCACGACGTGTATATATTACAGAAAACACAGGACAGGTTAAAGTCTGTCATCTTACGGTTCCGACACAGCCATTTCACCCTCCTTCTGTCCCATCACTGCCTCTGTAATGTTTTTCAATCTGCTTTTTGCACTGAACATCATAATGTGAACGTTTCCCCCTTTTGCTTCTCGGTCTCTCCCAAACAGCACCAAGTCAGGGTGCGCCCGATCGTGGGGTCCGTGGATTATCTGCAGTTATAAGCAGCTACATCGAATGCTCTGCGGAGAACCACAGTGCTCTGACCCTTCGACCTCATCGTTCAGCCCATTACAGCACATAATTCTAGAGAGCATTGGGAAAACATTTTCCATCTTACACAGTGAATTCACATGATTTTAAAAAATTTTTTCCTACAAGATTGGGTCCTTAGAAAAGTTCCTAGCAGAAAAAGCCAAACAAACAAACAAACAAAAACCAAACAAAACCTTTTTTTATTACAGATAATGAACATTTTTCGTGGCTCTCTAGATAACTGCCACGTTGCCTTCTCACAAGTTTAGCAAATGTCCAAGAGCCCAGTCCGTGACTTGGCTTCTCACCTGTAGTAACAAGACATCTAAGCATGGACGCGTGTCTGTCTTACTACCCTCGTTTTTATTGTCTTTATTTTTTTTCTCCCAGTTTAACAGTACCCTCTTCTTTGTACTACAGATCTGTTTTTCATGAGTTTTCCCTCGGAGTTGATGGATGGGTTTCCATCGTGAGCAACGGTCAGAACCTTCAAGAGCAGGGACCTGTTGCAAAGGACACGTTGAAGCACGAGCCTTAGTTTTATGACCACAGGACAAAGGAGCCGGAACAGATACCCATTAACTCATGGGTAGGCAGCCTGGGAAGCAGGTGTTGGTGTTATGCCCAACTTGTGGTGGAGGAAACTGAGGCTTGGCAACATTGGGTAACTTGTCTGAGGTTGTATTTGTAGTTAAGTGCCAGCTCTCTCTAAATCATAGGTTCTTTGGGACGCCTGGGTGTCTCAGTCGGTTAAGCGTCTGACTCTTGGTTTCAGCTCAGGTTAGGATCTCAGTGTCATGAGACTGAGTTCTGCGATGATAGGCTCTGTGCTCAGCTGGGAGTCAGCTTGAGAATCTCTCCCTTTCCCTCTGTCCCTTCCCTTTTGCCCTTGCCCCCCGCCTTCGCTCGCACTCTCTCTTTCCCTCTAAAATAAATAAATAAACAGATCTTTCAATCATAGGTGCTTTGCCATGCTGCACGGATTGTACTGAAAGACACTCCGGGGAGAGAATTTTGCTAGTCCATGTAGAAGTCCTGCGGGGATTAATTGGAAAGGGGCCAAGTTCATCTCCAGGCTAGGTCATAGTATGATTTAAAAAAATTTTTTTTTAATTTAAGTTTTTGTGTCTGTATGGCACCTGCACGTGGTCAACCCTCCAGCAGGGATGGCTGTGTGCTGCTCTGGGACATGGTCGTACCCTGGGAGCACTCCTAGACCACCATGGCCCTGTGATGCATCCCAGCGCCCTCCTCTTAGCCCCGGATCTGCCCACTGTATCCACAGGCTCTGCAAATCAAAGTACCCTTTCCATTAACTTTAACAAGGTGGCTGCGAAGACCTTCAAAAGAGACTCTCCTTCCCTTCTTTAAAAATGGAATCAGAGTCTAGGAGAGCTTCTGTTTTAAGTAAAGGCTGTAGCAAATCATCAGAAATTAGATTCTCCGCTGGTAATTTATCAAAGGAATTCCCTCTTTGAGTAGCAACTCATGATTCCTGAGAGAGATGAAAGGAGCCAGAGAGCCCATAGATCTTAATAATTGTCAAGTTAAATGCCCGCAGTAACCAGAAGAACTACAACTGAGTGGTTCAGGACAATAGGGAGTGGTGGGGACTGTGGAAAACAAGACGCGTGTCTCTGTACGGAGGTCACGTGGCTCGGTTCCTGCAGAGTGTCACCACAAAGGAAATAGGCCCAGTATTTCTAAACCTCTTAGTCTTCAAGAGATGCTGGGATTCTAGATTTTTAGGTGAAATCTGCCCATTTTTAGAAGGGAGAAATGGATTTGGATTCTAAGAGAGAAAAATGCACCCAAACACCATAGGTGCCTGCCAACGGACTTCAGCTGAGGGCAAGCCCCTGTGAGCTTTGATCTAGGGGAACCATCTATTTTACTGAAGAGAAAGCTGAGACCCAAAGACGCAGAGTGTCCGTGTGAATCATTCCGTGATAATGGTTTAGGGGCCTTCAGAGAGAAGAAGCTGCATTGCCAAAGTACAGCATTTTGAAGCCCTGGGGAAGGCCATTTAGGTGCGCTCAGGGCTCACTGCGAAGTTTAATGTTTATTGACCACTCACGACGCTCTAGGCCCCAGAAAGAAGTGTGTCTCGTGTGGTCATTACAGCTAACTGCTTCATCCGCTTTGCTGGTGGAGGAGCTGGGGCTCATGGATGACAGGTCAGAATAAAGGGCGGGCCAGCTTTCAAGGGTGCCTGACTCCAAAGCCTGTGTTCCTTCTGCTCCTGTTAGCTGTCTTCTTAGGTAGTGAGCCTCCTGTCCCAAGCAGAGCCTCTAGAGTTAAAAAAAAGATTCTTCTAGTGGATAAGCAGGTAGGTCCCGATGCTCCTGGAGGCTCCTTGGAGATGAAGTTTCTTGACTTTGGCACTTCTGACATTTTGGCAGGTGGTTCTGTATTGGGGACACTGTTCCTATGCACTCTGGGGTGTTTGGTAGCATGTCTGGCTTCTACCCAGGGATCTTCAGCATCCCTACATCTCAGCAGTGCCCCTCTCTGCCCCAGCTGTGACAACCCAAACTGTCTTCAGACAGTGTCCAATGTCTCCTGGGAGCAAAATTACCCCACTTCGGAAACACTTCTTCAAGGTTTGAGATTCTTGTAAATCTGGGATTAGTGGTTTTCTCATTAGCTTGGGAGCAAAGAAAGGGAAACAGACTAAGATCAGTGGATCCTCCGGGGGCCTCCCGTGCAACTTCTCATAGAATCGTCACCGTAGGTAGGAGGGAGGGCTGATTTGATTGAAGACAAAGGCAGAAAGCAATGAACTAGAGAGTAACAAGCACAACAACAAAAATAGAGGAGAGGAATGAGACCAGGGTTGGCCCTTTGATTATATTCATAGGATTCATAGGAGAAACAGTGCTCATGAGACTGATGAAAGAAAGATGCAAATAAATAAAGTATAAACCTCTATGGAGAAAGTTTAAACGTTTGCTATGAAAGAACAAAAAAATGGTCTGAAAAATGAGGAGACCCTCCTGTTCTTTCATAGTATTACTTCACGTTACGAAGACGTCAGGCAGTTAAGCTATTTAAGCTATCATAGTTAAGCAGTTAAGCTATCGTACAATGCAGGCCCGACCAAATCTCAGCTGGATTTTTGGGGGAATTCCATAAACTTGTTCTAAAGTTTTCTTGCAAGAATAAAGATCCCTGGATATCCGAGTCAACTCTGAAAACGAAAAGCAGAGTCAAGATTTTCCCTCCCCAAGGACACAGCGATGAAGACAAAGTATGGAACAAAGACCGTCCCACTGGAGACCTGAGCAGAGCGACAAGCTCGGAGACCAAGTCATGTGTGCAGGTGGGAACTCCGTGCGATAAAGGGGTACGGACACATCAGCAGGGGAGAACGAGCAGTCTCATGGGTGGGGTTGGAAGAACAGACCCACCAAATGGAGGGAAAGAGAAGCCTAGATCCCTTGCTAATGATGCCATTTACAAAAGAGGGTTCCAGGTGGAAGAGACCAGGTGGAAGAGACCAGAAAGGGAAGACTCAGGTAGGAAATAACATGGAAGAAAATAATAGAGGATTCTCGTGGGAAACCCCTGCGTGTGCCGGTGTGTGTGTGTGTGTGTGTGTGTGTGTGTGTGTGTGTAAAGCAGAGACCATAAGGCAACCCAGGGATGGATTTGATTATAACACAATCAAAGGTTTCTATCTGGGAAGGACACTTCGGAACACGGTCACAGACGGGTACACGGAGAGACATACTTGCAAGGTTGGAAGCAGACGAGGGATAATATTGAAAATACCCAAGAAATTTCTGTAAAAACAAGAAAAAACAGGAACTGCAAGGATAAACTGGAGAAAGGGGGTAATGAGACCCAAAAGACCAACCAGCAAATGAAGAGAATGCGCGAAGTCTGCAACCAAAGGTGCGATGCTGAGTAAAACGATGAGCCGCCACTTACCCCATCAGGCTGGCCAGGACAAAACCCCAGAGAGCAGGATAATGCTAAAGGCCTGGGGGACGTGCCTGGCTGGGAACCATAGATGGTTGTGGCCGTCCTAGACAGTGACCTGGCTGGCCCTTGGTGTCATTGGGGCGTTTGCGTCCCACGACCCTGCCATGCCCGCTGGGATTGCTACTTCTCAGTGAAATTCTCATGCATCTCCATCAGGTGACATATACAAGATATTCATCGAGGGTTGTTGGGGCTGCAGAGGGAGTCTGGTGTGGGTCCTGGGGGAACGGGTGCATGAGATGCACTGGACGAACACGGCGGACAGAATATAGGAATACCACACAGCAGTTAGCAGAAGAGTTACAGATCTGAAGGCTGCGTGAATAAAGCAAGACGTAGGAGAAATATGGCCCAATCCCAGTTCTGTAAATTCAACATGGGCGGGAGACTATGATGCATATGGGGCGTGCGTGCCGGAACATGTGTGAGTCTCCCCATGGGAGACAGCATCGGGGAGGGGATGAGTCTGAAAGAGAAGAAATAAGTAAGTGGATCAAGACGGATGCCCTGAATTGACCGATGGTGAGTGTGAGCCACGAAAGGAGCGTTACGATGAAGTCAACCAACACTTTCCCCTGCAGTTAAAAGAATATATTATTGTAAGAAGATAAAACCCTCTGCCATTGCGCTGCTGGGGAATGGTCAGAATCCCCAGCCCACTTGTCATTCGCAAGACTGACGTTCTCCGTCCAAGCTGCAGGTCTGGTCCTAATTTTGGGTCTCCCTGTCACAGCTCCTTCCGACATCGTGGCTGTCGTGTCAAATCTTCCTGGCCTTGCCTGCTGAGCAGAAAATCAAGCCCCATGTCTGCACAGCCCAGGGTGGGTGTCTTGTCGTGAACAAGCTGAGGAAATTCAGAATGATGTAATGGCCATGGGTCTTCTGGGTGAAAATGAGAAAAAGTCCTCACCTAGTATCCCAGCCAATATTTGCAGACCATAAATAGGAACCTTAGAGGTGAAAACTAGGCAGTCCCGATGCAGCTGCTATGGAAATCTTTGGCTTGGGAGGCATTTGAACCAGAATGTGGTAGAACAAAGGGCTGGAAGATGTGCATGTACTGATATTTTATCCCCTCACCCCAATGGGAGCTTCCAGATTTTGGGTGCTACAGAGTGCACGGCTGGACCCAGCAACAGAATCAAGAGGACGATATTTATTTACATATCTATTACCTGCTGTTTGCCGATTACCCACTTTGTGACAAGTACCAGGACAGGACCATCACGGAAGTTATTGCTCATTCTTATGACTCCCCCGTGTAGAGAAGGAGTTTGGATCCCAGTTAGTGAAAGGAAAAGAAAGGAGAAAGGAAAAAGCAGATACCTGACTCTTGTAAGGCCTTCCGGACTCTCTCGCGCGTGGGTTACCTCTTCCCGGCGGAGACGGCTGCGGCGGGAAGCCTGGCTTGAATCCCTAAAACACAGTGCTGTGTGTCTTTGGGCAGGATGCTCAACCTTGCTGAGCCAGAGGTTCCTCATTCGCCAGATGAGCAGAGGGCCCCAGCCCTGGCCACTTCATCAAGATGTTAGGGGGGGGGTCACCTGGGGCTTGTGAGGTGCTTGTTGAATGAAATGGAGTCCCCTCCAGGGTCTCGTTAATTTTAAGTTGTGTCCCCCTCATGTTTATTTCCCATGCCCCCTTCCTTCACCTATGACATATGACGCTTTCACCACCACGTATGTGGTCCATGTACGTCATTTATAGTGACTAGCACTGTTGTGATGACTTCTCTTGTTCCATTGCACACCAACTATGCAAGCATTAATAGGCACTTCCTGTGCATTATCTAAATGGTGTGTGTGTGTGTGTGTGTGTGTGTAAGAGATGAAGAAGAAGACCTTGATGTGAGAGTGTTGGGGACCAGGGGGAACCAGGCTCACCATGACCAAATGACAACTCTTCTCTCTATCTGGGCTGCCCGTCCTTCCCCGACAGCCCTTGGGTGGCTCCTGTGGGGGCTGATGGAGCATGACTTTGGGGTCAGGAGAGACCTGGCTTTGACTCCTGGCTGTGCTGAGGATCAGCTGTGGGACCCTGGGTGAGTCACACATGCGTTAGATGAGGACACCCGTAGCCCCTCACATGGCTCAAGTGAAGCCATGTATACATGCCTGGTATACAGTAAGCACTCAATGAATGCTAACCGCCTCCTCTTGTTGTGAAACCTTGTGTGTTTTCCTTCCCAGCATGCTGGTTCATTGGTCTTTCAGAGACACAGAGAGGCAACGGAGAATAATAATAAAAAAACTTCAGACCCTGTGAAGGTCAATCGTAGGTGGACTTGGCTGAGCCATGGCACCCAGATATTTGGATGTTGCTGTGAAAGTGAGTTTTTGGTGTGTTTGTTTGTTTTTGGGTGAGATTAACATTTAAATCAGTGAACTTTAAATGAAGCAAGTCACCCTTTATAGTGTGGGTGGGTCTTGTCCAATCAGTTGAAGGTCTGCCTAGCACAAAAATGAGCGCTCTGCTGAGCAAGAAAGAATTCCACCAGCAGGGGCCTTTTGTCTGGAACTGCAACCCTCCCCCTGGGTTCCCCAGCCTGCAGCCTGCCCTGCAGATTTTATACTACTAGGCTCCATAATTCTGTGAGCTGTTCCTTAAAACAAGCCTCTCTCTCTCTCCCCCACCCCCCCAACCCTCATCTCTCTCTGTACACACACACACACACACACACACACACACACACACACACACACACACACACCCTATTGGTTCTGTTTCTCTGGCGAACGCTACCACAGACCCTGAAGTCAAAACTCTGTGTTGTCTGGCATTTTTCTCTAAAAAATCAACCTTGAGGGGCGCCTGGGTGGCTCAGTGGGTTAAAGCCTCTGCCTTCGGCTCAGGTCATGATCCCAGGGTCGTGGGATGGAGTCCCACATTGGGCTCTCTGCTCGGCGGGGAGCCTGCTTCCTCCCCTCTCTCTCTGCCTGCCTCTCTGCCTACTGGTTGATTTCTGTCTGTCAAATAAATAGCTAAAATCTAAAAAAAAAAAAAAAAAAAAATCAACCTTGAAAGTGATTTGGGGGCAAGTTTGCCCCCGGACACCTCAGGACGCAGGCGAAGGACTCAGCACGAGTACCTCAGAGCTGCTTTGCCAAGCAGCAGGCTCTGCTTCATGATAATGAGAAGCTGACCAGGAGGCAGGAGGCATCATGGGACTTCCCCAATTTGCCTGAATAATGAAGTGTTGCCCTCCGCTGGCACGGCTGACTCTGAACAAAATCTGTGTTCTGGGCTCTATCCACCGTTCGGGGAAAGAGAGAAAAAACCACATTTGGATGTTTTATGAATGCTCTCATGAAAGTGTGTGCTGTGTTCATCGACGTCTTCCCTACCCCAGAGCCTTGCTAATTACCCAAAGTTACGTGCTCCCCGTGCTCCTTACAGCTGCTGCCGGGGCTCAGACATGACGTTTCCAGGCTTTCCCATTCTGAGTTTCGCTTTATAACGGGTTTCTTAACCTTGGCACTATTGGGATCGTCCTCCACACTGTGGGAGGTTTACCGGCTTCCCAGGCCTCGGGCCCGGGCCGGTCTACCCATTCGTCTCAGTGGACCCAGTGCCTAAGTTTAGGGGCTTACGAAAATGGGCTAGTTTTAACTTACTTCTAAAATCAGAAGGGAAAAATGATCCGATAATAACGGGTCTATAATAATGATTCTCTTCCTCTTCCCACCAACTCAGCTTTAAAATATAATTTAGAAAATTTTGTTTGGAGGAAGGGGACCTTGATGATGAAAGAATGTAGGGTCTGGGCAAGTCTTGACGTGTAGCCATGCCTCATCCACTAGATGTCATGAGCGTTCCCTTCACCGACTGTGACCCCCCAAAATGTTTCTAGACATTGTCAGGGGTGGGGCAGGTGGGGGGCCTTACACCCTTCGTAATAAGCCTCGAAGAGGTGTGTATTTCGTTCCCTGGAAACCCAGAAATAGTAATTTCTTCTCGAATCTCCCGGAAGATTCATTTCTTCTGTTTGCACCCATACTGACCCACGGCGTGCATGCCTCCAGCTCTGACGCCGCGTCCAGCCCCAGGAAGTCCCACGACAGCATAAACGTTGATTTCAGATTGATCGGATTCGAGTTTTGACTTTGGTCCAGAGGCGAACAGGGGCACGGTGTTATTCCAGGCTATACTTCACCTTCTTGAGGAAGGAAAGGAAATTTTTGATGGGATCCAGAGCCCGCTCGGAGAGAGGCGCTCTGTGTTAGGACGGCGGGGCCGTCTAGAATGAGTCCGACCCTGCAGATGCTGGTTAGTCTCTGGGCCCGTCGTGCCAGCAAGTGTGAAAGAGAACCCAGTCCCGGGACGGACCCCAGCTTCTCCAGGGCGAGGGGATCTGCCCGTGGCAAGACGAAAGGCTCTTGGCGCAATGCGTGCTCTCACTCTGACTCGTGGGGGCTGGGAGGGACGATGCTTTTGGAACTTCCAAATTCGCTTTGCCTAAGAGGGGTTGGTGACTGCCCTTCTCAGTGGACACATAAAGGCAGCCCGGAAACATCTCAGCCTCTTTCTGACTAGGAATCACGCAGCAGTCCCTCCACACACCCCCTTCCATGAGCCACGCAATATTGGGTGGAAGGACAAAGATTTGGAGAGGGGTTGAGTCCCTTCTCGTCCCCTGATGGGGCGCACGCAGGGAGAAGCAGGCTCCATTGCTTTGAGTCCCTCTCCCGCCCTGGAGTCTGGGGCCGTGAGAAAACAGCCTGACTCTGTAGGGTGAGGGTTGACCAGGCACAGTTGCACCTGTTTCTCATGTCTTTACTCATTGGCCAGGGAAACACCCTAGCAGGTGGTGAAGGGCATAGAGTGAGCCCTTGGCAAACACTCGTCCTTGGCAGCACTTGCTTGACTTACCGTTACTAGAGCATCAGAGGAGTAAGAGCTACGAGGAGCTGAGCCCCAAAGCTGATGCCTCAGAGGTGTTTACGAAGTGGAGGGTGGTGTTCTATACACTGAGCTATGACTGGCTCCTGTATTATGATGGGACTCTGGCTGGACGGATCTGGACAGTCTGTAGGGAGAGGGGTCCAGCCTGCCTGATTCCTCAAGGAACGGGGACACCTCTGAGCTCCCACTGGAGGCTGGAGCTCCTGAGCCCATGAACCTTGCCCAAGGCCACTCAATGAACTGTGGCAGAATTCGCAGTAGACTTGGGACCACCTTCCCCTATACCAGAAGGCCATGGTTCATGGAAAAAGTCTTCCTGGGTTCACACCACTGCCCTTTTCCAACCCCCTTACCCCCGGCCCCCCGTCGGGTCCCCAAAGTAAATTTGGATGGATGCCCTTTGCCTTCCCTCCCTGGCTGGGGGCTGGTGACTGTCACCGGGAGGACTGAGACCTACCTTCCCAGGTCTCCGGTCTCTGGGTGCCCGGTTGCCCTACCCGGCATCTCCCAGAGAGCACGGTCTGTTCGCTTCTGGCACCATCTAAAAACAATAAAAAATAATTTAATACTTGGAACTGCAGCCCTCATTATCTCTCCAAGCAACAAGATCTGTCTACAAACCTGAGAAGTTCAGATTACCAAGTTTCCAGGCCTTTTCACCAACCCAATCCAAAAACAATCCTGGTTTTATAACTCAATAAAAAGGACTCAAGAGCTTTCATGCAGAGCAGAGCAGGCGGGGGCTCGCAGGCCCAGGGGCTGACGGGGTAAATGATCAGTCTCCCCAGTCGGGAGGAGGTGGGGTGACAGCCAGGCAGGGCCTGGGGGAGCCTTCGGCCCAGAATCCTCGTATGGGTAGAGAAAAAGGCAGAAATGTCTGCTCCCACCTCCTACATGGGATTTACCCTCATGACAGGCTGGAGGAGCCGTAGGGCAGAACCCCCTCCTCTCTGTCGGCCGATGGGGAAACTGAGGCAGGGGACAGGTGCCAGGCAGGGTGGGGTGGGCGTCTAGATTTGAGGTCCTGAGTGCCTGCCTTGCTGGCCGGCAAGTTTTCTGCACGGCTTCTACCGAGGTCAGCTCAGGGCACCTTGTGTGCAAGGCTTGCCTGCTTTTCCTGCAGCAGATCGTTCTGGCTGGGTGGTGAGTGCGGGGATCTGTTTCCTCAGGGTGTGGCGGACATGAAGCTCTCCACTTGTCCACCGGAGGGTGATGTGCGGTTTCAATGAGGGTAGGAGGTGTGGGGCCGGAGAAGACGTCCTCTCCCACCCCGCCCAGGGGCACGTGAGTTGGTTCAATCGCATCCACTTGGTGATTCAGACCAACAATGGTTTATACTTTTGATCTGGTAATTCCACTCTGTGGAATTGATCCTGGGGAGGAGTTTATGCAAAAGGCCAAATGTATGGAGGAGGAAGTTCAAGAAGACCCTGTGGCAGGGGGAGAAAACTGGCAAATACCCAGCCACGGATAGAGCTGGTTTCACCAAGGTAACCCTTCCCCCACTCATCCCTGAGCACTTGTTCCTGGGGAAGAGCATCAGCTAGGACCACCTTCAGGGACCCAGACTGAAGCCTAGCATCATGCACGTGCATGCACACATACACACACACACGCACACACACACACACACAAACAAACACACAACAGGCTGTGGAACACTACGGAGGGTATTACTGGATTTTGGTAAAACCTTAATAATACGCATTGATTTATATATTTTCTTAATATACACAAATAAATCTGGAAGTACACACCTACCAAATTGTTCACAGCGTTCGCATATGGGGAAATGTTTGCAATCTACCAAACCCATTTTAGAGTGTTTGATTTTTTTACAGATGTAGCTTGAATTAATTTTATAATCAGAACAGAAGTTCTTCCAGTTTAGAAAAGGAAAAAAAAAAAACATTGAGAGAGCACAGAAAAATGTGCAAGGAGAGTTTCCGACACATAGTAGGTGCTCAGTAAATGAAATTCTGTCCGCAGAACCTCCTGACGCAGTCACAACCAAGTGGCTCTTTGAAATTTATGTGAGTGTTTGTCCCCTACTGAAAGCCCTCAAGTCTGGGAATATGTGGCCAAATTAAAATGGAAATATATGGGCAAAGTAAGTCTCACGGAAAGAAAAAAAAAGAAAAGAAAAGAAAAAACCTGACTATACATGTATATAAAATCCACATTACAACATGCTGGGCTGGAAACCATAAATTGGAAACATGTGAAGTCGCCCTACGTGGGCCCATAGACTGCATTTTTAATACGTGGACTTGAAATTGAGCCATCTTCGTAGAGCATCTGAGGATGGAAAGGGGAGCTCTGGCCCGAGGGAGGGCCACTGCCCTGTGCTCTCCAGCGCCTCGGTGGCCCCTTACTTCAAGGCAAAGACATTAAAAAGGAACTTACTTGTCACCTCCTGCCCACCTTCCCAATCTCCCAAGGCAAATGCCAAACAGATGTTCTCAAAGGGTGGAACAATGAAATGAAAGGCACATTTAGGATTTATAGAGCTGAAAACCAAAAACCAGTGGAAATTAGAACTCTGATGAGCACAAAGCTTCCCCTTAAAGCATTGCTTTTGCTTCGCCATAGCATTTGCAAACTGGCTTCCGGTCGGCGGCGTAAAGGGGAGCCTCCTTTGTGTGATAAAGTGATAGGTCTGAGCCAGGCATCCGAAGGCCTTCGGGACCAGGCAGGAACCTACCTGTGCAGACTCACTCAGCTCCGTGGCCCTCCTGGGTCCCCCCACCTCCCGACACTGCCCTCTTCCATGCCCTCCACTCTCCATGGCTGCCCATTCCCCCAACACTGCCCTCCTCCATACTCCCCAACTCTCCATCATCGTTCTCCTTCATCCTTCTCCATGACTGCCCTCCTCCATCTTCCCCACTCTCCAACACTGGATCCTTGGTCCCCACTCCCTTTCTGACACTGTGTCCTTGTTACCCCCAACTCTCCAATACTGTGCTCCCTGGTCCCCCCTTCTCCAGCATTCCCATCCTTGATTGCCCGCTTCTCTGAACTAACATTCCCATCCATGATGCCCAGCAGACTGCATGGTGGTGAGTTACAGATTGGCTCTTATCCAAACCCACCGTGCCTTTACAATGTAGTTCCTGCGGTCTAGAATGCTCCCCACAGGGTCTTTCTGAAAACCTCTTGCAAACTTCAAGACTCAACAGAAAGTCACTTCCTGTGGGCTCCCCTTTGCCCAGCAGAGGACTCGGTCATCACTTCCTACACCAAACTGCCTCTGCTGTTCAGGGCTGTCTCCCCAGGGGGAGCCTTCTGGAGGCAAGGACTAGAGTCCTTTTCACTCTGGCCTAGAGGGTCGTATTCTGTGATGAAAATTCCCACAGCCTTCCTTTCACGCAGCAACAGTATGGACTTTATTGCGTGAACGGATGAAATGAGGTCTTTCCCAGAGGCTCACGCTTCCTCCCCACCCCACAAGAGCTCACCTTCAGACCCGCTGGTGGGAGAATAAGGTCATTCCTGCAGGAGGCAAATTGCCATTTATCTAGATGTCCTCTGACTGCACTCCCTGCTCCCTCCAGGGCCTTAAAGAAGCTTAATCTCATCTAATTCATCAATTTCTGTTTTACAGATGTTGAAACAGAGACCCAGAGAGTGAAGAGCCCTGCCCAAGGTCTTCTTCTGTCAGGACCCTGGAACCTGGACTTGGGGACCCTGGGCTAGGTGTGTGGGACACAGAGGAAGAGGGTGGTCAGCACGGGCGCTCAGGAAAAAGCCCGCTGACCACAGGGTAACCGTTCTTTTCAAATTCATGATTGTCTTTGTGAGCAAATGCCCGCTTATCTTCCAGGACAGGATTCCGGGAATCCTGGAATTTGATGTGATTTCCCTCACAATAGTGAGATAAGAGCCCAAAGTTGTTTTATCCGCATAAACACTCCTGAACATAACTGCAGTAGATATGATGACTCTTCCATCTCTGATGAAAAACGGAAGCTTTGAGGCATTATCAGTTCCCCAAATAACCTTAGGGGTTAGAGCCAGGATTGAACCTGAGGGGTCTGACTCCCAGCCCCTGTGCCTCCAAACCATCCCCAGGTGCTTTTAACTCCTTCTTCAAGTTTGGGGACCCCAGGCAGGTTCAAATATGGAGGTCCCCACTGGGTACAGCAGGCCACATGATCCTTCTCTTGGAATTGGAACCAGGAATCCCACCAGGGCCCGGTGCCTTTCAGGGTTCAGTGCATCCATCTGCAAATGGGCACCTACTCTGCGCTGGACTCTGTGCTTGTCCTTGTGTTGATGTTCACGGGGCTTGCAGTGGACACAGGATGGAACAAACACAGAATCAAAGTTATTGAAGTAGCAGTAAGTGCTACAAGGCACTTCATCCCCAGTAACCCAGACCTTGGCTTGAATAGCGACCACCAGCCCATAGGTCAAGGATTGCCTGGGTGCCACTTTGCAAGGACAAGGGCATATCTTGGGTCAAGACCAAGGGTACGGCCATGTGGATTCAAAACCCATCTTTGTGGGTCTCTCTCCTGCAATTTCTCTGGACAAGCGGTGCATTACTGGGGGACATCCAGGAAAACCAGCCCCAGTAGGCATTCCAGGGAAAGGGTTTGCCTGTAGACTGACTTCGCAGGTGATGGAGCACTGAGCTGAGCCAGAGGTCAGGGCCGCAAGCAGCTGCCACCCAGGGGAGAGGAAACAAGAGGTCCGAAATCAGGATCTTGGAGGGGTCGCTGGTGGAGTTGGGGATGGGACCTCTGAGACGGGGTCAAGGGGGAGGCTGCAGCTGACTGCAGGAGGAGAATTGGGGTGGGGGGCAGGTGATGCCATGGGTGATGGGGGGGAAGACTCAGGCAAGCAGGGCAGAGGCTGCGCCCCTTCCTCCTTCCACCATCCACCCCCCCCGCAGTGCGGCTCTTGGGGGAGTTGACAGGAGAGCTGACTGTTAGTCAGTCTGAGAAATGATGTCCACAAACCTAGTTCCGGCACCCCCCGACCATGGGGCGGACTGTGGATAGGAAGGGCAGACAGAGTAAGTGATACTGTCCCTTCCTAATTGTCTGATTTCTGGAAGTTTCCTTAAATTAACATCTCTGAACCCAGTCTGTGAACTGGGCTAGCAACTGGGCTAGTGCTGGTCATGTGATCGCTCTGGATGTCACCAGAGCTAAGGATGGGGACTGTTTGGCACCTGCAGCCACTTACTGAAGAGCAACTAGTCTTTCCTCCCCTCTCCCCTTTCCTCTTCCCTTCCCTTCCAGGGAGTTACTTGAACAATCTTGTGCACTGCCCTCTCCCACTAGAATCCGAGCTACAAAAGGACAAGGATTTCTCTTTGCTTTGCTCTCTTGGGAACAAAGTTGCACTCAGTAGATATTTGGTTGAATAATGAAATGGGAGGACTTACATCTCTTCCTTCCCATCCCCCTTCCTCCCCCCTTCCTTCTTTCCTAGAATAATGTCCTGGGAGTCATTTAAAGTGCTGGAAACGATGCGCACGCTAACTTTAGTTACCAGTCGACTTGCTTGTCAGCCCGGTGGCCTCGGAGGTGGGGTGCGATTCCTCCCTTGGTCCCAGCCCCACCACAAACCAGGGATGTGCTCTTTAGATCATTATGCGCTTTCTCATCCATTTGTCCACCGAACCTTGAGCTGGGCTGTGTGTCCAGTGCTTTGCTCAGGACCGGGATAAAGCGATCCACGTCCTCACTACTTTATAGCCAACTTACTTAACATCAGCTACATAATGTACTTAACATCCCTGACACCAAGTTTCCTCATCGACGGACTGGGCAGAACAAAGCCGGTTGTTAAGGTTACTGTGCAGAAATCCACGGAAACAAGTGAAAGGCTCAGCCTCGTTGCCAAGGGCAGGGACCCTGAGTGGGCTGTGGGTTTCTGCAGCATGAGGAGGGATGTCCTTAATTGTCAGCTAACCAAGCTTGCCTCTGGCTCTGTGCTGAACTATGCTAAGTGCTTTCCTGATATGAACTCATCTAACCTGGTAACGGCCAGGGGAAGTAGATGTCATGCTCTTACGCCCATCTTACAGATGAGGAAATCAAGGAAAAGTGAGGACATGCAATTTGCCCAAGGTCACACTAGCAGCAGAGGGCAGAGCCAGGATGCCAATGCTGCCACCTGATTCCGGACCTCTGCCCTTGACCGTGAGGATGTGACGTGGAGAGCAGGGGGACCAGCGACCCAACATTCCTGCGCGGCAGTGGGGCTGGACGAGTGTTGTATGGGGGTGGAGAAGGTGGTTCGCATTGGCTTGACACTTTCTTTGCCTGATTTTACGTAAGACTGAAAAAATGTCCACGTCAAAGAGCAGAAGGGAGACGCACCCGCACCCAGGCATAAATGCAGTTGCAGGGTCTGTGGGGAGAAGGGCCTTGGGCAGGGAGCCCAGGCCCCTACCACACAGGGGGTCCACGAACTAGCAGCACCAGCCTAATCTTGTCCGAACCCCAGGCCCACTGCGTTAGACCCCGCCTGTCATGAAGCCCCAGGGCATGACTGTGCACATCGTGTGTCCTGGTGTGAGTGTGAGTGATGGTTCCCCAGCATGAGCACCTGAAGAAGATGCTCTAAGGTCAAGTCCAGGATAGGAAGACCTGCCCTGGACCAACCTTCAAGGCCCTTTTATTTCCTTCTTTTAACTTCTCATGTGCACACGCTTGTGTATGCACACACACACACACTCACACGATACGAGTGGGAGCAGGGTGGTTGAATTCTTTGTTCCCCCAACCTTCAACACTGGAATATGATGGAATCCTTGGCTTTAAATGCAAAACTTTGTGGGACATCCGTGGTTTCCTCTCTGAGTTTGATATGACTCGCTGATTGGCTGAGCCCAGAAACTGGGATGGAAACAGAAGAAAATGCTGGTAAGATGTGTCTTCTCTGTGGTTGCTTGAGATGAAACCACAGGGTAAAAGTGGAAAAAAGAGTGACAAGTCCCCCGAGGCTGGGTGGAGTCCAAGCACACCTCACAAGCCCGATTGCTCCCTCAGGCCCTGGTTCCTCCGTGCTGGATGATCTGGAACACCTCACTTAACCTCTCCGGGCCTCAGTTTTATAATCTGCAAAATGGGGAGAATAACATCTGCGTCACACTGAGCCATGTTGACAAATTTCGGCTCGTCCCTTCCTCCCCACACAGAATCTTACCTCCTGGGAAGCAGAGATTAGAGTCCTTGGATTTCTCTTGTATATTTCTTTCTACCTCTGCTCAGCCTTGATTTCAGGTAGCATCTGCTCAGTTCAGTTCAATTCCATTCATCCAGCCAACACCAGCAGAAAGCCCACTGTGGCGTGGGCCCTAGCATAGACACTGGGGGGACAGAGAAGAGAGGAACCAGGTCCGGGCCCCAGGGAGGAAGCAGGGGGTGAGGGAGAGCAGCCTGGGAGGGGTCGTTTCAATACAATAACACAGGGAGGGTTACAGCTGTGTAGCTGTTTGAGCTCCCATAGTAAGGTCAAGGAGGACTCCCGGGAGGAGGTGACCCATGCAAGGCAGAGTAACAACTGGGCAGGAGAGAGATCAAGGTTGTTGATGATGATGGTGGCTGCTGGTGAGAGCCAGCATTGAGCATACTGTGTGCTGGGCAGCGTGCTAGCATTTCCCGAGGGCGATCTTATGTAATCTGCTCAACAACCCGATGCAGCAGGCGCTACTTTATCCCCATGTATGGATGAGGAAACAGAGGCGCAGAGAGGTTAAGTAACTTCCCTGGGATTGCACAGCTCATGCAAACAACCACAGGTACAATTTACTGTAGGTTTTTTTGTTTGTTTGTTTGTTTTTTGTAACCTCTATTCCAGGTTTCAATATTTTGCAGGTAACACCCATCACCATTTTTTGCCAGTCCTGGTAGATGTATCGCTTTGATTCTTTGTCATGATTCTTACTTCACAAATTTGGAAAATCTGACCCAAAGGGCCAGTGCTTGTCCCCTGTCAGGGAGCCGATGAGCAGGGAAGCCAAGCCTGGAACCCGGGGCCCGCGGCCCAGAGCCGAGCATCGGTCACTCGGCTACCCTGCGTTGGCAAAGCCGGCTCTGTGCTGGGCACTTTCCCCGGGAACGTTCCGCTTACAGCGACCAGGCAGGGGCGCATGCGCAGCCGCGTTGTTAGAAGCTGCGCACAGTGTCCCCCTCCACCCTTCTCCCCTGCACCCCCAACTGCAGGAGATTCTCCAGGCTCTTGGTTAGTGACGGGGCAGGGGGTGGGGGGCTTCGCACACCCTCCGGCTTCCCTGGTTTTCTCAGTTGTCTGTTGATGTTTCACTGGGGGGCTCCCGAAGGGCAGCATCCAAGTGTTTCTCAAGCCCCGCGTTGGACAGATGCCTCTCAACGTCTGGAGGAAACGCAATGAGGGGTGCACTCGGGTAATGAAGCTGAAAACTCTCCGGGTCAGTGGCCTTTGGGGCTTGATTAGCAGAGCCTCGCAGAATTGGCAAATAAAACGGTGCTTGGCACTAACGCAGGGCGCATTTATAAAACTTTGGAATATTCGGTCAGGAAAAGCCAGCTCCCCACCCCCAGTCTGGCAGGGACCCAGAGGGAGCCTCTGGTAGCTCCCTTGACCCTTCCCGGGGTCTGCTGGGAGGGAGGGGAAAGACTTTGAAGACGGAGCTTCCAATCTCGGCCCTGGCGAGTCTTTGCTGTGATGCTTTGGTCAAGTGTCCTCACCTCTCTGAGCCCCAGCTTTCTCCTCGTAAAAGGGGTAAGTGTTTCCTGCTTCATGGCATCGTGGGAGGATTCCATGAAATACTGCACGTAAGGCGTGTGGCATCGTAGGCTCTTGCGTTCTTCGTCCTCTGTGTTTTGCCTGCCCGCCTGCCTCCCTCCCAAGGCCCCACCACCTCCCAAGCCCATGACCTTCCCCGTCGCTCTGTGCCTGGGAGGCTGCCCCGTGGACTTCGTGACCCTGCGGTGGCGCTTCAGCCAATGGGAGGCCCTGGTGGGGGCTCAGAGGGTGGCTGCGGGGAGAGGCTCGGGTGTTTCTCCTCCACTCCCACCTGGCATCCAAGTCCCTCTGGAGCGACCGCTCCCATCAGCAGCCCTCACCAGGCTCCAGCTCTAGCGGGACTCCAACCCCAAGAGGAGGCAGTGTGTCCTCTGGTGCTGGTCCCCCTGCCTGCCCTGCGCTCTGTGACTAGCCCTTCATCTCTCTCCCAGGAGTCCAGCCTTGGCGTAGCCTGTGTCCAGCCAGGCATCTCCATACGCTGCTCTCAATAACTTCAGGTTTAATCTTTCTTCTAGTTCCACCTCCGCTGCAAGCAGCCTATGTGTGGCCTGAGCTGAGTCTCCTCCGCTTCTCTGTGCACACCTGGGTCCCCGGTAGGAGACTGTGTGCTCTCCCTGCAGGACAAAGAGGCAGGAGGTTGACAGTCTGGCCTCCCGCCAGCCCCAGCTCAGCTTGTGCTTTGGGAGGGGGAGTAGCTTAGCCAGTGGTGACTTGGGGATGGGAAACCGAGGGGCAGAATGCAGCCCCTCCTTTTGCGAGGAAAGCGGCCTGTGGTCGTGCGGTTGGATTAACTCTGTGCGAAGTCTTAGGGACTCTGGCTTGGCCGCAGATCTGCTCTCTAATCAGCTGTTCCAGGAAAACTGATGTGACAGTCAAAGATTACGAGGTCCTCACTGCCTCCAAACTCAGGAAGGCAGTGGTCATGGGCCCTGTGGTCCGCAACACCTCTCCAAGACCAGTCTCTTCCGCCACAGATAACAGGGGACTACCAACTGCTCCCTAAACAGGAAAGTTCCACAAGTCTGTGGATGTTGGAACCCATATTGGAGTGTGGGAGCAGGGGTTTTGATCCTGTCTTCCTGACAAGCTCTTAAGGCTAAGGGTGACCAGATCTGTTCATCCTGAGGAGAATGGGCCCTTACCCCCAGCTCCCAGCCGGTGCTTCGTATACAGCAGGTGCTTGATAAATGCATGCGGGGCACCTGGTCCCCTTGGCAGTTCAGTCCTGCAGAGAGTCGTTGCCGAGGTGGGTTTGGGGTGCCAAGGGTTTGCTGTAGGGTAAAGCCTGTGAGGGAGAGAAGGCAGGGATGTCAGGGAATGTCTCGGAGCTCCATGAGCTTCTTGCAAAGTCTTGGCCAGCCCAGTGGAGAGCTCCAGAACAAAGATTACACCCTGAGGAGTCCCAGGTTTAGGCATAAGGGGCCAGGCCCTATGACCAATTATCGGCTGGGGGCTGACCCGAGTGGCTCATCTCCCCTGCCAGTCACTGAGCCATCAGCTTCATGACAGCTGCAGGAGACACACACAGGTCGCAGGCCTTTGAGGGGACCCTGGTCCACCAGCCACAATGAGTCTTAGACCCGCCCAGGCAACAGGCCCTTAGAGGCTCAGTCATTCATTCAGTACGTGTCTCAGGGAAGCCTGCTGGATGCCAGGCACCGTCCTAGGCTCTGGGAAGAGAGTAGCGAACAAAACAGTCTCCACGCAGATCTGCAAGGACCCGCCTCCAAAAACTTGAAAGGGTTGCAAGGGAAATATTTTAGGTCCATTGCAAATACTCTGTTGTCGCAAGGCCAGAGCCGTCGTGGACACTGAGTAAGTGAACAGGTGTGATGGGGCCTGTGAGATTTTACAGAAACAGCCACGTGCGGCCTGCGGTTTTCTGACCCCTGATCTCCGATGAAGCTGCCTGTTCACAGATGGGAAGACGGAGGCCCAGAGGGAGTAGGGAAAAGACGTAGCTCACACAGCGGGTAGTCGGGGAGCCAGCAAGGAGTTAGGAGCCTTGACTCTGATACCCAGGTGTCTTTTCAGTATGCTTCTGGTGAGCAGGACTCAATGCCCTGTTCACGGAGGACATTCTGGCTGGAGAGGGGCTCCCGCCGATGCCAACCATGTGGGGTGTGGAGGAGGGACACTGGGCCCTCTGCTAACATCAGTCATTTGCCCCTCCCTGTGTTGACCAATGCCAAATCCCAATCCGCTGCTTCTCGTCGTTGAGCCTGGCTCACTCTTCCTCAGTCCCTGCCTCTGTAAAATGGGTCGACGAGCAGTACTTCTCCAGAGCACGGTGAGGGTCCATGGAGTTAATACTTGCGAAGAGCCCAGGGGCACGTAAGTAGGCATTTTGTCACCATTTGTCGAAGAAAACAAAAGGTGGCATCTGCTGGAGAAGAGCTCAGACCCAGACCCAGAGAACGAATCACCTAGAGTGAGGGTAACTTTCACTGCCCAGAGCCACTGCCCTCTCGGCCGAGGATTCAGAGGGATCAGCAGTGTTCTCCTCTCGCTGGATGGAGAGGTCTGCATCCAGGAGCCTGCCCCAGTCCCGGCAGGGAAGAGAGCAGGGAAGAGCCAGAGTCCCCTTCCTGTCCTGCCTCAAAGTCATAAGACTTTTTTACTTCTTTTGATTTGCAGATCCAACTGAACGGTGCCAGCGACCAGGCTCAGCGGGACATCGTGTCCAGAGCAGCTGCCGCAGGACGCAGGGCCATGGACCACGCCTTGCGCTTCACCCCATGCGGCCGAACCCTAGCGGGCGCCAGAGCGCAGCTCACTCCCCACGGTCGGCTCCGCAGAAATCCTGCTGGGGGGTAAGCCATAGCTGCACGTCCCTGCACTACGGTTGGCTTAATTCAGAATTAAATTTAAATGAAATAAACCTAAAATTGAAAATCTGTAGCTACTAATAATTTTTCTTAACTCGATCCTCTTTTTACGGGGATCCATTTCCTGAAGAGGAAACTATAGCTATAAACAGAAAGCTCCAGCCCTTGGGGGAAACAGAGGCGGTTCTTAAAAACAGGCAAGGTGGGAAGCAGGACACATTCCTCTGGCTGTGGACTCTTGCCTTTTGTCTGCTGCAGGATGGGTCCCCGAGATAAGCTTTCTCCCGGTGGGAAATCAGGGAAGAACAGGTGTCAGAGAGGCACTGAAAACATCAGCACCGATGGCTTGGTCGGTGAAGCATCCTATCAGGATGGCAGGGTCCTGGGATTGAATCCCGCATCAGGCTCCCTGCTCCGAGGAGAGCCTGCTTCCCCCTCTCCCACTCCCCCTGCTCATGCTTGCTCTCTCTCAAATAAATAAACCAAATCTTTAAAAAAAAAATTAGCACCAGTCTGAGCCTTTCTTCCTGACCTAATCGGCCAGGCTGAGAGAATCATAAAGGCAATAACTTTTCCACTGGGTGACTCTGTTCCTCCAGGCGGGTGTGTGTGTGTGTGTGTCTCCACCACTAACACACTCCTGCTTCTGGGTAACTCTGCTCCAGACAGAGAACAGGAGCTCCGTACCCCAGCCATTTCTTCTGCAAAGGGGGAAAGTTTGACAAGAGACCACGGATGTCCTCTGTGACCCTGCCCCAACTCCGAAGTGGTCACGGACACATGGTTGGAGCCCTGGGCGAGTCCGTTTCTCACCGGCACACGCCTGAGGCCACTCCAGTTGTGGCCCAAGCGTTCCATGGGGACCGCTGTAGGTGACTGGCAGGAGCCCAGGTGTGGGGGCAGAAGAGACCTAGGTTCGACCCCCTTTCTGCTTCTCAGGAGCCGTGTAGCCCTGGTTAAGTCACCCACTGTGTGTGAGTCTCATGTCTTCACACGGAGACTGCAGTACCCACTCCAGGGGATTTGGGTCGGAGTTGAAAGGTCAGTCATTCCGGCCGCTTAGCACACGGCAGATTGCTAAGGAGTGCGTGTGGAATGGACATGCACAGGAACGCAGGGGCCTGTGGGTTCTCCAGCTCCAGCGGCCTCGGTGGTCCTGGTGGGGCTTGGCGACCCCGTTATTCAGGGGAGGGAGCTGGGACCAAAGAGTTAGGGTTCTCCACCCAAGGTCACAGCCGGAGCAGAAGCCAGAAGGGAAACTCCCCGGGGCCCTTGGTCCCCAGCTTCTCCCCAGGATGCCACACTACTTCTAGTATTGCAGTTGGTTGCACTGGGGTCTGGTTTTTATGGCCTAGGTTTTGTATTTTCCTTTTGGAGACTCTGGGAAAAGCTTGGTCTTTCCGCTGACTTGGAAGCCATAATTACCGTATTCACTGGAGAAGACTTTGGGTTTACTGGAGCACATAAAAAGCAGCGGCAGGCCCTGGCGGGGAGGGTCTGGAGGCCAACAAAATGCCCCCTTTCTCCTGGAGACTAACTGCGCTCTTGCTTCAGGCACATCAGTGTGGGATAAATATTGATCCAGCACAACTGACGTTAGAACCAGTGCTCCAGTGAACCCGGCTCCTGGGGAGGCATAAGAGCCTTAAACACAGTGCTTGGCTCAGTCTGAGACTGGTCGTCTAGCTCTCCACTGCCCCCACCTTGAGGCCAAGAGCACTGGGACCCAAATACCAGGCACTTACCAGCATTGTGCAAGGTAAATGCTCAATTCAAAGGAAACGGTCCAGTAACCCCAGGTTTTTAGACTGTACCTGGATTAACCATTTGGGTAAGGGTTGAGTATCGAGGCAGAAGGAACCGAAAATTTAATGAGCACCTACTCTGTGCTGGATACTGTCCATGGAAAATCATTTTTCTTTGTCGTCAAAATAGACAGGAGGGTATGACTCAACTGCTTTTTGTAAATGAGGACGCAGAGGCTCGTCTGGGAGGAGTTCCTTGCCCCGGATCCCAGAGCAAGGAAGGGAGTGGGTATCAGGAAATGTCTGGAGAGTCATGTGCATCTCATGCTTTTCCACGGGCCCTGCCGGCCTGTTAGGAGCTGCTGGCCCATTATCATGGGGAGGACATGGAGGAGGGAGGGAGGCAGCTCTTCCTGAACCTCACTGAGCGGGGAACGGGTCAGGAGATGCGGAGTCTGCAGCAGGCTTCGACAGGGCTCTGTGATTAGCCTGATTACACTGTTCGTACCTTTCCAAGGTGCAAAGGTATTCTACCTTCATTCCCCATGCCCAGTCTAAACGGGATTTTTTGCTAACTATGAAACTAGCCTTGTCTGGGCATCTCATTTAGCTGCTGAATGGAAATAGCTGGAGTCTCAGCAGTGAAGGGAAGTGGGAAAGGGGAAAGGATTATGCTGGAACTTTCATTAGGGGTAGGGTTCTTCAGATCCATCCACCCACCATCCACCATCCAGCCATCCATCCATCCACCATCCACCACCCACCCATCCATCCATCGACCATCCACCCATCCAACCACCGTCCATCCATCCATATACCCATCTACCCATACATCTACCCATCTATCCACTCATTCGCCCATTCACCCATCCATCCACTATCCAACCATCCACCCACCCACCATCCAGCCAGCCAGCCATCCACCCATCCATCCACTGTCCAACCATCCACCCACCCACCATCCATCCAGCCAGCCATCCACCCATCCATCCACCCACCATCTACCCATCCATCCATCCATCCATCCATCCACCCACCTGCTATCCATCCACCATCCATTCATCCATTTCTCCATCGTCCATCCATCCATCCATCAATACACTCATCCACCTGTTATCCATCCAGCATCTATCTATCTATCTATCTATCTATCTATCTATCTATCCCTTCCTCACCCATCCATCTCAAGGCTGGAAGGGAAGCTTTCACCGCTGAAGTCTAGAAGTCCAGGAGCCATCTGGGCTATGCCCCTTAGGTCCTATGTGATGTTGAGTAACCAGTGTCACCCCTCTGAGCCTCTGCTTCTCTGTCTGCAAAGCAAAGCTGACAATACCTCCATCACGAGAGTGGTTCGCTGGCGTTCATGTGAAGAGGCTCGTTGGGGGCTCAATCTGGTGGTTGTTACATAGTTGGCTCTCAGTAAATGTTGATTTCCATCATGTTTCTTCTCAAGGACATGGGCTCTATTCCTTCTTTCCTCCATTCCTTCTCGCTCGGCATTGTGCTAGACCCTCCCTGGGGATCCTGCAGGGAACAGGAACAGTGGGGCTTCTGCCTTCATGGAATTTATGGTCTAGTTAGTAAACAAAAATTCATAACTGGGACAGCAGGTGGGTCCTTCTTATCCAGCCTGTATATGGGTTTGCTTGGTCAGAAACCTATGGACTTTTAAAAAAAAAATAGACCTTATGTTGTAGAACACATTTAGGTTCGCAGCCAAAGCGAGTGGCAAGTACAGAGCTTTCCCAGGTGCCCCCAGCTGCCACACACACACACACACACACACACGCGCGCGCGCGCGCGCGCGCGCAGCCTCCCCCACGATCCACATCTCCCACCAAAGGGGCGCATTTTTTGAGGAACCTGCACTGATACAACATCACCACCCAAACTCTACACTTTACGTTGGGGTTCACCCCTGATGCTGTATATTATATGGGTTTGGACAAACATATAGTGTTGCATATTCACCGCATAGTCTCCTACCACAAAGTTTCACTGCCCTAAAAATCCTCTCTGCTACACTCTTTCATCC
The DNA here is from genome assembly GCF_922984935.1 of Meles meles. NCBI lineage: Eukaryota > Metazoa > Chordata > Mammalia > Carnivora > Mustelidae > Meles > Meles meles. Next base: position 141,820,316 of record NC_060071.1, on the reverse strand, counting down.
TACCTTTCTCCCAGCCCCTGGCTGCCCCCAGTCTTCTTGCTGTCACTATAGTTTACCTTTTCCAGACCATCCTGTGGTTGGAATCATACAGTCTGTCTCCTTCTCAGATTGGCTTCTTTCCCTTAGTAATATGCATTTCAGCCTCCTCCATGTCTTCCTATGGCTTGATAGCTCATTTCTTTCTAGCCGTGAATAGTGTCCCATTGTCTGGATGGACCCCAGTTTATTTCTCTATCACCTACTGAACGGCATCTCGGTTGCCTTCAGGCTTCGGCGATTATGAATAAAGCTGCTGTAAACATCCGTGTGTGGACTTTTGTGTGGACAGAAGCCCTCAATGCATTGATTTTAAAGTTGAGATACTTTGCGTTAAAAACCGACATTCTAACAGGACTTACAGATTTTCTTGAAAATCGAAAGATCTGGTTTCTCCGGCCGCAGAGCAGCAAGTGTGGGAGCTGGCCTCCTGTGGAGCTGGAGATCTGAACCCTCAGCCAGCCCTTGCTGCCCCTTTGCTCCTGGTCCGAAGTCTCTAGGCATGTGAGTTTGAGATCCTTGGAGGGACGCGGGGAGAGATGTGTGTGCTACCTTAGCAGGGGCACTGTTGTAAGCGCTTTATAAAATTTAACTCTTTCGGCCTTCATAGAAATTCTAGAAGGCCAGTAATATTGGGATCCTCATTGTGGGAAACTGAGGCACAGAAAAGTTAACTAAGTTGTCCAAGTCCACAGAGCCAGAAGCATCGGAGCCGGGCTTTGAACTCAGGCCACCTTGCTCTTAAGCACTAAGCTGTGTGTATTCTATAGGTGGTCAAGGAGAGATGAAGACGGGAATGAGTAGATAACAACAGAGGAGAAGGCACAGGTCCATGAAGCCAGTAACTGGGAGGCCAGAGAGTGCCTGGGAACTAAGAGGAGAGAGAAACTTCACAGGTCTCCACGGCACCTGGCATGGTGTGGATGATCTGTCTGTAGGCCAGCACTGAATAAGGCTGGAGAAATCTGGGAGGGCTTCCTGGAGGCAGCAGCCACTGGCTGGGCCTGGGCCTGGAAGAAACTTGGATTTGCTTAGTTCTCTTAGATGTCCTTAGACTTGACAAATGGTCACTTCTTGTTCCCCTGGGGGCATGATCCCGCTGTACCGGCTGAAATAAGGGCTACGGGTGCCCTGCTCCCAGAGCAGCCAGAGGTTTCTGTGATCAATCTCTGAGCAGAGCAGCTCAGGTGGCCAGTTCCCCGTCACGGGGCCCCGAGGGCGGTTAAACCTGGGTGGACCCTGGGCAATGGGCTGGCCTGGGCCCTGAGCAGACCATGGCAAGTGTTTGGGGCACCAAAGAGCAGTGGTGGTGCTGTGCCAACGTCGGGGAAAACACTCGCTGACCTTCACCTGTCACGGGCAGGGGACCCAGAGAACTCTGCCCTTTGACCAGACCAGGCGCTGGGGAGCAGCCGGCCCCGCGGGGCAGGGCAAGGCCCACCTGCGAGGCTCCAGGACCCAGCTGGAAACTCAGGTCCAGGGAGGGAAAGGAGGGGTCACCGAGTTGTAAATTTGGGGGTGAGGTCCCCAGAAAGGGCATCTGTCTCACTGAACCGGAGCCACCGTCCTCCATTACCTCATGGTGGCATCTCGCCTTGACGGAGGACACTGAATCCTGACTCGCCAAGGAAGCGACGTGGCTTTGAACCTGGCAGGACCAGCACCATGGGGCCTGGGAAGGTGGTCACCCACCCGCGCTCTCCCAGCCCTGCGTGCTGCAGCCGGGCCCATCGGAAACCCGCTGCCAGGACAGGTGGCTTCATTTCCCAGAGGAGGTCCCAGCAGCGACTGAGTGTTGGGGCTGTGTGAAGTAAAAAGAAGCAGAAATGTCCCGGTGTCTCGCCTTTCCTCTCCTCCCTTTCCCCCTTTAAACCAGGCTTTTAAGCGCTGGCCCTGGGTCTGCTGATTGCCTTGCTGCAAAGCTATTTAGAAACTTCCCCTTCCATATGCTAATTAACAGTCTATGAATTTTAACTTCCACCCGGGGCCCACGTAGCTGTAACGTGCGTTCAGGGGAGGCCTGTGTTTGCCAGTCGGAGTCTGCTGTGTGTTTTTCTTCTTCCTGTGAATTTGGATGCACAATGGGGATCTTAGCGGGGATTATCCGTGCTCCAGGCACCACTGACTCTTGGGCCAAAAGACCTGGACTTGGACTCTTTCTCATGACCCACCTTCCCGTTTCGGCAAGTTCAAGGCAAGATGTGGGCTTTGATTCACAAACACAGCCGCAGGACAGGAGAGTCTGTGCTGGGAGGCCCAGCCCCTGCCCTCTAGAGCTCCCAGACTTGAAGGAGGCATTTTTGAGGAATAGTCTTGTATTTAATTTTCACCCCCTGCCCCATGAGTCAGGATCCTTTTACAGACAGGAACACCAAGGTCCAGAGTGGTTGAGTCATTTGCCTAAGAGCACACAGCCAGCCCACTTTATGTCCTGGGCTCATTTTTTCTAGTGAGGTTTGTTTTTTTATTCTTTTTTTTTTTTTTTGGTCTTATTGATTTGGAGAGGTCTTTAAATATCAAAAGTGTCTCTTTATCCATGCTATGAGTTCAAAATATTTTCTCCCTGTTTGTGGCTTGCCTTTTGATTTTGCTTAATTTCTCCCCCTTGTAGTTTTAAAAATTTATTCATGAGAATTTAACCGTCTTTCCTTTTATGGTGTTTGAGTTTTGGGTCATGCATATAGAAAGGACTTCCCCATTCTGAAATTGTATATAAAAATGCTGTGCTTTCTTTGAACATTTTAGTCTGGGTTTTGTTTGCTTGTTTGTTGCCTAGAAATATTTGTTTCATTTGGAACTTGTCTTAATGTATCTGATGAGCCGTGACGCAGTCTCCCCAACCAGGAGAACAAAAGCTCAGGGTCGAAGAGTATCCATGAATATCTAGTACTTGGTGGTTCTGCGGATTCTAGAAAACCGTTAAGGAGGATATGGACCAGGCTCACAATGACAACTTAGATAAAGCTCGCCCTATTTCCCAGACCCTCTGCCTCTCAGTAGCAACTGAAATTTAAGGGCCCCTTGAACTGGAGACTGAGGCACTCTTTGGTGCCAAGCCTGGGACTGACACTGGGCATCAGGACACAATTAAGCGAGTCCTGCCCCGATGGATGGTGTGGACAGGCAGATGGATAGACCCAGTGTGGTGAGCCATCCAGAGACGGCCAGCCTGGGGCCACGCTGGCATCACGGACAACTGCACCAGAGGAGACCGAGACTTTTCAGCCATTCCGGATGTGCCCACCTGCCCGTGTGTGGACCCACTGGGAGCCCATTCTGCCCCATGAACTGCGGGACCAGACGGTGTCCGAGTTCCCTCCCAACGGATGAGTTACAGCTCCATTGCGGAGAGGTCCCACGAGCATTTCTGACATCGGAGTGACTTTTGTCTTAACACTTTTGTTTCTTTCAACCTCAAGTATAACTGTGTCTAGAAAAGCAACCTGAAAGGTTCCTTCTGATAACCCACAGGAGACGTTATTCGGAAAAACGTGTCATAGCGGGAGAGGTGGGCTGTGAGCCCTCCGGGACCGGCTGTGTCTGTGTCCGACCCCCAAGGGGGTATGGTGGTGCAGAGTAGCTAGGGGAAGGCCCCAGGGTGCCATGGGCCCACGATGGCTGAGTGGCCTCGGGCCGCCCATGGCCTTCGCTGAACTCGGCCGCAAAGATGGGGGACTGGGTTCCAGGTCCTGGCGAACTGGAAAGTTCTCCATTAATGCCCTGAGAGGGTGGAACCCTTTTCCCTGCTTGGTGTCCCACAGTGCTGGCCACCCTGCAGATCCCCGTCCTCTCCGTCCCGGCCAGCACACGAGGTCCAGGGAGCTCAAGGAAACTGAGTAACATAGGATCCTCTGGGCTGCAGAGTGGGGGTGGCGGGTGTCCTTCGAAAAGTTTCTCATCTGCTGCCAGAGCCTTCTCCCACCCAGTCTTCTCCAGAAATCGCGGTCAGAGGCCCTGAGTTCTCTCCAGGGCTGGACCCACGCCTCCCCGCCCACCTCTCTCAGCCCTGCCAGGCCGCCCGAGGCCATCGGCGCTGCTCTGGCGCCGCCTAGTGGCGGGTGAGCGTCAGCGCCCTTCCGTCCTGCGGCCGAGGCGCCTGGCTCCGTTCACCTTGACCGGCAGGGGGGATCCCAAGTCATCTCAGTTCTCTCCGCTTCCTATTTGTAAAAGCCGGCCAACAAGGCACTTTTCAGCTTCCTCGGATGTTTCCTTTCTCTCTTGCGGGTGACGGGTCCTTTTCCCTGGTTGGTTGGGGGGTATTTGTATTTTATCCTCTTTCCTTCCTCACGCAGAAATTCTATAAGGAAGGGAAAGGCCCAGGGGTCCGTGTTTGAGCTGTGGCTTCCCGGCGACTCTCTCTCCCAGCCACTGCGTCCTCATCTGGAAAGTCGGGTTTATGCAGTCTTTGAGCACAAAAACTACGGAGAGACCTTGACCACCCAGGCGAGGCTCATGCAGTCAGGTGAGTTGAGAACGTGGCATACAAAGCCAGGATTCCACCTACTGTGATGACAACCCGTTTTTTTAAATATTGTTTAACCCATTTGTTATTTATATGGTGTAGTGTGATAATATACAAGATAGAAGATACCGTAGATAATACAACAAATTAAAATGTATTTCTTGCAGGAAACCCACCAAAGGGCAAGAATGTCCACACGGCCCCAAGCTAGACACAGCTCAAATGTCCGTCAACGGTCGAACGGACAGATTCATAATGGCTCGTGAACAAGCACACGCCCAAACGCAGGGAACGGCACGAAGGCCCCACAGCCACGCCGAGTGGGAGCAGTGAGACACAGATGATGTCGTGCACATACAGTTTTAAAAAGAGCGACACTCGTCAGGAGGGGGCGCCTGCGGGGGGACTGAATCACTCTGTACGGACCCTCCAGCAATACTTGACCCGGCTAGCGGCTGCATTCGCAAGCTGCACCATCGAAGTCAGGCACTGTTGTGGGCTGACTGTGTCCCCCACAAGTCCATATGTCAAACCCCTAACTCGCAGTGTGATCGTGTTAGGAGGTGGGGGCCTCAGGGAGATGCTCAGGTCATGAGGGAGGACCCCCCCCCACCCCGTGAAAGGGATCCGTACCCTTATAAGAGGGACCCCAGAGAGCTCCCTTGCCCCCTTCTGTGTGAGGACACAACCGGACTCTGGGACCCGGAAGCGGACAGTCACCCGACCATGCCGGCATCCTGAGCTCAGACTTCCAGCCTCCAGATCGGTGAGAAACGAGTCTGTTTATAAACCACGCAGTCAATGGTATTATTATAGTGGCCTGAATTTTCAGAGACGTGCACTTTACACATTTTTTTGATGATGTGCTTCAATAACAAGTAAAAAAAAAAAAAGTAACAAAGGAGGTAGGAGGAAATGCGCCAACAAGTTAATAAGGTAGGGGCACCTGAGTGGCTCAGTCCATTAAGCCTCTGCCTTCAGCTCAGGTTCTGATCCCAGGGTCTTGGGATCAAGTCCCGCATTGGGCTCCCTGCTCATCAGGGAGCCTGCTTCTCCCTCTACCTGCTGCTCCCCCAACTTGTGCGCGTGCTCTCTCTCTCTGACAAATAAATAAATAAAATCTTAAAAAAAAACAAACCAGAGTTAATAAGGTAGCTTCTTCTGGACAGTGGGACCATGGGGAATTTTTCCTTCCTTTTATGCGTTACTGTGCTTTAAATATTTATAATCAGAAAAATCACTTTTTAAAAAATGTTATGTATCTCAGGACTTGTAGTGAGTCATTGCAAATAACGTGTACACGTGATTTGTAAAACGGAACGTGTTCTGAAAACTGTGAGATTCTATGTGTTCCGGAAGATTCTCTGTGTGTACGTAGTGGAAGGATGGTGGATGGTCCCCACTGGCCTCTTGCCTTTTGCTCTGTGGAGTGTGATGTCCCTCTCAAAGCTTAGGAGGTTCTCAGGGAACAGTGAGGGGCACTCGGTGCTCTCATGGGGAGGGAACCGGGTACTTGGGGGCTTCTCAGTTCCCGCCTCCCTTCTGTTCACTGCCAGAGTGACCTTGGGCACCTGAGTTATCTTGGGCAGTCTCCCCATCTGTGGGACATTCATCTGGAAACACCCAGGGCTCCAAGCCCCTTGTCTCTTTCAGCTTAAACGCCATCGATGGGCATCCTGGAGGGTGAATCAAGGTCAGCTCTCACCAGGCCTGTTCCAGTGGTCCGACCAAGAGGGTGGGCCTTGGAAGGCCTTACCTGAGGGTCCCAGGAGCCCTGGGGATGAGGGTCACCCTCAGCTCTCTGGTGATATGGGAGATGAAGACTTAGAGCAGGGACTCTGCAGTCAGGTGGAGCCAGGCATGGGTCACCGATCACCACTTAAACCATGGGGTCCATTCTGACCCTCAGTCTCCTCATCTATGAAATGGCGATGACCATACTCATCTTGCCCCGGAGTGGATGAGGAGGGCATGTGTTCTCACTTGTCTCCTGGCCCCTGTGGGCACTCAGCCATACAGGGGACCTCCCTCTCCTACCCAGGCTTCTCTGGACCTGGCTGAGGTTCAGAGGTCCCAGAGGGTGACGTTTCCTTCTACCCACCAGCACTCAGTAGGTGCTCAATGAATGCTTGCTGGATGTACCCAGAACAAAAAGGCAGGAATGCAAAGATCCGAAGCTATCTGATGCCTCCTCTCTCTTGGGGTGCTGAGGAAGAGGCTGAAGAGGTAGGGAGGGGAGTCCCCTGGCAGGGAGCAGCCCCACATCCTTGAGAGTGTCCTGGGCTTCCCTCAGGCCCCTTTATAAATCCAAAAGGAAACCAAACAGCATCTCCCAGAGTTCTCTCAGGAGGGACCCCAGAGCTCAGCGTCTTGCTCAGCCCTGAGGTGCCCAGAGGAGTGGGGTTATTTCCCATGGGCTCCGGTCTGGGGCCTGAGGGGATGGCTGGGCGGGGCCTGTCCCAGGGAGAGCCCTGCTGTGCCATTGTCCAGCTCCCTGAGGCCCCTGAATCACCTCCTTGAATCCCCACAATGACCCCCTGAGGCCCCTTAGCCCCCCCTTTTACAGAGGCAGACATGGAGACCCAGAGAGGTGAAGTAACTTGCCTGAGACACACAGCTCAGATTCGAACCCTGTAACTCCAGAGCCCTTCCCCAGCTTCCCAGAGAAACTCCACCAATGACGGAAATGGCTGTGTTGGGGACAGACCTTGCTCCCTGAGACCCCGGGCTGGGCCCCTCAGGCACTGTGAGGGAGTCCTTTCTGGGACTCCTTTGGGGCCAGATATCACCCCTCTCGGTGGGGCTTCAGCATGACTTTGGTGGGCCCCTTTCTTCGTGAACACGAAGTCTGAAATGCTCCTTCTCAACGGCACGGTATGAAGGAAAGGTCAGCCAGGCCGGATGATAATCCGTTTTGGCCTTCTGATTTTAGAAGAAATGAAGATCTTTTCGCGGCTCGCTAAAGAGTAGGCTGGGCTCTGGGCGCTGGGCCTGCTGTGCCGATGGAGAGGGCTGCTGTGCCCATCAGGCACCCTGCTGGACGCGGGGGGACCTGGGAGGGAGCCCCTGTGTGTGTCCGGCGAGGGCTCACGTGGTCCCCACATTCTCCAAGCTCTCTCATGTACCTGCACCCCACCCCCCCATGCCTTGTGGACAAGCAAAGAGGCTCTGGAAATTGGGGGGGGTGCTATCTGGGGGGGGGGAGTCTTGTGACTGTCAGTGTTTGCCAGATGCCAGCTCTCAGCCCTCCCCCTGCAGCCTTCACAGAGTGGTACCCTGGGCTGCCAAGGCTTGGATGTGAGAACCAGGAAGCCAGCACTCCTCTCTTGGGGCCCCCCAGGCTCAGCAGTGAGAGAGGGAGGGATGGGTGAGCCGGAGCAGTCATGGGAGACTTGTGCAGGAGGCTGCGCTTGGTGCGGCAGACATCGGTGATGCGGACAGCCAATGCCCTCCTGATGGAGGCCGGTTGCTCCCTGAGCTTGCTCTCGCCATCCTGGGGATCGGGCACGAGGCTGCCGTGGAGAAAAGCTCTTCACTCTGAGCATGTGTCCGAAGACAAAAGACTACCAGGCTGGGTCGTGAGGTCCCCATCGTGGCAACTCACCAGGGCCCCCGTAGACTAGAGGTTCCCGATTGGCTGCAAGTGAGAACTGCCTGGGAAGGTTTTATAAATCCAGACGCCCAGGCCCCACTCCAAACCAATTAAACCAGAATGTCACGATGGGACTGGACTCCCCCCGCGGTGTTAAAGCTAAGGAGGGAATTCCTGCATCAAACCAGAGGAGCCTGAGTCTGGTGGTGGGCGATCGATCTCCTAATCGGAAGGGGGTCGGGCTGGCACATGTCGACCCTTGATGAGACATCCAGAACAGTGTTGGCTCCTGTCTAGGGTCCACGGGCTGTGCTGAGCTCTCCCCTCCGGCCATTCCTCTTCTTTGTCAACCCCCACCAGTCCGTTCGCATGGAGTGTGCCTTCTTTCCCTCCCTGGGCCCCACATTCCCCGCCCCCTGCCTTTTGTCTCTGGACCAGACTGCTTTGTACCCCCAAGGTCTGCAGTCTGCAGGACTCACTGTGTGCAGCTCTCTGAGGTTTCCCGCTGAGCTTGGAACCTGCTGTGGCCAAAACACCAGCAGGGAGGGGAGGTGACCTACAGGCGTGCTGCCTGTGTCTGACGGTGAGGGGACCAGCATCGATTCCTTCTGGGGGCTTCTGGCTTGCAGTTCTGCTGGGCTCTGTGTCCACGTGTGTGAATGTATGCATGGAGCCCGAGAGCCCGTGTGCACGTGTGGAGTGTGCTGGTGTGACCAGCGTGAGTGCTTGGTTCTTGTCGGCATGTGCCCACGGCTGCTGGGGTGTCTGGAAGACAGAATTGTGCACCTGTGTGTCCAGAGCTCCCACACAGCAGGAGCTCCAAACAGCGGGTGAATGAATTGTTCCTTCACAAACCGATAGCTGCATGCACGGAAAATAAATAAAGTTGTAATCAGGCATATTCAGAAAGAACCTTCTTTATTTGTAGCACACACAATATGCTTTCTTGCATTTCAAAAAATATAAATTTTTCTTTGAAATTTCGCGTGGGGTGCAGGGAGGCTCCCTGGGCTTTTCTGTGTTTAGGAACTCTTTAAAGTCATTTCAGACCTTGGCACACATGGGAATATGTGCTGGTGGACACTTGCTTTTCTGCCTACAGAGAAGAAATTTTTGCTCACTCAGCTACTATCTCTTAACAGCAAGTGTAAAAGGCAAGAACGAAGTCACATAGAACACGGGAACAGATTCTGAAGCTAAGCGTGTGCTCCGAAACGCCTCACAGTGAAGCCTGTGTGCCTCATGCTTTGCAGCCTTATTGATGCACTAGTCCAAACACAGAGACAGGTGAGTACATATGCGACTGCAAGCGTGGAGACAACCATGGTCGTGTCGTGTCGTAAGCTGGAAAATTATTCCTGCGGATTAGGACCATTACAGTTGGTAACAAAGGTGCTTGTAGGAGGAGGGCAAGGGTTGGATTAAGGGGGTAATCACAGGAGTTCAGGGCATTGACTATACCCCTGCCTCTGGCTACCCCGTGACCATGCCTCTTAGCGCCCCCTGCTGATGGGTTCCACCTCCTGCAGACAGATTTGGGGCAGGGGAGGGGAGAGCTCTCCCTCCTTGGCAGGCTCAGGAAGGATATGTACTGACAAATGAGAGATCCTGGGAGCCATCCCAGCCAACCGGCTGAGAAAGGCACATGACTTGCCTAAAGCCACTGGACCAGTGGGTAGTGCATCTAGGACTAGGCACCCTTCTCCAGACCTGGGCGTGCTCAGCCCACAGCCTGCGCCACCTCTCCCAGCATCGTGTCTCTCCTGAGGCCATCTGGAGATGGCCGGAATGTGGGCAAGAAGCAGCAACAGGTACCAACTATGATTTCCTGGTGTCTGGACCCCAGCGATGTCCACTGCTTGTGTTTAGTGATTGTCTCAGAAGGTCTCCGTTAGAGGGAAATGCCCTCCATGCCAAGGGTCAGCAAACCTCTTTTGTAAAGAGTCAGATGGTAACTTTTTAAGGCTTTTGGGCTAGACAGACTGTCTTTCGATTACGTGACTCTCACTGTAGTGAGAGAAATACACCGTAGTGTATTTACGCAGACAATAAAAGAATAATAAAATACAATAATAATAAAATACAATAATAATAAAAGACAATAAAAGAATGAGTGTGGCTGAGCTCCAGTGACGCCATTTACAAAAAGTGTTGGGCTGGACTCGGTCCCTGGACCTTCCGTGTCCACACCTGCTCCCAGAAGCAGACATCTGCCCTCTGCTTTCCCAGTGTGTCCTTTGGTGAGAAAAGTCTTCCCTTTGGGAGCTACCCTTGCTCCACTTTCAAATGCATCGAGTCTGTGGGGTTGATCGTCAGCTGCCCACTTGGCTTAATTGTCATGTTCTGTCTTCCTTTCTGCCCCTCACATGCTAGTTGGCTCAAGAATGGACACCTGACCCAATGGGTGCCTGTGAGAGTAGAAGTCTTTGTTTAGCTCATGGAGGAAAAGACAATCTTTCTTCTCCCGAGTCTGTGAGTTCTAGAACTGGTACAGCCAGTTTGCCTCTGGGAGAAAAATCCTGCATCCTACACCTCAGGGCCACTGTGGATGCTGAGATGGAAAGCAAGGAGAAAAGATGCAAGATGCCTTCCTCCTGGTGATGTCATTTGAGCCCCTGGATCAAGCCATACCTGAAGCTGGAACCATCTTTGGACTTTTCCATTGTTTGAGCCAATAAATTACCTTCATGTTTGAAGCCGTTTGACCTGGGTTTCCTATTACTCACAGCCTAACTCCCTAGCTGATATATCATTCTTATGCTCTCTTGGGGCTGGCATAGGCCAGCCTCTTGTATGATGAGGGGTTTCCATAGGCTTGAGACAATTTGAAGTTGCCTCTGAGATGCTAGCTACTGTCTCTAGGTTCTGACATATTCTACTTCCCAGGGCAGCCTGAGTGCGGATCTCTCCTGAGACCCAGGACCCTGTGACGAGCTCTGGCTTTTGCCTCCAACCAGGACTAAGCCTTGCTATAATATTTGGGAAGGCTGGACTTTCCAGGCTGTGAACTCTAAAATGCTCTGTAACGGAAACATCTGGGCCCTCTGCTGGCCCCAGGGTGCACGGCCCTCAGACTGCTATAAGTCACCACAGCACATCAAGGGTTTTATTGTGCTTATGAATTATGGATATGGCCCTGGCTGTGCGCTTTTCATTATTTTTTTCCTGCTGCAATTAAGCCACAAATCATCCTTGAGAAATGTGAGGGTGACCGAATTAGTTGGGATTCGTCCGTAATAGGCTGACCCTGGAAAAGTCATCCAGGAGGGGGTCAGATGTTTGCCAGGTCCCCGGAGCCCAGGCTGGGAGACGAACAGCATCTCCCTGTCCGGGCTTCCAGCTAATGGACTTCATGCATCCGAGAGACTTGAGCTGCCCAGCCACACACTTAACCAATTCGCTGCCTTGGTCCAGCCTCAGCCGGGAAGCAGAGCGACGCCGCACATGGGGGAGGAGGCGGGGTTGGTCCTGCTACTTGCCTGATGGCTCTAGGATGCAGGACCGGCTTTCTGATCCCCTAAGTGATTGAGAAGAGGAGTGAACGGGACCCTCCCAAGTTCTGAGCCACTGGGATGAGTTTTGTTTTTGTTTTTTAACCCTGCTGGAGTATATGAGTCCTTACCTTTTTTTTTTTTTTTCAAGATTTTATTCATTTTCTACAGAGAGAGAGAGAGAGAGAGAGATCACAAGTAGGCAGAGAGACAGGGGGAAGCAGGCTCCCTGCTAAGCAGAGAGCCCGATGCGGGGCTCGATCCCAGGACCCTGAGATCATGACCTGAGCCGAAGGCAGAGGCTTAACCCACTGAGCCACTCAGGTGCCCCGAGTCCTTACCTTTTTTAAAGTTAGCTTTTCATTGGAATATCCATCTAGAGGAAGGGCCCAGCTTGTTGAATTTTTGGCCTGAGCAGGAGGGCATCCAGATCAAGGTGAGGGTTTGCTACTCCAGAGAGTGAGTCAGATTTTTGACCTTTGAGAAGCTCATGGGCTTCTCACAAAGGAGGCACAAATAACACACGGTAATATTCACCGAAACAAGGTCCACAAGGCAGGACACTCCCTGCTGTGGTACCCCTGCCCGTTGGGGCCCGACCCCCTCCCGCTATCTGCGGACAGTTGGGTGGGTCGGGAGTAGCTCTGGCTCCGTTGGGTGCACATAGCCAGCGTCACTTCCGGGTGGAAGATTTCCCTGCTGGCCGGAGACTCTCTGAAGCTCTCTTCTCATGCACAATGGTGACAGCGATGGGTGATATTTGAGATGGGGGCCACAGAGCAGGGTGATGGGAGCACAGCCCTCTGCTGACCTCAGGGGATGCGCTGGATCAGCTCTTTTTCCTGATGAGAAGCTGAGATTTTTAGGGTTGATTGTTAGCACAGCGGAAGCAAGCATATCCCTCCCGACGTGAGCCCAGGCTCTGCTCCGGAGACCAAGATGTTCGGTGCTAACTCTAACACTAGCTGCCAAGCAAAGCTGACAATTAAGAGAAATGAGTGACTCATGTCTTTGAGTGATGGCTAACATCAAAAAGATACCTGCCTTCCTCTGGCAGCCCCCAAACCACGGGGACAATGTCTGATGCACCTCTCTGTCCCTTCCGTCCTCATCCCCGTGACCAAGGCAGGGATCGATCCCTGAGCTGTGGCTTCTGTCTGTTTCCTTGTCTCCACCCCCACAGCCACTGCTTGGTTTGAGGTCCCATCATCTAGATGCCGCAGTGGCTGAGGTGCCCCTCGGCTTCCAACCTTGCCCCAACCTCGTTCTCCGCATCTCCTCCACGTCTCCTCCCTGCTACTGCGAGCACAGTCTTTCCAAAGTCCAAATCCGACCATGGCTGCCCTTCACTTCCACGCTTGAAACCCTTCAGTGACCCTCTGTTGTTTGCAATACTGCTTCTCAGGAAAGGCAGCCCGAGTCACCAGAACACGCCCTGACTCCAAAAGCAAAGGGGTCTGCTTTTGACTCTTAGCTCCACCGTCAGCCGCCTGTGCGTCACTGAGCAAGTTACTCAACCTCTCTGTGCCTCAGCTGCTTCATTGGTAAGAATGAGGAGACTAGTAACAAAAATGGCAAATCACAATACTTCCCTCATAGGATTGTGGCAGACACTAATCGAGTCAAGACATTGCTTAGGACCGCATGTTCCAGGCACACATTGCCATGTTAATAAAGCACCCCCAAACCTTGCACCTCAACATGGTCCTTATGGTATTCTATCTCTCACATTCCTGAGCATCGATGGGGCTCGGCTGGGCTGCTGTCATTTAGGTCCCTCTCGTGGTTTCAGTCCGATGGGAGCCGGGGTTGGAATCACTGCCGGTCTTCCTTCCACACCTGTCTGGAAGATGAGGCTGGCTGTCACAGACATTGGCCCAAGGCTGGGGGGGTGTGTTCAAGGTCACATGGTTGTCTCTGGCTGCCAGGGATGCCAGGAAAGAAACTCACTGCCTTTTTCCTTGGGAAGAGGAGGCTTCTTAAATGCAGGAGGAGTGTTCGAAGGTCTTAGGCAGTTAAGGAGTGCCTCACACGTCCCCCACATCCGCATGGCTCCCCTTCCGGTCCCGTGAACAGTCCTATAGCTCCCCCCCTGGCTCCCTCTTATCCTTGCTCCCTGGCCATCCCGGATCCAGCTCCCCTCTGCGGAGCTTCTCCTGCCATGTCTCTCTCTGTGCCCCATGGGGTCCCTACAGGCCTCTGTCCCCTCAACCAAGTGCAGAAGCTAATTGTTCTTACTGATAGTCTGTCTTTCTGCGGACTGAGTCCCCAGGGCCATCGCCGTGTGGGTTCCAGCGCTGAAGTAGCATGTGTGGCCGCGAGCTGGCGCCCAGTGGGTGCCCTGTGCATGTGCCCGGGGAATGGCATGAATGGCAAAGTTCCTATCCTCGCGTCCTGTGCCCTGCCCACGTCAGAAGCATCTGGGAGCCCCCCCTTGGTCTTAGAGCGGAGTCTTCTCAGCGAGCGCACATTCGCCGCGCTGACTTCCTGCGGTTCCCCCAAAGAAAACAGTATTCTAGGAGGTCTCTCCGCCCAGAAGAAGTCTTGGGGCTCCAACCAAAGGAAAGACCCTGGCAGGAAATGAGGCTGTTTTCCGGCTCACCAATGGCCTCTCCGTGGAGGGGTGACCTGCCTTTCTGGCTAAACACATTTTCTTACCAAGGAGTCGGGAAGTGGGTGGCGGGCTCGGGCTCATCTGGTTTCCTCTTGATTCATCCTGACCTCTTCACGGGAAAGGCCGTGCTGTTCGCAGGAACTAGGAGGTAATCTGGCACTGACCGAGTAATTAAAACTGAGGCCTTGGATGTTTGCGTAATGAGCCGAGAGCAGTTTCCACCAAGCTGTCACGCAGGCTCCCTAATCAATGTTGTCTTCACATTTGATGGCAAATGACAGTGTTTATATAAAAGAAGGAGAAAAAGAAGGCATATGGGTCTCCCCCAGCCCAGTCTGTCTCCCCTCCTTTCCCATGTGAGTTTTCATCTCCCACCCCTGGCCTGGGCCGTGGCAGGCCGGAATGTGGATCATGGGTGGCAAATATTTATGGAACGTTCCAGAAGCCCGTTATACCTGCAGGTGGGGGTCAGGGCCAAAGGAACAAAGGTCCTTCAAGGCCTGGAGACAAGTAGTGTGTGTCTACATATAATCTGTTCTCCAATTCCTCAACTGATACATGTTGGCACATTCATTTCAAAAAGTATTTCCCAATATGAAAGCACCTAGAACAAAAAAGCTTTCTCTCTCCTTCTCTCTCTCTTCTTTAAAAAACGATTTTGTTTATTTATTTATTTGAGACAGAGACAGAGAGAGAGAAAGAGGAGAGGGACAAGCAAACTCGGAACTGAGCACAGAGCCTGACATAGGGCTCGATCCCACAACCCCGAGATCATGGCCTGGGCTGAAACCAAGAGTTGAGGCTCAACCGACTGAACCACCCAGGTGCCCCTTCCCTTCTCTTACCCCTGCCTCTACATCCCTGCCTTCTCCCTACACATTTTTATGCTTCTTGCACAGATACGGACTCTTAGAACAGGTGGGGGTCCTCAGGATTCCATCCTAAATCTTCCAGACTTCCCCTCCCGATGACGATCTGCTTCTTTCTCCACCCACGCTGGCTGAGGTGAGTCTCATCCCATAGCTTTTCTGGTCCCTCCTGGATAATAGTATATCCTCTAGTTAAAAAAAAAAAATGTTTAGTTCATGCAATCATGAAAACACTGAATTCCACCCAAAGGTGAGCGCCTCGTGGGGCACCTGCAAACTCATGCCTGGGTCCCGTGGGGTGGGAGGGAGGCCTGGCAGCCTCTTTCTTCTTTCTTCCACCAGCACGTCACTGGGACCTCCCCAGTGTCCTTTCTGCTGCTCCGGGATTGAGGGAAAGAGTGGGGATCAGCGAGCTTCGGGAAGAGTCTACTTGACCCGGCGTCTGAGCTGGGCAGTGTGCTCTGAGCATACTTCTTGCCGGCTGTGTTTGTGGAATTCACAGTGACTCCCCCGCCAGGAGCCTCCTCTAGCTTCTAGATGCATCGCTCACCTTCACTGTTGGCCTTTGGGCTCCATCCGTCCACCCTGCCACCCTGTCCCATGATATGCTGCCCCTCCAGGTGCCCTCGGCACAAAGTCCCTTCCAAGATGTCCCCAAGCTGGCTCCCTTGGTGGGTTTACTTACTCCGTGGGGGAACACCATCCCTGCTGCACACCCTGACCTTGGAGGAAATACTGTCCAGCCCTGGTTCATCCTCCGCCAGCACCCTGCTCTCTCCCTCTCCAGGCTGGGACCTCCACCTCTTGCTTTCGGAGTTTGTCAGGCTCGGGGCTGACACCTACTGGCTCTGCACCCACAGACACTGGGGCTCAAGGTCTCCACGGGTCCCATGACACCTCCTGCCAGGGCGTGAGGGAAGAGAGAAGGATCATTCCTCCACGGGGCCGGGCATCACCCCAGCAGTCAAACACCTCCCCCAGAAATCCTCTCTCTGTCCCTGTCCCGTCCACCTGGATATCAGTAATGGGCTGAGAGCTACCAAATAAGTTTTCATCCGCTTTCTTCGTGAGCCCCACCACGTAGTCTAGAATCCCACCTTGAACTGTGGGGATATCTGGTACCTGGGGTTTGGCTACTGGCCTCTGGGGCTTCAGTGAATTGTGAGACGGAGTCACACTTTTGCTTCCTGCACCCAGAGGTGATGACCAACAGTGTCTTGTCCTGCTCAGCCTCGGGCTCATCCCACCCGGTGACCCCCACCCGCGTCTGCCAGGACCAAGTGATCTTACACATCGTGTCACTTGATCCTCCCAACTAATATGTGGAACACATGGGAGCAGTTAACTTTGTTCCCATTTTACAGATGAGGACACTGAGGCTCAAAAAGGTCAAGGATTTTGCTCGAGATCTTATCACCAGGAAACGCAATGCCTTGACTTGGACCCTGGACTTTGACTCCACGTGCCTGGTAATGAACATCCATGCAGGGCTCATCAACACCATTTCACGCCCTCTGTTTTCCAAGGGTTTCCAAGTGGATCCAGTGTGGGACTCTGGGTTATAACTGATCCCACCTCCTGTTTCTTTTCTGAGCTCTGTTAGCCGGTGGTGCCTCCCATACTGCTGCTCCTTCTGGACTGGATGCCGCAGAAATACTTAGGCATTAATTTACACTAAATTGAAGGGATCATAATACATTTGCTTTTCAGGGGAGGACTTGAATAGGATGACACTCAGCCCTAAGGCTTTAGGCAGGCCCCAAGGATCACAGATGAACAAGACCCACTCTTTGTCTCTGAAAAGGATGCTGTAACTGACCGCCGTCCTAGCGAACAGGATACTTCATGGCGTGGGGTGTGTATGTGAGCAAACTGGTGGGCCGAGGCTCACCGTTTTAATCATTATTGCCAGGTTTTTTCTATCCATTTAAAGGAAGTATATGTTTTTTTCCAAGTATGGAAGTACATGACACACACTGCTCCGTTCCCCACTTTTTCACATAGCAATTTCTCATTTCCGGAGAGAGCAAGACCGAGTCACTCATGTCAGTCAAAGAGTGACGCAAGCAGCTAAGGGGATTATGGCTGAGACCAGATTTCACCAGGACGATCACCAGCTAGTGACACACTCAGAACTGACAAGCAGCGGAAACAGAGGAGGTCTGCAAAGGCCCAAGACGGATTAAATCCCTTTAAAAAGGGAGTGTTTTGGCTGCAAACTGTCAGACTCCACAGACGCTGACCCCTCTATGTCTGACTACTTTACAAAGTCCGCTGTGGGAATGCCTGGGTGGCTCAGTCGTTTGGCATCTGCCTTCGGCTCAGGTCATGATCCCAGGGTGCTGGGATCGAGCCCCGTGTTGGGCTCCCTGCTCGGTCTGCTGCTCTGCTTGCTTGTGCTTTTCTCTCTCTCTCTTTCTGACAAATCAATACATAAAATCTTAGAAAAGGAAATTTGATTTGTTTAAACCTCAAATGCTAGCATTGTCCAGAACATTTTAGTGGTTTTCTTTAGCATTGTTATGAAGTCGAACCCCCGAAACGCGTTCACTGAAACTTTCTGATTTGCTTTAATGCTTTACGTCCCTGTCTGTAGATGGAAAAATCGCACGCTAAGGAAAATGAAAAACCTCCAGTACCTGATTTCTGTCTTCTATTTTTCCACTTGCATTCACCAGCTTAGGTACCTTCTGACCCCACGGGGAAAAAACTGATGGTTCAGAACTACTAGTCAGAGGAAAAGGAGATTTCTTTTCTTCTCTTGTTTTTGACAATGAAATGCTTCTCATGATAGTGAAGTCTTTTTTTTTTTAAAGATCTTATTTATTTATTTGACAGAGAGAGAGAGATCACAAGCAGGCAGAGAGGCTGGCAAAGAGAAAGGAGGAAGCAGGCTCCCCGCTGAGCAGAGAGCCTGACACAGGGCTCGATCCCAGGACCCTTGGATCATGACGTGAGCTGAAGGCAGAGGCTTTAACCCACTGAGCCACCCAGGCGCCCCAGCTTCTTTCTTTTAAATAGCAGTGCAACACCCCCCAAATTGGGAAGGAATTCAGAGTCTAGTCCCTTTTCCACATCACCTCTCTTGGTTCAACCTAATATAAAAAAGCAAGTAGGTTTCACCATTTCTTTGGGTCTTCGTTCCTTATGAAGGCTCCCCCGTGGCACGCAAAACTTGTATTAGATAAAATTGTATGCTTTGTTTTCCTGTTGATCTGTCTTATGTTGACTTAACTCTTAGACCCTGCCAAAAAGCATCCCGAGAGGGTACAAGCTGAAAGTTGGGACTCCCCTACAGAGAGCTGTCCCACCATTTACTTCATCAGGGCTATGCTTAGCTGGCTTCCAGTCTCTGCTGCGAACACGATGCTTCGGTGGATATCCTCGTGTGTGTGTGTATTCTTGTATTATTGATTCCGTAGAACAAATTCCTACAAGTGAAACAGTCAACAAAAGAGCACTTAAACCTTGATAAAATTTGCTTCCTACCACCGTTGTGCCCATTCACACACCTTCCCCAAATTTCTGCAGGTGCCTGTTTTCCCATACCCTTGACACACGGCTCCTTGCCGATCTTATTAGATCTTTGTCTAGTTGGATGGAAGAGTAAATATGGTATCAAGCTGTAGATTTCACTGATTTCTCTCTTCACGACACTGCATGTTTAAATACCATCCACATTTCTCCGTCTGTGAACTGTCCATGTTCTTCTTCTACTTTGCTCTGTTTCTTTTTTTTTAACTTTATTTTTTCAGTGTTCTAAGATTCATTGTTGATGCACCACACACAGTGCTCCATGTAATACGTGCCTCCTTAATACCCACCACCAGGCTCATCAACCCCCCACTCACCTCCCCTCCAAAACCCTCTGTTTCTCAGAGTCCATAGTCTCTCATGGTTCATCTCTCCCTCCAATTTCCCCCAACTCACTTCTCTCCATCTCCCCATGCCCTCCATGTTATTCCTTATGCTCCACAAGTAAGTGAAACCATAATAATTGACACTCTCTGCTTGACTTACTTCACTCAGCATAATCTCCTCCAGTCCCATCCATGTTGATACAAAAGTTGGGTATTCATACTTTCTGATGGAGGCATAATACTCCATTGTATATATGGACCATATCTTCCTTATCCATTCGTCTGTTGAAGGATACCTTGGCTCTTTCCACAGTTTGGCGACTGTGGCCATTGCTGCTATGAACATTGGGGTACAGATGGCCCTTCTTTTCACTACATCAGTATCTTTGGGGTAAATACCCAGTAGTGCAATTACAGGGTCATAGGGTAGCTCTATTTTGCTCTGTTTCTTAATAATCAATTAGTGATATAGTAATAAGCAATTACTTATTAAATTACTAGATTAAATAATGTAGTAATAATTTGTAGATTATATATACTAATGGATATATGCATAATATCTTAAGCAATATATATACTTAGGTATATATAAGCATAATATTATAAACAAGTTATATATACTTATGTAACTATAAATTATATACAGTTAGATATGTATAAATGTATATATATATACATGTAACCTAAAACTGTTTTTCTGGGTTGTCACTTGTCTTGTGATCTCATGGTACATTCGCCACATTGGATATTGAAAATTTACATAGTAAAATGTATCAAATTGATCTTTTCTTTTTGGTCTTTGGGTTTAAGGTCATGCCAAGGAGAAAACACACGTGCACACATCATAATTACAAACAAATTCCTCCTGTTTTCTTTAATACATTTAAAAATTTTTCATTTCTTACATTTAAGTCGTTGCTTTGTCTGTAATATATTGATATAAAGAATGTTGAAGCAGTCAGAGCTAATTTCGTCCGCATAGTTACCACATTGTCCTGACCACATTGACTGAAAAAGTCATCTCCCGATGCCCCACTTTGAAGTGGCACATTTATCGTAGATTAAATCGAGAAGACTCTTTTAGCCTAAAGGTAAGAGAAGTTACACTGTAAAAGGTCAGTAGATTTGACTGCATAGAAATGGAAGATTTCCTTGCATTGCCATGTGCTGTACATAAAATTAAAAGGCTAAAAAAGATGCAAATTTTGGCAAAAAAGGACAGAGGACTATATATGTAACATATAAAGATTAATATTTTTGCATTTTCCAACCATATGAATTTTATCATCAGAGGAAAAGTTACAAACTGAGGAATCCTTCAGGGACACGTGCCCATGGCCCTTTTGCTGGATTGGTGCCCAGGGGGATGAGAGAGGTTAGCGGCGGCGGGGGGTGGGGGTGGGGGGCCCGCGTGGGAAGCCGAGGACCGTGTGGGAGGCCAGGAGCAAGATCTTCAGAGCGGCAGGCCAGCCGGCTTTTGCTTGGACTTGGATGCGTCTGTGAGTGCATCAGTACGGCATTGTACGGCACTGTTTAATTAGTATAGACTGATAATACATTTTAATAACTGGCCACGTAAGGGACCGCCTTTGACCCTTTTAAAAAATTCTATTAGCTTTTTAGAGGGATAACTTTACAATCACTTCTGTCAAGTTATGGAAACTTCTGTTGGTTGGACTGTTATTGCATTAAACCTTTATTTAATTTGGGACACATCGACATCGTTTTCCCCATCGTGTCCTCCCATCCCGGAACAAGGTCTTTCGATTTCCTTCAGTCTTGTTTTATAGGTCTGGGTAAAGTTTCACGTTCTTCGTCATACAGACTCTTAGATTACCTTTTTAGAGTCATTGTTGGAGATTTGATGTTTTTACTGTTTTTACGGAGGGAATCTTCTTTCCTTTTTTGTGTCTTCCCATCTGGTACTGCTGGTCTATAACAGCGCTATTGACTTTGGCATATTTATCACGTATCTGGCCATATTATCGAACTCCCATTATTTCCTAATAGCTTTTCAGACGATTCTCTTGGGTTTTCTTGATATATCAATACTGTCTAAAAATAACCTGATTTCATCCTTCCTCCAGAGATCATATCTCTTATATCTACTTTATACAGACTTGTACTGGATGGGAACTCAAGAACAATGTGAACTAATAAAAAAGAAATCCCTGGCATCCTTTTCTTGCCCCAATTTAATGACAGTGTCTGTGATACTTCACCATCAAACGTGAGACTAATTTAGATGTACTCTTCCTAATTTTCTAAAATGTTCCCGAAGTCTAAATGGAGAATGAATATCAAATTGCATCAACTTTCCATGTGGCATTTGCTAAGACTATCTGTTTTTATAAATGCACTTTAATAAATTAATAGTTTACTTACTATTAATATTACTTACTATTAATAGTTTACTTGCCTTCCAAGTTTCTCTGCTAGGTGCTGGAGAACCCTGTCAGAATTTTATTTTTGGCTTGTTAATATTTGTTTGTTTTTCCATTCACCTCTTAAATAAATGAGGTAAGCGTGCATCTCCAGAGCTCTAGACAGGCCCAATCTAACATCTGTAGGAGCCAGAATGGGACTTTATCTAGAGGCTGTGGGTTAAGAGAAGGATTAGAAGGCCACACACTATATGTCTGTAGTATATATTTACATATATATAAAACAGATGTTTAAGAGTTGTAAACCAAAATAACAAACCACTAAATACTATATGTCCTATCCTACCTTTTCAAATATATTTGTGCAATGGCAAAGCAAGTAATCTATAAAGCTATGATTTTTATCTGACTAGAAGTTGGCAAAATATTTAAGAAGAAACTGAATTGAATGACTGTCATGAATGTCTGGATATTCTGGATGTCTGATGAACTGTCAATATTTGGTTGTTTAATATAATATGTAAATACAAAATACGTAAATAGCTGTATGTTTCAAAAATATTTTTATTTATTTATGCCTTCATTTCAGCAAAATCATTAATTATGTCACTATAATCAAGATGATTATGTAATATTTTCTATTAATGGCAGTGAGCTAAACTATTAAACAATAAAATGTAATTAATTCAACATATACAAAATGTGAATGTACTTTTCTAAAAGTATAAATGAAAAATGTAAAAGAGAGAAAATTAAAAATTGTTTATGATTTATCTTCTAAAATATTTAAAATTATTTTTCATCTCATGACAAAATGCAAATTAAAATTAATGAATATACAATTTTAAATAAGAATTATTCAAATAAGGCAGAATTTATTTATTTTCAAAGTTAAATCTTATTAAATATTTAATGAATATAAAATCATTGGCAATTCCAGCACAACTGGCCATGTGAAAAATCCGCCCCATGTTTTATGCATGTTCTGTCTCGACCTACGTTATACAAATTTGGGACTAATATAAATCATTTACTATTCAAAAATATTCTTCAGTTATCATGAGCAACTCTTCGGGGATATTATGCTAATGTGCAAGTGGCTCCAGAAGCACAAATTGTAACACAAAAAGCAGGAAGGTGGCTGTTTGTGCTTCCAGAAAATCTACATCATTATGCAATAGTTATGGAACTCTTGTGGTCTCAGATAAAGAATTGGCAAGTCAAGATACCTCTCTTTCCTCTTACCTAAGCACTCAACCCCCCTGCACACTCAGAAACAGGGTCCCTGTCCAAAGTCAGCAGGGACACAACCTACAGTCCTTCCCAGCATCTGGACACACTTATCTTTTTTTTTTGATGACATGATGGGAGAGAGACCTGGAGACACGTTTCCATTTTTCTGGGGGCCTTAACGTGGTAGTCAAGAGAGAGGCCGTTTAGAGTTACACTGAACACCCAACACTGAATGTTCTTTAATGCACTCATGTGCATGTGTGTGCCCACTAACGTGTGTGTGTGAGTGTGTGTGTGTGTGTGTGTGTGTGTGCAGAGAGAGAGAGAGAGACAGAGAGATCACCTATAGCAAAATGTTCATGACTGATAAATCTAG
The DNA here is from genome assembly GCF_922984935.1 of Meles meles. Taxonomy (NCBI): domain Eukaryota; kingdom Metazoa; phylum Chordata; class Mammalia; order Carnivora; family Mustelidae; genus Meles; species Meles meles. The sequence continues at coordinate 141,797,399 of NC_060071.1, read as the reverse complement.
GAGAAAGGTATATATTTCTAAATTGTGTTATTCTTCTAATTGTTCTATGTGTTTGATATTTGCCAAACTTGAACAGGAGGAATATTTTACTTGCTTCTTCCCTCTTATCTGTGTGATACTAGAAACTTCTTATTTGATTCCAGCATTGCATGGCGATATTCCCGGAATGTCTGAGCAGTTGGGGCATGGTAAACCAGCTAAATATCTCAGTGTTGGTTGGAACTTCAGAGGGCCTTGGGTATCCCTGAAATCAGTACCCTGTCCATAAAGCGATTTGGGGATCCATGGGTTTGGAGATTTGCCAGGTCCCTGTTTTGGAGGGTGAAAGGGGAAAAGGAATTAAAACTAAATGCAAGGGAGTGGTTGTCAAAATTGGGTGGACTCTCAGCCAGGAGCAGAGGGAAAGGAGCACACGAGAGAGTCTGAAGTAGAAGTTTCAGGTCAGCACCTGGAGAATTTACTGGAGTGGAGAAGGATGGGAGTGGGCGTGCTATAAAGACAGAGGGTAAGTGTCAAGGGTGAGATGCTCATGTTGCTGAGACATCACGTGCATGGTGGCCAGTTGTCTGTCATGACTGAATCGGGTGCAGCCAAGGGAATGAGTGGCCCCAGGAAGGTAGAATAAAAGATCATTGGAAGTGTAGGTGTTGGTAGATACTCAGAGGAGTTGTGGCATATCACCCGGACACAACAGGAGCACGCTACCAGCTGCCTGACCAGGACAAGTCACTTCACCTAAGAGTCTCTCCCCATCTGTAAAACCAAGATAATAACCCTCCCTCGTAGGGTTCAAGCCCAGAGTACAGTGCCTGGTGCATGATGGGTACCCATGAATATAGACCATCATCATTGGATGGAATCATTTGAAATTACCAATATTCAACCATTTTGACCTACAAAAAAATGATAGTTTCATAGGGTTTAAGCTAATATGATAATATTTTATTCTTTCCAATAAAAGTCATGTATTATATTCCCAGTGCAATATGGTATAATGTTTACAGAGCTATTTTATAATTTCTTAATTTAAGGGTAGCAAAATATGTTCACTCAGGCTTTGAGGACCAAGCCACCAGAAAATGAATGGCATGCATGCCTCAGAGCCCCCCCCACACTTGTGGCCCAGGGTCTTCACGGCGTGAACTCAGGAACTGATTTCTGCCAATCATGAATAAATGGACTTGTCTGTCTGGATGTTGGCCGGCCTCAGGGTTGGCCCCCACAAGCCTGGGCCTGGGTAATGAGCTGTGCCATGGTGGTGAGGGAAGGAGGATGGAAGGGGAGGAGGAGGTCCTAGAGTCAGCAATGGGTAGAGAAGTACAGGGAGGAGTGGAGTCCTAGAAGAGGCCTTGAGAAGAGGGTCCTGCTGCTGATGTCCGTGAGTATGGCTTCTTGGACAGAAGACAGAAGGTTCTGAATCTCTGAGGACTTCTGAGTCTGTTGCTTCTCTACAGTGTTAGAGAACATCACTGATGGTCATCATTAGCACATTATGGTCTTTTCTTTGGGTTTGCAATTTTTTATTTATTATTCCATTTCCTGTTGAGTTTCTCTGCTTGCCATCTGTCAGGACCCAGCATCAGAGAAGGGCCTGAAAATGAACGTTGTGTGCACGTGAAGGCATTGGTGGCTTTCCATAACTGTGTGGGATTAAAATGTCACATCACTGGTTTTTGGAAGACATTTCACATTTTTGCTCTCTGCCTCAGGGGAACAGAAGGAGATGGTGATGAGAAGGTGGGGACTTTTCCTAAGAATCACTGAACTGTATTTGCTGAGGTGACTACTGTGTGCTCGATCTTGAAGGAGTGGCCCAAACAAGAGACAATACTGTTATTAGCTCTCATTTGCAATGTCCACCACATGCCAGGCACTGGCTGAGACACCCTAATTATGTGTCGTCATCTGGCATTCACGAAAACCCTCTGATCCATAGCCCAGAAGATAGGAAGAAGTTGAGAACATCTAGACCAAATCAGATATGTAGTCAGAGAAGCCAACAAACAGTCAAAGCCATCGCCGGAGCTTAAAAAGAGGCAAGGAGAATGTACTCAACGTAATTTTTTTTGTTGAGTGGCTGAATTGCAGCAGTCAGCCAGAATTTGAAAAGACATATGAGAGGAAATGGGGCCACCAGTAACATTCTACCTGAAGGAACTTTGGCATTTCCAAGTGCCTTCGAGGAGTACTTGGTAAGAGGGGCTTTCATCAAGATGACATGAGTATAAGAGGACAAGGATGACAATGCCAAGACAAAGAGTAAAAGATCTGTAGTACAGAGCCCAAGGGATAGGAGAAAAGGGGTGTATGTCAGCTCTAACAGAGGCTGTCCTCTGGCAGTCCTGGGCTAAGGGTTTCATTCCTTCCCTGATGGGGTCAGGGACAGCTACAAACACCATGAGAAGTCCCCAGATAGGATCCACGATGTGTATATTTTTGCTTAAATTAACCAAATGTAGTTCTTACTTCAAAACAGAGGGTCAGTATTCTCAATGAACTTTATCTTTATATCTATCAAATTCCAACTTAAAGAATGTCTCAAAGTGGATTGAATCCATCTTGTATGATTAATTTGGTGGTGATCTTGACACTCAGCATAAGCAAATCAGAAGACACTTCTGGAAAACCTTGGTCACCTGTGGGATTTAAAACTAACAAATATGGGGGAACCTGGGTAGCTCAGTCAGTTTACCTAGGCTCAGGTCATGATCTTGGAATCATGAGATTGAGCCCCTTGATGGGTTCTGTGCATGGGACAGAGTCTATGTGGGGCTCTCTCTCTCCTTCTCCCTCTGCTCATCCCTGACTTGCATGCATGCTCTCGCTCTCTCAAATAAATAAATAGGTAGGTAGATAGATAGATCGATCGATCGATAGATAGAAAGAAAGAAAGAATCTTTGGACAAAAAAACAACAAAAAATGAACACTTAAAGGATATGGGGGTCGTTGGAACTAACCCATATGGGACTAGAAGGTGGAGCTAACGGACAATGTCTAGGAGCCATAATGGATCCATAACCAAACCCAAGTTTCAACAGGAGCATTGACCCAAGGGTTCTAAACAGACAACAGAACAGCTAGAAGAGACAATGACTCTGAACAAGTAGGTTCAGGCTGGGGAGTGAAACAGAGCCCGAGAGAGCTTTACGTGTTCTGTAAATCTGTAAATCAACATGTTGGATCTCACCAGAAGAGCAGCATCTCCTATAAAATATTAACATAATAATAATGATGATGATGATGTAATAGATATTTGTTTTATACCACCAACTCAGATGTACAAGTGTTACATTTCTTTATTTTTAAAATTTAAATTTCTCTGACTCTGTACCCCATCCAGCTGGCTGGAAATTCATTATCAATCATTGTCCAGAAACGCATGTGCGTGGGTTATCCCTCCCCTTTAGATAGCTGAAGGAGAGGTTTGGGTGGTAGACAATCCTCAGCTCTTCTGTCCTAATGATGCATTGGGGATGCTCAGTGTCAAAATCTTTATTGTCATGGTCATGGTGTCATGACCACTAGCACCATGACCATGGGTGGGAATCCACTGATGGATTTGGAATGTGAGAGATTCTGCATACATCCCTCAGTGAAAGGTGCAATCATATCTGGGGTCTTCCTGATTCTGAAGTTCCTTCTCAGGCTGACCTCATGCACGAAGTCCTTAGAGCAGGCAGTGTAGGGATGGGGTGGACCTCTGAGTGAGAAGCCCAGTTTCATCCCAGCCCCTACTGAAGCACACAGCTGCCTGATGCAGAATCCCGTCTTTTCCCAGGAGATCTCAGGTTGGTATTCCTCACTTGAAATTAGTGGTTTAGGTGGACAGAAAATTCTCCATTGAGGCAAAAGTCTTTCGTGACCTTCTCCACTGAGAAGAGAGCTGTGAGTGCAATCTTCCTGGGAACCTCTGTCTCAGATAAGAAGATGGAAAATGCATTGGCATTCTGGAGCAATTTGATGGCTCTCAATAGAAAAAAACAATCTCTCAGCTGAAATGAAATTAGAGTTGACCTTTTAAAGAAATTTTGGTCTTAGCTTCTCTGAAAAAATGTCTTCCAATTCTGAAATATACGAAACTCAGTGCAGCGGGAAATTATGGTCAATTGCCTTGAACCTTCTTGGTATGAGATTTCAGAGCTTCTAGGGTTACATAATCGTTTCCAATGCTCAGAAACACATAAACACTTAATTTCATTGTCTGATGGGTCCTCACTGTGGTCCTGGGCTGGTGAACTCGAGAGAACGAGTCACACTCAAGAGTTTTTGTTCACCCCTGGTATTTTAAGTGGTATCTGGAATAGGTAATTTTCACAATGTTCGAAATTCAAAATGAGTTAGAGGAAAATGGTAAAATCTTCCTCCAACGCTTCCCAGACATCAAGGTCCCCTTCCCAGAGGCAAACAGGTTTTAAGCAACTTGAAGGTTTTTGTCCAGAAATATTTTATTCACGTGCAAATGGCAACATGTTATGCGCACTTTTCTGCCCTTTTCGTGTACTTTGCAACATGTTTGGCTTATCTTTTTTTTTTTTTTAAGATTTTATTTATTTATTTGACACAGAGAGAGAGATCACATCACAAGTAGGTAGAGAGGCAGGCAGAGAGAGAGGAGGAAGCAGGCTCGCTGCGGAGCAGAGAACCCGATGCGGGGCTCGATCCCAGGACCCTGAGATCATGACCTGAGCCGAAGGCAGCGGCTTAATCCACTGAGCCACCCAGGCGCCTCATGTTTGGCTTATCTTTCCATATTGCTCACAAAGAGTCACAAAACTTTTACTCATTCTTTTTGTCTGCCTCATATTCCATGATATGCATGAACTGCCATTTATGTAAACTGTCATTTGCCAATGGGTATTTAAACTGCTTCCTTTCCTTTTTCTTTCTTTTTTGCAACTTTGGATGCTACTGCAATGAATAACTTTGTTATACATACCAGCTCTCACCTGTGTAAGTATACTGATGGGATAAATTTCTAGAAACAGGATTGCTGGCTTAAAAAGTATGTGTACCTATAATTTTGAGGGATTTTCAGATATCTTTCCACAGAGACTATTTCAATTTATATTTACTCTAGGAATATATGAGGGTCCCCATTTCCCATATTCTTATCAATACGGCATCGACTTTTCTCATCTTTGTCAAATCTGACAGGTGAAACAGAGCTTCTCATTTGTAGTTTTAATTTGCATTTTTCTTAATCTGATGTTTTCATAAGTTTAAGAGTAAGTTAATTTGCTTTATTATGAAAAGTTGATTAATACTTTGGGTCAATTTTTATATTGGGTCACTAGTCTTTTTTCTTATTGATTTGTAAGAACTCTTTATATATATATATATATATATATATATATATATATATATGTGAAATTAATCCTCTTTCCATAAATTATAAGTATTTCCTTCAAATTTTCCTTTGTATTTTAACTCTGCTTATGGCGGTTTTTGTCATGCAGCAATTCTTTTCTTTGTATTTAAACTTAGTAATCTTTTAAAAAACGTTTCCGAGTTCTTAAGTCTTAGTTAGAAAGGCATTCCCCATTGTAAGGTATTAAGCTCTCTTGTGATTTCTTCTAGAACTTTAAGGGTTTCATACTTTACACTTAAATCTTAAAGGTCTATGAAATTTATCTCAGTGTATGTTGTGAATGCAACAGGATAATATAACGAACGTATGCCGCGATGCTCATTCCTTATTCATGTTACATGTCCTTTCCGTATTAACTCTGGGCTCTAGGACCCAGGAAGAGAGAGAACATCGTTGGTCTACAGCGGCGAGAACACCGAGATATGGTGAATCGTAACTTGGACCTTAAAGGCTTCCTCTTGAAAGAAACACATTTATGCTCACATTTCATCAATCAAAGCAAATTACATGGTCAGAAGGAGAGGAGAACTGGACTATTTGTGAACAGATTCAATGACTACTACAAGGATCATGGATCCAACTTTTTATTTCCAGATGACAACTTTGTTGTTTCAGCTCAGTTCAATGACTAACCTACCATTTCTCTACTGATCCGAAATACCTTTTTTATCGTGATCTAATTCTATTCATATTTTGAACTATTACCGATTGTCTGTTCTGTTCCAATGATGAATCTGCCTATTCACACACCATATGGTTTTAATGATATGTTTCATAATTATTAAATTATTATTTTATAATTTATAATTAGGAGTTTTATAGGATGTTTTAGTATCTGGTAGGGCTAGCCCTCCCCCCAAATTTTCTGGTTTTTTTTGAGAATTTTACTATTCTTGCTGGTTTATCTTTTCAGATGAATTTTGGAATCATCTTCTTTAGTGACCAGATCTTATTGGTGTTTTTATTGGGTTCCCCTTAAATTTATGTCTTCACTTGGGAAGAACTGACATTTTTATGATGCGGGGCCTTCCTGCTCAAGGCTATGATGTGTCTTTCCTTTTGATCGACTCTTCTTTATGTTCCTAGCAGTGTTTAAGGTTTCCCCTCCTCTAGCGTTAACATGTTTCTCAGCTCATTCCTGACTATTTTTGTCACATTGCTATTGTAAGAACAGGGACCCTTCCTTCTTTTTCCTTCTTCTCCCTCTCCCTAGCCTTCTCTTCCTCCCTTTCTTTCTCCTTATTTGCATGCGTGAAAACTATTGGTCGCTCCAGCCCCTTTCGCAAATAAGGTGAGATACGCAGGACCCCGTGTTAACATAAACATGAGTTAGCATTGCTCACAGACATGTTTTCCCCCCATGTTTAACCTCTATAGATCATACGACAATGAACTTGAGCTCTAGGGTTGTTTTTTACAAAGTCAGTTTATTTGAAAAGTTGGCAAGGTGGAGGCAGGTTAATAGCAAAAGAAGAAATGCACCTTCTTCAGGACCCCCAGCTTCAGCCACATTAGGCATCTCCCAGGCAGATGAAAAGAAGGAGAGCTTCCCTGGGCCAGACAACTAACACAGCCCCCGAAACCCACTAGGTGCTTTATCGGGTAGTTTCAGAATCCAGCAAAGTCCAACCACAAAGTGTGAGCCCTGGAAGAGGGGTTTCAAATCAGCTAGAGCAGCGGTTCTCGACTCCACTCGCCCATGAGAATCACTAAAGGAACTTTTGGAAAATACTGATGCCAAGGCCCATTTCAGAGCAGTGAGGTGAGAAACCGGGGGAGTGAGACCCCCAGGGTGGGAGGCAATTGACATCTTTCAAAACTTCCCAGGTGATTTCAATGTGCAGTAGGGAAGAGAACCACGACTTTAGACCCTTTAGACCACATTGTTGTTGAGCAGAGGAAGGGTGGGGAGTGAGAGGCAGTGGGGTGTCTGTGGTCAAGCTGAGAACCAGTAGTCGATCTCCTGGGTCCCCAGCCCAGGGAATGGGTGCTCTGCCTCCCGAGGGTGCCAGGCCCATAGGCTCCGAAATGTTTTTGGGTTAGAACTTGTTTTACCCTGTCAACAACCCCAGGACAGAGGCACAATGTTATCCCCACAACAGGGGAAGCGAGTTCTTCCCCTTGCCTGAGGTTTTGCAACTAAAAAGTCAGAATTCAGGAAAGAGCTCAGGCCTGCCTGACCCAGAGGCCGTTGTGACCCAGGTCAGCCTCCTACTTACTTTGGCCATGAGGCCTTGGGACAGTGCCAGCCACTTTCCCCTCCCTGGAGAAATAATAAGTTATATAATATGGTCATGAAGAATTGTTTCCTTTTGAAATATTTTTTGCAGCGTCAGTTGAAGCCTTACTTCAGGAACAAGGAGAAGAACCCCCCGCTTGGTCAGTGCACGCCACCCGCTGACTCCCTCCTCCCCATCAGCCCCTGGCGTGTGCCCCATGTGGAAGCGTCGTACTTGAAATGCACAGGGATAAATGCTCTAACGTTAGATGCTGGACAAGATAAAGAAAAGAACGGGAGGAATTTCTTATTCATTCATCTGCCAGTGGACATTTAGATTGTTTTTACCTCTGAGCTGTTGTGAATAATCCTGCCGTGCACACGGGAAAGCAGACATCCCTTTGAGATCCTGACTTCAGTTCTTTCGGAGGTGTACCCAGAAGGAGGATTGCTGGATCATAGGGTAGATCTATTTTTAATTTTTGGAGGACCCTCCATACTGTTTTCCATGTAGCTGCACCATTTCGCATCGCCACCAGCAGTGGGTAAGGGTTCCAGTTTGTGCACATCCTTGCCAACCCTTATTTTTTGTTTTTTTGATAACGGCCAGCCTTACGGGTGTGCAGGGATACCGTGCTGTGGTTTTGATGTGCGTCTCCCTGATGATTAGTGGCATTGAGCATTTTCTCATACGCCTGCTGGCCATTCATAGGTCTTGAATATCCTTTTGAATGTCTATTCAAGTCTTCGGTCCGTTCTGTAATAGGGGTCATCTGCGTTTCTTGATGTTGAGTTGTAGGAGCGCCTTACGTATTTGGGACATTAACCCCTTATTAGATAGATGGTTTGCAAAAAATTGTCTCCCTTTCTGTAGGTTTCCTTTTCACCAGATACATGCAATGGAATATTATTCAGCCTTAAAGAAGAAGGAAATTCTGTAACGTGTGCCAACATGGATGAACTTGGGGGACATTATGCCGAGTGAAATAAACCAGGCACAGGAGGGCGAATTCTGTCTGACTCCACTGATGTGAGGTATCAAAAATAACCAAACTCATAGAAGCGGAGAGTGGAAGGGTGGTTGCCTGGGACTGGGGGAGGGAGGCGTGGGGAGTTGCTATTTAATGGATGTAAACTACAGTTACGTAAGATGAAAAAGTCCCGGAGACCTGCTGTAAAATTTCGTGCCTATAGTTAATGGTACTGCGCCAACACTTCGTTTGTTAAAAGGGTAGATCTCATGTTAAGTATTCTCACTATAACAACCAAAAAAAAGGAATTCAGCTGGATCTCCTCACTTCTCACTGTTTTCCCTCTAGAACCGCATGTGAGTTTTTTGTTCTTTCGTTTTGCCAACTGCAGATCCAGCCGACGGAGTGCCCCCTGCGTCGGGAGGGCCTGGTTTTAAGGGCCACACCTTCGGGGCTCTCGGGTTACCCACCCGGCCTCTCGTAATGAACAGACGGGCATCTGGGGTATGCGTGTGCACCAACCATATTGGACCACTTTTCTCGGCCACCCCTCCCCCAGGCTCAGGGCAATCAGAGGCCCAGATGCCAAGCCTGGTTTGGGGAGATTTTCTCCAGCAGGCCCCGACCGCCCCTGCCCACCCCCCTCCTCCCAGTCCTGGCAGCTGCAAGGGGGACCTCTAGACCTGCTAAGTGACAGGACTGTAGGGGCCAGGCGGGGGCCAGCTCCAAAGTGCCTCTGGAAACAATTTCTTCTGCTCTGCTTTGGGAGTCTGTGAAATTTTCTCTCCTGTCTCCCTGTTGCCTTCCTCTGCCCCCATTTCTGGGGTTCTGCCTCCCCCCTCGCCCCGGCCTGCCCTCTACTTGCACATGCATGTGTATGTGTAAGACAGAGGGTGCTCTGTGTTAACACCGCTCTCCTTGAACTCCATCTCTCTCCTCTGATCCTCGTGTGGGGACAGCCCGGGTCTGCCGGGGATTCCAGCCAGCCAGGGTCCCCCAGTGACCCACCCTGGCCTAGGCACCGCCCCAAGGTCTGGAGGATTCAGAAGTGGCTCAGACATGGTCCCGTCTGCTGTAGGCATGACAGGTGGACACTACAACCAGCCTGCCCAGGAGAGAGGGGTCGGGGCTCGGGACAGGTGTGGAGGGCACTGAGGGATTTGGAGCAGACATTGTTTCCACTTGGGAGCTTGGAGGGGGAAGTTACTTGAGCCTCTGTGTCCCTGAGTTTTCTCCACTGTCCAAGGCGAGAAGCCGTCCCTCAGAGGGTTGCAGTGAGGACTGAATGAAGGTATGTCAACCCTGCCTGCAGGGGCCCAGGGTCATTCCAGCCTCTGGTTTACCCTTGTATTTGCCACAGTGCCACAGCTCATGGCCGGCATCAGGAGCCGCCCAGGACCTCCCGGCAGGGCCACACTGCATCCCCGTCCTCCCCGTCCTAGCTGCGCCCTGCGTCACAGCCGAGATCACTCACATTCTGCCCAGGGGAGCAAGGCTCACCCTGTGAGCTCCCTGGGGTGCAGAGTTTGTGTTAGGCTTCCCTCTGCCTGGCAGATGGTTGACCCCACGTGGCCTGTGCTGCCAGGGAGCTTGCTGGTCCCAGAAGACTGACAAGCTTCAGTGAGCTGCCTTGTTGCTGGAATTTGTGTCACAGGACCAAGAGCCATGTGAGCAGATGGCCAGAGGCCCCTCCTGGCTTTGGTAGGATGGGCATTGGAGCTCACAGTGGGACTTTGGATCCGATCATCCCTCAGGTGTGGGAACAGGGGAACAGGGGCTTGGCCAGATCACGTTCCTTTTTTTTTTTTTTAAGATTTTATTTATTTATTTGCCAGAGAGAGAGAGAGAGAGAGAGAGTGTGTGTGTGTGTGTGTGTGTGTGTGTGTGTGTGAGCACAAGCAGGGGGAGTCACAGAGGTAGAAGGAGAAGTAGGCTCCCCACTGAACAGGGAGCCCCAGTTGGGACTGGATCCCAGGGCCCTGGGATCATGATCTGAGCCAAATGTAGATGCTTAACAGACTGAGCCCCCTAGGAATCCCACCAGATCACATTCCTTAAACCTGAGAAGGGGAGGTGGCCCATGGAGCAGGACTGCCCTCCCCACTCCCTTGCAGAGTCCCGGGGCTCCGAAAGCCTTGGAAAAGGCCACTCCAGGGTAGGTGGAAATGGCCTGGGAGCTGTGCCCTGAGGTCCCCCAGCACCTTAGGAGGGCCTCTGAAGGCAGAGCACCATTGTTCCCCAGGCGGGGCCAGGGGAGGAGCCCCAGATGGCTGAAACGGACTCTCCACCAGCCCCAAAGAATGGGGTCCAGAACAGTTCTCATTCATCTGGGGAACGCAAGGGACACAGCTGACTCCAGAGGTGGGGATTTGAGTTATCTACTGTGTCGGACCCCCGCGGGGGCATCCCTCAGCAGGCAGTCCCCACTATGGTGCTCTGCCAACACTGAGGCCACCGCAGACTGCTGACCCCGGTTGTGCCCTGCTGCACCTGGGCTGTGGGGACAAATGACCACCAACAAAAGAAATGTCTTCTCTCATAGTTCTGTATTCCCGAAGTCTCAAACCAGCTATCAGCAGGGTCTGGGCTCCCTCCAAATGTTCTTGGGGGGAATCTCTGCTTGTCTTCCCCTCCTCTTAGGGATGGCTGACATCCCCGTATAACCTAACCCTGTGTGCAGGACAGGGGTGCATGGGCCAAGCTCTTGGGCATGTGCTGAGTTTTCCTTCCAGTCATGCTTCTGCAGGAGGCTGAACCTCCCCCGGGTTGGGGTCAATGTGGGTTGCCCCAGACTCTGATCGTCCCTTCGAACACATGATGCTGGGTTGACTTGCTTTGGTAATTTCCTTCCTCTTAAACCAGAAAAGCAGCTCCACTCCCCAACATGCCTCATCGTATGCCCAGACTCTCTGCTCAAGGAGCTCTGGCCCTTCACCGTGGCTGTAGGAGCAGTGAGTGCTGATACCAGGGCCCTTCCCCACTGGGGCTTCTGGCATCAAAACCCTGTGTTCTCTACAGGGTGTCCTGTGGGGTGGGGTCCTGCCTCTGACCAGGGGAGCGTGTGCCCTGGTGCTTGGCACACCTCGGGTGTTCAACCGATGCTTGTGGAATGAATGATGGGTGAACCCTTCAGCTGTGAGGGTCCTTCTCTGCTCTGGGACCCCTCCTGGCTCTAAGCCAAGGCCTCTGTGAGGCCTGAGGAGTAGCGGCTTCATCCACATCTTCTTCCTGATGTCAGACCTCAATACCGTACCCCCGCCCAGAGGGAGCAAGTGGGAGCCCCTCGTTGCCTCTCAGCCAGAGCAAAAGGCCCAAGGACAAAATACAAAAGGCAGTCGTTTTTTCCATGTGTATTTGGAACCCCATGAGCTCCCAAGCAAGCCAAAACCAGCTGCTGAATGAAATGGAAAAATGATACCTTCGAAATAATAGAATCGAAAATTCTGTACACAGCTGTAGTTTTGTGTGACTGCAAATCAGCAAAATAGCAAAGGTGATTGAATTTAATTATGATTGTTCATGTCTGGAAGTCTGTTGATGGGCTGGTAATGTTGGATGGGAAATAAGGAAAGACATAGATGGGGAGGCATCTGGGTGGCTCAGTGGATTAAACATCTGCCTTCTGCTCAGGTTGTGATTTCCAGGTCCTGGGATCGAGCCTTACATCCAGCTCCCTGCTCAGTGGGAAGTCTGCTTCTCCCTCTCCTTCTGCCCCTCCCCCTGCTTGTGCTCTCTCACTCTGTCAAATGAATAAATAAAACCTTTGAAAAAATAAAAAAGAGCAAAGACATAGATGATTCACAAATCTAAATCTTTCTATATTTTCCATTACATTTATTGTTTTTGTCTTCATTCAACAAAATCATGAGTTATCTTGTTACAATAGTGATTTTCGCACAAATTGGATCGATTGGAAGAAAGAGTATAAAGGATGAGTCTTGAATATTTTTTGTAAAATCTGTTCACACGTTTCTGAACTACAGTCCTGTGACTGAAGCTGCTTTGTAGCTGACACCTTCTCTCTCTGGGGACAGTCTCATGGTTGCCTGGAGGTCTCAGTGCAGGTCACACCCCAGGGCTGGGCTTTAACCCAAGCTCTGGAGGCCATCACCTGGGGCTAAGGCCAGTCTTGGGGATCCTGTAGATGGCCTCTCACCCTGCCCACCTTCATACTTCATTTACCCTGCACACTATTGGCCTGCTCAGTATTTTTAAAAATTGAACTAGTAGTCAGCATTCAAAAGCAGAAACATTCTCACCTAAAAACCTAGCTCTTTAGTTTCTCTTGAAATTTGAAAAGCCAGCAGCCCTGGAGCACCTTTCTGCAAGGCAATAGCCAACTGAGGCCGGCGGGATGCTGTGGGAGGCAGATGCTGTGAGAGGAGCCAATCACCCCTTTTTCTGAGAAGCCTCCGTTTCTGGCCAGTCACATGGTTACTCAAGATGGAAGCTGCATTCTCTGTCTCTCTGGCAGCTAGGTGGACCACGTGTCTAGGGTCTGGCCAATAGGAGATGAGCTGAAGAGTAGGATGTAACTTACCAGTTGTGCCTTTCAAGAAAGAGTGTGCCTCCATTGTCCTTTGCCTCCTTCCTGTTGAGCAGAAGGTGGAGGCTTTGGTGGGTGGTCTTTAAACATCCAGGAGAGGACAACACCCCAGGGGTGGCAGACCCACCATCTAGAAGCCTGGGTGAAACGGCTACTAGGTCTGCTCACATTCTTAGATGAGGTCAAAATTAAAAAAAAAAAAAAAGATTTATTTATTTGAAAGAGAGAGAGAGAATGGTGGAGGGGCAGAGGGAGAGAATCTTCCAGCAGATTCCCTGCTGAGTGTGGTGCCTGACTTGGGGCTCCACCCCACGTTCCCCTGAAATCATGACCTGAGCTGAAACTGAGAGTCAGACACTTAATGGACTGAGCCATTCAGGCACTTTGGTCAAAATTTAAGTTTTATCTCATCTAAGCCACTGCCGCAGACAAGACACCTCTGGGTGCCACCTTTTGATGGGGTTCTGTTTTCCAGTGTGCCCCCTTTCCCACCATTCCCTGTGCTTTCCCAGTGCCAAGATCGGGTGATTTCTGCTACTGAACTCACAGTGTTAATGTTTTTCCTTGATCCCTGCCTACTGCCCACCTGGGCCCTATACATTGGAGTTTGGGACACCCATTGTCAATCTTTGAGAAGCAAAAGAAAAGGAAGATACCTGTTTTCCAGTACTTTGGGGGGGCTGCTTACCCTTCTTTTTTTAGTGGATACCTTCAGTGATTCAGGGCCCCCCTCTCTGGGAAGGCTAATTTTATGGACTCATTGGTGCTCACTGGAGAAAAGGGAAAAAAGAGAATTAGTCAATTTTTTCTTTGGCAGTAAATGCAAACTTCACAATGAGGCTTCCATGGGATGGCACAGTAGAGACCCTGACCAGAGCTTAGTGGGATCTTTGCACCTGACCGCTGCCCTCTTATTGCTCCTGCTGGGGAGCTAGTGAGACCCAGAGAAAGGTTCTGGTCTCAAGGGTGTCCAACCTCAAGTGTGTCTCTGTGGCCCCTTTCTTCTGTGCATTTGGAGACACAGTGACCTTAGCCAGCTGACAGCCAACATCCTAGCAGTAGGGACTGGCACAGAGCATAACACACGGACAGTTACAAACCCTATTTTACGATTAGAACGGGCAACATGCTTTTATTTAGGACAATTATCTTCCCCCAAAATGCTTATTAATCAGTGACCCTGAAGCAAGCTTTGTCCACAGACTTCAAAAAAGTATTTCCAGAATTGTGCTCAGCCCGACATATACACCAGGGGGCTAGGGCCACTCCTCTGCCCTGCAGAACACACAGACTTGGCCCTCCTTTCATCCCAGGGACGGGAGAATCAGGCACCTGTTACCACAGGGAAGCTCACCTGACCAGCAGCCACCTCGGCAACGCTGGGACCTGCTCAGGAAGCCTAGATCTCAGTGCCTAGCCCTGACCTACAGAATCAAAATCTACATTTTAACAAGATGTCTGGTGGATCCATGCCCACGAAGCCTGAGAATCCCTGAGATCTGGTCAAATGGATGAGAATGGGAAGCATGCAGGCTCTGAAGTAGAGCATTCGAAGCCCAGCTCTGCAGCTTTGAACCTGGCCAAGCATGCTGCCTCTCATCCACTCTGAGCCCCAGCTGCAGAAGGAGAGAAATGATGTTAAACTGAACCATGTGAAGGTGCCCTTTCAAGTAGGTTAAAAAAAAAAAAAAGCCAAATATAATCAATTAGGTAGGATTTCCCCTAGCACTTATCTTATTGGGTTGTGGGACTCAATCTCAAAATGAGATAAAGTACAGAGAGCACTTGGACCCTCGTGGCCATGCACGCCACGCCACAGCCTTGACGACCTGTGCAACCCTCCCCCCACCATGCAGAAGAGCCAGGTGTACACGATCTCATTGTACCTGTTTCCTCAACAGAAGCCCTGGGCACACGAGCAGATGTTACTTTCACAGCGGCGTGAAGCTTGTACTTCCACCAGGACACCCACCAGCAGCCAGCTCCAGGAAGACTTCCCATTTCACTTCAGGTGAAGAAGCAGAATCCCCAGTAGCCTGGGGAATGTCTCCAAGGCCACGCAGAGACTTCTGTGGTGACTCAGTCCCCAGAGCAGGGACCCCAGAGTGGTCCCCTGCTCTGTGCTCTCGGGACCATTCAAGTGCCTCTGGGATCGCGATCCTGGTAGGTTTACAATCCTTCCCAGGAAAAGCATATTTCCCCGCTCCAAGTACCAAGTCCTCACGAGGAAGGGTCAATTGAACACAGTGCTGGGAGAGGATGTGAGGTTGAGGTCGGGGTGAGGCCTAGGAGTGACCTGGAGGCTGATGGCGGCCGTGGCCTCTGAGCCCCATTCATCCAGCATCATCGTGGCCTTATGAGTGACCTACAAGGAAAATTCTGGAATCATCAATTGACCCCATAGGAGGGATGGAGCGGGCTTTATTTTTATGCCATTTTTTTTTTCTCTTCTCTTACTTAACCCCAACCCTTAACCTCCACTGACCCGGTCACTCACCCTTTTGTCCACCCTTTGGGTGGTGGGACTTACTGTCATCCACACCCTACAAATGCATGTGGTCTGTTTGTGGTTGTGCCCTCAGTCCACACACTAGATTCTAAGGTTGCTCTGGTCCCTGCTCCATTCCCGAACTCGGTCTATACCTGGGACATAGGAATTCTTGGCTCGGCCTCATGTCCCCTCCATCACCACCTGCTTGTGAAAGGTCACTTGACCTGAAGTCAGAGGACTCTGGTTCTTTGTCCCTCCCACCACATGAACCCCGTCCCTCTCACCGCACCCCACTGCACCCGCCCCAGGATGTGATCTTAGAAAGTTGCTTCTCCCACGTACTGCTCAGGGTCCCCAGTGATCTGATGAGGGAGTGGAGGTTCAGAGAGGTGATGGAGCTTGTCTAAGCTCACACAGCTAGGATGCAACAAAATGAGGACTCAGACTAAAGTCTGTTTGACGTCAAACCCCTCATCCCTTCCCTCACCCTCCATGGCCCCTCCTGGAATATGTCGGACATGGAGGCCACAGAGACCCAGTGCTGTCTGAGAAAGAATCAGGCCTTTCAAGTGATTTGACTTGGCCTCAAACCCCGACTTGATGCTAACTAGCAGTGGTGATGCTAACCAGCAGTGGTGATGCTAACCAGCAGTGGTGACCAGGTGATTAGCTTCAGGTTCCTCATCTATAAAATGGAGGCACAGCACTGACCTCATCGCCTGAGTGGTACCCAGCAAATGTCTGGTGAGAGCACCAGAGGAGAGGGAGCTGATGGCGTCCACGGGCTATACGCTACCCCCAACCCACCCTGATTTGCCCTCAGCCCTCTGCTTCCTCCTTCTGTGATTCTCTCCCTGAATGCGTGGCTCTGGGCCTCTCTCCAAAGCGAATGTCTTGTCTGAACAGAAGCACATTGACCCCAAGCACCTGCTGGGAGCCCCCTGGCACCAAGTGCAGGTGAGGGCTCTATCCGCCCCCAAGGCACAGCCCTGCTTCACCCACGCCCCTCCCTGGGTTCCAGAGGCACCAGATCTCAAGTCAGCGGAGTCTTCCCTAGCCGCCTCCCGTGGTTTGGGAGGCAGCCCCCTTGACCTTTGAGAGGGTCCATTTTGACCCTTCCTTCCAGCCCTCCTGCTTCCTGCTCACACACAGACCAGGTCTCATCCAACAACTCAGAGCGCCTCCTCCAGGTGACCCCTTTCAAACCCTCGCTCCACCTTGTCCTGGAACGTGATCTTGGGAGACTCACGGACCCTGTCCAAGCCCTGTTACTCATGCCTGGTCTCGGACTAGCAGAGCACTCCAGAGGAGGGCAGCTGCAGGAGGCATCTCGCGGGGCAGGGAGACATCCTGGCAGCCCAGGCTTGGCTCGGGCTCTGCTGCTAAGTGGGAGCCCAGCAACCTTGGTCAAGTCACTTCATCTCTTGGGACCACTGCTTGCCCTCTCTGGGGTGGCACTAATATTCCCCCATCACGGGGTTATAGGAGTTCAAGGTGATTTTGCCCCATTCTGAACCAGCCCAGCACCTGGCAAGGGAAGGGCTCCCAGAAACCCACAGATACTCTGAACTCAGCAGACTTGAGGCCTCTCTTCCAGTGATTCTGAGATCTCAATGAAGCCTAGAATCCATTTTAATAAGGAGGGTGAGCTGACTCTTACTCCACTGAGGGAGCTGCTGTGACCCTTTTAAAAGGTAAATCAGATTCAGGGCCCCTGGGCAGCAGAGTTGGTTAAGCCTCCAGCTCTTGGTTTTGGCTCAGGTCTGGATCTCAAGGTTGTGAGATCGAGCCCTGTGTTGAGCTCTGCACTCAGTGGGGAGTCTGCTTGACACCCTCTACTTCTTCCTCTGCTCTCTTTCTCTCTCTCTGAACAAATTACATTAACCTTTTAAAAAAGGTAAAGCAGATTCATTCCCTTGTAGTTCAAGTCACCAGTGGTTTCCATCACACTGAGGAAAAATTCTGCACTTCTCACCACCTCTTAGGCCCTTGTCAATCTTCTGACCTCACCTCTGACCATCCTTTTCCTCCCTCCCTCTGCTCTCAATACTCTGGCCTTCTTGCTACACTAGAACTTGAGAGCTTATGCCTGCCTCAGGACCTTTGCACTTGCTATTGGCCGCCCAGGACAGCGAACAGCCTTTCAGCAGCCCTTATTTCTGCACACTTCCTCGATTCACTCAGTTCTCTGCTCAAAGGTCACCTTCTTAGGGAGGCCCTATGTCTGTCCTCACCACCCTATGTCCTGCTTTATTTCTTTATGCTCCTCTGGAGTGATATGAAATATTTGTCTAGCTTCCCTACTGGAAGGTAAGCTCTATGAGGACAGGTATTTGTGTCATTCACTTCTCGGTTCTTAGTACTCAGCACAGATATTCAATATTTGTTGGAAGAGCAAACGGCTCATGGGGTGCCATTGGAATTCCACTCTAGGAAGGACTGCGTGGCTCAGATGGTTAGTCATCCGACTCTTGATTTCAGCTCAGGTCATGATCTCAGTGTCATGGATTCAAGCCCCGTGTTGGGGTCCACGCTGAGCATGGAGACTGCTTGGGATTTTCTCTCCCTCTCTCTCTTCCCCTCCTCCACTGCTCACGCTCACTGTCTCTCTAATAAAAAGAAAATTCCATTCCAGGGTTTCAGCATTTCCCCAACCAGCCCAAGCACCTTGGGGCTCCGCCCCTATCATCAGACCATCCGAAGCTCCCCCGTCACAGTTTCACTTGGCCCCGGGTTTGGGTTAATTATGATAGAATTGATCATCATCACATCACTCGGTCCTGCCTCTGATTTTCCATGTCCTCAGGCAGTCCTGAACCTTTTCAAACTTGAGCTCTCACTGGAAAAAGAAGAAGCAATTGAAACAGCCCTGGGGAAAGCTTCATCTGAAAAGGTTTGCTTCTTACCAGGTAGCAGCAGAGAACAGACAAGTCTCCATTTGTCTATTTGCCTGGTGATCTGCTTTGGTGGCTATCCTGGTTTTGTTGAAGTTTGTAAGACGTTCATTCCCTTCTTATACTGAGCATTCATTCATGTGTTCATTCATTCATCGACTGCACAAACACGGACCAGAAGTCCGTGCTGGGACCTGAGCTACATGCCGGGGAAGCAGGATGGATGAAAGGCAGCCGCTGCCTCCAGGGGCTTGGGTCCAGTGGGAAGAGACACACGGAATTCACAAGGGCAGTGTGTGTGGCACGGCCAGATCCTCCAAACCGAAGTGTTATGAGTTGCCAGGACACCATGATCCCAACCGAGCATTGTGCAGACAGGAAAAATGAGACCCAGAGAGAAGCTTGTTCCTTCACTCCCTCATTCAACAAATAATTTGGGAGCCAGGACGTGAGGGACTACCTGGAAGAGGCTTCCCAGCCTCCATCAGAGGTGGCCTATGCAGGGGGAATGGGGAGTCTACAGGAGGCATAGAAGGCAAGGAGTTCCTGGAGGGCTTCCTGGAGGAGGCAGTTCCTGAGCTAAGACTAGAACATGGATTGGGTAAGAGAGTGGAAGAAAGGAGTTTCAGCAGAGGCAAGAGTATGTTCGAGGTCATGGAGGTGGGGCGAGCCTACAGCTGCCTACTCCTGCTGCTCTTGGAGCGTGAGGGCCTGTGCATGCGTGTGTCATGATGAGACCCCTTTGGCAGGCTCACCAAGCTGGCCGGGGGTCGGGGGGTGGGTGGCGGTGGTGGGACTCCAGCCCTATCTACGCACAGCCCCACACTCACCTAGAATCGAGTGCTTTCCAAGGTGCTGGGAGATTCAGTGTGCCTGCGTGACCCTGGACACAGAAGTCTGTCCCTTCGGGAGGACAGTGACAGGATGGGCCTCCAGGGTTAACCCAGAGGGTACTGACGCTGCCCTCGGCCCAATGTTCACTCTCAGCACAACCAATTGTGAGAAAAACAACCCACCCCTCAGTTCAGGTTGTGTGGAGATTCCTGCAGAGAGAAGAAGGAGTAATGCAACAGGAGTGATGCCCTGCCCTTGGGGCTGGTGTCCTGGGACTGAGGCACGACCCCACCACCGCACACTCTCCTGAGTGCCCATTTCCTCCTTCACCCTCAGAACCACTCAAGGTGAGGTCCTTAAGACCACATTGAGAGACACAGGACGCAGCCTCTAAAACTGGTAAAGGGCTGACCTGATTGGAACAATACTCCGGCTTCATTCCTCCCTCTGAGGACACCTGCTTCCTGCCAGGCGCTGTGCCCGGGAGCGCGGATGCCTGAGTCATAGCTCTGGCATGCAGGGAGTTTGCGTTATGAAACTTCAAGATGCTCTATTCCTTAGACACTTGGGCTATAGTTATAGTGTTTTTTAAATGGTAACGATCACTTCTTCTGGAAAGCCAATAGAACTTTCTGCTTTCATGCAGCGTCAACAGAAAAGTTAATGTGTACTCAGCAGAAAACGTCTTTGCAACACTTTTGCGATTCCAATGCCTTGTCCTTCCTGAGCTGGCTTGGTGGTGGGGACGATACAAAGGTGGCCTGCGTACTGAGTGCAGAGACAGGGTTTATGTGGGCACAAGATTCCTTGTATCCATCCATCCATCTGTCTATCCATCCATCCAACCATCCCTCCACTATGGAGTACCCCGGCATGCTGAGGATGCATTGAATATTGGGTAATAAGACAGGGTCCTGTCTTCAAGGATTTTTTTTTTTGTTTCAAATCTTTGTTATAGAAGAATTCAAATAAATACAAAAAAAAACAGAGAGAATGGCATAATGAACCTCACCTACCTCCAACAGCTTCGATTATTATTAATGTGAGGCTGGTACCCTTTTTCTACCCCTTCCAGTTCATTTTCCCCCTCAGGTTGTTTTGAGCAAATCCGACAGATCATTTCTTTTTATCTGTAAGAATTTTTTTAAAAAACTATAGCCATAGCCACACATCACACCTTTAAAAAACCGTGATTCCTTAATATCATGTCATTGTTTCCCTCACTGGTTCCTCGATGCTTCTTTTTATAGTTAGTTGGTTGGAACTGGGATCTCATGTGTCCTTAAGTTCATGTCTGCAAGCCTCCCTCTCTGTCTAGTGAGGTGAGATTCACGTAACATGAAATCAACCATCGTCAAGCGTACCATTCAACAGTGATGTGTACATGCACGCTGCTGTGTAACCGTCACTTCCCTCTCGGTTCAGAGGGCGTCAGGCACCCCCAACGGAGACCCCATTCCCGTTCTCCCGCCTCCCGGCACCTGCCAGCCCCTGATGTGCCCTCTGTGTTTATGGACCCGCCTACGCTAGGTGTTTTCTATAAATGGAGACGCAGTCTGTGACCCTTTGTGTCTGGTTTCTTTCACTGAGCCACCGTGTGTTCAGGGTTCACCCGTGCTGTGGGCTG
Source organism: Meles meles (assembly GCF_922984935.1). Taxonomy (NCBI): domain Eukaryota; kingdom Metazoa; phylum Chordata; class Mammalia; order Carnivora; family Mustelidae; genus Meles; species Meles meles. Next base: position 141,776,449 of record NC_060071.1, on the reverse strand, counting down.
GATCAGCGCCCCATTCCTCTCTAGGGCTGAGTCCTATTCCCATGTGTGAAGGTACCGCACCAGCCGCTGCTCGTTCCTTCGTGGGTGATGGTCAGGCATCTCTGGTCTCTATCACCTTCCTCACGAAGCTTTGTTCAACGTTACCCATCTTACTAAACGATGTCTTCTGGTGTCCCGAGCTCCCGGATGGCAGCCTGAGTGTCACTCTTCTCGCTCGGTCCAATCAATGACATTCCCTACGTATGTCTCAAAATGTCCCTTTTTCTCTGTCTTCACGCCTCCATCCTCTGCTCAGTGTCCTGTCACCTTTCACTTTAATTCCTCCTACCGCCTCCTAGCCGTGGAATGGGCAGAGCAGGGTGGAATGCAGCAAAGAATTTGCTGCAAGGAAGTGAGTGTATTATAAGCAGGAGACCTCAGTGCTGATCATGTTTCTGGCTCCCGTGTTTTCAGAGAGCTTCACGCAGATTGTGGAGGTTCAGGAAGCACAGTGCGGGGCACCCCCCCTTCCCCACCACGCCAGATCACTCAGCCCTTAGGACCTCAGCAGGGCTTAGGGCTCTGAGATCCAGACTTTGGCGCTCTCTGCACCTTAGCTGGGCACCTCCCCTCTCCGCTGGGAATCCAGAGTTTTCTTAAGGTTGCAGTCCCCCTCTGCCTCCCACAGAGGTCACCAGGGGACTCCGTGGATCGCACAGATCTGGGTTTCATAAACTCACTGAGCAAGGGGGAGCATCACCCGGACAGCATCTCAGTCTGCCTCAATGGGAGAAGTTAGGGGAAGTATGTACGCGGTTTCCTGGGCTGCAATGAGTTCACGGTGGCTTTAGGGTGATAGAAAGCACGGTCAGAATTGACAAAGGGGCCAGGAGTGAGTGGTTTTAGCTTTAGAACCCATGAGTCCATGAAGAGTTACTTTTTCTTTTTCAGATTTATTTGTTATTGGAGAGAGAGAGGGAGAGCAGGGGAGGGCTGAGGGAGAGAAGTCTTAGCACACTCCCTGCTGAGGATTAACTCCTTTTATTTTCTATCTTCAATCGCTCTTGCTAACTTTTTCTATGTAAACACGCTCAAGTCTCCCATTATTTTAAAAAATGGAAAGAAAATCCTTCCTTTAGTCTAAATGACTCTCAAGCTCCCGTCTTTCCTGCGGCAAACAGCTACGGAGTGGTGTTGACATTGCAGACACCCTGAGCCATCTGCTCTGCCCAACCCACCCCCCACTCCAGGTTCCTGCTCTCACCTTCCCCCGGGATCCTTCCTGCCAAGGTCTCCCAGGGACCAGCGTTGGACTCTCCCAGAGGACGTTCTTCGTCCTTCTCCTCCAGAAGGGTCCAGCCCCATTCCACGCCATCTTCTTCCCAGGGACTCTTCACGAGGCCACCTTTTCCCTCCTGTGTCTTCTCCCGCTCTGTTCCAGTCTCCTTGCAGCCTGCTTGTCTCCTTACGTGTTGGTGTTTGGGTAAGGGTGGCCCTAGGCTCTCGGCACCATGCACACAGAGATACCTGTCTCCACTCATGGTCTCGCTGAACCACCCACTCACGATGACCATGAAGGACATCCATCTCTCTGACCCAGATTTTCTCACTGAGCTACAGATCGCCACGGACAACTCCAACCCCACATGAGTGCATCAGAGCTGTTCATCTTCCTGCAGAGAATCGCTCTTGTTGTAATCCAGAACTCACAGCACAGAACAGTGCATCAGTTCCAGTTTCCCGAACCCCCAGCCCAGCAGCCCGGACATCATCCTTGACTCCTTCCTGTCCTCTGCACAATCAACCACCAAGTCCTGCCGCTCGTACCTGTTGGCATCTCCCATCAGTGCCCTTTTCTCTGCACACCTGCCCAGTTCCCTGGCTTGGGTGAGAACGCCTGGCCTTTCTGCTGCCCCTCATCTCCCCCAGCCCACCCCCGCCCCCACTATCACCCAGTTCCTGGTAACACCAGCAGAGGAATGACTGTGTGGCTTTAACAGCAGCTGTCCACGGATCGCTCATTTTCTCCCACCCTCCATGCCGACTGCTGAGGGGTTCATCTATTGGGGAGCAGTCGGAACTCATATGGCATGTGACAAGCTCTGGCCAGGAACTTACAAGGTAGCTACTCTCCCCAGATTGGGGGTGTTGGGAGGGGCAAAAGGAGGGATCCTGGAAGAGAGAAGGTCCAGGACTGAGGGGTCTAGGGGCTGTGCCAGATGGGGTCAGGGTTGGGGGTCACAGCACGTGGACACATCCTGGGCCCAGGGGAGGGAAAGAGTGAGACTGGAACTGGGGACAAGGGAGTCCACAGAAGAAGGAACCGGATAGCATTCTCCCCTCCCTGCCCAGGCCTGAGGTCCAGGTGGGCTTGGCCACAGGCACAAAACCTGCTTCCAGCCAGGTTTCTGCAGCTGAAGGCAGAGGGCCCCAAGCCTGAGTGAGACTGAGCCCAGTGGGAGGTCCTGGGGCTTAGGATCTGGGCACAGGCAGCTACAGGGGCCTGGAGCCAGGCAGATCAGGGTAGAAAGGCACAAAGAAAGTGTCCAGTCTGAGAAAGAGTTTATTGCCATCTGGAGGTCTCAGAGACAACAATCAAAAAGTCCCCAGGCTCCCAGGGCACATGAAAGCCACCAGAGTCATTGTCACCTTCTAAGGGATGAGCAAGGATGGGCCTGGCCTGTGGCTCTTTGGTGCATGGCGGCCCAGGCTGCATCAGAGACCTGGCACCTGAGAAAGAGGGGCAGCCCTAGGCTTGGTTGGGGTTGGTGACTCTGCCCCAGAAGAGGATGCTCTTGGTATCTCTGTGAAGTATGGACAGCAGAAAGGGTCTGTTGAAATTCACAGTCATCAGTGGACCAATTTTTCCAGAGAGAAGAACAATTTTACTTCCCGTGGCGGCTGCGGCTTCCGTGCCCTCCTCGGCCACATCAAGCAGGGCCTTGTGGACCACCTATGGGAACACGAGAGCAAAACGCACTGTAGGTCGGGTGGGTGAGGGGTGAGCGGCCCGCTTGAGAGACCCAAGGGGACAGACATTCACGCAGCCTTGACCCTGGCCTGTCACGGATTGGGGGCGGGGTGTTCCTCCTGCCAGCCCTGTCCATGGTTCTGAGTGGTTCTGATGCACAGATACACAAACTGAGGCTCCCAGGCTGTGAGGGGTCAGCCCAGGATCGTGAAGATAAAGGGGAGCAGGGGGGCCCTGGTCTGGATGCCTCTCTGTCTGAATGCAGAGACTGTGCTGCCCCCCAGACACTCATTGTTGGAAAGGGAACAAGACATTTGTCTTTTGCAAGTGACTTTCTAGCAGCCTCTCCACCTGAAGCAGCTGCTGCGGATGTCCCTGCTCTTGACCCCATCTGCAATGACCTCGGGACCCTTGGCTACTTTGTGTAGATGTGGCTTCACATCCCTGAACCCCGTAGGCCCCTCTACACACCTGCCTCCATGACCTCCATGACCATGTCCTTTGGAAGGTGGGGCTCAGAGGAGGGCAGAGTGTGGCTCATTCTGAGGACCTTGTTTCTAGGAGCACAGTGCAAGGGGCCCTCTGTCTTTCTTCCACACCCCTCACACCTGCCCGATGGCAATTACCACCCAGCACCCCCCCACCAGCCACGGCACACTGGTCAAGAATGGTCACCCCCATTTTACAGGAAAACTGAGGCATCCAGCACTTTAAGTATTGGCTGCTATAGGCAGTAAAAGGGGGAATGTGGATGGGATGGGGTCCATCCCCAGTTCCACACCAGGCTCTTCCCTATGAATGGCTTCTGGGTTACAGTATATTGCAGGGGAGGTGGGGACCAGCTTCCAACATGCTCGCCACCCAGCTCTCCTGGGCTTGGGGCAGACCCACCGGGGGGACGGGGTAATGAGAGATGCTGTTATTTATGCAAATTCGAGGTCATTCAATTGCCCACTTGCCTTTACCATTCAAGCTCAGATACGTTAAATGATCTAACGTTTTAACACTCACCTGGGAAACTGCCAGGTTCTTCTCCCCTATGACTCCAGACAGGTCGGCCTGGTGGGTGAAGACTTCCCTCACACCCAGCTGGGGAAGTATCTCTTCCAGATTATAGCTGCTGGAGATGGAAAACTTTGGCAGGTAGAGGTTGTCTATCCTCCTAGGAAGGGAGAAACAAGAATTTGAACACCTGCTTGCCTCAAGGTGCGCCTTCTCCCACCTCGCGGCATGGTCTTCCCTGGTTTCCTTTCTGACCACCCCCTTCTTGCTGGAAAGAAGTGCTCATTTCCTCAGTTTCTCGATCTCTCATGCTGAAGGGACTGTGTTCGAAGGGCCTGGAGGGATCCTGAAACAAGCAAAGGAAGGTCCCCACCTTGGCTGTCTGGTGAGCTCGCTTTGGGGCAGAGTTGCTGGTGAGTTCTTAGAGCAAGAGCAGATACCTTCCATCTACAACCCTCTCTGTCTCTCTCTGTTTATATCTCTAAGACCTCTGTCATGGTCTGCCTGGTTTGATACGTGCCAGATCCGAGGAGGCTGTGACTCCCAGCAAACCCTGAGTCCCACGAGCGGGGAAGGTGTCAGTTTCTCTCCATATTCATTCATTCACCGCCCCTCCATTCACTCAGCACACATTCACTGAGCACCCACAACGGGCTAGAACTGTGTTAAGGCAGATGTCCTCCGTGCTCTGTGAATCAGAGGTGTGTGAAGTGAAGAATGTTCTAGTTATTCACAACTAATCATCAGCCCTGGTCAGGTGGGAGCTAGAAACCGCCTCCCCGTGGCCCCACCCTCAAGAACCAGGCCCAGGGGCGCCTGGGTGGCTCAGTGGTTTAAGCTGCTGCCTTCGGCTCAGGTCATGATCTCAGGGTCCTGGGATTGAGTCCCACATCGGGCTCTCTGCTCGGCAGGGAGCCTGCTTCCCTCTCTCTCTCTCTCTGACTGCCTCTCTGCCTACTTGTGATCTCTGTCAAATAAATAAATAAAATCTTTAAAAAAAAAAAAAAAGAACCAGGCCCAGAATTCACTCTTCTTTGTGGGTCCCCCTTGACTTTAGTCTTCCGAACTCCATATCCCAGCCTGTCTCTAGCCTCAGGTTCATCTGAAATGTGACCACCTCTCACATGTCTCATGTGGATCCCTGCCCTGGGCTCCTAGCCAGTCGCTCTGCCTCCCTGCTTGTCCTCTGTGGTCTATTCTTCGCTCCGCCTCCTGGGTGATCTTTTTTAAAACAATACTCAGATCATCCACTCTTTGGCCCAAGACCTTGGGATGACTCCCCATTTCACTTAGAGGAGGAAGAGGCAAGGTTCCCAGGGGTCTGCAGGGCACTCCTGAACCCGAGCCATCCTCCTGGCCCCAGTAGGACTTCTCCTGACTCTTGCGCTGCTCCAGCCTCTCTCTCACCTCACTAACCCTCAATCCTCAAACACACCTGACTTTGCATAGAGGCTTTGCACTGACTATTCCCTCTGCCAAGAATTCTTTTCCCCAACCTACCCACAGGGCTCGGCTCCTCACTCCTTTCATGTCGATGCTCAAATATCACCTAATGGTGATCCTATTTAAAACCACGAACTACCTCCTGGTTGGTCCAGTTTCCCTTGTCATTTCACCCCACTCTATCACCACCCACACACCCTCATTTCTTAATGTCCAACCTACTAAATAACTGACCTATTTGTTATATCCCTCCATTTTTTCATTTTCCAGTGACAAAGTAAGCTCCTTGAGAGCAGGAGATTTTTGGTGTAATTGCGAACATGTCATCCAGGTCTAAACCAGGGCCTGGCACTTACCAGGAGCTCCATTAACCTACGTGACCTGTGCCAAATGGATGAACAGATTAATGAACGAATGTTAACAGCCAGTGCAGAGCTGGTGCTCGGAGCCCGTCTGGCTTTGGCCTTGAGCTGATCACGGAACCATCTGTCCCCTCTGCCTTCAAGAGGTCGAGACAAGGAGAGGGCAGGCATGAGGGCTGGGTTGTGTTGAGGAGTCCCCGGGACCTGAACATGTCAACGTCAGAGGCAGCATCACCCCTGTCCCATTCAAGGTCAACATGTCTCATAGAACAAACATTTTCAGGTTCAAAGCCACATGGACAGCCAGGGCAGGGTGACCCCAAGCTCCACCTGTTCTGGGATGGCTTCTCTAGGAAGGAAGGAGGCCCTGGGTGGTGGGGGTGCGGGGAGTCCGGGAGCAGGGGGGAGGTGGGAGCGCCTGAGAAGGGAGGAAGGAGGGATGGCCTCATCCCCAGGTCGTCACCTCATCTGCAATGAGTCTGTCCACCTCCTCAGTGTCTCCGGGAGCAGGCTGGCCTCCACCGCACCCATGCTGCCCTGGTCGGGGAGGATGAAGAGCGCGCTGTCATTACTGGTGTACGGGAGCTCCACCATCGCGCAGCCCAGTGCCTCGTCTCGGAAGTAAGGCGCCCACATGTCCTCCAGGTTCATCATGGGCACCTTCACCGACCTGCTCTTGCTCACGTAGAACTTGGACTTGAAAGTGTCTCGGGGGTCAAAGGGTGTCTTCCATTTGGCTGAAGGTCAGAGAACTCCGTGAACACAAGGGCTGCCCTGCTTCAACCCCTCCTCCGCCCGGGTTCCCTGGGTGATGGATACACTCCAAGTGCTACCAGCCCTGCCACCGGCAAGTGGGTAGGCCACTGGGGACAGGGGTGATAAGCCACACGGGTCTGGCTGGGACATGACAGGGATGATAAGACACACAGGTCTGGTTGGGACATGACAGTGAGACAAAGACCTGGTTCATTGTGGTAAGCGAGAGACCGATGGAGTTTGGGAATAGTGGGTGCAAAAGAGAGGTGGGGGAGAGGCAGGAGAGGGGAGAGACGGGAAAGGGGACCCCGAGCACTGTTCATGGCAGCAGGGGGAGGAATGGGGAATCCCTGACCCTCTAAAAGGGACAATACTAGTAACTCACTGGTAGTCATCGGTGTTACGATGTACACACATGCCCACCGCCTGGTCAAACACACCGAAACAAGGGGCAAATGGGGAATCCGAGGGTGGGACAGAGCTTGACTGAGAGGGGAGGGCATAGGGCTCCATCCCCAGGAAGACTGGAGCCTTCAGTGGGGCGGGGGTGGGGAGAGCTCCTGGGGAGACTAGAGACCAGGGGCTTGCTGGGGAATGTGCACACCCCCTCAGCCCCCCACCCACACCCCACTGTTGGAGGCAGGAGAGGAGAGGAAAGCCAGGCCAGCTGGTGTGTCCCTAGGGCAGGCAGGGTGTTAGGAGGGGCAAATCAGGAGACACAAAGAACAAGCAGCTCATCGGGCCTGGATTAGCTTTATAGGGAAATCTTGTTCCGGGCCTTCATCTGCAGCCAGAAACACAGGCCCTGGGAGGGTTTGCCCCAGGACTCAGCCAGAACCCCAAGTGCAGGCTTTCTATGTCTCCACCCAGCTCCTGATCACCCACGGACTCCGTGATGCTTCTATGGGTCTCTGTCTATTTTTGGGTCCCGTGGGGACCAGGGCTCCATAGGGCTGATGCTGTCTGTGCACACCCCGCCTCTTCAGAACTCATGGGCTGGGGAGACTTGTGTTTGTCAAGTTCTGACCCATGGGACCAGGTGCTGGACCAACTGGAACTTGAGAATGGGCCCTGTCTGGGATCCTGCCCTCCCCCAAGGTCCTTCCCCAGATGATGCCATCCCCAAAATGATGGGCGGCACCATTGCAAAACTCTGGGATGACCAGGTTCCTTAAATGCTGTCTTCCCATGTAGATGGGACCTCCCCCCACCCCTCCGCCGCCCCAGGCTGAGTCCCTGGCCAGGACAGAGCCCAGGTCAGAATGGCCCAGTAGTGCCCAGGCAGAAGCCTTCCTGAACCTACCCATAGGCTTCTCTTCAGAGAAGAAGCTGAAGTTCATGCCCAGCCTGGAGGGATGTAAAGGGACCACTCCTTCCTCCTGGGAGCCAGGCACATTTGAGTCAGAGTAAAAAGCGCCAGTCTCCCTCAAAGTGTTGCTGGGCCCCTCTGCAGGGACTTCCTACAGTGGCAGAACGTCATTTGGAAAACCCTAAGACTAAGAGGGAACCCATGGAATGGGAGAAGATATTTGCAAATGACAGGACAGATAAAGGGCTGATATCCAAGATCTATAAAGAATGTCTCAAACTCAGCACCCAAAAACCAAATAACCCAGTCAGAAAATGGGCAGAAGTCACGAACAGACACTTCTCCAAAGAAGACATACAGATGGCCAACAGACACATGAAAAAATTTCCACATCATTAGCCATCAGGGAGATTCAAATCAAAACCACATGGAGATACCACCTTACACCAGTTAGAATGGCAAAGATTAACAAGACAAGAGACAACAAGTGTTGGCAAGGATGTGGAGAAAGGGGAACCTTCTTACACTGTTGGTGGGAATGCAAGTTGGTGCAGCCACTTTGGAAAACAGTGTGGAAATTCCTTAAGAAGTTAAAAATAGAGCTACCCCATGACCCTGCAATTGCACTACTGGGTATTTACCCCAAAGATACAGATGTAGTGAAAAGAAGGGGCACATACACCTCAATGTTTATAGCAGCAATGTCCACAATAGCCAAACTATGGAAGGAGCTGAGATGCCCTTCAAAAGATGAATGGATAAAGAAGACGTGGTCCATATATACAATGGAATATCGCTCAGCCATCAGAAAGAATGAATACCCACCATTTGTATCAACACGGATGGAACTTGAGGAGATTATGCTGAGTGAAATAAGTCAAGCAGAGAGAGTCAATTATCATATGGTTTCACTCATATGTAGAACATAAGGATTAGCATGGAGGACATTAGGGGAAAGAAGGGGAAACTGAAAGGAGGGATATCAGAGGGGAAGATGAACCATGAGAGACTATGGACTCTGGGAAACAATCTGAGGGTTTCAGAGAGGGGGTGGTGGGGGAATGGGGTAGTCTGGTGATGGGTATTAATGAGGGCACGTGTTCTAATGAGTGCTGGGTGTTAATTGCAACTAATGAATCCTTGAACACTGCATCAAAAACGAATGATACGGTGGCTAACTGAATATAATAAAAATGTAAATAAAATAAAATAAATTTTAAAAATCCTAAGAGAAAACAATGCCTACAGGCAGGGCGGGGCCTCAGGGACCTGCCTCCTCCCCTACCCCACCCCAGACCGGAGGCACCTGCTCCGTGGTGGTTTCCCCAATAACACGGTTGGCTACACCAGGCCAGAATATGGCCCCAAAGGCTCAGAACTAAAACTCTGCTTCCCAACTCTAAGCCAGGCACTCACCTTTAAGGAAGATGTAATTCACCAGGACCATGGCTGTGTTCAGGTCAAGGTCCTTGACCAGATCCACAATTCTCCCCTGGGTCTGATTCTTCACGTAGTCATTGATGAGCTTCTCGGCGGCGGCAGAGTCCTGGAAGTTGGTGGAGAAGGCCTCAGAGGCGTAGAGCACCCTGGCGTCTTCCATGAACTTCTCCAGCAGCTTGAGCGACTCACTGACGAACATGGCATTGCCCACGCTCAGCTGCAGCTCGTTGCTGGGTTGACGAAGGGTTCGCAGCAGGTGCTGGAAACCCCGGTGGATTTCGGTGTCGGGGGTCTCTGTGAGGTTGAACTTGAGGCCTTCGAGGATCTCCGTCAGGGTGGTGTTTTGGGCCCCCAGGGACAGGAAGGCCAAAGCGATAGAGACACTTAGCGGGGAGAAGATGACATTCTTGTTGGGGGTCCTCGAAGCCAGTTGCTTATAGAGGCTGAGTGCGAAGTCGGTGTTGCTGGAGGCTAATCGGAGGCTGTCCACAGGAGTCTCATTGTGTAGGTCCTCCTGGGTCACATTTGGAGGGTCAAGCACGGCCCCCGGGGTGCAGTGGACGGGGGGACAGAGCCCAGCCACCAGGAGCCCCAGAGCCAAGAGGAGCCACATCCCCTCCGTCCTCAATTCTGAAAAACAAAGCTCCTTTAAGTGTTGGGGGGCCAGATGGTGCCCCAACGGCCTCCCACTGCTCCCCTGCCCTCACCGTGTGGCCTGTGTTCCAGCCTCTGCTTCTGTTCTCATTGTGACTTTCCTGGGTAGGCACGCTCATGGGCACCCAACATACACGATTACGTGACCCTCGAGGTAAGTACTGTGATTTTGTTGTTTACCCCAAGGGAGAAACTGGGCGCAGAGCGGAGAGGGGCTCGCTCACAGTCGCCGCAGCAAGTCGGGGAGCAGAGGGAGGAGACCTGTCAGCCTGGCTCCCGACTCCTGGGTGGGGGAGAGCGGGGTGGGCTTCAGAGCTGTAGAGATCTGAACGAGGATTTCATTTGGGCTACTTGCCATTGCTGTGGGCTGACAAGCAAGTGACTGACCCTCTCCGACCTTGGTTCCCACCTCCGTACAACACGCTGAGTAGCTCCTGTGAGACAAACCATGAAGGTGCTGGGCTCCTAACAGGGTTCCCGAGGCATCCCTCCTCCCACAGGCCACCCACTCTCTGAAACTGCCCACCACGCCAGAGCTGCGGGTCCGCGGGCAGAGGGGATGAAGGTACTGCAGGAAAGATCCCGAGAGAGGGGCTGAGTTCAAAGCTGGTGATCGCAGCCAACAGGGTTGTTTACCTTCAGCCTCTGTCTACTCAGGCCCAGAGTGCAGAAGAGAAAAGGTCAGCTTCAGAGGTGGGGAGGGGAGTCCGGGAAGGGGAGGGATGCTGAGCTGAGCTGCCTTCCATCAACAGGCCAGTGGGAGGAGCCCAGGAGCTGCCGCTTCTGGAATTGCCTCCTCTATCTGCTTACCCTGGGGCTAATGCAACCACTTCTTTGAAAGAGTTAAACATCCCCCGCCCCGCCCCCGAATCATTTCTGGAGAAAAAGAACTTTGTTTGGGCAAGTTGGCAGGCTGGCTCTGTTTCCGAGCCGCCTGTCTTTTCAGTTGCTGGACGGACACTGCCTGCCTGTCTGTCTGCCTGTCTGCTTGGCGGGGGGCCTTGGAGCGGGGAGGAGCCGTGAGACAGTCCTCCCCTTGGAGACCCCCTGGACTCTGCCCAGAGGGACCCCCACATCAGTCTGGTCCTCATCTCGCTGTGAGAGCAGTGCCCAGTCCCAGACAAGGGGAGGGGGGGCCTCGTGCCATGGGTGGGGGGGAGTTGCCTTCCAGAGCGTCTGCTGTGGGGGGTACAGAGGTGGCTAAACTCAGAATCCCATAGTGTGTGAGGCAGAAACTGCCAAAGAGGACCTTGGGGTATGTCCCCCTTTTGCAGGTGGGAAAACTCAGACCCAGAGGGAAGACATGTCTTCACAGGGCATGGCCTTTGGAGCCAGCCCTAGAGCTGTCCCCAGCGCTCTGGGACACCCTTGCCAGGCTCCCTCCTGCCTCAGAGGCTCCAGACCAAGGCCTAGAACCTCCCTAGAAAAATGGGTTTCTTTGCTTCCAGGATATCAAGGATTACCTGCCTCTGCTGCTGGCTGTCCTCAGCGGATTCCAAAGCCACCGCCTGCCCAGAGTGCTGAGTTTTCATGGGCGCTGACTCCTATTTACCCGTGCGAAGAACTCCTCCCCTTGCTTGGGAAATGTTGGCAAGGACACTCAAGTGTTCTGTTTTCACCTGGAGTGGCCAAATAATCATTTCTGGTAACATGAATTCATCAGAGCTAATGGAATCAGCCAGTTACAGGAACGGCCCCTAACCGGCTTCTTAGAACAAAACAAAAAGCAACTTTCCCCTTTCATTTTTGTCTTATGTTTATGAAATAGTCATTGAGGAGCATGTGAAAACTGAGAAAACACACAGAAGGACGTTGACGATGGTCCCCCAAATTTCATCCCAGCTAACATCTCGTGATTTCTGTTACAAGTCACTTTCTCAGACATGTGTGTGTATGTAGTGTGAAACTTCATACACATACTCAGATATATTTTTAAAAACGCAACACTCTTTATTTGCCTGTAGATGGATTTGCGTTTTGAGGCACCCCTTCCCTATTCCCAGATTGAGGGTGTCAGTCTGAGGAGCTCGAGCATAGGGGAGTACAGGGGTCGGGGGCCTCTGGTCTCAGGCACTCTCCGTCCTGGGCGGCTTTCTCTTCATCCTAGGGCCCTTCCACTCTCGATTCGCACTCAGAGCTGTGGTGACCTTGAGGTCTCCTTGGATCTCTCTCGAATCCCAGGCCTTTCTTGGGCTCCTGAGAAAACCTTCTCCTTGATCCCTTGTGGTCATGACCCTCCATCCATGACAAATTCGGACAGATGTAGGCTGCCACAGAGCACAGCTGGGAAACTACCAGGTTGTTGGCAAGGCTGTGGCTGTGGCCTGCCGTGAATGTCGCCAGCTATGTGGCCTCAGGCGACTGGAAATCCCTCAGGCTTAACCTCCCCGTCTCTACAAAGTGGATAGTGACATTTTCCCGGCAGGGTGATGCAAAAGGTAAATGACATAACACGGATCGTAAGCTTCCTTCTGATAGCACTGTTTGTGCTGTGCTGAGTCGGGGGCATTTACCAAGTACGTGCTGGCCCATAAGCACTGAGATGACTAAGGAGATTTCCGGTCTCATCCTTCCTAAAATGGTGACTTAATGCCCTTTTAGTTTCCAAATATTTTCAGAATTGAATACATATTATAATCTTACACAGAATCCCAGGGTCTCCTGGGTGCCTCAGTCGGTGAAGTGTCTGCCTTCAGCTCAGGTCATGATCCCAGGGTCCTGGGATTGAGTCCCACATCGGGCTCCCTGCTCAGTGAAGAGCCTCCTTCTGCATCTCCCTCTGCCCCTCCCCCTGCCTATCTATGCTCTCTCATTGTCATATAAATAAACAAGATATTTTTAAAAAATTACTCAGAATCCCTTATATGCAAATAATGAATCATGGAACACTCCATCAAAAACTAATGATACACTCTATGGTGACTAACACAACATAATAAAAAAAATTACACAGAATCCCACAGATTCTTGTTAAAACAAGGCTAGAGTTTATTTCTCACTCACATCCCTTCAGGTGTGGGCGTGGGCTCATTCGGCGGCTACACTTGGTCGGGGGGGGGGGGGGGCCCAGGCTCCTTCTCTCTTGTTGCTCTGCCATTACTGAGGTCTGTTTGCTGGGTCCTCCCCCTCCTCCTCCTTTCACTCTATCCTACCAATTACAGAGAAGCCCTTCCCCAATGAAATCTTCTCTCTCTCTCTCTCCCTCTCCTTCTCTTTCTTGCTCCCAAAGCCTCCCAATCCTGAACCCTCTACTTCTCCCCAAGACCTGAAATCATCATTCATTCGTTCAGGGCCATCGGGCGGCCCTGTGGGTGGGGCCGGGTGGGGGGTGCTTTGTCCACAGGCAGAACATCTACTAGAACATCAGTGCCCGCCGATCCTGGACAGACTGCATCTTTGTATAGCCCCAGTCCCTGGTTTTGTTGAATAGATCTCTGTCCCTTTTGCATTTCAAGCATTGTCACCAAGCCTTGCGCTGTCCCAGCCTCCCAAAAGAGGAGTGTATGACTTGCCCAAGGACCCTTCGCTGTTAAATGATGGAGCTGGTGGAGTTTGGGCAAAACCAACGCAATGTCAAATCCAAGTTCTCCCTATTTCCCATGCTCAAAAAAAGAAAAGCGTTTCCATCCTTGAACTTATGATAGAAAATGCCAATCTTGGGAGTATAATTCTCTTAAGATTTAATGTATCTATTTTAGAGAAAGCGAGAGAAGGGAGGGATAGAGGGGGAGTGGGAGAGAAAAATAATCTGAAGCAGAACCACACTGAGTATAGGGCCCAACCCCATGGGACTTGATCTCACGACCTGGAGATCATGACCTGAGCCAAAACCAAGATCAGACACTTTACCGACTGAGCCACCCAGGCATCCCTTGGGAATATAATTTTCTTTTAAAGATGTTATTTATTTATTTGAGAGAGAGAACAGTGAGAGACAGCATGAGGGGAGAAGGTCAGAGGGAGAAGCAGACTCCCCATAGAGCTGGGAGCCCCATGTGGGACTTGATCCCAGGACTCCGGGATCATGACCTGAGCCGAAGGCAGTTGTCCAACCAAATGAGCCACCCAGGTACCCCAGGAATATAATTCTTGTACAGGTGTTGAGGACACTTTTAAAAAAAAGATTTTATTTATTTATTTGGCAGACAGAGATCATGAGTAGGCAGAGAGGCAGGCGGGGGGGGGGGGGGGAAGAAGACTCCCCGCTGAGCAGAGAGCCCCATGCAAGGACTCGATCCCAGGACCCTGAGATCATGACCTGAGCCGAAGGCAGAGGCTTTAACCCACTGAGCCACCCAGGTGCCCCAGAGGACACTATTTTTATAAGGTGTGGCTTGTCCGTAGATCTGAGTAGGGAAGGCTGCCTCTTTAATATGGATTGGGGCCCCAGCTGTCCCTGCCTGTCCCCATGTCCTACCTGGGACAACAGATGGGCATTTTTCTCAGAGTGAGATGGACTGAGGTGAGCAGCCCAAAGGGAGCTGGAAAGTTCCACTTGGCTTTGGCGGGGTCAGGGCCAAGTTCTCCAGGAGCCTACTGCTAGGGCTCAGGCCACCTGGCAGTGTGGAGAGAGACAGGCAGAGGCCAGAGGGGCACTGGTCTTTGGGGTCTGTTTGGGTGTGTCTATTGCACCTGCCCCAAAGGGGAAGATGGGAAAGTCAGACCACAGGGGCTCAGCCCTGGACCTGGAGCTGGCAGGTGCTCTGTCTGTGGGACAGTCACTCTTACTGTCCCCAGCCACATATGGCATCCATTGGGACTGGATTGACTTGGGTCTTGCAAACGTGACCATTGTGTTCTGTTGACTGTTTTCCAAAGTTCTCACCTTCCCGTTGTTACCTCTGATTTCCGCATGCCAGCTTGGCAGAGACAGGCTCCAGAAAGCCTTAGGAAAAGAGTTGGGTCCCCATTTGGACTGCTGTTGCATGTGGAAAAGAGTGTACTTCTGGGGCTTGACCAGGCAGGGGTGGGTGGCAGGAACCCAAGTAAGAGGGTGTCCCACCTTCAAGGAGCAGGTGAGGCTGGGAAGGACAAAGGCCGGTTCCTTCCGGAGAGCTTCTTCCTGGAGGCTGGGGAGGAGGCGGTCATGGGAAGGGCCTCGCTCAGCCAGGCTCCTCCCACGTCACAGCTCCGCCACCACCTACCAGCCAGGTGAATTTAGGCTCGTCCTTTTACCTCTCTGAAACTCCTTTGTCAATCATCGCTCCTTAAATAACTCTTAGGAGGAAGAAATGAGACCCTGATGACTGCCCAAGCCCTAGAGCGGGTCGTGCCTTCTCTCCTCCAGGCCAGTGAGTGGACTCAGCTCCCGGCTGGAAAAGTACAGAGGGCGGCCTGCCCCTGTCTAACCCTCAGTCCTCTCTCTGGCTGTGTTTGCGCTGACCTGGTTTCCTGTGGCTGGGAGATGCTGGCTGCAGATCGGAGAGGCGCGTTTGCCAGTTCCCCTCAGCACCACCCCCACGAATTCCAGGTGCCAGTGGGAGGATCTGACCGAGCAGGAGCAGGGGGACGTCCCCCCTCTGTTTTGCATGCGGCTTGGTCATCCGTTCCTTTAAGGAGGGAGCCACTTGCCATCATCTGCTTTCATTTCCTGTTCCAGGTGGCATCTGAGAACTCCTGGTGAACGGGGACTTTGGGTTCGGAGCAGCCCCGTCCCCGACTTAGCACCAACACCCTGATGTATCCTGAGTTTTATACCTAAGGGAAACGGAGGCACAGAGAGATGGCGCAGGTTCCAGGTGGCAGGGAGCCCACGCTCTTGCCCTCTCTGAGAGACATGGTGTCTGTCCTGGCTGACCTAGGCCCAGCCCCGCGGTGGTGGAACACCAACCTCAGACTGAACAGCCCGGCTAAAGGCAGGTTTGTCCTCGCTCTGGCCCAGCTCATGACTGGGCCCCTGCATTTGGTCTGTAAAACACGGCTCGTGACCCCTCAGTGGGTGAGAGGTTTCTGATGTTAGGGTCGTGGGACGGGAGGGGGACCTCAGGCTGTGGACCTCTTGGTAAACCCAGGTGTGGTTGAGGGGAAGCCCTTGTGAGCCCCCACTTCGTCCCACACCCCCTCCAGCAGTCTGGGCTGGCCTCAGTCCTTCTCCCAGGCCGCAGGCACTTTCTAGTCCCCCAGGCAGGAGGGTGTCCCATCAATCACCTCCCACATCTCACCTGGGGGGATGTGGCTCTTTCCAAGCTCCAGAGATTTCTGGTAAGAAGAATGTGGACACTACTGTCTCCTTGGCATCTCTCCTTAGTGACCTCTGAAAAGGATCACACCGTAAATTGAGCCCCCTGCTATTCCCTGCCCGCCCCCAACCCTGAATCTTCCTGCCTCCCAGTGAATGGTGCCTCTCTCTCTCCCAGACTGGGGGCCTTCCTCCGGCCCCTTCAGTGTGGGGCGGGGTCTCCCCCCTCCAGGTTCAGTTCTGAGGCCCTCACTCCAGCCTTCGCCACTAGCACCACTCCCCGCAGCAGGGACCCTCGAGCTGTGTGCCCTCGTCCCCGCCGGCCGCCTCCAGCCCATTTGCTACAAAATTGCTTTAAGAATATGGGTCCTCCGGGGCCCTGTCCTACTTGGAACCCTGGCAGTCTCCCCTGGTCCAGAAGCCCCTGCATGTTCTAAACTCCCCACCCCACCCCTGCAGCTGGGACACCAGCTGTGTCTGCAGAACCCACGGCCCCCCCAGCTTGGACCAGGAGAAGGGAAGCTTTCAGTTTCCTTTACAGGCAAGAAAACCTACCGGGACGTTCTGTCTCAGGCTTCGGTTTGATGCAGTCATGGGTGAGTCAACACCTTTGTTATATTTTGGGCTGCACATCGTGCGGCAGGAGGCCTCCCGTGGTCCTTTCTGGTAGAACCACCCCTGCTCTGACTAGGCCAGATGTGTCCCCACTCCTCTTCCCCGTGCTGTCCCCGTGATTGTCACTTCCCCCATCTCTGCAGTGAGACTGTTGGCTTCTGGCCAATGGGGATGTGCTTCTCGCTCATCCTTGCTCCCTACAGAGAGAGGGGTCAGAACTAGCAAGCAAACATGCTCACAATGCCTGGGCCATGCTTCCACTGAAAAGTGATTTATTACCTGGAGTTCTTATTTAGCTGGGTGTTCTGTATGGTGTCAGCAACCCAACTGCAGGGTGTATGGCGGGGGTCCCACTCAAGGAAGAGGGAAGTCTTAGGCAGTGACCTGAGGACTTGCAGAGGCATAGAATCCTCTGGAACCAGCTAGCCATCCCCTCATTCATTCCTCCAACGAGAACCCACTGTGGGCCAAGCCCTGTATCGGGTGCTGGAGTGGAGAGGCAACGTAGGGCCCTCAAGGACTTCATGGTCTTTGAGAGACACAGACATATAGAAAGATGCTAACTATGGTGTGGAAAGTGCTAGAGGGAGGCACGGGGAGCTGGGATGCCAGGGCCGGGCTGGGGAGTCAGGACAGCTCCCCGGGGAGGGACCTCTGAGCTGAGTCCCAAGGAAGGGCTCTCAGTGCTCTGATGGGCATGAGCTCCAGGGTGCACCTGGGTTTTGTGGGTTTGCTCCCTGACTGTTGGTGTACAAGAATTAGCTGGAAAAACACCTGAAAGCAGAGAGCGTCTGGGCCCGTGAGCCCCTGCAGGGTGAGGGTCATCGGGCCCTGAGCGTGGGTGGGAGGCTGCTGCAGGGAGGAGGGGCACCAAGGGCCTGGGGCACCAAGGGCCTGGTGCCCAGGCCCAGTGAGACAGTCCTGCCCCCCACCTGTGGAGACACCAGTTCTGCGTGTGCATCTGAATCTGGGGATGAATGGACACCTTGTGTGTCGGCTCATGGGCACACCCGGGGCCCAGGCTCAGGCCCACACACCCCAGCCCGCCACTCGTACCCCTTCACCCCTCCTTCCCAGGCCTACCAGACCCACCTTCCCGTTCCCGCCCCAACCCGGCCCCAGGGCCCTTAATAATTTGCAAAGGAGCAGGGACCCGATCAAGTCCACGGACGGTTTGTGGCAGCCTCTCTGGGAGGCTGAGGCAGAAGGAAGGGCTCACGGAGAAGACTCTGGAGGACCCCCTGTCCCCAGGCGTCCAGTGGATGCTCAGCTCTTAGAACAACCAAGAAGGCTGCAGTGGGATTAGCCACAGAGCAGCCACTGCTCTCCAGCAGGCGGGGTGTAGGCACACGCGCGCGTGTGTGTGTGCGTGCACGCGCACATTCGGATGGGCTGAAGCGTGACTGTGTGTAGGAGCGTGTTGCTATCTGTATCCTGTATGTCTTCATGGACAGTCATCACAAGGAGTCGTGTATGGATGCACGCTGGGCTCTCCCAAGTGCCGAAAGGACCTGGCCATCTTGCAGCCACCTCCCTCCTACCTCATTCCTTGCAGAAAGGTGACAGATAATCCGTGCAGGGGCGCGGCTGTGCGGGAAACTGGAGAAGGGCACCGATGTCTCCTGCTCGCCGTCCCTGATCCCTCGCAGCAGGCGGCTCTCTGACTCTTTGTGAACTGAGACACACGTGCGGAGGGCGGAGGGCAGTGCCAGGCATCAGAGGGTGGCATCCCGTGCCAGGTACGCAGGTGGCATCCGGCGGTCACTCCCCAGCCCGGCACCCTACACCGTGACATGGGTGCGGATGAGTGAGACTCCGGGCTCCAGCCTCGTGTGTCCTCTTTCAGTCCCGTGAGCAGAGCAGACTCTCTGCCGTCTGAGTCTTCGCTCGTGACCTTCACCCGGTTCAGTCCTGCTTGTCCCTCGGACTGCAGCTTCCATGCCACCACCTCAGAGCTCCCTCTGGACCCCCGACTGCAGGAGGTCTCCCCAAATGTCCCTCTGGCACCCCATGCTTCTCCTTCACTGGCCTCCAGCTTCTGCCTTTACAACCCACTCCCGTCCCTATCCCCGCCTCTGCTTTGCTTTTTCCCTTCCTTAACATTTTTCTAAAGAAAACAGCTTTTTATTTTACAATGGGTCGTGACAGACGGAAAAGCAGTGAAAACAGTGCAGGGAATTCCCATGATAAACATCTGAGGTCTCTGCGGCGTATTTATCGAAACAGAGAAGTGACTGTCCGTACGACGCAGACTGACTTGTACTTTAACAGGTTTTCCTCTACCGTCCTTCTGCTCTTCCTGGATCCCGTCCAGAAAAGCACATTACGTTTAATTTCCTCGTCTCATCCGTCTCCCCTGGGGGGGGGGGGGGTGACAGCTCCCCAGGTGTCTGGGGACATCACAGACCGGTGCCTTATGGGCAGCAGAAATGTATTTCGCAGCGATCCTAGGGCTGGAAGTCCGACGTCAGGGCCAGTGTGGTGGATGGAGACCCCCCTTCGGTCACAGGCTTCTGGTCTGTGCCCTGCCACAGGAAGGAGCAAGGGGGCTCTCTGCGGTGTCTTTCCCAAGGTCAGGAATCCTATTGATGGTGGCTCTGCCTCATGATCTACCCACCTCCTCCTCCTACACCAGCTTGGCTGGGTACCACTTAGTAAACATGATGGGCGCCAGTGTCCTTCCCTCCCTGGGCTCTGTTTATAGAAGCGAGGTGCCCCGTCGAGCTCACTCGCCACAGCTCTTGTCATCAACAGACATGAGTCATACTCTACTTCTCCCTTTTATTCCTTGTTAGTTTTTTTTATTTATTTATTTATTTATTTTGACAGAGAGAGAGGTCACAACTAGGCAGAGAGGCAGGCAGAGAGAGAGGAGGAAGCAGGCTCCCCACGGAGCAGAGAGCCCGATGTGGGGCTCGATCCCAGGACCCTGAGACCATGACCCGAGCTGAAGGCAGAGGCCTAAACCACTGAGCCACCCAGGTGCCCCTCCTTGTTAGTTTTTATTTCACTGTCTCTCCAGGCGAGATCGTAGCTTCACCGGAGCAAGGATTTGGGGGATTTCCTTCCTTTATCTCCAGCACCCGGGACAGTTCCAGACACAGAGTGGGCGTTTCGCCCTCGCCGCAGTTTGTACTCCTGGTTCATCTGTTGGGCTAGCTGGTTGTGGCCAGAGCCCCTGTCTGCCGGACTGCCCTTGTACCTTTGTATGACTTCCAGGCCTGAGGCCACATCGCTGGCCCCCAAACAATGGCCCTTGTCCGAAAGAATGTAAATAAGCAAGAGTGGGCAGGGCTTGCTCGCTGGGGTGTGAAGTGTTTCCTCTTGGAGTCCAAGGTCTTTTTCCTGGCTCAGGTCTCTGCAGAAGAGGCAGGGGGCAGGAGTCCTCAGCCCTAGCCTTGTCCTCTGAGTTCTGGAGGTGGTGGGTTTGCTAGGGGAGGTCCTGAGAGTCCATGTGGTCAGAGAGGGAAATGAAAGTGGGTTCCCAAGAACAAGATGGGGGTTGGCAACAGCAGCAGGAACTCAAAGGGAGTTTGAGTTGTGTCCCCCTCCCCATGCATCTGTTGAAGCCTTAACCCCCAGCACCTCAGGACGACACTGTATTTGAAGACAGAGCCTTTAAAGAGGTGATTTAGTTAAAATAAGGTCAGTAGTGTGGGCTCTGGTCTAGTCGGACCAGGGGAGAGTGGGAGACCGAAAAGGAGGTTAACACCCCGAGAGACGCCATGTGAGGGCAGAAAGAGAGGAGACCATCTGGGAGCCCAGCCAAGGAGAGGGCCCTCGGGACGACCCAACCCCGCGGACGCCTGGGTCTCAGACTCCAGCCTCCAGGACTGTGACACCACACAGTTTCTGCTGTTAAGCTGCCCTGTTACGGGATAGGACGGACAAGGTCAAGGGGAGAAAGGGCCGGTGGGGTGCTGGGGGAGCAGGGGCACATGGGTGTGAGCGAGCACCCCCTACAGGGCTGAGTGGAGGTGTCTGCTCGCATGCCAGTGGGAGAGTGAGGGACACACTCAAGGGCGCTCAGGGTGTGATGCGGACCACCAAACCACCCTAATATTGGGAGGAAAGAGAACAGACAAATGCCAGCCTCGTGTTCAGGGTCCCTGTCCCAGACGGCGACGCAGGCACCTCCTCCCCTTTGCTCCCTTTCACACCCCCTGTCCTGGCCCGGAACAAGGTCTCCATGGTTCCCACACACACCAGCTCACTCAACACCATTCTCCAGTCCTTCCCTCTTCTAGAGTGCCGTCCTTGTTCCCAAACCTGCTGTCTGTGGAAGGCTTACTTACTCCTTAGACCAGCTGGGTACCATCTTTTCCAAGAAAGCTTTCCTGATCTCTCCCTCTCTCTCCCCCAGGGGCTATATCATTTCGTTCACCCCAGGATTGTGTGACAATTGAGTTACATGGCCTGCGATGACAACCAGCAAGGAGCTTCCGTGTGTGACATGAGGCGTCATGGAACTCAGCCTACCCTCACACCCGGTAGCTGTTTTGTGGCCACGTGACCATGTGACCACGGGCCCAGTGACCTTCAGACAACGCTGGACCTTGGTCTGACACACAGCACACCGACCGGACCTCCCCTTGACCTTGGGCCGGCTGAGCAAACAGTAAGAGAAAGATCTAGGCATTTCGCAAGGGAAAGGCACACAGTTGCCGATCTGACCCCACGAGGAGGCCCAATCCTGGAACGCTGACCTGAGCAGAAATCCCAGACGCAGACGAGCTGTCCAGGTCCGGTTGTAGCCATCTGCCTGGCCATACGCCAACACAGGCACCATCCGGGTCCCAAAGCCTGAGCCTCTCCTTGACCTCAGTCTCTGGGCAGGCACTTACGTCCCCTCTGTGAGACGGGTACACTGACAGACTGTGTTAAGGGATTCGGGAGATGACAGATGCAAAGTGTCCCCAGAGGGCTGGCCCAAAGTAGGTGTTCAGGACTTCGGGGTGTGGCCAAAGCATGGGGTTCTGGCATTGTTTGGTCTAGGGGTTATTCTTGGGCAACACAGTGCAGACTCTGGGATCAGAGTGGTAGAGGCAGCCTCATGGGGGTAGGGGGCAAGCTGAGGGGCAAGCACTCAGATTTAAGGGGGCAGCTAATTAGGGGACAATGTGAGTGAAGGACTCGTTCACTCCTTCATTGATATTTTAAAGTGTCCCGTTCATTTGATAGACGAGGACCTGTCTGTGGAGGCTTTCATAAAAGAGGAGAGAGGATGAGCTTACCTGCATCCCAGGGGAGCAGATGACTGAGAGGCCCCTGACCCAGGCTTCTGGGACATAGTCATGTCTTCCCTGCAGCAGAGCACAGGGTTGAAAATATGCGTCTGGGGTGCCACACTCCCAGGGTCAAATCCTGCCTCCACCCCTTAGAAGCCACATGACTGGGTAAGCAGCCTGCTCTTTGCAAGCCTTGCCTTCTCTATCTGTAAAATGGGGAGAACTCTGGTACCCGCCTCAGGGCTGATAAATGCAGCCATCCAGGTAAAGCTCCTAGCACCAAGCCTGGCACGTGGAAAGCTATTGATGTCGCCATTCCCAGTGTTATTTCCGTAAGGACAATGACACCCAGTGTTTGCAACATGCTGTATTGTTATTGTGGACACTAAAATTCACAGTTAGTCATCAACGTCTTCAGTAGATATGGTAGTATTTGCAACGGGCCTCTGGACATCCCCCCAGCTGACGCCAGGAGGTTGTTACTGAAACCACACGATGGCTCGATGCTGTGATGGACCATGTGCACCCTGCTGTCCACTTGCTTTTCTTCAAGGACAAGTAGTGCTGGAATATCTTAAAATCTACCGTGACTGGCAGGGAACACCCAGCTTCCTTACCTAACATCAAGGAGCCTTCAGCCCTTCCCCTGATCCTTCATGGTATGCATGGGGGAAATAGAGGTCCAGAGAGGGGCAGAATTATCCAAATGTCCCCCAGCTGGTTAGCTGCGACAGAAGCCCCATTCCAGACTCTCATTTCAGTGTTCTCTCCACACCATGATGAACTGATGGTTGGGATGGTTGGCAAGATAAGGGATCAGCCTGGAAATACATTTCTTGGTAGAAGTATCTACCAGAACAAGCCTCCTACAGAGCTCTGTGTCACTGGGATGGAGGTCAGGGGCCTGGATTCTGGGCTTCTCTCTAACACTAACATGCTGTGTGACCTTGGGAAAGTCAGCTAACCTCTCTGGGCCTCAGCGCTAGACTCCACTGAGGAAGGGTAAAGGCAAGACCAAATGCTCCTGAAGGATCTTCAAGGTGCCCACGTTGTGCAGTTGTGTGAGAAGAAGCAACCATTAGTATATCAACGCTGTGACTATTATTACTTGTAAAAGCCTCATTAGTCCACGAAACCTGTGTCAGTCACCAGCTCCCAGCAGACAGATGCCACGGTGTGCCTTCATCTTCCACCACCTGTGACCTTCCAGGAGACACACCCACCTCAGGGGTGGGTCACTTTGCCAACGAAGAGGATATTCGTGGAGTTCTCCACAATGACCATCAAAAAGGGCCTATTGAATACGACCCTTGGGGAGCTCATCGGGGCCGACTTGAACATGAAGATGGCCTCTGTGGCTGCAGCCGCTTTGGTCCCCGACTCGTCCACCTCCACCACGGCCTTGTGTACCATCTGCAGAGGAGACATCAGGAGTCACTGAGCCACCAGGGGCTGGGAGATGTCATCCCAGGAGACAGCAGAGCTTCTGCCTGTGACATCCCTGTCCAAGTCTCTGTGCCACCAAGCAAGTAGCTAATGACACAGCTGTGTGGCTACCATGTGCGGGGATCTGTGCCGGGAGAGGACTGACTGCGCCTGTACTATCCATTGAACTCTCATGGCATCCCACAGCAAGGCTGCGACCCTCCAATTTTATAGAGAGGAAGGTGGCACAGAGAGGTCAAGTAATTGTTGGAGGTCACACAGCTAGCGAGTGAAGGAGCTGGCACCTAATTCTTAGTTTTGATTGCTGAATGAGAGCTTCTCCAGAGACACGGAGCTGGATGTGTTTTCCCATGGCGCATAGGATAAGACACAAAGTGAGATTTTTTTGCTTCTTGAGGGAAAAGAGGAGAGTGAGAGAGAGAGGAAGAGAATGTAGAATGTGGAATGGAATGGAGTGGAATAGAATGAAAGGAGCAGAGTGGAGTGGGGTAGAATAGAATAGAAGAATAGCATGGCATGGCATAGCATAGCAGAGGAGTAGAAAAGAACAGAAACCTCTGAAAGCAGGGGCTCAGGAGCTCCCGAGCTCACCTCAGACACCTGGATGCTGGAGTGGTTGGTGATGCCAGTCAAGTCAGCATGGCTGGTGAAGACATCATTGATGCCCAGCATGGGGAGGACCTTCTCCAGCCGATAGGAGCCCTCGATGGAGAACTTGGGAAGGTAAAGCTCAAGCTGCCTGGGAAGAGGACAGGAACGTTCTGAGACTCTTCCCAGAGCATTGGCTCCCCGAGCTCATATCCTTGCTCTCTCACCTCGGCTTCGTAAGCATCCCCCAGCCCCTCATCTAGAGCCAACTCCACTCTGGTCTTGGACCTGGGCTGTCCCAGAGGTCCCTGCCTACTCTCATGGCTCCATCAGGAAAGCGGGTGGGTGTCCAGCCATACTCCCTTCGGCTGGGCCAGGGCCTGGGGCCCGGAACCTCATGTGATGGATCCGGGCTTGGAGGCCACTCCTGGGCTGGCTGAGACCTTCCCACCATGACTGTGTCTCCCCAGAGGTGAGCAGGACCAGACTGGCTGCATGTCACCTGTGGAATACCTCTTTGTGAACATCCTGAGCCACTTCCTCAGTGTTTTCTCATTCAGTCCGTTCTCCAGCTGTCCCATCCTGCCCTCGCTGGGGAGAATGAAGAAAGCGGTGGCATTCCCTTGGTAGGGGACACCCACCACCTTGCAGGAGAGGTTTCGGTCCAGGAAATAGTAATAATGGTTTTCCCCTTTCATCATGGGCACCTGCACCACGGTCTCTGAGGTCACATGGAAGTCCTGCTTTCGGGTGTTTTTGTGGTCGAAACTTGTCCTCCACTTAGCTAAATATCAAAATGGGAAAGACAATAGAAATTCTCAGCTGCAAACGAATAGTGTCAAGACAGTAAAGCCATCAAGCAGAGCTCGTCCACCCCAGCAGAGTCTCCTCGGGGGCAGGGACCGCGGAACTCCTGGAATAGGAAGGCGAGTCTTTTTATAACTTTGGGGATGTGCCCGAACTTTCTATGGGCCTTTTCCTCTGACGGACCAAGCAAGGAGGATGCTTTTCATGTCTTTGGAGGCCCTCAACCTCCAAATGGAGTTGGATTCCCTACTGTTTACTCAAGGTCAAACACCCTCAGGAAAAGGGTCAACAATACAGACGAGGGACAGATCAACACTACACCTGGGGAATTATTCTGTTTTTCACTCTTTTCCCACTTTTGGATTTTGATCTATGTTTGGGAGAGAGGTTTGTAAGGTTCCTGGACACACAGGATTCTTGTTACGGAGAAGCCCTCCGTTTGCCTTGCTGCTCCGTCTGATTCCTGCCGCGTCTCTACATCCACGAGATACAAGTAGTTCTTTCCATCTAATTAGTAGTCATCAGATTTGGAATCCACCCCAGGGCCCCTCATAGGCTATGTCACAGTTGTCCCCTGCAGCCTGGTGTCCTAGAGAGAGCTCTGCCCGGGGGACAAGAAATCGTGGATTCCAAGCTGGATGTTTGCTCGTCTTCTGTGCTCCTAGGAAGGGGAAGGAGTTAACAAGCTAACTATCTTCCTCTTTCCTCCTTCCTTCCCCTCCCTGCCTTTACCCACTCCTGCCTTCCCACCCTCGGCCAGACCCCATACGGGCACCGAGGGGCTCAGCATCTAGAAGGAGAAGCAGACATGAGAGCCGAGGTGAGTAGGGGTAGCCACAAGAAACACCAGGGGGATGAAGATGGAGGGATCATCTGTCGCGAGAGAGGGGGAGAGGACTCTCCAGAGGGCACAGGGGCTTGTCAAGGCGTTTCTCGCTGAGGGAACAGCCCCTAGGAGGGCACGGGAGCAAGGATGGGGGGTAAGGGAAGGCCCTCCAAGGTCTCTCTTAGACCCGCAATCCTGCCCCGAGTGGTTGTACGGCGGCCGTGGCGGTCTCGTGCTTTAGATCCAGCGTGGAAGCTGTGACTCCAGAGCCCACGGAGAGGACCCAGCTCTTCCCTGGTGGGGGAGACAGCAGCCGGGGGTCACTGACATCCCTTTACGCCCTCAGAAGATACCTGTCTTACCCTGGGCTGCTTGTTGCCCTCACTCTGTCAACTAGCCCCAGAAGGGACTAAATCCACTCCCACTCCTTGATGCGTGTGGGAATTGGGTGCTCTTTTGACTAAAGCAGCAGAAAGGAGAACGTTCAGGCTGGCGCGCAAGGGTCTTACCTTTAAAGAAGATGTAATTCACCATAATCATGACCTCCGTGCTATCCAGGTCCTTCGCCAAGTCCACAATCTTGCCTTGAGTTTGCTTTGCCACGTAATCATTGATCTGCTTCTGGGCCCCTGCGGGGTCCGCAAAGTCAGTGGGGAAGGTGTCCGCCAGGTACAGCGTCTTCATGGCACTCAGGAATGTGTCCTGGATGTGCACCTCGGGGCTGATGAACAGGGCGTTGCCGAGACTCAGCTGGATGTCCTCCCTGGGCTGGACAAACTCCCGCAGCAGCTGGTGGAAGGTGTTGTGGAGCTCCTCCTCCGAGCCCTCCTGGGGACGGACGCCCAGGCCTTCCAGGATCTGCTCCTTCGTGTGGGATCGCGCCCCCAGGGACAGCATGGCCAGGGTGGTGGAGATGCTCAGAGGGGAGAAGAAGATGTTCTGGTCAGGGGCGGCCGTAGCCAGGGCTCTGTAGAGGTCAAAGGCAAAGTCCCTGCTGGCAGGGGCCTCGGTGCTGAGCACGGGTAGCTCCTTGGCTCTCTTCTTCGTCTCCCGAGAGTGGGGGCGGAGCAGGCTGGCTCCCGAAGGGGTGAGGAGCATCAGGCCCAGGAGGAGGCAGAACTGCATCGTGGCCGCTCCTCGTTTTGAAAGGTAGGTGGGAAGGGGTCCTCTGGGAGGGTGCACTGAGGGAGGGAAGTGCGTCAGGCGCAGGTCCCAGAGACGTGACCCCCTGAGTGGCGGAACCTAAGGGAGATGATGAGCCTGTGCGGTGGGGAAAGAGGTTTTGAGGAGAGCACGGGGGCTCGAGGACCGAGATTCGGGGGACTTGGGCATCTAAGGGTCGGAAAGGGAGAAGGCAGAGCGTGCAGACCTGAGGTGAGGGCTGGCCCCCCGCGGGCAAGAGTCCTCTCGTCCACATCAGGGCACGTGCTATGGGGGATGGGGTGGGGGAGGGCAGGGCTCTCCTTCTTCTGCCTGATCAGCATCTCCGAGGTTGCCAGGGAATGAGAAGCCTGTTTCCCAAGTGGCCTCTGACTGTCACTTCGACCCCTGGGGACAGAATTTGCAAGGCCTGGTGGCCCTTTTATGAACTCAGACCAGCTACCCACCCCATGGGCCCCTCGGACTGCTGGTCTACCCTTGTTTACTCAGCAAATACATACTGCGTCTCTCCCACATGGCAGGCAGGGTGCCGGGCTCCAGAGACTCATTGGTGAACAGGCAGATGCCAGCTGGTTCTTTCTTCCTCTCCCCTGGGGGGCTATGCTAGGACCCCAGGGCCATCCTCAAGCCTCATCAGAGGTGCACGCCTCCCCCGCCACCCCAGGAGGAAATTCTGCCCCCTTAATGTAAACACTCCAACTTCCCTCCTATTCTGTGAGGTCTTAATTGTGTCCCCCAGACTCCTATGTTGAGGTCTCAACCCCTAGTCCCTCAGAATGTGACTATATTTGGAGACAAGGTCTTTAAAAAGTCATGAAGTCAAAATGAGGTCTTCCGGGGGGTCTTGAGCCAATCTGGCCGGTGTCCCTGTGAGAAGAGATTAGGACCCAGACACAGACACAGCGGAGACCCTGTGGGGACCCAGGGAGGAGACCAGCATCTGGGAGTCGAGGAAACAGCTTTGCCAAAACCTTGAGCCGAGATCAATTTTCTATTCTGTGATGCTTTGTCACGGCGGCCTGAGCCAAGACGCCTCCTCCTCCTCCCATCCCAACTAGGTGGGCCCTGGGGGGTCTTCAGCCCCTCTTCTCCTTCGTTCTTCCCAGCCACCTCCCTAGACCCCTCCTCTCCAACCAGAATCCTTCCTGTGCCCAGGCCTACAAAGTCCCATGTGCTCCTGGTCCCCCTGTGATCAGCCTAGACTCTGCAGTTCGGCCTCCTGGGTTCAAAGCTCGGCCCGGCTACTTCCTACTAGTGCAGTTTGGGGCAAGTCCGTCATGCCCCATGCCCTGTCCCCAACCTGTTTGTATAGTGGAGTTGACGCTGTGCCTGGGCCAGAGCGTGGCCGGGGGCTTTAAGGGCTCAGCATAGGGCAAGCATTGCAGTTGGGCCTGGCGCAGACCTGGTGCACAGAAGGGTCAGCTATGGCTGTTGCAGCTTCGGGGTCAAAGCCCCACCGAGATCCCCCAGTGTAGCTGTGGGGTACACGCTGTCCCCGCACCCTTGCTCTCATGGGGGGGGGGCCGGGGGGGCCTGGAAAGCTCTTGATGGTGAGAACTTCCCCTCAACTGGGTCTTCTTCTCCCACGGACACCATGTCATCAGGTCCCTGGCCTCAGGGTCCTGCCAGAGTCACATGACCCCCCCCAACCCCAACGCCAAAGGACCCCAAACAGCTGCATTGGACATCGCATGCAAAGTGGCCCACTTTGGATGGGGGGATGCCAGCGACCTTGGGGGTCAGGCAGACCTGGGCTGCAGTCCTGTCTTTGAGCAAAATCGAATGACCTGAGCAGGCCACACCCACGCACCCTGGCCTCCACGTTGCACCTGAGCGCACAAAGGAGGCTCATCTAGAATGTTCTGTCTGCAGACACAACGGCCCCCCAGAGCCCCACACAGCAGCTTCCGCAGTTATGGAGGCTCCTCGTACCTGCCTCCGTGGGCCTCACACCCACCGGCAGAGGCAGGTTCTACTGGCACTATTCTACAGAGGCGTCCTCTGAAGCTCAGAGAGGCCAAGCCACTGGCTGGTGGGGGCCCAGCTTGGGCTCAGACCCAGTTCTGACACTGTGATAATGTGATAATGTGATGTGCCCTAAACCGCTGCGCCATGTGGCTTCCCTGGATCCCCGGCCCTCCTTCCGTGCGACAGCCCCCAGTCTTGGTGTCCCCCACCCCGGCAGCCAGCACCGTAGCTGCGAATCTGCAGATGATTCAGCAACAGGGTCCGGGCTTCCCAGGCTGACACCCCCTTTCTGTGTGCACCCTGAGAGTGCGGGTCTTTAAAGGACGTGGTGGGGTGGTTTAATCTCTGTGTCCTTTGAACTTGCTAATTTTACAGCACAGTATGGTCCCTCCCGCAGCGTGTCAGGGCATTGGGGTAGCAGACAGAGCTGAGCAAACATTCAGCTCCACGCCCCTGCCCCCGTGATCACAGATGAACTCCCAGCTGATAATTCTTTAAAAGAAATGCTTTCAAGGAAGAGTTGCAGACACCAGGGAGTGTCCTGCTTGGATGGAGCCCAGGGCTCAGGCTGGAGAGAGAGTTCTGGCCTCCTGTCCCTGCAGCTGCCTGGTGGCCTTGGGCCAGTCCCTGTCCCTCTCCAGGCCACACTGTGTTCATAAACAACTCATAACTCATAAACAACTCAAGGTCTGTCATGTGCTGTGGCCAGTAACCTTTCTCCCCACCAGTTCCCACACCCAGGACCCCACCAAACAGCAGATGGGCCACAGTCACTTTTCTGGCGCCAACCCCCCCCCCCCCGAGTCTTCCTGGACAGCTGAGTCTCTGTGGAGGGGACCCCAGCTTCATCCACTCTCTCCTGGGCTGCAGGCTTGGGACCTAGAACTCTCACTCCATTTGGGCCCCCTCTATCTCTTATGAAAGCCAGACACTCTACAGACATTACGACATTGAACCACCCACGAGAGTCAGCATCATGAAGACCGTTTCACAGATGGATAAACTGAGGTTGAACAGCTTGTCCCAGCTAATGTGTGATGGAACCAGGATTGAAATCCAGGTTCCCGTGACTGGTGTACACACTGCCGCTTGTCTTCCTTTCGTGGTTCTGAGACATGACACCTCGTTCCTCCTCTCCTGTAGCTCCTGGGGAGGGTCCCCAGGTCTCACTCAAGCTGTTCACCTGTACGAGCTCATTTATCCTCCTCCACAGCAACTCGGAGTTGGTATCGTCATCACGGTACAGAGGAGGAAACAGAGGGTCAGAGAGATCGCTTCTGAGAAAATGGGGCCTCAGGGAGCTCGGTTCAGGTTTCCCAGGTTCCCAGCCTGTGCCTTCACACCCCTAGTCTCTGGTGAAAATATGCAGCTTTGACAGAGTTTTTGTGCCAATTTGAAGCTGGGGCGAGTCTGCTCCAGGCCCTGGGAGCCTGGTCCTTGGGAGATGGGCTCTCAGCCAGGAGACTGGAGCCTGGCCCGGCTGACCCTCTCTCTAGGCCCCTGATTCCAGCGTTTCTGCAGATGGGCCCTCACGGGTCTGAGGGAGGAGAGAAGATCATTCAGGCTCCTCTGGCATCCCAGGCCAAGGTGACGTGAGCCGGCTGGTGCAGGCAGGTGAGGCAGGCACGGAGGCAATCCTCCCACTGATCCTCACTACCCATGGACTCAGAATCTGCTTCATTTATTCCAAATGTTGGGCAACAAAGTTCTACCGGGTCAACTTTGGACTCAGCTGGGGAGGCGGGTGGCGGAGGTCTGTCCACTGATTGCAAAAGGAGAAGTGAGCCTTGGGACACAGGCAGAGAGGGAAAGACAAAATCCCAGTTTCCTCGATCCTAAAGATCTGGGAGAGCTTCCTGGCAGCAGTGACTCAGGGAACTTTCTTAACCTTCCTCCCCACCTCCAGACCATCAGTGAGCTTTGTGGGTTTCTAGCTCCAGAGCAGTTCTGACATCTGCCTGCCTCTCCCCATTTCCCCTGCCCTGTCCTCCAGAGGCCCTGTCACCTTTCACCCACCCGCTCCCCTTCTCCTCCTGCCCCCAGAGCCATTCTGAAGGCATCTCCCTCGGCCACCCACCCGAGGTGACAGCACCCCGCCACCTAAGAAGGTTATTGCCGCCCCCAAGTTGTTGGGGGGCAGGACCGGCTTCTCCCTGGGCCTCGGGCCCCCGCTTGAATCCCACTGCTGGTGATCCCTTGCCCACACCTGGCCCTGCGTTGTTATGCTCTGTAATGGCCCCTTGATTGTCTCGCTGCTCTGCTGTGATGTAAGTGCGAGCCCACATGGGTTTGCTGGGGCCTTCCAGAATTCTGGCCTCTCTCCCCAACAAGAACATATGCTCCCAACAGAGACGACAGGCACCAAGCCTGCTCTCCCTGTGAGATTTGCAGTCAACGGCTGGAGATTTTTGCAGTCAAATGCTCTACCACTGAGCTATACCCCCTCAGACCCCTTTTTGGAATGAATGAACGAGTGAATGAATGCCTTCTCTGTGGCTCAGGGGTTTTAGATCCCATGCTGGACATGCAGAGCCAGGCCGGGCTCCCAGGACTTGCCAGCTCCTGTCCTGCTGCCTGGCCTCCATTTCCCTTTTCTTTCTTAAAAACGATTTTATTGAGGTCTGACTGACATACCAAAAGCCATACATTTTTCCCATGTACACCCGCGAAACCACCACCACCAACAATACACCCCTCACCTCCCGGCCTCCTCTGCCCTCCGCCCTATTCTTCACGCGACAGCTTCTTGATCTGTGACCAAGGATGTTGGCCAGGGGAGAACGCCCCCTTCTATTGTATTTTTTGCCAAGGGCCCCAGCCTTAGGAAAACTGAACAGTACACTTATTTTATGTTGACATTTTGCTTATTTAACAAAATGCCTGAGCTGCCTGGGTGGTTCAGTCGGTTTAAGTGTCTGCCTTCAGCTCAGGTCATGATCACAGAGTCCTGGGATCAAGCCCCGCATCGGGCTCCCTGCTCAGAGGGGAGCCTGCTTCTTCCTCTCCCTCTGCCTGTCCCCGCTGCTTGTGCACACACACTCTCTCTCAATAAACAAGTAAAAGTTTTAAAAACAAAACAAATAAACAAACAGAAACCAAATCGCCACACAGCATCTGGAGCTCGAGCTGCCAACCCCCAGGCCGGGCAGCCCTCACTCAGAAACGGAAATGTTCTGGGCCTCCTCCTGATTTCTCAAGGTCTGAGATTGCAGGCACAGAAAACAACACAGAAGCGCTCTGGGTTACAGAGCCCAGCCTTGTGGACCAGACGCTTCGTCCCCACAACCTTACTTTGGGGTTTCTGCGCCTCCCAACTGATCTTTGTCGCGGGGACTATCCCATGCCTTGTGGGGGGACGACTCGCTGGATGCCAGCACAGCCCTGTCTCCAGCTGCACCAAGTACAAATGTCTCCAGCTACTGCCAGATGGGCCCCGGGGATAAAGTCCCTTCTGGGTGCCAGCTAGCACGTACTGAATCTTCGAAGCCGCTGTGCGTCTTGCCTATAAGGACACTGAGGTGCAGCCAGGTGGAGGGTCGTGCCCAAGTTCACACAGCCAGGGGTGGGGTTGGGGGACGCTGCTGCTTCCGGGTTCCTTCCCCATCACCGCAGAGAGTTTTCCTGGTCGCTCTGGGACAACACCAGAGCTTCGAAGCCCCCCAGATCCCATAACCCAAGTCCTGTCTTCACTGTTCCCCACACACCCTCAAGCCCATGGACCCCTGTCCATCCTCAGTAGCCTGTACTTACTCTGTCCCACAGCCAAGTGTGCACGCAGTGGAGGTCACGGTCCCTCGTGCTCAGTGAGAAGCCGAGTGTTGGGACTGGAACCAGCATTTGCCACTGACCTTGGTTGGGCCCTGACTCCACCCCCCCTTGGCCCTGCCCTGTCCTGTCCTGCAGGCTTCTAGCCAACGCACGGGCTGCTGGCATAACCACCCGAGCTCTGACCCAGGCCACCAGCTCACTGCCCTGGCACCGCGAGCCCCACACAGACCCCTGTTTGCTTGCAACGGCACAGGTCCCCCAGGTTGGGCACCGGCAGCTGACATTCCAGACACAGAGAAAGGGACACCCTCTGGCCGGCCTCCCTTTCTCCAGGTTGATTCCACATCTCCTGCAGCCACTTGGCTATACATCCGGGCGAGTGCGGTGTGAGCCCAAGATCTCCGCAGCCCTGTGTGCTTGCTGGATTCATTTACCAGTGAGAGTCTTGTGGAAACCAGAGGGACTGCATGTCACCGCAGCTGGATGAAGGGACCGTTGTTTCCAGTCCCTTGGCTGTGCACATAACTTAATTGAGGCTCAGAAAGATGGAGGGACTTTTCAGAGTCATGCAGCAATGGCCAAGTGCCCAGATCACCAATTTCAAGGTCAGGGCTCCTTACCTGTATCTAGGATTTTGGTAGGCTCATCTGGACTCCCCTTTCCAACCTTGAAATGGGGGCTCTGGAACTCAGCCCCATGATTCCAAGAGCATTTCCAAGATGCTGGTGCAAGGTGCTGGCTCAACCCTTGTCTCATTCCCAAGGCCCCCATGCCCCGGTATTAGGTGACCTGTGTGTGGCCATGACCCAGATGTTATGTGGGTGAGCTGGGGTGTGAAGTTGGCAGAGGAGACAGGGGGCTGGACATGCCCAGGGGAAGCAGTCTTAGTGTTTGGCAAACAGGGTTCCTCTACCGCCTCTAAGACCAGGAGGAGACTGAACTCAGCATTAGTCTAGAGCATAACACAGTCACTACCAGACATCGAGCACTTGCTTTGTGCTCACTGTCCTCCCAATGCCCAGGAAGGTGGGTACTAGTATACCCATCAAATCAGTGAGCAGGCTGAAGCAGAGAGAAGTTAGGTAATCAGCCCAAAGTCACACAGCTAATGAAGAGAAGCATTAGCAAGAAGAAAGCTAGGTCTTTTCTGTACATTGGGCTATGTGACATTGCAAAAGTCCATTCCTTCAGAACCTAGAGATCCCCAAACTATGCTCTGTAGGGTGGAAATCGTATTACACACCTGTGCGGGGTGGATAATCTTCCCCCCAAAGATAGCCAGTCCTAATGCCCAGGATCTGTGAATCTTCCCTTATATGAGAAAAGGGACTTTGCAGATGGGACAAAGGTAAGGATCTTGAAGTGGGGGGACTAAGCACAGATTACCCAAGTAGGTCTTAAACATAATCACAGGGGTCCTTCTAAGTGAAGGCCATGGGGAGCCCGAATCCGAAGAAGCAGAGTGATCATGGAAGCAGGAGAAGACCATGCGATGCGGGCATGCTGAGGAGGTGTGATGGGCAAGGGTCTCCAGAATGAAGCCCTGCTAACTCTTGATGTTGACCCAGCAAGACCTGTTTTGGACTTTGGACCCTTAGGAATTGCAGGAGAATAAATGTGTGTTGTTTTTAGTCACTAAGTTTGTATTAATTGTTATAGCAGGAACAGGAAACGAGTGCAATAGTCCCCAAATGGGTATTGGATATAAATGGATACTGGGAAGATGGGACTGACCAAGATAGGAAGGACTTCTCCAGCTCTGTGTGCTGTTCCTGGAGACAACCCATGGCCTGCATCTAGCCTGTGTTATAAAGAATATCTTGAGAATTTGGGGAAAGTCTGTGGCCACCCCTGACTTCCCTTTGCCGCTCAGAAAGGGCTGTGAAGGAAGGGGGCAGAGACTGGGTAGGTTCCAAAGAGAAAGGTTTGGGGATGAGGTCTCAGGGCACGGTGACCCATGTATTAGCCCACTGGGGCTCCCATAACAAAATGCCATAGACTGGGGGACTTAAACAGCGGAATTTATTTTCTCACATTTCTGGAGGCTAGAAGTCCAAGATCAAGGTGACGTCAGATTTGGTTTCTGGTGAGATGTCTCTTCCTGGCTTGTAGATGGCACCTTCTGACTGTGTGATCACATGGGCTCTTTGGGCATAAGGAGAGAGAGAGGGCAAGAGGCAGCTCTGGTGTATAAGAAAATCCTCTTTATATAAGGATACTGTTCCTGTGGGATGAAAGCCCAGCCCTGAGGACTCATCTAACTGTAATCACCTTCCCAAAGTCCCATCTCCAAATACAGTCACATTAAAGGTTAGGCCTTCAACATGTGAATTTTGAGGGGACACACTTAGGTCCATAACAGCCACAGTGAGAGAGTAGGATGGGCTGGTGGCCATAAAATAAGAATTTAAAGGACTCAATAGGTCATGATAGATTTATTTTTCCATTGACGCCAAGAGCCACAGAGTGCCGTCTCAATAGGTGAGTTTTTCCCTGGGCATAGGTGGGTTCTGTTCAGCCCACTGAGGGCTACAATGCTGAGCAGAAATGCCTGTCATGAAATGGGGGCCATTACTGACCCACCTGCCTGGACCCTGACACCGTCAGGCCACTTCACCTGTTTAGGGAACCTGCGGCGAATGAAGTTGTGACTTGCTCTGGAGGACAGGGTTGTGACAAAA
The DNA here is from genome assembly GCF_922984935.1 of Meles meles. Taxonomy (NCBI): domain Eukaryota; kingdom Metazoa; phylum Chordata; class Mammalia; order Carnivora; family Mustelidae; genus Meles; species Meles meles. Next base: position 141,741,267 of record NC_060071.1, on the reverse strand, counting down.
GATGAAATGTGAGACTAGTTAGCATCTGTGGGGCACCAAAGACCTGTGCTCTACATATAATAACTCATCCAAAGCTCGAAATGGACTTCCGTGTTAGGTAGCATCATCGCCATTTTACAGATAAGGGAACTGAGGCACAGAATACCCCGTGCACCATACTGTTATGGGTTTAACTGTGTCCCCCCAAACTGAAGTCCTAACCTCCACCACCACAGAGGTTAACCTTATTTGAATATAGGGTCATTGCAGACAGAATCAGTTAAGATAAGATAAAATCATCCTGAAGGAGGAGGACCCTTGATCCCCATGACCAGTGTCCTTATAGAAAGTGGCAATCTGGGCACAGACACACACAGAGAATGCCACAGATGGCCAGCAAGCCACCACCGGAAGCTGGGAGGGAGGTCCGGAACAGATGCTCCCCTACAGGCCTCAGAAAGAACTGCCCTGCCAACACCTCGATCTGGGGTTTCCAGCCTTCTGAACTCTGACACAATACAATTCTGTTGGTTAAAGCATCCAGTTTGTGGTGATTCGTACCGACAGACCTAACAAGCGAATACACGCACACATTGGTGGTGGCCAGATTAAGATCCAGATATTCTGGCTCCAAAGTCTAGGTTCCATACCTGGGCGTTCTGTGGCTTCTTGATAACTCCCAGGAACATGCATACCAGGCCTCTCTCCCCACAGGTGCTCAGAGCAAGGAGCATGGCAGCCACTGGCCTTTGCTCTGCCACTTATGAGAGGGGCACCTCACCTTCCCAGGCAGCCAGGGATGAAACGGACTCCTTTCTGCCCCTCACCTGCCACACTGAGTCCAAGCCAGGGACTCCTAGATCTGTAGCTTCACGGGACTCCGTGTTCACCCTCCCCTCCCTGCCACTACAGCTGCTGGGGGTGGGGCTCTTTGCCCACTTATGGGATGGGGAGTGGGAAACGAGATCCGGAGAGGTCAAGTGCCTGCCCCACAGCACAGGGTTAGAGGGGAAGCTGGGGCTGCATCCCTCCTTGTCTCCACGCAGATCTCAAGTGCCTCTCCCTCCCCTGGGGAGATCCCCTGCTTTTCCGGCCGGCCCCGACCACGTCACTATGTGCTGAATGGCAGAAAGAATAATGGAGAAAGCCCACACGGCATCTCCACACCCACTTAAGAGAGCCATGCACATGCATCATTGCACTGGCATCTGGGGGCCCTAATGCTCGCAGAGCTCCCATCGCCGCCCTCTGCCCTCCTGCTGCTACGTGCAGGAAGGTTCCATTTTTCCTCTGGAAGAGACCTACTGAAATCACAAACCCATGTGGCCCCTCGGAGCACTGAACGCTGGTCCCCGAGAAGCGGGTTCCCCAAGGGGCGTAACAAGTGCTACCGAAGGAGGGGACCCCATAGGGGAGCAGCAAAGGAGAAGAGAAGGAGGCCAGGGCACCACCCTGGGGGGATAAGGTGTCCTGCCTGGAGTCTTTTTTTTTAAATTGATTTCTGGGTTTCATGTTCCAAAAGGGCATGTAGAAATCTGAGGAGTTGGCATAAATATTTACCCAATCAATGCCAGGGATGAGTCAAGGGGGTGGTGCAGAACAAACAGCTCGGGGACCTTGTTCAGGGCACAGCTTTTTCCATTCATTCATTCATTCATTCATTCATTCACCAAATAGCAGCTGAGCCTCAGCTACACACCAGACCATACAATCAACCCAGGGGCCAGGTTCTGGGGTGAATGAAGGGAACACAGGTTGAACGGAGCCCTGCCTTCCAGATGTTCTGTCTGATCAGAGCCAGGGGAGCAGAGGCTACTGTCCGCCCACCACGTTTGATGGTAGGATGGCAGTCCACCTTGGGGAGGGCATGAGGTGTTTGTAGGGAATCCTGGCAGATTCTCAGAGCTGGGGAAGGGGGCTCTCTGGGGACTGGGGGCCTGCAGGGACCAAAGGTCTGGAGTAGAGGCTACAGGGACAGCCTGGGGAAACAGCACGTTTCCATGGCTGATGTCACTGGATGTGTGAGTGCAGGAGGAGGGACTGAGGTAGGAGAGGCAGGTGGGGACCAGGTCGGGAGGGCACTGACTGTGGGTAGAGGACTGCAAGTTTATCTTGTAGGCAATAGGGAGCCACTGAGGACTTCCGACCTGGAGAGGGACAGACTTCGTCAGAATACGGAAGCATCACTTTCAAGGCTGGACGGAGGGTGACGGAGGGTGAGGCTGAGGGTGACTTCATCACACCCAGGCTTCATGTTCCCACGCCCCTGGGCCACTCCAGGACCACAGTAACCCCAGGCCCTTTCACCCGACCAGCTTGAATCCACCCACCCGTCTGCCTCCGTTGGGACAGAGTGGGCGGTGTCAGCCTGGGCCGGACTTCAGCTCCTGCCCGGCTATTACAAACCAGAATTCGACTTCCCAGCAAGTGCGGGGAAAATGGACCAATGCTTTCAGTAATGTAGCTGCTTTTCAGCCCACCAAGCCAGGGGACAGAAAGGAGGGTCTGCCCTCCTCTGAGCATGGGAGGGCACGGGGTCCTGTAGCATTTCCAGTACCTTGTCAGTGCACCTCGGGGCGGGTATGACGAGCTCAGCACTTTCCTTCTCTGGGAATTTCCTTTACCAGTGTTGTTCCCAGGCTGTCCTGTCCAGCTCAGGGTTGTACTTCAGAAGTCAAGGGAGAGAACCTCAAAATCTCCCCTTCCCATCCTCTCTAGCTTCCTTCCAGAACAGCTTTCCCACCATAAGCTCTTGCCCTAGATATTGGTTTCCTGGTTTCCCACAACAATCTTATTCTTGTATCTGTAGCATGATGTGGGCTGGGGACCACCTCCCATAAAGCCTGGATCATTGTGACTCTGGATCAGTCACCTCAATGCTAGATATGATCCATAGCCTGTCTCTCCAGGCGCCAGTGGAAATCAGGGTTTGTGACAGCAAGAACCCTGGCCTCTGATGCTCTGGCCCGACAAGAACACCCCAGGGCCTGGCTGGGGAAATGCATTTGCCACACATTCCTGAGATTCAGGACAAACACAGCCAGGTGTGGCCGGCCTGCCTCTTCCTGTGGGAAGAATAGAGGTTTCTTCTCTAAGACTCTGGGTGAACGCTGGCTCAGAGAATTCACCCCACATAGTACAGACATCTGAGTGGGACCATCTGGGTCAGTCCATATCAGCCAGGTGAGGAAGCAGACCCAAGAAGGGAAGAAATTGGCCTGAGGCCCAGAGCTGATCAGCAGAAGAGTAGGACAGAAGCATGGGCCCCCAGGATCCAATCTCATGTTCTTCCTTCTTTCTGCTGTGCATCTTTGACCTTGGCCATTGATCCTGGGGGACTGGCCCCATCTCCAAAGCCAAAGGAAGGAACAGTGTCTGTACCACCCCGGGGAGAGGGGAGAGGCCTTCCTTGCTGAGCCTTCCTCACTAGGTCACTATGGTGACTATGTTGCTGCTCACCCAGTGAAAGCCTTCAGAGCCCCCGCTCTAGAAATAAGGCGTCCACTCTGCTGGGGACAGCCAACTGCCGACATTGCTCCCCCCTTCCATTTACACCTTGCCAAACCACTGGAACTTGGGACATCTCACCCCCATGTCCAGGGCAGGGCAGAACAAACCCCAAAGGGATGGAGAACAGGGATGCATTTATTGAGTACCTACTATGTGCAAGGAACCAAACCAGGTTCCTCATAGTCATCATTGTATTTAATCCCTTCAACCACCAAGCAGGGTTTCTCCCACTATCCAGGGCGGTGCTCAGAGAGGTGAGATGATCTGCCCTGAGAGCTGTGTGTCTAGTCCACACTTATCTCGTACCACCTATGTCCTTCACCCTCACCAACAGCTTCTGTCCAGGATCTTGGGATCTTCTGTGTCTACCACTCCAAACACGGAGCTGCTCACACTGAGCCTCCGCTGGGCTACATCATCCTGCTTATAACAGAAGAGCCAGCCCTGGGAGGGCTATGGTTTCGTGGGGTTGACAACCTTGCCCAGGAAGACGATGCTCTGGGTATTGGTGGAAAAGATCACCACGAGGAAGGGCCGGTTGAACCGAAGGACTCTGCGATTGTGCTGGGCAGACATAAAGGTCACAAAGCTGCCAGTGGCCGCTGATGCCTGGGTGCCAACCTCATCCACCTCCAGAATGGCTTTGTGAAAACTCTGGGAAGGAAATCACAAGGGTTACCTCTAACAGAACATGAATCGGAACTTAGGGAAGCCTGGACGAACCAGAGATCGCTGGAGATCTACACTGCAGGCCACTTCCTGGGGATCCCACAGCAAGAATGTCTACATTGGCGAGATCTGTGAGCTGGATGACCTCTTATTTATAGGAATAATTATTTCATTTTTAAAAAAAGATTCTATTTATTTATTTGACAGAGAGAGAGCACAAGCAGGCAAAGTGGCAGGCAGAGGGAGAGGGAGAAGCAGACTCCCCGCTGAACAGAGAGCCTGATGTAGGGCTCAGTCTCAGGACCCTGGGGTCATGACCTGAGCGGAAGGCAGACTCCTAACCGACTGAGCCACCCAGGTGCCCCTCAGAATAATTATTTCTATCAGAAACTGAATGCTTACTATGTGCCTAGGGCTCTTTTTAAATCTTCATAGCCATCCTAGAAGGTTGATACATTACGGCTGTTTTGCAGACCCAGACCCTCACTCACCCCTCAATGTCATAAGAGGAAGACCTGGAATTCAACTCTGCAACCCAAGGCTCTACCCTGGCGTGCACGTCTGTCTTCTTAACTAAAGTCAGAGGTCTCTTTCTCCTATCAAAGCGATCTCTGATACACACGCCCTGGCCAACCTCGTCGGTATCCTCCCTCTATTTTATCAATGTGTTTGTCTATGCATTGTGATCTACGAAGCCCACTTTGCTGTGACAACTCCCTGAGGACAGCAGTGGGATGAATGTGGGATACCCAGTGCCAAGTACCACACTAGCATGGGAGTGGGCTGGTTCGAGGATGTCCATGTCTGTGGATGGCTGAATGAAACCCAGGCTTTGAGATTTCACGTGGGACAGAGAGAACACCCATAACCCAGCAGCCCCTAAGAGGCAGAAGTTCTCTACCACGGCTCCAGGCATGGAGGACCATGATGACTCACCTTGGACACTCGCAGTCTTCGCTCTTCGGTGATGCCGGACAGGTCAACCTCCTTCGAGAACAGGTCCATGAAGCCCATCTTGGGCAAAATCTGATCTAATTGATAGGAGCCAGAAATGGAGAACTTGGGGAAATGTAGCTCGAGCTTCTTATAAAAATACCTGAAGGAGGCATGAGGTTACACAAGTGAGGGACCCCAGCGCACTGTGCTCCTCTTGACTGCACCCTCTAGCTGGCCCCACTCACTGCATCTGACTTTGCTCCAGCGTCCCCTGGGACTGAAGGCCAGGCCCCTTCGCCCTCAAGACTGCTCTCTGAAGGAACCCCCTTGGGAGATCATCTTCAGCAGCAGGGGCTTTCTGTGGGCAGGCCAGGTGCCCAGGGAGATAAAGTCTCCCTGTGTGGTAGCTTTCCCTTCACCTCTGTTGGGGTCCTATGGTTTTCACTTACATGGGACCAGATGATTTCTTTGGCCAGAATTCCTCTGTCACATGAGCTGTGCGAATTCTCCATCCAAATGTGGCCTTAGGCTGAGGCCCTTATCTATGGGCCCTCATCTATAAATCTGAGGCCCTTATCTATAAATTTTCCCCTTTTGTAGTCCCAGGGTGATAGAAAACTTCCAGGCTACTTCCTTGGTTGGGTGGATGGGATTTTTTGAAGTTCCTCTGCGCTAGGAACCTTGACGGGAGACCTACCCACTCATGCACAGCTGAGCAGACCCTCGGAGAGCCAACGTCACCTCACCCAAGTCTTGTGTGCTGTAAGGGCTACATCTAGAACCAGGAATCTTAACTCCTAGCCTGGCTCTCTTTTCACTAACGGGGCAAAAATCGTATTTCAGATATAACAAGAGAGTTCATCATCTAGGGAAACCCATGGAATGTCTTAAAGCAAATAAGAATTCTTTCATAATTTGACAACACCCCCATGTAGGGCACTGGCCTTCCTTAGAAGGGTCCATTTGAAGGGCAATGCTGTAGATTCAGCACCACAGGTCACATTGATTACCTCTTCTGAAGCAAGTTCTTCCACCTTGTTAGCATCTCTGGAGTCAAGACCTCCTCCACATGCTTCATTTTCCCTCGGTCAGGAAGGATGAAAAAGGCCATCATGTTTCCTTGGTAGTCCATCCGCAGCACCGAGCAGGGCAAGAATCTGTCGTGAAGATACCAGTGGTGCTGTGTGTCCTGCAGCATCATAGGTATCTTGACGATTGTATTCTCATCAACGTGGAAGTCTTGGGTAGTGGTCATCGAGGGAACAAATGGTTTCTCCCACAGAGCTGAAGGGAAGAAGGAAAGAAGGCACAGGGCACCTGTGGACCAGCAGGCCAACCGTCTAGCCAAGGGAATGCCTCTCCCACAGCTGTGGAGATGCCCCCCCTTACTATTTCATCACGGTGTACCACTCAGATCCTTCAAAACCTGACCTGCCTAAGAAATGGATTCTCTCAGGGCTCATTTAGATTCTAAAATGTGATATACAAAAGGATATCAGCAACATTGTTTCATGTCTTCACCGTTTTTTTTTTTAATTTTATTAACTTATTTGTTTTATTTACTTATTTGTTTTAGAGAGAGAGTGAGACAGAGCAGAAGAACAGGGAGGGATGGGGGAGAAAGATGGGAAAAGAATCTCAAGCAGACTCTGCACTGAGCATGCAGCCAGACACAGGGCTCAGCGCCATGACCCTGAGATCATGACCTAAGCTGAAACCAAGAGTCAGACACTTAACCAACTGAGTCACCCAGGCACCCCAGGTCTTCACCATTCAATTTACATTGCCAACCTGATGTTTATGTAGTTGTAGCTCATTATGACTTTGTAATACACTTTCTTGGTTAAAAATGAGGTTGAGCAATCTTTTGTATGTTTATTGACCAACAAAATGTCCCTCTTTTTTTTTTTGTTACATCAGTGCTAGTTCATGTTCATCCCCTATATTTGTGTTCCTCCCCTGTATTTGTGTAGGGTTGTTTCTTAGTGGTTTGCAAGAGTCCTTTCTGAACACTAGTTGTCTATTAGTTCCGTGAGTTGTAAATCCCTTGTCTTTCTCTCTGACTTGCCTTTTCACTCTAGTAATGGTGTGTTTTGGTGATTGAAATTCTTAACTTAAATGCAGTGAACATATTAGTCTTTTTCTTTGTGGTTAGGACTTCTGTGTCTTGTTTAGGACAATTTTCCCTTCAAGGTCATGAAGATTCTCTCTTCCATGATATTCTAGGAGATTTAGTCTTCCCTTTTGCAAAAAGTACAATACTCTACCTAGAATAAATAATAAAGGAGGGGTCTAAACCCATTTTGTTCCCCTTGTGGGTACCTAGCTGTCCCAGCACCAGTGTTCCATCATGGCAGTGAGGGGGGATGCCAGCTTTGACATATACCATATGTCTCTGTATCTATCCCTGGGACCACTTCTGGACTCTATTCTGGCCTCACTATTCTGTCCCATTAGTCTATTTGTACTTCACAGCCTAAATTAATATAGATTTATGGTAAGTCTCACCCTCTGTCAGGTAAGTTTTCCCATCTTAATTATTCTTGGCCTTTTTCACCTCCATATAGTTTAGAATCAGCTTATTAACTGCCACCAAAAAAAATCTGCTAGGATTTTGATTGGGATTGCATTAAATATTTAGACTAATTCATGAGAGAATTGACATCTTTACATATGTAGTCTTCCTTTTCATGAACATAGTATATCTGTACTTTTGAAAATTTAAGTCTAATATCTCTCAAGATAATCTTCTCTACAGAGATCCTATGCATCTTTTGTTCATCTTCTTCTAGGTACTTTTCAGTTTTGAAGATAAGCCACAGTTGTTCTACTCTCTCACCATGTGAGAGTAAGAGAGTGAGGCCTGGGGCTAAATTTACATCCCAAAGTGTTGGGCAAGAAGTCTCTATCTCCTTCCTATTTCTAGGGAATCTCACTCTCAGGCCGACAACACTAATCCAACTGGAGCTAAATCTCTTTCGGGAAGAGAGCACCCAAACCCTTCTTTATAATCAGAGCTTTGGGTAGGTTGATGGTGTATACTATACATTTAAATTACATTGATGGTGTATACTCTACATTGAAATGGCTCTGTGAGATATTGTGGAGCCATTAAAGTGAGATCTAAACAAAGTTTTCAATAGCATAAAGCTGTGCATGCACACACACACGCACACACACGAATGCATATAAAACCTGGTAAATCTGAATAAAGTCTGTAGATTGCACCAATGTCAATTTCCTGGTTTTGTTTTTGTATGGCAGTTATAGAAGATGTTATCTAACCTGGGTGAAAGGTACACGGGATCTCTCTGGACTATTTTTGAAACTTCTTATAAGTTTATGGTCATTGCAGAATTAAAAAGGTTTTTGAAAAAGTTTTCAGTGGTACATAAATAATTCCATGTGTAGAATGCAAGCAATGACTGATATGGCTGGATTGTTAGTCTGGGACTGTTTCCCAGAATCTGTTCCCTATAGATTCTGGGTTCAAGATGGTTACAGTTGTGAGATTGGGAGGTAGATGTGAAAACAACCCTCACATGCTGAAGGTCTTCCCAGGAAGATTGGATGTTGGACAGACCTAGTGGAACTCTCTGTCCTCCAGGTTGTCCATGCTGTCCTCCAAGTTCATTGCCCAACATTAGCCCTCCAGACCAATGTGTCCCTAAGCCACTACCAGGTGCCTAGCATGGGCCCCTCCAAAGTTCCCCCTAGGGGTGCCTGGGTGACTCATTCGGTTAAGTGTCTGCCTTCGGCTCTGGTCATGATCCCAGAGTCCTGGGATTGAGTCCCACGTTGGGCTCTCTGCTCGGCCGGGAGCCTGCTTCCCTTCCTCCCTCTCTGCCTGCCTCTCTGCTACTTGTGCTCTTTCTCTCTGTCAAATAAATAAATAAAATCTTTAAAAAAAAAAAAAGATCCCCCTACATGGACCCACTGTGGTGGTTGGATGTGCTTGGCATATAGATCCTTAATAAGGTCCAAACTTTCACCTACACCAAGGACTTCACTCTGTCCATCCAACGTTGTTTCCTGTAGGTCTTCATTTGCCTAGAGTTGAGTGAGGTCCAATTCCTGTAACAATCCCCTTTCCCTTAATATTCATGGTGTCTTTGCTCCTCTGATGGAACACTGATGATACACACTATACAAATCTGTCCCCACACTGTGATTTCAACTGTTCATATATGTGTGTGAACAGAAGACGGGAATGAATTAGGTGAAAACATTAACACTCGTTGCCTCAGGGTGGTAGGATTATGGGTAATTTCTATTTCTCTTTTATATCTTTATGTGGTTTTTAAATTTTTTTATTTTTAAAGATTTTATTTATTTGAGAGAGACCGAGATAGGGACAGAGATAGTGAGAGAGAGCACAAGTGGGGAGAAGAAGGAGAAGCAGTCTCCCCAGTGAGCAGGGAGCCCGATGCAGGACTCGGTCTCAGGACCCTGAGATCATGACCCGAGCTGAAGGCAGACTCTTAACTGACTGTGCCTCTCAGGCGCCCCCTTTATGTGTTTTCAAGTGTCTTTGAAATGAGCACTGTTATCATTAGATTAATTACAATTACTCTAATTATTTATTGAATATATATAATAGTCAGAGATTGACAAACCTCTTTTGCAAAGGGCCAGAAGGCAAATATTTTAGGCTCTATGGCAACTGTTTATCTCTGTGGCTGTGTGAAAGCAGCCAGAGACAATACATAAATGAGGGGGCATGGCGTGTGCCAATAAAACTTTATGGACTAATACAAGTGGCCCATCAGATGTGGCTGCGGGCAGCAGTTTGCCTATCCCTTTAGACCCTCTTCTAAGGAGTACACAAAAATGTGACATAATTTGATCCTCAAAACAAAACTTTGAAGGAAGGACTCTTATTATCCTTACTTCAAGCAAACATCCCGCCCTGCTTACACCATCAGTAAGTGACAGAGCTTCGATATGAACCCAGCAGTTCACCTTGTTCATTTCACACATTACTGTGATGAAGAAAATAAGAAAATATGCCTATAGGCATAAGGAACCTCAATACTACACAGTCTTAAATATCTGATGCTCTCACGTGAATCTGTTAAGGGTTGCTTGACCCTATCTGACCCACCCATCCACTTTCTCTTTTTTAAATACCTAATCCATCCACAAATCAGAAGAAGAGAGAAGCTAGAGGATTCACCAACAAACCAACTCTTACCTTTGAAGTAAATGTAATTCACCAGCACCATTGTGATGTCCGTGCTTAGGTGGCTGACCAAATCCACAATCTTTCCTTGAGTTTCCTCTTTGACGTGGTCATTGATGAGCTGGGTGGTGCCCACAGAATTGCGGAAGTCGGTGAGGAAGAGTTTGGATTCATAGAAGGCCATGCTGTCATTAAGAAATCCCGGAAGGATCGGCAGGTCCTGGCTCAGGAACAGGGTGTTGCCCATGTGCATCTCCAGCCCGTTGCCCGGGAGGTGGAGAGTGTGCAGGAGGTGCTGGAAGCCCTGGTGGATGTCCTGCTCAGACATCTCCGTGAGGTTGAAGCCCAGACCCTCAAGGATCTGGGTCTGGCTGTGTGAGCGGGCCCCCAGGGACAGCATGGCATAGGAAGCAGAGATGCTCAGTGGGGAGAAGACGATGTTGCTCCCAGGACTTTGGGAAGCCATCAGGTTGTAGAAATGGAGAGCAAAGGCTGTATTGCCTGGGGCAATCTTGAGGCTGGGGGAACCCTCACCTGTGCTTGAAGCCTCCTGATGGGGGCTGCCCATATGACCCTGGCGATAGTGCTTAGGGTCCACTTGGCCATGACAAAGGACCAGCAGTCCGGCCAGAAGGAAGGGCAGGAGGTCGGCAAGATGCATCTTCTGTGCTCTCCCAACTATAGGAGGAAAGAAAGTACCCGGGCAATTCTCTGATAGAACACCCAACCCTACTGAGATGTCAGGCAAGAGCAGGGCTCCGGGGTGATAAGTGACACGGTGAACTTGTGCAGATGACCCTGCGGGAGGCTGGCAAACACGGGGCACTTTCCCAGAGTGTGGCAAAGGTCATATTCTGCAGCAGTGCTTTAGACCAACAAAGCCCACTCCGCGTGATCACGCCCCCTGCATTTCCCATCCTTCTCAGCTCTGCAAGGCACTGGCCTCCTTTCTCATCCCAGAGACTCCAAAAATGACTTAATCAGGTCACCTAACTGGTAAGTGTCTGAACTAGAGCACAAAGTCTCCAGACCCAGCCTGGAGCTCTTGTTACCATTCATGTTTATTCCTTCGGCCCAGGGACCCACTGCAGCAAAACACCAAAGGTTATTTTAGCTTCTACTCCACCAACACCCGTGGTGTGCTTTACAGTTTACAACATCATTTTAATGCCATTTTGTTTGACCCTCTTATCTCGGTAAAGGTTAGTAGAATGGGCATTCTTACCATCGCTCCATGCAGATAAGATCTCTAATGTTCAAAAACTGATCTGCCCAAAGTCCCAGGAAAAGGACTCCTCTCTTCTCCTAGTAAATTTCACCTGCCCAAAACAGGGTGCTCAATTTCCTGCACCAAATCGGCCCTGCTGCCCTGGTTCTCAGCCCCAAACCCGGTTGTCATCCCTAACCTGTGTCTGGCTCTCTACCTCCCCCACCCCGTTCAATCTTTCTGTACGTCTGGCAGGGTCTTCCCATGACCCCTGAGCCTCTCCACTGCTGTGACCCTCACTTACGCCTCCAGCGTCATTCACCCAGACCAGGGGTCAGAAAATTTTTCCCGCAAAGGGCCAGAGACTAAACGTCTTTGGCTCTGCAGGCCATACAGTCGTGTTACAGCTACCCAGCTTGGTCATGTTGGCTGGGAAGAGGTCACCCACAAGGCATGCTTATGTGTGGCTGGGCTCTGGTGAACCTTTATTTATGGACAATGAAATGTGAATTTCATATGCTTTTCATGGGTCACAAAATATTGTCCTCCTTTTGATTTTTTCCAACCATTTACAAATTTTGTTTTTATATTTATATCTTATATTTATGTTCTATCTTGCATTCTTAGCTCAAGGGCAAGACCAAAATAGCCAGTAGGCCAGATTCAACCCACAGGCCACCGTTTGCTGAGCCCTGACTTAGACCACTGCTGCTTCCTACCTGGTCTTTCTATTATATTTTCCACCCAGGAGTTGGAGTGACCACTTCACTCACCAACTTAACACCCGTCCCGAAAGCATGGCTTCCTACCAAGCTATAATACCTTTTCCCGCCCAAACACTCACATGTGTATTTCTCTCTGGCTTTGCAGCAAGCTACCCAGAATTCCCCTCTGCCAGGCACCTCTGAAAACACCTGGATCAGGAGCCAGAAGACCTGGGTCCTAAGTCATGTGTGGCCTTGCATGAGGCTGTTTCTGGGCCTGGGCACCAGTTCCCCCACTGGGGCGATGAGAAGGTTACGCAATCACGTGTAGGGGTCTTTGCAGCCAAGAGGCGTCATCTCTGGGTCGTTCCTGGTCTTACACTGGAAGTCTTATGCTCCAGAAGCCCCAGTCCTGGGCAAACTAGGATGATTATCACCCTCCCTTTCAAGTCTCAATTGTGGCCCTCAGAGCATTACTCACGGTCAGTCCTGGTGTGACCCCCCCGGCAGCTGTCTGAGCGCTACAGGAAGCTGAGGAACGTGGCCTGGGTTTATGAAGCCCTGGAAGGTTGGCAGAACCTGTCAGCTCCACCAGCACCACCTGCCGCCTCCCCTATTAGGTAATTATTAATGAACAGACCTATGGGTGCAGCATGGAGTCTCAACACAGAGAAACTCCACGGAAAGCTGGCCGAACCCACCCCCCAGGGATGACCCCCGTTCCCTCCAGGGGGCTCCAACAGAGCTCACCCCTTGCTGTTTATGTCATGCCCTGAGGTTTTCCTGGCACATCCTCCCCCCTGAAGCCCAGGGGACCCGTTATGGATGTGGTCTCCACGTTGCCCGTCATTGGCCATGTGAACTCAGGCACATCTATTCCCTTCTCTGGGTTTGTCGGGCCCCCCCAATCCCATGCACCACCACCTTTTATAAAATGAAGAGGTGGACCAGACCAGGGGTAGCGAACCCCAGTGCCTTCACAAACCTGGTAAGGTTTGCCACACTCAGGGTGACATAATGAGGAATGGTGGGCACGTGGAACTAGAGAGGGTTAGCTCTCTGCAACCATCAGGACCCATTAGGAGGGGCTGGATCCTTCCCTGGGCCTTCTGTTTGCAATCCTGGACTATGTGATCGCCCAGACACCTTCCAGCTTTAAAGGTACATTAGTCAGTGACAGAACCCTGTGAGATGCCACATTTTGGCCTTCAAGGACAATGCAACCCAGGGGCAAGGGTGGCATGGGGTGGGAGCAAACCCCTCCATGGGCCAGGAATCCAACTGCACACTTCCTTTCTAATTATGGATCTTGAAGCTGCTTTATGTGCAGTGATCGGTGAGCCTGGGCACCCTTGGACCATTCTGGGGCAGTTGAATATGGGGTGACATATAACTGTTTCTTAAGCCCGATGGGGAAGGAAGAGATGTGGCCCCTGGTGTCCTGAACGAGATGCCCTTGGCATTCAGGCTTCCGCTAGTTGGCTTTTCTGAATGTGTCTCCAGGAGCTTGGGGCTTTGACTTCATTGGAATGTGTACTACTGCGCACCAAGATTGGCCTGGGAGCCTGGAGCTGGGCAGAGCAGTGGCAGGGGCAGTACAAGCACAGGCTTGGAGGCAGCTGGCCTGCGGTCTCCATCCCAGCCAGTAGTTGGGCTCCGAGAAGTTCAGGGGCTGCGTCCAAGTTCACACGACAGATATGCGTCAATACCAGGGCAAGAGAGGGATGTGCCGTGCCAGATAAGAGTGAAAACCCATTACCCACTTGCGTCCTCCTCTCTCAGCACACACATGCACACACACCCCAGGAGGACTGTCCTTATCCCATTTTACAGATAAGAAAACAAATCCCAGAAAAGTTGCCAGCTGAGATCCCAGGGTTAGAGCAAAGCCTGTGTTCTTTCTCTGCTTGGAGAAATCTGCCGTTCTTCTCGAATATCAGCTCTGGTTTTGTTCTCAGCGGCAACCCACTCGCTAGAACACGTGTGGCACGCAGTAGGTGCTCCAACAATAGTCACTGAGTAAACGAATGAAGGCAAGATCGCAATGGGTTCTTGAGTGTGAAAATCAATTATTCCTTTTCCAGAATCAGCAACTTGGGTTTTCCTTCCTCAGCCTGGCATCTGCAGTGAGTTTCAGCTTGATGAAACAGATTCTGGGGGGCAGTGTGTGCTGGGGACAGCTGGAAGGACAGGTGCCCTGAACCCAGTGTGAGCTCATGGCAACTGCCCTTTGGCTCCTGGACTCTGCCCCTGCAGTGCTCTGGCTTTGAAGTCAGACAGACACAGCTCTGCTGAGCTGGTGAACCCGGGGCAAGTCACTCCACTCTCTGAACCTCACCTCCCTCTCCCTTCAAATCAGGAGCAATCGCTAAGTGGAAAGGCAGACGTGAGGGGACTGGGCATCCCCAAATGTTCTGGGCTCCCCCTCCCGCTCAGTGGCGTTCGTTTCCTTCTTTCCTCCCGGATTCTTGCAGAGGCGAAGAGCAGGGACAGTGGGCCCTCAGTCCCAGCCCCGTCACCCGCTGCGTTAACTTCCTCCGCTTCTCCTCTGTAAGCCGAGGGCAAAAATTGTTCCAAATCTCAGGCTTGTCATGAGAAGTCAGCAAATTTGTGTCTGCAAAGTGCTTAGAGTAAGTGTCGGCAACAAGGGTGCCGTGTAAGTGAGTTATTCTGTCGTCTTACTTTAACGGTTTGTACACTGTTCATTTATCCTAAATGTGTAAATGTGGCTAAATCCGTGTTTTTAAACTTTTTTTTTGCATTGTGGTCCTGACATCTCAAGAAAGCCCTGGACTCTCTCTAAAACATGCACATACTCTCAAATTTTATAATTTAGGGAGTTTCTTGAATTGCACAAAGCCCGTGGGGTCCCTGTGTGCTAGGAGCCATTTTCTCCCACAGGAAGCAACCCGCAAAACGGAAGTATAAAAATGACCTTACGATCCTTAAAGGAGTCACTGCCTGAGAGCCTCGAGGATAGGGACCGATGGCCGGCAGCACTGGTAGCAGGCCGGGCTCGGCCACTAGCTCAGAGCTTGCTCCCGCCCAGCATCTGGCTGCGGCTTATCCTCAGGCCTCTGCAAGCATAAGGAGTATGAAAACTTTGCAAGGTATACCCCGGAATGCCAGGAGATTCTCATTCATTGTCTGTGAGGTCCAAGAGGGCCACAGATCATGTTACAGTCAGATTTGCGTCTCTCTCTCAGAATAGGACTGGCCTCTAGAAGATGCCTCATAAAAGTCAGGCAATGAATGAGTGAAGGAATGAGTGAATGGACAGCAGAGACTCTGCTCAAAGCTTGGGTGGGGGTGCACACCTGAAAACAACAATGATCTCAGCAAGTACCTGTTTAAATAGAAGAAAAGCTCCCTGACCTGGAAGTCCAAGGTGGAAGTGGAGAAGCGTGGGGCTTGACCATTTATCTCTGCCCCCAGAAATGCTAGTGGATTTCACTGCTCCATGGGGAGCCGCTACAGGGGCAGGGTCGAGGTCCCCGAGGGGGAGCTGCTTTCCCAGCATCTGAACAGTGGCCTGAGCTGTCCCACAGTCAAGAGTCTCACTCCCTTGGGACCTCCCTCTGTCATTCTGCAGCTTGAGACCCAGTCCTTTGTGGATGTCCTGGTCTCCCAAACCATCACAGGTGTACAGTGTAAGCTGTCCTTCCTCCTCACCACTCCCGACTCCTTTCTCATTCCCTGGACTCCAGCGGGAGCCAGGATCTCACCCTCAAAAGAGGCTGTCATTGTTTTTCAATGGACGGTCAATGTAATAATGGTTGCTAGGAAAAATCAGGAACGTATGAAGTCTAAAGAAGAAAAAAAAATCATTTCTAAACCTGTCACAATTAGATTTAACTTATTTACTTCCAGTCTTTTTAAAAAAAAAATGGGTGTGTGCACATACAGAATATCAACAATGAGGCCCTTCCCATCTTAGTTTTGATGGAAGCAAAAAGACAATTAGTGCTACAGTCCAGAGGACCCCCCACTGCGCAGAAATTTCTCAAAAAGGGGTCAAGAACTGGTCTCCTGGTGCTTAAATCCTTTATTGGCATGAATGAAGATTTAGAAGTGGGGAGAAGGTGTAGCCAGGAGAGGATTACAGGGGAGGCGCTCCCCACCACCGCCCTGTCGGTACCATGGGGTCAGCGTCTCAAGGCCAGTTTGGTCCCATTCTGGTGAGGGTCCGCATCTTGGCTCGCAGACAGCAGCTTCCCCCTGTGCCCACACACGATGAAAGGCAAGGAGCTCTCCAAAGCCTTACTTTTTTAAAATTTTTAAATTTATTTCTTATTTTTTATAAATATATAATGTATTTTTATCCCCAGGTGTACAGGTCTGTGAATCGCCAGGTTTACACACTTCACAGCACTCACAATAGCACATACCCTCCCCAATGTCCATAAGCCCCCTCCCCCTCTCCTAATCCCTCCTCCCCCCAGCAACCCCCAGTTTGTTTTGTGAGATTAAGAGTCACTTATGGTTTGTCTCCCTCCCAATCCCATCTTGTTTCATTTATTCTTCTCCTATCCCCCTAACCCCCCATGTTGCATCTCCACGTCCTCATATCAGGGAGATCATATGATAGTTGTCTTTCTCCGATTGACTTATTTCACTAAGCATGATACCCTCTAGTTCCAACCACGTCTTTGCAAATGGCAAGATTTCATTTCTTTTGATGGCTGCATAGTATTCCATTGTGTATCTATACCACATCTTCTTTATCCATTCATCTGTTGATGGACATCTAGGTTCTTTCCATAGTTTGGCTATTGTGGACATTGCTGCTATAAACATTCGGGTGCACATGTCCCTTCGGATCACTATGTTTGTATCTTTAGGGTAAATACCCAGTAGTGCAATTGCTGGGTCATAGGGTAGTTCTATTTTCAACATTTTGAGGAACCTCCATGCTGTTTTCCAGAGTGGTTGCACCAGCTTGCATTCCCACCAACAGTGTAGGAGGGTTCCCCTTTCTCCGCATCCTCTCCAGCATCTGTCATTTCCTGACTTGTTAATTTTAGCCATTCTGACTGGTGTGAGGTGATATCTCATTGTGGTTTGATTTGTATTTCCCTGATGCCGAGTGATGTGGAGCACTTTTTCATGTGTCTGTTGGCCATCTGGATGTCTTCAAAGCCTTACTTTTAGGGGCACTAATCCCATTCACAGGGGCTCCACCATCCTGACCTAATCACCTCCCAAAGGCCTCACCTCCTGACATCATCATCTTTGGAGGCCAGGATTTCAACCTGTGAATTAGGGGAGGGCACAGACCTTCAGACCACAGAAAGGACCTTCAGTAGGGGCAATCATAAACACAACGTGCACACCTGTGGTTAAGGGGGGCACAGTGCGCTGGAGCCTGCTGCTTGTCTGAAACATCCACCAGATGCCACTGGGCTGCTCAGATTTCCTGGGGACTCATGACATCTACTTCCTGTTCCTCTCTGCCTCATCACTTTCTGCCTGGCTTTGAGCCAGGTGGATACACATGCACCCGCGTTATGTAGCACCAGTAACAAACCACCCCAAATTTGGGGACATAAAAGAACAGCAGGCATTCAAACTGCCACATCTTGTGTTCCTACTAGACTCTGGGCATTTGGGAAACAGGGTCAGGATTTTTTTCATTTTTCCTCCTGTGTCTGTCCTCTTCCCTCTAGCGTTCGATGCTCAGCCCAGAACAAGCCATGTGTGAGGGTCTTATGTGGGGTGGTTTAACCATGTTATGGTCTTGTGGGATCCTACTAGGTATGCTTTCTCCTACTAACTGGAAGAGCAAGTTAAGGCCAAGAGAGATTAAATATCTTGTTTGTGGTTACAGCGCTTGTACACAGGAGAGCTGGGGTTGAGCCCAGGGATAACTGATTGCAAAGCCCAAGATGATAGCCTCCACTTTTGACTCTTATTGTTAGAAATGGGTGATTAACCTTTGCATAGCTGTCAGCCAGTGCTCACAGTTTTCTTTAACTGGGCAATGCTGGGGACTGACAGACACTGAGGGAGACACCCTCTGTGACCCTGACCTTGCCGATTCCTGAAGCCACAGTCAAGGTCACAGGATGGAGAGATCTCCCTGGTAAGACCACACAAGAGGCTGGGAAACTCAAGGATTCACTGCTTTTTGCCCAAGACTGACATTTCTCAAAATGTGGGCTGGGGCCCGCCATAAGTGGGTGCTTGCTAAAAGCGAAGGACCACAGGCTTTTCCTCAAGTTTCTTGAATAAGAATCCTGGGGCCGGTGTAGAGTGGGTTCAGGAATTGCATTTTCATGAGTTCCCCAAATAAGTCCTGAAAAAAAAAAAAAAATCACCCAATACTGGAAGCAAGGACTTTGCGGGGCATAGTCACTGCGGTTTGACATTTCACCACGAGAGGGCGCGGCACCACTGCGTAATCGCACAGGCGTCTCTATGTCAGGCATTCCTGTAATGCTTAACTCAGGGCTTTGGTTGAAAAAAGGGGTTTTGTGTTTAGGAAAGCACAGCTGTTCCTCTGCTATTCTGAAAAAAGCATTAAAGCTAGCTCATTTAGCCAAACGCCTCCTCTTGCAGGGAGGGACCGTACGTGTCTAAAGCAAGTAAATGGCAGAACTGGTCTCAGAAAACAAGGCACAGCCCGGCGCACACAACCACAGGCCTCGTTCCCCTCTGAGCTCAGACTTGACTGCAGGCTGGAGGAGAAATAGAAAGACCCACTGACCCTTCCATTCATTTATTGACTTGCTCAATCATTCTAGCTGTTTACTGAGCTCCATCATCGTGAGCAACATCATTATGGCATCCTTTGCGGACTCGGGGGAGGGTAGGCAAACACTCAGCTATAGCCACACCAGTATGCAGTTCTGAAGGGGAAGGTCAGGAGTTGGCATTGATCGTACAGGGATTTGCTGTCACCAAGAGCAGGAGGTAGAGGTTAGGAGGGGGACAGGACTAATGGAATGGACAGGAGCTAAGCAGATGACTCCAAGTTAAACAAGGGGTTGCCGTGGAGTACGGGGTTCTAGAAAGGGGAGCAGCACAGCAGTGTCTCGCAGAAGAATGAGGCATGGAATGATGACGGATGCAGTTGGCAGTGCCCCTGGGGGCACGACATGAAAGGCAGGCCAGTGGGAAAGGACAGGGACAGGTGGGAATCAGGGATACACAGGTGCTTAAGATGAAACCTTGACCCTAGGGGGCAGGAGATAAGGTCTGACCAGGAACAACAACAACATGAGAATAGCCCCAGGCAAGGTCCTAAGCCACAGGGCAAGGGATTGGAAGGGTGACCCAGGGGCAGGCTTCATGGTGGAGATGAACATCTAGGTTGAACCCACTGTGGTTTGATTTAAGGATATTTACCTCCTTTCTCTGATTTTGCAGAGCAGCTATCATCTTAGCTAGGAGGGTTTTCTATCTGACCCTGAGCAAATTAATCTAGAAGGGAAAAAGTCATTCTGATTAGAGAGGGAAGGGGGGAGGTGAGGACTTTCTGCTTTTCAAGGGCCAGCTTTGCCCCCCAAACCCTCTCTCCCCAGCATGGCTCCAGCCCACTCCAGGCTCTTCTGCAAGCAAGGCCAATTCTGTAAACCCCAGAGCAAAGTTTAGGCTTTGACGCCCCTGCCCATGAACCCGGGCATCCCTTAGCTCAGAGCCCCCTGGATCTCAGCATTTTAGGGCTGATGAGTGTGTTGTGGGATAATGGGAAGGAATGTTTTATAAATGACTCTGTGGGTGTGGAGGATTTACAGCAGGCCCTTGTAATAGATGATGTTTGGCTGCTGACGGCTTTTAAGTGTTGTCCCTCTGTCTTGCCTTTTCTGCTCCTTTCTGGGCAAGTTGATGAAAAAAACTCCCATTGGCAGGAGTTCATACCATGCTTGGGAATCCTCACCCAGCCCCACCCAACAAGCACCGTCAAAACCCAAGTCAGCCTTCCATCGTTTCTCAAGCTGCTTTTGGACCATCTTGGGAGCCTGCCCTAGTCTCCCCAGAAAGCCTCATTATGCGACTAGTTAACCTGTTCATGCCCTGAGTGGATATGTGGTGTCCATCAGTGTCCACACTAAATTTCAGGTGGCGATGGGTTATGGGCTGAACCGCGTGGCACACCCACCCCTTCCCCACCGTCGCATACTGAGGACCTACCCACATCCCCCAGTGCTCAGAATGGAACTATATTTAGAGACAGGATCTTAAAAGAGGTAATTAAGTTAATATGAGGTCATTAGGATAGCTCTAATCCAGTGCGAGGGGTGTTCTTATAAGGAGACTGGGACAGACACACAGAGAGGAGACAACCATCTACAAGCCAAAGAGAGAGGCCTTGAATGAATCGATTCCTTACGGCCCTCAGAAAAAAACCAACTCTGTTGACACGTTGACCTTGGCCTTCTAGCCTCCAGAGCAACGAGACAATAAATGTCTGTGGTTTAAGCCCCCAGGCTGTGGTGGTTTGCTCCAGCAGCCCGAGCAGAGGAGGACAGAGTCTCACCGGCCTCTGGCTCTCAATGACCCTTCCCCCCCAGCACACTAGGCTGTCTTCTGTGCCTCTGCCCCTCAGGCTGGCTCTGACAGTGTCGCTGATCAGAGGGCAATAAGTTCTCCTGAAAATGGAGTAACAAGGACCCAGAGTCTTGAGTGATGTTTTGGTTGTGGCAAAGGCTAGAAAAGCAGTCCCCAGACCGCCATGGCTGAGTCCTAGGGTTGTCCCTCCCATGGTCTGGTGACTCTGCATGATCTCGGATTCCATGAGGTTCTCCCACAGTCTTCCAGTCCTTCCAGTAAATTCTCCTTTGTTGATGTGTCCCAAGTCTCTTGGCAGCCAAAAGGGGCGTAGCTAGCCCAGTTATTAAGCCCTTTCACAAATAAGGGGATGATTTTCTTTTAAGTTGGGCTGACATTCCCTGTCAATTTTGTCCTTCGTGTGAGTTTGCTCAATGAGCCCATCCTTTACCGCTTAGCCATCATTTGGCTTCTGTTCCGTGTGAATAATCATAATCATCAAGGTAGAGGCACTGAGTGGGGCCCTACCCATGTGCCTGGAGCATAACAATCCAGGCCCTTCGATCAGGGCCTGGGAAGGGATCCGTCCCTGGAGTGAATTCCATATGGTTTCCAAGTCTCGCTGCTCCTCCCGTCCAGAGGTCAAGCTACCACCCCTCCCTCTGAGTCAGGGCTTCCCTTGTGACTTGTCTGAATAATATGGAGGCTGAAGTTGTGCTGTGTGACTTCCTGAGGTCGAGCCTCGAGATTGGCAGCTTCTGCTTTCACATGCTGAACGTCCCTTCTCGGAAACCAGCAGCCATTTGAGACTCCCTGGGACCGCCATGCTGTCAGGAAGCCCACGCTAACCAACGGAGAGGTCTCATGACGGAGGCACCGGACATGTGGGTGGAGCTTCCAAGGACCTTCCGGTCCAGCCCAGACATGGTCCAAGTACCTCTGAGTGACTGACCCTGGCCAGCATCACATAGAGCAGGAAACCCCCCTGGCTCACCCCCTGCCTGAATTCCCAATTCACAGAATCCCAAGCAGATCAAGCGATTGTTGTTTTCAGCCACTGAGGTTTGGGGTCGTTTCTTACATGTGCCATAGATGGTCCAAACAGTCCCAGACTCAAGGCTTTTTAAATATTTGCTCTTTTTCCTTCTTCTTTTTTTTTGGAAACTCCAAAACACAACTCACCTGATAGACACAGCTCACCTCCTTTACGGAAGCTCCAGGTCACAGCCCAACACCACTCCTGGACAGATGACGTTCTCATGATGGGGAAGGGAAGGTCTGGAGAGCAAGCGTGAGTGCCTGTGTTTGCTTGTCACCCCTTCAGGTAGCATCTGCTTGTGTGTAGGCGCCGCACAAGGCTCTAGGGACTGAGCCTCGAGCGGGACAAGGTCCTCACCCTCATGGAACTTATGTTCTTGCCAGAGTGATGGACAGTAACCACATAAACAAACAACAGAATTTCAGAGCGAGGTCAGCGCCAGAAGAAATACGATGAGGAGAGAGGAGATAAAGACTGAGCCGGGATGTGATTCAGGGATCCACTCTGAGGAGGGGGCAGTTCACCCGAGAAAGTCACGGACACGCTCTAGAGACAATTGTGGCTGAGGGAGGAGCCCAGTTGCCCAAGACACATGGGGCGTGGGCAGTGGATGCCAGGGTCGGGGCATCTGAGCTACATGTTGCCAAGGAAACTTGAAAAGACATCGATGTCTCTCTTCCTCACTCACCATAGAAACCCTGGAGAGCGAGGCAGGCAAGGGGGTCAGAGCCAGTGAGGTTGCTAACCTCCAACAGGTGTGTGGGCAGAAGACCAACAGCGTCAAAGACCGCCGATGATGAACCATGCATCGATTGAAATGACTGCGCTAGAGACAGGGATGTCTGGGGTGGATGAGCCTGGTGGTATTTGATCAAAGGAAGTTAAAAAAAAAAGGCCACAGTGTTCCTGAAGTGGCAGTTTTCTGGGGTCTGATTAGTGACACGCTGATGAGCCCCGGGCAGCTGCAGGAGTCGCTGGTAATCGCTGGTAGCATGAATTTAAGCACAGCGTCTATGCACAGGGTCTGGTTCCCCTCAGCTGGAGGCAGCAAGAGCGGCCATGTAGCTGGGAATGGGAGTCGGAGCCTGAATTCGAGTTCACCAGGGACTGCTGAGTGGCCTGCAGCAAGTCATTTTCTCACTCTGTGCCTCAGTTTCTCCATCTGTGAATCAAGGAGGTTGGAACGGAAGGAGGTTGCACCCTGGACCATCTCAGGAACCCAGTCTTAACACAACAATGAGGCAGGCCACAGGTGCCTGTGGAAAGCTTGACACCAGCTCCAAAAAGACCGAGATTCCAACCGTGCTCCCTCCAAGGACATGGTCAGTACTCGGTGGCCGACACGTAGCAGATGCTCAGTAAATATTTGTTGAGGCTACGCATGAACCCATGTACCCAACTAGCGACAACTCCAGCAGACCTGATTGTTCCAAGGAAGCTGGAAATCTGGATTTTTTTTTAATGTGAACTAACCCAATTTTTAAAGGCAGGCCCCAAACTTAAGCGTGTTTTAAAATCTGTGTGCGTGAAACAGAGCATTTGGCACGGTTCCTCCTGTTTGCAGTGACCTTGGTGCCAGACCTTCAAGGTCTTTTCCAGCTCTGCATTTTCGGAAGAAAAAAAAATTATGACTCACTGGGTCCCATAAAGTATTTGAGGCTGGTTTAGGGGACTTGTCTAGATTTAAATTTAAAGGCAACACATTTAAAAATCAGACTCACAATCAAGTTAAATATAAATGAAGTCAGAATTCAAGACAAAGCAATGGTTACAAAAAGAAAAGAACAAAGCTGATTTCACGATCGTATAAAGAAAGGCACAGTCAATTAACAGAAACAGAAACAGATGCCACAGCTAAAAGACCAAATTAAGAGCTTGCTTACAAACCAGAAGGTTTCACGTGGCTATTGGCCCCTAAACTGCCTAGAGACCACGGTCCCGAAGGTCGTGCCTCCTACATTGTCCCCGCCGCTTGTCTGGGCAGGGATGAAGCCCTACCACTGGTGGAGACGCCGGCTGTTGGCATGCCTCTGGCTCTGGCTGGCTGCACACCTGCCCGTCCCTGCTTCCCAGGATGCAGCGGGCAGGGACTGTCAAGATGGGCGAAGCAGGTTGCTAGAAGGGCCTCTCTTGGGGCAGAAGGCTTGGCTGAGGTCAAGAGCTCAGAGGGCATGCTCTCTCTGTCAGCATCGAGCAGGAGGGGAAGAAGGAGCAGTGTGTTCTGGCCTGTCTCAGGTTAGGGGAGAGTCGAGAAAAGGGGGGTACCCTATGGAGGGAAGCACCAGCCCGAGATTTGGGACCAGAAACGCCCTTCCTCTTTGCTTCATTGCCTTCGCTCCTGCTGTTCCCTCTGCCTGGGATGGCTTCTCCTGCTCCTGCTGGCCAGGAGCCACTGGATTTCCTCAATGTCCCCACTGGCCCCTCACAACTCCCAGTGCGAGTAAGAGATGCTCCTTCTGGGGCTTCATATCATTCTGGAGGTCATAGGTCAGAAAAGGCCAGTGTTGGTCATTTGCATGGCGCACTTTTGTATGTAGAGCCTTCTGTCCCGCTCATCCCGTTCAGCAGGAGACTGCGAGCAACACCCACGTTAGAAAACTCTTCGAAACGTCCATCATATCCCCTCTTCAGAATCTGCCATCATCACTGGTCTAGACAATCCCCTCCCACTGGACACTTCGGTTACTTATGAATTCCTCTTAGGTCTTCTGTGACTATGCTGGGTGTACTCCTTAGACCAAAATGCCTGCCCCTCTCCCATCTCTTCCTTAGGACAGAATCCTAGAAGTCAGATGGGCTTGGATGCCGTATCCGCCTCCTGGGGCTGCCATAACATAGTACCACACACTGGCTGGTTCAAACCAACAAAAATGTATTCTCTACAGTTTTAAGGCAAGGAAATCCAAAATCAAGGTGTCGCCAGCATCATGCTCCTCTGAAGCCTCTAGGGCAGGATCCTTCTTGATCTCTTCCGGTGTCTGGTGGCTGCCGTGTTCCTGGGCTGTGGCCATATCCCTCCAGTCTCTGCCCTGCCTTGACGTGACTTCTCCTGCAGTCTCCTTGTGTCTCAGATCTCCCTCTGCCTGACCCTCTGTCTGCTAGCTGGGGTGCTGCTCCATTCATGGATTATTTAATAAAGCCAGTTAGATCTTTGAAATTAAAAAAAAAAAAACTCCTTCTGTTCTTTTCTTGTAAGGACACCTGTCTAGGATTTAGGACCCACTGAATAACCCAGGATTCTCTCATCTTGAGATCCTTGATTAATTACACCTACAGACACTCCCCCACCCCCCGCAAAAGGTCACATTCACAGGTTCTGGGGATTAGGACTTGGACATATCTTTTCGGAGACCACGTTCATCTCACTACGGACACCTCCGGCCAACGGCCCTCCATGGAGAACCTTCCCCCCTTTACACGCGAACAGCATGTACCAGAATGCCCGTGTCTGTCACCTCTTACCAATGGCCTTGGGGAAACCCTTTGCTACCCGAAGCCTCAGTTTCCCCTCCATCAACCAGGAATAATAACCCCCAGTTCTCAGAAGCTCAAAGGAGATTGGGGGCTTCGTGGCTACTCAGGGGCCCACTGCGGAATTTGAAGGTTACCCTTCAGGGGCAACTTTGGGGCACCGTCCCTGAAGCATATGGGGTGGGCTGTGAGTGCAGCCAGAGAAGACAGCCCAGTAGGAAGTGGGGCGTCTGGGGGAACTCCTTGGCAGGCAGCCAGTGCTGGGAAGCAGGTGGGGGTCATAGGAGGTCTTGGCCTCGGGAAACAGGTGCAGAGGGCCTGGTCTCAGCTTAAGAGAGGGAGCAGGTGAGAGGCAAGAGTGGCCCTCTCTGGGTGGAGATTCCTCAAAGCTGGATACACAGAGTGGGGAGGAAGCTGGAACAACCCGCTGGGCCTGGTGGTCTAGAGATTCCTCGCGTGGTAGCCTTGCTCTAGGGCCCAATTCTCTGACTCTTAGCATCTCTGCTTGCAAATAAAACGCAAGCACTCTTTCCAATGCGTGCCAGGCCAGCCTCCAGGGCAACATGGCATCAGATCTGCCCAAAACCAAGGCTACCTGACCAGGCTCACAGAATTCCCAGAGGTGGAGAAATGTTATAGAGCCATATGAACTAGAGATAAGGGAAGACAACAGACCCACCTTGTTTGTCCTGCCTCTAGAGGAGATATTTATGTCACTGTAGAGGAGATATTCATGCCACTGTAGAGGAGATATTTATGCCACTGTAGAGGAGATATTTATGCCACTGTTGCAAAGTCCCCTGGCTTGTCCTCAGTGTTATAGACAAGCTATTTACCAAGGTCCCTGTCAGTTTTCTATCAAAGAGCAACCATAAAAGCCCCCAGTGGCAACCCATTGGGGACCCCCGGCTCTCTAGAGAGCTTTCTTTCCTTTCGGTTCTCACCTTTCCTTAAGAAACTTTCACTGCTCTTCTCGTTTTTGTGTCCGGAAGATTCATTCTTTGACTCCGAGAGACAAGAAGTCTGCAAATTTGCAGCCTTGAGAGCTCTGTTCAGAGCATCGTCTGTGGTCGATTACACCTGGTCTACGTGCACGTCTGTCTCTCAAATCCTGTCTACATAGACATGGATGCTTTATGTTATGGTTTGTGTTGTATTCGATCAGATTGGGTTTCTCTCTGACGGGCGAGCACATGCACGTGGGCACGCACACAGGGAGGAAGGAGAGAGGATGCAAAAGCCATGACTTCTCCAGACCTAACAGCACGGGGTTGTCCTCCCCCAGGAAACGAGCTGGTGAGTGGGCCTTGAGGATGGCTACCCGACTCCTGTAGGAGGTGTTTAATCAAGGACTGAGGAGATGTCACACTGAGCGGCACAGGTGAAATCCAGCAGCCACGGGTGTGCAAACACACCCAGAGACGCCTCAGTCTCCAACGGGCGAGACGGACATCGAGGGACCCCGGTTTTCTGCACATAGCCTCACATGACTCAAGTACTTGTCAAGACAGTGTGCATGCAAGTCCTTGATGGGGAGAGAGCCACTTTTCTCCAAGAACGTTCCAGACCCTTTTACGCTATTTCTTTCTTGTCAGCTCCTCCCTGACCTTGCAGTTTGTCAGCCGGCACCCCTGAACCACTGAGGGTGGGAGCCTCACATCCTTTGCCAGTGGAGGGGACAGGCACAGGGAAGCAGGACTGACGCAGGACCTGGCATTTCCTTTGGGGGATTTAATCCTGCTGGTGTGCCAGGGAGCATCCGGCAAGACGTGCTGTCCTTTCCGATCACACGGGCCGCAGG
The DNA here is from genome assembly GCF_922984935.1 of Meles meles. NCBI lineage: Eukaryota > Metazoa > Chordata > Mammalia > Carnivora > Mustelidae > Meles > Meles meles. The sequence continues at coordinate 141,714,279 of NC_060071.1, read as the reverse complement.
TGCTGTCCACATAGAGGCCACCAGAAGAAGGTGGCCCTTCGGCAGACTTGTCTTGGCTGAGTCCTAGCAAGTTGAGGCTTTGAGCACAAAAAGAGAAATTCCAGATCCCGGAGGGGACACCTCCACCTTATTCCCAATTGTTCTGTGGTTCTGTGGTTCTGTGGTTCCAAGTGGCCACACTGTGCAAACTTCTCAGTAGATAGACCTGCCATCAGGTCTGGCCTTGGCACTTGCTGTTTGCATGCCCAGAAACAAGGAATACCCTGTGGGCCTCAGTTTCCACATCTGGAAAATGGAGACTGCCCTTTCTGCCACAGAGGGTTGTTCTGGGGGTTTGCTAGAAGAGGAGCCCTAAAAAGCTTTGTGAACTTCAAGTTCTAGCCCAACACATGGTACATGGTCTATCTGACTCCTTATCAGCTGGTCCACTTTAGCTGAAAAGTTGAAAAGTTCCCACTAGGTCTTCCTTTTTTTCCAGAAGCTCGGCCCTCACTGGGATCTCCTTTCACCAACTACATCATCAGGTCCCTGAGAGCACATCCTTGGCCCCATACTTCTGGACACACTTCTTCCCTCCCCCCACCAGCACCTTGGGAGGGTGACCCTGCTGTGTGTCCTTGGGTTCCCTCCCAGAGCGTCAGCAGACTGGACCCTCTCACAGCTTGTCCTCCTTCTTATGAGGGTTGGTAGTCTAAAGAGGGCCCCAGGAAAATGACCGTCCCAGCCAGTGACCCGGTGACTGTTGGATCCCCTCTCTCCAGGGGACACAGAGCACATTAGTGGAGGATGATGAGGCCGGGGATCCATGAGGCTGAGGAGGAACTGGGGAGGTAGAGGCAGGAGCAGAAGCAGCAGAAGTGGGGGAAGCTGAGTCAGCTCCAAGGTGGGGACAGGCCTCCCTCCTCGGAGCGTGGCAGCTGGCCAGTTCCTCCCAAGGCTGTCCCAGTTCTGTGTGGGAGCTGGTGGTGTGGCCGCCAGGCTCCTCCCTCCCTCCCCAATTTCCTTGGGGCCCCTGACAATAAACCTCCTTATCCGAGGTGTCCGTGTGTCTTTCTTCTTTGCCAGTCACCTACCGTCAGAGTTTTAGAAAGCCAGCCCCGGAGCTCCTGCCTTCCAGTGATAGAGCAAGGGCGAAACGAGGTGACAGCTGAGAAAGGGGCTTCACTCGAGGCAACCCCCACGTACAGGCCACACCACCAGCCGATACGGCAAACACAAAATTGTTCTGTGGAATCAGCCCCGTTACCCTCAGAGCTTGATACTGCTGGCATCATGTCCATTTCCCACAAGAGACTGAGGTTTCCAGAAGTCAACTGACTTTCCCCTGGTCGCCCAGTGAGAAAAGGCCAGAGCCAGCAATCAAGCTCGGTCTAAGTCCAGATTCACAGCGTCACCCGCCTCAACAGCCCCCAGGGAACCACCAGCTTGCCCATAGGGCTGGGGCGTCGGGAATCATCGTGTAAATGCTGGGTGCTGGTGGGCTGCTCGCTTCGCCACGAGGGAAACTGACCCTTCTGGCCAGATATAAGCAAGCCTGCTCTTGCTCTATTCTCTTCTGATCCCACTACTATGAACTATTCCAGACTCATTTTCTGTAAGTTCTGGGCCATTCCCGAAGGTTCCGCATGTGTGTTAGAGGGTCTATCTGGGCACCAAGACCCAGGGCCTGTCCCATGAGGCAAGGAGCTCTTCGCTGAGAGCGGAATTGCTCCCTTATGTTTTTACCAGATCAAGATGGCCTTGGCTGGATTAACTTCTCCAGGCAATGCTATTGTAACAGTTGACCAGGGTTTTCAAAGCTTTCCGTCTTCCCTCCTCCATCTGATCTGCACCCTCACCGCCCCCCACCCCACTCCTGGAGCATCTGTGGGTCTGACTCCCTGAGCCAGCAGACCCTCCCACGGCAGCTCCCATGGCCCACGGGGGTACTTTTCATTGTGCCTTGATCCAGAGTGGGACCTTTAACCCGAACCACAGTCCCGAGGGCATGCGAAGCCCCACATGGGGATGGGCTGACTGATTCCAATGCTTTGGGGAAACTGAGGAACAGAGAAGTTTGTGATGATTCACAAGTGAAACAGGGTTAGAGCCCATTCCCTCTGCTCTCTCTCTGCCATGGGGTTCTGGGGCCACATCACTGTCCTTTGATGGGCTGGGGCTGCGGTGAGGGACTTGGGGAAGCAGAGGCGGGAGGTGAAGGGGGAGCGATGGAGCTCATCCGGGAACCAGAGAACGGACGACTGCCCGGCAGGAGCAGCGCTGATGAGACTGTTAGGGGCTCAGTGCGGGTCCCTCTGGGAAGCAAGCGTCTGAATGGAGGCCTTGGAGGCCAGCCAGTATCTGGGTCCAGCCTGGGCTTCTGGGAGTGGTGCGGTGTGCCAAGCTTACAGAGCTCAGCTCTGTTTCCAAACAACAGGGGACAGTTTAAATCTCTGGCTGCCTGAGTCTCAGGGTCCACCTCACATAAGTGGGAGCACTGCCCCCACAGGGTTACTGGGTGTAGATTCAATCTTGTTGGCACGACAAAGGCGCTCGGTGCATGTCACGCTCCTTGTGTCACACCCATAAGTTGCATTAAAAGAAGAACAGCGTGTAGGATAAGGGAGATGAAGTCCCCCATCTTCTGCCTGTTTCCACTCTTGCCTAGAGCCAAGGTTCCCATAGAGGGCGGCCCCCTCCTGTAGGCACAGACAGGGGACCATGACTGGAGGATAGGACAGGGGTAATGGGGGCTCTCAAGTGGGTGTCTTGAAGCCTGGGTAAGAGAAGGTAGCATTGGCAGTGGATAAGAGAGGATGTAGGCGATGTGCTGAAGGGCACCATGAAATGTTTGAAGGCCAGCCAGCCCCGTACTCATCCAGTACTTAGCAAGCTTGTCTCCCTGCCAGCAGCATGTACGCTCTGGGGGCACAATGCCAGTCCTATCTCCCAAGGAACTTGCAGACTCTGCGGACTTCCCAGAGTTTAGGAAGGGGTAGGCTTTGCCACTCCAATGTCCAGTGGCCTCTTGTTTCACTTAAGATGCTACCCAGAGACCTTACAATGCCCGGGAAGGCATAGAATGACCAGGCTTCTACCTACTTTCCTGCTTCGCCTCCTACTGCCCTTCGCTCTACTTCATCCCTCCAGCCTCAATACTCTTCTCTCTGTTCCTCCAAAAACGTTAAGCTTAGTCACACCTCAGGGCCTTTGCACAACCATCTTATTCATCCTGACAGAAGCACACTTCCAAGGTGGAGTTTTCTTGTCATGCAGGTCTCTGCTCAATTGCAATGTCCTTTCTTTTCCTGTCTCCACTGTGTCCAGCAGTGTCTAGGAAGGACTCTGGGTCTCAGAGTGAAGACAGTGTGCAGCCAAACCAGCAGCCAGCCAGAGGCTCACATGGGTGATGGTGGAGCCTGGCCAGTGAAGCAGGGAAGGGCTAGTGATCTGGTCTGACAGAGCCACTGGGGAGAAATGGCAGAAAATTGAGAGATGAGACTAGAACAACAGGTTGGGAAGGCATGGAAAGGGACGATCATGGAGGAGGGGAGAATAGTGCACTAGGAGTTGAGTCCCTGAGGAATCCCAGTGGGGCTGTGAGCCTGGGAGGCCAGGCCAGAGCTCTGCCCAGAGAGTGGTTAGCACATCACCCCCATCGACGCAGTGGAGAACCGAGGCACGTCGGATGGGATTGTGGCAGTGTGTGGAGGGGTGCTTACATTCGGAAGCCAGGCAGAAGTGGAAATCTGTGATCTGTGATGTCCTGCAGCAGTCTGTCTATGGCAGTAAACACAGTAGCTTCAACCCCCTTTACCACGTCCCGGGCTCTGTGAACTACTTCCCATGGATGGCAAGGATCATGACACCAGGTGACATAAGCCCCTCCCCGAGGATCAGTGCCATTAGTCCTCCATTCATGGAGGCCCATGGCTCAGTGAAGCCTCTTCGGGATAGACTGCAAACATAGCCCCTGTTCCACATCACCCCACCCGACGGTGTGCATACCCTCAGCACATAGATTTGCCGTGTCCTCACACCCGATCCTGATTCCAGGTTTGGCCAACAGATTGAGGCAGAAGAGATGGTGTGCGAGTTCTCAGCCCAGACCTTCCATGTTCCCACTTGGGTTCCCGAGGGAGGACAGCAAGAGGCCAGCTCTGGGTGGCTCGCAGAACGTGTGGCTTTTAGCATTCCCAGGCTCAGCTGCCTGCATCCATGCCCTCCTCCCATGGTGCCCTCTCCCCCTTCTTCCTTCCCTCCTCCTTCTCCCCACCTCCTTTTCCTCCTTCCAGTGCTTCATTTTTCTAACTTACCACCAACAGGTTTATCCCCCTCTTTGTCCACAGGGCGGAGCAAAGCCACCGAGAGCTCCAGGCTCTTTATTCCAGAGTGCATCAGATTGAGCAGGAACCAGTTAGGACTCCACATTCCAGAGGACGGAGGCTGAGGGGCCCAGCTTGCATCTGGGTCTCCCCTGGGACCAGCCAAGTATACACTGAGTTTGGGGACACGCTGTTTCACGTAACATCTGCCAGGGTATTGACAGAGACCCATAGATGGGGATTGGGAAGTTTCTGGAACAGGGTGTTCTCAGCAAACAGGAACCATAGACATCAACGATGGCTATCTAATTATTTTAAAGTTAATGAGGCTGCAGCATTTAATTAAATAACAACTTTTCATATCTATGCATAAGTTTTCCACTTATATATATTCTTCCATTTCTTTGTATAACACCTAGATTTTCTCACAAAAGAAAACTATGACCTGCAAAAACCTCCCTGTTCGTGTTTGTCTCACAGTCTAAACCCCAATTTTCTCTTTTCTACACACTAATATGTGTAATTGATTGTTATGCTAGTAAGAAGAAGGTTCTTTTTCTTTCTCGTGTCATTCAGAGGAAGATGCCGTGATAATGACCCGTGGAGTTTCCCCAGCCTCCATGAATATGCTGGAAGCCACAGGAAGGTGCACACTGAGTGCCGAAGTTGCATGGAATGTGAATGATTTCTCTATAAAGCCATTAAAAGAAAAAGTCACGTATCCACCCATCCAATAAATATCTGTGCGGCGTCTACGACCCACCCAGCAGCATGGTTCCAGCCCTGGAGGAATGGCACGGAGATGCCTGTCCTTGCAGACAGTGAGGGGAGGGGAGACAGACAGCACATGAAGAAATAGGGTAGCAGGTGCCAGGGAGGAAAGAAAGGCAGGAACAGAGAGTGGAAGTAGGGTATTAAGATTTGTTACTAGGTCACCAGGGGACACAGCGCTGAAGCTGGTATTTGGGCAGAAGCTCAAGGAAGGAGGACACAAACCTGGGGTCCTAGGGCTCCACTCGGCTAAGGTCCAGGCTCATCACCAAAGATCTCGCTGTCCAGCTAGTATTTCTCCAGCATGCTCCATGGCTCCCCAAACTTCCTCAGGGGCCAGACAGTGAAGGTGCCATGGCAGGGGCGGTCACCTCCAATTTTCACCCCCGTCCCTTTGAATCAGAGAACACCTCCACTCTGTGTTGTGATGTCAGAGGAGCGTATAAATTACCTCGTAAAAAATAAATGTGCTACAAAATCCAAGGAAGTTGAAGACCACCGACCTGGGTGTCCGAATGGGGACAGGGAGGGGAGTGGCCCCAGGGGAAGGATATTATGCCAAGGTGTGAATGAGATTCAGGTAGAGGTGTGACAGGTGTCCTGGGTTGACAAAGATACATCAAAGGCTTAACCCCTGGCATCTCAGGATGTGATCTTATTTGGAAATGGGATCTTTATGGAGGTAATCATGTAAAAAAACCATGATTAGAGTGGGTCGTAGTGTAACTGGTGTCCTTACAAAACAGGGAAAATTGGAACACAGAGACAGACAGGCACAGAGGGAGCTGACATGAGCAGACATGGGGGAAGCATTGCCGGACGACAGAGGCAGCGGCTGGCGTGTCGAAGCCGCTTCTGGGCTGGGTGGCTGGTGGACAGGGGTGGGGATCCCTGGGATCATGCACACAAGCAGAAGAGAGTAGAGGGACTGGGGATGGGGGAGACCCCCTGGGCCACCGGGGCCTGGGAATGTTTGGTGAGCTATCCAGAGGCTGTCGGACAAAAAGAACCCACTTCCCCATGGCTGGCTTCCTACCCTCCTTCAGCACTCCATGCCAACATCTTATCCCTAGAGAAGCTTTCTCACAGCACCCCTCTTTGTCTGGGACGGTTACCCCCAGATTACTCTCTGACTCCCCCCTTCTGCATTCACATGGCATTCGCATGTGCTCATTTCTAGTATGGGTCTCTGTGCTGTTTGCTGCCAGATTTCAATTGCCCAGGACAGTGTCTGCACACAGCCAGGGCTCAATCCAGATCTGCGGACTGGAAGGCTGAATGAGGGAGTCCGGGAGAAGGCCTGGTGTTGCCGGCTGGACTCTTTGAAGCAGACACCGAGGGCGAGTTTGAGGTACAAGACGCTCGGTAGGGATCAGCACCTGGGAGTGGAAGTGGGAGGAGACAGGACGGGCAAAGGGGAATGTGGAACAGCAATGCTGGCCAATGAGGCTTTGGCCAGCTTGCAAGCTCCAGAAGGAGCACTGACCAATGGGCTTGGCCCCTCTTGGGTTGAAACAGCCGGGCTTTTCAATCCCACCTCACTCAGGCACAGGATACTGCCTGCCTGGGGAACAGTGGTCCCTGAAGGAGTCAACAGCTGGACGCCGTCTGCTGTCCACATTCCCCCGGGCTGAAGGCAGTGCATCTCCACGTCCACCAGACCCGGCTGCACACACACATTCATAGGGTGAAGGTGGTGCTGAAACCTGGAGGAAATGTTGAGCCCCAGACAGCCTGTGATCTGTGCCCAGAGACCTGCAGGCCAAACACTGCAGGGAAGAGGAGGGTGCAGCCTCTTCCAATCAAGGAATCAGGGAGTCTTCCAGGAGGTGGCGAGATTTGACTTGAAGGGCTCATTTGTGGGGAGGCTGGAGTGGAGGGGCTTCCAAGAGAAAGGGCAGGCCTAGAGTGGGGAGTGTGGATGTTCGTGGGGCCGGAATGCTTGTAGAGGTGTGGGTGGAGGCCACACACGGGGTGGGGGGGTGCTGGATGGTGAGCTGAGGGCTGGGAGATAAGCACTTACCCCGCAGCGGAAGCTGTCTTTGCTTCTCTTTTGGGAAGGGAAGCAGCGTGCCGAGGGGCTGCTTGGGGAACGGGACCAGGTCGGTGGGGCAGATGTGGGGGTGGCGGGACAGGTGTGCAGGTGGTGGGCTCAGCCCATCAGAATGGGGCATTATGCAACCCTCCAGCAGCCAAACCCCTTTGGAAGAAAAGAGAAGTTCAAGTACATGTTGGCACAGGGCATTGTTCTAAAAACTGCCAAGAAGGACAGAATAGAAACAGGATCACAAGTGGCCCAAAAAGTGACAGAAAAAACTGCTTTCGATCACAATCCCCCGGAGGCCGATTGTTGTTTTCATCTTCTGAAAAAGTGCTGATGGCTGTCGCTGTCACCCTCCAGGGTAGCAGATGAGAGCTGCTGACACATTTTAGCCCTTCCGAGAGAGAGTGACAGAAAGAGAGAGAGAGAGAGTAAGTCGGGAAGGCTGGAGACCCAGCGGCCATGCCTCACACCTCCGAACACTGCCAAACACTGCAGGGAAGAAGCAGGTGCCTGTGCCAAGCCTTGGGGCCTGCCTGTGTTGAGTCGTGGGGCCCTGCCAGCAGGGGGCGCTCCAGCCCCCCAAGGCCACTGCCCTCTTGGACCCCTGGCTACACCTGCCTGGTCTCTCCTCCCTTATTCCTTGTCCCTGGCCAAAGTCTGAAGCTCGAAAGTGTCCCCATGTCTCCATTCCTTCGCCAGGCTCCAGCAGCATGCAGTGGAGGAATTACGCCCCTGTTTTCCTTTTGTTAAATTTCTGGAGTGGGGACTTAATTATCTAGATCAGCAGACGGCAGAGCGAACTACGGATGCCTTACAGGCATTTCTCTGAAGTCCAGATGTAAGCAGGTGGTGCCACTGTCCCTCTCCTAGGGGGAATCGGATTGGTGGCAGCCTGTGGGAATTCTCTGAGCCTAACACAGGGCCAGGCACACAGACACGGTCAGTAAAACCTTGCAAGTGGATGAATGAATGAATGAATGAATGGTAGTGGAGGGCAGGCCAAGGGAGGGAATTCCATCTTTTCACCCAGAGCCCTGTTTTCTGCCCTTGTCCCACTCCAGGAACCCTCTACTATTTACCCACCCTGTCCTCAAAGGCCACCCAGCTACCTCTAGGGCCTTATTCCCACTCAGGAATGGGTGACCAGAACAGGTTGAGCAGAGGACCCTGAAGATTTAAGTGTGTTTTAATGTTAAGATGAAGAAAGGGAAGGGGGGAAGGGGCCCCTGTGTGACACAGTCGGCTGAGCGTCTGACTCTTGGTTTCAGTTCTGGTTGTTATCTCAGGGTCATGAGATAGAGTCCCGCATTGGGCAATGCACTTGGTGTGGAGTCTGCTGGAGATTCTCTCTCTCTCCCTCTCCACTTCTACCACACCCCTTTCAAATAAATAAATGTTTAAAAAAAAAGAAGATGAAGAAAGGAAAAATAACAAGTTTTTCTTTTTAGTCCCATGACAATTGTACTTAAATCATTATTAGGGTAAGGATTCACTTACTGTCAGCACCATCATCACCCCTGCCATCTCTGCCATCTCTGCCATCATCACCATCTCCACCGTCATCACCACCATCATCACCACCATCACCACCATCATCACCACCATCACCATCTCCACCACCATCACCGTCATCACCACCATCTCCACCACCATCACCACCATCATCACCATCTCCACCACCATCACCGCCATCATCACCATCTCCACCACCATCATCACCACCATCATCACCATCTCCACCACCATCAACACCACCATCACCATCACCACCATCACCATCTCCACCATCATCACTGCCGCCATCATCACCATCTCCACCACCATCACCACCATCATCACCACCATCACCATGTCCACCACCATCACCGTCATCACCACCATCTCCACCGTCATCACCACCATCATCACCACCATCACCATCTCCACCACCATCACCGTCATCACCACCATCTCCACCGTCATCACCACCATCATCACCACCATCACCATCTCCACCACCATCACCACCATCATCATCACCACCACCACCATCTCCACCATCATCACTACCATCACCATCTCCACCACCATCACCACCATCATCACCATCTCCACCACCATCACCGCCATCATCACCATCTCCACCACCATCATCACCACCATCATCACCATCTCCACCACCATCAACACCACCATCACCATCACCACCATCACCATCTCTACCATCATCACTGCCGCCATCATCACCACCACCACCACCTTTAACATTATCACCACCACCATCACCACCTCCACCACCTCCACCACCATCGTCATCACTACCGTCATCATCACCACCATCACCATCTCCACCACTACCAAGTTACAACCTCTGTGAAGGTCAGGACTCTGGTGTTCTTGTGAACTCTTGTATTCTTAATGTCAAGTAGGGATTAAAAGCTTGGATCATAATCACTGAGTGGAAATGAGAGAACAAGGAAGGGAAGGATGAAGGAAGAGAGGGAGGGAAGGAGGATGAAAAAAAGAAAAGGGGAGGGAGAAAGGGAGGCAGAAACAGAGAACAAGTGATGTCTCATAGCCTCAATGTGGATACAGACCTGGATATCAGTAACTTTTCAAGCAGAGAGAAGCGCAGTGGTAAGAGCAAGCCCAGGGCCACAGACCAGCTCAGGGAAGCCCAGTGCCAGGAATGATGATCTCTGTTTGAGGAAGGAAGTTCAGAAAAGCCTGGAGGAGGTCATACCTAAACTGAATGGTAAAGATGGATCAGCATTTCCAGATGGACAAGAAGCAGGTATGGCAAGCCCAGGGTCCAGAGTATAAAGACAGGAAGGGCTTGTGAGAAGGGAGGAGCCTTATACTCTGGGCCCTGGCAGAGTGTAAAGACAGGCCCAGAGTATAAAGACAGAAGAGGCTGAGTTGGTGGGTGGGTGGAGGGGATGGAGAGTGGTAGATGTTGACATTATAGCAACACTTCATAACCATTGCTATTTTTAAAAACTTGGATTTTCTTTCATAGGTAAGGAGGTTTTGATGAAAAAAAGAGCATTTGCTCATTCACTGTTTTATTCATTAATTTATCCAGTGGTTATTTATTGGGTGCCTTTTATGTACAAGGTCCAAGGTCTTATAGCAAGGAATAAAGCCACAGAACCTATTTAAATGATCTCATTGACTCTCCCCATAAGCCCAGCAGGTCCTGACTGTTTATGCACTTGGTTATTGTGGATAAAAATAATGTCCAAGCCCTAGAGTCAGTATTTCTATTATTTTTCTTCATGAGACACTCTATGTGGGGAGCATATAGTCCATTTTCAGCTAATAAAGACTGTAGCCAGAATTTGAAGCTGAGCTGATCTGCCATCAAAACACGATCTTTCCCTTTCAAAGTGTCTCTGCGACAGACAGATGAGCTATAATGCTGAGCTTTTGACATCTCAGCCATTAGACGGGTTAAGAGCATCAAAAAAATTTTTGTGTGATTTTTAAAGTTTCTTTTTTTTGATTTTTAAAGTTTCTTAAAGTTTTTATTTAAATTCTAGTTAGTTAACATCCAGTGTAATATTAGTTTCAGGTGTACAAATAGTGATTCAACACTTCTATACAATATCCCGTGCTCCTTACAACAAATGTCCTCCTTAGTCTCCATCACTTAACTCGCCCATCCTCCTCTCCCCTTCTCTCCTAATCATCAGTTTGTTCTCCAGAGTTGAGTCTGTTTCTTGCTTTGCCTCTCTCTCTCTCTCTTTTTCTCCTTTTTAGCTCTTTTGTTTTATTTCTTAAATTTCACATATGAGAGAAAACCTATGGTATTTTTGCATGACATAATACCTCTAGCTCCATCCATATCATTGCAGATGGTAAAATTTCATTCTTTTCCATGGTTGGATAATAATCCATTGTCTATATACCATTATTTCATTTTATATATACACCCCAGCTTCTTTATCCAGTCATCAGTCGGTGGACACTTGGGTTGTGCCCATTATTTGGCTATTGTCTATGGATGCATGTATCCCTTTAAATTAATATTTGTGTATTCTTTGGGTAAATACTTAACAGTGTGATTGCTGGATCATAGGGTAGTTCTTTTTTTTTTAACTTACATTCAATTAGCCAACATATAGTACATCATTAGTTTCAGATGTAATGTTCATTGATTTATCAATTGCATATAATACCCAGTGCTCATCACAGCACGTCCCCTCCTTAATGCCCATCACCCAGTTACCCCATCCCCACACCCACCTCCCCCTCTTTGACCCTCAGTTTATTTCCCAGAGTCCAGAGTCTCTCATGGTTTGTCTCCCTCTCTGATATTTTTAACTTTTTGAGGAACCTCCATACCGTTCTCCTGAGTAGCTGCATGAGTTTGCATTCTCACCAAAAGTGCAAGAGGGTTCTCCTTTCTCCACATCCTCGTTGACATCTGTTATTTTTTGTGTTGCTGATTTTAGCCATTCTGACAGGTGTGAGATGATATCTCATTGTAGTTTTGATTTACATTTCCCTGATGACCAGTGATGTTAAATATCTTTTTATGTGTCTGTTAGCCATCTGGATGTCTTCTTTGGAAAAATGTCTATTCGTGCTTCTGCCCACTTTTAATTGGATTATTCATTTTGTGGGTGATGAGTTTTAGAAGTTCTTTATATATGTTGAATACTAACCCTTTACCAAATATGTCATTTGCAAATATCTTCTCCTGTTCAGTAGATTACCTTTTGGATTTGTTAATGGTTTCCTTCACTATTTAGAAGTTTTTATTTTGATGTAGTCCCAATAGTTTATTTTGCTTTTATTCCCCTTGCTTTGGGAGTTGTATCTAGAAAAAAGTTGCTAGGACTGATGTCAAAGAAACTACTGCCTGTGTTTTCTTCAAGGACTTTTATGGTTTTAGGTCTCATATTTAGGTCTTTAATCCATTTTGAGTCTATTTTTGTTTGTGGTAAAAGAGAATGGTCCACTTTTATTCTTTGGCATGGAGCTGTCCAGTTTTCCCAACACCACTTGTTGAAAAGACTGTCTTTTTCCCATTGCATATTCTTTCCTGCTTTGTGTAATATTAATTTGCTATATAACTGTAGGTTTATTTCTGGGTTTTCTGCTGTTTTCTGTTGATCTATGTGTCTATTTTTGTGCCAGTACCAGACTGTTTCGATGACTACAGCTTTGTAGTACAACTTGAAGTCTGGAATTGTGATGCCTCTATCATTGCTTTTCTTTTTCAAGATTGCTTTGGCTATGCAGGGTCTTTTCTGGTTCCACACAAATTTTAGGATTGCTTGTTCTAGTTCTGTGAAGAAATGCTATAGTATTTTGATAAGGATTGCATTAAGTGTGTAGGTTGGGGGTGCCTGGGTGGCTCAGTAGGTTAAGCCTCTGCCTTCAGCTCAGGTCATGATCCCGGGGTCCTGGGATCGAGCCCCGCATCGGGCTCTCTGCTCCGCAGGGAGCCTGCTTCCCCCTTGCTCTCTGTCTGCCTCTCTGCCTGCTTGTGATCTCTGTCTGTCAAATAAATAAATAAAATCTTTTAAAAAATGTGTAGATTGGTTTGGGTAGTATAGACATTTTAGCAATATTTGATCTTCCAATCTATGAACATGGAATGTCTTTCCATTTCTTTGTGTCATCTTCAATTTCTTATTTGTTTTATGTTTTATAGTTTTATGGTTTTCAGAGTACAGGTCATTTGCTTCCTTGGTTGGGTGTATTCCAAGGTACATTATGGTGGAACTGTAAATAGGATTGATTCCTTAATTTCTCTTTCTGCTTCTTTGTTACCAGTGGATAGAAATGCAACAGGTTTCTGTACATGGATTTTGTAATCCTGCGACTTTACTAAATTCGTTTATCCATTCTAATAGTTTTTGGTGGAGTCCTTTGGGTTTTCTACATAGAGTATCATGTCATTGGTAAATAGTGAAATTTTTACTTCTTCCTTGCTGATTTAGGTCCCTTTTATTTCTACTTGTTGTTTGATTGATGTGGCTAGGACTTCCAGTACTATGTTCAATAAAAGCAGTGAGAGTGGACATCCCTGTCTTCTTCCTTAGTTTTCCCCATTTAGGATGAGAGCACTGGGATATTTTTAACATTAACTTGGATGTGCTAGCTGCGGACAATGCTTTTAGGCTCCCTTCTTTTTCCCATGGTTAATGCAATGGCAGCATTAGTTCTTGCCAGTATGTTCCTGTTTTCCTGGAGAACACCAGAGAGTCTGGGCCAGAGCCACTGAGGCTCAGAACCCAGTCGTGGGCTTTTATTCCCTCCCAGTCCAATGCTGCCTTTCAGCTGGAACTGTCTCGGGAAATGAGGGGCATCACAAGCTAGGAGGGGCCCTGGAAAATTAGGGAGGCCCCAGGCACCTGGGAAGACAGTCCTTACCTCTTCCCGGCTGGTGTCATGCTGATGTCTGAGAGCACCGTATCCCGTGGGCCTAGTCTGTCAGGCATTTTCCTTAGGTCTGGGAAATAACTCACCCCCAGGAGAAAAGAAACAATGCTTCCAACACTGGGGTGGGGAAGGGTCGTAGGAAAAACATGTCAGTCTGACTTGTCGAAAAAGAAGACAATCAACGCACACACACACGCTGGGCGTCCAAACACACACAGGCACTGGGGCGGCGGTTCACATCTCTCCCTAACCCCACAAGGATGTGGCTCACATTGGCCTTGCTTGCTGCTGTGTCCCAGGGTCTGGTATACAGTCAGTGTCAAATACACGTTTGTGAATGGATGGAGGATTAAGGGAAGAAGGATTAACCCAGAGAGCAAGAGATGCCCTCCTGGAGGAAAGAGACCCAGGAAAGCTTCCTTGTTGGCTTTGAGGAGGTAGATGCTGAATTTTGAGACACGAGCCTCCCAAAAACACACTGAAATTCTCCACTGTGCTTCCTTCTGTGACAGGCTGCCTGTGGCACCGGGTGTGTTCCAGACTGCCCCTGGCCTGATGCCCCAGCACAGTGAAGGGATGAGCCTCACCAGGACATTTGCACTGAGACCTGTGGAGCTACTGCTGGCCATAGGTCCTCCCTCACTGGGTCCTTGGCCCCAGGACCCAGACAGCCTGTGTTAGGCCCCAAAGGGCAAGTTCACTGACATGTGGCCAACACACGAGCTGCCGACGTTCTAATGCTGTTTCTTCCTCAACATTGTTCTGTTGCGTTGCTTTAACCTGTGTGTGTGTGCGCAGGTGTGTACGTGCACGTGCATGCTTGTGTGTGTGCATACATGGGGGCACGTGGGTGCGTGCATGTGTTATGTGTGTACGTGTGTGTGTGTGCACGTGGGTATGTGTGTGTGTATGTGCATGCAGGTGTGTGTGTGCGTGTGCATGCTTGCTTATGTGTGGGTGTGTGTATGTGCATGCATGGGGTCATGTGTGCATGCATGAATTCTTATCTGTGTGCGCACGTGCTGGTGGGTGTGCATGCATGTGGGTGTATGCGTGTGTACGTGCTTGTATGTGTGCATGTGTGCATGTGTGGGTGGGTGTGCATGCATGTGAGTGTATGCGTGTGTACGTGCTTGTATGTGTGCATGTGTGGGTGAGTGTGCATGCATGTGGGTGCATGTGTGCATGCATGCATGCTTATGTGTTGCATGTGTGTGTGCACGTGGCGGGTGCATGTGTGTGCATGCATGTGTGGTTGTGTGTGCATGTGTAAATGTGTGTGAGTGTGCTGCATGCTTGTGTGTTGTGTGTGCACGCATGTGGGTGCATGTGTGTGCGTGCGTGTGGTTGTGTGTGCGTGTGCAAATGTGTGTGCGTGTGCATGCATGCTTGTGAGTATGGGCAATAACAGAGATGCCACCTATAGCTTCACCCTTCCTGTCCTTCTTATGGACACTAATCCCTCTGGGTGGCAGCAGGAGCTGTCGTTTTATCCTCTGTCCCGCATGGACGGGACCCATCATCCAGGCAGGGAGGGACTGGGCCCTGGGATCACTGAGTGGGACCCAGGAACACTATGGCAGTGAGTCTTGGTGGCAGAAGATAAGATGTAAAGCTTGGAAGATGTTGGGCATGGTGGTTCCAACAGGTGTGTCCACTTAGCTGAGAAGGGAACCCCGAGGTGACAAAGGAGCAGAGAACCCCAGGATGGAGAGAACGGCAAGGACAGAAGCCCCTGGGCCAGAGTGAGAATGGAAGAGCTTGGAATGGAAGTCTTTGTGGCAGGAGATGGGCTACGGGATGGCACGTTGGCGGCCAGAGTGGTCCTTGGGGTCCTGATTCATTGATTCTTCTCCCTGTCCCAACACCCAGCCTCACTCTTGTCCACCTGCTCAGCCCCTATGCCCAGGAGCCCCTGAGGCCTTGACTTAAATGACCGTGGCCTCAAAGCTCCACCACCTGCCTGTCTCCAGCCACCGGCTGCCACCGCCTCAGAAGCCCGCAAGCTCTGCACTTCCCAAAGGCCCTCTTGATGCTTACAGTGGCCCAGAGAACACCCGGGCCCATCAGCACGCTCCCTGCCTGGTCACTCACATGGACCCCAGCCTCATGGTTAGCCACCATGCCCACACTGAACCTTTAGAGCCAGCTCTAGGCTCGCACCCAATCCCTGCCTCCCCCAGTCCTGCCTGGCTTGCCCCTCACCCCACCCTGCCTGGAGTGCTGAACATCATCCTCCCACCTCTGCCAACTGTAACTGACAGGTGACTCAGAGCAGCCAGAGGCTGGCTCCGTGTGCCTGCCCAGTGGCTCTGGCATCCGGCTCTCCCCACATGCCTGTGGCATACGCCTCCCACCCAGCCAGGCATGCCCAAGGCCGCCGGAGTGTGCCAGGTGGGACGCAGCTGTGACTGGGGGGTGGGGTGGGTGTGTCGCGGTGGTGTGGACATGTCTGTGGCAATGTTCCACCCTCTGTGGCTCATCTCCATTACTGGTGTCATCATGAGACAGTCACAATTGCATATAATAATGACAACGCTAATAACAAAACAATAAGGCCAGCTCCCGTGGAGTGCCTCTGGGTGCCAGGCACCATGCGGGGGCTTTGCATGCGGACGTGGAGGGCATGAGCATGCCCATCCTCCAGGCGAACAAGCTGAGGCACAAAGACATGATGAGATTTGAGGTGGCACTGGGAGCCTGGCCCTGCTCAGACGCATTTCCCTGCTCGGGCTGAGTCCTCTGAGAAGCCACCAGAACGGCGTGGCTGCTCATCCGGGGGAGGAGATGTCCTTTCTGACCCGGGGAAGAGACACAGAGGTGCTGATGAGCCCACGCCAGTCCGGAGCTGCTGGCCTTGGGAAGCTTGACTGTAGGATGTTGGTGGTTGGGTAGTGTGGGGTGTGAATCCTGGCACCACACGGATCTCAAGCACAGCACACCGAATTTGTCTTAAGTTTACACCAGAAGGGAATTCTATGAAAGCCCTCAGGCACCTCTTCCCGTCCAGGGTCATGGGTCCTCCCCATGGGTTCCTCAAGAATTCCCTGCTGTTAGGGTGAGGAAACGAATTTCCGTCAGGTGAAGTATAACTTGAACAGAGTAGTCCAGCTGGAGGGGGCCGCTGGGGAGCCTGGACCCAGACTTGCTGACTTCGGATCGAATGCTCTGGTCCCCACCGTTCTGGGTCCCTGTTCTGTAAACTGTCCACCACTCTGAGGACTTTCCTCCCTGCTTCAGATCCCTGAGAGGCTACTGTTTCTTTCCTTGCCCCAGTTAAAGGCATCGGGTATCAGTCATTCACACGTTAGTACGAGTAAGTTTCAGTCAATATATTCTCTCTCCAAGAGTAATTGTCCTTCATTTTGTCTCGGATGGTAGAGACAGCCCTCTGTAAAAGATCTGTCTGGTATCAAACAACTCAGATTATACCCTTGGGGTTAAAGGGGATCTGCTTACCAGCCCACACATGGTTTTGTTGTTGTTGAAGATTATTCACTTATTTATTTAAGAGAGGGGGGGAAGCGCAAGCAGGGGGAGCAGCAGAGGGAGAGAGAGAGGGACAATCAGACTCCTCACTGAGCAGGAACCCTGATGTGGGGCTCGATCCCAGGACCCAGAGATCATGACCTGAGCTGGAGGCAGACACTTCAGACATGACTGACCCATCCAGGCGCCTCGACACGTGTTTTTCCCCAGCCTGCTTTCTCTTGTTCAGGGAGGAGTGCTAGAAATGTGGATGAACAAGGGAACACCCCTTCCCCAATTCTGAGCTGCCTCGCACCTCTGGCCACCTGCAGGGTGAGCTCCATGCGGCCGGGGTCCAGAGCTGCGTCTCTTCTCATTCCTGTACCAGTGCCTTGCAGCCGGTCTTTGGTGGAGATCTGGGGGATGACATGGGACCATTCCTGGAGAAGGGATGCACAGTCTTGACTCTTTTCTCACCACTTCCACACCCACAGAGCTCAGGTCCTCCAGTCCCATGGCTCGGGGCTTTAGGTTGACAGCCTTTCTGTTTCCCCAAATCTGTAAATACTTCTGCCCTTGCTGTCTGATCTGTTATTTACGGTACTTTTTCCCTGGAATGGGAAGAATTACCAGCCACTGGGCCTCCTGTGGCATGAACCACCCAACACTCCCTCTCCAGATGCCAGAGGATGGACGCGATGAGCGCTGTGTGACATGGGCAAGCAGAATCAGGTGTTCCCCGTGCTCACTATTGTTATTATTAATTATGCTGTTACTATTAATTATTATCCATTTTCCGCCTTCACATTGATTATTGCATTTCAGAGGATCGCCACCAACTCGAAGTGGGCAAAGCAGGGGGTTCTATGACCCCACCGAACAGATAGAAATGGGGGATCAGAGAGGTGAAGTGGGCTGAGGGAGGTGGCCCAGCTCCCACCTGATTGACCAGGACTAGAACCCAGGCCTCTCTGACTCCAGGATCTGTGCTCTACGTCGGCATCGTGCCTCCTTGACAGTGAAGTGTTGCTGTGTTTTGGAGGCTTTGACTTGATTCGAAGTGCATCTCTGATGGTGACAGGTAATGGTGAGCCTGTCCCACCCCAGCATCTTGTGCTGTTCCGTCTACCTTCCTTCCCTTTTACTAAGCTGGGGCAAGTCCCTGCCCTCTCTCCTCCTGCTGTCCCCAAGCCCGGTGTGATAAGAGTGTGACAAGAATGCAGGAGAGGGGGATGGTCAGGTCAGGTGAGATCACTCTGCTTTTCCCTCTTGCTCACTGTCCCACCGCCAATGAAGCATCTGGAACTTGGAAGGCTCAACCTTACTCCTGGGCCCGGTTTCTAGGCAGGTGCAAAATGAATAAAGCATTTTGCAGAAAAGCCTGCAGAAGCTCTGTGGTAAGAAGTAGATAGGATCCAGCTACGTGCCTGGTACACATATGCTGAAATTCTCCCTCAGCTCGCTCTGGGGGACCTGGGGGAGGGAGCACTCCCCGAGGCCAGCCTTCACCTGGGCACCTTCCATACATTTCTGTGGCTTTGTTATGGCTACACTTTCTCCAGCTGCCACCATGCCGGGGTTGCTGGAGCAAAGGCTCAGACCTCCTTTTAGAAAGACGGGCATCACCGACTCCAGGAAGCCTTCCTTGCTCTCCGGCTGGGTAAGAAGTTTCTCTCAACTAGAAATTAGCAAGGGTTTGCTCAGGCCTCAGTCACAGAGCTCCCTCTGTTGGCCATCCCCCTCATGGTCTGTGAGCTCCCAAGGGAGGACATGGGTTCTTTGTCCCTGCACGGCACCTGACACCTTGTAGACACTCGATCGGTGCTTCGACCCAAGCTCGGGCAGTCAGCCACAGACAGGAGACTACTTTGGAAGAGGGCAGGAAAGGGGGTGAGAGGTGGAGCCAAATGACTGGCTCGGAAGTGGAGAACGGAGGGCAGTGAGGTCTCCTGTGGCTGCCAGGTCACGTGGAAGCAGAATGAGCACTGGGACAAATTCTGCAAACATTTAAATGATGGCTTTACATGTGGCTGCAGACCGCCCCTGCTTTTTCTCAGTCTCTCCCAAACTCGCTCCATTAACGGTATCCACAGTAATCTTTTTCTTTTATATTAAGATACTCTGATGAGGTCGTCCATCTGCTTATTAACAATGTGATACTCGACACATGCATGATCTCTAACCTCAGTTTTTAAATCTACCTAAAGGGCATTCCGACAGTCATAAACTAATAAGAATTAAATGTTTGTGTGTGCATGTGTGTGCAGTGGAACATTAAACTAGGGACCTCTTTCTCTTTTTTCTTTGTTTTTTCTGGCAGTTTGCAATTATCCTTCCATAAAGATTTTTCTGAAACATTCTGCTTCTATGCCTTCTGTTGTTCTGCTGTTACACAAGACCCTAGTCCTGGCTAGAATGCCATTTCTCTTTAAAGATCTTTTATTTATTTAGAGTACACGTCAGTGGGGGGAGGGGCAGGGAGAGAGGGAGAGGGAGAAAGAGAATCTCAAACGGACTCCCCAGCTGAGCACGGAGCTGAGGCAGGGCTCAATCCCATGGCCCTGACATCATGACCTGAGTTGAAACCAAGAGTGGGATGTCTAACCCACTGAGCCAACCCGGCTCCCCTAGGACATCAGCACAGACTCAAGGTGTGTTTCAATGCAATTGACTCCAGGGTAACTGCTAAGAGATTGGCCTCAGGTAACCAGAGATCCAGGGTACCCACTGGACAGGTGGGTAAACTGAGATCCAGAGCCAGGTATGGCTTCCCCAGTCACCTGTGCATGACAGGTCAGCAATCTCTGGATCCCGGAGCACAGACCCAAGCCTGCGGGTTCCAGACCTCCCAGAGCTCCGAGGAGGCCAGGGTGCGGGAACTGAACCCAGCCTCCATCCGGGAAGTGAGGCAGCGGCCAAGTAGGTGTTGGGGCGGGGGGCGCAGCTGGTGATCCACAGCTGTGCCAGGCCCCTCCTGCCCCAGAAAAGCAGGCCTGGGCTACTCTAGGCAGGGAGGAATGTAACTCCCAGGCAGTTTGCTCTTGGGATGTGGACCCAAGAGGGGCCTCCTGGCCAGGCTGGGCCAGTGGGTGGGGGAGGGAGGAGGGGACAGACGCAGGTGTGGCAGATCCTGAGCGGAAGCCCACCCAGGTTACAGATGAGGCCGTGGGGCCAGGGGGTCTAGAGGAGCCTGCTTGAAAACCTGGGGCTGTAGGACCAGGACACAAAGAGGGCTTGAAGCCTGGGAGGAGCAAGAAATGTGTGTGCTTGTGTGTGCACGTGTGTGTGCATGTATGTGCGTGTGCATGTGTGTGTGTGTCTTAGGGGAAAGAACCAAGGGCCGAGGTGACCATTCGAAGAGACAGATGTTCTGTTCCCTCCTCTGTGCCTGGCCTCACGGCCTGGAACACCTGTCTGGACAGGGACTCCGGGGGTCTGGGCTAGTTGTACAGATACTGTGGCCACGAATCTCATTTATGTTCTTCCAGACCTGTGGCTAGAACAAGGGATTAGAACCAGAAGGTCTGAGTTTTTAGTCTTGGGTCTGCTGTTAATCGGGCTAAGTGAACCTCAGTTTTCTCACATGGGGAATGGGTCTAACAGCACCCAGCTTACAAAGTCGACATGAAAAATACATAATATCCATCAGCAAACGTATCTTGTAATAATGCATTCCGGTAAGCTTTCATTGAGCTTGGCTCTATCTCTGTGCCCGCCCATGTTCCAGCAGACCTGTGATGCAGGAGTCACGGCCTGTCATGGTCACTGCTTGTTCCTAGGTCCCTCACAGGCCTGGCGTCTGGGACAGCCGGAGAGCAAGGGGGCATCTGGAAGCTCCCTGCTCCCCCCTCCTCCGGACACACGGCTGTTGCACAAAAACACTCTCCGGCCATGTTCCAGCCACATGCCACTGCCTCTCATCTGTCTGCTCGCTGCAGTGTCCCCAGACCTGACAATCACCTTTACCCTCCTAACCCTCGATGGACGCCAGGTCCAAATCCACGGGTGTCCCCAGCTACGGGTGGTCAGGACAGCCCCAAGTCTAGGCTGTGGCCCCTTGATGGGTGCTGAGAGGGGGCTGTGCTCTCCACCAGCACCCACCTCCTTAAGGCTCTCTGGCAGCTGATCAGGACCCCCTGCTGGCATGGGCAGCTGGTCACTAAGATTCAGGTTCTGGCCTCCCTTGGGGTTTCCCCTCCACTGTGGCCTACTGGTCTGGACTGAGGCCTTCCCAGCGTGGTCCCATATTGCTCAGCAACCAACCCTCTTGGCCCCACCCGTGGTCCCTCCCCGGCCTCACCCGTGCGTCTCCCATGGGAGTCTGTCCCGGAGCAGAGTGGGTCCGTGGCAGGCCAGTGGGTGTGAGCCGCAGACTCACACGGGTGTTGCCCTGTCATTAGCAAGCAGGGTTCTTCCCTCCCAAACCAGGGCACAGCCCCAGATTCTAGGTCAGCGTCTGCCCGGCTGCATCTCAGCCTCCCACCGCGATGAGACCATGGCCCTCGCCTCCGCCCCTCCGCCATGGCCACGTTCCCCCCCACACCGTACCCCTCAATGAACAGAGCCCTACAGTGAGGCCTCCCGCCTTGGCCAGTCACTCAGGGGATCTGGCCCAGATGCAGGCCTCCCTGGCAGAGGGAAAGTGGTGGCTCCTGGCCTCCCGCAGGGGGTCTTCCTAATCCTGGCAGCTCGGGATCCCCCATTTCTCCACAGCCTGGGGGGTCTGCTCTGTGAGTGGATCAGGATGTGGCTAACCCAGGCCTAGGGCAGAACCAGGGTGCCCTCTTTTCCGAAGGCTTTGCTGGGCCATCTTCTCTGTACGGCTTTGGGGATGCGAGTCGTATCTCTTCGTCCCGAAGAAAGAGAAACACTGTTCACCCCTCCTGGTACTGTGGTCATGTGGGACATATTAGGGAATGTCACCAAGCGGGGAAGGAATATTTGCATGATTTTTCTGCTCATTAGAATTAGAGAACCCCGAACTGCAAACAGGTGTGGGGACACCTGGGCAGCTTGGTCGGCTGAGCGTCTGACTTGATTTCAGCTCAAGTCGTGATCTCAGGGTTGTGAGATCAAGCCCTGCGTTGGGCTCCATGCTCAGTGTGGAGAGTGTTTGAGATTCTTCCTTGCCCTCTGCCCCTGCTTGCATGATCTCTCTCTCTCTCTCTTAAAATAAGAAAATGAAATAAAATAAAATCCTTAAAAAAAAAAAAAAAAAGCAGGTGCATTGGGCTCATCACTCTTCCATCCTGGGATCAGAGGGTTTGAAGGATAAGAATTGCAGTTTATTTTGAATCTTTTAAAAGTTCATTCTTAGGGAATACCTGCTCCTTAAAGCCAAATTTGAAAACGTGGAAGGGTCAGGAGGGGAAAACCAACCATCTTCTCTTTATTCCAGTGCAACAAGCAGGCAGAAAGCAATTTGCCATTTTCTTGAATGATCGCAAACTTTGATGTGAGTGTTGGATTCTTGTTTATCTCCCCAACAGAAACTATTTCATTGTTTCTCTTCCCCCGCAAAGGATTCCATGCCAGCTGAAGTAATGGAACTGATTGTTGTAGAGGACTGGAAAAATAGCAAAAGAAAGAAATGGGGGAGAATGGGAATGACCCTCAAGAAACTCAGCTATCAACCTCTTCCCATCAATGACAGCGGCGGTGTTTGGGTTGACTATTTAATAGTAATCTACCTGTGGAACAGTCCAGGTTCCAGACCCACAGTGATTAGGAAATGCCCTTGTTGCAAAAGATGTAAATAGACTTCATTAGAAAAGCCACAGCCCAGCAGGCGTGGTCTAAATATCACGGGGCTGCTTCCGGGGATGAGGAGAAGCCCCCGAGGAAGTGGTGTGGCCATTGCTCCCAGACTCCCCATCACCTGCCCACTCAGGCCGGCTAATTTTATTGGCCTTTGGTTTACTTTACCAAGAGGCTATGGAAGTATAAATAATAAAGCAAGAAAAACAGATCCATTTGGCTGGCTCAGTGGATTTCTCCTGAATGTACTGTGAGTATCCGGTCTGGTTGGTTGGTTGGTTGGTTGGTTGGTTGGTTGGTTTTCTTGTCTAACCCATGCAAAGCTGTGGGAGGGTAACCTGCCGTCCCAGGGTGGGTGTCTTGCAGGAAATTCTGGAGGATCTCCAAACCAGGGAAACTCCTCCCTTGAAGAGTGTGCTGGGCATTTTGGTGAGCCCTGATTCATTTTCACGGATGTTGCCCCCTAGTGCTTTTCTAAAGGAAAATCCTTGGTGGGAGTGGAATGGGGGTTGTCCCAGGAGAAAAAGGAGGTCCTTCCCATTCGGGTCTGCCCCTGCCGTGGGGCTCAGGCTATGCTCAGCCTTGTCTGTGAGCTGCTTGTCTTTATCTCTCACCAAGAACAGAAGCTATAGCTACCAACTTATGGTTTAAGGGAAGAAAGGAAGGCAGAGAAGCCAGTCCCACAATCTCTTGTAGAACTGCCTTAATTGAGCTGGATTTCCACTCTGATCCATCACAATGCGCAGCGTGACCTCAGAGAGCTCCCTTGGCTGCTGGGTCTTCCTTTCCCCTTTATGGCATGAGTGGCCCCAAACGTGACAATGGCTCAGCCTTTCCAAACCATGCACTCCCTCATCCTGGAATGAGGTCACTGAAGGCAGGAGGAATGGGCCATATAAAGACCTGGAAAGTGCTCGAGGATTTGGAGAAGTCTGTGGGTCTGGCTAGGGACACTGCCTCTCAAGAGAGAGAGCTCCAGATGTGGAGCTCCAGATGTGGGCTCCAGGGAAGGCGGTGGGTGGGCCCCTCATGAAGGCTTCAAATATTTCTTAAAAGAATGAAGGCAGAAATCTCCAGGGCAAACGTAGGGATAAGATGATGGACTCATGCCTCACCCTCTTTGTTTCCCAGAAAGGAGGACGAAGTCTATTGCAATCCTCACTGGAGTTTGTTTCCAGGTCTTCTCCTCTCATGTCCTGCAGGGGAGGGACGGTATGTCTTACCACCACTTCGTTCTAAACCTGTTTCAAAAAAATAACGTCTAATATGTCTAGCGCGATCTCCCCTTAAAACAATATCCATCCCTTAAAATAGACGGACCCAGTGCATAGCTGGGATGCGTCCACAAGCCCAGGGTTTCAGTGCTGGTCTTTGGGGGGTGCCGAGGTACCTCTGTAGGAAGGGGCCCTCGGACCCTGCAGTCCAAGGGTGGGCACTGAGTTTATGCAAGGGCTATGCCCTCCGTGGAGAGCTCTGGAAAGGACTGGAGGGAAACTGGGGTCTCAGAGGACCTGGGGCTTCTCAGAGAAGGGCACATTTGTCCAGCCTGTGCAGGGAGAGATCCCTCACTGAGCAGGGGGCACTGTGTCTGGCAGTCACTCATTAGGGATCCAGCCACTGGGGAGGGGAGCTCGTCCAGGGCACCCTAAGCTTTTTAGCCTTACCGGCTTGAGGACGGACACTGCATAAGCTTTTCCCTGCCCAGGTGGAGCGTCGTGCCCCAAACGCCATGCATGGAGTGATTCTGATTCCCACGTGTGCCCCGTTTGCTGCTCTTGTTGCCCCAAACTACCAGGGAGAGTAAGGACAAATGGACTCCCGGCATTCGTGTTGAAGGCGCTGTCCTATCCCGCTCTCCCCACACTTCAGTGTCTTGGATCTCCCATTACAAAGCCCATTGGGATGGCTTGGGGGGTGAAAGCAGAGCTCCTCCCTGGGGACCCCCTCCGAGGGCAGAGCCAGGGCATCTGGGCAGCTCGCTCAAAGGGCTCCTCGTCCGGCTTGGATCTGTCTTCAGGATGACCATGCTACTCCATCTGTTTGTAAGAGAAAGGAATTGATACCCCAAATGAAAAGGCAATGTGGGAGCAAGAGAGTCAGAGAGGAGTGGCAAGGCAGTTGGTAGCTTTACTGACCCATGTGGCCCTCACCAGGCTCAGGTTCTATCTTGTTCTTTTTCTTCCTGATTGTGTTTATTTATCTTATTAAGGTCACAGCCACAACCACACACACACACACACACACACACACACACACACGTGTGCACCTGTGCTCTCCAAACTAAAAACCAACCAAGAATTGCTCAACGTGGGCAGCCTATCAATTTATTGGGAAATAACCAGTTGCTCAGCTATTTTAATGAATGGAATAGAAGTTAGCCTCCTCGGGCATCTGGGGCTGGTACACATCTGACAAGTTTGAATTGAGTTTAGAGCCTGTGATGATGGGTGGAGAGGCCCAGAAATGGGGCCAGTGTGGGCTGCTTGGGGGAAGAAAGGCTAGACCATTGGAAGTCCGTGGGGCAGATGAAGACACTGAGGCTGGGAAGGCTTAATAGACTTCTTCTGGGCCACCTCACAGACACACAAGCAGGAGAGGACCAATATCCAGGCTTTTAATTCCATAATCAGTGCTTGTTCCAAAAACTTGGAGAAGTGGAAAACACTTTTAGGGGACACTGACGGGGCATCACTATAAAATGTGTGCGTGTGCGCCAGCCAAAAGCTTCCAGCAGCTTCCCTCCTCTGCTCCAAGTTCTGGCCCTGTGCCCAGACCCACACACTGCTCCCAGAAGGTTGTCCAAAGGCTTTGCGTCTCACCTAGCTGGTGGGGAACCTACTGCTGGGATGTTCTCGCCGCTCCTTGACGGAGGTAGCTAACTTCTCCACTCCCAGGTGTTGGGAATTAGCTCCCATGCAGGCAGCAATCAACTCTGAATACAAGAAGCTTCTACTTTTCTTTCTTTTTTTCCAAATTTTTATTTAAAGTCTAGCTAGTTATCATAGAGCATTGTATTGGTTTCAGGAGTAAGATTTAGTGATTCATCGCTTCCGTACAACACCCAGGGCTCATCCCAACAAGTGGAGTTTCTATTTTTAAACCAGGCCGACTCTGTAAACAGTCCAGCCCAGTAACCTGTGAGAGCGAATCCTTTCCATTTTCAATTTTCTTCCTTTATCTGAAACATCCTCAGGAGCTCCACAAACCTCGTCTTCTATAACCTATCTTCACACAGGCTCCAGAGCTCTTGTCTTGTAGTTTTTGCTACAATCTATGTCATTAGGAGTGGAAGGGCTGAGAGATCACCTGAGCTCAGAGAGGGGGCGTCCTTTTCCAGTATCACACAGCAGAGAGGTGTGTGAGATCAGAGCCCGGAGTCCTCCCTGGTTCGTAGTCCTGGGATTTTTTTTTTTATGCATATGTATTTGTTAGGATGATTTTTGGCCTCCAGTAGCTGACTGCGTAATTCACACTAGCACTGCCGGAAGTCTAGGGGCCGGGTGTGCTCTGGGTTCACCTACTCTGTGGCCCTAGATCCAGTTTCTCTGCAAAACCCTGCCTGCATCCATTCCTTCCTTCCCGGGACATCCAGAGAAAGAGAGGGGGCAGCACCCCAACATGCCAGCAAAGAGCCCTGAAATTCACCTTCCTTGGAACACTGAAGTCATGTGCCCCTCCCTGAATAGCTCTCAGGGCTGAACCTCACTATGACCTAGTTGGACTGGACCCAGCTCTTGGACCACCCCCGGGAGCTGGGGTAGGGGCCCTGGCCCTGAGCCACATGGGCTATTTGAGGAGAGGGAGGCCCCTAGAGAAATAAAGGTCCATTAAGAAGATGGAAGCAGGGGCACCTGGGTGGCTCAGTGGGTTAAAGCCTCTGCCTTCAGCTCAGGTCATGATCTCAGGGTCCTGGGATCGAGTCCCACATCAGGCTCTCTGCTCGGCAAGGAGCCTGCTTCCTCCTCTCTCTCTGCCTGCCTCTCTGCCTACTTGTGATCTCTGTCTGTCAAATAAATAAATAAAATCTTTATTAAAAAAAAAAAAAAAGAAGAAGATGGAAGCAACAAGTAGGATCCACAAGAATTCTCAGACCCTGGGTCAGAGTCTCTGCAGACCCTGTCTGCTGTTCTGAGGGCTGTGTCCACAGGACCGGGCACAAAGAACTTGGGGATTTGGGGCAAGCCAGGTGCAGGTCCCATGCCGGTATTCATTCATCCTCTCATTCAGTCAACTGGAAAGAACCTCCTCCATGTCGGTCCCCAGGGATTTATCTGCATGGACCCTGTTGGTGGTGGGATCATTTCCCCCAGGCTCACAGGGTTAGTTGCTAAAAGCTCACAGCTCCCCTCCCTAATCCAGAAAACTGCTTTGATGGGTAGGAGCTAACTGACCCGGGAAGTTCTACCCCAGCCCCGGTCTCCTGAGGGGCCCGACCATAGCGCCTGAGCGCTGTCCAACAGGCCTGCGCCCTGGTCTGACAGGGTCGATGCTGCTCTGTGGCTGATGCTCCAGGGCCCTCTCCTGCAGATCAGGTCAAGTCTCCATATCATGTGGGGCCACAGCCTTGCTCAGTTCCTTCCCTTTCTGTTCTGCTGCGCTCAGTTCCTGAGGAGCTCAACCCACACAGGCAATGCTAGAATCCTCATTGCGAGCTCTTTTTCTCAGGACCCCAATCGAGGACAACCATAAACAGCCTTCACTGTTAAGACTGCACTGTTTCCCATGGACTGCAGGTAAACAGAGATATAAATTGCAGGAGAATACATAGGAATAGCAAAGGATCAAGCAAAGAAATCTGCTTTCATTCGACACAGAAATTGGTGTAAAAATCGTTGACAGTACCATGTCAACGATGTCCAACTAGAGAAATCAACAGGTTTTTTAGAATATCATAATTTTGGCAGCTCCCTGTACCCTTAGGCTAGAAATGAAGGGAAAATAAAAAATGAAACTTTTGTCCCTCCCCTACCCCCCCAAAATTCAATCTTGTTGGGAGAGGCTGAGCTGAGAAATGGCGAAAGGAGCAACAGTCCTAGAGTCAGATTTGACTTATCCTCTCTACAACACTGCCTCTTTCTTGGAAAATGTGTAGGAAAAGAGGTTTATTCGAGACCTGGGTTCTCTCTGCGCAAAGGACTTTATTTCTACAAATTAGTCAGGATTCATTTGGTTGTAAGGGAATAATCCAACTCAAACCAGCCAACCCCAAAAGACAAATGTATTGGTTCTTACAACTTGGAGAAACAGAAGTGTGTGAGCTTCAGGTAAAGTTTGATCCAGGAATTCCAAAGATGTCACCAAGTTTGTCTCCCCATTTCTCTTTTCCATCTTTCTCTCTCTTCTGTCCTTCTGTATATGGGAGCCATAACCACATTTGGTTCTAGGACTATATCATTAAGCCATACACTCTAGAGTTAAGAGTCCTGGGCATTCTCAGGGAAAGACTCTGACTGATCTGATTCTGGTCATTCTCATTCCTT
The DNA here is from genome assembly GCF_922984935.1 of Meles meles. Lineage (NCBI taxonomy): Eukaryota > Metazoa > Chordata > Mammalia > Carnivora > Mustelidae > Meles > Meles meles. The sequence goes on along the minus strand of NC_060071.1, from coordinate 141,686,080 downwards.
AACCAATCAGTGTGGCAGTGGATGGAGTATTCTGGTGGCCTAGCCCCAGTCACATGCCCATGCTATTGGATATTCTTACTATGATCCAGTGGAGTGGAGGGAGCAGTTGCTCAAAGGAATTGAGATGCTATTACCATAAGACAGGGGAGAGGAGTACAAAATAAAGAGCTATCTTCTATACTTAGCCCTCTCAATGAAATGGGGACAGCCATTTCTAGTTGCCATGGTGATCACAAAGCATAAATGCTAAAATGGATGCCAAAGCATCTAGAAATCATTATGTATATCACGTGCTAGTCACTGTATTGCTGCTTTCATCTGGTCTTCCTGGTGGGTAATATGGGGCAGTGGGGTTGTTTCGTTCTTTTTTCTGCTAACCTCAAGTCTACTACTCAACCAGGACAATCTCCAAGGAAAATGAACCCCATACTGGTTCTGGGCCTACTTCTGGCTGGCCTTCTCACTGTGGAAGGTCTTTTGAAGTCCGAATTCACTCCTAAGTATCGTGGACCTGCAAGCCAGATCCAGTCATGGAAGGGAAGGAGGGAGGCAGAGGAGCTCGCAAAGCGAAACACAGACTTCAGTTGCAACCTTTATAGGAAGCTGGCCTCCAATAGCCCCAACAAGAACATCTTCTTCTCCCCCTTGAGCATCTCTGCAGCCTTCTCCATGTTGTCTCTGGGTGCCCAGGACTCCACCTTGGATGAGATCAAGAGGGGCTTCAGCTTCAGGAATATGCCAGAGAGAGACCTTCACGAGGGCTTTCATTACCTCATCTACAGAATGAACCAGGGGAGCAAGGACCTTGAGCTGGACCTTAAAAACACCTTGTTCATCGACCAGAAGCTGCAGCCACAGAAGCAGTTTCTGACACAGGTCAAGAACCTGTACAATGCAGACACTATCCCCACCAACTTCCAGAACTTGGGAGACACTCGGAAGAGGATCAATGACTATGTCAGTCAGAAAACCCAAGGGAAAATCAATAACCTGATCAAGAATATAGCCCCTGGTACTGTGATGCTTCTTACGAATTGTATTTTCTTTCGAGGTAAGGCTTGGAGCATGTTGGTATGGAAAGGATAGGATTTCTAGTAGATTGGATAAAGATCTGGCTGGCCATAGGCTTGCTCTGTGACCTTGAATTCATATATAATTACTCTTTCAGAACCCTACCTGTCCCATTTAAATTAGTGCCTTTATATGTACTTTATATGTAACTCATAGGACAGTTGTTGGGACTCAAAGTAAAAATTCATAAGAAATGAATTTGGAGAAGTCTCCATTATTCTTCATATGTGCATTTTCATTATTACTGATCATCCTAACACAGCACTGGTTGTAGAGGTTGGAGTGACATTCTTTTCCTATTTCTTAAATGAGGAAATTGTAACATGGAGAGACTTAGAGTTACAAAGCCAGGACTAGAACTCACTTTTCTTGACCCATAGGCTGTGCACTTTATGTTTCTCCAAATAGACACCCAGGATGGTGATGGTGATGGTGTTGTTGATGGTGATGACATTCACTTTGGTGGATGCATTGGTCTTGTCAAGTTCCACAGATTCCCCAAGTCTGAGGGTGTGAGACTTAAAAAGGAGATGGAAAAATATTCCCAAATCCAAGCTTCATCCCTCCCCGGCTCCCATCCACACACACCCACTCTCCTGCCCCATGCACACACAAAGGTTGGCCAGCATGGGTGAGAATCAGAGGCCAAAAGCCCTCAGGTCCCACAAGATCACCACTGGGCTGTCAGGGACATGGTCCTAAATATGGAAGTTCAGCTTTCCCCAAATCCAGTGAGACTGATGACATAGAGGAAAAGAGCAGAAGGAGAGAGGAGAATCTGGAATTTTCCAAAGTAGCTGCATCACCTAGATTGTAAAAGCAATGGCAACAGTGATGCTGTTGATGACTAGCATCCACTCAACACTCACTATACAAGATCACTGAGCTGTGCTGCCTTTCCCACTCAGCCACAAAGCATATGAAGTACCCATTAAAATCTTCATTCTTCAGACAAGAACACTGAAGTCCAGAGAGGTTAAGACACTCATCTAAAGTCATCCTTCTAGAACAGTGAAACCAGAGTTGAGTTCAGGGACTTGGCCCTCGAGTCCCCCTACTGGGGTCTCTGAGGTTGGCAGGTGTGAAAAGACCCAGGTCAGAGTTTATATCCAATGGCATCAAAGAGTTCTCAGGGTCAAAAAGGGAGAGTCTGAACACCCAGCTTTGAGCGTTTGCTGCTCTTCAGCGGGTTCCCAAGGGCAGCCGGTTCCATCTGTTTTCTCATTCTTACATGAGAGCAGCTACTCCAGGACTGACTTTAAAATAGAGCATTTTTCACTCACACCAGACCCAAATAACTCCCACTAAGTATCACCCAGGCCCCTCTGCTGGAACCCAGTCCACAGGCTTGCTCAGCCTCAGGAGCACCTAGGCTTCAGGTGGTCCATGGGTCCCCTTTCAGTTTAGCAATCCTGGTTGTGGGTTCTTTGGGAGCTGACAATCAGACCCATGACCATCTTACCAGGAGTTTCCAGGGCATGGCACAAAGAGCAAGGATTCCTGGAGATCTGCCCTCGCATCCCAGAGTATCCAAATGCCCTCCTTGAATCCATGTGTATAGAGACCAGTGGTTAGCTGGGCCCAGTCAGCTCCTCCCTTTCAGGACACTTATGCCACTTTGTCCTTCTTCAATCCTAAGCCAGGTGGCAGCAGAAATTTGATCCAAAAGCAACTAAAGAGGAAGACTTCATTCTGGATGGAAACGAGCGAGTGAAAGTGCCCATGATGTTTCATGGGGGCATGTATGAGACAGGCTATGATAAACAGCTGTCCTGCACCATCCTGGAAATGCCCTACCAGGGCACCATCACTGCTACCTTCATCCTTCCTGATGAGGGCAAAATGAAGAATGTGGAGGCGGCCTTCAAGAGGGAGACTCTTGACAGATGGAAGAAATTAGTCTCGCGAAGGTACGAGGGTGCCTGGCATAGACAGCTTCTTCCTTCTTCCTGCCTTCCCTTCCACTCTTTGCTTCTTCTGGCTCAGAATTATTGAGCTCTGACCCCATCACCATGTCCTATTCTGGGCTCCGTGATGAACTTGCAGTTTGGTAGGAGGTAGACCAAAAAAACAAGTCACAGACATATAGTGAAGCACCTGCTGTTAGAGGGAGACACGTGTCACGAAAGTGGAGGGGACAGACCAGAACCACAGCGCTCAGTGGTGGTGGCAGAGGGAGCTCCAGGAACAGGTGGCATCAGAGCTCAGTCTTCAAGTTTGAACAGTGGTGTGTGGATGGAAGAGGAGCGATGGAATTCCAGACGGAGAGGAACCACAAGGACAAACACGGGCTGTCAGAGGGAGTTGTTTATTGTACACGGAATCATGTTTCGACTCTAACATCAAAACAAAACCAGGAAAGCGTGTCCCAAATAAGTTATACTAATAATAGCTGAAGGACGAAAGTGAATCAATATTTTAAGTGAAACATTTAAGATGAGCCAACAAAATTCTTCTCAGGCACTTGTTTACCAGTCGATTTTCTTTTTTTTTTTTTTTTAAAGATTTTATTTATTTATTTGACAGAGAGAGAGATCACAAGTAGGCAGAGAGGCAGGTAGAGAGAGAGGAGGAAGCAGGCTCCCCGCAGAGCAGAGAGCCCGATGCGGGGCTCAATCCCAGGATCCTGAGATCATGACCTGAGCCGAAGGCAGCGGCTTAATCCACTGAGCCACCCAGGAATCCCACCAGCTGATTTTCTTGAGAAGGGTCAGGGCTGGGGACTTGGCAGTGTCAACTTGGGTAGGAGCAATGTCAGGGTGACCTCCTCCCTCCTCTTCACTTTCTCTCTTCCATCTCGCCCTCACCCCTGTTCTCCACCCAACAGGTCGTTGCTGAGAGCCCCCACCCTGGCTGACACACTGTCGGGAGCCAGGGAGGGTTATAGGGGAGGTAGATCGGATGCTAGGATAGAGCTGGGCTGCCATGGGTTCTCTCCCGTACAAAACACACCCTCAGAGGAACAGCAGGACACATCTTGGATATCTCGATTGACCCAAAGGCTCCATAAAAGCGAATTCCATTTCTGAATGCTTCAGATAAAGTCACTGTGCTGGGGGAATGGGGAGAAGCAGCAGGCTAAATGGGAGGTCATCATCCCCTGATCCTCCCCACTACAAACCCAGTGTGGTGGTAGCTCGGCCCCGAGGGCTGCAGAGGGGCTTGGCACAGGTAACGTGAAGCCCCACTTGCTAGCCCCAGAGCTGCACCCCATAGGAAATTGGCAGGAATAACTTGGAGATGAGGATGCTGAGTCCCCCAATCCAACTGTAGGGTCTCAAGTCATCATAATTTGAATACTAAAGGAAATGTGACCTTATGGAGCCCACATGACATGAAGCCAGGACTTCTGGATAAACTGGGGGTGGAGGGCATGGATCCCACTCTTCCTTCACCTCCCATAACCCTCATTCCCCAAGATACTTCTGTGAACTCGGAAACTATAGGGCAAAGGCTGGAAACCTCCAGTCTCCTTGGCAGCTCGTTTCACTGAGAAGAAATGACCCAGCTTGCCTGATGCCTTTGCCTCCTTCAGAGCTTCTCAAATCTTCCCTGTGCCCCAGCATTGCTGACTCCCCAAAGCTGATCTGTGTTTTCCTCCACTGCTCGCACGGTCTGCTTATACACAGACTCCCAGTTTATGCATCAATGATTATGGGATGCTTTTCATCATACGGACCTTCTTGTCTGTCTTCCATGCTACAGCACGCACCCAAGGGCACAGGCTTTGCTTCTTCTGTTCACACATGCATCTAAGCATCTGATTTGTAGAGAGGAGGTACTTAATTTGTTGAACGAATGAATGAGTGGAAAGGTAAGTCTGGGAGTCATTGGGCCAATGACCAGTATTTAAAGCCATGACACTGTATGAGTTTCCTCTGGTGGGAGGAAAGACAGAAGAGAAGAGGACCGAGGGGTGAGGCTTGGACCATCACAGACAGTAGAGGTACAGGAGGAGATGGTTCTGGAAAGGGTGAGTGAAGGAGTGGCCAGTGAAGGAGGGGAAGGCAGACTTGGGTTGGAATGCTTCAAGGTGGAAAAAGGGGATCCTTTCTCTAAGAGCTGTCTCTTGGGTCAAGTGAGCAGAGCTCAGCCATGACCCTGGGAAGTGGAAGGTTGAGGGCAAAGACCCAAGTGGAGTGGGCTTTGACAGTCGTGGGAGGAAATGGAGATCACTGGCAGAGACAACTCCTTTCTGCTATGAAAGGAAGAAAAGGAATGGGCTGGAAGCTGGAGAGTTGACTCGGGGCCAGCGGAGAAGTGTTTGCTCTTGTTTTGTAGGACATCAGTTATCAGAGAACATGAAGGTGATCAGGCAGACACCGTTTGTGATGGATGGTGCACAACAGAAAGGAATGCAGGCAGGGGCAAGGTCCTGGGTTGGCAAGAAGAAACAGGGCTCAGGGCTGGGGGAAAGGAACATAGGACCCCCAGGTGTCCCAGGACTGCAGATCCCAGCCCCAGGCAGGGAGACCCATCGGGTCTCACCCACAGAAGACACAAAGCCGCTAACTCAAGGACGGAAGGAGAAACACCTGCTGCTCAGGGACTCCTGAGCGCCCATGTGCATTTGCTTCACACTCTCATGGCCCCACCTGCTGGGATTAGCGCCATCATCTCCCCAAGTGGTTTAGGGAGATGAGATCTGTTGCTCCAGGTCACAGAGTTCGTGAGAGTCAGAATGAGTTTGAGCTCAGTTTCCCTGGATTCAGCTCCAAGGCCCTTGGTGTCTCCGGCATCCACCTGCTGGGTCAGGACAGGTCAGGGCTTGGCCAAGGCCAGGACTGTCAGGGGGATCACATCTCCATGTCTGCAGCCACAGGGGCCCCGAAACAGTGGGGACTTGAGGGCGTTTCTGCGGGTGATGTCTTTGGGGCGGGATGCTAGGAAGAAAGGACACAGTTCAGAGAGCATAGGTGTTCTGAAGCCAGAGTTCCAGGGTCAGAGCCCCTCCTTGTTGTGGGGACAAGGAGAGGGTCTGAGACCTCCAGGTCTGGGAATACCAATGTCCTATTCATCACCTCCCCTGCAGCCTGACCGGGAAACCAAGGAGATCCTGCCTCTCACCTGTCCCTCCCATGTCCCCAGGGTCGTAGACGTGTCCCTGCCCAGGTTCTCCATCACTGGTAACTATGACCTGAAGAGGACGCTCTCCCACCTGGGTATCACCAAAATCTTTGAAGAGCATGGTGATCTCACCCGGATCGCCCCTCATCGAAGCCTGAAAGTGGGTGAGGTAAGCCTACCTGGCCTGGATCACCACCGCCACCAACCCCACCCAACACATGGAGCCTTCGCATAAGCCTGGGCCAGAGCCACTGTCCCAGCAGCTGAACCAGCTGGGTCTCGTACTGCCGGTCAGGCTGGGCACCAGTCCAGCTCTGTCCCTAACCAAGCTTGTCATCCTGGGACAATCATGTTGCTTCTGCAAGCCTCATGTTTCCAGTCTTTAAAGTTGGAAATATCAAGTTCCTAGTTCTATTTTAGAGGTCAGTTCTGGGCAACAAACCAGTGATCAAGGCCTGGCATATTTATCAGGCCGAGAGTTGTTCTAGGTCTGACCCAGGGTGTCTCCAAAAGGCCTCACAGGCTGGTTGGGAGTAAGCTGGAAACATGTGCATGACCGAGAGATGAACAAGCCATGGGCCTTGTGGTTCCCAGCAAGGCAGAGCACCTGCCTGCTCAGGGCAGAGAGGACCATGGAGGGTAGGGTCCCCAGGCTGAGTAGATATAATACAGGACACCCCGTTAAATTCACATTTCAGGTAAGTGACCACTTTCTTCAGTCCAAAATATTGCCTAGAAGAGACTTACACTGAAGATATTCATGGTTTATCTGAAATTGAAATTTAATAGTCCATCCCGCATTTCATCTGGCAACCCTACTTTTAGCTAAAAGGGCATTGCGGGTGGGGAGATTGCAAGGAGCAGAGACAGGTGTGGGGAGTATCTTCCAGCAGGGGGAGCAGCGCGGCCAGAGGGAAGAAGCAAGAGGAAGAAAGACAGAATTTTCTTCCTTTTCACCTGGACCTCCCATAGCTAGTCAGAGCCAACTCCCCCTTTCCTGGGGCCTTTACTCAGCTCCATGGCTCATCTCTTTTCCGCAGTTAGGTGTGCCCATGGCTGTGATTCCATGTGTCGACGGCTGCTGGCTGCCCACTAGTAAAACTGCTAGGATTTTGTAGAATGGAATGAAATGTATCAGTATGAGCAGAAAAGCAGGGTGGATCTCCACGTCCCAGATGTGGGTGCCCTGGGGTGGATCTGGGGTCTCAGTCACCTCTGATGCCCGCTGTGCAACCCCCTCAAATTTGGTCCCTTCCTCGTCATCCCCCAGGAAGCTAAGAGGAGTGTGTGCAGGACGGGGGGCTTCCTGGTGGGGACATCACCCTGTCCCTTCCATCTAGCTAACTTTCCACAGACCCTTTCTGCCATTTTACCTCTCAGCACTTCCCTGTCATTCACGGAAGGATAGAGACCCCCATTCCTTGTCCCCTGCTGCAGCCGATGCTCCCCCAGCCTCGTGGTTCCCCTCACACTGCACCTGCTTGTCCTGCCTCCTTCTGGCAACGCAGCAGAAGATGCAGGAGCCTGGGGCAGCCAGCACCAGCCGGGTTACCACTCTGCTGGGCCACCCGAGCTGAGGCCTCTCCCTCTCGGCGTCTCTCACTGTGCGTGACCCAGAGTGGCTTGGCGACCTTGACCTCGATCCTGATTCCCGCAGGCGGTGCACGAGGCGGTGCTGAAGATGGACGAGAAGGGCACAGAGGGGGCGGCCAGCTCCGGAGCCCAGACGCTGCCCATGGAGACGCCGGTCTCCATCAAGCTGAACAGACCCTTTCTGGTGTGTATTAAGGATAGCATCGTGTCCACCATCATCTTCTTGGGAAAGATTGTTAACCCTACTGGGCAATAAGGGGGTGTTCCAGCTCGCTGCAGGCCCCAGGGGCAGCCCGGGGCTGAAAATGTTTCCTCTGCCTGAAATCGGGATCCCAGGACCTCCTAATCTTACCCCACGCCTTCATGAACTCCCAAGACCACCATCCGAACAGGCAGTGCTCCTGGTTCTGGGGGTCCTGCGTGCCCCAACCCCCACCCCTGTCCTCCCTCAGCCCCTTCCCTGCCTGGTCCAGTTTCACTGAGCTTAGGTGCCCCAGCCCCACCCACTGGGCTGGCTGTGATCTTCTCTCCCCAGAGAGGAGGAAAGGGGCTTTATGATTCAATAAACACTCACTCAGTTCTGCCGGCTGTTGGTGGATAATTTGGGGAAGCTGTGAGACAAGGCAAGTACTGGGCTTTAGAGTGAGAGAGACCTGGGTTCAAATCTTAGTAACGAAGTGTCTTTGGGAAAGACACGGAGCTCCTCCGAGCCTCTGTTTCTGTGTTCCTGAAATGAGGACAGGGATACTCCCCTCTGGGGCTCTGCAGAAACTAGCACTGCTAGTTCCTCTTGGTGAGCCCTTAGCCTTGGGTCTTTAGTATGTGAGGTACAAAGTCATGTCCCCTACAGGGTCCCCTGGGAGTTCAGGGCTCAGCCAGGCATCCAGTCGGAGGGCAAAGCGGCGGTGGGCCTGGTCTGGCATTAGAGGGATGGAGCCTGGAGTAGCAGCAGCTAGGATTCATGCCTGATTCCAGAGCCCCCCAGGACGAGTCTGGGGTTCGGATGTCTTCACAAGCTCCGCTGAAGAGTAAATGGGGTCCCTGCACCTACCCTGGAAAGCGTGTCCCTGCAGGGTCCGCCCATGACCACTAGGGGGCACCTACACAATGACGGCGGGAGCCCTCCTTTCCAGCGGTGGATTTCTTTGCTTCCCGCTGTGAATTCCTGATGTCCAAGTGTTTGAGAGGAGGGCATCCTGACTGGCGTGGCACTACGAAGCCTGAGCCAGCATCAGCTGTCACCCTGGGCTCACTGTGCCTTTTGTGCTCTGGTCACAGCTCCCCAGTGTGTGGCCAGAATGGACATCCATGTGACCGATCTACACGCAGGTGACTGTCCTAGGACCTCACGGTTAGCCACACGCTGCAAACACTCCTCTATTGGGTTCAGGCAGGGAAGGTTCCACATGGACTCGGAGGCCCAACTGGTCCTTCCTGAGCTCCTCTCCCAGATACGAGAGCCGCCCCCCCCCCACAGGCCCTTTTGGCATGTGTGTATTGGGCATATGGCTGGGTCCTGGAGACCCAGCACCCCACAGAGGCGGGCAGAGAAGGCTAGTTCTCAGAAGGGGGAGCACAAGAGTAAGCACCCCTCTTTGAGAGGGAGGGGGACAGAGAGGGTTGGGACACTGCACCAGCCTTGGGGAGCAGGGACGGGGGTGGGCAGACACCTGGCACACACGGAAATGCTCAGTGGTCAGCTCAGGTGAGCAGCATTGTCCACGGAGGACATGGGACAGTCCAGTCAGCCACTGAGTAGCTGGGGGACTTGGACATGTCATGTGACTCCTCTGAACTTCATTTACTGAAAGGGGGTAGTCATCCCTACGTCGTGGGGCTGAGGAACTCTGAGGTTCCACGGTGTTGCACCGATGCACGCCTGGCACGGAGCAGGCATTCCACGGAGAGCTGCTGCTACGGTCTTCTGCCGTCCTCACTCACATCTCGGAGACGACCGGCTCTTCTCTAAAAAACAGTGATCCAGGCACTTGCCTGTGCTGTGCCCTCTACTGGGGATTCTTTCATCCTGCCTGATGAGCTCCTGCTCATCCTTTAATGCCCCATCCATTATGACATCTTTATGAGATTCCCCTACCTTTCTGGCATCTTCCAAGCAGCGCTTTAATAAAGCACTCACCTCCATGGCTCCTGGGTCTGAATTTCCCCTCCACTCCTACGTGGGCTGCGATCGATTCTGCATTAAACAGTAATTTATGGGGCGGCAATCTGTGCACTGGTTGCTGATCCAAACAGACCTCGCTTCTGCCTTCATGACATTAATATCTTTAATATCTAGTGGGAGAAACAGCTGTGAGCCACGTCGACACATCCTGGCATTTCTGTTCACAAGCTCCGGGCAGCATGATGAGAGATAGCCCCGGGGGCCTTCGAGGGTACGGAATGGGGGTCTGGCCCATGCTGGGGGCTTCAATCAGGCTGAGAGAGCTCTGACTGTTGGGAGCTTATCTGTTCTTGAACTGGCACAGTGAATTAAACCTGCACGCAGGTATGTTTGTCCCAGAGTAGTTTGCAATCGAAAAAATGCTGGCTGGTCTTTCGCCAGCTCTAGTGCTTGACTGATCTCCCCTATAACTGACTTTGTTCTTAAAACGACCACTGCACAATTTTAAATATTTTTTACGTGATTTCCTACCTTTACAGCCCTATAATTCATTCTGCATTTCAGAAATAAATTCTATCCTGGGGGAGGAAACAAAAAGAGGGGAAGAACTTGGAGTAGTAGCAGAGAGAGACTACCAACATGTGCCAAGGTCCTGGGGTGGAACGTTGGCAGGGACGAGAAACTAAAATGAGATTAATGTGAACAGCACAACAAAAAAGTTCAGGAGGAGGTGGGCAGGGAGGCTGGAGAGGTGGGCTGGGGTGTCGGGAGCCACGGGGAGAATGCTGGCCTTTAACCAAAGAACTATGGTGAGCTGCCCTGCTATTTGATTGGAGGATGACTCAGACACACTTGTGCATTGTAAGTGTCCCTCAGGCTGCAGCCGGAGGGTCTCCCAGCCCCACTTCAGGCCAGGCCGCAGAGAGCATGCTCAGTGTGTGTTTGCGGAAAAGAAAAACTACCACAGAGGTCACCCTGGCCCCGGATGCAGCCAGCCCCCTCCCGGGGTTCTGCCGAGCACAGGCTCTGCATCACCACCTCCCTGCAGCTGCTCACATCACTTCCACCCTACCCTGCCTGGCCGCTCTCCGTGTTCCCCATTCTCTGCCACGCTCGCCAGCTTCTTTCGGAGTGGTACTCCAGCTTCCAGAAAGATCGACTCCTGCCTCTTCTAAGAAGCCTTCACAAGCCCCCTGTTGTGGACTGACTGACCTCACGAAAGAATAAATGAGTACACGGATTTTGCCTTTGAAGTAAGCAACCCTTCCTACCTACCTCCCACGGGACTCGTACCGCATAGGTTTTCTACCTGCCGGGTTGGTTGGGACCATTCCCTTCTACTGATGAGAAAAGTGAGGCTCAGGAAAGACCACATAATTTGCCCCAGTTCCCACGGCTGGAGAGCCACAGATCTGAGACTAAATGCAAGTGCCCTGAGCATTTTAGCTTTCACTTGTCCATCCACCCGTCTAGCAAATATTGGCTGAGTGTCCACTCTGGGTCACTGTGGGGTTAAAACACATTGGTGAGTAAACCAACAAAGCTCCTTGCTCCTTGCAGAAGTTCCCAGCCAGTAGACAGAGGCATGCAATACAGCACAGGGTTAACAAATGCGTTAGGACATTAAGTAATGCAGGTAAGGGTGGCCGGAGGTGTTGGTGGCGGTCAGCTCGGCCTCGCTGAGAAGGTGATACTCACTGCGGAGACAGTAGATTTTGTGATTCTGCTCTCCACCGCCGCTGTTGCGTAATCAGCTTTTGGAGGCTTCTGGCCCCAGAGATGCCCACCACGAGTGTACTTAATGATAGGAGGATTAGCCACAGCCAACGTCAGAACCCCAGGGCAGAACCCCTTGGATATGATCCAGCTTGACCTTCCACATAATGCAGGAAGCCTTGGTGCAGCTCCCGAGCAGGCGGCTTTCCAAATGCATGCGGGATGTCAGGAAGCTGGTTTCCCATCTGCCCAGGCTGAGGTCATTCATGTGAGCACACGAGGGGCAACGAGCTGGTGCGCTGATGAGGATAATGACAGGAAGCCCTAGTTCCTGACCCTGCTTTGCCTAGATGCTGACTATGTGATTTGGACAAGCACCTCCTTCCAGGGCCTTCGCTGCCCACCTGTGCAGTGGTGGGATTGCCCTGGTTGATCTCCAGAAGCCCTTTGATCTCCGACCACACTTTGATGTTCGTCTTGAAAATGATAGTATCTGCTGCAAAGTTTCATCTGCCTGCTCCTTTTCCATGCATTCATTTGACCAACAAAGACTTATTAAGCATCTCCTGTGTGCCCGGCAGGGGGCCAGGTGAGAGTTTAGGGACTGATGGCCGGCTTCCTCGTGTTCAGGCCCAGGTGAGTCAGGGCGGTGCTCAGGTATGACAGTAGGAGTGTGAGGCCAGGGCTCCCTTCTCATTGGGAAACATGCTCTCTATGTCCATGCAATTCCCCAAATTTCTTTCATTCTCAAACCACAGTTGATATTGTGGCTTTTGTGCCCTTAGACACTCAAGGGGGATCTTTTAAATCAATTTATATTGAAAAAAATTTGTTCAAACAGAAAAGTTAATTTCACAACCATCAATCGAAAACCAGAAAACAGGCCACAGGTAAGAAATAACTAAAAATACACACAACACAAACAACCTGGTTATTCAGCTCCACCCAGACCTGAGCCTGAAGCCTGTTCCGTTTGGTTAAAGAGGGAAGAAAGCAGGCAAGACAGTGGCCACGAAAACCTTTGTTGGATCAAGGCTCAAACTCAGGATGCCATGTGACCTGGGGTGGTCCTCTTTCATTCCAGGGACTTTGTTGGGGGCCTCAAGTGGTGGGAGGCTGGCGGGAGGCCCTGGAGTCCAGACAGGCTCAAGTTCAAATCTGAGCTCCGCCATGTGTTGGGTTTACATGAGGCAAGCCTCTTCATTGTGCCCAATCCTGAGTTGTCCTCTCTGTGACGCGGGGACCATCCTGTTCATCTCATAGACGACTCACAGGGGGTTATGTGACACCATGCGTGTGAACCCGCTAAGCCCCTGCTGGGCTGGAGCACATCCTGCTGTGATGTGATGCCTGCTGTGAAGGCATCCAGAGCGGGGAGGAAGGCACCCGAGGGGGCTTCTCTGAAGACTGCATGCCCTCCCAGCACAGGCAACCTTGGGTCTGTTGTTCCCCTCGGTGCAATGTGAACGAAGGAATCTGATTCCAAGACTGGGCTGCGAAAGGGTCCCTCCAGGATGAAGATCCGCTCTGAAACAGGAAACCCACGTGCCCCGTAATGTTGAAATAGTGACCTCTTTGCCAAAACCAACAGAAAACAAAGGATCACCCAGACAAAACTCCTCAGGGCGGGAGGGTCTTTCTGGATCTACCCCCTTCCCCATCTCCACCCTCAGCTTGGCTCAGATCCTAGAAGTCACGTGGCCCCTGTGGGCAGGCTAAGGAATGAGCAGTGTTGCAGCAAAACAATGCTGGGAACCCTCCCTCCCGAGACAGGTGCTCACGTCCACACTGGGCATTGTTGGGTCCCTCTTGGGGAGCTTCTGGACGATAGCTTCTGGTTAAGAGGACACGGCAAGTCCAGCCGGAACGTATCCAATGTGCTCCACAATTAGAGCAAGAATAGGTGAAATTGAAAAAAATGTATATTAAATACATTAATTAAATATTAAATATATTATATAATACATATATTATATATCAATTACATTATTATTCATCAATCAATCATAGTAATATAGTATATTAACCATATAATTATTTTATAGCATATTAATATTAATTAATTATATATAATATATAATTATATATTATAATTCATGTTATATATTGATTATATTGGCTAGTATATAATATTGCTTAATTATATTAATATATTTAATTAATATTAACAATCGATATTCTGTATTAATTAATTATATTAGTACATTATATTAATATACAATTATGTTGATTATATATTAATATATTGATACATAATACTATTTATATATATTAAAAGAGAAAAGTATAAAGATGTAACCAGATTTAAAGAGTGGCGTGAAGATCTGTATAAACCAGAAATGGGGCAGAAGCATAGAGATGCGTTAGGCAGGCAGAACCTGTAGCCAGGAAGAGGAATCCAGAGGAGCCCAGGCACAGCAGGAGAAGGTCTGTGGAGGAGGATGGAGACTTGGGCTTGGGCTGCATCTCGATGGGAACTTGGATGGACCCAGAGGACCCACTCCTGGTCGCTGCAGTGGGAGAGTTGGTCTTAGGACTTGGGGAGAAACAGGTCTTTGCTTTCGCCATGGCCTGAGGCACTCAGAGCTGGGGAATCATCTCGGGGAGCTGCTCTCTGGGGCCCCGGGCAGAAGTTGTGCAAAGAAGAAACCCCCAGCTCCCCCTTGTTCTTAAGGCGGCTTGCCGTTCTCCAGAAAGTCTGACTCAGTGGCTCTAGGTGGGGCCTAGGAATGTGCATTTTAATGAGAACACAGGTTCTCCTGACAATTAGCCATGCTTGGGAAACTCCGCACTTCAGGAGGCCAACCTGTTTCACCGACCGGAGGCCTTTTTATAAAAATGCCTGGGTGTGGGCCAGTTGAGCTGAGCTGGGCCCTTGGGGTTCCCTGCCTGCCTCCCACGGCCTCCCACCTCCTCCCCCTTCTTCATCTTCTCTTTATTGTTCCTCGGTCCCCATCTCTCACGGAGGAGAGTCCCTGCCCCGGAGGAAACCACACAAGGTGCAGCCTGGGCTCTGGGGGAGACAGGCACGAGACGCGGTAGGTCATTGTGGTTTACTCCAGGTGTTTGCAAAGGGAGGGCCCAACCTTCCATGGGATCTGGAAGACTCTGCGGTGTGGGAGGTCTGGAGCTGGAGTGGGCAGGGTGGAAAGCAGCTGCTGGTCAGGAGGGGAGGGATGGAAAGCCCTGAGAATTAAAGTCTCAGTGTACAGCCTGCGGGAAGAAATGTCAGGGCTGAATCACTTTATTGTATCGTAGTTTACATAGAGTAAGTGACGCAAATATTTCTGGCCATTACTTCTTCCGGACTTTGTCTCTCCTACCCGCTCCGTGCCCAGGACTCCAGCTACCCATCTGCGAGACCACATGCTTTCAGTTTCCAGATCCCGGGCTTCTGTCGTTTCTCCCGTCTGTTCTCTTACGTTTGGGCACAGCTCCTGTTGCTGTCTATTCAAGCTTCCCGATCTTTCCTTCTACCACTTAAATTTTCCCTTACAGTTGTTCTGGTCTGGATTCTACTGTGGTGACACTGGTTTTAAAAGCCACCTAACATATTCAGAACTTTTTTTTAAATTTAATCCTGTCAAGGATTTTATCACCTTCTCCTGATACAGTGTCCTATTTCAGATACAGTGTTGTAAAGGTGTCTAGGGCAGTGTAGCCCTAATGTCAAGATGTGCCTCTTGTAGGGTCTCTCCTGAATGCCTTAGATGTTCCTGGAGGTCCCCTAGCTCAGCCCAGTCAGAGCCTCCCTCTCTCCCCAGCTACGTGAACTCTGGGAGTTCTGCCTACATCTTTTTTTTTTTAATTTGTTTATTTACAGCATAACAGTGTTCATTGTTTTTGCACCACACCCAGTGCTCCATGCAATACGTGCCCTCCCTATTACCCACCACCTGGTTCCCCAATCTCCCACCCCCCCGCCCCTTCAAAACCCTCTGGTTGTTTTTCAGAGTCCATAGTCTCTCATGGTTCATCTCCCCTTCCAATTTCCCTCAACTCTTTTCTCCTCTCCATCTCCCCATGTCCTCCATGTTCTTTGTTATGCTCCACAAATAAGTGAAACCATATGATACTTGACTCTCTCTGCTTGACTTATTTCGCTCAGCATAATCTCTTCCAGTCCCGTCCATGTTGCTATAAAAGTTGGGTATTCATCCTTTCTGATGGAGGCATAATACTCCATCGTGTATATGGACCACATCTTCCTTATCCATTCGTCCGTTGAAGGGCATCTTGGTTCTTTCCACAGTTTGGCGACCATAGCCATTGCTGCAATAAACATTGGGGTACAGATGGCCCTTCTTTTCACTACATCTGTATCTTTGGGGTAAATACCCAGCAGTGCAATTGCAGGGTCATGGGGAAGCTCTATTTCTAATTTCTTGAGGAATCTCCACACTGTTCTCCAGAGTGGGTGCACCAACTTGCATTCCCACCAAGAGTGTAAGAGGGTTCCCCTTTCTCCACATCCTCTCCAGCACACGTTGTTTCCTCTCTTGCTAATTTTGGTCATTCTAACTAGTGTAAGGTGATATCTCAATGTGATTTTAATTTGAATCTCCCTGATTCTGCCTACATCTTTACAGCAGTTTGGGGTTTTCCTGTTGCATCAGGACCATCCTTGTGGAATGTCTCATTATGCATGCAGAGCCGAGGGCTTAGCTTTTACACCAAAACTAACCCTCACTTTCCTGCCTGAGCTTTCCCAAACTCTGATCCCTGTCCCCTGGGCTCAGCCGGCACGCCAGCCTTGGCTTGGGTTTCCCAGCCTGGAGCCAGAAAGTGTCTTTGGACTGAACAGCAGGACAATCACAGGGTTCCCCTAATCTGTCTGCCTTCTCTGCCTACCATCCAATGCCTGAATTATTTCACATTTTTTTCAGGGTCTCAATTGTTTCATGTATTCTGTCCAGTTTTCTGTTTACAACTGTTCATAAGTCCAATGGCCAAAAGCGTAAGTCAACTCACGTGTTATGTATATACACACGCCTGTGTAACTAGCGCCCGAATGAAGACCCAGAAAGGTCTTTCTTGCTCATTTCCCGTCAGTATCACCCCTCAGAGGTAAATTGCCCATTTAATTGATTTCAATTCACTCCTTCATCAAACACTTCAAGGGAGCCCTTTGTACTGGCCAAACAGAGGTGCACGGGGAGAACAGAGAGGCGAGTTCCCTGATTCATTTCATCTTCCGTCAAGCAAATAATTGTGAAATTATGACCTTGATGAGTATTTTGCTAAGAGGATAATGGTACTATAAAAACATTTAAAGGGGGGAATTTTCCTGATCTGAGCCCTCAAAGAGAGCTCCTTAAGGGCGTGACATGACAGAGGACCTAAGCAGTGGAAAGGAATTAATTCGGGGGGGATGTCTGGCGGGGGAGGGGAGTGGGGTACAACAAAGATCACCCAGGAGCATGGTAAAAATGGGTAAAACAGCTGGACACAGCAGTCCAGTACAAGGCTAGGAGGTCTGTAACGAAGTTAGAAGGGCAGGTGGAGACCCACCAATGCTGGTTGGATGAGATGCCGGTACCCTCTTTGGGAAACGGGAGGCTACTGGAACAGTTGAAAATAGGTAAGTGATGTGTTGGTGTGGGGAATGAGGAAGACGAGGTGCAAGAGTGAGTCCTGGACTCAAATACCTAGGTCAGGGCTGTGCCGCGGATGGAGATGTTGAAAGAAGGTCTCAGCCGTGACTTTGATGGGAAGACGGTGTTTGGGAAAGAGCCTGAGTTCAGTCTGGATGTTCCTGAGCTTCAACTCATTTGTGACGTTGGGAGGAAATATCAAGGAATATGGAGTTCAAAGGAAAGGCCTGGCCTGGGAATTAAAAATAATTAGTGATGGGTATCTCGATAATGAAGCCCAGGGCATGATAAGATCTGCTGGAGGTGGAGGA
The DNA here is from genome assembly GCF_922984935.1 of Meles meles. Classification (NCBI taxonomy): domain Eukaryota; kingdom Metazoa; phylum Chordata; class Mammalia; order Carnivora; family Mustelidae; genus Meles; species Meles meles. Next base: position 141,668,606 of record NC_060071.1, on the reverse strand, counting down.
GAGCACCAAGGAGAGGGCACCAAGGCTCAGGGTGGTGGGGTACACCAGGACCGGGCACAGGAGGGGATGCACAGAGGTACTAAGGAGGAGGGATGGAGGGAGACGGGGTCGGGGGAGAGGAGAAAGGCAGGAGATCGTGGTGTCACAGAGCCACAGGGAGGGACTGGAGAAGCCCAGTGTGGTGTCCAGGGTCAGCGACTTCTGGGGAGGCTGCTAAGATGAACTTGGCCACAGTCACAGGCTGGCCCGCCTCTGTGGGCGGAAGCCAGACTGGAGTGGGCCAGGGGTGAGCAGAAGTGAGACCATGAGGACCGCGAATACAGAGCTGGTAAAGATGTGAGCCAGGAGGCAGAAGATGGAGACAGAGGGCCAAGGGGGCTTTCCATCGTGTTTTCGGGAGTGGTTTGTTTGTCCTCGTGGGCAAGCCTTGGCCATGTTTGAAAAGCTAATGGCAAAGCTGGTGGGCTCCTGGGTGGCTCAGTGGGTTAAAGCCTCTGCCTTCGGCTCAGGTCATGATCCCAGGGTCCTGAGATCGAGTCCTGCATCGGGCTCTCTGCTCCGCAGGGAGCCTGCTTCCTCCTTTCTCTCTTCCTGCCTCTCTGCCTACTTGTGATCTCTGTCTGTCAAATAAATAAATAAAATCTTTAAAAGAAAAAAAGATGAAGCTGGTAATACAGAAGAGACAGGTGTGAGAGTCCTGGGATGGGCATAAGAGATGTTCTCCAAAGTTCTGGGAGGGGTGCTGGGGAGAGGGGGATATGTTCCTTTTCTGATGGTCTTACATGGGAGGTGGGGGGCAAGGTGGTCTGATGTGTGTGTGCACACACAGATGACCTGGTCGCAGGCTGAGGAGTCCGACTTCGGGAAACGGAAGACTGAGCTATTCCCTGCAGTGAATCGGAGAGTGAGGTCATCGGCCCTCTGTTGCCGGGCACATCAAGACCGGTGACTGGGAAGTCACCGCGGACCAGACTGCCTTGCTGAGCCGCCTTCCCTCCAGCACTTGGCAGAGAAGGAGCAGACAGGTGGGTTACTCTAGGTTTGGGGCTTTGCCAGAAGCGTGCGTCACCAGGCGTGTGGGGTTTTTGAATGGAATGAAGCCCTTTGGCGCTCAAGCTAGACAAGGATGCAAATGAAGACAGGGCAGGGTGGGTGGGAGGAGGGCCACGCAACCTTTCCAGGAACCTGAAACAGCTGTGTGCCTGAGGATGAAGCCGGGGAGGTAAGTCAGAGCCCAGCCAGGAAGGACTTCGAATGACAGGTGCTTGGCCGTTCCTCCGAAGGTCAGTCAGGAGCCACTGAGGGAGCTGAGTAGGTGAGTGACAGTGAGCTTTGCATCTAGAAAGTTCTCCCTGTCTGTGGTGCGGATGAGTGACCCAGCCAGGATCCCAGTGTGGGACAGCGCAGGGGAGACAGGATGAAAGGTCGGGGGAAGGCAGTGCCCCCCACTGCCCCAGTGAGAGGGGCCCAGACAGGGGCAGGTGCAGAGAGGACGGAGTGTCCCTCTTATCAAGAAGGGCAAAGCCCACTGGCAGGACTCACCCCCTACCCCCAGCCCAGTCTTGTCACAGCACGGAGGCGGGGGGGGGGGCCTCCGTGGGAGAGAGAAAGGGCGGCCATGAAAGGAAAGGAGTTGGGGATGGGAAGAGGCCAAGTGCGGAAGGAGGTTGGATTTTAAGAGCAGAGCAAGTAAGCTTTCATCCGAGCTTTTCCTGAAGAGCCTAAGGACCTGCCACTTGAGGCCCGTGGCCATAGAGCCCTCCGAGGCCACCTCCCCAAGGCCCAGAGAGAAGCTGCGGCTCGCCTAAGGTCACATGAAGGCCACGGCCACGAGGGGCCAGGATACTCACTAATGTACTCAGTGGCTCCTGGTCCAGGCTGGTCTCCGTTGCTCAGCCCAGGACGTGGGGCATGGAGTCGGATGTCCTCTGGCAAGGCCATGTCTGCTGATGGGGTGTGGCTCCTCTGGGAGACACAGCTGGGGTTAGCAGGTGCCCTGATGCCCCACTCCCACTCCCACCTGCCCCGAGAGGGACATAGGACCCCGCCTCTCCGTGGTATCTCATCGCAGGGCCCGACAGTGACTCCCTTCCCCTCCAGGACGGCTAGTGTTTGCTTCCCCCAAACCCATCCCTTCCCGCAGTCAGGAATACGGTGGGACAAGACTGTCCCTTCCCTCTGCTTCCAAGGGAGGAACGCAAAATCACAACAGCCATGAGGGAGAAGAAGCAGCTTTGACTTCATGCCATCTACGGGCCTGGCACCGTGTTGGGTGTCATACAGGCTGTGTCCTTCTTCCTCGGGGCCACCCCCTTTCACAGACGGAGTGGGATGTGGTGGGGGGAGCCAGGCCTGGGAGGACACAATGCAGAGGTGGTCACGCGAGGCTGCCATTCTTTACCTGGATCCTGGTTGTGTAGGAGAGCAGGGGTCTTGCTGAGGCTCTGATTCCTGGCTGGCTGTCGAGCTCGGGCCTCCTGCTAATGACAATCCCACCGAGGGGAATTTAAAGGTCTGATTGGCTTTACTGAACAATGCGTGACTTGGGCAGCAAACAGAGGGCACTCCGAGGAGTTGTACGAAGTGGCGAGTTTTCACAGGAGGGTTGGGCAAGGCCATTACTGGCCAACTAAAGAGACGTTTCCAGGCCAGGGGTTTTGCCCTAAAGGGAAAGGCAAGGGATCTTCCCATGAAGATGACCTCATCTCCCTTGGGGGGGGGGGGACACAGGCCCCATGCGGCCGACTCACTGGCCTGATGGAAAGATTCCTGACCGACTGGTTAAGACCACATTTCTGGAGGAGCAGAACCTGCGGTTGGATGTGGTTTTCAGCCTGGTTGGGAACTCAGCGTGAGTGGCAGCAGGGTGGGCCCGTGGTTTCCTCTTTCACACGACCCAAGCTAACACAGCAGGCCCCCAGGCCACCACACTACAGGCCACCAGGTCCTATAGACCCCGCATTCTCACACAGCGTCCCGAGCACCCGCAGCCCATCACAGGGTTCATCAAATAGGAGGAACTCAGGGATTTCGTCCCAAGTGCCTCCTTCCTTCAGTCCCTTCCACCCTGGTTGAACACCGTTCCACACAGGCCAGGGCAGGAAGCGTCTCCTGCCACCCCTACATGGGGCCATGTGCCCGAGGTGGGAGGAGCAGGGAAGGACACATGTGGCTCCCAGAACAGTCCTTGGACACTCCTTTTGGACAGAAACACTCCTCAGCTTTCCCTCTGTGGATCCTGTGGGCAGAATCAAGTCTGTACTTCCTGCCGGTGGCCCCGTCTCTGCAGCCCGCCTCACGCGCCCCCGCCTATAAGACAAAAATCACCCAGTTAGATAAACGGCAATGGGGATGGTTTTGCAGTTTTGCCAAAGAATTACTCACTTGGCAAAAAGATTCTTTGTATAGTTCCTTCTGATCTTCATCACATCTGGTATGATCTAGTATTACTCGATTTACATAAATTGCATTTCGACCAAGAGGTTGTTGGGAGCTTGGCTAGGTCCTTAGGACTGTCCCGGCAGAGACCAGTGACTTCATCACGCTCAATCCTCTGAATACCTAGATACGGTACAGACCATCCCCCCAGAGCCAAAAAAGAAAACCGAAGTCCAGAGAAGCTAAAACTTGCCCATCATGAGCCTCAGAGTGAGATGTAGCCCAGCACTGCCCCGCTCCAGAACGACCAACATGTCCACCTGCCTCCAGCTCGCCTGGTCCAAAATGCTCCTGGTGCATCAGTCTAGCTGGATGGGGCGTGCAGGGGCCAGGCAGTCACGGCTAGAGCTAGCAGCCCACCAGCAACGAGGCACCTGTCCTCAAGGCCCCTGAGGACTACGGTCCCAGGCCAGCCTGTTGAAGGAAAGCGACACTGCCAGAAAAAGCCGGTGGCTGGGAGTGGGCAGCCACGGCAAGGAAATGATCAGTTCAACACAAAAGGGACCAAGACTATCTCGAGGGATCTCTGAGGGATAAGAGGATACCTTATGGCGGCTGCTAAGATTGGGACTTCGCAGCCTGGTTCCACTGTCTTCCTTTCTGCACAGGAAGCCTACCAAGCAGAAACAGCAAAGAGCGTGGGAGCTGAGATTCGGGATTTTAGACCTGACTTTGAATCCCAGACAAAACATAAACTAGCTGGGTGGCCTGAGGTCAATGATACAACGTCTCTGAGGTCTGTTTGCTTGTTTGTAAGCTAAAGACAATGATAATACCTGCCTTCGTTCATGAGTTCATGAGAGCCAATGAGATTACGGAGTGAACTGCCCGGTTCACCGTCCTGCCTGTCCCCATTCTGTCTTGAATGGGGAGGGGTGTTGTTGCAAGGTCTCCGACTCGGCAGCCAGACGCTCTGCTCACCTTCCCTCGATGGTTCTCTCCTCTCTTGCAGACTCACCTCGTTCCACAATGGCACCGGCCTTTTATGGAGTTTTCCTCGCTGTCAGCATCTGCGCTGTAATCCACTGTGTGCCCCCACCCGGGACCCCCAGCAGGGGATCCCTCTGCCCATCCTCCTCAAGGATCACCGCTGCCTCCCGGCTGTCCTCTAGCAACACCAACTTCGCCTTCCGCCTGTACCGGAGGCTGGTTTTGAAGACTCCGGACCAGAATGTCTTCTTCTCCCCACTGAGTGTCTCCGCTTCCCTGGCCATGCTATCCCTCGGGGCCCGCTCAGCCACCAGGACCCAGATCCTCCAGAGCCTGGGGTTCAACCTCACGCACGTGCCAGAGCCCGCCATCCACCAGGCCTTCCAGCACCTGCTCCAGTCGCTCAGAGCCCCCAGTGCAGACCTGGACCTGAGGATGGGGAGTGTCCTCTTCCTCAAAAAGGAGCTGCGGCTGCAGGCAAATTTCTTGGACAATATCAAGAGGCTGTATGCGTCCAAAATCTTTTCTATAGATTTCTCGAGCACCTCCACTGCCCGGGAGAAGATCAACAGCTATGTGGAGAAGGAGACCGAAGGCAAGGTGGTAGACTTAATCCAAGGCCTTGAACCTCTGACGGTCATGGTCCTGGTGAACCACATTTTCTTTAAAGGTAAGGCTCTGAGGGCTTGATTTTTATTTTAACCTTGTTTCCCCCTCACTCCCCAGTTGAATAGGCTAAACAAACCCTAGACAGCACAGTCAGGTAGTGGCAAGTCTGGATTCGGACCAGCCTCGTAGCAAGCTGGCTGCATGACTGTTGGCCACATCCTAGTCCCTCTCTCAGCTTCAGTTGATCGATGATGGGGGCTCGTTCAGCTCTGACCTTGGATAGTCTAGTTATGTGTCCCGAGGGGCTGACATTGGGTTCAGTGGGCAGCCCACGGAGAAAATCTTCTGGAAATGAGCTTGTAAGGACCTCATCTCTTGCTCCCACCAGCATCCTTGGTGCCTCCCGAAGGTTTCGAGGAGGGGTGCAGAGCTCTCTGACAACCCCGCTTCAGAGGGAATTCCACAGGCCAGAGCACTTTTGGAGGCGTGCAAGTGCAGACAGGCCTGGATGATTGCCATTCACAGCCCCCCTCAGCGCATCGGTCTAGAACTTTACAGTTTACAGACACACTGCTGCAGCAGAATGGACACGGGCTTTGAAGTCAGACAGCCCCAGGTCTGAATTCTCCCTCTTCCCCTTACTTGCTTCATGATTCTGGCCGCATTGCCTTACAAGATCTCTCCTGTATTGGGAGCCTGATGTGTGCGAGCCTCTGTGCTAACAGGATGGATGATGACGGAGCCAACTTTAGCAGAATCGTCATGGACACTACTGTTTCATCCCTCCCTCCTCCCTTTCTCCTTCCCTTCCTTTCTCCCTCCTGCCATTCATCCCTCCCCCACTTACCTTTCCCTCTATCTGCCTCTTCACCTTCCCACCCATGTATCCATCCATTCTGTAAGGAGGGAGGGGAAGGAAAAGGAATTAACAGGCCGCGAGCCCCTTCTAATTTTCCTGTGTTTTATATATGCTGTTCCATTTCATTTAATCGTATTTTTTTATTGAAATATAATTTACATACCACAAAATCTGCCGAGTTAAATTGCACAATTCAGTGGGATTGGGTTTTGGTACATCCACAAGGTTGTGCAAATACCTCCACTGTGTAATTCCAGAACATTCTCATCACCTCCAAAAGAGACTCTCTATCCTTGAGACTCGCTTCATTTCTGCTCTTCCTTCACCAGAAACAAGCAATCTACTTTCTGTCTCCATAGATTTTCCTATTCTGGACCTTTTCTATAAATAGAATCATACAATACATGGAGGGTTTTGTGTGGACATAGTTTTCAATTCCTTCTACCACGGAGCATGCTTGTAGGACTGTACGGCAAGAGCGCTGGTTTGGAAGGAAACCACCAGACTGTCCTTCAAAGTGCCTCTACTATCTTGCATTCCCACCTGCCGTGGGGGAGTCCCTGTGGTGTCCCATCCTCTCCAGCATTTGGTGTTGTCAGCGTTCCAGACGCGGGCTGTGTGAACGGGTGCGTTGTGGTTGTTTCAATTTGCATTTCCCTGATGACATAGGATATGGAGCCTCTTTTCATGTTTATCTGTCATCTGCCTATCTTCTTTGGTGATCTATCTGTCAAGGTTTTTGGCCCACTTTTTAAAATCCAGTTATTTGTTTTCTTATCTAAGTTTTAAGAGTTCTTTGTACATTTTGGATAACAGTCTTATCAGGCACATATTTTCTCCTAGTATGTTGCTTGGCTTTTCATTCTGTTGACATTTTCTTTCACGGAGCAGAAGTTTTAAATTTTAATGAAGTTCAGCTTATCACTGATTTCTCTCAGGGATCATGCCTTTGGTGTTCTAAAAATTATTGCCATACCCAAAGTCATCTAGTTTTTTCTCCTATATTATCTTCTAGGTGTTCTACAGTTCTGTGTTTTAACTTTAGGTCTGTGATCCATTGAGTTAGTTTTAATGAAAGATAGAAAGTATGTGTCTAGATTCTTTTCTTTTCTTTGCATATGAATGCCGTTGTCTCAACACCGTTTGTCAAAAAGACTATTTCACTCCACTCCTTTGTATCTTTACTCTTTTGTCAAAGATCAGTTGACTCTATTTACATGGGTCTATTTGTAAGCTCTCTCTTTGCTCCATTGATCTGTCCATCTGTTCTTCACCAATACTAGACTGTCTTGAGCACCATAGCTTTAGAGTAAATCTTGAAGTTGGTTATTGTCAGTCCTCCAACTTTGTTCTTCTCCTTCAATGCTGTGTTGCTTATTCTGGGTCTTTCGTGTTTTTCTTTTTTATATAAATTTTAGTATTAGTTTGTTAATATCTATAATACAACCTGCTAAGGTTTTGATTGAGATTGCATTAAATCTACAGATCAAATTGGGAAGAACTGACATTGTAACAATATTGAGTCTTTCTGTTCAAGAACAAGGAATATCTTTCCATTCATTTAGTTCTTTGATTTCATTCCTCAGAGTTTTATAATCTTCTTCAATAGATCTTATACATATTTTGCTAAATGTATAAGCTGTTTTGGGATGCAAATGTAAATGGTATTGTGTTTTTAATGTCAAATTCCATTCGTTCATTGATGGCATATGGAAAAGCATCGACTTTTACATATTAACCTTGTATCTTGCAACCTTGCTTTAATCACCTACGAGTTCCAGGAGTTCTTTTGTTTGTCCACTCTTGGATTTTCTACACAGACGATCATACCATCTGTGAACAAACACAGTTTTATGTCTGCCTTCCCAATCTGTATACTTTTTGTTTCTTTTTTTTTTTTAATCTTATTGCATTAGCTAGAACTTCCAGTAAAATACCAAAAAGGAGTGGCAAGAGGGGACATCCTTGTATTATACCTGGACTTAATGGAAAAGCTTTGCATTTCTCACCATTGAGTCTGACGTTAGCTATAGGCTTTTTGTAGATATTTTAAAACAAATTGAGGAGGTTCTCTTTTACTTCTAGTTTACTGAGAATTTTTACTATGAATGGGTGTTAGATTTTGTCAAATGCTTTTGCTTCATTTATTGATAATGATTACTTTTTCTTGCTTAGCTTCTTGATGATAGATTACATTAATTTATTTTCAAATGTTGAACCAGCCTTACAAACCTGGGATAAACCCCATTTGATTGTGGTGTATAATTATTTTTATACATTATCAAATTTGATTGCTAATATTTTTGTGGAGCATTTTTGCATCTATATTCATAACAGATATTGGTCTGTAGTTTTCCTTTCTTGCAATATCTTTGTCTGATTTGGGTATTAAAATAATGCTGGCTTCATAGAACAAGTTAGGAAGTATTTTCTCTGTTCCTATCCTCTGAAAGACATTGTAAGAATTGGTGTAATTTCTTCCTTAAATGTTTGGTAGACTTCACCAGTGAATCCATCTGGACCTGGTGTTTCCTGTTTTGGAAAGTTATTAATTATTGTCAATTTCTTTAATAGATGTAGGCCTATTCATATTGTCTATTTCTTCTTATGTATTAACAAATTGGAATATCTCATCTAGGTTATCAAATTGGTGGCCATAGAGGTGTTCATAGTATTCCTTTCTTTTCCTTTTAATGTCCACAAAATCTATAGCATTGTTTCTTCTCTTATTTTTGATATTAGTAGATTGTTTGGTCTATACTTTCTTTTTATGTCTCACATTTTTTTTTTGTTAAAGCTAGATTTTTAAAATTATGTAGAGCATAACAAAGAACACAGAGGACATGGAGAGATGGAGAGGAGAGGGAGTTGAGGGAAACTGGAGGGGGAGATGAACCATGAGAGACTGTGGACTCTGAAAAACAACCAGAGGGTTTTGAAGGGGCGGGGGGCAGGTGGGAGGTTGAGGAACCAGGTGGTGGGTAATAGGGAGGGCACGTACTGCATGGAGCACTGGGTGTGGTGCAAAAACAATGAACACTGTTATGCTGAAAATAAACAAATAAAAAAAATTATGTAGTGCAACAACTCTGAGAATCAGATTCTCTCCCTTTCAAGGACTAATTGTTTTTGCTTGTTGCAATAGTTGTTGTCTGTTTAGTGATTTTTCTGAAACAATTAAAGTCTATACTTTGTGATGTGTGACCACCGAAGGGTCTTCTTGTTTAGTTAAGTGGTTAGCTATGATTGGGCAGAGATTCCATATGTGTCTAAAACAAATAAATCTCTTAGTCTGTGCTGAGGGCTTTTGTGTACATAGAGGAGTGTGCCATCAACACTCAACCCAGGCAGTTCATAAATCTGACTCAGTCTTTACTTTCTGTTTATGCAAATCCTCAAAGTCAGCCATAAGTAGGAACTTATAGCCTTCTCACATTTTTTCTCAAATATACATCCAGCTATATACATGCATGCAGCCTCAAAATGCCCAGGATATAGTGGAACTATCCAAATGTCCTAAGGACATCTTATTCTTCAGCTTCTCCTTTCAGAACTTTTGATCACTCTGTGGTTCGTCCCATCTGTTATCCTCACCTGGACAACAATGAAACTAAAACACTTGCCTGTGATTGTTTCTAACAAAAATCCCAAGCCCCTGAGAAGAAGACTTTAGCACTGAGTGAGCACCAGTCAACCTTGGAAATGGGGGTCTTCCAGATAACTACAGAGGTCAAGTGATAAAAATGAGTCTTTGAAAGTTATTCTCTCAATGATTTGGGGAATATAGGCTGCTATTTTTCAAGGCTACTGCTGAGGTGGAGAGCAGAGGGTAGAACTGGCTCAGGTTAAAATAACCATGAAGTTGACTGTTCTTGAGATTCAGCCATTTTTCTTGAATTAACTGCCCCCAGGTAGCTGTAAGCCTTTGGTTAATTTCCAGCGTTCCAAAAAAGTTGATTCTGAATATCTTTGCCAGTTTTTCTTATTGTCCTAATGGAAGGGGGAAAACACAGATGTCCTTACTCTGTCATAGTTGCATGCCACCCCTGCTCCCAACCCATGCTGTTAACCTTTTTGATTAATCTGTTGTTTGTCCCAACTCTTATCTACTGCCTCCGGAAGCTGCAAAAATTTGTCACCACCTGTGACTCTTTTTGACTAATTTCCTCCAAGGAATAGGCTTTTTGCCTTGGTTGAACTCCAAATCAGATCAAACACAGGCAATTTTGCAAGTGATGCCTTCCAGGGAAGCACAAGATGGGTCAAATAACAGTTCTCTGAGAATGAGTCTTTGAACGGGTTCCAGCCCTATTTTTTCCCCTTCAGTGGCTGCCAGCCTGCTGGATTTCACCACAAATGCAGGCTATTATTTTTCAAGGCTATTATTGAAGAGCTAGGATAAGAGAAATGGAACTAGGGCAAGTCAAAACACCATAAAGCTCAATTTCTTACCAAGATTTAGCCGCTTCCATTTAATAAACTGCCCCATAATTTGCTTAACGAGTTTGTTTAATTTCCAGAATTCTAAAGAAGTTTATTCTGACCACTGTGGGCAGTTTTTTCATGGCTTTTATGGGGGAGAGAGTTTTCAGAGATCCCTACTTCATCATTTTCGTTGTCCTCCGCTTACTATCTACTTAGACATAAAGACCTCTCTTCTCTCTCCATGCTAGCCAAGTGGGAAAAGCCCTTTAACCCTGGCTCTACGAGGAAGAGCTCCCCATTCCTGGTGGGCAAGAAGACCACTGTGAAGGTCTCAATGATGCAGCAGGTGGAAGAGTTTGCCTTTGGAGTGGATCCAAAACTGAACTGCTCCGTGCTGCGGATGGACTATGGCAGACACACTGCAGCCTTCTTTGTCCTCCCTGGCCAGGGCAAGATGAGGCAGCTGGAACAGGCCTTGTCAGCCAGGACACTGAGGAATTGGAGCCACTTACTCCAGAAAAGGTGGGAATCTGTGTCCGTCTCCTGGGGCCTGAGGCATGTGGTGGGGTACCTCCAAGGACAGGGGAAAGACCATGATAGCAGCTGTTGAATGCCAATGGAGCCCCGGCTGCCTGCTGGATAGGGAACGTGGGGCTGTGGTCTCACTTCAGCTTCACAATCACCTGACAGATGATGAGCACTATCATCCCCACACATAGATAAGGAAGTAGAGGCTCTAGGAGGGGAGGCGAATTGCCCAAGGCCATGTAGCTAATATGTCCCCACAACACTATTATGTCCTTGTAGTGATTCCATCTCAGGAGAACTCACTCTACCAGCCAATCTGATATTAAATTCCATGGAATAATTCCATAAAAACAAACCAGCAAAAAAAAAGCACCAGTGTTCACCTAGAAAATTAGGATAATACTGCTACTCAACCCAGAAGTTGTTGAAAAGATAAAACAAGTTACTATTTATAAAGTGCTTAGAACAGTGCCAGAAAGATCATATGTGATCGATAATGTTAGCCAATAGTAAGATTATTATTAGTTCTGTATCTATTTTGGAGACCATCAAAAGACTATTAACCATAAGATAAAAAGGAAAGTCAAAGTCTTATGTACAATCTCTTAGCAATATTTTCTTGGCCTCGCTGGCACCATTCCCAGGTGCCCAAGATCCAGGCGGAGACAAGACAGGATCAGGGTTAACTGTAACTCAAGAAGACAAAGTTCAGTGCCCCAGGGGAAGCCCAGGCAGTGTGCTGAGGAGCTTCTGAGCAAAGAGAGATAGCTTTTAGCTGGGATCCATGGTGGGCTTCAAGGAGGTGGTGATGTGAGTCAGGAGCATAGGTAGGACGTGAAGGTACAGATAGGCTTGGGAAGGGCAGTCCCAGTAAAGGAAACAGCGCTGGCAAAGAGGCATAGCTGGGAACCAAAGAACACTATAGGATGCTTCAGAGATTTGTCCTCTGACTGCTGCCACGGCTGGACAGGCAGCATGGAGGCTGGGGCAGGGGGCAGTGTGTGAAGAGCGGCAGATGGACCAGAGAGGAGATGGCCAGGCCAGCACAGGGGACCATAACCAGGAAGAGAGAGCTGTCCATTGTGCTAGATGCCCATCGGTGAGGACGTACCAGCACTTCTGTGCTTTCATTTCTGTGACTTACCAAGTACATGACCTTGGGCAAAGCCATAAAACAATCTTAACATATTTAAAATGGAAATGAAGCTCATGAAAGTGCCTGGGACGGTGCCTGACACACAGTAAGTGCTCAGAAAATGTGGGCTTTTCATTCTTGGTTCAGGGAAACCATTGCAGAGGAAGGAAAAAAATTATGCTGCACTCCAGGGCTGTGCTGTCCAACTACTAACCCCATGCAGTTATAAATTTAAATGAATAAAAATTGGTAAAACTACAGGTTTTTTCCCCTCATTGGCACTAGCCACATTTAAAGGGTTCAGTAACCCCGTGTGGCCAGTTGCCAACATCCTGGTCAGCACAGACAGAATCTTTCCAACCTTGCAGAAAGTTCTGCTGGACTCTGCTGCTCTCAGTGTTTGGCAGGGTTTGTCTCAGGAAGGGTTGGGGGAGACAGCGGACACAATGTCCATCACTGCCTGGTGACCCCACTGGTCATTTCCATAGGACCCCTTGCTGGGCCCCCGTCTATGGTCTGTCCCTTACTTTATTTTGGTCCCCCACTTCTTTCTTCTATATGAAGCCAGACCTGCTCATCCAAGGAGCTTACCTCCAGAGCAACCTGGGTCGGATCTGGGATGTGTTGACCACTTTAACAGCAACCAGCAAAAGCTAGAAGAAGAACAACGTCTCCCAAAATGCTACCGAGAAGCAGAGCTAGAGACCAAAGGCCTTATGACCTCACATTGTCTTTTTCCCCATCTCCACAGGTGGATAGAGGTGTTCATTCCAAAGTTCTCCATTTCTGCCTCCTATGACCTAGAAACCATCCTCCCAAAGATGGGCATCCGTGATGCCTTCGATAAAAATGCTGATTTTTCCGGAATCACAAAGAGAGACTTCCTGCAGCTTTCCAAAGTGAGTTGATCCATGAGAACATTTGCCTGAGCTGGAAGGGACTATGGAGACTGGCTAATCGAGCCCTCACATCTCACTGATAAGGAAACATAGACCCTGAGAGGCAAACTGACCTCTCTATGGCAGAAGTAGGGCTAAATTTCAAGGTTTCCAGGCCTGTGGCTTTATGGCCATCATCCTTCTGATACACAGGCAACTTGCATCCCTCTTCCAATTAATGTTCCTAAGATCCAGCTACCGTTCCTTGAAAACTAGGCCTGTCCTAGGAAGGCAACCCTTCCACCTCGAGACCTGCCACAGATGAGCGGATGCCCACCTGCCATTCGGCCTCACCTCCCTGAACCCTGCGGCCATACACTGAAGTCACATCGGCTGCCCAGGGGTCATTCGTACCCTGTAGAAGTGCTGTGTTTGGCTTGCAATCTTAAAAAGAAAAAGACAGAGCCTATTTCTACCATGTAGGCTACTGGACCTCCAAGGAGAGATTTCTGATTGTCTTGAAAGAAATCACGGAGTCACATTCCCACATGGCAACAGTGCACCCAAACCTCTATAGAATCGATTAGCCAGACCTGAGCCGTGAGCATCCCTCTTAGGGAGAGGGGACCCTCCAGGGGCCCTGTGTGCCTGCCCCCCCCCCCCCCGCTCTTACAAAAGGTCTGGTTCTTGTCTGCTTAGGAGTTTCTGATCCCTGATGGAAAAATGTATCTTGATGATAGACTAGAATGGTCAGAAGTGGTCCTGGGTCACTGAAGGGGGCTTTGTCATTGGAGTCCGGGGAAAGAATGCAGAGGTCCCAATGGCATATGCTGAGTGTAACCGTCATTTTCCCATCATGTATTTATGGCACATACAAACAGCAGCGGCTGTAATTGCCTGGAGTTCTCAGGCCCCCTGAAGCTGGGGAGGGCGTGGGCCCCTGGTGAAGTCCCTTTCCCTAGAAGACCCAGAAAGGAGCCACTATGTAATGACACCAACCCTGTGTCTCCCAGGCAACCATGTAGCAATACTGTGGCACCCGTATGTTGCCTGATCTCCTTTAATTCACCCATGACCTTGTGGGAAATACACCAGGACGATGACCCTTTCAGAGATTTGGAAAGTGATGTCAGCAGTCCTTAAGTAACCTCTGTGCCAATAAAGTGGCAGAACTGGGACACAACCCTAAGCTTTCCGGTGTGCATTTGCAACCACTGGACTCGTAGGGACCCAGTTCACCATCTCAGCAGCAGGTGCACACCCCATGCCCCGCACCGGGGGCAGCAAGCCGGAGGGGCATCACCATCCCCGAGGTAGAACCCGAGGCTCAGTGAAGTAGAGCTGCCTCCGTGGGGGCCGCTGACGTCTGTTTTTCCCTTGGCAGGCTGCCCACAAGGCTGTGCTGGACGTCAGCGAGGAAGGTACAGAAGCCGCAGCGGCCACGGCCACCAAGTTCATAGTCCGCTCGAAGGACGGCCCCTCTCACACCGTCGTCCACTTCAATCGGCCCTTCCTGCTGCTGCTGATCAACAGAGCCACAGAGGCTGTTCTCTTCCTTGGGAAAGTTGAAAATCCCACGAAATTCTAGGAGGAAACCTCCTGCTGACGCAGTCCACATTGAAAACTCCCAGGAAATAAACCATGTTGCGATGATCTCAGTATGACTTGAAGACGTGTCTCCTTCTGCTCTGAGGGTCTGCCTGACCCCAGCAGAGCTGCATCTGCTCCTGGGACGCCCCTCTGAGGGCTCACTCAGTGAAAGTCGGCAGAGATCTGGGTCACAACCCCGAGTCACAAAGCCCGTTCATCCCCCCGTCGCTTCTCTTCTCTACAAATCCTCCCGGTAACTAGCCTTATGGACGTTTCTGGTGGGCATATTCCCATTCCTCGAAGCCCCCAGGAACAATAATCTGCAGGGCAGTCACTGTATGGCAGAGTTATAGGAAAGAAGTCAATACACCTAAAAGGAGGATGTGGCCAAGAATGATGTTCCCACATGCCTTCAAGGTCCAAATCTGATTATGGTTATGGACCAACTCCCAGTGTCAGGTTGTCATGATATGACATCTCAGCACCTGAGTGAATCCATTCATCCATCCTTTCCTTTCCTTTTCTCTTCTGAAGATTTTATTTATTTATTCGTTTCTTTGACAGAAAGAGAGAGAGAGAAAACAGGGGGTCAGTGGAGGGATAGGGAGAAGCAGGGTCCCCACTGAGCAGGAAACCCAAGGCGGGGCTCCATCCCAGGACCCTGGGACCACGACCTGAGCCGAAGGCAGGTGCTTAGCCGACTGAGCCACCCAGGCGCTCCTCATTCATCCATTTCAACAAAAACTCGCTGAGCACCTCCGTTGTGCCTAGAGTGAGTGAGTCAGACAGACAAGGTCCCTGCCCCACCCCGGGCCTAAACGGGGATGATGGACCCCCATGACAACCACACAAACTTATAAGTAAATCAATGACGGGGGCTGTGAAGACAGAGAGGAGAGTGGGGGGTGGGACAGAAGAGGGGCCCTGAGAGCGCAAAGCCTGAGTTAGCAACGAGCCGTCGGGCAGGGACAGAAAGAGGTCCCTGGGGCTGGCATGGTCTAACCAAGGCCAGAGAAGTGCAAGGAGGTCAGCATCGTTGGTGGGTTTGGTGGGGGCTCCACGAAACTGGGTGAGTGTCTCAGACTGGAAGATGCAAGGGCTAGTGTCTGGGTCGTGACGACCTCTCTGGGGCGGGGGGTGCCGTGGCTCTCCGGCCAGGCTTCATCAGAGCTGGCTGCCTTCCTGGCTCTGATGACACACACAGCCCCCTGGGTGCCCAACTTCCTCCCTGATGACTCCTGGGGACCACAGCCCGGCTCCCTGACTCTGAATCCCAAAACCATGTGGTGCAGCAGAAAACCGTGGGACTGGGCAAAGACAACCCCACCATCCCTCCCTGCTCTCTGCCACCCAGGCTGTCCTGGCTCCTTCTGCTTCCCCTTTCCTTACCAAGGGCCTCTCCTGCAGCCTCTGCTGGAGCCTCCCAGGCCATCAGATCCAGAGATTCTTTTTGGGGGGACACTGGTGCCCTACATCACCTTAACATGCCAGGGCTCTTGCGCTGGCTTTCCTGAGCCCTTCTACCCAAGAAGAGAGCAAACAGAAGGGGGTTATGCTGGATAGCTGGAGAGGAGCTTCATGGGAGCCCCGACCCTCCCCACCCACACTCCCACCTTCTTTTACAAACAGGAGAACAGAGAGCAGAAGCAACTAGCTCGGGCCACAGCAGCTCTCTGGGGAGAATCAGACCTGGGACCGGAGCCCAGGTACTGGGGTCGCCAATACTGACTTTCACCATGCTTGCCATATGCACCGTGCTCTGCCCATGGGCAGGCCAAGAAAGCACTGTGCAGAGCCAGCCCTGGGTAGGACCTGGCTCCAAGCACGCACAGTGTGGGTGCCCTACCATGGCACAGGTGTGAGGGACTGGGAAAAGGCACTTCTGCTGTGCGGGACTACTAGCTCTGTGGCCATCGGGACCCCCCACCAGTCAGGGGTGGCTGAGGGCTGCCAGTCTCCTCCCCCATCCCCAGCCTTGCCCCCAAGGGGCCCACAGCAGTGAAGGTCAGGCTCCCAGGCTTTGCAGAGCCCGTTCAGACTTGCATTAGCAAGAAGACGCCAGAACAGTCCTGAAACAGATTTTGCCAACTTGGTGAGCTCGCAGCTCTCTGGTTTTTTCCAGATCCCTAACCCTGGTCTTTGTTTTGAGACACGTGTAGGAATTGTTTTAATCAGAGATGGTCAGATGGAGACACAGAGACAACCACTTTTAAAAGAATGGTGTGACTTCCGATTCCCAAGAAGAGAAGGCATATCTGCTATGTGGGGCCTCATGGGGCTGCACCAGGAGGCAGGAGCAAAAGAAAAGCATGAATGAGAGCTTTCTTACTGTGGGGGAGTGAGTTAGGTGGGGACAACACCCCCTTGAGCTGGAGGCGGGACGCAGATGTTGAGGTCACTGTTGGGAGATTGGTGATAGGATTTTTTTTGCACGCTGGGAGAAACACAGCCATTCTGTAGATGCCAAAATCTTCAGGCCTTCATCTGACCTGTGATTTAAAGACTCCGAATCAGGAACTTCAGAATATTCAGGAATGATTTTTACAGAATTGCAGCAAGGTTTCCCTCAGGGCAAAGTGACCGTGTTCTATAGGCAGACAGAGAACTTCTATCTCCAGATTCGAAGAACTTCTTCAGAGCCAGGTGACAAAACCCCCTAAAAGCATGTAATGAAACAAACAAATCCTGAGTCTAGGGACCATCCACACAAGGACAGAGGCACCCATACAAGGTTCCTAGCCAACCCATCCATCTAACACACCGGTCATTTCATTGCTGGAAAATCGCTTTTTAAAGGATCTTCTGTTAGGCTTGTGACAGTAGACCCCTAATCTCATATCCTAGATCAACTTGTGTTGACTCTGGTTAGCCAGAGCTTGTGGTGGCCCCCTCTGCAGTATGGGTCTCTGAGTGGAGTCTTTCAAATACTAAGTACCCTCCCCCCACCCTGACCCCAGGTGAATTCCTGATCCGGCAGCTTCTTAACTCACTGTCCCTTAGAATGTCAAAGGAAGTAATCGCCCCCTCCTTCATGTCTGTGCTGGAGAATTTGAAAGTGCTTCAGAGTCAGAATGTTGGCAGACCACCCAGCCCCCACCTACACCACCCACCCCACCCCTCACCAGGCATCTCAGTTTTCCAAGTAGGCATCTCTTCACCTGCCCAGTCACCTGCCAGTGAACCCATGCGCCGCTGTTCAGGTGAACCAAGCTGAGTCTGGCTACAGGGACTACCTGCTTCGTGGTGTTTACAGTCCAGAGAAGAAGAGAGGAAGATATTGCCAGTGTGACCCTTCAACAGGGACATTCACCAAATGTCAGGACCAGCAAATGAAGCTCTTGACGTGGTCAAAAGTTCTCACTTGGTCTCCAGCACCGAGAAAGTCCCCCGAGTGTAGGGAAGTCACCCCAACTGGTGTCATTCCCCCCGGGGGGAATGGCGGCCACTCCCATGTCAAGGCAGGCAGAAGCTGCTCCGGGGGAGGAGGATGAGGCATTGGGGACCCCGCTCGCAGGATAGTCACAGGGCTTGGAGACAGAGGGTACAAGGGACAGAGCTCAGGAAAGAGGATTTCACAAAGCTTCCCGGTCCAGAAGCCCAATTCCGCCATCGCGTAACCATGTGATCTTCAGGGTCTCAGGGAAACCCTTTGTGCTGCTCTCTCCTCCTCGGAAAAACCTCACAGCTCCTGCGTCATGGGTTGTCCTGGGAGTAAACACAGAAAGGCGCTTAGGACAATGCCTTGTGCATTGTTCGTGCCCAGGAAATGCTAACTGTAATGTCATTGTGTTTCTTGTTATTCAGACTGGAAACCTTTCCAAAAAGAGGTGTTCCTTTCTAGCCCATTTCCCCACTCTTTGCTGGGAAGAAAATGCTGGCATTTGGGGCAGAATGTTCCCTGCCACCCACCCGGCCCCCTGAAGCATCTCTCACATGGTGTGGCCAGCATCCTCTGTCCCACACATCTCAGAACCATCTGCGAATGGAGGCCCCCATTTTGTTCCCTGGGTTGTATCTGATCTCTGGTACCAACATGCTCCCTGCCCATCAGCCCGCCAATCCCACGCAAAACGTGTTCAGAGGCCCAGCTTTACAATGGCACACCACGGGGCGCCTGGGTGGCTCAGTGGGTTAAGTCTCTGCCTTCAGCTCAGGTCATGATCTCAGGGTCCTGGGATCGAGCCCCGCATCGGTTTCTCTGCTCAGAGGGGAGTCTCCTTCCCCCGCTCTCTCTCTGCCTGCCTCTCTGCCCACTTGTGATCTCTCTCTCTCTCTCTCTCTCTCTGTGTCAAATAAATAAATAAAATCTTTAAAAATAAAGTAAAATAAAATGACATACCACACTGCCTGTTTATTCTTAACTGTCAAAAGTAAATTCTCCCTGCACCAGGGCACTTAAAATAGGATGCCCACATTGTGACTCTTGATAACTAATATAATTACCATACAGCATAACACACTTATAAAGTCAAGAGGCAGCATTTAAAGAAGTTTTAACAGGTCTTACTCATAAATGTTTGTCCACTGCCCATCTATTTTAGAGTCTATTACCAAAGAGAGATCTCTGGTCAGGGAGCTCTGGGTTAGGGAGCTCTGGGTTAGGAGCACAGCTGTGGCGTCATGGATGTGGGTGTGAGTCCCAGCTCTGCTCCCTGCTAGCTGTGTGACTATGGCTATGTCACTGAACCTCTCTGAGCCTGGATCCACACCTCTAAAATGGAGTCAGCAATAATAGTACCATCCCCGCGGGATTGTCGTGAGAAGGTTAAGTGAGACCCTGCCAATCAGGGGTGCCAGGCAGAGCCCAAACATGGTACCATTACTGGGCCACATGCCCTAGGCCCACCATCTTTCCAATAAAGTTTGCTGCCACGGCTCATCTTTTTTTTTTAAACAGCTTTATCAAGCGAATAATTTGCATGCCATAAAATCCGCCCATTGTCTGTGTATAAATCCATTTTTTAGTAAATTCAGTCTCACTCCAACCCAGTTTTAGAACACTTCCAATATCAAAGCCTGTCCTCAAGTCCATTTTCAGTCTGTCCCAGCACCTTCTCTCAGCCCTAGGCCACTTCTGATCTGCTTTCTCTCTAAAAATTTACCTTTTCGGGACCTTTCCTAGAAATAATCCAACAGTGCGGTCTTGTGAGTGGCTCCTCTCTCTCACTAGAATGCCATCAGAGTCCATCCATGCTTTAAAGGTTTCAGTGTTCTGCACTCCAACCCACAAAGAAAGAGGATTCTGGTTTCTCCATGTCCTTGCCAACACTTAGTGCTTTCTGTCTTGTTTATTACAACCTTTCTAACGGGTGTGTAATGTTATGTCACTGTGGGTTTAATTTGCATTTCCATGTGTTTATTGGCCATTTATATGTCCTTTTAGTGAAATGCCAGTTAGAGTCTTTTGCTCATTTTTAAATTGATTTTTTTTTGTCTTATCATTATTATTGATCTGCTGTGAATTCTTTGACTGCTAAATTCAATATCTGGGGATACTCAAAGGCCGTTCCTATTGACTTCTTCTGAGTAGGGGTCACACTTTCTGGTTTCTTTGCATGTCTTGTGATTTTTTCTTGAGTGCTGGACATTTTAGAAAACACATTATAGTAACGCTGGATTCTGAATCTTCCCTCTTGGGCATTTTTGGTTTTGTGTGTTTATGTAGTAATTTGCCTAGACTAAATCTATAAAACATGTTTCCCTGCAACTTCTGGCCACTGGTGTTTCTTGTTTTTATTATTTTATGTCTAAGCCTGCCTCCTAGAGGTCACCCTTGTGATATTTCTTATTGTTTAACCCCATATTGATCAGAAACTGTGTTCAAACACCTTGAGCCAATAAAGCTTCCACTTGCCGCTAATGGATCTGTATGTAGGCTGATGAGCCCTTCAAACCTCAGGTAGTTCTCAAGTACCACCCAGATTTGTCTCTCCACTCTTCTTTCTTGCTTCTCCATGGACCAGAGAGATGTTTGTGGCTTGTACTCGTTCCAGTCTCTGTTGTGCACATGCAGGGCCTCCCCTCTGCCTGGGATATGCAGAGGATATGCAGACTCCTCAGACAACTAGGCCGACCACACCTCTTGGGCCTCCCCGTTTAACCTCCTGTTACTTCGCTGGCCTATTTACTGCCCCAAACCCAACCACAAACCATTGAAACCACTCTCCCCTCCCCCCAAAACTCCACCCCCCTGAACACACACACACACACACACTGCTTAACACTGAGATCATCACTTTAACAGGCAAGACTCCAAATCAGGGGAGTTGGCTCTGCTTTGGTTTGACCACCCACCAGCAGAGTTGGGTCAGGAGGAAGCAGCCCCAGATAAAAATGTCACAGGCTCACTCTGCACCTCCTCAAAGTTTAGTACTTTTCATGAATGAATGTTTCTCTGTTTGTCATATGTCTTTGGTAGATTACTAGATTATTAGAGCACAGAGATTGTTGTTTTTGACAATTATGTCTAGCTTTTTAGTTGCTGCTAAGGAGAGATTTGTCAGTGATTTCTCTACATCATGCCAGAAGTCAATTCTTTCTAGATTTGAAATAACCCTATACGTATAGCCTTGACCCTCCTGGCAATTCCCAGGCAACCCCATCCCACCCCACAATCTATAATTCCCTCTTCAGATTTCAGACATTCAGGAAGATAAGTAGATTCCTGCCTATCTTTTTAAGACCTAGATGAAAAGTATCCACCCTCTCCCGATGGTCCCAGGTCATTCACTGGGTCCTTCTCTTCCCTAGCACAGCTTCTTCCTGGGAATGTGTACTCTTCCTGACCAATCACACGGGCCCCATCATCTTTTTACATGTGTGTTTCTCTCTCTAAACCTAGAGCTCCTTGGGGTCAGAATTTCTCTTCAAGGTGGAGGCAGGCTTTGAACATTTTGTTAGCTCAGTACCTAGGCCAAAGAATGGCTCCTGGGAGGGGTTAAGTGGATGTGTGCCAAAACCCTGCCTGAGCAAATTCATGACCAGTAACACAAATGGTGCCATAACCATTACTTTGCTCATTGTCTCATCGGGGACTGATGTGCAAAGAAAAATAACATAAATGATTCAGTTGTTGTTTGCTTTGGACAGTATTTGAACATGATCTGTTTGTCGTTAATATTAACTCAGGTTTATCCATATCGCTACCCCTGCAGCAGTATAAATAAGGCACAGGCAGATACAAAGAGCTCTCAGCAACAGCAGCTCCTCTGGAAGGTAAGTCACCAACAGAGTTGGTTCCATCCGAGTGTGTGTTTCATTGCTCCTTTTTGCCATGTTTCAGGTAGTACTTGCCTTAGGGAAGATGATGAAAAATCCAGTGTGATAAGTGTGTGTGTATTTTCTAGAACCTCCTCCATACGCTCTTTTCCCCACCCCACGATCCCCTCCCCCTCATGACCCCTCTCAACCACAGTGCCCTCCACCCATTACTGCCCCTTCCCCCACGCAGACCAAGTGGATGGAAGGGGCCGGGAAGGAGGAGAGCTACTGGGGGAATGATAGGGGTGGGGCAGTTGGGGGCGGGAGCCATTGCTGGGGGGCTGGAGAAGACAATAAGGGCATGGGCAGGCTGCTCAGGGCCAAGAGTCTGGTTGAAAGGAATCAGGGCCTGTGGAGGTTCTCTGTCACCTGAAGAAATTGTACTCGATCCCCTCGAAGCTCATGGGGAGCTAGGAAGAGGAAATGATGAATTCTACTTTGGAACCCACCTTGACTGCAAAGTAGCTAGAAGGGTCAGTGGGGGGCAAGACTGAGAACTGAGAGATGCTATTTTAGTCAGCTTGGTCTGCCATAACAAAATACCACAGACTGGGGGGCTTAGACAACAGACATTTATTTTCTCACAGCCCTGTAAGCTGGAAGACTGAGGCTGGGGTGCCAGCAGGGTTGGTTCTGGTAAGAGCCCTCTCTCTGGTTTGCAGATGACTGTTTTCTGTTAATTTCCTCATGTGACTTCATCTTTGCAGGTACATGCACAGGGTCAGGGGCGGGAAAGAGCCATGCTCTGGTGCCTCTTCTTACATGGGCACTAACCTATGACCACATATAAGGGACCCTCATGACATTGTCTGACCCTAATTCCTTCTCATAGACCCTCCCTCTAGATACCATTACATTTGGGAGTAGGACGTCAACATAGGAATTTTGAGGAACACAAATCTTCATCCACAGCAAATCCTATTTCTATAGCCATGACAAGAGACGCCATGGTGATGGATGACCAGACACATGCAGAGGAATGGACCCTGTGCCCAGAGCTGTGTCAGGAACTGTAGGAAAACCAGGGAGGAAGACAGGACCCTGCTCTAAAGAGGTTGAAATGAACACAAACTCAGAGCGTGGTTCACATCTTTTCCCTTCCCTTTGGGGTGCCAGAAATCCCACCATTAGAGCACCCTTCAGATTCCAGGACTGATTTCTGGTCCCAGTCAGTCACAGGGGGCACATCTGGGGACACAGAGACGTTTTTCTCCCAACAATGGGATGGGACAATAGCTGTAAGGACTGAGAGGGCCCACGGGAGACGGCCAGGATCTCCTGAGATGACCTTGTCAGGCCCTCCGTTCAGCTCATGACCCAGTCACCTGAGCACCACCCGGGCTTCCTTTCAGAATTCACACCTGACAGCCCTGAAGCCAGATCTGGCCTCCATCTGGGTTACATGGTGTTAGCAAGTGCTTTTGACAGGATTGAATTTTTCAGGCAAAAATCTAGGTTTCCGGCTTCTTCAGAAACATTTTAAAAAATCTGGCACCAACGCCAGCACTCCCACACGGGGAACGCTGCTGGAACTGAGTGGCACCTGCCCTCCTTTGGCCTGGACCTCTCTCTCCCTTTGCCACAGTCCCCAGCGCTCCTTACTGCGTGACACTTGCTGGCCTTGTCTGGGTGTATTTCTGGCCAGATCTCTGTAGCAACGGACTCTGCACTCCCTGCTTTATCTTTCTCCCTGGTCCTTCCCTTTCCACACTGTTCAGGACTTTGTCATGAGCTCTGTATTAAAAAAAAGAAAAAGAACAGAAAGAAAGAGAGAGACAGAAAGAGTGTAGAGTGCTGCTCAAAATCATAGAATGTCCAAGTGACGAGACGTTCCAGGGCCAGGCTGGGGAAGCTACTTGCGTTACGACCCACCTGTGGCACAGGCCAGAGCAGAATTAGTTCCACTGTCATCAGGTCATTTATCTTTAATTAGCCTAAAGTCGTGTTCCAGAATGCTTTAGCCTTTCCTCATTAGCTTTAGTTAGCGTCCCCCAATCAAGGACTAAAAGTAACCCCAGCACCCAGGTAATAATGGGCCCTTTCTCAAGCCTGTTAACACCAAGAACACATTCCATGGCATGTTCATCCCTCCCACCTCTTCCTTCCAGTTAGAGCTCCCTGGATTTCTGCAGTAATGTCCCACGGGAAAATGCCCCTGGCTCTCTCTCTGGTCCTCATCCTCTGTGGCCTCCTTAATAGCACCTGCTGTGAAAATGAACGAGGATCTAAATGGAATATTTACCCAGTCTCATCATGGAAAATGTCACCTATCCACCACAACATAGAAGCAGGCAATAAGGCTTTCGCCTACAAACTTTTCAAAACTCTGCTAATGGAGCATCCCAGAAAGAATATCATCTTCTCCCCTCTGAGTATCTCCGCCTCCTTGGCCATGCTTTCCCTGGGGACCAGATCCACAACACTCACCAACCTCCTCAAGGGCCTTGGATTTGACCTCAAAGTCATGAGCGTGTGGGACGTGCACCATGGTTTCCAGAGTATCGTCCAGATGCTGAAGCAGCTGAACAGAGAGGGACACCTGAAGTACAGGGACATGCTCTTTATCGATAGCAACAGGAAGATCAACACCCCGTTTCTGTGGGACACAGAGCAGATATATGATGTGAAGGCCCAGATGATTGACTTTAGAGATGTAAGAAAGACCAAGAAGCAAATCAACCATTTTGTGGCTGCAAAAATGTACAAGGGAACCAAGGGATTCATCACCTCTCTGAACCCTCATACCTTCCTATTCCTTATAAACTACGTTTTCTTCAAAGGTAAGGTTTATCAAGTCCATGAATTCCTATTTGGGTAACCTTAGCCCTTGGGTTTCCTGGAAGATTTCAGTCAGAAAAAAAAAAGTGTTTTCTGTGATTCTATCCCATGTCCCATAGACCAATAGATTCAAAACTTTTCTTTTGCTTTTATCTCCTTGTGCTATCTAGCATTTCTAAGTGTTTCTGTTCCCAACCGTTTTGGCCATATTGTTGGCCAAACTTAAGATATTTTGGAGTAAAATGGAATAACTCTTGATGGCTGAAGAGGATTCCAAGCAGGAGTGTGTGTGCGCCCGTGTGCACGCAGGCATATGTTCTTCTGATGAAAAGTCTCCTTCCTTGAATAAGTTAAACAATTTAAGGCAAATTTCTTTGTCATCAGACTTCTCAGAACTCTTTTTTTCAATTATCTTATTTAAAATTCAATTAATTGACATACAGCGGATCATTAGTTGCTATTACAGAGTTCAGTTTATTCATCGGTTGCCTGTCAGAACTCTTAATCCATTAAAATGTGGTGGGAATTTTCAAAGAAGGGATGTTGTGGTCATTGTTTCCCAAATTATTTCACAACAAAATCCTTTCTTGATGTTATAGCTCCAGAAGCAGGAAGTATTTTGGGAAATATCTTTTGAGGAATACAGATTTAAAGAAATCCTATGATGAGTATGGTCAAAATTCATGTGTTTGCCTTTCTTTCCCTTACATCCTCCTAGAATTTTAAATATTCTGTTCACTGAGGTCCAGGTATCACTGGGAGGAGGCTGCTCCCTTCTCAAGCCCCTCACCTCTGGGGTCCCCAGACATGTCGGCGCCGATGCCTTCTCCAGCAGGTCACTCTGACTTTTTCCTTCCTGATTCTCCTAGGCATTTGGAAAATGGCTTTTCATACCAACTTCATGCACAAGGAGGACTTCTTTGTGGATGAGTGCACCACAGTGCAGGTGGACATGATGTGGAAGAAGGAACGCATGATTTATAGCAGATCGGAGAAGCTGTTTACTACAATGGTTAAAATGCCTTTCATCGGAAAGATGTCCATAGTCCTCATGCTCCCAGACGTAGGACAGCTGGACTCTTCTGTAGAAGAGATGGTTGCTCAAAGAGCTACACTTCTGAAGTCCAGTGGCAGGAGGTATGCTCTGGAGGGACTGTCTAGATTCACACTGAAATTTTGCTCAGGTCTTGCTTCCTCTGTGCAGGTCTTATTTCAGGGGAATTAGGTATTTGCTTATTTCCTAGCATATTTGTGGAAAATGAAAATAGCCAAGCAGGAAAAATTGCGGCCCGGCTTCCATTATCAGCTGGATGCCCCTTCAACTGTCTAAATTATGGTTCTTCTTAGATGTATCAAAAACCTACCCCACACAAACTTGAGGGGGTAAAGAAAAGAATGTTTTGAAAAGATGTACCTAAGGGGGTAAACACAACCAGGAGTCACTAGGGATTGGACGGAGGACAGCAACCTCATTGGGAACTCCATCTCTCTGATGTCATTTGTCCTCTCTGGTTCAGCAAACCAGCTGGTTTACTCACCCAACACATGTATCCTGACTGTCGATTCCATGCCAGACACTGCTCAGGGCTGGGAATACAGTGGCTAACCACACAAGTCTCTGCCACTGTGGGATTTCCAGCCTAGTGGGAGAGGCCGTAAGTCAACTAATAAATTCAAATTGCAGTAAAACTATGGGAAAAGTAGGTGATAGAATAGAGGATTCAGAAGTAGAGTATTAATTGAGGATCCTAAATAGGTATGATGATCAGGGAATGATCCTAAGAGGTAAATTTCAAGCTGAGTCCATGGTGGACAGACTTGGCTCTCTTCCACTTAAGCAAATGCTCCACTCCAGAGTGAAACCGACGTATTTCTGTTCCACTGACATATTCCTGGAAGGGAGAATTGGATTGATCCAGCTTAGGTACGGTATCCACCATCGTCCAATCAAATGTGGACAAATTACATAATGAAAGCATGATCCCCAACGGCCCACTGATCTTGGCAAGGACTCCAGTCTTCAGGCAGTAAATGTGTAGACCAGGAAAAAAAAAATCTCCAAATAGTGTTCTCACTGTGCCACGTAGGAGCACAAGCTACTGTCTGGGCAGCGTCTGCTGTGGTTGAGGGCCACAGCGGAGCGTGTCTTCCATCATCTGCCACAGCTGTACTTCACACAATGTCATGTTTGGGACAGGGGGCCCCTCAATAGAGGAACCCAGCTGAGTGGGTTACAATCCATTCAGAAGCTCAGCATCACATGGACACAGGCGAAAAAGTATTGATTTATAAACAACACGAAGTGCTGGGAAGGGGTGGGCACCAGGCACTAGATCTGCACCATATTTGGAGTCACTGCCCAATTAAATCCCTGCTTACAGCTGGAGGGTTGGAAGGACTCAGCGCTGGATCCCTGGCCAGACCCTCATCTTCTCTTGGTTAAGGAGACTGTGAAGGGCATAGCTTGAATAGTAATGTGTATTTTAGGCAAGTACTTGGTCTGGAAATGTACGGCTGCCTCTCATGCTCCAGCACCATTAACCTCTCCCCACGCAAGCACCCGTGCCTCACCTTTTCTTAACTCTCCCTTGGAAGAGCCCTGAAAGCAAAAGCAAGGTGCCTCCCCCTGGACCTAGGAGAGAAAGACGTGCTCAGCTTCCTTGCGGTTTTCAATCCTAACAGATGGGTGCACATAATTATGCCCAAGTTCAAGATCTCCTCCAAGATAAACTTGAAAAAACTGCTTCCCAAGATGGGCATCAGCAATGTGTTTACTACAGCAGCAAACTTCTCGGGCATCACAGAGGAGAATTTCCCAGCCGTTTTTGAGGTGAGTAGAGCAACTTAGAGAGTTTCTGTTTTATCCACAACAGTTCGGAATGAAAAACCAATTTTAAAAAAGTAGTTATAAATCTTAGGTCCCTTGGCTTTTGAGGTTCTTTGGTCATTCAGACATTCGTAAACAATGGCATCAAGCCCTTTTGGAGGCTCTCGGGCTAGTCATGACCAAGCCAAAGTCTTAGCCTCATGGATGTTCCATTCTCCTGACGGGGTCAGACAGTGAACGTGCCAACAAATGGATGTGTCCCGTGTCAGCCTGGGACACATTCTGTGAAGGCGGGAAAGTGAAGAAACTGAACAGCATGCTGGGGTACAGGGGGCTGGTTTGGGGTGGGCTGGACAGGAAAGTTGTTGGGCTGGGTTGGCCTTCATGCAGAGACTGGGTTGGCCTTCATGCAGAGGCCTGAAGAAGGAAAGAAGAGAACAAAGGAGCACATCAAGGAGACCCATGTTCAAGGGCATCCTGAGGCGGACATGGGCTTGAAATCTTTGAGGAATCCCAAGGAAGCCCACACAGCTAGCATTGTGTTTGAGACCGAGAGAGGGGGCTGGTGAGGTCCTGTTTTCTGACCTGCACTGGCCTAGGGGCTATTCTGACTGACATGGGAAACCACCAAGGCTGACATACACTGACATGTGTCTTATAAATCCATGCTCTGCGGTGTGGAGGAAGTGTGGCGGATAACCCAGGTGAGGGGTAAGCACAGTTTGACGGGGCGTTGGTGGGAGTGTTAGCGGTGGTGAGGAGACCCAGCATGACTTCTGATGACAGAACTGGGGAGCAGGGAAGGAAGCGTGAGAGAGGTCAGCTCTGTTGCTGGAGCCTGGTCCACAATGGAGACTGCCCGAGGTAGGAAAGACAGAGGAGCAGCGGGACGGGGTGGGGGGTGGGGGAGTGTAGATGAGCAAGCCAGGACTGGCTCTGCCAACTGGAGATGCCTGCAAGACATCCAGATGCCATGGAGTATTTGTGGGCACAGGGGCCTGCCTCTGATTACTCCACCAAGGTCACAGACCAGCTGGCTGCTTGGTGGCCGCCCTGTAACACCCATGCCCAAGACATGCCTAAGGGATCAGAATTCCTCATCACGGTACAACACTTGATAGATTACAAAGCAGTTTTTCAGAGTTCTTTCACCTGAGTCTCCCAATGACCTTGGGGAGGGGACAGTGTCTGCTCTCTAACTGAGGGAGGAGCGAGCTGTCACAGAGGACACCCAATGCAGTTCCCAGGGCCAGGTCCCCGCTGGGATGCAGCTCTTCTGGAGTTACAGCTGTCCCTCCTCGCAGAATCCCTGGGGGCGAACTCACACTGAGCACTGTGGGAGGGGTGGGGGGCGGGGGAGCTGGGGCTAAGGGATGCCACACCCCTCGCGATGGTACAGGAGCAAGGTCACCGATGCCGGGCAGGGCCTGCTGCAGATCAGAGGGGCAGACACCGGCGTTCTGGCACAAGCACTTCCACACAGACAGAAAATGGTCCGTGCTGGGATGGGGACAGGAAACACCAGCCCCTTCCCTCCCTTGTTTTCTCTCTACCACATCCTTCTTGAAAGCATTTGAGAGGCCCACACTCAGAGATTCTATGGGACCTTTTCCTAAGCCTTCAGACCACCCAGCTTCCCTCTGAGCTCTGTTCCCCCTCTTCTGAGTTGAATTCCGAAACTCCTTGAACTTTCTGCCTGCACTGGGGGAGACAGAGCTCAGCAGTTAGTGTGAACCCCTCCCTGAGGCATCTGGATCCAGCTGCGGAGAGCCTCGGGTGGTTCTCCAGCAGTGGGAGCCAGCGTTCCCCCCACCGTGCCCGGAGCTGAGACACGATCTGTTTCCCCCCAGGCGATACATGCAGCCACAATGGAGGTGAGCGAAGAAGGCAAAATGGACATGGACTCCAGCAACGCCATCCCCTATCACACTCATACAGCAGCTCCCTTTGTCGTGAAGTTCAACAGACCCTTCTTCCTGTTTGTGGAGGATTGGATGACTCAAGGAACAATCCTCATGGGCAAGGTCTTCAACCCCATAGCTGAGTAGAGATGGGGCTGGGCTCTGCAGAGCTGGAATTCGGCTGCTCCTGAATAAAGGGAATAAAATTCACACTATTGAGTCCAAAGAAGCTGAGTCGGAGACGTGTGGGCTGAGAATGGAGGTGAAATGGGTTGTTGCTGGTCTTCGGTCCTGGGAACAGGGCAGGATAAGGAGAGGAGGGAGCCTGCTGGGGACACTTGGCAGGTGCACCTTCTGTCCTGAAAAAGGATAGATATATGCAGGGAAGTGATTCTGAGGGGCGCGAGCAGGGTGTGAGAGTCTCTTTAGACCAGAGCTATATAATTGGCCTTGCTTCTTGCCCATGTGGCAGTCAGAGCCCGTTCGCTTGTCTACGCAACAGGAGCCATATAACTCCACCAGGCAGCCCCGGGGAAGGAAGTTGGGTGGGCAGAGGCAGGGTCCCACTACAGAGAGGGGCACCCACGAACACCTCAGTGGGCCTCTGTGTGTCCCCCCAGCTCCAAGGGGATATAGGGACCTAGGGAGGCAGAGACCCCCAAATATTTTGGATGCACCTGTTCTGTGCAGACCCAGTATGAGAAAGTTGCTATTGGCCCTGTGGGATAAGAAGGAACATGGATGAGATAGGAAGAGCCAGGAGGATGGTCATACACAGAATGGGGCATGAGTGAGTGAGTGTGTGTGTGTGTGTGCGCGCGCGCGCGCGCACGCGCACATGTGCACGCGTGCGTGTAGGAGAAGCTGGGACTCCACCTTGGAATTACACCAGTTCACCACCAGGATGAGCCTATCAGGATAAAGTCTATCCTGGCCTCCCGCTCGCAGGCACCGCACGCTGGGGCACTGAGGTCTGTGAGGTGGCTCAGCTCCCCGGGACACTTGCGCAGCCGGCTTGGCTCAGCCCACAGCACTTCTGCGGATCACTGCCCACTCTCCTTTAGCATGAGGGACACCAGCCCCCTATCATCCTCCATGCTCACCCTTCAGCACATGGGATATCAGGACTGAGTAGTACCCATGAGCACCCTTCAGCACAAGGGACACTGCGCTCTCACTGTCCTCCGTTGGATACCATCTACTCCATGGGACATGAGGCTCTCGGTGCACCCTCTCTGCCTTTGCCATGGATCTGCTAGGACCTGAAACACGCACAGGTGGGGATCTCCAGGCCTTCCTCCATCTGATTATGCTGTGGACACCACTTCCTCCACATTTTCTAGAACAATCTACCTTATTGCTCTTCTTTCAGGGGAGCGTCTTGTGCCAGGTCTAGCATAGAATCCAAAAAGGGAGACTCCTAGAGTTGGTTCTTCTTCCCCTAGCCTGTGATAAGTGACTGCAAAGAGCCAAGTGATTTCTGTGTAAGCCAAGAGTGAACTGGGTTCCTATTAGATGAGGGGAAACAAAAAACAAAAAATTCTGACCCCATGCTTCAATGGTCTTGTTTATTCGTAGCTCAAATGTGTCCTTACAAAACACACAGAAGGTTCTCAGCACTGTTTTAGATCTAGGGGGTAGGGTCTCAAGTGTTGGTGGGTGTAGCAGACCCCATCAGAGCCTGGTCCAAATGTCCTTGGCCTTCACCTTTCCAGCCCACATTGATTGAGTCCCACCTGGAGCACCTGGAGCTCTCCACCTGGGGCTTTCTCCTGCCTCACAGAAGAAGCAGACTCAGCCTCCTTGGGGGGCCTTCGTGTCTGAGAAGCGCCTCTTGATTGGAGCCACTGTGCTCTGGACATATTTTATTTGGCTTTCTGCTTATGATGAAATAATTCCACCTTCTAACAATGTTTGATTGTTTTCTCATATAAGTAAGGTACACGTTTGTGAGAAATTAGAAGAATGCAGAATCTACGAAGAAGAAAATAAAAGTCACCCCAAGGTGACTTTTCACCAAAATTCCTCTCACAAGAAATAATTCTATTAGTTCCAGGTTTTGTTCTAGATCTTGGCTGATTCATGGTGAACAAGAGACAATGGACCTTTTTACGGGGATTCAAAACAGCAGGAAAGAAAGCTTCACTCTATGTTCTAATTCCCTTCAGTCTTTTTCTGTTTCTGTACATGGGTGATATTTATTTAAAAGATCATAAAAATATGGGAATGGTAGAGAATCGGTAAAACCCCGAAGCCTCGCCACCCACTTTGCGAGCAGGTCACTTAGCCTCCCGGAGCCTCAGCATCCCGTCTGTGAGGCGGCTGACTGTGCCTCGCGCACATTCTCTCTCCGCCCAGCTTTACTGAGAAGCGATGGACGCACATCACTGTACGCATCCAAGGTGAGCAGCAAGGCAGCTCGGTTCACACGTGTTGTGAAATGGTGATCACGACAAGGTTGGGTCCGTATCTCCCGGTCTTACCGCTAGGCTGATGTGGGAAGAACACTGCAGATCACTGCCCAGATCAGATCAGTGACGGGTCCGCGGCAACCACGTCGCGACGTCTGTCGTTGTCCCCGGGACAGAAATACCCTCCAGTGGAGTGGGGTCCAGAATCACCTTCCACTCGACTTGTAGGATGGGCAGGCAGGACAGATCCTTCCAAATAAAAAAGGTCCTTCCTGATGGCTGCACATTGCCTTTGTCCAGTTCCAGGAACTGACCTGGCAAATATTGACTGGGCCGCCCTGATCTTCCAACACCATTTCCTGTAGGTAGGAGGCCACACGGTGCTGAAGACCTGGGGTTCCCAGCTTTCTGTGAGTAACATGCTTATGCCTGAAATGGAGGTGAGGGTTGGGGTGCTCCTCTCTCTCTCCCTCTCTCTCTCTCCCTCTCTGTCTCTGTCCCTCTGTGTCTCTCCTTCCCTCTCTCCCTCTCTCTCTCCTCCCTTCTCTCCCTCTTTCTGTCTCTCTGTATCTCCTTCTCTCTCTCCCTTCCTCTTTCTCTTTTTCTCTCCCTCCCTGTCTCTCTCTTTCTCTCTCTCTCTCCCCCTCCCTCTCTCTCTCTTGCTTTGGCAGCAAGGATGGGAGAACGGAGTCCCCAAAGGGACAGGTGCCGGTATCCACTTCTTCTAAGGCTTTAAACTTCAGGTTTTAAGTAACCTTTTATGGCAAACTTTGCCAACAAAAATGTTGAGAGAGGAACTCCCAGCGCTCCTGGTGGTTAGACCAAAAAATGGAACAATACAACCCAAAGCAAATGACAACATTGCCGTAACAAATTTACCAGAGACGGGGTTGTAGCAAAAGGCTTGCACTTCAGGAGCCCTCGTCTAGAGTCTGAATCAGGCTTCTGCCACTTAACAGGTGCTGATCTTGATCCTGAGTCCAGTTTCCCCGTAGGCACAGCAAGGGTACAAATCCCTGTGTCTTTGGGTTCTCATAGGGACTCAACTGAATGACAGGAATCAGCGATCTCTCGGCAAAGGCACTGGCATTTGCACACGACTGTTCTGCATTGCATGTCACCGCTGTTACCCCGAGAGCTTTCTCTCTCTCACCAAATTCCAGGAGCACCCCCTGCCCCAGACTCTGAGCTGACCCCAAATACCACCCCCCTGTATTTGAGAACACATCCGGCTGAGAGCCTGTGAGACGATGGATCTAATAGCCTTGCACAAAATAAACAGTATATGGGAATATTATCATTAACTGATGGAGTTCTTGGTTTTCCTCTGGGATCTTTCTAGAAAAGAAATAAAGACAGACATTGGGTGTAATTACACCAGACAACTGTAGACAGGGGTGGAAATTCACATTGCCTGCCTTCTACAGATCAGGGGCCTTCCACACCCTATGCCTTGTAATCCTTAAGTGCTCCGACCCCCGGAAGGTCGGCATTGTCCTTTTCCTTTTGTAAATGGGGACACTGTGGGTCAGAGAGTTTCCTTTGTGCAGATCCCACAGGGAGATACCGCGAAGTCTAATTCAAACCCAAGCCCTGTGACTTTCCATCCTCTTTGGGAAATAAGCCTTCTGCAAGTCTGGGAATCACTGGGGTTTCAGAAGGGTAAACGTGGTAAGTTCAGTGGGAGAAAAAGAATAAACCAGAACCTGTTTTACTACAGCTGTATTTCTGACTTTCCCCAGGAGCAGACGGATTTTTAAATCGTTCCGCTTCCCAACATGGATGAAACCTGTCATTAGGGGAGCCCAGCAGAGCTCTGGGAGAGGGAGGAAGGACGTGGCCTTGGGAAATGGCCCGCAGGACTTTGCTCAGCAAACTTATTTCCACATAACTGATAAGCAGGCTGTATTCGTCCCTCCCGGCAACTGGCCCGTGGGGTTTTTAGGGCCCTGGGTGCTATAAACTGTCTACACATACGATCTCTACCACACCACCTTGGCATCTGTAATTGAGCCGGAAGTCATTGGTTTGGGCAAAAGGTGCTCATTAAGACACAAACGTTATCAAGACAGACGAACGGCAACGAGAGGGTGGTCAGCTGTGGAAGAGTCAGTTCTGAAGGGAGCAGGGGACGGTGTGTCCTTACTGGGCATATCAAGGTGTGGGGGAGTCCCCGTGGCCATGTGACAGCGCGTGCTCTGTGGTGGTGTGCGGAGGGGTGTGTGTGGAGATCCTGAAAGGGACAGGGGCACCAAACTCGGGCCAGAGTGAGCAGAGATAAGCCATGTCTACACGGCAGTTCTTCCTGGAGCTGGAGCTGCCTTCCCTGCCCTGAGGAAGGATTCTCCCGCTCCCGCACCGCTTTCACTCCCTAGAGCTAGAAGGCTTCTCCCGCCCGCTCTGTGACCTAAAGTACTGGAGAGATGGGGTTCGTTTCCTAGGGCTGCCCCAACAAAGCACCACAACCTGGGTAGTTTCAATGACAGAAATAGATCATCGCGCTGTCATGGAGGCCGGAAGTCAGAGATCTAGGTACCAGGGGTGGGGCTGGTTCCTTCTGAGACTGGGCAGGAGAACCTGCCACAGAGCTCTCCCTGAGCTGCTGGGTTTGCTGGCGATCTCTGGCATCCTTGGTTCTAGAAGCTTCACCCCGATCTCTGCCTTTGTCTTCCCAGCTGTGTGCGTGTCTGTGCCCAAATGCCCCCTTAGAAGGACACCGGTCCTATTAAATTAGGGCCCATCTAATGACCTCGTCTTAAGCAAGTACACCTCAACAGCCCATTTCCAGACAAACACTCTGGGATATAGGGGTTTGAACTTCCACATACGAATTTGGGGTTATGCAATTCAACTCATGCCAGACCTCTTCCCTGAAACTCTGAGTCAATTAAGATAGTTTTCCACTGCTGCATGCGACAAAGGGAGCTCGAGATGCCAAGTTTGATGGAGACAGAGCTGATCCATCCTCCCAGGCTCCAGGCACTCCTTGTGGGTGGCTCCCATCCACCAGGCCCCTGTGTCTCACCATCACCTCAACACTCGAGCTAATGAAAAAACCGGAAGAGGAGAAGGCACTCCCCTTTCTTGGAGGATCTGACCCAGGAGCTCTACACACCCTCCTCTCCCCTCTCCTGGTGAGAGTGATGGGAAGGGCCACACCTGGGTTCTAGCAAGGCCCAGCCTCACTCTCTGTCACGGTGTCCTGAGCCTTTGCTCTGTAGTTGCCCCCAGTCCCTGAAAGTTCATGAGTGATTCCAAGAAGGCCTAGAAAGAAGAAAGAAAAGAAAAAGGAAGGAAGGAAGGAAGGAAGGAGAGAGGGGGGAAGGAAGTGGGAGGGAGGGAGGGAGGAAGGGAGAATAAACAGTGGAATTTTGTTTTTAGAGCCCACAGTGCTTTTCTCAACAAAATCTTGTAGATAGATGATGAATACATCAAGCAGATTGAGGGCAGCTGCTCTCATCCCCTGCAGGGCCCCTCACGGCAGCTGTGTGGGGTACAGTTTGGATGTGAGGTTCACTGTGCGAGCAATGGGGAGCACCGAAGTTATTTATGAAGCAGAATGACTTGTTCAACATCTTCTTTTCAGAGGATGGGTCCAGCCTGGCTGTGGCTGCTGGGAGCAGGGATCCTGCCCTCTGTCCACTGTCAGCTCTTTCCTGCCCATGGAGATAAGAGTCTGGGGGTGCCTCAGGCCCCCAGTGACCAGCTCTCCGTGCCAGGGACCCCCGCCTACCACAAGATCACACCCACCATCACCAGCTTTGCCCTGCGTTTGTACAAGCAGCTGGCCGCGGAAACCTCGGGAAACATCTTCTTTTCCCCCGTGAGCATCTCTACTTCCCTGGCCCTGCTCTCTCTTGGGGCCCAGGCTGACACCCCAGCTCAGATCCTGGAGGGCCTCGGCTTCAACCTCACAGAGACCCCAGAAGCTGACATCCACCGGGGTTTCCAAAGCCTCATCCACACCCTTGACCTGCCCAGCCCCAAACTGGAGCTGAAAGTAGGCAACTCCTTGTTCCTGGACAAGCAACGGAAACCACGGCAGCCCTTTTTGGACACTATCAGGGAGCTGTACAGAGCATTTGCATTTTCTGCCAACTTCACGGACTCGGCCACGACCAGGAGGCAGATCAATGAGTACGTGAGAAAGCAGACATACGGGCAGGTGGCGGACAGCCTCCAGGAGTTCACGCAAGACACGCTCATGATTCTCTTGAATTACATCTTCTTCAAAGGTGAGGGCTGGCTCAGGCAGCAGCCATTTCCACCACCTCCAGTCATGCCCCTGGAAGCCACCTGTCCTCAAGGCTTGCCGCTGTTCCTCCCTGTGTGCTGACACAACCTTCCTATCAGACTACTTCCTGATTTATCAGTATTTGTTTTCTCTTGCCATGTTTCTTCTGTTCAGTTTTTATCCTGATTTTCTTTTGTTGGACATTCCATCATACACTTTTATGAATAACCCCCCCTTTTTTTTAGAAAAATCTTACTTTTTATATTATCTATCTTGAACACAGAAAAATATACAGAGGATAATACAAAATCCCCACCAAGAAGGGAGAAATATTAACATTTTAAAATTTGCTTCAGATTTTTATTTTTTTTGGGACTACAATATTGCAGTGAGTTCTGTTCCTTTTTAACCTTTTCCTGGTCCCATTTGCCTCCTTCTACCCCTCCCCAGAGGCAACCAGTATCCTAGGAATGACATGCAACCGTCTCGCCCATGTTCTCCCACCATGAACACATTAAGTATCCATGACCCTGTCTAAGGCACTGCATGTGTTCTAAATTTTATGAGAATGGTTTCATCTGTACCAATGATCTCACACTTAGGTGTTACTGTCCTCACCACATCTTTTTTCTTTTAGATTTATTTATTTATTTTAGAAAGAGAGAGTTGGGGGTGGGAAGGAGAGGGGCAGAGGGGGAGGGAGAGAATCTCAAGCAGACTTTCTGCTGAGCATGAAGCCTGACACAGGGCTCCGTCCCACAACCCTAGGACCATGACCTGAGCTAAAACCAAAGTCGGACCATTAACCAGTTGAGTCACCCAGGCTCCCCGTATCTTAATTTGTATTTAGCTTATTTTGACGGTGGCATTGAGCATGTCATACTTGTGGGGCTCCTTTCTTCTGCTCCTGTTATTTCTTGATTTAGTAGCATGATTAGCTCTGTGATGATCCTAGGAAAATGAATTCTTCCACTTTTTAAACACAGGCCTGTTCTGATGTCCTACATTTTTACCTGGTGTTTTTGTCTGTTCCAGGATCCACATTACATTTAGTCATCATGTCAGAGTAACGTACTCTGACAGTTTCTCAGACTTTCCTTGCTCTCAATGACCTTGCCAATTTTGAAGAGTACTGGCTAGACACTCTGTAGCATGTCTCTCAATTGGAATTATTTGCCTGTTTTTTCCTCATGAGGAAGACTGGGGTGAGGGGACGTGGGGAGGAGGGCCACGGAGAAGAAGTGACATTTTTATCACATCAAGCCAAGGATGCGTACTATCAGCATGACTTATCACCGTTGATGTTGACTTTGACCATCTGGCTGAGGTCATGCTTGTCAGATTTCTCTGTTGCAAGGTTACCCTTTCCTCATTGATGGAGGTCACTATGTATATCCCATACTCAGAGACTGGGGTGTTACACTCCATACCCATGAGAAAGGGGGATCTACCTAAATTATTTGGAATTCTTCTGTATGGGAGATTTTTCTTTTCGCTTGCATTTATTTATTCAATCACTGCTTACATCATTATGGACTCAAGGATATTTATTTTATATTCGAGGTTGCAATCCACTGCTACTTAGCTTTGTGGCTTAAAATTTTCTAACATTGACCGTGAGAAGATCCTTCCATTGGTTCCTGCATCCCTTGACATGCCCCCATCATTGCTGACTTTTTATTTTTTCTTTTTAGAGCACTTCCTTATTTCTGGAACTACAAGACACTCCAGGTTCATCTTTTATATCTCCTGCCCCCTGGAAAACATCTCGTTGTCTCTCTGTGCTGACATCTGGCTGATTTCTTCAGCTCCATTTCCCTTTTACTAATTCTCTCAACAGAATTAGTATCTACTGTTTCACCCATCCACTGAATTTTCAATTTCACTGGCTATATTTTCACTTTGACATTCTATTTTTTCTCAGATCTACCTATCATTTTTGTCATAATGACCCACTCTTGTTAATTTTATGCCTTCCTTTTTTTAAATACACTAAAGAAAAAATGCCTTTCAGAGTATTCTACTACCTGGAGACCTTCAACTTTGAATTCTTGGTTTTGTTGCCCCAAATTATTCTCTTTCGGTGGGGGATTGAAATGTTTATCTTTGGGCTGATTTTCATGGGAAATCATCTTTTCATGAGTTTCTGATGGCCTGTTGTGGAAGGGCCTCTAGGAGAATATTCCACATTTGCCTCTGGTTTGTTTCACTGGTTCTATTTTAATTTCGAGGTTGGGGATTCCGTGCACTGAAGAATTAATGAGAACATAGACCAGTCTTAGGTTGGAGAGTTCCTACACTGCATAAGTAGTAAAAACAAAAAACCCAGAGCAAGTGACTCTTCCCTTCCACCCCTACCTGGAAATGGAGTGACCTGTCCTAACTCAACCTGGGCTGCTGGGCAGAGTTTTTTAATCCAGGCTTCCCAGACAGGGAAGGGATTGCTTTTCATAGCTTTTGACTCTGCAGAGAGATCAGTTCTAAGAGCGGGCCTGAGTTTTATTTATGTCCCCTGAAAAGACATTAAATACCACCCCTGGGGCTGTACCTGATTCTGACAACCTGAGAGCCAGATGACTTTGGTTCTAAATCAGAGTCACACACTCCTGCTTTGTACCTGGAAGCTCTGATTCTTATTTTTTTATCTCAGCTATTATTTATTTGTTTGTTTGTTTGTTTGTTTGTTTAGTCATTATTTTGTCCAGCTTCTCTGGGTGTTTATGCAGGAAAGAAACGGGTTTTCTGCTTTAACTTAGTCTATGACACTGATCAGAAGTCTCAAAGTCTTAAGCTTTTTTTATTATTATTATTATTTCATTTTATTTCTTTTCAATGTTCCAGAATTAATTGTTTATGCACCACACTCACTGCTCCATGTAATACATACCCTCCATAATACCCACCACCAGACTCACCCAACACCCACCCTCCTTCCCTCCAAAACCCTCAGTTTGTTTCTCAGAGTCCACAGTCTCTCATGGTTTGTCTTCCCCTTCGATTTTCCCCAACTCACTTCTCCTCTCCACCTCCCAATATCCTCTGTGTTATTCCTCATGCTCTATGGGTAAGTGAAACCGTATGATAATTGACTCTCTCTGCTTGACTTATTTCAGTCAGTATAATCTCCTCCAGTCCCGTCCATGTTGATGCAAAAGTTGGGTATTCATCCTTTCTGATGGAGGCATAATACTCCATTGTATATATGGACCATATCTTCCTTATTCATTTGTCCATTGAAGGGCATCTTGGTTTTTTCCACAGTTTGGCAACCGTGGCCATTGCTGCTATGAACATTGGGATACAGATGGCTCTTCTTTTCACTACATCTGTATCTTTGGGGTAAATACCCAGCAGTGTAATTGTAGGGTCATAGGGAAGCTCTATTTTTAATTTCTTGAGGAATCTCCACACTGTTCTCCAAAGCGGCTGCACCAACTTGCATTCCCACCAAGAGTGTAAGAGGGTTCCCCTTTCTCCACATCCTCTCCAACACATGTTGTTTACTGTCTTGTTAGTTTTGGCCATTCTAACTGGTGTAAGGTGGTATCTCAAATGTGGTTTTGATTTGAATCTCCCTGATGGCTAATGATGATGAACATTTTTTCATGTCCATTAGGCATCGTATGTCTTCTTTGGAGAAGTGTCTGTTCATGTCTTCTGCCCATTTTTTGATGTGATTATCTGTTTTGTGTGTGTTGCATTTGAGGAGTTCTTTATAGATCTTGGATATCAGCCCTTTGTCTGTAGTGTCATTTGCAAGTATCTTCTTCCATTCCATGGGTTGGGTTGCCTCTTTGTTTTGTTGACTGTTTCCTTTGCTGTGCAGAAGATTTTTATCTTGATGAAGTCCCAAAAGTTAATTTTTGCTTTTGTTTTCTTTGCCTTTCGAGACATATCTTGAAAGAAGTCGCTGTGACCAATGTCAAAGAGGTTACTGCCTATGTTCTCCTCTAGGATTTTGATAGATTCCTGTCTCACATCAAGGTCTTAAGTCATAATCATTTTTTATTCTCCAGAGTCTGACACAAGGTCAAGTGTGTTTTATTTTTTAATTTTTTTTCTAACCAATGAATAGGAAACTTATATTAAGGCTCTGGGGCCTTGGGGCTCAGGCTGGAGGCTTCCCTTTGGACAAAGGAAGAGCCAGTGGAGTGGCCTTATCTGACTTTCTTTTTTGGGCATATGTTGTTGGTATGGCCATAATTCTTCTTGGGTCAGTTGACGGTGTGGAGGTGCAGGTGAGCAAAACCCTTGTGGCAGATCATAGCTGTGATTGTACTTCTGGGCCAGTTGACAGAGGGGAGGCTCCATGATACCACCCCACAGGTGAAGCACCAAGTACAGGGCAGACTCTTCCTGGATATTGGAGTCTGCAAGAGTAAGGCCATCCTCCAACAAAAATTAGACAGTGCAGGTGAGGCAAGATGTCCTCCTTGTCTTAGATTTTGGCTTTCACGTTCTCAATGGTATCACTGGGCTTGACCTCGAAGGTGATGGTCTTGCCTGTCAGGGTCTTTGCAAAGATCTGCTTCTCTATATCTGCCACAAGGCCACCACCACCAAACCACTCAGACACCTTTTTGAAGAAAAAGAGATGTCAAGTATGTTTTGAATGTTTGCTGCATGAATGATTTCAAGTTAAACTTAGGTCTTGTGTTTGAGGTGTCTAGGAATGGCATTCATTAATACTCAAAAACATACAACAAGACTGACTACATTTCAGGGCCTTAGGTAGCATCTTAGAAAAATTTATGAATAAGATAATTTTCTTACCCTTGTGTAGCTCACAATAAAAGTAAAATAGGCAAATAAGTAAAATAAGTAAAAAGGCAATTGCAACTCAATGGGAAAGTGATGCTTGCTTGAGTAGATATGGGTGCCATGGAGCTCTCAAAAGGTACACTTTTCCAGACTTGGAGAGTGAGAAAAGGTTTCCTGGAAGAGGAGACATCTAAGCTGAGACATGAGGAATGAGCTGGATTTACTCAGGCAAAGAAGTTGCAGGAAAGGTGGGAAGAAGAGGGTTCAAGTTGAAAAACGAGCATGTGCCAACGTCCAAGGAAAAGAGAAACCTTTGCATTTTCAAGGAACTGAAATGAATTTAGTTGGACTAGAACATAAAACACAATAGCATAATGCCTAGAGGACAGTGCCAAGAGTTGCAATAAAAAGCTAAGGAGGAACTGTTGAGAATCCTAGACTTTATCTGTAGGACCCCAGGATGACCAAGAAGTTAGAAGCAGTAGAGTGACATGATTATATTTGTTTAAAAAAAAATCAGTCTGGCTACAATTTGGAAAATGGTTTGGAGGGGGAGGAAGGGTGGGAGAGCAGAAAAAAGTCAGGAGGTTCTTGAAGCAGTTCAAAGTAAGTAAGATGGCGGCTGTGGATGAAGGTGCCGCTTTGGAGGTAGAATCAGCAATGCTTGGTCAGTGAGAGGATGTGGGCAAGAGGGACCAGATGAGCCAGCTTTCCATCAGCAAGACCAGTGCTTTCAGGAGGTCAAGCCTGGAGGCTGTTGTGCATGGAGATTTTTAAGTAGAAAGAGAGAAACTATTACACACATGAACAAGGCTGTGACTAACAGATTCTACATTTCTGTGTCATAAAGAGCTTTTGCCTTATATTTAACATTTTATTAACTGAATTCTTTCTCCTTTTTCAGTTTGAATATTGGGAAGTTCAGAGGGAGGGGGTGGCTCTTGACCTTCTCTGTAGAGGGTTGCTGTTTCAAGGCAGGGCAGAGAGGGGTCAAGCCAATGTTTGCAGAGAACATGAGCTGTGGAGCCAGTCAAACCCCAGTCCCTGCTCTACTACCTAATGGCTCTGCAGATTGGGTATGTTTCTATAAATTCACAGGGAATAAGTTTCTCATCATTGACAGGGAGGTCATAATACTCGTTTAATATTAATGTTCATGAAAAAGTAAAGAGATAATGCCTTGCACATGGAAGATAGTTAGTAGATGAAAATACCTTTTAACTTCTTGAAAGCTAAGTTGCACTGGAATGGAGCAAAATCATAGACCATTAGAGCCTAACTCTGGGGACTCATTCTAGTGGCTGAGCCAGCCCTAAGTTCTGGCCCCTGATTCTGTATCCACCTCTTATTTATGTATATCGAAGAAGAAGTCATGGAACCAGTGTGGCTTAGTGTATGTCTACCCAGAGTTGCTCTCCTGCAGTGTGTTCTCATAGTTTTATGGATTTTGTGTCCTAAGCCAAGTGGAAGCATCCTTTCAATCGCTACCAGACCCAGAAGCAAGAGAGCTTCTTTGTGGATGAGAGGACTTCCCTCCGCATTCCCATGATGCACCAAAAGGAAATGCACAGGTTCTTCTATGATCAAGAAATGGCTTGCACTGTCCTCCAGATAGAATACAGTGGAAACGCCCTGGCTCTGCTCATCCTACCTGACCCAGGGAAAATGGAGCAGGTGGAGGCAGCTCTGCAGCCAGAGACCCTGAGGAAATGGGATCAGTGGCTTCTGCCCAGGTAAGTGTCAGAGCAGATGAACTCCAGCAGACTTGGTTCAAGAATCCAGACAAGGCCTTGATCAACACCAACTATAAAAGCCTAACCCCTAGGTCTGGCTCATCATCTTGCCATTTAACTATGTGGGGTAAAATGAGGCCATAATCACTGCTACATTGGGTTGGTCAAAGGATTGACCAAGTTCTCACATATAAACCTTTGAGATTGGTCACGTAAGTGCTCACCAGGCGTTACTAATTCTTATCCCCTCCTGAGTGTTTTTCTGGCCAACGCTCTTTCCTCTTGTTTCTCCCTTTTTCCAGAATAATTTACTACCAGGAGGTAGAAAAGTATAACCAAAAAAATCAGATTAAGGACAATTATTAAGAGTAATTATTACTCCCACGCAACAGTATATATTTCTTAAAAGAGCCCCTCTTTTTTTTTTTACTTTATGTAAAAAATTGTTTGACCAAAATGTAGAAAAGGTGATACTATTACATGTATTACAGCTGGAAGAATCTAAATGAAAAGTGTAGGTTTTATTCAATTGCACAATTTGCTAGTGTACCTCCGGAGTTGTGTGATGCTTAATAAATAAGAGCGAGAGGTAAAGGATTTGGATAAGCTGGAAGCAGGTTTGTAACTTGAGTTGGCACCCACAGTGCTAGGGAATGGGGACTGTTTCAGCTCCAAGATGTTGGCCAGGAAGGCAGAAATACAACAGCACCAAAATGTGTAGCCTTGTTGACAAAATAGTCCATATCCAATTTAATCAGGAGTTTCTTGGTCATTTATTAACTCGGTCACGAAGAAGGACTTAGAGACCTGGTTAGGTAAATCTTCAATTTGGCATTCCTTGAAGTATGGAGGAGAGATAAAGCTAGGCCAATTACTTTATCTCTGACTTGCTGTCAGAGAGCACCCCCCACCCCACCCAATGTTTGGCTAACATTGTTCAATTTTTGATGACTAGCAGTCTTTTTGATAGGTCCTCTTTGAAAAAAAAAGTACCCTTATTTTTATTAAAATATTTCTTAAGGAAATTAAATACCAAGAAGAGTATTTTAAGAATCAAAGTGCTAGTTTTATGGGATCTCAACCCCTACTGCCTTTATCTCACTTTTCAGTTTGTGGTTTTCCTTACAATGGTTTCAACCTTTTCTGGTGAGACCCCATTTTCTAGATAACCCTTTCATGGGATCTATCTTGTTTCATGAGAGCTCTGATACGACATTTGGCCTTGAGTTGTAATTACCTCTTGCTGCATAATAAGCCATCCCAAAATGGAATGGCATGAAAAAAAATATCTATTATCTCTCTCCATCCAGTGGGTGGACTGGGCTCAGCCTTGTGGTTCTCATGTGAGGCTTTCCTGCACTGGAGTTGGATACTGGCTGGGGCTGGAGCATTGAAGGCTTTTCTATGGGCTGTCTGGTGCCTGGTTTAGCTGGCTGCTCAGATAAGGGCTGAGCAGGTGTCTCTCTCTCTCCCTGTAACATCTCCATAAGGCTAGCTTGGGCTCCTGCACAGCGGTTCAGCATAATTGACGTTGTTATATGGCAGCTCAGGGCTCCAGGAAGGAGTGTTCCAAAAGATAGAAAGTGAAAGTTCCTGCTCTCTTAAGATCTGGGCTCCAAAGTGTCTCTTCTGCCATATGCTTCGGGTCAGAGTAGTCACAGGACACCTCCCCCCCCACCCCAGTTCAAAGGGAGGGTGTACAGACCAAACTTCTTGATGGCCACCTTTCATCTTGAACCCACCAGCAGTTGGTAGATACCAATCACCCTCGTGCCCACAGAAGCCTTCCCTCAGCTCCCCAACCACACTGAGGGATAGGAAAAGGTGTTCGTGTTTGGGCAGAGATTCAAATACCAAATAAAAGAGATAGAAGTCAAGGACAGAGATCAGGACAAGAGACGACTATTCCTGTTGTCTATGAACTTACATGGCAGTGATCAGTTTCTGATTCCAGCTCCATATTCTCAAGGTCCTTTGGGGTGAGCCTGTCCCTTCCCCCAGCAGAGGAGGAACTACCACAGAATCTTCTAGATTTTCCCTCAGGAAGTCTGGGGTTTTTTGGTTTTGGTTTTGGTTTTTGTTTTTTGTTTTTATTTTGTTTTCGTTTTTAAGTAGGCTTCATGTTCAGTGTGGAGCCCAATGCAGGACTTGAACTCATGACCCCGAGATCAAGATCTGAGCTGAGATCAAGAGTCAGACAGACACTTAATGGGCTGAGCCACCCAGGCA
This sequence comes from Meles meles, assembly GCF_922984935.1. Classification (NCBI taxonomy): domain Eukaryota; kingdom Metazoa; phylum Chordata; class Mammalia; order Carnivora; family Mustelidae; genus Meles; species Meles meles. Next base: position 141,624,080 of record NC_060071.1, on the reverse strand, counting down.
ACCCATGAAGGTCTGTTTGACCTCTCACCTTGACCTTCAAAAAACAAAACCAACCCAAGTTATTTTTCGAAATCTCAGATGATTTAACAGGGGACCCTGTTACTACTGTGTCTCATGTCAGAGAGTTATAATATCACAGCAGCATGTTAATGGGATTTCCAACATGAAAACTTCGGACCGCCAGGTTCCCTCTGTTGAGCTGTGAGGAAGGTTCACTTGTCCAGAGGAATCACGCTCCCCACTAACTGTTCATTTTTCATTTACGTGGGTTGAACACCTTCTGTGTGCAGGGCTCTCTAGCAGGCCCCTGTGCTAGACTCCACTCTGACCCTTCCATGACTTGGGCCTGCCCACAAGGGCTGCCTGTGGAAAATTTGTCAAGTGGGCCATGGTATCTTTGTTTTCTGTTCTCCACATCCTTTCCCTCCTCTTCAGTGTTTGACCCCTGGCTTCCCCTTGATCCCTTTGATTAGACATCTGGACACTCACATTATCCCAGAAGTCAGATGGCAATGACTCTCTAAGCCGATTTAGGCTATCTAATCTGAACTCATCAGAGGCAGAAGTTTCCAGGCAGGTTATTACCTGGCCAGACTCGCAGGGCCCCCTGCCCTGACAACTGTGAAACAATAATCAAGAACAATCTCAAGAAGAAAAGGACAGATTTGCTCAGTGTCAAATAAAACTTGCAAATTTATCGCAGGCATTGCGGTGATCCGATGGCAAGGGCAGCCTCAGGACAGAGAGTGGTCCACACTCTACACACACCATCTCCCATCAGATCCTCACAACGGCCCAAAACCCAGACAGTAAGAGCAGACAGTTTCCGGGGGCATTGCCAGCAGCTGGATTTAGGATACGGTTGAGAAGGGGAGCCAGTAGAACCTGCTGATGAATCAGACATGGAGGTGGGAAAACATGGGCAATATTTCCCCTGCATGGTTATTCTTTGGATCTGATCAGTTATGCCTTGTAAAATCCGTTGCCCGATGTCTGGCATGGAAGAAGTCCTCCATAAACGTGCCAGAGATGAAGACACATGGCCATGCCAGGAGTCTTCTCAGATCCAGACACAAGAGGTCTGCAAGGTGTGAAGAGAAGGGGGTTCCAGGTTTCTAGAATGTTCTGGTACAGTGGGGAGTGTTGTGGTAGGACTGGATCCCCCTCCTTCTGGGAAACACTTCTTCCCAAAGCTCAGGCTGCCTACAGACAGGGTGGGAGCAGCCCATGTAACCTGAAAGCATGGGCTCTCTGGCTGGTTCTCTCTGCAGCCTCCTGGATTTACATCTGCCAAGGTTTTCCATTTCTGGGTCATATAACCTTGAAGAAATACTTCCCCACATCGGTCTCACCAACATCTTCAACTTAGAAGCTGACTTATCCGGAATCACTGAGCAGCTCAACCAAACCATCTCTCGGGTAAGGTGGTGAACGTGGATGGAGGGGAGGGTCTTTTCTCCTCTGAAGTGTGCATTTAAAAGTTGAGTTTCTCTTTCTTTTTCCCATTCTGGGTCTTGATTCCAATCTATGAGGCTTCTTTTCATAAGAAGTTCCCTTTCCGTCTCTCCTCTGGATTCTTCAGAGCAGGGTCATTCATGGACCCAAAATTTCTGCAGTGGGGATTAGCTTTGTCTTCATTCCTTATACTTCCCCCAGGGAAGGCAGTGACACTCTTTCTTTGTCATAGTTATAGAGAGTAGTGGGGCATGAAGACAAAATGTATCCATCAGCCTTGCTACAGAGACAAACATCCCCCCAATCTCAGAACCCGAACAGGCTTACTTCTTATTTATGTTACATGTCAGAAGTGTGTCATGACCATGGGGCTACAGACTTACTTCACATTGCTTCTCCCTTCCAGGATGCAGGTGAAAGGAGGAGCCCCTATCTGGGACATGTCATTCACAGGGCAATGGGTAAAAAGCAAGAGAAACTGTGGGATGGCTTTTCACATTTCTTTTCACTCTGGGTTATGCCAAGGCCAGTCACATGTCCCTGGCTAAAGCAAGTCCCATAGTTAAGACAGCCATCATTTGGGGTTGGGGGCAGTTTCTGGTCTCCTCCTGTAGGAGGCATTGCCAGTTACAGGGCATGGCTGGGAATCCATGACTCTACTAGGAAAGGAGAGCTAATAGCTGGGTATAACAATGTAATTTTCCTTCCCTGCTCTATCTTTTCTGTTTTAGGATAGAGTCATTAATTGTTGTCTGAGGCTTTGCCAGGAATTTCTTTTAAAAAATGTATTTATTTATTTGAGAGAGAGAGCACAGAGGGAGAGGGAGAGAGAATCCCAAGCAGATTTGGGATTGAACCTCACATCAGGCTCTGTGGGGCTCCTTCTCATGACCCTGAGATCACGACCTGACCCAAAACCAAGAGCTGGTTGGTAAAACAACTGCTCCACCCAGGTGCCCCTTTGCTAAGAATTTCATAAGGAAAGTTTTCTGTCTTGCTTGGGAAAGGCCAGCTGAGATTAGGAACGTGAACCAAGGCAATAGGGATGGGGTCCTGTGTGTGCACATGAATGCATGTGTGTGCGTGCGTGTGCGTGCATGCCCATGGTGGATGGGGTGAACAAGAAGGAGAAGAAATAATGTCACCTTTTAAAGAATTCCTTTCGCAGTGACCTTAAAGGCTAGGTGTGTCTCTTCGTAGAACTTTTTAGAAACGAAAAGGCTTGTCAGGCCAAAATGTTTCAACTCTTTTTTAAAGCTTCAGAATCCTTTCTTCCTAAAAAGGTATGTGAAGGTGAGAGTTTAAAAAAAGGAATTCTGCAGGGGGGTTGAGGGGGTTGGGGTAACTGGGTAACGGGTATTTTGAAGGGCACGTGATGCAATGAGCCCTGGGCGTTGTATGCAACTGATGAGTCCCTGAACTCTACCGCTGGAGTTAATAATACACTCTATGTTAATTAATGGAATTTAAATTTAAAAATTAAAGTCAAAAAAGGAATTCTTACAGAAGCTGGTAGAGGGTTTGGCACATCAGACAACCCTATTCCCTGAACTCATGTTAAAAACCACTGGTTTAGGCTAAGCAGGTCATCTTAAAGAACAGGCCAGCAAGGGTTAGAGATGTGCGTGCAGCTCGGAGCAGGGCCTGGTGTTCAGCCTGGTGAGGCTCAGAGCAGGATGCTGGTGCCCAGGTGTTTCTGGCACGCTCCTAAAACTTGCTGTTGGGAGTTTGCAACCTGATGTCTGCGTGCCCTCCTCAGGCTCCTCTGCGTTTTGCCAGAGAGCAAACAGCACTGTTAAGGCCATCCCCAAGGATGCAGTGGTGGCGGGGAGAAAATGCCGGGAAGAGGCAGACGCAGTGAAGGCTGGCATTGCCTCCTGGGAAGACAGGGCCCTGGGGCCTGAGGGGTGACTCCCTGCAGCTCTCTAGAACCACACATGTGGGTTCTGTCCCCTGAGAGCACCCTGAGCTGACGCTGGCTCTGTCCCCATCTCCTCCTCCAGGTGTCACACAAGGCTACAATGGACATGAATGTGTGGGGAACCCGGGCAGGGGCTGCCTCCGGCCTCCTCTCCCAGCCCCAGGCTCTGAATGCAACGTCGGCCCCCCAGACCCGTTTCAACCGGCCTTTCCTGGTGCTCCTGTGGGAGGTGACCACGCAGAGCTTGCTCTTCCTAGGCAAAGTCGTCAACCCGGCTGCAGGGTGACCACGGTGGGAGGCCAGGTGGCGGCTTGTCTCCCCCTCCCCTGAACAATCAGAAAGGCCAGCACCAGCCTGTACCATGGGCTGCGGTGAGAACCAGCTAATACATGTGCAAAGATCCTAATAAATTTGACCTTGGGTTGTATGAACATTGAGGTGCAGTGTTTACAAGGGAAGGTCGAGAATAGATCACCTTCAGAGGAGACTGGGACCAGGGTCAAGGCTCCAAATCATGCTCTAAGAAGGGGGTGTGATAATGGACTGATGTAGCATGGGAGGTCAACTGGCCAAGGGTAACCCCAAGATCAAAGAACGTGAGAGGGTCCACATGGCCAGGTGGCCACAAACTTGGTCAGTGGGATGAATTTGGGGACAGTATTCAGTTGCAATGGGGCATCTTTAGCTATTGGAATATGTGAACCACAAATGTGCCCCTCCAGTCTCAAGGAGGCATCTGTCCAAATCTAATGGGGAAACACAATGGGATGCCAACTTTGCTTCATGTATGTGTCATGCTTGTGGAAATACCTATCCCCACACCCCTACAGTGACGTCAGTGCCAAGACTAGAGGGTGGCTGTGGGTGGTATGTGTCTAGGAAGGAGTCTTCCTGAAAGGTGCCTTTGGAAGAAACACTCATACACACCCTAAGGAGGTCAGACTTGAGTTGGATCCTCAAAATCAGGTAGGTTTTAAACAAAAGATAAGAGGGTAAAACAGTTTGGGGGAGGGTGGAGGAGACCCTCTGTGGGCGGGGGCAGTGAGGAAAGAAAGGAAAAGTTATGTTCTGATAAAAAAAAAAAAGAGAGAGAGAGAGAGAGAGAAACCCAGTTTTGCAGTAACACAAAGTTTATGTAGGATCACAGTGGAAGGTAATGCTCAGGAGGCATTTGGAGGTCAAAGGCTGGAGGCTTTGGAGGCCAGATAAGCAGTGTGGACATTGCCCTGGAGACTGGGGTTAGTAGCTGTATGCACACAAACACATGTGGATGTGGACAAAGTGTGATGGGAAAATCAACTGACAGCCGAGCATAGATAAGACAGTGTGGTGAGGCCAGGGTGAGGGGGAGCTTGGAAGGTGCCACACTGTGAGGCCCACCCCACCAGGCCCTGTTCCGGCCTATCCCGCTTCCCTCCTCTGTCAGACCACCTGCTCTCACAACCCCTTGCCCCAGCCCGCCCCCTGTGGCCCTCAGCAACCCCCATCCTACCCGCCCTGCCTATTGGTCCTAGGGACACCAGTTCTTTTATTTGAAGGAACCCCAGAAAGCCCACCCCGTGCCCTGGGCAACTTGGCACATGCAATATTTTTCTGTTGCTTTGGACTAGAGATTGAGTAATAACTATGTTCAAACGCTTGAAGAGCTGCCAACACTCTCTCCAGCCATGGAACTGGCTCCTGCAGAAGTAAGTGATGGATTTTCCTGGGGGCACGCACGTCAGAGATATGAAAGGAAGAGGTTCCTGAATCAAGCACTTCTTTTTAAATTGGGTCAGGCATTCTGGAAGATTCTGAGAGAGGTAGGAACCTGACAACCTGGGTCCCATGCCATGGGGTTCACAGACTTGTAGACTTGTAGAGGAGATGGACACGGAACAATAACTTATATTAAAGTGTGGACTGCCATTGCTCTTGGGACACGTGCATTCACTGCTTCAACCCGGATTTACTGAACACCTACTATGTGCCAGGCACTGTTGTCTGGGCAGTGGAAATGGAGCAGCGAACTAAGCAAACAGCAAGCCCCCTCATAGGGCTTACATTATAGTGGGGGAAATGTTTGCCCCAGTGCCTCATGCTGAATGTGTGACAGGGGAGCCATCTTGCTCTGGCTGTCCACGTAAGAAAGAAGCCCTCCCCCCAAGTTAGAGGAAGGGATGCCCAAAGCCTGCTTGAAGGGCTCCACCCTGGACCTCCTCACTACTGGACCTACACAGAAATGTTAGAAAGTAGGTGTGATAGCCCAGCCTTCTCCTGTGTGTGGACAGAGAGCCAAAGATGAGAGCACGTCCCTTGACTGACATTTTAACCCACGACGTCTGCATGCTTGGGCAAAGTTTCCAGTCCAAGTCCCAAATTCAGCTTGTAGGCCACCGGTTTGAAATATTATAAAACTTTTAAGCTACTATCTGTTTAAACAATACCAGGGTAGCCTGGGCCGAGAAGTCCAGTGTGTCCACCTCAGTCCCAAACAGAGTAAGATGAGCAGGGCAACATGGATGCTCTCATGCATTCCTGCAGATACCTTCCATCAGCTCCATGTTTGAAAGGGATGCCCCAATGTTTCTCAAATTAATTGGGATCCCTCAAATAATGTTTACCCTCAGCCTCCATTTTATCACCCATTAGTCACGTGGAAAGAGGCAGTGAGAGAAAAAGATGTTGATCCCCCACCCACTGCCCCAACACCAAAGGCTGGCCCCATACGCTACTGGTTACAGAGGGTCCTCGATGCACCCTAGAAACAGGTCCGTGCCCTCTCTTCTCTCTTGAGGCTGGGCTCAGGAGTTATGGGAGGGGAGAGGTGCCAGATAAAATACAGGATGTCTAGCTAAACTTAAATTTTAACAAACCTTAATAACCTTTTAGTATAAGTATATCCCAGGCAATATTTGGGATATACTTACACTAAAAAAGGTGTGTTATGGTTGTTGTTGTTGTGTATGTAGTATTCAAATTACTTGACCATGGGGGTATAGCTCAGTGGTAGAGCATTTGACTGCAAATTACTTGACCAGGTTGTCCTATATTTTTGCTTGTGGAATCTGGCCAGCCAGGGAGGGGTGTCTAGATTCAACACTTGTGAGAGGGTCAGAAGGAAAGAAAGTTCATCAAGCTGAAGGCAAGTTAGCTTGGATATCAGGGTGGAAGGAGCAGTGAGTTTTGTTAAAAGAGGATTCAGAGGAGGGACTGCTGTGAGGTGAAGCCAGCTGCGCACGCTGTGTCTGCTGTGTGAGCAAATCTGGACTAGTCTGCCGATGGATGAGACACTCCTGGCTCAGTGCCGCCAACAACTTCACTGACAGCTAGCCAATGGCAAAACCATGAGGGAGGCCATCCTAGACCAGCTGACTGCAGGTGCTGAGCCGTGCCAAGGTCAGACCAGCTTGACCTAGGCCAGAACTGCTCAGCTGACCTGCAGGTTCATGAGCTAACTCCTGGAGGGCTTGTAATACAGCGTAGGTGACCAATGAAAAGGGGAGGGCGTGAGTGGGGAATGGGACTTGGGAATTCCAGACAGAGAAGACAATATGATAGAACACCCCTGAGTCCTTCCCAACCTTTTCCTTAAGGACTGATGCAGCAAGTACCTGTTCATGTCCCCCATCTCTGGGATCTGCCAACCCTCAAGGGCCAACCTAGCTCAGACAATGCTCCACTGGCTGACCGCCCATGAGTTGTGTGGCTTGGACCAGTCAAGGCCTTTCTGGCAATTTGTCAGAGCACTGTGGGGTTAGAGCTGAAAGATCATGGGCCCATCACTGAAGGCCACACGAGATATGGAGAAGCAGAGAACATTTAGAAGTATACATGCACAAAGACTCAGAGTGACCCAGGAGAGAAGGTCCCTTCTCGTACTAGGCACTGGCACCAGGAATTTGCTGGTGATCTCTGGATCTAGAGAGCTGCAGACGCTCACCTCAGAACCTTCTCTCCTGTGTGGGAGGTCTCAATGTCAGAAATCCTTCTGGTTGTTTTCGCTGCATTGATTGACTTACTTCCTTGCAGTGACCTCATTAGCATGGGGACACCTGCCTGACCAAGACTAGGTGCCCACCTCCAAAACCCTGCTTCATAAAGAATTGAAGGTTCATGGATTGAATATAGTCGAGGAGAGGCCATGCCAAACCCTTAATAGCAGAATCGAATATCTGGAAGGACGTCAGCGAAATCAATTAAACTCAACTTAAAAATATGCTTTGAGTTCCTAGTGTGCTTAAATGCACATTCACTCATTGAATTCATTCACTCATTGAACGCTCATTCGTTCATTCATGGATGCCAGGTGGTGCTCGAAGAGAGAACAAGATCGAGCCACTGTTGTCAGCTTCCTGAAAGGGATCGTGTGACACACAAGTCCCTCGGGGGGCTCCATGAAAAGCTTAGAATTAAATAACTTGGGGGGGGGGCACAGCACTAGTTACTTCCCTCAGAGATTTTCAATGCATAATCATGTCAAAGGCATGGAAAATCCTGCAATAAGAAATTTGCTTTGCTTTGTTTAATCCAGTGTTTATCAATGTCATTTGATCACAGAAGTATTTTTTTCTTATAAAACTTCTTAGCATCTCATAGATTTGGTGCTCTGTGGGACCCACTCTAAGGAACCGCTCCATGCTCTGCATTGTGTCTGATTCCTTTCTTCCTTCTTCCTTTCTTCCTTCTTCCTCCCACCGCTTTTATTAACGAAGTACCTGAGACCAAAAGACAAAAGTGGACCTGCCCAAGGTCACCCAGTCCCTGGACAAAGCCTTGTGCCCTACCAGCATCCAGTACTAGGCAGCATTAGAAACACTGAGCCTGTATATAGGAAAGCTAGAACAGCGGTCACTGCTGCCCAGTATTAAGTCAAAGGCACTGGTTTGCGATATTATGGGGATCGAGAGGCAGGCAAGAGAAAACTCTGGGTTGAAGGAGATGTGACACCAAAGGACAGAGACATTTCCTAGGGGAGTTCAGCTCTGCATTTGGCCAGATCCCTGGCAGGCCCTCCGTTAAGCTCTGCACCCAGGGACACAGAGGCAGGGCCCCAGGGTCAGAGGGTGCCCTTCAGCCAGAGCAGGTTGAATGATTTGGCAGATGGGCAAGGAGGGCTGGGGCCTGGCTGGAGAATCAGAGCCCCTGGAGGCAGAGGACTGGGATCCAAGGGCGGGACCATCGTCACAGGTCCACAGTTGCTGAGTGATGGAGCGAGCTCCCATATCTCAGCAGCCGCCACCACCCTCCACATGCCTCAGGAGACACCGTCCTTGGCTCAGAGACTTCTACCCCTCCACACACAGAGTCCCCTCTCTGGGGTCAAACCACCCCCCCAGGATGGGGCCTGAGTCTCAGAGCCTGGGAGCAGTCAGGGAAGCTCCCTCCAAGACTCATGAGTGAGAGAAACCAGAGAGTGAGAGAAACCACTCCACAGGACGTCTCTGCTAGGAGGACCCCCACCCCGGGTCCCCACTAGTCCTAGGGGCTGAGTCTGGACCTGAGGCACAGGGCCTCCTACAAGGCAGACTGGCTCTACATGTCTCTGAAGGTCACGGTTTCCTGCTCATCTTGGCCTTGGGAAGGGATTCCAAATCGAAACTTCTTCCAAAAAGACCTGAGGCTGTTTACAAAATGAAACCATATGAAAGGATGTATCTCAGGATTAAAAATAATTACAAGAAAAGCCATTTTAAAGAGTATTTAAAAATGCAGAACTCGATGTTACCAATTATTTCTATTGTCCACACTGCACAGAATTCAGTTATAAGAGCTTGGCTTTTGAAGCAAAGGGGAATCTGTAATGTACTGAGCTTTTAGTGACAGCATGGATATTTGTGGGCATCAAATGCTTTTATTGTCTCTTCCTGGAATCCGGCTCCATTTGGGCTTTATATTAGCACAATTCTTTCTGCTCTGATCGTAAAAGACACTGAAGTATTGTCCAAATGAGAGGCACCTACAATGTCTCTAAAAAGGTCAAGGATACGCCATAGACATTTGGCTTTGCTGAAAGAGATAAGACTGTCTGAACAACCCGGCTTCGGATCTGAAGTTCAGGTTTCAGGAAAGCAAAACACATAGGAAGCTACACTGGGGTACAGATCTTTCACTTGAACGCTGAGACGCTTCTGCCCCCGGAGAGAACTCTTCCTCGGGACAAACGCGCTCCGTGGCGAGAAGAGTAAGACACTTTATGTCATCAATCATAGGGTTTAGCAAAGGAGACAAAACTACTCTACCAGGTTTTGGTAGAGAGTTTTTCAATCCTCTCTACGAAGGCTGCCTTTATTAATGTTTAGTTACAGAAGTCATACACGATCATTATACACATTTCATAAAAGCCATACAAAAATAAAATGAAGTCACGCGAAAACCCACCACCCAGAATGAGTCCTGTTAGCCTTTTATTATATATTTTTCTTATGTAAATACACTCATACCATAACAGATGCATGCATACACACACACACACACACACACACACACACACAACCACAAACACTCACCGAAATAAAATCCTTCTCGACACACTGCTTTTTAAACATTTTTGGACACGATAACGTATTGTTTTAATAACTGTATCATATTCCATATTTGAGGTGGGCCCTAAGTTTTTAGTTTTAAAATTCTCTTTGAATGGGCTTCTCAGTTGTTTTCAGATTTTATAAAATACCGAGATGCATAGCCTTTAACTCTATAGGTGGGAGTCAAATCGCTCACTCAAAAGATATGCAGATTATAGGATATTGAAGATTTTCTTACTGATTTCCTTCCCAGAAAATTGTATCAGATCAACTGGAAAGCCATAGTTCATTTGAACTGTGATCTTTCGTAAGTCAAATTCTCATATCCACACAATCTGTGTCTCGATTCTCTTGGCTAGAGCGAAGTGTCTGTATCTTTGTGTTCTGGTACCTTACATGTTAATACTGTGGTTTGACTACAGGGAAGAAGTGTCCCATGTGATTCTTATATTTGAAAAGATTTTTTTAGAATTTTTTAAAAAATAAAATGAGTTCTAGATGAATTTTATTTTTTTTTAAGATTTTATTTATTTATTTGTCAGAGAGGGGAGGAGGGAGAATGAGCACGAGTATGGGGAGCAGCAAGCAGAGGGAGAAGTCGACTCCCTGCTAAACAAGGAGCCCAATGCGGGACTCCACCCCAGGATGCTGGGATCGTGACCTGAGCCGAAGGCAGATGTTCACCAACTGAGCCACCCAGGAGCCCCTCTAGATGAAGTTTAGAATCTTTTTGTCAGATCCCAAGAAAAGTTCTGCTGGAATGTTGATGGGAATTATCCCACATACATAAGTCAATTACAAGGAAATTTAGACCCTATAACATAGAGAGTCTTACCATCTAAGGACGAGAGGAATCTCTTCTTACCCTCATCTTTATGCAGCCCTCACCAGGTTTTCTTTTTTGCTATTTCTTTTTTTCCTAAAGCTCCTGCACATTTCTTGTTAATATCATTCAGGGCTTACCCTGTGTTTTGTTGCTCTTGTGCATAAAAATCTTTTCTTCCATTGGCTGGCTGCCTTTTACACCACATACAGGAAAACTGGAGGCTCACATCTTCACTGACCACCTCCATGAACATTTTGAACATAATGATTGGGCCCAACAGCTTTTCAGGTTTTCTTGCCTTCTCTATTGCTGTCATGCAGATCATCTGCATGTAACGGTTATTTTTTTTTTGTTCAGATGATTTGTTCCACTCAGACCAGAGATGGAAGGAAGAATCTTGAAATTTGGATTTGTAAGCAGGGCAGGGGCTGAGTTGAGCCATTATCTCAGCAAAAGGTAGGCTTGGCTGGAAAGTTCTCAAATTGGATTTTTACTCTCCTGGTGCAAAGCCTTCAGTTCCTTAGCTGTAGAGGTCATGATTCATCTGCACCTGGAGACACGTGTGATTTTTGTGCACAAAACAGCTCCTGACCAAAAGTTCCTCTTCACTCCTCCCTCGCATGAACTCTGATAGCCTCTGCGCCCCCTTGTCTCGGCCTGAGAGAACCACCCTCTGTTCCAGTGGAGGCGGCCCATCTGTGCTCCACTGTGCTGCCCAGCCTCTCCTGTCCCTAGGGCGTGTCTCGGGACAGTCAATTGTCTTTCCAGCATGTGCTCTGCCAATGTGAGCTTTGCTTTCCTTAAAAGAAGTCTGTGGGGTCTCTGACAGAGCTGGAAGACATAAAAGACCAGGAGGCTTTCACTGATTTTCTCTTGGATCTTGCTCTACCCCAAACCAATGGTGGGATTTCAGGCCACAGGAGGCGTCTTGGGAGAATAACACTCAGAGGGGTGGATGTTGAGAACCAGCATGACTGATGTTTTAAATACTGTCTCCTCATCTGCTTCTTTCTGTTGATTCCCAGCCCTAATAGCAAGGGCTTCTTATTCATTTTGCTTTTCATTTTATGTTCCTATGTTCTCAACTGGCGGTGTTCAAGAGAATCCTTTACAAAAAGAAGTTATTATTTCCATCATTCTGGAGTGGACAAAGAAAAAGAAAAACTGCATGTGGGTTGTGCAAATTGTCTAGAGAACACGAACTGTAATAGCTTTTCCCCCCAGTTCCATGAAGTTGGCAATTAGTTAAAAATAACTCTGAAAACCACCAAAATTTCTGAGAAGCACACTGCTTCAGTGTTTCAGCTTCTGCAATATAAATGGCGGTTGCAAACAATCGTTTCCTTTCACTCCCTCCCTCGATCATCCTTTTAGTTCCATCCCTTTATCACAGGTCTATTGTATACCTGACTCTTCTTCTCACCTCTTTGAAGCTGATTGTCACATCGTTTTCCATTAACCTCAAGAGACAAACTTCTCTCTGCCCTTGTCAACTTCCTCCACAAACTGTTTACGCTAATCAAACTTCTGCCCAAACTTCTGTGTTGGCTTCAAAGAATGGCAGTCAACATAAAGCAGTATCAGGAAAAAAACAAAAAACAAAACAAAACAAAAAACAAATAAACTCAGGGGCATCCAGGTGGCTCAGTCAGTTAAGCGTCTAACTCTTGATTTCGGCTCAGGTCATGATCTCAGGATCATGAGATCGAGCCCTGTGTCGGACTCCACACTCAGGACAGAATCTGCTTGAGATTCTCTCTCTCCCTCTGCTGCTCATGTTCTCTCTCTCCAAAATAAATAAATATATAATATCTTTGTTTTAAAAAGGAAAAAACCCACATGGGAAAATATATATATATATACACACACACACATATATATACACACATATATATATGTACTTACATTTATATAACTGCACATACACATACATAAACTTAAATCTCACCTCCACTCTTGACTATGTGACTTTGGCAAGTTACCTGAACTTTCTGAGCCTTAGTTTCCTCATGTATAAATTGGAGATAATAATGTCTCCATTTTATTAATAATCTTACTAATGAGCTCCTTTGAGTGTTAAGTGTGTCAAGCACTTTCCCAGGCACTTTGCGTGTATTATCTCATTTAATCCCTGCAATAATTTCTGACATAGTTGCAGTGATCATCTCTGGTGAAAGAATAGAAGCTCGAGGCAGTTCATAACTTACCCTTGCATTTGGGGGTCCTAGCAAACATTCTGAGACTCAATTAGGAGATTTGGATGCAGGAAGCTTATTGGGGAATGGTCCCAGGAATAATCCGCATGAAGGAAGAAATGGGTACCAAAGATCATCTTGCAAATCACATAAAGAATCATGTTGTAAAATCAGAAAGCATTGCCACCTGCTGGAGAGCAGCTCAGTGTCCTTGTGACAGGAGGAAGGCATTTTCCTCTGGATATTTGGAGGTTGTATGATATTTCACAAACAAATTTTCTGTGGAAGAACCAGTTTTAGAATATGAGGAATATGTTCTATGACATGGCACTTAAGCACAAATTCATCTAATTCATCCTAGGTCCTTCCACAAAAGTGTTCTTGTAAAAGCAGTTCATCCTCTGTTCTTCAGCCAGTTGCTTGTGATGGTTATTTAAAGAAAGTTTAATTGGTATATTTTGATGCTTTTCACTTGAGATTTTAAGGGATGATATGTTATACCTTTTTTTACTATGTGTTCAATCTTGGGGGGATGATACTAAAGAGGAGAGGAAATTAAGTAAACTGGAAAATAGGTCAGAAGAAATTCTCCCAGGTGCAGGATGGAGAGATAAGGTTAAAAATACAAGGAGGAGTCAATGGATATAAACATGTCATGAGAAAACCTAAGATACACATAACTAAAGTAAGAAAGCCAGAAAAGAGAGAATGGACAAAAACACTTTCTAATAATGGCTAAGGATTTTCCAGAACTGATGAAAAATATCTCTTGTGAAATTTAAGATACCTAATAAATCCCAAGGAGAATCATATTTATATATATTTTTTTATTTGTTTATTTACAGCATAGCAGTGTTCATTGTTTTGGTATCATACCCAGTGCTCCATGCAGTACGTGCCCTCCCTATTACCCACCACCTGGTTCCCCAACCTCCCACCCCCCCCCACCCCTTCAAAACCCTCTGGTTGTTTTTCAGAGTCCATAGTCTCTCATGGTTCATCTCCCCTTCCAGTTTCCCTCAACTCCCTCTCCTCTCCATAGATGTTATTTCCATCCATGTTATTTGTTATGCTCCACAAATAAGTGAAACCATATGATACTTGACTCTCTCTGCTTGACTTATTTCGCTCAGCATAATCTCTTCCAGTCCCGTCCATGTTGCTACAAAAGTTGGGTATTCATCCTTTCTGATGGAGGCATAATACTCCATCGTGTATATGGACCACATCTTCCTTATCCATTCGTCCGTTGAAGGGCATCTTGGTTCTTTCCACAGTTTGGCGACCGTAGCCATTGCTGCAATAAACATTGGGGTACAGATGGCCCTTCTTTTCACTACATCTGTATCTTTGGGATAAATACCCAGCAGTGCAATTGCAGAGTCATAGGGAAGCTCTATTCTTAATTTCTTCAGGAATCTCCACACTGTTCTCCAAAGTGGCTGCACTAACTTGCATTCCCACCAAGAGTGTAAGAGGGTTCCCCTTTCTCCACATCCTCTCCAACACACGTTGTTTCCTGTCTTGCTAATTTTGGCCATTCTAACTGGTGTCAGGTGGTATCTCAATGTGGTTTTAATTTGAATCTCCCTGATGGCTAAAAACATTTTTTCATGTGAGAATCACATTTTTAAAAGAAAAGGAAATCCAAACACAGACAGACATCTTTTTGAACTGCACAGAATTAAAAAGCAAAGCTAATTTTTCAAGCAGCCCAGGTGGTGTGGTTATACTGTCTTCAAAGGGGGAGGACACTGGCCTCTAACATTTCAAGGACAAGAATGAAAACCAAAGGGCAATGGGAACAGATAAAAGATGAAATGAAAATAAGTGCTGATGGAGAAAATAGAATTCTATCAACCAGCAAAACTATCCTCCTAGGATAAAGGTAAAATCAAATGTCTTCAGAGGAGAAGTGGAGAAAATTTGCCAACAGCAAATTAAAAGAAAGAATAAGCAAGAGAGAAGGTCAAGGAAGGTCAAATGCAGGAAGAAGTGGAGAACACAAACCAGCAAACATGGGCTTACCTAAGTAAATATGACTGTATACAACAATAATAACATAACTGCATAATTTATATGGAATTGAAAATACACAACAACCATAACTTGTATGTTAGGACAGAGGTATGTGAAATTAAGGTGTTCTAAATTCCTTGTATTTTCAAAGTACTAATTAGTATTGTACCATGGTAAATCAAAGGACACATGCTACAGGTTTTAGGACAAGCCCTGTCAGAGTAGTCCAAGTGTTTATCTTCCAATTTATCAAGGAAAAATGAAATAACAAAAATATTGGTCCTAAAGAGGGCAAGAAAGGTGAGTAAAAGGACCATTATGTAGAAAAATTAGAATGCACATAAAAATGTAAATGCAAACCTAATATAGCCAACATTCATTAAATGTAAATAGAATAATTTGGGCTGGGTTTTAGCATATCGGGCATCTGAGACCTAAGCCCAGGCAGTGATAGAGAAATGATAATGTTTTTACCAGATCTTTTAAAGTTACTGCCAGAAGAATGTTGGTTTCACATTTGCCCCTGGTGCAGGCTGAGGTGAGTAAGGAGAAAGAATCCATGGACACATGAGACAGGTGATAGGACTTGGTCAGAGCTTGATCACAGGTAGTGGCCAGAACCCTTGTTCCAAGATCACCTAGTCCCAGGAGCCAGTGAGTGGCACAGAACCCAGGGTGATAAAGAAAGAATAAGTGTGGGGTTAACACAAGTGGGTCCTGGAAACAACACATCAGACAGATAGAAAAGACCTGGCCAGAGAGGAAGACAGAAAGACAGAAACCAGAGCCCATAGAAAATTAGCAGCAAGTAGAAGGAAATTGTCAGGCTTGGGAATCAGACTTGAAAAATGATGAGCACTTCCAATGAGAGAGGAGATGCTGTGAATACCAATTAGTAGACATCAGACTGAGGTAATCACCAAACAAGAGTGATGGCTGTCTTTGCCAGAATGGAACCTCACCTGGAAGGCTTAGCACTGGCTGACAGTGATTATAATGAAGAGGAGAGAGAGAGAACAAAATCTGATATCCAAATAGTGCCATGCCTTCTGTATTGGACATTTATTTTGGCAAACCCACCAGGTGCATAACAATAACATCCACTGTATGAAAAGCTCTTTGTTACCCTGAAACACTGTCAGTTTCTCTATCATTATCTGGCTTGCTCTCACAGAGCATATTCTCCCCTCAATTACAGAAGAGGAGACAGACAGAGGCTCAGAGTGGGGGAAGTGACATGCTGAAGGCCACTGGAAAACCTATACTCAGCCTTTGTCTTTCCATGTCATTCTATTTCTTTTATTTTCTCAGAAGAAAGTACATATATATCAGAAGACTTGATATTGGTCAGATGTCAGTTCTCCCAAATAGATCTAAGAGCCAGTACAATTGCAATAAATATCCCACTATGTTTTAAGGGAAAAGTTGGAAGGCTGATTCTAAAATCCACATGTACTGTATGATGGCTATCATAACATAATAAAAAAAAAAAGAAGGGTTGCGAAAAATAAAAAAAATAAAATCCACATGGAAATGCATAGGACCTTGAATAGATAAAATGACTTGGAGAGAAAAGAGCAAAGTTGGAGGATTTACACGACCTGATTTCAAGACTTACTATAATGCTACCATATGAAACTACAACACATAGAGAAGCAATGCAGTGTGAGCATAAATATACACAAATAGATCAAAAGAACAGAACAGAAAGCATAGAAATAAACCCACAAATGTGCTCAATTGATTTTTGACAAAGTTGCGCCAACAATTCAATGGGCCAAAGGATATTCTTTTCAACTAATGGTGCTGAAACAACTTGATAGCAAGAACAAACAGACCAAACAAAACCCTTTCATCTGTATCTTACAGTTTATACAAAAATTAACTCAAAGTCTATTTGTAGAAGTAAACCTAAAACTTTAACCACCAACTTTAATGAAAAAACAAAGAAAATCTTTGTAACCTTGGATTAGGCAAAAATTTCTTAGCTATGAAGACCAAAAACACAATCCACAAAAGAATAAATCAATTCAATCAAAGTTACAAACTTTCTCTCTTTGAAAGATACTGTTAACAGACTAAAGAGAAAGACAATGTTTGGAAGAAATTATTTGCAAATCACATATCTGATTCCTGGACATATAACAATGCTCAACACTGAAAAATGAGAAAACAAAACAAAACAAAACAAAACTCCAATTTAAAAAAATAAGCAAAAAATATTTCAGGACATTTCACAAAGATACACAGAGGCTAAGTAAAAGAAACGAGACTCCACCCCCAAAAAAGAGTACACTATGTACAATATCATTTATAAAAATCCTAGAAGGTATAAAGTGATCCATAGTGACAGACAGCAGATCAGTGATCACTGGGTATATGGAAGGCTGGGATAAGAAGGAATGACACCAGGACACTAGGGAGATGGGGCTGGGTATATATCCATTACACTGATTGTGGTTATGATTTCATAGGTATATACACATGTCAAAAATGATCAAATCGCACACTTTAAAATGTACGATTATACCTCAATCAAACTGTTTAAAGAGAAACAGTATGGAGGCACCTGGGTGGCTCAGTTTGTTAAGCATCCAACTCTTGATTTTGGCTCAGATCATGAATGTCAGGTCATAAATCTCAGAGTCGTGAGATCGAGCCCTGAGTCAGGCTTTGCACTGGGCATGGAGTCGGCTTGAGATTCTCTCTCTCTCCCTCTTCCTCCCTTCCCTCTCCTCTCACACTTACTTTCTTTCTCTTTCTCTCTCAAAAAAATGTATATTAATATATATATATGAAGAAACAGACTATAACCAGAAGACCCCACTTACATCGTGTTTCATTTAAATCACTAATTCTCCCTCAGAGGTAACCAGCATCCTGACTTCTAAGCATAGATTATACAAGCTAGTTTTGAGCTTCACATACATGGAGTAGCACAGTATGCATTACTGTAACCTTTTGTATCAAGCTACTTTGATTCAATATTATATTGTGAGGTTCATTTATGTAGTTATAAGTCTGACGAAGTTAACTGCTTGCTAAAACAAGCTCACAAACACGTCTCAGTGAAATATAACAAAATCCAGTCTTCACACCATAACATTCACAATGTCCAGGACTCAATCCAAACTCACAACACAAAAAGCCAATGACTTTAAAGCAGCTAGCATAACTATGCTCAATGAAGACAATGAAAGTTTGCCGACAAAGAATGAATGAAAAGCAGAAAGTTCAGGAGAAAGAGAATGCAAAAAAATAACTGCATGGAAATGTTGATATGGAAAAAATGCACAAAAATTAAAATAAAAATTCACCAAATGACCTTAAAGCAGATTGGAAATGACAAGAGAAATAAGCTAGTGAACTTGAACATATATCAGTAGAAAGTATCCAACCTGATGAAGAGGAAGAAAAGAGATTGTTATAATAACAGGTTTTAGGTATCAGCAGTTGGAGTGCCAAAAGCAGGAGAGAGAGAGAGAAGAGCAAAAAATTGTGTGTGTGTGTGTGTGTGTGTGTGTGTGTGTGTGTGAGAGAGAGAGAGAGAAAACTTGCAAAATTTGGTCAAAGACATGACTTTACAGCTTCAAGAAGCTCAATGAACTTCAAACGGGATAAGTAAGAACAAAAAAGAAATCATATTTAAGCACAGGACAGCCAAACTGCTGAAAAAAACAAAATTTGGAGAGAAAATCAATTTTTTTTGAGAGAAAATCTTGAAATTGCCCAGAAACAGTGACACATCCCAGTTCCCACAAACATCTCGTCAGAACCATGAAGGCCAGAAGACTGCGGAATGGCATCTTTCCACGTCTGAAAGAAAATTTTCAACCCAGAATTACAGAGTTAAAGAAAATATCCTTCAAGAACACGGAGGTCTTCACCGGGGAGTAAGGTGGGAGGATGAACGTAGTGACATTAGGAAGAAATACAGGTGGGAAAATGAGAGCGATCCTTTCCCATTTACACAAATCAGAGGGGAGTGGCAGGTGACATTGCCCAGAGAAAGCAAACAGGATGAGAACAGCCTCAGGAGGGCACAGAGAGCTTTGACAAGCTCCTTCAGAGTACAGATAAAGAAGGTCAGCTGGAGGAACTGAAGCGCAGCTCATGAGTTGGGGGCTGGACGTTTGTCCTGGCATCGAGCACACAGCAGTTTTACCAGGATTTTAATGGAGGACAGGGTTTCGCAGTCAAGAATCTCTCCGGAAAAAAACCCTGCGAACTCAGCCATTTGGGAAGACTGCCCCTATTCCTTTCTAGCCTATTAACTGTGGAAGGATTCTCTGGAAAAAGAAAGGGAGCTGGAGACCGGGAATGGCACCCTGACAGAAAATCAGTGTGCCCACAGTATGTGCCAAGTCCTAAAACAGCTCTGAGATCACCAGAGCCTCCGTTTCCTCAATAGCAATTGATTAAAAACATTGTTTTCAAGTTAAAACAAACACTTGACTTATTACAGAGCAAAAGGTAAGAATTGCCAAATTTTTAGGGGAACTTCTAGAGCCCCACCGTGTTCCAGATCCCAGGGAACTATGCCCACTTTCCTCTGCAGCATGGGGGAATTTACTGACTATCTGAAAAGTGCTGAGCTAGGCAGCTCTGAGCAATGTCCAGCCAAGCAAGCATGGAAGAAGGGATTCTCCTGGCAGAACTAAGTTGTTCTCCGCACAGCCTCCACGGTTCATCTGCTGGATGAGGCCGGTGTCAGGCTAACATCCCTGTTTCTTTCTTTTAGAGCTAGAACAATTCATAGTAACCTTATATCATTAATCCTTGGTGGACCTTCACAGGTGTGTTCTTGCCAAAGACTTCACCACCTTGAAGCATCAAGTTATAGATATCAGATCTGACCAGGCTGTCAGGCACACAATTTCCGGCCATCCCACATTCCTGGTGAGAAATAAAGACCTTCTAAACATTTATTTAAAGAGTGCTACTCAAGAGAAGTCATCACCAGAGCCAAGATGACCAATATGGTGGAGACAGTTGGCTTACAGACCATGAGAGACATCATTTTCTCTTTCTCTCCACCTTTCTCATGTTACAAGCAGTCTTTTTCTTTTATGCTGCTTTTGTTCATGGTCCTCTTCATTATTCAGTGGTGTCCCTCCATCTCACAAGCCAGTGGAGCCATCCAGTTGCATCATCTGCCCGGTAATGGAGGGTTGAAGCAACACCTGAGTTTCCACTCTGGACACGTGGCTGGCCATTGTGCAGCAGGCACCCTCTTGGACTCACTCCACTGCTGTAATTATGTGGATCCAGATGTCCCGCACACCCCTTCCAGTTCCCGGCACAGTTTCTATTCTTTTCTCCAGAACTTTTCAATCTTCTGCTGCCAATTATAAATCTATTCTTCCATGCAACCTAGAGAAGAAGAAACGGGCATAGAATTTGTAAGCGAGCACATTCTTAGCAGAACGGGCAGAACAGATGGCCTCCAAATGGAAGAGCTTATAAGCCTGCAGAGCTACTTTGAAGGAGACCAAGAACAGTTTCCAAAGATAGGCAGAATAAAGCAGGCAGCTGCCCGCGGAGGGGGTGTGGGGTGGTCTCAACAGCGAGCCTCCCTTTGAGCCAAACCCCTCACTGAGACACCCCTCAGAGGGGACCTTGGCGTCCTCTTTGAGGAAATGAGATTATTTGCTGGCCTCTGCTAGCTGCTTCACTGGGGAGCCATGAGCAAACACTACCAACAACGGTCAGTTCATGGTTCTCTTCATAACAAAGGCACACAGCGAGAACAGAGCAACTGGAATTCATACATCGTAGAGTTTAAATTCAGCCCGAGGTGTCTTCTTTGCTCTCTGATATGGGTATTTCTCTGCCTTGCACCCAGCTTGAGAGTAGGTAGGCAAGAATCCAGATAGATTTGTTCAAAAGCTTCTTTTTTCCTAGGTCCCTCTTGTGCCCAGGAGGTCTGAATGCTGCCCAGGGTGGGGAACAGGGGCTGGTGTGATTCTCCTTCCATGGTGTGAGCACTGCCCAGATAACCCATGTGACTCCAACAGTGGAGAGCCGGTGGGGTCAGACGCATCTCTGTGCAGTGGGCAGCGGTCCAGATGTGCAGAATGGAGGTGACTTGGGGTGAAGGTGAGCTCCCTCCTCCTGTGTGCAGGCCTGGCCTTCCTAGTGTGGCTGTGACTCAGGAGGTGCTTGCCAGAGGACAAGGGTGTCTCTGAATGTCTCTTTCAGCTCAGAGGCTTGCCAGTCTGCAGCAGGAAACTGACCCACAGCCCCAACTAGCTGGAAAGAGTGAGACATTTGGGGGCACCCTACTAACTATAATGGCAATGGTTCTACTCTCTCCATTCCCCCGCATCCCGCCCCTTGGCTATGAGGGAGATGCCCCAGAGATAGGTCCCCTCCCTGCTGGGGACCAGAGGAGGGCGCTGACATGAGTGTTCTTTATAAACTGTGAGGGGCTAGTTTTATAAACTGCAAAGGGCTGCCTGAGATAATTGCCGAAAAAGCAGGCATTTTGAAATCAAATGTCCACAGGGTCCTAGAAAGAAACATAAATGAAGGAAATAGTCAGATGGAGGGCAATAGTCTAAAAGGGCCAGGGAGCCCTTACCCAGGGGTGCCAGGGAACACGGGACTGTTTGCCTTGTACCCCTGCTTAGCCACAGCCCAGCTGGGTGACCATGGGCATTCTCCCTAACCCCTCAGTGCCTCAACTTCCTCTTCTGTAAAACAGTGATGACACTAGGAATTCCCTGAAGACTTCTACTGAGGTGAAATGCGTTAATACACGTCAATCATTGGTAATAGTAAGTGCTCAGTAAATGTTTGCTCTAGTTACAGCTATGATTATGATTGTTCATTTGGCTCAGCCAGTCATTGTCAGATGTGATACACCCATATGGCCAGTTCCTCTAATTTTCCATACAAAAATGAAGACTCTCTTGATTTTTAAATATTGGTGACTGTCGTTAAAAAAAGAAACTTGTCCTGGGTGTTGTGCAAAAACAATGAATACTGTTATGCTGAAAAAAAT
This sequence comes from Meles meles, assembly GCF_922984935.1. NCBI lineage: Eukaryota > Metazoa > Chordata > Mammalia > Carnivora > Mustelidae > Meles > Meles meles. Next base: position 141,602,152 of record NC_060071.1, on the reverse strand, counting down.
AAATTATTTAAAAAAAAAAGAAACTTGTGGACTTTTAAATAAAGTCTGGGATTGAGTTAATAGTGAAATAACAATACTGGTTTCTCAGTTTGGCAAATAGGCCACCTCCCCCCCAACACCGTAAGAATTTAGCAGTAGGAGAAGCCGGGTATATAGGAACTCAACCTTTGTCATTTTTCCGTAGGTCTAAAACTACTCAAAAATAAAAAATTTATTCGAAGCCTACAGGGAGTAACACACAGACACTGATGGGCCAGGCTTTGCTTCAGGACAAGCAGAGAGCCAGCTTTGAAAGAAGGGCCATTTGCTGGGTGCACTGATGGGACTGGGACATACGAGAGCAAGCCACCTGCTTCAGCACAGCTAGTAACCAAGGGGAAACGCGTTCGCTGGGGAACCGACGACTGATCGCATAAATGCCTCTTGCTAAGTAGCGGTCAGCTCGTCTTTGTGAATCCGCCCTGCTGTTAATAACAGCTAGAAAACCCGGTCTTGAGCAAAATCTCAAAAGTATCAAATAGATGATCAAGTCATTCCCAGGACAAAAAGATAAGAAACCCAAGAACCCGGAGGAATAAGCAAACCTAAAAGCTGCTTTTTACTCTGAGGATGTGTGCTAATCTCACAAAATTCAAACCTTCATTTTGACAGTTGTCCCCAGCCCTCAAGGGACAGAGACACCCGAGCTGGCATCTGGGCTACACATGGGCACTTACGTACGTATCTTCCTCTGGACAGAGGGCCAGATGTTGTCCATTACATGTTCTTTAGGTCCTTGACCACCCCACCCACAAATGGTTAAGGGAAGTGAGTGCTAAGGAACAAGACAATCTGTGTGTGTGTGTGTGTGTGTGTGTGTGTGTGTGTGTGTGTGGTGGTAATAACAAAGATTTGGTGTAGGAAGACACCTACTGCTCAAAACCTTCCCCCTGCCCTGTCACTAATGCTTGCCATTCAGCCACCAGGAATGCAAGACCCAGCACAGTGGGGTCTCCAGCCTGAGCAGCTTTTCTACTGTGTGGCACACTGTCAGGTCTTCTCCAGGGAACAGCCCATGACACAAGAAGGCAGAGAATCCTGGAAGAGTGCAAGGGGCTCAGGTAGGGGCATGGATGACCCTGGAAAGGAAGTCCCTCCTGGTAAAGGACAGAATTCAGTAAACAATGACCAGGGATGGGTGCAGGCACTTTTTTTTTTATCTTATTAAAATCCAGATATCTTGGTCCTTGGCACAGCTTGGTTCTTGCAAGATTTACCTTCTGTTTCCCTCATCCCTCCAGCAGGGGACGCTGTTTCACGAAGTTGAAGGTAACCACTGAAGCCGCCAATTCTATCCTGAGGTCCAGTGTGGGGAAACAGCCTGCTTCGGGATACCCAAGGGACTAGAATCAGAGCTGGACCGGGACCCTCGCTTTCTGACTCCAACCCCAGTCCCTCACCTGCGTGGCCTGTGCAAAAGTCACATAGATGTTGGACCACGACTGGACAACTGTAAACATAATCAAACCGGTCTGCAGCCTTGATGACATATGCTCATTGCGTCCAATGAGCAGGAAATAGCAAGTCTGTTAGCCGCCTTAGTAATGCGCATGCATAGCAGAGATATTCACAAGTCTGTCATCCCAATGAGCTTCTGGGGATTCAGTGGTCTGGGACATTTCGAGATATCCTCTCCAAGGTCAAAGACAAGTTGCTGAACCCTGAACCACTTGCCACACGGTCCAATGTTTGGTTGGGCTTTGTTGGAGAGTTTAAAGACATTGCATGGGAATTTGAGGTTCACAATGTGCACTGTACCCTCTGTTTTTCCTCCATCTAACAAATCCCTCCTGCCATATTCCCATTCGCTGTTGGGCTCCAACCACACACATTTCCTTGTAGGTCCCGGAATAAGCTTCATCCTGCCCCAGAGTCTTTAAACTTGCTGTTGTTTCCTTTGCCTGGCATGTTTTCATCCTCGTTTTTTATCCTGTGGGTATCCACTAGACTTCATCTTCATAGATGATTTCCCTGACCACTCCACTTGAAGTGAGTTCCCATACACACCCTCCTTGTCCGTGTTAGACCCTTATTAGTTTCCTTCATAACATTACACTTATTTGTTTGTTCTTTCTCTAAGAGATTTAGCTACTAGTTCATTGTCCCTCTCTCCAGTGTTCCTCCTTTCTTAATTCTTAGCAATTTCAGTATCTGCACAAACAGAACTTTATGATGTATCCTTCTACCCTGTTTAAGGTCACATGGTCACACCTTGGATATTGTACCAATGATCTGTCGTTACAATCACTCCACTAATGTGTTCCATTCTCCCTTTGCCCTATTGCAAAACCAAGTCCTGATTAAATCCCAAACTTCATCTACTCCATGGGCAGCCATACAGCTGAAGACACTGGAGAAAACGCATGGCCATATGGACCAGTCATACTTTAACCTTACAATCACTGTCATCTGTTATTAAGGAGCCCTTCATGCTACTCAGACATCACTCCATACATCCCTAACCCATTCCTTCCCATTTCCCAAGACAATTCATACCTTCTTCCCTCTTCTAAGACTTCCAAAACTCTCTCCCCATTCTTATTGTCAATGGATGACAGCATCTCACTGTACAAAGAAAGTTGAAACAATCAAAGGAGAACTTCTATAAGATTCCAGCTCAACGTTTTCCACTTTCCTGCAATTTGCCCTTAAACTCTTCCTTCCCTTTGGACTATGGATGAAGTATCCATACTTGCAACAAAACAAAACAGAAAAAAGGCCAACCCCTTTCCTGTGTACTAGATCCATCTTCTTTACCAACTCAAAGACAATGTCCCAATGATTCTCCTCTCACTCCTGTGCCACCAATGATTGTCTTTCTACTTGATCATTCCCCTCTTTGAACAAACACAACATATTCCCGCTAAACCCAGCATCAGGGGTCCTGGGATGCGCAAAGATGAATAAGCAGGACCTACAAGGAAATGTGTGTGGCTGAAGCCCAACAGCGAATGGGAATATGGCAGGATGTATTTGTTAGAAGGAGGAAAAACAGAGGGTACAGTGCACATTGTGAACCTCAAATTCCAATGCAATGTCTTTAAACTCTCCAACAAAGCCCAACCAAACATTGGACCATGTGGCAAGTGGTTCAGAGTTCAGCAACTTGTCTTTGACCTTGGAGAGGATATCATCAAGGATACATCATCATCAAGGATCCATTTCAGATTTTGCCCTTTCCCCATATGTACTGATAATGTATTTTGTGATATTAGACCAAGGAGATCCCTATTCTCTCCATAGGATGATGGGGCGGGGTGGTTGGGAGCTCAGTGCAGAAGCATACACTGGTACACAGACAACATGGCTGAAAATTGGGACCAATTTCAATCTCTGGCCTCTCCTGACCATTGTTCCCTCAGTAACTGGAGGCCTCACATACAGAAAGTGAGTCTGCTCAGACAAATAGGGAACCAATCTTGGAAGAAGGGTGGGCATCCAGAGAACCTAAGGGCAAGCCTGCCAAAGACCCAAGACCCTGGAAGAGGTGGGGCTGCTGTTGGAAATCTGCCAGGGGGTTGGTACCACACCTTGGCCCTGAACCCAGGTTGCACATAAGGAGGATGGAATGAGATGCTCTGGGATTTCAGAGACTCATGTGATCACTTCTAGGTGAGGAAACATGGAGGAGTTAACATTAGGCCCAAAGGGGCATTGCTATGGATTAAAGCAGAGAAGAAAGACATGGAGTCTCGCCGGGAGATTAAGGGCCTACCAGAAACAACGTGCTAACCGCCGAGATGACACGTGAGAGAGAAGGTCAGCACTAAGTTGGGATACGTGGAGCTCCAGCCATTTCTCAAGGCAGAGCTTGGAGTGAGACACCATTTACATTTACTACCCAGAGTCATTGATCAGGGTCCCTTGCTAGAATCCAAGCATTACCAATACTCCCCAGGCCTCACTCGGGTCTGAGACACAGATTTGGCTGACTGGTGTTGAGAAACCTGTCTTGGTTATTTTTGGATCAGTGCGACTCCGTTCCAGGCACGATGTGTTTTCTCAGCACGTTTAAGAACTGAGTTGTGTTCCCCCCGTAGTTCAGAAAGCAACTGGGTGGCTGGCACCTGCTGACAGATTTGGCCAAAGGCCATCACCTCTGAAGGTCCAACTTGTAAACCGATACCTGGTTGTGGATGTCGGTTTGAAGCTTCTGACTCCATATTTGTCAAATAATTGAGAAAACTGGTGGAGAAATAGCAACTATGTCTCTTACGGGGTTACTTCATCAAGTTGGCTCGTGGTAAGCATACAACAACCTGCTCATAAGAAGTGCGTAGGGGATGAGCTGATGCATATCGCTGGCATTGTTCACAGGAACGGGGAAGACAGGGAGGGAGAACAGTTGTCAGGGAGGGAAGTGTAAGGTCGACAGACTGCGGTGCAAATCAGAAGTCAGCAATTGGACATTGGAGCCAGCCCTCACTGAACTCCCCAGTCATATTGCCCATGTTAGTGGTTCTTTAACACCTGCTTCTGGCCCAGGGGTGTGACCACCAGCCTCAATGGGAGACTTATTAAAATAGATCCTATGTGACTTTTACAGAGGTCACCTAATCCCAAGTCTGATATGCCTGAGATTTTTTAGGAAAAAAAATTTTAATTAATAAGCCAACACACAGGAGAGTTGAAGTAGCTCACTTTCATATACAATAATATTGAGTTTTAGCTAAAAATGTGAAAGCTGGATGGCCTGGCATGCTCAGTCAGTCAAGTGTCTGCCTTTGGCTCGGGTCATCCCGCATCAGGCTCCCTCCTCAGCGGGGAGTCTGCTTCTCCCTCTCCTTCTGCACCTCCCCCTGCTTGTGCACTCTCTTGCTCTCACTCATGAATAAATAAAAATCTTTTTTAAAATAAAAATAAAATAAAATAAATATAAAATATAATTTTAATATAAAATAATATATAATATAATATATAAATAATATAATATAATATAATATAATATAATATAAAAATAAAATAAAAAATTTAAAAAACTAAATTTACACATCCATGAATGGACTGATGAGGCTTAGGATCCCATCCTATATCAAACATAGGTAATCAATAGGGAATCATTAGACCCTTTTGGGTTTGTTGAAAACCAAAGTAATAACCCCACTCACTTTCTGGCAAAGAAGAGATTTATTATTTTAACATGACATTTTATAACAGGAGTTCTATGGTCACAAGAAGAACCGGGCTGTATCATGAAGTATGTCTTACTCTATTAGTCAGGGTAGGTTAAATTATGCTTCAGTAACATCAGCCTCAACAATTTTAGTGACTTACAAAAGTTCTCTCTCATGCCATTTGGCTCCATGTTTAAGCAACTCCCCACGGCATCTGTCCTTCATGAAGGGATCCAGTGACCCAGGCTGCCCTCTGTCATGGCTCCACATCTCAGCACCAGGCCCCCACACTGACCACTGTGAGGATAAGAGAGACTCACTCAGAGGCTCTACACCCCTTCGGTCCAGAAGTGATACTCAGCATTTCTTCTGCATTTCTTTAGCCAGAACATGGACCCACCGCACTGTAAGTTGGCTGAAAAGGGTCGCCTCCCAGAAGAAAAGGAGATTGGACATTGGACACACTCAACTTAGTCCTCCCTCTTCTGGAAGTTTCTAGTCAGTCATCTGTGGACTGACACTGGGACTCTGGAACAACTCATGGAAAATATATCGGTCCTCTGATTGTGAATAAGCCATCGTTTCTTTGTTAGGGTCAGTTTATAGTCTCCACAGGAGGCAAGACTCATTGAAATGGCCTAGTTGTTCTTAAAATTTACTTTTCCAGCTTTATTGAGGTATAAGTGACAACTAAAAATTGTATATATTAAGGTGTACAATGTGATGCCTTGATAACACACACACATTGTGAAATAATTACCCCATCCATCACCTCTCTTACTTACAGTTACCTTTTGTGGGGTGTTGGGGGGTGAGAACATTTAAGGTCAACTCTCCCAGCAAATTTCAAGTATACAATACAGTACCCTGAATTACAGTCAGCATGTTGTACATTACAGCCCAGAACTTAGCCATCTTGTAACTGAATGTTGGTGCTCTTTGACTAAACTCTCCCCATTTCCTGCACTCCCAGGCCCTAGTAGTTATAGTTATACCCCCTGGATCTATGAATTTGACGTTTTACGATTCCACATCCAAGTGAAATCATACAGTACCATCTGGCTTGTTTCACTTAGCATAATGTGATTGCTGAGCTTCTCGACACGAAACCCAGATGTAAGGAATTTAGGAGAACACTAAATCACTGTTCTCTTTCTTCCATCACATACTTCCTTACCATCCCTACTGGGAAGAAGGCCCATTTTCCCTGGCCCATTTCCCCTTGTAAAAAGGCAGAGTAGCTCTGCTTTCTAAGGCATTCAGGATACCAGGTGCTAAACTCACGTGTGTGTATGGGTGCATGTACGTGTATGCTCACACACTAAGTATATGAAACCTTTTCGAATGTCTCACAGACCATTACAGGATGGGATAACCATAAAACTGAGGGTGAGTGGATATTTCAAATGGTCATATTTGCACAACTTAGGTAACAAAACCCATCAGTGCACTTTAAGAGGGTAAAATAATTTTCAAAAAGTTCATACAAATCATACAATCAAGGTGGTGCTCCTGGCCTCCAAGGGAAAATCCATCAGAAGGAGATGCTGAGAGGTCTACTAATCAGACTTACTGCACAGTGTGGGAGACAAATGGTCAAGAATATAAACTGGCTTCATGCAAGACCCCTACTAATCCCAATTTTAAGCCCAAGAGGAAAGAAATTGGAGCCAAACATAGACAACAATCCATAGATTGTGGATTGAAGGCATTCATTCAACAACTTCTTCAGATCAAAGACCTCATAACCCCAGGGCTCTGGGAAACCCAGTCTGTTAGAGTCCTAGGGACTTATAGACAGGTAGTTCCTTCTGGATTTGATGATTTTTAATATACTACACTTTAGGTTAAGGGGGAAAAATACCAAGAGCACTGTTTGTTGATTCATTCCTATGTTCAGTGCTCGCTTCGGCAGCACATATACTAAAATCATTCCTATGTTCAGGCATGCAGAGACTTACGATTAGTCTGGAATCATGACTTAGAAAATTGTACCTGGAAACCTCTTTCCAAACAGCCCTGAGCTCAGGAGAATTGAAAATCCTCAAGAATTACTAAATCCCTATTTATTGCAGCCTTGTTTACAATTAACCAAGACATAGAAGCAAACTAAGGGTCCATAAATACACAAATGGATGAGGAAATGTTGTATACATACACACTGGTATATTATGCAGCCATAAAGAAAATGAGGTCTTGTCATTTACAACAACATGGATGGACCTGGAGGGTATTATGCTAAGTGGGGTAAGTCAGACTGATATAGACAAATACCATATCATTCCACTTGTAAGTGGAATCTTAAAAAAAATTAATAAACAAACAAAAAGCAAATCGTGCCTATAAATACAGAGAACAAATTGATGGTTGCCAGAGGGAAGGGGATGGGGGGCAAAATGGGTGAAGGGGAGAGGGAGACACTGGCTTCCAGTTATGGAATGAATAAGTCACAGTAATAAAAGGCACAGCATAAGGTATGTAGTCCATGATACCGTAACAACAACGTGGTGGCCACATTTGTGATGAGCGTACCCTAATATACATTGTCAAATCACCAAGTCATACACCTGAAACCAATGTAACATTATGCATCAACTGTCCTCAAATATAAAAAGAATAAACCTATAATAAAAAAAGAAATATGAAACTATTTGGTAGAAAACAAGTCTAATTTCAGAAGCATCTATGCATAAATTTAGAGAATTTAAATATGTTCATGAAATCAATATTCAATGGCTATTGTATATAGACTTGTAAGCCAGGCAGTACTGGAGGTTGGGTGTGGCTGTGAGATGAGCATGCACAGAAACTATGTGCTCCCCTTCAACTCCCAGCTCCCCTTGCAATTAGGTGAAGGTTACATATGGGATGGGAGCCAATGGACAGTGAGCAGAGTGAAATGTGCGGATTCTAAGCCAGTGCCATTGAGAACCAGGGTGTTCTCTCCAATTCTCTCTTTCCCGGACCCTTGGAAGCCATATGTGCCAGAAGCCATATTTACGACATGGGAAGGACCCGCTAATTCTGTTGTGCTAAGCCCCTGGATTTGGAGGTTGTTGTCACAACTGCTGATCTTGTCTGGAAACTCAGCATAGAACAACCAGATATGGTCCTGGCTCTCATGGAGACGACACTTCCGTGAGAAAGATGCTCTAAGTTTTGCAGCTGTCTTCAAAGCTCAGACCTTAGATTTTGCCAAAATTATTAAACCCTGTTTTAAGGGGAGAGGATGGTACTGAAAACCAATTATGTGTGATTTCATTCCACTCATACAGTCATGCAATAAATTTTTCTTAGCTCCTACTGTATACCTGTTATCATTCCAGAACTTGGGCATACAGTGAGCAAAACAATGTTTGTGCCCACATAGTCTAGTGGGAGATACAGACATAAACAAGTTAGCAAATAGATAAATGGTAACATATAATGTAAATATAGATACGCGACGTAGTGTTGGGTAGTAACAAGTGCCATGAGGAAAAACAAAGCAGATCAAGGACATTGTGTCATGGTATAGGAGAACTAATATTTCAGATGCAGTGATCAAAAAAACATACTCTGTAAAGGCCCATTTGAGGTATGAGCTGAATGCCATGTGAGACCATCCATGAGAACACCCCAAAGGGGGTGAATATTCCAGGCAAACGGGCCAACAAGGGCAAGTACCAGAGCTGTTCTGGTAGGTTTGGCTCTGTGCCCAAACTCTGAGAAATGACTAGATCCACCAGTAGCAAGGGAAGCTTGTGGTCAAGCTGAGGTGGGCCCTGCCCAACTCACATCTCTGGAAAATTATTTAGGCTCTCAAATCTACATTACCATTGATCTGACCAACCTTACGCTCTGGCTTTAAGCCATGTCCATACACTGTGGAGCAAAGAGAGCTTATTAAACTTAGATTTTGATTTGTTCATTTTCACATCCATTTGGATTTCCAGTGATGTTCACCCACTCGGTGACGCCACAGACTTCTGCAAACTTACATGTCTTCCATGATCCAGGGCTCCCTGGATGGATCCAATGAGTCTATTAGAGTACAAGAGAAAATATGGTAAAATTCATTAATTTTTTGTCTCCTTTTAAAAAATGTTTATTTTTCTTTGTTTTATTAAGACAAAAAAATGCGTCAGGGCAGTTGCACATGTATATAGTTTATAAATAACATATTTGGAGCTACTATTTTTTAAAGTTTCCTAATAGAGATGCATCAGCCCATTAGGATGACTAAAGCCTTTGTTCCATAGGTAGGTGTGGGTTATGGCTGTGTTCGGTTCGGGAGAACAGCTCCAACCTGCCTTAGCTGACCAGATGGCCAACCCACAGTTAAGTACTATGACAAAAGAGCTGAACCCAGCCGCTGGGTGATGGTCTGGCATCTGGAAAATGCTCTGTAGATGCCAGAACAGTTGGATTTCCCAGACTGTTTCCTCGTTAATGAGGCTAACAGGAAAATCTCGAAATCCAGCCACGGAGATTCCTATCCCCAGGAATGCCTCCAGTCTCCCATTAGAGAGCACACACATAGCACAAACCGAACGAGACAACTGTGCGACAAACACAGACCTCAAGACCGGTCCGGGCACCAGAGTCAAAGCCCAAATATGACATGGCCATATGCACGTAATGTTCACGTTGTAATATACAGGGAAGACTATACAGGAATAAACATCGCTGGTCTTTCAGGGCCAAACTGGGCAAATCACTGAAATTCTCTGAGTTTCGGTTGCTCGTCTGCGGACAAGAGGATAGCCAACAGTGACGATTGCCCAGGCTTGCCGTGGGGTTGCCAGAGGCCATTTCCATAAAGACACTGATCTAACACATTGCTCAGAAGGAAAACCACCATTCCATTCCTTAAGAAGCTTCATATGTTTGGACCGTAGACAGTCATCTCATTCAACCTTCCCCCAAACACCGTAAGGTAGATACAATCTCGGTTTTATTGTTGGTCTCATAGAGACATTAAGTCATCTTCACAAGGTCCCACAGCTAGTAAACAACTAAGATCTGAGCCCTGTGCCGTCTGACTTCACCATGGAATATTTTCCCTTCCATCAGCTGACGTCCTGGGGCGAGGGCATTTGGAGGAAAGCCAAAGAGGAAAGAGAAATCCAGGAGAAGTTACCTTAAAAAAAAAAAAAAAAAAGACCCTCCCAGAAACTGTCACATATATAAATATAACATGTTTCTGTGTGATCATAAAGTTAAAAGGAATCAACTTTCCTTTCTTTTCCATAAAGGCAACTCATTCTTGCGAAACATAATCACACAAGAATAGACAGAAGGAGGTAAAAGTCTCTCCACCTGGGAAAGGAAATCACTGGTTTGTGTCTTTCCAGAAGCCTCTATGCATATACCTTAGTTTCTATATATGCAATCTCTTGCTGGATACAGTATACTCTGAATGACATCGTTCTCCTATTTCTTTGTGATCAAACAAACCAAAAGACTGAGACAGAAGAAGGAAAGAAGAAAAGAAGGAGAGTCAATATTTACTGGGTGTTCACTGCATGCCGATCTTTTATAGATATATTGACTCACTTTACCCTAAAAGCCACCCTAAGACCTTAAAAACAGAATCTCCACTTACAGACAAGGTCAGTGAAGCCCTGGGGGGTTAAGTAACTTGTCCACAGTGACTCAACGCTGGTTCTGATCATCCCCAAATTCCGTGGGATTTCTACCAAAGTCCCGGGAAGCCGGCGGAGGAGGACCCAGAAAACACACAGCCCCTGTTGTTTGCTCTGCCCAGACCTTCTTCACAGCAGGGAGTGTTGACCGAGCTCTGTTTATCTAAATTGCCCAACACTCTGCAAAGTGGAAAGTTGAATACGAGATCCTGAGAATCTGCTTAAGTGAAATGGAAATCATTGATTTCTCACTAAATTCCTGGACCAAGTTTGTTTTTTGTTCCCGGCCATTTCATTGAATTACTTCATTTCTATCTGCGGGCCATTAAAACAAGTCTCGCACCACCACAAGCTGAGAGATGTTTATTGACTTGAGCTTCCATGATCAGTGTCTCCTGAAATCCTCACCGGAGCTCGGAGAGGTCAAGATTATCATCCCCATTCCACACAGTAGGTGAAGCAACCGGCCCTGGGTCTCAGCATGAAGGGCAGAGCTGGGATCTGAGTCGCTGCCCCACTGTGGTTCTGGAAGCCCTCCCAGGACATCAGGAGGGGAAGGTGGAGAGGAGGAAGTCATTCCTTGTAAAGGAACATCTACTGAACATCTACTATCCTCTAACTAGCTAGTCCACCCAAGAGAATGAAAACATGTTCACACAAACCCCTGTGCATGAGTGCTTATAGACGTTTTATTCATCATAGCCAAAGTAGGAAACACCCAGACCTCTGTCAACAGAAACTAATTGTGGTACACCCCTGCAATGGAATTGTACTCAGCCAGAGACAGGATGAGTTTCATGAACAAGATGTGGAACAAAAGAAGCCAGACACGAAAAAAGTACACAGTTCATGCTCCCACTCTCTCCACATCCTTCTAGAAGAGGCAAAACTGACCTATGGAGACAGAAGTCCATAGGAGAAGTGACCTACGGTGGGAGATCGGAAGACGGACAGAGTGGGGAACTTCCTGCATTGATGGATTTGTTCTCTGTATCTCAATGAAAGCATCGGTTACGCAGATGTGCACATGCATTGAGCCGTACATTTAGGATTTATGGTTTTGCTGCATGTAAATAACACCTCGGTAAAAGTAAATACATGAAAAGGAAAACAGGGAGGCAATGATCCCACGTGCCAGGTGATAGCAGGTGGAGAGGGGGAGGGAAGGGAGGGTCCAGGGGAAGTTCCGTGGACTCATCCTGTTTACCCTCTCTGAGCCTCACCTGCAGAGTGGTTAGAATAAAACCTTCTTTGCAGAGCTACTGGAAAGAGGACAGTTTGTGTACATAGTGCCTGGCACCCGGGACCCAGGCAGAGAATGAACCATTTGTGCCAGGATTCAGCTGTGGACATTTGGGGATGGGAGGCGGCAGGGTCCGCTCCTGGACGGCCGGACCCAGGAGCCGCCCCTGTACCTGCCAGGCGGAGTCAGCCTCAGGAGAAGGGAAGGACGCACAGCCAACATGACGCAATCCCCCTCCCTCGGTGCTATTGCACCATCCCAAGGCAGCCCTCACTCTGTTGTCTTCCCTGAGCCCTTCCGCTTTCCTCATGGGGCAAACAGAGGTGGCAGATGAGAGCAGCAGCTTTGGGGGGTGGGGGGGGCAGGCTTGGCCGGCAGGACAGCACCCGTCTAGGTCCTGGCTGTGAGCTCTCTGCCCCTCTCCCTCCACCTCCCCATGGTGGGGGCCTCCCTTCCCCACAGGATGGCTTCCAACTCAAACAGACAACTCGTTTTCAGTCTAGGAAGCTTCCTGCCCCATGCCCACTTATAGCATTTTTAAAAAATTTAAATTCAATTTAAGGAACATACACTGTATTGATAGTTTCAGAGGTAGAGGTCAGGGATTCATCAGTTGCACGCAACACCCAGGGCTCACTGTATCACGTGCCCTCCTTCATGCCCATCACCCAGTTCCCAGCCCCCACCACCCTCTCCTCCAGCATCGCTCAGTTTGTTTCCTAGAGTTAAGAAGCGTTCTACAGATTGTCACACTCTTGCCTTGGCAAGATGCCTTAACCACATGATAGAAGAAATTCTCCTTTTTTGTTTGTTTTTTAAGATTTTATTTATTTATTTGAGAGACAGAGAATGAACAGTGGAGGGGCAGGCAGAGGGAAAGAAAGAGAAAGAGAGAGAGAAGCAGACTCCCTGCTGAGCAGGGAGCCTGATGCGGGACTGGATCCCAGGACCCTGGGATCGTGACCTGAGTCAAAGGCAGATGATTAACTGACTGAGCCACCCAGGAGGCCCAAAATACCCCATTTCTGCTTCTTCATTCATTTGACCTCAGTTCATCCAGCAGCCTTGAGCCCACACTTTGCGCTCAGCAGAGTCGGAAAACAGGCTGCCTCCCCACTCAGGTAACCACTCTCGGGTGTCCGAGCTGAGCCCTTGTCCTGCCGTCACACAGCCTGGTTCCAATCTCCCCTCCACCACTCGCCAGCTCTGGCACCTAGAGCTGGCAGGCTTGGCTTCTATGAGTCTCAGTTTTCTCGTCTGTAAAATGGGGATAACAAAAGTACCCACGTCACAAGCCTGTAGTGAGGATGAACAAAATTAATCTCTCTGAAATGCTTGGAACAGTGTCTGGAATGTTCTAGGTGCTTAATAATTGCCAGCTCTCACAATACGTGTTACCACATGTGCTCTGGAAGCAGCAAGGAAGGAGGTGTCCCCAGCATGGGGAGGTGGGGGGCAGGAAGTCTCCTCAGTGACTTCGTCCTGGCCCCAGATGTGGAGGGACACACTGAGTCGGCCACCCTTCCCTCAAAAGCCAGCAGCCTCAGAGGCACGGCCCCAAGGGATCACGAGCTGGCATGATCCGTGGTGTCAGGCAGGGATCAGGAAATTTGTTCCGGAAAAACCAGATTGTCCGTAGGCCTAGTTTTAGGCTTTGCAGGCCACAAAGTTTCAGTCACCACGATCTGATGCGGCTACCGTCCCAGGAAAGCAGCCGTAGAGGGTGAACCAACAGCGTGATTGTGTTCTGATTAAATGAAATCTGAATTTCACATATTTTCCTGCATTGCAAACCCCTTCCACACGCCACCCCGACCTCTGCTCCTGCGGTCACATCCCCTTCTTTCACTCTGACCCACCTGCCCCCTCACTGATAAGGACCCTCATGATTACACTGGGCCCACACCTGGAAAATCCAGGCAAATGTCCCGTCTCAAGATCACGACCTTCATCACACCTGCATCGTCGCCTTCACAATGACACACTCACAAGTCCTGGGGATTAGGGTGTGGTTGTCTCTGGAGATGCTGTTCTATCTACTGCAGAGGTAGTGACGGGAGAGTGGCTGACACGACACCCCATGAGGTTTAAGCTGGTCACACCTCACCATCTCCATGTGTCTACACCCGCAGGCCCCAGAGGGCTGAGGACAGGTGAGGGGGGTGTAGCAAGAGGGAAGAGTTGACCGGATGTCTCAGACCCAACGGCAAGGCCGAGGGATGGCCGTGGGTCATATGAGGGGTGGGAGGGGTGAAAGAGAAGGCCGCCGGAGGTAAGATGGACAGGAAGCAAGGGGCTAGGGGCTCAGAAGGCCATCCACAGCCTCGCTGAGGGATGCAGAATGGACCAGACGGGCCCTTGTTGCCCTGCCCCCATGGTGCAGGTTATGGTCCACGGGCCTGCGGATGTCAGGGATGAGGCCGGGGGAAGGTGGGCCTGTCCAGAGAGGGTAACTACCTGATGGCCAGAGGAGGAGAGGTTTGGACACAGCTGTGGGCCAGGAGAATAGGACTTTCTCCTGGCCCCCCCGGGTCAGGGATGCTGGAGAGTGTCCACCGGAGAGGACTTCAGGGGAAGCCGGCACTCTGGGGACACCCAGGACTAGTACCCGGGCAAGGGAGGGGCTGCTGGGGCAGGTGATGGGGAACCGAGCTCCAGGAATGAAATGGGACACAGGGAGAGGCAGGTATGAAAGCTGCCAAAAAGTGCTGTGTCCCAGGGTCCCACCAGCTGGCTGTGGAGTTGCTCTTAGAGTCTGTGGTCCTTCCTATCACCAGGGGATGGGGAGACTATGTTTAAGGGAGCAGTTGCCAGAAAGAGAAGTGAGGAGAAAGTCTGGAGATGTGCCCTCCAGCAGAGCTGCCGGAAGCCCTAGAGGCAGCCCCAGTGCCTTCCTGGCACTTACTTACCCCCAGGTCAACCCTCGTCTGTGGCTCCTGCCTCGTGCTTATCTTCGAGCGCATCCCTCTTCTCCATCCCTCTGCCTTATCCTCGCTCACAGGGACATCCGAAAGGGGCTCCGTGGTCCCCAGGCTCAACCCACAGCAGTGTGCAAGTTTCTGGACAGTGGGGAGAGCACACCTTCTACGTTTGCAAACTCTGAGCCAGGAGGTGATCAATACAGGATGTTTAGTGGGTGAATAAATAGAAAATATATCCATTAATAGGTGGGAAGAATTAAGGAAGATGACCCCATATGAAGACTACAGATAGAGGAAGGAAGGGAGGGATGCGGCGAGGAGAAGGAGGCAGACCGGCCACACTATCAGCCTCAGGGGAGCTCTTGGTGCCTCGGTTTCCATTTCTGTACTAAGGCGATATTAACGCTACCTACCGCATGGGATTCAGACAGAGCCCAGGAGACAGGAAGCCCTTGACCCTGCTGGAGTCGGTTTGGGGGTTTGTATCCCCAAACAAGAGTAGCAAAAGACTCTCTAAGACCGAGCAAACAGAAAGGCTTAAAGTCAACAGGAAAGGAGACAACAAGGTGAATCGAACCATTTCAACCCAAGGTCGGAGTTGGGCAAGTTCAAAGATCCCTAATGTCCTTCTTATCTGAGCTACCCACGCAGGGCTCGAATTTCTGAAAAACAAGTTCCAAAGTCCTTCAGGGTCTCCCTCGGCCCCACACAGGGGTGAGTCCCGCACAGCTGGTGCTCGCCTGGGTTCCTGGGAGAACCCCTGGCACACCTGCTCCCTTCTTCTCCCAGGGGAGGCAGAGAAGATGACGGTGGAACTGAAATGGGGCGTCGTCGCTCAAATACACGTCTATGCTTGCTGCAGGTCGGCACGCATGACTAAAAAAAGAAAAGAGAAAACTTCCAGAGTCTAGTGGTATTTCTTTTAGGGTGGTCTAGTTACTTTAGGAGGGTGACTCCCTCATTAAATGAGGACAAGCTGAGTCCCCTAAAAGCTGAAGGGCCCATAAATTCAATGAAGTTAAAATGAAGTGTGGAAAATATTAGCTATAATACAAATAATGGTTTTATGGATTCTAACACGTAGGGGATGCAGCTATAGAGTCGTGCTTTAGTCCTTCTATCACACCATTGTCCCTTGCAATGCATGGATCTGCCTTCTTTTCCTCCGAGGAAGGAGGAAGAGTGAAAACAAGAAGCTGTGGGTAAGCCAAACACTTCCAGAAAAACGAAGACGGGAACCACACACGGGGTGTTGCAAGATGGATGGTGTGCAAGATGCCAACAGGAGGCAAACTTGCGGGGCGATTGAATTCACGTCCCTGGAGGGAAAGCGGGGAGCATCCAACTAACCTCTGAACGTGAACAGGCTCTGGCGAGGAGGATGCAGGTGTCAGTTACGCCCACAGAGCGGGCCCGGGGTCGAACATCCCACAGGCATCCCCTCGCTCGAGGCTCACAACTACATGAGAAAAAGACTTTCATTATCCCCATTTCCCAGATGAGGAAACCAAGGCTCTGAGATCAGTCGACGGGGCTCCAACCACCCCACACCCAACTTGGTGCTCTGCTCCCAACCCTTGGCCTCCAGGAAGCAAAACAAGCTCAGAGCCCAGGAGAGGGGACTGGAGCCTTTGGGGATCTGCAGAAGCTTGAATGCAAAGAGGCGTGCCTGGACAAGAAGTACTGTTCCCCATGCCTTTCTCCTACTCGGATCCTTGGGGAATCTGCAGAAGCTTGAATGCAAAGAGGCGTGCCTGGACAAGAAGTACTGTTCCCCATGCCTTTCTCCTACTCGGATCCTTGGGGACGCATCTGAACGGGCTCCCAGGCCCGGGGCCGCATCCACAAAGATCCCATGGTAGGCATCGACCTAGGGGCCACCTGGGCTGAGGCTGCCCTCAGTCTTACATGAAATCATCCCATGTTCTCTTGACAATCCTGATACAAGTGATAGATCTCATCTTGCCTCTTACAGATGAGGGGACAGAGGCCCAGGGAGGTCCACGGTGAAGTTCTCTTGAAGGACGGGGTGGAGTTCAGACTTGAACCAGATGTTTGGCTCCTGAGCCCAGGCCCTTACCATTACAGACCCCACAGCTCAGCTCTCAGGCTTCTCTCCATCCCACTCCCACCCCTAGGCTGGGCCCCGAGTCTAGAAAGGTGTCCCCAGAAGCTTCTTATTTAAACTAGCCCACAGGATGTTCCTAGGATGCACTCGCTCCCTGGGAGCCAGGCTACCATTGACAGATCCAGAAGTGAGCAAGTGGGCAAGACATTCCCCACCACCGCTCTTGGTTCATGGAACACTGCTGCAGAGAATGGTCACTGGGTGCCCCTCCCCCACTCCCACCAGGATTCCATTCTTGCTCTGTTCCCCACATCCTCCCATCCCTTCTTCCTAGATAGTTTGTCCAGAGGAGCTCCTCTGCAGCAGGAAATCCCAGGGGACTGGGGACCCCAGAGCACAAGGATGGGGAGATGAGGAAGGGCTGAGCACGGAACCTTGGACTCGGATGGGACAGAGCCCCGGAGCCCCTCACATGCTCCCCTCTCCAAATGTCCCAGTCTCTGCTGGGGACATCTCACAGCCCTTCTGTATCCAGTCCAAAGTCCGCGACGCACACGTCTCCCATACATAAGATCCTTCTCAGCCTCCGTGGGGCTCCCACTGGGCATTGCTCAGGTGACTCGGTCCTTCCCTCTACGGCTGGCCCTGGAAAGCTGCCAAGATGCCGTGCCAGGCCCTAGGCCAGGACGGTGACACCTGCTCTCTCCATGAACCCCCTGAGCCCAGTGCGACCCTCCCTCTTACAGAAGCTCAGAGGGACTGGGTGCCTCGTCAGGGTCACATAAGCTGGACGCAGCTAGAAGAGCAGGTGACAAGCAGGGCTGCCTGGGTCAGGGAGGGCCGGCTGCAACCTCTGGCTACCCACGGCTTTGTGCAAGGCGGCTTCCTGTCCCTGTTCCCGCCCCTCCCGGACTTGTTGCCTCTGACACTCAGATCCTCCTTCCAAGGCTGGCAGAGACTGTGTGCTGCTCAGGGTGCATACAGAGTCCCAGAGAAGGAGGAGGAGGAGGAGGAGGCTGCCGCAGGAGGTGTGGAGGCCACCACAGCTCAAGGATTGGAGGTAAAGGGGGTAGGGCAGAGCCCTCCCACAAGCCCTGAGGCCACCGGCCTGTGGGAGCCAAGCCTGGCAACAGCGTGCAAGGTGGGGCACTCGGCATGGCCCACCCCCTGGGGGAAGTGGGAGGGGCAGCTGGGTTTGGAGGGAGGCCATTATACAGATGGAGAAACTGAGGCATGAGGCGAAGAAGAGATGCCTAGGAGGTATGGAGGTCAGGCCTCACCCCAGTCTACTAGCTCTCTGAGCTGTGAGGGGATGGATAGCCCCAGTGGGGAGAAGCCCAACCAGCCAGCTGAGGGGAAAGAGCCTGGGGTGCATTCCGGGAAGACCGCTCCCCCTCCACAATGACACCAGGGAGATAGACGGACACAGGTAGGACCACCTTATAAGGGGCTCGCTGTGCACACCCAGCCCCGGGCTCTGAGCTAACCCGGAACGGCCGCACTGAATCCTCACAACAGCCCACCAAGGTGGGCACCGTTTCAAACCTCATTTTACAGGTGGGGAAATTGAGGCATGGGCAGGTGAAACAGCTTGTCTGAGATCTCACAGTCAGCGAATAGGGGACCTGGTTTCTCACATCTGAAACTATGCAGCAGAGGAAACTACAGGCCGTTCACTGGGCATGGTCGAGGGACCAGGGGATGAGACAAGGGACACAAACGCACTCAGCCCCTCCATCAAATGTCTGTGGAGCGCCTGCTTGTGCCGGGCAGCTGTCAGAGCACACGGAGAGGGATGCGGTCCGCCTTAGGTTTTTTAAAGAGACGGCAGTCAAAGGAGGCCCAGTCACTCTCAATCCTGTACCAGCACCTTCCCCACCGCCAGCCCCCTGGGGGTCTGCAGCAGCCCTAGAACAGGGCCATGTTCCCAGGAAAATTCAAGCCCTGTGTGGCTCCCACTCCTCTGCTGGGAGCCACACCCCATGGAAACAGAAACAGGCTGAGGCTGGCGAAGAATTCAGCCTTGTCCTGCCCAGAGCAGCCCAGAGAGCCAGGCTGAGCAGACCAAGATGAAAAGCCCCCTGTGTGCCGGGCCCTTTACAGAAGTTATTGTGCACATCCCTGACCATGCTAGCCCAAGGCCGCTGTGTCAGCAGCAGTCATGGTCCCCGTTCCTCCTCGGGAAAATCAACAGAGTTCGTGTCCAGGGCTAGCCTGGCCTCTCCACTCCGGACCTCGGTTTCCTTCTCTAACAAAGGTGGTGCTTTTCACTCCCCCGCCCCTCCCAAGGCCGCAGAGCGTCTCCGGCAGGAGGCATCGCAAGGTGGCTGGGTGAATGGTAGCTCTCGCTGGGTCAGCCACTGAGAATTCCCCAGCGGGAGGGGAGGCCACCAGAGGAATGCTGTCCCCAAGAGTGCTTGAGTCATACCACCTCTCCGTGAATGCAGGACGCCACGGTTTATGGGCCAGGCACAATGACTCCCTTTGGGAGATGGGACGGAGGGCCCTGGGCTGCCCGGGCAGGGGCGCAGACCAGTGGGTGTGGGTGGACAGCTCAGAGGTGGCCTCTGGACTTAGTCCCTGTTTGCTCCTCCGATAACTGGGGTGACCTTAGTTAATATTCACCAGCAACCTCCCCCATCAGCCCTGTGGATCCACAGCTTAAATAGGAACCAGAGACAAGGCTCTGTCTCCTCTGCCTTGGTCACCGGCCCCGGCCTGGGACAGTAACTGTAAGTATGCCTTCCCACCGGAGGGAGCCTCCAGAGAGGCCTCGGCTCCCATGCTGCCAGGCAGGTCCCAGGGACGCAGGGAAGATGGAACAGGCTGGGGCTGGACCCCTCGTTGTCATGGCAACAGCAAACCCGGAGATCTCTTTCCGCTCCCAAGCCTGCCCTGGGGCCTCCCTGGTACCTACTGGTGAATACGCTCGCCCTCAGTGAGCCGTGGGGAAGTGGAGACCCCAGGAAGGAGCATGCCTCTGTCGGCACAGCTCCTGTGGCCCTCTTGTTGGTTGTCTCCTGCTGGCCTCACCACCTTCCCTGCGCTTCCCCTGCCGCGGGTGAGAAAGGTAAGGCCCAGGGAGGGACAGTGGGGAGCCCAGGTAAGACCAGAGCCCAGAGTTCCAGCCACACATCAGGCCTCTGCCCACTGCAGAGATGCCCAGAATAAAACCATGCTGGGCCCCTCTGTGTTCAGTAGGTCTCTGAGCGCCCTCGTGCACAATGAAGATGGGAGACCCTGGAGACGGGTCCCAGGTTCAGGGTTTCAGCTGTGCTCCTGAGCCCTCACTTGAGCCAGCCGGCTGCAGTCAGCCATTTGAGCCTTAGAGCAACCTTCTGAGGTGGTTACTGAGATTATGCCCATTTTACAGATAAGGAAATCAGGAACAGAGAAGCTCATAACTTGCTCTAAATTGCACACTATCCAGGATTCCAACAGAGGTCACCTGGCCCCAGATCTCACCATCCCTAACCTCTTCCTCCCACCAACATAATTCTCTTGGGTCTTAGGAGCCTGCTGGGGAATGGGAGAAACCCAGCTGGGCTGGCCTCTTGGATGCTGGGTGACCTTGGACTACTGTTCAACCTCTCTGCCCTCTTGGGCACAGTGTAGATAAACTTTGCCCTCTTTCCTCCCATCCCACCCCGGCCCCCAGCCTTGACCTCTGTAGCATGGGAAGCATATAATTTTCTGTCATCAGTTCTTGGAAATGGGGGCTACAAAGATGACCAAGGCCGAGGCCACCAGGCTCCCACGTGGCACTCGGAAATATCCATATATTGGTAACCGCTAAGTCTCCCTGACAGCTGACTGTATGTCAAGTATTTCTTGGCACTTTGCCCACATTTAATTTGCACAATAGCTTTGTGAGGAAGTGCACCCTTGTCCTCTCCAGGAACGGAGGTTCAGAGAGGTTAATTAACCTGTCCAAGGTCACACAGCTGCTATGGAATTCTGGCCTCAGAGCCACTGGCCCGTGCCGCAAGCGACCCTGCCCCTCTTCACCTAGCCTGACCACGTCAAGCATTTTCTATTTCAAGGTCTCTGGCTTCAGCTTTGTAAACAGAGAAGGATGGAATGCCGAGTCCTGGAATCCAGATGGGCCGGCATTAAATCCCAGATTCATAGGCATCCAGGTCTGTGGTTTTCAGTAAGTTGCTCGACCTCCAGAGGCCTCAATTTCTCCATCTATAAAATGGGGCTGATAATCATTCCCGCTCCACAGGGTAAGCATTGAGGGGACATTAGCTGAGACAGTGTGCATGAAACGCCTGCTGTTTATGGGGGTGACGACCGGGACAGCGATGCCGGTGCTGGCGTTCGCTTGGCATGGGGGTTGGCAGCAGCTAGGAGGCAATACATAAATACTCAGAGAATTGAATTGAAAATTCTCCAGACTCTCTGGTCTTGGGCAATGTGGCAACCGGCCAGGAAGAAATCTGCTGGTTTTTACACGTGCACCCCACCTGTGTGCAGGTACGGGGAGAGCTTCCACGCCCAGCAGGTGCCCGCCCAACCACCGCTTTGTTCCTCCCTCACGTTGCAGCAAGGGAGTCTTTTCTCCAAGACAAGAAGCCAAGGTTCAGAGGAGTGAAGTCATGTCCCCAAGGCTGCTGGCCCAAACGTGTCCCAGCTCGGTCATGTGTGGACTTATTCAGTGCCAGGCTTAGCAGGTGGTTGATGTCCCAGTGGCTCTCCTGGACCCTGCTGGGTCACCCCTGATCATTCATTTTATGCTCGTGGGTGGATCTAGAATTTGACCAGGTAAGGGGATGGCTCGCTTCCTGTGCGCCCACCCAGTGTGAGGGTCCGTCGGGGTCCGGTTCTGGCATTCACCGTCTGAGACCAGAGGACATGGCTATCTCAGTCTGCAGGTCAAGTGGCAGGAAAACTAAGACTCATTCCAGCTTTGTCACTGATTTGCTGTGTGACCTTGGCAAGGCCCTGACCCTCTCTGGGCCTCAGACCTTTTACTGTAAAAGAAGCAGTCAGAATCGGTGGTGTTATACCCACCGAGATGGATGGGCTCACCATGGCTGTGGCCCCTTCCCAGTTCAGCCCAGACCAGCAGCCCCTGGAGGGAGAGGGCACCCATCCACCCCTTACCCCCACAACGGGAGTCTCAGTTCATTTTCTTCCACCAAACCCAAATAGCTTCTAACCGAGGCTCCAACATTAGGACAGGGGAAACTTGTTTAGGTCTTCCCCCACCGCGGTTTCGACAGCTGGGACTTGCCTGCCCAAGGCCAAGGGCATGGTAGCGGTGCCATCAGGGCTGGAAGCCACAGCCCCTGAGGCCTTTTGGCATACTTGGTGTCCCCACCCTGCGGAGGCCCAGATCCCTCATGATCTCTGATCCCCACAAAGATGAGGGGTTTCTGCAAACCGTGAAGGCCCACGCCGAACCCAAGCAGGGAAGCGAAGAGAAGCCGAGGGCAGTGGACCTCTGCAGAGCCGGGGCAAACAGCAGCAGCTCTGTTTCCGCTGTAGTTTAAGACAAATATAAACACGTTATTGCGTCGTGTGCGGTCCGTCCAGTCTGGATGATTTAGAGGCACGAAGGCCAGAAAAAGGGCGGTGAAGAGAAAGCAGCGTTGGGCTTCATTTTGTTGTTTGATTCAAAAGAAACTCTTTGGGGGTGCAGGGTGTGGCCTTTGATGGCAGGGCATGGAGAAAGCAGAAGTTTGGGGGCCCTGATGTTGGAAGGAATGCGTGAGGCTCCTATACCCCACCCCACACACAACCACACAACCCCCAACTTACTCGAGAAGTCACTACCCACTGCCCGCATCACGGGCGAGCCCAGAGCTGGGACACAGGTGGTAACAAGGACGAGCAGGTAAGCTGACTGCAGGAACCGCAGTGCCTTCGTGCAGCTGAGGCCACAGACGTGTGTGGGGCTGCCCTTCAGCTCAGGCAGAAGCTCTGGGGGCTGAGACTCACCATGAGGGGTGAATGGGGACAGCCCTGCAGCTCCATGGGTTCTGGCTGTGTGTCCCTAGGCAGAATCTTACCCTCTCTGGGCAGCAGCCTCATGTCCGTTACATAAAAAGACTCAGTGGAAATGTTCCCATTCCACATCCAGTCGTACATGAACCTGATCTGGCCTGATTCCTGGGTAGTTGTGCACAAGTCTCTTATGCTCATTGTGCCTCGGTTTCCCCTTATGTAAGACAGGAGCTGTGACACCTGCACATAGGGCCACTGCAGGGGGCAGGGCAGCCATCAAGAGCATGGACTCCCACCCAGACGGCCCAGGTCTGTGATTCTTATCCTGCTACTTTCCTGCTCTGTGGCCTTGGGGCAGATGACTTCAACCTCTCTGGTCTTCGGTCTCCTCCTCTGTGAATGGACAACAGTCCTGTGCCCCAGGTCATAAGTCAGTGCAAGAGGGCAATGAGATGAAAAAACAAAGTGCATAAAATGGGGCTCAGCACATGGTGAGCCGTGGAAAGTCTTGATTACCGTTCTGTCTTTCCGTGATGAGCGTGTAGGAGAGTGCTTGGCCGGGGCCGGCACGTAGTAGATGTTTAGTAAACTGGATGTTCCATCTGGGGTCAATCAGCAGCCGGGGAACTCGCCATGTGACCTGACTAAGGCGTGGTGCCCCTCCTCTCTGTCTTGCAGGACGATGGCATCCTCCGTTCCCTGGGGCCTCCTGCTGCTGGCGGGGCTGTGCTGCCTGGCCACCCGCTCCCTGGCCGCGAGTCCCCTGGGAGCCGCTGTCCAGGACACAGGTGCACCCCACCACGACCATGAACACCATGAGGAGCCAGCCTGCCACAAGATTGCCCCGAACCTGGCCGACTTCGCCTTCAGCATGTACCGCCAGGTGGCGCAGGGGTCCAACACCACCAACATCTTCTTCTCCCCCGTGAGCATCGCGACCGCCTTTGCGTTGCTTTCTCTGGGGGCCAAGGGTGACACTCACTCCGAGATCATGAAGGGCCTTAGGTTCAACCTCACTGAGAGAGCGGAGGGTGAGGTCCACCAAAGCTTCCAGCAACTCCTCCACACCCTCAACCACCCAGACAACCAGCTGCAGCTGACCACTGGCAATGGTCTCTTCATCGCCGAGGGCATGAAGGTACTGGGTAAGTTTTTGGAGGATGTCAAGAACCTGTACCACTCGGAAGCCTTCTCCACCAATTTCGGGGACACCGAAGCGGCCAAGAAACAGATCAACAATTATGTTGAGAAGGAAACCCAAGGGAAAATTGTGGATTTGGTCCAAGACCTTGACAAAGACACAGCTTTCGCTCTGGTGAATTACATTTTCTTTAAAGGTAAGTTGCCAACACCAGCCTGAGTTTGTTCCCGTAAAAACATCCAAAAATATTCTCTAACACGCCATTGTTAAACTTTCCGTAGCCATCCAGGATGCGTAGGGTGGTGTGTCTCTACATGCATTAATTGGTTTCCCAGTTAACCACCGTCATACATTCCATGATCAACTAAGGTCAGATGATGAGGGGCGGGGCAGTCAAATCATCATCTTCTCTGCGGGACTTCTCAGAGGCTTTGATGTCCTAGTGTGCCTTGTCAGCCCCCACCAGGGAGCTGACTAAAACCAGGCGGTTTTAGCAGAAGTGTATGAAGGGAACGGGGTTTCTTGGAACACAACTTCTTACAACCGCAGTGCAGTGGAAAGAGGGAAAGCTTTGGCGTCAGAAACACCAGAGTTGGAATCCTTCCCCTACCGATTATTAACTCTTTGATGGGCGGCAAGCCATCTTACCACTTTGAGGTCTTCCCTCTGTCCTGGGGACATACGAATACCCTTGTGGTCAGGTTTCTGTGAGGATGGAACAAGTTACAAAGAACACGGGGCCGTACGCTCACACAGCAGGTGCTCGACTGACCTTGAACGTCAGCCTGGCCTCCTCCCTGAGGAGTGGCAAGGTGGGGGCCCTGTGGGCCATAGAGGGTGCTCTAAGGTAGCGGAACAGCCCGTGGAGATGGCCTGGAGGGGGTGGGGGTAAAGAACGGGGCCAGAAAGTCTTCTTCACCGCGCCGGCTCCTTGCTCGGGAGGCAACAGACCAACAGAGAGCCCGGGGCCAGAGCAGCGCATCTGAGGTCCCAACTCTGCTGTGAGGCTTCTGGTGGGTCTGGCCTCTCTCCAGCCTCAGTCTCCATCTCTGTACAATGGGAGAGTTGGGTGTAGGCAGGGGTGCCCGGGGCACCCTCCCACTCTGACTTGCCCAGATGGGGCTACTCTCTTGGTGTGGGGGGGGGGGGTGGAGGGTGGGGAGGAGCTGCCCAGGCACCTGGGTTCCACACAGTGGTCCAGACACGGCCTTGGAGTCATGGCGAGAGTGATTCCCTGAATGACAAGGACCGCCCGCTAACGAGGGGCAGGGAGACTTGGACGGGGAGGTGCTGAGTAGGGCTGATGTCAGTCGTTTTCATGTAGAACCTCCCAAGCCCCCCTCAAATAAGTAAGCATGAAATGCAGGTAAAAATGCTCGCTCTGCAACGTGGTTTGGCATCCCTTCGCCTCCACCAGATAGACTTTCTGAATCCTCCGCGGGTCTCGAATTGCTCTCCCCAAAGTCCTCTCAGCAGACTTTGCTGCTGAAATTTTATGGGTGGTGAAATCAAAGATCCTTCCAACAGTAGGATCCCAGCAAGGAGGCTCAGGGCTGGCTTATGCCCCCACATGGTCCCAACCTTCTCCCACCTCTGGCTGATGCCTCCCCGCCCCTGTCTCCAGGCAAATGGGAGAAGCCCTTCGAGGCGGAGCACACCACAGAGGAGGACTTCCACGTGGACGAGCACACCACCGTCAAGGTGCCCATGATGAGCCGGCTGGGCATGTTCGACGTCCACCACTGCAACACGCTGTCCAGCTGGGTGCTGCTCCTGGACTACGTGGGCAACGCCACCGCCATCTTCATCCTCCCCGACCAGGGCAAAATGCACCACCTGGAGGACACGCTGACCAAGGAAGTCCTGGCTAAGTTCCTGGAAAACAGACACACCAGGTGATTCCCCAACCGAGAATGACTTGGATACCACCACGTCGGGCCGGCCACGGGGAGGGAGGGTAGACCCACAGCGGGTGGACCGGACAACTGCATGGGACCCGCTGTCCCGGACACAGGCTCGCAACACTCACGCCGCACCGGCTGGGCTCCGTGAAAGGGACATGCCCAAGGGGAGGAGACCAAAGTCCTCTGTCCTTGGGGACTCCCTCACCACGGACACCGCCCCTTCCCTGTTCCAGTGTCCTGAGCAGGGAGAGCAACGCCAGCACGCACCCAGCACAACTGAGAAGGGAGACTCGGGCTTCTGGCAAGACAGGCGGGGAATATGGTGTTAGAGAAGGGATAGTCTGGGGCTATGTGGAGAGGGCCCGCCTGGACACCAGAAAAGCAAAGGCCCAGGCGGGTTTGGGTTCCTCTCTCACCAGACCCGTGAGACTTGATGAGGTCCCCACAGGGAAGTGACGGTGAGCCCGCACCCCAGATTCGTGTGTCCCTCGGGAGTCACACGATGCCAAAGCCCTCAGGGACTAGTTTGTGGGTACGCTCCGAAATACATGTACCCGTACAAATGTGTATAGTAGGAACATAGAAAAATAATCAAATACGTTAAAATTAGAATTAAGAAGTAAAATTAACATCCAGAAGAAGACATAATAAATGTACATATATAAGTGAATATGAAAATACAGATGAGCATAAGGTTAAAATTAAAATAGCAGTTTTAAGATGTCTTCTCCCTGACCTCGCCCTGTGCTCCTGCACCAGAGGCTGAGGAAGGAGAACAAGGGGCGGCAGAACCCAGAGCCGCTCACGGGGAGCCCCAGTACCCGTCAGCTCACACTGGCAGACCCTTGATTCAGGCCCTAGAGAAGTCCCCATCTGGGGGGACCTAACCCTGCAGGGCTGTGTGCTAAGAGCTCCCAGGGGAGTGTCCCGAGGGCTGCTCAGAGGAGACAGGAGGCAGCCTCTTCAGGCTTGGCAGGACAAACCCGTCCCTGGGACTCTACGTTCTTGGGCCCCAGGGGCTGGAAAAACAAGAAATAGAATAAACCCATTCACACCTCCAGTCCTCGTGTGGGAGGGAGAGGGCCGCCCAGCGGGACAAAGAGCCAGACACGAGACACTCCATGTGTGAGACCCCTTTGTTTCCTGTCATGCCAGGTCTGCTAGTTTACGTTTGCCCAAATTGACCATTTCTGGAACCTACGATCTGAAAACCGTCCTGAGCAAAATGGGCATCACCAGGGTCTTCAGCAATGACGCTGATCTCTCGGGGATCACGGAGAAAGAGCCCCTGAAGCTGTCCAAGGTCAGTTGTCCCTGGTGTCCGTGGGTCAGAAGCTGTCACAGTGTGTATGGAGTTGCAGCTCAGAGCTGGGCTGGGGGAGGGACAAAGGGACACAGATGCACCTGCAGACTGAGGTCCCTGAGGAGTGTCACTGGATGCCCTGGGACTGGAACGTGGGCAGGTGACCATGGAGGAAGAGGTCTCACAGGCTTCTGCCAGGCTCGGGACCTCCTCCGCGCTGGTGCCACTGACCCTCTGGGTCGTCTTTGGCCAGGGCCTTCCCTTCTTTGGGCCTCAATGGACCCATATTTACCAAGACAGGCTCAGGCTCAGTGATTTCCAAGGACTTCTGTCCTTTGCATCTGTGACCCAGGAACTACTGGCCTACTGGCCGATGACTGAGTCTTAGTGAATGAGTGATTTCACCTAAAGATGCCATTTATTCAGAGAAGTGGAAAATGACCAAAGATCCAGCCACAGCTCAATGGCTGGCTGGGAACTGAGTGCCTGGTGTGGACCAGGCCCAGGGAAGGCCCCCCTCAGAGTCCTGAGTCCCAAGGTGTCTGACATCTGATACTGGAAACAAGGCAGGAGCCAAGGAAGATGAATGGCAGGGAAGTCTCCTTGTTGGGGTTGTGGGTTGCTTCCCGGGGAGGCTGAGAAATTTGGTGAGGACAGAGAAGTAGGGCCCACCGGTGGAGTCAGGCAAGGCCTGGAGAAGGTGGGGAAGGCCTGTGTGTTGCCTGTTGGGAGGGAGGCTGCGGTCTAGGAGGACACCCAGGTGGAGGAGGTCTGAGTGAGCCCCTCCCTGGGCCCCATCCCGTTCCTCAGGCCTGGCTCCCAGGCTGGGGGAAGGAACGGCCCCACTCAGAACAGGCCGGTGTCCTCTCTCCCTGCAGGGGGTGCATAAGGCTGTGCTGAGCATCGACGAGAAAGGGACAGAAGCTGCCGGGGCCACGTTTATGGAAGCCATCCCCATGTCGATGCCCCCAGGTGTCGACTTCAACAGACCCTTCCTCATGATCATCTACGACAGAAACACCAAGAGCCCCCTCTTCGTGGGAAAGGTGGTGAACCCCACCCAGTAGCAACTCCCTTTGGGATCCAACTCCCTCCCCAGATGACATTAAAGAGTGACCCTGCCCTGGCTCGAGTGTGACGTGTGAATCCTTCAGCCTCTCATCTCCCAGGTCTCCCTCTCTGTCCCCGGGAAGCGTGTGGGACGGCCGTCACGGCGTCTCTCCTGCAGGCCCTGTGTTGCCCTGCAGTGCGCTTTCACACCGTCCAGGAGCTGTGCGAGGCCAGGAGGAAGTGCTGCCTGCGACGCTCACTTTGGTGGCTCTTCCCCAGTCACTGTGGAAAAGCTCTGGGGTCTCACGGTCTTATCTGGGAATCCCCAAGAGGGGATCGCAAGGGCGCAGAGACCAGCCCACAGCTCCCACTGCTGCCAAGCATCCACTTCTCCCTAAGCCCTGCAGCCCTGCTGGTGCCTGCTGTGCCCCCCATGAGGGCCCCACCCCTGGCAGGGCTGCCGGCACAAGCCACGATCCTGTACCCTGCCCCTGTGGCTCCCAGAGCCTCCAGCTCCCATGGGGACTTGGAACCGCCACGTCTGCAACCACGAAGAGAGACTACTCCATCCCCCTTCCATCCCATCTTGTCACCTGTGCCTGGCTTGGGCTCCTACCACTCAATGGTCTTTCCTGCAAAAAGCTATGGTTGATTTTGCCTGGAAATTTTTCAATGGCTTTAGGCTAGGAACACATACTCTTGTCCTTGTCCTTCCTTCTCCGCCCCAGGACCCTCAAACCCATGAGCCCTAGAAGCAGGCGGGTCGTCCACCTCCTCTTCTCCCCAGATGGGTCTCGGGGTCTTGGTCTATGTCAGCTGCTCAGACTCATCCGTCTTGTCACAACCCCAAGGACACTTAACCCTGTGTCCTCTTCTACCCAATCATGCGGCCAAGCTGTGGCTCTGGAAAGTCATTCCGGTGATTCCTTGGTCACAGGGGAGGAAGTAGGCCATCAGCCCCACTCGCCCTCCCTGCCTTCCCTTGGCTAAGCTCTGACGGGGGACACTTTTCATGTGGCCTTGTTCCTGCCCCGCGGCGCTCCCTGCGGTCTTCAGAGGGAACCACAACTGCTTTATCACAGCTGCAGCCACTCCAGAGCAGCCCTTTCACTAAGGGCCATGTGGCTCTGTCTCCAGAGCCCCACGGAAGGACGATGACACTCAGGAAGTCCTGCCACACCCCCAGGCGGAGGGAGCCAGCTCCCAGACTCACAGGAACGTGCTTGTCTGTGGGAAAGACGGTCCCATCCCATAAGAACCTAGTGATGCCTGCCTAAGGCACTCGCGGAGGCTGAGCGTGCGTCTACAGACCTGGGTTGAGTCATATGAAATTTACACCTTTTAAGGCCGAATGTCCACATGGGTGCAATTCCATGTAATTCGATGCAATAAATCCAGCTGTCTCCCAGGGAAGTCTGCTGTCATTCTGATTTCCCTCTGCCTGGACACTTCCAATCTCCACAAATTCCATTAATGATAAAACCAGCGTCAAACACCCAGGACAATGCGAGAGTGGGAACAAGTCCAAACTTTGCAGCATCCCAGCTGTGTGACTTTGGCAAAGTCACCAAACCTCTCTGAGCCTCAGCATCTTCATCACGGTTATAATACTGACTTTGAGTTGGTGTATGCTTCAAAGCAGGTCCTCAAAACAGCCTTTGAAGGAGAGCAGAGCTGGGTGCCGAGGTAAGGGACGACATCTGTGACCTTCATGAGCTCCTCTGTAATCCTGGCGCCCCTCGAGGGGCAATGCCAGCATCGTTCCATTTACTCCTTGGAGCCGCACTGCAGAGCAGTGAGTGGAGCTGCTCTGCTCTCATGCGCCCATTCTCCAGATGAAGAAACAGAGGCTCAGAGAGGCTGCTGGTCTTGCTCAAGGTCACGGAGCTAATAAGTAGCAGAGCTGGCTCCGGAAGCCCCACTTGTTCTGTTGAACTTGAGCACACCCCCCGAGCTCCCCCCCAGACTCTCATAAGCCCAATTCCCACCGGAAGCACAATCGATGCTGGGGCACTCAGCCACATGCTGATACCTGTGCGAGAAAATACCCTCCTCCCCGGACGGCAAGCAGCTGGTTCGTGGGAGCCATCCTACCCGAGGCTGGAGAGCTCACAGCCTTCAGCAAGGAACCCGCACCACGCTGCACACCCCACAGCACTGGGGAGGAAGGGGGTATGTGCAAAGGCCAGCTGGGACTCCTGGAGCCCAGGGAAAACCCAAGAAGCTGGAAGAGCTAAGGGCACTCACCTAAGAAAACCTCATTCCACTGCCAAGAATGGCCTGCAGTTACATTCATCTGGGTTCTGGTGGCAAAAGCCCAGTTCAGATGAGCTGAACATCCCCAATGGGGAGTTCATGGGCCCCTGAGGACCTGCAGGGTCCAAGCAACTTGTCGTAAGGAGGACAGGACTGTGGCACCAATCAGCCTGTTCAGCCAGAAGCCTCTGCTTTGCCTGTTCCTCTGATTGCATTCACTGCCTAGTCTGACCCTCGAGACCAGTCCCTGACGGACACAGGCTACGATTCATATCCCCCATTGACAGATGGCAGTGAGAAGACCGGCCTGGCACAGGCCTAGAAATCAGGTGACATACTCAGGCCTGGCTGCCCCAGGAGCATGGGATGTCCCATCCGGCTCAGACCTCACAGGCCAGTCCAACCTCCCCATCCACGTGGGAGCCACCTGTCTGGGCTCACGCCAGCAGCAGCCCGGCCCCTGAGGGCTCGGGGCTGGGGAACATGTTCCAGAAACTCTGGGGGCGGCAAGGCTGAGTCACGGGGGCGGGGAGTCGGATGGCGGGACAGTCCCGCAGGGCGGGCCTGGCCCAGGGGGCTGAAGGCTGATTACAGGGACATTTGTTCTCAGAGGTCAAAGGTGCCTCTCTGCGACCCGGTGCCCCCTCGGCAGGCTGAAAGTCACTGCCGAGCCCTATGACTCAGGACCTATTTCAAGACTGCTGATCATGACGGAGTAAAGAAATTGCTTTATTTATGCTCATTTCCAACATCTGCTGTTCTGTTTGCCATATGCTTTCCGTGAAACGCACAGAGCATCGAACTACTTTCGGTTACTCTGATTCTTCATCACATCGCTTTCCCGGTGTTCCCAGACCACCAGCAGGATTGAAACAAAGCGTGTGTGCATCCTAAATGTGATAGCGGTCCGTAAACTGCCCTCCCCTCAAAGAAGCTGGTTCCAACTTATTTTCCCTCCCTGAGAACAATCGTTTCCTTACTCTCGTCCCTCCAGTAGATTACAACAGGCTCGTTTCAGGGAGGTGTCCATACTAAGGATGAGGTCACTCGCTTCCCACACATGTAGGGGCCCCTGCTGTTTCCTTTGCTGTGACATGGGTCCCTGCCCAGAGCCCCATCCGTCCTCCTTCCTTCCGCCACCACGGTCAACCTCGGGTCAACCCCATC
The DNA here is from genome assembly GCF_922984935.1 of Meles meles. Taxonomy (NCBI): domain Eukaryota; kingdom Metazoa; phylum Chordata; class Mammalia; order Carnivora; family Mustelidae; genus Meles; species Meles meles. The sequence continues at coordinate 141,570,367 of NC_060071.1, read as the reverse complement.
CCCCCGGGGCACCACCTGCCTTCCTGCTTCTAGAAATCATGGGGCATGTGTTGGAAGTAAGCTGGACCGATGGTGCTGTGATGGATTTGGGCCCCTCCTCCAGACAGCTGACAGCGTGGCAGCGTCTTTCAGAACTGGGGTTCTAGCCAAAACGTCTGGAGATGTCACCGGAGCCAGCTGGGAGAGGGTGGGCAGGGAGAGCGGTGCCGAGCGCGTGCACCGCACACAGGCCCCGCTCTGAGACGGCTCCCCCAGAGCCCTCCCCTCTCTCCCCAGCTAGGGGCTGGCTCCCGGGCTGCATATCTGGAGGGGAGCCCCACAGGGCTCGGCCAGGGCCGAGCGAGCGCTGGGCCACCTGCCACTCAGGGAGCCGAACTGCGAAGCCACCTGTGGAACACTGAGGTCTATGGGCTTCCGGGCAGCTCTGCAGAGTTCAGACTTCGGGCCACTTCCCACGGGACCCAGGCCCAGAGAGCAGCGAGTCTCCTGCAGCCCATCTGGTCGCAGACGCCACTGAACCCTGCTTTTGGGTGGACGTGGAAAAGTGTTTCTTGCTCCTGCGGTCGGGTTAAAAAGGCCAGCAAACTGCAGCACCAGGAGCAAACCAAACTTAAACTGTGGGTTCGAACTCTGGGTAATAGCATTGATATTGAGTCCTCGATTGTGACAAGTGACAAGTGAGTCCTCGATTGTGACAATTGTGACAAGTGTCCCACGGCCGTGCGAGATGTTACTATCAGGGGAGCTGGTGGGGGGATGGGGGAAGGTATATGGGAACTCTCTGTACTTTTGTTCTATAACCCTATATTGTTAACAAAATTGTATATTGTTCTATAACCCTAAAACTGTTCTAAAGAATAAAGTCTTATTTATTTATTTATTTATCTTCAATACCTTATTTATTTGAGGGAGACAGAGATAGTGAGAGAGACCACAAGCGGGAAGGAGGGAGAGAAGCAGGTGCCCCGCTGAGCAGGAAGCTTGCTGTGGGGCTCCATCCCAGGACTCCGGGATCATGACTTGAGCCAAAGGCAGATGCTTAACCCACTGAGCCACCCAGGTGCCCCAAATAAAGTCTTTTTTAAAAAAGGAAAAAAGAAGTTATGATGGAAATGCCCAAGGCAGTGTGAAAAAGCATGCAGAATTCGGGAATGCCAGGTCAGCCTTTGAGTGAGTGTGACGCCGTGAACAGGGCTCCAGAAACCGCGCTTGTATCTGAGCTGGCCTCCGCTCTTGTCACTGCAAAACGGGGACCGTGAGAAAGAGCTCGTTCAAAGTTTCCTCTATGGATGATGGCGCACAGCGTCTTTTTTCAGTGCTGGTTCTTACTGAATATTAAACATCAGACTGCAGATTCTGAAAATAGCGCCTTGGGGGGCTGGCTTCCCCTGCCTCTTGATTCGCTGGCATAAAATTAACAGCTGAGTGAATTACAGGTATTGGCACACTTTTTTTCTGAAGACCTGAGCTGGGAGTCAGGCGGCCTGGGATCTTTTCAAGGCTCTACCACATGCCCTGGTGCTGGGGAAATCACCACCCCTCTCGAGCCTCACTTTTCTCGCCAGTAAAATGGGAGCACTAAGGTACCTTGGGTATTGATATTCTGCAAGATAGTAACCGCCTCAAGGCAGCCCAATACTCTTCTTTCCCATGGTTCCCTGGAGCTCGGCACCTGGCAGTGCCTGTTACCTCCTATCTGTGTCTAGACAAATGGACTTTGGAGCCCAAAAGACACAGATGCCAGTTCCCAGTATGAAGATCCCAAGGGCTGGGACCTGGCAGTCACAAGTCGGGTGACATCGGGCGGCTGACGTTTCTCGGAGGTCAACCATGTATCAGACACAATTCCAGGCTCTGGTGATGTTGTAATTCACTTTCTCCTCTTGACAGCTCTGTGAGGACAGTATCAAGGCAAAATGAACTCTGGGTCTTGCATGGCCCTGGGGCTCCCAGCAACCCACCCCACTTCCCATGGCCCTTGAACCTGTTGGTTCTGATGGACCAGGAACACTTCCGAGAAGAACAGGAAGGCACCCTGGGGGCTCCCCAGGCTGATTTCCTGCAGTGCAGGTGGCTGTGGGCCCACAGAACTGGGTGTCCCAGTCCCCTGAGACTGTGCCCTATGAGTAGGGGAAACCCAGTGAGCCCGTGCGGGGTCCCTGCCGTGCGTGTCCAGCCCATCCAGCATGTCTGGGGAATAAGTGCCTTCTGCTGAGTGAAGTACTTCCCATCAGCCTCCTCCTGAGCTGACACTGACCAGCGCGGTGGGGCTGCTTGGCCAGGATTCTTATCTCCACTCAACAGAGGAGAAAATTCAGTACAATCTGGTTGGGTTCGAATTTAAAAGGGTTAGGATTGGGGCGCCTGGGTGGCTCAGAGGGTTAAAGCCTCTGCCTTCGGCTCAGGTCATGATCTCAGTGTCCTGGGTTCAAGCCCCACATCGGGCTCTCTGCTCAGCAGGGAGCCTGCTTCTCCCTCTCTCTCTGCCTGCCTCTCTGCCTACTTGCAATCTCTGTCTGTCGAGTAAATAAATAAAATCTTTTTTTAAAAAAGGGGGGGGGTTAGGATTGGCAGGCTGTTCTGCTCAGCACCACCAGTGGGGAGGATGGAATCACGCCATTCAAATACCGTCAGAGCACAGTAGGTCCGCTATCATGATGCCTGCTGGCGAGTGGGGCAGCCGGAGGGTTACTTTCCCCTTCTCCCACCTGCCCAGGCTGGGAAAGAACCCTGTGTCCTGAGTGGTCTTCACCTGTGTCTCCCCCAGCTGCAGGTGGCAGAAACGAGTCTCCTGGAGGGCCCCTTCAATGTTCCCAACATGCTTCTCCAACACGCCTCCGGCTCCTTCCCTCTTACCTGGTTCCTTTTCAATTCCTGCCAGAGAGGGAGTCCTTGCCCTTGCCCTGAAGCTCCCACCCCCCCACCCCCCACTTAACTGTCTCCTGGAGAAAGCGCATGCCCTCTCAGCTTTCCCCCAGAGTAGGCTGCTCCCCAGATTTCCAAAGGATGGCCATGGTCGCCTGACTCCCTGGCCCCTCCCTCCTGCTCAGTAGACCCTGGCCTTGGTCTTGTCATCAGAATTCCTCCTCTGAAAGGTTGAGGTGTGTTCATTAACTCCTCAGATAACCTTACTATCTTGTCTGTAACCTCCTCCCCTTTCTTATCTGGGTTCACGGCCCCGTCTCCCACTCGTTGGCCCCTTACTGGGTACAAAGCTTTCATTTGCGAAACCCACCACCCTCCTCCCCCAAAGAGATGATCTCTCAGGTCCCTTCTGGCTTTGAGTTTGATGGCTAGCCTGGCTTTCCTCACGTCTCCAAAAACATTTTGAAGAGGAAGATCAGGGAGATGAAACATTTGTGTCCTGCCTGGGTCAACAGCTGGTGAAGGATCCAAGCGGGTTAGAACCAGGTCTGTCCGAAGCTAAAAAGTGTGCTTTTTTACCAGCTCCTCCCCAACACATTATCCCCTCTGTCCCTGAAGGGACCTGCATCTCCAAGCTCCTTGCCATCCAGGCACAGGGCAGGGGCTCGAGTGCTATCTGGGGAGCAGGTGGGCGGACTGTGGGGCCCACTGAGGATGTGGGGGCTGGGATCCGGGACTCGTCATTAGGCTAGTTTAAGAAAGTCTTCTGGGAGCTGTAGCTGGGCACACGTGTTCAGTGGGAACAGCCCTGACTGACACTCAGAGGAACTTGGCATTAAGTTCCCAGTGGCTAAAGGACCACAGGGGCATCTCAGTTCCCAAGGTGACAGGTGAGGAGATTTTCCTCCACATTTTCGCCCACTGCCCCGGGGCGCTGCCACATGGGGCCAGCCACAGGGAAGGAGGATAGACCCACAGCCCATGGACTGGACAACTGCACGTGACCCATTGTCCCGGACACAGGCTCGTGACACTCAACGCCACGCCGGCTGGGCTCCATGAAAGGGACATGCCCATGGAGAGGAGGCCAAAGTCCTGTGTCCTTGGGGACTCCCCCCCCCCCCCACCACAGACACTGCCCCTTCCCTGTGCCAGGGCCCGGAGCAGGGGGAGCTACGCCAGCACGCGCCCGGGACAACTGAGAAGGGAGACTTGGGCTTCTGGCAAGACAGGCAGGGAATATGGCGTTAGAGAAGGGATAGTCTGGGGCTATGTGGAGAGGGCCTGCCTGGACACCAGAAAAGCAAAGGCCCAGGCGGGTTTGGGTTCCTCTCTCACCAGACCCATGTGGTTTGATGAAGTCCCCACGGAGAAGTGACGGTGAGCCCGCACTCCACATTCGTGTCCCTCAGGAGTCACACGATGCCAAAGCCCTCGGGGACTAGTTTGTCGCGTGCACTCTGAAATAAACATACCCATACAAATGTGTGCGGTGGGAACATAGACAATCAAATACATTAAACTTAGAATTAAGAAATAAAATTAATATCCAGAAGAAGATGTAATAAACACATACATACATAAGTGAAGATAAAAATACAAAAGAGAGGGCGCCTGGGTGGTTCAGTGGGTTGAGCCGCTGCCTTCAGCTTGGGTCATGATCTCAGGGTCCTGGGATCGAGTCCTACATTGGGCTCTCTGCTCAGAGGAGAGCCTGCTTCCCTTCCTCTCTCTCTGCCTGCCTCTCTTGTGATTTCTCTCTGTCAAATAAATAAATAAAATCTTAAAAAAAAAATACAAAAGAGCATAAGGTTAAAGTTAAAATAGCAGTTTTAAGACCTCTTCTCCCTGACCTCGTCCCTATGTTCCCTGCACCAGAGGCTGAGGAAGGAGAACAAAGGACAGCAGAACCCAGAGCCACTCACGGGGAGCCCCAGTGCTCACACTGGCAGACCCGTCCTAGGACACATGTTGTTCCCCTAGGAGCGGAGAGCCAAGCATTCAGCCTGTGCACTCACACAGACCTCACCAAACAAATGTCCACAGGTTTCCCTGGAGAAGTCCCCGTCTAGGGGGACCTAAGCCTACAGGGCTGTGTGCTAAGAGCTCCCCAGGGGAGTGTCCGGAGGGCTGCTCACAGGAGGCAGGAGGCAGAAGGCCTGTGTGTTGCCTGCAGGGAGGGAGGCTGGGGACAGGGAAGGATGGACCAGGTAATGAGAGAGGCCTAAGTATGATAATGAGGCACAGAGAAGGGGCCAGCCTCTGGGGAGAAAAAGGTTAAAAATTGTCCTTGACAGCGCATCCGGGTGGCTCAGTCGTTAAGCATCTGCCTTCATTTCAGGTCATGATCCCAGGATCCCAGGAGCACCCCACCTGGCTCCCTGCTCAGCGGGAAGCCTGCTTCTCCCGCTCCCACTCCCCCTGCTTGTGTTCCCTCTCTCGCTGTCTCTTTCTGTCAAATAAATAAAATCTTTAAAAAGTTAAATTAAAAAATTAAAAAAGAAGTGTCCGTGAGGAGTTTAGGTAAGCATGATCAGTGATGGAACTGATAATTGCCAGATAAAGAACTCTGACTTCAGAGTCCCCATTCACACACACACACACACACACACACACACACACACACACACACTTGCACACAGACGTTTATGGAGCACTGGTACTGAATGAGGCCCCTCACAGGAACAGCCTTAGTAGCCCTGGGAGTCCATGTTGGTTAGCTCTCATCTTCCCACTTAGGAAACCAAAATTTCAAGAGGAGTAGTCACCTCCTTGAGGTGACACAGTTAGTAGGGGAAAATGGGATTTAAACCCAGATCCTTGGAATGGAAAGTCATATTTTTTTAAATGTTCATTTGTGAATTCATTTGTGAATTTCATGATCCTTTAATAAAAAAAGCTTAAATGGTAGACACCCAACTATTGATTCTGCTTATTTGTCATTATTTTCGTTTTTACTTCAAGGAAATGCTAGAAGTACCCAGGTCCTTCATAGGCCTTTGGAAAGATCCCTTCCCTAAGCCCCAGGACAGCTCTCATCTCATCACATTGAGCCTTGCTTCCAGCTCTGGGTGGGGGATGGTGCAGCCTGTTTTTGCCTCAAACTTGCCCCTGTGTCTCTCCCTTCCAGGCCGTACATAAGGCCGTACATAAGGCTATCCAATGAGAATGTGACAGAAGGTTCTGGAGCAACCCCTTGGGAAGAGAGGACCTGGTCTAAGCATCTGTCCATCCAGTTAAACAGGCCCTTCTTTGTCATCATCAAGAAAAAGAATACCAACATTCTCCTCTTCATGGGAAAGATGGTGAACCCCATGCAAAATTGATTGGCTCTCTGGGTTCAGCTGTCCTCTCTCAGGCCAGGTCCCCTCTCTAGATGACATTAAAGAATGGTGGACCTGCCCAAGCTTGAGTGTGATGAGCATGTCCCTAACCTTCTTGTCTTGAGGTCTCCCTTTGTATGTGTGGATCCAGGCACAACAAGTGTTCATGTATCAACTTAATTCATATGCATTGGGCATGCACACTGTCCAGGCACTGTGCTAGGCAAGACGAAATGTTGGCTGAAACCCATAGTTTAATAACAGACATAGAAAGCCAGCAATGACAGGAGATGGCTTCTCTGAAAATGGGACAGGACACCTAATTAATTGTTTAGATTTTGGTAGAAGTGTGACAGCCAAAGAGGGAATGAGGCAAGGCTAAGCCAGGCAGATCACTCAATAAGGAGGAAGTTCTGGGGTCTGCACTCAGGCAAGGGATCACAACCAGTCAGAATGTTAAAACCTCACACTCACATTAAGTACTGGTGTTTGGGCCTCTCGTTAGATCACCCAGTAAAACATAAAAAACATCAATATTCTTGAAGAAACCATTGGTTAATGCATATCTTGATACTGAAGTAGGTAAGGCCTCTCTAAATTAGATGAAAACTCATATGTCATAAAAGTAAGGCTTGACATATTTGGCTTTATAAAATGCAAACTGCATGGCAACAAAAAATGACATTCACTTCACCAAGAAGGTATTATGACTATAAATATTTATGTAGCCAACATCAGAGCTCTTAAATATGTGAAGCCATCATTGACAGATGTGAAGGAAGATATAACAACACAATGATAGGAGAATCGATAGTCCACTTCCAATAATCAATAGGAAATCAGACAGATCAGTAAGAAGTACTCGAACCACACTATAGACCAGCTGGGTTAATAGACATACATAGAACACTCCACCCAACAACAGCACAATAGACATTTTTCTCAAGTGACTAGGGAACTAGTCCAGGATAGACCATATATTAGACGACGAAACAGATTTTAACCAATTTTTAAAGATTGGAATCATACAAAATACTTTTTCGACCACAAAACTAAAAAATCAGTAGCAAAAGAAAAACTGGAAAATCCAGAAAGATATGGTAATTAACAATTCTTTCACAATCAGTCAGTCAAAGGAGATATCACAAGAGAAATTAGAAAATATCTAAGACAAGTGAAAGTGAAAATACAACAAGACTTACCAGATTCAGCAAAAGCAGTACTAAGAGGCAAATTTGTAGCTCTAAGTGTTTACATTACAAAGAAGAAAAAGCAGATCAACAACATAACTTCATACTTGAAGGAACTAGAAAAAAAGGGAAGGGGGGAGACAAACTAACCCAAGGCTAGCAGAGAAAGAAAATAATAAATATTGAAGGAAAGATAAACAAAATAAGAAATTTTTTAAAAGTAGCAATACTGAAAACCAACAAAACCAGGAGTTAGTTTTTTGAAAAGATCAACAATATGGACAACCCTTTAGCTAGATTGACTAAGGAAAAAAAAGAATCAAGCAATGAACACTGGATATTATATGCAAATAATGAATCATGGAACACTACCTCAAAAACTAATGAAGTACTATATGATGACTAAAATAACAATAAAAATGGATAAATAAATAAATAAGAAATGAAAGAGGGGACATGCTTTTACACAAGCAAAAAGGATTATAGGCAAATAGTGTGAAAAAACTGAATGCCAATAAATTAGATAATCTGGATACAGTAGAGAAATTCCTAGAAACACAAAACCTACCAAGATTGAATCATAAAGAGAAGGAAGATTGACACATGATACTAGTTATACCTGACATATAACTAGGGAGGTGATTGAATCAATAACCAAAATCTTCCAACAAAGAAAAGTCTAGGACCCCTGGCTTCGCTGTTGAACTCTCCCAGACATTAAAGAAGAATTCACACAAACTGGACCACTTTCTTATACCATACACAAAAATAAACTCAAAATGGTTTAAAAAACCTAAATGTGAGACTCATATTCCTAAAGAAAAACATAGGCAGTAATCTCTTGGACATAAGAACATATTTCTCCTCAGGAAAGAAAAGCAAAAACAAAAATAAACCACTGGGACTACACCAAAAAAACCAAAAACAAAAACAAAAACAAAAACAAAAAAACCAAAAACAAAACAAAAAAAACTTCTGCACGGCAAAGGAAATCATCAACAAAACACAAAGGCAACCTACTGAATGAGAGAAGATATTTGCCAATGTCATATCCAATAAGGAGTTAATATCCAAAATGTATAAAGAACTTACACAATTCAACACCAAAAAGACAATGTATTAAATTTTAAAATGGCCAGTGGACCTGAGAAGACGTTTTTCTAAAGAAGACCTCCAGATGGCCAACAGACACATGAATATGTGCTCAATGCCACTCATCATCAGGGAAATACAAACCAAAACCACAATGAGATCTCACCCCATACCTATCAGAATGGCTAAAATCAAAAACGCGAAAAACAACAAGTGTTGGAGGGGATGTGGAGAAAACAGAATCCTCGTGCACTGTTGGTGGGAATGCAAACTGGTGCAGCCACTGTGGAAAAACAGTATGGAGGGTCCTCAAAAATTAAAAATAGAAATATCATATGATCCAGTAATTCCATTATTGGATATTCACCTAAAGAAAATGAAAACCCTAATTGGAAAAGATATATACACCCCTACGTTTAGTGCAGCACTATTTACAATAGCCGAAATATGGAAGTCACCCAGGTGTCCATCAACAGCTGAGTGGGTGAAGAAGATATGGTGTTTTTACACAGAGGAATATTAGTCATAAGAAAGAATGACATGGTGCCATTTGTGATTACATGGGTGGACCTAGAGGTTATTATGCTGAGTGAAATAGTAAGTTAGACAGAGAAAGACAAATATATACAACTTCACTTATATGTGGGACCTAAAAACAAAACAAATGAACACACAAACGACAACAAGAAAAAACCAGTCTCTTAAACACAGAGAACAAACTGCTTGGTGCCAGAGTGGAGGAGGATAATGGGATGGATGAAATCGATGGAGGGGATTAAAAGGTATGAAGTTCCAGTTATAAAATGAGTAAATCAAGGAGATAAAACCACAGCATAGGGAGTACAGTCCCTCATACTGTAATAATGTATGGTGACAGATGGCGACCATATGTATCATGGCGAGTACTGAGTAATGGATAGAATTCCTAATCACTGTATTGGAGCAAAAAAGAATTCACACAAATCCTCCATAAACTCTTCCCCAAAAATGGAAGAGGAAGAGGGAACGCTTCTAACTCATTTTATGAGGCCAGCATTACTCTGATGCCAAAGCCAGACTACGACACTATAAGAAAAGAAAACCACGGACCAACATCTCTCATGAATATGGATGCAAAACTCAACAGAACACTAGCAAAGACAATTCCACAGCGCAGTCGTAGGATCAAACACCAGGACCAAGCAGGATTCCTCCCTGGAATGTAAGCCAGGGGTAACATATGGAAATCGATCAATGCAATACATCAATCCACCAAATGAAGAGAAAAAAATGTGATTTTTGCGGTTGATGCAGAGATAATACTTGACAAAATTTCATACCCTTTCATGATAAAAACACTCAAAAAAACAAGGAGTAGAAAGAAACTACCCTCAACATCATAAAGGTCATGTGTGAGAAGCCCACCGCTAACATCAGACTCAGTGGGGAAAGACTGGACGTTTTCTTCAGGAACAAGTCCTGAATGCTTGCTTTGGTCTTTTCTACCTGACATAGGTAGGAAAGGAAGTGAAATAAATCAATCATGGGAGGACATATACTGTATGAGCCCACTTCTGTGAGGTACCTAGAGTATCGAGATCACAGAGACGGAAAGCAGAATGGTGGGGGCCATGGGTGAGGGGAGGGGGAGATAGGAAGGCAGTGTTTACTGGGGACAGAGTTTCAGTTTGGCAAGATGGGAAGAGCTCTGGGGATGGACGGTCATTATGATTGCACAACAATGTCAATGTCCATAGTATCAATGAACTGTACACTTAAAAACGGTAAGATGGCAAATTTTATGTGTCTTACCACAATGAAAGACAACATGATACAAATTAGTTTCAAAGTTAATATAATGACAGTGTACGACCAACGTTTTCTAAATAACCCAGTGAAATTCCTGCACATTAAGCTGTTACTCCCAATTCTATAATTTTAATAATAATTTCACATCAATAGGTTAAAAAAATTATGTATCCATCTTCCAGACCAAAAAAAATGCCATAAACAAAGTCAAAGGAAAAACAGAAATCTTATAGCTTAAATGGCAAAGAATCATTTTAACTTTAAGGAACTCTCAAATCTATAAGGAGACAGCAAGTAACCTAGTAGAATAACAGGGAAAGGATTTAAGCAGGGAGTGTACAGAAAAATAAATACAAATGGCCACTGGAAATGTAAAAGAATTCTTAACCCCATTCATAATTTTAAAAACACAAATCAGAGTGCCACCTGCCACCTATCAGATCAACATAAATGTGCAAAGTTGACAACACTCTGCTGATTTCCATGTGAAAAAAACAGATTTTCTCATACAACAGATGGGGGAGTGGAAATGTGTGCAGTCTTGTTGAAAGATAGTTTTTTGACATCTATTAAAGCTAAAAGCAGAAAAAAAAATAATTTTTTGATTCAGGAATTTCACTGGTAGGAATTTACCCCATGAAAATATTTATAGGGGCTTGGGCACCTGGGTGGCTCAGTGGGTTAAAGCCTCTGCCTTTGGCTCAAGTCATGATCCCAGGGTCCTGGGATCAAGCCCCTCATCAGGCGCTCTCTGCTCAGCAGGGAGTCTGCTTCCTCTTCTCTCTGCCTGCTTCTCTGCCTACTTGTGATCTCTTTCTGTCAGGTAAATAAATAAAATCTTTTAAAAATATATTTATAGGGGTTCTTGGGAGTCTCACTCAGTTAAGTGTCTGCCTTGGGTTCAAGTCACGGGTCATGATCCCAGAATCCTGGGATTGAGACCACATCAGGCTCCCTGCTCAGCCAGGAGTCTGCTTCTCCTTCTCCTTCTGTGTTCTTTCTCTCTCTCAAATAAATAAATAAAATATTTTTTAAAAATGAAAATATTTACGAACAACAAATGTAGGGGGGGTTCTTTTTAATTGCTGCATTGTTTGAATGAAAAGACAAACAAACAAAAAACCCTAATGTCTATAAATAGGGAATTGGTTACATAAAGTCAGGCACATCTCTATAATGGAATGTCATGCAGACTTTTGAAATCATAAGGCTAGTTCTATATGGGCTGATGGGGAAAGATCTCTAAAAGAAAAAAATGGGGTAAAAAGCAAAATACAGAAGAGTGTACAAAGTATGATTTCTCCTGCAAACACACACATTCATTTCTCTAACGATTATTTACTAAGCATCTACTATGTGCTAGGCACTGGCTGTGCAGCTCTGAACAAAATAGACAAAATCCCTGCCCACAGGAGCTCAATGAGGGATAGGCAATAATCCTGGTAAGTCAATACCAGGCATAGAATAGGGGAAGGTAATGAGTCTTACAGCAAAAAATAATGCAGGGACAAGTGATGGAAAGTGCTGGGGTGTGAGACATGCTCAGACAGAGTGGTAAGGGAAGGCCTCACAGAGAAACCCATGGCAGGTAAGAAAGTAAGCCACATGGGTATCTGGAAGAAGAGTAGCCAGGCCTAGAGAATAAGATGATGCAAAGGCCCTGGGGTAGGGATGTCTTGGTCAAGGGAAGCAAGGAGGCAGTATGCCTAGAACAGGAGAAGGTATGAGAGAGAGATTAGCAGAAGAGGCCAGAGATGCAACCTACAGTTCCTGGGCTAGGGGTCTCGGGGCTCACAGTCTGTACACCGTGTACATCTTGTATATCGTTGTAAGGACTGGCTTTTGTTCTAAGTGACCCAGAGCCCCAAGAGGGAATCCAGCAGAGGCACAAAGTGATTTATATTTCAACAGAATTATATAAAGATGTGGCTGAGAGAATCATAGGTAATTTGTTTTCTTCTTTATAGTTTTCTATATTTAAAAAGTGTTAAATGTTAATTTAAGAATCAAATGGAAGTGGGTGCTACATTACAAAGATGGGTGGACAAGGAGAAGCTCAAGGAGGCAGGTCTATTTTAGGCAAACAAGCAGGGAGTCTGTCCTGAAGGCGGACATTCCCCTCCAGGACATTTCCCTGTGGAGTTAGTTTGTGTTATGGGGAAACAGTGTCCTTGGTGAAATGGGTCTGGAAAACTCTGGACAATTATGACTTCTCAGCATCTTTCAAATACTACCATCCACGTGCGAGGAGGAAGATGCAATGTTTCCCAAGTTATTTGACCCCAAGTTCCCCCCCCCCCTTTTTTTCCTTTTAATGAATCATCTCTAAGATTCCATGGAATACACTTTGCTAAATGCTGCTGGGGGTAAGAAGGGTCTTAAGTGAGGTCATGGCATATAGTTATCTCACTTGGGCAGTGGTCAGGGGAATCTGCTGTTGAGACAAGGCGAGGTGTAAGGAGGTCTGAGAGCTTACTGCCCTGTCACATTCACAGGGTGCTCTTCTGGGCCAACATGCCCTTCTGCTCAAAGACAGTGAGTGATTTGAAAACCAGATGCCCCTGCACCTGGAGACTCAGTGGCCTCCACTGGAAGGAAGCATGCTGATGCAGCAGAGTAACCGTTGATATTTTTGGTTCAGAGTGACAGCACCATCTGCTGTTGCCCAGAGACCAAGCCTACCAACGTCCTCCCTGGGCATTAACTGGAGGGCAGCAGCAAGAGACAGAGTGGACAAACAGGATTATCAGGTGGGGAGGAGGTGGCCAGGTGGAGGATTACACAAGCCCACATCACCTTGGACCTGTTAATATTAACTCAATCTCCAGCCTGGGGGAGCACCAGCAATCTCCAAAGTCACTGCCCTGATAAATATTGTTTTGCTCATCTTATTGGCTAGGTCCTCAGGGATTCTCTCTTGGCCTTAGACTGTGATCCTGCCGAATCCCCCGTAAGTATGAAGCTTTAATCCCCTATGTTGACATGTTAGGGAACTTTCCTCCCATGGGATGGGGCGGTATCTGGTTACAGACCAAGTGGGAGCAGAAACCCAGCAGAAGCAATGTGAATGGCCAACCAAAGGGCTTCAGGACAATCGTTATCTTCAGCCATTTCAATAATTGTGCCATCAAAGCCACTTCTAGGAGTGGATTCCTTCCCGGTGGGCACCCCCTGTCTTGGTTTCCGGATACTTCTTTTGACTCCTAGCATTGTTCACATACACTAAACTTACAAAAAAGTAGATACAGTCAACCAATCGCTCTTTCAGTCAATCATCTTACCCTAAGTTAATCATTTATCCAACCATCCTGTACTAAATGCCAACCCCATGCCAGCCCAGGGCCCCACATTGTGCTATGTGTAAATTCCATGTAAATTCAATACATAACTTTTAATTACAAACTTCTTTGTAAAGAAACAAGTGCTTTATAAATATTGACCACACTTCTGCGTTTTTTGACCCTGTCTTCAGGGTCAAAAAGGATGTTGGGACAGAGTGCACTGCACATGGATGCCTGATGGAGGGCATAGGAGAGCTGAAATCCAGGCCATGCTACACTTGTCAAGAGGAGACATCCACCTGGTCTAAGAGGTGTCCTTTTTAATTGACACAAAGATGCTAATACTTCAGAGAGCACGTGATAAAAATGAGCATAGTGAAATATTTTTCATTGAACCTAGGTGGTTGATTTAAAATGTACCCTGTAAAAATCTTTCTACTTTATGTTTTAAAACTGTCATAATACAATGTGAAGGTGGGGTGGAATGCCATTCTCAGCCAAGTAATGCATGGGCCAGAGAGATGCTGTTATGGGTTAAATTGTGCCCCCCTCAAAAATGTATATGTTGAAGATCTGACCCCTGTACCTCGGAATGTGACCTCATTTGGAGATAGGATCTTCATAGAGGAGATCAACTTAAAATGAGATTAGAGTGGGCCCTAATCCAATATGATGGGTATCTTTTTTAAAAGGGGAAATTTGGTCACTGGAACATAAGAATAAAGGGAAGACAGTTTGAAGATACAGCAAGAATACCATGTGAACAAGAAGACGGTCAATCCACAAGCCCAGGAGAGAAGGTTAGAACAGATTCTTCCCTCACAGCCCTCAGAAGAAACCAACATTGCCAACAGCTTGATTTCAGACTTCTGGCCTCCACAACTGTGAGATAATAAATTTCAGTTGTTTTAGGAGCCCACTTTGTGGTACTTAATTGTGAAAACCTTAGCAGACTAATGCAGGTGGTTTTTCTTAGTCTGCACTTGAAAGAACCACACCCCCCAAAGTCTACCAGAGACTTAATCTTCACCTTGAACACCTAGAGGAAGCACAAATGTAAAGAGAGGTTGGGGCAGTGGGGAGACGTCCTACTATGAGGTTTGGGTTGCTGGGAACTGACCATAAACTAATGTTTGCCTTAGAAAGAAGTGATGATGATGGGAAGTCATTGCCCATCGGTATCTAAAGACCAGCTAATTTCCAATAATGGGGCTATAAGCAAAGAGTTTTGCCAATTTTGGCTTATGACATCCCACACTATTCCACAAATAAAGACACAAGACAGGGTTGTTTTAAAAAAAAAATGCACAGGAACCCAAGAAACCAGGCATGGCAACCAGGGAAAAGAGATGTTAGAGCCTGTTCTGTTCCCGGGGACACCATCTTGGGTAAGCCCCTTGAACTCAATTTTCTAATTCACAAGGACCTAGGTTTTGGGGAAGATGAAGGTGTTACATGTAAAGCTTTAAGCACATAGTAAGTGCTCATGAAATGGAGGCAAAAAGTCAGAGACAAGATCAAGATAAGCCCCATGAGGACTAATAAACAGGCTCAAAGGCTTGTTTGTATAACAAACAAATGGCTGCAGGTGAAGGGCAGCAAGATTGTGGATGACAAAATCAATACTCAGCTGATATCAGGTGTTTTTTGGTATTAAACACTATGAGAATTGACTAGCTTATTGTCAGTCCTGACAGAATGTGTGCTGGACTAGAAAGAACACTTGCTCATGAGGCAAGAGAAGGAATTCTAATTCTCACTTTCCTCTGGACTATGTAACCCTTGGTAAATCTCTGTTACCTCTCCCAACCTCTACTTCCCCAGCTATGAAATGAGAGTATTGCCTAGACTGAAAATGACAAACATGTAGCCATGCATAATTTCTACTGCTCTCATATCTACACAGACAAGACCAATCAACCGTGGCCCTATTTTCATCTCATTCAGACACAGCCTCAGAATCCTCCTCAAGATAAGATTCTGGAAATCACTATAATTCTGGGAATCACTGCCATCCAAGATGGCAGCTTGGATGGAAACCATTTACTGTCCTGTTCAAATGATTTCTAAAATGCCTTCTAGATCCTCTGTTTGCCTAGCCTGATTCCTTTCTAAGAACAGAGATGACTTCATCTTGCATCTTTCAAGACTTTCATGTGGCAATTGTCGGGGACCTTTCACTGTCTGGCATCTTACATTTTGACTTGTCCATCTGCTTCAGTTCTTCTTCTCCCAGACCCAATGTCCAACAACCTCAGCAGGGTTCTAGATCTGCGTGTCTCTGTTATTTGAAGTCACCTGGCTTCCTCTGCCCATGCCCAAGACAGCCCTGGTTAATGGATTAAGGCACTCTCATCCAGAAAGAGGGAGTCTCAAATGCCTTCTGAATTCAGTCTCTCTGGCAGCACCTACCAATTGCTTAAAATTCATGTGTCATCTCGTCACATGAAAATATGTCCAAAGATATTCTAGAAGAAAAGACTAAATCAAGACTAGCTCTGTGTGTGTGTGTGTGTGTGTGCATGCGTGTGTGTGTGTGTGTTTTGACAGGAACCAGCTCCATATGAATAGCTCTCTTTCCAATCTCTAATTAAGCCTTCCAACCACCTTTCCAATTCTCATCTAACCTCAACAGCCGTCCTAGAATATGCCTGTCCTCGGGAAGCCGTCTATTACAGTAGAACGCTGATCAGAGTGTCACATAGTTCTCCACGCCAAGCCTGCCTCAGTCTCAGCAAACCCCTTGCTCTTCAATGAGCTCCTCGAACTTTCCTGGGCTCATCTGCAAAAGAGGACCACTGCCTCTTCATAGGGTCACTTTGGTATACAGCACATATTCTACCACATAGAAGACGATAAACAAATCAATAAGATGGACAGCTCCCCTCGCATGTGTCACTGTCGTTATTAGTACCACATCAATACTGAGCTGTTGCGTCTCCGGCTTCTGCTTGGGAATCAAGACTCTGCCGATGCCCTGGAGAGGTGTGAAAGGGAGCAAAGGCCCATGAAAAAACCGGAGGAATGCAGCGTGACTGCAGTGGAAACTGAGCCCATGGGCCACCACTCAGAGTTTGCTTAGCCAGAATCTCCTCTGCCGCCTGTGTCGTTGCCCACATTCTGTCCATCCTTCAGGGTCCCGGTCAGGTTTACATCCTTCCAGGAGCTTCCACTGCGTACTTACATCTCTATTCTGTCTGGTGGAGGGAGCTTAATCTTAGTCAACTCTAGTTAAATTCTGTTAGTTTAGTATAAACTTTGTCAATTCAATATTCTCTCATCAATTTAGGGTTTCCCCAATTCAGAGTTGCAGACTCCCCAATACCCAATCCAGAGGTATTTGAGTATGGAGACAATAGGCATCCATGGTCTCAAGTGAGGCAATCCTCTTGAAGTCAGCAATGAAGTCACTCTGAATCCCCTCTCAGCGCCCACCCAGGGTTAAGTACAGTGCCTCTGATGCAGATGGATGGATGGATGGATGGGAAGATGGAAAAACACTTTCCCTACAGAATGTGGCCTCCATCCTTCCCCCTTAGCCTCTCTGACAGTGTAGCAAAGCCGCACTCCATGGCCAAGTCGGGTCAGCAAGTCTTGTTCCTCTAGTTTTGCACAGACCAGTGAGCACCGCACATTGTGCACCCAAAAGATACAGGAGCAGTGGGCTAAGGGCTGGAACATTTGCCTAAGGAGAGCACAACCTGCCCTTTCTGTGTATTTCTGCCTCCCTGAACACCTGAATCAGCTGGTGATGTTGGCTATCCTTTCTCCTCAGCTGAGGACAGCTGTCCACAGAGGCCCTCCTGGAGGGTTGTGGATATATCAGACTCCTAGCACCTGGCCTGTAAGTAAAAATCTCCTTCCCCTAGCCTCACGTCTGGCCCCTATGGCTCCCAGTTAGTTCCCGAGACATCGCTTTCTCTGCACAGTTAGGGCTGTGGTCTGGGGTAGGATATGGGGAGGGAAGAGAGCAGGACCTGTGACTTACCTGTAGGTGAGTCTTATCATAGAGAGTCACCTTGTTCAGAGATAAGGAGCCAGTGAAGGATAAAATCAAGGTTCTGGGGGCAGCAAAGCTAGACTCGAATGTGCTGGCTTAGTTACTGGCTAGGTGTAGACTTTGAACAAGCCACTCCACCTCCCTGGGACTCAACATTTTGCAGGGGTTAGTTGCAAAAATTAAATAGAGCATCACTCAGAGTATTGGTTCAAAGCATGAGACTTCTACAAAGACACTGCATAGAAGGGTGTGGGAAACTGGAGCATCTCTGATGAGAACACCCAGAAGTGAGCAAAGCCAGGGAGCTCTTGCCTGCCCAGAGCTGAAGGAGCAAAGGGAAGAAATGGTGAGAGCAGGAGCCATGGCACTATCTGGAAGGACCCAAGATGGTGGAAGGACGCAGCTGCTCCAAGGGCATGGAGCTGAAGTAGGGAACCTCTCTCTCTTCCCACCCAGCAGTCCCACCCACTACCAAGCCCAAGAAGTCAGGGGCCTGGACAGCCTGGCAGAGAGCCTGGCAATACAGTCCATCAGTCTCTCGGGGCACAAAACACGACAGATAAGGGCAGACCATGCATCTGTGCAGAATGCTAGCGAAGAACAGCCCACAGAAAAGACAGCCCGAACAGAAATAGGACCAGCCCACTTCCACTGAGCGCTTGCTACATGCCCTGAGCACACACGCTATTTAATTGAACTTTGACTCACAAAAAGTTTAGCCTGAGCATATAAGCACTCCCTACAATGGAACATGTATTATTGGCTTCATGGAATTTCCCACTGATCTAGAAGGCAAATTCAGATTCTGGACATTTTTTTAAGAAACGGGGATCAGTGACCCCTCCCACTCCTCCTCCTAACTCCAAGTTTTCCTTAGCAACCTTTTTGGAATGGAAGTGTGTATTTACCAAATCATAAAGCACAGGGGCTCAAAGATGGGAGACCTGAAAACAGCAGAGGACAGTGGGGGCTGGGGTGGACTGGTGTCTACCCCTGACCAACCTGACAGATACAGCACCCTGATCCCCAGGGTAGGGCCTGGATCTCAGGGAAAACCCAGGAGCTCCCTCTCTTTCCTTCTCTTAGGGAGCCTACCTAACCCTTCCCCACCCACCCCTCTCTCTCTCTAGACCAGGTCGCCAGCTTCTCCCATTCCATGGTGACAAACACCCCTGTTCCCATGCTCACAGGACAGGGAAGTCAACCACGGGACAAGGGCAGGCCCAATCAGTCCCAAGTACAAATTCTGAAGGAAGAGTCTGGTTGTCCTGAGTCAGGTGCTCGTTCCCAGTCAATCGGCATGGCCGGAGGTGGGAGGTCACGCTCAGGAGCGAATTTACAATGGCAACAGCAAATGCATGCAAATGCGCTATACAATACGGAAAGTGTAGGAGGAAAGGGGAACAAACTGCACGGAAAAAAATGAATTCTAAAAGGTCTCAACGTTTAGATAGCTATAGTGCATCCTGGTTTAAAAGATTCACTTTTTTTTAAAGATTTTATTTATTTATTTGACAGAGAGAAATCACAAGTAGGCAGAGAGGCAGGCAGAGACAGAGGGGGAAGCAGGCTCCCCACCGAGCAGAGAGCCCGACGTGGCGCTCGAGCCCAGGACTCTGGGATCAGGACCGAGCTGAAGGCAGAGGCTTTAACCCACTGAGCCACCCAGGTGCCCCTCATGCAGCATTTTTAAACAGCAGGAAAAAAATCAACACCTATCGACAGGAGCTGATTTAGTAACTTACAGTAAGTGAGTCCCTCCTGTGCAATATATATAACCATTGAAATAATGGCATGAGGGGCGCCTACTGACAAATTAGTAAAAGACATCTATCATGTATCATATTAAAAAGCAAGTGATGGAACAATTTGCAAGATAGAGTTCCACTGCACTTTGAAGTGTGCATTTATAATTATTCATGCATATAGCTATGTTCTGTGTGTAAATAACACACATTCAATTCACATACAGGCCCAAACAAAGAAAAAAGTTCTAGACCAACACACAACCAATTCTTAAAACTGATCACCTCCGGGAAATGGGATTGGCGGAACAGATGGGAGCTGAATCGTTATATTGTGAATATTGTATTTGAAGTAGAATTTATTATTACGACTAAAATCTAAAGAAGCCTGAAGGATACAGCTAGATCTTTTTTCCCCTAACACCTATAGTTTTACCAAACAGCAGCTGTGTTTCACCCACCATGTGCTCCCGTCAAGGGTTCCAGAGCCTGAATTCGAACCCAGGTCCACCTGATTCCAAAGCCTATGTCTTACCCCAGGACTCTCAATGGAGAAGGGGTGCCATGCCCTGCTGGACCGGGTGACTGTGCTCTGTGTCTATTTATCCGGGATGGTGCAGCCCACTCTGTTCTTCTGGCTCCTGGTGACCAGGCTGGGTCCTCATGCTTACAGCCAAGGGGCTCCTGACCAAGAAAATCACCCAACCTCAGCAAACCTGTTGGCGCCCCCAACCTTCCTGAACAATTCCCGCTTTGCCTTCAGCCTGTACAGACGGATGGTGGCTGCAAACCCAGGCAAGAACATCATCTTCTCCCCACTGAGCTTCTCCATCCCCTTCACCCTGCTGGCTCTCCAGGCCGGGCCGGCAGTGTGTACCCAGGTCCTGGAGGCTCTGGGCTTTCCCCTCGCCCAGGTCCCAGGTCATGGGGTCCACGCACACTACAGTCAGCGACTCCTTGCCTCCCTGCGGTCCCTTGCCGCATGCCAGCCACACGTGGGCAGCATCCTGTTTGTGGACGAGAGGCAGCACCTGGCACAAAGGTTTGTTGACATCGCACAGAACCTGTACGGCACAGAGGTCTTCCTCATCCCCTTCGGGAACAAGCAGGTAGCCAGGGAGCAGATGGACCACGTCGCCAGCAAGATGACCCACTACGAGATCAGGAAGCTGGCCCAGGAGTTGACCCCGGACACTGTCTTGATTCTGGCCAACTACATTTTCTTTAAAGGTAAGAAATTCTCTAATGATTATTTAGGTCCCCCCGCAGTTTGCTGCACAGTTCATCTGTCTTTTGTCCAAGAGGAGTATTTCTGGTCCCCTCCCGCTGTCTTCCTGCCTCCCCGAGAATTCTACCGCTTAATCCTTCTCTCCCCTGTACCTGCACCCCCCCCCTTCTGGTACCTTCTCCTGAACATTCCAGGTCCCTCTCAGGCCAGAGCCTTACTACCACCAAAATTCAGGTCATGGTGCCCCCATGCAGACCAGCTACATAATTTGTGCGTTTCACAGTGAATGCATATGTGGGACCCTTGTTCAAATACCACTTTTCAAGTTGGCGACTGCAGGACATGAAGCTACATTCAGGGCCCTGGTGACAGTGGGTCGCACGTCCCTGCAGCCAGCCCTGCCCACGCAGGCTATCCCAGCTCGGCTCCCATGCCACCAAACATGAGTCTTGCTTCTGGGCCCCGGGCTCATCCCAAAGTGTTTTGCAAGCTGCTTCCCGTCCTTCCTCAAAAAGAAACTCCTTGTTGAGTGGGGGGCCCTGTCCTTCTGTGTCCACCTGGCATTGCTACATTTCCCTCTACTTTGTGGACTCTCCTTCCTGACACTCTCCTTTTGTGGACTTGGCATGGCTTTCGTGGTTCTCCTACCTCTTCTGCCATTTTTGTGTCTCTCCTTCACATACGGAGCCTGTTAAGGATGGCGTTCTCCAGAGTTCTTCCTCAGTCTTCTTCCTGGGGCGAGCATGGTTCTCCCGTGGGGCCTACCCCTCCCGCACTCTGGACATTTGCACATGAAGAAATTAATGGTCCTCATTAATGGCTCTCTCCCTCCTCCTTCTGCTCCACAGGCTTTCTCATGCCCCAGACCCATTCCTGCCACCGGGCCTTTGCACATACCATCCCTCCTCTCTGGGATAGTCTCCCTGTCACGCCATCACTCTCTCACCCGGCTGGGTCTTTCCTCCATATCACCTTCTTAGGGAGGCTCTCCCCTCCCCTGGCATTTCCTGTCTCTCCGATTTTTCTCTTCCCTTGTTCCCACCGTACGGAAGCTCCCCTCCAACAACAGTCTCTTGAGCATGACTGTAGTGCCCCACCCAGAGCAGCGCCTGGCACACAGCAGCTCCTCCTGAACTACCTCCTGACACCCAGTCCCCTCTGCCCTGAATGCTGGTGGTGTCCTCTCTCTTGCCAGGGATGTGGAAAATCCACTTTGACCCAAAGCTCACTGAGATCAGACCCTTCTCAGTGAGGGAGGGGGTCAAGGTCCTGGTGCCCATGATGCAGCGGCCAGGCTGGTTCCAGCTCCAGCGTTTCGACCACCTGCACGGCTACGTCCTCCGCCTGCCCTGCACCTGTCACGCCACTGCTGTCTTCATCCTGCCCGACGCAGGCAAGGCCAGGGACACAGAAGAGGCTCTGATGAGAGAGAATTTTGATGCATTGTCCCGCCCCTTCCACTAAGGTAAAACCCCAGCCATCTCTGCTCCCAGTCTCAGTGAGACCCTCTCAACAGCCACCCTCTCTGTCTCAGTGACTGGGGTGCTGGCACCCTTCTGGTCTCAGGGCCCATGATGACAGGGAGTGGGGACCGGTCACACACTCATCACTAGGCAGGATTCAGCCAAACGTTCTCAGAAGCGTAGGAAACCGATGTGCCCGTCACAGCAAAGCACCAGCTCTTCCTCTAAGAAACTGACAGTTCATGTTAGGGTTTTAAAGCACTGAGCTGTTGCAAAGGACCGAGCAATATCTCACTCAGCTTTACCCAGCATTTCCCAAACCGGATCTGAACAAGCCATCCATTTTCACATGAGACCTAGAAACAAACTACAGGACCATGGAAACGGTGGTTGGAGAGTGGCCTCCCAGTCACTCACTGAGATACTCGCTGTAGCCCGTGAGTGACCCAGGAGGAGCCAGGACCAGTCCTCTCTACACCTGGTCACGGCTTCCCAGCCACCCACACTTCCCTTCCCTTTTCTTTGCCATGCCCTCGATCAACTCACTTGCTCGGCTGAGGTACTCGAGGTCTCTGCTGCTCCAAGTGTGGCCTGTGAAGCAGCGACCATGGTTCCCTCCAGGGGTTTGTCAGAAACAGAGAGGGGGTGGGGACCGTCCCACACCTCCTGACTCAGGGTCTTCAGTTAAACAAGATCCCAGGGGATTCACGAGTGCATTGAAGACTGGGGACCCCGCCCTGGACTCCAGGCAAGTCCAGCTTCGAGATCCCCAGCCATTACAGATCACCAAGGGCTGTCTTGCAATGCGCCTTCTCGACAGCCTTCATTCTGTCTCGGCACATCATGGGCCAGACAGCTCTTCACCGTGGTGGGGGAGCGAGGGGAAGGGGGAGGGGCAGGGAGGGGAGAGAGGACCTGGGGGGACTCAGAGGAGACTGCTGGCTCACTGGGCCGTGGAGACAGGGAGGCCAAGCAGATGCAGTCTCGGCACTCAGTCGACAGTCACTCCCAGCCCTGCCCTGAGGCCACCCTCTGGCAGGGACATGGGGCAAGGCTATGTGCGGGGCCCAAGAGAGACAGACAGACAGACAGACAGCCTCCTAGACGGCAGGGCCCAGTGGCGGGCCAGTCTGACAGGCAGCAGTCCAGCCTGAGGGCGAGCTTCAGCTGTGGGGCCAATTCTCGCTCTTTAGAGACTGAATGACTTGGGGAAAATCCCTTAGCCTCCTGGGTCTTCCACATTGTCTCCATGAGAAGTGGTCCGCGGCGGCACCCCGCTCCCAGAACCGCTGTGAGGACCAAACGGAGCCACCTTATGAAGTGCCTGGCACAGGTCTGTTCACGGAGGGCTCCCAGGAGATGCAGCTGACACGGGTTTTATTGTATTACCCTACAAGCAGCGAGCTTGCTGGCCAGGACCATTCCTGAGGTCAGAGGATTTCAGCACTGTTCTCCCCCCTCATTGCCCTGAGTAGCAGGAGGAGGCTGTATTTTCCGAAATTCACGTTATCTGGGACCAGTCAGCTGGAGCAGTTCCTGCCTTCCATGGGCATGCCGGGTATATTCAGTTACCGCGCGGGAATCACGGGCATTTCTCTGCAAAGCATCACCATGAAGATCTCCAGGGTAAGTTAGACGCCCCAGGCGTCTGGGCCATTTATAACCCTCCTCTCTTCCTCCTTCTTTCAGCCTGCACTCGGGGGCCCCAGCACTGCTGTGTCTGTGCCGTGCCCTGGGTTACACAGGGCTCCCCAGCTGGTGGGGAAGTCAAATATGGAAATGGTTGAGTTACAACCCCACAGTGGCTTCCTGACGACAGATGCTAGGAGGAGAGGGCCAAGCCTCATTTGGGAGCGAGGGGTAATGCCCCCTTTCCCAAGCTCGCCACGAAGGCAAGCACCCCTGCTCTGGGGAGCCGGGAGGGGCGGTGGAGAGCACAAGACCAGGTGGGTTTCTGCAATCCTGACCCCTTCCAGGAGGACAGGGGAGTCCCCTCATGGTTCCATAAGAATCAGAGGAGAGCCCCCTGGACTGAGTCCAGAAGTCCTAACACCACATGGGATCTTTGGGGAATAGAAAGGGGGATTGAGTGGAAATATTAACCAACTTCTGGAAGAAGGTGAGTAGTGGTGTGGGGGGTGAGGATGGGGGGCAGGCAAGATGGGGAGTGGTCCACGGTCCACGGTCCACGGGGAGCCACGGTGGATCTGGCTCCAGAGGGGTCCTGCAAGCCAGTCTAAGATGCTGGGACAGACACTCTGTGAACTGGAGGAGGAGGGCCACCAGGGGCTCGAAGCAAGGACGGGTTTGCATCTGAGCTTCCAGGAGCTCAGGCTGATGTCCTAAGGAAGAAGATTGCCTGAGGGTCCGAGGGCGGCAGGGAGATGAGTTACCCAGTGACAACGCAGACGGGTCTCAGGGAGAGGCAAGGTGGACCATGAGAAGGGTTGAGCAAAAGAGGCCTTAGGAGGTGGAAATGCCAGGACTCACAGTCTTGGGGTGAGGAGCCAAGAGAAAGGACACCGGCTCTCTGAGAGGCAGGGGGAAAGCAAAGTGAGGCAAGAACGCCTTGTGAGCTCACACAGTGGAGGGACAGAGGGGACAGAGGAGGGACAGAGTCCTGCCGTAGAGGAGGGACTGTACAAAGCGGGACAGAGAGCCCTCCAACCAAGAGTGCCGAACCGGATGGAGAAAGACTGCATCCTTGATCCCTTTGATTGAGGACACGGTCTGCACTGGGGATAGGACATGCCAGGTCATGCATGTCGTCTGTAGGGAACCAGGAGTCGATTGCAAGTATCCAGCCACAGGGCACAGTCTCTCCACCGGACCTTCCTCCCTGGCAGACAGAGGGTCTGCACTCAGACTGAGAAGCAGTGTGGCCACTTGGGGAGGAGGGGCAGTTCCCACTCGGTCCCCACAGGCGGTGCACAGAGCGGAGCTGACCATGGATGAGACAGGAGCAGAGGCAGAAGATACCTCGGCCTTTCGGTTCCTCCCCAGATCCCATTCTCCCCCCTTTCACTTCAACCGACCTTTCCTGCTATTAATGTTCAAAGAAGGCAGCGGCAACCTCCTGTTCATGGGGAAAGTGATGAACCCCATAGCAAAGTCATAGTCAGGTGACCAGAGGCGCTACCTCCCCTCCCCCTCTACCACCCTGGGCTCCTGAAGGAAAAGGAAGCCAAGAGTGACATTTACTGACCACACAGCTCATAGGTCTAACTTCTGGTCTCTGCACAAAACCCCTCCCAGTCATTATCCCCATTGTACAGATTAGCACACCAAGGTCCCCAACAGGTGCACGATCACGAGCCAGACCCACTGGCCCAACACCAACGTTCCTGGAAGGATCTGCAGACTCAGATCACTCTCATGACCTTCTGGCAGCATCGTATCCCTTCCTGGTTCCGGACTTCTCCCTCTGCCTGCCGTCCTCTCGTGCCCTTGCTGCTGGACCGTGGCGGACCTGTGTTCCTTTGGAGAACTGACTCAATAAAGCAGCAAATGACAGCCTTGTGTGTGGGTGTTTTGGTGCCGCTGGGCCAGCGGGTCCCCTGCCCCTGCATGACTTGGGGAGCCCACTGGGAGTGGCCCGGGCACTGTTTGTATGACATAGAGGGTAGGACTGTCTTACCATCACCACAAGGGTCCAGCTGGGGTCAAGGTCCCTCCGCAAGTCACTGCACAGATACTGTCCCTGTCCAGCTACCTCGCCACAGTCTCATGTCCTCCCTCTGACACCGTCTCCTTTCTCTCCATCTCGTCCCGTCTGGCACCCAACCCCAACAATCCTTCAACCCACTGGGGTACACGAGCCATTGAGACTTCCAGTTTCCACCTCCCTCTCTTCCTCCAGCCCTTGCTTCCTCCTTGCCCTGTTTAAACTCCATGACCACTGGGCCCTCAGCTCCCTTGCCTTCTCTGTCTTTATCATGCCTGCCTAGCAAAAACCCTCCAGTTCTCCCCCTGCTCCAAGCCTATATGGGAAAGTCTGACTATAGCTAGAAAAAAAAAATAACGCATTGATGGGTCTCATCTTAAATCCATGATCACTAACCTCAGAACTGGCCTTGATCCTGGAAACAGTGACTCTCTACTCGAGGCCTTTTACGCTCTCACTGACTTAAGTAAATACTCCATGACTGGGCTTTTATCTTCACCTCCAAGCTTCCTGCCCCAATGCACTCTCCGTTGATGACCTCACTTCCTTTTTCACCAGCAAAATATAGGCAATAACCACCTGCCCCCCACCAGCAGCTCTGCTCATGCCTCTGCCTCCCTTCCTGCTACAATGGAGCACCTGGTTGTGGTCCTGGCTGAGCCCCCGCACCCGTGCCTCCGGTCGTATTTTATCTCACCCACTCAAGGACGCCGCGCCAGCAATCCTGCCCCGTACCCCCTCAATCACAAATCCTCCCTATCTACTACCCTTGTGCTATCAGGATACAAACCTGCTCTTCTTTCTTCCATAAGATGGATGGATGGATGAATGGATTGGGTATCGGTATATAGACACCCACAATGCTGATAGATATAGACACAGACGTAGATAGAGGTAGAAACAGAGATAAATATAATCATTTCCTCCTCCACAGACACGCCACTGCAGTCTACCAACATAGTGGAGTACCAACAAAAAAAGACTATTGATACATACTACAACATAGATAAATGTCAAAAACAATATGTTAAGTGAAAGAAGCCAGACCAAAAAGACTAAAGACTACAGGTGTTGTGATTCCATTTATACAAATCATCCGGAAAAGGAAAAATCGTGGAGCCATAAAGCAGATCAATGATTGCCAGCACCTGGATATATGAGCGGGAATTGATAGCAAAAGATTTCATGGGATGTGTGTGTGTGTGTGTGTGTGTGTGTGTGTGTGTGTGTGTGCATGTGTGTGTGTGTGTGTGGCAGGCAATGGAAGTATTCCAAAATTGATGACATTGCTCTAACTCTAAATTTACTAAAAATCATTGACTCATACACTGTCGGTAGGTGAGTTTTATGGTATAGAAATTGTATCTCAATAAAGCTGTTTAAAACCACCCTTTACAGATACATCAAGCACTGCATCGAGGAGGAAATTTTAAATGCATGTGTTAGCATATACGCTAAAACAATGCTGCAGTCATCATCATCTGAAGACATTAAAAAAAGAAGCACGATTCAAATGAAACAACGTAGAAGAAATAACAAACACAACACAAGTTAATGAAATAGAAAGCAACATAAAATAAGACAGATTAAGAAAATCCAAAATCGTTTCTTTGGATATACAATAACATTAACAATATACAATAACATTAACGGCTCTTTGGGTATACAATGGTTATTGGTGAGACTGATCAAAAAAAAAAAAGAGAAAAGAAGCAAAATAACCAAGACTAGAATTGAAAAGTGGATCATTCCTGTGCATCAGGAACATGCTTAAAAAAACAGTATGAGGAGGCACCTGGGTGGCTCAGTGAGTTAAAGTCTCTGCCTTCGGCTCAGGTCATGATCCCAGAGTCCTGGGATCGAGCCCCGCATCGGGCTCTCTGTTCCGTGGGGAGCCTGCCTCCCCCTCTCTCTCTGCCTGCCTCTCTGCCTACTTGTGATTTCTGTCAAATGAAAAAAATCTTTAAAAAAAAAAAAGTATGAGCATGTTATAAAAACTATATACATAAATTTTCAAAGCTAGAGTAAATGGACAATTTTTTAAAAATCTAGCTTGAATAAATAGGAAGTCTGAATAGTTCTCTAACCGAAAGGAATTAAATCCATGTATAAAACATTTCTCACAAAGAAAACGCTAAGCCCAAATGATTTCTCCGGCAGATTCTGCCGAACATTTCAGGAAACAACATCGTCAAAATTACACACTTTTTGTCCAGATTCTAGAGAGACAGAGTACATCTCCCAAATCGTTCAGTGACGCTGGCATGACACTGAGACCCAGAGAGAGCGGACAGAACAGTAGTCGAGGGGTACCTCGCGACTGCTGTGTGTGACACATTGCATTGATCATACCCACTCATCAACACGATAACCCTCTCAGGAGGGCACAATTCTTTACCTCACTTAACGGACCAGAAAATTGAGGTCTGCAGGCAGTCAGGGCTTTGTCAAAGTCACATAATGAGTGATTGCTGGAGTGACGCTGGGGACAGGTCAGACGAATTCCAAAGGTCCTGGCAGTTTCTCTTACTGTTTCAACACTAATCTCCTGCCTCCTCTGGCCTCAGGGAAGGTGGGAGGTCAGGAAGCTGAGTCTCTGAGAAGTAGGGTGACTGGTCCAAGGTCACAGAACAAGTTGGTGACAGAACAAGGGGCAGGCTGGGAATGTGCCCCAGGCCCCCTGCAAGGGACCTGCAGAACTAGCCCTCAGCATCCCCTGCTCCTGGGACTTTTTCCAGCTACTGTCAAGTAGGCCACACGTGAACCGCTAGGGGGCGTTCCCAGCACCAGTCCACCCCGGGCCAACCTCCTGGGCCCAGGAATCTGTGGGATCAAGACTGGAGTGCCCACGAGCCCTGGTCTGCTGTGCGACCGTACAGGGAAGGAACGCCTGAAGCTGGACGCAGCTGAACTCTGTGGTGAGGGCTTAGGCGAAGGCACCTGGGTTCAAATTCTGACTCCTTTACGTGATGGCGTGACTACAGGTGCACCCTCCAACCTCTCTGCCGGTAGCCCGAGCTGGCAAATGGGAATATCACTAATCATGAGTATTCCTATGCCTTGGAATACATCGGACACTGTTCTGTGCTCTCTACATACTTCTTCATGCATTCTTTACAACAGCCTAACCGATTTTGGAGACCAGGATCTCTGCCCCTCCGCTCAGGTAGAGAGAGCTTACGTAAGGCACTGACATCACACCGCTAGGGACTGGATTGGAACACAGGTCTGTGATCTTGCCGCTGTACTATCCTCTATAATAATACCTACCCTGTGGGTTCTGGTGAGGATCAAACAGATGCAGACACATTACACACCAGAGCCAACCCCCAGCGAGAGCTGCGTAAAGGCTGGCTGCTGTCCTCGCTGGGTGCCAGACCCCATGCTTGGTGTTTTACACTCAACGGTGAAATCAGAGCAGAGCAGAAATTGACAGGTAGGAAATCTAAAGGGAACTGAAAGGGAGCCAGCCAATGCAGAAACTTACCAATGAATTAATGGCCACCCCTCTGGGCTGAATTCCTGCCTATCAGGGAGAAGGTGGCCCCAGAGAGGGTGAAAGTCCTGCTTGGTCCAGGAAAAGCCTGAAGGCTGAGCCTACAGGTGGAACAGGTGGGTCCCGCCATGTGGGCCAGCGGGGCTGTAAGACAGGGAGTCAGGCTGTGCCCCTGAACAAACACAGTCAAAAGTCAGGCTCTGGGACCAGCCAGAGCATCTCAGGTTAGCCTGCAAAGCCTGAGGTTTGGCCCATGTCACCCCGATGCTGGCCATCAGTACAGGCTGACATCCTGCTTTGCCAACACAGCTCATGATTCCTTGGGTAAATAATCAGCCAGGGCTCAGCAAAGGCCAGCCAAGACTCCTGCTTAGTGATTCTGATCACCACAGGTCGCTGGGTTGACATGGCCTGTCCCACACCAGGCCGAGGTCCTGTTTACCTGGAGATGGGATTCCAGGCAGCACTGTCTTATCCACAAAGCTACAGAAGTTAGAAGGCCCTGAGCAATCCTGCCAGTTCCAGCCTTAGTGGTTGGCAGTGTTGGACAAGAGGAACCCAAGCTACACATCTGTGATGGGGTGATTTCAGTAGGGGGAGATGGTCATTCTTAGAGGACCCCAGCCAGAAGCTCCTTCGAGGATTTGGGGTGAACCCTGGAAGACCAGCAGCTCTTTCCCAAATGAGACCCAGATGCATCAATGCTGAACCAGACCTCCTGGTAAGCAGGGAACGGGTCTCACTCACCTGAAGGCCACAAGCCAGGGACTGGTGCACACGTGCTCACAGACGAGCGGTTCAAGGAACACGTGACTAGCAAATGGACATCTGACTTGAAAGTGCCTAAGTGAAATGTTCGTTTAGGAAATTGGTTTTATTCATTAAGGGGCTCAGGTTTATGGTTAAAGATAAGGTCTTCTTGTCAGTCACTAATAGTAGCCAGTACTTGGTAGACACGAGTCACTAAGGAGATAAAATAACAATTTCAGCTCTGGCTCTCCTGATCGAGGTCTGACCATATCCTCGGGGCTGAGCTAGGCTCACAGAGGCATCCAGCCTTCACCGTGTATGATACATATGTACATGTATTTCCAGAATGCTTTCAGGGTCCACTTTATATACCATGACCCTTTACTCTTAAATACTTCCATGTCTATTTTCTAAGCATTAGGGGTACTATTTTTCAGAAAGCTCTCCATTTCAGGAAAGTCACCTCTGGTATAACACTTTTCCTCTAACATACCGTTCATATTCTAATCCTGTCGATCATCTCATTAACGTCCTTCATAGCATGCATTCCCACAGTTAAGGAGGACGCATTGAGGAAACCATCAGGGATGACTTGCTGGTCTTTCTGGGGTCACCCCAAACACGGGGAGAAGCTTCTTGATGAATCACTACTTCTGCCTCTGCAGACCATTGCAGATGCTATGGCTCTTCGGTGTCCTCCAAGAGGTAACATATTTCGTCTTTCATGAGACAGACACTTTAACGAATGCAATCCCTCTTGTCACCAAAATGGCACAGACATATGGGAAAAGATGAACTTGATGCCCACTTCACACCATGCACGCAAATCAGATCTAGATAGACCGCAGATCTAACTGTGAAAAATAAGGCGATCAAAGCTTCTAAAAAGAAAATATAGGAAGATGGGTTTCATAACATTAGGGGAGGCAAAGATCTCGAAACAGGACTGAAGCAGCACTGACTGCAGACTTAATAGGAGGACTGGACTCCGCTGGAACCCTGCACTATGTTCACCGAAACGTTCCATACCGACAGCAAAAAGTCAGGCACACACTTAGAGAATCTTTTTCACAATTTATTTACCTCTCTTCCCAGCACTCCTACCAATCAATAAGAAAAAGACAATCTGACAGAAACAGTCACTTCTCTTCAATCTTACTTAAATAAGGTACTTTTCAAAAGACAGAATCTTTAGCTAAGAGGGAGAAACTATATTATCTTTTTAACCCAGAAAGTTCTAGCTCTTTTGTATTGAACAAAAATGTTTAAGCTTATCTGCACCTCCCACAGTTTACTCTAAGTAGTAAGAATAAACCAGACCATATTTTCTCCAGTCCACCTTGAAATCTCATCAGTTACCAGCTCATTTGTGACATTTTCCACACTCATGTTACCGCAGGTGACAGTGTTGCGAAACTTTCTGCCTCTACGTGGTAAGAGTCCTCTTCCTCCTTCCTACAGCCCCGTCCCCACTTTCCATTAACAACCTCTTCAAGGGTCACAGGTGTCCACTAACTGTCATTATAAGACCTTTCCAACTCCCATTTGTCAACTGACCCCAGGACTGCTGCCTCATTCCATCTCCATTATGCAGCATCCCACCCACTCCCAGGTACCTAAATCTGTTCGAGGTACTACGCCCTAATAATAAATTACCTAAAATTTCAATAACTAGAAACAACCATTTATTATGCTCTTGTATTCTGAGGACAGGAATTCAGATGGGGCACGATGGGAGTGGCTTATCTCTGGCCCCATGATGGCTAGGTCTTCGCTGAAGGTTTTTCAGTAAAGGGCAACCACCATAATACCAAAAACAGAATAAATATCTTTGAACCAATAGGAGAAAATTCAATATTTTCAATGCAAATAAGTAAAAGACACAAAAAGGAAACAATAGATAGTAAATGGAATATATGAAACAAAATGGTATGTCAGTCCTAATACAATAATAATTAAAACTAAATGTAAAGAGGCTAATTTTGCCAATTAAAAGACAGAATGTCATTTGGGATAATAAAAATAAACTCAACTAAATGTTGTAGACGTGAGACACTTTTAAAACAAGAAAGCATAATTTGGAAATGAGAGGATGGAATAGATCAGGCAAGTGTGAACCAAAACAAAGTTAGGAAAACAATCTTCTCAAAGTAGAACTGAAGGCAAAATGTGTCGCATGAAACAGAGATAAGAGAAAATTAAGCAATAGGGCAAGAGGATATAATTATCAAAATATACCTGCTTTGGGACGCCTGGATGGCTCAGTGGGTTAAAGCCTCTGCCTTTGGCTCAGGTCATGATCTCAGGGTCCTGGGATCGAGCCCCACATCGGGCTCTCTGCTCAGCAGGGAGCCTGTTTCCCCCTCTCTCTCTGCCTGCCTCTCTGTCTACCTGTGATCTCTGTCAGTCAAATAAATAAATAAAATCTTTAAATATATATATATATATATATATATATATATATATATATATATATGCCTGCTTTAACAGCCTCAAAGTACATCAACCAAGAACTGGCAGAGATAAGTGGATGAACAACCAGGACTGGAGACTTTGACATTCCCCACTGAGACAGAAAGTTCAAGTGAATAGAGAATCAGCACCGCTGCTGAACAAAAGAATAAGCTCAAGCGATTATACATACGCACATATGGACACACAGTTATGCATACCGAACAGACACTACCCACTGGTTTTTAAGAAAACATGGAGCATTCATAAAAATAAAGCACATAGGGTTACAAAAAATCCTCAGTAAGTTCCACACGTTCAATGTCATATACGGGCATCCTTGTTTTACTGTCCTTCACTTCATCCTGCACCACAGGTACTGTCTTTTTTCAAATTAAACGTTTCTGGCAACCCTGCCTGCATCAAGCAAGTCCGTTGGCTCATTTTTCTGACAGTATTTGCTCATTTCATGTCTCGGGGTCATGTTTTGGTAATTCTCGCTGTATTTCCAACTTGTTCATTATTATTATATTTGTTACGGTCATCTCTGATCAGTGATTACGACCTGCAGAAAGCTCAGATGATGTTGAGCACTTTTTAGCAATAAAGTATTTTTTATTTAAGGTATATACATTTTTTCAGACATGATGCTGTCAGACACTTAGTAGATGACTGTGTAGTGTAAACATGACTTTTATATACACTGGGAAGCCAAAAATTTCATTGGAATTACCTTATTGTGAAATGCACTTTATTGTGGTGGTCTGGAGCCAAAGCAAAGTATCTGTTGGGTGTGCCTTGTAGATAACACTTGTGGACCAAAGTGAAATAAAAGTAAATAACATAGGGGCGCCTGGGTGGCTCAGTGGGTTAAGCCGCTGCCTTCGGCTCAGGTCATGATCTCAGGGTCCTGGGATCGAGTCCCGCATCGGGCTCTCTGCTCAGCAGGGGGCCTGCTTCCCTCTCTCTCTCTCTGCCTGCCTCTCTATCTACTTGTGATCTCTCTGTCAAATAAATAAATAAAATATTTTTTAAAAAAAGTAAATAACATAAGGGGCGCCTGGGTGACTCAATCGTTAAGCATCTGCTTTTGGCTCAGGACTTGATTTTGAGGTCCTGGGATCAAGCCTCGTGTTTGGCTCCCTACTCAGCGGGGAGTCTGTTTCTCCTTCTCCCTCTGCTTCTCCCCCTGCTCATGCGTGCTCTCTCTCTCTCTCAAATAAATAAATAAATAAATAATCTTTTTTTTTTAAAGTAAATAACGAAAGAGTAGCCCAAGGTTCTAAATACACTAAATGACATATTACTGAAGACCCTGAGGTTAAAAATAAAACCATAAAGGGAACTAGAAACACATCAAAACATGACAATGAAAATAGTCAATATCAAAGCTTGGGGGGGCATCACACAGTCAGAAGTTAGATGAAGACTTTTAACTTTAAATACATTTATATGGAGACTCAAAATTTTAAAAAGTAGGAAAGCTAGCTAAGCCTTTAACTCAAGAAAATAGAAAAAGAACAATATTTGAAAAATACAAGGAATTTCAAAGGATGGTAAAAAGTAAAAATAAAAGAAGAAATCAATTTTTAAAAAGGTTTAAAAAAAAGGAAGGATTAAGAAAACTAAAAACTAAAAGCTGATCCTTTGAAAAGATTAATTAACTAGAGAGATTTCCCTAATAAGACTCATCAAGGGGAAAAAGAAAGAGAGGAAATATGTAAATAAAATATAGAAAGAAAAAAATTACGGATATGACGAGATTTAAAAATAATAAATTCCTAGGTATAAATTCCAAAATTGGCTTAATAAATTAAAAAAACTTTTTTAAAAAAGACCAATAAATATTAATAAAACTGAAGTGCCCCCAGAATTCTAGAACCGGCCCTGGGTACGACTTTCCCTTTTTACTCCTAGAAACAGCTCCGCTCATCCCAGGAGGGAAGTAATAATGTTATCAACCAGCAGAGGGCACAGGACCCTGCCTAGGCTTAGCAGACCATATTCTGTGTGCTGTGATCAAGCCAATGATGACTGATCATGCCCTGAGTCCTTACAGGGACTGATACGAACAGGGAGAAAAAGTGAGTCTCTCTCTTTCTGATCACAAATAACCAGTTAGAAACAAATAACTTAGAGCTGCAGTGTCCACCTTTGTCCTCACCATACAGGGTAAACCATGAAAGCTGAATAAAGAAGAGCTCAGAAAGAATTTTTTTAAAAAAGAGACAGATATGATACCCAACTTGGAATCCCTGGATCCAGCCAAGCCTGAAGCCCTCCCCACTCTTCAGAACTCTCATTCATGAGATCCAATTTATATTCCTTTTTTTTTTTTTTTGCTTTAAAGAAATTTGTTATCTGTCCCTTCCAACCAATAGAGAACTAATAAACAAAAATGCAGAGAAAATGGAAGGAGCTAGACTTTTGAGTGGAATGCTCTTGGATTTGAATCTCAAAGGGAGCTTCACTTAAGCTCCATGGGCCTCAGTTTCCGTACCTAAACAAAGGTGAGAATAACAGTCTCTAATTCGTAACGTCTTTGGAAGATTACATAAGACAATCCGTGAGAAGCACTTGGCTGCTTTTCTTCCACGTCTCTCCTGCAGACGGAGGTCCTGTTGAAGGCGGGACCTCATTAGATTCATCCCCTGTCCCAAGCTTAGCACCTGGTTCTTCACAGGTGTCCACACCATTGGGCTAATTAAGGGCACCTCTGGCCTCCGTGCCAGCATTCACCTGGCAATCACAGGCGGTGAGGCAACTCCAGCCTCATTTTGATATTAAAAAGAAAACGTCAGAGAACTGAACGCAGAGGAAAGTTAACTTGCAGCATTGCTGTGTTTGCACAAACGTCCTGGAAAAAACCCATTGGTTAATGTCCGGGGGGAGGGGACCACCGAATGGCGAAGGCCACTGGACCCCCTCTAACCATTAACCAGCAGGGAAGCTGGCAAACAAGATTTAGCCGTGGTGCCCCGCAGGCTTACTGTACACATATTTGCGCCCGGGACAGCCAGGTCCAGCCAGTGGTTGCAGCCTGAGCCCTCGGCCGACTGTGAGTAGCACCTGAACCTTGTCCATCCCTCCCGCTCCTCCCCAGCGGCCAGAATGAAGCCATGCGCATCTTGCTTGTTTAATTTTTGTAATGGACTTTGAGCATTAGGGCAGCCAGCAGTGATCTAAGGCCAGGTGTTTGAGCGGTGTTATGGGGAGGGTTTTGCAGTTGGTGGGTCACCCGTGGGGGCTTGATTTGCCCCCGCCCCTAGCCTTGAAGGGGTTGACACTGAGCCAAGAGCCATTCCCTTATGTCATTCCACGGATGTCCCAGAGCCCAGCCAAGTAACACAAGGGAGTCTGACAGCTGGACTGGACGGGCGCAAGGTAGCGCCCCTGCTGGGGGGTGCAGGCAGGGACAGTGATGCCCACTGACGTAGCAGACTGTGCGCGCCCCAGGGTCGCACACACCTACTTCCTCACTCATCCACCTGGGGTCAGGACACTGCAGATTCAACAGGACTCCTTGCATGACACCAAGGCTTAAATGCAGAAGGCTCGAGATGCTACCTGGCCCATAGGGGCTTTCGTGAAAATAATGAATGCAGTGGGCATTTACTTTGAGCCTCGTTCAAAAATGAGAGACAAGGAGGACATACATGAAATGAAATTCATGAAGACTGTCGACACTCTGCTTGGTAACGTTGCTGGGTACTTTTTAGAGACCTCTTTTCCTCTCATCGCTTTGCTTTCTAGAGAGAAGGGCAGAAGGGCATGGCACCAGCTCCGAAGGCAGGCTGAACCAGTTCCTCTTCCTCCCTGGGCCTCAGATTTCTCATCTCTAAAGTGGGCCCAGGATGACCCGCTGCACGAGGCCACACGAGAAAGCATTCATAAGCACTGTGACTGACGTTCGTGACAATCTCAGGAGGTGGAGAGAGGGTTCATTCTTACTTTGGGGGCTTAACACAGAAAGGGATGAGGCACGAATTCCCAGAGACAACAGGAATAAGAGAGGAAGCGAGAAGAACTGGAAAAGCCCATCCGGCTCTGGGCAGCAGAGGGCACCGGTCCTTTCCCATGAGAGGTGTGGAGGGGACAGGGAGAACAGGGATTTCTCTGCAATGGGACGGGGCCATGACAGAAAAGTACAGAGAACA
Source organism: Meles meles (assembly GCF_922984935.1). NCBI lineage: Eukaryota > Metazoa > Chordata > Mammalia > Carnivora > Mustelidae > Meles > Meles meles. Next base: position 141,533,874 of record NC_060071.1, on the reverse strand, counting down.
GGGCTCCTGGAGGAGAGCGGGACCTCGGTGTCCTAGGCCAAAAGGACATAAGCCAGGCAAGGCAGGGAAATGTTGGGACTGCAGAGTGGATCCACAGGGAACAGGACTGGGGCAGGTGTGTCTTTGTCCCCAGCTTCCGGTTCAGAGCCGGGCTCCCCAAACAATGGGGACCTGAAATGACCCACCCTGCCATGACCCTAGCAGAGGGATGAAAGTCTGGTATGTGCTAGAGGAAACTGGGCACACCCAGGAGAGCGGGGCTCAGAATTCAAGGGGCCAAATTTGAGGCGGGGGCAGGGCTGTCACCAGGCACAGTGTCATGAAGTGAGGACCAGCCCCTCCTGGAAAGAATGGGAGCCACAGAAAGCTTTTTAGTGGGAGAATGGCCAATCAGCTTTATAAAGGATGCCTCTGGCTGCAGAGGGGAGAAAGGGTGGGAGGGAGCTGAGCAGGGACAACAGACCAGGTAGGGGTGAAGCGCCCCAGACTTGGTTGGTGGACTGAGACAAGTACAGGGGAAACAAAGATCAGAAGATCAGAATGGCAGGTGAGCAAGGCCAGCGGTGGGTATTATTACTGACTCTGTATTGTACTAAGGAAACAGAGCTCCTAAAACCCTTCTAACTTCCTAAGTGATAAGAGTCCCAGGAGCATCTCTTGCTCTAACATTCGGTCTTTGCCCATGATTCCTGACGCAGAGTTCCTAAATCCCTTGGAATTTCCCAGGTGACCACAGCGATTTCGTTCTAATGAGGTGAATTTTGGTAGGTGCGTGGAGAGCATCAGGATGGGGCTGGTCCCAGGAAGGCCAAGCCATGATTAGAAGCTTGGAATTTTCAGCCTCACCCTCCTTTCTTGGAGAAGGGGAGAGGGGCTGGAGTTAATCATCCATCCTGCCTGCATGATTGAAGCTGCCATCAAAATCCCAAAATACAGGGTTTAGAGAGCTTCTGGGTCAGTGACCCCATACAGATGGGGTACTTTTTAGTACCAGCTTGGTGCTCGGAACCCTTCTGGACCTCACCCTCTAAATCTCTTATTACATCCTTTGTAATAAACCAGTAAACATAAGTGTTTCCCTGAGCTCCGTGAGCCAGTCTAGCAAATAATCGAACCCAAAAATAAAGTCTCAGGAACCCTGATTGATAGCCAGTCAAAAGGACAGGGTGACAATCTGGGACTTGCGATTGGTATCTGAAGTTGGGGGTGGGTAATCTTGTGGGAACTGAGCCTTCACCCGGGGGGTCTGACACTACCTTCAGGTGGACAGTGTCAGAACTGAGTTAAACTGTAGGACTGTAGATCCGTTGTGGAATTGAGTGGCATTCTCTCTCAGCTGGGGGTAAATTGATTGGTGTGTGGGAAACCCACATCTCTGGCGTCAGAGTAAAGTGTGTAGTCATGTGCGAGGAAAGGAGAAATACAGGGAAGGTTTTCCTTATACAACCACCTTTTATTATCCATTCATCCACTGATGGACATTTGGGGTGTTTCCGGTTCTTTGGCTATTATGAACAACGCAATCATGAACACCGGGGTGTACAATTATCTGTTCAAGTTCCTATTTCCAATTCCTCAGAAGAAGAATCTCTGGATCACATAGTGATTCTATAATTTTTTGAGGATCTGTCATACCCTTCGTTTGCACCTAGATGTACCACTTACCTTTCCCACCAGCAAGACACAGAGTTTCCAGCTCCTCCACATCCGGGCCAACACCTGTTTTCTGTTTTGCTGTTCGTGGTTTGACTTGGTTTAGTTTTGGAAACAGCTATGCAAATGGGTATAAATTGTATCTCATTGAGGTTTTGACTTGTGTTTCCCTGATGGCTTTAACGTGAACATCTTTTCATGTGCCTGTTGGCCATCAGTGTATCTTCTTTTGAAGAAATGTCTACTCAACAACTTTGCCCCTTCTTTGCATTGGATTTTTTTAAATTTTTTTAACTTGAGTTTCATGTAATCTGGATATTAATCCTTTATCAGATATGAGATTTTCAAATATTACCTCTCATTTTGTGGGTCGCCTCTCTACTCTATGGATAGTGTCCTTGGGTGATCAAAAGTTTTTAATTTTAGAAAATCCAATGTGTCTAATTTTCCTTTTGTTGTTTATGCCTTTTTTAAAAAGATTTTATTTATTTATTTGACAGACAGAGATTACATGTAGGCGGAGAGTCAGGCAGAGAGAGAGAGGAAGCAGACTCCCTGCTGAGCAGAGAGCCCAAGGTGGAGCTCGATCTCAGGACCCTGAGATCATAACCTGAGCTGAAGGCAGAGGCTTTAACCCACTGAGCCACCCAGGCACCCCTTATTTGTGCCTTTAATGTCATGTTCAAGAAATCGTTCTTTTTTTTATCTTATTGTAAATAACATAATTGTTCATTTCCTTTTCAGTTTGTTCACTGATAGTATGAGAACTGGTATGGGGTGTGTGTGTGTGTGTGTGTGTGTGTGCTGGTTTTGTAGCCTGCTGCTTTGCTGAATTCATTTCTTAGTTCCAGCAGGGTTTTTATGGAATCTTCAAGGTTTTCTACATGTGGCTATGATGTTGATCAGGTTGCCTATGGGCAGAGATCATTTTACTCCTTCCTTTCAAACTTGGATATCTTTTATTTCTTTTTCTTGCCTAATTTCTCTGGTTAGGACTTCCAGTGCTGTCTTAAATAGAAGAGGCAAAAGTAAGCATCCTTCCTTGTTCTGAGAATCTTAGATAAAAAGCTTTCAATCTTTCACCATTACATGAGCTGTGGCTTTTTACAATTTTTTTAAAATATTGAAGTAGTTTCCCTTTAGTCTTAGTTTGTTGAGTGTTTTTATCTGGAAAGGGTGTGTTGAATTATGCCAAATGCTTTTTCTGCATTAAGTGAGATGATCATAGTCTTTTTTTTTTCTTCATTCTGTTATAGCACGTTAGTTGAGTTTTGTATGTAGACCCATCCTTGCATTCTAGAAATAAACCCCACTTGGCCATGCTGTATGTTGCTGAATTCTATTTGCTAGTATTTTGTTGAGGATTTTTGCATCAATGTTCATGAGCATTATTCATCTGTACTTTTCTGTCCTTACCGCATCTTTATCTTGCTTTGGTATCAGGGCAATGAATGAGTTAGGAAATGTTCGATTTTTTTTGAAAGGAGAATTCATGTGATTTCTTTAATGTTTGGTAGCATTCAGTGGTTAAGCCATTTGGTCCATGGCTTTCTTTTTTGGGTTTTCAATTCTGATTCAATTTTCTTACTACATACAGGTCTATTCAGATTTTCCATTTCTTGTGATCCAGTCTTGGTAAGTTTTGCATTTCCAGAATTTTTTTCATTTTATCTAGGCTATCCAGTTGGTTGGCATGTAATTTTTTTGTAATATTTTCTTATAATTCTTTTTTAAATTTATTTATTTTTATTTTAGAGAGAGAAGGGGGACAGAGGGGAGACAGAGAGAATCTCAAGCACACTCCCCACTGAGCATGGAGCCTGATGCAGGGCTCAATCCCAGGGCCCTGAGATCAAAACCTGAACCAAAATCAAGAGTCAGACACTTAACTAACTGAGACACCCAGCCATCTCTCTTATAATTATTTTTATTTCTGTAAGAATTGGCAGTAAAGTCCCATTTTCATTTCTGATTTTAGTAATTTGAGACTTCTCTTTTTTCCTTACTCAGTTTAGCTAAAGGTTTGTCAATTTTGTTCACCTTTTTGAAGACCATATTATATTAATTCTATATCATCATAGTATATTATACTGTATCAAATAGATATATTATATCCTGGTTTCATTGATTTTCTCTAGCTTTTCTATTCTCTATTTTATATATCTGTGCTCTAATCTTTATTGTTTCCTTCCTTCTGCTACCCCACTCTCTTTTGGTAACTATTTATATGTAATATCTTTTTCCATCCTTCCACTTTCATATTGATGTCTTTGGATCTAACATGTGTCTCTTATAGTCAGTGCATAGTTGGATCATTTTTTAAATCCATTCTGCCAATCTCTGTCTTTCGGTTGGGGAATTTTATCCATTTACATTTAGAGTAATTGCTAATAAAGAAGGACTTTTGCCATTTCCTATTTGTTTTCTAAATGCCTTATGGATTTTTTTTTTGTCCCTCACTTCTTGCATTACTATCTTCTTTTATGTTTAATTGCTTTTTTTGTAGTGAAACATTTTAATTACCTTCTCATGTTCTTTTGTGCATACTCTGTTGCTATTTTCTTCCTGGTTCCCATGGAAATTATATTTAACATCCTAAAGTTATAACACTCTCATTTGAATTTACGCCAGCTTCACTTTCATAGCATGCGAAAGCCCCGCACCTATGTAGCTCCATTCCCACATTCTTTCAGTTATTTAAGTCACAAATTACTCTTTATTCATTGTGTATCCAAAAACTTAGACTAATAATTGCTTTTCATAGATTAGTCTTTTAAATTATATCAAAAATAAAAAGTGAAGTTACCAAGCAAGATTATAATAATATGAGTTTTTCTAATTGCTCATATATTTACCTTTACCAGAGATTTTTATTTCTTCCTATAGATTATATTTACTCTCTAGTGTCCTTTCATTTCTGCCAGAAGGACTCCCTTTAGCATCTCTTGCAGGAGAGGCCTAGCGGTAATAAACTCCTTCAGCTTTTACTTATCTGGGAATGTCTAGATTTCTCCCTCATTTTTGAAGGATGGTTTTGCCAGATCCAGGATTCTTGGTTGAGAGTTTTTTCCTTTCAGTTCTTTGAATATATCAATTGGTAGGATATTTCATCCCTCTGGGCTTCCATTTCTGCCTACCTCAAATCATAATAATAATACCTATTTGATTAGTTTGTTAGTGAGGGTTAGTTGAGAAAATATAAGTAAAACACATAGATCAGTGTTGGACGTCTTGATACCTGGTGTCGGGTAGGTACTTGAAAAATCATAGCGGGTATCATTATACTTTCAGGTGAGGAATTTGACTCCCAGAGTCCTGAGCTGTCCCACATCACACAGCCAATGTGGAGAAAGGAACTTGAGGCTTGACTGGGGTGTTTCACAGGGTCTTCTGCCTACCATTTCACCATGCCTCACTGCCTTGGAGATCCTCCATTATCTAATGAGAATTCCTGATTTTGCAGGGCCTGACCATCCTGGACAATGCTGTTTTCTCTGTGCACCTATTTCCTCTGGCTGTCCACCAGTGACCTCTGGACCGTCCAGGCTAAGGACCCAGATACTGATGTGAGCACGAGGAGCCCTCACCGGGACTTGGCTCCAAACAATGTTGACTTTGCCTTTATCCTATATAGGCATCTTGTGGCTTCAGCTCCTGGAAATAATGTCTTCATCTCCCCCGTGAGCATCTCCATGGCCTTAGCTATGCTGTCTCTGGGTTCCTGTGGCCACACACGGGTCCAACTCCTCCAAGGCCTGGGCTTCAACCTCACCAATATATCTGAAGCTGAGATTCACCAGGGCTTTAGGCACCTCCACCACCTCTTCAAGAAGGAGTCAGACACCATGTTGGAAATGATTATGGGTAATGCTTTGTTCCTTGACCACAGCCTGGAGCTTCTGGAGTCATTCTCAGCAGACACCAAGCACTACTATGAGTTGGAGGCTTTGGCTACAGATTTCAAGGATGGGACTGGAGCCAGCAGACAAATCAATGAGTATATCAACAATAAGACACAAGGGAAAATTGTGGACTTGATATCAAAGCTGGATAGTTCAGCCATGCTCATCCTGGTCAACTACATCTTCTTCAAAGGTACCCCCCTACTCACCCCATTGCCAAGAATAGTAAGAGCCATCAAAACACAGGGTGCATTCTTGGACAAGGCCTTTGATCTTACAAAGCACACTTTCAACTGTGAATCTCCATCTTCACCATAATCCTATTAGGAAAGTAGAATATATCATCTTATAAGTGATCAAAATGACACCCAAAAGAATTGAGCAACTTGCCCAAGCTCTTACAGGTTTTTTTGAGGCCAAACATGTAATCATGATCAGACTGGCTGACTCATGATCGAAAAATATTGGCTGAGTGCTGACTATGCATCAGGCACTGGGCCAAGAGCTGGAAACACAGCCTATGACCAGAAAAACATAGCCTCTGCCTCCCAGGAACTCCCCCCTCACGGACCCTATACCACACACTTCCCCAGCACTCACAGCCAGCTCTGACCAAGTCCCATCTTAGCCAAACTTCAACTAGTCCTCACCAATTTGAAGCAGGGTTTTCCAAAGTTCTTGTGCGTAAAAATCACCGTGGCAACTTGGTAAAATTATAGAATCCAGAGACCATGCCAGACCCACTGAAACAAAGCTTCTGCAAGAAAGTCCTAGAATTTGTGTTTTTAACAAGCCCCGCCCCCAATCATTTTTATGAACGCACAATTTGGGGATACATTGTCCTTGAGAAGAAAATCTCCACTCCTTAGTTGATAGCACTGGTTCTCAACCCAGGGTGATCCTCAACCCTCTTCAGGGACACTTGGCCACGTCTAGAGATATTTTGGGTTGTCACAGTTGAGGGTGGGGTGGGGTGGGGTGTGTTCCTGGCATCTAGTAAGTGAGGCCAGGGAGTGCTGCACAACAGGACAACTCCCACAATAATATCTGCTCCATAATGGCCATTGTCCCAAGGCTGAGAAACCCTGGCCTAAAGTCACCTCGTTCTCTGTTCTTTCCAGTCTCATATCTGGAGTGATATCCTCATATCAGGAATCTTCTTTGTTCTCTCCAATTTGCCCCCATAAATTCTTAAGTTTCCCTACCACGAGGCCTCCTGGCTTGAGAATTTTCAAGAAGAAACCCCTTAAAGTAGAGGTTAGACTCCATTCTGTATTTTGTTTTGTGCCCAACTGGATATGTTACATCTGCTTCTAGAAAAGATATACTCAGGAAAAAACAATAGCAAACTTTTAAGGATGAAAAACCTAACGCTGAAAAATACTCACTTTTTTTTTTTTTTTTTTTTTTGCTGTGAGTTGGACAAGTTAGTCACAAAACACCACGACCTTCGGCCCAGACAACCAGACTGTGACATCACACTCAGTCATGGGGGGGAACAGGCACAGCCTCGGGGTCTCCAGCTCCACATCCACAGGCCTTCCATCCTCCCATCTCTCCCTACTGCCTCCCTTAGCAGCTCCTACAGGGAGGGTTGAGGCTGGGTCAGAACAAGAGTTCTGGCCTTGGGGTCCACAGACCCTGCAGGCAGTGGGATGGAGAAGGGTCTGCCTGGAGCTCAGCACTGGCCACCCTCAGGCAGCCTCAGCTGGGAAACAGAGACCTCACAAGAACTCCCAGGGACAGCCAAGACACCTGGGACCCCCAGGGGGACGCAGGGTCCTCAGTCACCTCCAGACCTGGGGAGTTAACCTAGAGCATTGGAGGCCCTGGTGAGGTCCACCCATGTCTTTAAACATCCAGAATTCTGTCACCTGTGAGAAAACTCATAGTTGCTTAGAATAAGCCCAGAAGGGCCAAAGAGGCTCCGCAAATGGGCCTCATAATCAGGCAGGCTTTGACTCTAAGGAGCAACCTGCCTTCCATGAAAGATGGCCAGTAATGAAAGCCTGGTCTGTGAAGGTAGTGAGTTCCCCATCACCAGGCAGACAAAGAGGCTGTGTGATGCCATTGTGGAGCATGGGGGAAGGATTCAAGTCCAACTGTGGGTTGGAGCGTGGGGGCTTGAAGGCATCGTCTCATCCTGACTTTGCCTTGGGGCCACACCGAAGGTCAGGAGCCTCCCTCAAGGCAGTGGACACAATCTGCTGGGCAGTCAGGCTGCCTGCTGGGCTTCTGTGGCCAGACATCAAGGTGGGGACATGGAATGGGTGGTCTGTTTCTCCAAACCTCTCCCACCCCGACCTTGAATTTGCAGCCCAAGTTCCACCTGGCACCATTTCCAGAACCCTCCTGTCCAGGATCCACCCTAGGCTCGGAGTTGGGGGGGGAGGGGGGGAGGGCGGGCAGCCAGGCAAAGTCTGGCTTACTGAATTCTACCCCCAAATCCAAGGGTATTCTCTTTGTCTCCCTCTTTCCATTTTTTAGAGGCTCAGAAACAGAGTTAATAATCCTCAATCCAGTTCAAGAAGTGGAGGACGGAACAGGCTTTAAATTTCTGGGCATTTCACAACTTACCAGAAAATTCTAGTCACTCTGGTGGGGACCTTCCCGGGGCGCCGTCATGACACCTGCTTAGTGTTCTGCGGCCACCCAAACTGTGTTTTCCTCCAGCTCTCACAGGCCTGTCTCCTTTCTCCCTTCCTTCCCAGGCACATGGGAACAGCCCTTCCACCCGGAGAGCACCAGGGAGGAAAACTTCTACGTGAACGAGACCACCGTGGTGAGAGTGCCCATGATGGTCCAGTTGGGTCCCATCAAGTACTTCAAAGACTCAGTGCTCCCCTGTCAGCTGGTCCAACTGGAGTACACGGGCAATGAGACCGTCTTCTTTGTCCTCCCAGAAGAGGGGAAGATGGACACGGTCATCACCGCGCTGAGCAGGGGCACCATTCAGAGGTGGTCTGAGTCCCTGACCACGGGGTAAGCCCTTATCCTTCTCCCCCAGACTTACCCTGTAGGGCTCATTGTTTTCTTCTGCTGGGTCCCCAAAGGCCTGAGGCTCTCTGGCCGAGAGGTCAGTCATGTTTATCTGTCTGTCCACTGACACTGAGATACTCTGGGGCATCCCACAAAGCGAGCTCCCCCTTCCCTGGGAGGCTAAGACCTTCTCTGTTATCATATTGTTTTTGCATCATTGGCTTAACCAGAATTTACCAACCCCCCAGCCGCTCGCTAACCCATTTTTTATATTATCTTGCTTCTCTAAAATCAAGCAGGTCAAGACTCCTGGCAGGCCCCATGAAAAGAATAACAAAATGGCAGTTATCTCCATGACGGAAGGAGCACAAAATCTATGAATGGTTCTTAAGTCACTCAGAAATGTAACTCTTCTTCAAGCAGTCAGTCTGTCAGAGAAAGGAAACACTAAGTACGTAATAAGTGAGCAAGGGAAAGACAGTGAGGGGTGTACATGCTAACGGGCTGGTGGTGGGGAGGAGAGCCAGCCCATGAAAGCCCAAACTCAGGCCCACACCAGGGGCGGGCTCCGAGCGCATGCGCAGGGAGGACCCGCTGAGCACGCGAGCGAGGCATGCTTGATGAACAAATGAGCGACAGAACTCATTGTCCCCAGACATCCCTGAGCCAGACAGTAATCAAAATTATGGTCAAGCATGTGCGCAGCCTCAGCCTGCACCATGGAGCAGGGAGCAGAAGTTCGTGACCATGATCCTCACTCTCAGGGTGGGACCTGGTGGTGGGCGGGGTGGTGCAGAGTCAAAGGGCAGAGGGGAGGCAGGAGGGAAAGTGGGCACTTGGATCTGGAGTGATTCAGGAAGGTTTCCTGAGCAGGTGCCCGCCGGCCCTCTCTTCCTTCCTTCCTTCCTCCACAAATGGAACCGCCTGCTGTATACTATGTGCTAGGCTAACCAGAGAGGATAGAAGGTGAATAGGACTTCAAAGACATGCACTCTAGAGCAGAGAAAAGGCTTCTGGTAGAATCCATAGTGCACAATGACATCAGTTTTTTCATAGCAGGAGAGGAAAGGAGATAAGCGTGAAGCTGGGGGAAGGTCAAATGCCTGGCTGCCCCAGGGGACCAGGGAAGGAGCTGCAGAACAATCACTTTCCATTCAGACTGTGTGTTAAGCCTGCCTGAGTGGGAGTGGAAGGCATTCCAAGAGCGTGCATGGAGGAGGGATGGGCACAAGCCAAATCCAGGGGGCCATGCCCAGGGCACCAGCAGAGTCAGACAGCAGCTGCAAAGAAGGAGACAAATTCTACTCAAATGAAATATGTAAATCAAGAGCTTTGAAGGCAGAAAATCTGGAAAGAAGCCCTCTACTTTAATATATACGTAGGTTTTTGTGTTTTATGGTTTTGGTTATTTTTATTTTGAGTTGTAGCCTCGGAGCACTGCTCAATCCTGGACCTTCCGGAAAGGTTAGTCCAGTTCCTTGAGTAGACGTGGAAGTGCCTGGGAGTTTGACCTCCTGTGGGGAAGAGCTGCGGAGGCGGCTCCGTGTTTCCAAGAAATCCCTTATAGCCACATGGGGGGACCCAGAAGTGTTCTCAGAGTCCTGGACCCATCGCACCTGACCTTGAGCATGGGGTTGGGGATGAGGCGGTGAGGCATGCATGTGAGCCTCTGTTTAGGTGACCTGAGGGGTCCCGTGGCTGGCTTCTCACCACTTCACTTGCCCCCGCGCCTTCCAAGGGAGCCCGTGGTTCAGGAACCCTGTCGCCAGCTGGTGATTACACACCCGGGATCATGCCAGTTCTGGCTCCTAGTCTGCGGAAAATGAGAAGGACGATCTTTCTTTTTACACCAAAAATAATCTCTTCGCCAGAACACTTTAGCTTAAACATATCAATAACACATGCCATTTTCTTCTAGATTTTTTAAAAATAAACCTCCAAGGCAGACTCTTGATTTAGGCAACATATGTGATTGGGCACGAATTCTCTACTCCATCCCAGTGATGCCCCCTCAGCCCTAGAAGGCAGACACTACGGTTCCTCGCCTCTACACTTGTGTTACTCAGCCCTTCTCCCACGTCACCCCTCCTGGGATCACCTACCCCCCTCACTGGAGTGCTGCCCCTCAGGGTCGGGCTGCTGCCCACCTCCTGTGGAAGCCTCCCTGCCCCACACAGAGCTTGTGGGTACCCTTTCTTCCTTCCTCCTCCTTCCCTCCCTCCCTCCTTCCTCCCCCCTCCTCTCTCTCCTCTTCTCCCTCCTTCCTTCTTCCCTCTCCCTACTCCTTTCTTCTCGCTCTCTCCTTTCTCCCTCCCTCCTTCTCCCCCCTCCCTTCTTCCCTCTCTCTCCTCCCATGAGGCAAGGACGCTTTGAAGCAACCAGTCGCGGCCTCTCCACAATTCTGCTGCTTCTCAGTGGCGTTGACTTTGAGCTCCTCTTGAGTTCAGTTCTCTCCATGACGTTGGCCCCACCCTCCTATGGTTGCGGGCGCATGCGTGCATTAGACATTCTACAGAAGCTAAAGGACATCCACCAGGGGTGTGGTATAAGCCAGTCTCCCTGACTGCCAGTTGCCCTGCCCTGCCCAGCGCCCTTGTTGTCCGGCGCTGCCTTGCTGTGTCCGTGAGGACAAGCACAGAGAGGAACAGGACTTGGCTAAAGCCACACAGCGCTCGTGGCAGGGCTGGGGCCAGGATGCTGCTCCCAGCTGGGGGCCCCCTCCAACTCCTCTGCTTCTGCCCAGAGATGCTTGGGGGACCACAGGCACTTGCTCAGGGACCCTCGTCTTCAGTGTCCAGCGGCATAGCTATACCACAGGTGGAATCAGCTCAGAGAAGGAGGTGAGAAGAAAAGATTGAGCTGTTCAGAGGCCCCAAGAGGAACCTGTGTGATGGAGGGAGAGGCAAATCCTCCGTCTTGATCTGTCCCTTCCCCTTTTCGGCAAGGATCAGGTCTGGCTGGGAGAAAGGGTCTGGAGAGACCGCAGGGGAAACAGAAGTCAGCTGGCCCGGCCCAGCCCCAGGAAAGTCTAACCCCATCTGCTTACCCCCAAGCAGCCAGGTAAACCTGTCCATCCCAAAGGTGACCATCTCCGGAGCCTACAACCTCAGGACCATCCTGGGGGCCATGGGCATCGCAGACTTCCTCAGCAAGGAGGCGGATTTCTCCGGCATCGCCCGAGAGTCCCAGCTGACATTGTCAGAGGCAAGTGTCCCTAGAGTCCATCTTTTTTTCCCCACAAATTCACGGTGCAAATAGTAATATGGAACACGGGGCCCCTTCATGAAGAGGTCTCTAAGCCCCAGGTCGTCTTCTCCACACCCCTGCTCTTACAACAGGGTAAATGGAGGCTCAGCGGGAAAATGAGACATCCCCAAGGTGACACGGGAACTGGTGACAAGGGTCCCTCCCCACCACCAAAAAGGAACCCGGGAAATGGAGAATGTCTGGATGAGATCCCATCAGACAGTCTACCCATCACATTCTTTCCCTTCGTTCTTCAGCTTTATGCCCTGTGGGTCCCTCCGTCATTCAGGAGACATTTACTGGACGCCCACTCCGTGCCCCGAACTGCTGGGCACCGGGTATGCCTCCATTACTGAGACACGGTCCAGCCCTCACAGGATCTCACGGTCGTGTGGGTGGCCAAACAAGAGAGGGGACAGGAGACAGCCGAGCAGGCAGCCGCCTCTACCTCCAGCACTCAGACTTGGACCATTGTGGCACCCGGCACAGAGTCTGCGCTCCGTGAAATGCCTGGTGTGCGAAAGATTGAGTCAAGCAGCCCCCTGTAAGGGGAGCCCCTCCTTATAAAGCAGGAGCCTCTGGCTTGGGAAAGGTAGTTCACTCACCAGGGCCACGGAGCTGGTGAATGCCAACCTGGGTCCACTTGGCTGAAAACCTCATTTCCTAAGACTCACCCGCTCGTCATTTCCTAAGACTCACCCGCTCGGCTTCTTCCTGCACCTGTTGTCAGAGCTTCTAGAGCCTCGGGTTCCTCCCTGTCCGGTCAGGGAGAGCCCCTGCCCCAGGAGGATGTTAATAATGAGCCAGTTCTGAATTGTTGAGGGGTTTGATACAAGTTATATGAGTGTTTTGCTGATTTCAGAATTCCTCCTCATTCTGAGCACAGCAAGAGACCGGTCAACAGCCCCTTTCCATCCTGAGTAGGCAGAAGCATTTCGCAGAGACGGGCCCCTAGGGTTTGGCTAGCAAGGTGCAAAGGAAGCGAGGTCAGCCTCGCCCAGGACCCAGTAAGGAGCGCCTGAGAGGACACTGAAGTCCAGTGAGTCCCATGAGCCCCCCGATCTCCCTGTGGTGGGCCCCATCTGCCCACTTTCTAGGGAAGAAGTCTTGGTGTGAGCTGAGTTCTGGAGGTGGACACACCTTGGCCCTCATCCGGGGCTGCCACGGAGACGAGGAGCCAGCAAGTGACCCTGTCTGAGCCTCAGCTTTGCCCCCCTGTCAAACCAAGGGTGGGAGGGATGTTAGGAATGAGGCGTGGCAAGCTCCCGACCCGCAGCAGGTGCTCAAAGCCCACCTTCGCCCCGTCTCCAACAGGTGGTTCATAAGGCTGTGCTGCAACTTGATGAAAAGGGCTTGGAAGCCGCCGACTCCCCCAGGGTCATGCAACGCATGGCGCCCGAGCCTCTCACCTTCCGCTTCAACCGTCCGTTCATTGTCATGATCTTCAATCACTTCACGTGGAGCAGCCTCTTCCTGGGCAAGGTTGTGAATCCGACCTAAGGGCACCCCCCACCCACCCCCCCCCCCCAGGAGCCAGAGACCCGGCTGACCCTGCGTACCAGGGAGCCCACAGAAACGCCCTGGGGGGTGGGAGGGTCCCCCTTGTCTTCTCCAGGTTCTTCTGTCCAAATAAATCACCATCACTGTCAAGACCAGCCGGTGTGGTTGAAGGGATGAAATGGGACAGGTGACGCTCTCAGAATGGTAGCGTGCCGCCTTGAGCCCTTGACCACCACGCTGTGGTTACAGGGCATGCGGAAGCCGGGGGAAGGGTGTATGGAAACACTATTGGTTTTGTAAATTTTTGTTAGTTTGAAATTATTTCTAGAAAAGGAGGAATCATGCAAGCCCAAACACGACAGAATGACATATTTGACGTGCCAGGGGGAAATGTGGTGACAGCTTCAAAAAAGAAAAAGGAAGAAACAAAACAATCCTTCAAAAATGAAGGCAAAATGAAGACTCTTCTCCAGACAAACAAAAGCTGAGAAGTTCGTCACCTTCCCTAAAGACAATTTTTAAGGCTGGAACGAGATGATTCTAAGGGGAAATTTGGACCTACGCAAAAGAATGAAGAGTCCCGGAAAGGGTATATATGTGAACAAAGAGAAGACGTTGTTTTTAAAAAAATCTTAAAAATACAATTAACTGTCTAAAGCAAAACTACTGATGGGTTTGTTGCTTCAAGCTCAAGGGCTTCCTTCATCCCTGCTCTGCAAAAACTCGGTCTGGACAGGAGGTTAAGCTTTGTCAGTAGAGGGCGCTAGAGAAACATTGCCAGAGGAAGAGGCTTACCCTCCTCGTTTGGGGCAAAAAGCATTAATTGAGATAAAGAATTGGATGGATAGATGGATGGATGGATGGATGGATGGATAGATAGATAGATAGATAGATAAATAGATAGATGATAGGTAGATAGATAGATCATTGTATATGGAAGGTATAAATAGACCCGAATCCTAAAACCATCATCTTGCTTAATAAGAAAACACTAAATGCATTCCCACTAAGGTCAAGACTAAGACAGGGCCGCATTATATTCCGCACCATTTCACATTGTCCTGGGAGTATTAGGCCATGGAGTTAAACAAGAGAAAACAGAGGGGATGGAACAGGAAAAAAATGAAATATAACACTCCTTGCAGACGGTTTATAATCCACCTGCAAAACCCTAGCAAATTAGTGATAAAACAAACTCATGTGACAAAAGAATTCAGCAAGCCTGAATATGTACAAACATATTTACATATATGAGCCTTCATATATACAAATCATGACCAGTTAAATAATAGAGGAGAAAACCCAGTAGCAACCCCCTGCCCCCCAAAAATACAACACTTAGAAATAAACAAGAAATATGCAAAATCTACATTGAGAACATTATGACAGGACTCCTTAAAGATGCAAAATTAGACTTGAACAAATGGAAAGATACACCTTCTTACCTAAGATGTCTCAGCATCACTGGGCTGTCTTCTCTGGGTTCATTTAACAATTTGATGGTATTGCAATAAAAATACTAGCAAAGATGTTTTTCCTCTGGAGACAGACAAGATGATGCTGAAGTCCATGTAGAAAGATAAAGATAAAGAGCCAGGAAAACACTGACAAGGAAAAGATGGGTGGGGGTGGGGAGGAGAGGGGACCAGCCTGAGTAGATATTAAAGCAAACCACACAGATCCTCTAATTAATTCTGTGTCAGTGGAACATAAATCCACAGGAGGTCCAGTGACACAGGTTCAGGAGACTGGAAATAGACACCAGTACAATGGAAAGTTAATATTCAAAAAAGAAAGACTTTTAAATAAATGGTATTGGGACAACTCGATAGTCATTGGGGAGGGGGAGATACAAGAAGACCCGTTCTTCATACCACACATAAGAATAAACTAAGAATCAGAGATTTATGTGAGAGAGAAAAAAAAAAAGAAGCTACAGGAGTACAAGCAGAGGGGCGCCTGGGTGACTCAGTCATTAAGCCTCTGCCTTTGGCTCCAGTCATGATCCCAGGGTCCTGGGATCAAGCCCTGCATTAGGCTCCCTGCTCTGCGGGAAGCCTGCTTCTCCCTCTCCCACTCTCCCTGCTTGTGTTCCCTCTCTCACTATCTCTCTCTGTCAAATAAATAAATTTTTTTTAAAAGAGGAGTACAAGAAGAAAGCACCAGTTAATTCCTCTACAATGTAGGCGTAGAAGGTTTTCTGCCCATGACTCATAGTCCAGATGAAATTAAAGATTGGCTAGTTTGACTGCATAAGAAGTTTTTTTTTTAATTGTCTGCTCAAAAACTCATAGGCAAAGTCAACAGAAATGAAAACTGGAGAGAATGTATTTGCAAGGTCCGTCACTAACAAAGAGCAGCTCTTTCTCATCTGTGCTGCTGGAATAGATGAAAACACACTCAACTTCATTTCTAATTTTAAAAAAGGCAAATTAAAACCTCGCGGCAATGCCATTCCCTGCCTGTGGGATTGGCCAAGCGGTGAGAGCTTCCCAGCGCACCGTGCTGATGGCGGGGAGACCACGGGGCACGCAGCGCCCTCCGTTCTGTAGGACACTGGCAGTATATAACGTACTTGCTTCCTACAACCGATGCACACACGGGGAGGCTTCAGAACAGAAATAAATGCTTTTCACAGTTTCGGAGGGCCGGAGTGGGAGCGTAAGGTGTCAGCAGGGTTTTTTCCACAGGAGGCTGTCATACAGTCCATCCTGGGCCTGTCTCCTAGCTCGGGGTTGGTCCCTGGTGGTCCCTGGCATCCCAGAGCTTCCAAACACGTGTCCTAGTCCCCACCTGTCTTCACAGGTCTTCCTGCCTCAGACCTTTGTCTTGTAAGGATAGTTTGTCACTGCCGTTAGGCCCTTGATCCAGAAGGATCTTGAGACCTTTACCTTGGGGCGTCTGGGTGGCTCAGTGGGTTGGGGCCTCTGCCTTCGGCTCGGGTCAGGATACCGTGGTCCTGGGATCAGGCCCCGCATCGGGCTCTCTGCTCGATGGGAACCTGCTTTCCCCTGTCTCTCTCTGCCTACTTGTCATCTCTGTCTGTCAAATAAATAAAATATTTAAAAAAAAAAAAAAAAGACTCTGGCCTTATTTCCATCTGCAAAGATGCTCTTGCGAAATAAGGTCACAATCCATACTCACCTAGAGTTAGGACGTGGACAGAGCTTTTCAGGGACCATGATTCAACCCAACACATGTAACAAAAATACAGATATATTGACTTTGGGTCCAGAAATACTAGGAATTTAATCTAAAGACAAGCCTCTTCAAAATGTCAACATAATGACAGGTACAAGAAGAGCTGAAGAACATCCCAGACCCAAGGAGACCAAGGCGATGTGCCACCAAATGCAACAGACAGCCCGGGGCGGGTTCCTAAAGTGCAAACAGAAACACCATGAAGAAAAAAAAAGAAGAAGAAGAAAGAAAGAAAGAAAGAAAGAAAGAAAGAAAGAAAGAAAGAAAGAAAGAAAGAAAGAAAGAAGAAAGAAAGAAAGAAAGACAGACCACGAAGGCAACATTAGAGCAGGATCTTAATAGCTTCAAGCATTGTAACAATATTACATTTTTTGGATTTGATCATTTGTTACCATTTATGTAAGAGAATGTTCTTATTCTCCCGGATACCTAATCATTTCAAATGCTTCAGAATAAGACAAGGGGGGGGGGGTTGCCTGCACACACAGAGAGAAGAGAATTGTCAAACACATGGAAAAGGTTTAAAAATTAGTGCCTCTGGGTAAGGGGTTATAGAAGTTCTTTGTAGCCATTCTTGCAATTTTACTTCAAGTCTGAAATCATTTAAAGGTTTTAAGGGGCACTTGGGTGTCTCAGTCAGTTAAGTTCTGCCTTCAGCTCGGGGTCCCGGGATCGAGCCCCACACCGGGCTCACGGGGAGTCGGCTTCTCTCTCTCCCTCTGCCCTTCTCCTCTGAGCATGCTCTCATTCTCAAATAAATACATAAAATCTTTTTTTTAAAAAAAGGTTTTAACTTAAAACCGGAAATTAATAAGTAATGACCAGCAGCATAAAAGGAAAAGAGGGAAAGGCTATAACCCAGACAGATTACAGTTAAGAACAGGTGTGTGCACGCAGACAAGCTGTGTGTGTGTGTGTGCACGTGTGTGTGTGTGTGTGCGGGTGCGGGAGGGGTGGAGAGGGGCCAGACGCGTGGTGAGCACCTAGAAGTGTACCACTTTCAGGCAGTCGCGCTCCCGACTGACCTAAAGGCTCTTTCCTCCTCCAGCCCAGGGTCCAGCCTACGCCCCTGTGTCTTGGGTGCTGAAGGCTGGACCGGAAACCAGTTGGTGGGATGGGGACCCTCCTGCCACCCTGGGAAGGCAGCCTGTGAAGTTGTGAGTCTGCATCTCAGCTGGATGAGCTCCCTCAAGATTTGTGGTAACCAGGCGAGCATCCCTCCCATCACCGCTCCCAGACCCTTGCACATAGCCCCTGGACCCCTGCTCAGGCTGTCTCTCCATGCCCCTGTCTCAGGCAGGGCCGGGAGTCCTGCTAACAGCAGCCCCCATTGGTCATGCCAGGCCCTTGGCTGAGTGCCTGGCACAGACTTTCCGTTACTCTCAGGGCTGAGCAGCGTGGGCTCCCAGCGTCTGCCTGCTTTCCTGGCCCAAGACAGAGGGGCCCGGGGCACAGCCGTGGGGATCTGTTCTCCTAGGCACCGGGTGGAGGAGGAAGCCGAGGTTGGGAAGCCTTGTCTTCTCTATGTCATGCCACCCACCACCCAAGCTCGGCTCTTGATTCCATGCACGCAGAGAAAACTCACGGTGGTCTCTCCCATTTCCTCCTCTGTAAAGTGCACTTCTGGGGGCCGCATTACCTCTGACGTTCCCTCTGGCCCCAGTGTCCCACAACGACAGTCACTAGCGCGTCCGGCCACACCCCAGGCTTGTGACCCGCACTACCCCATGCACTACAGGTAGGCAGCAGTCATAGCTCAGCCACGGGAGCCCATTTTATAGATGGGAAAACCGAGGTAGAGTGAGGTTGGGGAAGTAATTCAGGGTGCACAGCTGGGAAGGAGTCCGAGGGACAGTGGTCACACTGATGTGGCCGGCTGGGGGCAGCGCAGGACTCATGTCCTTGCCAAAGGCACAGAGCTTCTGAGCCACACTTCCTAGGGGCCAGCTCCTTGCTGGTTCTGGGTGCTGCTGGAACAGTCATAGAGCAGAGGCTCCATTCTGGCCCTTCCATGGCGGTGGGGTAGGGGGTGGGGGAGAAGAGAGGGCGGAGAGGCTGAGCTGCATTCCCCAGTGGATACAGTGGGGGAGCCAGGGGTGGCTGCCGGAGGCCCTCACACACTTTCCAAAACATTCTGCCGCCTTCCCTTGGGAGGAGCCATTCTGAAACCCTGCCAGGAGCCTCGCAGAAGGTCAGGTGCTATACGGTGACTTCTATGGGACTCTGAAGCCTTCCGGCAACACCATGCTCTGGAGTGCAGCCTGCTGGTTCCTCTCGAACATTTGGCAAAACTGAACAACCCCCTTTGCCACCCTCCCCACCCCACCCCCCACCGTCCGGTCTGCAGGAAGGAACCCCTCCTCTGTCCAACGCAGATGGGAAGACCATGGCTAGCTCCGGCCCTGAGCCTAGAAGCCCATCTACAGCCCTCCCCTTGACCTCACTGGGTAGCACTTTTCAACTAAGCAGGTGCTGCTCCAAAGGAAACATGTTGGGGCAGAGGTTTTCACAGAGATTTGAGGAAATGCAGTTGGTAGTGCATGAGGGTCAGACATACCAGACATAGTGCAGCACCCAGGACCGTCCCTCACAAAGAAGTGACCCAGGTCCCACGTGACAGCCGGACACGTCCGGACAGGGGAAGACCCCGTCCAAAAGTCATCAGAGTCCAGACCTTCACAGGCCCGCGGATGTTTGACTTCACACGAAAACACAAATTTCCCCCAAGGTTTCCATTCCCACTGACACCCCTGCGAAGACAACTACTATGTAAATCAGAGGAAGATTTGCATTTTGTTTCTGGGAACTTTACGAAGCATGATTCACGTTGCAGGAAACCTTATGGCTGCGATCGGCGGGGTAGATCTCTGCCCCCGTCCCCCATGGGGCTCCCAGCCCTGGGTTGGGGGTCCAGGGGGCCACCATGGCCTTCCTTCACACGAGGTACTCAGCCCCTGAAGCAAGTCCGCCCCGCGAGGCCCTGGATCCTTCCAGAGCCACAACTGAGGTTGAGAGGCAGAAGCTCTCACGGTGGAATTCCAGTCCCATTCTGGGGTGGAGAAGCTGCTGGGGAACACTGGGAGCCTGTCTCTCTGTCTTTGATTTTGCAGAAACACTACCTCCAGGCAGGACGTTAATCAGCAACAGTCCCTTGGGGAGCATCCTGCGGAATAGCAAATATTTGCTGCAAACCCTAACCTTTCCTGTCTTTTCTCTGAGTGACAGGCCTTCCCAGGCACCAGGGGGCCGGCCGCTTGCTGGTAAGAGCCAGGGGATTAAAGGAGACCTTCAGAGGATCCAGCCAGTGAGGTATGGGGGAGAGATGTCCATGTGAGCTCTGGGTGGGTTCCAAGGTGAGAAGGCGAGCCCTCAGCCCCAGACTGGCTGGGACAGGAGTGGCTTCCACATGTGTGTTCAACCCCAGGGCCCTTCCTTTGCAGGATGGTGGCCAGAGGAAGAGGCTTCCAAGGCTTGAGACTTCATGCCCACAACACTCACCATGCAAACCACACTCACATCCCTGGCTTTCTTCCCTGGGCTCCTGCTGCCCAGGGGGCTAGCTTACCCCTCCTCCAGGACAGGGGGCAGGGCTGCTACTCCAGACACAGGGCTGGGGAGCAGCAGGGGCATGGTTGATTTCTTCCCTCTTGGATTTTATTTAGGTTGATGCATCCTTGGTTCGCTTGAGGGCCCCCGGGTGCCCGGAGATGGGAGGGACCCCTGCAGACGTTCTGTTCTGTTCAGCAGGTGGACACAGGCTGTTGGGGTTACATGCAACTGTCCCATAAGCAGCATGCAGGGATGCCTGTGTATCCCGGGATGGCCACTCCAGGCTGGAGGAGGAGTGTCAAGGAAAGACTTAGTGATCGGATGGGGTGATGTCTGCTGGGTGTGACGGGATCATTTCCTGATGACTGTCACCAAGAGGAGCAACTCAGAATTCAGGAGCAGCCTGCCATGGGGTGATGTATTCATTTACAAAGTAGGACCGAATACTGTCCTATACAGAAGGCGCAAGCCTGGCGTAGGTCTGGCACGCCGCCACAGGTCCTTGCCCTGTGCTTACGACAGAGGAATGACCTGCCGAACACAGAATGCCATTTAGAATCGCACAGGCTTCCCCAAACACACACATTTAGAAGTACGGCAGAAGTATTTCACCCAGTAAGGGGGTGATCTTGCGGCTGCAGGAGGAGTGGGGCCCTGAGTTCTAGAGGTCTGGGTTAGCATCAGCAAAGAGCCATGTGCCGAGCCCCAGGGCTCACTGCTGTTTTCAGTCCTGCATGGGACATGGGCACAGTCCCCTGCATCAGGGAGGACGGGCCTGGGAACTTCTCTTGGGCACATTTTCTCCAGGTGGCCTGATTCAGAATGAAGGTCTCTGCCGATGGGAACTGCAGCCTCCCGTCTCCCTAGGACACCGGGGGTTCCCAGAAGACCAAGAGGGTGCTGTCAGCTGCGGGGACAGCCAGGTGGCACCGCCAGGCCTACAGGTGTTTATTCGGACAGGAACCATGCAGGTGCTCCAGGGCCCGGGGAGCGTGCACGGAGTGCAGAGAGGTGGGAGGTGGAGGTTCAGAGACACATTTCCCTTGCTGGAAGGCCAACTCCACCCGGATGTGTGACAGGGCGTGATGAGAGCCAGGGCCCTGTTCACAGGCACTGTGAGGTTCAGCTGTGAGCGTCCCAGGGGAGCTTGGCCCAGGCCTGCTGTGGCCAAAGGGAGAGTTACCTGTTTCTGTCCTGGGCTGCCCGGGTACAGTGGAGGCAGGGGCCGCGAGCAACTGGGCCCAGGCTGGGTGGTATGCTGGAGGAGGGAGGCGGGGCTGGGGGGAGGAATTCTGATCACAACAAGGCTCAGGCAAGTTGCTGTCCAGCCCAAGGTTCAAGGGCAATGAACGAAGTGGATAAACCCAAGTTTGAACTTCCCCACTCCCCGGTTCTGCTGGGACACTCACCCCGTCGGGCTGGGCCCAGACCTCACCCTCGTTAATCCCCACGCCTTCTGGGAGGCAGTGGGAGGAGTGGGGAAAGCTGGAGGCCCCTGGGATGCCCCCAGCCTGAGATTTTGCTAGGGAAATAATGCAGCTCCCGAGGTGAGCAAACGCAGCCCCCTACTGGCTCCGGGCAGAACTGCACCGGGAGGAGACAGACACTGGGCCTTAAATACAATCTGTGCTCTCTTTTCGCCAGATGAGGACTTGGGGCTGAAGGGAGGCGTGCTGGGGCCTCCCTCGCTGCCCCATGGAGGCCATGCTGAGCCTCCTGCTTCCCTGCCCCCTGGCTGAGATGCGGCTGGTGCCGGGCTCAGCCCCAGGTCCCCAGTTCCCAGAGGCCCAGGCAGTGTTGGAGGCTCCACAGACCTGCCACCCCCGCCCCCTGGGGCCGCCAACAAGCCTGGCCAGGGAGTGGGAGCTCCGGCAGTGGTGGAGGGGGCCAAAGCCTGGCTCACGGGAGAGGGCAGCAGCTCTCCAAGGAGACCTCGAACCAGATGGGTCTGCAGAACCTGATCTCCCCACTGCAAGGCCAGGGACGGGGTCCTCTCCCAGAGGCTGGGGGCCAGAGGGCTGACTGCGGCCCAGCTGGAGCACAAACCCCTCCTGCAGGCCCGGGGAGCCGCACCCCCAGAGCTGGGCCTCCCTCAGGGGAGTCTCACCTTCCTCCCTGAGGATCATGATGTCAAACAGACTGAACTCAGGGTATCCAAGAAGCACTTCCATATAAGTGTGTGACTGAATTTTCCCAATGCCTCACAGGCCTTTATGTTGACAAAGAGACGGCGGGGGGGGGGGGGGGGGGGGAGTAAAATTCCCAAACTTCTTGATGAGATTAATCCCAAGAGCGAGTTAATTCCTGTGGCTTACATCTTGCTCCGAGATGCCTTGACACAATGCCATGGTGCTCTCTCCGTCCGGCTCCTCCCGTCCTCTGTCCCGCCGGCATCTGGCTGATGTCAGATGATTGTCTGCACGAGCTTTGTTTCATGAACAGACTGCAACATGCATGAAAATGCACAGTGCACCGGGCACAGCCCTGGGCAAGTTTTCCTTTGTCGCCTCCGCCCTGGGGACCCCACCCTTCCAGCACTGTGGGAGGCCGCAATAAGGCTTGGAACGAGGACCAAACCAGGCCCTGACTTGTGTCTCCTTTAAAATCCGAATAGCCGAACAAAAGGTTTAGGATGGAAAAGTTGAGTGCACTGAGAAAGGGTCTGTGCTCTGTGTTGTGCGCTCGCCTACGCGATTTCCCACACGCTTACTTGTTAGATGAGAGCAATTTGGTTGGGGTCGTAAATTCATAACTGGTCCTTGCTGTTCCAGCACAGTTTAGGAATCACTCGGGTTTGTTGTTCCTTCTTGTAGGTTTTGAGTCACTTTGGAGTCAGTGCAGCTGGTTAAGGAATTATCTGAAGACAGAGACCACTGGCCTTGGAGAGTCTGCATTTAGACCGTGAGAAGTAGATAATGGGGGAGTCTGGAGGGTTTTTTGTGCATGTAGTAAATTCTTTTGTAATCAGTTAAAAGTAGTTATTGTTGGCTATATAATACCTTGTTGCCTTGAATAAACTCGGCATTGGTGGAAATCATCCCCTATGCTCCTCCTGCCCCCATCTCTTGGTCTCTTTAATTTCTTTTCACCATCCTCTTACCCTCGCGCTTCCTGGTCGATTTGTCACGCGGGTCGTGGCACAGCACCTTCCTGGGGGGCACCTGCACCCCATCCTCCCCTGACATTCGGATGCGGTGCATCTATTCGTCCTTGGGGAAAAGCGGGCCTAGCCTCTGAGGTTTAGGGTCGTATCTTTGCTCCTTCTCTGCTTTTGTGACTGGGGGCAAGTGACAAGGTCGCAGGTCCTCGGATTCTTAGTATAGAACATAGGGTCACCCCTCCACCCCTTCTCTGGCAATGAAAGCGAAGCTCGGAGAGATTAGCCTGACTCTGGCCAGTGATCAGTGGCAGAGCCCAAACTCAAACCCCGGCTCCCGACACTCTTGTGCTGGCTTCTTTCTGCCCCACCTCCCAAGGGGCCAGGGGATGGCGGAGGGGCTGAACCTTGTGGGCAGGGCAAAGCCTGGTGTGACCTTTTTAGTGTTCTGAGTCTATGGGTTTTGTCTACATTTCGCCCTTCTGTGTACTTGTCCTGCAGAAACATGGAAGATTTCTTCCCAAAGCTCCAGCCAGATCAGAAGTAGGAGACGTGCGAGCTGCTTGAGGGATGGAAATCAGAAGAGTCTTCTCACCCCAGGCGACCTCCGTGAGCTCTCAGTTATTTCAAGAAACCTGAAAGTCCCCAAGGTTAAGTCAAGAGCCTTCAGCAGGGTCCAATCCCTAAGTATCAAATGTGACCGAAACCAGCAAATACTTTTGCACACCATTTAACATCGATAAAATACCATGCTGTCGTCGAAAAGCTGTAGAAAATCAGATTCAAAATGCAAAAAAAAAAAGAAGACTCGAGTTGGATTTTTTAATAATTTTGAGCTACTTTATTAAAACATTTCACTCATTTAATTCCTCGTATGTGGACTTCTTCCTCTTCCCTCCCAACGCTCAAGATTTGACCCCACAATGGAACTGGGTCACAGATTCATTAAAATTGCATGAAATGATGCCACTTTCAAGATGAAAGGATCCCCCCCCCCCAAGGTCATGTGGCCCAATTTCCCACCCTCTTGGGAGTCCCTTCTGGAATATTCCTACAGAACAGCCCCCTCGTTCTCTTTCAGTGCTTCCAATGGTGGAGAACTCCCCAATTCTCTGGAAAGCGGCTCAGTCCACAAATGGCTGAAATTCTTTCTGTTCTACATGGCCCCTCCCTGTAATTCCTCCCTAATGACCCAGACTCAGACCCTTTGGCCTTAGTTCTGCCTCTGGAGCTCCTATGGGCAAGGTTAGTTGTCTTATACATAGAATCCCTCAGAGAATCCATTTTCTCAGGGGAAGCGCTGCTGGTGTGGAGGGAAGCGGTGGTCTGCTGTCCAGAGCCGTCCTGTGCATCCCGGGGGAGCTGGTAAAGCATGCCTGTCCTCTCTGTTCACGGAGGCCAGCAATAGCCCCCCGCCACTGCTACAGCCAAGATGCTCCGACATTTCTAAATGGCAACCACATCTGACTACGGTCTTGGCCTTACGGAGTCTGATTCCTGTTTTCCCCGTGTGACTGCATTTCCCAAAGCTGAGAGATGTTTAAAAAGGCCCCCACGGAGGCAGGACCCAGTGGGGTCACTAGGGCCTGCCTCCAGGGTTTACCCACTCAGGGAAAGTCAGAAACCCGCACAGCGGCACCTGGAAGAATTTCTGCTGTAAACACGTTTAAAAATGAAGAAATGTGCTGTTTTACTGTCTAAATTGCAAACCATGAAGTGATCTCTCCCCTCCCCCCATTTACTCTGGAAATTTGCACTCCACGAACTGAGAGGATTTCCAGGTGTTGGGACACAGATGTTCCCACGATCTCCGCTTATAAAAAAATTATGTTGGTACATCATTTGCCTTGCATGCAGGTTCTGGACAAGAGGCTGTCCCCACCACAACAGGCAGCCATGGAGTCCAGGCACCTGGGGGCCGGGAGACCCCAGGGACCCGAGGTACTGCCTCAGAGCAGTTCGAGGGACCGAGGAACTTCTACAGAAGAGTAACCCAGCTCCTGTCCCCACTGTGCCTGCCCAAAGGGATGTCAAAGTATTCAGGGGCCCCAAGCAGTGTGGAAACCTCGTGGGGGCCAGGGGGAGCTCCAGATCGTTCAAGAATCATTAGGACAAAGCCCACGCTTGCTCATTACTTGTTGATTTGAGGCGTGTGTGCTCGAGCGGGCTGGTGGAGTCCCCTGGGTCCACACCCGCAATGTGGTCTGGGGCCCCCTGGTCTGGTTTTGGGCTCCTAAGGCAGTCCCTTGTACACCAGGAAATCTCGGGAACGGGGGAATGGCCCCATGGGTAGGACCACAGCCAAAAATGTCAAGGGACTCAGTTAATTCCCTCCCGCCACTGCCCCACAAATGGTCTTGCACATTATTTCCTTCTCTAGGTTTTGCACAGAGCGGTGATGAAGGCTGATGAAGAAAAAACTGAGGCAGTGACGGGAACCCTGCGGGAAATTATTGCTTATTCCAGGCCTCCCGTCACGCAAGTGGGCCAGACATTTCACTTCATGATCTATAAAGAAACCTCTAGAACACTTCTATTTCTGGACAGTGTGGGGACTCCAGCTCCCCTCTGATTTAAGACATGGGTAAGTACTTAATGCTCCAGCCGAGGCGCAGTCTGGTGGCCGGGGCTGGCAGAAGAGAGTGTCCCGCTGGTCCTCTGCTGGTCTGAGCCGTTCTCAGACAGACCCCACTATTAAATCCAGTTATTTTAAGGCGAGGTCTTACCATCTGACTGGTATTTTAAGCCTGTCTCTCTGAGCCTTTGTTATTGGCTCAGGACTAGCTCAGTAGATACTTCTACCTTTGTCTGTTACTCCCGTATCTGACTTTTTTAAAAAAATGGTAGACCAGAACTCTATTTCCAGATGAAGCCTTTGGGAGGAAGACACATTCTTCGAGTCATGGGCTTCGCTCTCTTTACTTTCCTCTGGGGCAAAGGAAGTGTTTTATTTTAATCTATTACAGAACCATTTCTTGCTGACTAAAATAAGAAAACAGCTATAGGCAGTCCTGACCACGGCCCCAGCCTGAGGGCAGCCCTCGCTACCTCACGGTGGGGCCAGTCCTTTGACAGAGGCTTTAACTGAGCGGCAGATCGAGCTCAGGACCTTCACTTCACACAGGAGAGAACCGGGGGACACAGACTGGGTCATGGGTCATGAGGACGTGCACAGGCCCCAGGCAAAAAATCTCATCTCAGAGAAAGGAGAACACTTGCCCAAGGTCACCCCACATGGCGTAGCATGGCAGCCGGCAGACTGCCTCTCCCCACCCCAGCCCCCGGGCCCATTTCACTCTTTCTCCCTTCTATCTAAAACACTGATCCAAACACACGGGCACCATGCAGTTCCCCGGGTTACCACTTTGCTTAAACAGAACATAAGCATGGGCTTCGTCCCAAGGTTAGAAGGAAAACAGCAAATACCTCCAAAATTGTCTTATTTTGTTACAGAGACAAGAAAATATTTCAGGAGTTAATTCTGAGAAGCATGGATAGAGTGAGCTAATTAGGAGTGTCAAATATGCTGACGAAAGGCCCAGTTGGATTTCTATTTGCTATCCAATGTTTAAATATACCTAAAATGAATTTATTAGTCATCTTGATTAAGCATATAAACAGAGTAATGTGAATCATACTTAAGGTAGTACTATTAAGTAGCAGTCTAAAGGCTTCGTCATCCTAAAATCTGCACATGACCTCCTTCCTGAATTCCTCCCACGAGTACTGGTCGATAGCTGGTAAGGACCCAGCAATGCTAGGACCTAGAACGAGGCAAAGCGACATTCTTAATTGACTTGTTAGTATTCCATCAGTCAAATGTGCTTGTGGAAAAACAGTGGAAAGAGAAATAAAAAGAGAATTCAAATTATCCACCTTTTTAAGAGATGAAATCTAGATCTATGAGAACATGATATCATCTGAAATCAATATGGCCAAGCCACCTATAAAAAGTTTCATAGTTACTGAAGGACTCCTAGAACATTCAGATCCAACTCGCATCTCCCCTCCTCTCCCCATGTACACACAAAACAAGGAGAGCACATACAATTATATCTAACCCATTGCCCTGGGAGCCAGAAAATGGCCATATTCCCTGCTTAAAAAAAAAACTTTTGAAAAAAATTAATCCCCCCCACATATACTTGAGGAAGTCCCTAAGGCACTTAGGTTTCAGCTTTTCCAAGTATCTTGTAGTTTGAAAAAAAAAAAACGCAGAGTAATGAAAACTGTAATAGCTCTGGCCCCCCAAAATTCAAGCTTTCAGCCGAGGAGGGCTATCTGAACATGGCACTAGGTTTCAGCTTTTCCAAGTATCTTGTGGTTAAAAAAAAAAAAAAAAAAAAAAGCAGACTAATGAAAACTGTAATAGATCTTACCCCAAAACATTGAAGGTTTCAACTGAGGGGGGACATATGAACATGGCAACAAGTCTTAACTATATTTAAGCGTCAGGTTTAACAACTGTTTGGGCACAGACACAGACACTCACCCACACTCACACCCTGTCACACACGCCGTCACAACTGAGAACAGACTACAGGGTTGATCCAGTCACCTCATCTTCCCTGCAGAACTCCTACTCAGGCTGCAGTCTGGTCTGCTTCAGTCTGAGTGTCTCACAGATGCGCCCTCTCTGCTGGGTTAATGGAGCCGTCCTTCCAGAATAAGACGTCTGAACTTAGGAAGTCAAATAATGGAAATGACCTTGGAATGCGTATGAGGCTATGTCAGAAAGTCTCCAGAAGCTCCTCTCTAGTAAGTACGATCCTTTTCGGCCCAGTCTCCATTTCTGCCAGTGAAATGGAGTTCTGCTGGGTCTGTTATTTCACTTGTAACGTGAACTGTGACATTCTAGAACCTGTCCTTAAAAATGCAAGTTTCCGTAATGAACAAGAAGATAAAGGAGCCAGCCACCCCTCTTTTGCTGCAGTGACGGATGTCACACAACTAGTCTGAAGGATCTGTTTGGGGAGTTGATACACGGAGAACTTTTACTGAGAGCATCAGTCTTGCCGCTGGTGTAAATTGAGATATACGCGGATATCCACAACTGCCACCAATTTGTTTTTTACCGTTTTTATATATCTGTCCATGCAAGTATAATCTTAGCAAATAGGTCAACGGTTTTAGATATCCTGCTCTGTGGGGAAAAAAGAAAACTCCCGAAAGCAACGTTGATGAGTCATCTTAATTGACAGTTTGGTAAGCGGAACAAGACCGCAGCTGCTGCCCTGCGTGTGATCCTGAACTCCACACGCCGTAGCAACAAAGCACTTGACTCTTTTCCCGCACGCGTGATGGAAAACGAAGCCCCTCACTCTGCTCTTGTTATTATTAGTTATTACTGAACAAATAAACTGAAATTCTCCATTTTATTTCAAGCAACAGAGTCAATGCCGAGTAGGAAGCAAAATGCCGGCTGTGCCGTTATACACCACACATGGTCCCTCCTCATCAGACACTCAGTTCCACGTGACTGGTGCTGACAGTTACATGAAATCCACAAAGAATACTGAATTCACTGAGCCCATACTGTCCCGTCTCTCAAATCTACCCAAGTTTTAACTACTCACAAAACGAGTAGTTCAACAATTCCATTTCTTGTCCTTAAATGAAAAACGCCAAGAATCACTAAAAATAGCCCAGAAGAGGCCATATGAAGGGAGAAGGGGAAACAAAATGTCTTGGCTAAGTCTCCAGCTGAGTAGCTGTCCCCTGAATAATTTATAGTTGATGTTGGTTTGCTTCTCGTTCATTACTTAAAAATGAACTGTCTTACTCTTTACCTGTAGAATAAAAGCTGCAGGAAAGTATTTAAAACTTTTTTCACAACACTGGTATCTCATTAACCTATGTTTTATTTTGAGTAAATTCATTATTCATTATTTCACATTATAAAAAGTAACCACACACGCATATGCATTCACAAATTAGATCATCTTTATCATACATCAATATATTTTAAAAAACAAATATTTTCTAATATCAATATAGTTATATGCTGATTGCATTTTGAAATAGAGAAGCTGACAATAGCTTCATACAGTATATCTCAAGAACCGACATTTTAAAATTAAGAATTGTATATGTTCCACAGGCAAATTTGGATGGAAATATTAGCATTAGTACAAATAAATGCTGTTGACATAGCTTAAGCATGATAGCTTGGAGTAACAGCTGATTCAAACTAGATTCATCATTTTAAATTAAGTAAGGACAAATACAATCTAAAATGTAAACAAAGTATTTATAAAATAAATTCTTCTAGGAAATGAAATCATCAATCTATTATTTTTAAGGTAGTTGTAGCTAAAAGTTATCAGAAATCTTGGTAGAATTTTCATTGCCAAATTGAAATTTCAGAATGTCCAGTTACAACGTTGTCACCACAATCGTAGGACTGATAAAATTGCGGACCGCTGTTCGTCTCCTTTGCAGTGTGACTTTTCAATTGGGCTTGGAGATGGGTGAGAAGATGCAATGTCTTTCTTACTCCCCAGGCCCTTTCAAGTGATTAGCGAATGCAATTTCAGTTGATTTGGACTTTCATGTCATTTTTGAGTGCTAAAATTCTAGGACAGTTAAATCGATGGTTTCCTGCACGGATGAATGCAGACTGGTCTCTTCTGCAGCAGGACTAAAAGCGTATTATTAACTAAAGTTGTTTTTCATTGCACTTCACTATGACATTGGAATTCTGTAACCACATTATTACTCAAGAAATACATAGTATACCTCCTAGGGAATCTAATGTCAAATATGGAAATGTTATCAACATCAGCTGCCATTATGTGTCTCTCTTCCATTCATTAACCAAAAAAAAAAAGAAAGAAAGAAAAGAAAAAAGCCCATGGCTTTAGCTTTTGTCCATCAATCACATTATCTCCAGTTGTCTTTGTTTTGCTTCCTTCATCAAGCAGATGATTTAAGGATTGGATTTTCTCGATTTTCTTTGTCAAGAAAGAAAAGGAAGGAGGGAGAAAAGGAGGGAGAAGGAGGGAAAGAGAGAGAGAAGAGAAAAGAAAACGAAAAAACAAACCATGAAAATTTTTATCTGTTTAAGGCTCACATATTAAATAAGAAACAAAATCTACTTTAAATAAACGGAATATATGAGGGTTCTCATTAAGTGAAAAAGAAATCACACACTAACGATGACTTGGAACTCTTTAATCACCAAACCCTACACACATCTAACATAGCATTCACTTCAATTCATACGACTTTTCCCACTCTTTTGTGTGTAATGACAACAGAAATGAACACAGGCCCAAATATATCAACAGGGCCATGATGCCTTCCTGTACCTCCTTTAAGACACTGGCACTTCCAAATACCGGATGGCTCATCTCCAGGACCCTGAGAAGCTAGAGAATGTATTGAGTGCAGTTTTGGGGGGAAGCAGCACTGAAGTAATAACTTCCTGAAATCACTTCACATGCTTATTTTAAGGAAAACGGAGAGATTTTCATTTGGATATGGCACGTCACCGAATCTTGCCTAATACTTTACAGAAACTAGACCAACATAGGAGTCAATCGAGCTTTTCCAGTCATGCGGCTGTGTGCTTTCAGGAGCAAGTCCAGACTAGAACCACAGCATATGGAACCAGTGTTGTGGACTCGATAGCCAGCGTCCTGCTAAAAAAAAGCAGCTGTAATACCAACATTTCTTCTCCCTCAGAATATTCAGAAAAGAAAAAAAACGAATGATGTGATTTTCTAGATTCATTTTTTTAAACTCTCAGTTATATGTAATTGATTATATAATTCTATGGATATAATTATATGTTATATAAAAGATATATCCTGAGCTAGAGAAAATTGAGTCTATAAAAAAGAAAAATGTGCTCAGCAAAGAAAGAACAGATGAAGATAGTAATCTGAAATACAGGAGAATTGGTCTAAATACTAGGTTTTAGCCATCTCTACTTTAAAATGTTCCTCTGACATTTAGAAAAACAAGAGAAAGAACTACATTCTGGTGTTATTAAATATGTTCTTCGATAGAAGAATTCCGGGCAAACTTTTGAGAGGAAGAGGGCCTAGGAGTGACACACAGGAAGGCCCCTGGAGGGAGGAATCCACCCTCTCGTTGCCCAGATGGGCTCCGTGAGGCCCAGACGCCCACCAGACTATACAGAGCACTTCGCTGCCTGCCCTCGATCAGGGCACAAGGCACCAACTCCAGCTCCAAGTTCTCTACAGACCATTACCCCACCTGCCCTCGAACCTCAGGACTTAGAAATGGAACTTCAGAGCATGGTCATCTGAGCAATAATCGTAAGGGCAAAGAACATTCTCTGCAAATAAAAGTACCCTTTGTATTAAGGCGCCTCATCTAGAGTATCCATATCACCTTTTATATTTGCTATTGCCTTGTGCTATTAGAGTGTCCTTGAGCTGCATTCAGTAAATTTCTAAGTTTTAAATGAATTTGGAACACATCTATATCTATATATACCAAAGGCCAATTAAAATTTAGGAGAAATTATGATACAGTTCAGTTCCCTGAAGGGACTAAAGCTTGCAGTTTCTGCAAAAAAGATGCATTTGAGAAATTTCTTGAGAAAATCCTCATGAATTTTCAGTGAAATGTGTTTAAAGGGAACCCGAGTCCTATTTAAACTCCATTCTGATCAGAAGGTTCAGGTGTCTTGTCGGAAAGCACAAACCTGTCGCTATGGTTCGGGCTTCCTGGCGGATCAGTTCCCCCTCGATACGACCTCTCACCACAGAGATTTGTAGACTCTACCCTGCTAACTGTTCCAACCACAAGCACCAAAGGCTTCAACAGTTCAAACAGGATATAAATAGGGCCCAAAAAGGAATCATGAGGGAAAAGCAGAACAGCAGCCCTTTATAACCACAAGGTGAAAGCATGAGTACTGTCTGCAGAAATCTCCAGTTTGCTGGGCCCACAGCCCTGGGCTACAGGCTTCAGGAATGTCTCTCGAGGGGAATTAGCTGTAGCCCTGTCTCTGAGCACTGGGTAAGGACACACTGCGTACACGAGCCAGATACAACTGTACCCAGCGTCTTCTCAGAGATAAATGGCCTGAATGCCAACACTTCACAGGAAAACAATGGATCTCTGGTACAAGCGGAAGCCATTTCAAGTTTCTTGTTGATTCCCTAGAGTTCCAGGGTCTTGGTCACATCCCTATCATCTCACATAAAGTAGCTAACATAACAGAGGCACAGGTGAAAATAATTCCTTTTAATTTCTACCTTTTCCTCATCGCGGACATTGTGTCCTCCTTGGAAAGTATTTAAGTGGGACGGAGAGTGCCTGAGAAAAGAGTGGGACGATCCCCCTGGCCTATCACCGCGTTACTTACAAGGTCGCCTTTCGTGGTTGCGTGTCTTTACTTCCACTGCTCTTTGCATCAACTGAGTTCCCGGTCCGGGAGGTGCTCGGCAGGGAAGGACTGGGAGAAAAGGAGGTCGGGGCGCTACCGGCGTTGCGAGTGCGGAACGAGTCATCTGAAAGGAATTCAACCTCAGTCAGATATGCTGAATGTGAAAGATGGTAACTTCAGAGAAGGTTAATGATAGCTTTTTTCTTTTAACATCCATTTTAAATAATAAATAATAAACTGCACAAATCTAAAGTCTGACGTGTGCATACACCCACGAAGCCATCACCAGCACTGAGAGTGAACACACCCACTCCCTCCCTCCTGCATCCTGGCGACCCCTCCCCCACACTCCTGGCAATGGACCTCCGGTCACTAGAAATTAGTTCGCATTTTCTAGAATATTACATGAATGGAATCACCCAGTACGTCTGTCTTCTTTCACTCAGCATAATTATTTTGAGATGCATCCTTGTCGTGTATATCAGCACTTCATTCCCCTTTATTGCGGACGGACACGCCATTGTACGGATATGCCAGAATCGTTTCTACATTCTCCTGTTGGTAGACACTGGGGTTGTTTCCAGTTTTTGATGGTTACAAAGAAGGCTGCTATGAATGATTGTGTACAAGTCTGTGTATGAATATATGTTTTAATTTCTTGTAAACAGAAGCCTAGAGTGAAATTGCTGGATCACATTGTAGGAACATATTTAACTTCATAAGAAATTGCCAAATTGTTGTCCAAAGTGGTTGTACCATTTTGCAATTCCACGAGCCATGAATAAACGTTCTGGAGACTTGCTCTGTGTCTTTACACACACGGGACAGTGTTGACTAGTTAGTTCTAAAGATTTCTTTGATGTATCCTGAATGTAAGTCCTTTTTCAGGTGTACGTAATATGGTTATTTTCTTACAATCTGTGTCCTGCCTTTTATTTTTTCATGTTTTGCTTCAAAGAGCAGTTTTAAACTTTGATAAAGTCCAGTAGGTTAACTTTTTCTTTTATGGTTTAGAGAAGAATCTTTGTCTATTCCAAAATCACAAAGACGTCCTCCTGTGATATTTTCTTCATAAATGTCAGAGTTTGAGCTCTTATGCTTCGGTTTATCATGCATGTTGAGATAATTTTGTATGTAGTGCGAGATAAGGATTGAGGTTCAATTTGGTTTGTTTTTTTCTTAAATATAGATATCCAACGGACACAAACTTAGTGATTTGAGGGGCACGTGCACCCCAATGTTTACAGCAGCAATGTCCACAAGCCAAATCATGGAAAGAGCCCAGATGTCCACTGACAGAAGGATCGGTAAGGAAGATGTGGTGTACAGATGAGACACAGATGAGATAGAGATATAGAGATTCAGAATATTACTCAGCCATGAAAAGAAGGAAATCTTGCCATTTGCAAGGACATGTATGGAACTCGAGGGTATTATGTGATGTGAAATATGTCAGTCAGAGAAAGACAAATACCATATGATTTCACTCATACGTGCAATTTAACAAACAAAACAAATGAACATAAGGGAAGGGAAGGAAAAATAAAATAAGATGAAAATTGAGAGGGAGGCAAACCCTAAGAGATGCTGAAGTCCAGGAAACAAACTGAGGGTTGCTGAAGGGGAGACTGGTGGGGAGAAGAGATCATTGGTGATGGCATCAAGGAGGACACTTGATGTAATGAGCGCTGGGTGTTATATGCAACTGAGGAATCACGAAATTCTACCTCTGCAACTAATTAAAAAAAAAAAGATATCCAATTGTTCCAGCATCATTTTTTGAAAATACCAACCAATTATTATTGATTCATGTTGGAGCCTTTGTGGGAACTCGACTGCCTATGCATGACAGTGTAGACACTCCATCTTGACTACTGGAGCTTTCTAGCAAGTGTTGAAATCAGGCAGTTCAAGCTCTCTAAATTTTGGTTTTCTTTTTCAAAATGGTTTTGGCTATCCACAGTTCTGTGCACTTCAGTTTAGATTTTGGAATCAGCGTGTACATTTCTACAGCAAGAGTACTGGAGTTTTGATGAGGACTGCATCTCTGGATCAATTTAAAAGGAACTGACATCATAACAGTGTTAAGTTTTTCCATTCACGAACATAATATCTCCATTTATTTAGGTCTTCTTTAATTTCATTCAGCAATGTTTTGAATTTTTTAGTGTATACAGAATATACATTTTGTGAAATTTATCCCTGAAGACTCAGTTTTTTAAGTTACTAAAAATGTGGTTTTTAAAAATGGACTTTATTTTGCAAAATTTAGATTTACAGAAAAATTGAGAAGAAAATTTCCAACCGTCCCCTTAACTCAGTTTCCTTTCCTAACACCACTCTAGTATGCTCCACTTACTACAGGGAATGAAGCAGTAATGAGACATTATATTACTATTAACTAAAATCCATAGCACATTCAGATACCCTTGGTTTTTGCCTACTGTCTGCTTCTGTCTCGGGATCTCATTCAGCATACAACACTATCTTCACTTGTCAGCTCTCCTGAGCCTTTCCTTGTTTTTGGTGACCTTACCAGCTTTGAGAGGCACTGGCCAAACGTTTTCCAGGATGCCTCTCAATTAGAATTCAGTGGATGCTCCTCTTAGTGTTAGACTAAGGTTGTAGGTTTGAAGAAGGAAGACGGAGGTAAAGTGCCATTTTCATCACATCATACCAAGGGTTCAAACTATGATAAAGTTTATGACATTTAATGTATTTTATCCTAGTTTCATGACAGGTCACTGGAAATAGGATTGCTTGAGTCAAAGACTACTTCTTAAAACTAGGATTCTTGAAGAACTTTACCAGACTGGTTTCTAAAAGGGTTCCATGGAGTTTCATACCCACTAACAACGGATACATTGCAGCTTGTGTCCCTGAATCCTTACTACCATTCTCTCTGTATCTCCCCCACACAGCCTTGGATGAATGTCGGAATCAATGACAGGCAAAAGTCGCCAAACGATTAACAATGGGTTCATATTGAGTAAAGAGTACTCAATTTGACCTTCCAAGTGATAACTCTGACCTTTCATTTCAGCTTTATTTACCCTGCTCTTTCACACTCAACTCTGTGCTCCAGCCAAACTGGCCTCCTGCTGCTTCCTCAAGACACTGACCGTCTTCTTTATGACCGGTACTCTGGATAGGATATTGTTCCATACCCTTCTCTGCCCATCAGAAATCCCAGCGTACCTTAGGCTTCATCCCAAATGACATAAACACCTTGGAGCCTACCTTAAGTCCCAAAGTAAGTACAATCTCTTCTCTATGTGAACATCTCATACTTTTGTTAAGAAACGCTTTGCTCCCTTTTTCTCTTTGTAGCTGTGTACTTGTGTGTGACTTCTTCCTCAGCCTGTACTTCATTGAGCAGCATACAACAAACTAGAAGAGGTTCCAATCAACCAATCCTCCCTCTCCCCCAAATAATACTGAACACTTAAGACAGAATATTTTCTGAAAATTTTAATATTTACCCTTATAAAAGATTTACCCTTATAAAATACATGACTTAAGACTCTGGATGTCAAGTTTTAGGATCCGTAGATCACATACACACTCTTGACTCTCAAGGTGACTTAAGAACTAAGAAAGTTAAAACTGCAGAAATCATGGCACATCATTCAAACTTGAAAAAAAAAAAAAAACCACTCTGAATCAGTATTTTTTTTTTTTTTAAGATTTTATCTATTTATTCGACAGAGAGAGATCACAAGTAGGCAGAGAGGCAAGCAGAGAGAGAGAGAGAGAGGAGGAAGCAGGCTCCCCACCAAGGAGAGAGCCCAATGCGGGGCTCGATCCCAGGACCCTGGGATCATGACCTGAACCGAAGGCAGAGGTTTTAACCCTCTGAGCCACCCAGGTGCCCCTGAATCAATATTCTTAATGACTTAAGCAAAGAAATTCCTTGGCAAGAATTGTTACAAGTTCATGAATAAATGTGCTCCTTTGAAGTCATCTCTCAGAGGCCAGATTGGATACATGCAAGTCTGAAGAACCACTTAGGGATAGCAACAATCATCGGCACCATTGAGCTCCAAGCTGAGCTAATTCAAACTGACTTTCCATGTATATTTATAATTCTTAAAGACACTCTGTATTATAAAGTTCATCAACCCTGAATGTTCCCTTAGTGTCTCCTAAAGAATTCACTGATTTGCTATGATAAAAGTAATCAAGAGTTTTATTATGTATAGCCTTCACTTCAAGAATTATTGATAACTTTAGTTTAAAAACTTCCTATTATCAAATGTGTTCAGGTTTCTTAAGCTATTCATAGTCTATCTTGTAGAACCACTTTATGTACAGCATGTGAACATCGATGCTTTAATATTAGAAAGGTCTTTCTGATCTGGCAAATGAAAACATACTGCTCACAGAACAGCCCGCGGGCGCGGATCTACTCTTCATGAGAGTAAGAACACAGTAAGAGGTAAGAGGAAGACAGATTACTCAAAACATAACCTGAAAAGGAAATGTGACCAAACTTAAAAAAAATTTCAGACCTTTAAGTGGATTTGCTGTTCTTTACACTAAAAACTGACCATAGATCAATACTATTAATTTTTAGCCAATATTCTATGGCAAAAACTTAATAATAGACTTAGAGCCACTAGCAACCTTTAGCAATGTATTTTCCCTTATTCATAGTTTAATTCTGTGTTCTATTATATAAGCCAGAGGTCAGCAAACTATTAGTCTGTGAACCAAGCCTTGCCTTGCCTGCTGCCTGCTTTTGTAAATAAAATGGTAGTGGGGCATAACCACACCTATTCATTATGTACTATCTATGGCTTTTTGCTCAACAGCAGAGTTGAATAATTGTGACAGATACCGATTTGACCAAAAAAGCTGAAAATATTTACTATCTGGCCCTTTACAGGAAAAGCTTGCTGACCCCTGGTATAAACATTCAAATATATAATATTGTAAATGTCTGGTTGCGTATGATTCACATGAAGCCTTACTATTTTTAACTTCCTTAAAAATTATGGCAAAAACTTTTCATCTGTGCCCAAGGAGGCCCTTGGCCTATGGAAAAACCTACACTATCATTGTCCTTTCTCTCTTTCAAAAGCACTGAATGCTGACTCTTGGCTGTGAAAACAATATGGCATAGCCAAGTATTTTTTCAGTTGCTAGGGAAAAGTTTAATTATTTGGGCATTTGATAAAGATGTAAAGTTAGGGAAAACTCTGTATCTAGAAATAAAGAAGTAGGTCATTTAAAGAAAATAACATTTCACTATATGAAGCAATTTTTGGAAGAGCTCAGATTTCTACTTACCAGTCAGTGAAATCACAGAAGTCTTCCCTAACCCTGAGACAGAAGGCGTATATCCTGCTGTAGAACTTTTACTAGAAAAGAACGTGATTTAGTTTAAAATACAAGTATATGCTTCTTTCGCCCCAGTCATTAGGCACTTGGTCTTTTCTAATCTTTTTTAACGCTTTCCGCTACTTCTGGTGAAGCACATTTGCTACTTAGAGTTCTCATTTATTGTTTACATCCCATGCCTCCCAACAATTCCTTTGTCTCTAACTTAAAAGCATTTTCTTAAAGTTTTTCTCTTGAGACTCAGCTAAGACAGAGAATACGGATAAGTTTCCCTGGAAATAACTTGTGTTCAGTTCTAATCTTTTTTGCCCATCTCACGATCACCCTGTTGACTAGGAACTCCAGACAGGTCTACTGAGAATGTCCACAAACATAGCTGAAAATCTAGAGTAAGCTATCTTTAACAAAAGAAAAACCTATTCTTCCCATGCCACGTTATTTTTGTCAATAAATACTTTTAAAGACAATTATGTTTACTTAAAATTAGTTTTGTTGATTGGTATGCAGCTATTATATGTTATATATGTACAACACTTATAACAAATTGTGGTCACTGAATTTATGCTTGATTCTCTCCTAACCTTAACTGTTCATAATTCAGTCAGTGGGGCCAAAGGGGAAACCAGACATCCATCTGTTGTAAGAACTGTTGTGATCACTTTACCATAGACACATGCCAGTGGCTTCTCCATAGAAAGAAACAGTATCCACAGCATGTGGCTGGATGTCCACGTCCACCGAGGGAAGGGGACATGTCCACACCCACTTAGTGGTTGAGTGGCACATGAAATAGAGTACC
This sequence comes from Meles meles, assembly GCF_922984935.1. Classification (NCBI taxonomy): domain Eukaryota; kingdom Metazoa; phylum Chordata; class Mammalia; order Carnivora; family Mustelidae; genus Meles; species Meles meles. The sequence continues at coordinate 141,495,241 of NC_060071.1, read as the reverse complement.
ACCTCTCTCATAAAACAGCACATGGATCCCGTGATGTCACCATATAGCACCACGGTGATAATTTTTCTAGAATGCCACAATACCCATTCTTTTTTTTTTTTTTTTTAAGATTTTATTTGTTTGTCAGAGAGAGAGAGAGAGCACAAGCAGGCAGAGTGGCAGGCAGAGGCAGGGAGAGAAGCAGACAAGGAGCCCAATGTGGGACTCGATCCCAGGACCCTGGATCATGACCTGAGCTGAAGGCAGCTGCCGCCTACCCAACTGAGCCACCAGGCATCCCCACAATATCTATTCTTACACAAATTGGTAGACTATAGTTTTTTTTGGAGAGAATCTTACAGAAGAAAACTTACAATTTACTGACCTATACAAACCCCCAAATTAATCCTGATTTTATACAGTGTAAATATTTCACATAAATAAAGACACAGAACTATAAAAATTGAGTAAAGCTGACAGATCATACCTAGGACACTTGTCTAAGTTGCCATACTTTGCATGAAAAGCTTGATTATTAAAAGACTGGCTTCGAATCAGTTTGGATTTCTTGACTTCTTTGCCTGGAATGATAAGCAGAAGGAAAATGCAGCTGCTCAGTGCATCTTCAGCGGCGCCAACCCCATCCCCTCGCCAACCCCCTACCGCACTTTCATTAGATACAAATGTGTCCAGCTTCCTTTCCTTAGTCTGAGCTAACTGGAGTATCTCTTACCCCTACTGCCCATCAAGAAATCCCAAAATAATGAATGATAAGAGGCAAAAGGCATTTTAGAATTTCATCTCATGGAGTGACTTTCCCTGTAATTAATTTTTAGAAAAGGGAGACAGGAGACATAAAAAGAAGTTGCTTCTTACTTGTTGATGGGGTGCTTGTTCCAGAAGGTCCAGGAACAGAAATAGGGATGTTCTTGGGCAGAGTTGTTGGTGTCTTAGTGTCTCTACCTAAAACAAACTCTGTTTTAAATTCTGTCATTTCCTCTGAGCTCCTAGTCTCCATAAACACACAAGACAACATGGAGAACATGAGTCACTGTCCCTAGCTAAGCAGCATGCTCTTTCCCAAACAGTCTTACTTTATATATTTACATATTTCAAACTTAGCTGCCAGTGACCAATCTCACAATCTTATTGCTGTTATCAGACTTTAAGTTTTCCTTTGAAGAATCCAAAGGTCCACACTGACTCGCACAATCTATTCATGTATTCCTACGTCGGTACCAAACGAAGCAGCCAATTTTTAAAAACAACTTTTAGAAAATGAAAGAAAGAAAAGCAATTTCCCACATCAAATCTGAAAAAGCATGAGCTTTCAGAGTGGCAGGATGCAACATTACTTGTATGACTTAGTGGTGAAGACACAAGGAAACCACTTACGTTTCTTTTCAAAGGTTTTATCACTCATGGGCCTCCCATCATTCTGTTGCTTCTCTTTCTCTAATTGTTCCTATTAGGAAAACAGTTTGTTAGCATTAAAGGTAAGCACAAATAGATTCAGGAAACTCTTCTAATGAGAAATTATTCTAAGCTTTACAGATGCAAATATAGTTCACAAAAATGCCTTGAGAAAGAATTATTTTCTCCAAATTACTGTCAAAAGAAGTCAAGGTTCTTCCAGATTTGTGTTCTTTTACTATCTGCAGACTTATAGATAGTAAGACTCTTGGGCATCTGTCAGGCTAAAGCAATGAGTGTAGTGTCATTGTTGTCATGAGCCTTTATATTCTAGAAGACATCTGCTACTTCTCACCAGCAAAATATTAGTCATATTTTAGTAACATTTTTCTTTAAAAGGACTGAGAGAAAAAGAAATGGCCTTTTGGATATTTTTTAATGTTTCATTGAAGAATAACATACATAAAGTACATAAATTATAAGTGCATAGCTCAATGAATTTTCCCAAAATGAATACACCTATATAACCAGCTTCCAGATCCAGAAACAAAATGTTACCAGAAGTCAAAGGAGTCCTTTATCCGAACAAACAGAACAAGTAGGCAAGAAAATCAATAAACATACCAAGTTCCGAGCAAACTTAGCTTAACTGACACATACAAAACACTACACTCAGGGTGTCTGCCTGACTCAGTCAGTAGAGCATACAACGCTTGATCACGAGTTCAAGCCCCACATTTGTTGCAGAGCCTACTTAAAATTTAAAAACAAACAAAAAACAAACAAAAAACCACTACATTTGACAACTGGAGAACACACACTCTTTTTAGTTGCGCATATAAAGAAAAACAGGGAGAAAATAGACAACAGATTTTTTAAAAATTCCATTGGTCTGCATAAAAAAAGAACCAAATGCAATCTCTAACACTGAAAATAAAACATGTAAAACTGAAAAACAAAATGTCATTAAGTGGACTCCCAAGTAGTTTTATCTCTTTTGTCCACTTTTCCCTCTATTACCTTGATCATGTTGTCTTAAAGTCTTTGTCTGCTAACTCTAATACCAGTATCATCTCCGGGTCTTTTTCTATCACCTGATTTTTGTCTTGGGTTTAGGTCATTGAGTCCTAAACATTTTTAGAGCCTGCTTATGCTCTATAACCTCTATCCTGAACTTCAATCTTTGTCTCAGAAGGCTGCTAAAGATGTGATTGCTTTTCAAAAGATTTCCACTTAAGTGTTTAATCTCACAGTACAATTCTTCATAGAGAGATAGAAGATATAAAGAATAAATAAATGGGAATTTGAGAACCGAAAAATACACAGTGGGAATAAAAACAATGGATAAGCCCAGAAGCTGAAATGGGGAGGACAGGAAAGAGTCACTGACATTGAAGACAGATCAATAGAAATTATTCACTCTGAGTTAACAAAGTTTAAGGGGGAAAAAAAAAAGCAACCTCACAGACCTCTGGGCAATATCAAAAGATTTTACATGTGTAATCAAAGACCCAGAAGTAGAAGAGTGAACACATATTTATTTTTTAAATGATTTATTTATTTTAAAGAGAGAGCATGTGCACCCATGTGTGTGCAAGTAGGGGTTGGGGCAAAGGGAGAGACTCTTCAAGCAGACTCCCCACTGCATCTGGAGCCTGATGCAGGCCTCAGTCTCACAACGCTGAAATTATGACCTGAACTGAAATCAAGAGTTGGATGCTCAGTCAATTGAGCCACCTAAGCATCCTGAAGAGTGAACACAAATTTAAATAAATAATGGCTCAAACCTTCCCAAATTTGGGAAATAATACACGTTTACAGATTCAGGAAGCTAAGCAAATCCAAAAACAGATAAATTTGAAGTCAATTATGCCTATACACATCAAAAGCTAAAAACAAGGATAAAAGAAAAAAAAACCTTCAAAGTAGCCGGAGAAAAGCAACATTACACACAGAACGATAATTTGAATGAGAGCTAATATTTTATCAGATGTTCTGGAGACCAGAACACAACTACAAAGTAGAGTAAGAGAGAGGTTGTCAACCCAGAATTCTCTGAAAATATCCTTCAGGGATAAAGGCAGACAACACTGTATTTCAAATTAGGGAAAACTAAGAAAATATGTCACAAAATACTATACCCCAAGAACAACTAAAGACAGTTCTTCAGGCTGAAGGGGAAAAAAAAAAAACAAAAAAACGAAACAGAGGGAAGTTCGGATCCTAAGCAATGAATAAGAGTACTAGAAATGGTAAAAATAAGAAACACAGAAGTTCACTCTCTTAAATTCTTCAAAGGTACATATCTCACAACTTAGAGCAAAGTTTTGAATTAGTTGTCATGAGACAATTGGTGGGGATTTCAATACAGATATAATTCATATAAAACTTTTAACATAAAGAAAGGGTAGAAAAGATCTGCGTCATTTTTAAATGAAGTGATACAACATTAATAATAGGTAGACTTTGAAAGGTTAAGTATATTGTAACCTCTAGAGAAACCACCAAAAACAATTCTGAAACAGAGAGAGAAAGAAAAAAAAGGGGAAAGAGAGAAAGAACACCAGCCACTAAGATAAGAATGAAACAGGGGTTTCACCACCATGGATCTGATATACATTAGGAGAATATAAGAGTATAAACAACTTCATAGTAACAAATTTGACAGCTTAGATGACATAGAGAATTTTGGGTGGGAAGCAACTTAGCAAATTTATAAAAGAAGAAATAGAAAATCTGAACAGTTTTATATCTATTAAAGTAGTTGAACCAATTATCAAAATCCGTTCTAAAATGGACACTTTGGGCCTTGACTGTTTCACTAGTGAATTCTATCAAATGCTCAAGGAAAAAATAAGACCAATATTATACAAACTCCATCAGAAAATAGAGGGAGTGGTAAATATTACACATTTCACTTTATAAGGCCAGAGTAACTCTAATACCAAACTTTAAAGACTCCAAAAATGGCCAAAAAGGAAATTATAGACCAGTTTCACTATGAATATAGATGAATATTAAAAATTAGACAAGAATCCAGCAAAAGAGAAAAGGATAAAATATCATCACCAGGTAGAGTTTGAAATATGAGATTGATTTAGGCATTGAAAAAAATCAACATAATTCAACGTTTTAACAAGATGAAGTAGAAAAAATAAATATCATTTCTAAATATGCAGAAAGAGCATTTGACAAAATTCAATAATCTTTCATAAAACTCTCAGCAGACTAGGAATAGGAGGGAATTCTCACAATTTGATAAAACTTCTTTGTAATATCATATTTAATAGTGAAAAATTGAGCTCTTTCCCCCTAAAATCAGTGAAATGACAAGGATGATGCCTCCATCATTTTTACTGAACTGGAAGCTTTTTAAAGATTTTTATTTATTTATTTATTTGACAGAGAGAGAGATATCACAGGTAGGCAGAGAGGCAGGCAGATAGGCAGGCAGAGAGAGAGGGAGAAGCAGGATCCTTGCTGAGCAGATAGCCCGATGCGGGGCTCAATCCCAGGACTCTAGGATCATGACCTGAGCTGAAGGCAGAGGCTTAAGCCATTGAGCCACCCAGGCACCCCTGGAAGTTTTTTATTATACTGGAAGTCCTCGACCTTGCAACTAGACATAAGAAATAAAAGGCATAAACACTGAAAAGAAAGAAATAATCTTGCTATACTTAAAGAGGATGTAATGGCTCATGTAGAAAATCTTATTAAATCTAAGAAACAACTCTAGAACAAATACAAGACTAAGATACAAAAATCAACAGTAATTGACAGCAGCAACAAAATTCTAGAAAGTGAAATTAAAAATTATAATTCGATTTATAATAATTCCAAAAACATAATATACCTAGAAATAAATATAACAAAATACTTCCTAAACTCTACACTTAACACTATCAAAAATCATGTAGAAAAAAGTAAAGAAGATTAAATAAATGGAGTGGTAGACAATGTTCATGGACTAGAAAATTCATTGTTAATATGGCAATTACCTAAATTGATCAATGGATCAATCCTAATTAACACACAACCTAATAAAAATTCCAGCAGATTTTTATGTAAATGGACAACTGGTTCTAAACTTTATATCAAAAATGAAAAGGGCCTAGACCTGCCAAAGCAATTTTAAAAAGAACAAAGTTGAAAAACATAACTGACATGATTTCAAGAATTACCATAATGTTACAGTGATAAAAGACAGTTTGGAATTGCCAAAAAGATAAACATACAAATCAATGGAACAGAATAGGGAGTCAAAAAATAAACACATACATATATGGACAATTTTTTTTAAAGGTGCTAAAGCAATTCAATAAGAGAAGTTTTCAACAAATGATGCTAGAATAATAGAATATTTAGATAGAAAAAAATATATAAAACTATTTGAAATGGATCACAGACCCAACTGTAAAACCTAAAACTAAAATTTCTAGAAGAAAACATAGGGAAAAGTCTTTGTAATTTTGGGATAAACAAAGGATTTTTGTAACAAACAAACACAAACAGTAAGAAAATACTGATGAGTCAGATCTCATCAAAATTAAAAAGTGCTCTTCAAAAGGTACCATTAAGTGAAAGAAAAGCCACAAACTCCATGAAAATGCTCATAAAATGGTTATCTGAAAAAGTAGTAGTATTCAGAGTATACAAAAACCCTTATATACCAAAAATTGGAGAAAAACCACCCACTTTAAAATCTAAAAAGAGAGACCCCTGTGTGGTTCAGTCTGTTAAACATCCTGCCTTGGGCTCAGGTCATGATCCCAGGCTCAGGCTATCTGTTCAGTGGGAAGCCTGCTTCTCCCTCTCTCCTCTGCTCGTGTGCTCTCTCTTGCTATCTTTCTGTCTCTAATAAATAAATAAAACCATTTTCATAATAAAAAATTAATAAAAATCTGAAAACAGACTTCATCAAATAAGAGATAAGGATGACCAATAAACAAACAAAAAGGTGTTCAATATCATTAGGCATCAGGGATATGCAATTTGAAAGCCCAATGAACACGACTACATACGCCCCTATCAAGCTGAGAGGAGATGGGGTAACTGAAGCCCTCCCCCATAGCCAATGGACATGTCAAATGGCCCAGTTTTTGTTTAAGTCAAGCATGCCCCACCATATAATCCAGCCCTTCCATTCCTGGGTATCCCCCCCAAAAAATGAAAATATACGCCTCTCCAAAGACTTCTTCATAAATGATCACAGCAGCTTTATTTCTAACATTCCCAAACTAGAAGTTACCTAAGTGCTTATTAAGGGGTGGGTAAGCAAACTGCGGTATGTCTGTAATAGGGGCTACTACTCAGAAATAAAAAGGAACGACTCTCGATATATACAACAGCATGGATGAATGTCAAAACAATTACGACGGTGGAAAGAAGCATGAGCAGAAAATATTATATATGAATAAATTTATACAAATTCTAGTTGCAAGCTAACTTATTGGGACAGAAACTAGATTAGTGGTCTTTGGGGACTGGGGTAGAAGATATGGATTACCAAGGGGCGTGGGGAAACTTCTGAAGGAATGGAAATGGCTGGCATTTTGATTGTGGCCATGGGTTCAAAGATTATCCATAAGTTAAAATTCATCAAAATGAACACTTTAAATATACAGTTAATTGTATGCCAATTATATGCTTTTTCAGGGGCTCTCAAATGTAGTTTTCCTTCTAGTTCATAAGAGATTTCAAAGGGTCGGGACTCTTCCTTAGTCATCTAAGAAGAAAAACAGCAGTGTGAAATTGAAGGAAAATACTAATAAGTAACTCATAACAAAGCCCAGCTAATACTGATCAGAAGAATGTGTGTGTACGTGAAAATAACGTACCATTTCCATAAGAAGTAGTTCTTCTCTTTCTTTCTCTTGATCCAACAAATCTTTTTCATAAAACTTTTTCTGAAACTAAGTTTAAAGTTTAAAATGAAATTATGAGAAATTATGTGAGTTTCTGCCGATTTTAAAATATTCTTTCAGCATAAGATAAGGTGTGTGCTTACCGCATCCATGGACATTTCCATTCTGTCCAGCTCTAACACGGTCTGTAAGCGAAGTGGTAAAAATTATTCTGCAGGAATTAAATTAAATCAACCAATTGTTTCTGAAAGACTCCTCTTCCAGAGGGAGGTTCAAAGAGGAGACTTCTCTACTCTGCGGGAGGCTTTATTAGAAGATCTCTGAAGTTCTTCCCAGTTTTACACTGCCTTTTTAACCAGCCTCCGAAGGCCAGGATCCATTTAGACTTGTAAAAGACTTTGACCTTAAGAAGAGTGAGTCTCCAGGTAAACACACAAGTCTCACTGTGAACACACTAAACACATGCAAACTAACAAACTTCTAATAACTCCCAGGGCCACTTCTCTTAATTTTCGGAAACACAAGATAATTTTTGAGTTTTTTAAAAAAATTTTAACTAACTGTATATGAAGCAAACTCTCATTTGGCTTTAAATCCTTAGTTCCTCCCGGCAGACACTTTTGACCATTATGACATTGTAGCTATTAAGAAAGACTTTGCCCTAAAAGTTTTCTTGATTTAGTATTTCTCCTTCGGAACACGGTAGTCTGAAACAAACTGTTCCAATCAATGATCCATCTAACTGAGGAGTCTGACTCTGAGAGAGGGACAGCACTGCTCTCCAGGAGTAATTTTGACAGCTCAAATAAAGTGCATTTATATATTCCTACACCCAAAGCTAGCCATTGCAAATATAATATTTATATGAAGCATTATTTTTATGCTGCAATTTGTGAAAATATTACAATTTATGCCAGGAAATGTCCCCTTTAAATATAATTACTTTTCATCTTAAAAAACTGACTAGCATAAAACCATACCATTTTTATCCCGAAGCTTTGTATGGCTTCCTCAGAGGTTCCCATGCCAAGATTTCAATTTTATAAACTTTATTCTATAGAATTTTCATGGGGTTGATTGACTTCCTCATGTGACATATACCTAAAGAGCTCTAGTCTAGAATAACCCATTGTAGATTAATAATCCCCTAATTTTATCATTTTTGTGCCTACTTACAGGGTTAGTTTGTATTATCTTTTAATAAATTAATAAAGTTATTAAATTGATAAAATTAATAGTTAACTTTATTAAAATTTATTTTATTTTATTAAATTTTAATTTTAGTTAATAAAATTAATAAAGTTAATAAATTCTTTCAAAAAAGTAACACCCCCTCTTACGTTTATTATTTTGAAAGTTAACACTATTGCCTAAATTTTGTTATTAAAAGCAAAGTTTTGTTATTAAATGGTTATTAAATGGTATTAAATGGTTATTAAATGGTAAGGACAGAAATACCTGATGTAAACAAATACACGTAATGCATTTTATTTACATATATATAAACATTTATCAGGCTCTGGGTATTTCTGGTTAGTTTGGTTGTAAAAGAGGAATTCACATTTCTGTAAAACAAAGAGTACACTAATACTAAGTCATCAAATCATTTTATTAAGAAGTTTCTCGTGTGAAATCTGGCAATGATCTCTAGAAACAAAAGAAAAAAATTAAAAGATCCTTTTTTTTCTCATCATCGATGCTAAGTTAAAGACATTAAAAAACTAATTCCTCTCAGTACAAATCAGAAAGCTGAAGTTCATGTTCAGATTCATAAAAATAACCACTTTGATTTAATCTTATAATAATATTAGTTACACATTCAGCAGAAAGTTTTTGAAGACTATAAAATATTTTCAGGTTTGACTTCACCAGTCCAAATTTTTACTGCTTGAGGTTCTAACATCCCCAAGCAATTCATTTAAGATCCCACGCTAAAACAAAGCAAAAAAACCCCACAAGACATTATGATACATTACTGAAAAAGGAATGCCCTCAGGGTAAGAGATCTCTATTCCGGCCCCAGCTCTGCCGCTTGCTAATATAATCTCAAGCAGACATTTACTATCTCTAGACCAAGAGCTTTTGCAAATCAAACAGACCATGAGGGCCCTCCCAGGGCTAAATTTCTATTAAGTGTGAATTTTCCAATTTTACCAACACAATTTTCCTGGATTATAATCCCTTATAAATCAAGTCTGGTGGATGAAGCATTTGGTTGACCAGTACTTACTAAGAACCTCACGTGTTCTAAGCTGTCTTTCATGGCGCATGTATCGCTAGCAACAGAAGCTGAATGTCTGAGTTCCCTTTGGAAGGAACTTGACCGGCTGTGGCACACATCAGCCCAGCGAGTTACTAATACTACTCGAGCAACAAGGTAAGTATGTTGACATATTGCTATCCCGCCAGGCTAAAACAGGGAAGCTAAGACGGACAGTCTCTTCGTGCCAGACACGCAGACATGGTGGTTAAGAGTGACACTTACCCTTTTGACAATAGCCAGGACATCCTTATCTTTTTCTTGGCAGAGGAGTTTCCGCACACACATTTCTAACTGCTGAAGTAGGTGCTTATCTGCAGGGATCTTCAGGGTAGATTTCACTTTGGGCAACAAGCAGCAAAGTTTCATTCTATAATAAATTAAATAGTACTTGCTTTTGAACGCATTTAATAACTAAGAATAAGAGTAACATGAAAGAAAGTTCAAACTCCAGAAAGCATGAGAGTCTGTTTCTCACGTAGCACATGGTTATGAGCGCCTGGGATGAGTCAAGCAGGCATTATTCTGGGTGCGGAGATACAACAGTGAATAAAACCAACAAATCCTCTGCTCTTGTGGAGCTTACACTATAGTATAGGGTAGGGAAAAAAGAGTAAGGAATTAAGTAAAATGTCCATCGGATAGTGCTAAGCGCTGTGAAGAAAAAGAAACCAGGGAAAGATGAGGGAGGACCAGAGAAGGGGCATTACAATTCTAAAACACGTTTCAGTGACGGTTTCACTGAAAAGATATCATTCAAGCAGAGACTCAAAGAAAATGAGGGAATGAGTAACGTGAACATCTGGAGAGTTTTACAGGCAGGGGCCTGCAGTTTGCACGAATGCCCGAGAGGGGGCGCTTGCCTTGGGTGTCACCCCAAATTGGCCCAAACTGGCAAGAGGACGACAGCTGGTTCAAGACCCTGTGGGCCCCTGCATGGAGCCTGGCTTTTCCTTCGAGCACCACAAGACGCCACAGAGAATTTCGCACAGAGGAGTGAAGTGGTCTGAGTACCGGGCTGAGTGAGAGGAGACGGAAGGTGGCCGGCAACACAGGGAAACAACAGGGAGGCTCTAGCGGTAACTCGGGCAGGGGATGGTGGCCGCCTGAACTGGAGGGGCTGCCGTCAGGCGGCGAGAAGTGGTTGGACTCAGTGTATCTGCAAGCAGCAGGACGTGCTGAGGGATTGCAGGTGGGGAGGCAGAAAGGAGGTTAGGCTTTGACCTGAGCCGGCAGCAAGATGCAGTGGTCGTTTGCTTGGATGAGACCACTGCAGAAGGAGCAAGGGTGGGCGTGGGTGCAGGAGACCGGGATTTCCTTTTGGACAGACTGAGCCTGAGGTGCTTGTGGAACATGTCATGGAAATGCTCAGCGGGCAGCTAGCTCTACGTGGCTCCCGGCCAGGATGGACGTCCATGCTGGAGACGTAGTATCAGGGATCTTCAGCACACAGATGACAGGCAAGCCATGAGACTGAACGGATCGCTGAGGCCGTATGTGCACTTCGAGAAGAAAAGGAAAAAGGACAGAGTCTAGGCACCATCCCAGTCTACACCACATGCATAAGGAAGCAACACAGAGACTGAAGAATGGGGAGAGAGGGGAGGGGGGAGAGGAGAGAGGGGAGAGGAGAATGCCAAGGAGGGACAGAAGAGCCAGTGCAGAAAATGCCCTGCTTTGCTGATCTACTACTCTACCGCTCTGCCAGGGCTGGTCTTAGAGAGGGATGCTGGGCGGCTATCTATGTTTTGGCTGCTGTATTCACTCGTTCATCTGAGTGCTCTCCAGATACTATTTTTTTACTCCTATGCCAAACCCGAGACAACCAAGTCCCATTCCTAGAGTTTCCAGGACGTGCTGTCAGCTAAGCTTACAGTGAAGGATCCTTCATACACAGTACGATTTGCTTTTTATTCAAGCAAAAAGGTGAAAGAGGCTCTTCCTGCAGAATTTTCAGCTCCGTCCAGAGCAAAAATGGTCTCAAACTCATTCAGGGCTCACCACCGATCCTGGTGATGCTTTCTCCAAATTAAGAGGCCCCAGTTGCCCCAAAGAGAATTTTTTGCATTTCCGGCAAAGAGGAAGACTCCTCTGAATGCCAGTAGTCTTCCCAGCCTCCATACTGGCTAGACTCAGTGAATTCAAATTTTAAACATTCACTTACGGAAAAACAAAAACAAAAGACGATGCATACTTCATTCTTCATAACTCAAGGCAGGTCTGGAAAACCTATTATATTCAACAGAAGGTACAGAAGCCACAGGGGTGATTATCTCTGTGAGAATCCTGGGCCCATGAGATTATAAAGATTTTAAGATTAGGTATCACATCTTTCTGGTAATCTAAATTCTTTATGTACATTATCTCGGTATTTATCCATCAGAACAGCCTATGAATTGGGTAACTAAGGAAATGAGTACGCAGAGAGATTCTGTAACTTGCCCAGAGACACACAACTAGTATGAAGCTGGAAATCAGCTCAGGCAGAAGCCCTCCTCCTAACTGCATGATCCCGCTGCTCTGCCTGTGATGGCTTTCCTTCGATCTACACATCTCTATAGACTTGGACAAACCCTTCTGTACCCAAAATCCAGTTAGGATATGGTGTTGCTGGACCCATTCGTTGGGCTGGCAGCTGCCTGGGCACAAGAGTGGAAACAGACAAACTGCTATGCAATGATCTCTTACCCCCAAAACCAACCAACATTCATGGAGCCATGTTCAATTAATCTTCATTTGGTTTTTGAATTGGCAGGTTGCTTTCTCTTGAGGTTAATGCTATGCTTTTAAGTCATATTCACCTGAGTAGAGATGAGATGTCATTTCCTTTCAAATAATTTTTGTCAACTGCTTGGTAAGTGAGAATTCATCATCCCGGGGCTGCTTTACTAGAATCCCAACTTTACTTTGCAAAATGTTAACAACGTAGTTGGATTCATTAGAGATTTAACACAGATAAGATGCACAAAATACTGCAGCCAATGCAGTGGTATTTTCTGTATTTTCTTACACTAAAATATAAAACAAAAACTAATCGCTTGATTGCCCCTAAAAATGGACGGAACTTCACCAAGCCAAATTTGAGTTGTTTTTTCTTTAGTCTTAGATGATCCATAAATTAAGAATAGCTACTCAACCTTCTCCTGATGCCAGTATGTGTATCCAAGTGGCAGGAGAAGCCTGCCAGTCTGGCTTTGACTCCTGCCCTCTCGAACCAATAAACAGAAGACCTGGGACACTGTGGAAAAAAGATTATGCTTCCAAGTCCTACTGAGGCTCATCAATTAGGATTACTAGGAATTTCAGAGTAAGCATAAATTATTTACTTGTTTTTTTTTTCAGTTGACTATGAAAAAGAATTTGCATGTTTGTTATAGTACATAAGTAGATATATTATAGTAGATAAATTTAAAAGTACAATTTTTTCAAGTATTTCCTTGGACTCGTACCATACCTCACATTTGCCACAGGATCGTGTGTCAGTTCAATAGCAGGTAGAAAGAAATATTTACAGAAAAATGATTTGGAGAAGATTTCTATAATAAATTCACAGGTATCCAAAAATCGAAGTCTGTTCCAATAACTTTTTCCTTGGCCCAGTTCTAGAAACAACAGAAACAAGAAAGAGAAATTTAATTTTTCCTACACGAAATTCTATGTGACAAAATCAAACACACAAAATCCATGACAAGTTTCTTTATATCCACAATTTGTTTAGAAAATACAAGAAGAGAAAAAAAATCATATTACACACTCCGGATTAGTAGACTCCCAAAATAATGACATCTTAAAAACCAGAAAAAGGTCACTTTTTAAGTAATGAATATAATGAATACTTTTGATCACCCATTATGTGCTGAACACTTCACATGTATTATCACATTTAATCCTGAAAAGCAATCCAATAGGATAAGCATAGATTTATCCAACTGAGAGGAGATTTTCAGAGGTTAAAGTCACAGAGCTGGTAGATGCAGGATTGTAACTCATATGGAAGTTTGTGTAATTTCAAACTTTGAAGTTATATTTGATCAATCAAATCAACTGCTTTCTTTGTCTCATTTTCATCAAATCCTATGAAGTGGTTAAAGTCATATGTAAACACTGTATTACTGACAATAATTCAGGTTAACATGTAAAGGATTATTTTCTCTCTTATCACACAAATGTTCAAAAGCAAAATTCTTAAGATTTAAAACCAAACAGAATTTCCTTTCAAAATAAAACTGATTCTAATTGTGAGGCCCTACTACTGAGAAATGAAAATTAAATTAAAACAGAGTAAGAAAGAGAAAGATTAAAGTATACTGAGCATCGGGACACCTGGATGGCTCAGTGGGTTAAAGCCTCTGCCTTCGGCTCAGGTCATGATCTCAGGGTCCTGGGATGGAGCCCCGCCTCGGGCTCTCTGCTCAGTGGGGAGCCTGCTTCCCCCCTCTCTCTCTGCCTGCCTCTCTGCCTACTTGTGATCTCTGTCTGTCAAATAAATAAATAATCATAAAAAAAAAGTATACTGAGCATAATTTTTCTTAAATGGAATTTTATATACTCTAATTTTTTGAAAAGTGGTGATCCATACTTAAAAAGGTAAACTTCAGTAACCAGAAAATCCCATTACTCACCTATGCTGGATAACAGAGTTTAAGAAAAGCATTAAGACATTATGTCAAAGCAAGTATACAGTAATTTAAAAGGATATATATGTGTTTGCCACCATTTCTAGAATTAACAGTTCAACTAGAGGTTTATATCTTGATTTTAGCCCTTAGTAAATTAAAATAAATTTGCATTTGTTAATTGACTTAATCTTTGAAGACATCATGAACCACCTAAGCTTACCAGATACATATTTATAGGTATTATCAACTCTGCTCAAGGAAACAAACCAAAAACCCCTTCATTCTGTTAATATTTAAAATAAAAACGTAAAATAAATTACTACATTCATGGATATTCTACTCATATTTTAGTTCCAAATGCTATTTATCAGGGTAGAAACTAGACTCTCAACATAATTATTTTAATTATTTTTAATAATTAGTAATTATTTAATAAATTTAAATAATTTTAATTAAACTAAATAATATTTTGATATTAATTTTAATATTTTACACAATTATTTAATTAATTATTTTAACTTCTCAAGTGTAGAAACTCACTAAAGTAGGCCCAGACTAATTATTACTTCATTCATCAGAGACTGATCCTGTCATATAGATTTCTAAAACCAAAAAAAATTAGCCTACAAAACTCAAACACAAACACACTCTGGATATTTACCAATATCAGCCTAACTATTCATGGCAAAATGATAAAGCCAGACAGAGCTAACTAAGGCCAGTTTACTTTGTTTTTCAAAATGAGAGGCAATGATTACTTACGTTCAATTAATTTTTGAATGACCTCATGTCTCTGTTCTTGTTTACGATTATAACGTAGAAAAACGCATAGAGTCCGTGAAGCTGCCTTTTGGACAGGTAAGACATTCTTGAAGAGATAGGTAAGAAAGAATTAAACCAATCAAACAGCGTAATTTTGCTTCACAAATCAATTTTCAGTTTTGGCTAAAAGCAAGAGCAGTGATGTCTGCCTCTCAAATCACTGTGGAAAGTTTCTTCATAATTTCATGTTAATATCACTCAGACAAATCAGCTAAAGTATCACATTACAAAGTTAACACAGTTTGGCACGGTCATTTCCAAATCATCCAGATCTGATTTATATTTGACTTTCTTTCTCTGCTATTTCAGCTTACGTGACATTCTACCCAAATATATCTCAGCCAGCCATTCTCTTAGCCTTTCCCTGGCCTTGTCATTCATTTATTCAACAAATATTTGCAAGAACATGCCCTGTGTCAGATACATCACCAAAAATGTGCCACTTCTAAAACAGAAATCTAGAGATCCCATGACCAGCTGTACTGAAAAGTCCTTCTGGCTTGCTTCTGCCTCTTCAGCCTCAGTGTCATTCACTGAGATCCCTGGTCCATCCCACAGATAAAGCTTAGGATCCAAAGGACACCATGTCAGTAACTCTTACTAGTGTTCTGTACTCCTTTGTCTTTTGAATTTCTGTCATACCACTGGGTACAACTGATTAATTTAAGTGAACTCAATCATCTGTCTTTACTGGGTTTGGGTTCAAATTATGTATTAAAGAAAAATCTCCCAAGCAGATATACGATGTCCAGTATAAAATTCACATTCACCATCTTGGCTTACATAGAAATACTGTAATATTTAATTCTTGAAGATGCAGGTATTATAATGGGGATCCTTGGAATTTGAGTGAAATAAAACTTTACATTGCTGGGAGTGTGATGCCTGCTACCTCCTCTCGTGTTTTATACACTACTGTGTGGTGTTTTTAATGTGTTAAATGTAAAAGGAGAATATTCATTATGAATTAGAACAGAAAGTTTAAGAAATGTACATAAACAGAAGCATCACTAGAATTTTAAAAAATGAATCTTAGGTAAATGAATTAAATAAAAACATGTCACTCTTTTCTTTCATTCTGTGTATACTAATGGAATTTTGAATGAATAAATACTTCAGTCATAAGAAAATATGTGTATTTTGTACCTCACAGTGTAACATAAGTTACCTTTTGGGCCAGAAATCAAAGATAAACGTATAAAAACATCAAAGGGGCAGCCTGAGTAAGTTGTGACAACTGGAGCACACTAAGAACGACTACAGTTGATTAAAACCATATTTAATATTAGAGAATGAGCCTGGAAGAGAGAACAAAACCAAAAGGAAACTCAGCGACCTCCACTGGAAGTGGCTCCTGCACCCACTCCTAGCTCTGAAAATTGTTCCTCGGAGGAAAAAACTAAGGATCACATGAGGAAATAGATTTCAGCATCATCAAATTACCCACGTGGATGCAGTAAAGCATCTCTTCACAGAAGAATGCAGAATGTAGAAGGGACAGAATTTTTAAAAATCACTCTTCTGCAAGTTCTAATGAAAACGGATTCAGGAAGAGTCATCAGCGAATGCCAACCCTAATGGGTGTGAGGTTGATGAGAAACTGATGTCCAGAGGGTTCCCAGGGTCAGCTCGCCATGACAGTGCCCCTTGCAAGGGAGAAGACATAATTCTGCTGTGGGCTAAGACAGCTGTCACCACCTGGACAAGTACTCTGAGCTCACTTACAGACACTCACGTGTCCTCTGCTCCGATGATGATGTGAGATGACGCAAGATAAAATACAAAGCAGCATTTATGAAGTATGCTTGCAAAAAATGTTTAAACCTAAAACTCGGCAAGCCCTTAGATCTAGATTTCCGTTTACAAGAAATACTGAGAATAGGTGAACAAGCTAACACCATGAAGCAGCAATGTGACAGATACAGAACGGGAATATTCTACAGGATGATGAAGTCTCTTCCACAATTCAAGGTCGTGAAAAAGTGGGGAAAGGGAGAAAAGGGAGTCTGTCCTGAATTAAAAGACAATTAAGAGTTGTAACAGCAAAAGGCAACGTAAAGATCCTAACTGGATCCTACATGGAATATAGGAACATATAAAATATGGTCGGGAACAACGTCATCTCCATGGATGTGAACTTACACTGAAGAATAACCATCCGTGTTGTCAAATGCAATGATTCTACTGTGATTATGCAGGAGGATGTCCTATCTTAGAGATGAACGTTGAAATGTTTAGAGATAAAATATAATGATATCTGTAATTTAAAATTCCTCAGCGCAATGAAATAGAAAACACGAATACGGCAAAATGTTAACAATTGTCCCGTCTAGCTGGGTTCTACAGGAGGGTTCATTGGAGTCTTTTCTCTGCCTGTTTCTTTAAATTTTTTTCACAACAAACGCAGAAAAAAGAAGTTAATGTCATTCCTCAAAACCTTCTGAAGATTTTCCTTGTTTCAGAGACCACAAGCGAGACCCCACATCCTGGTCCTCAAAGCGTGCCGCCCAGGCACCCCACTCCCCGCCACTTGCCATCCCAGCTTCCTGGCGCCTCATGCAACCACGCTACTCCCTTTGCCCTTGTCCTTCATCCACATGGGAACTCCTTTACTTCAAGCCTCTGCATGAAGCGTACTTGATCAGAGAGGGCTTTTCCCTGACCCCTGTCTCCACAACAGCACCCCACTCCCCTCTGTCACGCTCCTCACCCTCTACCCTGCTTTGCTGTTCCTCACTGTACTTTTCAACCCTGACATACTATGGACGTATGTTGCTTGACAACAGCCGGTCTCCCAATAGCATCTCAGGCTGTGTGATAAGACGTCCTTTGTCTCTTTGTTCACTGTTGTATCCTGGTACCCAGAATACACTGCTTGGCGCATAGTAAGCACTCAATAGATTTTGCTGAATGAATGAATGGGTATTATGATCATTAGGTATGGAATTAAAAATATAAATCTTTTCTCCAGAGAGAACTGAAGCAGAATAATGTATCCCTTTGATCATGGAAAATGTGCTATAATAATCATGTATCTCCTTTTAACTGGGGAATTACTGCCTTGTTAAAGAAAACAGTAAAACAAATCTCTTAGGCTTACGGGTACTTTGTTCACTTTTTTGTGATAAATCATTCCTCTTTCTTGAGAAGTGAAGTTAAAAATACAGAATAACTATGTGTTCTTAGCTTTGTAAACGCAGCATGGCTACTAAATCATCAGGCTGAGATAAACAATTAAGATCAAACGTCACAGCACCTACTGGCATCTGTGAATATATTCACTCCTCCTGAGTGAATACGTAATCCTGTCACCACCTTTAGAACACAAGCTCCCTTAAGAGCAGGAGTCTGTCTGTCGTATCCGCTCCTATATCCCTAACTCCTGAAACAGTGCCTGACACAGAGCAGGCACTCAAACAGATTATTTCTGAATAAAATAATTCATCAATTCTGCGCAATTTTACGTGAAATTTCCTATGTGGCACACTCACAGATTGTCCTCTGATAAGGAGTCACTGATGTCAAAATCATTTCTTAAGACTGTTACAGCTATAATGTGACCTTCATGCTCTAGGCTATGCTTTGATGAATGAAATCAACCTGTAGAAGTTAGTTCATGAAATGTATCCTTATTTTTTTATTATGGTATAAATGACCCCAATAATGTTATTTTGTTTTTCTTTTTAATCTTTGAAGCTACACCTGATTTGGGTTTCCTGAAATGACTATTCGATTTCATTAGCTCCCTTTCATTGAGAACAATAAGAATATAAAGCACTTTTTCAACAGTTTCTAAAATACACATATCATATGGAACATTTTCATACCTCAGAATTGGTAGGAAGACATATTAAATGCACAGTGAACTGTGAGCTAAATCAACCTCTGAAATTGTTGTGTAAAAGGTAGACAACTACTCTCTGGAGGATTTGAGTACAAACCTTTTCCTTTTCTTCCCCCTCCTGCTTTTGACTCTAATTTTAGGGATAGCCACAGGAGGCTTACCATGTTTTTAATATAAGCTTTAACTGTTACACGGCCGCTTTTTAGAGATCCTTTAAAAGAAAAAGCAACTGCACTAAGATTTAGGGACTTACAGGATGTCTTGGCAACATGGCATAGTTCAGGTAGGAAGGCTCTGAAGCCAGGACACATAAAATGTGGATGTGAGAGCACAAGGGACTCTGCAGTCGAGATCAGACTCCAGTCAAGCTGCCTTTTGAGAACTATATCAAGTTTAAAGTGAGTCTATTCACACTCTATTTGGCAACATATGGTAAAAGCTAAGTAAAGGTACCTCCTGCTCATTCTGCAATCCAGCTATGTAGGCAATGTTCAAACACAAGCATTAGTGAAGAAGCAGAGGGAAATCTGAGTCTCCCCCTTGGGGACCCAGGAATAAAACATCCTTCTAGGACCAAATGGAATCAACAGAGTTTGTTGTACTATTCTGAGAATGGGAAGAATCTGGTAATTCCAAAATCAGGCGTGAGTTCAAAAGAATTAGATAAAAGGGGGGCACCTGGGTGGCTCAGTGGGTTAAGCCTCTGCCTTTGGCTCAGGTCGTGATCCCAGGGTCCTGGGATCGAGCCCCGCATCAGACTTTCTGCTCAGCAGGGAACCTTCTTCCTCCTCTCTCTCTGCCTGCCTCTCTGCCTACTTGTGATCTCTCTCTGTCAAATAAATAAATAAAATCTTTAAAAAAAAAAAAAGAATTAGATAAAAGGTACTGCGCTCACATTTGTCATCATGATTGTGAACATTCTTTGTAAGAAACGATAGTAAATCTGATCACTTGATATGATGTGTGGCAGACAGGCATACTTCTGTAGTAGCTTCTCATGAGTTCTCCATTTCAAGGAGGCTGCCGCTCGCTGCTCAGCGGCTGTGAGGGCTGGGATCAAGTCAGGCAGAGACGATAACTGAAAAAAAGCGCATCAGAAGATTGATGATAATAAATCAACAGCAGCATTCAGTCCAACTGCCCAGTCTTATAATACACTGGGGAGAGGAATATTCTCACTCACTTCAGAACCTAAGAGGATCTTAGCTGTCTCAGGGAGATAATTATCTGGCAAAATCAAATACATTTTTAAAAATCTATAAGTAAAATTTATGGTTACTGAAAACAAAATTTTGAAATAGAGAATGGGACTCAATCCTTCTAGCTAAAGTACAATGTGTTCTACTTCACTGTTGGAAAATTTTGGCTTTCTACATTCCTACTGTTCTGTCCTCATCAGATGCTCTGCTTGGAATAATAATTAATACTAATAAAAACTGAAAATATGAATGTAAACTCCAAGGACAATAAATTAGAATCATGGTAACGGAAGAACTGTAGTCCCCACAACAACTCTGTAGAGTAAGATCATATTTTAAAACATTCAGCAACTTCTCTGATACATGGGATTTACCTTATTTTCTTGAACACTGCTTTCTCCACCAGTGGACATAAGTTCAAGGATTTCTGGAAGATGATCTATAAGAGCATCTAGTACCTTTTAATAGAGACATTGATTACTGTTATGGCAACTACTGTTTTTCTAATCTTGTATTAGCCTCGTATGTCCATTTCTGTGCAGAAATAGTATCATTTACCAAACAAAATTTAGGGACTTTCTATTTTCCTACATTGCCATCTTCTTGCTGGAACGTTTTAGAAACATAATCAACTGCCCCGATCGAAATTACCTTTGTGAAAAGAGATTAGTATATCTGCCCCTTGATCTAGATCTAAGGCAGCTGCATCTATACAATCAATATGCTGAAAAACTGCCTCTCAACTTTTACAAAGCCATTTAGGTCAGATAACACCCTCAGCCATGTGAAAATATTGATGAGTTGAGCTTTGGCAAGCTAGTAGTCATTTGGGTGAATAGGATACACTAAATGCATCATCAAAACAAAGTATTTCAGTTTCCCCAAGTACACTCCCCAAATAATGCTGAGAGAAAAAAAGATACAAAATGTGATATAAAATAAGACTGCAATTATATAAAATACAAATATTTTCATAGCAAAAAAAATAAAAGAAAAACTTAAAAATATAACAAAACAGAAACAGTGACCGGAACTTTTGTCTGTCTACTTTCTGGTATGTCCTAAATTTTTCTTAATAAACAAACATAAACTATTTTAAAACCTAGTATTTTTTTTTAAAATATCTCAACTTCCAGTCTATGATACAATGGCACCTTGTCTTGATGCTTTTGGGGCTAGTCAGCTGAATGAATTCATGCAATTCTGAAGAAGTTTGGGAGAGAACGGGCATTAATAATATTCAGATTAACATTATTATGATAATTATAATAATTAACATAAAACTAACATAAATTAAGTAAAAACCAAACAGTAAGAAAATATTACCTCCAGTGATTCATCTTGTAATAATGTTATTAGTTCTTTATGTATTAAATATACTCCAGAATTTAGAAGTTTAGATACCTGAAATGGAGCAATAAAGTCTCTCAGATTTAAAACAATCAGACGTCTAAAGGATATAATAATAATTTTACCAAATGCCTCCCTTTTAGATACTTCTTCTAAAACGAAACTAGGTTACCATATAAATGTAAAAATTAAATTTCTAGAAAAATTAATTGCATAGAAAACCAGCTTTTTAGTCTGCTTTATAACACTCTAGAGTGTGGAGACACAGGTGGGAAAGCCAGCATCCACCAGGGCGTAGAAAGTACAGGATGGATCCATCAGTCATCATTTTCGTATCACAACAGTAAGTCCATGGACACCTCTAGCTCATATTTTAAAGTCTTAATAGCAACCAACAGGGTCTGACAGGACATCGTGGGCATATGAGCTTTCATCCTGGTTCAGCGCCTCCTGAAGAAGGCAGGCACTGCAGAAGGTCGGTGTGCCATAGGGACAGAGGGGACTCCGAAGCAAGCAAGACACTGAAGATATTTCCCATCAAAGACTTTAATCTGCACCAGAGGAGTTGGAAGGATCTAATCTAGCTTCCCTGTGAACAAATTTGTTTTTCTTCCTCCAGGCAAACTCAGAACCCCCAATGGTAAATTTACCAGTTTCTACTTCATCTTTTTTTTTTCCTTTTCTTTTTTGGGTTTGGTGTTTTGTTTGTTTGTGTTTACATATTGGGCTTCTGGGTAAGATTTTATTTGGTGGGGGGGGGGAGGTTCCTGGATAAAGAAAATGTTTTTAAAAATTTTGCTTTACAGTGTTGTTTCTGACTTGTTCAAAGTACTTTCAAAACAATGTATTTCTGAAAGACAAGAATAAAGTTAGGACATGGTAAAATAACTACCAGAATTTAACAATAACACTGTGAAAGAACTGTAAACCCACCAGTGGATTCTCACTACTCAAAAGGATAAACCTAGACTAACAAGCTTTTTATGGAGTCGCAGCAACAATCTACCAACAAGGTACAACTGAAAGAACACGGCAATTAGCATCCAGCAAAGAGCTAGATCGATGACCCAAACTTCTACCAGTGAAGTATTTTCATAGACACATTTCAAGATGTTTATTTATAGGGTGTTAACATATTACATCCACTATAAAATGCAAAAAAATGAAATATTAAAGGGATGAGATAAAAATAAACATAAGTAAAACCTCTAATATATAAATACCGCTTTCTCAGGTACTAAACTTGCGAAACCATCTCTAGAGACCGTTCATCTAACAAGCACAAGCACGCACAGTAACCAATCTGTGTGCCCACTTAACGCACAGTGGGGGCTGATAGTTTGAGTGAACTAGGCCAACCAGAGCGCTCTGTTCTTTCCCCTCCTCCGAAAGTGTGTTTCTATCGCTGTATTTACAAAGATGACTTAATTCGGTAACACTGGAATTATTTTAATTATCCCATTTAAAGGAAATGTTTCCTAGATTTTGCACAGTGACCAGAAAAACTGTTATTCAGAAGAAGCAAAGACTATTGGCCAGCAGCCAAGAGTTATTTATTATTAAGCAAAATAATAGTGAGACTATAGACGCCTCAGGTACTTTTTGCTAACCTAACGATGCTCTGCTTGCTGTAGGAACACAGTACAAGGAAGGGATTGAAATCTTCTCAATGAGACTAAGAATACTTAGGTGCCTCTTATAAAGAAAGGAAATATTTTATTATGCCACTTATAAAGAGGCATTTCTGTTTTGAAGTTCCTAAGTTAGAGTTCCTACATCTCCACTACAACTACAGCATACAAGTGCTTACTGGGGTCATCTAAGACACGAAGCCAAATTTCAACCTCAAGCGTTGAACAGTTAATGACATTCATCATCAAAGTTTAAATTCATTTTTGCTCTTACATTACAGAGAGTTGTTGTAATAGCCGAACCTACCAGCTATGTTCGTGACACATGATCCCTTTGCAGTACAAACAATAACTTTAGGGCACCTGGATGGCTCAGTTGGTTAAGCATTTGCCTTTGGTTCAGGTCATGATTCTAGGGTCATGGGATTGAGCTCCCTGCTCAGCAGGGAGTCTGCTTTTCCCTCTCCTTCTGCCCCTTCTCCTGCTCATGCTCTCTCGCACTCTGTCTCTCAAATAAATAAATAAGATCTTAAAAAAAATTTTTAAATAATCTGTCTTTCTATTTTCCATTTATTCTCAAGTTCTTGAGTTCAGACGCAAAGTTAAATATAAATACTGTAAAGCTTATAAACACTGATTTTATTTCCAAAGTTGCAATACCCATAATCATCCCACAATGTCTGGCTTAAAGTAAGCATTTAGTATATGAATGGGTTAATAAATGATAATGATTATAATGTGCTTATGTATATGAATTCTACAAACATACTAAGAGAATTATGGGAATTTTAAAATAACATTTAGGATCACAATATGAAAGACATATGGAGTCTATATCTTGTAATAAACCTTTATACACAGAAGTGTACACAGTATCAAAAAATCACCTAGCATACATAAGTGGAATTAACAACAAATGTGAAGTCGTATTACTTCGTCAGACTTACTTCATAAAAGCAAATAGCAATAGTGTATCTGACTGGTACTTCAGGGTCATGACAAAGGCAGAAGAATGTAGAATAGAGTTCCATGTGGAAGTTTTTAGGATCAACAAAAACAATCATGGCCTGGTGAAGGTGGAAGGGAGAAGATGAGTGGGAAGGAGAGAAAAACATGCATCAATACCTAATATTACAATCATTTATACTGAAATCATGCCCTCTGAATAATAATTTAGATAGAGATCATGTTTGGAAGATCCAAATGCATGCATTCAGTTCTAGTTTATATATAAAGGTAAATATAAATTACACCAATATTACACAGAACCTACTGTATATACCAGACATAAGGCTAAGCAGTAGGTGTCATATCTGGCCATATTCTTTAATGCTTTCTACTCAAATATTTTAAAGTTATAAACAAAATGTTCATTCCATCCAAATACATAGTTTATTACCGGAAAGTTATAAGCACAGTTCTTCCGGACTGAAATATACTTCTTCTCCTGCTCTAGGATTTGGGGTGGAATCTGATTTTCATTGTGTCCATTTTCTTGTTGCAAACCCAATGTACAGAGTTTCTTATAAAACTCCAAAAATCTCAAGTGCTGATCTGGAGTAAAAATTCCTAAAACAAATGTAAAATCTTTGTTTAACATTTTAATTGAAAACAGAAATAAAGAGAAAAAAGCAAAGTACAATATATATACATAATTGGAACCAGAAAGTCAAGTAAACGGCTAAAGATCATAAATAAAGGCATCAGCGAGGAAAGAGTACCTATCATGAAGAAACCCAACACGTTTTTTCACCCGATGTTAATTTTAACAGTATTTTAATTTTGATTTTGATAGCATAACCTACACAATGCAGGAATTACAACTGCATTAATTTCTGCCACATATAACATGCCACAGACCACTAACAAGTCACTATTATAGTAATACATCAGGGTCATTATTGCTGTTTATTGTAAATATTCTAAAACTGTCTGCAGAAAAGACACGTATACATTTCTGCAGAAAAGGTGCTTAAAAACTCAGGTCTAAAAGATGACAAAGTAAACTCAAAATATTTTTGATCAATGGACTGGTTCCATATTCATAAACTATGTTAGGGAGCCAGGAACTCATCATATACTGAAGTACTTATTTTCAACAGCCTGTTAAAAGCCTACAATATACATTTTTAAAAATGTTTTACCACACCAGATGGTTATAACTTAATTTATGCTTACATTATTATAGTTAGCTAAGAATTGAGTAATGCTCAAAATGCCAAATTGTATTATGTTGAGTAATATTCAAAATGCCAAGATGTATTATGCTGATTCTAAGCTGAAACACTCACATGATATATTAATTATCTAGCAAATAGTTAATAAGGGTATACTTACTATGTACCAATAGTTAATATAAATGAACTTCTATTATCATATGCCAACTGATACATATTCAAAAATTTAAAGGGCCATGCCTACTTCACTCTGTCACTGTTCTTTCAAACAGTTTCTATTGGGGGAAAAGTCATTTTTAATGTGTTCTAAATTAAGCTATCAAAAATTTAGGTCTCTTGGCGATTCACAGACCTGTACCCCTGGGGATAAAAATACATTATATGTTTATAAAAAAAAAAAATTGGAAGGGGAGGCAAACCATAAGAGACTATGGACTCTGAAAAACAACCTGAGGGTTTTGAAGGGGCGGGGGTGGGAGTTTGGGGGAACCAGGTGGTGGGTAATAGGGAGGGCACGTTTTGCATGGAGCACTGGGTGTTGTGCAAAAACAATGAATACTGTTACGCTGAAAAAGTAAATAAATTTTAAAAAATACAAAAAAAATTTAGGTCACTTAAGATTTAACACACTGGAAGAGGGTTTTACAACTGGAGAGCTCAAGCTTAGTAGGCTGATGTAAAAGAAAAAGGAAAAAATTATCTACAATCTTGAAATTCTTAAGATATATCATACCATATAGTCCATGGCATAGTTTTCCTAAATGAAAAGATAAGGAAATAAGAATGGATTCATCTGCTTTGAAAGATTTTTCACAAAATGATTTCACTAAGGGAAGTATAGTTTGACTTCTGTCATCTGGAAAACAAAACAAAACAAAACATACTTTAGATCAAGTCACCCATACTACACATGTAGAAATTCATACATACACACAGATCCCAGAAAGAAAAATTACTGTTAGCCACACAGTAACAGAATTCTGCCAGCAGTGGTGGTGGGTGTGGCATAGAAGCAGAGAGAGGAGAGTTAAGATCATCAAAAACTTCAGTGCCAGGTGGAGAAGCGCAGACTTTCTGTACGCCTGTTTACTGAATTTCTTCACTTTTACTTCTCAGAAGACACTTCTTAAGAAGTTAATCGTTGAAGGGCATCTTGGTTCTTTCCACAGTTTGGCGACCGTGGCCATTGCTGCAATAAACATTGGGGTACAGATGGCTCTTCTTTTCACTACATCTGTATCTTTGGGGTAAATACCCAGCAGTGCAATTGCAGGGTCATAGGGAAGCTCTATTCTTAATTTCTTCAGGAATCTCCACACTGTTCTCCAAAGTGGCTGCACTAACTTGCATTCCCACCAACAGTGTAAGAGGGTTCCCCTTTCTCCACATCCTCACCAACACATGTTGTTTCCTGTCTTGCTAATTTTGGCCATTCTAACTGGTGTAAGGTGGTATCTCAATGTAGTTTTAATTTGAATCTCCCTGATGGCTGGTGATGATGAACATTTTTTCATGTGTCTGATAGCCATTTGTATGTCTTCATTGGAGACGTGTCTGTTCATATCTTATGCCCATTTTTTGATATGATTATCTGTTTTGTGTGTGTTGAGTTTGAGGAGTTCTTTATAGATCCTGGATATCAACCTTTTGTCTGTACTGTCATTTGCAAATATCTTCCCCCATTCCGTGGGTTGCCTTTTTGTTTTGTTGACTGTTTCCTTTGCTGTGCAGAAGCTTTTGATCTTGATGAAGTTCCAAAAGTTCATTTTCGCTTTTGTTTCCTTGGCCTTTGGAGACATATCTTGAAAGAAGTTGCTGTGGCTGATATTGAAGAGGTTACTGCCTATGTTCTCCTCTAGGATTCTGATGGATTCCTGTCTCACGTTGAGGTCTTTTATCCATTTCGAGTTTATCTTTGTGTACGAGATATGGTACACATATGGTCGAGTTTCATTCTTCTACATATCGCTGTCCAGTTTTCCCAGCACCATTTATTGAAGAGACTGTCTTTTTTCCACTGTATATTTTTTCCTGTTTTGTCAAAGATTATTTGACCATAGAGTTGAGGGTCCATATCTGGGCTCTCTACTCTGTTCCACTGGTCTATGTGTCTGTTTTCATGCCAGTACCACACTGTCTCGGTGATCACAGCTTTGTAGTAAAGCATGAAATCAGGTAACGTGATGCTGCCAGTTTTGTTTTTGTTTTTCAGCATTTCCTTAGCAATTTGGGGGTCTCTTCTGATTCCATACAAATTTTAGGATTATTTGCTCCAGCTCTTTGAAAAATACCGGTGGAATTTTGATCGGAATGGTATTAAAAGTATAGATTGGTCTAGGCAGTATAGACATTTTAACAATGTTTACTCTTCCAATCCAAGAGCATGGAACGGTCTTCCATCTTTTAGTGTCTTCTTCAGTTTCTTTCATGAGTGTTCTGTAGTTCCTCGAGTACAGGTCCTTTACCTCTTTGGTTAGGTTTATTCCCAGGATGAATGGATAAGGAAGATGTGGTCCATATACACAATGGAGTATTATGCCTCCATCAGAAAGGATGAATACCCAACTTTTGTAGCAACATGGACGGGACTGGAAGAGATTATGCTGAGCGAAATAAGTCAAGCAGAGAGAGTCAAGTATCATATGGTCTCACTTATTTGTGGAGCATAACAAAGAACACAGAGGACATGGGGAGATGGAGAGGAGAGGGAGTTGAGGGAAACTGGAGGGGAGATGAACCATGAGAGACTATGGACTCTGAAAAACAACCAGAGGGTTTTGAAGGGGTGGGGGGTGGGAGGTTGAGGAACCAGGTGGTGGGTAATAGGGAGGGCACGTACTGCATGGAGCACTGGGTGTGGTGCAAAAACAATGAACACTGTTACGCTGAAAATAAACAAATTAAAAAAAAAAAAGTTAATCGATTTTTTTTTTTTTAAGTAGGCTCCCCACCCAGCATGGAGCCCAGTGCAGGGCTTGAACCCACAACTCTGCAATCAAGATCTGAGCTGAAATCAGGAGTTGGACACCCAACTGACTGAGCCATCCAGGCACTTCAGAAGTTAGTGAATATTTTTAAATACATCTGCTGGCTATACATTTCTGATATATTAGCAATATTAACATCTTAATTCTAAATACTCTGAATTTCCCATAGTTCTCTTAAATTTTCAGAAATGCACCAATACTTTATTAAGGGTCTGAGAGGACTAAGTAAAACGCAACAAGAGACTTATTAGTATTATCATTCCTGTGACTATCACCACAGTTCAGTACAACTACTGTTTTAACTAAACAGCATTCATCAGACAAACAATTACTGTATTTCATATAGAATAAAAGCATTATATTAAGTAAACAGAAAAAGGAGTAATACATGGTCTCTGAACTTGAAAAGCTCAGACCAGCAAAGAAGCCAAGGTGATGGGGAGTCATATTGGAGCATCGCGTACAAGGAGCAGGAAGGAATGGCAGGGAAAGCCGAGAACACAGGTCAGACCCAGATCTGTGACAACCAAGTGTGGGCAGTGAGGGGAAGAGAGCAGAGAGGATGCCAGGATTCCCAGACTGAATGCCCAGGGGTGCCCCATAATTAGGACAAGGAGATTCATTCATTCACCTCTTTTCATGTATTATAGTTTTTCCTCCTCTGGCCATCAGATAGCCTAAATGATTATTCTGTAGCAATCATACATAATTACCGTCCACACTGCAAAAATCTTTAACAGGCTCGCCTAGTTCAGCAAAATGCTCTTAATCCAAGTAAATGTAATCCTATAATTACACAATAGAGTTTTGCACCAAAGTACTTGATATTTACTCCTCCAAATTTCACCATATCAACATGGTTAATGTTTACTGACAAATTAATGTCCAGCATTAGTCAGAGGTCTAGTGACACGCTCACAGAGCAGCTGTCTCTGTGATTTGACAACACTAAGAAACACCTCCTTACACATTCCCACCCAAGTACCTCATCCCAAATTGCTGTTCCTATGGCCATGAGGTTTTTAATATTAGAACATTAAGGAAGGGAAACTAATTTAGACACTGTTCTAGTCAGCATCTTTCCTAGGGTCAGTCAGTTGAGCAAGTCAGAGGCTAATTACCAAGCCAAATTCTTAGGAAGGCTTAATGTTCATCACAAAACCTAATGTAAGAGATTCTGTCCTTTATCTTCCTTTACTTGCTATCAGTGATACAAAACAAGGAAAAACACTGCTTTCAGAAGCAAACAGGTGTGCACGTGAAGACTTACCTGCATCAAATACATCAAGCAGATTAACCAAAGTTTCAAAAGCTGCAAGACGTACGCTGCTGCTCTCATCCCTAGAGAGCTCTATCAGTTCAGGAAGCACCACGCTCTTTGTAAGTTCTGTCCTGCACAATAAGCAATGGAAGGAAATAGCTCAATTCAATAAATTATAGCAAGAACTTATTAAGAACAAGTCATGGGGCCAGGTGCTGTAGAAAACAGGAAAAATCACAAGGACGTGGTTCCTGCTCTACAGAAGCTTGCAATCTGGTTGGAAAGAGTGATATAAACATAAGAAACATTCATAGTAATTGTATAATTACTTAAATCAATTCTAGTTCTACCAGGATAATATTATTACCTATGGAGATCCTAATGACTAGAAGTTTATACTAGACTTTGTAAATTTTAAAGTAGTTTTCCATTTTAAGCAACAAGCCAACAATCTGGACTAATCAGAAAAATTTAATAGTAGTGACTATAGAAACCTTAACAAAATCTTTTTCTCCAGATTTCGAAGGATAAATTATTTTTTCTTTCACCTAAAACATAATGTTACAGGAACTGATTTCTATACAGAAGAATGATATAGGATACTAAATGTTCCCTCTAAAAGAATGAAACACAATAAACATGCTTTCAGGACATACACAACCTTTATAATATAATCACACATGGTTCTTATTCAAGACTTTACGTTTCTACTTATTCACCATGAGATGTCATTACAATGACACACACTGATAAAGTGGAGGCATATAAGTGGCCAGCTTTCTTGGACACATCACAGAAGATGGTATGAATTATAATCTGATAGCATATAAGAAAGTCAACCAGAGCTGCAGAAAACCTTAAAAAATTCAGGGCAGAACACAGAGACTCCAAGACAGCACTGTCAAGCAGAAGGTGTTGCCATGACAGAAATGTCTATAATCTGTACAGCAGCCGCATGTGGCTACTGAACAGTTAAAATAAGGTCAGTATAACTGAGGAACTGAAATTTTAATCGCATTTTACTTCATTTAAATAGCCAAACATGGCTAGTGGCTACCATATTGGACAGCACAGCTCGAAAGACTTCAGTGATCAGAGGGCCAAAAACTATCTTTAAGAAATTAATCTATGAAAGAGGGGAAGGTGGTCAGAAGTTGCAAACCTCC
Organism: Meles meles; assembly: GCF_922984935.1. Taxonomy (NCBI): domain Eukaryota; kingdom Metazoa; phylum Chordata; class Mammalia; order Carnivora; family Mustelidae; genus Meles; species Meles meles. The sequence goes on along the minus strand of NC_060071.1, from coordinate 141,464,669 downwards.
AGTTATTAAATAAGTAAGTCATGGGAATGGAATGTACAGCATAGTGACTGCCGTTAACAATATTCTACTGCATATTTGAACATTGCTAAGAGAATAAATCTTAAAAGTCCTCATTAAGAAAAAAATATTCGGTAACTATGTAAGGTGACAAGTAGTAACTAGACTTACTATGCTAATTATTTGCAATGTATACAAATATCAAATCATTATGTTGTGCACATGAAACTAACATAATGTCATATGTCAATTATACCTCAATAAAATTCTTTTTCTAAAGAGTACTTACTCTTCGTATATAAAATACTCATGTGAGATTTTTAATAAATTGACAAGAAAATAACCAATACCCATTTCTTTAGCATAAAATTAAGAGAAAGAAAAAAAAAGAAATGAATCTAGATCACAGGTGTAGAGGTTAGCATTATCAGTAGTTCATAAACCTTCATCAAATGTGGGAAGTAGGGTAGGTAAAGGAGTAAAACAGGAGAGAATACGTTCTGGTCCAAAGGTCATAAAAATTTATTTCATATAAATCTTCCTCAGAACTATTTGTTTACCATTAAAAACCTTGAATTTATTAAGAATGAAAAATAAGAGTTTAAGATAAAGATTTCCTCACTATTTACAGTCAAAAGTTATCTCCATTCAATCTTTCAACAGACTTTCCTTTTCTTCTCCAAAGTAGTACACTGATGCAATCCCAACTTAATTATCTGGATGTTAAAAATAAAGATAATCAGAAGCAAGAGGTCTTTAAGAGTTGTACAATGATTTCTTAATGTTGAAAAGGCAAAGAGAATAAATCAAATCTGTATTTCACTAGTGGTTCCTAGGGCCATTTCAATTTCAACCTACCAACACAAATGGGGATCATCTCCAACTAGGTTAAAGCCATGAAAAACTACTGCACTGTGTATTAAAATAGCACTTTTATATGTTCATTATCAAAATTTTTAAAATATAGGAAGTATAAAAATAAGTTAAAATAATCTGTAACGCTCTACTTAGAGAAACTTTGAAAGTTTCTGATAATGTATGGTCTTCCAGACTTCTTTCCTGTTCATATTATATAACATCATCTTCGGGCTTCAGCTTCCCCACCATCTGTAAAAATGGAATAATACTATCCACCCAAGAGGTGTTTGTGAGGATATTAAGTTCATGGCCAGGTGCTGGCCATGATTCAGCGTCGTCTGATGGTTTATCTGCTTAAGCGAAATACTAATGAAGATAATCTTGAGTTCCACGGCAGGCCAGGACAGCAACAGCAATTCAAGGAAACTTCTCATTTCTTTGTGCCCTTTCCACTGGCCTGTTTTAAGAAGCCTAGGCTTAAAGAAATACTGGGGACCAATCATCTCCCTCTCTTTGTTAAGAAGATAGAAGGTGCTTCTAGTGTTCTTTCTTAGCCCTCCCCCTATGTGGCTCCCCTCCATCACTGACCTTCCAATCTGACAAAAGAGAAAAATCATGGGCAGAGGACAAAAACCAATCATCAGTCCCATTATATCTGAATTCTACAATCCACCTCTGACAAAGGCAATCATGGATCTGCTTTTTGTCACTATAGTTGGTATTTTACATCATGGTGTATACTCTTTTGCATCGGGGTTATTTCCCTAAACATACTGATTGTGAGATGTATCCACGATGTCATATTGTATGTATCAGCACTATGTTCCTTTTTCTTGCTAAACAGTATTCCAGTGTATGGACATACCACATTTATTTTTCCCTTCACCTATAGGTAGACATTTAGAATGTTCCAGTTTGGGTTATTATAAATAAAGCTGCTATAAACATGTATATATAACATAATTCTTGTTGTAGACATAAATTCTTATTTGATTATATTCAGGAATGTGATAAATTTCAAATTAGTCTTTATGTAGGGTGTGAGGTGAGAATAAATGTTCACTGTTTTCTCTCATGAATATCATGATCCCAGTACTATATTTTGAAAAGATTTTCTTCCTTGAACTGCTTTGGCACTCTGCTAAAAGTCAACTGGGCATGTATATGTGGGTCCATTTCTGGCCTCTCTTCTGTCCCACTGATCTATTTTTTTTGTATGTATCCTGAAATACCCTTAAATCCATTTGTTAGTTCTAATTATTGTTGTATAAATTACTGAGGATTTTCTATGTAAATGGTGATGTCATCTAAGAGTAGAAATCATTTTACTTCTCCCTTTCAGATCCTCAGACCTTTTAGGGTTTTGTTTTCTTGCCTTATTGCAATAACCGGAACCTCCGGAACAGTGTGAGATAGAAGTGATGAAAACTATCCTGGACTAGTTCTTACCTTAAGGGAAAAGCATTCAATACCTACCATTAACTATGATGTTAACTGCAGGTTTTTCATATCTGCTCTGTATCAGATTAGGGAAGTGCATTTTACCCCAGCTTCCTGAAAGTTTTTATCATGAGTGGATACTAAATTTTGTCAGATGTTCATAAGCAGCATTTCTAAGTTATCTTATTTGCCATATCACCAGAATTAGAAGCTTGAGCAACTTCTTCAAAAGTGTGTTCCTCCTTTCCAGTCTGAGGGCTGTGTATGTTCTTCCCCTCTAACACTGAAGGATATTTTTGTAGGTCCCATATTTGTTTCTTATTTTTCTCTTTAGTCATCCCTGTATTCCATACAGTTGTTCTCCTACAAACAAATGTGCATTACGTCTTCATTATACTATTCATTATTCATCTCATTATTCTAAGAACTGTCCTCTTTGACCCTAAGCTGGTGCACAATCCACTGTTAGCTTTCTAGTGTTGTGTAGCCTTTATTTCATATGGATATGCTAGCTTGACAAGAATCTCTTAAATTTTGCCTCCTGATTATCTTATTAATAGATACAATTTCTGGTGCTCGTTTCTGATTAAACTAAAGTAGTCAGGGAACCTGGGTGGCTCAGTGGGTTAAAGCCTCCACCTTCGGCTCAGGTCATGATCCCTGGGTCCTGGGATCGAGCCCCATATCGGCTCTCTGCTCAGCAGGGAGCGTGCTTCCCCCTCTCTCTCTGCCTACTTGTGATCCCTCTCTGTCAAATAAATAAATAAAATCTGTCAAATAAATAAATTAAATTAATTAAATAAAATAAAGTAAAGTGGTCAGTAATTGTTCTCTCGCCAGCCACAGCAAACAGGAGATTACAAACCCAAGTCTGCAGTGTGCTTGGGCCTCTTCCCAGCACTTCTCATCCCCAAATGCCCTAGAACACAACTCCCAGCGCAGCAGTGGGCAGCCTCTCTCTTCAATCAGTAACAATCTCTGAAATGTCTGTTCCCATCTTTCACCCATCTCCAAGATTCTTCTAGCCTTGAGTGTAGGAATTTCCTGTTGGTGGTTATCAGATCCTACCAATAGTCCTGATTTCCAATGCCAAAAGAAAAAACAGTATACCTCTCTTTAGTTTCATGTACTTATCAAAGGGAGAATAAAGAATATGAATCAGATATTAGCAGGGTTCAGCCATCACGCCATGGAAGTCCTATGATTATGTTCTAATATATGTGAGAATTCAAATTGAAATGAATATGCATTTAATCAGGCAAATTAGTTTATTACATGAATTCTAAGTTAACAAGCTAGGTAGAGTCTAGTTTTGCTTTTGTAAATTAATCCTTAAGCAATAATCCAGTATTAATTTTCAGAAGACTAATTGGAACATGCCTGACCTGGATGGGTTTTTTGGTTTCTTTTTTGGGGGGAGGGGGTTGTTTTTAAAGATCTTATTTATTTTAGAGAGTGAGCGAGCTGGAGGAGGGGCAGAGGGAGAGAAAGAACCCCAAGCAGTCTCTCCACTGAGCATGGAGCCCAAGGCAGGGCTCAATCTCAGCACTCTGAGATCATGACCTGAGGCAAAATCAAGACAGACACTTAGCTAAGTCACCCAGACACCCAACTGACCAGGGCGTTTTTAACAGTGGCAAAATGCCAGAAGACAAAAAAATGGAATACAAAAAGACGGTGGTATATTCTCCTGATAGGTTCTGATCCTGGTTAAGGAACACAAAACTGGGCAAGACTGAATTATTCATGGTCCACAATGATCCAGATTCAGCCTAGCTTTGAAAGATCTAACAGAAATAAGTTGGTTCTGAAATCAAAATTAGAGAAATGATTCCTCTGTTGAAATGTTAAGCTTCCCACACAACACTTAAATCCAACTCAGCAAGGTGGAGAGGACAGAGGACCTGAATCTGTGTAACACTCTGAGGGCATCCTAAAGCCTTAACTACTGGTCCCCAATTGTTTTTTTTATTAGCAGTTGTGCAAATGGCAACAACCTGATTGTCCCTGCTTGTGAAACAAAGAACCAGACGAAAACAGTGCAACTTCTACTAAAAATGAGCGGTCCAATGTTTTTTGTATCAATTTAGGTTCTTAAAAAAAAAAAAAAACTATTTCCCAAGATGATTCTTAGATAAAACTTCCTTTAATATATATTGACATGAAATCAGTTTTTATGGAGAAGAGAGTACCTACGTGATGGGTCTCTTTACTACGCTTCACACTTCCAAAACACAAAAAGAGCAACACGGCAGACAGTGCAAGCGCAGAGTGTACAGGAAACAAAGACTTCAACTGAGTAACCCCATCTGAGATGACCCAGTAATATGCTGCTAGCCCAAAGAAATGCTACTGCAATAGACCAAGCATGGTTTGTATCAGGACATTTTCCCTTCCTGAATCTGGGATGCTAATAAGCAACTGAAGGTTAAGAGAGAAATTAGCATGAAATGAATGCTAAGCATCTTCACTTTAATCTCTCTTAATCCAGATACATCAGGAGGTACTTGTTACAGTCATTTTTAAAAATCATATAAAGCTTAGACTTTCAACACCATGTTTCCATGGAATACAGGAATAGGATACGAATATTTGACAAATCAGAAGAATATGAAGTAAGTTATTAAAAGTGTACTTACCCAATGCCCTGAGCTATGTTTTCTAATTGCCGACACATACAAGACCGAACTTCATATTCTACATCTTGACAGAGTGATTTTACCAGAGGAAGTATTTCTCTTTTAATGCTTAGAAGGGAAGGAGAGGAACATACAAGTGGGTGTTTTAGAATAATTAAAATTTTCAAACAATTATTATCAAAATCTTAGCTTAATGTAATAAAAACAAATATGCTTTAATAGAAAGCTTTATACTTTACATAGCATTTTCACATATCTTATTACATTAGGATGTTATCTTTTGTGATTTGTAAATTATATATATGCCTGGCTCTTTCTAAAGTAATGGTTAATTTTGGATTGACAGTTAAACATCTTAGCTAAAATGGAAGGCTACAGGGAAATGGAATGGTCTAACAACCATCGACCAAAATAGTCTTCAATTTTGTATTTTCCTCTTGTGTCATAATTATACAACATTTCATTCTTTCCACTTGAGATTTATCATCTGGGCAGAGAGTAACATACAAATTATTAAGATTCTCCATAAAACCTCAAATTTTTCAAATTCTAAATAATGAATTCATAACAATAATGGAAGAAACCAGAAAGTCTACCTTTAGGTCAGGTTTGACAATTTTTGAAGTCTATAGAATAATACCATTTTATGCTCAAAATTACATTAGATGTGTGAAAGAGAAGATTAAGATGAGAAATAGAAAAAAGTTAACCGTATTGATTTTGGAATGCCATGAGATCAGAAGAAATACATCTGAATAAATACACTTTCAAGAATTCTATAAAGTTAAAACAACTAAGCTTATATGAGTATGGAATGATATATATAATTATTAATCATATGACCATCATACATTTTAAATCAATTAAATTGAATAAATTAAACAAAAATTATATACAAATACTCACGTATGAACATCAAATTTGTTGGTCAATTTTCCTAAAATTTTACAACTAACTAAACGAGACTGGACTGTTTGGGAAAGTTGTGCCTTGGAAACAAGTGGGTTCAAAATCTAAAGAGAAAAAAATCAGAGAACAAGTTCACAAAGTTTTATATATTCTTGCCACTAATGTCAGCAATTTTCGTCAAGAAAGGGTCTCAAGTGTTTTTAAGGAATCTGAATTATAATGTGAAGTGCTCACAACCTGAATCATCTTGTTTGCCTTCTGTCTTACTAAGGTAAAGTTAATGAAAAATTATATCATTAAAAACCAATCAGGCACATAAAAACTGAATTAAAGCTTAAGGTGAATTCCGCAGTGATCCATATGCACACAAAGTATCTTGTGAAATGTACATTTCAAAAGAAAAAAAAAGAAAATTACCACATATCTGAAATTTATTTTTATTCCATATAAAATTTTTATATTTATCCTAAAGGGATGCAAAAACAATATAGCTTCAAATACATTCTATTAAGTAATTCTGTCATTTGAATGCAATTCTGATATTGTATTATATACATGCTGGACACCCAACAACACAACATGATGAAAGACTGTGAAGAACTATGAAGGTCAGGGGCGCCTGGGTGGCTCAGTGCGTTAAGTCTCTGCCTTCGGCTCAGGTCATGATCTCGGAGTCCTGGGATCGAGCCCCGCAGCGGGCTCTCTGCTCCACAGGGAGCCTGCTTCCTCCTCTCTCTCTCTGCCTGCCTCTCTGCCTACTTGTGATCTCTGTCTGTCAAATAAATAAGTAAAATCTCTGAAAAACAAAACAAAAAAAAAAACATGATAAACATGATTCTGGCCCCTGCTCTTTAATTTGTCCAACTAATCCTCTAACCCTTCACCTTGCTCATGCTCTCACTCTCTCTCAAATGAATAAATAAAAAATCCTTAGAAATAAATAAATAAATAAATAAATAAATAAATAAATAAATAAATAAATTGGAACACTATTGCTGAGTAAAGTCCAGGGAAACAGGCATTTCCACATATTGTGAGTAAGAGTCTTAAGAATATGAATGTCCTCTGACCTCCTAAGTCCACTTTTTTAGAAGGTAGAGTTAAGAAAATATCTGAAAACTTAAAAAGTTCTACATAGATGCTTATTAATACCTTATTTTAATAATAAAATGCTGAAAGCAGGTTTAAATGTTTAACAAGTAAAATATTTTATATCTACTACCACTGAGTTTAAAATACCATAGGAAAATAATGCTAAGTGAAAAATAACCAACCACATACAAATTCACCATGATTACTAATATGTCCAACAAAAAACATGTATAGGGAAAAAATTTGAAATGATTTTTCAGATTTTGGTTAAGTCCAGAACCATGATTTTTCTTCCTACTGTTTTCTGTATTACTCACATTTTCCATAGTGAACATGTGTTGCTTTCAGAGTGGGAAATAACCTTGTTTTTCTTTTTAAATGCGACTTTTTATCAAAAACAAAAACAAAAAACCTTAGAGTGGCTTACTTAATAGCATTTACCAAAAAAAAAAAAAAAAAAAAATAGGGGCGCCTGGGTGGCTCAGTGGGTTAAGCCGCTGCCTTCGGCTCAGGTCATGATCCCAGAGTCCTGGGATCGAGTCCCGCATTGGGCTCTCTGCTCAGCAGGGAACCTGCTTCCCCCTCTCTCTCTCTGTGCCTGCCTCTCTGCCTGCTTGTGATCTCTGTCTGTCAAATAAATAAAATCTTTAAAAAATAAATAAGTACCTCATGTCTTAGGGTTTCTTTGGGCAATACTTCTATCACAGACAGAAGAGTTTCCAGCCACGCATTGCTGACACCTGATTAACACAGAAAAACACGCCCAATTAAACGTCTTACAAATTTAGTTTCAACTCAGCCATTAAGTTAAACAATACTTAATGATAAAATGGGATAATTTTTATTACTATTTGAAGAAGTTCCTCTATTTTTTTTTTTTTTTTTTGCCTCATCAACATCCAGAAAACATCTATATCTTTAAAAATAATATGGGGAGGAATATCTTTCAGCTAAAATGTGTATTTTTTGCTCTACAATAATACTATTGCATAAATACTATAAAATTCAAAAATTCTAAGAAAAATGTATAGCTCATAAGATGAATTACTGAGTCTTCAGCTTTCAAGGACACTGAATTTCATGGTCTTTGGAAGCAAAGAGCCATGGCTGTTTTTAGTCACACTAATGACCACCATGGCCTCATTCAGTTACCCTCATCAGGCTAACAAGATTTGAAAACCATCAAGGGTTGCATCCAAGACACGACACACAGGTACAGAATGAAGCCTGCCAGGCTGCTGACCTGCATCCCTGTGCTCCAGGTGTAGCAGAATGACTTGGAGGAAGGCGTGGGCATACGTATGAATTGACACCGATTCTTCCTGTAGAATGGTCAGGAACGACACTGCAGCTGTTAAGTGCATTTCCACTCCTGCAACATGCAGGACTTCCTGTGTAATCACAAAGAGTTTACAGAGATGAGAGATCAGAAACTCGAAGCTTTAAAATCCAAGGTCAGAGAAACTAAACATAGTCACATTCCACAAAATAACTGTATATGACCTATAAGGGTATGTACTTCCTCTTGTTACTTTAAGAAAACTCTATTAATCTGCTCCTTATTGTTTAACTCATTACACCACAGAAAAGTTTAAATGTCTTAGGCATTTACAAAATAAGATAAGATTCCATTGTCTTTTAAATGAGAACTATAAATATAGATAAACCTCTAAATAATAGGGATTTTTGATAGCTCTCAATTTCTAATTTTGCTATTTGTCTTGTACAGTTTGCCATCATACCTAGAACAATAATGTCAAAGGTCAATCACATGCGTCTTCATTACTTGTATTTCTGCTCCAAAAAATAAACATTATGCATTTTACTATAAAAAAGGAATACACTTAAGGTTATACAAATATATTTTCCCCTTTAAAAACACTGATGAGTACATAAATGACCATGCAGTAAACTGTTTTTATAAGGAATTTTTTAAATATAAGAATGCTTCTAAAAATTAACTGTATTCATAACCACCTCCATTCAACATTTTAAAAAATTAACATATATTCAGGGGGAGGAGTCAAGATGGCAGAGAAGTAGCAGCCTGAGACTACATCAGGCAACAGGAGATCAGCTCGATAGCTTATCTAAACATTGCAAACACCTACAAATCCAATGGGAGAGCGAAGAGAAGAAGAACAGCAACTCTAGAAACAGAAAATCAACCACTTTCTGAAAGGCAGGACTGGCGGAGAAGTGAATCTAAAACAACGGGAAGATAGACCGCGGGGGGAGGGGCCGGCTCCCGGCAAGCGGCGGAGCAACGGAGCACAAAATCAGGACTTCTAAAAGTCTGTTCCACTGAGGGACATTGCTCCAGAGGCTAAACCAGGGTGAAGCCCACGCGGGGTCACAGAAGGATCGGGGGTGTCAGAGTGTCGGAGAGCTCGCAGGTATTAGAACAGAGAAGCCGGCTGCAGAGACAGAGCCGAGGACTGAACTCTCAGCTCGGGGTTACCTTGAACCGGTCGCGGGCTGGGTGAGCTCGGAGCGCGGCTAGAGGCTGGGGATACGGGAGTGATTGGGTGCTGTCCTCTGGGGGCGCACTGAGGAGTGGGGCCCCAGGCTCTTGGCTCCTCCGGCCGGAGACTGGGAGGCCGCCATTTTCATTCCCGTCCTCCGGAACTCTACGGAAAGCGTTCAGGGAACAGAAGCTCCCAAAAGCGAACCCGAGCCGATTACTTAGTCCGGCCGCCAGTAAGGGCGGTGCAATCCCGCCTCGGGCAAAGACACTTGAGAGTCACTACAACAGGCCCCTCCCCCAGAAGATCAACAAAATATCCAGCCAGGACGAAGTTCATCTATCAAGGAAAGCAGGTTCAATTCCCAAGACAGCAGAGCAATTCCAGAGGAGGAGAAAGCAAAGCACGGAACTCATGGCTTTCTCCCCATGATTCTTTAGTCTTGCGGCTACTTCAATTTTTTTTTTCTTTTTTCAACTTTTTTTCTTTTTTCTTTTTTCTTCTTCTGCTAAATTTTTTTAAAAATTTTACCCTTTTCTTTTTTAACGTTTTTTGACTAGTTCATCTAAATATACATTTTTTTCTTTCTTTTTTATATTTTTTATTTGTTTTATTTCTTAAATTTTTTTCTTTTTTTTTTTTTTTCAGAACCTGTTTTTATCCCCTTTCTCCCCCCCACAATTAGGGGTCTCTTCTGATTTGGTTACAGCGCATTTTTCTGGGGTCGTTGCCACCCTTTTAGTAGTTTATTTGGTCCTTCATATCCTCTTATCTGGACAAAATGACAAGGCGGAAAAAATCCACCACAAACAAAAGAACAAGAGACAGTACCGAAGGCTAGGGACCTAATCAACACAGACATTGGTAATATGTCAGATCAAGAGTTCAGAATGATGATTCTAAACATTCTAGCCGGGCTCGAAAAAGGCATGGAAGATATTAGAGAAACCCTCTCTGGAGATATTAAAGCCCTTTCTGGAGAAATTAAAGAACTAAAATCTAACCAAGTTGAAATCAAAAAAGCTATTAATGAGGTGCAATCAAAAATGGAGGCTCTCACTGCTAGGATAAATGAGGCAGAAGAAAGAATTAGTGATATAGAAGACCAAATGACAGAGAATAAGGAAACCGAGCAAAAGAGGGACAAACAGCTACTTGACCATGAGGGGAGAATTCGAGAGATAAGTGACACTATAAGACGAAACAACATTAGAATAATTGGGATTCCAGAAGAAGAAGAAACAGAGAGGGGAGCAGAAGGTCTATTGGAGAGAATCATTGGAGAGAATTTCCCTAATATGGCAAAGGGAACAAGCATCAAAATCCAGGAGATGCAGAGAACCCCCCTCAAAGTCAACAAGAATAGGTCCACACCCCGTCACCTAATAGTAAAATTGACAAGTCTAAGTGACAAAGAGAAAATCCTGAAAGCAGCCCGAGAAAAGAAGTCTGTAACATACAATGGTAAAAATATTAGATTGGCGGCAGACTTATCCACAGAGACCTGGCAGGCCAGAAAGAGCTGGCATGATATATTCAGAGCACTCAACGAGAAAAACATGCAGCCAAGAATACTATATCCAGCTAGGCTATCATTGAAAATAGAAGGAGAGATAAAAAGCTTCCAGGACAAACAAAAACTGAAAGAATTTGCAAACACCAAACCAGCTCTATGGGAAATATTGAAAGGGGTCCTCTAAGCAAAGAGAGAGCCTAAAAGTAGTAGATCAGAAAGGTACAGAGACAATATACAGTAACAGTCACCTTACAGGCTAATAATGGCACTAAATTCATATCTCTCAATAGTTACCCTGAATGTTAATGGGCTAAATGCCCCAATCAAAAGACACAGGGTATCAGAATGGATAAAAAAACAAAACCCATCAGTATGTTGCCTACAAGAAACTCATTTTAGTCGCGAAGACACCTCCAGATTGAAAGTGAGGGGGTGGAAAACAATTTACCATGCTAATGGGCATCAGAAGAAAGCTGGGGTGGCAATCCTTATATCAGATCAATAAGATTTCAAGCCAAAGACTATAATAAGAGATGAGGAAGGACACTATATCCTACTCAAAGGGTCTGTCCAACAAGAAGATCTAACAATTTTAAATATCTATGCCCCTAACGTGGGAGCAGCCAACTATATAAACCAATTAATAACAAAATCAAAGAAACACATCAATAATAATACAATAATAGTAGGGGACTTTAACACTCCCCTCACTGAAATGGACAGATCATCCAAGCCAAAGATCAACAAGGAAATAAAGGCCTTAAATGACACACTGGACCAGATGGACATCACAGATATATTCAGAACATTTCATCCCAAAGCAACAGAATACACATTCTTCTCTAGTGCACATGGAACCTTCTCCAGAATAGATCACATCTTGGGTCACAAATCAGGTCTCAACCGGTATCAAAAGATTGGGATATTCCCTGCATATTTTCAGACCACAATGCTCTGAAGCTAGAACTCAATCACAAGAGGAAAGCTGGAAAGAACCCAAATACATGGAGACTAAACAGCATCCTTCTAAAGAATGAATGGGTTAACCAGGAAATTAAAGAAGAATTGAAAAAATTCATGGAAACAAATGATAATGAAAACACAACAGTTCAAAATCTGTGGGACAGGGAGGTGGGATTGGGAGAGGGGGAGCGGGCTATGGACATTGGGGAGGGGAGGCGAACCATAAGAGACTATGTACTCTGAAAAACAACCTGAGGGTTTTGAAGGGTCAGGGGTGGGAGGTTGGGGCAACCTGAGGGTTTTGAAGGGTCAGGGGTGGGAGGTTGGGGGAACGGGTGGTGGGTGGTGGGGGGGGCACGTTTTGCATGGAGCACTGGGTGTTGTGCAAAAAGAATGAATACTGTTGCACTGAAAAAATAAATAAAATGGAAAAAAAAAAAAAGAGTTTCCACTTCCATGGAATAAAAAAAAAAAAAAAAATCTGTGGGACACAGCAAAAGCAGTCCTGAGAGGAAAATATATAGCGGTACAAGCCTTTCTCAAGAAACAAGAAAGGTCTCAAGTACACAACCTAACCCTACACCTAAAGGAGCTGGAGAAAGAACAAGAAAGAAACCCTAAACCCAGCAGGAGAAGAGAAATCATAAAGATCAGAGCAGAAATCAATGAAATAGAAACCAAAAAAACAATAGAAAAAAATCAATGAAACTAGGAGCTGGTTCTTTGAAAGAATCAATAAGATTGATAAACCCCTGGCCAGACTCATCAAAAAGAAAAGAGAAAGGACCCAAATAAATAAAATCATGAATGAAAGAGGAGAGATCACAACTAACACTAAAGAAATACAGACAATTATAAGAACATACTATGACAACTCTACGCCAACAAATTTGACAATCTGGAAGAAATGGATGCATTCCTAGAGACATATAAACTACCACAACTGAACCAGGAAGAAATAGAAAACCTGAACAGGCCATAACCAGTAAGGAGATTGAAACAGTCATCAAAAATCTCCAAACAAACAAAAGCCCAGGGCCAGACGGCTTCCCAGGGGAATTCTACCAAACATTTAAAGAAGAACTCATTCCTATTCTCCTGAAACTGTTCCAAAAAATAGAAATGGAAGGAAAACTTCCAAACTCATTTTATGAGGCCAGCATCACCTTGATCCCAAAACCAGACAAGGATACCACCAAAAAAGAGAACTACAGACCAATATCCTTGATGAACACAGACGCAAAAATTCTCGCCAAAATACTAGCCAATAGGATTCAACAGTACATTAAAAGGATTATTCACCACGATCAAGTGGGATTTATTCCAGGGCTGCAGGGTTGGTTCAACATCCGCAAATCAATCAATGTGATACAACACATTAATAAAAGAAAGAACAAGAACCATATGATACTCTCCATAGATGCTGAAAAAGCATTTGACAAAGTACAGCATCCCTTCCTGATCAAAACTCTTCAAAGTGTGGGGATAGAGGGCACATACCTCAATATTATCAAAGCCATCTATGAAAAACCCACCGCAAATATCATTCTCAATGGAGAAAAACTGAAAGCTTTTCCGTTAAGGTCAGGAACAAGGCAGGGATGTCCATTATCACCACTGCTATTCAACATAGTACTAGAAGTCCTAGCCTCAGCAATCAGACAACAAAAAGAAATTAAAGGCATCCAAATTGGTAAAGAAGAAGTCAAACTATCACTCTTCGCAGATGATATGATACTATATGTGGAAAACCCAAAAGACTCCACTCCAAAACTGCTAGAACTTGTCCAGGAATTCAGTAAAGTGTCAGGATATAAAATCAATGCACAGAAATCAGTTGCATTTCTGTACACCAACAACAAGACTGAAGAAAGAGAAATTAAGGAGTCAATCCCATTTACAATTGTACCCAAAACTATAAGATACCTAGGAATAAACCTAACCAAAGAGACTAAGAATCTATACACAGAAAATTATAAAGTACTCATGAAAGAAATTGAGGAAGACACAAAAAAATGGAAAAATGTTCCATGCTCCTGGATTGGAAGAATAAATATTGTGAAAATGTCCATGCTACCTAAAGCAATCTACACATTTAATGCAATCCCTATCAAAATACCATCCATTTTTTTCAAGGAAATGGAACAAATAATCCTAAAATTTATATGGAACCAGAAAAGACCTCGAATAGCCAAAGGAATATTGAAAAAGAAAGCCAAAGTGGGTGGCATCACAATTCCGGACTTCAAGCTCTATTACAAAGTTGTCCTCATCAAGACAGCATGGTACTGGCACAAAAACAGACACATAGATCAATGGAACAGAATAGAGAGCCCAGAAATAGACCCTCAACTCTATGGTCAACTAATCTTCGACAAAGCAGGAAAGAATGTCCAATGGAAAAAAGACAGCCTCTTCACTAAATGGTGCTGGGAAAATTGGACAGCCACATGCAGAAAAATGAAATTGGACCACTTCCTTACACCACACACGAAAATAGACTCCAAATGGATGAAGGACCTCAATGTGAGAAAGGAATCCATCAAAATCCTTGAGGAGGATGCAGGCATCAACCTCTTCACCTCAGCCGTAGCAACATCTTCCTAGGAACAACGGCAAAGGCAAGGGAAGCAAGGGCAAAAATGAACTATTGGGATTTCATCAAGATCAAAAGCTTTTGCACAGCAAAGGAAACAGTTAACAAAACCAAAAGACAACTGACAGAATGGGAGAAGATATTTGCAAACGACATATCAGATAAAGGGCTAGTATCCAAAATCTATAAGGAACTTAGCAAACTCAACACCCAAAGAACAAACAATCCAGTCAAGAAATGGGCAGAGGACATGAACAGACATTTCTGCAAAGAAGACATCCAGATGGCCAACAGACACATGAAAAAGTGCTCCACGTCACTCGGCATCAGGGAAATACAAATCAAAACCACAATGAGATATCACCTCACACCGGTCAGAATGGCTAAAATTAACAAGTCAGGAAATGACAGATGCTGGCGAGGATGCGGAGAAAGGGGAACCCTCCTCCACTGTTGGTGGGAATGCAAGCTGGTGCAACCACTCTGGAAAACAGCATGGAGGTTCCTCAAAATGTTGAAAATAGAACTACCCTATGACCCAGCATTTGCACTACTGGGTATTTACCCTAAAGATACAAACATAGTGATCCGAAGGGGCACGTGCCCCCGAATGTTTATAGCAGCAATGTCTACAATAGCCAAACTATGGAAAGAACCTAGATGTCCATCCACAGATGAATGGATAAAGAAGATGTGGTATATATACACAATGGAATACTATGCAGCCATCAAAAGAAATGAAATCATGCCATTTGCGACGACGTGGATGGAACTAGAGCGTATCATGCTTAGTGAAATAAGTCAATCGGAGAAAGACAACTATCATATGATCTCCCTGATATGAGGACATGGAGAAGCAACATGGGGGTTAGGGGGATAGGAGAAGAATAAATGAAACAAGATGGGATTGGGAGGGAGACAAACCATAAATGACTCTTAATCTCACAAAACAAACTGGGGGTTGCTGGGGGGAGGTGGGATTGGGAGAGGGGGAGGGGGCTATGGACATTGGGGAGGGTATGTGCTATCGTGAGTGCTGTGAAGTGTGTAAACCTGGCGATTCACAGACCTGTACCCCTGGGGATAAAAATACATTATATGTTTATTAAAAAAAAAAAAATTTGGAAGGGGAGGCGAACCATAAGAGACTATGGACTCTGAAATCAAACAACCTGAGGGTTTTGAAGGGTCAGGGGTGGAGGTTGGGGGAACAGGTGGTGGGTAATGGGGAGGGCACGTTTTGCATGGAGCACTGGGTGTTGTGCAAAAAGAATAAATACTGTTACGCTGAAAAAATAAATAAAATGGAAAAAAAATTAACATATATTCAAAGTTAAAAACCTATTCGTTTTCAACACATCAAAAAGTAAAAAAAAAAAATCTTTCATATAAACCTCATCAAAGATTCTACTTCTCTAGAAGAGAAAGTATATGCATGTGTGTGTGTGTGTGTGTAAATTGTAAAGTTAGATAAAAGTCTTACTTTGCTTAATCAGTTATGTCAATTATGGGAATTGCCCTTGAATGCCTATTTTATAACTAACATAATAAAGTTGATAGGACAATGTAGAACTGGCAGCCATAAAACAAAGCTTCATATCTATGACCTTAAGAAAATTAATCTCCCGGGGCGCCTAGGTGGCTCAGTGGGTTAAAGCCTCTGCCTTCAGTCCCAGGTCATGATCCCAGGGTCCTAGGATCAAGCCCCACATCGGGCTCTCTGCTCTGTGGGGAGCCTGCTTCCCCTCCTCTCTCTCTGCCTGCCTCTCTGCCTACTTGTGGTCTCTGTCAAATAAATGAATAAAATCTTTAAAAAAAAAAAGAAAAGAAAATTCATCTTTCTGTATTACTTTCTAATCTATAAAATGTGAATTGTAGTTGAATTGCAGTACCATCTTCTCAGAGATTTAAGGCATATAAGCCGAGTTTTTATGACTTAGCAACTCGTGTAAACTGGGCATTTAAATAATGACCACTGGCCATCCACTGGTCTCCTATGCATCTGGTTATCTATTAGGAATCTCATCTTGTCCACACCTAAACTGAACTCTTCCCAAAACCTGCTCCTCCTCCAGTCTTCACCTTGGTCAACAGTGAATGATAGCCCAGCCCTTTTGGTCGCCAACCCCAAAACTCTGAGGCTAGTCCTCGGCTCCTCTCGGTCCCTCACTCGCCACAGAAGGCCGACTAATCCTGATCCGGAATCTGACCCCTTGCTACCTCCACCGCCACCACCCTGATCCAAGCCAACATCACCTCCAGCCTGAATTATCCTGGTAACCTGTTAACTAGTCCCTGCTGCCATCATTGCCCCTCCACAGTCTAGTCTCTACACAGTAGCCAGAGAGATTCTTATAAAAAATCAGTCGGATCATGGCACTTTTCAGCTCAACACTCTCCAGGGGCTTTCCGGCACTCTCAGAAAAGTCAGTCCTTGCAATAACTTCCCAGATCTGTTCCCACTTCCCACTTTCCCCAAATTTCCACATGATGGGCTCCCTGATCTCTCCCAAGCTTCTATTCAAGTATCACCTTTCCAAGAAGCTCCTCCCCAGTGACCCGATTTTATACTGAAAGCCCCTCCCCCACTCGTGCTCTCACCATGTCCTTTATACCACGGACGCATTATCTCTACTCTCCCAACATGCTCAAGTGCTTATGGCTGGTCTCACACCCCGAAACACCAGCTTCAGGACGGCAAGAGTTTCGGGCTGCTGTGCTCACAGCTGTGCCCACCTCCTGGCAGCAGCCATTCAGGAAGAAACTGCCCTATGACTGAGTAGCTCTTACCCTTGGACCTAAACTTCCTGCTCTTGACGCTCTCTCCCTTCACAATCATTTTCCACATCTCCTAAGGTGGCTTCAAGAGATTTTGAGGAGAGTCCTAAAGATTAGGGATTGGGAGAATGAGACACAGGCAAAGCAAGAAAGGATCACACGCAAATGCATTTTCCATCCTCTCTCTGTCACGTCAATAAGGAGACATTCCTGCCATCTTCTCCCCAGCATCTCTGCAGCTAGGATGCACAACAAGAACTCAGACGTCTTGATTCATACGGTGGGCGCATGGCCAGTGACTGTTCCAGGACATAACATGTCATTTCATAGCAGAAGAACCAGACTAGGGATTGTCCATGTTCTGTGAGCTAGTGACCGGCAACTCTGAAGACAACCCTTGTCCGCCTGATGCCAAAGCTAAGTGCTGAAATTCTTCCTCATGGATTCTGCACTTCCATTTGTCACTTACTAAGGCCCGGCTAAAATCAATCCCAAGCCTTCAGGCAACCATGCAGGAGATTTGGCAGCGGCTTTCCCGTGGCAAATGTTGAAGTAGCATGGTTAATTCCCAGGAAACCTACTGCACATTCAGACTTTGGTATCACACACACACAAACGTCACTTTACAAGGTTTTTCAACCAATAGCCAATTACATATCTTAAGAGTTCTTGGCTGAAAGAAAAAGAGAAGGAATGATGGGCGTGAAGCAAAAAGCAGCGTAAAGCAGCGACTGGTCTCTGAAGTCAGCCCTCCCATGTCTCCCTGTTTTACTGTTTCTAAACCAAACATCTGTTCCACAGTAACCACTCTGGATTTGGAAAACACTCTTAAAAGATTTGATGTGGCCAGTATACATCACTTACAGGTTTCAGAACATACAGCTTTTATTTCGAAACACAAAGTATGGTGCAGGGAAATATTAAACTATATCGTGAGGGCCAGAGTGTACATTCCGGGTCACAGGAGTCTGCGGTTTTAAGTTCCAAGAGATGTAATTCTGCCCCTCTGAAAGCCATTAGAGTCTTGGGTTTTGTGCATATGCAAATTTATGCAAAAGAAGAACATGAGAAGCTCTCCAACTTCATATCTTCTTACTGCATTATTTAGTCTTGACTCCAGCAGGAACATTTGCCCCAACTAGTCTGCATTTAATTTTCGAAAAATCCTCAACTCTTATCAGGATTTGGGTTTTTCTCTTGTTGTGCTGACTTCAACATCTGGGACTATCCACTGTTAAGAAATCAGCACAAACTAAGAGATTTTATCACTGCTAAAAATCAGTTCATTTCTAAACATATTTCTTCTGAAATATAATACAATAAGAGTTTGACACTTACCAGTAAGTGTTCTCCTCCACAGAGTCACACCCTCTGGACAAACATAGTGAGATCCATACTCTCTGGGTAAATAAGTGTGCATCCTCATGGACCTTGGAAGACACTGAAAAGGAAATTCCTCTATTGCTTAAGTGCATGCCTTAGTGCCAGTCAGGCTCCTCTTACAGAATACCGTCTGGCTGGCATTCCAACCTGAAGTCCTCAAAAATGAAATGAGACATTTGATAAATGAGTACATGGTATATCTCCAAATTTAAAAAACTATTCCCACTCGAGGAAGGAGAATGTCCTAGACACTTTGCTGTTTAAATTCATTCTGTAGTTAGCATGACTAGTACAAAAGAGAGTTTTGTAAAACCGCAGAATACAGTCCTTGCCTAGAGGGCGACTGCTCTGTCTCCAGCAAACCCACACTGTATACATCAGGAAGATATTTCTCCTTACAAGGCACGACATCGAGAAACATTAAATAAATCACTGACGTATTCCAAAAGAACAAATATTTTGGATTCACACATTTGGAAACTAAACTTACTGATTTAAACTGGTAAATATATTTACCACAAATAGTGCTGACAAAAGGTAAAGGAGCCCTAACATTATAAAGTATCTTGTATATTTTTAGAGAGAATATCATTGATTGTTTTGAAATTAAATAATAGGAATCTAAATACTAAAACATTGAAGACTTGGAACATGTAAAATACCCGGGTTTTGAGGGTCACAATTGTGAGAACTTTTATGACTAACAATAATGGTAAACAACTCTTTTCACTATTAAATGATAATATTTATGACTTTAAAACTGAGTTAAATATGAATAACTGGAACATGCCAACTTGGGTACCTTTAACAATTCACTCTACCTTTTTTTCCCCCTATCACTGGCTGCCATGCTGTACTCTAAAATAAAGGGTGGAGAGAACTAGCTGAGAGCCCCGAAGTCAGACTCTGAGAGGGAAAAATGGGAAAATAAAGTGGAGACAGGAACAGGACTAAGAGGGATATGTTTTTCGCTTTCTTTAAATCTGTGTTTCAGTGATTAGCAAGGTTCATGAGGAGGTACACGTAACAATATCCCAAAGATCTCTTTCCGTAAAGGAAACACCAATGCCAATAGTAACTCTCATATCACTACTGATAGGTGATGCCAATAGTAACTCTCATATCACTACTGATAGGTGACCACATATCCTTCCCCACAAAATCATGACAACACCAAACAAAGAAAAACATTTCATGACAGTGGTTTTAAAACTGAAGTTCTAATTGGGCTACTCTGCCCAAAAAAGTCATTTTTGCATATGATAATTAGAATCATGTAATCTTACAAGTCAGGCCTAGAATGTAAATAAAGAGCTATATAGGGGGCCCCAGGTGGCTCAGTCAGTTAAGCATCTGCTTTCAGCTCGGGTCATGATCCCAGGGTCCTGGGACTGAGCCCCACGTCGGCTCCCTGCTCAGCAAGGAGTCTACGTCTCCCACCCTCTGCACGCCCCCCCCACCACTTGTGTGTTCTCTCGCTCTCTCTAAAATAAATACAATCTTAAAAAAAAAAAAAGCTATATAACACTGCAAAGAAAAGATGTGCTTATCAAAGAAATATCTATTGGCTGGGTACGGTACTGTCAGTAACCATATCAAATGATCCACTGTAGCCGTATTTAATTAGTCAAATATATTTTGAAAAATTTTAAGTTGTTTTCTTGGAGGCGGGAAGCAGCGCTGGAAAGTGGCAAATGTCTATGAGCAAGTGGAAATAGGGCTTTCACTCTTGTCGGTCTCTCCGAATCTAGCCCCTTCTAATATTCTTCTTAAAGCAGCCCAATGAAGATCTAAATCTGATAACAATATGATTTTAATTTCATTCACCGCTATTTATTAAGCATCATACAAAGTATTCTGGGAAATTAGAGAAAAGTCAAACATTGTGCCCCTACCTTTGAAGGACTCCTCTTGCTTCTATATATTCACAAACATTCAACAAATATTTAGTGACATTCAAGGCACTATGCCAAGTGCTGGAGACTCAGAAATGAGCAGGGCCAACAGTGTGCCTGTTAACACCGTGGTCACAACTGTGATAAGAGCTGAAGATAAGGAGCACGGATGGTATAAGAACATCTAACAGGTGACCTGATCTCTTCTGAGAGGGGATCACTGAGAAGTGACAACTGACTTGCAAGAAAAGAAACAGATAATTAGACAAAAGTTGGGAAAAAGAGAGGTAGACAAGCAAGAAGAAGAAGCAAGCAAGCACGCCTGGCACTAAGAAGTAAGAAGGAGCATGGCAGAAACTGAAAGATCAGTGTCCCTAGAGCAGAGTGAGAGGAGGAGCTGAGGAGGGTAAAGTAGAAAGAGCCCCAATCACACAGGACCTCAGATGCATTCAGCAAGAGAACTCAGTCTTAAATACTTCGAAATAGCATGCTGACTCTTGAGAAGAGAATGAGTCAGAAAGTAGTGAGGTACGGTGGAATGGGAGGGAAGTGGTAGGCAGGGGTCACTTGGGAAGCAATCATCCTCATCCGAGGAAATCCGCATAGTTTGGACGAGGGCAGAGCTGGTGTGGCTGGAGAGGTGGGTCGATTCCACTGAATACGGAAGACCTAACGTAACAAGATCTCCTCCTCCGACTAAATGAGTAGTAAAAGAAGAGATGGTATCAAGGACGACTCCCAAAATTCCACCTTGAAAACCGGGGGGATAATAATGTTACACATTAGGACCGGGGACACTGGAGGAACCCCAGGTGGCGAGGGGAAGTGGCAGGAGCTGAGTTTTGGATTTGTTAACTCTGAGAGGCCTCTCAGGCATCCAAGTAGAGATTGGGAACAGAAAATGAGCATATACAGATCTGTTGCTCTGACAGGTTGCTGTAAATAAGAGAATTTATATAGAATAGATGCAACATCTATAGATAATATATAAAGACTTGGGTGTAGATGAGATTGTAGATGAGACTAAAAGTGGAGATCTGCTACTCTTAACATAATTTCATCCCAACAAAATAAAGGGATTGAAGAATTCAAAGTTTAAAAAAAAAAAAGATCGATCACAAATGTTTTGGCAAATATTTAAAGTGCAAGATTATTCCTAACACATCACTGGAAAACAATCAATTTTTTTGTACAGGGGTAAAGGTGATGGTCGTGGTGGAAGGGTATATGCAGGTACATGAACAGAAACATTCTAGTTAATATCATTTCAAGATTCAACCAAGAAGAATAAAAGTGAAGGGAACTTCGTAATGGCAGACTAGATCATTCTAATCACCTCTCCTGATGATAATAATTAGTTAAAAACTGGACAAAATACAAAATTCATCTGCATAAAGGTATATGGAAACTAACAAGGCTACCCATGCAAAACTAAAAAAATTACCCATACTGTTACCCATCACTGGAATAGTTACCCACCCAAGATCTAAGAGACAATGGCATTCCAGGAAGATAAGCATGTAATCTGGGGCCTGTTTTCCTCTAGGGTCCCTTGCTAATTCGAGAAAAGTCTCCTGAGAGGCTAAGAGCTTAAGTGACTTGTTTGAGTCTTGTAGAGGCCTCAATAAGAGCCCTAGGAATGGATAAGAATGATGCTGAAGCAGACGGGCATTTGTAGGATGAGCAGCCCAGCTTTAAACCATCCACTATCTGTCACTGGATTAACTGAGACTGTATTGTTAGTGCAGGTAAGTAGCTCCCAGAAGAAAACATATTCCTTTCCAGAGGAAGGTATCACCGTAGGTCTCAATCTATTTCTACAAACAATTTATCAAATGCAAGATCAAACACAAAATCAAGAATATGCAGACACATGAAGAGATAAGATTATACGAATGAGAACCAGCAGAAGCAGAAAACAGGAATGCACCAAAAAGCGCTCCGAGTATTGGTGTTATCTGACACATATGTGGTTCAAGGAGATGTGGCAGATTTTTTTAAGAGCCAATTAGAAATTCTAGACCTGGGGGCGCCTGGGTGGCTCAGTGGGTTAAAGCCTCTGCCTTCAGCTCAGGTCATGATCCCAGAATCCTGGGATCAAGCCCCATATCGGGCTCTCTGCTCAGCAGGGAGCCTGCTTCCCTTCCTCTCTCTCTCTCTCTGCCTGCCTCTCTGACTACCTGTGATCTCTGTCTGTCAAATAAATAAATAAAATCTTAAAAAAGAAAAAAAGAAATTCTAGACCTGAAAAGTATAATAATCAAAATCAGATTAGACACAAATGAATTGGCGAATTAAACCATGGGTCAGGATAAATCAATCAGACTGAGTCACAAAGGGAAAAGAATGGAAAAGAAGGTAAAAGACATAGATACCATGTAAAGGTCTAATACATGCGAAATTCAAGTCACAGAAGAGCAGAGAGAGGATTAGGCAGAAGCATATTAGAAAATGTCTGGGGGCGCCTGGGTGGCTCAGTGGGTTAAGCCGCTGCCTTCGGCTCAGGTCATGATCTCGGGGTCCTGGGATCGAGTCCCGCATCGGGCTCTCTGCTCAGCAGGGAGCCTGCTTCCCTCTCTCTCTCTGCCTGCCTCTCTGCCTACTTGTGATCTGTGTCTGTCAGATAAATAAATAAAATCTTAAAAAAAAAAAAAAAAAAAAAAAAAAAAAAAGAAAATGTCTGAAAAGATAACGGTCAGGGTTTCTCAGGGCAAATATTCTAACAAGTGTATAAATTTATCTGCATGTATCTAATGAGACTGAGCACCTTTTCTTATGCATACTGGCCATCCATAAATCTTCTTTAGTGAAGCATATGTTCAAATTTTTTTGCCCGTTTTTTTTTTTAAATCAGGGTTTTCCCTCATTATTCTTGAATTTGGAGAGTTGTTTATGTATTCTGAACACATGTCCTTCATCAGATATGTGATCCATGAGTATTTTCTCCCGTTTTAGGTTTTCTCTTTTCATTCTGTTAACAGTATCTTCTGAAGAGCAGAGGCTTAAAATTTTCATGAGGTCAAACATATCAATTTTTTCTTCTATGGATCACGCTTTTAGTGTCATATGTAAAAAACCTCTCACTGACCCAAGGTCATAAAGATTTTGTTTTCTTCTAGAAGTTTTTTGCAATTTTAGTGTTTAAGATTTAGGTTTACAGTCTATTTTGAGTTAAATTTTTGAACATGGTGTGAGGTGTGGACTTTTTCCCCAATTAACCTACTGCCATTTGTTGAAAAGACTCTCTACACTGAACTGCGTGTGCACCTGTTCTGAAATCCACAGGCAATGTGTACATGGGATTTATTTTTCCTCTGTATGTGTCACACATATATCTTTTTATAATTATCACATGGTTTTAACTGCTGTAGATACATATTATATCTCAAAATCAGACAGCAAAAAGTTCTCCAACTTTGCTTCTCTTTTTCAAAGTTGTTTTGGCTATTTTCGGTCTTGTGTATTTTCATATGCATCTTAGTATTGGCTTGTCATTTCCTGCCAAAAACAAATAAATAAAAACAAAACATAACCTGTTGGAATTTCTATTATTTTACATTAAATATATAGATTGATATGGGAAGAACAGACATCTTAACAATATGGAGTCTTCTGTTCCATGAACATGGTGTTTCCATTCACTTATTCCTTATATTATTTCTCTCAGCAATGTTCTACAGATTTCTGTATACAGGTCGTACATATCATTTAACCGATTGATCCTTAGGTATTATGTACTTTAATGCAACTGTGGTAGTTTAGAAAAACTTCAGTGTCCAGTTGTTTGCTGCTCATGTAGAAATACAATTGATTTGTATATTGATCTGGCATCCTCCAACCTTTCTATACTTATTTAGTTTGATTGTTTTTCTTTTGTAGATTCCATCAGAGATAATGGTTTTTTTTTAAAAGGCCATTATTACTTTCTTCTCTGCAATATGAGTTCCTTTTATTAATATTGTTGCCATACTACATATGTCCAGTGTAACAATGAACAAGGCAGTAACAGTAGACACTCTTGGCTTATTCCTGATCTTAGGGGAAAGAATTCAGACTTTCACCCTTAAGTGAACTCAGTCTTTTCACCATTGCCTATACATTTTTCGGAGAAAGCCCCTCCCTATTCCTAGTTTGCTGGGTTTGTTTTGTTTTGTTTTTCAGGAATGACAGGTTTTTATCAAATGCTTTTCTTAAATCTACTGAGATGGCTGAATGGTGGTGTATTTTTTTTTTAATTTGTTGATATGAAAACGCACATTGATTCATTTTTGAATTTTGAACCAACTCTAAATTCCTGAGATAAACTCCAACTGGTCATGATATATTATCATGTTTTATGTTGTTGAATTTGATTTGCTGTTTTTCAGATGTTTCATGTAAGCTCATGAGGGATATGCATTTCTAGCTTTTTGGTTCTGTGATGTCTGTGTCTCATTTGGGTATCAGGGTAATGTCCACCTCATAGAATGACTTACTCTGACTTCCTCTCCTTTCTGAAGAATTTGTGTAGCATTGTTACTTCATTTACATTTACCCAAATTTTTATCATTTCTGGTGCTCTTTATTTCTTCAGGTAAATTGAACGTCCATCTCTTATCACGTTACTTCTGCCTGAAAACCTCCCTTAGCATTTCTTGTAGAATAAGTCTGGTACAAAGAACCCTTTCAATTTCTGTTTGACTAAAGAAAATAGCATTTTAGTTTCATCCTTGAAAGATATTTTCACTGGGTGCAGATTTCTTGTTGACATTTTTTTTCTTGCTTTTGGTACTTCGAACATTCCACTGCCCTCTAATCTGCATTATTTCTGACCAGAAGTCTGCTTTACTCTCACATTTATTCCTCTGTTCGTAATGTTTCTTTCGTCTCTGGCTGTTCCCAAGATTGTCTCTTTTTACTTTTTATAATGAGCGTTTGATCATGATATACCTAGAGGTGTAGGGTGTGTGTGTATGTGTGTATGTGTGTGTGCTCAGCTTCAGATCCTCTGGGCTTTTGGATCTTTGGGTTGTTCTTGTTCATTAACTTCAGAAAAGCCTTGGCCATTATTTCTTCAAATAGTTCTTCTCTGTTCTCTCTTTCCTCATTCTGAGACTCCAATTGCACATATATTAGATCACCTGACATTGTCTCAAAGCCATTTGATGCGCTCTCCTATTTTTTCACTGTTATTAGGACAGGAGTAATGTTTTCTTGCACATTTCCACACCTTAGGTAGAAGTGGAACTGACTGCTTTGTTTTTGAGCCCTGTATAGTCCTTCCTCCCTAATAAGCTTAACTAAACATTTAAAAGAATACTTGCTGTATTTTATCTAGAGCTTCAGATATTCTAATTTGAGAAATTTCTAGGGTATTTAGTTCACCACTGTCAAAAGGTTAGTTAATCCATAAAGTTTTAAAGATTTTTTTTTTTTTTTTTATTTATCTGACAGAGAGAGAGATCACAAGTAGGCAGAGAGGCAGGCAGAGAGAGAGGAGGAAGCAGGCTCCCCGCGGAGCAGAGAACCCGATGCGGGGCTCGATCCCAGGACCCTGAGATCATGACCTGAGCCGAAGGCAGCGGCCCAATCCACTGAGCCACCCAGGCGCCCAATCCATAAAGTTTTAATCAAACATTACAGATCCATATTACAGTATAATCTGCAAATATTTTCTAGGTTTTATACTTTTGCAAGGATTGGAAATAAAAATATCTATAAACGATCCTAAATATTACTCAAATGCCTTAAATAGAAACAATATTCAAGTAGTAACAGTGTTCCCACTATCATAGAAATGAAGGATTTCCTAATGAAGAATTTTAAAAGTTCAGTTCATTTTTATGGTAAGTGAGGTAAAAATAACAAATGAATGACTAAGAAACTCATGTCTCCAACAGAATTTACTGAAAGGCATTATTTTTATATTTATTAGGAATATTAGCTAATATAACATTTTATATATGCCCAGAAAATGATACACTCAGTAAATGTTTCCACTGAATTTAATTACTGTAAAATAATGAATGATATTAATCTATTTTATCCTGAGCACAAATAGATAAAAGAACATAAACATTATTTTCAAAATGATGTTTTGTTGATGTATGGGTCAATGTACTTTTATTTTTGAACCATAAACCCCAGAAGAAAGAGTGCTTTGTATCGTCTATTCATATTCCCTAACTCCTTTAGTTAATACTGCCTCTCTCTTCCTTTTTCTTTCTTTTTTTTTAAGTGAACTAGAAAAAAATGTTATATAATTTTATGCTTCCTAGCCCGTAAAAACCTCCTAGTAAGGTCAATTCTAACCCGAATGGTTGTTTTCCATTAGCTTACATTAGAGGCATTATTTCATTTTCTTCCTTTATGTTAGAGTGTCCCTAAATGTTTAGCCTGTCAAGACACTACTACACTGTGCACTTTTTAGGACCGGTAGGGTGTCTGGAACACCATGTTCTGTTTATTATGTATAAATGTGTTGCTTCCACAAAATCCTTTTGCTTTTCTCAGGATGTAACTTTTAACTTATCTCAGAAAACATCACCTTCCGTGAGGAAGACAAGTACTTTTACTTTTAAGCTGCAAATCAAAGAAAAAATCAATTTGTATCATTTGTTTATGCTCTTTAATGCTTTTAGTTAAGAGCACCTGGGTGGCTCAATGGGTTAAGCCTCTGCCTTTGGCTCAGGACATGGTCTCAGGGTCTTCGGATGGAGAACCCGCATCGGGCTCTCGGCTCAGCAGGGAACCTGCTTCCCCCCTCCCTCTGCCTGCCTCTCTGTCTACTTGTGATCTCTCTCTCTCTCATATGAATAAATAAAATCTTTTAAAAATGCTTTTAGTTAAGACTATTTCTCTTTTTCTTGGTGAACTTTTCTTTTTTTCTTTTTCTTTTTTTTAATTTTCTTTGAACTTCTTTTTATCCCCTTTCTTCTCCCCACAATTTGGGGTCTCTTCTGATTTGGTTAACACACATTTTTCTGGGGTCTTTGCCACCATTTTAGTATTTTATTCTCTCCTTCATATATTCTTCAAGTAAGTTATGTAATTTCATGCTTCTTAGAAAACTCCCAACAAAATATTCATAGTCAAACAATGAATTTTTTAAGCCTGGATCTTATCAATTATGAAATGAGAATCAATACATCAGGTAGAGTTATGACGAGATGTTTAAAAGGGCGTGATAAAGCAGTAAGCACAGAACCTAACCCACAGAATGTGTTCCTTATGTAATTATTGGTTATCCACACCTCTGTGCCACTTGAAATAAGACTTTAAAAGTAAGTAAAGTTTTTTATTTATATTTACCTATATTTACACAGTAAAGGTTTTCCTCAAAAATCTGAAAATGAAATCTTTTTTTAAAAAAAAATCTACCGGGGCGCCTGGGTGGCTCAGTGGGTTAAAGCCTCTGCCTTCAGCTCAGGTCATGATCCCAGGGTCCTGGGATCAAGCTCCACATTGGGCTCTCTGCTCCGCAGGGAGCCAGCTTCCTCCTCTCTCTCTGCCTGCCTCGCTGCCTAGTTGTGATTTCTCTCTGTCCAATAAATAAAATATTTTTTTAAAAAAATCTACCTACATTCAGTAGACACAAAATACTCTAATAAATAATCACATTGGCAGAAACATATTTTTCTATTATTTCCATTAATGAAAATAATGCCATGTAAAATTAATAAAAGTAAAATGAATGAATTTTTTCCAAATCAGATTGGTAGACCACATCTGCCAATCCCAAATGACTAAATTTCATCTTGATTATGTCTCTGTCATTCTTTCCTTATTATGCATCTTTCTCCTACTTCCCAAAAAAGGTCTCTCTGGGACCGTAAATCACCATCATATCACTCTACTTCTCATCCAAGAATGCCATCAGTGGATCAGGCCAATGTGTCATTGGTCTTTCAGACAGATCCTTACTGTCTTAGAATATTAAGTTCAAACAATGCTCATTTTTAAATCATTGTTGAGTGCCTATTGTTTGCCAAGCACTGTTTTTGGTTCTGGGGAGACTGGGATAAATCAGACCATTTAGGATATGACCATTAGGGAAGAAAGAGAAGAGAATGGTAGGGGATGAGTTCAGAAAGCTCGACAAAGTCCTTTAAGGACATGATACGAGTTTTTTTTCTACCTGAAATGGGAAGTTACTTTTATTAGTTTCTTGTGGCTGCTATAATAAATTACAATAAACTGAGTGGCTCAAAACAACAGAAATTGTGTTTTTTCATGGTTCTGAAGGCCTTAAGTCCTAAATCAGTATTTTTTAGCCAAAATCAAAATGCAAAATGTTGGCAAAGCCATGTTCCTTCGGGAGGCCCTAGGGTAGAATCCAGTCCTTGCCTCTTCCAGCTTCTAGTGGTTGTGGGCATTCTTTGGCTTGTGACCACATCACTCCACTCTCTGCCTCCTCTTCACATGGCCTTCTCCTCCCCTGTGTCACATCTACCGCTGCTTTCCTCTTGTAAGGATGCATGTGATGACATCAGGACCTACCCAGACAATCCAGGATAATCTCCCTATCTCCAGACCCTTCACTACATCTGCAAAAATTCTTTTTCTAAATAAGGGAAATTTATAGGCCCCTGAGCTCTTTGGGAGGCTGTATTCTGCTTGCCACACCACGTAATTTTCATGCGAGAAGATACTATTGATGATTTTAAAAGATCTCTCTGAAGGAAAAAAAAAAGATAACTATGTGAGATGATGGGTGTATTAATTAACTTGATTGCAATAATCATTTCACAACATATAAATATATTAAATTGTTATGTTGTACACTCTATACACAATTTTATTTGTCAAAAAAATTATAGATTGTCCCTATATAAATAAATGAAATTTATTTATTTATAACTTATTGTAATGATACAATAATAAAAATATTTATTATTTAAATAAGTAAATTTTATTTAAATATAAATACATGTCCTTGCTGGATCTTGCTGGACCTGTAGAAATGACAGGTCCAGCAAGGAGGCTGCTGTGTAACCAGACGAGAGATGGCTAAGGCTGGAGAAGTAAAATTACACATTATATATCTGCTGCAGTCATCATCAGCTAATGAGGAGGTTGTGTAATAGTTAAGAGGGAAGACTCGGAAGCCAGACTTCCTGTTCAAACCCGATTATGCCACTTGCTAGCTTTGTGACCTCTGGCAAGTTATTCAACTAAGTTTTTTCTTCCTCTCTCAACTGACCCTCATAGAACTGCTGTAAGCATTCAAAAAATAAAAATGCACACAGTGTTTCACAGAGTATAGTTCCTGACGCATAAAAAGACCTCAATAAATGTTAGCTGTATTTATTACTATCTGTTCCTGACATGGCCCATTTTCTAATATATAATTTTATATAATAGATTTGGGGTTCCCAAAATAAGTGGAAAAACAATTAAAAGAATTCAATAACTCAACAGGCAGAGACATTTTTCACAATTCATTATAAAAGGAGTCACTGGAGCACCTGGGTGGCTCAGTCATTTATCGTCTGCCCTCGTCTCAGGTCATGATCCCAGGGTCCTGGGATAGAGCCCTGCATCGGGCTCCCTGCTCAGCAGGAAGCCTGTTTCTCCCTCTCCCACTCCCCCTGCTTATATTCCCTCTCTTGCTGTCTGTCAAATAGATAAATAAAATCTTAATTTAAAAAAAATCACTGATGTTACATGGTGTGATTGTATCACTACCACTTCAAATTTTATAAAAGACCATAGTATTTAAGAAATTTATCTTGACAAATTCTTTCACTTCTAAGTAACCAGAAGTTCAAGTCAAATATTGATATCTAACATCTAAGATCCCAATTTATTATACTGTGGAAAAGAACTCAGACTATTTTAATAAAGACCACAGGAAAAAAATTTCTTTACAAAAGCTACCCTATGATTAAGTCATAGAACATGAATACATTATAACAGCTATATTTAAACATTCTCCAATCCAGGAAATTTAAGTTGGAGGTCAAAATATTTCCTTCCTGGATTCTTATTTAAACTTAACCTTGAGATGAGTGACCTGGTAGCATTATCATTCATTGTACACTTCAGATACAATTTACAAAGTAAATTGTAGAAATACTATGGATTAGCTCAATTCTAATCCTGACTCTGTTTCTGCCATTTTTAATCCTAAATTCCTTTACCTCTAAAACAGTAAAAATAGCAACACATATTAAAAGCCATTGTTCAGGAGCGCCTGGGTGGCTCGGACGGTTAAGTGTCTGCCTTTGGCTCAGATCATACTGGGATTAAGCCCTGCGTTGGGTTCCCTGCTCAGCAGAGAGCCTGCTTCTCCCTCTCCCACTCCCTACTGCTCTGCCTACTTGTGCTCTCTATCTCTCTATCAAATATATAAATAAAATCTTTTATAAAAATTGTTCAGTTAATATATTATTTTAAGGATGAAATGCAAATGTAATTACAACAACAACAAAAAATATCACTGGTGAAATTTTATAAGAAAGAGCTTCCTCATCACTGTGTCTGATGCTCTTTAAGGTGAAGATAAGCTAAAGATGAGCTCTGAAAAATGCTTATCCTCCTCTTGTGCATGTGCCAACAATCTCAGGAATGATTAGTTTCTTACACACAGAATATCTGTTGCTCGTATCTTTAAATTTTTTAAAAGTAAGTCATTCACGGATTAGTAAGTATGCAAACTACTGTTCCCATGGATTTAATAAGCAACCAGCCAAGACACTCAGAACCAGCAGAACCATACAGATGCTCAACCCAGAAATCCAGAAGGTATCTCTCACCTCCCACAACCAATTCATAGAAAGTTGTGTTCATTTCGCCTCAGTAACTGTATCTCTAATATAGCCACTACTCCCCTCCGTCCCAGCTAGCTGGCCTAATCCAAGCCACCATCACATATCACAAGGACAAGCGCTGTATCTTCCTAATTCTCTCGCTCCAAGCCACTCGCCACACAATTATCAAAATGATCAGCATGGTAATATGGAAACGGAATAAGCCACCGCTCTGCTCAAAGGGTTTCCACTGTCCTAAGAAAGAACACCTCCTTCGTGCTCTGTCACTGAGGATCTCTCCAACCTCTTTTCGAGTCACACCCAGCCCATGCCCGCTGCATTCCAACCACACATGTCTTCCGGTTCCAACCTAGGGCTCTCTGCTACCTCATCTGCCTGGACCATTCCTTCCTGACTCTTCAAATGGCTGCTTCCTCCTATGCCTTTGGTTTTCAGCTCTGAAAGAGGCTTTCTTTGATTTCCCAATGCACAGCAGATAAGCCTGTCCCTTTATGCTGTTCTTCAAGTCACTTACGTGTTTTATGTCTGGCTGCCCTACTCTGGACTGGACGCTCTTTGAGGGCAAGTTCTCTGTTTTGTTCACCTCTATCTTCTCACTGCTTACCACAGTGCCTGGGCTCAGTCAGTGTTCACAAATGAATGAGAATGCCATTACTACTAAATGCTCACTTTGGGATATGGGACTGCTCCTCTTCTTTTATAAAATCAACTAAGGAATAATGGCCATGGCAAAAGAGAATAAAGTGGGTAAGTGTGATTTTTGTCACAGTTTTACCACTTGAATGTAACCATTCGCAGAAGCAAGGCAGAACTGAAGAAGGTGCTAACTATGAGTACCAGTAAATCTGAACAATATCTGAATATGGTGATTTAAAAATGATTTACACAGGGGCACCTGGGTGGCTCAGTCATTAAGCATCTACCATCAGCTCAGGTCATGATCCCAGGGCCCTAGGATCGAGCCCTGCATAGGGCTCCCTGCTCAGCGGGAAGCCTGTTTCTCCCTCTCCCACCACCCCCCCCCCCACCACCGCTTGTATTCCCTCCCTCGCTCTCTGTCAAACAGATAAATAAAATCTTTAAAAAAAAAATGATTTGCATGTAATATAGGTTTTACAATTTGAAATGGAGTTGCTTAAATGTTTAGCTGCCCATAATATATATTAAAACTTCTATAGAGTCATTATTACTCTCATAAAGTCTTTCAAATATACTTAATTCTTCACTATTTTTACACAGTCAGAATCACACAATTAAATATTCTCCTATGACTGCTCTTTAATTGTTTTCCATAGTCTTTGGGACACCCTGACGTAGACTCTAATCTGGGATGTCTTCTACTCTTTTGGTATCTTTTTTAGGACAAAACAGGATAAATGAGAATCCTAAATAAATGGCTGTTTGTTGATTGAAGAAAGGAATGAAAACTGTCAGCATAAATAAAGGCTTTCTTAGTACATATTCATTAATATACATTTTCTTTATATCCATTTATTTAGTTAACCTTCTATATTATGGATTAACTTTAATTACCTTAAAAGCTTATTAAAATCTTATCTCCTATAACTCAGTTATATAGTTTTAGCAAATACATTTGATTCTTCGTATAAATACGCTATATATAGGAGTACATAATATTCTTTACACATTCCCATGAATCAAGATTTTTCAGGAGTTATAGCTTGACTTTATTATGAACTCATTAACAAAAGGATTTTTTCAAAATAATTTTGAAACCTCTAAAGGCCAACATTCATCTTTTATTCTTGCTTTAAGAAAGTATAGATGCTCAGGATGTCCATGAACCAGACTTAGCCTGCTCCGCAGACTGTATAGCAGGCTCAGTATTTTTAGCTTTAAGTCAAATTCACTTACGTACAATAATTTCTTAGTCAAGGGGGCCTAACTACTTGTTCCCTTCTACTATCATTTAACTGGCACCTCAGGAGTCATGCCAAGAACGTTAGGTCAGTTGCTATCACTGAAATTGAATGTGAAATTAAACCAGGATGGGGGACACTTAATGCCATTGAAAATACAACATGATTCTGGGAAAAATAGCTATGAAAAACTGATTCACTTTTGAATCACATGCAAAGCCAAAATAAACATTTTCTCAATTTACTATCGTAACCAGTAAAAAGAAATTCATAATGCTTGCATAGAAATGTGGGCATCTTGTAGAAATAACATGCTATATCCCTGACCTAAATCACAGCGACCAGAACCATGATGCACATGGCTAAAAATGAAACTCAAGAACACACTAAATACAATATTTTAAACACATAAATTAATAAAAAATTATGAACCTATAACCAACCAGAAAGCAAATGCAAAGCATACAAAACTCACTATCAGCAGACATAGTCCCCATTAGTCTATAACCTCCCTGACCCTAAATAGTGGGTAAGTTCCGTGAGGATGCATAGGCTGTTATCTGTGTTGCTCATTCAGGTACAAATAAGAAAAATACTTTGCACACAGCCACAGATAAATAACAAATATTATGTATCAAATATGTAATATTATATATTAATAATCAATCAATAAATATTAAATATCAGAGAAAAGAATGTTCTAATAAATCAAAGATTTTTGTTTAAAGCAGGAAAACTAATTCTGAAGGAATTTAGGAAGCAATAAGTAAATATAAAACCAAAACTGTGATGGCCACAATTCAATCTTTATTTGATGATCCTTTAGAAGTCACCGGAGGGTGGTTATTAGGAATATTAATTAAATTTCATTATCCGTGTTGTAGAACTGCTATTAATATAAATTTAAGTCAACAGAATACCAAATAAGATAGCTATGATTTCAAAAGACTAATGAAGTTCTGGTTTTTGGGTTTTTTTTTTGAGCTACTGAAAAGCTAACTATATTAAATACAACGTCTTGGGGCACCTGGGTGGTGCAGGTGATGAAGTGTCCAACTCTTGATTTAGTACGGTCGTGATCTTGGTCATCTGATCGAGCCCCGCATCTGGCTCCATACCTGGCAAGGGGTCTGCTTGAGACTCTCTCTTCCTCTCCCTCTGCCCCTCCTCCCACCCCCATGTGTGCATGCACTCTCTCTCTAAAATAAATAAATCTTTTTAAAAAATAAATAGAATAAATAAAATGTCTCTACCGAGAAAATGACTAAAGAAACTATTACAACTTAAGATCTGTACAATCTTTTCCCATTTTCATTAGCTAGTTTTCCTAAATATTTTCAATATAATTCAAAATGCGTACCGTAATACTTCCTCCATGCCACAATTAGAACAAAAGATCAGTCATCCAAAACTCTGAAATCTCCTCTTAATAATGACAATGTGTGACTGGAAAAGAGATAAATTCAAACCTTATTCTGCACCAACTTACTCTAGCTTTCGGCAAGACTCTCCGAAGTGTCTCAGCAGGATTCTGTCGCATCAGAAATGGAAGATTTGCGATCACACTTGTTCCTTGGATATCTTGGCCAGCACTTACAAAGAAAACACAAATTCAAAATTTGTAATTACAAGCCAAGTGCCTAGTTTACAACTATAAAAAGCAGGGATTAATCCGCTTTTAATGATAAATGCTCAGACATCTGACAAAGTTTTAAACTTTAAACACATCATTTACATATAAAAATAAAAGCAGTCCTGAAATGTTATTAAATGAATCTTATAACAAATGCATGAAGATATTATGCTTATGCTAAAACAAGACTCTATATATGTGTCTAAGTCTAAGTCTCCAGGCAATTTTCAAATACTTCCTTTAAAATGCTACCTTATTGTTTCCTGTGATCTGCCAGTTTAATGTACTTTATAAAAAAAAATGGATGTTGTAAAAATTCACTATGGTAAAATATTAATAACCATTAACAACAGCAGAGACAGCAACAAAATCAACTACCACAGAATCGCACAACTTTATTCTGGTACAGTGAAACCACTGTTGGACTAGCTGGACTCTAAAAGTTGCCAAAAACTTCTTAAAGATGTATTTATTATCCCCAAAGTTCAGTGAGGTATATTTACATGGTACTTTTGTATATAACATTATTTAATTAGGTCAGTAAGACTTTCGCAAAATAATCTCAGTGACACTCTAGGGGCCTAACTACCTTGGAAAAGGTGTTCAAATTCTTCTGATAAACTATTTCCACACAGAAAAGTCTTCAAAAGCATTAGCTAAATGACCTATGCACATACTTGAAACATACATTAGAAAGATGCTAATCAATGCGGCACCACTTCAGATGGAAATTCTACTTTTTCTTGACTGCAATACCAATTTAAATGTTAATTCTGACACAATGATATTGATTTTAATTAAAATTTTTATTTACCACTTCAAATATAACTTTTGTGATTATCTGTACATAAGACCTTAACATGTTTTCTTAAAGAATTTCATAAGCTATTACATTTATTGGCTTCAGAGGTTAATAACGTGTTAATAAGCATATCCTGATTCTAAATGGAGCTGCCCCATCGTGAAGAAAGGCTTTTCCCTCTGTTGCAACATGGCAATGAAATATAGGTCAGTACAATCTTTTCACATCCTTGACACTCTCAAAGTGAATACCTGAAAAGACAAAACCAAAAAGGAACTGAGAAAAGAATAAAAGAGGAGACCCATGCCACGATGGGAAGATCAAAAAGGGGAAATTAAAGTTGCATATACTACAGGTGAAACTTGAACAATATGGGGTGATGTGCTGTCCCCCCACGCAGTCAAAAATCTGCATGTATCTTGGATAGGAAGAATAAACATTGCTAAAATGTCTATAGAGCCTAGAGCAATCTATACTTTTAATGCCATTTCGATCAAAATTCCACCGGTATTTTTCAAAGAGCTGGAGCAAATAATCCTAAAATTTGTATGGAATCAGAAGAGACCCTGAATTGCTAAGAAAATGTAGAAAAACAAAAAACTGGCGGCATCATGTTACCTGATTTCAAGCTTTACTACAAAGCTGTGATCACCAAGACAGCATGGTACTGGCATAAAAACAGACACATAGACCAGTGGAACAGAGTAGAGAGCCCAGATATGGACCCTCAACTCTATGGTCAAATAATCTTCGACAAAACAGGAAAAAATATACAGTGGAAAAAAGACAGTCTCTTCAATAAATGGTGCTGGGAAAACTGGACAGCGATATGTAGAAGAATGAAACTCGACCATTCTCTTACACCGTACACAAAGGTAAACTCGAAATGGATAAAAGACCTCAACGTGAGACAGGAATCCATCAGAATCCTAGAGGAAAACATAGGCAGTAACCTCTTCGATATCAGCCACAGCAACTTCTTTCAAGATATGTCTCCAAAGGCAAAGGAAACAAAAGCGAAAATGAACTTTTGGGACTTCCTCAAGATCAAAAGCTTCTGCACAGCAAAGGAAACAGTCAACAAAACAAAGAGGCAAGCTGCGGAATGGGAGAAGATATTCACAAATGACAGTACAGAAAAAAGGTTGATATCCAGGATCTATAAAGAACTCCTCAAACTCAACACACACAAAACAGATAATCATTATCAAAAAATGGGCAGAAGAGGGCGCCTGGGTGGCTCAGTGGTTTAAGCCGCTGCCTTCGGCTCAGGTCATGATCTCAGGGTCCTGGGATCGAGTCCCACATCGGGCTCTCTGCTCGGCGGGGAGCCTGCTTCCCTCTCACTCTCTCTGCCTGCCTCTCTGCCTACTTGTGATCTCTCTCTGTCAAATAAATAAACAAAATCTTTTTTAAAAAAAAAATGGGCAGAAGATATGAACAGACACTTCTCCAATGAAGACATACAAATGGCTATCAGACACATGAAAAAATGTTCATCATCACCAGCCATCAGGGAGATTCAAATTAAAACCACATTGAGATACCACCTTACACCAGTTAGAATGGCCAAAATTAGCAAGACAGGAAACAACATGTGTTGGAGAGGATGTGGAGAAAGGGAAATCCTCTTACACTGTTGGTGGGAATGCAAGTTGGTGCAGCTACTTTGGAGAACAGTGTGGAGATTCCTCAAGAAATGAAAAATAGAGCTTCCCTATGACCCTGCAATTGCACTACTGGGCACTCACCCCAAAGATACAGATGTAGTGAAAAGAAGGGCCATCTGTACCCCAATGTTTATTGCAGCAATGGCTACGGTCGCCAAACTGTGGAAAGAACCAAGATGCCCTTCAACGGATGAATGGATAAGGAAGATGTGGTCCATATACACGATGGAGTATTATGTCTCCATCAGAAAGGATGAATACCCAACTTTTGTAGCAACATGGACGGGACTGGAAGAGATTATGCTGAGT
Organism: Meles meles; assembly: GCF_922984935.1. Lineage (NCBI taxonomy): Eukaryota > Metazoa > Chordata > Mammalia > Carnivora > Mustelidae > Meles > Meles meles. The sequence goes on along the minus strand of NC_060071.1, from coordinate 141,427,093 downwards.
GAAATAAGTCAAGCAGAAAGAGTCAATTATCATATGGATTCACTTATTTGTGGAGCATAACAAATAACATGGAGGACATGGGGAGATGGAGAGGAGAAGGGAGTTGAGGGAAATTGGAAGGGGAGATGAACCATGACAGACTATGGAATCTGAAAAACAACCTGAGGGTTTTGAAGGGGCAGGGGTGGGAGGTTGGGGGAACCAGGTGGTGGGTAGTAGGGAGGGCACGTGTTGCATGGAGCACTGGGTGTGGTGCAAAAACAATGAATACTGTTATCCTGAAAAGAAATTTAAAAAAAAAATCTGCATGTAACTTTCAACTCCCCTAAAACGTAACTGCTGCTGATGGGAAGCCTAACTGATTACATAGTAGATTAATAAATAAATTGTATATATATCATATACTATAATCTTACAAATAGAGAAAATAAAATGTTATGAATAAATCCGTAAGATAAAAATACATGTATGTACTATATTTACTGAAAAAAATGCATATAAGCCGGGGGAGGAGTCAGGATGGCGGAGAAGTAGCAGGCTGAGACTACATCAGGTAGCAGGAGATCAGCTCGAGAGCTTATCTAAACATTGCAAACACCTACAAATCCAATGGGAGATTGAAGAGAAGAAGAACAGCAATTCTAGAAACAAAATCAACCACTTTCTGAAAGGTAAGACTGGCGAAGAAGTGAATCCAAAACGACGGGAAGATAGACCATGGGGGGAGGGGCCGGCTCCCGGCAAGCGGCAGAGCAACGGAGCACAAAATCAGGACTTTTAAAAGTCTGTTCCACTGAGGGACATTGCTCCAGAGGCTAAACCGGGGTGAAGCCCACGCGGGGTCAGTGTGGCCCCAGGTCCCGCAGGGTCACAGAAGGATCAGGGGTGTCGGAGTGTCGCAGAGCTCGCAGGTATTAGAATGGGGAAGCCGGCTACAGAGACAGAGCCAAGGAGTGAGCTCTCAGCTCGGGGTTACCTTGAACCGGTTGCATGCTGGGTGAGCTCAGAGCGCGGCCAGAGGCCGGGGATACGGGAGTGATTGGGCGCTGTTCTCTGGGGGCGCACTGAGGAGTGGGGCCCCGGGCTCTCGGCTCCTCCGGGCTGGAGACTGGGAGGCCGCCATTTTCATTCCCGTCCTCCGGAACTCTACGGAAAGTGTTCAGGGAACAGAAGCTCCCGAAAGCGAACCCGAGCAGATTACTTACTCTGGCCCCTGGTAAGGGCAGTGCAATTCTGCCTCGGGCAAAGAAACTTGACAGTCACCACAACAGGCCCCTCCCCCAGAAGATCAACAAAAAATCCAGCCAAGACGAAGTTCACCTCCAAGGAAAGCAGGTTCAATACCAAGGACAGCAGCGGAATTCCAGAGGAGGAGAAAGCAAAGCACGGAACTCATGGCTTTCTCCCCATGATTCTTTAGTCTTGCGCTTAATTTAATTTTTTTTTCAATTTTTTTTCTTTCTTTTTTCTTCTTCTGCTAAAATTTTTTTAAACTTTTACCCTTTTCTTTTTTAACGTTTTTAAACTAGTTTATCTAATATATATATTTTTTCTTTCTTTTTTATATTTTTTCTTTATTTCTTTTCTTTTTAAAATTTTTTTCTTTTTTTTTTCCTGAACCTCTTTTTATCCCCTTTCTCCCCCCCCACAATTTGGGGTCTCTTCTGATTTGGCTAAAGCACATTTTTCTGGGGTCTTTGCCACCCTTTTAGAATTTTACTTGCTCCTTCATATACTCTTATCTGGTCAAAATGACAAGGCAGAAAAATTCACCACAAAAAAAAGAACAATCTGGAAGGATGGGAAGGCCCTACATTTTGACGTGGGTGCTGCTCCCACTCGTGTGCACGTAGGTAACACATACCAAGATAGCCATCTAGCACACGAGCACTTTATACATTTCACTTGTGTGTTTGCGCGTCACACCTCAGTTCTTCAACGCTTAAAAAATAAAAATACCAATAGTTAAAAATATGAATGATCTTAATGAAATCAACCAATTACAGGAGGATATTGTCTTGTTATTTACATAAGCCTAAAATCACATAAATCCTGTTGCCTTTGGCCAACATAGTACATAATAAAGTGTAAAGCCCATGAAGGAAGGACTGACTCCCAGTTCTAGACTGCTGTCTTCTCTAGGGCGGGAGAGAGACAGCTGGAGACCGCAGGCCTCCACTCCATCTGTCAAGTTCATTCCTTCTGGTCAGTGGTGCACAAACAAATATTTGTTAAATTAGCATCCGTGTTTTTGTGATGGCCTAAGGCGGCTCTTAATAAAGGAGAAAAAAAAAAAAGAACAAGAGGCAGTACTGAAAGCTAGAGACCTAATCAATACAGACATTGGTAATATGTCAGATCTAGAGTTCAGAATGACAATTCTGAAGGTTCTAGCCGGGCTCAAAAAAGGCATGGAAGGGCGCCTGGGTGGCTCAGTGGTTTAGGCCGCTGCCTTCAGCTCAGGTCATGATCTCAGGGTCCTGGGATCGAGTCCCACGTCGGGCTCTCTGCACTGAAGGGAGCCTGCTTCCCTCTCACTCTCTCTGCCTGCCTCTCTGCCTACTTGTGATCTCTCTCTGTCAAAATTAATAAATAAAATCTTTAAAAAAAAAAAAAGGCATGGAAGATATTAGAGAAACCCTCTCTGGAGATATAAAAGCCCTTTCTGGAGAAATAAAAGAACTAAAATCTAACCAAGTTGAAATCAAAAAAGCTATTAATGAGGTGCAATCAAAAATGGAGGCTCTCACTGCTAGGATAAATGAGGCAGAAGAAAGAATTAGTGATATAGAAGACCAAATGACAGAGAATAAAAAAGCTGAGCAAAAGAGGGACAAACAGCTACTGGACTACGAGTGGAGAATTTGAGAGATAAGTGACACCATAAGATGAAACAACATTAGAATAATTGGGATTCCAGAAGAAGAAGAAAGAGAGAGGGGAGCAGAAGGTCTATTGGAGAGAATTATTGGAGAGAATTTCCCTAATATGGCAAAGGGAACAAGCATCAAAATCCAGGAGGTGCAGAGAACCCCCCTCAAAATCAACAAGAATAGGTCCACACCCCGTCACCTAATAATAAAATTTACAAGTCTTCGTGACAAAGAAAAAATCCTGAAAGCAGCCCAGGAAAAGAAGTCTGTAACGTACAATGGTAAAAATATTAGATTGGCAGCAGACTTATCCACAGAGACCTGGCAGGCCAGAAAGAGCTGGCATGATATATTCAGAGCACTAAATGAGAAAAACATGCAGCCAAGAATACTATATCCAGCTAGGCTATCATTGAAAATAGAAGGAGAGATAAAAAGCTTCCAAGACAAACAAAAACTGAAAGAATTTGCAAACACAAAACCAACCCTACAGGAAATATTGAAAGGGGTCCTCTAAGCAAAGAGAGAGCCTAAAAGTAGTAGATCAGAAAGGTACAGAGACAATATACAGTAACAGTCACCTTACAGGCAATATAATGGCACTAAATTCTTATCTCTCAATAGTTACCCTGAATGTTAATGGGCTAAATGCCCCAATCAAAAGACACAGGGTATCAGAATGGATAAAAAAACAAAACCTATCTATATGTTGCCTACAAGAAATTCATTTTAGACACGAAGACACCTCCAGATTTAAAGTGAGGGGGTGGAAAACAATTTACCATGCTAATGGGCATCAGAAGAAAGCTGGGGTGGCAATCCTTATATCAGATCAATTAGATTTTAAGCAAAAGACTATAATAAGAGATGAGGAAGGACACTATATCCTACTCAAAGGATCTGTCCAACAAGAAGATCTAACAATTTTAAATATCTATGCCCCTAACGTGGGAGCAGCCAACTATATAAACCAATTAATAACAAAATCAAAGAAACACATCAATAATAATACAAAAATAGGGGACTTTAACGCTCCCCTCACTGAAATGGACAGATCATCCAAGCAAAAGATCAACAAGGAAATAAAGGCCTTAAATGACACACTGGACCAGATGGACATCACAGATATATATATATATATATTTTTTTTTAAAGATTTTATTTATTTATTTGACAGAGAGAGAGATCACAAGTAGGCAGAGAGGGAGGCAGAGAGAGAGGAGGAAGCAGGCTCCCTGTGGAGTAGAGAGCCCGATGCGGGGCTCGATCCCAGGGCCCTGAGATCATGACCTGAGCCGAAGGCAGCGGCTTAATCCACTGAGCCACCCAGGCGCCCCCATCACAGATATATTCAGAACATTTCATCCCAAAGCAACAGAATACACATTCTTCTCTAGTGCACATGGAACATTCTCCAGAATAGATCACATCCTGGGTCACAAATCAGGTCTCAACCAGTATCAAAAAATTGGGATCATTCCCTGCATATTTTCAGACCACAATGCTCTGAAACTAGAACTCAATCACAAGAGGAAATTTGGAAAGAACCCAAATACATGGAGTCTAAACAGCATCCTTCTAAAGAATGAATGGGTCAACCAGGAAATTAAAGAAAAATTGAAAAAATTCATGGAAACAAATGATAATGAAAACACAGCAGTTCAAAATCTGTGGGACACAGCAAAGGCAGTCCTGAGAGGAAAATATATAGTGGTACAAGCCTTTCTCAAGAAACAAGAAAGGTCTCAAGTACACAACCTAACCCTACACGTAAAGGAGCTGGAGAAAGAACAAAAAAGAAACCCTAAACCCAGCAGGAGAAGAGAAATCATAAAGATCAGAGCAGAAATATATGAAATAGAAATCACAAAACAATAGAATAAATCAACGAAATTAGGAGCTGGTTCTTTGAAAGAATTAATAAGATTGATAAACCCCTGGCCAGACTTATCAAAAAGAAAAGAGAAAGGACCCAAATAAATAAAATCAGGAATGAAAGAGGAGAGATCACAACCAACACCAAAGAAATACAAACAATTATAAGAACATACTATGACAACTCTACGCCAACAAATTTGACAATCTGGAAGAAACGGATGCAGTCCTAGAGACATATAAACTACCACAACTGAACCAGGAAGAAATAGAAAACCTGAACAGGCCCATAACCAGTAAGGAGATTGAAACAGTCATCAAAAATCTCCAAACAAACAAAAGCCCAGGGCCAGACGGCTTCCCAGGGGAATTCTACCAAACATTTAAAGAAGAACTCATTCCTATTCTCCTGAAACGGTTCCAAAAAATAGAAATGGAAGGAAAACTTCCAAACTCATTTTATGAGGCCAGCATCACCTTGATCCCAAAACCAGACAAGAATCCCACCAAAAAAGAGAACTACAGACCAATATCCTTGATGAACACAGATGCAAAAATTCTCACCAAAATACTAGCCAATAGGATTCAACAGTACATTAAAAGGATTACTCACCACGACCAAGTGGGATTTATTCCAGGGCTGCAAGGTTGGTTCAACATCCACAAATCAATCAATGTGATACAACACATTAATAAAAGAAAGAACAAGAACCATATGATACTCTCCATAGATGCTGGAAAAGCATTTGACAAAGTACAGCATCCCTTCCTGATCAAAACTCTTCAAAGTATAGGGATAGAGGGCACATACCTCAATATTATCAAAGCCATCTATGAAAAACCCAATGCAAATATCATTATCAATGAAGAAAAACTGAAAGCTTTTCCGTTGAGATCAGGAACATGGCAGGGATGTCCATTATCACCACTGCTATTCAACGTAGTATTAGAAGTCCTAGCCTCAGCAATTAGACAACAAAAGGATATTAAAGGCATCTAAATCAGCAAAGAAGAAGTCAAATTATCACTCTTCGCAGATGATATGATACTATATGTGGAAAACCCAAAAGACTCCACTCCAAAACTGCTAGAACTTGTCCAGGAATTCAGTAAAGTGTCAGGATATAAAATCAATGCACAGAAATCAGTTGCATTTCTGTACACCAACAAGACAGAAGAAAGAGAAATTAAGGAGTCAATCCCATTTACAACTGTACCCAAAATTATAAGATACCTAGGAATAAACCTAACCAAAGAGGCTAAGAATCTATACGCAGAAAACTATAAAGTACTCATGAAAGAAATTGAGGAAGACACAAAGAAATGGAAAAATGCTCCATGCTCCTGGATTGGAAGAATAAATATTGTGAAAATATCTATGCTACCTAAAGCAATCTACACATTTAATGCAATCCCTATCAAAATACCATCCATTTTTTTCAAAGAAATGGAACAAATAATCCTAAAATTTATATGGAACCAGAAAAGACCTCGAATAGCCAAAGGAATATTGAAAAAGAAAGCCAAAGTGGGTGGCATCACAATTCCGGACTTCAAGCTCTATTACAAAGTTGTCCTCATCAAGACAGCATGGTACTGGCACAAAAACAGACACATAGATCAATGGAACAGAATAGAGAGCCCAGAAATAGACCCTCAACTCTATGGTCAACTAATCTTCGACAAAGCAGGAAAGAATGTCCAATGGAAAAAAGACAGCCTCTTCAATAAATGGTGCTGGGAAAATTGGACAGCCACATGCAGAAAAATGAAATTGGACCACTTCCTTACACCACACACGAAAATAGACTCCAAATGGATGAAGGACCTCAATGTGAGAAAGGAATCCATCAAAATCCCTGAGGAGAACGCAGGCAGCAACCTCTTCGACCTCAGCCGCAGCAACATCTTCCTAGGAACATCGGCAAAGGCAAGGGAAGCAAGGGCAAAAATGAACTATTGGGATTTCATCAAGATCAAAAGCTTTTGCACAGCAAAGGAAACAGTTAACAAAACCAAAAGACAACTGACAGAATGGGAGAAGGTATTTGCAAACGACATATCAGATAAAGGGCTAGTTTCCAAAATTTATAAGGAACTTAGCAAACTCAACACCCAAAGAACAAACAATCCAATCAAGAAATGGGCAGAGGACATGAACAGACATTTCTGCAAAGAAGACATCCAGATGGCCAACAGACACATGAAAAAGTGCTCCACGTCACTCGGCATCAGGGAAATACAAATCAAACCACAATGAGATATCACCTCACACCGGTCAGAATGGCTAAAATGAACAAGTCAGGAAATGACAGATGCTGGCGAGGATGCGGAGAAAGGGGAACCCTCCTCCACTGTTGGTGGGAATGCAAGCTGGTGCAACCACTCTGGAAAACAGCATGGAGGTTCCTCAAAATGTTGAAAATAGAACTACCCTATGACCCAGCAATTGCACTACTGGGTATTTACCCTAAAGATACAAACGCAGTGATCCGAAGGGGCACGTGCCCCCGAATGTTTATAGCAGCAATGTCTACAATAGCCAAACTATGGAAAGAACCTAGATGTCCATCCACAGATGAATGGATAAAAAAGATGTGGTATAGATACACAATGGAATACTATGCAGCCATCAAAAGAAATGAAATCTTGCCATTTGCAAAGACGTGGTTGGAACTAGAGGGTATCATGCTTAGTGAAATAAGTCAATCGGAGAAAGACAACTATCATATGATCTCCCTGATATGAGGACATGGAGATGCAACATGGGGGGTAGGGGGATAGGAGAAGAATAAATGAAACAAGATGGGATTGGGAGGGAGACAAACCATAAATGACTCTTAATCTCACAAAATAAACTGGGGGTTGCTGGGGGGAGGTGGGGTTGGGAGAGGGGGAGGGGGTTATGGACATTGGGGAGGGTATGTGCTATCGTGAGTGCTGTGAAGTGTGTAAAACTGGCGATTCACAGACCTGTACCCCTGGGGATAAAAATACATTATATGTTTATAAAAAAAAAAAAAACTGGAAGGGGAGGCAAACCATAAGAGACTATGGACTCTGAAAAACAACCTGAGGGTTTTGAAGGGTCGGGGGTGGGAGGTTGGGGGAACAGGTGGTGGGTAATAGGGAGGGCACGTATTGCATGGAGCACTGGGTGTTGTTCAAAAACAATGAATACTGTTATGCTGAAAAAAATAAATTAATTAAGTAAAAAAAAGAAATGCAAAAAAAAAAGAAAAATTAAAAAAAAAAAAAAAGAACTAGGATAGAAAAGAAATATCTGAGAAAGTAATGTTTCGTAAGACAATTCCTGCCCAGAGCAGAGGTTCAGTGTCTCTTGAAAGGATGGATGAATGGATGACTCATTAGATGAACTGATGCCAGGAATATTTAATATTGAACAGAACATTGGTGGGTTTTATCCACTGATTTTGCAATTAGGCAAAAAACAATATGCTATTAGAAATCTAATATGTGAATACCAAACATTGCACTGATGAAACATAAAAACAAACAGAAAACAAAAACTAAATGGCAGATTAGCCCAAAATATCAATAATTACATAAGATGTAAGTAGTCTAAACTCATCAATTAAAGGGCAGGAATTGGCAGAGTGGACTTAAAAACATGACTCAGCTAAATGCAGCCTACAAGAAACCAATCTCCGGTAGAACAATAGCAGCACACTAAAAATAAAGGGCAGAAACACAAAGCAGAAGAAAGCAGGAGTATCTCGATTAGTACCAGATAAAATAAACTTCAGAGGAAAGAAAATCACCGAAACATTAACACTGTGTCATGATAACAGAGACCATCCACCAGGAAGACATAGCAAACCCAAACATGTGTATGCCAAATAGAATTGCAAAATATGGGGGAAAAAGTCTACATAACTGAAGAGAGAAATAAACACATTACACAGGTAGATGGACATTTCCACAACCCTCTTTCAACAACCATGGGACAAGGAGACAGAAAGTTACTGAGGACATAGGAGAACTCAACAACAGCATCAGCCAACAAGACCTAACTGATATTTATAGGATACTCTGTCCAACAACAGATTACATATTCAAGTGCCCAAAGGATGTATGTTTAAAAAGACCACATCCTGAGCCATAACACAATCCTCAACAAATATTTAAAACTTGAAATCAGAGGTCCTTGAATGGCTCAGCTGGTTAAGCATCTGCCTTCAGCTCCGGTCATGATCTCAGGGTCCTGGGATCCAACCCGGTGGTGCAGCAGGCTCAGTGGGGAGTCTTCTTCTCCCTCTCCCTTTGTTCCTTCCCCTGCTTATGCTCTCTCTGTCTCTGTCTCTCTCTCTCAAATAAAATCTTAAAAAAAAATGAAATCATACATAATTTTCTCTGACCACAATAGAATCAAACTAGAAATCAATAATAGATAATTTAAAAATCTAAAACTCTTGGAAACTACCACACTTCTACATGATGCATGGGTCAAAGAAGGAGTCCAGGAAAATAAAAAAATACATCGACCAGAATGAAAATGAAAGTACAACATATTAAAATGTGTGGGACACAGTGAAAGCAGTGCAGAAAGGGAAATTTACCATACTAAGCACATACATTAGAAAAGAGGAAAAATCTAAAATAATAATCTAACTTCCAACCATGAGAACCTAGAAGAACAAAGGAATCACAATACAAACAGAAGGAAATAGTAAATGGAAGAAAGTAATACATAAATACAGAAAATGATACAGAAAATAAATAAAGACCTCATTCTTTTAAATGATCAATAAAACCAGGGCACCCAGGTGGCTCATTCAGTTAAGTAAGCATCAGAATCTTGATTTCAGCTCAGGTCATGATCTCAGGGTCATGAGATCCAGCCCTGCATCAGGCTCCATGCTGAGCTTAAGATTCTCTCTTTCCCTTTGCCCCTTCCTCCTATTCATTCCCTCTCTCTCCCAAGCGGATAAAAGGGGGAATAAAAGGTCAATAAAATGGACAACCTTCTAGTAAGACTGGCAAATTAAAAATGAGAGAAAACACAAATTATCACTCTCAGTATTGAAACAGCATATCACTACAAACCCTACAGACACCAAAAGGATAATAAGAGAGTGCTACAAATAATTTGACATATATAAATTTGAGAACTTAGACCAAATGGGCCAGTTCCTCAAAAAAAAAAAAAAAAAACAAAAACCCACAAACCATCACAACTAACCCAAGTCAAAATATATCATTTGAATAGTCCTATAACAATTAAGGACATTGAATTCTTGTCAAACTCCTTAAAGAAATCTCCAAGTCCAGGGGCGCCTAGGTGGCTCAGTGGGTTAAGCCTCTGCCTTTGGCTCAGGTCATGATCTCAGGGTCCTGAGATCGAGCCCTGCATCGGGCCCTCTACTCAGCAGGGAGCCTGCTTCCTCCTCTCCCTCCCTGCCTACCTCTCTGTCTACTTCTGATCTCTCTCTGCCAAATAAATTTAAAAAAAAAAAATTAAAAAAAGAAATCTCCAAGTCCAGATATTTTCACCGGCGAATTCTACCAAACATTTAGGGAACAACTAACACCATTCTACACAGTCCCTTTCAGAAAACAGAAGAAGGGGGAACATTTCCTAAATTATTTTATGAAGCTAATATTACAGAAATACCAAAACCAGGCAAAGACCAAAAAGAAAAATTACGAATAATATCCTTCATAAATACAGATGCAAAAAGTTTTTTTTTCCCCAGAGGCAAAAAAAATCTTAACAAAATACTAGCAAATAAAACTGTGATATGTAAAACGAAAAGTTATACACCATGATCAAATGGAGTTTAATTTTACTCCAGGGATGTGAGGCTAGTTCGTTATTCAGAATCAGTGCCACCCATCATATTAACAGGTTAAAGAAGAAAAATATCCGTGGCCATATCAAGCAGTGTATAAAAAACATTTGCCCAAATTCAACACAAGAACACTGAAATTACAAACACAATGCCACTGGGAAAATGAAATACAAAAGTAGAGGTTTAACACAATTCGTATCAAAAATCTAAAGATTTGGGGAGACGCAGACATTTGTCTAAAACTTATATGGAATGGCAAAGGAACTAGAATCTTGAAAAGACAAAAATTACACAAATGGAGAACCAGATTAGTGGTTTCCAGGGTTTGTTAAAGATGGGTGTGGGAAGGGAAATGAACGTGATTAGGCAGTGATAAAAATCCTACCTATCTTGATCACATCGATATCAGTTTCCTGGTTGTACCTGTACTATAGTTTTTCAAGATGATACTATAGGGGGAAACTAGGTAAGGGGTGTACATGGGTATCTCTGTATTATTTCTTACTACTGTATATGAATCTATATTATCTCAAAATATAAAGTTTAATTTTTTAAAAAATAAATGACAGAATTCTTTAAATACACATATGAGCATCTCAATAGATACAGAAATCTGACAAATCTAGCATTGACTCATGATTTAAAACTATCAGCAAACCAAAAATTCCTAGGTGAAGAATGCTCTTTAGATAAAGGGCATCTATGAAAATCGTACAGCTTTCTTCATATTTAATGATAAAAGAATGAATGCTTTCTCTCTAGTCAGGAATAAGACAAAGATGTTCACTATTACCATTTCTATTCAACACAGTGTTGGAGGCTTGGTTTGTGCCAGGGAAATAAGCAATAAAAAGAAATTAAAGGCTTATGGATTGCAAAGGAAAGAGTCAAATTGACTTTAGTCACAGACGACATTATTGTCTACAGCAAAAACAAAATTTACATGGAAATGCAAAAAATCTAGAATAGCCAAAACAAATTTTTTTTTAAAGAATTTATTTATTTATTTGACAGAGATAGAGATCACAAGTAGGAAGAGAGGCAGGCAGAGAGAGGGGGAAGCAGGCTCCCCGCGAGCAGAGAGCCCGATGTGGGGCTCGATCCCAGGACCCTGAGATCATGACCTGAGCTGAAGGCAGAGGCTTAAACCACTGAGCCACCCAGGCGCCCCGCCAAAACAAATTTGAATACAAATAAGGTTATAGTAGGGCAAATATTATCTTATTTCATAACTTATTAAAAAGCTACAATAAAAAAGTGTGGCACCAACATAAAGACAGCCCTATAGATCAATGAAAAATAATCAAGTGTCCAGGAAATAGACTCAAACATAAATACATGATTGATTTTTGACAAAGGTGACAAGATAATTCAATGAGGAAGTGATCATCTTTTCAACGAATGGCGCTGGAAGAAATGGATAGCCATATGGAGAACCTAAGGAATCCTTCCCCAACCTGAAGCAATATACAAAAAATTAACTCAGTGTAGATTACAGGCTTGAATGTAAGAGAGCCAATACTATAAAACTTCCAGAGCAAAACTTAGTAGACAATCTTAGTGACCTTGGATTTGACAAATATTTCTTAAATAGGACACAAAAGACATAAATTATGAAAGAAAAAAATATAACAAAAAGAACTTCATCAAAATTAAAAACATTTGCTGGTATTAAGAAGGACACTTGTTGTGATGAGCACTGGGTGCTATATATAAATGATGAATCACTAAATTCTGCTCCTGCAACCAATATTACATTGCATGTAACTAGAGTAAATAAAAATTATTTTTTTTAATTTTTAAAAAAATTTTTAAAAATTGAAAACATTTGCTTTCCAAAGGCATTGATTGCTACAAAAACAAAAAGGCAAGCCATAGCCTAGCATAAAATATTTGCAAGATATATATTCAACAAATAACTCGTATCTAGAATACATAAAGCCCTCAAACTAAGTAAGAAGAACATCCAATAAAAAAAAATGGACAATGGGGTGCCTGGGTGGCTCAGTGGGTTAAGCCGCTGCCTTCGGCTCAGGTCATGATCTCAGGGTCCTGGGATCGAGCCCCGCATTGGGCTCTCTGCTCAGCAGGGAGCCTGCTTCCCTCTCTCTCTCTCTGCCTGCCTCTGTGTCTACTTGTGATCTCTCTATCAAATAAATAAATAAAATCTTTAAAAAAAATGGACAAAAGATTTCAAAACTTCACCAAAGAAAATATACAAATGGCAGACAAACACAAGAAAAAGATGCTCAACAAAATTAATCATTAGGTAACTTCAAGTTATAACTACAATAAGATGCCACTAGAATGACTAAATTTATAAAGATCGAACATACCAAATGTTGGCAATTATATACTAGTAGTGGCATCACATGCTACTGGTAGAAATGGAAACTGGTACAATACTTTGAAAAAGTTTGACAATCCCTTAAAAATTTACACCTACCAAACAACCTAGACATTCCACTCTTATTTACTCAAAAGAAACAAAAGCATATGTTCACAGAAATGCATGAACACAAATACTTATCACAGCTTTGTTTGTAACAGACAAAAACTGAAACAACCCAAATGTTCACTAATAAGTGGGTAGATGACCAAATTCTGATATATTTATACAGTGGAATACTTTTAGCAATAAAAAGGAATGAGCTATTGATACACACAACAACATGGGTGAATTGCAAAGTAATTATGCTGAATGAAAGAAGCCACAGTACTGTATGATCCCACTCATCTAAAATTACAGGGAATGCACATTAAACTACCGTGACAGAAAGCAGATCAGCTGTTGCCTGGAGAATGAGAAAAAAATGAATTTAGGATTGCAAAAGTTTCAGGGGTAATTGATAGGTTTATTATCTTGATCATGGTGAGAATTTCATGGCCATATACATATGCCAAAACTCATGAGACTGCATTTTAAATATGTGCAGCTTCTTTGTATGCCAATAGTAGTACCTCAATAAATATGAACAAAATAAAGTATATAAATACAAAAAGACTGATAGAAGGTTATCTAGGAAGGCAGCAACAGTAGACACATGGCTTTTGAAATTTCCTGAATTCCCCATAAAAACAGAGCAACTAGGAGAGTAAAATTAAACACTCATTCACAACAACGACAACATAACCAAGTGATAAGATTTCCCACATAAAATCGTTGAACACTACATCAAAAATTTATGAGGCACTATATGCTAGCTAATTGAACATAATTTAAAAAGATTTCCCACATAAACCCAAGATCTTGCATATGTGGACAGCAGCTAAAACCATAAATGATTTTGTGCACTACAATAATTGATAAGTTCAATGTGTCCACAATAATATCTCAAGGAGCTAAGCCAGTCTTAGAACTCTCAAAACATCTAGAACAAAGGCCCACTCTGAAGAAAAATTCTAGGAAAGAGAATCTGAATGGAACAGGATAGAAACAAAATACCACAAAGGGAAGACAAGGTCCAAACAAATGCAGAGAAATAGAGCCCAGAAACCTCAAGAAGTAAAGCATCCTATTTTAAAATTAGGTATAAAAGGTAAAAAAAAAAAAAATAATAAGAGGGGGCTCTAGAATCCTGAAATTAGAAAAGCTACTCTGAACCACACTGCTTTCTAGGGTTTATGAAACTAGTTTCACATAAAAAGGAGAAACATAGAAGGATCGTGATGTAATTCCATATACAGCTACCGAAAGAAAAAGAGCATAAAGAATGGACTAACGTCCCTAGAGACAATGAAAGACAGACATGCCCACAAAACAGCGAACTATAACTATTATTTCCCCCACAGCTTCTGAGGGAGCTGTCCAAAAGAAAGAAAGAGAGAGAGAGAGAAGGAAGGAAGGAAGGAGGGGGAGGGAGGGAAGAAGGAAGGAAGGAAGAGAGAGTATAAGATATTGAAAAAACCACATCATAATTATGAAAACTTAGAAATAAGGTGATAGAATTCAGGAAAGAAATGAAGAAAATATTTCAAAAAACATTAAACTAGAAAGAACACAAGGGTGAATGAATACAATAAATAATGCCTTAAGAAAAAAAAAGGTGAAAAGAAAGAAAAATTTTAAATATAAAAAGATTTGAGAGAAAGTGATATAAAAAATAGGCAAAAAAGACCAGCTCCTACTTTTTTTAAATTTAATTTTATTTTTTCAGAGTTCCAAGATTCATTGTTTACGCACCACACCCAATGCTCCATGCAATACGTGCCCTCCTTAATACCCACCATGAGGACCTCCCAACTCCCCAAACCCCTACCCCCTTCCCCTCCAATACCCTCAGTTTGTTTCTCAGAGTCCACAGCCTTTCATGGTTCATATCCCCCTCTGATTTCCCGCAACTCACTTCTCCTCTCCTTCACCCAATGTCCTCTGTGTTATTCCTTATGCTCCATAAGTAAGAGAAACCATATCATTGACACTCTCTGCTTGACTTATTTCACTCAGCATAATCTCCTCCAGTCCCACCCATGCTGATACAAAAGTTGGGTATTCATCCTTTCTGACGGAGGCATAATACTCCATTGTATATATGGACCACATCTTCTTTACCCATTCATCTGTTAAAGGGCATCTCGGCTCTTTCCACAGTTTGGCGACTATAGCCATTGCTGCTATGAACACTGAGGTACAGATGGCCCTTCTGTTCACTACTTCTGTATCTTTGGGGTAAATACCCAGTAGTGCAATTACAGGGTCATAGGGAAGCTCTATTTCTAATTTCTTAAGGAATCTCCACACTGTTTTCCAAAGTGGCTGCACCAACTTGCATTCCCACCAACAGTGTAAGAGGGTTCCCCTTTCTCCACATCCTCTCCAACACTTGTTTACTGTCTTGTTCATTTTGGCCATTCTAACTGGTGTAAGTTGGTATCTCAAATGTGGTTTTGATTTGAATCTCCCTGATGGCTAATAATGATGAACATTTTTTCATGTGTCTGTTAGTCATTTGTATGTCTTCTTTGGAGAAGTGTCTGTTCATGTATTCTGACCAGTGAAACAGACTAGAGAGCCCAGATATGGACCCACAACTCTAATTTTAAAATCTTCCACAAAGCAGGAAAAAATATCCATTCAATAAATGATGCTGGGAAAATTGGACAGCTATATATAGAAGAATGAAACTTGACCATTCTCTTATCCCATACACAAAGATAAACTCGAAATGGATAAAAGACCTCAACGTGAGGCAGGAATCCATCAAAATCCTAGAGGAGAACATAGGCAGTAACCTCTTCAACATCGGCTACAGCAACTTCTTTCAAGACATGTCTCCAAAGGCAAAGGAAACAAAAGCAAAAATGAACTTTTGGGACTTCATCGAGATAAAAAGCTTCTGCACAGCAAAGGAACAATCAACAAAACAAAGAGGCAACACACAGAATGGGAGAAGATATTTGCAAATGACACCAAAGAAAAAGGGCTGATATCCAGGATCTATAAAGAACTCCTCAAACTCAACTCACCCAAAACAGATAATCACGTCAAAAAATGGGCAGAAGACATGAACAGAAACCTCCAAAGGAGACAAAACAAATGGCTAAGAGACACATGAAAAAATGTTCAGCTCCTACTTTTAATAGGAGTCCTCAAAGAAAAGAAATCCAAAACAAGGGAAGTGTTTAAAAAGAAAAAGTTAAAAAAAAAGTTATAAAATGAAAACTTCCTTTAAATTAAAAAAAGGGGGCTGGCATGCTTGGGTGGCTCAGTTGATTTAAGCGACTCCCTCCTGCTCAGGTCATGATCCTGGAATCCCAGGATCAAGTCCCACATCGGGCTCCCGAGTCTGCTTCTCCCTCTGACCCTCTCCCTTCTCATGCTCTCCCTCTCTCTCTCTCTCAAATAAATTAATAAAATGTTTAAAAAATATAAAAGAAATTTAAAAGAAAAAGATTTAAAAGAGCACACCATATACCTGAGAAAAGCAATCTAGCATAACCAACGCTGAGATATACTAGACTTTATAGAGAAGAAGATATTCCTTTGGCAAAATCAGTCAGTTACGGAGAAACAAAATCAGAATGCCCTTAGACTTTGACAGCAGTAAGATATTAGAAAACTAAGTAATAGTGTATAGGTAATACTGCTTACCATAAACAGGACATGAAGAAACATACAAAGAAAGTGAACTTAAATTGTAATTACCATAATCTCTATCAAATATAAAATCTAAATTTAATTTCTATAGTTAATTTATGTCCAGCCCTTCTCCCTCTCGGGGAAAAAAATGTATATATCATGTATATAATGAGCGTTTATTGCTTCAAAGGAAAAGCAGCCAGGTTAGCTAATGGTTCTCAGTAGGGAGTGATCCCCGACCCACCCAGCACCGGTACACATAAGACAAAGTCTGGAGACATTTCTGATCATCGCAACTTCACAGATGCTACCGTAACCCAGTAGGGAGGATCCAGGGATGCTGCTAAACCTTCTACAATGCACAGGACCGCTGTCCACAGCTAAGAATATCAACAACTCAACAAAAAAGGTCTAAGAACGTTTTGGTTGGTTTACACAAAGTAGCTCTTAGCTGAACCCATATGAGATCACCAACATCAGATAATTGTTGACCTACGATAATGGCAATTTCATATTTTCAACTTACACACTGAGCTTAGCAGAAGTATATTAAGTCAAAGACTTCAAGGAAGAGTACCGACCTTTACAGATTGGTTAACCACAAAATCAAACTCTACCATGTACCAGAATCACCCAGAAGCACCTGTTAAAACTAGTCCTTATTCTGAGAGATTCAGGTTCAGAAGATCTTGGCGAGGCCTGAGAATCTGATTTCTAACAAGTTCCCAGGTGACCCTAATGCCGTGGGTCAGGGGACAATACCATGAGAGCTAGCACAATCGAGAAAGAATTAAAAAAAAAAAAATAGACTGCAAAGTTCTTCACATTTTTAGGACTAATGAGTGAAAGAGCCAAGTGCACAGCAGCGGTTTGCCCAAATGAAGCAGAAGGTCCATCTGATGATGAATGCATTTGATCGCTACTGCCGTCAGTCCCAGCAACAGGGTTCCCCATCACAATAACAATGTTCAAAACGATGTGGCAAAGAGCAGTTAGCAGAGGTGGAAAAACACATAATCTGCTCAAACACACATTGAAGAAAAGCAGGAGAAGGAGAATGGGAAGGGGCCGTGCATCAGACAAAAGAGACACTGACAAGAGTAGATGTGGCCAAATGTTCAAGTGAGTTACTGAGTCTGCATGCCTGGAAATTTCCTGGGTGCCATGGCCCTGCTGCTCTCTCCTGTTTGGTAAATAAACCAAATATGCATAGATCTCCATGAGCATCACTGATTGAAATGAACCCAAAACAACCTGCACAGGTTGAAATTGATAGTATAAAACTTACTTTACTGCTATTTGATATAATAAATGTAATTTTAAAATAAATGTTGACTCAAAGTTATACTTTTTTTTTTAATCAAGTAAGCTTCCCTAGACTTCAAACCTACAGCTTTCAAATGAAAGGCACAAGGAACCATCATCCGGGCTACAAATGTACTTTTCCTTTTTTCTCCAGTTGTGCTATTCCTTGGGACGTGCTCCCTTTCTAGGATACTCGCTGAGAAAGAAAAAGGACACAAGCCCACGCAGCAAACCCTTCCTCTAAAACTGAAAAGAACTGGGTTAATCATCTGATGTGTACACTGGTGGCTAAAAGCAAAGAGGAAGGGAAAAAAGGACTAGATAAATAAGTCGATTTAGGACAGCGACCTTCTAAATTCTAAATTAATGTCACTAATTATTTTGGTCCCATCGGGAGATGCCCCTATTTTAAAGAGCTATTTATAGTAATATCATCAGCCAACGAAAAACAAGTCAATCCACTCAAGCATTTTTCACTGTAATAAACTTTCAGTCTTCCTTGTCACAGAGCTCCTGCCATTGTCATGGGTCACCTCAGCATTCAGGTGAACAATGAACAACAAGCTCTTGACCCCTCTAATCCAGTGATGCTTTGCCCAAATTTTACATTCCCCAATGCCTAGCACAATACCTCACATGCAAAAAAGTCTCCATAACTCTTTGTTGATTTAAACTGAATTTGTCTCCACATCAGCAACCGCTGTCACACTGAATCTTACCCTCACCTGGAAACGCTCATCTCTAGAATCTCAAACTCTGGGATCTCACTTGCTGGCCGTAAACTCATCTTTCTATTTCTCCATCACTAAATCCAACTTTCTTTTAACTTTCATCCCATTTCTATCCTATCAATTCCTTCTTATTCTCTAGTTTCTAATATTCCTCCTTGTGCCTCTTTCTCTCCCAGGAGCCTGAATGTGTCAGGCTCTTCCTCCAATCACATTCACACTAATCAACCCCTTCTTCAATCCTCCTCCTCCTTTACAGCAACAACAACAAAAATACTATCTAATACACTGCATGCCAGGCATTATGCTAAAAGAGCACTTTACTTATATCATTTAATTCTCATAATCTTATGAGGTAGAGTAGATACTTTTATTAGCTCCATCTTATAGATGAGGTTAACTAGGGCTTAGAAAGATTACTGCCCAGAGTTACCCAGACTTATAACTCCACAAATCACGCACAATACTGCTGCCTCTCTTCCAACCTAGGTGCCCAGGCAATACCAAACCCATCCAGTTGTGCTTTCTATCCCACTCCTGCTCCTAAGCTATGGAGAATTACGAGAGAAAACTGTACAACTATGCTGTGTAATGCTTTTAAAAACATGATTTCAAAAAAAGAGCTGGTCCTCAGCAAGGCTGGAAAGAAACAAAATGATGATCAATTAGTGGTAAATCAAGAAAAGAACCAGGAATTCTTAGTACATCATATTGCCATAGCAATTTCAGAGACGTTATCTTAGGTCTCCAAAAATGAGGCTCCCTGGGCTAGTTTATGAAACCCATGCCCTTCCCACAAAGAAGAGAGCCTTATGTTAGAACAGATCTGGAGACTGGCAATCCTATCTTTCTTTATCCATGTACCTTTGTTCAACCTTCAGAGAGTTCAAACTCTAAGGAGGAAGACAGATACAAACACAAAGAATTCTGACTAGCAAAAAGTCCCCTTTCCTAGCAGGCCATCCTCATTGTTTATTTAATCTTAAGCCACTGGGGAAAGAGAAAGGCGAAGAAATAGATACTATCCAAAAATGATGACATAACATGGTCAGTCACTACCAGTGAAATCAATCTGAGGACTCTAGCTTCGCTACTGTTAAACTACGTGTAGGATCTCAAATGATTTGTGTATACACAGTCTGTGATCCTAATCCTAGCAGCTCTTATTTCAAACTCAAAAATATAAAACTGCTGATGCTATGTTTGAATTTATAACAATGAAGCAGATGCCATAGAGGCCTTGTTTTGAGTTTGCAATGAAAAGTAAACTTTGGGTAGTTGACATTTAATTACTTCTTTACTCAAAGTAAATTGTAAAACAGTATAGTTTAATGAATGGAGCAAAATAAATTAAATCGTTAGCTCAAGGAATTAAACTTCCAAGAAAGACAAAAACTTCTTTTAAGACAAAGATGACTCAGGAATCTGTCAGAAGATACAGAATACCAACCCACAATAGCAGTCATCTTTCAAATGTGGCATATTTTCTTATGTTAGTACCAGAAAATGGAATCCTGAATAATGTTAAGTCTTCCAAGTACTACCTTTTATGTCGTTGGGGAACCATTCAACCCTGCTTAATCATTATGCTTAGAATCATAAAGAAAGGTATTACATTTTTGAATGGTACCAAAGGAGGGTTAAAGAAAAATTAACATTTAAAGATTTACAATGTACCAAGCAAGATACTTCACATAATCACATTAATCTTTGCAATATATGAGCAATATCTTTCTATCCTTACTTTACAATTAAGGAAACTGAGGCCCAGAAAAATAAAATGCAACTTACCCAAAGCCAATCAACTACTAAAGATTAGAGCCAGGCAGGATTCCAACTACGATCTCTAAGCCCATTCCTAACCTAGGGCCACTATACCCAGGATAACATCATATCATAAGAAGTGGCTAAACTGTCAGTCTAAAAATGTCTCTAACAAAAATTCTCACGTGATTTATATGGTAACATTCATGTTACAATAAATTAGCTGACAATTTCCACTCTGTATCTTTTACTATCACAGTGTCACATCAAGAGAGCATGCACAAGGTGTGTGTTCATTGTGACAAAAATCCTCTCTTGATTGAACTCGAATACCCAGAGAGCATTTCCTCTTGAGTAGCTGTCCAACATCATGGATCAATGAGTGAGCTCCTTTCCCCTTCTCTACCAACAGAGGGACAAAGAGCCCTCTGACTCTCCAGGTCTACATCTTGGAATTACTTTCACCTTCCCTTTCTCCCTCATACCCCACAGCAAATCTCACAGCTGTTTACAAGATGAGCATTATTAATCTCACAGCTGTTTACAAGATGAGCATTATTAATCTCACAGCTGTTTACAAGATGTGCATTATTATCCTCACTTGTCCTGGGGCGGAATGAAATGATTATGGGGCAATTATTAACCATACTAAGACTCTCTTTGATGCTAAGTTTGGTATGGTTTTATTTTATCATACATAGAAGGACGATTATTAAAATTTAGTTGAAGTTATATACAGACATACATACATATTACATATGCACACACAGGCAAATGTGTGTGTGCATGCCAGGTCACAATTTAAAATTATTGTAGGTCACAGTTAAGAAAAAAAAAAAAAAAAAAGTAGAAAATCACTGCTCCACAGTATTTTGCAAAGAGTAAAAGGAAAGATTACCAAGCTTTCCCCTATAAGAAACAAGCTACAGCACTCATGTCGAAAGGTATGCAAAGTATAGTTCAGGAATCACTGTACAAACTTGGAAGATTTCTGCAAACACTGAGATCTCTGATTATTTTTGTGATTCATCTTTCCATTTCCCCATTAACACAGTAGTAAAAACCTTTTTAAAGCTATCTTTAAAGACTTTATAGAGATATCAGGACACAGCGGGGGAGAAGGGATAGCCAAGAAGATTTGGTTTACGTAGGTGCCAACCCAGTAAGAGAGGAACCCAGGAGGGAAAATAGAGGAGATAAAAAGCAGGCCAAATCCCTGGTACCTACAGGAAGAAAAGATGATAAATTGCCCTCATCGGAAGGGGAAGAGACCTGATTACTTAACCTCTAGAACACAGGAGGACGGATGCGTTCAGTCCGTCAGGGAGTTCTTAATCAGGACCTGCTGGTGCCAGGCACTGGTTCTGGATTCTCCACCACGATCTAATGATGCTTTATGCCCAGCCACAGACCTTGTCAGACAGCAAGGACTGACTAAGTGCCTATTCCAGACTGAGCAGAGAACTCGGCCCTGGGATGTGACGGTGCAGCAGACACGGCCCTCGCCTTATTAGAGCTTCACAGCCAGAGAAGACAAGTATTCAACAACAATCAATTAAATCATCTCGAGTGTGCAAAGACCTATCAAGGGAACAGTACATTTGAGAACATCACTTAATTTAGAGGCCAAGGGAGGGCTTCCTTGAAGAGTTGAGACCTGCAAATGAGGAGGAATAGGTGAAAAGAGAGAATTGAAGGAACAGTGTGTTCAAAGGTTCCATGCCAGATGGGATTCAGGCAATCATTTTATAATGATGTACTGAACACTTATGATTTGCCAGCCACTGTGCTCTGGAAGTAAAAAGAAAACAATAAAAACAAAGCATTCGCATTCTGTGTATCTGAATTAGAGTGGAAAAAGAAGAAATGGCTTCTTGCAGAAATAAAATCAATAGGACTTGATGTAAAACCAATTACTGAGCAAAAAAGGAAGAGTATAAAATCATTCCCAGATTTCCCTCCAGGATGATTTGAAAGGATGGTCAGGCTCCAATGACAAGTGAAGGCACATTGAGATAAAAAGTGATGAATTCGGTTTTGGGCACACTAAGTTTGAAAAGCCAGCTAGGCATGCTGGTAGAGACATCCCAGTGGAGACACCCAGTAAGGAGACCTGGCCCAAAGTTCACAAGAAAAACCCAAAGCTATAGCCACAGATATGGAAAGTACGTCACAGAGATAATCACTAAAATCTAGGGGTGGATAATATGACCCAGAAAGAGAGCCCCAAACAACAGTGACTCCTGTCTGCCTGACGGATATTACTGCAAATGTAGCACCACATCAGAAGAAATGTAACACAAACAAATCGATCACAAAATGTAAAGGTTAACCCAAAATCAATATGCAAAATCTGCCTGAAGTGGCTCCTTTCCTCTCATGCTAACGACAGGATAGAACGGAGTGCGTTGAAGAGGGCCTAAAGCAGTGATCATCTCTGTGACATAATTTCCAAACCTGTGGAAACATAATTTACTTCCTCACATTGTGACAATGAAGACACCAACATCTGTAAAGACTATGGAAGTTGTTCAAGTCAACCAGGTAATTACTGTCAGGATCAGGACAGGATCTCCATAAAGCAAGAATCTAATTTAAATAAAACAACAGAACTCTTGGTCCTAGAGTATTTCTTATGAGTTCCTAAATAACTACTAAATTAATTTCGGGGTGGGGGGTTGCTGGCTACATCAGTGCAACATGTGACTCTTGATCCTGGGATTATACATTCAAGTCCCACGTTGAGTATAGAGATTACTTAAAAATAAAAAATTCAATTAATTGGGGTACCTAAGTAGTTCAGTCGGTTAAGTGTCTGCCTTTGGCTCAGGTCATGATCACGGAATCCTGAGACTGAGCCCCAAGTTGGGCTCTCTGCTCAGTGGGGAATCTGCTTCTCCCTCTCCCTCTGCCCCTCTGCCCCAGTTATGCGCGCTCAACCTCTCTCTCTCTCTGTCTCTCTCTCCCTCTTTCTCTGAAATCAAGAAGTAAAATATGTTTTAAACAAAGAAATAATAAAAATTTTAATTAACTAATTTCATGCATATATTTTCTTCTTTAAGAGAACCAAAGTCAATTTTATCCTTGCTGTTCCTTAAAGAATTATTTTAGACATTCTTATCATTCCTTCTAGCAATATATGAATTACCAGGCCTCTAATTATTTTAAAAGGCAAACACTGTCTAAGGAAATATAACTGCTAATTATACCATGTGTAATTCAATAAGTAAATATGGATACATACGAGTAAATTTACTCATATATATGAGTAAAAAATGATATACATCTTACCTAAATTATTTTAATATGTTGTCCACAAGACTAGGTCCATGTGCTACTTATGTGGAAATCACTGCAACTAAGCAGTAAATGGACATTTAAAATCACAATATGTAATGATTTTTACTACGAAATAAAGATTTGGGGCACCTGGGTGGCTCAGTCAGTTAAGCAGTTAAGCAGTTGCCTTTGGCTCAGGTCATGATTCCAGGGTCCTGGGATTGAGCCCTGCATGGGGCTCTCTACTTCTGCCGGCTGCTCTGCCTACTTGTACTCTCTCTCTTTGTGTCAAATAAATAAAACCTTTTCAAAATGAGGATTTGATGAAATAACAAGTCATTCTATTCTTTTTTAGTGAGGTTTTTTTTTTAAAGATTTTATTTATTTGAGAAAGAGAATTAGAGAGAGAGAGAGAGCCTGAAAGGGGAGAGGGTCAGAGGGAGAAGTAGGCTCCCTGCTGAGCAGGGAGCCCAATGTGGGACTCAATCCTGGGACTCCAGGATCGCGACCTGAGCTGAAGGCAGTTGCCAACTGAGCCACCAACTGAGCCACCCAGGAACCCAAGTCATTCTGTTCTTATTTATAATCCTTTACCTGCACAAAAGGATTTAGAGAAGCACACATTTAAACATGCAAAATACTGAACATGTAATTTTTTTTAAAATACAAGTCAAAAGAATCAGAGTTGATTTTTTTGTTTTTAAAGATTTAAAGAGAGAGAGAGAGGGCACAGTGTAGGGTGGGGGGTGGAGTTGTACGGAGCAGCAGAGAAAGAAGGACAAGCAGACTCTGCACGGAGTCTCGATCTGAGGACACTGAGATCCTGACCTGAGCCAAAACCAAGAGTCTGACCCTGAACCAGCTGAGCTACCCAGGGGCCCTTATCCTGAGCTTTTTTTAAACTACAAATACGTAAATATTTTTGAAGGAATAGAGAAATGAAGGTAAGCTGATAACTGTACTGAGCATTGAATTAAGTATAGTCATGATGCAAGAAAGGGTCTTAACAGCATGACTAAGCGCATCTCCCTCACTTTACTCACAGAATAGAGATGCTAAATGATGTTCCCAAGGTCACACAGGTGGTTAGAGACAGATCTCTTAGCAACGAGGATTAAAAGAAAAATACAAGTTTTGTAGCTCTCACTGCTTAATAAAAAGAAACAAAATTAGGCTCAACTAATTATATACATGTATATACATGTAAATACATATATTTAAAAACATACATATGTTTCTGTATAATAATTAAGCACTAGAGCCAAACTAATCAAATATATGCTGTTTTGGAACATTAAGAAAATTTTTCCTGAAGAAAAAAAGAGGCCACATCTATTTACCCACTAAGGTACCAAAAGAAATGACTAAAACACTGGAATTCTGACCCTTCAGCAGGTTTCTACTAATTCAGTATTTAAAAACCATCTTGAATAAAGAAATGTGGGAGTTCTTTAATGTCTATATCAAAAAACTACAGAAACCTTGTGAACATGCCCATTTTGTAAAAGAAAGATTTAATTTGCTTAAGTATCAGATGAGGAACAGGAAAGACTGAGAACACTCACAGGTTTTTAACTTGTGACATGAGGCAGAGGATGGTGCCATTTATCTGAGATAAACAAGCCACCCACAGATGTGTAAAGATGTGAAGGAAATAAGAAACCTAGCAGGGCAGATATCTGAGGAAAACATATTAAAAGCAGAAGGAACAGCATGTGCAAAATCTGAGGTAGGTGCATACCTGGCATGTTTAATGAATAGCAAAGATGGCTGGAGGACACATCAAGCAAAGAAGGGAATAGTAAGAAATTAAATCAGAGCTGTTACGGGAAAGGAAGAGGTAGTCACAGAAATCAGGTGAAGTACATTCTTAAACTGTAATGGAACTAAACAAGAAATCAGTAACAAAAAGATACCTGGAGGGGCGCCTGGGTGGCTCAGTGGGTTAAAGCCTCTGCCTTCAGCTCAGGTCATGATCCCAGGATCCTGGGATCGAGCCCCGCATCGGGCACTCTGCTCAGCAGGGAGCCAGCTTCCTCCTCTCTCTCTGCCTGCTTCTCTGCCTACCTGTGATCTCTCTCTGTCAAATAAATAAATAAAATCTTTAAAAAAAAAAAAAAAGATACCTGGAAAATCCCCCAATATTTGGAAATTAAGCAATGTACTTTTCAGTGACTCATGAGTCAAAGAAGTCTTGAAAGAAAGTTTGGTTGGTTTTTTTTTCCTTTTTAAAGCTTTAATTTAGAGAGAGGGAGAGAGAGAGAGAGAGCACATGTGCCCAGATGAACAAGAGGAGCGGCAGAGGGAAGGGGAGATGGTCAAGCAGACTCCGGGCTAGACTCGGAGTCCAAGGCAGGGCTCAATCTCAGCACCCTGAGATCATGACCTGAGCTGAAATCAAGAGTCGGACACGAAAGCTTCACCAACTGAGCCACCTGCATGCCCCTGAAAGAAAGTTTTTTTATTTCAACTAAATGACAATGAAGACACAGAATATCAAAATTTGTGGAATGCAATTAAAGCAGTCCTTAGAGGGAAATACATAGCATTAAAATGCATGTACTAAAATAAAGATCTAAAAATCAATAAACTGGGATTCCACCTCAACAAATGAAAGAAGGGGAGGAGGAGTCAAGATGGCGGAGAAGTAGCAGCCTGAGACTACATCAGGTAGCAGGAGATCAGCTCGATAGCTTATCCAAACATTGCAAACACCTACAAATCCAACGGGAGAGCGAAGAGAAGAAGAACAGCAACTCTAGAAACAGAAAATCAACCACTTTCTGAAAGGTAGGACTGGCGGAGAAGTGAATCTAAAACGACGGGAAGATAGACCGCGGGGGGAGGGGCCGGCTCCCGGCAAGCGGCAGAGGAACGGAGCACAAAATCAGGACTTTTAAAAGTCTGTTCCACTGAGGGACATTGCTCCAGGGGCTAAACCGGGGTGAAGCCCACGCGGGGCCAGCGTGGCCCCAGGCCCCACAGGGTCACAGAAGGATCGGGGGTGTCGGAGTGTCGGAGAGCTCGCAGCTATTAGAACGGAGAAGCCGGCTGCCAAGACAGAGCCGAGGACTGAACTCTCAGCTCGGGGTTACCTTGAACTGGTCGCGGGCTGGGTGAGCTCCGAGCGCGGCTAGAGGCTGGGGATACGGGAGTGATTGGGTGCTGTCCTCTGGGGGCGCACTGAGGAGTGGGGCCCCAGGCTCTCGGCTCCTCCGGGCCGGAGACTGGGAGGCCGCCATTTTCATTCCTGTCCTCCGGAACTCTACGGAAAGCGTTCAGGGAACAGAAGCTCCCAAAAGCGAACCCGAGCCGATTACTTAGTCCGGCCGCCGGTAAGGGCGGTGCAATCCCGCCTCGGGCAAAGACACTTGAGAGTCACTACAACAGGCCCCTCCCCCAGAAGATCAACAAAATATCCAGCCAGGACGAAGTTCATCTATCAAGGAGAAAGCAGATTCAATTCCTAAGACAGCAGAGCAATTCCAGAGGAGGAGAAAGCAAAGCACGGAACTCATGGCTTTCTCCCCATGATTCTTTAGTCTTGCGGCTACTTCAATTTTTTTTTCTTTTTTCAATTTTTTTTCTTTTTTCAATTTTTTTTTCTTTTTTCTTTTTTCTTCTTCTGCTAAATTTTTTAAAACTTTTACCCTTTTCTTTTTTAACATTTTTTGACTAGTTCATCTAAATATATATATTTTTTCTTTCTTTTTTGTATTTTTTTATTTGTTTTATTTTTTAAATTTTTTTCTTTCTTTTTTTTTTTTCTTTTTTTTTCAGAAGCTGTTTTATCCCCTTTCTCCCCCCCACAATTTGGGGTCTCTTCTCATTTGGTTACAGCGCATTTTTCCGGGGTCTTTGCCACCCTTTTAGTAGTTTATTTGCTCCTTCATATCCTCTTATCTGGACAAAATGACAAGGCGGAAAAAATCACCACAAACAAAAGAACAAGAGACAGTACCGAAGGCTAGGGACCTAATCAACACAGACATGGGTAATATGTCAGATCAAGAGTTCAGAATGACGATTCTGAACATTCTAGCCGGGCTCGAAAAAGGCATGGAAGATATTAGAGAAACCCTCTCTGGAGATATTAAAGCCCTTTCTGGAGAAATTAAAGAACTAAAATCTAACCAAGTTGAAATCAAAAAAGCTATTAATGAGGTGCAATCAAAAATGGAGGCTCTCACTGCTAGGATCAATGAGGCAGAA
This sequence comes from Meles meles, assembly GCF_922984935.1. Taxonomy (NCBI): domain Eukaryota; kingdom Metazoa; phylum Chordata; class Mammalia; order Carnivora; family Mustelidae; genus Meles; species Meles meles. Next base: position 141,399,165 of record NC_060071.1, on the reverse strand, counting down.
GAAAGAATTAGTGATATAGAAGACCAAATGACAGAGAATAAGGAAGCCGAGCAAAAGAGGGACAAACAGCTACTGGACCATGAGGGGAGAATTCGAGAGATAAGTGACACCATAAGACGAAACAACATTAGAATAATTGGGATTCCAGAAGAAGAAGAAACAGAGAGGGGAGCAGAAGGTCTATTAGAGAGAATCATTGGAGAGAATTTCCCTAATATGGCAAAGGGAACAAGCATCAAAATCCAGGAGATGCAGAGAACCCCCCTCAAAGTCAACAAGAATAGGTCCACACCCCGTCACCTAATAGTAAAATTGACAAGTCTTAGTGACAAAGAGAAAATCCTGAAAGCAGCCCGAGAAAAGAAGTCTGTAACATACAATGGTAAAAATATTAGATTGGCGGCAGACTTATCCACAGAGACCTGGCAGGCCAGAAAGAGCTGGCATGATATATTCAGAGCACTCAACGAGAAAAACATGCAGCCAAGAATACTCTATCCAGCTAGGCTATCATTGAAAATAGAAGGAGAGATCAAAAGTTTCCAGGACAAACAAAAACTGAAAGAATTTGCAAACACCAAACCAGCTCTATGGGAAATATTGAAAGGGGTCCTCTAAGCAAAGAGAGAGCCTAAAAGTAGTAGATCAGAAAGGTACAGAGACAATATACAGTAACAGTCACCTTACAGGCTAATAATGGCACTAAATTCATATCTCTCAATAGTTACCCTGAATGTTAATGGGCTAAATGCCCCAATCAAAAGACACAGGGTATCAGAATGGATAAAAAAACAAAACCCATCAGTATGTTGCCTACAAGAAACTCATTTTAGACGCGAAGACACCTCCAGATTTAAAGTGAGGGGGTGGAAAACAATTTACCATGCTAATGGGCATCAGAAGAAAGCTGGAGTGGCAATCCTTATATCAGATCAATTAGATTTTAAGCCAAAGACTATAATAAGAGATGAGGAAGGACACTATATCCTACTCAAAGGGTCTGTCCAACAAGAAGATCTAACCATTTTAAATATCTATGCCCCTAACGTGGGAGCAGCCAACTATATCAACCAATTAATAACAAAATCAAAGAAACACATCAATAATAATACAATAATAGTAGGGGACTTGAACACTCCCCTCACTGAAATGGACAGATCATCCAAGCAAAAGATCAACAAGGAAATAAAGGCCTTAAATGACACACTAGACCAGATGGACATCACAGATATATTCAGAACATTTCATCCCAAAGCAACAGAATACACATTCTTCTCTAGTGCACATGGAACCTTCTCCAGAATAGATCACATCCTGGGTCACAAATCAGGTCTCAACCGGTATCAAAAGATTAGGATCATTCCCTGCATATTTTCAGACCACAATGCTCTGAAGCTAGAACTCAATCACAAGAGGAAAGCTGGAAAGAACCCAAATACATGGAGACTAAACAGCATCCTTCTAAAGAATGAATGGGTTAACCAGGAAATTAAAGAAGAATTGAAAAAATTCATGGAAACAAATGATAATGAAAACACAACAGTTCAAAATCTGTGGGACACAGCAAAGGCAGTCCTGAGAGGAAAATATATAGCGGTACAAGCCTTTCTCAAGAAACAAGAAAGGTCTCAAGTACACAACCTAACCCTACACGTAAAGGAGCTGGAGAAAGAACAAGAAAGAAACCCTAAACCCAGCAGGAGAAGAGAAATCATAAAGATCAGAGCAGAAATCAATGAAATAGAAACCAAAAAAACAATAGAAAAAATCAATGAAACTAGGAGCTGGTTCTTTGAAAGAATCAATAAGATTGATAAACCCCTGGCCAGACTCATCAAAAAGAAAAGAGAAAGGACCCAAATCAATAAAATCATGAATGAAAGAGGAGAGATCACAACTAACACCAAAGAAATACAGACAATTATAAGAACATACTATGAGCAACTTTACGCCAACAAATTGGACAATCTGGAAGAAATGGATGCATTCCTAGAGACATATAAACTACCACAACTGAACCAGGAAGAAATAGAAAACCTGAACAGGCCCATAACCAGTAAGGAGATTGAAACAGTCATCAAAAATCTCCAAACAAACAAAAGCCCAGGGCCAGACGGCTTCCCAGGGGAATTCTACCAAACATTTAAAGAAGAACTCATTCCTATTCTCCTGAAACTGTTCCAAAAAATAGAAATGGAAGGAAAACTTCCAAACTCATTTTATGAGGCCAGCATCACCTTGATCCCAAAACCAGACAAGGATCCCACCAAAAAAGAGAACTACAGACCAATATCCTTGATGAACACAGACGCAAAAATTCTCGCCAAAATACTAGCCAATAGGATTCAACAGTACATTAAAAGGATTATTCACCACGATCAAGTGGGATTTATTCCAGGGCTGCAGGGTTGGTTCAACATCCGCAAATCAATCAATGTGATAGAACACATTAATAAAAGAAAGAACAAGAACCATATGATACTCTCAATAGATGCTGAAAAAGCATTTGACAAAGTACAGCATCCCTTCCTGATCAAAACTCTTCAAAGTGTAGGGATAGAGGGCACATACCTCAATATTATCAAAGCCATCTATGAAAAACCCACCGCAAATATCATTCTCAATGGAGAAAAACTGAAAGCTTTTCCGTTAAGGTCAGGAACACGGCAGGGATGTCCATTATCACCACTGCTATTCAACATAGTACTAGAAGTCCTAGCCTCAGCAATCAGACAACAAAAAGAAATTAAAGGCATCCAAATTGGTAAAGAAGAAGTCAAACTATCACTCTTCGCAGATGATATGATACTATATGTGGAAAACCCAAAAGACTCCACTCCAAAACTGCTAGAACTTGTTCAGGAATTCAGTAAAGTGTCAGGATATAAAATCAATGCACAGAAATCAGTTGCATTTCTGTACACCAACAACAAGACTGAAGAAAGAGAAATTAAGGAGTCAATCCCATTTACAATTGTACCCAAAACTATAAGATACCTAGGAATAAACCTCACCAAAGAGACTAAGAATCTATACACAGAAAATTATAAAGTACTCATGAAAGAAATTGAGGAAGACACAAAAAAATGGAAAAATGTTCCATGCTCCTGGATTGGAAGAATAAATATTGTGAAAATGTCTATGCTACCTAAAGCAATCTACACATTTAATGCAATCCCTATCAAAATACCATCCATTTTTTTCAAAGAAATGGAACAAATAATCCTAAAATTTATATGGAAGCAGAAAAGACCTCGAATAGCCAAAGGAATATTGAAGAACAAAGCCAAAGTTGGTGGCATCACAATTCCGGACTTCAAGCTCTATTACAAAGCTGTCATCATCAAGACAGCATGGTACTGGCACAAAAACAGACACATAGATCAGTGGAACAGAATAGAGAGCCCAGAAATCGACCCTCAACTCTATGGTCAACTAATCTTCGACAAAGCAGGAAAGAATGTCCAATGGGAAAAAAGACAGCCTCTTCAATAAATGGTGCTGGGAAAATTGGACAGCCACATGCAGAAAAATGAAATTGGACCACTTCCTTACACCACACACAAAAATAGACTCCAAATGGATGAAGGACCTCAATGTGAGAAAGGAATCCATCAAAATCCTTGAGGAGAACGCAGGCAGCAACCTCTTCGACCTCAGCCGTAGCAACATCTTCCTAGGAACAACGGCAAAGGCAAGGGAAGCAAGGGCAAAAATGAACTGTTGGGATTTCATCAAGATCAAAAGCTTTTGCACAGCAAAGGAAACAGTTAACAAAACCAAAAGACAACTGACAGAATGGGAGAAGATATTTGCAAACGACATATCAGATAAAGGGCTAGTATCCAAAATCTATAAGGAACTTAGCAAACTCAACACCCAAAGAACAAACAATCCAATCAAGAAATGGGAAGAGGACATGAACAGACATTTCTGCAAAGAAGACATCCAGATGGCCAACAGACACATGAAAAAGTGCTCCACGTCACTCGCCATCAGGGAAATACAAATCAAAACCACAATGAGATATCACCTCACACCAGTCAGAATGGCTAAAATGAACAAGTCAGGAAATGACAGATGCTGGAGAGGATGTGGAGAAAGGGGAACCCTCCTCCACTGTTGGTGGGAATGCAAGCTGGTGCAACCACTCTGGAAAACAGCATGGAGGTTCCTCAAAATGTTGAAAATAGAACTACCCTATGACCCAGCAATTGCACTACTGGGTATTTACCCTAAAGATACAAACATAGTGATCCGAAGGGGCACGTGTACCCGAATGTTTATAGCAGCAATGTCTACAATAGCCAGACTATGGAAAGAACCTAGATGTCCATCAACAGATGAATGGATAAAGAAGATGTGGTATATATACACAATGGAATACTATGCAGCCATCAAAAGAAATGAAATCTTGCCATTTGCGACGACGTGGATGGAACTAGAGCGTATCATGCTTAGTGAAATAAGTCAATCGGAGAAAGACAACTATCATATGATCTCCCTGATATGAGGACATGGAGAAGCAACATGGGGGGGTAGGAGATAGGAGAAGAATAAATGAAACAAGATGGGATTGGGAGGGAGACAAACCATAAATGACTCTTAATCTCACAAAACAAACTGGGGGTTGCTGCGGGGAGGTGGGATTGGGGGAGGGGGAGCGGGCTATGGACATTGGGGAGGGGAAGCGAACCATAAGAGACTATGGACTCTGAAAAACAACCTGAGGGTTTTGAAGGGTCAGGGGTGGGAGGTTGGGGCAACCTGAGGGTTTTGAAGGGTCAGGGGTGGGAGGTTGGGGGAACAGGTGGTGGGTAATGGAGAGGGCACGTTTTGCATGGAGCACTGGGTGTTGTGCAAAAAGAATGAATACTGTTACGCTGAAAAAATAAATAAAATGGGAAAAAAAAAATTAAAAAAAAAAAAAAAAAAAAAAAAAAAAAAAAAAAAAAAGAAAAAGAAATGAAAGAAGGGAAAACTAAATGCAAAGTAAACAGAATGAAGGAAATATTAAATACAGAATAAAATCAATGAAATTGATACAGAAAACATTACAATACAGAAAAACATTACAGAAAAATGAAGCCAAAAGCTGGTTCTTTTAAAAGACCAATAAAATTGATAAACTTCAAATGTAAATAAGAAAAAAAACAAAAACAAAAAAAGTGAGAAAACACAAATTACCAGTATCAGCTACCAAAGAAGGGACATCAGTTTAGATCCCATAAACATTAAAATACTAGCCTAATTCAATAAATTCAATAACTTTAGATGGAATACAGTTAAGTACTTGAAAGTCAGAAACTACCAAAACCCACTCAAGAAGAAATAGACAACCTACATAGCCCTTTATCTATTAAATAATTGAATTTTTAGCTAAAACCTTTCAAAAAACAAAATCCCAGGCCCAGATGGTTTCACTGGTAACTTCTACCTCATATTTAGTGAAGAAATATGGGGCACCTCGCAGCTCAGCCCATGGAACATGTGACTTGATCTCAGGGTTGTGAGTTCAAGCCCCATCTTGGGGGTAGAGATTACATTAAAAAAAATTTTTTTTAACATTTAAGGGAGAAATAATACCAATTCTACACAACCTCTTCCAGAAAATAGGAAACCACTTCCCAAGTCATTTCATGAGCATCCTCCAAAAAACCAAAACTGGCTAAAGATATAAGAAAACTGTAGATCAATATTACATTAGATGCAAAAATCCTCAAAAATGTAACAGCAAATAGAGCCCAGAAACATTGAAAAAAGACTCATATCATGACCAAGTAAATTTCATCCCAAGAATGCAAGGCTGGTTCATCATTTGAAAACTGATCAACGTAATTCAACATATTAACAAAACTAAGTTAGAAAAGCCACACATCCTATCAATAGATTTAGAAAAATAAATTTATAAGATTCACCACCCATTCATAATAAAAACTGTCAGCAAATTAGGAATACTTACATCATATTTAATGGTGAGAGACTGAACGCCTTCCCCCTAAGATCAGAAACAAGGAAGGTCCTCTCTCACCACTCCTACAAGGGAGGAACCTGGCAGATATTACTTTAACCAAGTAATCAAGATTATCACCCCCAGTGATAATTGTGTTACTAGCATGTACTCCCCGAAATGATGGGATGAGAAAAGCATTTCACCTTTATGGTATTCTTCCCAAAAGACCATAGAACTTGGGAAACTCTATGGAATACCTGACCAGCACTCTTAACAGCTATTACGATCCTGAAAAGCAGGGAAAGAATAGGAAAGCATCACAGCCAAGAGGAGACTAAGGAGATATGGCAACTACATGCAATGTGGTATCCTGGAGGAAAAGAACATTAATGAAAAAAACTGGTAAAATCCAAATAGTCTATAGTTTAGCTAATAATGATGTACCAATGTTAATTTCTTAGTTGTGACAAAAGTATTGAGGTTATGTAAGATATTAACTTTAGAGTAAACTGGTGAAAGGCATATGGGGACTCTGAACTATTTTTATGACTTTTCTGGAAACCTAAAATAATTCCCTCCAAAATGATCTTTTTAAAAAAAGCAAAAGATCAGGGGTGCCTGGGTGGTTCAGTCAGCTAAGCATCTGCCTTCAGACTGTCTGCTCAGTGGAGAGTCTGCTTCTCCCTCTCCTTCTGGGCTCTTTCTCTCCTTTTGTCTCTCTCTCAAATAAATAAAATTTAAAAATCAAGTTAAATTGTTTAAAAAAGCAAAAAATCAGAAAAAGATACACTGTGTACACACTAGCCAAAAGAATGCTGGAGTGAGTATATGAATATCAGATAATGAGTACTTCAAAACAAAGACTATTTCTAGGGATAAAGACAAATATTACATAACTATAAAGGAGTTAAATCACCAAGAAAACATAGCATCCTAACGGCATATGTATGTAAATACAGAAATCAAAATACCCGAAATACTACTAGAACGGATAGATTTGAAAGGAGTAGGCAAATCCACATTTATAGAGACTTTAAACTGGAGTTTACTCCAGTCTTCGTCATCAGTAGAATAAGTAAATAGAAAATAAAAGAAATTGGAAAAAAAAAAAAAAAAAAAAGAAAATAAAAGAAATATAGAACTCTTGAAAAATACCATCAGCCCACGTGATCTAATTCATATTTGTAGTACCTTATACCCAACAACAGAATGCACACGCTTTTCAAGTACACATGGAATATTCACCAAGGTCAACCACGTTCTGGACCATAAAACAGACCTCAGAAAAGTTAAAAGAATTTAGGTCAAGCAGAGTAAAGTATGTCCTGTGACTATTACAGAATTCAACTAGAAGCCAGTAACATAAAGATATCTGGGAAAACCCCCAAATAACTGGAAAATTCTGTGAGGCACACATGTATACCAACCATACGTATAAACCATCCCCCTCCCTCCCCACCATTATCAGAGCTGCAGGGAGAGACGTCCTCTCCCGCACAAGCCCAGGCTGTACTTTTGTGAATCCTTTCCCTCTTCAAAACTACCTACTTCTCTAGCAAATATTTTCCAATTTCATTACCAGAAAATTTCTAAGCAAATACAGCTTATAAACTTATTACCAAGAGAATTTATATGACAATTCTAAGCCAGTCAGACTTCTCAGTCTGATATTTCATGCATGAACATGTAAATATTTTTACACTAACCATGTAACTCTCATTCTGCCCAAAACAGACTCAAAAGAAATCTACAATGTGCAGAACTCTTTAAAGAAAAAATACTTTCTGATATCTTCTAGTTCAACAAAATGAACAGTATTTTTTCTTTAATCATAATATTATTGCATGCAATCCTTAATGAAACGCAGGCACTTTCTGAATTATGACTATTTGCCTTGCAAATGACACTTTTTATTTAAAAAAACTGTGGAACTCTTCACCTCTCCAAGGACTTACAGGGATAACCATTAGCACCACCTAGTGGATGAAATAATAAACTGGGATTCAACATCTCTTTATGTTAGAATTGAGGATACCCTCTGAAGCAAGATGTTACCTTAAATTCTATCAGGCCCAACCCACAGTATTCTATGGAGGGAACAGGGGGGAAACAGTGCCTGAAGAACTTAAGTGGCTTGAATGTGATCGCAGACACAAACGCCATGTCCGCTCACTCGCAAACTAGCCCTTTCTATTACATGCTATAGCCATGTGCAAAAAAAGTAACCTCAAACCTTACCTTCACCATATGCAAAATTTGCCTGGAAATGGATCAGAGACCTAAAATTAAGAGCTAACACCTTAAAACTGCTAAAAGAAAACAAAGGGAAAAAAATCCTCCTGATCTAGAAGTTGACAAAAATCTCTTAAATATAACACAAAAAGTACTAATTATAAAGGGAAAAAAATCAATAAATTAGACCTCATCAAAATTAGACCATAACAAAGCAAATACCCTTTGCTCTCTGAAAAATACTTTTATAAAAATTAAAAAGCCACAGACAGGGAAAAAATATCTGCAAAACACATATCCAACCAAAGGGCAAAAGCTTTGAACAGATACGTCCCTAAACAAGGTCTATGGCTGGCTTATAAACACATGTAAAGATGCTCAACGACCATTGGTCATTTGGGAAATCCGAATTACAAATACATTGAAACACCATTACACTAGACCACCAGAAACACCATTCAATGGCTTAAAACTAAAAAGACTGATCATACCAAATGTCAACAAGTATTATGGAGCAAGCTTTCATACACTGCCTGGAAATCTTAAGTTCACTTTGGAAACAGTTTAGCAGTTTCTTAAAAATATAGATATACATTTACTATGGGACTAACCGCTGCACTCCTAGCTGTATACCAGAGAAGGAAGAAAGCATGTGTCCACCAAAGATCTGTACATGAATATTTATAGCCACTTAAGTCTGTAGTACCAAAACTGGAAATTACCCAAATGTCCATTAACAGATGAATGGATAAGCAAAATATATTATATCCTTAAAATGTAATAATTATGAACACCAAACAGAAATAAACTATTGACACATACAACATTATACATGAACTTCACAATAATTAAGTTGAATAAAAGATGCCACAAAATAGCAGATATTCTAATTCATTTCTATAAAATTCTAGAAATTGCAAACTAATCTATAGTGACAGAAAGTAGATCAGTGGTTGACTATGTGGGAGATCAGAGGAAAGGGAGAGAGTATTAAAAAGGGACACAAAGTTACTTTTTTAAAAGATTTTATTTATTTATTTGACAAGAGATCATAAGTAGGCAGAGCAGCAGGCAGAGGGAGAGAGAGAAGCAGGCTCCCCGTTGAGCAAAGAGCCTGATACAGGACTCAATTCCAGGACCCTCAGGATCCTGACCTGAGCCGAAGGCAGATGCTTAACCCACTGAGCCACCCTGATGCCCCTATAAAGTTACTTTTGAGGGTTATGGATATGCTCATTCTCTTAGTTGTGATGACAGCTTTATGGGTGTGTGTGTGGAGAAACATATATACATATATATAATATATACATATATATGTCAAAATTTTTCAAATCATACAATTAAATGCAGTTCAGTGAATATCAATTATACCTCAAGAAAACTATAAAAAATGAAAAACCATATATATTTACCACATAACCCAGCATTCTATTTTTAGGCATTCATCCAAGAGATATGAAAACGTGTATCTACATTCTAACAGGAAAAACCAATCTATAGTGACAAAAAGCAGATCACTGGTTGCCTAGGGTCACTGTGGAAGATTAATTGCAAAGAGGCACCATCTGGAGAGAAAACTTTACAACTACAGGAAGTTTCCAGATGGGAATTTTCCCATACATTCTATACATATACCTATAAAATACATTCTGAATTACAAACAGGTGATTAAAAAGACCAAGAAACCCTGAAACTAATAATAAATTATATGTTAATTAATTGAATTTAAATTTAAAAATAAATAAATAAAAATAAAATTTTAAAAGACCAATAACAACTATCCTTTCCTAAACATAACCCTGCACCAAGCACTGTGCCTTCCACATACATCTCCTCCAATCTGACTTTTCTGTAGTCTAGGTATTATTATTTCCACTGTAGAAAAGGAGGCTTGAACTCAAAGAAGCTAAGCAACTTACCCAAGGTCTCTCACTCATTAAATGAGTGAGCCCCAGCCTCTAAGAATAAACCTGGGTTTGTCTTAATATAAAGTATTTCTGACACCATGTCCTGTCGTCTCAACATCCAACACACTTGTGAACCAGAGATGAACTCTATTCTACTGAACTCTAAGAAAAATGCTTTACTTCCTTCAACAGGTACTCCCTTGAACAAAAGTACCTGCTGGTACAATGTCATTCGTTCCCCAGGTGATGCCTGACATATAAAAGTACTCAATAAATATTCTGTAACTTTTAGCTTAAACTCAGAAGATTTATTCTAAAGTAACTATTAGTGGCATTACAAATCTTTTCCATTATTAATATCTCTGACTATATTTAACAAGATAATAACTGCCCAAATCTCTCATAATTGTGTCATTAGTAAGCTCAGAACTTTCCAATGACAAGATATGGGTCACTTTTACATTGATGAAAATAGTTTACTCTTTGTTAAGCTTTCCATACAGATCCCATGAGAGCATTCTGCTTTCTACTGATGTCACAGAGAGAGCCTTCTGAGGCTTCAGTAAATAAAAAAAAGAAGCAGATGCCATTGTTACGCTCATAACAAAAAGCAAGGAAAGGGGGGTGGAAATAATCACCAAACCCCTTATCATCAGTGACCTAGTACTTTTCCAAAACAGGGAATTCAAGGTTTGCCAAGGACTTAAGTAACTTGGCCTGAGCAATAATGTAAGATATACAACCGGAATCCATTATATACTGCTCTTTATATGTGAAGCACTAGGCCCTCTATCTTAAAACATGAAAATGGAGGTTCTTCCTAGTTCCCTGTAGAAAGGCAAGTCATTCAAGCATCGCCTTCACCGAGTAAGGTAATTTGGGCAATTTTTTTTTAAATGGGACCTCTCTTTGGGAACATTCTTATAGGAAAAGAAAAATGTTCAATGGTATAAGTAAATCCAGCGCTGGAAAAGAGAAACCTCTTCAGGCTATTAGTAGGCAGTTCCTAATAAATATGCTAGGAAATTTATATACTAGAAGGTTTGTCCTTTTGTCTCCTCAAAAATAAGGGCTGGACCACTCATACACTGCAGACAGAAGTTTAAATTGGCACAATTTGGAAAAGTGTTTAGCCCTATCTTTTAAGTCAGACATATGCATATACTAATGACCAATAATTCTACTTTATGAATTTAACTAAAAGAAATGCACATACATATTCATCAAAAGACTTGTACATGAATGTTCCTAGCAGCATTATTCATAACAGCAAAAAACTGGAAACAAGCCAAATGTCCATCAACAGTAGAAAGAATAAATTGTGACTTATCATGGAATACTATACAGCAAAAAAATGAACGATCTATTTCTCCATGCAACAATACAGACAGTCTCTTTTTGAAAAGGTTCAATAAAAGCTAAGCACAAAACAGTGCATTCCATGGTTCCTACTCTACAAAGTTCAAAATCAAGAAAAACTAATTTTTGATGTTAAAAGTCAGAATGGTAGTTACCCTTTGCAGGGAGCAGGAGGAACTGGACAGGGGTACAAGGGAAGTACTAGGGTAATACAGTAGATTGTGTTCTATTTCTTAATTTTTGTGCTGATTACATGGGTGTGTTTACTCATGAAAATTCATCAAGCCATATATTTAGGATTTGTGCACATTTCTGCAGATGTTCAAAAAACTTGTTCTAAAAAAATAAAAAATATGTCTCTTTGGGGCACCTAAGTGGCTCAGTCAGTTAAGCATCTGGTATTTTATTTCAGCTTAGGTCAGGATCTGAGGGTCCTGGAGACTAAGCCCCACACTGGGCATGAAGCCTGCTTAAGATTCTCTCCCTCCCCCTCTGCTCCTCCATCTTCCAGCCACAAAAGAAGGAAGGAAGGAAGGAAGGAAGGGGAAAGGGAAGGAAAGGAAGGGAGGGAAGGGGAAGAGAGGGGAGGGGAAGGGACTCTTCACCTGAGATTCCTGATTCATTAATTTTTTTTTTTAGGTATACAAAAGTAAAGGAATAACAGACCAGACCGTGGTTCAAACTCAATGCAGAAACAAGAGAGAAATATCATGGGTAACCAAGGACGAAGAAAGGTCATCACAGCGCATGCTCTGAAAAAGGATAATATCTCTCTCGACACGGTATTAAAAGACTCTTCCAACTAAACAACGCTCTCCACTTCCTTGCCAAAGGCAGACTGAAAGCTCATAGCTAACAGGCTACTTTCTAGAATGTTCACAGGCTTCTGCTCTAGCGGATTTATAACGAAGAGTCGGCTGCATTTGTTCTCAGACCAGTTTATCCCAATTTCACTGGCTACTGCAATTACATATTTAATTAAATACTGCAGAAACATATAATGCAAAAATAGAGTTGTTTCTATGAAAAGTAAATTGGAGGTTTAGAAACACCCAGTCAAGACAACTTACCAAAGAAAATTGCTATTGAAATAGGAAGAACAAGACGACTTGCAAATGAGTAGAAAATCACAAAATTCTAAGACCATGTTTTCCAAAAGCTTCCTAAGCCATCTTCAAATTCTCACTCAGCTTTAAAGAAACATAAACTTGACATTATAAGTGCAGTACGGGGGTAATCAATACAAAAAAGCAGATCCCAAACTGTAAGAAAAGGCAGTGGACCTACAACAAAAAAGAGTTTTTTATACACTAAAATAAAATGTTGAATGTAGGCATCATTTTTATGATTCCCCATGCTGACCAATTTTTTAGGATTAACTAACCAACTATCCATTCCACTTGAGAGGGATTTAAAAGGCTCTTCTGGGGGGCACCTGGGTGGTTCAGTCATTGAGCATCTGCCTTTGGCTCAGGTCATGATCTCAGGATCCTGGGACCAAGTCCTGTGCTGGGCTCTGCCCTCAGTGAGGAGTCTGCTTGGGATTCTCTGCCTCTCCCTCTCATTCTGCCCCTCACCCAGCTCATGCGCGCTCATGTGCTCCCTCTCTTGTGAGCTCTCTGTCTCTCTAAAATAAATAAATAACTCTTTAAAAAAAAAATCCATAGTGTAAAGTGACAATAAAAGTAATCGACATAAAAGTGAGGTTAACACTAACCAATCCACAAAACACATACATAACGTTAAGAGCAAATATTACTTAAGATAAGGTCATTTGGTAAGAAAATATAAATCTGTAAAATAGGCTGACCTTATCATTCAAGCTTAAAAATGCTTAATTATTATTTGTGAAGTATCTGGTTTCTGATAGATACTAGTAGAAAAGGAAGTTAATAGGTATCTTTCATAAACTTCAGGTGACATACTTTATTTCCCACTTGCTTTACTAAATTCTTGGGAGGCAAAATTAATATTGTTATCTTCTTTTAAAAGTTTGAAATGAAAAAAAAAACAAAATAAAAAAATAAAAGTTTGAAATACAGCTTGAGAACCTAAGTAACAAAGAAGTAGGGACGGGGGAAACGGACAGAAGGAAATTAACATTAATTGGGTTAATTCTTAATTAATTCTGGGTTAGGGCTCCAACCATAATACAACCTTGGGAAACAGGTACTGCTATTTCCATTTTACAGATGAAAAGAGAGAGCTTAACCACCATAAATAAGGTGTTCCTGGTCACATGACCTAAATCTGTCTGATTCTATAGCCTATATTTAAAAAAAAAAAATCAGAAGTATCTTAATTCATCTGACATTTTGGTCATCTTAAAAGTGTACATAATACACTTTATGAAGAGGTATATACTTACACCACAGCACAAAACAAGGAAGACAAAAACAGCAACAACATAAGGGATGCTTGCCCTTCAGGAGCTTACAATTAAAGAAAATGTGCCTGTGCACGCACGGTTAAGAAATACATTGTAGGGGCGCCTGGGTGGTTCAGTGGGTTAAAGCCTCTGCCTTCGGCTCAGGTCATGATCCCAGGGTCCTGGGATCGAGCCCCGCATCGGGCTCTCTGCTCCGCAGGGAGCCTGCTTCCTCCTCTCTCTCTCTGCCTGCCTCTCTGCCTAGTTGTGATTTCTCTCTGTCAAATAAATAAAATATTAAAAAAAAAAAAAAAAGAAATACTTGTAGTGATTAATCACTCCTGAGGGAGGCCATCCATAAGTGATATGGGAGTGGTTCCATGTGGCTTCGGAAAGGCTTTATGAAAGATACAAGATCATGGCTGGATCCTGGTGATGGAGAATGTTGAACAGGTGTAATGAAATGTCCTCCAAGACAGGGAAAAGCAGAGGTAAGGGAAAAGCAGAGGTAACAGGATGAATATGAGTAATAGTGAAGAGGACAGCAGGATGGCTTCAAAAAGTAAAGGACTAAGTAAGTGGAAACAAGCCAAGTAAGTGTCCATCAACTGATGAATGAATAAGCAAAATGGGATATACCCACACCACGTAATACTATTCAACAATAAAAAGAAAGGACTGACACCTGCTACAACATGGGTGAGCCTTGAAAACATTATGCTAAATGAAAAAAGTCACAAAAGACCACATATTGTATAATGTCATTTACATGAAATGTCCAGAAATTAAGCAAATCCATAGAGACAGGAAGTAGACTAATGATTCGCAAAGGCTGGAAGGGGTGGAAAGAAGTGAGGAGTGACTGCTTATAGGTACAGGGCTTCTTTGGGGGGTGATGAAAATGTTCTCAAATTGATTGTGGCGACGGTTGCACAACTCTGTGAACACACGAAAATCCACTGAACTGCACGTTTTAAATGGGTGAAGTGTACGGCAAATGAACTACATCTCAATCGAGCCATTAAAAAAAAAAAATGTTGAGGGCCTGAGGGAACATCACACTGCCCAGCTAAGATGGAGTCCCATACGCTAAGTCTGAGGGTCTGGAATTTATGTGGTAGGCAATTAGAGATATGTAAGTAAAGACTTAACCTAATGAAAGCCCAGTATGCAAACTTAGGGCTCTTCTCTAACAAAATTATTCACATTTTTTCAGTACATTCCTAAAATATATGCCCAAATCACAAAGATGACAGAGAACAGGAAAAAGATGATGTGATGGGATTTTGACGAAGCCACAAGCTGTAACTATTAGGAAAGCTGTTTTGCTTCAGCACTAAATGCCACAGATGGGTGTATCAGCATCGTATTTAGGCAAAACCACAAATTCATCTGTGTCTTGTCTTCAAATACCGTAATGTTCTAAGCTTAATTATGGAAACTGCACTAACAATTGATCTGCCATATTTTAGAGTGACATAATGAACTGGGTAATTTGTTTTTCATTGGATGACAGTACTCTACAGATAATGTTTTAGATACTAGATTCAATTTAAATGCTATCAGAACCTCCACTGAGATAAAGCATGTGTGTTGCAAACAAACACATTTGTCTGAATTCTAATTTAACCTAACATTCCAAAAGAGTTTTACTATACAAAATAAGAAAACTAAAGGGACAAATCTGACATTCAAAGATGGGGGGGAATCTGGATATTAAATAATCAATACAAAGGAAAGGGCAAAGCACTCAAAAATCAATCTGAAAATCAAAATTAAAAAAAAAAAAAGCAGGGGGCATCTGGGTGGCTCAGTGGGTTGACGTTAAGACTCTTGGTTTTGGCTGAGGTCATGATCTCAGGGTCCTGGGACCTAACTCCACAGGCTCTGTGCTCCATGCTCAGTCCCTCTCTCTCCCCCTCTGTCCCTCCTCCTCTCTTTCTCCCCCCGGCCCCGACCCTGTGCTCTCGCTCTCTCTCTCTCAAATAAATAAAATCATTTAAAAAAAAAAAAAAAAGGGCAGGGGAACAGGTCTCAGTATGAGGTTCTATAGCATAGCATTGGAAATACAATGAAAAAAAAAGAACAGAATACATTTAAAATAAAAGGCTCCATATAAAACAGCGGAAGAGTCTGCAACAGAGGCCAAGTTTGGAATCCATCTATAAGGCATTCCCACACCTTCCCCGAATCCCAGGGAAGAAAGAACCTTTCAGACAGTGTGCATATGTTATCCCTGCAGAATCTGGCCTAAAGGTGAAATCCCCCTTTCCCCCAGGAGGTGGTGAGATGGTAGGAATACAAAGAACTCTGCCAGAGAACCCATACACAACCAAACTAGTGTTCGCCTTCTGAGTCACCTGGCAAACCTCCTTCAGGGTAGACGAGCCACAAGAAACTAAAGGAGATACCAGATCTCTTTGAAAATTCCCGTCTAAGAATGAGAGTACCCATCTGTCTCTGAAGGACTTAGTAAATTCTAGAAGTGGATGAAAATTGTGTTGTGTGTCTGAGAAATACAGACGACTTAGATGACCCGGTTCACTAACAAACAATAAAAGCAAAATAGAAAACAAGTAAGCTCTCCTAAAAAAGAAGTCCTGTCACTGATATCTAGAATAAGGTATCTGCTGTCACAAGTAAGTAGAGCAGGACTCTTCATTACCTAATTGTAAGCCAGAGTTTATGCGAAAGAGAATTCAGTAGGAGTATCCAGTAGGAACTTATTACAAATCATTAACTGCTGTATGTTAAAAGAAACTTATCCAAACTCTCATCAATTGTCTACCTACTCCAAACAAAAGAACTCAGGGAAAAGGCAGAAGTTTACAACCATTGTTCACCGTACTGGACGTGTTAATTACTAAGGAATAAAGTACTTCAAATATTATGAAAGAGGTTAAACATTGAATTATTCCTTATGTAAACATCAAAAACCTATTACTATTAATTCATACATAAATAAAAGTTTTTTTTTTTAAACAAATAGGGAGAAATAATGATAGCATGCTACCCAAGATCACCAAAGGAGGGTAAATAACACCAACATAAGATCTAATACCCAGAAACATGTTCAAGTGATAGAATTATTAGAATGGTCTATATTATAAGCATGCTACAATTCTGACTAAACTAAGAACAGAAACCCAAGAAGCCATGAATAGGCTAAAAAATAATTAAGAGAATGGAAGTCATGGGGAGGGGTTTGTTGTTTTTTTTTTACAAGATCCTCCACTGAAGAACATGGAACCAGAAGCATGACCTATAAATTAGAAAGGAGAACAAGAAACTTGCCAGGGCCTGAAAATGGCAAAGCTGACCTAAGCTAAGGAAATGAGGAAGATAAATATCTCAGTAGGTAAATAACACCAGTTCTCAAAATCTGTTCTAAAAAACAAAAGTGAAAACTAATTGGCCAGAAGGAAAAGCATGTGGCTGTAAGTTAAAGAAAAATTTTAAAACAAATATACACAAAGTACCTTGGGAAAATTTCTGCTTCTGCAGTATTTTCACAGATAAGCTCATCAATGTTCACTGCATTAGCTTTAAGAAGTTAAATCTAAAGTTTTTTTTAGTTGACAGAAATTTTATAAATACTTGCAATAACCACCTGCATTAAGCAATTCTGCAGAGCTGTGAGATTAAACGACAGTAGGCTCAATTATATTTAAAATCTTTCAGACAAAATTACAAAGCTTACATAGCAAAATTAATAAAAACAGAATATCCTGAACAACAAATTGAGCTACTTGATTTGTGTGGGCATTTTTTTCTATATAGTAAATAGCATATCAATTCATATTCTATGATTAACTTAAGTCTCATCTAAACTTGCTGATCTAAGGGAGAACCACCAAAGCTGGAAAATAAAAAAAGAATCAGATCCGATTCAAATCCTTTGCTGTTCTCTTCCTCCTCCCCCAAGAAATATTCTTTAAGTTGGTGGTCTTACTTGATTTCAGCTCTCAAACATGTAAGTCCATACCAAAATCTTAACTTATAATTAAGTGCTATGCATGCCAAAGCACTCCGTTCAAGCCGTTCAGTGAATCTGAACATAAGCGTAACGACATTTCACAACGCGTTCATCCAAGCTGCCACAGGGAAAGAGCAACAAATTCACAGAAAGACTTGGAGCAATACCTGAGCAGATAAACAGCCCTTTCAATATCACTGAGGTCTTCATCAACTGTCAATCTTTCTATTTCTTCTGGTGTCTGTCAAGTGTAAAATACAAATTATGCATACAAACGTGGATTAGTCTTGCCACCCCACCCCACCCCCAACTGACCCTCCGGGAACCCCATATGAGTGGAGACTAATGAAAAAGTTTCACAATTAAGCAGTATCATTGAAAACTAATCAAGAGGACTCCAGGTGCAGACCTCAACGACAGAGGACTCCGTCTGGAATTGCTGGGTTGGGCTGGTAAAGTCTGAGGGTTTGGAAGGGTTTTGTTTTTTGCTTTTCTTTTTTCTTTCTTTCTTTCTTTTTTAAACTGTTCTAGCTTGAGAATTACATTGTGGCTTCAAAATATTGCCGAACTCGGTTTTATATGCATATATGAGATACATACGTACTTTTAAATCTCTAATACCCCAAGGCTGTTTCTCCAGCATTTTCCACCCCAGGAAATGCTAGAAGGGGGGATGGAGGCAAACTGCAGCCGAGAGAGAATGAAAAAGACGAAATGTGGAGTGGGGGAAGGGAAGGGAATAAACTCTGGGGCTGGAAGAAAATCAAAGATTCGCGATATTGCGGCAGGTGGGAGTGAGAAGAGCTCAACCGAGCTTTGGAGAGGACGGCGGGGGGAGGGGGTGGTCCGCAAACTAGGTTTGCAGGCAGTGAGGGTTGGAGGCTGGGACGAAGATGACTCTGCGGGGTGGGGGAGCGAACTGAAGGTTGACTCCCTCAAGGCGGGGAGTGGGGATCAGGGTCCCAGCTGGAGTCCTGGAGGGGCTGGTTAGAAAGGACGTGTGGTGACTCAGGATGGGGGTGAAGGGTCGAGAGGGCTTTGAAAACCCGTAGTGGGACGACCGTAGCCTGGGTCCTGGGTGGGAGGTGAAGGGAGGCCTGGCGGACTAGGGGCAGAGGCGCCCGAGCTTGCTCGGATGGAGGAAGGGGAAAGCTGGACCCGCCGTGTCTCCGGGAGGGGGGTGGGGGCGGAGCTGTGTAGACTGAGGAGTGGTACGGGGTCCGGTGGGGGGGGGGGCACTCAGGAGGGGACAAGGCGACGGCGGCCTCGAAGGGCAGCTCCCGCAGGGCGGAAGGAAGAGGGGCCACGGCCGTCCAGGAGGGCGGCACCGGGGACGACGCTGGACCGGCCGTTCCTGGGGGCGGGTTGGGGAAGGGGCCCGTGCGGGGCTGGGCCGGGTGACTAGGGAGCCCAGGGCGTCCGAGGGGCCAGTCCCTCGGGGATGGGGGTCCGAGCTGGGAGAACCGAAGCTGCGTCGAAGCAGGGGCGGGCTTAGGGTGACACGGCGACCGCGGGAGGACTGAGGGTCCAGCCCGACTCCGAGAGGGTCCCGGGCCGCCTCGGGAAGGAGAAGGGGACGCGACGGGGTCGGGGCCCGGGCCAGGCGCCCTGCGGGCAGTTGCTCCTCCCCGGGGCGCACCTTGAGGCTCCGGCGGACCGGCCTCTCGATGATGGTGAGCTCCTGCAGGTCCTCCATGTAGCCGAACAGGCTGTTCTGACTGAAATCCATCGCGGCAGCGGCGGGCGGCGGGCGGCGGGCGGCGGCGGATGCATGGACCGCCGGGCCCCCTCGCCGCCCGGGCCGGAGCGGCCCCGGGATGCCGGACGCTCGCAGCCCCGCGGCCGCCCACCAGCAGGACTTTCTCCCGCTCTCGGCCGCGGGAGCCGCGCGGGAGGGTAGCTGGCGGCGGGAGAAGGAGCGCGGCCGCCGGTGGGGGGCGGGGCGGACAAGGCAAGGGGGCGGGGCGAGGCGCGCGGGCGGCCTGCGGGGGCGGGGCCAGAGGCGGGGGAGGTGCCACAAGCCCGCCTCAGCCCCGCCCTCTCGGCACCCAGCGCACGCGAGCCAGACGCAACTGCCGCGCCGCGCCGTGGCTGCCCCCTCCGCCCCTCGGCGCCCTAGTCTCCCCTTGCCCCTCCCCCGGCCGAACGCGCCCCGCCCTATGGCGCGTGCGCAGAACCTTCCACCTCCAGCAGCTTCTGGAGGCGGGCTGGGGGCGCGGGCTGGGGGCGCGGGCTGGGGGCGGGGGCTGGGGGCGGGGGCTGGGGGCGGGGGCCGGGAGCGGAGGGCTGAACCAATGGCTGGGGAAGCGAAGGAGAGGGAGGTGCGCTGCTGTTGTGTTTAACCTACGGTAATAACCTGACGATAATTCGTAATTGCCCACACCAGCAGGCGAGCTGTGAACGAGGGGACTACCCTAGTTCAGCCTTAGCCCCGGGGGAGGGATATGTACCCCCAATCAGCGATTACTGCGTGATGTGTGCTCGGGTAATAGGGGAAAGAGTGTATGGGTATACAGTCCTGGAGGGGCTAGCACTTGGGTCAGGCTGCAGCCAGAAAAGGACTCCCGGAGGGAAAACACTTCAACTGAATCTTAAACAATCGAACTTTCCTAGAGAAATAAAAGTAAGCCCACTTCGAATTGCAGTCTGGGCTTGTTTTGATTTGATTGTGGGACGTACTGCCGGGAGTGCGAGGAAGCAAGTGCTTGGCGAGGTGGATGGAAGGAAGAGGAGGTCCCTTTTAGAGAAAGGCCCGCTCTGGGCAGCCACACTGAGTCGCTTGCATCCGATTCTGTTAAGAATAGGAAGCGATACGAAGGGGATTGAGGCGATTTTTTTGGACCTCAGGAACAAAAGTT
Organism: Meles meles; assembly: GCF_922984935.1. Taxonomy (NCBI): domain Eukaryota; kingdom Metazoa; phylum Chordata; class Mammalia; order Carnivora; family Mustelidae; genus Meles; species Meles meles. The sequence goes on along the minus strand of NC_060071.1, from coordinate 141,378,512 downwards.
ATGTTGAACATACTCTTCAGCTCCTAGAAGAGCTCTTTTTAATTGTATTTTACTTTCCACTCGTTCCCTCCCCACCGTCCCGTTCCTCTACCTGCCGTGTGCACCCTCTCTTGTATGGTTCCGTCCCATGTGTATATCCTCCAGAGACTGCTAGTTTCTGTATTGTTTTTAAAACACATGAAAGGCATTGTGCGAAGAACTCGTTCTGTTTCTTGCTTTTCCGTCAACATAACGTCTTAGAGATTTATCCAGGCTGCGATCTCTATAGTCTAGGTATTCATTAGTCCTGACGGTTAATAGCATTCAGTTTGTGCATCTAACGCATTTTACTTATCAGTTCCTTAAAAAATGGAGAGTTAGGTTGGCAGCAGTTCCTTGTAACCACAGACAACACCGGAATGATATTAGACGTGTCCCTGATGGACCATAAGAAAGAAATGCAATTGCCTGGTCATGGAGTCTGCAATGCTTGTTTTCACTCTGCCAAGCTGCCCTCTAGAGTGGCCTTCTCAGTTCGCCCTCCCACCAGTGGTACATGAAGACTGAAAGATTCCTATTTTCCCACTTCATATGCTAACATTTAGTATTATCTGATGTCCTAATCTAAATCAATCTGATATCACCAAAGTAGTATCACATTGTAATTTCATTTAATTTTATTGTTAATAAAGTGATGTTACCCATTTTTCTGTATACTGAAGAACCATTGAGATTTTTTCCCGTCTGTGAATTAACTACATCCTCTGCCTAATTTTTGGCTAAATTTCCTATTATTTTTCTGAATGAATTAAAGGAGTTTCCTATATATTCTAAATTCTAATCTCACGTCAGTCTTGGACAATGCAAGTATTTCTCCCAATCTTTCACATGTCCTGATAGCTTAGCCTTTGTTATCCTACAGTATAGGGGAAATCCTTATTTTGATGTAAACAAATGCATTTAATTTTAGCCTTGTGGAGTGGGGTTTTTTGGGTCTCATTGAAGAATCTTTTCCTACTCAAAATATTGTCCTACATCTTCTCCTACTTAATAACTTCATACCTTTATCTATCACAGTTAGGTCTTTTTATTATTATTATTCATTTATTTGACAGAGATCACAAGCAGACAGAGAGGCAGGCAGAGAGAGAGTGGGGGAAAGCAGGCTCCCTGCCGAGGAGAGAGCCCAATGCCGGGCTCGATCCCAGGACCATGGGATCATGACCAGAGCTGAAGGTAGAGGCTTTAACCCACTGAGCCACCCAGGTGCCCTTCACAGTTAGGTCTTAATTCATCTGTAGTTAACCTAGCATATGGTATAACCAGGAATACAATATTCTTTTCTCTGCATAGTGAGCCAATTTGCCCAGCAGTACCCACCAAACAAACCATCTTTTCTCTGCTGATGTGTAATGGCATCTCAGTCCTACACCAGGTCTTAACAGACACACATTCCTGTTTCAGGGCTCTAACTACTGCTCTGTTGATCTAGATCTGTTCCTTATACCAGTGCCACACTGATTTTCTTGCTACGTCTTTGTTATATGTTATATGTTTTTGTTACATGTTACATGTCCTAATATCTGGTAGCGTGAGTCCTTCCCTACTCCCCTCTCTTTTTATTCAGTATTGCCTCTGAAGTTCAAAACAAAAATGGTCAGTGGTTACCCCATCGCTAAAATCCAGGTATTCCAATCCCTGCTCCATATTAAGGGAAAAGGGGGAGCTTGGAGAGATCAGGATGGAGAAGAGGCAGAGACGAGGGGGAGGTGGTTTTCCTTAGCAATACCTTGCAGCATCCCTTGCCTGTCAATTTCTGAAATTGTCCTCTTTTCCCCTTGGTTTGTAACTGCTAGATCATATTTGTAAACTTTATCCTATTTCAGCTAAGAAGTATTATCTCATGTTCAGCTTTTGTAACACCATCATTTGAGACTTGATGACATTCCTAAATGACAAACTGGTTAAATACACAGATATAGCTTTGATGTTGGCTGCTACAGGGCAGGAGACTGATGATGTCAGTTTGGTGACTAGACTCTGTAACTGTTGTGCTTACTATCCTGTGCTAGAAATAGCCTACCCCAGTCTGGCTGCCAGGAAACCTTGGTTTCAGTCCCAGCTCTGCCAGTGACATGCGATGGAAGGAGTCTTGCAGCCCTGTTTTTCTTATCTGAATTGTTTCCTTATGACTTGTCTCAATGTGTCCGAGAAGCAAACCCATGAAGTACAGATGAGATGCACCGCTATTCCAGTACTATATGTAGTGAAAGTGAGGCTCAGAGAGGTTACATGCCTTTAGACATGAGCACACAGCTAAGAGAAGCTGGATTTATTCATTTCATGGATTCATTCAACAAAAGCATGGTGGTTAAATGCATGGACTTCCGAGTCCAACTGCCTGGATTGGCTCTGGCCAACCCCCTAGAATCCTGGCTCTGCTACTTCCTGCTGTGGGCAAGGTTCTTAACCACTCTGTCCCTCACTTCACTCATCTCTGAGATCAGAATAACAGTAGTACTCAGGACAGCCTCTTACATGACTTAAATGAGATAATATGTATACAACGCTTAGAGGAATTCCCAGCATATAGCAAGCATTATTACCATCAGTGTTCCCCTGTCCCTGGGCTCAGAAAAGATTTAATACACTTTGTGCTAAATCTGTTGATTCTTGTGCTTGAGTCTGTTGAATCTATGATTCTAGAATAATATTCTGCCGGAAAAGTCCAGGTCCTTATCCCCCGAATCTGTGACTATGTTACCTTACTTGGCAAAAGAGGCTTTGAAGATGTGCCTCATTTAAGGATCTTGAGATGGGGAGATTACCTTAGATTATCCAGGTAAACCCAATATAATCATAAGGGTCCTCATGAGCAAAAGAGGGAGGCAGAAAAGTCAGCACCACACCTTGAGAATACTTGACCGGCCATTGCAAGCTTTGAAAACAGAGGCAGTCCACAAGAAGACAACCTTCAGAAGCTGGAAAAGGAATACAAGAAACAAATAAACTCTCGTAGGGCCGTTCAATGGGAATATAGCCCCGCTGACACCTTGATCTAGCTGAAACCCAGATCTAGCTTTTAGAACAGTCTAATAAAATAAATTTGTGTGCTTTTAAGCCACTACATGGGTTGGAATTTGCTAGAACAGCAAAAATAAAACGAAGCAATTATCTCTATGGGAAAATGTTTAAATTAAATGACTACTTCAGGGGCGCCTGGGTGGCTCAGTGGATTAAGCCGCTGCCTTCGGCTCAGGTCATGATCTCAGGGTCCTGGGATCGAGCCCCGCATCGGGCTCTCTGCTCCGCAGGGAGCCTGCTTCCTCCTCTCTCTCTGCCTGCCTCTCTGCCTACTTGTGATCTCTCTCTCTCTGTCAAATAAATAAATAAAATCTTTAAAAAATAAATAAATAAATAAATAAATAAATGACTACTTCAGACCATATGTAAAAATCAATGTCCTGTGAATTAAAAACCTAAACAAGACTCTCTGGGTTTGGACCTATAGGTAGCCACTCAGCTAAAAGCACCAAGAAGGTCAGAAACTGTCGGAAAATAAACAGGATCCATGAGGGCATCTCCCTCAGAAAAATGGTGAAGAAAATAGAAATGAACTAGCAGTCCAAATGCATTTCTTCCTTCTGTGGCAAAACCAAGATGGAGAGGGGCGCCTGGGTGGCTCAGTGGGTTAAAGCCTCTGCCTTCGGCTCAGGTCATGATCCCAGGGTCCTGGAATCGAGCCCTGCATCAGGCTCTCTGCTCGGCAGGGAGCCTGCTTCCCTTCCTCTCTCTCTGCCTGCCTCTCTGCCTACTTGTGATCTCTGTCTGTCAAGTAAATAAATAAAATCTTAAAAAAAAAAACAACCCAAGATGGAGAGATGAGCTGTGAGGCTCTGGCACTGTGGTTCCTGAAGGAAAATGGTGCACGGAACTACCCCACCTATCCCGCCAACATGTGATCAGTTGCAAGACCAGTTGAAGGTAGCCTAAGTGAGTTCATTAGGTCACCACGACAGCAACAGCAAAACATAAACGCTAAAGACAGATGTTCCAAACTTTTCCAAGAAAATACACAAGGGAACTTTTATGACATCCCAAAGACGGAGCATTTTCTTAAACAAAACAAAATGCACAGGCTATAAAATACAAGATTGATAAATCTAACGACTCGAAAATTCAGAACTGGTATGCATCAGAAGAGACACCACAAAGACAGTGTGACAAGACAAACGATCGACTGGGAAAAGATATTCATAGCAAATTAATCAAAGAAAGATTGCTGCCCAGAATTAAGAACTCCAAAAAATCAATAGGAAGACAACCGATAGAAAAAGGAGCAAAAGACACAAACGACCACTGTACAGAAGGGGAACAGCCCATAAACCTATGAAAAGAAGCGCAACCTTATGTTAATAATCAGGAAAGGGTAAATGGACACACCTGGCAAGTGGGCAAAATTTTAAAGTCTGACCACATCAAGTGTTTGAAGGAGATAGAACATGAGCAAATCTTGCAGAGCAATGGTGCTCATGCAAATTGGCACAACCACTTTGGAAGTCATTTTGGAAGATAATTTGCCGTTAACTTGCCTAATGGAATAAAATCTCTTCAAGGCATATACTGCACCACACCAGCAGAAAGGGACCTGCACAAGAAGGTTCACAGCACCAAAATCCTGGTAGCAACTCAAATGCCTCTCGTACAGGAGAATAGATACGTTAGTTGTTGCATACTCAAATCAATGGAAAACTGATAGTGAAAATGAACCACAAGTACATAATTCAACAAAGATAAATCTCATGAACATATTGAGCAATAAATGCAAATTGCCCAAGATTATCTGCAGTATGAAGCTCTTACATAATGTTCAAAAGCAGTAATATGTATATAATATGTGGTTAAAATGGCCAAGAAAAGAAAAGGAGACGATTAACACAAAAACATAGCGTATTGTTGGGGATGCTAGGTGGCTCAGTGAGTTAAGCCTCCAACTCTTGATTTCAGCTCGGGTCATGATCTCAGGGGTCATGAGATCGAACCTCGTGTCAGGCTCTGCGCTCTGCGTGGCACCTGCTTGAGATTTCCTCTCTCTCCCTCTCCCTCTGCCCCTCCCGCTCACGCTTGCGCACACGCGCTCTCTCTCTCTCTCAAATAAATGAATAAAATCTCTAAAAACAAAACAAAACATAGCATATTGTTAATTTCTAGGACCAAAATGGGATCAGGGAGGGGCAGAGAAGTCACAGGTGATGTGTTCTTTTCTGAACTGGATAGTGATACATATTTGTTTTATTGTTATGCTTCAAATATACATATGCAGTCCGTAAAATGTTTTATGCATAAAATACTTTAGAAGTCTTTACATCAGGAAGATTATGTGGTCTCCAGTTCTAATTTAGCACTGCCTTCCATCCATTCATTCAAAACGTATTTCAATGGGCGCCTGGGTGGCTCAGTGGGTTAAGCCGCTGCCTTCGGCTCAGGTCATGATCTCAGGGTCCTGGGATCGAGTCCCGCGTTGGGCTCTCTGCTCAGCGGCGAGCCTGCTTCCCTCTCTCTCTCTCTCTGCCTGCCTCTCTATCTGCTTGTGATCTCTCTCTGTCAAATAAATAAATAAAAATCTTTAAAAAAAAAAAAACGTATTTCAAGAATTCTGGCTATATGATAAGCATTGTTCTAGGTTAGGTCTACAGATATGAAGCACAGATATGAAGCAAGCCAGGTACAGGCCCTCCCACCACAGGGCACACATCCTAAGAACAATGGAAATTGATCCGGTATTCATCTATTGGGATTAAATATCTGATACAAGCTATGATAACTGCTATGGAAACAATACAGGTGCTGGGATATTGATGGAGAAGGATCTTTAGGAGTGGTGGGAACAGGTGCACATATTCAGGGGCTGCTCCACCCATGATATACTGGGGGGGGGGGGTGTGGAGGTCAAGGAGGCCGAGGCAGTAAGGATGAGTTCCACGTTTTTGGCTTATGCTGTTGGATGGATGGAGACGTTACCCACCCAGCGCTCGCCCTGTGCCTTCTGCAGTGTCTGAGTAGAAAGCAGCTTCTGACAACAGGCACGGAACAGAGCTCTACCCACTGCCCCAAGGGGATGGGCCAGCATCTGCTCCCCCCACCCTGGCCCAGTCAGGGACCCTGTGGCTCCCTCCTCTTCAGCTTGGTTCTGGGTGAGCTAGATGAGGTTCCTAGTGAAACACATCTGCCTGAATCTACCCAGTGCCTGACAGGATGGTTAGCGCCCACTAAGGGCTCTGTTCAGGTTCACTGAGAAACAGAAAGAGGCAGGTGGCAGGGAGACTGGAACAGGAGGAGATCAAACACTGGAGTCCAAGCCACCCTTATTTCTCACCTGGATCACAGAGAAGGTTTCTGTCCTTCGACTTTTAAAGGCCTTATCAACACAGCCAGAGTGATCCTGTTACCACGAAAGTCAGACTCAGTTACCTCGGGCTCTAAACCGAGGCTTTTCAACCTTGTTACTCTGTGGCCCCTGGTGATTCTTTGTGCGGGAGGGGAGAAAAATGCTGGCTTGTGCCTTATTTAGCAGCACCCCGGCCTCTCCTCGCCCGCTAGATGCCCATATCCTGTCCTGACTTCTCCTCACCTACCCCCTCCCAGTTGAAAATGGAAGTGTCTTCACACATTGCCAAATGACCACTGGGAGCAAAATGACACACACACACACCCCCGCCACCCACCGTTGAAAACCACGGCTCTCAACTCCGCAATAACTCCCCATCTCACACGGAGGACGCCCTCCCACGCCCCCTCACCTCTCCCACCTCTTCCTGTTTTCAGCCTTCCCACTGTCCTCTTGCCAGGCCCGCTGGCCTCCTTGCTATCCCTCCAACGCTGGAGGTCTGATCCCCGTCAGAGCCACGGAGCCTGCCCTTTCATCTGCCTGGAATGTTCTTCCTTAGGATTGTCAGGTAACTCCCTCTATCACATCCTTCGGGTTTATTACTCAAACACCACCAACTCAGTGAGGCCAGCTCGGGATGCCTTGTATGAAATCAAATCTCACCGTGTTAGTCTGCTCGGGCAGCCATCACAGAATACCACAGATCCAGCAACTTAGACAACAACAGAAATGTATCGTCTCACAGTTCTGGAGGCTGGAATTCCAAGATCAAGGTGTAGGCAGGGTTGGTTTCTCCTGAGGCTTGCACCTAGTGGCCCTCCGGCTCTGTCCCCAATGGTCTTCCCCTGTGTTCGCCTCCCTGGGGACTCTTTGTGTGTCTGAATTTCCTCTTTTTATAAGGACACCAGTCATCTTGGATTAGGGCTGGCTCTAATGCGTCATTTTGACTTCAGCACCTCTAATGGCCATATCTCCAAATACAGTAACATCGGGACATCCGGGGAGGTTAGGGCTTCAACATATGAATTTGGGGGGAGGGGGACACCATTCAGCCCTGTAACACCTACCAGCCCCCCCACCAGCGCTGATTAGTCTAACATTCTGAATACTTTACTTATTCATCTCATTTATAGTCTTTTTCTTCTCCCATCTTCCATTCAAATGTTATATTCCATAAAGGCAGAGATTTTGTTTATTTTATTCACCCCTCCATTCCCAGTACCTAGAATAATGCCTGGCACATAGTAGGTGCTCATTAACTATTTGCTAAAGTAATGGCTAGGCATAAAGTAATGAATAATGGCGTCACGAATCTCCACTAACTGGCAGTAACCTTGGTGAAATCAGTTAACTTCTCTGGGCCTTGGCTCCCTCTGACAAAGGGGAAAGGAGGGAAGTAGGCTAACTGATCTGGAATGAGACGGCTGCTCTATCTGGATCTCAGCGCTGACTTAGCCCAGATTCCCTAGAAAAGTCTGAGGGGAGACCTAAATGCTGACACTTCCTTAAGAGGTATAACCCTGGGGTAGCCAGAGGGAGGGACAGTGAGGTGATGGGGGCACAGGACAGGAAACAAATACAAGGAGAGCAGCCTGCCACCGGGCGGACCCCCAATTCAGGGAGGAGCCCAGCCAGGTCCCATATGGGACCTCTCCAGGCAGGCTCTGAAGAAGCCCAGGATTGGGACCCTTCCATGGAAAGAAGACGAAAGTCGACCTCCTGCCTTTTGCTTCCCACAGGTCAATGTTGGCTCATTGTGGAGTTAACTCTCTTGCACTTTAAAGGTCTCAGTGGGCCCTTTGAAGCAGCTTCTAGGGTTGCCAGAGCCCAGGTCCTCAGGAAGAAGGCTTCAGCCCAGTCAAGAAATGGGGCAGGTGTTTCAGCTCAGGTCATGATCTCAGGGTCCTGGGATCGAGTCCCACATCGGGCTCTCTGCTCCGCGGGGAGCCTGCTTCCCTCTCTCTCTGCCTGCCTAGTTGTGATTTCTCTCTGTCAGATAAATAAAATATTTAAAAAAAAGAAAAAGAAATGGGGCAGGTGTCTGAAGGGGCTGGCCTCAGGCTGTAGGGAATGCAGAAAGGAGAGTAATCAGGACAGCAATCCTTGGTCCCTAGGGCTCTGCAAGTGGCTCACAGCCTAGGAGACAGGGGAGAGGCAGGAGGGAGGAGGGAAGGAAGAAGTGAGGAAGGAAACAGCTGGTCCCCGTAAAGTCCTGACAGGGACCCGAGCGCCCCAACAGCCCAGCCTCATGGAACTGTCTGAGGGGGGTTTTGAAGAAGGGCACGCAACTGCATCGTCTGCAGGATCAGACTCCAGGTGTCTGCGGTGGCAGAGGGGCTCCAATGTTCTGGGCAGGAGCATCTTCCTTAGCAACAGGATCTGACCCCCAGCCCCCCCACCCCCCTCCTTGGCCATGCGGCCCCTCCCCCCATCATCACTTGGCAAACCATTCCCAGACTCCAGCTGCCCCCCTCACTGTCTCTGGAAGGAGAGACGGCATTCACTGCTGAGGCTGCCTTCCTCCTCACAGGGGCTGTTTTTCCTCCTGTGGGCCGCGCGTGTTGGGCTGTGTCCCAGCTGGAGGGCAGATTCCTCCCTCCAGAGGTGATGATACACGCTGGGAGCGGATTGCACATTTGTCTCCTGGGAGGCAGTGGGCGGGGGAAGCAGAGCTCAGCGTGTGAGCGTGGGGAGGGGTGTCTGCAGAACTGTGATGGGGTGAGGGGCCCAGAGAGCGGGGAGCTGATGCTGCGGGCTGTCTACAGAGGCAGCGGGATGCTGATTATAGGGCTGGGTCCCGCGGCCCGGGATGTGGGTGCAAGAAGCTGTGTGCGCACTTGACTGTCAAGGTGGGAGTGATGGTTACCCTGGTGACCGGGCGAGGAAGTGGGTTGGCCCGGCAGGCAGAAATGCTGGAAAGAAAATATAGTAAGCCCCAGTGAGGGCTTCTCTCTTTCTTTTTTCTTTTTCTTGATTGGCGCACCCGTTAGATGGAGCCTTGTCATCGTAAGTCAAGGGCAACTTGCAGTGGTTGGGCCCTGCGTCCCCTCTTCTGGTTCCCTGGGAACATACCCCCTCCACACTCTAAGCTGGCACAGAGGTCCCAGCCCCTGGTCCTAACCAGCCCCGGGACAGAAGGCAAGTTGCTTCCTCACTAAGCCTCTCTCAGCCCAGGCGGCCTCCAAGGTCCATTGGTGCTCTGATTCCTGGACCCCACCCTCCCCCCCGACATATTGATGCAGCAGATCTGGGGGCGTGCCTAGGGATCTGGATTGTGGCCACACCCCCAGGAACTCTGCATCTGCTATTCAGAGCCCCTGCCTCTCAACGTGGGCGTCTCTCCCCCAGGAGTGGGAATCAGACAGATGCAGATTCCCACCTTAGCTTGGCCCCTCTGAACCTGTTTCTTTGCCTCCTTGGTGAGGGAAGGACATAGGGGTATTAGGAGAATGGGCTGAGAAGCGGCTATCATGTAGCAGGGCACACGATAAGGGGCCAATAAGAGGTCTACTTTTCAGCTTCTCATTCTATCCGAATCTGTAGTGTCTCTACGACCCTCTCCCCTGCCTGGCAGCCCCCTTCCACCGGCTTGTTCACCTCCAGCCAAATCCCACATCCAGGAAACCAATCCAGTGTTAAGCAAGGACTCCTCAGGTGAGGACCCAGACAGAGGAGGGGAGGGGAGAGTATGCTCACAGCAGAGGTGCTCACACCCAGTTCCAGCTCATCTGTTGTTATGACAACCTGTAGCTTACCAGCCTCTGTGGGGTGCCATGGCTTCCTCCAGCATCTGGGGGCTCTGGCTGTGAACAGTCATTTCAGCAAGGCACCAGGAGATAGGAGAACCCCAAGCCCACCCCATCCCAACCACCAAATTGTCATTTCAACATAAACTGAGGACTTCTCCGGGCATGAGGACTTGGCCAAATCTCACTCCAAAGCTGCGGGACCTAACGGAACGCCAAGCATACAGTAGGCACTCAACGAATAGTGGTTGAGTGAATAAATGTGTAAATGTGATATGAATCTGAATTCTCTTAAATCTCTTTATCAACAATGAGTTTCATTTAGGAGAGAAGCAAAATAAAAGGAGGACATCGGGCATCTGCTGTTCGGGATCTTCCCACCTATTCCCTTTGGAAAAACTGCACTCCTGCCCCTCTCCATGCCGTTGATATGTGAATCCGTAGCAGGTGGAACTCTCCAGCCCCTCAAAGTGTGGTTGTAGCATTGCCTCAACAAGTTTGTCCCCAGGGCTGTGAGAATCATCTGTAATATACAGCACCGTAGTTATTAATAGATCAGATTATATACACCACGAAAATTCATCTTTCTGTAGCGGGGACTTACTTGCTTCCCCCCAACCATGAATTTTTCATGTCCCATCAATTTCTGTCCTCCTCTCTCTGGAGGCCCTGTTCTCTCTAGTGAAGGACAGAATTGATTAAACAAATCTGCTCGGTATTGCAGCTGATTAACAAAACTCATGGGAGAGAAAGAGAATAAAACTCTTGGCTCAGAAGTTCTTTTTAAAAATCACCTGAGAGACTAATATGTCTATTCTGTCTGCCATTCATAGACTATTGTGAGCTAACAGAGAATATGTACCTGGTCTCTCTGCCCCCGGCTCCTGGCACAGGGCTCCCAAAAGCCTTGTAAATTCCTAAGTGATAAGAGCACGAGAAGTCTCTTTGGTCCTATGGAGGCAGCTCTGTGTGGGCTCCTGGGAAGCTCCTGGAGGGGAGCTGGTCCTCAGAAAGACCAAGATATGGTTAGAAGCATGGGATTTTCGGCCCCACCCCTCATTCTCCAGAGAGGGAAAGATAAAAAGGAGTTTGTAATTGATCATGCCTAAGTAAGAAAACTTCCCTAAGATCCCAGCGACGGGGTTTAGGAGAGCTTCCAGCTTGGTGAGCAGGGGGAGGTGTGGGAAGAGCACAGGTGGACTGAGCTCGAAGCTCCGCGCCCCTGCCCAGGCACCTTGCTCTCTGCATCTCTTCCACCTGCCTGTTCACCTGCATCCTCCATCCCATGCCTTTACCAGAAACCCGCAAATGGAAGTAAACTATTTCCCTGAGTTCCGTGAACCTCTCTAGCAAATTAATCAAACCCAAAGAGGGGCTTGTGGGAACCTCTGATTTGTAGCTGACCTATCAGAATCACAGCGACATCCTGGACTGAACTTGCCATCTGATGCGAGGGGGCAGTCTCATGGGCCTGAGCCCTTACCCTGCAGGATATGATGCTGCCTCCCGGTAGGCAGAATTTAACTCAGAATTGAGTTAAATTGTAGGACCACCCTCCCAGCTGGTATCGTGGGGAGTTGCCTGCTGGGAGGTGGGAGGGAAGCCCCTCGCCCCCCACCATTGTAACTGGTCCTAGACTAATTTTGATAATTGAGGTTTGGTTGATGAGAGGCCTGTGCTTAAGATGACATTCATTCATTCATTCATTCACCAAATGTTTATTGAGTACTTACTATGGGCCAGGCAGGGCCAGCTTCATGGGGCGGCAGCCTGGACAGTCTCCCAGGGAGGGTCCGGCACTCAGAAGGGCCCTCCACTCGAGGCTGGGAGCTCCCTATCACCTTCATGAAGTCCTTAACAACTTTATCTTTTTTTTTTTAAGATTTTATTTATTTATTTGACACAAAGAGAGAGAGCACAAGTATGCAGAGTGGCGGGCAGAGGGAGAGCGAGTAACAGGCTCTCTGCTGAGCAGATCCATCAGGGCTCGATCCCAGGACTCTGGGATCATGACCTGAGCCAAAGGCAGACGCTTAAAGACTGAGCCACCCAGGCACCCCAACAACTTTATCTTCGAAATGGTGCTTCATAAACCCAGTCCGAAGGGACCCAGGGCACGCCCATGAGCAGAGCAGATTAGCCCAATATGTGTGTGAAGGCAATGTTTCATGGGCATCTGAGGCTGAGGTTCTGTGCTTGTTGGCCAGAACAATATTTTGTTTTGTTTTGTTATTTGCATTTCAAAGCCATGAAGGGAAGAAGGGCCAGCCAGTGGCTTCCAGCCTCACGGGTCCCCTGTTGGCATATACCTGGCCACCTTCCACCTTTTTTTTTTTCAAAAGATTTTATTTATTTATTTGACAGACAGAGATCACAAGTAACCAGAGAGGCAGGCAGAGAGAGAGGAAGGGAAACAGGCTCCCCGCTGAGCAGAGAGCCCAATGCGGGGCTCGATTACAGGCCCCCCAAGATCATGACCTGAGCCGAAAGCAGAGGCTTAACCCACAGAGCCACCCAGGTGCCCCAGCCACCTTCCACCTTTGTGACTGGGCTACGTTTTTACCTTGGATTCATTCGCTGGTTCCTTCAACACAGACTTGAAAGCCATCTGGGGTTCCTGTCCCGCATGCTCAGCTCTGTTGTATAAAGGAAGCGACTCCTTTATTCAAGCCCAAGATGAAAAACTTATTTGATGGAACAAGAACCCGAATAAAGCGTCACTGTACTTGTCTAGCGCCATGTTTGGTGCCAAGAGAAAAAAAGAGGACACTAGGCAATGAACCCTCTATCTGTATGAGCTTATGATCTAAGAGGAGAAAGAGGGGTGCCTGGGTGGCTCAGTTGCTTGAGTGTCTGCCTCCGGCTCAGGTCATGATCCCAGGGTCCTGGGATGGAGCCCTGCATCATCGCATCATCGGGCTCCCTGCTCAGCAGGGAGCCTGCTTCTCCCTCTGCCCCTCCCCCCACCCCTGCTCATGCTCTCTCTCTGGCTCACTCTCTCTCACAAATAAATAAATAAAATCTTTAAGAGGAGGAAGAAGATATGCAAACTGTTAACAAGCACAGGCTCACATAATGACCCTGACAGTGTTTTAAAACCCAAACTGATTGTAGTTACACAAGAGCTGTTTCTAGGCAACGGTGGGGAGTGTGGGGTGTGACTTAGATCTGTGGGCAAATTAAATCTTTACCCTACTAACTCCTTCCCCTGAAAAAGCCAGGGAGGAGAGGGAATAAGACCCAAGGGAGGGACTTGCGGTTCCAGGAAATCACGTCAGTCAATCTCCAGCCATCTAATGTAGTCCTTGAATTATTTGGGTGGGAGGGGGCAGGAATGAAAGTCTCCCCAGCTCTGAGAAAGGGAAGAGTGGGGACAGCCAAAACACAAGGCATGGGAGTAGAAAGACTTTTAAAGACGGTGATGTCCAACATGCAGTGTTGAGTTGTTGGCATTGCTGAGTTGTGAAGGCTCCTTCTCTGCCACTAAATTTAAATCAAATCTGCCCCAGTGACCAAGGCATGGTGCCCTGTGAGTGGGGCTTCTTCACCGTAATGAATGGACACAAATGAGAGCGGGAATAATGTTCCACCAGCGCTCTGGATCTCCCTACTGGGTGCAAGCTGGAGACCCAGAGCGCACAAGGAAGGGCTTCCAGCTGCTGTGGGTTGCATGGGGAGGTAAAGTGAGCTTTGGTTCATTTGTACTTGGAGACGCCACTATAAGCAGATGCTGTGGCCCTAAAGACTTCCTTGGAAGGAAGCCTGGGTGAAACGGCTCACATTCAGGATGAAATGGATCCAGCTGATATCAGATGCTTCTACACGGTTTCTCCGCAAGACCGTGCGAGGATCTCCAGCGCCGTGCGCCGTGATCACATTTGCCTTGGCAAAAAGTGAGGCAGACTGTTGCCACCTGTTTGCAGTAATACTCACTAATGCTCATTCCTGACTCATGCTGGCTCACTGTTTCATAAGAGGGGGCAGCTCCGTTTCTCTCCCTGTGTCACCACAATAATTATTGAGAACAATAATTTGAACAATGGCAACTTATAATTCTCCAGTAACATGCAAAAGTACCATTGTTTACAGCAAAATAATCTCCCGAGTTTGGGTAATGGAAACCATTATGTGCTGCTTCAGTGTACGGGGCAAGTGGGAACCTTGGCTGAGAATGGGATTGGACTCATTCACTCATTCATTCATTTATGCAATCATTCATTCATTCAGCAACCCCAATAGATTACCAGCGATGGGGCAGGCAGTGTGGCCCATGGCGTCTGGAATCTGGAGTCTGGCTTTATTCCTTCCCACATCTTGGCCTACAGGCAGGGTCTGCCGGAACAATGATCATCTGATGGTCACAGACACCTGAGAACATTCTGACCACCGTGTTTGAGGAGTCACACTATATAATGGGTCCAAGTTTCAGAAACCTCCTACCTTCCCCACCGACATGACATGTGGGCTGATCTGGGTCTGAGTCCTAGTCCTGACCAAGGGGTACGAGACTGCTCCTCTCCCAGCCTCTAGTGCAGGAGGTAAAATGGAAATAAACCATGTCCTTGAAGATCGTTCGAGCAACAGAAAGTAGGAGGGATTGATGGATTTAGAAACTAAGGCAGGTCTTCAGAATAGGTATTCTCTGTTACTCCAGGCAAATTGTTAAAACTCAAAGCATAGCACGCATTAAATGGTAAACATAAGCAGACAAGATTAGATTCTCTTCAAATTAGCTCCAGACCCACGAAACCATTTCAGAAATACTACAGTCTTTCAAACTCTTTGCTAGGTGACTACATTGCAATGGCGTCGAGAGAAGATGTCAACAAACACACGGAATGTCCATCTACATTCAGCAGTGACCACACAGCTACCGATACACAGGAGCCCGGACGCAAACAAGACCTACTTAACAGTTTCTAGTTTGTTGCTAAGAAACCAGGACTGCCTGGTAAGGGTGTATGACCACTCTGCGTCTTTGTGTCAACTCATTATGCCCACGTGATTGGAGTGAACTTCACATGGGAGAATGGAATGTGGCAATGACTCTTCATCACCTACACAGTGAGTCTACTATTGTCCCAAGGCCTGAGAAATCTTTTCCAGAACTAGTGAGAGTACAGAGAGGTCAAGGAAGAATTGAGATCACGTGGAGGAAGGACAAAAGATCCTTCACATACCAATCCACAAAGGCCTACCCACCGGGTGGCAGCAGGTCTTCGTTCTTACCCTTTCCAATACTGGGCTGTCATGTTGGTCAAGCGTGGACACGTGTCACTGGACACCATTATGTCAGGAGAGCAGAAGGGTGAGGGGACACATTCCGATAACTGTGGTCATGTCACCCTAAGCCACGCTCCTCTCCTGCTCAGGAGAATGAAGCGTGATGGGTACGTGGCTGCATGTCTCCTCCCCCGCAGTGAGAGGGTCAAAGGCGATTGGTGTTTCCTCCTAGTAACTCTGCCCCACAGTCCAGCCTGCCCCAGGTGACCAAGTTTCCATCAGCCTGTCGGCGGCTGCAGTTTCCCAGAATTCCACAATCACCCTGAGCCCCGAAATACACGAGATGGTTTCTTTCTGAGCTTTCTAGAGGATAGTTCTTAAATCACTTCTCTTAGGAAAGCAAATGGTCTTAAGATAACTTAACATCATTCATTCACTCCCTCCGCTGGATTTAAATTCCCTTACCCCATTTCACTGGCCCACCAATTTTTTTAAAACATTGATCCAAGCAATGGCACACAGCACTGGCGAGAGCACGGGAGACAGGGAAGTAGCAAGGGACAATCCAGCATAAGGAACAATGTGACCAATATAACCAAGATAATATTTTATATTATATTATATTATATAATATTTTCTGGGGTCCCAGAAAAGGAACCTACTCCCAAGGGGACAGTTGTGTGTGTGGCAGAGAGGGGTCCTTGAAGAAGTGATAACAAAGAACTCAGTTTGTGGCTTCCCCATCCCAGAGAGACTTGGCCTCACTGGCCATCCAGCCCCCGCCCAGCACAGAGCCTCATTCTCAGCAGACACGGAATCACCATGGCCTCGGACCATCACCCACTCAGGCATCTCAGAGGACCCCTCACCATCTCAACCCCTGCTTCCACCCGTCTGTAGCCTGCTCATTTCCAGAGCCCTGCAGGAGCCTTGTTTAAGCTCCTTTAACTTTGATTTAACAATCTGATTTAAAAAAAAAAAAAAAAAAAGGAAAACCACTTCCAGGCCCTCACCATATCTTGGAAGAGGAGCTCTTCCACTGTGGGTCTAAGCAGAGTCTGGCACCCTGGGCCCATACCCTGGGATGGCATCATACCCTGAAGCTTCTCAGACCAAACCCTCCTTTTCTGCACCTGCTGGGGGTTCAGGCCAGTTGGGGGCAGAGGCAGAGGGCACCGCGTCCATTGTCAAAGCCGCAGGGCTCCTCTCACAGCTGTGTGGGCACACACAGGCTTGTAGGTTTTATGGGAAGGGGAAGTAGTTTTCCGGAAGAGCAATATAAGTGTCAGTTAAAACTCATTAAGTCAGAAAAAGGGAAAAACACCTACTTTATGTGTTAGCTACATTTGGAATGACATATACCCTTTTTAAGCTATACCTAGGGCTAGAGGCAAAACACACGATGACTGGGTTTGGAATCACCTGCTAGTCACACCGATTTATAGAGCTACAGCACCTGCGCTCTTCAAAGTCCCATCTGCGGGGGTCAGCTGTGTAACCTGGATTTCAATCTTCCTTAAATCACTGCTTTCATCCCTTTGCATTTCTTTCTTTGAAAAAAAAAAGATTTTATTTATTTATTTGACAGACAGAGATCACAGGTAGGCAGAGAGGCAGGCAGAGAGAGAGGAGGAAGCAGGCTCCCCGCGGAGCAGAGAGCCCGATGCGGGACTCGATCCCAGGACCCTGCGATCATGACCTGAGCCGAAGGCAGAGGCTTTAACCCACTGAGCCACCCAGGCGCACCCCCTTTGCATTTCTGCTAAGAACTTGAGCCAGTGCCGATGGTGGACTGCTGGAGGCCCGGCCACCATCTTGCCACCATAATTTTTACTGCAAGCCCCTCCCTCCCTCCCCGCTGAGCCTCCCGCTCTCACCAGGACTGATGTCTCTGCTTGTGCTAGACACCACGCCCGTCCCTGCATCCGGGCGCTTGGTCATGCTGTTCCCTCACCAGGAATGCTTCCCCCGTTGCTCCACTCATAGCAATTCACCTTGCCCTTCCAAGTTCAATTTAGGCCTGCTTTCCTCTGCAACCGTCTCAGACGGCCTTAAGGCTCCTCCCCTCCTCAGTCTGGGTCCCCCCATTGTGTATGCACACGGTCTGTTCCGGGCTTCCACTCCATGTGCTTTGTGTCTGTGTTAGGTGTGGAAGACAGCGTAGGGAAACACGAAGCTTATGGGGTTTGAAATTGAGCCTTGACTCTGCCACCATCAGCTGCGTGACCTCGGGCAAGTTACTGCACCTCTCAGGACCTCAGTCTCCTCATCTATTAAAAAAAGGACAACAACGTTTACTTTGCAAGATTGTGGCGATTACTTGAGATAATGGGCACTGACGGAACGGACAGACAGGGACCTTAGGGATGGTGGCCGCCATTGATATGAATGACGTCCGAGGCCTTCCTCTTCAGGCCTTTCCCAAAGGACCTGATTAAAGAGAGCTGGCTGGGGCTCCTGGTTGGTTCCATCCGGGTTGAGCGTAGGACTCTTGGCTTTGGCTCAGGTCATGATCTAGGGGTTGTGACATTGAGTCCCCTGTCCGGCTCTGCCCTGAGCGTGGAGTCTACTTAAGACTCCCTCTCCCTCTGCCCTGCTCCCCCCACTCACTCACGCTCTCTCTAAAATAAATAAGTAAATCTTCAAAAAAAAAAAAAAAGAGAGAGAGAGAGTGCGACCTTGCTGGCTGCAGCAGGGGCAGGAAGGCAGGCTTCTTCCTGTCTGAACACGCAAAACCCTCCCCCCCCCTCCCTCCTGCGCACCCAGGAAATGTCACTCCGCATTGTTGGCTCCTCGGATAAATTGTGTATTTTGATCCAGGAGTGTTGTTTGCACACAGGCATCGCCACCCCTCCCCCCGGGCCCGTCCCTCCCCTGGTGCCTCCCTCTGGGCGTCTCCCATAAATGTGTCCTCTTCAAGCAACTTCAGGTAGCAGGGACCTGCTCAGGTCCACTTCCTCCCTTGTCGCTTTAATCAAAAGTGGCTTAGAATGCCTCCGTATCCTCACCTAGCTTAGTCTTTACCTGCCCTTTGCTCGGGCAACAAGGATTAAATCAGTTACCCTGTGAAAACCCTCCCGAAAATTCCGTGGGCTGAGAATAGCCCTGCCCCTCACCCTCTCAGCAACTCCCCCCGCGTTACCAGCTCCAAAATAGAGCGGGGTCCCTTTATTAAAGTCTCCTGAAATCACCCAAATTGACTGTTTCTTTTCTTGTTTTTTTTTTAAGATTTTACTTATTTAAGGACACAGAGAAAGACACAGCGAGAGAGGGAACACAAGCAGGGGGAGTGGGAGAGGGAGAAGCAGGCCTCCCACTGTGCAGGGAGCGGTCTCAATCCCAGGACCCTGGGACCACGACCTGAGCAGAAGGCAGACTCTTAAGCACCTGGGACACCCAGGCATCCCTCAAATTCACTCTATTTGTTGCCAGGCTCCTGACTGGGACATCTCCTTTGTAAGTATTGGATATAACGATGCGTGGTTCAGTCCAGGTCATAGGTCAGTGTCCCGGAGGCTCTGTTGTATTTATTTTTTTAAAGACTATTTTAAATATATATATATGTTTTTTAAGATCATTATTAGTATGAACTTGAAAATTCATACTATTTTTTAAAATTTTTTAAAAAGGTTTTATTAGAAACAGTGCAAATGCACCTACACACGGGGGGGGGGGAGGGCAGAGGGAGAGGGAGGAAGCAGGCTCCCCACTGAGCAGGGAGCCCCATGCAGGACTCGATCCCAGGACCCTGAGATGACCTGAGCCAAAGGCAGATGCTTAACTGACTGAGACACCCAGGGGGCCCCAAGAATTCATACTAATTTTAAATATTTGATCTTGAGGCTCCTGAGACTAGATCAGGGACCCCTGGGATTTGGTTCCTCAAGAATGCCATGTGATGCCCTGAAGCAACGGCCCCAGATGAGGGGGGCTGGGGGATGCTGAACAGGCCATTCTAGGAAGGCTGTGGCCTTCACGGCAGGGGCAGAGTCCCACAGGTGGGCCTTCAGGAAAGAGTAACTTCTGTCCCCTCCTCAGAGCCACAGAGTCCCCCAGAGATCAAAGAGCCACCCTGGTCATCTGGCCTGGGCACCGAGGGAATACCAGCACACACCAAGGGTCACTCTGCACGTAGCTCTGGAAAACAGATCCAGGGTGTGCTGGAGGGAGCTCCCCACTTGGTTTGTTTCAGGAAAAAATAAAGAAACGAGACAGTTCTTGAATTTCATGGTTGTGGCTGTAACTATAACCATCACCCCTCTTATTTTGTAGGAGAGGCTGGAGACAAGGGCCATCCAGAACAAAGGTCCTAGTTCCCGGATCCCTCACAGTTATATGTGAGCAGAGTTTCGAGGTCCTGCCCTTAAGGAAAGGGACACGATCACAGGAGCAGACTCTCCCTGAGTTCTGCTCTGTGCCATCTTGGGGGCCATGCTCCTTCTTTCCCTAGGGTGGTGCCCTCCTCTGCACCATCCGAGTTAGCTCCCCACTTATGTCTGCCTTCCAGGCGTAGTCGGGGGTTCTGGATGGGGCAGGGAAGGAAGAGGAGGGAGCGAGTTCATTGGAGTGGCGGATCTGTTCTGTATCTTGCTTATGGTGAGGGTTGTGCCAACCTATATGAGTGTTGAAAGTCACAGAACTCTACACCAAAAAGGGAGAAAAAGTGGTGTGCCTGGGTGGCTCAGTGGGTTAAGCCGCTGCCTTCGGCTCAGGTCATGATCTCAGGGTCCTGGGATCGAGTCCCGCATCGGGCTCTCTGCTCAGCAGGGAGCCTGCTTCCCTCTCACTCTCTCTGCCTGCTTCTCTATCTACTTCCGATCTCTCTCTGTCAAATAAATAAATAAAATCTTAAAAAAAAAGGGAGAAAAAGTTAATTTTATAGCATAATTTAAGGAATGGAATTAATTGTCTCTATGTATATGTGTGGTGCACACACACACACAGTGTTTAGTGGTGTGCTTGAAGCACAGAAAGTGCTAGAACAGGGCTCCCGATGCGTGGTCACAGATCCTGTGGGTCTGTGAGGAGACAGAACCTGTGCAAGAAGATAGATCAGCTACTTTGCTCAGCACAAGCCTCAGGGCTGTCGCAGACTTTTCTTTCTCATAGTGACTTTCTCGGTGGCATGACGGGCATGCTGGCTCACACTCTGGTGCAAGCTCCTTTTGTGGAAGCAGACGGGCTCTGAGTAGCATCACTCTAGAACGAGGTTCCAAGCATGTTATTTATACAGAAGCATCACAACAACAGTCACCCATGGCCGAGACCATGGCCTTGACCTCTGGGTGTCCAGCACCACACACAGGACTGGCTGGCAGACAGGAGATGTGATGTTTGGTTTCTCAGCGAAGAAACAGAGGAAAGAGAGGAATGGCCTGAGCACACAGCTCATCCACTCCTTGGACCGATGGCATTTACGGAGGGGCAGGCAAATAAATGACACATTGTAATTCGAGGTACCCTGAAATGGCAGCTGAACAGTGGCCCGAGAAAAGAGATCAAAGGGGGTGAGAACCAGTCGAACCAGTGTCTTTCCCTGATGTCAGAGATCTTGTCTTTCTCTAGGTGCGCCCTGTGAATGAGCCCTTCTCTCCAAGACTGCGCAGGCTGCTCCCCACTGCCCCCCCCGCCCCATTTTGAATCCAGAGCCCTTTCTCCTGCTTTAGGAAGTCAGGCGAAAGCTGGTCCATGAAAAGGCAAACAGATGAAGTGAGAGGAGAAACTGGAGGCCATGGTCGGGAAACCAGCACGCTGGCCCCAGCGCTGCCCTCAAGAAGCCAAGTGGCCTCAGGCAGATGTCCCTGTCTAGGGTCCTCTGTTTCCCCAGCTGCACAGTGGCTGGGCTGGGCTCTCTGCCTCTCTAGCCTCCTACCTGACATCTTCAGATTCACTGGACCCGAAATCATCACTCACAGATTGGACCCTTTTCAATCATCTTGCCCGTGAGCTGCAACTCTGAGAATGTAGGTCCTTTGCCAAAGGCCAGCAAGCTTTGGACAAAGAGGAAAGTGCAAGGGTCTGCTGACAGGGAATGCAGACGCTGGACGCCTGGCTTCAACCTCCGCTCCCTTCTTGAGTCCTGCCCAGCCCAGCACCGCCCGCCACTCCCCAGCAAGGCAATCCGTCATCTCTGCCATGGCTAGACCGTCTGGCAGACTGCAGCAGAATGTATATTATTTCCGTGTATAATTTATACGGCCCACTTCCATGGCCAAGGACAGCCCACAAAGCACACCCGATCTCGCGCAGGGAAACCGGGAGCTCCGCCCTCTGAGATGCGCGTGCTCTCCACCGAAGGCCACTCACCTCTCCTCCGAAAGCTTTCATTTTACTGGGGCACCTCAGTAGGCCAGGAACAATGCGACCTCAGAATAATAGGACAGTCCCCTCAGTTTCAAGGCTGCTCTCAGAGGCAGGGGCGTGGGTGACATCAAACACATAGGTTTAAAGTAGCTACAGAGCTGTGTGGCTGGCAGGCGAGAACCCATGGCTTCAGGCCATCGCATCATCCCGTCCTCCTAATAGAGCAGCGTAAACCAGGCATCGAGTTGCGGATCAGAAAACTGGGCTCCGATTCCTTGATGTTACCCAGGCGGCTCCCAACGCGGTCCTGCCCGCTTCCCGATCCTTAGCCTCTAGCACTAGCCTGCCTTGCCGGCCCTTCTGGGTGGCAGCAAGGAACAAGAGGAGTCATACATGCAGGAGACCTTTGTAAAACACGGTACTCTGGCTCTGCAAAGTGCGGTCCGAGGACCAGCACCATCCGGAAGCTCGATAGAAGCCCACACCCCTCTCCAAACCTGAATCTGATCTCCTTGCGTGGGCAGGACCACCACCCTGCTGTCTTAGGAGAATGTGGAGCGAAGAGGGGAGCACGCAGAGGGCGGGAAGGCGGGAAGAACTTTCCAGGTGCAGTGACAGGAAAGAAAGGAGCCAGGGAGGGATTTGGAGGAGAGTTGGAGAAGGAGATAAAAGATGGAGAAGAGGGGCGCATGGGTGGCTCAATAGGTTAAGCCTCTGCCTTCGGCTCAGGTCATGATCCCAGGGTCCTGGGATTGAGCCCTGCATCGGGCTCTCTGCTCAGCAGGGAGCCTGCTTCCCTTCCTCTCTCTCTGTCTGCCTCTCTGCCTACCTGTGATCTCTGTCTGTCAAATAAATAAATAAAATCTTAAAAAAAAAAGATGGAGAAGAGCAGGAAAGAGCTGGGTGCGACCTTCTGCCTGCCCTCTGTCACTTCCACCGTCTTCTCCCGAGCCGCCAAGCCTCTTGACATGGACTCCCCAGCGAGCTGTTGACCAAAGGCAGCTGAGGAGTGGATAGCCCTCGCTTGACTTGCAGATAACCAGAGGGGACAACCTATACCGATGGAAAGAGATGTTCCAAGGCTCGGGGCTGTGAGGGTCTCCCGTTCCTCCAGGAGGGTTGGGAGGGTTCAGCCTGCTTCCAGACCACAGAGCACCCCACGCATGGGTCCTAGAGACCCAAGATGGGCGTCAGCAAATGAATGGGAGAAGCACAAAGCAGGCCCATCCTCCAAGTTGCGAAGAGGACAGATGAGGTCTTGCTGGCTGTCTCTGAGGCATGGCCGGCTCACTTAATGGAGATAGTCTTATGACACCAGATTTTCTATTAAGCAAGCTTCCTGATATAACTTGAAGGTGAGGGTACTTGACCTATGTTTCAAAATTTTCCAGCAATGCTGGGAAATGGACAGCAATCACACACAACAAACTTCCATTCAAGCAATAACCCAGGGAGAGGCATTATAATCGCTCAAATGTAAGTGCTCCATTTCGTGGGTTTCAAAATACCACTTTCCAGGGCTGCGGCCAGCATTAAATGAGATAATGTGTGGTCCACTCTTGGCACAGGCTTCCTATGAGTCCTTCCCTGGCAGCCTTGCAGAGGAATCAAGAGCTTCGCTCAGGCCCAGAGGCCTCGCCCTTGGCCTCAGGCCCGGCCACTGCAAGCTAATGGCCCTACTAATGGATGTTTTGGGTCCGCAGGGATGGAGCCCCAGACCTGAATCTTAAAACCCCCACATCTGGAGGTTTTTCAGTTTTTGTTATTTTTCGGAACGAGCTCTTCTGTCTTTCTCAAGTACCACAGGCAGATCGGCCCCCTGTGCTCCCGGCGGCCAACAGCAGTCCCTTGAGGAAATCAAGTTCAAGTCCTTGCAGACACAGTTTTAAATTCTCCTGGGGGCACATTCAAAACCCAGGGAACGTACACGGCGACACACGGGATGAACGGCTCGTACTGAGCACTGACCAGGTGTGGATTGAATTACTGACCCCGATTCTTGCCCCCGCCCTGTATCCACACCCTCGCGGTGGCCTCGTTTTGGGCAGGGTAATTCCATACTCCTGGAGTTGGGCCTTGACCACGTGACTTGCTTCGGCCGCTGGAAGGCACAGAAGCACCAGCCAGCCCGATGCAAGCACGGGTCTCCTGGGGCCTCACGTGTTTCTGCCCTTCCCCTACGAAGAACTTGCTTTGGGGAGCCGCCGCCCCATCAGAATGGACTGCAGAAGGGACACACGTAGACCAGAGCTGCCCGCGCTAACCCGGGAGCCGTGAGCGAAAAGCAAAGCGGCTGCCGTCGCCGCTTGAAGCAGTCACCCAGCCCAGCCCAGCTGAATTAACACAAGTGCCCCAGCCTGCCTACAGAGCCACAAGGAGGGAGAAAGGATTGCTGTTTTAAGCCCCCATGGTCAGGGAGAGCTTATTCCGCAGCACTCTGGAGGTTACAGCAAACCAATCCAGCATGTGAGAGAATCAAAAAACTAGAATCGGAGGAAAAGAAATAGGGAGGGAGAAAAGGAGACCAGGACCGAGAGAAGAGGTGAGAAATCCTTCTACCAGTGTTCACCCTTTGCAGCTAAAGACTGGCGTGGCCCGCGGGCTGTGCACCGCTACAGGTGCCCGTAGGGAGAACGTCCTCGGGGGTCATGCAGCCCAGTCAGAACAGCTGCTCATAAAGGTCAGACGGAGCCCAGAAAGAGTGGAGTCTCAGGGATTCAGGAAAGCAGCCACAGAGCTGGGAGCACGCAGGATCACGGGAATCCGCCAGGATCTGAACTGAGAGGGAGGGTCAGAAGATCAGGAAGTTACACCGTACAGAGACATGGGCTCAGCTTCAGAGGGCTGGACAGGGCCAAAGCAGGACAGGGCCAAAGCAGCAAGGGAGAAACAGACCTGAGCCCATCTCCTATGGTAGGAACAAGACAGGTGCCAGCTTTTAGGAGGCAGGACTTTGAGAGAGCAGGAAGAAGTCAAATAAATACAGTGGATTAGCCAGGCTTTTCCAGGGAGACAGAACACACAGGAGACATCTATAGACAGAGGAGGAAATGTATGATAGGAAATGGCTATGGTCTCCGTGACTATGGAGACCAGAAAGTCCCCAGATCTACAATCTACAAGCTGGAGACCCAGGACGTGGTATGATTTAGTCGGATTCCAAAGTCCCGAGACCTGGGACCACCGACGTCCAGGGGCATAAGAAGGTGAAGGTCTCAGCTTTGCTCTACTCAAGCCCTCAGCAGACTGCGTGATGCCCACCCACACAGGCGAGAGCCCCCTTCTCTCCTCCTTCTACCAGCTTCAAAGCCAATCTCTCCCAGAGACGCCTTCACAGACACACCCAGAAAGAGTGCTTTACTAGCTCCCTGGGCATCCCTTAGCCCAGTCAAGTTGATACATAACCTTGAGCATCGCACAGTAACCCCCAGGGTTGCATTAGGGAAACTTCGGGCTTGGGGTATTTAACCACGGATTCTGTGACTATAACCTCATTTGGTAAAAACAAAAACCACAAAACCACCTCCCCAGTAGGTGAGTCGAGGAGCTCAATGAGATCATCCTGGACAATCCTGGCGGTCCTAAATGCAACAGTGAGGGTCCTTGTAGAAGACAGAGCAGAGCAAATAAACACAGGAAGATGAACGCGGACAGCCGTGATGCAGCCGCCGGCCGGGAACACCTGGAGCCCCCAGAAGCTGGAAGAAGACGGACGGTCCTTCCCTGGAGCCTTTAGAGCGAGCATGGCCCTGCCGACGCCACGATTTCAGGCCTTTAGCTTCTGGGACTATAAGAAAATAGATTTCTTCTTTTTTCAATTTAAATTCAATCGAACCATATAGTGCATTATCAGTTTCAGAGGTGGAGGTCAGGGATTCATCAGTTGCTTATAACACGCCGTGCTCATTCCATCTCCTTCATGCCCGTCACAATTACCCCAGCTCCCCACTCCTCTCCCCTCCAGCAACCCTCGGTCTGTTTCCTATGGTGAAGAGTCTCTTCCGGTTTATCTCCCTCTCTGATTTCGTCTTATGTCATTTTGTCCTCCCTTCCCCTATGATCCTCTGTTTTGTTTCTTAAACTCCACCTAGGAGTAAAATCATAAAGAGAGTGACCCTACAGCCCAGCAATTGTAGTAGGTATTTACTCAAAGGACACAAACATAGTGATCCGAAGGGGCACCTGCACCCCAATGTTTACGGCAGCAATGTCCACAATAGCCAACCTATGGAAAGAACCCCAATGTCCATCCACAGATGAATGGATAAAGAAGATGGGGTGGATATATACAATGGAATATTACTCAGCCATCAGAAAAATGAAATCGTGCCATTGGCAACGACATGGATGGAACTAGATGGAACTATTATGCTGCGTGAAATAAGTCAATCAGAAAATAGATTTCTTTTTAAAGCCAGGCGGTTTGTAGCCACTTGTAAAGGCAGCCCAAAGTAGACAAATCCATTATTCTCCCTGAATCACACAGCATAAGATCGGCACTGAGGGGACCCTTGGTGCTTGAGTACGTGAAAGACAGCTCATCCCAAGGGGTAGCCTTGTTTCTCGTGTACAACAGAGCACTGGGAGTCGTCCCCCCCCCCCCCGCCATGTCATAACTAGTTTCGGGTGTCTGGTTTCAGGTAAGGGTGACCTGGCAGAATTGTTAAAAGGGATTTCAGATTTTTTCGCGAAGGCGTGGTCTTACCGTGCACGTCCCAGGTATCAGGTAACAAAACTTTGAAAGACTTCTTTGAAGCACGGAGGTGAGTGGCTATATAGTGAGATTACAGATCCTTCAAAAGGGACCATTCTGACATTGTGCAAACGAGGACTCCTGTTCTTGGCATTCGCCTTCCCGTGACAGCATCTTTCATAGATGGAAGGGGGGAAATGGGGCATCAGTGAAGACTGGGGGATGCAGCGTCCCCTTTCATCCAGCATGTATGGTATTTTTGCCCCACAGTTCAGGGAAGGGCTCTTGGTCAGGGCTCCATTAATGCTTTGGGGACAGGGTTTGACATGTAGGATATGTAAATAAAGAGTTGCTGAGTAAAGAAATGAACTCCATTTCGGCACAGGCTTCCCTTCCCATAACTCCGTAATCCCCCTTGGCCACTGAAGGAGGGAGGGGCAGGGGGAAAGGGTCTCTCTTCCCAAGCAAGAGGAGATTACATTTGGTCCATCCTTCAGCTCTGTCTCATGGGAGAAGAAAGATGGAAGCCCCTAAAAACAAATAAACAAACAAACAAACGAAAAACCAATCAAATGGGCAAAAGCCTAGAGCTATCCTGTGGCCAGGACCCAAATCCAGCCTATTTTGGGGTAAGCCCTCATTCTTCCTACAAATACATGCCAATTTGCTGCCAAGGACCCAGACCTGCACCTATCAGAGGGTGTTACCCACCAAGCCTATAGATGATTTTGCATTTCCAGAATCTTGAATCGATCTCCCCAAAATAAACACTAATGTCTGATTATTAACTTTAAAAATGTAGCAGGATCATAACATGTACAGAAAACCCTCCAGTTGTCCCCTGTCTAAGAGCAAGAGCCAAAGTCCTTCCAAATGTCCACAAGGTCCCGAGCCACCACCCCGCGACACCTACACAGCCTACCCCCTCAAGCTTCCTCCACCCCCTCTGACCTCATCTTCAGCCCTCATTCACTCCATTAGTCAAAGTCACTTCCTTGGTGTTCTTCAAACACCTCCTGCCCCAGGACCTTTGCACTTACCACTCTCTCTGCCCAGCGCTTTTCCTTAAGGTGCTGCATGACTCCCTCTGCTTCTCCAATTCCTTTACACCTTTATTCAAGTCCCACCTAAGCAGAGAAGCCTTTATTGACTACTCTGTTTACATTCACTGTTCCCCTTACTCTTCTTCACTTTTCTTCATAGCTCTAACACCATCGACATGTTGTGTACTTATGGGTTTGGTGTTTTATATTCATTACCTCTACATGATAGTGAAAAAAATTTTTGTTTTTGGTTACTGCTCTTTCCCTAGTTTCTATAGCAGTATTATTTGGTATGTAGACAAGGTCAGTAGTGACTTGCTGAATGAAGACATGAAGGAGTGATTGAATGAGTAGTATTAAGACATAAGGAAGCATACCCAGTAAGTTCTAGAGCATCTCAGAGCCCAAGAGCTGGATGTGGCCAGACCTCAGGGGCTTCTAGAAAGGAGAACACAGGGAGAGCTCTCTCTCTCTCACACACACACACACTGGCGTCTTTCTGCACATTTGCTCTGTTTCCCCAGCTCTCTCTCTTACTCAGCCCACGTGGAGATATCAAAGTAGAACTAAAGAAACAGCTGCCCCACATTCCCTACGTTATTATAGACCCAATCCAGTTAGTGTCTCTGAGTTGCTCTCCTTCCAAGTTTCCAGGGAAACAACCCCGCGTGGTCCAGATCCGCCAGATGTCCACCCAGGTCCTCTGGCTGTGGTCCAGGAAGTGATGCCATGTTCGCGAACACGGATCCCAGGAGCCCACCGGGTGAATGAGGAAGAAACAGCATTGCGTGGCCTGGCTGGGAGTTGAGGAGACATCCTAAAAAGAAGGTACTGGAAAACCTCTCTGTTCCTACGAGATTTCTGCTCGCCCAGGACAAATGTTTGCTCCAATAAAGGGAGCTGCCTTTGCAGCCCGGTCAGCTGCAGACTCTGACAAACCTGCTGGAGCCCTCAGAACAAATCTCCATCCGAAGGTGTGCTTCCCGGCCCACCTGCCGCCGGGCTTCAGTTCGACGCGCTGCCACAAGAGGGCGCTCCAAACCAAGGCCTCCGAAGTGACGGCTCTCCCCGAACCCCCTCCTCCGCAGTGACCTCCGCAGGCCCGACCTGGGTGGCTGCAGGTAGGGGAGCCAGGGGAGGACCCAGGATCTCAGAAATCCCCCACCTCACCTCAGCCCAGCGTTGCCACATCTCTTGAAGCATGACACCTCCCAGGCAAATTCACTCAGTTGATGACGGGTTTGACGATTGACTCACGACCCAATGTGATTCGCAGACATCGTGTGCAAGTCCTTGAGTGGGGATAGATGTCTGCATTTCTCTTGAAAGTGAAGTTGATGGATTGCTCGGAATCTATACGTCAGTGTGTAATATACTGGCAATTTAAAAATTCAGTCTTCCGACCCCTGAGTATGGTTAATCTCTCCACTTGGGAGGGAGGGAAGGTCCCCTTTAATTTCTCTGTGCAATATTTTCTGGTTTCGATGTAAGTATATTGAGCATCCTTTGATAGTATGTCTCCCTAAGTGTTTTCTGGTTTCAATGCTATCATGTCATTTGAAATGCCTTTGATGTTACAAAGTGTCATTTTGACTTTTGTTGCTAACATTTATAAATACAACCGATCTGGCAATATTGTTGAGTTCACGTGTTAGTTTTAGGGGGGTTTTTTTGTGGGTTCCTTAGGACTTTCTACATAAACAATAATGTACATGAAGAAAATTTTACTGATTCCTTTCCAATCTTTGTGCCTTTCTCCTCACACACCCCCACTTTCTTCCTTGTGCAGGGTAGGACCTCCAGCACAATACTGAAAAGTGGTGGAAATCCACATCCCTGCCTCCTCCCAGTCAAAAGGGGAATTCAAAATATAAACATGAAGAATTATATTTGTTGTTGGTATTCTTCATGGAAAACTTTTGTAAGCTTGTAGAAGTTACCTTTCATTCCTAAATTACTTCGAATTTTTAATTAAAGTCTTTCTATTTGGGGCGCCTGAGTGGCTCAGTGGATTGAGCCGCTGCCTTCGGCTCAGGTCATGTCTCAGGGTCCTGGGATCGAGCCCTGCATGGGGCTCTCTGCTCCGCGGGGAGCCTGCTTCCTCCTCTCTCTCTGCCTGCCTCTCTGCCTACTTGTGATCTCTCTCTCTGTCAAATAAATAAATAAAATCTTTAAAAAAAAATAAAGTCTTTCTATTCTTTTGTAGGAATAATTTATATATTCTGATTATCAATTGTTTGTTACTTATATGTATGGCAAATATTTTCTCCCACTGCATGGCTTGGGTTTTCTTTCTTTTCTCAGTGACTTTTGTTGAATAGAGCTCTTAATTTTAATGTATTCACATTAATAGGTGCCTGGGTGGCTCAGTGGAGCGTCTGACTCTTGATTTCAGCTCAGGTCATGATCTCAGGGTCATGAGATCAAGCCCTGCCTCAGGCTCCACGCTGAGTGTGGAGCATCCTTGGGTTTCTCTCTCTCCCTCTCCTTTGCCTCTTCCCACCCATATGTGCGCAATTTCTCTCTCTCTCTTTTTTTTTAAAGATTTTATTTATTTATTTGACAGAGAGAGAGAGATCACAAGTAGGCAGAGAGGCAGGCAGAGAGAGAGGAGGAAGCAGGCTCCCTGCTGAGCAGAAAGCCCGATGCGGGACCCGATCCCATGACCTGAGCCGAAGGCAGAGGCTTAACCCACTGAGCCACTCAGGCACCCTGCAATTTTTCTCTTAAAAAAAAAAAAGTATTTAAATTAGTCATCGTTTCCCTTAATGATTAAATGCTTGCTTGTATTTGGTTTAAGCTTACAGTCTTTATCTGCAATTTGGAGGAAATCGGTAAAGGCTCAGGAAGACAGAGAAGGTAGCTGCTGCACATGACAGTTTTAGGTCTTCTTGGGAAGCAGCTTCAAAGACTAATAAAGGCTCTTTGTGGCTGGACTGTTTAGTTAATATTCAATTTATTGAAAAACAAATTAAAAGCCAACATTCCTTAAGTATTTAGGTTTACTTAAAAACTGAATTTCTACTCATCAATCTAACAGGACTTCACAACTTAATCAAATTCCCCTAAATACTCTTAGGCTGTGTATATTTTAACATAGCCAATTTTATTTCTAAGTTTGTGTGTATCTGTGTATAGAGATAAGCTGAGCCATATTAAAAATTACAAGTGTTTATTTGAGCAAGAATTGATTCAAACTGGGCAGCACCCAATCTAGGAAATAGAAAGGGGGTCTGGGAGCTGTATAAAATGAGAGACTTTGGGGGCCACCCGGGCGGCTCAGTGGGTTAAGCCTCTGCCTTCGGCTCAGGTCATGATCGCAGGGTCCTGGGATCGAGGCCCGCATCGGGCTCTCTGCTCGGCGGCGAGCCTGCTTCTCCCTCTCCCACTGCTGCTCCTCCGCCTCCTGCTCTCCCTACTTGTGTTCTCTCTCCAACTCTCAAATAAATAAATAAAATCTTTTTTAAAAAAAATGAGAGACTTGTATCGGCAGAGGGTAAGGGAACAAGGAATTGTGAACCAGGCAAAGAAGAAGATTGTTACCACAAGGTTACTTTGCTTTAGGAAATGCCATGGGTCTATCAAGCCCATGACTCAACTAGAGTTAACAGGCACTTCCTGACTGGTTTAAGAGTCCATTTCTGGGAGAACAAAAGTTTAATTAAGTTAAATCCCAGTTGGGGGTTGCAGGGCTTAGCATAAGTGACTCCATTTGGGCCCTGCTGTCTTGTTTTTTAGCCTATATAGTCAATTTCCTTTTAAAAGAAACTGTTTCTAACAAGCAAAACCTCCCTGAACACTGGTGAATCCTATAAATCTGATAAAATAAGCTTATACAGTTTTAAACTCCCGGTATCCTTAAACAATACTTGTTTTCAAAATTGGTTGGAAAATAGAATCTTTTCAACTCTATAATCACAAGATTAAATTCTTATTGAAGTATACCATTAAAATTAGAATCATAATTCTAATGCTACATAAACCAGGTTCTTATGCATAAGTTAAATACTCAACTTGCACAGATTAGACTTGAAACGTATGCCCAAAATAAGATTTTTGATTTGCTTTATTTTATTCTTTTCCTTAAAGAATTATAAACATCCCTAAGTCCGTAGGTTTTTTAAGTTACTGCCCAAGAGGATAGTTTTTAACAGGGTGGTACTGCCCCCTAGGGGACATTTCAGAAATTTTATTTTATTTTTTTTTAAGCGGTCCCAATGACCGTGGTATGTTACCGATATTTAGTACTCAGGGGCCAGGGATGCCTGACATCCTGAAGTATGCAGGACTGTCTCACACACTTGGAAGTTAGCCTGTAGAAATTTCAAAAGTGCCTTCATGTAAGCAAGAAACTCGTAAGTATCTGCACCTAGAATGTCACCAAATTTTACGGGTATTTTTTTGCATCGTTTTAACACAGTTTGAATTTTCCAGTAATTGCAATTATCTTGCAAGTCAGGGAGAGAGATTCGCAAACAGACTTTGCTGTAAGCACAGTCTGACAGGGGGCTCGATCTCATGACTCTGAGATCACAACCAGAGCTGAAACGAAGAGTCGGACCCTTTAACTGAGTGAGCCACCCAACGATCCCTAAAAAGTTAATTTTAAAAAGTGAAACCCCAGAAAAACCTAAAGAAAATGCAGGTGATGATGTTTCTGATAGCTGACGGGAACAGCCTTTTTGGGGACACAAAGACAAAACAAATAAAGTAAAACATTGGCAAATTTATGTAAGCCTTAGAAAGTTTTTGTGTAAAAAAAAAGAGATGAACTGGAAACAAAATTCTGCAACATCTGTGAGAATGGTTTAACAGAATTAATATATAATTCCTATACATCTGTAAGGGGAAAAAAATGACACCTCGATGGAAAAAAAAATCCAGAATGTGGGAAGATAATTCACAACATAAGGATTGCATAAGCCTAATAAACCCCAAAATAATTAACCTCTGTTAACTTCAAAAATAACTGCCAGATATTTTTACCAGCAAAAATTGCTTTATTCAGGAATAGCAGAAAATTACAATCCACAACACAGAACTTTGGAGAGAGCACAGGCAAATTTGGAGAACAAAGAAGAAGTAAGCTCTCTTACAGAGGGAAGAGGGAAACTGGGAAGGCTGTTATAAAAACAAAAAGTCCTTTGGAGTAAACTGGGAATTCACCGTGGTTGAAGTTGTGACAATCTCTCATTGGCTGGTCTATTGCCAGAGGAGGGGGGGAAATCTTCTTTCTGCTGGAGTAGTAAAATAGTAGCTCTAAGTGTCCACTTGGAAAGTAGGTCTCTTCTTGGAGGTTTGCCCTGATGAGGAGTGGTAGGACGTGAGTGCGTCCCCTCCTGGCCTCCCCACTCCATTTTAGTGAGGTTTCCTTTTACTTTCGCACTTCATTATATATATATAATATATATATAATATATATAAATTAAAATAAGTCACTATTTTTCACCTTTCATCAGCAAAGATTTCTTTTCTTTTTCTATGACAAAGTAAACTGTTGGTGAGTAGTAGAAGAAAATAGACCTTCTCACACACTTTTGAGGGATGTATAGACTGACAACAGTATTTTTGGAAAGTACCCTAACAATAAATATCAGTGCCTTAAGAAATGCATATTTTCTGACCCAACAACTCCACCTCTAGGAACATATTATCAGAAAATATTTGTGGGGGCGCCTGGGTGGCTCAGTGGGTTAAAGCCTCTGCCTTCGGCTCAGGTCATGATCCCAGGGTCCTGGGATCGAGCCCCACATCAGGCTCTCTGCTCTGCAGGGAGTCGGCTTCCTCCTCTCTCTCTGCCTGCCTCTCTGCCTACTTGTGATCTCTCTCTGTCAAATAAATAAATAAAATCTTTAAAAAAAAAAAAAACAAACACAGGGGCGCCTGGGTGGCTCAGTGGGTTAAGCCGCTGCCTTCGGCTCAGGTCATGATCTCAGGGTCCTGGGATGGAGTCTCTGTCTGTCAAGTAAATAAATAAAAATCTTAAAAAAAAAAAACCACACAGAAAATATTTGTGTATGGTGACCTAAGCTCTTCACGCCAGGATAACTTATGCGAACAAAAATTCAAAAGAACTTTTGACTCCCCCAGAACTAGCCTCCTTTTGACCAGAAGCCTTACTAATCCCATACACAGTCGATTCACACGTATTTTGTGTTATATGTATTATACACACTGTATTCTTACAACAAAGTAAGCTGGAGAAAAGTATTGTTAAAAAATCTTAAAATAGATTTACAGTGCTGTACTATTAAAAAAAAAATCCGCATGTAAGTGGACCCACGGAGTTCAAACCCATGTTTTTCAGAGGTCATCTGTATTCAGTTTTTTTCTTCACGTTTTGTTTTTTACTGGAAACAGTTCTGTTGTTCGGATGCTCTAGGGCGCCTTTCTCTTTGACCTCGGATGGAGCCATCAAGCAAGACGGAAACCACCAGCCGGCGGAGGGCCGGGGTCAGGGGCCGGAGGGCCGCACTCGCGGAGCCCCGAAGAAGGGGATGCAGGGGTAGGGGCGGGTGGGCGGGACCGTGCGGCCTTCTGCCTGGGCTGACGGGCAGGGAAGGGCCCGCCCCCCGAGGGCTGGGCGGTGTCCCCATTGGCTCGCCCAGGGAAAAGCACCGGGTGGAGCTTGCACCATTCGGAGCTGTGCAGGGAGGAGGAAGAAGTTCAGGGATGAGTGAGTCTACATTCGCGGGGGTGGGGGAGGGGGTGGGGGGTGGCGGGCCTGCCGGTCCCCAGCCCGGGCTGGGCCAGAGGGGTCGCTTCTATCCCTCCCTCCCTCCCTCCCTCCACCTACTACTAACTAGCTGACTCATACATTCATTCTCTCTCTCTCTCCCCCGCTTCCCGATTCGGCCCCCAAGAACGGGTGGCGGGCGCTGTCGTGGGAGGAGGTGAGTTGCCCGGATCCTCTGGGTCCCCAGGGAGGGGACTTGGGAGATGTGGCGCTGCACCGGCTGGGAGCCCCTCCGCTCCCGGGACTGCCCGGGTGACTCTCGGGGGTGGAGAACCCCGCTCACAGTACCCGCCGTTCTGGGGACACCTGATCCGGGACCTGGCTGCCGCCCTGGTCCTTCTGTCCAGCGAGCATGTAGAGATGCCTTTGACCGGGTCGGGGGGTCCGGGGGTGACGGCTGGAAACTGCCATGGTGTGTCTCACCCCCGCACATGTACACACACGCGCGCGCGCAAGAGGCCCAGTGAG
The DNA here is from genome assembly GCF_922984935.1 of Meles meles. NCBI lineage: Eukaryota > Metazoa > Chordata > Mammalia > Carnivora > Mustelidae > Meles > Meles meles. The sequence goes on along the minus strand of NC_060071.1, from coordinate 141,343,933 downwards.
GGGCAGTGACGTCCCCGGTGTCGCACAGCGAGTTAGAGACCCAAACGGGGCCTGCCTGGGGCTCGTGTGACACCTGCGCCCCCACCTGGCTCCATGTCCCCCACTTTCGCTTTTCCTTGGGACCCTCTCCGAGCGGCCTCCCGGATGCTCAGCGCAGACAGGCCCCCGACACCGCCAAGGGCTTCCGGAGGGGCTCCTTGCCCGGCCCAGGCCCCGACCCAGCTCCTCTTCCCCGCAGTGCTGGCGGTGGCGGCCGTGCCCGCCGTGCTGGGCGCCGTGGGCTTCACCGGGGCCGGAATCGCCGCTTCCTCGCTAGCGGCCAAGATGATGTCCGCCGCCGCCGTCGCCAACGGGGGTGGTGTCGCCGCCGGCAGCCTGGTGGCGACGCTGCAGTCCGTGGGTTTGTAGGGGGACAGGTGGGGGGGAGGGGCGGGAGAGGAGGGGTGGGGAGCATAGCCGGGCGGGGATTCAGCCCAGAGACTAAGCCCGAGGAGCCTGCCCTCTCCCTCCAGTGATGCGGTCCTCAGCGTTCCTGATCCTTTGACTCTCCCTGACTGTCCTCTTTCTGGCTCCTTCTGCGTGGGGTTTGTTGGGAGTGGAGGGCTAAAGGGGCTCTGGGAAGGAGAACGGAAGGAGACCAGGGCTCCTGGAGCCCTGTCCAGATACGACACCTAGGGGGCCTAGGAGGGTCCCTTCCCCTCTGGGTCTCAGTGGCCTCCTGGGTAAGGTGAGGGGACCTGTCACTGTCAAAGTCTGTGGCTGACAGTCCTCTGTCTCTCACTTCCTCACTTCTTAGCCTCTTCCAGCATCCTCTGTCCAAAGTGGAGCCTTGGGGCTTTCAGAACCTAGAGGAGGGATCCAGGTTCCTGGGCCTCAGACCTCGAAGGGAGGGGAGCAGTTCAGGGCCTCTGGCCACTACATGTTCCTGTGCTCATCCTCTGTCCCTTCCTCAGGGGCAGCTGGACTCTCCACATCATCCAACATCCTCCTGGGCTCTGTTGGGTCAGCTTTTGGAGCCTTGCTTGGAGGTTCAAAAAAGGGACCTTCTTCCTCTCCCCCAGCAGAGCCCGGGGCTGAAAAGAAAGAGCCAAAAGAAAATGAATCCCAAGTTGAACTTCCCAAACCCCCCATCAGGTCAGAGAAGCAGGAGAAATAAAGATCACATGCAGACACACCTCCCTGTCTTTGCTCCTTGCAGCTCTGGTGGAGGGGGTCGGGGGCAGGGGGGACTGGAGTTTTCCAAATCCCCAGTCCTCCCAACCTGCCTTGTGGTGGGGGCCGGGCTCGGGGGCAGGCTGACTGAGCCCAGAATCAGTTGGCAGGAGGCTTTGGTTGGTCCTAGTCTGACAGGGGAGGGGCTGTATCACCCAGGGCCTTTCCTGAGCCTTCCTGGGCCTCAGTTTACTCCCTCATTCAGCGATGGGGTTGACAGAGGTTCCCGTTGGGCGTCCAGGGTGAAGGATAGCTAGGGTACATATGGAACCACTGACCCTGGGGCATTTTCCTCTTCCTGGTGCATGGACACTAGATGTCCTGAGACGAATCAGACACTGGCCTTTCCCTGCCTAACCTCAAGTCTGGTGGGTGGGGAAGCAAGCCAACAAACAAACCAGCAGGACAACATCGTATCATGAATGTCACAGTGAAGCTCTGGGCACTTCCGGTCAAGGAGACTGAGTCAGGGTTGGTCACTCCACTGTGTCTGGAAAAACCCTCCAGTTCCTACCCTGGCGATAAGTGCTCTTGGTGTCCCTTGTCCCCACTCACGTCCAAGGTGAGGGCTTACTTCCTGCCAGAGAGGTCTCATTCTCTGGAGTTGTTCTATGTTTGTTGTTTGGTTTTGGTTTTTAAGGATGAGATATCATCCTTAAAATTCTAAAATTCTGAAACTTCTGCTTATACCCCAGGGGATAGCCTTGAGGCCTCTGGGAGCACCCTCTGCATTTTGTAGACCCCTGTGGACACAGAGCATCACTCCCAACTGGTAACAAGAAAAATCCAGACAACCCACAAAAAGTGATTTAAAAAATGAATATAAAATAAAAATAACCTTTCATGAACCCTTAAGAGCTGAAGAGGCAGGCCTGCGGGGTTCTCCACTGAGAAAGACTGAGGCAGGTGGAAAACTGGAGAAAACTTCCCTTGCTGGGAGGAGATAGGGAGGCGAGCTACAGCCGCACCTTCCTTCTCCCTTAGGGAACAGAGGTCTCTCACTGCTGGGGGAAGGGCAGTAAACCTTTAAGCCTCCAAGAGCGCAGGTGAAAATCACTGTAGATGGGGGAAAGAAAGGAAAAACCTCTCCCCATAAGGTTGGGGTGCTAAACCTTCCTGGGCCCAGGGAGAACCCACCCACCACCGGGGGAGGGACAGGGCTATTGAGAAAACCCCATCCCCCGGCCTGGGCGCACGCTGCCTGCCCAGACTGAGGCTGGATGGGACCACGAAGAACACTGCCGTCCTCCCACCACCACCAGGCTAGTAAGTAACAAGCAACAGCCGTCTACACTGTTGGGGGAGCAGGTATGCAGAGACCTTCCCCAAGATGCATCCACCAGACGGGAAGCCCAAAGCTGAGGCTAGAGCACAGACAGACAGACACCAGTTTCCACCGGAAGCACAAGGTAAGGTTAGTTGGAAGCTGATGGATCATTGATGGGAGCCATAGCAACCCCAGGCCCAACCCCAGCTCAATTCCCAGTAAGATTGAGTTCCCAGGTACAGACCTGTTTCTTGACATACTCTTCACTTCCTTGTCTCCATGGGGCTTGTGCAGCAGACCAATGGAGCCTTGCCTTGCCCATCCTCCTCCCTCCCCCGCCCCAACCCTGGCACTCACCCTCCAACACCTGCTTCCTTTACAGCCAGCACCTGTGACACCCCCCCCCCCCCCCAGCCAACAGGACAGGCCGGAAGTGTTCAGGTGTTAGTCCCCCCCCTCCCCCAGAAGAGACCTTAGCCAATGATGGATTTTAACTGAGCATAAACACCCGTCAGGTGGAATGACTCAGACATGCCCCAGATTCCCACAGATCTCTGGAGGATCAAGCCTCAGTTGCCCACAGTACCAACTCACTCCTGATTGGACCCTTTCTTGGCTGTGTCTCTCCCCACCTCGTCTTTCACTCCCTGCTGGTGCCCCCTGGGGTCACCTCCCAAACCAACACCTTGGACTCAAGTCTTCATGTTGGAGCGTCAGTCCAAGACAACTTCCTGCCCTCTCCTCAGGCCCACTCAGGAGCCCACAGGGCTGAGCCCATGACAACTACAGCGCCATATTGGATTGTTTCTGAAACTTGGCTTTATCCAGGCCTTGTCCTTCTAAGATAAGAGTGAGGCTCAGACAAGAGGGTCTAGGGTCTGTCTCGCAGGAACACCCCCTGGTCCAGACCCCAGCCAGGTCCAGACCTGTGGTGGGCATTCCAGCAGAAACCACAGTTCAGTTTTTTTTCCCATTTTTTAAAGATTTATTTATTTGACAGATAGAGATCACAAGTAGGTAGAGAGGCAGGCAGAGAGAGGAGGAAGCAGGCTCCCCACTGAGCAGAGAGCCTGATGCAGGGCTCGATCCCAGAACCCTGGGATCATGACCTGAGCCGAAGGCAGAGGCTTTAACTCACTGAACCACCCAGGCACCCCACACAGCTCAGCTTTGAGGCTGGTTAAGGACTTTAGGGCAAATCCCTCAAGCCAGTCGCTAGGTCTTTGCAATCCTCAGGAAAAAGCCTGGCACCGTGTCTGTTTGGAAAATGTTCCTTCTCAGTGTCTTTTTCCTCTCGAAAAATCTCCATTATGAAAGATTCTCGGGAGAGTCTGGATGGGGCCACCCAAAGGTGGCTGAAACTGTTGAACCCTTCCCCCTCCTCGCCCCTACCCTGAACCTCTTCACCAGCTGGTTCATTATGAAAATCATTTTATCTCCCAGAATACAGGCCGGCTGTTCACGGAGGGAGCTGGGAGGGAGCTGGGAGGGAGCCGGTGGGCAGGGAGCCAGGTCAAGGCTCCAAATCTGGAAACAACCCACAAAGCCAGCCATTCTCGGTCTGGGAGGAGACGCCCTTCAACAGCAGCAGAATTAGGGACTGAATTGATCTGAAGAATTCGGATCATTTCTTAACAGGTTCTTTATTCTTTTTTTTTTTTTTTTAAGATTTTATTTATTCGAGAAGGAGAGCGAGCGAGCAAGTGCATTGGGTTGGGTGGGGAGAGGGGCAGAGGGAGAGGGAAAAGCAGACTGGCCTCTGAGGACCTGAGCCAGTGGCAGACCCTTCACAGACTGAGCCCCCCAGGTGCCTCTTCCTAGGTTCTGGTAACAAGATCTATAAAACTGGGGCAGCAGCCATTGCCTTTTTTGGAATATGCTGGACAGATTCTATGGGATGAGGCACGGGTAATGTCTTGACCATGGTAGATGCGGTTTAAACATTACTTGCTTGGATCCCCCTGTTCTCGCTCTGTGCGTTTTCAGGGTGCCTTTGTGGCACCTCCGAAGTTGCTGTGGGGGTGCAGGAGGCCGGTGGCAGGCCTCCGTTTCTTCTCTCGTGCCGCTTCCAGTGGGCGAACAGGAGAAGAACGAGGCACAAACAAGTCAGCTGCAAGAGATTGGGAGCAGGGGGCAACAGCCGCAAAGACTGCTGCCCCGAGCAACTCCACAGTCTCACTTTTATTAGATAGAAACAATAGCCAACAGGAACTGATGAAGGTCAAACATCTGTCTCCTGTCTTGTGGACAAACAAGGAGGAGGGTAAAGTTTATAGTTAACCAAGCACATTCAAAGGAGTCATCTCACTAACAATGGACTCTTCTGGGAAGAGAAAGGAGCGACAGCAGGAAAAGGGAAGCAGGCGGTATTTCATTCCACCCTGAGCGGGCCGGGCGTTCCCAGCTGCCCGGCTTCACGGTCCTATATCGTCCTTCTCCCCAAAGACCTGTCGCCAGTGATGAGGGAGCAGGAGGCTGGCTGAGGACAGAGCAAAAGCTGGCACCTTGCACCCCCCTCTCCACCCGCTCCCCTCAATCTGTGTAGCCTTCCTCAGGCACCCCTGACCACCATAAACGAGAAACAAATAGTTCCCCTTGGTTGACAAATGTCCTAGAGATCCACAAACGAAGTTAGCTGGTGCTACTGATAATTTCCAGAGGCAAATAACTCAGTTCCTCAAGCCCTAAGGTCGCCCTCCCCTCCACACACAAAACTGAAGGAGGCTGCTGTAGAAGGAAATGTAAATAAAGTTAAATCTCTTCTTAACCTAAGTCTCACTAACAAAGATGCTTGATAGCAGGATTGTGACGTCCCTCCAGGAATCTCCCAACTATCTTGATATTAATGGTTTGCCAAAAGACAACATTGATCAAGCCGGAAGACCTTCGGTATCCCCGAAGACCTCGAAGACCTCGGGGATACTCCTGGCACCTTGTAGGCCCTCTTTAGCATATGAAAACTCCGTTGCAACCTTCCTTCCCCTCACCTTCCCCCAACCGCAGGGTACATAACCTGCCATCCCTCCCAACCCGGGGCAGCGGCTCTTTCTGCCCATGGGTCCTGTCCCCGGGCTTTAATAAACCACCATTTTGCACCAAAGATGTCTCAAGAATTCTTTCTTGGTCATCGGCTCCGGACCTCAGCCCACCGAACCCCACCTAGGTTCTAGAACTTCATCACCAGTATGTTTTTCTTAAGGCCATACCTAAATGTGCTTGGTAGCTAGTAAAATCGTCCAGGGGTTATAGTTTAAGTAACACGTTGTTCCGAGGGGCAGTTGCACTCTCGCCCAGACAGGGTGCTAACAGAACTCATGGAACAGAGCATCCTTCCTGGGCCAGCCACCATCCCCTCGCCTCAGGACCCCTTTCTGTACCCACTGTTTTCCACACTCTCAGACCAGGCTCATCCTTTCAGTGAGCACCCCTCCCCCATGTGTCAGAATGGGAACATTTCTTTTGGGGGGCAGGTAAAATTCCTGAGAAGAGTCCTCCCCCCTTAGTTCTGGCTGTTGCCACTTGGCTGCCAGGGCTCCAGATATCCGTGAAGATCGAGGGTCTGCACCCTTGTATGGGAACTCAGCATTTCTCATAGGAAGCCGCTGCACTTTGTCCCAGAGACCCAAAGCTTCCAAAAATAACGTGCCAGTTGTCTGCTGGAGGGGACCCACGGGGATCTGCCTCGTTCTTAAAGAAACATCCAACAGACTCATGCTGGGCCACCCCATGCTGCCGCCTTCCAGGAGCGGAGCCCTTGGGGGTCTGCCTCTTTCTCCCCTTCTCTCCAGAGGGCAGAGCGGCCTCTTTCTCTCCTTCTCCGAAGACAACTTAAGATTCAGCTTTCTTGGGACTCCTCAGTGGAACATGGGTCCGGGTGACCTCTGGCTCCAAAGTTGTGTTCTTGTCATCTTCTCTTTGCCCATGTGATGCTAAGCCTCTTTAGTCCGTTACTGTTATCGTAGTGGTATATGGAGAAGGACGGCTAAATGCAGCTCTCCGTTGGACTGATTCCTCTGTTGCTTGCCATCAAGCAATAGAGAAATTCCCTACTGTGTTCATTAGAATATGTCGTCGTTGGCTGCTTGCTGTAAAAGAAACCCTCTTGGTCTAAACAAGAGAAGTTTCTTTCTGTTGCTCCATCAGCTGAGTCTCGGCTGGAGGTGAGAGGGTTGTGGAGGGGTGGCTCTGTTCCTGGAGGCCCCGGGCTCCCACAGTCTTGTTCTTCCTTCCTGAGCAGGGAGCCTGATTGTCGGACTTGATCCCAGGACTCTGGGATCGTGAGCTGAGCCCAAGGCAGGTGATTAACCATCTGAGGCACCCAGGGGCTCCGTTGCTCTACTTTCCTTGACGGGCTGCTCACATCTGCAGGTTCAAGACGCTCACTCCCCTGCCTGCAGCAGAACTCATGGGCAGGAGACCAGGGTGGGCCCACCTGTTGGCTGTCCCTGTGTGCCCAGAGAATGGCATCCTTCAATCTGTTCATCTTTCACTGACCAGAACCCCGTCCAGGGAGCACACCTAGCTGCAGGTTATACTGGAAACTCAGTCCTTCCATGGGGAGCATCACCCAGCCAAAAATCAGGGCTCTCTTTGTGGGATCCAGAAGGAAGGAGTAGATATTGAGCTGCTCCTAGCAGCCTCTACCCTGTTGATGAAGATGCCCAACTCGACAGGAAGCCGCCCTCAATCCCCATGGTAAGACTGTGTCTTCCAACGCTCTTCCCAGCAGCACGTGAGCCACCATGCACCAGAACATGGGGAGCAGGGAGTGTGCTTGGCTCCCCCGGCGCTGGGAGCTCCTTCCGACAACCAGGGGCCCCTGGAATCCCACAGAGGCAGGACCCGGAGTTGCAAGAGACCAACTGAAACCAGGAATTTCAGGAATCCTGGGGTCTTGCCAGAGTATTTTCATTCAGCTCCCTCCAAACACCCTGAAGGCTGGTTAAGGGAGAAGGGGTATTAAGTCTCATATTCATTTTCTAGTCCGGCAGAGCAAATGACCCCAAAGTCAACAGCGTCAAAGAACGCCCATTTATTATGTTACAGTGTAGGGCCGACGTCCAGGCAGGCTTCTCTGAGTTGTTTGCTTAGGGTTTTACAAGGCCAAAATCAAGTGTTCAGCCAGATGGGGCTCTCCTTTGGAGCCCGGGGGAAGAAATCTTCAAATCCCCCGCCTGCTTCAAATCTCTGTTTCCTCCTCTATAATGAGTAGAGAACATTCTCTGCTTCTAAAGGGCTCCTTTGATGAACTTAGACTCACCTGCAGAGTCTCCCTCTGTGTATAACTGAACATAATTACGTAAGTGGCATCTCACCACAGGACCCCCCACACTCCAAGGTCCTGTCCAAGGGCAGGACAGTGTATGAGGGTCAAGGTCACTGGGCACCAGGCTTAGAAATCCACCTACTCCAGAGGCCAAACCTGACAGCAAGAGGGGAAGACGCAGGTCCGCATTAGCAACAGGCTCTCTGGGAACTTGAGTGGGACAAAGGAGTTCAGGGCACAGTGTCCAGAACAAGGGGTGCTCTTGCGAGTGGTCTGCTGGGGCTCAGCAGGGAGTGAGGCTGACCTGGCCAAACTTTCAGATCCAAGGCAGCCCCACGTGCCCTGGTGGAGGCCCGGATCTCCTGTGAAAGCAGGGACCTTTACCTTCAGCTGCAAGGAGGGTCTTCAGAAGTTCTAAAGAAGGCTTTGAAGTTGGAGGCATTATTTTGGGAATGTGTACATTCTAGGGGGAGAGGATTCACAGCCTTTATCAGATTTTCTGAGGCATCAAGGAAAGAAAAGAAAGACAAAGAACCAAGTATTGAATTAATACCCAATATTATTAATATGAATAATATTGAATTAATTCTTTGGCTAAGTAGTAAGCACGCTTCAGTGACCCGACTAGGCGCCCCTGGAAGACATGGCCGAGTCGCTCAACTTCCTTCAAGGTCCAGAGCCCTACACTCTTTTTTTTTTTTTTCTTAAGATTTTATTTATTTATTTGACAGAGAGAGATCACAAGTAGGCAGAGAGGCAGGCAGAGAGAGAGGAGGAAGCAGGCTCCCCACGGAGCAGAGAGCCCGATGCGGGGCTCGATCCCAGGACCCTGAGATCATGACCTGAGCCGAAGGCAGCGGCTTAATCCACTGAGCCACCCAGGCGCCCCCAGAGCCCTACACTCTTAAGTTTGGTTCTTGCTGGAAACCAAGACCTTGTCAGTCTGCTCACAGCACCTGGGACAGAGCGTGCAGGGGTGTAGGTCTGCGATTGGGTCAGTGTCACGTTGGAAACACTTATCTCTCATGACCCTCAGGATAGAACCCAGATTTCTCTTCCCCAACACGCCTGCTGTGGTATGAATGTTTGTGTATCCCAAAATTCAGGTGGCAGCCCTACCCCCCAAAGATGGTGGTATCAGGCGGTGGGACCTTTGGAAGGTGCTGAGATCATGAGGAGGGAGACTTCCTGGGTGGGATTAGTATCTTTTTTTTTTTTTTTTTTTTATTTGACAGACGGAGGTCATGACCTGAGCTGAAGGCAGAGGCTTTAACCCACTGAGCCACCCAGGTGCCCCTGGGATTAGTATCTTTACGAAGGAGGCCAGAGGGAGCTCGTGCCCGTCCATGATGTGAGGGCACCTCAAGAAGGGGGCCATCTAGGGCCAGTGCCTTGCTCTCTGACTCTTCACCTTCTGGAACTGTGAGAAATACATTTCGGTTATTTATAAACGACCCAGCTTATGGGATTTTTGTTAGAGCAGACTAAGACTTTCTGTGTCTTCTGCTGGGCCCTGGATTCCTGGGCTGCTTCTGGCATGGCACTTCCCAGAGCCCATTGTCGATGGCTGTCTACCTGTCAGTCCATCCTCCCCCACTCCCCACAGAAAGTCCAAGTTTGTAGCCCCCAGCCAGTGCCCGACCCACAGCGTGTGCTCAAAGAGTTGTGGCAAAGAGGAGCGGATCAGCCCGGCAGCCAATTTTCTGATGCTCCGAGTTGGAAGTCATTCTAGCAAAGAGAAGTTTCTAGAAGATCTTGTTCTGGGAGAAGGACATTTAAGGGTGAGTCACGGCCCTGAGGTTAGAAAGGTCAGAGCCTCCGGCAAACTCGATCTCCCTTCTAGCTGCTGAGGAGAAAGGCAAAGGCTGGACGGTGGCCTTTGACTTGAGTCTGGAGCAATGACTCGTATGGGCCCGGGCCTTCAGATCCAGGCCACTTAGGACAGAGCCGTCAGACCTGCAGCTGGGAAGGTGGTGGCTCCGAAGAGGATGTCCTTCCCTGCCAGTCCCCCCGCCTCCCCCAACCTGGTTCCAGACTGCCCAGGAACTGAGCCAAACACCCACCCATGGCTGAGACCTTTGAGGTCATTTAGACCAACTGCCCATGCCCAGAGGGACAAATGAGGGCCAGAGAGGAGGTGGCCTGCCCCGAGTCACACAGAGTCACAAGCAGGGTGGGGGCAGCCAGCCGCCCCCCCGTTTTGGCACATCCCAGCCGAGTGCACCCTGCTCCCCTACATACATTGCTCCGGAGCCCAGGACTGGGAAAGAGGAGTGACCTACCCTGCCCCGCCCCCCTTCCCGCCCCCAACTTCGAGCAAGAAGGAAGGAATTCAGGATGGGCTGCAACTACAATTTTTATTGCTTATTTTCCTCAGGGCACACTTGTCAGCCAAGGACTGGTCCCTCCCTGCATGGGGGGTGGGGGCAGGGAGGGGCGAGGGAGGGCCGCCCTCTTCTTTGCTGGCAGAGAGGAGGGGAACTCTCAGAAGCTCAGGTACGTGAGCACAGAGCCCAGGGATCCCAGGATGAACTTGGTTGACAGCGAGAGTCCTGCTGCTCCTGGGGGAGAAGGAGAGGGTGAGCAGACGGGGAAGGAGCAGACCTGGGGCAGCTCCGCGGGACAAAACCGAGAGGTCAAAGACTCCAGGGCCCCTCAGGAAGGTCTGAGGCCTGGGGACCCCAGTCAGCACCCTCCCGTTTCCCAAAGCCCTCCAGATCTCTGCCGTGGGAGGGCAACTGCCCCCAGCCCGCTGGCGAGCACCCGCATGGAGAAGCCCAGAGCTGGGAACTGTCCCTCTCCAGGGAAGAAGGCTGAGCCCTGGAGGGGTGGAGATCCCCGAGGCACCCTGCAACCGCAGCCTGAAGCCAGCACGCCCCGGGCGGGCCCAGGGCCTCCCTCCTGCACCTCCCGGGGAGAACCTGGAGGGTGACGCTTAGGAGCAGACACGGAGGGTGGAGGAGGCTAAGATCTGGGCCGGTTACTGAGGCGCTGGGCCTCCTTGCCCCTCAGAGCAAGCCCCCAGGGACACTTACCCACCGACTGCAGTGTCGCCACCAGGCTGCCGGCGGCGACACCACCCCCGTTGGCGATGGCGGCAGAGGACATCATCTTGGCTGCTAGCGAGGAGGCAGTGATTCCGGCCCCAGTGAAGCCCATGGCGCCCAGCACGGTGGGCACGGACGCCACGGACACGACTGTTGGGTTGGGTTGGGTTGGGTTAAGAAGTGGGCTCAAGGGAAGGGACCCGCACACAATCAGGCTCAGGGGGCTTTGGGGGACCCAGGCAAGGGGGTGAACTCAGCTCAGGAGAGACTATGGGCATGGCCCATTTTTCAGAGAGGAAACAGGAGCTCAGAAAAGTCAGAGACACCCCCAAGGTCACAGGGTAAATGCCTGCAAAGAGGAGATGGGGCCCCTGCTGGGATTTCCTCCACTGTGGAGTTTCCATGACACCCGTTGGGCCAAGCTCCTTGTTTCTTGTTTCCAGCTCCTGGCTTCCTCCCCATTTCCACCAGTCCACTTCCTCCCCACCATCTGCGCAAGTCCAGAGCAGACCTGGGCCTGGACAAGATGGTTGCTCCCCAAGACCCAGGCTCGGGGGGACAGATAAGGACTTGAACCCCTTCCCTACAAAGACTCACCTCCTCCTATCACAGCTGCCACAGTCTTGACTAGAAACCAAAAGAAAATTCTGTGAGTTCTTGGCTCCCGGAGCCTCCCCTTAGATCCCCGAGCCTACAGCCCACCTACGGGGAGGGCATTGTCCATGTTGACCTCATCTGACACCTGCCTACTGCATTCAGACAGGGGGATTTCTGGGAAAGGGGGCCCCTCAGTTCTGAGCTTGGCAAGGATTGCTGGGGAGTCGGATTCCAGACTCAAATGACTTGTCCCAGATGGACTTGCATGCTTTGACCTCAAATTATCTGGAGACAGAGTTTGAGGTCCTCATTCCAGAAAACCCAATGATCCCATAGAGTCTGCTTTGTTTTCTCAATCTGTCTGCAGATTGGTCGGTGGGGGGCTGTTTGCGGGGAGAGCAAAAAATGGTCTTTTTTTCTCTGCCGTCCAAGCCTGATTTGTTTAAAATAAACAAAACAAAAACAAACACACCCCTCCAGAAGGCTGCCCTGCATTCCCTTCTCGGGTGGGCGAGGGACACTTGGCAGAGTGGTTTAAGGCTTGGTGGTGTTGGTGGAGGTGAAGGAACCGGATGCCTTGCTCTCTGAACAAGGTTGTTAGTTCAGGGTCAATGTTTCCTTAAGGGGAGATTATATAACTTTCTCCTATTGTCCCACAGATCTTTCCAGACAGCAATAAATCCTCACGGAGAAAGATGTGCTTCCTTTTGCGCTGCCCAGCAAGTCAGGGAAAGCACTGCTGAGCACTTGAACTCCACTTGAGATGGCCGGATCTGTGGCCCCCTTGTCTGAGAAGCCCCCCAGAGGCAGCCAATCCGGACTCAGCATTGCCCCCTGACCACAGCCTCTCAGGGCACTAAGACCCTTTCGGCTTGCACCGGCCTGTCTCTCTAACATGTGGGTCCCTAGGGGCTGGGCAGAGGTCCTGGTCAGCTGCAGCCATAGGGGTCAGGCCTGCAAAAGCGTGCAGGAATGAATTCAGCCAGCTCCCCAGGTAGAGAGCCTTCCGGGGATAGGAAGGGAAGTTAAAAGGTGAGAGTCAAACCCTTCCAGCTGGACATTATGGTTTGGCTGGAAGGGTGATGCCGGGCTGGCCGACAGCTTGGCCTATCTGGGTCCCGATGTGCACAGAAGGCCCATGGGAAAGGGGTGCCGTTCCCATGCTAACCTGCTGCGGGGCTCCCCCAACTGTCATCCATGGGAGGGTGACCTGGTCTCTCCAGGCTATTCAGAACCTACTCTGTCCTGAGGCCTCCTCCCTACACCAGATTCTCTGCATTTTGGTTCTATTTCCTGTCCTAGGTTTGGGAGTAACCCCACCTCCCTGCCCAAAAGGCCCGGGGCCAAAACAATTCCCTCATTTGTAAATAGGGGACAATGGTCACCTTCTGGGGTTGCTATGGCAATGAAAACAATTGATAAATGTTAAGTCGCAGAGTGACTAGGAGGCAGAACATTGGATAAAATCTATCTGTCCTTATTATTTTTTTAAAGATTTTATTTATTTATTTGACAGAGAGAGAGCACAAGTAGGCAGAGAGGCAGGCAGAGAGAGAGGGGGGAAGCAGGCTCCCTGCTGAGCAGAGAGCCGGATGCGGGGCTGGATCCCAGGACCCTGAGATCATGACCTGAGCTGAAGGCAGAGGCCCAACCCACTGAGCCACCCAGGAGCCCCTGTCCTTATTATTTTAAGGATTGCTTATCATAAGCTTAGGAGTCCTTTGTATTACTGGTAAACAGGAAAGACTGCTGGCTGGAGACTTGTCACGGGTCTGCGCATCGGGTGCGGGCCCGAGAAGCGGAACCCTGGGCCAGTTACCTCCGGCGCTGGAAAGACTCAATGCTGCCATTCTGGAGGCTTTCGGTGTCCCTGGCAGGGATTCCACGGAAGCTGTAGCCTGGCTCAGGGCAACTGTGGATGACAGGGTGAGCCCAGAGAAAGAACAGAGGATGAGTGCACAGGGTCAGAGGTCAGCAGTGGTCAGAGGCCCCGCCCTCCCCTTCCATACTATGCTGCTCTTCGTGCTGGGGAAGGAGAAAGGACCCCGGGGTGTCCACACCAGGAGAGCCAAAGCAAAGTGGCGTGTTTGCAACAATTGGAAACCAGTATTAGACACTCACCTAGTGACCCTGACAGTCTCAGGGTGGAAAAAGCAATATGGTGAGGTCAACAGCCCACTATTCTACACATACATGAAAACACATGCAAACAAAAAGCCAACACCCATTTTGCAAAAATACATGTGAAAAACAGATACACACATTAAGCATATTGGAAAGGCTGACTCTGAGGGAGGGAGATATCGCAGGGGTGGTTGGGGGGCGTGTGGTTAAAAAGAAAATCATAGGCCCCACAATGGTGTCCCTTCAGTTAAGGCCCCAAGTGTAAATTGGGACTTAATACCTAACCTGATGGCACTTTCAGTCCCCCAGGAATATAACCCTTAACCAGTCAATGTGGGATTTCCCAGGGAGCACTAGGAAATTTCCTGATGGGCCCCCTCCCTTCCCCTTAGGAGGGTGACCTTGCCTACAACAATGGTTTCTCTCCTAATAATTTCTTGTTTTCTGCTCTCTACCTTTTGAAAACTTGGATACTCTGTAGCCCTTGGGAGCTCCCCTCTCCTCGCTCACTGGGAAGCTGGCCAAATGCATGAGTTGACTACAAATAAAGTCAATTAGATCTTTAAAATGTCTTTGGTTGGATTCTTCTAATATAAGGGAGGAAAGGGGGAAGATAAACACAAGAATGAACAGCTAAGACTGGAGAGGCAGCTCACACAAACTAATGAAGAAAATGGGCCCAGAACGAAGAATTTTGTTAAAATCAGGACATGTCAGTGAGAATCAAGGAGGTGAAGCTAGAAATAGATTCCGTCCCTCCCTGTTGCCCTTCTCGCCCCCAACTACCAGCCCCTCTGGGAGCGCTCACCCCCGGAAGCCACCTCTGTGGCTTTGGCTATGCTCGCTGTCATTACTCTGGATCCCATTATCTTAGAAACCAGGGAAGAGGACAAGGTGACCACCTGGACGAATTGCATGGAGCAGAAATCGACATGCGTGTGTCAGGCTGAAAGGGCCTCAGCACCTCCATTTTGCCTCAGTTTTCCTTTCTAATTGATTCGGTTAGTCTTACAGCTTATTTTTAACTCGGGCAGAAGCCTGGGTGGGCAAAGCAGCCTGCAGTGGGAACCAAACTACTCCCAACCCCCAGCAATAAAGGCCCTACGATTGGGGCGCCTGGGTGGCTCAGTGGGTTAAGCCTCTGCCTTCGGCTCAGGTCATGTTCTCAGGGTCCTGGGATCAAGTCCTGAATCAGGCTCTCTGCTCAGCAGGGAGCCTGCTTCCCCCTCTCCCTCTCTGCCTGCTTCCCTGCCTACTTGTGATCTCTGCCAAATATATAAATAAATAAATAAAAATCTAAAACAAATGAACAAAAACCCCCGTGACTGACCCCAACGCATGACCTTCACTGCCCGTCCGCAATACTCCATGACTGTCCCACATTTTCCTTATATAAACCTGGCCGTGTTTTCAGCACTTTGGAGACAGCTTTTGGGACACTCACTAGCCCTCTGTCTTCCCCACGTTGGCCTCAACTGAAATAAATCCCTTTCTTGTTCCACCCCTGCACGTGTGTGCGTGCTCTCTCTTTCTTTCTCTCTCTCTGCCTTTGGATTTTCTCAGCAGTTAGCCCTGTGCCCTGACTCCTGGTTACAGGACAGCAGCCCATCGAGCAAGCAGAGAGATGCTCAGAGAAGCTGCGCAAAAATGAAGGCTTTCCTAAGCATGAAAACGGAAGGTGAGGCGTCATCCGTAAAAGAAAAGAAAGGATTGTTTCAGGCCTGGACATCAGGGGGAAACAGGGTTTGTATCAGGCAGATGGCAAATGACTTCACTAGTGCTGAGCAGGACACATCGGGTAGACCTTCCAAAGGTCACCTTCCTGGGACAGGACGTCTTGGTGTGCTGTGGTTGGGGGCAAATGACTCCAATGTGGGCTTCCGTCTTCTTCTTTTTTTTTTTTAAATATTTTATTTATTTATCTGACAGAGAGAGATCACAAGTAGGCAGAGAAGCAGGCAGAGAAAGAGAGAGAGAGGAGGAAGCAGGCTCCCCACTAAGCAGAGAGCCTGATGCGGGACTCGATCCCAGGACCCCGAGATCATGACCTGAGCCAAAGGCAGAGGCCTAACCCACTGAGCCACCCAGGCGCCCCGGCTTCCTTCTTTTTGAACAGGATGGAGCTTTGGTGCGGGGAGGGGGCCCCAGAAGGGAGGGGGGGGTCATGCCCACAACTTTGAAAAACTCTGTCCAGTGGGGACAGAGGGACCTCTCTGACCTTGTCAGGGCCGGATGTCCCAAAAGGGTCGTGGAAATGGTGAAGGAAGGGTGGGGAGTGGACTTTATTTCTCCAAGCCGGCTGCTTCCTTCCTCCCAAAAAGCCCAGCGCCAACTTCTTAGCTATTTCTGGAACTTTCTTAAATTTCCACAGAGCAGTTTTTTTTTTTTTAAGATTTTATTTATTTATTTATTTGAGAGAGAGTGAGCAAGAGAGCAAGAGCGAGAGAGCGAGAGCGAGAGCGAGAGCGAGAGAGAGAGAGAGAGAGAGAGAGAGGCAGAGAGAGAGCTCGAGGGGGGGCTGGTGGTCAGAGGGAGAAGCAGGCGCCCTGTTAAGCAGGGAAGCCTGACGCGGGACTACATCCTGGAATTCCCACAGAGCAGTTTAAAAGGCACCAGAATTAGGAAATAAGAACCAATTATGTTTTAAGGTATATACTGTCGTCCAGTTGCTCTGGGTTCCTGTTCTCATGCCATCCCCTTGATGAGGGAAACAAAAGCAAGAGAAACGTAACTTCTATCACCTTACAGCTTGGAGCTCACTGACAGATACCTGAAATGTGTACAACATGACATTCCTCAAGAAATTTGTGTACTTTTTTTTTTTTAAAGATTTTATCTATTTATTTGACAGAGATCACAAGCAGGCAGAGAGGCAGGCAGAGAGAGAGAGAGGAGGAAGCAGGCTCCCCGCTGAGCAGAGAGCCCAATGTGGGGCTCGATCCCAGGACCCTGAGATCATGACCCGAGCCGAAGGCAGAGGCTTTAACCCACTGAGCCACCAGGCGCCCAGAAATTTGTGTATGTTTTATTAAGGATTAAAAGTAACCCGATCTTAACAGCAGTTGGCCCCTCAAAATCCTGAAAGCATTGCTTCTAAATTCCTTAGAGACACTATCCCTAATCCTCACTAATTACAATATACATAATAACCAGTCGCTCCTCACAATCCCAGTGCAGCTCTTTCTGCTTACGCGTCCTGTCCCTGTGCTGTAATAAAAATACCTTTTAGCACCATCAAATGTCTCAAGAATTCTTTCTTGACCTTGGGCTCAACGATCCCGCATCATCCCCACTTAAGACAGTGAGAACAAAGAGATGACTACCCCCATTTTAAAGATTTTATTTATTTATCTGACATAGAGAGAAATCGCTAGTAGGCAGAGAGGCAGGCGGGGTGGGGGGGCAGGCGGGGTGGGGGGGGGGAGCAGGCTCCCCGCTGAGCACAGAGCCTGATGCGGGACTCGATCCCAGGACCCTGAGATCATGACCCAAGCCGAAGGCAGAGGCTTAACCCACTAAGCCACCCAGGCGCCCCGACTATCCCCATTTTATAGATGAGGAAACCCCTCTGGCACAGAGAGGGTAAGTGACACATCCCAAGTCCAGCTGCTTCTAAAGCCTGGGCTTGGAATGAGTCCAATTTGATCCTCCTGACACTTATCTTTTCCCCCGGCCTCACCCGCTGCCACCCAGGCTTGAACAAGGCTCAACGTCCCAGTGTCCCACCGCCAAACTGCAGGGACTTACCCTTCCTCCCGACTGACCTGAAAAGGAACAAAAGAGCTTTCTGGGAGTGGATTCCCGAGGCCTTCCCTTGCCTGCACTGAGCCTACCACCCACTAGAGCTGGAGGCCTCAGGAAGGAGCCCCCTCTGCCCACCCCTCCTTGTCTTACCAGAAGCAGATCCTCTGTGTAACCCACCTGAGGTCTGAGCTTGGCTGTGTTTTCCAGATCAGATTCCTGGCTTTTATTGCAACTTCCTCCTTGACTCCCTCTTTGAGCACAACCAATGAGATAGGTTTTGTTTTTACTGGGAATTGGAAACCGAAACTGGAAACTGAAACAAGAAATGGTTTGGGGGGGGGGTTGGCCAACTAATAGAAATTGACCTGGTGGGGGTGGGGGCCGGATGTAGAGAACAAGATGGAGTCACTCATGTCAAGCGGGGATGTAAGCAGCCAGGGGTGTTGCCTCTCTAAGACCAGACATCACTGAAAACCAGCACAGGCTGAGGACACACCCAGAACTGAGAACCAGCAGAGCCAGAGGTCTGCCAAGGTCCAAGACTGATTAAATCCCTTGAAAAAGGGAGGATTTTTGTAGCAAACTGGCAGACTTTTCAGACGCCCATCCTTTCGTGTCTGATCACATCAGAAAAGTAACTGCCCGTGGCAAGGCCGTTATCTGGGACATTAGGCCGCCATCCGGACGGTGGGCTTTCTCAAATAGATTTTATGCCTTGCTTCAACAGCTTGTCACTCAACTTACTGGACTGTCGTGAGGTAAGCAGATCGATCGTGGGTTCAGTAACACTTTTAGGGGTACAGATGAAGGTATTAGTGTCCCTACATACGTTGTTTCTTCAGTAGTTTTTATTTAAAATAATCGATGTACCCAAGTGGCACATTTCCGGCAGCCTGCCTTTGGCTCCTACACCAGTCAAGGGCAGAATCTAGTTATTATAGAGAGGGATCTGGTCACTGATGATGATGATGGTCACCACCATCAGGTAATATGAAATGCTTTGTCATTTAATTTGGGGACAGGATGTACTCCCTGCATAATAAAGGTCGTAAGAAATCTGATCAAAGTTCTAAAAAAAAAGGATGAATATTGATTTCTAATAAAGACGGTGGTTTTCAGAATAATCTTAAGCCTTGCAGTGGCCAGTGTTCAGCTATTTGGAAAGTCTGTACTGAAGGCCCATCACGGCAGACACTGATCCAGGCACTGAGGTAGTGCACGAGGCCAATAAGATCAAAGTACCTTACAGTTCATAAGCCAGTGTGGTGGGAGAAGGAAACAAGAGGAACAACTTATAGTTATGCAATCTATTATTTGAAGGAGTACAAAGGCACAAGGAGGTGGAGGAGGGAGTCGGGCAGGATTGTGGGGGAAAGTCCTTCCAGGTAAAAGGAACAGAGATGGCAAAGAACCAGGTATGAGAGGAACAGGGAGGAGACCAGTGTGGCTACAGCAGGTGGTTGAGGGAGAGAGGTAGGAGCTAAAGACAGAGACTGACAGGGAGCCAGGCCATCTGGGGCTCCCTAAGCCATTGCAAGGACCTGGTCTTGATCTCTGAGCAAAATGGGAAGCTCTTGCAGAGGCTGAAAGAGAAATGGTACCATCAGGTTCACAATAGCTGTTGCGCCAAGAACAGACTGAAAAGAAATTTGTGTGCTTTAAATTTAAATATTCAGCATGGGTGGCATAACATAAACACGTTTTTGTAAGCTTAAGCTACACTCTGATGGCAGTCTGTTGAGGATTAAGCTACACTCCGAGTCCTGTTCAGGAACCCACATACTCCCCATCAGCTACATTTGCGAATTCACATGAAGAAAGTGTGTGTGTGTGTGTGTGTGTGTGTGTGTGATCGTATGCGCATGTTTGTGTGCACAAGCTGTGTCATGAGTCTCAGCATCTAACAACATTTGGGGTGGGGGAGTTCACCTGCATTCTTCAGGGGTGTTGTACGGGAACTGAGGCTTCTAGTCACTTCTAGATGGAATGACACATAGTTGGCATGTCGGCATAGTTTTTATCCAACAATTCTGCAAAATTTCAACGGTAAATTCAACTTCTCCTAAAACTTCTCCCACTGTCTCCTCCCAACTGACTCTCAGATGGCTACTTATTATTTCATCAAGAAGTTAGATGCAATCAGAAGAGAATTCTCTTCCCCATGTCAGTTCCACAGACCCCCGCATCTGTATCCGTGTACTCTGGTTATACTTCCGGTTGCTACAGATTTCGTCCCTTCTTGCCTACTCAGAAAGATCAAACGTTGCTCTTACAACTATCCACTCTCTCTCCTGAGTTCTCTAAACAAAGGGGGAGTGAGAAAGAGAAACAAGAGGCCTCCAGTGGAGTCTTTTGCCCCTATGACACGGAACTAAAACTTAACTGCAGGGATGTGACTGAACTTTAAGCAGTCAATCTAGAATTTCCTGAAGACCCACCTTGCCTCCCTGTCCTCCAAAGGAAGGTGACCTGGTCTGAAACAATCTTTTGTTTTCTTTCACTAATAACTTCCTTGTCGTGCCCGTTTCTGCCTGTAAGTCTCCCATTTCCTATACAGCTCCTCAGAGCCCCTTTCTTCTAGCTAGATGGGATGCTACCCTATTCAGGAATATTTGAATAAAACCAACTAGATCTTCAAATTTTCCCGGTTAGTTTTGTTTTTTTTTTTTTGTAAGATTTTATTTATTCATTTGGCGGGGGGGCGGGGATCAGAAAGGGAAAGGGAGACAGAGAGAGAGAGAGAAACAAGACTTGTCGCTGAGCAGGGAGCCTCCTGTGGGGCTTGATCCCAGAACTCTGGGATCATGACCTGAGCTGAAGTCAGATGCTCAACTGAAGGAGCCACCCAGGTGCCCTTCCACCCTGGTTTTGTTTTTTAACACTAGACTGCTTCCTCCTCAAACAAAGGAGGAAGGAGGAAGCAGTAGGAGTCACATGGGTCTTACCATCTTTGACATTGTCTTTTTTTTTTTTTTAATATTTTATTTATTTGACAGAGAGAAGTCACAAGTAGGCAGAGAGGCAGGCAGAGAGAGAGGGAGAAACAGGCTCCCCACTGAGCAGAGAGCCCGATATGGGGCTCGATCCCATGACCCTGAGATCATGACCTGAGCCGAAGGCAGAGGCCTAAACCACTGAGCCACCCAGGCGCCCCGACATTGTCTTTTATTTTTTGGAGTTCTTAAATTTTATTTTAGAGGGAGAGAGCGTGCAGGAGGGGGAGATGCAGGGAGGGGCAGAAAGAGAGAGAGAATCTCAAGCAGGTTCCGTGTCAAGTGCAGAGCCTGACATGGGGCTCAATCCCAGCACCCTGAGATCACGACCTGAGCTGAAATCAAGAGTCAGATGCTTAACTGACTGAGCCAACCAAGGTGCCCCAACTTTTTCATTCATTTTTTGCAACACATCTTTCTATAATGCTATTTTGGAATTTCGAAGCCTTTTGGAGGGTTTGTAACCCATTAAAACAGGTATAGCATTCTGTTTATTTAATTTGGGGACATTTCAGTGCACTTTTTTTAAAAAAATATTTTATTTATTTGACAGAGAGAAATCACAACTAGGCAGAGAGGCAGGCAGAGAGAGAGAAGGAAGCAGGCTCCCCTTGGAGCAGAGAGCCTGATGCGGGGCTTGATCCAGGACAGTGGGATCATGACCTGAGCCAAAGGCAGAGGCTTTAACCCACTGAGCCACCCAGGCGCCCCTTCAGTGCGCTTCTTAAATGATCTTATCTAATTGGAACGTCCCTCATGATGATCATTATAATTGTCCCCAAGGGCTAGCAGCAGTTTGCTAGGACCCTACCTGAAAGTGAGGCACAACCCACATTTCAGTCTGGCTGCATTTTGGGGCCCCAACCTGATGATTACCAAGATAAGTTCTCGGGGCACAAAACGAGCATAGTAGGACTTGGCCATCTTTGTAGATATCTATAGCTTACAGGAGTCTCATTCTTGGACACAGAATAAGCAGGTGTGCCAGAAAGTGGGACATTTGACTCTTTAACGTTTAAGAATCTTGTTGGCCAAGGCTTTGGGTTTTGAGGGCTAAAAGGGATGTGCCACTGGGTTGGGGTTGTGCAGTGTTCCATAGCGTATCTCACTTCATAGCAATGTTCTTGAGGCTGGTGGGTGACTGAGGGCCAATTTAACCTGTTCCGTGATCAGATTATCCTAACATTAGGAGTCTTTGCGTTTGGGGGCAATTGCTCTAATAGCTCTTAAGTTCTCGATCCGTGACCAGTTTCTGTGGCGTTTTTGCTTTGGAGATCCCTGTTAGCAATAACCTTTACCTATATAACACAAGACAAATATAAGCATCTCCACCCAGCAACAGTACCCAAGAAATGTTACTGCGACTGGCCAAGAGAAGGCCATGCACACCACCAGCAATTCTCAGCGTGGGCTAACCCGGCAGACTGGTAAATGGAGACTGCAGGCTGGAGCGGGGAAAGGAATCCCCAACAACTGGGGAACTGTGAACTAAACCAAGGGCTGGGGATTCAGGTTCTGCATAGAATGGTCTGCCAGCTGAAGCCGACCTACTAAACCCAGCACTGGAGAACCAGTTCAATGGGGAGCTCAATGCAAAGAGAGCAGAGCTCAGAACTGAAAGGAACTTAGCCCTAGTCCTCTATGGCACATAGATTGGGGGTGAACACCATGACCTCTGGCCAGTAGCCTGGGCTGGAATCCTTACTAGTTGTGACCTTGGGCAAGTTCATTAATCTTGATGTGCCTTAGTTTGGTGACATAGAGGCACTAAAAATTTTTTTTGTAAAAAAAGGGATTTTTATTTTTTTAAAAGATTTTATTTATTTATTTGACAGAGAGAGAGAGACAGCTAGAGAGGGAACAAGCAGGGGGAGTGGGAGAGGGAGAAGCAAGCTTCCCACTGAGCAGGGAGCCCAATGCAGGGCTTGATCCCAGGACTGTGGGATCATGACCTGAGCCTAAGGCAGACACTTAAGGACTGAGCCACCCAGGAACCTCTAAAAATGATTTTTAAAAAGAAACTCTAGGGGCACCTAGGTGGCTCAGTGGGTTAAGCCTCTGTTTTCAGCTCAGGTCGTGATCCCAGGGTCCTGGGATGGAGCCCCGCATCGGGCTCTCTGCTCAGCGGGGAGCCTGCTTCCCCCTCTCTCTCTGTCTGCCTCTCTGCCTACTTGCGATCTCTGTCTGTCAAATGAATAAATAAAATCTTTTAAAAAAATTAAAAAAAAAGAAACTCTAATGCTAGCAGGGGTAGCTCCCAAGGAGAGACTTACATATAGCCAATAAATATTTGAAAATATGGTCCATCTCACTAATAGTAAAATAATTTTTTAAAGGAGATAACTGGGGGCGCCTGGGTGGCTCAGTGGGTTAAGGCCTCTGCCTTGGGTTCACGTCATGATCCCAGGGTCCTGGGATCGAGCCCCGCATCGGGCTCTCTGCTCAGCGGGGAGCCTGCTTCCTCCTCTCTCTCTCTGCCTGCCTCTCTGCCTGCTTGTGGTCTCTGCCTGTCAAATAAATAAATAAATAAAATCTTTTTAAAAAAAATAAAGGAGATAACTGTAAGTGAGTGTGGGTATTTCATGCATCTGTGAATCCATCCATTAGTCAGGGTTTGACCATGGGTAACAGAAGTCACTTGGGCTAACTTAACAGAATGAATTTTAACACAGGGAATCAGGTGCCTTCAAAATTGTTCCAAGACTGGAAGAGGAGGTTCTAGGTTGAATTTCCAGGAAGGACACCCTCCTCAGAATGACACTGAAGTCCTAGACCACCAAGTGTGTAGCAACCACTACCATGATCAAGAAACTGGGGTATCTAGGGGCGCCTGGGTGGCTCAGTTGGTAAGCGTCTGCCTTCTGCTCAGGTCATGATCCTGGGGTCCTTGGATCGAGTCCTGTGTGAGGCTCCCTGCTCAGTGGGGAGCCTGCTTCTCCCTCTCCTCCCTGCTCATGCTCTCTCATGCTCTCTCTCTCTCAAATAAATAAAATCTTAAAAACAAAATAAAATGAAACAAAACTGTAGTATCCGAAAGCCACTGCCCACCTATTGGCTCTGGGACCAAAGTGCCTCTGACGTCATGTACACCAGAAGAAAGCTGCATCTTGATAAGGACAGGACCCTGGGACTCTCTGCTGCACTAAAAACCGAAGCAAAAACCACCCAAGCAGAAACGCGCAGTAAAAGCCTCCATTCTATTTGGCTGAGAAATTTTGCTTTCTGGAATTCTTTTTAAGGAAAGAATCAGACACGCACCCAAAAATGTCAGCACACAACGTTTACCATGGTGTTACTGATGACAACAAATGTTTGAAATAATAGGAAACCAAGTAAATAAAATGTTGTACCTCCATATAACAGAATTCTAGGCACCCTCAGTTTGTTTCCTATGGTTGAGATTCCCTTATGGTTTGTCTCCCTCTCTGATTTTGTCTTATTTTATTTTTCCCTCCCTTCCCTTATGATTCTCTGCTTTGTTTTTTAAAGTCCACATAAGAGTGAGATCATATAATTGTCTTAGTTCTCTTATTTCTCTAGTTCCATTCACGTTTTGAAAATAGCAAAGTTTTGTTTGGTTGAGTAAATTTCCATTGTGTGTATATGTGTGTGTGTGTGTGTGTGTATACATACATATATATATATATATATCATGTCTTTTTTATCCATTCATCTGTCAATGCACATCTAGTCTCTTTCCACAGTTCGGCTACTGTGACATCGCTGCTATAAACATTCAGGTTCACGTGCCCCATCGGATCACTACATTTGTATCTTTGGGGTAAATACCCAGTAGCGGAGATCGCTGGGTTGTAGGGTAGCTCTATTTCTGACTTTTTGAGGAACCTCCATTCTGTTTTCCAGAGTGGCTGCACCAGCTCGCATTCCCACCAACAATGTAGGAGGCTCCCCTTTCTCCTCATCTTGGCCAACACCTGTCATTCCTTGACTTGTTAATTTTAGTCAGTCTGACCGGTGTGAGGTGGTATCTCACTGTGGTTTTGAATTGTGATTCCCTGATGCCCAGTGGGGTGGAACATTTGGACACAGTGTCTGTACTGCTGCAGCACTCGTGACATCAGACGTGTGGGGTTTTCCATACCAAACACTGCTCTGTTTCTCTGTGGGCAGCAACTCAGTGTCCTGCAATTTAACCTATTAAATTAAATTAAATTTACTAACTGTAGTAACCCCACAGGTTAAGGGCTCAGGCTCCTAAGACTGCCTCCCTTAGATGCTAATCCTAAGAAATGGGTCCCAGGTTACCCACAAGTTCTGCCCATCTTGGCTACACATTGGGGGTTCCCATGACCCCCTCCTTGGCTTGGACAATTGGCTAGAAAGGCTCACAGAACTTGGGAAAATTATTGATTTGACTATTACTGATTAATTACAAAGGCTATTAAAGGGTGCAAAAGAACAGTAGGATGAAAAGTTATATAGGGTGAGGCCCTGAGCACGGGAACTTCTTTCTGTCCCATGGTTTGGGTGTTCCCATGGATAGATGTGTTTGTTTGTTTGTTTTAAGATTTTATTTATTTATTTGAGAGAGAGCACAAGTGGGGTAGGGCAGAAGGAGAAGCAGACTCGCTGCGGAGCAGGGCACCTGATATGAAACTCGATACCAGGACTCCAGGATCATGACCTAAGCCAAAGGCAGACGCCCAACTGACTGAGCCACCCAGGTGCCCAGGAAGGATGTATTCTTGTTTACTAACCTGGAAGTCCTGAGAACCCCACATTTTAGGGACTTTACAGAGGCTTCCTCATGTAAGGATGATCAACTCAGACTTCTGTCCTTTTCCTCTCTCTGGAGGGTGGAGCTTAACGTTCCAAGCGTCTGGTGATGAGCACCCACTGAAGGTCCCACTAAGAATCAACCCATTATAACAATAGATGTTCCTGTCACTCAGGAAATTCCAGTGGATTTAGGAGATCTGTGTAAGATACTCCAAATACTCACCCTCTAACCACAAGTTCCTTCCTAATCTCCAGAAACCACCGACCTGTTCTTCATCCTGTGATTTTTGTCCTTTCATATCCTACATGCCCTGTAGACAAGGGCTTTCTTCACTCAAAATAATACCCTTTAAATCTATCCAAGTTGACCGTGCTACTAGTTCATTCCTTTCTATTGTTGAATAGATGTACCACAGGTATTCCCCCCAGCTTTATTGAGATAATAATTAGCATACAACTTTTTGTAAGCTTAAGGTGTACAACATAATGACTTAATATATGTATATATTACAAAGTGATTACCACATACCACAGTTTAACTATCCACCTACCGTAGGACATTTTGGTTGTTTCCAGTTTGGGGATGTAACCAAAAAAGCTGCTATGAACTAGGAACAGATGCCATAGGTCAAAGTCAGTCCTTGTCATCACTTCTGGTGCCCGGTTCAACTACACAGATAGGCAGAGGGGATCAACCCTCAGGTTAAGGTCAGCGGCTTTCTCATTCATTCATTCCACAAACACTGATGACTCATTACATCACCCAGACACTGACTAGACATGTTAGAGAATACCCAGATAAATCTGAGGGCAATTCTTTGAGGAACTTGTAATCTAGGAGAACTAAGACAAGAAAGTAAATCTCCCAATATAATGCAGAGCAGAAAGTGCTCTACTCCATAGAGGACACTCTGGGAATCCTGAAGAAGGAGATGCTTGCTGAAATAAATTATTTTAAGTCCAAATTATACTTTATTTAACCTCAGCCACAAGTTGTAAGCAATGTTCTGCAAGGAAATGCTCTCTCTCAGCCTCTTCAATTTTGATTCTTTCAGACTTAGAACTAGATATTAAGCTAAGTGTCGTGTAACTGGTTTGGAGACAATTTCCTTGTCAGGTCTAACACTCTGTAAGGAACCTGCTTTGGAGAGCAAGGAAACTGTGCTCTTACTGTTTTCTTTTCCATCTTTGTGCCTCCACTAAAACTGACCCAGAAAGAATGCCATTTTAAAATTTCATCTCTGGTGTGCCTGGGTGGCTCAGAGGGTTAAACCTCTGCCTTCGGCTCCCGTCATGATCTCACAGTCCTGGGATGGAGTCCCTCATCGGGTTCTCTGTTCAGCAGGGAGCCTGCCTGCCTCTCTGCCTACTTGTGATCTCTGTCAAATAAATAAGTAAAATCTTTAAAAAAAAAAAGAAAAATCTTTAAAAAAATAAAATAAAATTTCATCCGTAATAATCAAGGGGAAAACACGCCCCCCATGTCATGAAAAAAAAAAAAAGTGAATAAACAAAAACACCATTTAATCTAACGTCAAAATTTCCATCTCACATGCAAATTTGTAACTTCTCCCTTTTCCCCAGTTTAGGTCTGATATGGGCTCTGAAACACAGAGCTGGGAAGAGGGGAAGTAATCCGCTCTTCACCTCTCTTTCATCTACTTCCTCTCCATATGGCTGCTTTCAACTACACAAAGCCATAAGAGTTAAAGGGGCAAGAAGCTACTTTAACTTAGCTGGTGCTGTCTGCAAATCTTTCTTGACTGCCCAATAGAATTGTCTCCTCCGACATGGAGGATGTCCAAAAAAAAAGCTATTCTTTTCTTTCCTAGAATGCTGGGGTGGTCAACTTTTTCTGTCCACTGTGCCTGGAAATTTGGTCAAGTGTTATTCTAGACGTTTCTGTGAAGTTTTTTTGGGATGAGATGAACATTTAAATCTGTGGACTCTGAATAAAGCTGATTACCTTCCACAGTATGGGGAAGACCCATTCAACCAGTTGAAGGCTTTAATAAAACAAAGACTGACATCCTCTGAGCAAGAAGGGATTCCGCCAGCTGACTGCCTTTGGACTCCTCCCTGAGTCTTCAGCCTGCTGGCCTACCCCATCCAAGTTTGGATATGTCAAGCCTCCACAATCATTGTGAGTCAATTTCTTAAGACAAATTTCTCTCTGTATACACATATCCTGTTGTCTCTATTTCTCTGGAGAATCCTAACTAATACAGACGCTTTTGCCAGTTTTTCAGAGACCTTCACTGAGAATCTCCACCATGCCCCATTTTGACCCTAAGCACTACTGCAGGGGTCCTATTTCTAGTAGGTTGCTGCTGAGGACCCTTTTGCCACCAAACAGCCCTGTTAGGCAACGTTCTGTCAGGACTAATGCTGCAATCCTCCAACTAGGCCAAAGGGGACAGAAACCCTGTCCTTCCATGGAGGGACGTGCAGCCCTTCCTCCTCACTCTACCATCCAGAGAGCTTCAGTGTCTGGTCATCAGACTTCTTCAGACACTACTTGGGCACAGGTTTTATGCACCCAGGTCCTTGGGGGCACACTGGCAAGTTCTGTCCCATGTTGGCTCCAAAGCAGGGTGGGGAGGCTCACTTGACCCAAACTTTAGGAATGACTTTAGGACTTGTCAAGGTCACCAGCCAGACCGCATATGGGAAAGGTTTCCCTGGTGGTGTGGTGACACCCACATTGAAAAGGTGGCTGTCTACTGTGAAAGCGATTTCTCTGTATATAACAAAGGAACCAGTTCAGTTTGGCAATGAAAACATGAGCTTTGGAGTCAGGCGGATCTAGCCTGACCTCACCTATCAGTGAGCAATAGGTGAAGCATGAAAAAACCAGAGAACACAGCATCTCTAATACTGGCTGGTTGGGTTGTAAATTAGATACTAAAACGTTCGCAAGGTTCCCAGGCACCCAGCAGGTACTTCATTCGCAGACAGACACTGAACTAAAACAAGACCAAGAATAGAAGGAAACGCGTCCCGGTGCACGAGCGAGCGCTGAGCGGGAATGCTGCACCGCGGGTTCACCAGCTCCACCGGATCCCTCAGCCCGGGAGGTGTTACCGCCAGCAGCCGCAGCGAATCACGCGGCGGCGTCTAGATGGGGGCGGGACTTCCTATCTCAGGGCGCGCGCGCGCGTGCGTGAGTGCGAGCCCCGCCCCGGAACTGCGGTCGACGCTGCAGCTGAGGGACTTTGCAGGAGGTGTGCGCGGCGGTTGGCAGGCGTATGAGGGAACCGTGACGGCGTCTCCACGCGGTGAGTACCGGAGCCGGAGCGGGGCTGGGGCCGGCCCCCGGGGCTCGCGTGGTGGGCCTGTCTAGGACATTGGCTTCAGTTCTCGGGTCCAGAGAGAACGGCCGGGGGCCCCTGCTGCGGGCGTCCAGGCCCGGTGGCGTCGCCTCTCAGCGTCGAGCGCCGGTTGGGCTTGAGGAGAGGCGCGGCTGCGGGCCTCTAGCCCCCGGTGCCTGACCACCCCCGCCGCGGTGGAAGCGGGTGGTTTGCCGTCGTGGTGGAGCTGGGGCCGGGGGTGAAGCCTCTTTGCGCGCTGACGTGCAGAGCCGG
Source organism: Meles meles (assembly GCF_922984935.1). Lineage (NCBI taxonomy): Eukaryota > Metazoa > Chordata > Mammalia > Carnivora > Mustelidae > Meles > Meles meles. The sequence continues at coordinate 141,315,359 of NC_060071.1, read as the reverse complement.
TGAGGCGCCATGCCCAGCGGGTTCTGAAGTGCGTCACCTTTTTGCGTCGGTGTAACGACCCCCTGGGACAGACACCTTCATCATCCCCATTTACAGGCGAGGAGACAGGGGTTCACAGGCTCAGACGCCCGCCACGGACCCGGAGCCGGTCCGCATTTGAACAGCCACGTTTTACTTTTGGGCTTCCCTCCCGGACCTGTTATTTTTCTTGGATTTTCTGGAAAGGGAGACCGCGGATGGAGTGCCACTCAAACGTCTCCGTTGAAATGGGTGTTAAATCGCTCAAAATGTCACGGAAAAGCTGGATGGGCCAAGGCCAGAATGGTGAAATAGGCGTTTGCCTTCTTGGGTCAAGGCTTGAGCCCTTGCAGTAAAGCTGGCCCCCTAACCCCCACCCCCAAACCAAAAAGAAAAAATAACAGCAACAGCACCCCTTCGCGTTCTTAATTTGGCCTTCAAAATGACTTGGGTATGGCAGGCTCCATGCTCCATGCTTTACATAATTTTATTTCTTTGCATAAAACATTTTGTGCCTTAGATTATTATTGGGACCCTCTCTCATTTAAAAGATGAGAGCGCTGAGGTTCAGGGGGGATTAAACACCACTGTCCAGTGACACCCACGCAGTAAGTATTGGGTCTGGAATCCCGCCCAGATCTAGCTTGTGTCTGTTCCCTTCCATGTCCAGTTTTCCCTCTGTTCCAGGCCAGGCGGCCTACTTTGTTGGTATATTTCTTCTCTTTGATCTTCAGGGTTCTCTGTGTCCTCACTTCTTTGCAGGGCCGATACTCTGTAAGCTGCTTAGAAAATACTTGTTGCCTCAGACCCCTGCGCTCTTCAGTTGCTAACCTAATGGAACGCTTGTCTCCTTTTCTTTTCAGCAACCATGAAGTTGAAGGAGACAAAATCAAGGCCAAAGGCACCAAGCTTTGGCAGATTTCAGACAAAGGGAATCAAAGTTGTGGGAAAATGGAAGCAAGTGGAGATTGACCCAAATATGTTTGCAGATGGACAGATGGATGATTTGGTGTGCTTTGAGGAACTGACAGATTACCAGTTGGTCTCCCCTGCCAAGAATTCCTCCAGCCTCTTCTCAAAGGAGGAGCCCAAGAAGAGAAAGGCACAAAGTGTTTCTGGAAAGGAAGAAGGAGAGTCTAGCTCCTCAAAGAAAAAGATGAAGTTCAAGAAGAATAAAGACATGGAAACTGAAGGAATCAGTGCCCAGGAAGAGTTCGAAGTCAAAGATGCTGAACCAGAGCCTCAGGGAGATGGCAGAGTTTGTCCTGATCCACAGGTAGAGGAGATGGTATCAGAAAGCTTAGCCCAGACTGTTCCAAAAAAGAAAAAAAAGAAAGGGAAAAAAAAATTGGAGCCTTCCCAGGGTACTACTCCAAAAGTGCCCAAGAAAGCAAAGACATGGGTTCCTGAAATGCATGACCAGAAGGCAGATGTAACAGCATGGAAAGATCTATTTGTACCCAAGCCAGTTCTCCGAGCACTCAGCTTTCTAGGCTTCTCTGCACCCACACCAATCCAAGCTCTCACCTTGGCACCTGCCATCCGTGACAGATTGGACATCCTTGGGGCTGCTGAGACAGGTAAGGGCGTCCTTAGCTGGCCAGGTAAGATTGCTTTTGGGTTGACCTTGTGGCTGCTAACAGTTTGGATGGCTTGGGGAGAGGGGAGTTTGAGAACCAAACCACAAATGCATTGTTGAATAAAGGTGTTTAGAAGTCATCTAGCTCTGAGTTCAGATCTGTTACTTTATGATTGGTATCCTGGACAGGTCGCTTTATCTCAGTGACACCTGTAGGTCCTGTTATAAAATGAAGATAACACCATTGCCTATACTATTTTTCCCCCTTCTTTATGGGTTAAATGTAAATGCTACAGTAAAGTTTACACAGTACATTGCAAGTCATTTGCAAATGGTAGTTTTTTCCTGTTCTTGAGCCTTCCTAAATGACTCAGAAGGGTAAAGTAGGACTAAGATTAGCCCTCTAAAGAGGTACATCTTCATTAATTCTCAAGAGTTGTCCAAAGATAAAAGGGCTGCTTTGGGAATTGCTGAGTTTATCATTATTGGAAGGATTTGAGTGTGCGATAGATAACCAATAGGCGGATTTTGTAGGAAGATGTTGGCATGAGGTGACTCTTGGGACTAGGCATTATTTAAAGATCTTTCATTCCCTGGGCCATTTTAAGACTTTGTGAAGCAATGACAGGTTGACTTTAAGTCACTGTTTGGAGGGAGGAACTTGTACTGCCTGGTACTAAAATCCAACTAGACCAGCAGTAACCGATAGAAATATATATATATAATGTGAGCCATGTAGGGATTTTAAATTTTCTAGGAGCCATATTTTAAAAAGGTAAAAAGAAAAGGTAAAAGTGAATTTTAATGCTGTATTTAATTAATTTGTAAAAATTTCAATATATAATTAAAATTATTGAGATTTTTACATTCTTTTACACTAAGTTTTCAAAATGTGACGTATTTTGAATTTGCAGCACATCATTTAGAGTAACCACATTTGAAGTGCTTGATAGCCATTCATGCATGGCTAGTGACTGTTAGATCGTATGACGTAGAAGTAGACGATGTAGACACTTTGTGCCTTGGGTTTCTGGAAAGGGTGATCCGGAAAATACGGGTGAGGTTCTGTAGAAGAGTCACGTAGATGGAAGAGTAAGGAAGCCTCAGGGGAGTGGAAATAATAATAGTAAGAACATTTTCTTCGCGTTTAAAATCTGTCCTGCACTGTGTTAAGTACATCATATTGATGAACTTGGTCCTCAAAATCACCCTGAAATAGGTTGCATTATTATTATCATCTTACTCATGAGTAAACACAGCCTCACAGACGACAGTATCCCTAAAACAGCAGCTGAAAAGTGGTAGTGCCTGGATTCTAGACTAGGTCTATGTGCTATTAAGCATTCTGCTGCTTAGATTTATTCAGCTGCATTGCTTTGTGCAAAGGCCTGGAAGTGGGTTTCTGGGAACAGAGCCAAGGTTGTATGAGCCACTGTGGCTAGAGCCCGACATTTGGATTCAAACCACTGCTCCTTTCAGGCTATCCCGGTGGAATGCTGTGAATCTGCAGGTCCAAGACTCAAAAAGACTTGTGGGGCTGTGGACAGACTGCCACCCATACAGTTTGAATATATCCATCAGCCCAAAAGATGCTTTGGGCCCCTTTTGAAATCTCTCCTGGGTCCCGCTCCTGTTCATCCCCAAGGCAACCTCTGATACGCTTTCTATTACTTTAGATTTTTGTTTTCCAGCATTTTATATAACAGAATCATACACTAGGTAGGTACTTTTGAGAGGGGTTGGGTGTTTGGCTCTTTCACTCAGCATGCTTTGAGATTCAACCATGTTACTGCAAGTACCAGTAGTTCATTGCTTTTTATTGATAGTTAATATTCTAGTGTATGGATATAATACAGTTTGTTTATTCATCTGTTGATGGATATTTTTGTTCTTTATAGTTTTTGGCTATACAAATAAAGCTGTTTATAGGGGCACCTGCTGACTCTATTCATTAAGCCTCTAACTCTTGATTTTAGCTCAGGTCATAATCTCCATGTCCTGTGATTTATCTTCATGTCAGGCTCTGCACTCAGCGTGGAGTCTGCTTAAGATTCTCTCTCCCTTGGGGCACCTGGGTGGCGCACTTGGTTGAGGATCTGCCTTTGGCTCAAGTCATGATCCTGGGGTTCTGGGATCGAGCCCCGCATCGGGCTCCCTGCTTAGCAGAGAGCCTGCTTCTCCTGCTCCCTCTGCTGCTCCCCCTGCTTGTTCTCCCTCTCTGTCAAATAAATAAATTAAATATAAAAAAAAAAAATTCTCTCTCCCTTTCCTTCTCCCTCCCTGGTGCCTGCTGCACACTGTTGCCCAGGAGGTCTTTGTCTCTTCCTCCCTCCCTCTCTCCACCCTCTTTCCCACCCACCCTTTCTCCCTCCCAAATAAATAAATAGATAAAATTTAAAAACAAAAGCTACTGTAAATATAGCTGTGTTAGTCTTTGTATGGGTATATGCTTCAGTTTCTGTTGGGTAAATACCTGTGGAATAGCTAAGTCCTAAGGTAAATGTAATTTTTTAGGAGTTTCCTAAAGTGATTATAGCATTTTACTTACCCACCCAGTTAGAGTTTGAATGGGTCTCTGTCCCTGCTGATACTTGGTATGTTCAGTCTTCATTTTAATTAATTAATTTTTTATTTTTTATTTTTTTAATCATTTATTTCACAGACCGAGATCCCAAGTAGGCAGAGAGGCAGGCAGAGAGAGAGGAAGGGAAGTAGGCTCCCTGCTGAGCAGAGAGCCTGATGCTGGGCTCCATCCCAGGACCCTGGGATCATGACCCGAGCTGAAGACAGAGGCTTAACCCACTGAGCCACCCAGGCGCCTGATATTGCAGCTTTAGAATAAATTTTAAATCAGGTAGAGTAAGTCCTCTTTGTTCTTCTTAAAAGTTATTTTGGCTATTCTAGGTCCTTTATGTTTCCATTTGAAATTTTTTTTTAAATAATTTATTTGACAGAGAGAAATCACAACTAGGCAAGAGAGGCAGGCAGAGAGAGAGGAGGAAGAAGGCTCCCTGCGGAGCAGAGAGCTTGATGTGGGGCTGGATCCCAGGACCCTGGGATCATGACCTGAGACGAAGGCAGAGGCTTTAACCCACTGAGCCACCCAGGTGCCCCTCCATTTGAATTTTTAAATCAACTTTTCAGTTTCTACAAAAAGCCAGATGGTATTTGGATTGAGACTGTATTGATTATAAAGCAAACTGAGGACAAATGACATCTGGATAATACAGAATATTCCCATGATTGTAGTATACCTCCATTTCTTAAGGTCTTTAATTTTTTTAGCAGTGTTTTGTAGTTTATACTGTATACACATTTATTATTAGATTTATCCTTAAATATTTCATATTTTTGATGCTACCGTAAATGATAACTTAAATTTTTCTATTTCAGATTGTTGCTAAATAAAAATAAATAGAAATATGTAGACTTCTGTATTGATTTTGTGGCCTGCAACTTGGTACCATCAAGTAGTTTTTTTTGTTTGTTTAAGATTTTTATTCTAATTTAGAGAGAGAAAGAATGCAAACAGGGGGAGGGGCAGAGGGAGAGAGAATTCCAGGCGCACTCTCCACTGAGCCTAGAGCCCAACACAGGTCTTGATCTCACAGCCCTGAAATCATGACCCACACCAAAACCGAGAGTCAGATGCTTAACTGACTAAACCATCCATAGGCCCCCCACCCCCCACACACTCTCATGAAGTAGTTTCTTAAAGATTATATCAGGTTTTATATAGTTATCATCCAGTCTAGATGCTTTTTGTTTATTTTTACCTTATTGCAATAAAACCTCCAATACAATTTTGAATTGAAGTGGTAGAGTGGACACCATTATTTTGTTCCTGATCTCTGGGGAATAGTACTCCGTTTTTCATCATTAAGTATGATGTTAGGTCTAGGTTTTTCATAGATGGCCCTTTATCCGATTGAGGAAGTTCTCTTCAGTTCCTAGTTTGCTGAACATTTTTATCAGGAATGTTGGTTTCTGAAATGCTTTTTATGCATTTATTAAGGTTTTTCATTTAGAGTCTGTTGATAATGGTGAATTACACTGATTCTGAAATACTAAACTAAATTTAACATTCCTGGGATAAACCAAATTTGGTTACAGTGCTCTTATTCCATTTATATATTGGATTTGATTTATTAAAGTTTTGTTGATAATTTTTGAATTTCTGTTCATGGGATAGTGGTTCGTAGTTTTTTTTTGTTTTTTTTTTAAGATTTTATTTATTTATTTGACAGACTTGAGATCACAAGCAGGCAAAGAGGTAGGCAGAGAGAGAAAGGGAGAAGCAGGCTCCTTGCTGAGCAGAGAGCCCGACATGGGGCTCGATCCCAGGACCCTGGGATCATGACCTGAGCTGAAGGCAGAAGCTCTAACCCACTGAGCCACCCAGGCGCCCCAGTGGTTTGTAGTTTTCTAGTCATGTCTTTGGTTTTTGGAATCAGAGTAATGCAAGCCTTGAAATGACTTTGAAGTATTCTCTTCAGTTTTCTGAAAGAGTTTGTATAGAATTGGTATTTTTTTTCTTCCTTAAATATTTGGTAGCCTTCATCTGTGCTTGGATACACTTGACTTTGTAGGGTGGGTTTTTTTTTTTTTTTTTTTTTTTTAAGATTTTTATTTCTTTGACAGACAGATCACAAGTAGGCAGAGAGGCAGGCAGAGAGAGAGGAAGGGAAGTAGGCTCCCTGCTGAGCAGAGAGCCGCATGTGGGGCTTGAGCTCAGGACCCTGGGATCATGACCTGAGCCGAAGACAGAGGCTTTAACCCTCTGAGCCACTCAGGCGCCCCTGTAGGGTGGGTTTTAACTTACAGATTTAATTGCTTCAATGTGTTAGAAGTATTTGTGTCACTTATTTTTTCTTGAGTGATAGGTTTCTTTGCAGTTCCACAAGTCCGTGTGTTTTGAAGCTCTGTTATATTTAGGTATATAAATGTTTAGGACTGTAGGAATAGTCATTCTCTAAATTCTATAAATTCTATAATAATTCATTCTCTAAATGAATTTATTCCTTTCATTATGAAAGGGCCTTCTTTATCCCCAAAGTATTTTTTTTCCTAAAATCTTATCAATCTGATATTAATGTATCTTTTCTAGCTTTATTTTGATTAATATTAGCATGGTATGTTTTGCATACTTACATTTTTTAAGATTATTTTTAAGTAATTTCTACACCCAGCATGGGGCTCAGATTTACAACCCTGAGATCAAAAGTCACATGCTCTATCAACTGAGCCAGCCAGATGCCCCTCATACTTGTACTTTTAACTTATTCATGTCATTGCATTTTAGGTGGGTTTCTTGGAGCTTCTTAGTTGGTGAACCCATCCTTGTGCTAGAGGGGTGGTATACCCCCAGTTCCACAGGGACAGAAGCCCTTGGAACCCTTCCAAACCTTGCCTTATGTACCTCTTCATCTGGCTTTTCATCTGTATCCTTTATCATATTTATTTTAAAGAGACTTATAAGGGGAAAAAATGGCATTCTTGTAGAGAGCATGTGTTGGGTCTTGCTGTTTAAGTCTGTCTTTTATTTGTTGAGGTCATATACATTTAATGTGGTTATTGATAATGGTTAAGTTGTAATTTGTTATTTTGTTATTTGCTATACTCTTTCTCCTTTTAACTTCTTTTAGACTGATTATTTTTTGTGATGGCATTTTATATCCTTTAATGATCTTATTAGCCGTAACTGTTGTGTTCTTTTAGTGGTTGCTTTTGGGTTTATAGTATATATCTTTATAGTCTATCTTCGAGTAATAATATACTATTTTTATATAGTACAAGAATCTTACAAGACTATATTTCCTTTTCTCCTTTACATTATTTTTTGTTTTACACTTTATATGTGTTAGAAATCCAAAATATGCATTTGACAAAGTACAGCATCCTCTCTTGATTAAAACTCTTAATAGTTTAGGGATAGAGGGCACATACCTCAATATCATCAAAGCCATCTATGAAAAACCCACAGCGAATATCATCCTCACTGGGAAAAAACTGAGAGCTTTTCCCCTGGGGTCAGGAACATCACAGGGATGTCCACTGTCACCACGGCTATTCATTATAGTACCAGAAATCCTAGGCTCAGCAATCAGACAAAAAGAAAGAAAAGGCATCCAAATCAGCAAAGAAGAATAAGTCAAGTTCTCACTCTTGGCAGGTGATAAGGTACTTTATGTGGAAAACCCAAAGACTCTGCCCCCAAACTGCTAGAACTATACAGGAATTCAGTAAAGTGTCAGGATATAAAATCGGTGCACAGAAAATAGTTGGCATTTCTATACACCAACAGTAAGAAGAAAGAGAAATTAAGGAGTCGATCCCATTTATAGTTGCACCCCAAACCATAAGATACCTAGGAATAAATCTAACCAAAGAGGCTAAGAATCTGTACTCAGAAAACTGTAGAATACTCATGAAAGAAATGGAGGAAGACACAGAGAAATGGAAAAACATTCCATGCTCCTGGATTGGATGAACAAATATTGTGAAAATCTGCAACAAATATTGTGAAAATCTAGAGCAATCTACACATTTAATGCAGTCCCTATCAAAATACCATCAGCTTTTTTCACAGAAATGGAACAAATAATCCTAAAATTTGTGTGGAACTAGAAAAGACCCTGAATAGCCAGAGGAATGTTGAAAAAGAAAAGCAAAGCTGATGGCATCACAGTTTCGGACTTCAAGCTCCATTACGAAGCTGTCATCATCAAGACAGTATGGCACTGGCACAAAAACAGACTCATAGATCAGTGGAACAGAATAGAGAGCCCAGAAATAGACCCTCAACTCTGTGGTCAGCTAATATTTGACAAAGCAGGAAAGAATGTCCAGTGGATAAAAGACAGTCTTTTCAACAAATGGTGTTGGGAAACTTGGACAGCGACATGTGGAAGAATGAGACGACTATTTCCTTATAGCACATACAGAAATAAGACTCAAAATGGACAAAAGACCTCAATGTGAGACAGGAATCCATCAAAATCCTTGAGGAGAATACAAGCAGCAACCCCTTCGACTTCAGTAACAGCAACTTCTTCCTAGACACATCGCCAAAGGCAAGGGAAGCAAGGATAAAATTAACTATTGGGACTTCATCAAGATTAAAAATTTGCACAGAAAGGAAACAAACCCAAAAGACAGCAGACAGAATGGGAGAAGATATTTGCAAGTGACATATCAGATAAAGGGCTAGTATCCAAAATCTGTAAAGAACTTAAGATACTCAATACTCAAAGAACAAATAATCCAATCAAGAAATGGGCAGAATGGGATGCCTGGGTGGCTCAGTCATTAAGTATCTGCCTTCAGCTCAGGTCATGATCCCAGGGTTCTGGAATTGAGGCCCTCATCAGGCTCCCTGCTCAGCGGGAGGCCTGCTTCTCCCTCTCCCACTCCCCCTGCTTGGGTTCCCCCTCTAACCCTTCTCTCTGTCCAATAAAAAAATCTTTTTTAAAAAAGTGGGCAGAACAGGGCGTCTGGGTGGCTCAGTGGTTTAAAGCCTCTGCCTTCGGCTCAGGTCGTGGTCCCAGGGTCCTGGGATCGAGCCCCACATTGGGCTCTCTGCTCAGCGGGGAGCCTGCTTCCTCCTCTCTCTCTGCTGCCTCTCTGACTACTTGCAGTCTCTGTCTATCAAATAAATAAATTAAATCTTTAAAAAAAATTTTTTAAAAAAAGTGGGCAGAAGACATGAACAGACATTTCTGCAAAGAAGACTTCCATATGGCCAACAGACACTTGAAAAAGTACTCAGCATCACTCAGCATTAGGGAAATACAAATCAAAACCACAGTGAGATACCACCTCACAGCAGTCAGGATGGCTAAAATCAAGTCAGGAAACAACGGATGTCGGTGGGGATGTCTGGAGAAAGGGGAACCTTCCTACACTGTTGGTGGGAATGCACACTGGTGCAACCACTCAGGAAAACAGTTTGGAGGTTCCTCAAAAAGTTGAAAACAGAGCTACCCTAAGACCCAGCAATTGCACTACTAGGTATTTACCCCAAAGATAGTGGTCCAAAGGGGCATCTGCACCCCAGTGTTTATAGCAGCAATGTCCACAATAGCCGAACTATGGAAAGAGCCTAGATGTCCATCAACAGATGAATGGATAAAGAAGACGTGGTGTATATATTCAGTGGACTATTACGCAGCCATCAAAAAACAGGTATCTTACCATTTGCAATGATGTGGGTGGAACTAGAGGGTGTTACGCTAAGCAAAATAAGTCAATCAGAGAAAGACGGTTACCATGTGACCTCACTAATATGTGGAATTTGAGAAGGCAGAGGTTGATAGGGGAAGAGAGGAAAAAATGAAGCAAGATGAAGCCAGAGAGGGAGACAAACCACAAGAGACTCAACTTCAGGAAACAAACTGAGGGTTGCTGGAGGGGAGGTGGGCAGGAAGGATAAAGAGGCTGGTGATGGACATTGGAGAGGTTATGTGCTATGGTGATTGCTGTGAATTTTTAAGACTGATGAATCACAGAGCTGTACCCCTGAAACAAATAATACATTGTATGTTAATAAATTTTTAAAAATCTAAAATACATTTTTATGTTTAATAATTTTTAGTTTGAACTTAAGTAATATGTTTAAGAAAAATCTTTCATATTTACCCATGTTACCATGACTTTCTGGTAGTCTTTATTTGTGCAGATCCAGAATTTCATCCGGTAGCATCTTTTGCATGGAAGACTCCCTGTAGTACTTCTTGTAGTTCAGGTTTACTGATGGATAAATTATTCAGCTTTTGGGTTCAGCCCAAAAGTTCAGCCCGAGTGTCTTTATTTTGCATTTGTTTTGAAAGGAATTTTTGCTAAGTAGACAGTTCTAGGTTGTCTTTCTCTCTCTCTCTTTTTTTTTTTTCAGGTCTTCAAATGAAGATGTAATACTGTCTTCTAGCTTTGATGGTTTTTTATAAAAAGTACTGCTTTATCTAAAGTGTTAAGGGGCTGTTTTGCTCTCTTTTTTTCTTATGCTTATTTTTTTGTGGGTTTTTTTTTTAACTGAGATCTCATTTTCCTTTGAAGATTATTTGTGAGAATTCTTTTTTTTAATAGGTTTTTTTTTTTAATTTGAGAGAGAGCGAGAGATCAAATTGGGGAAGAAGCAGGGGGAGAGGGAGAGAGAGGATCCTTTGAGTGGACCCTTTGCTGACTTGGGGCTCAATCCCATGAACCAGGCCAAAACCAAGAGTCAGGATGCTCAACAGACTGAGCCACCCAGGTGCCCTTTGTGAGAATTCTTTGAGGCCTATGATAAAGGGTTCTTCCTCCAGAGATCACTTACTTGCTTTTGTTGAGGACATAACTTTGGACCTACTATAAATTCTCGACTTGAACTGTTTTGTTTGTTTGTATTAACTGCCCAGAAGATGTGAATTTGGGTTTCGTATACATTCAGAGATTCAGTTTGAAAATGTTCAAGCATAGATAAATTTGTGCTAATTTTAAGTTTTCCCAAAAACTAAGAAAATTATTCTCTACTCCCATCTTCTCCACCTAAGGTCTTAGGAAATTAGAGATTTCCATTCTCTATACCCTAATGTGGTAGTGTATGTTACAGCAATGACAAAACACACAAAACTTGCTTATTTCTAGAGTTTCAGTGCTTGGATTTTGTGTGTAGCTCATATGGTGACATCAGGCCTCAGTGCTTGTCTGCTAGACTTTTTCTCAAGCTCTTAATTATAGATAACCGCTGTTTGCAGTGCTGTCGGGAAACCTGTGCTGAGTGTAGGAGCTTTGGGTTGTTTGGGGTAGCACTTGGCTATCAGGGTCCTTTATTCTGGGTAAAGAAAGAAACCCAAACAAAAAGTAAGTATATTTATTGATTCACACTGTTTTTGTTTTTTTTTTTACTTCTAAGGAAGTGGAAAAACTCTTGCCTTTGCCATTCCAATGATCCATGCGGTGCTCCAGTGGCAGATGAAGAAGAAGCCTACTCCAGCTCCAAGTGACACAGGAGCAGTACCTGGTGACACTAGAATGGAGGCGACAACTGAGTCTGGAGTCCCGCCTGATGAGATTGGAGTTGAGGGCGAAGTCCTGCCTAGTGAAGCTGGAGTGAAGGCTACAGCACCACCCAGCAAGGTCACGTCTGGAGTTGCTGTCTCTGACCAGGTGCTGCCCTCCTGTGATGATGATGCTGGTGAAGGACCTTCTTCTCTGATCAGGGAGAAGGCCATCCCCAAACAGGATGAAGACAAAGAGGAAAAGCTTGATGAAGAGGAGACTGGAAGGTTGAAGCAAGAGTTGGGTGGCAAAATTACCACCTGTAAAGCACATCCAAAGCGCCCTCTGCTTGGGCTGGTTCTGACTCCCACTAGGGAGCTCGCTGTCCAGGTCAAGCAACACATTGATGCTGTGGCCAAGTTTACAGGTGAGGTTTAATTCCATTTGATAAATACTTCTGAGAGGATCCTAGAACCTGGGGTGGCAAAGGTGAACAAGCTATGGCTCCTGCCCTCTAGGGGAAATCTCTCTCACCTGCCAGAGAATTAAGCCTTACAGAAAATTGTTTGAGTTAACACTTTCTCAGTTCTCCCAAGGATGGCGCATAGCTGGTGCCACTTGAGATGCGTAGGAAGTTAGTTTATTGGATATGGTGGATGCTTAAGGCAGGGGTTGGCAAAGTATCTCTTTTTGTAAATAAAGTGCAGCCTCACCCATTTGTTAACATAGTGTCTGAGGCTGCTTTTGCACTACCAAGGTAGAATGAAGTAAAGTTAGTAATTGTGACAGATTTAGCTCACAAGGCCAAAATGCTTACTATTTACCTTTAAGAAAGAGTGTGCCAACCTCTGCCTTGGGTACTAGAACTTACTGTCTCAGGGAATTCCTTTCGGGAAGGGCTGCACAGTGAGAATTTTATCTTTATAATAAAAGCAACAGTTACTTACCAGGCTCCTGCTGTGTGCCAGGCGCTTTGCTAAGCACTTTGCTGACATGATCCTGTGTTTTCTTTCCACATTGGATACCTTGAGAAATCCTCCACCAGAGAACAGAACAGACAGTAGGCATTAGAGGAGGTTCATCTTAATTCTCATTGAAGGAGATGGGCAGGGCTTTCTAGGGAGGTGTGTCACAGCTGCAGAGTGAGCTCATTCCCGGTATTGCTTAGTTTTCCTGGAACTTTGGGTAAACATGCCTGGGTTCAAATCCAGCTCTTCTGTTGTTGATAAAGGGGAGGGAGTAAGAAGAAATGAGGTTGGGGAAGTAGGCAAGGCCCAGATCTAGGAGTGGCACGGAGAATCAGTCTAGGCCCACTTTTTTAGCCTTCCACTCTGTCCCACCCTCACAAAGGGGAGCTGTCCTGGTGATTGATTGCCTTTGCCAATCTGGGGGCGCCTGTCCTAGTTGTGGCAGAAAATACACAGCCAGACTGGATAACAGGGTCTTTCATATTTTGTGTATCATAGGAATTAAAACTGCTATTTTGGTTGGTGGAATGTCCGCGCAGAAACAGCAGAGGATGCTAACCCGCCAGCCAGAGATTGTGGTTGCCACTCCGGGACGGCTGTGGGAGCTAATTAAAGAAAAGCACCCTCATTTGAGCAACCTTAGGCAGCTCAGGTAAGTGACAGTGCCTCCCCTTTCCCTCCCTTTTCTGTTGTGGGCCTGAGGTAGCACGGTAGCGTACGCACTGCCTTCTCCCTGTCACTAAGTGCATGGTGTGGAACCAGCTGGACTTTGGCCTCTAGAAAACTGGGCATGAGGGGATGGAGTCCCTGGTGGTGGTGGTGTGTGTATGTCTGTGTGTGTTGGGGGTGGAGCTGGTAGTTGAGTGTGCTGTGGAAATGACTCCTCAGGTTATGTGGGTCTCTCTGGATCTGCAGGTGCCTGGTGGTCGATGAGGCTGATCGGATGGTTGAGAAAGGCCACTTTGCTGAGCTCTCTCAGCTGCTAGAGATGCTCAGTGACTCCCAGTACAACCCAAAGAGACAGACGCTTATTTTTTCTGCCACACTGACCCTGGTACATCAAGCTCCTGCTCGAATCCTTCATAAGAAGCATACAAAGAAAATTGACAAAACAGCCAAACTTGACCTCCTCGTGCAGAAGGTTGGCCTGAGGGGCAAGCCCAAAGTCATTGACCTGACCAGAAGTGAGGCCACAGTGGAGACACTGACTGAGACCAAGATTCATTGTGAGACGGATGAGAAAGACTTGTATCTGTATTACTTCCTGATGCAGTATCCAGGCCGCACCTTAGTGTTTGCCAACAGTATCTCCTGCATCAAACGCCTCTCTGGGCTCCTCAAAGTTCTGGATATCATGCCACTGACCCTACATGCCTGCATGCACCAGAAGCAGAGGCTCAGAAACCTGGAGCAGTTTGCCCGTCTGGAAGAGTAAGTCAGGCCTGTACCCAGAGCCCAGTTTCTAGTCATTAGATCAAGGTTGCCAGGATGGGGAGATGATGGGAAGCTGCCTTCTGACCTGGAGGCCTTATCAGTAGATGGTAGCCCTTTTTCCCACATCCTGAAGTGGGCTTACTCTTACCTGATGCATTTGGTTGCTGATAATGCCCAACAGAAACGCTCTTAATAATGAGTAATGGTGACAATAAACATGTTGCTGTGGAAACACGGAACAAGAGTATCATGTTGACATTTTAGATACGTTATCACATTCATTCAGTTCTAACTTCTTTGAGAAGAAACAGAATAGATTTATTGTTAAGAACACAGACTGGGAGGGCCTGGGTGGCTCCGTGGGTTAAGGCCTCAGCTTTTGGCTCGGGTCATGATTCCGGGGTCGTGGGATCGAGCCCCGCGTCAGGCTCTTTGCTTGGCGGGGAGCCTGCTTCCCTTCCTCTCTCTCTGCCTGCCTCTGCCTACTTGTGATCTCTTGTCTGTCAAATAAATAAGCAAAATCTTAAAAAAGAAAAACGGACTAGAACCAGACTGCTTGAGATTAAGACCTTGGCTGTGCCACTTCTAGCTGGCCTAATTACTTCAGTGTGTTGCATTTTTCTCATAATTTGTGTAATAGAATGATAGTAGAAGCTAATCGAGAGGGTTAGTTAGAAAGATTAAGGGAATTTATACATATAAAGCATTTAGAACAAATGTTTAGCCCACAGTAGGTACTTGCTAAATGTTTTAATACCACATAGCATATATTGTCATTATTCCCATTTTATAGATTCATAAGATCAAGATCTAGAAAAGCTAATCAGCTTGCCCAAGATTTCTCAGCCGGAAAATGACAGAGCGCCCTCGGCCTCAGACCGATCAGACCCAGAGCTCGTGCTTTGTCCTACTGTGCTGCACTGCGCATCCCCTTTTGGGCGCAGTGATGCTTGCCAGTGTGCATATTGTCAGGATAGGGACTGGAAAAATTGAGGTCAAATCTAGATTGACTTTTGCCATGTGTTCTGTCAGGTTACAGAGTGATTAATTTCTAGAACAAATGTCTGGTTTACCTCCCTTGGAATATTGCTAGGTAGAAGTTAGTGGTTTATATGGCGTCTAAATGGCGGTGTTTGTCTGATTGGATGGGGGACCCCAAATGTGGGGCAATAGTCCGCTAGAAGCCAAGGCGCTGGCATTGAAAGAATTCACCTGAGGCAGAACAAAGGAGATGGAAGTTTATGAATATACCACAAGGGAGTGGGTAAGCAGGACAGCAGAGAAGAGGCTTTCTGCAGTGAGGCAGTGGATGGGGCCCTTTCTGAAGGGGGAAGATGAGGGAGTATGGCCATGTATGGAATTCTCCCTTTTTTGCTAACTGCCTAGTTGTAAGTAGCCTATTGGTCAGTTAGGGCCTGTGGATATTTTGAGGTGGGTTCCCTGATGGGCCTGTCTGTATTCAGCCAGGTGGTAGCTGTGGGCCCTTTCTTTCTATATTCCATTCCTCAAGTCTGTTTGCCTGCAAATGGCCTCTACATTTTATTCAATCTATTTTTTTTTTTTTAAGATTTTATTTATTTGTCAGAGAGACAGAGAGAGAAAGATCACAAGTAGGCAGAGAGGCAGGCAGAGGCAGAGGGAAAAGCAGGCTCCCTGCCGAGCAAGGAGCCCGATATGGAACTCGATCCCGGACGCTGGGATCATGACCTGAGTCGAAGGCAGCCGCTTAACCAACTGAGCCACCCAGGCGTCCCTACATTTTATTCAATCAGGAGATGGGAAACTATGGCCGGTGGGCTAAATCAAGTAGTTTTATTGGAAGACAGCAAGACCCATTTATGTATTGTCTGTGGCTACTTTTGCAGTAGCAGAGTTGAGTAGTTTCAACAGAAACTTAACCACCTGCAAAGCCCAAAATAATTTATAGTCTGGCCCTTTATAGAAAAAGTTACTACTTTTGACTTAGAGCAGTAGTTGAATATTTTACAAACTTGAATTTGCATCATTCTTCAGCCCTACCTCAGAACTACAGGGAGAAGGGATTCTGAAGAGCCCAGAATCTCAAGTTTTTAAGACACAGATCAGGTGCTTTTGACTTTCCTTGAACTACACATACATAAAGAAACTTACTGAGTGTTTACTGGAAACCAGGAACTGTTGTAGGTAATAGAACAGTAAGTAATGCAAAGTCCTTGCTGTTACAGGGTTTACATTCCAGTGGAGGGAGATCATAAATTGAAAAGCAAGTAATGTAGTTTGTCAAGTGGTGCTGAGTGCTGAGGAGTAAAGTTGTGCAGGGAGTTGTGCAAAAGCGGGGTCAGGGAGGTTTCCCTGAGAGGCAGGGGTTACAGCAGAGTGTGGATAAGGCAAGGAAACATGAATGTCTGAGGAAGACTTTGTAGGACCTGTGGTGTAGCAAGTGCAGAAGCTTAGAGGCCAGAGCATGTTTGACAAATTGGAAAGAAAGCGGGGATGTCTGTGTGACTGGAGGGAAGTAAGTGGGAGGGTGATAGAAAATGAGGTCACTGACGTAGCGTATGTATGGCCTCATTTAATTTACTGGAGGTGGTCTTTTATTATTGGCAGAGGGTGGCTGGTTGATTGTGGCCAATGAGACCCAGCTTTGGATCCTGGCTCCACAAGTGAATAGCCATGTTTGTGCCTTGGGAAGTTAATCTCTCTGAGCCTCAGTTGCTTCATCTGGCATACTCAAGAGGTGGTAAGAATCTGATTAATGATAGCTATTAGTTATTATTAATGAGCTTTGTCTCTCTACCACAGTTGTGTCCTCCTGGCAACAGATGTCGCAGCTCGGGGCCTGGATATTCCTAAAGTCCAGCATGTCATCCATTACCAGGTAGGAGCATCAGGGAATTTGTTTCATCGAATGGGGGATTTTTCAAGCAAATGTTTGGGGAGGGAGAAGAATTATTAGTCCCAGGGCCTCGTGCCGCAGAGTACCACTGGCATCTGGTGACTGACTGGCTGCTGCCACATTTGGAACATTCATGAGATTTATTCTCAGAAAACCTCTTAGCACTTCTGATTATCACTTAGCTCCTCTGTCTTTGATTTGGAAAAACTAATGGATGTTGCCGGTTAGAGTCTTATTTTCTTCCATGGAATGGGCATGTAAACTGGTTACCATGGTGTAGAGAAGTAGAAGAGTGTGGTGGTTAGGACCTGCCTGGGCTTAAATCCCAGCTGTGTAACCGTGAGCAAGCTCTTTAGTCTCTTTCTGCCTCAGTGTTTTTGTTGAATGGAAGTTATCACTGTATCTACTTTGTTAAGTTTTTATTAAGGCAGAGTAAGTTATTTCTGAAGAGTTTAGAAAGAGCCAGGGCATATTCTGAGCACTTACTAATTGTGAGCTGCCATTGATACTGAAATTAATATTAGTGCATGCCCCTGATAAGTTCTAGCGTAGAGTGGTGCTTAGGAGCTTCGGCTTCGGAGCCACCCTCGCAGGGTTCAGATGCTTGTGGTCTGCTTCAGAGTTATTTGTTAGCTTTGGGCCTGTTACTTACTATCTCTGGTTTCAGTGTCATTGTAAATTGGGAGTGATGATATTGCCTAACCCTATTACTGTGAGAATTAAATGAGCTCCTGCTGATGAAAACCCTAGCACGGTGTTAAATATTTAGTAAGGTATAGTTATTCTGACGTTATTATTTCATCTTTCCAATCTCTCATGCTTTAAAAAATCTTTCAGGGTGTAAGAGCGCCTGGGCAGCTCTGTCAGTTGGGCGTCCAACTCTTGGTTTTGGCTGATCTTATGGGTCATGAGATCAAGCCCAGTGGGGGGCCCTGAGCTCAGTGGGGAGTCTGCTTGAGGTTTCTTTCCCTCTACCCCACCCCCCAAGCACATTCTCTCTGTCTCTCCAATAAATAAATCTTCAAAAAAATCTTCCAGGGTACCAGTTCGGTTAGCAAATCTTTCTTCCTCTTCTTTTTGGAGAAGAGGCTGGGCCAGTATTTGTGGGAGATACCCACATGAACAAAATACAGTCTTAGCCCCTGAGAAGTAGCAGACCAACTAATGGAGATGAGATAACCACAGCCATCATTTAAGGCAGGAGATATTAGAAAGTTGCAAAATATAATGGGAGAGAGTGGTAACTTCTAGTTTGGGAAGTTGGAAAGGGCTTTCTAAAAGATGCTTTGCATATAAGGATGGGGAGGATCTGGGCATGTAGAGGTGGAAGGGAAGGAGGAGAGAATGTGGAAGTGGGCAGTTGGCTGCAGTGGGGGATTATGTGGGGAGAAGAAAGTGAAAAATGGCCAATAGACCGCATTTCTAGCACCATTATGAACAGGTAAGTACTTAGAGCTGCATTGGAAGTGGTCGTGTTAACCTGGGCTCAGTGGAAAAGACTGTTCTTGATTAGTGGCATGTGCCATGGGTGCAGGGGAGGGAGGGATTGTCAGCACCCACGCCACACCCGTGGATAATATATCCAGTATATCTTAGAGTAGAAGCAGTGGAGCCTAGGGGTTAGCATGGTCTTTGCAGCTGGACTGCTTCAGGTCAGATCTTGGCTCCACTATTTAGTTCCTCAACCTAGGGGGAATTGCTTAACATCTCTTGTATGTCAGTTTCTTTGTCCATAATGTGGATAATCATGAAAGCACTTCGTGTTGCTATTTGGGAGGAATAAGTGGGATAATACACGCAGAATGCTTGGAATTGCCTGGCCCATTGTAATCACTCAGTAAATGTTGGTTATAATTACCATGTTCAATCGTTCATGTAGAGTTAATGAATCAGTGGGGTTTCTTTAGTTAGAGTGGGAATTCCAGTCAGAGCTTCGACTCACAAAGATTGGAGTGGCAGCTTTGGGCTGGGTCAAGCAGAATGGGAAAGACTAGAGATAAAATAAGTGATTGTCACTGTTCTGTTGAACAGTGTTCTTCGGATACCTGGAGCTAGGGCAGGGGGCATGGGAGGGCAGACACTGCGCAGTGAGTGGGCTGAAGAATTAGGACTAAGGGAAAAGGGCTGGATCTGTCCACAGTGTTAGAGAGGTTTCTAGCTGCCCGACTCGGGGAAGCTGGTCCTGAGGGGAAGAATACTGTTGGGTGATAACCGTGTGTTGACGTCCTGGTTCCTCTGGCAGGTCCCTCGCACCTCTGAGATCTATGTGCACCGAAGTGGTCGAACGGCTCGTGCCACCAGTGAAGGCCTCAGCCTGATGCTCATTGGGCCTGAGGATGTGATCAACTTTAAGAAGATTTACAAAACCCTCAAGAAAGACGAGGACATCCCACTATTTCCTGTGCAGACAAAGTACATGGACGCAGTCAAGGTAAAAAGAAAAGTTAAAAATCTGGGTACTAATGAGGGAAGGGATCATGCTGTATCTTCAGACCTTGCTGTGAGGCTCTGGCAGTAGGACCCTTGGAAATTAAGGATTCTGCCAACAGCTAAATAGGGAGATTTGTTTTTTAAAAAAAAAGGTGGTTGGGGAGGGAGAAAAAAAGGAAGGGGAATGGGGGCACTGTAGGTGTTAGAAGGGAGAAAGGTGAGTGGTCAAAAACATGAGGAATTTCCTTCTTGAGCCCTTTCTTCACTGCCAGCCCTGGAGCCTCCACTACCACCATCCCCCTCCGCTGGACAAGGACAGTTAGTGTGGCTGCCTGGACATCGGTCGTTGTAGGGAAGTAAGGTCAGCTTGTCTGCTGAGGCAGATACTAAAGCTTTGTCACATCTCTGAAGCAAATGCCAGGAATTCTACCTTTGGGGTTTTGTTTTAACTCCGCAAGCATTCAGTGGAGTAGCTGCTGCTGACTATGGGCCACCATGTGTCAGGTACCAAAGCCAGGTGGGTTTTCCTCCATAGAGGTCCACTGGCTTGTGAGGGAGGCTGAGCCCATGCTGAATTTCAGGTACACAGAGCACCATGGGACTGGTGGGGATTATGCTTACATTGGTAGGAGGTGAGGTTTCCTCCAAGCTTCCTGCATATGGAGAGGTGGAGAGGAGATAGAATTCCAGGAACTGAGGGAGCAAAAGCATGGAACAGGTCAAGGACCCCTGGCTCCTCTGACTTGAAAGGAGTATTAGCCATGCGGGAAAACATGATGAGAGATGAGCTTGGAAGGATGGAGAGGACAGAGAATTCCTGTTAGTAAGGAGTGTTGGGAGGTACTCTCGCTTGTCATGGCTCCTTTCCCCACACTACAGTATCTCATCCATTTTGCCCGTGTTTCCTTTCATTGTGGTCTGACCCCAGCACCCTTGAGCAGGAGAGTTGAAATGTTTTTGGCAAGGACAACATGGAAGGAGAAGGAAGGTGGTTCTGTGAGTTTGTGGTCCCTGTGATCAGTCACAGTGTGACTCTAACTTAGGGCTGTTGGGGTGTGTCAGGGTCCCAGCTCAGCTATGGTAGCTATCTGTGGTGTCTAGGAAAAAGAGTTCTCTTCAGACACCTGTAGATTGGCAGTCCAACCAAGGTGGGCTTCCCACAGGTGGGGCTCTTCAGGTTTGTCATTTGGAAAGCTGGCTCTTGTGATTTCGTTTGTATATGCTCATGTAATGATTGTTCTCTGTGCTTTTATTCAGAGGCCTGAGCGCTTTCAAGGTAACACTCTATTCCCTTCCCTCAGGAACGAATCCATTTAGCTCGACAGATTGAGAAGGCCGAGTATCGGAACTTCCAGGCTTGTCTGCACAACTCTTGGATTGAACAGGCAGCAGCTGCCCTTGAGATTGAGCTGGAAGAAGAGATGTATAAGGGTGAGTGGGCTGGATTCCGGACTTGAAGAATACATTCAGCATTTTTCATTTGTTTTTTTTCCTTCAACGTTTATCCTCTTGGAACTTCGCCACTACCATGGGTCCTGTTAAAATCAGCAAGATGCCTTTTCCTTTGTGACAGGCCTTACACTTAGATGAGCCTACCATCTTTGACCTTTGTTCCCTCTGTCTTACTTGTTGGGAGCCTTTAGCTGCTTCCCTCATGTGGAAAGGTAGTGACATCAGGGGTAGGCTGTGCGGCCAGTGCTGGTCCATTCCCTTAACTGGCTGTGTGACCAGGTCAAGCTCCTTAATCTCGCTTTTATACCTAGGCTGTCATATAAAGATGCAGGTCATAATGTTCCTACCTCATGGGGTTATTGCAAAAGATGGCTTGAATTGATGTATATAAAGTGCCTTAATTGGTACCTGGCAAATGGAAGGATTTGATACATTGTAAGTTATTATTTATGATCATTATTGTTTCTACTACACCAGTCATCATCTCATCTGATTGCCATGGTCTCATGACATGAATGGAGCAGGAGTTATCATTCTTTTACATATGGAAACTAGGGTTCATGGAAGAGAAGCTGTTTGTGCAGGGAAATAGCTCCATTACCAGGCCTTTCCTGAGCCTGACTCTGAACCTGGGCAAGAGCCTAGGGATTCAGGGATGAATCTCTGTGGTCCCTGCTCAAGGAAGGCTCTTGAGTCTGAAAACTGGTGGAACCAGATCTTGAACTGATACCAGAGTAGATCCGGTATTCTTTCCAGCCCACCTGAGGTGTTGGCATCTCAGTGCCAGAGCCAACAAATTCAGATGCTGACAAGCTGTCTGCTCAGCATGGAAGCTGGGAACCAGGCCAGTGGGCGTGGTGACAATGAACTGTTCCCCCTGAGAGCTCAGGCTTGGGACCTGAGCTCCGCTTCCTGAGGACCGGCTGGCTTGGGGCCCTTTGGCTGTGCCTACCTATAGAGGTGCAGTCACAGTGCTGGTGGGGAGGGGTAGGAGAGCTGGGCTGCCAGATGGTGTTCACAGTCTCCTGGGGTCTTTGTACCTGTCGAGTCACCATACCCCAACTAGCAAGTAGCAGTTGGGTGGGTTGTAAAAGAAAAACCATCTTCCAGTCAGGAGCCTTGGATTCTAATCTGTTTGACAGCAAGTTAGCTAGCTCTGTGACCGTCAGCAAGTACCCTCGAGTAAAATGGGAGGTCATTCCTGTGTTAGAGGCTTTCTTTTGAGGAATGAAGGATATAATGGCCCTGAGTATCCCTTCCCAACTATGTTAGAAGTTAGCCAATACTAGCTTCTCTAGAGAACTTTTGAATCTTGATTCTTCAATAGTTCCAGAACGTTTTCCATCGCAAGTATCCATCAAGGGAAACAAAAAGTTTCTACAAATTATAGCGAATATGGTCTGTTCTGTATTGTCTCTTAAGGAAGAAAAACTGACCAACAAGAAGAGCGTAGGAGACAAAAGCAGATGAAGGTCCTGAAGAAGGAGCTGCGCCATTTACTGTCCCAGCCCTTGTTCAAAGAGGACCTGAAAACGAAGTATCCAACTCAGTCTGGCAAGCTGCCCACGCTCATGGCTACCCCAAGAAATGGTGAGTCTGCTTTGAGCTGCCTCGCCAAGCAGAAGAAGAAGACGAAGAAGAAGGCGCCGCCAAAAGAGCAGCAGCAGGAACAACCTCAGCCAAGTACAAGTGCAGATTAACTGCCCTCCAGGTCAGTCTGTTAGTGACTGCACATCGTTTCTGTTCTCTGGTTTTGTGGATAATCTTCTCACTTTGCCTTTCACTCCTCTGCCAATCCCAGTTACAAAAATCCTCTTCCATACCAGCCCCCATTGCGAGAGAGACCTCATGCACATTTGTGTTTTGGAGAAAGAATTCTATGCAGCAGCTTGTATCTTTCTGTATTCCAGTGTGTATAGGCTTCTTGTATGTTCACCTTGTTTTTGTTAATTAAAATTAGTCAGAACCAGCGTGTTAATCCCGAGTTTTTAGCCAGAATATAGCTGTCCTATCCTCTGGTGGCAGATTGCACGTGGGGTTGCACGTAGGGTACATCTCATCCCGTTGGATAGTGGGGATGGAGCATTGGGTCTTCCTCGCTTTTGTTCTGCTTTTCTCCACTGCACTCCACTCCACTCCACTCCACTGAAAGCTCTTTAGCTCTCTGCCATTCACGTTCTCTTGTCTGAGCCACGCTGCGGGGTGGGCAGGGAAGAGGTTGCCGTCCTTGGGTTCCAAGAGAACACCGGCTTCCTTAACATCAGAGCCATTTGTGAGGAAGCCAGTAACAGTGTGCAGAGTCTGGCATTGTGAGGCACTTGGGATCTGGTGCTAGCCAATTTCTGTCTCCTCTCCCGTCCTCTGTGTCCTGAAGTGGTTTTTGTCCACAGTCCCATGTGCTCTTTCTCTCGTCCTGAGCCTTTATACAAGCTTTCCCCTCTGCTTGCCTTTTTTCCCCATCCTTGAGCACGGCTCCGTATTCCCTAGGTTACCGAGCCTCCAGGAGGGCATAGTGTCCATAGTAGTTGTGCTTACCCTTGCTGTAGCACTTGGCAGACTGTGTTGTCTGCTAAGCTCCTTGACAGCATAGGCTGCTTTATTAGCCCTTGCAGCCCTTGGACTTAGGTCAGGGCATGATGTAAATACGTGCTGAGGGAATCAGTGACTCTTGGTGTCCCGTCTGCCCCCTCCTCCAACCCAGATTTCTCTAGGTTAGTCTAGGTGAGTAGCCACAATTGCTGGAGAAGCATACATTTCTTCACAGCTAAGTCTGGATTTCTAAACACATGTCCCCTTGACTTCATGGTTGGCAAGGTTGGCAGCTTGGCAGTTGTGTTCCCTCAGCCCCTCTGGGTAACTACAGTAGGACAGTTGGACAGAGTCAGGTTTCCTTGAGTGCTGATCAAGTACCAAGCACTGTTAGGCATTTTCATCTGTTTCATCATTTGGTTTCTAACAGGCCTCTGAGATATAAGTCCTAATACCTTTTTGTAGTTGAGAAAGTTGACACTGAGTGATTTAGACTTGGCTCAGATCACAGAGCGGCCAAGTGGCAGGCCTGGGATTAAAACCTTGGGTATTTCCTTGTGGGCATGTTCAGAAAACTGCTTCAGTCTTAAAAGGACAGCAGTGTTGTCAAGGAATGTCTCCCCAGGGTCACCAGTGACCCAGGGAGAATGCAGTAGAAAACAGCCCTAGTCTTTGAGATCATTTCTTGGGTGACAGCTGGTGGAGCTGCCGTGCTAGGGGACTCCATTATCCAGGTGATACAGTGGCAGTTTGAGCAACCCTAAGGAACCTTAGCAGTACCTGAGTCATGAGAAGCCTGAGGCTACTGGTCACCGGCCAGACAGACCCACTGATGTCTGTTGACATGCAGCCCTCGTCCTTTAACAGCAGATGCTCTTATTTTTTGTCAGGGTAAGTACTGTGTTAAGGAGAGTTAGTTTTAAAAGCTAAGGGTAGCATCCTAGGCAGTTCTGTTCTTTGACCTGATGATGTAAAGCTTTGGTGAGTCCTGTGGTTTCTTTGGCACCTTGAGCCCAAAGGCAGAAGTTCCTGAGTATCTGGAACTTCCACTAAATGAGAACCTGCTCTCTGCTAATCCACTCATACATATAAGCCCCATGGGAGAGTGGTGATCTTCAGTGCATGTCAGATACCAAATACTAAGAAACCAGGACAAAGGTTGTCATGGAAACCATTTTAATGCAGGAAAATGTTTCCACCAACTGCCAGGAGAAGCTGTAGGGCCTGCCCATCCCACTCCCCCTCCCCCCACCAGCTGCTCACTGAACCACAGCTGCTGCCCCCATTTTGCGCAGTGTGAGAACGGTTCTTAGACTTGTCTCATGGGTTCTGACACTTCCTTGTTGGGGAGCCAGAGTTTCCCTGCCAAGGAAGTACTTGCCCGCATTGCAGCACGTGTTCTGCTTCCCGGCTTGTAGAGCACTGGGTGTCTGGTCTCACACATAATCTTGTTCCACCAGTGATCCCGTGCTGCGTAGGTACGGTCTCCATTTCACTGATGTGGGAAATAGGGCTCAGAGATGAAGTTCTTGGCGGAGAGCTTGTGGAAAGGGAGATTCAAACCCAGGCGGGTCTGGCTCCAGAAGCCCTCTGTGCTTACAATAGGAACCCAGTCAAAAGCAAGGACAGTTTGTTCTTTTTGTTGCTAAACATTCCCATTTATAAAGTTCCCTTTGGAAAGAAAGTAATAAATGTGCAGTTATACAGACTCTCAAAGCAACTCTCCTGCCCCCTTCTGGTCTGGACAGAGAGGGGTTGGTGAGGTGGGTGCAGAACCGTCCAGGAGGTTTGAATGCCAGCATAACTGGCTGCTGCAGACAAGCAGAGTACCCTCCCCAGCTGGCTGGATTTGAACAAGTTCCTGAATTCTGCCACTCCCTTTTCAGCATCGGTGCTTGCCTCAGACCATCTGAGGACGGATGTGAGGGCAGAGAGCCATGGCTTGGATTAGACCAGTGGTTTTGTGGGAAAAGGGGGAAGCACATTGTAAGAACATGAGAATAATTTGCCTGTGGCATTCTGATTCGAAACTGATAAGAACTCTTCTGGAAGAGGGGCCCATGGAAGCACTGGTGGGCTTAGACCCGGAAGCACAGCATGGGAAGCCTGAGAGGGAATTTCTCCAGCCAGTCTGCCAAAGAGAAATCTCTATTTTTGTGAGCATGCCAAGAAGTGGCAGATGCTGCTTATGCCAGATGTGAGAGCCCAGTTGGAGGCGCGGACCGTCCCACAGACCCTCAGAGCAGCCACGGGCATTCAGCCTGGTGCCATGTTCATACCCTTTGGTTTGAAAATTGGGGATCCTGATCGTCACAAGTCACGTAACATTTCCCCCATTCTTCCAGTGTGTGTGTCGCAGATCCTAGCATTCCTACCCAGAGCAGGGTGGGACATCACCAATTCAGAGATCAAGGTCAGGTTTACATTCCTGTGGAAAGGTGACATGATCACTTAGTGTGAACCCTTGGGTTTAAGCTCCAGCTAATGCAGTAGGGGAACCTGGGTCCCTGCCTGGCATTAAAGACATGTGTCTTCACAAAGGTAGAAGAATGATACAAATCTGTTTGTATACAAGGCCTCAGCAGTCTGCTACCCAGTCCTTGTGTATGGTCTGGCTGCCAGCAGACATGAAGGGTGGATTCTCAGAAATCCCTGCAGAAGGGAACCTGCGAGAAAACACCCTGGATTAGGGGAGTACCCCATGGGCAGTTCCACACTTGCACGGTCTCCATTTCCTCCCACAGAGGAAGAGTGCTTGCTAGCAGTACCCCAGATCAGCTGGGCTCTTCAAGGTCCTTGGGGCAGCAAGGTGACAAGGCTAGTTACTAAGGGGAATGTCCAGGGGGACAAATGAAGGAGGCTGCCAGCCTGGACTCTTGGCTTCTAGGCAGTTTTCACAACAAATCTCCCTCATTGCCAGTTACCTCAGCTTGTCTGTTCTTTCCTACCTAAATTCCTGCCAGTCCACAACAGGAGCAGAAGGGGGAAAAGGGAAAGAAGCTGCAGGCAACCTTGCAAAACTTGTCTGCCCTGCCCAGCCGGAGTCTGTGGCTGCATGTACTGCTGCCTGGAGGATTACCTAGTTTCTACTTCCAGGCTGTTGGGGATGGCGAGACAGCTTCCTAGTCTCAGAGTGCCTTCCTTGAGCCTGTTAGGTGAGGCTAAGCTGCAGAATCCTGAAGGGCGTGCCCAAAAGCAAGCAGGTCTGGCCCTGGGGGGGGGGGGTGTGTGACACCACAACTTGAGCCTCATGTTGAAGGCCCCTTTTTAAACTTTGGCATAAAAATCCTTCTCCTTAGGTCAGGGTAAGAAAACACTCCCCTGGTGAATGTTTGGAACCATACTGAAGCCCTCACATTGGCCAGCTGGCCAACACTTAGTCAGCCATCCACCAAAGTCCAGTCTAACAGCTGATTGACTGGATTCTTTGCTGTAGAACTGGAAAGTCACTGAAGACAGCTGACCTGGAGCTTTTCCTCCCCATCAGAGAGGCACAGAAAGGAAACCAGAGGGCCCTGTTTTTTATAAAACAACAGAATGTCAGTACTGGCAAGAACCTTCTCCAGATGAAGAAATGGGTCCAGAGAGGGGAGGTGACCTGACCTGCCCAGGGTCTCAGGGAACTGGGAGCAGAGCCAGAGGTTCTGGCTTTGTAGCCCTGAGTTACAAAGCATTTGATCCTCCATGGAAATAAATATTAACAGTACCACTAAGTTACCACAGTCCATAATGGGTAGTCCTCATTCGCAGTGACTTTGCCCAAAAGGCTGTACATTTTCTAACTATAGTTTAAGTTGCTTAAAAAATTGAAAAGCCGGAATGTTCCATTGAGAATGCAGTCCCGTTAGGTGACAGGCTCCACTGCATGGCCTAAAATTAATCAACGTTTATCGGCTGCATAAAGGATGTTGTAGTGGGATGTTTTATAGAGCAGGTAAACGGAAGGGGTGGCAGCCTCGGGGAACACGTGGTGGTTCAGGGCCGTGTCCATCTCATCCACATACTCCACCTGCAGGGCGATGTTCAGTGCCTGAGACAGGGCTGTGATCTGGATGTGGTCACACTCCATGGCCATGGGCTCCACTTCCTGCAAAGGCCAAAACGAAAAAACAAACCCAGATTAGGGAGGGGGCCTGGCAGAGGACAAATGAGAAGTCCATCCCTGGCTTTCAGGGCCCTGGGTCTAAGCATCTGTGCTGGGAGATAATCTTCACAACAGCTCATCAGGTGGGTACTGCCATGCCTAGTTTCTAGAAGAGGAAACTGAGGAAGAGCAGCCGGAAACCCACTAGAACTGCAAGGCTTGAATCTAAATCTTTTAGATTCCAGACTCTAGTGGTATGTGAGAGGAGAACACTACTTTGAAGAATCGGGGTAGAGGTAGACAAGAATTTTTGAGCTTTAGCTTGGTAATGCACAGAACCAAAGAACTTCAGCAGACAAGGACGGTCATGAAAGGATTTCAGAGAGGGCTAGGCAAGTGAGTGAGTCTGAATGCTGAAGAGGCCACAGAGAGGCAGAGATGGTGGCAGGCTGGCAAGTTTGTCCCACCTAACAGGGGCGGCCGCCACTCCACTCCTGCTGGTTGCGGCCATGCAGAATAAGGCCCTGGGAGCTGGATCCCGAGAGAAATCCAGAGTCAGGAGAGCTGCCCAGGATTTAAATGTTGGCGGATCCGTTTAGATAAATACCCTCCATCATAAACAAAACACATCTTAAGACACACGTGACTCGGGGGCCCCTAACCCTGACCCTGACAATAACCCGAACCCTAACGTACGTGACTCGGGGGCTGCTACTCTCCAATTCTGTAAACAGGGCAGTCCAAGGCCCTCGGTTCTCAGATGAGAAATCTGAGGCCTGGATGGGGGAAGTAACTTGCCCAGAGCCACACGTTCAGGCAGTTTAAGTAGGATCTGTTTCCGGCTTGCTAATCTTGTTCTTCCAGTTACAAATGCAGATGCGACATCAAGTCCCCTGGCTAGGGATGATGGCACTCAAGTCTCCTGAGGGGAGAGGGGCTTTCACGGCACTTTCCCATGGCCCACACACTGACTGCCCTGTCCTCCCCAGTGTGTACAGTCCCAGGAGCTGGGTATTACACAGCAGGTCCCAGGGCTGGGGGCCCAGTCCCCAGAGCTTGAGACCCTGAGGACCTACATGAGTACAGAAATCCTTGATGTCCATCTCCTCATCAATGAAGTGTCGGAAGAATTCCGCGCGGTTCTTGATGAAGGCGGAGGTGAGCAGGCGCAGAAACTGCACGATTTGGTCCGAGGCGCTCTGGTCGTTGAACACCTTCAGCAGGCTGGACACTGAGCCGTCCTTCTCTACCAGCTCTACCACACTGTAAAACTGGACCCCGCCGGGCTGTCAGCTGGGAGGCACAGGCAAGACCGACCCTCCCCCACGGGACTCTCTGCATAGGACCCTCCCCCTCAATGTGTATTTCCATTTTTAAATCCTCAAATTGAGTTTTGGTCCCAGTCAGTCTGGGACCAAAGCTAAGTAGAGGGTGGAAATGTCCTGCAGTGTGTACCTTAGCCCAGAGTCCTGTCTAGGGGACAGCAATTGGGTCTCCTCCCGTCACTGTGGTGTCTGGGATTCTTATATATAATTTATAATTTAGCATCCCTCTTCACTAAGGGATCAGGAGTAAGGTGGAGAGGGAAAGGATGAGGGAGGCGGGGGGATGTTTCCAGCCTGAGAGCTACTGCCCCAAAGGAGGTACTTCCTTCCTATGGGAGGGCAGGGCCCTGGGTTCCCTGTCCCCGCACGCAGGAAGCAGCTGTCCTCCAAAGCCATGGGCTGTGGGGGGCTCCAGCCACTGCCCATTCCTCTCTGCTCTGCCAGCATAGAAGCACCTGGACCCTCAGCCGTCCTGCCCAGGTTAACTTACAGCATTAAAGAAGTTTCGGAACTTGTGCTCCTCAAACCCAGCAGCCAGAAGGTCATTTGGGGTCTGCAGGACACGTTCTTTGAACCTAAAGGGGGTAGACGGATGCTTACGGGGAAGTGATGATGGAGCACTGCTGTGACAGTGTCTTCCCACTCTCACCCAATGCTCCCGACACCTGAGGAGGGTGTGTCACAGGTGACTGCCTTCTCCCTTTCAGAGCACTTCCACACCACAATCTGGGTAACACACTGAGTTCTGTCCTCCCCAGCATATACAGTACCCATTTCACAGATTAGGAGATAGAGGTAGTCACTACCCACTCCGAGACATGTTGCTCCTAGCTTCCAAAGCTTCCTGAACTCTCTCTCTCCTTCCTGTCCCCATAGTTCTTGTCATATGACCACCATCTCTGGCCAGGGCCATGCCCAACCTTCCCATGCTCCCAGTCCCTTCACAGGGCCCTCCGGAGCGACCTAGCACAGCCTTCTCCCTCAGGACACAGCTCCTCAGCACAAATGTCCAAGGGAGGACCCCAGCCTAGCTCCCCAACCTCCTCTCCCTTCTCAACTTCCCTCCCACCCTAGGGCCACTCTCCATTTGCACTGCATTTCCTAGCACCCTGTTCCATCCACCAGCGGCCTGTACTTACTCTCAAGAGCTAATTGTTCAGTTTTCAAGATTTTTTCAGCCAGGTGTTAAAGACAAACATTACTTAAAGTATGCTATAACACAAAGATAAATATGCAAAACTCAGTTTCTTAACTATCTCTACCCTTGAGTTGCTGTTTGTCTGTTGTGTGTGGTGGTGGAGATAGGACTGGGCTGTGGGATGTGTTTATCTCTTCCTTGCTTCCTGCTCAGTGACCCCATGGTGGTAGCCTGAAAACCAGTCACGAAAGGAGTATTTATACCACAGAAAGGGTTAACACCACCACCAGTCAGGCCTCCCTGCCCCACGGCTGTGAAAGCTTTGTCGGCACTGGCCCCCTTTAAACCTGGCCCAGTGGCCCTTGCTGTCAGTGCTGGCTCATCCCTCTCTGCTCCCGGCGGGCCCCTCACAGTGCCGCCCCCTTCCGAGACCAGTGCTGGCACTTGGGGGCATGGCGAGGAGCCCTAGCAGCCCCTGGCCCCAGGACACGTGTAGCAGCAGACATGAGGTACAGAACAAGCGACTGGTCCGTGGAGGGAAGGGAACAGCCCGTGCTAGAGGAACCAAGCAGGAGGCTCTGGGGGGCCAGCTGGCACTGGCTGTAGTACAGTCTGTCCCCTCCCAGTGCGACAGGAAGGGGGTTTTCACAATGAACTAAAGGCCTGAGGGGGAGGCTCAGTTGTCTCGTTGCAGGGGAGGGGGCAGAGAGGAGAGGTGTGGCATGTGTGGAGCGCAAACATCTAAACCAGGAGGGGGAGGTCTGTGCTGTCCACAGTGGGTGGGGGGGACCCCCTGTGTTTGCATTTGGCAGCCCTGATGTTCAGCTGCCCTTGGGCTTTAGGCCCCTCCCTTACCCTCCCTGAACCCCCGCTGCATTCCCACATTGATTGCTCGCCTATGACTGCTGCCCCCTGTACCGAGGACTGATGAGTGCCACACAGGCCCAGCCAAGACCAGGCCAGGACTCCCACCCAGCAAGATGAGTGCGGGGAAGGAGGACGGCACTGGGACTTGGGCGAGGCTCTCTCTGCAGCACCACCAGCTTCACTGTGACCTCCCTGGGCAAGGCTTGTAACCTTCCCAAGGCTCTGTACTCTACCGTAAAATGGGGGTACCGCCACCCTGAACATCTCACTGCCCAGTGGACACTCCTGCGGGAAGGCTCGCAGACATTCTGGACTCGGCATCACCAAAATGGAGCTCCTAATCTTCCCGCCCCCTCTGCAACAAGTGGCTTTTCCATCCTGAGAACACTCTGGCAACACACTTAGCAGTCATCCTGGACTCCTCTGAGCTCGTGCACCCCACCTAACCATGAGCAAGTCCTGTTGACTACAGGAATCTGGAAACCAGCCCATCCCCTCCACCTGCCCATGCTGCCACTATCTTCTCCCTTCTCCGAGCACATCTCCCAGTCTGTCCTGTGGCTAGTGGCCAGCAGGCCAGGCGATGCTCTGGTCAGACCCTTAGAGGATCCATCTCATTCAGGCTGAAATTCAGGGTCTTTATAGAGGCCCAACGAGGCACTCCCCACTACCTCCAACCCCTACTTAAAACTGCAACACCCCCACTCCCCGCCTCCATCTTAACAACTTGGCCACCTTCCCCATCTGGTTTTTTCCTGTAACACTTCTTGCCATCTGACATCACATGCGGTCTGTTTTCTCCTGCTAGCTTGCCTGCTCCAGGCAGGAAGTTTCTCTCTTCTCTGCTGCATCCCCAGGGCCTACAGCGGGGTCTGTGTGTGGTGTCCTGCTAGGTGATGACTGCAGGGAGGGAGGGTGCCCTGGAAGGAGTGCGAGGGTGAAGCCCAGCATTCGGGGCTAGGCTTTGCAAGCATCACCGTGCTGAGCCCTCAAAACACCCTGAGTATGCAAGATTACCCACCTTCCACAGATGTGGAAACAGGCTTAGAGAGCTGCGGTTACTTGCCCAAAGTCACACAGCAAGTAAGGTAGAGGGAGGTCTGGCCTCAGAGCCCTGGAGGACACAGTAGGGAAAAAGCCCTGCACTGGACTGCACTGTCTTGACCTTGCAGAGCTGCAGGGAGATGGAGGAGGAAAGTGACTTGAGATAGGGGACTCCATCAAAAGGGACTCAGTCTGTCCAAGAATGACTCATTCCAAATAAAGAACAGGTGGCCTAATTTCTATCCCTTTTGAGGGAATCTATATTTTGACCAGGAGATGATTGTCTTAACCTAGTCATTCTCAATCAGGGTTGATTTTTCCTCAACCAAAGAGGTTTCTGATGGAGTCTGGAGACATTTTTGATGGTCATGGCTTGGGGAGGAAGGTGCTCTAGGGGCGCCTAGCGGGTGGATGCGAGGGATACTACTAACCACCCTATACTGCCCAGGACCACTCCACAAAAAGAATGATCTAGCCCGAAATACCAGAGGAGTGCTGCTGTTGAGAAAGCTGCCCTCACAAAGCAGGTCTGACACCAGGGTCCAAGGATCAAGCCTGAGTACTCTGACCTACGGCCACTCTGTGCCTGTGTGTGGTGGGGGAGTAGCTTCATCTGATCCTCTCAGGGCAGTGAGTTCCAAGATCAAGGTCTTTTAGCTCCTTGCTGTGTTCTGAGACCTGACATCGTCTACTGGGAGTTGGGGAGAAACAGAAGCCTGCCCTAGACGGACTGAATTGGTACCACATTTCAAAAGGTCCAAGCAGTTTGAGTAAATGGTGATGCAATAGAGGCCCTGACTTGAGCCTAGACACAAAGGTCTAAAGGGTGGCTCTTGGGAGCAGCTGCTGGACAGAGACCTTCCTCAGCATCAGGTCAAGACCCAAGGCCTGACTAGGTAGATACCTGGTTACACACCTTTAAGAACAGGGGCAGCTGAAATTACTCAGAATAGGCAAAGCGTTGTTTTCCTCTTGGAGTGAGTCTTCAGAAAGGCAACCAATGCAACCCACCTAGGCGGACTTAAGTCACTGGTTCCATCCCAGACCGCATGGCTGCCCCCACCCCGCCCCCACGGCAGCTCACTCTCCAGGTTTGGCAGGCCTGTGCCTAGGAAACCCCATCAGGGAGACCCAGGGCACCCAAGCCTGCCCAGCAGTCCCTACATCCACTCACTTGAGGACCTCCCTGCTCTTCCCCAGCAGGGACTCCAGGTAGGAATAGCCCAAGGCCCGGTAGAAGCAGTTCCCATCCCCCTTGGTCTTGCGGATCGCGGTGAACCTTTTGCTGAGTTCCTGTGGGGCAGAGAAGGAAATGTGGACGTCTGCACCACCATCACCCCTCCTGTCATGTCCTGTGGGGGCCAGGGCCCCTACCTCCCCCAGGTAGCACCTGCTGCCTCTCAGAGCCTTCACAGTCTCCCAGCTATCCTCCATCACACGGAAAGCCGTGCTGAGCCAGTCCTTGTGGCAGGCACCGAGTGATGAACGGGTCATGGCCCACCCTCCGGCAGCCTACAGTCTGGGGAATATGGACCATTACACAACTGACAGGACGAGAAGCTCGGGGGCGCGTCGGAGCAGTTGTATCAGAAGTCTAGGGAGGCTTCCTGGAGGAGTAGCACTGAGGAGCAGAAGTGGTGTGCATGGCACAGGGGAGGGATGGCTAAGCAAAGCCCTTTGGGGTGGGGTGGGGTGTAGCTGAGCAGTGAGCCAGGAGTTTGTAGAAAAGGCCGCCTCAGACGTAAGGAAGCAGTCTGGCCAGCCCTTCAAACAGGTCTCAAAAGGTGTGGCCCTCCCTAGGCCACCCACCTCCAGCTCTGCTCTGAGCTGCCAATTTCCCTCTGAAATGTCCTGGAGTCTCCTTGGGTGCCTCCTGGAGCTACAGGCGAGGTTTTTGATAGTAAAGCACGGTCTTCAAGGTGTCGGGGAGTCCCTACTCCCACCACAGCAGTGAGAAGGCTTGGGGTTGATGGGGCCCCTCTCAGCCCCACAGGGAAGGTCCTGCTCCCTGAGAACCGCATCTCATCTCCTGAGAGGGCTCCAGGGTACATGAGTCCCTGCGGCTGCAGGAGACAGTCCTCCCAGCGAGCAGAGAGAAGCAGAGGCATGCTGCCCCAGAGATGGACAGAGCCCAGGCTGCTGCTCCTGCCCTGGTTTTGTGAGCTGTGCCCCTGCACGCTTCTGGCAAACTCCTCTTCTGCAAAGCCCAACTGGAGTGGCCCTTTGCTGCTGAGATGCCCCAGCACTGTGGTTATGGATCCAGCTTATGAGATCCTTTTGAGATTCCTTTTCCGAATCCCACCTTCTCCACTGACTGGCTAGAGGACTGTGGGCCTGCCATTTAATATTTGTGCTCCCTTTCCTCAGCTGTAAAATGTGGATAATAAAAGTACTGGCTTTGCAACATTATAATGTCTCAGTAAGTAAAGCACTTAGGATAGTACCTAGCTTTAAAAAAATTTTAAAAATTGCTATATATACTGCAACCAAAAGATTTCTCACTGAGGCAAATGCCCAACATCAAAATATTCTGGGAGCCCTTGAATTTGCCTGGGAGCCTGGCCCCAAGACTAGGACATTCTGCTTTCAAAGTGGCACCTCGGACTCCAGTCCCAGCTCCAGCACATTAGCTCTAAGATCCTCTCCCCTGCAAACCTCTGTCTCACCTGGATTTTCCTCTGGTAAATCCTGTTTTCAGGATGATCCCGAAGAATTGATAGAATGTCACATTTTTCTGATATTAGGTTGAAAGGTGTTTCACTCTGAAAAAGAAGCAAAGCTGTGACAATTTCAAAGCCACTAACAGGCTTCCACCAAGTAGCTCCATAACATAGGGAATGGGACCTTGCCCCAAAAGGCACGTTACCAGTTATCTTGGATGTCAGTTCCCTGGACAGGGCGTCACGGTCGGCTCCATCGTGTATGGGTGTCCTGTAACTTCCGAATGGATTCATTTTAGAGTATAACCCCTTGACCTAGTGAGCCTTCATGCTGGAGTATGCGCTCTCCCCTTGTCACCTGTCCTTCCTGTCTCACTCACTCACTCTTTCATTAGCCACCAATTCCTGAACATCCAGCCTGCACTAAGCACTGTGGGATAAGCTGGAAATAGAGGTTAGAACATCCGGGTGTTCTACCTGCGGCACCACCTACCGGCGGAAGTCCATACTGCAGCCCAGCTGGAGTCTGGTCAGTTCCAACCCAGAGATAGCTTCCTGGCCCAGAGGCAGGGCTCTGGAGGGCTGAGAGGAAATCCACAGGGAGCAGGTAATGGCAGGAGGCGGCTTTGGAGCCGCCTTCGGAGCCAGGGAAAGTGCAGGAGGCATCTCTGTTCTAATAGTCAATTCCCTGCAGCCTCCTCTCTGTCTCAAGCTGTTTCTGCCCAGAGAAGTGGCAGATGCACCCCTGCCTCCAGCCCATCCCTAGACGTGCTCTGATTGCAGCATGAAAATAATGTACGAGGAATCGGTATTAAAGCCAATGACTCAGGTCATTTACTTTAAGAGAAGTGGCCCCGGTGCCCGGTGTTCAAGGGGACAGTTACACAATACTGCACAAGTGACCAGAGTTGGCCAACCAGATCATGACAAGTATTCTGGGGAGCTGAGGGAAGGCTTTCGGTTTTGGATAAAAGGAACAGAGACAGCATGTCCTGGTTCCTTCCTCCTCCTCCCTGCCTTCAATGCCTTCAATGCAGATGCGGTGTCTACATTACAGCAGCCATCCTGTGACCATGAGGCTGCAAGCTAGTATGTGGGAAACGGTTGGATGATCTGCTGCTATCCTAAGTCCAAGATGTAGAGAGTAACAGACGCCATGATTGTGCATCTCTGATGTGCCAAGCTCTGGGACAGAGACATACATACCCCATTATCTCATTTATTCCGCACTAGCAATTATACCCACTCTACTAACAAGGTCAGGTTCCTTGGGCCAGGAAGTGATTTAATCCAGATCTGGCTCTGAAACCCACGGGGATTCTACCAAGCCAAACTGCTAGGCAAACAGAGCTCAGAGTCTAGCTCTTGAGGCAACAAAGCTGCTAGAACTTACAGGAACACTATGTACAGGGCAGACTAGGGCCTCGGCATCATCAGGCCAGGTCCTAACCTCCTGCCCCTGTGGTCCCAGCCAGGCAGACAGCCTAGCTCTCTACCCAGCTCAGTGCCTAGAGCAGTGTCCCCAGTCTGAAGACACTTGTCACAGAGGGAACAAAAGATGGTTTACAGGTGATGTCTGGACATGTCAAAAGACGGGACATCTGGAGGAAAAGTTGTTCTCTTTTCAGTTTCCTTCAGTCTTTATAATAATCATGCCAAGGAGAAAGGCAGCTTCCAACATACCTTTAAATCCTTTCCGCACTGCTAGTGTCTTTCGGCCAGTGAGTATGGAGCCTAAAAGTGTTCCATTTTCTTTAAGCTCTACACCCAACATGGGACTTGAACTCACGACCCAGAGATCAAGAGTCACAACTTTACTGACTGAGCCATCCAGGTGCCCCAAAGGGTTCCATTTTCATTTGCAGTACTTTTTAAAATGTAAAACAAGTCAGCTTTGGGGGACACCCATCTGGCTCAGTCAGTAGAGCTGTGACTCTTGATCTCTGGGTCAGGAGTTCAAGCCCCTCATCGGGCACAGAGCTTACTTCAAAACAAAACAAAAAAGCCTGTTTTATTGACTTGGTTGGCATTTTTATGAGATGTGAACATGTTTTGATCTATTCTAAATCATGGAAGAGTTCCATTATTGGCATAACAACTGTTGCTGTGCGGTTCGTTTTGCACTCCTACTACTCTGTGCTGAAAAAGGACCCTGTAAGTTTCAGAATAAAAAAATCCACTTCTGCTGCCTTGAGGGAAAAGCAAGGTGACCCTCTGGTAGGTTTCAACACAGCCGGGGTGCCGGCCCTACAGCACCGTCTCCCTCACACTCTCGCTTCATTCCAGACTCCCATTACCCACCTCACTAACAAAAGGCTCGTTTCTAGAGACCGCGGACTTAAAACGTTGGCTCGGGTCTTTCTAAATGTGGGTTAAAAGCAGTACCACTGGTATTTAGTGCTGCTTCTGCCTGGCCTGCCCCAAGCAAAACCCCAGCAGACAACAGGTGGGGGAATGTGTAGTTGGCTGTATTTGGTCGTTTCTGGGAGGACAGTGACGGAGGCATGGAAAGGAGTGACAATGTAAAGATAAATAATGAAGACGGTAACAGTGCGCCATCAACAGTCAAAATGAGAATACAGCACTGGGTCAGGGAAAGGGACACGCACCCTGGACCAGGAAAGCTGATCCAGGTTTTCCACTGGCCATAACATAAACTTGGCCTGTGGGGCAAACTTCCTTAGGCTATTGAATTTAAAGGAAAAATATTAAAATAGCAGTTTGGGGCACGTCTTGGCCGCTGAGGATGGAGCCCATCACACTCGGGGTTTGAGAGTCCCACTGTCAACACTGGCTTCCCCTTCGTCCCTGTCCCATGCCCGCCTCATAGGTACTTCCTGTGGCACACGTTTCAATGAGTACCTTTTTATTGAGGGAAAGTATTTATAAAATATTCCCCCATAACCTCTTTTAAGTGTCCACCCATGGTTGTGCAGCTCTCACCCCCTTCCGTCCCCGGAACTTTTTCATGCTCCCCACCTGACACTCCACCCATTAAACACGAACTCCCCATCCCCGCTGCGGCCATCCGACCGTCTCTGAATCTGCCCAGCCCAGGGACCTCATGTAAGTGGGATCCATTGGTCTTAAAACTAGAGTTGTTTTATGTATGCCCATGTCTTTTTTTTTTTTTAATTTATTTGAGAGAGAGAGATCATAAGTAGGCAGAGAGGCAGGCAGAGAGACAGGGGGAAGCAGGCTCCCTGCCAAGCAGAGAGCCCGATGCGGGGCTCGATCCCAGGACCCTGAGATCATGACCTGGGCCGAAGGCAGAGGCTTAACCCACTGAGCCACCCAGGCGCCCCAGTATGCCCATGTCTTAAGTGTGCACAGATTATTCTACAGATACTGTGGCCTTTTTATTTTGCCTCACCCAATACTATTTTTTTTATTAATATATAATGTATTATTTGCTTCAGGGGTACAGGTCTGTGAATCATCAGTCTTACATAATTCACAGCACTCACCATAGCACACACCCTCCCCAGTATCCATCACCCAGCCACCCCCTCCCTCCCAGCCCCCTCCCCTCCAGGAACCCTCAGTTTGTTTCCTGAGATTAAGAGTCTCTATGGTTTGTCTCCCTCCCTGGTCCCATCTTATTTCATTTTTTTCCCCTCCCTTTCCCCCATGACCCCTGTTCCTCCCTGCCCTGCCTCTCATATTCCTCATATCAGGAAGATCATATGATAATTGTCTTTCTCTGACTGACTTAGTTCGCTTAGCATAAGACCCTCCATAAGACCTCAAATAGTCAGAGGAATGTTGAAAAAGAAAACCCAAGTTGGCAGCATCGCAATTCCGGACTTCAAGCTCCATTACAAAGCTGTCATTAAGACAGTATGGTACTGGGACAAAAACAGACACATAGATCAGCGGAACAGAATAGAGAGCCCAGAAATGGACCCTCAACTCTATGGTCAGCTAATCTTCGACAAAGCAGGAAAGAATGTCCAATGGAAAAAAGACAGTCTCTTCAACAAATGGTGTTGGGAAAACTGGACGGCTCCATCTAGAAGAATGAAACTGGACCGTTTCCTTACACCATACATAAAAACACACTCAATACTATTTTAAGATCTGCCCCTCCTGACAAACGGTTCACTGGTCGGTTTCCTCCACCACAGGTGATGGAGCCTTGGGTTAGCTCGGGCGCCCCCCTGTGGTCTCAGGTGGATTTATCGGGGCAGCGTGGGGCATGGGGTTTTCCAGAATGCCCCAAGTCTGAGGCCCCTGCCCACGACCCCTGCTCCCCGACCTGCCACCACCACCTCCCCACCTCCCCAGCTCTGGGGAAAAACAAGAGTCTCAAATGCCACGGAGAACTTGGGCATAGCCTCAAAGTACTAGCCCATATATCTGCCACAATGCTCTTTGGGTTTGACATTGGCTAACTCTTAATTGTTATTTTATTATATTCTAATCGTGGCTGAAAATTTCCAGGATGTTATGTTGAAAGGACAGGCCTGGCAATGTCCTGTCAGACCGAATCAGGACACCTGAAAGGATCTTAGCCTTTAATTGCTGGTGTGCGAATACATGCTAACTTAAGTCAGGCAGAGGGCAAGTGGGCTTGGAAACAGCGCTTAGCAGGTTAAGTCGAGGCCTGCATTTCAGAGTGAGAAAAGGACATTTCTGCCTGGGACCCAGCCCCGTGCACTTGGAAGTGGGCTCGGCATTCAGACCAGGTTTGAGTCCTCATTGGGAGCCTGGCCTCGGTCTCCCTGGCCTGGTTTCCTCCTGCAGCCTTAAAACCCCGGGGGGAAATCCAAGCACATGCCGTGGCAAAGTGGACCCCAGCCTGAGGCCACACCCCCTCCAAGCACGTGGAGGGTCAGATTCCCCATGTTCCTATTTTTTTCTCCAAAGCCTCTGCAGACCGAAAACCTTGCCATGTAACCCCAAGCACTGCTCCAGCAGCCTCAGACCAGCAAAAAGCCAGGCTCCTCCAGCCCTGCACCTGTAGCCCCATCCGTGCATCCAACCACTTTGGTTCAAAACCCTGAAAACTTCTGGTGAAAAGGCTTCCAAGTGGGGATAGGGAGCGGCCCCCGCGAGGGTGATGGGGAAGTTCCAGTCCCACAGCACTGCCTCCCTGCATGGAGGGAGCCCTCCCCACGTG
Organism: Meles meles; assembly: GCF_922984935.1. Lineage (NCBI taxonomy): Eukaryota > Metazoa > Chordata > Mammalia > Carnivora > Mustelidae > Meles > Meles meles. The sequence goes on along the minus strand of NC_060071.1, from coordinate 141,275,859 downwards.
GAGCCCCATGTGCCCTGCTGTTCAAGGATCTCCAGGTACCCTTGGGAGTACCTGGTGAGTACTGATGGGATGGGCTGACAGGCTGCAGGACAGGGAGGGGCAGAGCCAAAAGGAGTGGGCTCTGGTAGCTCAGTCCAGCTGGCCCTGAAGGCCTGTCTCATGAGATGACATGTGACCCCAAGCAAGACCCCTGCCCTCCCATGAGTTCTCAGTAGGCTCCTCTTGGAATACGTACAGCTCAAGGTCTGAATTCAGTCTCCCTGGGCTTTCATGAGAAGCAAAACAGGAGGACAAGAAAGCTCCAAAAGATTAGGGTCCTTGGTCCCTTTTGTTCAAGGTTGTACCCCAAGTCCTTGGAACATTCCAGCAGCTGGTGCCCAGCAGGTACTCAGTGATCACTTGCTGAATGAAATGAAACCACCGTTGCTGGGCATTCTCTATAGCAGGTGCTGTGGATTATCTGCTTTAGGCCTTGAAATATGGTTTACAAATGGACATGGAGGCACAGAGAGGTCAAGCCATCTGCCTGAGGTTACACAGTGAGGCAGTCTTTGGTAGGGACTTGGACCCTGCTCACCCAGCACATCGAAAGTATTCAACAAAGGGAACCTGGGGGGGGGGACTCAGCTGATAAATCATGTGACTCCTGATCTCCGCTCAGGTCTTGATCTCTCCGAGTTGAAAGTCCAAGCCCCGCATCGGGCTCCATGCTGGGCTTGGGGTGTACTTAAAAACAAAACAAGTATTCGACAGACCTGGGTGCCTTCCTGCACCTTCTTATCCTCCAGGAACAGAACCCACTTGACCCTCATGTGTGCCCTCTTGTCATTTCCTGCCACCTCCTCAATGGTCAGGACTCACACTTCTGCCTACAGAGCCTCTCTCAAGGTACCCTTTACTGCACAGCCCTGAGCCCAGGGCTCCGGGGTGCTGGTGGGCCCCAGTGGGCAATGCCAGCCCGCGGCCAGCCTGACTTTCTTCCGAGGCTGCTCAAAGGGCATGGCTGACCGCAGGCTGAGTCAGCCTCATTAACCAGGCTCCGTACCCCAGAAGCCACGACTCACAGCGTGGCCCGACCTCAAGCTATTGGCTCTTTCCCAGTAGAGGCCAGAGCTTCCGGGGGTCACCGGGACAGGGCTCAGAACCTGGCCAACCGCCCCCTCCTCTCAAAAGCTCTTTGTCACTTCCCAAGTCTCCCCGGGGCCCTAGCCCTGGTCTTGCTTGCCCTGGACTGGGGTCTCCCCAGTGGGCTGCCGCTGGAGCTACAAGGAAACTCCCTTTGGTCTACATTAGGACAGGATGGAGGATACATGAAGGTATAGAATAATCCATTTTTTAACTGATGAGTGATCACGGTGTTTGGAGGCAAAAGATCTAGGGAAGACCTAGTGTCCAGAACTGGCTTCCTGTTGTTGCTCTGGCAAGTGAGCAAATTCTGTGACTTAAGAACAACACAGATTTGTTAGCCTGCATTTCTGGGAGCTCTGGGGGAAAACCCATTTCCTTACCTTTTTCACTTCCTAGAAGCTACCTGCATTCCTTGGTTCATGATCCCTCTCCTTCCACTGCTCCTCTCGTGAGCCCTCGCGTGAACCCTCCTGCCTCTGCCCCCGGCCCTGTTATAAGGACCTTTGTGATGACATCACAGGCCTCACCTGGGTGATCCAGGGCCCTCTCCCAGCTCAGTACCCGTAACTTCACCACACCTGTGAGGCCCTTGTCGCCATGTGAGAGACCTTATTCACAGGTTCTGGGGATCAGGTGTGGAAATCCTCGGGGAGCTGTTACTCAGCCTGCCCCCTCACGTGCCCCTTTTGTGGTGTGCAGCTAAGGAAACAGGGAAGATCCTGCGTCGGGGTGCCCACCCGTCTTGGGTCACAGTTATTGGCTAGCCTTGCAGAGACCCTGAATTCAGATCCCAGCCAGTCTCTCATTTGACGCCTGGACTCACATCTCCTAAAGGAGCCTCCGATTTTCATCTCTGGCCCTGACCTCCCCCTGACGCTCTGTCTTCAAACAGCCAGGAGCCACCAGGATGTCTGGCCAGCATCCCTGAGCTACTGTGCCTCAACTTCTCTCTCGCTCCACACCTGCCTCCCCTCTGGGGTCCAGCTCCCCCAAAGGCCCCCTCCATCCAGCCGGAGCTCCCGCCAAACCCGGCACCCCTCTTGCTCTCCTTTTTTCCCCATCGGCTCTGCTCCTGGGTCAGGCCAGAGTTGCCACCATCTGCCTTCAGGAAGGCTGCAACAGCACCGGCTTCTGCTCCTGCCCCCCTTCCCCACCATCCTCCAGGCTGCTGCACATGCAAGCCAGAGAAGGGCACAACTGTCCTCAATTTCCTCCCGGGGCTCCCCTCATGCAAGAAAGGACTCAGCCTTTTTAGGACATCCTCCCAGGTCCAACAACAGCCAGTCTTGCTTCCCTCATGCTCCCAGGGATCCAGCCTCAGTGACCCTCTTTGTGTTCCTCCAACAAGACAAGCCCATTTCCACCTCAGGGCCTTTGCACATGCTATTCCTACTGCCCAGATGCTCCTCTTCTTAAGACTCAGGTGGCATCACCTCCTCAGAGAGGTCCTCCCTGGGCGCCCTGTGTCATGTCACCCCTCCCCCACCACCCTGACCTGCTTTATTTCTTCAGTGCACCGGCTACTACGTAGGTTCGCTCGTTTCCTTGCAATCTGTCTGTCCCTCTACTTAAATGTCAACAACAGGAGGGCAGGGATTTTGTATGCCTGTCAAGACCAGATCCCCAGTACTTGGCACACGGTCATGCTCTAGATGCGGACTGAGTGGGCGGGTGAACAAATGCCTGAGCTTTCAGCCCTGTGTCCGCCACACTGCCAGAGAGATGACCCAAGGCAGCCCCCTTGTACTTGCCCGAAGTATGTTACGGTTCTTGCCCCCTCCCTGTGGGCAGCATCCTGAAGGGGTGACCATCTCCCTGTGCAGACGCGGGAGGGAGGAGGCCAAGAAGAACCAGACACCTGGGCCCACCGACTTCCAGGACTCTGTTGTCAGAGGGACAGCTGCAGCTAGTACCTGGGCCAAGCGCCCCACGTGGGTCACCTCGCTGTCCTCACACTGCCCATTGTACAGACACACAAAGTACTGCTGGGTGAGGGGGAGCTGGGGGGCGGGAAGACCAACCAAAGCCTCTTGGCTTTCCGAGGGCTGGAGGAGGCATCTGAACTCAGAGCTGTGCGACCCCAAGCCACCATAATGGCCCCCAGCCCTCACACTCTACAGGTCCCCTGGAGCAGGGGGCTCAGGATTAAGGGATTTTAGACCATCCTCACACCTAATCCCCTGCAGACTGCCTGACCCCTCCCCCCATACTCTCGAAGGTGCACTGATGTAACACAAGGAGCACTGGACTGGGAGTCCAGAGGCTTGGGTTCAAGTCCCAGATCCACCACAATCAGTCCCAGTCCCTTCCTTACCTGGGCCTCAGTTTCCCCACCTACCCAAGTTCCAGGTTTGGCCTGGCTCAGGGTGTCTCTGGGGCCATTTCTGCTCCAACAGGACTCTGAATCAGGGGTTCCTCTTCGCTTTGCCTAGACCCCTAATTCATGTGCCTCACAACTTGAGGCAGCCTCTCCATGGGCGTCCTAATGCACACACCCTCTGTTGATCTGCGGGATGGAGAGCATGTATCGCGACAGCAGCTCCGGCACTTCCTAAGTCACTTGTGGGGCTGGGGGAGAGGGGAGGTCTCCGATGGCCAAAGTCCTGAGTGGGTGGCGCCCTGAGCTGCCCACTGTCCTGGAGCCTCCCAGTTCCTGTTCCCGTCGAGGGTGCCTACCTTGCGCCGTCGGGGCGGCACCCTCGGGGACACCGGGGACGAGAGCTCCAGGGACGGGGGTCCTAGAGGCCAGGCTGGGTCCCCTTCGCTGGACGTCCACGGGAGACGGCGGGGCCTTACAGGGCTTTCCCAGGAAGGACGGGGCCCCCCAGCATCCGTCCCGATTCACCCCTCCGAGGGGTCCGAACGCCGCGGGAACCGCGCTGGGGACTGAGCCTGACGCTCTTCCCCCGTCCCGCGAGCGCACATGCGCCCTGGCGGCGAGCCCGCCCACCGCGCCCCCCTTCCAGCTCCTCCTCCCCCGCTTCCCCCCACGACACTGACCATAGTGACCGGAGCCGTCGGGCCAGGTCCCGCCCCAGCAAGGAGCGATCCGGTGCGGGAGGGCGCCACGGAAGCCACGGGCTGGCTCCGCCGTTGGGTCGGGCGGCGGGGGCCTCGAGGGCGTGGGGGCGAGCGGAGAACACACCCGACCGCTCCGCAAACCACAGGTTAGACCTCCACTGTGTCCCAGCAAGACACACGCCCCGCGATTGACGTCTGAAGTGGGCAATCAGAAGTCGGGACACAGGACGTCACAGAAAGTGGGTGGGACTTCACGTGCCTTCAGCCTATGCTTTAGGGTTCATTTGACAGGGTGCCGCCCCCTTTTAAAGACACAGAAAGCTTTTAACTGGCAAAGGAGTTAGCCCAACCCAGAAAGACAGGTCTTCATTTGTAAAGGCTGATGGGCTTTTGACCCAAACTGCAAATTGAAGTCTTCTGAAAGATCAGTTGGCTCTCATTAATTCCTAAACAAGGCCACGTTTAAATATAGTTTGTTCAAGATCAGAGGACAGGTGCTTAGGGAACCACGTGCCCAATAACATTAAGTAAACTGCCTGCCCTTGTGTAGCTTCTAAATAATGTTTTACCCACTTCCAGCTCATGAATCAGTAGGTTACCAGGCACCCAATTAATGGTTGTTGAATGAATGAATTTTCAGGATCGTTGATGCTGTGCCTCTGAAATTGTATGGCTATCTATGTATGGCACAGACGTGAGTCAGGTTTGGTGACTCAGCCTGCATACAAGCTCATTATTACTGAACATCAAACACGGGAATATGTCTCATTCAAACATTCATTCAGCAGACCTCAACCCCTGGAGGAGATGCTGTGGTTGGGGGAGGGAGGGTTTCTGGGGAAGGGGGCACCTTTGCCCCCTTCAATCCAATGCCCATTGCATGTGCCCATTTTACAGGTGTTAATACTTCCAGGTGCGTGTATTAAGCAATTGCCCATTCCCACACTCGCTGTCCCGCCCCAGGCATCAGGCTTGACTCTTGGACGAATATCTGTCTTCCAAGTGCGTATCATTTACTATGATGGGGAATTTGGGGGTTAATCGTGGCTCAAGGAGCAAGAACAACAAAGACTAATTTTTATTGAGTACTCACTGTGTACTGAACACTGTCCTCAACTCTCGACCTGTATTATCCTACTTAATGTTCTCACAACTAATTTATGGGGATAGGTCCTATTATTATCATCCCTATTATCCCTGCTTTACAGATGAGGAAACTGAGGCACAGGACTATTAAGGTACTTGCCCAAATTCGCCTAGCATGCAGTGGGATTCAATCCCAGGCAGCCTGACTCTGGCAGAGTCTAGAGCTAGTCCGGGGCCCAGTGTTCCCTGTGAACCCCAGCTCAGTGCTCTTTTTTTTTTTTTTTTAAGATTTTAATTATTTATTTGAGAGAGAGAGAGAGAGACAGAGTGACAGAGAACACAGGAGCATAGGTAGGGAGGAGAGGGAGAAGCAGACTGACACTCACTGCTGTGTGGCCTAAGGTGACTTCCAGGCCCTCTCTGGGCCTCTGATTCCTCACTTATGGAGAGAGTTGGACAATCTGAGCAATTTCACCAAAAAAAAAAAAAGAGAGAGAGAGAGAGTGAGAAGATACTTTAAAAATATTTTTAGTAAATGAGCCTTTTAAACAAAAAAAATCTTACCCAGAATCTCAGTGTACGTGTAATGCACTCTTTTCCTTAACTGCCGCTGGAAAGAGCAGGGAAAACTGTCATCTCTTTGGTCTTAACAATCAGTCTTCTTCCTGAGCTCTCTGAGGGCTGCTTGGAAGAGAAAAACAGTCCAGTTGGTTTTCAGGCTGGGTCTGAGTTGGAACTGTGAACAGTCAGTCCTCTTAGGGCCTGCCCCACGGCTGGGTATAAACAAACATAATCTGGTTGGAATGGGCTCTCCTCTTCCCCGCACTGCTTTGACCCGGAGGCTGGCTGGGCTGTCTGGGTGGAGGGGTCTGGAGGAGGCTGCTACCGGGCCACAGGTTTGGAGATTAGGGTCTCAGCCTCCAGCAAAGTTGCTGGGCACATGGGCGCTGGACCCCCTCTCTCTCCCAGCATTTAGGGCTGGGCTCTGTGGCCCACGTGACTCACAGTTGAACTTCCCCAGGCTGGCCAGGCCCTGGGTGTGCTCCCAGGAGGACATTCCATACAGTGCGGCCCCAGCACACCTTTCTCATCCCCTCGCTCCCTCACTTTCCTGCTTACTTAAGTCATGAACTTAAGAGGATGGTTTCAAGTGCGAGAACCTTCCCTGTGCTTCCGCATCTCACAGCCTTTGTTCCTCGGGCGCTCCTATTTCCCAGGCTCTGTGTGAAGCCCTCCCAGATGGCTGGGCTGGACATGAATTCCTCTGAATGTCCTCCACTCTGTCCATTCTCCTTCTACGGTGTGGATCCCTCGTGGCTGTGACCTGGCAGGGCCAGGAGGATGTGATAATTATAGGTATGGGCAGTGGCATCAAGAATATTCGTGTCGTGATTCTCATGTAATAGCTCTTGGGAGAGCCACTCCTCCCTGCGCCTCAGTTTCCTTGTCTGTAAAGTGGGAGTGTTTGTACCCATCTCGAAGGTCAGTTGCAAAGACTAAATGTGAGACAAGGCCATCTGGAAGAGAGAGAAATTTATCAGGCTAGGTTAGCCCGCATCTCTGCTCACTTCTCAGATTAAACAGGACTCACAGACCCAGGAGAGTGATAGATGGCCCAGGGCTCTAGCCGACTGCCCCTCTGTGTGTTCCCCCAGGTCTGGGGTTTGAGAGCTAACATGTCTTCAGCTCGGAGAGCAAATGTTGGACCCCAGCAGCCCCCGAGGCCAGGGGGCGAATGCTATCGGGCTTCTACGGGAGGAGAGAGCAGTGGGTGTGGTTTACAGAAAGCTGAGGCCCAGGCAGGGTAGGGATCCTGGGCCTGGTGGGAGCGGCCAGTCCCGGCCCGGTCCTCGCCATGCGGATGTGGGGCAGAGAGTCCAGCTCCTGGACGGTGTGTCCCAGTTATGAGACTGGACTGAAGCCTCATGGACAGATGCGGAGCTGGATGCCTGCCCAGCCCTGCCCAGATGCCTGACCCCAGGAATAATAAGCAGGTAATAAATGTTCATTATTTCCAGTGAAATTTTGGGGTGATTTCTTACACAACCTCAGATGACTAAGACAGCCTTTCTTGCTCTCAGCCACAGTATGCTCCTCTGTGAAATGAGGTTAATGATACTTGTATCTCTGGGTTGCTGTGTGGGTAACCCCGGTTGCTTCTTCAGGCTCCCCCTGGAGACGCAGTAGGGGTTCCACCCCACCATCCTCAGTATTGCTGTAGTCAGACAAGATAATGTCTAATTGCAGATTCTGGCAAGTGCTAGGGAAAAAGCAGACAGGGTGTGGTGGGAGCCCATAACTGAGGGTCCTGGTCTCTTCTGGAGGGGAGGGAAGTCTTCTCAGAGGAGAAGGAGTTTTGGGCTGAAGTCTCAAGGGTGGGTTGGGGGAGGTGATGTTTGTCCCTCTCTTCCCTGCCCCCAGCACTCGGCTCTTTCTCAGCACTTCGTGATTCTGTCCTGCCGTGGATCACAGGGCATGATGACTGCTGTGTGCCTGCCTCGGGGCAGGTCCCAGAGCACAGGGACTAGGTGAGGACAGTGTGCTGAGATGGGGGCACGTAGCACGCGCTGCTGTGGTCTCTGGGCCAGAGCCTGGTGTGCAGGGATGAGGAGGGAGCGCGCAGAGCAGGGAAGTGTGCAGGGTCAGGGGAAGGCCACATGGGCACGACCTGGCAGCCGGCCGGGTGTGGAGTGGCAGGACAGAGGGTCTGGGGTGACGCTGAGATGTGCCCGTCCAGGGGAAGGAGCCATGGGGGAGTCAGCGCGGGACAGTACAGCCTCACTGAGCCCAAGCGGAGCTCAGGGCCTGAGAGAGTCCCATGAATGGCATCTCCCAGGACTTGAAGAATAGAAAAGCTCAGGGCTCTGTGATCCCTGGAAACCCTCTAGGCCTCTGGAGAGCCTGTGTTTACAGATAATGGAGCTCCTCTGCCCGGGCCCCAGGCCCCCCCCCACCCCCGCCCAAGCTCCGCCAGGCAGAACGCGAAGTGCAGCAGAAACACAGAGCAGCTTTCCTGGATCATCTGTTGTCCTCAAAGATTTTGGCAGGGAGAAAACATGCTTTTTTTTTTTTTTTTTTGGTACAAGAATAACATATTATGAAACATAAATGTGAATTAGCTTGTATAAAATTTCCCAATGAAACACAAATGTGCAAAGATGTTCGGTTCCCCTCAGGCCTGCGCACCAGGCCCCCCAAAAAAGTCTGGGTTCACGTTCCTCGGCCGTTAGAGGCATTTAGGGGAAAGTTCTAGAAACTTTATTCAGAAAAAGTACCCTAGTGCTGAGGTCAGCCAGACTTGGGCTCTGCCACCTGGGAGCTGTGTGACCTGGAATGAGTCACTGCGCCTCTCTGAGTTGAAGTATTCATTTCTTAGAAAAACCCTGTCCCTCCCAGAAGAACTTGGAGCCCAGGTTCCTCTCAGATTGGCTTTTCCACAAATGATTCTCGCTTCTCACCAATTGCTGAAGGAGAATTAAAATGGGTGCATATCTTCTAGGTGGCAGCATTTTGGCCAGAATAATTTCTTACATGAGATTACAGGGAAAAGGTGAAACCCAAGATGACAGGAATACGGGCGCACCCCTGTCCCCTACTGTGTCCTATCCAGGACTTGATAGTAAAATTCAATACAATAAGATAGTAAAAATCCTATAAAGGTCTTAGATCAACTTTCTGAAAACTTTTAAAATGATATGCTAATTCTTTTTTTTAAAAGATTTTTTTTATTTATTAGAGAGAAAGAGGGAGAGAGAGAGCACAAGCAGGGGGGAACAGCAGAGGGAGAGGAAGCAGGCTCCCCACTGAGCAGAGAGCCCAATGAGGGACTTGAACCCAGGACCCTGGGATCATGACCTGGGCTGAAGGCAGATAGATGTTTAACCAACTGAACCGTCAGGGCACCACAAACGATGTACTGTTCTATGTGGACGGCAAAAAAAAAGCCATTTGAGAGCCCCTGACCTCCATGAGCCAATTTTCTAGAGAGTGTAAGATCTTATTTTTAGTCAAATCTTCCCAAACCCATCCTCTAGGTAATCTATCCAGCCGTTTGTGAATACATTAGTAATGGACAGAAATGTAAACATTAAATTTAAATACGCACGTGCATACACACACACACACACACACACACACACGGGGTCCATCCCATTTTTCTATTCCCTTCCAACCCATCCATTCCAGTTCCATGTGTTAAGAGCCATGAGGTATGAAAAGCTTGAACAAGAGCAAGGTTCTGCTGGATCCCAGAGATGGGCGCCATCCTGGGTCTGGGGATGCTGGCGGCCCCCAGCTCCCTTTCCCCCTATTCCTTGGTAGTATCCCAGAGTGACTAGCCGCAGCATCATTGTGATCTGTGATGCTGTGGAGAGTGGGGACAGGGAGCTCTTCCCCGCACAGTTCCCCTGGAGAGCTCCTAAGCTCTTGGCCAGTTTATTAGGGCTCCCCCGGGAAGTAGTGGGCCCTGAGCAGAAGACACGATGACCCTGAGGGCCAAGTGGTAGCCAAGATTCCTCTGACCCCTGTGGACCTCTCACTTTTGTCTCCTCCCTGTTCCTTAAAAGTTTCACGTCGAGATTCAGTCCTTTGTTTAAGACACACATTCATTCATCATTACACTGAGTCTAGAAGGAGACCGTGCCAAGCTGCACACTGGGGCTGGGGCAGGTGGTGAGGGTGAAGCCCTGTCTGGCAGACCCAAAGCTAATATAATGTTATGTCACATCTACTTTAATAAAAGACACATAAAAACAAACATAGAAACAGAAAAAGATGAGCCTTTTCTCTTGAGAACGTCTCCTTCCAGTGGGGGAGTGTAAGCATAAAGGACTAAGCGACATCCACAAACAGGCAGGTGCAATAGAGAAATTTCTTCCAGTGGTTGGGAGGCCCGAGGTGGGCTCTGCTCTCTCTGCCTGTGGCAGGGGCAGCTGGGGAGGCTTCCTGGAGGAGGTGAGGCTGGAAGTGGCAGGGGCGAGGCAGAAGGGACCTTCCGCAGCAGAGCACATACTCAGATTGCAGCTTATCCCCCTTGACACCCCCCCCCCCCACCGGCAGCTTGAGCTTGGGGTTGCTCTGGCTGGAGGCATTGCTCCTCCCAGCTCACAGCCGAGCCCCTGGACGCTGAAAGCTGGGAGCCATCTCAGAGTCACATCCCCACATGAGGACGATGCCAAGCTCCGCTCAGAACAAACAAGACCAGCACTTCGCTGTGCACGGGATCCCCAGGGACCTTGCTAAAATGCCTTTCTCACAAGTCCCAGGGGATGCCCCGGTTGTAGATCCTTGGAGCACACTTGGGGTAGCAGGGGTCTGCACACACTCTCTCCATTCCCTCCGGAACTGTTAGAGATTGGAACATCGACTCCTGTTCTAGGTCTCAATTCTCGCTTATGTGTCCTTTAAGGAGACGGCTACGGGCCTTCTCCCCTGGGCTGTGCAACCTTAGGTGAGCGTTTCACCTCTCTGAGCCTGTCCCCTCGTCTGGAAAGAGGGGACTGTCGGTTGGAAGGCAGACCACCCACAGCCAGCATCCAGCACATGTTAGCTTCTGTTCTTCATGTTCTTTTTGTTACCAAACCATTTCCAGTTACAAGGACAGTTGTTCCATTTGGAGCCAATGAACTGGGGCTCCCAGCCTCACTCAACCACTAAGCGGCTGCGTGACCTTGGACCAGCCACATCCCCAAGGAGCTGCAGCTTCCCTTTCTGGAATACGGGACCCAGAAACTGATGCTTTCCAGTTCCTGACTTGTAGGGAGGACGTGGGGAGGTACAGTGTCCTGTAAGCAGCATTCTGGTTCTGCATTACCAGGTGCTCACTGCAGGCAGACCACGGGAGCCCAGCTCTCCTGATTCACTCATGCACCTCTCCCATCTCTGGCTCTGCACCAAGCCCAGCCAGGCATGGAGGCTGAGGAACCACAGAGTGGCAGCTCCGGCCCTCGTGTGTCCCCTTCCATGGTGCTGGAGAGCAGCTGGGAACCCAGGGCTCCCGCTGTCTGCACTCTGAATGCAGCGCCTACAGAGAACCCACGCAGCTGGTGGCCAGGGACAAGGGGGCACCAAAGGGCATGGAGATGCCTCATAACAGCAGTGGGGTGCATGCTGGAGCCAGGAACACAAGCCTTGAAGTAGCCCCGCTGTTCCCAGGCCAAGAGCAGGGCTGGGCAGGACATCCCTCCCCGGGTGGGGGGCTGGAAGTGAAGGCTGGAAGGTCCGGCGCCTTTGTAGCAGGGCCCGTGGCAAGATAGCTCCTTCCAGATGTTTCCCGTCATCCCCATCCGGCCAACTTCCTTACCTGGGGAATGGAACTCAGCAGAAGACACCACATTTTAAGGCTAGAGACCGATGGGGACTAATTCAGAGTCGAGCCAGAGTCCCTGAACTTGGAGGAAAGATGGTATTCAGGGAGCCAAGAACCCTGTCTTCAGTTTTTGAAGATGGTCCTGTAGGTGGGTGAGTTGACAGCCAGCCTTTTTCTCAGGGACACCGAAGGGAGGATCAGTGAGATGCCAAGAGAGTTAGTTTCCAAGTAGTCTTTCCATTTTTTCAGTAGAGCTTTCTTTCTCTAGTTATAAAAGTGAAACATGGGGGCGCCTGGATGGCTCAGTCTTAAGTGTCTGCCCTCGGTTGGGGTCCTGATCCTGGGGTCCTGGGATCGAGTCCTGCGTGGGGCTCCCTCCCTCTCTCTCTGTCAAATAAAAAAAGAAAATCTTAAAAGAAAAAAAAGTGAACCACGCTCATTGCAGAAGCTCCAGAAAATATACATACAAAAGCATAAAGAAGAAAACAAAAGATTAGAGTCCTGCGATCCAAAGCTAACCATGGTAAGCGTGGCAGAACAGAGCCCTCAGCCACTTCTGACTATCCTAGCACGCCTTAGGAACACAACTCATGCCCATCGGGTGGACCGGCTCCCCACACACTGGTGATCCTTGGGTTGTGGGGATCATGGAATTTGAAGGAGGAGCAGGTGTGTCCAGCAGCTGTTGCTATGATACTGTGTAACCAACGACTTTGGCTTCATTGGCTGGCAATTATAAGCTTTTATTTCTCATCCAGCGTTGGCTGAGGATTGAAGGGTTTGTGTGGAGCCAAACTGCGTGTTGGATCCGTGTCTGCTCCATGTGGCTCTCATCCCTCTGAAATCAAGGGGCTCCAGAGGTATAGTCTCTCCTTGGCAGAGCTCACTGGTGATAAGTCCCATTGGGGGTGAGGGTTGGAGGGGGGAGATCATGTTTTCAGCCTCTGATTATGTCATAATCCACTAATAGCCTATTGGCCAAAACAAGTCACATGGCCAACCTCCAATCAAGAGATGGAGAGGAGTCCTCGGCCCACCACGAGCCTCTGGCAAGCCCGTGGAAGGAGACACCACCGCGGGGGAGGAGACACCGGGGACCCCTGACTTGATGTCTTGCACTGGGTGGGTATTAACGCCCCCTCCTCCCGAGGGCATGACGCTCCCGCTCAGAAGCACTAGTTTAGTACATATCCTTCCACTCCTTTATACAGAGAACCTTAACCAAATTTGGCTTGGATTCAATTTTTTTTAAATCCCTATAGAATTTTTTACCGAATGGGCTTAGATTCTATTTTTTAAATCCCTCCTTTTTTTTCACTGAACTTTACATCCTATATTCATCCTTATACTATGTGTGAAAACATGTAACAATGGCTGCAGAATTATAAAATCACGACGTTTGGGCATAATTGGCCGAACTCTTCCTCTGAGATACTGAGGTTGTGCGCAGTTCGGTTACTTCAAGTAACTGCGGTGGACATCTTGGTCTAAACACTCCGCAGGCACCGGTAACAGGCGTTTCTGGGTTTGGCCCGCCCAGCGTCAGGTCCCACCTCCCGGTGATCACAGGGGCTTGGTGTCCCTTCGGGGGAGCCACATGTTTATAGCATTAGCACCGGCTCCAGCGGAAGGATTCTAGCCATAAATGATGTACCACCTCACTGAAACTCAAACATTTGACCCAGTCCTGGCCAATCAGAGGATGGATCTCCCCCTAGTTACAGAGATTAATTGAGGATTGGATGCATCGCCCAAGCCTGGCCAATCAGGGATTTGTTTATAGAGAGGCTCCTGACCCAAGGTGAGCCAATCAGAGTGAACCCTGGGATGTGTCCTCTCGTTCTTCCTCTGACCTTCACTTTGGAGAATGTGGAGCCGGGGTTGTTTACCTGGAACGGGAGAATGAAGCCAAGAGGTAGAACAGAACCCAGAGACAGAGACAGGATTCTGTTGACTTTGAGCCCTTGATCAAGCTGTGCCTGAAGCTAGAGTCCTTGGCCTTTCAGTTTTATAAGCCAGTGCATTCCCTTTTTGGTTTAAGTAAAGTTGAGTTGGGCTCTCTGTCAATTTTGAACCAAATAGCTCTGGTTTTTTTTAGATTAAATTTCTTGGCTTGGAATTTATGGAGCCAAAGGACATAAACATTTTTTTAAGCCCCTTGAGACCTCCAGTCAAACTGCTTTCCAGAAAGTTTATGCAAACAGTGTAAAGGTTTAGGGGCACCTGGGTGGCTCAGTGGTTTAAGCCGCTGCCTTCGGCTCAGGTCATGATCTCAGGATCCTGGGATCGAGTCCCGCATCGGGCTCTCTGCTCGGCGGGGAGCCTGCTTCCCTCTCACTCTCTCTGTCTGCCTCTCTGCCTACTTGTGATCTCTCTCTGTCAAATAAATAAATAAATAAATAATCTTAAAAAAAAAAAAAAAAACCAGTGTAAAGGTTTAGACACTAGCCTATCTTATAAGCATTAGCGTATTAGCTTATTTTTTTCTTAAGGGCAGAAATTATGTGATTTAATCTTATTTTTAGTGAGGTGAAAAAAATTTTTTTTATAGATTTTATTTGACAGACAGAGATCACAAGTGGGCAGAGAGGCAGGTGGAGACAGAGGGGGAAGCAGGCTCCCTGCTGAGCAGAGAGCCTGATGTGGGGCTCAGTCCCAGGACCCTGGGATCATGACCCCAGCCAAAGGCAGAAGCTTAATCCATTGAGCCACCCAGGCGCCCCAATGTTTCATGTTTATAGGCCATTTTTATTTTGTGATTTTCTGAATATGAACAATTGTTTTTTTTTTACTTTGTGAGCGCTCTTTAAATATCAAAATCATTGATCCTTTTCCAGATGTAGCACCATTTCCTCCCAGTTTATTGTCTTCAGATATTTTGATGTGTTCCAAGGTAGATGCATTTTTAATTTTTTAAAAGATTTTATTTATTTGACAGACAGAGATTACAAGTAGGCAGAGAGATAGGCAGGTGGCAGGGCAGAGGCAGGCTTCTGGCTGAGCAGAGAGCCCGATGCGGGGCTCCATCCCAGGACCCTGAGATCATGACCTGGGCCGAAGGCAGAGGCTCAACCCACTGAGCCACCCAGGCGCCCCACATTTTTAATTTTTTTAAAAATATTATTTATTTATTTATTTGACACAGAGAGAGGTCACAACTAGGCAGAGAGGCAGGCAGAGAGAGAGAGAGAGGAGGAAGCAGGCTCCCCACGGAGCAGAGAGCCCGATGTGGGGCTCAATCCCAGGACCCTGAGACCATGACCCGAGCTGAAGGCAGAGGCCTAAACCACTGAGCCACCCAGGCGCCCCCACATTTTTAATTTTTATGCAGTCAGATTATTTTCAGGTTTTCCTTCTGTGGCTTTTGTGCTTCCTGACTGAAGAGCAGGTCAACACAGACCAGATTTTCTTCTTTTTTGGCATTTACACACCCAGTATTTCTTACCCTGACCTGGGAGAGCCCTCTCATTGGAACTGCCCCAGTTCTTACTAAGAATGCAGATTCCTGGGCCCCCCACCCGGAATCAGCATCTCTGAAAACAGGCTCTAGGTATCTCCATGGTCAGCAAGTGTTGTGGTGGTTTTAAGGAACATGGAAGTTGGAAAGCAACCACCCAAAGGAACTGGAATGTCTTACTATGTACTTAAAGCTGAAGTCCGTTGACAGGTTATGAGCTCACGGTCTCACAGAGTGTCCAAGCCCTGGGCCACCTGGTGTCTTGGGGTCTCAGGGTCTAAGCGGGCAGTCAAATGAAGTGACATTTCATAAGATACTCAAACCCCTGCTTTTTTCTCCTTGAAGAGAAAAAAGACCTTGAAGGTCTCCTTGCAGCTAACACGGGAGCCAGGAGAAAGCAAAGGTACGAGGTCAAGGCTGAGACAGCTGTTGGACATTAAAGCCCGGAAAGCACGAACCCCGGTGTTGCGGGACATGCCTGCAGCAGCTCCGCTGCGCCCAGCGCCCCTTCTGTTGATTTCGTGGCCCAAGCCCCTCACGGGGAAGGCTGGGAGCTCCTAAAACATCGGGGTGCCCGTTGCAAATGCGGCCTGATGCCCAGGCCCCTGCCACCCCAGGCATCTGTTCTGCTCGCCCTCCTCCCTGAGGAGTGACACGGAACATCTGGAGCAGACCTACAAATGCACGACCGGTGCCCAGCATGCAGGGGACAGGCAGACAAGAACCCGACTGAAGAGCCATCCTCACAGGCAAAGCCAGGAAGCCAGAGAACCATGCCCTGGGCATATAGAAGGGTGTATGTCCAGTCCCTCCCGGGACGTTAGACAGGGTGGGGACTGTCACGTAGCCCCGTCATGCCGATGGGACACTGAAGTCCGGCCAGGGGGAGCTGGTGCTCGAGGAGGAGCAGAGCCAGCCTAGGCATGGAGAATTTGCCATTATTCTAAAGCAGGGGTTCCCAAAGTGTGGCCCTGGGCCCTGCGGCATCCGCCTCTCTTGGGAACATATTAAAGACGCAAATTCTAAGGCGTCTAAGACCCCAGACTCTGCCATCAAAAGCTCTGGGCGGCCACACTCTGTTTTCACAAGTCTTCCTGAGGATGGTTCGAATCTAAGAATCATTGAGTTGGCGTGTGTCCGCATTACAGGGAGAGTGATAGGTCACCTTAGATCTCTCTGGAAAGCCAATGTCGTGGCAAGAAGGAGAACTGAGAAACATTAAGAATGTGAGAGGCTCCTTGCAAGGGGCAGAATGAGTCCTCCCACCCCAGAGTCACTTGGTAAAATCCTAACCCCCAGTGTGTTAGGAGGGGAGGCCTCGGGGAGGGGAGGAGGTCACGAGGGCAGAGCCTCCACGAGTGGGATCAGTGCCCTGATAAGAATGAGCCCACAGAGCTGTGTTGCCCACCACGTGAGGGCACAAGAAGACGGCCGTCTGTGAGCAGGAATCAGACGCTCACCAGACCATCGATCTCCCTAAGTGTGAGAAATAAATGTCTGTTTAAGGCCCGAGTCTGGGCTCCTGGGATAGCCCAGGAGGACTGGGAGGAGGACCTGGGAGGACTAGGACATCCCTATGTGTGGCCTCTGGACCCAAGTCCAAACCTCGTAGCCCGGCCTGTGGACCCATGAGGGTCCTGCAGTCCACGTTCTCACCAGAACCGAAAGCTCCTCCCCCTCGTGTTCCCTTCTGTTTCTGAGCCCTCCCATGACCTTGGCCTTCTCAAACCCAACTCAAGCCTGACCTGAGATGTCCTCTTTGCTCCGGAGGCCTGTGAGATCAGAACTCGAAAGCATGCTCCCTCCTCGTTTCCTCTTTAAGCTGCTTGTAGGGACCTGACCACACTCAGCCTGAGGGTACGGAACTTCTTTCACTGATTCAGCAGCCAAATCTTTCTCATGCTCCCACCTTCCCTCCCTCAGAGCCTCCCGTCCCCTCTCCCAACAGCAGCTGGAAAACAGCGACCCTCGGTGTTCGTTGACCGCACGGCAGCATCTTTTCTGAAACTCTGAGAGTTAATTTGCGGACCACTGTCGCAGCTCGTTGGTTGCTCTTGGCCAACAACTTTTACCCAAACTGATAAACTGATGCAGACCTCCGGAGGTGAATTCTTTCCAGGGCTGTAGGGTTGCTAGGAGGATTCCACACCGTGACACAATAAGACCAAACCAGGGCATTCCAGGTAGACCAGGCTGTCCCCGCCCTGGCCTAAGAACGTCAGACTAGGGAGGGGTCCCCCGTAGACACACTCTCACCCAATCTTGCAGGTGGCAAAGCAGCCTGGAGAGGGCCTTTGCCTGGTCAAGGTGTCTCTGAGAGCAGCATTCGTTGCAGGCAGCTCTGGGACCCTTGGGAAGGCAGGAGGTCTGACTCGGTATTCAGCTTCTGAGAACCAGTGACGAGGTGCCCCCAAGAGACAAACCCAATACCCCCAGTCTTCTGTGCTCCCTGGTCTGCCATGCTCCCCGATCAGCTGTGGGCAAGAGGCGCTCCCATGCCCTCTACAGCCCTGGGTGGCTCTGTAGGAGAGTTCCTGTGATTCGGATATTCCTAAACATCTATCCCAAGTTCTTAGACAAATCCGCCGCTGGTTGTGAGCATGCAGCCTCCAACCGGGGACCTCCCCCCTGACTGCTGCTTGCAACCCAGGAACCGCTTCTCTTTTCCCCAGTCCCAGCCGCCACGCCTGCTAATCCCCCAGGATGGGGAACAGTGCCCCCATCCCCAGACTGCCTCCCACCCCCTTGGTGGGGGGGCTGTGGTAAGAAAAAGAGGCTGGACAGGAAGGAAGATGGTCTTGATGCTGGCGGGGCGTGCATGGCCGCTGGCTGGCTCAGCTCGAGCTGGAGCACTCTGAAGTCTGGGTGCCTGGAAGGGGAGTTCTGGGGACCGAATCTTGATCCCTTGGGCATTTCCTGAAGGAGCTGGGGTATCTTCTGGGGTTCTTGAGACGGTCCCCTGACCAGCATACTCCGGGTTCCATGAGCAGTGAGATAAATTTCACTGTCTCCATTTTGTCCAACATAAATTCCTGGGGGGAAAAAGAAATTTCTCTCACCTTCCGGTGCTTTGGCGCTCCCTTCCCAAGGACCAAAGCACCATCAGAGGCTACCTACACTTCCATTAACTCTCCCAAGTGCCCTGCAAAGGAGGTGGTATCAGTGACTCTTGGCCACTGTGCAAACTGAGGCTCAGAGAGGTTAAGTGACTTGCCTGGAGCTGCACAGCCCAGGGCTGGCAAAGCTGGACGACAGAGTCCAAGTCCTGCTGTGGCTTCCTGATTGCAGTTGCTCGCCTCTTTTCACTGCTTCCTCCGGGAAGCCCACCCTGTCTGCCCCTCTGAGAGGCATTCATTTCTTAAAGGCCTTCCACTTCCAGCTCTTTTCTCAGCACAACGCTGAGCACATGTGGGCGACTCAGTAAGTCTTGGTTGAGTGATTGTTGCAGGAGACCCCCGGCACCCCCTGACATCACCGTGTAATTTCTTCCTTTTTCTCGGGAGGAAGATGAAATTAACGCGGTGTGACTATTTAGACAAATGTGCCCTTATTGAAAACGAAACCATATCACAACGTGAATATGAATAACATGAGTTGTGCCCCAGGGGATGCCAACAGCGTGAATGGTGTCCCTGGAGCCGTGCCGCGGAGCAGCCCTGACGCTGTCTGAGAGCTCCTGAGAAGTCCTCGAACAGAGAGGCAGGCTTTCCAACTGTGGGCTGTTGCTATGGCAACCCCGGGGCAGGGACTCGCCCCTTTGGTGTTCCAGAGGAAAGGAGCATCTTGTGTTTGGACGTTCTCCCTGAGCCTGCCTCAAGTAAGGAGGGCTAGCTGTGACCTAGAGCGAGGCCAGTATTGAGGATGGCCCACAGCAGAGCGCGGAAAGGGTGAGTCCTGGCTGATCCAGGGAGCCTCGGGTCACACCATGCCTGAAGCCCACCCAGCCACGGAGCTTCGTGGTGATGCTTCACATGATCCAAACATGCTCCGTTAGAAGAGTCAAACCACCTCAAAAAAAGAACAAAGTTGGAGGACTCCCATCTCCTCATTCCAAAATTACAAATCATTACAAAGCTCCAGTAATCGAGACACTGTGGTATTGGCATAGGATAGACATCCAGACCAATGCAGTAGAATTGAGGGTCCAGAAATTTACCTTCATGTTTGTAGGCAATTGATTTTGACAAGGGAGAGGAGACAGTTCAAGGGGGGAACGATAGAGGGTCTTTTCCCAATAGATGGTATGGGGACTACGGAACATCTTTATGCAAAAGAATGAAATCGGACCCTATATCCCATACCGTATACCCAAGTTAACTAAAAATGGATCATAAGCCTAAATATTAGAGCAAAAACTATACATTTCTTATTAGAAAGCTTAGATGTAAATCTTCGTGACTTGGGATGAGAGTTTTTGCAATGTGCTGTGTTGTGCTGTCTAAAGACAAGTAGCCCAAGGGAAAAAAAAAATAGCTGAGCTGGATTTCATCCAAATTAAAAGCTCTTGTTCTTCAAAGAACACTATCAAATGAAAAGACAACCCACAGAAGGGGAGAAAATATTTGCAAACACATATATCTGATAAGGGACTTCTACCTAGAATGTATCTTAGAACGCAACAAATTAAAAAACCCCAAATAATCCGATTTAGAAATAGGCAACGGATCTGAGTAGATGTTTCTTCAAAGAAGAGATTTAAAAGCCAATAAGCGCGTGTAAGACACTCAGCCTCATCAGTCGCCAATGGCTCACGAAGCAAAATCCCAGTGAGATAGGGCTTCACACCCCATGGGATGGCTGAGTTACGAAAGACAGACCATACCGGGTGTGGACAGGATGTGGAGGAAGTGGAACCCCCGCGCGCTGATCGTGGGATCGTGGGATCTCGCAGCCGCTCTGGAAAACAGTTTGGCAGTTTCCCAATATGTTAAATATACAGTTACCATACGATTCAGCGATTCCACTCCGAGGTATCTAGCCAAGATAACGGAACGTACATGTCCACGCTAAAACCCGTATGTGAATGCTCACAGCAGCGTTATTCACAACAGCCAAAAAACCCGGACACAACCCAAAGGTCCCTCAGTGGATCTGGTCCACCCAGCGGCGTATTATCTAGCCCTAAAAAGGAATGAGGTATGGATTCGTACTATGATGGGGATCGACCTGGAAATCATTATGCTAAGGGAAAGAAACCGGGTGCAGAATGTATCCTTTTAGGGCGAAGAACTCTTCTGGGCAGTAGTGACGGTTGCCAGGCTCTGACTGAACTGAAAACCTGAAAGTGTGTGCTTTAAGGGGGAAGATGTTATGGCACGGGAATTGTGTCCCAGTAAAGGTATTATTGAAAAGAAAGGGGGCGCCTGGGTGGCTCAGTGGGTTAAAACCTCTGCCGTTGGCTCAGGTCATGTTTTCAGGGTCCTGGGATTGAGCCCCACATCTGCTGAGCAGAGAGCCTGCGTCCCCCCCCCCGCCCCTGCCTGCCTCTCTGCCTACTTTTGATCTCTGCCTGTCAAATAAATAAATAAAATCTTAGAAAAAAGAAAAGAAAAGAATGAAGACATGCTCTGTGCTCAGTAGAAGCCAGTCTGCCGACACACTCTCTGTACTGCAGCATAGGCGTCTGGCGGGCGGGGCCTGGTCCCGGGGCGGGGGTGGGGGGGGGGGGGGGAGGTCAGTGAAAAGGGGAAGCTCAGGGGACTTGATCCAGAGTCTGAGGCTTCCACTGAAGAGGCTCCCTTGGTCATTGAAATGTGTCCTCCCAGGGTGCAGGCGAGTGTGAATGTGTGACCACACCCCTGGGCATCTGTGTGTGTCTGCGGGTGTATCACGTGTAACGTTAGGCATGTAGAGAGCACATGAACGTCCGTGTGACTCTGTGTGTGTGTGTGTGTGTGTGTGTGTGACGTGCCAGGGTGGGGCCACAAAGAAAGACCAGGCAGAACTAGGAGTTCCTTTACAGCTGCCTCTGATCCTGCATCAAATGGGAGCTCGTTCCACGTTTGTTGAGTGACTAACGGACACCCCAAGACCCACTGCCGCAGGAGCCTGCATAGCCATGGACGGACGGGCGCACGGGGGCTAAACGTGATTGCACCATGAGCTGCGGCTCAGGAGGGACTCAGGTTGGAGACCAGCCTGGGGCGGCAGGGAGGCCTCACCCGAATCAGATTGAGCTTCGAGAAGAGGCCCATGCTCTCGGGCGCACGGTGGGCGGAGGGGGCGCACTGCCGGACCATGTTGTTGATGATCCTTTGCAGGTCGTTGAGCAGCTGGTTCTGCAGGAGGAGAAGGTGGAGGAGGACGAGGTTCTGGTCCTCTCCCAGCACCCCCCGCCCCCCGATCCCCAGCTCACTCTGGCCGGAAAAGCCACCTTCTCAGCCTGCTCTGTGCCCTACTCCCAGAGGGCCTTGCTTGCATCCCCCAACTCCAGGGCCCGAGCATCCTCCCCTGCCATGAGGGACATTGAACCAACTTCCCAGAGGGTCCTGCGGGCCACACCAGGGGCAGGGCCTGGGAAGGGTCATGAGGGAACCTGGAGCCCCTCAATCTGGGCAGCCCCAGAGTCCTAGACTTAAGGTCTTCAGGGCTGTAGCCAGCGGTGGTGGCCTTGCTTCCCATCTTAAAGAGAAGGATCCAGAAGGGGCTCGATAAACAGTAGGCAGTCTACTCCCTCTCTAACCCCCTTGGCTGAAGGTCAGCAGCGCGTAGATCCCAACCCTCATGTCTTCCAAATTAGGATCCCCTGGCGACTGAGAAGGCCCTGCATTTGCTGGCCACACTGTCCTGGTGGAGTGTGCCCCAGGCCTTGGTCCTGGTGTCTTCCCAGCAGCCCCTGAGGCTGGGAGGTCAGAGGCTCTGGTTTTAGTGAGGAAGGAGCCAGGGGCCAGAGGTTAACCAGTCCCCATTCCAAAGGCCAGGAAGGAATAGCTCAAGGGCTTAAGCCCAGAAATCCTGGCCCCTGGTCTTAGACTTTGGCCATGACTTACTCTTTCTGAACATTACTTTTCTTATCTGTGAAATAGACACAGGTAAGAATCCGCCAGCATTTAGGAGTGCCTGTCCCAGATGAGGTCTGTCCTGGGTTAGGGGCCTAAGCACTGCCTGGGACGACCATGGAGACGTAGGAATTACTGAAGATAGTGCCTAGTAACCACTCACTTAAATGCCACTGTTCTGTTATTAACCACAGGCTTTATACAGAAGGACTGGGCAAGCACCCAGCTTATGCCAAGCCCTGGGACTGGGCGGGGATCCCAGCTCTGGTTCTTGTCAGGGGTGTGAGTGTGTGTGTGTGGGGGGGCTGAGTGGGGGGGGGAGTGTGAGTGTGGGGTGTGTGAGTTTGTGGGGGGTGAGCTTATTGAGGAGACAGCAGCCCCCAGCCCTGCCCTCACCCCCATCCCGCAGATCAGACTCACATTATAGCTGTCCATGTCCTTCTGGGAGGTGACACGATGTCCCAACCCCCACAGCTTCCACTCATGATGACATCGCTTCTGCAGCTGACACAGCCGAATCTTGAGGCTCTGTGATGGGAGAGGCGTGTCACCCGGTGCAGCAAACTCTGCTGGGGCGTCTGCCCTGGGCTTGGTCCAGAGGTGCTCACAGCCCCGGCAGGGGGGAGGGGGATGGGGAAGGGGGGTGCTGACCCAGGGTGGGGGCGGGTGGAGGGGAAAGCTCTGGGCATCCCAGCTGTTCAAGGTACCAGGAAAGGCCCGAAAAGGCATGTCCAGGCTGACTGAGGTTTGAATGTGGACTCATGGCCCCCAGAGCCCCTTTTCCTCCAGTAACCAGAGCCAAGAGTCTGTGCGCTTGCGGCCCCGGGGGCTGCTAGGAGGGCATGCGGAGCAAGGCCGTGGTCGGCCTCCCGTGGCCCAGCCGGCTCCTGCTGCATTGGCCGCACCCTGCCGAGGCCCCGTGGGGCTTCAGTTCGGACCCGGGACATATGCAGGTATCCTCACTTCTCTGCATCTTAATCTCCTCCCATGGAAAGCGGAAAGAAGAGAGAAACTGGGTCTGAGATGCGAAATTTAAGGTGGTGGAGGAACACTCGGCGTATGCTTAAAATGAAGACAAATTAATGAAGATAAATAATATCTTAATCCAATGTTTTTAGAAAATCAAAGTTAATAAAAGTATCCACGATGGACAAAATATTAAAATTTTACATTAAGATGGGCTCCAATCAGCACCTGCTCACCTGACTCATCTCCCCTTGTCTCAGCCCTAGGAATTAAAGCACTTAGCTCCAGGTTCCAGCATGAGATTTAAATGAGATAAAGCGGGTAAACTGAGGCTAGCCCCGTCCTGCGCAATTCTAAAGGGTCTGGCTCTCCAGAAGGAAAAAGGTGCAAGGTGGTGTAGGTTTTCAGTGCGGCCACTAGAGGGCAGAGACTCTCTGCAAACGTCACACAGTGGTCCATTGCAAGAATCAACCCACCCTCTGCCTTCCTATCCAGGTCCCCTGCCCCTCCTGCGCGCCCCCCCCCGGGCCTCAGGATGCAAATTCATTCAGCCAGGCCTTTGCCTGGGCACTTTCTCCTGGCTGGAGTGCCTGGACCTCCTGGCCGAAGTTCTGTTTATTGTAAGATTAACCAAAAAGGAAAGAGAGGTGACTTCTTGGGGCACTTTGGCACCGTTCCGGGTCTCATAACAACTTATGAGCTAGGTTGCATCGCCATTTGACAGATAGAGAAACTGAAGCTCAGAGAGGGGCCACCCTTGCCCAGGGTTACGCAGCTAGTCAGAGACTGACGTGTAATTGGAACCTGGTCTGTCTGAGTCTAGAATTTTTCTTTTCTCCCACCAAGAACGCCTTTTGAACATAAGCCAAGCTTCAGGAAAGACCGAGTCAGCCAGCACAAGGGGAGAGAAAGGGATCCAGAGCAAGGCTCTGGAGTGACAGCGCCACCCAGACCCTCCCAGCAGCCCACCACTGCTCTGAGCCTTCCCCGGAGGTGCAGAAGGCAGGGGGACTCCTCTGCCCCCAGTCCTATGGGCTAAGGGCGACACACCAGGGTGCAGAGAGCTGTTACCGGGATAAGAGCCCTGTGGCTCTCCTCTAGAGACTCCAGCCTCTGGTGGAAGACCCGGCTCATCTCGGAGAAGGCTTCCAGATGCTCCTGGATGTCCTGGCTGATCGTGAAGAGCTGACCATAGTGCTCCACCATGGCCCCCACCAGGGCCTTGTCTGGTTCCTCTGGCTCCTCCTTGTGGAGGAGCACTTCATTGTGGCCTAGGGAGACAATGCCGTGGTGGGAGGAGCAGGTGCAGAGAGCCCAGCCCTCACCTGTCCCCTGCCGGGGCGATGCCACCAATGTGGCGGGAGTGGGGGCGGGGTTTCTGCCGAGGCCCTGCAATTCCAGTGGCAGCCCCACAGATGAGAGGCACCAGAAGAGCCCGTGCGGGGCTTAGCCCAGGACAGCAGGACGGGTCCAGCAACTGGCCAGCTCCCTCACCCATCGCCTGCCTGATCAAGAGATGCGTTAACATTTGAAAGGTGCCCTACCAGCCAAGAACCCAGATTCTGGAGCCAGGAGCCCCAGTGAGACAGGAGATGGTCTCCAAGGACCTGGAGCCTTCACCCTTCCTTGGCGCAGTGCTCAAAACTTTTTGGTGCTACTCCACCTTCCAGTCACATCTCCCAGCAGCCCCTGCCAAGTTCTGGTGCCGCAGCACACTGGAACGCACCATGCCCAAGTTCACCCTGCAGGGCTGTGGCTCCAGCCTACGTTCATGCTGTTCCCTCTGCCTGCAATGCTGTTCCCCGTTGCTGAACTCACTGGAGCCCCATGAGAGGCCACCTCTTCCGTGAAGCCTTCCCTGACATCCAGGACTGTTTGGGGGGGGCCTCTCACCGCTCCACAGCATTCAGTGCAGCGGCCCTGAAGTCAGACCAGAGTCCGAGACCCACCCCCACCACTTCCTGGCTGGGCATTTTGGGCAAGTTCCTTAACCTCTCTGAGCCTAGGTAACACAATTCTCAGATGCTCACACAGAGGGGTAAAAAAGTTTTCCAAAGAGGTGAGCACAAAGTTAGTTGATAGTCATTAATAAATGGTGGTAGTTAATAAATGGTAAGAATTATTCTTATTATTGGTGATGTTGAGATAATGATGATAAAAATATGTGTTTGATCGCCTTCCCTTTCCTAACAAGCTTCTGGCACTGACAACAACAGGCTCTGGTACTAATCAGGATAAAACAAAACACAAAGGCCACTTCTGGTGTCTGTGTAATTTTAGCGGATAATAGCAAAACAAACAACAAAAAAAGCCCCAAAACAAAGATACACAAAATAATAGCAATCCTAGCTAACATGGACTGGGTGTTCGCTGAATGCCAGGCTCTGGGCTACAGGCTCATGAAGGAAATGTTCATCTGATCTGCATAATGGGTGCTGCTCCCCTTGTACAGATCGAGAAACCAGGACCTTGGGGACACGTGGGTGGCTCAGTCAGTTAAGCGACTGCTTTCTGCTCAGGTTGTGATCCCAAGGTCCTGGGATCGAGCCCTGCTCTGCGGGGAGCCTGCTTCTCTCTCTCCTGCTGCTCCCCACTTGTGCTCTCTCCTTCTCTGTCAAATATATAAAATCTTTAAAAAGAAAGGAAGGAAAGAAGGGAGGGAGGGAGGGAGGAAAAGACCAGGACCTCGAGAACTTCCGCCCGCCACACCAGCAGCTCTGGTGGCGCTGGGGTTCACAGGGCAGGCTCACTCGGCACCTGTCCCCTTTCGTACCCCTGTGGCATCGGCTTTTGTGGGTCCTCCTTCTGCAGATGAGGTCAAGTCTCACAACGTGCCCTAGTCCCGAGGCTGGGAGGTGACCCCTGAGACGAACCCGGCATACATACCCTTAGGGATTATCTCAAGGACCTTAATCAGATAGTCTTCAAAAAGCTTGTGCTTCTCGACATCTCTCTTCAGCTTCCTCTGCCTGCAGAGACATTTCAGGGACAGCAAGACAGGGTTTAGAGTCCCCGAGGTCATGGCCTCTTGCAAGGCCATTCTGCGTGGATCTCTGGCTCGGACCCACACTGGGCGGGCTCGCCACCCCCACTCCCATCCGTGGGCGGCTGGCTTAAGCCTCCCCACCCCATGTCCTGATGAGAAACTGAGCCACAAGCAGTTCAAAGAACTGCCGTGGTCAGGCGTGAGGAAGGAGCACCAGGGAGAGGGGAGTCCGGTCTTCCTGGTGTGGAGTGGGGTCCTACAGAGCCTCCTTTAGAGGCCGGGCTGAGTCCCCCTGCGCCCCGCCCCCCAACCACCAGCTGGTGACCTGGCCAGGTGCTTCCGCTCTGTGCTTGGCTAGCCCATCTGTAGCGACGGTAACGCCAGCCCCTCCCACCCAGGCTGGCCGGGACCGGGGTGGGGTCCCCAGCACATGGCAAGTGAGAGACTGGGGACCCCAGCCCCCCCAGAGGGGAGACAACCACGTGCCGCTGCCCAGCCATGCTTGACTCTCAGGCGAGCCCCTGAGCAAGCTGAATCTCCAGTCTGTCGCCTGCTCTGTGCCCAGGCAAGGTCAGTGGTCAAGGGCAGAGGCAGCGTGGGACCTGCCCCAGTCAGAGGCAGAGCTTCCAGGGACTTCCCAGTCTCCGAATGACTGCTCGGGGACCCAGGGCAGGCCTCTCCGCCTCTCGGGCCTCACTTTCTCATCCATACGGTCCTGGAAAAGGCAGGGAAAAGCCATCTCTCCCTACAAATGCCGTGTGGACCCTGCACAACGTGGGGCTAACCCTTAGTGGGGTCGGGAAGCCCTGACAGGGTCTGACGGGAAGCTTGGAGCTTTGCTCCACAAACTCGCTCACAACCACGGCCTTTGCGTCTGATTCAGGCTTTCATGGGGCAGCCCGAAACTGATGGGCCGCCCCATAAAAGCCCCAGGGGTGAGGGCCAGGGTCACCCCATGAGGCGGTGGGGGGGGGGCGGCTGACAGCTTCAGTGGTTGACTTGAGAGGGGCTGAACTGACAGGTGCAGGGGATGGTCCCCCACAGCCCTGCTTCCGGGATGGGAGACTAAGCCCCGAGTGGGCCTGGGAGGGCCCAAGATCTGAGCTCCAAGGACCAGAGCCAAGCCCCCACCCCCTCCCCACCGCTGCCCCTCCTGTTTCCAGGGATTGCTCCCCGCCTTGTCCCTTCCCTGCTTGGCCCTGCTGTTCGCTTAGCCCCAGCCACCTAGCCTGGTGAGGGTGCTCCTGGGCATGGGCCGGGGCCCAGTGGGGCCTGAGACCTCTCGTACTTTGCCTGGAGCTGGCTGAGTTCCTGCAACAGCTCCTGCAGGCCCCTGTCCTTGTCGCGGGCAACGCTCGGGCCAGCCCCCTGGCTGGTGTCCCCGGCCACCAGCGTCGCCCCTCACCACTCTGGCTGCACAGGAGGACCAGGGTCACGTGGGCTAGGTGAGAAGACTGGTCAGCACTCTCTCTCCCGACCTTCCCAATGGCCTCCCGGAAGCCAGTCCACGTTCCCAGTTCGTGGAAAAGGAAACAGAGGCTCAGAAGGGGTCTGTGACCCGCTCAGGGACACACAGCGGGGCTGGATCTGAACTTGAGGCTCGTTGAAGCCGACGTCGGGGGTCTTCCAACAGGTGCCAGAGAGCGTTCCAGGGTGAGGGCTGGGTCTGGCTCAGAAGACAGTGTCACAGGGCGGGGACAACTTGGTGGCTTCTCCTACCCACCTGCCCCCACCCATTAATGCCTTCAGTGACATCACATATTCTGAGCGTGTGGAGGGCTCATCAAAGGAGAGTGGAGGCTGAGACAGACACTTTGAATGAGCTCATGGTCAGGCTGGGAAGGTGGCAGTTTCCACAAGGACTTGTGAAGATCTCCTGGACCATTTGCCCAAATCTTGTTCCCAGTTATGACCCAAAGGAGAAGAACGTCTCCTTAAGCCTGACATTCACTGGCCATCTGCTGGACCAGCCACAGCACAGGGGTCGGAGCAGGGAGAGAAGGGGCAGGGCTTCGTGGTGGGCCTTTCCAGCCCTGAGTATGACTCTGGGGTACAAGCAGCATGGGGAAGGAGGAGGGGGCCCAGCTGACTCCCTTAAGGCTCCAGGAGCTCCAAGCCATGGCCACCAGGCCGTGACATCATAATGCTAGTCTCTGTCCATTGCAGGACCCCCCTGTGGGTAAAGAGTCACCTTCTCCGTGGCCTACCCCTGCCTCCCTGGTTCAGTTCCCAAAGACAAGGGGGAGAGGCATTGGTGACCCCAGGGGGGACTCGAGATACTTTTTGTCCTTTCTTTCAGGCTGGTCATTCTTAAGACCCCTACTTGGTGGGCTCCCCAGATCCCAATGGCATGTCCCTGTGACCTCCTTCTGCCTGAGAGTGGACGGCTAGAGCTTGTGCCCTTCCCCAGCGAGGGCACTCAGCAGCCGGTAAAGGCTCAGCACCACAGCTGGCCCAGGGCAGGGCAGGGGGCAAGGTGAAGGAGGCTTCAGGTCCTCAACCTGGGACCTGCCCCCGCCTTGTGGCTTGGCCCTGGTACCTGCTGTTGGAGTCTGTGGGCCTGTGACCTTTGGGGGATCTGGGCCTGCTGCCCACCCCTGATGCTCCAACTAGCTGTCCAGGCCTTCCCCCAACAAAGGACCCCCGATCTGTCAGACCCAGGGCCTCCACAGAGGGCAGCCTGGGGAGTCACCGCGGGAGGATGGGGTTCACTGAGAAGAATGCTGGGAGGAGGGAGGGAGCAGGGTGAGGGCCAAGGCGGAGGGAGGAGCCCGGGCCGGGCTGGAGCGGAGACTAAGGCAGCGCCAGGGGCCTGGGGCACAGCTGAAAGGGCGCTGGGCAGGGCGGGGATGGGGACCTATGCGGGGGCACACACATCAGCGGGCGGCGGAGCCAGTCCCTGCCGGCCCGGAGCTCCTCCCTCCTTGACCTGAGCAGGTCTCAAGGGCGCGGTCTCTGTCGGCCTCCATGGTCCGAGAACCTCTGGGACATCTGAGGAGCTTCAGCGGAGGCAGGAAGGCTCGGGCCCCGCGTTCGCGCGTGGGGACAGCCGGTGCCCACAGAGGTCTGCGGCCCAGGGTCGTCCAGAGCCCGACGCGCCTGGGGAGGGGCAGGAGGGCTGGAGGAAGTCCTCCCGCGTCGACAATGCCGGAGGTGGTCCCCGAGGACAGGAAGAGCCGGGAAGGGAGGGGAAGGGTCCTCCCGGGAGAGGCAGCTGGGAACGTTCGGGGGCACAAACGGCGTCGCGGCCAGAGGAGAAGGTCAGGGAGAGGGGCTGTGGCGGCCACCGGAGAAGCCGTCCCGGTGCACCGGCCGGGCTCTCCGCGTGCCTGCGGCAGGAACCAACAGCTTCTCCGGGCAACGACGGCCGCGGGGCAGGTACGCCGGAGGCCACAGCATCAGCAGAGCCGAAGACCCAGGCCCGTGGAGCCCAAGGGCCCAGGGCAGCCCTGGAGATCCAGGCAGCGGGAACTCAGGGGGATGCCTCCCAAAGGAGCCCTCCCCTAGCCCCTTGCCATCCGCGCCTTCGTACCCAAGAAGCAAGGGCCTCAGAGAAGGCACCCGATTGGCTGAGCCTCGTCATGTGCCCGCCCCTCTGCTTGACGGACAGGCACATCATCGTAGGCGCTGCTTCGGCGGCTGGAAGTTGCCCAGAGCACATCCCCCCTTTGGCTGGAGGCTGGGAAGCGGGTGCGGAGCGGGTGCGCCGCACTCGGAGGCCCAGGGAGGCCCCGGGGAGTCTGGGCTCAGCTGAGGGAGTGGCCTGGTCAGATCGGCATTTTGGAGCGTGCCCGCGGGCTCGGAGTCGGGGTGAGCATTGTCAGGACACTTCTAAGTGCTTTCCATGCAGGGCCCAGTGTCAGGCAGCATGCCACGAGGCCAAGCGGTTCTTTCCCAGGGGAGAAACTGAGGCCCAGAGAGAAACTTGCCTGAGGCCTTGCTGTTGGGAAACTGCTGAGCTGAACTGTTCATCTAGAAAGTCTGGGAGGGTGGGCTGTTGGGACTCGGATGCTGATCCCATGGGGATCCCACAAGCGGGGACATAAGGTGAGGGGGGCTGCTCCCAGAGAGACTCCATTCGTGCCTCTGTCAAGGGCAGATGCCTGTGCCCCATCCCCCCCCCGGCCCTAAGCAGACACAGGAGCAGCCTGGTCTCTCTCTCTGGGATCGAAAACCCTAGGACCACATCTCCATCTCGTGTGGGCCCTAAACCAGTGGACCCACTATGGCCACAGGCAGGGGATTGTGGGTTTGGTGGAACAATTTACTTCCCAGGAAGGATTTTATTTTGGGCCCCAAGGGTCCCATACCCACACCAGGCTGGGAGACAAACTGTGGCAGTTCTGGAAATATGTCTCCCTACCAGGCCTTAAAGAGCGACTCTGCAGTTACCAGGGACTGACTGTGATCATCTCCTGCTGCCTGGCGCTTTACCTGGAGTCTCTCATTTACTTCTCGAGAAGTTCCTCCAAGTTCGTGGAAGCGTGGTTCCATTTTGCAGAGGAGAACACTGAGCGTCTACGGGGCAAAGGAACTTGCCAAGACACCGGGCTAATCTCTGGTGGCAGGACTGGCTCCGTAATTCATGGAGCTTAGTGCGACCTGAAAGGGAGGTGCTCCTGATTTTTAAAAATTAAGAATTTCAAGACAACAGTGGGAACCCAAAACTGGTAATGGACTCTTCTGAGCTCGGGCCCAGGGCCTAGCTGCTCTGCAGGGATTTGAACTCTTGCCTATAGATTCCAGAATCTGTTAACTCTACACCTTAGCCTGCCTCAGAGCCTCTGCTGGACTCTGACTCTTCCGCTTCCCCTCCCCACCCCTCTCCTCACCCAGCAAGCTTCAGACCTCGCCTCCCACCCCTGCTTCCTTGATGAGGGGAAAAGTTGGAGGCTGCGAGGAGCTTTCAACCAGATAAGAAGATCCAGGTGGAGAAAGGCTGGGGGATGCAGCTGGTGAGGGGCCAGGTCTCAGACCCCCCCAGATTTCCTCTCTCCCCTGGAATGTCGGGGAGGTAAATCCAAGACAAGGCTGTCTGTTCCAGACAACTGAGAACCTTGAAACCTGGGGGTACACTTCAAGGGCAGAGCCACAATTAAATGGTAATAGAGCCTCATGTTTTTAAGCCTTAACAAGGACTCCTGAGGCTGGAATTTGACCCCAGGGCTTGCATCTCCCAATGCAGCCAAATGGATAGCCAGATCAGGCCTCTGGCCTAGAGTTCCAACCCTGCCTGGCCTGCAACCCCAAATGTCCCCAAGGGGGACAAGACCAGCCCCCGGCCAGATGTAGGTGATGCTTAAGATGCAGAGTGAGGCCAAGCAGGGGTACCGCCTATGTGACCTTAGGAAAAGTGCATAACCGCTCTGAGCCTCCGGTTTAAATGGGACATGCAGGGGCGCCTGGGTGGCTCAGTCGGTTGAGCATCTGACTCTTGATTTCAGCTCAGGTCATGATCTCAGGGTCCTGAGTTCAAGCCTCCCATCGGGTTTCACACTCAGCATAGAATCTGGTTGAGATTCTCTCCCGCCATCTCTCTCTGCCCTGCTTCCCAACTTTGTGTCACGCACTCACTCTCTCTCTCTCAAAATAAACAAAATCTTTTAAAAAAGGTAAATAAGGAGGCCCTTGGGTGGCTCAGTTGGTTGAGCGTTTGCCTTTGGCTCAGGTCATGATCCCAGGGTCCTGGGATCAGGCCCTGCATCAGGCTCTCGGTTCAGCGGGGAGCCTGCTTCTCCCTCTCCCACTTGTGTTCCCTCTCTCTCCATCAAATAAATAAATAAAATCTTTAAAAAATAAAATGAAAAAATAAAAAAGAAAAGTAAATGTAAAGTGGAGATCATTACCACACCTATTATGAAATGATATAATCCACATAGAATGCTTAACCTCATCTATTTTTTATTTAAAAAAATCTCTGTTTGTGGGAGCGTGTGTATAGAAGAAAGTCTATGCGGGCCTTATTTTAGGGGCAAGAGGTGAGGGGAAACTTTTCTGCCACTGTAACTCTGAGGACAGCGAGCAGCCCAGAGCCTGGCACGTAGCTGGCATTCAGTCAGCCTTCGTTTTGATTCCTGTCCCTCCCTCCTCACTCCCTGAAGGGAGTTACAGTGGTGGGGACCCCCTGGGCCAGGACCCTGGCTAAGAGCCTTGCTTCTGGGGTTGGCTGGCGAAGCGACTTCAGGGAAGGGGTGAAGGGTGAGTGAAGGCTGGGCGTGGCTGTAAGCAGGGGTAGGGGGTGGGGGGGTCGTGGGTGGAGGTGGGTGCAAGGAAGCAGGCATGACCTATTAATTCTGCCTGGATTTTGCCAAGACCCCGCACTGCTTAACATCCCACGCCCTCATGGCGATGGGATCTCAGAACTCTGTTCCTATCCCCGCCTCCCGGCCGAGGTACTGAGGAGACAAAGAGCCAGAGAAGCCCAGGGCCCGGAAAGCAGGGCGATGACGCACCCTCTTCTGAGGCCCCCCAGCCTGGCTTCTGCCCTCCTCCTTGCCCGACAGCAGGGCGGGGTCCAGGTCCTCAGCGGGGGAATTACCCAGCAGGTCCTCAGACGCTCTGAGACCTTCTCTGGGGCAGCTCTCTGAAGGGTGGGTCCTCCTAGCAGGGAGCACCGAGACATTGGCCGTGACCCCAGGGTACCCAGTGGGAGCAGGACCTTCTTGAAGGATCTGCCCTCCTGAGAAGAGGTATGGGTTGGGGCTGCTCTGACCTGGGGCACTCAGGGCCGAGGCGAGGGGCGCATGCAGGGACGTCATGAACCTTCCCTCTCAGTCTCCATCAAGAATTTTCATGGCAACGTGGGGCAACACTGAGGCGCAGGGGACAGAATGGGCTTAGGAGCCCACAGACCTGCACTCAAATTACACCTCTCCCACGTTCCAGGAGCGCCACTGGCCATGCATCTCCTCGCCGTGGGCTTCAGTAAAGAAGGTCCGGTCAACGAGGCTTATTGGTTCTGCCTCCAAAATCACTCAAATCCGTTAACTGGCTCACCCCGGTCCAAACCCTCCTCTCTCCGACGTGGACCAACACAACCCCAACAGGCCGTTCTCCCCCAGCAGGGGGCTCTCCTTCAAAAGGAAACTTAACCTCCCTGCTTCTCAGCCCAAAACCAGTGCTATGCAGGTAAAAGTTGGGTGGTCGGCTGCCCTGGGGGGCAAAGCCAGGATTTGCGGTGCTTGCCAATTTCCAGGGCGTGACTAC
Organism: Meles meles; assembly: GCF_922984935.1. Classification (NCBI taxonomy): domain Eukaryota; kingdom Metazoa; phylum Chordata; class Mammalia; order Carnivora; family Mustelidae; genus Meles; species Meles meles. The sequence goes on along the minus strand of NC_060071.1, from coordinate 141,242,704 downwards.
TCCCACTGTGGCTGATTTCAAGCTACTAATAGTTTATGGTCGCTGTTTACAAGAGTCCTGAAATTTAACAGGTGGTTTTCATGAGCAGCTGTTAGTGGCTGCCGCACCTGCTGTTTTAAACTCCTCCAGGGGCTCTTGGGTGGCGCAGGTGGTTAAGAGTCTGGCTCTTGGGTTCGACTCCGGTCATGATCTCAGGGTTGTGGGATCAAGCCCCGAGTTGGTTCCCATGCTCAGCACAGAGTCTTTACGTTTCTCCCTCTCCCTCTGCCCCTCTCCCCATGAGCTCTCTCTCTCAAGTAAATACATCTTTTTTTAAAAAGTCCTCCAATAATGACAAATGAAGTTTCAACTCTGGCTGGTCAGGTTCTCAATGGTCCACAGTGGCCATTCCTCCCACATTGGTCTTAGTCTTCCCCGATCCACCCCAGGGCCTTTGCACCTGTGCCTCCCTCTGCCCAGAGCACTGTTCTCCTAGCCCTTCACGGTGCTTTCTCCTCCTTGCCTTTCAGGTCTAGCTCAGGTGCCGCCATCTCAGAGTGACCTTCCCTGACCGTGTCGAACAACCCTGGTCTCCCCTCACTCTCGCTGAGTTCGATTTTAGTACTCATTGCTCAGGATTGTCTTCCTGGAGTGTGATCTCCACGAGGGCCGGGATTGGTATGAGAGCACCCCCACGGGAGTGTCAGCATCTAGAAGAAGAGTACTGGATGCCCAGCAGGTGCTCAGGAGACGCGTGGGCACAGGCAGAGCTCTGGAGATACACAACTCAGCGTGTGAGTCACACCTCCCACTAACCATCTGCAGAGCCCTCAAGGAGTCAATGTTCTCGAGCCTTGGTTTCCTCATCTGCAAATGGGGAGAGCAGTGCCTATGTGACACAGCTATTAGGATCCACAGACGGCTGAGCGTAGGGCACTCAGTACAGGCTCTGTTATTAGCAGAGCCTCAAAATGAGTGGTCTTTTCACTTGCATATATCCAACGACAGGCAGCTCATCCCTTCCCAAAGTAGCCTTGTTCACCTCTGGGTCACTCTGACCTCTAGAATATCTGCCCTTCCTTACGCAAGGGGCAGAAGTGTCTCCCATGGTGTCCTTCCTTTGGTCCTGCTTCAATGCCCCCTCCTCTTGCCCCAGTCTCTGGCTCTCACAAACACGTGATTAACATGGGAGCACAGATTGATGGAGCCTGTTTTGGTGCGGTAGGGACACAGAAAGCAGGCGTGATGTCCCTTGGCAGCCCTGCTCCAGGCATGAGTTGTCTGGCCTTCGGCGAGTCCCTTAACTTCATTGAGCCTCAGTTTCTTCCTCTGTAAAATGGGTTTAACAATAGTACCTCCCTCGTAAATACCATGGGCACTAAATTAGCGGGTAAACACATAGACTTACCACCTGGCACATAGGAAGTGCTCAAAAATCAGCCACTCCTATTCCTACTACTCTGTCCAGGGTCCGGCCCACAGTCTCCGGGTCCACAGCCATTTCTAGCGAAGGCCAGACCCTCTTCTTGAATGCTCTCCAGCCAAGCTGGAAAAAGGGCCAGTCTTTTTGGGTCACCCACCTAAAGCCATCAGACCCCTAGCCATCAGAACTGACCCACGGACAAGACTCAGCACTTTCCACAGTTCCCCCATGGGCTTATCTGACCCTGAGCGGTCACTCTATTTGCTGAACTCAGAGAGGAGGTCAAGGCCCCAAGTCTCTGGGACACGAGCCGCCTTGGAGACGAGTGTCCCCAGCTGGGGTGGCTGCTGCCAGCTCCCTGGGTGGCCTGGACACAGCCCTTTTTTAGTATCTTTTTTTAAGGGAGTCTCAGTGGTGCTGGATGAACATGGCAAAGTCCAAGCAGGGGTAGCCTCGAGAGGAAGACGAGAACCGAGCCGCATCCTGAAAGCATGGGGATGGTGACGGGGGGTGGGTGCCGAGTGGGAGACGAGACCAGATCTTGCTCGGACCCCACAGCCCGGGGCTGGGTCTGTGATGAGGATGGGCAGGCCCACCCGTGACTTTGCAGCTGTAGCTGAGGCTTTGGTCAGTGAAGGCCCCCAGGGGGCCTGATCTAATGGCAGGAGCCCTGGAAAACTTCTCTGGCCGGTAGAGGAAGAGGGATCCCAAGGGATTTGCCGTGGGACAGAGATTCAAGGTGAGGGAGGTCCTCACAGGCTGAGATGGAGGGGTCAGGGAGCAAAGACCGGGGAGCGCAGAACAGTCTCCGGCTGATAGGCGATGAGCAGATGGGGACCTCAGTCCTCTGGCTGCCCGAAGCTGTCCCTGCCAGCAACCCGAACAAGCCTGGAAGCAGATTCTCCCCCAGTAGCTGCAGAGAAGAACCTGGGCCTTGAGCTCGGCCTTAGGTAGACCCCGAGAACCCTGACGCCTGGATGGGGACAGGAAACGCTGTAAGAGACAGGCTAAGGACAGAGGCTGGATTGTGGGGGCATCCGCGACCTCCTGGGCATGAAGAGCAAGGTCAGAGCGAGATGGCCTTGGGACCATCACGAGACCTTCCGATTCTGAGCTCCCAAAGCCAGGAGAGCGTTTCTAGATGAAGTCCCGAGGGCTGCCTAGGAGGGCCATCCGTGAACCCCACTGAGCGTGCTGGAGGCACCAGAGGCTTCTGCACACACGGGTGTGCCATAGTGTGCGCAGCGTTTTCCCTGGGGGGGGCGGGGGGCGGGACTGGGCAGCTGGTCCTCAGGCCCTGAGAGGCCTTCCCAGTACTGGGTGTCCTTGGGCATCACCGAATGCAGTCTGTAATTCTCAGACAGCCTGCGCCTCCAGGTCCCGAGACTGCTGACCCCTCTGACCCGGGAACAGCATGGCTGGGCCTTGGCCAAGGTCAGAGGGGACCAGCTGGCCCTTTCTGAGGATGGACAGTCTGACTCAGTGCCTCTGGCCAGAGGATGGGGCTTGGACTTAGGGTGGCGGCCGTTTACCCCTGTGCTCCTTCAGACTCCCGCTGTCCTCAGTTGGTCACCACCTCTCCCACGGGCTCTGTCCTTCACAGTTTACAAAATCTCTTTTGCAGCAAGATCTCCCGGAGTTGTAGACCCATGAGGTCCCATACTCAGGAATGCTGAGTCTCGGGCTCTGACGCGGCTGCCTTGAAAGTCTCGATGATCTCTGAACAAGGGGCTTGCATTTTCATTTTGTACCAGGCCCTGCAAAATACGGAGGCATCCCACTATCTCCCCTCGCCTGAATCTCAGCCCAGGGGCAGCGAGCACACCCATCTTACAGGAGCAACCTGTGCGCGCCTCCGTCATCGGGAGCTCGCTGGCACGCACGCCCTCCCAGGAGCAGGCAAGGGACTGGGGAGAGGCTCTGCTGCCGGGAACAGAACTTGTCCTCCAAGGATGGATTGGGAGTATGCTCTGCTTTTCTGATCCCCTTACAGAGCTGTAAGTGCCTGTGAGCCCTGGAGGGCTGGGCTGCCTGTGTCCTCAGCTGTATCCTCAGGGCCCAGCCTGTTTAAGGTCCTACTCAGTCAGCGCCCCGTGAGTGTCATTAAGTGACCAGAGAATGGACTGGACCTAGAAGAGATGACATGCTTGCCCAAGGTCTCGAGCCAGGAAGCGGCTGAGCTGGGTTCCAGAGTGGGTCAGTGGACTCCCAGTCCAGTGCTCAGCTCTCGGCCACACAGCCTCCAGACTCTCTGCCCCCGCTTCTGGGAGCCATCGGACTGGTGTGTAGGGGATGGACATGGCTGCCAGATGGGAGCTGACCCTTGCCTGTCCCTTCAAGGGGCCATTTGAAAGGAAATCAAGTGTCCCTTGCAAACTTGCTGCGTACAGCGACATTGTGGGTGCCCTGCTTGGGTCTCCAGCCCTGATGACTCAGTGCCCGCCTTCAGCCCTCCACCTGCTAGCACCTGCGTGCTAGCCCCCCGTGGCGGGGCTCTCGCTCAAGCATCCTTTGCCACGTTAGAGGCCAGAAGTGCCAGGGAGTCTCTAGCCCTCAAACACGGACTGATGGGAGGAGCAGACACACCCCGCTCGGCCTCCTGGACGACTCTGAGGCTTCGATCCCATACTGGCTCCCAGAGTCCCGAGCAGCTGCCGCTGCCCACAGGGCTGACCGGCCCGAGAATATGCCCTTTGCTGAATTTCATCTCCTGTCTCACGTCTGCACCCCATGTTCTGTGCACTACCTCCCCACATACAGGCTAAACTCAAATTCTAGTCTCCTCCTGGGGGCCCCAAACGAAGAACACAGCCTCGTTTCTTTGGGGCTACCTTCCCATGGGGCCTCCCCGCAAACCCTCCTAGGTGCTGTCCGTTGTGTCATTTCTGGGGGCACGGAAGTGGGGCCAAGGCGGCTGGCCACCACGGAAACGGTTTCCCCTTCTTCCCGGGAACAGAGCCAGGAAATGTTCCCCAGCCTGTCCGAAGTTACTAGTGGCCGGGGACCACGAGCTGGTCGATGTAACAGGAAGAGTGTCTAGTCTTCCCAGGCCGGGCCGACAGAACGTTCTCTGTGTCCTCTTTCACACTCTCTCTCTGCTCGCCCCCGCGTGCACACGAGCGCGGAGGCCTGAGAAGGCACACGCGACGGTGGAGACACCCACAGACGCAGCCTGGGTCCCCATGTCACCTCGGTGCGGACAAGCCGTGAGCTGACGAAGACTAGCAGACTAGCAGCTGCCTGTAGATTTTCAAGAGTGGGAAACACACTGTTGTGTTGAGCCCTTGTAAATTTTGGGATTTGCTACAACAACAACTATTTCCTAAGTCAGAGGACGACAGGCTGGGCCTTGGGAGGCGGGCAAGCCTCAGTGTAGTCCCGAGCCTGTCGCTCACTGAGGAAGCTGAGGCCCAGAACCCCATGGTTAGGGAGTGAGAGAAAGGGCATTCGATCTGACTCCATACCCAGTTTGAAGTTCACAGGAGGACGTCAGATCTTTTGAATGCCCTCTCTCTCTCTCTCCAAATGTCCTTGTCCTGGTTGTCAGACGTGGCGGGGCTCTGCTATGGCCTCAAAGGTGCTGAGAATTGGGCCATGTCACTGCCAACGGCCAGGACCTGCTCGTGGGAGCAAGGACCCGGATGTCTCTGCGTGTGCTCCTGGGGACATTTTAGGAGCCGATGCCAGCAAGTGGGGAGATGTCTGGGTCAGTCTCATTTTTAGGCTACATTCTCGTCCCCAGGGTAGCTTCCCGCTGTCCCATCTTGAGAAAGAAGCAGCCTAGTGCTGTCTGTGCATGGGAACAGGTAAGGGGTTCAAACCCACCTGTCCTGGAAACACTCTATGACCCGCCGGACACGTTCGTATCTATCAAGGGCCCTGCAGCTAGGACTGTCAGGTATGGAAAGAAAAAGACAGGATATACAGTTGGATATGAATTTCAGATCAACAGCAAGGAATTGTTGAGTGTAAGTATGTCCCATGCCATACTGAGGATATACTTATACTTGCTTATCTGAAATTCAAAAGGAACCGGGTATCCTATATGTTATCTGACGACCCCAACCGCAAAACACCGCAGGCACACGCGTCAGGGAAATAAAGAGAAACAATGAACCGGTAGAGGTGTGGGCGGGGTCAAGGGCGCCGAGACCCAGCAGGGCATCCGGAGTCCAGCCGGACAGGTGCTGCGGCCATGGCGGACGGAGTCCAGGTCAGAACCGGGGTGCCAGGCAGGGGAGGAGCTGGAGAAATAAACACCCCTGGTTCCGCCCACTCGGCCTCCCATTGGCTGGACTCGTCAAAAGCCAGAGGGCGAGTCTCTCTGGCATAGCTCTGCGGCATAGAAGGGCTGGGAGCACCAGACAGCAAAGGAGGGGGCCAGCTCAGTCTAGAAAAGGAAACCGGGGTTTCTTAATCTCCCTCGGGCTCTGTCCCCTTGATCATGAGTACCGAGGATACTCCTTGCAAAGATGGGTAGGGACAGGGACGGAGTCGCAGATAGCCCTCAGGGCCCCCCAGTCCTCCGTTAAGAGGCTCTGTTAGGAGTCCAGCAAAAGGCGCAGAGCACAGGCCAGGCCGAGCGCTGGAGCCTGATGTCCACGGGGTCTCTCACCTGCGTGGCATTGCAGTGATGGGTTCCAAGCTCCTCAGGTCCCTGGGACCCTTGCGCCCAAAACTTCCCCTAAGATTTCTTCTGATGGGGGGGCCTGTGCTCTCCCGCCATCCAAGCCCCCTGCTGTCTCCACCCCGACTGGACCCTGCCCCCAGCGCACTGGCTGCTGTCCTCAGCAGCCACCGTCCAGCAGCCCAGCTGGCCTCCCTGGGAAGTGCAGGCAGGCGGGCAGTCACCTGCCTGGGCCTCCACACCACCTGCTCCCGCTGCCCTCCTCCCTGGGCCCACACTCTTCACTCTGTCCTGCAGAGCTCCTCCCGCTCCTCTGAGGGCCCTGAATGAGGTGGGAGTCACATCCACCCCCACACTTTCATCCAAGTATTTCCCAACACAGACACCTGGCTCCCTCCTCCCCCATCTGTCTCCCTCTCTCCCTCCCTCCTTCCTCGGCCTCCACCCCCAGTCCCTGGACCTTGCACTGGGCTGTAGAAATGAAAGAAAAGAGACCAATTCTGAACTGCTCAAAAACCTCCCTGAGCTGCTCTCGCCAAGAGAGGGTAAACCGAGAAGGCAGCCGTCTGCAAGCTGGGGTGGGCGCCCGCATAGACGTGGGGCTGGTCTTCCCAGCCTGCGGAGCTCTGCAACCTGTGGCAACCGCACCTCTAAACATGCGGACGGATGGACAGACGCACGGCCACAGGCTTTAAGGAATGGCTGGCCACCTGCGAACCCAGTTCGCCGACGGAGAAGCATAGCTCCCTGCCACCCTGGCGGGCTGGTCTCAGGCTGATACATGAGTCCGTGAGCAAGGTCTGCCTTTTGTAGGCCCCAAACACCCCAAAACCAAACCCCAAACCACCACACCCCCTTTTCTCTCCTCCGCACCCCCATACAGTCCAAGCCCTTGACATGACTCACAAAGCTCTCCCGATCCAACCCTGCCACCTGCTCAGGCCCACGTTTGCCCTCTGGCCACGCCCATCGCCTGTGGTTGCCAGGCGGGCCACCAGCCTCAGCGCTGTGGACCTTGGCTCCTGCTGTGCCCCCGGCCTGGGCTACCCAGCACCCACCTGTGCACCTACACACTCTTCCTCTGCCGAGACTCAGGGTGACCATAATCCCCTTTGCTGGAAGGCCTCCCCTCCTCCCTCCTCCCTGCCCCCACTCTTCCCTGATCCTATCCCTCTTCCCACCCCTCCTCCCTGCTCCCATCACTCCTCTCACTCCTCTCTGCCGCTGCCCATTCTGGTTTGAGGTTGTGCCTCCCCACGGGTAAGGCTCATACATCCCAGCAGCCCACACTGCTTCTGGCTCTTTGTAGGGCTCCTGGCCTTTAATTTGTGCCTTGAGGATGGAAATAGGAGTCACAGTTACTGAGCACTCGCCTCAGGCAGCCGCTGCCCTGGACTTTCCGGGTGCGTTACTCAGGTCAGCCCTATACCAGCCCCGTGAGGAAGGTGTTAGTTGTGACTCCGACAGACAGGTGAGAAGGGCCTGCTCCAAACTGGGGAAATCAGCTGCCTCGTGTACAAGACACTCAGTGGGAGCACCCCACCCCGTACACCCCTGCTCTGCAGAATCCACCCAAGGGCCCGAGGGAATGGGCGTTCGAGTCCAAGAGGGTCCAAGGGCCTGAGCATGCAGACAGGTGGAGCGAGGGTGGGGCATCGAGTGAAAAGAGGGACCGAGGAAGGAGTGCGGGGCTGGTCACGGGGGGACCTCGGAGACCCCATCAAGACGACTAAGCAACAAGCATGACCCTGGGCCCGTGTAGATTCTCCCAGGATCCGCCTTCCCCTGGGGGAGGCGGCAGCCCTCAGCCGGACAGGCCCCAGACTGCCCGGGTCATGAAGCCGGTCGCTGGGCACACAGCCCACTGAGGACTCTCTCCCAGGCCCCGCCGCACAGCAGACACCTGCTCCTGTCGGGGCTGGCCCTGCTGGCAAATATGGGCCCAGGGGCCTCGGCGGGAAGGGCGAGGACTGAGGGGCCACAGAACAGGCCCTGCACGGACAGAAAAGTCAGCGCCCATCCCAGGAGCCCTGCAGCTGGCAGCAGCACCAACCTGAGCAGAGCCCTGGCCGCGGCGGACGGCGGTGGTGGTGTGTGTGGGGGGGTGTTGTGCCTGGGTCACACGCTTTCCGACAGCCAGGCCAGGAGCTATGACAGTGCAGTTTAGAGCCGATGCTGGCCGGCATCAGCGTCCCCAGGAAAACTGGAAAGTGAAGGACAGAGGGAATGCACAGAGAGAGAAAGGAATTTTAAAGATCTAAACCCCGTACTAACTGAGTGAATTTGGAAATGCACCTTAAAGTCTCTGAGCCTCCATCTGCTTAATAAAATGGGGGAGTCACACCCCCACTCCCCAGGGTGTGAGACACATCCCACCCTCCTTCCCAGTGTCTACTCAAGGCAGGGTTCCCTGAGGCCTGGCGGGCTGGGGGGACAGGGTACAGGGGAACCAGCCTCCCTGGGTCACGTGCAACACGGCAAGCGTGCATGGGTGTGAGAGTGTCTCCGCGCACGAAGATCAGCGGCAAGCACGTGAACTAAATTGTGGCCAATAGCCATTATTTGGAAATTACATAGGATGAGAGGTTGGAGCCCAGGATTCAGGGACTCTTCCAAAATCATTCTTATCCCATTTTTTATTTCTGTTTTGAAAATATGTAGGGTAGGCTCGACTGGAATTCCAGCTGACGAGTAGGAATCCTGACCTCAGAGGACAAAGATTCGTGCGTGCGCTGACCTGTAGCTGCTCATTCCCATCTCACAGACACTCAGAGTTCTCAGAATAGCCCAGAATAGCCCATTCACCAGCTGGAGCGCCAACCGGTGGGGTAAACGCTCCTCTTTTCTTCACTTAAAGAGTGTGAGCTCTGTGCATGTGGTGTGTCTTTGCATGCCCGTGTCTGAGTGCACCAGCCGTCAGCAGGAGCCCGGCCCAGCAGAGGTGAGACCCACCGGGGATGGGGGCCCCTTTCCCGCTAAATGGAGAAACCCCAACCTTCACAATGACCACCAAGGCTGTTCCTTTTGCTTCGCTCAAACTGTGACTGCATTTCCCTCTGCCTGTGACCTTCAGGGCTGGTTTACGAGCCCCGTTCAAGGAGCCATTCCTATAACAGTCAAAGACATTTGAAATCCAGACACCTGGGCCCCATTGATGGCAGCTTTTCCTGAAGTCCGAAGCCACCCCAGGAGCGAAGGGGAGAGCCCTGCGTCTTCCCTCATTGGCTCAGGGCAGACCTCATTTTCTTCCCACCAGCCTTTCTCCCATGGCAAGCCAGGCTTCTCCCCCACAGCACTGCGGTCATCTGGGCTGTTAATTCCAACAGTTAACTCTGTGCTAATTCTATCCTGAGGAGGTGGTTCTCTGCTTTGTAGCGTGTTTGTGTGTTTCTCCTTTGTAGGATGTTTAGAACATCCCCGGCCTCTAGCCACTAGATGCCAGGAGCAACGCCCCTTCAGTTGTGGCTACCAAACATGTCTCCAGGAATTGTCAAATGTCCACTGGGAGGAAATTGTCCCAGTGAAGTAGTTTTTTCTCTGCCAATGCCCATCTCCTCTGTCTCTACAAGGAAGTTTGAGCTAATAACCACTACTAACATTTATAAGTCTTTATTCTAAGGAAGATATGGATCGGGGCGCCTGGGTGGCTCAGTGGGTTAAGGAAGATATGGATGCTTTCTTATGAGATCTGGGTACTGTCATTCTTCCTTCATTTTATATACCAGGAAGCCAAGGCTCAGAGAGGTTAAGGAGGTGGTCCAAGGTCACACAGTGAGCAAGTGGCAGGGCTGGTGGATGACTTCAGAGTCTGGATCCTTGGCCACTGGGCTCTGTACGGAGATCTGGTGCCTGGTCCTGTGCTGGGAGTGGCCCCAGCTTGACCTCTTGGAGTGGGAACAATGAGGCTCAATGACATTGACCCTCAAACTGCCTGTGAAGACTCCGGCCACTCACTAGGGCTTGCCGTCTATTATAAACCCCGTCCTCCCCACCCAAGCATCTCTGGGATTCACCAGGGGGTAGCAGGCATCTTGAATGCGCTCACGAGGAGGTCCAGCCCCGTTTTCTGGGCTCGTCTTCCTCTGCTGTGGTGGGCTTCCTGCCCATCTGCCCAACAGGCGGGAGGTAGGCTCCGCAGCACCCTGTGACTGTCCATCGCTAAGAGCGCACTGTTAGCATGGGAGGGGGCTGCGGAAAAGGCGGGAGTGGGTTTCTAGAAGCTGAGGCCTCCACAGAGACTGGCCAGCTCCTCTTGTTCCCGGCTCTGGTGCCCTGATCTCCAAGGAAGGCTGCTGGATCCTGCAAGCTCCTGCTCCCACATTCTTTGCTCTTCGGCTCTTGCAGTTCTGTGTGGGACAAAGGCTGCTGGGCAGATGTGTCACTGTCACCGAGGGCAGGCAAGTCCCAGGCGGGCCCCGGGGCCTCCACCTATAATAGTGGGGTGCTGACTCTCCTGTCGGGGGCAGCCATGCCGCAGGACCCCCAGGCCACCTCTCTGACCCATCACACCCAGGACCCAGGCCGTCCTCATCAGAGCAACCCAGGACCCTCCCCAGAGCGGCGGCGCTGGCTGACGCCTCTGCGAGGTCACATCGCTGGCCACTTTGGATGCCCCAGGAGCAGGGCCGGGGTGAAAGTTAAGCCTGGGAGCGGTCCACTGGCCTGGGGTGCCAAATCTGAGACAGCTGCGTGTCTGGAGTGAGCTCTGCCTCCAGAGCAGCGGGCCCAGGGCCTGCGTTCGAGAGGTACCTGCTTTACCCCCCGTTCACAGCAATTCCAGAGCCAATGGGTCCACGACTGCCCCGGCTCTAGCCGGATGGGGAGGGGTGAGCTGGGAGCGGCTACGTCCCATGGCCCTACGGCGTCCCACCCAGCCCATGGCTCCTCCCTGGGAAGGAGGCTGGGTGTGAGGGTCTGCATGCAAGGATCCTTTCTCTCCTGCCAAAGGGTAATAGGAAGCTCCTGGCCCCACCATGGACACTTCGATGTTCCTAGAAAACCCGTTCCCAACAGTTAACTTGGGTTGAACTTTGTTTCTGAGTCCCCAGGGATGACTCAGGCACAGTGAGATCAGGCCCTCCTGGAGGGGGCCAAGGGACCTGACCCACGGATAGGGCCAGCAGCCTCCAGGATGGGTCAGCCTCAGGCCCACCTGCTGCCTGAGCTCACCCGACCCACGGGAGACGCCTTTCCCTCCTCCACAACCCCCCGCGTGTGGCAGGTGCAAAGAAAGAAAACCCGAGGATGAGCGTCCCCTGAGTCAGGCTTTCTGAGCCCTGGGATCTTATCAAACCCCCTACGAGCCATTGGACGGAGGATGGTCACTCCCATTTTTCTCCAAAGATGAAACGGATTCGGCGAGGTGCGGGGCCGTGGCCAGGGCCCAGTGGCAAGGGAGGAACAGGCGGGGATTATCGGACCCGGTGGCCTCGCGGGAATCGGGACGGCGTGGCGCTCCCTGGGATTGCACGTGGGCAGTGTCTCCCAAAAAAGACGATATCATCTGCACAGGGCGGGCCAAGCATGTCCCAGCCATGTCCCTGCCAGGCCCAGGACACCCTCCAGGGGTGAGACAGCCACCGGCGGGAGTCAGAGCTCTCACAGATGGTCCTGGACTCCAGGGTTTCTGCTGGAGATGGGCCTTTCCCCAGGGCTCTGTGAGGTCGCTCAGCGCTGGCAGCCAAGGATGGTCGGTGGGATGTATGAGGGGTTTAGAGCGGGGAGCCATGAGGCCGGCTGAGCCCAGGGCCCTGCCATGTCTTTTTGTCCTGTGGCTCTGTCTAGGCTGCTCTTGTCTGGGGTCAGTTATGGCTGAGGAAGGCCCCAGCTGGCTCCAAGAGCCCCACGTCCCAGGATTGGGCTTCTACCTCGGATCTGCTCATTTGGGTGGTAACCCTTGTACGATCCCACCATTCCTCCCCTCGCGTGCATGTGGGGCATTGGAGAGAACAGAGCGGGACCAGGTGGCCCCTTGCCAGTCCCTAGGGCTCCTCCTCCTAGTAGGCGTCATCCCCACCTGTAGGCTGTTGGCAGGGCATGAGGCCGGCCTGCGCCTTTCTCCCGTCTGCGGGCTGAGCGCCGTGCGCCCACTCTGCTCTGTAGAAATGGGAAAGATCGGGGCGCCTGGGTGGCTCAGTGGTTTAAGCCGCTGCCTTCAGCTCAGGTCATGATCTCAGGGTCCTGGGATCGAGTCCCGCATGGGGCTCTCTGCTCGGCAGGGAGCCTGCTTCCCTCTCACTCTCTCTGCCTGCCTCTCTGCCTACTTATGATCTCTCTCTGTCAAATAAATCAATTAAAAAAAATCTTAAAAAAAAAAAAAAGAAATGGGAAAGATCGTCTGTCTTCTCTCCCTTGGCCCCCTGAGCTGGGAGGTTGAGGGGGTCCAGATTTTTCCAGAAGAAAGCATTGTTGGCTGCACCGCAGAGGACATAGTGTCCACTTTAAAGAAAGGAAGAGAAGGGGTGCCTGGGGAGCTGTCGGTTAAGTGTCTGCGTTTGGCTCAGATCATGATCCCAGGGTCCTGTGATCGAGCCCTGCATCCGGCTCCCTGCTCGATGGAGGGCCTGCTTCTCCCTCTCGCTCTGCCTGCTGCTTTTCTTGCTTGTGTTCTCTCTCTACTTCTCTGTGAAATAAATACACAAAATCTTAAAAATCTTGAAAAATCTTAAAATCTTAAAAAATCTTAAAAATCTTAAAAAAAAAAAAAAGGACGAGCGGCTGGGATTTGTCTCTGCTTCTCCTTGATCCCTTCTTTCCCTTTCCATAGATGCACCTTCCTCCCTCCCAGAACTCGGCCTTCGCGGGCACCTCCTCCCCCTGCCGTCTGTGCTCTGTCTACCCCCGTCCCCCACCCAGGAGGCTGTCCAGGGTGAGGACTGGACTCTTGTCTGTGCTTCATCTCTTGAAACCAAAATAAACTAATATCAAGAGGCAGCCAGGGCTGGGGGCCAGGATGCCAAGGCCACAGGGGTGCTTATTTTGGTGGCTGACATTCCATGGCTGGGTCAGAGCGGTCCCGGACTCGGCACTGACCCACATCTCAGCTCCCTCCTCCCTGCTTAGCTGGTGCTTCCTCTCCCCGCTCTCTTGCCCTCCTTCCTGGAAGAGGTGTCATTGTCCTAGGAAAATATGCAGGTGTTGGCATCCTCTCCGGGCCCTTCTGGGGTGTAGGGCTCTACGAACTGCCTCCCCATCACACGCGCATGCGCACACACACACACACACACACACACACACACACCCCTCCATTTATGGGAATTCAGATTAAAGTAAATGAGGAGGGAAGCCTGAAATTGATAGGCTAGGGGTGTGTGTGTGTGTGTGTGTGTGGCCAAGAATCAGGCTGTGGCTGGCAGGCAGGGCTGCAGCCCTCCCCCGTTCAGACCTAGAAGCTGTGTAGCTTGAATGTTAGCACAGACATTCAACACGTAGTGAGCCCTTACTACGTGCCAGGCACTGTTGTAGGCACTCACAGCCAGCAGTGAACAAGAAGACTATTTTAGATGGGAGAGATAAGCAATAAACAAATGACATAAATCTGTAATAAGAAAGGGGGGTATAAGGGTTATAGAGAAAAAGAAAACAGGTTAGGAGACTAGAGAGGGAGGGAGGGTGGGTTCTGTTTAGGATCAGAAAGTAGAAGCTTCCTGGCGCCATGTGTGGGCCCAGGGGGCTTTGTCTTGGGGGTCGTGTCCTTCCTGCTCCCTGCGGGTTGACCAGTTGTCTGCTTGTGGCCCCAGCAGGGGACCACCCCTCTTTTACCCCTTTTTGTCCCCATAAAAATGCTCCCTGGAGGGCTGTTCCAGGGGCCCACCTCTGGGGTCTTGGACAAAGTTGGTGACCCTGCAACGAAATGCCACCAAAGCCCATCAGAACAGATAATATAAAAAATGTCGGAATGACTGGAACTCTTATCTGCGCTGACGGGAATGCAAATTGGTACAACTTTGGAAAACTGATAGTTTTACTAAAGTTGAACACACGCCCATCCCAGGACCCAGAGACTCCCATCTGAGGTGCGTCCCCAACAGACATGGGGCATGCATACACCAAAGGACATGAGCTGGAATGTCCTTAGCTCTGCATTCCTCACTGTTGCAATGCCCACGTGGCCCTGCATCGTAGGGCAGAGAAGCTGGGGCGTAGTCTGGGTGCCAAACCGCATAGCCCTGAGAAGGAGTCTCGCCATGCACCATAGAACGAAAGAAGACACATGCTAATATCCTCCCTTTGCTGCAGAGGCTGGGTGTCTTCCGTTTGTGAGATTCCATTGAGCTGTCCACGTATGTGCACTTTTCACACGTACAGATGCTTTAATGAAAACTTGTAAGAAATCAGGGCTGTTCAGGCTTCAACTCAGATGAATTCATAAGGATGTCTGGGGTAGAGAGACGCCTGGGTGGCTCAGTTCATTAAGCGTCAGACTCTGGGGTTCGGCTCAGGTCATGACCTCAGGGTCGTGAGACTGAGCCCCCCATCGGGCTCCCTGCTGGGTGTGGAGTCTGCCTGAGATTCTCTTTCTCACTCTGCTTCTGTTCCACCCCCTTCACTTCACTCTCCTCTCTTTTTTTTTTTTTTAAGATTTATTCATTTATTTATTTGACAGAGAGATCACGAGTAAGCAGAGAGGCAGGCAGAGAGAGAGGAGGAAGCAGGCTCCCCGCTGAGCAGAGAGCCCGATGTGGGGCTCGATCCCAGGACCCTGAGATCATGACCTGAGCTGAAGGCAGAGGCTTAACCCACTGAGCCACCCAGGTGCCCCAGTTCACTCTCCTCTCTAAATAATAATAATAATAAGAAGAAAGAATCTCTGGGTAGAGTTGGGCATAGATAGGGTTAATGGGATTTCACTGCCGGGTCTGGAGGGAGCAGCCCATGATGTCAATAGACAAGTCTTGAATGTGGGCTTGACTGCAGGGTCAAGCCTCCCAACTGGGATGAGCAAGGACCAGGGGGAAAGCAAACATTCGCTAATGACTTTCATAACCTTGTGGGGTTCCTTGTTCTGCCCCAACGTTTGGATTCCCTGCTGCTTGGGGGAGGGCAGGGGACGGCAGGCAGAGCTGTGGCCGAAGCCCTGCTTTTTATGTCGGGCAGTTGATAGGATCTAAACCATCCCGTATACAGTTCCCCAACCCCCTGAGCCTCAGTTTCTGCATCTGTCAAGTGGGTGTGATGACAGCACCTGCCAGGAAGGTGGTGTGAGGACAGCAGGACGATGCCATTTACTTTTATTTTATTTTATTTTACTTAAATCTAATTCCTGAACATATAGTGTATCATTCGTTTTAGAGGCAGAGTTCGGGGATTCGTCGGTTGCATGCAACACCCAGGGCTCGTTCCATCCCGTGCCCTCCTTAATGCCCTTCAAAATGCCCTTCACCCAGTCACCCCAGCCCCGGCCGCACCGATGATGCCATTTGTTAGCGGACTCATGCCCCGGCCAGCCTCTCCCCCTGCGGGCCACCCCCAGAGCACTCTCTGTTCCCCGTGGCTCTTTACTCGCAATTGAGGCTCTGGGTTCTCAAAAGCAAAGCCAAGGCACGAGGTAACAGGATTGGGAGAGTGAGTTTCTCCAGCTCGCTCCACTGCGAGAGGTTTGGATTGGGAGCGAGAGGTAAGGCGGAAGGCCACTAGAAATGGGACGCTTGAGAAGGGTTAGAGAGCAGAGGGGCCTGTGCGCCACCCCTGAGGAGCCCATGGAAGAAGCAGGACCCCAGGGATGCCCTCTGTGGGCTCCGCTAGAACTTCTCCTGCCGAGGACAGTCCCCAAACAGAAAGAGGACTGGATGGCCCCTCACTGCCCTTCTCTCACTGCCTCCCCCGCATGTCCCAGGGGTCTGGGAGGGGCTGAGCGTGAGCTAACCTTGTGGGACCACCAACTACAGTAGCCTGGGGACAGGGCAGCCCCACCTGGGGTGATACATGATTTGGCAGGTGTCGGAGCCGAGTAGCTGGGGCACAGTCTGGGACTGACCGTGCAGGGACTAGTCCCTGCACCAGATCATACGTCCAGAACCTTAACCAGAACCCAGGGTACCCTGCATTCACTGAGATTTATTTCCAGGTGGAACATTCCAAGAGCCTTAAAGGCATCCTGAGGTTCTCTTGCATTTGACTCTGTAAGAAAGCTTCCTGGGAGATTGCAACTCCAGTATCCTCCAAGGGGAATGGGCCTTTGAAATTGACATTTTTTTCCATTTAGAAGAATAGACCAAGCGACACTTCCAGCCCCATCTCTCACTCCAGCCAGTGGGGAATGTAAGGGTTTGGCAGTGTGCCAGGAGCATCCTGGAGGCTCAGTGTGTGTGGCTGAGTTGAGGGCGGGGCTCGGGTTGAGTGTCCCAGGAACAGCGGCTTTCTTCCCCGGCTGGTGCTGGAGGGAGGCTGGTGCTGGAGGGAGGCTGGTGCTGGAGGGAGGCTGGTGCTGGAGGGAGGCTGGTGCACACGCTAGTTTGTTTGCTTGTTTGTTATCCTGCCCTTTGCAGCCCAGCCCAGCCCAAAGACAGCCTCGGCTGGATTCCTGAACCTCCAAGGCAGGCGCTGCCCCTGGGGCATGCTCAGCGGACTCTGCCAAGGCTGCTATCCCAAACCCAAGCACCCTTTCCTCCAGCTCTGTTCTGCTCCCACTCCGTTTCCTAGTTTGTCTTCTGCCTCCCCGCCTTCCCTCTGTGCTCCCTTCTTCCTCCCTGCCCTCTTCCCAGCCTCCCTGCCTCCCTGACCTTCCTTGTGCCCTCCCCCTTCAGTCCCTGCGCCCCCCACCGCTCTCTCCCTTTTAGTCTTCTGTCTTCCACACTCCCCTTTTCACCCCTGGATTAATCTCAGTGTCCCTCTCCCTTGCTTCCCTGTTTTCCCCAATTACCTCTTCCTTCTCCTCTCATGGATGCCTTATCCCCTCTCCTCCTGCTCCTTGTCCTTTCCTTCTTCCTCTCCATCACCTCTTTGTGTGTACTTCCCTCCCCTCTCCTGTCCCCTAGTGTCCCCTGCTCTGCTCTGTCTCCTAATCTCCCAGCTCCAGCTCCCCACCCTCTTTCCCTCTCTCTCTCTCTGTCTCTCACCCTCCCTGTCTCTCTCCTCTCTCGCTGCCTCCTGGGGAGTTCCAGAAACATACCCATATATGGCCTCCATGTCAAGGATCACAAATGACGACGTCATGTGAGGGCCAG
Source organism: Meles meles (assembly GCF_922984935.1). Lineage (NCBI taxonomy): Eukaryota > Metazoa > Chordata > Mammalia > Carnivora > Mustelidae > Meles > Meles meles. Next base: position 141,225,510 of record NC_060071.1, on the reverse strand, counting down.
TGCTCCGAGATGCTCTCTGCCTTGAGGTCCGTAATTGACGCACAGTGCAGGGACAGAAGGCGGGAGGGCAGCCTCCTCCGTGCGATCTTCGAACAGGACATCCGAGATGCACAACGTCTTATAGTTTGGCTGGCCATCGCGGGTCATGCGGTGGCCCCGAAATAAACTCCCTGCTTCAAAGGAAAGCGTTTCAGAACAGCCTGGCAGAGCAGCCAGGAGCTCGGGGCCAAGGCAGCAGGGAAACTCAGGGAGAATGTTCTGAATTCAGACACTCTCCAGAAAACCTCCTTTAGTCCCCCTGAATCGTGTGCCCCTGTTTCAGAGCCTGACAGGTAATGCATGCTTTCAACTTTCTTACACTGACGTCAAGAAAGATTGTTTGGCTAGGACTTGACCACCGAGCTCCTTGTTGGTGACTCCTTGTCATCAAGACTCCTGTCTGCGTCTCTCTCTCCTGTCTCTTGTGTTAACAAAGCATGCTGGGGACTCTGGCTTTGGATGTGGGGGAGAGAGAACCAGCCGTATGCATGCCCTGGTGCCTTCTCCACGGGACGCTCGCACAGAATATCCCTCCTCTGTGCACTTCTAAACATGGAAATGGAACAGGGTTATCCACGGAGCTCTTGTGGGTGCCCTGGACCTTTGGCAGGATCTGTGGGGGACAAATGACCTTCAGAAAGGCTTTTAGGTCAGGTGGGCAGATAGCTATGTTTATGCACGTGGTCATCAATGTCCATGGTGCTGAGGGAGGGTCTCTGTGGGCAGTTGTGCAGTTTCGGGGGGAGATAGCCGCCAGGGGCCGGGAGTTGTACTTGCAACGGCTTGGGGCTCAATGAAGGGATGTCTGATCTGCAGAGACTATGACACAATGTAACGAATGCGATGTTTGGTGAGATTTAACGGAGCGCCGTGGGATTGGAGAAATGCAGAGGACCTCGTGTGTGCGTGCCGGCTGTGCATGTGTGTGCACGTGTGTGTGTGTGTGTGTGTGTGTGTGTGAGCATGAGGACATATCCAGGGACGGGATAGCTTTCCAAAAGCTGGGTGGATGTCACCAGGCAGAGGGACAGGGAGAGAGACCTCCAGGCAGAGGGGCAGCTCCGGCAAAGGCAGACACGCCAAGGTGGGTCTGGGGTGTCAGCGGGAATGCAGAGTGGCTACAGCAAAGGGTCATGATGGGGAGAAATAGGGACAAAACTGGTGGGGAGGGGAGGGAAGCCAGAGTGAGATGTGGCTCCCACCAGGCCAGGCAAGAGGATGCAACATTTTCGGGTTGTTTTGGAGCAAAGAGGGTGTAGGTGGGATATGACTGCAGGGAGCTTCCCGGTAGCGGGGGCAAATGGCCTGGAATTGGGGCGGGGGTGGTGGAGAGCAGTGTCAAGTAGGGAGGCCAGGTAAACGACAGAAACATGAATCAGGGCAGAGGCCAGTCCACCCCCGTCCTCCTTGCACAGGAAGGATGGCAGGGGTCTCCTCACATAAGGGGCATGAGGCCAGGGTGGAGATGGCTCCAGGCCCCAGGCAGAGGCAGCTGGGACCAGCCTAGCAGCCACAGTCGGTGCCCTCTGCAGCGGAGGCTGGGGGCAGAGCACGGCGAAGCAGCCAGTGACAGATGCTCTTGTCCCTTCCAAAACAGTGGATGGGTCCCGACAGCTGGTGGCAGGCCTGTTTACAGCTTGGCTTCCTCTGGGAGCTGGCAGCAGCCCCCACCTGGCGCTGTTCTCCTTTGCATCATCCATTCTTTGCACAAACAGACCGGGCTGTGAGTGCGGGGGATCCTCCGCCCCCGGCGACCTTACAACAAACACAGCCATCCATATCCACGGGCGTCCGTGGAGCACTGACTGTGAGCCAGACCCTGGCCCAGGGCTTCGGGTGACTTCTCTCCTTGACTCTTCTCAAGGGCATCCTGCGTTAGAGGTGAACGTTACTCCCATTTCTCAGATGGGAAAACTGAGTTTCTGAGAGGTTCAGGGTCTTGCCTGGAGCCAGACAGCCAGGATGCGTTGGAGTTGGAAAGCCGATCCTGGCCTCTTGGCCTCCAGCGTCCACATTCAACGCCATGGCCTCCCTGGGGCCCAGCACAGCAGTAAACAGACCTGTCCCTGGCACAGTCAGCGTATCATAAGGTCCCCGTATATTGTGGACAGGCTAGATCCAAGAGAGTTTTCCCGAAGGAGGCACAAAAATATCTCTGGACCCGCCCAGTGTCCTTCCATTTGGGAGCCGCAGAGGGTCAGGCTGCCCAGAGGAGATGGTTGTCATGGGGCTGGCTTGTATCTTTTTTATCCTTAGCAGCATCTTTTGGACTAATTAGTGCCCAGGAATATCAAGGAAGCCCTTAAAAGCTTTGCAGCTGGGGGAGAGGTTTTGGAGAGCGGTAGTGATGTCAAAGTAAGGATTCTGCATTTGCCAGATTTTTTAAAGAAAGGGACACAAAGGAGAGGGGTAGACAAAAAGAGGAAACGTAGGGCAAGCCGAGAGGAGAAGAATGAAATGAAGGCCGGAGAGTGGGGGAGAAAAACAGAAAGGAGAAAGATTTTGGTGGGATCCTAATTCAAAAGATTTCCAGCCAGTCCTGGGGTTGGGCCTGGGTGAGACAAGCAGGGCTGGGAGGGCCCTCCTGTCCCGCACCCCACCCCAACCTTTCCACTGTGTGGCCTGGAGCTAGAGCTTCCAGAAGCCCCTGCTCCCCAGGGGCCAACTGAGGGCCCACGCTCTCCTGGAGCCCAGGACAGGGTTGGCAAGGTGGCGCTTGGGCTGCAGAGGGACAGAGCTGCCCCAGAAGCCCCGCCCCTCCTCACCCCTACTCCAGGCTGCCCGCAGAGGTGCAGAGGACTGCATTGGCTGAGCCCCAGGCAGAAACTGGATTGAGGCCTGGATTCTGCACCCAGACCTATATGTGGCCAAGTCCTGCTGATGGGCCTGGCTGCAGCAGGAGAAGGACAGGGAGGTGGACCAGGAGGGGTGTGGAGGGGCGGGCTGGGCAGGAGGGAAGAGAAGAGCCCTCCATTTGGGAGGCTGAGGCAAAGGCTTGCTGCCAGGGTCCTGGGGCGGCAGATTCAGGTCAGCAAGGCACATTCACCTCCCCTTCAGATGGGGCCCCCGTCTCCCCACAATCCATCCACTGGGCAGTGTCCGGGGTAAGGTAGGGTGGGAGCAGAGCCAGCTTCGGGCAGGTTCCAATCTCTGGTCCACCTCCCACCTGGCTGACCATGGCTGGTCCTGACCCCTCTCCTCTCCCCTCCCGGGGCCTCAGCTTCCCTTCCATACAATGGGGGAGAGTGTCCGTGTTGGGGGGTGGGGGTGGCTGGGGTCTGCTGCTGGGAGCAGTACCTCTCAGTAACTTCCAGCCCCGCCCGGCCCAATCTTGGAAGCCGGAAAGTCCTGGCCCAGGGGAAATCAGCAGCATCAAAGGGTTTGGGATTAGCAGAGTTGGGAGGGGCTTCTTAGAATCTTTAGAGTCTGAACAAAAGGTCCAAACTGCCATCAGCACTGCCCACCAGCAAAAACCCACCCTGGGGCTTTGACCTGCACCCCTCCTGGGGAGGGGGCCAAGCAAGGGGGCCTGGATTCCACTCCCCCCCCTCTCCAAGCCTGCTCACCTCTTCTCCAGAACGGAAACTTCCGGAGTGAGTGACCTCTGGGTGCTGCCCTGAATACTCATTGTTGGAGGATCCGGGGAAAAACGGGGCAGGCAGGCCTGTTCTCAACCCACTGTGCCGGCTGTAACTCAGTCTTCCCATCTGTACAATGGGAAGATCCCTACGCCGCCCCCACCAGGGACCGGAAAGGTGTGCATGAAAAAGACCTCCAGCCCCAGCTGTTTTTATGATTATGATTTTTATTTATTTACTTTTTATTTATTTATTTTAAATTTTATTTATTCATTTGAGAGAGAGAGAGCACCAACGGGGCAGAGGCAGAGGGAGAAGCAGACTCCTTGCTGGGCAAGGAGCCCAAGGTGGGACTCGAACCTAGGACCCTGGGATCATAACCTGAGCCGTAGGCAGACGGCCAACTGACTGAGCCCCCCAGGTGCCCATGACTGGGATTTTAAAGCAGTAGGACCCAGGAAGGGAAGAGAATATTTTAATGGTTCATGGCCACGAGCCCTCAAGCCGGAACTGTTGCCATAGCTTTTCTGGGGCCCCTCTGCAGCCTGGGGGAATGGTAGAGCAGAGAGAAGTTTCGACAGAAGATATTGAGCCCTACAAGGGGTGATAGGGTCAAGGACCCTGGGGGCAAGTTCCCACTTGCTGTCGGGATCACCTGGGGCCGAGGAGAGACCCTAAACGTTTGAAATTGGCAGAGGAGTGAAGCGCGAATTGCATGTACGCGTGTAAGGTGGATATGCCTGTATCCCCGTCTGAATACACACTCTGAGTGCTTCTGAATAGGCCTTTCCTCAAACCCACAGAACCCCTGGCCCCTGCTATTGGTTACATGGGGTGAGGACAAGGGTCAAGTCAGACTTGGCAGCCTCTAGTCTCTTCCTTGTCAGTTTTTCCCTGGTGCGCTTCAGTTTCCTCATCTGTAGAATGGAATCAATAGTCTTTTTTTTTTTTTTAAGATTTTATTTATTTATTTGACAGACAGAGATCACAAGCAGGCAGAGAGGCAGGCAGAGAGAGAGGAAGGGAAGCAGGCGGGGCTAGATCCCAGGACCGAAGGCAGAGGCTTTAACCCACTGAGCCACCCAGGTGCCCCTGGAACCAAGAGTCTTATCACAGATTTATCTCGTGGCTCAAACTAAGAACCCACGTGAGACCATAAATGAACCACAAGGGGAGGCATCACAGTGTTTGGCAAACCCCCGTTATGATCCGTGCTGAGGGACAGGTCAGAACGACAGCGCATCGTGCAGGAGCTAAGCTGAATGGTCCATGCTCCCTTCTAACACCCGAGAGACACGTGTGGACCCTAACTGGCATACCCGTGTGGGACCTACCGCGTGGCCGGCGCTGGTGAATGAGCTAAGTGCTCACCGAACACCCACATGGGTCACTGGCAGGCAGCCCCCTCAGACATAACTCAAGCCCGGGACTGAGAGGGGAGTGGACGGGCTGTAGCTCCTTCCAGAGCCCGGAGGACAGCAGGTGGTGTGAGCAGGAAGGGAGGAGGGGGCAGGAGGGGCCCTGGGGAGCGGAGGATGTGGTATTAGCGGGCAGCATCCATCCTGCACCCCGGCTGCTTTGGGGAGCGCCTGGAGACCTCCCTCCCTCCCCGGTGCTGACCCCATTACTGGCCCCTGGGCCCACTCATCGGGGCTCTGCAAGGGTCCTGGGGTGGGGGGCACAGCCAGCCTCACCTCCTGACCTAGAGAAAGGCCGGTTCACTGTTGCTGTCGCTGTCTTTAGATGGAGGAGACTGTCCAGACCCTTCCGAAGGAGCCTCCTTGATGCTGCTGGCAGGGAGCGAGGTCCAAGGTATAGCGCCCAGCAGGAATAAGTCAGAGTGGGGAATCCCAGCATCTTGGGAGCCACTGAATGACATTAGCTGATTTTCATGGGCCCCTGGCTGTGTGCCGGGCACTATTCTCCACGTGTCTCTGTGTTACATCATCCAGCTGACGACTTCCCCCGCTCTGTATGGTCTTCCCAGCCCCATTTTACGGATGGGCCAAGTGAGGCACCAGGGGTGGGAATAACCAGCTCCCCATCGCCTAGCCCATAAGCGGCAGAGCCAGGGTCGGACCCCGGCAGTGGGAGACCTGCGGCTGCCCCATCGGCCAGGCACGGGAATCTTCCCAAACGTAAATGTGCTTCCAAGGTTTGACTCATTCTTTCATTCTGCATCCAGCATGCCATACACATCTACTGTGTCTCTGGCCTTGGGTTATGTCCTTGGGGTCATGATATGAATGCGACACAGTCCTGCAATTTAGAAGTTTCTAGACTCCGTGGGAGGACAGGTCCAGAGCAGGCCGTTAGGGCCATGGAGGAAGCTCAGGATGCCTCAGACAGACATCAGATCAGGGAGGCCTCCTGGTGGAGGAGACGCTTGAACTGTATCTGGAAGGATGACGAACCAAGCCAGGAGACAGGCAAGAGGGACAGGAAGGTGGATGAGCAGGGCTCCATCTGCAAACAGCCTGGGGCCCAGAAGGAGCTTGTCCAGGCTCACACTCCTGACCCAGGTCCCTGGCTGAAGGGGAGCTTGGCGTGCCAGAGGATGGCTGTCAGTCCTGCTCCTTGCCCCTTGCCCTCCCGGCCATGCCCCCACCATCAGTCTTCCGATAAGACCTTCCAGGAGCCGCTCCTCCCATTGTGGCCCCTAAGTAGTCCAGAGACCCCACCCCGTGCACCGGATCCCGGGCCCCGCTGCCATTTCCCAGACAGATCAGCCAGCCCGGACTTGGGGGAAGGGAGGGAACAGGGTTGGAGGTGAGGGGAGATGGGGGAGAAGGACCACTTTTCTAATACTAAGCCTTGGCACAGCCCTGAAAGGCCCATGTTTCTATGCCCATTTCACAGATGTAGAAACTGAGGCCCAGCTTAGAGGAGCACTGACCACAGATGGATGGGGTTCTGCTCTGAGTGCTTTGGATGTGCTAACTCAAGGAATGGTCAGGAAGTCACTGTTGTCTCATTTTACAGATGCCCCCAGGGAGGGGGTTCCACTGGAAACAGTTTGCGGCTCTGCAAAGGGGTAAGGGAGGAGGAGGCCCCAGTGGTGGCCCTGGTCTCCCCGTTTCGAGCTGGCTGTGGACTGGCCGCCCTTGAACTCTACTCCCTCTGCAGGCCCCTCACTTGCCTGGGCAAAGCCACCAGCCTCCTGCTTTTCCTGGGAAAGGGCTATTTTTTTTTTTTTTTTTAAATCCCAATCAGCCTCCCAAAAGGTCCCTCCGGACTGCTGGCCTCTCTTCAGGACTCAGACCTAGAAGGTGGCCCAACCCCAGGTAGGGGCCTCAGAAATCAAACTAGGCAGTGTGCAGAGGTGGGAAACTGAGGCCGAAAGAAGGACAGGGCTTCCCGCAGGATCAACCCCTGCCTCTGACATGACACAGGTAATCTGACCACGTCCATTTAACAGAGGGACAATATGAGATTCGAAGAGACCACACAGCCAATAACCGGCAAAGCTGTGGCTCGAACCTGGTCTGAGCCCACCGGCTGCTTTATAACTGCCCCTTGGGCTGAGACCGAGCAGCCCCAGCGGCACTCCCCCGCCCCCACCGCCCCCCCAGGGCCTCTGTGTCCCTGGCAGGTGTGCCCGAGCCCTGATTCTAGTACCAACCCTTCCCCAGTATTTACCAGTGTCTGCATTTTGCATATGTGGGAACTAAAGGTACAGGACTTCCCCAAGGACCCCCGATGGCTGAGGACCTCAGTGGGAAAAACAAGAGAAGTCTGGGTTCACAGCAGGCGGGGGGAGTTCGCCCTCTCCAAGGCGGAGACACACTCGGTCAGTGTCCCTTCAAGGTCATCCCCCCCGCCCCTTACCTGCCTGGGTGCACCTTCCTTTGGGCCGGCCGGCCAAGACGCTGATGTGGGCCCCACGCACAGGTGCAGGTCAGGTGGCCCCGCTGGTTGAGGATGGCAATGTCACCCCTGCCCCTCAGAGCCCAGGTGCGAGCCAGTTACTTGGATCGTGCTCCTGGCATCCCCAGAAGGAGGGCTGGGGCTCCAAATCCCAGCTTTCCAGCTCTCTGTCCTTGTGCAGACCTTCCCTTTCCCTCCTTGAACCTTCATTGCCTCATCTGTAGAATGGGGAGCAATGATGCCGGGCCTTCAGGTCCTTTCAGAAGGAGTGGGGGGATAGAAGAATTGACATCAGTTCAGCAGAACAACGTTCCTACCTTCTCCAGCTGTTGTCAGGGCCCTGCCATGAAATGACTGAGAGGCAGGAAAGTCTCTGGATGCCACCAGACCTGCGGGGGGACGTCCTGGTGAGTCTGGAACTGGCTGTAGGAGACCGGTAGGTCCAACTGACTGTTATCTGGCCCCTCCCCCAGGCATCTGGTCAGTGAGGGGCAAGGTAGCCCGGGGAGCGCTGTTCCTGTGCCTCTGATCAGCCCATGCCAGCCTGCCTGGCCCGAGGCCACCTGGAGGTGAGGGGTGGGAGAGTTCCTGCCAAACGTTGCTTTAAGGCTTTTGTGGAGCCTCCGCCCCAGCGCACGGAGAGCCTCTACGATGTGGTGAAATGGGTTGTCTCACTCCCATCTTTACTGATAATAAAGGAAGGAAGACCAAGCAGGGGGAAGTGATTTAACCAAGGTTATGCAGCTTTTAAGTTGCAAATCGAAACTAGACCTCGGGTTCCTGACATGTGGATCTGAGATCCTGGTGCTCCCACGTGGTTCCTTATTTCCCCACAACTAATGCTAAGCTCTTTGCATAGGGTGGACCTATTAAGGTGGCCAGAGAGGACCATTTGGGACAGAGAGTTCAAGGTTTTATAGCACGAAGATAAACCAGATGTCTCACAGAGTTATAGAAGCTAAAGAACTAGAGAGCACTTGGAAACCCAAACCTCTTGGCAAGGGGACAACTGAGGCCCAGAGAGGGGTAGGGACTTAGCCAAGGTCACACAGCATTCTAGTATCAACATGGAGAACATAACCCAGGTCTCTGTCTCTCTCTGGTGTTCCCCTTGCCTCCTGGCCTGAAGCAGATGCCCTCAGATGGGGGTACCACAATGGGGGCCCTGGGGAAGCTGAGGGGGTCACCTCTCACTGGGAAGAGCCTACTCCCCATCCTCCTGAAGGCTGACCTGGGTCCAACCAGACCTCAGGCACAGAGAAGCAGGGAAGGGGGCCTAGGCCAGCTGGGACCCTGCGGGGCGGGAGGGTCAGAAGGCGTGCTCTAGGCCATGCTGACATTTAACGGATGGAAAAACCAAAAGCCTGGGAGAGTTAGAAAGGTGCTCACGGTGAGCTGGTCTGCGAACGGAAGTCTCCCGATTCCCAGTCTGTGTCTCTTTTTAAAATAAACAAAACTAACGCCGAAGTTCCTGCAGAAACAAGTAACACCCAAGTCAGGCACAAAATGACTTTTAGGTCACGGTGCCCCTTCCCCTCTTCTAGTGCGGGAAACTAGCATGGCCACCTGACATGTTGATCTAGAAAAGGGTTCTCAGCCCTGTCGACCCACTATAATTGTCAGGGAAGCCTTGAACTCCAGGGAAGCCTGGAGGCTTTGAGTCCATTGCTCTGGGGTGAGATCTGGGCCGCTCAAGATTCTTGACCAGACCTGAGACTCAGCATTAGGACGATTCTGATGGCATATGACAGAAAACCCAACCAACACTGGCTTAAACCAGAAGGATCTTCAGTCTCTACCTAACAAGCAGGCCAGGGTGGATGGACCCCAGTGGTTCAGCAGATCAACAATATAATGAAAGACCCAAGAAGGCCTATCATTCACTCTGTCAAACTCATTGTACCAGCACTGTTGCCCTCATGGTGACAAGATGCCTGCCCCTGCACCAACCATCAACTCCTCCAAGTTCAAAGCTGGGATGTAAGCAAGGAGTTATTGTCTTCACTGCTCTCTTTTTTATTAGGAAAAGGATAGTTGTTTCTAGGAGGCCCCAGCAGGGTTTTCTTTATGTGTCTTTGGACAAAGCTAGGCTTACATCCACCCTAAACTAGTCACTGGCCTGGTGACTAGTGTCACCACTAGGTGAGATTGTTCCAACGGGCTTGGAGCAATCATGATTCACCCGTGGGAGAGGGCACACCCTTGCCTGAACAAAGTCATGTTCTGCTGTCAGAGAAGCTGGGGGAACCAGCTGTTGGGTGGGCAGTCAAGGGGGTGCAGTAAACTTTAACAGGGCCTTCTCCTCCCACGGCCTTAGGAAGAGGACCCAGGGTCAAGTCCACACAGGAACTACTGACCACAGCCCGGAGGGAGAAGTTGTGGTAACAGAACACTTCTTGGAAGATGCAGGCACTTGCTCTGGGTCTCGAGGAGTGAGAAGGGATTCTGAGAGTGCAGAAGGGCAGGAGACAGGTCGACACAGAACAAGCAAGGGCACTGGGGTGGGGGCCGCAGGTGGGTTGGGGAAAGGTGTGTCTTCGCCTTACCTGGCAGAGCAGGTGTGCGGAGGGAGAGGGGGAAGGGAGAGCAAGAACTACATTCGAAGGGCCAGGAGGCCCGGGCCACGGGCACAGACAGAGAAGGGACTCGGGGGGGGGGGGGGTCTGCGGTGGGGGGGCTCAGAGAGGATGGTGGGTAGGTGGACGGGTCTAGGACAACACCACGAAGCCACTGCTGAGGCAGGCAGGAGAAGTCCAGGCCTGAGCCAGGCGGAATGGGCGCAGAGCCGCAGACAGAGGGCCGCGATAGATGACCAGCCAGACTGTGGCACAGAATCTTCCGTCCCAGACACCCTCGGGCCGCTACTCTGCTGTCTTCACGCCGGCAGCCTGCACTGGTTGTGATCGGAAAGCCCCAAAGCCCCGATCTGCTTAATAATAACTTTGCTGGTGTCTCACAGCACAAGAGTTGCTGGTCCTAGGGCTGTTGCAGGAATTAGAAGAGTCTCCACCAAGCACTTAGCCAGCTGTCCCTCGCCCACCCAACGGGCAGTGCCCTCTACTCCTGCTTTATGACTGATCCTTCCCCAAAGCGGTGGCTCCCCACGCCCTGCACCTGCGGAGGGTTTCAAAGAGGGCAGCTGGGTCCCACGCCCAGAGATTCTGACTTAATTGGTCTGAAACGGGGCCCAAGCACCAACACCCTTTAGAACCTTTTTATATACTTGTAAAAGTATAGACAAATATATACTTTTTAATTAATATTTTTCTTTTTAAAATTCCTCTTCCTCTTTTTTTTGCTTTTTAATTTTTTAATTTCTTTCTTTTTTTTTTAAGATTTTTATTTATTTATTTGACAGACAGAGATCATTCGTAGGCAGAGAGGCAGGCAGAGAGAGAGGAGGAAGCAGGCTCCCTGTGGAACAGAGAGCCCAATGCGGGGTTCGATCCCAGGACCCTGGGATCATGACCTGAGCTGAAGGCAGAGGCTTTAACCTACGGAGCCACCCAGGCACCCCTATTTCTTATTTTTTATAAACATATAATGTATTTTTATCCCCAGGGGTACAGGTCTGTGAATCGCCAGGTTTACACACTTCACAGCACTCTCCATAGCACATACCCTCCCCAATGTCCATAACCCCCCTCCCCACCTCCCAGCCCCCCCTCCCCCCAGCAATTCTCAGTTTGTTTTGTGAAATTAAGAGTCACTTATGGTTTGTCTCCCTCCCAATCCCATCTTGTTTCATTTATTCTTCTCCTACCCCCCTACCCCCCCATGTTGCATCTCCACGTCCTCATATCAGGGAGATCATATGATAGTTGTCTTTCTCCCATTGACTTATTTCACTAACCAAGATACCCTCTAGTTCCATCCACGTTGTCGCAAATGGCAAGATTTCATTTCTTTTGATGGCTGCATAGTATTCCATTGTGTATCTATACCACATCTTCTTTATCCATTCATCTGTTGATGGACATCTAGGTTCTTTCCATAGTTTGGCTATTGTAGACATTGCTGCTATAAACATTCGGGGGCACGTGCCCCTTCGGAGCACTACGTTTGTATCTTCAGGGTAAATACCCAGTAGTGCAATTGCTGGGTCATAGGGTAGTTCTATTTCCTCTTCTTCTTTTTATGTAGGTCCACACCCAATGTGGGGCCTTAACTCACAACGCCGAGATCAAGAGTCGCTCGCTCGACCGACTGAGCCAGCTGGGCGCCCCTACCCTTTAAGTAGAAGTGTCATTGCAGAATAATGTGGTTACAGAGGAGGGTACAGATCACACTTGAACAGGTTCCTTACGAAGGGAGCTGACCGATCCCGTAACCATTTAGGTCGAGAAATAGAGTGTGACTGGCTCCCCAGAAGCCTCCCTCATGTTTCCTCCCCAGTTAGTAACCAGCAACGGTCTGACTCCCATTCCCATAGCTTAGTCTGCCTGGAACTTTACATCAGTGGAATCATGGATCTATGTTCATTTTTGCTTGCTGTGGCTATGTGGGCTTCACCCTCTTGTGAGCGGTGGTGGTCTGTCTGTCTCACGGGTGCACGCTGTCTATCACGGAAATATCCCCCAGCACCAGTCCGCTCAAATGCTGACAGACGTTTGGGCAGTTCCACTCAGTTGTGTTATGAGTCATGCCGAGATGGATATTTTTGAACTTGTCTTATGGTGAATACATGGACACGGTTCTCTCGGCCATGGAGCTACGCGTGGAATTTTGGGGTCATGGGATGCGTTGGCTCAGGTTTAGCAAACACCAACGATTTTCCAAAGTGGTTTGACCATTCGACACTCCTTCCAGTGGTGGTGAGCGTTCCTGATGCCCCATGTCCTGCCCAACACTTGACAGTAGTCATCTTTTCCACTTGAGCCATTCTTTTTTTCCCTTTTCTTCTTCTTTTACTTAGAGAAAGAGAGAGCGCACAAGGGAGGGGCAGAGAGTGAGAGAGAATCTCAGGCAAGCACCATGCCAGCCAGGAGCTCAATGCGGGCCTTGATTTCATGATCCTGTGATCATGACCTGAGCCAAAATTGGGAATCAGAAGCTTAACCCCCGGCGCCTGCCTTCTTGAACCCCGCTGTTGGGTGGACGGTGGTACTGCATTAGGATCTTAATTGGAGTGTCCTCCCAAATGCTCAGAAAATCAAGCATCCTTACATTTGGTTTTTGGCCACTTGGATATCTTCTTTGGGATGTGCCTGGCCTAGTCTTTTGGGGGTCAGTTCATAGAGTCACAAGAATGCTGGGGAGCAAAGCACTCCACATAAGCATTGGTTCTCATGATCTGGGTCTACTGGTTGCTGCAGAGGGGCTGGCGTAGGCTGTAGGGCGCTGGGTCTGCTGGGTAGGGCCCCCCCCGGGCAGGTCGGGCTCAGGCTGCCCCAGGTTGGTCGGGTCACTCTGGGGCCCAGTGAACAGGCAGTGGCTCCCGGGGGGGCTCTTCTCCTGGCGATGCAGAAGGGAGCAAGCCCCACACCCAAGCACCTGTCAAGGGGCTGCTTTATCGTGCCCCCAACATTCATTGGCCAGAAGAAGTCACATGGCCAAGCCCACTCTCAGTGGAGAAGGGAGGGGGGATGCCCTGCCACCAAGGAGAGGGGAGGGAGTATTTGCCAAACAAACCAAATTATAACACTGGTATTTCGGATATTTTTTAAATGGCCTCATGTGGTTCTCGTGTCCTGCTAAGGCTAAGAACCATTGGCCTACAGCCACACTGCATGTCCAGCCAGTCAAAACAAAAAGCAGGCTCAGTGAGTTTACTTCATTTCCTAAAATCAGCTGATTCGACCAAAGTTCACTTCTCCCTGAGGCAATTTTTTGTAAGGTAGGGAGTCCTTGGAAGTCACAAGGCAAATGACTGCCGTGATTGATTTGAACTCGATCATACACGCCGAAGCAGCAGGCCCATGTCTGATCTGTCTCCAACATTCTCAGCCCTAGCACAGCACAGAGATGAGGAGAAATGCCAGCATGGGATGTTGTCGGATAACTGGAAGGAAGGGATGCAAGCCCTGCCGAGTGGGCTCCCCGAAGGCAGGCATTTCTGTCCGTTGGCAACATTGCTGTATCACCAGTACTTAGAGGAGAGCCTGACACAAAGTAGGTGCTCAACGAGTACTCTCTTGGTTAATGAAGCGTGCACGCACATGTGGACAAGCTGTCTGGAATGGAAAAATGATGGAGAGTGGATGAGTGGAGAGTTCATTGGGTAGATAGAGGTGTGAGTGGATGGATGGATGGATGGATGGATGGATGGTGGATGGGACAGTGGATGGATAAATGGACAGGTGAGTGGGCAGATAGATCATGGGATGGATAATGGTTGGATGAACCGATGATCAGGTTATTGGGTAAATGGACAGGTGTGGGTGGGTAAATGAGTAGATGGGAGACAGAAGGACACATGGGAGAACGAATAAATGGGACAGATGGGTGAATGGATGGATGGACCGTGAGAGAGGTGGGTGGATGGGTGAGTAGATGAGAGGATGGATAGATATATAGATGAATGGGTGTCTGGGTGGTTCAAAGGACATGAATGGATAGAAAATGTTTGTGAGCTTGCCAGAGGAAAGCACAGCCTTCGATGTTGGTGAACATTACTCTCTTGCAAAACTGTTAGTGACCAGGATGGTTTTGGTCTCCTCACAGGGCTTTCTGATTTGCTGCTTCCTCCTCCCCACGGAGTACCTCTCTTCTGGTGGCCGAGGTGAGAGGCGGGAGAGGATGACCACGGAGATCAGTGCTCGGGGCAGACAGCGTGCCATCGGGCATGAGGAGTACAGTCTGTATAGCAGCCTGAGCGAGGATGAGCTGGTCCAGATGGCCATTGAGCAGAGCCTGGCTGACAAGACTCGGGGCCCAACCACTGCCGAGGCCACCGCGTCCACGCGTGTCAACCGCCAACCTGCCCATTTCTACCCATGGACCAGGTGAGCAGGGCAAGGGCAACTGTAAGGGGCTGATCCCAAACTGTTCCTCCAAGACCAAAGTCTCCTGGTCTGTAAGGTGCATTTTTACACCTTAATGACTTCACATTTGTTATCTAAACCCTTCTGATCTTTGGGGGTGCCGAGCACTGTGGTAGGTATTCTACTCACTTCACCTCATTTAACCCTCTTGAGGACCTTCCAGGAGGCTCTACGCTATATTCCTATTTTACAGACGAGAAAACTGATGCTCAGGGGCAGTAACTAGTCCCCGGGTGCATAGCTGGTAGATGATGTTGCAGAGACCAGAGCGATCTGGTTACAAAGCACATGGTTTGGCTTGGTACCACTGGCTTTGTGTTTGAACGCCGTGAGGCTGGTGTTCTGAGTCCAAGCAGAGCTCCCAAACCCATCTATGCAACTTCGCTGGGAAAAAACATGTCTGAGAAGCAGGTGACATCTGCCCAGCAAAGCCACCCTACCTCCTCGTTCTGGCTCCCCCTCCCCAGCATGATGTCAACATCCCAGCGGCAGGACCACCCCACAGGGCAGCCCTGTGTTGTGCCCGTAGAAATAGGACATGAGCCACACCTGCAGTAACATATGCAATTTTGAATATCCTAATAGCCACACTAAAAAGTAAAGATGAACAGATGAAACTAATTTAGGTGTCAAATCATATTATCTCCACATGTCATTCGTATCTAGTCTTTGGAATCCAGTGTCTTTTGCACTCACAGAACACCTTGATTCAGCCTAGACATGTCTCAACGGCTCACTAGCCCCACGTGGGCAGTGGTTACCGTTCCAGACAGCGTACCTTCTTCGTAGGAGGAGGGAGCCCAGAGAGGTAATTGAGCATTGGATCTTAAAATGCTTTTAGAAAGGAAATATATAAAATTAAAAATGCTTTTGTTCATCACTGAGTCCAAGTCAAGTACGTATTTCGGGGTGGGAGACTGAGGGAGGGGGATTGCTGGATGATTGCGTTGTGTGGTCTTAGGACATGGGCCTCAAATCTCATTGTCTCCAGCCACCAACTGACTTGCTAGGTGGCCTTGGGCAAGTCCCTTAAGCCCTCTTGGTAACAGACAGAGACCATTTCTAATGTCCTGTCCCCTGAGGATACCCACCAGGTATTCCCCAAGTGACCTTGGCCCTTGCTGAGTCTGGACCTCCTCTGCCAGACAGATGGGGCAAAGGCCTGGGATGCCCCAGGCCACACTGAGCAGCCCCTTCTTTAAAGGGGAAGGCAGGTAGGTAGCCTCCTTGGGCGACTGAAGGAAGTAGGAAGGCTCCAGGTTACTGAGTTTCCCCTGAGAGGGTCCCATTCTGGAACCTAGCCTGAGAAACAGAAGCAAGGACCCAGAGCCAAGGACTCTTCATGGCCGGTGTTCGGGGAGGTCCTGGTTCCTCTTCCAGCTGGTTTAGCCTAAGTCAGACCACAAGTTCCTCTTTCTCAGGAGGAGATCAGATAGAGAGAAGAGCACCCCCCCCACCCCGGTGCATTTGCAGCCTTCGCTCCAGTGTGGGAGCCTCCCGGGGAGTCCTGGGGACACTTACAAGCATTAGCACTGAGTGGGCTCGTGAGGCCCAGGTCCTGACCTGGGTGCATGAGGAAGTAGAGACCCGCCATGGGATGCAAACTCTTACCAGCCTCCCAAGGAAAATGCTCTCACCGAGAAGGGAAGTGACTTACCCAGGGTCATGCAGCCCTCACCTAAATTCCAGGTACAGGTAACTTAGGGGACAAGGTTCAACGAGCATCTTCTCACTCTGGATGTGAGCTAAAACCTCCCAGATTCAGTTCTTCCCTTCCGTCTCTGGGAGAAGATGGGTCCTGCTGGGGGAGCTGAGCCCTCCATCCCCAGACGCACACCGAGGGCTTCCCATGTGCCCAGCACACAGCCACTCAGTTCATCCTTCCGGAAGCCATGCAAGGGTGCCGTTTCTGTGCCGGGTTTATGCACACGCGCCCCGCAGGGCCGGAAACGGAAGCGATGTCTGCCCTGCTTGGAAGTTCAGACACTAACCAGCTCTGCCCAAACTGCAAAGGCCTCTTTCTGTTCCTGTCCCCCCTCCACTTTGAGGTGGGCTTTGGGTCTCATTACAGCCATCTCGAGCCTACAGAGAGTCAGGGTCCCCAGCGACAAGAGACACCCAGCTCGTGCGCACATTCCCAGACGTGATTTCAGAAAGTACAGGACCCAATGGAGTCCTGTGTCCCTTTTATCCCCAAATATCACAGTTTCCACCCAAAGACCCAGAGCATCTTTGGGAACAGGACATCACAGGCGTCCCGGGGGCTGTCTCAGATTTCATGTCGCCTCCTCAGCAAAGCCCACCTCCCAGGTCAAGGAGGTCGCCCCCTTACTCGCTCTCTTGGCGAGCCGGTTTCCTTCATCACCCCGACTTACAGTTTCTCTGTATTTGTTTTGGCCTTGAGGGCAGGGGCCTCACCCATCTTCCTTCCTGAGAAGCCTCCCGTCTAGCGCACAGCGCGTGGCCCGAGGCAAACACCGAACAGCTCTCTGTGAGCGAATAATGAGGGCATAAAAGAATGTGAGCGAAGACGCAGCAGAGCACAGTGGAAAGAGAAGTGGGCTTGGAGGTTCGAACTCTTTCTCTGTCACTTACTGGCTGTGTGACCTCGGGCCACTTACTTAACTTTTCTGAGCCCCAACAGGCTTCTCCTTAAAATGGTGACGACAAAACCTAGCCTCGCCCAACTTGTAGGGTTCTTACGCAAAGCGAGTAAAACATTGGCACCTTCCTCACAACCCACAGCTGGAATCGACCTCCCCCAGCACCTCCCTGAGCACCTGCAGTGCTCACGTCATGACTGCCTCTGTTTCCTGGACGAGCTTCTGTGTCACTCTAGGAAGGCATTACCTCGCCTCCTGGGAGTGTCCCCAGCTACACTAGATGACCTCTTTGGGGACAGGGAACAGATATTGCTCATTTTATATCCCCAGTGCTCGGCCAAGAGCCTAGGTCACTGTAAGTACCCCAGAAATGTTTTTAGGCAAATAAGTGCATTTTGGGAAACCAATAAAATGCTCTACAAATAGACTTTATTGTTATCATCTCGTGACCAAAATGGCCGTGTAGACATAAAGGTCAACCGAGCCATGGGGATCCTAAACACGAAAGCAAGGTCAGCATCCTGGAGGAAATATAAGGCGCCCTTCTTAAAACTATTTTTTTTTTTAAGATTTTATTTATTTATTTCAGGGAGAGAGAAAGAGAACACGAGTTGGAGGTGGGAGCAGCAGAAGGATAGGGAGAAGCAGACTCCCTGCAGAGCAAGGAACCTGATGCAGGACTCGATCCCAGAACCCTGGGATCATAATCTGAGCCGAAGGCAAACACTCAACCCACTGAGCCACCCAGGTGCCCTTCTAAAGCCATTTTTTCCAACTTGCTTCTCTCCCATCGCAGTATAAGGGATGAAGTCAGAAGCATGCATAGGGACCATTGGCCAAGCCTTGGCCCACTGAGAACTCCCTGAAAGGCAGACCCAACTTCCCATCCCATAGAGAAGGAGGGTTTTATGCAATCAGGAAATAGGGAGCCCAAGGTTACAATGACGGACCAGCCAGACTGGGCCTAGGAAGCTGGGTCTTCCCAGTCTTTAAACCTCTGAATTTTTTTAAGGTTACATTTCTAAGAAGACAAAGGAGGAAAGCATGAAGTAGAAACTTGTCAAGTTGAGCTGCCCACACCTACCATGTTCTTATGATGAACAAATCGCTTTCCTGGCACCTGGATGTGAATGAGGCCTCACCCCTCCCCTCCCCATGTTTGCCATCTAACAAGGGTCCCAAATGTTCATAATGACCCATCAGGAAGGGTGCAGCGAAGAGGTTTGCCTCCGTTTCAGAGGGACACAGAGTGGGTCGTTCACTCAGTCAAGCAGGTGGGCTTTGTAGGATGAACAGGAGTTCGCTAAGCAGGCTAGAGGAAGCAGACAGCTGAGCCTCAGTTTTCTCTTCTGCAAAAGGGAGCCAATTATGCCTCCTTCACAGAATGGACCGGAGGATGAAAGGAGATGCTTTGTGCCACGTGTCTCTGTCACAAGGCCAAGCACGAGGCGAGCACTCAACAAATCCCCGGTGTGGACGGGAAGCAGAAGTTGCAGCTGTTTGGATTTCACGTTCTCCTCTACATGGGACTCCTCTCTGGCTGGCCCAGAAAGAATGAATTGGCCAGCAGGTGGGAGGCTGATTCCAGAGACCCGCGGGAAGGGTGGTAGAGGTGGCTTGACCACGTGAGCTCTTATTCTCTTTACCCTGGAGGGCTGGGGGCCGCCTCCCTGGGAACTTGAGGTCCTGCCATGGCACCGCACAAAACCAAGATTGCCATTTGGGATATTACCCCTTTAAAGACTTTTGTTTGTTTTGTTTCATTTATTTAAACGTATCAAGCACCTGGTGCGTGTCAGGCACTGTACCTGACTCCTGTATTGATGAAGGCTCAGTGTGAGGACCGGAGGAGAGGACAAATAGAGGGTAGTGGGCTTAGGGCAGACTCTTGTACTCTGTAGCTATCTCCCCCTCGAAGAGGCCTGCTTGTCTCTGCTGTTCAGCCAGGTCCAGCCCAATTCCACGCCCTTCCTGGGGCTGGCGGCTCACTGAGAAGTTAGGGGGCAGAAGCTGTCCTCGCAGCCTTGTTCTGTACCCACACCGAGCCTGACCTGTGTCTGAAGTTAGGGGCAGCTGGACTCCAGGACAGGGCCATCGGGAGCTGGGTGACAGTGATGCACTCCTGAGCCCCTCCCCCCGCCCCGACCTGCCCGCCCACGTGAAGGCCCGGGGCCCCACCTGGACCTCTTCTAGGGCATGACCTGCGCCCACATCCCGCCAGGTTCCTCTCACCTCTGATGACTCAGCCCCCGTGGTTTTCTCTGCTGGGAATTCCCCTGCTCAGGGCCGAGGGGAAGGGGAGCCTAGATGGGCCTCGTTCCCTCTCCAGCATGCCCATCCCTAAAGCCAAGTTAACGACCCCCTCCGGGGCTCCCAGGGGAGCTCCTGCTCTCTTTCCCCCCTTCCCAGTGGCCTGTGGCTGTTGAGGTCCTTGTTTCCCACCCCACTGGCCTCCAGACATCGTGGGGGTGCACACAAGTGTCCTACTGCCTAGCGTCTCCGGCGCTAGCACGAGGCTTGGGATGGACCGAGGAGGGACTGGGGAACTCTTGCTACAGGGCACTCAGTCTGCCTGCTTCCTCCTCCATGAAACGGGAACAACACAGCCCCCGCCTGCATCCAGAGGGTGGGGCGGCTGGAAGCAAGGCCCTGGCCTGCATAGTCTGGAGGGACACCCCCGTCGCCATCACTGTCACTCCCCCCAGCCTCGTGGCCCCATCTTGCTGCTGTCATTTTGCCATCAGAGATGGCCCTGGCTTTAGGGTGGCGTGGTGGGTTTTTTATCAGCACTTATCACCTTGCTAGAAACATCCTAACAACAGTAAGTGACGGGCCCCGGTGCGGGCGGCCAGAACTCTGGGATCCTGTGCGGACTGAGACCCAGAGTTTCGTCCAGACCACAGGCTGGGGGACTGCGAGCCGGGCCTGGTCCCGGGCTGCCTGCCACCAACCGCAGCGTGCATTCCTTTCCCTGGGGGGCGGGGTGGAGAGGCGGCCTCAGCAGGGGGCCCGGCTTTGCACCCCAGTCCCAGGATGTGGTCTCTTAGATCTGTCTGACATGCAGTTCCCATGTGAGCTATGGCGGCAAGGAAAACCCCGCTCTGGTCCTGCCCACGCACCTGGCAAATGGGGAAACCAAGGCACAGGGCTGGACAGGGCCTTGTGCAAAGTCGCAGGCCTGTTCGAGCAGGGGGGTGGGGGAGACTGAAGAGGCGAGAAGACCCCACCTCTGGGGAGCTCTGCACACGGACATGAGTCTGCCTCGGCTCGCCTCACTTCCCTGCTGCCGCCATGAGCCACCTCTCAGGGCCTCAGTTTCCCCGTCTCTGAAGGGTAGGGACAGTGGCCCCCACTCTAGAGGACTAACGAGTCAGTACTTGCGGGCACCGTACTCAAGCTAGCAGTGCTTGGGAGGAGTGGCTGGTGGCAGGAGACGGAGAGGGGGACAGAGAGGGGGAAAGAACACCATGAGGATGGTGAAGGTGGCCACCTGGTGGGCCCCCCGTCCCCAGGTGGCTGAAGCATAGGAGCAGGTTTTCCTTCCTTCTCTGCTCACTCACTCCTTCCCCTGTGACCTGGCCTTGCCGAGGGTGCCCACAAAATCTGCAGGTTCTGCTCCATCTTGAAAGAATGTGGGTCCTTGTCAAGGTCAAGGCAGCCCCTCCAAACACCAGCAGCAGTGTCCCCCTTGATCCCATGGGGCACCCCTGTGGGGCACAGGACACCAGGCCAGACCTGCTGTGGTGTCCGTGGCCCCAGGGCCCCGAGCTGTCACAGGTGTGGTCGGCACGGGCCACATGCCCTCTCCTCACGGTCACCCCCATGAGTCACATACGTGGAGTGGCCACCAGGCCTCCTTTCACCCTCTCATCCTCACCACAGCCCAAGGGGGGTGGGACACTGAGGCTCAAAGAAGCAAAAGAAAGTCAATTAAGGACGGATGCATGCCAAGCACCCCTGTGCCCGGATGCCAGCTGGGCTCACCGGCTCCAGCCTCCTCCGTCTTCCCACACTGGGCTCTGCAGGGAATAAAGCCCAGAAAAGTTCAACCTGTCTAATGTCCCATGGCCAGGATGTGCCAGAGCCTAGATCTGAACCCGTGTCAGTCTGACTCCATGCCCTGGCCGTGATGGCCTTTTGCACGAACTTCCCTACTGTTAGCTCCTGCCCCCAGGACGGCAGGAGCCTCTAACAAGGACCCAGCCGTGTGGAGGTGTGAGTACCGGGTCTGGCTTCCCAGCTATGCTCCCCCTGTCCCCTGCCCCTCCAAGAACCTCCTGCCTATCCCCACTGGGACCGAGCCTGGCCGGTGGGAGATGGAGCTCCTTTCCTCCCGGGACCTGCTGCTGACCCCTCTCGCATCCTCCCGGGTGAAGAATGTCACCTTGCTTCCTATCTGCCTCCCGCGTGGTTGGCTGGGGAGGGGGTCTGGGGGTGGGGATGAGGTTAACCTCATTGTTGTCTTATATGGTCATTTAAATCTCCCAGGACTTCCTCCAAGGGCCAAAAATAATCCAGAGACACAGCAGCTGTGTCCAGCACACGAAAGAGGACCGGCCATCTGCTTTGGTTCAGAGCTCTGTGTCTGTCCGTCAGTCTCTCCCCTCGCTAGCCCTCCATCCCCGCTCCTGCCTCCGGCCATGACCCGCTTCTCATATGCAGAATATTTTTCCCTCTTTCATTCCTGCCCTGCGCCCTCTAGGTCGACTGTGCCTCCAGAGAACCCGCCCGCCTCGGCCCCCAAGGGCCTGTTCCAAGGGGTCATGCAGAAGTACAAGAACTCCCAGCTGGCGTAAGTGGCCCCCTGCCCCCGAGAGCGGCCAAGTTCACCCTTCCAACTAGGGCTAGTGGGGGGCGGGGAGCGGGGAGCAGGCCTGCAGGCCGAAGGAAGGGGGGCGTTCGGGAGGGACCTCCCGGGCACGCCCCTCCCAGGTGTGCCCCCCTGAGCCCCAGCTGCCGCTGCTGAGCTGGACTTCGTGCTCACAGACTGTCAGCCTTGCCATGCCTGTGATTAATGCCTCCATGCCCCCAGAGTGGGCCCCGGGGGAAGGAGCAGCCCCCGGGGGACAGCCCTGGGATCCTAGAGACCCAGAGGAGCTCAGAGTGGAAGCTGATGAATTGGCCCTGCCTTCTATTCAGCCCAGTCTCCCCCACGTGTCACTGCGGGGATGTGGGAGCACATCCAATCCACAAGGCTCACACCCATGGGTTTTGTTTTGCTTCCTTGCCTCTATTTGCTCCATGGCAGGTGGTAAAATCCAGAATTAATCCGAGCTGTAGGAGGGGTTCTGTGCGCCTGGCCCAGGGTGCCGGGCTATGTGCGTCCCCCTTTTTTGCTCCCCCATATTGCCCCCAGAAGCAACTAAAAGCAAAAGAGGGGCCCCATCGTAGGAAGCCCTATTTCCTCGCTCCAGTTAATGTTGCAGAGAGGAGAGGAGGCAATTGGCCAGGGTTCTGTACCTCTTCTCAGCTCCTTCCAAACCCTGCCGTCCCCACTTTCATGGTGCCGTGGGGGGAATTCTAACCGTCTGGGCGATGGGGACCCGGGCTCTGCTCTCAGCACTGCTGCCCCTGTCTGTGTGGGTGACGGAGTCACCATCCCTCTCTGAATCTCCCCTCTCTGCGAGACAAGGTAGGAGATTGCAGAGTGCAATCCTTAGTCTCTGGCAGTCTGACGCCCCCAGCAGCCTCCCCTACCCTCGGGGCGGGGCTTGGGCTGAACTCCCAGAGCTGCGGGCACGTGCCCCAAGCGGGGCGGCAGGTCCCAGGAGTGTTCTCACGCATTGTGCACCCCCCAGGCCACAAGACCAGCCAGCCCTCCTCTCTTCCACTTCAGCCAGGGCCCCGCAGGAGACCTCCCAGGGGAGACAGGATACGTACCCCACTGGGGCTTCTCCTGACACCAGCAGGGGCTGCTCTGGCCGCTCGTAAGAAGGACCCAGCGAGGTGGTAGTGACGGCGTTGATGGGGACTTTGGGGCTTATCGGGTCGGTTACCCGTCGTGCTCGCGGGTCTGTCCCTTAACCAGCATCTGTGCTCTGACGCTATTAATAACCCAGAGAGACTGAGAGTCAGGAGGAAGTGCCGCGGGCCACGGAGGAAGCAGCTGGGAGGGTAAAGGGGCAGGCTCAGTAGACCCTCCGGGCTTATCCTGGCCCCTGACGTGGGTGAGGACCTTGGGGATAAGCCCAGCCACCAGTCTCACCTTCTCCATCTAGAAAATGGACCACTTAGGCAGAACAGTCCCCGGGAGTAGATCTGGGAATCACAGCAGTCCTGGGCCTCACTGATTCCAGGACGGAGGGAAGGGAGCTCAGTGAAGAAAGAATGAATGAACGAATGAATGAAGTCGCAAAGAAGTTTTCATTCACATTAGCCCTGAAATCTTCCCGATATTCGGAAGTTTTACACTGCGAAGGCTTCAGATTTATTAATCCTTCAAGTAATGTAAGTCCTTCAGCTGCTGAAGGTTCTGGGGGTGAGGATAAAGGATGAAGAGCAAAGTGGGGGTTGGAAAGACCCCCAGGAGATGCTCGCTGGAAAGAGCCCCCCTCGGAGGGACTCTGGTCTCAGAGCTGCTTAAAGGGTGAACTGGCCAAGGTTCTTGGTAAACGCTGGGGCGCTGGGCTGGACTCTGCCGCGGGGTTAGCTGTCCATCCCTTTGGCAGCTGCCAGTGTGTGCCTGCATCCTTGCGGTAGAAATGGTCTTGGTGTGACCTTGGAGGCAGCCCTGGAGGCCGCAGAGACAGAGGGGCTCCCTAATTCTCTTTTGGCCACCAACGAGCTCCATCTAACAGAGACCCCCGGTTTCCATCTGTGGAAGTGAATGAACTTGCCATGTTTCGGCCCATTTTTTGTAGACTTTCTCTGCAGGGTGCCCGCTCGGAGCCAAAGGCATGGAAGGGTCCCCAGATTCAGGGGTGCTCATGGGGGGCCAGACAAGGGTGATGCTTGATCAGAGCCCCCACAGTAACTTTTACAGGACAGTAAGTCCTCCAAACGCTCCAAGAAGGTGATTGCAAAGAATGTTTTGAGCAAGATATTTTATTTTCTTTAAAGAATTTATTTGTTTGAGAGAGAGAGAGAAATCATGAATTGGAGGGAGGGATAGAGGGAGAAGCAGTCCCCCTCCAGCAGGGAGTCCAACGCAGGACTCCATCCTAGGACCCTGGGATGACCTGAGCTGAAAGCAGACACTTAATCAACTGAGCCACCCAGGCGCTCCTGAGCAAGATATTTTAAAAATTCCCAAAGAAACAAGCGAAATGCTAATAGGGGAGAGGCCATCTTTTTTAAATAAAAGGAATGAAGAAGTGAAATAATTGTTGGGGTTCCTAAATTCTTAATTTTTCCCTCCCTCCCATCCCTCCTGCCTTCATCACTCCGTCCTTCCTTTTTCCACTTTCTCCCTCCCTCCCTTTCTTTCCTTCTCCCTCTTTCTTTCCTTCTTCCAACAAATATTTACTGAGCACCTATTACGAACCAGACACTGAGCTGGGCCCTGAGAGTGAAATCATGAGAGATGAAGGAAATAAAGACACTGTTTCTGTCTTCTTGGAACTCCAAGTCCAGTGGGGAGACAGACAGTAGTCAAACAACCATTCAAAGACATGCCAAGTCCAACGGTTACATGAGGGCTCATGACCGGAGGCGGGTAGAGACGCTGACCTGGGCCCCCAGGCCGAGGCTGACAGGCCTGAGGAAGCCGTGATGGATAGCGGATGGACGGATAAGCTGGAGGGTCCAAGGTCAGGGCCAAGGTCGGGGCTGAGTTCCAGGGCACACCCATGTGGGTTAGGAAGGATTATTCTCCTTTTTGAAGAGGATACTGGCCGCCGGAGGCCTGAGCACCCGTTCCAGACCAGCAGGGGCAAGCAAACCGAGTGGTCCCCTGGCCAGCACTGCCCCCGGCCACCCGTCGTCCTCTGGGAGAGAGGCCGCCCCGCCCCGCTTCTGCCCTGCCTCGGTCCTGAGGAATAACCCTTCCCTTCCTGTCACAGGCCTGTGGACCCTGTGCTGAAGGCCATCAAGGAAGGGGATGAAGAGGCCTTGAAGGCCATGATCAAGGCGGGGAAGAATCTCGCAGAGCCCAACAAGGAGGGCTGGCTGCCGCTGCACGAGGCGGCCTACTACGGCCAGCTCCGCTGCCTGAAGGCCCTGCAGCAAGGTGAGGCGGCAGCTCCAGGCGCAGCCGGCGGTGGGAGCAGGAATCCAGGGCAGAGAGTCCTTCCTTCTGGGGCTTCGTGTTCTTTGTTCCACAGATCTTGGCAGGGCTGGTGGAGCCAGGCAGGGTCATCACCCCCACTGCAGAGTCGAAATCACCAGGCTGGGAGACGAAAGTGGCTTGTCTCCCCCCCCCCCCGCCCAAGCTGCCACCTCTGCAGGCCTCTCGGGACAGGAGAGCCTAATTCCTAGAAAAGGAATGAGGGAGGGCTGACTTTTGGGGAGAGCCACTGCCAGCTTGTTCCAGAATGTTCCAAGGGCTGATCTAGTGTGAAAAATACCACAGCTGTGCCTAGGCCCCGCCAAGGCCATCCCTCACAGCTGTGGGAACCTGAACAAATCATGCCTCCTCTCTGAGCCTCAGCTTTCCCCCAAGCCAGATGCGTATCGGTAACACCTGCAGACAGGACTCAGCTCTGCCCTGAAGCAGCAGGAACCCTAGACAGCCCACCACCATATGCTAGGGCAGAAACAGCTGTCTGAGACAGAGCTTCTGGCCTTGGCTGGTGGGAGTATAAGGGAAGGACAAGGTCATTCAGAGAGGGAGGCGGCTCAACCAGGGAAGGCTTCCCAGAGGAGGCAGCATCTGAGCTGAGTTAATATGGCTGGGAAGCTGAAACAGCCCTGTGAAAGCAGTCAAGTCCAGGGCCAAGAGGATGGATGATAAATTTAGGTGGAGGTCACATGCGTCTGTCGTGGGAATTGGATGGAAATTGGGGTTATCTTTGTGCTGGGGAGGAGGGGGTATTTTTTCCTTTTGTGAACTTCCCACCTGTTCTCCCCAGCATACCCGGCCGTCATCGACCAGCGCACCTTGCAGGAGGAAACGGCCCTTTACCTGGCCACGTGCAGGGGACACCTGGACTGCCTCCAGTCTCTGCTCCAGGCTGGGGCTGAGCCTGACATTTCCAACAAGGCCCGAGAGACACCGCTCTACAAAGGTGAGCCCCCCAGGGTGGGCTTCCCCGGGGAAGGCTCGGGAGAGTAGGCAGGCAATCGGCAGCGCTGGGCCCAAAGTGCATCACCCTCTCGCTCCCCCCACTGCAGCCAGGGGTCTCCTTTGAAAGGACAGTCTCATTCAGGTGTAGGGTTTATATAATTGGGTCATTCATTCATGCACCTATTCAGGCCAAACGTCCCAAGTCCTCCCTTGGGCCAGGCTCACTGAGGAGCGCCGAGGGCCCAGCAATGAAAAGATATGATCCGTGCCCATGCGCTCTCCCAGCTCACTGAGCTTTAACACACAATGTAACAGCCAGCTAATGGCCTCAGAGAGCTCAGCCTGACCTCCTGGGAGCTTGGGGGAGGGCCCTAAGGCCGGCGGGGTGGGTGGGGGGTAAGCCCCCACAAAAAGGGGTGTTTGTGTCGAGTTGGAACAGGAGGGAGTTACCAGCTGGACAAACAGAGGGGACAGCAGAGGCAGAGGCAAAGAGGCATGAAAGAAAATGTGTACCTCTGGGATGTTTTTAGAAAAACCTAGAAACTCCTAACTCACTCAATATACCATCCAAGGACTTCGGCGTCTCTAGCAGTGCAGGGAGTCAAAATCCGAATGATCATAATAGCAGGCATTTACTGAGTGTTTACTATGTGCCAGGAGCTGTTCTTCCACTTAACCCTAATATCCATCTACGTATGAGACCAGCCCTACACGGGCGGTATCCCCATTTTACAGATAAGGACCCATGGCATAGAGACGTGGAACGAGGCCCCCAGGATTCTACATGTTCCAGCAAGGGCCGGACCTGGGATTTAAACTCACGGAGCTAGCTGCCAGCCCTATGCGCTGAGCTATGACATTTTGAAGCCTTCAGGTCATGCCTGCATGCTTAAGCAATCAGCCTCGGGGCTTACAAATATGATGGGACCTTTAACTTTGAAACACTACAGAAATCCCTGATTTTCCCATGTGCCTGGTATCTAGTACCTGGAACATTCCACGGGAAACAGGAACTGGGTAGCTGGTAACTGGGTCCCTTGTGCACCCATGGGGGACGTGTGTCTCAGAAGCCACATCTGCCTGGACACCAGAGCCGTGGCCTGGAGACGCAGCTGTCCCAGAGAGAACTCCCAAACACCGCAGTTCTCAGCCACGGCTGAGGCTCCGGGGCTGCATGCAATCCTCCACTGTTCTAGAACGTTCCATGCACCACCTCACCCAGGGCTCCCACAGGGTCCTCTCAGGAAGGTTTTGTGATCTCTGGTTTACAGGCGAGGAAACCAAGGCTTTGAGAGGTGGAGAGCTTTGTTTGGGGTCCCTTCTTACGCTCACCCCTGATCGACTCGAAGAAGTGGTTAATTTGGACGAGAGCCCAGCCTCCCTGGTGATAACCCTGCGCCGGAGCCGATGGTGCATTTAGGTTCTAGAAAGCAATGAGGCTGAATAAGGAGGTTTGAGCAGGTCGAGCAGACTTGAAGAGCTGTACTCAGGAGTCATATTTTACTTCAATTTAGGCGTTGGGTGGCTCAGTCAGTTAAGAGGCTGCCTTCGGCTCAGGTCATGATCCCAGGGTCCTGGGATCGAATCCCGCATCTGGCTCCTTCCTAGTGGGGAGCCTGCTTCCCCCTCTCCCTCTGCCTGCTGCTCCACCTACTTGTGCTCTCTTTCTCTGTTAAATAAATGAATGAACAATCTTTGCGTGAACAGCCTTGAGGAAGGGTTTCAAGCAGGAGTAGGACTGCACTCCTCCCCCTCTTCTGACCTTGGCAATGTGTAGGACTAAAGCAGGTGGCATTGCAGAGGGAAACAAGTTAGGGACACCCTGGAACCTCCCAAGGGACAGAGACTCTGGACCTGACTGCCTGAGCTTGAATCCCTGTTCTGCCACTTATCTGTGTGACCGTGGGCAAATCACTTAACTTCTCTGTGCCTCGTCTTTCTCCTCTGCGAAAAGGAATAATAACACGACATCCTTTAAGGGTGACCGGGAGAATCCTATTAGTTGGTCGTGTAAGGTGCTTGGAACAGAAGGCCTGGCCCATAATCAGTGCGCTGTGCATCAGCAAATAGTATTGCTACGAGGATCGCTATTATTTTAGGTATATTTCCTGGGTAAGAAGCAGGGAGGGACTGGACCCCAGTACAGACCTGGTGGGTATTCGTTGCGTGAGCAGCTGATGAATGAATGGGTGAATGGACAAATAAATGAGTGAGGTCTCGGCCGGCCAGGTCCTGCCAGGGCCCTGCTGACCTTCTGGCTTCTCCCTGGGCGCAGCCTGTGAGCGCAAGAACGTGGAGGCAGTGAGGGTCCTGGTGCAGTACCATGCAGACACCAACCACCGCTGCAACCGAGGCTGGACGGCCCTGCACGAGTCTGTTTCTCGCAACGACCTGGAGGTCATGGAGATCCTGGTGAGCAGAGGCGCCAAGGTGGAGTCCAAGAATGCCTACGGCATCACCCCCTTGTTCGTGGCAGCCCAGAGTGGGCAGCTGGAGGCCCTGCGGTTCCTGGCCAAGTACGGTGAGTGCTCAGGGCCCCCCCGGGTCACGCAGCACATCGGGAAGGGGCGCGGCCAGGAGGGACCTCCGGTGTCCAGGGGAAGGCGAGTTTAGGTGTCACCCTACGGACATGCTCTGATCCAGGGCTAGTGTCTTCTCGGAGCGCTGTGTCGAGAAGGACTCAGGGGCTGCGTCTGGGCTCGCTGGGAGACGTGAACCGAGCCACCGGGGACGCCTGCAATTAGGCACAAACCCGGGGTGGAGCGGGGAGTGGCCCACTACCACCTGTTTGTCATCTCTGATCTAGCCCAACATCCTCATTTTACAAATGAGGAATCTGAAGCCCAGAAAGGGGAAGTGACTTATTTACAGTCACTTCGTGAACTGGTGGTGGAAGGAGCCAGACTCTGGAGCTGCTGACCCTCCACCACTTCTGTCTCCACCATGTCACACTTCAAGGCCACAGGGAGCCTCGGACGACATTTAGCTCACCTCCTCATGTTATAGGTGATGGAACCAGGGACCGGGATGGGAAAGTGATTGGTCCAAGGTCACACCGCGAGTCGTAGAAGAGGTGGGATTTGAACTCGGGTCTTGGCACTCTTTGCCTGGGGACAATCTTAGTCACTGACCGGGAGAAAATAAAACACCGTGGCCCGTGTTAGGAACAGAAGACGCCCCGAGACGATGGCAGACATTCTTCTGGCCAAAGAGCATCATCGTTCTGTTCTTCCCCAAGAACGCCTTTGATTTCTTTTCTCTCCCTCCACGGAGGGCGAGACTCCCTCTCTAGCAACAGAGGAACCAGGAGTAAAGCCAGACAGACCCCTGGGCTTAGCTGAAGTGATTTGTTGAGGATGTGCTGTGTGTTAGACACTGTTGAACAGGAACACCGATCCGGGCAGCGGGGTTCTCTCCACAGCTGGGATGAGATGGCCGT
Organism: Meles meles; assembly: GCF_922984935.1. Lineage (NCBI taxonomy): Eukaryota > Metazoa > Chordata > Mammalia > Carnivora > Mustelidae > Meles > Meles meles. Next base: position 141,195,838 of record NC_060071.1, on the reverse strand, counting down.
GTCCTCCTCCCATTCGGCAGATGAGGAGACTGAGGCTCAGGGAGGTTAGAGAACCAGTCGTGGTCAGAGCCTGGATTCCGACTGCACGCCTCTTGGGCGCTGCCACACCCCCGTGGGTCTCGAGAGTTACTAGCATGAGACTCTGCTTGGATAAACCCCCGCTTCCCCAACACGTGCCAAAGCAGTTGGGAAAACAAACCTGGGGCATGTCCTTGAAACCGGGGACAAATCTGGACTGACCCGCTTGAGAACAAAGGGGCCCAGGCAGGGTCCTGGGAGCCCAAGCAAGGAGGCTGGGCAGAGGGCAGGGTGGTCAGCCGGCGGGGGGAACGGGTCGACTCCAAACATCTGTCCAGCTTCCCTGCCGGCAGTCTGAGTCAGGGGCTGCTCCCTGTGTGGGCTGCGTCCACTTTCGAATCCAAATATTTTTCTGGGGAGAGTGGGCGGCTTTGCTGGTGGGGTCCAGCTCCCAGGGAGCCGGACTTCAAGAGTCTGGACCTGTTGGGCGACTTGCCGCAGGGTGGAGAGCCGAACCAGCCCCTGGGCCCCAGTCCCTCCATCCTGGAGGACTGGCCTTTGCGGAGCACCTTCTCTGTCCGAGCCGCTGTAAGAGAGCGTCGTGGACTGTGGGCTTCCGGAGCACAGAGGGTTATTTCTCACAGTTCCAAAGCCTGTGAAGTCCAAGATCAAGGTGCCGGCAGGTTTGTTGTCTGAAGACTGGAGACAGGCTCTCCCCAGATGAGAAGTCAGGCTGGGTCTTCTCACTTGGTCGTCACATGGTGGAATGGGCCAGACGGGGCAGGGGGGGGGGTGCCTCTCTGGGAAGGGCACGAATCCCATCAGGAGCACAACTCCGCCCTCATCACCTTCGCACCCCCCAAAGCCCCCCCCCCGGAACACCACCGCACTGGGGATTAGGTTTCAACATATGCATTTTGAGGGGACACAACCAACCAGCCCCATAGCAGATATTTACTTATTTTATCTTATCTACTCCTGGAAGTCACCCTGATTAGTAGGCACTATTATTCCCAGTCAACAGACGGGAAAACTGAGGCCCCTGAAGGCTACACGAGGCCCCAGGCCTTTGCAAGCCACAAAACAGAAACTTCTGCTGATTCTCGTTTCTCACAAAAGCCTGTGCTCTTTCCCCTAGACCAGAAGTCAGTTACCAAAATTGAAAATCACCAGGAAGCCTGAGATAAGCAGAATGCTCAGGTGGGCGGCACTGTGGCTGACGGATGCTTCTGGTTTCAGTACTTGTGACACATAGCCGTGGTCTCAGCTCTGTCTCTCCCAGAACAAGGAGGGACTGGGGAAGGGGCTGTACTTCTTTTTGCAGAGAAGCCCATGGGTCTCTCCTCTACCAGCAGGAGATGGAGAAGATGTAGGAGATGAGGCTGATGGAGTCTGTCCTTGGCTTTATTCCTCACCTCCCAACATGCTCTCGTGCCCTCTGCAGAGGAGGCGAGAAGCAGTCCCTCTCTTATATTCTTTGCCACGGAAGGCGGAGAAGAACAAATCCCAATTAATTGAGTTCTTGGGGCCTTTCCTTATCAGGGGGCTCTGCACGCTCCTAGAGCCAAGGGGTTTCCTCGGGACCGGGCCTGGATCATTTTCACAGGGAGTGAGGGTGAAGAGCATGGCCTCTGCCGTCAGACTATCTGTCAGGGTCTCCACCATCAGACCATCAAGTTTTGTCTCTGCACCTAGGAGTTGGGTGGTCTGGGGCAAGTGGTGTCGGTCCTCTGCGCCTCCGTGTCCTTGTCTGCCACTTGCAGATGAGAGCTTGACCAATGGCACGAGCTGTGCTGTGGATTCAAAGAGAGAGCCCCTGTCATGCAGCGTGCTTCGCACAAAATAAGTGCTCATTAAACACCAGCATCATCGAGGCAGCTTTTCGCTTCTAAGAGGCCCCCCGGCTCTCACTGTTGCAGACAGGTGTTGTTAAGTGACCCCGTGTGTCACAGTGGTTGGCACATTGTATGACGGTGACCACCCAGCTCATGCTTCGATCTGCTTCTCTTTGGCCAGGCGCTGACATCAACACGCAGGCCAGTGACAACGCATCAGCCCTCTACGAGGCTTGCAAGAACGAGCACGAGGATGTGGTGGAGTTTCTGCTCTCGCAAGGCGCCGATGCCAACAAGGCCAACAAGGACGGCATGCTCCCGCTGCACATCGCCTCCAAGAAGGGCAACTACAGGTCAGCTCAGGCCCTGCCCCCCCGTGCTCCGTGGCTCCCCACCGCTGGAGCGGGGGCTCAAGTGTCCCACCTATGGGACTCGGGATGCCCAGGAGGGCTCGGGGTGGAGGGTACCTTCCAGGTAGAAAGGAGGAGGTCATCCCGCAGTTGGCAAACTAGAGCCGGTTCCGTTATCAACTTACTTCCCCCTCCCGATGGTTCTGTGGTTAACAGACTTTTATCAAATCTCTGGAGGTAGATACAATGATCTTCATGTTCTCAAATGAGGAAGCTTAGCACAGAGAGGTTGAGTGACTTACCCAAGGTCACACATCTCATAGATGGTCAGAGCCCAGATGCAACAAATGTCCCATCTACAGGCACAGGATAGGAGTCTGGCTATTTCTGTTGGGGATGCAAAGATAACCTCTCAGGCAATTAGGAAGCCTTCAGAGGATGCACAGAAGAATACAAGTAGTACCACAAAGAGTGCCCAGGATAATAGCTAGCCTTTCTTGAGCACTTGCTATGTGCCGGGCACTTGGAGCAAGACAAGAGAAGCCTGGTTTTCTTGAGGACGGATCTGGTGGGCAGGACACACACACACACACACGCACACACACAAAAGCATAACATAACGAAAGAGCATGAAGGCTGAGCTCCACAGCAGTCCTGGGCTGGAAGCAGGGGTGTGCTAGAATTAGCCCGTACCAGCTCACGGGGGCTGATTCTTCACGAGGGCAGCCTGAAATTTATACCACGGAAATGGGTGAATGCAAATTTCAGGGCCCCCTGTGCCCCCAAGGAGCCAGTGGTTAAACGTGCCTCAGCACCACCACTGGCTGGTGGGCTCAGGGAAGACTCCCCCAGCAGGCAGAACCCCCCAGCCGCTCTTGAAGGACGACGGGGTTCCGTGATATCCACCAGACCCGTGTTTTCCAAACTTGGACCATTCACAGACCTCCTTCCTGATTGTAGGCATCTGTACTCTCACTGCTGGGTAGATTTTCTTTTGAAGACATGTTTGCTTAAAATGAACTTGTTTTCAAAAGGAAACATTCATCACACTATTAAATCACTGAAATTGCCAATTTGCAATTAATAAAGAACACATTTAACATAAAATTCCATGGAGTGCACCCCAGAGGACACATTTTGGGCAACACCACCTGCCATCAGGCAGAGAGAAGGGGAAGAACACGTGGTGAACGTTGGGGGGTGTTGGCTGTGTTTGCGAAGGCAGACGGAAATGGGGATGAGAGTGGCATCCGGGGGAGCGGACTGGAGACAATGAGGCAGACCCCCAGAGCCCCAGGCCCTGCTCTGCAGGCTGTCTGCACATGTGGCCAATCAAAGATGCCCCCCCCCGTGATAAATGCGTGGAGGAAACCCCGCCTTCCCTGAACCCCAGAACGGGGTACAAGGCACACAGACTTGGGTTTGCCTTCCTGCTGAAGCTGTTGGTCATGGTGCTTAATCCTTCTGAGCCTCAGTTTCCTCTTCTGTAAAATGGGGGACAGTTACACCTGCTTTATGGTGTTGTTGTTAGGACTAATAAGGTGATAGGCACCACCTTATTATTTGTGGATTCAAAGAGAGAGCCCCTGTCACGCAGTGTGCTTCGCACATAGTAAGTGCTCATTAAACACCAGCATCATCTACATCTACCAGCTACAGAACGGGAGTAAAGCATGCCATAGAGTGCGGGGCACAGGTACTCCGCAATCGGCGTTCACGCTCTCCTAGGTGAGAAGAGCACGTACCGTCATTTTTCAATTCAGCCAGTAAAGGGAAGAAAGCACCAAGCCAGGCAGTGGCAATGGGCAAGACGGATGCTTTCTCTTCAGCCCCAGAAAGAACCAGCCTCAGTCAACAAACAAGGTTTATCTCAGATGTGACCCAGAGGGACAGATCCGAAGAATGAAGGAGACAGCACTTGGAAGTCTCCAGGCCCCCTGGCTCTCCACACCTCCTGGCACGGCACCGTCTCTCCGGGCTATTTGTTAAATGACACATCCCAGAACCACTAAACTAGAACATCCAGAACGTTCTGGGGGTGGACATCTAAGCCTCTACCTTTGAAAATCTCCCGAGCCAACCAGATATGGCCCATCACACCCTTGGAAGAATCACTGATCTAATACAAGGCCTGATTTTGCAGAGAAATGGGAAGCAGCTTGCCACAGAATGGCCGAGCTGGCTGGCACTGTCTCTTGGCATCCTTCCATCAGCCCCGGATCCCTCACATGGACCCCGGTGTTGGCAGTCTGACCCCAGCTGGAGGGGCAGTGCAAGGAGAACTGGCTGTGCCTAAGGATGACCAGGGAGCAAGGCCAGTCCCCTCTGAAACCATCTCTGTGAACAGCTTGTGTTCTCCCAAATCTGCTTTGGGCTCACGACTCTCAAAGCGATTTCCCTGGTCATCCTCCCCTCCCCCATTCCCAGGCCCCATTTCCCTCTGCTCTCCAAGACCTAGAGGGGCCAGGCCACTCTTGAGGGCTGCCCAACAAAGGATTAAAGCCGGGTTCCCAGCAGCTTCTGCCACCTGGCAGGGCCCATGGCCAGGCAAGTCCTGGGCCCTTCACTCCCGGGGCATGGGGCATTAATGGCCCTCTCCACGCCGACCTCCCACAGGCTGCTTGGGGATTTGGTGGGACATCCTATAGGCATTCGATGCATGGCCACCTGCCAAAACCCCAGGCGCATCTACCCAGCACGGAAAGAAGCGCTCTGTGTTCACCAGAGGGTGCCATCTCTACGTCACCTTTAACCAGAGGGTGTGACATTCAGGCATGGCTGAGAAAGGAGCCCACAGGATAAAGCATGTACCTAGTCCTTCATTTCCAGTTTAGCAAAGACACCTCATGAGATTAAAACTCAACACCTAGCAGACTTGTTAAGAAACGGCTGGTGTTGCATAAGACCAGATGGCCCAGGCATCCTTTAACCTGAGTTTAGGAAGCACCGAGACCGGGGTTCTCAGCCTTGGCTACACGCTGGCTCTGGAAGGCTCTAAAGTCCCGGATGTCCGGGCCTCACTCGTCCTCAGAGATTCTGATGGAAGCAGTCTGGGCCGGGCGGGGGGGGGGGGGGGCAGCTTGGGTATTTCTAGAAGGTGCCCAGATGATTTCACCGTTTGACCCTGTAGAGAATCAGGATCTTAGGGTCTATTTTGTGGCTGACACATAGCAGAGACTGGCCTTTTGGGCCTCACATCTGATGCCCTCGTTTTTAACTATTCTTTCTCTTCTATTTCTAATTTATATTACCTTGGCAACCTCCTTCACACTTGTTTGGGGAGGGCCTCCCTGGAACATTCCTGAGCTGGGTCTGCTGTGGTCTGGGGCTTGGGCTGGTAGGTGTGACCCTTCGCTGGGGAAGGGAGAAGAGGGAGCAGGGAACCTGGTCTCCCAAACACCAAAGGTTCTACGGGGCAGTGGGCACCCTTGTTCCTCTTCATGAGGTACACTTTGAGCCCTGTGGGCCCAAGACCTGCCTGTGGGAGGAGGAGGAAGGCTCCAGCCCTTCTCATGGGGTCCTGAGTGGGGCAGCACGGAAAGGCCAGCCCTGGGTCTTCCAGACGCCGACACTCTGCTCTGGCTTTGCCATCCACCTCCAATCCGACTTCATTCTCTTCCCCACCCCGTGCCTGGGCCTCAGTTTCATGTCCCATAAAATGAGAGGGCTGTCCCGCAGAGCACATTTACTTTCAGAGTGGCAGAGTCCCACAGAGGCGCACCAATGAGATGATTTTCCCACGTTAGTAACAGGACGATTCCCGGACCGTAGGCGGCTTCCAGCCACGTTCCCACATTCCGGCCACTTTCCCCTGCTTGGGCAGCGGGTCGCTGGAGGCCAGCCGCGACCTGCCAGCGCTACCACTCCCATCTGGCCGGCAGCCCCCGGGCAGTCGCTCTCGCTCTTCCTTCCCGAGCTCGGGCCTGCCACGGCTGTTAGGGAAGCATTTGTTGGCGATGGCTGTGGTCCAGGGCGAGGCCACAGCCCTGCCTTTGACCAGCACCTCTACGGAGTAAGGTCAGGCCTCCTATGCCTACACAAATAGAAATTAGGAGGCAATTAGCCCCCCTGGGTGTGTGAATTTCCTTTTGAGGTTTTAGAGGCAGATTTTAGGCAAACAGAGCGTCACTAACAATAATAAGACTTTCCACTGAGATCCTAGCAGGAGGCCACTGGCATGAGATTTCCAGGAAGCCATGAAGCCAGCATGCCAGAGAGGCATGGGAACAGGCCTGGTGGCACCTGCTTGCCCCACCATGGCCACCTCTTTGGAGCCCGAATGGGGCCTTGAGGTCACCCGCCAGCAAGGATTGGAAGGATTAGGGTCTGGGATCATGTCAATGGCAGGAGCTCCTTCTTGCTCGTGGGAGGGGTCTAGGGGAAGAGAGCAAAGACAAGGGGTCAAGAGCCCCTGGAAATGAGCCTCCCAAATTGCTTTTACGACCTTTGATGAGTTGCTGCCTCTCTCTGAGCCACGTCTGTTAAAAGGAAGGCCACAGAGCTACTCCGGCTACCCCACAGGGCTGCAGTGAAGGTAAAATGGGGTTGTCATGCAAAACCCTGCCTGCTACACAAGACACAGGGCAATGACCGAGAGTGTGGCCTGGGCCATCAGTCTCCTGAGATTCAAACCCGGGCCCCATCACTTACCGCCTGTGTGTCCTCGCGCAAGTTGCATACCGTCTCTGGACTTCACGTTTCTCATCTGGAAAAGCGGACAGTACAAGTCCTAGGGCTACTGGGAGGATATAATAAATGGGTGTAGATTAAGTCCCGAGAGCAGTGCCTGATTCAGCAGGAGAGATGAGATCCCGGGTTCCCAGGATCTCCAGCCTCAGCAGAGGCTGATCAACCCTCTCCAGGCCTCAGGCAAGGCAGAGGGCCTGGGGGAGGCTCGAGTCAGCCTTCAGGGAAAGAGGCAGTGAGACTCCTAGGAGAGGCGGGGGTACTCGTGGTCACCAAGAGCTGACAGGGGCCTAGAGCAGGAGTGGCTGGGCTGGATACATTTGTCCCCTCCTACCCCCCAGGACTTGGTAGCTCCACAGAGATGTAAAACAGCTCAGTCCTGGGGTAGGAGCAGGGTACATTTCTTGGTTTGCCTCTCCCGATACATGGCCTACACAAGTCCCTCCACCTCTCTGAGCCTTGACCTTTCTCATCTGCAAAATGGGGATGGCGAGACATACTTGATGGGTTGTTGAAAAGATTGAACCAAAATGTGTTTGTAAATCCCTTAGATGTCTCCTGGCATATTGTGAACTCTCAGATACAACTTTCACAGCCCCCCCAACCCCTTCCCCTCCTAGGCAGGGCAGGCGCCAAACTTTTGGCTCCAAACATCACCCAGGTTCCACTGCCTCCTGAGTTAGGTTTGTGGGCTTTCCAGTCAATTCCCTCAGATCACTGAGCTTGGAATGGGGAACACTCCTTAGCCTGATATAAGTCTGCAGGGATGTCTTGAAACCACAGTCCTGTCGGGCTGAGGTTTTGAGGAATTAGGACTCTGATGGTTACCGGTTCTGGGTCTGAAGCCCAGCTCCATCCCTTACTCGCTATGTAACTTTGGAAAGGTGGTTGAAGCTCTCTGAGCCTCAGTTTTCCTGATCTGTAAAATGGGGGATAGCAGCGACCCATCCTCCCCAAAGGGGTCATGGCGAGCAGGCTGGCTCCCCCGCGACCCCTGCTGGTGGGCACGTGCCACCCCACACGGCAGTCCTGAGCGGCCGGGGCCCGGGGCCGTCAGCGCCCCCTGCCGGCGGGGCCGCCCCGTGACCCTCGCTTGCCTGCCCCGCCCGCAGGATCGTGCAGATGCTGCTGCCCGTGACCAGCCGCACGCGCGTGCGCCGTAGCGGCATCAGCCCGCTGCACCTGGCCGCGGAGCGCAACCACGACGGGGTGCTTGAGGCGCTGCTGGGCGCGCGCTTCGACGTGAACGCGCCGCTGGCGCCCGAGCGCGCTCGCCTCTACGAGGACCGCCGCAGCTCCGCGCTCTACTTCGCGGTGGTCAACAACAACGTGTACGCCACCGAGCTGCTGCTGCTGGCCGGCGCCGACCCCAACCGCGACCTCATCAGCCCCCTGCTCGTGGCCATCCGCCAGGGCTGCCTGCGCACCATGCAGCTGCTGCTGGACCACGGCGCCGACATCAACGCCTACATCGCCACGCACCCCACCGCCTTCCCCGCCACCATCATGTTCGCCATGAAGTACCTGTCGCTGCTCAAGTTCCTCATGGACCTCGGCTGCGACGGCGAACCCTGCTTCTCGTGCCAGTACGGCAACGGCCCGCACCCGCCCGCCCCGTCGCGCTCCAGCCGGTTCAGCGACACGTCCGCCAGCGACAAGGAGCCCTCCGTGGTTCAGGTGGGCGGGGGCGCGCCTGGCGGGCGGGGCGGTTCGCGTGCCCAGGGCGCACGGGTGTGGACCGGTGGTGGATGCCCGCCCCTTCCCGGGCGGCCGGGCCGAGTGGCGTCGTAGGAGGCGCACTCTGGAGGCAGTGGAAGCCCGCGGCGAGCCTGCCTTAGAGGCTGCAGAACTCGGTTCACGGGAAACGTTACATCCTTTTTTTTTTGCTCTTCGGTCTTGGGGAGTGTAAGGAACGACAAGGGAGCAGGGGGTTGCTGGGGAGTGTGTCAAACTGAGGGGTCCGTCACTGGCAGCAAACCTGGAATCTGATGTCGCATGATCAGGATGGGGATGGATGGGAAGCTAAGGTAAGATGAAGGGCAGGATGGCCCAGAGGCAGGACCTGACTGCGGTTTTGGCTTCACAAGTGACAACTCTAATGGCTAATGGGAATCATTTACGGCCACCTGCTGTGTGCCAAGGAGTTTATATTCATATATTACCTTAATTCTCATTAAAAAAAAAAAAAAAAAACAACCTCCAGTTGTCATATTCCCATTTTCTAGATCAGGAAGTTGAGGCTTAAAGAGCTGATGGCCAAGCTGTCCCCCCTCCCACTTTTGGGAGCAGAGGCTGTGTTGATGAGGGGGGAGGGGATCGTTCAAGTAGATCATGCCACCAGTGCGCCCAGTGTCCGTCCTCGGATCCCTGCGCTGCCCTCCCTGCCCTCCCTGCCGTGACTTCCCTGACAGACATTCTCGCTGATGCACCGCCTCTGGTCCTGGGAGCCTGAGCCCCAGTGCGTGATCTCTTCCAGTTCTGTGAGATCCTGTCTGCCCCGGAGGTGAGCCGCTGGGCAGGGCCCATCATCGACATCCTCCTGGATTACGTAGGCAACGTGCAGCTCTGCTCACGGCTGAAGGAACACATCGAGAGCTTCGAGGACTGGGCCGTCATCAAGGAGAAGGCAGGTAGGGGCTGTCGCTGCGGCTACTGGCCGGCGACCCTGTTGATTCAGGCCCAGGACTCGGGGCATGGGACGGCGACTAACGTTTGATGAGCACCTACTGGGGGCAGAGCTCTGTGCCACATGTCACATTCGGTGTCTCTGTGACTCTCTCCTATAAAGGAGAAGACGGACCCTCTGAGAGGTGATGTCACCTGAGCCCAGCTCTCATGGCTAGTTAGTGGCAGAGCAGGGATTCAGACCTAGGTTTGACCAACCCGAGTCTCTCCGCCAAATCTTTCCAGGATGTTTTAAGTGGTTCCAGCTTGCTGAGGATTAGGGGGACTTTTGGAGTACGTTGCCCATGTTTGTGGGTCACTGAGAGGTAGTGTGGCGGGGTAGAGAAGAGATGGTGGTCTCGGACATTTCAAACTGCAAAGTACGTACAAAGCACCTGGGCATTTTGTTAAAAATACAGACTCTTAACTCGGCAGGCTTGGGGCAGGGCCTGAGAGTGCATTTCAGCATGCTCCCAGATACCGCCACGCTGCTGGCCCCCAGACCACACACTGGGAGCGGCACTGGTCGGGGAAGCCGGCCTCTGGAGCCAGGGGCTTGCTGGGTGACCATTCACGGGGTGGCTAACGCGAGGTTGTCTTGGAAAGGCAGACTCATCCCTGAAAGTGCTACGTCCTCACCTGTGAAATGGGTTTATACCTGCCTCATATACTTCCTTGGGCTACACAGATCAACGAGGGGCGACAAGAGGGAAGCCCCTTTGCCAGATCTTTTGAGTTGGCAGGAGCTGGGGTTATAGAGCACTGCCTCTGGTTTTGAAATATGCTACACGCTCAGCGTGGAGCCCAGCGTGGCTCTTGAACTCACCATCCTGAGACTGAGACCTGAGCCGAGATCAAGGGTCAGCCACTTGGAGTGCCTGAGTGGCTCAGTCATTAAGCATCTGCCTTCGGCTCAGGTCATGATCTCGGGGTCCTGGGATTGGGTCCCGCATCGGGCTCCCTGCTCCACAGGGAGCTTCTGCTTCTCCGTCTGCCTCTGCTGCTACCCTCTGCTCATGTTGCCTCTCCTCCCAAGATAAATAAATATTTGGAAAAAAAAAAAAAAGTCGCACACTTAACCCTCTGAGCCACCCAGGTGCCCTTCCAGCACCTGCCTCTTCTCCGGTCACATCGACCCGGTGTCTCCTACCTGCCAGCCGTCACAGATGCAAACTCCTTGCAGGTTGCTAACATCAGCATTTCTCTTTACTCTCCTCCCCCCAGAGCTTCCCAGACCCCTGGCTCACCTGTGCCGGCTGCGTGTGCGGAAGGCCGTGGGGAAACACCGGATAAAGCTGCTGGACGACCTGCCGCTCCCCGGCCGGCTGATCAGGTACCTGAAGTACGAGAGCACCCAGTAGCCGAGGCCGTGGACTGTTTCACTAAAGCCTCAGGGCGGCGGCGGCCCCGGATCCTGGGGGAAGGGACCCGGCAATGGATCGAGGCTGTGGGCGGTCTCCCGGCCAGCTGGGACCACCTCTGTGACCTCGCCAGGTCTCTGGGCCAGAGCTTTGCCCGGACCAGAGAACAGAATGTGTCAAGTAGGAGAAAAACTGTCTTCATTTTCAAAAACTGCTGAGTAGACCCTGGACCCTCTAGGCCATTGGGAATGGCGGAACCTCCATTCCTGGGGCTGGGGGGTTGGCAGGGGGGCAGGGCAGAACTTGGGGTGAGGGCAGCCTGGCCCCAACACTGGGCTGTGGCTGGAGCACTTTCAGGGATGACTCTGCTCTTCCAAGACAACCTTGCCACGGGGCTGTCCCTGTCCCCTCCCCCCTGTGCTCCACCGAACTCTCCACTTGACTTCTGAGCTTTCTTCCTGGAGCTGTGGTCTGGTGGGGGGTGGGTGGAGGCCCACCTTCAGTACAATAAACGTTGCACAGATGAGACCTTGCCCAGCGAAGTCCCTCTCATCAGACCCCCACCCCCATCCCAGGGCCTGGAGTCCTCAGCGCTGCTCCCTGCAGGAGTGGGAGCGGGGCAGGTGCGGGGACAGGGCGCTCAGACCCCTAGACATTCTCCCTTTGGTCTTCTGGAGGCCAGAGTGGAGCTGGTGGCCCAAGGAGAGGGGCGGCTTCCTGTCCTGTGAGCCCAGCGGTAGGGGTTTGGTTTCATTCTCCTGCTTCAATCACCATGGAAACGGGAGCTCCGTCACAAACAGGGCTTGGTGTCTACAAGTCTCCTGACACCTGGGATTGCCTTGCACACGCTTGTTTCCTGGCACTCCGTCTTCACGTCCTGCCTGCCCCTGTTTTGCTATAGAAGTCGAGATACTAGGGAGGAGGAGAAATGTGAATGCTGGCCACGTGAGCCACGGTACTGGAGCAGTGGCCGCTGTCATGGGGGCACGAAACCCTGCCCCTCCGCTGCTTTCGTGGGCCCTTGTGTGGCTCTGCGGGGGGTGCCCAGGCATTTTCTGGAGCTGCAGCCTGTGTTCAGGCAGGCGTGGTCATAGCACCTTCTTGGGCTGAGGCACCGGCACTGAAACCGGCTTGCCCAGTTTCCACGAAGCTGCACGCACCCACCAACATTCCCTCCGAAAGCGTGATGAAAGCCACGGGAGTCCAGGCCAGTCTGCGGGGAAACCAGAGCAGGTGACCTCGCCGGGAGCCCGCAACTGCCCTGCCCAGATTCTGGAAGCCTCTTAAGTGCAGTCAGATGTCACTTCTGGGCTTGGCAGGGTGAGCATCTGGCCGGTGGGGGAGCACAGCTAGAGGTCCAGCTCGGCCCTTGGCTTGTTCCTCTGGGGCCTCAGGGTCCCCATCGTCATGGTCCCCGGCGTCCTTGCCAACTCCTCCATGCTGGTTCTCCACAGAACCAGTAAGACCCGGTGTCTTCCCGAAGAGGAAAAGTCTGCCAAGCAGCACTTTCCAGCCACAGGTCAGAGGGGACCCGGCCGAGTCTCACCCATTCCTTCATAGTTCTGATAGAGAAACAGGACCAAAGAGGAAGGGAGACTTGTCCAGGCACACACAGCAAGTCCCTGAGGTTTTAACCCAACAGAGCCGTGCAGGCTTGCTCCAGGGGATCCTAAGGAAATCCCCACGGAAACCCGCATCCTCTCACACTGGAGATGTTCCACTCAGGGGCCCAGAGGCGTGGCCAGAGAGGACTCAGTGCATCGTCAGGGGAAAACCCTGACCAAAAATTGCCTTTGCCCTTTAGGCAGCCAGAGGGAGAGCCTTTAATCCTGGCTGGGGGCTCGGCAGTCCCTAATGAGTCAGAGCAGAAAGATGTGCGGGTTCACTGGGCTGCGACTGGGTATCAGGCAAACAAACTCCTTATAGCATTTCTCAGGTCCCCTGTACACCCTGAGTCCTAACAGGCAGTGACTGCAGGCACCAGGCCAGGTGGGGACTCCAGTCTGAGGGCGGTGCCTCCCGGAGGAGGGGAGGTTGAGAAGATAGGTGGAAGGGGCAGGAGTGCTCTCGGCCTCTGGAGTCAGCAGCCACGGACTGTGGGATTCTGGGTACCTGGGGCTGGGAAGCACCGGCGCCACACCGCGTCCTCAAAATACTGGTGCTCGTCCACACCGGGCCACAGGCGCTGGTCAGGGCCCCTCCTCCCCAAGCATCTTTCCCAATGTGGGCCTTCTCAGGTCCTGGGGGTGGGGGACCCCCACTTCTTTCCAACCCAGAAGCTGCAGGGTTAATCGTTAGTGCCTGGCCAGCGGGAGGGGGGCACACGCTGCTCCCAGGGGTCTGTTCTGATTGGTCAGTGCTCAGGCTGGGCTGCTGGTGTCATTTCTTGACCACCGCTGCTCCCCAGAGGACTTTAGAGCCAGGACCCTCTGCAGAAAACTCCTCCCCACCCCCAGACTTTGGCCTCAGAGGTGTCTCAACAGCATCAGCAAACATTCAAAATCCTGAAAGTGCTTCCGTTTCGTGGGCAAGACCACGTGCGAGCTAGTGCTGGAGATCCGAGGCTAGGAGGTGAGATCCCGTGTTTCCCTCTGGGCCAGCCCCGCTCATGACTCACTTGTAGGTCAGGGAGTCACCTGCTGCTGCTGTGGCTGCTCCCCCCGCCCCTTAAACTACAGCTTTCTTAGAGGTGTTTTTCCCCAACTTGCTTCTGCACGGGGAGTCACAGTGTCCTGGGCTTCTGTCCAGCCACTTCCTAGCAAAGGTTTCTGCTTCCAGAAGAAGCCTCCTTGTGTTTGAATTCATGCATCATTAGGTATCCCCTGGGAAAGGAGCCCAAGAGGGGCTATGGGGCCCCTGGCATGGTGCGCTGGGGAGCACTTGGAGAAAACATGCCCCTGGAACTCTGCTCCCCCAGGGAGCCAGGTGGCCCAGATGACCTAGAGAGGTGACTTTAGGTTGGCGCACTCTCCCTCGAGGGCTCATATCATCCTCACAACAACCTGTGAAGTTCTATTTTCAACCACATTCTTCTGATGAAGACATTTTGGCACAGAGAGGTTAAGTAACTTGCCCAAGGTCACACAGCTGGTAGGTGGCAAAGCCTGGATTGGAGCTTTTAACACCTTCTGTATAGCGCGGGGGGGCTGAGCCTCGTTGGAATGGATCTGGAAGGGCCTTCCTGATGTGCCAGAAGAGAGAAGGCACCTGCAGAGCAGACGAGAGCAGCGTGACGTGAGGGCTGGTCCTCAGGCCCTATCCTGGGTGCTACATAATTACTCCAAACAACCCTGCCGGTGTCACGTGGCTTCCGGGGCTCTCAAGTCCCCCAGGACCGGAAGATACAAACTGCCAGAAATCCACCGGCTTCCCGGTGAGCAAGCTGCCCTCTCATGGAGATGCCACACTCTACAGGAATCCTAGAGGAAAAGCAGGCAGGAAGGAGAAGGACCCTTAACAAGCACTAATCCTGGAGCTTTGGGTTAGGATTCTGAGGGCATATCTGGCCCCAAAAGAGACAGTCTCTGACTAGCAAAAGAACTGGTGGGTGCCTCTGTTTGCCATTGCTGGCCTAGTCCCCTGTTTCACGGAGGGGGAACCAAGGCACGGAGGGAGATTAATTTTCCAACATCGTGCTGCTAATTAGGGCACCATAGCCACCAGCTGGGGTAGCTCTGCTCCCGTTGCAGCTTTGAGAACGGGGCTCTGACGGAATGAGCAGCTTGGCGCCCCCTGCAGGTCATGTGCTCTCAGCCACGGAGCCACATCTGCGCACAGTAGGGCAAATCCCTGGTCATTATGGCGGTGCATGTCTCTCTCATGGCTGGGCCGGTTGGGCAGGATGAGGGCAAACCTAGGGCCACCCCGTGCCACCAGCACCCCCCTCTGGGCATTGTCGCAGACAGAGGCCCACATAATTCCATCAATGGGGCCCCTGATGGGTGCCAGGCACTGTACCAGGCCCAGGAATCAGGCCATCGGCAGGGCACCCAGGAATTGGAGTTAGCCCGATTTCCCCCGCCCCTCGGCTTGTCCACAAGGGGCCAAGATCCATTTTGTCCTGATTTCCCCTCTGACCAGGCTCAGGAGGGACTGCCTTGGCCCAGCCTCTGCTCTGAGGCCATAGGCAGAATGGAAGGCCCAGCAGAGGGGGACCATTCTTGCGCTGCCCCCCGAGCTGCAGGTGGGACAAGGAAGCTTCAGGGGGAAGGGGCAAGCCCCACATCCCATTGCAGGACCGGGACGGGTGCACCCTGGTACCAGCCTCCCTGTTCTCCAGAGCACTTTGGACTGTCTGGAGAACCAGGCCTCCCCCACACTCTGCTCTTGGACACGAGCAAGCAGAGCATCTCTCCCCGGGCGCTCCTCCCTGCTCCTCCTTCCTTTGCATTGAGCTGCTGGCCCACAGTGTCCATCGTCAGATGTCACAGAGCTCTCTGGGCCACTCCTAGCCTCCCCCACAGCCTCTGTGAGCTGCCCTCTGCCTGGACCCTGCCAGCATCTCATAGCCTGAGGACCATTCAACTCCATGACATCCAAGATGTGGAAACTGCAAAAGAAATGTCTTTATTCTTTTAACCTTCTTAATATTTACAAAAACCAAAACGAACAGAACTGAGATTGGCTTACACGGTGGGCGGCACGTGAACAGATGGGTAACCCTGGCTTCTGGAGCGGCAGGCAGGCCAGGGCAAAGCCCCACCACCCAAGACCGGCCCAAGGACAATGTGACAATCAGTCGGGCTCTGGTCTGGCTGGAGAGGGGCTGGCTGAGCCCAGCCCTCCAGCTCCCAAGGCTGTGGGAGCTGACTTGGAGACTGCCTTCGAGGTCCCTGCCCCAAACCCATCCTCCCCCCCATCCTGGACATACACAAAGGGAAGGCTCCCAGGAGGCCACACCACTGCCCAGCTCACTCTGCACGAGAAGTGCTCCCGGGAGGGGCCCCCAACATCTCTGCAGGCCAGAGGGGGGAGCCAAGGCCCTCCCAGCCCCGCTAGAGGTAGCCAAAAACATTGAAGATGGGCGGGGGCACAGCCGGCTTGGTAGGGATGGGCTTCAGAACCACGGGTCTGTACACTTTCTGCCCCGGCCCATCCACATCCTTGCAGAAGTGGGTCAGCTCCCCGTGGGACGCTGGACTTTTCCTCCACAGGCCCAGGCTGGGGACGGGGCTCTGCGGCAAGGCCCCTGGGGGGCCGGCGTAGATGGGCTGTCCATGGTACTGGAAGGGGCAGCAGCCCCAGGCATTGACACGGCCCACCAGGGAGACCCCAGACATCTTGAGTGGCTCCTTGCCAGCCGGTGCCCTTGGGGACGCAAGCACAGGGACCATCTCAGGATCCAAGGGCTCCAAGCCTTTGCAGTGTTTCTTACCCTCATAGGGAGATCCCTCCCTGGGGCCCAACTCCCCCTCCAGCCCCAGGGAGTAGCTGTGGGTGGGCCGAGGCTCTTCCCAGAAGGAAGCGGGCAGCTGTCTTTTCCTCATGGGCACCTGGCCAGGCCTGGCAGCTTCTGGATTCTGCCTCTGTAGGGTCTGCTCCTTAGAGAGACATTCCTCCCTGTAGGGGTTCCCCAGAGCCTTCTCCTTGCAGCCCCCCACCACGCCGGGACTGGAATCATGGCCAGGATCGAGGAGCAGCCTCCCGGGCGGGTCCTCGGGTCCCCTTCTCAGGTGAGGCTCGGTGCCCCTGCCGGGGAGGCCCCGAGGAAGCCGGGAATACTTCTGGGAGAAGCGTTTGAGCTGCTTCTGCAGGTACTTGCGATGGTCCACGGAGCGGCGGCAGGGCGCGGACTTGTCCAGGGCCGCCTTGATGTCACTGGACGCCAGGTTCACAAAGTTCAGGAGCATCTTCACGTCACTGTCGGATGCCATCACCAGGGGACCACGGCATGGGGCTTTCCATGAAGAGCGTGGGCTCTGCTGGTGGCCGGCAGCTCCAGGGACGGGCACAGAGCTGACCTAGGGTGCAGGGGACACGCCAGTTGTTGGCAGTCTCTCCAAACCCCTGAGCCCAGCCCTCCCCAAAGGCCCCAGGACCCCTCCAAGGGAAACAAAGTCCTGGGTCCGTGGGCCACCCTGTGAGGGCACAGGCAAACAGGCAGTCGGCCCAAGTCTGTGGCCCTCCGCTTGCCGCTGAGGCTCAGAGAGGTTGGGCGACTCGCCCAAGGGGACCCAGCTACAGGTGGCATCGCTGGGGACCGAGCACGAGTCTCCACCGGCCCAGCCCACCACGTCTCCCACACACCACGCTGCCAACGTGTACAAACTTGCCAGCGAGGTTTTTATTTTCTGAGCTCAGGCAACTGCTCCACTTTCAAGCAACGCCAAGCCCCCTCTCTCCCTGGTGGTGCCCTCCTCTTTCCACCCCCGCCCCCAGCCCGGCTCACACCAGCCCCCCTCCCCGGGTCCCCACGCTCCACCCACAGCGCTCACGCAGGACCCCTGTCTGGCACTCGCGCCTCGGCCTGCCTGGCGGGCTGATCTCAGACTGCAGGCAGCAGGACGCCCCCGTAGAAGCATCTGCAGCAATTTCATGCCTCCTGGGCCACCACCCGAGGCACCTCGCCCCTCCCTCAGGCCCCGGCCAGCCCCACGCCCCCACCGGGTTGGCTGGAGCCGCCGGAGCCTCCACACTGACCGAGGGTGCGGGCCGGCCCCGGGCCTTGCCGCCGCCGCCGCCGCCACCGCCGCCGCCGCCGTGGCCTGGCAGGTTCCCCGCCGCAGACCTGGGCCAGGCCCGGCGTGGCCGGCGAGCTCCGTGCGTCCGGCTGGAAACAGTCGTGCAGCCCTCGAGTGGGCTGGATGGAGGACGAGTCCCCGGAGCTGGGGGGCCCCTCAGGCCAATCAGGAGCGCCTCTCCAGATACAAAGCATCCCAATCAGGCGGCAGCGCCCCGTTCCCACATTCTTTGCCGTCACAAATTGTCACCATGGGGACCATCACAAAAAAGACAGCTCCCAAATGCAATCATTTCCCGGTAAATTTCTACCCTTCAGCCCCTCCTCCCCTTGACCTCGGTTCCCTGGTTTCTTGAGGGGGCACTGTGTGTGTGTGTGTGTGTGTGTGTGTGTGTGTGTGTGTGTGTGTGTGGTGTGTGTGTTTAAAAAGTCCAGGATCGAGGAGGGGCTGGACCCAGAAGAGATGGGCTTGCATACCTCCCCCAAAGGCTCCAGGCCTCCAGCCTCCAGCTGCCATGCTCCAGTGCGGACAGACAATCCCACGGGGTAAGCCGGGGCGGGCTGCTTCCCCCTCTGTCCTTGAGTGTTGAGTGTCTCTCCCTCTCTCTCCCCCCTCTCTCCCCCTCTCTGCCCCTCTCTCTGTCTCTGTCTGTCTCTCCCTCTTCCCAGCCCCTGCTCCCCCCTCCCCGAGGCACCAAGCCCGGGCCAGCCTGGGAGGGCCAGCAGCGCACTTATGCCGGGGAGAAAGGTAGCGGGGAAGGACTCTGTAACGAGGTGCCGGGATATCCATGGGAAGGGAGCCGGAGCTCTCAGGAATCTTGTCTTTATGTTTGCTTCCTCAATTGAGCTGCACAAAGCCTGAATTGCCCATTCAGCGCGGCCGGACAAAAGGCTGGAGTTGCACGGTCCCCTCGCATTTGTAGTCAAACAGTTAGGGACTTAAATCGAGTCGTCATGATGGAGAAAGAGGTGGACAAAGCCCATAGAATTGCCATCAGCAAACATTTTCCTGTGTCATATTAGCCAGTCTCCATGGCTCCCCCTGGCCTGGGGACAATGGCACAAGTTTGCACACTTGGCTACTGTCACCGTGCCAACGCCGGCGGGGTTGCAAGCGGGCTGCTCAGAGCAAGGGAGCCCTGAGCCGGCCGCTGGCCCTGCCCACTGACTGGCGGAGGGAAGGTGAGGCCGCAGCGCTGGGAGGGTGTCTGGGGGAATGCTGATGGGCGCGGCCTCGGTGGTGGCCCGCACCTCCTGCCTTTCTCCCCCCATGCTCTGCTCAGCCTCTGCTTTCCTGTCCTCTCCTTCCTCTTGCATTCTTCCTGCCCCCACTTGCTCTGCCGCCTTCTCCTGACCGCCGGTGGCCTATACCCCTACCACACCTTTGCATGACAATCTAAAATGCCAAGGACTCCTCTCCAGGTCCCCCGCCTGGAGTAGCAGGGGCGGGGCGCTCTGGGGACTCACCCAGGAGGATGGTCCCACCCCCTCCTGCCGGCCAATAGCGGCAGCTGCTGCCGGCACACCTTAGCCTGGCTTCAAGCCACCTCCCTCTCTGGCCTGAGGGTCCCTGCAGGCACAACAAGGGCTTGGAGGAGAGGGCCCTGCGCCCACCAGCTGTCACTCAGTTGCAGCACTTAGGATCCAGTGCGATATTCTCCACTGAGAGAGCTAGGGGAGCATGACTGACACGGAGGTGGCCTCGGGCTGGAGCACCCTGGACCAAGGGCCATCCCAGGCCCTGGAGAGTGACCCCCATCTGCCGAGCAGTGGGACCCCTAAATCACGGCGGGTTGTCTCTACGGTGGGACCTAGCCCAGCTGACTGGGAGGGTTGGGAAACATCCTTTTTGCTTCAAACCAGCCTTTACACAAGGCTACTCCGAGGTCACCAGCTTGGATTCCCTGCTGCCTACTACCTGGGGGGCAGGGGGCGCAGCTTGGCCAGGGTTTGAATCCCTCCATAACCTAGCACCGGCCCACTCAACCCTGTTCTGCATCACTCTCTGCTGGGGCACCGGCCTCATCCCCACCCATTCCCACCTCAGCCTCTTGCATGCTCTGTGTCTGCTTATGTGCCGTGGCCACGGGGCCTTGCTTGCTGCTAACATCGTTCCCTCACGGCTCAGACAATGGCAAAGGTCGGTGAGCTCTGTGCGCTCCAAGTCCATATTGTAAAAAATCATTCCATAGCTCTTAATATGGGCTGTTCTTCTCGGGTGTTTTTCCCATGATTTAAAGAAGGAAGGAAGAAGGGAGGGTGGAAGCCCTTAAGTCTCATACATGCCACGAGCTGCAGTCATGGATCACACGTGGAAGATCCCACCTGACTCCGTGACAGCTCAATACAGGGACGGTGGCTGCCACTTACGCACGAGGAGTGTGAGGTCGAACTGCTTTCCCAAGGCCTCACGGCCGGGAAGTGGCAACATGAACTTGAAGCCAGGCCAGTCTGCGGGCAAAGCCTGGGTCGGTCCCACCGTGTGTTGCTTCCCTGAGCGCCGACCCAGCATGAGACACTGATGAAGGGCTCTTGGGCTTGAAAGCATCGGAAACCAGATTTCATACGTCAGTCTTTCATGTCTTCCGTCCATCTGTCAGAATGAGACTCTTCGGGTGTGTGGAAGCTGCAGCTTGGGGACATTAGTCAAGGTGACAGGCAACAGCCGTGAAGAACTGTGGCCTGAGACAGATCCATGGCCCTACAGTGACCTGGCCACACCCGGGCTCTTGGTGCCTGCCACCCAGGCTGCGGAAGGCTCCTCTGTGTTCTTCTGTCCATAGGTCATACTGGCAGGTGGGAGACCTCCATAATACTGACTCTGCCTTATGCTAGAAAGACTTCCTTTCACAGTGCTTCTCCCATACGGTCCTGCATCTGGACAGGGAGAGACTGTTTTCCTTGTGTACATTTGGTGACATACCCAGAGACAAGCTTCCCAGCTCAAGACTGACTTAGCCAACCCTGTCCTCTCCGCATTCTTCAAGGCCCAGGTCAAACATCCCCTCCTCCAGGAAGCCTTCCATCAACTCTCAGCATTACCAGTGTCACCCTCTCCCATCCCTATGCGCATAGATTCAAAATGAATTCTAACCTCCTTGGTTTAACACAGAGGCCCTTAGTAATCTGACCATCAAACAGAGCCTGGCACAGAGTAGTTTCTCACTAAATGTTTCATGAGTTAACTATTTTGCCCATTCCACTGAATAGAATTTATCCTGCGGACTGGAAACACAGCTTCCTGCAACAGTTTGTTTACTGTTTGCCCCACCTCCACCCCTCCTGGGTGACCTCCATGAGAGCAGGGCACAACGGCTGATTCATCTCTGTACGTCCATGGACTAGAATGGCCATGGCATAGATCAGGACTCATTCAAAGACACTTGTGATCGCTGTGGTTGAACTTGACCACGAATCCTCTGTGTTCCTTTGGGACTGTGGGTGACTTGAAAGCAGGAACACTCTGTTCACCACCGCATCTCCCTGCACCAGAGAGGGACTCCCAAGTATCCGTTAAAGGCAAGTGAGCAGTGCTGGCTGAACTTAACAGTCCTTCCTGACCCTCTACTGTCACAGGTACCGGTCTCTGACCTCCCGGCTGTGCGGACCCCTCCTCAAGATTATTTACATGGTTCAGGGTCAGGGATCCCCAGCTTCAAGCAACTCCATTCAGCACCTACTGCGTGCTTGGGGACCAGAGGGCACAGCTTGCTCCTGTCCCCGATGAAGCTCCCTGGAGGGGAGATCAACTCTGTTCGGACGACGCAACAGCCATCTTCCATCTCCCCATCACTGAGAGGCACACCCTAACTTTCCCGGGTTTCTCAAACGGCTGGGAACCACCATCTAGAAAGTCTGGATGTCATCTGACATAACCCACTCCTAGAATTTAGCCAACACAGCTGCAGATCGTAACCGAAAGAGAGAGGGGACAGTTGACAATGACATGCACTGACCTGGAGGGGACCCAGGCCGTCATCTGAGGCAGCGGGCTCTCAAGCTGCGTTTACACAGAGAAGCCCAGTACCTAGAACAGCGATGCAGATGGGCTAGTTCAGATCTATTCACACACGGGAATGCATACTTCTGCTTATTTTGCAAACAGTGGCTTCCGATGAGGAGGAGGTTTTAATGACCTACGACTTTGGAATCAGGGGTTGTGGCTTACAGGTCTGGCATCCACCATCTTTGGCTTTGGTTGCGGAACCCATAGAAATCTTGACTTAGATAAGCAGCTAGAATGGGAACTTGTTCGGTCTACCTTGCGATCTCAGGATCGTCATCCAGCGAAAACCGTTCACCCAAGAAACTTCATCATCTAGTCCCCCGAGGCGTCATTAACCGGTTAACCGCCCAGGTTTACCAGTCACCAGCCTCATGTGTTAGCCTGTGAGCTAGACCTCGTTTGAGTATGTGTTTATTAGTATGGTGTTTAGAATATGGTATTTTAAGTTGCCAAAAATAACTTTGAAAGGAAGCTTTACTTTTCCACACCTGGGTAGAAGAGCTCGGTTCCAGAAGATGGGCCATCTTCTCATTTTGGCAGCAGAGTCAACAAGGCCCAGGCTGGGGACATTGTTCACCCAAGACGGCTGAGCCGGGTAGGAGCAGGATGAAGGTGGCCACTCTGTCCCGCAGCCTGCCACCCAGTCAGAGCCCGCCCTAGCCAGCACTCACCACTCCATCCCGGGAGGTAACACGTACTAAGCCACTTGCTCAGGGGATAAGGTGACTGGTCCGAAGTCCTCTGGTCAGTAAATGGCAGAGCAGGGATTGGGATGTGGGCATCTAGGTCCAGACGCTTGATGGTCACTGTTGTACGGTACGGCTCCCTAATGGCCCTAGGGGCTTCGCTAACCCAGAGACCCAGACGTGCCCCTCCTGACCCTGCAGAGTTAGGTCTGATCCCCTCAACCCAGGAAACATACAAATGCCACCTCGGAGGCCCAGCGGTGGGGCCAGCACCTCCTGGACGTGTGACAGACATCACAAGGTGATTTATGTAACCCCCTTACATAACGGGAGCATTTCTATCAAAGAGTGGCCGGAGGGAAGCTGTCAACCACAATCAGAATAGACAGGCTTTCCACTGTCTCAGAATGGAAGGCATCGGGTTGAAATAAGCCCCTTTGGGGCTTCCTGGCCAGGGGCTTGCTGCCCTGGCGACCTCCCCTCACAGCCCAGGCTGAGCACCAGCCAGGCGGGACCCTCAGGGCAGCTGGAGACCTCAGGATGCTCCCAAAGAAGTCACAGCTCAGCTCGCCAGTTCCTGCACCCCCAGTGGCAGCCCGACCGCAGTGACAAGTGTCAGTGTGACCATCTTGAAGGCTTGCTGGCAGAGCGGATCATGAGGATTAAGAGAAGGCGTCTGTGACAAAGACCAGTACAGTGCCCGGCTCAGAGTCCATGCCCTTCCCCCAGCTCGTCCCCCTCTGTGCTGGGGCCACAGCCACCCAGGGCAGCCCAGCCTGGGCGCGTCTCACCTATAAAGAGGGGCTGATGTGACAGGAATGACGTGGCAGTTGTGCCCCCGTGTCCCTGTCGGGCGAACCCCAGCGACCACCACCCCCTCCCCCTGATCCCCGCTACCGTGCCATGCGTTCATCACCTGGACTGTATCTCCAGGAGCCTCTCTGGTGTGTCTCTTCACCCCACCCAGGGCACAGGCGGAATGAAAAGTCCGTTTAATCTTAACTGCCAACTCGGATTTGATTGGTGATGGCTGGCAGGTGCTGGTGGAAAGATTCCGAGCCTCCCCCCTCCCACCCGCCCTGATGGGACTCAACAGTTCGAATGCCCTGATCAGCTAGTCATGTCTTCCGTGGACATGGATGTGGATGGAGATGGGCTGGGGGCCTGCACCCAGTTCCCAATCACAGGCTGCAAAGCCAGGGGTGCAAAGCCTGGCGTTCTGTCAGCCCAACCCCTGGAATTTTAATCAAGGGAACAGAGTCCTAGAAGAGGACCGGACTCCTCCAAGTCCTCCAGGGCTCCCCTTTCCTGCATCAAAGATCCTGGACTCAGTTCAAAGAACCAAGACCAGAGAATGGAGAATTTTGGAGAATGGAGGCAGTAAGAAGTTTAGGATAAGCAGGGCGGGGGACGTTGCCATGGGGAGGGTCCAGATAAAGTTAGGAAGAAAGGCTGAATCCCCCTTGGATTTTTGCATGCTGGAGGCACATAATAAATGCTGTTGAATAGAGGAATAAACCAAACACAGGGAACAAAATGACTGTCTGGTTTCTGGGCCACCATGGGGGCTCCTATAGCCAGTCACACAGCGTCCTGGGGACAGCAGATGCTTCTCAGCCCTCCTGGCCACTGCTGTCCCTCGGCTGCTCCGCATACACGAATGACATGCTGGACCGTCAGGGAGGAGAGGAGTCCTCGCCTCCCCGAGCCGGATTTCATAAGAGAAAGGTGAGGGGGCAGGGTCCCCTCGAATAGCATGATATGCCTAGCACTTTAGATCTGCTCTCATTTCCTCATCGGTGATAAATCCATGACTGAATACACAAAACTTTTGGCGGGGGGGAGTGTCATCCTTCTCCTTTGACGGATTAAGAAACTGAGGCTAGGGGAGGTAGAAAAGCTCTCCCTGACCACTGAGCGCGGTGGTGGAGGACCTGGGGTTTGGACTCAGTCTGTGCCTACACCACAGCACGCCTCAGAGAAGGCAGGGGACACGTGGTCCCTTCTGGTGTGTCCCCTCTACCCACTCCCTGGGTCACCTGTGCCAGTTCAGTAAGATACGGGGGGCTCCCTTTCATCATCTACTTTTTCTTTCCTGACCTCTGATCACAACTGTGGTCTGTAGCCCAAGTCCAGTCCAAAACACACATTTTAAAAATTCTCTGAATAAAGTCTTGCCGAGAGAGAGGGATGTCTGTGCGATCAGCAGCTCCCAGGCTCCCCCACATGGTCCTGGTCAGGTCGGAGGAGTCGCCACAGTGAAGTCAGCAGCCCCCCAGCAGCCCCCTCTCCTCCACCTAAGCAGACAGACTGAGCTCCATGGGCCAGGGTCATCAAACATCACCCCCGTGGATGGCCTTCCGGTGCTTGGCACGTGGTATGTACTCCTTGGGGGCACACATGGGCCCTGGAAGCAGAGGTACTGAATGTATCTTAAGAGTCAGGCCACGGGGCGCCTGGGTGGCTCAGTGGGTTAAGCCTCTGCCTTCAGCTCAGGTCATGATCTCAGGGTCCTGGGATCGAGCCCCGTATCGGGCTCTCTGCTTGGCAGGGAGCCTGCTTCCTCCCCTCTCTGGCTGCTGCTCTGCCTACTTGTAATCTCTCTCTCTCTCTCTCAATCTGTAAAAAAGAAAAAAAAAAAAAATTTAAAAAAAAAAAAAAAAAAAAAGAGTCAGGCCACGGCATTCCGGTCCTGCCTCTGTTAATCTTGGGCAAATAATTTCACCTCTCTGGACCTCATTTTTCTCATCTGTAAGATGGGGGCGATTCTACATTCTACTTCCTCTGCCGGCTTGCTGGGACCATGGAGAAAGACTTGGGTCTGACCAGACTGTAAGATGTACCAAGGGGTGGTGGAGGGGGAGAGAGAAACACCCATCGTGCCCAAGGGCTTGACCATATGTAGTTCCATGTTCAAAGACATCTGTCTGTGAGGGGCTGGCAGTGACCGTTCCCATCAGACTCTGAATGAGGACCAGTGGTTCTGGATGATAAGGGGGATGGAAAGAGGGCCCCAGTTCCACAGGCTAAAGGATGACGGGCGTGACTCTAGCTCTGCTGAGATGGAGTGAGGGGACTCTAGCGAGGGAGAGTGTAGGTGGAGGAGGAAGGGAAGAAGCATCAGACGCGGGCTTCCGGGCAGGTCCCTGCTCATTCTGTCCAGAGCAAGAAGCCAGGCAGTGGACGTGGGCTCAGCATGTGTCCACTGAAGCCTAGAGCTGGGTCCTTGGCCACAGCTCCGGGATCGGGAGTGGTGGGGGCCCTTCTCTCCTCTTCTGCACGTGCTGCCCGGAAAACCCGGTGGATCGCATGAACTTCCAGTCCATCATGCTCATTCCCAGTTTCCATCTCCAGCCCGGACCTCTCCTCTCAACTCCAGGATCCTACCCAGCGGCAACCTTGCCATTTCTCCAAGGCCCTTCAAGATTCTCCAGCTTTCCATGTCCCAAACTGAGCTCTGGGATTTCTCCCCAAGTCTGCTCCTCCCACGGCTTTTCCATCCCAAGTAATGGCGGCTCTATCCTTCCAGGCGCTCAGGCCAGGCCTCAGAGTCATCCCTGACACCACTCTCATCCTCCTCCATCAGCACACCCTCCGGACTCTGCCTGCAAACGACCTCCAGAATCTGACCACTTCTCCCCAGCTCCCCTACTCTACCCTGGGCCCATCACCCACCATCTCTCACCTTACTTGCATGGTTTCAGGGCCTCCTAACTGGGCTCTTTGTCCCCCTCCCCACACACAGAAAAGTTTTGCCAATATTTGCCCTAGATATTTGTCCTGAATATAACGTTAATTCTTTTTTAAGATTTTATTTATCTGTTTGACACGCAGAGAGAGATCACAAGTAGGCAGAGAGGCAGGCAGAGAGAGATGCAGGACTCGATCCCAGGACCCTGAGATCATGACCTGAGCCGAAGGCAGAGGTTTAACCCACTGAGCCACCCAGGCGCCCATATAATGTTAACTTAAATATTAATTAACAGGGGCACTTGGATGGTTCAGCCGGTTCAGCATCCAACTCTTGATTTCGGCTCAGGTCATGATCTCAGGGTTGTGAGATCGAGCCCCGCAGCGGGATCCATGCTCCGTGCAGAGTCTGCTGGAGGCTATCTCTCCCTCTGCCCCTCCCCCTGCTTGCACACTCTCGCTCTCTCTCTAAAATAAATAAATAGAATCTTTAAGAATAAATAAATAAATATTAATGAATAAAACCCAGGAGGACCCAAGTGAACATCGGAGAGTCACTATTCCCCCCCCCCCCTTCAATTCTGTCAAATTATTATCTCACTTGGAGGGAACATCCAAAGTCTGGTCCAAAAGAAAAAAAGAGTACAAAACTTCGAGAGAGGGGCAGGCTTCTAACTCCCAGGGAGAGTATCCTGGAGGAGGGCAGGAAAGCATCTGACGTAGCCTCATCCCTCCCCTCCCCGCTCCCACCAGGCCCTGCCCCAGCCGGCTCCTAGGAGCTCCTGCCCAACACCCCACATTGGGTGCTGCTGCTCTCTGAGACCAGTAAGTAGTGGCCAGGGTCTTAGATGCTGCCGAGAGACACAGGGGAGCTCCAGGCTCCTCTCCAAATCCTCCAGCCGTACCATGGCGCTCCTCTGAATGACCCTGTTTCACAGAGGAGGAAACTGAGTCACATGACAATTTGCCCAGGTTCACTCGGCTAGGAACCGGCACACCTGAGATCTGAACCCAGGGCTGAGTTGGGAGTCTCCTTACCTCTTCTCATTGGTTTCTTCCTGAGGACTAGTCCTACAGAGATGTGCCAGCGCAAGGAACAAGGGACAGAGTCGTATATGAGCTTCTCAGACATGCCCAAATCATCCCACAAGGGCCCCATCACCTCAGCCAGACCGAGAGGTAGCTATGTCAGGTAAACTGAGGCAGCATGCGGCTCTGGATAAGAGCTGAGCCCTGGGGCCAGCCTCCTGCTCCTGCTTCGGCAGTTGGCCCAGAGAACGCTGTTGTGATGGCTAATTGAGCGGTGGCCTAATTGTTTCCCCGGCAAAGGCTACATTTTGTGTATGGGGTCGCTCTCGGCCTGGATGCCCAGTCAGCTGACTCTTCCTTCCAGTCTTGGCCGTCTGCAAGGACCTTAATGGCTCGCTTAATGAATGAGAATCTCTTCTCTCCAGCAGGCCCCCTGAACCACAGCAGAGGCCGGGGGGGATCTTGGAGACCCTGAAAAACAGCAGGGAGTCGGAGGAGGGGACACACTTTGGGATTACAGACCTGGCTTCGGGTCCCACTGCTGACGCTTACCAGCTGAGTGAGCAAGGACGGGTCGCTTATCCTCTCTGGGCTTCCGTTTCCTCCCGTGTCAGGCAGCACCCACCTGCCACATCCTTAGAGGAGGTCGAGGCAGCACGCAGGAGTAGTTCCTGCTCCCCAACTCACACGCTCACCTGTGGTCAGCATTTCCATCTGTGGGCGCCATTCATTTCACTGATTCCCTATTATCAAATGAAGAAACTGAGGCTGAGGTTGCCCAAGCAACCTGGTGAGTTAGTGGCCCAGTCGGGACAAAAGTCCTGACCCGGAGACCACGGGTCCCACCCTTTCTTTTCACAGGCACGCTTGGCTCTGAGGAAAAGGCAGAATTGTCCTCTGAACGCTCAGCCTTTGCCTCAAACGGCCACCAGAGGGCGCCCTGGGAGTGGCTCAGGGTCTCCTCTGTCGCCCATAGAAGGAGCCCTTCAGTCTGACTCAACCCTCCGGACCTCCCAGGGCTGGAGCCTGTGCTTCCCGCCCGGCAAGAGCCCCCCTCCCCAGCCCAGCACCTTGGAGGTGTTCCAGAGCCCCGGGTCTTTCTCCTCCCCTGTCTCCGCCCTCCATGTCCCATCTCAGAATTATCTCTCCTCCTTTTCCGGAGTAGATGTGGGATCCTTGAAAACCCCACATTGTTTTTGTCAAGCGGGTGGTTCACACTGGGCTTCGCGGTCTCCTCACACTCGCATCCATCCATCCACAAACACCTGCTCAGCACCTGCCACGTGGGGGAGGGCAGCGGGGACCCATTGCACACAACCCCTGACTCATGGAGGGCGCCGTCCAGGGGGAGAAGGCGTTACTAGGTTAGCCTGTTAGCCAGGGTTAGCATGTTAGCATGGTTAGCAGAAGGTTAGCATGTTAGTAGAAGGGCTGAGGGCAGGAGCCCCAGAGCTGGCTTCTGGCGGGTGTCGGCCCTGGCTGCAGGCCTCAGGGAAGCGAAGGAGTTGGCCAAAGAAAGCCCACAGTTCCAAAGAAGGAGCCCCTCCCCTAGTGCTGGACACAGTCTCCGCATCTATAAAATGGGAAGAACCCCTGCTCTTTTATTCCCTCGTGGAGTGCAAGAACAGACAAGTGGGTACAAATGGAAACAGGTGGGGGACTGGGACACCACGTGAGCACAGGGGGCTGTGTGTCTCCGCACGGGCTTTCTTGTCTCATCCCGGCCTTGCTTGGCCTGGGGCTTCTGCTCCCCGCAGGCACGCTCCCTCACTCGGCCAGCTTGCAGGAGCCCCTTGCAAGACCACTCAGGCGCCTTGGTCGCTAATGAGAGTCCCCAGGGACGCTCGTGCTGCTGACCCTGCTGCAGCCACCCTCCCCTCATCCTTACCTTGCTTTGCCTTCATGACAAGGTCCCGGTGTGAGGCCCGTCACAATCAAAGCCGGAGGGAAGGAAGGCAAGACAGGCGGCCCTGGAGGCCATCTCGGATGGAGCTCCTGGAAGATGAAAGTCTGCGGAAGGGACCCCAGGGGGCCGTGGCTCACGAGGGTGCTGGCCAGGAGGATCTCTGAGTCCGGGGTGAAGAGCATCATTGGGACGTTGGCACCACCCGGTCGCCCCTTCTCTGTCTTTTTAGACAACACAAATGACGAGCTCTTTCCAAGTTCATTCTCCCAACAGGGTCCTCCCGGTCTGGGGTGAGGGTGGAGTGAGAGGCCGACCCCTGCGTGCTCCAGCAGCCCCTCCGCAGCCCGGGGAGATGGCGCTAAACATCGCAGACAGCACGCTGATGTCCCCACACCTGTGGTTCTGGCGGGACATACACTCCGTTCTGTATTCCCTGCTCGCCTCACTGTGCGGAACCAGATTTGTCCCTCTGGTTCTCCCGAACACACTCATCCTCCAGAGAGCGTTCTTCTAAGGCAGGGGGAAGATGCTGCGGCTTCCTAAACACAGCTCAGCTCCTGCAGACTCTCTGGGGGGCTCTGGTTCAGTCCAGGAGCCCCGCTGCTCCCATGCCTGGGCTCTGCGTCCAGGATCAAGGGCTCAGAAGGTTTGGCCCCTTGGTGAGTGGAACTGTCCCTCCTAAGCCAAGGAGAGGGATGTGGGGCAACCAACTACAGCTCCGAGGCTGAAGTCTCACGCGCCTACCGTGCTCCTTTTCCAGTGACAGGTGCCCTAAAGACCCCCTTTAGGCTGACTCCAGCTGGATTCGAAGGTTGAGAGCATCAGGCCTGTCAGAATTGTCTGCTAACACCCAGGGCTGTCATGGATGTGGAGAGATACACTTAAGCACTGTGGCTCTGAGTACACATTGTATCAACTTTTTGGAGAGTATTTTGGCAGGATCTATTATAACACGAAAGAGATCTGCCCTTAGACACCGCCCTCCCACTTCCAGGAGTCAATTCTACAGGAATTTGCACACATGGGCACAAGGCGTTGTGCCTGGGGACGTTTGCAGAACTGTTATTTGCAACAGCAACAGACAAACAAAAAGACAAAGACCTGAAACACAAACAGTGTGGCAGGTAGTACAGAAAGTTCTGGAGGCACTAGAAAGACTGTCATGCTCTTGGGGGTGCTGACTTAGCGGGACCTCAAGATGGAAAAAAAATAAAGTTCAGAGTTATGTGTCTAGTAGGACCCCCTTTATGTTACAAAAAAAAAAAGAAAGAAAGAAAAGGTAAAACAAAGTAAAAGGGAATGCTTGTGGAAAGCCTGGGAGGAAGGCACCGCAAGCAGATAACTGTACTGATTTAGGAAAGGTTGTAGGATGGGTGAGGTTTGAAAGGCATTTCATTTTTTTCAGTTTATAAAAACTTACATTTTTTGGAATTTTTTTTCTCAATGAACATATATGTACATAAAATGCTTCGTCTCATATATATTTGGTTTTGCTCCAGAATGCCCACCTCAGAGTAGTCCTGCTCAGAACCTCTTCAGTAGGTGATGGTAAAATCATTTGATCAACAAACATTTCCCATGTGAGCCTCTGCTCCAGAAGCTCTGAGCTGGGTCCCCTGGACAGGAGACACCGTGCGTACAGAGAAAGACACCTCAATGGACAACGACCTCCCAGCACGACAAAAGCTGCGATGGGGTTTTCACAGGGACAGTGGGAACAGGAAGCAGGTGTGATCAGTTTCCTTGGGTGAAATCAAGGGAGGCTTCTTGGAGGAAGTGGTGCCTTGCATTCTTAGAGATGACTGGGGCATATCAGATGCATCAGTGGGAGGAAAGTGGGGGAGTCTTGTGGGGAGAAGCATTTCTGGAGGGGAGATGTGAATGTCTAGTGCATTCAAGGGATCACACTGGGACGGTGACAGGCATGACAAGGGGCAGGGAAGAGGAGGCGGGGCTGGCCTTTCAGCCGGTTGTCACTCTGATGTGCAGGGGACTCAGCCAGCTGCCAGCAGGGGGCGCTCGAATCTCTTCAAACTACGGAATCTAGAGCCCACTGAAGGAGTTGGTCCCCAGGCTTCCTGGGACCTGGGGTGGACGCTGGGCTCTTGGGCTTCCAGGCTGGATGCTGAAGACAGGCGGGTGGACAGGAAACGCCACCGCAGACAGTGAGGAGAGACGGATGCGAGGGTGGGAGGGCGCCTGCCTGGCCCCCTGAGGGACCATGGGGCCACTGGTGGTGTCCTACGGGGCCACTCCGGAGCCCCTGGCTTCCGCAGCCCACCACAGCGACTGCAGGAATTTTGCTGCTTTCCCTTCCAAATGCATGTATTTGGGTTTAATAAGAAAGTCCGCTTCCAGGAGAGTGTGAGTTCATGGTGTCCCCGGAAACTACAGCCACAGGCAATGAATGACAGGGGGTCAAGGACAGCAGACAGGGCACCCAGAGGTCTGGGGTGTCTGTGGTGTGGCTGAGCCAGGTCCGTCCGCCACCCTGTCCTTGTTCTCTCTCTGCTCTTTGCTGTGCTCCTCCCAAGCCCGCACTCCTGGAGTCTTGGCTCCCACTCCTGAGCACCCCGAGGTCTTTCCCCTGACCTCCTGCAGACCCCCTGGAGCACTGCTCTGCACCCGGTCTTCTTGGGGACATGGGGCCACCGCAGGAGCCCAGGATGGCTGCGTGCAAGAGACAGACATTGAGCACGGCACAGCTTCGACAGCAATGGTCCCCCGCGGGAAGCAAAACAGGGCCACAGGCAGGTCGGCAAGAGCCTTTCTGGGGAAGGGACCTAAATTGAGACCTGAATGTCCAGTGAAGCCAAACATGAGAGTAGGAATGTCCCAGAGAGAGCCCCCGAGGCAGGAATGAGTGTGTGGCTTTCAAGACAAAGGGCGAGATTGGAGACCACCCCCAGACTTGTGACCTGGGCAACGAGCTGAGTGGCAGGTGGCGGAAGAGGTGACTTTGTGGGACACCCAGCGTTAGACGTGCAGGGGGAGTGCCCCCCCCCCCCCCGGCAGCTGGAAATAGGAGTTTGGTTCTCAGGGAGAGCCCAGGGGAGGGGCTCCGTGGTGGGCAGGTACGCAATGCCCGGAACTAGGTGAGGTTGCTGCCTGGTCTGGATTTATAAAGGTGACCGAGTGGTGACACAGAGGCCAACGCCATTGAAAGGCAGTGTCAGCTTCACTCCCTAGAAGCGGGAGGCCCCATGTGCCCTGCAGGACCACGGGGTGGGGGCGGGCACCAGGCTGGGGAGGAGGCCAGAGTGGGCGTCACAGCCTTTACCGGGGTCTCCTCGGTAAAGGCAAGGCTTGCAGTCACGCAGGTCGGGATATGAGACTGAATACTTGGGGCGGGCTGGGGACACAGGGTGGTTACCAGCTGTCGGGCTGTGGGGGACCAGTCAGGGTGTGGACTCCGGAGCAGTTGGAGGGTTTGTGCTGCGGTGTCCTCGCACCCAGGAATGCCGGACGGCGGGGAGTTGTAAACAACTTGCTGTTCATCTGGCCCTGTGATTGACAGATGTCACAAAATCTAAGGGAACACAGGACAGTGGCCCAGAGGACAAGGGACAAGAGGGGCTGGACCCCAGCCCTGGGGCCGACAATGTGAGTGAGAGGAGGAGGAAGGGAAGGAGAATGGAGAGCCCCCCAAGGTAAGGAAGGTATCCAGTTCAGAGGCGTGACCCCCAAAGATGCAAAAGAACAAAGAGTAAAAAGTGACTCTCACCCAGTCCCCCTCCCTGCGTCAGCCTCCTGGGTCTTCTCCCTGGAGGCAGCTGTCATTTCCAGCTCCTGGTGGCTCCTTCCAGAGATGGTCCAAGCAACGAACTCAAGGCTGCTGGAGGGAGACACAGCTCCAACACCTACCATTGTGTGTACGCTTGTACGCGGATGGTAGCAGGCTCCATCGGGCCACAGGACCAAGGGATCAGTCCACGCCAGTGTGCAAGTGAGCTCCTCATTCTCTTTATCGCTTGCATAAAGGCAGGCCCTTAACTGGCATCCCCAATTCTGGTCTCCCCCACCCAAAGCCAGACTGGTGTTTTCAGAGCTGTCTTTCAATGCCCGCGTGAAGCTCTCCTCCTTGGGAAGTGTGTCATCAGTTCATGGTAGCTACTAGTACTTAAAGCACCAGAGTTTGTGAATGATTTCATTCTTTTTCTGAAGGAATGACAGCGCCTGTAATGCTATCCATGTATTGGCTCTGGGTAGCTGAGAAGTGGAGAGTAGAGTCAGCTGCAGGTTTGGCTGGATCCAGGATTCAGACAATGTCATCAGGACCAGGTTGGTCTCTAGTTCTTCCACTTCCTCCCCTCTCCAGGTGTAAGCCCCAAGATTCACTTGGAACACTATGGGCACCAATCTGGTCCCTGTCCTAACTTTCAGGTCTAGGAAGTAAGATAAGAATCTCTTTCCCAGAAGTCTAAGTGAAAGTCTTACTTTATCTCTGTAACAGTTAGGCAAGGCTAAGCTGCAATGACCAAGAGACCCCCAAATTATGTTATATTATCTTGTGTTATTATATATGTCACATTATTATATCATTTTATATACGTTATGTAATATAATTTTGTTATATAAACTATAAAACTCTATTTCACTCTCTTGTAATTTCCATGGTGGACATTCCTGATCAGGTTGTTCAAGGATTCTGACCCTTTCCATCCTGGGGTTCCACCACCCTCTAGGGCAGGGGTCTGTAACTTTTTCTGTAAAGGGGCCAGATGGTAAATATTTTAGGCTTTGAGGGTCTCTGTCACACAGACATTGTCTTCTTCTTCTAATTCTCCTTCTCGTTCTTCTTCTTCTCCTTCCTCCTCCTCCTCCTCCTCCTCCCTCTCCTCTTTCTCCTGTCTCCTCCTCCTCCTCCTCCTTCTTTACAACCTTGAACAATATAAAAACCGGGGGCACCTGGCTGGGCTCAGTCAGAGGCACGTGCGACTCTTGACCTTGGGGTTCTGAGTGTGAGCCCCATGTTGGGTGTAGAGATTATGTAAATAAATACTTTTTTAAAAAACTATAAAACCCATTCTTACCTTGTGGGTTCGGCAAAAGCCATCCCACAGACCACACGCGGCCTACAGGCCTTGGCTGGCTGCCCTCTACGCTGAGCCTTGTCATCTGCCCCTCGGCCGCAGAAGGGAAAGGAAAACCAGCAGACAGCGCTCCTCCTTCTAAGCCCTGGCCAGGCAGCCGCAGGCATCTCTTCACCTCCTGCTCTATTACGTAGCCCCAGGCACACGACCAGGCCAAGCTCAGTCTGCATTGGAAGGACAGGAACCAGGTTCCTGTCTCAGTGATACGGGCCTCACTGGCTCTTGTAAAGGTCACAAGCTTACCACTTACTGAATCTGTGAACGTACAGTTAGTTTGAGCTGCATAACAAGCCGTCTTGGTCTCCCCAGGGCACCAAAACAAGGAACCCCCTACTGGGTGGTTCAAAACCACAGAGACGTAGCCTCTCATCATTCTGGAGGCCAGACGTCTGCCACCAAGAGGCCAGCAGAGCCTTGCTCCCTCTGAAAGCTTGGGAGGACACCCTCTCCTCTCCTAGCTTCTGGGGGCCACCTGCAGTGCTGGGCATTCTTTAACTTGTGGCCATATCACTCTGCCTCCGTCTTCACGTGTCTCTCTCCCTGTGCCTCCCCCATGCATCCTATCCGGAGCTCCCTCTCCTTTCTCATGAGGACCTCCGTCCCCAGACTTGAAGCCCGCCCTCCTCTGAGGGGACCTCATCTGAACTTGATCATGTCCCCAGAGACCCTGTTTTGGAATAGGATCACATTCACAGGTCCTGAGGACGAGAACTTCAAGATACCTTCTTGCGAGACACAATTCAACCCGCTACACGCGCCACTGAGTCTTCTCACTCCAGAGTGCACCATCCCACGGTGTGGGCACCGGGCTGGCTGATCCCTGACCGCGGCAGGGAGCCATGTGGGTCTCAGTGACAGAGTCCATGGGTTGCACCTGATCCTAGGGACTGAGCACTCTGTCCTGGGAGGTGTGAAAGCCAAACTGGGTTTGAAAGCGACTCAACTGAAGGAACTTAATTCACGTCCATTAACACACGAGCTCTCTCCTGGGCTGGGTGTCTCCTGGGCTGGCTCTCACTGTCGGCTGAGTGCCAGGAATGAAGGTGATCGCAGTCCTTGGGGGAGATAAATGAAAAAACAATTGGGAGTGCAACCCTAGAAGGGGCTGAGCACAAAAGGCTAATACGAAGCCAGAGGTGGGAGAGAGAAGGGGGTTGGGGAAGGCTTTCTAGGTGAGTAGGTAGAGTTGAGTCCATCAGATGGGAGAGCTGAGAGGCGGGTCTGGACAGACGGACTCAGATGGACACGTTCATCACTCAGGAGCCGTGGCAAAGGTCCAGGGAGTGGGCAGGCCCTGAGGGAAGTGGGGGCAGATCGAGAGAGAGAGAGAGAGAGAGAGAGGCAGGAAAGGTGAAAGGGGAGGGGAGGGGCAGGAGGGGGAGGGAAGGCAAAGGGAAGGAGAGGCAGAATGAGCTAACGGAACAGGGTTCAAGACAGAACAAAGCAAGCTGAGGAGGACAAGCCCAGTCTGACAGAAATGCCGCACAAATGAAGCCACTTGTTTTCAGTGAATTCAGAATTATATGGAAATACATTTTCAGATGGACTCGGAGAACCCAGGACAAGCTGCCAACGGTGGGCAGTGGCGGGGCGGGTCCCAGGAGTAGACGGGGGTGGGCAAGGGCGAGTCCAACTGGCACTGAGGTGACATGTCCCTGATTTTGTGAAAGTGAATATATGTGTATACTGTGTCTCTTCTTTGATGTAACACAGAGCAAAAGCACTGAGAGCCAATACGCAAAAAAGGCAGCGGCGGCCAGTTCTGGGTAGTGCGAGGAGATGGTGGTGGTTTAATCTTTACTCTTAAAATGAGCATGTACCATTTTTAATTTTTTAATTAAAAAAAAAGGGGGAGCACCTGGGTGGCTCAGTGGGTTAAGCGCCCGCCTTCAGCTCAGGTCATGACCCCACAGTCCTGGGGTCGAGTCCTGCATTGGGCTCCCTGCTCAGCGGGGCGCCTGCTTCCTCCTCTCTCTCCGCCTGCCTTCCTCTCTGCCTACTTGTGATCTCTCTATCTCTTCACCAAATAAATAAATAAAATCTTAAAAATAAAAAAAGAGGAGAGTGTTTTTTCTTAAAAACAAAAACCAAAAAAAACTCTGAAAGGAAAAATGCCCAAATGTCCATATTAACAGTGGTTCATTCTGAGTCGTGGGGCATAGGCTGTTCTCATTCTTCTATGAATCCAATTTCCCCAAATTAAAATGAGGCACAGGACGAGGGCCAGAACCTGAGGACCCCAGCCCCGGGGAGCCGGCCGAGCCCCCGGCAGCCCTATTACCCGGACTCGGGAGCCCCCCAGCCAGAGTCTTGTTGAAAACACACCAACCCTTCTTCCCAAGCCCCACACCAGTGCGGCTTTTTCCTTCTCGAGGCTTTTAGAAGAAAGAAGAAAAAAATCCATCTTCCATATGTTTATCTCACTCCAGGGAGTTCTCTGGAACAGAGAAAAGAACCCAAGGGGCATTTGTCTGCAGGGAAAAAGAGAAGAAAAGCGCTGTCAGCTGGAAAGTGTCTTCTACCCAGGGAAGGGCCCTCTCCTGCCCGGCCTGTTATGAATACGGACGTAATGACATTAGGCCGCCCATTAAGTCAGCAGCCCTGGGTCCCGCCACCCTTTATCCTGCAGTTACTGCCTCGTTTTTTCAATCACACTTTAATTTGAACATCTTCCAAAAATGCCTGGTGAACACAAGAGTCCAGGAGGAGAACCAAGCACGTTTCAGCCTGTCTTGTTTCTTTCCCCCGGAAGCCGACGGAGCGTGTTGCCGCTCAAGGAGTCTGCGATCGCTCCCCAAAGCCTGACACTCCGTCTCGAGGAAGAATCCTGGGAGCCCCATCAGCATGTCACCAGCTGTCCCTCATAATAACATAGAAGATGTATAGAGCTGAGAGGATCTCCCAGATCTAATCCCAGCCTCTTCACTGATGATCGGGAGAAACTGAGGCCCAAAGGGGCCCTAACTCGCTTGGAACGGAGCCAGACCCAACTCAGAGACTCAGATTTCCAAGCCTGAATCAAAACAGCAAAGACCTCAAATGGATATTGGTGCCTCTGTGGCGCCATCCCATCACTATAATAAATGGAGGGACCTTTGCCACCCAAAAGGCCTCACAGAGGTGAGGGGGATGAGGGCGGGGGGACTGGGGACAGCGGAAGGCGCGTGGGGCAGGTCCTGGGTACCTGCTTGCAGTTCCCAGAGTCGCCACCAGGTGGCCCCTGACATCGCCAACAGCAGCTTCCGGGTTCAAGCAACCTGGCTCCTCGCCCAGGGGCAGGAGGAGTGCAGAATGCTCAGGGTCCCCCCCCCCACCGTCCCCCTCACTGCAAATCTGACCAGATAAACACTGAGAAGTGAAGGTCTTCAAGTTTTGGGAGGTGCAGGAGCACCTGAGCATCTCGTCTCCTATCTCTGAGCCTTGCCTTACTCACCTGTGAACAGGTGTGTTACTAGCCACCTGCTCCATAGAGTTAGGATGGTGATAATGGGCACAAGGCCCATTTGGCTTTCCGGAAGTTTCCAAATTTCCGACTGCAAAGCAGATCCCCTGGGAGCTTGTTAATAAGCATCATCCAGGGTCCACCCCTACAGAGTTGAATGGAGAAGGTTCGGAGCTGGCAAGTCCATAGTGAGGCCCCTCCCTCCTCGCAGGCACGGGGCAATGCAACTGTGTCTACCATCTTCACACAGGATACTGGCGAGGGGAGCATGTGTCCTGACCCTCCGCCCTGGCCCAGAGCCCTCCCCACTGCACCACAGCTGTCTGCCCACCAAGCCACTTGCCACACCAGGGAGCCTGCCTGGAAAGGGGTGATCTGGCAGTGGGATGGGGCACGCTGGGATGCTGTCCCTTGGTGAGGGGTGTGGCAAGGCACCTGTGACCAGCCATGGCCCAGAGGTTGGCACTTGACGGTGACTGACTCTACAAATGTAAGAGGGTTTCAAGTTATTCCTATACTAACATCTAGGTCTCATCTAGGATTTCTAGAATGTTCTGGGGTACGGTTCGTACCACCATGCAGAGATCTGGGTCTGACCCATGCACTTGCGTCCTGCTGAGGCTGCCCTGGGAAAGCACAGAGACGGATTCTTTGTGCTTCGGGGGTGTAGGGATGGCGCTTGGTGAAGAGGGCATTTGAGCCGGGTCTTTGAGGAGGTGAGAGGATGACTCCAGGAAGTGAGGGTGTGTGGGAAAAGGGACAGAGGTCTGCCAAAGGCTGCTATTTTGACAGGGCTGGAGAGAAGGCACTGGGCAGTGGGTGATGGGGTGGGCGTTCTGTAGGGATTGTTCTGGAAGCCTTGTGCCTTGGTGACCAGAGCTCAAGGACAGCCCTCCGGGAAGGTGAGCCTGGAGCAGCTGGTCAGGGAAAGGCCTGGGAGGGGAGCCAGACAAATGGTAGGTGTCTGCTCTCTGGGACGGTTCCCTCCATGACACACAGGATAGATGGGAGAGGAACAGGTGAGGAGGCAGGCACAGGCTGTGAGTGCAGGGAGCACAGGTGGCTCTGGTGTGAGTGAAACCACAGACAGGTTCTCTGGAACTCCAGGACCACAGAGGGGTCGGGGGAGCAGGCAGTGAAACGAAATTGGGACCAATTCACTTTGTGACTGGGAACAAGTCTCTTCTCTCTCAGCTTTAGTTTCCTTATTTATGTAGTAAAAAATAACAAAAAAAAAAAAAGAAAAGAAAAGAAAACAAACAGACAAATAAAAATGTGGGTGAGGTGGCCTCAAAAGACCCTTCCAGTATGGACCTTCCAGAGTTGTCTAACAAGGGCATATCTTCATTCCCTCAGGAAAACACCAGCTAACAAGAATGAAAGAGACATCTACGCCACATATAGGTCGCTTCTGGACATGCCCTTGACCCTGAAGACTCTGAAGAGTCTATTTCATGTGAGTTCCAGCAAGGGCTGCTGCATATGGTTGCACAGGTTGCACACTGCACAACTCCAGGCACTGCTATAACTTTAGACCAGAGTATGATGGAGCCATGCTGTCTGCTGAGAGCATCCTGGCTGTTGCATGGACATGCCACACACAGACCACCTGAAATGCCTAGTCCCAGGATCCTGGATTCTAGACTGTGTCACATGGCAAAACCATCTCCTCTCTGCACCTCTGTCCCTTTCTCCATAAAGTAACTGGAATGAGCAGCCTCTGAGGCCCTGTCCAGCAGCTATGCTCACACTGAGAGGACCACTCATCCCTGAGGAATGCGCAGCAGCCCCCATGGCTGATACAGAGGTCATGACCATGGCCCAGAATCTTGACAGACTCCAACATTGAAAGGGCCACGTGGCCTCTCCTGGATGGCCCCTCTCTGCCAATCCTGGGAGCCTCCTGGGAGCCCCAGGGGACTCATTCTGTGCATCGGCTGCTTCCTCCTGGCCACGGCCGTGACCCAGGGCTTCATGACTGCCTTGGCTGCCAGGCCACCATTACACAACCGGGCTGAGCGTTTGCTCACAGCGGCACCTGACAGCTGGGGGGTTCTTACTCAAGTGGTCATTATCTCCTTTAAATAAAACATCTGGATTTGCTGCTGAGGAAAGCAAACAGGACATTCATTTCAGGGACTCTAGCCCACGGACAGGGTTGATGGGATTCGTTGCCTTGCAGGAACCTGGCCCATTACGGAGCATAAGTAACATAATGAGCAGCATTTCCTCCATGCCTCAGTCTGTGAAGTTCCTTTCACTCATTAAGTCATTCAGCAAACACTGGGGGCCGGCTCTGAGCTAGCTCATAGGGGTTGTGGACCGGAATCAGCTCCAGGTTTTGCTCAGAACTGCTCACAGCCTGCCTGGCTCCTAGTTCATTTGATTCTTATAATCACCTTGTGAGACAGGAATTACGCTCATCCCCGTTTTGCAGAGTGGAAAACAGGACAGGAAGATGAGGGGGCTTATCCAAGATCCCAGAGCTAAAGGCCAAGCTAAGCCCCGAAGGCAAGCAAGAGACGCCAGCCCCCACTTTCTTTGCCCCCCCCCAGGTGCTATGGCCTGGGGCCAACACTTTCCCTGTCCTCCGGTGTCCCTGTCTGTACAGAGAAAGAGCCCTGGGTGATGACGTGCACGGATCCTTTGATCCCACGTCTTGCGCAGATTTGGCAAACAAGGGAGTTTGCTTCAAAACTCAAGTTGGCAGATGTAGAGCTCTAAATCAGAGTAGCCCCTGCCTGACGAGCCAGTTGGGCAAGCAGGTGTTTGGGCCAAGTTGGAAATACGCACAACTCACCCTTATAAGCTATAAACACATCGCGATCCGAGTTCGTTCTGTCCATCATCCCACCTGGGAGTTGACGTCCACAGTTTCTGAGCCAAGTTTCAGCCCAGAAGCAGAAGTTCATTTCTCCCGCAGGGTCCCACGTTGTAAATCAGGTGCTGTGCAGGGAGAAAGGAGTGAGGGGCGGGGCCGCCGAGGACTGCGGGGTGGGGCGGGGTGTGGGGGAGGTGGCCACAGCCCACCAGTGAGCCTCCACAACACTGAGGGAGCTCAAGCTGCCCCATCCACCTGGTCAGCTGACCTTGACCGCGGAGCCTAAGCTCGGAGCACTGTGGTCAGGTGCAGGAGCGGTGGAGTAGAAGCCGCCTTGGGAATACTGGCCCTACAGTGGCAGGCAGCTTGCCCCTAGCCCCGCCCCCAGCCCCACCCCCACTCTCTAGCTGTTCTGTGTCCCTGGAGGCCCATCACTGCTTCTCAGTGGTTTCGCACAATGGTAGGCACCTGCATAGGATCAGGGTGCCGGAAAGTGAGGCTGGGCTGTCTATTCCCTGGCTCTTTCCCCACCAGTCAGGCTGCTCTCTCCCGCAGCCTCTGCTGGGGTTTTGGCAACCTCTCACCCTCCTTGCCCTTCAGGTCCAGAGGTGGCCATGGCTCGGAGGGTTTGTCAGCCCTAAGACACTGCACTGTCCCTTGTTGATTTCCCTTAGCCCCGCCCGTGACTTTGTGAATGTCCCCTTTCTCAGACTTGCAGCATTTCTCCCAGGATGCTGGCAATGCAACCATTTCTGTGCATCAGAGAATCTAGAACATCAGCCTTGAGATGCATTAACATTTCTATCTCCCACTAAGAATAAACCTCTGCCACAACAGTGACACAAACGAGACCCTTAAATAGTGACATTTCTGGGACGCCTGGGTGGCTCAGTGGGTCAAGCCTCTGCCTTCGGCTCAGGTCATGATCCCCGGGTCCTGGGACTGAGCCCCACCTTGGGCTCCCTGCTCATGGGGAGCCTGCCTCTCCCCCTCCCTCTGCCTGCTGCTCCCCCTGCTTGTGCTGTCTCTCCGTCAAATAAATAAAATCTTTAAAAATAAATAAATTCAAAATAAAATAAATAAAATAAATTTAAAAAACCAGTGACACTTCCCTGTCGCTTTAAACTTTTTAATTCCATATTTATTTTAAAAAACCCCGTTTTAGATTTATTTAGACCCGGTTTTTAAATCTTTAAATTTTATTTATTTATTTATTTATTTATAGAAAGAGAGTGTGCAGGAGGTGGGGGAAGGGGCAGAGGGAGAGGGAAAATTTTTTTGATTTAATCTTATTTTAATATTTTATTTATTTATTTGACACAGAGAGAGTGCACGAGAGTTGGGGGGAGGGGCAGAGGGACAAGAAGACTCCACACTGAGCTCAGAGCCTGGTACGGGGGCTTCCTCTCAGGACTCTGAGAGGGTGACCCAAGCTGAAACCAGGTCTTCACATCCATGTTGGTCCACACGGAACCAGCTCTGGACCATCACGAGCACTGGCGATGCAACGTTTCTTACAGAAGTGCTCCACTCTTGTCTCTGGGATTTTTTTCCCAAGCCACTGCCCACATTCTGCAGATTCTTGTATGCAGGCGTGGGCAATGCCAACTCCACAATGACTATCAACCGTCAGCAGCAACTGTAAAGCATGCCTCCGTTTCAGAGATGAAATAATGTGTGTGTCAGAATCAACGAAATATGAGTTTTAATTCCATTTGCCCCTCAGGGATTTTGTGGTTTCATCTGGAACAAGGTATCGTTGCTCAAATTGATTGACAGATTTGACGTCATCCCCCACCAAAACTGCAGCAAGTTATCTTGAGGATATCAACAAACCAGTTCTAAAATTTATTTGCAAAGATAAGAGACCAAGAATAGCCAATGCCACCCCGGAGAAGAACAAAGAGAACGGATACTACCCAACATCAAGCAACATCAAGATTGCTGTAGATCTACAACAATCAAGGTGGCGTGGAACAGGTG
Source organism: Meles meles (assembly GCF_922984935.1). Lineage (NCBI taxonomy): Eukaryota > Metazoa > Chordata > Mammalia > Carnivora > Mustelidae > Meles > Meles meles. The sequence continues at coordinate 141,153,589 of NC_060071.1, read as the reverse complement.
AAAAAAAAAAATAGATGGATCAAAGGAACAGAATAAAGAGCCCAGAAGTAGACCCACACATACAGTCAACTGCTCTTCAAAGGAGCAAGGACAACACAATGAGGCAAGGAGAGTCTCTTTAACATATGTCGCCAGAACAAGCAGACATCCACACGCAAAAAAAAAAAAGAAAAAGGAAAAAAAGAAAAGAAAAGGATCTAGACACTGAGCTTACCCCTTCTGTAAACACTACCACAAAATGGATCAAGACTTACTATAAAACTCAAAACTATAAAACCTCTAGAAGATAACATAGATGACCTTGGGTCTGGCTGTGAGTTTTTAGATTCAACACTATCCATGAAAGAAACAACGGGTAAGTTGGACTTCAGTAAAATAAAAAACTACTCTGTGAAAAAACAGTTGAGAGAACAAAAACACAGGCTATAGACGAAGGGAAAGCACTCACAAAACATGTGTCTGATAAAGGACTTGTATCCACAGTATATAAAGAACGCTAAGAATGCAATACTTAAGGAAACAAACAACCCAGTTTAAGAAATGGGCAAAGGGTCTGAGCAGACATCTCTCCAAAGAAGGTACTCAGACAGCAAACAAGCCTACGGAAAGAAGCTTCATGTAGTGCGTCATTAGGGCAATGCAAATGAAAACAACAAGAGATGCCATCACTCACCTATCAGAATGGCCCAAATCTGGACCATAAAAATCTGACAACATCAAATGCTGGCAAGGATGTGGAGCAACAGGAACTCATTCATTCATTGGAAATGGCAAACAGTCACTTTGGAAGACAGTATCGTGGTTTCTTACAAAACTGAACAAACAGGAGGATGGTTTAAGGCAGTACAACTCTTTCATATGATCCTATAACGGGGGATACGTTATATTATATGCTTGTCAAAACCCATAGAATATACAGTGGAGTGAGCCCCAATATCAGCTACAGGCTCTAGTTCATGGTGACGTGTCTAAATCAGCTCACTGGTCCCAGCAAGCGTACCACACTAATGCAACATGTTTAGATTAGGGGACAAGGTGCGTGCAAGGAGGGCATATGGGAAATCTCCGTACCACCTCCTCAATTTTCTCTAAACCCAAACCATTCTAAAAAAATGAAGTCCATTTGAAAAACAAGGAGGCACATTGATGTCTTCCTCCTTGGGCTGCTGTGAGGTTTGAACAAAGTGACGAGGGGCAAGCATGTGTAAAAGTCACCAACACCTGCCAACAGCTGAGGGTGCTGTCACATTGTCGGGTGGGCTGGGCTGGATTCTATCTCACAGGCAGCTGAGTGCCGAAGACCAGGGGAGCTTCTGAGTTTACGCAGACAGGGTCTAAATTTCTTCTTCTTCTTCTTCCTTTTTTTTTTTTTTTAAGATTTTATTTATTTATTAACAGAGAGAGATCACAAATAGGCAGAGAGGCAGGCAGAGAGAGAGGGGGGAAGCAGGCTCGCTGCTGAGCAGAGAGCCCGATGTGGGGCTCGATCCCAGGACCCTGGGATCATGACCTGAGCTGAAGGCAGAGGCTTTTTAACCCACTGAGCCACCCAGGTGCCTCCAGGGTCTGAATTTCAAAGAGCACTCAGTTTAGTAAGACGGAAGAGATGAACACAACTCACCTTAGGCGTAAGAGGCAGATGTCATGAGGAAATGGCCCAAGCACGAAGAAGTAGGAGACGCGGGACAGAACTGGGTCAGGGAGAGCTAGCCCCGGCAGCTCCAACACCATTGATAGAATTCGATAGAAGTTGTATGGTTTTTTAAATGGGAAAGATTTTTTCAAAGATTCATTTATTTATTTGAGAGAGAGAGAGAGAGAATGTGCGCGCAGTGGGAAGGGGCAGAGGAAGAGGGAGAGAGAACCTCAAGCAGACTCTACGCTGAACGCAGAGCCCATCTCAGGACTCAATGTCATGACCCTGAGATCACGACCTGAACCAAAACCAAGAGTCGGATGCCAACCAACAGCGCCAGCCAGGTGCCCCCATGGGAAAGATTTTTTTTAAATGAAGCGGGAGAAAACCAGCCATGCCAAGTGCTGGGATGAGGGGCCTTCTCAGCTCAGAAGCTTTAGATCCACCAGAGAAAAGGGCTAGAGTTCATGGGCTGGGTTCCCCTACCCCTCCATCCTCCTCCCGGCATGCCAGTGGTGGTAGGAGTGTGTTTCTCCTCCGTTCTAGAATGCCATGGCTGGCACCGCGTCCCTTCTGCTCTTGGCTTCGAAAGTTGCAGATCACGGCCTCCTAGGACGCAAGCTCCTTCCTTTAGTTCCTGCCCTTCCAAGAAGGCTTTGAGGTCTTGCGGTAGTTGGAAGGAGGCCGAGGAAGGAAGTATAGAACAAGAATAAGCAGGACAACTGGCAAGAGGGAGGAAGATGGCCGTGAGGGTTCACGGCCAACCGCCCTGTCAGTGGAGCAGGGACCTGCAAATGCCAAGCCAGAGGCAGCAGTCCTCTGGGCCTTCCAAGGGAGCCTCTGACTCAGCTGGGCTTCGAAGAAGACTGGGGTCTTTCCCTCTCGAGTAGCATTTCAGTGATGCAGTCAACTCTCTCCCAATCCTGTCTGCGCCGTAGGAGTATGACTCCGCGCTGGCCGTGTCACTTGCTTCCAAACAGGCTGTGGTGAGAGTGACCGTAGCAGCTCTGACCCTAGACCTCGACAGCTCCTGGGGCCTTTGGCTTTCTCCTCGGACCACCATCAGCACCCCAGGCCTGCGCGTCACAGGCTGGTAGGTGACCGCAGGCAGCAGAGGACGCCCAGCCACCTATCCAGAAATCAGCCAAGACTGGCTCATATCAACACAACAGCCCAGCCAACACGTACATAGACTGGGGAGAAAGAAAAATGGTTGCTTTAATCTCCTGAAATCAGGGCTATTTTATGCCTCTATAGCTAATTAACACAGATATGTTTTCTTTAATATTTTCCTATGGGTTTCTTTGCATAGCTATGATGATATATATTTGGGCATATAATTAGGTAGGCAGGGATTTTTCATTTTGTTTTATAGTCTAAGTATGTTTCCACATAACTACATGCAACTGAGGCGGGGGATTGGCAAACCATGGCCGGAGGGGCAAATTCAGTCCATCACCTCTTCTTACTAATAAAGTTTTATTGGAACACAGCCTTGCTCGTTAACGTATACATCGTCTGTGGCTGCTTTCAAACTACAACAGGGGGTTGAGAAGTTGCAACAGAGACCCTATGGTTCAGTAAGCCAGAACGATTTACCATCCAGCCCTTTGCAGATAACATTTGCCAACCCCTGTTTTAAACATGCTTTTGCCTAATTCTTTTCAAAATGATCGTCCGAGAAGAACTTTCTATATTCAGGACAGCACCCCATGTCTGCTTTTTGTTTTAATCTTTGTCCATTTTAAAGATGAGAAGCATAGTAACTTGTTTAATTTGGGTGTCTTAGATTACTCGTAAGCCCAAGTATTTTTTCCATGCTTTATTTACTTCCTGGATCATTTCTTTTGTGAATTCCCTTTTGCTCACAATCAGCTGGAGGATTGTGCTTATTTTGTTGACTGATTTATGTAAGCTCTTTGTGTCATTAAAATAATGATTTTTAAAAGCCCAAAGACCAGCTATTAGCCAATAAACAAGTAAATAAACTTTCAACCCACCGCTGTCATTACATGTCAAAAAGCCATAAACACAAAAGCCTTTGCAGAGGCACTTCCAGTCCCAAACCTATGTAATGCCCTCGAGCTCCCGAGCTCAGTTTCCTCCTCCACAAGACAAAACACAGAGTAATTTTTTTTAGGGTGTTCTCCTGGAAACTGAGTGAGAGCTGAGAACCACTCAAGAAGAGAGAGGGGTTGTTGCTATCCGTACTACCTGCTCAAACCAGCCAGCAGAAGTTAAAGCATCAAATATGTTCCGCCTGACCGTTTAAGGATGACATGGAGCCGTGGGGTTAAACCACGCTTGTGGCCCCAAGCCCCAAAGTCAAGATTCTCTCAGTTATGAGTGAGAAAAGGCCAGCTCAAACAGGTGTAAGCCAAGCAGGACATCCGTTGTCTCCAGTAACTGCAAAGTTCAGGGCTGCAGGTACAGCTGGATCCAGAAGCCCAGACAATATCACGAGCCCTCACTGACTTTTGCTCCATCTCCTGAGTCCGCCATCCTCTGATTTGCTTTGTTATTGGGAAGGCTGTCTCCTGTGGATGCCCATAGATCCTGGCTTACACTCAAGCAGCCCGGCCACCCCAGAACGAAGAGCAGACTTCCTATTCAGTGCTTCTAGGAAACATTCCAAGGCCAGACTCCAGATGAGGCTCACGTGTCCTTCCCGAACCAATCACTATGACCAGGGTGTGGCACCGGCTGAGGGGCTAGGTTCGCAGATGGACTCCCTGCCTGAGCATGGGCGAGGGTGGTTCCCCAGAGGAAAAGGAGGGGCTGTTGCCAGACCACAGGCACAAACCAGGGATCTCTGCAGGTGTCTGAGGGCCGACGCAGGGAGCCAGGGTGGGGGGGGTCAAGCGGTGAAGGAATGAAGGGACATTGCTTCAGGCACACCACCGGCCTGGTTATCCATTTTGTAGACTGGGCCTGCTGCAAGATTGTGTTTGGGGAACAGCTGCCCCTGCTAAGTGAGTTTGGACCTTCTTGATGTAGGCAGAGGGAAGCATATCCAGAGAAAAGGCTGAGCCTGTGTCCCATCCCGCTTTTCACCAGTGGCTAGTGAGGAATCAGTGGCATGGAGACACTGAGGATGTGAGCATCGCACTCCCAGAAGGGGCATTTATTGGGCACCTACTGTGTGCTGGACTTGGGATAACAGCAGGAACAAGACACAGACCTATCCCTGGGGGGCTCACATTCAAACTGGGCAGACAGCAACAGGAAAAGAAGAAAATGCCGTGCTGCCTTATTTTGTAGTCAGATGGGAAAACGCGAGAGTTAGGGTACACCTCAGCAAGCATGGCCAGAGAGCGCTTCTTGGAGAAAGTGATGCTAAGCTGAGATCCTTGAGAAGGAAACTCACAAAAGGAGCATCCTGGCAGAGGGAACGGCAGGTGCAAAGGTCCCAGGGTGGGACGGTGCTTTGTGCATTGGAGAAACAGATGCCAGCAGCTTTGGAGCAGAGCAAGTAAGCGGGAGAGCAGCTGAGGGTGAGCAAGGGGCCGGGTGGTGCAGTATGTCACAGGCCTTGGCAAGGAGGTCGGAGCCCTGGTCAGGTGCAGGGAGGAAATAGTCGAGGAAGACATGGCAAGCGGGTTCTACGAAGCTCAAGGGTGTGGCGATGACAGGGATAGGAAGAGAGTTTCAATTCCAGCTCACTTAGAAAGAAGACTTTTCCATCAGTCAGTGGTGTCCTACTGTGGAATCGGTAGCCTGGAGGTAGTGAGATCTCTGTCCCCAGAGGTATGCAACCAGGATACAATGACAGAACAGGTTAGAATGCTGGGAGTGGACGGCTCTGTGAGATCTGCGGAGGAAAACAGAACCAAACAGGATAATAATGCTTAGCAAAGTTTACAGTGGCCAAGGACCCACTTAAAACATTTTAGCAGCAGCCTGCTGTGATCAGAGCAATCGCTGGAAATGATTTATTTACATATAAAAATGAGACATTTCCCAACAGCCTCGAGACAGCCCCTGGGGCGCAGCTCTCATTGGACAGCGCCTCCCCCGGGGCCAGGATGCTCGGGCCTGCTCGCCTCCAGCCTTGGCGGGGGGCTGATTGCCTCTCCGAGGGGAGGCGGGGGCGCCGCCCTGCCAGCATTCTGGAGAGATACTTCTCCAAAATAAAACTCGCATAAGCATTTAAATGTGCGGCTGAGCATGAATTTCAGTCAACAATTTTATTCCAAGAATGCAAATGAGTCCCTGAGGGGCCAGGAAGAGACAAAATGCCCTGGTCCAGAAGCACTTTTTTTTTTTAAAGTCTTGAGTAGGGCATAGCAAATTCCACCCTCTCAAACCAGAATTGGGGAAACTGGGGCTCGGGGGTCAGATCAAGCTCAAAGATCGAGGAAAGGGCTGAGTGGGCTAGAATGAGCTTTATTCCTGTGGGCTGAGCATAGTCCCTGATGTAGGCAAGTAGCCCTGGGAAGGTCAGGTAATTCAGTCATTCCGTGGAACGGAATCGCTCAGTGAACTTGCGTGGAGTCCATACTGGGCACCAATGACCTGGGGGCAGGGGGGCGGGCAGGGATCTCAGCTGCCCTGGCAGCAGTATCTGGCACGGTATCTGGACCCCCTCTGGATGCCGCAGTCTGGCCTGGGTCCCTCCCCACCCTAGGCTCCTCCTGGAAACCCCAGGGGCCTGCCTACCTCCCCAACCTAGTGCTGATTAGCCCCGGGACCCAAGAGGTAGGGGCGCTGGGCTTTCCTTTCTCTGCTGGAGCAAACTGCCTGGTTGCCCGTTCCCTGGAGAATTATCACTCACTTGAAACAAGAAGGCGGATGGTTTCGTGGCTGCCTCCCCCAGCCTGGCAGTTTAACACCACCTGACTTCCAATTAGCATCATCAAGTTTCCCCTGACACCCACCCCCTTCCAGGCGCAAAAAAGTTTGCTCAAGGGCAAGGCACATTTTTGCACATTCGTGAGCCCATTGATTGAATATACATTTATCACCACCCACTCCGTGCCCGCTTCCTATAATGATAACAGTTATGGGGCGCAGGCGGGGGGTGGGGTGGGGGTTGGGGGGGGCAGGCAGCCGTGACGTCCCTACCGCGCACAAGGAGACCAGGCTCTAGAAAGCTCAGTGATCTGGGCATGGCTGCCTGCCCTGCAAGCCTTGGAGATGACGTTTAACCCAAGACTGATCTCAGAGCCTGGTTGCAGCAAGGGCATTCTCTGGGGGTTAGAAGAGAGGTTAGAAGAGAGGATCTGTGGAGGAACAGCTGGTAAGTGCTACTGAACTCGACAGATGTCGGCTCCCTCTGTTACTGGAGGTGCAGGCGAAGAGGTGCTGAGTCACCCAGGTGACGTCCCTCCAGAGCTTAGAGAGTGACGTGGAAGCGATGCCGTGGCCCCATGGACTCCACCATAAGGGAGGCACAGCTAGCCCTGGGGATTAGAGGAAGTGTGCATCCTGCCAGCAGAGGGAATCCAGGAAGGCTGCATGGAGAAGGGGGCTTGGGCTAGCCTGGAAGGATGGGAGAATTTCCATGGGAACAATTCCTGCCTAATCTACTAAGGTGCTGGCATTCTCTCTCCCAGGCTTCTTCCTTTCAGTGGGCAGAGCCTGCCACCTTGGTGGCCCTGGGTTCAATCCCCCAGACAGTACCAGTGCGCTCCAGGGGCCCGACTGCCTGGTCTCTGCTCTTTCCTTGAGTGCCCCTTAGGTACTCCCCTCTTCTAGGCTTCTGTGCCATTGATTGTGAGCCTCCCGAGGGCAAGGACGGGTCTCGCCTAGTACTGCAGGTGCCCAGTGGCCTTTACACGGTTACCCCTCCTCCTTCCTGCTAACCATGCCCCCACCCACAGACCCAAACCCTTTATGACCCTGAGTCCAAGCCAAAGAAAGGGTTCTGGAATTGGAGCAAGTCCCACTGCAGCTGGGAGCCTCAGTTCATCTGTAGACAGGGAGAAAACCTGTCTTCCCTGGACCGTCTTTCCTCCAGAGCCCCTGGAAAAGTCAGGTGAGATGACTCGGGTGGGATACCCTCTGAAAAGTATGGGGTCCTCTCGGACACCCCATAGGTGCACACACAGGAAATGGTGTTTTTTGTTTTTTTTTTTAAGAGGGGGGAGGGGCAAAGGGAAAGGGAGAGAGAGAACACTAAGCAGGCTCCAGCCCCAGCAAGGAGTGGACCCAGGGCTGGATTTCCCAACACTGAGATCGCTGAGATCGTGTGTGAGCTGAGCTGAAATCAAGAGTCGGATGCTTAACCGACTGAGCCAGCCAGGTGTCCCCAGGAAATTCTGTTTGCTTGTTTGTTTGTTTGTTTTTTTTTAATGAACTTTAAAATATTGGAAATCTTTGCTTGCGTTTTACCTATGGAAAGTTTTTTGTTTTACCAAATCCTCCAGCGCATGACCTCTAAATTATCTGTTCACTTAAAAATTGATTATTAATTATCAACCAAAAGCCTTGATGAAGTATTACCTATGCATGCCCCGTCCTCGGGGAATTCAGCCTTGTCCCCTTTGAGGAGCTCGCCATCCCAAGGGGAGGGGACAGCTAGCTATGGGGTCAGAGAAGAGGCTGTCACTCAGCCTAAGGGTGAGGGAAGGCATCCTGGGACCAAGGACATCCAGGCTGAGACTCAGAGGGGGAGTAGGAGCTACTGGGAGGGAGAGGAAACAGAGGGACAGTTTGCACAAAGCCCGGAGGAGTGCGGGAGAGCGGGCGGGGCTGCCCTTTGTAATATTTGTCAGCCAATAAATCTATACAATCGTATCGAATTTTCTATTCAGGATTTTGTTTCTTTCCTTAAAGGAATTCCCCAGGCTGAGTACATTTCCAGTCCCCCCACTTTCCTAGATGCATGTGCGGACCGCCCTTCTGCGCAGAAACTTCGCACCCCACCAGGAACCTGGGCTTGGGTGACGGGGGCTGCCAGACCTCAGGAGTCATCCCTATGCCCCGCCCTCCACCCCACACCCCCGCCCTCCTCTGCACAGAAAACCACCAGAAAGTCTTGTCTGTTCTGCATTCCAGAATTGCCCAGTCCGTCTACCCCGAGCATCCCCACACCTCTGCACCACACCCGTGTGCCCACCTCGCTTCCTCCAGCATCTGACCTGTCTGGATTTCTCCCCTAAGCTTCTGCCACCGCCTCTGTGGCCACAGCCCACCTCCCTTCCTGCCTCTGGCTGAGACTCTATTACGAACAAGCCATTCAGCAAAAAAGCCAAAGCATCACCCATCCAGCCACGTGGCTTCTTCCCCACCCCTGCCCACCTGCCCCCCAACAGGGACCATCACCTCTGGGGCAGAAGACACCGGGCTGCATCCCCCAGAGTCCTGCCACCTGTCTGCAGACAAGGGACTTCCAATCAGACTCATCTCCCTCATCAGCACCGGAGGGAGAATCACCTCCCTGCCCTTCCTGTTGTCCGGACGTAAAATGAGGTAACGGTTATAAACTTGATGGTTCAAGGTCTGCGGATATAAGAGATCGAGACCCTGAAACACCGAAGAAGGCTGCGGAACACAAACCTGGTCACCTAAGCCCTCTGCTGGCAGCAGCCATGTGGATGGTGATGGTGGTAGAAGCTGCTGAGCCCACTGTTTGCCAGGCCGGGTGCCGGACCAGGTAGTGGGGACCCACGACGAGGAAGGCAAATCCCCTCTCTCGAGACTCCTAGGTGGCAGGACAGAGCTTGCACTTGGAGGCGGAAGTGGCCGGCTCTAAATATATCCCAGCCTGGAAGGGGCAGCTCTTTGCGGGATTGAAGCCCCCTACAGAGCGTAAGTGACTCATCTCGGCCATCTGCACTCGCCTGCCGCCTCCTGAAGTCCCTTCCAGCCCAGCTGCCCCATATTTAACAGGAAGAGATGGGGAAGCAGTCCAGGATGGCGGGTGGGCGCGCACACGTCCCCACTCCCCTCAGTCCTCTGCCTCGAGGAGCCCGTCCTCCCAGCTCTCTCTTCGTGCCTGCAGGGTCGGGGTTGGTGGCTCCAGCGAGGACGCCTTCTTCACTTCACTGCCCACCCCCCGGGCTCCACCTCCTCTCTTGCAAGCACCCCCTGCCTACCGCACCGGTCCTCAGGGAGGCCATCGCTGGTCTCCGAGTGGGCTGACCTTCCTCCGTGCTCCCATGAGCCTTCCCATCCTAAGTTACAATTTCTTGGTGTACTTGTCGACTCATGCCCGGGACGAGCACAAGGGAAAGACCTACGTCACCTTCGAGTCTCTAACACCAAACAGAGCCAGGCATGTCGTAGGTGCTCAGTGACCGTTTGGTGAATAGGGGAATGGATGGGGACACATCCCCATCAGCTCTGTGTGGGTCTGTCCTGTCTTGATACTACCGCACCCATCTCAGGTGGGGAACTACGTTTCCCAGAATCCTCTCTGTCGTGGGTTAAATTGTGTCTCCCCAAATCCACATGTCAAAGTCCTAACCCCAAGTATCTCGGAAGGTGACCTTCGGTGGGACTAGAGTCTTTGCAGATGTAATTGGTTACGATGAGGTCGTGCTGGACTAGGGCGGGTCCCTAATCCATTAGGACCCATGTCCTTCTGAGAAGGGTACTTTTGGGCATAGACACGCGCACAGGGAGAACGTGCTATGAAAACAAAGGCGGGAATCAGGGTGATGCCTTGACAGCCAGTGACAGCCAGTGATGCCAGAGATCGCCAGCAAACCCCCAGCAGCTCGGGGAGAGGCCTGGAGAAGGTTGTCCTGTCCAGCCTCAGAAGGAACCAGTCCCGCCACTGGCACCTAGATCTCCAACTTCTGGCCTCCATGACCTCGGGACAATCCATTTCTGTTGTTTAAGTCCCCCAGCCTGGAGCTGTTCCCGAAACCTAGGGAACCAGGCAGCTTCTGGTTCGGGCTCTCCAGTGAGACAAGCTCCCTTGAGACCGGAAGGTTGGTTCAGTTAGTCGCGGGAGGCTGTGGAGGTTAGAAACAACCACTCCCTTAGATGTGGGATAAGCTCTGTCAGTGGGGACCCCCGGCCCCTAGTCGCTTCCCTGTTCTGGGGCCTTGGGCTGAGGTTTGGTGACTGTTTCTCTGGGCCTCCAGGCCCCCGTTCTCCTCGCACTCTGCAAACCTGCCCTCCTCCATTGCAGCCCTATTCTCGTGTCACTTGCAGTGGCTGTTTCCCTGATCAAACGTCGACAGATCCAAACTTCAGGATGCCGTGATGCGGGCACTGTGGCTGGACCAGATACCGGCCAAATGCCGCCCTCGCTCTTCAAGGTGATGTGGTCTGCATCCACAAGGCAAATGAACGGCCCACCACGAGCATTCGCTCATGGTGACAGTCATGGTGACCGGCGCATTGATGGATGAGTTTTCATCTCTCAGCGGTTATGGTGACCCCTGGTCCTGCCCACCCGAGACAGCCCCCATTTCTGGGGCGACCCCGTCACTCGCCCAGCAGAAGCAGGTGCTGCATCCTGAAACCACAGTTTGCTGCTTGCAAAGCCGGAAGGGCTGAGGAAGCTTTCCTAGGAATGTGTGGGGACCAGCTGCGGAGGCCATGTGGGCTTGAGGGTGGCATGCACAGCGACCTCCCATCAGATCGCAAGCACACACACTTACCCCAACTAGTCATCCTGGAAGAAGGTTCCAAGAACCGAGCCATCAGGCATGTCTCCTTGCAAGGAAGGGACAGTGTGTAAATTTCAGCAGATGCCTGGAAGGCCTAGAAACACAGAAAGAGCCTAATGAATCCAACACAAAGCCTGTGAGGGATCCTCAGACTCTGAAAGCATCTTCTCTCCACCTGCAGGGCATCTCCAGCTCGTGGTACCCAAGCACTTATCCCTCCCCTGCCTCCACACCTTGGCACTCAAGTTTCTAATCGCCTTGTTGAGCCAAGGGCCAAGAGGCAAATAGTATCATTCCCTACTTCCTACACACTCCAAAGGCACATTCTGACTGAGCCCACTTTGTTGTGATGGTTCAAATCCCGAGTCCTTCACTCCCCAGCCCGAAGACACTGAATGAGACATTTAACCTCTTCTTGTCCTGATTTTCTCATCTGTAAAATGGGGAGCATGCTGGCACCTGCTTCAGAGCTGTTAGGAATCCGAGATGAGCTCATTTACAGGAAATGCTTGGAACAATGCCCATGTGGTAAGCTTTTGATAGATATTAGCTGTCTTTAGTATTACAACCATTCGTGCGGTTCTTATTATGGGGGAACTATTCCACGTGCGTCTGCTTTGTCCACACAATGAGATTCTAAACTTCTGAAGCAGGCAGACCTTAGCACGGGCTGGGATATGCAGTAGATAATAAAAACTCATAGTGTATAAATTAATCATTAAATGCACAAGTAATCGCATCTTGTGATTAATATATGAGGGAATAGACCATAATGATCAGAGCAACAGCACTAAATAATAGTATTATTGATCATCTGTTGATCGCTTGATACATACCAGGATTCCATTTCTCATTGCAATGAGAAAATCGAAGCACAAAGAACTTAAGGAATTTGCTCATGTTCTTGAGCTACTAAGGACTCAAGCTGGTATTTTACTCTACTTTTTCTAGCACAAGAACTCACGCTCTTCTTCTTCTTCTTTTTTTTTAAGATTTATGTTAGAGAGAGAGTGTGTGCGTGCGCAGGAGTCAGGGGGCAGAGGCAGAAGGAGACAAGCAGACTCCCCGCTGATGGGGAGCCGGACGCGTGGCTCTATCCCACGACCGTGAGATCATGACCTGAGCTGAAACCAAGAATCAGAGACTCAACCGACAGAGCCACCCAGACACCCTGAATGCAGCTTTTCTTAACCACAACACTGTGTTTGTTTTCTCTTACTAAACCAAAGTTGCTAGCCGGAAGTTAGTGGAAAAGTTGCTAGAAGTCACTTGCTAGCCTCTCCAAGAGAGTAACTGAATCTTTTTCAACTTTATTTCCCTAGTGCCAGGCAAAGGACTTTACACAGACCCTCGAGGAAATGAGTATTGGCTGTGTTTGCATGGATGGATGAGTGCATGGGTGGGGAGATGCGTGTGTGTGAACGGAGGGATGGATGGGGAGGGTGATGAGCGGATGGGTGATGGGTGGAGAGAGCCAGTGGGTGAGTGAGTGCATTTCCAGTTGTTAGGGTGGCTGAGTGGTGGTGCGTGTGGGCGATGAGTAAGTTCCTGGAAGGGAGGTGAAGGCGGGAAGACACATCTGGGTGACAGGAAGAGGTGGCCCCTCGTTCAGCATCTTTAGTCTAGAAGGGCCAGGGCTCTGCACTGAAGGCATTAATTGGATTTCATTAACACGAAATGGATTTCCTAGCGCGGGAAGAGCTGGTTCATGAATTTCACACGTGCTCTCCTGGAGGAAGATGAGGTCATCCAGGGAGAGAGTAGGAAAAGTGGGGCATCTTAGTTCTTTCTTCCTCTCAGAGCAAGAATTCCTTCCACGGTATCACTGACAGGTGTCTACCCAGCCCCTGCTCCCATGTTCCAATAACAGGAAGCTCATAACCAGCCAAGCCAGTCCTTTCTACTTCTGGGAGTTCTGGTTATTAGTACATTCTTTTGTGTGTGGGCCAAAACCTCCCTCCTGATTTGTACTCCTTGTCCTGGCTCTGTCTTCTGGAGACCAGCCCATCTTGGTCAGCTCCTTCTTTGCCCTGATTTCTAGAATCAACCAATGTGGTTCACCACATCTGACAGCAGGACCCCGGGTACCATGTGGTACCATGCATTCCCCACTGCTGTCTCCGATCTTAGGAAGTGACAGGTCTTATTTTAACTTCTGAACTTCTGAACTTGGTGACAAGAGGAGGGACACTTCAAAATAAGAGACTTCCCCGCTCTAAACCTTCAATGAAGGACCCCCAGTTCCTCCTGCCACTCAGCTGTCTGAGGAGCTGCCCGGGCTTGTATGTTTTGTCTCCGGCTGCGGGTCTCTATGCTGAAGGTCCTCACATGAAAACATCAGCCATGCCAGGGGTCCCCCAGTGGCAGTCCTGCCATTCATCTCAGCCCTCCCAGTTTGTCCCTCACCTCCCACAAACTCTATGACAACAGCATAGGACCGAGCGGGACGCCCCTCCTTGAATGGATGGCTTTGGCCCTCTGGTGGCTTGTCGGCTCTCAGTCTTCCCTCGGTATCATGCAGCATCTTTCTCCTGCCAGCCACAACCCCGAGAGCTTCATGCCAGCCAGGCCAGCTTCTCTCCTGCTTCCTCTCTCCGCCCAGTGTTACCAAGCGGGGAAAGACACAGACTCTCTGGGTTCTCTGTGTATTCTGCTGTGTGTAAAGGACTGTCCCCGCAGGTCTGGGCTGTCCACATGCTGCATATTCCAAAAGGAGGTCTGGCCCTTGACGCGGCTCCTGAGAGAAATCTTCTGAGCTCATGGACTCTTCGTCCTGATAGGAGTGTCTTTGGGCCATGCCCAATAGCCCACACAAACAGTAGGACTTACGATCAGGGGCTCTGGGCCACCTAGTACTTGTCTGACATCTGGAGGGGCTGGGGACTGAGTAAGGTCAGTCATATTGTGGTTGGCCACACCTACATGCTGACCCAGACACCAAGGCTCAGGTGAGCTTCTCGCTGTCACACATTGCTGCCACACAGAATCAGGCAGTCTGTAAGTCTCCACATGGAAGCTGCTGCTCGGTGTCCCCTGGATCCCGCCCTACGCACCTTCACCCCTTGCTTAATCTGTGTCCTTTTGCCGTTATAAACCATAACCATGAGTACAATAGCTCTCTGAGCCACGCGGGTCCTTCCAGCAAACCATCAAACCTAGCAGGGCCTCAGGACTCTCCATCACACCTGCTGTCACAGAATCCCTCCTGTTTCACTACATGTTTGTGCCCCCATCCCCACTACCCCCCAGGCTATGATCCAGGATCCCAGGTATCCAGGTTTCACCCCAATTCCCTACCATCCACACCGCTCCCTGTTCCATGAGCTGGATACAACAGGCGAGGCTCTAGTTACCGTATGCATTTGGTTCCAGTTGCCCTAGACTGCCTTCTGATTTTTACTTGACAAATGACAAATGCGAACCTGGGTTTCTCAGGCCAATGCTGTATATGAGGGGCAAGAAACTCAAACATAACAGTCCCTTTGTAGACCATGGTCTATTTTCTGTCCGGGACAACAGAGTTATTTACACTTTTAGGGATCACTCCTTGGTCTTGGGTTCTGGATGGAAATCCACAGTAAGCCAAGCTGCGCAAGATCAGCAGAGCCTTGGAAGGCCACACCAGCATCCTCAGTAAAAACCAGTCCCATCTGCTCACTGCTGACTGAGCTACTTTGCTTCACCTCCCTGCTCTAATCCCTGAGAAAGGCAAGGAAGGTTTCTCTCAGGAGCCTGTCAAGGCCCCAGGAGCTCCAAGTGGCACTCATATCCCAGGCTATGGAGGGCCCGAGGTGACCATGGCCATGTCAACATGGCGGCCCCTGGGTACCACCAAGAGAAAGACCAGCTCTCTCCTCTGAGGGATAGAAAGGGTGCAGAATCTTCCCAAGAGCTTGTTTCCTTGGCAAGATATTAAAACAATGGAAAACAGCCAAGTCTGAGAGCAAAGAAAATCCTATTTGGTGACTTCATAGCTGGGTCTGAGCCTGGCTGATCTGCTGGAAAGGACAACTGTCCTCATGACCCATGGATATGAAGAAGCCATCTCCTCCCTAGCCCCATCCTCACACTCTCTCCTCCATGTCCCTAACCTCAGTCTTATGGCTGGCCTGAGAAGGTCTGGTGTGCCTGGGGTTGAGGGAGTCCTGGGGATAAGAGAGGGAAAAATTTAGGCCCTCTTATTTTATTGTTCTGGATAAGCGAATGCCTCAGACTCTAAAAGCAAGACTAGAGTCCAAGTATCTATTTGGTGCTTCTTGGTTTGTAAAACGCTTTTCTAATCATTAGCCCTCCAGGTCCTCGTAATGATCCTGGGAACTTGGCAGGGCAGGAATCAGTCCCCCACCCCCCTTCCCTGCTTTCCCAGACTAGAAACAGAATCAGAGAGATCATGTGGCTGGGAGGACAGAGGTGCTCCAGAATTGCGGTGTCTTCATGGCGAACACTGTCCCCCAGCTGTGTGGGCTCCAAGAGGAAGGGAGCTGGGTGGGAAGATAAGTCACAGCCCCCCAGAGTGGCTCTGGGCTCCCTGGGCATGAAGCATTTGCTCATGCTGTCCCCTCTGCAAGGAACCTTCTCCCTTGCTACTGGTCGGCTTCTTGCTCCTACCGCAGAGCCCCTCCTAAATGCTACCCTCTTGACAAAAATTTCAGGATGTTTGCCTGCCAGCCAGATGATGTGATTCCCTGGGCCATCGCAGCTTCCGGAACCACTTCATCACCCTCCTTGTCATTCTGGCTTTGCCATATACCTTCCTTATTGGATCCTATGCTCCCTGGGGACATGGGCTCCGTCTGTCACGCCTGAAGCTCTGGCTCTTAGCACAGGGCCTGTCTCAGAGGACACATACTCTTTAATGATCATTGGCTGAATGAACGAATGAATCGATCCGTCAAATCCAGCTGCCACCCTGTGTGTTTATTATCCACAAAGCAGCTGTCCCTTTTCTTTTTATTTTCTTATGCATTTTTCTTCGCTCAAGAAGCACACGATTACATGTTTACTGTAAGCTGTTCAAGCACTACAGGGAAATCCCAGCTCCCCCCGCCCCACCCATCCCCACCCCTACCCATTGCCCTCTGCCCCTTTCACTCCAGTCCTTCCCCTGAAGGGAGCCCAGGCCCATCAACAGTTTGGGGCCTCTCCCTCCAGACCTCTGGACATGCACTGACACACACTTAAAGCTCTACATGGAAACAGAAGGCTTGGCATTTTGTGGATCTTTTAATGTCAACGATTTCCCATGGTGCAGCTCACTCTGCAACTTCTTGCTTTGACCACAGATCGATGGGTCTTGGACTTCTCCCCTTGTCAGTCTCGGAGAGCTCCCTGGGTCTTCTTAGTTGCTGATCTGTTGTTTGTTTATCTAGATTCTTCTTGATGGGCACCGAGGCTTTCCCCAAATCTTCCTGCCCTCAAATGCTGTTGTGGTCTGTACCCATCAGATAATTTCCTTTCCTCGGTGAGCACTTGCCAGATCCCTGTTGGAGCCGCAGGGAAATTCTGGAATCCCTCTAGACAACGGGCACAGCAGAGGCCTGGGCTTTGGTCACACCGCTGGTCTGAGATGTCCAGAATCTTCCTGAGACCAAAGGCATTTTGTCCCACGCTTGTCTGCAACCAAGGCACGGCCTCAACAGTGCTTCTCACCCTCGGGTTGGGGGACCCCCTTCGAGGGACGGTGAACAGAGCTTGCGTTCTGATACTCCTGGTTTGGGGGCCTTGAGGCCTTGGGGTCTAAGCCTCCGATTCCTCTTCTCTAGATCAGGAATAGCAGCCCTTGCCACCAGGGCTTCTGGGAGGGTTAAATGAGATGGGACAGCGTGTGGGCCTGGCCCAGTGCCAGCTCTTCATGGGCGCTCGGGACCTTGGCTGTTGGCATCGGCTCCCCCCTTCCGAGGCTGGCCACTGTCGGGTACACCTCGAGCCCCCTTCCTTCTCGGCCTCTCCGGCTCCCCACGTGTCCTCATTTTGCCCCTCCTAATGACAGGTCACCGTTGAGGAACGGTTTTCTGGTATGTTTAGAAATACGAACTTGGTGTTTCCTTATGTAAGACAGGACTGGAAATTCACCTGCTGCCAAAGTCGCTGATGGTCAGCGTTCCAGAATCCAAAATAATTTGTATCCGGGCCAGCTCCTTCTCTGCAGCTCCTCCTGGCACAACAGAGCCGAGGCTGGAAGGGAAGAAGACAGATCAGCAGAGGGCTGAGGTGCCCAGCCTCCAACGCAGTGCAGGGGGTCAGCAGGCCTGGGTCAGGGAGCCCGCAAAGCCCAAGGGGCTGTGGTGTCCCCTGGGGTAGGTATTGTTCTGCCCAGAGCCACACAGTAAAGAGGGCCGGAGCCAGAAGGAAGGGGAAGGAAATGGCGTGTTCCTGGGAAAGACCCCTCTGGAGGAGTGCACGGGGCCCATGAGGTGGGGCAAGGTGGACTTGCCTTGATGGACTTGAGCTTCACGTATTTACTGTGTGATGCTGGGCAAGTCACTCGCCCTGTCCAGTGTCCTCATCTGTGAAATGGGAACGCGGCTGCTCCCTGTCCGGGTTGTTGGCACAGCTCACGGAGAAGTTCTGGGTAACATCTCCAGTCTGAGGCATCGGGCACACACCAGGCCTTCCTCTTAGGACCCTCTCGGAGAGCAGAGATAGGTAACGGCTTGCTCAGAAGCCCAAGAGAAAGGAAGTAAGCCTCAGGCCCGAGCTAAGGAGAGGTGCCACAGCGCAAGCGAAGGAGACACAGGAGGAAAAGCAAGGACAGGAAGAAACAGGAGCGCAGTGTGTTTTCCAAAAGCCCATTTCCATGCCTCTCCCCCTTGTATTTACTTCCTAAGAGTTCTCGGCCCTGGGTGGCCCGGGCTGATCTCCGGCAGTGCCGTGGAAGTCAGCGGGGCTCAGGCATGTCGTCCCCGCCGTCCTGCGGCAAGCTGGCCCCGCGCCCCTGGGCCCGCACCTGCCACCCAGCACTTGGAGGCACTCGCAGAGTCTGCAGCGCGGTGATCCTCTGGCTCTCTTCCTCTGCCGGTGGAAAAGCACTCTCACTCCGCCTCAGTCTGGCCCACATAGCTCACCATTCGCCCCCCTCCCTCCAGCACCCCTGCTCCTGGGAAAGGCCAAGGGGTCCCCACCTACCCTGGGCCTCCGGCCAAGGCTGTCCCTGGGTGTCGCAGAAATGCGAGACAGAGAAACCGAGAGAGAAGAACACACAGATCTACAGAGAGCTCGAGTCAGTGACAGCCAGAGGAAGAGGGGAGAAAACCTCCCTGAGACCTCCAGGGACGAGCTCCCCAAACCCAGAGACAGAGCCACATGAGGGGGCGGATGAGGACTCAGGAAAGGAGAGAGAGACTCAGAGATGCGGAGAAGAGAGAGAGAGAGAGAGAACTGGGCAGACAGACAGGGAGCAGGACCAAGGCACAGAGCAGAGAGCTAAGATTATTTCACAGGATGTCAGCAGGTGTCGTGGGGAGGAGCGGAGAAGAAATGGTCCTTGTTGTCAGACAAATCAGGGGGAAAGCACAGGGTACAACAGGACCGGGAAAGGTGGTTTTTCTATAGGCGGGTCTGTGCCTTTGACACGCTAGCGTGGGCGTGCACTCCGGGACTCTCGGTAGGTTTCCCGGTGAATGTTGTCACTGCCGCAGCCACCAAAGATCCGCCGAGGAGAACCTGGCACTCTGAGATACGCTGACAGAGAGATTCGGGGGCAAACGTGGACACAGAGACAGAGGCCTGGAGATGCAGGGAGAGGCGGACAGACAGAAGGACAGGGAGGGGCAGACAGAAAGAGGGCGGGGCGCACAGGGAGATGGAGAACTTAATTCAACGGGAGAGGCAGGAAAGCGGAGCCCAAAGGCAGGATGCAGGAAGAGAGGCAGAACCCCAGGGCCTGGAACAGTAAGAGACACACAGAGACGCAGACAGAGAACCAACTAACAGCGCTGACGCGGGCAACAAAGGCGGGAGAAAAATTATTAAATATCCTTAGTACCTACAGCCATTGACGAGTCCTTGAAACAGGCAAAGTGAACTTCCTCTAAGAAATCAGCTGCCTCGATGTTAATACTTTGCTAAAGGCAACAGGCAAGCTTAGCCCGACCCCAAGGGCCCTGTAAGTCCACTTCAACATTTAAGAATTGGAAACTTCCTTTAGCTGTAACCTCTCAAGATACACGTTAGCAATCATCCTCCAAGCCTATGACCGACCCATAGATATCTGAAGGGTCTCATGACAGAGGGTTTACTAAACAGTCATAAATGACCCTTCCTCACAATAGCAAGCCTCCTCAGGGTCCTGGAAATCTTGTTTCCAAAATATCTGGGAGGCTTACCCTCTCCCTAACCCCTTCCCAACTTGAGTATATAATGGGCTGCTCCTCACGACCCCGGGGCAGCCTTTTCTGCCCACGGGTCTTGTCCCCGTGCCTTAATCAAACCACCTTATTGCATCAAAGATGTCTTAAGAGTTCCTTCTTGGCCATCAGCTTCGAACCCTAATGTCTGTCCTCTCCCAGTGCCGCCCCGAGCCTAAAGCCAGGAATGTTCTTGCTCGTGGGGATGTGTAGAGCCCAGTGGGTCCGCCTTGTCCTGCGCCGGACAGACGCACCTCCTCCCCCCGGGGCAGCGGACTGTGCCAAACCCTGAGGACACACATCCTGGGAAGAGACACTTAACCGGCTGTGACACGGAATTGGTGACCCCTCTGGGGAGTGCCTGGAATGGACACTGAGCAGGCAGGAGCATTGTTCCCTGCTGCCCTCTGCTTTGGAAAACCGAGACCATGTGTCAAGCGTTGTCACCACGGCTCCGGCTTGGCTTCCAGCAGGCGAGGCTGACATTAATCTCCAAGACTTAACTGTTTTTAAAAGATTTGCCATTAATTTTCAGATTCTGCAGGAGCTTTCAGGTGGGGGGATCAGCAAAGGACTTCAGAGCCCGCACGTTCCAGTGTTACTGCTGACTCAACCCAGCGGGCCACCGGCCCCTCTAATCCCTGGGATTCCTGCCTCTCCCGACCAACCGCGGTCCTAGGGGACGTCTCTGGAAACATGTACATCCCTGCCAGGGTGGATCTCTTTGTATCTTTGTCTCTAGCGCTCTCGTCTTGATTTGTGCTCCAGCCAAGATGTCCCAGAAGGCTCAGAGTCCTTCATTTGCTTCCCCGGTGGGGGACGGGGCAGTGACCGCTCATGGTGGTCACACGGCTGCTTGCTTCTCCTCATGAGATCTTCCCAAAGCCCAGATATGAGTGACTTCTCTCCTGCTCAAATGTCTTTCATGGCTCCCACAGGCCACGTTGTCCATCCAGTCATGCTCAGCCCTGGGGATACGTTTAAGCAGACTTCTTCACCAGGTTCTCTGGCATACTCTGGGGCTGTCTCCTATGCTCTCCCAGGATCTCTGGATCTTTATTCTGTGCTGGCTTCCCATTCTGTGTTGTGGGGTGACTTATGTACACCCCAGAATTCACATAGTAAAGTCCTAAATTCCAGTACCTCAGAGTGTGACCTTATTTGGAGAGGAGTCTTTATAGACATAATCCAAGTAAAATGAGGTCACCGGGGTGCACCCTAATGCAATCTGTCCTTCTGGAAAGGAAAACTTTGGACCCAGAGACAGGTGCAGAGGGAACACAGGTGTGAGGAGACACAGGATGGAGATGGCCTTCCACGAGCCAAGGAGAGTGGAACCAACCCTACCAGCATCCTGAGTTTGGGCTTCCAGCCTCCAGAGCTGTGAGTGCATCAACTCATGTTAAGGCCACCTGTCCACAGGACTTTGTCACACGAGCCAAAGGAAACTCATGTACTCTGCTTGGCCAGCTCTGCCCTTGAACGCACAACTGAGCTGTACCCTACTGCTCACATCAGCCCATGACCTGGTCACGCTTAGTGTCTTTCCCAACACTCCGGACGTGGCCATCGGCCGGCCCCAGGCAGTGCTGAGAGACACAGCTAGGAAGGGTCTGTTGCATTCTGTGGCTTTTCCTTTCCTTCTCTGAGGAAAGACGACTCGAACACAGAAAGGATTTCCAGCCTTCCACCCCATGGAGGCCGCTCCCTGCCTGACAAGGCCACCATGGGATGCGACAGGAACTTGAAACTTAGCAAACTCAAAATCAAACTCATGATCTCCTTCCTTTCCCCATTCTGTTCCCATGTCCCCCCGAATCTGGATTAATGCATGCATCAGCTCCCCTGTCCCCATTCAGAGTGCCCGGAGCCGTCCCCACTCCCTACATCCCCTTGGTCATCAGTTCCAGTCTGTCCCATGTAAGAAATTTCTCTCATGCCTGTATACTTTCCATGGCTACCGCCAGTTCCCGATCTCAGGTCTCATTCCCATGCTGGGCTCGTTCCAAAAACTCCTAACTGGCCTTCCTGCCTCCGATCTTCCCCTCACCAACCTACATCCTCGTCTTTATAGAGCTGATCATGTCATCATCTAGTCTGGAGACCTCAGGCTGATAAAACCCATACCCCTGAATGCGACCCGCACCACCCCAGACTCATCTCTCAGCCCTGCCCCTGCTCTGTCACCGCACGGTTTCTCAGACCTCCTGGGCCCTCTTGCCTTTAGGACATCACGCGTGACATTCCCCCTGTTGGGGTCCCCTCCCCGCCCCCCAGCATTGTGTCTGCCTCTCTTTGTTCATACCTCTTGTTAGCACTAATATCACATTGTTGTTAGTTTGTACATTTCTCTTCCATCAGCCTGGAAACCCCTTGAGATACCTGCCCGAGCCCAGCTCTGTAAACATTTGTTGAGTGAACGCTGGGAGGGATCCACGCATGGATGCATGGATGGATGGATGGACAAGTAATTATCGGTTGCGGGCCATGTGTTGAGGCTGGACAGATCACTGCAGCGGCTGCTCACCTGCCTGCAGAGGCCGGGGAGAGCGGACAGCAGCCAGACGGTAAAACCCAGCTCCTGGCTCCCGGGTGGGGCTTGGCTTCTCCCAGATGTCAACTCAGTAATAAGTAGGAGCTCTTCATCTGGGGGTCTATGGACCCCTAGGTGCTATGGAGCTGGAATTTGGGGGAGTCCATGAACTTGGATGAGAAAAATTAGGTCACAGACAACAAACCTCAGTAATGCTAGCAGTACTTTGAAACCAAGAAGAGTCACAGACATTTTTGTACCCTGTTACGGTTGTCACAGACATCTCGAAATAGCATTTCTTTTTTTTTTTTTTTTTTTTTTTTTTTTAAAGATTTTATTTATTTATTTGACAGAGAGATCACAAGTAGACAGAGAGGCAGGCAGAGAGAGAGGGGGAAAGCAGGCTCCCTGCCGAGCAGAGAGCCCGATGCGGGACTCGATCCCAGGACCCCGAGATCATGACCCGAGCCGAAGGCAGCGGCTTAACCCACTGAGCCACCCAGGCGCCCTCGAAATAGCATTTCTGTTCATCACTTTGCTATTATGACCGTTACGAGATCCATATTAGAAATAGATCACCTTTGCCCAGTCTTAGTATTAAATTATTAAAGAAACACAGATAGTTCTATGTCACAAAATGGGCTTTTACAATATCTTGACAGGTTTATTCTAATATTATTATTTTCCTGTGTTTTATCACACGCACTTACAAACGTGACTCTGAGAAGGGCTGAACCACGTTACACTCAGCAGTCCACGCACAGAAGTGGTTAAGAACATCTGCATGGTAGCAGAAGTCAAGGGCAACCCCCGAGGGTGTGGGGAGCCCAGGGAGAGAGCAAAGCCTCTGGTTTGGATGGCCCAGGCCTGACCGCCTCTCACCCGTGCTCCTCTGAGCCCCGAGCATAGATGTCCGCTCTCCCTCGTCCGCTCTCCCTCGGGGAGGGGTGGAAGGAGAGGCCAGACCACCGCTGAGAGCCGCCCAGCCGGGCCAGGCTCCCTCCTTAGCATCCGCCTACACCAGCAGCAGGTTTCAGACAGGAATCCTTCGGGTGGAAATTTGGAGGGATCTGATGTCCGAAAGAAAGTTTCCTCCTAAGCCCAAAAGGCTCATTCCTTAGTATTTATGTCTCTTGGAGCTCCGGGCACAAGCTTGCCCCAGGTGCCAAGGAAGAGACACAAAGACAGAAAGGTGCATGTCCTCGAGGGCAGTCAAGCTTGGAATTAGCCTTCACGGCAGTGTGCCTCCTCCCAGACGCCCCTGCGGGCCCCAGCACTTCCCCCCTACCCCCCAACCCCCTCTCCAGCCCCAGCTGCCGGGACTTCTGACCGCTTGGTGCTCACAGCTGAGCCCCTCCCTGCAAGTGCCTTCAGTGGAAGGGAGCTGAGTCCCTGAGGCCTTTCCTCATCCCCAGACAGCCTGTCTCCCATGAAGGTCACTGTGGGGAATGCAAAGGCCCAACCTCTGGCCTTAATCTGGAACCCTAGGAGGGCTGCCCTGCTCTGGAGTCCCCGGGGCACTAACCGGTCGGGGCCTCTACTGCCCCATTTTCTCCACCCATCCTGCCGTGAGACACTGGACCTGGCGTTAGGGCGGCATCTCTTAGCCAAGTGGGCCACCATTAAAGATGGCGTCCGTAATGCACGGGCCTGTCTGTGACTCGGGAAGGACACAACAAAACCACAGACACCAGGCCGTGATTTGGTGAAGACTACAGACCCCCTTCTCTGTATAATGTTTGCAAAGGCAAACACTAAAATGCAGAGAATTACGATTTTGCCTTTGGGTGGGTAGCCAGCAGATACATCCTAGAGCCCACAGCTCACAAGGGCCTGGAGCCTGCTGGGCTGTGCTAGCTCCGACACAGGAGGGAGACGGTGGCGGGGACTTGACTGCCCGCAGTAGCTCCCCTAACAGAATCACCAGGCTCCCCTAAACTGGGAACAAGGCCGCCCGGGGAAGGGGCTCTGTCAGTCGGCTTGGGCTGCCATAGCAAAGCACTACAGAGCGAGCTGCTTAAGGAACAAAAACATATTCTCTCACCGTTCCCGAAGCTGGAAGTCCGAGACCACGGCGCTCACAGGGTCGATCTCCTCTGAGGCCTGCCTCCTCGGCTTGTAGATGACCGTCCTCCCGCTGTGTCCTCCCACAGTCTTCCCTCAGTACGTGTCTGGGTCCTAACCTTGGCAGTCATATTGGATCAGGGCCCACCTGTATGACCTCATTTTAACTTGATTACCTTCTCAGAGACCCTAACTCCACACACAGTCCCATTCTGAGGCTCTGGAGGTTAGGACTTCAAGGTATCAACTTAGGGGAAGATGGTTCAGCCCATAGCAAGCCCATATCCCCCAGCCTCCTTGCAGGCCACGTGGCTGGGCTCAGTCCCTTGAGTTGATGCGCAGCAGTGCTCTGTCTGGACAGCTGCCGGGTCAGTTCCCTGATGTCAAGCCACGCACCCTGCCCGTCTTTGCTTTCCTCCTCCTACTGGCTTAGTGGTTGCCGTGGACACGGACAGGAGTCACGCGTTAGAGCAGCAGACTTGACCACTAACCTGGGTCCACGAACCCCTTCATGAAGCACAGCTGCGTGCCCGTTCTGGACTGTCGCCGTAAGAACCGCAGAGTCTGTGCAGCCCACACCACCGGCAGGCAATTCACTCACACGTCTGCGGGCTCAGCTGGGTGGCCGAGCGTCCATCTGGGTCTCTGCTTTCTCTCATCCTCCTTGGTTAGCTGGGGATGGTTCCCCCAAGACAAAAAGCAGGAGAACCAGAGGGACAAATGGAAACACGGAAGCCTTCTGAGAGCCTGGTTTCGCCGGGACATTCCCACTTCTGCCCACATGCCGCGGGCTTTGGCAAGTCAAATCATTGAGCCTTACGTGATGTCACAGGCAAGTGCCTAACACCTCTAATGGGAGAAAATATAAAGACACACGGCAAGGCTGAGAATCTACAAAGGAGTGATGAGAGGGACCAATCATTTACCACGCCCGCCCACATTTAGACATTGATGCGAGAAAGAAAGAAAGCCTTATCTATGTGACCCCCTTATTTTGGGATTCTTTGTTACAGGGGCTCAGTCTGTACCGTACCCTACCACAAGACCTAGGGCATACCCTGCCCAGGGCAGCCAGCACTGGGAGGAACGGAAGGATGACTCTGCAGTCCATGGGCAAAAAGCTGACGCCATCACTGTATCCAAGAGGCAACTGAAGCCAGCCCCAGAGGGCCAGCCTGCGAGGATCAGAAACCAAGGAATGGGCGTAGAAGCCAGGCAAGTGGGCTTGTTTGGACTCCGAGAGGGCGTGGGAGAGGTGGAGGGTAGTGAACCTGGCTGCGGAACCATAAGGAGAAAGAAGAGAGGTGGGAGAGGGCTCAGCATCAATCTCCGCGTTCAGCAAACACGGATGGAGCCCTACTGTGTGTCAGGCGCTCTGCCAGGTGCTAGAGATAGAGAGGACAGAGTCCCTGCCGCTGGGGATGCAATACTGCCTCCAAAGGACGGCCACCCTCAAGCACCTGTTGAGCTTTACAGCCGAGCTGGGGTGGGGCTGTCTGGGGTCCAGGGGCCCATGGGAGACAAAGGTACCGGTGGGAGGTATCGATGTCTCCCTGCCTGTAGGTACACACACGAAGCAAACATTCACCTTTCGTTGTGGGGCCGCCGAGAACATGCGTGTGGGCTTTGGAGCCAGACTCTCTGGGTCCCAGTGCTGGCACCACCCCGTGCTAGCTGGGTCACCCGATGGAAGTTAGTGGCCTCCTTTGTTCTCTTGTGTCTCCTTTTCCGTGGGGGCTGCTGTGAGGATGCAGTGAGTAAATACACGTGACGTGCTTAGGACAGAGACCCATGCACAGATGGCGCTACGGTCCTTATGCCTTCCGGCCTCCGTGACTTGGTCCAGGCTGTACCCACAAAGACTTTGACGACCCACAAGGAAGCACAGGCAGCGGCCTGTTGTTGGAACCTGAACTGTTGCTGGAGGAGTGCTGACCTAATAGCAAATCCAAGACAGCGGAATCCTAAGTCAGCCCTAGAGACGGTCAAAAAACAACCCAGTTTATACTACTGATACTCCCTCAAAAGATCAAAATCCCAGCAGCTACGGATGCTTTAGGAAGTAGGGTGACACGGGGTTAAAAAAGAGAAGGGGCAGCCCTGCCCACCTTGGCAGAGGGCTGGGGGTTTGTTCTCCAAAGAGGACTGGACTGGGGGCACCAGGGACAGTTAGGGATGGCTAAAGTACACTCTGCTTAAGGCAGGCCCACCTGGCTCCCAGAGTCCTGGGCAACTAGCATTCACTTTCTGGTAAGGGATGGGGAATTTGAGGGGACCCAGAGAAAATACCTGAAAGTACCCGGATGGAACACCTTGACCAATCATAGTGAAGCCTGCAGGGACAAGCCCCTCCCACTGATCCTAAGTTCCAATTAGCTTCGTTCCCATGCTGAGGTGGGAGCGTCCAGCCAGTGACCACCGGCCATTTGACAGAAGCCAAAACCAACAGAAAAAAGGAAACTGGGGCAACGAGGACTACACGGGGAGGAGAGAACCCTGAAAAAAACCACACAAACTATTATTAACATCCTAAGAATGATGAAAGAAAGATAATACTAACAATTTTACCCAACACAGTACACACATTTAATCTTTACAAAAACAGTATGAGGTCAGCTGAGTGAGTATACTTGTGTCCCTCCAAAAGACACAGTCAACCCCTAAGTTCTTATTTGGAAATACATTCTTTGTAGTTGGAAGCAAGTTGAGAGGAGGTCACATGAGAGGAGCGCGGGCTCTCATGCAATGATTGGTGTCTTTATAACAGGAAGGAAATTGGACTGGGATACAGAAGATGGGAAGAACTCCATGTGAGGGACGTGCCTTCAGGCCGAGGACTGCGGGCACCCACCAGAGACCAGCAGGCGGCTTGCAACAGCTTCTTCTTTCAAGACTCCGGGAGGAACCAACCCTACTCACACCTTGATTTCAGAAGTCTGGCCTCCAGAAGTGAGAGAATAAATTCCTGTCCATTTAAGATGCCCACTTTGTGGCACTTTGTCATGGCAGCCTGAGAAGAGGAGCATAGTAGGTATTATTGTTTTAATCCCCATTTGATGGATGGAAGAACTGAGGCCCCGAGGGGTTAAATACCTTCCCTGGGTTGTACAGCTACTAACTGGGAGCCCCGAGCCCCTGTAGCAGACTTGCCGTTCTGAAACAAGAGCAGGATATGCTGCTTTCTTTTCTTTCTTTTTCACTTTACTTACTTAATTAACTAAATTATTAGAGAGGGTGGGAGGGGCACAGGGAAAGGGAGAGAGAGAAAAT
The DNA here is from genome assembly GCF_922984935.1 of Meles meles. Classification (NCBI taxonomy): domain Eukaryota; kingdom Metazoa; phylum Chordata; class Mammalia; order Carnivora; family Mustelidae; genus Meles; species Meles meles. The sequence continues at coordinate 141,126,175 of NC_060071.1, read as the reverse complement.
CTTAAGCAGGTTCCACGTCCAGTGCAGAGCCTGACACAGGGCTTGATCTCATGACCCTGAGATCATGACCTGAGCCAAAATCAAGAGTCAGGGGCTCAAGCCACACACATGCCCCAGGATGCTGTTTTCTTAAAAAAAGGAACAGCTGGGGGAAAAGTCAGAGTGCTTGGAAATAAAAACATGAGAATTTAACAGAAAGGTGGGAAGATTAACTGAAGACGATCTCCCAGATTTTATTTTTTAAGTAATCTCTACACCCAACGAGGGGCTTGAACCTAAGATCAAGAGCCCCAAGATCAAGAGTTGCATACTCTACCGTCTGAGCCAACCAGGCACCAAGAAGCTCTCTCAGAAAGTGGAGAAAAAGGCAAAGAAATTAAAAATAAGAAGATTCAAGCTTCCATAACCAAATGATAGGAGAGGAAGGCAGGCCAGAGAAAGTGGAAGAGGGCAGTGAACAGGAAGAAGCAATAGATGTGGGGTCCGGACTGAAGGGTCTGCCGAGTGTCCAGCACCATCGACAGAAGTAATCCCACACCAAGACCCCACATGAGCTGGTGAAATTCCAGGATACAGGGGGCAAAGAGAAGATGGGAAAAGAGAGAAAATGATGGGGGTGCTGGGTCACTTGGTCAGTCGGTTAAGCGTCCAGCTCATGCTTTCTGCTCAGGTCATGATCTCACTGTCATGAGCTTGAGCCCCGCATGGGGCTCCGTGCTCCGTAGGGAGCCTACCCGTCCTCCTCCTACTACTCATTCTGAAAAACACGTTTTGCATGGAGCACTGGGTGTTGTGCAAAAACAATGAATACTGTTTTGCTGAAAAAAATTAATTAATTAATAATAATAAAAAAAAGGCAGTCCCTCATCTGAGAACATCTACAACTTATCTGGACAAACACAGCCAAAGCAGAGGAACCTTATTGCAGCTTAACGTGCCCTCCCTATTACCCACCACCTGTTCCCCCAACCTCCCACCCCTGACCCTTCAAAACCCTCAGGTTGTTTTTCAGAGTCCATAGTCTCTTATGGTTCGCCTCACATGGAATTCTTTATGAGCGACATGACATAAAGTTTGCCAGTTCCTTTAACATAAAAGGTGGGTGCGGGGTGGGAAGAAAACCAGTGTGGCCAAGTTTTGATAGCAGATTGCTGTCGTCTCTACTCTAGCGTTTGGGCATTTCATCATAAAAATTTAAAATAAGTGAAAAAGAAATTTCTAAGTAAATGACAAAATCGCCTCCTAGGGAAGCTGCCTCCTCAGGTTCTGTCTGTAGAGTTAGTGATGGAAACAGAGGGTGCTAAAAATAGCCAAGAGATTTATTTGGTCTCTCCACATGACATCTCTGATAATTTATCATCGAAGCCCACGTTCACCCCGGTTGCTCTCTCGATGTCCTGGATGGAGCCTTGTTTCAAGAGGGAGGAAGAAATGTCCCCCCACCCTTCCACAAGTACATGCTCTTTCGACTCGAGGGGCAGTCTTGGAAGGAAGTGCCTTTCCCTGCCCCTACCCCCACTGTTGGCCTCAGTTTCCCCATAGGACATTAAGCACAAGGCTCCCCGCTTTGACTCCCTTATAGGGTTCTTGCCACGGTCAGAGAAAATGCTGGAACTGAGAACACATCTTTTTAAAGCTTTCATTTTCTTGTTCAACAGTGAGACACATGCTCATTCTAGGATATTTAGAAACAAGGTAATTAAAGAAAATCAAAGCCACTCACAATGCTTCCCCTGCCCATCAGCTTATAACTGACGTCATTGTTGCTGTGTATGACGTTACAGATTGTCGTTGACCACACATACATTTTTGTTGCTGCTGTTAATTTACAAGAACGGGTTTAAATTACGTAAAAGGTTATGTCTTACCTTAACACGTTGCATCCCATTGTCCTATCATTACCAGTTCTTGATATTTTAATCATTGCTGGTTTCCACTCTGGGATAATACTCTGACTTAGTCAGCCAGGGTCCTTGTCCCACTTGCTTAGAGCCGCCGTAACAAAGTGCCACCAACAGGGGGCTTAAAGCAAAGGACCTGTGTGTCATGGTTCTGGGTGCCGGAAGTTGAAACTCAAGGGTTGATTCCTTCCTGACGGTTCAAAGGGAGAATCTGCTTCACATATTCCTCTCCTAGATTCTGGTGCTTACAGGCTATCCTTGGCATCCTTGGCTGGTGGTGACATCACTCCAAACTCCGCCCCTGTCCTCCCACAGTTGTTGTCCCTGTGCATCTCTGTGTCTCTTCTCCTTTTCTTGTAAGGACGTGGGTCATTCTGGATTAAGGATTTACCCTGCTCCCCTATGACCTCATCTCAGCTAATACATCTGCAGTGACCCCTCTTCTCAGTAAATTCACACCGTGCTGTTGGAAGAGTTACAACTTCAACAGTCAAAACTTTCTTTTGGGGGGGGGCATGGATCAACCCATGGCACCCTCTTGGAGGGGCCATACTTGCCCTCTGAAGGATCACCAGCAGCCTGGCCTGCAGACTGCCAGCTAGCTGGTCCTCCTCCAGAGGGTACAAAGCACACGGTTGCTGCTGGAGGGCGGCAGACCTCAGCTGGACACCGAAAGACAGTCCTGTATCTTCTCGTGTCTTCCAGATTCCACCCGTGCCTCCCATTGGCCAACCACAAGCCAACAAGGTGTCTAAAAATGTAGCTTGCATTATAGAGTAGAGATGGGGGGAGAAGGAAACAGAATTGATGAGCTATACATAAATGGCTGTCCTAAAGGCTTTCACTTTGTATTCTTCCATCATTTCCAGAAAGTTTCTATCAACTTCCACTACAAGTCACTGCTAGTAGAGCGTGGAAACATCTAGTCCCCAAAGTTTCCCAACACTGGATGTCATCCTTTAAAGCTTCAACCTCAAAGAATTCTTCCTTGTCTTCTTTTGCATTTCTTTGAATTTCAGGGATGCTGAATATATTTCTTATGTTTTTGGCCATCGTGTTTATTACTTGTTTTATGAGTTGTTGAAATATAAAGCTAATAATGAAAATGTCAGATTTCATGTTCCTTGCCCATTTTTATTATGATATTTGCCTTTTTCTTATCAATTCATAACACTACTTTATGCATTAAGGATATTAATACTTGCTTTACCATACATGCTGCAAATAATATTTTCTCATTGTGATTTGACATTTAGCTTTATTTATAGCATTTTTGATGTCAGGCTTTTCAATTTACATTTGGTCAAATCTATTAATCTTTTCTTTCATGCACTTGCCTTTGGTTTTATGCTTAGAAAGCTCTTCCCCGCGCCAAAATTACATAGATGTTTCTATTTTCCCTAAGGTTTCTACATTTTTTACATTTGTTTTACATTTTACATTTACATTTTAACGTTTGTTTTACGTTTCAATTTTTATATGGAATTTACTTGAAGATATAGGATAAAATTAGAAATCATTGAATAATTAATTTTTCCTCTATATTTGGAAGTCATCTTTATCTTTTATTAAATTCGTATACATGTGCACATTTCTGTATGGTTATGAATATATGGAGATAAATCTCCATCTATTTCTGAACTATTTCTTTTACTCCACGAGTCTATCTGATCATCACATTGTATCACATTCTCACAAAAAAGTAAGTCCGAGGGCAGTTGCTTCCACACCGCCAGTGTCTAGAAAGGTGCCTCACACAGTAAGTCCTCAAGAAATAAATGCTGAGTGGTAGAATGGTCCCTTCCTTCCTTCCTCTCTCTCTCTCTCTCTTCCTTCCTTTCTTTCTAAGATTTTATTTTTTCATTTGAGAGAAGGGAACCTGGGTGGCTCTGTTGGTTAAACATCTGCCTTTGGCTCAGGTCATGATTGCAGTGTCCTGGGATCAAGCCCTGCATTGGGCTTCCTGCTCAGTGGGGAGTCTGCTTCTCCCTCTCCCCCTGCTGTTTCCCCCTGCTTGTCTGTGCACTCTCTCTCTCTCTCTCTCACTCTCCCTCTCATATAAATAAATAAAATCTTTAAAAATTGTTTATTTATTCATTTGACAGAGAAAGAGAGCAAGATCGGAAGAGGCAGAGGGAGAGGGAGAAGCAGACTGCCCTGCTGAGCAGGGAGCCTGACATGGGACTTGATCCCAGGACCCTGGGATCATGACATGAGCTGAAGGTAAAAGCTTAACTGACTGAGCCCCCCAGGCATCCCTGGACTATTTCTGTGCCAGAACCATGTTTTGGATCTGTTTTTAAGTCAGATTTATTAAGGTATAATTCACGTACGGTAAAATTTCTCCCTCTTCTAGCGTCCAGTCCATACAGTCAGGGAATCCCCATCATAATCAAGATATACAATAGTCTCATCACCGCAAAGAACTCGATCATGCCTTTTATTAAATCCATTTTTCAGTTTAAATTGTGTTCTTTAAAAGAAACCCATAATATAAAATGTACCATCTTAACCATTTTTTAAATTAAGTTTTTAAAATTTTAATTCCAGTAGAGTCAACATACAGTGCCGTGTTAGCTTCAGGAGCACAACATAGTGATGGGACAATGCTTTCTGTTGCTCAGTGCTCATCACCTTAAGTGCACTCTTCACAGCTTAACCATTTTCAGTGTGACATTAAGTCACATTGTTGCTCAGGGATCACCAGGCCTTTTACGCCTTGCAAAACTAGAACTCGGGACCCATGAAACAGCAACTCTCCCGCCCCCTGTCAGCCCGAGCCATCCGTCATCCTACTCTCTATTTCTATGAGTTTACTCCTTTCAACCTCATATAAATAAGATTGCATAGCATTTCTCTTTTTGTGACCGGCTTACCTCCCTTAGTGTAATGTCCTCCAAGTGCATTCACGCTGTAGAATTTATCAGATTTCCTTCCTTTTCAAGGCTGAATAATATTCCATTGTATCTAGCATATGCTTTTGTGGTCCACCCCTACCCCTCTCCAAGGTCCTGATGTATCTTGTCGCTGCGGGTTTGCCTCTTCCAGAATGTCATATTAATGAATCAAATGGTCCACAGCCCTTTGAGTCCCGCTGCTTTCACTCAGCGTAATGTATTTGAGGTTCATCTGTGTCGTTTGAAGCATCAGTAGGCGATTCGGTCCTTCTTACGGTTGTATAATAATATTTCATTGTGCAAGTAATACTTCATAGTATGGATGTGTCACAGTTTACCCATTTCCCAGCTGGAAATAAATTTGGATTGTTCCCAGTTTTAATTTCTGCAGCTTCATAAAGCATTTCTATAGAGAAACCATCCAGCAAGCTGCCAAATTTACACCAGCTGTAGCCAGAACGAGAGGAACACTAGGCATGCCTGGGAATGTGGAGGTAAGAGTCCCCCCGGGAGTGAGCGCAGGAGGGACCCACACCAAGCAGATGTGGAGGTCCTGAGTGATATCAGAAGGCTTGTGGGAGAGCCAGGTCCTGCCAATCACCCTGGGCCAACCGGGCTCGCAGGCAGTGTGGTCGGGGGGTAAGGCAGTAAGGGTGTGGGCTCTGCAGACAAGGAACTCGGGGTGTGGGTCTTTCCTCTGAGGCTTCCTTCCTGGGTGACTGGGGCAACCTCGTGGCCAACTGGCAGCCTCGGTTTCCCATCTGTAAAATGGGGACCTGAGCCTGCATTCCTTACCTGAAATAGTCAAGGCAGCGGCTAATCCAAAGTGAGTGCTTCATATCTGCTACTTTTCATCAACCACTCTCTGGAGAAAGTGAGGCCAGGTCTTGAAAAAGAAAGCCGTGTGTGGATTCACTCCGCTGTGGCTTTCTGAAGGATAAAACAACGCGGGTGGTGATGGGAGTTCTGAAACGTGCCTGCAAATTCTCCAACATTCTTCTTTTCAAGAGATGGGCTCATACCCTCTCCCTTTGAATCTGGGGGTCTTGGGACCACTTCCACCAATAGAGCGGGGCAGAAGTGAGACCACGTGTCTTTGGAGTCAGCCTCTGCCTCACCTGCAGGGCCTCCTGCCTTTCTAGACCTGAGCCACTATTAATCAGCTGTTTGATTCTGCTGATGCTTGAAGTTCTGGTCGTTCTACCAGCTGGGGAATCTTGAGACCACATAGAAAGAGAGAGGTCCAGGGACACCTGGGTGGCTCAGTCATTAAGCATCTGCCTTTGGCTCAGGTCATGACCCCAGGGTCCTGGGATAGAGTCCCACACCAGGCTCCCTGCTCAGCAGAAAGCCAGCTCTTCCTCTCCCACTCCCCCTGCTTTTGTTCCTGCTCTCACTGTCTGTCAAATAAATAAATAAAATGTTTGAAAAAAAAGAGAGAGAGAGAGAGAGGTCCAAGTAGGCATCTTAGCCAGGGCACCACAGGTATGAGTATAGAAGTTTCCAGATGATGCCAATCCCCAGGCATTTGAGTCATCTGCAGCTTCTGGGCGTTTCCAACTGAGGTTCCCTACTAAGACATCATGCAGACAAGCCATCCTCCATCTAAATCCTTGGCTCCCAGTATTTGTGCATGCAAAAAAAAAAAAAAAAAATGGTGGGTATTTTATGTCACTGAGTTGGGGGTTATTTGTTATAAAGCAATAAATAAGCAAAATGGTGATCCAGAAGGAATTGAGAGTGAGAAAGAAAAGAAAGCCAAATAGGGAAGATGTACCTATTTCCCTAGTAGCTAGTAGAAGCCACCATCCACCTCCCTCAGTGAGGAGCCATGCACAGGGTTGGGAGAAGTGGCCTCAGTGAAATATCCCCCAAGAATGCACAAGTTTGCTTCCTCTGCTTTTGTGCCTTCAGAAATACCAGTGAATAACTAACTCAGCCATGATGGCCAGGAACATTCCAGACACCAGAGAAGTCATCCATGTTGCAAACCAATACCCCTACTTTCTGGTTTGTACATCGATCTCTTATGACTTAGATAGGTGTGACTCAGGCCCCGTTGAACTTCCTCTGCAGTACAGAGGAATGATCACGGGATAAATCTCAGCCCAAGACCTAAATCTTTGCCACCATGTAGGACTCTGGCAAGGCATTGGGCCTTGAGTCTCTTGTCCATACACTTGGTCAAGGATGTCTCCTTCACACAACTGTCACAGGGGTTAAATGAGATAGAGTCTGTGAGGGGTCTAACACAGAGTGTGACTCATAATAAACCGACCACTGATATTGTTTCATTCTCTCCCCTCCTCCAGCACCTTGGGGAGCAGGTACTAGACAGAGGAGTCTCCCTCCCCAACTCCAGCACCACCCTCAGAAAACCTGGCCATGGGAGGCCAGCAGAGGTTCTCTCTGCCCACCCCATACCCCCTGCTATAGTGACACCCACGTAAGCAGAAACCGTTGGCCAGGCTGTCAGCTCGGGCTGGCTTCTGCTTGGACCTGCAGACATCTCTTGCCTCTGCTCCTCCCCCTCCCCCCACCCCCACCCCGGGCTCCAACTCAAGAGGCCGAGAAGAGCAAATCAAATGGAAGCCGACAGAGGACACATCGCTGGGATGACAGAGTGCAATCCCTGAAGGTAAACAGCCCTGCCCCATCAATTCGCAGGACAGGAGAGAAGACAGGGCTTGGGAAATTACAGCCCCATCAGGCTCCCATCATCTCCTTCCTGCAGCTCGTGAAAGTGATCAACAGCCCTTCGCCTCTCATTTTCAAGATTAAATGGGAGGAAGCATGACTCCATCGGATCTCAGCCCAAGCCACTGGCGGCCCTGAGTGCCAGAAAGCGTGATGGATTGAGTGCCTGAGACACAGGAAGATAACCTGAACCTCCATATTTCACGGGAAGAACCAGTCAGGTCCAAGGAGACGCATGGTCCCCTGTGCTCCCGTGAGCATTGAGCCCCAGGCTCTGGAGCCTCGTTTTTGGGACAGCAGGGGCCAAGTTTTGGTTCAGCACACACTAGGCACTCAGTAAACACTGGTTGAATGACTAAATGGATGAATGACTCTTTGCTCTTTTTAGCCATGAAGTCTTAGGGAGGTCACTTTGGACAAACCAAATGGCCCATCTTGGCCTCAGTTTCCTCATCTGTAAAATGGGACTGGGAAAATCTACCTCGCTGGGGTTGTTATGAACATGAAATGGCATCTTACAAGGAAAATACGGTAGCTGGCTCGTGATACAAAGTGCCCAGACAAGGGCCAGGCCAGGTGAGAGAGCCAGGTCTGAGCCCAAGGCCAGAGGGCTAGGATGAGAGCCAGGAGGGCAGGCAGGGCGAGGGCTGGCTCTGAGGGACACAGTCCAGAGGCGTTAGGGGGCAAAGATGGTTCAGCTCACGCTCACCGTTTTCACCCTCTGCCGTGCTCGCTTGTCTGTGTCCTGTGAGCCTCAGAGGAATCATGCAGAAGTTTGTGACCAGTGCTTAGACATGGCATGTGGATGGTACTCACAAAGGATTCAGAGAAGGGAAATCACTTTGTCAGGAATGGTTCGGAAGGTGTCATGGGTGGGGGGGGGGGGCATTTGTACGAAGGCAAAGAGGACAAGAGAACAGGGCACAGCTGGTGGGGCAGGGTCCCAGGCGGTTTATGGACAGGGTGCACAGTCTAGGGAGACCCCAAAGGCCAGCTGAGGACTTCACACTTAATCATCAAGGCACTGGTACTGGGGAGCTATGGACAGTTCTAGAGCAGGAGAGTGACTACTCCAAAAAAAAAAAAAAAAAAGCCTTAGCTTTGTTAAATTGGTGTTTTGACTTCTCCTCAAGAAGGGGTCAGCAGTTCAACCGTTGGTCGGTAGAGCGGAAATGCGGGAGAAAATAGCAGGGATGCGGTGGGGTGAGTCAGGTGCTCTGGTGCAAGCCCGAGCTCTCCCCTTCAAGGGCACCAGGCCCCAGGTGAGCCACCTCACTGCTCCAAGCTTTAGTCTCCTCTGCCAGGCACCGGGTGCAGGAGCAAGCACATTTGAGTGGATTTCATTCGTATTTGGGTTAAAATAGAGAAGGCGTGGGAAACCCGGTCAAAGAAGTGGTTATGAAGGGTGAGAGGGGCAGGGAGGTGGCCAGACGGTGAAGTTCAGGCTGTCACAGCTGGCCGTCACCGCATGTCCTTGGGGGAGTGCTCTGTGGGTGCTGCCTCCGCAGACTAACCTGCCTTCCGTGGGCCCCGGGGTTCTTCTCGGCCCCTCCAAATTCTCCAAGGCCCCCGAGGCCTGGGGGCCGAAAGAGGTGGGGTAAGGATGTCTTTTATTGGGAGCAGTTGGGAGCAGCGTCTGGCCAAGGCTGTCTGGCTGCAGATCCAGTCTGCACGAGGGTCCCAGAGACGCCCCCTCCCCCCAGGGCCCGGATGGCATCGGGGTCCTAAAATCCTTCTGTTTCTCCAAAGATGACCAGCGGGCAGAGAGATGGGAGTGAGGAGGACACCCCCAGCCTGGGGACTGGGATCAGGGGGTGGGACGCAGCATGTTGGCAGGAGGTCCTCAGTGCAGAAAGCACGCTCTGCAGCTTGGCAGCCGCTGGCCTTGGCAGTGGTCCCAGGTCCCAAGAGTCCTGGCTCCGACTGCCTTTCTGCTTAAAGAGGCTGGGCCTTCCCAGAACAGGCAGAGGCCTCCGAGCCCAGGGTCCACCTGAACGTAGTCACGCCAAGAGTCCCCCACCAAAGTTGAGACGCCAGAGGGGCCACGTGGTGGGCAGGTGGGGGGTGTGTGTGTGCGTGCGTGCGCGTGTGCATGTGGGTGTGTGCATGTGTGTGTGCGTGCATGCGTGTGTGTGTGTGTGTGTTTAAGGGAAGCCCAGGGGACAGGAATATCCCAGCAGGGCAAGTTTAAGTCAAGTTACAGAGCATTAGCTGTGAAAGAGACCTCAGACCATCCAGTCCAAGCCTTTAGACAGAAGGAGCCTTGGAGAGGGGCTGGATTTCCAGCTAGAAACCATGGGAATCATTATTTAATTCCTCCAATCATGTGGTCACTTGTTATTTCAAAGATTCCGCAGCCTTATCAGGCCCCTGTTAGATCCCAGCCTTCACGCCAGACTGTGGGCCCCCAGGGCTGAAGAAGAGAAGGCCCCAGCTCCCAGGAGGCTGAGATCACATGGGGAGGGGCAAGGGCTAGACTGGAGGTCATCCTGAGCAGAGGAGGGCGTGGAGGCCCGGCTAGCGGTGGCAAGGTGGATGGACAAGGAGTAATCCTGGAAGGCTTCCCAGGGGAGGTGATGTCTGGTCTGGGTGTGAGAAATGTGTAGGAATTTTGCAGAGGATCAAAGCAGGGTTAACATGTCACCTACATGTGGACTCCCTGCCCAGCGTTCTTCCCCACCCACTGTGCGTTGCAGCATTTTACCATGCCAGCGCCGCCTGGAGGTAACTGGAAGAAATGGGCCCTCTGTCACCTTGGCTTGGCCCTGCCCCCACAGAGCCACAGGCCCCAAGGCCACTGAGGCACTGTGAGGACTGCATGACTGGAGAGGCCCAGTGTGACCCCAAGGGAGTCCCTGCGGGGAGACAGACACCAAGGGCAACTCTGGGGCAGGCCCCATGTTCAATGATCGACCTCACACAGCAAGTGTGACTCACGGAGTAGAGATTTAAGGGTTCATTGGGACATTTTACAGATAAGAAAGCCGAGGCCTGGTCTGGGAGAGCCTCCTGCCCCAGGCCACACAGCAATCCAGTGTCTGAGCTGCGATCAGGCCAGCGTGCTCCCTTGGGTGGCAGTCAAAGAAAGCTCATTCCCTCCGGAACCCTGGAGCTATCATAACACGATATTTTAAACTTTATAAAACTCATAGAAACAAACAAAAAATATCAAGAGCTCGATAAGAACCATCATCAAGAAGAAACACGGAGGTTACAACTTGTGAAGGTCTGTTCTTGAGTGTATCCTGTGGTGAGGTTCAACTGGTTCCCCTTCCAGGATGCCTTCCCTGACTGCTCTCCGGCCACACAGGCGCCTCCAGGGAGCAACCCTGTTGCTCTGTACCCTGTATCTTCATCTATTTAACTCAACAGACCTCTTCTCCATGGACTGGAAGCTACTTGAAGGCAGAAGTGGTGTCTCCCTTATTGCCCTGTTCCAATTACCCAGCGCATGGTAGATGCCCAGAAAACAGGTGTGAAGTTAATGACTGCAGGATCAAAGAGCTGTGCCTATTCCTGAAGACTCGGCAAAGGAAAAGAGAGCATGGCCTCCCCCATCCAGCCACCCAACCCTCCCTCCTCCCATCCATACCTCTTTCCATCCATCATTCCCTCTCTCCTTGTCCCGCTCCCTCTCTCTCTCCATCATCCATCCATCCATCCATCCATCCATCCATCCATTGATGCATCCAGAAACATGTCTTGAGCACCACCATGGGCAGGCCTCTGATTTAAACAAAGGGGAATGGGGCCTGGTCTCTGACTGTTGGCAGGGGCTGACTGTTGGCAGGGGCCTTCTTGGAAAACGATCATCAATGTTTGGGAGAAAACAGCAGAGCAATTTCGAGATGTGATTTAATCAATATTTCCTGGTCCCTGAAATCCATCTCTGTTATAGGACCAGCAAAAGACAGAGGCCAGGGAAAGACAAGACTGGAGAAAACGCAGTGTGACATCTGAGCAGGGAGAGACCCACCTGCCGGAACCACCAGGAATCTTTCCGTTATTAGTGATCTCAGCCCTGGGGCTCCTGATCATCGATGTCTTGTCCTCCCACACCTGAGGCTCTGATGCAAACTGTGACAGTGGGCCTCAGATAGCGGTATGACAAATCCAAGGGGTTTGTGACACGTCCAAGGAAGCCTTGGCCCCAGCTCGCCTCTGTTCAGTCTGCTGCATGGGCCATGGCCATCGAAGACCCTGCTGCCCCCAGAGGACCTGACCATGGGCAGCAGGAACGCCGGGAACTGCCTTCGCTTGGCCGCAGGTCATGCCTTCACGTTCTTTTGTCCTTTGAGCCCTTGGAAGATCCCGACTGCCAAGTACCATTCTTCCCCTTTCCCAGATAAGAAAACGGAGGCTCAGGAGGGTGAGCCAAACTGACAAGTTGATAAAGTTTGCAACTGTCAGCAGGAAGGCAAGCTCGGTTCCCTGCCTCACTGATCCCCTAACAAGGCCTTTCAGGGACGTGACTCAGGATTGGGACATAATTAAAATCGTACATGACATCTTCCAGTTTCCAGCCCGAGTGAGAACAGCCCCGTGCTGGCCCGGGGAATCTGGAACACCATCAGGACTTGGGATTAACCCCCCAGCATGGTCTTCCAGTAAGTACCCGAGCCAAGGATCCAGGCGATGTCCCCTGAGCCAGGGATGGTTTTTCGAGTCCCATCTTAGAGTTCTGCATCATTCGACTCAAAGCAAAAAGGCATTCCTGAGGGCCACCAGCTGTCATTTCTGTAATGAAATGAAATTCGCTTTCAGAGCCCGAGGCCATGCTAATGACAAAACAAAGCAAACAGGGGAGAAGCAGGCTCGGGCAAGGCGGGCACGGCAGGGGAGGGAAATGCCAGGAAACCTCACACAGGTCGGAGTCCCAGAGACCAACCAAGGACCCATATGCCTCCGCTGGGCACGCATCACATACACACCACCGGGAGGCTCTGGAAATCAGGAATGTCGAGGAACAGAGATTCAGGGGGCACTTGAGAACTGGAAATATTTTAAGGGAGTGTTATGTGGGGAAAAAAATCGAAATTAATTTGAGTAACAGTCATCCCTCTCTAAGCGCCTAGCATGTACCAAGCCCTGCACCTGAGGCCCACCCTCTTCTCATTCAACCCTCACAGCAAACTCAAGAGCAGTCCTACCTACTCTCATTCTACAGATGACAAAGGAGAGGTTCACACACGGCCTCCCTCGCCCGAAATCAGAGTTCTGGTAAGGAAGGGAGGCGGGATTTGAAGGCAGACCTGTCTAACCTCTCTACTGCTCTCCTTCCCTGCAGTTAAAAAATAAAAATAAAGGGGCGCCTGGGTGGCTCAGTCGGTTGAGGCTCTGACTCTTGATCCGAGCTCAGGTCTCAATCTCAGGATCTTGAGTTCGAGTCCCATGTGGGCTCCATGCTGGCCGTGGCGCCTGCTAAAATCAATCAATCGATCGATCGATCAAAAGGTGGGTGGCTCCCCAGGACAGAACGGAATCTGATAGAGAGAAGTCACAGAGAGGAAACCTGTCTCAATTTAAGGAAGAACTGAATGCCAGGGTTGACATCAAGTGGAGCCAGTAGTGAGACCCGTGCCCCAGGAGGTATGCAAAAAGCAGCAGAAACGGATCACCGCGGATGACCTGATGGTCACTTGGCTCCTGTGTCTGAAGCAGCAGAGCTATTTTTCAGACCCCACGAAGCACACACCCCACACACGCACGCCCCAATGCTGACAAGCCCCGTGGTGATGGCCGTGCTGTGAGCTCCCAGGCGGGGACCTCGCCCACTCCTGGTTCGGCAGCGCTCAGTGGGCAGCCACGTGACAGCCCCACCCCCGCGGGCCCCAAGCGGATGGGTCGAGAGCCCCCACGCTCCCAGCTGGGGGTACTCACGCCGGCTGCAGGGGGTAGCTGAGTCAGGAGCTGCCTTGCTGTCACCACCGCCCTACAGCCCAGCCTGTGGCAGGTGCTGGGGGGAAACCGCCGCCCTGCCCGCCGCCTCTGAGTGTCACGGTGCCACCCTCGTGTGCTCTGCTCCAGGTGCCGGCTTTCATCTTGGCTGCCCTGGAGCACCTTCTAAGGGCCTGCTGTGTACCGGGCGGCCTTCAAGAAGCCAGCCTTGGAGTCCAACAGTGCATTTGTCTGGCTTGCCCTCCTACCCCACCCCACCCACGCCACACCCCCGTGCCTCAGTTTCCTCGGCAGCAGGACTCAGTCATCACAGCCACAGCCCTGCTGGCAGGGGGACTAGAGGAGCCGATGGACATAAAGGGCGCAGAAGGGTCCTGGCACGCACCGGAGAGCGGTGACTACCGCAGCTCAGTGAGCAGCCAAAGGTGATGCTGCTTGAGGAACCGAGGCTCAGAGAGGCAAAACCACTTGCTCGAGGTCACAGGGCTGGCGGTGGCAGAGCCTGGGCTGGAACCCACGAAGTGAGATACCAAGTCCAGGTTGCTGACCCTCGCCCCTCCGCTTCAGCCAGCAGCGCCCCTCCCCCATGCTGTGTGCTCACACACGTTTGCGGGAGGAGGGGGTGTGTGATCCTAAGGGCCTTCCCCCCCTTCCTGCTCCCAGCATGGAGTAGGGGGGGAGCTGGGGGCAGGGCTCTCAAGGAAAGGAGGCTTGCAAGGTTATGATACAGCCTGTAAGGGGATGACTATGCGGGCTTCTTGGGAAACCGTGTGGGCGGGTGGAGCCAGAGAACCTTGGAATTCTGACCCGTCTGAGTTGGCATCTGCAGCTTCTCCGCCCATGACCTTGAGCAAGTTTACCTGCCCTGCTGCCGGATGAGGCACTGTCATCCTGCCCATCTCACCTGGGTTCCTGGAGGGATTAAAGGAGATGATGGGGAAGAAGTCACCCCAAGTGGTCACCAGGCTTTGGAGAAGAGGGAATCCCACTGCATTGCTGATGGGACCGAAACCCGGAGTAGCTGAGAAAGGGAGACCGTTTTGCAGCCCCTCGGAAGGTTAACCCAGAATTCCATGCGACCCAGCATCTCCACTCCTGGTATCCGACCAGAAGACTGCAAAAGAGAGTCCAGCCAAGTACAAATACACACAGGGTCCCCACGCCTGGCCGGTGCAGCCGGTAAGCCACAGCCTCTTGATTTCGGCTCAGGTAATGATCTCAGGGCGGTGAGATCCAGACCCCGTGGGGCCCTGTGCTCAGCAGGGTTCTGGCTGGGACTCCCTCTCCTCTGCCCCCCGTCCTCTCTTTCTAAAATAAACTAATAAATCTTTAGAAAAAAAAATACACACTTTTGTAGTAGTTATATTCACAACAGCTAAAAGGTAGAGACAATCCAGATGTCCACCAAAGGATGCGCAGGTAAAGAAGCGGTGCTCTCTTCACACGTAGAACATTAGTCAGCCAGAAAAGGGATAAAGTCCTGGTGCATGCTACAAGACCCGTGAACTTAGGAAATGAAATGGAAGCGGCTGGACACAAATGGTCACATATCCTATGACTCCACTTACACGAAATGTTTGCAATGGGTAAGTCTGTGGAGACAGAAAACAGATTAGTGGCTGCCTAGAGCTGGGGAGAGGGGAGAATGGGGAGTGACTGCCTAATGAGTTTGGGGGTTTTATTGGGGGTGAGGAAAATGCTTTGGAAGTAGGTAGAGGGAGTGGTCACGTCACATTGTAAATCAGCTAAATACCATCAAGTTTTTCTCTTGAAAATGTTGACTTTAAGTCGTGTTGAGTTTCGCCTCATTAAAAACAAACAGGGACTTGCCCACTCTTGCTGGAGTCACACAGTTGCCTTCAGGTCCTGGCTCCGTTGAGCTTTCCAGATTGTTCTGTCCTGAACAGGAGCAGAGAAATGGGCGCCCCTGGAGGGGATGTGGGGTCAGAGGAGGACATTTTTTTCCCAAAGATTTTATTTATTTGACACACAGAGATAGAGATCACATATAGGCAGAGAGGCAGGCAGAGAGAGAGGGGGAAACAGGTTACCTGCTGAGCAGAGAGCCTGATGCAGGGCTCGATCCCAGGACCCTGAGATCATGACCTGAGCCGGAGGCAGATGCCTAACCCATTGAGCCACCCAGGCACCCCCAGAGGAGGACATTTTAAATCTTGGGGATGTTCGCAAAGTCCTTGACAGGTGAGAGGGTAGGGGACCCAGCACGAGACAGGGACCCTTGCTTTGTGGTCGCTGGAGGGCAGGAAAAGAGTTTGGGTAGTGAGTACACAGCTGGTTGCTTGGAAGGCAAGACAGGGAAGGCAGGTGCGTCCCCTTGATTCCTGGGTGAGGCGAGGCCACCGACAGAGCGAGAGACCAAAAAAACATATGGGACAGAGGGCAAGTGTGACATTGTTGACTCAGCCTAGAGGAGTGTGGGAGCACTGGTTGGGGCCAGGGTAGAAGGGTCCAGGGCACCCAGAGGCTTGGGCGAGCAGCCAGGCTGCAGACCAAAGATCTCTGCTTGGTGACACGAAGCCATTTTTATCTCATGCATGCCGGTTTCTCAGAACTGAGAAACTGAGTCCTTGATGTGAGTGCGGATCGAGGTATAGGAACCTATTCAAATGACGCCGGAAGCATATTGTGAAGTTGCTCTCCCAAAACAGCTGTCCCAGCTGCTGCCACCCCCACAACCTCAGAGAGAGGCTTCTTGTCCCCGTGCGCCATCACCAGAATGCTGGCATGTCATTAAAAAAAAAAAAAAAATCCTTCCTAATTCAATAGGAAAGAGGAGTATTTCATTATTGTGCTTAGAGCTTTTCCATTTCTTTGATTCATGGTGGAGTGAAACATGTTTTCATAAGCTTATTAGCTATTTGTCTTTTCTCTTATTATAGATTGCCCTTTCGTGGCATATTTAGAGAGTCTGCAAGTAAATCTCAGTGTAACAATGGCCATGGAGCCCATCAGGAGGGAAGCTGAGAGCAAGCTTGCAGAAAGCAAGCCTGTGGCTCTTTCCTTTCCTGGCAGCAGTGATAGCGTGAGGAAACAAAAAGCCGGGAAACTGAGTCAGGACCGTAAGGCAGCCTATTTTTAAGCTAATTTAAGATCGAAGGCTTTGTGTAAACGGTCACCTCTTCCCTTCTGACATACACACAGACAAACACAAACACATGCCAACAACAGTGAGGAATTATTTACGGGGTTCTATCTCAGCTGAGCTTTTTGTGATGACTTTTATTAATTATTGAATAACTCAATAAATAATTCATGATTTTCCTGCTGGTGAGGGCATGATCAAAACCTCATGAGTACAAGTCAAGTCAGACCCCTGAAGCTGGGATAAACCCTGATCGTATTTCCACGCATGTGTGAATGAGGGCATGAGCATGCGTGTGTCTCTGTGCGTGCGTACATCCCGTGTGTGCACACACCTGTGCATATGCTGGCATGTGTGGAAGCCTGTGTGTAAACAAGTGCGTGAGTGAGTGTGCATATGAATGCATGTTGGGCGTGCGATGTGAGTGTGCAAGGGAAGGAATATATCCTGGAAGGAGTGAGTGGAAAAGGTATTTCTCTGCGGACTTTATAATCTGCCCATTGCTCTAATTTCTTTGGTCTCTGGTGATGAGACTGGTAGGTCTTTTCTCATTATCTGTACAGATGATTCTTAATAAAAACATCCAGATTTCAGATTAAAATTTAAAAAAATATGCATGCATTGGAGACTGGTAAGGAGCAGGGCAGGGGACAATAGGGAAAGATAAGGAACATCACTTCCTTTTTCCCCTTTATTTCCCAAGCTGGGCTTCTTAGAGCTGGGTGCCTGATATTGCTGGGTCAGATCATTGAAGAATACAAAAGATCAGGAGGAGAAGCAGCTCTTGTGAAAAGGAAGGCTAAGCAGACCATTGACCTTGACCTTGCCACATTAGCAGGGTTTCTTTCCCACCCCTTCCAGGGAGGGGCCTGGGGCTCAGCCTGAGGATGTGATGGCTCTCCTGGCCAATTTGAATACCCTGTGTCCTGTTTGGTAGCTAGTGTTTCTGGGCTTCTAGATATAAAATCTTCATAGTAAATCCCTCCCTGACAATTACTGGGGGCCATCATTAGAGCTTTGAAGATAAGTGAGTGCTGTGGGCCCAGGGTCACCAGGGCGTCACAGGAGGTGGAAAGAACAGGAGATAGGGATAGATCTCAATTCCCATCTGGTCTCTACTATTCGCTAGTTGTACAACAGGGCCCAGTTGCCTTATTTCTCCTAGGCTCAGTTTCCTCGAGTGGAAGTGGGACACTATTAACTGTGATGCAGGAACAAACGAACCAGCAGGATCTTGGGGGGAGAATTCGGTGAGCTGACCCTGACATAGTAGCTGGTACCTGCCTGGGTCAGAATAATAGTTGACTCATCCCCTGCTCATCCCAAGGGGCAGCATATAGACATTCCCCAGGTTCTCCAGTGCCACAGATTGGCATCTGGTTGTATTATCAATTTCCGAGAAACACGTGTTAAAATCTCCAACTCTGATTGCAAATGTAATACTTCTGCATTTAGTTCTCTGTTCTGGCTTCCCACATTTTGAAGCCACCATGTGTCATCACATTTATGATTGTTCTATCTTTCTGTTATATAGCCCACTGGATCATTATGAAATGTACCTCTTTCTTTCTCCCAAATGATGCTCTTTGCTCTGAAGTTTACTTTGTCTAATATTAACACAGTCACATATCAGCTTTCCTTGGGTTAGCTTATATGTGGTATATCTTTTCCCTCCTTTAACTTTCAACCACTGTCTCTATAGTTAAAGTGAATTTCTTACAGCCAGCATGTAGTTGTGTCTTGCTGTTCTGTCCAGCCTGACAATCTCTGCTTTTTAATTCAAGTGTTTGATCCATTTAAATTTAGTGTAATTATTGTTATGGTTGAGTCTAAGCTTATGATCTTGCTAATTTTTTCTACTTAGCTCAGCTTTTTTGCTTTTCTGTTTCTCTTATGCTGCTTTCTTTTGCACTGATTTTATTTATTAACATTCTATTTTATTTCCTCTACTGCCTTTTTAGCTATATTTTTTGTCTTTATTGTTATGGGCTGTTCTGTCAATTCTGATATACAAACTTCACTTCCTGCAGTCCCCTTAGAATCAATATTGCACCACTTCATATTTTGCTCTTCCCATTTCTTAAATTTAAAAACATTACAGGGGCGCCTGGGTGGCTCAGTGGGTTCAAGTCTCTGCCTTCAGTTCAGGTCATGATCCCAGGGTTCTGGGATTAAGCCTGGCATCGGGCTCTCTGCTCAGCAGAGAGACTGCTTTCCTTCCTCTCTCTCTCTCTGCCTGCCTCTCTGCCTACTTGTGATCTCTGTCTGTCAAATAAACCAATAAAATCTTTAAAAAATTTTTTAATTAAAAAAATAAAAACATCACAGGAGTCCAATTATATTTGCTTTCTTATCCTTCATGATATTATTGCCATGGACTTTACTTTGACATACATAAACCTGATATTACAATGATACTATTTTTGCCTTAAACTGTGATGTGTCTCTCTCTCTCTCTCTTTTAAAGATTTTATTTATTTATTTGAGAGAGAGAGCACACGAGCAGAGGGAAGGGGCAGAGGAAGAAGCAGACTCCCTGAAGAGCAGGGAGTACAACACGGGGCTCAATCCTAGGACCCTGAGATCATGACCTGAGCCAAATTCAGATGCTTAACCAGCTGAGCCACCTAGGTGTTCCACTATGATGTGTCTTTTAATATTAACAGAAGTAAAAACTAGTCTGTGATATTTTCCTACACCTCTAGCATTTCTTTCTTTCTTTCTTTTTTTTTTTTAAGATTTTCAGTTATTTATTTTAAAGAGTGAGAGCCTGAGGGAGGGGCTGTGAGAGGAAGAAAGAGTCTTAAGCAGACTCTGCACTGAGCATGGAGCCCCATGTGGGGCCCAATCCCATGACTCCAAGGTCATGATGGAAGCAGAAACTGAGAGTTGGCCACTCAAAGGTCTGTGCCTCCCAGGTGCCTCTACATCTCTATCATTTCTGATACTCACCTTTTTATCTTCAGATCAGAATTGCCCTGTAGATTCACTTCCATTCAGCCTAAAGAACTTCCTTTAGTATTTCTTGCCACACAGGTCTGGTGGGGACAAACTCTCTCAGCTTTCATCTATCTGAAAATATCTTTATTTTCCCCTTGTTTTTAACAGTTTTATTGATATTTAATTCACATACCACATGATTCACTCATTTAAATTACACAGTGATTTTTGGTCTTTCACATTACTGATTTTTTAAACTGTGGTAAATAGTTATATAACTTTCTGTTTTAGCCATTTTTTTTATGTACAACTCAGTGATATTAATGACATCCACAACGTTGTGCAACCATCACCACTATTTCCATCACCCCAAACAGAAAATGTAACAGTTAAGCAATAATTACCCATGTTTTCTACTGGCTGCCAGCCCCTCTAGTTTCCTTTCTGTCTCTATCAATTTGCCCAGTCTAGGTACCTCATATAAGTGGAATCATAAAACATTTGTCCTTTTGCATGTGCCTTATCTTACTTTGAGTTCATCCATATGGAAGATATAGAATTCTGTGTCGATGCATTATTTTTTTTTTCTCTGCCTTAAGGATTCTATTCCATTTTCCTTTGGGTCCCCACTGTTTCTGATGAGAAGCAGCCTTGATTTTTGTTGTTCCTCTGTGTGTGATATGTTGTTTTTGTCTGGCTGCTTTTAAGATTTTTGTCTTTATCTTCACTTTTCTAAAGTTTGAGTAAGTTGTTTCTAGGTGTTGTTTTCAAGGTCTTCCTGAGCTTCTTGTATCTCTCAATTAATGTTTTTCATCAAATTTGGGAATTTTCAACTATAATTTCTTTTTAAAAAATTGTATTTATTTATTGGACACAGAGAGAGAGAGAGAAAGAGAGACCATAAGCAGGGGGAGGGACAGGGGTAGAGGGAGAAGCAGGCTCCTGGCTGAGCAAGGAGCCTGATGCAGGGCTTGATCCCAATTGCGGGATCACGACCTGAGCAAAGACAGATGCTTAACTGACTAACACCCAGGTACCCCTCAACTATTATTTCTTCAAATATTTTTCTGCCTCAGTTTCTCTCTTGGTGCCTTTTAGAACTCTAAATACATGCGTATTACACTGCTTGATATTGGCTCAGAAGTCACTGAAGCCCTGTTCATTTGTTTTAAATCTTTTTTTTTTCTCTTTGTTCTTCAAATAGGATATTTTTTGTGGACTGAATTCAAGTTCACTGACTTGCTGATCTGATGTTGAAGAGCAAATGTGAATATGTCATTTCATTTCAACCTGTATTTTTCAGTTCCAAAACATTTATATGGTTCTTTGTTTCCATTTCTGCTGAGTTTCTTATCTGTTTACTCAATCAGACCATCTTTTCCTTTGTGTCTTTGAAAATATTTATAATAGCTTCTCTAATGCACTTGACTGCTAATTCTAACATCTAGGTGTCTCTGGGTCTGTTCCTACTGACTTCTTTTTTTTTTTTTTTCTTAATTATTGGGCACACAGGGAATCAAATCACATCTCCTTCACTTTTCATCTACAGACCAGGAGTGAGCCAAGCAAAGAAGGGGGTAGAAGAAATATCTAGGCTTAGGGACAAGGAATAGCCAGCCCATTGGGGAGCTACAAATTAATGAATCTCTCTGGGCCTCAGTTCTTTCATCTGTGAAATTAGAATAATAGTTAGCCCAAAGGATGGCTGTGAATACTGAGGGGAGATAATGTAAGTCAGCTGCTTCGTGTGTGCTCTGTTCCAAATGGTCCCCAACAAGTGACATTTTTCATTATAATTCTCATGTGGATCAGCCCTCAACCCCTCCAGATATCCTGGGTTACCCCACACACCTTATTCATCCACTCTATCAAAGAAAGTCACATTCCTTTTATTAAAAACATTCCTGCTCAGAGCTTCATGAACCATGAGCACTTGGATGTGACTGCTGGGGTCGGGCAGAGGCACCTGTCTGTGGAGCTGGAAAAGCTGAGCACCACGAGCAATCAGCTGAAAGAAGCGCTAGGCAAAGAGTCTGCAAGACCGGGCTTTCCTATGACCTTGGGCAAGCCCATCATCTCCCTGAGCCCCCACAGTCCTCTACTGTTAAACGAGAATAGTGACACCTACCTCTCGGGGTGATAAGGATTAAACAGAATAATGTGCATAGTGTCTGGAGTACATAGTAATCCCTTGGTCCACTAGCTTTAGTCTTTATCATTCTGATTATCATCATCTTCACCATCACTGATATCTGCCTCCCAAGCTGTACAGGCTATATCACTCTCCTGGTTTCTCGGAGAAGGGCTGCTTCTGTTGAGTGCACGAGATGCACCTTGGGGATCTACCGTGAGCCAGGGATGTGGTAATGAGCATAACCTGTCCCTACTTTGGAGGACTCACAAACTAGCAGGGGAGTCTGGGATGAGCAAATAATACCATAATGGGTGATTGAGAGGTAAGCCCAAGATATTGAAGGGGCAACCAATTGAGATGGAGTTATCAGAAAGAGCTTCTTGTGAGAGAGGTGTCTCATGAGCTTAATCTTGAAGGTCAATAATAGTCACTTTTCAGTCACTAAACACCTACTGCATGCCAGGCTCTTCACAGGCTTATTTGATCCACATGACAATCTTGCAGAGTAGCTGTTATCATTCTTTTTATGTAGAAGAGGAAACAACTCCAAAAGATGTTAACTTGCTTTACATAGGTAAATATCATTTCATATGATTGATCCCAACACAAGTTTGAAGAGTAGGGCCTGATCCTAGGAAACTGGTTCCTTTGGTGGAGGCCCTGAGACCCTCACTCTAGATGCTGTATCCATCACAGAACACCTGGGATCTTATCCAACTGAAGCTGTCAATTTCCCAGTTTCAACCACCAACCTGAATTCTCTCAGGCATCGACACTGGCCCACATTGGGTCCAGGTGCATTCTAACACCTGGAAGCTGGGTGTGACTATAGGTCCAACAGGTCAAAACAGTTTTACCATCAACCCCTTCCTCAAATTTATGTCTGAGTACCCAGCCTGTCTTGTGACCAAGAGAGGGTTAGAACATGAATTCTTCATTTGACCACCCACGGTGACCAATTCTATCAATAAATGATTAATTGCCTACTTTAATTGGCTCGGTGACTACCACCATCTTGGGCTTCTCCCCCCTGCCCCAGTTTTTTCTTCCCACTCTCCTCTTAGTTTTCATAAAAGGTAAGACTACTTGGAAACATCAGGAGTATGACTCTTACTGAGGTTGAGAAAGACCATGTAGAGACATGCCTAACTTGTTAAAGCTACAAGAGGAAACCTATGCTCTTTCGAGAGAAGTTGAGGACCCCCCATGGAGAGGATGGCATTCCTGTTACTACGGCTGGAAATCAAAGCATGGCAGCATAAGACAGTCCTTTGCTCATAGATTCTGTAAATCAGGACTTTAGGAAGAACTCAGTTGCAGTCCTTGGCTGGACTCGCTCATGAAGGTGCAGCCAGATGTTGATTGCTGCTGCCATCTGAAGGCTTGATGGGGGCTGGAGGATCCTTTTCCAAAGTGGATGAGCCATGTGGCTAGCAAGTTGGTACTTGTTTTGACCAAGAGCCTTGGTTTCTCTCCACGTTGGCCTCTCCATGAAGCTGCTTGAGTGCTCTCATGGCATGGCAGCTGGCTTCCTCCAGGGTAAGATATCCAAGAGGCCAAGTTGGAAGCTGTGAGATAAAGGCTACCTTTCATGGTCTAGTCTTGGAGGTCACATGTAGTCACATCCACCATATTCTAAGGGTGACGCAGGCCAGCCCCTGATCCACGGTGGGAAGAGGCTACACAAGCACGTGAATACCAGGAGGCAGTAATCACTGGGGCCATCTTGGATTTTGGTTTCCATAGATGGCATTCCCAAGAAGTAAGAGGGTCCCCTGGGGGGGAATAAAATCGGTCCCCAAACAGAAGATATCGTATCCCTCCCTAGGGTTTAGGGATGCTCTTCTAAACTATGGCTGCTGCAGTACGCTCACTACATGAAGTCAGACTGGGGACTGATGTCAGATGAA
Source organism: Meles meles (assembly GCF_922984935.1). Classification (NCBI taxonomy): domain Eukaryota; kingdom Metazoa; phylum Chordata; class Mammalia; order Carnivora; family Mustelidae; genus Meles; species Meles meles. Next base: position 141,102,695 of record NC_060071.1, on the reverse strand, counting down.
GCCGTGGGGAGCCACTTCTGGGCAGGCTGCAGAGTCCCACCTCCAGGGCCAGCTACATTTTGTCACCCTGCCTGCTGCCTGCTGAGTCGTAGGAGTGCAGGGGGGTTAACCCTTACCAACAGGGGATGGGAGTCAATGGATCCAAACCCGCCCCCCAGTACCAGAAACAATTCTGAGGCTCGTTCTACTCAGTTTCTTGAGGGGTGCCTCATGGATAGGAGCTCCAGTTGCCCACAGAAGCTCAATAATGTCCTCATGACTGCCTTTGTTCTTGTCTGTCTCTCCCTGTTCTGTCGCTTTCAGAATCATCTCCATTCTCCCAACTGTTTGCCCCAGACTCTACTTTCAGGGGAACCCAAACTAAGACAATCAGCTTCACCTCCTGTCCCTTGTGGGTCCCATTTTCTAAATTTACAATGTTCTCTGCTGCTTCTCCTCTTCAGCAGACACATTTTAAGGACTTGGTCTGCACCAGGCACTGGGACTCAAAGACAAACCAGACATGATGTCAGCCCCAAAGACCTCAGCCTCATGCACGGCAGCCCTAGACTGAGGAATGGAAGATTAGAGCACAGACCCAGTGTCCCAGGCAAGGACTTGATGTCCCAGCATGTGACAGGAGCCCAGAAAAGCGATCTCTAAATCAGACAGGGGTCTGGGATGTTTTCTTAGATCATTTATATTTGAGCTGAGTTGTACAGAGAATAAAAAGTTGTTAATGAGAAAAAGCAAAGGGTGGGATTGGTTGGGGCCAAGGGAAGTCCTCAAGAAAAGCACAAGGGAACAGTACCCTTCTGGAGAGTTCTTCCAAATGCCCAGCCCTCCACGGATTATTTTAGGTAATCCTCATAATTTTGTGCCATATGCATAATTATCCCCATTTTATAGATGAGAAAATGTAGGTAAGGGTTAAATAGCTTGCCCGTGGTTACCCAGCTAGCAAAGGGCAGAACTATACAGGTCAGTTTGACTCCAGATCCCAAGGTCTTAAGCCCAGAGTGCACCTGCCTCTACAGTATGAGGGGAAGGTCCTTATCCGTCCTGGGCCTAGAGGGGTAAAGGGCAAGCAGCACCCCCAGAAGGGTTGGCAGTGGTTATTAACACTGTCCCCCTCCCGAGCCATGACGACTTCCTCCCCACAAAGCTCAGCAGCAGCCCCACGGCCTCAAACCACGGCCCCCCTCGCACACGAACCTTCCAGAGTGTAGGATTTTATCAAGGACAGTGACATTTTCTTTCAGCTTTATCCCTCTTGGAAAGCATAACAAGCATCCCCTAATGAGCAACGAGGGCCTCTAGGGTGCAATGAGACACCCGGTGACCATTTTTGACTCACTCTGCTCTTTTCCAGAACAATCTTAATTAAGTGGAAGGTGCCAGTAGCTCTGGAAGAATTTACCAACTGCCTCTCAAAGTAACTCTGATTAATAGCAAAGGCACAAAAGTGTCGCCATAACCAGGTCACGTGACATAATACAAATGACTGTCTGTTGCTATTTTTAAGTAATGTTTATTAGAATCCCTTGGCACATAATAAATTTAATTTACGGCCCCGCACAGCCCGACTTACACATGGCCTCCTGTGGCTTAGCTCATTAACACACTCAGGGAAGAAATGAGTTTTCTCTTCAATTCTCCTGGTCTGCTTCTCCTTTGTAATAAGGCCAGACTGTGAAACTCTTTGGGAGAGAATTTTTCCATCGTCCCCAGAAAAAATCGTCTTAAATGCTCAATTTTTTTTAATCGTCACAGAGGCACACCACCCAAATTCATGTTCAATGGCTCAGGGCGGAGCTGGAGAAAGAGACGGTGAATCATCCATGCCTACGTGAGTGAGCGTGAGCCCCCAGGACGGGCGGGGTTGGGGTGGGAGGCCTGGAGATGCTTGTGGGTGCCAGAAACCTTCCAGCTGGAGAGGTGGAGAGAAATGCAACTATTGTCATTGGCCTGTCCAGAGAGCCGTAGGAGAGCTCCCGGTTAGGGGACCAGAGACTCAGATTCTGTTTCTGAGGTTGGATTAGAAGCCCTGGGAGCGCCTTTCACGCTGTTGACAGTCTGATCCCTTCCATGTCTTGGCCCACAGACCAAATTCAAAGATCAAACTAGCACACGGAACAGGAATCAAGAAACTTGGTCCGTAAAGGGCCACAGAGTAAATATTTCAGGCTTTGCAGGCCGAGAGGGAACACCGGGGGTATAATACAGGTACTTACATAGTAAGAAGGGAACTCCTTTTCATAAATTATTATTGATGAAATACAAAGTGTAAGAATTAAATACACTATTTTGTCATTTAGGTCTGCGAAGGAGAAGGACGGAATTCCTCTCATGGGATAGCATCGGTTTAATTGGGGTTGGTTCAAAGGTAATGTTACCTGCATGACACTGATTGAAAATATTCATCCGTAATACCTATTCTTAGCACGCAGACTGCGCAGACAGGCAGAGGACAGGATTTGGCCCGCAGGCTGTCGTTTGCCAACCCCTGGCATCGAGGAGTGTCTGAGTGTAAAACCCGCCGTCGAACTACCCGGGTTGAACCCCTGGCCATTCCAGTGATTCGCTGGGAAGCCCTGTCATCTCCTCTACCCGCGATCGACCATGACAATAAGGCCGCTGACCCTCAGTGGTGGACACTGAGAACTATTTGCTGAGCTCCTGAATCTGCGGGACCCCTTGATCTGGGCGGGGCTCCGCAGATCCTGGGGAGCCGGCTCACACCCCGCAGGCAGTTACAGATGGACCAAGCAGCGCTGCTGATCTTGGCTGGGCTTGCCCGCCAGCTTGAGGCTGTTGGCTGAACCAGGGTGGCCTCTGCTGGGATGGCCTGAGCAGCTCGACCCTGTTCCACGGGTCTTTCACCTTTCAACACACGACGTAGGCCATGGGGAGAGAAGCTAACGCAAGCAAGCCCAGTCACACAGCACCCTCCAAGCTTCTGCTTGCCCCACAGTCTCCAGCGTCCCATGGATCCAGAGTGGGGTTCAGGGGCCCAGACTCAGAGCGGGAGGGCAGAACCAAAGTCACAGGGTGGAGGGCGTGGGTGCGGTGAGGGCGGGACCCACAGATGCCGACTCATCATTCTTTGCCTGTGTCCTTATTTATAAAATGGTGACAACAGTGGTAGCTACCTTCTAAGGTAGGGAGGAGGGATCCTCCCCCGACACGAGGCTGTAATGAAAAGTCTGTGACCTTGAAGAGAGCTCTTAGAAGCTCACCACGCTGGTGCTGTGATCCCGGACTTTCCGCTTCCAGAACGTTCATCAGATGACAAATGTCTTCTGATAGGAGTCTTATGCCTTGCCAAGATTGCTCTGTGAGTTCCCCAGGATGGTCCTTCATGCATCAAAAACATGTTGAAATGTCAGAGCTCCAAGAAAACAATGCATCTCTCGATTTTCAGTTTGCGGAAGATTTCCTAGGAATGAACGTTCTCGTTCTAGATAACCAGGGAAACCCGTCCATGAGAGCGTCGAGCCTCCCTAGGGAGAAAGCACACAACCCAGAGAGAAAAGCAAAGCCGGGGGGTGGGGAAAGACAGAGTCCTCATTTTAACCTGGGCGCCAGGTTTTTTTAAATTTTACAAGTCAATAAATTCTCTTCTTTGGCTGAAACCAATATGTTAGTGTCCATGCGATAATTCTAATTTTAGGAGATGTCCAGAAGCAGAAGTGTATTATCAGATTGCTTTCCCCAGAAGCTGTGTCCACCTGGCCAGCTGCTGCCATGGGGGCACTGAGCCCCCCGCCTCCCCGGCCTGAGGCTGTTATCTGTTCTGTTCACCATCACTGTATCAATGGCCTAGAACTTCCCAAGCCTCCCCTAAGGAGGTAAGATGCCTCTTTCTCCTTGGAATATGACCCCCAAAAGGGCCCACATTATGGGAGGAAAGGGAAACCTTTGAGCCTCTTACGTAACATAATTAAGCATCCTTCCTGCAACTGTACCTCTGGGGTTGCTCTTTCTTGTCCAATGTCCTACAGGTGATGCACATTCCACTTTCAAGAAAAACTAGCTTGTGAAACTCTGTCACGCAAATCATTAAAAAGATGTGAGAGAAATTGCTAGTTGTCTCCCAAGAGCAATTTGCCTGTTAATCATTCATAAGGGACTTTCTGATATTCAGCTGGGCACATGGCTGATCTAAATAAGAAATGTGTTTTCCAGCCTCTCTTGCAGTTAGGTGTGAGCATGTGATTATGCCCAGGTCAGTAGAATATGAGCAGAAGTGTCATTTGCTACTTCCAGAAGGTGCGCTTAAAGGAAGGAACATACCCTTCTTTTTCTCTGCCTTTTTCCTGCTGGCTGGAATGTGGATCTGATGGCTGGCATGTGAGCAGCCACACTGGACCATGAGGTGAAAAGAAACCTACAAGCTGAAAATGGCAGCTCAAGAAGCTAGAGAAAGCCTGGACCTTGCTCTGTGGAGCACCATACTAGCCCCAGACCTTTTACCAGAATAAACTTCTATCATGGTTAAGCTTCTGATTATTGATCATTTCTAGGCTTTACATGGCACTTTAGAGTTGACAAAACCCATTCCCGTGTGTATTCTCTTGTGATCTTCCCAGGCAAAGAGAATAATACTATTCTTCCCATTTTACAGATGAGGAGATTGAGGCTCAGGGAGTTTAGACAATTGTTTAAGATCATGCAGCTAGGTAAAAGCTGTTCTTCCAATGTAGACTGGGTGACTCAAGGGGCAGGCCCTCAGCCCGCACTTGGCTTGTCTGCCTTCCATCTGCCCACCCCGTACCCACGTCCCTCCTCCCAGGGAGTGCACGATGCCATTCTCTTTCTTGAAACCATTCAGTGCTTTCCCAAGGCCCCCAGAGCGAATTCCAGATGTCTCAGCAGAGCTCGCAGGTCCCACCATGGTGGAGCCTTTCCCTTCCGCAGCCTTGTCTCTTGTTCTCTGCCCCCTCCTTCCAGAACATAGGCGGGAAACAGCTCTCCTGAGATTCAAACCCAGAGTCAGTATGCTTTCCTCCTAAATCAAGACTTTCCCCACGACTCATGACTCACCCAAGAGGGTAAAAGGGCAGCTCTGCAGATCCCTATAATGCAGGATGGATGGGCTCAGTGGGAGCTGACACCAGGGAGGGGATATTTCCTGGGAAAAGCGATGTCAGCTGGGATCTGAAGGGCGAAGTTAGGACTTTGCCAGGAAGGCAGAGGGAAGGGTTCCCCTCAGGGGAAACTGCCCCTGCAAAGGCAGGGAGGCACACACAGCAAGTGTGTGCAGGAAACCAGTCTGGTGAATCTAGGGCGGAAAGTATAGTTGTGCCGAGACACGGACGCACCGGATTCGTCTGCAAGTCTGCAGCCTGTGGTCCCCTGTAGCACAGTCCTTCCCACACCGCGTCTGTCATTGCCTCTTCCCTTCTCTGCCCCGCCCCCAACAGCCCCAGAGCTCCTGGAGGGAGGGCAAGGACCCTGTGTTGGGCAATTCTGATCCCCGGTGCCCAAGCCTGACACGGAATCTGCGTTCCGTGCACGTTCGATGAGTGCCCAAAGAAGGACAGGTTCCCTCAACCATATTTCAGGGACTGAATCCTCCTACATCGTACTCCGGGCTAGGCAAGGAGCTGAGGGCTGGGCTGGTCAGCCCAGGGGTTAGCAGGAGCTCCTCAAGCTCCCGGATGGCTTCTGACATTTCTGACTAAAGTAAATGGCAAAATCCTCATTCCCCGAAAAATCTACAAAGCTCGGAGACAGACAGGTTTCCAGTCAGAAGCCATTCTGTGAAAATCCTAATGTAAACAGCAAGCAGCCGAGTTCGGAGAGCTCTCCCCATGATGAAAAATCACCCATACGCTTTATCCTAAGACAAGATGCAATAAAGCTTGGTAAATTGTTTCTCTTTTCATTCATTCATTCATTCATGCGTTCATTCACTCAAAAATATGTACCAGGTCGGGGCGGGGTGGGGGGTGGTTCTTAGTTGGGGTTCTCCCAAAGCAGAACAAGGATGAGGACTCAGGGAGGTAATCTGTTTGGGAGGTGAGCCCAGAAGGAGGCAGGAGTTGCTGGTTAAGTTGTTAACATTGTGGGTGACAGGGCCTCAGTCCACTGGGCACTCGTCCGCCAAGACACTGTATAGAATGAGCCTGAGAACTGTTCCCAAAGGGGTGCCTTGGTGGCCCTGTGGGTTAAGCACCTGCCTTTGGCTAGGGTCATGATCCTGGGGTCCTGGGATCGAATCCCACATTGGGCTCCTTGCTCGGGGGGACCCTGTTCTCCCTCTGCCTGCCACTCCCCCTGCTTGTTCTTGCTCTCTGTCTCACACACAAATAAATGAATAAAACCTTAAAAAAAAAAAAGAAAAGAAATGAACTGTTCCAAAGAAGAAGTGAGGGCGTGTGTCCGCACTCTGCCCTTATGGTCCAGGTCCTTCCGGAGGCATCAATCCCTCGCACTCGGGGTTTGGCCTGCTGGGTGGGCTGCCTCAGCTCTCAGGCAGGAAAGCAGAGAGCAGCAACTCATTATGGAGAGGAGAGGGAGGGGGAAGACCCCAGCGTGAGGACAAACTCTTCCTCCAGGCTGTTCTGAAACCAGGAATGGGCTGGGGGAGGTGGTGCACGATGCACAAAGTGTCTGCTCCAGGACCCACACCCTGCCCTCTGGAAGCTTCTAGAAGAGATGCTTACTAACCAAAGGAAAGAGAACAACGTGTGTGTTAGAAGGCACTGAATCCGGGGTGCCTGGGTGGCTCAGTGGATTAAGCCGCTGCCTTCGGCTCAGGTCATGATCTCAGGGTCCTGGGATCGAGCCCCGCATCGGGCTCTCTGCTCCGCGGGGAGCCTGCTTCCTCCTCTCTCTCTCTGCCTGCCTCTCTGCTTACTTATGATCTCTCTCTCTTTCAAATAAATAAAAAAAATAAATAAAATCTTAAAAAAAAAAAAAAAAAGAAGGCACTGAATCCTAGGGAGAAAAAAATAGCTAAGGACAATGGGCACAGCCAGCAGGCATGTGGGATAAAATGTTACACAGGGCGGTCGCAGGGGGTCTAGTTAAAAAAGTGACATGAGAGCAAAGACTCGAAAGGGGCGGGCCCTGCAGACGGGGCGGGGGAAGAATCTTCTAGGCCTCGGGACCAGCTAGGGGGGTGCCCCAGGGTTTGAGACACAGAGAGGCCGGAGAAAGGACGGGTAATACCAGAAATGAGAAGGTAAGTTCTGGAGGTGAGGGGGACCCTTCCCCAGAGGCCCGGTGACACTTGGTTTGTGAGTCACTCTCCAGTATTTATGGAACTCCTACTACATGTGGGGGTACTGCCAGGTGTCTGAACTCAGAGATGACTAAATCAGAGTCCCAGCCCGTCCCCCATGCATACAGGGAGGAGAGGAGGCAGCCTGTTAGATGGGGTTCCTGGGAAGCCTGCCCCATGCCAGCATGGGGGACCAAGGCTTTGCACACTTTCTTTCCAGTATTCCGCACTACAGCTCAGCGAGGTGAATAGCAGCATCCTTGTTTTAGAGTCGGGGAGGCTGAGGCTCAGAGAGGCTACGGGAACTTTCCAGATTGCATGCAGATTCAAGTAACCCCCAAATCAATGTTCCTTCCACGAAGCCCATATCCTGCACATCTCTGACTCTGCATGTCCTACGGGTCCAGTAGGATAGGGACCATGATGGTGGGGTACATAAGACCGAGAGAAGGGAGACAAAGCAGGACGGTGTGGAAATTAGCCAAGCAGACTGGAGGGATGGGCGTTCTGGGTAGATGAAACAGCCGTGGTGAGCAGGACAGGGAGACGTGAAACAGCAGGACGGGTCCCAGGGCACTGCAAAGACAAAGTACAGAGTGGCCAAACGAGGGGGGGATGGCTTGCAGGAAGGGCCAAGGGCTGCAGGGTGGTTGGTGCTATGTTGGGGAGTCTTCTGGTAAGTTTTAAGCAAGGAGGAGAGATGACCTATTTACACTTAAAAGATATGTGTATTTCTCCTCCCTCTTACACAGTGTGAGACCTTGGACAATAGGACCTCGCTCCTTTATGCTGTTGGCTCCTGCACGGCCCAGCATAGGTTGTTGCTCAGCTGATGAAGAGATGGAATCAGATCTCCTGGCTGGGCTGGCATTTTGATTTGACTGGTCTGGCCGAAGAGGTGGCCCACCAGGCAAATGTCCTCTAGAGTTATTTCTGTTTAGCACCTCCGTTGACATAGGGAAATGGCACTGGGCCAGGCTGGGCTACCAAGCATACCCAGTCCGGACAGTTTTTTCCAAAACTTTAGTCTTTTCTTAGGATTTAAGAAAAGACGACAAGGGAGGGAAGATGCAGATGGTTTTAAAGTCAAGTTCAAAATCTGGGCTTCTTTCTGATTCTCCTCCAAGTCCAAACGTCTAGCTTCAAGAGATTTGGACCAAAATATTCTTGGAGGAAGAGTTCATTCAGAGTTTGGAGCAAGACAAATCTCCCCACCTAACCCGATGTAATGAATCCTGCTGGCTGGGGTGTGGGACCAACCTCAGAAGGCCTGGTGAGGTCTTGGACAAAGTCTATGGGAGAGTGGGTTCCCCTTCCCCCACTAGTCGATCAGAAAGCCATCCTGTCTGGACAGACTCAGAGCCGACCCATAAAACCTGACATTGACAATTACATATTTAATTCAAGCTGAAGTAATGAACAATTTGGACAATCCTGATGTCTTTTTCAATAATTGTTTGTTTATCTGCAGCATTTCCAAACATAATTAGCCTGCATGATTTCATGGTTCAGTAATGAGTACTCGTAAAGCATTTCCTCTGTTTTCTTTGTGTTTTACGAAAAAAAAAAAAAAATCCTTGATGCCAGTGAGCCTTCTTACAAAAGGACAGCATCTTTGCCCCTCTATCCTTCCAAATAATTAGAGGTGTCCTTTCTTGAGTAGTTACTATGTGCCAGGCTCGGTGTTTAGATGAATTCTTTCAGTTACTTCTTCCTAGAACCCTGCAATCTAATTAGATTTGACCCTTGAACAACTTGGGTTTGAACTGCACGGATGCACTTATACATGGATTTCTTTAGATAAATACGGTATGATACTATAAATGCATTTTCTCTCCTTTATGCTTTTCTTAATAACATTTTCTTTGTTCTAGCTTCCTTCATTGTAAGAATAGAGTACACAGTGCCTGTAACACATGAAGTATGTGCTGACTGACTATTGATGTTATCAGTAAGGCTTCTGGTCAACAGTCAGTTATTAGAAGTTAAATTTGGAGGATTTTTGGCTGCACAGGGTTGGAGCCCTTAACCCTCCTGTTGCTCAAGGGTCAACTGTAAATCTGACCAGCATTATGATTCCTCAAAGACAAGGGGAAACAGCTAGCTTTAAGAGTTAAGAAATCCGGGGCACCTGAGTGGCTCAGTGGGTTAAAGCCTCTGCCTTCGGCTCAGATGATGATCTCAATGTCCCAGGATTGAGCCCGGCATTGGGCTCTCTGCTCAGTGGGGAGCCTGCTTCCCCTTCTCTCTCTCTGCCTGCCTCTCTGCCTACTTGTGATCTCTGTCTGTCAAATAAATAAATAAAATCTTAAAAAAAAAGTTAAGAAATCCTTCAGGGGCACCTGGATGGCTCAGTGGGTTAAACATCTGACTCTTGGGCTCAGCTCAGGTCTTGAGCTCAGGGTCATGAGTTGAAGCCCCGCATTGGGCTCCACACTTAAAATAATAATAACAATAACAATAATAATAAAAGTTAGGAAATCCTTCAAAGATTAGACTGTAGAGAAGAGTAGGCAATTTCCCTCCAGAGTCTGTGCCCATGGTCGGCATCAGCCCTTCCCTTCTAGAACGTTCCTGGATTCCTAGGAGAGTGGCAGCCTGAGGAAACTCATCTGCTTACTTAAGGAACCACTCTTTTTAATTCTCCACAGTTCTACAGATGTTCCAGATGTAAAATATGCTGGTTGCTACAGTGTTCTGCCTTATTTGGTACATGTGGCCTCAACCTCTAGAGGCCAAGGTCTAGGTGCCCCAGAGAGAGAGAGCGCTGAAGCAAAGAGCAGATAGTATCACATTTTGGGGGGTGCTATCCCAGGTCAGAAACAGTGAGATAGGCAGGCGGGCAGGCAGGGAAGGAAGGATGGGAAGGAAATCGAATGCGGTGTGTCCCCTCAGCTGGTCACAGCTTTGCCAAGGAATACAGCCAACTGCTCCACCATACCAGATAGATTTGAGAAAGCCACATGGAACCATGAATGGGGAAAAAGAGATGGATTATCTCGCAGGTCTTTCCAGACCCTGGTCTCTCCTTGATCAAAGTTCATACCACAGGGGGTTACCTCCACACACATGTAAGTTATGTGCCTGGGCCCCTCCCGACAGCTGCAGGGGGCATCCGATCCCACCCGGCACTGCTTGGGTCTCCATCTGGGTATGGGATTGGAGGTAGGAGCGAAACCTCTGGGAGTCTGGTCAGGCTGGGCTTGGCCTCCATGACTGCTGGGGCCCCACCCAAGGCGGACATGAGAGAGACCACATCGCAGTCCAGCTCTACCTAGAGGGAGACAGATAGTCATCGGTGTTAGGACAAGGGACGATGGCGGCAATGACCACCCTCTCCACTGAGCTGAGGTGGGGGAACCGAGCAAATACAGGGAAGTATGTGAACAGCATCCAAGACAGCCTGCCCTTGTGTTACTCGGAGTTACTCACTTCCTCCTATGATGCTGGGATCTAACTTGAGAACAAAATGCTATTGGTTTGAGAGGCAAGGTCTGCATTCAAGTTTTGAAGTCATTCATTGTAACACCCTAAAAAAACACAGAGGATTAGCAAACCAACTGTGGTCCCACTGCCGGAGCTGGTCTTAGGGCGGTAATTGACATTCGTCATCTCCCTCCACCCACGTTTCCCATTCCAGATGTCTATGGCTGACTCTTCAGGTGGTCTGGGCTTCTTCTCTGGAGGCTTTGTGCGTGTGCATGTGGCAATTGTCCAACCATGGTCATCTCTGAGGATAGAAGTTCTAGCAGTTTGGGCTGCCGAAACCAAATACCACGGTTGGGGTAGCTTCAAGAACAGAAATTAGGGGCACCTGGGTGGCTCAGTGGGTTGAGGCCTCTGCCTTCAGCTCCGGTCATGATCCCAGGGTCATCAGGCTCTCTGCTCAGCGGGGAGCCTGCTTCTCCCTCTCTCTCTGCCTGCCTCTCTGCCTACTTGTGATCTCTGTCTGTCAAATAAATAAATAATATCTTTAAAAAAAAAGAACAGAAATTAATTTTCTCACCATTCTGAAGGCTGGAAGTCCCAAGATACAGGCTCATCAGAGTCATTTTCTGGTGAGCTCTCCTCTTGACTTGTGGATGGGCGCTTTGCCTTCCTGTGGCCTTTCCTATGAATAGGGGGAGAGAGAGAGAGGAATGAAAGCTCTGATTTCTCTTCCTCTTCTTATAAAGACCTGAATCCTATTAGATTAGAGTCCCATCCTTATGATCTCATTTAACCTTGATTTTCTCCCCAAAGTCCTATCTCCAAATACAGTCAAAATAGGGAGTAGAGCTTCAACCGACAAATTTGGGAGAACACTTTCAGTCTGCATCACCGTTCATACTCTGCCCCAAGCCCCCTAGATCCTCATGGCGATCAAGGACAATGAGCAGCTCGTCTCTGACAGCTACCTTTGGCACGTCGAGCCCAAGATTCCTGGTAGTAGTTCCAGCTTCCAGTCTAGGGGAATGCTCACTGTGTTCAGAGCAGAAACAGAAGCACAGAGTGGCAGTTGGACTCCAAGGGGCCTATCCTACTTCCGCTCCCAGATTTGTGTGTTCGAGCTATTGAAGACACGTCTGTGGGCTTCCACTTCATCCAGAAGAATAACACCCCAACTGTGCCAAACCACTGTCTCCACAGTGATGTCATGGCTGAAGCTTGAGCAGACCATGTCATCATTCCAGAACACTAGGCTGGCCAGAGAGAGAGGCTGGTTGACCTCCACAGCATGCATCGTTCTGTCCAACTAATTGCCAGGAGCCTCCTTGACAATGATGCTGTCCAATGAGTATTACTGTGGGGCATTGTCTATTCCCATGTGTCTACTCCCATGCGTTCATGCCTTCATTGTCTACCTGATCTCCATGCGCACGGATTTCTACTCTCATTCTTTGCACGCTCCTCAACACTTAGCCTTGCACAGGAGCCAGGGTATGTCTGCACTTCTGACTCCTCTCTTTCTACCCTTAAATAGGGAGGTAATACAATGGTGCTGTTCCCAACTAGCACCAACATATTGCATTGACCTGCATGTAAATGGGGCCCTGGTCCTTTCTTCCTCCAACCGACTGGCATAGGAAAGCTCCCCTTTGAGACTCTGGGTACAAGTGAAGGAAGAACTTCCACAGAGATGGGTGAGAGAAGGATCTGGGGCATGTGTTTAGGTAATTTACCGGTTCCTTCTGGACCTGTTAGAGCCTTCCTAAGACTACCACACCTGTCAAATGTCAGATCTTAGCACTCGGTGGCATTTGTGTGCCTTTCAGAGGAACCCAGCCTCCTTTTCAAGCAATGGTCTCCGTGCTGTGAAAAAAACCAGAAAATTTTCCATCATGGTAGCTGATGTCATCTTTTTGCTCTAACGCTCTTGGTTATTTTAAAGACAATTCATACAAATTGAGCCATAACCTTGTCAACTCTCTGTCGATCTCATCCCTAGCGACACCATAACCTACTAACCATTGACATAGACAATGATGACTCAAGACACCCTAACTGCCACTCCAGCTTTGCTTCCCGCTTGGTAATTGGGTTCTCTTTGCCTCTTGTGACCTACTAGGCCAGCCAACCTTTGATGGCCACAAGTCGGTGTCGCCGCCATGTCCCATCATTGAAGGCAGCCTTTAGAAGATTGCCATCCCTGAGCTTCTCAAAGATGCTGGTGCTTCCCACACTCCCACCAGGCCTCTTCTTTCTAGCTCAATGAAGGGAATGTCCTTGGGGCCATCCCAGGAAACATAGCCAAATGGTAGATCCTCAGGTCTGATGATTCTAATATTCCCAGCTCTCTCTGGGCCTTCTGTTCCTTTTTCAATAGCTTGCCAAAGAAGTTCTGGCATCTCCCCTTTGTCCTATAGGCTCTTGTCATGAGAACGAGCACCATGTCGCAAGGCAACTGCTGCAATTAGGTCATTGCTTGCTCTCCAGGCCAGGAGGAGCTGTTTCATTCTGACAGAGGGGGTGAGAGGTGCTTGTACGAGCCAGCACAAATAGGGAGATTTGGGAGGTCAAGATTTTTAGAGCTTGACACCCTAATGTCTCACTCCAGATCACAAGGTCTGACTTCTTCCCTATCAGAGCCCTCACATGGACCCAGGACACCTGCATGGCTACAAGCTTGGTCTCCCTAGGCCACCAGACAACCAGCTCCTGGAGGCTGATTTTCAGCAAGGCCATTTTGTGGCTGTCAAGAGATAAGAGCGACCACAAAGCATTCACCAGCATGCCTTCGGTTGGCAAATGGCTTCTGTGAGCCTATCATCATCCTCTCCAAAAAACCTCCAGTACCGTCAGAAGCCATCCAACCTCACGATCCTAATGAAGATCGTTTTCCTGACATTGGTCAAGTGCGGCAGTTATGTTACCGCCCAGAGCCTCGTCTCCTAGCTGCATCTCATTCTCAGTAACCACAGGTGAAGCGTTCGAAATTGTGACGTCACTATATGCCATGCAGGACCCTGTTCGCCATCAGTGATGGGGTCCCTATTCCCTTCAGACAGTTGGGAAACCCGGCTCCCACATCCCAGCCTGAAGATCCACTTTCTGGGGCCACCTGTGGTCCCAATTGTACCACAAGCATGAAGTGATGTTTGCAGGCTGATACTTTTTTGAGGGATACAGCCCTCAGGTTACAACAATAAGGAGGCAAGGGGAGGGAAGCAAGCAAGAAGGGAAGGAAACACAAGGGTGTGTGCTTTTGAGCAGACCGGGTCTTCAGAAGAAAACACTGCTAGTCATGCCTCCCAGCCAGCCCCTCACAGGCCAAAGGAGGCCACTGCGATCCAGAGACCGGGTCTGTCCTCTTGTCTTTCATTGGTCAAAATTTTCCCTGAGGTTCAACTCCCCTGCATTTCTGAGGAGAGTTACCTGGGCCCCTGTAGGCACATGCCAGGTACTGTGCCGTGGGTTGCCTCTGAGTCTAGAAAGGGTGAGAGGAGCCGGACCACCCACCCCCAACTGTGGTCCTGCTGGAGCTTGAGGGGGTCCATGACAGAACCCGGTCTTGCCCAAAAGGCTGTGATATTCTACCGTGTTAGGAGAAGCAGGAGGCTATGGGGCCCAGTGATACCCCAGAGGTACACAGATTGGGTCCAGTCCAGGAGCACTGAAGACCAGAATGTACGATACAGGCTTTTCAACACGTAAAACTTGCCCGGGCCCTCTCATAGAAGTTTGTGAGGGCTCGGGACTCCTGAATCCCAGGGGAGCCCTGGTGTCCTCCCGGGCGAGCTCCTCACGTCTCTGAAACTGTCAAATGCAGCAATTACCTTTACCTCAAAGAGTTGTGAGAAGGGCATTAAAATATGACATAAAGAACATTTTTTAAAAAAGACTTATTCTTGGGTGCCTGGGGGGCTCAGTGGGTTAAAGCCTCTGCCTTCGGCTCTGGTCATGATCCCAGGGTCCTGGGATCGAGCCCCGCATCGGGCTCTCTGCTTGGCGGGGAGTCTGCTTCCTCCTCTCTCTCTGCCTGCCTCTCTGCCTACTTGTGATCCCTATCTGTCAAACCAATAAATAAAAAATCTTAAAAAAAAAAGACTTATTCTTATTTTTTTGAGGGGGGGAGGGGCAGAAGACAGGAATCTCAGGTAGATTCCCCGCACTCCCGCTTCGCTCTCACGACCCTGAGACCGTAACCTGAACCCAAATCAAGAGTTGGTTGCTTCACTGACTGTGCCACCCAGGCGCCCCAAGGACATTTTTTAAGTGGTAAAGAGTTCCATATATAAACATGTCAGGTTGTTGTCACATCTAAAGATTGAGATCGTGAATTGAACAAAATCCCCTGATGGGCTTAAGTAGAAAGGCATTAAGATAATCAGTGTTCTTTTGACCTCAGCTGACAAATAGTGGCTCTGTTTTGTGACTCATTCTCTTGCTTCAGACTCTTTCTCCTGAGAGAAAGTCACCCGGGAAGCCCCCTCTCCAGCGTTTTCTTCCCACACCTCCTCCCTCTAGGAGGGTCCCTCCGTGATGGCTCCCTGCTGTATCCCGGCCTCAGACGCTCTGTCAGGCCCTTCGTAGGTGCTCACAGACACCATGTATGGGATGAATGAATGAATGAATAAGTATCTCCACATCTTTGCCCAAGGGGTCCTCAACACTTGAAATACTCCCTCAGTCCCCACAGGTCATTGAACCCTGGAAGCCTTGGCTGCCCCCTCCCTTGTCTTCTGGCCTGCCCCTTGCTTCAGTGCAGGCCCCTTTCTCACACCACAGTCCTGGAGGGCAGCGAGGCTGATTTGGTGATCTGTCTCCCTGACTGTTCCCCCAGGTTTTGTTCAAAGGCACGGAGTCCCCCATTCACAGTTGTCCCCCTGTCTCCCCGGCTCAGAAGTGGCTCACGGAATTTACACAGAGAGCCGTCTGGGTCAGCACTCTGCACGGAGTGGTCCCTGGGAAACTGGTCAGAAACCTGGCTGCAGAGCTGTTGATATTAGCTTGTTTATGTCGCTCAGGGTGCCCACAGACACTGAGAACAGAACTAAATAAATGTTTCTTCCGGGCATAAACTATGGTGTCTGACTCTGCTCTTAGTCCCCAGTCCCTGGTTCCCTCCCTCACTCAACCTAAAAATAGGACTGTCCATGCCTCCGGGGCATTCTGGAAGGCCACTCCATCTGTCAAAGTGCTTCCCAAGCGCTGACACCCCAGGCGCCCAGCGGTTGCGCGTCCCTGCGGGGGGCGGTCTAGGAGGCCAGGGGCCGCGGGTTTGGGAGAAGCGCGGCAGGCTCCTTCGGACCGACTTGTTGATAATCTTGCCTCCAGCAGAGGAGTTGGACATGGTTGAGGTGTTTTGGTCCTCCCCGGGGCCCTAGGCAGCTCCCTCCAAGAAGCAGCGTGTGGCTGGGGAGGTCCCCCCCCCCCCCCCCGGGCTGAGACCACGGAAGGGAGGACAGGGCCCTTGGCCCCGGGTGAGGCGGCTTGCACCTTGGAGCCCCGACACCCACGCGAGTCTGCCGTTCCGAATGGGGCGGGGGAGTGGAGACAGTCCGCAGGGACCGAGCGCAGAAGGGGGTCTCCACGAGTCGGTCCTTGCCCCCTTCCCGTCGCCGCGGAGAAACTTGGAGCGGGGAGGGCAAGCGTGGAGCAAGACCCCCCGGAGCTGGGAGTCTTCTTCCTCGCGGGTGAATAAATAAATTATTAAGCGCCCAATACACAATAGCCTCGCTAGATGGAGACGAGGAATCACTGCAGCGGCGCTGGCGGCGGCGGCGGGGAGCGCGGGCGGGAGCGCAGCCCGGGGCGGGAGGCGGGCGAGGCTCTGGCGAGGCTCACGTCTGTTTTCCTTTTTCGTGCATTATTTATTTCGCCTCCGCCCGCAGCCCTGCTGCCCGAGCGGGCGCTCCCGCGCAGCGCCTCTCGCGGGCCGGCGTGACGGGCGGGGAGAGCTCGGGCACCCCCGCGCCCCGGGCAGCCGCGCGGCGCCACCGGGAAGGGCGGGGATCCGGGGAGGCTTGGGCCGGCGGCTCCAGGCGGCTCGGAGGCGACTTTCCCCGCCCTCTCCCTCCGCCTCCGGCCCCCGCGCGGGGTGCCGCCCCTCCCGGCCCGCGCGCGGCCGGGAGCAGCCCGGAGCCGCCGCTCCCTGCGCCCCGTGCGGGCGCCCCGCGCCCGGCCCCCGCTCGGCAGCCCGCTCGGCCCCAGCCGCGCGCAAACTTTTGCTCCAGTGCCCGGCGCTCCTCCCCGGCATGTGAAGCCCCCGGGCACCCGCGCAGTCGCCAGGGTGAGGACCGAGGCCCCGCCTAGAGGGCGGGGGACCGGGGAGGCGGCTGGCTTTAAATGGGGGCCGTCCGGCGGCTTGGGACCAGTCTGCCGCGGGGGGAGCGCGGACCTCCCTTCCCCGCGCCGAGGATCGGCGGGGGCCGCCGCCAGGCAAGGTGGCGTGAGGCACTGGAGGGGTGCGGGCAGAGAGGGAGATCGGGGGTGGGGTGGGGTGGGGTGGGGTGGGGGAGACTCACGCCCTGAAGCGGGAGGCCCGGGCTCGGGAGAGCGCGTGAGGGCAAATGGGGTGCGCACGGAGGTGCCCATGTTGCAGTGTGCGCAGTGAGGGCCGGCGGGGCAGGGAGGGTGCACGCAGCTTGTGATTTCCTGGTGCTGTGCATGCGGGCTCAGCGACTGAGCAGGCAGGGGTCGGTGGGTGTGCACGGCCGTTTCCGTGGGTGTGTAGGCAGGGTGAGAGGGGCCCGCCGGGTTTGAAATGTGCTCATAGTGGGAGTGAGTTGTGCACGGCTGGGGAGGTTTCTGGGGAGATGCACTGGGCTCCGTTAAGTGTGCTTGGCTTTTTCTGGAGGTGTGCACGGAGCCAAAGTGTGCACGCAAGATTCTGGGGGTGTGCCCGGGGCCAAGGGATACACATAAGGTTCGGGGAGTGTGCGCCAGGGTTCGGGGTTCCGGATGCCGGCTTCTGTGAGTGTGCACGAAGGGTCAGCGAATGTGCAAGCTGGAGGGAAGGGGCGGACTTGCTTTATGAGGGTGCCCCAGGGTGCGAGGCATGCCCGCCCAACCCGAACCGCTACGTGTGCGGGTGCGCGCAGGCGTTGGTGCCCGCGCGGTGCCCGCCTGACCCCGGCTTTTGCTCCCCCGACAGTTCGCCCCCGAGAGCCCTGGTGCCGCGGCCGAGATGCTCCTCCGGGACTTGGTGCTGCGCCGGGGCTGCTGCTGGTCCTCACTGCTGCTGCACTGCGCGCTCCACCCGCTCTGGGGCTTCGTGCAGGTGAGCGGCGGTGGCCTGACGGTGTGGGATGCCGGGCTGGACGACTTCCTCCCGGGCAGGACTGGGGGAGGGGGTGTGGTACTTCACTCCCACGACCCTGGCTTCCTGCAGCCCCCCCTCTGGTTGCTCCGCGGGAGAGTTTAGGAAAAGAAAAGGTGCCTGCTCTCCCACTCTCTCTATCGCCCATTCTCTGGCCCTGGAAAGATAGGAGGGTTGGGGTGGGGGAGCTCCCCAGTAGGCCTCAATCCTGGCCTGCTAAGACCTGCAGGACAGGGCCGTGGCGCAGAAAGGGCCGGGGAGTGCCTTCCTGATGGTAACATTCTGTTGCAAAAATGTGGGGAAAGAAACCTTAGAGCTTCTACAAACTTAAAATGATCCTAAGAATTAGACATTCTTTATTTCCCACCAGAATCACTAGTAAACTTCTACCTCACTTAAGAAGGTAAGCCTTCTTAAACTGGGCTTACCGCAGCTGGCACTGTGTTTCCTGTAGGCCACGGAGTTGGGGGTGTGGGTGGTGGCCCCCGTGGAGATGTGGGAAGGAACTAGCCATCTGTGAGGATTGCCTGGCCTGGAGCCCTCACCGTGGGCCCCTGAGACCCCAGGGCACAGGCCAGGTAGCCACCAGCTGCAGTGACTTCTGTTAGGCTCAGGGAGAAGCATGGCCCCTGGTACCTTCCAGAATGTCCACGGTCAGTGGTACAGTGGAGTGGCGAGGTGAACTCGGGTCAGCTCTGCATTTTGAGCCCCAGCTCTGCTCCTCACTGGTTCAGGACCTCAGGCAGTGCCTCTCTGAGCCTTGCTTTCTTGTTCCTTACGGAGCTATTGTTAAGTACTTGATGAACCACGCCAGTAAAGGTCATTTAGTGTAGCGCCTGGACCGCCCAGTGGTGGCTGTGACTTACAGTAGCCATAGTAGTAGCGGTCATGCCGCTCTTCCCTCTGGATGGCCAGCCACTCTCTTGATCACGACAGAGTCTGGTGGACATTTTTGAATTTTCAGCGGATCCACAGATGCTAGAGGACATTTTTGCTGTTTTGAGCATTGAAATCCCCAACTCTGGAGGTTTTGCGGCTGTATGTGGTTCTGGTGGCCTTTGGGGGCGTTTGGGATCTTTCGGATGGTTGCCCCAAGTGGGGGACGATCAACCAAAGAAGAGGGGATGGGGTGAGACCCCTTGCTGGTCTGCCGCGGGCCTTAAGCTGCCCCATGCCATGGGGCCCCGCTGGGAGCCAGCTGTCCGTCGAGCTCGGATGGTGGGCTTGGTGACCATCAGGGAGCACCAGAGGCTCTCAGACTATGGAAGGAGCGTGCTGCTTGAGCAGGTGGATGGGCTGGGATCTCCCCTCCCCACCCCCCAGCCCTAGCCGCAGCCCCAGGCTCATCTCCTGCCCTGGCTTCTCCAGCTTGCCTCTGTCTCCCTCACGATTGTTTTCCTTCCGGAATCGACAGCTTTGTCTAATGTGTGAAACGGCAGTTATTAAACTCAGCTGTGCCTCCTCAGGATTCAGGATTTTGTCACTTCTAAACACTTGGGTGGCTCGGGACCAGCTTCCGTTGTGCAACTTTTAGTTGAACCTCGGATGTGAAATTCACTGCATTTTTCTATTCGTCTGTTGATGGTTTTCCCTAACACTCCTAGAAAGCCACGCGATTTTGTCTGTCTCCGAGGCTGGCATTCTGTGGCGTGAACTAGCAGGATTCCAACAGCAGACCCGCCACCTCCCCACCGTCACCACCAAAAGAAATAATTTTGTGACCACAGCTCAGTTTTTTAGCAATGTCCTTCAGCCAGGCAGTGCTCACCCAAGCGCGCACGCACGCCTCTGTGTGTGTGTGTGTGTGTGTGTGCGCGCGCGCGCGCACGCGCGTGCGTGTGTGTTTCAGATGCTGTTACTCAATATAAATCAATTTTCGTGAAAATCAATTAGAAAAGGAGTCCTCCAGACAAGTAAAATGGGCAAACTGTTGGCAGGAGGCTCTGGAAAAATTAATCTACAAATGAAAAGGGCCTGAGAAGCCAAGGGAAGAGGGGCTTTGGAATGGATGGCTCTGATTTCTAAGGGAAAGAGCTGAGTCCGGAAGAACAGAGGGGAGAAGAGAAAGATATAAGTGCACGAGGGCCATGTAGTTCCCTCTAAGCGGAGAGACTGAAATCTGCCACATCATAGGAGTTTCTTGAATATAGAGAAAGAGCTCGGAGCTGTCTGTGCTTTCATAAGCATTTTGCTAGAAGAATCCCCCAAAGTTGTAAACAGTTGACCAGCATATCAAAGAGCTGTAATTAATAGGCTAATTGGTGAAGGAGGAGACCTGTGGTTCCCACCTTAGGTTCCACCAGGTTCCCACCTTAAAATCAGCCTGAAGCCTCTGACTGCCGCCCAGAGGGTAAGAAACATAACCATTAAAGTTGGATGACATTTAAATTGCCACAAGGTTGGTGGGGGCATTCCCTAGCCTTCCCCCGTTCTTTAATATGTCTAGAGTTGAGATCGTAGGCTTTTGTGATTCAGGGTTCTTCTAAGTTCACTTCCAGATGATTCCTTTTTTGCAAGCCAAGAGGATGACAGGCTGGCAAATTTATTAGGTGTGACAGGAGTGTGTCTCATCAAGTTAGTGTGATGCTGGCCTGTCTCCATAAAAGATGCCAGAAGCCATCATCTTTGTGGGCGTCCTCTAGGGAGACAGGCTCTGATCCGGGCCAGCAGTCTCTGTGCGCTGAAGGGGACCCACCAGCAGCGCCGAGCTCCTCCTGTGATCGGTCACTACACCTTGGCTTATCTCATCAGCAGCATTTATTGGGCACCTACTGTTTGCTAGGGCTTTTGTGAAGTGCAAGGAGGGAGCGGTCCCTGGCCTCTCGGCACTGACAGTCTGGCGCTGGAGAGAAAATTAAGTAATCAGAGGCAAGAGAACTCAGCAGGAGCAGACGGCTTAGGGACCAGACCTGGTGGAAGAACCCGAGGAGGCTCGCAGAGGCAGTGCTGCGGCTGAAGCGTGAACGAGGACAAGATAGGAGCAGGATGTGGGCACGGACAAAGTGCCCAGGCAGAGGGAGTAGCCCTGAGGCCAGAGGGGAGAATGGGGCATTGGAGGAACATAGGGGAGGGAAGTCCCAGGTAAGGCCACTGTTAAAAGCTACTAACATGATGCCTTACAGTTTGGACACGGTCCTGAGGGCTGCGGGAGCCGTTGAGGTTTTAAGCAAGAAATGACACAGTCTCAGACCGGCATTTTAGAAATCTTGGTCCAGGCCCAGCAAAAAGATGGATTTGGGGATACGGGAGGTGACACAAGGGGGCAAAGACACTGGGGAGGGGAGGCTTGCCAGATTTAGGCAGGTAGAACTATAGGACATCCAGTTAAATTTGAATTTCAAATAAATAACACCTCATGCTTTAGTGTAAGTATATCCCGTCCAATATTTGGGATATACTTATACTAAAAATTGTTGTTAATTTAAAATTTAACAAGATGTCCTCTTTTTAAAATCTCATTCTCCTAGGTAAGAGGCAGGTGCTGCCCAGTGGAGATATGATGGTGTCCTGGTTCAGGGTAGCAATGGGCATGGGGAGAAACTGATAGGCACAGGGGCTATTTGGGACATGACATCCACTGAACCAGATGCACGGACTGGTCAGGAGTAAGTGGGAACACGGAGCACCATGGCTCCTGGACCACAGTGGCAGGTCCTAAACCCAGGTGACTGCAGGACTTACCTGTGCCTTAGCCCACTCTCCACAACAGCAACAGCAACAAGATTCTGGCCCCAGGGCAATGCTGCAGAGCAGGGGTGGGAAGGCAGGGGATAGCAAAACTGGACAAAAAGTGGTCTCAGGAAGTCATGATGCCAACTTCTGTTCTGTGGGCTTTAGGCAAGTCATTGGCCTCTCTGAGCCCCTGCTCCTGCTTAGTCAAGTCCAGCCAAGAACAGGTGGCTTCAGGGAAAGTTCCTTCTCCCCGTGGGACTCCCCAAGATACAAACCAAGCAAGCCAGGCATTAAGACGGGCTCTCAATGCTGAGGTCTCCTATCAGCTGGTCCAAATACAATACCACCACCAAGCACAGAACCCCCAGGTGGACCCAGAGCTGGGAGCAGAATAGATCCTGTGTTTGTCCACTGGTGGGAGGACCATCCCCCAACACATCTTTTCATTGTGTGCCAACTGAATGCAGGGCTGTGAAATCTTAGTACATTCCTTAGCCTCGCGGGACTTGTCCTCCCCCACTCCCCATAAGCATCAATGACAGCGCTGGCCTCTCCCACTTACCCTCGTGGTGAAACGAGAGCCGTGGCTCACACTCGGTAGGGCTCAGAGGCACACACTGCGTTAGGACTCAGGAAGCACAGACCCACCTGCCCGCCCGCCCCGAGATGCTCACGGCTCCGTGCGGGGAGCAGACATAATAAAACAGTGGGCAGGGTGCCCCACAGTGCCCCCAGGGAGAAGCAGCAGCCTTGGGCATGTGCAGCCAGCATGATGGGTGGGGGTGGGGAACGTGGGGTCCCGGAAGTTGGCCAGCGGATCAAGGTCAGAGTAACCAGGTGTCAGTTAAGAGTGGCTCAGTGGCCACAGGCTTGTGCTGGACCAAACTCCAGCGAAGGACCCCAAGTGGGGCCCCCCTTCAGGGAGAAGCACAAAAGTTTGTGAGCAGTTGTGCGCACTCCCATTCCAGGGGGGCCATTAGCAGAGAGACCAAGGAACCATAGATTTTTATTTTTAAATGCCAGGCACACTCCTTTGTTCCCTCCCCCTTAAGCCTTGAAACTTGGCCCCGGCTTCCCTGCCAATAACTTTATCGCATTAAGCTCTCATATATATCTGTGCCCTTACAGCTGCTCACAAAAATGGGTCATCGTGTTGGGCCAGGTCAAGCAGACGTGCTCCTCTCGAACTCTCGCGTAAAGCGCCCCTCGGAGAGTAGGAGAGTCCTTGCTTTGGCAGTGGCCTTGCGTGATGTTTGCACACTGTGGCGTCCAGCAGAGAAGCGACCTGGGAGGCCAGGGCTGGTCGGAACCGGGAGGAGGGCAGCTCGATGACCATGGCAGAGCCCACAGGGGCGCTGCTGGAGAAGCCGGTGGAGGTACCATGGCTGCGCCGGGAGTTAGGGATCCCCACCAGCTAACTGGGAAAGGTTCCTCATCCAAGGATCTGCTCTTCCTGGTGGGAGATGAGATTGCCTTTGGAGTTTGAAACGTGGTCAGTGGCCCTTTAAGAACACTAAAAGGTGGTGAGCAGCTGCTTCCTGGCCTCGTAGATATTAAGTTAGGGCTGTAAATCAGCCCAGCTCTCACTGCCATCACCCAGTGGTCATCACCCAGCTTGTTCACAGCCACCAAGTGTGAAGGGAGCATCGGAGTCCCAGAGCTCTCCCTGCTGGCCCGGGACACGCGTGGTAGAATTGGCCTCCAAAGGCCGTCTATAGAATGTTCTTACCAGTGGCAGGCCGCAGCTGGCTACCTGCAGAGAAACTGGGGTTCTGGGTTTCTACTCCCCTGAGAGCACAGCCAGAGAAGTTACTGTGGGCTTCACTGACGCAGGATGCCCACCAACTCCTTCCCTTAGTGCCTTTAAATCCCCTCGTTCCCTGGGCCAGGCACAGAACCCTAGGCTCGCGGGTTAGGGCGGGACGCTGGTTTGTGTAAACCAGCAGTGCTCACGCGGGCTGGCCAGTCGAAGTCTAGTCTGGGCAAATGACACAAAACAGCCATGCCCAGTTCCACCTGCAGAAACTTTGATTTAATCAGTCTTGGGAAAGGGTCGGGTGTGAGTATTTTTTAAAGCTCCCTGGGAGGTTCTCATGTGCACGCAGGGCTGGGAACTGCTGGTCAAGCCTGCCCCCATCCTGGCTGACAGGTGCAGAGCTAAAGACCGGTTTGGGAAAAACACCAGGCCCGGAGTCCAGAGGCATAGATTCTGGTCAAGTTTTTAATACTCGTTCATTGATTCAGCAAATACTTATTGGATGCCAGACATTCCCTTAGTGAGAGAAAATAAAAGGCCGGGTCCCTACCCCTGTAGAGCCTCTAGTCCAAAGATAGGTAGGAATCAGGTAATCACCCAAATGGAGATTTTTGCCCCACAGAGAGCAGCCTGGTGCCCAGAGAGCCTTTAAAAGGAGCTCTGACCTGGTCAGAGGGGTTTGCCTGAGAAGCTGATAGCCAAGCTGAGTCATGGACCAAGTCTGAGAAAGGTGTGGGAGAACATTCTGGAACATTGGAGCAGCGTATATAAAGGGGAGGGTGGTACGTGGCCAGGGTCCAGGGACTAGAGGAAGGCATTGAGAGCAGAACAGAAGCTGTGAGCATGGAGTGAGGTGGGGCTGGAAACATCGTCAGGGGCCTCTGGAGCAGAGCCGTGTGGCCCAGTGAGCTCCCGAGCTGTGGACAGGCGCCCAGGGATTGTTAGGAGCATGGGGATGGTTTGGCTCGCTGTGTTTCCCACAAGACCCCTCAGGCTGCCTTTGCTCACATGGCCGGGCTGGGTAAGGTTCCTCCCTCCAGATGGGGGGCACCTTGGCCCTGTGAGGACATAGGAAGGCTGTCAGGACCTGCGGGCAGAGAGAAGGGGAGGGCTTGGCCTTGTGCTGTACGGAGGAAGGCTGCAGGAATGGTTGGCTCAGGTTACTGATGAGGTCAAATCGGTGTGGGAACCTCGGGCAGCCTGGGCCTCAGTTCCCTCATTTGTGCGGCAGGGAAATTCTAAGAGTCAACCATCAAATCCTCGTCTCCCCGTCAATAGCCAGGTCACGTGCTGCGGTCTCACAACTGGTCCCCTGGCAGAGCTGGGAGTAAAAGCTTGGTCTCTAAACCCACCAGGCCGGCTGCCCACAACACCGAGAGCCACCCCAACTCCTGCCTTCTGCCCGTGGTGGTCTGGGGGCAGGATCCCGAGTTCCAGCCTGGCTCACCCCTGGGTGGGGTAGGTGCGTTTTGGCCCCCAGTGGCCTCATGGTCTTCTCTTGGGCACCTGCCTGTTTCTGCAGGTGACTCACGGGGAGCCCCAGAAGTCCTGCTCCAAGGTGACCGACAGCTGTCAACACATCTGCCAGTGCCGGCCCCCTCCCTTGCTGCCCCCGCCACCCCCGCCCCCACCGCCTCCCCGACTCCTCTCCGCCCCAGGTAAGTAAAGGCTCGCCTGTTTCCGGGGTTCTCTTTGTGTTTTCCGGGCCCAGGAAGAACCGGTGAGCAGAGCGAAGGACAGCCTTCCTTCCTTTGTAATTTTCCACTGGCCGAGCAGGAGGGAAGCCAAGGCCCGACTTCTCCCTGCAGTCTGCAGAACGCCTTTCCCACAGAACGTTCCGCGGGATGGAAGAGGATGTCTCTCCATCGGTTAATCAGATAAAAGTCAATCTCCATTTGATGAGTGGCTCAGCCTGGATTGTTCTGAAGGCCAGAGCTTGGAAGGGGGGCAGCCTCCGGGCTGGTCTTAAAGACCCCACCGGTGCACATGCTTTCGCGTCTCTGTTTTAATTCGCTCATCAGGAAGCGATCGGTAGCGAACCCAAGTGTTGGCCAGAGGCGATCGGTAGGGAACCCGAGTGTTGGCCAGAAGCGATCTCGGTAGCGAACCCAAGTGTTGGCCAGAGGCGATCGGTAGCAAACCCAAGTGTTGGTCCTTACAGCCCTTTTGCCGCAAGGTCTGCTGGAAACCTCCCTTTCCTTGGCTGGTCTTGATTTCATCCACCAACAATGTGACGGCCTGGTCATCCAAACAAAGGAGGGTTTCTTTAGCCAGAAGTGGCCTCCTCCTGACTCGGAGGGGTTAAGTTTCCTGCTCACAATTGCTAGTTGAGAAGGTCTCTCACAAGAGATTCTGTATTTTGGGTGGATGGCTCCGGGGCTGGCCTGTAATGCTGCCTGTGATCGTGTGCGTGGCTCTCCTTCATGAAACACATCTCCGTTGAATTATTTGGGGGCATATTTTAAATAACCTTGAAAACGCTCCTTCTTGGGTCGACTGGGTCTTTAGGCTCTTGGTGTCCAGACGGTGATGCGATGCTGGGGAGGCTTTGCTGTTCGGACGTATTTCTACATTTTGTCTGCTAGGCCCTTACCTGTCTGTGTTCGTACCTGACACCTGCGGCCCAGTGCTTCCCAGAGTGTGGCCCTCGGCATCCCTTGAGCCATTCCTTTTTTCATTTATTTATTTTAGAGAGAGAGAGAGAGAGAGAACATGTGACTATGCAAGAGAGAGTGTGGAGGGAGGAGCAGAGGGAGAAAGAGAATCTTCCGGCAGACTGCCCCGTGGGTGCCGAGCCCCACACGGGCCGATCTCAGGACCCTGAGATCATGACCTGAGCTACAACCAGGAGCCGTCTGCTCAACCACCTGAACCACCCAGATGCCCCAAGGCATTCCTTTTAAAGTGTAGCTCAGGACCCACTTCAAACCTACGAGTCAGCCTTTGGGGTAAGGCTTAGGAATTGGCATTACAAGTTCAAAGGTGATCCAAATGCAAGTTAAAGTCAAGAAACTTGGCCTGCCAGGCCCTGTGTTCCAGGCCTCTGCAGGACCTGGTAGCCTGGGATGCTCACGTCCTCCTCTTTCCAGAGGGAATCCCTGGGCTGTGTCACGCGGCCCAGATTCGGGCACCTACATCTGGAGATCACTCCTTCCCCCTTCCCTTCCATGAGTAATCCTCCCCTGGTTGCTGTTTGGGCTCTGGGTCTGAGTGGTCCCCCGACATGCTTGTGTCTGATGGACCCACACCCCCCTCTATGGGAGTCCCTTCCATGCACCCCGTGCTAACAAAGCTTCCGTGCCAGACACAGAGATGAAAGGACTGTTCCGGTCTCCTGGGGTCTCTCAGCCTCACAGGGAAGGCCTTGGTGTCAGCAATCCCCAAAAGGTGGCCCGAGAGAACACAGGTGGCCGTGAGATCTTTGAATAGTTGGGCTACAGTAGACAGCAACGTTCACCTGGGTCTCCAGGAGAAAACAAGATTGTTCTAGGTCAAGAAGGAGGGTGTGAGGGAAGGACATCAGGCAGAAGGAACAAAGTTATGACTTTGTGAGCCTCATCGTGGGAGTCCTGAACCCTTCGGTGGGTTTGAAGGAGCGGTCAAGTGGCAGCCCGTGAGGGCCTCGTGTGCCCCGCGGAGGAGATCACACAGCATATTCTGTGAATCACTGTTTGCCAAACGTGATTCACCATCTCTGAATACATCCTGTTGTTTGCCTTCGTTTTTCTTTAAATAGACTCACTTTGGTGTTTATACAAATTAATTTCCAAAGAAAACTTTATGTAACGACCGTCAATGAAAAATCGGTGTCATTTGCATACACAGAAGGTGACCCTAAAAACAGACGCAACGGGCACAAAACATATTCCAAAGTTCTAGCTTGTTGCAGAAGGTGCCGAGCTCAAGGCTTTACCTCTTTTTGAAAGGGAGAGAAGCATGTGGTAGAGAGATATCAGGGCCCTGGTAGGACCCCAGAGAGATTTTTCTCCATAAAGAAATCAGGAGGTTTGTAAGAGGACCAGAGGGGGCCGAAGCTTTCTCGTTCTGCCTCCGTGTATTAGCGTGCTGGGTCCGCGTGCCATCTGCGGTCAGCTTACTTACCTGCGTGGACGGCCCCCCACGCTTCAGGAATCGCCGTGGAGAGCCGCGAGCTCACAAAGGTGTGCCTCGGGGAGCTGGCCTGATTCTCTATTGTCTCCTTCAGAAAGATCCGTCCTCCTGACCATGTGGAGGGTGGTGAGCTGCTAGACTGGAGTCCAGTGCAGACCTTGTAAGAGGCTTCAAGCCCTAGACCATCCAGAAGGGCCTGGAGCCAAGCTGGGAGCTGCAGAGAAGGGGAGGCAGCCAGGGAGTGCCTCGTGTTGGGTTTGGAACCTGAGGGCTTCTGGGGCTGAGGAGAGCAGGTGTCGCTTGGTCCTGTGGTTGGGGGGAGGGGGCTCCTTTGGTTACACGGAGCACTCAGAGACACATCTCGAAGCAGCTCAGGCCATACTAAAACTAGGGTGAGAGATGTTAGTTTCTTGGCTCGCGTGTCAGGATATTCCAACGGCAGGCCCCGAACCATGATAGTGTTGGATTTCTGCCTCTGTCTCTCTGTCTTCTGGTTTCCCCTGGGTTGTCCCTTCTCTCAGGCCTGCCCAGGCCCTGAAGACTCTAGGCTCCCAGATTCCATCAACCTTCCTGTCAGTAATCTTCCTAAAAAGGGAACTTCTCTTTCTGAATCTTTCAACTCAAGTCCTGGGGCTGACTTTCAGCCGGCCAGCTTGGGTCACGTGTCTGTCCTTGGGTCAGTGGTGGTCAGTCCCACGGGATGGAATGAGCTGAGCGGTCAGGCCTGGGCCATGTGACCACCCTTGTCATTGGCATGCAGGAATGGAGGTTAAAGGAGTGGTGGATTTCCAAGGGAAAAGCCAGGTAGAGGACATGGACACGGGGCAGGGATGGGACAGAGGATGCCCCCCTGGCCATGGCCTGCCTGGGGCTATGATATGAGGCGACGAGACCAGTGGCAGAGAAAAGATTCTGTACGTTCTTTCCGTCCTTGCTGAGCTCAGTCCAGACCCTGCATACAAGCTGTGTGCAATATATGTCAGACAGAACCACATCCACGACTTGAGCCTGTTCTCTAGTCCCCAAGGAATCAGCCTCTCCCACGGGCACGGGGCTTCATTCACGAGGCGTGCGTGGAGCTCAGCAGGTGCCAGGCTAGGAAGTCAGCGGTGAGCGAGAGAGGGACGGCTCCTGCCATCACGAAATGTTTGCAGAAGGAGTGTCCTTTCCTGCCGTGTTTCCGGAGATGCTCTCTCTGGACGTGTGTCCGCCTTTTGCCCATTTGTCCCATGGATGTGCCTCACATCCCTTCCACTCACAAGGGCCTCTCCTCTGCTGGCCAGCGTTGGCCGAGTTCCCGCAGTGGGCAATGGGCAGGCCGGCAGCCCCAGGGCCACCCAGGGCCTTGACCTCCCCGACAGCGGCTGGAAGGGAGGGCCTGGGATGGCGTGAAAGAATTCTCCAGTAGCTGCTGGCCAGCGGCAGCACAGGGACCCGTGGAACCCTTCAGCCCTGGGCTGACTGAGACAGCCAGTCTCCCTTTTGCCGGGCTGCTCTTCTAACAAAGGCAAGGTGGTTTTTCAGGTGTTGATCTGTTTGGTTTGGGTGTGTTCGTTTTGTTTTGTTTTATCATGAAACTTTGAAGGACACTGGCCCACCGCCGGTCTCCATCTGGAGCTCATTGCTCACGGGGACAGCTCAGCTGTGTGTTCCTGTGGGGGGGGCCCAGCCCCGCGCCACCCTTCCCGGAAGCCCTGGGAAGTCTGTGGAGGGAGCCCTGCCTGAGTCCCACCTGCCACGGGGAAGGCGCATCGAAGAGCATCTCCCCCATCTGCCCTTTGTTTCTCAAGCACAGGTTTTCATCACCCTTAAAATGAAGGGGCAACTTCACCTTGTAGACTTGGGCAAGCTGCGGGTTGTCGGGAGATACTGGACCAGGGGTTCTGAAACTCGAGTGTGGTCAGAAGCCCCTGGAAGGCTTGTTTCCACCCAGGTTACTGGGCCCCATCCCCAGAATTCCTGGCTCAGTAGGTCTGGGGTAGGGCCTGAGGATTTGCGTTTCTCATACATTCTCAGCTGCTGCCACCGCTGGCCCAGGGTACACACTTTGAGAACCGGCATTCTAGAGCATGACAGAGATGTTAGAGGCAGACCCGGCCCTTCCACTCCCTAGTCCTGTGATGCTGGGCACGTCACATTCCCTCTTAGGCCTCAGTTCCCTCATCTATAAAGTGGGGCTGGGGGTACCCCCTGGGAAAAGGGGTTGCTGGGAAGACTGGAGAAGACATAGACTGAATGAGGCAGAAACTCCATGCTTGAGAAGCCCTGTGGCAGCCCAGCTGTCCTGTCCTCCAGACCTGGTGCCAAATCTTGCTCATTAGCTAAGGGCTTCGGGCAAGCTATCCTTAACTGTCTGGGACCTCAGTTGCTGCATCCGTAAAATGGGGCCAGTGACAACACCGGCCACATGTGGATGGTTGGGGAGATCTGGTGCCGTAAAGTTAACACAGTGCAGAACCCAGAGCCCAAGTCGTACAATGAATGGCAGCTAATAGGTATTAATGGTCACAGGGGTAAAAGGTCACAGGGATAAAAGGTCACTGGCCTCCAGGTTAAGGGTTACTCAGACAGTGGTGCTGGCGAAGGAGCATCAGGTTAGAAACTTAAGGATGAAGTTGGCTCTTTAAGGATGTGTCGGCTGTCCCGGATTTTCAACAGAAAGGGAAAGGTTTTCGGAGAGTCCCGCCCAGGGTCCCTTTCCGGGGAGCCCTTGCTGGGCTCACGGTCAGTCGGGGCTCCCCAGGCCCGCGTATTTCTGGGAGGCGTGGGCAGGGGTGAATCCTGGCAGAGACAAAGGCACACTCCAGGGGCCCGAGCAGCAAGCCCACGGCAGCCGCCGGAGCTCAGGACCTGGGCTCACTCGGTAAATGTCAGCGGTGCCCACTCGTCCCCGCGTGTGACTCAGACACGGCTGAGGCCAGGGAAGGAGACGCGTACCAGCCCTCAAGGAAAAGCACGTACACCCCTCCGTGAGACCTGCTTCTGAGGCTGATTGGGCCCAAAATAGCTGTGGCAGAACAGAGGCGTGAGCCTGCATTTCCATAGTGCCTGTCTTCACGGAGTCAAGTCACTGATAGAGGTTTTATTTTTGCATTTGTTTTATTCTTAGAAAAACCAGAGGAGAGGTTAAGTGACTCCCCAGAGGTCGCCCAACGGTGGTGGAGCCAGCATGGGGTCACCTGGCTCCACATCCCGAGTGCCAAGGGCCAAGTTTTAACAAAGAGAAACACACAGGACTGTGGAAGTTCTAGAATGCCTTTTTTTTCACTCATCCAGAACACTAGAAGGAAAACGATATTTAGTTCCCGGTACTGAGGTGGAGGCTTGCCTCAGCTCATTTAAACCTCAGCCACTCCTCTGTATTATCCCCAATTTCTGTGCGGAGCCGAGGGCTCAGAGAGGGTGAGTTACTGGTCTCAGGCTGTCCAGCTGGTAAGAAGGGGCGGTCATTCCTGCTTCCTGCTGCCGGCTTTGCCTACCTCTGCCCCTCCACTGCGGACAGCCAGTGTCAGGTGTATCCTGAGGAAAGGTATCCTTTCCTTGAACGTGCCTTGCTCTTCTCCTCTCAGAGCCTTCGAACGTGTGAGTCCTTCCCTGGGCCAGGCTCCCCCTCAAAGGAGTTGACCTTAAGTCACGCAGACCTCAGCTCGAATATCCTCCCGGAAAACCCTTCCTGATTTCCGCAGAGGTCACACCATTCCCAGTTCTATCTATGGCTAAGAGTTTGGGAATCATGCCAAAATTCATGGTGAAATCAACCACCCACCCGTTCTCCTGTCCTCTCGTGGGCGTGGGGTTCACGGGGGCCCAGCAGGAGGCTCCAGCTGGAGGTCTGTCCTGCGGTTGTGGTCAGTTGGCTGGGGCTGGCTGCACCTTGACGGCTTCACTGCTCACATCTGGTGGTTGGTGCTGGCTGTCGTCTGGGTCCCCAGCTGACCGGGTCCCCCAGACCCGCGTGCTGTCTCCTTGGGGCTCAGGCTTCCTTGCAGTTTGGCGGCCGCGGGCTGAGCCCCAGGAGCAGGTGGAAGCCAGCTGAGGGGGTGACGCATCACGGCTGCTGTATTGGATCTTGGAATCACAGGTCCAGGGCTGCTCGCATTGCAGGAGTGGGACTCAGCCCCCGCCTCTTGATAGAGGAGTGTCAGAGAAACGGCCCACATTTTTAAAAGCTCGCCACCCTCCATCTTTACAAACTCTTTGAACTTTTTCCTTTATAACAATCATCCTGCCCTGTAAGAACTGTCCTTTTCCTTTATAGCAATCATCCTACCCTTTAAGTATCAAATTTGATCTTTAGCAATTAGTTAATTAATTGATTAATGCCTGGATCCTTCACTGGATGTAGCAAAGTTCCTTAGCAGGTCCTCAGTAGCTACTCGTCCGTGGGGTTTGTAAATAATTTTGACTGTCTGCTCTTGCCAGGCCCTGGGCTAGGTTCTGGGAATGTAGCCGTGAACTTGACAGAAGGACCCCTGCAGTGACAAAGTTGACATTTTATTGTGTATTGGTTCCAGCAGCCCAGAGGATCCTGGGACAGAAAATAAACTGAAACCATCACCAGTAGAGGGAAACGTGTGCTACAAAGGTCGCTAAAATCTTGGGGTCTGATGGGGGCATCACTGGGCGGTCACTTAGATCGCGTGCTCTGGGGACAGGAAGTGATGTTTCAGCTGGGAGCTGGTGGAAGGGAATTAGTGGGGGAGGGGGGGACGACCCCAGGCGAAGAGCGTTCTCAGTGCAGGGGACAGCCAGGGTGGCGCTTGGGGTGTGTGAAGGGCCAGGTGGCTCTGGCTGCTCCATGAAGAAGGACAGGAGGGGGCGAGGCCCAGAGGGAGGCAGCACCCAGACAGCGCAGGGCCCCGGAGTCTAGGGAAGAGGGTGGGGTTTTATCTTAAGCGCACCTAGAAACCTCTGGAGCAGAGGTGTGGCGTGGCCTTTACACCTTACAGAGACCAGGTCCCCAGTGAGGGGGCTGTCACTTGGGTCCAGGCCACAGGTGGCGGTGGGGTAGTCAGTGGTGTGGCCTGGAATGGGGGGAGGGGGCCACAAGGGAGAGAAGGTGGGGTCAAGCCCCAGTTTGACTGAAGACGGTTTGGAGGCAGGGGTGATGGGACGTGGCTGTGGTTGTAGGGGAGGGTCGGGAGGCAGGGATGCCACTGGGTTTTGTGGGATCAAGGAGCAGAGAAGCCACCGGACGTCACCCACACCGCTCCTCCCCTTGGTCCTCAGTGTCACTGATGTCGCTGATCTCGGTGGCGGGGTCGTCAGGCAGACTCCGACAGCACGTGAAGGGTTAGCAGAGGCTCAGCTGTCCCTCCACTTCAGCAGCTGTCATTTTAAGGACACAACCTCTGGGGCTTTAGCACAAATCCAAGGTTTAACAACCTTTTGTTGCATCAGAGAAGCCAACGAGATTTTCTTCCGGGGTGTAAGGAGTTTGGAGCCAGCAGAGGAGGCCGTCAGAGGCCTCTAAAGCTAAGGACAGGTGCGGAGGGTGAGGCCGACCCCTGGGACCGGCTTCCACAAGCGGCCGGGCTCCTTACAAAAGTGTGTGACCACAGTGCGCTGTCCCGGCTGAGAGCAAGACCTGATGAGGGACCAGAGGCACCAAACAGGAGCCGTGTCGCTTCGCAGGGGTCTTGCTTCCTGGGCTGCCCTGGTGACGCCGGTCTCCGCGATCACTATGGTTTTGGACATTAGGGTATCAGCCATTCATCATTTGCTGGATGTGGTTTCCATCCTGTCATCTTTGAGCCACCTGCGGGCCTGGGAGCAGGAGGGCCCGGGCGCTGGGCCCTGCTCTGGCCCTTAGCATCTGGGCGCTGGTCCCTGCCCCCTCTCTGAGCTTCCATTCGCTCATCTGCCAAAGCGGGAGGCTGTTCTCCGAAGGAGAGCCTGGCAGTGAGGCCAGGTCTGGCAGCTGGTGCATCCCACTCCCAGTAAACGGGGTCTCTTGTCCGCATAATCCTGGTTGAGCAAATCTCTTATCCAGATTGGCCTCAACTCCCCCATCCACAGAATGGGCTGGCTCTTTACTGAGCAGAGTGCGCACGGGAGCACGACTCCTGTCCCTGGACTTGACCCTCTGGTATCCCGAAGAATGTACCAGTTTTGGGCGCGTTCTTTTTTTTTTTTTTTTTGGTTGGAAAAGGAAGGGTTACTTTAGTAGCTTTTACATATAATTGTGGATATTCTTTTTTTTTAATAACTTTTTTATTAACATATAATATATTATTTGCTCCAGGGGTACAGGTCTGTGAATCATCAGTCTTACACACTTCACAGCACTCACCATAGCACATACACTCCCCAGTATCCATCACCCACCCACCCCATCCCTCCCCCCAAACCCCCCCAGCAACCCTCAGTTTGTTTCCTGAGATTAAGATTCTCTTATGGTTTGCCTCCCTCCCAATCCCATCTTGTTTCATTTTTTCCTTCTTTACCCCCCACAGACCCCTACATTGCCTCTCAACTTCCTCATATCAGGGAGATCATATGATAATTGTCTTTCTCTGATTGACTTATTTCACTCAGCATAATACCCTCTAGTTCCATCCACGTCTTTGCCAATGTCAAGATTTCATTTCTTTTGATGATTGCATAGTATTCCATTGTAGAAATATACCACATCTTCTTTATCTATTCATCTGTTGGTGGACATCTAGGTTCTTTCCATAGTTCAGCTATTGTGGACATTGCTGCTATAAATATTCGGGTGCACGTACCCCTTTGGATCACTACGTTTGTATCTTTAGGGTAAATACCCAGTAGTGCGATTCCTGGGTCGTAGGGTAGCTCTATTTTCAACTTTTTGAGGAACCTCCATGCTGTCTTCCAGAGTGGTTGCACCAGCTTGCATTCCCACCAACAGTGTAGGAGGGTTCCCCTTTCTCCGCATCCTCGCCAGCATCTGTCGTTTCCTGACTTGTTCATTTCAGCCATTCTGACTGGTGTGAGGTGGTATCTCATTGTGGTTTTGATTTGTATTTCCCTGATGCCGAGTGATGTGGAGCGCTTTTTCATGTGTCTGTTGGCCATTTGGATGTCTTCTTTGCAGAAATATCTGTTCATGTCCTCTGCCCATTTCTTGATTGGATTATTTGTTCTTTGGGTGTTAAGTTTGATAAGTTCTTTATAGATTTTGGATACTAGCCCTTTATCTGATATGTCATTTGTGAATATCTTCTCCCATTCTGTCAGTTGTCTTTTGGTTTTGTCAACTGTTTCCTTTGCTGTGCAGAAGCTTTTGATCTTGATGAAGTCCGAATAGTTCATTTTTGCCCTTGCTTCCCTTGCCTTTGGCGATGTTTCTAGGAAGAAGTTGCTGCGGCTGAGGTCGAAGAGGTTGCTGTGTTGGCGCGTTCTTTTAAGTGATTTTATTTAATTTTTTTAAGTACCAAATTTTCTTCTCCCAATTCAATAAATGGAATTGTTTGTCTCCCGTTCATTTGCTGGTATCCAGCAAATAAAACATGACACGTTTATGTGGACTCTAATTTGCTCAACCGCCCTTTATTTGTTGATTTACGAAGCAAACATGCGCCAAGAGCCTGGGCCTCGGCGGGTCCCAGGGGCTGCATAAATGAGTCGTACACGACTCCCTTCCTCTAGCTGGATGCCTGAGCTCTGGCTCCTGGGAGGTGTTGGCATCACTTGGGACTTCTAAAAAATGACCTATGCCCCGCCCTACTTGGAGGGAGGTGACTCTTGCCCCAACCAAGGCGGAAACCCTCGGCTGTCACCAGAGGTGGGTGGCAGGGAGGGGTCTGTGCCACGGGAAGACAACAGCTGTGTGCCTTGGCACCTGGGAGCCAGAGGCCAGTGAGATTCGCACACCCGTGAGTGACATCTCGGTGCCACCATGGGCGCCGGGAGATCCCAAGGATCAGGGCCACCCTGGACCCTGACCCTCTGGGAATCCGGAGTCTGGGGAGGAGCCCGGACTCAGCACAGAGGCTGGAGATGGACAAACATGCCTGTTGGCCAGACTGCACCTCCAGCCCGCTTCCAGGGTGCTCTAAGTCTGTCTGATAGAAAGCTCACCGTTTGGAAGTGTTCTGTTCTGTGCTGTGTTCAGTACGTTCACTGTGTCGTGCACCTGTCACTCCCGAATCTAATGGCAGGGGGTTTTCGTCACCCCGAAAGGAAACCCCATACCCTCTCGTCGTCCCTATTCTGGACATTTCACATAAACCTGGGTGCTCTGAAGCAGTGTGAGCCAGTTTCCTCCTCATGGGGAGGAGGCCCCCTCCCGAAGTGTGGGCATGGGGGGAGGAATCCTGAGGCACTGTGCAGGCTTGGCCCCCTGAGCAGGACAGGCGCTCAGAGCTGGTGACCCCGTAATGGAAAGGGATCCTGCAGGGTGGGGGACATGATCCTGGCTGAAAGCCCCCCCTACCTGTTGTAGTGGGATCAAGAGCTGGTCTGGCACCCCATAACTCTGTTCTGGTGTGAACCTCATTTCCCTCATGGGTCTGTTGAGTGGGTCATATGGCCTCATGCCCTGGTGCTTGGGAACAGTGCCAGTCCCTGGGATCACCCTGTCAATGCTGGCGAGTTCATATTATTGTAGAACTCACGTAGGACGTCCTACTCGTGCGCAGGACAAAGCATTTGGTCTGACCTATTTTCTGCGGGTCCCTGAGGACTAGGACCATTGATTCCTCTTCATCCCCTGAGACAGCTCCGAGCCTGACCCATGCAAGGTGCGCCTGAATGTTTGCACAAACGCATGACTGATGGGGAAGACAGTAGAAGCTCTCCGGGAGCAAGGGGGCGGGGAGGGGACTCCCAGTTTTGAGCCTGCCATTCGCCAGGGAGCATCTGGGACCATGTCTCAGTCTGGGCTTCAGAAATAGGTACTGAGACAAAAATTCTGGGACAGGTGGCTATTTGGGAGTTGATCTCAGAAAACACCAATAAGGAGTGAGTGGGAGTGGGAGACAGGACAAGCCAGTCATCCCTGTGGGCAGCTGCAGGCAACTCAGTCCTGCTGGGGAGCCCTGGGAAATGGTGTGGGACCGCAGCACCGAGTGACCTGACCTGTGCGCTGAGGGAGCTGGGGTCACAGTTAAGAGCTGATTCCAAGGGGAGTGGGGGACCCACCTTCCCGGGCAGAGATGCGGCACTGACCGTTGGCGGCTGAGCCGGTGTCCCCAGAAGGACACCAGCTACAGGCTACGGGCTGTCACCTGACTCCCCTGGGATCCCCACGGGTGACCTTCACCCCTGGTCAGACCCAGATGGGTCTACACCTTCCAAGATGCACACCCCTCTTTCTCACTCCAGAAAGCGCATCAGCACTCCTGCGGGTGCTCTCCTACCCTTGGGGTAGTTGATCCCTATATTTAAAGAGCAGTAAACCTCTCACAGACATTTACTCCTTCAACAAATGTGTGTGGATCTCTCCATCCTGGCCAGAGCCCGAGGACAGCCCAGCGGGTAGGACAGGGAGACCCCCAGGGAAGGCTCATGGGAGAGGATCAGGGTTCTGCTTTGTGTCGTGTGGAGGTTGGGATGCATGCGGACAACTTGCGGAGGCAGGACACGGGGACCGCAGACTAAACGGAGCACCGAGAATTCCCAGACAGTCCGCTGAGTGGAGAGTGTCTGACCCAGAGCAGGTGCCCTGCAGGAGGCGATGGGGGGCTGAGCGGAGGGGCGGTGATTCTCCAGGTGAAGGCTGGGAGTGGAAATGGGAAACGGGGTGTATCCCTGACCGAAAGTACGGCAGAGGCTGGAGGCCACAGAGAGTCTGTCCACCCCAGGACGGCAAGTGCATGAGGGACACGAGAGGTGAGTTAGAGGAGTGGGGGCAAGGCACAGCGTGCCGGAATCCTGGACTGGAGCCCCGGGCAGTGCAGAGCGTCGGGGGGTCTGCGTGGAGAGCTTCTGGCTAAGCTGTCTTCAGACGGTTCAGTGGCAGGAGACCAAAGGCAGATAGCAGGGAGAGGGTGGTGGTCCAGAGGAGAGAATGGTGGTCTGGGCCAGGTGGCACTGTGAGCAAGGGGGTCGTGCCCCAGGGAATGAAGGAGGGTAAGTACTTAGAGCTGAAACAGTTGGGTGGTCCCCACTTAGTGACCCCAGGAAGGCAGGCAGAGATATGAACCAGGATCCTTGAGGGGGTCCCCAGGGAGCAGGCAGAGCTCACTGTGGGCCTGGAAGGTGGGGAGTGGTGCGACTGGCCTTGCAGAGTGGGGAGGCCATGAGTAACGCAAGGGAGCCGGCTGCACGTGGCTGGGAGCAACCGAGGGCCCGCAGTGAAGGTGTGCGTTGTCACAGGCGTGTGTGCTGATGGAGGGTCAGAGACAGAGTGTCCAGGGTGCTCAGAGTGAAGCTGGGAAAGGTGATGATGGCAAGACAGGCAGCCCTTTATTCATTCAGACATTTCTGGAGCATTCCTACGTTCTAGGAGCTTGGGATACGCTGTGGAACAAAATAATGCGGCGCGTACATCCCAGCAGGGGAGAGAGATCAGAGAGGAGGAGGCAGGGCGCGCCTGTGAGCTGGACTCTGTGCTAGAAACCGTGGGTGCTGGGGACGTGGGGCGTGAACTAGAGCACATCGGGGCTGGCCCGGGCTGCAGTCTGGGGGAGGACGGCATGGGACCACGGGCTCGTGTTGGAGAGGAAGCGAAGTCCGCTGGCACCCGGCAGCCCGTCCCAGGACTGTCCCGGGGGGAGGGCAGAGTCAGGCTGGGACCCGGGTCAGGGACTTGCCCGGGGTAGTGGGGGATCAGCCAGGGGCCCGTGCGGCTGGAGCGGAGTAAAGGGAAGGGGGTAGGAAATGAAAATGGGGAGCAGCAGAGTGGATCCTATGGGCCCAGGGTGAGTGGGTCACAGAGGAGGGGCGTAACAGGACTTGTTCCCGATAGGATCGCTGGGGTTGCTGTGTAGACCAGACTCTGGGAGCCCGGGCAGAAGCTGGGAGACCAGTCCAGGTGAGGGGTGGTGGCCACTGGGAGCAGATGGCACCGGCTGGATGGTGACATGGCTGGAGCGCACTGCACTTCGGAATGAGCCAGGACCTGAAGGGCGGTGTCCTGCGGGAGCGGGACGAGGGGCAGAGAGGGGAGGCAGGACCCTGCCGTCACTCCAAGGCGAGCAGCAGCTGCGGCGTCTTCCCTGGAGTGGCCTAGGGATGGTGGACAGCCATGTGGCCTCATGTCCCAGACAGCCCCTGGCTGACAACTCTGATCCCTGCAGGGTTCTGAGGAAGCGGCCTTGCGAGGGGCCTGGTGTTGGTATCATTAAAAGGAGACATGAATTCCGCATCTGCTGGACGGGGGAGGGCACCTGCCACCTGGAGCCTGCAGGTGGGCAGCCCAGAGGCCCCCACGGCTGTTGTGAGGGCTGGGACCAGGCCATGCGGCCTGGATCGGCTCCGCATCTGCCCTCACAGGCCCCGGGGCTGGCGTTCCCAGAGCTGCCTCCATCCTGGCATGCAGGGCAGGCCCAGGACAGAGGCACATCATCGAGGGACTGTCCTGGGAGGCTGTTCCTGTGGCTACTGGGAGAGAGTTGATGTCTGTCGGAAACACGGGGACGTTTCTCTATAAAGTCAGTCAATGCTGACAAATGAACAGAGCCATAAAGAGGCCACGTATGCATGCTCAGATGTAAGAAGCCATTCTTGGTTTCTGCTAAAAAAAAAAAAAAAAAAAAAATCACAACGCGAGGGCGCCCGGGGGGGCTCAGTCGGTGAAGCGTCTGACTCTTGATCTCAGCCCAGGTCTTGATCTCAAGGTCGTGAGTTAAGTCTTACATCAGACTCCATGCTGGGCTTGGAGCCTACTAAAAAAAAAAAAAAAAAAAAAAGTTTACAACCCAAAACTCTCCTAACTTTGTTAGTCAAGAAGCAAATGAAACTAGAATCGGGAAAGCACCACAGGTGTTCAAGAGGACCATTCGCTCACTCACTCATTCATTCACTCAGCAAACACCTGCTGAACATTGACTCTGGGCCAGATGCTGGGGCAGGAGCGGGGGATGTGAGCTGTACCAGTGGTTCCAGGAAGAAGTGGAGGCTACAGGGGGGCTCCACCTTGGACAGCATGGCCAAGGAAGGCCTTTCAGGCTGCCTGATACTTGAAGGAGGCGCCTTGCGCAGACTAGGGAGGACACGCTATGTGGAAGTGCAGCATATGCAAAGGTCCTGTGGTGGGACTGCTGGGCTGGGGACAGTGATCAAGGGGGAGCCTGGGGAGGGTAGTGCGAAATCACTCGGGGCCTTATAAACCCCACTTCCCATAGTACAGAGCTGGATTTTTTTCCCTCCCAAGGTGCCATTGAAGAGGCTTGGGCCACAGAGGTTCGTTCACAAAAGGATTTAGTTTTTAAGACAGTCACTGGCAGCTGAGAGGAGACTGGGTTGGAGCAGCAAGAGGTTTGTGGGGAAGATGAATCAGGAAGCTACAGCAGTTGTCCAGATCATAGAAAACAGGGGCCAAGACTGGGACAGTGGAGAGCCAGCAGGATGGGATGGGGGAGGACAGGGAAGGAAAGGAAGGAGTCAAGGGAGGAGGTCCGAGGATGAGTTGATGCCAAGTAGTGTCTGCCAAGAGTGTGGTGGCCCTGGGATCATCTGCTGAGCAAGGACTCTGATTTACCCGGCTAGTGTGAACTGAGCACCCCCCATGTTCTGGGCTCTGGCTCGTGCAACCCAGAGATGAGTAAGAACTCCTCCGGGCCCTGGTTGAGCTCGCTGCCCAGGAGAGGGGAAATGGGAAGTTGTCATCCAGCACAGAGGGCAACGGGTACAAAGTGCTACAGGAGGACAGAGACCGCGAGCCCTGAGCCATCAGGGATGACTGCTTGGAGGAGGGGGCATTGAACTGTCTCAGAGAGCAGTTAGGATTTGGAAAGGCAGATGCAGGGAAGGATATAAAGGTGGATGGGAGAGATGCTCCTAGGGGAAGGAATGGCCTGAGCAAAGGCGGGGAGTCAAGTCTCAGATGTTTTGGGAACCTGCGATTCTCCTTTTCAGGAGTGTAGGATACCAGGGAGGGTGACGGGAGTGGAAGTGTCTCAGGGTGGGTGGCCTGAGGAGTTTGGATGTGATTCTAGAGTAGTCAAAGGTTTTGAGCAGCTAAGTTAACCTAAGTGGAGTTTTCAGACCATTAATCTTACAGAGAGGGGAAGGAGGCGGGGTCCACGGCACATCTGTGTGCCTGTTGGGTTTCTGTCTGTGGCAACCATCTCTTTCCAAGATGACACCAAGATGTTGGTCTTGCTTTGTTCCCCCTCACAGATCAGTTGATGGGGATGGACTTAGGTTGCCTCTCTGCCCCGTTTCTCTCTCTGAATATGGTTAGGTTGCACATGGGGATGATGTCTGTTTGTCCTGCAGCGTGGGCCTTCCTGCAGCTTATCAAGACTGGTCATGACCTCGCAGTGATCTCTGTGCTGCTCTTTGCCCTTTGGCCTCTGGAGAAGGAACACTTATCAGTA
Organism: Meles meles; assembly: GCF_922984935.1. Taxonomy (NCBI): domain Eukaryota; kingdom Metazoa; phylum Chordata; class Mammalia; order Carnivora; family Mustelidae; genus Meles; species Meles meles. Next base: position 141,061,755 of record NC_060071.1, on the reverse strand, counting down.
GAAGTTCAAGGTGTCTTGGACCAACATCTCTGGGAAGCTTCCAGACTGTGTGTCCACGCTGGGGCCTCTGCCGACCTCAGAGCGCGGGATAACCCCTAGTCCTTCTTCTTGGTCACTCCTTCTCCAGGAAGGCCTCCCTTCCCTGACATGTGGAGCTTGAGATTAGGAATGGGACTGCGGTTGGGGTGTTGGGCTGTTGAGGGGCAGAGCAGCTCCTTCCCTTCCTACTCCGTCCACTCCACCAGGAGAATGACTGGGTTTGAGAGATTCTAAACTTGGTGCTGGAAATGGGAAGTTACCTTGAGTACACAGGGGGTGTTTTAATTCCTTCTCCTCCTCCTCCCCTTCAAACCCTTTCTCTCAGCCACCAGGTTCATACTTCTTCAAGGTCAGATGAATATCCTGCCACACACACACACACACACACACACACACACACACACACACTGGCAGGGAAACAGGAGGAAAGGATGAGGACAGGCCATACTCAACAAGACTTGAGGTCACGGAGCTGTTACGTACATTTGTTCCCGTATTCAAGATGGCATCTGTCCGGTTCACACACTCTTTCCCTGGCTCGCCTTGAGCTGACTTATCCTACCTGTGATTCCGGATCAGGGTAAAAACAGCTGCATTTGGAAATGTGGGGGTATTCGTATTCTGTTGCCATAATGATTGGGGGGGTGCTACCTGCTCTGAGTAAACAGGGGTCCAGGGGTGATGAGTGTCGTGCGAGGGATGGTTTTACGCCATGAAGGCCCTCCCCTTTCTGCTGATAGAGGCCCTACTGAGAGTCTGCTTAGCCATTAAGCCTTGTTTCAAACCAGCCAAGGTTCAAGTCCTAACCTGTTGTCCCAAGGAGAGCATATTCTTTCCATTTTTTTGAAAACTCGGCGACCCGCCTTGTTACCGTGGGAGACCGTTCCTGTGTCTCTGGATGATTCTCTTTCACTCTTGCATGATGTTGGACTAGTCCACATTCATTTATAAGGCACCGACAAAACACCTTGCCAGCAGCAGAAAAGCCAAATATCTAAGACCTGGTCCAGTCCTCAGAGGGCTCGTGATTCACATCAGAGAATCACTAGTCATCTTTGGGGACCCACCAATTTGCAAGCCCCAGGGAGTCAGAGAATGAGTCCACTCCATCCCTGTGTCCACCCCGGTGCGCCTACACCATGCTCTCTTGCTCACAGAACACTCAGTAAGTTTGGGTGTGTTGAATTGACCCAAGGACTGCAGTCATGGCTGTTGACTCTGGGTGGCTGGAGGACAGGGCTCTTATTCTACTCGATGCTTTTGAATGCTGTAACGTGAAATTGAACTTGTACACATAGTCTTTTGAGGTCAGGTACTTTACTGGGCTATATCTTGACAGACTTTGTGTTCTTCCTGATTTTCCTGAGTCATGCTGACTTAGATTCAGTGCCCCGGAAGCAGAGCCTGAGGCAAGGATTCAGGTGTGTGTCATTATAGAAGGAGTGCTTTCAGCAGGAAGTGGAAGGGAAGTGAGGGAAGCAGGACAGGAAAAGGGAAGGAGTCCAGTACAGGTACGACTTCAGCTGGAAGCTAGCTTCAGGAGAGCCCATAGGGAGCACTGGATTGAGGCGAGGGGTAGCTGTTGATGCCTCCATGTCAGTGAGGCGCCAGTGACCTGCGGGGTGGGGGGGGCTGGGCAGTAGCAGCTACTGCACATCATCTTAGATGCGAGGAGAGCCTGGATAAGGCAGTATCCAGCTGTGCTCTCAGAGGCTTGGCCCCGCTACAGCCCCGTCCACCGCTCTGAAGACCTACCACATTTCATCTTCCTGCTTTCACAAGGTCTGCTCCTCTCCCCTCTGGCTCCTTTCATTCCCTCTTTGTCCCATTTCTGCTGAATTCCTGCTTCCACCAAGCCAGAGCCCGGCGCCCCGATGCGCCCTACGGAAGAGGAAGTTGGGTAACCGGGGCTGGTTTGCAGAACCCCGCTGCTCCCCGCCCCCCCCCCCCGCTCCCCGCCCCCCGCCCCCCGCCACCCCTCCCCCACCTCCAGGCTGGAACCCTGCATTCCGGCACAGTCAGAAATACACAAAGGATTTAAGTCTCATCTCTGAGAACATTCAGGACCTTATACCCAGCAAGGCAGTTTATCTCCTTACTCAACTCTAAGATGTTTTCCGCCGGCCTCTTAAAGCCCTGTGGGATTAGCCGGCTCTGCCTCGTCCCCCCCTAGCCGCTCCTCTCCCACGGAAGCCCAGCAGGAGCACGAGCCCAGGCTGACGTTTATCAAGTGTTCCCGCCACGGAGGCACAGCCACTGAGAAGGACGGCTAATTCCCGTCTTGCTTGCTTTTTTTTTCCCCCTTCCTTTCTAACACACATCCCACAACTTATCCATCCTCCCCTTGGAAGGCATCCCACTAAGTGCCGGCCCTGGCAGTTCTGTCCCAGCCTGGAAAGTTTCTAGATTCTTCCCTACAAGGGTTGGAACTGGCCAAAATGGAGAGTGAAGTTTAGCAAAGACCATGGTGAAAGGATTGGATTTTTTTCTACATTTGGTAAGACACCGGTGAAGGGGGTCGCGCAGGAGTGTCGAATGATCTGATTTATATTTTCCAGGGAACTTTCTGGCGGCTGTGCGGAGAATGGGCTAGGAGCAGGGAGGGTGCAGCTAGATGGCTCTTGTCCAGGGGAAGGTGCCGGTGAAGGGGGAGGAAGGGACAGGGCAGTGGCGGGGGGGAGGGGGGTGGGGCAGAGACCAAATCCAAAGGCAGAACAGACAAGACACATTGGCTTGGACAGAGGGGCCAGTGAGGGAGGTTGCTGGGAAGGACTCCCCTCGTCTCTGCGTTGAGCCACTGGGTAAATGGGCGATTGCGAGGGGAGGAGGTTGAGAGGTGGGAAATGAGGAGTCCCGTTTGGGGCCTGTGAAGTCTGAGCCAGCCTGTGGATGGTCCAAGTGGAGACACTGAGTCACGGCTGAACGTACGGATCAGCAGCTGATGCTCTAAATACGGGAGCTCTTGGCAGCTGGCTGGCCTTTGAAGCCAGGAGACTGGAGAGAGCTTCTGGGGAAAGAGTACGGCTAGAGATGGGGACCGGGGCCGCAACTGCAGGACCTTTGCCCCCGCTACCCTCAGCTAAGAAGCTAAGGTCGGCCAGGTCAAGGCCAAGTGCAACTTTAGGACCTAAGAACACTGCATGCGCTTTTCCTCCCATTTTTCTAGATGACAGCTTCCTTTTCCTCCTTTATTCCCCAAGAGCTAGATTAAAGCTGATCCCTTTCCCGGGTCACTGCCTGCCCCCCGCCAGACATACGGGAACGGCAGCTATCGCGGATGCCATGCCAGTGGGCCGTGGCCACAACCAGGGTCTGAAAAGAACAAGAAAGAAACAATATTTAACCATCAAAGATCCCTCCCATTTTGAAAATCCTGATTCCTGTATTCTCTTTTAAGAATCCGCATCGTGAAATGTTGAAAGGGAAGGCTGAGCCAGGGGCCGAGTGGGGTTCCTCAAGGTGACAGGAGGAGTCTGGGGCTGGGTCGGGCCCAGGAGGGGAGGAGCTGAGACGGTGGCCTTTGGGGGCAGGGGAGGAGGACGGGGTGCCGGGAGGACTTGAGATGGTTTCTCTTCTCTGCTTTGCTGGGTGCTCCCTTCCTTGTGTGGCCCCCAAGAAACCTGCAGCAAGTGTCCACTTTCTCATCCCTGCAAATCGGCATTTTCCAAATGCTTCCGATTTTGGAGAAGCAGTATCATGTATATATTGTGGTTAAAAAGGAGACCAAATCCCATCGAGACCATCAAAAGCCCCGCGTCCTCGCTGCTCAGGTTTTGCTCCCAAATTACTTTGGCTGGCAAACTCCCTTTCGGGTTGAGAAATGACAAAGCCAAAGTCGAGGTCCTTGCATTTGAAGGGCTGTGTCTCCTGAGCTGGTTCGATAAACAGGGCGTACAGTGGCATTCCATTACACTCTTTAAAAAAAAAAAAAAGAAAAGGGAAAAAAGACAGCTCAGTTCATACCGATGTGTAAGCTTTGCCAAAATATATTAAGTCGAATATACATTCTATATCCCCAATGAGAGCAGCCCCAATGTGTGTGGGGACAGGTGCTGGTCTTGGTCTCGGAGCGTGCTGTAACAAAATGTCATAGACTGGGGGGCTTATAAACAACAGAAATTTAATTCTCACAGATTTGGAGGCTGGGAAGTCCAAGACCAAGGCTCAGGCAGATTTGGTCTCTGACGTGGGGCCCCCTTTCCTGCTTCATGGATGTTCTCTTCTTGCTCGCAGGGCACAGGGAGAGATCTCTCTGAGGTCTCTTTTATGAGGTCACTAATCCCATTCATGGGATCCCCACCCTCATGACCTAAACACCTCTCAAAGACCCCACCTCCTCATCAGTTTAGGGGTTAGGTTTCAACATATGAATTCTGGTGGGGGGAGATTAGAGGGGTTCTCACTTGGAATACATAAAAATACCTGTAGGCCCCCTCTCTCAAAGGAAACATCAGACATTGGTTTCAGTCCTGGTGGCTTCTGGGGAGAGGATGGTCCCCGAGCTAACCCCTGGGCCTCCTTTCCTGTCACTGACCAATTTCTGGAAGTCTCGAGAACCTTCAGGGTTATCGATCATATTTTACGGTTCAGAAGATTCCCCAGAATTGGAAGAGCTTTTGAGACGTCACCCTGTCTGTGTGAGGCGGCCCTCACCTCCAAGGCCCCATTAATGTCGCTGTCAAAGGAAGATGATGGGACGGTTGATTATGGTGACCTGTCTGGCCAGCTGTCAGGAAAAAGAAAGAGTAGACAGCGGCAAGGATCTCAAGATGCTCTATGTCCATTGGATTTTAGAACAATATGTCCAGGGAGCTCATGACTATAAGGAACTAAAGGAGGGGAGAATTTATCCTGTAGGTGATCTAAAAGGTTTCTTCCTAATTTCTCCCTTGTGGGGAATTTTATGTCCCTTTCTCCTCACTCCTGGGGTGATGAGCAAATGTCTGCTGCTCATCCCTACAAACTGGCATTTTTCAAATCCTTCCGATTTGGGGAAAGCAGTATCACGTATATAGTGTGGATAAAAAGGAGACCAAATCCCACTGAGACCATCAAAGGCCCCGTGTCCTCGCTGCTCAGGTTTTGCTGCGAAATTACTTTGGGTGGCAAACTCCCTTTCGGGTTTACTTTGAAGCAAACTTTGCTTGAAGCAAACTTTGCACTCCTAGGTCTCCCCGGAGACTTTCGTGGACTAAGTCCCGCCCTCTGCCCTCAAGAGGAGGAAGTAAGGGGCTGCAGGAGGCTGGGAGTGTGGCGAGGGGCACCGTCATGGAGGCCACAGGTCAGAGGTCACAGCCTCTCCGGGCAACGTTAAAAATCTGTTCTTCCGGCCGGACTGAGGTGCTCTGCCGGAAAAATCTGGTCTCCGCTGGATTGGCAATAGGATCTGGTAGAAGGATGGACTTGGGCATCAGATGTCCTGGAATGCTGGGGTCTCTGTTGATTTTTTCCTCCCAGGGCCTGTCCCCGCTTCTGTTAATGGGGACAGTGACACCCATGTCTCCTGATGGATCAGGAGACTTAATCAGGTAGTAGAAACCCATGCAGTGTGGCTGAACAGGTACCTAGCAAGGGGGAGGCTGCTCTTACCACCGTTATATTCTTATTAAGCTCCTTGAAACATTTTGAAAGGATAAAGATACTCCTCTATACAGTTCTCTCTCTTTTTTTTTTTTTTAAGATTATTTATTTATTTATTTGACAGAGATCACAAGTGGGCAGAGAGGCAGGCAGGGGGGCGGGAAGCAGGCTCCCTGCTGAGCAGAGACCCCGATGGGGGGCTCGATCCCAGGACCCTGAGATCACGATCTGAGCCGAAGACAGAGGCTTTAGCCCACTGAGCCACCCAGGCGTCCCTCTACACAGTTTCCTGAAACCTTAGCCAATTGCTTGTCTGCGCCCAGATGACAAATAACAGACACCAGTGAAAGTTCAGAAACAGCCCGGCAGGCCCAGGCCAGAGGTTTGCACGGACAGGGGTGACAGTGGCCTGAGCACGTAGGTGGCGAGATCTTGCATCTTTTTTATGATGGCAAAGACGTTCCACGCTCACACTATGGACTTTAATGCATCGTGGTGATTGGCGTCCTACCTTCGGATTTGGGGATGGGTCAAAGCAGCCGGGCTCCCAAGTGCTTTCCGTGTATCGAGGGACAAGAGGAAAGATCATTGCTCCAGTCAGGTTCCACTCGCCTTCGAGAAGGACCCCTCTGGGTGGGACGTCCCCCTGGGAGCGATGACAAAGTTCTGCCAGGCGGGTCAGGGAGGAGCATCTCTGGTGTGTGGTCCCTTCTTCCACCGGAGCAAACAGGACAACCGAGCAGCGCCTGTTCTCAGCTCCTAAGTTTCTGCGTCACCCTTGCCAGCCCCCCAGGCCAAAGGCCACCATTTCCTGGCAGATACGGTGGCCTGGCCCCTGCCCCTCCGGAGAGTAAACGGGCTCCTTGTTCTCAGCTCTAGAATGAACTGGCCTGTGGGTGGCAGAGACACATTGTCTCCTGTCCTGGCAGAGAGAATAACGGATGCCTCGGAAAATGAGGCATTTCACTCTTTTTGGACCCTGTTCCAGGCTGTTCCGCTGCGGAGACTCTGCGTAGAGGGAGGTCATCGTGGAGGCAGCTGGCTCGGAATTCTAGGTTCCCGCTGGAAAGCCATCGAGCTTAACCCCTGGCATCGCCAGCCAGGCTCGGCAAAGGTGCACTCTGGGAGGCTGAGTCAGGTCTGCGCTGCCGGCCATGCCCCTGGGGGAGGCATCTGTCTCTGCACCAAGTGTAGGAGCCAGGGGAGAGTCCTGGAGACCTCCCAGGCCCCCCCGTTTTCCAGCCGGGAGATTGTGTTGCCCCGGGGAACATGTGGGCATCACAGTTGGAGGGGGAGCTCCTGGCATCTAGAGGGTGGAAGCCAGGAATAGGGCTAAACCCGCCATAGCCCACAGTGGCCACAATCCAGCCCCGACGGTTAGTGGCGCCCCGGCTGAGGGACCCCGCTGCTCTAGGTTAAGGTCGGCTCTTTCGTTTGGCCGACGGGCATTTGAGGTCCAGATTGATGAAGTGTTTGCAAAAGTTCAAAGGGTTTCCAAGACGGTGTCAGAAGCCAGGTGGCCTGGCTCTTAGAGTGAGCCACGTGGCTAGAAAGAGAAGGAAATTCCCAGGCAGGAGCTTGTTGCCAAGTTGGGACCTTCTGCCCAGTCTCGCTCAGCATGCCCTGTCCCTTGGCCAGGCCAGTGTCCCAGACGTTGTCCGTGGATAGTGAGCCCGCGGGGGTCTTTCAGCCACAGACTTGGCCCCATTTCGCGGCAATGCCACACCACTGATCCTCAGGGGTGCAACCTGCCCCGGCCTTCCGCTTTGTTATCTGCTCAAGAAGGGTCCGTCTAGTCCCCAGGCCTGGCGGCTGTCAAATGAGTGAGCGTGTGCGCCAAGTGTGGCACCAGAATCTGTCCCCACACACTTGGGGACTGTCCCAGCAGCGGCTTTGGAAGCTTTGACCCGCTTTTTTAGCAGTTCTGTCACTTGGCTTCTTTGGCCCTTAGGAATCCTCAGTGTCCTTACCTATGAAATGGTAATAATCCCCGCCTCACCTGTGTCCGCAGGAGGGGACCTGGGAATAAAAGAATGGAAGAGGGGTGCCTGGGTGGCACAGTCGGTCAAGCCTCTGACTCTTGGTTTCCGCTCAGGTCATGATCACAGGGTCAGGGGATCACCCCCTGCCCCTCCCCACATCGTCTGGCCTGAGTCCGCTTGAGATTCCCTCTCCCTCTGCCCCTCCCCGCTCAAATAAATAAATGAATAAATCTTTTTAAAAAAATGAGTGTAAGAAGAAGGTGCTCCGGAAACTGCCGTTAGAGGGGCTCGAAACGACTCTTGCTGCCTTTTTGGAAAAGGAAGCCAAGCAGGTAGTTCACCTCTCATCGCCCTGGACCAGCGCCAACCTAGGAATTTCCGGCCATGATGGAAGTGGTCTCTGTCTGTGCTGTCCGATGTGGTAGCCATTAGGCACGTGCGGCTATTGGATTTTTAATTAATTTTGCTGTAATTAATTTAAATGTAAGTAGTCACAGGTTCTATATATATCAGAGTGCAGCCATGGACCATTAGCAGGGGCTTTTTTCCCCTCTTTAATACTATGGGGTTTTTTTTCCCCAAAGCCACTGACATTTCAGACATTCTTTATTTTTTATTTTAACAAAGACAACAAAACGGTACTGATTTTTCTCATCTGTGTCACCAGCCCTTGGTGTTCACAACCTGGACAAAAGTCATTCACGGCTTAAGCCAACAGGGACCTTTAAACGGGACCCAGCCCAGGCTAGAGAACTAGCGAAGGGGGATTCTGGGAAGGAATCTGGAACACAGGAGACTCACACGAATCTCGCTGGGCGGTGATGTCATTGATGACGCTTGAGAAGGCGGGCCAGGATCTTTCCACACCCTGGCTACCTGCTGTCTGGGGTTCTTGCGGTCGAACCTGCCCTCCGAGCCAGAGACAAGGGTTCTTAAAGGACATGTGCCCAGGGGGGACTGGAGGGTGGGATGGGGGAGGGGAGGAAGCTGAGGGAGAGTCTAGGAGACGTGAGCCCATCCTCTGGGGGACTCTGGAGGATTCCTTATGTCCTACCATTGGTCCCGGCGGGCGGCAGGGGGCTAGACAGTGCCACCTAGCCCCTGTCGGTCACCGCTCATGGACTCTCTGAGGTGTGGGGGAGTCAGTTTCCAGGCTCCCCGCCTCATGCATATCCATGCCAGCAGCCGGAGGTTAGTCTTGCAAAGAAGGTACTCCGTGTGCCCCGCACCCCAGCACAGATGGGAAGCACCCCACCTTATAGAGCGCACCTCCATAGCCAAGACTGAGTCAGGTGGCTGCGGAAGTTGCTGTCTGGGTGTCAAACAAGCGAAAAGACCCCACGAAGTACCAGGAGGGATGGGGGAGAAAGGAGGGGCCAGCGGTGCTCAGGTGTGCTTGAAACTGCCAGGTGAGGGATGGGACGGCGCAGCCTGTCCTACCTCACAGCTAAGCTGACAGTAATTTTCTCATTGGACTGGGAGCCAGAAAGAGCCTTGGGGGCTGGCCTCAAAGTGGGGGGCTACACCTGCCTTAGAAACCAGCCTGCTCCATCGTCCGGCAGTTAAGAAGATGTTAGTCCTGAACCTGCCCAAATGTCCTTGCCTCTGCGGCTGGGGACCACTGAATGCGCTCTTGTGTGACCTGCAGGAGCAGATGTGACATGTTACCGTGGTCGATCCTCTCCACCAATATTCCAGGAAAGGGATGAGGCGTTTGTATCCTTCCAGTGCTCTGTCTAGAGTCGCTTAGCACGAGTGGTGTGCCCCAGGCAAGATCCAGACGCAGGTCAGTCTGTCCTCCCGGCTTCTGCTGTGTCTTCACACTGTCATTGTTCAAGTTCTTGGGCTGGACAGAACCTGAGCCCCATGCCTAGAGCCCTCCCACCAGAGCACTGCTGTGACATTTGGAGCGAAGCACCCGTCTGAGAAATAATACAGAAAGAGTGGAATGTTTACTTGCAAAATAGAAATTTGGGCTGTGATTTCAGGACGCTCTAGATCACTGTCCCAAGCTTGTCGAACAGTCTCAAGTTAAGATCCCCCAAGTTTGGTAGGGATAGATAGACAAATTCTTTCTGTCCAAGGCTGGAGAGTAAACAGTTCAGGCTTTGCAGGCCCATTCTATCTCTGATGCAGCTGCTCAGCCTGGTGGACACATCCAGAAAGTGGCCATGACCATAGAGGAACGAATGACTGTTCCGATAAGACTTTATTTACAAAAACAGGTGGTGGGCCAGATCTGGCCTAGGGATCAGAGCATGTCGACTGTTGGTCCAAGCTGAACCCCTGTTCAACATGGTTACTACTGTTTAGGCAGAGCAGATTCTACCTGGCAAGGCACTCGTGAGGCCCGATCAGGTATTAAATGCCTTCTGGAAGGGAAGAAAGCAATTCAGCATCTCTCCAGTATCAACTGGGTACCAGGGTTCTGCTGAGCATTTAATATATATACTCTTGGGAGCATTTTCCCATCCTGAGGTCGTGAGTGTCTCACAAACAAAAGATAAGCTCATTGTTCTGGGTCAACCAATGTGGGCTCGCACGTTCAGCATGTTATTGTGTCTTGTTTTTTGGTCTCCTGCTGTTGGTCCATAAGGCACGTGCACAGCTAAGTGTGTTGGGGAGACAGGAGTCAGTCAGCATTTGTCCAGCGATTCCTGAGTCAGTGTCCATTCTCCAGTGGACTGTAAGCATCATGAAGGCGGGTCCCTGTCCGTTTCACTGACCCTCATGTCCTGGTACGTAGCGTAGGGTCTTCCCAGCACGGAGCAGGCTCCTAGGAGATATGGGTGAGTGAGTGGATTGGCGCACGAATGAGGGGGCGTCAGGGCCGGGAAGGTGGGCTCAAGTGGTCCCCCAGGCCTTTCCCGATGTGGCACCGTCCTGTCACTGCTGCGCTGTTCTGATGCTGTCAAGAGCGGACCTTCTGGGCAGCAGTGCTCTGTGGTCCTGGGTGGGAACAGAAGCCTCAGGGGACCTGAGGAGGGTCCCCAGGGCAAGGGACAGAGAAAGGAAGGATTGCAGCTACGGAGAGGGAGGAGTGCTGTTGAGTGATGAGTCCTGGCCTTCAGGAGCCCCACAAAGAGGGCTGTTTGGGTGAGGAACAAGGGGAGGCGTGGTCTGCAGTCGCCACCAGAAGCATAATGAATTGCACCAGGCAGCGGCCTGCTGTTCTCGGCTCCCCGGGCCTCCGCCCAGATCTTTCCTTCGCATCAGGAAAAGCCCTGGCTGCCCCCACCATGGAGACTGAAACCCAATTCATAATTTTCCTTTCCTAATTAGGCATGGGAATGATGGAGACAATTATTAATAATGTATTGGGTTTTTTTAATGCCCCCCTCAGGAGCCGGGCCTGAGAACGGTGTCTTGACGACAAGCAACCACACTGCCATCACGCTGGGCGCAGGGCCCAGGACGCCAGGCAGGAATAAATAAATCAGAGAAGCGAGTGTCCCGTGGGGCTCGGGCAACGGGCTGGGAGTCCGAGATGGAAGGGCATGGAGCCCCTCACCAGGGCTTCAGCAGGGGGGTCCCGGACACCAGCGGGCGGAGGGAGGGGGGTGGAGGGGAGAGAAGCTTGGGTGCCAGCCGCTGGTGCCCCCGTTCCTAACCCTGATGACCTAGGCCAACCCACATAGGGCCTTTCCATAGTGATTTGCCTCTCCCCCACGCTGCAGGGCTCAGCGTCCATCTCACCTCCGCGAAGAGGCTTTCCTGACGCCCGGGGTGACACCGATGTCCCCTTTCCCACACGGCCTCAATCCCTGCACACCGCTCCGTCTCCTTTGGTCCAAAGTGTATCCTCCGGCATGTCTGGATTTGCTGGCTTGTTTCTGTCTGCCCTGGAGCTAGCTGTCGGGGTCACACCCCAGCTCCCCCGCCTGCCCCAGTGAGGTCTGGCACCTTCAGAGCACTGTGTTCGCCCCTGGGCGCACCCTCGGGCCCCGGCCCTGCGCTCCATTCAGACCGCCGTCCAAGACACAGGGTGGAGGAGCGCGGGGCGAAATGGCCGGCCCTGCACGGGCCTCACCTGCAGTTCCCTGCCCTGCCGGACGCCCAGCAGCTCCCCCATCTGTGCAGGGGGCCCATCCCCTGTCCTGAGTCACACTCAGCACGCACGCACACACGTGCGTGCACACACACTCCATCTCCTGTCTTATGAGACTTCCCCGGCCACCACCTCCCCCACCCCAGCGGGGGCTCCCTGTTCCTGCTCCCCTTTGCAACAAAACTCCGCCACTGAGCTCTGCATACTTGCTATTTCCATTTCATCTCTCGCATTCGCTCTTAAATGGCCACACTCAGGCTCCCTCCACCACTCCCTTGTCCCTGCACCGGTCCCGGTCACGGTGACTGCCATGCTGCTCGGCCGGTGGCCGGCTCTCAGCCCCATCAAGCTCGCCTGTCGGCTGCGGTGGTCACAGCTGACCGCCTCCTCTTCCCTGTCCTTCCCTGACAGGACTCCACGTTGCCTGTCCCCCTCCAGTGCTCACTGTCCTCTCCTCCTTGCTTCCTCTCTCCTTGGTCTCTTCGCACAGAGGCGCCTCAGGGCTCAGGCCCGACCCTCTGCCCGACTCTGTCCGAGCTCCTGCACTTGATCTCGGGCCTGGCTGCTGACAGCTCCAGCTCGTGCTCACTTCTGAGCTCAGAGTCTCGATCCAGCGGCTCACTCGCCATCTCTCGTGGGGTGTGATGGGATGGCCGGACCTCGCTCCCCACCTGCACACCCAGAAGCCTGCCCGGGCCCTGCCTTCCCCGTCGTTGATGGCAGCTCGATCCTGCCGCGTGCTCAGAGTCCCTGTAACTCTTCTCTGACTCTCAGGCACACACGTCCATACGTCCGTGAACTTGACCGTCCAGATGTATCCGGAATCTGCCCTTTTACTCCCACCTCCACTGCTGAGCCCCATCAGAGCCACTGTCCTGTCCGTCTTGGGCCATTGGCAATGACCCCCCAGCTTCCCACACTCTCCCCCACCCTGCCACACACACACGCGCGCACACACACACACACGCACACACACAGTCTACTCTAAACATAGAGCAGTTAAGCCAAAGTGATGTCAGACCATCCCTTCTCCAGACTCTCCAACGACACCTCATTTCTCCGTATAAAAGCCCAAAGGGCTCTCATCTCCCCTGTCTTTCCCTTGTCTGCTTCACCCCGGTCACGAGGGCCTCCTTGCTGTTCCTCGAACATGCCCTGTCCCCGCTGACCTCAGGGCCTTGGCTTTGGCTCTTCCTCCAAGCACCTGCATGACGAACCCTTTTACCAGATCCCAGTCTTTGCTCGCATGTTGTCCCTTGAAGCCACCATGGCTGCCCTCGTTCACATTGCCACCCACCCACTCTGTACCCCAGCACCCTCAGCCCCCCAAAGCTGCTCTGTGGAGGGGTAAAAAAGGACATGGCAGTGTCCACGAGGGAAAAAGCTCTTTCTATTTCCATGCTTCTCCCGTAACAGCAAGGAGACAGTTCTGGAAGCCCCCAGCAGTCTTTTCCTCATGTGTCACTGGCCAGAGCTGTATGATGTGCTCCCTCTGAACCGGTTCGGGGCCGAAGCACTGGAACGGGAACTACCATGCTGGGCCGACAACACGGAAAATCTACTTCCTGGGCTGGACACGCCTCCCCAAGGCCTGAGCCCTGCGGGGGGTGGGGGGACACAGGAACCTCTGGCCTGGGTGGTGGGCGGAATTGGGGAAACATCACTGAGGGCGATTCTGTCCTGTACCCAAAGCCTGAGCCAGATTCCCACGGGCGGAGAAGGGGTGGGAGCCTCACCCTCCGCTGAAATGCACGTGCTTGCTGTTTTCATGCGGTCGGGGCTCGGGAGGAGAATTTTCTGTCTGGAAATGCGGCTTGTTTCAGAGGTTTGCATAGAGTGCCAGGGTCTGACCTCGTATCTGCGGTTGTAAAGTCCGGCCACACACACCCTGGCCCCTTCGGGGTGGGAGATGAGTGAGCGGTCCACCCCCAAGCGGGCCCACAGGGGAGGGCGGATGCCCCTGGCACAGGCCTCTCCATGGGCGCCCTATGCCCGTGAATGGATGGCAGTGGGCCCAGTCGGGAACAATGGGCTCTTGTGGGGGCGGGGGGTGGGGGAGGAGGCTGCCCCACACCCCTCCTTCCGCAGTGGTGCTGGGGACACCAAGGCAGAGGCAGGGACAGGGCCATCAGCCGTGCAGGAACTTCTGAGAACCTACAGCCTTCTGGGTCCTGGGGGGAGAACGTAAGGCAGGGCTGAGACGTGAGAACAAGTCCGCTGCTGAACTCCTCCCTTCCTCTGAGCCCCAGCCCCCTCCTTTGACCAAAGGTCCTTCAAACAGGTTCTGTTGCCGCACGAATGTTTGAGCCCCAAGGACCCGGCCATGTCACCAGGCCCTGACCAGCTTCTGACTGGTTTCCCACAGTCAGGGCTGAATGTGTCCTCTGGTCGGGGAGTACCTTCCTGGGCATCAGCCCCTCACAGGAAGCTGGGCGCCGCTCGGGGGGCCTTCCACAGGCCGGCGTTCCGTGGTTGTGACCCACTGATGGGCCACGAGCGGGACTGCCAGGGGTAGATCGTGGAGATCTACCCGGAGATCTAAGAGCGGGCCCATCTCCTGCCCACACTATCAAGGCCAGCTTGGCGTGCGGCCCTTCCAGTCAGGAGTCGGTCAGGCAACGGGCAACCTTGGCGTGAGTCACCAAAGACTTTGAAAGTAGGGAGAGAAGTCTCATGAGCCCCCAGGGGTCCACTGAATACCTCTGATGTCACTGGCAGGGCCTGGCACTCGGGCTGCCCTCCAGAAACCGGGAGCTGTGGGGTAAGTGGCTGTCCCCGCCAGGAGGCCACACTCAGGGTTGAGCCTCCTTCACAACCTGATAACATGATAAGACCATGTTAAAACAAAGGACAAGGCTATAACTCCCTTCTAGGAACCACTGAAAAATATCTTGCAAAACCGAATTGTTTCCCCCCCCTGCTTGCTGTCCCCTTGATTCATCCACGCCCCGCCCCGGGGACACTCCTGTCCATCCAGCATCTCCTGCGTGCAGCCGGCCGGGAGATGCAAATGGCAGGTCCCCGGTCGCACATTAGTACCTGTTGAGTTGGCCGTGAGTGCTGTTGCAAGCACACCTGGGTTCAAATCTTGGTTGTTCCGCTGACTGTGCGGCCTCAGTTTCCCCACATGCAAAAGAGGGTATCAGTGGGCTCCGTACCGCCGTGACTAGTCGTGTGCCTCGGAACTGGGGCTCAGCAGATGATGGTTGCTTCTCTTGGTGCCCTCAAGAACCTTGCCTCTGCTGTCCCATCTCATGATCACAGAAACCCGAGAGGAATACAGGGAAGGCTGTGGTCACTGAGAGCACCTGGGGGGACCTGCCCCATGTCTACAGCTCCCCTGGGGCACCGGGCCACCAGCCCATAGGAATCTCGCTGGTCTGCTCAGGCTCCTTGATTCTGTTCAGACAGGCCCATTCACAGCACCCCTGTCCACAGCTGCTCCATTTCCAGACACTTCTACAAGGTGTGGGGGAATCTTGACCTCTTTTTTCATCTCTTTTCTAGCACTTGCCACTCTTGGAATTATATAATCGCTGGTGGATTTCCTGATAGGCTCTTGGTTTCCCCCCCTTGGGAGGGACCTCACTCCTTGGACTTGCGCACTCCCTGGAATCTAGGCTCCATCTCCCAGACTTCACCCAGTGGGCTGGGCCCTGCTGGCTTCTCCCTTCCGCTGTTGGCAAACTCTAAGGCAGTAAGCTGGGGCAGCCAGAACTCCCCTCCTTTGTTTCTTGTCCAGAGATCTGCACGCTTTGCTGCCCTGAGGTCTGCTATTTTGAAAACCGTATTTTGTGGATGTTTCAGGCATGCGGAAGACAGCGAATCTGGCCTGGTTACTACATCTTAGCTGGAAGCAGAAGTCCTCAAACTAAGGGTTTTGTTAGTTTGTTTGTTTAAAGATTGATTTATTTTAAAGAAAGAGCGTGAACAGGGGCGGGGGGGCAGAGGAAGAGAGATTCCCAAGTGGACTCCGCGCTGAGTGAGGAGCCCGACTGGGGCTCGATCCCACGACCCTGAGATCATGACCTGAGCCAAAACCAAGGGTTGGACGCCCCACCAACTGAGCCACCCCGAGCGTCCCCCAACTAGAAGTTTAAATGATGCATTTCTTGACTGGAAAGAAAGCAGCGCCTTTGATAAAGCAAAACTGAGCCCGGGTGGTTCTACGTCGTGCTCTCTGGTTGTCACTTTTATCATCTTTACGGACGTCAAGAGAGTTTAATGAATACAGCAGGCTGAGCCTTATTGAGTCCCAGGAGACAGGGTGTTACAACCCCTGAGTCGTCAGGACTGAGGTCAGGACAGCTCCTGTCTTTCTGTCAGTGTTTGCTGAATCTTGGCACCGAGGAAGGGGGGCGGGCGGAGGGGCAGGGGGAGCGCCAGCAGCCTCCAGTCTGGGACTTCCCACCCTGCTTGCCTCAGCCTTCCCCCTCTGACCACCTGCCTCTCGCGGACATCGCCTTACCCCTTATCCTTAGCACAGAGTGGCCTCCTCCCCTCAGCCGCAATGACCTTCACCTGGCACGTTAGCAAATCCGCACGTCTTGGCTGTTGGAGCCTGCTGGCTCCTTGAGCAAGTCGGCCAGGTTCTGGCCAGCCCCGCAATGATCCGTGGGCAGCTGGTTCCAGACCTGGTAAGGGCACCGTTTCTAGCGAATCCGTCTTTGCACTCCCAGATCCCGGCATGGTGCCAGGGATGCAGGTGCTCAGTAAATGACTGGGGGATGCAGGAATGAATGAACGAACGAATGAATGAATGAATGAATGAGCACCTTGATGATGCTACCTTCTCAGATATGCACCATCGGTCTGATCACGTGCTAAACCTATCACATCTGCAAGGGAGTACTGGCCACACCATAGGAAGGAAGTTCAGGCAGAGCTTGGTATCCCAACCCTGCTCCTGCGAAAGATGTTTCTTAATCCCCAGCGTCCCTGTTTGTCCTTTTTCTGAAATGACACTTCTTGGCCTTCCTCCAACTCCAACAGTCCCTGATCCTTCCTGATGCACAAAGAATGACTGGAGCTAGGATAAAGAAGGGTGCATTCTCTGAACACAAGAGCTGTTTTCTTGGCAAAATCCAAGATTTATGCCCTGGATTAGATCCACAAAATTCCTCTCTCTTTTCATATGCATTAGCTTCCTGCCTTGAGTAGCTTCCCACATGCGTGTGCTGAGCAGTGCACCGCCGCATCGTATCGGGGCCCCGAAGCAGAAATCAGACTCCCCTCTTTCTGTATCTATTGTGTCTGAAAAAACCGCAAGCAAGAAGGAAATCCCCCCTCATTACCAATGGATGTAAAGGCCATCACAAGAGGCGCTCTGAGATTGAGTGTCAAATTCCAGACGCGGGTTAGAATCAACCCTCTGTTTCCAGTTGATGGGATTTCTCAACAAAGGCCCTGGTGGCATTTTTGGAGGGACAGTGCTACCTTGTAGGAATATCCAGGTCACTGTTGTTTTCGGGAGCTCTTGGGCTTGCTTACTGTGGCAACCAGAGACAGCCCTTGACCCCATATTTCCAAGTGCCCTCTGGAGGGGGACTGCCCCTGGCTGAGGATAAACACTGGGGATGTGAGCCCCAGCCACCTGTGGGCCATTGGTGGGCAGGTGTGAAGGTCCCCTTGAGACTTGGCCCAGAAGTGTTAGAGCCTGGGATGGAATCGACAGAAACCAAAATTACTTCCCTTTGCAATGAGAACAAGGAGGCAAGCCTGTTGGGGTTGGGACCCCATGAATTCAACCCCTGTTGCATTTCAGACTGTCCTGCAGTGATCACTGTAGGGAAGATGGGGTCTGGATTTACTTGGCTAAGCCAGGGACACCCCAAAAAGAGTAAGTAGGCGAGGAGGAGGGAGGGAACCAGGCTTCTCTTGGTGGGGAAAGGAAGGTTTGTGTTTAATATTTCACAAACAAAATAAAACAAAACAAAACCCTGAAGAAGTTCATCATGACAAAAATGAGAATCCTCTTGAATCTCCTTTCCTTTGTTTTAGAGTTTGTTCCTATTTTAAATTTCCTATTCCATATCTTCTCAAGTGTTGGGATTCCTAAAGGCCTGATCTTGCCCTGGCTGAGTGGCTGGTGATATCCCTGTCCTGGGCATCTCTCGGGAAGCATTTCCGAATCTGCTTGGTTGTGTGCTGAGCTGAGCGCCACATCTGGGGACCTTGGCTTTGTTAGCGGGGCTTTAGCACCTGTTCCTTGCAAAGCCCACCACGGCTTTCTGCGTCTCCCCGTCCAGCTCGCACCGATGCCACAGTCTGGTAACAACTCCATAACCCATAACCACACGCCCTGCCGGTTCCTCCTTCCTCATTCCCGGCAGGCACGTGCAAGGGAAAAAGCACTTGGGAAAACAAGCATGGCAGCTCCTTATAAAGTTACTCGCACACACCCCCTAGGACCCGGCCAGCCCCCACTCCCAGATGTTTAGCCAAGAAAAACATGAAGACACGTCAATGCCACGTACGCAATTGTTTCTAGCAGCTTTCGCCACAGAAGTCAAAACCTGAAAATAGCCTAGGGATCCACAACAAATTGTGGTTTATTCACAGATGGGAATACCACTCCGCAATTAAAAAAGAAAGAAAGAAAGAAAGAACTACAGAAATTTGTGGATGAATCTCAAAAACATTTTGCTGAACCAAGGGAGCAAAAAAATACACACTGCCTGGTTCCGTTTTCTGACTTTCAAGAACACGCAAATCTAATCGATGATTTAAGAAAGCAGAGTAGGGGTGGCCTGTGGGCAGGGACTGACTAGAAGGAGGCCCAGGGGAAGTTTCTGGGGTGATGGAAATATTCTATGTCATGATAGCGGTGTGGCTCAGGCAGGTGGATGCGTTTGTCCAAGCCGATCAGACTACACACTTCCAAAGTGTAAGAGTCCCCTATGGGATTTGCATCTTGATGATTATGGCAACAACAACGTCCATGACAAGAATGACGATGGAGATGATGGGAAATCATTCATTTATTCCCCACGTGTTGTGGTGCCCCTGAAGGTGTCTGTCATTCAGTGCTCACAGAGCCTGGGGCATGGTTTGGATCCTTGACATACAATCACTGGTCTTGAAGACATGCCCAGAGCTAGTAGGTGTCTATCTGTCCATCCATCTGTCCCTCACTTCCTCACAAGCCCCCTCTCCCTTTTCCTCCCTCCCGCTTCTCCCTTCTTTTTCTCCTTCCTCCCCCGCCCCCAAATTTCTTTTGTAATTCGTGGCACTTGTTTCCAGTTGTGTCCGGATCTTTCAGAGCCTCTGGGATGAGGCTGCATGATGTCACTGCTTTTCTCAGAAGAGTGAAGCAGGGGGAGGACAGGTTCACCCCCCCCCCCAGAGACTCCATGGATTGAGTAATGCCCAAAGGGCCCAATGGCATCCAGGATCAGATGCTTTGTCAGTGACAGACTTTTCCAGATTTTGGCCACCTGTGCAAACGGAGGCAGCGGTGGGTCCTCACTGCGTGGGCCAGATCCAAGAAGGGAGAGAGCCTGCCTCTTAGAAGGAATCGGCTTCCCACACTTTCTCTCCTTCCTCCTGCCCGGTGCGTCCTGGGAGCCCTGCTCCCCACCCCCACCCTGGGAGGAAGTGGATTTAATGCCTCAACTGAGAGAATGAGATGTTCTGTTATTTTTCATGGGAAATTAAACCTGACCCTGCTGTCAGTTAGCTCATGCCAAGGAAGGATGGATGGCCCGGGCCTCGGCGCTTCACCCCTGCTCGGAGCACGTGTCTGGCGGGGGGCCAGCCATGATGTCACCTGCCGCCGGGTGGGGGTGGAGACAGCGGGACAGGTCCCAGAGCCTTCATCCTGGAAAGGCGGAGGATGGGTGAGGGGGAGGCCACACCCTCGGTGTTACCCACAACGGTCCCCCTCTGACGCAGCCATCACCTGCTCCTCCCATCCCGGGGAGATTCAGCACGGTACTGTCTTTCAGCCCCCAACTCTACCTCGTGCCCCGCGGAGGAAAGCTGGTGGTCGGGGCTGGCCATCGTCATCGCGGTATGTTGCGCTTCCCTGGTGTTTCTCACCGTGCTCGTCATCGTTTGCTACAAAGCCATCAAAAGGTGAGTGCTCACAGAGCTCTGAGCCTGGAGGGGGCTCTGCCCGGGCCGGGGGCCGCTCTGCCCACCCCCACATGTTTCTTCAAGCCCTGAACATTGTTAAGCATTTAATAAGCAGTGAATAGTGAATGTCTATCTGTCTATCTACCGTCTATAGTGACCCCACCTGGAAGTAACAGGCCCTGCCTTGGGGAGCTCACTCTAGGCACCTAGGACCCGGGAGTCCCCATATCCTTGCAGGGTGGGGGATGGAGCCACTGGAGGGAGGCGCCCTATTGGTTTGGCATCGAACTGGTTTGGCATTGGTTTTGGAGTCGGATTTAAATGCAGACACTGGTTCAGAACAAAAAAGGACCAACTCACTCTGCCTTTCAAAAATGATCACAGTCACCACCTGCCTTGTAGAGCTGGGGTCTGCAGCCGAGTGTGGCTGCCGTTGGGGTCTGAGGAGGTTTAAGCTGTATCTGGGGCCCCTAAGGCTGGTAGAATGGGCCATGGGATGAACACCTCCTCCCCGCCCCCTGCACAGCAGCTCCCCCATAGGTCCCCTAACCTCCAGGCTGCCCGGCCTCCAAAAATGCCCCCCTCTCCCCAGCTTCCCCGGAACTTGGGGGAAGATAGAGTCAAAAGACGAACAAAAATGTTGCAAAACACCTAAAGGTCTTAGGCATTGTTCATTATATTTCTAATAAAGGTTTTGAAATTTCCCGGAGGCCCAAAGTTAGGGGGTCTCTATTAAGAACAATCCTAACATCTAAACTATTTCACTTTATCCTTTTGATTCATTGTTCTATGTGATTTCACTTGAATAATTCAAAAGCAGAAAGAGTAAAGCATCAGGTTAAAAGTCTGACAACGAGGCACGGAGGGGGACCGGCCAGATGGCAAGACACAAGGAGGACAGGGCCCAGGCACGGCAGCTCCAGGTGGACCGGCCAAGCCCTGGGGATCTCCGTCCTGGCCAAGAGCCCCTTCTGCCCCCTGCTCTCAAGCTGCCAGATAATGTCCAAAAACCATGACAAGTCTCAAGGGAGTAGCTGTGGCCCAGGGTCTCCAGCAAGTGGGGGAGGGGCAGGGGGCCTTCTGGGCCCCCTAACATTCCCTTAGTTCATCTTTGTCGCAACTTTTTCCAATCTGCTGCATTTTACAGACGAGGAACCAGGTTCAAAGGGGGTGAAGGGAACTGCCCAGGATGGTTCAACCAGGGAACAGTGGACTCCAGATTTGAACATGACTCCAAAGCCCAGCCCTGACCGTGCCTCCGTATCACTTGTACTGAGCAAAGAACAGACCTCATTATTCTCGTCTGCCCTTCCTCAAGGGCGCCCGGGTACCTGGGGTGTGGCTGTGCTCCTTAGAGGATAGGAGGATGGGGACAGAAAGGCCCGAGTCTCCCAGACCCTGAAGTTCAGGGGGAGGCCTGGCCTTGGAAACCAAGGTAGATGCATTGGGAGACTCCCTGGCGATACAGCCAGCCCGATTCCCACCCAGGTGGTTCACTGGCACCTACTGTGTGCCTGGCTCTCTGAGGACAGAGACAGATAAGATCCAGACTGTGCCTGTGGGCAGCTCACCGGACTGAAGGGCGGTGGGGGGTGGAGACGCATATGGCCATGACCGCGGTACAAGGCAGGCGGCGAGGAGGCTGTGGGAGGCTTGCTGGCAGCCTATGGCAGTGCTCAGAAGAGTCATGGCTAACTCGGACCCAGATGATAGAGCGTTTGAGCCGAGAGCCTGCTGCTGTGGGAGGAGGCTTTTGAGAAGCAGAGCAGGGAGGCTTTCCAGACCAAGGCACCAGTGTGAGCAAAGGCGCCAGGACACCAGGAAGCTCCTGGACCGTGGGAGATGAGGTTGGAGGGTGTGCCTGGTGGGGGAGGGGCTTGGCCCGCCAAGGTGAGCAGCTTTTTGGGACTCGGTGGGCACAGGGAGCTCCTGGAGGTTTGCCAGGAAGAGCATCCAAGACTCATCAGTAGCCCTGCCAGGGAGGGGGCCACTGTCACTTCAAGGACACCCCTCCCACTGGCCTTCCCCTCAGAGACAGGCAGCATTCTCGGGCCACTTCCCTGTCTGCCCCAGACTTCTGAAGAAACGTACCGTCTGTTCCGACATCAGGAGGGCAAGAGAAGAGCCAACTCACGTCACTACGACTGTGGCCGTGGTGGGCTTGCTTTCAGCGGAGCTGGGGGTCTCCCAGGAGGGCGTGTGCGGGTGCACCATCACCTCCCCTCAGAGCAGCCTTAGGGGCCTCCTGTCTGCCCTCTGTCCCCTTTCACAGGCTCTGAGCTCTTGGTTCCGGGATCTGTCAATGGCCTGGAAAGACACAGAACTCAGGCCCCATGGCTCAGTGGATCCCTTCCAGGGGTGTGGGCATGGCTCCTATCCAGGGGGGTGTGGGCGGGGCGTCCTCCAGGGTGTGGGCGGAGCTCCCTCCAGGAGTGTGGGCTGGGCTCTTTCCCTGGGTGTGGGCGTGGCTCCCATCCAGGGGGTGTGGGCGGGGCTTCCTCCAGGAGTTTGGGCTGGTCCTGGGAGTAAAGGGGATGGGTGAAGCACTCGAGGACCTGTAGCAGTGGGGGCCATCAGCGTCCCGAGGACCAGGACAAGGGGAGGAAATGATGCCACAGGAACTAGAGAGCCTGGAGAACCTGAGACTCAAGAGGGGCCACTCAGCAGGAGCTGTGGTTGGAACAGATGGAGATGAGCCCCCAGACAGGAAAGGTAGGGGAGACACAGCCCACCCTCTCCACCCTCCCTCATCTCCTGAGGGTGCTTCTCACTGGCCAAACCTGAGGAACTGGGGCACCCAGGACACGCAGTGGTAGGCATCGGCCTCCCAGGGCACAGGGCAGGGGGAGGACGAAGTGGGTGCCCGGGGGTAGACGTAAAGATGAGGACACCGAGCACGGTGTCTGCTCCTCCACAGCCCCCGGGGTCCCTGGGACAGGGGAAGAAGACCCAGCCCTCGTCATCCCAGCCCACAAGGACAGACAGTCAGTGACTGGAGGGGGCTCGTTCAGGGTCAAGTGGAGGCCAAGAAACAGAGACCAACACTCCCAGAACTGGCCTGAAAGGAAGCCTGTGTGGGAGAGGCTTAACCCCTCGGGAGAGGGAGAAGGGGGCAGCCCAAGTTAGAGCTGTGTCGGGGAGCAGATGGCCCCTGCCGCTGCCCGGGCTGACCTCTGCCAGGGGCGGTAAGAGATAGCATCTTGCCAGCCAGCTGTCTGTCTGCATTTGTCTCCAGAGTCAATGGAGGATTTCTTGCTCACGGCCAATTCTTTTTGGTTAATAATTCATTTGAAACATGCCTCTTCTCTCAGGAAACAAAAGCATTTCATGTCACTGTAAAACCATTAAAAGGAAAAGTCAGTGATAAACCCGGGTCTTTTTTTAACTCTCACAGCCTGGAGTCCTAGGGGAGGATTTTCGAGAGATCCTTGTGAATGACCCCAACACAGCCTTTGGGAGCCAGATTGCTGGGAGGATGGTTCTAGAACCAGTGGGGTAGCATGGTGGCTCTGGAGACTCCAGCTTGGCTTGGCAGCTGGGGTTCAGGCTGCAGGGTCCACAGGCCTCCCCAGGAACGGGAGGAGGCAGGGACAGGTGCAGAAGAGACACCCTGTGGTGCTCTCACTGGCCATGACCTTGGGAGGTGGGGTGGAACAAGCACTTCCTCCTCATAGACTCAGTGAATCAAACTGCAGCCTGTGAGTCAGCGAATGCACCCAGAGTCCCCGCTCTGAGCTGGGTGATGTGGTGCTTGGGGGTCGGGGGTGCTCTAAAGCGGGGAGCCCAAGGAGGGGCACCTCCCCCAGACTCAGGGCACTGAGAGGTTTCTTGGAAGGGGAAGGGAGTGAATCAGACCAAGGGGCTCAGAAGGGGAGCTGCTCACCCTGGGACTAGCTCATGCAGTGGCCCCCACATCCCCTGCCAGTGACCCCAAACTCTGCCGGGTGCCGGGCCATGGGAACCCACACAGCTCACCCTTCAGTGGCCTCCCTGCCATGAGCATTCTGTGAGCAGCTTCTTTTTTTCTTTTTAAGATTTATTTGTTTATTTGAGAGAGAGTCCCAAGCAGATTCCGAGCTGAACATTGAGCCCGACGTGGGATTAGATCCCAAGACCCTGAGATCATGACCCGAGCTGAAACCAAGAGTCAGGTGCTTAACGGATTGTGCCCTCAGGCTCCTTCATTCCCAGCTGCAAGGGTGATGGAGCCCCAAAGCCTTTGGGTGCTCTGTACCCTCGTGCCTCCCCTCAGGCCTCCTCCCCACCCCCAGGCCTGGCACGCACATGGCCTCAGAGAGCCGGGAGTTGTTACAAGAACCTGGGACTGGGAGTCCAGACCTCTGAGCTCCGTTCCCAGCTGCCTCCCAGCTCAGTGAGTGTCGCTGCCCTCCCCTGTTTCCTTACCCGGAAAACGAGGGTCCTCTCAGTCTCTGTCCAGCTCCTGAGCCTTTGTGTCCATCCCTAGATGGCCGGAGGACTGCCAGTAGGAGATTTCACTGCTCAGAGGTATAAATGCTGATGGAAATGCTTGCCAAGGTCTAGGCCAGGCAGTGGGGTTGTGCTTGGCATGGGGGCACCCGTCATGGGTGCTTTGGGCACAGTCCCTGCCGTCTAGATGCACACCTCGTAGCGGGGAGCAGTCGGTGTTGAACAGACCACCCTCGGGAGAGGAGTATCCAGAGGGACAACCAAGGGGAAATCATGGAAAGCAGACACAAGGAAAGAAGATGTTGGTCCGGGACAAGGTGGAGACCTCCAATAAGCAGTGATTGGTGGGAGTCACCAAGACAAAACGCCAGGGCACAGGGAGGAGGCCCAAGCCTCAGAGCCCTGTTAGGTCAGTGGGAGGAAGATCACAGGCCCATGGACTCTGTCCTGGGGCACATTTGCACCTTCTCTGACAGCCGCCTCGTTGGTGCAGAGAACACTTAGGCTGCAGAGAGATGACTCCCATCCCCACCAGGCCTCCCGCCTTGAGTCACGCCCGCACCCCAGGCGCACCAAGAGCACCTTTCCTCCTCCTCCGGGCATCCGTGTGTGGCATGGACCTTCACCTTCTGCCATCAATTTGCCGTTAAGCCTCTTGATGGCCGTCTTGCTCTGATTTACAGGGTACTGGTG
This sequence comes from Meles meles, assembly GCF_922984935.1. Lineage (NCBI taxonomy): Eukaryota > Metazoa > Chordata > Mammalia > Carnivora > Mustelidae > Meles > Meles meles. Next base: position 141,036,909 of record NC_060071.1, on the reverse strand, counting down.
GACAGGAGATAAGAGGCTGCAGATGGGCTGTGGCCAATCCCACAAACCGTTGCTAGCAGGCAGGGGGCAAGCGTGCTGCTCGTGGGAGTGAGCTCCACTCCGAGGGTGCCCGGGGAACGCACACTGTTGCGGGGCCTTGGTGCTCCTCGGCTTGGTCTCCAAACACATATGGAGCGCCTACCATATGCTGGGGACTAGACTAGGTGCGAGGGATGTAGAGATACACGGGAGAGACCTCACCCCTTCCCTGGTGGAGTATGTGGATTAATGCACACACATGCACACGCGCGCGCACGCGTGCGGATTTGGGTGGCTCAGTCCAGTAGGCCTCTGCCTTCAGGTCAGGTCCCGATTCCAGGGTCTTTGGATCAAGCCCTGCGTCCCACTCCTGGCTGAGCGGGGAGTCCGCTTCTCTCCCTCCATCGCCCCTGCCCCAGCTCAGGCTCTCTCTCACTCTCTCTCAAAATAAGTAAAATCTTTTTTTAAAAATAGCTGCTACGCAAATAAATAAATAAATAAGGTGCTTTTAAAACCTGAGTGCTATGAAGGAGGGCGAAAATCCGAGAGAACTGGAGGAAAGAGAAGAGCTTGGGAGAGGGGGTGCTCCTGCACCCCAGGAGTCAGAGTGCTGTGCCTGCCTCCTGACGCAGCTTTATGGTTCGAAAGAAAGGTTAGGGCTTCCTACATCCACAACCACCTTTTAAAATTTTTATTGCGGTAATACACACGTGGTTCAAAACATCAAACGTGCTACAAGCCTGTTAAGAAAGACGATAGTCTCCCGGCTGTCCCCCTCTCTCCCTGCAGCCGCATTCTTGGGAGACAAGGGCTTCTGGGTGTCAGCTGTGTACGACTATGAGGATTTTCTTCCCATTTCGCACCTTATCTGTTGACTTTCCAAGAAGAGAGGCTCAGCAGCCTCCCTCGGCCCACAGACGTGTAGAACAGTGCCCCGTCCCTGTCCTCCTCCCCTGCCCACAGAGGCCTCCCAGGTGGGGGGTCCCACAGACGTGTAGAACAGTGCCCCGTCCCTGTCCTCCTCCCCTGCCCACAGGGGCCTCCCAGGTGGGGGTCGTGACTAGCAGCTACCTTAGCACAACAGCGAACTGTCTGCAGCCCCGTCCCCTCGTGCGCGGCCATGTGCTTGCTGCCCTGAAGTCAGCGACACCTCCTCTCCCTGGGCGCTGCTACTTCAGGTGATCCATCCCGAGGTGCCGGGTCTGCCTGGAGGGCCACAGAGTGGGGGAAGCGAGTTTCCTATGGGGTCTGAGCCAGAATGAGTCAGACCGTCTGTGTCACGGGAGGAAACTGAGTCCCGGCCGGGGAAGAGAGCTGGCTGAGGTCCCAGCCCCCACGGTGCTCCTCGAGCCCGCAGGGAGCTCCCTCGAGCCACACGCCGCTGCCACTCCTGTCGCAGCTCAGCCCTCGCTGCTCCTCACTCGGGCCCCAGCTCAGACGCCACCTCCTCTGACAGCATCGCAGGCCGCTCTAGATCCTTCTTCCCTGCCCCCGCCCTGCGGCTGGAGCTTTCCAGTTTACGATTCTGCTTTCTGCTCTAGGCAGGTTAACGTTGGTGTTTGCGCGTGCATGTGTGAAGGCCCCGCGTGTGTGTGAGGGCCGTGTGCACGAGCACGTGCACACTTGCACACACATCAGAGCAGGGAGCCGCCGTCTTGTCTCCCTCATCTCGCTGCCCTATGGCCTCTGGTGCACAGTCGCTCTTCCATGACCTTCGGTGGCTTGAATGGAGGCTTGTTGATAGAGACTTGCCAGATTCTTCCTTCTATCTATCTATTTATTTATTAAGAGAGAGCCCAAGCTGGGGCGGAGGGGAGGGGCAGAAGGAGAGAGAATCCTAAGCAGACTCCCCGCTGAGCACAGAGTGGGGGGGGTGTCGATTTCCCAGCCCTGAGATCATGATCTGAGCTGAATCAGGAGTTGGATGCTTAACTGACTGAGCCACCCAGGGGCCCCCAGACCCTACCTTTTAGATGAGCAAACACTATGGAGAATTTCAGTGGACTCGGTTTTTTTCTCTCCGCCTGGGTTAGGGCGGAGACAGCAGGCCCGGGTTTTAACTGCTTGGCCCCTCCCCTCCGCCGGTTTGGGCTTCCTCCCCCGCCCCGCGCACTCCGCTCCGCTCCCTCTAAGCCCCGGTAGTGCCTTTTGCCTTCTTGCTGTCCTCGGGCTTCTTGCTAGCCTCTGGCTGGGGGCTGGCGTGCGTGGGCAGTGACTCAGCGCCCCCTCCTCATGCCCCGAGTGACCTGCCTCCCACCCCCGGGGCCTGACATACTCGGGCAGTTCTTCCCCCCACCTCGCCATCTGCTGCCTCCCCTTCCTCCCCGGCCCCGGTGCACACACCACCGGCCCGGCCCTCTCCCCCTGGCCCCTGCAGGCCTGCACAGTCAGGATCAGAGCGGGGCAGGAGGAAGACGAGGCAGGGCCCAGGGACTGGGACGGGAGTGGGACATCCTCATCCGGCCGCATCTCCCATGAACTCCCGGAAGCGAGACGTTCACCTTGAAGGCACCTCGGATCCCCGGAGTCTTGAGACTGGAGCTCTCTCTGCCCAAATCTCTTGGGCCGGCGGGGCCCACGACAGTGACTGGACACTGAGGTCTCGGCTGTTCCCATCTGTCACTGCTCCCTGCTGCCTCTGTACATTCCTGTGACGACAGCAACCCCCAGGCTCCAAATCCAGCCTCTCCGGCTGGCCATCAAGAACACCGCGTCTGACCGTCCTGTGAGTTGAGTCAAAGCTGGTGTGTTTCGAGGAGGGACCACCTCCGCCGAGTGCTGCGCACGGATATGTGACCGTGACCGCTCTGAGACCATCTTACCTCCTTCGCGACCTGGCTGGATTCAGGCAGTGGAGTCTTGGGCTTTGTTGCAGGACCAAGACTCAGTCTTCCAACTCCGGAGCTGGTGGTCTTTCCTCCGGGGCCCACCGTCACCCTCCAGGTGGCCCAGGGCTTGCTTTTCCCCAGTGGTGGGGTCAACACCCAGGCTTCTCTGGAGTCCCGCAGGTGACGGTATCTCTCATCCTTACCACTTGCACAGTCCGCCCTCCAAGGGGAAGAGATGGGGCCCGGAAGGGCGAGGGCCCCGTGTGTCCCCATCTGCCCGGGGCTGAGATGCTCGTCTGGGCTCATCTATGCCCCTTCGCCCTGCCACCAACAGGGGACCCACCTGCTGTTATGGGAGATCGAGGTCCTGATGGTGGGAGGCCGGCAGCAGGGGTTGGCAGCTTTGTATGGTGGGGGTGGGTGGGCACGAGGGGGACATGTGGCACTGTAGGCCAATCATGGCCAGAAAGGCAGGCGGACAGGGCACACTCAGTGCCCGTGGTTGGGAGAGCCAGAGCGGTCCCTGCTTCTCGGGGCCCTTTTGTCTCCAGGAAGCTCCATCCCTCCCTGAATTCATCGCTGTAGACATGCTGGCTGGAGGTCGTGGGACCGGACGAGGGGTAAGGCAGGAGTTCTCGGTTTTAAGGAGTCCTCGGATGGCTCCGCACCACCCTTGGAGTGAGAACCAAATGCCCAGCCCGTGAGCCTCATCATCACCTGCCTTCAGCTTGCTCAGCCAGACATGGTTAATCGAGGAAGCCGCGGGGAGGTGGTCCAACCCGGGGCTCGGTCGGAGGGTGAGGACGCCCATCTGCTGCAGCCTGACTCACCTTCACACAGGGGAGGAGGGGAGGAGATGAGCTGGGTTAAGAAATGAGGCCGCTGCTCCTTACGGTCAGCAGCTACCCTGGGTGGCCCGCGAAGGCTTTTTCTGGCTTCTTGACCCAGGCTTGGAGAAGCCTGCGGGCGACAAGGCATCTCGTCGTGGAAGGGGGTGTGTGTGTGAAGGGTGTGAGTGGGTATGAGTGTGCGGGCACTCTCGTATGTGTGTGTGTGTGTGTCGTGGTGGGGGGTGTGTGTGCGGGTGGGTGGGTTCGTTTGAGCATGTGCTTCGGGGGTCCGTGCGGGGGCGGATGGATGCTTTCAGAAGAGGGAGTCAGAGACCTCTAAACCTCACGGAAAACAGACCCTTCCGTGGGGCGCGTGAGACAAGGAGCGAGCGGGCAACCCTTCGTTGTCGGGCTCCTCCAAGCTGTCTTTGTTTCCAGCTCCCCCAGCAGGAGCAGCCGGCTGGTGGTGGGATGTGTCATATCACTGTCAGCAGGACCGGGGAGGGGCGCCTGGGTCCCGGGCCTCCCTGCCCAGGCCAGACCGTGCGGGCGGTCGTGTCTTCTGCAGAGGCCATGGTTCAGGCCTGAGTGCCCCGGGCTGTCAGCGTGGCGCCCAGGGGCTGCTGCTGCCCAGCCCAGAGCAAGGGAAAGAAGGGGTCTCAGAGTGGAGGACCCTCCCTCTGCCAGGCAGGAATCCTGGGCATGGCCAAGGAAAAGCTCACTCCCCTTTCTCTTGGTTTTAGGAACCAGGCCTTGTAGGGCATCATCTGTGGCCATCCCTTCCTGCACCAGGGTGCAGATGGCCTTCTTTGGCTTAGCAGGATCAGCCCTGGCTGGCTCACGGCGCTGCAGACCCAGGCTGGGTCTAGTGAGCCTCTCTGGCATTTCTGGAGCCCCACGGGCCACCCATTAGGTAGGAGGTCTGTGCCGACTGGAGAGCGCTGGCTGCCGCCAATCCCCTCTCCCCTACCTGGGACAGCTCCCCGCTGACAGCTTTCCAACAGCAGTACTGAGAGCTAACAAACACTTATGGAGCCCTTGCTATATGCCAGATGCCCATTTAAGTGCTTAACCCACGTTAACGTATTTCATCCTCCCCACAAGCCTATGAAATGGACACCATTCTTGTGCCCATTTTGTAGACCAGGAAACTGATGCAGAGAGGGGTTAAGTGGCTTGCCCAGGATCACACAGCTGGAAGTGGTGGGGCCTGGGTTTACTGAGCTGGGATATCCCGGCGCTGGGGCAGCGTCACCATGAAGTCCCCTGCTAGGGGAAGGACAGTGCGGGAAGGGGCAAGGCAGAGCCATCTCCCGCTGTAGCTAAAACCCCAGATTCCACCGGGCTTCTGTGCATCCCAGAAGGGCTTTGGGAGTGGGCTGGGGCAGCAGCCCAGAGAGTACAGTGGTTGGGGGCTCTGCTGGTGGAGGAGGGGAACAGACCAGGTCCATTTCTCAGGACACTCCTTGGGACAGTGACCCCCCCTCCCCCGCTCCCCTTGCAGTGCCCAGACTCTTGGAATGCTCCTGGGGTGGGGGTGGGGGAGGGGTGCTGCAGCAGTCACAGGTGCCACTTTGCTGGGTGAAGCCCGTGCCCAGACCCCCTTTGTCCTTTCCTGCCTGGGAAGTGGCCGGAGCCATTGAGAAGGCTGTGGGGCTGTCTCCTTGCCTTGTCCTCAGTGTCCCTCCAGCCAGGCTTGCTTCCTGCCAGGCCCTCTCTGCCAACCTTTTCCTCCAAGGCCCTGGGGAACACAAAGAGGTCTCCTAGCCAGCAGCTGGCTTTAGAAATTCCACCTCTTCTCCTGGCGGAAGAAATCCTGCTGATTGTCTACCCTCATCCGAAACAGGCGGAAACTCTGTACCCTCCATACCTTGTCCATTTCCATGGGAGTGCCAGACCCCTTTCTTCATCTCTCCATTATCCACTCTGGAAAGCCCTTCAGCCTCATTGCCCCTGAGCTGGACCTACTCTGGTTGACTTTTTTTTTAGACCAAGCCCAAGATTGATCATTTATTGGGGAGAAAAGCAGTGTGGGTTTGGGCTCCGAGATTTTTGTCTGTCCCTATTTCCTGGAATCCTGATTCTGATGTCCGTCCTCCCCTTTGTAGATGGATGACAAATGGAAATGCACATCCAGCCCAATTTCCCAGGCCATGCAAATTCAGAGTCGGGAACGAAGCCCACACAGCAAAGTCAGAGCTGCTCGAAGCCCCTGGAAAGGGGTGGGTGGCCCAGGAGAGAGAGGAAGGAGACGGAGGAGAAACAGGCCCAGGGACAGAGGCTGTCATTTCCACAAGCCCATCACAAACAAGGCAACTGTCTGACCCCTACAAACCTGGGGGTTCTGGAGAGTGTCCCTGAGCGCCTCCAAAAATGGGGTTCTTGGGATGTGCTGGGTTCAAGCAAAATGAGAGCTCTTGGAGGCTCTTGAGAATTTTTGGAGTGCTCCAGGAGGAAGGTGGAAGATGGCTTCCTGAGCTGATGGGGCCCCCCTGTGTTGGGGGCAAGGCCTGCTGGGAATGCTGACTTAATGGGAAGATGTCTGGACCAGGTTATGGTAGGAGCAGGGGGTGGTCCAGGCCCTGACACCCGTCAGCTGGGGGTCCTTGGGCAAGTCACAGCTCTCCTTAAGCATCAGTGTCCCCATGAAATGAATCCCTTAACCCCAGGCCTAGCTCCTTCTGGGGGCCACTGTGAGAAGGGACAAGAAAGTCTGTAACCGAGAGTGCTTTGCACAAAGGGCGATGGGCCCCAGGAAGAAGTGCTGTTTTGTAGCTCTCATTTCTAGAAGCCACCGTGGCTAAGCCTGACACCCAGAGTGAGTGCGCTTTGGGTTTCTCTCTGGGTTTTGAGAGCTAACTCTCCTGCAAGACAATAGGGAACAGGTCATAGATGTGATCTCGAGGTGTCGCCTCCGAGCAGGCCTGATAATCCCACCCATGACACTACCCATAACCTCCCTTCACCCTGCCTCCCCTAAACTAATCCACCCAAGATTCATCCCACAGGCACCCAGCTGGTCACCGAGTACCGTCCTCTGCAGCCTGGGTTTGGGGAGGCTCTAGGGACGTTTGAGAAGGCAGAAGCAACCAAACGCCAGGCTTTCAAAGATGGCCAGGGACGTTCAATTTAGACAACACACAACAAAGGCCAGGTCAGGCTCAGCCCTAGCGGTCGTGGGGACACAGGAGGTGACTAAGCTTACGACCCCGTGGGCCTCAGAGTCCCCCAGGAGACAACAGTATTGCAACATGGGATTGGGCTCCGTGGCCTGCGTGGCCGGGATCGGGAGGCTGAAGCCAGCGGGCCTAGCGCCGGGGGCCGGGGCCCTCCTGAACCGGGCCGGAGAGCAGGTGGGCTTGAAGCCAGGCCAGAGAGTAGGACCGCCGCTGCGGAACCTCCGCGTGCGAGCAAGAGCCTTCTCAAAGCCTCCCTCCCAGCCTTCCTGAGCCGCGCACGGTTAAGAGAACAGGCGCTCGGGGTTAGACAGCCTCTGGAATGAGCTTCAAGGGGCCCAGCGTGGAGCGTTTGAGGAGCGCTAGCGCGCGCCCATTGACTCCGGACCTTCCCTGCCGCCGCCTCTGCCCCCATCAACACAACCACCCTCACCGCCTCTGCCGTCGCCAGGGCTCCTGACATCAGCCGCGTGGCCACCGCCATTCCCGGAACCACCAGCACCACAACCGGCACCGCCACCATTGTCTCCACCATTCCTACCACGACCACCAACCAACACGACCACCATTTCACCGCCCCCCTCGCCATCACGCCCCCCACCCGCTCCACCATAAACACCAGCCTCACCATCATCACCACTTCCACACCGACTCCACTCACAGTACTGTTCCCGCCACCTCAACCGCCCATCACCACCCCCGGCCTCACCTTCACCACCATCCTCTTCATCACATTCTCCACGTTCCTCTGACCACGTAGAGGCCGGGCTGCGAAATCCAACCTCTGGCCCCTCTCCTCTTTTCACCCTGCACCCCCAGATAATCGTCTTCACATCTGCTTGCTCATAATCAAAGAGATCGATCAAAGCCTGACAACGTCCTACTAGGCTGACTGTACATTCTCCATTCTCATTTGTCCGGAACAGTCCCAATTCACACCTGCTGTTCCCGCTTCCTTATGAAAAGTGCCCATTTCCCTCTCAACTATGCCCTGGTGTGCGTCACTCGTGATGTGGTCACCTTCGCTGAGACCACCTCCAGCTTCTGATTGGCCCCCGCCAGGACCAGCTGCCCAAGGATGCTAACCCAGATCAGAGGACATGGTCCCCCCCCTCCCCCCAGTCACTGGTCATTCATGCCTGTCCCTGCCTCCCCTCCCAGGAAACCACTGAGAAAAGAGGAGAATGGTACCAGTGTTGCTGAGTATCCCATGACCTCCTCGCAGAGCAGCAAAGGGGTGGATGTGAACAGCGCCGTGGTGTGAGTCTACAGACCCTGGACCCGCTGGCCAGAGGGGCACATTGGTGGCGCTGGTGGCATTAGTGGACCCGGGAAAGCAAGTGGACCCGACCTGACGCTGGGCTTGTCCAGGACTTCCAAAGGAGAAACCATCCTCTTCCCAGCCTTGACCCCGGTTACCTCGCGAGCAAGGCAGCGCAGACACCGGGCTGAGCCAGGATCCCCTGTACGCAGCCCCTGGGGACAGCTCCGCACCCCAGGCACATCTCCTTCCCCATCTTGTCTTTGATTTCCCATCTCCCGGCCGTGCTCTGACAAAGGCAGTGGGGGGAGTCTGTCTGTCTGTCTGTCTGTGCTGGGCCAGGGAGGCATCCTGCTTTGGCCAAGAGAAAGGTGATCTGGGGCCACTCCCCTGCCAGAAAACCTCGCCTCCTCCCCAGCAAGCCCGTCCACTTCTCCATTCACCATGCGTCAACAGAAGCCATCGGCAGAGCCACGAGACGTCCCCTTCCAAAGGTGCTTCCCACACATCTGTCTGTCACTGCATCTGCCACTCTCTTCAGTCTTCGGGGCCTGCCTCCTTCCTCCCCTTCGCACCCACATCCAGGGCCCCTGGCTCGGGACCCCTGTCCCCCTGCCGTGGAGGGCTGTGAGCCTGGCCAGCAGAGGCCCCTCCTGGCAGCAGACAGAGGAGCTCTTTTAGTGTCTGACCTTTCAGGGGCAAAGCAGCTCGCTGAGCACCAGGCCAGGGAGCCAGGAAGGACAGAGGCTCCTCGGCCGGTCCTCAGACTCATCCCCGCAGCTGAGCCTCATAGCACCTGCCGCGTGTGAGCCAGGCCCCGCCCTCACCCGGCGGAGGCCGCCACTGTGCCAAGCCCCTGTGGGCGCTCCGGGCTGGGCTGCCCTGCCCTGGCACTGGGTCCTCTGACAACCAACCCCCCCCACCACACCCCGAAAGCCCTGACCAGGTACAGACCCTCTCCTGAGAGCCCCCGGCCCCCCTCCCCCACAGGGAGGTAGTGTTCTCCCAGTGCTCCCCTTTGAATGTCTCTTCCCAAGGTCTTGTGTTTAAAACATGCTGAAACCTCCGGAGGGGTTGGTGGATGAAGGGAAGGAAGAGGATGGAAGGGGACGATCTTCTAGGCCTGGTAATCCTGGTCCACTGGCCTGTGTCCCGGGTGGCCACGGGCCCTGTGGGCACACGACTAACCCCGTGGAGACAGTGGCCTGTGGCTCGGCCTCCCCCGGCGGACTGGGAGAACACTCCCGACCCCGTGGTTCCCTCACGTCCCACACAGTTGCTCAGAAGGAATTGGACACATGTCGTGGTCCTCCTCTCTCTGCATGGGGACTTAGCTGAGTAGACCCTCTCCACCTTCCAGACCATCAAGCCATAATTCCCTGGAGGGTGTTTGGGCCACGGTGAGAATTTCCCATCCAGGTAAGCCTCACAGAAAACAAGTCCCCGTTCAGGCTGAACCTTGGAACTCCATCGTCCTGGAACCCTTGTGCCCACAGAGTGGTCTGTGGTCCATTGTGTTTTGGAGGGCAGAGGGGAGAAAGTGAGTTTGCTGGGACCCTAACCCGGGTCCTCCCCCTGCCAGGTCAGCAGGGACAGGCTGAGGACAGGCCCAGGCCCTCCCAGAAAGTGTTTGTTCTTTTCAGTTTCCTTGGGTGTGAGGACCTGTTTTGGGTTTGGGTTAGGGTTTGGCTCCCCCTGCCTGCGTGAGCATGGCACCCTGCCGCCAGTGGCCGTGGTCAGTGCCCCCAGCCAGTGGGCACTGGGCAGTCCTCTCTGCCCACGCCTCCCACTCCCCCAAGGGATGCAGAGCCGGTGACAAGAGCCCCAAGGGTGTGGGAGGCGCTTTCTCTGACGGTCTCCAGCCTCACGCTGAGTCCCCAGCTTGTGCCCAGAGCAGATACCCAGGCAGGACCCCCGCCACCAGCATGTGCCACCCTGGACTCAGGGGGGATGGGCAGGCCCCCTCTGTCAGAGGGGAAAATCCCAGCTAAGGGGCCATGGAGGGGTGGATGGCCAGCCCGGAAAGACATCAGGGAGGCAGGGCATAGGCCTGCTTTGCACAATCCCACTTGTCCCACCTTTCCTGACCCTGGCTTCAACCTGGGAGGTTTTACAACTAGCCAAATCCTTCCGCCCCTGGCAAGGTCCCCCCACCCCCGTGAGAACCTTGACACCTACCCATGGTGCCCTGCGGCCCCTGTCCCCTTCCTGGGGGATACAAGCGGAGCTCTGGGAAGAGATAACATTTGTGCATAAATTCCCCCAAATCGCATTTGTAAAGTCTCTCCTCGCTCAGTTAGTGAAAACCAAGAGAAGAACAGACCTAGTTCTTAAAAAAGAATCGATGTGAGAAGTCAACCCACCAGACCTAGAAGCGGCTGTTTGGAAACCCTCACACGTGGCATCAAGGGAACCTTACCGGAGTTTTGGCTAAAGTGACAAGAAAAAAAAAAAAAAGAAGAAAAGAAAACAACCACACGGCCTGGTATTTGAGCTCACAACTTTTATTTAAGGAATGTATCTGCAGCCCGTTAACACAGACCAATCCTCAGACTAGCCCAAACTTGGAGGTCGAGAACGAAATGCACATTTCTTCTCCGCCTTTTCTCAAATAGATATTTTTTAACCGTCTCTTAGTCGAGCCCAACTTAGAATGGCCTACAGGATCTCCCAGAGTTTTTAGGTGTTCCTTAGAAGCTTCTAAAGCAAGTTTTGGAAGAAAGACTAATAGCTGTAAAAATATAGACATATATATTATATATCGTTATATATATATATTTAAAGAGATCTCTATTATATAAAATCACTGTACTCTGCGAATCTGTACAAAGTCTGATTCCAACAGCCCAGGTCGTGCGCGCTCTCTAACGCATGAATGTGCATTTCTTGAGATCTGCCTTCCTGACGTGTGCCCAGCGCACACGGGGACAGGGCTCTCGCCCGCAGGAGCTCTGTCTCCGTGGACAAGCGTGAAGTCCGGGCCGTCTTGTCCACCAGCGAGCCGCTCCTGTGGATTTTGCGCGGAGACCACCTCGGGAGCAGGACCGGCGGTGCCGGGGTGGAGAGGCAGGCTGGATGCTCTTTACAAGGAAGAAAGTACCATGCCTTTTTTTATTTTCAGTAAAAACGTACCTTTAAAGAGGACTGTCTGTTGTCTTCTATGGCGGGGGGTGGGGGGCGTGGGAAGGAGAGATCGGGCTGAGTGGGGGGGGCTGTGCCCTTTTCTTGACGTTTTGCTATAAACCCAGGGCTGGGCTCGGGGACTCGCTGGCCTTATTTCCATATGGCTTTATCAGAATACCCCAAGGCCGGCACTGATGGGGACCCTAGGGTACCAATCAGCCCCTGCTCCCCCCAGGCAGCCATCTTGATCCTTGACTCAGTTGACAAGAGAGTGACCAGTTGGCCCAGGGGGCCAGGCAGACGGGACAGGCCGGTTACCCTAACTTGCCGAGGGCTCACGGGAATCACAGGGACCAGAAGCGGTGGGCTGCGCCGGAGGGGAGATGGGTCAGGCCTGCAGCCTCCTACTCGGTCGTTGTCCCCGCAGCGGCCGTGTCCCCCGTGGAGGGGTGAAGAGACGGGCTGGAGTGGAGCGTGGCGGCCAAGGGTGCGCAGACATCAGGGAGCGGAGGGGCAGGAGTCTGAGCCCAGACAGGCGTCTCTAGCCACCAGCCACTGAGGCAGATGCCAGCCCAGGCCGTTCCCCTTGGCGGGGGTAGTGCCGGGCCCCGTCCCCCTCCCCCGGGCTTTCCAGGTTTCAGCCTTATCTCAGTGGCAGCAACCAGGAGGACCCTGTGTGCCCAGAGCTGGGGCAGCCAGCCCAGAGGGTGGTCAGCTGAGGGTAGGGCTCTGGGGACAGGACAGGAGGGGACAGGGCTCCGCAGAGGGGAGCCACGGAAGCACCGTCCGAGACACAGGCGTGCCCAGCCACGCCCCAGCCTGGGATTCCCTGAACTGCCATTTGCCGAAACTTAACACGGGTCCTGGCACACAGCCGGGGGTGGCCGCGAAGGCTCCTACTGTCACCGCTGTCATTCAGAAAAGGCTGCCATCAGCCTGGAGAAACCCTGTGCCCAGTGGCCGCCCGCCCGGGTCCCCTCTGAGAGGGGCACCTCAGACCCTGGACATGCTCATGTGTGCTCCGGCCTGGCCGCAGCCACAGCAGTAAGGCCAAGGTCCCCAGGGCACGAGACGGGGAGCCACAGGCCAGGCCCTGAGCCCCGCAGGCAGCTTGGGGACAGAGCAGGGCCCGCCTGCCAGGGGCCGAGGGGAAGGGCAAGTACAGGACCCCGGGGAGCAGCACCGACCCCTGCTGGGGGCCGCCTCCCAGACCAGCTCGAATCTCTGGGGCTCCTGTCTGCTTGTTCCGGCTCTGGTATCCAGTCCGGCCCCCTGCCAGCCTCCCACCTCCTCCCCCTCTGTGTCCTGCTGCTGCCACCGAGGCGGTGGGATCCGCTGTGTCCCTGTTCACTGCCCCCGCCCTGGGGTGGAGGAAAGGCTCTTCTCCTTCCCTCCCTGCACCGTGAAGGGAGAAACACCTGGAACACAGTCCCGTGAGGAGGCTTAAGCAGCTGCGCTCGGTCCCACATGGTGGCCTGGCTCGTGACCCGCCCCCCGGACCACTCATCTCCCCCCACCCCGCCCCCTTCCCCTGCCCGGCGCCAACATCAGCGCCAAGGAAAGTACCAGACAAATTCCTTGACGCCGGTCTGCGGCAGGCTCTCCGTCCCCGGCACCAGCACAGCCACCCGGCCCGGGCTGCACACACCACTGCGCCCTGCTCCTATGTGGCCACGTCTCCCCTGCTCTCTCTCAGAGGCTGCCTCCTCCTAGAACACATGGAACACAAGCCACACGTGCACGGAGCCGGGTGGCTTTGCCTGGCTCGGTGCCCCCAGCCCTGCACGTGTAGCTCCTACTCGCTTCTACGGAGACTTCCGGTTGCTTTCTGCTCTGCTGTCTGAACCCTTGAGCCCCTGGAGAGCCTGCGTCCACTCAGACCATAGGCGTTGACCAAGCTGTCTCTTGGGGACTCAGAGAAACAAGATGGGGCCCTGCCTCACAGAAGCAGTTTGGTGGTAGGGATGGACCCGAGATGTGCACGTGCACAGTGACCCCAGTGCGGAGACCGAGGGACACCCCAGGGCACCTACTCGGTGCTTCCGAGGCATTACCTCCTTTTACTCGCCCTGCAAGCCTGCGAGACATGTAGGTTGTCCCCATTTTACAGGTAAGTAAACTGAGGTTCAGACAGGTTAAGTGACTTTACCAAGGGTCAAAAAGCTGTCTGGGGCAGAGCTGATACTCAAATCCAGTTCTCTGTGGCTACAAGTTCTAGGCCTTTCCAGCCCAGACAGGCCCTCAAATTTCAAATGGTCCTTTCCATCTTGATTTACACCCAATGATTTTCCCAGCCTGTGGGAAGCAAACAGGACACTCGGGCTCCCCTGCCCCTGGGAGCCAGAGACAAGGATAGATAGATCTGACATGAGTCAGTTCCTATGTGCCATCCGGTAAGTGCCTTCCCCTCCGGGAGCCCTGGTTTTCGTTCCTAGAGAATGGACATGATACGTCCTGGCTGGCCGCCTCCCTAGGATGTGCACGTGGAAGGGACTGGAGTGGCCCCAGCATGACCAGATCATCCTTCTGTCTGTGGGTGGCCATCAGGCACCACGAGGGTCTTCCTGGAATGGCTTCTCCAAAGGCGGGGACCGGAAGCAGAATCCTGCACCCCTAAGCTTGTTCCCGTCATTCCAGCTGCCTTTTGGGCCCTGTCACTATTGCCTTGGCTGTCATGGTTGGTCATTCAGAGTCATTCCCTTGACACAAGTCCCTGGCTTCCCGCCCCCATGCCATACCCCTATTTCTCCCAGCAAGTGTCCTCACAGGTCCTTTGTATCAACAAACCTCAGCCAGGGATCATCTCAGGCCAACAGAGAGGTTCTTCCAATGGTGAACCCCAAAAGGAATGGGGTCCAGGCTTCTTCTCTCTCCTCGCAAGAACTTCTTGAGTGAAAGCATCCTCCTTTCCTTGTCAAGGCAAACTCGGAAACCTTGTCCCATCCTTTCCCTAAGGCATTAAGTGTCTACCTAACTCACAGCTAGAGGGACACTCGGCAGTTCTTCCTGGAGCCAAGACCTGCTCTGAGGTCACTTGCCTCCTCTACCATTGAAACTAGAAGATACTGGAAACTTTTCTGTGTTGCTCCATGCAGCCGCACCCTACACCTCTTAATTTAAAAACAAACATCCTCCTTTCTGGACTCTCAGACACACAGGGATCATGACATTCTGAACAGAGGTTCCTAGAAGGGCCAGGCCCTGCCCCCCAAGAGAGGGGCTCCGATGGAGGTCTTCCAGGCTGGGGATCCTCTGCTCACATGAGGCTGCTGCCAGAGCAAGCCCAGCCCCAGGAAGGGCACGCCCTGCCCAGGGACACGGAGGGGTCCTAAGGGTGGTGACCACACAGCCACTGCGCAGCCATCGGTGAGGTCGCTCGGAAGCTGTCCTCCAAGGGCAGGGCTGAGGACGGTCCGGTGCTGGGGCACGTGTGCTGTGAACTTCCAGGCGAGGCCAGTTTAAAGGCCACTGACTTCTGCCTGGAGGTTTGACCTTAACCTTTCGAGCAGGACGTATTCTCAGGGGTTTGCGTCTTCTTTAGGAGAACTTAATTTTTCTATTTCACTTTTTGTGTCAAACTTCAAAAAAGGAGTAGATCCTGGGACTGCAGACTGAGGGGTTCAGAGCGCACATTTGGGTTCACAGCCCGTTGATGACCAATGGCACTACGGGCACCATCGCGGGTGGTGAGAAGGAAGGTGCTGGGCACCACGGCTGACTTGCCTCCCCTCTGCCTGGACTCTGACTCGGTCAGTCTCCCTTCTCTGTCTCCCCACACTCCCCCAGCAAGCTCTTCCAGGCCTGGGGCTGCCAATCCCCCCATAGGCGCCTGATGCCAGGCGTGCACGTCCAGCCTCAACTTCCCTGCTCATCTCCTGTGGCTCCCTTCCTGTGCCCAGGTCTCTCGTCGCAGCCACACATGACCCTTCCCTCTCCCTCCACCGCCCCGCAGCATCCCATCTTCCTCATCTCCGCCGCTGGCCTCATGGACCACCTCCACTTAGCACAAACCCTGACGGTCAGGTTTCCACCTCCGTGCCTTGGACCCGTGGCCGATACATCAGTAAGTCCTACCATGTCCATTTCTGAGGCTCCGAGCTTAACTCTGAGCTTATCAAGCTTAACTCCGCTCCGCACCCCCAGTCTGAGCACCCCCCCTTCCACCTGGATGCCAGGGAAAGTCCCGCCTTTGGCTCCCTGTTTCCGCCCCTGCGGCTCCCGCAAAAGCTAGGGTGAGTTAGAGCTCAGGTGAGTTAAAAACCTGCCTGCAACTTCTTCCACAATTGCAATAAAACCCACACTCCTTCCCCTGGCTCACGAGGTCCTCCACCTGGTACGGGCTTCTCCCCCAACCCTAACCCCTAACCCCTTCTGCTGGTCCCCTGCCCCTCCGCTCAGCCACCCTGGCCTTCCTGCTGCTCCTGGCGTGCCAGCTGATGGCCTTACCGTCACTTTCCCCAGCGGTCACTGTGTGGCTTTCTTGAGCCCCCTGCTCATTGTCCCTTCTACGGCCTCAGTTCATTTCCGTATAGAAGTTCTTAGCCCAGGGGCCCGTGCTGACCCCTGGGTTTACTGCCTTTCTCCGCCCATTAGAACGAAGGTGCCTGACCAGGGCCCTCCCTGCTGTCTAGTCTTATTCGTGGCCAAATCTCCAGCCCCTCAAACATTGCCTGGCACAAGAAATATTTGTGGAATTAATTAACTGAGTAATGGTGGGTTGTGAATTTAACACCATAGATGGAGCATAAGGAAAAAATATAGCCCTTTATTGCACATAACTCTTCAGAGTCCCCCCTCCCCCCATTGGGGGTCGGGGTGGGAGAGGTAGAAAAACCCAGATTTGCAAACTGATGGCATTCAGGCCTCTTCCTGTTGAGCTAGTCTCTTCGAGAGGACTCTGTCTTCTGGACGGATGGTCAGTCTTCGAGCCAACTTGCCAGGCCTGCTCCCTTCTAGAAGACACCCAGGCGGACCCCGGAGCAGGTGTCTGGGGTCTCTCGGGCTGAGGGAGCCAAACTCAGATGGGGCAGTTGAAGTCCTGGCGGGTCTGGGGGCCATCCTGGGCTGCTTCCCCAACAGACGACCGCAGGGCTGTACCGGGCCCTTGTAGTCTCTGGGGGTGAGCACTCTGTCCCTCCACGGCTCCAGAGGCAAATGCCTGGACCGCAGCAATCTCTTCTGACCACAGGGACTCTGGAGTCTGCACCCGCGGACAGGGGGTGAGAGGGCTGGGAGGCCGGGGGGTCAGGTTCTGATAGGAACTTCTCTGCAGCCGAGCCTCCTCCTGGCCCACGTTTTCCACGGTGCCAGGCTGGGAAATGTGGTTTCCTGGAGAAGAATAAAGAACATATCCATTGATTATTTTCAAACTAAGATCTCCCTTACAACACAAGGATGTATTCTTACCATGTGAGATTCGGAGGATGACCAGGATCTGCCGTGGGGAGGACTTCCCCCATCGCTCATTCAAGCCGAGAAGCGAGGAGGGAGCCTTGAGTCACCGCGCGAAGCCCGGCAGCGCGGGGACGCCCGCACTCAGAACTGGAGGCGAACTCCCATTGCGAGCTGTGATTTCGTTCCAGCAAAACAGCAGCTGTCACGTGGCATTACAGTCAGAAGGCTGCGAGGCTGCGAGAGAGTTGGGTGCTGAGCACAGAGCCCGGCACGCCTAGGAGTGGCGAGTGTTCCCTTGAAGGTTAGCCGCCATCCTGGCTTAGAGCTGGCTCTCTGCGCTAGGTCCCCGACACGCGTCACCTCACTTGCTCTCTATAAACCGGCTGCAAGGAAGGCATTACCATCTCCGTCGGGCTCTTGATGAAACTGAGGCTTAGCAAAATCAAGTGACGTGTACGGGGTCAGAGGACGGGTCCATGGCCAAGTCGCCAACCGACCTGGCTGTCGAGGCCTGTCCTGTGTCCCCGTCCTTGACATCCACCCGGCCCGGCCCTCAGCCCCATGGTGAGCCCTCTGGGCGGCAGGCTCTGGGTACGCCCCACTGTCTGGAGTGGGCTCGATCCCCCTCTGCAGAGCACCCTCCCCCCTCCGTGCACCCCTGGCTCAGCGGCGTGATTGTCCTCACCTGGAGTGTTTCTGTCCTTCACGCTTGATTACTTGCTGGTTCCTTTCTTTTCCAAGTGGCCACTTGAAGGAGAGGAAATCAGGGCGTCTGCCAGGCAGCCCCGGGAGGCTCCCCTCTCCACCGGCCTGCTGGTGGGGGCCTGTCTGGACTGCATAATTAAGAAGCTAGCTCTTTGTTCAGCCAAATCTGCGGCTTCTGCCAACGTCCTGCTCGTCCTGCCTTGAAGAGCTGGAACCAGGGGCTCACCTGGCACCACCTGCTGACCTCCGATTCTCGGGGGCCGGAAGAAACTGGGGGGCAGCAGGCGGGGGAGTCTAGCCCTGACCCAAAATGAGGTCAAGCGGATACGTGGGCATGTGGACGGGCAGGAGCCCCAGCCAGTGGCCGTGCAGGTGGGGGCAGAGGAATGACACCGGAGGGGAGGGGGCAGCAAGGCTGCTAGGGGCTTAGAGAACAGCCCCAAGTCCTACTTCGCTGCTGGCTTGCAGATGGAGCCCATAAAACGGGAAGTCAGTCTTAACCAGGTGGCAAACTCACACGCCCGCCCGGCAGGCAAATGTGGGAAGCCAGCAAGGCCTTGCTGATGAACGTAGAGGCAACAGGATTTTGCTGAAAGGATTTTGGGGTCTTCCTGCTTGGGAGGTGGAGATCAGTAGCGGGACCTGTGTGCGCCATCACAGAGATTTCAAACCAAAACGAGAAAGAAAAGTTGAAGCTCATC
Source organism: Meles meles (assembly GCF_922984935.1). Classification (NCBI taxonomy): domain Eukaryota; kingdom Metazoa; phylum Chordata; class Mammalia; order Carnivora; family Mustelidae; genus Meles; species Meles meles. The sequence goes on along the minus strand of NC_060071.1, from coordinate 141,018,873 downwards.
CAATTAAACATGCTGTGGGCCAAGGTCAACCAGTAGCCTGCCAGGTGGTGACTTCGGGTCCGCAGTATTCTACCTTGTCCGTCAGGTGAGTAAGCAAAGGACTCTACCTGTCTTTAACTCTCCGATTATGTATTAGAAGGGACTAGGGGTTTTGGAGGTATTTTGTTCTACCTCTTACTGAGTGACTTTTGTTAAGTATTGACTCTCTGTGCCTCAGTTTTCTCATCTGTAACATGGGGCTGATAATGGAAGAGCCTTCCTCCCATCACTTTGTGACGATGATATGAGATGCTCTATCTACAGCCCTCCTACGTGGCAGCGAGGGTTACAACGACCTGGGGACGAGTGTCTGCAGGGCTGAGCCAGCTCCTGGCAGACCCCTAATCTAACGATTCATCACCATACTCTTCAATTCATACATTTTTATTCTTTGCCATAGAACTATTATGTTAAGTGGAAAACTAAATGAATTCCCCCAAAGCAAAGGAGAAAATGTCTTATCAGAAGCTGATGCTGGCTTGATGGGGATTTATGATAAATGATCACTAAACAGAAACATCAGATGGAGCTGCTCCCAAGAAAGCCCTCAGACTTCTCCACCCCACACTCTTGGCCCATGTCAGTCCAAAGAGCCCAGAAAAAGCAAAGAGACACCAACGTTTACTCAGGGGAGCGCTGACATGATGTCAGACGCTGTCTGGTCCTAATGCTAGTATGGTCAGTTGCATGACCTTGGAGAAGTCATATAACCTCTGGGCCTCAGTGGCCCCATCTACAAATTGGGAATCACAATGTAGGGGGCGCCACGAGGAGAAAGAGTAACCTATGTGAAGTACTCAGGACTTCGTAGACACTCGATCCATGATGGCTCTCCGGGCTTCTCTCAAACCCTCTTCAAGAGGCTTCCTGCGTGTCGCTCCTGTCAGTGAAATGAACTGACCAGCCTTTTAAGAATAAGACTTCAGCCACCTCCCAAAGGGATCAGCTTTTACGAAAACACGGTCTGGTACTAGTCCGCTGAGCTCCAACCACTTCCATTACTGTCAAAACACTCCATCTGCCCAATATACACATTTGCAAATTAATTCTACTAAAGGAGTAACGCGACATGATCTGTGCTGTCCAGCTATCCCCAGAAGCCCTTCAGCCCCAGCCCAGGAGAAAGTCTTGGTCTTCTCCAGTCTAATCCAATCCTTATTTGGTCTGCTGTAGCTTCGAAATGGAGTTGTTGAAAGCACTTGACCTCAGATGAAACCCTCTGGGAAGAGATTCGGTGAAAACATCCCGGCGACGGGCAGAAGGACAGGGTTGCAAAGAGAGGATTCCTGCATGGTGAAGACGGGCCATCCTTGGCTATCGATCACGTTTGCCTCTATGGCCTTGTAGGTCTTGCTTCCAAGGGACCAACTGGAGAAAAAAACCGGGTGAGTCTGCAGCTGTGAGCTGTCCCCTTGAGTGGTCTTCCTAAGGCGACCCTGGTCTTCCGGGCAGCCTACAGATCCTGGCAGTCTCCCAGTGCCTTCACAGTCTTCCACCCATGCGAGCTTTCCATCACCTGGGGGCTGGGTAGATGGCTCCATTTACAGATAAGGAAAAGCAGATGTCCAGAGGTTGAAGAACTTGTCCGAGGTCACCCAACTAGTAAGAGGCATGTCCATTGCACACAATCAGAGAATCTACACATTTGCAGATTTTGGCTCAGTCTCCCCTTGGGCATCTCAGAATGTTCCGTTCGCACTCTGAAGTCAGCAGGATTCCGCAGCCAATGGAGAACTGAGCCTACGCCTTGGCCCTTCTCCAAGCCAATGATCCATACTGGCCAACTCTGGATCAGGCAAAATTTGTTGGAGTCTCTGTGCCCTCTGCTGCCGTCAGGCTGCCACGTGGGGCTGGGCTGTGGTGGGCAGTGGTTGAGAGCAGAGTCGTTGGGGTTAGATGCTCTGTGGTCAAGTTCCAGCTCTGCCTCTCACTAGCCCTGTGACCTTGGGCAAGTAGATTTACCGCCCAGGCTTTAACACATGAAAAATAGGAAGTCATCACTTTCCCTGCTCACCATGCTCCAGGCATTGCTCTTTCCTCGCATTCTTTTATCCCTCAACAACCCTATGAAGTCGAATAAGTCCTTGTCCCCACTGTACCGATGAGGAAGTATTAGTGAAATTTCAAATGCTCTGAGGTGGCGGAAAGCTATGGCCACGCGAGGGTTCGACGCGGTTTCCCTCCATGGCCGTCAACCAGGCCAGGGGTGGCAGACTTTTTCCGTAAAGGGGCAGATGGTCAATAGTTTTGGGCTTCAGAACCACACATCTCTGTCCCAGCTCTTTCACTCTGCCTTTGTAGCACAAACGGGTCACAGACCCCACGTACATGGTGGGTGTGGCCAGTTCTGATAAAACCTTACGAAAACCGGTGGGCTGACCCCTGATCTAGGTGAATGGCTTCTCCTCTGATTCATGAGGGCCAATCCTGCTCAAATGCCATCTGTCGCCACTTGTCCCTAACTCTTCTTCTAAGAGCCTGAGTCTGACTTGCTGGGGGGTGGGGAGGGTGGCTGACACAAGGCCAGAAGAAGATGACCACCCTGGGGGATGGGCCCGAGGACAGTGTAGGCCAGAGAAGAAGCATACTGGTCTGGATAAAGCAGGAAAGTGGCAGGGTCCCAGAAGACCCAGTATTTGGGTCCGCTTGGCAGGACAGCGGGTCACAGTTCTCAGGGGCAAGGAGACAGATGTGCCTGGGTCTGGCCAAGACCCCAGATTGTGACTGGGGTAAAGGAAACATTCGGGGGACCAGACAAGAGGGCTGAGTTGAGGGGTCCTCTCCAGCGCTTTGTGGGGGATGCAAATATAAAGAGAAACTGAGGCAGCAGTCTGTTGAAAGAGCCGGGGTTGGAGAAGAGCTTGTGGAGGACTGCGGACCTTGTCTATCGACTGGAAGGATGGGGCTGCCTGCAGCAGGACTCAGGATGAATGAAGAGCGGCGTCAGTCAAACCCCCCACACGGAAAGAAGCCAACGCCTCCACCCCTGGCCTGTTTCCACTACCCGCTCCAGGAATCGCTGCTGAAAAAGAAAAGGTCACAGTTCAGCCCTTACTGAGCCCACTGGAGAGCTCAGGAAGACCTGTTGCTTAATCGAATCCATTCTGTTCAAGAGACGTTAATTAAACTGGTGGTGAGTGCCAGACCCTGGGGATACAGAGACAGGACATAACCTCTAAGCTGTCACAGTTTACACGTGAGATAAAGACACACACAACTTTTATAGAAGTCAGAACGTTGACGGAAGCATAACCAAGCACAACGGGGAGCATCCTAGCCAGGGGGGAGGCCTGTCGGAAGAGCTCCTACGTCAAACAGGAAGAATGATCATTTCTACATCCTTTATCTAGGGACCGACTGGTTCTCTGCAAGTTCTCATAGGGGTGAAGCTCTACCACCCAGACATTCTAGAACTCCCGTGAAACAAACATTTGAGGACTTGTTTTCCCCTGAGAAGCATGAAGGTATCAGATTTCCCAGCAGAAAAGAGTCCTCTTCATAATAACCAACATAAAAGAAAGAAAGAAGAAATGCCCTCATGCCCTCAAGGTCCTTCCTGGAGAACAGACTTCAAATAAATTGTGTATCTCTCTTACCAGATGACCAGAAAAAAAGCCTTTTCCTCTCAATAACTGTACTCTAGTTTTCAAGGAAGTTAGAAGTTTTAAAATTTACAAGCCACGTATAAACTGATTTTTAAAAAACCCCAGGCTCACAAAGATAATAAAAAAGTGCATTTAATAGCATGTCAATATACAGCTTAAATGTATAGTAAGTCTTCTTGTCATCAGTGCATTACAGGACAGAGAAGAGAAGTATGATGTGTGAACGCACAGTCAAATGCTAAGTAGAAGTGCTCAGAAACCTTGGTGCTCTTACACTATTAAAATCCCGTTTTGTGAAACAGAACTCCAGGCGCCGTGCTCTGTGCCAGCGCGGGGGGTCGTCTGGTCCAGTGCGCAATCTACAGTTCTAAATGGAAGTGTATACAAGTGTTAACAAAAGAATAAAATTTATTATTCACAAAACTAAAGTGGTTCTCATTAAGCTTACAAGAAAGTACAGCCTAGAACGAATGAGTTGAAAAATTGGTTTTAAAAATAATAAAACTTACTGGACGGTTTTGGAAAATGATATTATAAAACAAAGAAAAAAACAATTGGCACAGTTTAATCACCTAATTTCTAAGTGCACTTTGTAATGGTCCTTGCAACCTGCCACTTTTCCCAGGATAATGACAAAAAGCTTCAGTCAAGTGTCACTGGCTTATGGTGACGGTTTTTTTTTTTTTTATTGCATTGCCAAGAGTGGATTTTAAGAAAAAACACTACAAAGGTTTCAAAAACCCTATTTATTCTCTATCATCAAAAATAGCAACGGGGGACTTATACAACTTTTCTGTGAGTACCCACCAGTCTGTTGTTTTGTTTTTTTTTTTCTTAAAAAAAATAGAAGTTAGTTAAAGAAAAATGATTTGGTTTCTTAAAAAATAATGTAAGGAAACACTTAATCAGATATAGCCCAAGGAGTCATCAGAAAGATGTGTAGCAAGAAAGCTTCATTTTTTTTGGCCCTCTCCGGCCTTTGCACGTCTTTTTTTTTTTTTTTTTTTTTTTTTTACTAAACTAGAAAGAGAATGTACAGTACCGATATGTTCCCCAACCTGCTTGGATCAAATTGTTTTGTTTTTTTTTTGAAACCCATTATTGCTAAACCAGAGTGTTGCCACTGAGAGCCGAGGAGTCCGCTCACAGAGGATAAAACTGAGAGGCGGCGTCCGAAGACTGGATCTCCACCTGGGCCATTTTGAACTGGGTACACCGGAGCCACTTGCGGAGGGCCACGAGGCCCGCGCTGCTCGGGGCCGAGCCGGGCAGTGTCCTCAGGCTGTGGAGGTTCACGTTGTTCTGAATGGCCTGGAGGCGAAGCTGCAGTCCGGCCGATAAGTGCTGTTGAGGAAGGGCGAGACAGCGGGTTTAGTTTCTCTCACTTGACGGTCCGGGCTCCACCCAAGGGAGCACCAGCCCGGGCTTCTCCTGCAGGCAGAGCCCTCCCGTGGGGCTCCAGGGCCATCGGGCCTCAGCACAGAGGCCAGCTCTCACATCTGGCTGTGGACAGGGTGGGGGACGCGGACCAGGGCCAGGGACTCTCAAGTCACTCCGGCCCAGATCCATCCACGTAGTGCCATTCCCATCCCGACCCATTTGCTGCAAGGGGGACGTAAAGCTGACAAGCTGGGTGGGGACGGACACACACACACACACACACACACACACACACACGCGCGTGCGCCATCCCCCAGGAGCCGGGCACCACGCAGGCTCTGCCGCCAGCTCCCAGGTCCGGGCTCCTCTGTGGACAACTCTGGGAACAAGGTATTTCCGTCTGTGTTTGACTTTTCTCCTGGGCAAACTGGGGACAGTAACACCTCGTGGGGTTTTCCTTTAAGGGTGAGTTAATGGAGGGCTTAGAACCAAAGTGGGCACATAATCGTTCTTCTTTGCATTTTAATCACGATTACGGTCTCTCTGTTCTCACAGTACTGCCCGAGAAGAGGCTAGGTTATAAGCTCTGTTGGCCTCGGGTTTCGATTTCCTGAAGGCGGAGTGGGGGGGACAAGGGCAATCTGGACCGAGCCACCGTTTTCACAGGTTTTCAGCAGTGCAGGCGCCCCCCACCTGTGGCCACAAACGGCACCAACACCACGACCCCGACTCAGAGCCTGCAAGTCCCTGTTGATGGCTGCACTTCTGTCTTGGTGTCTGCGGACCTTGAGGTCAGCCCCCTTCTATCCACCGACATCCCTCCCCGATGCTGAGAAGAAAACCAGCAAGAAGGTTTGCATCTCTGCCCCCTGCTTGCCCTGTGCTCCCAGCGCCGTAGACAGAGCCCAGTTCCGGGTGGAGCAGGGGCCTTGCTCCGCCATCTTCCTGTCAGGCCCCGGGGACCCCGACTAGTCATGGAGGACGTCCGGCCCAACAATGACCATGCGGCACTCCAGCTGGGGCCTGGAGATGGGAAAGACACTCGGATAGAGTCTCTCCTTCCTGGCTGTGGGGCCCCCGGCTAACTGACTCTTCTATCTGATTCCACGTTTCCTCATAGGTAGCACAAGGGGGCAGGTCCCTTCCCTTCTGGCTCAGTTCTGTCATTCATTCAATGTTAGCGTTTCTTAATAGAATCCTTCCTGTCACAAAAAATCCATTTTTCTTTAAAGTTTATTTAATTTATTTGAAGTCATCTGACCTCCAGCGTGGGGCTTGAACTCACGACCCTGAGATCAAGTCGCATAGTCTATCGACCGAGCCAGCCAAGCGCCCCACGGAAAGTGACCAGGAGAGAGCACTGAACATGCCTGGGCTCAGACGCGCAGGGGTGTCCTCGGAAGGTGGGACAGGCCTGTATTCCAGTCAGGAAGCGAGCCTCGCTCAGACTCGGGTCCCCCCTCCACTCACAGCCTCATCCACAGCGGATAATACGACCGTGGCTCCTGCTGTTCCCTCCGCCTGCATGCCCGTTCCCTGGCCCACAGAGCCCGTGCCGTGCCAGCCCTCTGAGGCCGGGAGCAGGGTGAATTCACCTTTCTCAGGGAGCCCTGTTCACGGCCTGACCCTGTCTGCAGGGAACTGAACTTCTGGTCCACTCAGGGATGACTTACCTTGATATTTGACTGAATCATTGGCAACCACATAGGTATCAGCTGTGTGGAGAAACACAGAAGCCGTGTTATTCGAATTCTCCATCCCCGCCCCCAGCAGCTTTGGCTACCACTCGGGAAGGCTGGGCACACAGAACCCCTCTAACATCACCAAAGGGATGGGCCCCTGCTGCGGAGTTATCCATTATCGGAAAAACATCTTTCTGAGGCCAGACCCTGCTGAGCCAGTGGCACTGGGAGGTTAATGAGTGCCCCTGCGAGTGCCCGGAACACATGCTCTAGAGTAAATGACTGATTGTCTCTTGAAAGCTACCACACACGGGAAATGAAATGTGTATTTATTTAATTAAATCCTCACTTTCTTGAAATAGCATTTCCTCCACGGGGATCTTTAAACTTGAGTCCCCCGAGTAGGACGGCGACTCTATTTGCCCGTAGTTGTTAAGGAAATCTCCCTGGGAGGTGGCTGAAAAGCTTCAGCGGTATAAAAAAAAGCACACCCCGAGGTCGCCTGGCTCTGATCTGGAAGGTGGGGGGCAGCAAGAGGGACTTGTCCAGAGGTGTGGACAGTGCGGCCACAGGCAGGCGAGCAGAGGGTCCCCACTGCCACAGGGAGCAAGGCATTCAAACTGCAGGTGTGTGGGAGCCTTGCCCTCCTCCAGCCCCTCTGGTCCACCTGACCCCCTTTGCTGTGTCCTCCCTTGGAGCTCACAGGATGTCCAGCCCAAGGGCCTCCAGCAGTGGCTCTCCTCTCCTTGCTCTGGTCTCTCAGCCATGGTTCAGCCCTCTGGACCGTAAGGTCACGTAAATCCGGAAGTCTGGGACGGAGCAGTGTTTCCCAGAGGGTGCTCCCCAGCTCTCTGACTGGTGGGTTTAAATGGGGCGGGGGGTGCGCTGGTTCCGGTACATTTGGAAAGGCTAGACATAGCACTGCTCAGATCTCTAACACCCGAATATGCGTCTTATCTCTCCACTTTGTGTTCCTTCCAACCTCTACTCCTGTTCAGTAGAGGAGTACAGTGGCCATGCGCTCAACCGTGCCCTCCCCAGACAGATGCTGTAGTCCCTACCCACACTGCCTCAGAATGTGACCTTATTTGGAAGAGAGATCGATGCAGATGTAATGAGTTAAGATGAGGTCATTCTACGGTAGGGTGGGCCCCTCATCCAATATGACTGATGCTCTTAGGGAAAGGGGAAAATCTGGACACAGGTCCGCCCACCAGCAGAGCCCCATGCAAAGATGAAGGCAGAGGTCTACAAGCCAGAGAACGCCAAAGATTGCCCACCAATCCCCAAAGTGAGTTCGGGGGAGGATGGAACAGGTTCTCCCTCACAGCCCTCAAAAGGAACAACTCTGCTGACCCCTTAAGCTTGGACTTCTGGCTTCCAGAACTGTGGGGTAAGAAGTTTCTGTGTTTCAGCTGCCTAGGCCATGGGACCGTCCCAGCAGCTCTAGCCACGAAAACAAGGGCACACTCCAGGAAGTGAGGCCCACAGGTGGCGGAGTGCAGGGGGAGGTGGAGGTGGGAGGGATTCAGGTGATGCTGAAGCCTGAGGTTCTCAGGAGGGGGGTCACGAGAAACAAGTTTAGCAAAGTGGAAGGGAGGCCCTTCACCACCCACCCATGATGACCTGGGATTGTTTCCAAATCTAGTATAACTTCTGAAGAGGGGAGCCCCGTTCACTGCTAGCGGAACTGGGCTCCAGAAAGATCATCATGGCAGCAATCTGCAGACTAGGGAGAGGACAGGTGTGGAGAGTGGAGGCTGGGGGCCGGGGGGTGGGGTGGGTGGGTGGAGCACGCTGCCCCGATGGTCCAGGTAAGACCAGGGGTGGCTTTGGAGAGGAAGAAGGGTGATGCCTGCAGACACAATCTGAGAGACCCCAAGTCTGCTCTTTGGAGCGAGGAAAAGAGCAGAAGCTGAGGTTTCCATCCTGGGCAAACTGGAGGAGCTGTGCCCTGAGGAAAATGAAAGAACCAGCAGGAGGCCTGCTGGGATGGGGGACAGTGTACCAATAACCTCTCTGTTCACTAGTCACGGCCACGGGCTGCCACACTCATTTAGCTCATCAACACACACACACACGCACACCCGCACGCATGCACACACACACACACGTACACACAACTTGATGAAGTGAGAAACTACATTTCTCTCTATGCTTTTCCTCCCAAGACTCAATCTGGCTATTGTTTTGCTTTGAGCATTCTGTCGAGATGTACAGTTTGCTCATTTCACTGGCACTGATGCTCACTCATAAACACAGTGCTCATCTTGGAGCCATGCAGGACTTCTCTAGCACGAATGTTGTGTTTGGAATAGCGTACAGTGTAATTGGACTAAAACTCAAAATATCAGAAAATACAATTTTTTTTTTTTAATCAGAAAGCAACATTTTCTCCCTGCTTCCTCCAACCACCAACCCTTATAACAAACTGTGGGATTACAAAGGTCAGTGGCAGATAAAGCTATGCTCTCTGGCCATTAGCAGGACTGGCTCACGCAAACATTCTGATTGGGAAAAAATAAACTAGTCTGACCACTTCCTCTCCAATGTCTATAAAACAAAAAAACCCAAAAAACAAACAAACAAAAAAACACCAAAAACAAAACCAAAGCAAAACAAATCTAAGGGTCCTAGTGTCTACAAACTTTTGTTGAGTTTTGACCTATTTAATAAGGAGCAGGGCCATATGCTTCCAGGTATTTAGGAAAGACCCAAACTAAGCTCCTGTTAAGATCCTGAGGGACTGAGCAGGGTAGGAGCCAGGAAGCACTGAGCACTCTGACCCTGGGTGGACACCTTTCCCAGAGCTATTCTTGGAGCTCAAAGACTATATGAGGCAATCAAGGGGAATAGTGAGGTTGGTTTTTGCTATTAGCCCATTTATGAAACATGTGACCATATCATGCTAATATGTATCTGCAAAGGACCTTCAGGTTTGTCATTTATGAATCTCATGACTAAAGCTTTCAAGTTAAATCTCATTATTGATAGCATTATATAATCTAACAGTCATCCTATTTCAGGAATGCTAATTTGACTTACTGAGTAACATTCATTTCCATTCCCTTTTGCTAGTGGCTCCTACAAAGCTGTCAGTAAGAATTAGATGTTATTTATTCTGGGTTCTGTAATGTGATAATAAAGTTGGCTGGGGTTTTTTTTTTTTTTTCCTCTCCAGAAATGATATCTAGAAAACTGAAGGACATTAAAAAAAAAAGGTTGTTTTTCACCAAAATAAAAGTAATACTTTTCCTCTTATCTTGGTTTACTCTACAGAATAAAGATTTTCTGCTCAGGTAAATTGCATTCATTTCACTCCATGCTTGCTCCAGTTCTCAAAACTAAAATTAGGTGTGAAACTTTCTTCTTCAGCAAAGATGGAGTAACAAAGACCAGATTTACCCTCCTGCCTGCAACAATTAAAATTTCAGATAGAGTATATGAAACAGTGGTTTTTAGATCCTGGGCATCAGGGCAGTTCAGTGATCCCCAAGGGAGAGGAAACAAGGTAAGCCCTACAATTATCCTAGCTTACTGCCTAGAAAGCTTGCAGGACCTGGACAGAGCCTGACTGTCTTTCTGAGTTAAAGAGACGGATCGGGGAGCCCAGGGAGGCCGAGGTGTGTAGTTTGTCAGGCAGAGTACTGGAGAGGAGGGAGCTGCACAGAAAGAGAGAAAGACAGCAAGAGGGAACTCTGAAGATCTGTAAAAGGTCCCCCTTGAGTCGTCAGCTACACACTGATCAGTGCACACATGTGAGAAAACTACCCAAGGCTGAAGAAAAAACAACCCAAAAAGATTAGAGCGGCAACCACACAGTGCCAGCAACCGTTGGTATTCCCACAAACTAGTGAGAGTGGGCAATTTTTTTTTTAATTTGAATTCTTTCTTTTTTAAAAGATTTTATTTATTTGTTTGACAGAGAGAGACACAGCGAGAGACAGAACACAAGCAGGGGGAGTGGGAGAGGGAGAAGCAGGCTTCCCGTGTAGCAGGGAGCCTGATGTGGGGCTCGATCCCTGGACCGCAGGACCATGACCTGAGCCAAAGGCAGATGCCCAACAACTGAGCCACCCAGGTGCCCCGACTTTAAATTCTTTAACTAACAGAGTATCAAGTACAATACTCAAAAGGCTATTACTTAGTGGTGAAGAAACATTAGCTCTAGATGAAATGCAGCTCTGATCACCTGACAAGGCTTAAAAGCAAATATCAAAAGGAAAAAACTACCAAAATAATTTCACAATATCACAGAACACAGCTCAAAAATTATTTTTTAGAGATACAAAAATATCCAGCACCCAAGAAAGTAAATTCAAAATGTCAAGAATGTAATAAAAAAATCACCAGGCATGCAAAGAAGCAGGAAAAGATGACCTATAATGAGAATAAAAATCAATCAATTGGAGGGGCACCTGGGTGGCTTAGTTGGTTAAGCACCCAACTCTTGATTTCAGCTCAGGTCATAATCTCAGGGTTGTGAGATCAAGTCCCACCCTGGGCTCCGCACTGGGCATGGAGCCTACTTAAGATTGTCTCTCTGCTTCTTCCTCTGCTAGCCCCACCCCTCCAAAATAAATAAAAAGAAAAAAAACAAAAAAGAAAAAAATCAATCAATTGGAAAAGACCTCAAAATGATACATATAACAGAATTAGTAGAGAAGGACATTAGAACAGTTATTATAACTATATTCAATATGGTCAAGAAGGTAAAGGAAATACTTAGTATGTCAAGTAGAGGCATAGAAGGAAATATTTAAAGAAACAATAGTTGATATTTTCCAAATATAAAGAAAACTAAATCCATAGATCCAAGAAGCCCCACAAACCCAAGCATAAGAAACATGAAGAAAACTATACTCGGGTGTTTCATCATCAAATTACTTAACAATAATGGTAAAGAGAAAATCTTAAAAGAAGCAAAAAAAAAAAAAAAAAAAAAGAAAAGAAAAAAGGACATATTACATACAGAAGAAAAAAATTAGAATAATAGAGATTTCTTGTTGGAAACTATGAAAGCAAGAAGACCGTAAAGAGCAACATCTTTGAAGCACTGAAAAAAAAAATCCAACCTTTGAATCTAGAATTCAATACCCAGTGAAAATACCTTCCAAAAACAAAGGCAAAGTACATACTTTCTCACATAAAAGAGCAAAGGAATCAATCACCAGCAGACCTGTGTAAGAAATGGTAAAGGAGGATGCCTGGGTGGCTCAGTTGGCTAAGGGACTGCCTTCAGCTCAGGTCATGATCCCAGAGTCCTGGGATGAAGTCCCTCATTGGACTCCCTGCTTAGTGGGGAGTCTCCTCTCTCTGACCTTTTCCCCTTTCATACTCTCTCTCAAATAAATAAAATCTTTTTAAAAAATAGTAAAGGAAGTCCTTTGAACAGAAGAAAGAGCGAAGTTAGATCTATATAAGGAGAGAAAAAGACTGAAAATGGCAAGTATAAATATGGCAATAATAGCAAATATAAATAAATAGTGAAAAAAATGCTAAGTCTTTAAGAGACAATTGACTGCTTAAAGCAAAAACAGTAAGAGCGTGTGGTTTGGTTTATAACATATGTGGGAGTAAAACAGATGACAGTAAGAGCACAAAGCCGAGGCTGGAAATCCACCTACATACACAAAGTGGTATATTACTGGAAGGTAGAGGGTGATAATTTAAAAATGTATACCATGAACTCCAAATCAGCCACACAAAAAACCAACTAAAACATACAGCTAATAAGATAACTAAAGAACACATGTCTACTTCTAAATAACTTGTGGGAAAAGAAGAAACCAAAAGGAAAATTAGTAAATATTTTGAATTGAATGGAAATGAGAATATCTGGAAGAATGCAGCTAAAGGAAAAAATTTAGAGCACTAAACATTGACAATAGTACAGAAGTTTCTCAGAATAACAACCTTAGCTTCCTTTTCCTTTGAAGAGGAAATTATAGCCAAAACTTAATTGCTAACATCTCAATCCAACAGAAAGCAAATGAAAAAAAAAAACAACAGGAGACAAAGAACAGATGGAAAATATAGAAAACAAATTGTAAGATGATAGTGTTAGACCCAACAATGGCACAAAACACATTAAATGAAGACAGTTTAGACACCCCCAATTAAAAGGAAGCGATTGTCAGACTGGACTTAAAAGAAATGCAACATCTAGCTACGCACTGTCTGTAAGAAATATACTGTAAACATAAAGTTTAAATAAGTTAAAAATAAAAGGATAGAAAAAGATATACCATCCATTTCTTTGACCATAGTCAAAGAAAACCTGCACTGCCTTTATTAACATCAAAGTGCTGTTCACAGCAGAGATGATTACTGAGGATAAAGACAGCCCCTGAAGAATTCATTTCATCAGGAAGACCTAATAATCTTAAACATTTATACATCTAATAACAGAGATTCAAAATACATGAAGCAAAAACTGGTAAACCTGAAAAGATGAATAAACAAATCCACAAGAGATTTTCAGATACCCCTTTCAATAGAGATATTTCAATACCTCTTTCTCAGTAATTGATAGAATAAGCAGATAGAAGGAAAGATATCGAAGACTTGGACAACACGACCAATGACCTTGAACCAAGCAGCATAGGACACTATACCCAACAACAGCAGAAGACACATTCTTTCCAGTGCACACAGGGCATTTACCAACATAGCCTATAAAATCAGTCTCAATAAATTAAAATGACTGAAATTATATATAGTATGTTCTCGGACCACAAATAGGAACTAAAAACCCATTAACTAGAAAATTTCCAAATATTTGGAAACTGCCTAATATGTTTCTAAGTAACCAAAAATGAGTCAAGAAAATAAAGTGAAAGGAATTTTAAAAGTATTTTAAGCTGAATGTAAATGAGAACACAACATACCGCATTGTGGGATGCCACTAAACCAGTGCTTAGAGGGAAACTTATAATAGATGAGAGTGAATTAAAGCTGAAGTCATCAGAAGGGAGAATATAATAAATAGAAGTCAATGAAACAAAACACAGAAAATCAATGAAAACAACTCAAAAGCTGGTTATTGTTTTTCAATCAAAAACTCACTGGAATTCACATGTCTCTATACAGACTGACCGGAAAAAAATAAAAAGCCACAAATCACCAATGTCAGGAATTAAAGAGGTAGCATAACGACTGATTCTACAGCTCTTGAAAGTATATTATGAACAACTTCATGCCAATAAAATTGACTACTTTGATGAAATGGACAAATTCTTTGAAAGACATACACTACCCCAAGGATCACTCAAGAATAAGCAGAAAACCTAAACAGCCTTATATCTATTAAAGAAATTGGATCTATAAATTTAAAACCCTTCTGCAAAGAAAATTTTAAGCCCAATTCTATCAAATATTCAAGGGAAAAAATAACACCAAATCTATACAAAACTTTTTTACAAAACAGAAAAGGAGGGATACTTCCCAAATCACTCTGTGAGGTTATCATTACCCTGATACCAAAACCTAAAATATTTATTGCTAGAAAAGAAAAACTACAGTCCAACATCCCTTATGAACACCAATGTAAAAAGTTATTTTAAAATGTTAGCAAACAGAATTCAGAAAAGGATAGGTAATACACATCACACCCAAGTATGGTTTGTCCCAGGAATACAAGATTGGTTTAATATACAAAAATCAATCCATAAAATTTACCTTGTTAACAGCCAAGAAAGAATAGTCTAACAACCATCTCCATAAATGTAAGAAAAGTATTTGAAAAGTCCTACATTTATTCCTGACAAAAATTCATAGCTGACCAGGAATTGAAGGGAACCTTGTTCAGTTTCACAAAGAATACCTAGGAAAACTGATAGCTAATATTTAATGAGGAAAGATGGATGCATTTTTCTTCAGATCAGGAACAAGGCAAGGTTTCCCACTCTAATGACTTCTATTCAACGTGTACTAGAGGATCTAGCCACAGCAATGTGACAAGATAAAGAAATAAAAGGTATAAAGACTGGAAAGGAAGAAAGAGAATTGCCTTTACTTATACATGACACAATTGTCTATACAGAGAAGCTGATGAAATCTGCAAAAAAGGTACTAGCACTAATAAATGAGTTTAACAGCTAGCAGGGTAAAAGATCAATATAAAATCAGTTGTATTTCTAAATACTAGCAATGAACAATCAGCAATTTAGATTAAAAAAATACTACTCATAATACCCTAAAACTATTATATACGTAGGGGTGAATTTGACAAAAATATGCTAGTTCTGTATATGGAAAACTACAACATATTACTGGAAAAAAGTTAACAAAAGCATTTAAAAAATAGGTACACTGTGTTCATAGATCAGAAGACTCAATATTGTTAAGATCTCAGTTCTCCTTGGATTAGGCAAGGATCTTTTAAAATACAACATTAAAGCATGATCCATAAAAGAAACATTTGATAAATGGTATTTCATCAAAATTAAGACCATCTATACTTCACAAGACACTGCTAAGATAATGAAAAGACAACTGCAGAGAAAATCTTTGCAAATCCCATCTCTGATAAGGGATATATGTCTTAAAATTCAATTATAAGAAAAAAATCCATCCCAACTAAAAAAAAGTTGGTAAATAGTTTTAACAGACACATCACCAAGCAGATACGCAGATAGCAAGTAAGCACATGAAAAGATGTTTAATGTCACCTGTCAACAGGGACATGCAATTTAAACCCATGGTGAGATCCCAGGACACAATCTGTAGGGTGACTAAAATGGAAGACTGACTACATGGAAGTACTGACTAAAATGGAAATGTTGACAAAGGTGTGTAGCAACTGAAATGCTCACACACTGCTGCTATGAACGCAACAGGGCACAATCACTTAGGAAAACAGGTTGTCAGTTTCTTGAAAAGTTATACACATATCATACGGCCTGGCCAGTCTGCTCCTCGGCGTTCATCCAACATACGTGAAAGCATACATCTACACAAACACTTGTATGTCAATATTCACAGCAGCTTTCTTTGTGATAACCCCAAACTGAAAAGAGCCCAGATGTCCACTAACTGATGAATGGATACACAAAACGTGATACAGCCACATCGTGGAAAGCTACCCAGAGAGAAAAAGAAATGATCTGCTGATACATGCAACCAAATGGATTAATTGTAATAGATTTCTGAATGAGAGAAGGCAGCAGGGAGAAAGCTTAAGTATTCTCTAAGTCCACTTACATAAAATTCTAGAAAATGCAAACTAGCTAATAGTGACAGAAAAGAGACCAACAGTTGCCTGCGGATGGGGAGGTAGGATACAGGAATGGTGGCAAAGACAGACTAGAAAGATGAAAGGATATGGGAAAACTTTGGGGGGGGGAGGGATATGTTCATTACCTTGATTATGGTGATGTTTTCATGGGTGTAATAAATGTGAAGACTTACCAAATTGTACATTTTAAATATATATAGTTTACTGCATCAAAATTATACTTTTGATAAATTCATAAAAAATAAAGTCACGTATGGTCATCTGAGTGTCAGTCATAGAGTTTCCCTCATGGTGTCAACTTTTGCTGTGGACCAGCAAGCTCTATCTAGCCCATTTGAACCAGGTGCTTTGCAGTGTTCTGATGACAGTCAGGTTTTCCCTGAAAATGGGTTGCTTTTCTTCAGCATTATGGGAGTTAACTTGACAAGTGAACTTTATCCAAGAATAGGGTCAACCAAGGCACGAAACAGCAAGTTATAAGGTCCCAGACTGATGCCCTCTGTGTGGTGGAGGTTGGTAATGGTGGTGGAGAGAACAGAAAATGCACACACAGGTAAACAGCTGGTGGAACAGGTAGAGGAGGGGGAAGAATCAGTGAGAAGAGACGGAAGGACAGGAAGGAAAGGAAGAAGAGGGGAAGTAAAAAAGAAAAGATAGAGAAACCAAAGTTCTTCTTTAGTCTAATTTTTTTACCATGTATGCCTCCGATGTCCTTGGGCAGGTGACAAATACTTAAATTACTTTCATACACTAAACAGTGATTTAGTATGGTAATATTAGAAACGAAATTAATTTACCTTAGAGAAAAACACTAGCTACCCAAGTTCAACAATGACAGACTATTTTCCTTGGTTTTCTGGATATCCTGCAAGGTGAGGCACCCCCAACCAATTTTTATAAGGTCATTTTCAGATCAATGTTGTCCAGTACTATTTTCATGACTTGTCTTAACATGCATTCATGGTCCAGCATCTCTAACCCAGCTAGAGTCAGTCACAGTGGTAAAGAGCGAGCAAAAATATCATGATAACCATTTGGGGAAGGGCGGTTACATGAGCCTGAAACCTCCAGCCCCTGACTCTGAAAGTCAAAATCAAATCAGTTTTATTTTCCTCTTCAAAGGCACATTCCAAGTAAATCCACATTTGTTTTTAGGAGCAAGAAATGGTCTATAAAAATCGTAAGATTTTCCTACCTTGACAAAAATTGTTGAATTGCATTCTTGCAATGCCTCCATCAAACTGATCACATGGAGACACACCATTTCTACCATCTGAAACAACAAATATGAAAATCAATTCCATTCCCAGTGATCCACACACCTTGAAACCTCGTCTATAGCCATAGGCAACCCATGTCCTGTGTCCATGAGGCTTTTGGGTACAATGACCGAAGGGGACCCCAAGGAATGGTGTTTATTCACCCCTAGAACTTTAACTAAAAACCAACTTTAAAATCTCCAGAGGTTTTATAATTATCATGCCCTCCTTACCTGACTCAGGGCTGCCAGTGGAATTTGGGGATTGATTTCACTCATCTCTACTGCATGTGATTCATACCAGGGGATACATGCCTTCTCCTCCCCTCCTTCCAACTACAGAACTTGGCCCTGGGTCCTCTTCTCCATCTTGACCCTTTCTCCCCAGTTTCTTCACCCGAAGTGACTGTTTAACTTATTACACACCTGTCTGTGCGGCTTTGTTCTCTACAGAACAAGGTGGCCATGTTGACGACAGTTTGAAAACACAGAGGATGGCCCTCCTCAGAAATTCCTGAGGCTGGATTTTGAACCATCCCAGGGGGGGTTTTACTGGGCCGGCACATAGCGTTTAACAAATTTTTCAGGATAAAATTAATTCAAACTCAGTAGCATTTTTGGTATAAAATTCATTTGTAACAGATTTAATTCTAACATTTGTATATCAAAGAGATTTGGAGAGGAGGTAAAATGACAACAGAAGGACACCAAATCTCTACTTAAGGTTCCATTTCATTGTCTGTAAAGTAACAGAGCAGAATGCTTGATCTCTAAGTTCTCCTTAGACAGTCTCAGACTCCATGATCCAAGAAATGTTTATCTCAGAACTGTCTGTGCACCCTAAAATTGTCACATAAATTTCCTTTAAACTGAACTAGAATACCTCTCTCCATACAAATTGCTTTATAACATCTGCTTCTCTAAAGACAAGGAAGTGCTTCACTGAAGGAGACGTAGAATCCCCTTTCCAATTACAGCTGAGCGAAAATGTTTCTTAGACTATTATCAATCAATCAAAAGTCATTTCCGGAATGCCTTTTGTGGACAGTGCATTGTTGGGTTCTGGGCACACTGGTATCATCATTATGACATTCTTCAGATCCCCTGCCCCTCACAGATGAGAATTCGCCTGATAAAGCCCCCATAACCAAGATACTAACTGCCGCTAAGAATTCTCCAAAGTGACAATCTGAACCAAAGGACTTTCTGGTCCATTCCTTCTACCCACCCTCCAATCTTAACTTCATAGGACAAATCCAAGCTTGTTCAATGAACTGGGCTCATGCCAACAATACCCCAGATACTTCCCAGTGAGGTTCTGAGCAGCCCCTCTCTTGGCGAGCCATCGGAGTTAAAACTGAGCTGGATTTGAAGATTGGGGGCGCTGAGGTCCTCGTAGGGTGACTCAAAACAAGGAGGCTCTTTCCAGGTTTTGAGCCCTGAGTAGAATGAACATGTGTGGTTGGTCTGCTCTTAAATACCACAGAAGGATGACCCAGTGGGCGAGGGTTTTTCCAAATTGCCTGAGAATTCAAAAATCATAGCGATCTCCTTCTGACTTTATAGCACATAACAACCCTTCAAGGTAGATGTTTCACAGAAATTTTCTTTGGACTCAGCAGAGCGATCAAAAGTTGTTTTTACTAGATTTACTTGCTTTGTGTTTCCATCAAAATTATCATGCAAACAGAAAATCCCGCTTATCACCTAGAAATCCACCCAACCATTGATCTAGTATTACAACTGAGATCCTTAAAGAACAGGGCATGTGAGGACTGGGAGCAGCTCACGCCTTTTCATCCGAGAGGGGAAACTTATTCGTGGACTCACCACTTTGTTATGGGCCATCAGCTGAAGGATGCTGGGTGTCACCCTGCTCCAAAACTCTAGCGCGGTCAGTATCGCCGTGAAGCTGAATTCATTCTGACTTTGGACGTTTGTCGCTACAGCGCTTTGCTCACAATACACAGTCCAGAGCTGAGCAAAGATAAATGCGTGGAAGAGGGAACACATGTGCAGCACGGAGGTCTGGAAAGGAGGAGACAGGAGCTGTTACCTCTCTGTGGGCTGTGGTGCTCCCCGGGACGCGCCCTGCACAGCCTCAGCCTCCTGCGGACCACAGCCGAGGCACGGCGACCGCCAGTGATTCAAGCCTGAAGGAGTGATCTCAAAACCTGTGATCCACCACCTTAAGATGATCTGCTTTGGGATGCCTGGGTGGCTCAGTCAGTGAAGCACCTGCCTTCAGCTCAGGTCACGATCCCGGGGTCCTGGGATCAAGCCCCACGTCAGGCTCCCTGCTCCAAGGGAGCCTGCTTCTCTCTCTCCCTCTGCCTGCCACTCCCCCGCTTGTGCTCCCACCCTCTCTGTCCAATAAATACAGCCTTTAAAAAGAAGAAAAAAAAAGAGACAACCTGCTTTTTGCATGGTCAGTGGGAGTCCATGGAGAGAATGGAGCATCTTTTCAAAGAGAAGAGACCTCGGTTTGCAGAACACGTGGACCCATTTGCCTTGCCCATCAATGACCCCAAAATTCTCCTCTCTAAACTAGAATGGGAAGAAGAACCATTCCACCATCTTCAGCGGTTTCCTCATCTGTAACATGGGCGTAACCGAACTCTCCTTCCTCCAAGAGCTGTAGTAGAAGGAATGAGGCCGTGCCTCTGATCCCACTGGCCAGTACTTACCTATGACATGACCACTAGTAGGAGAAACGGCAGCTTCAAGGACAGTATTGCTACCAGCGGTAAGCACTGACCGCGTGAGCACCTACAATGTCCCAGACGCCAGGCTAATGACTTTATCAAAGATCACTTCCTTAATTCTCAAACCGTCCCCTCATCTATTTCACCCATGAAACACAAGCTCTGAGAGGCTAAGTCACTTTTTTGAGGTCACTAATTACAAAGTACTGACGTTAGCAAATGAAACACAGATCTGGCTCAAAATACTAGGAATGGACTGCCTGATTCTTTCTGTAAACATCACGGACCGTTTGGACGGTGCTCTATTTTATCCCACCATCGGCTTGCCCTGGCCGACGTCCCAGCGGCTCCCAAACCTACTGTGACTTCCCAGAACTTGCCTAAGCTTGCGAAGGGCCCTTGGCTTCTCTTAGCTGGTTAGTACCCATGGGTCTGGTTGGCTGACATTGGCTCACGAGGGATGCCTGCCTCAGGCTCACTTTATTCCCTTAAGCATATCATCTGTCTCTACAATTTACCAAGTTCTCCCGTGTAGGTGATTCCGGCGTGGACTTTAGTGAGTTCCCAATTGGCCTTCTTCTTTTCATTCTGTGTCTTTATAATCTATCTCTAGAGACGTGAGTTGAAAAGATACTGCATGAAAAATGAGAGCATGACTTTGCCTCCAAATCATATTCGGTTCCAAAAACTTGATCATAGGATTTTTATTATGTAGCTCGTCTCTTATTTATCTTCATTACTTTGAGACAGAAACGCCTAGGAAGCTAACTCTTGCTTGCCTCCATAATTTATCTTCATAAAAGGAAACCGAAAGACAGTTTAAGGAGGAAGCAAAGATAGTGCAGGAATTTAAACCACTCTAAATAAGGCATTAGCAGAAAGCTGCTTTCCTAACATCCACAGGAGGGCCAGTGATAAGATGCATTCTCTTCTCAGAAGAAACATAATTGGCTGATACGGGTTTCCATTAGCCCTTTGGATGCCTATGGTCTTAAGCTTGCAGAAATCACTTACCTTTGATTGCTCTGGAAACCCAATCAGGATAACAATGAGATGGTCTGCGATGTGAGAGCCTGCATCGAGAGGTATGGGCAGGCACGGAGAGGAGGCATTTGGACACACTGCGTTGTGAGTGAGGGAGCCCAAGAGCAGCCAGGACAGCAGACGGATGCGGGAGACACACTCGATGAATTCTTTTGGCCTAGCAGGTAGATGGAAGTGTTCAAGGCGGTTTTACGGCTTCTGTCTTGTTGGGCCCTCACCAACTGCTTATTGATGGAGGGCGTTACAAGTGCGGTTTTATAGGCAATTACATACAATAAAACACCAGGGGGACAGAGGGCCAACAAAACAATGGGTCTGTTTTTCTGGTTTCCAGCTCTGATCCCGGACCTTAGCTGCCTGAGGAAAGAGCAGCTTCTGGGGACACGGGATTAACAGCCACTCTTCTGCCAACTTGGATGCCTTTCCAACTCGCTGCTTCTGAACTCTTTCTTCTCATTGGAGGGTTGGACATCCCCACTAGAGGGGAAGGCATCGAGGTAAACACCTAACACACAGCCACCCGTCTTTCCTGCCCTCCTGTCATTTCCTCCCACTGCCCTCCAGCCCTCCTCACCCCGAATGCCAGCCTTTCCTCCAGCCAGGAAGCTGACTGTGCAAAAGGACAGCCTCAGACCAGCCCACACGCCCCTCCCCCTTCTGTGTCTCCTTGCGCTCCATCCCCTCTCCACTATGGATTTTGTTCTAGCGGCAATCCAACACGCTCCTTCAAGGCAGGAGCTATGGAAGTCACCATCCATTAATACCTATGCATTTATGTAACTAGTTGGAATTACGAGGTGAAACTGCACCTCTAAGCTCCAAATTTTCACCATCCGTCAGGATATGGCTGAGGTTCTTGTTTGAGGGCAAGTTCCTTTTACTGGCAACATACCAGGCAGCGCTCGTGTTAAAAAATGCTGCCAGGTCAGCAAGTTTGGAGGGGAGGCTCGGTTCCCATCTTCCCAGCCAATCACTTCCCACTCCCATAAATCTTGGATGCGTCCATTAGCCCTCGTGGCTGAACTGATAAGGGCCTTACCCTTGCTGCATGGCAGAAGGGGGATGATAGAGCCAAGGCAGATAGCGAATCACAGCTTTGTTATCTCTGTGGTTACCCCGTGAGATTTCCATGGCTGCAATCTGAGCCAGCCCAACTTTGAGATGTCCACCAAAGGTATCTTCATGCAGAGGCTGAGAACATGTCTTCATGTGGCTCTGCAAAAGCAAATGGTATTTCATGACTTTGGCAGAGCACCTGGGAATCTTCCAGGCCACTTGCTTAAAAGACCGGGTTGTCATTCCCTCACCCTCTGAGCCACTGCTCCCAAGCATACAACCCATTTAAACTTCTTCAGTGGCTTCCCATTTTCTTAGGAACAATGCGGGGTGGGGAATTCCTTAGCATGGACCAAAATGCCTGGGATGATCTAGCTTACCCCTGTCTTATCCCTTCATCCCAGCTATGTTGGCTCCCTCCCATCCCTGGCTTTTGCTCATGCTGGTCTCTCTACCCAAAACACTGTTCCTGCCTCTCTTCACCTAATTAAGTGCTGTTCATCATTCAGATTTTAGCTCAAGTGTCACTTCCTCCAGGAAGCCTTCCTTGACTTCCCTGGCTAGGTCATATCATCCTATGAGAAGTTTCTATATCACTATTTTATCCTCCTGCATAGCAGTTGTGAAAGTCACACTTTTCCTTTATCTTATATGAAATTTTCATTAAAATTGGCCCCCATAGCAGTCTATAAATTAAACGAGTATAGCTACTATGTCTTTTTGCTCACAGTCGCATCCCTACATGCCTAGACAATGCCAGGCCCATGACAGGTGCTCCATACGTATTTGTTGAGTTAATGTAGAAAAAGTCCTTTTCTCAGTGTGGCTTAGTGGAAAGACTATTGAACTGGAAACTGAGACATGGGTTCCAGGCCCAGTTCTACCCTAATTAGTCACATGGCCTTAGTCAAGCTACTTGGCCTTTCTGATCTGCCTCCTAATCTATGTCAAATTAGAGGGTTGAATTATATCTCTAGTCCCCAGCCTTTTGATCATCATGGATCCCTCTCAGTGTTTTTCTCTGTATTTTGAAAGTGGCTATACAACTAGCTAACATGTTTTCTCTTCTTTATACTTGATATTAAAGTCATCTGAGTGCGCACAATCAGACACAGCAGTCAGTTACCGGTGTGAGGTCCAGCTAGGGGAGCCTGCTTAGGAATGCCTGGGTTCAGATACCATGAGAAGTAAGCAGTTTAAATTCTGGTTCTACTTTCCACCTAGAATTTGCAAATCCATCTCTATCCCAAGAAACCCTTGGATCATCTGAGCCAAGTCTGGAAATGCAGTTGGGCAAAGAAGGAACCGCGTTTGTAGCTGATGACTTTCTGGGACGATTAGAGACTGTTTATCATATAGGAATAATTTACTGCCAGCTTGCAATCTGGCTGCTCCTGGGCGGTGTTTGGATCCCCTTCTGCCCTCTGTCCAGGGCCTTCCCCGAATCTCTGAGATTATCATTCTTTTAGCTCTAGTCGACTCATGGCGGGGAAGCTGACTTGTATCTGCCTGCAAAGGAATCACTCAAGAAGAACCTTGACAACTTCGCTGGGATTGTGTCCATATGCAAATCAGATTTTGTTCTATCCCCTGTCTTTAATTATTTCCTTGAAGAGGAGAGCTTTGATGCAGATAACCATGAAAGGCTTATGTTTGCATAATGTGTTACGGTTCACAAAAGTCTCTTCCCACGCACAATGCCACGTCAAACCTCGTAGCCATCGGCAAAGGTAGATGTTAGGCTTGTCTTGCAAAGGACGGAACGGAGGCTCAAGGGAGTTAAGTGACACTACACGGTGTAGTGAAAGGAGAATGGCCGGGAGCCACTGGAGCCTTGGGTCATCCCTGACTCCACCGCTTAGCAACAGGGCCACCTGGAGCAAATTACTGTACCGCTCTGGGCCTCAGTCTCTACATCTATAAAATGGGGACCATGCTTTAACCAGGGGCATCGTGAGAACCGAATCAGTGGCAAAATGAAAGCTGGGCACATCACTCCTGCCAGCAAAACAGCCTTTCCAGTCTCTCTTCCCTCTGCACAGGCTGAAAACCCGTGCTTCAGACTCCCAGGAGTCTGGGTTTATTAGGGCCACGGCTGCCAGTGGAAGCCTCTTACCTTGAGTTTGGTGAGCGTGTGCATGTCGGCCATGAAGTCCAGCACCTCGCTGATGTACTGTCGCACACACTCCATCGCGGCCGTCCCGCACTGAAAAACAAGGATAGTGCTGGGGGCGCCCTGCGAGTCACAGCCATCACCATGGCCCTGACTGCAGTCACTCTCTTATTCTGACTTCACACTGCTTGCTAATGAGCTGTTTCAGTTTCTGGGGCTCTGACTCACTCCATTACTCTCCAGAGTCTGTGACTGTCTGCCCACAGCTTGGACAAAAAATGATATAAGTTTGGTGGTAAAGTGCTAAGAAATGGGGACAGCGCAGGGGAGACAGGGGTTAACCTGCTTTTTCCTCCACTGGGGCGATTGAACCAGGTTTTGTGTGCTTGTTTTTAAACTGGCCTGGATACACAGACTGATCCTATGTAAAAGCCCTTAGGATCAGAGTCTTTATGACATGAATCAGACCTGAAACTACACTACCCCTTACCACTCTGGGGAGGCTCAGATACGTGCCACCGAATTCTAACACCAGAAGCTCGGACCTTTCCCCATCAAAAAATGAAAAGGCTAGAAACAAACATCATGTGTGCTCCAAGAGTCCAAAATTCTTATATTCGAGTCACTTGTGATTTAACGCCTTATGCACGGTAGGCATGCTATGAAATAGATGATAATGTATGCTTGCCATGTTCTTGCTAGGGATAAAGAGAGAGGGAGAGAAGGGAAATGATCCTCTTCCCCCCCACACCAGCAGCCTGTTTGGGAAGTTTTCAAGGAAAAGAAAGCATACTTGTGTCCCCCATTATTAAATGGCATAAACCTGCCCAGGGCAATGCAGTGAATTTAGGATTATAAGCAAAGAAAAGGCAAATGAACAGACAAGCTGCTCCATCAAAGCTCTACGAGCAAGCCCACACATCAGGCTGGGCATAATGGGGATCAAAAGCAGGCCGTCTTTGAAGCCATCTGAATACTACGCTAAGGCCTTTCTTGGCTTTCTTTCGGAAAATCTGGAACATTAGAGACTTAACTAGCTCCCCCAGTGGTGCTCATTTTCCCATATGCATGTAAATTTGCACAGCCCTGAACTATATCACCTTCTATCTCTTCTAGAATGTTACGCCTGTCAGTTCCTCTGACACGATAACAAACAGTGAAATAAGGTCATTGGCAGTGCTGTCAGAGTGTTTTCCAAGCATTTCATACGTTCTAAGGTTTTCTTCTTTTAATTTAAATCAAGGGAAGGAATTAGAAAAGGTTATTGTGTTCCTGCTTTTGGAATATTAATCCTTCAGCGCAAGAAGGGATTTCCCCCCGATTTATTCCATTTTCTCTGACCTTTCACATGTCATGCAAATAGGAGTATATACTCTGTTCTTTAATTTCGTGAAAGGGATTTGTTTCTTTCATTGGCAATATTTTATACCATTTCAACGAGGCAAATGTCAAAGAAAATAATTACGAGGAGCATTATTCAATATTTGTCTTCTCACTTTGAATTTCAAAAAATGACAGTGAAGAATTTACTAATATCCAGTTACTTTTGCTCTAGAGACAGCACCTACATCTAACAAAAGCCTTAAAATACAGGATCATCTTAGCCATCTACACTTGTAAAACAAAGCATATCATTTCCAATACCCCCACACACCATTTTTTAAAATTGCTTTGCAAAACATAAGCATAACCTTAGGTGTGCTGTTTTTTTGTTTTTAAAGTGAAAAACGTAAAGAGTCAAGTTCTACTTGTTTCCGAAGGTCCATGTTTATTTCAATAGGGAAACTGATGATAAGGAGTTGAAAAAGCAGTCTAGACTCAAAAACACGAAAGAAAGGGGATCATACCCAATTTTTCTTTGAAACTCATCTCTCATTTCCAAGTTCTCATTCTTAAATTATAAAAGTAACACACGTTCAATGTGAAAAACTTGGAAAACAGTCATTAACAAAAAAAGAAAAGAATCGCACACCCCTAATTCTTGACCTCCACTCGTGAGGCCGTCACTATTGGTATTTCCTTCCAATGTTTTTTCGAACACATTAAACATATACACACATATATATAATTTTTATAAGACTGAGATCATTTTTTCTAGCTTGTTTTTAAATTAAATCCATCATAAGCATTTTCCAATTAATTATTCTTTGAAAATGTGATTTGGTAACCACACAATCATCTGTTTTGTAGAGGCACCTTAAGTTATTTAAACAATACACTAATATTAGTCAACACACATACACACACACATACACAAAACACTCTGATTAAAAAATGGGCAGAAAATATGAATAGATATTTCCAAAGAAGATACCCAGACAGCCAACAGACACATGAAAAGATGCTCAACATTGCTCATCATCAGGGAAACACAAATCAAAACCACAATGAGATACCACCTCACACCTTTCAGAATGGCTAAAATAAAAAAACAAAAATGAAACAAATAAACAAAAAGAAAGAAATAACAAGTGTTGGTGAGGATGTGGAGAAAAAGGAATCCTTGTACAATGTTGGTGGGAATGTAAACTGATATAGCTACTGTGAAACAGTATGGAGGGTCCTCAAAAAATTAAATATAGAAACATTGGCTATTTACCCAAAGAAAACAAAAACACTAACTCTAAGAGATACATGCACCCCTATGTTTACAGCAGAATTATTTATAGTAGCCAACATGTGAAAGCAATTTAAACATTCACCAATGGGTCGGAATGGATAAGGAAGATGTGATGTGTATATGTATTTATAATGGAATATTACTCAGCCATAAAAAGGAAGAGATTGTGCCATTTGAGACAAAATGGACAGACCTAGAAGTAATATGGTAAGTGAAATACAGCAGACTGAGAAAGACAAATACCATATGATTCCATTCATAAGTGGAATCTTAAAAAACCCAGGGAGTAAACAAACAAACAAAAAGCAGAATCAGACCTATAAACACGGAGAACGACAGATGGTAGCCCGAGGCGGGGGGTAGGAGTGGGCAAAATGAGTGAAGAGGAGTCAAGATAGAGCTTTCCAGTAATGAAATGAGTAAGTCACAGAAATGAAAGGCACAGCCTAGGGAATATAGTCAGTGATAGTGTAATAACCTTGTGTGGGGACAGACAGTAACTACACTAGCTGTGAGCACAGCATAACATATAAACTTGGGAAATCATCATGTTCTCCACCAGAAACTGACGTAACATCTTGTGTCAACGATACTCAAGGTAAAGGTTTAAAAAATCAATATGCTCACATTACATATTACTTTTATTTCCATATTTTTACTATTTTAAAGGTTATTTTAATAAATATATTCCTTATGTGCATATTCAATTATTTTCTCCAACCCAGTACTAGAAGTAAATTGTCAAACTGTTCTTTGGCAAGGTTGTACCATTTTCCGCTACCACCAGCAGCTTTTAAGTATGCTTGTTTCACATCATCAATAAGTTTAATCATTAAGAAAGACCTGCTGATTTGTTAGCTGATTTCAATGTTTACGTTTTTAAGTGTTTTGAGACTCTGTATTAATTTATAATTCACCGATTGTTAATGAGGGTAAAAAGGCATATTTTGAAAGGCTTATTGGGCCCTGGAAAAGGGCCTATATATATTCTATATATGGATCCTAGAACTCTTCTTGCTTTTCTGTTGTTATTGGAATGTTTTTCTTTTACTTGTTGATTTCAACAGTTTTTATTTATTAGGGATATTATTTTTTAAGCTATCACGTAGGTAGTAAATACTGAGTTTTAAAGAATTAAACAATAAGGAAACCAGTGAGAAGGCAGCAGAAACTGGCTCAGTCCTCACAGAACTGCTTCTTTTCTTCCCTCATGTGCAACTAGACCAAATTTCCCACTAGCCCTTGCACTCAGGCATGGCCATAAGACAGTTCTAGCCGGGGCACCTGGGTGGCTCAGTGGGTTAAAGCCTCTGCCTTTGGCTCAGGTCATGATCCCAGGGTCCTGGGATCGAGCCCCGTGTCCGGCTCTCTGCTCAGCAGGGAGCCTGCTTCCTCCTCTCTCTCTCTGCCTGCCTCTCTGCCTACTTGTGCTCTCTGTCTGTCAAATAAATAAATAAAATCCATTAAAAAAAAAAAAAAAAAGACAGTTCAGCCAAGGGAGGGTGAGTAGAGAAATATACATCATTCAGACCTGGCCTGTGAAAACCTTCCATGTACCATACTCTCTTCTCTTTCTCAACCCCCGCCCCTTCTCTGCACAGCACAGAAGGAACATGATCCTCTAACTTTCATGAGAAAATCCTCCTCCTTCTACTAATTAGGACACCTATTTAGCCTTGATATGACCAAATGAGCAACGTTCCATGTGTTAGGTGGCCTGAGACTTCATCTCACGGCATCTTCCAACACCCTAACTACTCTTAAGAACTCCTTTAAAAAACAACAGTTTAGTAATTCTACTCTCAAAAATCTACTGTAAAGAAGTAGTCTCAAATATGGACAAAGATTTAAGCACAAAGATGTTTCTCACATAGTTGTTACAATTACAGAATACTGAAAATAATGAAAATATGCCAAAATAATTAATGTTTGTTAATATGTATAATAGTTAATATTTACTTAACACTACTGAAGGTCTGGCCTCAGGCTAATAAGCTTTCCATGCATTATCTCACTCAGTCCCCAAACTAGATATTGGGTCCTATTATATCCCATTCTATAGATAATGCAAATCAAAGAACCCTAGGTTAAATAACACAGCCACAGGTCTGAACGGCAGACCTCAGACTCTGGTGTGTGTCTAACCCACGTGCACTTAAGCACTCTTCTATGGTGCGTTAACATGAGGTAATAACTACAGCCACCAAACTCTGGGGCTAATGCTTAGGACGTTCAAAGCCAAAGCCACATCTAGAGCATAATTTCACTAGGTTTAAAAATATGCTTAGGAAAAGTGAAAGAAAATACATTAATCTGTTGGCTATAAAACTATCTCTGGGCTGAGTGATTGTTACTTTTCCTCTGTCATAAAATTTCTCTGTATCAAAAAAAAAAAAGTTAAATAACCAGAATTTTAAAAATTATGTTTAGCATTGTGGGAAAAACTGGTATACTTATACATGTAAATTAATTAAATGTTTTTAGAAAACAATATGAGACTCATACCATTAAGACATTCCTACTTTCTCAGGAATTTATGCCAAGGATATAATTCAAAATAAACACGGGGATGTATCTCTATCTATATATCTATACATACATATATATGGAATTAAAATAGAAAATCAATACATTTCCAACAATATGGAAATAAGCAAATTAGCATATTGAATAGATCGAAATATGAAAGAAATTTTCTAAAACAACAGTGTTCTAATTGTGAGGCAGAGGGACTATAGGTGATCTTTTTTCTTTAAAATTTTCTCTACTGAAAATTTAAATAATTTTCTTCAATGAACAATATCGCAAAAGTTTCAAGGTTTTGTTGCAGTCAACTCGCTCTCAACGTTATTGTGGTTTCTCATCTTCAGTCCCATCAGTGAGACTTTTAAAGCCCTTTTACCAAATAGTTCACTAGTTAGTTGGTAATAATGTAATTTTTTTTTTTAATTTTCAGAGGAAAAATTACAAAGGAAACCAAAGTATCACAATGTTTATTTCTTTCCAGCAGTAGTTCAACTGAATTGGTTCACAGGAGCTAGTCTAAGAAAACAGATTCTGGGAAAAATTGAACTGTAATCAAATGTATTTTGTACGTCTGGTCATTTCTTTCTTCCTCTTCATTGGCTGCTTCAGTTTTACTCATGTCTCCTGGAATTAAAAGTTTCCAGGGGCTGGGATTAATTTAAATTTTCACCAGGCTCTTTTAAAAAATGCTAATGTATTCTTCATTTTATAGTGTTTATTCCAGCAAGAGTGAACCGGGACACAGGTCCCAAAATACCTCTTTACTAAATGGGGACATGAGACGAGATAGGAAACGTAGACAATGAATTCAGTCAGGACTTACTCCAGGTACAGAGGCGATCATTTGCTTGCTCAGGATTGTTGACTCAGCTAGTTTGGTCCCAGCATCCGCACAAATAAACTAATAAGAAATTGAAAGCATAATTACTTTTAAGAGCACTCGGACAGTAATCAGTTATTTATAGTTTTATTAACTCGGCTTAAATTCATTAGTGTTTACTCTCATGACAATCTGCTCTGGGTATATGGGGCTTGCTAACCATGACAGTCTGTTCCTGTCAGAAGTTCAGGCGCGTAGGACCGAGAAGAACAGAGATTCGTACTTTACCCAGACAGCTAAGTGGTACTGGAACGGTGCATTCAATTGAGGGAGAAAGGAAAGATGTCAACACGGTCAGATTTATTCTGAAGTTAGTTATTCTATTTATTCTTTAGTACTTCTTGACAGTTCCTGAATTCACATAGATTTTTCCAGACTTCATCATTATGTTACACATTTAAAATGAAGACAGAAAACAATCCACTTCACTGTGAATATTCTGTTTCTTCCCATCCGAGGCCTCCCAGTCGCTGGCTCTCTCATTCACCCACATGGATCCTCTGTGCTGAAAATGACCCCCACCCCTGTCCTTGCCTCACGGAACCTGCACCCACTCCCACTGGGACAGTCATGACACTAGACTGCAGGGACCTACGGGTATATGTTGCATCCTCCTACGGGCTCTCCAAGAGTCTTACGGGCCCCCTGCACTTGCCTTCCAGCACTGGCTTTCAGCCTGACGTCACGGAGGGGCTCAGCAAAACCGTGTGAAGTGAACCAATGAATCAATTATGACAAGATCTTGATGGGGATGGATTTGCCAGGTTATGATTTCATTTGCTTCATTACAGGTGTTTGTAGGTATTTCCCACTTAATACAACACCCAACTGGGTATTAATGGTTTCAGAAAAAAAGTTAAACATGAAGTCTGCAGAGTTTTCTATGTGCGATAAGGCCTGCTTAATTTCCCTTCCCTGGCCTCTGGTCAGTGGCCCCAACAACTTTGGCTTCAGTGGCTCTGGAAGAAGCTTGGACACTGACAGCCCTTCCTTCTTATTCCACTCTCACACTGGAAGGAAAGTTAGGTAGTTAAAATGATGGGTCCCTGGCAAACTGCGGAGAAGTAATAAAGCTTTGGGTCATAGAGAAAAAATACAAGAAGGCTTTACAGAAAACAGAAACCAGCATACTGTCAGGCTCATCAGGGCTCAGAATCAGAGCATTAATAGGTTTTGGCTAACAACACAGAGATTTCGGCCAAAGACTTTCCAAGGGCTCCCTGAGACTCCTTGTTCAAGGCCTTGTTCAAGAGCTGGCCTTCAAGCGCCGTCCTCCAGGAGAAGTATTTCATCACAGAACTGAGCTGGGGGCCAGAGGAGAGTGAGCAGAGCTATCACTGACAGCCGTGTGCCTGGAGTAGATACATATCTCTACTTCATGTTCACACACAATCATCTCCATTTGCCTCAAATAGAGTTACAGAAAGCTAAAGAATCCATTTGGCCATTAACTTTCACTCTGGCAAAGAAAGTACCAGCTAGTAACATCCAGGGAACACCTAAAATTTTCCATTATTTTATTCAGGATAGCTTACCACTTGGACTCATCCCTAATATAAGAAAAAGGAAATAAATCAGGATTTTTTTTTAAAAAAGGAAAGCCTAGAACTTTTGCCAGAACCTATCAGTAAAACAGCAATGTATCAGATGGAAGTACATGGTCAAAAGAAGAAAGAGTCCCAACCTCTGGCAGACACTGCCTGTTCTCCCATAAAATGTGTCTTCAAAAGTTATCTGAGTCTGCAATCTAAGACAAACTACTTAGAACTAAGTTTCAAAACCTCCGTCAGGATACCAACATTTTAATTTCTTTACATGAGAGCCAAGAGCCAAGGGGAGGCCAGAAGGGCATACAAGTGTGAGGGAGGGGAGGCTCAGACAGAGAAGATATTCTGCAGGGGTTTCAAATCGAAGGCCCCCTAATCTGTGCTTCCATGGCCTGGCTGCTCTTGAGAGCTACAGAAGATCCCTGGAGAAGCAAAACTTCAATGTCTCTATCTCCCTTCACAAGAAACCTTTCTCGCCTCCCATACTCAGCAAATCAGAACAAGCAGCATCATAGAAGTAGGTTGTCAGTCATATCACGTCAATGATGGGATGCCAGATTAAAATGTCTGCTTTGTGATAACTCTTACAAGTCAGAATTAATAAAAAATCACCCTAAAGTTTATGGGAGTACCACAGAGAGCCTTGTGTATCAATGAGTATAAAAGTGGACAAGCCTCTAAAACCATCCACCATTTATTTTTTATCAATGCATTTCAACCCAGTGTAATTTGGGGGGTACCTGGCTGGCTCAGGTGGCAGAGTCTGTAACTCTTGATCTCGGGGTTGTGAGCTGAAGCCCCATGTGTGGTGTAGAGTTTACTCAAAATTTAAAAACATTTTTTAAAAAATAAACATAAATAAATCCAGTGTAATTTTCACATAATATGTACAACTAAAACCTTAATCAACGCTTCTGTCTTGTTACGCAGCTGCCAACCATGACCTGCAAAACCCCATTATGATTGTCCAGAATTGCTCACGATATAAAGATATAACTAAAACCAGAGAGGGAAAGGATGTTTGCCACAGAAGGAAGAATTCCATACTTTGTGACGGAAAGATGCCTAATGAACCGTGCACTCCCGCACGAACACAAAAGAATACAAAAGAAACACGACATCCATTATGTGTCACTGCTAAATTCATCATCAAAACGAGACTCAAAATAATGTCTCCACCTCTCACCCAGAGAGTGATCAGATTATTAGGAACTTAACTAATAATAATAACCCCACTTCAATAGTATCTGTGACTTAAAGACAACAGCCATCCCTCTGCCAAGTCTTTGTCCTCCAACCCACCATTAACCTATCTTTAAAAGCGAATGTTTCACCCACACGGTTTCTCACACGAGTCTATGCAGGTATAACCCACACAGTGGGAGAGCCACATGCAAATTAGCAGAATGTCTACTCTTGACACATAATGGGAGCTGAGGAAATGCTTTTTGATTTGGGCTTATATAGCCTTTATGGAGGCTTTTAATGAGTTATCACTCTGTTATGAAGACTCTGCTTTAATCCAGCGAGAGAATACTTATAATAACCTATTACACACAAGCTATCTACAGCAGACCAGCCGAAGAGAAGCGGTTGCCAGTGAAAGCAAAACTGTCCCCAGGTCTGAATGATAACAAGGTAGGGCATCTGTCCAAAGTGCTGAAGGACTACGTCCTGCTGGTCGACAATCTAGATTCTGAAGAACACACGTAACTTTTTCAATTTGGCAAATTCTTTCCTATCTCCGATCCTCTTTTCTTGAAAAAGTAAAGAATCCACTTGCACATCTGAGGACTCCTGACTTGATATGCAAGTCAGAACAAGTACTAGCAGCCATGGCTAGATGACCACAGTGAACAGTGGGAGGCTTCCCATGATAATGGGCCTCCAGAAGGAATTTTTAAGAATTAAAAAACCAATTGGTACCTATCTTACCTTGAAACATTTAAAACTTGGGTGGCCCCACATCCCTTGGGGAAATGTTCCATTGTTCTTTTAGGGCAGAGTATGTGGTAAACAACGAAGATACCATCTATCTATGAGAAGAATGTGAATGGCTCCATGTTTGTGGACTCATTTACCCAGTCCATGATTAGGAAAGTAGTAACGGAGATACCCTAGTGATCCCTGTGGGAGGAAAGAATGAAGGGAAAATCCAAGGTCTGAGTCACTGACTCTCTTGTCACTAAAGGATCCAGGGTCATTCACGGTGGATCACTAGCGGTTTCTCCTTCCAATGAATGCTTTCCTTTCTGTTTCCAAGTTGCATTTTCAGTTAAACAAAGCCTTCCCCACTGCCATCAGGTGATGGTCGCTGATATTTGTGGAAGTCACTGTCATCCCCAGACAGATTATCTGTCCGTACTGTGAGCCTGGTCCCCCAGGTGCCAGGAACTGACACTCCATCAGTAAGGAGGAAAGCGTCTCTTGGACTCAGACTAGATTCTCTGGTCTAAGAGAAGCGACCAGACAACAGGCTATCGCCTCTGCCGTCTTTCAGGGAGACCCGCAGGAAGCCTGCAGTCAAAGGCAAGAGAAAAAAGAACTGGGAAAACATCAGAAAGATGTCCTATTCATGGAGAGAGATGGTAGATGCCTCTCCCTCAGCCTATGAGAAGCCTCATGGAGGACCTCCCTCCATGGCTTAGAAGGAACAACTGGGCAGATAAGGAAACTATCTCTGTTTTTCTTAAGCATGCTTAACTTTTTTTTCTCTCGGTAATAAAAATGGTTTGTTCTAAGAGTACATAGAACAAAGATATATTACTTCAAAATGGTGCACTGTTTAAAATTTTTTCATCAGGAAGATGGAAACATTATCCTTAAGTCATTTTTCATGGACATGACCCCAAAGTGTCTCTGAAGTACCTTCTCCAACATAATTTTACGACTTGATTCTTAACATTTAATGATTCCATGACAAATACACCCTTGTTCTAAAAAGATGAAGATGCTATTTATTTGAAATGGTATAGGAAAATCCAAAAAACACATTCAGAACAACTTACTCTTTGGAGCTTCTTTATTCCTAAAGCTAATTTGTTTTTGTTATTTATTCACCTAGCGGTGATGCAATAATCACTGTTTTCATGGTTTCCTTAAGCACCGGGCAATTTAAACTGTCAGTGTTCTTTTGCTGTCTTGTGACAAGTGCTTATTATGGTTGACTAACATACTTCACAGAAAACCAGCCCCCAGCAGCAGTCATGGCATGGGGTGCTAGACCCCAAGAAGATCAGCCACATGGATCAGTTCTGCTCAAGACTGAGGGCAATGAAGGGAATGTTCTCTGACCGGAGCAGGAAAATACCTTTAGGGCCTGGAGACCTAGGCTGTTTGGAGGTGGCAGGTCCTCAACCAGAACACCATCAGAAGCCAGTGACTCTCATTTACTGTCAACCTGATAGCTTAAATCCCTCATGGACCTTTCCCCTAAGCCCAGTCCACCTGCCCTCTTCTGCAAGCTAGTATGGATCCCATTCATTCCTTATGGTCAGTTTGTGTCCAAGTTGTTTTTACTCAAAAGCAGTGAAGCTGCTTCAGCAGAAGTAGGAGGGGCTGGCCAACAGGGCTGGCAATCCACCAGAAGAGAGTCCAAGTCACCCCCTCCTTAGGAACTTGGGTACTTCCTGGCTGTGACTTGTCTCCTGTCTTCCTCTTGGGTTGTCTAGCGTCCTGGTACAATGTGAGCTATTTTGTTTTGACTACAGTGTGCCCGACATTCATTGGTGGCATCGGCCAGTGATCACTGCTCTCAGAGGGCTTCAAGGCACCCCAGAAAACCAGACCATGGCTTACTGAGAGCACACCAACTTCTCACTAAATCTCATGCCTTTGAGAATCATTCCATTCTGGGTCTAAGGATTAAGAGGGGAGCAGGGAGACCAGTGGTGGATATTAAATTGCTAAGTGAGAGCTGTTGTTCCTCCTCGTCTCCCAGGGAAACTCCTGAACTTCTGCACATATCTCAAGACCCACGCGGTCCCTCTTCCACACTGCTTCTCATTCAGTGTGCACCCTATCACCCTGTGTTGGAAATGTCTGCCTACATGTCCACCCACTGGATAGTAAACTCCCAGGAGGAAGGGGCCATGGCTTATTCATTTCCCCAGTGCCTGGGCCAAGTCAGGCACTTGATTGGCTTACTGAGCCTTCCTCTGTCTCCCAGGCTGAGCCAGCCACTCCCTCCTCTCTAGTACTTTACATATTGTACACATTTCCGGTAGAGTGGTTAGCCTAGGGTTTATGCCTATCACACTGCCATATCTCCAGAACCTAGCCTGATAGAGGTGGTTGGTAAATACGTGTAATGGGAGATACTACTGAACAGTCAATGTGGCTATCTGTCAATGGTCAATGGGGCCAGGTGACAGAAGACCTCATAGCGCAGGTCAGTGCAAGTTTTCAGCACAGGGAGTGATCTGATAAGAAGGAGAGTTTGAGCAAAACTCCTTTAGTCAACCTGAGGCCAGAGGGCTGCATTTGTGTGGAGAGAGGGGAAGGCAGTGCAAACAGCTAGGAGCTGTTAAGGTGAGAGGGGCAAGTGAGGCCAGGAGCCTGACAGGGCTGTGTTCCACACTGAGTAGACCCTGGTCACCACTGATGCCAGCTGTGTGGTCTTGGGCAAGTCACTGAACCCTGCTGAGCCCAGTCTCTCAGCTGTGACACAGAACTAATATCTCCCACTGCTGTAAGGATTAAGTGAGGGGAGGATTAAAGCACCCAGCACACTGCGGGCACACGACAGGTGCTTATGATGTTTCCTTGTCCCTCATCTCTCCCACTGGCACCCCAGGTACCTAAGATTCAGGGACACTTGTCTAGTTCTTTGATATCAAGATCCCATTGTCCCCTACTCATTTAACCTCAACCTTGTAGGTCCAGATTCTGACATGGTCTTCATGCTCATTGGGAAGAAATAAAACAGCTGTGACTTGTTTCTTGAGCACTTTGCACAAAGGCAGTCTGAATGATAACCGGTCCCAGGTGTAGCAGAGGTCCACGTCTTTAAGTCTAGCCTTGGTATGTGAGGTGGGGTCCCAGTCTACCTGATCCCCTGCCAACTCCTCTCATGTAGCCAGCCTGCTTTCCTCAACTTCATCCTCAGGCCATTCTCTCTAAATTTAGTTCACCTTCTTATTAATGCCTCCCCCCATTGCTTGAAGCCAGTCAGCCCCTGGTGCTGAACCCCAACCTCATAGAAAGACTTCTGGCTGCACCCACCAGTCCTTTGTGGCCTACGTCACATGCCACCTCTTTCATGAAGCCTTCCCTTATTTCACATCATAGGACATGGATTGCCTCCTGCTCTTAACGCACCCCAGGACTTTGTTTATATATATATCTCCTCCCACAGTACTGGTGAGAACCTATCTTCTGTGTTAAAAACCTGCATACTTGTCTAAGATGCTGAGCTAAGGATGCCAGGGATGGAGGGCCTCAGCCCCTCATTAGCAACCCTACAGACAAGAGCATCAACTCAGTAAGTTTCTCCAGAATCTTCCTTGTACGCATTCAAGCCCCTCTGCCTCAGGGCTCCCAAGGGTGCTGGTGCTTTTCACCTCCACCTGCCACCCCAGCTGGGCTCCATACGTCCTGCCACTTGACTGTGGCCCACCCTCTCCTTCAATTCTGCTTCACAGACCCACCCATATGCACGTGACTCTGCAACCAGATCTCAGCCTGGTCCCTCACTTGTGGCTTCGTCAGTCCCCTGCCAGGTCCGGTAGCTGTTCGCAAGCTGCCCTCTGACCTACCCAGCTGCAAATTTCTTGAGGGTAGAAATTAGTGTTCCCATCTTCTTTGGGTCCCTCACAGTACTAGTTCCACTACAGGAACAAAATAACTGGGCCCTTTCTGTCTTGTTTACCCAGCGGGAGTGCCAAGTGCATAGTATTACTTAGGTCACGGCTCATAGAAGATAGATTAGTTCTCACTTCTGGGCAGAGTTCATTGATCTGCGCATATGCCCCACACCTTCCTTAATTTTTCCAAACATGGTGGATCTCATGGAAAGTATTACAAAAAACGCAGAAGCCCACCTGGACAAGCAGGAGGAGGTTTGTATCTGGTAAAGGGGATTTGAGCTTCAGGGCCTGCAGGAGTTCCAGAACAACACTACGAGACAAGTAGAATTTATCCCGCTCCTAAACAGAACAAAAGAGAAGAAGGTAAGCTAGTGTAAAAACTCAGAACAGATCTATGTCAAAAGAGCTTCCAGGAAATTCACAGGTTGGAAATGAAAACCAGTATTTGACAATGCATAATGAACGGTCCTTAAGAAATAAAATTCAAACGAAAAAGAAAAAATTTAAAGGGCATTTTTGTGTGCATAACAAGTTTACAGAAGCGCCGAGAACACATAATTCAATAGATAAGAAAAAGACAGGATATCTCTTAAACACTGAACCTACTGGATTAGGTTCTTGTTCACAGGAAATGATAAGTTCCAAGAAATGCAGAAGTTAAATCGAAAAGCATTATTCCCAAAAGGAAATGATTTATTTAGAGAGGAACTTATACAGCAATTTTCAGGGTCTTGTGGCCTCTCTAAAGAACTTTCTTTTTAAATGGGCTGCTTAAGCACACAGAAAAACAGATGGAATGTACCATGAACTACCACTTTTCTTGGCCACATCACGACATTTTGCTCTATTTAACGTCTTTCAGGATAAATAAAGCATCCCAGATGGGCGCCTGGGTGGCTCAGTTGGTCAAGCATCTGACTCTTGGTATCCACTCAGACCACGATCTCAGGGTTGTGAGATCGAGCCCCACAACAGGCTCTGTGCTGGGCACGGAGCCTACTTAAGATTCTCTCTCCCTCTACCTCTGCCCCTCCCCCCAACTCATGCACACACTCCTTTAAAAAAAAAAAAAATCACAGAAACTGTTGAAACTACCTATATAGTGTTCTCTTTTCTTTCTCCCTTCCTTGAAGTAGCCACTATTTTGAACCTGGTGCTCATGATTTCACATATGTTTTTACTACCTATGCATGCCTTCATTGCAAGACGTAATACTATTTTTCATGTCTTTGTAACTTTCTATGATAGTGTCATACTGCACATCTCTTTCTGCAACTTATAGTTTCTCACTACTTTATATTTTTGAAATTAGTTCCTACTGTTACATGTAGCTCTAGTTCTTTCAAATAAATGGCTTAATTATATTTTATTATATGAACATACCGAAATTCATTGATCTGTTCTCCTGTTAATAGAACACGAGATCATTTTCAATTTTTTACGTTTTTTTTTAATTGCCAACGACAACACACATGCAGAAACGTACATAGGACATAAATGTGCAGATGAAATGGATTTGTGTAGACTGAATGCCAAGGTCAAAGTGCCAGCACCTCAGAAGCCTGTTGTGTGTCCTTTCCTGATCATCACCAAGTAACCAGAGACCCCATGGGTCTGCATCCACTTTTTTTTCTTTCCCCTCATTTTTATTCATGGTATCCTGCTTCCTTGTATGTCCGATGAGCTGTGCATGCTGAATGGTGTATTTAAAAAGTTATTTCTAGAAATCATTCGAGGACTGAAATGTTCTCTTCATCCAAAGAACTCTCTGTTTCCTTTTTGCCAGCTCCCTGTTGGCACTAGCCTGGTCCAGGTTACCTGAACAGACACACAAGCCCTGTAATATCTTATCTTGGGCCACCAGAAGGTGTGACACTGAGCTCAATTGCTGTAAGGATGATTTTACCTCTGGGTTATCTTTACTTTGTTGTCCTGACCAAACTGGGGTTGCGGGAGTTGCAGAATCAGACCAAGTCCCTGTTCTTGGAAGGTCCTGGATTCTGACTCTTGTTCCCTTCCTGGATCTTCTGGAATTGCAACTCAGCCTCTTAGTCACATCTCCGCACTTCTATGCTCTCCCTGATCTTAGCCTGGTGATTCATCTAATATCTGGTTAGCATTTTGATGCACTGAAGTTTTCAAAGAATATTCTGTTCGCTTCTTTTTTAACTTTTTAAGTGGGAAGATAGGTTCAAATGATCTAAGCCATTATTATCTGGAGAGAAGTCTTAACTTTTTATTGAAATTACACTAAATCTATAGGTTATATTGTGAGAATTAACTGTCTTTATTATGCTGGGTCCTCAACCATGATCACGAGATCTATCTCTATTTATTTAACATTGTTGAGTAAAACTTTCTGGTTATCTCCATAGAGTTCTAGCACATTTTTGTTAGGTTTATTCTCTGTTGACACAATAACTGTCATTTTCAAAGTACATTTTGTGATCATTTGTAGCTGAATATTAAAGGTGGATGATTCCTGGGTACTCACTTGTAAGCAGCATCCTTGCTGAACTCTCTCACAGAAGTTATAAAAAGGTGTCTACAACTATATTTTCTTCAGTTTGTTTGTAATTACATCATCTGTGGAAAGTGAGTTTTATTTTTCCTTTCCAGTCCTTATACATTTGATTTCTTCCTCCTATCTTACTGAATTGAGTGGGACCTCCTGGACCATAATGAACAGGAGAAATGATAGTGGACATTCTCGTCTTACTTAGTATTTTGAAAGCACTACATTGGCATTCACCAGGAAGTATAACATTTCCTAGAGGTTTCTGGTAGGCACCCTATGACAAGCTAAGTAAGTTCCTTTCTATTCCTAGTTTGACAAAAGTTGTTACAAGTGGATGTTGAGTTATATAGAATGCTTCTTTGGAATCTGCTGAGATAATGATACACATTTGTCACCTTTAACCTGGTAACTTGGTGACATAAATCAATATTCTAATGTTTAAAACCATTCTTATATTCCAAGCAAATCCTCACTGGGCCAGGAGGCTTTATTTTTAACATATTAATTTACTATTATTCATCCAGAATTTTTATACCTTTGAAGTAAAATTGGCCTGTAATTTTCCTTTCTCCCACTACCCTTGTCTGGTTGGTATCACAATTCTACTGGCTTCATAAAAGATGTTGGAAGTATTCCTTTCTTTCGATCCTCTGTATTAGTTTGCACAAAGTGGAGCTCAATCTGTTCCTTTGGTGTTTAATAGTAAAGTTGTCTTTAAAACTGGGACAGTTTCTCATTAATGATTCCATTTCTTTAATCATTGAGGTCCAGCCATTTTTTTCTTAGTTATCATACGTTACAGTTTTCTAGAAAATTGTCCCTATGGTCCAAGATTCCAAATTTATGAGCACAGAGTTGTTCGTTTCAAAGTCTCTAATACATCTAGAGTTATATTCCCTCTCGCATTGCAGATATGCTTTATCCGTGCCTTTTCTCTGCTTCCCTTAATCAGTCTTGCCAAAGTTCTGCCAGTGTTCTTGTTCTAATCCGGGAGCCCCCTTCTGGCTGTACGGATCTTCCACTAAAGTCATGTTTTCCATTTCGTTAATTCCTGCTCTTCTCTCTATTATTTCCTTCCTTTAGATTATCTTATGGTTACTCTGTTTATTTTAACTTGAAATGTTAGCTCATTTCATTTCTCCTTTTTTCCAGCAGAAGTATTGAAGACTATACATATTCTTCTAAATATCTCTGTAGCTATAGATCCCAACATTTAGAATGTAGTATTTTCATATTTGTGTGGTTCTAAATATTTTTCTAAATTCTCTTATCTCCTTTGATGTATGAATCAATTAAAAGTGTATTTCAAATTTCCAAATATAGCAAGTCCTAGATGCCGTTAATCCAGTAAGTACCTTCGAATGAATTTGAAACAGTGTACGCACACACACAGAACAAACACATAGACATATGAACACATCCTGCAAACCTGAAAAACGCTGTGTACTTCCAGAGCCGCGCTCTGGGTAGACCTGGCTGCATGCATGCCATGCCCCGTCACTCACTCACGCAAGCCCTAGGCACCACACACGTACACATTCTATACACACTGCACCCCTGCAAAGGGACCTGGTCAGGGTCTGAATCTGGCAGGGGACCGGGACTTAGACATCTGACAAAAGGGGACAGTCAAGAGAAGAATCTCTAAGGCCCCTGGGTGGTAGCTGGGACAGGGCCCAGCCACCTACATGTGTGTGTGCCAGGAATGTGTGCACGCATGCTGTTCACCCTCTGCGCTGGTGCCGCTTTATGCAGGGGGTGACTATCCCAGCTGCTCGAGGACTTGACCAGGAGGCCCCAAATCTCAGTACAAACCTGCCTCAATAGTCACATAAAAGGTAGTCTGTCTAAGATGTGCGTCGTCTCCCCTTAGATATGGAGCTTTTCTCTCGGTCACCCTTGAATATCTCTGTGCAGTTACGACTTTGTTATTGATCTATAACTTAACTGCATTGTGATTAAAGAACTTGGTGTCTTTGAAACAGATTCCCCAGTGTGTGTTAAGACTTTATTTGTGGCCTGCGGCTCCTGGATAGCTCAGTCGGTTGAGTGTCTGACTCTTGATTTCAGCTCAGGTCTTGATCTCAGTGTCATGATTTCAAGTCCTGTATTGGGCTCCACACTCGGTGTAGAGCCTACTGAAATGAAATGAAATGAAATGAAATGAAATGAAATGAAATGAAATGAAATACTTTATTTGTGGTCTATTACCTGTCCTATGTTTACAAATGTTATGTATATGCTTTTTCTTTTCCTTTTTTTATTATGTTATGTTAGTCACCATACAGCACCTCATTAGTTATTGATGTAGTGTTCTATAATTCATTGTTTGTGTATAACACCCAGTGCTCCATGCAAAACATGCCCTCCTTAATACCCATCACCAGGCTCGCCCACCCCGCACACCCTTCCCCTCTGAAACCCTCAGTCTATTTCCCAGAGTCCATAGTCACTCATTATTCTACTCCCTCCCCAATTTTCCCCACTTCTGTTTTCCCTTCCTTCTTCTAATGTCCTCCATGTTATTCCTTCTGTTCCACAAATAAGTGAAACCATATGACAACTGACTTTCTCTGCTTGGCTTATTTTACTCAGCATAATCTCCTCCAGTCCCATCCATGTTGATGTAAAGTTGGGTGTTCATCCTTTCTGATGGCTGAGTAATATTCCATTGTATATATGGCCATATCTTCTTTATCCATTCATCTGTTGAAGGGCATCTCAGCTCCTTCCACAGTTTGGCTACTGTGGACATTGCTGGTATGAACATTGGGGTGCATGTGGCCCTTCTTTTCACTACATCTGTATCATTGGGGTAAATACCCAGTAGTGTAATTGCTGAGTCATAGGGTAGCTCTATTTTTAACTTTTTTTTTTTTAACTTTTTGAGGAACCTCTATACTGTTTTCCAAAGCTCTATTTAGAAGAGTGAAATTCAACCATTCTCTTACACCATACACAAAGATAAACTCTAAATGGATGAAAGACCTCGATGTGAGACAGGAATCCATCAAAATCCTAGAGGAAAACATAGGCGGTAACCTCTTTGACATCCGCCACAGTAACTCCTTTCAAGACACGTCCCCAAAGGCAAGAGAAACAAAAGCAAAATGAACTTTTGGGACTTCATCAAGATAAAAAAGCTTCTGGACAGCAAAGGAAACAGTCAACAGGACAAAGAGGCAACCCAAAGAATGGGAGAAGATATTTGCAAATGACACAACAGATAAAGGGCTGGTATCTAAGATCTATAAAGAACTTCTCACCCCAAAAGCAAGTCAAAAAATAGGCAGAAGACATGAGCAGAAACTTCTCCAAGGAAGACATATGAATGGCTAAAAGACACATGAAAAAATGTTCAACATCATTAGCCATCAGGGAGATTCAAATCAAAACCACACTGAGATACCACCTTACACCAGTTACAATGGCAAAAATTGACAAGGCAAAAACAACAAATGCTGGAGAGGATGTGGAG
Source organism: Meles meles (assembly GCF_922984935.1). Classification (NCBI taxonomy): domain Eukaryota; kingdom Metazoa; phylum Chordata; class Mammalia; order Carnivora; family Mustelidae; genus Meles; species Meles meles. The sequence goes on along the minus strand of NC_060071.1, from coordinate 140,975,377 downwards.
AAAGGGGAACCCTCTTACACTGCTGGTGGGAATGCAAGCTGGTACAGCTACTTTGTATATGCTCTTTCTAAAATACATTCTCAAATTGGTGAATTCAAGATTCTTTATATGTCTATTGGATTCAATTTGCTCCTTACATTGTTCAAATCTAGTAAGTCTTATTCATTTTTTATCTGCTTGATCTATTAATTACTAAAAGAGATGTGTCAAAATCTCCCATTGAGTATGAATTTGGCAACTTCTCTTTGTAATTCTATTCATTTTGTTTATATATATTAAGCCTGTATTATTAACTACACAAGTTTTAGAACAGTCACATTTTTCTAAAGAACTATTCCTTTTATCAATACAGGGCAACCTTTTTTATAAAAATACTTTTTAACTTAGATACTGTTTACTGGTTTCAGCTTTATTTTAATTAGTATTTGCCTGGTATATTTTTAAACTATTTTTCTTTCACACTTTCAACACTGTCTTTAGATGTGTTTCAGAGGTATCTCTTACAAATAACACATAGCTGGATTTAAAAAATCAAATCCAAAAATTTCTGGGACATCTGGGTGACTCAGTTGGCTAAGCCTCTGACTCGGTTTCAGCTCAGGTCATGATCTCAGTGTCTTGAGACTGAGCCCTGAGATGGGCTCTGTGCTCAGCATGGGATCTGCTTCAGAATCTCTTTCTTTCCCTCTGCTCCTCTCCCCCTGCCTCTCTCTCACTCTCTCTAAAATATATAAATCTTTTGTAAAAATCCAAAAATTCCTTATATTCATTGTGATTATTAGATTATTGGATTCATTTCTACTCTAGCTCATGGTGGATTATTTCTTTATATGTTTTATAATTTTAGTCTGTAAATTCGTGTTCATCAGGACTGTAATTCTAGAAATTCTGTTAGGTCTAGACTGAAGTCATACCCATCCAGAGTGGTTTGAGGATAGGTTTTGAGCTTACTTCTACCAAACACTCCAATGTTATTACCTGCTCTGTACCAATGTTACTTGACTTTTCATTCTGGGGGCTCACAGAGTACGTAGGTATCTTAAATTCACACTCTAAATATGTTCAAAGATAGGTTCATGTTTACTAATTCTCAAAGGAAACTATAAATCTTTCTTGGTTCCTAGGCTTAGATTCTATTCTTTGTCACCTCTATATAGGAATATATTCTTTCCAAATCACCCATCTACCCTTTTGAGGGTTCTGACTTTCTACTGGGGATGACTCAGAGCCAACTCCAAGCCTGAAACAGTCCCAAGACCTTCTCCGTGTGGGCTTTAAACCACAAGCCACTAAAGTTAATTGGTGCAGACACTGTAGAACTGAGTATGGTGCTTCCTCAAAAAATTAAAAATAGAAATACCATACAATTCAATAATTCCACTACTGGGTATTTACCCAAAGAAAACAAAAACACTAATTCAAAAAGATATATGCACCCTTATATTTACTGCAGTATTATCTACAGTAGGCAAGATATGGAGCAACACAAGTGTCCACTGAAAAATGAATGGATAAAGAAGATGCATCCACACTGGAATATTACTCAGCCATGAAAAAGAATGGAATCTTGCCATTTGAGCCTACACAGATGGACCTAATAGGTATTAGGCTAAGTGAAACATGTCAGGCAGAGATAGAAGTGCCCCATAATTTCCCTTATATGTGGAATCTGAAAAACAAAACTTTCAAAAAACAGACTCTTAAATACAGTGAATAATCTGCTGGTTGCCAGAGGAGAGAAGGGTAAGGGGATGCATGAAACAAATAAAGGAGATTAAAAGATATAAATTTCCAGTTATATAAATAAGTAATATGTGGAGGTGAAAAGTACAGCATTGAGAAGAGAGTCGATAATATTGTTGTTATAATTGTAATGATGTTATTATAATCATGTTATTGTAATGATGTATGATGACAGATATATTTATCATGGTGAGCATTAAGTAATGTATAGAATTGTTCAATCAATATGGTGTACACCTGAAATTAACATAACATTGTATGTTGATTAAAATAAATGTAAATAAACTAAAACTAAAAATATATAACTCAACTAAAAATAAATAAATAAAATAAAATTAGGTACCTGCAAATCTAAACAAAACTTGAGCCACTAACCTCCTAAGACAAGTAACTCCCCCATCTCAAGACTACTATGGTATTGGCTTATATGCTTACCACTCTGGTTCTCAATTTCTTCCCCAATTTTTTACCTTTCACTTTTACAATCATGTTCATTACATTTTGTCCAGCACTTCTATCCTTTTAAGTGGGACAATTTTCAACTATCTAGATGGCCAGATTGCCAGGAAGAAAAGTCTCCAAAGCCCTTACCTTTCCATGCCTTTTCTCTTGATTAAATGATGGAGAAGGCTCAATTAGACAGTGTTCTTTCTTAAACTATTTCCAATAGCTTCCCATTACCCATGAAGAAGATGGGAACACTCTAAGACTGAAGCTTTCTACCAAAAATAGTCATTTGAGTTGGACAACTGGGAATGCGTAGATGACAAGAGCAAGTCAGGAGGCCACTAACATGATGATTGGTTAGGAAGGCACATAATGTATAATGAATGTTCAAAACTAGGAATATCTTGACTTCAAAATAATGGAAGATCCTCTGTAATTAATCTCTATAGCGCACAGCATGGGAAACACACACTTACTATGGTTTTTCCTCTAAAAAATGTACAATTTAAATATACCAAGCAAAAAGAAATTTAAGAAATAAAGTGACTTCTTTTCACTGTATTCGTATATGTCTTCATTGTTTCTGGTACTGTGCCCTGATCTACTGTTGTAAATCACCAAAAAAAAAAAAAAGGAGTAAGTTCTTTTCAGGGAAGATTTGAAAGAAGAAAAAATGCTGATTTTTTGGATACTTAGAAAACATATTGTTCCGGGCAGAGTAATAATTTCTAATCAGAAAGACTAAAGAGAGGATTATCATGGAACACTTAACATGGTAGAATGGACACAAGATCGTAAGAAAAAAGACAAAAGTGTTTTAAATAGAATGAAAGCCTTAATATAAAATTAGATTTTCTTTAAATGGGGGAAAATAAAAGGCTTATATAAGTGGACAACATGAGTAAAGGAATATTCTGAATGTTCAAGGAGGAACAACAGGAACAGACCCCAGTGAAAATAAAGTTGGAACATTTGGAAATTGGAAGAGGAATATTGCATACTGTTCTTAAGGACAGAGACGCTCCCAGTTGGCCCTGCCTTTCCGTAAGGATAGCGTCTCCCAGCTCCAACCAGGCTGCTATGTGCATGGGGCTAGCAGTACTTTTCCACTTCCTCGGTAGTGGGCCAGGGGAAACGAAAGATAATGCAATAGAGAAACCATTATGAAGGCAAGATGACAAAAGATGAGATTACAATCTCAGAGGCCAAGAACCCAGAACTGGGGAGACAGACAAGTGATGAGAATTAAGGAGCACTCTAAGGGATTTTACAAATGACAAGCTGATATTTTTCTACTTTGGGTATGAAAATGACATGCCGTGATGGCTTGCCCACTAATCATGAGATGGTGAACTTGAAAAGGACCTTCAGAGGTCATTTAGACCACCAGCTCATTTCATTTACAGTATCTCTTCTCTTCTAAACCATATGACCCTCCTTTCTCCAAATGTGCATATGTGAAGTAGAGTATATATATATATATATATATATATATATATATATATTTGCATAGAGCGTTTCCTTCCAATGATACTTATTAGACCTCAGTAAACTGCTCAGGTTTAACTATATTGAGGCGATTAACCTAACAAGCATTGACACTGTTTAGAAACAATGTTCCTGACAGTTTCCAGTTTCCCGGGAAAAAACCCGTAGGCAAGCTTACCTTCGTGAAAGCTCGGTAACAGAGACCACACACCTCTACCAGGTAGGCCAGAGTGAAGACAGAGTTCTGAATCACAAAGCTGAGCAGTTTTGAAAATGGCTCCAACAGACTCTGCAATGAGATTGGAGCCAAATAAAATCAATTGTTGATTCTTTCATTAAAAAAAAAAAGTCTTAAAATCTTCTGGTACTTTAATTAATGGGATCATTCTTTCATTTAAAATCTGCTTCCTGATAGCTATGGAGCAACTCTGTTGGTCTAACAAGAACAGAACCGGACCCTCAATGCCTTAAAGAGCATGATTTAATCATTTTATTTCTCCAAAAAGAAATCCATTTTCCCAGGTGGCATCCTTTTATAAACCTTATCACCGTCAATCCTATCCTCATGTCCACCCCCAGCAATCAAGACTCTGTGAGATTTGTATGAGGATTTTCCATTCTCTTTCTCAGAATCTGTAGGTTTCAATGGGCTCATCCATCCGGCTCCTCCGAAACCTGTCATCTCAGTACAATAGCACAAACCATCCTGCATGTATGTACGAAGCACAATTAGCTTAGATAAAACTTATCCGGACCCAGCTTCCTGCCAGTGTTTATCAGGAAGGCCCAACTTTGGTTTCTGCATCTGAATCCCACCCATAAAGGATCAGTTTTAGATCCATCTGCTCTCTAAGGTCGTTTAGAAACATTCACTGAGCACCTACTAAGTATCAGGCAGAGTTGGGTGCTTTTATATAGTTTATCTTGTTCAAATTTCTTATGACAATTCTGGAGAGACAGTTTGTTATAACAGCTAATGACACAAGCTAATGATTCCACACAATTATTTTCAAACTCTAGCTCTCAGTGACCTGGAATAAGTGATTCAGCCTCTCTGCACTTAGTTCACTCCTCTGTAAAAACAAGGCTAAGCAGGACCTCCACCCCATTAGTGCTGCTGTGGGAAATCGGGGAGGTAATGTAGGTAAAGCACTTGGCCGCAGTGAGTGCTCCCTCTGACCTGCATCAAAACTCTGGAGCTCACCTAAGGCCATACTGCTATTGAATAGAATTCAAATCCAAATTCCAGGACAATTTTCCAAAGGCAGAACTGCTCTTTAGGGAAGACAGAATTTTAATTGGGCTCCAAAAGATTTCCATGCCATGATTTCCACTACTTCTCGAACTCCGCAGTCCTAATGGTCTGGATTATAAAAGTAAATATGCTCAGCGTGCAAAGGCTGGATCTACAGGAAAGTACGGATAAGGAAGTAAAAGTCTGTCACCCCACCACCTCGTGATAGCAATTTACATATCTCCCTTCCTGCTGCACTCCAGTTTACCTCGTTGAAATTGTGTACATACGTAATCCTACATTTTGTCAATTTCATTTTGTTAATACAATAATATAAGAAATCTCCAAAATGATTTAATTCTTCATCATCATCCATTTTAATAGCCACAAATGTCACATTTCATTATAAATAACATCCTAATAAATATGTTTTGTCTGAAATTCGCATTTTCATTTTCTTTAGAAGATATCCCAGAAAAAGAATGATTAAATCAAAGGATGTGAAAATTGAGGGGGGGGGGGTCCTTTTTCCTTACTGATCCAAAAATGAACTTGTTACATGTTAGTCGTGCCTGAGAATAAGAATTCTGTACTTTGTTTCTATTCCCAACAGAAACCTGTGTAGCGTTTTCTATATAGAAACTCTTAAAGGAAACCTTCGAAATAGTACTGCTGATTCAGTATTCTTTGTTTTATATAAACATTGTTGCCTTGAAATATTGATGATGGATGAATGGCGACAGGACTGTATCTCCAGTTGGTTATATAATGTATCTTTATTCATTAAAAAAAGGAACCTGGATTCACACCCATATAGAAACTTGTTCTTCTATCCAGCAAAGCAACATAGTGATGGGGCAATATGGTACAACAGAAAAATCAGGGAACTTGGAGTCAAAGGATCTACGTTCAAGTCTCAAACCTTCCACTAACAAGCTGTGTAATCTTGGCCAAGACAATTTATCTCTCTGAGTCTGTGTCCTTAGCTTTAAATGATCAGATTAGACCAAATGATCTCTTTGCAACTATCCTGCATAAACTATTCATTTATAAAAGCACCGTCAAGGTATAAAGTTATTGGGGATGTGGCTTCTTGGTATTGAACTAGCAGTTATAAGCTACTGCTATACAGACTATTACATCGTTGTATATAATGCAGCCCAGAAACACTGTATATAACGCAGCCCAAGAATGAGGTGAATGAGACCCAGAGCTGGCCTTCATGAAACTCGCAGTCTCACTGGGGAGACTTTCATACAACGTAAGTGTTAGTATAGAGAGCTCTATCAAGTATTGTGGGGTCTGATATAGCAGAAAGTTGCTGCAGAGCATTCCAATTCACTTTTTAAAATTTAAATGGGATTCAGATTCTCATCTTGAAGAATGAGAAAGAGTTCACCTCAGCAACAAGAGCATAAAGCATTTCAGGCAGAGGAAATGGCTGAAGCCAAGGCAAGGAAATATGAAATTAAATAAGATTATAAACATAAAGCAGTTAGCATAATGCCTGCCATATGGTAAGTGCTCAACAAAGAGCGGTTGTTGTTTTGATGATAATAGGATGATTCCGGAAGAAGGCAGGAGGCATGGGGGATGGGACAAGTAGCCAAAGCCGACATTAGAAAGGTAGGCCGGCAAATAAATGAAGTACCTTCTTGTATGGCACATTAAGGAATTTGGACACTCTCCTAAAAGAAATGAGAGGTGATCAAAGATGTTTAAGCAAGGAACCAAGGCAGGAAGGTCTGTGTTTGGAAGGATCACCTAGATCATAGAGGATACACTGGTGACCACGGCCCAGGACAAAGAGGGCCCATTGTAAAAAATGAGATTGTGATATATTAGAACTCTTCGTACTAGACACTTTCACCATGTTCAAAAGGAAACATTCAGTACACAATAACTATTTCTTCAGTATTACTACACGCCTGTGTTTTTAGTTTAAAAAATAACCAAATAAGCAATGGGTTGTTTTTCTGGAACATACAATACATACCCTTGTGGCATTGGTGGAGGGTATCTTCAAGAGGCAAATCATAATTCTCAAGCTGGAATCTAAAGAACACTGCAAACAAATATGAAGAAAGTAAAAGTCAGTACCCTTCTTAATACGTCTTTTACTTCATGTATTTTTTAAAAGATTTTATTTATGTAGTTGACAGAGATCACAAGTAGGCAGAGCAGCAGGCAGAGAGAGAGGGGGAAACAGGCTCCCTGCTGAGCAGAGGCTCAATCCCAGGACGCTGGGATCATGACCTGAGCCGAAGGCAGAGGCTTTAACCCACTGAGTCACCCAGGCACCCTGCTTCATGTATTTTTTATAAGCATTTATTTTAGGGGGAAAAAATCTGAAATATAGCTGCCTCCTTAGTTTTCTATGCCATATATTGATGTTGAAAAAAAAATCATTCTCAGGTTTAAAAAACTTAATTAAACTGTTAATTAAATAATATTAAATAACTAAATAATTAAGTATAGCACCTAAACCATTTCTCAGATATATTCTTAAAATTAAATCAGACGGAGAGATGGATAAAGAATTGACTGGATGGATGATGGATGGATGGATGGATGGACGGACAGACTGACAGATAGATGGGTAAGTGGATATCAACTATGTCCAACTCTAAAGAGATACACTAATTTATCAAAGGCCATGTTCCAGGGGGGAAAAAAACTACTCAGATCTATTTAAAACCATTAGGCTTATTAGTCCAAATAAGAACCAGTTTCATCTGCCCTTCCTTTGCTACTGAAAGACATGACAAAAACCTGCAAAAAAAAAAAAAAAAGCAGTAAAACTTCTACAAGAAAAAAATCATGCCTCTCAAATCTGTTAGAGTTGTATGTGGGCAAGTTCTACATCAAATGCACTTTTTAAATTGAGTGTACTGGTGGTGGCGGGGCGGGGGGGGGTGTTACAACAAAAATAAGCAACATTATTTAACATTGTAAACATATCACAATAGCAGGTTATAGTTGATTCCCTGCAGCTGTGCACCATACTAACTTTTGAAGATAACAAATGAAGCTAGTGGTTCTCCAAGTATAACCCGTGAACCCGCAGCTTGAATTACTTAGAAATTTGTCAGAACGCAGATCCTCAGGCTAAAGCCCCAGTGCATCAGAAACTCTCAGTATCAGGCCCAGGAATCCTGCTTTCAGCAAGTCCTGCCAGAGCACTGACCCACACTGGAGTCTGAGAGCCAATTCTCTGAACTGATGAGAACAAACCACAGAAGGCTTTTCAACGGCTCCCTGCTTTCCCCAGAGAGTAAAAACAAAGCAGAAGACGATCAGAGGCAGTGCCCAGATTGGATCTAGCAGGGCGAGTTTTTACGTGAATTCTGAAAGCGTTTTACAGGTAGCTTGTAAGTGTACTCTTGGTCTATTTAATCTGTTCAAGACCCGCCAGAGTTCATGTGACATTTACATTGCTTTAAACCAGGGGCTGAAGACTGGCTGTTTGTCGGGTCCCCACGGTATTTTAAAAATCAGGAAATATCATCTTCAAAACCATGGGAAGAGCAACCATAGTCGTACAGGGCCTGCATTCTCACACAATTGGTCGTTATGCTGTAGCAGCTGGACTCGTTAGAAGGGACTGGTGCTTCCCGTTTCTCAAGGGTCTCAGTTCTCTGGATTATCTTAAATCACTCCACTCATTAAACATGCAGTCAAGGTCCCTATGGGCAGGGCTGATCGTCACAAATGAGGCTTACCAGTTGTTTGCTGGTGGCAAGGGTTCCAACTGGCCAGTGATCAAGTTAAATATTTTGGTTCTAGCATCCACCTATAGGTATTTGAAACTGCCATGCCTGACCTACCTTCTCCCCAAATGTGTGGTGTTAAGCAGTGAGTAGCTCTGAGTGGCTCTTGGTTGGAGGGAGGTTCTATGGGGCCATGTTAAAACGTATCATTTGATTTCCGGCAGGTACATATACGGTATCTATATACATACATGGTTTCTAAGTACGGTGCTAAACCTCTTTCTTTGGACTTATTCAGCGACTCTAGCTTTGCAAGCAGACACGATCACGGAATGTGAGAGACAGTAAAGATCTCAGTATTCCCACTTCTCGTGGGAACTTTAAACTCCAAGAAAACAGCACACACCAAGCTAAGGGTCCCTGAATTACCCTTACAGACCTTATTTTGGGGTCATATATTCCAAATCTGCTTACTTGAAAAAGGACATTATCAAGGGTGGTTCGCCTTTATAAAACATTTTTCATACACCCAATACTCATTTTAGAAATGGTGCTGCCAACATGTAACTTCACTCGTGAGATCAACAAGTGATTGATTTTATTGTGAGTTGATTATTTCTGCAAACTGCATAAAGCACAAAAAGCTTGTGGAGCAAATGAGGCTCAGAGACATAGAAATGGCCACTACCAGTCACCTCCTTTCTCCCTACCACGAGACCGAATGCCTTCAATTTACCCCTACTGTAGAAGGACTGTAGGAGTCTGTCAGTGGAACAGATACCGAACCGTGAGTCAAGAGACTTGAGTTCTAATCCTCATACCACCATCACCTCTGAATTTGCAGCCCCCCATCTGGAAAATGGGGGCATTGGAATGGGATGGTTTTTTATAGGTCTCTTCCAGCTTTTATAGTATAGAGTTCTGCTTCTGCATTCAATGGGCTCGTGTTGAAAATGTTCCTTAGGTTACCAGATTCACAGCTAGGTAATTCGTATGTATTCTTGGAGGATGGCAGGGTGGCTACGGGGCGGGGGGAGGGGATGGTGATGGTAAAGCAGCCACACAGAAATATATTATCATCTTGGTCTTTCAAGTACTTTATTCACAAACACATAAACATTCACCTCCCTTTAGATAGTTCTCTGAAACTTAGCTTTACATGGTATGTCTAGCCTCCTTTTAGACAAAACTATGCTTTTATTTACTCAGACAATTATTGAGAAACATTTCCATAATCTACTAATATCTAATTTTTAAAAATCAACTGAAAAACGTGAAATCACTATGTCAAAATGCCTACTGCATACTGCTGTAGGTTTGTACCATTTGGAGAGCACAACCTACACAGTACTCTGTCCTTCGTGCCTAACAGATTCTGTAAGCTCTTTATCAAACACTGAATCTCTCTGAGCAGATGGTTGGCAAAACGTAAGATCCTAATCGAAATCGAAATCCCGGACTCAGCTTACCTTCAAGGGCAAAACACAAGGCAACTTGGCAAAAAATGTCTGAAACTGGTTGCTGATCGTGGTCCAGAGGCTGCTCGGCGAATCCATGGGCAAAGCTTCCATGAAGGTAGCAATGTTTTCCAAACAGCGTATCATAGCACCCCCTGCTGGTAAATTCTTTTTGTTATTTAGACCCTAGAAACACAAAAGCATAGGCAATCAACTGCTGAAACAACGTGGGGATTCAGAGAGCTATTTGTCGAAGATCAGTCTTAAAAATCACATATTCATGGTTTAAACATGTGTCGTGTGTCTATATACGCTATTCATTGTAACTGGCAGGAAGAGTACAGAGAAGAATCAACAAATTCAGCCAGACTTGGGAAAAACTGTGACCTTTAATTCCGTGAGAGAAGGAGAAATGCGAGCAAGAAATAAGGAACATCTTTTAAGGATCTGCAGTTAGCGTGGTTAGTGGCTAAGAAGACACAATGAATGATGCTTGTTGGAAACTCTGCTGGCCAAAGCCTGAGCATAATGCCTACAGAAGCAGGAAAGTCTCTAGGGCCACCTGCCAACCCTCCGAGCTAAGTGACAGAGATAATAAGCATGGGACTGAACACATGAACCCAAGCATTGTGACACAATGAATAAGCAATGGACCGAGAACTGAATTCAAGTCTCATGATGGAGCAAAGATGCAGGATTCAAATCCAATCCTCATGATACAAGAAATAAGCAGGGAAGCTGAGACTTGATTCCAAGTCTCGTGATACAGTGTGCACCGCTCTACCCACAGCAACTTCTGAAAGCCTGAATGTTCAATGGAAGTGAGTGTGCTTAGCAGTTGCCTATCCACCCCTGAGTTGAGGGAGTCCAGAAGCTTTAAATAAATAGTAAATCCACACAAAACAGCCATGTCCAGCGAACACGCTTCCGTGCAGTGGCAATTTTTATTTTAAATTAATTTTAAGCTTTTAAATTATTTGAGATGAATTTGACATCTTTGTATGTAACATAAATTTAGTTTTTAAATTAAATGACTGAATTAATTCCTCAGCCGTGACTTCGGGAGGGGCAGGGCTTAGAGGTGTCCTCAAAGCGAACCTACCTCCAGGAGCTGACTGAGAGCAGCAATAGAGCTCAGTTCATTGAAGTCCATCAGAGACGTGGCTAAGGTCCGTAAAAAAGTCCCATCTGGAAAGTCAACAGTCAGATTTAGTAGTGTTTGGGCTTCAGCAAGCAGGCACGTTTGTGGTGGCTGGATCCCCGTGGAGGAATTACCTTTGATAGTGCTCTGGAACAGCTGTGGGAAGATGCCGTTGGGGGCCAGCTGATGGAAGATGCAGCGCAGGAACTGCTTGGCCACCCCTGCGGCGTTGCCAGGAACCATCATGCTGGGGTCGCACAGGGAGAGAAAAGACAGGGACTCATAGAGCACCCAGCATGAGTTTAGGTTTTTCTGGACCTCCTTTTTTAGAGGTCAGGCATTGACACATCGATCCTCTTAGGGAAGATCTCCCTGTCATTTTCATCAGTGAGATGAAATATTGTAGTTACACGGAGTCTCTGTTAACAATAAGTTTCTAGAAAGAGAGAACCAGGACATGTCAGAGTGGCCCCTGACTAATGAATTCCAGCCACCCCAGAGTACAGATGAGCCTTCTGAGGTTCAGATGGAAAAGGTGACCTGTGAAGGCTCCAAGTCCAGAACATGGTAGAGTCAGGACAAAACCCAGGATGAGATTATCAGCAAGACCCTCCCAGAAAGTGTCATTAGCTAAGAGAGAGCTGATCTGGGGGGAGGGAGATATTCATGGCTATTGGGAGATAGAACTCTTCTTGGAGCACCTTGAGCCAGTACTTGTAGAAAGGAGAAGGCTTTCATCTATGCAGTTCCACACCATCTCTGCTGGTCAAATGAGGGAGCCAAGAAATGATTATGCCCCCCGAGACCAAAGTATCAGGAAGGACGTTCCAGAGGTGATCAGGGAGTGAATTAACAGGAAGAAAGCAGAAATCAAAAAGCCCAAATAGGTGAGTGGCAGGAAGTCCTCCTACCTAGACCATCTGACTATGTTTTGTCTACCTTGAAATGCTGATTCCAAACTGTTGGTCAAAAACATTTCTTCATGCAACTATGACACCAAACTCACACAAACTCTTTCAAAAACTAGGGAAGGAGGGAACTCTTCCCACCTTATTTTATGATGCTAGCATAGCCCTAAAACTAACATCGGATAAAGTCAAAACAAAAAACATAAAGTCACAATAAAACCAAAGCAAGAGGGAACAAAAAAGAAGTGAAAACAAAAACAAGACAAACCAGCAGTCCTCATGGACACTGAATTCAACTATAGATAAAAAGGATGATCGTCCATGACTGAATAGAGTTTATCCCAGGAACATAAGAATACTTAATATTCAAAATCCCATGAATAGAATTCAATATATTAAATAATAAAGGGAAAAACCATACAGTTATTTCAATACATGCAGAAAATGCATCTAATAAATTTTACATCCATTCATAGTAAAATTACTCTCAGCAAACCAGAAACAGAAGAAAACATCCTCAGTCTCTCAAATTCAGTCCAGTAGAGAATCTATGAACACCTACAGCAAGCAAAATTAATGGTGAAATACTAAAGACTTTTCGGTAGCATCTCTATGATTGTACTAGAGGTCCTAGCCATTGCAATATGACAATAAAAAAACATAAAAATCAGAGAGAAGGGAAACTCACTATTTACAGAAATGATTTTTTTACATACAAATGCTTTTAGATTCCAAGAAATCTTTAAAAGCAACTACTACAACTAGTAAGTGAACCCAGCTTATTACAATATTAATATAGAAATTCAATTGCATGTTCATATTCCAGCAGCAGAAAGTTAGAAAATGAAATTTTTAAAAATTCACTTACAGGGGCGCCTGGGTGGCTCAGTGGGTTAAGCCTCTGCCTTCGGCTCAGGTCATGATCTCAGGGTCCTGGGATTGAGCCCCACATCGGGCTCCCTGCTCGGCGGGGAGCCTGCTTCCCCCTCCCCCTCTGCCTGCCTCTCTGCCTACTTGTGATCTCTCTCTCTCTCTCTCTCTGTCAAATAAATAAAATATTTAAAAAAAAAAATTCACTTACATTGGCATTAAGACACCCAAAATTCTTGGGAATAAATTTAATAAAAGATGTACAAGACCTCTATACTAAAAACCACAGAACACTGCTGAGAGCATCAACAATACCAAAAATGGAATGAAACGAGAATATATACCATATTCATGAATTGAAAGATTCAGTATTTTGATGCTGTTGACTATGCCCAATATTGTCTCAGTACAATCCCAACAGGCTCCCTGCCCAAACAGAGAAGCTTATTCTAAAATGTATATGGAAATTTGGTAAATCTAGAATATCTAAATCCATCTTCTTAGAAAAAAATGAGCAAATTTGGAAGATTCATAATCTTGGACCTGAAGACTTATTATATAGCTACAGTAATCAAGACAATGTGGTGCCAGCTTATGGATCAACATATTGATCAATGGAACAGGATAGAGAGCCCCAAAATAGATCAACCCAAATAACATTATTTGATTTTAACATACAACAAAGTGATCCAGTGGGGAAAGGGAAAGTCATTTTTTTCTTAACGGTGCTGAAATAACTAGGTTTCCACATGGGTAAAAAGGAACTTCAACCCCTACTCTCACACCGTACATAAAAATTTGAGATGGATCATATAAATGCTAAATATAAATAAACTTGTAGAGGAAAACACTGGAGTATATCTTCTTGATTTGAGGATGGCTGACAACAACAGGAAGAAATAGTCATAAATTAAAAAAAAATTTTAAAACATTATGGGGTACATCAGTGGCTCAGTTGGTTAAACAAATGCCTTCGGTTCAGGTCATGATCTCAGGATCAAGTCCCACATCAGGCTGCCTGCTCAGCGGTGAGCCTGCTTCTCCCTCTCCCTCTGCCCTTCCTTGTCCTACTCCCCTGCACGTGTGGCTCTTTCTCTGTCTCTTTTGCTCCTTCTCTCAAATAAATAAAATATTAAAAAAAATTTTTAAACATTAGGTTTCATCTAAATTAAAAACATCTCATCAAAATATATATTAACAAGAGGAACAGGTAAGTCCCATCTAGGTGAAAATATTCTCAAGATATATTTAATAAAGGACTAATATTCAGGCAATATAAAGAAGTCCTGCAACTCAACCCAGATAAAAATGTGCAAAAGATTTGAACAGACACTTCACAAAAGAAGATTTAGAGAGGGTCTTAAAGATCACATGAAAAAATACTCAACAGCATTAGTCACCAGGGCAATGCAAATTTAAACTCTCCTGAGACACCCACCAGGAGGGCTAAAATTAAAGAGACCAACACCACCAAATTTTGGCAAGGATGTGGAACCACCGAAGTCTCATGCATTACTGGTGGGGAATGCCACATGGCACAACCACTTTAAAGAGAAGTTCTGTTAGTGTCTTACAAAATCAAACACACACCTATCCTGTAATGCCACAGTTCCATCCCTCGCTATTTATCTAAGACAAATAAAAACACTGGTTTACAAATAGGCTTATAGAAGAATGGTCCTAACAGTTTTATCTATAATCACCCCAAACTGGAAACAATGCAAATGTCCATCAACATGAGAATAAATAAACTATGGGATAGTACACAGCTCTAAAAAGGAAACAAACTATTGATAATGTGCAATGACATGAACAAATTTCAAAAACATTATGCTGAGTACAAGACATCAGACACCCAGGAGCACATACAGTACCATTCCATTTATATGAAGCTCTATGGTTGAAAGAGAAAATCAGGCTAGTATTTGCCTATGTGGGTGGAGCTTGAGAAGATGCATGAGGAAATCTTCTGGGGGTGATGGTAATCTTCTTTATCTTGACAGGGGTTTGGGTCATGCAGGGGTACACATTTGTCAGAAATCAGTGAACATAATACACATAAGGTATGTGTATTCTCTAGTATGGAAACTATGCCTCAAAGGAAAAAAAGGCTTAAACAAAATCAAACTTTAGTGAATAGATTTACTGAAGAATATAGGAAGTATGCTAATATCTGAAATTTACTTTGAAATGCATCCAAAACTAAACTGGAATGATGGGGAGGCAGAAAGATGGAGAAAGGGTTGGATAGGTGATAAAGCAATTAAAATGTTCACTGTAGGATCTAGGTGACAGGAATCTAAGTGTTCGCCATAAAGTCCTTCCAACTTCACAGTATATTTAATCTTTTATAATAAAATGTTAAGGGAAGTGCTCGCTTTGGCAGCACATATACTAAAATGTTAAGGGAAAGAGTCTAAAAATTTTTCTATAAATGAACATTAAAAAAAGGAGCAAATACTCCTAAAACAAAAGTTACGGTGGAAAGTTACGGGGGAGGGGGGCGCGCCTGGGTGGCTCATTAAAGCCTCTGCCTTCGGCCTAGATCATGATCCCAGGATCCTGGGATCGAGTCCCGCATTGGGCTCTCTGCTCGGCAGGGAGCCTGCTTCCCCCTCTCTCTCTGCTTGCCTGTCTGCCTGCTTGTGATCTCTCTCTCTCTCTCTCTCTCTCTCTCTCTGTCAAATAAAAATCTTGAGAAAAAAAAAAAAGTTACAGACGTGCAGTGACAACAGCGCCACCTTATGTTTGTAGTCGCTGCTACAGCTCCGCTGCCACAGATACCCAACCCCTTGGACCTCCCAGCAAGTACCCCCGCGGCACAAGAAGACTACGCGGTTTCCCTCTCTTCTAAATGAGAAAACTAAAGCAGAGAGATAAATGTGCCCAATGTCCCAGCCAGTGCCCATTCCTGCTCTCCTCTGGCCTCTTCTCCCCACTGCAGCCAGAGTCACCTTTCTATGATGCTACACACACACCCGTTGTGGCTTAAAAATCTTTCAACAGCTTCCCGCGGCTGCTAGAAAGCCCCAAAGATTTAATATGGCTTATAGGCCCTGTATCACCTGGCAAGCCCGCCTTGCATCTCTGTGCTCTAGAAACACTGGTCTTTTGGTCCTTCCTCCTACACAATCTGTTCTTTCTCACCTCGAGACCTGGACAGAGGCTTTTCCAGAGCTATTTGCACCCTTAAGTTCAAGTGGTATCTTTCAGGTCTTCGTGTAAATATCGCTTCTTTGGGGAAGGCTTTCTGTCCTTCCTCCTTGTTCCCACCACCCAGAGGACACCAGACCCGCCGGCTCTCATCCGGGTCTCCCCATCTCAGTAAGTGGCACAGCCGTCCACCCAGCTGTTCAGGCCAAATCCTGGGCGTCATGCTTGCCTTATGTCTTTCTCCCACACCCAACATCCAATCCATTTGCAAATTCTGTTGGCTCGGTTTTAACAATGCTTTCTGAATAGATCCTTAATGGGACCACTTCTCACTCCGTTAAACCAAGTCTTTATTAATTTCTATCTGCCACTGAACTGGTCTCCACGCTGGCTTCCCTGTTTCTGCCCTGACCTGCTTTCCTGCATGACCTATTTCCAACACAGAAGCCGAGGGATCTTTTCAAAACACAAAGGAAGTCATGTCGCTCCTCACTCCCTGCCTCCCTCAGTAAAAGCCCAACTCTGTATAATGACTTCCCCGGGCCCTACCTGGCCTGCCTCACCCTCACCTTGTCCACTCCTCTCCTGCCCTTTTCCCCACTCCTTCTGCCCCAGCCTGCCTTAGTCTTACTCCCCAAATATCCTGGGCACCCTCCTGACTTACGCCTTTGCATTTGCTTTCCCTCTGGTTGGAACCTCCTTTCTATAAATTGCCACATGGATCACTCTCCCCCCTTTTCAAGTTTTGTTCAAAAACCACCTCCTCAGAGAGGCTGTCCTTGACCATTATTACTTCCAAAATACCCCCTCCAGCTGTTCCGTATCTGCTGGATGTCCCTGATTATTTTGCGTAGCATTTAGCACTGAATGATATTAAATGACATTACCGGTTCTCTCATTTGTTAACTTGCTTACTGTCTGCTTCCGCAACTGGAATTTAAGCTCCAGGAGAGTCCGGACTGGCTACTTTGTTAATTAGTATCCTCAGTCCCTAGTGGTCACTCCAACAATAATTGTTGAATAAATGAATGTTATGGTCTCCCAACACATTGTGTCCAGGGCATTAAGCACTGTTTACAATGATAATTTTGTGCATACATTTTCTTCCCGTTGGCCTCCCAGATAGACTGTAGGCCCCTTGAGGGCAGGAATCATGTCCCTTTTGCCACCAATTGAAACCTAAGCACCTAGTACAGTACCTGCTACAGAGTGGGCCTAAAATAAGTACTTGATGACTAAAACAAGTGAATGCATGAAAAAATAAAAAATTAAAAGTTAATGAGTGACAGCAGGCATGAATGAACAGAAAATGATGGGACGTTCTCTGGAACTGCAATTGAACTTAAGAACATTCCTTCCACAGTCCACACTCTGATGATTTAGAAACAGGATGAACATGCTCAGGGGACAAAAAGAAAGTGGGTTCGGACCCACTTTAGGACCTTACCTTTCTGCTTGATTAGAGAAAGTGGTGCTGGAGGCCAATCTAGGAAAAGTAAACAGAGTTACATGAGTATGTACTCATGTACATACTCATACATGAGTATCTTGAGTTTTCCCAAAGAAATGCATGAATACTGCACTGGGAGCCCCCGTGGCCCCAGCTCAGATGGGGAGACAAGGAAAACCACTGACAATTCCACTGATTAGGGACAGAGGGTCCACTTGGTGATCGGTCTCCAGGGTTCAACTTAGGCCAGGTCCTGAGATCTGCTTTCTGCATCAAACCAGATGCTTCCACAGAGACACACACAGTTAACGGGGTTTAACGGATCATCCGGCCAAGCCACAGACTGGCCACTGCAGAGGTTAGACAGAGAACAGAGCAGTGTTTGACCCAGTCTGTGTCTTTACATATGAACTCAACTCAAAATTCATTTCTTTGTACTCCACCTCTGAAATGTAACCACAAACTGCAAAAGCCTCTGTAAGACAGTAAAATAGGTAAGAAGGGTGCTTGTCAACTAATCTGTCAACAAATTGAGATAACATATTAGGAAGAGAAATGTATTAAGTAATCATTGTATAAAGTACTTTTTAACAATTATATGGTTCATACACATGGAAATATTCTATAAGTATAGTAAGAAAGAGAATGTCTAAACCCGTTAAATGGGTGGGTTTAGAAAAACATGTCTTGATCAATAAGATATTGAAGAAACAAATAAGGGGAATGCTCAAGTTCATTGACCTAAGACCACAAGCACGCACCAAGCCAAGAACTCTACATCTGGAGAGGAATGGAGGGTCCAGCGACTGCTAACACAAGACACCATTCCCAGTTGCTTTGGTTAATGACACTACAATGAATCAATAAGCATTGATTGGCAAGTGAAATAAACCGTCATTAAGGGAGGAGCCAATGCAATCTTGATGGCTATAGCTACAAAACGGGCTGGATAAATTTTAAGAGGGATATAATTAGAGAGCAAAGTACAAAATCACAGAAAGGCTTGGGTGATAAATGCTGAGCTCACATATGCTTAGAACACCCTGGAAAATTGTTCCTGTGGGACTAACATAAATAAACTCAGTCTTTGTAAATCCACATTACCTCATCTGGAACTGATTCAGGGCAAGGGAGCCCTGAATCAGGTGACTGCTGAACCTGTTTCCTGGTAGGTCTGGTAGGTCTGGTGATCGGGCTTGGGTTGCTAAGGGCTCTGGCAGCTACTTTAGAACCCCGCACCCCAACCCTCCCGCCTCCCCATCTCTTGCCAGTCTAGCCAAAGGAGGTAGAGATTTAAATATATGTATATGTAAGCAGGCAAAAATACATCTGCTACTGTTTTGCCTTTACTTATCTTCAAAACTCACACCTTTTCATCCTAACAGCTAGAAATGACTGAACACAGTTTCTTCTTGCTTATGTTAAACAAAAACAAAATAAAACCCCTCTCTATAGCGACTACAACTTAGATCAGCTCTTTCAAGGAGATGGTAACAGATCAGAACAATAATTCTATCTGTCCTGAATCTGAAAAGTATTGACGGTAAGAATTGTGGCCTTGCATTAATAAAAACTCTCAGTTCCACAAGCTGGTCCGTGTACTCCATGATTGCTATGATTAGGTTAAAATCTAGGACTGAAATGAAATATTTCATCTTTTCTTCTCTCTCCATCACTGATCATCCCTGTTCATCCCTGCACACTGGCTATTTCTAGGTATTCAAGGTATTCAAGGTGGTAGAGTTATACCCTGGCTCTGTGCTGGGACAGATGGAAGGAAGCCCATTCATGTGGAATTTCATCCAGTCCTCTCCTATAAGTTATGCACATCAGGACTACAGTTTGTTACTGAATTTGAACTTTACATATACCCATGAAATATATCACTTTCTTTCTCATGTCCTATCCACTAAATGGAATTTTCTTAACGTGAAGTAGCTAAGTTTAATCTCCCCTCAGTCTGGCTTAAAGCCCTGTTCCCAAAATAGGTCTGCCCTTTCCTTTTCTGAGTCAGAAGTGTGAAACTATACTCCATCTTCCCCTCCCAGGACAATGCCTCAAGACTGTAAGATGCTTTGAGAATCTATCTTAAAACCAGTAAAGAGAGATAATAATATCTAAATCTTATAAATAATAGTATCTAGAAATAACACCTAAAATTTGTAAACCGTTGAACTATGAAAGGTGTACCGTTCTGAGTACTGCCCCACACATTAGCCCAAGTAATAACTGAGAGGAACCAAGAATAGTTTTTGTAGTGCGGTTTCCTCTAGCTTCAATCTGACACTGTGACCTTGTGACCCGTGACCTGACACAGCTGGGGAATTCAACCTGAAGTTTGGCCCATTCCATTTTTAAAATGAGTCTGAGTTGATCCCACAAATATCAAACATCTATAAGGTTACAGAATGTTTTACTTTTGAACCGATAGCTTTTATGTCAAGATAGAGAATGAATAAGCCTCCTCCTTCCTTCCAAACAGAACCAAAGCGCTACTCACCTTCCCACGGACTGCATAATATCCAGCAGCAGCGGGGCTGCCAGGTCCGGGCTTAAGTGAATGAACGTGGAGAGGACCACGATGGCCAGCCCCAGGGTTTCCTCATCATATTCTTCAAGAATGGCCCCACAGTCATGGCATCTGCAAAGAAAACAGAGGAATGCTGTCCATGAAACCACGAATGGTTTCAAGATATAACAAAGTATATAAAGCCAATTCTCAGGAGTCTTGGAAAAGTCCCCTGAAGGAGGTCAGTGGCCCCACTCTCACAGTACCTAGGGGACTACAAAGTCACCCTCCCCCTAGACACAGAAACAGCACAGAGGGCAGAGATCAGGAAGGTTCTTTAAGTCACCGAAAACGCCCAACTCACAACTGTCTGGCCTCTATGGACATGAATCATTGGTCCCTTTTACAGCGAGTGCCAGTTGGACTCACAGTTTAAAACTTCTGGTTAAGGGATTTTAGGCATGTAAAATTATTGCTAGGGATAGTCACTAGATTTTTTTTTTCATTTGTTGAACTTAAACATGAAAAATGCCTAGACACAAATGGAAGCGTTCCTATGCTCTCGGATTGAAAAGTATCCTATTGGTGGGTGAGACATGGGGTACTTCAGCCAAGAGAACACTCTACAAAGCCTGGAGTGTCTGGATCCCAGTCTCTTCCCGCCCACTCACTCAGATCAGAATTAGGAACTCACCGCACCTACTGAGTGTGATAGGTAAAGACGGAGTGGCACCTGTTCTTATGTAACTTTCAACTTACTGCTCTTGGTAGTATCTAATATAAGTTCAACTTTATTCATCTCAACTGAAGCCACTGCCCTTCTACTCAGCCACAGCCAGACAGCTTTATAAAGTGAAGGGGTGGGGCGCCTGGGTGGCTCAGTCATTAAAGCGTCTGCCTTTGGCTCGGGTCATGAACCCGGAGTCCCGGGATTGAGCCCCGCATTGGGCTCCCTGCCTGGTGGAGAGCATGTTTCTCTCTCTCCACTCCTCCTGCTTGTGTTCCCTCTCTCACTGTGTCTCTCTCTGTGAAATGAATAGATAAAATCTTCTTAAAAAAAAAAAAAAATAAAGTGAAGGGGAAGTCTACCAGGAATACGGAGGGAACTAGAGCTAAGATCACTATTGAGAACTTTCTGTCTGGAAACTTCCCAAACACAAACTCTACATATGAAATCCCTGACAAATTCACCTTTTTAAAAAAAATACAGGATTCACATCTGTAAATAAAAAAGAAGAGAAATGGAGCATATACAAAGATTGGGACTTAAAGGAGGACACAAAATGGGGACATTGTACTGAAGGGGGAGCCAAGAAGAGGCCCCCCCACACAGCTCAGTGCTCCCCACGTGGAATTTCCACAGTAGGGATGTCTTCAAGTTCGGCTCCTTCACTTCTTCAGGAATGACTTCTGCTGGGGGCCCGCGGTACAGATCCTCCCACCAGCCCCTCGCACCTTTATCACCAGCCTACCCTCCGTGTCACCAGGAAGCCTCCCTGGCCCAAAGAGATCTCTCCCAACTAGAAATCTCACAAATCTTATTTGTTATTATACTCAGTACCCAAGCATTTGTGTGCCAGGCAATGTACAGGGAACTCCGAGTATAAAAGACAGAAGAAAGGGTCCCAGTCCCTAAGGAACTCACAACCTGTATGTATAAACAATGACACAATTAAAATACAATGTGTCGGTGGTAGAACACAAAGACATAGTAAATACTATGGAAACTTGGTGTATGGTATGACTAATTCGGCCTTGTGTGTACTCAGGGAAAATTTGCCTTCAGCTGGGTCCTGAAGCCTGACTAGGAGTTTGCCAAGCAGAGAAAGTGCAGAGAGAAGGGCACCTATAAAATCACAGAAGAGAGAACACAGGCATGTTCTGGAGAAGGTGCAGGCGCTGGGGCCAGAGCTCCTGGTGAGGAGAGGTAAGGCCATACCTTCACAAGCTAAAGGGCCTTTTATCATGAGCAAAGGCTTCTGGACTTTATCCTATAAGAAACCTGGGGATACCGAAGGCTGACAAACCTCAAAGTGACATAACCAGTTTGAGACTCAGAGAAAGGGTTCTGCTGGCAGGATGGGAATGAGAATCAAGTCTCCATACTTAATTCCATCCTCACGATTTGAAGCTTCTAATAATCAGTGAGTGGCTATGATTTGCATTTGTCCAAACTGAGAAAGGAATGTGCTTTGGCATAAACAGAAGCTGGCCATATAAGGATATGACGTTTCTTTTCCATTTTTTAAAAAGATTTTATTTATCTATTTGACAGAGAAAGAGAGATCACAAGTAGGCAGAGCAGCAGGCCGAGAGAGGGGCTCCCTGCTGAGCAAAGAGCCCGATTCGGGGCTCGATCCCAGGATACTGAGACCATAACCTTAGCCAAAGGCAGAGACTTAACCCACTGGGCCACCCAGGCTCCCCTGATACAACATTTCTAAGACTTTCTAAGAAAAGTCTACCTACACTTAGGGCCATGGTCCCTTGACGAACAAGTTATGACTTAAAGCATAACACGTGCTGAGCAAACACTCAAATTCTGTAACTCTGGTGAAGAAAAGAACCATGTGAGCTTACTTGTCCGTCATCACCGTCGGCTGCTCGTCTGTGAATTCTTCCGGGGCCGGCACAAACATGCTCACGATGCTGGGTGCGGACAGCAGGCTGGATTTCGTGGCACCTGTGTAAACAGCAGGGAGACACCTGGTGAAGAAAGGTCTGTTTCTGGGGGCCAGGAAAAGCCCCATTCTCCTCTCATAAACCTTCCCAAGATCACACTCACAGGATGTGATGGGATCAGCTCCACAGCATTGTGAAAAACCGTCAAGGGTCAAAGGAATTCAAGAAAGACTTACTGGTTTCAAGGATAAAATGAATTCAAGAAAGACTGTGATTTGTTTCTGTTTGTGTGGTTTTTAAGAGTTGGACTCCCTTTGCTTCTTGACTTCAAAAAAAAAAAATCAGAAAGAGTTCACTGTGCCAAAAGGGGACGAAGACAAAAGAAAAAGGGGGAAACATATCCAAGAGCATCCTTAAGTGAGCTTACAGTGCTTGTCTGCTAGGCATACATGGGAGCCGTCCTTAGGGTCTCACATTTCTAAAATCATAAATGCCTACCGACCCTAAAATGCTGCTAAATTGAGGTGGGAATAAGAGCCCAAACTCTATACACTTAAGCAAGGGGAGGGGTTTGAGCTAAGAAATATCACAACAGCTTTATACCTTGGAGATTAATATCATAAGCCCAAAGCAAAAGACTTTGTTTTTCAAACTGAAATACTTATGAATGAAAGATCAAGTGTTTTGAAGGAATCACCAGCAACTTCAGCCAATCGACATCACAGAGTTTAAAACTTTGGGTTTTGACGGCTTCAGAGAAACCTAAGGCAGGAATCTTGGCGACATGCTCTGGCAATGAGTAAACCTAGAGAACCAGGGGATTGTTCTCTACCAAGAAAACCACCTGTGCCAGCTGGAGTCAGGAAAGAAGGCAGAAAAACTCAGTGGTCATTGAAGAGTCTGTTCTCATCAAGGAACGGGAAATTTAGTGTGAAAAAACAAAATAAAATTATATGATCTTTCTTTAAATAAGAGAAAGATAAGATTCAGATTCAGAAAACCGGTTTTAAAAGGAAGTAACATCAAAATTTAGAAACCTAGCAAAGTGGGCAATGTGTTTCACTCTGACGGAGAAAAAAATTGTATTGAAGCCTTTCAAGAATCAAGATACCGCCAGACTATATATTCCCTTGACAGATCAAAGGCTCCAGCGTGTGTTTATGAGAAGCAGGAGATCTGCAGACTCAAACAGCAAGGAAAGTATCTAAAAATATCTTTATGTCACTTCCTAAGATCCCCAGTGGGTATCTATATTCTACTACAATATTTACCAGCTATCTCTCAGTAACACTCGTTCCTACCTGTACCCCAGTTTATCACTAACAAGGATCTCCAACTGTTTCATCAAGATGATGCTTTGAGTGGAAGCAACAGTATTTATTACAAGCATAACTATACTTTGATTAATAATAGAAAAGGCAAGAACTGGGCCAAGATAAAGGAGACATGTTTAATTATTAAACACTAAGGTAAACAACATGAAGTTCCTTCAAGTAACCAAAACACAAAGTTTAAATCTAATATTCCACATTTCTTGAACATTGACAGACCATGTCTACCAGATGCCAAAATGTCTATGCTGAAAGTGGAAAAAGTCAGCCCAAAAGATGATGGTATATATACAGTCTTACTGGAAACAAGACACTGAAAGGAAAAAAAAATATTCTTGAGTTAAATCTTTCAGAAGATGATCACCAATTACTATTAAACAGAATTCACAATTCAAGTCAAGAAAAAGGAAGGAATCGAAGTCATTTGGGTGGTTTCAAGCCAATAATTACCCAATACAAATGCCAAGAAACAGGTATTTTTGACAATAATAGTACTGTGGAGTTGTTTAGTCACATGACAACACAAAACGTGTCATGCAGTATTTAAGGCAATCCTCTATAAAAGTTGGGGGGTGCTGCTCCCCATGGCAACATTAGCTGAATTGCTGGATTTCTGAATATGGAGAATCATTTGGGAGAAGAGCGATGCAGACGAAGAGGGTGGGAAATGCAAAAGGAATCTATACACTTCAGCTACCTCTTGTTCTCACTGAGCTACAACATTAAAAGCAGTCCCATTATCCCCCAGTTGTGGGCAATCCTTCTGACGGCACCACTACCCCAAGTGTACTCTGTGTGGAACCAGGAACAGAAATAGAAGGTTCTTAGAAGCTTGGATAAAGAGGGGACCTTCTCCAAAATCCAGCTCCAAAGCCAGAGATTTTGACCAAAGGCCCTTTGGGAATCTTAGAGATAGGAGGCACTGTAAATGTTTTGGTTTGTTCAAAGGATGCGAGCGCCCATCTGTCCCTTAGCTGCTTCAGTGGACTTCCTCACAGTTTACTGTGAAAGCGACTTTGTCTTTCTGCTTTTGTTCCCTTTGCCTGATTCCATTTCTGTGGCTACTAACTTAGTCACTGGCTCGTGGATAAGCGAGCACCAGAGTTGTTTGACCACTGACTTCTGCTCATAAAAGCTTTTCCTTGGCCCATAAGTGAGAAGAGTCTCATCATCTACAGGGGTTAAAACTGCTACTCATTGCCCAGTAAACGTCAGCAAAAGCTGAAGATAAATATCTCCTCATTTCCGAGGAAAATCAGAAGAGCAATAAGGTCCTAAATAGTAAGTCTGTTTGATTGAGGGAAGTAGCTAAAACAGGCGGTCATATTTCATTTTTGCTTTTTGTTTTTTGTGTTTGTTTTTGTTTTTTTACCAAGGATAGCTGAAGCTCCTTTCTGAATTAAAAAAGAACAAAAGTAATGACTAGCCATGAGATGAATTTTGGAAAATACATATTCTGATGGTCTTGGTACAGATTTATACTCAGCTTACTCTAATGGGCGGCATAATCCATGAGTATACTTTGTGCAGTTTCAGAATTTAGATTTCAAAGAAGGTATTCATCTATGATACCAACATTCTAGAATGAACACAGATAAGCTGGACCATGTTCAGAGAAGATACACAATAATATGGATGGCTGATAAGTATTAAGAGGTATGTCAAAGGACCCAGGGACATATGGTCTTGAGGAAATAAACAAAATGTGGCTATTTTCGAACATCTAAAAAATTAGGTGAGAGGCTAGACTCGTTTTAGGTGGTCCCAAACAGAAAGTCACAATAAGGAAGAACTTTCTGTTGATAATGTACAAAGAGGAGATGTCATGCATTCCTAGCCCTTGGAGGTATTTGAGCAGAGGTTAGATCCACTTCACGGAGCTGCTCAAGAAGCGATTTCAGCAGCTGCTGGGAGACCAGATGACTGACATATACAGTGTCTCTCAGCTCACGCAGTCTGAGATTGCACGACACAACTCACCTCTCATTCTCAACGGCTGCCCCTCCAGGTCAGGGTTTAGGCACATGGGCACATTGCACTGCCGTTTCCCGGGCTGTATCTGTTCTGTGGATAAAGAGAGCATTTCAGTCTTCAATGTGGTCAATTTAGCACAAGTCACAATACAAAGAATTTAACCAATAACCTCGTGGGGCCATTTTGGGGGGTCACTGTTATTGTTGATTATTAATACGTATAGCAAACATCCTAGATTTTTGGGTAGGGTTGTCTGGGGTTTCACTACAAACCTGCCAGTCAGGTATATGCAATGTAATTAAAAGCAGGAGAGCATGAGAGTGTCTAAAACTGTCAAAAAAAAAAAAAAAAAAGTGTGGATTCTCTATCTCCCCACCGAGAAAGCTCAAATACCATTGTCTCTTGATATGAAATGAAAAAACTGAAAGGCTAATGTCACAGCCATGAAATAAATGTTTTATGCACATCAGTAAATTAAGCAATCATTTGGGGCAATAGCCAGAGAGGTCCTACAGAAAACAGGTGGAACTTGTGGCAAGGAAATGGCAGGTGTCTCGCTGAGGGCTGGGGGACAGGGGTGAGGTCAGCCACTGAGAGCTGAAGGACAGGGGTGAGGGACAGGGGAAGACATGGAGGAGTGGGGCTTCTGGAACATCTGCTTCCTATGAAAGATGAGACGGAGAAGCAGCCATCAGATGAGCATGGATGGAGAAGAGGTAGGTATTCGGCGAGCAAGCAGGTGCGTGCTGAGGTGAATCGATCATAACCCGTGTTTTAGAGTGCCTCTCTCAGTGTCAACACAATTAGATTTGTCCCTTTGGAGACCATGAGTCACCAAATCGACATAAGTGCTCTAACGCGTCATGCCACCTAACACTGACTTACGCATTCATCGACTTTCCTGTGGTCTTAGATTTGGGGAGAATATTCGTGGCACTAATCAAACCTAGGGTATTGAGATGAAGCTCTAGGACTTGGTGACTAGAGAACCAACTCGGAGAATGGAAAACAAGCCCAGGAAAATAGGTAAAAGATAACTACACAGTATGTAAATGTCAAGTATTAAGTGAGAAACCAGAGCGACATTAACGAGTTTGGCTGAATGTGAAAAATTCAGTTAAATGGGTTATTTGGCATCATGTAGACTCCGTTTTTAGATTAAAATTTGGTTTGGAAATTGAGATCTATTTGCCTTTTTATAACTCTACTGAGTCAATCAAACTAGTTTGCAATCATAATCCAAATCTGAAATGGTTAGCTTAGGCTGAGCTACTTGCTATAGAAAACAATCTTCGGAGCCCCAGGTCAACCTAACCAAAGGTGGGCATTTAATTATCAGAGAACTAACCAAACAAAGGCTCTCACCCTTCATTCCTCACATAGCTTCATCACTAGAGAAACAGAGTCAGCCCTCTTTTGTGTGGATGGAACGACTCCACCCAGACCCCTCAGCTGTTGAGGCTGGTTACCCTGTCTTTCTCCTTGACCCTTGCCTGTTGGCTTTCGGACGTTCCATTATTCACTGCAGCTTATCACCAAAAGGAAAACACAACATGAAACCTTTAAAGCATTAAGAACCCTTGTAAAGGCTGGAGAGTTGAAAATATCTGTCAAACATAGGATTGGGTATTTTTGTGTGGGATTTAATTATCTAGCTCTCCTTTTTTGAAAAAAACAATGGATGGGGGAAGATAAGATAAAATGTACATCAATATTATGGTTTTGAAAAAATAAGTCTGTCGATAGTTTGGTTTTGTGGACGTCACAATTCCTGGTCATAAGGAAAGATATTACAGTGACAACCTCATAGAACTATGGCCAGAAAGTACTAACCAAGATACCGAAATAATCTGATCCAAGTGTTGGCCGCTAGAGCCTATCACAGTAACAAACCGTGGCATTTTCATAGCGCACGTGTGTTGCAAAGGGCTTCTGCATGTGTAATCTTGCAACTCAAATGACCCATTTAATTACAAAAGAAAAAGAAAAAAGAAAAACCAAACGCGAAAGGCAATCATTCCAGAGAACAGCATTGTGGCAGGACTACCGGCTCGGAAAGGAGTACGTGTGCAGAACACGGGAACAAGGTTCAGAAAATGGGGAGTGATCATGTTTAAAATAGACATGTCATGGTGATAAAGTCTTACTTTAAAACTGAGGTAAGATGCAGTTCCACTGTATGAGCATGAGGGTGTGCGGCTGCAAGCTGGTCACCCTGCTAACTAAAACACAGAGCTCATATTCCCAAACCTACCGGCAGATCACGACATCACTAAGCTGCAATCGTTAGTATTACTATTAAATGCCCTTATCTGGGGGGATGCTTCACCAAACAGAGACTATTGATAATCTGGTGTTTTTTATTTTGTTTCTGGTTTTTAATTTGCATCATGAAATTATAGATCCATTCCCTCCTTATGCATTGACCCCAGAGAGATAACCTAGCCTCTGGAATCTGGGTCTTAGACGACAAAGACTTGGACCAGCCCCAGTGGACAAAGAGGTGACTCTTGAACACTTGGAAAGTTTAAAGAGACTTACTCATCACCTTCAGGTTTTGTTTTTTTAATTACTTGAACCACAGAACACAAGAGAAAATCTAATCCTTCACACGAGAGCAGAGGGGACACAAAGAAAGTGGCATTTAGCTAATCTGAGAGGTAAAACAAGAAGAAAAACTTGACCCACCAGTGTCCCAGTTGCTGATGTTATGGGGGGCGCTAGACTGATGTTCCAGCTGTCGCTTCATTAACTGGCTCATTGTCAGAGCTCCCAGGGATCCCCTTTTCATCTGCCTATACTGAGCTATATGGAGGAAATTAGGACATGATTACTAGGGGGAATAAATTTCCACTGCACACAAAGGCTCTACAAATCCATAAAGAATCTTAGGTGAACCTTCATTGGCTATTTGTAATTGCTCAGTAAATTGTATGCTCCCGTCCAAGGGGAAAACTAAGGCACACTGCCCTTCCAGGTGCCTTTCTTCCCTTAGTAAAGAATGAAAGTGTGCCTATGAGCACTTATCTGTACCCTGTAAATATTTACTCCAGTTACAACAATATGATTACTTCCATTTACTTTTTAAAATTTATATACTTTATCTCATTCCAAAAAGGATTCAAGGTATATAATACTAGCTTAACTTTTTTTAATGGAGCTTGTGCATACATAGTTTCAGGCTTCATTATATCCCCATGAGGGGTGTGTGTGTGTGTGTGTGTGTGTGTGTGTGTATTTTGGAGTAAAATGACACATATCAACCCCAATTTTTTGACAGAGAAATTAAAGCAGGTGATATGGTATTACTTGGGAACCAACTAGCAAATGAGGTGGGCACAGAAACCGAAACATGCTGAAGACTCCAATGTCAATACTATTTTTAATCTCTATTTGAGCCTCTGCCTACTGTTTGGGAAATGCGAATTGAATCACCTTCCACAAGTGTGTTCTAGTACAAATCTTTGTTTTAGAGAGCAGTGGTAACATCTTATTCTGCAATTAAGCGTTGACAAATATCCCACCAATGAAATGTCAAGTTATGAGCATTTCCAAACCAGAAAAATAGTTTAAAAAAAAAAAAAAACACTTCTGCCAGTAGACCATTGGGTAAAAAAGCAACCTGTCTCCTATCCTCCTATTCCTCTGCGGAAGAGTCCAATCAGTCCCTGCCCCCAGCCCAGTGAGAAAAGCAGAGAATCACTAACGTGACTTTCCTGCATGATCCCAAACTCCTGGACACTGGAGAGCGTGTGGTTATTCACTCTTCTTAGGAGGACAATTTCAGAAACTGAAGTTCTTTAAGTACACGCTCCATGAGGGGATGGTAGAAACCCGATGATTGTATGGCCCCTGGAAAGTCTTAAATGTTATATATAGGTTTCACAATCACTGTACCAAGACTGTAACTCGGCGAGATGTGAAATCAATTATAACATTTTTAATGTAATTAGCATGCTGTTTGATTCATGGTAGTCACGGCATGGTTAGCTACAAAACGATCAGCTAGCAAACTGATCCAAAGAGGGGAGTGTGAGGGGAATTCTTGTGTCTTGGAGTCCATGTCGACTAAATTCACGATAATGGGTATGCCAACCAACACAGAAGATCTCTGATTCTTGTTGACTGGTGAAATTTACAGTGTTATGACTCACTTGAAACAGTGCAACTTCAGGTCAAATGCAAAAGCAGAAATCTTGTATGAGACTCAACCAATTTAAAATGAGTATGCTCAAAGGAGGATTTAAAACCTCTAGTGATTCATAATTTCTCCGATTCTCAGTTGTGTGTAAAGACAGCACAGTTCCCTGAGAGTAAAGACCCATAACCTTCAGCTCAGCGTGTGAGGTGCCTGGCATGATGCCTCCAAGAACACACCACCAACAGCCATCCAATGCATGCTTTTAATGGAGGAGGAGGAAGGTGGAAATCTAATGATGTACTCTGCTGACTCCAGAAAAGCAAGAATCATGAGTCCAGGATCATGAGACATTGGATATGCTTATTTCATGACACTTTTAACTAGCACTGAAGTCGGGCTGACTTAGTCACCCTATCTCAAATTACACCCAACTTGGAATTCTGATTAGAATTCACTATCTTCCCATTTTGGGGGACGATTCATATAAATAAGGAGGAGAAAATATACTTTCATGATTCTAGTATGGGGGCTTACCAATGGGCGTTCTATCATGTTATTAAACAGATTTTTATGATACAAGAACAATTAAATCCAAAACTAGCTGTTCTTCTTTGCTACCAAAAGGGCAAGTAACTCTCACTTGAAAACGCTTTCTTAGAATTTCTATAATCTCAGGGCGCCTGGGTGGCTCAGTGGGTTAAAGCCTCTGCCTTCGGCTCAGGTCATGATCTCAGGGTCCTGGGATCGAGCCCCGCATCAGGCTCTCTGCTCAGTGGAGGACCTGCTTCCCCCTCTCTCTCTGCCTGCCTCTCTGCCTACTTGTGATCTTTGTCTGTCAAATAAATAAAATAAAAATCTAAAAAAAAAAAAAAGAATTTCTATAATCTCTATTATAAGTGAATTTGAGTTATTCTAAGGCAATGTGCGACACCAAAAGAAGAGCTCCAATTTGCCAATCAAACAGACCTGGTATCAATCCCTGTCTCTGTCACTTAGTAGCTACCCAACCTTAGGCGAGTCATTTAGCCTCTCCAACCTCTGTTTCCTAGTCTATAAAACGGGGTCACTAATATTTGCCATGCAGGGCCGATGTCGGGACTGAGTAAAAGAACATGTGTGTAACCATTTGGCACAGTGCCCAGCACGTGGTGTCAAACAAATGGGAACTATTATTAACTATTATGACTAGGAGCTCCTCAAACAAGGGGTATCTCTTATTTTCTCACCTCAGATCCCCAGTGGCAAGCACAGTGCCCGGCACCCGGCAGACACTTAACAAATAGTTGCTGAATGAATGAAAGCATGAATGAATGAATCATGAAGATGATGATGTTGTTCCATACTACCAGTCCAGCATTTGAGCTAAGATCTTTATCTGGTTTTTGGAATCATCCTCATTTGAAACGATGGTCAAATGAAAACTAACTAGCTCCTCATGCAGCGCCTACAGGGAGCACAAAGCAGACCAGCAGGCAGCATGAGGCCTTGCAGGAGCTGTGCCTCCGTATCACTGACTCCTGCTGAGAACTTCCCAAGCTAAGGTCTCTCAACGGGTCCACCGAGGCAGGTGGACACCCTTACCTTCACCTCAACAGAACTCACGCTCCTCAAGGACAAAATCTAGGACCCAACCACAGAAGGCAGTTTCAAAATAGTTGCCCCCTACAGATCCTGTAAAATTTCACGCCATTTTTATTTTCAGATCCAAAAGGGCTGGATTCCATCATGACTCTGGGATCATGACCTATCTGTTATATTTATTTTGAGATAACCTAAATAAGGTTTTTTCACTGATGGAAGTGATTCACATGAAACAAAGGGGTTCAATGTAAAATTCTGCCGTGAACAATGCTTTTCACTTGTCCCAGAACTAGTTCCAAGCCTTATGTTTAAGCTACTCGTCGACAACTCTTACTTTTTTGGAATTATGAAATTCAGTGATTATTCCTTCATAGATTGGGATTCTTGGCCAATCAGTAATGGTACTGATGTATCAAACACTTGAGATGTCGACAGAACTGAGCCTATGCCTCAGGATCCCTGAGATCTTACTGGCCAAGTGTCCCCCAGGAAGGTAGCAGGCGTATATAAAGAAAAAACCCTGACCCCGGGAGTGTGAACACTGCAAACAACGTGGCACATATTGTTCCAAAATCAATGTAAAGGTGAAAAGGTCACCGAAGGAATTCTTACTTGATATTGAGGAGTGGCTGCTTGTTTCTGGCACACCAGCTTCTAATGTGGGGGCAGACGAGGATTCCCGTGGCATTTCCAAAGTTGAAAGTCCTTTAGTAGAGGGATCTACAAACGGAAATATTATTTAAATCTCAGGACATAGATGACAAACAAGTTCAAGAACCTTCTCCATATCTTTTGCTTCCCGACTAATAAACCCATTCAAGTCATTCCGTATGTTCTGGCCCTACCAATTACTTTAATGGAATTATAATACACGCTGGTTTCCAAATTCCATCAGAGGTGTTTCCCCATTACATTCTGTATCTGGAGCTATGCCTCTCGGAGATTAACAAAAGCACAGTTATTTACAGAGCTAAAACCTGGAGCCGGGTGCTTCACCTTTCCAGAACTGAATTTCTTTTCATCTGTTACCTAAAGATGTTTACAGTTCATTCCACCTACATCATTCCACCACTCCACCTCTTCCTGGCAACTTGTCACTCATTAATTATATCTCAATTATACAGACAGTTCCTCCTCCAGAAGGTCTTCAAAGAACCCCCCCTTCCCCCCAAAAAATATAAACGAAAAAATGGGTCATGTGACCCTCTTATGTAATCCCAGGACACCTTGTCCGTAACCTCTCCCAAACTCAACACACTCTAATGTAATTATCTATTGGCTTGTCTAGAACCTGTGCTAAGCCATAAGTAATTTAGGAGCAGGGGCTCTTTCTAACTTGGAATAAATACAATGAATGCAGATTTTTATTATATTAGGTGAGCAAGAAATAGACTGTATCATTTGCTCCTTCTATTTGGCAAATGTATCTAAGAGAAAATATTTTCTGCATATACAATTGTCTTATGAATTCATCAGTAATGGGAAACAAGCTGTCCCACACTATTCTAGGTAAAGATTATCCTTTAAAACTCTGAGAAGCAAACAGAGTTTTGGAGGGAAGGGGGGTGGAGGGGGGTTGGGTGAGCCTGGTGGTGGGTATTAAGGAGGGCACGTACTGCATGGAGCACTGGGTGTGGTGCATAAACAATGAATTTTGGAACACTGAAAAAAAATTAAACTAAATTGAAAAAAAAAACTTTTGCAAATTTAATGGTTTATCATAGCATTCCCCTGCCCCCAAATTCTTCACAAATCTCCTGGCCATCTTAAGCAATACTATACACTGAACAGATTGAGGTGCCTGGAGTTACACTACAGGTGTCCACGAATGTCCTATGCTATAATTTAGGGACACCTCCCTAAATGGCTTCAAGTTCTCAAGCTTCATGATGATTCTGTCTCATCCTTTTCCTATTGTCAATTATTTTCCTGTCACAGAACAAGTCACCATACATTCATGCATACATACAAATTGAAGTATGTAGATGTTATTCTGTCCTTGGATGATCACTAAACTTGTCAGAAATAAAAGTAAAATCAACCTTAAATGAGAGGCTGGGAGGAAAGCTTTCAAGCACTGAAGCTGGAACATCCAGTTTTGATTCTGAATGGATACGGTTGCCAGAATAACCATTTTTTGATGGAAAAAAAAGTATAACTGTTTCCTGGATGCTCTTGAGTAAGCACAAAATAGCACCTGTTTTAAATTACCTTAGTCACTAAGATATCAGAGGTTAGGCTATTACTTTTCTCTTAGGTATTGTCCCCAAACCACTAGTTCAAAACATACACAGTCCAAAAAAAAAATTAGGATTAAAAAAAATAAAAACGTGCACAAATCACCTCTCTTCACCCTCACCTGCCTCTGTTTCATGTACGTCACTCCTAGGGCATAATACTCTCACCAATAATGTAGAATGAGAAAGCTTGAGGCTCGTTTTCTAGAATTCTTTGAAAGATCATTGAGATTTTTAGAGTTTTGCTAGGCTTACTAAAATCTTTGCTGTATATTTAATTTTAAAGAAATGCCATTACTATAAGGTACTTGGTAATAATCATTATTGTACAAAGATTCCATATGCCAGGCAATTGTTGCTCAGTCTTAAATCATTCTATGAAACCTTCCATTTGTATACAGTTTAAGACAAAAATTGGAATAAACTTATACCTTAGCTTAAAATACTTTTATTCAGTTTTTATAGTGATGTGCAGAAAATGTTATAATCATTCATTCATTCATCTGATATTTGCCAAAACTCTTCTAGGCACTTGGGATACAATTAGTGAACAAACTAGGCAAGAATCCTTTCATTTTAGTGGGGAGAGACAGACAATAACACACATAAAAGTAAAATTGTACTTTAGAAGAGTAATTCTTTGTAGAACAGAGACAAGAAGGGATTCCAAGATGCCAGATGGGGTGAAAAGTTGGGGTGTGGTCCAGGTCTTACTGGGAATCTGGTGTTTGATCAAAGGATCAACAGAAGGGAGAGAGGGAACAGGTGGCCAGGTGGGGAAAACAGTTTCGGGCTGAAGGAGCAGCCAGTGCAAAGGCCCTCAGGTGGAACCTTGTGGGGAGTGTTCAAGAAATGGCAGGGGCCACCACAGCTGTGGAGAAGCAATGAGGCGAAAGGAGTACACAATGAAGTCTGAGAGCTAATGAGAATCAAGACCACAGAGCACTCCAGAAATATCAAGGACCTGCACTTTTACTATGAAAGAAATGGGGAACCAATTGGGAGTTTTAATCAGAGGAATGCTATCGTCTCATGTCTTAAAGGGTCACTCTAGCTGCTGTGTGGGGAAGATAGGAAGGCAATAAGGGTCGAAGGCAGGGGACCAGTTAGGAAGCTACACTCACTGACCCGGTGAGAGGTGTGGGGCTCAGAGCAGAGTGGAAGCAGGAGATAAAGTAGGAGGGGATCAGATTCTGGAATATTTTGAAGGTAGATTAAGGTGACCAGATGAAATGGAGGATGCCCAGTTAAAACCTAATTTCAGATAAACAGCAGATAACTTTTTATTATGAGCTCATCCCACGCAATACTTTATAGACGCAGCTCCAATTCTTCACCCCTCCCCGAATCCATGCCCTTTGCACGTGACCTAGAAGTTCCCCTCTCATAAGAGGCAGGGTATATTTCCCTCTTGACTTTGCGTTTGGCCAGGTGATTTGTTTTGGCTAAGGAAATGTTTACAGGCATACCACGACCAAAGGCTTGAAAAGTGCCTGTGCGATTAGACTTGCTCTCTGTGCCTTTGCCATCACCATGAGAAGATATTCCCAGGCTTTAGAGATCCTAGAAGACTGGCCACCCATCCCAGCTCAGCCTGGATTAGCCAATCCAGTGACCAAATGGACTTACCATTACATATTGTTGAGATGTGCTTATTTGTTACACAGCATTATTCTAGCAGTAGGCAACTGAGTGAGTTGTCTCAGCATACAGACAATATGTAAAATAATAAATCCAGATGAGATCACCCAGACAGTGAGTGTAGACAGAGGGATGAGACCCTAGGACACTCTCCCTCCTTAGGGAGAGAAGGAGGAACCAACAAGAGATGGAGAAAGAGTGATCACTGAATGAGCAGTAAGCCAAGATTGTATGGTATCCAGGAAGCCAAGCAAAGTGTGGAGATAAGAGCTAAGAACTGACGGCTGGAGGTCATTGGTCACCTTGACAAGTGATGTTTGGGCAAACCACTGGAGATGAAAACTTTTAGGAATGATGAATTCTTTTTAGAAAGAATAGAATGGGAGAAAATTGGAGATATTGATTGTATAGGCAACTGTTTAATACGTTTTGCCAAGAGGGGAGGAGCAAAATGAGATAACTGGAAGAATAGGATCTAGAACTTTTTTTAAAGAGAGAAATAAAATTATGTTAATATGCTCGAGTCAAGAATACCTTGGTTGCGGGGTGGGGGGAATAACAGCGAGTTGGGAGAAAAAGAAGGGAGAACTTCTGGGCCTATATCCCTGAGTAGGTAGGAGAAATGGAATCTTGTCAACGTGTGGAAAAGCTGGCTGTAAACAGTAAAACTAGACAATTCACCTGTAGCCCCAGCCATGAAGGCCAGGTGTACAAGTGCAGATACTGGAAGGCAGGCAGGAAGGTAGGAGGCTGTGGAAATTTCTGCTGATTATGTCAAACAGGAAGAGTTATCAGAAGTTTAGAAAGACAAGTAGCCATGAAACAGTCACTCAGGAGAATAGAAATGGGACTGGACCAGGGAAATATAGTATTGTGGCCAGGTAGTTTAAGGACCCAGCTGAGATTTATGGTCACGAATTTCAAATGAGATCAGGTAATACTGTTATGTGATTTTCTCCAGTCACACTCACTGGATTGGCACAGGTGCGGGTAGATGGAAAGATGGATCTGACAAGGGGTGTGTTTAGCCAAGCAAGTCTGAAAGAGCAAAGGCCAACAGGGTGCAGGGAGGGAGGGCTACACTCATTGACGAGTAAGGAAGAGGAGAGAAAAAGCGAAGTAGGGAAGCTCATGAAAGGACCAATACAGAGCTGTCCCGAGAGAGAGGAAATGG
Organism: Meles meles; assembly: GCF_922984935.1. Taxonomy (NCBI): domain Eukaryota; kingdom Metazoa; phylum Chordata; class Mammalia; order Carnivora; family Mustelidae; genus Meles; species Meles meles. Next base: position 140,938,566 of record NC_060071.1, on the reverse strand, counting down.
AAATCAGAGGATGGGAGGCACGAGAACGACATTGTGGAAAGGCTGCCGTTGTTGCTAAAGACAAGGTCTGTGTTACCACCATGGGAATCAATCACGGAGCTAGGGTGAAGGATAAAAACAAAGTCACCAGAGAAGATGAGTTCAAGGAACAGAGAAGCTGGAGCTTCAGAAGGGTCATTCTATTCTAATACCGGAATCAGAATTCAGGCAGAAACAGTTTAGACAAGAATGAAAAAAGAGCCAGGAGTCAAACTGTCACCAGATAATTGTCCTCAGGGGTCAGTAGTATGAGGTTCAGAGCTGGATGTTTTTAGAGACAAGGTGGGAATGGTCTCAAAGGGCAGCGGTGAGCAAGGAAGGGGCCTACCCCTCACCCAAGCCCAAGGGCACCAGGCAGTGAGGAAAACAGTGTCCTTGGGGGAGAGCCGAGTTTCCGCTAGACTAGGGTGTGAACGGAGTCGTCAGATGAGAGAGCATATATGGGATTTTGCTCATCAGGGACGGAGGAAGATTTTAGTAGTTAGCGTAAAGTAGGACGAGTTCAGAACAGAAGATGTGCAGAACCTTAGAGAAGTTAGAAGAATGACCTGGGTCTGCCTTCAGGGACTGACATGAACAGAGGGAAGTGCACAGTGTAATTGGACCTCGTGGCTCAAGGCAATCAGCAGCAGCGAGGCTCTGAGTTTGGAAGGACCAGAAGCCGTAGCTGTCTGGGCCTCCCTTTATGCTAGCGATAGAGGCAAGAGGGTCTAGAGACGCCTGTGTCTTCCTCTGAGCCCAGGCCTTCTTCCAGCCCCAGTGAGGGAGGGATGGTAGGTCAATGTGTCTGTGAGAGCTGGGCCACAACACAGATACAAAACTATTCTGACAGTATCACATATATCATAAACATTTTAAAGACATATTATCATAATTATCAGATGCTTTCCTCTTGTTCTGATAGCAAGAGTATTAATAGGAAACCAATCTTTTCCCTGGTAGCCTGGGGAACAATCTGACATAGGATGAATAAAGGAAGCAACGCACGCGTGTGTGCACGTGCACACACACACACACACACTATGACCTATATACCGTGCACACCCACTCTGTAGACCTTGGATGGTTTCTTATGTATCCACCCTCCAGACCTCTAGAGTCTCGAGGTCAGTGCTCTCCTCCATCTATACGTAGACATTTTCCTGGCTCTAAACCATAAAAAGGTATTTCGGTTTCCCTAGAAACTTTCTTAAACTTTGTTATCACCAGGTTCTCCTTCTCCCACCTGCCTGGCTAGAGCACGACCCTTTCCAAATATACTAACATCCATTCAGCAGATTTTTCCGGAACACCTGCAAGGAACACAGCCCAATGCTAGGAGGGAGAGAGCAGCTGAAACTCTCAGGGAATGCCTGGGGCAGGGAAAAGATCTGAATCCCTTGTCTTGGGAGTTGCTTTTGTGTGGAGCGGTGGGAGAGGAATGACTAGAATCAGGACAATCGTCCTGGCCCTTTGTCTGGTCATGGGACCCGGGCACATCACTTCCTTAGAGCGTCTGCCTCTTCTCACAGAAAAGGACGGGTTTTCCACTACAGGCCTCCAAGTCTCCAAGATCTTTGCCAGTCCTCAGCAGCCCACAGGCTATGAATCTACTACACTGATCATTTCAAGACAATTACATTTTTTCTAAAGAGTCACAGTCTTAACTATCATATGATCTCCCTGATATGAGGAAGTGGAGATACAACGTAGGGGACTTGGGGGGGTAGGAAAAGAATAAATGAAACAGGATGGGATCGGGAGGGAGACAAACCATAAGAGACTCACAAAACAAACTGAGGGTTGCCAGGGGGAGGGGGGTCGGGAAAGGGGGGTGGGGTTATGGACACTGGGGAGGTATGTGCTATGGTGAGTGCTGTGAAATGTGTAAACCTGGTGATTCACAGACCTGTACCCCTGGGGCTAATAATACAGTATATGTTTATAAAAAAATTAAAAAAAATAATTTAAAAAAAAAGAGTCACAGTCTTCTTTTTCTTTAGATCTGAGCTGAGACACAAAGTGTTAAGCTCAGCGTCATGGGAATACTGCAAAAGACCATTTCAGGATGAGGTGGGCTATCGGCTTGCTGCTTTTTCAAATTATCTTTTTTAAAAACCGTGCCTCCAAGGGAAGGTGAGAAATGAGAGCTGAGGCAGGAAATCCATGAGCTGTGACAACCTCACCATCAGGCGGTGCCCATGGATAAGGGTCTAGGTGGAAACTAGGGTTTTTTGGACACACAATGTCCACCAGACTGCTGACATTCATTTAGATTCTGTCATCTGCTGTGGACCCTACAGGATTATAGTCAATTCTTAACCATTCCAAGCAATTTTTGCTTTATTTTAGCCCTTCATGTTTGTTCCCTTCTTTGGACAATGTATCAAAGTTGGCTAAAGTGTGGAAAAACAAAGAAGGCAGAAAGAGTTCAAATTAATGACTTTGCTGTTTGAGGAGGGCTGAGATGGTATCTGGGCTAGCTTGATGTGAATTAACTACCGCCTTGTCCTGCCTAGGATGGTCAAGAATGGACCGTTAAAAGTTGCAAAACAATAAACACGGAAACGTTTATGGAACCCGTAGAACCACATCTGAATCCAGCACGCTGCGGTAAGCGGGGAGGGTTCGGAGTGACTCTGAGGCAATTATAATGTCACTCTCTGACATTATAAGATAGAGAGCGCGATGCATACTCAGTGCTGAGACCTGCATGAGAAAGATGCACAAACCTGCGCGTGAGGCTGGGAGGAGTAAGGGGGATGAGCTTACCTGGGTCCTTCTGTTCTCCCAGCTTGTCCAGAATGTTGAAGGAGATGTCCAGATACTCTCTCTGGATGGCACTGACAGCAATCTTGCGCTGTTTCCTCTGCCTGGGGACAATCTGGATCTTGAATTCGGATTCCTCAGCTCCCTCCTCTTCCGCCTTCCTCTCGGGATTCTGTTCTGTGTCGGACTCGGCGCTGGTATCGGGCTTCTCACTTTCCGCTGGGTTCTCGGCATCCTCGGGGACTTTGAGGAGGACAGTTTTTGCCCCTGAACTTGGCACCGGCCCGCTGGGCTTCTCCTCGGTGCTGGGCTCGGGGTTGTCGTCCAGTGACTCCTCCGGGAGGGCACAGGACTTCTGGAGGAGGTCTCGCTTTTGTTTAAGCGTGAGCGGGCTGCCACAGGAGAAGTCCTGGGACTCCTCCGGCCGCGAACGTTCTTCGGAGTCTGCAGGATCTTCCAGAACAACACGGGCGGAGCCCATGGCACCTGCTGACTGGTTATTTCCTGAGTCCTTGGAAGAGAAGTCTTTGGAACAATCCTCCACACTTACTTGCACGAGGGGAGTCATGCTGAGGCTGAGGACAGAGGGGGGGCTGCGGAGGGCGGGGGAGGAGGGAGCGTTTTTACCAGAGGCCCCAGCACTTGCAGGCTCCCCGGTCTCCTCTTCCTCGTCGCTCTCTACTATGCGGAGCGGGGGAAGAGACTCGAACACAAGAGAGTCGCTGTCAGACGTGGAGAGCACCGAGTGCTTTTCAGGCCCAGAGGTGGAGTCGGAGGACAAATCTATCAGGTCTAAATCCTCCTTGGGAGCAGGCTTGAGTGGAGAATCCACTTTGACCTCAAACGTCTCCATGCAGTTTAACCTGACTTCGGGGATCACAGGCCTGCGGGTTTCTTGGAAACTTTCCGCCGCTGGGTTCTCGGGGCCTTCGGGGTCATCAGGCCTCGCAGCAGAGTTCTGTCTGGGACGTCCATGGTCATGTCTCTGCATGACATAAGCAGCATGGGCAGGAGGCTTATCTAGGTCACACCGGTCTATGCAGGACTTCCTTCGGTGCTCGTCTAATGTAAACAAGAGGGAGTCTGCATTCCCTATATCAAGAGATTTTTGTTTTAAAGACCGCAGCTTTTTTTTCTGAACGCTTTCTTCTCTCACACAGTGTAGAATGCTGTCTTGTAATGCACCCGTCTCTCTATAATCAGCCGGCTCTATCTCACCTGATTGAAACAGAAAGAGCTAGTACTATTTTACTTGGAGATGCCACCACGTTTTCCCCCCTCCTACTTGGGCATACGACTGGCATAAATCATGATCACAATCCCAGCTCCAACAGGAGGGAAGAATGACTCTCTGGCCAAGCATTTTGGAAAGTTCCTTCTCATTTCAAAAACCCAGAAAACTCTGGAATGAGAGAACCCGAAATGGCAGTTTAAGATCATATTTCCAAAATCAGGCTTCGGGATAATTCCTCAGCTCTATACACGTGTGCACGGGAGAGGGGGACCACTTTGGGGCTGAGGCAGATCTGGGAAACTGTATTCAAATCGTGTGGAAGAGAAGCAAACATTTTGCAACAAATCAAATCAAGCAATGGCCCTCTCAGACGATCATGACGTTAATGATGTATCTGTCAAGTCACGTATATATATAAGTGTGGATATATATATACTGTTTGTGCATACATATATATAAAATCAACGGTATTAAAATGTGTAGTAACATAATAAAATCAAGATTTCACCCCAAACAAACGGTAGAGTACAACATTTCTGCATAAAACTACTAAGAGGAAAAAATTCATACTTCTCTGCACATTCATCTCAACCGGCTGATATTTCACGGTTTTGCTGCCGCCTATCCTTTTCAATCTTGCAAAAAAAGTTTGAGACTCTTTATTGCAGGGTCCAGTAGGTGTATCATGAATATCAGATTCATCAAAAACACTATCTTCTTCTAATTGGGGAGAGAAAGTCAAAATTACACTTGGGAGGTTACTCTCTCTTAGGCTGTGTCTACACAAGCATTTCAGTGAAAGCGTGAGGGAACACAGTCTGGGCTGGTTTCTACCCAGCTCAAGTTCTTGCCATGGCTTTGGTATTTCATCCGGTTGTCCAATGTTGACAGAGCAACCTGTTATGAGGCTGCCTCTCGTTTTCTGTGTGACCACTGGCAGCATTTTCAAGAGAGGCATCTCGATATTCCAAGAGGGCCTCTGGGAGTGTTGGGGGAATTTTTCCAGTGCTCTTAAAATCGGATAACACACACGTTTCGGGGATCTGCTGCATGTTCCTTGAACATGCCCGCTTTGGGTCAATTTTCAGGCTAATTTGGCAAGAGAAAACTAAACAAAATGAGTCATTCTTGCCCTTTCCATAAATAGACATATACCTTCCTGGGACGTGAGAACTGGCATAGACACAGCCTAACAGTACATGCACCTTATACTTTGTGAATGCAAAATACTGTACTCTACATTTGGTAATGAAACACACAACACACAGAAAAAGCTTAGAAAAGCCACTGGTCGTTTCAAAAGCTCCACAAATGATTATGGACTGAAAGAGTAAACGAAGGAAAAAGAAAACAGAAAATAACGTTCTCTCCTATTAGAGTTAAGACCCTCCTCTGTGGAGTTTGCTGTGTGCAGCTATCATGCACCCCAGAAAGATTCTCTGACTCTGAGGGTCCCGAAGCTCTGTACACAAGCCCGTCACATAGAGTGCCTAGTGAGATTCCTGCTGTGTGCTCTTTTATCTCAATTTGGGCCACTTTTAAATCAAAGATAAACCCAAAACACATTCATGGGGAAGAGATTGCTATATTGCAACCCACGGAGGTCACTTAATAAATGTTTTCCTCTCATCCTTTGGAAAGACCAAAGCCCTATACAAAGCAGCCAAAAAAAAAAAAAAAAAATAGGCTACAGAAATGCACTTCATACCACAGTAAATGGAATTAACTTATTATTCAAGGTGACTATCACTGAAATCATTTGGCCTATTAGATGTCTACCTATACGACAAAATGACGCTCAGGCATGATGACAGCTACGTAAGGTTTCTTGAGTACTCAGGGAGTACAAGGGAAGAGCCAAATTTCAAGGACTGATCTCCTAAACACAAGACTCTAAACTAAGTGAAATCTGAAGCAGCAGTTGATAGATAAAGTGATCCTACTAATCTTTTCTTAGTCAAATTAAAAAAAAAAAACAAAAACGAGTGTTAATGATCAAAATGATACAAAACCCTGGTGAACTTTTGCAAAGATGACAAAACCTATCAAGTTCCCATGTTTCTAGGGAGATACAACATAGTAATGTTTCCTTTCTTTATGTCCTTAAAAAAAGGAAATAGTCCCTTTTGAAAAATAGTTTTTCAAAGAAAAGAGTTACGTGACTTCCATGACATGACTTTGAAATAATTCTCAAAATGTCCCGAAGGAGAGAGGGAAGGACTTCAAGATGGCTCCGCCCCTTCAGAAAGGCTCATCTGAGACTAGCCCAGACACTGAGCCCGGACCGAGGACATCTAGAGTTTAACGGAATCTATCCCATTTTCCAAAAACTAGGACCTAAGCTGGAAGACAAGATACTCTTCAGAAAGGATCTGAATGGTACCAGAACTTACAGTTCCATCTATGGCCAGATTCTTGGACCTTTTAGAACTAAATGAACACTAGCTCCAATCCATCCTAGTGAGGTATCTCCAGAGCAGTCCTACCAAGTCAGAAACTGCGAACACCACAAAGGGTCATGGGGTGTTTGGCTTTCTCCCAGCACTGGATTAGATGATGTCACCTTTTACAAGTCTAGACTTGTGACTTACACTAAAGATACACACCTTGGTATTCAGCTCTCACCTGAAAACATCCAGGCTGGGATTTTACTCTATCTAAAGTTTTATTCACCCGTCTCCTTTGCAGAAAAGCTATCGATATAAAAAGTGTTGATACTGGAAATAATTTAAACCTATGCAGAAAAAAAATGTCATCTCAGTTGCCTTAAATCATTTTCTTATTGACCAAGGAAGCTAAGAAGAGGCAATTCAGCAAATTTGGACTCCACACCAAGTTCAGGAGCAAACTAGAGACGACAAGATCATGGCTCCACCGAGGGCCGACCAAGACTTTACTTCATCGCCCAAAGCAAGATGCTTCCAACACACAGGGAAAAGCTTACAAAGACTCCTTAACCAAACAGCACACAATTTTTTTTTTTTTACAAAACATTTCTTATGAAATGGGTTCAGAAGCATATCAACTATTTCTCTAGAATGCTTATTTAAAAAGTTAAGGCAGTGGCATTCATGGGAAAGTTGGAACATTAATGAAGCCGGAGTTGATTTTTTTGATTCCAGAATGATATCTGGGGGCAACAAAAACATCGTCCAGAAATGGATTATGTATTATGTATTCAAGCTAAGTTCGGGATGGAATTGAGGCATGTAAAGTACCTTTTTCTTTCTCGCTGTATCTGCTTACATTACTGTTGTCACTGTACAGAGGCCCCGCCGCGGCATGGGGCTTGCAGCTGTGATACTGGGCGTTGAGTGTGTTGACGGTGATGTGAATCAGGTGCAGCAGGACCTTGCTGATGTCACAGTCTCGGTACGGATACTGCTCACGGAGATGGACGGAGAAAAATACACACGGTTATTTTGAAGGGTAAGTTTTTCCACATGATCTTGCTAGATACTTTCCTTGGTATTTCTTGCAGATGAAGAGAATATACATAGAAGCAAAACCATAGATCTTTATCATGGCCTTATTGGGACAAGGGACTGCGGTCCCTTCCTCTTGCACCAAACCACGGACGGCAAGGAATGCCCAGTTCACGGTTACAATTCCTTTTAAGAAAATTACCTGGCATAAACATCTGGCACAGGAATATAATTTTAAATATCTTCTTTGCTTTCTGACATTATAATTCATACATAGATAAAATATGAGATGCTGAGCATGAACACAGATTGTTGATCTCAATCTCCTACAGCTCATAACATACGCTGGAGTGGTCTCTGTTGCTGTTGATTTTCCAATGGCCCTTTACTTCTCAATGCTAATTTTACATATCCTGATTTATCCCATGAAGGTCAGGTTACTCTCCTAGAAAATTCTCAATTTAGATCCCTTAAGTGTTCTCCTCTCTAAGAGAATGATTCTAGCCCAAAAGGAGTGACCGCTGGAACTCACCTTGTAAAGGATGACAAGCAAGGCCTTTAACCACATCTGCCGGATGTGAGGTTTTAGGGACCAGAGGGAACAACGAGGTGGCTGTTGGAAATAATGCCGTAGTTGAGGACAAGAGCAGTATTTGAGCACCTGAACCACCAAGGGGAGAAGGTGTTTTCCAAGGTTAATGTTATAGTCCATTACCTGAAATAGGAAAAATATTAGTAACTGAAGGAAAACTACAGAGAACACCCATAAGCCTGGAAAATGTGACCCATCCAAACAACAGGCAAAAGCTGGAAAAGGCATCTCACAAAATGTGAACAGTAATGGCCAGTGACCCTAAAGGGGGAAAAGTTAAACTTTACAAGAAATTAGAGGAACCTTGCCAATTAAAATCATTTTATCCACTTAATTATCTAATTATTTGATGTATCTACTAAATTATCCATGGGGAACAATATTTTACTAAAATGTTCTATTGAACTAGTAACTAGAATTAAACTAGAATCAATGAAAACACCTACCATTGGTCATCACTGGGGGAAATGGGCATTCTCCAATGCCACTGGCAAGAGTATTACTCAACACATCCTTTCAGGAGGGCAATTCACTAATATCTATTCAGAAGTGAGGAAAAGTACATAGCCTACAGTACAGCAACTAAAGGTACCCTAAGGAAAAAATCAGACGACTGTTCCAAGATGTATACATAAAGATATCCAGCCTTATAGTCACCCCAATTTGAAAATAACCTCCATGTTCAACAATATAAGTTAAATGAAAGATTATTTGTATAATACGATACTATGTAGCCATTAAATGGGATATGATACAAATTTATTAACATGATTGACTTCATAATCAATTTTAGGCTTAAAAAATGTTACCTGTATTTATCAAATATAATGCAATCCCATTACTACAGAAAATGTGTGCACACGCATACACCTGTATATATGTACAAATGAATGTAATCAATTTGGAGCCAGCAATAACATACTGACACCAAAATGTTAGTCACTCATTTTGTGGGTTTCGTGGAGATTTGAATTTAATTTTTTGCTTTATTAAATAAATATGCATAATGTAAATATAGAAAGAGAGAGGTGAGGAGACAAAGGAGGAAGGGAGGGAAGTTTGGTATCTGAGATGGCGCGTCGTCTCTTCATCACAAGCAGCTGAGTGTTGGTGGTAAACCCTCCAGCACCAGCACCAGCAAAAGACTGCTATGTACAGACTGCTCCTACTTGGCTTAGCTGTGTTCATTATGTTATAATCTATTTGCGCAAGTTGGTAACAGAGACCCTCACTGAGCTCCTCCCATGAGACAGGCACTGATTAAAAGCTCGGCAATGTGTCATCTCTAATCTTTCAAAACAAAAGTCTTTACCAAAGAGCAAAGAAGCAGAGAATACTTAAGGCCACAACAGATGATAACAATGGCAGAGTTGAAATTCATATCGATTTCTCTCTAGCCTAAAGTTCCACACCCTTTGAAGACTGGCATAGCGCTGGTCCAGTTAGCCATACAGAAACCCAATAACTCATTACTTCTGCTCTTGCGTTCATATCTCAAATGAATTCTCACAGTGCTGGGGAGGGGGCAGGATGTTCATTGCTGAGCTGTCTGGAGTGGTAAGAAGCTGGGACCAAGCAACATGCATGTCCACCACGGGGGCAATTAAGAGTTAAAGCATGGTAAGTGCACACCGCGCTGTCAACGACAGCGGCTGGGAGAAAAAAAACACGTACGAAGCCAATGACGATAACATGATATGAAGAAAGTTGTACAATCAGCTCAGCTCTCCACTTGAAACCAAAAAGGAGAAAAGATTAAAAAAAAAAATCCCATAAACAAAAGTTCTACACTCTGTTATTGTTTAATGGGCAGAGTTTCAGTTTAGGATAATGAAAAATTCTAGAGATGGATAATGATTCCGGTTACATAATAATGCAGATATACCTACCGCCACTGAATTACATACTTAAAAATGGTTAAAATGGTAAACTTCATGTCAGGTATATTCTACTCACAACCCCCTACCCCAAAGCCCTATATTCCCTATTGGTCTTCCTCATGTTATACTCCCTTCCGCATGAGCCGTCCTAATAAAGTCACTCGCACAAACCTTTACACAGAACCTAGGTTGGCTAAATGGAATTTAATGACTTACTTCTACCAAAACCTTAACGATCTGACTCCTGGAAGCTTACACTTACTTGGGCAATTCCTGCGATAAATGCATTAAAGCAAGTTGACAGGCGCATTTTTTGAGGTGCAATCATGAAGCAACCTTCCTGTTGGTCATAGCCGAGCAAGACGTACAGGTGCCGCTTGACCGTGTTGAAGGCCTTCGCGCTGCTGATGTCTGACTCAGCGCTGCTCTCATCCTTGGCCATAAACTTCATGAGCACTGTAATCAGCTGGTGGACGGTCTGGTGGTCAATCCCAGCATCTTCTGGGAGCAGGTCCTTGATGGTGTTGTCATTCTCGGGAGACTGTTGTCCTGTCAGTACAAGAAAGGTCATCAGTGGGTGGCTCCCTCCCAAGGACGCTCACAAGGAAATCTCACTTATCGATAAAACACCATCCCTTCGGCTTCCACTAAATATTTAGAGGGTCTGTTCTGGACCAACGTGAAGGCAAAATATGGTCTACTCAGCACAGCATTAGTTCAGGGGTGAACGTTATTTCATCAACAACCAACTAATTTGGGAGTAATAAGAGAATAGAAAATTTAAAAGGCACTATAAAGCAAGGTTCTCTTTGGAAGGCAAGAAAAATACCTAAATCTGTACTTAGCGATTTTTAAAATATCTTGGAAAAGTTTTATCCTCAATGAAAAAGAGAAGTTTCCCTTCCAGCTTTGTCAAATAAACACATAAAAATAACCACAAAAATAATATTCTAACATCCACTGAGCACAAAAGCATCCACTGACTTCTTGTGCCAAAATCTCTCTCTCAGTTTAGGGGCGTCTAGGTGGCTTAGTCAGTTAAGCATCTGCCTTCGGCTCAGGTCATGATCACAGGGTCCTGGGATGGAGCCCCGTATCAGGCTCCCTGCTCATCAGGGAGTCTGCTTCTTCCTCTCCCTCTGCCTGTTGCTCCCCCTGCTTGTGCTCACATGTTTTCTCTCTCTGTCAAATAAGTAAATAAAACTTTAAAAAATATATATTAGTTCAGTTATGTTCATAAATCAGCTGGTGGAAAATAATGTAAAATTTTCTTTTCCAAATCCTGAGATATTAGCAATGAGTACTCTATGAAAGATAGAGTCAAAATTACAAATAGCAAATCATAAGTCCTGCTGTATGTAATGAGAAACATATAAGGGAGGGGACAGACAGAAAGAAAGAAGCATGAGCTCTTAAAAACAGAAAAATACCACATGAAGGTGAGCTGAAAGTTTACATGGACAGAAAAGAATACCTTAGTCCTTGATTTATTCGTAACCTAACAAATAATTGTATCACAGCATAATTTCTGACTCTGACAAATAGCAGAGAGAAAGCCAAAGACAGAAATTATACCCTGTCTCTGTTTGTTTTTTGCTTCTGATCTGGTTTAGTTTAGAACCCTTGCTGAAGGAAAGGGGAGATCTGCTCTTCTCTGTTTATGTCTGGGGACTTATTCCAAATACCCTTCCATCCTAGTCCCTTCTTTGACAGGCGACCTCACACTTTCTAAATGGAAAACAAGATTTTTGCCTGGTGGCTAAGATGAAGCACCCAGGGTTCTCATCGCTCACTCTGCAAGGAAAATTTCTGCTAAACGATGACCGGCTCTGCTTACCAACCATTATAAACCAAACCGGGACCGTATCATATCATGCATCATATAATATCATGTAATTATGGCATGAAAGATACGAGAAGGAGATAGGTAGTAATTTATATCCATTAACTCAATTAATTTGGCAAAACCCCAGTTTTCCAGGACACAGCCAAGAGAAGCGGGATAGAAGAAATGCTTCTGGGGACTGTGGAAATTAACTGTCTCAAGGCCAAACAATTTTCTCTGGAGCAGTGGCACAAAGGTAATGCCAAATTCAGAACTTACTAGTTTCGAACAGTATGTGAGGTAACAAGCTTGGTTGTCTAGTTCTCCCCAGATGCTCCGATTAATGTCTGTCTGTGCAAACGTGATAGGCTGAGGAGGGATCATTATCCATCTCTAGAGCAACAGAGTCAACTAAGTCTCAGGGCCTCTCATTTAGGGGAAAGTGTCTGATGAACTTCAATACTACCCTAGAACATTCACATTTTCTGTCTCCTAGAGTCCCTGTATGAGGAGTAAATGTGGGCAACGTACTCTAGGGTAGCTTTCACCCCAAATCATTCATATAAAGCCTAAGGACTTGTTTATTACAGTGTTCCACATGCATGGATGAGAGCGATCAACAAATTGAAAATACTGTTACTTATGAGGCGTGTATCAGCCATCAAGAGAAAAAGCAATTTATGTGGAACACCCTGTTTCGCCAAGAGGCCAGAAATGTGAAGCACTGCTGTATATTATAATTAAATTAAATGTTTGGGATAGAAGATCAGGCCAACAGCAATACCTATATAAATCCTCATAACATAAAATTTTAAAAAGTTTAGAGTACTATTTTTCCAGCATTGAGAAATATTCAGTCTTGATTTCTTTCTTCTCCAGAGTATTACTGTACAGCTACAAGGAGTTATTGCTTTGGGCAAGCCTGGGCCAAGAATGTGACAAGTGTGAGAATGCAGGCTCCCTGCAGGGTTCAATGTTATTGCAGCAGCAAGGGATCGCTGTTACAATGTAGCTTCATTCCTCAATGTGTCTCTGCTCGGGGTGGCAAGGTTGAACAGACCTGGCAGCCCTGTCCTGCTCAGCCACCGCCAAGTTCAGACTGGCTAGTTTCCAAGGTCCCCACGTGAAAAATGGAACTAGGGAGCATTTGGGAAGGAGCTGCCCCTTTATTTTATAGCCCAAGAATCCAGGGGCCTCAATACAGAAGAAGGGAGCTCCAAAAAAAAGCTCCCTTTTCATTGGCTCCTCATTTCATTCTATCCTAGTTCAGGTCTAGAAAATAAATGATCAGACTTCATCTTTAAATACTTCAAAATTCTTCTTCCCATTGCAAGTAGATGTTTGTTTAAAAAGTATATCCTGGGGCGTCTGGGTGGCTCAGTGAGTTAAGCATCTGCCTCTTGATTTCAACTCAGGTCATAATCTCAGTGTCCTGAGACTGACTCCCGCATCAGGCTCTGCACTGCATGTGGAGCCTACTTGAGATTCTCTCTCTCTCTCTCCTCTTTGGCCTGCCTCCCCCACCTCAAAATAATAATAATAATAATAATAATAATAATAATAATAAGAAGAAGAAGAAGAAGAAGAAGAAGAAGAAGAAGAAGAAGAAGAAGATAAAGCATGTAACCTAACTTTTCCCATCAAATCTTAGTTTCCTAATGATTAAGTACCATTTCACAAATGCTCTATTTTCATTTGAAATACATTTTCACTGATCTCCAGTGAGCTTTAAGTTTGCTGCTCCTTCCTTTGTTTTCCCTGAATGGGGAATAATGAGTGATCCTTAACAAACCATTAAATGTACTGAAAAAAAAAAGAACTAGTTGGTGAAACTTTTTGTATAAAGTGAAAAAAATCTTTGTTCCAAAAACTTACTTCTCTAGTTGCAGGCTTTGCAAGTCTATCGCTTGTCTATTGGCTTTCTTTAAAACAGCATATGCTTTTCACTGGTATACTCTTCATAAAGGAAATTTCCTTCATCAAATCCCTAAGAAAAATTAGCTTAGAAAAGCTAGAATTTTATTAATAAAGACAATACTACTGCTTTATCTACAAAGGGCACGACGTTTCCATTTTAAAACTGAATGCCTCTGATATTTCCTCTAAGATGTGACAATTAAAACACTTTTGAATTCTAGTTTTGAATGCTAGCCTATGAAATTCCTCTACGTTTTAACCATAGAGATTTAACTTGTTAAAATTTTTGATTTTATCACTTCGCTAATGAAAACTGTAAGCAACTTCAGAATCACGAGGCAGGGTGATTCCTCCCCTACCTTTATCAAGGGCTGAGTCCGTCGCAGTCTATTCACAGAGTGGTACAACTGACTGAAACTCCAAAGGGTCATACAATTTTATTTATTTGATGATTGGAAACCAGGCAGGATCAGGATCTGCTTTTCCAGACTTATCTCTTCTTATTCATCCCCGATGCTCAACATTCTTGCCAGCTGGGCTACTCCTAGGTCTCAGAACGTAGCCAACACTTTCCCACCTTTGTGTCTTGCTCAGGGTGATATACCCCTCAGCACCCCAACCCCCAGCCAATCTCGTCCCATAAATCCCAGTCCTCAGGACCCATTCTTCCCACCTATGCCCCTGCTTCTCTCAGCAACTGGATGTGATCTCTAACTTCTGCAAATCCCCAAGGACAAGAGAGGGAGTATGGGAGGGAGGAATGGAGGAAAATTTCCTTTACCATTTCCTAAAATGGGGCAAATTGCAAGGCAGAATTTATTTACTCGTTTGTCAATTTCCCCTAGGAGAACAAAAGCTGCTTGAAGGTGAGTACTGTCTCACCCATTTTTATACCCCTCAAGAATATGAGGCAGTGTCTGACATAGACTAGACGCTTATTCTTCAGAAGTGTCTAAGTACAGTGAATTCAAATAAATATCTCAGATAAATATTTCTTCTACACAGGAGGAAAAACTGGTGAGGCCCCCAAAGAGCAAGGAAATAGGGAATATTCCTCTGTGTAAGCTGACCTCTGTCTAACCAACAAGAGACTATCAGGTACAGGGAGGAAGCCCTGCTTCTTCCTCTGCATTTATTCCAAAGAACCCAATGATCAAGCACTATAAATGAGTTTGCTTTACGTTGCTAGTTCTTTTTTTTAAATAATTTTTTAATTATATTATGCTAGTCAACATACAATACATATTAGTTTTTGACATAGTGTTCTATGATTCATTGTTTGCATATAACACCCAGAGCTCCACGCAAAACATGCCCTCCTTAATACCCATCACTGGGCTCACCTATCCTCCCACCCCTCTTCTCTGAAACCCTCATTCTGGTTCCCAGAGTCCATAGTCTCTCATGGTTCATCTCTCCCTCCGATTACCCCCCACCATTTTCCCCTTCCGGCTCCTAATGTCCTCCATGCTAATCCTTCTGTTTCACAAATAACTGAAACCATATATGATAATTGTCTTTCTCTGTTTGACTTATTTCACTCAGCATAATCTCCTCCAGTTCCATCCATGTTGATACAAATGTTAGGTATTCATCCTTTCTGATGGCTGAGTGATATTCCACTATGGACCACATCTTTATCCATTCATCTGTTGAAGGGCATCTCAGCTCCTACCACAGTTTGGCTATTGTGGACATTGCTGCAATGAACACTGGGGTGCACATGCCTCTTCTTTTCACTACATCTGTATCTTTGGGGTAAACATCCAGTATGTTGCTAATTCTAATTATACCACCTCACTGATCTCCTAGCCCATTAACCCAACATCACAGCAGGTGTGTTGTGTGTGCCCACAGCAGAAGGGCTATAAAGTTGGGGCCAGTGACTAACACCACACTGACCTATGCTCCCCATCCCTGCCTTTGCCTCTTCCTATCTCACATCCGGGCCTTTACATCCTATCCACCACTCAAGGTCTGGCTGGAAAACCGCCTCTCCACCAGACCATCCTTGCTACCCCCAACTCTCCTCCTGCTGCACCTGACAGGAACCATCCCATGGCACTGGCACGCTCACTCGAGAGGAGAGTTTGCCTGTGTTCACACTGTATCTCCCTTCCTTGACTATTTAAAAGCTGATGGAGAGTATAAGAATTTCTGATGTATCTTTGCACTCTTTGTATTTCCTAGTATTGAAGGTGCCCAGTAAATGTTCGACAGAAACTGCCACTTCCCAAAACTATTCTTTCCAACAAGGGCATTCCTTTTAAAATAACTGTTCTCTTGGAGTTATGGGGTCTTAATGATGAACAGGCATTTTGCAAGTTAGTGAAGGATGTGAGTTGTTAACCACCTCTAGAAAGAAAGAGAGAGCCCAAAGAGAAGTCATTCGGGGTTTTAGGCTGGGACACTAATGGGGGGTGGTGCAAGGGGATGGTGGGAGAGGGCTATACAAGAAAGTTTTACCAGTGCTCCCTAGCACTGGACACCTTCTCTTGATACAAATTCAGACCAAGAGATCTCGAGATTTCTCTGCCAGCTGGAGTAGAATTGACTGTATCCATGTTGCTTTAGGGATTAGGACATTTCTAGATCAATCTGTGGGTCCTAAATGGGAAGGTCTCTTGGTGTGGATGTTCATGAGCTTAAGGCACGCTGTAGTAGACATGAATGCCCAGGTTAGCTTTATAACCAGACTGGTGTCTTCATGTGCTGCAGGGCGGGAACCCCCTAAGACCAATGCATCAATGGGTAGTTAGAGTGGAAAGAAAGAAAATCAAGTCTTCTGCACTCAAGCATTAGTCCCCAACTAGTTAGTTATAAGTGATCTTGAGCAAATGATCTAAGCAAAATTAATTAATCCTTGAGGACCTCAGTTTTCCTGTCCATATGTAAAGCAAAAAAAAAAAAAATTGTAATAATACTTCACATATATCCAGAGTCATTAGGAAATCAAAATTAGATTATTTGCATTAAAAACACTCTTAATAGATAGAGAGGTACTGTACCTATATGAAGTGCTGTTATTCTTATTATTATATACCTACCACTGTTTAGTCATTCATTCCAGGGGATGAGGAACAAGGTTGAATTAAGTTCCCCATGACCATGTTTGGTAGATAGCAGTTTTTCAGTGTTGTGTTATGAAAACCTATCAAAATTATTACCCTCAATTAATATTCAGCAGGTATTCTGAATCACCAAATATAATTCCTAGTTTTCACAGAATCGGTGAAAAGATACCTTATAAATAATTATAATTTTACCAACTTCAGATTTGCAGGTGAAACTATGTATTTCATCAATTAGGATTAAATAAAGGTTCTGAGCACTTACTGGCATTCACCACAAATGCCTTGTACGAGATCAAAAAGCCTAGGCTTGAGACCCAAATCTGTCACCAACAAGCTTGTGAAACAGGTTCCTTTCTGGAAACTTCAGTTTCCTCTTCTATAAAATGAGAACGTTAACATATCTCTAATATTCCAGTTGTAATTTCCTATGAATTTCATTCACATGAACTAAGGTCCTTGATCCGACTCACGAAAGTCATAAAGGAACGCAGCTCTCCCGTAGCCTTGTGGAATATACCTTCTCTGCAAGTGTATTTCTGGTGCAACATTTGCTGTGGGTAATATGTAAAAGCTAAGATCAGAAAGCCGGCCGTTCTGAATCCCATGCCAAGAAAACTCAGCCTAAACAGCAATTAAAGTGAACTCTTGCTGCATAATTATAGGACAGATGGTTTGTTTCAGGCCCGATCAATAAGAGGTCTTGCACAGAGAAGCTCAAGACTTGTGCCAAATGAAAGGATGTTCAGTAAGTAGCAAGTCCTTCAGCTTCCATGTAATTACTATCTTAAACCATCCTGTACAATCTTAGGATTATCCTGGTATGTCTTTGTTCCCAAGTTTAAAAATTTACTGTCTAGTAAATAATAATGCAAAAACGAGAAACTAGTTTGAAAGGGCCTTATAAGGTAAGCCAGCTGCTTCCAAGTCTGTGCAAGTTTTTATTATGGTGTGTTGTGTAAATTATCTTTTCAGAAGCTTTAACATTATATTTAATATACACAATGCCCACAGTCGGCCCCATTTCCATCTGGTCCCTTTTGGTAAGACAAGTAGAAGCCTAAAGATTTTTTTTTTTTAACTTCAGGAAACATATGTATCCATTTTCCCAAAGAGATGTGAGAAGACTCTTTTAGATTGTGAAAATGGTAAATAAGAATAAGTAAAGACTTTAATTGAGTAATTAATTCAAATAAGCCTTAGGACAAAAAGAAAAGATGGGGTAAAATAAAGATAATTTGTGAAATTGCTTAAGATCATCTCAAAAAGACCTCACTGAAGGGGACCTAGATGGACTTCACATTGTAATGGAGCTCAGGATCAGAAGTTCTTACTTTTACTCCCCTTTCAATCCCAGTACAGTTGAGGCCTGAGTGATGCAGAAAACAGGGCAGAGGGACTTGGCCAAAGGTTTGCTAATCCTCCTGTCTCAACAATTTTAGAAGAGAAAATACACTCTGGCCAACACCTGCCATTGGCATCCATAATCTTTGGGGCCTTCTCTTCTCCCCACTCCCACCCCTAGCTACTGCTATTTCTGGGCGTCGTGTTTGATCTCAAAAACCTCCTTACTTGAAATTCTCCTTCTGAGGCCATTCTTAAAACTGTTCTTAGATAAAAACCAAATGTTCTATAGCATGATACACAGGTGGTAGTTAGCAAGTTTGTTGTCGACAAATAAGCACCTATTCAGAACCCTTCACAATCTCCCAACGCACCATGCCGCCATTTGTGCAGCTAACGTTCGGTCTGTGACAGCCTTGCCTGTGTCCCTTCAACCCTTAGGATCCTTCATGATAAACTACAATCTCTCATGGGATATCGCATGGTAGTTACACTGTAGCGAGTCGAGTATGATCCTGTGGTCCTCCAAACAATCGAAATCCTCCTTTCTCTGAGACACAGAAATGCATGTAGAGTTGCAAAGAATCAAGAATGGCTACGGGGATGAGTGAATGATGGTGGCTCAAATGTATAACCTTTGAAAATGTCAATGAAATGTATGTTTTTCCTATAGCGGATATATATGAACATAATATTTCTATGTGTAAAGACACATATTCAGGTAACATGATACCTCTTACTGGACCAAAAGTTAATGGGATCCAAAGTCATCTGCCCCTAGTAAGATAGAAAGAATTGCTAGGTCAGGGGCTCAAATGCTTGAGCATCTGGGGTAGGATCCTTCAAGTTTGCAAGTCCTAAATATAGCACTCTGGCCCAGTTAGAGACACTGCATTCTTCACCTTGACCACTTGGGATAGACACTTGCACACAGCCCTTCCACGTCAGAAGTACCCACCTGGTGTCTGTTCGGGTGTCCCACCGAGAGCTGGAGCAGACTGCTCATGCCTGGTCAACCTCATAGCTTAAAAATCAACAACAACTCTATTTAAATAAGCATTAAAAACAACTTGAGCCTAGAAAAGACACTCAGTGCTAACTCACTGGATAGTAGGGACAGGTTTAAGTTTAGTTTTCCTACTGGTCATTAACATCGCATAAAAGATGTTTGCGTCACAAAAGCTTTGTGGTTTTATGTGAATCTCAAGAACACTCTTAAGTGTTATTTCCATTCTTAATCTTCAAAATTGTCGTGTGAATCAATTAGCGAGAAAGAACAATAAGTAAACTTGATATCCCAAAGTAGCTGGTTAAGTTATAAAAGAGCTGGGAAATTCATAGAAATTGCAATTTATTTCATCTAGATATTGGTTTCTAGGATCTGATTCGGTCTTCTCTGGGGCCTAGCACTCCTATGGGTTATCTTAAATGACCACTTGCTAGAATCTTTGTTCCCTGAAAAATTGAGTTACTGATCGCTTAAAGGGCTTTCATTGACTTCTCCCAAAGTTCGCAATACCACATTTTCATAGCTTGTCTAAAATAGAGAAAAAATGCGATAAAAAAAATCAAATCATATTTGTGATTAAAAATGATTGTCATACAAGG
Organism: Meles meles; assembly: GCF_922984935.1. NCBI lineage: Eukaryota > Metazoa > Chordata > Mammalia > Carnivora > Mustelidae > Meles > Meles meles. The sequence continues at coordinate 140,918,883 of NC_060071.1, read as the reverse complement.
CTGTCTTCCAATAAATGCCAATGAAAAAAGCAAACCTTTCCACTTCCGACAGGACAAGAGGTATGTTTTAGAGTGTTATGTGATGAATTTCACAGCAGTTATTTAAAAATTAAATCACTTGACAAATTTCACAAGTAAGTACCATATTTAAATATACTCATTTCACTAACATGGTGATTTAGTTATGAATTTTTAATTATTTGCCATTCATAATCCATTGCTGATCATTAGAGTTCATTTAGTCATCTGGTAATTTAGGGAAAATTGTGCTCTCTTTCAAAGTGCCATATAAAGAAAGACCTTTACAAAACAAGCATACAGGGTCTTTTTTTTTTTTTTTAATTGGCAATGAAGCTTATTTTTATTTATAAATAATCTGGTGAAGCTGCACAGAAATTCAACTTCTCCTCAGCCTGGTGTTTTCTTTTCAAAAGCAACCATTATTTTTGATTTGTCTGGGAGCTTGTTCGGCTGTTCCATCATACTTGAAAAGCAAATGTACTCCACACTTCCACTCTGTCACCTCGGCTGCCATGGGGTCTGGCCTGTCCCGGTCTTTTCCAGGAAGCTCTCAGGTTCTAGGGCTGGTGGTACCCCCCTTCCTATCCTAGGACTCAGGAGCAAAGAGGCTGCGTCTACGTTTCTGGCCAGGCACGAGTGGATTTGCTGCCTTCTACTGCTGGACCAGGGCTTTGCTTCACCCACACACTGGACAAAGCCCCCCACCAGGGCACTGACATTCTTGGGGCGACCCTCTAGGGAATCTGAAGCCCAAACCTAGTGAAGGAGCTCCGTTGACTAAATAAGTTACTCTATGAACATTCAACAGGACAAGTCAGCCTCAGAAAGACATTAAACAGATTTAAAGGAAGGAGGGAAGAAGATACTCAACGAATTTTGGAGGTTAAGGTCTCGGGGAGAGAGAGTGCCCTCTTGGATTCCACGGGCCCCTTCACGCTGTCTCTCAGAGAACGCACACTCTTCTGGCGGTTCCTCGCAAAACGAGCCCTCTTGATCTTCCACAATGCTGCGTCACTGAGGTTAGCGACATTGGTCCTTACAGCCGTGATAGCTTTGCAAAAGGAATCAGACGTTATTTTCTTCAATGGGCACAACGAGTTTGAAATAACCCAGCTGTGTATATTTTCAGGATTAAAGTACATCTTTCGTGGACACGTGAATCACTCGTGGTGAGTCATAGAAAAAAATTGTCACTACTGTCTATCACAACTATTGCCTGTGAGTCTTCTACTTAGACCGTAAGATTACATTGTCTAAGTTTTTATTATCACTGGATACACAGTTGACTGACCCACTTTTCCCATCTATTCAGAGCTGTAGGTAACTAACAAGCATGCAAGGGTGAATTTGCAAGGTGCAAATGTATCCCACAAAATTGCTCACGAACACTGTAAACGTGTTTATACTGAATCATATTTAAGGAACTGAATCATATTTAAGGAACACGCAGCCACAAAGGGTCACCATAGGTCCTCAAGGAAATGCAAAGGGTTTTGCTTTTGGAATGCCAGAAATCAGTTGATCTACAGATTACTACAGAGTTACTCAATACATATGTAATAAACTGAGTTCATGAAGTAAGAGCCTCCTCCATAATAGGAAATTAGGCTACATGCAGAGTATGGTCTGCTTATCTAGCAGATGTAAGAATAGGAACTATGGCTGTTTAAAGCAAGTTCTTTGTTTTGCTTACTTGTAGGAAAAGGAAATTCTTTGTTACAATCCAAATGTAGCTGAGCTTCCAAAGAAAGGGTCTCAAATCTGTTGACAAAGAACTCCCAGCTCAAGGCAGGAATATCTTGCTTAAGAAAATGCAGGAGTAAAAGTTTGCTCAGTATTGTGGGTCTGTCTTTAACCACAGTATCGAACTGGAAATCAAGACAGAGACACAGACCCTGGGGCAGAGAGGGGGAAGAAAGTTTAAGTCAGACATAAACATCTAAGTTCCTTCAAAGCAAATATATTAAGCAAAGTCAGTGAAACAAGACAAAACCTCCTCACTCCATACGTATAATGTGGAATGATCTGATTGAAATTTTCTTTGATTGCAAGTTTGGTAGAAATAAAATGCAGAAGAGGAACTTCTCCCAATTGTAGAAAAACTCTTGAATTCTAGTTCAGAAATCTACACTACATGTTATTGGTTTTCAGATGCATTCATTAATAACCATTTAATCCAAATGCTCTCAAACCAATGTTTCTTTTTTCGATGTCTGTAGTTTCTATTAAAAGAAGCATACTTCCAAAGCTTCTCGTATTGAGAATACACAATATGAGTTTCTAATTTCCTTTCAATGCTAAATGCCAATGTTCTAAAAAAAAATAAACTCATTTTGTCTTCTTGGAACATGAGTGGCACACAGAATCTTAAAAAATCAAGTTGGACTGACTGAGCATCCGTTTCTCCAGTGTATGACTCTGCTTACCATTCCCCCTTTCCTAACTGAATGAAACCTAAAAACCGTAATTCATGCAAGCATTCTATTAATTCATTCAACTCTCAACTACTGAGTGCCTCCTATGTTCCAGGCACTGGGCTGGAAGACTACCTATTCTTTAAGACCCACAGAGTATCCAAAAGACAACTGGGAATTTTTATAAGGGAGGCTGTGGGTCCACAGTCAGCCAAACCACCAAATTTCCCAGATCCTGCACTTTCTTCTTGGCCTCTTTTAGAGGAAGCAGGGTATAGACACAGATACAGTCAAGAATGTGGACTTTATTATGACTCACAACCTGAGTCTGTTCTGCCATATAGTAAACACGTGACCCTGAAAAAGCTATCTACCTTACCCCTTCCAACCCTCAGCTTCTCTGTCTGTAAAAAGGGAATCCACAAGGTTATCGTGGGGATTAAATGAGACAATGGAGATGAGACACTTAACCCACTGTCCTGGAAAGACAGTATCTGTTTGACAAATTTTAGCTCTTGCCATTATTATTAGTTTTCATTATAACGACGCTATAATAAACCAGGAGCCAATGTGGGAAATCAGGAGATCAGGACTTCAGAGGCTCTATTCTCAATTCTTCCACTAACTCACTCTCTGTCCTTTGACGAGTCACATTATCTCTCTGAGACTTGGTTTCTTCAATTATAAAATTAAGGTGCCAAATAAAATAAATAAGCAGCTCTCTCCAGATCTCGTATTTCATGTCGCTTTGACTTTCATTTTAGTAGGTGTATTTGCCTTCTCAGATCTTGCTTTGATTTATATTATAATTTGTCACAGAGATGATTTCTCTTAGTGTCTAGCCTCTAATGACAAGAGCTCCAGCCCAGGGACCAACTAAATAGTACAAGATAAACCAGCCAAGTTCACAAATCTGCCACACAAAAAAACATTATACAATTCCTGTCTCTGTCAAAAGTGGTTTCATCATATGGATGAAGACTAAAAAGAAAGTAGTAAGAAATAAGAACAAGGGTCCTTTAATAAGGTGTGTTTCTGGGATTTTTCCCCATTTAAAAACTCCCCCATTCTTGCCGTCCTCATCATCAGTCCTATATATGCTCAGCGGAGCACACAACACACATCCAAGGGACATCACCTGCAATGCTGGCCTCTTTATGGTGTCAAGCAGGAGACCGGCCCTGGTAGCCACCGCTGGGTTGACGTCCTCCACAGCTGTGAGAAAGCAGCAGAAGGCATGTGCCAGGGAGTACTTCAGCAGGTGGTTTTTGGTCACTGAGTGAATATCCAAAAACCTACAAATTACAGCCACTTTTTCCACTGCAGTGTAAAAGGAGAGGACAAAAAAATGGACACTTACTTTGACAAGAACGGAACCCACAAAGAAAAAGTCAACTCTGGGTTCCCCACACCCTGCTATGAGAAACCAAAAGGAAATTCTTCTTTTTTTTTTTTTTAAGATTTCTTTTTTTATTTGTTCATTTGACAGAGAGAGATCACAAGTAATTAGAGAGGCAGGCAGGGAGAGGGGGAAGCGGGCTCCCCACTGAGCAGAGAGCCCGATGTGGGACTCAATCCCAGGACCCTGAGATCATGACCTGAACCAAAGGCAGAAACTTAACCCACTGAGCCACCCAGGCGCCCCCCAAAAGGAAATTCTGATGCCGCCTTCTTGAATGTCCCATTTCATCTAGTGACAGAGACCGTTTCTATCTGGTATAGTACTTTTCTGCTGGGCAGCCTTGATTTAACTGTGGGTTGTCTTTTTTTTTTTTTAAATGGTCTTCCTCATTGTTTAACTCAAACTATATTTCAAAATACTCAAAATGCCTCCATGCTCATTTCTTTGTCCATTCCAGGCCCTTCTGCAGACCACACAGGGAGACAGGAGGTACCCACTAGACCTGGCTTTAGATTCTGGACCTCCTAATACCCTGAGGAACCATATGCTCCTGGCACCTTGATCTTGGACTTCCCAGCACCCAGAAAATAAATGTCTGTCGTTTAAGTCCCCCCAGACAGTGGTATTAGTGAATGTGTAATTGTTAACCCACCTAATGGAACTTCCATTCCTTGGTCACATTTTGGAGACACTGAAACACAGAGAACCATTCTGAACACCATGGCATCGCGGGCCCTCCTTGCTGCACCCAAGGATGGGAGTCCTAGCAGACTGAGGTGACAGTGAAGGCATCCGATGCAAGGCTAAGAGAACATGCTCAGGTTCCTTCCTTACCATATTCCTCTGAGAACTTGCCATTCTCAGCACCAGGAAATCATACCCATCACTGCCCCAGACTTGATCCCTGATGCTTCAGCGGAAAGGGTCTAACAGCAGAGATTCTCAAACATCACTGAATTACCTGGAGACCTTGTTAAAAATGTGCTTTCCTGGCCTTACCCCATAAGATTCTAATTCAGTAGGTCTAGGAATGGGGCCCAACCACCCGTGTGTTTAAGGAACATTCCCAGTTACTTTGATACAAGTAACTTATTGCATTATGTCATATTATATATTATATCGACTACATAATATCATGTATCATGTTAACTGTATAATTTATCATTCAAGCCAGGACACATTTGAAAGTAAACAAGCATACAATTAATAAATACACCTGGACAACAGGCATAAACTAGGACTATCCTAGGCAGACCTGAATAGGGCCATCCTACCTGAGGACCACTCTGCAAAATATTATTATAAAGCAAGCTCAGTTAAGTAGAATCACCAAAGAACACTAGAAAGGAAGGCAGTACTCTTTAAAAAGAAAGGAGGAGGGGGCGCCTGGGTGGCTCAGTGGGTTAAAGCCTCTGCCTTCGGCTCAGGTCATGATCTCAGGGTCCTGGGATCGAGCCCCACATTGGGCTCTCTGCTCAGCAGGCAGCCTGTTCCTTTCTCTCTCTCTGCCTACTTGTGATCTCTCTCTCTGTCAAATAAATAAAATCTTAAAAAAAAAAAAAGAAAAGAAAAAGAAAGGAGGAGGGACACCTGGGTGGCTCAGTCAGTTGAGCATCCAACTCTTAATTTTGGCTCAGGTCATGATCTCAGTGTCATGAGATCAAGCTATGCATCGGGCTCTGCAATCAGCACAGAGTCTACTTGAGATTCTCTCTCCCTCCCTGTGTCTTCCTACTTGTGTGCAGGCTCTCCCTCTCTCCCTCTAAATAAATAAATAAATTTTTTAAAAGAAAATATAGAAAGAAAGGAGGGTCAACAAGAGACATCATGACTGGACATCTGGTTTACCTTGTGACCCCCAGAGAATTTTTAAGCTAATACAGAGGTACCTGCTTCAAACCTCATCTTCCAGTCTTTGCTGTTGAAATTGCCATTTATGATTGTCCAGAAGATGTCAGCACCATGAGGAAGTGACAAAGCATGGAGAAGCAGAGGAACTGCCAATGAAGACAGTTGGGAGAACTCAGATTTGACGACTCTCCACAGGCTGAGGAAGCAAGAAGCAAAGTGGTTACAGTTACAATAACCTTTCTAGAAAGCAAACACAATTATCTCAGTTTATGGGATCTGTCATTAACAGACAGCTGGTAGGGATGCTTTTTGATATTCATCCACAAGACTATAAACCTCCGATAAATCTTTCCTAAATCTGTTCTGTTCATTTTCTTAAAGAAATTGCTTTTATGTAACAACACAGAAAAACACTACTTAATACTACATTTTAATAGAAAAAATAAAATTATGTATTAAAAATTCAAGTATATAAATGAGCAATGACTTAAAAATATACAAAATTGGTATTAGTTCTATTAAGATGATATGCTTAAAAAGCGATTTTTAAAAAATTTTCTTATAGTGAATATCTGAAGAAATTTGTTGAGTTTGCCTGCCCAGCAGCCTTTCCTCCTTATTCTAGCAAAGAACAACTCTATTTCTATTAAGAACAGCCTCTCTATCAATTGGCAGGGCTGTCAGTCAAGGTCCTCCCCTTCCTTATCATAAGAGTGAACACAAAACTGGGCTGATCAAGGTAGTTGTAGGAAGCAAACTATATGCAGCACTGCTAGAAAACCATCCCAGTGGCAAAAAAGCCTGGATTTCACCAGTTCCCTAGGGCTTTCCCAATTCTCTAGGGCAGCCTTCTTTGAAATCAGGAAGATAGTGTCCTTCCCCAGATCCCTTGATTTTTCATCATGGCTTTTGTGTCAGGGTGGTACCTTGAGGAAAAAACTGGGTTATGTAGCCCAAAGGCTGAGCTAGAGATCCCACAGCACCCGCAATCCATGGGGACTGGGGAAATGTCCTGTAGAGGTTGCCTTTATTTACTTGTTTGTTTGTTTGTTTGTTTGTTTGGGGGGGCGGGGCAGAGGGACAGAAAGAGAGAATCTCAAGCAGGCTCCATGCTCAATGAGCCACCCAATACAGGGCTTGATCTCAAGACCCTGATGAGATCATGACCTGAGCTGAAATCAAGAGTCAGACACTTGAAAGAAGTTCCTGCGGCTGATGTTAAAGAGGTTACTGCTTATGTTCTCCTCTAGGATTTTGACAGATTCCTGCCTCACATTTGATGTCTTTTATCCATTTCGTTTATCTTTGTGTATGGTGAAGGAGAAGGAAACAAAAGTGAAAATGAACTTTTGGGACTTCATCAAGATCAGAAGCTTCTGCACAGCAAAGGAAACAGTCAACAAAACAAAGAGGCAACCCACGGAATGGGAGAAGATATTCACAAATGACACTACAGACAAAGGGCTGATATCCAAGATCATAAAGAACTCCTCAAACTCAACACACACAAAACAGATAATCACATCAAAAAATGGGCAGAAGACATGAACAGACACTTCTTCAAAGAAGAGACATACAAATGGTTATCAGACACATGAAAAAATGTTCATCATCATTAGCCATCAGGGAGATTCAAATCAAAACCACATTGAGATATCACCTTACACCAGTTAGAATGGCCAAAATTCACAAGACAGTAAGCAACAACTGTTGGAGAAGATATGGAGAAAGGGGAACCCTCTTACACTGTTGGGGGAGTGCAAGTTGGTGCAGCCACTTTGGAAAACAGTGTGGGGATTTCTTAAGAAATTAAAAACAGAGCTACCTTATGGCCCGGCAATTGCACTACTGGGTACTTAACCCAAAGATACAGATGTAGTGAAAAGAAGGGCCATCTGTACCCCAGTGTTCATAGCAGCAACAGCCACAGTTGCCAAAGAAACTTTCAAAGAAACAGTTGCCGAACTTTCTTGTGGAAAGAACCAAGATGCCCTTCAACGGATGAATGGATAAGGAAGATGTGGTCCATATACACTATGGAGTATTATGCCTCCATTAGGAAGGATGATACCCAACTTTTGTATCAACATGGACAGGACTGGAAGAGATTATTCTGAGTGAAATAAGTCAAGAAAAGAGAGTCAATTATCATATGGTTTCACTTACTTGTGGAGCATAAGGAATAACACAGAGGACATTAGGAGATGGAGAGGATAAGTGAGTTGGGGGAAATCGGAGGGAGAGACAAACCATGAGAGACTGTGGACTCTGAGAAACAAAATGAGGGTTTTGGAGGGGAGGGAGGTGAGGGATTGGATGAGCCTGGTGGTGGGTATCATGGAGGGTATGTATTGCATGGAGCAGTGGGTATGGCGCATAAAAAAATGAATTTTGGAACACTGAAAAAAAAATTTTTTTTTTAAATCTTTTTTAATTAAAAAAAAAAAAGAGTCAGACACTTAACGAACTGAGCCACCCTGGCGCCCCCTATAGAGGCTGTTTTAACAACAAAAGTTGGCCTACTTAGTAGTCCCACTCCAGAGAGCGAAGAGAGCTTCTGCCTAACTCCCAATCCTACTCCTTCATGGCTTTTGCCTGGACTTGTTCATCTACCTGTTCAGATCAGTCCTACTCTTCCCCACATCCAAGTCAGCCGGGCCTACCCTTCCACCAGCTCCTCCTGTTCCACCTGTAGATCCCATTTTATTGTGAGGAAACTTTTGCAGACTCTCCACTTTTCCCATTCTATGTTCTGTACTGGGTTGAACAGTGTCCCCACCCAAGATACTCCTAATCCTGACTAAGACTTCTTTTCCCTCTTTTTCATATTCTTCTTCCAAACATCAATCCTTTTCTGATTTCATTTGCCTCCCATCTTAGACTGGATCTCAGAGGCAACCATTTCCTCCCTGCAAAATTCCTCATCCCCAATTCCACCATAATCAAATCACAAATTCCTACTCCTGAATAAACCCACATCGCCCCCTTTTTCTCATCCACTCCCAGGCCCCAGAACTAACTTGGTCCTACTAATTCCTACTAACTTCCACCACAAGCTGGTGCTAGCTAAGCTCAGCTTGACACGGCAGCAGGCCAGTCTTAGATTACTTCTGATGACACACTACTGATTTCCTCCATGAGCGATTCCATACATTTTTCCATGTTCCTTGAGCTCCCAACCTAATCTCTAATCTCTTCCCTCTCAGGAAAATACATCGGGATGCACTACTCTTAAGGTTCAGTAATGAGTTTCCCTTGATACTTTATTTCTCTTTTCCTCAAAATATATCTCCTTTCAAAGAAAAGAGCCTCCCTCCTCTCTTCCACCCAGCCTTCGTTCTTGATCACATATTCTTGTCTTCCAGGACCTCGCTCCACCAGCTACTCCCTTTCCTCTGATCCCTTTCACTGACCATAAATATTTTCAGGTCTTTAGCCTAAAAATCCTTGACATCCTCTCAATGTCCATCCAAATGGACATTGAAACCAAGTATCTTGGTTTATCTGAGATCTTAGTCTACATTATACTAATTGAGGTTATTATGAAGAGCACCCCTTCTCACTCTCAAAAGTAAATATTGCGAAGAATTAATCATGTGGTCACCTTCATTATCAATAACATTCACCCTCTTCCAAACTAGACTGAAAATTCCCAAAGTACCTAGGATAATAATATATATAGCAAGCCCCCAGTGATATCTATTGAATGAATGAATAAACAAAGGGAAAAAATGTGTGAAAAGACAGAGCCTTAAGTTGGTTTTGTCACCAAGTTAACCAAGCCAGCCTCTTCTTTCTTCTTATCACCTCATTCTCTTACATTCAAATGAGGATACTATTTTTCTGACTTACCTTCAGGAAGACTCTAATAGTTATTTTGAGTTATTTTCTTCTCAAGCAGAAAAACATTATCTAAATCCAGGACAGTATTTTATTATTTTTCTCAAAATGCTTCTGCAGTCTCTAAAAATACTGTATCAGACAATATGTGGAGAGGTTTTTGTTGTCTATTGGAAGTTCTACTTCAAGTAAGAAATCAAGTAAGTCTTTGGTATTAATATTATACTAGATGATACAACACAAGTAGTGATTTAGTAATGTCGACATTTTTCTAAGGGACACTACACCGTGAAGATGTCCAACAACTGATAAACAAATAATCCTTATTTTGCCTTCTCGATTTCTACAGTGTCTAGCAAAACAAATTACTATTCTTCATGTTGACATACTTAAACGTTAGACTTGGCAAAAGAAATGAAAGTTATTCCCAGAGCCAGTTTGTCCTGGCTAAGAGAAGTGACCCAAATGAGTTGGTAAGTCTTGTCCTGACTTTGATTTTCACAGCTAAAGCCGAAAATATAAAGAGCAGCAACAAACACCTGCTAGGATGACATACCTTGCAATCAACATATGATCCTGAATGTAGGCTAAAAATTGAGGATGGTCTTTTCTAGCAATGTATAAACACTCTCCATGTAGACACAGAATCTTCAGGCAATTGAGCATATTAAAAAGAATGTCTGGCTCTTCAAATTTTGCCATTTCCTACGCGAAGAAACACGTGGTTAACACTGAGTTATCTAAAAGAGCAATGCTACTGTACCAAACACTTAAATACGTCAAAAAAATATACCTGGAAAATGGTGTATATTAGCCTCAAAGTTACAGGAAGCTGCTGGTAGCAAAACTTTCTCTCAGTGTCATTCTTTATTGCTGGAAAGAAATAATTACACGAGGGTTAGCCTAGTTTCTCCTTTACCCCACCACTCATGACCTGATCAAGACCATAAAACCAAAAGGGCTGAAAATAAAAAGGCATTTTGTGCATTTTGTGCAATATTTTTATTTGCTTCTCCAAGGTGCCATATATCCCTTCTGTGATGCCAGTGCAGGAAACCTTCTAGATTCAGGGCTCTCAGCCTCCATGTAGCCCACCATATATATTCAGATGTCCTTGGCTCCCTAAAGCAACCCCAGCCTGGTCCTATGCTCCTGTGGGCAGGGAGTTCTGTTGCCACCTGAAGGGGCCCGGCCTTTGGCTAGGTACACCTTTCTTATTGAAAGGGAGAAAAGAACATCTTAAGGAGATGTTCAAGTTGTAATAGCACCTAAGGAAGAATTTATCCCATGGAATCATGCCAAAGGGACTGTCTGAAAGAAGCCAGGCATATTCAAATCAGAACAACTACTCATGGTTTTAATCTTCTTGTGAGTCTCTCTAATACCTTTGCCCCTACAGGTAGGATAGCAATACATGGTACCTGAGGCATGCTAGAGAAAAGAATTCACAAGGTAGACAGATGTAGACACTAGTGTAAAACATTTTCAAATCACCGTTCTAAGTTTCGGCAATCCCTGGAACCAGAGACAACGGGAGTCGAACTCTCTTGGAGTATATACTATTCAGTTCACTGGTGATCTTCCGCTTTCATATATTTTAAATACTTGTTATCGACCCTTGAGTCTATTTTTTCTAGAAAGTGTGAGAGTTTTAAAAGTATTTTTAGTGGAAGATATATCTAAGAGCTATAAGAAATAGGCACCAGGCCACAAATGCAGAAACAGGAAACAGTCTGAAAGGAAGGAGGAATCACAGAACACATGTTGATCAAACGCGTTTGCTCTGACAGAGGAGCTCAAGACCATGGCCTTAAGGCTCACAGAGCAGAAGCGGGACTGGGCTCAGAGCAGCAGGGAAGGCTGGTCTTGGAGGAAAATTAAGGCAGAGACAATTTATAACCGTGACCTGCAACACAGCAGGGAAAAAAAGCAGGAAAATATACCAGAGGCCCAAGTTGCATTTGAGGAAGATGAACAGAGCAGATGTTTCAGCAAGGAGAAGAGTCATTCATACAAAAAAATTGCTTTATTTTAATGACTGTTCATATAAAACGCTCTGAATAAATAAAAGTGATTTGTGTGCCATCTTAGGTTTAAAAATATATTTGTATATAAAGAGTACAGGTTATTGGATCCTAAGTGACATCCTTGCTTCCTTTAGGCATTAATGCCTGACAGAAACAAGCCCTAGGCCTGGGTCTCAGAAAGGCATTAATTCCAAGTTATCCAGGACACCCAAATTCAAGTCTCAATCCTGCCACCAACTAGTTGTTCAGTATTTGGAGTTCCAGCTCCCAGATCTCTGCCCCAGCTACACTCAGAACAGGGGGTGGAGGGTGGAGCTCATTCATTCTGTGTTTCAACTCCTCAGACAGTCCCGATGTTCCATTACAGCCTGGGGCCACACATAAGCCTAAAGCGTAAATCAGGAAGGAGAACTACAAGCTGCACCACCAGGGCACGTTTAACCCACTTGGGATGTCTTTTCCTCAGGTGCAAAGTGAGACGACTGAATTAGATCAACAGGTTTCCAAGTTTTATTCTATGGGCAATTTGGGTTAAAGAAACTCACTTAGAACTCCAACGTATGAGATAGAGCAGGTCAGCACACTCGGGGTGAAGAGGGTGGGCAGCCGGGGCTGTTCGTCAGGACTTGCACCTGTCTTCCCACCCTTCACCACCCCAAATAAGGAAGGTCCAAAGGAAACAACACGGAGGTTGCACAACCCCAAGGTCATGCTGAGAACCAATGAAGTAGGTCATCTCAGGGGTTCTTTCCATTTTTAGGTTTCTGTGGTTCTAAACAGAGTGATCCAAGATATTCACACTCAGCTGGTCACGTGCACAACTAACACAGAAGTGGTTAGTTCTGACCAAGCATTTCATACTAATGAGACTAATGTCTTATTCAGACCCAGAGCTGTAATGGAGCCCAGAGTCACTGTTTGCTGTTTGCTGAGGGAATGACAGAAAGCCCAGGAATCCCAAACTTTGGTTCTGGGGGTGAGCTACCTGGTTCAGGGTAATGGAAGCAGGAAGATAAAAAATGAGTCGTGTTTATGCCAGGTCCTGTACAAATTCCCAAATTGCCACAGTGCAGATCTAGAAGTCAAGCTTTCCCAAAGGCACATGGGGTCACATATGAAATTGCCCAAACTCCTTCAGACCATGAAGAGCTAGAGTATGATTCCCAGCCTGCCTGCCATGTTGCAGCCCCTAATTAGCGCACACATAGCCTGCAAGCAAACCAGAAAGAGGCCATCCTTCCTCTAGCTCTGCACAAAGCCAACCAGCCTCAGAGTACAAAGCATCCAGCTAGACAGTGTGAGCCTGTCAAGAGACTGTGTTGAGCCCCTAGGGCACAGAAGCTGCATGAGGTCAAGCTCCTTCGGCTCTATCCCAAAACACTCTGCCTTGGCCAAACGGCCTAACTGGCCATCCAGAGTGCAAGCACCCTCTGCTCAGTCGTCCAGCCTGGTTCATAGCAACTTCTCCACGAGAACCTGCTACACCGTAAGGAGAAGGTGCTGCTCACATGGTGGGTCTGTTGATAAGAAGCACGTGCTGCATGGAGCACTGGGTGTGATGCCAAAACAATGAACACTGTTATGCTGTAAATAAACAAATAACGAATTAAAAAAAAAAAAAAAAAGAAGAAGCACGTGCTGCCAGAAAGCAGCTCAGTGACCCCTGCTCTGCTAGAAGTAACATCCTGGGAAATGGGTCACTAGCACCAGTCTCCACTCAAGAAGCCAAACCTGAGCTAGCCCAAGTCGACAGTGATCTAAAAAAAACCAGGGTTCTGAACATCAATATCATGCTAACTGGCATAGTCCAGAGTTCACCTACCAGCATGTTCCGTGGGCTCGGTGCAATCGCCTGGGTTCTCCCCATGCCTGGTTGCTGGATTCTCCTCCTCCTCACCTTCAGGGCCTATAATAAACTCTGGTCTGGAAGAAAGGAGGCTATCCTCAAGGCTGTCTGTGGGCTCCTGAAACAAAGAGGACAAGCATCCAGGTGAGCAGCCTGCTGGGGATGTCAATGGTTCTGCTCAGCTCCACAAAGATCCGCTGAGTGCCTGCTGTGTCCCAGTCCTGCGCTGAGCCCTAAAGGACAAAGGCACCTGCCTCAGAAGAAATGTGAGCTCACTTCCATAATAATTACAGGGACTTTGAATCAGCTGTCACTAAAACATTTTCATTCCGTTGAAAGAATTATGGAAAAATCTCAAAAACATTACATCGCCCTAGGCCTGCCTTCCTTATGATCATGTCCCATTTACCAAGTGATTCTAATCCATGCACATTTTGTTCAGTAACAGTACTTAACTAGCAGGGAATAATATGGGGTTCACCGCAATATATTGGGATACACACACTGATGGGGCACCTGGGTGGCTCAGTGGGTTAAGCCTCTGCCTTCAGCTCAGATCATGATCTCAGGGTCCTGGGATCGAGCCCCGCATCGGGCTCTCTGCTCTGCGGGGAGCCTGCTTCCCCCTCTCTCTCTGCCTGCCTCACTGCCTACTTATGATCTCTGTCAAATAAATAAATAAATAAATAAATAAATAAATAAAATCTTAATTAAAAAAAAAAGATACACACACTGGTTATCTGAAGACGTCAAATTTTTAGGAGCCAGAAATCACTGTAATTATGCTTTAAAGAGAGCTAGGTATGGCAAGCCAGGTGTCTGTTGACACATGAACAGAGAGACAAACTGTGTTATATACATGCAGTAAAACATTAGTCAGCCTTACAAAGGAAGGAAGTCTGACGTCTGCTACGTGAGTGACCCTTTAGGACATAGTGCTAAGTAAAACAAGCCTGTCCTAAAAAGAACAACTGTTGCATGATTCCAGAGAAGTGAGGGGTTTACAGTAGTCAAATTCAAAGGTGCAGAAAGCAGCATGGAGGTGTTTGGGTTTGAGCGGGGGGAGGAGGGAAACAGGAGGTTGTGTTTAGTGAGTACAGAATTTCAGTTTTGCAAGATGACAAAGTTCTGGAGATGGGTTGCACCACGTGACTACACTATGCACGATGTATTTATAGACAACACATGTCAGATATAATACATATGTATAAAACCAGCTGCAGAAATAGGTGAAATTGGGAAGATTAAAAGAGAGAAAGAGAGCACAAGTTACGGCTGCCGCTTAAAATATCCATCTTCAGTTAAGCTCCAATTCCAGCCTTTTTCTTTCCTTCAAGTCCCACTTCAAATATCCTCTTCTAAAATCATACTCTTTTAGCTAACACTTTAACCAGTACACGTTTTTTTCAAGAATTATTTGACAGCCAGCTCAAGACTGATGGAGCGCTAGAGGGACACGGGGGCTGCGAGGGCCCTGGAGAGTATCTCTGCCAAGTTCCCAGTTTTGCTCAGCCTGACCCTTTCCCTAGGTCACTCATGAGTAAGGCACAAAATCATATTGTACAGTGAGCTTCACACAGTTCGCTATGGTAAAGTCTTCCCTGCTGATAACCCACGGTCTGGAACCATCCTCCCAAACAGCAGGGACTGGTGTCGCCCATCTCGAGCTCAAGCCTCCTGCTAGCCCCTCCGCCCCACTGTCGCCCACTTGTCCCAGGAAGAGAACCGAAGAGCAAAGGAGGCTGACCCGCACAGTGGACACCACCCAAAAGTTTGGGATGTTCTACGGCATAGCCCTCTTTTACTGATGAGCATCTCTCCCATAAACCTTTGGGAGAGGAAAACGGAATCCTTCTGTTTCACCTCCAAATGTGTTATTCTCAGCCCGTGACAAGTGCATGACAAAGCATCATGCACACGGGAGACTGGTTTCATGGCTCAGTTTCTCTATGTTTACTCCTCCCTGTTTCCCAGGATGGTGCTGGGAAGACAGACACAAAACAGAAAGCCCTCGGGGGACAGGACAGGGTTAGGGCCTCTGCCTCCATCTCTTTACCCTCTCATGCCCTCCCTGAACCAGAAGTCTGCACCTGACACAGCCGCATCCTCAGCTGATCCTGTTCTTAAACCACAGGCTATGGGTACCCACGGTTACTGCCATCCCCAAGGGCACAGGTGACCCTCCCTCTTGGGATCCCCTGACCACATTTCAGTCCTGTATCTTTCCTCTCTCCTCCTGACAGGATCGGCTATTCCTTCCTTTTCTAAACTGCCTTCTTCCTTAGTTTTGGAGTTCTTGCTCCTTCTCATTTTGTCCCCCATGTCTCTGGCCTCATCTCAATTTATTTCTAAGTCTTCGGTTCCCCTGTTTTCCCTCTTAAGAGCTGGTCCTTCCCAGAACGCTAGCCGTGCCTAGCTAGCATTTCTCTTCTCATTCCACACATCCCAGCACAATATGTGGGCAGCTCCAAACTACTCCTGACCTTCCTCCAAAAAACCAGATCCACATACCTGACAGGGCAGGACATCCCCCACTGGATATCTAAAAGGCATCTCAACCCGCTATGTCTGACTGTGCCTGCATCATACCGACTTCTGCTACTCTAATACTCGTCTATAAATAGCAATGTTATCCGCTCCCATGCCAGAAAACAGGGGTTTGCCCTCCACTTTCCCATACCTCAACCCCAGCTAAACACCAGACGCTGCTGACCTTCCTCCCTAAAAACCTGCCAGGCCTGCCTCTGCTCTGATCGCCACCACCATTGCTTTCATTCAGACTTCGCATCTCCATCCTGAGTGACCACACTAGCCTCCTTGACTACACACCTGTCCCCGGGTGTCCCCAAACTCTCTTTTCTCTAATTCATCACATTGTAGCTGCACCCTGATTAAATCCTCAGGATTTAACCACACTTGTGGTTTCCTGAGGGTCTCATTCCCTGCTTTCCTCTGGATCACTGACACAGAGAGTTTTCTGGGTCTCAAAAGTCCTTCTACTCCATTGCCTTCGTTTCATTAACTCCACTCCTGCAAATATGAGCCTGGGAGCTCTCTTTCCTTCCCATCACACCTCCAAGCTGGAACTGCTGTCCTTCCTCTGCCCCCATAGCTCCCTTGCTCAGACCTCTCCCGTCATGCTTATCACGCTAATGGTTTTTCATTTATTTAAACATCTCCCTGATTAGACTCTTAAGCGTCTTGATTTTATTTGAGGTCGCTAGGACCAGGACTGTTTTGTAGTGAGGTTACCCAATGACAACGCGGGAAGACCACAGTCCAGGGAGGTTATTTTGCAACATCTGGGACGAACAAGTTTCGTGGGCAGAAAGGTATTAAAAATGAAGAAATGCTTTACTGCAGGTATGTTATACCTCAAGAAAACTTTTTTAAGAAGTCACTTTCTACTTAGGGGTAGAAAAGTGTGGTTCAGTCAGTTAAGCAGCTAATTGTGGCTCAGGTCATGATCTCCAAGTCCTGGGATCGAGCCCCACATGGAGCTCTGCCCTCAGCAGGCATCCGCTTCTCCCTCTCCCTTTGCCCTTCTGCCCTTGGTCATGCTCCCTCTCTCTCTCTCAAATAAATAAAATCTTGAAGAAAAAAAAAAAAGAAGTCACTTTCTACTTAGATAAACATTAGGGGAAAGGAAGAAATAGAGAAGATAGCAAACACTGGCCCAAATAATTCAGATTCACCTCCTTCTGATGGCATGAGGGTATTTTGGTGATATGTGTATGTGCCTTAAATGAAAACTGGCTAAGCAGGAAATAACTAACGTATGGAGTAGCTAATGTGTGGTATATATTAGTTGTTCTCTACTGAAACCATTTTCTTGGAAAACAGAAAATAAAACGAAGCCTTTACTGGTTGTTGATGAAATCAATGGGTTTTATAAACTGGGGTTACCCAGGAATTCGTGATCTGTTTCCAATCTACTTACTTGATATTTGACATGTGTATTTTGTAGTATTTACTGTTATCTGAACTTTGTAATAAAAGTTATTTTAAGAATACCAGTAATGCTTCGTGTTTATGAAAATTATATGAATGGATGCACAACAACGGTATACTCAAGACTCAAGAATTCTGGATAATGTAGCTCCAGCTCATATCCCTTCCCGGGAGAATTAGTTGGTAGAAGAAACAGGTAAACTTTCTTTTTAACAGTCTCACATATAGCCCAGCATGGAGCATACAACGATACTGGAGGAAGACCCCATTATACCAGCTACAGATATGAGTCCTCTCATTTCTTTGACTTCTTACCACAAGCCGGCTTTCTTCTTTAGGAGCTAGTCTCTCCAGGAGTTCACAAGCAAGCTGATAGCAGAGAATACTTGACTGGCATAAGTTACACTCAATTGCTTTTTCCTCCTTCTGGCAGGTGTGGGAGCCCCCCCAGGGGGCTTGGAAGACATTGTTTATAATGGAAATGATGTCCTTTGATAAGCTGTGCTCTAAACCCATCGTGATCCCATCATCTTGTAACTCCATCTGAAAAACATCAAAATGAAGGCAAAAAAAAAAAAAAAAGAGAGAGAAGAGAAAGAAAAAGAAACAAAGGGAAAAGAAAGAGAAAAGAGAAAAGAAGGAATTTGGTTCTTTGTCCAATATTCCATTAGTATATTAATTAGGGATAATTTTTACTATCTGACAATTATACTATTTAAAGGTAATAAGGATTTTAGACCATGAATATATATTATTTTCCACAGATTTTTTTTAAAAGAATATAAACATAAGACAAACAGTGGGAATTATTTTTAAAATCATATAGGACATTTAAAAGAGAGTTTTTTCTTAAACTTATCATTTTGTGAGATTTTACACATTTTAAAAAATGCTGCTCCTCACCTAGTGTCCAGATCTTGGTTTCTAAATACCATTATCCATTATCCACTAAGAGGAACCAGGGCTCCTTGGAGAAATGGCTGATTTCAAGGTTGGGACTAGGAAAATATAAAATGAGCCTGGAACATCTTATCATACTAGAAATTAAGGAAGTGTTCAAAGAGTGATGAGGAATATGTCAAAAGAACAAAGGAAGGGACTCCCACTAGTCAAATATGGAACAACATGAGCATCAAAATACAAGTAGTCATAATAGTAGATTTTAACTCACTGAATAAAAGAAGAATTCATGAGTACATGCAGGTATAAGAAAATGAACAAATAAAAATGGAAATGGGAGAGAAAGGAAACTATTTCTTCGGTAGAATGCCAGCTAATAAATTAAAAGGTAATGAAATTTAAAAATTATCATTTTGTTAACCAGGATCACTATAATTGATCCAGGCATGAATCATCCCTGGATGCTACAACTAGTAAGTAAAAGTCTGATGAGAACAGGAAATCTCAGCCTGCCAGTTACTTACTAATTACAAAGGGAAAAATAGTGATTTTGGAGTAGAGAAATATGGTAGAAATCACCTTAACCAAGTTATCACCACTAGTAAGGCAACAGTATCATGCCATGTGCCTCCTGATATGATACACTGGAAAGGATATAACATCACATCAGTGGCGTTACTGCCAAAAAATGTTTAACCCAAATAGATTGGTGACATCAGACAAACTCAAATTGAGGGACATTCTAAAAAATAACTGGACTGCAGTCTTCAAAAATATCAAGAACATGAAGGATGAACAAAGACTGAAGAACTGTCTGGATGAAAGAAGACCAAGGAGACAGGACAAATACTTGCAATGAGTGATGCTGGACTGTTTCCTAGATCAAAACCATCTTTTTGTTTTACTATAAAGATATAATTATATCAATTTAAAAAAATGATTAACTTCTGTGGGCCAGATAATAGATAATAGTATTATAACAATATTAATTTCTTGACTTTGATTCTGATTTTGTACTTGGTTATATATGAAAATGTCCTTATTCTTCAGGAAATACATACTGAAGTATTTGAGGCCAAGGGGGCATCACATCTGCAACTTACCTTCAAGTGTTTATTTTAAAATTTCTACAATTCATACATACATATACAGATAGAGAGAGAGAAAGAAATTTAATAAATATTAATATCTGGACAATCTGGGGGAGGAGTATTCTGGAATTCCCTGTACATTTCTAGCAACTCTTCCATAAGTCTGAAATTATTTCAAACAAAAAGTTAAGAAGAAGAAATGTTCTCCTGATCAAAGACTTTTATATGTCTCTTCTGAAATTACCTTCAAAAATCAACTTATGCAATATATTTAAATCAGCCCATCACTATAGAGCTGCACCTTGCCCTTCCCAACAATAGCATCACTCAGTTCACCAAATCTGTTCAACAGAATCAACTCTAATGACGCTAGAGTGTTTCTAAAATTCACATCCATTCTCATATGTCAACATCATTGCAGATATTCATACAATGTTTTTCAGACTCCCTAGGGAATCCTGGAAGGAGTTTTCAGAATGTCTTGAGTGATGTTGCATCATTTCATAAGTAAGCGTCCAATACATAGCAAGAATCACTGTACAATGCATTCCCTTATTCTTCACCTCAGAACTAAAGGAAGCTCATGCTTCAGCTACCTGCTTCAGGAGAAGATCAAACATGAGGATGAAACAATTTAGATTCATTTCATCATCTTCACAATCAAAGTCAATAGTCCTTCCTCCTGGGTGTCCAAAATTCTTGAAAGGGCTACGAAATGGACTACGCATAGGACTCCGAAATGGACTCTGGAAAGGGCTATGAAATGGACTCAGCATATTGTGCTGAACTCGCCGGCCAGGATCAGAGGCAACACTCACCTAGAAGAAAGAACATCAACACATGTAAGGGAACTCACAGAAGCCAAAAGGGCTAGATAAAATATCTGGGGTCTCGTGGAAGGTATTTCCAGCTGTCACACTGATTTCCTTCCTTAGTCAATAACATTAGTACTTCCAAATAGTATAGATCTTCTCAAAATATAAAAATAAGAAATAAAATCACTGACATGAGGGCTCATGTCTATTAAAAAAAAAGGAAATAAAATCATCTAAACTTTGTGACTAATTGTCAGGTGAACGAAATATCAGCACCTTGAAGAATGAAGGTAGCTGTCGTTACCATTATATTGTTCATCCCATCCACATTTCCAATTAAACTAAATTGAACTACCTAAAATCATAACCTGAAAAACGAGACCTTACAAAAATATTATAAGATCAGTTTTAGAATCATGAGCACAAAATCTGTTTAATGTGATTGGTTAAAGAAGAATGGCTGGATATTATAATTATTAAACTACCATGGGTAAACAGTAGATGTCAAACCTGTTGTACTGGTTATTGTCCATTTGCCTAATTCAAGCCCCTCACTGCCTTCCTCTGCCCTGCTCTATGCCTAAGGATGCCAAGGTCAGAATATCTCCTGGCTTTCTTGCTAGCTGGCTTCTAGTTAGTCTCAGTCAATGGGGGCACCAGTAGAAGCCCTGCAGCTGAAGGGGAGAGGGGTGGAAGTATATGTCCACCCCCTGCCTACTTTGATGCTACAGCCTTGGCAGTTCTCCATCATTCTTCCAGCCTGTCCTTCCTTAACATTTCAGCTCTTAATGGGCTCTAGGAACTCTTTTCCTTGTTCCTTCCACCCTGGGGCTATAATGGCTTCCCACTGAGCTGTTACTGCCATCTAGATGCCTCACCAACCCTTACTGCTCCCTTAACCTTCCCCATAACTCTATAGGAAGAATCTCCATGAAAGTCTTTCATTTGAACCAACTGGGATATGTTCTGTAGCAGGATATTTACTGACATATCTGTACTATACATCTCTCTGAAATTTTCTCTCTTAAAAATCTCTTTAGGGGTGCCTGATTGGCTCATTTCGTTGGGCGACTGCCTTCAGCTCAGGTCATGATCCTGGAGTCCCAGGATCGAGTCCCGCATCGGGCTCCCTGCTCAGTGGGGAGTCTGCTTCTCCCTCTGACCTTCTCCCCTCTCATGTTCTCTCTCTTTCTCTCTCAAGTAAATAAATAAAATCTTTAAAAAAAAAATCTCTTTAACAACTAGCAAGTTCCCTGAGCACCATATTTGAGTAAAAAAATAAAAAATAAAAAAAGAGAACCCCATCAAGAACCAGAGTACCTGGATATTGACAGTGTTATCTAGGGCAAATCACTTCAGCCCACTGAACCTCAGGTTAAGTATTGATAAAATGAGGATAATGAGTTCTTCTCCAAATGCCTCACACCGTTCTGTGATAACGGGTCATTGTGAACACATTGCCCAGTAGAAGGTACCAACTAGTCAACTAAAGGTTACAGAAAAAAGAAACAAAATATAAATGTTTGCCAGCTGGTTCCTATGAGGCAGATGAGAAAAAAGGTAATGATGAAAATCAAAAGAAAGCACTGGATGCAAACTATGATCTCATGACTTTTACATATTTCCTAATCCCTAGATATCAGGTAGGAATGACAGGAGGAAAATGATATGGAGAGGCTGCTAAGGGCAAGTTGAGCATAGTCCCTTCTTACCATCCCATGGCAGTGAACCTGGCCAGAACTGATCCTTATCTGGGAATATCAACACAACAACAGAAGCTCTCTGAGGTGCTCCAACATATCAAACAGTCCCAATAGTTTTCCTACACTTTAGCCCAGACTATGTTGGCTTTTCTCATTCACAAAGTACAAAAGGGTCCAAAAAAATGGGCTCAATGGGTTCTCAGTGACAGCATCACTCACAGTCACCATCAGACAATCACATCTTCTCAAATTATGATAGAACAAGACATCCCAACTTCTCATCCCCAAAGTGAAGCACTCATCTGCCAAATAGCTGGTAAAGAATTCTTGTTCACCAGGAGACCAAAAGAAAAAAAAAAAAAAGGAATAATACTTCCAAGTTAACTCTTTTTGCTTTTATCAAGAGTTAAGAGATAGCTAACAATTATGGGCAGGAGAAAAACTCAATAATTTATTGACCATGATTACATGAAACATATCTTAAACAATGATTTCTATGATTTAATGTATTTAAAAAATTAACAGAGTGAGATGGGATTAAAGAGAATTTTCAGAGAAGTTTATTATGATGCTACTTTTGGAGCCAGTAGAATTGACAAAATCTTAACAAATAAAACAAGAACAGTTGTGGCAATAATTACCCTTCGAGCTGCAAGGTTCCCTGCCAGTTCACTGACTCTTGATTTTCTTTGATTTGCCAGTTCTTTAACAGAATTAACTCCATCAGAAAACATACTTATCAATAGTTGAAGTGGAACCATGATGTCTAACTCTGATAAGACCTGGGGAAAAAAGGCATATATCCCCCCCCAAAAAATATAAACTTTAAAACTCAAAGTAAAACTGCATTTACCATTTTTTTCCCAAAGCAAACAATTGAACATGAGGATACTTAGCCTTATGCACATTCTACCAGCACAGCAACCCTCAATTTTTCATACTAAAAAATCAAAGTTATTATTGAACCTGCCAGCTTCCCCACTCTCCACATCCCATAATCGCCATGTTATTTCTATTAAAACTTCAAAGTATCTCTTGACACCGTCTCCTCCTTCCCATAGAATAGTGGCTTAGTTCACGACCTCCCTTCTGGAGTGTGGAACTTGCATGCAGTCCTCCTCCAGGCCATACCCCCCTTGGACCTGACTGCCCCATCTCATCAGCTCACGTATCTTGCCAAAATCTAGCAACTCTCTCTCTGTAACGAGTTTTTGGAAGTCAATGCGTCCTTCCTTCAGACAGAACTAATCCACCCCTCTTCTCTGCTTCCTTGGATAGAACTCTGTATACACATTTATTAGAGCAATTGTTGTTTTTCATCATATTTGATTGTTTGATACCATCTCTCCCCCTGTGAGCTCCCTGAAGAAAGGAAGTATAAAGAAAGGACCATTTCTTATCCCATTTTCATTGCAGTGCCAAACAGTGCCTGGCACAGAGGAAGTCTATAAATGTTTCCACAGTTAATTAATAAATGAGTCAACGCCAATCACTATTCTGTTCACACTATTCCCTAAAAGTTTAGACCAGTGGTTTAAAACCTTCAGCCGCAGCACCCTGTCTTCAAACCAGCACTCTGGGAAAGCACTTTAAAACACAGCTGTGATTGCTCTCATCATGGTGAGGCCAGAGGGTGACGGCCCTGTGCAGTCACCCCTACATAACTCAGCCTAAAGTGCGGGTGACTGAGTGACAACACCCAGCCATCTGTGGAAGGACTGGCTTTCCTAAAATGAGAAATTATCTTGCAGAGATCTACCAGGGTATGAAAAGTGTCCAAAAGGTGACTTAAAAAAAAAAAATGGTCCCTTTGCTCTTTATCAGTTATGGAAGACGTCGTTCCTCAATGTAGAACCCAAAAAGGTATCCTCATGACCTGAAAAGCTCTTGGTATCACACCCGTCTGTGATCCAGCAATGTAACAGCACCCATGGCTAATCTAAACACTGACTCTGACCTCCTGTTTGGAAACTGCCCACACTTCTTGTTGCGCACTCGACTTGATTTAATAAATGTTTAGGAACATGCACTAAATAAATACGAGGCATGGGCCAGATGCCGAGAGGAGAGGGTGAAGGGAGGCATGAATTCAAACATGAAAAGGTCTGCCTGGTTCCTATCCTCCAGGCATCTGCCATCAGGAGAAGAGACAAAAATGAACTGAATATTAGACGGAATAACATTTGCACAAAGAGCCTATGTGAATACTGGGGGGAAGCAATAATGAATTCTGAAGGGAAAATGGGGGTGTGAAACAGCAGCAGACTTCATAGATGAGATCATTTTTCAGTTGGGCTTTAAGGATAAGCTGGATTACAAATGCAGACCAGAGAGAAAAGTATTCCAAGCTTGGGGAGCAGCAAGAATGCCTCCCTAAGTCGGTAGCTGTCAACCTTTCCAAGTAAAGGACGTATTTAATATGAAACGATTTATTAGGACGCCCACAAGACAGCCATGGTACCTTTAGAGTCTATTGATGGAAAAACACATAAGGACCAAAGCTATTATGAATTCAGTAACAGTATTGTATAAATCTGTATTTTGTTAACCATAACTACAGCCACGTATATTTGAAATCTAGGTATTCATCTGTGCAGTGAGTTATTAGTCTATAGACAGTCCTCAGCAAACATGTGAATTTATGGACTCTTTGCAATAACTTCCCGCTCCTCTGCCCAGGGATCTCAAATTTCCAGGCTAAGAACTATAGTCCCAAATGATGAAAAGTATCATTTACTTACATGAAGCCACAGTAAAGCTTGTTCCTGAACAGAGGAAGGGTATCCTGTGAACCGACAACTAATAAAGCCAAACATTTCTTCCAATGAAAAAGGTAGAGGACAGAGCTCAATGTCAAACATTTTGCTGGAAAGCAGAGCCAACAGAAGTAAATGACCAATGGGCATGGATGAGGGTCTCCCGTTGCATTTTTAACCTATACCTTACCTGGGGGACCCAAACACTTCTGGTTGGTCTGTGTTCTGAATGGTAATAACATGTTTCATTTTACTATAATAGTTGATGTCATTAGAATAGTTATGAAGAATTCATATGGTTGTTAACATCAGCGTTTGTACTCATCCTAGGCTCAACAGAAGGAACTGCATTTCTAAGGAATTAGAGTTACTCCCCAGCATCTAAGAACATTTTCCCCACTTTATCCAAATCATAACTATATTTAAAAATAAGCAAACAATATGGTGTATCTATTATTCCACAGAACAAAATCTTTTCTGAACAATTCCAAGTCATCTCAACCCAACTGATAGCAACTGCTTTGTTTTGCACCTCAAATTTCTCTAAAGGTCTGTTAAAAAATAAACAAGATTTTTTAAAATTTATTTATTTTTTTTTCAGCGTAACAGTATTCATTGTTTTTGCACAACACCCAGTGCTCCATGCAATACGTGCCCTCACTATTACCCACCATCTGGTTCCCCCAACCTCCCACCCCCGCCCCTTCAAAACCCTCAGATTGTTTTTCAGAGTCCATAGTCTCTTATGGTTTGCCTCCCCTTCCAAAATAAAAAAAAAAAAAGAAATGAAGATCAATATGAAAAATACAAACAAAAATAAATAACCTTTTTGCATGTTATTTTAAGCTTTGCAAGATACTTCTGTAATTACTAACTATTGCCCTCCTTTGGAGATACAGTATAATTGCTAAATAATCATTTAATTAAAACTGAGAAATTGGACAATGTATCTATAAAAAAAAATAAAATAAATAAACAAGATTACATGAGATGCTTAACAAAGTGCCTGGCACACATTACATGCTCAATAAATGTTAGACATCATTATAATTATGGTGACTTCATTAAACTACTTACCCACCTTAATACTTCCCTGAATTCTTTTAACTGGTTATCTGGGACTTCTGTTCTGATGGCTTCCAGCCACTCCGGCATAATACACTCCCACACAGACTGACTGATCACATTGTAGGGGATCAGGCAGAGGATTCGGTTGAGCCCTTCCTTCAACTGAGTCACTGTGCTGCAGGATTTATCCCAGTATCCACCGACCTGATGGCATTTCCACAGCCACAGGGGAGAAGAGCAAAACGCACCTGTTAGGATTATACTCTAAGGACTTCCTAAAGGAAATGGGTACGGAGAAAGACCACAATCCATTACATCTGAATCCTGGACCAAGTATTTCAGTGTGAGATCTATAAGAATCAGTAAACCACCAGGATCCATTAGTTACAAAAAAAGGAACCATCATCATAAATAGGTCCAAATATCAATTCCAGACTGAATTTGAACTATTCTACTGCCGTCTTTCCAGATCACACATGAATTAAAATTCCCAAGATTTATTCATAACAGGGTGAGCATACTATACAATACTATACTATTGGAGCATTATTATTTCTAAAGTTGGACAAACCCATTACAAATATGTGTAGTCACACCTGTGCTTCAGAAGAATATAGATTTCTACTACTGGACACTTTTCAGTGAATATTTTTCATTATGGAAAACAAAGTGGCAGAGAGCACTCTTTTTCCCTCTGCTGCATATCATGCCACAATTTTTTTCCTAAAAATACTCTAAGACATTTTCGTGTGTGGTGTAAGGAAGTGGCACAGCCATTCTGGAAAACAGCATGGAGGTTCCTCAAAATGTTGAAAATAGAACTACCCTATGACCCAGCAATTGCACTACTGGGTATTTACCCTAAAGATACAAATATAGTGATCCGAAGGGGCACGTGCACCTGAATGTTTATAGCAGCAATGTCTACAATAGCAAAACTATGGAAAGAAACGAGATGTCCATCAACAGATGAATGGATAAAGAAGATGTGGTTTATATACACAATGGAATACTATGCAGCCATCAAAAGAAATGGAATTGTGCCATTTGCGACAATGTGGATGGAACTAGAGGGTATCATGCTTAGTGAAATAAATCAATGGGAGAAAGACAACTATCATATGATCTCCCTGATATGAGGAAATGGAGATGCAACATGGGGGGTTAGGGGGATAGGAGAAGAATAAATGAAACAAGATGGGATTGGGAGGGAGACAAACCATAAGTGACTCTTAATCTCACAAAACAAACTGAGGGTTGCTGGGGAGAGGGGGGGGTTGGGAGAGGGGGAGTGGGGTTATGGACATTGGGGAGGGTATGTGCTATGGTGAGTGCTGTGAAGTGGGTAAACCTGGCGATTCACAGACCTGTACCCCTGGGGATAAAAATACATTATATGTTTATAAAAAAATAAGAAATAAATTTAAAAAAATTTTTAAATGCTCTAAGACAGATTGAATTCATGAACAAAAAAGACATACTTTTTTTTTTAAGCAAAGGAAACAGTTAACAAAAAGACATACTTTTTACTAAGTAAGGTAGTATATTAATTTTCCAGTGCAGAAAAAACTCAAGTCACAAATTTGGGTTCTGTTTGTAATTTTAATTTTAGGTGAAGATCTTATATTCTTATTAAATGTATCAAAGTAATAGAGGCTCAGATATCTACTTGGTGTCATATTGTCCAAAATCCTAGATGACTGACTGGGTATTTTCAGGAAGCGACTACATTTCCAGGGTTGTCACTGTTGTTGTTAGTTACAGAGACTCAGAAGAGCTAATGCTGACAATGTTGGCAGGGTGGTGTCTATCCTTGCTGAGACTCCTTTGGCCATGTAATGTATGGGTGAGCCACGTAAAGCCCTATTGGTTTTGAGTCACATTTTGGAACAAGTATCTCCGTGGTGTTCCTAAGTTGTCAACAGCCAGACAATGGAGCCTTTGACTTGGCCAGCTGGTATATTTAAAAAGATTTCTAGAACGTTCTCACCCTAAACAAATGTCCTATTACCAATATGGGAGGATCAAATTGATAAGAGACGCACAAAAGATTACAGCCAGTCCTAAAAGACTTCCTTAGCAAAATTCTAAAACAGAAATCAGATTTAGAACAAGAACAAGAATTAAAATTTGCCCCCACCATGAACTCCCCTCCGCCTCCTCCTTTTGTGAATGACCCGGCTGGAGACCCATATTCAGAGCCTGATAGGAGCTATTATAGAGGCCTTCCCTCCAAAATTTTATTGGGCTAAAGTGTACTCAGAGGGAAGGGGAACATCCTAACGCCTTTGCCAAACAATTTATAAAAATATTGCAAAGGCACATGCTCCAAATCTACATGTCTTAGAACATGGGAATCTTCTGTTTTACCCCCTTAGCTGGACATCTTCTCTCATTGATATAAAGAATTGAAATGAACGCAGTTGATCGGGCAGGCCAACTCCTTCAATAATGTTATTAGCAAGACTGTTATCTCATTCTTTGAAGAATTAAAAATAACTGTCCTCGTCTTACTAATTGGATCTTTGCAGAATAATCGTGGGTCCAGAAGTATCCCAAAGCCCATCCATGCTTATTATCAATCCCAAAGCCTCCCCTCTTCATCTCAAGATTCCTGCAGATACTATAAACAGTCAGGACATTGGAAAAGAGGGTCCCTGCACTGAAGAAACACTCCAGGAGTGACCATCTCGGGCCTCTGCCTCCTCAAGCCCACTCCTCTGAGCCCTCCTCTCCACTCAGACCTCCACCCGGACACGCTCAAGACTTCAGGCTCAGCACAAATAATGTTGTCCACCTCCCACGCCTCTCCTGCCTTGAGCTGCCTGCTCGTAAAAGTTCCATGCCACAGGAGAATGTATTATTTGCTCCAATCAAAACCTAATAGATAAATACATCCCTGAGCCCTCCCGGACCAGTGACTAAAAGCTTGCATCTTTTCCCTCCCCTTTAAGATGTAAATCTCCTACCACCCAGAACTATCTCTCTGAGATGCAAACATCTAAGAAAATAACTCCGGGGGCGCCTGGGTGGCTCAGTGGTTTAAGCCTCTGCCTTTTGCTCAGGTCATGATCTCAGGGTCCTGGGATCGAGCACCACATCGGGCTCTCTGCTCAGTGGGGAGCCTGTTTCTCCTCTCTCTGCTTACTTGTGACCTCTCTCTCTGTCAAATAAATAAATAAAATATTTAAAAAAAAAAAAAAAAAAGAAAAGAACTCCTGCTCTCAGCCCCGTGGGTGCCTCGCTTTCACTTGTACTATTGCCTACTGTCCTAAAACAGGAGACATTTACTCCTCCACCCAAGAAGCTCCAATTAACAACTCCCTTAGCAAACCTCCATTGTCGTTGTCCTTAGCATATCCCAGCCTTCACGAAGTTAACTTCTTGGGGCGCTTGGGTGGCTCAGTTGGCTAAGCATCTGCCTTTGGCTCGGGTCATGATTTCAGGGTCCTGGGATTGAGCCCCATAGCAGGCTCCCTGCTCAGTGAGAAATCTGTTTCTCCTTCTCCCTCTGTGCTCTCTCTCCCTCTCTCTCTCTCAAATAAATGAATAAAATCTTAAAAAAAAAAAAAAGTTAACTTCTTAGCCGACTGAAATAAGTAACTGCCTGAGGTTGAACCCCAGCCTTCATTAGATTCCATATCAGAACCAATAAATAGATTGTGAAGGTCTCCTCCACACATACTGATAAAAATCTTTAGCCTTTACGCTGAACAGGTCATCCACTTCTTCCATTTGTTAGAGACACAATTTAAATAACAGTGAGGATGAAAAGTGCATATAAGCACCAACTCTTATAAAAACTAGCAAGTTTTATATTTCTATGACAGTCTCCTATTCAGGTCAACAAATCTTCCTCAACTCATAATTGCACTACGGCCCAATAAGCCCATTTTAGGTTGAAAAATCATGTAAGCTGAAAACACACTTCATACACCTAACCCACCAAATAGCACAGTTTAGCCTAGCACACCTTACGTGTGCTCAGGACAATCACATGGGCCTACAGTTGGGAAAAATCATCTAACACAGCGTCTATTTTATAATGAAGTGCTAAATATCTTATGTAATGTTCTGAACCATGGGGACTGCAAGTGAAAAACAGAATGGTTGCCTGGGTACAGAACGGCTGTCAGTGTAGTGGTTGTTTACCCCGTGATCACGTGGTTGGCTGGGAGGTCACACTCAGTGCCCTTACCCAGCATCAAAGAGAGAGGATCATACTGCATATCTCTAGCCCAGGGAAAGATCAAAATTCAAATTCTGAAGTAAGGTTTCTATTGAATGTGTATCGTTTTCGCACCATTGTGAAGTCAAAAAAATCATGAGTTGGGGACCACTTGTATTCGTGTCTGCCTGTATGTTTGTATAGGTATATTATGTATATATGTGATATTTTCTTACCTCTGAATGGTACTAACAAATCAGTCTATAAAATCCATTAAAATATCTCTATTCCAAATGAGCTTTAAAAACATAAGAGTTGGGGTGCCTGGCTGGCTCAGTTGGTTGAACATCTGCCTTGGGTTCAGGTCATGATCCCAGGATCCTGTGATCAAGCTCTACATTGGGCTCTCTGTTCAGCGGGACCCTGCTTCTCCATCTCCCACTCCCCCTGCTTATATTCCCTCTCTCAGTATGTCTCTCTTTGCCAAATAAATAAGATCTTTAAAAAAAAAAAAGAGCTTATATAAGTTAAATATTCCCCAAACTCTCAGAAATACAGAAAGTAACCCAAATGTTTATCAAGTTCATACGATTTGGGTCAATCTTTGATAAATAAGACTAAGTTTACATTGTTGGTCTAATAAAAACAGTTGTGTCTTCTGAGTTATCAGCACTGAATATGGTATGATTATTAATTTTATTCTACACAGGGTTACTAGTCAAATAAGCTAATACTATATTTACTAGATGTTTAAGATTATAAAACTAATAGATTTCATTTTAATTAAGTTAAATGATTATTCTTTTTCTTAAATTTTATTTATTTGACACTAGAGAGAGAGCACAAGCAGGCAGAGTAGCAGGCAAAGGGAGAGGGAGAAGCAGGCTCCCTGCTGAGTAAGGAGCCTGACACAGTGACCTGAGCCAAAGGCAGTTGCTTAACCAACTGAGCCATCCAGGTGCCCCAAGTTAAATTATTATTCTGACAAGCTTTATTTCAACAATAGTTGTGTTTTATAATATATTTGTTTAGAAGTAATTTCCAGGGGCATCTGGGTGTCTCACTTGGTTGAGTGGTCAACTCTTGGTTTTGGCTCAGGTCATGATCTCAAGGTCCTGGGATCCAGTCCCGTGTTGGGCTCCACACTCACCTGGTGGGGGAAATGGTGTTCTCTCCCTCTCCTTCTGTCCTTCTCCCCACTCATGCTCTCTGTCTCACTCTAAAATGAATTTAAAAAAAATAAAAAATAAAATAAAATGAATAAATAATCTTCAAAAAAAAAAAAAGAAGTAGCATCCAAAATCTTTTTGATTTGAAATAGAGTTAAACTAATATGTGTGAAATGATCTAGATATTTGAAGCATTAATTATTGAATATAAGTTCATCTACCTTGGGATCCTTATTTTGACAGAGAGACTAAAGATACTTTGATCCGTTAAAAAAAATGTTCTTTTTGCCATACAGAGAAAGTATACTATGAAGCATATAGCTCAGAAATTATAAGGTAGGGGCGCCTGGGTGGCTCAGTGGGTTAAAGCCTCTGCCTTCGGCTCAGGTCATGATCCCAGGGTCCTGAGATTGAGCCCCACATCAGGCTCTCTGCTCGGCAGGGAGCCTGCTTCCCTTCCTCTCTCTCTGCCTGCCTCTCTGCCTGCTTGTGCTCTCTATCAAATAAATAAATAAAATCTTTTTTTTTTTTAAAGAAATTATAAGGTAGTATATTCATAAAATTTGCCAATATGCTACAAAATACTGGTCGGTGACAGGCAATTCACAAACTGTCTACCTCCCGGTTTTCTCTGAAAAACAGAGGTTAGTAAGTGTTGAAAAGCATCATCAATATATGTAAGCGAATCCATCAGAAATAATGAGTGAAGAAAAAACTCTGTTTGCAAATTATTCAAGGAATGTACAAATTACATTCGGTCCCAACGTCATTGTTTAGAGGTTGTGTGAGGATCTCCAGATTAAAAAAGAGGAAAGTGGGCGCCTGGGTGGCTCAGTGGGTTGAGTCTCTGCCTTCAGCTCAGGTCATGATCTCAGGGTCCTGGGATGGAGCCCCGCATCGGGCTCTCTACTCAGCAGGGAGCTCGCTTCCCCCTCTCTCTCTGCCTGCCTCTCTGCCTACTTGGGACCTCTCTCTGTCTGTCAAATAAATAAATAAAATCTTTAAAAAAAAAAAATTAAAAAGAGGAAAGTGAAGGACAAAAACCTGAATGGAAATAAAAGGTTGTAAGGGATGGTGTGGAGAGCAGGGACAGGGAAGAGAGAATCTTAGCTTGTGTAGTCAAACTGGCCAAGATGGAATGGATTAATTACAAGGTTTTTAAAATGAGCTTTAATATTAATCGTATAACAGTATACAACTTGACTTTGGCTTTCTTTCTCTAAAAAGGACAAAGTTTCTTGGATTATTGGTCTGGTCTTAATAAGAAATTGCAAAAGGTTTTTCTTTACCTTTTCAGTAATGTGTCTAGGAAACAAAGATTCTGTGTCTTACCAGAATTCCTGTGACTTATGTTGTCTTTATCATGTCCTCAATTACTTAAGAGAACCAAGTCTTCTCAATTGGAAAAAAAATAAAATAAAAGCTGACTTTTTTTATAATCATGTTACAAACTATATTTACTTTGGAAATTTTGTCATTTTGGTTACATGGATAACTAAATATTATTTTACAGTAACCCCATGATCCTGGTCAAGCAAGTGTTTAAACCTTTTAACACTTTTGACAACTTTCGTATTTCACCTTTCCAAAATCAAATCCTAAATTAAGTCCTGATCTCAAACTGACTTTCAAATTTCTGACAGGGCCCCTAGAAAAATCTCAAAGAATCTACTTTTCTAGTAAAAAAATCAAAAAACATTAAACTAACCAGGCTTATTTGATATGTTGAATTGCACAAAAAGCATCTTCAAATACAAAAAGATGTTTAACCTTCCCTAGCTTATATTTGTATAGGTAAATGTTTTTAATACAAACACTTCAGGAGTTCTGTGAAACTTCTAGAAATTTGTCAGTGCCCTTCCTGCTCAAGACACATCCTCATGCTGCTTTGCCCGATAGCTGACAACAACAGCAGAATGTGATCGTAATTCCAGTTACTCTCATCAGATCTTTGATTATAGCCATTTTAAGTCTTTTTTCATTTACAGATTGTTACTGTTTTATTTTGATGCTTTCCTGAAAGCTCTTGCAATCAGCCACTAGACAGAATGCTTAACTTCAGTAAAAAGGACTGTCTCTGAGACCCATGTAAAGGACTGACAGGCAATATGATGGCTTTGCATGCCACTGGCCTGAGCCAGGATTCCAGAATTCTGGTAGAGAAGCTCATGGGTTCATACAACTGCTAACCCAAGATCAAGCCAAATAAAAATTAACTACATGGGGCTGAATGAACTTATGAAGAATGATGATCACTTTTATTTTTATTTATTTTTTTTATTTTTTATTTTTTTTATTTTTATTTTATTTTTTGTTTTTTTAGTGTGGAGCATTGCTGTTTCTTTACTGTTCTATTTTCTGGAGAGAAGATTTTTCTTAAGTTATCTATAGTTTATAACAATCTAGTAGATTACATCTTTGTAAACAACAATGAAACACTTGTCTTTTTTTGTCCCCCCATCTGATCCCTCCAAGTTTCAGAAACTCTTGGTGAGTATTCTTATTCTCATGCAGAAGTTTAAGAAGAATCTGTTCTCCTTATATTAGAGCATAATTGGAAAAACTAGTTATATCACCAAGACTTTGACCTGAGTGTCGTATTTTAGAAGTATGTGCATAGAATCAGATATGGCTAAGCAGTTTTAAGGAAGGAGCTAATGCTTACAAAGCCCTCTTGGAAGAACCAGTCTGGTACCTGGCTTATGGGAATCCCAGCCTTTAAGCAAATAAGACACATCTCTTCCTGGCCAGCCCAGGAAGCTTAGAATATTTTGGTGACCTCAAAGAGAGAGAAATTTACCCAAATCTATAGGCACTACAAATGAAGTATGACGACAAGTTACTGACTTGGCATCCTGACCTCTAGAGGTTTATAAAAGCCCCATCTGAGATTCTCCATAAAAACTCCAGCAAAGTGAACATCGAAAAGTTCTATTTGGTCAATTACCATTCTCACTGCATTTACAGAAATAATTAGGCCAAATTTAATAAGACTAGACTTACTCTGTGAAAAAGTAATCTTATTTTGGTTATC
Source organism: Meles meles (assembly GCF_922984935.1). Classification (NCBI taxonomy): domain Eukaryota; kingdom Metazoa; phylum Chordata; class Mammalia; order Carnivora; family Mustelidae; genus Meles; species Meles meles. The sequence continues at coordinate 140,884,827 of NC_060071.1, read as the reverse complement.
TTTGATCAAAATGAGGGTGATTGGAAAGAGAGATTTTATGTTTCAGTGGAAAACTATAACCCACCCTTGTGAGTTATCAGATTCTAGTCCTGTTCATTGTCTTTGAGCTATTTTTCACCTCTTCATAAACTGAATCTGGCTGTCTTACACACTTTTAAATTTTTTATTTAAATTCAGTTTAATTAACATATACTGTATTATTAGTTTCAGAGGCAGAATTTAGTGATTCATCAGTTGCATAGAGCACCTTGTGCTCATTCCGTCACATGCCCTTCTTAACGCCTGTCACCGAGGTTCCCCATTTCCCAAGCCCCTTCCCCTCCAGCAACCCTCAGTTTGTTTCCTATGATTAAGAGTTTCTTATGGCATCTTATTTTATTTTTCCTTCCTTTTCCCTACTTTCATGTTTTGTTTCTTAAATTCCACATATGAGTGAAATCACATTTATCATGCACATTTTTTCAGTAACTAATGTTTCCAATTTTTCTCCCACCCTTCCAACTTGGTATCACTGAAAACTAAAACCTGACCCTCCAAATCCTTAACTGAGATTTAGATTGTCTTGTTCCAAAACCCCACCAGCTAGAGCAAGATGACTTGCTAAGAACTTCAAAGGATTTACTGGGGCAACAGCCTCGGCCAGTCAGGAAGCTCACCGAACACCCGCATCTGCCGTGCTCTGCTCCAGGGACACTGATGTCCTCCATCATCTAAAGGCGTGTTGAGCCCAACATCTACAGATCTTGACTGGCTGCCCTGTGGCCTCAGAAACTACTCTCACCATTAACCTCAGTTTTGTTTGCCTGTTTGTTCCTTGTCCTAATCTACGCCCTCGCTTCCTTTACAGATCTCTCCCTTCCAAGTTCCTAACCTGAATCCACAGCAATCAACCGTGCCTCCTTTTTGAAACTTCGGGAGAAGTTTGGGAGAAATGGTGGGAACCACTTAGACCCCCAGACTTGGTGTAAAGATTATTTTAGTAGAACACTGGAGCGAAAAGAAGATGCAGAGAGAAACCTTACTCCAACTTCCCTTGTCTGACTGAAGCAGGGCTTCTGGAAAACATCACTTCCATTAAAAGGAGTTGCCTGTGAATTCCACTCCTGTGGAGACAGACTGCCCAGTGCCGCTTACATCAAAAAGTCCGAGAGAACCTTTTGTATCTTCTCATTCCAGCCCTTACACCCCCCACCCAACACATACACCTTTTATCTCTGGCTACTGAGGGATTACCCATCACCGAGTATTCAGTGATGAACTGAGTACTGAACGTAAGTGTAAATAAACTTTGTCTTTTCTCTCCTGACTTGGTCTGTTGCTGATTAATACGCAGGCCCTCAGCCACTGGACCCATGTTGGAAGGGGAAAAATTTTCCTCCCAATTCTTCTTATCTTCCAAGTTCAGAGCAAACCAATCCTTTACTATTCCAAAAGAAACAAAGGAAAGCATATCAACGCAGTCGAAAAATGCCATGAAATAGGAATTTCCAGTATGCAAAAATTCATTTTATTTGTGAGTCAGTAGGTGGCAGCAAAGAAGAAAGAAGCGTATCTTAATAAACAGAACTGCTCCGTGTCCCAGAAATCTAATAAAAGCCACTCTTTTAAAGGTTCTGTGCTCTATTTTATCCTGAAATGTCTTATTCAGACTGAAAAATTCTTCAATATCTCACTGAAAGCACCCTAAAAAATCATAAATAAAATTCAGAAAATACCTTGAAAAAATTTCATATATTCCTGCCAAAAACTGGTTGTGGACATCCACCTTGCTAGGTTGGACACAAATTATATTGGTTTCAAAAAATATGGGGTCTTACTAGCCAAAAATCTGGAGCCTATAATCCACGGAGGCAGAAGCAAAGGGATGAGCTCAGAGAAACTCGTCCTCAAAGTCAGAAGAAAAGGAGCATTTTGGCACTTCCTAGTAAGCCTTTTTTGGCATTCCAAATGGGAGGGCGGGGATTTCTACCATTCATCTCTAGAAATATATGTGAAACCACAGAAATTGCTCCTAGCCAAATGTTAGCCTTTCCACAGACAGTAGACCAGAAAAGGACTGAGCTCTAGCAATCTCAGGGAGAAACTTTTTTTTCCCCATTACTTAATTTAAAAACATGTTCAGCAATGTCAGAAAGAATCCTCCCTTAAATTCTTAAAGATACTTCACACATTCATCTTGCCATTCTTCCCCATCCCAAACCAACATCAGAGCAGCCCATCGCCTAAAATGTAGTTGCTCAACCAACCTCGTTCAGCTGTATTAACTAAAATAAGGAGAGATGCTCCCTCTTCTACAGACACTGATAACACACTAATGAATGACTAAGGGCAAAGATTCTCCCAATGTCTCTCCAACAAGGTCCGGGTTGTGGGCCTCCACTTACCCTGGCGAATTCCATTGGTTTGGGAAGAAGGCACATGACCATGACATCAAAGCGAACATCACATACTGTCTTCAACCACTTGGTGACAAACTGAGGCTTCAGTTTTTCCACCAAACTCCCAACTTCATCATCCATCATATAGGCTGTGGAGTGAAACCACTGAAACACCATGGCCACCAGCCTGGCCAAGCTTTCCGTAGGTGTATTCTCACTGGGTGTACAGAGGCTCACCTGCAAATGGTCAGAGTAGACTCTGCTTCAGCCTCTATCCATTTCTACACAATTATTACACATTCGTTTAAAAGCCAAAAAAAAAAAAAAAATTCCAGTAATCCATTCGAAATAAGCAGTTTTATAAATGATGGAGAATCGGTTAACCTAGAAACTGTGTTCCTTGCCAAAAAGATGGATTGCAACAGTAATTTCCCCTGGAAACTGCACCTTTCGATAAGCCTTTTCCCCTATAAGAAATGTATTTTGTAATCTACACTAGATAAATGCTTTTTAAAAAGTTAAGTCTGCAAAGTGAAATTTCACAAATACCTTCAGTGAAAAAATAATCTACCTACATTTCCATTCTAAAAGTATCAGATTTAGCTAAGGACTTTCTATCTGTAATAATTCTGAAAGCTTAGAGCCCCCTAATTTACCACATTATAAACAGGCTTTTAAAAACAGCTCATCATTTATTCATTATTCATTCTGTAATAACCTTTTATTAAGCACTCTAGTAGGGGTCAGGAATGTACAAAATAAAGAAAATGCTACCCTTGCCTTCCAAGAGTTCACAATAGCAATCATTGTATCATTAGATAATAAGTTCTAGGAGCAAAACATGTGAAATTAACAATTAAATACCAATTTGGTAAGACAAAACAAAACATGACTTTTTCAGATAACCATGTGAAAGCATAAAAGAGATGTATTCCTATGGAGACTTAATCTGTCTCCAATGGGCAAAAACAAAAGCCTGCTTCTCTACATAACTGGCAAGTTCAGCTTGTGCAGAATTTGGAAACATAATGTTTGATCTTTACTGAATGAATGTTGCCAGTGAATCAGTCAAAAACAGTCAACTTCCTTGTGTTAATATGGCTCTAATTTTTCTGGCTATATGCAGACTTGCCATAATTATACAAAAAGTACCACAGAGACTGAACTTTCAGGAAAAAATGTCATGTATATAAATGGGATGTGAATGATCTGTAAATTATATTGACTCCAAGGTTTCAGAACATACCCTAGCAACTTTCCCATTCGTTATCCGCCAAAGGTGCATTTCAAACAGTCCAGGGTCTGACCAATAGGCTTGACACTGGCTATTCATTAGAATCAACTGGGGAGGTTTTAAAAAGTTCCCAAGATTCTGGGGTGGGATCTGGGTATTCTTTAAAAGCTTTCCTGGGGAAATCTACTAGGCAACCCAGCATTGAGAGTCACTATCCTGGAATATAGAGTACCACTGCTACGGTTAATTTTTCACTATTTACTATTTGCTTCTTTTTAAAAAGAAGGGAATATTCCTCATCAGTGCAATGCTGTCATGAGAAATAAGAAAGTGGGGAATTATTTTCTTACTAAAAACCATATTCCAAATTGACTGAGTAGCCGCTGGTCGTGTTTATCATCGTCCTTGTTGTCAAAGTCAGTGTTATCCAGGGAATGATGGGAAGAGGAAAGGCCCAGCTGCCGCCGGCGGTTCAGTTCATATTCCCGCTGCTCTGCATGAAACTCGGCTTCTTTCAACAAGCTGCCAAAGATGAGCAATGTCAGGTCAGGCCACCGGAATACACATTCTAGGTGATGACCCATTCAGAGCTACTGCTTCATGAGTACTCACTCAAGCATTCCTCATCGCTCTCCTTTCAGGCAGGATTTACTCCAACAGGCCTAACTTCCTTTCCTTCCTTGTACCCCATTCCCGTTTCAAAAATGAACAGATTGAGGCTCAAAGAGTCTGCTTCCTCCTATCAGTTAGAATCAAGCAGGACTGATGTGCTCTGGCTTCCAGTCCACAGTCCGCCCCACTAGACATCAGTACTTCCCCTGTGTCTAATCTGAAGTTCGGTGGACATAGATGCGTGGTACAAGGAGGGACTGAGGAATTTATACCCAAATGGAAAAATATTCAATACCTAATATTCAAAGATTTGAAAACGAGCAACAAAGACTCCTTTTTTAATCTGCTAAACAAGTCATAATTTTAAGAAATGAAACCCAGGGTTGCCTGGGTGGCTCAGTGGGTTAAATCCTCTGCCTTTAGCTCAGGTCATGATCCCAGGGTCCTCAGATCAAATCCCGCATCGGGCTCTCTGCTCAGTGGGGAGCCTGCTTTCCCGTCTCTCTCTGCCTGCCTCTCTGCCTACTTGTGATCTGTCTTTCTGTCAAATAAATAAATAAAACCTTAAAAAATATAAAACCCAGTGGGGACACCTGTGTGGCTCAGCAGGTGAAGCATATGACTTCCACTCAGGTCGTGATCTCAGGGGTCCTGGGATAGAGCTCTGTGTTAGGTTCCCCACTCAGCAAGGAGTCTGCTTGTCCCTCTGCCCCTCCCCTGCTTGTATACACGCTCCCAAAGAAATAAAATCTTTTTTTAAAAAAGAAAAATTTAAAAAAAAAACAGTGTTGGCAAGGATGTAGCAAAAACTAGCCATTTCATGCAGTGCTGTTGGCATTATAAATTCATATACACACTCTGAAAATCATTTTGGTGATGTATCAATAGCCATGAAATTATTCATACCCTTTGACCCAGCCAGCCATATCTGTCATCTACCCTAAGAAAATTAAAAATACAAAAACAGCACTGTTCACAAAAATATTTATCAAGAGCAATTTATAATAGTAAAGAATGGAAGCAAGCTAGAAATCTAAGGGTGGGGGAAATAATCTAGATGAAAATTATGTTTCCACTAAAAATGGTAAACATGGAAACTGTATAATGACATGCAAAAGAGCTCATGGTATAATGTTACACCAAAAAGAATTGCAGATACACTGTGATTACAGTCACATAAATAAGACGTATATTTGAATACAACCAGAAGAACACGTGCAAAACTGACCATGATGATAGCAGTATGGGTGACTATTTTTTTCGCTTTCCAAACTTTCCATAATGTTCCATGTGACAAACACTTATTGCATTTCTACACCTGTCAGCCACTGGAATAAGAGACACAGAAGAGTCCCTACTCCTACAACTGACATTCTAATATTATTTCTTCAATTTTTAAAAATCTTGCCTCGATGAATATTATACAAAAAGAGAACAAGTCTGGAAGTTATCATTTCCAAAGCTCCTTTTACTGTCACATGATAGGAAGGAAAGCTCCCATTCTGCAGAACCTGACCCTGCACTCCCGGCAGAGACTGCTGGTTTACCCCAGTACCAAATTACCTCGAGTTCTCCCACACTTCACTGCGTGCGGTGGGTGGGAGGTACCCCTCTTCCCACCCCTCGCTCTGATGGGTGCCTGCCCTCCATTTCCCCAAGACCCTCGGCTCTGTACTCCCACGGGACTTCCCACAGTGGATGGCAACTGCGTGCTTCGGTGGTTATAGTCCCTCCAAGGGTAACCTGAAGGCACAGACTCCATTGTATTCTCTCCTGTCTCTCAAGCACCTAACACACACCTGGTACAATCGATAAAATAAATACGGGATGCATGAATCAATGAAAACATCATCACTGCAAGATGGCAGGTGAGAGGCTGGGCTGGGGGCCCCTGAAGTTGAATTAAGTTTACACATCTCGGGGCGCGCAGGGTAGCTCAAAGTCAAGGTGGTGTTTGGGGCGGGCCCTGAAACCCGCTGCCCCCCATTACCTGATCACGGCCTCCACGGCGCAGACCAGCTCCTCGGCGCCGCATTCCCGAGTGTTGATGGGAGGAGGGGAGGTCTGATACAGGTGCGTCTCCGAGGCAGCCCCCACTTCATTGCTATGATGATTCGAGTGGCATCTTTTGCAGTACCGAACAGGCCGGTTTCCGTGACGGCCACAGCACCCCGCTGAAAAGCAGGTGACCACCGCTCTTCTTACATGAGAACTGCAGTTCTAGAGGCAAAAAAAAAAAAAAAAAAAAAAAAGCAAAATCAGCCAACACTGATCAATGAGGTCAAGGTGGCAAATGGAAAGCTAAGGGGCCACCGGAAGTGGCCGCACATTTCTAAACTTTGTACAAGACAGGTTGTCTCTAACCAAGTTAGGTCCCAGGCAGAGTTAAAAATAAAGATCAGAAGTGGGTTCTACTCCTGAGTGGCAGGAACATCCTAAATGTGAGTGGAACTGTGTTGGGAAGCCCTCTGTAAAGTTACCTCAGTCATGGGGTGGGGCTGGAGTGCTTTCTGGATTATTTCAAGTTAGTGTTTCAAGAGTTTTCAGCAGAAATATGGAGGAAAAAGCCCCTGAAACTGTGACCCAGAGAGAGTGCATCACAGCACACCTGAACAGGAAAGGAATAGTTTTAACCCCCAGATTAAACATTCAATATTATTTTATCCACCCCTGGCAGAGCAGATTTCCACCACAGCTCCTCTGGCCTTGCTGTGTGACAGGTAGGGGGCCTGGGTTGCATGAGCTGATGGCCCCAAGCAGGCCGCCCACTCCCACCAGCGCTCTTTCCCTCAAGACCTAAGAATACGACAAACACCTTGACTGACACCACGGGAACATAGCAAAACACAGCGAGAACCATTCACAGAATCAGCGGCTGACATCAGCTACAGGCAAGGAATCCACAGAGGAAAGGATGCCAATGAGAAAAGTAGGGGTGCAGAGAGAATCCGGAGTCCAGAAGGGCTACTCAGAGCTGCCCTGACAAAAGGCAGAGCAGACAGGCTCCGTCATGAAGCCATCTGAGGAGCTGTCAGGGAAAATTCCTGACCTCCACAGAAATGTGTGTCCTGAGCTTGTCAGAGATGCCACACCACATACTCAATGTCTTGTGTCCTGAGAGCTTTTCAGTCTTTCAGTGGAGCTTATAAAGACATGAGCAGCTCTAGGGGATGTCATACCCTAGGCCATTATGAACGCTTGGTGAAGATTTGAGAGCCCCCCCCTCCCATGACAGATCTTTTGATCTTTTGACAGATCTTTTGAGACAGAAGAAGGAAGGAGGCACAAAACCTACATCAACCACTGACGACCTATTGAACTGGCTATCGGAATGACCACTTCAAAGGAAGGTTTCTTCCACTTCGATTTTAGCATGAGGCCCTGGGTCCTAGTGCTGAGAAATCGCATCTTCTGAATAGGACACAGGCCAATGAATCACAAAAGCAAGTTTAAAATTTCTGTAATCTTTTTTTCTCTTTATTAATAAGGTTTTTTTAAAATTATTTGTTAAAGTACAGTATGTTTCTTCTGCAACTCAGGCCCAAGTCTTGTGAGCATCCAGGTCAGTCCTGACTTCAGCATGTGGTATATTTTCCCTGTTGTGTCCTTTCTTTCTTTTTCATACACTAACTTTTATTCTGGAAGCACATGAATCCTTATTGGTTTGGGGCTTCTGCTCCCCACCAATCCAATACCACACCTAGCTGTGTGGTTTATAGCATATGAGCATACTAGCGGTGTGGTATATAGCAGAGTATATTCTTAGTGTTTCATTTCTTCCTCTAGGTTATACTTCGTCCTTGTTCCTCTAGGATTCCCACTATTCTATAAACAATAGGATGGGGATATGGGTTTAGTGGGAAGTTATTCACTATAAGAAAGTCCTGAAGTTTAAGGCCTGCAGTTTACCCTCATATTTTCTGGTTGCAAATCATTTACATTCTTCCCACATGCCAATTCTTGGCTGGAGATTCAAGGTCTTGTCATCTAAATCAAGTTCAGCTGTGGATGAGGCTCTTTGGCTTGGCTTCCTTGGGTATGCACCCATTTTCCTTGAATCTAAATGGGCTGCTTCAACCAATAAAGCATGGCAGAAGTGATGCCTATATGACTTCTGAGGTGAGATTTCCAAAAGACATGCAGCTTTCACTGGCCATCTTGAAATGTTCTCTTCTCAGACGGTTCCTCACTGGGATACTCAGAACTCTACCATGGCCAAACCATGTAGAGAGGCAATGTGTACCTAACTAAATCTCTTGACAACAGTGCTGGCTAAGCCCAGCCTTCAAGGCATCCCATCCCAGAGCCCAGACACATGATCTGGAAGCTTCTAGATAATTCCAGCCCCCAATTATTCAAGTCTTCCCAGATGAGGCCTCAAACATCATCAACTAGAGACAGGCTATGGACTGTGCCCTGTCCAAATCCCTGGCAAACACAATCTATGAGCATCATTAAATGGTGGTTGTTTAATACTGCCACCTTTTGAGTGATTTCTGACACAGTTATCTGGATATGTTGCATATATTAACATCTGGAACATCAATCAAGAGTCGACCTGCTTCATCACCATGTGCACTCAATTCTAAGTAATATCAGCAATAAAATACTTTACCCCAAAATAGCATTTGGTTGGTTCCGGTTCCAAACAATTGTTGTGGTTCCCACTAAGTTTTAGTAATGTATTTCGAAGCCACAGTCAGTCTTCAACCCATGTGGACTCCACTATATGCATTCCTTTCGAAAGCCAACTAGAGAGACTCCCCTTAGATTCAGATTCCGCAGAGCCTGGTTTTCCCCAGGCACTCTGTTTCACTACTTTGAATTTTAAACATGAAAAAAAAAAAAAAAAACCCTCTAACCTGGCTCATAGAATGACAGAACTGAAATAAATCAAAGTCTGTCTCTTTACCTTTACAATCTTGATGCTTATTTCAAACCCCCTGTGCAAATGCAGGACTATGTCCTTCAAAAGAGGCCAACACAAACTGTACCCAAAGCAAGCTTAAACAATTCTGAACCATTATGAATTTAATGAATGTTCTCCAGATATAAAATACAACATGTATTAAAGGATAATAAAAATGTGCTAATTTGAAGCTTATTACTAAAAATAATTTTGCTGTAAAAAGGAGGGCAGTGTTAAGAAAAAAAAAAAAAAAAGAATCCACCCTGGTGTCAAATATGTTAGGTATAACAGCAGACCTGCTCATTTGGAATATAAAACTGTTTCTCATTCTTGTCTCTCTGGCTTATAAAAAGATTCTCAAAGTAGGAAATAGCCTCAGGATAAAAATCAAATCAAAAGTATGCTGACTGGCTGCACGATCCTTTGTTAAAACTTCAGAAGGATATAAGGCGATGCCTAGTTGAGCCTTTCAGATAGAACAGGGCTTCTAATAATTTTAAGGGCAGACCAAAATGCCCAAAGTATAGAAAGGACTGTCCCCAAAAGAATTACAGATGTAGTTTGGGGGCACTGAACTCCAACGAGATTTACTGAAAACCCAGAGTTTTACAGTAAGTCTTCCTAGCAAAAGGGTCACCAACTTAGACTAAAGGGGACAGACATCATTCAACATGAGAGGAAGTCTATGGGATACATGCAGGGGACAAGCTAAGAGAGTCCCACAGCTGCAACATACACCATTCTTCTTGGAAAAGAAAGATGTCTCAGAGAATAGAGCAAACAATTCAGGAGAACAACAATGAGGATACTACTCCCAGAAAGTAGAACAAGATCCTCGTCAAGGTACATTTGCCAGCCTTGGAGAACCAATGAAGAACCATTGACATATTCGTGGCTGGAACATCTATCAACCGCAGATAGCGATGTGCTTCCCCTTCTTCCTCTGAACAGAGGCCCACAGCTGTTATCTTCTCCCTATCTCACCACTGTGTGTAGGGTGGGGGACGGGGTTGGGGAGGGAGATAACTTGCCTTTTTAGTTCACAGGTCTCTGGAGCAAGAGAATTTTCACCCAAGGAGTTTCATCAGGGACCAGACCATATGCAGATCACAAGATGGTGGACTGAAGCCATAAATGGATTTAAGACTTCAGGAGGTCTGAGGTGGTGGAACAATTTTACACATGGAAGCTACGCAAGTAATTACGTCCAGAGGGTGGACTGTGGTAGCATAAATGTGACCACAGAATTCTCGTCACTCCTTCTATAAAGGGGAGAAGTCTATTTTCCTCTCCTTGAATCTAGGCTGGCCTGGGGACTTGCTTTGGCCGGTGGAAGGCAGCAGATAGGGGAATGAAGTCATCGGGGACCAGCCAATCCCTAGACTACCAAGCAGCTGACTGCAGGCTCACTGTGAGCCTAGAGGAGTTTATCAAAAGCACGGCCTAGCTGAGCACAGGCCAAACTGTCAATTCACAGAATTAGCAACAAATATCTGTTGTTACTAAGCCACAACATTTTAGGATTAGTATGTGCAACAGTTAACTGAAATAGCCCTCTAAAGGTCCCCACTCATGATCAAGTCCTAAAATGCTTAAATGACTTGTATATAGTCTCATAGGTAGATAGGGACAGAGTCAGCCAGAAACCAAGGGTTTCAACCAACTAATCCAAAGTCCTCTGTATATATGTTCAACTATATGTTCAACTAGAAAAAGAAAGAGGATGGAAATGGCTTAGGTAAACTTTCATAAAAAGTGGCTAAAGAAAATTTAAAAGTGGAATCTTTAACTAGAGATACCATTCAGCTTACATATAAATAAATACTTTCTATCTATTGTCAATCTGGGTATGTTCGACACACATGTATCGGACTATTGGCACTCCAATAGAAAGATTTTGAGCATACAAGATATATCCTTTACCAAAGTTATGTTGTATGTTCTACATGGTCATTCAAAGCTTTTTGTGATTAGAGCTACATGTATGCTTTTGTTTCAGATTACTCATCAAAAACACTGTGCAGAAGATGGGTGAGCAAAAGCAGAAATGAAAACAGAGAGCATTCAGACATAGCAATCTTGCATGCTAAATCATTTCTTTTCCCCCTTCGCGAATACAGTGACATGGACGTACTGGGAAACCAGGGGGCAGAAATGAGGCAGATGTCAATGAATGAATTTACATACACACAGCACGTCATGCCCCACCACACAGATGGTTTGCTCTTACCTTCTTCTGACATATAGCAGATATTTCAGCTGTAAGGGGAAGGTACACAACATATCAACAAAGAAAGACAGCCCATTTTAAATAAGGGCAGCCACACAGGGGAGTAAAAACAAGCTTGGTGACACAACCTCTAGACTTGGCCCAAATAGCTTCTCTCCTGTCTTATTAATGGTCGTCTGCCCGTGTTTGATGAGGTCAGGAACACCTGCGTGCTCAAATACTTCACCTATTCTTACAAGTAGTTCAACCTCCTTGGACATGACTTAGAATTCAGATGATGTCAAAACCAAAGCAAAGTAACATTCATCTCATCTCCTCGTTTGACAGAACAAAACTGAGAATTGCACGACTTCCTTTTTTTTTTAAGATTTTATTGATTTTATTTATTTGCCAGAGAGAGAGAGAGAGAAGGAAAGCTGCAGGAGGAAGGAGAAGCAGGCTTCCCGCTGAGCAAGGAGCCTGATGCGGGACTCAATCCCAGCACCCTGGGATCATGACCTGAGCCGAAGGCAGATGTTTAACCAACTGAGCCTCCCAGGCACCCCTTTGCATGGCTTCTTCAGCATCCCACAGGCTATCAATGATAAAGGCAGATTTCGAGACAACGCCTCTGGATTCCGTGTTTATTGCTCTTCCGTTATACTATGACACTGACTTGATGTGATATATTTAGAGCTTCACCATGGAGATGATTTGCTATTTCAAAACTGGAGAAAAAACTTACTAACTTGGATTACTCAGGCTTGAACTATTGATTTATATCAGTCCTTAACTAGTGTAAAACCAGCTGCATGTCATTTCAGAGCAAGCAATTTTCAAACCCAACTGGCCAGTTGGAGTTAGGCTGTCAAACCACGGTCTACTCCAGGATTGACCTTAACAAATGGATACAAACTCTTTATAGTGGGTATACCAAGTATTTCCATGAAAACTAATGCTCGAGAATACTTGAAACTAATTTTTCCAAATATATGTTAACATTCCCCTGAAATAGTAAGTGTTCCAAAAATGAACTAGTGCATTACTTACAGTATAGTCTATGTTACAATTTATTAAAAAGATCAAAGGCAAATGTCCCCCAAACTGTCTGGAAATTATGAATTGGTGGTTGCCAAATCATAGAAACTTACAACTCAGTTTTAAAAATTGGTTTTTTATAATTAATGGTCATTTAACAGTTTGATATCTTAGAGTTTATCTTAACCTGAGATCAGTGTCACATCTCTAGAAAAATAATTGTAAGTTACTATAAGTTTGCTTCCAGAGATGAATATCATCTGGAAAAGGTGACCAGAATTCACCAACATTTCTGATATTTAAAAATGTAGTTTAGAACCTGACTATGGGCTTCACCTCAGAGCACTGTAAGTTCATTAATAGGGTAGCCTAATTTAAGGGGGAAAATTTTGCCTTTACCCATACAAGCCCAGATCTTTTTACAGATATTCTTATGAAATTTTTCTGAATGTGTCTTTGAAGGATCTACAGGCAACATTACTGATTCATTTTATAGATGTAAAGTACTCACTAAGGTAATTTATTTCTTAAGGGTGACATGACCTAATATTAAAAGTTAGACCATAGGGGGAACCTGGGTAGATTAGCTGGTTAAGCATCTGCCTTCAGCTCAGGTCATGATCTCAGGGTCCTGGGATCAAGTCCTGCATCAGGCTCCCTGCTCTGTGGGGAGTCTGTTTCTCCTTCTCCCTCTGCCCCTCTTCCCCGCTCATGTGCGCTCTCTCTCTCTCTCTCTCAAATAAATAAATAAATGAAATCTTTTTTTTTAAAAAACGAGGACTACAAAGAAATAGTGTAATTATCATCAAGAAAATCACTTTACTTTTTTTTTAATGTTCACAGAATTTAGTTAACATAAGGTTTTTACATTTCTTTTTAAATATGGTCTTTCATAGAAAGTCTTTTATTATCTACCTCTGAAGTCCTCCTGTTTGCCTGATGTGTGCTCAGTATGTCCCCAGCTTCTCTCACCTTCCGTCTTTCCTCTGCTTAATACTTCCCCTGGTCACTTCAGCCACCAATTAAGCAGCTGGAATACCTGCTTCCAGATGTGTAAAGGAATGCTCTGTCTGGGACCTGCCAACTTATCAGACATAGCCTTCAGAACTCTAACAAACTACAAGCACTACCCCATCCTATCTTTTCATTGAGGAGAGTCACATATACTTTATGCCCACTTTACTGGGGAGACTGGGTCTCTGAGCAATTAAATGATTTTCCCTAAAAATGCAAAACTACTAATAGTGGTAGGAGAAAGACTTATTTAATGTTCTTCCCGCTTATCTTCCCTATTCTCTTTCTGACGGGGCACAGCAAACACCATTAGCAATGCCTGTTATATACAGGAAAATCTCCCAAGACATAATTCAGCAAGGTTTCTGTCATACGGAATCCTAACTCCAACATCTACTCTTAATTTTGGTTGAGATGATGAACCTCTTTTTTCCAAATGTGTGGGTATAAGCAAGACACTGATAGAATGCTTCACTGCAATGACTATTCATAGAATATAATACTTGGGTTACCGTCTTTGTAAAATAATACAGTACAAAAGGAGAGAAACCAAGCATGCCATTAGTCATACGTATTATTCATCCTTTCTGAAGTAAACCATACCTTGTGGAAGAAGAACATCAATCAACCATTCACTGTGGTCCCTATAAAGAAAAACAAAATTCATTTTTGAGCTTCTTTGCAATGTTACCCTTCCACGTGAATGTTTATAAGCTGTACACTATTGCTAGAAGGCTTTCAGTAGAAAGGAAATGTAATTAAGAGCCCTATCATAATAAACTTTTTGAATGTCTAATGCATTTTAGCTAAATTATAAATTATAGGCATTTCATCATATTCAGTTATCTTTAAATGATACTTTCCAGATGCGAATTAAGCGAACCCAAGTACAGCATGATTTGTACAATGCTCAGTGTGGTTCTGTGAAACTAACAAACAGAGAGAATCCGTTTGAATTACACCTCATATTTGAAAGCCATGGTCTTCCTTTATTTTTCTCTGTGGCCTTTTTTTAACAGGGTCGCTTGAAATTTGGAGCTGTTTTATTCCATGGAATTGCTTTTTCTTTTCCCACGGAGAGAAATATTGCAACTTTTCAAAGCTGAAATCTCTCAAATGAAAGTTTGCTGTTTGTCAGATATCTGACAAAGGAACCTTTCAAAAACAAAAAGGCTAGTGGGAAATGTGAGTGATGTGACCAATTTAAGTCCAACTGATTGTTCTTATCTTCTTTTGTTGCCCTATTTCCTTTTCTGGGAGGACCCATATACCTACCCTGCAATCCTCTGGCTGCATTCTTCACAGAGATACAATGGGGGTGGTTTATCCCCCAGAGCTACAGACAGGGAAGGGTCTATACACATCTGAAACACATGAAAAAGCAGAATGAACTCTCTTATCCTGTTTATCACATCCCCCATATCATGAGCACAAAGGTTTTGATTGTGACAGATTTTCAACAGCAAAGCGGAATAAATAATTTCAGTAAAACCCACTTAACCTATATATAGCACAGCCGCTTTTCCTGCCCTGGCTGATGAGTCCACACTGGACATTTAAATGTGCCTACTGTGGTTTTTCATTTCTTCTGTTATCTGCAATTGAGTACCAGCTAGTGTCAGCAAATCTACCCTCATTCCACAAAGAGAAGAAATCCTGTTCAATGATGGCTCAAATTGCCTGTATATTCCTCGTACATTCATTCCTGCTTGAAAGTGGTAGTAAACACAGCAATCTCTCTTTAGGAAGAGGAAAATATATTAAAATTTTAAAAATCATAACTGTAACCAAAATTCTGGCAGTAGAAAATTTTGCTTCTTAAAAGAAACCTCAATTCAGAAAATGTCATGTGAAATCTAACACTGAGCAATTCGCTTTCTTATTCTGGAATCTAAATTCTAAATCAATCAGCCAATGTCACATTTTTAGGTATTTTTCCCTTCCACACATGACCTGTGGTTCATTTAACACGGTGTGCCCTGTTCACTTTTGAATTATTTATGGCTGAATTTTCATGAGCTGAAGCACAGAGATGAAAAGTGTTCACTTTGCTGTTGGTCATCGGGATATTTCAAATATCTGGATGTTTAAAATCAAGGAAACACGACTTGCTGAATCTTGTATGTTGCAGCAGGTTAAATTTCTATACGTTACCAAAGTCATTCTGTTTTCTGTTCCTGTCCAGCAAGAAATAATCAATCCACGCTATAGCTGATTGTGCACTTAATATGCCTAGGACACAGATTTTTCTGGAACTCCACTCTTCCTTTTTAGTTGTTTTTTACTGATTAGGGAGGAAAAATGAACCAACTTATAACCCAATCAGCCTATCATTTAAAGTTAAAACCCTGAAAAGTTTCACGTGTCATCCTTCCACAGAGGCCCTGTAGATCTTTTCTAGATCATTCCAATTTCAGTATATGTGCTGCTGAAGTGAGCACAATACTGAAGAGTTTCAATGATGGGGGAAACAAGAGCTGGAATTCCTAAATTTCAATCGTTATACCGACAAAATCTGTAAACTATATATTCCCTCATGCTAAAGGCCTAGTATGAAAATTTTCCTTAGATAAATTTCATGCTTCCTTTGATGTGATGAATAACTACTTTTTGGTGTGTTAAATGAGGGACTAGCAAACTTTCTGTAAATGACCAGAGAGTCAATAGTTCAGGCTTTGTGGACATGCGCTCTCTGTCACAACTACTCAACTCTGCTGTTGTAGCATGAAAGCAGCCGTAGACAGATACAAAAGCAAATGAGCACAGCTGTGTTCCAATAAAACTTTATTGACAAAACAGTCAGCAGGCCAGATTTGGCTGGGGGCCATATTTAGGTGACTCCTGTGTTAGAGAATTATCTGGGCTCTAATGTATTTCATAAATTGATCTGCAAACAGAACCAAGTAAAACCAAAAGCAGAGTGTTATATAATGAACTCTAAGTTCCAGCATCTTTTCATTTTGAATTCTGTTGCAGCTCTTGGCTCTTGCCTTAAAAAGTACGTTTTTGCAGTGTATTGCAACAAAAATAGATAATACTTTTCTATTTGGCAAATCATCACTGCCTAGTGGTAAAGTTCATAAATATGGAGATGATAGACTTTTTGTGAGGATAAATCCACTTTTCCCTGGGTTTTTCCCAAGTGCCCGATGTAGACCTGTTCTTCCATTAGTTACTTCCCTTTCATTTCTAATGAGTTATTGATACTCCTGTCAGGTAAAGATATTTTTTTCATTCGACTCAAAGGGATAAACCCCTATGAGGTTGGAACTATAATCATTACAGATTAGCTAGGTGACCTCTAACATGGTAAATGAATTAGGTCATATGACCCATCACCTTTGTGGACAGTAGGGTCAATTCCATTTGCTCTAAACATGTCAGTTTACATCTGTATTAATATGTTCATATCTGACTGCTACATTAAAAAATAGTTATTTTCCATTTATAAACACAATTATGCCCAATGTAGAGGCTTAGGAAAATGGAGAAAAGAAGAAAATTTAAATAACTCATTAACCCGCCATCTCAATGCAACCAATAACAACATTCTGATGAGCATGAATATGAGTATAAATATACATATATGTGATTTTAAATTAAATTGGCATTACACATACTATAAAGGATGACTTCCTTTTCGTGGAACATTATTCTCTAAGTATCTGGATGTTGGGTACCCTCGACCTATATGTCACATGGTCATACTCACCTGGGTTTGGGGAACGCTCGTATTGCAATGAAAAAACAATACTGAGCCAGATCTGTTGTCCTGCAAAAACAGCCCCAGCACAGGCAGCATTAACAAGAATGCTGCCTTTCCAGGGAAGCAGAGTAAAAATACAAAAGAAAACTCTTTAGGAATGCTGGAGTTCAGGAAATAAAATTCGGAGGGGGTGCTGATAAAAATATTTAGGAGCTAGATAGAGGTGGCGGCACAGCGTCGTGAAGGTGCTAAACGTCCCTGAATCGGTCACTTCAAAGCGGTTAAACTGATGGTATGTGAATATCAGCTCACCTAAAAATGGAAGAGAAAGTAGGACGGTTTGGCATGTCCTGCAGGACTGGCTACAAGGAATAGCCAGCAAGCAAGGCAAAGGCCAGCCAGAGGGGTGGACTAAGCTGTTTGCCGAGAAGAATGGGAGAAAATCTAATCTGTGATGACTTTGGGGAGTGGGAAACCAAAAATCATTAGTAATTATGAAGTCAGAGGACTCCTGAGAATGGAATCTGACATAAGGTCAAAGAAAAAAAAAATAAGTGGAAAAACCTGACAACAAGTACCTCCTTCCTGTTGGTGTCTGAGTGAACCAAAAGAGGGCATTGTAACATAAGCCGGAAGAGGAAAGGCCAGGTAAAGAAACTAAAGTAAGAGAGCTGCGTGATTCTCACCACCGGAAGAATTAAGCTAAAATCCAGGGATAACATATGAGCGTCACACGTGTTTGTCTCAGAACGTCCTTGCACTGAAGAAAAGTACCCTGGAGTCCCAAATGTCTGTGGAAGTTCAGAGGAGGGGTGCTCAGAGCAGAATGGGTGAGACTGAGCCTCCACGGCTGGATTTCCCTCATTTGCTCTTTCTCAACATAAATTCATTCAACTTGACTTTATCAAAAACAGAGATGAAACATAATACAAGAAGGTCCTCTGCTAGTAAGATACATCTGGATGACTATGTTATTATTGGCACTCCTCTGACTTTTCTGATATATGAAACACATTTTGGTCCATTTGTACTTCTTTTTGATTCCATTTGTATTTATATTTCTTCTATCTCATGTTACCTCTTCTACTCTGCTTCTATAACATGATACTATCATGTTTCTATTATTTGGCAATCTTCACAATCTTCCTGTGTATAGAAGAATGGAGGCAAACTCTCAGGATACTAGGTTCTAATAGGTATCTGTGAATTCTAACGACTTGATGTTACTTCTACTCTTCTTATTATAAAAAATTAATCCTTGCAAATCCAGACACAGGTCTCTCCAGCCAAGTACTGAACCAAGAGATATACCATAAGTAATTTTGTTAAAAGGTGTGATTGTTTTTCTTAACATTCGACTTCAAAGATTCAGGGTTATAACAAGACAGGGAAATTTGTGGTGGTAGAACAAGAATAAGGCTTAGAGTCAAGCTACCTGGTTCTGGCTTAGGAAAGTGTCTTGCCTCTCTAAATCCCTGTTCCCTTGGGACACCTGGGTGGCTCAGTGGGTTAAAGCCTCTGCCTTTGGCTCAGGTCATGATCCCAGGGTCCTGAAATCAAGCCCTGCATCAGGCTCTCTGCCTGCCTCTCTGCCTACTTGTGATCTCTGTCTGCCAAATAAATAAAAATTTAAAAATCTAAAAAATTAAAATTAAAAACTAAAAAAAATTTTTTAAAAACCCTGTTCCCTTACCTCTAAAATACTTTTCCATGTGTTTGCTCCCCAACTACCCCTAAGTCATCTTGACTAAGTCATATCTATGATCTGGGCCAAAATTTAACCATTTTATTCATTTTGGTCATATGACTCTTGAATTTGCAGTTATATACCAAACTCTCATAATCTGAAATGAGTGAAACAGGGGCAAAGTATATTTCCTTGAGTTTATTAAAAAAGAGAGAAGCCAAGTAGGACTATGTAAGAGTTCCACCAGGATTATTCTAATAATTACTCATTGCTACACACCACTTGACCAAGAACTCATAGCCAAACCCTTCAGTCACCACTGTTCATTGCTCTGTCTTCAACCAATCCACCAAAGCACGGTCAGATGGAACACAGAAGTGCTTGAGTTTACCACAGAGCGTAGGCCTCTCTGCTTTATGGAGAAGGATGCAGTCTACTCCATTTCATTCAGCTCCTGATAATCTGACCACCGACAATACAATACGGCATCATATTTATCTAATAAAACAGTACCTTCACAGCTGGCTTGTTAATTGCGTTGTGGCATTCAATGTGCTGGCAGTGGATGGGATTCCAAGCTGTAAAGCAAAGCATAGTTGATCAACACTCCTCACTGGAGTTATTAGTGCTAGTAAAAGCATAGCAGATATTACACTAGGTTTCTTCTTCCTAAGCAGAATCATCATCAGAATGCTTCCTAAGATAATCATTTTTAAATCTAAGACAAATTTAAAAATTGAACAAAGATACCATAACTCCATCTATTTTTCCATAGAAGAGACAAGATAAGGTGAAATCCACAGTGCCATTATATTACTTCCCAATGATATACTACTATTAGTAAGTTCTCCAAGGCTTGTACATATCTATGGTTTCATTTCATTCTGCCAGCAGCCCTGTGGAATAGGTATAGCAGATTATAAATCTCATTTCCTATATTAGTAAGTGGAAGTTACAAAGGTTAAGTAGCCCACTGGGGTCACAGAGTTAATAAATGACAACTTGAGACTAAAACCTCTATTTCTTAGTTCTTAACACCAGTCTTTCCATTGTAGTACATATTAAGCTGAGCATCCTAGATATCTGGCACCAGGAAGTATTTCAAACTCATAATAACTGAAATGAATGGTAAGGCAACCTCCACTATCCCATGTCCCACCCCATTCTCACCAAATGTAGAGAATGGAAAATGAATTTCTTGCCCAAATGAAATATACATATATATCTCTCTCATACCACACACTGTGACCCACAGACTAACCTCTGCTAATTTGCTAATACCCACTCCTTAACACAGTATCACACAGAATGAAGATAAGACCAAGTGATCTGGGATAGATCAGAATGAAAGTCACAACAAGTAATTATCTTCATCTAGATTATTTGGTAGTTCAAAGCACTTAGCTAACAATATTCCATCATTTAAAAATGCAATAAAGGGGTGCCTGGGTGCCTCAGTCAGTTAAGTGGCTGCCTTCGGCTCAGGTCATGATCCCAGGGTCCTGGGATGAAGCCCCACATTGGGCTCCTGCTCAATGGAGAGACTGCTTCTCCTTCTCCCTCTGCCTGCCACTCTGCCTACTTATGCTCTCTATCTCTCTGTCAAATAAATAAATAAATATTTTTTTAAAATAAATAAAAATAAAAATTCAATAAAATTGCATGTTTGAAAGTAGGAAATTTTTCTAAATTGTCAAATTCTAATCTTATAGGAGTATAATTGGTTTAATATACTAGAATTGGCAGATGAGAGGATATTTTTACTTAGTTATATGTCCAATTATAATTCAAAAATATGCATTATTATTCCAGACCATACAAAGTTTTCTATCCAGGGGTGTTCCAGCTTCAAATCGTCTAGCCTATGGTTAGACAAGATATGTGTCTGATTTGAAATTTAGGAAAATAAGGTCAACAGAGCCATTGACTTGAAAAAATACACAATGAGTCAATTTATTTAAAATAAGACAAGAAATACAGAACAAAAACCACTACTCTAAAAAGCACAGTATCATATTGATTATAATTTTAGGGAGAACAAAAGAATAAATAAATCAGGAAAGAATGGATAAATGAAGAAATAATTTGAATACAGACATTCCATAACTATAAAATGTTTCCTACATGTGGAAAAGTCAAGATGAATATAGATAGCAGCAACAAGTTTTCTTCTGTAATTACAGAAACCTTTCAGAAAAGACTGCCTTTAACCAGTATATGAGTTGCAAATACATAGGACATGTGTCTTTTCCTCCAATCCCAAACTCATGACAGATGTCACTAATCCATAAGAACAATCCTTCCTGCTGAGTCCAGAAGTGGCCTTAAAATCCTTCTCAACACAGAGGTCCACAGAATTACCACTAATAAAACAGAGTTGGCGCACAAGATAAAATCTGCTAGCCCTTACTGAATCCCTGTATTATGAGAATATTTGCAGATCACTTTATAAATATGAAGAAGCCTTGACACTTATAGATAGAAGTAATAGTCAAGATATATAACAACTACTATAGCAAAGGCACAAGGAAATAAGAATGCACAACAGCCACAGCACTTGATCAGGGCTCTAAAGACTCCTGCTTTGCCAGGAATTAATGCTTTACAAGTAGATGGTGGGGATATCCTGGAGGTCCTACTCCTCTAATATTTTATTTCATTTTTACAGAGTGTCACCCAGTTAAGAATAGATTGTAGGATAACTCACTTAGTTTACCGAAGTCACACTAAGCTTTAAACTTACCAGAATAGGGACTATTAGTTTTTCTTGGGCATCAAAAATCACTTGTCAAGATTTCAAAAATATGATGCCTGAAACTCATGTTAAGTCTGCTGAATCAAAATCCTTAAGGGTAGAGAACAGGTATTTTTTTAACTGGGAAAACCACTACAACCGATTCTGATATAGGATCAATCTACATACCTTACTGTATGATAAATTCAGTCATGATAGATCTCCCTTTCTTTGAAAATAAAAATAAAAAATATATAATCTAAAAACATGGCAGATAAGAAATCTGCTTCTAACTACAACAGAGTAACTGGTATTAGTCTGGCCTTCCCATCATAAACAATTATAAAACTCAAAAATATATACAAAACAACTGTTTTCAGAAATTGGACAATAGGTAGTGTAGAACAATAATCCTTGAGAGACGAGAAACAATTAAGTCAGCCCTGCAATCACCCTGGCTTTCTTCCTGGAAGCAATTTCTGGACCTTGGATATGGAAGGAGAAAGATCAGCACAGTTGGGTAGTTTCATTGAATTGAGGGGACAAAACCTCGAGTATAAAGAAGCAAGGTGACTTATATTTGCTACATAGTAGAGCAAAGAAGAGGGAGTTATGCTAAGAAAGAGCTCCAGAAATCTGAGTAAGAATCTTTTTAGGTCTTTGGCTTTATAATAAGCAGAACATGTATAAGACAAAACTCCATAGGCTACTTAGAGGACAACTATGCAGGATCTGTAAGCAGAATAATTCCTACATCTCATCTGAGAGATATTCAAGTTCCAACTGACCAGAGTGAAGGGAACTGAGTGAAAACCTGGAACATTCAATAGAGACTCTAGGAGGTCATACCTTAGCAGTATGGCTACACTAACATTAGGGAAAAAGTTATTCCAGTCTCCCCCTAACAAAGCATAAGGACAAGCCCTAAAAGGGTCAAGCTGATCCACCAGTAACTTGAAAGCCAAAACAAACCTCAAAACACTATAATGGAAGAAAACAAAATCCAGATACTAAATAACGTAATACTCATAAAGTCCAACATCCAGTAAAAATTATTCAATATTTGAAAAAGAAAGAAAATATTACCCATAATCAGAGGGAAAAAAACTGACCAACAGAAATAAATCCAGAAATTATAGAAGATGAGGTAGTTAGCAAACAAGAACTTAAAAACAGCTATTATAAACACATTCAAAGGAAAATATGAACACAATGAGAATAGAGATGAAAAATACATAAAAGAACCAAGTGGACTTTCTAGAATTAAAAATGTAATATAGAGCATGGAAAATTCACTGAATGGGCTTAATGGTAGATTAGGCAATGCACAGGGAAAGATAGTGAATTAGAAGACATAGCAGCAGGAACTACTGAAACTGAAGAAATGGAAGAAAAATAAAAGAGCTTCAGTGAGCTGTGGGAAAATATTAGGCAGTATAAAGCACATCTGGCTAAAAGTCCAAAGGAGGAGGAGGGATATATTTGAAAAAGCAATGAAAAATTTTTTTAATTTGATAAAAACTATAAGCCCACAGATCCAAGCTCAATGAATCTTAGGCAAAATAAAAGCTAAGAAAATCACACCAAAACTCATTATAATCAAGCTGATGAAAAACCATGATAATGAGAAACTCTTAACAGCAGACAGAAAGAAAAAAAAAAACAAAAAACAGACACATTACTTACAGGGGAACAAAGATAAGAATGATCGCTGATTTCTCGTCAGAAACAATGCAACCCAGAAGACAATGGAACGACATCTTTATTAGGCTGAAAGAAAAAAACTGTCAACCTATAATTCTATAGCCAGTGAAAATTTCCTTCAAAACTGAATATAAAATAAAGACTAATGGAAGACAAACACAAGATAAGAGAAATCATTGCCAGCTGAGCTCCACAACAAGAAACGTAAAAGAAAGCCTGAAGGAAAATGATACCAGATGGAAGCTAGGACCTACACTAGACATAGTGTTCTGCACATGGCAAATATGATGAACAAAGGACTTTCTACCTATATTTGTGTAATGTTAAAAAATGATTTACTGTTTAAAACAATAACAGCCATGTATTGTGAAACTAAAAATATATATGGAAGTAAATATTTGATAACAAGAACAGAAATGATGGGAGTGAGGAAATGAAAGTGCCCAGGGTTCTTATATTACATGTAAACTAGTATAATATTATTTGAAGGTAGACTGTGAAGTTAAAAGTACATATTGTAAACCCTAGAGCAATTCTTCTTAAAAATGGTATAGCTGATAATTCAATGCAGAGATGAAATACTAAAAACAATTAACCAAAAAGACAAGATATTAAAAAAAAAGGGGGGGGGCAAAGAATAGATGGAACAAATAGAAAACAAGTGTAAGATGACAGACTTCAGCCCAACCATATGTAATTACATTAAATGTAAATGACTTACACAATAATTACATGGCATGTAAACAATAATAGGCAGAGATTGTAAAAAAGGATTTAATTTTTTCAAAAAAAAATTACCCAAATATATTCTACCTGTGAGAAACACACTTGGAAATATAAAGATAGATAAGTTAAAAGTGAACAGAGGTGGACCTGGCTGACTCAGTCAGAAGGGCATGCAACTCTTGATCTCAGGATTGGGAACTTGAGCTCCACATTGGGTGTAGAGATTACTCAAATAAATAAATATTTTTAAAAGAGTAAACAGGAAAAAAAAATACACCACACTAATATAATGCTACTTACAAGAAAGCTGGAGTGTCTATATAAATATGAGAGAAGTAGACTCTAGAACAAATAATATTACTAGTAATAAAGAAGAATATTTCATGATGAAAGAGTCAATTCATCAAAATGACATAATAATCATAAATATGTGTACATCTAATGATAGAGTTTCAAATTAAATGAAACAAACTGACAGAACTGAAAGAGAAATAAGTCTGTAATTAATGCTGTAAATTTCAACAATCCTCTCTCAGTCTTGAGACAATATTCTGGTCCATAAAATAAGGTTGAAAAATTTAGATGGAATGAAATCATAAAGTAAATTTCCTGACCACAATGAAATTAAACTAAAAATGAACAAAAAGATATCTGAAGAGTCACAAAATATTTGTGCACTTAAAAAACACACCTCTAAACAACGCATAAAACAAAAGAAAAATGGAAAGAAATATTAGAAAATATACTGCATTGAAATTCAATGAAATCACAGCATATCAAATTTGTGGAATGAGACTAAAACAATGTTTAAAGATAAATTTATGGCTTTAAATTCTTGAACTGGATCATATAAAATGTCTAAAATAAAAAATTTATGCTTCTATCTTAATAAGACAGAAAAAGAACAAGTTAAACTCAATGTTAACAGAAGGAATAATAAAGATAGAGGCAGAAATCAATGAAATTGGGAATAAGAAACCAATAGAGAAAATCATAAAACCAAGTACTGATTCTTTGGAAAGTTCAATAAAATTGAAAAGCCACCTAGCTAGCCTGATGAAAAAAAAAACAGAGAAAAAAACAAATTATCAGTATCAAGAGTGAAAGCTAGGTCAGCACCACAGATCCTACAGATATGCCGATAAATGTGGTCAGTTGGACAAAACGCATAAATTGTTTATTCCTCAAAAAACAGGTAACAAAATTACAAGCATGATTGAATAAAAAGTAGAAAACTTAAATGCCCCATAACATTAAATTGAATCAATAATGTGAAACCTTCCTACAGAGAATACCTCAAGTCCAGATGGAGTCACCAGTGAATTCTATTAACTGTTTAAGGAATAAATAATACAAATTCTACAAAAACTCTTTAAGAAAAAGAACAGGAGGAAACTCTTCCCAACCCATTTTATGAGGTCAGCATTACTCTATAAACAAAACAGATGACAATTATAATAAAAGAAAACTAGATCAATGCCCCTCATAAATGTAGGAACAAGAAAACTTAAAAAACTAGCAAATTGAGTTTGGCAACATAATATAGCTGACAATATGGACCTTACCCCAGTTAATATAAGGTTGGATTCACAACACAAAGCATATCAATGTACTTTTTACTGTATCAATAAAATAAAGAAGTCATGTGATCATCTCACTAGAAGAAAATGTATTTAACTAAAATTGACATTTACTGATGATAAAAACTCTCAGTAAACTAAGAATAAAGAGGAACTTCCTCACTTTGATACAAAGCATCTGTGGAAAGCCTACAACAAACATCAGATTTAATGCCAAAAGTCTGAATATAAGCCTCTTAGGAACTGGGGGAGAAAGCAAAGATATACACTTGCAGCACTTTTATTCAACACTGAACTGGAAATATGAGTCAGAGCAATGAGAAAAAAAAAGAAAGAAAGGAAGGAGGATAGCTGGGAAAGAAGTAAAGAAGGGAGAGAGGGAGGGAGGGATGAAAGGAGGCAGGCAGGCAAATCAGAAAGACAAACAAATTAGGAAGGAAGAAGAAAAAAATTCGATTATATTTATCTGCAAGAGAGGATAATCATGTACCCAGAAAATCTTAAGAAACTTACAAATAAGCTACAAAAACCAAGAGAGTTTAGCAAGGTCATTGGATATAAAGTAAAAATACAAAAATCAATTACATTTTTATGTAATTATTTATTATGCAATAAACAAGTAGAATATTAAATTCTTAAATACTATTTACAATAGCATCCAAACCCATGAGGTATTCAGGAATAACTTTAACAAATATCTATAAGACCTATACACTGGAAACTAGAAAACACTGCTGAGAAAAATTAAACAAGGCCTAAATAAATGGTTAGATATGCCATATTCATGGATCAGAAGATTCAATATTGAGTCTTTTCGCAAGATGTCAAATTATCTCTATTTCTCCTTTGAAGTAGCTATACTGGATTTTCCCATGATATGTACCGATAAACTTCTTTTTGTTAACTAAGTTTTAAATGTTTTGTCATTTTGGGGGCACCTGGGCGGCTCAGTGGGTTAAGCCTCTGCCTTCAGCTCAGATCATGGTCTCAGGGCCCCGGGATCGAGCCCTGCATTGGGCTCCCTGTTCAGCGGGGAGTCTGCTTCTCCCTCTCTCTCTGCCTGCCTCTCTGCCTACTTGTGATATCTCTCTCTGTCAAAGAAATAAATAAAACCTTTAAAAAGATAAATAGATAAATAAATAAATAAATGATACAACCCTTCAAAAAAAATAAATGTTTTGTCATTTTCAACACAAAGGAATCCTAACTGACACATGTTCAGAAGAGAAAAAAAAATTCAGAATTCTTCTTGCCAAAGTAATTTTGATGATTTGAAGTTTATATGCAATAATGATGTTTTAGTCTCTCAGGGCTGCTGTAACAACCTACCACAGACTGTATAGCTTCCCACATTTATTACATTTATAGGGTTTATTACCAGTACACACTGATTAAGATAAGAACTACTACTGAAGGCATTTCCACGTTCATGGTTTCTCTCTAATTTGAGTTCTCTGGTGTTTAATGAGATACATTTTCCTACTAAATGGTGGAATTCTACTACTGGTGGAATTGGCATTCATAGTATTATGAGATCTCATTTTTCTAGTAAAGGATGATTGATCAGTAAAGACTTTCCCACACTCATTATATCCATAGGGTTTCTCTCCAGGATGGATGTCCTAGTGTCCAATCAGATATGACTTCTGACTAAACATGTTCCCACATTCATAGGTTTTCCTACCTGTATGAATTTTGTTATGCTTCATTTGAAATTAATTATAACTGAATGATTTTTCATCTCCATCATATTCGTAAAGGCTCTTTCTTCTAAATTAAGTAAATCTAAGTTATCTTTTAAACTTCTTCCACCTAAGACACATTCATGGAGTTTTTGTCTTGATGGGAAAAATTACATTTACAAATGAGATAAAATGAAATACGTTTGCAAAATCTTCATACCCATATAGCCTTTCTGCTCAGTAGGTATTTTATCATAGATGCAATTCATTTGATTCAAAAGTCACTCTTTATATTCTTGGTGTATTTCTATTTGATTACCAGTTCCCCAGTTATCTCCTAAACAACCTGGAGGGAGTGTTCTTCTGCCACCATCCATAGCTATTCTCCTGGCTCCAATTTGAAGATCGTATCTGACATGGAAACAGGGCATCCCACTGAGGTGAAGTTCCTATCTTTTTCTAGCATCACATCCCTGAAGACAGTCCTCTAAGCAGAATCAAGCTGCTGCTACTCTTCCAGAGTTAAAAGTCCATGGCCATATCCTCAAAGGTCACAGATCCAGCACAGAGAGCTTAAGTAACTTGATGAGGTCATGCAGCAAGGTCATGCTGGATCCAGGATGGAACCCATGCAGCCTGGCTCAAGTCTTTGCAGACATGTGGAATGAAAATAGCAATTAGGCCACACAACAATCTAGTTAATACTGCAGAGGTGGCCAGTGGTCCAGTTGCTTGGCCACTGCCTCCTCATTCACACAGATGAGGTTCTCTTAAGTGAACACACAGGTGCATCTGGTCAAAGAGGCCCAACACTTCTGGCCTGGCTCAGGCCTCTGCACCCTCAGGATGAAAAGATGGAAACCAGGTACAAGATGGTCCCCACTGATGAGACTTCAGTCCTGGTTCAGACTCACCTGGCTGCTACATGAGCCAGGACAGTGCCACCATGGGGCATAATCCAGACCACTTGGCCACTAATGGGACCAGCAAAATTGATTTTAAAAGAAAAAAATGAAAGGCTAACCAAATAGATACTTCAAAGGAAAGACTATCAAGCTGACACCCGAGAAAAACTATCTAGTCTATGAATCAAAATATTTTAGGAAGGTATTATAGCATCTGCAACTTGATGTGAGAACACATGGCCTCTATAAAAACAGGAGTAGAAAGTCAAAGAAATTCATGGTGAGATGGGAAGCTAACAGAATGAGATAAAAATGAATCTGGACAAGAGATATGATAAGTATAATTAAACTAAAAATAAAAGAGTAAAATTAGAAACCCAGATTCAAAGCAATAAATAGAGCTGATTTGGGGGAAAAGTCATGTAAGTTATACAGAAAACCAAACAGAGAAGTCAAGAATATAGAAGATAAAAATATGGAAAATAGTGGTTAGAATATCTTCATAGCATAGAAAATGAAAATCTGACCTATGAATTATGGGTATTCCTGAGAAACATACCAAAACAATTTGAAGAAAGCAATAATTTAAAATTTCATTAATGAGAAGTTTCCTTAAAAAGATTGAAAAAGGGCCTGAATTTCCAGATTGAAAGCACTCTTAATGTTATAGGCAAAAGTCAATAAAAATATGCTCATATATTAAAAAAATTTAAGAAAGGGGCACCAGGGTAGCATAGTCAATTAAGCCTCCAATGCTTGGCTTCAGCTCAGGTTGTGATCTCAGTGTCGTGAGATCAGGCCCTGAGCTGGGCTCCTTCCTCAGTGTGGAGTCTTCTTGATTCTCTCTCCTACTCCCTCTACCCATTCCATTCATTCTCTCTCTCACTCTCTTTCTCTCAAATAAAGAAATAAATCCTTTAAAATGTATATATTTAAGAAAAGTTTTTAAAATAAGTAAATCTCTAAGAACTAAGAGCAACCAAAATGATTTCTGTAACAGACAAATCACACTGGTTTAAGATCTGTCTTCTATAATTCTAAATGCCAGAAAACAATGAAACAATATTTACATATTTTTCACAGTGAAGTAGTTTCCTTCCATGTGTGAAGAAATATATATTCTTACATATGCTGAACTAAAAATATATATATAACTTATATTCCACTCTTGACAATATTACAGAAAAAGAGTTTAGGTTCCATTTCCTCACAAATTACAGACAAATTAATACAAGCTGATTGTCCTATTGAGAACAATTAGAAAACTGGACAAGAGTAAAAGCAAAACAAACCAACCAAAACCAAAGCAACACAAAACACAGGGGGCACCTGGGTGGCTCAGTGGGTTAAGCCGCTGCCTTCGGCTCAGGTCATGATCTCAGGGTCCTGGGATCGAGTCCCACATCGGGCTCTCTGCTCAGCGGAGAGCCTGCTTCCCTTCCTCTCTCTCTGCCTGCCTCTCTGTGATTTCTCTCTGTCAAATAAATAAAATCTTAAAAAAAAAAAAAAAAACCACCAGAGAACATTATGGGGGAACTATTGGGCCATGATTCAAAAAAAAAAAAAAGAAAGAATCATCAAAAGGTGAAAATGGCATTTAAGGCCTTGCTTCCTCCTTTGCCTATTTCTCTATCTGCCAATTCCATATGATGAGCAGATTTCAACTCTTTGAAGTAGGGGAACAAAAATTGAAATTTGGGGACAATCAAGGAGTGGAAGACCTAAAAATCTCCCTAGACATTGTAGGCAGACGTCCCAAAATGCCATACTACAGAGTAAAGGGAAACAGAGTTAGACCAACCCTCAAAGGGACTGAAGACCAGCTTCAAATCATCTCAAGAAAGTACGATACGTCTTTTTTTTGAGCTGCATTAAGGTGACCTGGATTGCCAATGTCCATAGCCTCAAAATTTCCAGAGGCAAAAGCAAACCCTATCTGATGAAATATAACAATCTAAACCTCAAATGAACTTTATAGTTTTTCTACTTATTGTTTTTCATAAAATTTAAAAATACATAAAAATGTAAGACAAGTAAACAAAAGAAATGATAACAAAATCAGAATTTCCAGAGATTCATAAAATTGAATTACCTGAAATAAATTTTAAAATAACTATGTCTAATATGTTCTATAAAGTAAAAGACAAGTTAGAAAATAATCTTCAAGGGGCGCCTGGGTGGCTCAGTGGGTTAAGCCACTGCCTTCGGCTCAGGTCATGATCTCAGGGTCCTGGGATCGAGTCCCGCATCGGGCTCTCTGCTCAGCAGCAGCCTGCTTCCCTGTCTCTCTCTCTGCCTGCCTCTCTGTTTACTTGTGATCCCTCTCTGTCAAATAAATAAATAAATAATCAAAAAAAAAAAAAGAAAATAATCTTCAAGGAACTCGCATTTCTTCTTTAAATCACCAAATGGAAATTCTAGAATTTAAAAATGTAATTAACAAAACTAAGAATACAACTGGGAAGCTAAAGAATTAGTGAGCAGGAAAATAATTTGGAAAAAAAGGTTCAGCATGAAGCACAGAAAGATGAAATTAGGGAAGAGAATACAAAAATTATTCATAGGAGACATGGAAGAAAGGTCTACCATATGTGTCATTGGAATTTCAGAAAGAGGGATAAGAAAAACAAAACCAAACAAACACCATATACACACATATATAATTAAATAAACTTTAAAAAAAAATATTGGACATAAACAGCAGAAGAAAGAATTCATAACGTGAAGACAGGTTAATATAAACCCAACTAAAATACAGATAAACTTCTTTTTTTTTTTTAAACACGGACTGGGGGAGTACCACCTCTGAAACAATAACAAATATTTTTTTTAAATCTCAAGAGGAGAGGAGGAAAAGAAAGGGGCAGAGTAAATACCTAGAAAGGATAACACCCCACATTTTTTCCAACACTGATGATGAACATGAAACCAAAAATCCAAGAAGCTTGACAAACCTCAGGCAGAATGAACATAAACATCACTACACATAAGCAGATCATAATGAAACTAAACTACGACTACTAAATACCAAAATAAGGAGAGAATCTTTAAAAGAGTCAGACAGAAAATATCCTATTACATTTTGGAATAAAATCATAAGAATGATGTAAAATTTCTGTCTTATAATTTGTTTCATTATCAGAAACAATGGCATGATATCCTTGAAGTATTAAAAAATTCACTGGTTCACAATCACACAAAACAAACTGGGGGTTGCTGGGGGAGGGGGGTTGGGAGAGGGGGAGGGGGGTTATGGACATTGGGGAGGGTATGTGCTATGGTAAGTGCTGTGAAGTGTGTAAACCTGGCGATTCACAGACCTGTACCCCTGGGGATAAAAATACATTATATGTTTATAAAAAATAAAAAAATAAAAAAGAAATCTGTTTTCAAAAAAAAAAAATTCACTGATTCAGAGGAGGAGTCAAGATGGCGGAGAAGTAGCAGCCTGAGACTACATCAGGTGGCAGGAGATCAGCTCGATAGCTTATCTAAACATTGCAAACACCTACAAATCCAACGGGAGAGCGAAGAGAAGAAGAACAGCAACTCTAGAAACAGAAAATCAACCACTTTCTGAAAGGTAGGACTGGCGGAGAAGTGAATCTAAAACGACGGGAAGATAGACCGCGGGGGGAGGGGCCGGCTCCCGGCAAGCGGCGGAGGAACGGAGCACAAAATCAGGACTTTTAAAAGTCTGTTCCACTGAGGGACATTGCTCCAGAGGCTAAACCAGGGTGAAGCCCACGCGGGGTCAGCGTGGCCCCAGGCCCCGCAGGGTCACAGAAGGATCGGGGGTGTCAGAGTGTCGGAGAGCTCGCAGGTATTAGAACGGAGAAGCCGGCTGCAGAGACAGAGCCGAGGACTGAACTCTCAGCTCGGGGTTACCTTGAACTGGTCGCGGGCTGGGTGAGCTTGGAGCGCGGCTAGAGGCTGGGGATACGGGAGTGATTGGGTGCTGTCCTCTGGGGGCACACTGAGGAGTGGGGCCCCAGGCTCTCGGCTCCTCCGGGACGGAGACTGGGAGGCCGCCATTTTCATTCCCGTCCTCCGGAACTCTACGGAAAGCATTCAGGGAACAGAAGCTCCCAAAAGCGAACCCGAGCCGATTACTTAGTCCGGCCGCCGGTAAGGGCGGTGCAATCCCGCCTCGGGCAAAGACACTTGAGAGTCACTACAACAGGCCCCTCCCCCAGAAGATCAACAAAATATCCAGCCAGGACGAACTTCATCTATCAAGGAGAAAGCAGGTTCAATTCCTGACAGCAGAGCAATTCCAGAGGAGGAGAAAGCAAAGCACGGAACTCATGGCTTTCTCCCCATGATTCTTTAGTCTTGCGGCTACTTCAATTTTTTTTTCTTTTTTCAATTTTTTTTTCTTTTTTCTTTTTTCTTCTTCTGCTAAATTTTTTTAAAACTTTTACCCTTTTTTTTAACGTTTTTTGACTAGTTCATCTAAATATATATATTTTTTCTTTCTTTTTTATATTTTTTTATTTTTTAAATTTTTTTCTTTTTTATTCCCTTTTTTTTTTTTTTCAGAACCTGTTTTTATCCCCTTTCTCCCCCCCACAATTAGGGGTCTCTTCTGATTTGGTTACAGCGCATTTCTCTGGGGTCTTTGCCACCCTTTTAGTAGTTTATTTGCTCCTTCTTATCCTCTTATCTGGACAAAATGACAAGGCGGAAAAAATCACCACAAACAAAAGAACAAGAGACAGTACCGAAGGCTAGGGACCTAATCAACACAGACATTGGTAATATGTCAGATCAAGAGTTCAGAATGACGATTCTGAACATTCTAGCCGGGCTCGAAAAAGGCATGGAAGATATTAGAGAAACCCTCTCTGGAGATATTAAAGCCCTTTCTGGAGAAATTAAAGAACTAAAATCTAACCAAGTTGAAATCAAAAAAGCTATTAATGAGGTGCAATAAAAAATGGAGGCTCTCACTGCTAGGATAAATGAGGCAGAAGAAAGAATTAGTGATATAGAAGACCAAATGACAGAGAATAAGGAAGCCGAACAAAAGAGGGACAAACAGCTACTGGACCATGAGGGGAGAATTCGAGAGATAAGTGACACCATAAGACGAAACAACATTAGAATAATTGGGATTCCAGAAGAAGAAGAAACCGAGAGGGGAGCAGAAGGTCTATTGGAGAGAATCATTGGAGAGAATTTCCCTAATATGGCAAAGGGAACAAGCATCAAAATCCAGGAGATGCAGAGAACCCCCCTC
Source organism: Meles meles (assembly GCF_922984935.1). Taxonomy (NCBI): domain Eukaryota; kingdom Metazoa; phylum Chordata; class Mammalia; order Carnivora; family Mustelidae; genus Meles; species Meles meles. Next base: position 140,851,467 of record NC_060071.1, on the reverse strand, counting down.
AAAGTCAACAAGAATAGGTCCACACCCCGTCACCTAATAGTAAAATTGACAAGTCTTAGTGACAAAGAAAAAATCCTGAAAGCAGCCCGAGAAAAGAAGTCTGTAACATACAATGGTAAAAATATTAGATTGGCAGCAGACTTATCCACAGAGACCTGGCAGGCCAGAAAGAGCTGGCATGATATATTCAGAGCACTCAACGAGAAAAACATGTAGCCAAGAATACTCTATCCAGCTAGGCTATCATTGAAAATAGAAGGAGAGATCAAAAGCTTCCAAGACAAACAAAAACTGAAAGAATTTGCAAACACCAAACCAACTCTACAGGAAATATTGAAAGGGGTCCTCTAAGCAAAGAGAGAGCCTAAAAGTAGTAGAACAGAAAGGTACAGAGACAATATACAGTAACAGTCACCTTACAGGCTAATAATGGCACTAAATTCATATCTCTCAATAGTTACCCTGAATGTTAATGGGCTAAATGCCCCAATCAAAAGACACAGGGTATCAGAATGGATAAAAAAACAAAACCCATCAGTATGTTGCCTACAAGAAACTCATTTTAGACGCGAAGACACCTCCAGATTTAAAGTGAGGGGGTGGAAAACAATTTACCATGCTAATGGGCATCAGAAGAAAGCTGGGGTGGCAATCCTTATATCAGATCAATTAGATTTTAAGCCAAAGACTATAATAAGAGATGAGGAAGGACACTATATCCTACTCAAAGGGTCTTTCCAACAAGAAGATCTAACAATTTTAAATATCTATGCCCCTAACGTGGGAGCAGCCAACTATATCAACCAATTAATAACAAAATCAAAGAAACACATCAATAATAATACAATAATAGTAGGGGACTTTAACACTCCCCTCACTGAAATGGACAGATCATCCAAGCCAAAGATCAACAAGGAAATAAAGGCCTTAAATGACACACTGGACCAGATGGACATCACAGATATATTCAGAACATTTCATCCCAAAGCAACAGAATGCATATTCTTCTCTAGTGCACATGGAACCTTCTCCAGAATAGATCACATCCTGGGTCACAAATCAGGTCTCAACCGGTATCAAAAGATTGGGATTATTCCCTGCATATTTTCAGACCATAATGCTCTGAAGCTAGAACTCAATCACAAGAGGAAAGCTGGAAAGAACCCAAATACATGGAGACTAAACAGCATCCTTCTAAAGAATGAATGGGTTAACCAGGAAATTAAAGAAGAATTGAAAAAATTCATGGAAACAAATGATAATGAAAACACAACAGTTCAAAATCTGTGGGACACAGCAAAGGCAGTCCTGAGAGGAAAATATATAGCGGTACAAGCCTTTCTCAAGAAACAAGAAAGGTCTCAAGTACACAACCTAACCCTACGCGTAAAGGAGCTGGAGAAAGAACAAGTAAGAAACCCTAAACCCAGCAGGAGAAGAGAAATCATAAAGATCAGAGCAGAAATCAATGAAATAGAAAAAAAAAAAAAACGATAGAAAAAGTCAATGAAACTAGGAGCTGGTTCTTTGAAAGAATCAATAAGATTGATAAACCCCTGGCCAGACTCATCAAAAAGAAAAGAGAAAGGACCCAAATAAATAAAATCATGAATGAAAGAGGAGAGATCACAACTAACACCAAAGAAATACAGACAATTATAAGAACATACTATGAGCAACTCTACGCCAACAAATTGGACAATCTGGAAGAAATGGATGCATTCCTAGAGACATATAAACTACCACAACTGAACCAGGAAGAAATAGAAAACCTGAACAGGCCCATAACCAGTAAGGAGATTGAAACAGTCATCAAAAATCTCCAAACAAACAAAAGCCCAGGGCCAGACGGCTTCCCAGGGGAATTCTACCAAACATTTAAAGAAGAACTCATTCCTATTCTCCTGAAACTGTTCCAAAAAATAGAAATGGAAGGAAAACTTCCAAACTCATTTTATGAGGCCAGCATCACCTTGATCCCAAAACCAGACAAGGATCCCACCAAAAAAGAGAACTACAGACCAATATCCTTGATGAACACAGACGCAAAAATTCTCGCCAAAATACTAGCCAATAGGATTCAACAGTACATTAAAAGGATTATTCACCACGATCAAGTGGGATTTATTCCAGGGCTGCAGGGTTGGTTCAACATCCGCAAATCAATCAATGTGATAGAACACATTAATAAAAGAAAGAACAAGAACCATATGATACTCTCCATAGATGCTGAAAAAGCATTTGACAAAGTACAGCATCCCTTCCTGATCAAAACTCTTCAAAGTGTGGGGATAGAGGGCACATACCTCAATATTATCAAAGCCATCTATGAAAAACCCACCGCAAATATCATTCTCAATGGAGAAAAACTGAAAGCTTTTCCGTTAAGGTCAGGAACACGGCAGGGATGTCCATTATCACCACTGCTATTCAACATAGTACTAGAAGTCCTAGCCTCAGCAATCAGACAACAAAAAGAAATTAAAGGCATCCAAATCGGTAAAGAAGAAGTCAAACTATCACTCTTCGCAGATGATATGATACTATATGTGGAAAACCCAAAAGACTCCACTCCAAAACTGCTAGAACTTGTACAGGAATTCAGTAAAGTGTCAGGATATAAAATCAATGCACAGAAATCAGTTGCATTTCTGTACACCAACAACAAGACTGAAGAAAGAGAAATTAAGGAGTCAATCCCATTTACAATTGTACCCAAAACTATAAGATACCTAGGAATAAACCTAACCAAAGAGACTAAGAATCTATACACAGAAAATTATAAAGTACTCATGAAAGAAATTGAGGAAGACACAAAGAAATGGAAAAATGTTCCATGCTCCTGGATTGGAAGAATAAATATTGTGAAAATGTCTATGCTACCTAAAGCAATCTACACATTTAATGCAATCCCTATCAAAATACCATCCATTTTTTTCAAAGAAATGGAACAAATAATCCTAAAATTTATATGGAACCAGAAAAGACCTCGAATAGCCAAAGGAATATTGAGAAAGAAAGCCAAAGTTGGTGGCATCACAATTCCGGACTTCAAGCTCTATTACAAAGCTGTCATCATCAAGACAGCATGGTACTGGCACAAAAACAGACACATAGATCAGTGGAACAGAATAGAGAGCCCAGAAATCGACCCTCAACTCTATGGTCAACTAATCTTTGACAAAGCAGGAAAGAATGTCCAATGGAAAAAAGACAGCCTCTTCAATAAATGGTGCTGGGAAAATTGGACAGCCACATGCAGAAAAATGAAATTGGACCACTTCCTTACACCACACACGAAAATAAACTCCAAATGGATGAAGGACCTCAATGTGAGAAAGGAATCCATCAAAATCCTTGAGGAGAACGCAGGCAGCAACCTCTTCGACCTCAGCCGTAGCAACATCTTCCTAGGAACAACGGCAAAGGCAAGGGAAGCGAGGGCAAAAATGAACTATTGGGATTTCATCAAGATCAAAAGCTTTTGCACAGCAAAGGAAACAGTTAACAAAACCAAAAGACAACTGACAGAATGGGAGAAGATATTTGCAAACGACATATCAGATAAAGGGCTAGTATCCAAAATCTATAAGGAACTTAGCAAACTCAACACCCAAAGAACAAACAATCCAATCAAGAAATGGGCAGAGGACATGAACAGACATTTCTGCAAAGAAGACATCCAGATGGCCAACAGACACATGAAAAAGTGCTCCACATCACTTGGCATCAGGGAAATACAAATCAAAACCACAATGAGATATCACCTCACACCAGTCAGAATGGCTAAAATTAACAAGTCAGGAAATGACAGATGCTGGCGAGGATGTGGAGAAAGGGGAACCCTCCTCCACTGTTGGTGGGAATGTAAGCTGGTGCAACCACTCTGGAAAACAGCATGGAGGTTCCTCAAAATGTTGAAAATAGAACTACCCTATGACCCAGCAATTGCACTACTGGGTATTTACCCTAAAGATACAAACATAGTGATCCGAAGGGGCACGTGTACCTGAATGTTTATAGCAGCAATGTCTACAATAGCCAAACTATGGAAAGAACCTAGATGTCCATCAACAGATGAATGGATACAGAAGATGTGGTATATATACACAATGGAATACTATGCAGCCATCAAAAGAAATGAAATCATGCCATTTGCGACGACGTGGATGGAACTAGAGCGTATCATGCTTAGTGAAATAAGTCAATCGGAGAAAGACAACTATCATATGATCTCCCTGATATGAGGACATGGAGAAGCAACATGGGGGGGTAGGGGGATAGGAGAAGAATAAATGAAACAAGATGGGATTGGGAGGGAGACAAACCATAAATGACTCTTAATCTCACAAAACAAACTGGGGGTTGCTGGGGGGAGGTGGGATTGGGATAGGGGGAGGGGGCTATGGACATTGGGGAGGGTAAGTGCTATCGTGAGTGCTGTGAATTGTGTAAACCTGGCGATTCACAGACCTGTACCCCTGGGGATAAAAATACATTATATGTTTATTAAAAAAAAAAAATTTGGAAGGGGAGGCGAACTATAAGAGACTATGGACTCTGAAAAACAACCTGAGGGTTTTGAGGGGTCAGGGGTGGGAGGTTGGGGGAACAGGTGATGGGTAATGGGGAGGGCACGTTTTGCATGGAGCACTGGGTGTTGTGCAAAAAGAATGAATACTGTTACGCTGAAAAAATAAATAAAATGGAAAAAAAATTCACTGATTCACAATGAATTACAGTAGAAATCAAAACAAAAAATTACTAGAACCCAAATATTTGGAAATCAAACAACATCCTCATAAATAACACAGGCAAAGATTATCTAGCACTAAAAATTGTTTTAATACTTTTAAATGAATGAGAGTGAAAACACAACAAATCAAAATTTGTGTGATACAGCTAATGTAGAGTTTAGAAGGGAAGTGGTAAACTTAAATGGATAATTACCACCAGCGTTTCTCACAGAGATAGAACAAACAATCCTAAGATTTGTATGGAACCAGAAAAGACCCCAAAGAGCCAAAGCAATTCTGAAAAAGAAAAGCAAAGTTGGAGGTATCATTAAGTCCAGACTTCAAGCTATATTACAAAGCTGTAGTCATCAAGACAGTATAGTACTGGCACAAAAACAGAAACATAGATCAATGGAACAGAATAGAAAACCCAAAAATGGACCCACAGCTATATGGTCAACTAATCTTTGACAAAGCAGAAAAGAATATTGAATGGAAAAAAGACAGTCTCTTCAACAAATGGTGTTGGGAAAACTGGACAGCAACATACAGAAGAATGAAACTGGACCACTTTCTTTCACCAACACCAACACCAATCACGAATATTACTCAGCCATCAAAAAGAATGAAATCTTGCCACTTGCAGTGACATGGATGGAGCTAGAGTGTATTATGGTAAGTTCCATAAGTCAAAGAGGAAAACAAATACCATATGATTTTACTCATATATGGAATTTAAGAAATAAAACAGATGAACATATGGGAAGGAAAAAAAGAACATATGGGAAGGAAAAAAAGACAGAGTGAAGTAAACCCTGAGACTCTTAATGATAGAGAACCAACTGAGAATTGATAGAGGGAAATGGGTGGGGGATGGGCTAAATTGATAATGGGGATTAAGGAGGACACTTTTTATTATGAGCGCTGGGTGTTATATGTAAGTGATGTATCACTACCTGAAACCAATATTACACTATATGCTAACTAACTAGAATTTAAATAAAAATCTGAAGGAAAAAAATGGGTAATTAGAAAAAATTTTAGTGTTGAAAGTCAACAATCTAAGCCTTCACTTCAAGAACATAGAGGGGAAAGGAGTGAAAATTAAACTCAAGAAAAGAAAAGGAAGAAAATAGCAAAGATACAGGCAGAAAACAATGAAATACATAAATCATTTTCTTATCTGTTGTTGATTTAGTTTATCCAAGTATTTGAAAAAGTTTAACATCTATTTGCGATAAAAGCCTTTAGTCAATTGAAAATGAAACCAAAACTTCCTCAAACTGACAGTAAAGGATATCTGCAAAACCCTAAAGCTAAAAACCACTTAATGGTGAATATTCTCTCAAGTTAGGAACCAAACAATGATGGCCATTCTTACACCACTTCTATTCAGCATTATTCTGAAAGTACTAGGCAATGAGACAAAAAAGTAAACAAACAATAAATGGTATAAAAATTGGAAAGAAAGTAGCAAATTTGTCTTTATCTACAGATGACACCATTGTTTATATAGAAAATCCAAGGAATCAATCAACTACTAGAACTAACTGAATTTAGCAAAATCATGGAATAAAGATAAATATGCAAAAACCAACTAAATATCTGCATACTATCAATAAACAATTGGAAATTGAATTTTTAGATAATGCCATTTACAACAGCATCAAAATAATCAAATATCTAGGAATTAATTTAGCAAAAGAAATACAAAAATTCTATACCAAAAACTACAGAACACTGTTGAGAGAAATTTTAAAAGACCTATATAATGAAGAGATATATCATGTTCATGGATTAGAAAACAATATTTTGATGCGTTAGTCCTTTCCAAATAGAATTATAGATTTTACATGATCCAGATCAAATCCCAGCAGGATTATTTTTGTAGAAATAAAGCCTGATACTGAAGTTTATTTATATGGAAATGAATTAGACCTAAAATAGGCAAAGAAAAACAGTCAGAACTTGCACTATCTGATTTCAAGACTATAAAGCCAAATTATTTAAGACAGTTTGTACTGGTATTCAGATCAATGAAACAAAATACAGTCCACAAATATGCTCACATATGTATGACCAAGAAGCCAATACAAGTCAGAGAGAGGATAAACTTTTCAACAAAGGGTGCTGGAACAAACAAATAAATGAGCCATACCTATCACACACAAAAATTAAACTAAACACTTAAATGTGTGAGCTAAACTATAAAGCTTCCAAAAGAAAACAAGGAAGACTATCTTCATGATCTTAGAGAAGGAAAAATTTCTTAGGACATAAAAGGTGCTAACCATAAATGAAAAAATAATAACTTTTAGTTTATTAAAATTAAAAAGTCATGCTCATCAAAAGACTTTTAGGAAAGTGTAAAACAACAATCCTATATTGAAAGAAAATATTTGTAATATATAAATCTAACAAATGACTCCTACCAGACTACATAAAAAACAACTGTAAAACAATAATCAAGAAGTTTAAAATTGAGCTACCCTATGACCCTGCAATTACATTACTGGGTATTTACCCCAAAGATACAGATGTAGTGAAAAGAAAGGCCACATGCACCCCAATGTTCATAGCAGCAGTGTCCACAATATCCAACATGTGAAAGGAGCTGAGATATCCTTCAATAGCTAAAAGGATAAAGAAGATGTGGTTCATATATGCAATGGAATATTACTCAGCTGTCAGAAAGAATGAATACCTACAATTTGTATCAACATGGATGGAACTGGAGGGCATTACGCTAAGTGAAATAAGTCAGTCAGAGAAAGACAATTGTCATCTGGTTTCACTCACATGTGGAAAATAAGAAATAGCACAGAGGGTCCTCTGTGGGAAGGGGGAAAGAGGAAGGGAGGGAAAACTGAATGGGAAGAAATCAGAGAGAGAGAGACAAACCATGAGAGACTCTTGACTCTGAGAGATAAACTGAAGGCTGCAGAATGGATGAAGGAGAGATGAGGTGATTGGATAACAGGCATGAAGGGGGTATGATCTGATGAACACTGGGTGTTATATGCAATTAATGAATCATTGAACACTACAGCAAAATCTAATGATGTACGTATGTTGGCTAACTGAATTTAAATTTTAAAAAAGCAAATAATCCAATTAATGCCTATGGGAAAGATTTATCAGGTACTTCATAAAACATCTGAATGACCAACAAGTATTTGAAAAATACTCAACATCAGTCATCCAGGAAATGCAGATTAAAACCACAATGAGATACACACCCACCAGAATAGCTAAAATTCAAAACACTGACAGTTGCGAGTGTTAGCAACATTGTATAGCAACTGAAACTCTTATACATTATTGGATGAAATGTTAAATGGCATAAACACTTTATAGAGCTATTTAGAATTTTCTTACAAACTCTGCGACCCAGCAATTACACTTCTAGGTGTATACCCAAAGGAAATGAATGCATATGCCCACACAAGGTTTGTATAAAATGTTCTTGGCAGTTTCATGTATATTGGCCATAAACTGTAAACAAACCCAGGTGTACATCAATATCAGAGTTGAAAAAAAACTATAGTATATTCATGGAGTAGAATTCTTACTTAGCAATTAAAAGAACTACTAATATCCTCAACTTAGATTAATCTGAGTAACATTATGTGAGTGAAGAAGTCAAACACAAAACCTTTGATCAGACACAAACATACTTTGATCTCTACTTATATCAATCTCTGAGTTATACAAATATAGGAAATATATATTAACAGGAGCATTGGCTACATCAGGGTAGAAAAGGGGGCACTGATTGGAAAGAGTCATGCCATTACTTTCTGGGGGTGATGGAAACATGCTACTATCCTTATCTGGGTAATGATTAAAAGAGCATTATACATTTGTCACAAATGATCCAGCCATATCTTGATCCTGGTGTATCTTGCTATATATAAAATATGCCTTAATAAAGTACTGTTATCACTAATAAAATAGAGATAATGCTTGACAATTTCCCAAAACTGACAAGAGACATCAAACCATGAAGTCCTATGAACGCCCCCCCACGAGGAAAAGACAAACATAAATAATATCACAACCAGATATACCATTGTAGAACTGCTGAAAAATCAAAAAATAAAGAAAACCTACTCTCCACAATGGGTACATCACCCAGACAGAATCCATAAGGAAACAGCAGATTTGAATACTACAGACCAAATGACATGACGAACATATACGGAACATTCTATCCAACAACAGTATAATACATGTTCTTCTCAAGCACACATGGAATATTTTCTGAAACAGACCATATATATAGGGCACACATATATATAGGCCACAAAACAAGTCTTAGCAAATTCAAGGAAACTGAAATCATACCACATATCTCCTCTAACCACAATGGCATGAAACTAGAATAAAAAGAATAAACATCAATAAAAGGAAGAATAATGGAAAATTCATGAACACATAGAAATTAAACAACACTCTCTTAAACAACCAATGGGTCACAGAAGAAATTGAAGAGGAAATAAAAAAGTTTCCTGAGACAAACAAAAATGGAAACATACCTGTAGGATGTGGTAAAAGCAGTCCCGAGAGGGAAGTTCATACCAATAGATGACTACATTAAGATGCAAGAAAAATCCCAAATAAACAACCTAACTCCACACCATAAGGAACTAAAAAGAACAAACTGAGTCCAAAGTCTGAAGAAGAAAGGAAATAATTAAGATTAGAGCAGAATAAGTGAAATAAAGAACAGAAAAACAATAAAAAAAGATTAACCAAACTAAGAATTGGTTCTTTGAAAAATTGGCAAATCCTTAGCTAGACTAACCAAAGAAAAAGAGAAGACCCAAATCAACAAAAGTGTCAGTGAAAAAGGAGACATTACAACTAATATCACAGAAATACAAAAGATCCTAAGAGGCTACTGTGAACAACCATATGCCAACAAACTGGACAACACAGAAAAAAATGGAATAATTTTTAGAAACATACAACTTACCAAGACTGAATCAGAAAGAAATAGAAAATCTGTATAGACTGATTACTAGTCAGGAGATTGAACAGTAATCAAAAACCTCCCAAGGAGCAAAAGTGCAGAACCAAATAACTTCACTGATGACTTTTACCAAACATTTACAGAAGAGAATACCAATCCTTCTCAAACACTTCCAAAAAACCAAAGAGGTTGGAACACTCCCAAACTCATTTTATTAGGCCAGCATTATCGTAATACCAAAACCAAAAAAATATACTATCAGAAAAGAAAACTATAGGCCAATATCCCTAATTAATATAGATGTAAAAACTCTCAGTAAAATACTAGCAAACCAAATTCAGCAGCACATAGAAGTATTATTCACCATGATCAAATTAGATTTGTCCCTGGAACACAAGGATCACTCAACATATGCAAATCATTTAATGTAATACATCACACTAATAGAATGAAAGAAAAGAATCGTATGATCATTTCGATAGGCACAGAAAAAGTTCTTGACAAAATTCAACATTTATTCATGAAAAAAACTCAAACTAGGCACACAAGGAACATATCTCAACATACTAAAGGTCACATATGACAAGCCTACAGTTAACAACATACTCAACATTCAAGAGTTGAAAACCTTTCCATTGGGTTCAGGAACAAGACAGGAGTGCCCATTCTCAGCACTCCTATTCAACACAGTACTGGAAGTTCTAGCTAGAGCAATCGGGTAAGAAAAAGAAATAAAATGTATCTGAATTGGAAAGGAAGAAGTAAAATTATCTCTATTTGCATATAACATGATTTTAGATAGAAAATCCTAAAGATATAACCAAAAATCTTTTAGGTCTTATCAGTGAATTCAATAAAGTTGCTGGACACAAAATTAACATAAAAATCAGTAGCATTTCTATAAATTAACAATGAATTTTCTGAAAAAGAAATTTAAAAAATTGATCCCATCTACAATAACATCAAAAACAATAAAATACTTAGAAATAAATGTAACAAGAGAGGTGAAAAATCTCTATTCTGAAAACTGTAAGACATTAGTGAAAGAAATCAAAGACACAAATAAATAGAAAGGTATTGCATGTCCATAGAGCAGAATAATTAATATTATTAAAATGTCAATACTACCAAAAACCACCTATGGATTCAATGCAATCTATCAAGATTCCAATGGCATTTTCTACAGAAATAGAAGAAAACACACCTAAAATGTACATGGAACCATAAAAGACCACAGATATCCAAAGAAATCCTAGGATGGGAGAACAAAACAGAAGGCATTACACTCCCTGATTTCAAACTATACTATAAAGCTATAGTAAACAAAATAGTACGGTACTGCATAGAAACAGAAAAATAGACCAATGAAACAGAATCAAAACCTAAGAAATAAATTAAGTATATATAGCCAAGTAAATATTTGACAAGGGAGTCAAGAATACTTCAATGGATAAAAGAGAGTTTCTTCAATAAATGGTGCTGGTATAATTTAATTATTTGTATGTAAAAGAATGAACATGAACCACTACCTTATACCACTCACAAAAAATTAATTCAAAATTGATTAAGGACTTAAATATAAGACCTGAAACCATGGAAGTCTTATTAGAAGACACAGAAATAAAGCTCCATAATGTGGGTGTTGGTAATGGTGTTTTGGATACAACACCTAGAGCATAGGCAACAAAATCAAAACTAAACAAGTGGGACTATATCAAACTAAAAAGCCTCTGTACAGCAAAAGAAACAACAAAGTGAAAAGACAACACACAGAATGGAAAAAAATATTTGCAAACCATATATCTGATAAGGGATTAATATCCAAAATATATAAAGAGTTCATAGAACTTAACAGCAAAAATACAAATAACTCAATTTTAAAAATGGGCAAAGGACTTGAATAGATAAATAGATATTTTTTTAAAAGCAGATATACAAAAGGCAAACAGGCACATGAAGAGATGTTCAACATTACTAGTCATTGGGGAAATGCAAATTAAAACCACAGTGAGATATCCTCTCACACCTATTAGAATGGCCATGATCAAACAGACAAGAAAAAACAAATGCTAGCAGGGATGTCGAGAAAAGGTATTCCTTGTGCGCTGTTGGTGGGACTGTAAATTGGCAGAGTCACTAAGAAAAACAGTATGGAGTAGCCTTGACAAATTAAAAATAAAACTACTGGGGCGCCTGGGTGGCTCATTGGGTTAAGCCTCTGCCTTCGTCGCAGGTCAGGATCTAGGGTGCTGGGATCGAGCCCCACATCGGTCTCTCTGCCAGCGGGAAGCCTGCTTTCCCCTCTCTCTCTCTGTCTGCCCCTCTGCCTACTTGTGATCCCTCTCTCTCTGTCAAATAAAAAAAAATTTAAAAAATAAATTAAAAAAAATAAAACTACCATACAAACTAGCAATTCCACTTCTGGGAATATATCCAAAGAAAATTAAAACATTAACTCAAAAAGATATCTGCATCCCCCACATTTACTGCGGCATTATTTACAATAGCAAAGACATGGAAACAACTTAAGTATACAGCGTGGATGAATGACTAAAGAAGTTGTGATAAGTACACACAATGGAATATTATTTAGCCAAGGAAAATGAGGAAATCCTATCATTTGCAACAACATGGATGGACCTTGAAGGCATTATGCTAAGTGAAAAAAGGCAGAAAGAGAAAGACAAATACTGTATGATCTTACTTAAAAAAACAAAAACCAAACTCATAGAAAGAGAGATCAGATGTGGTTACCAGAGGTGGAAGGTGGAGGTAGGGGAAATTAGAGAAAGGTGGTCAAAAGGTACAGATTTTCAGTTATAAGACAAATAAATACTAGGGATGTGATGTACAACATGATGACTACAGTTCACACTCCATATGATATATAGGAAAGTTGTTAAGAGTGTAAATCCTAAGCATTCTCAACACAAGAAGAAATTTTTTTCTCTTCGCTTTTCTTTATCTTGTGTCTATATGGGAGGATGGATGTTAGCTGAAGCTATCATGATAATTGCAATAAATATAAATCAAATCATGCTATGTGGCTTAAACAGTGATATATGTCAATTATTTCTCAATTAAACTAGAAAAAGATACTTTTTAAAATTTCAACCAAACAGAAAAAAATTAAAGAAAAAATTTCAAAATAAAGAAAGGCAGTTTACCTTCAAAAGAGCAACAGTGACAGCTAACTTCTCAATGGAAACAATGAAAATGAAAAGATCATGAAATACCTTCAAAGTGTGAAAAGAAAATCACTGCCATAGAATTCTATATACTGAGAAAATAGCTTTAAAAAATCAAGCCAAATATGGTGACTAATATAACACAATAAAAAAATAAAATAAAATAAAAAATAAAGTCAAAATAAAAGGTATTTTCAAACTAACATTGAGAAAATTTATCCCCAGTAGAAGGGGACTAAAGTAAATATAGGAAGTTTATTATTAAGGAAAAAATAAAGCAAGCCCAGATGGGAGCTTAGAAATATAAAAAGAAAAAAAAGCCAGAAAAAAGAAAATTGAATGAATAATGACTTCAAATAATAATAATTACATGTTTTAAATTATAAAAAATAGAGCACAAAGCATAACATGGAAGTTTGGAGGGGGCAAAAAAAGAAGTTATAATCTTCTGTTATTTTACAGGAAAGGGTAATAGTACTATTTTACATTAGACACTGATAAGTCAAGAACACATAGTATAATCTCTAGGATAATGGTTAAAAGAATACAGAAGACTGAGTAACTCAATAAGACAGAATACTAAATATGCCCAATCAGTGCATGAGAGGGCAAAAGGAGAGATAAAAGGGAACACAAAAGAGGCAGGAGAAATAAAAAGCAAATAGAAAAATGGGGGATTTAAAATCAAATATGCCAATAATTTGGTAAATAGGTAGATGTGAACTAAGTGCTCCAAATAAAAGGCAAAAATTATGAAAATTGACATTAAAATATAGAACTGCATGCTGCTTACAAGACACACATGAAATATAAGAAAATAAAATAGGTGAAAATAAAAGGATGGAAATTTACACTATGCAAACACTTGTGAAAGCTGGTATAGCTATATTAGTCTAAGACAAAGTAGAGTTTAACACAAATAAACATTACTAGAGATAAAATCATGCATTTCATAATGGTAAAAGTTTCAATTCACCAGAAAGATGTTGCATTCTAAATTTTTATGCAGCCTTCAAATTTATACAGCAAAAACACAGAACTACAAGGAGAAATACACAAATTCACAATCATAGCAGGAGATTTTTAAATTCTATTCTTGGTAACCAATAGAAGAAAAAGACAAAAATACAGTAAAGATAAAGAAAATTTGAACTACATGATTAGGAAATTTTATTTGACATATCGAGAACACAGTATCCAACAACTGCCAAATACAAGGGGTTTTTTTTAAGCACACGGTACATTACAAAATGACCGTAGTCTCAACCTAAAGAAGTGTAAAAACCATAAAAGGGATAAAATAATCCAAAATATGTTGTCTGGCCACAGAGGCATCAAGCTAATCAATACAAAACTTCACGAGGAAAATCCGCCTATGTTTAGAAATCAATCATTACCCTTCTAAATGGGTCAAAGAAGAAACCATGAAAGAACTTAAAACTCAGCATAGCACAAGTTTTAACCACTGCAATAAGTTGATAGACATAAAAGACTACAGGACTGAAGAGAAGACATTAAACTGCTATTGTTCAGCAATAATATAATTGCACACATGAAATTTTTTTAAAACTTTAAATAAATGATTAGAATTAAAAAGTGATTTAGCAAGGTTGCTGGATATAAGACAAATACACAAGAATTAATTGCACATCTACATATGAGCAATGAAGAGTTAGAAAATGTATAGGGAGGGCACGTACTGCATGGAGCACTGGGTGTGATGCCAAAACAATGAACACTGTTATGCTGTAAATAAACAAATAAAAATAAATATTTAAAAAAAAAAAAGAACAACAACAAAAAAGATATATCATTGACAATAATATCAAAAAATAAATACCTAGGAACACACTACATGAGATATAAGCAAGCCACCTACACAGAAAACTATGATGCAGCACTGAAGGAAACTAAAAAAAGTCTAAAACACAAGATATACTTCTAGAACATGGATTGGAAGACTCAACATTATAATGATGTCAGTTCCCCAAACTGATCTATAGATTCAAAGCAATCTCAGCCAAAATCTTAATAGTTTAGGGGTGTGTTTGTGTGTGTGTTTAACTTAACAGACTCTTTAACTTAGCAAATAGCTAGGAATAATCTTGGAAAAGGAAGAAAATAAGGGGGAAAGGAGAAAGACTAGAAAGAAGAGAATGTAGGGGGAGACAATGAAGAGAACAGCAACTACAAGGTATAAAGACTTGTACTGAAGGATATAAAAGTTTTATTATTAAACTACATTAATTTAGACAGTGTGGTTTTGGGAAAAGGAAAAATATGCCAATTAAACTAAATAATGACTCCAGAAAGAGAACCATCCTTAAACATAACAAAAATCCTATAACAAAAATGGTACTACAGAGCAGTAAGAAAAGGGCAATCTTTTCAATAAATGATGTTGTCTATTGCTTATCCATAGAGAAAAAAAAATGATTCTTACCTCACAACAGACAGAAAAATTAATTTCAGATATATCTAAATGTACAAGGTAAAAAACAAATATTCTAGAAGATAACAATGAAAACAGCAAAACTAGTATGGGGAAAGGTTTTCTTAGGATATAAGGAAAAAGATTGCTAATCTGATTACATTAAAATAAGAACTTCAGCTAATCAAAAGTCATCATTTACAGAGTAAAAAAAGATAAGAAAAGATACTTTGCAACATACTTTACTGACAAAGACTATATAAAGAGGATACCCAAATAGCCAATAAATATATGAAAAATTGTCCAACTTCATTATTAATCAGGGAAATGCAAATTATAACCACAGTAAGATATTTCTACGTCCCTTGAAAATGGCTAAAATTTTGAAAACAAAATAAAGTATTGCCCTAAATGTGGAATATAGACAAAACAAACTCTCACATACTGGTAACAGGAGTATAAATTAGTACAACTCTTTTTGGAAAACTGTTTGCAAATAAAATTAGATATACGTAGGGGAAGGGAAGATGAAAAAAATCAGATATATGCATACCCTCTGATCCAGCAATCTTACCCTAGGTGTATACCTAACAGAAATGTGTGCATGCTTGCACCAAAAGATATATAGAAGGACGTTCATAGCAGCTACTTTTAATAGTCAAAGAGCAGGAACTGCCCAAATATCCATTAGTAGCAAACCAACACATACACTGCAGTACATTCATTTTGTACAATATATATACAGCAATAAAAATAAATGAAACACAATTATGCTCAACCCACAGACAAATCACACACAAGCACATACACACACACGCACATATACACACAAATAAATAATGTATGATTCCATTTATATACAACTCACAATAGGCAACACTAATCTTTGATGCTGGAAGTCAATTTAGTGGCTATCTTTGGGATAGAAGGAGTGGGTAATCATGGTGGCAAACGTGGTGGGGGATGTTCCCTGTACACTTGCAATTTGTATGTTTTTCCACTTGTGTATAATGTAACAAATATAAAAGATTTAAAACATTTCTTAAAGTTTGTGGAGATAAAATAACAAGATAAACAAGAACTCAATAATAGAGAAGTTACAACATAAAAGGTTGACTTTCCTGTACTTGTATACAACTCAAGAATCCAATGGTACTAATATAAAGGTAGATATCTGGTAGCCTAGACCAAAGTCTATCCTTGTAGGGCTTATCTTTAGTTATTCTCTGCCATGTTTGCAAAGAACTCTGTCTTGGAAACGCCTATCTTGTGCCACATCTTTTGTTCCCTAATTCAGACAGAAACTACACAACTGGTGCTGATCTAAATTATTTATGAGTTGAAACACAGTTACCAAAAAAAGGCTAAATAATTTCTTTCTCCCCAACAGAAACAGCTTCATAGAATGACAGAATGACTATTTCCACTGCCAAGAAACGTCCCTGTAATTTTTGTATCTTTAAGACTTGTAATTAATGACCAAAACAACTGAAGCAGTTTTTGTTCTTGACAAATAGCAATAAGCCCAAAAGAAGCAAACAATGTAGATTACCAAATCTTCACTGATCTTCTTCATATGAGCTGTTAATTATTCCTATGTTACTATGCTTAAAAAGCAATAGATAATTTATATACATATACATGTACAGTTAAACTAATGATTAATTTCCTAATAATTACTAAATCTACATGGTTATAAGTGGGTTCATAGTATTATTCTTTAAACTTTTCTGTGTTTTCAAAGTGTCCCAATAAAAGCTTGGGAGGGAAACCTTATATAATTATATATAATAGGAACTCAATTTGCCTTAAAATATGCACCCCCCCCAAAAAAAAAAACTAGACAAAAATATACCAAAATGTTAACACTGGTCATTTCTAGGTAGTAGCATTTTTTTCCTTCTTAAATATTTCTCTAATTTTTCTAAAAGCAAAGGTTCTTTTTAAAAACTTAATTTCACTTTTTAAAAAAGAAATAAATCACTCAGAAAGCATACAAAAGTTATTGGTCCCTAAGACAGTATTTTATCTTTGAGTTTCCAAGCCCATAAAATTCTGTATCCATATAATTTTTATTATTAAGAATAATGAATATTTAGAGTTGGAGTGCCATCTAAATACTGATGATACCCTTCAGTGCATCTTTCATCATGGCAGACATTGTAGATAATTTCTAATGCTCCAGCTAAAGTTTAACTAAAGAACTGAATTGAGAGAAGTGATGTCATACTGTCAGAATAAAAAAATGTGGGTTTTCAGTGAAGATACTCTAAGTTCAAACTCAAGCTGTGCTCCCTAATTATCTGTGTGAATGTCGCCAGACTCTGTGTCCCACTCATCACCTGTAACACTGAAATAACAAAACCTACCTCTCAAGGTTTTTTAAGGATTGAGAAAATGTCTACAAAACCCAATAGGATGCTTGGTCTATAATTGCGTTCAGTTGGGAGAAGGCTAAAATATTAGGTGAGATGGAAGCAACTAGAACAATGTCTGACAAAGAGCTAGCGCTAGATAAATAGTAATATATGGACCAGAACGATTGCTTTCCCCCCCCCCCCCAAGGATCTCTTTTGTTTCCTGTACAGAACGCTATGGTCCACCGGAATGGGGGTTCCAAGAGAGTTGCTTCCCCAGGACCTCGCACAGTGCCTGGCAGGTAGCAGGCACATAATGCCACACGGTTGAAAGACTAGAAGGGGGAAGTGGGTAGACACGTGTGATCACAGGAACGGACAGAAGGATGGATGCCAGTAGACACAGACATCTTGTCCAGGTAGGCCAAGAGAAGATGAAAGAATCGCTCTGATCTTAGTAGACGCAGATGGAACCATTCTGGGGAGACAGGTTCAGCTGGCTCTTCCCGGGGGGTACAGTCACAGAAAGAAATGGAATCCACTGTCAGTTTGTAAGGCTTCTGGGATATTCGAACAGAGAAATCTCATCATGTTGGCTTCTCCCTGTAAAACCTGTCCGTGGTTTCCCTTTGCTGTTAGGATAAAATCCCAACTCCTTTGCAGGCCCGGCCAGGCTTTCTGCTTATCTCTAGCTGCTCTCCTCCTGTCACTCCACTGTCTGATACACATAACCTTTTCCAGTTCCTAAATACGATCATGATATATCACGCCTTCAAGTCTGAACCCATGCTATTCCTTCTGCCTCAAATCTACATTTTATCCATTCATGATTCACTCTCCCTTTGACATCCAGGGTGTGCATTATCTTTCAGGTATTGGCTTACCTGTCACTCACTTGAGAATCTTCCTTGACAACTTAACCCTCCCCAAACCTGCCCACCATCAGGGTGAGTTTCAGAGGCCCCTGCTGCATAGTTCCACAGCTCTCTGTATTTGCGCTACCTTAATACTTACTACACTGTAAAGTGGTTTCCTGCTCTTTCCAGAAACTGGAATGTATGTGCCAAGACATTAGTGATTTTAGTCTGCTTTTTTCATTCCTTGACTACTCAGTGTTTAGAATAACACATGGCTAATAGTAGACACCCTATAAATACTTGTTGAATTTCCATCTCCAAACTGCATTAAGCTCCATGGGGTCTGGCTCTGAATCGGTTCTTACATCATCAGGAAATAGTGCCTGGCACAGATAGTAATTCTTCAAATATTTATCGAGTAAATAAATTTCATTTGATACCAGTTCCCCATTCATACATCATGTAAAGGCTTACTTCAGGTATCTACCGAGAAGAAGCTGAGTATTTCAGTCATTTCATCTATTTCATTAATGCTTCCAGCTTTCTTCCTGTTTTTACAAATTATCCACTCAGCAACACTTAAGCATTCTCTACTATCCTTGATTTAAAATGCCAGTGATACCAATCTCCATGTTTTAAAAAGATACTATTTGCCTTCATTGCTTTAATTAATATTATTGCTCCCACTAAAGCCAGTATTATTTGTTCTGAATTTAGAATAAGCCCACCAAAGATCATTAAAGCCCAAAAAGCAGGTGTTAATATCTCTAACATTTGGTTAGAGATAACATTTGGTTATCAGACACCCGAATTAAATTAAATGCCCTTTGAACTGCCTCAAATCACCTTTAGAAAGACAAGTCATACCAAGAAAGAAGGAAAGTCTGAGCATCAGAATACAATCTCACAATAACTCAAATAAAAGCTAAGTTTGCCAAAATACCCCCTCACTTATTTTCATAAAAATATGCAGACAGCTAGGTTGGGAGGAAGTTAGGCAGGGGCATCAGAAACTTCGTTTCAGCCATAGGTTCCTTCTTTGATTTTACATCATGTCAACATAAACAACACATAGGACCTGACGCGTGTTTGTTTTTTGGTAAGTATAAGCCTTTCCATTCAAATTCAATGTCTATTTCTTGGTTATTAGTTATACAAATATTCACTGATCGTTGACTCTTCCTGTCAAGTGCGACTCATGGGATCACTTAGTTTTTATTTAGCATATGAACTGGTAATGCTGAAAACGCAAGTCTTCTTGTCTGAGCAGAATTAGCCAGTTGGGGGTTTGCCCAATGGTGGGCACATCTGCAGCAATCGTCATCACTCACACCTCTGATCACAGATAGCGATAGTGAGGATCCCAGGCCAAGTGTACCGTGAGTGAGACCGAGACTTGGCCAATTTGCCAGGGTGTCATGGAGGCTCTTGGAATTAATTTTCATCCATGTATTTTATACTATCCACTTTCAGAAAGGGTTAGTGACAATATCCAAAGGCACATAAATATAATCCAGCCAGATTTTTAAAAAATAATAATAAGTCAGTGAGGCAAATGGGGCATAAGAGAAATAAAAATGGGGCATGACACGGTTCTTGCCTTCTTACCTGTATACTGCAAGCCCCTGTATTCACTTATTGCCCCAGGAGGCTTTAAATTGGGCCAGTAATGGAACAGCATTTGCACAGCAGGAGGTTTCACCTGTGAAGGCCCATAGGCTATCACATACAAAAGATCCTAAAGAAAACAGGAAGCGTACTTTGACTTAGCATCATCAAATAAAGATGAGACTAGCTCATTCAATATTACCAAAGCAGTGCAAAATCCAATAGAAGAGTTGGGTTGTTCCTCCCCCACCTCCTCACCCCTTCCCTCCATTCCCTCCCTCCCTCCTCCCATCCCCCCACCCCCGCCACTGTGATCTCATCGTGGAGGTATGCTTCTCAGATGAGATCATATTAAAACATTATTTTTTATTATTTATTTATGGGTCCTGTAAATAATCACCTCCCCTCCCCTCCAGCTAAAGATCCAAACTACACTGTCTTTTAATAAATTCTTCTCTACTCAGGATAATGTTAAAGGAAGACTTTAGAACAGCATGAATCAGTTTGTCAAACACTGTGTTTTTCAAATATTTTCCTAAAATCCATTTCTTAACAATCCACATTTCCTATTTGAAAGAATACAGGTTTTCAAGCAACATGTCAAATGAAATAAAATTGCCAAGTAATATAACATTTGCTGAATTCTGATAATAAGAACTAGCCAATTACTTTTTCTGTCTGGCCACTGTGTTCTTCAAGTATCGTTTCAGCCTTAATTAATAAACTAACCAGGAAGGAAAGAATTCCAGGTTCTGCCACACCAAAATAATAAGACACCAATAAATCTGACCTGTTTTAATAGGCAAAATAGTTGTACTCCATTATACAAATTGAGTTTGTGGCTATGAGTTAAATTTGGCCCAAAACTTACTTTCCAGACTTCTTGCTTATATTTCATGAGGCATTCCAATAATTGACAATGATACACTGTAAGGAAGAAAATAAAATTTGAACACAAATTGTAAACATCTGATAAAATATCCTTTTAGATATAATAAAATGTATTAGTATGACTTTTCATCTAATCATTAAATTAGAAGTTATTTACTTCCAAAAGAATGAAACCGGACTGCTATCTTACTCATACTTAAGAATAAATTCAAATGGATTAAAGACCTACATGTGAGACCTAAAACCATAAAATTCCAAAAGAAAACATAAGTAGGAATATCTTGGACATGGGCCTGTGCCACATATTTATAGAAAGGTCTCCTCAGGAGGAAAAAATAAAAGCAAAAAATAAGCTATTGGGGCCACACCAAAATAAAAAGCTTTTGCACAGCAAAGGAAACCATCAATAGAACAAAAAGGCAACCTACCAAATAAGAGAAGATATTTGCAAGTAATATCTCTGATAAGGAGGTAATACTCAGAACATATAAAGAATTTACACAATTCAACACCAAAAAAACCACAAATAATCTGATTAAAATATGGGCAGAGGATTGAACAGACATCTAAATGGCCAACAGACACAGGAAAAGATGCTTAACATCACTCATCATCAGGGAAATACAAATCAAAACCACAATGAGATATGACCTCACACCTGTCAGAATGGCTAGTGTCAAAAAGGCAGGAAATGACAAGTATTGTTAAGAATGTAGAGAAAGAGGCACCTAGGTGGCTCAGTCAGTTAAGTTTCTGCCTTTGGCTCAGGTCCTGATCCCAGGATCCTGGGATCAATCCCACATCAGGCTCCTTGCTTAGCAGGGAGACTGCTTCTCCATCTGCCTGCTGCTCCCCCGCTTGTGGACAGTCTCTCTCTCTCTGACAAATAAATAAACAAAATCTTAAAAAAAAAATGTAGAGAAAAAGGAATACTTCTGTACTGTTGGTGAGAATGTAAATTGTACAATCCCTGTAGAAAACAATATGGAGTTTCCTCCAAAAATTAAAAATAGAATACCATATAATCTAGTAATTCCACTACTGGATATGTACCCAAAGAAAACAAAAACACTAATTCAAAAAGACATGTGCAGCCCTGTGTTTATTGCAACAGTATTTACAACAGCCAAAGTATGGAAGCAATCTAAATGTCCATCAATAGCTGAATGAATAAAGAAAATGTGGTATATAATATATATAGTGGAACACTAGTCATAAAAAAGAATGCAGTCTTGCCATTTATGACAACATGGATAGACCCAGAGGATATTACACTAAGTGAAATAACTCAGAAAGGGAAAGACAAATACCATATGATTTCACTGATGTGTAGAATCTAAAAATCAAAGCCAACAAACAGAAACAGATTCATGAATACAGAGGATAAACTGGTGAGTGCCAGAGAGAAGGAGGGCGAAGGATGGGCAAAACAGGTGAAGTAGATTAAGAGGCAGAAACTTCCAGTTATAAAATAAATAAGTCATGGAGATGAAAAGTACAAGATAGGGTATATAGTCAATAATATGGTAATGATATTGTATGGTGATCATACTTATCACAGTGAGCACTGAATAATGTACAGGATTGTCAAATGATTGTGTCATATACCTGAAACTAATATAATTGTATGTCAGCTATACTTCAAAAATAAAATTTTTTAAATAACAAAAAATTTTAATAAAATAAAAAATTACTCATTTCCTTTAAGTATTCATACATTTCAAAAATCATGTGAGCCCTTGACTTTATCAAGCTTTTTACTAAGATCCTTCATCCTATTAATAAAAGAAATATTAAGGACAAGCCCTAGTAATAGTAATTATATAATATAAATTTACATCAATGTACTCAAGAACTACACAAGAACAAAAATTGCCTTAGAGGAACACTTACTGGGTGTTCATTATGTGTCAGGTATTGTGCTAAGAGCCTTACACATATTATCTCATAACCACCATGTTGCAGTGAGGAAACTGACTTAGCTTAGATTCCTATCTTGCCCGAGTCTGGAGATAGATAGCAAATGACAAACTGATGGATTAGCAAGGGAGTCTTTCATCACTCAGGCACCAAGTCCACCTCATTGAGGAATTCTTAGGAGCTATGAAACAGCAAGCTTCTTTGGTTTGCCCATGTTTAGTTGGGAAAAGAAAAATACCTCCCCCTAGTCAGAGACCTGTTTCATATCCTCCCGAATCTGTCATCCAACCCTGTCATAGCCTGAAGTTGGTTTCACCTTGATGACCTCTATGTCATTCAATTCAATGGTTGTACTTCAGTCTGCCTCTTACTTGACCTTCAGCAGCATTCAGTGCTACTGACCCTTGTCTTCTTTTCAAAACACTCTCTTCCCTCGACTTCACGACTAGTCCTCTCCTATTACCTGTGGCAGACACTGTTGTTGCTACTCAACTAGTATCAACAACCCTTTCTTCCTTGTCCATCCCCTAATGCACAGACTACAAAGCAAGATACTTCCCCAGAGTCCCTTAGAGCTAGGGATGGCCATGTGACTCAGTTCTGGCCAGTAAGACCTAAGAGAGAATCTGCTGGGAAGGGGGGGGGGGGCTCCTGAAATACTTTCTCCCTGTGAAAAAAGAGGCACAACAGGAGGCCTTTCTCTAATTACCCTGATTGTTCCTGTTACCTGTTTGTGGATGTGATTGTGTGGGAATAAAACAACCCCCACTGGGGCAGCCATCTTGCAAACCTGAGGGGAAGTCCAAGAAAAGCACAATGGCACCATCTCAGGCCCCTGATACTGTGGCGCTGTCTGTAAGACTTCCTACTAAGTAAACAAAATAAACAACAAACGTTCTTGTAGTTCAAAACTTCTGTTAGTCACCCAAACACATCCTAACAGATACAACCTCTCTGCCTGCTTGACAAGCTCATCATCTCCCACTGGACCATTATCCACTGCAGTTCCTGAAAGCCTATCATAAGCCCACTCCACTTTTCCTTCTGTGCTCTCTCCTAAGCAATCCCACATTCATATACAACTTCAGGTACCATCTATATGCAATTTAATAAAGGCCATTGGACACTTATGTGTAGGTTCAAAGTTCATTACCGCAAGCCCAGAGTTCTATGCAGAGTTCTGGGCTCATAATACAAATCATCGTTGCCTCTTTTTTTTTTTTTTTTTAAGGAAGCTGATTTATTTGCATTTTTGTGTTTTGGACATATAAAATTGAGATGATGTGTGAGGTTTTTTTCCCAATTTGAGATAAAATTGACATAGAACACTGCATTAGTCTAAGTTATGCCATCTCCTCTTAAACATTTCAGAGATAGCTCGAACATGATGTCCAAAACAGATTCGAAAGGATCCCTCAGGGGCACCTGGGTGGCTCAGTGGGTTAAAGCCTCTGCCTTCGGCTCAGGTCATGATCCCAGGGTCCTGGGATCAAACCCCGCATCGGGCTCTCTGCTCAACAGGGAGCCTGCTTCCTCCTCTCTCTCTGCCTGCCTCTCTGCCTACTTAAGATCTCTGTCTGTCAAATAAATAAATAAAATATTTTAAAAAAAAAGAAAAAAAAAAAAAAAAAGAAAGGATCCCTCAGAAGCCTGGCTTTCTTCGTCCAGTGTCTCCTTTCTCAATGAATAGAACCACCATGTATTTCGTTTTGCAAGCCAAAAATTCTGATGTCACCAAATCCCATCAATTTTACTTTCTAGATACTTTTTCACAGTCTCAATTGCCCCTGTCTTCTTTACATGCCCAGATAAATGGCATGGCTCCTTCTGGATCAATCTATATCGACTCTTCGTAATCCATTCTCAACTATAGTCAGGGTCACACACACACGGCCATCCCAAGTCCTCCAGTACCTTTCCACTGGATGCGGATAAACACAGGACTCCCAAACAGAGCCCACACATCCCGCGTGTTCTGGCCCACAGACGCCCCCAGTCTCACCTCCCATGAGACAGCCCTCACTCCGAGTTCCAGCAATGCCAATCTCTCAGTCCCACCTGCTTGCCAGGCTTCCCGCTGACACATGAGACTCTCTACCTGAATCCCCCACCCCCTGTAGGCCTTGTTAATGGTACTCATCCTTCAGTCCTGGGAGAAAAGGCTACTTCCCCAGAGAAGCCCTCTCTGACCTCTTCCATAAAAGGATATCTCCTTTTTTAGGGGCTCATTGAGCTAAGTACATCTTTCCAAGAACTTTGTCACAGCTGAAACTTTACATTTGGTTTTCTTTTCTTTCTTTCTTTCTTTCTTTCTTTCTTTCTTTCTTTCTTTCTTTCTTTTTTTAGAGAGGGAGAAAGACATGGGGGTAAAGGGCAGAGGGAAAGAGAGAATCTTAAACACGCACCATGCCCAGAGAGGAGCTGTATGCAGGGTTTGATCTCATGACCTTGAGATCATGACCTGAGCTGAAATCAAGAGCCAATCACTTAACTACGAACTGAGCCCTCCAGGCACCCCTTCACATTTGCTTTTGTAATTACTGAATTCTAGTCTTCTCCCACCACTACCATGTAAGTTTCATGAGGCAGGGGCAGAGATCAGTTCTGTTTTGCTAACCATGATGTCTCCAGTGTCTGGCACAGACAAGCTATTCAGTGACTATTTATTGAATATATAAATAGTCCTGTAGAACTGGAATTTTGTTCTTCAGCCATCAGTGTGTTCTCAAGGACAGATGTTCCTTTCTCTATATGTCTGTCCCATGAACCCGGTTCAGAGCTGTCCCCTGACTGCCTCATGAACAGACCTAGAAAGTCCCTTTGTGTAAATTTCTTCAATCAAAACTTTATCCATATTTTAAGACCCATACTTTGCTCAAGTGGCACGAAGATTTCCCTGATCATTTCAATCCATAGAGTTCTCTCCCTCTGATGAATTAATACTACCCACAGTATTTATTTTGTACTTTTCATATACTATCTTGTATTATAAATTAATGATTTCTGTGAATATGCCTAATATTTCCAATGAGTCATATGCTCCATAGAAAGCCCCATATCTTACACTTCTGGGTAGTTTTCACAATGTCTAGCTCAGAGTTGTGAACAAAGAACTTACTCGGTTAGTTGAACGAGGCCTATGCTGTACCTTTGATACACCATGGGCTACAAGGACCTAGCTGCCACTTGCTGCTTCCCCCAGAAAAATTAAACAAAATGAAGCCCTACCACTGGGTCCCTGTGAGCCCTCTCGTGGGTATCACCTCAGTCTTAACCCTTTCCCCACAACACAAGACCAGCTCACCTCAGTCTTAACCCTTTCCCCACAACACAAGACCAGCTATAGGTCCTGACTGTCATTTTTAGCATGGAATAGCAGGCGCAGACATTCCCCATGAACAGATGAAGATACAGATTTGGAAATTACAGAAGTAATGTAGTCAGATCATAATGGTTTCCCAGCAGAACATCCAACTCCAAGAAGAAAATGGCGGATTGCCGTGGTTTGCACTCTGCCCTTGACTGAGCAATTTACAATGTGCCCGTCCCTGTGTGAGGCAAGCACTTCACATACAAAGGCTTACGACATTTTAAGGCACTGTAGGAATAGTTATTCCCACTTTAGAAATGAGGAAACTTGACCTTAGGGAAGTTAAAAAAAACTTGCGCTACGTTAACACTAACTGGCAATTTACTGGGGAGCTCAGAGATGAACCCACAGACCTCTAACCTCAAAGCACACGATTTTAGGCCCCCTGCTTTACTGCTTCCCAACTTAGAAACTAGGACCAAAGCCTCAGGAGATTTCAACGTACTAGACTCCGAATGAAGGGTGTTTTCAGAATATAATATATAATAAATATAAGTGACATTTTGAGGGTCCTCTAAGCAAGAGTGAGATAGGAGATAGAACTTCCAAAAAATTATACATTTGAATTACTCATACAATGACTCAATTACTCAAGGTGTTTCATATTTAAAGGGTAACACTCCAAACGAAGAAGCATTAAGATTTAAACATGAAACATTTTTTTCTGAGCACCTGAGAGGCTCAGACTCTTGGTTTTGGCTCCGGTCATGATCTCGGGATTGTGGGATCGAGCTCTGCCAGGGGCTCTGGGCTCAGCACAGAGTCTGCTTGAGATTCTCTCTCCCTCTCCCTCTGCCCCTCTGACCCCCTTACTCTTGCTCTCTGTCAAATAATCTTCTTTTTAAAAATAAAACATCTTGAAGGGTCAGGGGTGGGAGGTTGGGGAACAGGTGGTGGGTAATAGGGAGGGCACGTTTTGCATGGAGCACTGGGTGTTGTGCAAAAACAATGAATACTGTTATGCTGAAAAAAATAAATAAAATGGGAAAAAAAATAAAAAATAAATAAATAAAAATAAAACATCTTTTCTTCATCCTGCATCAAAAACTTACTATTTACAAGGAAATTAAGTAGAAGGTTGAAAACAGTGCCACCAAGTTGGTTCACTTTCCAAGTCAACAATAAATGAAAATTAAAACTGAGTTCACATCTTAGTATGTGATGCCAATAGTCAGCCCCTTTTCACGTCAGTTTCCCAAATTTCATATGTAGTTATACTGACGAACAGAAACGGAACCTATCTAACATCACTACGTATTAAAGAAAATACAAGTCAAAACAATGAGATACTATTTTTTGTCTGTCTAACAGAATACAAAGTGTACATTATTCAATGACAGGTTACAGTGTACTCTCATACATAGTTAGTGACACTACTAAAATTTTTTCAAGCCCTTTAATTCATTAATCCCTCTTTTATGAATTTATTCTAAGGAAATAATCAGAAACATAGTAAAAAAAATTATGTTCAAGGATACCTGTGTGGCATTAGAGTAGAAAATTCACAAAATATTAACAGTAGTTATCTTCAGTCATTTAAATCGCAGTGATTTTTACAGTCCTAACTTAATTTATTCCTATAGAATTGTATTCAATTTCCAGTCAATGTCCTACGATTGTGTCCCCAAACGCTCTAAAAATAATCACTAGCCAGCAAGATTACTGCTAATAACAAAGACAAGAGGAAGTTATTTCAACTCAGAAGTCTGTCTTGTAACACATCTCCAGTTTTCTATCCACCAAGAGGTGAGCTCACATGAGACTTTCTAGCCTTCTCGTTTCATATCTCGTTTAACAATTGTTTTTTAATTCAGTCAAGCCACTCGAATTTCCACTGACCTGGGTTGGATGTGTATTGCATCGCAATCATAAGCATGGATGATGCAGACAGATTAACATGGGCAGGAACGCCTTCTCTCCTTGAGGAACCCACTGAAACAAAACATTATTTCATTAGGTACAATTAATCTCTATGTATACTTCTTATTTTACATATAGTGTGAGAGCTGAGAAGACAGTTGTTTTTTTTTTAAAGTCTCAACCCATTCTTTGGATGCTTTGCACAAATAAAACCACAAAACATCTGTCCTAGCATACAAATGCTATGATTGTCATCATCAACAGCAAACATTTTGTGAAAATCTACAAGGAGCAGAAACAGTGCCACAGTGTGAGGCAATGGCTTTATCGGAGAGGTACTTAGGTGTGATCTCTGATCCCAGGATGTTTATATATCTAGGTGGGAGAGAAAGAAAAAACAAAATCTTCCACATGCCCAAATATAAAGGCATGTCAAAGGTTATCCCAATAAAAGTAAAAATAAAAGGTTTATTTATTTTGAAACAACTCGAATGGGTTAACTTTTGGAGATGCAGATGAAATAACAGTCAGCTTATAATGGGGCCCCTATTAATTCCGTCACACACGCCAAATTCAAATAGCATAGTATAAAAAATTACATATTAACTTTAACATCTTTATTTTTCTTTCAGAAAAATCACATATTGACTTAAAAATTATTTTCAACTCTCACAGATCATGAAACAATTTTACTCAAATCTTCACATGTAAGTCATCAGCAGTACCTCCGTCACCATGAGAATAACTTTTTTAGCTTTTCAGAGCTTACCATCTCCATATCCAACCAAGCTGTTTGGAAGAAAGCACTTTTTGAATCTGTGAGGACCACTGTCACTGAACATTTTATCCTGTGCCACAAGTATTCAGTCACAAAGCAAGCTGGTTTCTTCAAAACTCATCTCACAGCTGTATCCGTGGTCTCCACACGATAACCACTTACATCCTGCTTTTAAGACATCTTTAAGTGGCTTGTTTACAATGACATCCAATATATTATATTTCTTTCTCTCTCTTTTCTAGTGGCATAATAGGTACTCAAAGTAGCATTCAAAACTAGCACTGATGGGGGTCATTCAAGATAATACTCCAAAGAATTGTTTTCTCCAAAGAGTACTCTATTATTCTAACCAGTAATTGAGAGAGGGCTCCCATAGGAGAAACTTCGAAAGGACTCAAATAGGGGCACCTGGGTGGCTCAGTCCGTTGAGGGTCTGACTTCTGCTCAGATCATGGTCCTAGGGTCCTGGGATCGAGCCCCACATCGGGGTCCCTGCTCAGTGGGAAGCCTGTTTCTCCCTCTCCCACTCCCCTGCTTATGTTCCCTCTCTCGCCATCTCTCTCTCTCTCTGTCAAATAAGTAAAAAAAATCTTTAAAAAAAAAAGGACTCAAATATAAAAGGAATTCCTTTTCTCAGGGACAATTGAAGAAGCAGGGGAAATCTTTCCTTACAGTTAGGCTTGAGTGACCAACTGTCAAGAAAGCATGAACAGAACGGCTTCCGGTGAGTATGACAACCTCCATCAGCCAGCTCTCAATTTCCTACACACAATGGAGAAAAGCACTAATGTGGGCAACAACAAAAAAGCAGATGACCCACAAATCTGCTTTATTTTATTTTATATTAAAGTGCAGTGTGTGGAAATCTCACCTCCATCCATAAAGAATAAGGCAACTTATAAAAAAAACCACACATGTATGAAACAGCCATTAAAACACAAATATAAGATTTGTCATGGAATGGAGAACACAGAGAAAATTTAACATGATTCTATTCTTTTCGTTGGATGGAAGACTTTGAGCACAACACTGGATGGCGACATTTACAATAGCTTTACAGAAATAAGCAAGCAAACAAAACAGATGTATCCTTAGTTTCATTCAGGTTCCATTTACCTGAATTTGCTTTTATTAATCACTTGCAGCTGGGCTCCTGCTTCGTCACCAAGCAGGCCAGAGTCTGGGAGATAAACTAGTTTGGCTGTGCGATATAAATGAATATTAATAATTACACAAAGATATGCAGATCAGGTCAACGCTCTTGGAGGGTAAAGCTGGTCAATCAAGTGTTATTAATCAAGGAAAGAACTTTGAGCCAAATCAAATCAAGGAAAGAAATTTGAGCCAAATGCGGTCGCTCTCAGACTTTAGCCAGGGAGCTTGTTCAGATTCAGCTTTGGGGCCCATATCTAGAGTCTGACTCCTTCAGCTTGGAAGCAGAAAAGCTTTAATAAGCACATCAAGTGGTTTGTTGTTGTTGTTGTTGTTGTTGTTGTTTAATGTATTTGACAGAGAAAGAGAGCAGAAGCAGGGGGGAGTGGCAGAGGGAGAAGGAGGCTCCCTGCTGAGCCAAGGACCCCATGTGCAGCTCCATCCCAGGACCCTGGGATCATGACCTGAGCCAAAGTCAGCCACTTAACTGACTGAGCTAGCCAGGTACCCCACATCAAGTGTTTTGATCCAGGAGGGCCCTGATCCTTGTGGCAGGAGCATTACTAGAGGAGAAATAAGAAAGGTGTGCAGGTGTGCAAGGGAGAACTGGGTGGCCCTAGGCCCTTCGTTTAAGGGGGAGTGGAGGGTGGGGAAGGTAATTCTTGGCTCTGACATACTCGTGGAAAAATAATTACATATATTTAAATAATTACATATATACATACATATGGTCCTTTTGGGACAAGGGTTTTCACCACTGTTGAAATTCACCTGAAATTTTTAATACTAAACGTTTCTTAAAAAAATAAATAAACAAAGACTACTACAAAGGGAGCTTGTGAATCCCTGTGCCTGGAGGCCTTTAAAAATGGGAGAGATGCCCAAAATGTCTCAATGATTTAGGTGAGGTCTATTTGGAGAAGAGCCCAACTGGCTCGATGACCTTTGGCTGTCCCTTTTACCCCTACAAATACATGCTCTCCCTCAAGTGTGGTCAACCACAAAGCCAAAAGCATTCCCCTGGCTCAAGTCCTAGGAAACTGGCTCCAGCACCTTGATAAACAGACACTGCCTTGCAGTTCTTAGCCTTATAACGGACTGGATAAAATCACCGCAATTCTAATTAATAAACGTGCACAGGCACACATCATTTATTTAATCTTGGTAAAAAGGCATGCATGATGTAAACAGATGTACGGCTTGTATGGCTTGTCCCCATGAGGGTATATAAAGCCAAAGCTCCACACAGCGGAAGGAAGAAGAGAATTAATCAAAATAAGAAAATTTTACATCTAATATTGTGCTCAGGAAATACAATTGCAAGTTCTAAGGCCTATTTCCTGATCCTCCCGGCACCACCAGAATAACGGTTACCAGTATCCCTTTCCTCTATGAGCAATAACAATTCCTTACTCTGTTCCTGCATTTTATAGTTCCTAATATACTATCACATATAGCTCTTATATGATTCTCACCAAAAAGAAATAAATAAGTAGGGACACCTGGGTGACTCAGTCGATGACATGTACAACTCTTGATTTCACTCAGGTCATGATCTCAGAGTTGTGAGACCCAGCCCGTGTCCAGGCTGTGTGCTGTGTGTGGAGCTGCTGAAGATTTTCTCTCTATCCCTCTCCCTTCCCCCTCCCCACCGCCACTTGTACTCTCTCCCTCTCAAATAAATAAATAAAACTTAAATAAATAAATATATTGGGGAAGCCATTTTATAAAGAGAATCGGACTACTTGCATGAGAGCACCAACTTAATTATTAGCCCAAGTCACTTGACTTCACAGGCAATGCTCTAGTGACTTATTCATTCAAAATTCATTTAAAAATTCAAAAAGTATTTTTTCATACCCCTACATACCGGCATTTTTCTAACCCTAGAGACACAGCCATAAACAAGACAGGCAAGCCTTATGGAGCTTAGATGCTCAAGCAGTACCATCCAATATGGTAGCTACCGGCCACATGTGGCTATTTAAATTTAAATGAATTAAACGTCAATGAAATTACAAAGTCAGTCTCATTAGATACATTTCAAGTGATCAGTTGCTGCATGTGGCTAGTGTGTTCACATGGAATCTTATAAAACTTTTCCATCATTGCAGAAAGTTCCATGGACAATGCTGTTCTAGAGGAACAAGCAAACAAATACCCATGAAGAAATAAAGCAGGGCACAGGAATAGGTAGAAAGTGAATGAAGGTCTTGTGTTAGCTTGAGGGTAAGGAAAGGCATCTTGAAAGGTGAGACATTTGAGGTGAGACCTAAGGAGGGTGAGGAAGAATCATATGACCATTTGGGAGAAGGACTACCGAGACAGAACAAAAGCCTCATGTCTTTATGGAACTGCAGAATGGCTAATGAGGACGGCACAGGGTGAACACACAAGAGGCAGTAATGACATAGTAAGGTGGCAGCAGTGGCCAGAGCACAGAGGGCCTTGTGGGCTAGGAAAGGACATTGAATGTGATTGGTCAGAGTGATGGAACGTGATGAAGGAAGTGACGTGGTCTGGTTTATGTGTTTGGAGCATAGCTCTGGCTGTTGGGTGGAAAACCATTGTAGGGTTGCTAAGAATAGAAGCAGGGAGATCAGTTCAGAAACTACTGGATGGGTCCGGGTGAGAGATGGTAGTAAGGAGTAGTCTGAATTGGAATATATTTAAATAAACCCCATTAACCTTATACTTTTGTAAGGGGTAAAGGTAAGAGAATCGTCTGGGAAGAAGAAACACAGTCTGGTGCCATACAGTAGAACCATTTCCTGTGCTCTGCCAGATTGCACTGCTCACATTAGCAAGTGTCTTGTTTCTGTAAGCAGAGGGATTTGTGTTCCATGAGTTAGGGTTTGAGCACAAGATACTTATGCCTTCAGAAGGGCATATCAATTCAACGTAAGAGGAAGACTGAGACACCATGACCCGAAAGTCAGCGCAGCATTAAAAGATGTGCAGACTGCTAGATAAATGAAAATCACAGAGATAAGATTGCCCATCAACAACTCCGAGGTGGGGGAACCTGGCTGGCTCAGTCAGCAGAGCACGCAACTCTTGATCTCAGGGTTATAAGTTTGAGACCCATGATGGGTGTAAAGATTAGTTTAAAAAAAAAATTGCAGAAATGCTCTGTCAGATCCTATGAGACCAAGGCCTATTATAGCCATTATTGTTTATTATACAACAAATTCAAGGGGGAAAAAATCCCAAGCCCCAGAGGCTGGCCCCTTTTCTCAAGCAGTATTTAGGACAATAAAACTTCAGGACATGTGAATTTGAGCAGAATACTGGCATTAGTTGCAATGGTATTTGACCCATCTGTCATATGTCTATGGGCTTGGTCTGTTCTACATTTGTCCAACGTGATACAATAGCCAAAGGCCATTCCTGTATGTTATCTCATGTCTTCACAGCAAACACAGGGTGTAGGCGGGAGAGATCATGATTACTCACAATTCTACAGCTAAGGAAACTAAAGTTTGATGAAGTTAAGAGATCTGCCAGGAATCGAAGGACTAAACAATTTAGCTTTTCTGTTTCTATTCCAAAACATTTCCACCGACTGAATAATAAAGCTCTTATAGTATAGTAAGGCCTACTTTATAAAAATGATCATTAGCTAATAAAGGAGGGACCTAAAATTAAAATGGTGAAAAATGATCACTAGGAATGGAATATGACTAATAAAAGTGTTTAAATGGAACAAGAGTTGAGGGAAGGAGAGACATAAACTAACACTTAGCACTTAGCACTTAATAAATCTTAAATTTAGCTAATATATATATAATATATATTTTATATATATATTTATATATATAAAATATATATTATATATATAAATTATATATATATAATTTATATATAGAAGGCTATTAAAATATCATCAATATGTTTGTTGGGTTCTTTTTTTCCTATATATTTATTGGTTTTTGGAGGATCACAGGAACATCACACACATCCTCTGTAGGAGTAGTAACTGTAGAACAAATGGTCCTAGAACCAGATACTCAATTCAACCACATGATTGCTTTTAAGTCAATGCAAAGATCTGAATGAACCTCTGTTTTTCCAAAGGGCAGGTGACTTTGTGGAAATTTGAGTTGCATGACACTGCACAGTCTAGGCTACCACGATACACCAGAAGGGTCTTTTACTGATATCGTTGCTCAGGCTTATTACCATCTTAGAAATAACATAGCCTACATCAGTTACTGTCCATTTGGGATCAGCTTTTCTCTTCTCTGCCAACATCCGTATCATCTGCCCAACATCCATATTTCAATTTGGTCCACAAATTACAAATTTCTTATTGGAAAAAGAGAGGTTTCCATGGTGAAATGCTAATGACTTTTTCAATTCTTAGTAATCCATATATATATATATACATACATATATATGTATGTATGTATTTTAAATAAAGCCTATTGCACACACTTGGAATACAGAGAAGAATATCTGTTTATGGAAGGAGTTAAAAAGCAAAGGTTATGTCAAAGGAAATTTTTATAATGAATTGCAGTTTCCTGTGCAGCACCTCAAAAGGAGTTATTTAAAACAAAGGCATACTTGGTTCATTGACAAAAATGACGGGAAGGGTGTAAGGGAGAAACATGCACCGCCCTTACAAAGACAGAGCTGTGATGCTCCGTTAGACGCAGCTCAGAGTTCAGAGCTTCATATTCTAGGTTCTTAATGATTCAAACATTTAACACCTGAAAAACTGTCCACATTGACATTTGACCTGGCAAACACCACACCAAGGAGAGAAAAGCCTTCTTGTCTTGAGGACTTTTGTCAAGTACTCAGAAAATGCAACCTCCTTCACCCTAACCTCTCAGTCCTGAAATAAAAACATTCTGGAAGAAGTGAAATGCCCCTCTCTCTGTCTTGTTTTGGTCGGGATTTCTAGACACGGAAACAACTTCCAAAGACAGAAACAACATGGACGCCAGCAACAGACACACATTCTCAACGTCTGTCCATTTTCATGTCATTAATCTAGGACCCCCTCCCCTTTCTCTTTGAGTCTGTGTCCTTGCAAAAAAACAAATACAAAAGAAGTACCTGAATCGTATAATAGAATGTGCCTTTAATATTACTACCGTTTACTTTCAAAGATTTAAAGGTGCCGAAAACTGGCTATTCCTCAGCCCATTGGCCTGGTGAGGCGAAGTGGAAGTCAGGAGTAAGAAACCAAAACCCAAGCGACGAGGTAAGTGAACTAGATCAACAACCGGGTTAGAGGGATATATGTGCCTCTTACATAAAACAAGACTGGTGTTATTTAACCTAGAATTAGTAAGCCGGAAATAACCTTACAGATGGAACATGTTTTCCAAACCCCTCCTTTACAGCTGGCAAAACAATGGAGTCCCAGAGACATAAACAGCTTGTTCATAATTTAAATGAGCACCAAGTCGCTCTACTAATTAAGTATTAAAATTCACGCAAATGTTGTAAACTCAACTTACTATTTTATTCCCCTCGGTTGCCAAGGCTCACACATTTAAATAAATAAGGATTCTAATGGGAGTATAAGGCATGTTTTGGGGTCTGTGCTTTAATTAAGGAGAAATTAATGATTAAAGATAAATAACTAGCCAGTTGTCACAATGTTTGATCTGTGTGAAGCATAACTTCGGGGACCTGAAAGAGTCAGTGACTTTCCCTAAACTATTAACTTATTCCTAAGAAGGAGGGTACAGGGAATTAGATTAATGATAACAAAGGTACACCTCACCTGTAATTCTTTAAAAAAATAAATAAAAACAAAACAAGGATTCCTATGCCTAAATTTAACAGTGAATACAACTAAACAATTCTGAGATCCGTAAACATGAGTGAAGTCCTTGTCAGGTCACACAGAACAAAAACAAAAAGAGAGAGGGAGACAATGATCAAATATTCTATTACTTGAACCATATAATCAGTCTGCTTATTTTTTGAATTGCTATATAATTTAGATAGCTGTCAGACTCTTTGCTGAAAAGACATGAAAATTACAACTCCAGAGCTAAAATTAAGCTTAGCTGTAAACCAAGTAATGGAGCTTAAAGGTACCTATGTTTACCAATTATTTTTCCATAGCAACAAGCAGCAAGTTAAATAAGATCAAAGGGACCTAAAATTAAAATGGTGAAAAATGATCACTAGGAATGGACTATGACTAATAAAAGTGTTTAAATGGAATAAGAGTTGAGGGAAGGAAAGACATAAACTAACACTTAGCACTTAGCACCGTGTCCCAGGTGAATCAGAAACCTGAACCAGGTATCCCAACAACCCAGGCAACTAGTATTATTATGCTCATTTTACAGGAAAGAAACAGAAAGGTTAGGTAACTTGCCTAGGGCCACACAGCTAGTTTGGTAGCACAGCCGTTGATACGAATCTAGATGTGTTTGACTCGCTAATCCACATGTTTTCAGGTTACCCCCTGAAGCATAGATGGATTCATAACTAATTTCCTTAAAAAATACTTTAAAAGGATGGTGGTCATAAAGACCACAACCCAATCTGTTTTTTCTCTTTGCTCATGTCCAGAAAGACTACAGAATTAAATCTATAAAAGTGAAATAGAATTCAAGTCAGCTCCGCATTTATAACAGAATGGGTCGCAAGCCTTAGCTTCTTTCAAAGTGTTTTCATAAGTTTGGACTCACTTCATCATCACAAATCCCTGTGAGGGGAAGCTCCTGCTGACATCATTCCCCTGATGAGGCGTCAGCCACGTTAGCTGCCTGACACCACACAGTACATTTACCGACGGAGCTTAAACTAGTATCTGTATATCCTGACTCTGTCTGTTCCTCTTCCCATCATACCCTTCTGCCTTCAGATGCAAAAGATAAGAATTTCTATACCTGAGACAACACTCTCTCCACCTTTTGTCCTTAAGTGACAAAAATACCATAATTTCTATGTAGGTAATATAGACTTAACCTTGATATGTGTTCTTCCTATTCCATAAGACCAAATTATGCAAATAAAACAATTTCAAGGTATCATCATCCTTCATTGCTTTGATTCACACCATAATAATCATGCTGA
This sequence comes from Meles meles, assembly GCF_922984935.1. Taxonomy (NCBI): domain Eukaryota; kingdom Metazoa; phylum Chordata; class Mammalia; order Carnivora; family Mustelidae; genus Meles; species Meles meles. Next base: position 140,814,291 of record NC_060071.1, on the reverse strand, counting down.
AATGACAATTTAAATCATACCACCTGTATACGGCAAGTGATTCCATTATAATCTTAAAAATCTAAAGCCTAAATCAGCAAAAGCAATTTCTGTTCGTCCAATACATTAAAAGAATCTAGTATTAGGTAAGATGGAACTTACATATAGCCATTGGTAGAAAAGATGTGCTAAGATATTCAATAATATCCTTGTGCAGAAATGGAGGAAAGGTAGCTAACGTTGATATCATCGTGTAGGGCAAAGTACTCAGAATATCATCATTGAGAAAGGGTAGCAAACATGTAGTTGTATAAAATATCGATTGTCCAAGATCTACAAAACAAAAGTGAGTAATCAGTCACGGAATATTTCACCACTTAACAAAATATGCTAATTGTACATTTTAAATTCTTACGAACTGGCTTAAATGATAACCAACTATCCCTCCCTTCCTTCTTAATGAGCTCTGAGACGTGACGCCCAGTGACGTGCATACACAGAATCTGCCCGATGAGTGACTGCATTAAGAAAGATAAATACCTACATCATGAGCTTCTCCTCAACCCTTTATCAATCTTCAGTAACACGTGGTGTTCATATTATTCCTGGGTTTCAGAAACTAAAAGTGCATTCCATGTGATCATGAACCCTGAAAAATCCTCTAGCATTCTTACTTCCATTACATTTTACACATGATAACTATGGTACAAAGCTGCTAAATTATTTTCCCACTGGAAGTTTTAGAGAAGTCGAGGGAAGGACTGGAAATGAAACCAGGCTATCTCTGCTCCATCAACCAAAGCACACTCTTCCTACATCTGGAGTCTTGGGCAATGAGGCAACATGTGCCTTCCAGCACAACAGCCTAAAGGAAGCTGTAAATGACTCTCCGGTCCCCTGTGCATCTCATTATGAATTATCAGGGAAGGACGTGCCACCTAATGATAATCTTTCCACCAATACATAAATGGGGATAGGAACAGTACCTACCTCTCTTCTAGAAGGACTGTTAACAAGGCTTAAATGAGATTAACATATGCTTAACACAGCACATAATGTGTGCTCCACAAGTATTAGTCATTTTTATTAATACGAATAATGTTGCTATTATTACCTGCACAAGGAATAAAAATAGAGGACATTCACCCAAAAAAAAAAAAAAAAAAAAAGAAAGAAAAAAAAAAAACCTCATAACTAGTTAGCTTTAAAATGCATCTATACCAAATCTTATTATACTAAATATATCTTTTGATAGTTCTGGACCTCCCACTATAGGGGTTACCAGTCAAGACTTGACAATGAAGACTTTGATCATCTTGCTATCCATTCTAAAAGAAAACTATTAGATTTGTTGGTTTTGCAGCTCCTTTACCTTCTTCATGCAATTCTGATGCCTGATGTTATTTCTGATTAGAATTAACATGCCGTCTCAACAGTCACATCGACTGACAACACAGAGGAGGAGGCCACAGGACTCCCTGGCGAGCAAAGGTCACTTAAGCTTGGGTTCAAGTTGATGAGACGTAAAATTCACAGGTGTTTTGCTAAGAACTAACTGAGGCTATGCATCAAGGACACCCAGCTACACTGTAGTCTCGTTACAGAACACTGGTGCAGAAAGGGGCCTGGGAGCTAGAATATTTTTCAAACGAGGAAACCAAGGCCCAGAGAAAGAACATGATTGCCCAAGATCACCTGACAGGTGGTACCTGAACTGTGACAAGAATGCAGCCCTCGACAGTGCCCCGCACTGCCCCCCATGAGGACACAGCCTCCATCCCTGGGGCAGTGGTTCTCAAACTCAGGATACGAAATAATCACCCAGGGAGCTCATCAAAAATCTCCATCCGTGGCGCCTGGGTGGCTCAGTGGGTTAAAGCCTCTGCCTTCGGCTCAGGTCATGATCCCAGGGTCCTGGGATCAAGCCCCGCATCGGGCTCTCTGCTCAGCAGGGAGCCTGCTTCCTCCTCTCTCTCTGCCTGCCTCTCTGCCTACTTGAGATCTCTGTCTGTCAAATAAATAAATTTAAAAAATAAAATAAAATAAAATCTTAAAAAAAAAAAACTCCATCCTCAGGACACACCCCTCAGCGATTCTCAGTCCTAATCCCGGTTTGGGACCCAGAATTAATTCCATGTTCAAGCTCCCTCGGGGATTCTGACATGGTGGAGAAACCTGCTGTAAACTTTAAGGGATAGTCTAGTGGGTTTTTTTCCTCTCCTTTAAGTTCTGTTATGCAGAACAAGAACACAGTATATAGATAATAGTGGAGAATAAAGTCACAACACAATTGTGTATATAAAAGCAAATATACAAACCGTAAGTGACTCTTAATCTCACAAAACAAACTGGGGGTTGCTGGGGGGAGGTGGGGTTGGGAGAGGGGGAGGGGGTTATGGACATTGGGGAGGGTATGTGCTATGGTGAGTGCTGTGAAGTGTGTAAACCTAGCGATTCACAGACCTGTACCCCTCGGGATAAAAATACATTATATGTTTATAAAAAAAAAAAAGAAAGGATGAATACCCAACTTTTCTAGCAACATGGACAAGACTGGAAGTGATTATGCTGAGTGAAATAAGCAGAGAGAGTCAAGTATCATATGCTTTCACTTATTTGTGGAGCATAACAAATGACATGGAGGACATTGGGAGATGGAGAGGAGAAGGAAGTTGAGGGAAATTGGAAGGGGAGGCGAACCATAAGAGACTATGGACTCTGAAAAACAACCTGAGGGTTTTGAAGGGGCGGGGGGTGGGAGGTTGGGGGAACCAGGTGGTGGGTAATAGGAAGGGCACGTATTGCATGGAGTATTGGGTGTGGTGCAAAAACAATGAATACTGTTACGCTGAAAAAATAAATTAAAAAAAATTGAAAAGCAAATATATAAATCATGCCTCCTGAAATTGTCATAACTTAACATATTAATTGCAGTTAAATGGGTTGTGAGAGTTACCAAACTGAATGCTTTTATCTTAATCCAGGGGCTCTCACACAGTGGCCCAACCCAGGACCAGGCAGGTCTAGAGTGACCTCAGGACTGGTTGTCCCAAAGGTAAGGTACTGACAGGCCCACAACCACCGTGGTAGGCTCTGCCAGTCTTATGTTCAAAGAGTCGTCTCCTTTAAGTTCTGAGAGGGGATGGGATCCCAGTGAAAGTGACGAGGCTTAAACAGCTACAAAATGATACAACAAGCAAATTTACAAATTTGTACACTTTTAAATATTCACTATAAGATAGAACTATAAATATAAGAAGAAACAAATTGAGTAGCATTATGTCATCATTTTTATAAAAGTATATTTTTTAAAAAATTTTTTCATGAGGAACACATCTTACTAAATAAACCATTACGCATTCTCTTAGGAGAGTTAGCTACAATTCAAAGGTAAAATCACCACCACAATCCACCCACTTCCCAAATTCCAAATTTTCTATGCAGTGAATCTTTGGTTATCGTATTTCCAGAGACACAATTATCAGCGCTTTAAAATTAGAACAAGTGATGTTTTAAACGTTCATTCTCTGCAAAAATCCTTTCGCTTATTGCATGGGTTTTCCATGTGATTCTCAAAAATATAATACTGAATAGTTAAACAAGAAACATTATGATATTATTGTACTCCTTTTTATGAGTTAGAAGAATCTGGTAAGCAAGCAACATAATGACATTGGCTAAAACACACTGTAGAAAGGGAAAGCATTAAGAAAAGAAGCATGCTTTTCATGGGAGCACCACTCATACTGTATAGTAGGTACCATATACAGCTTAGAGCATCACTATACACTCTACCAAGGGCCAACATTTTGTAAGTATCGATGGCTAACAAAATTTAGAAGTGTTCTTAGAGATTTCTCCTTATTGAAACTCCCGGGTAAAAAAAAAAAAAAAAAAAAAAAAAAAAAAACAGGAAAAATAAGTCCCAAGGAGATTCTGTGATTTGCCCCCCAAAAATCACAGAATTAGTCAGTGGATTTGACCTGTTCTCCTTACATTTTATTGGGGAGGGGGGCAAGTTTCTAAATCTTAGCCATAATTTCAACAAGAATCTCCATGACAAGCAGATCAAAAGAGGTAAATTTCCATCAGAGCCTGACTCCTCTTTCCAGCCTATTTCCCCTAAATGTAGGCCCACCTGGGTAACATCCCTCTGACCATAAAAGAGAAAAAAAAAAAAAAAGGCAGGATGGGAAACACCATAATTAAGTTTCTGTGTAAGACAGGCTTTAGCCACACAAGGACCTTTAAAGCAGTCTATTCCAGTAACAAGTCTCCAGCACCCATAAACATACATAGACATTCCCAAAGGCTCTGATTAAATGCTCACCGTGTTGGCCATGCTGTAGTAAAGGAACTAGATCCAGGAGAGTCACCAAAGTCACGTAGAGGCCTTGATAGTCCAAAGAAGGGTAGTCTGACAAGTGAGCATCACGACTCTGCAGGCCGCGTTCAGAGGGGGCCTCTCGCAGGACGCTGTAAAGGAGGGAGCGAGTAACAGTAGGGTTGATGGAACTGACCTGCGGTCTTAGAGATGGGGTGAGTGGGAATGGCACAGGAAAAAGACACATGGTCATGGGCACTGTCAAATTGGAGGCATCTTGGTTTTCCTTCTTCCCTGTGCGGGACAAAATGCTGTTGGGGGGACAAGGAAAAAAAAGAGACAACAAAGACACAAAGAACAGCACATTACATTGAAATGACACTCTAAAACAAATAATAAAACTCCAGATACATCCCACATAAGATGCAATGGCTCCACCAGCCGTGTGTGCAAATCGAGTCCGGGTCGCACAGCTTCGTGCTCACAGAGGTAACCAATAGCTCGAGGGTTCGTTTGTGGAAGTTGCATTGCATCTCATGTGTTATCTGGTTAGTAAGGAGCAAAAATATAAAAATGCATGTTTCAGTGCCAAACCCATGTTTTACAGTTTGTCAAGCTGGTGAAGGAGAGGTTTCCTCGAAGGAAAACCAATGGCTTCATCTAATGAGTCAGGGCTTCTATTACTAATGAAAACGAGCTTTCAAAACAAAGGAAGTTTTCAGCGAGACTGTCTTAATCACGTAAGTAAAAACCTGCAAAATATAGGTATGGCACTTGCAGAAACATGTTTTAGCAAAGAATAAACATGTGTGTTTATTAAGAAGGTCTTAAAAATCACATGTTTATTGCATCAAAATAATGTCTATATGTATATTATGATACTGTTTCATGACATTCTGTCAGTATCATTTGAGATAATGAAGTTTAAACAGGCATATGAATTTAGAAATAATACATATTTCTAAAATGTTAGCTAAACTACATTGGAAAAGCTATAAAATAATATATAGTAGATGGTCTGTAGCATATGTTTGTGAACTAATGATAATGGTTATTTATGTGTGTGGGGTTTTTTTAATTTTGCATGTTGGGGAGGAAACATTTTATTCTACGAATACAAAGAGTGGCTTATTAAACAGTTACCTTCGAAATTCTAAAGACTAGGCAAGCAGTATCTGTCATAAAGCTGCACATCATACAATAAGATCTCATGTGTTACTGCTGCTACTTACGTTATTATTCAACAAAACTCACTAAACATTAAAGGAAAGATAATTTAGAGAGTTAAAAAAAAGTTTAATGGGAATAAAAATAAACTCTGGAAATAAATTGGCTTTCTTTTAGCCTTCCTTTTTAAACGAAAACGTTTTAGTCAAAGCGATACAGCAGAAGAATTGTTAATTTAAAAATAGAAGACGTGACTGCTTTGGCCAGATGTTTAGTGTTTTTAAGTTAGGTTATACTATTTATCATTAAAGACAATCGCTATACATTATAATGATAGTATCTGCTGCACTTACAAAACGTTTTTATATAGTACACCTATATGTTATTCAAAATGGATAGCAATTTATAAATGTTTCATTACATAAAAATAACCTTGTTTTACACTTATCTCTATATGCATCAAACATTACTAAGTTCTTAGTTAATGATACTACATTTACCATTTTTACAGTGGTATCAAGAACTGGTTAGTGTCAGGCATGCTTGCTATTTCAAGTTTACATTTATTTCTATTTACTCTTAGTGCAAAATATGTTACAATGTAAGAAAAATGACTACATGCTTATTATTTTCCATGTGCCTAATTTACCTCGATTTCCTTTGTCTTCTGTTACCCAATGTCCAGGGAAAAACAATTAATAATAATAAAGATAATTTCAGAATAGTTATGTAATACTTCTTAGCAAGAAATACCTTAAGATTTAGTGTAATTTTTTTTTTTACTTTTAAAGGGATTAAATTTACCTTTTTTGGTGTGTGATGTATTTAACTTAAAGTAAGCTTATACTTTACAATGGGATAATATCAACATTCCAGTACCATCAGATTTTCCTTCAAACTTTATACTTTCCTCATATAACTTGATTACGCCTAGAAGTACCACCTTTAAATGTTATATTCTTGCTAAACCCAGTCACCAAAAATCTGTTTTAATAGAATTCGATCCCACTGAAAATTCCCTTAGAATCACAACAGATGTAAGTCAGAAATATTATTTCCCAAATTTCAGCCCTAAGTTAGCCTACTACCAGCATCATTTCAAAGTTACAAGATGCGGATCTTAGAAAAGTGATATAGAAGAACAACATTTTGCCTTAAAGAATAAAATCAGCTATATATCATATTAATGCTGTCCTTTAAATTAAGCACAGTTCTGTCATCAGACTTTTCCTTGGTGGGGGAAATATAGTACATTATTTTTTTCCAAGTATATTTTAGTATTGTTCCAAAGTTTGATATAATTTAACAGACATTAGTCAAATCGACTTTGGAGACTCTGTTTTGGTATTTTTCCCTTCCTGTATACATAGGGTTCCCAAATGATAGCAGCAACAAGTTCATACATGCAGGGAGGGAGAATGTCAGCATTGAAACAGTAAAACTTCTCTCTCACTGCCTCTGGATTTAATAAGTAGGTGAAGTTGAGAAAAAAAATGGCTGAAGATGAGTTATCCATGAAACCAGTTTTAAATCACCATTCATGTTTCAATGTAAGGAAATGTTTTCATTTGTGGAAAAACTAAAGAAGGGCTCATGAATCAATGTATAATGCATTGTGATTTTATGATGTCTTGTGAAATTTATTCAGAAAAAAAAAAAAACTTATTTCCCCAACCAAACTGTCTAACTTGGGAATGATAAAATCATCTACCCCATCTAAAGTTCTTCCCCAGAAGTCTGTACACCCAACCAAAAAGAATATGAAGAATGCCCTGCTCAGAAGAGTTTGACCCAGCAACCAACTTTTCACCTTTCCTTTTCCCTCCTGAGATCCTCTTTATCAAATATTTACTTCCAACATCAAGAGGAACCAAGAGAAGAAGACCCCTGTGGGTACAGAGAAAGATGAGAAGTTGTCCTGAGGTATTATAGCACAGAAAATTAATACATAAAATAAACTTTCTATAAGATTATGAATTTTGACATTTGGATTGAATCTCTCTACACTAAACAAAATTTATTTGACCAAGCTATGCTCTAAAGCTACTCTGTAGACCTCAAATCAATAAATAACTGGAAGGCCTATGTTTTCTTCCTAAGCAATTAAAAATTACAATTCAATTAAGATTTTTGAACTGAGACTAGAATCCCTTTTCAAAATGTATCAAACATTTTCCAAAGAGTTAGCGACAAGTAGCTTTCCTCAAACTTAATGATTTTTAAAAAGACTTCATGTGCTAGTACCTTGAATGGCACCAGCAGAAGATCTGGGGGAAGGAATTCCAAAAGGCTGTATGACCTAGGAAGACTACAAACCTTTAAATATTCTGCCCGGTAGGGGAAAAGATTCCTAAAGAAGACCTTAGATTTTAAATATGGCCCCAGAATGCTTCCAGTCTACAATGGACAGACTCCCCTGTAGTGAAGGGGGATTAAAGTAGACGATCTTCATAGGTCCTTCTAATACTAAAAGCAAACAGAAAACTAAACTCTGAAGTTCTGTATAAAGTGCATTATCTGTTCCCATACTTAGGTCCCTGCTAAATGAAAATGAGTACAACTCAGCACTCAGACAGAATTTTACCTGGTACCCCAGGTCACCGTTAGATGAAGTAAATGCTCTAGAAAGATTGCTGCAATGGACAACACTTGGACAAAGTCAACACAGTTCAACAAACATTTGCTGATCCTCTTCTAAGAACCAAACTCTGCTCTATGCTCAAGGGCTAGTAAGATGAAAAACACACAGGTCTCACCTTCTACTAACTGAATCCCATGAACTTTATTGTGAGTCTAATTAAGGGCTAAGTGGACATATGTGGATTACTCAATGCTGATACAGTCAATTATGGTAACACAATCTCTCCTCTCCTGTGCATTAGATTAACTGGAGTTAAACACCTATACTAATCTCTGCCTTTGGGAAAATGTACAAAACTCTACTGAAATCAGTAAGAGTTATGTGCCATGCATGAAAACCACAAGACTATTACTCTAAAAATGCAATCTTGACTCAAATGAAGCAGCCAGTACTTCATTTTGCAGATTTTTATAGAAATAATAATAATTCTGGGGCACCTGGGTGGCTCAGTGGATTAAGCCGCTGCCTTCGGCTCAGGTCATGATCTCAGGGTCCTAGGATCGAGCCCCACATCGGGCTATCTGCTCAGTGGGGAGCCTGCTTCCCCCTCTCTCTCTGCCTGACTCTCTGCCTACTTGTGATCTCTGTCAAATAAATAAATAAAATCTTAAAAAAGAAAAAAAGAAAGAATAATAATTCTGACTTCCTTGAGAATATCCAAACAGGAAGTCAGAGGGTTACTCTGTGAGAATTCATTTCTAATTCTTTCTTCATGTTTCATTCCAAGAATCTGGATTCTGAAAGTGAGAAGTGTTTCTGAATGTAAAAATCAACGAAATGCGGGGCGCCTGGGTGGCTCAGTGGTTTAAGCCTCTGCCTTCGGCTCAGGTCATGATCTCAGGGTCCTAGGATCGAGCCCCGCATCGGGCTCTCTGCTCAGTGGGGAGCCTGCTTCCCCCTCTCTCTCTGCCTGACTCTCTGCCTACTTGTGATCTCTGTCTGTCAAATAAATAAATAAAATCTTAAAAAAGAAAAAAAGAAAGAATAATAATTCTGACTTCCTTGAGAATATCCAAACAGGAAGTAAGAGGGTTACTCTGTGAGAATTCATTTCTAATTCTTTCTTCATGTTTCATTCCAAGAATCTGGATTCTGAAAGTGAGAAGTGTTTCTGAATGTAAAAATCAACGAAATGCGGGGTGCCTGGGTGGCTCACTGGGTTAAGCCTCTGCCTTCGGCTCAGGTCATGATCTCAGGGTCCTGGGATCGAGCCCCGCATCGGACTCTCTGCTCAGTGGGGAGCCTGTTTCTCCCTCTCTCTGCCTGCCTCTCTGCCTACTTGTGACCTCTCTCTCTGTCAAATAAATAAATAAAATATAAAAAAAAAAAAAATCAACGAAATGCAAAGGGAGCCATCTTGTTAGTAAGTAGAAAATCTTACTACACCAAATACCCAGCCATCTCATTAGTCTTGAACTAACAGTGTAAGTAAAATAAAGAAATATAGATATGATTGGTATGGATATATAAACCACTAGTGAAAGTGGTCTATCATAACTCAGACCAATATACAGGACAATAGTTTTAAGTTCTATATTTCTAGTAAGCAAAAGAAACGAAAGAGTTTTGAATTGCTCCTTTGTTGTTGTTGTTGTTGTTTTTAATGCTGAGGTAGGCAAAGAGAAGAATGAAACTGCGTTGGGTTCAGCCCAAGAGTTGAACCTATAAGTACTAAAGTCCAACCCATGACATGTTACCCTGCTTGGGTTTTCACTCTTCCTCTTACTACATGTAAATGTGTCCCACAGGCTGTCAACTCCACTCTGACCTGCCGCTATCCACAACAAATTGCTAAATGAGAGAAAGAGCTAAAACATCTGGGAATTGAAATGCTGTCCATGTGACACTTCAAGAAAAGCTCAATTTAACTTACAAAAAATTGGCAAGTCTTTGCACGAAGCCTTTCCCTTCCTCCCTTAATCTCAGGGACAGCGGAAACTAGACCTTGCTCTCAGAAGGGAGGCTGGTATTCCCAAAGGCTAAACCCAAGTTTTTACGAAGAGAAGCGTCTCCATACCAGGATAACCAGTAGTACTTGGGAGAAGCAGTGTCGTGTAATTACTGAGTGTGTGTGCTGTGGATGAGGACTACCAGTGTCCAATGCTGGTTCCAACACTTACTAGATGTGTAACTGTGAGCAGTTTATGAAACCACTCTATGCTTTAGTTTCGTTTGTAAAATGGGTATAAGACTACACTCATTTCATAGAATTATTAAAAGGGATTACACGAGATGACATGTAAAGTGCTTAGAACAGTGCTCGACACCTATAATTGCTGGTATTATCACACACTATGGCTATGATAATGGCAGCCATTTTGTTACTATGACCAGTAGGAGTCGTTGCTGATACGGTCTCCTGCTGAAAAGGGACTCCGCTCAATTGCATAGACTCTACTCCAACAGCTACTTGAACAAATTACCTCCATCCCAGTTTTACCATTTAAATGTTATCACCCATGATCATATCCTAACGATCCATCGCTCAAGAAAATGGAAATTTCATGTCTTGCGAACATGACTTCAGTATCCCAAATTTCCAAAATTTCTGATAAAATGACGAAGATTTAAGTAGTAGGCTTTAAAGTGCCAATGGGAACGTCAGTTTCTTGGCAAAGTGAATTCAGATTTTCCTTCCTACTGAAAAAGGCTCTCACTTTGTGAACTCCCAGAATTTGTGATATAGGAAAGTGCTTGCCATTGAGAACTCTGACCTCAACAACAAAAAAGAGAATTCAAAAGAGCAGAGTCAGATGCTTGGTGTATAAACTTAAACTGATTATCACTATGAAAATTGAAAAATGCTTCCCCCGCAACGTGAAAAGAAGGGAAGTCGCCCCTAACAAGGTCCTCGACTCGGCAAGAATGAAATACTTCTGCAAGTATGACATCCATGAATTTGATACACAGAATCCCTTTAAAAGAGAACAGGGGCACTAAGTGATCTAAAGAAGACAAGGCATTCCGAAGAACAAGAACAAAGATCAGGGCTGAGAAGACCAGTAGCTGACTTGATTACAGGAAGCCTCTTCTGCAAAGCGTTCAGTCTGCCCATGGCTGAGCCCTGACTGCTGGGACCTCCAACACCAAGGCCACGCCCCTCATTCCCCACTGGTGTTCTGTTCCTAATTCCGATCTCACAAAAATGTTGCTAAAAGAAACAGTAGCAAGTCATTTTGCATGTTTCCAAAAATCAGATCTGTAGGGCAAAGATCATGGTCACTAAGGGAGAGACTGAGCCTTAGAATTTAATGGAAAGGAAAGGGCTCCCCTCCCTTCGTGACTGTGATTTCCCAAACACCTGAGGGGTTCCCTCCAACTGCCTGTTTTTCCTGTTCCTAATGAGAACTGTAAAGGAGGTAAGTGCCTTCTGTCTCTATGTCACAGTCAAAGCAGCCAATGCTTCCCGCTCCTTGTCCCCCCGAGAGTGTCCACATCAATTGTCAAACATGCTGAATGCAGATGGTTATTCCCAGATCGTACTTCAAGTAATAGGATATATTATAGATAATCTAAAATGCTACTTAATTCTGCTTTTGTTGAAGACAGTCTCCAATTCTTAATTTTAGCAACATAAATTCTCCTTTCCACCCCAGTCTACATTAGTGCCAGACACAGAACCTTTTACCACTATACAAATCTCTTGAGAAGATGTAAAATGGGGGGAAGCAGGCTGTAGCCATGCAACCCATTTGTTTTTATCCACTTAGGTCTGTGATCTGATCTGCTATATACTCCCAGAGAACCTGAGTCCAGACTCTTCTGGCAGGGCACAAGAAAACAGAAGGCCCTTCAAAACTTTCAATTCAATAAAAGCTTAGGTCCCAATCAATTCAGCAGTACTACCTAATAATTCTTTCAAAGTAGAGGATATTTTAAAGCTTACCTTAACAAGGTCTGAGAAAAGTATTTCAGGGTGTTTGCAATATCTGTCCCTGAAGGTACAGGATAAATGTTGTGAAGAACCCGGTTATGATATTCTTGTAAGTACCGAATCTTGGAAGCAACTAGATAAAAGCAAAACAAAACAAAACAAAACAAAAAAAGAAAGAAAAATCATCTTGTAATATGTATTAGGTACACAGTTTTTTGTTTTTGTTTTTTTAATGATTAGGTATGGAATTTAATGAATATTTTAAGGAAAATATGTTAAATTTTTACTGGAATTCCATGTTAGAAACCATTTAAAAGAACTTTAATTTCTTATCATTATATTCAGCACACAAATTTTTTTTTTTAGTTATCTGGCTTAATATCCTATTCATTATCTGTTATCTTTTTATCACTAAGAAAAGCAGTATTCCAAATCATTTTATAATCACCCCCAGTTAGCTTATTGTTAGCAAAATAATAATAGATATAATCTCTGCCATTAGAGAATTATATTTAAGATTGCTGAACTAAAACTGAAGGAGAAAACTCAAAGGTCTTTCAACAACACTTCAAAAATCCTAAAATATAGGGAGTCTCTTGCACAATGGCATCAGTCAAAACCAGATTTTTAATTCAATCCGTGATCGTTAAGACATGTAACGTGTTTAGTGAATGTTTGAACAGCGAGAATATGTTACGAGGAGAGTAACTTGGTGAGTATTGAGTAAGAATATAATAACTGGGTGGTAATAAAAATATAAAAAATGAATGTCACATTTTTCTTCCAAGGACTTTCATAAATTAGGAGACTTCCTAATAGCTTTTCTGAGCATGGCTGCTCACATCTTCAAGATTCAGGAGGGACTAAATGGGCTTATTTACCCTCCTACACCTACCTGGAGTCACCAGCATTGTCCACATTCCTGACCTGACCTTTGACCTGGCTGCAGTGAATGGCCCAGTTCTAGTCATTCCTCTTTGCAAATCCCAAGGGGCCATGATGATCACCGTCTCTCAGGTCTCCTCTTCCACAGAGCTCTCAACACTGTCCATTTGTCCTTTCAATCTTTACGGCTACCAAGGGAGCCTTTTAGGTGGTATGGCTCACTGTCAGCAGTTAACAGAAGACATATCAAGTCCTGGAGAAGCAAGATCTTGCTGTTCCCAACAGCCCACGGATACAAGCTCCTGGACGCATTCTAACTGAAATGCTGGTGTAAGCAACTTAAGAAAAGTCAAAATGCTTTTGACAGGCGTGGGACGTAGAATCACAGAATGACGACATATCACAACTGGAGGGACCTTAGGGACCTTTTCCCAAAACCATTTCATTTTAAAGATGAGGAAAATGAGGCACATAAGTAGTCAATGGCAGAGCTAGATCAGAACTTATACCCCTGGCCCCCATCCTGCGCTCTTTCCACTGTGACATACTCTAGAACACGACTCTGAGAGGAAGTCAATATGCAGATAGTGGGTGTTCGCTGCATGATATCAAAGCAATTCCCAGCTGTTTTTAGGTTAATCATTGATTCTAAATCCCACATATACCATTGATCAAATCTGCTTTTTCTCCCTCCTACTACCTGTACTATTTCCATAATATGGTTAGCATTTCCCCACAAAAATAAGTCTGCATTGCAGATAATAATACCTTGACTTTATATAGGACATCACCTCTGAAGAAAGCAACAAGTTTATATCCATTGTCTCAAGGCACCCCAAAAGTATTTGGTTGTAAATAACTTTTTTCCTGAGGTAAGGTAAAAAGAAGTGATACTTAAAGCTCCTACATAATTTACAAAAACCCATTTCATTCTTGGTGTTTTTGATCTCAGTGTGTTCACCACCTTTTTAAAATCCTGTGACAGGAACCCCCCCCCCCCCACATTAATACATAGTTTCAAGTCCCAGATATTTGAGATGAGTGCTCAGCAGCATGTGTTTTCTGCTCATCTACCATCACAGTAAAGCTTTGTTACTATGACTTCTCCCAGCTTTAATATTCAGCAGGTTTCGGTCAAGTATTTCAGGAATACCATTAATCATTCCACCACCTAAAAAGGTGTTGATGGGGCAGGTTGTGGACAATAAACTCATGTGAAGAGAAAAGCCAAAGATCCCAAACTCAACGCTTGCTCATAATTTAAGAGCTACAAAACTGTCACTACACAACAAAGACAAGCATTCAAAACTGTGTGTGGAATGAATGAATATTCTTTTTAAAGTTCCTTTTGTTAAAATGCAGCCGTGGCTCCTTTCAACAGGTTTCCAAACATGCAAGGGAGAGCAAAGAAAAGAATCCCTCCCTACTTGGAGACCTCTTACTGTTTTACAAATGTCACATTGCGTTGTCTTTATTTACTTACCTGTTTGTTTTCTATGCCAGGTTGTAAGTTTCTTGAAGGTAGAAAGCATGTCTGACTCCTGTCTCTATCCCAAGCCTAACACACTACCTGCCACTTGGTAAGCAGTTGAACATTTGCAGGATAAATGAACAAATGAATTATCATCATCACTTTGATAATATCCCCTATCATTTGGGGGTGTTGGTTCTGTAATATATACCTGTCTTTCTCCCATACTAGATTGCTGCCTCTTTTTATTGCTAGCACCAGACCTCTAGGAGGTGGCCAAAAAAATAACCGATGAGTGAAGATGGAAACAGGGAAGAAAGAAAGAAGGGGAGAGAAAGAAGAACAAAGATAGTGGTGAGTAATCATGAAGGACAACTTCTAGAACTGGCTGGAAAAATGGTCACACTAATTTTCACATTGGTGAATGCAACAAAATCTTAGCGGTGGTAGATTTATTTAACGTTCATGTTTTCAACTATTGGAAAACACCCAGAAAGGTCCCTGACATATAGTGATTTGTAATTGTGCTGAGGATGTGACTAGAACACATTAACCTTTCAACTTTATGCACACACACAAAAAAAAAAGGTCGTTTGGCTGGCTGCTAAGCCCACGTGAGCCACCAGCAGCCTCACCGCAGCACAGAGTCTTACTCTTTACTCAACCATGTAGCTGAATATTGCTGCAGAAACTCAGATAGTTGAGATATATGGAAACGACCTCCAAACTCAACTGACCCTCAGACTACATTTCTCCAGTAAGCTGCTTCTTCTACCTTCTTCAATCACTGTTTCATCCCTCCGTGTTTTCCAAAACTCCCCCACACCCACTCTTTTCCTTATACTTTTAAGTAAACAGAAGCCATCTGTTATAGACTGCATGGTACCCTCCACCCCCAAAATCATATATTGAAGGCTTAATGTCAAAATGTGACTGTATTTGGAGATAAGGCCTTAAAGTGGTGATTAAGTCCAAATTAAGACCCTTAGAGTAGGCTCTAATCCAGTCTGCCTGGTGCCCTTCTAAGAAGAGGACAGTAGGATATGAGACAGACACCAGGGATACATGTGCACAGAGAAAAGGCCATGTGAGGACAGGAAGAAGGCGGCCATCTGCAGCACAAGGAGACAGGCCTCAGGAGAAACTAAACCTGCTGACACCTTGATCTTGGACTTCTGGCCTCCCGGACAGTGAGAAAATTAATTCCTGTTATTTATGCCACCCAGTTTGTGATGGCAGCCTAGCAAACTGACTAATACACCACCACAGAGGAAATCCTCCAAGAGCGTAAGTCAGAGCTAAGAGTCCAAGCTCTGAAATCAAACAGTTCTGGATCAAGACTTTGGCTCTACCTCTACTCACCCCCCATTTCCTCATCTGTAAAATAGGGATAATCATACCAACCTCATGGAGCTATTGTGAATTTTAAGTCCTTGTGCCAACCACTTAGCATCTTACCTAGTACCTACTCAACACAGAGCAGACAGCAAAGCCTACCCACATCTCCTTCTTTCCTTTTCCAATCAAACATCATCAATAGGATCACTAGTGTTCCCCTCCTACTAAGTCATTTCCATTAGCATTCAAATAAACTCTAGAATGTCCCTTGTTAAAAGGAAACAAAAAATCTATCCCTGACTTGACATTCCCATCCAGCCCTGACCTCTCTCTTCAGAGCCAAGATTACGAGTTGTGTACACTCTCTCATCTCTCCATCACTTCCAATTCTATTCACTCCAGTCGGCCATGCACCTGCACCACTGCACTGTATCCCCTTCTGCCACCATCATACGGAGCCTCTACGTTGCCAGATCCAATGGACACTTTCTAGTCATCATTTTAGCAGACCTTTTAGCATATTCCATACAGCCAATCCCTTCCTCCTTGACACTCACTCCCACTGGCTTTGCAGTGACCCCACATTCTCCTAGCCTTCCCCCTCACTGCTCCATCGCATCCTCTGAGGGAGCTCTGCCACTTTCCCCATTGCTTGATGTTTCGTGTCAGATTTCCTCAGGGCTCAGCCCTAGACTCTCTGTTCCACTGTCTCCAGATTCTCTCCACCGCGAATCCCATCCATCCATAGTGCCTACAGCATGATCTGGGCCAACAACTCTTAAATGTGTATCTCTGTCCCAGACTTGTAGCTCTTCTGGGTAACAGACCTCATCTATTCAACATCTTCCCTTAGTAGTCTTACAGATATTGCAAGGTAAACATGCTCCATGCTGAACATTTATCTCATCCCCTACTCCTCAAAAAACCTACTCCACCATCTATGCAATATACGAAGTCACCCCAACAATCATCCCTAACAGCTCCTGTTCCCTCTCCCTCACACCCTCAATCCAACCTGTCACTAAATCCTGTCAATGCTATCACCGGAATATACCTCCAATGTCTCTTCTGTTCTTTATCTTCACTGTCGTAACTGGGCACCATCATCTCCCAATCAATTGTGAAAGCCTCCTTACTCATCTCCCTGGTTCTCTCTTGCCTCTTTCCAGTTCTTCCTCCTCAGAGCAGTTCAAGAGAGCTTTTCAAAATATAAACTATTTCATGCAAATCCTTCAGTGGCTGCCCATGACCATCAGAACAAAATCCAAAATCCTTACCATATTATACAAGGTCCCTGCCTACTTTCCGACTTCATGTCGTACTTTTAGAGCCAGATACATTGGTTCTTGCTTCAGTTTTCTGAACTGGTTAAAGCCACTTTTTTGCCTAAAAACCTCTATAATGCTTGTCACTCTTCCTAGAATGTTTTTCCCTCCACGTTTATCTGGCTAACTCCTACTGCTACTCCAAGGCTGACTTAAAATATCACTTCCTTAGCAAGGTCTTTGCTGACTTCCCTGTCTAAACGGATTCTCTTTTCTCCACCTTCATTTTTTTTTAAGATTTTATTTATTTATTTGACACAGAGAGAGAGATCACAAGTAGGCAGAGAGGCAGGCAGAAGGGGGGGGGGTGGGAAGCAGGCTCCCCGCTGAGCAGAGAGTCCGATATGGGGCTTGATCCCAGGACCCTGAGATCATGACCTGAGCTGAAGGCAGAGGCTTAACCCACTGAGCCAACCAGGTGCCCCTCTCCACCTTCATTTTGCTTTATCATAACACCCTATTCTTTTCTCTTCCAGAGTAGTTAGCACAATTTTTAATAGTCATTTGGATGATGTTTTACTGTCTCTCGCAAGTGAACTGTAGGCTCCAAGAACTACATCTCTTGCTCTCCATTCTATACCCTCAGTGCCCAGTGGATGCTGAATTTGCTAGGTCCTAGAAAGGATGGAAGGAAAGAAGGGAGGGAGAGGGTCAGTGGCTTTTCCCAGTGATCAAATTTATTTCTTTATGAAATTGGCCGCGAAAGCCAACTGTTAAAGCTATGATGAAAATAAAGAAAACACGAAAAGGAATCTGAGAAGGTGATGAATTTTACCAAGGCATACACCCAGTCTCTGCTCTGCTGCTTCATTACTTCCCATTCCCACCATTCCCTAGAAGCTTTGCTACATGCTGAGAGAAAGAACCATGAAAGGAAAATTTGGTCATTCATTTTAGGCATGGATATGAAAATACTTTAACAAAACTGGGATCCTATATTAGTTTTAAATCATTTTTTCTTTAAATCTCAAGCATTTTCCTATGTCACTATTTTTAATAACAATCCATTCCTATGTTTAAATTTGTATCAGTCTTTGCTTATTATCATATAAAGGTAAAAAATTTAGATAAGTCCAATGAAAAAAAATAAAAATTATCTAAAGACCCACTACTCAGAGAGATCTATAGCTACATTTTTGTGTTTTATCCTTCTAGGAAATTTTCTCTGCAAAAATATACATTTACAAAATTGGGATTAGACTGCATATAGTTCTAGAATCTGCTTTCCTTCCTTCCCATATCAGACTACATTTCTGCATTTTCATTTTAATGGACATACATTTTATCTATGTAAGTAAATTGTAAATTTTTTCACCAATCATCTGAGATTTGGGGTTATCTTTCAATCTTCTAGTCAATGTTGCACAGAATATCCTTTCAAACATGTGCACACTTATTTAGCTATTTCCTTAGAATACATTTTCAGTCACAGAGTTGCAGAGTCAAACAAGAAATACGCAGTTCTAAGCATTTGAGAGGGGCTGCCTGGGTGGCAGAGTCAGTTAAGCACCCAACTCTTGGTTTCAACTCAGGTCCTGATCTCAGGGTGGTGAGATGGAGCCCTGTATCAGTCTTCATGGTCAGCGGCACAGTCTGCTTGAGAGTCTCTCTCCCTCTGTCGCCCCCCACCCCGCCACTCATGTTCTCTCTCTCAAATAAATTAAAAAAAAAAAAAAGCTGCTAAGGGGAGCTTAAGTAGGTGCCTCAGTTGGTTGAGAGTGTCTGTCTTCAGCTCAGGTCATGATCCCGGGATCCTGGGATTCAAACCCCGCATCGGGCTCTCCCCTCAGAGGTGAGTCTGCTTTTCCCTCTCCCTCTGTGATCTCTTTCACTTTCACTCTCTCTCAAATAAATAAAATCTTTTTTAAAATAAATAAATAATTTTAAAAGCTGTTGATAGGAACAGAGATTCTTTCCTTCAGAAACACTCTTTCTCTTGATATACCAGTCACATACATATGAATAATAATGAACAGTGTTTACTGAATGTCCGCTATTCATCAGATGTTCCATACACATTATTTTTAATCTTCACAATAACCTTTGGAGTAGGTTTTATCATTTCCATTTACAGCTGAATAAACCAAAACTCAAAAGTAATTGACTTAACCAAAGGCACAAAGCTACTAAGTAGTAAACCAGATAGTTTCACTGGCTATAAGCCATGTATTTCCACTGGGCCCTGCTGCTCTTTAATTACTTTTACAAGCTTAGTAATATTTAATTGTATGATATAGCATGAAATATTAATCAGGTCCCTATTTCACTTTTTTTTTTTCACTTTTTGATGACTAGGTATTTGATGACTACTACTTCTGTAAGGAATACTGCAGTGAACAGATGAAATATTAACCTAAATGTGTTATTAAAGACACACACACAAAACAGAACTTGTTTACTTCATTGGTCCCACAATTTTCTCCTTGAAAAATCAAATCCCTTTAATCCTTCAGTCATACCACCCATGAAGTCTTCTTCAAGAAAAAGAAGGCTTCTTCTTCTTCTTGACTATAGCCATTATCACCACTCCCTTTTCTGACTGCTCAGAGCACTCCTTATCTGCCTCAAAAATTTTATCACTTCATTATATAAATTTGTCACTAATGATAAACTGTTCCAGATGGTTCTAAATTAGTTTCATGCTTGCAAACTTAGTAACTCTAACAATACCTTAAGAACTTTGAGGATACCAAAAACAAAAACCAAAAAACAAAAACAAAACTTTGAGGATACAATTGTGTTAAATATCATTTCAAATTCCCTTAGAATCTGTCACAATGCTAGGTGCACCGCAGATGGTCAACCTTAACACAGTGCAGTGGTTAAAATGGATTAAAACCTTAAATGTTAACTATGTTATATCTTATTAATGCTCTCTAAATTCATTAAAATTTTAATGTCATGTGTACAAATAAGTAATTTCTAGGTAAAATGTGTTTGTGTAAAATAATGCAGAAATTTTTTCATGATTTTTTTCTCCCATCTCTCATTCAGTACAACTCCAAATAATCATTTCCCTTGATATAGTCCAAAAATTTTTAAAGGTTCTTCATTATCATTTGCAGAACTTACTCATTTTTTTCTTCAAAAATTTTTCCTTTTTGTGACTTGGACCCTAAACATTGTGGGTACCTGTCATGGAGCCATCACAGGATCCTGCAGAGAGATCTGGAATGCAGTGTCAGTCCCCACCTGCAGCTATGTGTGACCTCAGGCAAACCATTAATATCTCTGAGCCTCAGGGGTTCTTATTTGTTTGCTTTGATTTGTTCTCCTCTGGTTTCACCAAATGAGAAATTAAAATAAGCTTTGCGCAGTGGCAGTATCGTAGCCAATGAGGTTTATCCGAGGCGCGATTATTGCTAATTGAGAAATTAAAATAATACTTCCCTACGTTCTTTACAAAAGCTAGTGATTAATATTCTAGATTTGAAAGCATACTCCCTACTTCCATCTTATTTTTTATTGGTTTCTTCTTCCACTACATAAAGTGAAAGACTTTATGGATTTGCTGTCATTGCTCCCTTTTAAATGATTCATCTTCTTTTCGGCTAAGCTTTCACTGAGAAATGACAGACATAAACAAAGAGGTCTGTACATACTTCACAAATTCGGAATATTGTAAATATTTACCATGATGGTTAAAGTAAAAAATTATGCTTGTGCCTTTTTCATGTCTTCTCTTGATTAGACAATCAGTAAGGAATCAGACATCCTTCTTAATCATCTTGCATATCTTAATCCACCATTTTTGCGTCTTCCAGGTCCAGAAGATTCTACTTGTTGGTGCATATGGTTCTATCTATAAGTCATCTCTAAATAAAATCTACCCTCTTCTCCAACCACACTGACATCACCTTAATTTAAGCCTGCAAAATCTCTTTCCTAGATTATTGCTCTGACATCCAGACTGAAACCCTTATGGTCCCTTTTCACATGATCTTCAAGAGTCATCTTTCTAAAATGCAAATCTTCCCCATTTCCTGCTGGTTGAAATCCAAACAATTAGCTAGAAGAGTCTAACATGAACAAATCCCTGCTCATCTGTCAAGCTTCATCTGTCTTTTCCATATGTATCATGGATCAGCCATAAACGACTTGCAAAAACCCCAATTCATAATGCTCTTTCCCTTCCATGGTTTTTGCCCACTATTCTCTCTACAGGAATGCAATCCATACTTGACTGCTTGGCCAACTCCTAATAATTCTTCAAAGTTTAGCTGTAACATTTCCACTGTAGATAAGTAACTTACCCTACCACAAGATGCATCTCCTTGGTGCTTTCCTAACACACAGGTCTTCCCTCTATCATAGCACTCACCACTATACGCTATAGTCGTTATCCCAGTGTCTCTTTCACTAGGCTATCAGGTCCTGGAGATCAGAAACCGACTCTTTTATTTTTACATACCCAGAATTTAGTAAGTGTCTAGTTCTAAATGAGTGTCTGATGAAAGAGAATGAATGAATGAATTCACATATCACAGGATTCTTGGTCTAGCAGAGCTGTTTAGAATTTACATTCCCTTCATTGACTGGTTTTGGATCTTGGCTATGACACTAATTCCCTCCCCCTTTCCTTCCAATTTCTTGTAAGAAGGACAATTTGTATCACAAGAACTATTGATCACTTCCTCCCAAAGTCCCCAATTTCACCACTAGCCATCTGGGGTCTGGTTGAAAGCTGACTGAAGGACTGAGGATGGGCTTGTGTCTATAAAGACGGAGAGAGGGTAAAAGAGTGAGAAGGGCAGACAGAGAGCCCCACTCCAAAGAATTAACTGCATGAGAAACCAGTATGACCTTACAGTCACAGAACAATGTGTGCCCTACTCTCACCTGACCAGCTCAGGACACAGACTCCGGGCTGAGCAATATAAATGGTCCTCATCCTCTGCATCAGTTTCAACTGAAGATTAGAACTATGCACCTCTGGGTGCAGGAAAGTGAAACACCTTCACACAGGCATACCCTTATGAAGGATAATTGGGGAAAATAACTTTAGGAGGAGAAGTGGAAAATATACAGGGCCTGGCACAGCTAAAATTGGACCCACTCTATTCAGATGAGTTAGACTCCCTTTCTCTGCTGCATAAGGACCACAGAGAACTCCCGAGGGCAGAGGTGCCCAGGCTACCCCATGTGAAGACACAATTTGAACCTCTGATACGGGTTAAGAATTCAAACTGACAGAACTTTGGTTGGAAGATAAGGTTATGTCAACATATCAGAATTTGGAGCCTTGTCTACTGCCCATTGAGCATAAATTTAGCCCAATCACATTTAAAAGTCCTCATTAGTATCTAACCTCTGTCTGTTCTTTATTTTTACATGGAGCTGTTGGAGGGTATGGTTTGGTTTTGGCCTTTTTATTTGTTTACTTTTTACTACCAAAATTTTAAAACACATAGAAGTAGAGAGAAAAATAAAATGAAGCCATGTATCACTAAACCTATCGCATTTGGTTTTTCATCAGATCATTTCACTTATAAACACATAAGTAGGGGCGCCTCGGTGGCTCAGTGGGTTAAAGCCTCTGCCGTCAGCTCAGGTCATGATCCCAGGGTCCTAAGACCAAGCCCTGCATCGGGCTCTCTGCTCCACGGGGAGCCTGCTTCCTCCTCTCTCTGCCTGCCTCTCTGACTACTTGTGATCTCTGTCTGTCAAATAAATAAATAAAATCTCTAAAAAAAATTAAAAAATAAACACGTAACTATAATCTCCAACTAGGAAGAGGCTTATAATCACAATACTACTATCACATCTAATAAAATTAATAAATAAATTCCTTAATATCAGAAGCCAAACAAGATTTACAAAGGACATTTCACAAATTGCATCTGCACCTTTTCCTCATTCCCTTCTGGTATCACAACTGCAAAGTGCACTCACCAGCTCCTAAGGAAGGCTTGAGAACACAGAGAATATGGGTGTGTGGTCTCTTTATTCCATTTCTGCCCCACATCCCAGCTCCTCTAAGCCTCTCATTATTTCACAACACATACGTAATTTTCTGCAGCTACTACAAGAGTCAACTCAACCCACTTCCTCACCTCACCCCCAACAACTGGAGTTTGTCGCATAGAAAAAAAAAAAGTTCATTTCGCAGACAGAAAGATGGAAGAAACAAGAGTTTAAAACATATAGAAAATTAGGGCCAACTAAAACTAAAACCCAGCTGTCATTTTAATTTGGGCTCTTCTACTTCTAGCTATGAAAAACTCAGGTAAAGTAATGGACTTCTCTGAACCTGGATTTCCTAACCTATAAAATGGGGATAATGATATCTATCACTCAGGATTGCTATAAGGATCTTTAAATATTACATAAATAAACTATTCAACACAATGACTGGCACATAGCAGATAATAAATCGCTACTATATTAGCAGTTACATGTGTGATCCTTCTCCTTTCCCTTTCCCAGTCCAACCAATACCCTGAACCTTAAAAATGAAATAACCTGTGGAGTAAGGAATACACAGCAGTGATCTTCTATCAACAAAAATCAAACATAACCTCCTACACACACACACACACACACACACACACACTATTACTGCATTTGGCACTAAAATCCAGTTTTATATTCAGAGACTTATCTTTTTTAAAGGATAAAAAATAAGTCTAGCTAATAATAAAGACATTCCAAAATGGAGATGTGGGGAGAACAATTGTTTGGGAGATCTAGCAAGAAATCAGGGTTCTTCACAAATCCTTGATCGAAGAATGATCCTTCTTCTTTGAGGAAGAGAAGGTCATCCTCTTCAACTGAAAGCAAAATGTCATAGAAGATACAAACGAAGGGTGGGGAAAAGGATATACCTATTTAGAGAGCTAAAAGAGCCAAATCTCCCCTCAAAAGCAAAAAGATGTCAGATGTCACAAATTTCATTGTCAATTTGTCCAAGTATTCATATACTTACATATATGGACTTCCGTTGGGTTTGGTTCCAGGTGACAAACTTTACCTGGACCTTTCAGCAGACAGGGGAGATCAGTGAAGAGCACTCCCATTCTTTGGCAAGTGATGCCAACACCATCAGCATCATTACATTGTAGACCATCACATTATCATCATCAATTACCTTTAGCATAGCCATTTACATTTTTCAAAGCATTTCCACAGACATTATTCAGTTACATTTTTGAGCAGCTAACTTGGGAGAAACAATATATCAGGAGCTGTAGGGAATTTAGACATCAAGTAAAAGTCAAGCAGCAAAGGGGAAGGCAAATGTATCAGTACTCTCACTTGTTCGTTTATCAGATACTGATTGAACACTCGCTATGTCCAGGCAGGATAAATCAACAATAAAAAAGTCATAATCCTCATTCCACTGGTGACAACAATCCCAATAATAATTCTAAATTCTAAGCATTTACTTTGTGACATAAACACAAAAATAATAGTTATATTATTTTTTAATTATCATTATTCTCATATTACTGATGAGAAAAGCAAGGCTTTGGAGAGGTTAAGTAACTTGCCTAAGATCACATAGGAGATAAATGACAAAACCACTTTCTGACATGTCACCTATAAAGAGAAACAACTAAACTAGTTGTGGCCCACCGTATATCTTTTAGCACATTTAAAAAAAAAACCACACATAGATACATAAAATCATGCTTTTACACACAAGTTAGTGAGACCTATCCACTTGCCAACTGGAAAGTCTTTTTTTTTTCCCCTCCTGGAAAAAGTCTAACATGGAAGTATTTCGTTTTCCAGAAGTGGGACAATTAGAATGAAGAAAAGGGGGAAAACAATTTATTTGAGTCAAAAGAGAACACTACTGTTCTAGTTTCTATTGCACTACTGGCCAGGAGAGCTTGTTCTAGGAACCATGAAAGTCCAATTTCATGATGTGATGGGGAAAATCAGATGCTTCACACTGAGTGTTTCATGGTATTAGCAATGGTTTGACATGGAATATGGAGCTCTATTTTATTTTAATGCAATCAAGTTAGGTTACAGAAGTTTGTTCTTTAAAGTTTCTGGGGTAACCTCCTCGGATCAAGATTTCAAAACTGAAGAACCAAAGAGGCCAAATTTTAAGGACTTCCTACCCGATCCAAAGAGTGACTCACAAACTTACACCTTCCTTCTGGTGTGACAAGACATCCAAAGACTGTACTTGAAACTGCAAGGATCGGGGTGGGGAGAAACAGGAGTATTACTGATTTGTTCAAGGAAGTATAAATCCAAACACAGATTTAGCAGATGAAAACTAGAGAATGTTTTAATCTCTCACTGCTAAACTGCACTGAGTTCTCTATAATCATAGATTTTTCAGGAACGGAGGAGCTATTCAGTAGAAATTAAATAATTTCAGAGATATAAACAGAGGCTGATGACTATGAATCATACTTTAAGTTTCTACATCTAAGTGCAATACTAAGACACATCTGAATTGTCAACCATCTATCCAATCAATGTGGCTCCATTTCAAAGAAAAATGATTGCACCGAAAATAAATGATACTGCCTGAGAAGATACAGATATCTCAGAATTGCCTAAAGAAGATGATGAATTATAGACAGCACTGTCTTGAAATGCAAATATCTGGTTATGTGGGACAAACTTGGAACTACCTAGGATCCTGCTTTCCTGTTAAAGTACATTGTCTTCCATGACAGCTCTAAGTCCAAGCTGAGATTCATGACCGATCAGGAGTTCAAATTCAGACAAGCTATGACTCTGAATATATGATATAATACTCAAGAATAATTCACTCCACCATGCAACACTTGCTCTAACTTAACTAAAACTAAACAATTAAATATAAAATCGTAACTCTTTAGAGACTCTTTCAGAACATGACAGGCACCATTCTAAGCATCTTAACCTTTTAACTTTTGTAAACCTCACAAGCCGATAAGATATGTACTATTTTATTCACCCTGCCCTTCTTTTTCTACGTATGAAAAAAAAAGAATTTATCATCAATTCTTTTAAATCATGCTGTCTACATATTATTTGTTCCTTTACTCATTCAGCAAATATTCCTTGGGGGTCAATGATGTGCCAAATCCTGGGGATCTAACAGTACATGAAACAGCTACTCTGATCTCATGATGCTTATAGTAAAGTGTGAAAGATAAATCAGGAGGGCAAAACATTGTTCCAAACATCTAGAAAGAAACACACACACACACACACACACACACACACACACAAAAGAAACACACAAGGAAAAAAGAAACATACAAGGAGCTACAACAGAGAACAAAGAAGGCGACAGGAATGCTTTCCTTACGTAGGGTGGTTTGGGAGGGCCTCTCAGAAAAGATTATATGTAAGTTAAGATATAAGAATGAGAAGATGCTGGACATGAAAAAATGGGAGGAAGTTTCTGGGTTAAGACCACAAAGTGAACGCAACCATCCAAATCATAATACCTGGAATGCCACCAAACTAATGTAAAAGGATTTTTTAAAGATTTATTTATTTATGAGACATAAAGAGAGCAAGCAGTGGGGAGAGGCAGAGGGGGAGAGAGAGAGAATCCTGAGGCAAACTCAGCACTGGGCACAGAACCTGACACGGGGCTCAATCTACCACCCTAAGATCATCCATGACCTCAGCTGAAACCAACAGTCAGAGACACTTAACCAACTGCACCGCTCAAGTGCCCCTAAAAGGATTGTTTAAAGACAAGAAGAAAGGGACAATACACAACAAGACACACAGCAACGTAATTCTGGAAGCTTGAAAGCCAGTAGACAGGTAACAATGGACTTGGCAGAATTCCAGTCCAGCAGCAAGGGAAGCTGAGGTCCAGTGATGTGCATCTCAGAATTCTCAAAAGGCTGGAATTGGCAGTACCAGGCGGCTCAGGCACTGCAGACATGGGGCGGGAATGGGAGCTATAACTAGAGGGAGTGGCTGAAGGCTATTTAAGAAGCACCTGGGTCCTTACATTTTCTCCCCTACTTCATCCCAGAGAGAGTACCTCTCCCCAACTCAGTAGATCTGAAAGTATATTATCCAAAGAGAATATATACCAGAGGGTCTCTGGAATGGAAGAAACCAAACCCAGTTGAAGACCAGAGCAACAGAACTATCCCTAGGAAATGTGGTGGCTATATGAAGTGTGAATACAGAACATAAAACCAAACCAACCCCTACTCCCTGACACCTAGCAGTCAGACCCTCACTCTTCAGGCTGGAGGAATGGAAACCTCTTCTTCTTCCTCCTTCCTTCTGTGAATCTGATCAATCAAAGAGGAAAGACCTGAAGAAAGACTGTGATATGAGGGGTTCCCCCAATAAATAGCTCACCAACATACACAGGTTAGCTTTGTAGTCCCAGCTCTTAACCATGAGTAGATAGCAAAGAATGGCCAACCATCTAACATGGAAGACATACCAGAAAGAACAAAAAACCAACTTGGAGAAAGAGAAACTATGTAGAAGAAGAAAATCTTTAAGACTTTTTTTTTTTAAGATTTATTTATTATTTATTTATTTGAGAGAGAGAGCATGAGCAGGGGTTGGGGGGAACAGAGGGAGAGCGGGAAGCAGACTCCATGCTGAGTGTGGAAGTGGATGTGGGGCTCAATCCCAGGACCCTGGATTCATGACCTGAGCGAAAAGCACACACTTAACCCACTGAGCCACGAAGTGGCCCAGAGAAGAAAAACTTTGAAAAACAACAACAACAACAAAAACTTATTACTATCAGAAAGATGAGAGGCTCTACCCATGAATGAATGCTGAGGTGCTATAAAAAAAAACAACAACATACACAGAACAGAACAAAATAGAGTTCTTATAAATTAAAAAACACAATCTAGGAAAGAAATAATTATTAACAGAAGGGCTAGAAGATAGAGTTGAGAAAATTTTTCCAAAGTATAGCAGAAAGAGACAAAATAAGAGAAAAATGATTAATCCAGGAGGTCCAACATCAGAATAAAGGAAATCCAGGAAAAGGCAATAGCAAAATCAGATGGGTTTAAAATCATTAACAATATTAGTTAAGCAAATTTTAGAAAATGACAGATTAAAAAGACCCATGACAATAAATAAAAATAGGCACATCACAAGGCATATCATAGGGAAATGTCGGAAACTGGTGACAGGTGAAATATCTTACAGACTTTTAAAGATTTTTTTAAATTCGTATCATATCAGAAGAGCTTTGGATTTCTCAAAAGCAATACTGGAAGCAAGACAAATAATGAAGCAAAGCCTTCAAAACTCTGAAAAAAAAATACTTGCAAAGTAGAGCAAACTATAAATCAATAATTAAGTATATTTAGACAATCGTTGTTTCAAAAAATGTATTTCCCATACATCTTTTCTCCTGGGAAAGACCTGGTTGTGCATGAGCACAAAGGGCCATCAGTCAGTATGAAAGCACTGTATGTTGTTCAAGAGATAGACTGTTCAAAGATGTCATCACCAAGAGCCCCACAGCCCAAATACAGGATTTTTGACCCGAAGCAGAATGCCTGAGGGACTATAGCCCAGATTCTCTTTGTTCTTGAGTCAATGAAGTTCCTATTCTCTTCCACAGTCTCCTGAAACAGCTAAGGACGCTCATTTTATTCCCAAAGAAGTGTTCTTCCTCGACCTACTCCTGAGAACTAGCGAGAGACATATTGATCTTAAGTAAAAAATACAGAGTAACTCACTCCCTCATCACATTTTTGCCAAAAGTCCAGTACTTGGCACACACTGCTATATCCAAATTTCCAACGATGGTAAGTTCTGCTTTCCTTGGACGAGATCTCTCCTGACCTTGCTCAGTGATGTCCCCAGGAGGGCCTCTCAAGGATACCAAAATCACACTGTGTCCCAGACACTCTGTTTGGTTTATCTTCATGATATGAGAGACGGTGCAGAATTCTGTATATGATTTCAAATGAATAATATATACTCATGTACATACCACCCAGATTAAAAGGCAGTACATTCCTTGTACTTTCCTGTATCCAGCTCTAATTTCATCCCCCTCACTCATCACAGAGGTCAATACTTTTCCAACACTTCTGTTAGATAGTCTCTTGGCTTTGGTTATAATTTTATCCCCTGAATATGTGTATAGTGTATATAAACACTATATTATTTAATTTCAAAAACTTGAAGAGCAAACACAAACGTACTGGTAAAAGGAAAATACAATACTGCCATTGATTTGGACATTCCCATATTTACAGGTTTTGGTCATCTCTTAATGGCAACAAGGAAAAAGAAAGAGTAAACAGGTTCTTGAAACTTCATTTTGACATAGGCGTAGAAAGTGGATGAACAGTCACAGCCTGGTTCTAAAAGTAACAGGTATTTTTTCAAGGAATGGATTTTAATACCAGAAAACAGGGTTTAGAAAAAAAAAAGTCAGGTGGGCCTCACCACCTGGGTGGCTGAGTCAATTAAGCATCCAATTCTTGATTTCAGCTCAGGTCATGTCTCACAGTTGTGGGATCAAGCCCCACAGCAGACTCTGTGCTGAGTGTGTTGTCTGCTTGAGATTCTCTCTTTCCTGCTGCGTCTGCCCCTCCTCCTACCTGTGTGCATGCTCTCTCTTTATAAATAAATAAAATCTTATAAATAAATAAAATCTTTTTTAAAAATCGGTTAAGTAAAAAAAAAAAAATCGGTTAAGTATGCCAAAAGAGGAAGATTCTGGGAAGAATGCAGTAACAACCCAAGTCGTTGAATCAACCCAAGTCTCTCCATTAAAAGCAGGCAGATCAATGAGGATGACAAACCCACAGACTGGCTCACAAAATCTACAACAAAACTGGGTGGCAAGGTGGCCCCATGAAGCAAGTCGGACAGCTACATGCCCATATGGATTGGCATCCATACTGGAGGACCCGAAAGAAACGTCTGAAAGTCCTCTGGACATGAGAACTCCCAAACTGTCCAGAGATACTCACTAGAAAGTGTGATGGCCCAATCTGAAAACTGAAGTCAAAGCAAGAAGGGTGTTTGGGCTTCAGGTGATAAGATCTGACGGTGATGATGGGACAGAGTTGCAGTTCTAAACACTAACAAACCAAGGCTACCTTCAAGATAAATCTCTGTGCTCAGGAGAAACTGCGAGGAATAGAATTCCAACTGAACACTGCAAAGCTATGAGATGCAGAGATGCAAAACAAAAGAGAAAGAAAGTCCAAATAAAAGTGGGGATAGGAACCAAGCAAAGAAGTTCTCAGAAAGTACATGGGGATATTTTATATCACTTTGCAAAAGCAAAACAACACAAAACAAAAACAAGAGCCCTAAAGTTATCCTGACCCCTCCTCTCCCTCCTGAAATTATACAAATAATATGCTTAAAAAATGAACAACAGAAAATTCCATATGAATTTATCATAGGAAAAGAGAAGAAGGACCAGAAACATATGCACTAAAGAGATAAAAACTGTAATCCAATATTTCAAAATAAGCTAAAGGAAATTGAGCTGTGTTATTGAACACAATGAAATTAGGTGATTAGAAAAAAGAGAGATTCTGAAAATGGTGAAAGAACTCTAGAGAGAATTAGAAATAAAATATTTTTGTATCTGTATTTTTTTAAGATTTAATTATTTATTTTAGAGAGATAGCACGTGTGCACAATCTGGGTTAGGGGCAGAGGAAAGAGAGAGAGAGAAGCAGACTCCCCGCTGAGCGCAGAGCCCCACAATGGGCTCAATCTCAAGACCCTAAGATCATGACCTGAGCCGAAATCAAGAGTTGGAGATGCTTAACCTACTGAGCCGCTCAGGCACCCAAAAGAAAAGACATTTTAAAAATGAAGACTAAACCAGTAGAAACACAGAAATAAACACAGACAATGGATAATACATAGAAAATAAAACATGGAAAGGATTCTCAAAAATTAAAAAGAAATGAAGTGGCTTTAGGTTGTGATAAAATAAACCTCTACCAACAATTCCTCTTCCTCTCACAGAAAACAACTACAAAGCTTAGACATAATGGGGGAAAAAACTGCCTGAAGGTACAGGAGAATGGACAGACTCAGACACAGTCTGCTAGGGATTACCAGCTGCCAAGACAAGAAGACAAGAAGACAGGCAGCTAAACCAGTAAGCTAAACCAGTAAGTTCCCATCGTCTTGGCTTTTAGCCTAGGGCTCAGTGTAGTCCATGTAGCTTGCACAGTGGTGAAGGGAGACATAGAAAACTCACAATCTTTCTTACCTGGGGAACCAGAGAAGAAAAGAAATACTGGCAAACCGTGAATTGTGGTGAAGCAAGGAGGAGAGCCCCACCAGAGAAAGAGCTAGACAGGGAACCTGCAAACTCCATATATTCACCTCCCTGACTAACACCTGAACCACAGATACAAAGCAGACTCAAAGCAGCGTACTTAGAGGCAAAAGACCTGAACAGAATAAGAAGTTACTGCATAAGCAACACAGTCTGCAGTCGAAGCCCAGCCAAGAAAAGGACCCACTAAAATTTAAAAAAACAAAACAAAACGCTATTCATCAGTGGGAAATGACAGAATCCAAAGTACCCACAACTGAACATTTATAATGTCCAGGATACAATCCAAAATAATCCTACGTATGAAGAACCAAGAAAATGAAACACGTTCTGAGAAGAAAAGAAAATCAGTCTAGTTCTATCATGAAATGAAACAGATGTTGGAACTAACAGGCAAGGTATATGCAACCGTTTTATAACTATCCTCGATGAAGTAAAACAAAACATGCTTTCAATGCATGAAGCTCTCATCAGAGAAATAAGAAGTCCCAGCAGAAAAATAAAAACAATTAAAAAAAAAAAGACGGAAATCCTAGAACTGAAAAATAGAATTTCTGAAATAAAACAATTCACTGGGTAGACTTCACAGCCAAATGGACATGACAAAGGGGAGAACGTGAACTTGAAAATTGATCAACAGACAGGGCAAGTTTGAAGAACGGAGAAAATAAAGAAAAATAAAAGACTGGAGGAAAAAATGAACAGAGCCTCAGAGACCTATTAGATAATATTACACTGTATAATTATGAATGTGTAATTGGAAGGAGAGGACAGAAAGAATGGGGCATAAAAATATATGAAGAAATAACAGCCAAAGATTTCCCATGGCAGTAGGAACCTGTATGACATTCAAACTGTTGAAAGCCAAAGATAAAAAATGTTGTATCTTGAAAGCAGGAAGAGAACAATATATTACGTACATAATAATATAGACCTGTTGGGATTGATGGCTAAATCCCCCTCTGAAACATGAAGGCCAGATGAAATATTATCCTTAAAGTACTGAAAGAAAAAAAAAACTGTCAGATCAGAAGTTTATATTCAATAAAAATATTATTCAAGAATGAAGACAAAATAAAGGCATTTTCAGGCAAAAGAAATCTAAGAAATTTTGTCACAAGCAAACTTGCAGTACAAAAAGAGCTAAAGGAAGCTTTGGGACTGAAGAGAAATGATACCAAATAGAAACCTGACTCTTCTGGGGGCGCCTGGGTGGCTCAGTGGTTTAAGCCGCTGCCTTCGGCTCAGGTCATGATCTCAGGGTCCTGGGATCGAGTCCCACGTCGGGCTCTCTGCACTGAAGGGAGCCTGCTTCCCTCTCACTCTCTCTGCCTGCCTCTCTGCCTACTTGTGATCTCTCTCTGTCAAAATTAATAAATAAAAATCTTTAAAAAAAAAAAAAAAAAAAAAAGAAACCTGACTCTTCAGAAAATAGTAAAGAGCATCAGACATAGCAAAACTCTTGGTAAATGCAAAAGAGTGCATTTTCTTTTTCTTCCTGATTTCTTTATTAACCAAAGAACTTTAAAAGTAAAATCATAACATTGCCTTATGGGGCATATAACATATGTAGATGTACTACCTATAATAACCATAAAATAAAGAATGATATAAGCTTCTAAGGTTGCAAGATTTCTATATATTAAGTAATGGTGTACATAACTATATGTTAACTGTGAAAAATTAAGGATGTACATTCTAAACTTTTTTTTAAGATTTTATTTTTAAGTCATCTTTACACCCAACATGAGACTTAAACTTAAAACCTGGAGATCAAGAGTCACACACCCCACCCACTGATCCGGCCAGGGACCCCCTACATTCTAATCACTAGGGCAAACTTTACTTAAAAATGTGAAAGACGATACTTAAGAAGCTAAAGGAAAATTTTAAAAGACTGTAAGGAAAGGAATGGGAAATAAATGCCACACAAACAGTAAATAGAAGTAGGCTGGAGTAGCATTATTAAAATCAGATAAATAGATTTCAAGACAAAATATATTAATAAAAATAAAGAAGATACTTTATAATGACAAAATACATTCAACAAGAAAACATAATCATAAATAAGTACGAACCCAATAATAGAGCTTCAAAATACATGAAGCAAAAACTGACTGATTTAAGGAGAAAAAATAGACAATTTCATAATCATAATTAAAAACTGCAATATGCTTTTACCAGCAACTGATACAAAACAGACAAACAGCAAGGGCATAGATTTGAACACATCACTCAACTTGCAGAATATTCATTCTTCTCAAGTACACATGGAATATTTACAGTATGGACCACATTTTGGACCATAAAACAAGTCTTAATTAGTGCCAAAAGATTGAAATTATATAGATTATGTTCTCTGACAAAAATAGAATTAAGTTAGGACTCAAAAATAATAACTAAGAAAACCAGCAATAATCCCAAATATTTGGAGATTAACACAATACTAAAGAAATTTGGGTTCAAAGAAAAATTACAATATAAGATAGAGAATATTTTGAACTGAATAATTATGAAAATATAACCTATCGTAATTTGTGGAGTGTAGCTGAAGCAAAGTATACAAAGAAATCTGTGGCTTTATGTGCCTATGTTAGAACAGCAGAAAGGTCTCAAATCAATAACACAAGCTCTCACTCTAAGAAACTAGAAAAAGAAGAGCAAATTAAATCCAAAGCAAATAAAAGGAAGGAAACCGCATAGATTAAGTGCAGAAATCAATAAAATAGAAAATAGAAAAACATTAGAGAAAATAAAGCCAAATGCCGGTTCTTTGAAAAGATCAATGAAATTGATAAACCCCTAACCACACAAGTCAAGAAAAACAACAGAGATATAAATTGCCAATATCAGAAATGTAAGACAGATATAAAAAAGGATAAAGGGATAAAAGGGACTGTTAAAATAACTTTATGCCAATAAACGGACTACTAACAAATTTAACAAACGGACAAAACGGACATATTCCTTAAGAGACACAAAGAACAAAACTGTAAAAAAGAACAACAATTATAAAAAACTTGAACACCTTCAAATCAATTAAAGTGCATTTAAAATTTGAAACTTTCCCACAAAAAGAGAAAAGAAAAACATCCTTCAGGCCCAGTGGCTTCAGTTGTGGATTTTATCAAAAATTTAAGGAAAAATGAGTATCAATTCTATACAAACTCTTTCAAAAAAATATGGAAAAGGAGAACACTTCCCAATTCATTTTATGAGGGCAATTTTAATGCTTCCAAAACCAAACAAATACTACAAGAAAAGAAAACTATAGACCAACATCCATCATGAACATAGAAAAACCCTTAACAAAATATTAGCAAATGGAATACAACATTTTTTAAAGATATACATAATGACCAGATGTGATTTATTTCAGGAAAGCAAGGCTGGTTTAATGCTGTAAAAGGCTAGGGGCAACTGGGTGGCTCCATCAGTTAAGTGGCTGCCTTCAGCTCAGGTCACGATCCCAGGGTCATGGGATCGAAACCCATGATGGGCTGGCTCCCTTCTCAACGGAGAGTCTGCTTTTCCCTCTCCCTCTGCCTGCCACTCTGCTTACTTGTGCTCTCTATCTCTGTCAAATAAATAAATAAAATCTTAAATATGTATATATATATATATATATATATATATATATATATATATACACACAAACATGGAGTGAAAGGTTCAAAGCTTTCTACCTAAGACCAATAACAAAGCAAAGATGTCTACTCATGTAGTTTTCATTTACATTGTTCTGGATATCCTAGCCAGTGCAATAAGACAATAAGAAATAAAACGCATAATGGTGTGTGTTGAAAACCTTAAGTAACCCTCCCAAAAAAGTTATCAGACTAATAACTAATGAGCATTGCAGCAGTGTAGAATATAAGATCAACATAGAAAAAGTAACTGTGTTCCTCTACACTAACCACCAGATAATTAGAAAATAAAACAACTCAATAAAAATACTGAGGAATAAATTTAATGAATGTGACTATCACCAAAACATTACAAAGGGAAATTAAACAATGCCTTAAAAAGTGCACATACACATGATTCCATACATATGATCAGAAAATCCAGTGTTCCAAGAATAGTAATCCCCCTCAAACTGAGCTATAGGCCAAAATTCAAATAAGTTTCTTTTGAAAAAAATGACATGTTGGTTTTTAAATTTACATAGAAAGAAAAGGGCCTAAAATAACTAAAATACTTTGTAAGAATATGAATAAAGTTGGAAGACTTATACTACTTGACTTCAAACCTTGCTATAAACTTACAGTAACAGGGTACGTCACCGGCATAAGGATAGACATATAAGTGAATAAACAGAATAAACTCTAGAACAGACCTAATCACATAGGACCAGTTGATTTTCAACAAAAGTACCAACATAATTCAATGGAAACAAGATGATTTTTACAACAAATGGTGCTAGAAGAATTGGATATTGTATATGGAAATAATGAACCTCATACCTTACCTCTTGCCAAAAGTAAGGATTGACTCAAAATGTTCACAGACCTAAATGCTGGAAATTAAACTATTATATTTCTAGGAGAAACCCTTTGGGTCATTCAGGGAGGCCAATATTTCTTAAACAGGATACTAAAAGCACAAATGATGAAAGAAACTGATTAAATGCTCTTCATGATTTGAAAGTTTCACTTCTCAAAAGTCACAGTTAAGAACACACAAAGGTAAGGCACAAACTGGAAGCAAAATATTTCAAGACAAAGAGCTTGTACAAAGACTATATAAACAACTCCTATAACTCAATAAAAAGACCAAAAATCTAATAAAAAGTGACAAAAGATTGAAAGAGACATGTCCCATAAGAAGATATACAAATGGTCAAAAGCCCCATAAGAGCTGTTCAACATTACTAGTCTTCAGATAAATGCTAATGGAGACCCCAGTGAGGTACCACTACAAACACCCATTGAAAAAACTCAAGTTAATACCAAAGCAATACCAAGTGTTGGTGAGGATGTGGGACAAAAGGAACTCCTTCCTACATTACTGGTGGGAATGCAAAAATATTACAGCCACTTTGAAAAACAATATGGCAATATCTTACAACATTAAATATTCGTTTACCATACTGTCAAGCATTTCTACTCCTACATATTCAATCTAGAGAAATTAAAAAAAAAATGCCCCCATGAAAATAAGTATGCAAGTACTATTAGCAACATTATTTGTAATGGCCAAAACCTGAAAACAACCAAATGCTATATGCATAT
This sequence comes from Meles meles, assembly GCF_922984935.1. Classification (NCBI taxonomy): domain Eukaryota; kingdom Metazoa; phylum Chordata; class Mammalia; order Carnivora; family Mustelidae; genus Meles; species Meles meles. The sequence continues at coordinate 140,777,823 of NC_060071.1, read as the reverse complement.
CATGGAATACTACAGAGCAATAAAAAGGAGCAAAATATTAATATATACAACACGAATTAACCTCAAAAACATTATGCTGAATAAAACAAGTCAAGCAGAAGACTATGTTCTGAATTATTCCATTTATATACATTCTAGAAGACCCAATGCTACAGCAACAGAAAGCAGACGAGTGTCTGCCTGGGACCAGGCATAGAAGAAGGGGGTCAAAAGTAAAGGTGCAGAAAAATTGGTGCAGCCACTATGGAAAACAGTACCGGAAATTCCTCAAAAATAGAAATATCATATGGTCCAGTAATTCCACTACCAGTTATTTACCCAAAGGAAACAAAAACAGTAATTCAAAATGATATATTCACTCCATATTTTTGCAGCACTATTTACAATAGACAAGATATGGAAGCAGCTCAAATGTCCATCAATAGAAGAATGGATTAAAGACGATGTGAATATACATACACACACACGCGTGCACACACAATATGGAATATCATGCAGCCATCAAAAAATGAAATCTTGCCACTTGCAATGACATGGTTGGAATTAGAGGGTATTATGCTAATCAAAATAAGTCAGTCATAAAAGACAATTATCATATGATCTCACTGATATGTGGAATTTAAGAAACAAGGCCGAGGATCATAGGGGAAGAGAGGAAAAATGAAACAAGATGAAACCAGAGAGGGAGACAAACCATAAGAGTCTCTTAATCTCGGGAAACAAACTAAGGGTTGCTAGAGTGGAGGGGGGTGGGAGGGATGGGGTGGCTGGGTGATGGACATTGGGGAGGGTATGTGCTATGGTGAGCACTGTGAATTGTGTAAGACTGATGAATCACAGACCTGTACCCCTGAAACAAATAATACATTATATGTTAATAAAAATTTTTAATTTAATTTTTAAAAAGAAGATGCCACACACACACACACACACACACACACACACACACACACACTGGAATATTCCTCAGTGATATAAAAGGATGAGATCTTGCCATTTGTGACAACATTAATGGACCTCAAGGGTATTATGCTAAATAAATTGAGTCAGACTGAGAAAGAAAAATACCGTATGATTTCACTAATACATGGAATTTTTAAATCAAAACAAACAAACAAAAGGCACAAATAGGCCCACAGATACAGAGAACAAGCTGATGGTTGCCTGAAGGAAGGGGAAGAGGGGAGATGGGCAAAACGAGTGAAGGGAAGTAGGAGATAAAGGCTTTCACTTATGGTATGAATAAGTCAGGAGAATAAAAGGGACAGCATGGGGAGTATAGTCAGCGGTACTGTAATAGCATTACACGGTGACAGATGGCAGTGACACTGGAGGTGAGCACAGCGTCACATAAAAACTTGTCAAATCACTATGTTGTACACCTGAAACTAATGTAATGCGGTGTGTCAACTAAAATTTAATTTAAAAAAAAAGAGCAAAGGCACACAAGGAACCTTTTTAAGATAAGGGGACTGTTCTTTATTCTGGTTAGGGTGGTGGTTATACTATTGTACATACTTAGGAAAATTCAGTAAACTATGCCTTGAAAATGGGTGAAAATTTCTATATATAAGTATTTCCATGAAAAACAAAAAGGAGAAAATAACATGTATTCCTATACATAGGTACATCAGCATGTTTACACTAGAAGGCTATAATGACAGAGTCAGGTGCCCGTACTTATTTATAATGCATAAGTTTGAATTTATGAGAAATAAGATAATATTCAACTGAATAGTTTCAATTTTTTATGTATATTTGACATTTCAAATTAAGGGTTAAATAAATGTATTTCTATACACATGAGGAATCACCATGAATGGGCTGGTTCACGTATAGAATAATAAAAGTGTATCGTATGGGTGATTCTTAAAAAACTCAAAAGAAATGAAGAAAGAGATTTTAAAATATTCAACAGAAAGTTATCCATATAGAAGATAAGCAAAAAAAAAAAAAAGGTACCACAAAGAATGTCAAACAATAGAATAAAATAAATACTAAAACTATAATTCTGAACACTTTCCTAAAATTCAAAAAAAAAATCTTAAAATTACATATTGAAAAGATACACCACAATCATTTCAGCATGGCCAAACTGAATCATATTGAAGTTAAACGTACTTTAAAGGAAAATTTTAAAAACCCTGGGCAACCAGGAAAAAAGGCTAAGGGATTCATAAGGAAAAGAAATCAAGACTGTCACCAGACTTTTCAACAATTCTTAATGCCCACCTCCCCCCTGCAAAAAAACAGTGTAACAAATTTAAAATACTGAAGGAGAGGAAATATGAGTCAAGGATTTTGTATCTAACCAAAACGATCTCCAAGTACAAACTACAAACTACTATAAACTTGCCAAACTTTGGGGTACATTGATCCTGTGAGCCCTTCCTAAAGAATCTATTAGAAAAGGACATTCAGACAACTAAAAAACTGAGAGACAGTAACATATAATTGAGTGGTGGTCATCAGATATAAAAATACTTGTAGAACAAAACTAAACTGTGGTTATAAAGGAGAGAATGTGGTAGATGTAGGATAATTATCAACAGTTGGGGTGGAGAAATAAAGAGTGCAAATGGATACGATTGTCTAATAGGCATTAATTGGAAATAAAAGGATATTACTTTAGATTAGATCGTGGAGTAGGAGTAAGGAAGAAGAGGTTATCAGATAATTTCAGTGTTGTTTAATGTAGGTACCCAGTAAGTACCCCCCCCCCAAAATGGATTAATGGTATATAAAGGAATTAGTAAAAAGTTAACCAATGAAACAAACAAGCAGATAAAACCCACTGCATGATGAAAAAGCGTAGATACAAAAGACATAAAAATAAAACAATATGGGCGCCTGGGTGGCTCAGTGGGTTAAACCGCTACCTTCGGCTCAGGTCATGATCTCAGGGTCCTGGGATTGAGTCCCACATCGGGCTCTCTGCTCTCTGCTCGGCAGGGAGCCTGCTTCCCTCTCTCTCTCTGCCTGCCTCTCTGCCTACTTGTGATCTCTCTCTCTCTCTCTCGCTGTCAAATAAATAAATAAAATAAAATCTTAAAAAAATAAAATAAAATAAAATAAATAAGAAAATAAAACAATATGATAGAACTGAGGGCAAATATATTAATAATAACAATAGATGTAAATGGGCTTAACTCACCTATTGAAAGAAAAGGATTTTCAGATTGGTTAATAAAGCAAAATCCAACACTATGCAGAATACAAGAGACACACCTAAAACAAAAAGATTCAAAAGAGTTAAAAATAAAAGGATGGAGAAAGATATTTCAGGCAAACACAAATAAAAAGGAAACAAGGTTCATAATCTTGATACCTGACAGAGTGGAATTGAGACCCAAAAGCATTAAAATATATAAAGAAGGACTCTTTATAATGCTTAAGCCTACAATTCACAATGAAAATATTACAGTTATTAATATTTATGTACCCAACAACACAGCAATAGCCATTATTAAACAGCAACCTACAGGAGATGCAAGGAGAAACAGACAAAAACACATTAATAATAGACTTTAACATACCTCTCCCAATCCAAGATCAGGCAGACTAACAATTAATAAAGGTACAGAAGATCTAAACAACATAAACAAAGTAGATCTTATAGATCTATATCAATATCTGAATCCCAGAAATAGAGATTACAATTTCTTTTCAAGTACACATAGAACATTCACAAAAACTGACTAAATCTTGGCCGCAGAGAAAACCTTAGTAAGTTCCAAAGAACAGAAATAATGCAAGTGTCATCCTCAGATTATAATGTAATAAAAACAAAGTTGGTAACAAAATTAAAAAGAAAAAACAAAAATTTCCTTCCACTTGAGACAACTCTTGGATCAAAGGCAAAATACAAAATTAAACTGCAGAATTTCTTGACAATAATAATAAATGCCTGATGTTACCAGAATCCGTAGGCTATAGCTACAGAAAGAGTCAAAGAAAAACAGATTGCATAAAATGCCTATATCAAAAATATTAAAATAAATAAACACCCAACTCAAAAAGCTTTCTAGGGAACACCAAAATAAAACAGAGAAATCAAGAAAAAGGAGAATTAATCATAAGTGGCAGAAATTAATTCAGAAACAAAGAAAAAAAAAAGTAGAATACATAAATCCAAAACTAGTTCCTTAGAAAAGAAATCAACAATGGACAAAATGCTAACTCACTCAATCAAGAAAAACGAAGGTGGGGGTGGGTAGGGGGTGAGAAAACATAAATATACAGCATTAAAATTTAGGCACAATATTAGCAATGACAAGGAAGTCAAAATAGAGAAAATGTTTAAAGTTCTAAAAGACTCTTGCATAATTCTGTATAAATTTGAAAACTTAAATGAAATGAATAATGTTTTAGAGAATTATAACTTACCAAAATTGACCCCAGTAGAAAGAGAAATTCCAAACAGAACAAGGGTCATAGAAGGAATACAGAAAGAAGTTAAAGAGTTCCACTACAAAAGAGAACCATGCTAGACAGTTTCACAGGCAAACTTAAACTTAACTTCAGTGTTATTTTAATCACTCCAGAGCATAAAAAAGAAGGAAAACTTCCAAACTCATTTTCCATAGTGAATATAACATTGTTCTTGGGTCCTCACTAGAACTACACCCAACCTCTGCCCCCTACATAGACAGATAAATAGATAGGCAGACAGACATACAGATGTTTTTTTTTTAAACTGTGGACCAATCTAACCCATGAATATCAATGCAAAAATTATTAATCAAATATAAAATCCAATTCAGCATATTAATAAAATTAAAAGAAGTCATATAGTTTCCATAGATACAGAAAATTCAGCACCAGTCAGATTTTTTTAAAGATTCAATAACATAGAAATAGATGGATACTTCCTTAATATATTACCTCAGGCCCAAATAATACCTTACTTAATAGAAAAGTACTACAGGTTCTCTTACCAAAATTAAAAACAAGGCAAGAATACTCACTATGCCATATTTAACATGGTACTGGAGATATTCACCAATGCAATTGGGAAAGAGAAAGCAATTTGAGACATAAGAATTGGATACAAAAGAAAGGATAAAACTTCCTATTTGCAGATTATATATCTGGAAAACCCCCAAAATAAATGGTAAACCACTACAGAAAGAAAGCAATTTAATAAAGTAAGGTTACAAAATTGGCATACAAAAGTCAGTAGCCTTCATGTAAAAATATAAAAAAGATGGAAGACAGACTCCAATTGTGACAGAAAAAAAAAGATAAAATACTAAACATAAGCTTAACAAAAAATTCTAAAAAGTACTCCCTGAACAAAGGCATGAAAAAACTTGAACGAACAAAGGAGACATACCATGTTCTTAGCCAGTAAAATTCAATATCCCAAAGATTTTAGTTCTCCCTAAATAAGTTATTTTCTAATTTTAATGTGATACTCATAAAAATGCCATCAGGCTTTTCATTGAGATATATAACTTGAACATAAAATTAATTTGGAAGAATGAAAAAGAATAACCAGAAAAACCTGAAAAATAAGAACAATGTTGAGTGGGGGAGGGGGATTCTAACAAGATTTTCTAGAAAAATTTAAGCCTTCAGAAAGGAAAAAAAAAATAACCAACAATTACAAGGAGCAAGTACTGGCTTTCTATGAATAAGTCATAACAAATTCACTTCAATTTCCTATTGTTTTTAGAGACCTAAATAGCATATCAAAGGAGAGCTGATAAGAGAATATTTACATCTCAGCAAAGTATGATCCCCCTGGGTACTTAAATATTAGCTCCTCCAGAGCCTACTACATAGCCTGACACATTGTAAACTCCCAATAAGTATTTGCTGAATAAGTGAATGGACAAGTTGATGAAATACAGATTGCTTGGTACTGCAAAAGAAGAAAAAAAAAAACAAGACAAATATAACATATGAATTGAAAAAAGCTAAAAATTCTAAATAAAATGGTTGAGTTTTTTTACACTACAAAAAGCAAGCTTATTGTTAAGGATACATTTTGTTTAATGTACTTCTTCGTGCAATAAACATCTCATTTCTAAGCCAATATATATGCCCATTTACACACAGCTATCCATATATTTTCAGAATATAAGCAATAAATGCATATGGGTTTGCAACACAATACTACAAAATGAAAATCCCAACTTAAAGCCTACTTACTGGTTGAGTTATCAATACATAAAACTTGAACAAATGTATTTCAAAGGATCCACATCAAATTATAGCATAAAAAGTCCCTGACTTCAAATATATTCATATTCTATTTCATAAGAAAAACAGTTGGCTGTGTGTCTACAAATTAAGAATCATAAGTATTATGCTGAATATAATAACAGAAAATTTTAGCTGAGAAACAAAACACAATGTTCAGAAAAAGGGCAACTTGTTATATAAATACTATAAAATTTGATTTAACAAATGTTTTACATACTTTTAAAGTGTATTTTTATTCACTTGTAAATCCATTTGTTGAAAAGCATGCATTCTATACAGTTTATGTTCATATTGTATTAATGCAGAACCTCCCACTAACAGAAATTTGAAATCTTCAAATTAATGATATCCAAAAATTGGATATGTAATTCTTCTTCATAAAAGACATTAATTCACCCTCAATCATTTTTACTTTCAAGAAACAGTTTTTTTGCATATACACTGTACACTAGATGATGGTGTTTGCACACTGGAGACACAGAGATGAACATAATACAGTCTACAACACGAAGTAAATGAGGACACCTGACAAGAAAACAAATTATTCAATACAGTGTGAGCACATGAGTGGAGCCTACAAGAGAAGACTGGCAGTCAGGCAGGGCTTCCAAGTTAAATACTGAACAAAAGAAAGGCAAAGAAGAGGACATGGAGGAAAAGAAACCTGTATCCCTGAAACAAATGATATGTTATACGTTAATTTAAAAAGAAAAAAAAAGGAACATGGTACATTGGAGGAACTAAAAAAAATCCAGTGTAACTAGATCAAAGAGTTGGGCAGCAATTTAGTTGCATGGACTAGAATCACCAATGGTTAGTGAGTTGTTGCATAGCGGTAACAGTAGGAGAAGTTTAAGAAGACTCCCAATTTTTTTTTACTTGGGTGAATGGGTAGATGGTGGTGCTATTCATTAAAATGAGTCATACATAAAGGAGTACAAGCTTGAGGCGGCAGACAGTGAGTTTGGGTTTGAAATGCTTCCGGGATCCCAGGATAGAGATAGAGGCTTTGGTTCAAGACACATGTTTAGACTAGAAAATTGTATTTGGGTGCCATCTACAGAGAGGTGATAACTGATACCATGAAAGTAAAATAAATCAGGAATCTTCACGATTTAAAAAAGGGAGAAGGCAACTACTGATAGAATCCTGTTCATAAAGGGTGAAGAGAAGAAAGTAGCCCTAAGGGAAAAAATCTGAGTAGGAACAGCCACAAAAGAGCGAAGAAAAGGAGAGCTTAAATAAAAAAATGTGACAGCTACTGTCAAATGATGCAGAGAAATCACGTAAGAGAAGAGCTAAAGCCATGTGTTCTTTTTGCTACCACAAATACAATTAATAACCTACTCTAATTTTTGCATATATGAATAAAACTAGTTTTCCTATATAAGAAGTTAGCAATGTCTTTGTGCCAAGATTTCTAAATGACTGCAGGTTGCAGTGCTACTCAAAGTGCTTTTCTATTATATTAGTAATATAGTGATATTCTATATATAATGATATAATGTGCATAAATATTTTTTAAAACTATTTCTCTAAACATGGCTCTTAAAGATGCATGAGAAAGGGGGCGCCTGCGTGGCTCAGTGGTTTAAGCCTCTGCCTTCAGCTCAGGTCATGATCTCAGGGTCCTGGGATGGAGCCCCGCATCGGGCTCTCTGCTTGGCGGGGAGCCTGCTTCCCCCTCTCTCTCTGCCTGCCTCTCTGCCTACTTGTGACCTCTCTCTCTGTCAAATAAATAAATAAAATTAAAAAAAAATTCTAAAAAGATGCATGAGAAAGAACTAAGTTCAACTTCAAATCATAGTGCTAATTATTTCTACTCTTAAAAGTGTTTGTTCTTCATATAATCAAAAGGATTTTTAGTTACTGAGATAAAATATTGAATAGGATAAATGCATTAAAATAGTATATATTTGCATTTCTATAATTAGGCATTTTGAGCTTATACTCAAACCTCGAGGTTAATTTCTAAATTTGACAACCATTTTGATGGATATATATATAAGTGATTTGTGTTTATCAACTGCTACACTGTCATTAAACTACAAAAGGTGATGGATAGGCACATCTTGCTTTAGAAATATTCTGTTTGGGTGATTAGCCAGTGCCTTGCTAGATACACAAAGCCAAGGAATTGCCATGCAGATTCCTTCCCACCTAAAATGGGTTAGGCTGATTGCTGGAAAGGACTCAGAGACAAGGAAAGGAGAAAAAAATATATAATCCAATGGCCCATATCCCATTTAAGTAATATCATGGTAATTTTTTTTTCTGCTACACTCTGGGGGGCTAGATCCAAGTTTATAATTATCCTCATTTTAGCAGCAAGCACAAGATTTTATACTTGATAATGATGATAATAATAGTTATTAACCCCCCCATTAGGTGCCAGAATTCTGTGCTATGCACTTTTCATGGATTATCTCATTTAATCTTCACCGCTAGGACTATCCCCATTTTATAGATAATGCAGTCAAGGCTTAGAGAGGTTCGGTTAACTTGTCCAAGGTCACGGAAATTGCAAGAAGCAGAGCCAGGATTCTATCTAGACAGCAGTCTGATTCTAGAACCCCCAATCTTAACTTCTGCTTTTATTAAAAATAAGCTTTTTTTGAAAGAATGCATAGAAATTACTCTGGATTATTTAATTTTAACTCTCAGAAGACAGAGGAAGGGAAAGGAGGTAGACTTCTCACAACTCCAAATAAAAGAATGACAAATTCTTATTCTTTTCATTTCAGATTCTATATCAACTACAAAAACATTCTCACTACAGTGAACTTTATAAGAAAAAGAAGCATTTGGAGGGAAAAAGTTTTAGCTCTGTGCAATTGCCTAAGAAATTGCTAGGAAGCTTTCACCTTCTGTTATGATGTTCTGCACATAAGACAAGAAGCAGACTGAATGTATAAAAACAACTCCAAATTATAATTTAGCTAAAACTAACCTCTCTTTCATTATTGCTACTTATTTCATACAAGAAAATACCACTACATAATAATAAAACCATTTTTCACATATCTGTGACACTTTAGATTTCAAAGGTAAATCACGTAATCTGTTTGGGTTGAAATGCAAGTGCTTCCTCTTGCTGGTTCAACCAAACTATGTCCACTTCCTGCAGCAGTGAAATCTTTACCTACATCAAGAGTCCTCAGGAAGAAGTATAATAGAAATAATACTTTGACATTAAATTAAACCTAATTCTCCCTGCTTGGTCCTTAGGAAAGTGGTATTGTGCATACTCCTGAATGCAGAGGATAAACGAACTCTCTAGTTCTCTCCCGTTCTGGTGGTCTCCACATCCAGTGGAGAAAAATCTCGTGGCCTTCCCTCCTCTTTCTCCTTCCTCCTAACCATATTCCTACCAAGTCCAAAGATAAAATATCACAGATCTGCAACTTCTCTTTATTAAAAAGTATTCACCCTTCATGAACATCAACCATGCAGCTTTTTATGTCTTTGCTCTATTTTCAGGTATATAATGTGTACTAGAGTGACAATCCGTTCATGTTAGTGCATATAAGAGAGAGAAAAAAAGAAATTCTTAACTTCACTCTAAATAAAGACACCTAAAAACACTCAAAGCATCCCTATCCTTTTCACAGTCTACTCCCATTTACCTCCTTTGCCCTCCACAACACAGGATTAAGCAAAAACAACTAACACTATTATTCCTTATTTCATAGATGGAAACTCTGAGGCACAAAAGTATTAAGTTAATTGCCCAATGTCACACAATTAATCAGAAGGGCATACAAAACACAAATCCACATGTTTTAGCTTCAAATGTGGTATCTTTCCCATCACCTACAGAGGGGGAAAAAAATCAGTTTTACAAACAATTCTAAAATAGTTTCTTTACTACACACTACCTGCACTACACAACCAAATCTACTTGTAGGTTTTATTCACCCTGGCAATAACTGCCCAAGAAAGAGACAAGACAAAGCATCCAGTGAATCTCAAAATATAACAAGGAAGAGAAAACACAGAATGAAGACAGTAACACTCACTGGTTTTAACCTGAAGTTATGTAATATATAACTATAAAATCAAATGACAGGTGGTGGTTTTTTTAACAACACACTATAATAAAACCTTCAAGGGTATGATATTCTCAAGTGGGAAGTTCACAATGATTCCAACTATGTTACCATTTCTCAGAATATAATGCATTCCATTTATGTGAAAGCCTCTGTAGAAGCAAAATTTATCTTTGAGGTTTAGATTTAACTTTTGAAAAAGGTCCCCCCAAATCACAAAAGACCTTTCTAACTATTTAGAAGAGACAGACTATTAGGAGGGAAATAACTATCATTTATTGAATACTTGCAATGGGCTAGGCTCACTACCCATTCTTCTGTGTGTATCCCTTCATTTATAATCACAACAACCCCATCAGCACTATTAACCCAGGTTTCCAGATGAGGAAATAAAGTTTCAAGAAGTCAGTTATCCTGCTCAAGGTCAAACAGTAAATGGCAGAACTAGGATTCAAACTCAGGTGTTCCAGATTCCAAAAATAACACTATAAAGAGGTACAAGCCCTGGATGGTAGGTGGGCACAATCTCTAATGAACCATCAACCTGGGAATTCTATGAGCCTTCAGTTCATGTCATCCATCTGGTGAATAAGTAACACACTGCTTATACATATTCTATTAAACATACTGCCCCAAAATAATGAGACTACTGTTTTGGGTGTCTCACAAAATGGCTTTAATAGCTATTCCAAAGAAGAATTACAAATACTTTTAAGTAGTGACGGGAGGGCATTATCAACATAACCGTGTACTTCTTTGAAAGAAACAAGAGTCAATTAGATGAATAAGTTCTGGCATATTTGTTAAAAATTCAAACTTATTGCTTAATAAAAACATCTTTTATTTACAAACATAAGTTTAATTTCCTGGATGCCTCAAGAGCACTCAGGAAAATGTTTCACATTAATCAAACTACCAACTACATACCAATGGCCTACAAATGCGCACTACAATAAGAGAGGCTATAGGAAGCATATTAGAAACTTCCTCTGTCTACAAGGAGTTTGCAGGTTGTTTCCAACCAAACACACAGTCAGTCATTACTAGGACAACTAAAACCCTCCTGTTATTTGTTATAGTTTGTGTCAGCTGCCCTACAAAGGAAACCTCTTTGGAAGAATAATTAGATCATTTTCCCTGAGCCCCTTTCACCTTCATGCAAAGCACCAACTCTTGCTTTAACCTACGGTTGTGTTTAGTTTTGCATTAGTGTGGGTATTCGGGAGTTGATTTTCCTCAGAATTCTGCCTGACTCCCGGCTCCCTCCCCCTTCTCTCCTTTCTCGCCTCTCCAACCCGAAGTGGAAACTGCGGACTCAAACTCCCCTATGGTTCCAGCACCTAGAACTGGGCATGCTCAGAAGGCCAGGCAGGCTTTGGTTGCACTGACAGTTCCCCGCCCCTGATTTGCCGCTGCCCCCCTTCCCCCACTCCCAACAAGAGATACTGAAATGTTTATCTGAAAGATATGAGGCCTCTTTTTCCCGAGAATGACCCCATTTTAATTTCATTTCCCAGGGTCTCTCAGTCTTGCGAAACCCCACCACTAGCCCGAGGAAGACCGCATTATTTTTCAGCACCAGGGACAGCGCCGCGATGACATTAACGTCCACCCTCCCCCACCTTCTCTTCCGCCCCCCACCCCCCACCCGCCCCAACCTCAGCCCCCACCCCCGCACCAGCACGATGCCAAGGTCTCCCGGCAGCCGCAAACGCCGCAACTGCAATAGCTCCCAGCCGGAGGCCAGGCCGGAACGCCGGGCCGGCTGCTACTTACACTGCTCCGCTTTGGTGGACATGGTGCTGTCCAGATGGAAAGGCTTTGCCCCAAAATCTGTGTCGTGTGAGCTCCCTCGCTCCGCCAGCGATGTTGCGAGGAAAAGAGCGCATACCCCCCACCCCCCACCCCCTCGCTTTCCCCCTCCCTTAGGCCCGTGTCGCTACCATTCGGACAAAACGCACATCAAATTGCAGAATTCGGTCCCGGAAGGTTAGGAAATCGCCCCCGGAGAAATGGGTGGGATTTAATAGGCGGCCAAAGGCTTCCTGTCCGTCCCCTCCTGGAGCTGCCCGCGTTGATGTGGGCGGGGAGACCGAAAGGAGAGAGCAAGCTGCGGCTCCTGGTGAAATGGGAAAATGGGCTCGACCGGGGGAGGAGTATTTCCATTCATAAGGCGCTCGGAGGGGACGGGTGTTTCCCAGAGAAAAGCCTCTTAAAGTGCCGGAGTCCCCGACCATTTGGATCTCCCATTGGCGTTCTCCGGGCCTGTAAATCCTGCTCCGGGAGCAGCCCCCGATGCCTCAACGGGGCGACTGGAGAGGGACACAGGTGCGTCCCACGCTTGGTTTCAACCTCCCGGAGGAAGGCGGGGGAGGCGGATCCGGGGCGGGCTGGAGACAGCCGGGGCCGGAGGGCGGCGAGGACGCTCCTGAGGATCGCGAGGAAGGAAATGCAGAAGTAACCCTCAGCATGGCTTCCCGGCGTGCTGTGGTCCGTGCCCTCTGCCTCCCCTCTCTGATGGGCTCTCCTCCTGATGATTAGGATGGGAGGTCCCACTACCTGGGGGCTGGGAGAAGACTTTGGAAGTTGAGGCTAGGGAAGGAGATTTCCATGGAGGGTGAAGCTGGAAGGGCCACAGAAAAGAAAAATGAAAGACGAGACAGAAGGAAGCCAGGTGTGCTCCCTTGCAACCACCCAGGATGGAAAGAGAAATGTTAGGAAGCCCCTCTGCTGGAAAACCAAACGAAGCCAACCAACGGAAAGGGGCATCATGCATATTAATAGGAAAATGCTTAAAAGAATCAACAGCAGAGTGAACGGATGTTCTGAGCCTGGACTTGGGAGGCAAGAAGAACCAGATTCAAGACCCAGTTCCAGTACTTACTGATTTTAAGACCAATCTTTTAATCTCCCCGAGCCTCGGGTTCTTCATCTGTAAAATGAGAATAAAACCTGTTTTGTCACTTAAAGAATTATTGGACAGATCAAATGGCATCGTGGATGCAAAAGTCCTGTTAAAATTAAAGTACTGTACATTTATCAACCATTATGATACTCAATTCAAATAACCTAAATAGTTTGTGAAAGGTAACAGTGATCAAAGCAAGTTGATTTTGCAAAAGCTATGGAAATAACACTGTAAGAGTTGACCAATTATTTTAATACAAATAACTGCGCTGACTAAATAATGTTTTTCCATCTTACCCAAAAATAATAATTCCTGGGGCGCCTGGCGGGCTCAGTCAGGAAGAGCATGTGACTCTTGATCTGGGAGTCCTGAGTTCAAGCCCCATACTGGGTGTAGAGGTGACTTAAATAAATAAAATTTAAAAAAAAATAAAGAAAAAACAATACTTGTTTTAGAGAAAGGATGTTAAATTGTACATGATATGTACAAGACATTCAAAAGAAATCTTTGACAATTAAAAAAAATCTGTGACCACATAGCAAGAAAATATGTTTCTTAGCCTAAAAAAGTCTTTAGACAGCAAGGAAACTGCCCATTATAACATAAAAAGTGGCCAAGCTTCATAATATTGGCCAAAATGTTCATAAAATGTTAGTGATTTAGCTGTTTGGGGTGTATACACAACTGGACTCACTGATTGACAGGTTGGTCTGGCTAACCAGGCTGATCATCTTATACCATTGCTCATTCCCAAAAATACATCTCAAAGAGAGATTCATTCTTCAATCAAAGATAAGTGATGATGTAAAGAATGATGGTGAAGAGTTAATTTTGGGTAAAAAGTTGGAATCATTCTGAAAGAAAATATGAATATAATATAAATCTCTGAAGATGTCAAACATTCTGTGTGATTAAAAGAAAGCTCAGGGGGGCGCCTGGGTAGCTCAATGGGTAAAGACTCTGCCTTCGGCTCAGGTCATGATCCCGGGTCCTGGGACCGAGCCCCAGGTTGGGCTCTCTGCTCAGCAGGGAGCCTGCTTCCCCCTCTCTGACTGCTGCTCTGCCTACTTGTGATCTCTGTCTGTCAAATAAATAAATAAATAAAAATTTTTAAAAAATAATAAAAGAAAGCTCAGGGGCACCTGGGTAGTTCAGTCAGTTGAGCATCTGACTCTTGATTTTGGCTCTGGTCCCGAGATCAAGCCCCACATGGACTCCTTGCTCATGGGAGTGGGGAGGGTTCTGCTTGGTATTCTCTCTCTCTCTCTCTGCCCCCCAACTCCACTCTCCTCTCTCTCTCAAATAAGTAAATCTTAAAAAAGAAAAGAAAATTCAACAATTTATTCAGAAATATCTGGGAGGCTTGAGACTTTGATAAAGAAAACAGTAATTGGAAAAAAAAAAATTGATGGTGTCTTGGATAACCCAGAAACAAGCAACAAAGCATGGGTTGGAAACTACTCTCTCCAGTCTAACGCTCTCCCAACTGAGTTATTTCAGCTGTTCATTGGAAACTACTCTCTCATGGCCTGCTTACCAAAATTGCTATTTGTCATCAATTAAACCTCCTACTACCCCAGTGAAAGAGTATAACATTGTTAAGGGATATGGACTCAGGAGTTAGATAGCCTTAGTTTGAATTCCAGTTCTGCCTCGATGTGACCTTGAGTAAATTACTTCTATATGTCTCAATTTCCTCACCTGCAAAATGCTCATAATAATATAGCTACCTCAGAGATTGTTGACAGGATCAAATGAGTTTGTATAAAGAATCTAGAAAAATTCCCTAACACATTTTAAATGACATAAGAATCTAGAATAATCCCTGGTACATAGGAGTGTTTGCTTTTAGTATTACAGTTCAAACCATTCAAATGCACCCATTCTGTTGAGGTTAGTTCTGACTATTTCAAACTCTTCAAAGACTGAAATCACCCATATAATTGATACCCTAAATTAACAACCTAGGTTCTTACAACCTCAATCTTCTAACATGTCCATTGAGCTAATTCACTAACCTGGATCATATCCATTACCCAGTTTCTCCACTCCAACAGATGACCTAAATTACTACTTCAAAGAAACAAAGATGAACGTCTCCTTCTTTTTGTCTCCACCTACCTGTGTCAACCTTTCTTTCTTTTGTTCTATTACAAAAGGAGTCACTGCGAAGTGAGATGCCCTTTTCTTCCAACACTATACCTGTAATTAAAAGTGCTCCCATGAATTGTCCTTTCTTTCCAGCTTTTTAAGTCTCTATCTTTTCACTGGATTCTTCCATTCTGCTCACAAACATAAATCCTGGGAAAGCTGTACTTGTCTTAATACTAAATAAGTGATCTCCATTTCTCCACCTACTGCCTTTATATCTTCAGCATTCCACCTATTAGCAAGTCCTTGCTGAAACAGTTCCTCTCAATAGTCACTAATAATTTCCCAATAGTCTACTACAATTACCTTATCTCCTGGTAACCAATTCCAGCATTTCAAATATTTCCCTATTCATTTTTAAAACTCCTTCATCCTTTGAGTTCTATGCTACAATGTTCTGAAGAAATCTTCCCCAAACCTTTTAATGTTTTGTTTAATGAAGTATTTCCCACATAAAAATATTAAAAAATAGTATCATAACCAGATCTTAATATTTTGTCATAGTTTCATTAGATACTTTATTATTTTTTAAAAGATTTTATTTATTTATTTGACAGAGAGAGATCACAAGCAGGCAGAGAGGCAGGCAGAGAGAGTGGAGCAGCAGGCTCCCTGCTGAGCAGAGAGCCCCATGCGGGACTGGATCCCAGGACCTGAGATCATGACCTGAGCCAAAGGCAGAGGCTTTAACCCACTGAGCCACCCAGGCGTCCCAGATACTTTATTTTTAAGAAATAAAACATTTTAGCTTCAAGAGAAGCCCCCATAAAACTTATCTAAATTTGTGGTTAATCAAGCCTTCATATATTTATTCTATTCATTTATTTATTCAGCAAATACCTATTATATATATCCTGAATACCTATTATATATATCCCTGGGGATACTACAGTGAACAAAGAAACACCCATCTCTGCCTTTATGGAGCTAATAGTCTGGTGGAGAAGACAAAAAAAAAAAAATTAAATGAATAAAACATGTAGTACATTATACACTGATAATTACATAAAAGAAAAGAATACCAAACCAGGGGAAAGAGATGGGAAGTATGGAAAGAGATTGGAATTTTAGATAGGACAAAATTTTGCATAGGGTAACTAAAGACACACTATAAATATATCTCAAACAATATGTATTATTTCACATATTTTTTAACTTTATATAATATCATACATATCTTTCTGATACTTACACTTTTTTTTAAGATTTTATTTATTTATTTGGCAGACAGAGATCAGAAGCAGGCAGAGAGGTAGGCAGAGAGAGAGGAGGAAGCAGGCTTCCTGCTGAGCAGAGAGCCCAATGCGGGGCTCGATCCCAGGCCCCAATCCCAGGACCCCGGGATCATGACCTGAGCCGAAGGCAGAGGCTTTAACCCACTGAGACACCCAGGCGCCCCTGATACTTACACTTTTTACTCAACATCACATTTTGACTTAATCACTTTGGCATATACAACATTAATTTATTTGTCTTTACTACTGTATAGCATTTTATTTTATAAGTATCCCACGATTTATTTACCTCCCGTCTTATTGATGAACATGTTGTTATTTGCAATTTTAACCTATTACCAAAAAGATTGCAGTGTTCAGTCT
This sequence comes from Meles meles, assembly GCF_922984935.1. Lineage (NCBI taxonomy): Eukaryota > Metazoa > Chordata > Mammalia > Carnivora > Mustelidae > Meles > Meles meles. Next base: position 140,760,907 of record NC_060071.1, on the reverse strand, counting down.
TACACATCTGTGTATGCACAAAATTGCTCTAGGATAGTCTCAACTTCAACTTTCACTAGATATTGCCAATTGCTTACTAAAATCACTGAGTCAACCTATACTCCCTCCAGGTTCCACTTCCAGTATAGCCATCAATAAATGACTCCTGGAGTCCTCTCAAAGATAACAGCTACAAACTAAATAAAATAAAAAACAAACAAAATAAAACATAACCTACCTGGAGCCCAGTTGGGGACTAACCAAAAGCAGATAGATTCTGGAGAGGTGTTAACCCTTAGAGGAAGTGAATGGCACAAGAATATGGGTTTCCATACTTTATTGCTTTTAGCCTGAGAGATGATGGCTTTAGTTTGTGCAACACAGTATGGTTAAAATTCCAATAGCTTGCTCACAGAATTTTCTGTCTGAATTACCAAAGCACATAGTTTAAAACAACCATATCTATTGGAAATGGAAAGGGGAACCATTAGAAAGAGAGAGCCAGAGAGGAGGAAATGTAAATTATGTTGCTCTGTACAAATCACTAGCTTAATCCCAAACCATGCAGTTGCAGGACTATGTCCACACAACAACAGTGCAGTAGGGATAAGTGAACTACACTCAGATTTAAGCAACCACCCAAGAGTCCTTACCTACTAAAACAAAAAACCAGCAGCTTTTAGAGGAAAATAACAAAACATAGAGTCTTCACAGCATAACATTCACAGCACCCAGAACAAAATTCAAACTTACTTGACACAGAAATAGGATCTTTTCTTAAGAAAAAAAAAAAACAAAAAACAGAAAACAACAAGATCCAGAGTTGGAATTAGCAAAGATTTGAAAGCCTAATTCTGCTCAGTGAGGTAAAAGAAAATATGCTCATAATGAGTGAAAAGATAAGAATACTAGCAGAGAAACAGAAATTTTTGTTTTGTTTTGTTTTTTAAGAGCCAGCTGGAAATTTGGAACATAAAAATATGGTTTTCAAATCAAAATTTCACTGGGTGGGCTTAATGGAAGTAAACAGATGAAAAAGTCAGTAAACTTGAATATAAATCTCTGGAAATTATCCAATATGAAGAACAGAGAGAGGAGAAAGATGGAACAAAACAAACAGAGCCTTGGGACCTTTGGGTCAGTGGCAAACTGTCTAACATATGTGTTATATTGGTCATAGAAGGAAAGCATAGAAAACAAGAAAGAAAAGAAAGAAAGAAAGAAATGATGGCTGCGGGGGTGGGGCACCTGTGTGGCTCAGTGGGTTAAGTGTCTGCCTTCAGCTCAGGGCATGATCTCAAGGTCTTGGAATTGAGCCCCATGATGGGCTCCCTGCTCATAAAGGAGTTTGCTTCTCCCTCTGCCCCTCCCACCTGCTTGCTCATTCTCTCTCTCTCTCTCTCTCTCAAATAAATAGAAAAGGCTGAAAAAGGCTGAAAAAAAACCACACCAATTTGGTGAAATGAAATTTACAGATTAAAAAAGCCTTTCGAACATCTAAACAGGAGAAACACAAAAAAAATCACGTCCAGGCACCTCAGATTCCAACAGACAAAAACCAAAGGAAAAAGGAAGCAACCAGAGAAAAATGACAATTGCATACAGGAAAATATCTGGTTGTTGGAAGCAACCAGAGAAAAATGACAATTGCATATAGAAAAATATCAATTCTATCAGCCACTGGTTTCTAATCAGAAATTATGGAGGTCATAAAATAATGAATCACATCTTTAAAGTATTGAAAGGAAAAAGTAAACTGTCAGTGCAGTAGTCTATATCCAGAAATATCCTTCAAAGATGAACACAAAGCAGAAACATTTCAGATTATAGAAAACTAAACGAATTTGTCAACAGATCTGCACTCTAAGAAACGTTGAAAGAAATTCTTCAGACTCATGAAAAATGATACAAGATGAAAACTCAGATCTCCTCCCAGGCTGCAGCTTGGTTTTTGTTTGATTATTTATTTATAGTCTATTTAACACAAATTTTAAAATGCAGGGGATCCTGGGTGGCTCAGTTGGTTAAGCATCTGCCTTTGGCTTTGGTCATGATCCCAGAGTCCTGGGATTGAGTCCCGCATGGAGACAAGCAGGGAGCCTTCTTTGCCTTCCCCCCACTCTTATGCTTTCTCTCACCATCTCTCTCTCTCAAATAAATTAATAAAATATTTTTAATGCAAATGTAGCCAAATTTATCAATGTTCTTCTTCATAATGTGTGCTTTTTGTATTTCAAGAAATTCTTTCCTATTCCCCAAGGTTGTAAGATACTCCTATATTTCATTCTAAAGGTTCTAAAGTTTTACATTTAAGTGTTTATTATAAATTAAATTTATTTTTTGTATACAGTGAGCTAGGGTCTACTTTTTCCATATGGATAAGTATCATGCTTAATAACATTTATTAAATTCTTCCCTAACAATTTCTAATCCCATGCCAACTTTGTCATAAGTCAATTTTTTATATATGCACAAGACTGTCAAAAATTTTTCTCCTTTTCTCCCACCTTATTTTAATAAAAAAAAATTCTGGGGTACCTGGGTGGCTCAGGCAGTTAAGTCTTCATCTCGGATCCTGGTCCCAGGGTCCTGGGATGGAGCCCCACATTAGGCTCCCTGCTCAGCAGGGAGTCTCCTTCTTCCTCTCCCTCTGCTGATACCCCTGCTTGTGCTCTCTCTCTCAAATAAATAAAATCTTAAAAATAAAAAAAAAATTTATCTCTCTGCTCATAGACTGTGCTTTTAGTCTCTTAGTTTTATAGATTTTAAAATAAAATGTAGAACTATGATTTTTTCTAACAAACTCAAACTATCAATATTTATATCATCTTTGCAATTGAACATGATTCCCCATTTTGTTATTGTTGTTCAGAGCGTCAGTTTGCCTTTTAAAATAAAACTTATTCATTTCATCAATATATTTTATCAATTGCTGTGCTCACAATTATTTCTTGTATGCCATACCTTACTTCTGAGTTCTCTTTTCTTTCTTACTGAAGAACATTCTTCTTTTTTTTTTTAAGATTTATTTATTTATTTGAGATAGAGAGAAAGAGAGGGAGAGTACAAGAGAGAGCAGGGAGAGGGTTTAGGGGGAGGGACAAGAAGACTCTGGGCGGAGCATGGAGCCCAACAGGGGCTTCAGTCTCATGACCATGAGATCATGACCTGAACCAAAATCAAGAATCAGATGCTTAACAGTCTGAGCCACCCAGGCACCCCACTGAAGTACAGTCTTTATTTTTTTTTAAGTATGTAGCTAGAGAATTTCCATAGTCTGGAGTGTTTCTCTTTTGACCCACACTCTCGTGTGTATTTAGCTGGGTACCATAAGAGACTCTTAATCTCAGGAAACAAACTGAGGGTTGCTGGCGGGAAGGAGGGTGGGAGGGATGGGGTGGCTGGGTGATGGGCATTGGGGAGGGTATGTGCTATGGTGAACACTGTGAATTGTGTAAGACTTATGATTCACAGACCTGTACCCCTGAAACAAATAATACATTATACATTAATTTTTTTAAAAGATTAATTGTTCTCTCAATATTTTGAAAATAATATTTCACTGCTTTCTGGTACCCTCTATTGATGAAAAGTTTGCTTTCACTCCCATTGCCCTTTATTAAATAATCCACTTTTTCCTCTTGGTAACAAGACATTATTTTGATCATCAGTGTTCTGCAGATCCACTACGATGTGTCTACATATAAATTTATTTTATCCTGTTTGGTATCAGGAGTACACTTTCTATCTGACAAGTCATGACATCTGACAAAATTGTCTGCCATTTTCTCTTAAATATTTCTTCTCTACTGCCTCTTCCCTTTTCTTGTTGTGAAACTTTTTTTCTTTTAATATTTATTTACAATAATAAATGCCCATTTGAGAGAGAGAGAGAATGAGCAGGGGATGGGCAGAGGGAGAGGGACAGAATCCTCAAGCAGACTCCCCACTGAGTATGGAGCTCAACACGGGGCTCAATCCCAGAACCCCGAGATCATGACCTGAGTTGAAACCAAGAGTTGAACACCAAACCAACTGAGCCACCCTGGAACCCCCTTGTTATAGAACTTCCATTTGATGTTTTATAACTTCTCATTCTACTCATTTCTTCTCATTACAGGTTCATATTCCTTGTCTTTTTACCTCTCATGGTACAGTCTGAGTTAATTTCTCAGAATTATCTTTTTTTTTAAATTATTTCTTTCTTTCTTATTTTTTTATAAACATATAATGTCTTTTTATCCCCAGGGGTACAGGTCTGTGAATCGCCAGGTTTACACATTTCACAGCACTCACCATAGCACATACCCTCCCCAATGTCCATAACCTCACTCCCCCTCTCCCAACCCCTCCTCCCCCCAGCAACCCTCAGTTTGTTTTGTGAGATTAAGAGTCACTTATGGTTTGTCTCCCTCCCACTCCCATCTTGTTTCATTTATTCTTCTCCTATCCCCCCTAACCCCCATGTTGCATCTCCACTTCCTCATATCAGGGAGATCATATGATAGCTGTCTTTCTCTGATTGACTTATTTCACTAAGCATGATACCTCTAGTTCCATCCACGTCGTCGCAAATGGCAAGATTTCATTTCCTTTGATGGCTGCATAGTCCTCAGAATTATCTTTTAATTCACTGTTTGCCTTTGTGTCCAATCTGGTGTATGTCCCAACTATTGAGATTTTAAATTCAATGATGTAAATTTTTCATTTTCATTCATTTAATTGTATTATTCATATCCACCTGTTCTCATTTCATGTATGTTTGATTTTTGTTCATAATTTTTCCTCTCTATGAATTTTAGTCCTTCATTTAATCCTACACATACTTGTTTTAAGGTTTTGACAGCTTGTTCCCTAAAAAATAATTTTATTTATATTTAATTCATCTTATAATTTTTTTCTTGGCCATGTTTCCTGCCATTAGATTTCTTTGTAGAATCTTTGTTCCAGTATATCTTGTGTATGAGGTTTTTGTTCTTATTTTTATTCTTCTTTCTCTTTTCCTCTGTGTTAAACCCTTCCTATCTAGCAATAGGTACTTTGTTTCTACCTAACTCCCTGGACAGCCAGTCATGAACCAGCTCTTATACCAGCAGATAAGATTATTAAATACAGATATCACAAATCCAGCCACAAGTGATTAGGCAGTTTTGATTCAGTCCAAGACTCAACGCTATATCAATATCTTCCTGAATCTCTATGCTTACAGTGTACTCTAAGCTGTATGTATCCCAAGCAGGAGCCAACAGTTTCCCAGACTCTTTTCTTGAGGTGGAGTAGGGCTGGGAAAAGCAGGAGACTTCAAGTAGTAAGTGTAGTTCTAGCTGTCTTTTTTTAAAATATTTTTTTAAAGATTTTATTTATTTATTTGACAGATAGAGATCACAAGTAGGCTCAGAGAAGAGGCAGGCAGAGAGAGAAGAAAGCAGGCTCCCTGTGGAGCAGAGAACCCGACACGGGGTTCCATCCCAGGACCCTGGGATCATGACCTGAGCCGAAGGCAGAGGCTAAACCACTGAGCCACCCAGGCGCCCCTAGTTCTCACTGTCTTACAGGAAACCCTTTAACCCCCATTACCCTACAAGAACAGGAAAAGTATCATTATCTACTTTCAGCCTAGAGCCCTATTCACAAATTTGCATTTCAGTTGTTTCCAATACAAATTGTTATTCATCTTGTTTTGAGCTCAGCCATGCTTTATCTATCATTACTTTAAGTTTAGATCCAATTCATAAATATATTACCACAATGACCAAGTAGAATCTGACTACTCCATTGACTCTGCCATCTTCTGCATCCTGCCCCTTCTCTCCAAATGGGACTCATTTCTGGAAGCATTGGCTTTGGAATTCTTATCTTTCTTCTAAATCTCTCTTTCCTTCAGCTATATCATCTACTCTCATGCTTCAACTACAAATAGTTGAATATTCTCAAATCTCTCTTTCTTTTCCTCCAGCCAATCTGCCAAGATTCACGCTCATATTTTTAACTGTTTGATAGATATTTATTTCTGGATGTTCCATAAGTACCTTAAATTCAAAATACATAAACCACACATTGTTTTTCTACCCTATCAACACCTCTTCTGATTTATTTTCACTGTTGTCTAGACTTGAAATCTTAATGTTTTCTTATTCTCCATTATACCTCATCCATATACCTTAATCAGGCTTTGCTATAGACTGAATGCTGTCCCCACCAAAATTCATATGTTAAAGCCCTAACCCCCAATGTGATGGTACTGGGAAGTGGAGCCTCTGGGAGGTAATTAAGATTAGATGAAGCCATGTGGATGGGACTTTCATAATAATATTAGTGTTCTTATAAGAACAAGAAGAGACCAGAGCTTGATCTCTTTCACTCTCTCTTTCTCTCTCTCACATGTGAGGACACTGAGAAAGTGGTCATCTCCAGCCACGCTCATCAGGGAACTAAATTGCCCAACACCTTGATCTTGGACTTCCCAGCCTCCAGAACTGTGAGAAATAAATGCCTCTTGTTTAAGCCACTAGTCTATGGCATTCTATATTATTAGCAGACTAATACGGCTTTAAGTCACATCATTTCTCTTTCAGAATCATCCTTGAGTTCAATTCTTTCTTGCCATATTTTTTTACCTTAACACTGATCTATTTCTTCTTGATCTCACATCTGAATCATTGAAACTTCTTCCTTAGTAGTTCCCTTAATGTTACTCTCACTCTACTCTAATCCATTCTTCATCCTGCTCCCAGACTAATCATCCTAAAGAAGAATGTACCATAGATTCCAGTACCCTATCCTACAGTCAAATTGATCCTTGTGACTTCTCATCATTAAGCCTTTATTCATGTCATTCCCTTTGCCTGGAATACTTTTCTGTACATTCCTACATATTAAAAGCCTAACTCTGCTGTTCAATTGCTTATTTTAGCCATAAATCCTCCGCATTCACTAAGAAAATAATTCTCCTTCATCTGAACTCCCAGAATGCTCTGCCTGTGCTATTCATATGGCACTTATCTGGTCACTTATTCTATATACTTATACCACCTAATTACTGTTAGTTCCAGGGAAGGGGTCATTTACATACCCAAGTCAAACCTAAAAAAATGCTTACCCACAAGAACAGTAAAAAGAATATAACCTTTGAATAAATTAGCATTCAAATGCAGGTTCTGCCAGTGCTTGACTTTGGGCATATTAAATTTCTCTAAGTACTTAATCTGTCAAATACCTTGCCAGATACACCAGAAGCTTCTTAGGTATATTGGCCCAAAAGAGCCTCTCCTGAAAGAGTTTAAGACATTCCTTCCAAAAAGATTCCCCCTCACAGAAAGGTAAACAAAAAGTTTAAAAGACCAACAAGTTAGTCATGGAAAGTAAAGAGCACAATACAAACATAGGCAAGAAGGGATCCCTGAGATAGGTCAATGACAGACCACCACACAAAGACCCACGGACTCTGCTTCTAAGGACCCTAAAACTCCCAAGAATTATAAATGATCATCTCATTCCAGGCTCTATCTCAGCTTGTTATGGTTCCCATTCTTCCCGAGGCCTAGTAATTTAGTTTTTCCCCAGACAATCATTAACTAAGATTCCTGCTTCCTACACATAGACACACACACACGCATGCACATACACACATACACACACACATTCCCTTTATTTAATATAATAATATTTGCATATCTTCTTATAGGTGCCTATTATATTATATATAATATTATATTATTATATTAAACTATTAACATTATGACATAATATATTATTGTATTTCATATTAAAAAGTGGAGCTACAATTCCCTTAAGAGGTCAATTATATTACTGTCATCTAAATATTCTGACAAGTGCTTGGTAAAACAAAGTCTTATAGATTTTGGTGTGGAGAGAACTATTCTGTCATGGATAAAAGGAATTTTCCTGTTATTCATGACAAAGAGGGAAAAGAGAAGAAAAATGTGGAGAAAGAAAAATGATAGGAGTTTGTCCAAAAAATAAATAAAGTCAGTCCAGTGCTTGGTCTCTTTTCTGTTCTCCTCTGCATCTTCAATAAAGTTAGCCAAAAAGTAAAAGTCTTGATGCAAGCGGATATTTTGTGGAAAGAAGAGTCTGGGCTTTGGGTTCAGGATAAGAGGAAGTAAAACTATATTATAGTTTTATGTATGTCAGAGATGTATGGGTAGAGGCTGAGAGAAGAACCAGTAAGTACCAAAGAAAGGCTAATTTGGCCAATTTAACCAGATCTCTATGGCAAAGAAAGACCCCAGCTAACATCTGGATTGCCCCACAGTAAAACTTCGACTACTTGTCATAAATCTTGGATCCATGGAAACAAAGGGCACACCAGATTCCTTATATCTATAAAACAGGTAATGATAACTACCTCAAAAGGTCATATGTGAGGATTAAATATGAAATACACATGTAAAGTGCTTAGCACCATGTTTGGCATATATGAAGTGTCTAATAAAATTAGGCCTCTCTTTTTCAAGAGAATTTCAACTTCAATTTTTACAAGAATTGTAAGAGGTGAATAGAAAAAAATAGCAAAAAAAAAATTATTGTACAGAATAGACCTACCATTAATTCATGTTGTCTAATTTAAATAGGGCCTAGCAAGCATTTCACATATTTCTTTTTGATTCCCTAATAGCCTTTCATTATTCTGTTCTAGATAATTTCCTACTTTAAAACTTTCTTATACTATTTCACCAAGAAATATGATGTAACCCAAAATGAGTTCCCATTTTTACCTCAACATGTACCTTCCATTTCGTATTCATTTCTACCTTTACGTCTGTGGGTACATGAAATAATTCCTTAACTTCTTGCCTTTCCAAACCCTATTATTCAAAGGGCAGTTTTCACTCCTACATGAAGACCCTCCTGCCTATTGCAGGTATTATTTATTTCCCTCTCCTCTAAAACCCTTCAATATTTATATACTAAAAAATTCAGGAATCCGAAGCTATCTTGACATTATTCAATGCTTTGTTATGGTTTTGCCTTAACAGTTGAACTATAAGTGATTGACCTGGTGCAACTCCTATGAGCCACAATACCTGTACCACACTGCCCCAGGAACAGGCAATGAACATCAGGTACACAGAGCTCTCTAATCCAGTCTGCTACTCAACATCTCAGACTTAAACTAATCACTGGGCCTGCTTATGTGATTAGGTGCTACCAGTTATGTGAGATGTTCTTCTACTTCTGCCCACATTTCCAAGTTTATGTGTAAAACTTATGTGTCCTTCCAAATCTATGTGCAATGTTATAATTTAGGCCCCAACTTTGACTCTTCCCCATAATGTTGCTGCTTCACTATCCTGGATTACCTCGGCTTACTATAGCCCTCTAGTTACACTCAATCTTGTGTCTGGGGCAACAATCCACCTAACTCATTTATCCCAAACTGGTAGATAGCACCAAATCACAAGATTCCCATGGCACACAAAAATATGTATCTTATGTTTCTATGTACCCACATCATGTAAAACAGAGTAGCTAAGATCTTCATAGTTACAGAGGAGATGTCAGTGAAAAGAGGGAGTAAGAACTTCTGAAAATTCTTTATAAAAACAAGAAGAAAACTAGCAAAAATTGTTGGGATCATTTTCTAGACTCTGGAAATTAACTAAATCCAGGCAGCATTTTAAAACAAAAACAAACAAACACAAACAAAAACTGAGTCTCATTAAGAACAAAGCTTTGTGGCATTTTAACTTCCCCTAGTCACATCCTCCACTTGTGTTGAAAACTAACAGACCGCAATTGCCGTGAAAACTAGCAGCTGGCAGCTACTAGATGGGGCTGAATCAGCTTGGGGTTTCTTCAAAGCCCAATTCAAAGAGAATTTTCATTATTTTATTTGCCTGATGGTTTCCTGAAAGATCACACTTACAAGGTTGTCTGTATTTGACATGACTTGGAACTCACCCAAGTACAAGTTCAGAAAGACTTTTCCTGAATCATTTGTAAAAAACAATCTTTGGAAATTGTTTAACTTCACAGCTGCCTGAAGGGGTATATAACATTTGGGGCAAACAAGAGACTACCTAGGGGCACCTGGATGGCTTTATCATTAAGCGTCTGTCTTCGGCTCGGGTCGTGATCTCAGGGTCCTGGGTTCAAGCCCTGCATCAGGCTCCCTGCTTGGCGGGAAGCCAGCTTCTCCCTCTCCCAGTCTCCCTGCTTGTGTTCCCTCTCTAGCTGTCTCTCTCTGTCAATTAAATAAATAAAATCTTAAAAAAAAATAGACTATCTAAAATGTTTAAATGAAAAGATAGAGAATGAAGTGTTGTAGGGGCTTTGAAAAGCTCCAAACTCTTCATAAGAATCTATAAGGCATGGGGCACCTGGGTGGCTTAGTGGGTTGAAGTCTCTGCCTTCAGCTCCTGTCATGATTCCAGGGTACTGGGATGGAGCCCCACATCGGGTTCTCTGCTCAGCAGGGAGCCTGCTTCCTCCTCTCCTCTCTCTCTGCCTGCCTCGCTGCCTACTTGAAATCTCTGTCTGTCAAATAAATAAATAAAATCTTAAAAAAAAAAGAATCTATAAGGCCATTCACACATAAAGGGATGTGCATATACACACAGGTGTACACATGCTCAGGAAATATCTAAGAAGGCCCTAATCTCTAATCTCTGGCTGACCATAAGACATTATATAGGAAGTGAAGGCTAAGATAGTTTTCAACTGCCAGACTGAGAGTTCAAGGTACACCCCCATACATACACAGACACACAGACACACACACATGCGCGCGTGCGCACACACACACATCTTCAGCAAAGACTGGAGGCTTATTGGTTCCAAACAGTTAAATCTCCATCCAATAATAAGCTGACCACTAAGCTAACCAGAGACTTCAGTGGCCACACACAACAAAGAATACAGACTTTACAAATTAATTAATAAAACTCATTAAGTAAATAACTATAATAAACAATAACAAAAACAAACCCTGGAAAAGAAGAAAAATCTGATTTCCAGAGTTACTACATTATGTTATTTTAAATGTCCAATTTTCAATAAAAAAAACTATGATACAGTCCAAAAAACAAGAATGTATGACCCATACACAAGAAAAAAAAAGCAACCAATAAAAACCGGCCCTGAAATACAAAGGCAATGTACAGAAATCAGTGGCTTTCTTATACACTAACAATGAAAATACAGAAAGGGAAATTAGAGAATCGATTCCATTTACTATAGCACCAAGAACCATAAGATACCTGGGAATAAACCTAACCAAAGAGGTAAAAGATCTGTATTCGAGGAACTACAGAACACTCATGAAAGAAATTGAAGAAGACACAAAAGATGGAAGACCATTCCATGCTCTTGGATCGGAAGAATAAACATTGTTAAAATGTCTATACGGTCCAGAGCAATCTATACTTTTAATGCCATTCCGATCAAAATTCCACTGGTATTTTTCAAAGAGCTGGAGCAAATAATCCTAAAATTTGTATGGAATCAGAAGAGACTCTGAATTGCTAAGGAAATGTTGAAAAACAAAAACAAAACTGGCAGCATCACGTTACCTGATTTCAAGCTTTACTACAAAGCTGTGATCACCAAGACAGCGTGGTACTGGCATAAAAACAGACACATAGACCAGTGGAACAGAGTAGAGAGCCCAGACATGGACCCTCAACTCTATGGTCAAATAATCTTCGACAAAACAGGAAAAAATGTACAGTGGAAAAAAGACAGTCTCTTCAATAAATGGTGCTGGGAAAACTGGACAGCTATATGTAGAAGAATGAAACTCGACCATTCTCTTACACCGTACACAAAGATAAAATTGAAATGGATAAAAGACCTCAATGTGAGACAGGAATCCATCAGAATCTAGAGGAGAACATAGGCAGTAACCTCTTCGATATCAGCCACAGCAATTTCTTTCAAGATATGTCTCCAAAGGCAAAGGAAACAAAAGCGAAAATGAACTTTTGGGACTTCATCAAGATCAAAAGCTTCTGCACAGCAAAGGAAACAGTCAACAAAACAAAAAGGCAACCCACGGAATGGGAGAAGATATTTGCCAATGACACTACAGACAAAAGGGTGATATCCAGGATCTATAAAGAACTCCTCAAACTCAACACACAAAACAGATAATCATATCAAAAAATGGGCAGAAGATATGAACAGACACTTCTCCAATGAAAACAGACAAATGGCTATCAGACACATGAAAAAATGCTCATCATCACTAGCCATCAGGGAGATTCAAATTAAAACCACATTGAGATATCACCAGTTAGAATGGCCAAAATTAGCAAGACAGGAAACAACGTGTGTTGGAGAGGATGTGGATAAAGGGGAGCCCTCTTACACTGTTGGTGGGAATGCAAGTTGGTGCAGCCACTTTGGAAAACAGTGGAGATTGGGAGGGAGACAAACCATAAATGACTATTAATCTCACAAAACAAACTGGGGGTTGCTAGGGGGAGGTGGGGTTGGGAGAGGGGGAGGGGGTTATGGACATTGGGGAGGGTATGTGCTATCGTGAGTGCTGTGAAGTGTAAACCTGGCGATTCACAGACCTGTACCCCTGGGGATAAAAATACATTATATGTTTATAAAAAAAAAAATTGGAAGGGGAGGCAAACCATAAGAGACTATGGACTCTGAAAAACAACCTGAGGGTTTTGAAGGGTCGGGGGTGGGAGGCTGGGGGAACAGGTGGTGGGTAATAGGGAGGGCACATACTGCATGGAGCACTGGGTGTTGTGCAAAAACAATGAATACTGTTATGCTGAAAAAATAAATAAATTTAAATACTAAAAAAGAAAAGAAAAGTAGATGTTTTGTTAAAAACAGAAAAAAAAAAATAGAACTATCCTATGACCCTGCAATTGCACTACTGGGTATTTACCCCAAAGACACAGATGTAGTGAAAAGAAAAGCCACCTGTACCCCAATGTTTATAGCAGCAATGGCTACGGTCGCCAAACTGTGGAAAGAACCAAGATACCCTTCAACAGACGAATGGATAAGGAAGATGTACATATGTACACAAGATGGTACATATACACGATGGAGTATTATGTCTCCATCAGAAAGGATGAATACCCAACTTTTGTAGCAACATGGATGGGACTGGAAGAGATTATGCTGAGTGAAATAAGTCAAGCAGAGAGAGTCAAGTATCATATAGTTTCACTTATTTGTGGAGCATAACAAATAACATGGAGGACATGGGGAGATGGAGAGGAGAAGGGAGCTGAGGGAAATTGGAAGGGGAGATGAACCATGAGAGACTATGGACTCTGAAAAACAACCTGAAGGTTTTGAAAGGGCAGGGGGTGGGAGGTTGGGGAACCAGGTGGTGGGTAATAGGGAGGGCACGTGTTGCATGAAGCACTGGGTGTGGTGCAAAAACAATGAATACTGTTACGCTGAAAAGAAATAAAAAAAAAAAACAAAACTGGCCCTGAGAAAGCCCAATGTCTGGACAAAGACTTAAATCAACTATTTTAAATATGTTCAAAGAACTAAGGAAACCACATCTACAGGACTAAAGGAAAATATGAGAACAATGTCTCACCAATCAGAAAATCGCAATAAAAAGGAAAACTTTTAAAGAGCCAAAGAGAAATTTTAGAGTTGAAAATGACAGTTTAACAAGGGCACCTGGGTGGCTCAGCTGGTTAAGTGTCTGACTCTTGATTTCAGCTCAGGTCCTGATCTCAGAGTTGTGAGATCTAACATCCTACCCACCTCACCCCACACCATTCCATGCCCCATCGGGCTCTGCGCTCAACAGGGAGTCTGGTTGAGATTTTTTCTCTCCGTCTCTTGCTGCCCCTCCCCCATCATGTGCTCTAAATAAATAAATAAATAAAATCTTTTTTTTTTAATGACAGTAACAAATGAAAAACTCACTAGACAGCCTCAAGGAAAGATTTAGACAGACAGAAGAAAAACATCAGGTAGCTTGAAGACAGCTCAATTAGGAGTGTCCATTATGGGGAACAACAACAAAAAGGAATCTTAAAACCTGAACACTGCCTCAGAGACTTGTGGGATATCACTGAACATACCAACATACGCATAGTGGAAGTCTCAAAAGAGAAGAGAGAAAGATACAGAAGTATTTGAAGAAATAATGGTTAAAAACTTTCAAAATCAGATATAAAATATTAATCTACACATCCAAGAAATTCAACAGATGCCTAGTGGGATAAATTCAGAAAGATCCACACCTAGACATATACATCACAGTCAAACTATCAAAAGTCAAAGATAAACAGAATTTATATATATATATATATATATATATATATATTTACTTATTTATTTGACAGAAGAAAGAGAGATCACAAGCAGGGGAAGCAGCAGGCAGAGGGAGAGAAAGAAGCAGGCTCCTTGCTTAGCAGGGAGCCTGACATGGGGCTCAATCTCAGGACTCCAGGATCATGGCCTGAGCCAAAGACAGCCACTTAACCGACTAAGCCGCCCAGGTTCCCCAATAGAATCTTGAAAGCAGCAAGAGAAAAGCAACTCATCACTTATATGTGAGCCTCAATAACATTTACAGCTGATTTCTCATCATAAACCATATATATCAGAAACTGTGGGATGATATTTCCAAAGTACTGAAAGAAACAAAACAAACCCTGTGAACCAAAAATCTATATCCAGAAAAGCTATGTTCAAAATTGGAGGCAAGAGGTACTTCAGTGGCTAAGTCAGTTAGGCTTCTGACTCTGGCTCGGGTCATGATCTCGAGGTCCTGGGGCAGAGCCCTGTGGCAAGGTGTCTGCTTATCCTTCTTCCTCTACTTATGCCCCTCCCCTGGCTCATGCTCACTCTCTCTCAAATAAATAAATATAATCTTTTTTAAGATTAAGATTATATTATATTATATATTATAATATATAATATAATATATATTATATATTATAAATAAATATAATCTTTTTTAAGATTAAGATTATATTTTTAAATTTTATTATATTTTTAAGATTATATTTATTTCAGAGAAGGAGAGAGTGCACAAGCAGGGGGAGAAAAAGAGGGAGAGGGAGAAGCAGGCTCCCTGTTGAGCATCCACAAGGCTCAATTCCAGGACCTTGAGATCATGACCTGAGCTGAAGGCAGATAGATGCTTAACTGACTGAGCCACCCAGGTGCCCCAAATAAATAAAATCTTTTTTTTTTAAATGAAGGTGAAATGAGAATTCATCACGAGCAGGTCCCAAAAAGAAATTTTAAAGAGAGTCCCTGAAAACGAAATGAAGGTACTCAAATCCGCAAGAAGAAATACAGTACTGTCAAGGTAATTACACAGATAAATACAAGTTTAGCAAACTGCATTTTTTGTTTGTAACTCTTTTTTATCTTATATAATTTAAGATGCAGCTGAGTAAACCAATAATCATCAATCTGTGTTGATATAAAGATAAAATGAGTTAATACAAGTAACACACCTATTAAGTATCATTATTATTCCTTATTATTCCAGTGTATGTGAAACTGCAGTGGAAATAACCACCTAGCTAGTGAAAGTTAAGCAAACCTGATGATCAATGAGATAATAGATTTCACAGCCAAATAGCCTTCGTTTCTCTTTAGCATAGTAGAACTATTGGTGGAAACTGGAGGTTTAAAAGAAGTTAGTCACAGGTTCTAAGAATTCTGTTTAGAAGACATTTCGCTTGAAGTAATGATGGAAGAGAACATTCACACATCCCAAAGAAATCTAAAAAAGAAAAGACTGGAATTTGAATGGGAGATAAAGCCTAAAAGTTATCATCATAAAAGTGATGGTTGAAATAAAAGAATAATAGTAGTTCCCTAGGTGAAATAGCATACATTGAGAATACCAGAGGACCAAGAATTGAAACTTTAAAGAAAACTGAAGAATGGGGGGAAACCCAGGCAAAGTATAAATATTTTCTAGGGAGAAACTAGCCAATCACACAACCAAAAGAAAAAGAATTCTTGAATTTCTAATAATAATGTGGCTTTTAAAAATTGGTTCAATTTGGGGCACCTGGTGGCTGAGTGGGTTAAAGCCTCTGCCTTTGGCTTAGGTCATGATCTGGGATGGAGCCCTGCACCAGGCTCCCTGCTCTGTGGGAAGCCTGCTTCTCTCTCTTCCACTCCTCCTGCTTGTGTTTCCTCTCTCGATGTTTCTGTCTCTATCAAATAAATAAATAAAATCTTTTTTAAAAAAAAGATTTTATTTTTAAGTAATCTCTACAGCCAACGTGGGGCCTGAACTTACAACCTCAAGATCAAGAATCACATGGTCTACCAACTGAGCCAGCCAGATGCCGCTACCTAGAAGAGTTCATACATGCATACTTCACATGGCTATTCTCCTGAAATGTAGTTTAATCTAGAAAAATGGCAAGCTTACATAAGTAATGCTTTAATGTCTTTATCAGAAAATTATCTTTTTTTTTAAGATTTTATTTATTTATTTGACAGAGAGAGAGATCACAAGTAGGCGGGGGGGGGGGGGGGGGAGCAGGCTCCCCGCTGAGCAGAGAGCCCAGCGCTGGGCTTGATCCCAGGACCCTGAGATCATGACCTGAGCCGAAGGTAGAGGCTTAACCCACTGAGCCACCCAGGCGCCCCTATCAGAAAATTATTCTTGATGGGTAAGAATTCTGGAAATAAGCCTATGTCATTTGACTCACTTTGATAAAGAAGGGAATCTTATTTCCTATGTTAATTATGCAGAACTATAACCTTTATTCTCAAAATATTAACTGAAGTAATCAAATATGAGGACCATTTCCTGAAAAGAGCCCTATTTAGTCCTGGGGTACTCCGAGAAACATTTACTGACTCCTACTATGTGAAATAGATTCTGCTCCTCTTTCTCTAGAATATCAAAATCTCTCTCTGTTACTGGATATCCACAAACTGGTATGCTACTTATTATGTATCTTTCTTCAAAGAATGCTCATATTTCAAGAATACCAACCATACTGTCTCTTTATCTTTGATGAAATGAATTCTAATAAATCAAATTCACTAAGGGTCTAGAGGGCCATTCTAACATTGTCATCTTTAAGAAGAGACTTATAAAACACATAAACTACAATTATTTCATCCCAAGTTCTCTAATGCCATTTTTATCATGGAAAAAATGAACATACACGGGTACCTGGGTGGCTTAGTCAGTTAAACATCTGCCTTCAACTCAGGCCAAGAGCCCAGGGTCCTGGATTGAGCCCTGCATCAGGCTCCCTGGTTAGGGGGGAGTCTGCTTCTCCCTCTCCTTCTGCCACTCCTGCTGTTTGTACTCTCTGTTAAAAATATATATATATATATTTTTTATTAAATATATTTATTTATTTATTTATTTATTTAATGCACATACAGCAAAGCATGTAAAACATAAAGTGCACTTTAATGAATTGTTACATAAGCAAGCACCCATGTAGTCACCAACCAGGTCAAGAAACAGGGTATTAGGGGCACCTGGGTGGCTCAGGGGGTTAAGTCTCTGCCTTCTGCTCAGCTCATGGTCCCAGGGTCCTGGGATCAAGCCCGGTGTCTGTGTGGGGCTTTCTGCTCAGCAGGGAGCCTGCTTCCCCCACCCACCCGCTATCTCTCTGCCTTCCTCTCTGCTTACCTGTGATCGCTCTGTCTCTGTCAAATAAATAAATAAAATCTTAAAAAAAAAAACACACACAGGATAGTGCCAACATTACAAAAGCCTCTAACAGGCCCTTCACAATTAAAACCCTCCCTCAACCTCAAAAGTAACAATTACCTAAATTTTGGAGTAATCACCTTCATATTTATCCTTGTAAGGAGATACAGGGATGATTTTAAAATAACAGAAGTTGGGGCGCCTGGGTGGCTCAGCGGGTTAAGCCTCTGCCTTCAGCTCAGGTCATGATCTCAGGGTCCTGGGATCGAGCCCCCGCATGGGGCTCTCTGCTCAGCGGGCAGCCTGCCTCTCTGCCTACTTGTGATCTCTCTCTCTCTCTGTCAAATAGATAGATAAAATCTTTTAAAAAAATAAAAATAGGGCGCCTGGGTGGCTCAGTGGGTTAAGCCGCTGCCTTTGGCTCAGGTCATGATCTCAGGGTCCTGGGATCGAGTCCCGCATTGGGCTCTCTGCTCAGCAGGGAGCCTGCTTCCCTCTCACTCTCTCTCTCTCTCTCTCTCTGCCTGCCTCTCTATCTACTTGTGATCTCTCTCTGTCAAATAAATAAATAAAATCTTTAAAAAATAAATAAAAATTAAAAATAAAATAAAATAACAAGTTTATCAAAAATTTATTTAGTCACTAAATAAAAATATCTGAACATAAAGTCAAAACTAAGGAATTATCACAATATACTTATACTTTTACTAATCTTCAAAAGTATCCCCATGAGACATAACAATTCTGAGGTCTAATTTAGCCCAAATTCTTTGTAGCCTATCACCAATGATGAAATGATGGCCATGATGCACTGCTTTCCCTTTCATAACACACTGCTTCCTTTCCTCAGTATTAGGTGACACAAACACAAAGTTCTCAGTGTATCCCCAAAATTGGGGTGGTCACTCACCCACATTCAATGTGGGTGAATTTCACACATTCAATGTGTGAAACATTCAATGTTTCAAATAGAACACCTAATCCTGATCTGTGGAAGATGATTATTATTTTTTTATTTATTAATTTTCTCACAGAAGATGATTATTAAGGAACCACTAGACCATGTGATGGAAATGAGGTGAAAAGTTGGGTTTTTAGCGACTTCTTGTGCCTATGGCAGAAAAAAATAACTACTTTGTTTGAATATGGGATCCTTGTCACTATGTTCTCTGAAAAAAGAATGGATTCAAGACTCATTATGTGTATATTTAGACAAAGGAGAAAAAAATCTACAGGTTGGTGTGTACTGCATACCCAAAACATAACATAGTTACTGTGTAATAAGTTTTGAAATTTTTCAATTCTTTTTTAATCTACCCTGTACCTCTCCCATTAAGTACATATCCCTAAACACAATATTTTCATTTTGCTTGATTTTTTAACCTTATATGAATGAGTAAATTGTGTATTCTTTTGTTCGCGCTTCTACACCTCAACATGGCTTCTGAAATGCTTCCATGTTGTTGAATGTAACTGTCTTTTGTTAATTTTCATTACTGTATAGTATTCCATTGTGCAAATATATCAAGATCTCATTTCTCAATTCTTGGTGATAGACGTTTACATTATTTAAATTTGAAACTATTACAAATAATGATACTATGTACATCAAGACTCAGGTCTCCCAGTACATATGTAGATCTATTTCAGTTGGGTACATACCTAGGTGTGAAATTGCTGGTCACAGGACTCCCTCATCTTCATCTGTACTACCCACTAGAGTTCTTTGTTTGTTTTTTTTTTAATTTAAGCCATTCAAGGGGTGTCTGGATGGCTCAGTGGTTAAGCATCTGCCTTCAGTGTGGATCATGATCCCAGTGTCCTAGGACCGAGCCCATAGGGCTCCCTGCTCAGCAGGAAGCTGCTTCTCCCTCTCTCACTGTGTCGCTCTCTGTCAAATAAATAAATAAAATCTTAAAAAAAAAAAAAAACAAAGATTTTTGACTCAGTTGGTGAAGCGTCCTAATCTTAGTTTCACCTCAGGTCATGATCGCAGGGTCATGAGAACAAGCCCTGGTTGGGCTCCATGTTCAGTGGGAGTTGGCTTAGATATTCTCTCCCTCAGCTCCTCCTCCCACTTGTGAGTTCCCTCAGGCAGGAACTCTCTCTCTCTAAAATAAATAAATAAAATCTTCTAAAAAATTGTTCCCTACCTCAAACTCATTATAATATTCAACTATTTCATTCTATAAGCTTTGTTGTTTTGCTATGCATATTCATATCTATGATCCACATGGAATTGATTTTTGGCTATGGTATGAAATAGAAGCTTCTTTTTTACATATATATGGTTGTCCACTTGTCCACAGAAAATTATTAAAGAGACTGTCCTTAATCCCCTGCTCTGCACTGCTAGGTAGTAGCATCTTTGTCTAATCAAGTGTCTATGTACCAAGGGCTCTATTTCTGAACTCCACTTGTGCAAATAACACTGTCTTCGGCAAGTAACACAGTCACAATTACCGTGGCTTTACAAAAAAAGGTCTTCATATCTTGAGTCATCCCATCTTGCTGCTTTTTTTTCAAGAGTATTTCAGCTGTTCTTCATCTTTGCACTTCCATATAAACTTTGGAATCAGCTGGGCAAGTACACATACATACACACACACTTTTGAAGATAATTTGAAGATAATCTGACATTCTTAGGATATTGTGTCTTCCATTCTATGAACAAGGTATATTTCTCTCTTTATTTAGGTCTTCTTTAACTTCTTTAAAGAATGCATATTTTTCTGTGTAAAGATATTATATGTCTTTTCATTGATCTGTTCCCAATGATTCATTTTTTATGCTACTGTAAACAGTTGCTTATTTATTTCATTTTACAACTTTTCTGCTGATAATACAGAACTACAATTGATTTTTCTTCATGCTCTTCTATCTCATACCTTGCTGATCTTACTTATTAATGCTAATAGCTTACTTGTACATGCTTTTGGATATTCCTGTACAGAACTATCTGCAAATAGTTGCGGTTTATTTCTTCATTTCAATATGTATTCCTTTTCTTACATTCTTGCACTGACTAGCATTTCCAGCACAATGCCGAAGAAAAGCAGAGTAGGCATTCTTATCTTTTACATAAGAACAATCCCTTTACTTTCAGTTTTTGGGGGGTTGTGTCTCTAGTAATATAGGTGGATTTAAAAAATAATAATATAAAATTGTAACAGAAAAAATTGATTCATTAAAATTTTGATTGCTAGTAATATTAAACAAAAGGGTCTCAGTGTATCAGAGATACTTATCCTTGAGCCAAACCCAAATACAAATAAAAAATAATCAAGGAAAAATGCAGATATAGTAAAAAAGCAATATCTAACTCATTTATGACTGCAAAATGAACAAAACTGAAAAATGGGCCTAAAGTGGTTCCAGAGCATGTGGTACAGTAGAATCACTCTGAGAAAGTATTAGACAGGAAGAAAGGAAGGAAGGAGTTTTGGATTTTGCATAAATATGTAAATTCAAGCCTGTTTCACAGGAATGCTCTGTTCCTACTGTTTCTCACATTGACTCTGATCAGGACATTGTAGCTATTATGTTCATATTGATCTCCCTATTTTCATTATTCCCTTCCCTAGGAGAAATCATGAACTAAAGAAAGAAATATGGTCACTCTCCTGCTGCCCTGAGTAAGAGCTGACCAGGACAAATTGTGTAGCCTGTTGCTTCAATTGGCCTGCCTGTCCCTACCCCTGCCCAGGAACTAACACGGGGAGTCAACACACTTGAAACTACTAATATATTTATTCCTGCCCTCTTATGTCATTTTTCTAATTTACAGTTCTTTATTTTTTTTAATGTTTTTGCTTTCTTGCCTTTATTCAGATTTTCTTTCCCATTTTTTTCCTCCAGAAACTTGAAAAATATACTATTTTTATTCTTCTTATAACTACCCTTCGATTTTGAAGAAATAAATTTTCATTTAAGTATCGGCCCCGTGGCCAAGATATTTCCATCATTATCTATAGGCTTCTCCACTGGTCACCATCCAGCATTACTCCAATACATGCCCTACTATCTAAGGGGAAAATCTGAGAGTCCAGTTCCAGATTACCAAATTATTTTTCTCTACAAATCAACCATTACTTAGACTTTACTATTTTGTTTGGTCTTTTTCAACACTATTTCATCTACCCATCTCTTCTTCTTCCTTGGATTCATTTGCAGGAGAAAGGTAGAGAAATGGATTTATGATAGTCTTCAAATCAAAATCAGTATGAAAACCACCAAGTAAGAGTCAAGAGGACAGGGCTGTGAAATAAGAAAATTTCTATTGAAATAAGAGGCTCAGGAACATTGGACACCACTACTTCCTCTTCCCAGAAGAGGATGTGTATAGATAATACTGTCTTCTGGTTAAAAATCAAGAGAGCCAAGTATTTGTTCCCACTAATAGAAGCACATACATTATTTCTGACTAGTGACCTCAACCTCGAGAATAAATGGTCAAAAACATAGGAAGGTTTGAGTTTTCCCAGATCCAACAGAACCTTTCTCTGCCTGGCTATCATCTCCAACAGCTGCACATCCCATTAAGAACACAAGGGCCATGAACTGATGCACTAGGATATATTCCATCTGATCTGCTCTGTGCAGCCTCATTCATAACATCATGTGTATCCTTAATTAATTAAATCAGAAACAAAAAAAAAGATCTTTGCGTGAGCAAGAAAGGGAAAGATCATTTTCTATAACCCACAACCCAACTGAAATACCCCAAGTGATAAACTTTGAGGCCTTGTACATCTAAAAAATATCTTTTTTCCCTCCCACTTAAATGCTTTGGGGGCTAGGTACAGTATTCTAATCAGTTAAAAATTTATTTTCCCAATCTTTAAAAGTGTTGTTTCATTGCCTTCAGAGATTGTTACAATAAGACATCTGATTTTGTAGATGCTTTTTTTGTTGTTTGAAAGCTTTATAGAAAACTCTCTTTATCCTTTCTTTGTCTTCTCAAGTTTCACCATAATGTATTTAGGTGTAGGCCTTCCATAATTTATTCTACTTGCACTTGGTGCATTGTTGTAATGTGAAGATTTCGTCCTTTCAAGCTCTGGGAAAATTTTCTTCTTTGGTTCCTTTATTTCCTCCCTTCCATTTTCTCTGTTCTATCTGGAATTCCTATCAGACAGATACTGAATTCCTGAATCTATATTCCACGTGCTTTTTTTCTCACTATTTCTAATCCCTTGACCTTTCCTCTATGTTCTCAAAGAATTTCACAGCTTGCTCTTACAGCTATTTTGTACTTTGTGTCACTCTGTTATTTAGCCCAGATATTGTTCTTCATTTTAACAATCACAGGTTTAATATCCAAGATCTGTTTCAGAGTCAAGGATGCAACATTCTCAAATCTATGAGAATATAGTTGTTCTAAAATGTTTCTCTGTTTGCTGTATTAACTGAGGTTTTCAGTATTCGTTATTTATTTATTTTATTATTATTTATTTTTAATTATTTATTTATTTCCTTAAAGTTGGTAATTCTTTTTCATGGTATTGATTTTTCTCAAGTATTTGGTGAAACTTGGTGGTCTAATCACTTCTACTTGAAAATTTCTATGCTTCCCCCGTCACTCCTTGTATATGTTGAAAGTGAGCCTGGAATTCCTTACTACCAAAACATACATCTATTGTGATTACTGAGGTGTGTTTTCCCACAGATTTATTTGCATTTGGAACATATGTGCCTAGTCTACCTTCTTTATCTAATCTTCTTCCATCTACTACAAATCTATTAAGATAAAACCTAAATGACAACGTGGATAAATTTCACACACATAACATCGAGTTAATGATGACAGAGGTAATGTAGTGTGTTCTGTATTATTCCATTTATATAAAGTTCAGACAGACAAACTAATCTATGCTGTTAGATATTGGGATAAGAGTTATCTTTAGGAGTCTAGTGATTGGAAGGGCAGAAAAAGGGCTTCTTGGAACTTGATAATCTGTTTCTCTACCTAAGTACTGGTTACACAGCTATATTAACTTTGTAGAATTCATTGAGGCATGTATTCACAACGTGTAAATTTTTTGTGTTATACTTCAAAACTTTTTTAAAAACTGAATTTAGATAATTTTGAACTCCCTAATCTCTTTGTATAGAGAGCTTTTCACTTACTTTAACCATAGTTTTAAAAACAAATTAATAAATATGTCAAAATCTGGAAAATTAGATCACATAGTTATATACTGCAAAATACATGCTAGGGCCTCTACTTCTGGAAATGACAGCATACGTTATGTCAGACCGATATTTCTGCTGAGCAAGTAGACAAATGGAATAAAAAAATGAAGACATTGAAGACTCTAAAGACTTACCAGGCCAAAAACTGAGAAATACAGAGGTTAAGAGAGGTAGGCCCTGCATTTGCCAATTTTGGAAGTGCTTTTGACAGCCTCTCAGGAAGAGGGAGATAGAAACCAGAATCCAGCATCAACCAAGGTAGAGCAGAAGAGGAAGGAGGGCACAGGGGAAGCACAAAGGAAAGGAGAGAATCAAACAAATGGATTGTGAACATCCCTTGATTTGGCTTGGGACCTCAAAGAACTGTAACCTATAAGAAAGAGTAGACCAGAAGTAGGTAAGTTCTTGATCAGACTACACCTATTTTAAGAGTAAGCTGAAGATGTCATAGGAACACAGAGGCTGGACAAGTTTCCCAAGGGGCTTATTAAATCTGAGACGTGTGAGAGAAATAGAAGTAAGTAATTTTCCAGGCCAAAGTGGAAATTGGAGAGGTAAAGAGTAGAAGAAAGAAGAAAGCATTCTAGAGATAGTAGTTATCTGTATCAAGGCTAGAGACAATCTGAAAAGTCACATATTGGTAAGATAGGGGATGAAAACATAAGTATTTGAATATAACTAGAGTACAGTTAGGACAGTTAAGAGATGTTAAGATGGGAAGCTGAAGCTGGGTGAAAAGATGTGGTCAATGTTAAAAATGTAAAAATAAGTTAAAAATGTTAAAATAAGTTAAAATGTAAAACTTATTTTATGTTTAACTTATTTTAACATTTTAAAAATAAAAATAAAAAAATTTTTCATGTTAAAATAAGTTAAAAATGTAAAATCAGTTAGACATTATGAGATTAGGGCTATAGTAAAGATAAAGTATATCAAGGGAAGTTCCTATGTTTATTTCTTTTTTTTTTTTTTTAAAGATTTTATTTATTTATTTGACAGAGAGAGATCACAAGTAGCAGAGAGGCAGGCAGAGAGAGAGAGAGGGAAGCAGGCTCCCTGATGAGCAGAGAGCCTGATGTGGGACTCGATCCCAGAACCCTGAGATCATGACCTGAGCCGAAGGCAGCGGCTTAACCCACTGAGCCACCCAGGCGCCCCCCTATGTTTATTTCTGGTATAGGAACCCTAAAATAGAAACCATGACATCTTACTTTTGAGATTCAAGGCAAACATGATTCACTTCTCATTACATTTACTTTAATAATCTTAAATTACTTATTCTATATTCCTAAAACCAGATTCTATTATTTTCATGTTCAAAGTCCTTAAATAGCTCTCTTGTACATATAATCAAAATGTTAAAATCTAGAACATGTTGTATAAGGCCATCTATGATTTGGCTCCCTCCTACCCCAAATCATCTTCTCACACCTTGCCTCTTACCTACAACACTTAAGTTTATATAGCTTTCTTTAGCTCTATAAAATGTCAAGCTCTTGGCCACACAGGGTCTCCTGTATGATTTTCCTTCTGTATAAAATTACAATTTCCTTCCCCACTTTCCGCCTCTTTATCTTTTAGGTTTCAAATTATATATCATTTTAGCACACATATCTTCAATGACTCCCCCTTCGACCAATTCTTTTAGGTCCCTGATTATTCTTTTTTTTTTTTTTAATATTTTATTTATTTGACAGAGAGAGAGAAGTCACAAGTAGTCAGAGAGGCAGGCAGAGAGGCAGGCAGAGAGAGAGGGAGAAACAGGCTCCTCACTGAACCGAGAGCCCGATGCGGGGCTCGATCCCAGGACCCTGAGATCATGACCTGAGCCGAAGGCAGAGGCTTAAACCACTGAGCCACCCAGGCGCCCCGGTCCCTGATTATTCTTAATGCCTTATTTGTGACTATATATTTAACTTAACATGTTTGTCTGTCTCCCCCTCTAAACTAAGTTAGGGCAATGATGTTAACTATTTCTTTCCTAGTATGTATCTAGTACCTACTACAGTGTACAGTGGTGTACAGGAGATGTTCAAATACTAAATAAATGAATGAATGAATGCATACAGGAATAGCAGATGTGAAGGGAGAAAAATTCCAGTTTGGATATTTTTAATGTGAAATATCTATGCAATATCCAAGAGGAAGTGCTAAGCTAAAAGATATAACTCTGGATTTCAGGAGAAAGATATAGGATAGAAAGATTGATTTGGGAATAATCAACAAGTTGATAGTAACTAAATCACTGAAGGGTTGAGAATATATAGACAGAAGAAATTTTAAGCAGAGGGGAAGGGAGGCTAAGAATAACAGAACAATCAAACTTTTATTTGACATAATACTGGAAGTCTTAATTAGACCAATTAGTCAAGGAAAAAAAATAAGAGGCATTCAAAATTGAAAAGAAAAAGTAAAACTCTTACTATTTGCAGACACACGATTTTATGTATAGAAAACCCTTAAGATTCCACCCACAAAAAAACTATTAGAATAAATATGTTCAGTGAAGTTACAGGTTACAAAATCAACATGCAAAATCTGTTGTATTTATATATATTAACAATGATCTATCAGAAAGAGAAATTAAGGGATGCCTTGGTGGGTCAGTGGTTAGTTAAAGCCTCTGCCTTCGGCTCAGGTCATGATCCCAGGGTCCTGGGATCACCCGCATTAGGGGCTCTGCTCAGCAGGGAGTCTCCTTCCCTCCCCCCCCTCCACCGCCTGCCTCTCTGCCTACTTGTGATCTCTGCCTCAAATAAATAAATAAAATCTTAAAAAAAAAAGAAAGCGAAATTAAGAATAATCCCATTTATAACTGCATCAAAAAAAAAAGTACCTAGGAATAAATTTAACAAAGGAAGCAAAAAACCTGTCTACTGAAAACTGTAAGACATTGATGAAAGAATCTGAAGATATAAATAAATGTAAAGATACTCCGTTCCCATGGATTGGAAGAATTAATATTATCAAAATGCCCATACTACCCAAAGCAATCCATAGCTTCAATGCAGTCTCCATCAAAATTCCAATGGTGGGTAATAGGGAGGGCACGCACTGCATGGAGCACTGGGTGTGGTGCAAAAACAATGAACACTGTTACGCTGAAAATAAACCAACAAACAAAAAAAATTCCAATGGCACATTCTACAGAAATACAACAATCCTAAAATTTGGATGGAGCCACAAGAGATCTCAAATAGTCAAAGCAATCTGGAGAAAGAATAACAAATTTAGAGGCATCATGCTCCCTGATTTCAAATTTATTACAAAGCTGTGGTAATTAAAACTCTGTGTTATTGGCGTAAGAACAAGTACATAGATCAATGAAACAGAATAGCGATCCTAGAAATAAATCCTTGCATATGACCAAATAACTAAAGACAAAGGAAGCAAGAATATACAATGGAGAAAGGAATTTCTTCAATAAATGGTATTGGGAAAACAGGACTGCCACACACAACAGAATGAAGTTAGAACATTACCTTACAGCATGCACAAAAATTAATTCAAAATGGATTAAAGACTTTAATGTAGGACCTGAAACCACAAAACTCCTAAACTCACAAAGAAAATATAGGCATTAAACTCCTTAACATTTGTCTTGGTGTGACTTTTTGGACATGACTCCAAAGACAAGGTCAACAGAAGCAAAAACAAACAAGTGGGACTACATCAACTTAAAAAGCTTCGGCACAAAGCAAAGAGTCAGGAAAATGAAAACCCTACCCACCAGATGGGAGAAGATAACTGCAAACAATATATCCAATAAAAGGTTAATATCCAAAATATATAAAGAACTCATATAACTCAGGGCACGTGGGTGGCTCAGTCAGGTAGGTGTCTGCCTTCAGCTCAGGTTGTGATCTCAGGGTCCTGGGTTCGAGCCCTGTGTTGGGTTCCTTGCTCAGCAGGGGGTCTGCTTCTCAATCTGTCTCTGACCCTATTCCCTGCTTGTTTGTTCTCTCTGTCTCAAAATAAGAAAATAATAAAATAATTTTTAAAAAGAACTCATGAAACTCAGTAATAATAACAACAAATACAAAAAAAATCTAATTTAAAAAAATGGACAGAGAACCTGAATGAACATTTTCTAAAAGAAGACATACAGATGGCCAAGAGTTACATGAAAGGATTCCCAATGTCACTATCACCAGGGAGAAGCAAATCAAAGCCACAATGAGATATCACCTCATACCTGTCAGAATGGCTATTATCAAAGAGACAAGAAGTAAAAAGTGTTGGTGAGGATATGGAGAAAAGAGAAACTTCATGCACCATTGGTGGTATATAAATTGATGTAGCCACTATGGGAAACAGCATGGAGGTTCCTCAAAAAGTTAAAAATAGGTATGCCTGGGTGGCTCAATTATTAAGCCTTTGGCTCAGGTCATGATCCCAGTGTCTTGGGACTGAGCCGCATATTGAGCTTCCTGTTCAGCAGGGAGCCTGCTTCTCCCTCTCCAGCTCCCCATGCTTGTGTTCCCTGTCTCACTATATCTCTCTGTCATAAATAAACAAAATCTTTAAAAAAAAGTTAAAAATAGAACTATCAGGGCACCTGGGTGGCCCAGTCAGTTAAGCAACCAACTTTTGATTTTGGCTTGGGTCATTATCTCAGGGTTGTGAGATTGAGACCCACATGGGGCTCCATGCTCAGTGAGAAGTCTGTTTGGGATTCTCTATCCTCCTCCCTCTGATCCTCTCTCTGCTCCTGGATGTACTCTCTCTCTAAATAAATAAATAAATCTTTAAAAAAAAATTTTTTAAATAAAAATAGAACTACCATATGATCCAGCAATTCCACTTCTGGGCACTTATCTGAGGAAAAGGAAAACACTATTTCAAGACATGCAGTAGTAAATTTGCATCCTTATGTTTCTTTTTTTTTTTTAAGATTTTATTTATTTATTTGACAGAGAGAGATCACAAGTAGACAGAGAGGCAGGCAGAGAGAGAGAGAGGGAAGCAGGCTCCCTGCTGAGCAGAGAGCCCGATGCGGGACTCGATCCCAGGACCCTGAGATCATGACCTGAGCCGAAGGCAGCGGCTTAACCCACTGAGCCACCCAGGCGCCCCACATCCCTATGTTTCTTACAGAATTATTTAAATAGCTGAATAGATAGGGAAACAACCTAAGTGCTGATGGATGGATAAAGAAGATGTAGTATACATACGTATGAGATGTAGTATATGTACAAATATAATACATATATATATAATGAAATACTTCTCAGCCATTAAAAAACAATGCAACTGCCTTTTGTGTGTGACAACATGGATAGATTTTGAGGGTTTGAAGGTATTATGATAAGTGAAATAAGTCAGGCAAAACCAAATACTGTTTCGATTTCACTTACATGTGGATTATAAAAACAAATGAAACAAAACAAGACTCACAAATACAGAAAACAGATTGGTGGTTGTAGGGATGTGTGAAAGGGATCAAAAGGTACAAAATTACAGGTGCACCTGCATGGCTTCGTCAGTTAAGTGTCTGCCTTTGGCTCAGGTCATGATCCTGGGGTCCTGGGATCAAGCCCAGCATCAGACTTCCTGCTCAACAGGGAATCTGCTTCTTCCTTTTCCTCTGCCCCGCCTCACTTCCACTTGTGCTCTCTCTCAAATAAATAAATAAAATCTTAAAAAAAAAGAAGAGGTACCAAATTCCAGGATATAATGTATAACAAGGTGATCATAGTCAATATTACTCTATTGTCGCATTTTTGAAAGTTGCTAAGAAAGTAGATCTTCAAAGTTCTCATCATAAGAAAAAAAAATGCTATGACTCTATATGGTGATGCAAGGGTAACAAGATTTACTGTAGTGATGATGTCATGTTTCCAAATATCAAATTATATTGTACGCCTAAAACTAACATAATGTTATATGTCAATTATGTTTCAATTTAAAAAAAGAAAACAATCAAATTAATAGGAGGTAAGTTAAGTGTGTGATACATAAGTACATGATACCATTGAAGATATTGCAAGCATACCCCATTTTATTGTACTTCGAGTTCTTATGCCTTCATAGATATTGTGTTTTTTTTTAGAAACTGGAGATTTGCAGCAACCCTGCATTAAGCAAGTTTATCAGCATCATTTTTCCAATAGATTTGCTCACTTCAGGTCTTTGTGTCACATTTTGGTAATTCTCACAATATTTCAAACTTTTTCATTATCACTGCATTTGTTTTGATCATCTGTGATCAGTGATCTTTGATGTTACTATTGTAATTGTTTGGGGGAACCATGACCCCTACCCATACAAGATGGCAAACTTAATCCATAAATGTGTATGTATGACTGCTCTGCTGATGAGATGTTCCCCTCATCTCTCTTCCTCCCCTTAGGCCCATTTTCTCACATACAACAACATTTAAATTGGGCCAGTTAATAACCCTGTAATGGGCTGTAAATGTTCAAGTAAAAGGGAGAGTCACACATCTCTCACTTTATAAAAAAAAAAAAAAAAAAAAAACAACTAGAAATGATTAAGCTTAGTGTGGAAGGCATGTTGAAAACTGAGATAGACGAGAACTAGTCCTCTTGCACCAGTTAGCAAGTTACAAATGCAAAGGAAAAGTTTTTGAAGAAAATCAAAAGTGCTACTTCAACAAATACATGAATGATGAGAAAGCAAAACAGCCATATTGCTGATATGAAGAAAGTTTTCATGGTCTGGATAGGGCATCAAACCAGCCACAACATTCCTGCAAGCCAAAGCCACTATAATGCAAAGCAAGGTCCTAACCCTCTTCAATTCTATAAAGGTTGAGAGGAGGTGAGGAAGCCTCAGGAGAAAAGTTTGAAACTAGCAGTGGTTGGTTCATGAAGCTTAAGAAAAGAATCTGTCTTCATAACATAAAAGTGCAAGGTGAAGTAACAAGTGCTGATACTGAATTTGCAGCAAGTTAGACCAAAGATCTAGCTAAGGTAATTTATGAAGGTGGCTCCTCTAAACAAGATTTTCAAGGTAAACTAAACAGCCTTCTATTGAAGAAGATACCATCTAGAACTTCCATAGCTTCTAAAGCTTCCAAGGACAGGGGAGGAGTTAAGATGGTAGAGTAGTATAGGGACCCCCTGCTAGCCTGTCCCTCAAACACACTAGATCAACATCAAATTATTTCGAACAACTAGGAAATCAATCTGAGGATTAAGAAAACAATCTGCACAACTGGAGGGAGCAAACATAGCAGGTGTGAGGTTGGAAACATGAATTAGGGGAGAGAAAAACTGCATTGCCACAGAGCCCTTTTCACAGAGAGAAGTCTGGGAGAGAGAGCAATGTGTAGGGTTTGTGCAAAATGCCATGGTAGGGCGATCCCTTGGCTCATCCTGTAGAGAATGTTACCCTTCCTGGAGGACATTTGGAAGAGGGTATATTACCTCTCCAAGGATGAAAGTCACGTTGGTCTCCAATGAGTGTCCACTTGACAGCAGGGAACAGAAGCACATGCAGAGGGCAGATAACCTGGACACAGCTTTTTGCTGTGCTTCACTACAGACTCCTGGCACCTGTGCAGGCATGTGACTGCTTTTCTGGGACAGAACGATGCTGGGCACAGCACTGCAAGGCTCTTGTCCGGGTTGAGGAGTGGGTCCACTCATTGCTGGGTCCTTTAAGATTTGAGGTTTTGAATCCCAGCCACCGGCCAGAGATAAAACACAGAACTGTGGCACTGGGCATGCCAATGGCCCAGGGACAGACAGGTTGAGTGTAGAGATCTGATAAAAAGCCTGGGACACAGTAGGGGAGACTGTTCTCTTTCCCTGAGGGCCTCCTGAACGTGGTGGTGGCAAGTTTCCCTCCCTGGGGACAAGGTAATGCCATCCTCTACCCCCTTACCCACAAGCACAGTTGGACTTTAGAGAGAAACACAGAACCTCCAGGAGAGGCTGGAGTCACTTACACCAAACCCCACTC
Source organism: Meles meles (assembly GCF_922984935.1). NCBI lineage: Eukaryota > Metazoa > Chordata > Mammalia > Carnivora > Mustelidae > Meles > Meles meles. The sequence continues at coordinate 140,729,190 of NC_060071.1, read as the reverse complement.
CCTTACACCCCACAAGCACATATTTACAAGGGTAGTTCTGACTGTGACCCAGTGCAGCAGAAGACCAACACAGGCCCCAGCATGTACCAAGTCTACTGATCATAGAGTGCTCCAAAGTGTCAGCTTCAGTTCTGGTGGGACTAGGACCAGGCTTTCTCTTATTTTTTTTTCATTTTAGTAAATTTAATTATTTTTCTCTTTTTTCTTTGGAATCAGGCCTATAGTTTTTTGTTGCTTGGTTTGTTTGTTTTCTTTTATCATTTTTTGAATCAGGCTTTTTTTTCTTTCTTTCTTTTTCTTTGTAATCAGGCTTACAGTGGTTTTTTGTTTGTTTCTTTTTTTTTTTAAGACTATTTATTTTTTTATTTATTTGAGAGACAGAGATCACAAGTAGGCAGAAAGGCAGGCAAAGAGAGAGAGAGAGGAGGAAGCAGGCTCCCCGCTGAGCAGAAAGCCCCGATGCGGGGCTCAATCCCAGGACCCTCGGATCATGACCTGAGCTGAAGGCAGAGGCTTTAACCCACTGAGCCACCCCCTTTTTGTTTCTTTGCTTTTTTTGGTCTCTTTTCCTTTTCTCTTGGATTGGGCATTTTTTAAAATCAGACTTATCTTAACAAACAAATAGAAGCGCACCTAGGGAAAGGTCCAAACACTCCCCACTGCAAGCAAGGAGGAACTCTGCAGAGGACTGGCCTGTGGGAAAGAGTAGCCAAAACATAGTAACAGAGTGCATATAGCACATATCAGAAACACTTCTTAAAGTGCCAGGCCCTGGACAGTATATGACCCCTTCTTAATATAGTATTACTCTCAGGAGCAGGAAACATAGCAAGCTTTTGAAACACCCAAAAGACAGAAACCTAGACACAATGATAAAACAGAGGAAATCTCCCTAAAGATAAGATCAAGAAGAAATCACAGCCTGGGGTTTGCACAAAACAGATAAAAGCAATATATATGTATAAGAATTAAAAAAAACAATCATGAGAATACTAGCTATGCTTGAAAGAAGCATAGAGGACACCAAAGAAACCCCAGCTGCAGAGATTAAAAGACGTAAAATCTAGTCAGGCCAAAATAAAAAATGGTATAATAAAGATGCAAAACCAACTGGATGTAATCACAAGGATGGAAGAAGTAGAGGATCTAATAGGTGATGTAGAAGACAAAATTATAGAAAATAATGATGCTGAAAAGAAGAGGGAAAGACTATTAGATCACGAGTATAGACTTAGGGAACTCAGTGAGTCCACAAAGCACCATAATACCCATATAACAGCAGTCCCAGAGGAAGAGCAGGGAAAAGGGGCAGAAGGTTTATTTGAAGAAATTTTAATTGAGAACTTCCCTAATCTGGAGAAGGAAACAGGCATTCAAATCCAAGAGGCACAGAGACCATCCCTCAAAATCAATAAAAACAGGTCAACACCAAGATGTATCATAGTGAAACTTGGCAAAATACAAAGATAAAGAGAGAATCCTGAATGCAGAGAGGAACAAAAGTTCCTTAACCTACAAGGGTAGACACATAAGGTTAGCAGAAGACCAACCCACAGAAATTTGGCAGGCCAGAAGAAAGTGGCATGATATATTCAACGCACTAAATAGGAAAACTATGCAGCCAAGAATAGTATATCCAGCAAGACTCTCATTCAGAATAGAAGGACAAATAGTTTCCAAAACAAGCAAAAACTAAAGGAGTTCATGAACACTAAACCAGCCCTACAATAAATATTAAAGAGGGCTCTTTGAGTGGTAAAGAGAGACCAAAAGCAACAAACACCAGAAAGGAACAGAGACGATCTACAGGAACAGTGATTTTATAGGTAATACACTGGCACTAAATTCATATTTATCAATAATTACTCTCAATAGAAATAGACTAAATGCTCCAATCAAAAGACATAGGAGTATCAGAATGGATTTAAAAAAAAGAAGACCTATCAATATGCTGCTTACAGGGGGATTCATTTCAGACCCAAAGACACCTCCAGATTTAAAGTGAGGGGATGGAGAACCATCTGTCACATTAATGGACATCAAAAAGTTGGAGTGGCCATACTTATATCAGACAAATCAGATATTAAACCAAAGACTGTAATAAGAAATGAAGGGCACAATAACATAATAACAACTATCAACAAGAAAGTCTACCAATTGTAAATATTTATGCCTACATTTACATAAATGTAAATATTTATGCCACCTGGGTGGCTCAGTCAGTTGAGCATCCAACTCATGATTTCAGCTCAGGTCATGATGTCAGAGTCCTGGGATCAAGCCCCACATTGGGGATCCCTACTCAGTGGGGAGTCTGCTTCTCCCTTTCCCTTAGCCCCTCCCCTAAATAATTCTCTCTCTCAAAAAAAAAAAAAATCTTAAAAAAAAAAAAGGACCACTTTCTTATACAACACACAAAAATAAATTCAAAATGGATGAAAGACCTAAATGTATGGCAGGAAACCATCAAAATCCTAGAGGAGAACACAGGTAGCAACCTCTTTGACCTCGGCCCTAGCAAATTCTTGCTAGACACGTCTCCAGAGGAAAGGGAAACAAAAGCAAAAATGAACTATCAGGACTTCAAGGTGAAAAGCTTCTGCACAGGGAAGGAAGCAATCAACAAAACTAAAAGGCAACTGATGGAAAAGGAGAAGATATTTGCAAATGACATAACTGATAAAGGGTTAGTGTCCATAATAATATAAAGAATTTATCAAACTCAACACACAAAAAAACAAATAATCCAGTTAAGAAATGAGCAGAAGACATGAATAGACATTTTTCCAAACAGGACATCCAGATGGCTAACAAACATGAAAAGATGGTCAACATCACTCGTCATCAGGGAAATACAAATCAAAACCACTTTACACTGGTTGGAATGGTTAAAATTACCAACATAGGAAACAACAGAAGTTAGTAAGGATGCGGAGAAAGGGGAACCCTCTTATACTGTTGATGGGAATGCAAACTGGTGTAGCTATTCTGGGAGACTGTATGGAGGTTTCTCAAAAGTTAAAAATAATCTACCCTATGACTCAGCAATTACACTACTAGATATTTAACCAAAAGATACAAATCACAGATCCAAAGGGGTACATGCACTCTGATGTTTACAGCAGTGCTATCAACAATAGCCAATTTATGAAAAGAGCCCACAAGTCCATCAACAGATGAATGGATAAAGAAGGTGTGGTACATATATATATACACACACACCCAATGCACTACTATGCCATCAAAAGGAATGAAATCTTGCAATTTGCAAAATGTGGATGGAATTAGATTTTATTATGCTAAGAAAAATCAGTCAGTCAGAGAAGGACAAAATATCATATTATTACATTCATATGTGGAATTTAAGATACAAACAGATGAACATATGGGAAGGAAAGGAAAAATAAAGACAAAGAGGGAGGCAAATCATAAGAGACTCTTACTATAGAGAACTGAGGGTTGCAAGAGGGGAGGCAGCTGGGGGATGGGATAAATGGGAGATGTGCATTAAGAAGGACACTTATTGGGATGAACACTGGGTGTTATATATAAGTGATGAATCACTAAATTCTACTCCTGAAACAAATACTACATTATAAGTTATCTAACTTGAATTTAAATAAAAAAAAAAAGAGGCTTCAAATAACAGGCTGACTCTTCTCTTGTTAGGGCCTAATGGATCTGGTGACTTTAAGTTAAAGTCACTGCTCATTTACCATTCTCAAAATCCCGGGCACTTAAGAATTATGTTCAATCTACTCCGCCTGTGCTCTATTCTATAAATGGATCAACAAAGCCTGGATAACAGCACATTTGTTTACAAGATGGTTTACTGAGTATTTTAGGCCCATTGTTGAGGTCTACTGCTTGGTAATATTTCAAAATATTATTATTACTCATTGCATACTACAGAGAAATCATTTATGGAAGAAAAAGTTCATAAATGAGGCAAACTTCACTGTTGTTTTATTTTAAGAATGTGAACAGCCACATCCACCTTCAGCAACCACTACAGGAGCCATTGACAGTGAAGCAAGACCCTCCACCTACAGAAAGATTAGGACTCACTGAAAGCTCAAATGATGGTTAGCATTTTTCTTAAAGATTTATTTATCTATTTGAGAGTGAGTGAGTGAGTGAGAGTGTGTGTGCAAGCATGCAATGGGTAGGGACAGAGGAAATTGTGAACAAAGTCTTAAGCAGACTCTGTGCTGAGAGCAAAGCCTGATGCAGGGTTCAGTATCCCAACCCTGAGATTGTGACTTGAACCAAAACCAAGAGACAGATGCTTAACCAACTGCACCACCCAAGGGGAACAATGGTTAGCATTTTTTAGCAATAGCCTATCTTTTAATTAAGGTGCTTACATTGTATTTATAGGCATAATGCTATGGTACACTTAAGAAACTACACTGTAATGTAAACATAAATTTTACATGCACTGGGAAACCAAAAAATTTGACTTGTTTTATTGCAGTGGTCTGGAAACAAACCCACAATATCTCCAAGGTATGCTTGAACACTTAGCTATAATCAAAACACATTGTGTGCATGAATCAAAATTTGGCACCATATCTGGGAAACCATTAAGGGAAACCAGTGAGCAGTGAATATGTTGAGAATTACTGGTCCCCTGGAGCTAAGCTCACCTTCAGACCATACCATATTCTTCTGATTCCCTCTTACTGCATAATTAATAGAGGGTTTACCACATCTTGGCTTTCTGTCCCAGGCCTACTCTGCCTGTGCTTTATAAACAAAGCCTGAATGAAAGTGCATCTGTTTACAACATGGTTTACTATTTTAAGCCCACTGTTAAGAACTACTGCTCAGAAAAAAAAAAAAAATAATAACTACTGCTCAGGAAAAAAAAATTCCTTTCAAAATATTATTGCTCATTGACAATGCACCTGATCACCCATAGCTCTGGTGGAGGTGTACAAGGACATGGATGCTGTTTTCATACCTGCTAACGTAACACCCATTCTGCAGTTCATGGATCAAGGAATGATTTTGACTTTCAAGTCTTATTATTTAAGATATACATGACAGGCTGCAGCTGTCATAGACAGTGATTCCTCTGACAAAACTGGGCAAAGTAAATTGAAAACCTGGAAAGGGTTTACTATTCTAGATGCCATTAAGAACATTCATGATTCACTGAAAGAGGCCAAAATATCAACACTCACAGGAGTTTGGAAGAAGTTGATTCCAACCCTTACGGATGACTATGAGTAGTTCAATACTTCAGTGAAGGAAGAAATTGAAGATGTGGTAGAAACAGCAAGAGAACTAGAATTAAAACTGGAAACTGAAGATGTGACTGAATTGCTGCCACCTCATGATTAAAATTTTAAAGATGAGGAGTTGCTTCCTATGGATAGGCAAAGAAAGTGGCTTCTTGAGATGGAATCTACTCCTGGTGAAGAAGCTGTGAAGATTGTTGAAAAGACAAAAAAAAAAGGTTTAGAATATTATTATTATTATATTATTATATTATATTATGTTATGTTATTATATATTATATATAATGTTATATTATTATTATTATTATTATATACTATTAATATTAGTTGATAAACCGGTGGCAGTGTTAGAGAAGCTTGACTCCAATTCTGAAAGAAGTGCTATTGTGAGTTTAATGCTATCAAAAAGCATCACGTGCTACAGAGAAATCATGAAAGGAAGAGCCACTCAGTGGGGCAAACCTCACTGTTACTTTACCCTAAAGTCAAGTCCTTACTTTAGAACTTGCCACAACCATTTCAGACTTTAGTAACCAGCACCCTGGTCACCAGCCATCAACACTGAGGCAAGACCCTCCCCATCAACAAGAAGATTTTGACTTGCTGAAAGCTGAGATAATAGTTACCACATTCTTGCAATATTTTTTACATTAAGGAATGTAATATTGTTTTTTAAGATGTAATACAATTGAACATTTAATAAACTACAGTGAAGTATAAACATAATTTTCGTATGAGCTGGGAAATCAGAAAATTCATTGGATTCACTTTCTTGTTATGGTTTGGAACCAAACCCTTAATATCCTGAGGTACACCTATATTTCAAAAACAGAGTAAATAATAACAAGTTTTGCAAAAAGGTAGTATCTAAAAACTAGATTTACTAACAAAATCATTGATAACCAACTGAACCACCCAGGTGCCCTAAATAAAAAAGGAAAGAGAAGAAAAGAAGATAGTGAGAGAAAGAGAGGGAGGGAGAGAAAGAAAGAAGGAGAAAAAAGAAAAAAGGAGAGAAAAGGAAAAGAAATGAGCTAAGATTGAGTAGAGAGCTAATAGAATAAAAAGCCAAGACACACAAGATTTAAGTTAGCCACTACAATGAAAAGTAAAGGAAAAGAGAAAAGAATTTTAAGAAGCATTGCAAGATTATGAGTTTGGAGACAGTGGATTTCTAATAGTACTAACAAGCTAATTCTGTTATCTTCTATGAAGCACTTGCCCAAGCCAAAATTGAGGGACTGAGACTTACCCATGGTTTGTAATTTGGAGGGCACACAGACAGAAAAAATTAAAGGGCAAATAAGTTAAATGTATTGGCAATAGAACACTTAAATGAAAGCAGACAAGGTGGAAAGACTGCATAAGTAAAAAAACCAAAAAAAACAAAAAAACAAATAGCAAGTTTCTGATGGAGGAGAATTGAGAGTCTAAGTGAAGCCAAGTAAAGGTGCAGTGCGAACAATGTAGTGATAAAGCTGAGAAGAGTGAGGACTGACAAAATGTAGATGACATTAGAGAAGTTATTTTCTCCATTGAAGGGCCTACCCAAGTTATCATATTGTACATATATGTTTATTCATAAATTATAAATAGGACCAATTTTATATACTTATTATTAAATCTTTAGTATTTTTAAATACAATAATACTTGACTTGTGAAGTTTAATTCTTACTAATTCAGGTTGCTATTTTTAAAATATCAAAATGCCCTGTTCACATGGTAAGTTGCAAAATATTTCAATGATGATATATTGATTTGAATAAAGTAAAAAGTTAAAAATCACTGGTCTAGGTCAACCTGTTTATTTTACAGAAAAGGAAACAGAATTCTAGGAGTTAAGTGATTTACCCAAATTCAGCAACTTGCCATAGAACAGAACTTTAAAAATAAATGGAACTTCCTACAAAAAATGGTTTTCCTGTATTGAAAAATAACTCACTCCTGGGGCTCCTGGGTGGCTCAGTGGATTAAGCCGCTGCCTTCGGCTCAGGTCATGATCTCAGGGTCCTGGGATCGAGTCCTGCGTCGGGCTCTCTGCTCCGCAGGGAGCCTGCTTCCTCCTCTCTCTCTGCCTGCCTCTCTGCCTACTTGTGATCTCTCTCTCTGTCAAATAAATAAAATAAAATCTTTAAAAAAAAAAAAGAAAGAAAGAAAAATAACTCACTCCTTATTCTTCTAAAGAGAAAGATTTCGTAACTATCAACCTTTCAAGAATCTGAGAATATTTGCCACAAATATTGTTTATCATGCTTAAAAATTAAAGTGTTCATCATGCTTATAGATATACAACTTATAAGTCCTTACCTGAAGACCTTAATTCACAATTTCTATAAATTTCTTTGCCAAAAGTCATCAAAGAAAAACTGATATGCTGGGTCCATATAGATGGTATATTTTATTTATACTGCTGATTGAAGTTATTCCATTTCTTTTATGATCTTCCTCAATACAGCAATACAGACAGCCATTACTAGAAAAGATGAATTTGGCAAGTGAGATGAATTCTATTTATCTTAGCAGCACCTTAACCGCTCAGTATATTAAAAACAAAAACAAACAAAACAAAGCTCAGAATTTGTGCCAAACATTGAGCTATGTGCTGGAAAAACAATAGGATAGGAGCTATCTATACTCCTATGTACAGAATACATTTTAGAGGCTCACTAAATACCTGTTTATAGGAAAGAACAATTTCAGTCTTCTGATTAAAGCAATATTTTTACTTATTCACAATGCTATACCTAAGGATTAAAAACATCATACTTCACCCCCCCCCCAAGAAATTTTAAATCGGGCTGTGGATATAAGACAGGCAGTATAGATACCCACTAATGAGTTAACTGTTTTATCAGATGGCAACTGAATGTTGGCCAATAAAGTACTCATCTGGGAAATGGATAGAGGAAGTTTTAATCCACCAATAACATCATTATCAAAATATTTTATAATCATTTTATAGTTTCCCTCTGGCAATTTCACCAGATCATTACTTTATTATCAAATCTCATTTTAAGACAAGAATTGTACTACTTCATTTATTCCCCAAAGCCAAACTCACATTTTTTAAGTCATTCCTCAAAAATCCAACCTTAAGGGATGAGGTTTCTCCAGACTTACTTCTTCTCAAAAGAACATCCTGCAAGTTCTTAAAATTTCAAAGTAAGGGGCGCCTGGGTGGCTCAGTGGTTTAAGCCGCTGCCTTCGGCTCAGGTCATGATCGCAGGGTCCTGGGATCGAGTCCCACATCGGGCTCTCTGCTCGGCAGGGAGACTGCTTCCCTCTCACTCTCTCTGCCTGCCTCTCTGCCTACTTGTATCTCTCTCTGTCAAATAAATAAATAAAATCTTAAAAAAAAAAAATTTCAAAGTAAGAATTCCCCAAAAGCTTCATAAATGAGAACAAGATCTTCTCTAAAAATAAAACTTAATCCTCATTATGTGTATATTCCATGTCTGCAAATTCTCCTACTCACTAAAATTATTTTCTTTTGTTAATTTTTATTTTAAAGATTTTTATTTATTTGACTGAGAGAGACACAGCAAGAGAGGGAACACAAGCAGGGGGAATGGGAGAGGGAGAAGCGGGCTTCCCACCAAGAAGGGAGCTGATGCAGGGCTCAATCCCAGGACCCTGGGATCATGATCTGAGCCAAAGGCAGACACTTAACAACTGACGCTCAACAACTCAGGCCTTCCTCACCAAAATTATTTTCAAATTCAAAATCAATGTAACACTTTCACATCTCACAGACATGTAGAGTGGCAAAAAATTAGAATCGGGGCGCCTGAGTGGCTCAGTGGGTTAAAACCTCTGCCTTCGGCTCAGGTCATGGTCCCAGGGTTCTGGGATCGAGCCCCGCGTCGGGCTCTCTGCTCAGTGGGGAGCCTGCTTCCTCCTTTCTCTCTGCCTGCCTCTCTGCTTTACTTGTGATATCTGTCAAATAAATAAATAAAATCTTTTAAAAAAATTAGAATCATGCAATGCTGAGGTCAAACAATGCAAAGCTCTGCCTTCTTGTTCCAGCTCTCATTCTGTAATACTATAAACAAATGTCTTTCCCGTGGTTTGTTTGGTGTCACTTTTTTACATTTTGGGGTTTTTTTTTTTGTGACTTCACTATTTAAAATGGGCCGCATACATAGTGTTTAAGTGCTATCTAAAGTTCCTAATTACAGAAAGATTGTAATGGGTTTACAGAAAAATACATGTATTAGATGAGCTTCATTCAGACATGAGTTATAGTACTACGGTCCATGAATGAGTACAATGCTTATGAATCACGAATCAGTAATACATACTAAATAAGGTATCTGTTAACAGAAACAAACATAAAACAAAGTTATATAGTGATAGACTTACAAAAATGCTGTGACCAGAGGCTCACAGGAACATAACCTGGTATTTCTCCTAGGAACAATGGTTCAGTATTCACTAACTCAGTGTTCACAGTGACTTTATAGAACTACCTCAAGTAACAAGAATCAACTGTACTTTTAATGTGACACCTTTATGCACTGAAAGTTAAGTAATGTGACAAGGCAATAGAGTTCACTCATCAAAATGAGCTACCACTTCCTAACATAGCATTATTCCATGGGAATGATAAATGTCAAATTTATCAAATGTCAAATGACAAATGTCAAATAAAATGTCAAATTCAAAAACTAGGTGCTTAAGTTCTATATAAAAGATTCCTATAGTTCAATAGTCTTCCCTAGCCAGGACAAAGGTAAACCAGTCTCCTGTCATTAGCTGGAACACAAGGAAGAAGGCATCAGAAGCTGAAGCCTAGTCATCAGAGTCAGAAGAAAAAGATTCAAAATGGGCAGCAGGAACATGGTCTTGGTGATTATAAGAAACCACAATATTGAATCTGTGTCCTGATGGGTCAAAGTTCTTTAAAAAGTCTAAGAGTGGGTTTGCCACCAGTGAACAGAGAAGGTAAAGCTCTTAAGATTTTTTTTAACCTATTTGAGAAGAGAGCATGCATGCGTGCATGGGGGAGAAGGGGCAGAGAGGGAGCGAGAGAGAGAATCCAAAGCAAACCCCCTGCTGAGTGCAAAGCTGGAGGCAGGGCCCAATCTCTCAACCCTGATAACACAACTAGAGCCGAAATCAAGAGTTGGGGGCACAACCAAGCCACCCAGGTGCCCTGAGAAGGTGAATCTTAAATGCATAAGATTTCAACCACTGTATTCGTACCTTTAAATTTTTGAAGTGGCAAACCCTTTTCATGGTTTCCCTCTGAAAAATTATTTTACCCTATTGTGAATGTTTTTCTGTCAACTTAGGTAGGCTGCAGTACCCAGATATTTGGTCAAACGCTATTCTTGATGTTTCTGTGAAGGTAATTTTTGGAAAGGATTAACATTTACATCGGTGGACTCAGACTAAAGCCAATTGCCCTTATAATGTGATTAGGCCACATCCAAGCAATTGAAGGCCTTAAGAAAAATACTGACTTCTCCTGAGTTTAATTCCACCAGCCGATGGGACTTCAGACTCAAGCTGAAACTCTTTCCTGTCTCCAACTTGCCAGAGACTCTCTACCTTGCAGATTTTGAACTTGCCAGCATCCATGATTGTGAGCCAATTCCTTAAAATCCATCCATCAATCTCTCCCTCTCTATATAAACATAATTGGCTCAGTTTCTCTGGAGAAACCTAACACATCAATATAAATTTCAAAGTGCAAATACAATACTAAAGTAATTAAAATGCAAGTCCTCCATGCCCTACAAAGGCAGGGATCTATTCAGACAATAATGTGTGATGTGGCACATCACATAATTATGACACTTGCAAATATTAGTAAGCACATATTCTCTTAACAATAACTTCTATCTATGGATTACTATTTCAGGCACTACACTGGAAAGTTCTTTACCTTTGTTCAGTGTTTTATTCCTCCACAACATCTCTTCAAAAGAGCAATTTTAAGTTCCCATTATAGAGATAAGGAAATGGGCTCAGAGTTTAGTTCTGTTGCCCACAGTCACCATAATTGGCAAAGTGACCTAAATTCAAACAAATGTATGAGGCCCCTGTGTGGCTCAGTCAGTTAAGCATCCTAACTCTTGATATCATCTCAGGTCTTGATCTCATGGTCATGAGTTCAAGCCCTGCACTGGACTCCATGCTGGGCATGCAGCCTACTTTAAAAACAAATAAAATTCAAACAAAGGTATATGTGATACTTGAAACTTGAAAGGCAACTTAGAGAGAATAATAAAATCAGTAAATAAGGAGAGGTACAAATAAAGTACAAAGATACTTACCAAATACCAAAATGTAGGAGCTAATTTCAGACAAATTAATAAAAAGCTGTATTTCCACAGTGGAAAGTCTGAACCTCAGTACTGTAAGGTGCAGTACCAATGGAACATAAGAAAAAAGAATCATTTAACTAAACTCGCATTACGTTACTGCTTCATATCTAATCTTTTAATGTTGATGTTACTAGAAAAGATTCACCTCCATAAAATACACTTGATGGCATGATTTCCATCACTAAGTCTGGCCTCTCACTGCTGTTCTCATTATTCTATTTTTATTTTATTGTTTTAGATTTTTATTTATTTATTTGACAAATACCACAAGCAGGCAGAGAGGCAGGCACAGAGAGAGGGTGGGGAAGCAGGCTCCCCGCTGAGCAGAGAGCCCCATGCCGGGCTCCATCCCAGGACCCTGAGGTCATGACCTGAGCCAAAGGCAGAGGCTCAACCCACTGAGCCACCCAGGTGCCCCTATTCTATGTTTATTTTTTTAAGATTTTATTTATTTGTCAGAGAGAAAGAGAGAGAAAGACAGAAAAGCAGACAGAGGGAGATCCAGGCTCCCTGCTGAGCAAGGAGGCCAATGCGGGGCTCCAACCCAAGACCCTTGGGATCAGGACCTGATCCGCAGGCAGACTTAACCCACTGAGCCACCCCGGCATACATACCTCATTATTCTATTTTTCATCCTGAAATTCTCACCCACTTTCACGACGCTGAAAAAAATAATCTGTGATCACAGAGCCTGCATGAATGTTTCAACTTTATTTAACATTTGAACACGACTACACAAACTCCTCTTCGTGTACCGCACAGGGCTAGGAAAGTGCAAAACAGGTAGCACACACAAACGGTTCCGAAACTGAAGACCCGCAATGGTTGCGTCATCACCCCAAATAAGCCCTGTAATTCATTGAAAGCTCGTCGGATGTGAACAACCGCTCCCCGTCTTCCGGCATCTACTCTCTTCTGAACTCGCGCAGGTTGCTCAGCACGTAACCGCACGGCACTAAGAAGGTCGCAAACAGCACCACGAGCCCGACGACGGCGTCCTGGGAGAGAAGACGGGAGGGAGAGGTCAGTCCGTGCGGTTGACTGGACCCGCTACTTGCTGCCCAGACCGATCCGCGTCAACCTTCTGAGAAGTCCGCCCGTGGTCCTCGCAACGCGGCCTGACGGAGCCTGAGAAGCAGGATTTCCTTTCCCAGAAGACGCAACCTCGACTTTTGGAAGACAACGTCTCTTCCTTCTAACGGTCCCCCAGTTCCGACCTCTGAACCCTGGAACCAGATGCTGCCCGGGATTCTCCCCCTGGGAGGGCAGGCAACAGGCCTCGGCCCCAAAGAGGGCGTTCGGGGGCCACAGGCACCGTATGGGGTTGGCGACGGCTCTGCCCTCGGCTTTCAGCCCCAGAGGCAGCCTCCCCCGACCCCCAAAGGCCGCCGGGCACCGACACCGCCTCGCGAGGCTCTGGCCCCCACCCTCTCCCCGCCCGTCGAGGCGCTCCCGCTTCAGCCGCACGCTCCTCGCCCGCCCCTCCACCCCGCTCCACACTGTCCTGAGGCGTGGGCCTCCACTCACCGCGGACGACTTGGGACGCTGCCGGCGGCGGGGCTCCAAGCGGATCAGGCGGCGGCCGATTTGCAGGCCCAGCGGGGTCATGCGACGGCGGGGAAGCAGACAAAAAACAAGCAGGCGAGGCATGGCTTCCGCTGAGGCGAAACGAGGCGAGGCAGCCAGGAGAGAACGCACGAGGCAAAGCACGATGGCGCGAGATTCCAGACGTCTGGTTTGCGCAGGCGCCCTGGATACAGGAGGCATCAGCTCCCCTCCCCCTGCTTATCTCCGCCCCCGCCCCGCCCCTTCCGCTCAATAACCTGCTAGGCTCCGCCCGTATCTCCTGTCTTTCCGCTCAGCCCCTTTTGCTCAACCCTAGCTTCGCACGCTTTCCCTGAAATCTCTCGCCCACTTCCGTGCACATCCCACCCCAGTTACTTCTCATCCCTGTGTTCCTGGGCTCATAAGCCTTACCCTTCCCAAACTGCCCTCTCTCCTACTTACCCTGCCCAGCTCCCCAACCCCACATACTATCTCTTAACTTTCTGCTGGGTAATGGGAAAAACTCGACAGTCTTCACTTAATTCCCTTTGTCTGTCTCTCCATTTATACCTCTCAACAGACATTACTTATCACTGACAAGAGTTTATAGATAAATTTACATTCTCTTCTCTAATGTTAATCAAGTTTTCCATACATTGTCTATAAATTAATCCCCAACATTCAAAACTAAAGAAGAATTACCTCTAGTGTGCTGATAATATAAAAAATACTCATGGCAGGATTCAATAGAGTGTGGACTCAGTGGAGAAGGTGATGCTGCTACACTTGTAGCTCCTGAAGGAAAAAAGGAATATATCGTGATTTTTTATGTGTAATACTTCAATAAACCTTGATCTACCCTAAGATGATCTGGTTTCTTCACACCATTTCCTTTTTTTTTTTTTTTTAAAGATCTTATTTATTTATTTGACAGAGAGAGATCACAAGCAGGCAGAGAGGCAGGCAGAGAGAGAGAGAGGGAAGCAGGCTCCCCGCTGAGCAGAGAGCCCGATGCAGGGCTCGATCCCAGGACCCTGAGATCATGACCCGAGCCGAAGGCAGAGGCCTAACCCACTGAGCCATCCAGGCGCCCCACACCATTTCCTTTTTAAGCCTATTGCATTCTAGGATTTCCTTTGATTGCCCCCTCCTGGAACCTGATTATCTTCCTCTTTCTTAGATTCCTACTTCATTTTCCTGTAGTACATCCTTTAGCAGCTCTTTTAGGAGTGATCTGTAAGTGATAAATTAACTCAGCCCTTGAAAGGACTGAGGGGGGAAAAAGTAGTAAGTAAAAAGAGCAAACTAGTGGAAGTTAAAAAAGAAATCTTTATTTTGCTCTCCCACTTAAATGCTAATTTGGCCAGCTATAAAATTCTAGACTCAGAATCATTGCCCCTCAGAAATTTTAAAGGCAGTATTCCCTTGTGTTCTAGTATATCGTGTAACTGGTAAGTGTGTTGTTTATATAATTCTCAACCTCTGATTTTTTTTCCTTTTTGGAATCTTTTGTCTTTGGATTTGTGAAGTTTCTCCAAGATACGACTATCATTCTTATGGATTAGCACTGGATGAGACCTTTCTATTTGAAGACATGAATCTTTCTTTAGCTCAACTAAAGATCTACTTTACTCTCAATCTGAAACTCCTATTAGATGTATGTTGGCTCTTCTTTGTGAGTCATCTCGGTCTTTCAACTTTTCTCTTTTTGTCCTCTTGTTCTACATTCTGAAAGATTCCTTTGACTTTTTCCTCTAGCCTTTCTGTTGAGTTTTCCATTTTAAAATTCTAACACTTATTAGTTATTTGGGTTTGTTTTTTTTTTAAGATTTTATTTTCAAGTAAACTCTATACCCAGTATGGGGTTCAAACTCATGACCCTGAGATTAGGAGTCACATGCCATTCTGCCTGAGCCAGCCAGGGACCCCATATGGTTTTGTTTTTTTTTTTAAGAGTCATCTATTTATATTTTAGAGATGCCTGTCTCCTCAAATTTCTCTGAGAATATTAATTTGAACTTTTTAAAAATTTCACTGCAGTTCCCTGAACGATTTCTGTTTCTCCAAGGGTGAATTCTTACTCACTTTGGCCCTGCTGGTTTGTACAACTATCTTATGGCCCTTGGTTGTCTTTTGTGCTTTTGAATATGAAAATACCAGAATAATTACTTGGGTTCTTTTCTGTCACTAGTCTCTCTCCAGAATGAAAATGCTGATTACATGATCTGTACAGGCAGGCTGACTATGTCAATTGACAGTCAGGAAGACTTCCACTCTTATACCCATGCCAAAGTGAGTAAGGTTCTACTCTGGGCTTCCCAACTACTGCCATCCCAGGACAAGACTTGGTTTCTTTAGAAGACTTCGCTAGCCACCACCTAGGACAAACACTGCCAAAATGTGCACAAAGTGGATAGAGGAGAAGAGGAGTAGCTGACCCACACATCCTTTCCACTCACTGTTTTCCATCAGTTTCCTTGAACTTGTGCGTTTCTTCCTACTCCGGGTCTTTGTAGCCAATCATTTAAGTTGCTAGGATCATTTAGATGGAAGGCATCTCTTGTCCCCTGAAGCTTCTTGTGTGCTCAGAGCTGCAGATCCTTCTTCTTTGCTTTACTAATCAATAAAATCACATTTATTTTCCTTCTTAGAGAAATTCACCAAAACTTGACTCGCTAATATAGCCCTGCTCCTCCATCTCTCATTTCACTCATGAATTGATTTCCTCTTATACTTCTTTACTATCATTGTAATGGGATTTCAGGAAGAAGGATTGGTAAACACGGGAGCTCTTTATCTGCCTCAAAATGAATGCCCCACTTGAATCATTGGGATTTACTAAATGTCGTGGGAAGCCACTAGAGGCTCCAAACAGGAGCAATGTGAACCAATTTCCATTTTTCAAAGATCACCCGAGAAGCGCTATGGAGAAATATGGAGTGAGAGGTCATTGCAGTAACTGATAGCTACTAACAACATGAGCTCTCCAGTACAACATCTACTAGCCTTCTGTGTCTTCTGAGCCCTTGGAATGTGGCAAATACCACTGAAGAACAGAATCTGAGGTGTTATTTAATTTGAATTTGAAAACTTGATACTTGATTCAATTATTAGAGAATTTCGATCTTGGGAACAACTTGTGTATTTCAATCTACTTTTTCAGCTAAACGTTTTATGAAATCTAAATAAAGATGAAGTATTTTGGATGAAAACTAGCATCCAAACTGAATTGAGACTGTAACTGCCAAGAACAAAATTTAGTGCCTTAGTCTGTTCAGGCTGCTATAACAAAGTACTGCAGACGTGGCGGGGCTTAAGTAACAACCATTTCTTCCTCACCGTCATAGAGGCTGGGAAGTCCAATATCAAGGCACAGGCAGATTTGGTGTCTGATGAAAGCTCACTTCCTGGTTCATGGAGAGCTGACAGACTGTGTCCACACAGGGCAGAAGGGCTGTGGGAGCTGAGCTCTCTGGGATCTCTTCTATAAGGGCATGAATCCCATTCATGAGGGCTCCACCCTCATAAGCTAATCACCTCCCAGAGGCCCCACCTCCAAATACCATTTGATTAAGAGTCAGGATTTCAACATATGAATTTGGGGAAGGGGAATACAAGCCTTCAGTCCACTGCATTTAGTAAGAAAAAAGAATGCAAAATACCTCATTAATATAATTTTTATATTGATTACATATTTGATATGATACAATTTTAGATATATTTGGTTTAAAAATACATTGTAGGGGCGCCTGGGTGGCTCAGTGGGTTAAAGCCTCTGCCTTCGGCTCAGGTCATGATTCCAGGGTCCTGGAATCGAGCCCCATATCGGGCTCTCTGCTCCGCGGGGAGCCTGCTTCCTCCTCTCTCTCTGCCTGCCTCTCTGCCTAGTTGTGATTTCTCTCTGTCAAATAAATTTAAAAAAAAAATACATTGTAAATATTAATTATATCCATTTCTTTTTAGTTCCTTTTTAAAAAAATTTTAAGATTTATTTATTTATTTGACACAGAGAGAGAGCACAGGAGGGGGAGCAGCAGGCAGAGGGAGAGGGAAAATTAAAACACATCAAACTTTGTGGAATGCACCTAAAGCAATACTCAGGGGGAAATTTTTGGCATTAAATGCATATATTAGAAAAGAAGAAGACACATGACAAGATGCTGAACATCACTAATTATTGGGAAACGCACAATGAAAGGCATCTGGCTGACCCGGCTGGTAGAGCATGTGACTCTTTTTTTTAAAGATTTTATTTATTTATTTGACAGAGAGAGACACAGTGAGAGAGGGAACACAAGCAGGGGGAGTGGGAGAGGGAGAAGCAGGCTTCCTGCTGATCAGGCTGCTCAATGCGGGGCTCCATCCCAAGACCCGGGGATCATGACCAGAGCTGAAGGCAGCTGCTTAACAACTGTGCCACCCAGGCGCCCCTAGCATGTGACTCTTGATCTGGGAGTCATAAGTTGGAGCCCCACGTTGAATATACTTAAAAATAAAATCTTAAAAAAAGAACAACACAATGAGATATGTCCTCACACCTGTTAAAATAGCTATCAGCAAGACAAAAGAAAGTGTCGGTGAGGATATGGAGAAAGGGAACTCTTGCGCACATGGTTCACCACCATGGAGAACAGCATGGAGGTTCTTGAAAAAACTAAAAGTACAACTACCACATGATCCAGCAATGTTACTTCTGGGTATTTACCCAGAGGAAATGAAAACAGGAATTTGAAGAGGTATCTGAACTGCTGTTTATTGAAGCATTATTTACAATAGGCAAAATAAGGGGAAAAAGGGTGCCTGGGTGGCTCAGTCAAATAGGCACCTGCCTTTGGCTCAGGTAATGATCTCGGGCTCCCTGCTCAGCAGCGAATCTGGTTCTTCCTCTGCCCATCCCCCTTTCTCATGTGTGCTCGCTCACTCCTTCTCTCAAATAAATAAATAAATAAAATTTTAAAAATTGCCTAGCATTATTCATTTAAAAAATATGTAAACAACCTAACCTAATTGTCTGTCAAAGAATGAATGGATAAAGTTGTGATACACACATGTACATACATACGCACACGCACGCATGTGTGTACACAATGGAATATAATTCAGCCATGAGGAAGAAGAAAATCCTGCCATTTGCTGCAACATGGATAGAGCTGGAGAATGTTATGCTCAGTGAGATAAGCCAGGCAGAAAGACAAATACTATATGATATCACTTACACCTGGAATCTAAAAAAGCTGAACTCATGAAAACCGAGGGTAGA
Source organism: Meles meles (assembly GCF_922984935.1). Lineage (NCBI taxonomy): Eukaryota > Metazoa > Chordata > Mammalia > Carnivora > Mustelidae > Meles > Meles meles. The sequence goes on along the minus strand of NC_060071.1, from coordinate 140,710,806 downwards.
ATGAGGGTTACCAGGGCTGGGTAAGGAAAATGGGGAGATGCTGATAAAGGGTATAAGCTCAAAACTAAAAGATGAGTAAGTTCTGGAGATCTAATGCATGGCACAGAGATTACAGTCAACAATACTGCATTCCGTACTTCAAAATTGCTAAAAGGCTAAATGGTCTCACCGTAAAAAAGAAACAATCATTATGCAATATGATAGAGGTATTAGCTAAAGCTACGGTAGTGATCATACTGCAGTATATAAATGCATCAAATCAACATATTGTACACCTTAATCTTATACAATGATGTAAATTAAAACTTAATTTTAAAAAAAGGAAAGAGGAAAGGTGTGATTAAACCTTTCATCTCTAACTGTGAAAGAGAAGAGATTTTTCTCATTAAGGACTTTCTTTCCCTCTCTTGTAGACAGCAGATGAGACGGAATCCTGGAAAGGTGTTGGACTCCATGGTCCGACAAGTTCAGGTTTTATTCCTGGCTCTGTTCTTTTTAAACTGTGTCACATCGGGCCACTCACATTCTCTCTCAGCCTCAGATTCCTCCCCTGTGAAATTGAGTTAATAATGCCTGCCATTCAGGACTGCCAAAAGGACTAACTGTGCCTTTGGCCCCTGAAGTGTCACGCAGTGGACATTCATACTCATTCATACTCATCCACGCAGTGGACATTCAAACTAACAGGGAAGGGCCAGTTGTAGGTTAGGGGACAGCAAATACTCAAAGGAGGCTTAAAGAGAAGCCGCATGGGGAAAGTTGGAACCGTGACACTTAGACTCGGCTATCACATCATTGGAGAAACTCAGATTACTGAACCAAGACATAGATCCCAAGTAATGAGATCGTTTCTACCCTTGCACTTCTTTTTGTGAAGTATCTGTCTTAACACAGAATATTTGATGCTTTTCGTATGGTTTTCTCTGAATGGTTATCTTTGGGTTCCAATGTTGTTGACGTCTCACAGAGAGACTCTCTTTTTTTTTTTTTTTTAAGATTTTATTTATTTATTTGACAGACAGAGACCACAAGTAGGCAGAGAGGCAGGCAGAGAGAGAGAGAGAGGAGGAAGCAGGCTGTCCGAAGAGCAGAGAGCCCGATGTGGGGCTCGATCCCAGAACCCTGGGATCATGACCCGAGCCGAAGGCAGAGGCTTTAACCCACCGAGCCACTCAGGCGCCCCGAGACTCTCTTTTCTAAGAACTGGCCCTTCCCCAGCCACCTGATGGTGGCAGCTATTATTATGATGATTTAACCATTCTACAGCATTGCTCTAAGCACAGTATTAACTGTCTTCATCCTCCAACAGCTCTGTGAGGTACGCATTGTTATTAACCCCATTTACAGATGAAGAAACTGGGGCTTGGGAAAATCAAGGAAGTTGCCATGGATACATTCATGGTTCACAAACTTCCTAATCTCAGGATCTCCTTAAAAATTACTGAGGATTCTGGGGCATCTGGGGTGGCTCAGTGGGTTAAAGCTTCTGCCTTTCGCTCAGGTCATGATATCAGGCTCCTGGGACTGAGCACTGCATTGGGCTCTCTGCTCAGCAGGGAGCCTGCTTCCCCTGCCCTCCACCTGCCTCTGCCTACTTGTGATCTCTGTCAAATAAATAAATAAAATTTTAAAAAAATTACTGAGGATTCTAGGGTGGCTGGGCGGCTCAGTCGATTAAGCATCTGCCTTCAACTCAGATCATGATCGGTGAGGTCCTGGGATCAAGTCCTGCATCAGGCTCCCTGGTCAGCGGGGAAACTGCTTCTCCTTCTCCCTCTGCTGCTCCCCCTGCTTCTGCTCTCTCATTCATGCTCTCTCTCTCAAATAAATAAATAAAGTCTTTTTAAAAAACAGTGTTTAGGGAAATTTTTAACTTTTCATGTTTTGTGGGCACTGCTTCCGGGACTCCAGGAAAGCTATACTTTAATTTTTACCAAGGTGAGTACGACTTCAAAGCATGAGCTCCATTTCTGCTCCAAGCATACATTGTACATCTGCTTCCTTAGCAAATAACCTAATAGAAACAATTCAAGCTAAAGATAAGAGTAAAAATCTCCCTAAGTTCCTTTCCCATCCCTCCAAAGCCTATAACCTTGCACAAACTAAAAGCAAAAGATAAAGTTTATAATTTTCTGGAATGTCCTTCATCCTGATAACTTATAACTCTTGATGTAACAAAAAACATATAAAATCCTGTATTAAACATCTCTTCTGTGGAACACTCTCTTACTTGTAAAGATTATGTATCCTAGGAAGCTATCCTCACTTGGGCTCAAATAAAACTCTCTTCCTTTTATTTTTTTTTTAGAAATTATAAATGTTTGTCCATTTTATGTCGACAATAGTGAAAAGAGTGGCATTCTTTGACTTTTTAAAAATCTCTTTAGGGGCGCCTGGGTGGCTCAGTGGGTTAAGCCTCTGCCTTCCGCCCAGGTCATGATCTCAGGGTGCTGGGATCAAGGTCTCTGCTCAGCGGGGAGCCTGCTCCACGCCCCACCCCCCCTCTCCCTGCCTGCCCCTGCCTACTTGTGATCTCTCTCCGTCAAATAAATAAATAAAATCTTAAAAAAATAAGTAAAATCTCTTTAATGTCTGACTTAATAGAAGATTAGGCCACCTGAATTCTCCCATCTGCTTTTGCATTCAACCTATTCTGATGTCCCTTGTCCCGCTGCCTCTGGAAAATTCCCCGTACCCTCTTCAGAGAATGAGTGAAAAAGTCAAATATCTTAATATTATTATAAAAGTAATTTTTGTTTAATTGTTTTTCATGAAAATAATTTTTACATTGCAAGACCCCAAGGGTCTCAGGGACTCGTAAATCCCCATAGTTTGAACACTTGGTTACATAATGAATCCCATAAGATCTGGCCTCGGTTTTTCAGTTTCCTGGCCTCGGTTGATCAGTTTAAAGACAGGTTCCTGACAAATACCAGGCAGAAGAGCCCTTTTCCAGGGATGTTATGCTTGGGACCAGAAGGCTGGAACGCAAGACTGCTTTAGGCAATGGAAGGTCAACTTAGGAGCCATGTTCTGATTTTGGGGTTTTTTTGTTTGTTTGTTTTCTAGCTGTGGAGAAAGCCCTTCCATCGTGAGTTAAGAATGAAGCCAGGCCACTGAAAGAAGCAGAGAAAAAGGACAGAAGGAAAATTCAGGCCGTATTCAAATCCCTGGTCTGTTTCTAAAGCTAAGAGTGTCTTTTCCTTGAATTTTGGGCCACTCTTTATTTTCTTTATGATGAATCCTGCTTTGGGCTTAAATTAGTGGGAGCTGGATTTCTATCACTTGCAACAAAAAGGGTCTTAATGAAGGCTATATCAGTCAAGTCTTTTTTTCTTCAGGTTTTCCCTTCTTTTCTCAATTAAAAAAGGTAACAAGCGATGCTGAAGTAAGCTAAGAACAAGCTGGGTAAGTGCCAACTCTGGCCGAACCATTCCCAGTCTTAAAAGTTTAAAGATTTTTTTTTTTTAATTTATTTGACAGAGAGAGATCACAAGTAGACAGAGAGGCAGGCAGAGAGAGAGAGAGAAGGAAGCAGGCTCCCTGCTGAGCAGAGAACCCGATGCGGGACTCGATCCCAGGACCCTGAGATCATAACCTGAGCCGAAGGCAGCGGCTTAACCCACTGAGCCACCCAGGTGCCCCCCCCCCAGTCTTAAAAGTTTAGACTGGAATGCTGTTGAGGTGAGAATCAAGCATTTTAGGTCTTCCTCTGTGACAAAAAACTTTAAATTACTTGTGACGGTGTCAGTAAATCTAACTCCAAATTCAGCCACAACACGATTAAGCTCCCTGCCGCCTACCCCTACCCTAGGAGGCGGCACTTTTAGCTTCTCAAATTGCAGGTACAAACAACCTTCCTCTGTTTAATTTCTTCAAGTCACAAAAGACTAACACCGTTAACTCAAACCTCTACGACTTTCAATAAAGGGCTTAGTGGGCCCTGGATTCAACATATTCTCAGTGACCTACAATATGGGGCCCTCCTGCTGCATTTATATAAAAGGGCCTAATTAGAGCTATAGCCTCGAGATCAGGCTTTTTGATTTTGGAGCTCCAGGTAAACAATGAATGAGAAAGTCACACTTGCCCACTGACTTCTTTTTAATGTGATTTTCATAAATGTTCAAGTTCTAAACAAACTGGTGTTAGGGATCTAGAAAATTATATAATGAATTAAGACTGTACGACCTCAGGTCCAAACATCTTGACTTCTCTACTTTCTAGAAAACCACCTTTAATTGCTATTCAAGGACTGAGGGTCTTTGCTATTCAAGGACCAAAGGTCTTTGCAGGATGTCGTGTGTCTCTCTGGGTCTATTTGTGTCTGTCTTTCTAATCGCATGACCTCAAAGACAAAGAAACTCAAATAAGCAAGGAGCAGAAGGAGAAGAGTTGCAAAGGTGGGGGGAAACATGCGTTATGCAATTAGTAACATCAGTGACATACTTTTGAATTGCCAGCACAATGCTGATGAGAGAGCCAGCAAAAGCCTCCATCCATGATTACAAAGAACCCTGAGAAAGAACTGCTATATTCTTTTTTCAAAAAAAATTACATGGGATGAACACTTTTTTAGTTTTCTTCTGCCACCTTTTCGTTTTTAAATTTGACATTTTTCTTCCTCTCCTGAACCACATGGAGAAATTCTTCAGTGGATTTCTATTATGCTAGAGTGGAAAGACATTGGCAGTTGAAGCGCCCAAAGATCAAAGGTCAGACCTCAGCGCTATCATTTACTAGCTGCAAAGTCTCAGACAAAGTTGGTATAATAATAGTTCTCTTAGAATGCTGACACAGAGATTAAATGAAATAGTATACATATCAGTTGAGATGACTTTGAATGAATGTTACCAAAAAATCTAATAATAAAATTGATTGGCTCACATAAGAACAGAAGGAGAACTAGTTTCAGGTAAAGCCTGATTAAGTATCTCTAATGATGTCACAAGAGTGTCAGTTTTTAAGGTACAAGTTAATATTACCTTAAGACAGGCTTCCCTCTGACAGCAAGATGGTTGCAAAGAGCTCCTGGGGCTATACCCTTTTTCAGTCATGTTCAATGGAAGAGGGGAAGATTCTTCTAGCATCTTCTGTGGAAGGAGAGATTTTCTCTTCCAGAAGTCCTAGCAAACATTTCACCACATCCTGGTTCCTGATGGGGTTACATACCTTCCTTGAACTAATCTTTAAAGTGAGGGGAATAGCTTTGGCTGAAAATTTTGAACCAGGCAACCAAGTATAAAACATGGGATTGATCCCACTCAGAACACTTGATGGGGAAAAATGAGGGGGTTATGAAGAAAAAGAAAGGTGGGAAATGGATGTGATACCATGACAATATGTGAGAATGTACTTTGAAGTAGGATGCTGAGTAAACAGGGGTGAATTCCATCCCTAGGTTTCATGAGGGAAAAATATCCTTCCAAAGGATCAAGGATTGGCTTAACCCTTGCCGATTAGACCTTCAGAAAGTTCCACAACATCTTCAATACCTGAGATTGTATCACCATTACTCATCTTTGCTTTTCCATATATTTTAGGGTTTATGTATCTATAAACAAATGGTTTAGGTTCGCCTGTTCTTTTTTAAACACACTGTTGTTCTATATTTTAATTTTTTAAGGTTTATTAATTTATTTAAATAATCTCTACACCCAACATGGGGCTTGAACTCACGACCCCAAGATTAAGAGTTACTCACTCTTCTACCTGAGCCAGCCAAGTACCCCAAGCCTGTTTTTTAATTTTATAGAATTTAAGATACCACTATTTAACATCTCACTGAAAACAAATATCTTAACCAAATAAGTTAATATTTGGTCAACAAATTCCAGCATTGTTAAAAAATGTAAAAAAAAAAAAAAAAGTGTATCTTAGAAAGGATGGACTACAATAATACAATAGATGGTATTATCTTGTATAATCACTTCTGTGTTTTGCTTCTTTGGTTTAACATCATCTTTGTAAGATTCATCCATGTTTTTTATAGCTTAATTTCATGTAATACATTAACATACCACATTTTTATCTCTGCTCTTATTTATGGATATTTACATTGTTATCAGTTTTTGACTCATATGAACAATGCTGCTATGAACCTTCTTGTTCATATCTCTTATGTACGTGGGGATAAGTTTCTCTATATACCAAATGTTAGAACTGCTGAGCCATAGAACAAGGCAATTTTCATCTTTCCTGCATAATGTCAAACTGCTCTTCCTAGGGGTGGTGCAGTCAGTTAAGCATCTGACTCTTGGTTTTGGCTCAGGCTGTATCTCAGGGTTATGAGATTAAGCCCCACACTGGGCTCTACACTCAGCCCAGAGTCTGCTTGGGTTTCTCTCCCCCTCACCTTCGGCCCCTACTCCCCAAGTCTTTCTCTCAAATAAATAGGTAAATCTTTTTTTAAAAAATATTTTGTTTATTTATTTGACAGAGAGAGAGATCACAAGTAGGCAGAGAGGCAGGGAGGAAGCAGGCTCCCTGCTGAGCAGAAAGCCCGATGCAGGGCTCAATCCCAGGACCCTGAGATCATGACCTGAGCCGAAGGCAGAGGCCTTAATCCACTGAGCTACCTAGGTGCCCGTAAATAGATAAATCTTAAAAAAAAAAAATGGTTCTTCCTATTCTCAGTCTCACCAGCAGTGTACAGAGTTCCTATTAATCTACATCCTCATCAGCACTTGAAATTGTTTTTCTCATTTTTACCAATCTGATGAGTCAGTAATTTTATCTTATTACAGCTCTAAATTGTATTTCCTTTCACTAACATGAAGAACACCTTCTTGTTTGTGTCATTTGGATTCCTCGTGTGTTCAAATCTTTGGTCCATTTTTTAATTGAGATGCCTCCTTCTTATTGAATTGTAGGAATTCTTTACATATCTTGGATATAAGCCTTTTGTTTTTATGTATTGTAAATATCTTTTCCCACATGATGGCTTGTCTTTTCACTCTCCTGATTGTGTACTTAATGAACTGAAGTTCACATTTTATTTATTCTTTTTAAAATTTTTTAATATTTTATTTATTTGACAGAGAGAAATCACAACTAGGCAGAGAGGCAGGCAGAGAGAGAAGAGGAAGCAGGCTCCCCGCGGAGCAGAGAGCCTGATGCGGGGCTCGATCCCAGGACCCTGAGACCATGACCTGAGCTGAAAGCAGAGGCTCTAACCCACTGAGCCATCCAGGCACCCCGATGTTCACATTTTAAATGTAGTTGCATTCATGTGCAGGGAGGCAAAAATTTACCTCTACTTCCTTTTTGGCTGGGACTAAGATTTAAATCAACATAAACGGATTAACAAGAGAAAGGTATACAGATTTTTGCAGGTACATGGGAGCTGCCATAGTTAAATAAAGACCCAAAGATGCAATTGGAGAAAAACACCTACACACAAAGCTGGACAAAGAGTAGTAAATAGAGAAAATAGGACAAGACAAAGGATCTTGAGCCAGAGCCGTTAATTATAAAGTGACTAGGAAGATAAGGCTTAGTTGAACACGATATGTTTGTATACATGTCCCCTAATCTTCAACTCTCGGAACTCTCTGTCTCTGGTGATAAAAATGTTTTCTTTCTTCCGGAGATAGGGAAGACATCTTTCACGTCTCTCAAGGTACTAGTCCCTCTTCTGGGTACTTTGACACATGTGTTTTCATTTCACTTAATACTTTAGACTCCAGGAGATTCAGAAAAACAGGTGGAAACAGAATCATTATAAGCAAAGCATAAGAAAAATAGAAGTTTCCTTTTTATCATGATTTCAAAAACCCTGGTTCCTGGGGCACCTGGGTAGCTCAGTCAGTTAAGTGTCCAACTTTTAATTTCAGCTCAGCTCATGATCTCAGAGTCATGGGATAGAGCTCTCCCCAGTTGGGCTCTACACTGAACATGGAGCCTGCTTAGGATTCTCTCTCTTCCTCTCCCTTTGTCCCTCCCCTCATTTGTTCCCTCTTTCTCGCTCTCTCAAAAAACAAAAAAAAAACCCAGCTTCCATACTGTACTCCAGAAAGGAGCCTAGGGAGGGGCTTTGGTGGATGATTATGTATGGTAGAAAAAGGAAGGAACAGAATAGAGTAGCAGAAAACAGAAAACACAGTTAATGCAAGGAATGACTCAGGTCTTTAGGATAGGTGTCCAGGTGGATCTGGTGGATGGGGTCCCATTTGCTGATGGAGGGAGCAGAAGAAGAAACAGAACACAAATTCAGGATTCTTGATTCCAAGGGACAGAATCCAACTGTTTTTATGCACTCCCAACCAGTTTAAGATTTTAAAAGTGGGGGAAGTAAGGGCAACTTAATGCTCATAAACACAAGAAAACCGGGGTGGATTGGTTTAGGGCACAGCCATGCTCAAAAGTTCAAATGATGCCATGGTTTCCCCTTCTACAAGCTCTCTGTTTCTGCTTGCAGTCTTCAGTCCTACTGCTCTTGACTTTCTTCTCAGAGCTGAAGAAGAAAAATCTACAGTGTCCCCTAAAGTCATAAACCCAGAGAAATAGATTAAGAGAAAACATATCCTAGGATGGCCTGGCAGAAATTTCCAGAAATGATTTTGGCCTGGTTTGTGTCAGATGTCCACCCAGATCCGCATAGCTCTAGGACCCATTCTGTTCACCACTACGGAGTATTATCGTAGCACTAGCCATTTCCCCCCCAGGTCTGTCTTTCTATTTAGACTCTAAGCTTCTCAAGGGCAAAGAATCATTTAATTTTTTTAGCCTGAGCATGGGCACTGTGCTTGGCACATGGTATTGGAAGCTTTAAAAAAAAATGTGTTGGTCTAAAACTAGACATATCTAAACTCTGACGGATATGTAAACTGAGTTACTTCAGTATCTTGAAAATGTAGCTAAGTGGTATAATAAGAAACCACAAGCTAGATGAATTAAAGGGAGGAAAAAAATCATGGAACACTTGGGCTTGGGTTTTGTGAAGGCGAATCATACCCAACTAGTCTACTAGAGTTCTCTGAATGTGCAGATGGACAAAAGGACAGGGTAGAACCAGCAGAACTTACTTGGTGTTTCAAAAAACCTTGGTAGGGGCGCCTGGGTGGCTCAGTCGGTTAACCGCCTGACTCTTGGTTTTGGCTCAGATTGTGATCTCAGGGTTCTGAGATCAAGCCCTGCCTCTGGTCTGTGCTGGCTGTGGAGCTTGCTTGAGATTCTCTCTCTCCCTCTCCCTCTGTCCACCCCCCTTAAGAACAAAAACAAAAAGCCTTCGATAGAATTTTAGATTTCTATTGTTGTTGGTTTTAATTTTGTTTTTTTAAATTGTGTCTAGGAAGCAGAACCGAAGTCAAGTAAGGAGGGTCAGGAATAAGTGAGAAAGTGTAATGATGGGGACTGATCTTTTTTAATTAAACATCTTTTTTAAATGAATTATCAAGAAGGGGTATGGACCATGGAATTTCTCGGTTTGCACGTAACAACTCTTTCAGTTAACGCAATCCTTAGTTGATTAAGACAAAGATAAACTAATAGAAAATACCTTGCAACACAGCCCCGGCCTTATCGTTCCAGAGTCAGGCAGGGCACGTCAGGGTTCTGCAGTTCCTGCTCCATTTTTTCCTTTGGTGGTGAGCTCTCTAGCCATACCTGCTCTTTCACCTTTAAGGTCGAAGAAGAAATAATGTGGGGCATGGGCTGGCTTTGGTCTTGCTTTGCCTCACGGAGGGGGCTAAAGATAAGCGTGATGTGGTAGGACTTGTGGCCTGGAACCATGACCACCAGGAGACTGCCGTCCCTGGGACCCACCTCGAGATGTCCTGGCAACTCAAGTTCAGTTTGGTTGACCTTCAGCTCCAACCACCTGTAACCTTCCTCTTGAAGTCCAATTCCAATCCTGTACAGATCACCCATCAGCACCAAACTATTGCTATAAGCAATGATGTTTCTGAGAAGAGAGCAAAAGAAGAGGGGTGTGAGGAGATGGAAGCTGACTTGTGCCCCATTTTGCCTGCTAAGAAACAGGGGGACAGGCCCTAATTCTTCTTTGGTCACCTCGCTGCCTGCCACATAAGCTATAGACCAGATTCCTGTGCAAGTTTCAATAATTTTAAATTGCTCTTCTCCATTGAATAGGAGGGCTGGAGGGGGGGGGTCCCCTTGGGAGCAAAGGGCATCCCATTCTCCATAGGACCTTAGTGTTCTTCTAAGCCTATACCATCCTGGGGTTTCCCTTTTCTCCAGGAGTGGGAGGAAGTCTGAATTTCTACTCTGACCCTCTTTCCCCATTTGCTATAAGGTTGGAAGTCAGCATGGGAAGCTCAGATCACACACTTTTAACACTTATTACATTCTTGGTTCAGAAGGATGTAAAACAACCCTCAATTCTCCAACCACATATGAAGTGGTTGGATAAAATAATAAAGGACCAAGAGATGATTAAAAAGATCACATAATTCAAAATTGCTCTTATTCTTATAAGATTAGAGGTGGTTTAGAGAACAACAGGAAGGCCTGATGTGACTTGGAAAACTTGTTTCTCAAAGGGTGGGTAGAGATTGAAAATGCAAATACTTTAAAGAGGATTTTAAGTGAATTCCCAGAGGACAAATACATCAGGTATTTCTAAGTCCTACCTGAGAACTTTGAGTGGTGATATGCCTGAAGACACAAGGTCACAATGTCTGGACTTTTAGTCTGGGCTTGCTCGCGCCTACTTATTAATGCTGCGTGTGTGCCCCGGGGCAAACGATTGAGGATTTCCGAGTCTATTTCTTAGCTGTAACCATTATACCTGTCTCGAGGACTTCAAAGGGTGGCTTGGTGTTCAAACGAAGCCATATATTTAACGGTGTTTTAAGTACTATGGGTGCTTCATAAATATAAGGTGTTTCTGTAGTGGCATCACTGGAATTATTGCGAATTCCCAGACAAGGAGCATCCAGGGAAGGGCGATTTGACTCATCCAAGCAGAGAGATCGTGCGGTTTCAACAATTCTCATTTACGGAGACATTTTGTTGAGGAAAACTTTTCCGTTTCTTTGAGATTTTTGCTTTAAACCTGCTAAAGCAAGCAGCAAGGTGCTGTCTGTAAAAGCACCACGCAGAGGTGAAGATAAACCGCCTAGAAGCCGCCGAAACGCCAAGACTGTCAGGAGTTTTCCGCGGAAGCGCTGTCTTGTGTTTGACAAGAATGCAAGATATGTGCGATCGATCAGGATGCCGGCCGCCAAATGGCAGCAAGAATTGGTAGAACTGATCGTCCACGAACGTTATTATAATTCCGTTGTGACACATTTAATGATTTGTCACAGTTCCCCGAAGGAAGTAGGTTGCTGCAACGAGCTTCAAACTCCGAGCGTCCCGCGAAGCGCTCCCCAGAGTGGAGGAGAAATAATGCGCGCGCACTCGGCTTCGACCGCTCCCGGGCCCCACGAACTCGTCTCTCTGGCCCGGCCCGGCGCGCGCGCGCGCGCGCGCCGCGGACCCACGTGACCGTAGGCGCGGCGACGGCGGGGGCGGGCGGGGGCTCGGGCCGGCTCCGCAGCGCCGCGCAGGCGCCCCAGGGCCGCGCCGAGCCGAGCCCCTCCTGCTCCCTCTAGGAGTCAAAATGGCGGCGAGGGGAACCTGGAGCAGCCCGGGAGCCTGAGCCACTGACAGGAGCGGAGAGGGCGGCGGCGGCGGCAGGAAGAGGATGGCCGGGGGTGCTGGCGCCGGTGCGGACGGCGGTGCTGGTGGCGGCGGCGGGGGCGACGGCCGCGGTCCCAGCGGCGGCAGCAGCAGCGGCGGGAGGAGCCTCCGGGGTGAGTGTCCCTCGGTGTCTCGGAGGCTGGGAGCCGAGGCTGTGCCCGGCGCGGCGCGGCGCGAGGCGTCCCGGCAAGGAAGGGGCTGTGCCTGGGAGGTGGGGGCGCCGGGTTGGGGCTGGGACGCCGCGGGGGGCGCCGGGCCGCCGGCTGGGAGAGGGCAGTCGTCCGTCTGGGGCTGAGGCGGCGGCTGACCGCCCGGTGCCCGTGCGCTCCCAGGGGCAGACTGGGCTGTGCGCCGTTGTCCCGGGGACAGAGGCGCGAGGTGTGGCGCTCAGGGCGGGGAGAGCGGCCGGAGGTGGCCGCGACAGCAGCCCGGCCGGCTCCGGGCTCCAAGGGGTGGAACCCGCCGCTCCCAGGACGCCGGGAAACCGCTCCCGAGACTCGGGCGCGTGTTTACCCGGCTGCGGGGCTGCGACCGCCCCGGGGTGGGCGTGAGAGCGGCCGGCAGGAATAGGGGAGGGAACAGGCCTGCGAACGGCTGCTCCCGGTGGGGAGAGAAGTTAGATCGTCCGGGTAAGTTACGGTTCCGGGATCGAACTGGGATTGCGTTTTGACAGGTTGCGAGGAAGACAATACCTGGGGTGTTTTAAAAGAATCTGTGCTTGGAGTACTTGAATGGCTAAAAGCGTGCATTTTCGGTGCCTTATCGTTTGCACAGCTGTTTACTAGCCTTACCCCGAGGATGAGAACTTTCTCACCGCCTTTTTGGAGAAGCTCTGGGGAGTGTTGTTTCCGCTTTGAACTACAATAGCACCCCTTCGCATACCAGCACAGATAATACTCTGGATTAGGCCTAATTTACAAAAGCAGTCTTGGTTATCTTTACCGGAGAACTGTTCCTTCTGCCAAAACATCTTACTGTCATGAGGAAATAGGCATTTTTACAGAATTAATTTTTTTTTCAACTACCATAATCTTTTGTCTCTGAATAGCATCCATTTCTTTTAGATTGTTGAAATACATTACTTTCTTCCGGAAATGTGGAAGAAAGATTTGAAATAGCAAGAATCATACATGTTAATAGAAGCTGTGATTAAACTTGTCCTGGAATTTTGGAGTCAGAAAAGCCTTTAGAGATCTGGTATGACTTGTTTTAGAGCTGAGAAAGTAGGCCCAGGGAGATGAGTGACTTGCTGGGGATCCTACAACTGGCTGGGGATTGGGCCAAAACTAGGATCTGGGCTTCCCTCCGCCCCCATTTAGAGCCCTTTTCACTACTCTTCTGAACCTCTTACTCTTCATTGACTGAATTCTTCATCAGTGCTGGTGCCCATCCCTAGGTCTTTGTGAGGTAAAGTTGAAAGCAGAAATGAGGAAGTGCCTCACGCTGATTCTGACAGTGACCCTCAGTTACCACAAGTAACTGATGAGATTTTTTTTTTCTACCTGAAACTTAATAAAACTGACATTTCTTTTTTTTTTTTTTAAGATTTTATTTATTTACTTGAAAAACAGAGATCACAAGTAGGCAGAGAGGCAGGCAGAGAGGAGGAAGCAGGCTCCCTGCTGAGCAGAGAGCCCGATGATGCGGGGCTCTATCTGAGGACCCTGGAATCATAACCTGAGCGGAAGGTAGAGGCTTCAACCCACTGAGCCACCCAGGCGCCCCTAAAACTGACATTTCATTTCGAGTTTTCATAGACCTGTAGCTATATTTGCACCCAATTATATTGGGTGCATTCTTACATGCATTCGGTAAAACCCATACATAAGTCAATAGTCTGTCCCACAAAGCCTAACTATTCTACTGTTCCGTGTCCCAATACCAGCATTTAAACAAGTTTGTATCAGACTCTGATTTTCAAGATTTAAAACATCTGGATTTGCTAGGTTCTACCGCGTAGTTTCTGTGTATTTTCTTGTTGAATTACAGCAGTTTTCTTTGTTGTGTGTCACAGATTAACCTTCAGAAATGCAATAATGTCAAATGATTCTGAGCATGTTCTAGTCAGTGAAACCTCACATATCAAAGTTGTACCTTGTTTTCAGTTACCCTGGTGATTATGGAAAATCTGGTTTGCGTTTTGCATTATATTAGTTTTGAGGGAAGAAGAAAAAGAAGTGTAATATATAGACCTTGCCCTCAGGAAAGATAAGATGTACCCTTAGGAGTCTAGGAGACAATCTAGTACATTCTATGAATACAAAGAATGCTGTAGGTGTTCTGGTTAGAGGGAGATGAGTGAGGCCTTAGGAGTCTAAAGAACTTCCTGGAACACTTGGGACTTGAGCTAGCCTATGAAGGTTTAGATTTACAGATACTGGAGCAGGTACTGTGTGAGGGAAAAGCGAGAATATGATGTGGAGATTGGCTTTGGGGGAGGGGAAAGGAGGGAAACTAGGATGAGCTGGCAACTGGATTTGGGAGACTAAAATGAAAACAAATTACACAGTTGGAAGGATACCTGTCTGGAAGGGTTTGAGTACTAGATTGAGGAGATTGGGATTTTCATCTTCTCGGGCAAGATATGGGGAGCCTTTGTAATGTTGGAAGCCAGGTATTAGTATAAAGCAGCAGGATGAACCTGTCAGTGATCTACAGGTTGAGTTTGAATGAGGAAAGAATGGAACGAACCAGCGATGACGGTGGCTGTCGCAGTTATCTAAATATGAAGAGATGAGAACGTAGGTTAGGGATAGAGTCGCTAGGAAGGATGCATGGCAGGTGTTGTTGTTTTTATTGTGGTAAAATATATATAAACATAAAATGTGACATTTTAGCCAGTTTTAAGTGTACAGTTCTGTGGCATTAAGTACATACATCCACATCACCACCTTCATTTCCCCCCACCGAAACTCTACACCTGTTAAACACTAACTCCCCATTTCTGTGACCCTGAACCCCCTGACAACCATAATCTACTTTTTGTCTGTATGAATTTGAGTACTCTAGGTACCTCATGTAAGTGGAATCATACAGTATTTATCCTTTTGTGACTGGCATGGTGTTTTTGCGGTTCGTTCATATTGTAGCATTTGTCAGAATTTCCTTCATTCTTAACACTGAATACTATTTCATTGTATGTATGTTTGTACATCCATTTTTGTTCATTTATCTGTCAGTGGATACTTGGTTTTCTTCCACCTTTTGGCTGTTATGAATAATGTTCCTATGAATATGAGTTTACAAATGTCTATTGAGCCTGCGCTTGGGGTATATACCCCGCAAATTTTGCATTCCCACCAGCAATGCACGAGGGCTCCAATTTTTCTACATTCTCAACAACACTTGTTGTTTTCTGTTTTTTTGATAATAGCCATCCACATGGATGTGAAATGGTTTATCATTGCAGGTTTTTTTTTTGTTTTTTTTTTTACTTAATTTTTTTAAGCCCAGCATGGGGCTCGGATTCACAACTCACGACAAGTCACGTGCTCCACAGACTGAGCCAGCCAGGTGCCCCCACTGTAGTTTTGATTTGTATTTCCTTAATGTTTAATGATCTCTTATCGTACCTGTCAGCCTTTTGTGTATATTCTTTGGATAAATATCTGTTGTGCTTGTTTCCGCAGCACATATACTGAAATTGGAGTGATACAGAGTTGGCTCCTGCGCAAGGAAGACATGTAGATTAGTGAAGTGTTTGTGGACTCTTGTGTGTCTTGCTCACTTCATTGTGCCCAGGACTTGCACAAACACAAGAAATGATTGAACAAATACTTCAAGGATCTGATTACTAGTGACTGAGGGCAGCATATTTTCCAGATTCTTCAAATATTCATTAACCCATTAATTACCATAATTACCATTAATTGCCATATTGTAGTAGTCTTTTTAACTTTTCTACTTTTAAAAAAGATATATCAAGTCTTTTTTTTTTTTAAGATTTTATTTATTTATTTATTTGACAGGGAGATCAAGAGAGCACAGACAGGGGGAACAGCGAGGGAGAGGGAGAAGTAATCTCCCCAAGCAGGGAGCGCAGTGTGGGGCGATGCAGGGCTCAATCCCAGGACCCTGGGTTCATGAACTGAGCTGGAGGCAGATGCTTAACTGACTGAGTCACCCAGGCACCCCACTATTAAGATCTTTTACCATTTTTTTTTTATTTTTTAAAAAATTTTTATTTATTTATTTTGACAGAGAGAGATCACAAGTAGAGAGGCAGGCAGAGAGAGAAGGGGAAGCAGGCTCCCTGCTGAGCGGAGAGCCCTAAGTGGGCTGATCCCAGGATTCTGGGGTCATGATCTGAGCTGAAGGCAGAGGCTTTAACCCACTGAGCCACCCAGACACCCCAGATCTTTTACCATTTTTTAATCTAGTTGTTTGCTTTTTTGTTGTTGAGTTGTAGAATTCTTTATATATTCTGTATATCAATCCCTTATCAGATGTAGGATTTGCAAATATTATCTGCTGTTCCATGTATTACCTTTTCACTCTGTTGAGTGGCCTTTGATGCACATAAGTTTTTAATTTTGATCAAGTCCAATTTATATAGTTTTGTTGTTCTTGTTGTTACTTATGGTTTGGTGTTAAATCCAAGAAATCATTGCCAAATCCAAAAATAGGAACCTTCCCTCCCCCGCCCCCCCTGCAAATGTTTAGGTCTTTGCATGTAGATATCCAGTATTTCCCCAGCACCATTTGTTGAAAAGGCTGTGTTTTTCCGTTGAATGGCTTTGGCATCCTTACTGAAAATGACTTGATTATACCATGCGAGGGTTTATTTCTGAACTCTCTATTCTATTGGTCTGTGAATCTGTCTTTATGCCAGTATCACATTGTTTTGATTACTGTAGCTTTATAGTAATTTTTGAAATCTGGAAGTGTGAGACCTCCAGCGTTGTTCTAATTCAAGACTGTTTGGGCTGTCTGTGGTCCTTTGAGATTCCAAATGAACTCCAGGGTGGATTTTTCAATTTTTGAAAAAACAAAAAAATGACATTAGGATTTTTTTTAATAGGGATTTTATTGAATCTGTAGACTGAAGCAGTTTTGATATATTAGGTGTTACTGTTCATAACACTAGATATCTTATAATTTATTTGTATTTTTATACCTTTAATGTCTTCCCACAACATTTTATGGTTTTCAGTATAAAAATCTTTCATCTCCTTGGTTAAGTTTATTCCTAAGTATTTTATTTTTTTTTATACTATCACAAATAGGATTGATCTCTTAATTTCCTTTTTGGATTGTTCATTGTTAATGTACACAGCTCACTTTTGTGTGTTAACTTTTTATCTTGCAGCTTTACTGAAAGCATTTTTTCTAATGTGTGTGGTGTGTGTGTATGTAATCATACATACAAAATTCACTTCTTCCTTCCGATTTGAGGCATTCAAAGGCATTCACATATTTTCTTGCCTAATTGTTCTGCCTAGGACTTCCAGTACTATATTGAATACAAATGGTGAAACTATACACCCTTGTCTTGTCCTGATCTTAGAGGAAATACTTTTCAGTCTTTGACCATTCAGTATGATGATCGCTGTGGCTTTTCCGTTATTGTGTTGAAATTGTTACCTTATATTCCTGGTTTGCTTAGTGTTTTAGCAGGTCTGTTTCAACGAAAGAAAAAAACTCAGTTATGGGTGCTGAGAGTGTCTGTACCCTAGTGACAGGGAAAATTCTGCTGTCATTGGCAAAATAACATGTTAATGCCCAGTTGATGTTTTAGGCATCATCTGTGTACATTTGCAGTCTTGTTTTGCCTGAAGAAAAATAGTACTGTGGTTAATTCCATAGGGAAGACTGGCATTAATCAAATAATTATACAAATACATGCCTGAATAACTGTAGTATAATTTCGTTCACAGCTGTATTCCCAACATCTAGCATAGTGCCAGGCACACAGGTGCTCCCTGCAGTTATTCATTAATTCAGAAGCAGAAGACTTAAGATTTAAGCCAATAAGCTAAAAACTATATTGCTTATAATTTTTTAGTGGAAAAGCATTTTTTTTAAGATTTTATTTATTTATTTGACAGAGAGAGAGAGAGAGAGAACAAGCAGGGGGAGCAGCAGGCAAAGGGAGAGGGAGTAACAGGCTCTCCACCAAGCGGAGACCCAGATGCAGGACTCCATCTCGGGACCCTGGGATCATGACCCGAGCCAAAGACAGACGTTCAGGGGACTAAGCCACCCACGCGCCCTGTTTTTATTTTATTTTAAACCATCTTTCCTGTCAACCCACTCTTGGTACAATGGTAACAAAACAAAATCAGACTTTACTACTGTAAAAAGAAACAGGCAAGTGACTTTTTCTTTTTTTTTTTTTTAAGAGTTTTTTTTTTTTTTAAAGCTTTTATTTCTTTGCCAGAGAGAGAGAGTGTGTGTGCAGGCAGGGGAGAGGAGCAGAGGGAGAGGGAGAAGCAGACTCCCTGATGAACGGGGAGCCCAGTGCAGGGCTTGATCCCAGGACCCTAGGATCATGACCTGAGCCAAAGGCAGACGCTTAACGACTGAGCCACCCAGTTTAGATCCTCTAAAACAAGTGTCTTTAAAAGTGAGGCAACATCTTTCAAGTTGATGATAGTGGAAGTTCAGAATTTCAAAGGGAGGCATAACTTAGAAGAAACTTTTCAGGGCCTGTTGATTCCAGATTTATAATGCATTTCAAATATTCAGTACCTAATTTATTTGCAAAACAAGTTAAAAATTCTTTTAATGCAAACTGCAGTGGTTTTTAGAACCTTTTTTTTTTTAACTTAAATTTTGACAGTCTGTAAATTTGCCATTGCAAATAGAATTTTCACAACATCCTATCTCAAATAACATAGAAACTTCAAAAATGTATGGTATACTGTTATGTAAATTGATACTGAATTATATTAAGGTTGGAATAAGTAGGAATCACTTTAATCCAATACATAGAGCATCCTTTACATCACAAGATTCAAAAAAGCTTTTGAGCGTTGTTAGGCTTTTTAGATAGAACATTGGACTGGGAATCAAACCTCCATTGAGATTCTGACTAATGTTTATAGGTTTGTGATTTTAAGGAAGCCATTTAATCTGTCTGGGCTTAATTTTCCTCCTCTGTGCGTGTGCGTGTGTGTGTGTGTGTGTGTGTGTGTGTGTGTGTGTGTGTACGTGCATATATGCAATGTTTTACAAAGCAGCTTTGCCATCTTGTGTTTGCTATTCAATTCTTTCCCTTCCTGTTACCACTTTGTTCCCCGTGTGAACTGATTATTGAACTCCCTACCAACCGTGTCACTGCCTTTTGTTCTTCCACTCTCCCTTTCCTTCTCTTTTCTCTATATTGCTACCACATTTATGTTTCTAAAAAAAAAAATTTGGGCATGTTATCTCCCTACTTAAAAAGCCTGTATTAATTTCCCATTGCTTATGGGATAAAGCCAACACTCATGAGAGTTTGTAGGCCATCACCAACCTTAGATTCCCAGTACTCCAGCCACACCAAGCTGTTTCTTGTTTCCTGTGCTACTGTTTTTCATGTGTTTATCCCAGTGCCTGGAGTTCTTTCTCTCTGTTATCCAGGAGACTCTGAGAAGATGATTCATCACCCACTGCAGGGGT
Organism: Meles meles; assembly: GCF_922984935.1. Classification (NCBI taxonomy): domain Eukaryota; kingdom Metazoa; phylum Chordata; class Mammalia; order Carnivora; family Mustelidae; genus Meles; species Meles meles. The sequence goes on along the minus strand of NC_060071.1, from coordinate 140,691,558 downwards.
AGATTTTGATTACTCCAAGCCAGTCAGCTCAAGGCATTTCCCTGTAAACTGTTATTTGTCCCAGTCAGATTGAAGGGAAGGAGACATTCTATTTCTGGGGGAGAGGACTTTTTCCCTTATTGTATGTGAGCAAGAAAATAGATGACCCCAGTTGCCACTGGCAACTGTCTTGTGACCACAAGGGATGACAAAGCATACCTGGAAGATGGTAGATCAGAGAGAATGAATGTAGGTCCATGATAACATCATTTTAGACATACCGTACTGGGGCCTGTGGCTTTCTCTTCCATGGGATTTCGTCACCTGACAGGTAAATGTTGAAGCCATTTCTTTGGAGTTATTTGCCATCAAAAATCTCCTTATTGATGCAGTCATGTTTATTCTTCAAGACCCAGTTCAAATATGATCTTTACCAATAGGCATACCCTCACTCCGTTAGTATTCTGGCTTACTCTTCCAGCCCCGTTGCCCTCCACTATAATCACTTGCTTGGACGCCTGACTCCTCCACATAACTCCGTGCACTTCGAGCCAAAGCCTACAGGATGAAGCACAGTCTCTGCTCCATTAATAACTCAGCAATGAGTTGTTAGGATGAAATAACATGAAAAGGGGTTTTGTAAACAATCTTTAACTAAACATGAGGTATGTTACTGTCTTTAAACTGAAGGGAAATGGATAAATCAGTTGGACTAGATATACAAAGTGTTATTTGTCCTTAATTATTTTCTGAAAATGTTCACTTGGATAAAAAGTTTGACAGTCTTCTCTGGCCACAATCCCTAAAATTTTGTGAAAAGACTTAACTAATGCTGGAGTCCTGGAAGGAGCAATAATGAATTGTGTTGTTACTGTGCAGTTTCCTTCCTTCCTTCCTTTTTTTAGGAGACTTGAGTGCCAGAACTAACTTCAGGTATAATACGTGTATTTTCCCCCCTATATTTTGAAAGTACATTCAGGTCTGTTTTATCTGGGGTTCATTTGTGAATTGTTCTTAGGGAAAACTTCCATAATGTGCCTCATAAGACCTAATTATTCTTGTCTTCAGACTTGCCCAAATATTTCTTGCTTGCTTGAGACTATACATGAGAATTTTCTGGTAAGCCAAAAAAAAAAAAAGCTTTGTGGCAGAACTAGATGAATTGTAGCAAATGTTAGTAATAGCTTATGACAGAGAATTCTCATTATAACCTTAATTGCAAAGTCATAGTTCTGTCACATGCTTCAACGATAAAGTCTGACAGAAGAGGAAGGATGGGAAAGGAGAGTTATAATTCCTGTCTCAGTATACTTCACCATTTGTTGGCTTGAATCAAATAAATTAACTTCACCTTCACCATAGTAATTTGTAGTTAGAGTAGCCTCCCCTGCCCCCCCCACCTTGTCCACAGAGGATATGTTCCCAGACCCTAGATGGATGCCTGAAAGTGCAGTACTGAATACTATATATACTAAGTTTTTTCCTATATATGCATACCTGGGATGAAGTTTAATTTACATAATTAGGCACACTAAGAGATGAACAACAATAATACACTTGATTAGCCAAAAGGGCAGGACATGATCAACAACAGTTAACAACACTTGTAACAGTATAATGCAATAAGATTTGTGTGAATGTGGTCCCTCCCTCTCAAAATAGCTCTTTTAAAAAGATTTATTTATTTATGTATTTATTTGAGAATGCATGCATGTGCAGAGTGAGTGAGAACAGAGGTCACTGGGAGAGGAAGAAGCAGGCTCCCCAGTGAACAGGGAGCCTGATACAGGACTCCACCCCAGGACCCTGGGATCATGACCTGAGGCAAAGGCAGACACCTAACCAACTGAGCCACCCAGGCACGCCTCTCAAAATACCTTACTGTACTATACTAACAGTCCTTCTTGTGATGATGTGAGATGAAGGGAGGTGAGTGACCATAGGCATTGTGACACAGCATTAAGCTACTGTTTACCTTCTGACCATACACACTGTGGAAGGTGAACTCATGGACAAGGGGAGACTACTGTAGCTATACTTAAAAATTATTTTTAATAATTGAATATCTCTTAATGATTATTTTACTGGTTTAGATTTTCTTAACCTATTTAGAATGATGATCTATGAGATTTCCGTAGTGACTATTCCTAGCTTGTTCATGATTCCTCAGAGATTATCTTTTTTAAATCATTTAAACAGCTAAGAGATAACAAATTTTGGACCATGTGTGATATACATTTGTAAAGTAGGCATTTTATTTAAGAAGTATTTCATAACTAGGAATACTAAGGGAACACTAAGAATATATAGTTTCATTTTATTATCAAAAACACAAATACCTCCCACGCCAAAGTTAAGCTATGACTGTAGTAGAGCCAAAGTTCTAAGAACCAGGCTCATCTCCTCCTTTCTTTGCATTCTTTCCCTCAATTTCTGGTTTAAAAATTCTAATGGTTATACTTAAAAGAATGTTGCATAGGTTAGTGGAATGTGATGTACTTTTATATTCTTTTAAGAATGCATTTTTAATAGGAAATAAAAGTATCAGCAGGGGACTGACAGCTGTTTTGAATTACAATAGATTATATTAGAAAAAGCCCACATGGACTTACTAAGATTCTCCTAAGCAAAGTTCTAACAAGTAATCTCTATTTGCAGTAGTGCCATGGAATTTTATAGAAAAATGCCATTTTAGGGGCCCCTGGGTGGCTCAGTGGGTTAAGCCTCTGCTTTCTGCTCAGGTCGCGATCCCAGGGTCCTGGGATCTAGCGCCCTATCAGGCTCTCTGCTCAGCAGGGAACCTGCTTCCCTCTTTCTCTGTCTCTGCCTGCCTTTCTGCCTACTTGTGATCTCTGTCTGTCAAATAATAAATAAAAAATCTTAAAAAAAGAAAAATGCCATTTTAAAATATTATCTTCATGGTTACTACACTTATCATGGTGAACATTGGGTAATGTGCAGAATTGTCAACTCAGTATGTTACACACCTGAAATTAATATAACATATGTGTTAGCCATACCAAAAAAAGATATCTTCATTTAACATATATAAAAATGTTCTCTGACTTGACTTTTTTGGTGGTGGTTGGGTAGGGGAAATACTATTTTTAGTACATGATCTCAAGCTACTAGCTATAGGTCCACACTCTTACATACTTTTTTTTTTTTTAGATTTTATTTATTTATTTGACAGAGATCACAAGTAGGCAGAGAGAGAGAGAGGGAAGCAGGCTCCCTGCTAAGCAGAGAGCCTGATGCGGGACTCGATCCTAGGACCCTGAGATCATGACCTGAGCCGAAGGCAGTGGCTTAACCCACTGAGCCACCCAGGCGCCCCCACACTCTTACTTATAATTTGAATTTCCAAAAGTTCTGAAAACCATTTTTTAGGGATACTCATTTGATGGCAAACACTGAAATGACCTGGATTCATTTGGCAACAAAACCTCATCTAAACTAACATAGCTTAGTTTAAATATTTAATACACTTTACTATAAAATGTTAATTTGTTAGATTATGGGTGCTACGCTAAACCTAACTGGGGATTTACATAATTACAGTAAGTAATCCACATACCATATTACTTTCTTAGAAAAGAAAGAAGAGGGAAAAAGTCTGAATTTTAGAACCTATCTAGCTCCGGAGGTTTCTACCTGATAAGGGATTATGGACCTGTATTCTGAATAACACTTTTAAACTGGTAATGGACATTAAATATATTTTTTAATGATGAAACTAAGATTGAAAGACAGGATAGTGTGTAACACTCAATAGTTTAATTCTGTAGATAAAGTTTAAGTATCAAAAGTATGAGGAGAATATATAAAAAGTAGAATAAACTCACTGATTGTCTCATAGGTTTAACTGTAATTAAACATATATTACTTAAAATTAGGTGCTGGAGTAGAGAGATAGGAGAAGGAAGTTACTAGCTAATTTCATTATTGCTTCTGTTAGGGAGCCCTTCGGATCATAGCCAAAAAAGGGAATTCGGGGTATTATATAGAAGTATTAGTAAAGGTGCCTTTTTATATGCCCATCTGGTCCCAAGGTTATGGTGAAAAGGATATCAGGGTCATCAAGCATCATTTGAAGGTTGCCAAGGACCTGTTTTAGAATGTTTTCAAGTCTGACCAAGAACTCTTACATTTAGGGAGGGGAAAGAAGTATTAATAAAGTTAACTATGGGGCAAGGAGGGGTGAACTTAGACAGGGAGAGCATCTAGTCTTCCTTGAATATATGTTGTTCTGTGGTTTTGACTTTAAATCCATCTAAGTATTTTACAGAGTTATGTAATAGTTAAAAATGTAGTGCCTGAAAATCAAAGGTAACAAAACTTACCAAGTGTTCTTCCAGCTAGTGATACACAGAGTAAACTACACATGACTGACATACATGATAATTTGTAGGATATTTTGAATTGGGTAATATCCTAAGGATAGAAAGAATTGCAAAAAAATAAGCATAAAATGATTTTCTTTATCATATTGTTGATGGTAGATAGTACTGACATTTTCATTCTCAGCTGTTGCATGTATACTGTGAGATAAAGTAAATGAACTGTCATGTAGGCAACATTGAGAATAGAGTTTTGGCATGTAAGAAAGGAGAAACAGATGAAGGATCAATGAGATTAAGTAAAAACCCTACGAATTTGAAATGCATTGGAAGCATCAGCATAAAGTCATGTGTGTGTGTGTATCTATGTACATGCTTGTGTAGATATGTGTGTATAAAATTATCTCTCTGTGTACTAAAAAGCACTTAACTCTCATAGCACCCGGATTGTGGTTTCTAAATACCATTTCTCACTGAAAGAAATTAGAGCTTCTTGAAAGAGATGGATGAGGGTCACCTGGGTGGTTCAGTTGGTTAAGCATCTGTCTTCTGCTAGGGTCATGATTTCAGGGTCCTGGGGTCCAGCCCCATGTTGGGCTTCCTGTCAGCAGGGAGACTGCTTCTCCCTGTGCTGCCCCTCCCCCTGCTCTGTCCTTTCTCTATCTCAAATAAATAAATAAAATCTAATAAATAATAAATAAGTAAAGAGATGGTTGAATCCATGTCTAAGGCAAGAAAAATACAAGATGTAACCCCAGAAAGCAAAGAAGCTATCAGAGACAGTAAGATTGTGTCATAAGGTCTCAGGAGCCAATTTGAGTAAGTTTCCACTGTCCAAATATGTGACAGTTTGAGCCTCAATAAGGATAACTGCAAAGGATTGAAGCCCATTAAACACACTTAAATCCATAAATCTGTAACATTCTTTTAAACTTGCTGGTCATTATTAGTGCTGCAAAGTTCATTGTTTTGAAAATGAGGAAATAAAGGTAAAGAATCATTCATTTATTCTGCCTTTTCTATACAAATTATATATCAGAAAAGTGAATAGTTGATGAGTTTCTCTTTCAGAAAATTTCCAGCTAGTGAATAAAGAAGGAAAGATAGAATATCACCATGTTGCAACTCCTAATTAATGACCTTAGTTGGTGGTCATTGATAATTGTTAATATCGCAAACTTAGAAGTAGACATTTTGTACCTATTGTTGGAATTACCATCTGTGAAGCAGTAGTGGCAAAATAAACTTTAAAAAGTATGAAAATGATCCAGAATCTGATCAAGTCACTAATTCTATGAATTATAGTAAATACAGGGGGCAGAGGAGCATATTAAACAATATCATGGTGATGCGTTTGGCAAAATCCACATCGTGGGAAACTACCAGATAATCTGACTTTTTCAACAACAACAAAGAAAATTGCAAGAGGAAAAAAAGAGTAGGTTGGGAAGGAACCTCTTTAAGAGACACATGGTCGTGCACTCACAGTGTATAGACCTTATTTGGATCCTGAGTCAAAAAAACCAAGAACAAGTAAACAGTTGGGGAAATGTGAATACTACGTGGGAAGTTGGTGTTAAGAAATTACTGTTTATTACTTTAGATGTAATAAAGGTAATGTAGTTGTCCTTTTCTCTTAGAGTTGTATAAAGGAATATTTACAGGTGAAATAACATATGCTATCTGACATTTGCTTCAAATAATCCGGAGGGATTGGGTTGGGAATGAATTGGGATAGTGATACAGGACTGCCCCAGATTAGTAATTATTGAAACTTAATGATGGACGGAGATTGTTTTACTATTCTCTTCTATTTTTGTAATTGTAGAAGTATCTTCTACAAAGGAGGAAAAAACAAGCTAATAGCAAGGAGTGAAAACTGGAGCATATTCAGTAGAGGTGGTTGATATTTATGGAGTATAATCCACAATCCAGAAACTTTTTATTGTTCACCAACAGTGCAGAACACTGGAGATTAGTTTAAGATCTGTTCTTTAATCTTAATTGAGTGATGAAGTAGAAACTTCAGCAATTTCAAATTTGAGTAACAAGAATAGTGTGCTGTAGACATAGGGAAGTTTAAAGAAGACATGATTGTTCTCTTAGGAAAGGTTAGTATAGGACTGAAGACTTGAGATGCTTTCTTATTGAGACAGAACAGTAGATTAAAGATGGGAATGCCTAGAATCTAGTTTTGGCTTTGCCATTTACAATACGTTTTACTTTGGATAAGTCACTTCACCTTTCTGCCTTCCTTGCCTCAATCAGGGATCAGAGAATGAAGCCTGTCCTGTCAACGTTGAAGACTTGATGTGAGAATAAAATGAATTACTGTGTGAAAAACGCTTTGTAAACTGTATGGTCCTCTTGTAAGATACTTCCACTACAGTCATTAAAATATATAAAGGAAAGAAAGAAGTTGTTTTTCTGTCTGTTTTAATGGAGATTTTCCTCACTTACCTTTTTTAAATTGTGATTAAAAGGGGCGCCTGGTTAATTCAGTCCATTAGGCATCTGCCTTCAGCTCAGGTCATGATCTCAGGGTCCTGGGATCAGGCTGCCCATTGGGCTCTCTGATCAGCAGGGAGCCTGCTTCTCCCTCTCCCTCTCCCCGTTTGTGCTCTCTCTCTCAAATGAATAAGTAAAATATATTTTTTAAAATTGTGGCTAAATACATATATATAACATTAAAATGTACAAAAATATATTTCATAACATTTAACCATTTTAACAAGCTTTAAGTACGGTTCTATGGCTTTAAGTACATTCACATTGTTGTATCAGAATTTCTTTTCTTTTAAAGGCTGAATTATATGTTATATAGCATTTTGTTCATTTATCTGTCTGATGGACACTCAGTTTATGTCCACCTTTTGACTATTGTGAATAATGCTGCTGTGAAGATGGGAATACAAGTAGCTGTTTGAGTCCCTGTTTTCAATTTTTAGTAGCCAGAAGTGAAATTGCTAAATCATATGGTAATTCTATGTTTAATTTTTTGAGGAATTAGTGTGGGGTTTTTTTTTTAAGATTTTATTTGTCAGAGAGAGAGAAAGAAAGCGCACAAGCAGGCAGAGTGACAGGCAGAGGCAGAGAGAGAAGCAGTCTTCCTGCCGAGCAAGGAGCCCGATGCAGGACTCGATGGATCGTAACCTAAGCTGAAGGCAGCGGCTTAACCGACTGAGCCACCCAGGCGTCCCTAGTATAGGTTTTTTAAATAATTATTGTGTATTTTGCAACATCTCAACAGTGTCATATTTAAGGCTGTATATATACTGTGATTCAGGGGTCTTTTTTTGGGGAAATTTTTTTTTCCTCCCACATATAGTGCAGTTTTTAAGTCATACTCTCTTCTGTGAGACTTAGACTATATCCAGTGGATCCTGAGAAACAATTTTTGGATTGGAAAGATTAAAAAATAAAAACAAGTCTTTCATTGTGTAACATTTATTTTATTTATTTATTTATTTTTTAATATTTTATTTATTTGACAGAGAGAAATCACAAGTTGGCAGAGAGGCAGGCAGAGAGAGAGGAGGAAGCAGGCTCCCTGCAGAGCAGAGAGCCCGATGCGGGGCTCGATCCCAGGACCCTGGGATCATGACCTGAGCTGAAGGCAGAGGCTTTAACCCACTGAGCCCCCCAGGCGCCCCTTTATTTTTTTAAAAAAGATATTATTTTTGGTGGGGAGAGAATAAGAGAGAGAGAGCATGAAAGCAGGGTTAGGGGCAGAGGGAGAAGCAGACTCCCCACTGAGCAGGGTGCCGGAAGACTGCAGGGCTCCATCGATCCTAGGACTGGGATCATGACCTGAGTGGAAGGCAGACGCTTAACCAACTCAGCCACCTAGGCGCCCTGTAATGTTTATTTTTAAAAAACGGATTTCACAGGATGGCTGGGTTATGGACATTGGGGAGGGTATGTGCTATGGTGAGTGCTGTGAATTGTGTAAGACTGATGATTCACAGACCTGTACCCCTGAAGCAAATAATACATTACATGTTAATTTTTTAAAAATTGATTTCATTCAGGAGTTTTTCACTCAATACCTCATATTTGTCAGGCACTGTTCCTTGTGCTAAGGATTTAATGTTGAATATGTGAATTTCTGGCTCTCCTGGAGCTTATGGTGTAGTGTGTGACTATTAATAAGAAACAGGTATATAATTTCAAATTCTGGAAAGTGCTGTTGAGAAAAATAAACTGAAGAAGGGATAGAGAATGGCGGGATAAGATGGCATGTTATTTTTTAGAGGGTGATTAGGGAAAGCCTCTTTGAGGACATGGCACTTGAGCAAAGATCTGAGTGAAAGAAGAGAGTTAGCCGTGTGAGGACTTTGTGGGAAAAGTATTCCAGGCTCAGGAAGTAGCAGGCCCCAAGGTAGGAGTGGGAAAAGCTTTTTAAGGAAATGACCCAGGAGACAGAAGTCAGATGAAGACTTGTATATCTCAATCAGTACCTAGTACCCATATAAAGAAATGGATTGGTTTAAGATAATCTCATAAGAAAGAAAAGGGAAAACTTAAGATGGAAAAAATGTTAGGGAAATTTATTTGTATATTCTGTTAATGATTCTAGAAAATAGCATATTTTTTTTCCATATTGTTTCCATATTATTTTTCCATATTGTGGGGTGAAAGATGCTGGCAAAATATTACTGCTGACAAGACATTCATTCCAAAAATGATTACCACATGAAAGACCTATCGTCTTCCTCTAAGGTACAATTTTCTTGGCATGGCGAACCCAAAGGGTATTGTCTTTGTTCAGAGAAGGCAGAAATGAAACAACTGATAAAGAGAATCTGTTTTAAGAAGTGTTGTCTGAAAATCATAGTAAATAAAGTGCTTTAATATCCAGTATATCTTACTGATATCATATATGAGAGTAACTCAGATACCGTTAGGTGAACACATGAACTCAGACATGTTAAGGATTGGAGGATAGTTTCAGTATCACCCTTGTTTCACCAGGCACTATGCAGTAATACAGTTATGCCAGAAATGGCTTTAGGCCTCAAAAAATGAACAGTGTCAGGGCACCTGGCTGACTCAGTTGGTAGAGCATGTAATTCTTGCTCCTAGGGTTATGAGTTGAAGCCCCACATTGGGTGTAGAGCTTACTTTGAACAAAACAAAATGAAACAAAAAGAACTGTCACTTCTTAGATTATCTTTGCAATCATCGATAGGACATTGATAAATCATATCCTAAGTCAGAAGTGAATGAATTATGATGCACATGGGTGGCTCAGTCAGTTAAGCAGCCGTCTCTTGGTTTTGGCTCAGGTCATGATCTCAGGGTTGTGAGATCAAGTCCCACGTTGTGCTCTGTGTTCAGCGGGGTGTCTGCCTTAAGATTCTCTCTCTCCCTGTCCCCCTCTCCTCCCCAGTCTCTTTCTGAAATAAATTTTTAAAAAAAGAAGTAAATGAATTATATCAAGAGAATGCTATATTTTAATACATATTTGAGTGTTACCTCGAGAGCTGAAATATTAATATTAGGAAACTCTTGTTTTTAGACTTCTTCTTTTACATATGTTCTGTTGGTATTACTTCTCTTTTGGTATGTCTCTCTGGAACCTCAAACCCATTATCGTTTTTATTCCCAGTTAACACACAAATTGCACATCTTGTGTTTCTTCTTGGTTCAAAGCATTGCTGACCACCCAGTCATGCAAGATCGAGACATCATCATCATTCCCTTCTTCCTTTCCATCATCCCCTCACCAATTCTGTGGTATGTTTTATGGTAAGGATTTCATAGGGGTTTTATTACTTTTTTATTATAGATACCCTAAACAAATGCAAAATAATGTTTTAGCATGCATGCTTACATTGCATAAACAGGACCTAGAGTATCTGTTTCATTCTTATATATCTGAACTGCAGTATCCTCTTCCTGTGTTTCTGTTATAGCAAGTGGGTAGCACAGGATGAGCGGTGGGGTTGCGGAAAGAGATAGGAAAAATGTTTACCATAGATCTAAGAAAGGCCGCTGCTCATCGTTATAAGGCTAAGAGTTTTGTCTAATTTTTTGTCTGATTTTCTACTTCTTGTTTTACCTAAGAGGCCTTGTTGGTGTCTCTCCCTAGAGTCCTTCCTCGCTGACATTTCTCAGAACTTGTTCATCATCAAACCCATGTCTTTTACTAGCACCTCTGTATACAAGATTCTTTCTAACTGTAGACTTCAGAAGAAATTTAGGAGGAATGCTCTTGATTTGTTATGCAAACAGATGGTGTAAGTTTCAGAATGGAGTGGCATTTATTAAAGCTAATGCCCCATTATAGATAGTTTCCTATCCCTTTTCACTGAAAATTTAAAGTAATAAGGTTTTCTTCCACATTTATTTGGTCTCTCTTAGTCTGAGCCATGTGAGGAAAAATAAAAGTTTAGTACATAATTACCGATAACTTCTAAACTGTTACCATCTTCCCATTTATAACAACCTGAATAATTCGTGGGACCATTCACATGACTATTCCCTTGATGATCCGGTAGTTTGGAATTTGATGTCCTTGAGAAGACTGCCTCACGTTTCCGGTTTGGTTTGTCTTCTGCTCCCATGTACAGGCTTACTGTCAGGCTCACTCAGCATGTTTTCGTATCTCTAGTTCTACCACTGGAGCCCACAGAAACTCATAAACAAGAAATACACCCTTGTATTTTATTTGTTTGTTTAACATTTTCCTAAGTTGGTTTTTAGAAAATGGGAGTTTTGGGCTTTGAATGGAGATTATGAGAAATTCCGTGTTTTTTCAATTTACATTCAGTCGCTTCGTATATATTGTTGGTTTCAGCTCTATTTCTCTCAGCAAATCCTTTATAAACTCAAATCTAGATTCAGATTTTCCTTGCCTTTTCTGAATCATTCAGAACTACTTTTTTATACACCACTAAGCTAACAGTAAAGCTGTCCCTGATTAGAACAGAGATTTTACATATTCACTCAAATATTGTGTGCTTGGCTCAAAACTGGTCTTCCTGTCAGGAACTCAGAAGTTCTAATGGCACCATTATCTTATAAGACTGTTGATTGGGCAGTTCTATGATCTGTTGTGGAGGGCCTCATAATCACTTCAACCCTTGGCTCACAGGCCCTTTTTCCTAGCTGTTGGAGAAAATTTTTCTCACTCCTTTGAGAGCTACCTCAGTTTGGGGGATATCGCTGCTAGGAGAAGGCAGCAAAGCATTGGGTGTAAGGGATGGCTGGCGCCGTGCAGCTCCCACTGTGGTTGTCACTATTCCGGCCCAGGCTGCCCTATGACAATGTCTCAGTTACTACTGCCAGAGGTCCAGATGGGGGAGAAGCAAAAGCCCAGATCTGAGAGTCAGGCTTCCAGACGTCTTCAGTCCTGTATTCCCATTTTTCCATTCAGGAGGCTCTTACTCTGAGGTTTTTAGGTCTGGATGGAACATTTTGAATGGGAGCTCTGAGGTAAAGGATGCAGAGTAAGATGCTTATTCACATCTACTCTGCAGCCACGTGCATCCTTTACCTGCCTCTTTCCAGGAATTGACCTCAGCTTTAAATGTCTAGAAACTGAGTATTTCAGAATACCTCAGCATCTCTAAGGCGTATCTCATTCAGGCCAGGTCAGACCTGGTGCAAGATGAGGCCCCTCACGAAAACCCTTGTGATGGGCTACTTCTGCTGTCCACTGTCAGTCCGTGTTGTCTTCTTCAGTTCTTACTGTGAAGTTGGTGCTAGTGTCCTCATTTTAGGGATTAGCAAAGTCAGATCCTTGTTAACACTTTCAGGACTATAGCAAGAATGCTCTAATAAGTCTTCCTGCATCGAGTGTCTTCTGCCTTCAGACCATGTAGTAATCTTTTAAAACAAATGTAAATGTGCTTCCCTCCTCCTATTTTATGCTTTGTTCCAGTAGTTCCCCCATTGTGTTCTGAGTAAAGGCTCAACACTTCAGTGTGGAATTTGAGGCATTTTGATCAAACTCCTACCCAGACACTTAAACATATGTACTTCTTGGGCCTTAGACACATTATTTATCAATGGTCATGATAATAGTTAACATTTATTCACTCGACTGTTGTGTCTACTTTGTGTTCTGTGGTGGATGGTAAGAAAGGTAAGGCAGCTGAGTGCATACCCTTGGGAAGTACACAGTGCGGTGGAGATGTAATCATATGCTGCAGTATTAGCAGAGCATAGAGGTCCAGGGCTGTGAGAACTGCGAATGGGATGCTGACTGGGACTGGAGTTACTCCCATTTATTTATCCCTTTTTTTTCTACTTTGAACGACCTTTCCTTTTTTGCTTGATGCAGCCCATTAATTCTTGAAGGTCTGACTGTAAACTAGGAAACCAAAACAGTAGCCTTTCTTTAAATTTCATGAGAAATCCTCCTATTCAGTGTGTAATCACTGCCGTATTCCCAGGACCTATCAAAGTGCCTTCACATAGCAGGTGCTCAGAATTGGATGGGTGGATGGATGGTTGATCAGGCATAAACAAGTGTTGTCCTGCCATCAAGGAACACGTGGTCTAGCTATAAATATTCAGAAAGGCACTTTTGCTCTGATTTCATAAGCTATCCTTTCAGTTAAGTCATTTTTTGCCTTATGAGAGAGAGCCTTTTCAGCGCCAAAAGTAACACTGTCAGGTGTGTACTCACTTCCCAGTTCTGGAATGGAACTATATTTGTCTGCTCTGGAAATTTTTCCTTCAAACATTTGGGGGAAAAAATTTTGCAAAGAAAACATCATTCATAGATACAAGAGCCTGAATGCCAAGCCTGGTTCTGCAACTTAAACCAGCTCTGTGACATTGAGCAGCTGACTAAGCCTTCCATGCCTCATTTTCCTAACGTCCCAGACTTGTGCAAAATGGGAGTAGTAATAGACCTATACCTCACATGGTTGAGAAGTTTAAAGAATCACTTCATGTACACTGCTTAAGACTGGCTGGCTGATAGCAGTCAGTAGTTAGGATAATTATAATCATATTGTACATTTATCTCTTCAGAGATAAATTCCATAATCATTGTACATTTATACTCTATTGTACATTATTTTACATAGAATATTGTATATTCTATTATACATTCTTTGTACATTTATATTCTATAATCATATTGTACATTTATCTCTTCAGAGATAAATTCAGAGATTTAAATTCTAGCCATAACCCTTACACATCAAATTTAAGCATTTAAATACAAGCCAAAACAATTTTGATAATTCTGGGATCTGAGTGATACAGGCTTGAGGGGTCAGTATACTATTACCTTTTGTATATTTTTGAAATTTTTCATTATACAATTTTAAAATCAGAAATGTGTAAGTTACATGCAAATAATATTTTTTCTAAATATAAAAATTAAGTGTACTAAATTATTTCTGGCAAATACTATGATTATATGAAATACTGTTTATTTCATTTGACATTGAAATATTTGTATATATTTTATTAGTGATTGATACAATGAGACATTCCTGAAATGGAAAGATTTTGCCAGTCTAAACTTTTTTCAAATGAGTTCTCTGATGCTTGAAGAGAAATACAATAATAACTAATCTGTTTTACTTTACCTGGAAAAGAAATTTCCTTAGGTAAGTCAGTTTCAACCTTAGCCATAAAGCTTCAAAAGTATATGTTTTTTATGACAGTAATTTTTTGATGGCAATGTTTATAAGTCTTTTTTTATTGTAATAGAGTACATATAATGTATAATACATATACGTATAAAATTTACCATCCTGACCATTTTTTAACTGTGTTCAGTGATATCACATATATTCATATTGTATAACCATCACCACCATCGGTCTCTGGAATTCTTTCATCTTCCCCAACTGAATCTCTCTACCCATTAAACACTGCCTGCTCATACTCTCCCTCCTCCCAGCCCCTGACAAGTATCATTCTACTTATTCTCTATAATTGTGACTACTCTGAGTACCTCATATAAAGGGAATCAATATCTGTCTTTCTATAGCTGACTTATGTCACGTAGCATAATGTCTTCAAGGTTCTTCTATGTTGAAGCGTGTATCAGAATTTCCTTCTTTTTAAATTTAAGGCTGAATAGTATTCCATTGTATGTACATATCACACTTTGGCTATTCATCTGCTGAATAATATTCCGTGATCTGTATATACCACATTTTGCTTATTCATCCATTTGTTGATGAACTTTTAGGTTGCTTCCACATTTTTAGCTGCTGGGAATAATGCTACTGTGAACATGAGTGTACGTGTCTTAAAACCCTGCTTTCAGTTCTTTTGGGTATATAGCCAGAAGTGAAACTGCTGTAACATACAGTAAATCTGATTTTAATTTTTTGAGGAACCTCCATACTATTTTCCACAGTGGCATTTCCATAACATACCACTTTATACTCCTACCAGGTGTACACAGAAGTTCCAGTTTCTCCATCCTTGCCAATACTTTTCTGGTTTATTGATCATTGCCATCCTAATAGGAGTGAGGTGGTCCCTCATTGTGGTTCTGATTTGCATTTCCCTGATGATTAGTAATGTGTTTTCATATGCTTATTTGGCGATCCATATATCTTCTTTGGAGAGATGTCTTTGTAAGACCTTTTCCCATCTTTTAATTGGTTTGGTTTTTTGGGTTGTTGAGTTGTAGGAATTCTCTATGTATTCTGGATAGTAATCTTCTATCAGTGTATGATATGTAAATATTTCTCCCATTCCATGAGGTCATAATTCATTTTCAAAAACAAGGTTGACCAAAGGAAAGTCGAAGGCCCTTTCTAGCTCCATCACTCTGGCCTCTCTGCCTTCATAAATATGTTTACTGGAACATAATTTTGCCTTAAGCTGCTGCTATAAACACTGTTGTTCTTTGACATTGGAACAAGTGGGGTTTGTGGTTCCAGGTGGAGGTCATCTGCCTCTGTAATAGATGGTCCCAGAGGACACATATAATAAAGCTGGTTGGTGGCTTTCTGAACTCCCAGTCTGGTCTCACCTTTTTGAAGAGATCTTCAGATAGTAAGGGTCGCTGCTGATTCTGCTTCTGACTTAACTGTTCACAGCTGCCTTTTGTTTTTTTTTTGTTCTATCCAAGGACAGAATTGGAAGATTTACAGAGTAATCCTGGCTCTTTCACTTAATACCTCTGAGACCTTGGACAAGGTATTAACCTCTAAGCCTCATTAGTAAGAAGTCACTGAGAGAATTATATGGGTTAATACATGTGAAGTTCTAAGAACAGAGTCTAGAGCATAGTAAAACCTCAATAAATGTGACTTGTTGTGTTGGGTAAAATGTGCTTGGGGAATGAGGTAGACATAAGTCTTAAACTATTCTAACTTGGGTTTTCAGAGGCCCCCTCTTTTTTTTTTCTTTTTAAACTTTGTCTTATTTCTAGCTCTGGAATTGTGAGATTTGGCCATTCATTCCACTTGGTCCCATTAGGCCCGGGCTATGTATGTATGTTCTGGCATCTCATCTAGTTTGTACCCCTTTTCACTCAAGCATTCTGGTGTGATGGTACATTATATGGTCACCTTAGATTTGACAGAATTGAAAGATTACCATAGGGCACCTGGGTGGCTCAGTGGTTTAAGCCTCTGCCTTCGGCTCAGGTCATGATCCCAGGGTCCTGGGATCGAGTCCCGCATCGGGCTCTCTGCTTGGCAGGGAGCCTGCTTCCTCCTCTCTCTCTCTCTCTCCCTGCCTGCCTCTCTGCCTACTTGTGATCTCTCTCTGTCAAATAAATAAATAAAATCTTTAAAAAAAAAAAAAAAGAAAGATTACCATACTTTTGCATTTCTCTTTCATTATAAATTGTTTTTCATATTCATATGTGCCCCACCTTCCTATCCTTCTATAATCATAGCTAATAATCAGACTAAGGAGAAAACGTTTAAAATCCCAAATATAATCGCCTTTTTTCCCCTCTATACACTAACATTTAATATAGAAATAACTCCCTTCTCCATCCACGTTCCAAACCAATAAGTCATACAACTTCAATGAATTCGTACAGCATAAATGATACAGGTACCCTGTATCAGCTTTTTTATTTTATAGATGCCGAGACCCATACATCTCAGTTTCAGAGATTCATAGAAGTTAAATGTGACTTATCCCGTATAAGTGGTACATTAGTGATGGGAGTACTCTGTCCCAGGTCACTTGATGCCCATTGTTCTCTCTACTGTGTAAAGCAGTAAAAAGTGTTTTTATGGCAAAGGGCAAGATTTTCCAAAGGGTGTCATACAAGCACATTCCTTTAATGCTCTGTGGGACAAAGGGGCTCCTTTAGATCATCGCTGAATACTTCCTCCTGGAGGTTCGCAATGCACCTTAGCACTTTAAGGATGCTAAAACATTCTGAAGTAAAGAGACCTATTGGTTTTTGTTTAATCCTGCATTTTCCAAACTTTGGGAAAACACTTTGGAAATGCTGGTCAGGGTTTTTTGGAAGGCAGAGAGGTTGATTTTTTTCTAAAAATATTCTCGTGGCATTGTTAATTCTGTTACCTTCAGTATCATTTTTCCCCTTCAGTTGGGTCTGCTGCAATCACTGAAGCTTGTTTTAAGCCAGTTAGATCATTTGATTGAGATAGGTCATGTTGACTGTTAACAGAGAGCGCTCTTCCAGAATGATGATTCTAGAAAAAGGATTTATCAGTTTTCTAGGGTCATTTGCATCCTCTGGGCCCTCTCTTTTCCTTTTCTTTCCTTTCCTTTCCTGCCATGTAATCCAAAAATTGGATTTAATCCTGTTTTATGTAGGAGACAGACAAAACTTGCCTAGAATGAAAACATTCCCGAGAGTTTTAACTCTGACTTATTCTTATTTCCAGCATCTAAAGGCAGTGGGTTAGATTAATAACTAAATAACATAATACTGTGTTCCATATAGCGTAGGGTTTTGGTTACTTAATAAATAAAATTATTCCTTGAGAATTTTGAGAAATAGGGTTTTAGTACTATAACTGCACAGTCAGGATTACCCCCAGGATTTGAAACTGGGGACACAAGGTGGACTTAAGGGTTATATCTGATCCTGAAAAATCTCTCCCATTAAGTCTTTCCAAGACCTATGTTTATTTTAGTATTGGAGCTCCAGTAGGAAATACTAATGTTGCCCAGATCAGTTCATCTTGAAGAGGATTCCCATTGACTAGCAGCAACCAATTTTATTTAAAGTCACCTCTCCAGGGTGAGACCCCAGCTGTCCCTATGGTGCTAATTACAGAGGTACTTGCCCAAGCATCTTTATATCAGCCTGTGACTGCCCTAGTGCTCACTAGGTGGTCTCGTTCTCCAGTGGGACTGATGATGTTTTGTAACCTTTGTATGTTTGCTTTAGAATATCTAATTATGCTCACCATAAAATTGAGCTTTTTAAAAAAAGAAGAAAGGAAAAAGAAAAAAAGTCATTTTTGACATGGTTTAAATTTCAGACAGACCTAGGTAACAGTGTTTTGTGTCCCTATAAATCTTGCAGAATTCTCAGATGAAAATAATTCTTGGGGCACCTGGGTGGCTCAGTGGGTTAAAGCCTCTGCCTTTCTCTTGCAGCTGGGGGGAAAAAAAAGGCCTCTGCCTTTAGCTCAGGTCATGATCTCAGGGACCTGGGATCAAGCCCCACATCAGGCTCTCTGCTCAGCAGGGAGCCTGCTTCTCCCTTTCCCTCTGCCTGCCTCTCTGCCTACTTGTGATCTCTGTCTGTCAAATAAATAAATAAAATCTTTGAAAAAGGAAAAAAAATTCTTCCATGTGTATGTGCATACTTCATTACAGTGTGGCAGAGTTAGAGTAGGAACTCTGTCCACTACTAGGGACACTGATTTTTCTTCATCTTGAAACATGGCACCATTCTTCTTTTGTTTCAGCATTATACTCAGCCATGTTAGTGAGTTTGCTCTGTAGTCTTTAAAATTAAAAAGCAAACAGGGGCACCTGGTTTGCTCAGTCGGTAAAGTGTTCTGTTCTTGATTTCAGCTCAGGTCATGATCTCAGGGTCATGAGATTAAGCCCCAGTAGGGCTCTACACTCAGTGGGGAGTCTTAGAAATTCTCTCTCCTTCGCCCTGCTTGTACACACACATATACACACTCTCTCTCTCTCTTTCTCTCTCAAAATAAATAATAACAAACAAAACAAATGAAGCAATATGTAACTTCAAGAATGAGTAAAGAAGGAAGTAAGAAGAGACCTACCATAAGAGGGACATTATACCAGCACTTTTTACCATCCATTACTTTCAGATTCAAAGCTCATCTTTTTAATCTTTTTTCTCTCATTTTGGTAAAGGCTTTTATTTTGCATTATGTTTTTATTCTGCTTTCTGAACATATTTCACATTTGAAAAAGAATTCTCTGTGCTGTTTTTGAGTTTTAACTACAAATCTTCAGTGAGAAAAGGATTTAACCTATGAATGAGGCCACAAATTTGGCTTCCAGGACTCCGGTTTTTTCTCTTTTCTTTTTAAGATTTTATTTATGTATTTGACCCATTGAGAGAGAGAAAGAGAGCGCACACACAGAGGCAGGGAGAGCAGCAGCAGAAGAGAGAGAAGCAGACTTTCCACTGAGCAGGGAGCCCAGTGTGGGACTCAATCCCAGCACCCTGGAATCATGACCTGAGCCAAAGGCAGATGCTTAACCAACTGAATCACCAGTAGGCGCCCTGACCCTATTTTTTTCTAAAGAACCACTAGAAGTACCTACTGGAACCTTAAATGCTTTTAAGGAGCTATTAAAAATCTTTGAAAAGCTATTTCAAATCCTAGTTTGAAAGCTAGGATTTATAAGACCCACTGTTTTTTTTTTCTTTTTAAGATTTTATTAATCTATTAGAGCGAGTGAAAGAGAACATGAGCAAGGGGAGTGGGAGAGGGAGAAGCAGACTTCGCACTGAGCAAGGAGCCTAATGTGGGCCTCAATCCCAGGACCATGAGATCATGACATGAGCTGAAGGCAGCCACTCAACCAACTGAGCCACCCAGGTGCCCCAGACCAACTGTTTCTTAAGTTTGAACTGAAATTAACACAGGAAGATGTAATTTTCCATTTTATAAGACTTGACAACATTTAATGTTAACTATACTTCAATGATAAAGTTTTTTTTAATTGACAGTGTTCAAAATTAACTACCCAAAAAGGCAGCCTTTTCTACATGTCTAATATTTAAGAATAGAAAACTTGAATTTACTCACATTAAGCATCAAACTTCAAAAAAACTGACTTTGCTGGAAGAAGTAATTTTCTTGACCATTTAATGTTTACAAAATAGTCAGTTATTAAACTCTTTGGCTTTCTTGCTAGGTAGTTCTTACAGAATGCAGTGTCAAATTCCTGTCTACCCATAGCTTTCTGACTTCAGTAGCAGGCACTCAGAGTAAAAAGTCTAATAACATGCTGTGTTCTCCTTGGTAGGTAGGTGAATTTCAACTAAGAAATTTGCTTGTGTGAGTGAATGATTTGGCATAATATCCAGTTTATAGGAGGTTTCCAAGTCTTGAACACTATAGGTAGATCATTCTATGCTTAAATTCTCATAAATATGGTGGAAAAGATTGAAGGAAGCAAAGATGCTAACAGTGATTTTCTTAAACTTGAATTCCTAAGGTTATTCTGTCAGTAACAGAGATGAAAATAAATTCTGAGACTCTTGACACAGTTCTGTTTTCTAGCAGATTTTTTGTGATTTTGTGTGTGTGTATTTATTATTTGTTAAAATGCTTCATTCTTCATTAGGAGGCTAGATTACCTCCTGGTTGGTTTTGTAACCATTCCAATAATAGATTGTAAATTGTGTTTTCTCTTAAACAATTATCCCTCTTAGATAAATTTTATATATCCAGATGCCATACAGATAACAGTATTCCTATTAACCCTGTTGTCTGATCTTAGAGCGTCTTCTCCTTGTGTGTATATCTTCTGCTGACAGCTCTGAGAGTTAGGGTTCCATGGTGTGGAATTTTTTCTGTAATTGTTAACATTACCTCTTATGGGTGCTGCTCTGTCCATGTTAAGTCATAATATCAGGTACTAGAAAGCAGTATTTTTATTTCAGGGCTTCATGAAGAGGTCTGCCTCTAATACCAACCGCTTTAATGTTTATAAATTGCTTAGAATGTTGGATTATAATGACTAATGGTTGCTTCTAAGGAGTAAGAAAAAAAATTGAAAAATTTTTTAGTCTCAAATACTTTACCCTGTGATTTGAAATACTCTTTCCATAATTATATGTTTAAATTAGTCTGATTTGTTACTTTTCACTGCCTTAGAAAGTATATAATTGGTACATTTTATGGCTTAAAATTGCAACTACCACTGATTCATAATTCAAGTTTAACTATTTGTTTACATTTTCTGAATTTTTTGCATGTGAATTTAACAGCACATCATTTGCAAATAAAAGCAGTTTTCACTAGCTTGCTTTTTTTAAGTGTGCAATTTGAGATACATTTGAAAAAAATGAATAAAATTATTTTTGTTTCATATCAAGAAATGGATGAAAAGAGGCTGCTGGATCCAGGGTTGAAAGTTCGTAAAGGCCTCTGGGATTACACTCTGAAGAACCAGCAGGTGGAATGCCTGAGTGACTGAAGAAAATGGGTGCTAATGCATCTAACTATCCTCATTCATGTTCCCCGAGGGTAGGGGGAAATTCTCAAGCCCAACAGACTTTTATAGGTAACTGTTTCAGTTTTTCTAATTTCTTTTTTTGTTAATATAAATAGAATTGTATTTTCAGTGGTCCTTCTGGATGAAAGGAGAATCTAACTGTGAAAAAGTTATAGATAATAATTCTGCAACATCCAGCTTTTTTTCCTGACAAATGTAAATCTGTCTTGTATGATTTTTATCCTGACCAAGGTCCTATAGCACCATTGATCTTTTCTTTGGTGTCCTAGCTATAATTGCCAGTTGCCCTCAAAAAACCTGGCAATCTCCATTGGTGTAAAAATTGTGAAATACAAGCTTCTTACATCCTGGCCCATTTACTTTCCCCAGTGTAAAGCAGCCTTGGTGTAATTAGGAAGAAAAAGAAAATCACAATTATATACAAGCAGTAGTCTTAATTTGCAAATCTGCTTTACTCTCATTTCCTAAAAATCCTTGATTAAAATCTGTGATATCTGGTTTTTGATAGCCAGAGAACCAAAATCATTTTGTCAAGTAAAAAATAATCTGCTGTTAGTCTCTATTCCTTATTTAACATAGAAGTAAATTATTTGAACTTTTTAATAACTTCATTTATAGAAACAGAAGTCAGTTTTATTTGAATGGTTCAGGAATGTCTGTTGGTAAAAATTTTTAGCATGAAGTATGTGTTAAAGTGAACATTGAAAATGAATGTTAGGAACAAAGAAACAAATTTTCATTTGTTTGATTTCCTTCTTAGGGACATCATCCTATTCTCAGCAAGGCTATGGTTGTGAATCAAAATTATATAGCCTTGACCATGGCCATGAGAAACCACAAGACAAAAAAAAGAGAACCTCTGGCCTTGCCACCCTCAAAAAGAAGTTTATTAAGCGTCGAAAATCTAATAGGTCTGCTGATCACGCCAAGCAGATGCGAGAACTCCTCTCTGGGTGGGATGTTAGAGATGTTAATGCTTTAGTGGAGGAATATGAGGGAACTTCAGCCTTAAAGGAGCTTTCTCTACAAGCCAGTTTGGCTAGACCAGAAGCTCGGACATTGCAGAAAGATATGGCCGATCTTTATGAGTACAAGTATTGTACCGACGTAGACTTAATATTTCAAGAAACTTGTTTTCCTGTTCATCGTGCCATTTTGGCGGCGAGGTGTCCGTTTTTTAAAACACTGCTTTCTTCCTCACCGGAGTATGGGGCAGAGATCATTATGGACATCAATACAGCTGGTATAGACATGCCCATGTTTTCTGCTTTGCTACACTACCTTTATACAGGAGAGTTTGGAATGGAGGACTCAAGGTTTCAAAATGTTGATATCCTCGTTCAGCTTAGTGAAGAATTTGGAACACCGAATTCCCTTGATGTAGATATGCGTGGACTTTTTGATTACATGTGTTATTATGATGTCGTCCTTAGTTTTTCTTCAGACTCTGAACTGGTTGAAGCTTTTGGTGGAAATCAGAACTGTTTAGATGAAGAGCTCAAAGCTCACAAGGCTATTATTTCAGCACGGTCCCCATTTTTTCGGAATTTATTACAAAGAAGGATACGGACTGGTGAAGAAATCACAGACCGAACTTTGCGGACTCCCACAAGAATTATATTAGATGAGTCCATTATACCAAAAAAATATGCGAAAGTGATATTACACTGTATGTATACTGATGTGGTGGACCTCTCCGTTTTGCACTGTAGCCCCTCGGTGGGGAGTCTCAGTGAGGTTCAGGCTCTCGTCGCAGGGAAGCCAAACATGACCAGGGCAGAAGAAGCCATGGAACTTTACCACATAGCACTGTTCTTGGAATTTAACATGCTTGCACAAGGTATGAAATTCTGGTTTTTAATTTTGATTTCTAGAATTACATATTTGTCTTCCTGTGAAAACACAGCCAATATGTTCCATGATTTCACTGTTTGGGATGTGCGTGGGTTGGTTATTTTCTATAGTTAAGGAATCTGAGAAAGAATTGAGGGTCAGTATTAATGTGGGTATTCATTTAGTACTAAAACCAAGCATTCAAAACTGGTGACTAAGAGCAATAGATAAGATGTGAGACTCTTAATTCCCTAATGTAAGATGATAGGTGTGTGCCCAAGCTTTTAACTAGCCTCGTTTCCCAGATTTCATGGTTATTCTTGATCTAGGACTCTGGGATAACTTAGAGTCACATTTTTATACTCAGTAACTTATTGATGTTTGAATGTTTGGAAAAAGAATGAAAATTCATTCCAAAAATGAAAATAGTCACATTTAGATACAAGTTTATTTGAATCAAAGAATTAGAGTTTCTGATTTAAATTTTTAAATATTCTGTATCTTCTTTTCAAACTCAACTCCTACATCCAGCAACAGCCTGCAGTGTGTAAGGCACGGTCAGTGCTAGACTCGTGAGCCTTCTTCATTTAATCTAAACTAAAACTTTTAGGTCGGGAAAGCACATTTTTTGGGTTATAGGCAAATGAATACGTGAAGGTAACATTAAAAGAATTATATATCTATTGGTAAACATTAAAATCTTAACATTTCAGAGGTGGAAAGAGACCTTCCACATGGAACAAAGGGAATTTGTGGTCTTGAAGAATGCATTCTTTGCTTTTGGTAGCCATATGTTTAAAAAAAAAAAAAAGCTATATGACATGAAATTATTGATAAATTTAGCTAATGAGTATTTGCTAAAAGAACATTAGAAGTTGCCAGTCAGAAGACAATGTTAATGGCTGGGCAAAAGTTAGGAATTTAATGAACTAAGAAATAATGAAAACTACACACATTTTTCCAACTTGAAAATAAAAATGTCTGTTGTATGGCTTAGTCAACAAATTAATAGGACTTTGAGAAATAAAAGCTCCAGCTAAATAACAGTAAGAAATGACTTATATGAGAGGAATTATACAGAAGAAGGTAGTGATAAACCTGAGTGAAAAAAAGTTGAGATTTCTGTTATATAAAGTATCTCTTAAAAATCTTATTTTACCATTATAAAATGTTGTTAAAATGTTTTTACCAGTTTAAAACAAGAATCATAACATTAATAATAGGTTGGCGCCTGAGTGGCTCAATGGGTTAAGCCTCTGCTCAGCAGGGAGCCTGCTTCCTCCTCTCTCTCTCTGCCTGCCTCTCTGCCTACTTGTGATTTCTGTCTGTCAAATGAATAAATAAAATCTTAAAAAATAATAATAATAATAGGCTATTTTGATGTCAGACTGTAAGAAAATAACGTTATCAAAAATAACCTAGCAGCTTCAGAGCTCCTGGGTGGCTCAGTGAGTTGAGCCTCTGCCTTCGGCTCAGGTCATGATCTCAGGGTCCTGGGATCAAGCCCTGGGGAGCCTGCTTCCCCCGCCACTGCCTACGTCTCTGCCTACGTGTGATCTCTCTCTCTGTCAAATAAATAAATAAAATCTTAAAAAATAATAATAATAACTTAGCAGCTTGTCCTACCACTATTCTATAAAACCAAATTTGTCAGAAAATGCCTCTACAGAAAAATTTGAAGGTTGTGACATTGCTCAAAAGGTGTAACAACCTCTGTTTCTCAAATTGGTTTTGTTTTTTGACATGTTTAAATAATAAGAAACCAAAGTGTATTATATATACTCTGCTGCGTTTTGTTTTGTTTTTTTTTTTAAGATTTTATTTATTTACTTGAGAGAGAGCACAAGTTGCAGAGGGAGGAGGAGACTCCCCACTGATCAGGGAGCCGGATGTGGGGCTCAGTCCTGGGACGCTAGGATCGTGACTCCGGCTGAAGACAGACACTTAACCAACTAAGCCACCCAGGCGCCCCACTTTGCTGTTTTTTAAAAATGGGAAAGCATCCCCTAATACAGTTCTTTGGGGATTTGTTGTTTTAAGTTTTGAGTGAAAAGTAAAATTGTGAGGCAGTTCTCTTGGCTCTTAGGTAATACTTAGTCTAGAGTTGTTTTTATGTTAAGTGAGTTTAAATTTTTTTTTATCATTTAGCTAGAAATTGTATTTTAATATATTTAAAGATATAAAATTACACTCCTTGTATTGCCTTAGTCTTGGCTACTGTAAAATAAATAAATAAATAAATATATATATATATATATATATATATATATATATATATATATATGTTCCCTTAAACCTGGGTGTACATGGCTCTCTGTTTCCTTTCAGTATTTAAAATACAGAGTTTAGCTTATTTGGTGTTTTGATTTTTGTACTCCATGTAGGCCTTATTTTTCCCCTATACTTATGATACTGTTCATATTAGTGTTTATAACAGACCATGCCTTCAGCATAATTTTTACCCCATTTCTGTGGGAAGGAGAATATTTGGTCGCTTAGAGAGGAATTATATACCATGAAGTTTAAGAGCTCAGGCTCTGGAACCAGACAAACTGGATTTGAATCCTTCACTACCATGTTTTAATGTGTTTGACCTCAGAGCAAGTCACCTTTCTAAGCTTCTATTTTCTCATTTATAAAATAAAATAGTAACCCTGTAAAGTAGGATTATGAGGGTTAAAGGAAATAATGTATGTTAGGTGCTCTGACTGGCACCTGATACATAGTTAGCATTCCATAAATATTAGCCGTTAAATGATAATCATCAGAACATATTTCATTAACTATCACATTGTTTTCTAAAACTAACTTTTAATGAATAAAATTTTTTTTTTTTAAAAAGGAGGGGTGGGACAACTGGGTGGCTCGGTTGGTTAATTGTCTGCCTTCGACCCAGGTCATAATCCCAGGGTCCGGGGATTGAGTCCATTGCTCAGCAAGGAGCCTGCTTCTCCCTCTGCCCGCCGCTCTGCTTGTGTGCTCTCTCTCTCTCTCTGACAAGTAAATAAAATCTTTAGGGGCACCTGGGTGGCTCAGATGGTTAAGCCTCTGCTTTCAGCTCAGGTCATGATCCCAGGGTCCTGGGATCAAGTACCGCATCAGGCTCCTTGCCTAGCAGGGAACCTGCTTCTCCCTCTCCCTCTGCTTCTCCCTCTCCCTCTGCTGCTCCCCCTGCTTGTGCTCTCTCTCTTTCTCTCTCTCTCTCTCTGTCAAATAAATAAAATCTTTAAAAAAATAAATAAAATATTTAAAAATATAAAACTTTTTATGTTCAAAAAAATAATTTTGTAACTGTTGATTAAACCTAATACTAAGCATATTTTGCAGATTTTTACTCAGTTATTACTGATTTTAAAATTTTCTTGTAATTTTATCACTCGTGAGATGATACATGCCACTTGTCAGACTATCCGTAAATATCTGGTTATTTGTCATAATACAATTGGTTTTTCTCAGCTGGGATTCTACAAGCAGATTGAGCCTGTAATACCGTGAGGCATCTATTGTGTGTAATGAATTAGCAGCTCTCTGTTACATCCAGCATGGTAATAGTATGTACCATTTTGGAGAGAATTAAGAAAATAGTCACCAAAATCATCTGTGTTCTATGATTCAGATGAGGGCTTAACTTTAAGGAACACTGTGAGACTAGCCTGTTCGGCAGCTTGATGGTAGGACCTTATTCTCAGAATTAATGACTGTTACTTTTTATTCCTAATTAGATTTAACTTCAAAAGTTAAAGCCAGTTTTAAAAAGAAACAAAGTCTGTCAAGGGAGGCTGGGACCTTGAGACTAAATGTGCCCTTTAAGATGGAGAGGTGATTTAACAGTTTGAAGAGCATCATAGAAAGAGGCGGTATAAGCAGACAGCCAGAATGGTCTGGATAAAAGCGCACATCCCTGGCCTACACTGAGAATGCATTTTATTCAGACAAGTAGGCAGTCACTATTAGGGAGGTGAGTCAATAGGTAATGGGACCTCAACTTACTGGCCTGGCATTTTAGAATAAGCTTTAATTTCACTTGATTTCCTGTATAACAGATTAAACATAAGTTTATTTCTGGCTCCTCCAAAGCCCTAATGGCATAATGAAGGAATAAAACAAATATAAGCCCTCAAGAAGAAAACAACAGTGGAGAAAGGATACTGAAATTTTTGGAAGCTGAAAAGCAGATAAGGACTGATCACTGACTTAACGGAGGCGAGGTCTGTAATAGAGCCTGTAAAGGGGGGAACCCCAGATAAGAGAGCAGTTCACAGTGGGTACTTAGTACTCTTGGGAAGAAGGGATAAGTGCAGCCACTGAAAACGGAGACTTGATTTTAAGTCTGAAAACTGAATGGATCAACCTCCCCACCACCCCGCCATGGAATTCACCTTTATAGATGGTATCTGAAAGGAATGGGGTTTTGTTTTACTCCATATAGTGAGCTGGTTTTCTGAGTACCCTCTATTAAACATCCGTATTCTCTTCTGATTTGTGCTACCTTTTTTTAAGTTCTCAAGTATATTTGGGTCAGCACTTTCTCCGTTGTTTCCGGGGTCCATCTGTCTATTCTTTGCATCAGTATCACTTGTGCCACTTGGCAGATCCTAACCTGCCCCTTCAGTTCCCTTCTCTACCCCCTGCCCCACCCAACCAAACACAAGGAACTTGAGCTTTATTTTCAAAAGAAATCAAACTAGAAAGATTTCAGATGTGGAAATAGCTATGAAAAGGGAGGGTCGGGGTGTGGGGTAAAGCACAAGGTTGAAATCTGAATTTATGTCAAAGCCTACAAAGTAAATGACAAAAATCACTCCCATTCCCCTGTTCTAGTCCGTGCCAGGCAGATACAAGATAAAAAATCTAGAAATGGTGAACAGCCCAAGAGCATATAGACTGATGGAGACTATGATGAAGTTATGCTCAGGAGTTAACATGGTGAAAAAACCAGTTTGTCTTCCAGTTTTTCTAGAAGACTATGGTCAGCAGTCCTGCTTTTGCAACAGAGCTTCCACACAGCAGTTCAGTGTTGCATTCATAAATACGAAAACCCGTCTAAGGTTCACTGGACATTTGAAGAAAGCTTCCAAATTGAGACAGAGGTCAGAACAAAAAGAACAAAGTATTAGCAGAAACCATGAGGAAACCAGAGGAAAACTTCAACAGAAGCAAAATGCCTGGGTGCCTGCGTGGCTTAGTGGGTTAAACCTCTGCCTTCGGCTCAGGTCATGATCTCAGGGTTCTGGGTTCGAACCCCCACATCGGCCTCTCTGCTCAGCAGGGAGCCTGCTTCCTCCTCTCTCTGCCTGCCTCTCTGCCTACTTGTGCTCTCTCTCTGTCAAATAAATGAATAAAATCTTAAAAAAAAATAATAGAAGCAAAATGCGCTTATGTAAGAGAGTGCTCTGTTGAATCAATGAGACATAAACAGGGTACTATAAGAGTAAAGACAGGAACTCTTGGAAATAAGGTAGCAGAAATGAAAAATAATTTAATAGAAGGATTGAAAGGTAAAATTGAAGAAACCTTTAAAACAAATAACAGAGAGGTGGACAACAGTGGAGACAAATAAGAAAACTTATAGTATTGGTCCAGAAGGTATAACAGTTTAACAAGTGGTGGTTTTAGAAACATACCAGAGAAAATGGAAGAGAAGCCAGTATCTGAGGAGTAATAGAAGAAATACTGCTAAAGTACTAAAGGAATTTCTGTATTAAAAAGTCTTATCCTGGGGTGCCTAGGTGGCTTGGTTGGTTAAGCGTCCGACTCTTGGTCTTGATTTGGGGTTGTGAGTTCCAGCCTTGGGCATGGAACATACTTAAAAAAAAAAAAAGTTTTATCCGTTTCTGTAGGGAACTCTAGGGAAAAAGAAAAGATTCTAAAATGTTGCAGAGAGGAAA
Organism: Meles meles; assembly: GCF_922984935.1. Lineage (NCBI taxonomy): Eukaryota > Metazoa > Chordata > Mammalia > Carnivora > Mustelidae > Meles > Meles meles. The sequence continues at coordinate 140,662,916 of NC_060071.1, read as the reverse complement.
AAATTCGATTCCATACAAAGAAACAGGACTCTGAATTGTATTGAGCTTTTCAATAGCAGCAGCCGAGTGCAGTAATTCAGTGGCACAGTGCCTTTGAAAAAGCTGGTGAAAATTATTTTCAACACAAAATTCTATATTTAGCCAAGCTGTCAATCAAGTGTAAAGCTAGATAAAACCATTTTTTTTTCAGTCTTGCCTCAAAGAACTGATCGCTCCTGCACCCTTACTGAGGGAGTTACTAAGGATATGTTCCACTAAATGAAGTGAATCAAGAATGAAGAAGTGTGGGATCCAGGAAATGGCGTCAAACACAGGAAATAAAAAAGGGAAATCCTAAGTCCCATCCATGTAGTAGGTCTAGCAGACTTCACATCTAGACTGGACCAGGAGGGCGAAAGGCTCCAGGAACATTAAATGACAAGGGACATTGAAAGAGATTTCATGGGTCTTTTGGTGCTTTTATGAAAAATTAACAGATTTATAGAAAATGAAGGGAGTGAAAAAAGAAGAAAAAAATAGCTCCAAGAAACATTTTAAATTACATATGGAAGAAAATATAATTCTGGTATGCGGCTTGGCTCACAGTAAGCCGTATTTAAATATGAATACTGAATATTGATTTAATAAAAATTATAATACAGAGAGGTAAATACCAGAAGAAACAACTAAAGAACTGAGAGGAATTGCCTTGGGAGCAGGACTGGGAAGAGGAAAGACATAGGGCAGGGGCTTTGTCTTTAGAATAAACTTTTTTTTAATTAATAATTTTTATTAACATATAATAATGTACTCTTTGCCCCAGGGGTACAGGTCTGTGAGTGGTCAGGCTTACACATTTCACAGCACTCACCATAGCACATAACCTTCCCAATGTCCATAACCCAACTACCCTCTCCATACCCCCCTCCCCCCAGCAACCCTCTGTTTGTTTTGTGAGATTAAGTGTCTTTTATGGTTTGTCTCCCTCCTGATCCTATCTTGTTTCATTTTTTTCCTTCCTAGAGTAAGCTTTTTATTACTACGAGCCACAAGACTTTTTAGATCATCAGCATATGCTGCTTTGATTACAAAATTAAATTTTTAGTACATTAAAGATATGATGCTCAGAAGAACCAGAGAGACTTAGACAGAATGGACCTTAATCCTAAAGAACTGGGTCTTTTTCATATCTATCAATAATGTTAACTAGTGGGGGGCGCCTGGGTGGCTCAGTGGATTAAGCCGCTGCCTTTGGCTTAGGTCATGATCCCAGGGTCCTGGGATTTAGCACCACATTGGGCTTGCTGCTGGGCAGGGAGTCTGCTTCTCCCTTTCCCTCTGTCTACTGCTCCCCTTGCTTGTGCTCTCTCAATCTCTGTCAAATAAATAAATCTTTAAAAAAGGAAAATGTTAACTAGTAAAATCATGCTTATCATTTTAGGTTACAAAGGACTTTTACTTTCTCTCATTTGGTCTCCCTGACAACCTGTGAGTATGGTGGGGCTCAGAGATGAGTAACAAGCCTTCTCTTGAGATTGTGAATGATAATGTTGTGACTCATACCAGCTCTTCTGATCCCAAGCCCTGAAATGTGTGCGTGGTAAGAGTGGGGAGCAGTATGAGAACCACTTTTGAGGGACGAAGGTGGGAGACCATTGTGGCCTAGTTGTAAAAACGGAATAGCAGACTAGTTATCAAGGCATCAGCCGCGAGGAGTCTCAGCGATGAGCCTGAAGTGCTGAACCACTTGGGCAGGAGTAAGTCAGGAAAATGTGGGCCCAGCAAAGACATTTAAAAGCTTTAGGGGCAGGGACCTGGGTAGGTGACCACAGACTTTGCTTCAGAGCCCTTAACCAGAGAATAGAGGCCATTTTTTGGTATTGAGTAGGCCATTCTTTCCTGAATCTGTGAGTGTTCCTTTATCAGTTGACTTTTTGGCTGCCAGCATTACGACCTTCTTCCTGGTTTTGAAATTCCTCACAGGTCTCGCTGGAGGGCAGAACCCACCCCCCAGTGTAAAAACCTAAAAGGTCAAACACTTGTTTTCTCAGCCTTCTCAGTGGTTAATGTTTAAACACATGGCCTGGGCTCTTTGAATTGGAAACTGATGGCACAGAAAAGCAAGGACTTTAGAGAATTCTTTGTATAAGCGGGGTGCGAGCAGCAACGCCGCATGGAAAAGGAGAGAGAAGTCAGTGGCAGTGATGCCGCTGCTGTCCACGGCCACTGATGGCATCCACCATCTGTACACAGCAGGAGGTGTGGTGGCCAGGGGCCCAGAGCAGCCTGTGGTACCCACTAGGCTCTTTCCCTAATATAGTCCTCACTCTACAGCCTTCCTCTGCTCTTGTTTTCTGACTCTGGTCTTCAACTTTCTCAGCCACTGTGGGCTAACGATATATCCTTTCACATAAATCCCTTTTCTGTTAAGCCAGCTAGAGTTGTTTTCTGTGGTTACAGCTTGGAAACCTGGATGGTAACAGTACCTATAGTAAAAAGACCAGTGTGTAAAATTCAAAAATAGATGGCTAAATTAGAAGAACCTCCAAAGAAGGATCAGGGGTTTGGTCATTGACTTTCATGATCATTTTAGCATACACTGCACTGTGTAAACACCTCTGAAAATGTGAGTACCATGGTGAGAATATATATTTGAGTTCTAATTTTTTGAGTAAAAATTTACTCTTTAGGAGAACTGTAGGTTTTCTCATGAATTTTAACAACTGTGGGCCTACCATAAAGAATTTACATTTCCTTGTTATAAATACTGTTGACCTCAGAACAAAATAGCTCAGAATTAGCACCAATATCTATGTGTATTTTCCAGTTCAGGACATTTTACAGTAGAACACTTTAAACCGCAGATTTTATTCTTTCATCTTGATCAAAAATGTATTTTTTTACTCTATGGAATATGAAAATTAAAACATTAGTTCCAAACTGGACTCTGTAATGCATTACCTGCATTTTTAGTCATAATGCATGTGATTATATTTTATTGAATTAAAAATCTAACAGAGAAACAACTGAAAGCAATGACCTAATTTTTTTCCTTTGCAACTTGGTCGGATTTCTAGAGTGTGTGACTTGAAACAAATACAAAGTAGTAGAGACTAACTGTCCCGACTCACTAAGCCCTTCCTCCCTCTTCCCATCCTCTCCATTGTCTTGTGTTGACATTCTTCTTCTGTCTCCGTTCAGTTGAACTGGCAGTTTATTATGCTTCTGTCTGCGATTGTTTCCTCTTAGCAGTTTAGTCTGAATATACTTCCTAGAGAATAATGGAGCTAAGTTAAAGACCATTATCCACAGACCAGAGTAGAAAATTTAGATTTCAGTTAACTATTACAACATAGATGAAGAATTAATCTCAGTTCAGGAATGGCGGTTCAAACGACTCTCAAATTAAACATCTCTAATCATAATGACACTTAGCGCTTAAGAAATTCTTTACTCAAGGGCTCCTGGGTGGCTCAGTGGGTTAAAGCCTCTGCCTTTGGCTCAGGTCATGATCTCAGGGTCCTGGGATCGAGTCCCACGTCAGGCTCTCTGCTCAGTGGGGAGCCTGCTTCCCCCTCTCTCTCTCTCTGTCTGCCTTTCTGCCTACCTGTAATCTCTGTCTGTCAAATAAATAAAATCTTTAAAAAAAAAATTCTTTACTCAAAATTTATGAGTAGAATTCTAAATTATAGTATTTTATTGCATTTTTATTTTAGAACTTAAACCTTTTTTCATATATGCTACAAACCCTCCACCTCTGAGCCTCTGCTCACATTTTTCTGTGGTCTTAAAAGATCTTTGCCTCTGATCACTAAATGTCCCAAGTTCTACCATACTAAGACCAAATTCACATGCTATTTTTCCTTTGTTTTGTCTTAGGCATTCTAAATTGAAAGTATTCTCTACTTCCTGCAAATTTCTTTTTTCTTTTTTTTAAATTTTATATTTATTTGACAGAGAAAGATCACAAGTAGGCAGTGAGGCAGGCAAAGAGAGAAGAGGAAGCAGCCTCCCCGCTGAGCAGAGAGCCCCATGCGGAACTCGATCCCAGGACCTGGAGATCATGACCTGAGCTGAAGGCAGAGGCTTAACCCACTGAGCCACCCAGGCGCCCCTCTTCCTGCAAATTTCTAAAACACTTTTACTTTTCTTTTAGGTTCTTACATCCAACTTAATCTGAAATTACCTGTGTACCTCTCTCATTTCCTCATCATCTAGTGTATTATATATTCCCTCAAGACGAGGTCTTATCTTCATCATCTTAATCACCCAAAGAACCCAGCACAGTACTTTGCTCTTAGTAGACTCTCAGTTACATTTTTAAAATTTTTTATTTAAATTCAGTTTAATTAACATATACTTTTTGGGTCCATGGTCAAAGGAACAAGACTGATACAAAGCGAAGGTCAAGCAAAGCTTTATTTCGCACCAAGCATCGAGAATCAGACTGACCAGCCAGGGCCATCTCTTGCAAAGAGGCTACCTCTTTCTGCTTTACAGAATAGCTTTTCAGGGCAAAGGTCATGTGGTTGGGCCTGGCCACGCACAGGTGGCAGATGAGATTGTAACACACACAGAAAGCTGCACAGTCATGCTAGGTCACATATAAGTGACCAGTTGAATCCATTTAATTACAATTTACCCTATAGTAGATATTTGAACTAGCCTATCACCTTGGTCAGAATTGGTGCCCAAAAGGCAGGGCCCATACTCCTTGGTAGCTAGGGAGACAGTATGTGCCCCCACTGATTGGATGTCTCCACCTGGCCTGACCCACCCTTGTATTTGGGCTTTGTTACCTGGGACTGGTTTTCTGGGACTTGTTTTTAAGTAAATTCCCTGAAGGGGGCGGGGGCAGGGTCAGTTTAAGTTTTACTGCATAAACAACAAAATCACTGTTTAACCGGATGGAGCTGCTCTGGCTAAATAGGCCCTTACATTCTGAATTATTAGTCCAGAGGTAGAATTCAGTGAGTTACATATTTTGAGTTATCTTTAATGTCTATGGAAACTGAGTAACTTTTTCTTTCTTTTTTTTTTTTTAAGATTTTTTTATTTATTTATTTGACAGACAAAGATCACAAGTAGGCAGAGAGGCAGGCAGAGAGAGAGGAGGAAGCAGGCTTCCTGAAAAGCAGAGAGCCTGATGCGGGGCTCGATCCTAGGACCCTGAGATCATGACCTGAGCTGAAGGCAGAGGCTTTAACCCACTGAGCCACCCAGGTGCCCAACTTTTTCTTTTTAAAAGGGGGTGTGTGTAATAAAGACTTAACCATAGAAGTTGCAAATAAAATTAAGATGCTCAATCTCAATCTAGGGGATAAATATGAAGCATTATTTTTTAAAATAAGTTTAGAGATGGTCTAAATGGTGTATAATTCCATACCATTAAACTCCGTGTTAAGTTAAATTTCAAATAAAGTCTCATCAACTCCTTCCTTTGTTACCCATTGATATGTAATAGGATATCAGTTGAATTTAACCTATTCTTGGAAGCCAGTCAAGCTGTTAATCTTTTGAAGCCATAAAGTTTAATCTGAGGACAATTAGAAGCCTTTCTCAACAATAAGCAAAATCTTTTCTCTCATACTAAAATCCCAAGAATGCTACAGTTGAGAGAAATGAAGAAACAGGAAGACTTGCTTGTTTTGGTTTGTTTTGTTTTTCTTCCCCAACACAAATTATGTGTTTATTATTGTCATGATCTGAGAGATTTAATTAGAACTTTGCAGACATTAATATAATCAGACAAAAGATGAAATACTATAGTCAGATCATTATGGATATGAACACAGAACTTTGGGGTGCCTGGGTGGCTCAGTGGGTTAAGCCTCTGCCTTCAGCTCAGGTCATAATCTCAGGGTGCTGGGTTCGAGCCCCACATCAGGCTCTCTGCTCAGCGGGGGACCTGCTCCCCCACCCCCACCCCCGCCTGCCTCTCTGCCTACTTGTGATATCTGTCTGTCAAATAAATAAATAAAATCTTCAAAAAAAAAAAAAAGAAAGAAAAAAAGAACTTTGAGCAACAGGGACAAGAAAGAGCTGAGCTTTTATTATTTAAAGAGTATACGGAGCTCTAACCCCCGTAAGGATAGCGAAAGCATCTGCAGTGATGTTGCCAAATGCAATGTATTCTGAAGTAGAGAGAGACTTGATTTCCAGTTAGCATTTTTTGAACCCCGTTGCGATACAAGATGCAATACCAGGGAGAAGAGAATAAGAAGGAACCATATTTGAATGTCACCATGTGCCTAGCTTCATGATGGGCACACCACATAGGTCTTCTCAGTACATCTTCACAACAGTCCTGTAGAGCTTGGAGATTTGCTCAGGTTCATAGATAAATAATGGTACCCAAATTTAATGGTATTTTATAAATAAATACAAAGTCTGGGGTCAGATCTGTGCTCCAGTCCTGTCTCTCCCACATACTCACCATATAAATTCTTCCTGGATTCTTCAAATGAACTTGTTCCTTTCCCTTCACAGAAGTGTGGGCACCAAGCACTATGCCTGGCTTGCATTTGGGAGGGCCTTAACAAATGTTTTTATAACTGAATTACAGGGGTGCCTGGGTGGCTCAGTGGGTTAAAGCCTCTGCCTTCGGCTTAGGTCATGATCCCAGGGTCCTGCATTGGGCTCTCTGCTCAGCAGGGAGCCTGCTTCTTCCTCTCTCTCTCTCTCTGCCTGCCTCTGCCTACTTGTGATATCTATCTGTCAAATAAATAAATAAAATCTTAAAAAAAAAAAAAAAAAGCAGTGCTGAGTTTTGAGACCATTCACCAAAATACTTTGAGAAGCTGCGCAGGCATCACATTGGTTCTCTAAACCTATTGCTCTCTCAGCTTGTATGTAATTATAAGAGGTTCAGAAAAGTTTCTAAGCTGAACTGTGACTAAATAGTCTTTTTGTTATTCTAATACATCATCTTAACTTCCAGATTGATTTTTTTTGTCTATAAGTATAAGCAGTAAAGATATTAAGTATCTAAAGTCTTCATTGGTATGAGCCCCACTTCAAACTACATATTGATGTCAAATTTGTAGATAGTAATAGTAAGTTAAATAAAAGTGGATGGATACAGTGTTGTAAATCTTATCATCATAATAGCTCTATAAACCTGAGAGAATGGCAGCTGCCTGAGTTCTCTGCAAATAAAGGTGAAAATGGGGCATTATGGAGGGGAAGGAAGAAAACAACCCGTCAATTCAGATAGGCCTTGGTATAGAATTAGCACTAGGACTCCTATACTGTATTCATTTAGCACTTACTATATGCCAGACCCTGAGATTGAAGTAATAAGTGAAAGCATCTAGTTCTAAGTACCAGTAGGCAGTTACGGTGTTAAGTGTCCTAGTAGAACAAAGGACTGGATGGTAGGGGAGCAGACAGGGAGAGGAGGAGCCCCAGACCTCACTATAGGGAATTAGGGAAGGAAGACAGTATCAGGAGCGTCCCAGAGAAGCCGGAGACCTGGGGAATGAATGGGACTTAAGTAAAGATTGGAGATACAGCTTAGGCAGAAAGAACACAGGTAGACAAACCCAGAGATAAATAAGAAACAGGTACTTGGGATTAGGGCAGAGGTTGCAGAGATAAGAGGGGTGTGGTGAGAAATGAGGCTCCAGGGACCCCCAGGGCTGTGCAGTACACAAATTTATGTCCTTTTTATGTGTGGAGACATTGGGCTTTATCCCGAGCACTGCCTATAGACACCATGAGAAATGTTCCAGAAATAGTGGGGCTTTTTTTTTAAATACATACATCCTTTAAGCAAATACAATCTATAAATTACTCATCAAAAACTGCTCAAAAACTGCTCTTTGAAGTTTCTTACATTTAGTCGAATTTTTGAGCACCTGCTTTTTGCCAGGCACTATTGCTAAGCTCCTAACTCATATCATCTATGGTAAGTATTCTCTCCATTTCATGGGTAAACTGACGCTTGAAAATACTGTTACCTGGGATGATAAGGCTGGAATTTGAACCCTGGTCTTCCCAACTGCAAGGCTGTGCTTTCCCATTACAGGGGAAGAGGGATGGGAAAAAATTATCTGTGAGGTACATTGTTTTGAAGGGAGACACGATACATATTTAAGAGATAACCAGTAAATATCAAAAGTTCTGAGAATCATAACATGGCTGCTCTACCCCCAAACCTTGGGATTTTTCATATTATAACAGAATTAAGGATACTAACTTACTGATGAGTCACAGTGGGAAAATGGCTTAAGGATAGTAAACAAAGTATAGATGTAAATGGGTATTTTTGGGTTTTTGCTAAAGGTATGTGAACCTCTGAATTTTTCACATACTGAGACTACTAGAATTGTGATTTTATATTGTTTCAGATTTTATTTATTTTAGAGAAAGAGAATGTGCAAGCAGTGGAGGGGAGAGGGACAAGTAGACTCTGCACTCAGGGCAGAGCCAGACATGGGGCTTGATCTCAAGACCCTGGGATCATGACCTGGGTCAAAATCAAGAGTTGGATGCTTAACCAGCCACCCAGGCACCTCTAGAATTTTTTTCATTTAACATTTTAGTAAGTGACATGTGAGTAGAAAGTACATAGTACATTTGGGTTGTCAGCATTTCTGTTCTCTTTATAACCTTTGACTTGCTCTGCTCCCTTGAGCCTCTGCTTTCCTGCTATCCTCTCCCACTCCCCACAGACTGTGTGCTTGCTTCTCAATTAGAATACACCAGTATAATGGTGTATGCAGAAAGAGGTAGATTTTGAAGATTAGGGAACATTTTCAGATGAGGAAATGGACAAAATTTCACACATCACACAATTGAAGGGAATTGGGGTTGGGTCTCTGGTCAGTCTGACTCTCTAATAGTATATCTTGCATCTCTCTTCTAGTCAGATGCCCACGCATAAGAATACGTGTTCAATTTTGAAGTTCTCCAGAATTTGATACCCTGCCTGCTAGTATAGCAGAGGCTTATATAGAGTGTCTGTGTTTAGAGACTGACATCCGTGTGAATGCTTTTCCCTTTCATCATGCTGTTTTCACTTACACCAAAAAATACTAAAGCCTAAATATTAAAAATGCTGTATCAAACATTAATTTATGAAGTAAACAGTAAAGCACTATAAATATATTCAAATATATTTGAATATATTCAAATAAAGATATCTTCAGAGTGCTTAGTCTTGTCTTTTTCCTTTAATGTCATAGAGAAGTCTTCAGTCTTTTATAATTATGTGCTTTAGCCACCTCCTTTAGTACCAAGTTACTACAGTAACTGCTTTCTTGTCTTCCTCTCTGTCCTTTCTTTTCACATAGCTTGGCAAAAGTTGTTAGAATAAAGGATACAAGCAGGCAGGGTACATTTTCACACACAAGCAGCATGAATCTCAGTGATTGCCTCCTTCCCATCAGAGGGGAGTAATGTTCTGAAAGCAGAGAACCTTCTCATTTCCTTTCTAATATTTGCCTGGATTCTGTGGTCAGTGATTGATTTTATATTGGCACCGAGGGAAGGAACTGCTGGCAACTTCCATAGCGTGATGGTTTTTGTTTGTTTTTTATTCGATTTTTTTTGAGTAGCTAATATATTCAGGAGGAACAGAATTCAAAAGGTACAAAGAGTACTCAGCGAGGAGTCTCCTGCTCTCCCAACTTTCTGGCCCCCCCACTCAGTTCCCCTTCACAGAGGCATCCAGTGTTACCAGCTTCTTGTAAATCCATCCAGATAGACAATCCAGAGATAGTCTAAGTACGTGACTTTTAAAATATATTGAAAGGAAACATAAACATATATTTGGAATAGATCTATGATATTATTAATACCCTCTGGCATTTAGTTATTGCAAGGAACTTGTAAGGGTCCCCCTATTAAAAGGGACAGAAACTGGAAAGATATCCTTCCGTGTAGATAAACATGTTGCACTTTAAGACTCTGTATTATGTATGGAGGATATTTTTAATATCTACCCAGCAGAAATAACCAAATTCTGAACATTAGCCAAAAGGATATGAGAAACAGAACCCAGAAAAACTCAACTTACTTTTCCTCCTTTTTTTGCAGTGAAAATAGATTTTAATCTAGCTTTCTCTATCTGCCCCACACAGTGTTACTGAGACATAATTGACTTACAGCATTGTGTTCAGTTTAAGATGCACCATGTAATGATTTGATACGTGTGTACCGTGAGATGTTTCCCACAATACGGTTGATTTGTGCATCCCTTTACCTCACATAGTTAACATTTTGTGGTGGTGGTCAGAACACTTAGCTGTACTCTCAAAGCAGTTTTCAAGTAGACAGCACAATATTAACTTGTCACCGTGCTGCACATTAGGACTCTGAACCTTAGACACCTTATAACTGAAAGTTTGTACCCTTTGACCAACCACTCCCTATTTCTCCACCCCTCAGCCCCTAGAAACCACCGTTCTATTCTCTCTTTCTGTGAGTTTGACATTTTTAGAGTCCACATGTCCGTGAGGTCATACAGTATTTGTCTTTCTCCGACTTATTTCACTTAGCATGATGCCCTCAGGATTCATCCATGTTATTCCAGATGGCAAGATTTCCTTCTTTTTTATACCCGAATAACTCTCTATTATATATATATATATATAATATATATATACCACATTCTCTTTATTCGTTTGTTTCCCCATCTTGGCTACTGTAAGTAATGGTGCAGTGAACATGGAAGGGCAGGCATCTCTTCCAGACAGTGCTTTCATCAGCCTCAGACACATCCCTAGAAGTGGGATTGCTGAATCTATGGTAGTTCTGTTTTTAGTTTTTTGAGGAACCTTCATGCTGTTCTCTGTAGTGGCTGTAGCAACTTACATTCCCACCAACAGGGCACAAGGGTCTTCACATCCTTGCTGTTATTTAATTCTCGATTTTTGGTAACAGCCGTTCTGACAAGTGTCAGGTGGTATACTGTGGTTTTGATTTGCATTTCTCTGATGATGGGTAGTGTTGGGTACCTTTTCATGTACTTCTGGCCATTTGTATGTCTTCTTTAGGGAAGTGTCTATTTAAGTCCTCTGCCCATTTTTTGTTTTGTTTTTAAAGATTTTATTTATTTATTTGACACAGAAAGAGCATGCACAAGCAGGGGGAATGGCAGGCAGAGGGAGAGGGAGAAGCAGGCTTCCCGCTGAGCAAGGAGCCCAATGCTGAGCTCAGCCCCAGGACCCTGGGATCATGACCTGAACCAAAAGCAGATGCTTAACCAACTGAGCCACCCAGGGGCCCCTCTCCGCCTGCTTTTTAATCAATTGTTTACTCTTGAGTTGTAGGAGTTTCTTATATATTTTGGATATTAACCCCCTATCAGATACATAGTTTGCAAATATTTTTCTCTCATTCTGTAAGTTGTCTTTTAATTTTGTTGATTGTTTCTTTTACTGTGCAGAAGTTTTTTAGTTTGATATAGTCCCACTTACTCGTTTTCGTCGGTTTGATATGGTCCCACTTACTCGTTTTCATCATTTGTGCTTTACGTGTCATATACAGAAAATCATTACCGGGCGCCTGGGTGGCTCAGTGGGTTAAGCCTCTGCCTTTGGCTCAGGTCACGATCTCAGGGTCCTGGGATCGAGTCCTGCATCGGGTTCTCTGCTCAGCGGGGAGCCTGCTTCCCTTCCTCTCTCTCTGCTTGCCTCTCTGCCTGCTTGTGAGTTCTCTCTGTCAAATAAATAAAATCTTGGAAAAAAAAAAAATCATTACCAAGACCCATGTCAAAGAATTTTACTCCTATGCTTTCCTCTAGGAGGTCATGGTTTCAGGTCTTACATTTAAGTCCTTCATCCATCTTGAGTTAGTTTTAGCGAGTGGTATAAGATAGGGGTCCAGTTTTATTCCTTTGCATGTGGATATCCAGTTTTCCCAGTGCCATTTATTGAAGAAACAGTCTTTTTCCCATTGAGTATTCTTGGCTCCCTTGTCAATAGCCTTCCCCCCCCCTTTTTTTTTTCTTTTTTGGCCAAATTATAATTCACCTTTACCTAAAATATTGATTGCAGTTTTTCTTACCTCTCTTCAGAGAAGTTGTAAAATTAAACATCTTCTGAGAAAAGACAGCTGAAGTAGATCAAAGAAAGGAGCACTCAGGACAGACTAAAATGATCTGGATTGTGCAGTGTGTCAAAAGGTCATAAACCTACTGTGACGAGGAGACCCTAAGGTGACCCCCAATGATCCCCATCTTCTGATACTTACACCTGCTTAAGCATTGAGCACAGCCTATGTCTTGTCTCTAACCAGTACAATATGGCAGAGGTGGGCTATCCTTCCTGTGATTACATTACATTAGAGAAGACTGCATCTTGATAGTAGACTTGAACAAGAGACATTTTCCCTCACCAGCTTTGAAGAAGTAGCCGCTCTGTTGTGAAAAGGCCTGTTGAGCAGACCATGACAGGAACCTCAGGCAGCCTCTAGGAGCTTCGTGGGAACCCCCCACCAATAGCCACAGGAAGCTGGGTCCTTACAGGGCCACAAGGAAAGGATTTCTGCCAACAACCTGAATGAGCTTGGAAGCAAATTCTTCCCCAGAACTTCCCAGCTCTTCAGATGAGAAGGCAACTCCAGCTGACACCTGATTGCAGCCTTAGGAAACCCTGATGGAGGGTGAACGTCACCTGTGCCCAGTGTCCTGGTCCACAGAAAATAGGAGATGATTTGTTTTAACCTTTTGTGGTAATTTGTTGCATAGCAGTAGAAAAGTAATACATTGTATAATCTTATGAGGTTATTTTCATAGGTCAAAATAGTTTAATATCAACAATTTGATGTGATTTAATTTAACAAGGAGAAAACAATAATTTAGATCCAATTCATCACAGAGCCTTCAAGGTGATAACCGGCCACGCCTCTACAAAAGTCTCAGTCCGGGAGGGATGGTGCAGTTAGCCACAGTGGTTGCAACTGGCTGGAGGCTGTAATTGATATTCTCATCAAAACTGTCATTCAGAGTTCAGTTTGGGCAGCAGAGCACCTTTGACTTAGGGTATAAGGGAATTCTTCTAGGGATTGAGCCTCACACCACTGCGGGGAACGGTGTGGCGGGGAGAGAAGTAGAACTCAGGAACTACCAGCCAGTCAGCCTGAGAGGCCAGGCACATTGAGCCACTGATGGGGGCGCTGCACAGGGTACAGGGGCATGCGGAGAGGGGCGCTCTGGCCTGTGGCTCTTCAGCCAAGCATCTGATGGTGACCTGGGTCCAGTTGGGAAGGAGAACTGGACTCGAAGCAGGGGAGACCAAGGACCAGCTAACCTCTGTGTCTGCTTGTCCCCGTATCTAGTTATGGTGGCTCAGAGTGATGCTGCTGCTTCTGCCTCCTGTTCTCGCACAACTTTGACCAACTTTGCTTAGAACCATATAGGAATGGAGATCGTGGGAGACGGTTCTAGGCTTAAGCAAGCTGGAACCATACAAATTAGCACAATCTCCCTCTTCTGTCCCCTAACCTGAATTGTCATTTTCCTTTGCCCATATTTCAGCAGGTCGGGCTGGCCTGCCAGGTTGAGGGGACCCAGACCTTCATCCCAGAGGTGTCTGAGCTCTTAGTTGCTTTACCCATGATTCCTACAGTTGCCCAGTCTTTGTTATCACTGGCAGAGAAGCAACAAAAGATGCCCTGGTGAATCCCTTGAATTCCAGACAAACACCTTCCTGCTCTTCTTGTATTATATCCTGCAGACTTAGTGTCCCAGTCCAGCACACTCAAGATGCGTTCCCACAAACGCATCTCCAGGTCTTGCAGTTCTTGGGTGTGTACGTTCTTTCCCCCCAAGAACAGAAATCGTATTCCCTTGTTCAGACTGTGCTCACGAGTGATCAGCTCCTGATTATTGGTTTGGAGCTAGTGAGCAGAGGCAGAGGCAGATCTTGGAGAGGACAAGCATTGTCTTTGCAGGTGCCTGCAAGATCTCCTGGCAGGAGGTGGCTGCTATCCTCTACCAGGAGTTAGAGCTGTGTCCCCCCCCCCAACCCAGAAAGTTTAGACAATCTTGGGGTTTGCCATTTTCCTCGCTCATCCACCCAGATATCCCCATTCCAGATTTCTGTCCCCACCTATTTCTGTTCAGACCCAGATTGGATCATTGAAGATTTGTTGAGGCTTTGCATTCACGTCTTTGAGGTCTGATATCTTTCAAATTAAATCTGGATCCTGAGTTTTGGCAGCCTGTTCTGCAGCTGTGGGAAATAAGGATTTTTTAAAGACCACCTAAAAGTCTTCCGACTTTGACAGAATGCCTAGATTGAGGGGTGGCTGACCTGAATGGTGGTTTCGTTTTTTTCATGACTTTGAAAGCAGTCAGCTAAAGCCAGACAGTTTCAGGGGCTCATTCTATCCAAAGGCCACCTCTACCACTAAACTAGCATTTCCCGTAGAGCAAAACCATAGTTTTGTCAAACTGCTGCATGCATGCAGCGGGCTCACCACCACCCGCTTATCATTAGGAACCAGGGTCCTTTTTGCCATTTCTTCAGTGAGTGAGCTAGTTCCAGAATCTCACTGGAGAATCTTGTTTCCTAGGTCCACTTCTCTTCCTCTCATTGTATGGTGTCTCTTGCCATTCCCCCACAACCTGTGCTGGGGCAACCTAAAACTAAAGCTTGCTTGCGGGTGGCTTATTTGGCAAGTAATCCCCTGAACAGGAGTGCAATCCCTGGGAGCGTGAGATAGGGGAGGAGAAAAAGCAGAAGAGTGGTCTTGGGCTGGTCGCCACTGGAGGTGCCAGGGTTCCAGCCCTGCCAGGACCCTCTGAGATGCTCTATAGAATCTTTGGACTGGTCCTCTGGAGGCGGAGAGGAGGGGAGTGTTGATGCCACCGGCTCTCACAAGTTGCAGTGTCCATGGACTGGCAGTTAAAAACACTGCGGCACAGATTGACTTGTCTTCTAATCCTTACTTGTCGGACTCTCCTTTTCTGTCTTGGCTCTGGAATTCCAGTTGCGTGTTTAAAACCGAGAAGATGCAGGGATGATGGTGGAAAACCTTTCGGCGGTGTGCTCAGTATGGATTAGAAGGAGGAGGGCGGGAGTCAGCAGGAAGCTCCTCCGTATTTGATGTGTGAGGCACGAAGGATTTGGACAGAGATCACATTCCTGGGAATGGAAAACAGGCTAATCAAAGAGCGTCTTGAAGGAAGAATCAGTAGGACGCACCATCTAGTTCTATATAAATGTCAAAGGAGTCAGCACAGCTGATTTAAGATTTCTAGCCTAGAAAAAGAGTAAGTGTTGATGGACACTGGCTCCCTGATGTTATTTAACATAATCCTCAGAACTCTGATGGGATCATTTCGTCCTCTGTATGAGGAAATGAGAATCACGGGTGTGCTTTGATCTGGCACAGAGCTCTACAGGGGAGAGTCAAGAGGTGGTGATGTAACTACCCGAATTCAAAGCCTGTATGCACTTTTGGCTGCCCTCACCTCCCTCTCATTTCATGATTCCTTTCCTTGGGAACTGGAATCAGTTCCATACAGGTTAGTTGGAAAGAGTTGAAGCAACTTTTTTCCGAAGCCTATGAGCACTTGAAGTCTTATTTCTGTTTCTAACTGATGCCACTGAAGAGCCATGCGCCTCCTCGAAGGCCAGCCTTCCTCTAAACTGATTATACCATCTATGCTGCATAGCAAGCTGTGGTCGCCCTCCACTATTCCCTTTGCTTCTTTCCCCTTGCCGGTGTTCTTCATTTTCCCACCACAGGCTCAATATGAAACTTTGAATCTAAAAGTTGCTTGTATGTTTTCTGACGGACATGAGCCAGTGAAAAGGTTTCCCACTGCTGCCGGTGGTGCAAGTATGAGAATGGCAATAAAGACAGATACTGACCATGTTGCCAGAAAATCTGTTGATTTGAAGCGTATTTTATAGTTATCAAAGGAGCATGAAGAGGGGGAAATGTTAATAATAAAAACAGAAAGTGTTCCTGTTCAACACGCAGCAGGAACAATTGCGTGTATTAGCAAATGTCAGTTTGTTGTGCTTCTTTATCTCTCTATCTTAAATCATTCGTGGTTATGTAGCTCAAATTTTTAAAAAGAGGCATTTTTGCCAATATTACATATTGGAAAGAAAATATTCTGGTAAAAGAGATTAAAACAAAGGATTAATCAAGTAAGCAAGGGATCTGTGGGGTGCAGTTTTCCAGGGCGAAAGAAATCCTAAGAAGTTGACTTCATATTTCATCTGCCAACCTCACAATTGCATCACTGAAAGTCTGCTACCTGGGCAGAATGCACAGCACCTATGAGCCCTTCAAGGTCTTGGCTACAGATGAGTTTTTCTGTTACAAGGAAATTGATAAAGGCTTTTGAATTCCTCCAATAAAGGTACATGGTGTACTAGTCAGCCATTGCTGCGTAACAGCCAGCTGGGGAATCTGAGTGGCATATGACATGAACATGTATTTCTCACAAACTTCCAAGTCAGATAGAATTACAGATTTAAGTTTGCAGCAGCTAGGGTCATTCTGATTGCCACTGTGGTTTAGCAGAGCTAGGTGACCCTGCTCCTGCTGCTGGTGGTTCTCTTCCTAGGATCAACAAGCTAGCCACAGCATGTTCTTTACCAGGGCAGTGGCAGAAGGCAAGAGGTCAAGCCTATTCCCTAGAAAGTACTTTTGTTGCTTTTTGTCACATATCCCCTAACATTTCATTGGTCAAAGCAGATCTTAGGCCAGTCCCAAAGTTTTAGGGTGAGGATGTATCCTCTGCCTATGGGTATGGTGGGATCAGAGAGCTGGTGTTGGTGAATATGTACAGTAATCTGCCATATTTGGATAATACTCCTACACTCTGTATTTCTAACTTCAAGAAGATAAAGTAGGGGCTCCTGGGTGACCCAGTCAGGTGCTAAACACCTTAGTCTCAGCTCAGGTCTCTATCTCAGGATTGTGAGTTCAGGTCTCTATCTCAGTATTGTGAGTTCAGGCCCCGTGTTGGGCTGTACCCTGGGCATGGAGCCTACTTAAATAAATAAATAAAAGTTAAAAAGATAGTTATTCTGATTATGTATTTAATTGTCTTTAAAGAAGAGGATACTGTTTTATGTCTAGTTAGAAAACAGAGTCAGTAAACTCTAAGGAAATAGAAGAGGAAAAAACAATTCCCTTTGAGAGTTAATTAGTACCAAATGGGAGGAAACAAATTTGACTGTCCTATACCCTGAAACTGGCACAGGGGAAGGAAGGAAGGAATGGGATTCTAGACAGCAGTGCTCCTCAGAGTGTGTCTGTAATGAGGTAAGCACAGTTACTGAGAGTAAGCATTTAGAAACTTCCTGGCACTTTGACATCGTCACAGTATTCAAGAAGTGTTTTTATTGGTTTCTACTGAAGTATTTGTCCATGACAGATTAGAAATTTATTTTTTAATAAAGATTTTTACTTATTTATTTGACAGAGAAGTGAACTCCTGTACTGCACAAAAGTGGACCTTTTGATTTATGCATTGGCCTTGTGGGGTTTGGCTTAGTATCCCTTTGTCAACAGGAATCCAACCATCTTCGACAATGTGCTGGTAATGTTTTTGGACCAACAAGACTGGTCCAAAATTTACCGAAGAAATGGCATTGTATGAAGCTTTTTTGCATCTTGCTTGTTGGCTTTTCCCTGCCAGCACCCCTTTGGCCTTGTTGCTATGTGTACGTTTTCATTCCCTTACTGATAACCTTGACAAAAGGAAAATTACCACTAATTGAAGTCCCTTACTGTAATATGAAAATACTGTATTGACTATTAGATAAATCTCTTCTTAAAATATACCTTTCAGCATTCCAATTTTTTGCCTTATTGTTTTCCTTTCACATTTGTGAGTTAGTATCACTGTGTATATTTATAAGGTGCTTTTCTGTTCATAAGAGGAGTGGCTATAAGTGAAGAAGTTCTGTTGAACATTGATTCATATAAGACCTAAGTTTAAAAGAATAAAAATGGGGGAAATTTTTCAGCGGAAAGCTATGTTTAGCGATACACAACTTGTCTTCTTCCTAGCTGTGTGAATTTGAGCAAGCTCATTAATCTTTGTGAATCTTAGTTTTCTCATCTGTCAAATGGGAATAGTGGAGCACCTGGGTGGCTCAGTGGGTTAAGCCTCTGCCTTTGGCTCAGGTCATGATCCCAGGATCCTGGGATCGAGCCCCACGTTGGGCTCTCTGCTTAGCGGGGAGCCTGCTTCCCCCTCTCTCTCTGTCTGCCTCTCTGCCTGCTTGTGATCTCTGTCTGTCAAATAAATAAAAATCTTAAAAAACAAAAATTTTTTTTTTAATGGGCATAGTAATACCACCTTCTTGGAACAGGAGTGCTGAAATTAAATATTCTAAGTCAAGTACAAACTTGGCACATAATAAGTTTTAAAAGTGTTAGCTATTTTTTTTTTAATTGATTAGCCTACTAGATGTCAGGCATTGTAGAATGACAGAAGGTGGGGCCTTTACCCCAACGGAGCTCTCAATCTGGTAGAGGATTCAGACAGATATTGAAGAAATATAAAATAGTATGAGAGTTTATTGCTGTTATTTATTATTATTATTATTATTATTTATCTTCTATTAAGGGAGAAATAGGGCAGCCTTTTTAAGAGGAACACCTGACCTAGGCTTTGGGGAACAAGATAAAGGTAGAGTTTTGAAAGAACCCATGTCTAAGCAAGTCTACAAAATGTGGCTGAGTTAAGAAGGAGAATTAAGAGCATTTCAGAAAAATGGAACAACTTATGCAAAGGCCTGGAGGTGAGAGTTTGGTGGAACTCTAGGAAATGCTAAGTAATGAATGCAGTGTAGAATATGAACAGGAATGGGGCTGGAGAAGTTGGCAATGGCCAGACCATCAAGAATATGTAGTTTGTATTTTATCTTGAAGTTATTTGCAAGCTATTGAATAATTTGTTACATATATAATCTAATTTACATTTTAAAAGATCATCTGGCAACAGTATGGAGAACAGATTGGAAGGGAGAAAGATGGGAACTTCTTGAGGCTATTTCAGTGATGCGGGGTTTAGAAAGTATCAGATTCTGAAATGGGGAGGTGGTAGAGATTCAGTGGAGGGGATTTATTTAAAACAAGAATAGAATGAACAGCATTTGATGGTGATTGGACAGAAAGAATCTTCAGGAGAAAGAATCACTGTTAGTACTAAGATTTCTGGCTTTGGGAGGAAGAGGGTTTTTCTCTAAATTGGGGATTAAAAAGGCGGGGGTGAGGGGGTGGGCATGGGGGAGTGTACTAGATTTCCCAGAGGAAACGAATTGACTTGCCTTTAAGAGGTCTGCAGAATATCCCCTTGGAACTCTCCAGTAGGAAGTTGACGGAATGAGTCTGGGAGTCAGGAGAGAGCTCTGGGTTAGAACTGTGTATAGACGTTTTTATTGTTAAGTTGATTTAAGTAATCTTGTATACCCCAGGTGAGCCTCAAATTCACAACCCAAGATTAAGAGTCACATGCTTTTCTGACTGAGCCAGCCAGGCACCCTGGAACTCTATATAGATTTGAAAGTCATGAGGATGCTTTGGGAGTTAAAGCCTTGGGGGGGCAGATGATATCACCCAGGAAAGTGTGTGGTAAAAGAGCATTGTATTCACAGCTCTTGGCAAGTAGGTACTGCAGAATGTTTGAACAATGAAGAGTGTCGAGGGCACTCATTTAATCTTATGTTAATCATTTAAATCTTGTAACAACCCAGAGTTAGGAGTATAAACCCAGTTTTACAAATGAGAACATTTCAGGCTCAAAGACGCAAAGGATTTGTCCAAAATGACTTTGCTTCTAAGTGGCCAAGGTGGGATTTCAAGTCCGATCTATCTTGATTGCAAAGCCTACTTTTTCCTATCACGTCTCACTTCTTTGAAAACTTTTCAGGAGTTTAAATATATGATGTTATTAATTCTCCTTCTTTCCCTCTGCCGATATCCTGGTTTCGTAGGATTGTGATACATCCTTTTCAATAACCACCTTTTCTCTAACTTCCCTCTCTTCATGCCCAAACTCATCTATCAGATTGCCTCTCCTGTCAGATTAACTCATTCCCCTCACCTCTAGTTCAGGGCCTGCTTTCAAGCAGCAGAATGACCCAGGTCTTCCTCTGGCCGCTGGCATGCAAGGCTCACCATAAAGTCGTGAGAGCGGTTTACAGCTTTCCCGTTTCTCTCACTCCTCGTCAGAGCATACTCACTTCTTTGGGTGTTGTTTACATGCAGAATCCATTGTGGTGATCTCAGTGTTCCTTATCAGGATCTCAGGTTAATGTTGAGATTAAGGAAATTAATCTTTAATGTTTAGATTAAGTTACTCTCACATTGATACTCAGTTACCGCTTTTCTAAAAATGATTCTATCTTTGTGGGGCACCTGGGTGGCTCAGTGGGTTTAAGCCTCTGCCTTCGGCTCAGGTCATGGTCTCAGGGTCTTGGGATCAAGTCCCATGTTGGACACTCTGCTTGGCAGCGAGCCTGCTTCCCCCTTTCCCTCTGCCTGCCTCTCTGCCTATTTGTGATCTCTCTCTCTCTGTCAAATAAATCTTTTGTAAAGGGAAGATTTTATCTTTGTGATGGAAGCAGCTTGGACACTATCTGACGTCAGCTCCATATCCAGCCTAGGGGTTCTTGGTACTCTATCCTTTAGGTGATGAGCCAGCCTTTGTGCCTGTATTTTTCTAGAAGGATCCTTTTTTTTTTGAGGGACAAGAGGAGAACAAATCTAATTGTTAGAAATGTCTTAATATTGAGGCAAAATCCCCCTTCTTTCAATATCCATTTAACATCCAGGACCTGCCCTTGGAACAACGGGGAAGTCCGTCCTCTCTCCTCTGCCTCATGAAGGTCTGTCAGACATTTAAAGACAGCACCTATGTCTCCCCGCAGGTTTCTCTTACATAAGCCAAGTAATCTTGGTTGCTCGGAGCTTTTCTCCTGTGACAGGTCTCGGACTCCCTACTGTTCTTTTGCCCTCCTCTGAGAATCCTGGCGTTTTGTCAATGCCCCATCTAAAACACGGGGCCCAGACAGGACACAGCATCCCACGGGACATCAGTGCCACCTTGTTCCATTGGTCAGGACTCTGTGCTTGATCTTAAAAGCTTGAGCTTGCTTCAGCCCTACAGCAGCCATGTCACGGTGGGCATCCGTCCAGCGCAAGGAAGTAGGTATCATTGTTACGCAGCCCGTGGTGAAGGAAGTGAGCTCTCCCATCTTCTTCTGTGCCGTTGATTTTCTTTCACTGAGATACAGAACTTTCTCATTTTCCTGGTTCTGTTTCACCTTCGTTTTCCACCCATCCGTTGAGCTGGTCCTGATCATGTCATCCAGTGTGTCATGAACTGTGGTTCCCAGCGTTAGCCTTTCTCTGACCGGCCAGTTCCCACGACTGTGCCATTTCTACCTTCTCTTCTTTGCCTTGTGGTCCCCTGATCTCCACTGTCGTGTCTTACTTAAATTGTTGGATCTGCACAGATACTTGTTTTCTTACACAGTTGTGAGGATTCTCTGCCTCTTTCTATGGATCTGTCTCTACTGCACAGCAGATTTCCTGCAGATGTCATAGTCTGTTGCTACCTGCTGTTACCCCGTCCCACCAGGTCTTGGTGATTTCCATGAAATTTATTTATCTCCTTGTTCTTGTTTATTACTGCTTTTAAGCACAGCGTCTAACGTACCGATGTTCCATAAGTATTATTTTTGACTAATCTTAAGAAGTATTTGCCTTCTCTTTTAGGCTGTGAGGATATCATTGCTGAGAACATCTCACTAGATACCTTAATTGCCATCCTCAAGTGGAGCTCTCATCCATATGGCTCTAAATGGGTGCATCGACAAGCTTTACATTTCCTCTGTGAGGAATTTTCCCAGGTCATGACTTCGGATGTTTTTTATGAACTCAGCAAAGACCATCTGCTCACTGCTATCCAGTCTGACTACCTACAGGTAATCATTTATACACCTGTCAAATTCATGGTCATCCATGTGTGCACCGGGAAACCCACCTACACTCTATTATTCTCCCATCTAGGGAGATCAGCCCACCCAGGGATGCCCTCTTCAGATTTGTACAGGAAAAGCCTTCTGGCTCTCTGGCCCTTCATGCACCTGCTGCTATGACTCAACATTGTGAACAACTACACCAAAGGGGCTGGGGCAGTAGGCAAGGTCAGAAGCCTATCCCAACAGAGATTGTCTTGGCTTCCATTAATTTACTATAACAATTTCTTGTTTTGGGTGGATTGTCAGATGCTTAGACTGTAGACAGTAGCTTAAGCAGCACAAAGTAAGAGTAGTATTCAATTTCTCATCTACTCAAATGCTTATAAAAACGCAGTCTATTTGTCTTATCAGAATATAATAATGTTTTTAACTAATTTTTAATCAGTTTTTAGCAGATTCTTCTGTCATTGACTTATATGTCCATCTAATTTGGTAATTTAAACTAACAATAAATTTAAGATATTACAAAAATACTTTCAAGTAACATATGCTCAAGTTGAATTAGTTTGCCATTGGTTGTATGAATTTCATGGCAACAACTATACAACAGTTTTAACGTTATAAAAACATAGACCCTTTGAGTCATTACCTATTTCTTTCTATTTGCACAAGGAAAAGAATAAAATGTTTCCATCCCAGTGAGAAATTCAGTGAAGAGTTAAATAATCCACTTAGCATCTGTGCTTTGATTGCAGTACAAATGTTGTTGTAATTGGATTTGATTTATTTAGGATCTCTGTTCATTAACCTCGTTTCATTGTCCTGATCCAGACTGCGTGCATTATGGGGGTTAGGATTTGTCAGTTCTCTCGGATTATTGTCTTTAGAAAGCTTTGCATTTCTATTTAGAAAGTAAAAGCCTTGGAGAGCAGCCTAGATTTGCACTGAGATTTTCAGTAAAGTACAAAGAAATGAAGGGCACCTTGCCATTCCACAGACTGCTGGAAAGGCCCTTCACCAGTCAGTAGCATACATTGTGCAGAGTGTAGTGTCTCTGCCAAAGCAAGTTGCCGTACCTGTGTTTTCTGTTCCTGCAGGAGATCGTAATCGCTAGGTATCTGTATACTTTTATTTTCATCTATTTATCTCTACCTTGTCCCAGGAAGAATTTAAGACACCTGTATAGAGACCATATAGTAGAATAAAATAAGTTTAAAATAGGTGAAAAGAATAGGAAAAAGAAAAAATAAAGGTGAAAACAAGAACAAAAAATTCAGTTGGCGCCGAGAGATAGGTTACTGGACACATACGAAGCGGTCGTGTGTTTGTTGCTGGTGGGCTGCAGCTTTTGTGGAACATCTCAGACAGCCAGGGGAGAGGAAAAGGTGCTGGGTTGCACACTGCGTGTACATTTTGACCTGGGAAAAGTGAGTAATGAAATTTGCCATTTGTCTAATTTCACTAAAATAAATGTAAACCGTTTCTTATTCTAGGCAAGTGAACAAGATATCCTTAAGTATCTGATTAAATGGGGTGAGCATCAGCTGATGAAAAGAATAGCTGACAGAGGTAAGCCCCCAAAGTTTGCTTGTACTGTAAGTTTTCGTCCGGAGACATGCTGTGCGTCCGTCCCGACAATAGCCACTATGGCCTGGTGAGAACAGAAATTTTCAGTCCATAACATCCTCTAGTGGAGAAGGGTATACTTGTTAGAAATAAATACACCAGAAAATTCTATTTTACAACTTTAAAAGGGTACTTTTCATGTTATCTATGTGCTTAATAATGTTTACGGATTTATAGAAGTATTAGAATGAAATTTTTCATTCAATGATTTTCATTTAAAGCGTATTGTTGATAGATATGCTTAGGAATTAGATAGTGGTGATGTACATACAACGTTTTAAATATACTAGAAGCCACGGACTGAATTATACATTTTAAAATGGTTAAAATGATGAGGTTTATGTTATGTCAACTTTACCTCAATTAAAAAACATATGACTGCTCACCCCCCAAAGAAGCCCATTTGTTTATTTTTAAATTTGGTGGAAGGTAAAGGAAAAATAATGCTTTTGAATGGCTTCCAACTGGGGATATTGCAGAAGAGGTGGAGACTGATCTTATAATGCTCCTTCCCTCATAGAATGTTGTGTTCCTCCATACAGCAAACCCAAATCAAAACATTTCTTTTCAAAGCATTTTAATCAGAAAAGTTAAATACAGGTTTTCCTTTCCTGTCATTCTTTGATCGCTTTTTTAGATCTGCTTTACATATCATAAAGCTCACCTATTTAAAGGGTTCAAGTCAATGATAAATTTTTAGTGCATTTATAGAGTTCTGTCACATTTCAAGATAATAAAAATTTCAAGCTATACCTGCCTTTTGAAACATCTAATTTCTCCTGCTAATTTATTTCTCCATGGCCTACAGAAAAAGCTTTTAGCAGTTCTCAGATGTGAATTGTTTTTAATATTGAAGCCACTGCTGTTAATTTGGGACTTTTTGAAATGCCGGTATACCGTCTATCCTTATTTGCAGATTCTGTATTTGCAAATTCACCTACTTGTTAAAATTCACTTCCACCCCCCAAAATCAGTACCCACGTTACTTTCATGGTCCATTGCAGACACGCTCAGAATGACAAAAAATTTGAGTCCCCTGATGCACGTGTTTTCTCAGCTTCAGGTGGAACAGGGTGACAGTCTGCCTTCTTTTATCAGTTCTCATACTGCAAACAAGTGTCCTTTTCAGTCTATTCAAAATAGTGCCATGTTTTTCATATTTTATGGGTTTGGGTTTTTTGGGGTTTTTTTGTTGTTGTTTTTGTTTTTTTGGTGATTTTACTGATCAAACTGGCCTCCTTTTAGTGCTGTATGGTGTTTCCAAGCACAGGAAGGTTGTGATGTCCCTTACACAAAAACCAAGAGTTAAATAAGCTTATTCAGATAGGAATGACAGTGCTGTTGGCTATGAGTACAGTGTTCGTGAATCAATATATATAGTAATAAGGTGTCCTTAAACAGAAACACATAAAACAAGGTTATATCTTGATTGGCTGATGAAACTGTTGTGACCAGAGGCTCACGGGAACCTAACCCTGTGTTTCTCATAGGAGCAGTGGTTCAGTATTTGCTAATTGTTTATACTGACCTTAGAGAATAGGACTACTCCATCAAGAATTAATTGTATATAATGCTACATAATCCTTATAGGCCATAGGCTTGTTCACTGATGTAAGGTTGGTAATGAGGGAGTGTCACATTTATTTTGGGCAAATAATGAGCATCCTTGATAAGATTTCCCTTAAAATATATAGTTTCCTGATGGGATTAGAACAGAAGGCTCTTCCCCAGGGGTGAGCAGGAACCGAAGCACCTCAGGCTACGCTTTTCCATCACCTTTATATAAAGGGTTCTGCCCTAACCTGTTACATATTTGGAAGTTTTATGTAAGATTTCATTTGAAAACAGGATGCCACTATTTTAAGGGGAAAATTTTTTTGAAAAGCAGCGCTTTTGTAAGTATGAAGCCAAATCATAGCAAGGCAAGGGAAAATTACCCTTTTCCACATGGTAGCAATAATTTTGTCTTGAATGATGCCAGAAAAAGCTTAGCTTCTCAAAAAGCAATTATTTCTTCTCTCTCTATCCATGTGTCTGTCACATGATTTAAGGGAAATACCTATTTGCCTATAGAGTACTTGCAAAAAATATAGCACTTATATTTAGGAATTTAAAGATTTTTTTAAGAAAAAAATACCTGGATTATAGACATGATTAAAGATTCCCAAAATTATAGTAATTTCTCTTATAACTCAATGTTATAAGCTTATATGTACTTCAGATCTTCTTTCACTGATACCTAATGAAGAAAACCTTTACTCTCTGCCCTAGACAGTGGGAATATATTGCATGTCAGAGATCACAGTGTTCACTTTTATGAGCAACATTCCCATATTATAGAAATTTAGGAGACCATCACAAAAATCAAAGTTAAATACAGTACACATTAAATTTTGCTGCTTGAGATACCAGGTAATTAATATCTTACTAAATTAATATCTTACTAAATTGCTGGTAAACATGGTAGCCTAGTGAGAGTGAGCATACTGATAACACACAGTGACAAATGCCACTTGCTCTATAATGCCTTAATTGTACTAAAAACTGGTCACAGCAGTTAGAAAGCTTAAGGAGAAGCCTTTGGTGAAACCAGATTTTAATAGATTGTCATCTTTTCTCCTTTGAGTTAGTATATGGAAAAGAATTCTTTATTTTTTAATGCAAAACAATCCAAAAACGTTATCCTACTATTGATATCATGCTTTGTCTTTGTCAAAGAAGATCTCTAGTAAGTAAACTTAAGACACAAAAATAATCTATAATCCTTTTAAAAGTAGATCCACTTAAGTACATATAGCATGTTACCAAAAGTGTACTAGAGAAAAAAAGTTTGAAAATTTGGATTTGGTTGGAGACTTTTTGTTTTCTGTCTCATAGAGCCAAACTTACTGAGTGGCACTGCCCATAGTGTGAACAGAAGAGGTGTAAAAAGACGAGACCTAGACATCGAAGAGCTTAGAGAGATCCTTTCTTCTCTCTTACCATTTGTGCGAATTGAACACATCTTACCTATTAACAGTGAAGTCCTAAGTGATGCAGTAAGTGCCTTTCTTCATTTATCTCTTTCACTAAAAGAAAATGCACCAAAATGTACAGGTTTATCTTTTTTTTTTTTAATCATTGTACATAATTTCTACTAATAGAGTATTGTAAAATGTGAAGTTCATGAGGACAGAGACAGATCTGTGTTCTGGGCCATGCTGTGCTGATCACTCGCCCAAGTAAAGGTTCAGTGAGTGAGAGTTCAATGGGTATAGTGTCTTAACTTCTGCGAGAAGATCGTCTAGGGGGAGTCCCTTCAGCCACTTTTCAGTGAGATCAGGTAGATCCTATTCAAAAAGGAAAGGGTAGAGATTACCTCTGGAGACTTTTCAAACACAGCAATAAATCAGGGAGCAAAAAAGAAGATCGGTTCAATGTGAAAAGGATGACTGAATCTTATGATCGTATTTCAGTTAAAAATTAATGAAGCTGATCATATTACGTTCATAGTTTTGTCTAGTGAATTTTTTAAGCTAATAGAATTCTTCAATTAATGGATGTGAAAAATAAATATTAAAATATTATTTCTACACGTATTGGTTTATAACTTTAAAGCAATGCTTATAGACATCATCAGAGTTTTTTCAGCTGCTCAGAAACATAAGTTATCTGGAAAAAACTGGATAAGAATTTTTTCGTTGTGTACAAGTGCTTTATTTCTGTATTTATTTATTTTCTTTCCAAGTTTTGTTAAAATTCCAGTTAGTTAAAATACAGTGTGATATTCACTTCAGGTGAGGAATTTCATGATTCATCACTTAAATACAATACCCAGTGCTCGTGGCAAGTGCATTCCTTAATCCCCAGTACCTACTTCACCCATCCCCCCCTCACCTCCCTGCTGGTAATCACAAATTTGTTCTCTGTAGTTAAGAGTCTGTTTCTTGGTTTTCCTCCCCACTGCCCCCCCACTGCCAGTGTTCATTTATTTTGTTTGATAAGAATCTTTTTTAAGTTCTCTAAAGAGAACATAATGAAGGAGGGATAACTCTTCCAGAATTTAAAATGTATTTTAGGGGCGCCTGGGTGGCTCAGTGGATTAAGCCGCTGCCTTCAGCTCAGATCATGATCTCAGGGTCCTGGGATCGAGCCCCGCATCGGGCTCTCTGCTCTGCAGGGAGCCTGCTTCCTCCTCTCTCTCTGCCTGCCTCTCTGCCTAGTTGTGATCTCTCTCTCTGTCAAATAAATAAATAAAATCTTAAAAAAAAAAAAAAAAAATAAATAAATAAATAAATAAATAAAAATAAAATGTATTTTAAGGGGCACCTGAGTGGCACAGTCAGTTAAGTGTCTGCCTTCAGCTCAGGTCATCATCCTGGGATCCTGGGATCGAGCCCCACATTGGGCTCCCTGCTCAGCAGAGAGCCTGCTTCTCCCTCTCCCTCTGCCTCTCCCCCTGCTTGTGCTCTCTTTCTCAATCTCTCAAATAAATAAATAAAATCTTTAAAATATATTTTAAAACCCTAGGGGTGTCCTAGCCTGTCTGGCTCAGTTGGTTAAGTACACAATTCTTGATCTCAGGGTCCTGAGTTCAGACCGCCACGTTGGGCCTAGAGCTTGCTTTAAAAAACAAAAACAAACCAAAAAACACCACTCTAACTTGTAATGTTAGTAAAACAGGCAAGACAAAATAACCCAGGAAAAGATCCTTATTAATTATATAAGAATTAAACATATAATAATCTATCAGAAATCAGTGAATCATTGTGATGCTGGACTAGCTGGTAAGCTGAGGGAATTTCTTTAAAGTTAAACCTTCATTTCACTTGCACACAAAATTAATCCCTGTTAGATTACAGAATTAAATATTAAATTGAAACATAGAAAAAGAAGAAAATAATTAAATATTTATTATACTTCTGATTAGAAAAAATGTTCAGTCTAACTAGTAATCACACACACCAAAGAAGGCAAAACAAAGCCATAAGTTACTATTTTTTTCACCTATTAAGTCAGTATTTTTTGAAATAATATTACCACCCCATAGGGGAACTATAACTGATACATTAGTAGCATGGTCCTTAAATATTTGGAAAGCACTTAAATGTGCAACAACAGAAAAAATAAACTAAACTATAGTACGACTACTCAACAGAATATTTTTGCTGCCCTGAACAGTGGTTATAAAGTCTAATATAGCACCACAAAAAATGCTGATGATGGAATATAATTTCAGAAAGAAAAATACAAAATAATGCATTTTTATGTGTTCTAGAATTCAATTATGTAAAAATCCATTTGAAAAAGACTGGCAGGAAATATATAAGCATTATTACAGTTGGAGTAGATTAGAGTTAGGAGTTTTTCTCTGTTTTCTAAATACTATCTAATGCTGTATTTTATTAGTTAAAAACAATTTTAACTGGGCGCCTGGGTGGTTCAGTCAGCTAAGCGTCTGCCTTTGGCTCAGGTCATGGGTCCCAGAGTTCTGAGATCGAGCCCCTCCACATCAGGCTCCCTGCTTAGCTGGGAGCCTGCTTCTCCCTCTCCCTCTGCCCCTCCCCACTGCTTGTGCGTGCACACATGAGATCTCTCTCTTTCATGCTCCCTCTCAAATAAATAACATCTTTTAAAAAACAAAACCTAGGACACAAACCAAATTGAGCCCTGAATTTGGTTTAGAAAAATTATTAGAACTTTGGTTTAGTAGACTTAGAAAATTCATCTCTCTGTTCTTAATTCCATGCTTCACCCAGAAGTCCCCAGTGAAAGTTTGCTAATAATGGCTGTTAAGCATAAAACACTCTTGGTGTGTGGTAAGCACTGTGCTGAGTGCATTACCTGCGTTACCATCATTAATCCTTAGAACCACCTAAACAAGCTGTAGGTGCTTGCTTCATTTTCTCCTAGCACAGACAAGGAAACAGCAGGCCACCACATTTAGTTAGTCATGCAGTGTCCCGTCTCCAGGGCCATCTGGGAGCCCTTAAAGTGAGGTCCAGATAAAAGGACATGTCCATGGTCACATGGCTGTTAAGTGGGAGTTAGGGATTTGTGTCCCTAACCACCAGGCAAGCTGTCTGCATCCTTGTACTATAGATAAAGGCCCAAGAAGATGTTCTCGTTTTGTTTCATGGGGGGTGGGGTGGAGATGGAATCCATTTCTAGATGAGTAAAGGAAAAAATAGAAATTGGTTTTCATTAAAAGTTCTGAAAACTAGTGCAACTCATTCTATTTTTAATTACTATAGCTCTTGTTTTAAAAGTACCATTCTTCTGTATAGAGGAAAGTGATGAATTATAGTACGTTTTTATTGCTGAATCCTTTAAATATTCTTAAACATTTGGATTATTTTGAAATTTCACATATATTCCTAAATTTTCATGCTTTATAGGTATAGTTATTTTTTTATCTTAGTAGTAACCGAGGTCTACACAAATCTCTAGTTCATCTAAAAATAATTTTTTTCAAGATGAAAAGAGGCTTGATTAGTACTCCTCCATCGGATATGCTTCCTGCAACAGAAGGTGGAAAATCAAATGCCTGGTTACGGCAAAAAAATGCTGGAATATATGTTCGTCCTCGACTGTTCTCTCCCTATGTGGAGGAAGCAAAGGTACCGAAAATCATTTTAAGATATTAGAGTACATTTTCCAAACTATAAGCACAAAGATACTCATTTTGGTCTTGTAAACATATTTAGAAATTGCCTAAATACCCAGTAATAGGGAAAGTGAAAGTAAACTCTGGTTCAACTACTCACGGGAGCAGTTGTCTGAAATGTTTAATTATCAAGCATGTTCTTATAACTTAGGTCATGTTAAATTGCATTTTACATTTTTCTCCTCTTAGTTGCATTGCAAATTGTTAATTTGGGAAAAAAATAAATTTTACTGAAATAATAGTATTTTGTGATCTTCAAGATGGGAAAAATGTTCTGAAAGAAGATTGCACACATTTTGTCTTAAAGTAGGGAAATGACATGGTTTCTTATAATGTGTTTCTGTAATGGCTGATCGTTAGAAGTTAGGTTTAGTTTTAGAATAAGTACACAAAACTAAGATAAAATTTCAGGCTTGTTAAGTAATTGTGAATTATAATACGAAGAACTCCCAAGAAAATATGGTAATGTGAAAATGGAATACTGTGATGTTTATTAGCTGTATTTGGCCATTAGAACTTTGGGGTGGCCTTTTGAGGAACTAACTCTTTGAAAGTCATAAATCACCAGTAAGTTTAGTGAAACAGATTAACAGCAAAACATTGTGTTTCGGTATAGAATTAAGTTACCTTAATTTTTTTCTCATTTTGATTGTCAGAGCTTAGGAGAGTCCTTTACCAAAGGCTTCTGGTGATAAAAGGTCTGTAATAAATGACCTTGTATTCTGCTCTCTCAGAATGGGGCAGCGGGGAGCTAATCAAATAGTCTTCCTGGGACTTCCCTGTTCCCTGACAGCTGAGCCCAGACTTAAGTAGAAAATTGCCCCCGGGAAATGTGGGAAAGATTTATACATTACATCATTTTGGCCACCCTGTGGTTTGTTGAGATTCATCTGAAACTAACTTAACAATTGGGTTTATATATAGCTCTGTTGAATTTAAAATTGATCTTCAGTATTATATTTTGAGCATTTCTTGCTGGATCTGATATTTAGCAATGTATAGGTTGTTTTTATAGTAACTTTAGGTATAATTTCCTTATGACTAATTTTATACCTTCCTTCAAATTTCGAATACTTTAATTAAAAGCAAACAATTGGAAGATGTTTATTTCTTTCCAAAGATGATACAGAAAGATTCTTTAAAAATTAAAGAGGTAGGGGTTCTTTCTCCTTTCACTGTGAACTTTAAGCTTCCTGCACTGAAAACAATAAATTAATTCCCGTTTTATATGCCGAAGGCGCAAACACGGTTTACAGAGATGAGTTAATACTGAACTGTTCTTTCAGTCGGTGCTGGATGAGATGATGGTGGAGCAAACAGATCTTGTGCGTTTGCGAATGGTTAGGATGTCCAACGTGCCCGACACACTTTACATGGTCAACACCGCCGTGCCGCAGTGCTGTCACATGATGAGCCACCAGCAGATCAGCAGTCACCAGTCAAGCCCTCCTTCAGTCGTAGCCAATGAAATTCCAGGTGAGACAGCAGCCTTCTGTCAGACATTTATATTTCAATGAATAATCCTTTTTTTTTTTTAAGGATTTGTTTATTTATTTATTTGGCACAGAGAGAGACACAGCGAGAGAGGGAACACGAGCAGGGGGAGTGGGAGAGGGAGAAGCAGGCCCCCCGCTGAGCAGGGAACCCAATGTGGGGCTCGATCCCAGGACCCTGACACCATGACCTGAGCCGAAGGTAGATGCCCAACGACTGAGCCACTCAGGCGTCCCTAATCTGATCATTTTTGTAGCCTTTTTATATGTGCTAATTCTCTCCACTTTCCAATATCCATTATGCATTGTTCTCATTAAAGAATTAATACTTAATAAGCTAGGTTTTTTGGTTTCATATTTTATTTTCCAGTAACAGGTGTGTACAGATTCCCAGTTAGCCCAGGGTTTCACAACTTTGGCCGCCTTGACACAATTCTGTGTTGAGGGGGCTGGCCTGTGCACTGAAGTGTGTTCAACAGCATCCTGGGCCTATACCTAGTAGCCAGTAGCATGCGCAAGCGCGCGCACACACACACATGCACACACACTCCTTTGTGACAGCCTTTTGGAAACATTTTTGTGCTTCTAGACATTGCTAAATGTCTTCTATGGGGGCAAAATCACTTCCTTTTGAAAGTTTTGAACCCCTAGTTCAACGGAATTCAGATTTTTCATCACCATAAAGCATCATTCACATAAGACTCTTTCAGGAGAGTTATAAACTTGTATGTTTGAGTCTAGACATGTGCTCCCAAATGTGATCACTGTTGGTTTCCTGAGATTCATCGAGCTTCCCAGGATCTGCTCTGTGAATTATATTGTAGCACAGGCTTCTGTCATGACATTGAGGAAATTGCCTATAGTTAGAGATATGATTGTTAGGTCCAAAATTTTCTAAGCATCGTTAATGTTGATTTTAACCAAAGGACTCAAGTGTCAGTTTTTAAGGTAAGAAAATCCACCGTGATCTGGGGGTCAGAAATTTTATAGCTCTAGCCAGTTACTACTTTAAGATTAAGATAAAACCTTAAGATAAAAACTTAAAACTGAGATAAAAACTACTTAAGATAAAAACATCAGAGAACTATGGCATTGTTAGAAATGGCACCATTCATCTTCTGCTTATAAATGTCTGTTTCAATTAAGGACAAATAAAAGAATAACAGAACTTTTAATTGAACACGTACATTTTATTCTGGGACTAATGTCTAATCGATTGTTAGCCTTATCAGATCTGGCCACTACGGACAAAATACTGACCATCATTTCTTTAAAGTATACACTGGACAACCGTGGGAAGAGAAATATTACTGGAGCTGGTTGCTACAGATATTGAAGCTATAGGTCATTGGCCCGGTTTTTATAAGCTTGAGTTAATTACAATTGAATAGCAGCATAATTTAATCTTAGGACTGAACCTAAAAAGCCCAGAGATGTTCACAATTAAGTATGTTGAGAAAAATAAGGCAATAAGGTGTCTTTGTTGTCTTACTTAACAAGGCCTCGTCCTGTTCTGGTGTTATCTGAGCCTTCCCTCTTCCTTGCTCACCTCGCTCTGAAGGAAGGCCATAAGCTTATTGGAGAAGATGCCAGGAAGGCTCATGTCCTGGCTTTGCCACTTTATTTGTGTGACTTTTGACAAAATAACCTGCTTCCCTGAGCATTAATTTCCTTGCCTACCAAATGGATATAATATCTCCTTTCTGGGGTTGTTAGGAAGATTTGAGGAAGTACCATGAGTAAGATGCTTAGGAGTTCGCCAGGCACAAAGTTAAGCGCTCCGTCAGTGATAGCTCCGCATTCCCCAGAAATCATAGCCGGTGGCCAGTCTGGGCAGTTTGTCTCTTAGATATTTATAGATGGTGTCACCTATTCCCCAACCCCCCCGCTACAGCCTTAGTTCAGGTTCCTAACTGTGCTCCTGCTTCTACCCTTACTCCCATTCTGGCGTTTACACCAGGGCTCAGCACACGTTTTTCTTGGAGGGCCGTTATGTAGATATTTTAGGCTTTGATGGCTCTGCAGTCCCCATCACAGATACTCAACTGTGCCCTCAGAAGCAGCCACAGACGCTACCAAAACAAGTGGGTGTAGCTGTGTGTCAGTAAAACTTTATTTACAAACCAGGAGGCAGGATAGATTCGTCCTCCAGGCTGTAGTTTGCCAACCGCTGCTTTACCCTGTTCTCAGAGTATGCTGACCCCCTCACTGCTCTGCTCTCATCCTGGCATTCCCCCGCACAGGCAGCTCCCGGTCGTACCCAACATACAGTGTCAGTTCGTACCGTGACATGCAGGGTCATTCGTGATCTGCTCCTACCCATCTTTCTCAGCTTCTCTCTTCATACTCTTCATGCTTGTACCTTTGAACCCTCAGCTACTCGTGGGGCTGGCTGCTCGGGCCGTGCCGTGTGTCACCTGCTTGTTTGACACGTGCCTGGTCCTTCCGCTTGAGACACTTGCTTTCACTCTACGTTCTTTACCTGCCTGGTTTTCTCTCCTTTTTCCAGACTCCACTCAGGGTTCCCCTTCTCTAGGCAACATATAAATTACTGTTCCCAGGAAATTAAAATGCTATCAACAAATGTACGAGAAGATTCTAATGCAGAACACATGCTCGCTTTCTTGTGCTCAGTGGCTGGTCTTGCGTGCAGCTCCGGTATTTTGCGAACCAACGTTTTCTTCTTTCAGTTCCTCGTCTCCTCATTATGAAAGACATGGTCCGACGTCTGCAGGAGCTGCGGCACACTGAGCAAGTGCAGAGAGCCTACGCACTCAACTGTGGGGAAGGCGCCACGGTCAGCTACGAAATTCAAATTCGAGTCTTAAGAGAGTTTGGTCTCGCGGATGCTGCCGCCGAGCTCTTGCAGGTGGGGATGGCATTTGACTAGGTGAAACAGGAACCTTGATCATCATGCAGACAGAATTTCAGATCTCTCAAGGAGCCCTCGCGGCGTGCATCTGTTTCTTAGTGCATTCCCTTTTGCTGCCTCGAGGGTCTGTGATAGCTGGAAGTTCTGTCCGCCGCACTCCATCTCCACACACCCCACCCCGCCCCCAGTAGAGGCTGTGTGTGGGGTAGATGGAGCACACAGACTCTGGAGGGAGGGTTGAATTTACATCTTGGCTCTGCTGCTTATCAGTCAGTTAACTTGGGCCAACCACTCCCGAGTATCTGAGTATCGTTTCTGTACCAGTAGAGTGGATGTTGTGAAGATTAGAGGTGCGTGTGGAAGCAGCTGTGTCTCTTGTGCCTAACAGGCCCACCAGAGGTTCATGGTGTGCATCCCCATTAAAGGTGAAAGAGGAAGTAGAAAATTCTGACCCTCCACTGCTCTCTGTCCCGCTTTGGGTCTCTAGATTTCAGGTTGTGGACTACGACAAGACTTGACCTATCTGCCAGATGCCCCTCTTCTTCTCCCCTCCTCCAGATGATAAG
Source organism: Meles meles (assembly GCF_922984935.1). NCBI lineage: Eukaryota > Metazoa > Chordata > Mammalia > Carnivora > Mustelidae > Meles > Meles meles. The sequence goes on along the minus strand of NC_060071.1, from coordinate 140,627,823 downwards.
ACATTTTTTGCATGATGTTACAAATCCTATAAGCATAAGAATCAGGGAATGAATGTTTTTCTTTTTTTTTTAACGAGCAGGGGAAAAAACTCATTTCTTACCAAGTACCAGAGCTGTAGCATCGGTTTTGCAATGAAGGAGGAACGTGCAAAGTAGTCCGTTCACAGCCGCGAAATCAGAGTCTAAAGTAAAATTTAATTTTGTCTAGTCAAGTGATTGAGGTTTTTTTTTGCCACTGACTCCAGTCTTGCTTAGCCTGAGTCTTCAACGGGGAGAGCGGTGTGGTGTTGGCAGGGCAGCAGGCTGGTTCTGATTTTCATTTTTTGCCGTGGTTCCCATCCCTGAAATAGAGTTGCATTTTCTATTCACTTCTTTCCCTTTTGCCATTCTAAATTGTATCTTCGTTTGATATCTTAACATGTATAAAAGTGCTGTAAGTATTCTTATATTATGTTTATCAAAATACTAATCATAGAGTTACATGTAACAGGAAAGGATGAGTATTTTTACAGTTTTTATTTCAGACAGAGTATAGATGTTGCGTCAGAAAATTCAAGGAGGATCCTCACTGATACGCCCTTTCTTCCTTTGGCACTTAATTTTATTTTCTCCGCAAAGACACATTTGAATTAGGTTTTATTTCCTGCTTTTGCATTATCACATAATCTTGCAAGAGATTACCGGCCTGCTTGCTGGAATATTTAGTTACGCAGCTCTCCTTGATAGCCCTGCGAGAGGCTGGAGAGCCTCCACTACATCCTTTTGTGCTTTTATTAAAGTGATTTTTCTTGGCCTTCTGGCATAGAGGAATATATTGTGCCTTTTACTCTTGTTGAATGTGGTTTTCTTAGGATCTCGCTTCATGCTCTCAGCCTCTAAATTTCTATCTAGGAAATTTGCTAATGTCCTTTTTGTTTGTTTGTTTGTTTGTTTGTTTGTTTGTTTTAAATCTTTCTTAGAATCCTCACAAGTTCTTTCCGGATGAACGTTTCGGGGATGAAAGTCCACTCTTGACAATGAGACAGTCTGGGAGATGTCGCGTTAACAGTACCCCCACTGCAGAAACCATGTTTACAGACCTGGACTCCTTTGTGGCCTTCCATCCACCCCTGCCGCCCCCACCGCCTCCATACCACCCTCCAGCCACCCCAATCCATAACCAGCTCAAAACAGGCTGGAAACAAAGACCTCCCAGCCAGCACCCTTCACGTTCGTTCTCCTATCCCTGTAATCATTCCCTGTTTCACTCCAGAACGGCCCCTAAAGCCGGCCCCCCTCCAGTCTACTTGCCAGGTGTTAAAGCAGCAGCACCTGATTGCACCAACACCACGGGACTGGGGAGACAGACCGTGGCCGTGGCCACCGCCGCCGCCCCTTCGGCAGCAGCAGCGTGTGAGAAACAAGTGGTAAGTTCGCACTTCGCTAATTTACCTAAAATAAAATGTTCCTGGAATATTAGAAGCAATTTCCCTGACCCCAGGAGCCCGACGGGGACTCAGCAGTGCCCAGGAGTGTTCCCGACAAGCTGGAAACTTAAGACTACGGGGCTGTGGAAAAGAGACAGAAGGAAAATGGAGCAGAGTGAGGGCGCTGGGAAGACACGGGGTATGCGTCGGGGTAGTTGGTACCTCCCTTGTCTTCGTGTTCATTGCAGGTACTCGGAAAGGGTGGCTTCACTGGGCAGTGCCAGTGGATGTTAGCGGTTTTGTGACGCTCCGTTCAAGCACATGTCTAGAATCTGCCCTCATTTCTATAGAATCTACTCTTCTACCAAATGCTTTGATGGGCCAGGCAGGGGAAGTTATTTATACTGTCAGGAGCAATGTGGTGAGAGACTCCCCATTCAGAAAATGGACAGATGATCCAGCCCGATGCCTGGCAAGCTGCTGCATGAGAGCACCCATCTGACTGGGAGGCAACGTAGCTGGCGTCAGTAGCTAGTAAACTAAGCAAGAACTCCTGGGTCGAGTTTGCATTGTATTAGAGATTGAATTTCTGTTTATATAATACCTTTGGGGAAAAAAAAAACAGTAGTGATTTTTTTTTAAGATTTTATTTATTTATTTGACAGACAGAGATCACAAGTAGGCAGAGAGACAGGCAGAGAGAGAGGAGGAAGCAGGCTCCCTGCTGAGCAGAGAGCCCGATGCGGGGCTCGATCCCAGGACCCTGGGATCATGACCCGAGCAGAAGACAGAGGCTTAACCCACTGAGCCACCCAGGGGCCCCAACGGTAGTGATTTTTAAGCCTTCCCGCTCGTTCACGCATTGTCAGTGGTCTTCAATAGAAAAGCAAACGACACATAGATGAGTGCAGGGACTCTTTATTAAAATATGACTTTTTGGACACTGTGGAGTACCCCTGGGGTCAAATTATGATCCTTCCTTACCTTAGACCCTTCCATCCGCTCTCCCTGCTGCCCCCGAAGCCCCTGAAAGAAGAAGAAACAACAGAGATTGGTAGTGTGGGATAGGCCACATTTCCATCCTGTTGGCTTTGTTGTCAGTTCCACAATTTCAAAAGTTCTATTACTTTTTATTTTAAATAAAATTCCTTTTAAAGGTAATTTATTTGTATGTTCCTTGCAGTCTTTTTTTTTTTTTTTTTAAGATGTTATTTTTAAGTAATTTCTATACCCACAAGGGCTTCAAGTCATGACCCCCGAGATCAGGAGTCACACATTCCACCAACTAAGCCAGCCGGGCACCCCATTATAGTCTTGACTAAATAATGAGAAGTTGGGTCAGCAGTGGGAGAATGGCTAAATAAGCCGTGATCCAGCTATGCAGTGCAATAGTGTGCTGTAATTCAAACCGTGATCTCAAAATTTAGTGACAGACTTCTGTATGTACTGCATCTTATGAAAATTAATATATGAACAGAGGGAAAAAAGTGAGAAAAATACCTCAAAATGTTAACAGTGATTATCTCAGTAGGGAAGATTAGTGGGGTTTTTGTTTGGTTTTGGGGTTTTTGGCCTTTATGATTTTCTGCATTGTAGCCATTCTTTTTTTTTTTTTTTTAAGATTTTAAAAATGCGTTTATTTTAGAGAGCATTCAAGCAAGCAGGGGAGGGGGGAGAGGCAGAGGGAGAGAGACAAGCAGGCTCCGCACTGAGCCCGACATGGGGCTTGATCCCATGACCCTGAGGTTACGACCTGAGCCATAATCAAAAGTCAGACACTTAACTGACTGAGACACGCAGGTACCTATATCATGTTATTCTTAAAAATAAGCCTGTCTCACTTTTTTTTTTTTTTTAAAGATTTTATTTATTTGACAGAAATCACAAGAGAGGCAGGCAGAGAGAGAGGAAGGGAAGCAGGCTCTCTGCTGAGCAGAGAGCCCGATGCGGACTCGATCCCAGGACCCTGAGATCATGACCTGAGCCGAAGGCAGCGGCTTTAAACCACTGAGCCACCCAGGCGCCCCAGCCTGTCTCACTTTTATAATGAGGAAGCAAAACCAGTGAACATCATTTGTACAAAGAGGGAGTCCTGGGCCTTTTTCTTTTAACCTCCCTTCTCTTATCTCTGTTTGCAGTGTACACAACCTGTGCTAAATGATCTAATGCCAGACATCGCCATGGGTGTGTCCACACTGTCACTCAAGGACAGGAGGCTTCCAGAACTGGCTGTAGACACAGAACTAAGCCAGTCTGTTCCGGAAGTAGGACCAGCGCCTCCCCAGCATCTGTCATGTGTTGCACAGAGGCATACACACACGTCTCGAAAGAAACACACTCTAGAGCAAAAAGTTGATGCTCGAGAAAATCAGCAGGAATATCCAGATTTCTATGACTTCTCAAATGCTGCTTGCAGACCTTCGACGCCTGCTCCTGGCAGACGCACCCCTTCCCCTTCGCAAGGTGGATACTTCGGTCCCGATTTGTATAGCCACAGTAAGGCATCACCAAGTGGCTTAAAGTCAGCCTACCTACCCAGCCAGACCTCTCCTAAAAAGCAGGAAGAAGCTAGGAGAGAATATCCACTTTCCCCTGACGGACATCCTCACAGACAAAAGAACGAGCCAATCCACCTTGACGTTGTTGAGCAACCGCCCCAGCGGTCAGACTTTCCGTTGGCAGCCCCGGAAAACGTTGGCAACGGTCCAGCCCATGTCAGGGGACGAACAGCGGTAGAAACTGACTTGACTTTCGGGCTGACCCCCAACCGACCCTCACATCCCGCATGCAGCTCTGAAGCTCCGGAAGAGAGATCCGGTAGGAGACTGGCAGACAACGAGTCCCTGGGCCACGGAGCTCAGCGAAATACCGATTTAGAAAGGGAAGATTCGATAAGCAGGGGAAGGAGGTCACCCAGCAAGCCAGACTTCCTCTACAAAAAGTCTGCCCTCTGAGAGCAACCTCCCAAGTCGTCTGTGCCTGAGATGTGAAACATCCCATTTTATGATGTAACCTAACAACTTAGAGACCAGTTTCTCGATGCCAGCTAACTCAGTTTCACATTATTTTATTCTAGTTTTTGTATATACATGTTTATGAGACGTGGCATGCTACGAGGGTTCTTTTGAATGCTGCATCTGTCTGTTTTGTGTTTGAACAGTTGTGTGGGGAAGCATTTTTAAGAGCAAGCAAGCTGGCACTTTTTTTCCTCCTCTTTACAAATGATGGGATTTTTTTGCACTTGTACATTTATTTTATCGGTATTGATTTTATATCAGTATGTCAAACTTTATTGCCACATTTAAAGGAACCATATTTTCATACTTTTTTGCATTTTACCTTTCATCTACCAGTTTCCACGTGCATCGGACTGCACACTAAGATGTATTTTCTTATGAAATAGTTCTGTGCTTATTTTTTAATTATAGAAATTCCAAAGAACAGCACATCAAAATGTTCCTCTCTCTTCGGTAATTGTTTTAGTTCAGAAATCTTCCTGCTCGATCTCCATAAGTCTAATATCATTCTTCCTTAACAAGTCTTGGGAGCTGGTCTTCATTCCTCCAGCGGGAGTCCAGTCAGGATCCTGACATGTTCTGGTTCGGTAAAGAACTGAAAGGAACAAAGCCTTTTCTGCCCAGGCTGAAGCTGTAGCTTTGTTCGGCGTGTGGGCGCCGTCAGAATCCTGCCAATGCTGGTAGCGTGCGTTAGCGTAGAACTGGGTGAGGTCCTCGAGACATTGGATTTCTTGGAATCCTGAGGCGGCAGAAAGAGCAAAGTAACCTAAAGATTGCCCGATGGGGTTTCTGGTTCTGAGCGTCGACTCTCCAGCTGAGACAGGAAGTGCCTGCTTGCTGCCTTCAGCTGTCTTGCTCTCTGTGGGAAAAAAAACAAAAGGGCTTCAGTCTTACGGATGTCATTTGGTGTTTGTAAGCCTGTGTTTTCTTTTAAATGTTTTTCAAAGATTGTCTGAATTTTGGTGTCCTAAAAATGTTGTTGTAGAACGCATAATCCTTTGTCACCAAAAAAGAAAAAGAAACTTTTTTTTTTTTTTTCCCAGTGAAACACTACATGTCCTACTTGAACTCCACTGGGGACGCTGGTTTGGAATTTTACTGAACCACTGAGCACATGGGATCTTTTAAGATCCTCTCCCTTGGAAGGGCAATGTGTGAGCTAAGGACTGTTTTTTTTCTTACTCTCCAATGTAAATATATTAGTATTTGAGTTTTTAAATCACTTCAACATTATTTGAACATTCACTTTGTATTTTTACAAACACATACACACACAGCCGTAGCACTTAGAAGAAAAGGGCCTTGCCGAGCCTTCCCTCATGTGAAGGATGTCCGGGAGCCTCTTTTCTATGTCTGTATATATATATAAAACTATGACTCACTCACACTCACTCGAAAACTATGCAGGGCTCGGGAGCCTTCACAAGCTACCATATAAATGAATTACATGCACTTTTGAGTAAAGAGGTTTCTATTGGGCGCCAACAACTCTGATTTCTCCCGTAGCTGTAGTTTCTCTTTACAGTCTTTCCTACTTTACCCTGTGGATATACACTCAGGAATAATCGGACATTTTAAAAAATCCTAACAGTAGGTAGTCTCAGAGACGGGGAACACGTCAGTCTTGTCTCCATACACCGGCCCACCGCTGCCCCGCGCTCTGCCTGCCTAGTTAGCTGCTGCTCGCGTGTTCGTCGGCGCTGGTGGTGTCGCGTGCTGAGCTCCAGGCCTCCCAGGGTGAATGCTCGTCCCCTGGGAGGTCGGCTGGCATCGCCTTTGAGGCTCCTTTTTTTAAAGATAGAAAAACATTGGACTCTGTGCTCATTTTTAGGAGGTTTGACTCTTTATAATAGATGATGGTGTCTTTTGAAGCCAACTTCAGTCGCTCTCTCTTCAGAAACAAAAATTGTTAATTCCATCACATTCCTCCCTGTGTATTTAAATACATGTATCGACATGGATTATTTTGATATAGTTCTAAATTTCTATTCTGAATTCAGGCTGTACTGTGCTGGTACTGGAAATAAGGGTGAGTAGAGCTGATTTGGGTGGGAAAAAGCTTTCTCATCTCTGACCTGTATTTTTTAAAAATGTTAGACAAGAGCTGTTTGATGTCATTTTCCTGAAAACTTATTAAATACTCTTTCATATCCCCCAAACATAAAAGTAAGTGACCACTGCTCCTACTTTAATTGATGAAGTTTGCTTTTAAGAGTTTAGTAGCTGACCTGACGAAATTGTGTACAGAGAGGAACTTGCTTTAATCTGTGGGGCGGTGGACTGGTGCGACTTGCCGAGGGCAAGCAGGTGGGGCGTGTGTGTGCTCGGGTAGGCGTCAGTGGCCTTCAGCTGTCTCTTGTGAAGTGTGGCTGGGGTAGCGTCAATAGCTGTGTGCCTCTGGCTTTGGAACCCAGCTCTCCAACCTTCTGAAGTGCTGATTGGGCATTACGCTTCCGCTAATGCTGTGCTAAGATAAGTGTGGAGTCTGAGTACGATCGGGCTTAGGGGAGGGAAAAGACATGTGTATAATATAAAATTCAGGCCACAGGACCTGGCATTCCACTCGGTTTAGAAATTTCATGAGAACCAAATTTCCAAATACCAGATCTCCTCTCGAGGCCACAGACAATCAGGCCGTGAGACAATGGCCACCTTCGCTGCCCGCCATGCGGCAGTTCAGAGCACTACGGTTTCGCTCCTGGAGCGGACAGAGAAGATCCATGTTTCTTCAAGATGCTGGTGATCCTCTTATATTTTTGTTTTAGTTTTGTGGTTTTGATGGATAAGTTAAGCTCAGAGTCACCTATGACTCGAAAAGAAATAGCACGAAAGGCAAAAAAACTATCAGTGAAAAGCAGCTGTTTCCGTTCGCCACACACCATGGCCTTCCTCCTGTGCCCGGTTAGCGCCTTCTAGGCACACGCCCCTAGACCTAAGCTCTCCTGGCATTTCCAGAACCAGTTGGATTTTAAGGATTTTTACCAAGTTCTTTATATTTGAATCTTTTTGTAGAGCTCTCGGTGAAACCTTACCCAATTCTTGATTTTGCGTCCTCAACAAGTCTTATTACTATAATCGCCACCTCCTGTTGGGTTTTCTCTTGACCGGTTGTTCACATCCTGGCAGCAGGCAGCCCTTGTCCATGTGAACGTGGGTGATGCTGCAGAGCGTGACGGGGGCGGCGGGGGCCACGGGGTCTCACGGCTGACGTCGACGCGCGATGGTCTCTGCAGGGGAAGGGGGAATACTTCTCAGTTACTACACAGCAAAATAGGGATTCTCTTGTGTAATCCGCCTTTCGGGGGAAACGTGTTTCATGAAGCACTTGTTTTGCAGTTCTGAAGCATTCGTGTTTTTACCTTAGGAACGAACTCAAAGGGAAATGTTTATTTGACTTTTTTTTTTAATTATTATTTGGTTGACGTTCAGCTTTCTGTTGAAAGTTACTATTAAAGCAGCAGTGATGGGTGCTATTCCCGGTTCTGCAATGGTTTACTTTGTCTACTAAGTGGTTTACTTTCAAACCTCATTACACATAACCTGACTAAAAGCGTTACGTCACACACTAAAAGGTATTTTACTGTTTTCCATTAACACTGTTGTATGAACAATGTTTTATGAAATGTTAAGTTGTCCTTTTGTCCTGTAGATTGCAGTAGCTGTTATGTAATTGTTTTATTGGCAAGTCTTGGGACTTCTTTTTTTCCTCCAGAAAACCCTCAAGACCATGTGTCAATCTTCCACATTCTTCTGAATATTATAATGCTGTGGCTATTTCTATAGAAAGATTCCTTGCAAAGTGTGTGTCTTGAAAATAACCTCTCGTGTTTGTGTGTTTACGTGGGTTCTAAGAGACACGATAAGCTCTGGAAGCTTCATGATGTACCTCCACGTGACTGTGTATCTGGGTTCCATGGGCAGGTGGTATGGAACCCTGCTCTTAGATGGGGTGGCTGAAAGATAACGTTCCCTGAACCCCACTCGCTGTTCGTGTACCACATCTGTCCTGCAGAGAGGTGGTATCTTGTACAACACTGCATTTCTTGTGGTTGTGCTGTTACTGGTATAAAGTCAAGTGCCTTCAATGCTAAAGGCTCAGAAATTTTTCTTAAACTGATTTCATGTCCTATGCAAGTGTTTTCTACAACCTGCATAACCAGTACTTTGTAAAACTTGTTTACGCTTCAATTGTACATAGTGTTTTTTAAAGAAATATATAGTATTTTTATTTAGGTACCTCCAAACTTGAATTCGTCTGTGTGAAGCATTGTAAAACGATACATTTCTCTTTTGAGTATCATTACGGTTGTACAAAGGTTTCCACTGGTTCTATTTTTCTACTGTTACTGATAAGCATGTAGCACTGACTTTATCCTACATATAGTTGGCATTTCCAATAAATGGCTTGTATAGAACCTGCTGAGTTGGATACAGTCTGTTTTAGCCCTAGAGCATGCAGTCCTCGATTATAGAGGCGATTGTATTCTGTAAGGGAGGAATTCTAGGTGAACTTCCCCTCTGCTTCCAGGATTTCAGTTAACCAGGGGCTGTTTAAAATTATTATGGTTTTCTTGGAAATACCACATTTTCATCTAAACCAGGTTCGTTCTTTTCTACTATTTTCTATTATTTTACTATTCTACTTTTTCTATTATTTCACTCTTCGCTATTCACTTCTCTATTATATCACTAGGACACTTCTGAGAGATTTATGAATTTTAGCAGGGAGTTACTTACTTGGGTCTCCAAAGGGAGTTCGGCATCCCGCCCACGTGGACCCACTGGAGGGTGCCAGGCGCTGGGGTCAGGAGCGAGAAACCCAGATGCAGCCCAAGATTCACAGGTCTCCGTGTGTCTGAGCGCTTTTCCTCTTTCAAACTCAGTCTTGTTCATTCGATTTGGAAGGGTAAGGGAGTCATGATCTAGTCTAGGTTTCTGAAAAAACATGCAAAATAGAAAGTTTTCTAATTTCCATTTTTTCAGTTGCTGTAAAATCAGTATCATTTTTTTTATTTTAATCATTTCACTAATAAGTTCCATTCTAGCCTTTCCCCCTCATGTCTCACTAAGGTGATTCTCCATATTTTGTAACCATCTTGGGTTTAACTGTGGACTCTCAAGATTAAAAAAAAAATCTAGGGTTTTTGGTTTTTTTTTTTAAGGATTTTATTTATTTCAGAGAGAGAGCGGGAGAGGGGAGAGGGTCAGAGGGAGAAACAGATCCCCCACTGAGCAGGGAGCCCGTCGATCCCAGGATTCCAGGGTCATGAGCTGAGCCGAAGGCAGTCGCCCAACAAACTGAGCCACCCAGGCGCCCTAACGGGTTTTTTGTACGTGAGCTTCTTAAAACTCTGAAAAAGAAAATGAGTAAGTCAGTGTTCATTCCTGTACTTGCAGGTGACCCCTGGGACAGTGGGTGCAGGCCAGCTCCTCAGCCATGTCAGGCCTTACCTTCCCTCAGTGCACTGAGCACTATTTCTCGGGTCCAATCTTCCCGGCGGACAGAGCCAACGGGATACCTATTCTCAGAAACTCTGGACTCTCACCAGAAATGACTTTTGTCCCAGAAACAAAGCAGTACAGAGCAGTAGGAGGTTATCACAGGTAAGGGGAGGACTGGCTTGGCATGGCCCGGGAATGAATAAGGGGAGAAATACATGCCAGATCCAATGCCATGCACTTTTTTTTTTTCTTTCATCAATGAATTAGATAGTATTTCCTTTAATCCTGTGAATCGCATACTATTGTTAGTGCAGTTTTCTCACAGGTGAGAAAACCAAAGCACAGACATCAAGTAATGTGTCCAAGGTCGCACACCCAATACATCGGTAGAGCCTAGGCTCACACCCAGGCAGTGTGGTTTCAGGGCCCAAGTTCTCAACCGTGGAAGTTGTACCGCACCCCAGAAAGGTTGGTGGCCCAGGCAGGGGAGCACCATGTGCAGGGCTGGAACCGGGCACAGACACGACATTCATTTGTTCCGCAAACGTGTTTTCATGCAGGAAGGAACTTCTGACGGCTCAGACCTGGGGTGACCGTACTGGACAAGACACGGTCCTGTGCATAACAGTTTTAGGGTGTCGAGGAATAGAAGACACTGGGTTATGCCAGACGTAAGGCGGCAGCTGACTGTGCCTGGGATCGGGAAGACAATGTGGAAGGGACCCGCAGAGCCCAGGTCAAGGGAAAGTGAGATCCACAGGGCAGGGAGGAGGGGTTTCAGGGGAGGGCTTCCAGGAGGATGTGGAGCCTGAAGCAGGAGGGGCCCAGCACCGAGGAAACAAGTTCCCGGGAGTGAGAGGCATGTCGGACCCTCATAGGGTGGGCTGCAAGTTTTGATCCTAACAGCGACAGGAAGCTGCCCGAGTTGTAAGCAGGGCCGGACGTGATCAGAGGTGTGTGTTCCACACTCCTGGACTGGGGAGGAGCTGCAGTGGATCGGGAGACCGGGCAGGAGACTGGTGCAGCCTTCCCGAGAAGAGCCCGGACCGCCAACAGAAGACGAGGAGGCCTTGGAATACGATTCTGAGTAAGGTGGGACAGCTACGGGAACCAGCCCCTGCCGGGCGCAGGGAAAGCAGAAGTCAGGTCAGCGGAAAGAGGGGAGTTAAACGGTGAGCGTGTGCACTCGGCCGTCGGGTGCCAGCTAGGAGCTCAGGTATCAAAGCTGAGGGTCCTGGCGTGGAAAGCCTTGGGAGTAGATAGCGGGGCTTCGGGGGAAGGTTTGAGATGAAAAGAACGCCTAGGAATCAACGTGGAGGGACTCCAACCCTTACAGTTCAGCTAGAGGCGGCCTCTGGCCAAGGCAGCCTACCAGGTAGGAGAGCAGCAGTGGGGGGCTCCCCGAAGGCCACCCCTTTAAAAGCAGGGAATATGATCTTCAGAATATAGAAGTCACAGAAGCGAAATACAAAACAACAGGTACAGATGCTCCCACTGGTGGAGAAGACAAGGGAGGTCTGCAGTACACTCTCGCAGACCTGCAACTGTCCCCGAGGACCGGTGCAAACGCTCCCAGGGCGGCCTCGAGGGGCACCGTCATCCGGCCGGGGCTTAACTGTAAGTGTTTTGTCCCAGCTGTATTTTCAAGGCACGTGCACGTATTACCTTTTCAAGTTAATCACAGGTAAGAGATTAGGGACCAGTTCCACCCGTCTTCAAAAGTTAAGTCAGAGGCTGCTGCTCAGAGATTAGGGAAGATGGGGCCCAAAATATGCTTTGGGCTGGTGGCACAGAGGAGAACGGTGAGGCTGGCCCAGGCGGCTTGGCGGGGGACCCGGGAGAGAGGCTGGGACACATGAGAGGTGAGGCTCAGAGACGCACAGAGACAAGCCTGGGTGGCTCCAGTGGAGGAGGGGTGCAGGGGAAGGGGCTGGAGGGGCCGTGAGCTGTGGGGGGCCTAGGACACTACCAAAGCTGGGTCTGTCCTCTTTACCAGCCGCCTGTCTCTTCATCTGCGCTTGTGACACTGGGTGCAGCCTGGCTGGGGCGTCCCCCCCACTCGAGGACTGCTGACCCCATCCATGTGGAAAGGCGGCCAGCTCAGCAGAATTTGATCTTAAAACACCCCCTTCCCGACCCAGCCGCTTGCGAGCGTTCAGTCGTTCATCCCAGAATCCTCGAGGGAACACCGGTGCGGGTGCCCCGTCCCAGCTCTCAGAACCTACCGTGCCCCCCTTAACGGTACCAGGGCGGGTGAACGGAGACATTTGGTCATTTCCAGTATTTGGTCATCCCATACAGAAAGAAGCGTGTTGCTTCTGCAGAAGTGACCTCAGGGTCCCCAGATCCTCCCTGTCACGTTTGCTCAGCTTGCCTGGGTTTGAAGGACGCTCTCTCTGATGGAAAGGATGGAAGTGAGGTGCCTGGTTCCGCCCTCTGTCCCCTGCTAACCTTGCACTGTCCCTGCTCCAAACACAGCCGTATGCGTGACATTGATAATGACATCGGGATTTTTCATGGGCCTCACTTCGGTCACCTCCTGCCATGTCCCCCCATCTGTGTATTTCTGGCCCCTGGACCTCCTTCAGCACAGAGCTGGCCGGCCCACGTAGCCATGCACATTTCCTCAGATGCCAGCCCCGAGCTTTGCATCCGCGCGGGGGTGAAGATGTCCTCCTCCGAGGTCTCCCCGCTGGGGGAGAGCCTGGGATCTGGGGCCGAGCATCACTTGTCTTTAAACTTTGGGGAATCTGCTGGGCTTCAGAGGGAATGAGGAAGCCGAGGCCAGAAACCCGAGGGAGGAAGGTCTGGTGTTCCCGAGGAGGGCCGGCCTAGTGAGGACTGTCATCAGGGGACCAGGGACTAAGCACTAACCCTCGGGGTCCTCATCCTTAAATGGGGTGAGAGCAGTTTACTCGAGCTCTGATGGTGAACTCTCTGTGTTTTGCCTCGGAGCCTGAAGGCACTGTGAGCCAAAGTCTTCTCGTTCCCATTCTCAGAGCAAGGGCTGCTGTGCGGCGCCGTGGGCAGCTGCTGCTGAAACCCTCGCCCTTAAACTATTCAGCTACACAAATATCCTCCGCATCCAGAATCTTCTCTTGGATTCAGCCACCGTCTGTGTCTGAACTAAAAGTAGTTGTTCTTCCCATTTCTGCATATTCCAACAGATGAACACAAACCCCTGAGAGACCAGAGTGCCCCCACTTCCCAACCCCCCGGGGCTGCCCAGACCTGGGTTCCCGCCCTGCTGAGACCTTGCACAGCCCTCAGGACCTTCTGCCATCCAGCCCTCCCGGTCCCACGGAATCCCTGACCCCAGCCGCTGGGCAGCCTGCCTGTGGCGTCCCACGGCCTCCCCCCCACCCCCAACATCTTTCTCCTCCTCTTCCAACTCAGCAGGGTCCCAGCTCTCCTGATGCCCTGCAGCCTGCTGCCAAGAATGGGCTCCTTCTAGCACTTTCCATGGACTGAGGGTCAGGACGCATGGTGCGTGGCGGCCTCCCTCGGTAGCCCCTCCCACCATCTGCCTGTCCCACTCCACCCTGGCCGCCATCACCGCCAGCACGCCTCTCAGGCCCTGAGGCCTTGGTTCAGCCTCGCCGCTGTCCGCTCCGTCCGTGTCGTTGCCGTCTCCAGCTGCCTGCTCTGCCACTTCGGCCACCCGGACCACGACACTCCTTCCCCTTGTCCCCAAAAGGGCTCACCTTTGAAATCCCCACCTCACTTCCTGCTCTCAGGCCACCCTCTCCCCTGTCCAGGTCCTCCTGGATGCCCCTCCTGTGCCTTCTGGAACTCCGGCCTCTGACCTCCTTCCTCTCCACACCTGGGCAGCCCAACCTCCCCCAGGCGTCCACCTCCTCTCCTGGAGCATCTTGCCAGCTCGAGCCATAAACAATGGGTATGTCCCTGTCCTGTGGCTGGGCCCAGCCTTGGGGGACAACTGAAGACAATCACGCAGCCACAGTCCCCTTGGTCCCCAGGCTCTAGCCTTGGCTTGCCCAGCCTTGTGAGTCAGCCCTTGCCTGCCGTCCCCAGAGCCATCCTCCTACCTTCCCTTCCCCCGTCTTCCTGACGGGCCACCCTCCAGCTTCCTGCTGACTCCTTGGCCTGGTGGGCCAGATGCCTTCAGATGGACACTCCCTCAGCTTTGGTCTTGGACCAACACCCCACCCACATCCTGTACTCCTCCAGGAGGAGACCTGGCCCTCCCGCCCCTTGGCTGCAGAGTCTTCCCTATCCTGTCTCCTAGCAGCGCTCACTTGGTCAGGGATCCCCTCACCCTCTCTGGGCATCACCACCTCACGCTGCACTTAGCGCCCTCGTGTCTCCGACCTTTTGGGGCCGTCCCCCAGGCCGGGGTCCTCCGGCTCCAGCCCGCCTCTGCCCTGTGCTTCCGCTCCCCACCTTACCCGGCCACAGCCGCCGGCCTTGCCCACCACACTTGGCCCCCAGCCACCTTCATGGCAATCAATGCAGGCGGGCACTGCCCACCTCGTTCTCCCCACGTGGAGGACACTTGGGAGCACTCTCCGCTGTTGGGAGTTGGTGTTAGGGAACAGGCAGGGAAGACTCTGCCTACGGGCCCGCCTCTCCCCTCCTTCCTCTTCCTCGGGAACCAGCTGCCCGAAGAGGGCAGAAACTCTCGGACGTCCTCTACCAGTGAGGAAAGCCGAGCAGCCCCGCTTGTTTGTCCTGCAGCTGGCTCCCTGCCAGCAGCTAAGTCTGGCCAGTCCTGGAGTTCAGGGTTCGGAGCCCGTGACCCCCCAGAAAAAGCCACGTTACCCAAGTCAGCTTTATAGGAACGATGGGGTAGGGGGAGGCACAAATCCCCCTACTTACCTCTTTGTCTCTTTCCTCAGTTGGCTTAGAGCTTGTCCGGATCTCAACGGACACTTTGCATCCTAGGTGGCTTGGCCACATTGACCCCACGACAAGCCTAGCTTCTGCGCCACGGCTCTAGGACCCCCTCCCACCGCCCTGGCAGCCTCTTGGCTTCCCGGTTCTTGGCTCTTCCTTTCAACCTTGGTGTTCCCTGGCGTCCTGTCTCCATTCTCTTCACATCGGTCCAGGGGAAGAGCTCACTCATGACCACGGCTTCCGTGGCTCAGCAGGCTGATGACTCGCAGGGCGACCCCCCGCCCCCACCTTGACCTCTGGACCTCAGGCCCACCTCCTCTCTGACGCCCACCCCATGCAGCTCCTCCCTGTTCCCCCCAAACCTACCCTGTGCCCCCTCAGGACCCTCGGTCCCTCCCTCACTCTGGCCTACAAAGCCCTGGCCACAAGGCAACTTGGAGGCCCGATGCCCACCGTCTCCCACCGGGACTCCCGAGTCTCTGAGGGCAGACAACCTGGGCTTGCACCCATCCCGTGTCCCACCCCTCACACCCCACAAGCTCCAGCCAGCTCAGGCAGCTGCCCCCCGGCCTCCTGAGGACGAGGCTGGCAATGTTGACACGCACTTCCGCCCTGCCTCCAAGGGGTCCCTTCCCCCCTCCCACCAGGAGCCCCAGGGCCGCTCATCGGTGCAGACACACTCAGGGTGCAGAGTGCCCAGCTGTGGAAACACGGTCGCCCTGGGTTCTGTGCAGCTGTGGGCTACAAAGTTCCAAGGACACGAGGTGACGAAAACTGCCGCCCATGGAGAGGGGAGGACCGGGTAGACGCCAAGTTGCTCTGCGTGGTGCTCACTCCGAAACACTCCCTGTGCCCCCGCTGCATGCCGGGTCTGGAGCTGGGGACAAAGTGGTGAAGCACTCAGGGGTGGGAGGTGGGGGGACATTTACTCTTCTTTCCTTCTTTCCTTCCTTCCTTTTACTAGAGAGAGGGTGAGAGAACGGGCCTGGGCTGGGAGGAGAGGGAAGAGGAAAGAGGGGCGGAGGGGCAGAGCGAGAGGATCTCAAGCAGACTCTGCACTGAGCCCAACCTGGGGCTCGATCTCACCACCCCGAGATCATGACCTGAGCTGAAATCAAGAGTCAAACATCCAACTGACTGGGCCACCCAGGTGCCTGCCCCATTTTCACGTTCAAAGTGCGTTCACCCTGACTATGTCATGGGCTCAGCTTCCTCTATTAATAAAACTCACCAGGGGCACCTGCGTGGCTCAGTCAGTGAAGCGTCTGCCTTCAGCTCAGGTCATGATCCCGGGGTCCAGGGATCGAGCCCCACATGGGGCTCCCTGCTCAGCAGAGAAACTGCTTATGCTTCTCCCTCTCCCCGTCCCCCTGCTCGTGCTCTCTCTCAAATAAGTAAATAGAATCTTAAAAACAAAACAAAACAAAACACAAAAACTCACCGAATCAAATCCACAGAAAGGGGCCTAGGGTCCTGCCTCGCTCCCGCTGAGTGACCTTGGGCGTGTCTCTGCTCCTCTACCTTGTTTCCTCACCGACCATAAGGCTGACTTTGATCCCGAGTCACCTGGGCCAGCCGTGGACCATCCGCGTCTCAGAGCCTCAGTTCCTACATCTCAGAACAGGAGGGGACACACTCATACTCTCAGGGTCACTGTGAGAGTGAGGTGCGATCACGTTCACAGAAGCTTCCAGCTCGCGGCCGTGCTCAGTGCTGCTGGACACTAGCGGGTGTACCCCGTCTGCCCGTGTCACGATGGAGCTCCTGTCCCGGGCCAGGCACTGGGTCAGGATCCAGCATTTTATTAATGAGCTGGGAAGACAGCTCCTGACTCACAGGATTTATGGTTTAGTGAGGAGGGCAGATCCGAAACAAATTCCCAGCTAGATGACTGCTGCCCCCGGCTAAGGCCAGGACAACGTGAAATAGTGAATAGCATCTCGGGTCTCCCTTTCTGCCACTGAGAGGTCGCCAAGGGAAGGGGCCTCCTCAGCCTAGGGGATGAAATGAGTGACTTGTGACTCCACAGTTTTTTTAAGTAAACCTGCGGAGAAGGCACATCTGTCATTCCAAAGTGGCTCCGTATTTTCCCAGTTCCTGCCATTTTACTGATAGCTCCAGGCCCGGAGCTGGAGACAAAATGGTGGACTGGGGGGGTGCACTCCTGGGGGAGCCGAAAGAATCCTTCCCCACACACCGGACATGACTTGCCCACCCCCATCGGGGGCCCCCAGCAGGCCTCCCACAGTGGGAAGTGTACCCTGGGGCCAGAGAGAACGGGACAGTAGGCAGAGCCCAGGCCACTGCTCATCCCAGGGTACGAGCTCCCAGGACTCTGCAGACCCCAGAGGCCTCCCTTGCTCCACAAAAGGGCATGGGGTAGAGCGAGACCAGCTAGAGGGTTGGTTGTTAGGATGGTTAATTTTGTGTCAACTTGGCTGTGGGGCATCCAGGCACCTGGCCTCGGTGCTCCCCGGGTGTGAGGCCACTTCCCGAGGCGGTTAGCATGAGAATGGAGGGACCAGTCGGGCAGGTGGCCCGCAGGGTGGGGGCCAGGCACAGTCCCACCTGCTGAGCTTCTGAAGAGAACAAAAAGGCAGAGGAAGGGAAAACGGACTCTCCGCCCGGCCGTCCCAGCTGGAACCCGGATCTTCTCCTGAACCCGGCGAGTCCGTTGGGCCTCGGCGGCTGGTTACATGACCAGCTCCCGACCGTTCTCGGGCGTTCGGGCGTGGACCGGAACTGCACCGTCAGCTTTCCGGGGGCTGCAGCCGACAGCAGACCGCAGGACTGCTCAGCCTCTGCTCCTGCGGGGGACAACGCCTGTGATACACACGGGGTAACGGATGTCCTATGTATGCTCGTGTGTGTCTCCATATAGTTCTGTGTCTGTGTGCCATTGGTTCTGTTTCTCCAGAGACCCCTAACACAAGGACACAACTTTCCAATCTGAGCTGCACTGAGGAGCCTTCAGGCCTGAGGCAGAGGCAAGAGAGGGAAGCCAGGAGGCTGAGATGCGAGTGCGGGAAACAGAGTCGCGTGAGCCACGGGCCCCACACCGGAGGAAAGACGGCTAAGGAGACGCCCAGGTGGGAGTCTCCAGATGGGGGCATCAAGACAGAGCTGTTCAGCCAGGTGCCCGAGCGCACCATGAACAGCTCTCTCATTCCAGCTGGAGGAATCCCTGGGAGAAGACCGAAGACATGGATGGGAGGCCGGTGGAAAAGTCGAGAAGGGACAGCTAGCCTTTTTGTTCAGGAAAATACATCAAGGACTGGGAGAAAGGGGTTCAGTGCCATGTGGGGCAGGGAGCATTCTGTCCCTCCAAGGGAACCCCCGAAGCGTTCTCTGCTGCAGAAAAGTCTACCAGTTGCACAAGCTTCTGGCAAGGCTTAATCCCGTGGCTCCATGTCTGGATCACTGAATCTTTCTCTTCTCTTGGCCTTCCACGGCGTTGACCCCTCCAAAGGCTGACCCTTCCAGTGTTCACAAGAGAAGGCCAGCAGCTGGGAGCGGTGGGGTCAGTGCCCCTCAAATCACGTGGCAGGGAAGGGGCGGGGCAGAGAGCGAACTGAAAGTTGGGGGCACTGCCCCCAGCAGCACGGAGACGGGGGAACCCAGTGGCCAAGACCAGCACGGGGCGCCTGTGAGGACCAGCCGTGGGGGAGGAGATCCTGTCCTGACAAAAGGGGAGGCTGGGTGATTTCTCAGGTCCCTTCCAACCGAGGGATCCTGTGATTATAAGCAGGGGACACACACTATCTGATGCCCAGTGGTTCGGGGTGACAAGAAGGGTACATCTGGCTTTGGCCCAGTGCCAAGTGCTATGTGCCTCCTCCAGCCAAGGCTTGCCTCCAGCAGCCACTTCAAGGCGACCTGACTGGGAGACGGCCTCACTGGCCTCTGGGAACTGGGTTGGCTCCTCGTACTTCCCACGGTCCCCAGACCACACTCCTCTTCACTGGGGAGCGGAAATAGGTCACTGCCAAGGTCCTTCAGTCCTTGGATTGCTGTCAATTTCCTCCCGCCCCAGTAGGGTCCTTTTGTCCGGAAGCTGGGGGAGCTGCCGCTCCCCGGGCACTGCGGATTATGTAACCTTGAGTTTGCAGACCCTTGAGCAGCTTCAGGGCCATAGACAGCATTTCATTCACCTGAGCTCAGCTCGCCATACTGAAGACCACAAGTCTGGATAATTCCCACGGTGGCAACAGCTGGGGTGAGGCCAAAGATGGGCCTCTGCGTTGGCTTTTGGGTTTGTTTTCATGTTTACCTTTGAAATGAGAGCTACAGTGTGGGCGGACCTCAACTTTGCCCCAGACTGTGGGCTCCTGGCCTCTCTCCTTCCGCACAGAGCAGTCCCTGAACACACTGCCTTCTGTCACAACCCAAGCCCTTTCCTTCGTCGTCGTCCCCCACCCCCCCCACCCCCCCCGCTCATTGAGGCCCCAAGAGGAATCAGGGACACCCCTCACAGGAGGGGTTCTAAAGCCAGTGGGGGCCCCTGCTGGCAGACCTCCACGCAGGCCACGTCTCCTAGAAGAGCAGGAGAGAAATTCCCCAGCCCCTCCGCTGGAGCAGGGCGCCAGCCAGGGCGGGAATGGCTGCTAGAGTCGCACACCATTCATTTCCCTCATAACCGCCGGGGAGGGCGGCGCTGTGCACATTTAAATAGGACTAAGAACCACCTGTAACGCCATTATTTTGTTGAACCGGTTTTATTTAAATTTTACAGAAACCTGATTGAAGTATGTCATTGTAAGTCCAGCAACAATTCTACAAAGACGCACATACGATGCCAGGGTTCCTTACGAGCAGCTGACACCATATTCTTGTCTTCCATAAAACATGCATTTATGTCAACTGCCACACGTTGACCAAAATCCGTCTCCACAAGAAGAGACAGTCTGTCGCGGTCAGTAAGAAAACTAGTTGTGAACATAGGTTTAAAAAAAAGAGGTTTTCTGGTTAATGTAAAAGAAGGGTCAGTACCTTTCTGGAGGAGCCCTTCAGCCCCGGGAGGAGTGTACTTTGTGCCGGCCGGGAACACGCGGCCTCCGTGGCGGTCCTGGGAGGCCAGAAACCTCAAGGCCAATGGAGCCAACGCTGGGAAGGCGGAGACCCTGCGGGCCACCACAGCGTCCAGGCGCGAGCCTGCATGGGACAGGTGCAAGTCCTCAGACTCAGACGAGGGTCCCCAGCTGTCCGCCATCGCAGAGATGCCCCCGGTCTGGCAACCTAGCCTCTCTACAAGACCAGCTCAGGGCACAGAAACATGTCCTGTGGCCACAGGCTCCCTGAGCTCCACACACCGCTCCTCATGGGGATCTGGAATTAGGAGTCTTGATGCAGAAAACCAGGGGCTGGACCGTTGCTTTGAGGTCCCGATGTTCTCTAGGCCAAGTTCATCTCATCCAGGGACTGGTATTGGCCATGGCTGGACACACAGAGGGAAATTAACGCTCCCTTGCGGCCCCAAAGCCTCTGAGGCTTAGAGTCACATACCTTAAAGTGTGCCATTTCTTGTCAGCAGAGACCATGTCGCTCCCGAGGGAGAGCAACGGAGGCTCCGTGTTTATCAAAGGCGTTCTCCACATGAACTCAGGGCTGTAAAGCGCTTTCATACCAATCGAAAGGACTTCCCCTCAAATATGGGGTTTTATACAACCGTCCAGAAGGTTCTTCAAAACTAGATCTCATGGTCATTAGAGAACCAGCTGTGGACGTTAACTTTTATTTACATAAAGCTCATCATTCGTGCAGCCTAGGGCCTAGTTGGGAATCTCTCACACGCCGTCTGCCTCTTCCGAAACAGGACACTCACTGCCCTGCTCGCTACAAGGAAGCTAAACCAGTATCTTTTTTCTTCAACACAGATTTTAGGGGAAAAATAATAATTTACTGGGGTTCTAAGAACATTTCTATAACAGGACAATATCAAAATAGGTCCGTTTTTTACTATACGCTTATGAATATCCCTGATAATATAAAGAAATCCAGAGGACTCTGTAAACCACCAAGATTTCACAGGGTAGTAGCCGGTCTGTTTTCTAGGCAGCAGAAAAGGGACTGGTACACTGGCGAATTTTCTCCAGGAAGCCCTGTGAGCACTACAGTACAGAAATGCTAATATTCTAGTGCCAAGAGAATTGTGAACGAAATTTTCACTTGAAATTTATTAGTAAAAATCGTAACAAAGGTTGGCTTCCTCGATCCTGAGCTCAGCCAACCTCCCTGCCTGCGACAACATCCAGCCCAGAAAAACCATCGGCCCTCGGCCCCGCTGAAGGCTGGGCCCGGGAGAAGCAAGTTTCAAGACACCTCTTTGCGGTGAGCACACTGGAGAAAGCAGGGATGTGGGAGAAGAGACCAGGCCTGAGGAAGCGCTGACCCAAGGCACCACGATCAGAGGGGTGAGGGACCTAGCGGGGCTCTGGCAGACAGGAAGAAGGCTCCTGCCGTGCCCCGCAGAGCAGGTCCCTGGAGACAACAGCTCTGCGGCAGGGAAGATACGTTCAGGAGTTAAAGAAAATATCTTTAGCAAAGAAACCAGTTTACTTTCTCAAAACCAAATCAAACTCCTTAAAACTCAGAAGCAAATAACCTGGGGGTTACTCGGTGGTGGGGCGGCGGGCCTGTGGTCCGAGCGCCGAGCTGCGCTGGGCGGAGGCGGAGGGGGCTGGCCGGGCGATTGGCACCCACGCTGTGGCTACTGTGGTTAGGGAGGGGAGGGAGCGCGAGGCCGGGGCAGGACCAGGTGTGAGATACGCCTTTTATTCCGGGCTCGGTACGCGGCCTCCGCTCTAGCTACAGTAATACTGCATGCCGTCCACTCGCCTCCTCTTCTTGGACTGGAATTCCTCGAAGAACTGCTGGATGTCCTCCCTCTTGACTACCTGTTGATGAAAAACACGGCTTAGGAAGGGGCTGTGCATGCCGGAAGGGCAGTAACTGGTCACGATATTTACAGGCGAAAGATCCTGCTGCTAAGAATGCTTTTAATGTGGAATTGATTCCATGGCTCCATCTCACAGACGTGGGCCTGGTCGGGGTCACACAGCTAAGAAGAAGGGCAGGGCAAGTCCCCACCCGGGGTTCGTCACACAGAGCGAGAGAGAAGCAGCACTTGTCTCAAAGCGCTGCTCAAGGAGCAGATCAGGTTCGACGCCTGTGAAACATGGCCTGGCACAGAGTACGTTCTTTTTTTTTCTAAAAAGGTTTTATTTATTTATTTGACAGAGAGATCACAAGTAGGCAGAGAGGCAGTCAGAAAGGGAGGGGGAAGCAGGCTCCCTGCTGAGCAGAGAGCCCGACTCGGGGCTCGATCCCAGGACCCTGAGATCATGACCTGAGCCGAAAGCAGAAGCTTTAACCCACTGAGCCACCCAGGCGCCCCAAGTTCTTAATAAACTGTAGCTGCCGGCGCCTGGGTGGCTCAGTTGTTAAGTGTCTGCCTTTGGTTCAGGTCATGATCCCAGAGTCCTGGGATTGAGACCCCGCACTGGGTTCCCTGCTCAGTGGGGAGCCTGCTTTGGCCTCTCCCTCTGTCCCTCCCCCTGCTTGTGCTCCCTCTGTCTCTAATAAAAAAACAAAAACCATTAGTTGAAAAGAAACTGGCAGAGTCAGCATACAACTGAGCACCCTGGAGGTCTCCCACGACCACCGCCTTCTCTCATGACCACACGGTGTCTTGAGAATGTCCTTCAAGCTCCGTGTGAGAGCCCAAAGAAAACAAAGTCTGTGTTGCTTTGAGATTTGTGTTTTCTTCTTTACTGGAAAAAACTCTGCCCTCTCCATGAGTCCAAAGTCAGAAACGTTTGCTACATGAAAAGAATAACTGACCAAAAATAAAGAAGCGCTACTCTTAGGAAATGGGCTATCCATTCCATGCAATGAGAAACTCATCTTCCATCTCACTGGAAAAAGGATTATTGGAGCATCGTACAAAGGTGTTTATGATATTAGCAAAATAAAATATTAGAAATAAGAAAATAAGGCAAAGAGACAATATGGATGAAAAGGAAAGTGGGACAACCTAGAAGGAGTCCTTGGCTCACCCCAATGTCTAGCCAGCTGATCTGACCTCCAGCTGCTCTGACCTAACTGCCACCCGAAGTCCATCAAAACAGACAGATTTGGGAATTTAGTTTAGTTTAGTTTTTTTTTTTTCTTTTTAAAGATTTTATTTATTTACTTGACAGAGAGAGTACAGGCAGAGGCAGAGAAGGGGAAGTGGGCCCCCTGCTGAGCAGAGAGCCTGATGCAGGGCTCGATCCCAGGATCCTGGGATCATGACCTGAGCAGAAAGCAGAGGCTTAACCCACTGAGCCACCCAGGCACCCCAGGAATTAAGTTTTTAATTACAGAGGTAACATATTCTTACTGTTATGGAAGAATGAAGGCGGGGCAGGAAGAGGGAGGGAAAGAGAAAACGCAAGCCCGGGGAATGCAGGTGAGCAAGGGGGAGAGAGGGGAAAAGGTAAGAAAATGGATAAATATTTGCATATAAAGTGAAACTCTCCCCCTTACTCCCCAAGGTAGGTGCTGTGGACATCCACAGACAGCCATGCCAACTTGATGCCTTCCTTGGGGTAAGATAAGATACTTATTAATCCTCTAAGCGGAAGAACAACACAGACCAGTAACTGATATGCCCGCTTCACAAGCACCAAGGCTGAGACAGCTGGTCACGCAGCAAAGAATCAGAACCTGTAACAGATGCGGGCTCTGGGTGGCCGATCCACTCGAGACGCTGAAGCTCAAAGCTCTACTCTATTTGCTAAATGGCTTGGAACTTCATTCACACTTACAAAATGCTAATATACAGGACACTTGGAAATTCCAGTTTGAAGGAACTGTCCCTACGCCGGATCACCAACACTAAATACTGAAAGGCAATAAAAGAAAAGCAATTTTCCTTCAAGGTGGTTGGGAGAGGTGACCTAAAGGCATGAAAATTAGAGTGCGCAATTTTAGTGAGGTGACCTCAAACGGTCACAGCCAACACGCAGAGTAGAAATGCTAAAGAATAAATACTGGGGATCAATCATAAATCATTTTACCGATTTGTCTCAGACATTCTGTAGTTTCTAAGGAAGCTTTCTTTTATAGTCAAACACAAACATAAAATAAAAGGCAGTCCCTCCGAACCATAAGAGACTATGGACTCTGAAAAACAACCTGAGTGTTTTGAAGGGGTGGGGGTGGGAGGTTGGGGGAACCAGGTGGTGGGTAATAGGGAGGGCACGTGTTGCATGGAGCACTGGGTGTGGTGCAAAAACAATGAGTACTGTTACGCTGAAAAAATTAATTAATTAATTAAAAAAAAAAAAGAAAAGGCAGTCCCTCATCTGAGAACATCTACAACTTATCTGGGACAAACACAGCCAAAGCAGAGGAACCTTATTGCAGCTTAAGGTTCTATTTGTTTTTGTAAAGGTCTAGTTACCCATGTCATGGAACAAACAATTAAAAAACATATTGTCCTCTTAAATCATCACATCAGATCCAAAAAAAAATGATCTTAGATTCATAAAAAGCAGCTCTAGTGATGACAAAGATCCATATACTGAAGACACGGGAGAAAACCTTGAATAAAATCGCTTGTCCTTTCTTTTACGAGATTTCAAGTGTGCGTAGTAAAATCAATAAAGGGCCTTGTGACCACAAACTGCACAAAAGCAGAAGGTACGAGATAAGATCAAGAACACACATGCTGGGGCGCCTGGGTGGCTCAGTGGGTTAAAGCCTCTGCCTTCGGCTCAGATCATGATCCCAGAGTCCTGGGATTGAGCCCCGCATCGGGCTCTCTGCTCAGCGGGGAGCCTGCTTTCCTTCCTCTCTCTCTCTGCCTGCCTCTCTGCCTACTTGTGATCTCTGTCAAATAAATAAATAAATCTTAAAAAACAAAAACGAAAACAAAAAACACACATGCTCTGACACATACGAAAGACCTCAAATGTCCATGAATACTGCAGAGGTTAAGACACCTGAAACCAATATAAAATTGTGTGTTACTACACTTCAGTAAAAAAAAAACAGTGCCAAGATTGAAACAGTTATCCCTGTGAACATTTTTAGTTTTTATTTTTTTAAGCAGGCTCCACGCCCAGCATGGAGCCCAACATGGAGCCCAAAGTGGGGCTGAACTCATGACCCCGACATTAAGACCTGCACCAAGATCAAGTCAGATGCTTAACTGACCGAGGTACCCAAGCGTCCCGCGAACATTCTCAGGTCTAGCGAGAGAGAAGCGTGAGTCTACATTAACCAGAGAACAGGAATGACTGCAGTTTAAGTACTGCTGAGAGGCGGGAGGCTGAGAACGAAGAACATTCTCTAAAAAATGAGACGCCTACTAAATAGAAAACTCTTAATTTCTTTTTTTTTTTTTAAAGATTTTTTATTTATTTATTTGACAGAGAGAGAGAGATCACAAGTAGACAGAGAGGCAGGCAGAGAGAGAGAGAGAGGGAAGCAGGCTTGCTGCTGAGCAGAAAGCCCGATGCGGGACTCGATCGCAGGACCCTGAGATCATGACCTGAGCCGAAGGCAGCGGCTTAACCCACTGAGCCACCCAGGCGCCCCGAAAACTCTTAATTTCTGACTTTACAACTCATTATGCAGAAAGGCAGCGCTGGGACCCTGTCCAGATCTGCCGGCAGCTCCAAGCTCTTGCCACATTTATGAGCGAGGAGAAAGTGGCCTCAAGCAGGGTAGCAAAGACTCCTTCCAAGGGACCAAGTCTCAGCACACTTCCCCGGCAGCCGCCAGACACACCTGACTTGATTTCTGTGTCTGCGCACAGCAGAGCAAACCGTCCATAAGGACAAAAGAAAAGTTAAATTTTGTTTCTATCTGCCTGTGGAGGGCAGAAAAGTATTTCAGAAGAACATTCGGTCACAAATGTATGAACAGTAAAGAGCTAGGAAGTCCTTGTAAATTCACCTGCAAGACTGTTTTGAAGATCCCACATTTTAAGAATCAGTGTCACCCTTAAAAGTATATAGACTCTCTTATGAGCAAGAAAAATGTTTCAGCCACAATTCTGAAGTTCTTTTATTCTAAACTATAGAATCCAAAATCCAAAGAGAGGGAGGGGTCTGGCATTAGTTTTTCCTTGCCTGGTCATTTTTCCTTCCTCCTCCAAGGATGTCCTCTTAAAGGTCA
The DNA here is from genome assembly GCF_922984935.1 of Meles meles. Lineage (NCBI taxonomy): Eukaryota > Metazoa > Chordata > Mammalia > Carnivora > Mustelidae > Meles > Meles meles. Next base: position 140,601,935 of record NC_060071.1, on the reverse strand, counting down.
GGATGGGCAGAATCAGGACGGCTCGTGTCCTGGCCTTCTCTGGCTACACGAACTCTCTCCAGACCCTGTATGGCCGCTCCGCCCCTCATTCCCGACAGCCCAGGGCTGGGAAGGACTTCCAGCATGGCCAGGCCCTGCTTTCCCCACCTCTCACAGATTTCCCTTACTCTGCCTGCATTCACCTCCCAAGTTTCCAGTTTAAGATACATGGTCATTTCTTCCTCCAAGAAAATAAACAGTTTATTCAGAACATACAGGGCTATGATTAAAGTTCTTTAACTCGACATACCGTGCCTTCATCAGCAAATCTCTTGAGATAGTCTTTAAGTTCGGTCTTCAAGTCATTGTATTCTAAATCAAAACAACAAAAAAGGTAGTAAACATGAGACAAGTCATGTACTTTTAGAAACAAAGTACTTCTTTCCCACTAACATTTGAGTATGTTAATAGTTCAAATTTTTCTCTAAGTGAAACCTGCATTGAAACGTGCTCCTATGGGCCGCCTGGGTGACTCTTTGTTTCGGCTCAGATCATGATCTCAGGGTCATGGGATCGAGCCCCACGTCGGGCTCTGCGCTCAGCACAGAGTCCACTTGAGATTCTCTCTACCTCTGGCCCTCTTGCTCATGCTCTCTCTCTAAATAAATAAGTAAATAAATAAATAAGAAACTTGTTCCCAATTTCTCCTGAGTTCTTTCATTTTGATATCAAGGATCCTATTTCTTTAAAAAACCAACCAACCGACAACAACCACCAAAAAAACCAAAACCAAAATAAAACCTCAGGCCCAAAAAGATTAAGTTATTTTTAAAATTTTTAAAAGATTACTTATTTATTTTGAGAGAGAGAGAGAACACAAGCAGGGTGAGGGGCAGAGGGAGAAGCAGACTCCCCCGCTGAGCAGGGAGCAGGATGCAGGGCTCGATTCTGGAAATCCAGGACCATGACCTGAGCCAAGGGGAGACTCTTAACCCACTGAGCCACCCAGGTGCCCCAGCTAAGGTTTTTTGTTTTTTTTTTTAAGATTTTATTTATTTACAAAAAAAAAAAAAAAAAAGATTTTATTTATTTACTTGACACAGAGAGAGACAGAGAGAGAGAGAGGACACAACCAGGGGGAGTGGAAGAGGGAAAAGCAGGCTTTCCTCCGAGCAGGGAGCCCCATGTGGGGCTCGATCCCAGGACCCTGAGATCATGACCCGAGCTGAAGGCAGACACTTAACGACTGAGCCACCAGACACCCTGTCAGCTAAGAATTTTTTAAAGGGCTTCCTATCTCTTTGGAATCCTAGTAGTTGAAATAATCTTGGGCTTGTCAAACTTTAGGTTTTAGGACTCATTCACTCACTTAATAGTTCCTGTTATGTATGAGGCCCCCTGAGGGCCACAGAAATCTTTCAGATGCAGCCTCCATCCTCGAAAAGCTTTTAGCCTACCAGAGGCAAAGGAAATTCATCAAACAGTTAAAAACGAAAGACAGAAATGGTGACTGCCTCTGAAGGGGTGGTACCCGAGCAGAGACCAGCTGGGATGGAAATGACCAAAATCAGCTGGGCACACGGGGGGACCATCTGTAAAGGTCTGCCAGCAAGGGCTGGGGTATTTCCCCCTCTAGTGGCTTCCTGGAGGATGGGTAATGTTCAGTGCAAACTATTTCAGTGGATGGAGAAAGATACTGATTTTCTATTGTTCCTTACTCATACATCTACCATGAATCAAAAAAGCACACTTTTTAAGGTTTCTCAAGCACCTAATGCTTCTAGCACGTAATTCTGACAGTGGTAACAACCGCTGCATGCCCAGCAACACTACAATCAGCCAAGTGTAATTGAAGGCTACTTTATAATTCCAATTTCAAACCTTGTTTGTATTAAATGAAAACAACAATTAAGTGCTCACTAAACGTATTTTAAGAGTGAAGGAAACCTTATGAGCTTTGTGAATTTTTGTTCAAACAGCATTTACCACAAATGAGTTCCACTTGCTGGACTCTGTCCATGCTGTTAAGGGTGTCCATTAAAGGGTCTCTCCTGTCAGCTGCCTGGTCGACCTTGCCCTTGTTTTCATAAGCCAGAACTGTGTCATATTCATCTGTCAGGAACAGGACATCTAGCTCGCCATACATTTTCTTCAAAAAATAAAACCAGTGTCCCATTAGAACTGTATGTTATTCTCAGAAAGTCAACTTCATGAGAATCACTACAAATTTATTTAATGTTTTCAGGTTAACTGCCAGAAAACCTGAGTCTTTAGTACAGAAACACTTGAGTGATTTATTCTTCCTGCCCAAATCTCTCTCAGGAATCTCCCAACTTCCCAGTAGGAGTTGCAGGGTCTTCATTTAAAAACGACAGACTTAATGTAACTTTCAGGGGAATTTTTATTTCCAAGCAAATTCTATGATATAAAAAAGAGAAGAACTTCTATTTTCCACTAGACTGAAAATAAGCGAATAAAAAGTGCTACATAATGCCTAATTTCTCCCACAAGCAGTCAGACAGCAAGTAGCATTACATAAATTTGCTTAATATAAAATATTTCAAAGTTTCTACAGTCCTAGCAACAGTTTCACAAATATATTTTCCAGATGGCCCTATTTGTGGCCTCGGTCCATAACAAACATGGTAACTTAACGGTGACCTTGACCCAGAACTCACCATGCAGTCTTTGCAGGTACATAACTTGCTGCGCCAGGTGACGGGCCAATAGGTGGCGGTGTCCTTCTTTACAAACCGCTTAGCATTAAGCTCTTGAAGTCTGCAGCCAGACTGTGATTCCGAGTTGAGATGCTGATTCTTAAACCCTGTCTGAAATGAAATGAAATTTTGAAATGTGTTTTTTACACTATCACAGTTTCCAGAGCTTAGGCTATACAGAAGAATTTCTTTAGGCATGAAATCCTACGGAGCTTCCAGAATTAATTTTGCTTACACTTTATTTCTTTTATGGCTCAGGCTTCATATGTTACCTGGAGATCAGATTCAGAACTAGAGCTGGCACATGGTTCATTAGTCTGCTCTGCTTTGACTTCCTGGACCGCATCCTTTCCATGTTCTGGAACATCCTCTCTAAGGCTACTATCTTGGTGATCTCCATTTTCGGGTTTGATGACTTCCTGATCACCTGTTCCATCAACATTCAGCACCAACCCGTCATCCTCTGCGGATACTTTGGTTACTGCGGGTTCAGTGAAAAGAAACACACACATATCCACAGATTATTATTAAACAGTGAAATCACTTAGTCTGATTATAAAAAATTTCAGAATCTGGAAAAAGAGTCAACCTTATTCTCTGGAATAAAGAGAAAGGAATCATCAACTCTTTTTTAGGTTATGTCTACCTAACCCAGAGTTCAAGTAATTGAACAGTTCATTTAAAAATGTCAGTCACAGGACGCTGGATGGCTCAGTCTGAGTTTGGCTCATGTCATGATCCCAGGTCCTGGGACTGAGTCCCGCATCAGGGAGCTTCTTACTCAGCAGGAAGCCTGCTTCTCCCTTTTCCTGCCACTCTCCCTGCTTGTGCTCTCTCTCTTTCTCTGACAAATAAAATCTTTTAAAAAAAAGGTCAATCACAGGGCACCTGACTGGCTCAGCCAGAAGAACATGCAACTTGATCTTATGGTCATGAGTTCAAGCCCTACACTGAGTGTAGAGATTAGTTAAATACATCTTTGGGACACCTGGGTGGTTTACTGGTTAGGTGTCTGCCTTCAGCTCAGGTCATGATCCGAAGGTCCTGGATTGAGGCCCGCATTGGGCTCCCTGCTCGGCGGGAAGCCTGCTTCTCCCTCTCCTCCCCGTTCATGCTCTCTCTTGCTATCTCTGTTGACATCTTGGTCTCTCTCTCTCAAATAAATAAATAAACCTTTAAAAATAAACAAAAGTTAAAACATCAGTCACTGGAGTGCCTGGGTGGCTCAGTGGGTTAAAGCCTCAGGTCATGATCCCAGGGTCCTGGGATCGAGCCCCCGCATCAGGCTCTCTGCTCAGCAGGGAGCCTGCTTTTCCCCCTCCCCTCTCTCTGCCTGCCTGTCTGCCTACTTCTGATCTCTGTCTGTCAAATAAATAAAAATAAAAATATTTAAAAATAATAAAAAAAATAAAATGTCAATCAGTACTTAAGCACTTTATATGTAAAGGCAAAAGAAAAACATCGCAGACGGTAAAAAGAGGTGGGATACGTCAAGAAGCAAGAGGGAGTGCAGCGGGAAGAGGTTTAACTGCAAACGCAGGTGGTAGGGTAGTCGTGAAAAGACAACCAGCTTTTCTTTATGAGAGAAAAAAAAAAGGATAGATATAGAGGCAGAAATTCTGTCAAAAAGAGAAGGTTGGCACCTGGAAGCCTCAGTCGGGTAAGCTTCTGACTCTTGGTTTCAGTCTTGAGACCTGTGTCGGGCTCTGTGCATAGCGGGGGTGTCTGCTGGGATTCTCTGCCCCCATCCCCCCTCACTCACGCATTCTCCCTCTCTCAAATAAATAAAAAAATAAATCTTTTTTTAAAAAGAGAGAGAAGAGAAATGATAAGGGAGCTCATGTCAGATGATGCATTTCAATTTAATGGGGCACGGGGCCATCTGTTGACAGGGAAGGAAATGAAGGGAGAGGGGGAGGATCGATGAAGAAAACCCAATGAATAAGAAATAGGTACAGGTCCGCTGGAAAGTGCGAGATGTGACTGAAAAGGGTACGAAAGAAGGCACACCAAGTTTAAGAACTTTGAGACAGGGACACCTGGGTGGCTCAGTTGCTGAAGTGTCTGCCTTCCGCTCAGGTCATGATCCTAGGGTCCTGGAATCGAGCCCGCATCAGGCTCCTTGCTCAGCAGGGAGCCTGCTTCTCCCTCTGCCTGCCACTCCCCTCTGCTTATGCTCTCTCTTTCTCTGATAAATGAATAAATAAAATCTTAAAGAAAAAAAAAAGAACTTTGAGACAAATCAAGAGTAGGTATGGCTATGCTGTTTGTGGTTCATATGGTAAAATGTTCCCTAAAGGTGAGAAGGATAAGACATTATGAGGTCAGAGCGGCAGACACTATGAGTAACTGCCACTAAAAATAAATTAAGTAACACATTTGCATTACCAGTAAAATAAAATACCTAATGCCTCAAGACCATTCATAGTTGACTAGTTGTTTCAGGCCAATTTCTACAGTATATACTGAATACAATATAATATAAGCACTGGGTAGCAAATTACACCCCACACCTCGCAACCAGTAGCATTCCATTTCAGAGCAACTTATTTTGGTTCTATTTATTTTTCAAAGTCCCATTCAAAAACTTTCTCTTCCATTTTCCCTGATTCTGGTCTCCTCTGACGTAAAAACAGTTGCTAAAAGACCCTTGACCATAGGAAACAGACTGAGGGTTGCTGGGGGGGGGGGGGGCGGGGGGATGGGAAACTGGGTGACGGGCACGAAGGAGGGCACGGGGTGGAATGAGCACTGGGTGTTATATAAGGCTGATGAATCCCTGACCTCTACCTCTGAAACTAATAATACACTGTAAGTTAATGAATGGAATTTAAATTTAGAAAAAAAAATTTAGGAAAAAAAAAAAAAAAAACAACAGTTGCTAAAAATTCCGGACTGAACACAGAAATGTTGCGAGCCTGGGTTTGGGGCACCCCGACACCACAGAGACACGTACCCGCCAGGTGCGCAGCGTAAGCCCACAGGAAGGAGCAGTGCTTCATACAAGCCTGGCACACCATCTCCTGGAAATCGCCGCTCTCGGGGGGAACGGCACCAAGATGCTGTGAATACAGGAAACCGAGGATTTTGATTGTGGTCTCAAAGCTGCCCCAAATCCTCATTATGTAATAAACAAATACGGCAACAGAACACGGATCCTATCTTTACAGTTTATTTTTAGAAGACTAATCATAAGGTAAAAGATAACACCATTCAAAAAGAAAAGCTCTTTTCTCTTTTTGTGAAGACGAGGGCTTTAAAAGGTCGAAGCTTTCCTTACCCTCCCGTGGAACCAGTCTTCGCAGACCACACACTGGATCATCTCATCCGGAATCTAACGTGGAAAGCAGTTCGCATGTTAATGAGTACAGTGAATTCTGGGACACAGAAGTCAATCTGGCAAACAGTAGAAGCAGATACTAAATGATTCTCTGCCGATTCTGTGAGACTGCTCTCCCTGGGCCAATAGTCAAGGGGGCAGGGAGAAAGAGCAGGTCACAGGGCCAGAGAAGCTCACTCTCCAGGAACTGGTTTGCAGAAGGGGCACATTGAGGTGAGCACTTTGGAAGCAACCATCAAAAATTCACTTTGGGGGGTGCCTGGTGGCTCAGTGGGTTAAGCCTCTGCCTTTGGCTCAGGCCATGATCCCAGGGTCCTGGGATCGAGCCCCTCATTGGGCTCTCTGCTCGGGTGGGAGCCTGCTTTCCTTCCTCTCTCTGTCTACTTATGATCTCTGTCGATCAAATAAATAAATAAAATCTTTAAAAAAAAATTCACTTCGGTTACTTGGCATCTGACTCTCACAAAACTCTCTAAGGAACAGCTTTTCATTTTATCCATAAACCAAGGCCTAGGGAGGTAAGACGACTTGACCAATGCAGAATGTACATCTTCAACCCCTTCATTTTACTTAAACTGGAAAGTAAATATCATAAACAGTCTTTTGATAATATGGACAGCAATAATTTCCCCAACTTGAATTAGTTAAATCATTGATGAAATTCTGGCCCCAGGAAAACAATATACCAAAGGGCACAGACTCTTTCTGGAGTGGTTTTCCTTTCATTCCAGGCTTTCAAGTCTACTGATTAATACCCCAATGTTGTTCTGTCTTTTCCCTATTATAACTTCTTAAAGGGGGAAAAAGCATATATACCTTTATATATGCCCATATGTAGACCTACACACACACACACACACACACACACACACAGAATGTGTATATATATATATATATACACACACACATATATATATATATATATATATATATTGCAGTTTGTTTGTTTTTTAAGATTTATTCATTTGACAGTGAGAGAAGGAGAGAGAGATCATAAGTAGGCAGAGAGGCAGGCAGAGGGGGGTGGAGCAGGCTCCCCGTCAAGCAGAGAGCCCAATGCAGGGGCTCGATCCCAGGACCCTGAGATCATGACCTGAGCCGAAGGAAGAGGTTTAACCCACTGAGCCACCCAGGCGCCCCTATATATATAGCAGTTCTATTCTTTCTTCTCCCTTGTTCAATTTATTCAGCATCTTATTCAGTGTCATAACACTTTACCCCATAACTTAAAATATCCAGTTTTGAGGGTTTTTTTTTTTAAGATTTTATTTATTTATTTATTTGACAGAGAGAGACACAGCGAGAGTGGGAACAAGCAGGTGGAGTGGGAAAGGGAGAGGCAGGCTTCCCACTGAGCAGGGAGCCCAATGTGGGACTCGATCCCAGGACTCTGGGACTCGATCCCAGGACTCTGGGACTGACCATGACCTGAGCCGAAGGCAGCCAGCCAACAACTGAGCCACCCAGACACCCCAGTTTTAAGGTTTTATCTTTGTTAACTTAAAGATATCTTCAACTTGTTCCTCTACATAATTCTGTTCAATAATTACAGTTCCAAGATAACTAGAAAGCAAGAGGGCAAAGGCTAATTTCTCTAAACATAAAAGCACTTCTTCAAATCAGTAAATACACAGACAAAAGCCAGTCAAAATATAGGCCAAGACTATGAACAGACAATTCGGATAGGTTATTACAAATATATTTTTTTTTTTAAATATTTTATTTATTTGACAGAGAGAAATCACAACTAGGCAGAGAGGCAGGCAGAGAATGAGGAGGAAGCAGGCTCCATGTGAAGCAGAGAGCCCGATGCGGGGCCCGATCCCAGGACCCCGGGATCATGACCTGAGCCGAAGGCAGAGGCTTTAACCCACTGAGCCACCCAGGTGCCCCAGGTTATTACAAATATTTAATAAACTCATGTAGGATGCATAATCTCACTCATGATCAGGGAAGGAAATCTTTAAAAGATACTGCTCTTCACCTATCAACGTGGCAAAATGTAAAAAGACTGTGAATATGTAAGCCTACCAAGAGTAGAGGGAAAAACACACGACCGTCTGCTATTTGTGACTGAACTCTTTTTGCAGGAAATAAAAGTATCCTATGTCTCTCACTGATTCTCCCTCTAGGTATCCATTAATGCTCGCAGGAATACACTCAGTCATATTACTATATAAGGATGTTCACTGCAGCTTTCTTTACAATGCCGAGAAATGAGAGAGCAGTAGTCTGCGACAGGACATCTAGGTCACTAACTTACAGCAGGTCACATTATGAAGTGACCTGGGAGCAAGGTGGATTTGTGCGGTGTCACGTGGAAAAAGGTCTATGATATACTGATAAGTGAGAAAAGCTGCACAAGTGAATGTACTGAATTTTCACTTTTGTTAAAAGGAAATTACACACTGAAACACACATCCTCTTACATGGGCAGAGAAAGAGGTCTAAAAACATATCCCCCCAAAAGTGTTAACACGGGTTATATCTAGGAAGTAAGAAGATGGAGTGAGGAAAAAGAAAAACTCTTTTTAAATTCTGTGTATACTTTTTTAAAAATTTTAAACGTTTTGGGCGTCTGGGTGACTCAGTGGGTTAAGCCTCTGCCTTAGGCTCAGGTCGTGATCTCAGGGTCCTGGGTCAAGCCCCGCATCGGGCTCTCTGCTCAGCAGGGAGCCTGCTTCCCCCTCTCTCTCTGCCTGCTGCTCTGCCTACTCATGATCTGTCAAATAAATAAATAAAATCTTTAAAAAATAAAATTAATTTAAAAAATATTAAAATGTTGTATTTATTGAAATCTTTAAGAGGATTCAGTCTGTATACCCCGTTTCTTTTCTTTCAGGGAAGCTAGAAGTTGAAGATCATTTTTTGGACAATGTTTGGGGGAGCAGAGCAGGCAAGCAACAAGAGAGGAAGGAAGAAAGTGCTGGCCTTGAGAAAGTCCTGTCCAATATTTCACTCTCATGGTGTAGAGTGAGAATAGTCAAGATCTGTACCAGTTACAGCTCCAGCCCAGACTCCTAGGAAAGGATAAACCTAGAATCCTCTCATAATCCCCAAATCCCCTCTTAACAGCTACAGAGATCCAGACTGGACAACGGGCTGAGGAGCGAAGGCTGGCGGTATTAACCTCCAACCAACCCCTAATTCTCTTACCTCATCATCAGGATCAGGATAAGGTCTCTTACAAATGCAGTACAATCCAAAAAAGTTGTCATTGTATTTATTGCCAGGATTTATCTTTGCTTTGTCCTGAAAGAGATTAATTTCAATATAAAATATGGTCTAATTTTGACTATAATTTCAGGTATCATGAAAGTATAAATTATCATAAACACCATACAAATATCATATATATGACATATAATACATTTTATTTATAATATATCATCAGTGTAATATTGTAAGGCATGATAAATAACATGAATATAATATCATACCATAAATTTCCTATTGCATGAAGTCCATGCATTCAATCGATTTCTACATTAAATAACTTCCTCCCCAAAAGTTGGTCTTTAGCTTTCAAAGTACCAAGAAAAAGAATTCACTCCTATTAAAAGGGTACATTTTCCAAGATACAGAGAATAAGTTAAAATTAATTTTTTTATACCCTCTTTGCAGTAACTGGGGGAAACCAAATACGTCCATAACAAACTGCTGGTAAAAGTTAATTATAAATATCAATGATCAACCCATGTAAATGAACATTGGCCTAGAATTTCGAAGTATTTCATAATGCCCAGCTATGATCGCCAAAGCTCCTAGGTTACTAGAAGGTAAAAAGCAGGCAAGGAAATTGTCTAAAAATAACCTTGAAAGGAGGGAAATAGTAATTATAACGGAATAGTAATTATGACTGGACAGTGTAACATCCCTTACTTTCTACTTAGCTTTTGTTACTTCAGTAAACGTTACTGTATAATTAGCCAAAAAGCAGTGAAAAACTGTGTGCATCTAACTCACATTCATTATGAGCAAGTTTTTTGTTTTTAAAGTCATACCCTTTGCTTTAAAAGCCTTAAACCATGAGCACAACCAACGTAATCAAACCTGAGTTACTTTAAAGAACATTCCCACCAAAATATTTCATATTAATTACAATCTGTAATATAGGCTCTAAACAGGTTAGTTTTCCAACAAAATAAAAAATGGAATACAGTCTAATACTGATTCGCCTATTTGCAAAGAATAAGCATAAGAACTTCCTTTTTGGGGGCACCTGGGTGGCTCAGTGGGTTAAAGCCTCTGCCATCGGCTCGGGTCATGATCCCGGCTCGGGTCATAATCCTGGGGTCTGGGGATTGAGGCTCTCTGCTCGGCGGGGATTGCTTCCTCCTTTCTCTTTCTCTGCCTGCCTCTCTGCCTACTTGTGATCTCTATCTGTCAAATAAATAAATAAAATATTAAAAAAAAAAGAACTTCCTTTTTGGAAAATGTATAGTTTTAATCCACTTTCGCAAATATCAGTCTCAGCTATTTTCAATGCATTTTTAGTTACAGTGCTTACTTACAGGAAATAATTTGCATTCCAAATTTTTAAACTTGCTGTTCCCACAATCACAACGAAAGTTTCTGGAAAAAATGAGGAAAAACCAATTTTAATTTTTCTTTTAAATCTAATGAGTTACTCTTTAAATTAATACCACAGCCCAAAAAGTGATCTTGGTGGTTGTTCATGTATCCAATTTGAAATTTCTCCAAGTATATAACAATAAAATAAACATGCACAGAGACAAATATTTATATCACACACACACAAACAGACAAGTAAAACAATGGCAGAAGAAGAAGGACTAGTTTGAGTTTATACAGTAAATATACTTTAAAAGGCCCTCTGGAGGGGCGCCTGGGTGGCTCAGTGGGTTAAAGCCTCTGCCTTTGGCTCGGGTCATGATCCCGGGGTCCTGGAATCGAGCCCCGCATCGGGCTCTCTGCTCAACGGGGAGCCTGCTTCCGCCTCTCTGCCTACTTGTAATCTCTGTCTGTCAAATAAATAAATAAAATCTTTAAAAAAAAAAAAGAGGGTGTGAAATTATTTAAAAAAAAAAAAAGGCCCTCTGGAAAAACTGTTCTCTCCAATTAAACAATTACATTAAATTTGACCAGTGCACGACTACTTTAAATGGAAAAACAAGAAAAAAAGTCCAGGTGGGAAAGAATTCAAACATTTAAAAAGCATTCAGCACCAATCTCTAACGGTCTTTACCTTTTTGTGTATAGCTCAAATAGTTTATGACTTCCGTGACATTCGTAACTGCAAGCTAGGCAGATTCCTGCTGGTTCTTCTCCCTCTGGGGTGCACGTACTACAGGCATATAGTGCTTGTCTCTTTACTGAGCCCTAAAAGACAGCCCCAAAATGGAAAGAGAGAATAATTACACAATAAAGTACCAAAACACCGTTGCATGTTTCAAATCATTATATATGTCCTATACTGGTGCTCATTTTCATACAAATTTTTCTTAAAATGATAGTTTTAAATTCCCAGCCAGCTGAAAATAAGAAAAAGCTGGTCTGCACAACATTTTAACACATGAAAATATAGGAGAATATGTACAGGTTTATGTAAGCAGTATCACACTTAGAATTTTGGAAAACACTTGTGACTCTGCCAAAGAGAAAATCAATGCATTGAAAGAATCCTTTTGACTTTAGGAGGTGCATGCTGAAATATTTAGAATGTCATTGTGTCTGCAACTTATTTTCAAGTGATTCAGGGGGAAAAAGTATATTACATAGAAAAGAGAGATAAAACATATGTGGCAAAAAATGAATACATGTAAGAGGTACACAAGTGTTCATAATATTATTCTTTCAACATACCTGTAGATTTAAATTTTTTCAAAATTAAAAGTTGGAGGAAAAACAGGCAATATTTTTAGAAATCTTGACAGTGGTTACCCTCCTCTAGCAAGGACGGAGACAGAAGCTTCCAGGATGCCCTTAATGTTCTATTTCTTGATCTGGGGGAGGGGAGTTAGTAGGTACATACATATGTTCACTTTTTCCCCCAACCCATAGACACATAGACTTGTGTGATTTTCCGCATATTTTACTACAGTAAAAAGAAAAATTTTAGAAAGTCTGTTTTATAAAGCTAACTACATTTCAAGAAAAGCTTACACATTTTTTTCACACATTTTTTTTTAAGAGAAAAAGTTGTTTTAGTGGTGACCAAAGGTTTTAAAATTGCAGCTAACATCTGGGACTATCTGTAGATACCAGGTTAATTCAACAATCTAACCACACTGCGCAGGATAAACTCAACCGGTCAGCGATGACAAGTGGTATTATGAGCTCAGTCCGCACCACATAACGGCCCCAAGTCTCTCGCCTCATCCCCCAATGTTCCACGCATCCCCCAGAGTCTGGGTAACCTCATCCTTCTTATCAGTTCTCATCCCGAGTAGATTCCTTCTACCCACCTTGCTCCATTTTTGTACCTAGAAATACAGGACGAGTCACCAAACACTACAACGCACCCCCTCAAATTCTGATTCATAACGTCTTCCAAATGGCAAATTTACCCTTCAAGCAAATCCTCTCCTTTCCTCCCTCCTTCGCCAGTGCCACCTGCTGTCGCGGTTCCGGTCTGTTTCCATGGGGGGCGAGGGGCGGGATGCAAATAGACACTGTACTTTTTTCGTCTCGCCAAAAAAAAAAACAAACCAAAAAAAAAAAACCTACGAGCTAGCGCTTGTCAAGCTAAATTGTAGAGGATTAGCTGTCAAGGAACCCCGCCCAGGGGGAGCTTTTTCAAATCCACAGCTCTCTCCTTTAAGTCTGCTTTGACTCTCCCATTCGCTTCCTAAGAAACACTCATAGGACGCGAAAAGTAAGGTCAAAGATGTCGGGATCTGAGAGGTCACGGAGACGGTTTCTGAAAAGCAGCCGAGGCACCGAGGAGAGACGGGAGAGGAAGGAAAGAGCAGGGGCCCCACGGCCAGAGCCTGCAGAATCCTGAGGGACCGGACGAAGGAAGACCAAGGGAAGAAGGGGGGCCTGCTGGCTACAGGCTAAGAAGGAGGACCCAGGAGGCTGAGGTTTCAGGGCAGCTGGGCCTGGCACGGGGAAGCCTACGACGAACCGCGGGAATAGGGCAAGGCGGGTCGGGAACAGGAGGTTCGGCGGGAGCCCGGGGGAGGCGAGGCCCGGGCCGCGCGCCCACCTGCGAGTAAGAGCACTTCTCGGAGTCGCTGCCGCCCAGGACGGCGCACGCCTCGTTCTCCAGCTCCTCGTCCTCCTCCAGAACGTCGACCAACGATACCACGGGCTCCAGCTCTGACTGCCGCCCAGCGGACCCCTCCGCTCCGGCCATCCTCAACTGTCAGCGGGACCGCCGCTCTGCCCGGCGGAGGCGGGAAAAGCGGCTGCGGGAGGCGTGGCCGGAGGAGGCGGAGCCCAGTGTAAACAGCCAATCCCAAAGAAGGGAAGAGAAGGAAGGAGGAGGAACGACTCCCGACAAACGGAAGTCACCCCTCTCCCTTGGCCCGCCTGCGCCGGCCTGCGCCCGCCGCGTGCTGACTTCCGCTTCCGGATGGTACTTCGCAGGCTCTAGTTGTTGAAGCTCCGCGGTCGTCATGGAGTTGTCGGCCGAGTACGTCGGGCTGGATGGGCAGCAGCAGCTGCTGCGGGTGCCCTGTGAGGCGCCGGGCGACGCGGACCCTTTCCAGGGCCTGTTGTCTGGTGTGGCCCAGATGAGAGAGCTGGTGATCGAGCTCTTCAGCCCCCTGGTACAGCAGGAAGCGCAAGACCAGGAGGCGGCGGCTCCAGAAGAGGCCATGGACGGTGAGCCCTGAGAAGGTGCTGGAGCGACAGGAGGGCGGGGCAGGGGAGCCCGGGTAGAGTGGCCAACTTGGGGAAAGCCTCGGGGGAAGAAGAATCCAACTAAAAATGGGTATTGTGTTATCTGGGCTGCTTCTACTTGAGCGTTTTCGCGACTCTTTCCATTTATGCCACAAAAAACCATGCTGAGTGCCTAGTATTCGGCCAGGCACTGGGCTCTGCTCTTGAAAAAGAATGAGGTGAATGCGGCTCAGTTCCTGGCCTTGTGGAACTCTCAGGCTGGTGGGGTTAGACAAGCAAACACTTACTACAGACTAGAAGTATGACCCCAGGGACCTCTGTAAGTACTGCAAGCTCAGAGGACCCAGGAAGGCTTCAGAGAACCCAGGAAGGCTTCAGAGAAGGGGCGTGACTTTTGAGTTGGGGGTTGAAGGATGAAAATGAGCATTCCCGGGGTTGAAATTAAAAACATGTTAGGGAGACTGCCATCTATCACAGAATAGGTTCTGAAGACTTCAGTTTAAGGAGCTCTAACTCCCAGGGACTCCTTTCCCCTATCCCATTTTAGAAGGCACAGTTTGAAAGGAGAAACATGAAATTCAGGTGAATACAAAAAAAGGTAGGTACGTTTTCTGCCCCGAGCTGAAGAACCCAAGAATTAAATTCTGGAGTCAGGACTTAACCCCTCTAAAGAGGGGCTTAAACTCTACTGTACTGTACTTTTTTCCCCCATATTGTTTACATCTTGACAGTTACAGATAATGTGAACTCAGACCATTATACTGAGTGCAGACAATATTAGTTCCATGAATATGTTAATTGGGTGTTGCCACCTACCTTGAAAGTGAATCCTGTTTCTTGGCTCCAGAAGTACTCCTCTAATCTGTTGAAAGTGTTGTCATTGGAACATAGCTAGAGCCATTTCTTAAAATATCATCACTTACTGGAAAAATAACTGCCACCTATTCCACTAATGGCAGGTCTATAATATCTTTGTATTGGAGAACATGTTTTTGTATATTAAGTGAAGACCCCATAAAGCTTAGGTTTGAATTTCCTTTGTTAAAAGTAATAGAGATTGAAATGGTGCATTTTGTGTTACAGGAATTCTATCTCAACAAATGTCCAAAATTTTAAAATTATAACAATTACTAAAGAAAAGTGTTAGAACTCTAAAAAGTACTAAGTAGTGAAATTGGATTACAAATAATCCAGTTATCAAATGTGCAAAGGATTTGAATAGACATTTCTCCAAATGAGATATACAAATGGTCAGTGAGCTCATGATAAGATGTTCAGCATCACTGGCCATCAGAAAAATGCTAATGAAGACCACAATCAAAAATCAAATACCCCTTCATGCCCACTAGGATGGCTGTAATCAGAAAGAACAATGACAAGTGCTGGCTAGGATGTGAAGAAATTGGAGGCCTTATGCATTGCTGGTGGAAATATGAATGTTATACCTTCTTTGGAAAACAGTTTGGCGGTTCCTCAAAAAGTTAAACATAAAGTTATCATAAGACCCAGAAATTCCACTCATTCCATTCCTAGTTCTGCACAAAGAGAACTGGAAACATACGTTCACATGAAAGCTTATTCATGAATGTTCGTAGCAGCACTGTTTTTATAATAACTAAAAATTGGAAACAGCACAGAAGTCCATCACCTGATGTGGATAAACAAAATGTGGTGTATCCATCAGTGGAGTACTGTTCAACAGTAAAAAGGAAGTACCAATAAACACTACAGCGTGAATGAACCTTAAAAATATGTTGAGTGAAGGATGGCAGACAAAAAGGCCACATATTTTATGATTCCATCTATATGAAATGTCCAGAATAGACAAATCTATGGAAGTAGGAAGTGAATTAGAGGTGGCTCAAGGGAATGGAAAGTGGTTGTTAATGGGTGTGAGATTTCTTTCTGGGATGGTGAAAATGTTCTAGAATTAAATAGTGGTGACAGTTGCTCAACCTAGGGAATATACAACAAATCAATAAATTGTACACTTTAAAATTTAAAATCTATCATCACTTTTTTTGGAGATATAATTCATATACCTTAGAGTGAATTTTATGGTCTATGAATTTTATCTCCCAAAAAAGGTGATAAGAAAGAGTTCAAACACCAAAATTCTTGAAATCTTTTTAACCATACAGACTTCAATCTATTATATGCATGATTTTATTAACCCTTAAAGTTGAAATAGCATTATCAACCATTTTAGCAGTCTCTTTCTTTGAACCACCAAACATATTGTCATACAACAAATATTTATTTTAAAAGGTGATGATGAAGATGATGCAGAAGATGAAAATAACACTGATAACAGAACTAACTCAAATGGACCATCTGCAAAACGGCCCAAACCACCATCTTAACAGTAGCTTTTATGAAATTTTAAAGGCTGCTACTATATCTGAATTACCACACAGTGACATTTGGGAAAGACTTGTGCTCTAATTTGGAAAAGCATTTGTTTTATTCCCCTAGGACAACTTTGTCAAAGAAAAAAACGTTTCTTCTGTTTCCAGCAAAGAAAGATACAATAAATGTTTAGAAATGAATCTGTTTTCTTGAATGAGAAGTAAATTTCAGACCGTGGAAATAAAATAGAACACTTAATGATGTATAAAATCCTCTAAGTTGGCAACTGAATTTTTATTGTTCTCTACTTTTTAAATAGCCATTGAATGAAATTGTGTGATGTCTACATCTTTTGGCTTCTGCTTGTCATAAAAAATACATGTCAGTTCTTGGACAATAACATTCGAAAGAACCATGTGATACGAGCAAGTGGTGGAAATTGGATATTAAATTTGAGAATGGCAATTCTGTGTAAGAAGAAGGAAAATGGGAAGAGAAGTAGTGAAGGAGTGAGATGAGCTCTTGAGAAAGACCCAAGGAAACCTAGAATCCCCACTCACACCTAATATTCAGACCTCCAGAGATGATACCATTCAACAAATATATATTTAACTTGTACCTGAAGAAAGCAAAGTTGGGTGTGATTTTATGCTGTAACATGTTATGTATATTAACACAGATCTATAAGTCTTTAACTTAAACAGTCTGTGTTGACTATAACTTATTTCTCATCCTGTATCCATGCTTTGATTTTGCTTACTGAAGTACAATTGAATCCTTTAAAATACATATGTATTCCTAAAATGTGTGTGTGTGTGTGTTCCTTTGTGCTTCTCAGTGGGATGAAGACTTTTTTTATTTATTGTGCATGTTTCCTGATTCATTTATGTAGCTAAAATGCAAAGAAATCAAGTAGCATGCATGTAAGGAAATACAAATAGTTACAGAATCTTAGAACTAACCTTACAGGGGTGCCTGGGTGGCTCAGTGGGTTAAGCCCTCTGCCTTCAGCTCAGGTCATGATCCCAGGGTCTTGGGATGGAGCCCCACATCAGGCTCTCTGCTGGGCAGGGAGCTTGCTCCCCACCCCTCCACCGCCTGCTTGTGATCTCTGGCAAATAAATAATAAAAATCTTAAAAAAAAAAAAAAAAGTAACCTTACAGATTATATGATTTATTTCTGAAATGAATTGAATCTTAGAATAGGTGTTTGTCAGGCCACTGGGTGGCTCAGTCATTAAGCGTCTGTCTTCGGCTCAGGTCATGATTCCAGGGTCCTGGAATCAAGCCTGTTATCGGGCTCCCTGCTCGGAGGGAAGCCTACCTCTCCCTCTCAGCACTCCCCTGTTTGTGTTCCCTCTCTTAGTGTGTCTCTCTCTGTCAAACAAATAAATAAAATTTAAATTTAAAACGAAAAACCTTGGGGTGCCTGGGTGGCTCAGTCATTAAGCATCTGCCTTCAGCTTGGGTCATGATCCCAGTGTTCTGAGATCAAGCCCTGCATCAGGCTCCTTGCTCTGCAGGAGGCCTGCTTCTCCCTCTCCCACGCCACATGCTTGTGTTCCCTCTCTCACTGTGTCTCTCTGTGTCAAATAAGTAAAATCTAAAAAAAGAAAAAACCTTTAAAAAAATTACCAAAGGGGCGCCTGGGTGCCTCAGTGGGTTAAAGCCTCTGCCTTTCGCTCAGGTCATGATCCCAGGGTCCTGGGATCGAGCCCTGCATCGGGCTCTCTGCTTGGCAGGGAGCCTGCTTCCTCCTCTCTCTCTCTCTCTGCCTGCCTCTCTCCCTACTTGTGATCTCTATCTGTCAAATAAATAAATAAATAAAAATTTAAAAATTACCAAAAAAAAATTACCATAGTACTTTCCCAGTTACACATACTGAAATCTATAGCTTAGAAGGTACACGCTATTAAGGAAACTGAATTTAGATACCTTTTAATATCTTTATTATTTTTAAAGATTTTATTTATTTATTTGACAAAGATCACAAGTAGGCAGAGAGGCAGGCAGGGGCATGGGGAAGCAGTCTCCCCGCTGAGCAAAGAGCCCAATGCAGGGCTCAATCCCAGGACCCTGGGATCATGCATGACCTGAGCCAAAGGCAGAGGCTTTAACCCGCTGAACCACCCAGGTACCCCTTCATATCTTTAAAGTATTGTTTCACTTGGAACATCAGCCTTCCACTTAAGTGCATTTATGTAACCAAAGCAATACCAAATAGGGAGGGAAAAAAGAGCAGCTAGAAAACGTTTGGGGTTTTTTTCCTTGTTTGTTTTAAAAGATTTTATTTATTTATTTATTTATTTGAGAGAGGGGAAAAGAGGCAGTGGGAGAAGCAGACTCCCTGCTGAGCAGAGAGCCCAATTCCAGGCATGATCCGGGATCATGACCTGAGCTGAAGGCAGATGCTTAATTGACTGAGCCACTCAGGCGCTCCTAGATACTGTTTTCTAAATAGAAATTTCCTTGTTTAGTTTGTGATGTTTCTAATGTTGGCATTTCTTATAATCTTTTTCTACGTATAATCCTTCAAAAAAAACCCCAACTTGCCAGCATAGTTAAAATAGTTGATATATTTTTAAATTTTTTTCTTTTTTAAAGTTTATTATTTTGGGGCACCTGGGTGGCTTAGTCAGTTTAGTGGCTGCCTTTGGCTCAGGTCATGATCCCTGGGTCCTGGGATTGAGCCCCATGTAGGGCTCCCTGCTCTGTGGGAGCCTGCTTCCCCTTCTCTCTCTCTGTCTGCCTCTGTCTACTTGTGATCTCTGTCTGTCAAATAAATAAAATCTTTTTAAAAATAAAGTTTATTATAATTTTTTTTTAGTAACCTCCACACCAACGTGGGGCTCAAACTCATGATCCTGAGCTCAATAGTCACATGATCTAAGTCATCCAGGTGCCCTAAAATAGTTCATATTTTTTAAAATAATAGCTGAGCTTTGCTCCTGAATATTTTGTTCCCTTCTTTGTTTAGTAAATATATTTATAAAGAAGAAATTTCAAGATATTTGCTCTTACAGTCCAGTGTTTTGAGGTCTGGATTATGGGTTTGATTGATCTTTTCCTTAATTTTAATACTGAATTCTTTTTTTTTTAAAGATTTTATTTACTTATTTGACAGACAGAGATCACAAGTAGACAGAGAGGCAGGCAGAGAGAGAGAGAGAGGGAAGCAGGCTCCCTGCTGAGCAGAGAGCCCGATGCGGGACTCGATCCCAGGACCCTGAGATCATGACCTGAGCCGAAGGCAGCGGCTTAACCCACTGAGCCACCCAGGCACCCCTTAATACTGAATTCTAACTCTAATACTGCCTTCTTGATACGTGAGGTACATGTGTGACAAAAAATATCAGTGTGAAGGACCAGTATAGAAGAAATGGCTTGCCTGGTTTTCTAATCTGCTGCCTTCTAAGGGTACAGACATAAGCCATAGGCAAGCAAGAGAGTTAATCTCTGAATTTCTTTTGAATTTACTTTTGTACAGGAAATTCAGCCTCAGGGTACTAGCTAAAAATAAGCTTGACCCCAGACTTAGATAAATACTGTGAGGCATGGAGTATAAAATGTGAAATATATGGACATATCCAACAAATCATTTTTCTAGAAGTGCTTTTGTGTTATATTAAGAAATAATGTGTATTTTTAAAAAGATATATTTATTCTAGAGAGAGAGCACATGAGTGGGAGGGGGAGAGGGAGTGGGAGAGAGAATCTGAAGCAGATTCTGTGCCAAGTGGGGAGCCCGACTTGGGGCCCAGTCCCACCACGCTGAGATCAGGACCTGAGCCCAAACCAAGAGTTGGTCACTTAACCAACTGAGCCACCCAGGCATACCAAGAAATACTTTTTTTTTTTTTTAAGATTTATTTATTCAACAGCACAAGCAGGTGGAGCAGCAGGCAGAGGGAGAGGGAGAACCAGGCTCCCCACTGAGCAGAGAGCCAGACGTGGGGCTCAATCCCAGGACCCTGGGATCATAACCTGAGCCGAAGGCAAATGTTGAACTGACTGAGTCACCAGGTGCCCCAAGAAATACTTACTTAATAGAGTTCCATGGAGCCTATTATAATAGGTTGCTGTTGTTTGTAAGTTAGGAAGTTTGAAGATATTTTTTACAAAATCACTTGGGAAAAAGAGTACTTGGCTGGCTTAGTTGGTAGAGCATGCAACTCTTGATCTCCAGTCATGAGTTCAAGCCTGTATTGGGCATAGAGCTTACTTAAAAAAAAAAAAAAAAAAAAAAAAAAAAAGAATCTTGGGAAGGGGTACTTGGGTGGCTCAATGGGTGAAGCCTCCAACTCTTGATTTCAGCTCAGGTCATGCTTTCAGGGTTATGAGATAGGTCCCACATAGATCTCTGCACTGGGCTTGGAGCCTGCTTAGGATTCTCTATCTCCCTCTTCCTCTGCCCCTCCCCTGTCCCTCCTCTGTCTCCCTACCCACTCCCACCCTCAAATAAAAAAAAATTTTAAAAATCACTTGGGAAGAAAATTTACTTTGAAAAAAAATAAATGGGGGCGCCTAGGTGGCTCAGTCATTAAGCATCTGCCTTCATCATGATCCCAGGGTCCTGGGATCGAATCCCACATCTGGTTCCCTGTTCAGAAGCCTGCTTCTCCCTTTCCCACTTCCCCGCTTTTGTTCCCTCTCTCACTGTATCTCTATCAAATAAATAAAAATCTTTTAAAAAAAATGGGAGGAAATGGGAAAAGAATATGGGAGGGAATCAGTTTTATCCCATTTAGAGATAGTGTTCATACTCAGAGGATTTATGCTTCTGCAACTTGTTGCCTTTCAGATCTCAACCAAGTGACCTCATTTGCCTGTCTAGTTCTTCCCGTTGAAACTCTTAGGTTTCAACTTAAACATTTCCTCCAGACTTCAGGCTTCCTCGACAATGTAAGGCCCACCAGCTGGGTGTTTCTGTGGCATCTAGCTCCCTATACTTTAAATAGTATTTGAATTATTCCTTTATGAATATTATGAATAATCCTTTGTGAATATATGTAATTATTAGAATTATTTTAGCTACTCAGAATTTTTTAAATTTTTTCTAAAAAATCCAATTGATAGTAAAAAAAATTTTGTTTTGTTTTTGAGAAAGCTGTACTTTTTTTTTTTTAAGATTTTATTTATTTATTTGACAGAGATTTCAAGTAGGCAGAGAGGCAGGCAGAGAGAGAGAGGAGGAAGCAGGCTCCCTGCTGAGCAGAGAACCCGATGCGGGGCTCGATCCCAGGACCCTGGGATCATGACCTGAGCTGAAGGCAGAGGCTTTAACCCACTGAGCCACCCAGGTGCCCCGAGAAGGCTATACTTTCAAAGGAAATAAAGTTTAGGTTTCCTTCCAAATGAGAAAATCAGTTGGAGACATCTGTGGCCCTCAGTTTAGTGTACAGTACTTTAATACTAGTTCATATTCAGCATATTAAAGATACGTCTATTTCTCAGTGGAATTGTTCAATCTGAACCAATATAGAATATCTTATGTATATAAAATAGCATTCATGCATAACACATCCTGAAAACCTAGACTTTTTAACTCAATTGACAGTCACTATGTTATGATAAAATGTTTATAAGAAATTCCTGTTGGAACTTAGTGTGGGGTAGTTGAGCAGTACAGAATTCAAAACCATTGCCATAAATGTAGCAGGTGACAGAAGTAAAATTTACGTGTTTGAGGGAATTGATTATAATCATTTTGTGATAATTATTTCCTGGATATATTTTTTTAAAGATTTTTATTTATTTATTTGACAGAGATCACAAGTAGGCAGAGAGGCAGGCAGAGAGAGAGAAGAGGAAGCAGGCTCCCCGCTGAGCAGAGAGCCCGATGCGGGGCTCGATCCCAGGACCTTGGGATCATGACCTGAGCTGAAAGCAGAGGCTTTAACCCACTGAGCCACCCAGGCACCCCCTGGATATATATTTTTTAATTTTATTTATTCGACAGAGAGCGAGAGATCACAAGTAGGCAGAGAGGCAAGCAGAGATAGAGGGGGGAAGCAGGCTCCCTGCTGTGCAGAGAGGCTCGATCCCAGGACCCTGAAATCATGACTTGAGCCAAAGGTAGAGGCTTAACCCATTGAGCCACCCAGGTATCCCTGTTTCCTGGATATTTCATGTAAAACCCTCATCAAAGGGCACCTGGATGGCTCAGTTGGTTAAGCGTCTGACTCCAGCTCAGCTCAGGTCTTGATCTGAGGGTCATGAGTTCAAGCCTAGTATTGGGCTCCATGCTGTGTGTGGAGCCTTTTTTTTTTTTAAAGATTTATTTCTTTGACAGAAAGACAACAAAAGTGGGAATACAAGCAGGGGGAGTGGGAGAGGGAGAATGCTGGGCTTCATCCCAGGACCCTAGGATCATGGCCTGAGCCAAAGGCAGATGCTTAACAGACTGAGCTACCCAGAGGCCCCTAGAATCAAGATTTTTAATGAAAAAACAAAAGCACAAAACTATTAAAAGAAAATGGAGTAATAGTTTTTATAGTCTCAGAGTGAAGAAGATTTCGTGAGCAAGATTTTTTTAAAATACAGAAACCATAATAGAAGAGATTAGTAAAGGTAATTATAGCATAACAAAAAATTTGGAACATTTTATTAACAAGGCTAAAGGACAAAGAGGGAAAAGCTATTTTGTATTTTCTGCACAAATAACAAGAATTACTGCCTTTTATAGATCTTGTGTACCAATCAGAGAGACCATAGAAGTGGGCAAAGGAAGGGAATGGCAAGAACATAAGAAATCCACATGGCTTTTAAATGAAAAAAGGTGCTACTTCAAATAAAATCAAAGCCACAATGTAAATACCATTTTTTACTTTTCAGACTGAAAGATCAAGTTTTGATGCAATATTGAACTGGAAAGGATGTGAGGGGTATACAGTACTGATGGTGAGAGCGTGATTTGATATAAGCCCTTCGAAAGCCAAGTGGGCACTTCTGCCAAAATGTTCGAGGTATTGTTCTTTGAGCAATTTCATTTATAGAAATGTATCCAGTGATAATAGCACACACGTGCACAGATCTGTTTACAGCGCTATTCATTGTAGCATCATCCTTAGTAATAAGACCGTAAAGAACCTAAATGTCCACTTGCAGACCCTAGTTAAATAAAAATAGAACCTAAATGTCCATTCTCAAGACACTAGTCAATTAAATAAAAATAGAATATTAATATAATAATTTTGCGTGGCCATTTAAAAAGACCAAAGTGGAGGCGCCTGGGTGGCTCAGTGGGTTAAAGCCTCTGCCTTCGGCTCAGGTCATGGTCCCAGGGTCCTGGGATCGAGCCCTGCGTTGGGCTTTCTGTTCAGCAGGGAGCTTGCTTCCCTTCCTCTCTGCCTGCCTCTCTGCCTACCTGTGATCTCTGTCTGTCAAATAAATAAAATCTTAAAAAAAAAAAAAGTGTAGCTCTGTGTATTAAAGAGCAATCTTTAGGATGTGCTGGTAAATGAAAACTAGCAAGATACAGAACAGCGTGTAGAATGCTACTCATGGAGGATATTGGCTAGATACAGGTGGGGTATCTAAAAGGATAGCCAGGAATCTGCTGAACAGAGGGGGTTGGGTTGGGAATAACAGAGAGACTTTTCACTGTACACTCTTGTTCTCTTTGCATTTTAAAGAAACATATTTTGTATTTTTCTACACAAATACAGAAAAAGTTACTGTTCTTCAAAATTATTGAAACTGTCAAATGATTTTTTTTAAGTTTTTTAATTTAATTTTTTATTTTTTTAAAGATTTTATTTATTTGACAGAGATCACAAGTAGGCAGAGAAGCAGGCAGAGAGAGAGGAGAAGCAGGTTCCGTGCTGAGCAGAGAGCCCGACACGGGGCTAGATCCCAAGACCCTGAGACCATGCATGACCTGAGCTGAAGGCAGAGGCTTAACCCACCGAGCCACCCAGGCGTCCCAATTTTTTTTTTAAGTAAGCTCTATGCCCAAAGATCCAGAGTCACATGTTCTACTGACTGAGCCAGGCAGACACCTCAATTTTTAATTTGAAAAAATTATACTTTAAGTTTAATAAGGGCAGGCCAGCCATATTAACAATTTAAAACATTTGTCATGTAAGTAATTCAGGGCAAAAATTAACTAATCTAGACTTAAAAACCAAAACAAAGGGACACCTGGGTGGCTCAGTCAGTTAAGTGTCTGACTCTTGATTCTGGCTCAGGACATGATCTCAGGGTCATGAGATAGGGCTCCAAGCCCGGCTCTGGGCTGGGCATGAAACCTGCTTAAGAATCTCTCTCGGGGGGGCGCCTGGGTGGCTCAGTGGTTTAGGCCTCTGCCTTCAGCTCAGGTCATGATCTCAGGGTCCTGGGATCGAGCCCCGCATCGGGCTCTCTGCTCAGTGGGGAGCCTGTTTCTCCCTCTTTCTCTGCCTGCCTCTCTGCCTACTTGTGACCTCTCTCTCTGTCAAATAAATAAATAAAATATTTAAAAAAAAAAAAAAAGAATCTCTCTCGGGGGCATCTGGGTGGCTCAGTGGGTTAAGGCCTCTGCCTTCGGCTTGGGTCGTGATCCCAGGGTCCGGGAATCGAGCCCCGCATGGGGCTCTCTGCTCAGCAGGGAACCTGCTTCCCCACCCCACCCCCCGCCTGCCTCTCTGCCTACTTGTGATCTCTGTCTGTCAAATAAGGAAAATCTTAAAAAAACAAAACAACACAAAAACTCTCTCTTCCTGTCCCTGTCAAACAAGGAAAGAATAAAAAATCAGGGCACCTGGGTGGCTCAGTCGTCGAACAGCTGACTCTTGATTTCGGGTCAGGTCATGAACTCATGGTTATGGGATGAGCCCTGTGTTGGGCTTCACACTCAGTGAAGAGTCTGCTTAAGATTCTCCCTCTCCCTCTGCACCCCCCCCCACTTGTGCATGCACACACTCTCTCTCTCTCGAATAAATAAATAAATAATCATGAAAAAATCTTTAAAAATCTTTTTTAAAAAATCTTTTTAGGGGCGCCTGGGTGGCTCAGTGGGTTAAGCCGCTGTCTTCGGCTCAGGTCATGATCTCAGGGTCCTGGGATCGAGTCCCGCATCGGGCTCTCTGCTCGGCGGCGAGCCTGCTTCCCTCTCTCTTTCTGTCTGCTTGTGATCTCTCTCTGTCAAATAAATAAATATAATCTTTAAAAAAAAATCTTTTTAAAAATCTTTAAAAAAAAGAAAATTAAAAATAAAATCCAGGGACATCTGGGTGGTTCAGTTGGTTGAGCATCTGTCTTTGGCTCAGGTCGTGATCCCAGCATAGATCCAGCCCTGCTAGATCTCCAGCATAGATTCTCCCTGTCCCTCTGACTGCTGCTGTGCCCACTTGTGGACATGCTCGCTCTCTGTCAAATAAAATCTTTTAAATAAATAAAATAAAAATCCACATTTCCCATCTGACTACTACTTTGTCAGAAAAGGGAGCAGAACCTGACTTCTATAGAGGTAAGGAAAGTGAGCTAATGTGAGGTAGGACACCGTTAAAAAAAAAAAAAAAGGAGGTGTTTCTAAAACCAATGTGCCTAGTTTTAACCTTGAAAAAGGTGCCCTCTTGCCAGTGCATTATTCTCAACATATAAAATGAATTTTATAGTGTGGCCCTAACTCTTCCAGCTCTCAGGTGACCTTTGGGATCAGAATTGCTCTATTTAAAGACATGTCCCGGGGAACAGTGAATACTAGAATGTAAGCTTCTATTTAAAAAGTAGCAGCTCACATTGGGGCAGCAACAAGGCCATCGGGGTACAGTTTTAAATAGAAATTAACTCCAATGCAAAAAGAAAAACAAATTTACCCCAGTGCCAAAAATTCTGCTGGAGATGGAACTAACTTCTCAAAACACATGATTTTAAGTGAGTCATTTACGGGGCCAAGGTATTGCTTTAAACTCCAGAGTGCCACAGTGGTGGGCTGTGGCTCTGAGAGGTCAGCATGACACTTGATGTCACGTGGTTCAGAAAACTGTTATCTTCATGATAGTAACTTAAGAATTGCTCAAGGCTCTAATCTTGCCCCCTCGAACCTTGTTTGTAAGTGTGGTTTATGTTTTGGGTTGTTGGTTTTTTTTTTTTTTCCTGCATGAATAAGGAACATCCCAAGACAACCAACATCATAACTGCTGGCAAAAATAAATGGACTCCATTTAAATCTTGGCCTCAGAAAGACTGTATCACTATGTGCTGAAACCCGAGAAAGCTTAACCGCTAAACTTATCTTGAACATGTGACAGATGGGACTTTGCACTTAGTAGAAAATGTTAACTTTAACCTTTATGTTCTCTGGACAGCAAACCAGATTGCTTTGCAGTCTAATGAATGAGGTATTCAGTGGCAGTAAAAATCACTCATGTAATAAGTAATTATGAGCACCTACTGTGGGCCAGGCACCGTTAGGCACAGGGTATACAAGATTGAAGAGACAAAATCCCTGCCCCCATGGAGTTTAGATTCTGACAAAATGTGTAACATGTCATGTGATGTTAAGTGCTGTGGAGAAAAACGGGGAAGGAGGATGCTTAATTTTAAATAGGCTGGTCAGAGGCGGCCTCATAAGGCTGACAGGTGAGCAAAGGTCTGAAGACAGTGATAGAGCCTTTGGCCAGGGCTGAGCAACCAGCCAGAACATACACTGAGTGCAGAAGCCCTGAAGCAGGTTTTTCTGGTACATTCTAGAATCAGCAGGAAGATTGGTGAGGCTAGAGTGGAATGAGGGGTGGAGAGAATAGTAGAAAATGAAGAAAATGGTCAAGAGCCACTTAATTAGGACTTTGCAAGCCATGTTAAGAACTTTGAGTTTTGGGGCACCTGGGTGGCTCGGTGGGTTAAGCCGCTGCCTTCGGCTCGGGTCGTGATCTTGGGGTCCTGGGATCGAGTCCCGCATCGGGTTCTCTGCTCGGCGGGGAGCCTGCTTCCCTCTCTCTCTCTCTCTCTGCCTGCCTCTCTGTCTACTTGTGGTCTCTCTCTGTCAAATAAATAAAATAAAAAAAAAATCTTTAAAAAAAAAAGAACTTTGAGTTTTATTTTCAGTGGGGAAGCTATAGGAGGGGTTTTGAGAGAAATAACATTTTAAAAGAATCTCTTGCCACTTGTTTGATAGACTTAGAGGGGACTTGAGCAGATTTTGGTGCAGATGAGGAGCTTGGTTTCGGATAGGTTGAATCTCAGATGCCTGGTAAGACATCTTAGTAAATGCCAAACGGGCAGTTGAATATCCAAGTCTGGAGCTCAGGAGATATGCAAGGTAGTAATATAAATTTGGGCACTTGAAGCCATGAACCAGGATAGGATGACCAAGGGGATTAAGTATAGAGATGAGAACTGGAGGATGTAAACATTCCGAAACTGGGCAGAGCCCCAGGGAGGAGCCAGCAAAGGAGACAGGAGAAGTTGAAGAGGAAGAAGGCAAACCAGGGAAGCGTCTAGAACTGGAATAAAATCGGGTAGCTGCTAGCCACATGTGGCTGTTTGTACTAATTAAAATTTAAAATTCAGTTCCTCAGTCACATTAGCCACATCTCAAGGGCTCATTTCATGCAGCTAGTAGCTACTGATTTGGACAGTACAGATATAAAACAGTTCCATCATCACTAAAGCTCTATTGGACAGCAGTGATCCAGAAGCCAACTGAAGAAAGTATCTCAAGGACAGGGGTGAGTCTTGACCATTGGGTTATGTGTAAGTGACCAGTGACCTCTTGACAACAGGGAAGTTTTGGTAGAGTGGGAGGCAAAACCCTGATATAATAATCTGGTTCAGAATAATCTGGAAGGGAGGAACTGGAGCCAGAAAATACACCTTGTTCCTGAACTTGGCCTCTGGCAGGCAGCCGCCTACAGTCTACTCTGTATGATCATGTCCACACTTGACACTGCCCCTGGAGTGGAGGGCCGGATAGGCCCCGCGTGGGGCTCCCAGTGCTGCTTGCCCAGATCATCTCAAGCTGCCATAGGAACAGCTCAGTTGGTTAAGCGTCTGAGTCTTGATTTCAGCTCAAGTCATGATCTCAGGTGAGATCAGGCCCAGCGGGCTCAGTGTGGAGTCTGCTTGAGATTCTCTCTCCCTCTCCGTTGCCCCCCCCTTTTAAAAAATAAAATAAAATAACTGGTGGCATCTTTAAAAGTAGAAAGGTAACATAGTGACTAAAGCTCCAAAAATTAGACGTTTCTCCAATTTAAGTATCTATTCTCTATCCTGGCACATTCAAAAAAATAAAATATCTGGCATATTTCCATGAAAAACACACAACAGGTTTTACTTCATTTCAGATGTGGTTGCAAATAAGGTGACTTATTAAGCAACTAGGGGATATTAACTGTTTTTCTTATTTCTGGAAGCAGATATTATTCAATTATGAATTCTAGGATGCTTGTCCTTTCCCCAAAATCCCTGAGGCACTTCCTATTATTTCCATTTATCTAATCCTGTACTCACTGCTTACTGTACTGTGATGTAAATATGAAATCAATAACTTGATATAATACACAGGTTTCCTCTCCATCAGCTTAACCTCCCCCTCAACGTAACTGCTAGATTAATTTCACCTTTCCCCCTACAAAGAATGCTTGGAACTATTATACATTTTTTTTAGGATTTTATTTATTTATTTGACACAGAGGGAGAGTGAGCACAAGCAGGGGTAGTGGCAGGCAGAGGGAGAGGGAGAAGCAGGCTCTCCGCCAAGCGGGAAGCCCGATGTGTGACTCAATCCCAGTACCCTGGGATCATGACCCGAGCTGAAGGCCGGCGCTTAACCGGCTGAGGCACCCAGGCGCCCTGCTTTGAACTATCAAATAGCCACAGACAAAATAGGAATAATTCACAATTTGGGTAATTCCTAAATAATCAAAAACATTAATCCTGCAATCTGAAACTCAGTAATTACATTTGGAAGTACTGAATTACTCCCACTCTATTTTAATACTTCTACTACCAAGGCATTCTGCTCTTGAAAGATACAGATGGACCGAGCACTTTCTAAATCCCCAATACTAAAATTTGAAATATGAAAGATAAAGTCGGGGTGCCTGGGTTGCTCAGTGGGTTAAAGCCTCTGCCTTCAGCTCAGGTCATGATCCCAGGGTCCTGGGATAGAGCCCCACATCAGGGGCTCTCTGCTCAGCAGGGAGCCTGCTTCCCCGTTCCCCCCATCTCCCCCCCGCCTCTCTGCCTACTTGTGATCTCTGTCAAATAAATAAATAAAATCTTTACTAAATAAATAAAAAATAAAAGATAAAGTCTACTTTAATGAAAAAGTACTACTTTATAAGACAAGTGATAAACTCACAAACCTTGCATTATATCAACCATTTATAAAATTTTAAAAATTGAAATAATTTTCTTAAATCATTTTCAAATTACCACTGCCTCATGACTAATTCAACCAAATCAGAAACCACTCAGTGATTTTCCTCAAATTATCCTTTCTTCTGCAAAGCAGTATAACGAGGTGACAAGGCTCGGGGATCTGAAGCCAGACATCCTGAGTTCAAATCCTGGCTTTTCCACGCCTTTGCTGTGTGACCACGAGCAAGTTATTAATTCCCGTGCTTCCTCTTCTGCAAAATGGCACCAGTACCAGCACGTACCTGCCTCATAGGCCCGTTGTGAAGACAGATGGAAATCACCCAGAAAACAGTGAGGGCAGTATGCATACTACTAGTTAAGTACTCAAAAGATGCCAAGTGAATTTGGTTATCTGACCCTCACAGAAACAGGTATTTCAAGCTGCTAACTACTGTGGACAGTCCGTGCATTGTATCAAAAGCCGTAGCATTTCAGTCACCAGACCTCTGGAAGAAGTAAAGGGAAAGTGAGATCGGTTACCTGGAGCAGGTTACCTGGAGATTACCTGCTGCTTTTGAGTTACAAAGGTACCTGCTCTTTACAGTAAAGCTTGCCAGGCAATGTTCAGCCCTCCATTCTAGTCAAGTCAGACTTGAACGCTGAGGTTGTTGGAACACTTTCAGGTTTTCAGTAGCTCATATGAGAAAAACCTTTCATAATGCCATTTCCATCCTTTGGCATGGCCAGGCAGCCAGCACGGTGAAACATGTCATTTGTGAAAAGCCCTACAAGTCGGTGGTTAGGACAAAGGCATCAGATGCCTGCTCACACTTCTCACTCTGCTGCCTCCCAGGTGTGTGACCTGAACAAGCAAGTTACTTTACTTGGCTACCTTAGTGGCTTTATCTGTAAAATCTGGATGACTGTTTTCTTAGGGTTGTTGAGAGGATTAAATGAGTTAATTCATGTCAGCCTCTTAGGACAGAGCCCAAAAGAATAAGCACCAAAAAAGATTAGGATTATTAAAATCTATCAGTGTAAAACACTGCCTTGGTATTAATGACACAACTATATAAAAATACATCTTGATCCCGCCCAGAAAAAAAAAAGGAAAAAAAATCCTAAAATCGGATATTTCCATGTTTTAGTTATTTGTATTGGTACCAGACATGAGGTAGTAAGTACAAATGCAAAGGAAGAAGTACACAGATCACATCTTCATGCAAATCACCTGTTGCCTGAAGACCTGAAGACTGGACCTTAGCCAGAAAAGAAAATCAGAAGGATGACAACTGGTAGTATTCTAGAAGGGTGTCACACATCTGACAGGGACCAGACGAAATATTTCCACTGAACACCTTGTTTCCATCGTCTATGTGTTAAGATTTCTCAACTTCCAAACATTTAGTTTCTTCCCAAGTAATTTTTAAAAGACTCGTAGCATTAATACCACTGATAATGCTGACAGCATTACCAAAAGGAAGCACAAACTTTGCTTATCAAGACAGCCATCACCTCAGTAATTTCGTACCAATTTCTCACAAACTGATAGCAAGCAAGCAGAAATAGTTGGCTTAGTTACAACAGGTTGAACTGGTGTTTAAGTTTGAAGAATTCTAAAGCAAGCCAAGTTAATTGTATAAAATTTAAACTTTATGACCATGTTTGGACCTTTTTACATTAAGCACAATGGAAATGTTCATACTCATTTTTTCCCCAAAGGAAAAATTTATGAATCATCACTATGTTGCACAGTAGAATAAAAATAGTTCAGGTACTTATTCAAGTTTCTAAAGAATGCAAATAACAGACACGATTTTACTTCCAAAATCTGAAGTCATCAACATGATTTTGTAGTACTGTATCTCAGGCTTCAACTTAAAAATTCATTATTATTCAGATAAAGATAGCCCCCTAGTCATACTTTTTAGAAAGCCTCTGCCCCACCACAACTTCCTGAGATCTGTGAAGAAACTGCAGTCTTGTGACCAGGCTCCATACGGTAGTGGCAGTTTTGTAACTGTAAGGAAAAAATGGTGACCGATTCTACGTATCAATCAGTTGTAGTCTGCTGATCTGATTAGAAGCCTTGACAAGTGCCTGGTGGCGATTGCAAATGACTGCCAAGCATATGGGGATAATGCAGTAGCCCACCGTTTTGGGGTCAGCTCTTGTACAAGAATAAAGGAACAAAAACATCTGTAAATAAGGTATCAGAAAAATAACTGTCCAAAACCAAAAAGGCAGGGAGAGTAACCGAGCTTTCAAGGAGTGTGTCCATGTGGTTCCTTCAAGGGGCTCTTCCGGGTGCTGCTGAATGTGTTCCAAGGCCAGCCTGTTGTAAGTCTCATTGATTTCAAAAACATAGTAAAACGCTCCTGCACTCGCTAACAAATACAATCCCACTCCAATCCATCCCATCCTCTGACGGAAGTTCATCATTCTCCATGCTCTGTGCCTTCAAATTAAAAAAAAAAAAGAAAAAGAAAAAAAAAAAGTTAGGGTCTAGTAATGCTGTCATAGCAACGACTCCCCATTAGTGCATTTAAGGTTTGAAATTATTAAATTCACATTCACTAAGAAATGTAAAGAATGCACAGCTTGTTGCTTTACGTAATAGTTACGAGAAAGTAAAGTTTCAGCATATATTGAGAGTGCTTTTTATGTAAGCCCCACAGAATAAGTAAATCTCTGTATCCGGCGTAAATAGGTCCGGCACACCTTCCCTTGAGAAACTGGAATTAAACTGGTTTCCTAAGGAACACTTCACCTTTATGGTTCAAATAGTTTCTGCCTTAACAGTACTGTTTTGGACGTGAACACTCGATTCTACAAGTCAAACCAATGTCGGAGCCCCCACGTTAAGACAGTAACTCTTTACACTTACAGTGGTCCCGAAAATCTTCCTGTTCCCACGGCAAGCGTTAAAGAGTCACTCAGTTCTGAATATTCGGGTGGTTTTGGCATTTCAGGGAAAGCCACCATAAGAGAAATCCCCGGGGTCACCGGCTGGGAGAAATGGGAGCGCCGCCAGCCTGGAGCACAAGCTAATTGTGATTAAGCACAGCGTGACTGCGGCCAGTCACGCGGCGGCCCGGCCCCTGTCGCTGCGGCCGGAGCCCCAGCCGGTGTCACCCGGGCCGGGTCGGGAGGCTCCCCAGCACCCCCACCCCGGGCCTCCCCGGCAGCCGGCCCCACCCCCCGCCGCGCTGCAGCGCCGGGCGACCCAGACCAGGGTTGCGCGGGCGGCGCCGGGCCCGGACCTCTCCGCCTCGCGGCGCCGGGAGCCCAGTGCGGGGCAGCGGCCACCCGCCGAGCCTGCAGAGACCGGCAGCTCCCGGATCTCACCTTCCTGTCCCGTTTGGCCCGCCCGCCCGCCGTCCCGGATGCAGCCACAGTCGGGACTTCCGGCTTGGGCCGGAAGCGCGCGCCCTCCTCCCCGTCGCGACTCCGGGCCGCCTACCGGCGCGCGCCCGAGCTCCGCTCTAGTGGGGACGGGGTCGGGGGCTGCGGCAGCGCGGGCCCCGGCGTGTCCCTTCACGTGGGTGGCGGTCCGGGCATCTTCGGGGCCGCTCGGCCCGGCCCCCGGTGCCTCGCGGCGGACAGCGGCGCGGCGGCGACGGCGCGGGCCGCCATCCCCCGGTGGCGCCGAGTGCTGGAGAGGCAGGCCTCCGGCGGCGAGGGACGCGCGAGGCCGCGGAGAGGGTGAGACGCGGCTTGTCGCAGTGGGGCGGGCCGGGAGGTCGCCCGCCGGTGCGGGGCTGGGGTCACTGACCCCTGCCGCTAACGCAGCTGCTTTGTGCTCGCAGGCCTCGCGTCGGAACGTTGCCGGCACTCAGGGGGGTGCCGAGGAGAAACGCCGTGCCTCGCGGCGGCGTCACCACCCTGGCCGGATTCGATTGTCAATCCGTTGTTCGGGGCACCATGACGCTGAGGCTCTTGGAAGACTGGTGCCGAGGGATGGATGTGGACCCTCGGAGAGCGGTGTTGGTTGCCGGCATCCCCCCGACCTGCACCGTGGCGGAGATCGAGGAGGCTCTGCGGGCCGGTTTGGCGCCGTTGGGCGAGTGCAGACTGCTCGGGAGAATGTTCCGGCGGGATGAGAACAGGAATGTGGCCTTGGTGGGGCTGACTGAGGAGGCGTCTCATGCTGTGGTCCCTAAGGAGATACCCGGAAAGGGGGGTGTCTGGAGAGTGATCTTTAAGCCCCCAGGCCTGGATAATGAATTGTTAAGCAGATTAAATGAATTCTTAGAGAGAGAGGGCACAAGGCTGGGGGAGCTGGCCAGAGCTCGTGGATATGGAAACGACCCTTTTGACCTAGGCCAGAACATGATCCCAGAGGTGCAGGCCCCTATGTTGGCCCGGGCCTTAGAGGAGGCCCTTCAGCCTGTTCTGCAGTACCTGAGATACAGAAAGCTGGGAGTGTTCTCCGGCCGTAACCCTCCAGAGCCAGGAGAAGAAGAATTCGAATCCTGGCTGTTTCATACTACTGAGATGATGAAGACGTGGCGGGTGTCGGATTTGGAGAAAAGGCGGCGATTGCTAGAGAGCCTTAGAGGCCCAGCATTTGATGTTATTCGTGTCCTCAAGACGGACAATCCCTTCATTACAGTCGCTGAATGCCTGCAGGCTCTTGAGCAGGTATTTGGGGTGATCGATAATCCTAGGGAATTGCAGATCAAGTATCTGACCACTTACCAGAAGGATGAAGAGAAATTGTCTGCTTACGTGCTAAGGTTGGAGCCTTTATTACAGAAACTGGTGGAGAGAGGAGTAATTGAGAAGGATGTTGTGAATCAGGCCCGCCTAGACCAAATCTTAGCTGGGGCGGTCTGCAGAAGCCTTCGCAGGAAGCTGGCCCTGCCGCAGGATGGCCCAGCCCCTGGCTTACTGCAGCTCCTGGAGCTGATAAAGGAGGAAGAGGCAGCTGAGGAGGAGGAGGCCCTTCTCCAAGAAGGGCATTTCTCCTGAATCTTAGGCAGCCAGGAAGGGAGAGCCGGCAGCAAGCAGAGCGTGAAGGTGGAACAGTGCGTGTACTCATGATACACGTCGATCAGTCCCTTCCTTGCGCGGCCAAGGAGCTCATTCTGTACAGTTCTCCATCTAAATCCTTTGTCATTTCTGGGCCTGTTTCGTGTCTCCCATGGTGTCCTAGACTAGGGAAGATGTAGTTCTGCATTAGTATTTATGAATATAGATTTACTCCTGTGAATTTATCAAACAAAATTGTCCAGAGGGTCCATCTCTATGTATGCATGTGCTCTGAGATGTTAGCTCATGCAGCAGGTGCGAGGGTAGCATGTTGGGTGTGGTGCTGTGTCAGAGGTAGTTTTTAGGTGTGTATTGCCCTACGTTTATTATGAAGATACGTGCAGTGGCTAAGATACTAAGTTATTTTCCATCTGAATCACAATTTTATTGATTCTGTACAGTCCAAATCAGGCAGGATCAAATGCTGAGGTTGATAAGTTTGCAGCTGTCACCTCTAACCCTGGATTTCTGATACACGTCATCAGAACATCTGCTTCTGAATGTCGTTTTAATAGGTGTGATAAAATGATGTATGTGAACTTATAAAATAAAGGAATGCTGACACAATGGCCTTTTTAAAATCTGTTTTATTTATATCAAGATTCCAAGAGAGATTTCATTTGAACAAAGAGTTCCAAAAGCATAAATCTGAAAAACACTGAGGTTACACAATCTTAGTCCCTTGGCTATTTTCCTCTTAGTGCCCAGTGGGTAGAGAGCAGTTTTTTCTTTTTCTTTTTTATTTTCTCCTCCCTTCCTTCCTTCCCTCCTGATTGATTGATTGATTTGTTTTTGAGAGAGTGCAAGAGTGAGCAGGGGAGAGGGAGAGAAGAGAATCTCAAGCAGTTGGCTCACTGAGCACAGAGCCCAGTGTGGGGCTCAGTCCCACAACCCTGAGATCATGACTTGAGCGGAAACCAAGAGTCAAATGCTCAACTGACTGAGCCATCCAGGTGTCCCTAGGGAGTAGTTTTCTCAGATTGCTGGAGGGACCTTCGACTGATGTACGAGGGAACAAAACAAGATTGTACACGAATTAGGGCAAAGAGTATTCCAAATGGATCAGTGTGTCGAATTTGGAGAGTGAAAGGGAAGAAATAAAGGTACTGTGCTTCTCTGTGATAGACTGGACTAAATTGAAGTTTCCCCATGTACTTTCTTGTTGAATCCTCTTAAAAATCCTGCAATATAGGAAAATCGAGTTTCTTGCTTGTGGAAATGGGCACAGAGAAGTTAAAAAATACTTGCCCAAGGGGGTGCCTGGGTGACTCAGTCGGGTAAGCATCTACCTACGGCTCACATCATGTTCCCAGCACCCTGGGATCAAGTCCCACATTGGCTCCTTGCTCTGCAGGGAGCCTGCTTCTCCCTCTGCCCGCAGCTCCCCTTGCTTGTGTGCTCCCTCTCTCTGACAAATAAATAATAACTTAAGAAGAAAATATTTGCCCAAGGCAAAACAACTAGTAAGTGGCGGGTCCAGAATTCTGTCCTCTGCCCTATTGCAAGGCCTATATGCTTTCCATTGCCAAGAAAGAGAAGCAGTCATAATACGAGGACCCAACAGCCTTACAAGGGAAACATGGCAGGTGTTAACCACATTTTATATATGTCTCACTTGCATTAGTGTAGAGTGTGTTATTCTGAATCATTACTGCCAGCTAGACATGAGAAGTGGGGAGACCTAGGGGCAGCCAGGAGGGCAGGCATGGGTTAGTGACTTGGTCCCTAAAAAAATAGTCAACATGAAGAAAGTTTGGAAATTGCTGAAAAGTAGAATAAAGTCTTCCTCTTTGATAAAAACACCCCAAAGGACCACATTTACAACTGTAGACTGTACAGTTAAATTTAGGTTAAAATGCCTGCATGGAGGTCTATCCAGGGTTCATAACAGCTGACATCCAACACTTGCCGTGGGCACCGCTGAACACGTTTAGCCAAACAATACTGAGAGCTAAGGTAACTTGCCCAGGTTTGCCCAGCTAAGAGGTGGCAGGGTCAGGATTTATACTCAGGCCATGTATTTCCAGAGTCCTTGTCTATGCTGCCAGGTTAAACTCTCCCAGAAACCTGTAAGACATACCATCATTTCCCTGTTTTACAGATGAGAAGCTTCAGGCTCAGAGATTCAGTGCCAGGGGCAAGGGCACATAATCTGTTCTGGAGGTGTTCTGACTTAGCATCTGGCCAACACTACAGAATTGTCCAAGATGGCAGTTACGCTTATGAAATCACGTGAAGTAGTAAAAATATGTTCTTTAAAAGCTCATGTTCCCGGGAGACAAACCATAAGAGACTCTTCATCTCACAAAACAAACTGAGGGGCTGGGGGGGGGGGGGGAGTGGGTTAGTTCAGGGGGGAGGGGTAGTGTAGGGAGAGGGTGGTGGGGTTATGGACATTGGGGAGGGTGTGTGCTATGGTGAGTGCTGTGAAGTGTGTAAACCTGGTGATTCACAGACCTGTACTCCGGGGGCTAATAATACATTATATGTTTATTTAAAAAATTTAAAAAATTATTTTTAAAAAAAGCTAACGTTTCGAAAGCGTGAACAACAAAACACGAAAATTTTCTTGTTGAATCCTCGGGATTCAACGGTTGTGTCGGGATGATGGGATTGTAAAGATACTTTCGTTTTCTTTTGCTTCCTAAAAGTGTGTTTTTTTCTTTTTAAGTAAGCCCTAAGCCCAACATGAGGCTTGAACTCACGATCCCAGG
The DNA here is from genome assembly GCF_922984935.1 of Meles meles. Lineage (NCBI taxonomy): Eukaryota > Metazoa > Chordata > Mammalia > Carnivora > Mustelidae > Meles > Meles meles. The sequence continues at coordinate 140,564,709 of NC_060071.1, read as the reverse complement.
ATCAAGAGTCGCCTGCCCTGCTGACTGAGCCAGCCAGATGCCTCTAAAAGTGTTTTTTAATGAAAAATACACAAAGGAAGTGCTCAAAACACAAAAGGAGGTGAAATGTCAAAGGGATAACAGGAACCAGCCCAAAAGAGCTCCCGCTGGTAAAAGCTGCAATTTGAACAGAACAAATAGCATAGCGTTGGGGTATAACCCAAAGTATAAAATAAATAAATATCCATGAGTTCATGCTGATATAAACAGATGCGTGAATAAATAAATGTGGGAGAAGAGTCAGGTTTTCCTTATGCAAGAATTTCAAATCATTTATGCAGATGCTTCCCCCTCAAGAGGTAGAGCTTATTCCCTTCTCCCGCTTAAGTGTGGGCTGAATTTAGGAATAGAGCAATGAAAGGGAGAAAGTAACTTTTCAGTGGAGAAACCTGGCAAGTACTAGCTTGGCTAGTAAACATCAAGGTTAACATCAAAGAATGCATAGCCCGGTCTAATGAGAGGAATACAGAATAGGGCTCCTGTGTGGCTTAGTTAAGCTTCTGCCTTTGGCTCGGGTCATGATCTCAGGATTCTGGGATTGAGCTCTGTGTCAGGTTCCCTACTCAGCGAGAAGCCTGCTTCCCCCTCTCCCTCTCCCTCTTCTGCTCTCCCTGCTTGTGCTCTCACTCTGTCAAATAAATAATCTTTAAAAAAAACCACCATATAAATGCAAATTGAAAGACATTCTACAAAATACCTGACCAACACCCTTCAAAGCTGTCAAGATCATGAAAAATAAGGAAACCCCGAGAAACTGTGGCAGACCAGAGGAGACTCAGGAATCATGGTAGCTAAACGGAATGTGGTAGTGGGGGAGGGCTTCTGGAAGAGATAAAGGACTTAAGTGGAAAAGTAAAATCCGAAAATAGTCTGGAGCTTTAGTTAATAGTAATATAGCAATGTTGGTTCCTTGAAAGTAACAAATGCACCCTGGTAACATAAGATGCTAACGATAAGATGCAACTAGGTCACTGCTAGAGTGGGAACTCTCTGTACTATCTTTCTAACTTTTCGGTAAGTCTATACTATTCTAACATAAAGTGTTCATGGGGGGCACCTGGCTGGCTCAGTTGGAAGACTATGTGACTCTTGATCTCTAGCTCGTGAGTTCGAGCCCCACGTTGGGTGTAGAGATTACTTAAATAAACTTTAAAATAAGTAAATAATAAATAAAATGCTAATCGAAATACATACACAGATGCTTACATACATACATATATACATGCACAGGCAAATAACAAATGACCTGGCGTGCCATCCAGTGAAAGAAGTCATTAGGGAGTGAAAAACTACCTGGAGGGCTCACCGTTCCTAAAAACGGTTCTTCATCTAAGCACCACCAGGTGGCAGTAAGCACTCAGACTATCCAATGGACAGGCCCAAACAGAAAGGGATTATTTCTTACATAAGTGATCACACTTGCCCCCCTCAAAGACTGGAGAATTTCTCAAGCGTTTATGTGGAAAAATATTTAAGTACCCAATCTGGGAAATAACTTCCTCTCTAGTCCATGACACTTCTAGAGCTGGCCTAGGCAAATGGACCGATGTGTCTATGTAACCGAGAACATCCTTCATGATTCCATTTTCACCTCCAGCCAGAACATTTCATAAAATTGGAGACCAGATGGCTTTAGAATTCAACTTCTGAAAGTATCTTATTTTAGGCAGAATGACATATGGGTCAAAAGTACTCTAGCTTCAGAGGGTTTCCGTACACTATCCTGCCTCTGCTAGGAGCAAGCCTAACTCTGCTCTTAGAGATGTTAATTTTCTTAGGTATAAACTGGATTCAGTGCAAATAATTCAGGGTAGAGTAGGGTTCTAAGGCTCTCAGTCATCATCCCGAGAGATGGGTTAGGAGTCAGAAAGCTGGGGTCTGAAATGGTAGAATATGACAGATGAGGCAGGCGAGGCTCAGAAGTGAGTGACTTGCTCAAGACCATGCAGCTGGGGGAGCTTGGGCGGCTCAGTGGGTTAACTGTCTGACTTTGGCTCAGGTCATGATCTCAGGATCCTGGGATTCATTTCCATGTCCAGGAAGTCTGCTTCTCTCTCTCTCCCTCTCACTCTACCTCTTTCCCCACTCATATTCTCCACCCCCTGCAAATAAGTAAATAAATACATTTAAAATAAACACACACACACACACACACACACACACACACACACACACACACACACAGCTAGTTAGTGGGAGGGCCCTAACTTGAATCCAAACCTGAGGCTGCTTCTGGCTTTGCTATGATTTGCAAGTAAAGGCATTAAATTCCTCTTGGATTTCTGTTGACTCACCTACAGAATCTATGGTCCTCTTTAGGTCTAAAACTGTGACTCGAAAGGTCTTCTAGTTATCTGTGTTTGAATATCCTTAATTTAGAAACTGACTTTCAATTCTTAACATGCCTTAATATATGTCACTTAACCTGTGTCCCCAAATATCATCTAATCTCTTTTGATGGGTGTGCTTTCCAGCTCCCAATTAGATTCTGTGTTCCCCTTGATATCAAGGTATATCATATCCCATGTAAGTCCAACATGGCATTTCACACTTGGAAGGTAATATTTTGTAACTAAGTAGTAATGCTCTGATATACCTTTTTTTTAATTAAAGATTTTATTTATTTGAGATAGAGTGAAAGAGCACGAGTGGTGGGGGGAGGGGCAGAGAAAGAGGGACAAGCAGGCTTCCCACTGAGCAGGGAGACCAACTCAGGACTCCGTAACAGGACCGGAAATCATGACCTGAGCTGAAGGCAGACACTTAACTGACTGAGCCACCCAGGCGCCCTTCTGATGTGCCTTATTATATATAGTAATAATCATGGCTGGGGTGCCTGGGTGGCCAGTCGGTTAAGCAAGTTTTGTCTCAGGTCATGATCTCATTGTTGTGGGATCAAGTCTCGCATCAGGCTCCGTGCTGGATGTGGAGCCTGCTTAAGAGTCTCTCTCTCCTTCTGTCTCTGCCCCTCCCCCCCCACACCCTCTCCCTCAAAAATACTCATAATCATAGTCATAATGAAAGCTGTCATTTGTTACACTCTTCCTGTGTGCCAGGCATGGAGCTAAATGCTTCCCCTACCATTACCTCGTTGAATTCTGTCCACAGTCTTCGTGAGTATTTTACTAGCCCTAATTTCCAGTGAGGACACAGACCTTTGGCGAGGTATGGTGGTTTGTCCAAAATCACACAGCTAAAAGCTGCCCAGATCTGTCTGGGTCCAGAGCCAGTACCCTAACCACCGGGCCAGACCGCATCCACGAGCATCTTGGCTCTGAACCAAGCTGGCACCATCTAGGTGTGGAACATGAGTATAAGGACCGGTGAGCCAGTTGCTGACCGTGGAGCCTGAATGCCACCCCGCCTGCCGCTTGCCTCCAAAGAGAATTAAGAATAAGGATGATACAACCCAGCGAATGCAGCGGAAGAGACCGCACAGGAGCCGCGATTTGGCTCGTTAGTCCCCTTCCTCCTTTGTATCTAAAGCCAGATCGCTCACCCGCTCTACAGAACCGTGAATTTCGGGGGAAACCCAGCTGTTCCACAGCCCCTGCAGGAAGGGGGGACGGTACGTTTTGATTCGTTTAAGATGCTTCGGTCGCCTTTGCCAAACTGCTCGTTTTAGGCAGGGACAAATGATGTAATTCTATCCTGTGAAATATGAGCAGCTCTTCTTAAATCCTTATCCACGTGAGCAAGGCTCCCATGCCAGAGCCTCTCCATTCACATGCCCGCTTAGCCATTTCCTAACTCTGTGGCTTTTAACCCTTGGTGGTGGGGGGCGGGGGGCTTCGGTTTCTTCAGAGGAAATGAGAGTAAGAATGGCACTGCCTGGGGCGCCTGGGTGGCTCAGTGGGTTAAAGCCTCTGCCTTCCGCTCGGGTCATGGTCTCGGAGTCCTGGGATCGAGCCCTGCATCCGGCTCTCTGCTTGGCGGGGAACCTGCTTCCTCCTCTCTCTGCCTGCCTCTCTGCCTGCTTGTGATCTTTCTCTGTCAAATACATAAATAAAATCTTAAAAAAAAAAAAAAAAAAGAAGAATGGCACTGCCTCACAGGGTCATGGTGAAGACCAAATGAGTTATTTGTGCAAAATTTGTGCAAAGTGCCAGCAATCCGCCTGCTCCATAAGCCAGCTGTATGCACAGAAGTTACGGCTAAGCCCAATTGTCTCCGAGTTGCTGTGGATCACGAGTCCGGGAGGTGCTGGCCCCGTCACCCACTGCAGCAGAGGTGTTGGCCGGGGCTGTGGCCATCTCCTGGGAGACCTTCCAAGCTCAGGCCCCCCCCCGCCCCGGGCTGGAGAGCTCTCCACGGGGCCCGCTCATGACACAACAGCTGATTTCTACAGGAAGCAAGCCGTCCAGAAGGGAGTGAGAGAAGACCCCGAGATAAAGCCACAGTCTTTTTATAATCTTGTCTCAAAAGGGGCGCCGCATCCCTTCCGTAGTATTCTCGTCATTAGGAACAAGCTCCCCGTCCCAGCCTGCACTCCAGGGCAGGAGGCGACGCGAGGCTGTGAATTCTAGGAGGTGCCTGCGGCAGCCATTATCACCTTCCTCTACAGACACAGAAAACAAGTTTATACTTTTTAAAAAAGATTTATTTATTTTTATCTTTTATATCTATAAAGATTTTATTTATTTATTTGTCAGAGAGAGAGAGAGAGAGCATAAGCCACGGAGCAGCAGGCAAATGGAGAAGTCTCCCTGCCGAGCAAGGAGCCCGATGTAGGACTCGATCCCAGGACCCTGAGAACATAACCTGAGCCAAAGGCCGATACTCAGCTGACTGAGCCACTCAGGCACCCCTAAGATTTATTTATTTTTATTTTGAGAGAGAGAGAGAATGAAGGGGCACGGGGGAGAAGCAGGGGTGAGGGCCAGCCAGGGGCGGGGTGAGGCAGAGGGAAAGGGAGAAGCAGACTCCCCACCCAGCAGGGAGTCCGAGGCAGGACTTGATTCCAGGCTCCCCAGATAAGGACCTGAGCCAAAGGCAGACACTTAACCAACAGAGCCACCCCAAATGCCCAATACTTTTGTTACTTCTACTTTATATGTTACCTTTAAATGGTAAAATTCTTCTACGAGATCCAGGCTAAAAGAAAAAAAAAAAAATCCTCCATTACATTCCTTGTCCCTAACTTAACTGAGTCACGTATCAGAGTAATAAACACGGGATTCTTCTCTGTCCATTGTACAGGCTGCCATGGGCCCTCTCGGGTTTTATAACCAGCATATATTCGGCCTTTTTGGAGTACAGCCTTAATTGCCTCCGCAAACTCTCTCTGCTCCAAACAGTAAATGTCCAGCTGCTTTTCAGTTTCCAATTCCCTTCTGATCTTGCCTCCCTCCTTCTAAGTAGTCTTTTAGCAGAAGCAGTAACCCCCAGGGCCCCTGACACTCCCATCCCCTCGAGAGTGGGGAGATTTCCCTTGTACCAACCAGCTTCTGGCTTTTCAGACACTGCGCCTTCAAGATGCTACAAAAGCTTTTAACATGTGCATTCCTTTTATCTAAAGTATCCCATTTCTAGAAAGGTCTCCTAAGAAACTTATATGGGATGTCCACAAAGAATGGGTAAATTTTCTGTTGTAATCCTTTTTATCATTGTGAAAAGGGAGAAACTACGTCAGGGCCCAGTGGCACGCGGCGGGTTGAGGAGACGACACCATGCCCAAAGGGTCCTCTACTCTGTAGCCGTTCAAACAAACTCGTGTTGGACAGAACCCCACGCAATCGCTGTTTTTGTAGGTCAAAACTGATTGAATTTTAGTAATTTCCTATGGTTCCGCCTAATGGAAGGATGTTTTCTGGTATACAAATACAAAACAGAGTTATATCGGCAGAATTATGGACAATTTTATCCTAAAAAAAAAAAAAAAGAAAGTTCCCACTTTTCTCCAGTGAATACTTCCTATTAAAAAAAAAATAGGGGGCGCCTGGGTGGCTCAGTGGATTGGGCTGCTGCCTTCGGCTCAGGTCATGATCTCAGGGTCCTGGGATCGAGCCCCACATCGGGCTCTCTGCTCCGCGGGGAGCCTGCTTCCTCCTCTCTCTCTGCCTGCCTCTCTGCCTACTTGTGATCTCTCTCTCTGTCAAATAAATAAATAAAATCTTTAAAAAAAAAAAAAAAAAGTAGGGTGCCTGGGTGGCTCAGTGGGTTAAGCCGCTGCCTTCGGCTCAGGTCATGATCTCAGGGTCCTGGGATCGAGTCCCGAGTCGGGCTCTCTGCTCCGCAGGGAGCCTGCTTCCTCCTCTCTCTGCCTGCCTCTCTGCCTGCTTGTGATCTTAAATAAAATCTTAAAAAAAAAATAGTAAGAGATAAATTCCAAGAGGCAAACACTACTCACTTACTTTTTTTAGTTAGTAATTTATAATGCATTAGGCAGAGCAGGGGTGAGGCAGCTTCTCCGCAGGGAGCAGACAGGCCACTCCTAGCCAGCTGGAGGGAACTCCGCTTACTCCAGGAGGAGGGCCTAGCTTGGGACACTCAGAAGACTAGTTCCATCTCAAAGTGACTGATCGCCGTTTGAGTCTAACTGAGACCAGCACAAGTAAAGAAACATGCACCTCTGGGGTGCCTGGCCGGCTCAGTCGGAAGCGCAACTGACTCTTGATTTTGGAGTTGTGAGTTCAAGCCCCATGTCAGGCAGAGAGAACACTTAAGATAAATTTGAACAAACAAACAAGATAAATTTGAAACAAACAGTTTCAAGAAATGTGCACATTCCTCAGAATGTCTGGATTAGACACTTGCTCTTTTCTCCAGGGGCAGTCTGTCTTCTTCCGGCACTGGCCGGGGTCTGGCTGTGGATTCTCTCCCCCAGGCTCTGCCCTGGTTTAGGGCGCTGACAGATCGATGGCCAAGACCCAAACGAACCAGCAAGTCCCATTTGCACGAGGCGAGCATGAGACAGGATTTATTACGGCTCTTGGGATATTTATTCGAGTTTTGTTGTTGCTGTTGTTCGGGTTTTAGTTTGTTTTTTAGTTTTTTAGTCTTCCTTACCAAGTTATCGTTTCCTCCAAATAGATCCATCCCTTGGGGGAGGCAAGCAGACCAGCCGTCCCAAGCCCCCACTGCATGGCAGCCCATAGTGGGGCTGCGTCTCATGACCTTTATGTCCCATCTCTGGGTAGCCCTGTGCCCAAATTCCCTTTTTCTATTTTCTTCCCTCTTTCATGTTGATGGGTTTTTTCAAATGGGTCTGAGAAGCTGGCGTGGTGGGTTCTCAAGCATGTGATGTCCGTTCTCATCTTAGAGCGGGGCATGAAACAGCCGACTAAGCTCTGTGTTCGTGGCTGGGGCTGGTGGTGGGATGGCGGCCAGCTTTCTGGCTGGGGGACCCTCAAATGTCAGGAGCTGGAGGTCTCCTCTCCCAGGCTGTTCCGTTCCTCCAGGGAACAATCCTTTATCTACTTACTTTCCAGAAGCCAGGCAGGAAACAGAGCCCCGGGGCCTCCCTGTTTGGAATGCAGACTCTCGTCACTCTCCTGGTTTTCAGTCAACTCCACACTGTGTCTGGTGAGTCAGGAGCATCTGTGGCTCAAATTAAGCCTGTCCACAGAATAACGCCCCATCTTCTGCCCAGGTGAGCAGCAGAGGGTAGAATGGGGGCTCCAGGTGTCTTCTAGCTCCTTCCATCTGACTTATTTCTTATATCAGGCAAACTCTGAGTAGCTTACTGTGCCCCGATAGTGAGTTACCACAAATTGGGGACTTAAAACAACAGAAATGTATTCTCCTGCAAACCTGGAGACACAGGTCCCAAATCAAAGCGTCAACAGGCTCTTGGGAAAAATCCACTGTTTGGCTCCTTGGCTTGCGTCTTGGCTTGTAGTCACATCAGTCCAATCTTTAAGGCCACCATCATCAAATCTCTCTGGCCCTCTCTTCACAAGGCTTTCTCCTCCATGTCTGTGTCCAACCCCTTCCCTTTCCTTTTATAAGGACGCCTGTCACCGCATGTGGGGTCCACCTGCATAAGCCGGGATAGTCTCCCTGCCACAAGATCCTTGGCTTCCTCACATCTGCAAACGTCCTTTCCTGGGTAACATTTACAGGTGCGGGGATAACACCTCTGACGGCCACCATTCCACTAGCATGCCCTCTGTTTCCAGTCCTCCGTCCCGACCTCGCGTGGTTCTGTCCCTACTGCCTTTCATGCCTTTTGGAAGATCCATGTGGGGTGAAGATCGGCTTTCAGTTGTCCCCCCTCGGCAGCATGTAGCTTCCTCTGCTCTCCCAGGTCCTCAGGCAGAGTCAGACACTGTACGTTTGGTTCTAGGCCATTGCCATAAAGCAAGCCCCACAATAATCGAGCCAAGTGAAATGTTTGTTTCCCAGTGCATGTAAGTTACGTTGACACGATACGGAAGTCTATGAAGTGTGCCGTAGCACGATGTCTAAAAAAAATTCATACTTTAAAAAGACTCCATTACTAAAAAAATGCTAACCACCATCTGAGTTGTCAGCAAGGCATAATCACTGATTACAATTGCCAAACCCGCCCCCCCAAACCCAAACCAAAACCAAACAAAACAAAAAAACCCATAATAATGAAAAAGTTTGAAAAACTGCGAGAATTACCAAAATGCGACAGAGACCTAAAGTGAGCCAATGTTGTTGGGAAAACGGCACCCATAGATGCTTGACACTGGGTTGCCATAAACCTTCAATTTGTAAAAAAAAAAAAAAAAAAAAAAAAAAAAAAAAAAAAAAAGGCGGATCTGCCAAGTACAAAGAAGCGTAAGTGCAATAAAGTGAGGTCTGCCTGAACTTGTCCACGGTCCAAAAATGTGTTGACGTCTTGCGCTGGTCTGAATGCTGACATCCTGAGCCCCAAAGGTGACAGTGTTAGGAGCTGGGAATTTGGGGGGATGACTGAGGTCATGAGGGTGGCGCCTCCCGGATGGGATGAGTGCCCTTGTAGGAGAGGCCCCGGAGAGCTCCCTCGCCCCTTCCTCCACACGAAGACACCGCGATGCGGAAGAAAGCCCTGGCCCAGCCACACTAGAACTCCAACCTTCGCCTTCCAGCCTTCCGCCCAGGAGAAATAAAGGTCCGCTGCTCATAAGCACCCAGGCTGCGGTCTTTCGCTCCTCTGCTGGGACAAATGCGGCACACTTCTCGGCAGGGGATGCACCTCCCCCCCCCTTGTTCTGGTAGACTTACACTTGTTTTAGTCCTTGACTGTCATTTTGGATGGGTTTCAAGTGGAAATAGATATAAACATGTGTGCTTAATACATAATGTTTAGCCAAATGTCTCTCCGCTGGTTTTAAATATTTTTACAGATAGCTTTATTACTTCTTCCATTTGTTGCAATATTTATTTGCTTATTTTCAACATAGACTCACACTAAGGGCAAGATGATGGAACGCTAGGAATCACGCCTCTTAGCTAAATCCGACGGTCAAAATTCGGGTCAACCTTTATCGTGCACGCCTTTTTGTCTTTACATACTTTGTACCTCTTTTTCTTTTTTTTAAAGATTTTATTTATTTATTTATTTGAGGTTGCGGGGGAGATGGGGAGAGGTTAGAGGGAGCAGCAGACTCCCTGCTGAGCAGGGAGCCCAATGCGGGACTCCATCCCAGGACCCTGGGATCATGACCTGAGCCATAGGCAGTTGCTTAACCAACTGAGCCACCCAGGCACCCCACTTCGTATCTCTTTTAAAAGAGCTATTTTTCTGGGGTGCCTGAGTGGCTCAGTAGGTTAAGTGTCTGCTTTTGGCTCAGGTCATGATCCCAGGTTCCTGGGATGGGGCTCCTGCCTCAGCAGGGAGTCTGCTTTCCCTTTCCCTCTGTGTTCTCTCTCAAGTGAATAAATAAAACCTTTTAGAAAATTTAAAAATAAATAAAACAGATGTGGTTTTTTTTAAGATTTTATTTATTTGTTTGACAGAGAGATAGAAAGAGAGCACAAGTAGGGGAGCAGAAGGCAGTGGGAGAGGGAGAAGCAGGCTCTCCGCCAAGCAGGGAGCCTGATGCAGGGGTTCAATCCCAAGACCCTGGGATCATGATCTAAGCGAAAGGCAGCCACTTAACCCACTGAGCCACCCAGATGCCCCTAAAACAGCTATTTTCTTATAATGCCAATATCACATCTGATAAAATTGTCAATGACTCGATCCTCTAATATCCAGTTCATTTTCAAATTTCCTTGATTATCTCAAAAAATATTTCTTACAGGAGTGCCTCGGTGGCTCAGTCGGTTAAACATCCAACTCTTGGTTTCAGCTCATGATCTTAGGGCTGTGAGATCGAGCCTGTGTTGGGCTCCACGCTTAGCATAGAGTCTGCCTGGGAAGCTCCCTTCCCCCACCCACGCTCCTCCCCCCATTCTCTCTCAAGTACATAAATAAATAAATAAAATGTTTTTTAAAAATCTCCTGGGGCGCCTGGGTGGCTCAGTGGGTTAAAGCCTCTGCCTTCAGTTCAGGTCATGGTCTCGGGGTCCTGGGATCAAGCCCCGCATTGGGCTCTCTGCTCTGCAGGGAGCCTGCTTCCTCCTCTCTCTCTGCCTGCCTCTCTGCCTGGTTGTGATTTCTCTCTGTCAAATAAATAAAATATTTAAAAAAAAAATCTCCTCACACTTGATCTATGGGAATCAGATCCGAACAAGGACCACACACAGCCCTTAGTGTCTCTGGAGTCTCTTAGCTAAAGGGGCCCCTCCCCTTCCCTCATGCTCTTGCCTTATTGAATCTCCAGTTTTGAGAGGACACATAAGAAATGTACTTATATTCCTTACATTGTTCCAAAATGGCTTTGAGAGACTCTAGTAGAGTTCACTATTCTTTGATAGAAGGACGTGTGGGTGTGATTCGCGGGTCTCCGAATCAGCTGGGCCTTGCTCAGACATAAACTCCAGCCCCGGACATTTCTGTCCCCACACAGTCCTTTTACTCTCACATGCAGACTTATTCAAGAGGCGTCTGTTTTCCACCCAAGGACCTTGAGTAGCCCTACCCAGGCAAAGCTATTTTTGGATCAAATGCTATCCAAGAGAAGGCAGAGATGCAAAATACCAAATTCCCCCCGAGGGAGCTCAGGGTCCAGGGGACGGGTTCCCTGCTGCGCTTCCTTATGTTCCCATACAAATCGCCTCTACCGAAGGAACATCCAAGGACCCTCCCTTTGAATGATGGTTTCAGAATATGACTGAAACATGCGTGGGGAAAGCAGGAGAGGGGGCTCCCAGACCTCCTCTTTATATTTGAGGGTCTGCACTCTGTATTAGTTTCCAGAGCCGATGTAACAAAGTGCCACACGCTGGTGGCTGAAAACGACAGAGATGCATTCTCTCACAATTCTGGAGGCTCAAGGGCAAGATCAAGGTGTCCCCAGGTCCGTGTCTTCCCAAAAGTCTCCAGGGAAGCATCCGCGTCACGCCTCTCTTCCAGTTTCTGGTGTTAGCGAGGTGTTCCAGCTCCTTGCTGTCCCTGAGCTTATCGACGTACAGCTCCAATCTCTGCCTCTGTCGTCATGTGGCCTATTCCCTTGTGTGTCTCAGTTTTCTCTTTTTTTTTTTAAGATTTTATTTATTTATTTGACAGACAGAAATCACAACTAGGCAGAGAGGCAGGCAGAGAGAGAGGGGGAAGCAGGTTCCCTGCTGAGCAGAGATCCTGATGTGGGGCTCGATCCCAGCACCCTGGGATCATGACCTGAGCGAAAGGCAGAGGCTTTAACCCCTGAGCCACCCAGGCGCCCCTTTCTTCCTTTAAAAAAAAAATTGTATTTATTTATTTAGAGAGCACATGCACGCAGGTGGGAGAGGCAGAGGGAGAGGAAGAGAATCTGAAGCAGACTACATTCTGGCAGGAACCCTGTTCAGAAAGGGCATGCTGTCATTTCCCCCAAATTCAGGGCAGGTCACGTGGCCAAGTCCGTGGTCAGCAGGACAGGGAGGCTTGGGGTGGAAGGAGAGAGAAGGAATCCCTCCTGGAAAATCACAGACTCTACCACACTATGGCAGCAACAACAGAGGCCATATGGCAGCAGTGTCCTTTCTGGTCTGGTTCGGGGCCAACTTCTGATCTCGTTTCTCCGGCCAGTTCTGTGAGATGCCCAGTAGCCTTTGGTAAATTCCTCTGCAGCTTCAGCTGGTCACAATCCACTTCCTTGCCTTGCAACTAAGAGACTTGAATGAGATGCAGAACATGAGCTCCCTGTGGCCTTAAATGTGGTTTGGTGGCTCCTGGCCACGTATCTCTCAGCCCTCCCCACCCCCACCTACCTGCTCTGGGGCTGGGACTCTGAAAACCATACTCCAGAATCCTGGGCCCGATGTCTTTCTGACAGATCCAACCCGTTGAGAGAAAGACTGGCAGGGAGGAAGGGAGAAGGGACATTTTTGCTGCTGCCTGGTGCTCCTGTCTGTGCTGCCTTGGCAACAGCGGTCGGTGCCAGTGTCTGGATTCCTCCCGCCTTTCTGAACCTTCTCCATCCTCACAATATTCCCGCAGTGGCTGGGCAGGGCCCCTTCTTCAGGCATGTTTTCCCGATGGGGCTGATGGGTGACGCTGTCATCTCTGATCACGATCCCAAGTTAGGGACCTCCAGCTTGTGATGTTGCTGGGCATTGCCCTTGTTGGGCGGTCCCTGGTGAGAACCCGACTCTGTCCCACGTGCAGATGACAGAGGCATCTGTATCCCAAGTTTTCCCTCCGAAGCAGTGAAATTCCAGCAAACCCCCTGCGCTCTGGATGGTCCCTCACATGCAGCCCTCCCCTCTTAATCCCTATGCACAAAAGCCCCGCTTTCTTTTCTTTCCTGGTAGACTCTGATGGGCCAGTAAAACTAGACACTCAGTCATTCCCCGCTGAAAAACTGGTTTCCCTTGCCTGGAGGGCTGGAAGAATTCATTCTTCATCTCCCACGGGAAAGAGGAGGGACTTATTCGGAAATACTGGCTCTGGGGTCTGTGCTGGAGGTGAGGGGGAGTCCCCCTTCTTCAATTGTATTGACTCTTTCCAAGGCAGGGACGAAAACGAAGACATTTGCAACAAAACTGACATTTCCATATTTAAAACGCTCATATGCTGCCTCAGCCTTAAACTAAACTCAAAACTGCAAACAAAAAGTCATAAACGTTAAATGAGCAACATTAAATCAAAGTGATGGGTGGTGATTTACTGTCACTGAATCACCGTGAATCACCCGTGTGGGGTTTGATGGGGAAAAGATGTCTTTTCAACTTGAGTTTTGTTTTGGATTAATGGACCATTATTTGAATCACTGACATTATCTCTGTTGATTTTTTTTTTCTGGTTTTGAGTAATAAACTCCATTTTAACCACCTAGTCATTATTTTAATGAGCCAATCCATTTAATCGTGTACCCTCAAAATATTATACAGCGAGAGGGGCGCCTGGCTGGCTTGGTCGGCAGAGTCTGCAACTCTTAATCTCAGGGTTTTGAGTTCTAGCCCTGCGTTGGGCCGAGAACCTACTTAAAAACAAAAATCAAACAAAACAAGCACAAAATATGATACAGAAAATAGCATTCAATGAGATTTCTTTATGAACTTTAGTGCTAGTACATTGGCTAGGAAGGAGATTAGAGTTGCAAAATCCATCATTTCCTAGAACCATGCACTTTTCTTGCCATCTTTCTCTATTTGAATTCTGGTGAGATGTTTGCCTTCAATGATACTGCATACTGATTCATCTGCCGTGAACATGACCTCAGTCCGAATGGAAAAGCAGGTTTTAAAATTGTGAGGTGAGGAGCCCCTAGGGGGCTCAGTCGGTTAAGCGTCTGCCTTTGGCTCAGGTCATGATCCCAGACTCCTGGGATCCAGCCCCCGGAGTTGAGCGGGGATCCCTGCTCAGCAGGGAATCTGCTTCTCTCTCTTCTTCTGCCCCTCTCCCTCCCTCCTCCTTGTGCTCTCTGTCCGATAAATAAATAAAATTTTTAAAAAATAAATAAATAATAAAACCGTAGGTGGCCCTTGGTTCTGGAATGGTCACCCAGATGACCCTAAAATGAAAACACAACATTTGAAGCTTTTAGTAGAACTCATAGACCCCCTCCCCAGGAATATACCTACAGATTCCAATTTGAAAAGCTCCACCCTGAGTTAGGAAGGGAGAAGTTTAGGTTGAAAAGAGATTGCTCAGGGGCCGCATGAGTGGACAATGGAGGTGTCCCCTGCTGACTCACCGAAGCAGCTTAGGAAGACCCCAAGAGATGGAAGGAGGTGGGGGTGAGTTTCCAAGGACAGGAATAGATACCTCCTATACATGTGACGTCAGAGGTGGCTTCCTCCAGGCAGCCTGGTGCAATCCTGCTCAGAGTGGGGCTCCTTTTGAAAGTAAATAACATGAGATATATGATTGCCTTTTCATGGCGCTTCCTGGAAACTTAAGATGCAGACTTCTTAAAATCTCAAAAATCAGGAATTAGAAGATTTAAAGAACTCCAGGGCAGCGCAATTATATTTTATGTGAATCTGAATGATATCTGAAAGAGTTTAAAAACATGAATAAGGCCTCATGTTATGCCCCATACATTGAAATGCAAGACCCCCAGCCAATTAAAAAATTAGTCAAGAAGCCCTTAATTTCGGGTGCCTGGGTGGTTCAGTTGGTTGAGTGACTGCTTTCAGCTCAGGTCATGATCCTGGATTGAGTCCCCCACTGGGCTCTCTGCTCAGCGGGGAGTCTGCTTCTCCCTCTGACCCTCTCCCTTCCTGTGCTCGCTCTCTCTCATTCTCTCTGTCAGATAAATAAATAAAATCTTAAAAAAAAAAAAAAGAATCCCTTAATTTCAAAACTGGCGGGACCAGGGCCTGTACTCTGTTCATGAAGTTGCCACAGGGTGGCGCCAGTTTAGCAGAAAAATCGAAATCCCTATCCTGAGCCGGCAGCAGGCGCTGTTTCAAGCGTGCTGGAACTTCTGAGTTCAAGTGGTCTTGCAAGTGCAGAGGCTGAAAAGCACATCACTGGGCTCATCGCTTTCCTGGAAAGGTCCGCTGAGATAAAGGGCTATGATGAAGGACGGTCACTGCGATATCTCTTCTTACTTTTTAAAGTGTGAGCATTTTGCAAAATAACGGAGGTGGTGCAGAGAGCAAGTGTTCCGGGGGAGCCTGGCGGGCTCAGGTGGAGAAGGGTGTGACTCTGGATCTTGGGGTTGTAAATTTGGGCTCCACAATGGATGTAGAGATTACTTTAAAAAAAAATCTTAAAAAAATCCAAGGATGTTGGGTTATGGACATTGGGGAGGATATGTGCTATGGTGAGAGCTGTGAAGTGCAAACCTGGCGATTCACAGACCTGTACCCCTGGGGCTAATAATACATTATATGTTAATTTAAAAAAAAAAGGAGGGGCGCCTGGGTGGCTCAGTGGGTTAAAGCCTCTGCCTTCAGCTCAGGTCATGATCCCAGGGTCCTGGGATCGAGCCCCACATCCGGCTCTCTGCTCAGCGGGGAGCCTGCTTCTCCCTCTCTCTCTGCCTGCCTGCTTGTGATCTCTGTCTGTCAAATAAATAAATAAAATATTTAAATTAAAAAAAAGGAAAGAAAAAAAAATCAAAGGATGATGTCAATTACACTTCAATAATAAAAATCAAAAGATAAAAATTGTTTAAAGGTTCAGTGGAAGGATGATATTATAATGGTTGTAGAATTTGGGCTCTGAGGATCAGGCCCCCAACTTTAGAGTTACTCTCATGGGAAAATTATTCTTGGCTTACTGAGTTGCAAATGATACAAGTCTCTAGAGACCCATCATTGTCCGGGCACCTGGGCGTCTCAGTCAGCTAAGCGTCCGACTCTTGGTTTTGGCTCAGGTCCTGATTTCGGGGGCTCAGGTCCTGATGTCAGGGTCCTGGGATCAAGCCCTGCTTTGGGCTGCATTTTCAGCATAGAGTCTGCTTGTCCCTCTCCCTCTCTCCCCCTCTGCTCCCCCTTCCCCTTCATGCTGGCCCGCGTGGTCTCTCTCTCTCTCTCTCAAATAAATAAAATCTTTGAAAGAAAAGAAACACATCATTGTCATTAAAATGTGATGGATCAGATTCTGATTCCTAGGAGTAGATCAGCTCTGCTGGAAAGGAAGCCCTGCCCTCCTAGAAAACCCAGTGCACTCCAGGATATCCTAGAAGAAACAAGCCATTTTTTTTTTAAAGTTTATTTATTTATTTACTTAAGTAATCTCTACACCAATGCGGGGCTCAAACTTACAATCCTGAGATCAAGAGTTCCGAACTCTTCCAACCGAGCCAGCCAGGTGCCTCTAAACAAGCAGTTTTCTAGTCCCATTTCATAGTTATATTAGAGTCCCACCTGGTTTGTTATTCTCCGGTCCACCCCACAGCTGATCTCATCAGTGTCTTTCTTTCCTGCAACAGATAAGGAAGCTGAGGCTCAGAGAGGTGAATTAATTTGCCCAACACTCCACAGCTGGCAGTTTGTGGAGCGGGGATTTGAACCTAGGTCAAGCTGACAACCAAAGCCCGCTTTGTCCCTCTACACCACGGTGCCATTGAAGCTATGCCGGTGCTATTATCTCTGCCATGGGACATTCAGTAGGGGCTTCCTGGGGGGCCAAATCGGTTGATGGCCTCTTGGTTTCAGCTCGGGTTGTGATCTCAGGGTCCTGAGATCGAGCCCTGCGTCGGGCTTCACCCTTAGCGTGAGGTCTGCTTAGGACTCTCTCACCCCCTCCCTCTGCCCCTCCTCCCTGTGTTCTCTCTCTCTCTCTCTCTCTTTCAAATAAATAAATAAATAAATAAATCTTTTTTAAAAAGAAAAGAAAAGGGGCGCCTGGGTGGCTCAGTGGGTTAAAGGCTCTGCCTTCAGTTCAGGTCATGGTCTCAGGGTCCTGGGATTGAGCCCCACGTCAGGCTCTCTGCTTGGCGGGGAGCCTGCTTCCCCTTCTCTCTCTGCCTGCCTCTCCGCCTACTTGTGATCTCTGTCTGCCAAATAAAGAAGGAAGGAATGAAAGAAAGGAAAGGAAAAGAAATTCAGTAGGAATCAACAGGTGTTCTCTGTCCTTGATGAGGGTGGAGGGAAGGCATTTCTCAAGACCGTATTTTTGCTTTCATAAACTGTTAAGACATTCGAAGTGTCCTTGGACAGGATGATTTTAAAGATTACTTAAGTAGAAGTCACACCTTCCTTTCAGACATAATGTCACCAACTATGGTTAACTGAGCAACGGCATATCTGTGAGCAAAACTTCGGTGATTGACTTGGAAGGTTTTATTTTAGCTGAGTCAGCAGCCTGGTCATTTCAAGGAGTCATTTCTACAGAAAGGGTAGAGACCTGTGACAGAGCAGGAAGGTCAGAAACTACAAATGCTCCCCAATTCTTTGGGACATTGTAATGCTATTTATCCATCCACTAACCAGACACAAAGAAGGAAGTGAAGGCATGAGATCCCGGATAACTTACTCATTGCCAGATAATACCAGCATCTGCCTTGTGAAACAGTAACACTCTGGCTGTGTTCTTTTTTTTTTTTTTTTTACGATTTTATTTATTTATTTACTTATTTGACAGAAAGAGAACGAGATCACAAGTAGGCAGAGAGGCAGGCAGAGAGAGAGGGGAAGCAGGCTCCCCGCCGAGCAAAGAGCCGGATGTGGGGCTGGATCCCAGGACCTTGGGATCATGACCTGAGTCGAAGGCAGAGGCTTTAACCCACTAAGCCACCCAGGCGCCCCTCTGGCTGTGTTCTTAATTAAAATAAATGTCGAACAGTAGTTGGATCCCCTAAGTATGATTATAGGGGACATACACACTACGTTTTTGTTTTCAAAATACTTTTACATCTGTTATCTTAATTTATCTCTGCACAACCTCCCTGCCTCGAATAAATTTTTATTATAGCACTTATCGCCCTGTAGTTAATGTTTAGTGTCTATGTCCGTCTCCCCTGCTGCTTTATGACCTTCAGGGCAGAGACCCTGCCGTATTTATGCATCTATAAAGCCCGAACACTTGGCAAGGTACTGGCTAGGTCTTGTTTTCTTGAGAAAGATGGAAACCCACTGGATGCAATTTAAGCAAAAAGGGGGCTCTGTTTCAAGGAGCCCCAGGGCGGGGGTTCAGCCACGGCTCGGAAGAACAGGAACCAGACTGTCTCCCTGGTCCCCATCTCTTGCCTCCGCCTCCTTCACACCTCCTCTGTGCAGAAGTGTCTTTCAGGGCTTCGTGGACCGCTCGGCTGAAAACCTGGCCGCCGGCACCCGCGGAACTTGGCGGGGCGGGACCCCAGAGCCTCATCACTCACTGGGTCCCACTCTCTAGATTCCAGGGGTCGAGACTCTGATTGGCCCAGCCTCGGTGAGGCGTTCCCCTCTTGTCCAATCAACCGTGGCCAGAGGGGTGTGGTCCAATCGCGGCAACCCGGTTGTTACCATAGTAACCATTTGGCAAGGGCAGGAAGGAAGGAGGCACAATTGCCTGAAAAAAAGGGGAAGGGGCGGAGTAGCCCAAACAATAGGAGGCCACGTCCCGTATATGCTTGGTGCTCCATAAATGCTTAGCGATCCGGCTGGCTTTAAGTGGTGCAGGGTGCTGTCTTGTTCTAGTTCCCCAGGCACAGGGAGCTCTTCCTGGCCTCAGGGCTTCCCGCCCACTCTCTCCCGCTTGGCTCTTGCGCACCTGCCCCCGGCGCACCTGCCCCCAGCTGGCCTGCCTGAGTCCTGCTCCTCCTTCTAGGGTTCTACATCGGGATTCCCCACCTCTTCAGATGGAGTTTCCTGACCCCCTTCCAGAATATCCTGCTCAATTTCTTCAAAACACTTATCACTTTGCAGTTACGTGTTCACGTCTGGCCTACCCCCCAAAGATTCTAAGTTCCAGCGTTCCCAGAGACCCCAATTACTCCCCCACGCTATGGAATAAGCCACGCAACTTGGGGTGTGGGGGACAGCAGGGGAGCGAAGGCCCCCATTAGGGAAAACTCTGAGAGATGGCAGGGAGTTTATGGTCTCCCCCTCCTGCCACCCCACGACAGACCGACCCTCTGAGGGCAGAAGGGGAGACCTGACCCCAAGTCTAGCCTCCTATACCCACTGCTTGGAGAACCAGTTCTGTGGGAATCGGTGTGGGAGACCAGATCTGGGGCCAGCCAGTCTTATTTCAGCCGTGGGCTGTCCCTGGAGCAAAGCTCAGACCCCCCCAACCATAATGTTCGAGGAAGGAAGGGCCTTTCTGCTCCGCAGCACCCTCGAGGGCTGTCTGCCTGATAGCTCTGGGATGCTGAGCCTTCCCGGGGAAAGAACACCCTCCACATCTCAGTCTACCAAGATGTGGCAGGAGTCTACCTAGCACCCTGGGACCCCAGGTAGAGGCAGCCTGGAGGTTCCTCCTTCATTACAAGCTTTCCGCCAGGTAGACCCTCTCCCTTCCCCTGGGGAAACACTATCCTGAGCAAATCACCTTCTAGAGGACAGTCGGGACTTAGCCAGAGGCCCTGGTCAGAGGCTCTCTCCTAAGGCCATCGGGTCCTGGGCTTCAGGCCTGTTTTTCTTGCCTGCCTTATCGATCCCACTGTGATACCACGCCTCTGTAGCTCCAGCAGTCCTAGGCCTACTGGGCTTAGTTCTCATTCATCCCCCAACAGCCCAGTAAGAGGAGTCACCCTGCACATCACACTCGCCATACCAAGCAATTGTCCAAGTGCTTCATGCTTTTCGAGTCCTTTCATCTTTACAGCAAACACCCTCTGAGAACAATGGCTAGATAGACCTTGACTGGAACCCACTTTGGGAAATCTGAATGTGGACTGGGGATCAGATGACAAAAAGGGATTATTTCTCACTTCTGTGAGTTATGAAAATAATATAGTGGTTACTGTAGGGGGGAAATGTCATTTTTTTCTGCATAATGAATAATTTAGGGGTGAAATTCAACGATGGCTGTACTTTAAATAATTCAATGACAACTAAAGGAAGCAACTATGGCAAAAAGTTACACATTGTTAAGCAGAGGCTGCGGTATATGGGTGTTCATTAGACTTCTGTCTCTATTTTTCTGTGCATTCGAACATGTTCTATAATAAAGGGCAAAACATGTTTAATAGGACATAAGTAGTATTAGTCATCCCGTTTGACAGATGAGAAAGCTGAGGCTTGGAGACAGACGTCGGATGGCCTCCCGGAGGTCACAGAGCTTGAGGGGCGGACCCGGATGGAGCCCCACGATGCCCTTACGGCGTCCACACGTGGCGCATGCTCAGGAAGCCTCTGTTGAGCAAACAGCAAAGGATTCAAGGGCTTTGGCCATTTCGACTTCCGCTGCGTCCCTGGAGTGCATGGTCTCCTCTGGGCCGCAGTTCACACCCCTAGGGCCTTGCACGTGGTTTCTGGATTGACTGGGCCCCTCCCACTCCTTGTCTCCACGAGGGGAGCCAGAGGGACCTTTCCGCCCCGTGATCCTGACCCTGGAACTACCCTGCCTAAAAACCTTCCCGAATTTTCCACCTCAGGTCACGTTGCTGCTCTTGTTTTAACTTTAATTTTTTTTAAGTTTCTCTCTTACTTCTCTGAATAAGTCATAACGCAATTGAGAATTCAAAAAATGTGAAAGAAAATATGGTAAGAAATGATTCCTCTCCCATCCATTCAGCCACCTGGTCCCTCTGCCTGGAGGCTGTCACTCAACCCGGTGTCCTGTGTATCTTTCCAGAGCTGGCCCGCGTGTACGGATGCAAATAGGGAGGGGGCCGAGGAGCAGGACCCTGTTCTCCCACTCCGACCCCCCCCCCACCTCCAAGCAGAGGAACTCCGATTTGTCTTTCCACGCTGGCCTCCTGTGTGAGATTTTATCTGACGGGGCTCTTGGTGCTAAGGAAGGGTTGAAGCCACCGACCACATTGAGGACAGCATCCCCGGCCCTTATCCCGCCCAGCCCATCCTTCCAGCGACAAACTGCCTCCTCCCAGTCAGCTCAAGTTCTGGCCACACCAAGCGACTGTCACCATGGTGTCCTGTGCTTTCTTGCCTACCGCTTTGCCTGTGGTATTGTCAGAATGACTTGCTTCGGGGCGCCTGGGCGGCTCAGTGGGCTAAGCTTCTGCCCTCAGCTCAGGTCGTGATCTCAGGGTCCTGGGATCGAGTCCCACATCGAGTTCCCTGCTCAGCAGGGAGCCTGCTTCCCACCGCCCACCCCCCTGCCTCTCTGCCTCCTTGTAATCTCTGTCTGTCAAATAAATAAATAAAATCTTAAAAAAAAAAAAAAAAGAATGACTTGCTTTGCTTTGCCTTTCTTTGTTTCTGCTTGGTGAGTTCATGCTTTAAGATCTGTCTCAAATAGGGGCACCTGGGTGGCTCAGCGGGTTAAAGCCTCTGCCTTCAGCTCAGGTCATGATCCCAGGGTCCTGGGATCGAGCCCCGCATCGGGCTCTCTGCTTAGCGGGGAGCCTGCTTCCTCCTCTCTCTCTCTCTGCCTGCCTCTCTGCCTACTTGTAATCTCTATCTGTCAAATAAATAAATCTTAAAAAAAAAAAAAAGATCTGTCTCAAATATTCCCTCCTGTGTCAGCGGGACCCAGCAAGGTTCCCTGCAACTTTTCGTTGAAGACCCCAACGATGTATTATATCCGCCCCACGTTGCTCGGGAGGGTCCGGAATCTGAGATTAGCTCAGCGGGCTTGCTCTGGCTCAGGGTCTCTCACTAGGCCGCAGTCAGGGGGCTGGCCAGGGCTGCAGTCCTTTCTGAGGGAATGACAAGGACAGGAGGGTCCACTTCCAAGCTCACCGACATGGCTCTTGGCAGAAAGCTTCAGTTCTTGGCTGCATGGATCTTTTCTATAGGGGGCTCCTGACGGGACAGGTGGCTTCCTTCAGAGCAAGTGACCCAAGAGAGCGAGACACAGGATACCCAGAGTGGAAGGCACGGTCTTCCATAGCCTAATTTCATGTTTCATATCATCACTCCTACTTTACTCTGTTGGCCACACAGACCAAGCCTGGTGCGGTGCTGGAGGGAACGACACAGGGCTGTGAGGACCACTCGGTCACAGCTCCCCGTCACAGTCCCCAGGGCGTCCACACTTGGTACATACATCTTGCCGGGCTTTCCCCGCTTTTCTCACTGTCTCACTCCCAGATCCCAAACTCTTTTTGTTGTTGTTGTTGTTGTTGTTGTTGTTTTGAGAGCAGTGGTTAAATTGTACCCATTTTCCCCTTTATTTTTAGCCTCAAGTCTGGTCTGATATAGAGTATTTATTCCATAAATTAAATGCTGAAGGCATGAATGACTGAATAAATGAGTGAATGGCCATCAGACTGGAGAAGAGAGCATGAACTATTACATGAGAAATTTCCCCCATTTTCTGTTTTCTGCCACTTCCTTTTTCTTGGGTTACTTCTTCTTCCCTAACACCCCGCGGCAACAGCGTCAGAGAGCTGGGCGCCATGTTGGTATAAGGCCCTCCTGGTTCCTCCTCACGGCTGACTGGGCCAGGGCTGGGCACCTGACCCGAGCCTGACCAATGGATTCCTTCTCCAGAGACTCTGAAGCTGGGACCGGGAGAGAGCAAGCTTCAGTGTGGCTGCTTTCTGTCAAGAGGGGCCTGAGAACTGGGAATTGTTGGCAACAGCAATTCTTTGCCACATGGCCTGGGGAGCAGAGAAAGCCAATCTGCCACATGGGAAGAGAAGATGCAAATAGAGGAAGGAGAATGAGGAGAGAGAGAGAAAGGCTAGCCCCTGTGGCAAACGCACCCCAATTCCTGCTCCTGGTCTGATCTGAGACCAGACAACTCTAGTTTGGTTGGTAACTCTATCTTGGTTCCCACAACATACCCTTATGTTCTTTTTTTTTTTTTTTAGATTTTATTTTATTTATTTGAGAGAGAGAGCGCATGCAAGCTCACACACAAGCACGGGGAGGGGCAGACGGAGGGAGAAGCAGACTCCCCACTAAGCAGGGAGCCCACTGCAGGGGCTCCATCGAAGGACCCTGAGATCATGACCTGAGATGAAGGCAGACGCTTAACCGACTGAGCTCCACAGACCCCCCCCCACCCTTATGTTCTGATAAGAAATGGGGTTTGAGCAACTGTGTGCTGCCACTGACGCACACAGACTCGTGGAAGTTTCTGGAACATATGTCTCTGACGGCATCACAACAGTAGCTTGACTAAGGTCCCACAGCGTGTTTACGCCACAGAAAGTGGCAAATGCTACCAATCGGGGCTCCCTCACCAAGAGCTGGTTATTAAACATTTGCAAGCCTGCCACTAGGTTTAAGACCATTCCAGGGCTCTCTGTAACTAACAGCCCAAGGAGTTTTTTTGGACTACAACATCTAGGCAAACTCCTACTCATGCTTCAGAACCCTGTGCACCTCCTATGAAAAGTCTCCCCTGGTGTTTGCGAGAAGCTAGTTCTCTATGTCCTCACGGTGCCTAGGAGACATCATGAAACAATCCAGAGCTCAGAGTTCCATGACCCAGGCCAGGGGTAAATCAGACACCCCGCCTAGGCAGTAAGCGCCAATTGCCTTTGAGTGAAGTCCATGTTCCTTAGCATGGCAGGCTGGCCGCCCAGCGGTAACCATGCCCTCCCTGCTTCTCCAGGCTCTTTCCTGCCAGCTCCTCCCCTGCCCCCCCATCCCTGCCCCATCCCCGCCCCATCCCCAGCCCTCTGCCTCCTCCATCTGTATGCCAGAGTCCCTGCCCCACAAGTGCTCAGTGCCCGCGGGAATGTGATAAAGATCGCGGACCTTCACCCCGGAGGAGACACTCATACAGACACATGCATTTTCATCGGGTGTCAGGAGATTCGTGGACAAATCTCTTCTTTTCTCCCAGGCCCCTCCAGGCTCCCACAGCCCGTGCGCCTCGCTTTCCACCGAGCACAGCTCCTTCTGGTTGCCTCCAACGCCTCCACCATTTATGTATTTTTGAGTCTTTTGCTATCCTGGGAGTTTCCCTGGGGAAGCACCTACTGTTGTCTTATGAATGCCTACACAGGTGACTGCGGGATGACAGGTGTGTCCTGACAGCCAAGCTCTAATCGTGAGATCCGGCTGCAGCGGCAGACACAGCCTGCTGTCTGAGCTCGAAGGCATGTCACTGGGGTGACTTCAGCACGGCAATGGGGAGAAAATGCCAACCCAAGGCAGGGACACACGTGGAGAATGAGGGATGGCTGGAGCCCACGTGTTCCCCGCACGGGTGGCTCAGGGTGTGGGGACGCCTGGGGCAAAGGACGAGGAGCCATGGGAAGAGCCTGAATTCTGGGGTCCTAGAGATCCGGGGTCAGATTCTGGCTCTGTCACTAAGGCTTGGGACCATGAACAAGTCACTTTGTGTCTGAGCCTCCAGTTTTCTCTTTATTGAGTCACTGTTAAGATTAAAAAAGACAATGTATGTGACGTGCCTCGGTTACAGGTGATGGTCAACAAAAGTCAATGTCCCCTTTTCCTGTATTCTTGTCACGTTGGTCCCATGCCACAAAAGCAACTCTGTTAGACTAAAGCCAACATCATGATCTCAGGGTCATGGGATCAAGCCCTGCATTGGGTTTCCCTGCTCAGTGGGGAGTCCGTTTCTCCCTTTCCCTCTGCCTTCCTCCCTGCTTATGCGCTCCTTCTCACAAATAAATAATTTTTTTAAGTGTGTATAGGGGCGCTTGGATGGCTCAGTCATTAGACGTCTGCCTTTGGCTCAGGTCATGATCCCAGGGTCTTGGGTTTGAGCCCCATGGTTGGGCTCCTGCCCCATGGGGAGCCTGCTTCTCTCTCTCTGCCTGCCGCTTCCCCTGCTGTACACACACACTCTCTCTCTCTGTGTCAAATAAATATCTTGAAAAATAATACAATAAATTTTTAAAAAAGGGCCTCTTTGCAGGAAGGGGCTGGAGGCACAAAGCCTGGATGTTGCTTCGGCACTAGCCCCGGGTTGGGGGTTCTTTCCCCACTAGGGAGACTGACGCTCGAGTGGCTGTTCTTTGAGGGTATCCAGCTAACCCCCTTCTCACCTCTGAACCCATCCTCAGTTACAACTACAAAAACAATACACGTATCTGTACTATTGTGTTGGAGGATTTACATATATTATCTCTTTTAGTTCTCAAAGCAATATTAGGGGAGGCACTGGTATGGTTCCCATCTCACAGATGAGAATACTGAGTCTTAGAGAAGTGACCGAACCTGCCCAAGGTCACATGACAAGAGTCAAGGCCAGGCCAGCTCTCCTGTCCTTTTTGGCCCTTAATCCCTCACATCACCTTCACCTGTCGGCCTGAGGCCTCCTGTGTTCTGGCTAGTTCTGGCTCTGTTCAGGAAGTAAAACCCCGGGCTCACAAAACATGTCAATGCCAAGCTTTTTATTTTATTTTTATTTTTAAATTTTATTCTTTTTAAAGATTTTATTCATTTATTGGACAGAGAGACAGTGAGAGAGGAAACGTGAGCAGCGGGAGTAGGAGAAGGAAAAATAGGCTTCCCACAGAGCAGGGAGCCTGATGCGGGGCTCCATTCCAGGACCCTGGGATCATGACCCGATCTGAAGGCAGATGCTTAATGACTGAGCCATCCAGGCGCCCCTCTGCTCATTTGCACATTTGCCCAAATGCTCCTTTTATAATGTTCACAGCATGAAATAAATTCACAGATAATGAAATTTCCTTAAGCCCATTCTTTAAAAGAAATCAATAGGATATACTGTAATTTAAAAGAGAAATAAAAGAAAGTTAACAGTGAGTAATTTCACACGTATTTTTAACGTAGAAATGTTCTGGTGGCAGTCTGTGTCACACAGAGGTATTACAGATGGGACACGACATGGAGGTGATGCGTTGACGTGAATTCCACAGGGATGTGATTTCCTAAAAACGGTGACCAACTCTTGGTGGAGTCCCAAGCAAAACAAAGTATAACTTTCCCTCCGTAGACACGGCTCTTGGATTCCTGGAGATGCAGTGAGTGATAACTCTGCGTACCAAGTGGTTTGTGCTTCCTTATAAAACCAAGTTAGGGTCCAAGCTCGTCTTATAGGTATATTATAAGTAGATTTTTCACCTACATGGATTTCGGTTGGAACATTCTAGAGTTGCACGAAGGGAGTTAGTCTTCATCCCTTTATCCTTCCATCTGTCTTGTGCATCCCTGACACCGGCCACCTAAACGTCTACGGTGCTCCCCCAGTGGGACAACCCCAGACATTTCCTAAAATGTCCGCTAGGCGTCGCTGCTCTCCAGAGAGAACCGTCGAGGGGCCTCCGTGTTATTTTTCTTGGCTTCCATCGTTCCCTGATCTTGTAGGCTACATTATTTTTTTATTTTTATTTTTATTTTTGGTCTCTGTAGTGTCTGTTTTCAATACTAGAATGTGAGCTGCAGGAAGGCAGGACTTTGCTTCTCGCACTGATGCACAGCCGAGGCTCAGAACAGAGCCTGGCGCTCACGGGCACTCGGGGAACTAGGGAATCTAGGAGTCCTCTCCAGGATCACCCTAATTTCCGTCCCTAGACCTCTGCCTGCTGTATGTTCAGGATCAGCTCAAAGAGGAGACAAGAATTGCAAGCCAAAGTTGACTTACATCCAGCCCCCAACTTTGTACAAAATTGAGATTTTTGGTTTTGTTTTGAAAGATTTTAATTAATTAATTAATTAAGAGGGAGAGGGGTGGAGGGCAAGAGAGTCTGAAGCAGACTCCCTGCTGAGCCCGGAGCTTGGTGGGGTTGGGGGCGACGGTGGGGGGGTGGGGGGGTGGGGTGGGGGTGTGGGGGTGTGTTAGTCTCACCAGGCTGAGATCGTGACCTGAGCCAAAACCAAGGGGCAGTCGCTTAACCCACTGAGCCACCCAGGTGCCCCCAACATTGAGATTTTTAACAGAATGACCACCACCGTCCCTTTCTTGGCGCAAATCATATTTTAAGCATAAGAACAACAGTCAGTGATATTCACTGATAATCACATGCCTGGCATTGGTTAAGATAAGGATTATCTCTTTTGATCTTCTGGGAAATCCCTTGAGTGAGGTGTCCCCATTTTACAGATGGGGAAACTGAGACTCAGTAGAGAGGCTGGCCAATGTTCTCAATGCCCCTCACCCATCCAAGGGTGAGGCCTGGGCTTTGAATGCCAGGCATGCCCTGCCCACATGGGGAGCCACCGAGCTATCCTCCCCTCTTGACATGCTCTGGGCGGCACAGAGTAAAAAGTCCGGCTCAGGACCCAGAGACCTGGGTTCCAAGTGTTGTCTTGCCATCAACTTGCCATGTGACTTTGGGCAGGCCCCTTGGCCTCAGCCTCCTTATCTGACCTGCAGCCACATCCACAGCCGTGTTGCTGTCTGCCTCAAGAAAAGGACATTTGAGGGGCGCCTGGGTGGCTCAGTGGATTGAGCCTCTGCCTTCGGCTCAGGTCATGATCTCAGAGTCCTGGGATCGAGCCCCACATCGGGCTCTCTGCTCTGCAGGGAGACTGCTTCCTCCTCTCTCTCTGCCTGCCTCTCTGCCTACTTGTGATCTCTCTCTCTGTCAAATAAATAAATAAAATCTTAAAAAAAAAAAAAAAAAAAGAAAAGGACATTTGACTCTGCCTTGAGGCGGTCAGGGGAGCCCAGCGGGGCCCAGGGGGGCCTGGAACTGGCTCAGGGGGCAGCACCCGCCGGAGGCAACGGAGCCCTTCTCGCATGGAGATAGACCAGAGGGAAGGCGGGCCGCAGACGGGCTGGCAGGCTTCTCTCCGAAGGGCGGCCCAGAGGGCAGGGGAGCTGGGCCGGGTTTCCCCGAGTCCCAAGGACACCTGGTGCTCCTGACTGACGGTCAGAGTCCGGGAGAAAGGCCAAGGTTCACACTGCAGAAGGCAGAGAGGAGGCTCCTGGAGTGTTCCTAGTCTTAGGTTAGAAGATAAAAAGGATTGAGTCCACCAAGGGAGCTGGAGGTTGGACATGAGAGACAGAAGTGCTTTCTGGAAGTCAGGGTGTGGACGCAGAAATGGGCTGCTCTGGAGGAGGGGAGCTCCTGGGTGAGGAGATATATCCAGAGAGCCTCCAGCAAGAAAGGTCTTGAGGGGCCTTGAACATCCCTGAGGGGCTTTTCCTCAGGGATGACAGGAAAGAAGCCGCTCTGACCCTCTTCCACCAAGCCCTCTGGGCCCAGCGCTGCCTGGATATTTCTGGCTCTCCCAAAAGAAAACAAATCTTTACCCACTAATGTAAGCCGACAAAATCTTTACCCAACAAAACAAACAAACCAGCTCTTCGAGGCCTTGCTTGCCCAGCTTCCCGAATACAACATCAGGGACCATGGCCCTTGGAATCCAGTCCACTCAGCTCGTCCCACTCCCAGGAGCAGAGGAGGGGCTAACTCCAGGTGGCAGATAAAGGTCACGTTCACACTGAGGGGGCTTCAAAGATTGGATGGGGGTCTTCAGGGTAGGGTTGCTAGGTAAATTGCAGGAGGCCCAGGAAAATTGGAATCTCCCACAAAACCAAATTTGAAAAAAGTATAAGTATATCCTCGGATGCCTCGGTGGCCTAGTTAGGTAAGTATCTCTCTCTCTCTCTCTCTCTCGTTTTTAAAGATTTTATTTATTTATTTGAGAGGGAGAGAGACAGAGGCAGAGGCAGAGGGAGAAGCAGACCCCCAACTAAACAGGGAGCCCGACGTGGGGCTTGATCCCAAAACCCTAGGATCGCAACCTGAGCCAAAGGCAGATCTGTAACCATCTGAGCCACCCAGGCACTCCAGCATCTGACTCTTGATTTCAGCTCAGGTCTTGATCTCAGGATCGTTGAGTTCAGGTCCCGCACTGAGCTTCATGCTGGGTGTTGGGCCTACATACACACACACATGCATACGTACATACCTGCATACATTCATACATAAATAAATAAAAGAGAAGTATAAGTATATCCCACAACCTATTTGGGACATACTTATACTAAAAAAAATTTATTCACTTTGTATTGGGGATTCAAATGTAACTGGGCTTCCCATATTTTAATTTGTTCAATCTGGTAACCTTGGGGGCTGCATGTAAATAAATACGGTAAGCAAGCAGCGCTTAACCAGTCTTTAAAACACTTGTCAGGGAAGGACCTCCCTGGTTCTCCCAGGGCTTCTGCACATGGTTCATTTACATATGAAGATGCGGCCCCATTTGCACTAGAAAAAATAGACCCTGAAATGGCCGCTCTGAGCAGGAATCACCATTTTAAAAGCTTCCCTGGAAGCCCAAGTCAGCACCAGCCTTTGGAAATGCCTCTGACTCGGAGGCTGACCTGTTATTCCCCCACTGAGGAGTCATTTCCAAGGACAGCACCGTAAGGGAGGTTTATGGATGGAGACGCCCAGCATGATCTCTAACACTAACAGGTCCGTGCCGTGTGTACTTCAGCGAGCTGCTTGCTTAGCCCTCACAGAAAGACTGAAAACCGGGGGAAACTCTGGTGTCCCATCTGGAGTCCAGGCAGAATGGTGGGTCATTAAAACTAATGATTATTAAGGCTGTTCCAACAAAGAAGGTTGTTTTTTTGTTTGTTTGTTTGTTTTGGTTTTTTGAAGATTTACTTATTTATTTGTCTGAGAGAGAGAGAGAGAGCAAGCGTGAGCAGGGGGAGGGGGCGAGAGAAACTCAAGCAGGATCCACACTCATCGCAGAGCCGAGGTGGGGCTTGATCTCATGACCCTGAGATCACGACCTGAGCCAAAACCAAGAGTCCGAGGCTTAACTGACTGCACCACCTGGGCATTCCCCAACAAAGAGCGTGCTTAATGAATGGGGAGAACGTGGGACAAAGCCACGTTTTTGTTTTTGTTTTTTTAATTGTTAACCTGTTTCTAGAGAAGATGCTGGAAGGGAAATCTGTGCTAACTGTGACTGTTAGTTTTTGCCCCCATGGTCTCTTTTTTCCAAAAATCCTCTGCTGAGAGTGTATTAAACTGTATTATCAACAAACAAAACCAAACTGGAGAGTCTTCTCCGATCCTCCTTTTCTTCCCAGGTAGCCGTGTGGAATCCAGAATCTACCCGAGGTCATCGCACAGAGGGCTACACTGTCTGTCTCACCTACCCTCCCCCCTTTCCACTAAACTCAAAGGAATATTTAATAAATGCCTCTTAGGTACCAGGTCCAGGCCTGCAGCAGAGCAGCTGGAATCTGGAATTGAGAAACACAGAAAGCCTACCCTGGGGGGTGTTCTGCGCAGTGCTTTTATGTAGCGCCTGCTAATTACCCATGCTACACACACCTCCTCGGGATGCCTTCCAGGATAGCTGCTCCTCGGGTGCCCATAGAGCTCCCCACGTAGTCATCTGATTTTCCCACTAGATCATGAGCTTCCTGAGGCCAAAGGCTGTGTCTCTTTCTCTGACTCCTCGGAGAGTGTGATAACCTCAGGAGAGGTTTGTTTGCTAAATGAATGCTTCCTCTATCCCACACACGCTTGGAGTTCCTCGCCCACTTTCCTTTGACATTTTATTTCTCTTAGTCAGCGGCTTGCTTTCTTCAGGCCTGGCCCCACGTAGCCTCCAGAGGGCTTCCCGGTGCCCCATAGACAGGCATGAGAAAGGTGAGGCTTCCTTTCGCCTCGCCCGTCAGCGCGTTCACGTTCATTCTCCGACTTGCGTCAATCCACCAGAAATCATGGACAAGCAACCGGCTGATTTACTGTTCAATGACTCTATAAACGTGACTTTTTACAGGGTCCAATGTAGCAGAGTTTGAGGGTCAAAACAGGAGCCATTTAAGTGTACAAAAAAGAAAGGTGGAGAACTGACAAGCAGCGTGACCATTTGGAGCAGGGGTCAGCAAACCTTTGCTGGAAGAGCCAGATGCAAACATTCTGAGCGCGGCAAGCCGTGTGGTGCCCGTGGCAATGACTCGGCTCTGAATTATGGCGGGAGCCACGGTCGTGGACAAGACAGAAAAGAATGGGCGGCTGGGTGCCAAGAAAACCTGATTTAGGGGACACTGAAATCCTCATTTTGTGTAGTTCTCACATGTCATGAATTCTTCTTCTTTGGATTTTTATCCCCCAGCCATTTAAAAAATGGGAGAAACCAGGGGCACCTGGAGGCTCAGTCAGTTAAGCAGCTGACTCTTGATTTCAGCCCAGGTCACCCTTTCAGGGTCATGCGATCAAGCCCTGTGTCCGGCTGGAGGCTGACCGTGGAGTCTGCTTGGGATTCTCTCCCTCGGCCCCTCCCCCTGCTCACTGTCTCTTTCCCTAAAATAAATAAATAAATAAAATCTTTAAAAAAATAAATTAAAATAGGAGACCCATTCTTAGATGCTGGTCTGTACCAAAACCAGCGGTAGGCAGGGTTTGGCTGGGTACTAGTTTGCTGTCTCCAGTATGTAGTGTGGACGCAGGGGTCAGTTCCAGCCTCTCCAGCCACTTACTCTGACCTTGTCCTTTAGCTTCTCAGCCCCTCGTTGTCGTTAGGTGTCAGATGGGAGGACTTGGCTGTGGCCGCAGCAACTACAAGACGATCCTTAGGAGACTGAAGGAGACCTTTGCATGTACACAGTCAGGGTTTATAAATTTGTGCTTGGTGGCTAGTTCCCTTTTTGTTTTTTTTTTTTTGCTCTTTCCAGCACTTTATTTATCTGTTTAAAATTTAAGAAAAACATAGTTTTTAAATTAACCTTTTTATTTTGGGGCGCCTGGGTGGCTCAATGGGTTAGGCATCTGCCTTCAGCTCAGGTCACGATCCTGGAGTCCCAGGATCAAGCCCCACAGCAGGCTCCCTGCTCGGTGGGGAGTCTGCTTCTCCCTCTGCCCCTCACCCCACTTGGGTTCTCCCTCTCTCACATTCTCCCTCTCTCCAATAAATAAAGTCTTTTAAAAATGTTTTTTATTTTAATTCCAGTACAGTTAACACACAGTGTTTAAAACGTTTCAGGTGTATGATGGAGTGATTGAACAATTCTCTACATGACTCAGTGTGCGTCATGGTAAGTGCGCTTATTTTTTTTTTTAACCATAAAGAACACTGCGTAGCTGATTATAAATGATGATGATGATGATGATTTTATGACTCACCCCCCCCCCGCCCCCAACGTGCTGGGACAGGGCACTGGTTCTCAGTCCCTACGTGCAAACCACCTGCGTCCAAATATCTGTGGGCTGACTGATTTCCATTCCTTGTATTTCTTTCTTTCTTTCTTTCTTTCTTTTTTTTAAGATTTTATTTATTTATTTGACAGACAGAGATCACAAGTAGGCAGAGAGGGAGGTGGTGGGGGGAGCAGGCTCCCCGCTGAGCAGAGAGCCCCATGCGGGACTGGATCCCAGGACCCTGAGATCATGACCCGAGTGGAAGGCAGAAGCTTTAACCCACTGAGACACCCAGGCACCCCCATTTCTTGTATTTCTTGACGTCGATCTCAGGGACAGACGATCTCAAGAGCGGCAGTCTTCGTCTCATTGCGCATGACCATCCCTGGGGCCTGCACCGGGGCTGCTCTTGTCTATTTTTTGACTCCGACTCTCCCACCCTGTAAGAATTCTGATCCACCAGTCTGGGGCGGGGCATCGACAGAGGTATGTGCTTTCAGAAGCTCTTCAGTGATTCTAACGTGCAGCCAGGGACCCACAGACCAACAGCGGCAGGAGTGCTTGCTAGAAAAGCGGGGTCCCAGCCCCCCAACCCCAGGCCCGCTGGATCTTTGAGAAGATTCCAGCGGATTCCTGTGCTCTTTCAAGCTGAAGAAGCACGTGGCTCTGGCGTCATGTGTGGCTCCCGCTTCCCTTTCTGCAAGTGACGTGTGCGTCAAAGTGGTGTTTGAGAAACACAGCGCTTTCGATGCAATCCGATTTTCGATGCAAGCAGAGCGGGTCCGGGTAAAGCACCAGCAGTTGAGGACGTGGGCTATGAACTTGTTTTTCCTTCTCTCTCTCTCTCTGTCTTTTTTCCCCTTTTCCTCTTTTTTAATTTAGGTTTCTGGTAAAGCAGTTCTCTGTCTGGCAGAGTCCAGAGGGCGGGACTGTGCCAGGAAAAGCAATTTAGGACTCGGGAGGCCACCAGGGGCCTCTTTCCCCATGACCCCGGAGAGTGGACGTCATTGGGGCTCACGGGGCTGCCAAGGGTGGGCTGTGGATGGCATTTCTTAATATGGTTAGTCAATAGCTATGTTTTCCAAGTGCCACAGAGGACTAAAGGAATGTCACTAAATGTCTGGCATGGAGGGGACAGATGGTTTGCAGAGGGACAGTTCCCAGGCCTTGGAAGGAGAACACATATAGTAGAAGGGGGCTTTCATGGAGACAAATCCCCGTGCATGGACCTGGTCACTGCTTTTTTTTTTTTTTTTTTTTGGACCCCTGTGGCTTTGGGCCTGAATCTGATGGTGTGGGCAGAGAGCTAGCACGGGCCGAGGAGGCTCTGGCCTGGCCATCCTTGGAGCACGGCTTCCCTTAGCTTTGCTTGGCTGCCTTTCTCCGTCTGCCTCGGTTAGTGGGCCTGGATAGAGGGCGTGTGGCCGCAGCTAGCTGCATTTCGAAATGGGATTACGCCCGGCCTGTTTCTGTATTTCCTTCCTTCCTTCCCCTGGAGGTCTTGAAAAGAAGGTTCCTGCCCTCCACCCCTCTTTGCCGCTTCCCACAGTAACAGAGAGAAGCAGGAAAAGCCCAGCATGGGGTTCAGGACCCCCCTCCTACGCCACCACCGCGTGACTACAGCGGGGCATTTGGCCCTCCAGGTGCTCTTTCGCTGTAAAGGGAAACCCACGCTCCCCTCTTCACAGGGCAGCTGCAGAAGTCCTTCCTGCAAAGTACCAAGGAGCTCTCTGCAGACCACACTTCAGGGACTCAGCACCTGCGTCTCCTCTCAATGACCATTTCTCTCTCACTTTTTCTTTTTTAAGATTTTATTCATTTATTTGAGAGAGAGTCAGAAAGAGCTTGAGAGGGGAGAGGGTCAGAGGGAGAAGCAGACTCCCTGCTGAGCTGGGAGGCCGATATAGGACTCGATCTTGAGACTCCAGGATCATGACCTGAGCTGAAGGCAGTCGCTCAACCAGCCGAGCCACCCAGGCGCCCCTCAGTGACCATCTCTTGCCGTGAGTCTGCTCCCTCCCACTAGAGCTTCAATGCCACAGTCCGTCTCCCCTACCCACTTTTCCTGGGGGTGACAGCTGACTTTTTTTTTTTTTTCAATCTCTGAGGAAATCGTGGATTCGGGCAAAATTATCAGCTGGTGCTCAAATCAAAGGAGATATGTCACTGGGGCGCATGGGTGGCTCTGTCGGTTAAGGCTCAGACTCTTGATTTCGGCTCAGGTCCTGATCTCAGGGTGGTGGGATGGAGCCCTGTGTCTGGCTCTGCGCTGGGTGTGACGTCTGCTTGAGATAGTCTTATCCTCACCGCCACCCTGTGTGTGTGTGCGTGTGTGTGCACGCACCCCCCACCTCCAAAAAAAAGGTGTGTCAGCAAGGGAATGGACAACACAATTGTGGCATACTCACCCGATGAAATAAGACAGTAAGGGTGGAAATTCCTTTTTTTTTTTTTTTAAGATTTTTATTTGTTTATTTGACAGAGAGAGAGACCACAATCAGGGGGAGTGGCGGGAAAAGAGAGAGGGAGAGAAGCACGTGCCCCGCTGAGCAAGGAGCCCGAAGCAGAATTGATCCCAGGACCCTGGGATCATGACCTGAGCAGAAAGAGGACGCTTAACTGACTGAGCCACCCCAGGGGCCCTGGGAGAAATTCATATACACAACAGTATGTTCATATACATATACACATATTATGTTGTGTATATACGCATATACACAACAGTATGCCTCTCACAGAGAATAGGATACCATGAGGGAAGATGCAGAGAAATCCAGAAGGTTGCCCTTCCACAGGACAATCAATCTAGTCTCTTTCACAAAGTTAACTGGTCAAGGTCAGAAGAGATCAGGAGACTTGACAACCAAAGGCAACGGTGAAGTCTCCTTTTGGATCCCGGTTTGGATAAACCAGTTGTAAAGGAAACTTTGAGAGGCAATTAGGGGCATTTAAATATGAATCAAGTTGTAGATGACAGTAAAGAATTGATTTTCATGGGGTCGCCTGGGTGGCTCAGTGGGTTAAGCCTCTGCCTTCCGCTCTGGCTCTCTGCTTAGCAGGGGGCCTGCTTCTCCCTCCCTGTCTACTTGTGATCTCTCTCTCTGTGTCAAATAAATATATAAAATCTTAAAAAAAAAAAAGAGTTGTTTTTATGTTTTATTTATTTTTAAAAATTTTAAATTTATTTTTATTTTCTAATTCTTTTTTTTTCTTTCTTTTCTTTTCTTTTCTTTTTTTTAAAGTAGGCTTCCCACCCAGCATAGAGCCCAATGCGGGGCTTGAACTCACGATCTTGAAATGCACACCTGAGCTGAGAATGAAGAGTCCCTTAACCGACTGAACCACCCCGGCGCCCCATATTTTATATGTTTTAAAGCATCATAATGCTAATGTGGTTCTATTAGAAAATGTTATTTTAAAACGATGCATACTGAAGACAATTCTGAATCATTTTCGGCGTGGTGAAGGTCAAGCCAACCCACAGGAGGACATTTATTTTCAACAGGGAATGGACATTTACCGGAAATCTCCTGGGTGCCAGGCCTTTTTATATTTTCTCATTTCATAATAGCCATGCGATTTTCCTTTGGGTAACTATTATTCATTTAGAAAGTAATACATGTTTGATGAAAAATACTTTGATTGCCAAACAAATATACATTATTCATTAAATGTAATACATGTTTGATGAAAAACACTTTGATTGCCAAACAAATATACAGTGTAATACGAGACCCCTCTCACTGTAGGGACCTTGTTCTCCCAGTTCCTCTCCCGCAAGGCAACCACTGTTCGTGGTTTCTCGTGCACCTTCAGAAGCAAGACCGTCTCCATCCACACAGACATACATAGGGAGGTGTGGTCCCTTACTTTTTTGACTTGGTGGCAGCCTGCCGTCTACACTGAATTACACTTGTTTTGTTTTTGACTTAACATACCTGAGAGAGCCTTCCATACTCAGCTGTCTGAGGGCCACCAACCATCTCCCATTGTCAGGTCCAAGGCCACCTGTCTGTCTTCCCACAGTGCCACCAGCTGACACTCTTTCCTCCCGGACCACTTCTCTCATGTGGCTCCCAGGTCCAGGACCCTCTTGGTTTTCCTCCTCTTTATCTCCTTTGCTGTCTTCTCTGTTCCTCCCTGACCTCTGAACACTGTCATACCTCTGAGGCCCAGCCTTGAACTTTTTTCTGCCTATGCTCACACCCTTGCTGACCTCACCCAGGTTCACGGTTTTCAGTCCCATCTCTGTGCTGACCACTCCTGATTTTATATCTCTAGCTTGAGTCATGCCCCCGAACCTTATCAGCTGGTCTACTGGACGTCCCTCAGATGTCAGACACATGTCTTCAACCTAAACTGTTCAAAACAGGATTCGTGACGTAATCCCTGAACCCTCGCCTCTTGCTGTCTTCCCCATTTCAATTGTGGGCAGATCCATTTTTCCAGCTGTCGGGCCCCAAACCTCAGACATCCAAGATTTCTCTCTAGCGTTCAACCCCATATCCCACTTACCAGCAAATCCCACTGATTCTGCCTTCAAGCGGTGTTGGAGAAAGTGACCACGTCTTCCATCCTCCACTGCTAGGGCCCGGGACTGAGCCGCCATCCTTCCCTGCTAGAGGACCGCAATGAACCTTCACTGTGTCTCTCCATTGTTCTTACCGCCTCACCTGTCTCTCCTGCACATGGCCGCAGTGTCCTGGAGAAACCAGCAAGGTCCTGTGCTCCTTCCTTCAAGGAATCCTGTCTTGTTCAGAGTAGAAGGCGTGCATGGTGTCCCGGGAGCCCGGCGTTCTCTCCCTGGTCTCTCTCTGGGTTTTCCTCTTACCCCTCTTTTGCTCATTTTGTTCTCCCCGGACTGGCCTCCCTACTCTCCCTTGTTAACACCCAGGCCCGAGGCTATGTGAGGGCATCTGCTGTTTCTCCCCCTGAGAGCCCTTACCCCAGATACCTGCACCACTTGGCCACTCACCTTTGTCATATTTTTGCTCAAATGTTGCCTGCCAGTGGGACCGCCACTCAATTAAGATCCCGGTCCACGGTTTCCTGTCTCCGTGAGCATGCCCCACTGTTTGCCCGTAGCACGCATCCCTTGTGTAACATACTATACACTTTACTTTCTTATTTTGTACATTCTTTTTTTTTTAAAAAAAGATTTTATTTATTTATTTGACAAAGAGAGAGATCACAAGTAGGCGGAGAGGCAGGCAGAGAGAGAGGGAGAAGCAGGCTCCCCGCTGAGCAGAGAACCTGATGCAGGACCTTGGGATCAAGACCTGAGCCCAAGGCAGAGGCTTTAACCCACTGAGCCACCCAGGTGCCCCTATTTTGTACATTCTTTGTCCACCCCGGTAGACAGTTTTCAGTTTTCCTCACTCTGGTGACCCTAGTGTCTAGAATAGCACAGGTACACAGTAGGGGTTTAATAAATATTTAGGGAATGAATGAACGAACTGGTATTATTCTATATCATGATGATGATGATTTCAATGAAGTAGGCTCCGCACCCAAGGTGGGGATTGAACTCACGACCCTGAGATCAAGAGTTGCATACTCTACCCAATGAGTCAGCCAGATGCCCCCCTATTTGATGATTTTAAGAGCTGCAGAGGCCCACTGTGGGGATGATGTAGGAACAGCAGGACGCTGGTGGTCAGCACTCATCAGGCAGGTCTGATACAGTCCTTCCTTAATTTAGCTCCTTTACAAATTTATAGTCCTTTATACATTTACACTCATTTAAACTTTTTTTTTTTTTAAGATTTTATTTATTTATTTGACAGAGAGAGAGATCACAAGTAGGCAGAGAGGCAGGCAGAGAGAGAGGAGGAAGCAGGCTCCCTGCAGAGCAGAGAGCCTGATGCGGAGCTCGATCCCAGGACCCTGAGATCATGACCCGAGCTGAAGGCAGCGGCTTAATTCACTGAGCCACCCAGGCAAAAGTTTTTATTTATTTATTTAACAGAGAGAGAGGGAGAGAGAGACGTACACAGTGAGAGAGGAAACATAAGCAGGGGGAGTGGAGAGAGAGAAGCAGGCTTCCCACAGAGCAGGGAACCCAATGTGGGGCTCGATCCCAGGACCCTGGAATCATGACCTGAGCCGAAGGCAGATGCTTAACAACTGAGCCACCCGGGTGCCCTCAACCATTTAAACTTCTTTTTTTTTTTTTTTTTAAAGATTTTTTATTTATTTATTTGACAGAGAAAGAGATCACAAGTAGACAGAGAGGCAGGCAGAGAGAGAGGGGAAAGCAGGCTCCCCGCGGAGCAGAGAGCCCGATGCGGGACTCGATCCTAGGACCCTGAGATCATGACCTGAGCCGTAGGCAGCGGCTTAACCCACTGAGCCACCCAGGCGCCCAACCATTTAAACTTCTTAATGATTTTATGAACGAGGTTTGATAGTCACTCCCACTTATTTTATTTTATTTTATTAAATATTTATTTGACAGAGAGAAATCACAACTAGGCAGAGGGCCAGGCAGAGAGAGAGGAGGAAGCAGGCTCCTGCAGAGCAGAGAGCCCGATGCCGGGCTCGATCCCAGGACTCTGGGATCATGACCTGAGCCAAAGGCAGAGGCTTTAACCCACTGAGCCACCCAGGCACCCCCCACTTATTTTATTTTTAAAGGTTTTATTTATGAGCGAGAAAGAGAAAGCGAGTACTGTGGGGGAGGGGCAGGAGAGCCTCTCAAGGGGACTCCCGGCTGAGCACCGAGCCTGCTAGGGAGCTTGATCTCACAACCCTGAGATCCTGAGCCCAAATCCAGGGTCAACGCCTAACCATCGGAGCCACGCTGGCACCCTTTATTTTATTTTTAAATTATTTATCTTTGGTGTCCCATTGAATAGATTATAAGACCGAGGCTCAGCCAGATTTACTAACTTGCCCATAGTCACACAGATAATGCGTGGTCACCGCAGGCTGGCTGCATCTGAACCAGCGTGTTGAATTACTTGTGCCAAACCGGTGCCGGATGGGTATAACCAGGACTTTCTTTCTTTTTTTAAAAATTATTTTTATTAACACATAATGCATTATTTGCCCCAGGGGTATAGGTCTGTGAATCATCAGGCTTACGCATTTCACAGCACTCACCATAGCACGTACCTTCCATCAATGTCCATAACCCCACCACCCTACCTCTAACACCCACCCCCCAGCAACCCTCAGTAACCAGGACTTTCGTAACCAGTCTACTACTAATACACACCATCTTATGGTTCTCAGATCAGGAACCCTGGGCTCACAGAGGTTAGGAAGATTGCCCAATGCCCATCAGCCGTATCCTAGGTCTGAAGTCTCCATCACTTCATTGTCTCACTTCCCAAAACCTGTGTCTCCTCCAGAAGGACTGGGATTAGGAGGGTTTCCCAGGGGGCCAACCTCTACTCCTTGGCAGTGCCCTTCCTCCCCAATGCCCTCCCTCTATCACAGCTCCTCTTCCAGTTCTGGAATAATCCTCTCCCAGATGGCCCCAGGACTCAGACGCACAATAGACCATTTAATCCCTTAATGGTCCATCTGCCTCCCAGAGCATATGTAGTCGTCTCCAGGTTCCTGTTTGGGTTCTGGATTTTTCCTACTTTTGCCTCTTACCTCAAGAGAGGTCAGGGATTGCCTGAGGGGACTAACTTGACATCCATTTATCCGATCACTTTTTTTTTTTTTAAAGATTTTATTTATTTATTTGACAGAGAGAGAGAGCACAAGTAGGCAGAGAGACAGGCAGAGAGAGAGAGGGGGAAGCAGGCTCCCCGCCTAGCAGAGAACCCGATGCAGGGCTCCATCCCAGGACCCTGAGATCACGACCCGAGTCGAAGGGACCCAGGTGCCCCTATCCGATCACTTTTTAGAAAAAATTTTATTTATCTGAGAGGGAGAGAGAAAGCGAGAATGCGCACAGGAGCATGGGAGAGGCAGAGGGAGAAGCAGATGCCGAGTGGGGAGCCCCATTCGGGGTTCGATCCCAGGACTGGGATCATGACTTGAGCTGAAGTCAGCCGCTTAACCCACTGAGCCACCCAGGCGCCCCTATCTGATCACTTTTATGAGCACTTCTGCGCAGGCAGCTGGTAGAAGCAATTTGACTTCACCTGAAGCCAAACCGAACCCAGACTCTCAGACAGTAGGATATACTATAGTATTCAGACCAGTGGTAAGAAGACAAAAACACAGTTCCTGCCCTCGAGGGGCTCACAGTGGGGGACAAGCATGAGTCAAGTAAGACTCCTAGTGTGATTAGTCTCCTGGTCATGGAAGGTGTAGTAGGGAAGCTAGATGGTTGAGATGCCAGCAAGGGACCCCTGTGCTGAGAGCCGGTGGATGACTTCATAAGCAAAAAGGGAAGAACATATCAGAAAAATGGCCGAAGGTAAGGGCCCTAGGGAAGGCGGGCATCCCAGAGGCTAAGATGGTGGGGGCAGGGTGAGGGCAATTCTGTGGGAGATGAGGCTGGGAGATGGTGGTCTTGTCAAGGACTTTTGGCTTTATTCCAAGTACGGCGGATTTGCTTTCTGAACCCTGTTGTGGCTGAAGATGGAGAACAGTCTAGAGGGGACTAGAGGGGACAGACAGAGAGGAGGAAGCAGGCTCCCCTGCTGAGCAGAGAGCCTGATGCGATGCAGGGCTTGATCCCAGGACCCTGGGATCATGACCTGAGCCGAAGGCAGAGGCTTTAACCCACTGAGCCACCCAGGCGCCCCAATCCTCACTGGAGTCTTAAGACAAGCATGACTTTCCTCACCTTGAAGCTCGGAGGGCTACAGTGACCAGCCCAAGCTGAGGGGAGCTGAAGAGGACCCTCAGGCCAGGTCT
This sequence comes from Meles meles, assembly GCF_922984935.1. Taxonomy (NCBI): domain Eukaryota; kingdom Metazoa; phylum Chordata; class Mammalia; order Carnivora; family Mustelidae; genus Meles; species Meles meles. The sequence goes on along the minus strand of NC_060071.1, from coordinate 140,523,859 downwards.
TTCATCATGTCTCCTTCTCCCCATGCCCCACAACGTCACACATTTTAGACTTCACAGCCACTGCACTTTCACAGTGTCAAGGGCTCTCATGAGGCAGGGCTTATCTCTTGCACTAAGAGGGAGCACCAGAGGCCCAGAGAGGCTCAGGGGACTGCAAGGTCACACAGTAAGTGCGCATCGAGGTCAGAGGTGCAGGAAGGGGTCACCTGTGATCACACCCCAAGTCCCAGTGCAGACCAGCCTCTTCCTAGAGGGGTGGGGGAGGTTGTAATTAGGGGAAGAAGGCAGGCCCCTAGGTCTGGGCCTTAAAAGCATGAGCCCAAGTTTGGTCAAGGAGAGTGTCATTCCTAACAATTTGGTTCTTTCTCTCTACCTCAGTTCTAGCTCTTCTTCTTCCTTCTCAGGCTTACCAAAATCTTCCTTATTTTCCCAGGCCAGCTGGAAGGTCTCCCCCTGAAACTTTGAGCCCCCCCCCCCATTCATTTTTCTTGTCTGAGCCTGAGATGTCTTCTCCTCCCAAACCCGGAGTTCTTTGAAGGCTCTAAGAAGGCTGCAGGCTCCCCCGCCTCACGGGGCAAGGGCAGGGCAGGGCGGGGCCGGGAGCGGCCGGGAGGGGCCGGGCCAGGCAGGGTTAAAGGCACTGAGGCTACCGCTGACTTGCACTCCGAAAGCAGTGGGTCACCTGGAAGTATTCCAGCCTCATCTTACATGCTTCTAGCTCCCGCCCCGTCCCCACATAGTTGAAGGGGACCCGGGGAGGCAATCAGCATCCTAAGTCTGAGAAGACCCTGGGTGTTCAGGTCACCACCCCAGGGAGTTCTCCTCCCCCCACCTCCCCGCCGCCCTGGGCAGGGGTCTGTCTCCTCAATGAGATGACCTCATTGAAGTCCGTATCCGCCCCCCCCCCACACCCCGCAACTGCAGTTCTACTGAATTACTCAGGGTGGGGGGGGGCGCTGAACACTGCTGGGGGGACAGACATGCTTTTGATTTAAGAAACTCCCACGGGTCACGCAGAAAACGCCCACAGCATGACGCCTGTTGCCCCTTTACTAAGCAACGACCCCTGGGCAATGGCCGCCCTACACCCAGTCCCGCGCCCTCCGTCCCGAAGCTCACCGGCCTGAGCCCGGACGCAAACACGGCGCAAACAGCCAGGCCCGGAGAGCGCGGCGCCTTTAAGAGGCGGCGAGCGACGCTGCCCCCTAGCGGCCGGAGCTGCGGCGCTTCCTCCGCCCCGGCGGGGTCCAGCGGGCCGGCCGGCCGGGTCAGCGCGGCGGCGGCGGCGGCGGGGCCGGGTTCGGCGGGTGGGCGGGCTGCGCGCGGGGACGAGAACTAGGAGGCGGCGGCGGCGGGTGAGGATGGCGGGCCGGGCCGGGCCAGGGGTGTGGGGGTGGGACGCAGGCGGCCGCGTGCGCCCCGCCGGGGTCCGAGCGCGCCGGGAAGGGCACGCGCCCGGCTCGCGGCGGCCGATAGCGCCGCCCGGGGCTCGGGGTCGGGGCCCGCGGGCGCGGGCGGGAGGGCGGGGAGGAGGAGCCTTGAGGGGCGCGGGGGGTGGGGGTGGGGGCCGGGCCCGCGCCGCCGCGGCCGCCGGGGGGCGTGCGGCGCCGGGGGGGGGTCCCTGGGCTCCGGGGGCCCGCTGCGGCCCCGGCCGGGCGCTGGCGATCTGGCGCGCCGGCGAGCCCCGCGGGCGGCGGGGGCGTGGGCGGCGGCGGCGGCAGCCAGTGGCACGCCGCGCTGAGCGCCGCTCCCTCCGCCCGGGCGCCCGCCCCGGCCCGCCCCTCCCGGCAGGACTGCGCGCCCCGAGCCCCGTTCCGCGTCCCCGCCGCCGGAGGAGGTGCCCGCACGCTCGCGGCGCGCGCCGGGCCGCCACACTCGGCCTGTGGGCGATTTCCTCCGGACCCGAGCTCCCCGCCCGAGGAGGAAGATGCAGACCTTTCTGAAAGGGAAGAGAGTTGGCTACTGGCTGAGCGAGAAGAAAATCAAGAAGCTGAATTTCCAGGCCTTCGCCGAGCTGTGCAGGTAAGGAGGGACGGGGCTCCGGCGCCTGGAGGGACCCCCGGCGCTCGGGGACCCCGGCCCGAGCCCGGCTCAGCCTCAGCGGCTGCTTCGGGAAGCTGGAGCGTTCGGGAAGGAGCGGTGCGCGGGGACACTGAGTCCGAGCGGCCAGGTGGCTGTGGTGGTCCCCGGCTGTGCTTGAGGGGAGCGGCGGCCAGGGTGGGCGGTGTGGCGGGGACCCGGGCTCTCAGGTGCACGGTGACCCCCCCGGTGGGGAAAACCCCAGCTGCTCAGAGCGCGTCGGTGGCGCCGCTAAAGGTGGCAGAGGGATCTGGGCAATCGGGGGAGTCCACGCTGTCTGCCTGTGGCTGGAGGTTACTTTTGGATTGGAGTGTTTTTCTTCCTTCGTTCCCCTCGTGGAGAAGGGCACCGCTGTTTGTACGTTTGCGGACCACCTACTGTGTGCCCCGCGTGTGCAGCCCTTGACGCTGTCATTGCATGTCGCTGGCTTGAGCCTGTGTGCGGCGAGTAGCAATACTTGGCATGTATGTGGTGATTTGCTGTCTCATTAGAGCCTCGCACCGGCCTTGAGAATTGACCAGGGTGGTGATTCTGGGCCACGTGTCTGATGAGGGAGAGCTGATCTGCAGAAAGGTGGGGTCCCCCGCCTCCCCGCCCGCCTGGGGTCCCAGAGCTAGGGAGTGGCTGGTGCAGAGGAGGTGGGACAAATGTATGTGATGTAGAATGGCCTTCCTCTGACGACCCCCCGCCACCTCTGCCCCCCCATGCTGGTGATCAGTGGTGGGGATTCATGGTGTTTTAAGAAAATCACATTTCTAGTCTATTACAGAAGCTTCCAGTCTTGGTTCAGGTACACCTTACCTTGCTCTACAACCGTGGCTTTACCGCTGGGAAGCTGTTAGGTAAATCCCAAGAGACTATGGCTCCCCAACCCTTTTACAAAGTGTAGGTGGAATCCTTTTGTTTTGCAGTGTCTCTTCTTGGTAGATTTGATTGTTGAAAGTGTGTTCTATTTGCACTTTTGCCCCCGTTGTGTCCCCAGACGTGTTGCAGAATCGAACAATTGGGTTTCCTTATCTCCTGGTGTGCAGAGCAAGTGGCAGGTCTGAGCCCGTCACTTGCCAGCTTGTGGCACCTCCGTGCCCCTCCTGCCCATCCCTAGGGCCTATTGCTCCTTTGCCCTGGGCACAGCTCCTATGAAACAGCTCCTGGCTCTGCATCCTTTGGCCTGGGGATGGAGTTTGGCTGCTAATTCTCAGGCTGGCTTCCTCAGGAGAAAGCAAGTTTTTCATGGGTGGTGGGGCATGCCAAGCAGCCCGGGAATTCAGGAGGAAATCAGGAAATCAGAAGGAACTTGCAGCTAGAACTTTGAAAATGGGTCCTAGGACTTTGGAACCTTAAAAAAGGACGCTTGAACGTGGCACCACAGATACACACACACACACACACACACACTCACTCACTCTTATGGAAAAAGTCCCCGAGACATAGGAGACGTGGAGAAGTCCCTTTGACATATCTTTGAAGCCCCATGCTGGTGTGAGGTCCCTGAGCTGCTCCTGCGGTCATCTGAGTCTTGGGAAATCCCAGCTAATACCTTGCACCCTTTTCTCCTGAGGTCTGTCTGTATTTGTGTCATCCTGTGTCTGCAGCTAGAGCACGAGGCTTGTCATCTGGCGGTATGTTTTGCTCGTTAATTAGGAGCCTCTTGCAAAACACTTCCAGCCCAGACTCGGGGCTGGGTCTTGCCGCTGGACTTGCAGATGGCCTCTCCCTCCACTTGGACTCCCCCGGCTTTTAAGTGGGGCTGGTGGGGCATGCAAGGCAAGCCCTGAAGTCAACCATTCTGGGGGAACTCCAGCATGGAGGGTTAATTTCTCGGAGAAGGTTGTGGCCCTCGGAGTCTGGATGCCTACGTCTGGCCAGAATATTGGCTTCAGAGAGAAGACAGAAAGCATCTGGGCCATTCTAGAACCTCAGGAAGCCCCACTTAGGTTTTCATTAGAGCAGCTCTAGATATTTATCACTTAAGAAGGAAAAGAAAACACCAAGAAAGAGTTTTCCTTCTTTTATTACTTTCTGGGAGGCGCCCCCTGGTGGCCACATTTCTAGACCGGGTGCAGGAAGCTCCCTGGACCGGGTGATCAGAGCCCTTTGCTGCTGTTGTGTTTGGTATGAATGCTGGTGCGATTTTTAGTGGCCCAAGAGGAGACGTTGTCCTGTTTTTGACCTTCACAACCTGGGAGTGCAATGCTTCTGTTTTGATGGATGATGAATTGCCCTTGACTTTCTCATGATGAGAAAGTCCAGAAATGTTTGAAAATGGTTTGAAGCTCTGCTTGAATGTTTAGGGCAGTCCGCGCCAGAGAGGAGGGCCTGAGCGGACCAGATGGGTTGTTTAGTTGAATGTCAGGCCTTGTAAAACTCTTAGAACAGGAAGGGATGTTGGGGATCATGTCATCCAGCTCCTTTGTTGTCCAGATGGGGAGACAGGCATGAGAGGGGCAGCTTCCAAACTTCTCTTCCTTTTGTTGAACTTCTAGAATGGGCCCAGCCTGGGGACCCGGAGACCCCCACGGAAAGCCCTTTCTACTTGGGCACCCTCTTAACCTTCATAGGGGTCCCTCTGCTGCCCTTTTGTCCCGGGGACACTTTTCTTTCTTTTTTTCTTTTAAAATTTTTCTTTTTCTTTAGTTTTTTTGAAAGTTTTTTTTTTTTAAGATTTTATTTATTTATCTGACAGAGAGATCACAAGTAGGCAGAGAGGCAGGCTCCCCGCTGAGCAAGAGCCCAATGCGGGGCTTGATCCCAGGACCCCGAGATCCTGACCTGACCCAAAGGCAGAGGACCAACCCACTGAGCCACCCAGGTGCCTCTCTTTTTTTAAGAAAAACTTTAGGGGCACCTGGGTGGCTGAGTGGGTTAAAGCTTCTGCCTTCAGATCAGGTCATGATCCCAGGGTCCTGGGATCGAGCCCGGCATCGGGCTCTCTGCTCGGCAGGAGGCCTGCTTCCCTTCCTCTCTCTCTGCCTGCCTCTCTGCCTACTTGTGATCTCTGTCTGTCAAATAAATAAATAAAAATCTTAAAAAAAAAAAGAAAAACTTTAAAGTATTTTCATTTATTTATTTGAGATAGAGCAGGAGCGAGCAAGACGAGAGAGTGCAAGCATGAGAGGCGGGGAGGGGCCGAGGGAGAGGGAGAAGGGCTGAGCAGGGAGCCCTCCAGGGGGCTCAGTCTCAAGACCCTGGGATCAGGACCCAGGCCAAAGGCAGGTGTTCAACTGACTGAGCCACCCAGACGCCCCTGGAGACACTTTTCCTTGCAAAGCTGAGTCGTGCCCTTAGCAAGTATGTCATGCCTTGTTGTGCCAGAGGGCATCGCATGTTTTTGGCAGCGGTAGGTTGGCACCTGGGCCTGCCAGGATATATGTCTGGTAGGCCTAAGGGCCCACCCTTCACACCCCTGGGGCACCTTGATGGGATGGCCCTTTCTGACTAGTCAGCAGATGGGGCTTTGACTCAGCTTGTTTGTCGTGGCACTGTTCCTGTCATCCCTCTCGGTGTTGCCCCCCTCGGGGACAGGGCCGTGGATGAGGCTCTGGTTGTGTTCTCTTTCCTTCCACCATCCTCCCCGCCCTTCTGCTAACACCAGAGCAGCCTCGCATTCCCTCACGCCATCTCCGTGTGCCTTTTCCAGGATGCCCGGGGTGGGGGGGGACTTCCTGGGGGAAGCAGAGAAAGCAAGCTGGTGGTTGGAAATGTTGGGGAGGTTTTTAATTTTTAATTTTTTTAAAGTTCTCTACAGGGTCTTGTGTGGAAATGCTGGCCGACCCCCACCCCTGTGTTCCCTCTGTCAGGGTCGTCCGGGTTCCTCCTCCATGTCTTTGGCCTTTTACCCGTTTCTGTCCTGCGGCTGAACCTGTGTTGGGGAGAGGCGGTGGAGAGTCACGGGGCTTCCGGAAGCATCTCAGTATGAGACGTGGGTGACCCTCCATCCGTCTTTACTCTTAGGTCCACTGCTTTTGTCATGCGGTCCTTCTAGGCACTTGGTCTCACTTCATGCCCCCAGTGGCTCGGGGACAGAGGCGTGGGGATGCTGAGGCCTGGGGAGGGCAGGGAAGAGACCTCACAGCCTGTTAGCTTGCTGGGGCCTGGTCCCGAGGCCTCTTCACTGGAAGATTATGGCTTCCTGATTATGTCTCTTTTCTGCCCAGGTTAGACTGGGGCTTCCTCTAGCCTCCAAAAGCAGAAGAACGTTTGTGAGGTTCTTGTCCTAGAGAACCTTGGAGGCCAGCAGGACCGATGAGGCCTGCAGGAAATGGGTTTGGGAGCAGTCTCAGACCAGGGCTTGTTGCGGCCTTTCCCACCAGTTCCTTCAGAAGGAACTGGGCCCAGCGTCCACTGAGGCTGAGGCTTACCGAGCATCTTCTGGAGGCTTGGCCTGAGAGGCAGCAGGTCCCAGGGCAGCAGGGTGGAGCCCCTTGCCCTCATGGAGCTGGAGTGTGGTGTTCACAGTGACCTGGCCTGGGAAGCCTGCCAGGGAGGGCTTGGGTGCCATCAGGCCCTCCCCTCTCCTCCCCCTAACATTCCTTCCTTTAAAAGGGGGCCTCTCGGGGCACCTGGGTGGCTCAGTGGGTTAAGCCTCTGCCTTCGGCTCAGGTCATGATCTCAGGGTCCTGGGATCAAGCCCCGCATCGGTCTCTCTTCTCAGCAAGGAGCCTGCTTCCTCCTCTCTCTCTGCCTACTTGTGATCTCTCTCTGTCAAATAAATAAATAAAATCTTAAAAAAAAATAAATAAAAGGGGGCGTCTCTGCGGTCCCTTTCTCCCGGGATATCTTAGCATCCTGGGCTCGGAATTCTTACAGGAGATTCTTAGGGAGGGGAAGGAACACCATTGGTGGGATGCAGTGATGCTGGTCTGGGGGTTGGTCTTGCTCTGTCCTAATGTCTGGGTGTGCCCCATTTCGGGGGTGTAGGGGTGGGAGGAGGGACTGACTGTGTGACCTTTGCCCCAGTGCCCTGACACTGTCCCTAGCTCAGTCTTGCAAAGAAACGCTTTCTCCCTGCCTCCAAGGGGGAAAGCCAGACTTCTCGCGGGAGAAGCTGTCCATCTGGACGGTGCCGTCTGTGGGTCCCCAGCCTGATTCCACAACAGACCACCCACATGACACTGGGTCCTCCGTGCCTCAGTTTCCCCTAGGCAAAGTGAGGATGTTCGCGGTTACAAAGCTCAGGGTCCTGTGCAGGAGAGGAGTCAGGACGCGGGGGCCGGGGCGAGTGAGGGCCTGCGCCTCTGTCCACGGTGCTTAGTCCTGCCGGAGCGCGCGGCTGTCCGAGAGTGGGTCAGCACGCCTCAGCCCCCAGGTGCCTCCCCACCCCGGGATCTTTGGCATTTGTAGATCCGGTGTTCTCGGTCTGGGCCATTTGTGAGAGACCCCGAGTCCCACTATGAGTGCTGCCCGATCACCCTGCTGGGTGTGGGGTTTGTGGGGACGTCAGACCCGGCTGAGGTGCAGGGACGGTCCTGTTCTCCTTTCACACGGGCTGGGAGACAGGGCTGCTGCCCTTGCCTGTTTAGCACAGGAGCACGACGGTCCTTCCTTTTCTTTTCCAAAGTTTGCACATTCCAGAGGAGTTTGTGCTGGGTTTCCTGAAAATGCTGAGTCTTCAGGAGCAATTGTGTTACGATTTTTAGTAACTTCTATTGTTTCCTTTATCTTTGTGAATGATTACTGCACGTATATGATACAAAAATAGCAGAGGACTGCAAGTACACGCTGAAAAGTCCGTTTCCTTCTTGTTCCCGAGTTCCCGTCCCTCGGGGACCCCTGCCGCCGGCAGCCCCTCTCTCCAGGTGTGCTGTGCGGACGGGCACACGCGTGTTCTAGCCGCGGCTCCCTTCACGGAACCCCGTGTCTCAGAGAAATAGCACATCTCTGCTTCATCGGGGGGCAGATCCGGATCACTTGCCTCGTTTCTTTACTGGCCGAGTGGTCCAGCTGTCCTCACGACAGACCATGTCTCTCCCCTGCTGAGGGGCCTCCGCCGGTAGAGTCAGTGGGACAGCCATGTGGGTGCTCGTGGCTCAATGAGGGAGTGTTGGGTCAGAGGGCACAGGCGGTTTACTTTTTCTGGGGCTTTCTGAAACTGCTGGCAAAGAGAGGGGGCCCACTACCAAGTAACAGCGAAGGGGAGGGCCTGTTACCCACATCCTACTCAGTGCAGCCCCGCGGCAGACGGTTTGGATCTTGGCCACATGCACGGGTAGGATGGAACTGTAAATTTGCATTTCTCTTTTGCTGGTGAGACTGATTGAGATGGATTGACGTTGTGGGGTCTCGGGCTTCGGGGCAAAGCTGGGCTCCCTGGGGCTCTAGGCTGGGCCCCTCCATTCCTCACCCCGAGGCCGTCGTGCCTCCGCTGTGTGTCCCCGCGTGGGTTGGCAGGCTCGGGGCATTCGGTAAATGCTGAAGTGAAGCGCCTCACGAGGGCAGTGCCTAAACAGTTGCAAGTAAATAGGGTTTCTGTTCCCACTCATGTTGTGAATTCAGCTGGTAAGCTAGCTCTCGGTGGGAATGTTCTGGTACCTCCTTTTTAGAAAGTAAGATTCACCGTAGAAAGCAGATCATCACTCAGGAGCCGTGCGACAGACTCCCAAGAGGGAGACCCAGGCCTGGCGGGGTGGGGTGGCTTGTCCAAGGTCACACCGTGAGCTGTGGCTCCAAAGCCAGTGTGCCCTCCCCACCGCCCCGCCAAAGTCCCTTTTTAAACAGCCCTGCCTCTGGAGGTGCCTTGGGGAGCAGCCGGGCCTTTCCCCTTGGGCTGTTTGAATCCGGCCCTGGGGCTTTGTCTTGCCTGCCTCAGGCCTCCCTCAGGGAGCAGCTGCCCTGCGGCCTGCACTTCCCCAGCTGGGCCTCACGGGCTGGTGTCTGTAGGCCCTTCGTGGTGCCAGGCGAGGATTGTGACAGCTCCTGGATTGTGCCCTCCCCCCACCCCGCTTCTGGGGCTCAGAGGCTGGCTCTGTCACTGTGTGTGGGACTTGAAGACTGCTCCTATGAGGACGTCCCCGGCCTGCCCTGGGTGGCTGGAAGCCACCCCACCCTGTGGGACAGGCCCGCTGGCAGAGCCCACTGCTGAGCCATTGGCTGCCCCTGGAGGGGGAATCCGGACACACAGTCAGGCGAGGTCCCTCCCCAAGACAGCTTCTGAGCGGTGCCTGTGTGTGATTTCTCTCTCTCTCTGTCTCTGTCTCTCTCTCTCGCGGAAGAGTGTGTTCTTTCCCATTTGAGAGCCATTCTGTAGAGGTGGAGACGTGTGGTTGTGTCCGCTTCCGAAACCCAGGGCCTCCGATCGGACACATAGTAGGGGCCGAGAAGAGTACCTCTTAGGGGAGGAGGGAACTGACTGGTGGGTGTTGGAAGCCTTTTCCATGCCAGGGAGGAGCTTCTGGCCTTCATTCCTTCATTCTTTTTTCCATTTAGCATATCCTGAACAGGCACCCGGCCAGCCCCAGCCACCCCTTGCTGCGTGCTGGTCCCTGTCCTCAGGCACCCACATGCTCGGTGGGGAGATGGTGAAGTCAGCGCACAGACGCACTTCCACGCCGCACAGTGTCGTTAGTGCCGGGCAGCGTGTGAACGGGAGAGCTGCGCAGGGGTACCTGCAGCCACTTTAGCACCCTGTGGTCAGAGGAGGCCTCTCTGGGGGTAATGTTTAACCAAAGAGGCTGAGAGCTGTTTCTTCTGGGAGCTGAGTGAGCTCCGGGGTGGGTGTTGTCTGCTGCTGAGAGGCCACGTGCCTTTTTCAGAGCCCTGGGTCCCGTGTGGACCATGGGCAGCTGGTTTCCACTTCAGACAGGGGTCAAAGAAGGCAGTAGAGTGTCCTTGGTATCCTTGTTCACTGGCAGTGTGATGCGGGGCCGGGTGAGTGGCCCTGGGACCTTCTTCCCACTGGAGGCTGCAACCACGCTCTGGGGTCCCTGGGGGCCGGGGTCTGGACGCTACGTGCTTCCCCCTGGTCCAGCCAGGTCCAGCCTTTGTGTTCAGGAAGGAGCTGCAGTGAGCCCTGTGGGTGAGGGAAGGGAGGGGAGGGTGGGGATCCCACAGCCCTGATGCGTAAGCTCTGGGGCAGCTGACCTTTGCCCTTTCCCAAAGCTCAGGTGAGGCCTCAAGCTGGGGTCTTGGGATGGGGGAGGGAGGCCAGGGCAGCTAGCTGTCTTTGACACACAGTGACCTTCCTCTGGGCCTGTGTTTGCTCACGTGCCCAATAAAAGAAGCACCTGGGGCCCTGGTGGAAACGACGAAGCATCCTTCAGCCCACCCCGTCCCCTTTCCCAGTCTCCGGAGCAGGGGCTGGGAGTCTTCTGTCCACAGCACCGCCCCGGTGAGTCTGCTGGAAACCCAAACGGGCCTTTCCCCCAGTGTGTTACTAGGGTCGCTCCCAAAGCTGTCAGGTGTGTTTAATGCCGAGTTAAACAGGTGAGAAGGGGTCCCTCGAGGACAAGGCCTCTCCAGGAGGGCATCCGATTAGAAGGTTCCCAGGCCCGTCTGTCCTGGGAGGAGCTCAGTGTGGGGGGGGGGGGCCCTTTTGGGCAATCCTCTCTCCTCTTCTAAACCTTGCTTGCCTCTGGCTGTTGGCTTGCTGCGGAATTACGTCCAGCTGGCTCCTGAGGCTGGACGGGAGCTAGCTTTTGCACGGGAGACAGTCCTGGGGTATCACAGGGGTCATCAGGCCAGGGCTGGGACGGGGGGCGGCGGCCCAGCCCCCGGGTCCCCACGTTGCTCTTTCCTCCGCACGCCCATTGGGGTCGAGTCAGAGGTCTGCACGCCTTTGGCACCCGAGCCGTGAAGCTGGGACCTGGGCCTCATCCACACAACCCTACGCTTTGGGTGGTTGTCGCGATGGTACCCTACCACCACCCCTGCCCAGTCCCCAAACCGGTGGCTCACGTCAGAGCGGAGCGAGAACCTGCCACGGCTCAGGCACTATTGCCGATGGGGAGTCTGCCCTCCCAGGTGGGTGGCGTGTTTCCCCGTGCCAGATGGAAATGCTGTGGCCTGGGGAGGGGCGCCGTGACCTGCCGGGTCCCCCAGCTGCAAGTGGCAGAGTTGGGGCTGGCGCTGGCGTCCAGCTGACTCCTGCAACCGTGTGTGCCGTGCTGCCCTGCCAGGGGGCCTTGGCCCCCGCATGAAAGTCTCATCCAGGTACCGCTGGGTTGACAGCCATCTCAGAGGCAAACCAGGGTGTTTTTTTCTGAGCATTCCTTGTGGACAGTTACTGGGCCCGGAGGGGTGGTGGGTGGCGTGGACGGCGGTAGACGTGGGGAGCAAGACTTGCCCAGCTGGCTGAAGGTGACCGGACAGGCCTGCCCGAGCCTCCGCTCTGCGGTCAGGTGGGCCTGGCACAGCCACCTGTCAGGCTAGTGAGCACGACAGGTGCGTCGTGGAGAATGGCATTCCCCCTTCTCCCCAGGAGGCCGCTGCCCTGGCTCTCCTGCCTGTCCAGCCTGGGGCCTGGGGCCTCTGACGGAGCTCCTAGCCTGGGGCAGACAGGCAACTCCCCCCCCCCCCCCCCCCCCCGCCTCCCCTCCTGATCCTTTTCTGGTGTGGGGGTCGGTCCTGCTGTGTCAGTGACCAGGACCCGCCTCCCGCCTCCCCGCTCGCTGCTTCCTGAGAGGGCTGGGAGGTGTTAGGTGGCACGAGGTGTTCGGCTTTTATTTCTGCCTTCCACCCTATTTGCATCCAGCGGTGGAGGGCTGGGGTGTGGAGGCGAGGACACATATGGGCCACGCCCCTCCCCCCGAATGTCTGGGGCGGGCTCAGCCATCTTCTGTTTAAACAGCTCATTCTCTCAGCAGCCGCAGAACAGTATTTAGTGAGTGCCTGCTGCATGCTGGCCAGTCCTGGGTCGCAGGGACCCATAGAGCCCTGAGCCCTACGGAGTCCGCTCTGGCCACGGGGACAGCCCCAATTCTCCTAGGGAACATTTGCTGGGCTGTGCCCCTAAGAAGGGAGGGTGGTACGGGGTATGCAGCTTGCGTGGGGTTCTCTTCTCTTCTCCCAGGGCCCTGTGGGGACCGTTGGAGAGGAGAGAAGGAGCACGTTAGCATGGGGTGGTGGTGTGTGTGAGTCCCAGGTGTCCATCCTGGAAGGACTGGCTCCCGCCAGGATCTTAGGATCCTGGGTGTCTTCGTGAGGAATGCTTAGTGCTGTGGGACTGTTGGTTTCTCTCTGGGCTCTTATTATTTTTTTTTTAAAGATTTTATTTATTTATTTGACAAAGATCGTAAGTAGTCAGAGAGGCAGGCAGAGAGAGAGGGGGAAGTTCCCTGCTGAGCAGAGAGCCTGACGTGGGGCTTGATCCCAGGACCCTGAGATCATGACCTGAGCTGAAGGCAGAGGCTTAACCCACTGAGCCACCCAGGCGCCCCGACTGTTCTATTTTTAAAGATTTTATTTTATTCTTCAGTTTTTTTCTAAAGATTTGTTGCAGGGTTCTTGAAAAGAAAGGGAGGTCTGACCATACACTTGGAGGGCCTGTTCCTGCCTCTGTGTGAGTAGCTGGCAGGGGGGGTGGTGCTCCGGGTGGGAAGGAGTTGTGCTTCTTGAGGAATCCGCCCCAGTCCCCTTGCCCGCACCTTGACCTGGGCGCAGCCAAGCTGGGGCCTGTGCAGAGGGAGGTCCAGGGCCTGCTTCCTCACTGCTCTGGGGAGGAAGGTCCCCGCTGGAGCCACCGGGCCTTGCGCAGGCTGTCTGCAAATCGGGAAGTGCCCCCGCGGGGAGGAGGGTGCTTCCGCCCTGGGTGTGGGGGGGCGCTGTTGGGTCCCCGCTGCCCAGAGGTGCTCACTGGCCTCTGCCCGAGACTGCGGAGTCAGGGAACAGCTGCTCGGCCTGACGTACCAGCTGCTGCCTTAAGACTCTCAGTCCATATACGGAAACAGAGGCTCAGCGGAGGGGTCTGGGAGCCTTTTCGGGGTCCCTAGCGGGTCACTGCCGCGGTGGAATTTGAACAGCCTTCTGCCTGAATCCAGGTGTTCGGTGTTGCTTTCGGCAAACGAACCCAGAAGATGGGAGGATGGCTTTTGTTGGGTCGGTGCTGGTTTCCAGCGCCTCGTCCTCAGTGCCCTGGGTCATCAGCTTTTCTCCTTTTTCCCTTTCAATTTCGTTTCGAAGTCCCGCCTGCCCAGAGGCAGGAAACTTAGGCGCTGACTCAGTTGAGTCACGGAGGCTGGCCGTGGTTCCGGCTGATGTCCGGGAACAACGTGTGTTTTGGTTGGTGGTGGGATTCGAACCCTGGTTTGGCCTCTTACTGGATGGGTAGCCCTGGGTGCCTTTCGGCACCGTTCTGGGCCTGAATTTCCTTCTTTTTAGGAGTTGGCCTGGTGCCTGTGCCCAGGAGGCTCTCGGCAGCCAGACATCCCCCTCCTTCCTCTGGGCCAGAAACCATCTTCGAGGGAGAAAGGGGGCTGTCCTTCGCCCCCTCACCTGCAGTCACCCCTGTAGTGTCTGCCTACAGGTGACAGCAGAGTGAAGGTTGTCTGGTGAGGTACAGAGGTTCACCGTCTTGGAGGAGGAATTCTCCAGAAACTTTGAGCTACGAGGTGTCTTTGCAGATGAAGATTTAGGGTTCAGAGTGGCTGGCCCGGTAGGTTGGCGCACGTGCCGCGTGGTGGCCGGGCTGGGGTCCCAGCCCCAGAGCCCACACTTGCGCCCCTCCCCACCCCCCGCCTTTGGCCTCCCGGGAACCATGCACGAGGGTGAGGCAGGGTCTTTTCTGCTCTGGGCCATCTGGGTCAGCCATCCCCGGCCACTATGGGCTGTTTTGGTCCTTGGGCCCAGACGGCCCCCCTCCCCTGTGGTCTTTCCCATCTTTCCTCCAGCCTTGCTGGGAGTGCCGAAGGGCCAGCTGTTTGGATTCCGGAAGCTCGGCTGGGAAGGGTAAGGGCGTGGACAGGCCGCTCCTTCCCCGAGGCAGCCATGTGGGATGTGGGCAGTTCTGTGGGTGCCTGTGTACCAGCAGTGGACCGGGGACTCTCCTGGGAGTGAGACCTGTGGACCTGGCCGTGTGCCTGCAAATCTGTCCCTGTTGCTGGAGGCCACCCTGGCAGCTGCGTCCTCCCGTCCTCTCCCTCCTCTCTCAATCACTGTTGATAGTGACAGGATGAAGTTCATGGTGAGCACTGTCGGTTGGATGGCTGATTCCTACAAGCCACAGGGATGTATTGGTTCCTACAGAAACCTCAGTGCCAGCCGGGCTCAGTAATGACGAGGCTCTGTAAGTGGGATCTCCTCGGAGAGCTCTGGCTTCAGGGGCTCGGACGATGGCCCAGGACCTGGCCTCTCTTGTGTTGCCTCCGTTCCCAGGCTGTGTGGCTCCAGGTGAGACCTCACACCGACCTTTATCCCAAGCCAGGCGATGTGCTGAGTTCCTGGCGTGCTCTCTCGTGTGATCTAAGCCCACCCCTGTCTCCTGTCAGGGGAAATGGGGGCGCAGAGGGGCTGGGGAACTTGCCAGGGTCACACAGCGAGCAGGTGGCAGAGCTGGGATTCAGACCTGGGTACGCTGGCTCTAGGGCCTCCCTCCAGCGCAGGCGCAGGTCCTAAGACACCCAGGATTAGTTCTTATTGGCCCTGATTGGTGAGCCTGAGCCAACCCGTTGTGGGGACCGGCGAGTGTCCCTTTCCTTACCACGCGGTCTGGGTGTGGGCAGGGTGGACCCCGCACAGGAAGTTGGGGACTGCTTGCCGAGCAGACTGTCATGGGCACTGGGCAGTCGGGGGTGGGGCAGGGGTGCTCCCTGGTTCTGGGTTCCTGGGCTTGCTAGGGTGGGGGGGGGCTGCCTTCTGCCAGCCTGAGGGGTCACACACGGTCTCTTGGGCCGGAGCACTGCTCCTGAGAGGGGAGCCAAGAGCACCCCCACAGGTCAGTGCTGAAGGCTGGGCCCCTGGCTCTGTCTGAAGAACGAACCCATGGCCAGCTTGGACACAGGTCGATTCTGGGGGCCCTGGGCCCAGGGGTCTGACACTGGGTGTCCTGGAGAAAGGGCTTATGTAATTTTGCCTTGAGGGATGGCTCTTGATGGGGCTTTGGGGAAAGGCTGCCAGTAGACCAGGGTGAAGGCTGACGTCCTCTGTGCCCCGCTATGCTGTGCGGAATGTTGGTGTTGGACAGCGTTTTGGGGTGAAACAGTCCCATGTTATGTAAACTGTTCCTGATGGCCTTGTCCCGTGCATGAGGAAACGTCTGGAAGGCCTCTTTCCTTCCCAGACCGGGAGCCTGGAGCATGGCGCAGTTGTGAGCTCTCTGATTGAGGTTCTGGAACTAGAGGGGGCCTCCTTCTGTCCTGGGGTAGGGGGGAGCGGTTCTGCTGCGCCCTTAGCTGCCATCCTGGCCCACCTGCTGCTGAGCAGGCCTGGTGTGGGAGGAAGCACCGGGACGAGTTCTGCCTGGAGGGGGAGGAAGTGAATGGTGAGTGTCCACACTCAGGCTTTTGCACACCTCTGGGCCCCAGTCCTGAGGGCCCCTGGCTGCAGGGCCAGGCTGGAGGCTGGGAGAAGGCTCAGGGTGATGGGGCCCAGTTAGGGCTTGAGGTCCCTCCTGGTTCCTTTCTGGAACCAGCGAGGAAGTGGGGACTGTTGAGAAGCCAGGGGCTGTGCAGCCTAGAGCTGTTGCCCTACCTGGCAGGTACCTTTGCCTGGGTGTTCCAGAATTCTCAGAGGCCAGTGGTCCTTTTCCGTGGCGTGGCATCCCGGGGTGGAGAGATAAAGGTGGTACTGCGGGAAAGCAGTGGAAGGGAGGGTGGTCCTGGGCACTCTGTTTTGCTGTGCCCACCGTGGACAGCCAGCAGGGCTGGCCTCATCTTTGCTGGCCCCCAGAAGCTTCTTGGGACTGTGCCGGTGGCCGGAGACCGGGTCAGGAGGCTGAGGTGTGGTTCTGCTGCTGTCTGGTCGTGGGGCATTCGTCGGACTGCTTACGTGAGGGCCCCCTCAGAGCCCTGGGAAGTGAGTCTGCGACCTGCCGCCTGCGGCTCTGCTGGGGGACCGCTGTTTGGACCCGAGCCGTCTCGCTGGACAGTGGAGAACTACAGGGAAGTTCTTCGGGTCCGTCGTGGGAGGCCGCAGGGAGGGGTCATTTCAGTTTATCTGCTGATAAAAACGGAGTACTTGAAACCAAGTTCAAGAAGTTTGCTGACTTGTCTGCAAATGAAATTGCTGAGTTTTTCCCGGGTAGATTCGTATCTGACTTGTGAACACTAAAAAAAACCCTTTCCTTAAAGCCTGACCTACATGATCAAAAGTGAGATCCTACTTATTCTTCCACACATTTGACCCTGATCCCTGGAGGCCATGGTACCACGCTGTGGCCGCCTCCTGGGCGTGTGCTCAGCTGACACGCCAGTGTGTACGTGCATGCACACACACGTACGCATGCACACACACATAATGCACACGCGCGCGCACACGCGCACACACATGCGCCCACGTACACCCACGCACGTGCACGCACACACACGCACACATGCATGTGTGCACGGGCGCGGGCACACACTCAGCCCTCTGCTTCCGTTTCCACACCAGCGATGGCCCATTACCTCTGCTCTCCCGCCTTTAACTTTGTTTTTAATTTGCTGCAGCAGAGAGATGCCTCTGTCCCCGCACGGCACCTGCTCTGCTGCAGGGCCCCTCAGCAGCCGGTCTTTGGGCTTCTGGGCTTGCCCCTGGCGCTTGCCGTTTACCGTCTTCCTTATCTTAGGCCGCTCCAGCTGCTGTAACAAATAAGCTTGAGTGGCCGGCGTTTATTCCTCGTGGTTCTGGAGGCTGGCAGGCCGGTTCCCAGGGAGAGCTTTCTTCCTAGTTGATCGACAGCCGCCTTCTCCCTGTGTCCGCCCATGGAGGGGAGAGACGCAGAGAGCCCTCATCTAAGGGCACTCACCCCATGATGGGGCTCTGCCCTTGTAGGCTCCTCTAGCCCCAGTCTCCTCCCAAAGGCCCCACTCCTGATACCATCACACTGGGAGTTCAGGCTGCCCCATGAATTTTGGGGAGGCCCAGATATTTCGTCCATAGCGTCTCTCCTGCTGGGGGTTGTACAACACCAGCTGCCATCTGTCTAAGGCCGGGTGGGGCCTCAGGCTGGTTTGGTCCCTCTACCTCCTACCCATCCTGCATGTGGCCCAGTGTGGGCGCTGCCTGGGGACGGAGGTGATGGGTGTGCTTGCCACTAGCTGGCTTCTGAACCCAGCCCCCGCCCCCGGGGCATGACCGACTTTGGGCAGGTGAGGGGTCTCCCTTTCCTCATCTGTAAAATGGGAACATTATCACCCGATCGTGGGGCAGTTTGGGGGATCAGAGAGATGATGGCTGATTTGCTGCTGGTAGTTTCCAGCACATAGTGGGTGATCTGATTCTAACTTACCCTCTTCCCCAAATCATCTTTTTTTCCCCCCCCTTCTGTCGCAAGATGAATTTTAGAGAGCTGAGTGTCGTATCTCTTAAAACTGGTCAAAGGAAGGGGCTACTGGTGTGATCCCTTAAACTGGAAGGACAGATCTTGGTTGATAGTACCTAGCTCTGCACTCTTCCCTGCCTTCTGGCCAGCTGGGGTGGGGGGCCAGGGCCCTTGCAGGCGACTGAGGGTCCTCTCCACAGCTTCCCCAGCTGCCTCCTGTGGTTTCCAGCAGAGTCCACCCACCTTCCCAGCCCCACATCCTTCTGGGAGGGCCCCCCACCAGCCAGCGCTTCCTTCACGCGGAGTCCCGTCTAAAGAAAGCGATAACTGTGTGCTGTCCTTTTCCTTGGAATTCGTTGTCCTCTGTGAAGACAGTCATGAGACACGAATGGAGACACGAGTGATGAAGACATCATGAGAACAAAATCTGAAGAGACATTTGTCTCCTGCACCCTCCACACTATGTCTTTCCCGCTTTGTGTTTTGTATGGAACACAGAGTAGGAATCATTGTGTGCTCAGCGTTGTTTTTGCGTCCTGCCCACAGCACTGTAAACAGATTCTGTGTTTCTATAGTCTTCAGAATGATCTTCCTAAAATGTAGTTTCTAGGAACTTTTTTTTTTTTTTTTAATATTTTATTTATTTGACAGAGAGAAATCACAACTAGGCAGAGAGGCAGGCAGAGAGAGAGAGGAGGAAGCAGGCTCCCTGCGGAGCAGAGAGCCTGATGTGGGGCTCGATCCCAGGACCCTGGGATCATGACCTGAGCCAAAGGCAGAGGCTTTAACCCACTGAGCCACCCAGGCGCCCCAGTTTCTAAGAGCTTTTATTACGAAAATTTCCAACATGTACAAAAGAAGGGAAAAAGAAATGAACAGTCCCCCATCTCTGTACTAAGTGTTAACCTTCGTGGACTTATGGCTAATCTTGCTTTTTATTTCCCCCGTGTTATTTGGAAGCAAACTCCAGACGTTTGACTTCACATGTAAATATTTCAGCACAGCCTTTAAAACACCAACCTAGTGCCGTTATCACACCTGAAAGTAAAGTGACAGAGCACGATCCTTTCCAGTCAGGTTGGAACCGTTCTTGCTGTTGGACATGCGTGTGGTGATAGAGTGAGCTGTCCTCTTGTTATCAAATACTTAGATTATTCTCGCTTCCCTTGCTGGTGTAGATAGTGCTGCCTTGGACATCTTTGTGAATATATATATATATATATATATATATATATTTAATATTTTATTTATTTATTTGACAGGCAGAGATCACAAGTAGGCAGAGAAGCAGGCAGAGAGAGGAGGAAGCAGGCTCCCTGCCGAGCAGAGAGCCTGATGCGGGGCTCGATTCTAGGACCTTGGGATCATGATCTGAGCTGAAGGCAGAGGCTTTAACCCACTGAGCCACCCAGGCGCCCCAAGTGAATATATCTTTTTAAAGATTTATTTATTTATTTTAGAGAGAGAGAGATTACAAGCAAGCAGAGGGAAGAGGCAGAGGGAGAGGGGAGAGAGAACCCCAAGCAGACTCTGTGCTAGGCACCTAGCCTGACACGGGGCTCGATCTCGTGACCCAGAGATCACAACCTGAGCCAAAAACAAGAGTCGGTCACTTAACGGACTGAGCCACAACCAGGCCCCTCATCTGTGTGAATATCAATATCTTCTCCCTTCCCTTTCCGATCCGTTGTGTGTAAGGGGAGTTGGATCAGTCACCCTTGAGGCACAAATCGTCTGAAGGTAGTGGCTTTGAGCAGGACCCATTGGTTTGGCTCACCCTTCGGGGGCCGGCTGTTCAGGCTGGGCTCCCTCGGGGGTCCGATGGCCCTGCCGTCAGCTGCAGGTCAGTCAGGGTCTCCCCCTCTATGGAGTGGCCTGTGGCTGCCTGGGGCAGTGGGGATGACCCGGCCATGTGTGTCCTTCCTCCTGCACGCTGCCTCGCCGTGTTCTGGCCCAGGAGGCAGGGTTCCAAGACGCGGTGGGCATGTCCAGGCCCCTGGATGCCAGATCTTTTTTCCACAGCTGTTGGCCAAAACAAGTCACAGGGCCAGCCCCGACTCAAGAAATGAAAATGAACTTCACCTCTATTTTTTTCTTTTTTTAAATAATAAATGGAGGGGTGCCTGGGTGGCTCCGATGGTTAAGCGTCTGCTTTTGGTTCAGGTCATGATCTCTAGGTCCTGGGATCGAGCCCCACGTCGGGCTCCCAGTTCAGTGAGGAGTCAGTCTGCTCCTCACTCTCACTCTGCCCCTGCTTGTACTCTCTCTGTCTCTCTTTCTTTCTCAGATAAACAAATAAATCTGTAAAAAAAGGTAACAGGAGATTCGTTGGCGGACATAGAGAGTCCTTCACATATAAATCACCTGTTTCTGGAGGTCAGGGTTGCTTCTCCTTTCCTGGAGGTCATTGCTGCCTTTGAGATTCAGATGAAAGCTGCAAAGCCTATTCCTAGGAAAATACCCCTAACGCTACACACGCCGTAATATAAAGAATGCCACGGATTTTCTGAAGTCGCGGTTCTAGGGATCTCAGAGGAAGTATTTTCGTTTGATGCTTGTGGTACAGGTTTTCAGGAAAGAATATACAAGCCTTTTCAGAACAGGGTTTCTTACCAGGTGATGCACTAAAGAGTTCTGTGGTCACGTACGTTTGGGGACGATGCATCCCGTGAGACTGAAAGCACGTTTTATCTCTGTTTACCTTGGTGGGGTACGTGGCCTACTTAGCATCTCAGAGAAGACTTTTTGGGAGATGCTGGCGGGTACTGCGTGGTCTGCAACTTACTAGCTTTGTGACCTCTGGCAAAGAACTTAGCTGTGTGAACCTCCGTGTTCTCGTCTGCGAGTGTGGGACCGTGATACTGACACCTCGTCACAGCAGTTAGCTTGCACAGTAGATATCACCTTTTGACTGGGGCAGTGACGTCATTGCAGAGGGCAGCGGCACGGAGCAGGGTCAAGAATCAGGAACATGTCTGCATGCAAGAGTGTGTGATCTGGCCCTGCGCACCCGCCAGCCACCCCGCAGAGCCCTCCTTCTTTTTTTTTTTTTTTTTTAATATTTTTTATTTATTTGACAGAGAGAAATCACAACAAGGCA
This sequence comes from Meles meles, assembly GCF_922984935.1. NCBI lineage: Eukaryota > Metazoa > Chordata > Mammalia > Carnivora > Mustelidae > Meles > Meles meles. Next base: position 140,503,292 of record NC_060071.1, on the reverse strand, counting down.
GAGAGGCAGGCAGAGAGAGAGGAGGAAGCAGGCTCCCTGCGGAGCAGAGAGCCTGATGCGGGGCTCGATCCCAGGACCCTGAGATCATGACCTGAGCCGAAGGCAGAGGCTTTAACCCACTGAGCCACCCAGGCGCCCTGAGCCCTCCTTCTTTGGTCCCCGGCAGGGGCTCAGAGTGTGCTGTGCTGGGCATGCGGGGGGTGGAAAAGCCAGGGTCCACCTCGGGAGACTCCAGGGTGCTCATTCTTGCGTGGACTCTGTGAGGGACGGATGCCCGTCCGTTGTTCGGAAAGCGTTTCTGAGTACCCCACTCTGCGCGCGGCTCTGGCCAGGTGGTCTCTGGCCTGGGCCTCTGGGAATTTGGGGTCCAGCGACGGATGGGGGCAGGGCGGGGTGGGGGGAGTCGCAGGTGTGATCGCAGTGTGTGCAGGGGCGAGTGTTGGTCCCCATTTGTAGCCTGATGTTACCTGTGTGGCCGCTTCCCTGGCCGACCTTCATTTCCTTTAGCTGGGAGAAGAGAACGTCAGAACAGCGGGGCCCCCGGATCCCAGACTGTTCTCACCGGGAGAGCCCTCGGGGCTTTAAGCGGGGAAACCAGCGTGAATCTGGCCGTCACTCCCTCCTGAGCCGGTGGGTGCTGTGGCACTTCTCGATGCTTCCAGGCCCAGTTTCCTGTCGTTGGTCTGCTTCTCCGTGTTTCCACGGGGACACCTCGTGCATCCCCTGGGAGAGTGTGTGCGCACAGATGTCTGTGGTGTCCCTCCAGGCCGTGCCGGCCCTCGTGAGAGACCTGTGGTGGCCAGAATGGACACGTCCTTGCAGCTTTAGTCTTTGGGGAGGAAAGAGGTGCAGACGGCCTGTAACAAACATGTCAGCTGGTAAGTTAAAGGGGGTAATTTTAGCAGGGATGTGAAGAGCATGGGTGACTGTCCTCAGGTTGGTCACAGAAGGCCTTTCTAAAGGAGGCACTCAGGGCTATGACCTGACTGGTTAGAAAGCAGGTATTTGAAATTCTGGGGCCAGAGCCTCTCAGGTAGGGGGGAATAGCACGTGTAAAGGCCCTGGGGTGCTTTTGAGCAAGGGATTTTGTGTGTTTGTGGAGGAGCAGGGAGGAGGGCACGGCTGGAGATGTGAGGGAGGGAGCAATAGGGAGGCGGGGGGGGGGGGGCAGACTCTCCAGGGCCTTTCTAGGCCGAGAAGTAGAAAGTTTTTAGTGATGGAAGAGGGCAAAGGCTCCCATCAGATGACTGCACAAAACTGTGAATGCGGTGATCCTTTAAAGAGCTTTGGGCGGCGTTTGCTGGCGGTGGGTTGGACGGCCAGAGCTCCATGCTTGGGCGCACAGGCAGGTGGAAAGCGTCAGATGCGAAGCGGGGCTCCCACCATCCGTGGTGCCGTGCCCAGTCCTCAGACGGGTGATGGCCTGTGGCTGTGGCTGTGCCCGAAACCAGCAGTTGTCCTGGGCTGGCGGACACCTCTGTCCCCACAGGGCCGCCGGGCTGGGTCCCCTCTAGCTTCTGGCCAGGCAGGGTGCCTGGGGCTGCCGCGGAGGGACAGACCTTGCTCTTGGCACCGTCCAGCTCTGTGGTCTGGGCTGGTTAACTGAGGGTCTCCGTGCCTCAGTTTCTACATCTGTGGGGTATACACGGGCCTTCGCAGTTGGGGTGTCCGTTGGAAGAGTGAGTGTAGAGCCCCGTGGTTCGCCGCCGGTCCTGTGTGTTTATAAATACTCGAAGCAGCCCTGTAGCTCCTCGCAAAGCGGCGGGCGCGGCGGCTGCTCTTTGTCGCAGGGGCAGCATTGTTGCGGGGGAGCCTTCCTCCGGGGTGCTGTGGGTCTGGGTGCTAGAACACAGGCACCCCCATGCCCCGGGGGCTCAGCTGGGTGGGTGGCAGGGCCATCACCCCCCACGGCATTGTTAGGGGTCCGGAGGGGCTCCCTGGGCAGACAGGCAAGGGTTTAAAGTTCAGGCTGTGAACCGGCGTTTGGGAAGGTGAGACGCTGTGAGGCCCGGGGTCCTCAGGGGCTGTGGGTGCGTCATACTGGGGACAGTTGGGGACTGTGGGTGCCCCTGGGAGCCTGGGCTGAGAGCATCTAGAAGGCAGCAGGACGGGGTGTCGGGGAAGGCTGATTGTCCCTGTGCCCGTGGCAGGTCTTGTCCACTCTGTGAGGGGCCACGCCGAGTAGTTAGGAGCCCGGCCCCGTGGCTCGGAACCCGGCTGCCCCACTGGCACGTCACTGCAGTCTGTAGGCTTCAGCAGGGGGTGACGACAGGCCCCCTCACTCGGCTGCTTGCGGGGGATGGGAGGTCCGTGAATAGCACTTAGCACGAGGCGAGCACTTGAGGATAAAATGGTGGCATTTAAACCTGCTCCTCGAGGCTGAGTCTGGCTGACAGCCTCCTGTTGCCTTACCCGCGGGGGTGGCGTGTGGGACTGGGGGACAGATGAGTTTCCAGAGGGGACACATGTCCCCTCTGAGCTGCGGGCACAGATGAGTTTCCAGAGCAGACTGGGAGAGACACCGCCCTGCTTCTTGCTGACTCTGTCTCATTCTCAAGCGGCCCACAGAGCCGCTACCTTCCTGCGTCTCCCCCGACTCCCTGCCCCAGTGGTCTCCTCCCACCACGGGGCTGTTCCTGGCTGGGGGAGGCAGGAGGGGACCCTGACATCCTTGGGTGTGCTCATCGTGGCATCGAACGGATGAGGAGACCAGAGGTTGGATAGCCTCTGCTGGGCCCGTCAGGTAGAAGGACTGGGGTGCCCCCCCCCCGGGCTCTCCCTCCGGCTATCGGAGCTGGAAGGAGCCACCGGGAGCCAGGAGACGTTCAGTCTGTCAAGTGGGGGATGTGGGGGATGAGGCCCGAGTCAAGTCCAGGTGGCACAGGGTCCCGTAAGCCATCACTGGGCACCTGGGCCTTGTCTCAAAGGCTGTGGGAGCCGGAGCTGGCATGTGGGCAGGGCGGCCGGAGGCCAATGTGGAGCGGTACGGAGCACAGACTGGAGCGGACGAGACCGGGGCTATGGGCTGCGTCGTGTGAGGCTGCTGGGCTTGACCTAGCGGGGAGGGACTGGGCTGCTGGCCAGCTGTGAGGACTTGCTGGGACCTCGCTTGTCAGGGTGTGGTCTGGGGGGGGGTGGCCTTGGCTGGGAGGGAGCTTGTGAACCTTGCAGTCTCCCCCCACCCAGACCCCCGGCTCAGGGCCGCATTTATGCACGGTCCCCGGAGGGGGGGTGTTGTGTGCATTTGTACATTCACATCCGAGACGCCCTGGTTTGGAAAACCTGCTGCCCCGTGGGTGCGGGTCTGAGAGAAGGAGGGAGGGGTGAGGCCCAGGCCTGCCCATGGGGGAAGCGGGCCTGTGGATGGAGGTGCGGGTCAGGCGGCAGGCTGGAGGAGGTCATACGGGATGTGGGATGGCCTCACCGGCATAAGGGGCCCCATCACGACCACCCGGGGTAGCGTGGGGACTACAGAGGGCTACTGAAGAGTGCTGCAAGGGCTGGGCTCTGCAGGGTGGCCTGTGGCACCTAGCTCTGCCCTCGGGGCTCTGGAGCGGGGAGGCCTGTCCTCCGTGAAGCTTCTCTGCAGGTGTGAATGTGGCGTGTGGCCACCCCCATGGAGTCGGGTGATCAGCTGCTGCTGGGTCGGGAGATGGGCTCTGGGTCCAGACGTGCCTGACTGTGGACCGTAGAGGAGAACGAAGTCCTGCTTTTGAGTGAGTGGTCGTCCTCAGGGTGGGAGGCAGACGGTGTGGAGTGTGCAAGGGTGAGAGCTGGGTTGGGGGAGGAGGATCATGGTAAGGACCAAACAAAGCAACCGCCAGAAAGGCTAGCAGGGGCGGGGGGTACTTAGGGGGCACAGTCGGTTAAGGCTCGACTCTTGGTTTCAGCTCAGGTCCTGATCTCGGGGTCGTGGGCTCGAGCCTCACATTGGGCTCCGTGGTTTAAGACTCTCTCCCTCTGGGGGTGCCTGGGTGGCTCAGTGGATTAAGCCACTGCCTTCGGCTCACGTCATGATCTTAGGGTCCTGGGATCGAGCCCCGCATCGGGCTCTCTGCTCCGTGGGGAGCCTGCTTCCTCCAATCTCTCTACCTGCCTCTCTGCCTACTTGTGATCTCTGTCTGTCAAATAAATAAATAAAAATCTTTAAAAAAAAAAAAAAAAAGACTCTCTCCCTCTGGGCGCCTGGGCGGCTCAGTCGGTTGCGCATCCCACTCCTGCTTCGGCTCAGCTTGTGATCTCAGGGTCTGAGGGTCAGGCCGCGTGTTGGGCCCATGCTCAGCGCGGTGTCTGTTTGAGATTCTCTCTGCTCCTGCATGCACATTGTCTCTCTCTCTCTCAAATAAATAAATAAATCTTTTAAAAAAAACCCAGAAAAGGGCCTTGGCGAGATGTTGCTTTGCGGGATGTGGTTTCCATGATGGGGGGCGTGTCTTGGGAGGCAGGTGTCCTTGGCGCGAGGAGAGGGTGACTTCGTGCCTGGGGCTTGGGAGCTTAGCGGAGGCAGGGTGAACCCGCCCTTCCAGCCCTCCTCCTAGTTTCCTGGCTCCCTGCCCCTCTGGAGTCTGCTGGTGCCGAGGCTCAGCGGGGCCCAGGCCAGTGAGCACACGCTCCCTTCTGCTGGAGGCTGCTTGTAATGGGATGGGAATTTGGCTGGCCCGGTTGGCACGGGCCAGGGCCACAGCATGCCCAGCTTGGGCTGGGTCACCCCATGGGCTCTGACATCAGCCGTGCCTAGGTCAGAGCTGCCAGAGGCCCAGCTTCGTGAGGGCATGTAGGGTGGGGATGGGGGGAGCAGGACGTCTCTGGACTTTGACTTTCTGCCTCTGTGGGCCTCTGAGTCAAGGGTCTAGTTACAGTTGTCAGCGAGACGTTTTGGGGTGACTGACCTTGGGTTGTCGTGCTCTGGAGGCTTTCAGAACCATGAGGCTGAGTGGTGGAGGGAGACTGCATGCGGAGGGAAGGGTTGTTTTGTTAGTTTTGAGAGAACGTAAATGCATTGGAGTGGACAGTACAATTACATGATTCAAATGCAAAGGCAGGAAAGGATTTATGCTGGCAAGGGTCCTGTCCTAGCTGTGCCCCTTCTCCCCTAGTTGCCCTGCCCCCCCCCCCCCCGAGCTGCTCCTTGTTTCCGATCCTTCCAGGTTATTCTAGCCTATGTAGAGAAGTGCGTGTCACGCGTGCACCCGCATTTCCATGGATGCGTCTGTGCACACACACGTATTTATTTGGAAGTTTTGGTTTTCTCAGCTGACTGCACATCCAGACAGAGCCCCGTGCTTGTCCACAGAGGACTGGGCTCCTCAGCTGGGACACAGAGTGTCCCACAGTGGGGCTAGATCCTTCTCTCTCGTTAGGGGCTGTCCTGGCCATCAGAGCACCCTGGTCTCCAGCCTCGGGGTGCCATTCCTCCCCCAGTTATGACAACCAGCAACGTCTCCAGGCATCACTGGATGTCCCCCGGGGGCAGTCACTCTCAGGGCTCTGGCTCCCAGTCTGGCTTTGTTGCTCCCTGGGCACAGGCACAGGTTTGGCCTGCTTTGGTCGCTGCTCACCGTTCCCACACACCCGACCAGTCCTTGTGGCGGTGTGCCCGTGGTCGCTCAGCGTGGCCGGTTCTCTGCCTGCCAGAAAGGAGGCCCAGATGGAACAGCGTGGCTCTCGTGCCCTTGTCGGAGACCCTGAACCTGTCCAAACTGCCCCAAACCTCGACTTTCTTGTCTTTGGAATGGGGCCGTGACAGCCCTTTCTCTTCCTGGGTGCCAGTGCGGATTGAGGACACTGGTGAGTGGTGTCCTCCCCCAACATCCGCTAGCGGGGGGCTTGTCCTCGAGTGCCTGGTGACAGTTGGCCTCCTCCTGACTTTCCCACGACTTCAAGTCCCTCTCAGTCCTGGCTTTGGTTCTGTTGTGTGTAAAATGGGGGGACCCCTTTGCAGTGGAGGACCCAAGTTATCAGGTCTCCCCCCTACCCCCACTGTGGGAGAGAGGAGGAATGGAGGCCAGCCGTCCAGCCAGAGCCTGTGGCTTTTTGAGCTTCTGGTCCACGTGCACGGAACTGGCCCATGCTCTAACGAGGGTTAGATGGGAGGAGGCAGCGAAGGGTTGGTGACATTGATGGGCGGCTCACCACGTGCCAGGTGTCACTCACTCCTCATGTCATAAGTTACCACCGTCATGCCCAGTTACAGATGGGGAAACAGGCACAGAGCGCCGCCCTTGGCTCTAGGAGGCATACAGCAGGTGAAGGTGTCCTTGTTAGGATTAACTGGCTACTCTCGGGACTTGAGTCCAAGGTCACAGACCCTGAAGGTGCAGAAAGAAAGAGGAGAGAGAGAGAAGGGCCTCCTGCCTTCCTGGGGCGGGCCCTGTGCTGGAGGCGGAGGGGCTGGGCGGGTGCGGGACTGGGGCTCCTGGACCGGGTGTGGGAAGCCCGGGCAGCTGGGAGCGCTTCCCAGGGAGTAGGCTGGCCGGTGCTGGCGCCTTTGTTGGCTTCGTTCGTTTTTTGCCTGCAGGGGCCTGAATGATCTGAGCTGCCGGTAAAACACTTGTCGGGCCAATGCTGTAATCACACTGCCAGGGACACTTGAAATTACATCCACATTGGGGAAGCTAATTTGAAAGAGCGTTTTCCTTCCTAATTATATGCAATCAGCCAGTGTTATCGGGGGTTCTTTTTTCCCCTCAGCCTGGAGGCCATCTGTTTTTCTCTTCCTGCCTCTCCTTCCAGCATGGAGCGGGCCACCTCCCCGGGAGAGGGACCCCCAGCCCTTGGCTGCCTGGAGGCCCCCGGGAAAGCTTTCCGTGATGACTGATGGGGCACAAGGGAGAGGGGAGGTGGGCGTGAGGCAGGGCTGGGGCTGCGGGGTGGGTGGTGGCACTCGCTGTCAAGTCTGAGCACAGGCCGGTAAGAGAAGGTGATGGAGTATGATGCTGTGGTTTGGACACTGTGGAAGCCAGGATTCTTACGGGTGCAAGTGCCAGAAGACCCAGTTCAGATGAGTTTAAGCAAAAAGAATTTCTGGGACCCAGTTACCAAATGGTATAAGAATAGCCCCTCAGGGCCCCAAGACATGCCCCCTGCCCCTGCCTCTCCCCGCACTGTGATCTTTCCTCAGTTCTTCAGCTGCTCGAAACTCTTTCCTGCCTCAGGACCTTTGCACATGATGCAGTTCCTGCTTCCTTGCAGGCTTTTTCTACCCTCATCACACCACTGGTCTCTTGGCCTTTAGATCTCAGCACAGACCTACCTTTTCTGCCTCAGCCCCTTGAATGTTCTTCTCAGAGCATGTCACGTGTTGTTACATTTTATTTCACTTGTTTGCATGTTCACCCTCCCCTTTATGCTCTGAGTTCCTTTATGACAGGAATCCTCTCAGTTCTCTTTACTCTTGTGTCCCCAGTAGTGAAACTGTCCCGGGCACATAGTAGGTGCTCAGGAAATATGCACAAAACAAGTGAATGAATAAAAGAATACTTTGGATAGAAAGATAGTTTTTGTGAAAGCAAGTCACGGGGAGGAATTTAGTTTAAGAAAACCCCTGGCAACTTGAAAAAAAAAAGCCCCCTCTATCTGCCCCCTGCTAACTGGATTCATTCCTCTCTGTCTTGGGTTCTTATGCTGGCGGTGAGGGTCATTCCTGGAGAGCTGTCCAGCAGTAAAGCGTCTGAGTCAGGGAAGTGACTTGGATATCTCTCAGGGCGGGGTGTCTGCCCTTTGCCTGCGCTCAGGCTTCTCCCTTCTGAGGAATCAGAGCCTTCTCTTTTTGGCATTTTCACTTCTGCCCAAGGCCCGGCCTCTTGGCTTTAGGTCGCTGCTGCTGTGACACCCCTGTGGCGGTGTCTATGGGATTTCTCATGATGCTCGGGGCCTGTTGCTGTGGCTCGCAGCTGCAGAGCCCGGGAGGACGGGAGCCCGAGCAAAGAAGGAGGTGGGGGTGTGTGCCTGTCACCCTGAGCAGGCTCTGGGCCCCCTGAGGCCGGGCTGGCTTGTGTTTTCACAGTGCCTTTGATTTCCTGGACTCCAGCGACCTGGCCAGCTGTTCTCTCTTGTTGGTGGATTTGGAACCTTCTTAGGATATGAGCCCCACCATGTCCCCCACATACCAGTCTCCTCGCCCTGATGGCGGGCATTTGGCCTCTGCGGTCACGGGCCAGTCCCCCCGCTGCCTGCTGCCAGGAGCCTGCAGCTTCCCCTGCTACTGGGCTGAACCCTGCTTCCGTGGTCCTGCTTGGAAGGTGTGGATTCCAAGTGACATCGTAGTCCGAGAAGCTGTCAGCCCTGTGCAGGAGGGAGAAACAGGTGATCTGGGGCCTGGCTGGTCCCCGCTCCACATGGTCTCAGGGCCCCTAGAAATGCCTTCTGGCTCTTTCCCCACAGGCCTCCCCCAGCCGCCCCGGGGTCAAGTGTGAAGGAGGGATGTCAGCCCAGGATCGGGGCGGTCGGCTGGGTGGGGGGCCGAGGGGCAGTTGTGTCCAGCCCAGTTGCTCCTCCGGAAATCCCAGCAGCCTCACCCCACAGACCCGGCGGACCCACGCCCCCCGCCCCAGGTCACGGACCGAGCCCTGTCTTTGCCAACAGGTGCCGCTTTAGACTGTGGTTCCGCTGTGGCTTACTTGGTTTGAGTTTGGGGGCAGGTTTCTTTGTTTACAGATACAGATAACAGTTTTTCCAGTTTTACTGAGATGTAACTGAAAAATAAAATTACATTGAGAGCGTGATGGCGTGAAGACTTGATGTGTCTCTGATCCGTGGGGTGACCGTCACGGTGGAGTTAGCGGACATGGCCGGTTCTCCCTGTATTCGCTGTTTCTGCTGGCGGCGGGAACAGCCCCACTCTCCGTGGACTTGGTCATGCGACACAGCCTTGTCCACTGTGGTCACTGTGTGACACATTAGATCCTCGGACATTACTCCTCTTGGGACTGAAAGTTTGTCCCTTTCACCAGCCTCCCCCCATTTCCTCCTGCCCCTCCCCCCAGCCCCCGGTGACCACCATTTGACTCTCGGTTCCCACAAGCTTGACTTTTTTCCTGTTAGATTCCACAGGCAGGTGACACCGAGCAGGGTTGGTCTTGCTCCGTCCAGCTTCTATTTGGACGAGTTTCTCTGTGAATTTCCTCACTTGAAGAAACAGGACCATCACACCCCCTAATGCAGCCTTTGAAATGACACCCCCTCTGACCCCCGTCTCCTCCCTTGCCCTCTCTCCCTGGTGAGTGGGGGTGAGGGGGCCCAGGAATGACTGATGTTGCCAATCATTTTTTCGGGTTGTGCCGGGGCTCTGGAATCTTCCTTAAATTGAAGGGTCCCGGGAGTGCCCGATGAAGGCGCTGCCTGTTTCTGGAATTGGGTGTTCGGTGCATCCGGAAAGGTGGGGAGCCCCGGACCTGTACTTGGGGGCCAGCAGGCCCCTGGGGTCTTGTGCTGGGCTGAGGCCGCAAATACCCCTCTTTGGGGAGTGTCTGTCACTGCTCGAGTCACTTGGCAGGCTCTGGGGGACTGGGCCTTCGGTGGAGCCATTGGCCTTGGAGTGAGCGGTGGGGAGGCCCGACTGGGCTGGGCATCTCTCGTGGGCCTTACAGTGGACCCAAGGGTCAGGAAGATTACACTCCCTGCCCCCCACCCCAGCTTAGGGCCAAGGTTTCTGGGTCTGGGGCCACAGGTCTCCACGGCCCAGACCCAGGACGCCTCTTCCCGTCAGGGGTCCCCATGTGGGTGTTTGCTTCTGCCCTTTGGCGTCTTTCGAGGATTCCCGAGGGGACTGAGCTCTGGCCTCCTCCTTGGTGACTGGGGAGGCTCGGGCCGAACCTCCTGATTTGTCCCTGGCCCACCTGTGGACACTTCAGGGGGACACTTCCCGAGACTCGTGGGTTGGCAGGGCTGTAAGTGTGTTTGTGTTGGGGGAGACGGACTAACACCCCCCACCCCCGCCGGTGTCTTCTGGGGTGGTGCTCCCTCACCCAGCGGAGGGTCTTTGCGGATGTGCGTGAGGGCCTGGAGGGAGGAGAGCATCCCGGACACGGGGGCGGGGGGGGCGGCGTGACGACGCTGGTCCTTACAAGAGGGAGGCAGGAAGGTCTGAAGGAGATGGGACGGCGAAGCAGAGGTCGAAGTCCTGGGGCCCCAGCAAGCCAAGGGGTGCAGGCGGCCTCAGCAGCTGGCCAGAGCGAAGGCGTGCTTTCTCCCGAGAGCCTCCAGAAGGAAAACTCAGCCCTGCCGATGCAGTTGAGGTTCCTGACCCCCGGAGCCGTGAGAGCAGACACTCGTGTCCGGCACAGGGGCCGTGTCTGTGCTGATCCGTTACAACAGCAATAGGAAATGAGGACAGTGCTCCTCCGCACTGCTTTTCTCTCCGGGCTGGTCTCCGGGAGGGACCAGGTCATGGTCAGAGCCAGGCTTCAACTCCCTACCCTTTGTCACGTGCCGCTGGATAAGGCCGTTACTTGACTGACCTCTTGGACCAGGGACACTGCCACCATCCTGTAAACAGCCCTGGGGTTGGGGACATTTTTAAATAAGGTGCTTTATGGTTTAAGTTTTCTGAGATCGGGGGTGGGGAGAACCTCACCTCCCCTTTGATGGGGTGGAGGGGGCTGGGGAAGCCCCGTGCCCGGAAGCCCTGGCTTGGACAGCCTCCCTCCTGGTCACCCTCCAGGCTCAGCTCAGCCAGCAATCTTTAGTAGCCTTCCCACAACCCCTGCTGCCCCCACCAAATGTTTGCTCTATTCAGGGGGGGCCCCGTGGCCACCAGCATCTCTAGGCAGGGCTTGTGGCGTGGGGGACCCCTCTGTTCCCAGGCCAGACCAGGGCTGAAAAGAGAAAGCCCAGCAAATGTTTGACGGCAGGCAGTGCTATGGGGAGCTCTATAGTGGCCCAGCAGCGGTCTGCCCCCTCCCCCAAACTTCAGGGCTTCAAAGAACCCTCTCATGGTCTTGGAATCCAGCCGTTGGCCGGAAGGGAGCTTTCAAGCCAAGGGAGTGTTAGCAGCAGGATCTGGGTGGGTAGAGACGTTTAAGCTCCCCTGGAACGCAGCCCTTAAGTGTCACCCTCCCTGGTGCAGGCCCAGGACACACGTTTGTGCGGCTATTTTAAGGGTGTGTGGTCCCTGGAGGATAGGTGATAAAAAACATTCCGACCTCCTTGGGCAGGCTTCTCGCTCCCCCAGTGGCTCCCAAGGAGGAAAATGTCAGCGCTGGAATGCCTGTCTCTCCTCCTGCTGTAGCTTAGCACTGTGTTGGTTAGGTTGGTTTTCAACTGACTGTGCTTTCTTGGGAATGAGAAACTGCTGTGAAGAGAACTGGGTAGCCCCGGGGCAGGCAAGGCTGACAATGGGGGGGAGGGAGGTTTGCTGGAACCAGCCCTTCCTGCAGCCCCTGGGGTCTCCTAGCAACACCCCCAACCCCGCCCCAGCCATTTACGGCCCACCCTGATTAGGAGCAAGAAAATTAACAGCACCTGCAAGGAGGTAGTAAAGGACTTGCGAGGAATTTCGGAGAGTTATTAATTTCAGAAAGTGGGAGTGTGTCAAGTGCCGTTGAAGCAATCTCAGTATTTGTTTTCAGATGAAAAGTTGCGGTGATTTCCAGTCTGAAAAGGTGACACTTTGGATGTGGCAGGACACTCCCTGGGGTAATTTCCAGCCCACCTCTGTCTCAGTTTCCCTACCCTGAAAGTCGAGAGGTGGAGGTTTTAAACATACCTTGGCCCCTGGTAGCCCTGGCCGCTCTCCTTTCCTCCAGGAGATGCTGGGGAGGTGAGTCACCAGCCCTGCCTGTCGCCCACCTCCTGGGTTCACCAGGGAAAGTCCCTTTCAGGGACCCCTGGGGCTTGTTCTGGGTCGGAAGGAATACGCTGACTCACGCTCCTGCGTCTGCACTGTGTGGAACCTGTGAGCCGCCCGCCTTCTCCAGGTGGGGCACCTGGTCTGGGGGAAGGTCTTCAGTGATGAGAGTTGGTGACTGTCCACTCAGGGGAACCTCCCCCCCCCCCCGAAAGACGAATGGCCATATGGCAGCTACCAGTTTATCTGGTTCTGTCCTGGAGCTATCCAAACAACTCAAATGTTTGTACTGCCTTTAAAATTCTGTTTGTATGTTGCCTTTATATTGGGCCATTTCAGTTTCTGGCATTGTGAGTAAAAAAGAGGGAAATCCCAAGTGTGAAACCGTCAGTAGGTCAAGTGGGCTTCCGAGGCTGCAGACGGACAGGGATGGCTCAGGGTGGGAGCCCCCTGGTGCTGGGAGACTGCGGCGTTCATCCAGGAAGAGGCCCACAGAGCCGCTGTCAGGTTCAGGGGTCCACAGTGGGCATGGGGTGCTGAGCCTCCCATCCCCTGGCCTCGGGAGCCCAGGGTCCAAAACCCGGCAAGAGCAGTGTTCAGTGTCAGACGGCTGTGGGGCCACAGAACCATCCTTTCTGCTCTGGGGAAGGGGCTGGGGAACAGCCTTCAGCGGGCATGATGTCCAAGCTGTTCGTGATGCTTGAGCAGGAGTTTGCCAGGGGAGGAAGGGCATGGCAGGCAGAGAGAGAATCGTTTGTGCGAAGGCACAGAGGTGGGTCGGGCCCAGGTGTTTTTAGAAAATGAGGTCCCTTCTGGGAGGGCTTCCTGAGAGGAGGGGCTGGTGCCACCTTCCCCCCCAACTCCTTTATGCTGTGCCCCCACGTGCCATGGGCCAGGGGTTGTGCTCAGAATTTGGGGGTGTAGACAGAGGCCACTGGCCCTGTTTCTTGGAGCGGCATTTATCAGACAGGCAAGGCTGCAAAATCAAACAAGTCCCGGAGGTTTGTGGCAACAGATTGATTTATAGCTTGTTCCTATTCGGGTGGCTCAGGCCTGGTCTCTGCACCCTGGCGTTTGTCCGCCTTGGTGCTGTGAACAGTTTAGGTCAGAGAGTTCTTTGTTTCTGGGGGTTGTGCCTCGTAGGGCCTCCACCCTGGGACGCCTGGAGCACTTCCCTGATACGTGAAGATGTCTGCAGGTGTTGCTAACTGTGCCCTGGAAGCAAAAAGTGCCCCATTTGAGAACTCCCACAAGCCGAAGGGCCTCTTAACGGGTGTCCTTCTGGTTCCCAGCCTGGCTTTGTGGCCACCCTGCCCAGTTTCTTTTCAGGAGTGGGTCTGGGCCAGCTCTGGGGGCCATCTGTGTCCTCATGCTCCCACGGCGGTGGCTGATGTCCTGGAGGACTGGCTGCAGAGCTGGACGCTGGCAGTTGAGAGCCTGAACTTGGAAATGACCTGGATCACTCTATGCACATTTCATTGGCCAAAGCAAGCTGTGGGGCCTTGCTGAACCTGGGGGGGGTGGGGTGGTGGTGTGTGTGTGCGGGGGCAGGGGAATGCCCAGCAGAGCTTCCAGGATTGGGGGTCACTGTTATTGTCGTCCACCACAGCACTCTTAGCCTAGTTGGGGGCGGCGACACGGAGCCAGGCGGCCTCTCTGTGCTCAGTGCGGGGGCTCGGGGGCTCTGAGGAGGCTGGGAGCCAAGGAAGGTTCCTGGGGAGCTGGCCTCGAGTGCGAGTTAGGCGGTGACCTTGGGGTGGCAGTCGGGGCCGCGGGCAGTGTGTCCATCCGCACACATCGGGGAGGGAGGAGGCCCAGCTTCGGGAAGCCCTCTCAGGGCCTGACCCTCTGCAGAGCGGGAAGGGGCAGGAGGCAGGAGGTGGGGAGGCTGCCTTCGGGCCTCTTGGGTGCTAAAGACCATTATTATTCTGGCCTCCCGAAGTCGGCCAGTTACCAAACCGTGCTACAAATGGCTTGGACGAGCGCACGCCTGGCTTTCCACTTGCATAATGACACACTTCCCGTCTCGAAGTGGTTTTCAGCTCTGGTGCAGGTGCAGCTCCTTCCCCCCCCCCCCCTCGGTGGGAGGGAGCCTGCGCTTCCGGGTTGATTCCCTCTGCTGTGAGTCTCCCTTGGCAGCTGGGTTAGCCTGCAGGCCCGCTTTCTGGGCGGCCTGCCCCCTGTGGCCAGCCCTCAGCTGTGCCTGGGCAGGAGGCAAGTGACCATGGTCTTGCAGATTGCAGGAAAGCGGTTCTTTTTTTTTTTTTTAAATATTTTATTTATTTGACAGAAATCACAAGTAGGCAGAGAGGCAGGCAGAGAGAGAGGAGGAAGCAGGCTCCCCGCGGAGCAGAGAGCCCGATGTGGGGCTCGATCCCAGGACCCTGGGATCATGACCTGATCTGAAGGCAGAGGCTTTAACCCACTGAGCCACCCAGGCGCCCAGGAAAGCGGTTCTTGATGGGCCCGCGAGCCTCCCGTTTTGGACGAGCTTCTTTAATGGCCGCCCTGCTCTCTCCAAGGGCCAGCTGCCACCCGACTCTCCTCTCCCTGGTGGTCAGAGGAGACCTCTGGGTCTGAGCCTCACCCTCTCCCCCTTGGTTTACTTGTCTGCAGGCCTCAGTTCTGACACCTGCCCTGGAAGGTGGACTGGAAGGGTCACGCCCATTCATCAGATGGGGAAGCTGAGACCCAGGCCTGGGCCTGCTGCTGGTTTCCACTGGGCCCTGCTCTGTGGTGAGGCAGGCCTACCTCTTGTTGGGGGTCGTTCTCCCAGAAGGTCCCGTGTTGGCCCTCCTGATACCACCCGCAATGGCCTCCCTGTGGCATGGGCTCGTGGACACATCTCCCTCGGATGCTCGGCCTCCCTGACTTCGGGGACCTCCTGCTCCTGCTTTTGATTCTCTTCATTTGACTCCTTTGTCGTCTCCTGTCCTCCGGCGCTGGGCCGTCTCCAGGAAGTGGTAGCCGCTGTCACTTACAGAGCACCTGCTGTCGTCAGCGGGACAGTGGTCGGTGATGGAAATTCAGTGTAAACTGGCTTCAGCCAATTCCACAACTGCGGGGCCGGAGAGGACAGGCTCCGGGCCGGCTGGATGGAGTGCTCGAGCTCTGACAAGACGGTGCTGGCTTTTTCTCCTGCTGTGGCCTCCTCCTTGTCAGTCTGGCCACAGAGAGGCCACGGAGCGCTAACACTCTTGGCCATGCTCTTTGTGCTGTGAACAGCCACCCAGGACCTCGGGCCTCCTGCCCATCCTGCATCCAAGTGAGGTGCTAGGCCACATGTCACCCCAGGAGAGGGTACAGCCCTTTAGTTGTTGGCATGCCCATCGTGTGGGATGGAGGAGGGCCAGTTCTGGAAGGCAGGAAGGCAGTACAGAGCAAAGTAACAGAAGCCCACATTCCTAGCGTGGGCCCCAACAGCCCTGTGGGGCGGGTGCCAGGATTCTCCTCACTTGACAGATGGGGAAACCGAGGCATGAGGTACAGTGGGTCTGGTTCCAGGGTCTCCTCTTAGGGACACACCGGCCTCTTCCACTTTCACCTGTCTCCCCGATCGTATTTTCCTAGCCCTGAACTGTCTGCTCAGTTCTCTTTTTCTGATCCCCTCCTGGTACGACCACAGGCCAGAACACAGAAGAGTTCGGCCACCGCCGCGTGGTGTGTGCGCCATCCTCTGCTGGTGCTGGCCTGGGCCTCGGCCTGCTATGCCCATCATCTGGTCGTCCTGTCCCCAGGACCTGGAAGGGCTGCCCCTGGGTGAGCGCGCGCGCCCCCCCCCCCCCCCCCCCCCCCCCCCCCCCCCCGCCATCTGGTCCTCCTCCTCCTCACGCCCAGGCTACACCTTGTTCCCAGACCTGGCTGCTCCGAGTGGCCCCTGGGGGCTTGGCAAAGCCCCGAATCCCTCCCAGGCTCCCGCTCAGAGTCCACAGGACCAGACCTTGAGCTGGGGTTTTGGACAAGTTCCAGTGGGGGTTCTTAGCTGTCCACCCTGGTATTTGGGATCTGCCGGTGCACAGGGTAAGGGCTAGGCTGTGCTGTGACATTCTGGGCCTCTGGGGCTTCTGGCCCCTTTTCACTGCCCCTGCCCAGCCCTTTCTGTGGATCTTGCCCACCCCCCCAACATCCCCAGGCACCTTTGCGGAAGGGGATGCTATTCCTGTTGTTCCTCTTTGACCTCTCCTCCCAAGTGTCTGTCTGTAGTTTCCCTCCATTGATATGGCCAATGCCACCTCCTCCCTGAAGCTGTCTCTGATTGCTCCCCCACCCGCCGTGAAAGGGTAGTTTCCTTAAATGAGCATTTTAAAATCCTGAGGGCTGTGCTCTCCTTTGACTTCTGGCGACGAGGAGTCCTTTTACAAGATAGATCTTCCCTTCATGGCAATCCAGCTTTTGGGAAAACAGGTTTATAATTAGGAGCCGTGGGCATAGTTCTCTGTCCAGAACTTATTAATCAGTATTTATCGAGAAAACAACAGTTTCAGAGTCTGTACAAGTTTTCTCCAGGTGCAGGGTTTAAATAAACTTTTTTAATTCTTTAACTTTAATTTTTATTGCTACTTTTTCTACCATTTGGGATGTGGTTTCTATGCTTATTGTAGAAAACTAGAAAATACAAGGAAATGTAAAGGAAAAAAGCCACCCATGTCTTTCCTGCTGCGGCCACAGCGGACAGGCGGTGCACGCCCTGCCGGTCTGCATGCCAGACAGCCGAATAGTTAAGTGTGCTCAGAATCGGGACCAAACGCTCCCGGCAGGGCAGTCTTGAGGTCCCAAAAGGGCATTGTTTCAACTCCTCTTTGAGCAGAACTTGGAAGCTTTTCTAGATAAATCCTGAACGCCTCTACTTCACGTTATTTTAAAAAAATATGCATAGTTTTAAAGATTTTATTTGCTTATTTGACAGAGACACAGAGCTTGAGCACAAGCAGAGGGAGTGGCAGGCAGAGGAAGGAGGAGGAACAGATCCCCACTGAGCAGGGAGTCCCATGCGGGACTTGATCCCAGGACCCCGGGATCGTGACCTGAGTGGAAGGCAGACGCTTAACGGGCTGAGCCCCCCAGGTGATTGATGTTACTGATTGACATTGATTCATGCCTTTATCAGGCATTGACCTTATGCAAGCTCTGGGCATGGAGGCCGCTGGAATTTTACCAATTATTTAAAAGATAATAATAATAAAAAAAACACTCCTAGTGTTTGAGAATGTGTTGTTGGGTGCATGGGCACAACGCTCCAGCATGAGAGCGTACAGTGAAACAGAAGTCTTCTCACCCCACCCCCGCTGCTGCCCTTGCCCTTGATCAGAGGCCACCCACCACCGTTTTCTTTCACTCTTTCTGGTGGTACTTTCAGATTCCTTCTGTGTGCGTGTGCAAGCCCGAGTTCTCGTGCTGGTTGATGTGAGCCCAGGCCATGGCAGGCGGCGCACAGAGCTTTGCACCTCGCGTTTTCACATGGGGGGTTGTGTTAGTGATGAAGCCTTCTGGGCGCGTGGGGGGCTTCCCCATTCTTTTTATTACTGCCCAGTATTTCTCTGACCACGTGTGGTTTGTTAATGGCCCCTCTTGGGGTCTTTAAGTTGCTGCCGGTCTTTTGCTGTCACAGTTAACAGCCTGAAACACTGCACATGTGAGGACGTCTGTGAGGTGGGCTGGCGGGGCTGGGGTTTTCAGGAGGAACTTTTCATCACTTGACAGCCGGTCGTCTGGCTTATCGTCTCCTCCCTCCTCCCCCTTGCTGTCAGAAACCAGTTTCTGGACTTCGGCAATTTCAGGAGCCTGCTGCTTGGGAAGCGAGGGTTGTTGGCCTCTTGGTCCCACAGGAGTTTCAGAGGAAGGAATGAGACCCCGGCAGGTTTACGTTCTCCTATGCTCCGTGGGCTGCAGTGGTGTGCATGGGGTCCCTCCGTTGTGGGGCATGTGGCTTCCTGCCTGCCTCCCTTCCTGCCTCCCCCACTTACACTGAGACCCTAGGGTGCAGAGACCTGGCCGGTCGTCCTCCACGCCTCCCCTGCCAGCCGTGCTGTGCCTGCTGCTTACCACCTGGGCGTGGGGCGGCCCCACAGTGCAGCCGGCACCCACACTTCCTGAGCTCTCCCGGCCTCTGCTTGCTCATCAGAGTAACGGGTCATCACTGCCCCTCCCTGCTGGGGCTGTGGAAGGCGTCAGCAGGCAGCGAGCACCCAGTGTACCTCAGTCGCCCTGACTGATGGTGTCTCCCGTGTGGCCTGCTGTGGGCTGAAAGGGGAGCCCCCCCTTTTCTGCCAGTCGAGCCAGATCCTATTCTTGGAGCTCTGAGCTACAGAGGAGCTGGGCTGGCTCCTGGGACCTTAGTCCCACTTAAGATTTTCCGCCTGCCTGTGCACAAGATGACTTCTTGTTGTTTCTTTTATGTTACAGTTCTCTTGTGTTTTCAGAGTTGGAGTCCTGTTTGTTTTTTAGGACTGGGGCGGGCGAGCTGACTGGGACGGCGTCAGATGAGGGCGGGTTGGAAGTGACCGCAGTCAGCCTCGGAAGGAGATGAGAGCCACACACCAGGATAATTGGGATACCATGAGGATTAACTCAAAGGGAAAACCCAGGGCCTGGCGGCAGCCCAGCACAGGCCCTTTCCGCCTGGTGCAGGTCACGTACGCACGCGCCTGTTGTCCCCTTCGGTGCCACCTGTCCTTCCCGTGGTGTGGCCCCAAGTCTTGTCCTTAGGGACTTCCCAAGGAGCTGTTCCCTCAGCTGTTGGAGATTTTTGTCCTGGATCAGGGCCAAGGGCAAAGTGAGGAGTCCCTCTGAGCCCAGCCTGGCTGCTCCCAGTCACGAGTCAAGTGGCTGTGGACTGGTCACTGTCACTGATGCTTGGGTGGAGAAGGACAGTCTGGGAGTGAGACTGAGGCTCTGAGGGGTTCCCGCTGAGCGTGCCGGGGGCCCAGGGGTGTGCTCTGAGCCCAGTCTCTCCCCTCATGACATCATGGCAGCCAATGGGTGTTGGCCGTCATTTGTTCTGGAACCGCGGAGAAGCTGAGTGATGGTGGGGACCCTGGAAATCATCAGCCACTGGTTTTCAGGTTGGGTTCCTCGGGGCCCGGTGGCCTGTCGAGGTGTCGGGTTGAGGGACGACTGGCTTAGCGTATCCCGCAGCGCCAACCAGTCTGTCCATCTGTCTTGCTGACTCAGGTAGTGGCTTCCCTTCAAGGTTCTGCCGGGTGCCGACTCCCAGGAGGTGCCTGGATGCCAGGCGGGCACTCTCAGTAGGCACACGGTACACACAGCTATTGGTCCTGCCATCGTCCCTGTTCTGATTTCCAGCCTTGCCAGGTCACAGCCTCCTCTGAGCACCCCGACCTTTCTTCCCAGGAAAGTGCACATGGGCATGGCCATATGCCATCGGCATTGCCTGCAGACCCCTGTTTCTGCCCCGGTGCCCTGCCCCCGGAGACAGCCCATCAGGACTCTGGAACGAAGGGCCAAGATGATGGTGGTCCCAGGTTCTCAGGACTGTTCTGGTTCTGGATAGATGGGTCGGGCGAGCGTGTCATGGGTCAGGGGAAGGCTTCCTGGGAGAGCGTCTGTCTGAGCCATATCTGAAAGGCTGGGGTGGAAAGTATGGACCAAGGCTTGGAGAAGTGGCACAGCCCATGTGCCCGGATGCTTGGGGCGGGGGAGATAAAGGCGGGTGAGTTGCAGGGGCCCTTTGTGCATCTGTCGGAGAACTGGACCTTGTCTGGAGTGGGCTGGGGTGGCCATGAGATTGTGGGTGAGAGATGGAGGAGACAGGGTCCCGGCTGGCAGCAACATTGGCGAGACCCGTGGTGGTTGAACCAGGCTCAGAGGACGCATAGGGTGTCAGTAGGGGCTAGAGATGGCTGGTGTTGTGTTAACCAAGCCGAGGAGGGTTGAAGGGTTTTGGGGCCTCCTGCAGCATGGGAGAGCGGATGGACTGAGGCAGACCTGGGAGGCCGGGCCAAGGTGTTAGACCAGATATCAGAGGAAACAGGGAGCCATGGGAGGTGATGGAGGCAAGGAGGGAGGGTCAGACCATTAGTGGTAAATGCGGTGGAGGGGAGCGTCCGGGGGTGGTCCAGGTTGGAGCTGTGCCCCTGAAGGGCTGGCCCTGAGATTGGAGAGGGAGACAGCGGCTGTGAGGAAAACAGGCAAACTTGGGGTCTTTGTAGAACAACAGGCAAGTCCCCCTGGGAGATGACTGTCTCTCTCTCTCTCTGCCAAGAGGTGGTCTTGAGGACTGATGAGGAGCTCACAAACCTTCCCTTTGCTAATGGGTCTGTTCTGGGGACTGTGCTTGAGGGATGCAGCCGTAGGCCGTCCCATCCTCCTGCCTTCAGCTGGCCTTAGTGAATGTTCTGGAAGGATGCTTCCTGCCTGCTTGAGTAACCTGTGTTTTCTTTGTTTCTCTCCACAGGAAGAGAGGGATAGAAGTGGTGCAGGTGAGTACAGACCACGCCCTCGCTATTTTCTCCTGTGGGCGGGCCTTTTGGGGCTCCCCTCTCCGCCTCTCCCACAAGCGTCTGGGTGCTTGGGCCCCTTCCTGAACTTCTCCCTGTGTGGAGTCCCTGTGATTTCTGCCCTGGCAGGACGTGGGTTGTGGTCGGTGGTCTCTGGGGTTTGTGGAGTTGCAGCTGCTTCATTGGTGGACGGAGCTGGCAGGGGGAGAGTGGGGCTGTGGGTAGGGGTGGGGCAGGCAGGGTGCAGGAGCATGGCCATCCAGCGAGCTTCTGGGGTCCCGTTGCCCCCCACGGTTTGTCTGTGTCTGCGCTCCGTCCGCCGAGGGAGTACAAGCCCCCCACCGCCCCCGCCCTGGGTCCCTGCCTTGGCTGCTCGGCCCTCTGGGGGTGAGCCCTCTCCTCTCTCGGACCATTCTTGTACGTGGTATCATCTCTGAGACGACTCTTGCTCCCCTGCCCTTCTCCCCTGCACGCCTAGGTCAGGCGCACCCCCTCCCTGCTGTCAGTCTGATCACATCTGATCTTCCCTGTGGGCCCCTGGCTCCTGGAGAGTGGCCGGAGTCCTCGGGAGCTCCTGACTCCTAGGCTGCCTCCCCCGGGGACAAACTCAGATCAGGGGCTCGTGGGCTGGAGACAGAAGGATGGATGGAGTGTGCGCTCTAACAGCAGCCGCGGGAGCCCTGCTGGAGGGCTGCTGAATGAGTTCTTCCTCTGGCTTCCCTCCTTGGAGCGGGTTGAACTTGTGACCTGGAGACTGAGGTTGGTTTTGGGGGAGGAGGTGGTTTCTGGAAGCCCCTCATGGGCTGTCGATTTTTCATCCATGCTTATTTTGGCTCTGCAGAGTGGCGTGATCTGCACAGAGGGTTTCTGTGGACCTTAATTTCTTAGGCCTTAAAAGAGGGAAAGTCAGAATTCAGGAAGGGGTAAGATGCGTGCTTGCGGGGTTGTTTCTGATTGATGGGTAGTGGCAGCCGGGAGGGTTCCAAATCATCCCTGAGGTTAGCTACAGTGCTTGTCAGAGTTCGCGCAGAAATTTCTGTGGGGGGGCACGTTTTAGAGGAAGTGAATTCATGTGCTCACCAACACGTTACTTAAAAAGGGAAGAAATGTGCCCTTCCCCCAATACCTGATTCCTGTCCTGGAAGACCCCTGACAAACATGGTGGGATGCTCCTCCCCGTGCCTCTCCCCTCTGCCGCAGGAGGAAGGGGAGGGCGGGGGAGGGCAGAGGGGCCCGGAGTTTCAGGATGGGAGGACAACCTGGGGGAATAGCGTGTTTGCTTTCCGTGGCTTCTTGGGAAGATTTAGAATAAAACCTTTAATCCACTTAGTCGGGGGTGGAACCAGAGACTTGGAGCCATTGTTCTAGAATTTACCGGGCAGAGGAAGAGTTGCAAGATCTTCCTCGATGTGTCTGCTGTTCACTTTGGTGACGACTTCAGGGAGGAAGTGGTGGCTGGGGACCAGAGAGAACCCGAAGTGGATGCTTTCCACACCCGTGTCTAAAAATAAAACCCCCGCGATGTATCTCTCTGCACCTCCTCCTGGCGTCCCTCCGTGTTTGGAGAACTCGGAATTTCAAGATGCAGAGAAGGACTCTGCAAAATTTGGAAGCCGAGACTACTTGGCTGGTTTCTTCAGAAGCAGCCAAGCCTCTGTGGGCCAGATGCCCGGGCTGGTGGGCCCCTGGATGCCGGGGATGGGTGCTTGCCACATCCGAGGGGTCTGCGACTGAAGTGGGGGGAGGTGAGCATGCCGTCAGCCGGCGCCCAGGGTTTCTTGTTTTCTTGCGTCCGTTGCCCCAGTGGCCATGTCCCTTTTTGTGAGCCACTCAGTGACAGGAGTAGTGTTTGCATGCCCATTTTAGAGTTGAGGAAATGGAGGTTCAGGATGTCTCTTGGGGAACTCGGCTGGTGGTGGTGGTCTAGGAGTTTGGCTGTGGGCCAGCATGTCTCCCGAGCCCGTGGTTTTTCTGCTAACCGGGGCTCCTAAAACGTTAGTTTTACTAAATGTTCCATTTACCAAATGTTTCCAGGCCTGTTATTACCTGGGCTTTGGGGACTGTTTTTTTTCTTAATATATTATTTGTTTACCTGTAAAGATAGCAAGAGAGGGAACATAAGCAGGGGGGAATGGTAGAGGGAGAAGCAGGCTCCCCGCGGAGCAGGGAGCCTGATGCAGGACTCGATCCCAGGACTCTGGGATCACCACCTGAGCTGAAGGCAGACACTTAACGACTGAGCCACCCAGGCGCCCCTATTTTTTTTTCCCAAGAGTTATTACTTATGTATTTATTTAAAATATTTCGTTTATTTTTTGAGAGTGTGAGAGAGCGCACAAGCTGGAGGATGGCAGAGAGAGAGGGAGAAGCAGGCTCCCCGCTGGGCAGGGAGCCTGACGTGGGGTTCGATCCCGGGACTCCAGTATCATGACCTCAGCCGAAGGCAGATTCTCAACCGACTGAGACACCCAGGCACCTCAAGATTTGTTTATTTTAGACAGAGCCCGTGGTCACAAGAGAGTGGGTGGGTGGCGAGGAGGGGCAGAGGGAGAGAAGCTTCAAGCAGACCTCCTGCTGAGCGCAGCGTCCAAGGCAGGGCTTGATCTCAGGATTCCGAGATCATGACCTGAGCCTAAACCAAAAGTTAGACACTCAGCCAACTGACTCACGCAACCAGGTCCCTTTGGGCTCTGGCTACTATGTATGTACGTCTGTATGTCTGTATTTGTTTATTTTTTAAAAGATTTTATTTATTTATTTGACAGAGAGACAGGGAGATAGGGAACACAAGCAGGGGCAGACGGAAGAGGGAGAAGCAGGCTCCCCGCTGAGCAGGAGGCCAGATGTGGAACTTGAATCTGGGACCCTGGGATCATGACCTGAGCTGAAGGCAGAGGCTTAATGACTGAGCCATCCAGGCACCCCTGGGCTCTGGCTACTATTAAAAAGGATATTGGGGCCCAGGGTCAGGAGCCATGACTGTGAAGTGCTGGTAAGGCCCTGCGGTGTCCTCGGGGGAGGGAAGTTCTCTTGAAGGGGACTGGTGGTGGCACCGCGTGAGTGTTGACCTTGACTATGGATGGTGGTGTGCCGGACACCGACGCCACTGATTTGCCAGAAGCATCCGTGGGTGAGCTCTCCTAGCGAGGGTGAGCGCACATCTCAGAAAGCAAATTGTGCAGCTCCTCAGCTCCTTCACGGGCTCGTGCCCGCGGCCCACGTGCTTGGGAAGGAGCTTGTAAACCCTCCTTCCTTACATCCTTTCCACAGCCCTCCCACCATGTCTGTGGAGCCAGTGTCTGTAGCAGTGACGGTCAGGATCCCCTGGGCTCATCTTTGTGGCTGTGTGACCGTGGGCCAGTGGCCTAACCCCCCGGAGACTCAGTCTCCCCATCTGTAAAATGGGGATAATAGTTGTGCCTGTCCCCGAGGATCACGTGAGGCCTAATTGAGTTAATTTAGGTAAAACAGTGGGCACCGGGAAGCTTGTTCTTTACATTGTCCCCAGCAGATGTGACGCTGGGGCATCAAAGCCACCGAGGCCTCGCGGCTGCTGGTCATCATCATCCCGGGACAGGTGAGGTTTTTCTGTTTCTGGTCTTGCAACAGCATTGCAAGAGGATCTGATTTGGTTGTCCGCTGATGGAACATTAGAGATGATTTTTGATAACAATGACGGTAATTCTTGGCATGTCATTTTAAAGGAATTCAGAGAACTTGCTATGTAAATCTCCTTCCATCTATTTATTTGCTTGAAGAAGTGGTTTCAGCACTTGCATCTGTAAAAAACTGAAAAATGCAATTGACAGTAAGCTCTGCCTTCATCCATGGGTACATGAAATACTCTTAAAAATTCCTGTTCGGGGGTGCCTGGGTGGCTCGGTGGGTTAAGCCTCTGCCTTTGGCTCAGGTCATGGTCTCAGGGTCCTGGGATCGAGCCCCGCATCGGGCTCTCTGCTCAGTGGGGAGCCTGCTTCCTCCTCTCTCTCTGCCTGCCTCTCTGCCTACTTGTGATCTCTGTCTGTCAAATAAATAAATAAAATCTTAAAAAAAAAATTCCTGTTCATCTCTCTTCTGAGATGCATTTCTAATAGGGTTTAATGTTTTATGTTTATTCCTTATACAGTTTGTAGGTTTCTGTCACAGGGATCAATTATGTACTAAGTGTAATTCTAATAATAATTCAGTCCAGAAGAAAATTTCTGACAGCTTGATGGTCACATGAAATTAAAAAATTAAAGCATTTATAGGCTTGTTATTATTATTTCTTTTGCCTCATAGTGAGATAGACTTCTCAGTAAAAAGCCTTTAAACATGAAATACACTGAGGGGTGTGGGTTGGAAATTGGAATTTGAGGAGGCAATAGGAACTTTTCTAAATTTCCAAGGGTTCAGGAAGGAGCGGACGCTGTAACTTGAGGATGGATGACGGTGGGTCTCAAATTCCATTGGATCCATTTAAAAGAGAAACAATAACAGTTTTATTTTGAAATGTTAATATTTATAATATGTTGGAAATTACATCCTCTACAAGTATTTAAACTTACCATGAGAAATTTTCAATGTCAGCTTGCAAATGGACAAATGGATACACAGTTTTAAACATTTATTCTGGAGGCTTCAGAGTGAAGGCCATTGCTTTTGAACGTTACCCCACTGGCTTCTCAGAACTGGGCTCTGAGGCAGGTACCGGCTTGGAGGGGGCAGTGGCCTGGCCCCCAGCCCATCCACAGGCCTCCCTTGGCCTGGGCCGCTCGGACTCCACTGCCTGAGCATCCACGGAGACCCAGAAAGGCCTTGGTGGTGGGCCTGTCTGCAGGCCGACCGGCCTCCCCCAGGCTAGCTCTGTGACGCCAGGTAGATGCTCTGATAAGGAAAACCTGCCGTTCTCTCTGCTTATGCGGCATGAGGAGCCCCAAGTCCAGGGGGGCCAGAGAGTGGAAGTCATGCCTCGTGTTTCATGTCGGGGCTCAGGCAGGAGGACAAAGGGAGAGCTGAGCACGATGTGGGACAAGGTGCCCCCGTCCCCTTCGTCCCGAGGGGCTGCCTGTAGTGATTGATGTTCGCCGGTAGCCATTTGCCTCAGTTTCTTCCTTGGTGTTACTGTAGGGAGGATGCTGGGCCCACACGCCTCTGACTCACCATTTCAGGCCTTTCTTGGCCGCTGAGAGGAGGCCCCTGGTGGCCAGCAGGTGTGGGTTAGGAACACCAGGCTCTCCCTATGGCAGCACTCGGCAGATCTTTCTGGGGGCCTGCTGTGTACCAGGCCCCAGGTGTGGGGGACTCACACGGGTCAAAGCCCGGCGCCTTCTGCTATCGGCCATCTGGAAGAGATTGTTGGGTCAGGAAGGCTTCCCTGAGGAGGCAGGGTGAGCCTGGCTGCTGGCTCTAAGCCTCATCCGCCTGACAGAGCCAGGCCGGGAGGCAGGTTCAAGCCCACGGTCCCGACCAGGGCTTCGCCGGCTCCCAGGCTCCTCCTGCTCCTGCAACACAGAGGTTGCTAGAAACGCCCAAGTGCCAACCACGATCAGGGCACAGCCGTCACTGTCCCTCCACACAGAGAGCCTTTGTTGGGAGCAAACATGTCTTGGCCACTTGGGTCATCTGTGGCCTGGGGGGGGGGTGGGTGTGGGGCACGGGCCTGGGGCTCTGCTGAGGGCCAAGCAGGAAGTTGTCACCTGGGGAGCATTTTCCTCTCTGACCTGATCCATCTGTGGGGAGGCTTGGGAGGGAAGCCGGGAGGTTGTCCGTCCCTGAACCCCACTGCCCCTTGCTAGGGCAGCCCTGAATCCGACGGAAGAAGATGAGGACAGAATAGCACATGCCGTTGCCCGCTGCCTCCGGCCTCCGCATCCTTGGGAAGCTGTTTTGCATCCTTCCCCCTGCCTCTGGGGCTTTCCACCAGGTGTTTGTAGAGCGCAGGGGGAGAAGCAGAGGGCCAGTCGTGGGAGAGGGAGCTGGAGTTGTATTTTAGAAAGCAGAGGAGCAAGCCGGAAGTGTGGGAAGTATAGCTAGCTCCCTGGCGGAGATCACTGTCCCCCTTCCAAATTCCTTGAGAATTCCGACATGGCCAAAGCCCATCTCTGGAGCCGCCGACGTTTCTCAGGGCACCAGGATGGGACTGAGGTTCCCCGGATTGCCGGAGAGCCAAGGACAGGCAGCAGGCCTTCACTCCGGGTTTCTCCAGAATGTCACGTGTTTGGGATGCCCAGTGCCTTATACATGCATTTTCTCTGCTTCTGGGCAAGCCATCTGGGAAAGGAGGTTGGATGAGACTGTCAGGCAGAAAGGGGAAGACGGAGAAAGAGCTGGAAGGATGGCAAGAGCTGGAGACTGTGTGCTGGGCATCTGGGTGGGGGCTGCAATGGGGACTGTCTCCGAGCTCATGGGCGAGCCCTGGGGCGCTCTGAGGCTTGTCTCTTCTGTGCTGGGGGCCCGTGAGGACACAGGAGGGGACAGTTAAAGGGAGGGGGTGGGCAGAGGGTGAGGAAGGCCATGTGGGGAACTTGATGCTTCTTGATACAGGATACACCGGGCCCAGGCGCGGGTGGGGAGTAAGGGACTTGAATGTCATTGCAGGCAGGGAGCACAGGTGAGCAAGGACCCAGAAGGTGGGCAGGAGGGTCTGTTGATGGTGAGGGGTTTGGAAGCTCTGGGGCCTTAGCCCTGAAGGAGTTGGCAAGTGGCCAGATTGGAGAGGGTGGCAGGGCCAGACCTAAAGAGAGCCCATGAGCTATTCACGGGGTGTTGGTTCGGAGGGCATCGAAGGGCTTCTGTGTGGGAGAGGTGTGTGCCGCAGTTAGAGGCCACGGCAGACGATCCCACAGGAGGGCACCAGGGCGACAGATAAGGCTGGACCAGAGTGTGGAGTGCTGGGTCGTCTGGAAGGAGCCTGGGGCGTGGCCTGGGGTGGTAGTGCTGGTGGCCATGCGGGGGCTGGCTGGAATTAGTTCCGTGGTGGAGCTCTGGGGTGGCCGGTGGTAAGGCGGGGGGTGGATGTGGCCGGGGAGTGGGAGGGAGGGGTCACTCTCCCGGTTTCTCACTTATTTTGGCCGTGCAGCGGGGCACTGGGGTGAGGGGGGGGGGGGCTTCGGGAAGGGAAGTGGCCGGGGAGGGAGGGCTGGCTCGCTCGCGCAGGTGCGTTGAATCCAGGCAACGTGAGTCCAGGAGCAAGTGGGCTTCCTCCCTTCAAGCCAGAGGGAGAGCCCGCTGGCCGAGCCGTGAGCTTCTTTCCAGGGCTCACAGGTGCTCAGTTCTCTGTTGGGCTTTGGAAAATGTATTTGTTACTTGGGTAATATTTTCAGTGGTTCAGAAATTATTTTAAAAGGTACACAGTTACAGGTGTCTGATGATTACTCCCCAGCTGGGTCCCCTCTGCCATCATCCTGTCTCGGTGCCCTCCATAGACTTTATTTCCAGGTGATTGGGGCCCCGGAGGGGTGGACCCCTAGCGCTTTGGAGCCAAGTGTCAAGCTGTGGGAATGTGAGCTGCTTTGGTGTTTACTGGGGGCCTGACCTCCTTGCAGCAGAGGAGCCCACGGCAACTATCCAGCCCCCTCCTCGTGGGTGGGGGCTTCTGAAGGCTCTAGAGTGTGGCTCTGACCCTGACCTCTGACAGCAGACCCCCAGCACCTGAGGCAGGGTGGCCGTGGGATTGGGAAATGGACTCTGTGCAGAGCATTTCCGTGGTCACTGGCTTCCATTGTTGGGATGCAGATTGTTTCTGGCTGTGCTTGACCCTCACCCCATGGAGCCCAGGGACCTGGGTTTGAGTTCCCACGAGCCTGTTTCCTGACTGTGTGTGATCCCACTTCCATCGTCTGTAAGACGAGAGGACACTTAACACGTAAGACTGAAGACCCCTGACAAAGCTTAAGGAATGCGGGTTTCTTGTCGCTCATCCTTTGTATGAACAGTGTGGTTTGGGGGGAGGTGGGGTACAGCTCTTTGTGAGACAGTGTTGCTGAGAAAAATACATCACCTGGTGAAGAGAACGTGGTTCGGGGGCACCTGGGTGGCTCTGTCGATTAAGCCTCCGACTCTCCGTTTCGACTCAGGTCCTGGCAACACGGAGTCGGCTTGGGATTCTCCCTCTCCCTCTGCCCCTCACCACCCACTCGTGCTTGCCATCTCTCAAATAAATAAATCTTTTGAGAAAAAATGTGGGGCGCCTGGGTGTCTCCGTGCCTTAAAGCCTCTGCCTTCAGCTTAGGTCATGGTCTCAGGGTCCTGGGATCGAGCCCCACATCGGGCTCTCTGCTTGGCAGGGAACCTGCTTCCTCCTCTCTCTCTGCTTGCCTCTCTGCCTACTTGTGATCTCTGTCTGTCAAATAAATAAATAAAAAATCTTAAAAAAAAAAAACAAAACTGTGGTCTGTTTACCCCACCCCACAGCACCCCATCCAAGTAACACTTTGGGGTTTCTAACTATTGTGGATTTGAGCGAAGTCCTTTTTAATTTATTTTTTATCCATTAATTTTTTTAAAAGTAGGCTCCATGCCCAGTGTGGAGCACAACACGGGGCTTGAACTGACGACCCCGAGACGGAGACCTGAGTTGAGGTCAAGAGTCAGCCGTTCCACTGACTGAGCCACCCAGGCACCCCCCTAATTGCTTTTTAAAGAGAGATTTTGTTTTTTGTTTTTTTTTTATTAACTTTTGAATGTAGGTGTTTGCATTTCCTTTTTTTTTTTCCAAAACATTGAACATTATCTTCATTCGCATTTACTTAGGGTACTATGTGTAACAGTGTTAGACAAATGTGTGTGAATATTTTTTCCAATAATATCACCATGGCGCCGGGGGAGCCTTCTGTCAGTCTGGGTCTGCTCGCCTTGGGTGCTTTTAGGAGCCGTTCAGGCACGATGCCCTCTGGGAGGACAATGTGGGAAAATGCTCAGGAGATGCCGCTTGCAGCCCCCGTCTATGCCGACTGGTTTCCGTTCAGTCAGGTTTATTTTTATTCTTGAGTTTTTAGGCTCGCTGTCGCAAATAGAAACTGTCTCTGGAGTCGGGGCAGTCCTGTGTGGCTTCAGAGGCCTGGGAGCCTCCGTGCTGGGGTGTTCGTTCCCCAGCCTTCAACTCGCTGACTCAACTTGAGCTTGTCCTTAACAAGGAAAGCGCCCCTGCTGGGGAAGCCGGGTGCCTGTGTCCAGGCCCCTCCGGCTTCCTTGTCCTCTCCGCCCTGGTCCCCTCCCGTACTTCCACATACGAACAGAGATGTGGGGGGAGCGTGGGGGAATGGGGAGGGGCGGAAAGGGCAACCCTGAGAGCCAGAAGCAAAGATTCTGCCTTGAAAGTTGCTGCCCGATTCAAGGCCACTGGGAGGTGAGGTCGCCCGGGGTGTTGCTGCTCAAAGTGGGGTCCGCTGGCCGGGGGCACATGGTCCGGAGCTGGTCAGAGTGCCCGGCCCAGAGCTGCTGAAACCACCCACCCCCCGCCCCATGCAGCTGGGTGCAGCATGCCGGCACAGCTGGGGGGATGCCTGTGGGGGGACCGTGACTCACCACCCCGTGGTGAGAGGGGGACTGACGGGAGGACCCCGCGTACACAGCCAGCACCGAGAGGAGCCGCTTCTGCCGTCCGCTCCGCCTCACAGGCCACCAGGAGCCTTGACTCATTGGCTGACAAGCTGACATTTCCCTCCCCGCTGTCGTGTTTTTATTTGTGCTGTTCGACGTGCCCAGGTGTCACCTTGCCTGTGACACCTTCCCTGCTCTCCCAGCAGAACCCCCCTCCCAACCCCTCCGTGCCCAGCTGGAGCTGTGAGTTGAGGGCTCCTTCTGGACCAGAACTTTCTTGACTCTGGGGAACGCAGGGCCTGGCCCCGGTGTGTGCTCTGTCTACTGGGTGATCGGATTAAGGACTTGAGCTGCCCACACAGGACAGGGCAGGTCCCGAGTGTCTGTGTCTGTTAAAAACGAACCACAGATTAAAAAAATTCTTGATTATTCTTTTACTTATTAAGTAATATGTGCTCGTTTTTGAAATCTTGGGAAAGAAAGACAGGCTTAGAAACGAAAGGCCGGGGACATCTGGGTGGTGCAGTCGACTAAGCATCCAACTCTTGGTTTCAGCTCAGGTCGTGACCTCAGGGTCCTGAGATCGAGTCCTGTGGCAGGCTCCACACTCAACGCAGAATCCGATGGAGAATCTTTCTCAATCTCTCTCTCTCTCTCCTGCCCCTCCCCCGCTCATGCTTGCTCTCATAAATATTTATTTATTTTTTTAATCATGTTGTGTTAGTCACCATACAGTACATCATTAGTTTTTGATGGAGTATTGTGTGATTCATTGTTTGTGTATAACACCCAGTGAGTGCTCCATGCAATCCGTGCCCTCCTTAATACCTATCACCAGGCTCACCCGTCACCCCATCCCCCTCCCCTCTGAAACCCTCAGTCTGTTTCTCAGAGTCCACAGTCTCTCATGGTTTGTATCCCCCTCCGATTTCCCCCAACTCAATTCTCCTCTCCTTCACCCAATGTTCTCTGTGTTATTCCTTATGCTCCACAAATAAGTGAGACCATATGATACTTGACTCTCTCTGCTTGACTTATTTCCTTCAGCGTAATCTCTTCCAGTCCCGTCCATGTTGCTACAAAAGTTGGGTATCATCCTTCCTGATGGAGGCATAATACTCCATCGTGTATATGGACCACATCTTCTTTATCCATTTGTGTGTGTGTTTTTTAAGATTTTATTTATTTATTTGACAGACAGAGATCACAAGTAGGCAGAGAGGCAGGCAGAGAGAGAGAGGGAAGCAGGCTCCCCGCTGCGCAGAGAACCCCATGCGGGGCTCGATCTCAGAACCCTGGGATCATGACCTGAGCTGAAGGCATAGGCTTAACCCTCTGAGCCCCCCAGGCGCCCCTATCCATTTGTGTTTTGAAGGGCATCTTGGCTCCTTTCACAGTTTGGGTATTGTGGACATCGCAGCTATGAACATTGAGGTGCACGTGCCCCTTTTTTCACTACATCTGTATCTTAGGGTGAATGCCCAGTAGTGCCCTTGCTGGGTAATAGAGAAGCTCTACCTACAACTCTTTGAGGAACCTCTGTACTGTTTTCCTTTTCTTTTCTTTTCTGTAAAATTTTATTTATTTATCTGACAGAGCGACACAGAGAGAGGGAGCATAATCAGGGGAAGCGGGAGAGGGAGAGCAGGCTTCCAGTGGAGCAGGGAGCCTGACGTGGGACTCTGGAATCATGACCTGAGCCGAAGGCAGATGCTTAACGACTGAGCCACCCAGGCGCCCTCCATACTGTTTTCCAAAGAGACTGTATGAACTTGCATTCCCACCAACTGTGTAAGAGGGTTTCCCCTTTCTCTACATCCTTGCCAACACTTGTTGTTTCTTGCCTTGTTAATTTTTGGCCATTCTAACTGGTGTAAAGTAGTAAGTATCTCAATGTGGTTTTGATTTGAATCTCCCTGATGGCTAATGATGCTGATCATTGTTTCATATGTCTGTTAACCATTCGTATGTCTTCTTTGGAGAAGTGTCTGTTCATGTCTTCTGCCCATTTTTTGACATGATTATCTGTTTTGTGTGTGTTGAGTTTGAGAAATTCTTTACAGATCTTGGACATCAGCCCTTTTTTTGCCGTGTCATCTGCAAATATCTTCTCCCATACCATGGGTTGCCTCTTTATTTTGTTGACTTTTGCTGTTGTTTCCTTTGCTGTGCAGAAGCTTTTGATCTTGATGAAGTCCCCAAAGTTTTTTTTTTTTTTTCGCTTTTGTTTCCTTTGCCTTTGGAGACACGTCTTGAAAGAAGTTGCTGTTGCCAATGTCGAAGAGGTTTCACTGCCTATGTTCTCCTCTAGGATTCTGATGGATTCCTGCCTCATGTCGAGGTCTTTCATCTATTTCGAGTTTATCTTTGTGTATGGTGTGAGAGAATGGTCCAGTTTCCTTCTGTGTATAGCTTTAAAAAAAAATGACAGTGCGGAGATAATCATCGAAAAGTTATTTTAGTCTCTTCTTGTACCTTTACCTAAAATACACTATTTGTTACTTATCGTGTGCATCTGGGTGGGACGTTTCTGTGTCTGTAGGTTCTGTGACCTTCGTCTGGGGGATGGACGAGCATGTGCTTGGGCTGTTCGTCACCTTGGAACTGACTGTTGCGGGGGCGGTGTCCGTTTTCTGCGGTCACACCGTCCCCAGTGTCTGTAACCATTTTTCCATCCCAGAGCCTCAGGTTCTCGTGGTTTCTGGTCTGGGGCTCTGAACAGTGCTACCGTGGGTGTCGTTCACATCCCGGGTTCTGTCTTTGAAGTGGCGTTCCTGAGTCTAAGGCATCAAGATCTGGTGTGCGGAGCCCCGTGGCTTGGCGCAGACTTGGTGGTTTACTGCGTTGTAAATGCCTTGCCTGAGTCTCTGCTAGAAGTCTGGGGTTGGGGGGTGGGAGGGACCCAGGGATGGACTTGCCACACTGCCTCGAGATTACCATGATTGTCCCCTGTGCTGTACTAGTCTCTGGCCCCCCTGGAGGTGGGGGAGGACCATGCTGAGGCAGGTCCTTGAGGCCCCTGGGCCCCTGAGGAGGGGCGGGGGAAGGAATCAAGGCAGATGGGAGCACAGGCTTGCTGGGGTTCGGGAACTTCTGTGAGCACTTTCCCATGGTAACTCATTTCACCCCTGCACCAGTGAGGGACTGTCAGTACTGTTATTAGCGTGATTGAACAGATAAACTTTTGTTATCACCACTTTACAGATGAGGAAACTGAGTCAAAAGAGCTCACCCTAGTCCCTCAGCTAGCACAGGCAGAGAAAACCCAGCCGGCTGGTGTCACAGTCCACGTGTGACCTTCTGTGGCCTGCTCCCGGTTCTGCATCGTTCTGAAACCAGCGCTTCCTGGCAGCAGCTTTCTTGCAGTGTCTTGAGCTCTCTCCTGGGCCCACCTGTCTGCTGTTTGAGCTGCCAGAATGCTCTTTCTGATAAGCACCGTCTTGTCCCAGCACGGCTGCAGCCCCCGGGGGACAGGCTGACGACCCGTTCCTGGGGGGGGGTCTATGAAGCCCTTGAGACTTGCTTCCCACTACAGGGAACCCAGCCCGGGCCACTTCCTCAGGGGCACCCAAAGCACCCCATGCAGCGTCCCAGTGTCCCTGTGGCGAGGCCTGGTCCCCCCACACCCTCTCTGGGCAGCCCACCACGCTCCTCTTCCTGGTCCATCTGGCCGACGCTTGCTGATCTGTCTGAGCAAGCTCACGGCCACTAGCTCCACAAAGCTTTCTTGGATGCCCCAGGCCTGGAGAGTCCCTCCCTCCCGTGGGTCCCCGCATACCCCGTGAACCCACCTCCTGGGGGCCAAAACTCTCACGTCATGTTGTTATCGCAGACCGTGGGGGCCTTTCCCTGTCTCTGGAAGCTCCTTAGGGCCACGGACCACACCTTGTTCTTCTGGGGTATCTGCCCCACCAGTGTTCTGGCTTACAGGTGCCCCTTATAAAGAACTCTTTGGAAATCAGTGGAAAATAATTAAATATTACAGAAATGAATTGGCAAAGTTTCCCATCATGTTCTCTAGAAATAATCAGCATGAGCTTGTCCATTGGTTTTGTATGTCTATACTAACATACCCTTTTTTTGTCTTTTGGATCTCCAATACCTACTTAGAAACCTTTTTTTTTTTTTTAAAGATTTTATTTATTTATTTGACAGAGAGAGAGATCGCAAGTAGGCAGAGAGAGGCAGGCAGAGAGAGAGGAGGAAGCAGGCTCCCTGCGGAGCAGAGAGCCCGATGCGGGGCTCAATCCCAGGACCCTGAGATCATGACCTGAGCCAAAGACAGCGGCTTAATCCACTGAGCCACCCAGGCGCCCCTACTTAGAAACCTTTTAACGAACATTTAATGTGATGGTTCTGACTGATGATACCTTTGAACCAAGGAAATACAGTAAGGACGTGTTCGTATATCGTGGAAGCTTCTTAATCTGTGCCTGGTGATGTATAAAGGCAGAGGCCGGCTGAGAGATCGTGGCATTTCTTTTTCAGCAACAGGGAGAGCTGTCATGTAGCACCATTTTGTTTTTCAAGTTTATTTATTTATTTATTTACATAATGGCCAGACCCAGCATGGGGTGCGAACTCACAACCCGAGATCAGGAGTCGCGTGCTCTTCCGATGGAGCCAGCCAGGCGCCCCTCATAGAGCCCCATTTCGAAAGGTCAGAGAGTGTACGTGAGCTGGAAGAGTTTTCCTCGTTCCTGCGAAGTGCTCACTTACGAGATAATTTGCCATTTTAACTTCTCTCAGAGAAGAACGAGCTGCTTTCATTAATTTTATAGTCTAGGAAGTTCCTCCCTTTTAGTGTTCTGTGTGCTTTGCGCTGTCTCTTTCTCCCCAAAGGAAGAGGTAGTACCACAGAAGAAGTAAATCGAGGCGAGGAGCAGAGGGGGGCTGTAGTGTCTCCTGTTGCGCCTGTGGCTGTGAGTGCTTGCCAGGGTAGTTCTGAGCCTCCGGGGGCTGGTGCTTGCAGGGAAATGGGATTCACTGCCTCAAAGAAGAAGTCTGACATCCTCAGGAGGAGGAGGAAGAGCCATGGGGAGGATTGAACCTTCCTTCCTACTGAAGAATCTTGTCAGCATCACAAGTATGAACTCACCGTCTTGATGTGGATGAAGACAGAGAATTGTAAGACGAGCAGGAAGGTGGTGGCCTGCGCACATTCTCTGTGAGTCTCATGCAAGCATATTGTTTTGGGGTGAGGATCTCTGCCTGGCCAGCTCCCATTCTCCCAAAACCTGTCCACCTGCAGCTTCCCTGTGGAGCCATCAGGATTGGCATTCAGCTGCCAGTAGCAGATTGGCAATAACAGCAGCCTAAATAAAATCTTTACTTCTCTCTGTGCTACAGAAGCTGGATGCAGGCTAACCTAGGGCAGGTGGGGGGCTCCATAGAATAGTAAAGAACTCTTTTTTCTCTGTGCTACACTGTCTTTTGGGCTGAAGCTGGCCTCCTTGCTGAAGGTGGCTGCTGGAGCTCCAGCCATTGTAATTACATCCCAGGTCATAGGAAGGCAGTACGGGAGTAGGGCACCCCCACCTCACACCTGAGTCTGTTCTTATTAGGTGACCTCCTTTGAAATCCCATGTTATGTTGCTGCCTATGCCGGCCTTGGTTGGAGTCAAGCTTTCTAATGCCTGGTGGCCGGTAAGCTGGGAAGTATGGTCTTTCTGCTGGGCATGCTGTCTGTCCCCTCACATGAACCCGGGATTCTGTTACTAAAGAGGAGAATGGATGTTGGGCTGCAGCCAGCTGTGTCCAGCACACTTAGTCTTGGCACTGACCCCCTGTGAGCCTCAGTTGCCTCATTTATAAGCTGGCAGTAATAATGGGGCCAGCCTCGGGGTTGTGACAGGGATGAGGTCCTTCGGGGCCTGTGGAAATCGGCATGAGTCTAAACTCGTTGGGTGATCGGATAGGTAGATGAGCCAGAATAAAAGGATCTTTTTTTTTTTAAAAGATTTTTATTTATTTATTTGACAGAGAGAGAGATCACAAGTAGGCAGAGAGGCAGGCAGAGAGAGAGGAGGAAGCAGGCTCCCTGCAGAGCAGAGAGCCCCGTGCGGGGCTCGATCCCAGAACCCTGAGATCATGACCTGAGCCGAAGGCAGCGGCTTAATCCACTGAGCCACCCAGGCGCCCCCAGAATAAAAGGATCTTTCTTGTTTGATTTGTTATCCCAAGAAAAGCAGCCAGAAATGTTACCGTGTGGGTCAGGCCCACCCGATTCGCTTAGAGGGGCCTGCAGGGATGGTGTTCTGCTGTGGGCCAGCGGCGTCCCAGCTCACAGATCCCCTCCTGGCTCTGGTGGCCTGTGGCCCTCTCCTCTGTGCGGGGGCATGGGCGGCCTGGTTGGGGGTGTCATCTTGGGGCAGAGCAGTTGGCCCTGCCTGGGGTGCATTCAGGGGCACAGGCTCATTGACCTCCTTCCTCTTCCTGCCTCTCTGAGTCCAGCCACCATGGGGTGAAGGCGCCACCTCTGACAGTGCTCAGCCCCCCACCCTGGCTGCAGAAGGCTCCTGCCCCTCTTCCTGGGTGTGCTAGCTCAGCCTTGCCTGGGGGGAGGTCCCGGGAGTACTGTGCGCAGCTGAGATGTCACGGGTTTTTCTCCACATTTTGCGAATCCGGGGCCGTGACTTGGCTCTTTCTCTCTCCCCTTGAGCCCCCCGCCCCCACCTCGAGGACTCCCCAGGGGCATCACCACAGCCCCATCGTAGACCTCCTTGCCAGGTCTCTGATGTCCTGTACAAGGGGCAGGCGGGGTAGCCCTTTCAGGGACCTGGTTGCTCTGGGCTCCTTGCTTCCCGTCTACACAGGCCTGTTTTGCAACAGGAACGCCGGTGTTTCTCTTCCTGAACTTTCTGTGATGGCCCTGGAGCACACCCTATAAGGAGATCCCGGGACTTGGCGGTGCAGCAGGGCGCACTCATCACTCTGCAGGAGCCGCCTGGGAGGCGCTCAGCGGTCCAGTGTGGGGGGTGGTGGGGAGCTTTGATGAGGTGTCCTGGGGGCACGTGTGGGGGTCCCAGGCCTCTGGGCAGTAATCCCCTAGTAAGGCCGCTTCAGAGCTCTGAGAGGCCCACATAGTCATTTCACAATGCTCTGGTGTCCTTGGGCTGGGCTTCTGCCAGCCGGCGCAGGTGGCCGCAGTGACCCCTGTTGGTGCCTTCCTCCTGGGTGCCACCATCAGTGTCCCCACTGGCCGGTGGCGGGGAGAGCCCCGGGGTTCACACATGGGGAGTGTCTTTGCCTCGCAAGTGAGCCGCAGAGCTGGGGTGGGCTTCCAGGGGCGGCTGTGGCAAAGCCAGTGCGTTTCGCGCTCAGGAGGCTCCCGGCCTGGACTGAGTCGGCAGAAGGCGGCCCTGGCTCCGCCTGTGCCCCTCTGTGGCGTGCAGCTCAGGGCAAGTGGCACAGCTTCTCCGAAGCGCCTCTCCCCGACAGTGACAAGACTGGGGAAGGAGATGGGTCGACGGCAGGGGAGAAGGCCCTCCTGAGGGGTGTGTGAGTGGCTCGAGGATAGCAGAGGGGGCTCAGGGGGTGTGTGGGGTTGTGGGGTAGTGAGGACTGCTCAGCAGCTCTGTGGTTTTCTGGTTCCTGAGTTGACCCCCAGGGTCTTAGGAAGCTCGTCCCCCTATCAAACTGGACAAGAGTTTGGCCCCAATCCTGAGTCTCTCCCACGCTCGGCGGGTGAGGGCTTGTGGACCCCGGGTAGGGGGAGTGCGGGTTTCCTGGCATGGAGGCAGCCCTTGGCTCACTGGCTTCTCCCTGCCTGGACGGTATTTTTGCTGCAAGCCCTGCCAAGTGGAAATAAGTTATTTACAGTGTTTTGACAGGATCATCAGAAGCCTGGATGGGAAAGGATGCCTTTGGGACTGAGCTAATGGCCTAGGAGTGTGGCCTGGGGGCAGGGGAGCCTGGCCTGGGGGAGAGAGGAGAGCCGCATGGTGGGGGGTAGGGGCACACTTGATCGAACTAATAACGGGTGTGAAGCCTACCTGGTCCTCTCCTGAGCCCAGGGCCTGATGAGGTTGCGTGCTCATTGACTATTCCCGGCTGACTGGTTTCGGGTTCACACTTTTATTGGACCCGGGTGTCCCCAGTCCAGCTTGGGGCCTCAGCCTCCTTATTTTGCGGTCTGAGACTTCAATGCTATCATCTGTCCGAGGGGAACGAGGGCCTCTGCCCAGCCAGCATAGCCTCAGGAGAAGGGGACACGGTTATGGGGTGTGATGAGGGCGGACCTTGGTCTTGACCGTGAGCTGGTCTGTCCATGACACAGCCCAGAGAATTCAGGCTGGGCCGTTCTTTGGCCATCCTGCCACCCAGACAGCGTGGGGCTCCGTGGGGGGGCTGCCTGCCCCAGCTGCCCCCCTGTCTCCCTCCCGCCCGTGGATTGTCTGACCCTCCGGAAGGGGTTTGAAGATGTCCTTCAAGAAGGTGCAGAAGGGCCTTGGGGGCAGCCGGTAGTCCGGAGTTGACCGTCATCCGTGTTTCACGAACATCCTTTGAGTTTTTTCTCTGTATGTAGGTGGGGAAGATGTATTTACATATTTTAAACAAAATTCTTGTCCTTTTGGAATCTGCTAACCACAAACACATTCACCCAATTGTTAGTGTTTCCCCTTTTGTAAAATGTTCTACTTAGGCTTGTTTACTTAGTGGCTGCATGATACTCTCCCGGAACCAGAGTTGGTGAGTTCCCTCCCTGGGTGTCGGTGGGGGTTGTGGCTTGTCCCTGTGACAGCGTCATCATGAGTATCTGGTTCCGATATCACTGGGTCAAGTCTGCGATTATTTCTTGGGCTATATAAGTAATAAATCATATTTATGTATTGTTCTTGCAGTTTGTTAAAGTAATGTGTACTTCTGGGGGAAAAACCCAACCGTTAGAGAGAACCATGGCAAGACACCATTGTTTTGGAGTTTGTTCTTCTGGATTTTTGAATGTTCTCAGGTACTCAGGCACTTCTATTTCTTTCCTGTGTATACTTCGCCTCCCCCCCGCCCCCCCCGCCTTCTCCCCTCCTCCCCTTCTCCCTTCATTGCTGAGCATGGAGCCCGATGTGGGGCTTGATCTCATGACCCTGAGATCAGGACCTGAGCTGAAACCAAGACTCGGTCACTTAACCAACTGCACCACCCAGGCATCCCCCCATGCCTTTCTTTCTCACTCAGGCCCCAGACACCCCCCGCCGCCCCACCCATCGTGGCTGGGAGCTGGGGCCGCCTGCAGCCCTGCCTGTCTGAGGGCGTTTTCCCTCGTGTGCTTCTTGACCCGGGGAAGGGGAGAGAGTCTGCTGGTGCGAGTTGGCTGGCCTCTGGGTGGTCCCCAGTCCTGCTTCTTCCCAGCATAGCGGGGCTGCAGGCTGTTCCCCGGGCTAGGCTGCCTGCGCTGCGGGGTTCTGTCCCCCTCTGGGACCCCTCGCTCACAGGTGCTTTCCTCTTTGCACGCAGTTGCAGCTTGCTCGCTCCGGGGAAGTTCTGACTGTAGCACGTAGCCGAGAGCAGGGGGGCTCCCCTGCACCCCCTGTGCCGCCTCCCTCAGAGGCAGCAAGCATCGCACAGTGGTCAAGGGCCCAGCCCTTTCCACTCAATTATAGGTGTCTGGGGGCTGGTTATGTAGCCCTCGGCCTTAGCCTCCTCTCCTGGAGGAGCTGTCCATCACCTACCCCGAAGGCCGAGAAGACTAATTGAGATAGAGTGTCGAAGCACTTACTCCGGAGCTTGGCACAAAATCCACGTCCAGTGATCCCTGACTAGCTGCCGGTTCGTATTCAGGGAACTGGGATTGCAGAGGGAACTTTTGAAAAGACTATCAAACCCCGCTTCCCTGTCTGCTTCCCTTGGGGATGCGGCAGTGGTATGCAGCCCTGAGTTAATCCCCCTCTTGCTTCCCTGATGGAATGGGCCCAGACCAGACCGTGGAGTAGAATTTCCAGGGTGGATATATGGGTCCCTGTCCCAGTGGATTCTGACCACGGGACATCGAGCTAATCCCTTGTCATCGCTGAGCCTGGATTCCTCTGTCTTTCTTGGATGATTTTACTTTAACTGGTGAGTTCTCAGACTCAGTCTGTGAGGTGGGATCTCTTTATTCAGATGGGGAAACTGAGGCTCAGCTGTGTCATTTGCTTAAGGACGCACTGAGGTCACAGAGCCAGCAAGTGCTAACTGCTGTGGTGTCTGAACCCAGGTGGGCTCAATCCCCATGGCCTGGCTCTCTCCTGCCCTTGGATCTGGCTGGAAATGCAGGGGCTCGGTGATCCTCGGAGGTCAGCCTCCAGGCCTGGAGCAGGGGGAGTGTGAGCAGGATCGGCCAGGAGGGGCCTGTACCCGCTCTCCCCTGCTGTGTGATTTGGGGAACCTCAGGGCAGAGGTGCCATCCCTGGGCTGTTGGGAGGGGAACTCGGGGTCCTCAGTCTCTGCTAGGCTCCAGTGTGATGCCCTCGCTCTGAGGGTCCTGTCTGGCCCTCCCCCGTGCCTCTGTGGCCGTTAGGGTACAGGCCCGTTTTCTGTGGTCCTGTCGGTTGTGATCGAGAGGGTGGATGCTTGGAGGACTGGGAGTAGAGGCTCACCCCTCCATGCCTTCCATCCCTGAGGGCTCACTCAGGCCCCTGGCAGCATGCCCTCTGATGCCCCCTGGGACCACTGGGATAGCCCCGTCTCCAACCCCCTACCAAGGGCAGACAACCCGAGGGCCGCATCAGAGGAGCAGGACAGGGGAGCCTCTGCCCGACCTGGGAGCGGGAGCTGGGAGGGCTCCTGTCGGCACAGTGTGCCCAGGGCTGGCGAGTCTCCCCCACCTGTTTGATCTTGAGGCGATTCGTGTGTTGCTGCATGAGAAACTCAGGTCACAGAGCCCTCGAGCCTGGGAGAGTGACCAGGTGGGCACCTGCAGGTGCTCCCAGGATATGTGGCTCTCGTGGTGGGAGAGGGCATTCAGTCAGGGGGACTGGCTCCTGGGATCCCAGCCCTGGGCTCACTGCCTGTCATGCAGCTGGGCCGGGTTCTGGTTCCTTCTCCGTGAAACAGGCTGAGGCCCCTGATGGGATCTCTGGTCTCCCGTCTCACTCTCCCCGCCTGTGAATCTCTGACCTCGCAGGAAGCCAGGGTACGCTCTCTCCATCTCTGTCTGCTTATTTCTTAGTCTTTCATCTTGAAGACAGCCCGGTGGATCTGAGCCCACCTGCCCCCTGGGTGGTGTGGGCCTGCGAGAATTTGTTGATTTGTTTGAAGCAGCCCCCTTTGATGCTGTTTAAATAGGGCAGATTTCTAGAGAATTCGGCCAGCTCCCCGCACCAGACCTCGCTCGCGTGCATTCGTGTGTTGTAGCAAATGCACACATGGCTGGCTGTACGTGCATTGTTTTTGAAGTTGGACTGGCCTGAGTTTGTGTCCTGTCTCTGACCTTGACCAGATTCAGTGACCTTGAGCAAGTCACGGTGGTGCTTGAGGCTCTTCGGCAGCTTCAAAGCTCATCATCATGGTGGTGGTACTCGAACTTGCCCCACTGTCTCACCAGGCAGCAGGTGGGTGAAGGCCGCTGCTTTGTAAACTGTAAGGTGCCTTCTGAGGTTAGCGGATGTGCGATGTGCTCTCCGCAGCAGCACCCAGCTCTGGAGCCTCAGGAAGTGTTCCTGGCAAGTCCCAGATTGCAGTTTTGAAACATCACGCTTGAAAAATGCTCCCAGGCGGTTTATTTAACTTTAAGTGGGGCAAATTCTGAAATGGGTTGTTTACTGTCCAAGCTGAATTTTTAATTTCTCATAAATTCCCCACAAATTGCTCTAGTACATCTGTATTTATTGAACCTGTCAGGGTTGTTTATGGCATGGAGGCCTGGGCTCCTGTGTTTGCGGTTGTTGCCATGGGGATGCTGGGGTCTGAGGCTCTAGAGGAGAAGCCCTGCTCTGATGCAGCATGGAAGGTTCTGGAATGGGCTGGCAGTGCGAGGGAGAGCTGTGGCTGCCACACGGAGGGCCAGCCTCGGGCCAGGCAAGGTGTTTAAGACTCTGGGTTCCATCCCACCTTTACCTCATTCCTGTTGGGTTGGTCCCTCTTGCCTTGGGGTGGGGGAGGGGAGTGCACGGCTTCGGTCTCCCTTTCTGTCCCCCCCACACCCTTGCTGCTCCGAGCGTGTCTGGGAACCCGTGGGAACTGCGCCGCAGGGGTGTGCGCATGCCCCCAGATCTGCCGTGCGGGGAGATGGCTGGTGACCTGTCTGTAACGCCTCCAGCACTCCATCACGGAGCCCAGAGGCCTGGGCATGGCGGTCCTTTGTCCCCACCCCCATCCTACCCCACGATCTTTCTGACCCCTCTCCCTCGCTCTTCTCTGTCCTGCCAGGAGCCGGCATCCGAGGCTCCACGCTCAGCCTGCCCCTCTGCTCAGCGCGAGTCCCTCTCTGCTTGCGCTGCCCGCCCCAGCCCTCCTCCTTGGGGAAGCAGAGGCATCACCCCAGCAAGAGACAGCCGCTGAGACATCTCTCTGTGAGGCCCTCTCTGCTTGGCCCTGCTTTGCTGGAGCTGCCCTGCGCCCGGAGGCCTCCGCTGCCCCGGCCTCATGGGGGCTGCTTGCCCTGGGCCCCAGCCCTCTCCCCCGACCGTGAGCTGGCTGGTGCTCTACCGGCCCAGCCTGTCTTCTGGGGGGTTGGCCTGCAGCCGCCTGCCCACAATGCTGCTACA
This sequence comes from Meles meles, assembly GCF_922984935.1. Lineage (NCBI taxonomy): Eukaryota > Metazoa > Chordata > Mammalia > Carnivora > Mustelidae > Meles > Meles meles. The sequence continues at coordinate 140,460,846 of NC_060071.1, read as the reverse complement.
CCAGCCGGCTCTTGCAGAGCCAAGACTTGAGCCTGGGCTTTTCCCAGGAGCCTTTACATTGCATCCCAGGAAAGGGACATTGTGCAGCAAGAATTGGGGGGTAGGGGGAGTCTCTGGTCAAGGCTTAATTGGCTGTTGGGGCTAGGGACTGGATGGGGATGACAGAGGGGATTCTTGGGCTGTGGGCAGGCCCCCGGGGGGAAGAAGGGGCCAAGGGGCCAGCTGAGAGGTTCCCCTGAGCTCCTGCGTGCTGGAAAGAATGCAGAAGCTCCGTTGGCCTGCAGGTGTTTTTCAAGCATCTGCTCTGGGCCCAGCAGAGTTGGGACTTGGTGGGGGGATCTGCGGTGCACGGAACACACAAAATCCCCGTTCTCCAGGCGCACCCCCGTCCCAAAGGCCGAGACACCAAAAACGGGTGGACAGGCGTGTGAAGCGTGTGATGGTGGACAGGGACAGGGAAAGAAATGAAGCCAGGTGAGGGGCTGGGGGTTGGCAGGGGTTTCGTCTGGAGCGTGCTCTTGTCAGAGCAGAGCACTGCTAACTTTGATGCCCCCGCCTGCCCTGGGTGTGTATTCCCAAGTGAAGGGAGCGCTGTGTCCACCAAGAGATAGACACGGATGTTCAGAGCCGCGGTAGGCATGAGAGCCTCCAAGTGGACATGTCCATCAGCTGTAGAACAAGCATGTTCGATGTGTTTCGTGCGGGTGTTATAATTCTCTCTTCTCTCGCTCAGCAAGAATGAGCCAGCAGCCGCCACACTTAAACCGCGGCTAATCCCGTGGACAGAGTGTGCACCTGGAGAAGCTGACTCGGACAGGCGCTGGGCACGTGAGATGCCTCATCAGTGAGGTTCTTGAATACGAGAGCTAGTCTGTGGGAAGGAAGGCAGGCTTGTGGTCACCTCTGGGGACAGGATCCTGGATAGGTGGGGGACATGGCAGATCCTACTGGGGCCTGCAAGGTTCTCTTCTCAGCCTTGATTTTGGGGGTCAGTTCGAATATTCAAGCTGCTCCCTCATGGTACACGCCTTCTTGTTTATCATATGTTGGACAGGAATAAAATGCTTATAAAACATAAAAGACAGAACTACAGTAGGCAGGGGATGTGAAATTTTCTTTTTTTTCTTTTCTTTCTTTTTTTTAAAAAATATCTTATTTATTAGAGAGAGAAAGAGCATGCACAAGTGTGGGTAAGGGCAGAAGGAGAGGGGGAAGCAGGCTCCCCGCCGAGCAGAGAGCCCGACGCGGGGCTCGATTCCAGGACCCTGAGATCACGACCTGAGCTGAAGGCAGACACTTAACTGACTGAGCCACCCAGGCACCCCAGGTGTGCCATTTTCTGTAATACGTACCCTTGGGTTCTCTCTTGAACATTGGTTCTCAGGCGGCAGGACTGAGGGTCCCTCCTCCCGAGGCTCCCTTTGGGAGAAGACGGTCCCCTTGCTGCTGACGATAGAGGCTCCAGGAAGGAGCCTCCGTGGCGGGAAGCCAGTAGCCCCAGCAACGTCGTCCTTGTTCTTCCCGGGATTGGAGTCTCCCAGTGTTCAGAGGAGTGCAGGTCATGGCCTGTCCCTGCCTCTGGCCCGGAGCAGGCGCTCCAGGAGCATTTGTGGAATGAAGGGGGTTTCTTTCACAGTGCGTCCAGCCTGTGTTTGGTAACGTAGACTTGGAGAGAGAGGACTCCCTCTTCTGTTCTCTAACTCTGGCCTCCTAGCCAGAGAAGGGGCGCGGGCAGGAGGTGAGAAACCGTCCAACTGCTCTTTCCTGTGGAGTTGGCATGGCCTCAGGTCCTACCGGCCAGTTTATAACGACCTGTTTTTACTGTGCATTTACTTTGGTCCAGGCCCTGTATGCCCCTCCAGCGCCTTCTCGCCATCCATTACAGATGCGGAGACGGGGGTCAAAGCGGGGATGTGCGGGTGCCATGCTCACTTTCCCCTGCTAGCAGGTGGGGATTCTGGTTGACTCCAGGTGGTGGGGTGACCCTCAGGCCAGCCTCTGACGCAGTGACTACCCCAGAGGGAGGGGTTAAGGCCGATGTGGGGAAGCAAGATGTTAAAAGCAGAGTTGGAAAGAATGAGCCCTTCCCCACTTTCTTCCGCACTCCTCTCCCTCCTGCATTCATGAGTATGACTTCCCTCCTTCTGGCATCTTCTCTGATGGCTGACGACCTGTGTGGTCTTACCTGGCGACTCAAGCCTGGCTTCCTGCCTCCCTTCCGTGCATCAGCCCGGGTTCCACTGACAAGGGGGGATAACAGCCGCCTGGGAGCTTGTGGGGCTGCGTATGATCAGCCCTCCAGCCCCATGGGCTTCCCCACAACTAGCACTCCCGCCCCGACAGAGGGATAAACCTGCCACATCATAAACACCCAGAGTCCGTACTTTTCATGGGGGTTCGTTCTTGGTGGCGTCCGTTCCTATGGGTTTTAGCCAATGTGTGATGACGCGTACCCCCTAGTGTATCCCATCCTAATACCATAGGCCTATGGGCTCGTCTAGCTTCACTGCCCTGCAAATCCTCTTGTGTTTTTTTAAATACTTAAAATCACTGCTGGGGCAGCATTAATTGAATCAAGGTCTCCGGGGTGAGTCCCGAGTGTCGGCGGATGGAAAGCTCCTGGGTGATACATGACCAGGTGGGGCCCATCGGATGCAAGCCCAGAGTGTCCCCAGAGTCCTCGGGAGGGCGTCTTCAGCCAGCTGGTGACCTCACTGGAGGCCCTGAACCAGTGAGGCTGGGATGGAGTTGATAAGTCAACTTATCAGTGACAAGTTTCCTGGGGAGGTTGAGGCTGCTGGTCTGGGGACCCTCATCTTGGAGCCCCTGGCTTTAAGCCATCGTGGTGAAAGATGTCATGGGGACCAGGTGTGCCTCATCAGGAAAACCACCGAAGCTCTCTCTGAGTCCTCCGGGACACCTGGGGGAGTCCGCCTGGGTGCTCTTCCCAGACGCGCTATCTGCCCTCAGAGTAGCGACGGAATCTGGGATGGCAGGTAGCGTGTGTTTCCTCTGTGCCCAAGCCCACGTGCTCCGGCCACTGCCTCCTTGGGGATCCTAGGTTTGGGGGGAGGGTGGTGCTACTGGGAGGTATTACACTGAATGCAGCGTGGCCCAGGGGAGCAGGGTGGGTTGGTCACCAGCCGGGAGCCCACGGAGCCAATCGTGCCATCTTTGGGGGCCCAGTATCATTCCCAGCAGGACAGACAGACACTCCCTCTCCCCCAACAAGGACAGTCCAGACCAGCCTCCCTGGGTGGGGCTGTCAGCCAGACCTGGCATCAAGACGTGAGAGTCCAGGACTGAGTAGAGAAAACCTTCAGTAGAAGTCAGTCTGTTCTACTTGAGCCTCCGGTATCCTGATAATAAGACCACAACCATACAGCTAACACCTGGGAGTGGTTTGTAAAGCCCTTGAAAGAAAATCTCTCATCTAAACCCCAGACCGTCCCATGAACTACGGGGATGAATAGTTGTCCTGCCTCTTAGATGTGGACACTGTCGGGTCACCGGGCTGCTTGTAGGCAGGGCAGGGCTGGGATTCGAGCCCTGGGGGCATTCTGCTCCCCAGCCCTCTGCTTGCCTCCAGGTAAAGCCCCGTGGGGATGAAGGCTCCGCCCCAGCAAGCTCTGGCTACCAAAGCGGAAGGCACTGGCGCTCTCAGGGGTGGAATGTGCTCGAATTTCTTACGACAGAGTTGTTCTTGAGATGAGTGCTAGTTCTTGGCGTTCCTCCTGAATGGTGTGGCGGTGACCCCCTCCCCAACCCCCCATCCACGATGTGGCAGGGACTGGGGAGGTTCTCGACTTCTGGCCGGGAACGCTCCTGCCACGTCTCCTGTTTCCCAGGCTAGGCAGTTTTGGGAGGCCCAGGGCTTTTCAAGCTCATTGGATTAGGGTTCGCAAGGGGGATAGCACAGCAGTTTCCAAACTGGGCTCTCTGAGGAACCCAGGGGTTCCTTGCGGAGGGGGGCTTGTCTGCTTTTCCAAGGAGCTGTTGCTGATCCCTTCGGTTATACCCAAGACTGTTATCTCTTTTTGGTTTGGGGGTCTCCGTGTTAGATTTCATTTCAGGCAGGATGTTGGGGTTCAGGGGTGTTTGGAAACTGTTGGTGTGTGGGACAGAGCCAGGAGGAGGCAGCAGCCGGAGCCCTGGAACTGGGGCCTGGGTCACGGAGGTGATGTGTATGCAGAGCACTGTGGGGCTGCTGGAAACCCTTGGGAGTGGAGGCTGGCCGCCACTGGCCGGGCCGATTCCTGGACTGCTCATCAGGCCTTCCTCATTCGTTTGTGTGCTGGGCATGGGGGGCTGGTGGGGGGGGGATGTGGTTGAGAACAAAATTGCCCTAGTCCTCGGGGAGCTTTGGGGTGGGAAGACAGATTCTGGCTTTGGTGGACTTTGACTCTCTTCCAGCACCTTCTGGGCACTATCCTCAAAGAGCACAGCGTTGTAAGCTGCAGAGATGCATTGAGACCTGCCGTCGGTCTCATTTCTGCGGACAGGTCAGCAGCGCCGGTCAGCCTCGCTCTCTTCCTCTCAAGACCTCGAGGCAGCGCCACCTGCTGGACAGTGCCGGTCATAGAGGGCTCTATGGCTGGTGGCTCTGGTGGTTCCCCGGGTCTTAATAGGCCCTCACCTGACCCATCTTTTTTTTTTTAAGATTTATTTATTTGACAGAGAGAAATCACAAGAGAGGCAGGCAGAGAGAGAGGAAGGGAAGCAGGCTCTCCGCTGAGCAGAGAGCCCGATGCGGGACTCGATCCCAGGACCCCGAGATCATGACCTGAGCTGAAGGCAGCGGCTTAACCCACTGAGCCACCCAGGCGCCCCTCACCTGACCCATCTTTCAGGAGTTCCTGCTTGTCACACTTCTCACCATGAGGGCTTTGATTTGCCACCTCTCTTCTGGGTGGTGGAGGGGGAAATGTTACTTGTGCGAAGAGAAGCGGGGATCTTGCAGCGCGGGTGGGGCGCAGTCAACGGCCAGCTGTAGAAGATAGCCACTTGCCACCCTGACCCCTGGTGTCAGCTTTGTTCCTTTCCGTCATGGTGCACAGGGCCCAGGTTGCTTTTCGGGGCTCCCGGAGCACTGTCCAGAATGCATGGTGCGTGAGAGTGAAGGGCTTCCTTGTACAGGACCTGGACCTGGTGGTTGACAGGGCGAGCAGGAGCGGAAGTACTTGCCTCCCACCCCCACTGCACGGATGTGGTCAGGATCAGAGGGCTGCTGTCCTGCCCACTTGGGGCTCTTGGAAGACAAGGCTTTTACCGGTACGAGCTGAGTTCTCATTTTACAGGCCGGCAGCACACGCGGGCGGGAGAACCAGCGTAACCCCTGGGCTTTCTTTCAAGTGTGCCTCGCGCGGGCCCTGAGTGCAGCCCAGCCTCTCCGGGTCAGCTCCTGTGGGCCGGCCAGAGCTCGGGGCTTCTATTTAAGGCAGTCAGAAGCTCTTCCGCAGCCTGCTGCCCTCTGGCCTTGCTCTGCCCCAGGAAGGCTGTTCCTCGCAGGGCCGTTTGCACTCAGGTGAGGCCGAGCACGGGGTGCCCTTCCCAGTGGGGAGGGAGGCTTCACCTTCCACTCACCCCCAGCAGGCCTGCAGTCTTTGGGAAACACCCCAGTGTGGACCCACCATGGTCTGTAACTTGACTTATTTTCCTTTCTCAACCCGCATCCTCCCCTGCTTTCTTGGGTCATGATGAAGGTCCCGCCTCCCACCTAGGCAGCCTGCCCAGATGCCGCTGTCCCCCCCATCATCCACAGCTCATCAGTCTCCTGTCATAGGTCCCCTGTCCCTGTCCCCCTTCCCTGGGATTGCCAGCCGCACCTGGTGTCCCTGCCTCTTGGCCCACCCCTCGCCTTGTGGAATAGTCTTTGGTGGAGAAGAGCCGTGCCCCTCCCCTGCGTTCCCTTGTCTCTAGGTGAAAGTCTAAGCCTTGTGCTCTTCCTGGCTGTGTGCCACCAACCTGGCTACCTCGCCGCCTGCCACTCCCCAAGTCAAACACCAGTGAACCCCCAGCTGCCCCCATCTCTGTGCCTCTGCACACATGCCCTTTGTGACCCGCCTTGGCACACCCAGTCAGGTGTCTTTGCCGGCGGAAGCATTCCAGACACCCCCTTGGGCTCCTCCCTCCTCAGGCTGCCTCTGCCCTGGCCCCAGGCTCCTTGGCTCTCTCTGGGCTCCTGGCTCTTTCAGGGTGATGGCTCTCTTTTGCTCTTAACCTATGAGGCCCTCGAGGGCGAGGAAGGGTACTCAGCAGGGAACTTGGCCTGTGGGGAGCCCTTGATCAATGATTCTTAGGTATTGGTTGACTTTGCCCCAAGGTCAAATTAAAAGCCACAGAAATTTTTTTTTTTTTTTTAAGGACTTTGCAGGGACACACAGGGACTCCCTCATTTCATAGCCTTACTGTCTGGGGAGTTGCCCTCTCAGCACTTCGCACTCTCCATCTTGCACACAGTCCCTGTTTTAATCCTGGTGGCATTGGTGCTTGACCTGGGTCTATCACGGACACACAGTTGCCTTTTCCAGAGACTTGGAGCCTAGAGGCACCCGTGTCTTTCACTTCTGACCCGTCAGATGTAAGGAGAAACAATAGTATTTCCTCTCCAGAAGGGCAGCTATTTGGCTCTTGTCCCCATTTCCCTCCCTTCCAGATACCCTCTGGGAATAGGGTACCTGGAGCTCTGGCAGCGGTTTTGTGACCATGAGGTGATAGGATTGAGGACAGAAATCTACCACAGTAAGGATGGCAGAATGAAAACTTGGAAAGAGCCTGGGTTCTTGCTGACCGTGAACCGTTGAGACCCCGGACACCCACCTGCCTCCAGACTTTCTGTCCTTACGACGTAAGCCATTTTTTAGTCACGTTTCTTAAGATCGGACACATCTTCACTGATTATTCTGAGCTTGGCTGATTGGCTTGTTGGTAAGAATCAAGCGTGCCTTTGGTTTGCGGACCGGCCATCACAAAACAAAACTCTGAAGGCTGTGAGCCAAAGACAAGGACCCCAGTGCCTGAGTGATGTTCCCACGCGTGTTGGAAGCATAGGCATCCATGGAGGCTCTTGGGAACCATGTTCATTTGGACTTAATGTTAAAAACAAAATGGGACTCAAACTTATGTCACCAGGACTATTGTTTCACTTCCCAGCATGCCTGTGTAGGTTGTACTGGCGTAGGTTAGCCAAGTTGTGAGAGGATGATTGTGGACAGCTCCGTCCCATCAGCTCGGCAACCTCAGGGATGCAAGTATGGCTCTCCTCTTGCTGTGAGGTCCAGCCAAAGTCCCGGGGCTGGCTGGTGCTGTTGGTTCGGACTGGTCTGGTTTGAGTTTTGTGTCTCTCATATTAGTTCCTGGCAGGGAGGCGCTGCCATAACAAACAAAAACAACAGAAATTTATTCTCCACTCTGGAGGCGAGGAGTTGGAACTCAAGGGTTGGGAGCGCCATGTTCCTACAGATCCTTCCTTGCCTCTCCGGCTTCTGGTGGCTCCAGGAGTTACTCGAGTTGTGACAGTGTCACTCCGGGCTCTGTCCCCATTTTCCCATGGTCTTGCTCTCCCTGTGTGTCTTGGGCTTCCCCAGGTGGTTTCCTCATCCTAGAAGAACAGTCCAGTTGGTTCAGAGCCCTCCCTAATGGGCTCATCTCGACTTACAACTTCTACAAAGACCGTTGTTTTAAACAAGGTCACAGTCACAGGTGTGGGGGGAGGGGCCTCAGCCTGTCTTGGGGAGGGGGACACAGTTCAACCCCCAGCACCTGTCCTCCAATCACTCACTTCAGTTCGGGTGACCTAATGTCCTCATTGCCCTTTCCTGAGTTACGTGCCCACCCCGGAAGTGAGTTGGGGGTCCACCCTCTAGCATTATGTGGCTGAAATGTGGGAGCGGAAGGTTCTCCAAGGGGACTAGCTCGGGGCAGGCAGCAGATGGACGCAAGGCTGACAGAGACAGGAGTGGTGGCTCGCTGGCAGCTTGTGTGGGGGCCCAGGTGGTTCAGACTCAGCGGGGGGTCCATGGGTCTGCTGCTTCTCTCTCCCCTCACTTCTGTTCCTGGACATCGGGGAGGGTGCGGTTCATTCCCTTGGTGGGTAGAGGGGGTGAGAAAGCAGAGCGACAACACAGAAGCCTCTGTGGTTTACGTCCTTGCAGCTCCTGGGGGCGGGGGCGAGGCTCACAAGGGGCTGACAGACAGCAGGGCACCCAGCACCCTCGCCGTCCATCCTTTAGGCGGCCCCCTGACGGGAGCCCAGGTTGGGTACTTGGACACTGAGCCTGGCCGATGGTGAGCGGCGTTTGCTGGTTTTGTTTATTGGAGTCCGGCGGCCGCTGTGGGAGGTGGCGGCCGTGTCACAGGGGCAGGAAGAGGGTGGCTGGAGTGTTTGGTCCCTGGAGAAATGGAAAAATCCCCATTCTGCCCTTCTGCCCCTTGCCTTGTAGCTGACCAGTTGTTTGGAGATAGATTTGTCCGTGCTCTTTCCCCGCGGGCTATTGGCCCCCCCTGCCCGCGCCCTCCCCCGAAAGGTCCCCAAGCCCCAGAGCACTGGGAACCCCGGGCACTAAATTGCGTCCAGCCGTTTCCCCACTTCCTGTAGGCTGGCCTTATCTCTTTTATGACAGGGACACAGTTCAGAGTTTCCTTTTATCGGGAGCACATGAGGGGACACGTGGGAGGGGAAGTGGGAGCCGGGCACAGCCATCAGCCCGGGGCCCGGGGTTAGTGCATTTCCCCGAGGCTCCGTTTCCTCCTCTACAAAACAGAAAACGAGACTGGCCCCTGGTCCGCATGCTGGCTGCGGCTTTCCTGCGAGCAGTTTCCTGCCAGCAAGCTTCTGCGTGTCTGAGACTCTGAGCACAGGCCACAAAAAAGCCTTCAAGTGGAGCCCCTGGTTGGCCCCAGGGGAGGTCACGATGCTCGGAGAGTGATGATGGAGGAGCGGGGCTCGCTGCAGACCACACACGGGTGTTCACAGCCCAAGAGATGGCGGGAAGGGGGTCAGAGAGGGCTGTGTGTGTGCAGGCCGAGGGCTTGAGTCAGGTTTCAAGGACCGCGGGCGGACCCGTCCAACCAGAGCAGAGCTGAGGGGGGGGATCCTTGTCTGGGGGTGGCAGGGAGCCACGGAACGTGTTTGAGGCGGGGAGGAGAGCAGTTTCAGGATGAGTGCTGTGGCCCTTCCAGCCCAGGGTATAGGATTAAGGTTCGCTCAGGTTAGAGACTGGACTCTGAAATTACTTCTGTAGCAGTACGGGTTCTGGATTAGAGCGTTTAAGATGGTAAAGACAGTTGAATTTTAATAACCGATCCTTGCTAATCAGTTCTCTGATTTGCATGTAAAACGGGGTCTTTAATTGGCTTGTAAGAGCTGTGGTCCCTTTCAGCTAGGCACCCTGCCTCCTTCTCTCTGCGCCCCCCTGCCCCCCACCCCATGGGGGCCTTCCTCCAAAGGACCTTTGCTCCCTGGAGGCGCGGAGGATTTCAGGCCTCTGGCCTGCGGGTGTGCTCCCGGGGGTCCTTGAGGAGCTGAGTTAGAAGGCTGCAGCAGCCTGGCCCCTGTGGTTGCCCGCTGGCTGAGTGGCGCAGCCCCTTGAGGAACTGTGTGGCAGGTGGGTCCCAGCAGGCAAGGATAGAGGAACCTGAGGGTCTGCCCAGAGAGGAATCTGTGTGCCTGGTTATTTCCGAGAGGCCAGGCTGGAAGGCGTGATTTGGTTCAGGAACACTGCGAATGCGGGGCCTCCAGACCTGGGGCTGCAGTGCGGATGTCGGTCGTCGTCTGAGAGGCCGCGTGGTCTGGGCCGTGAAGTCAGGGTTCTGGTTTTTTATGGTGTGTCTTAGGGTAGGAGCCATTCAGTGCCCCTTCCTTAGACCTCCCTGGCTTCACAGCCAGATGGGTCTTGGCCCTGGAGCTCTGGTGCCTGCCCTGGACGGGGTCCCTGGAGTTGGACTCAGCGGGTCACAGCGTCATTGGATTTTTTTTTTTTTTTAAGATTTTAGTTATTTACTTGACGGAGATCACAATGAGGCAGAGAGAGAGAGGCGGAAGCAGGATCCCTGTTGAGCAGAGAGCCCACTGCGGGGCTCAATCCCAGGACCCTGAGATCATGACCTGAGCCGGAGGCAAAGGCTTTAACCCACTGAGCCACCCAGGTGCCCCGGATTTTTTTTTTTTTTTTTTTAAGATTTTATTTGTTCATTTGAGAGAGAGAGAGAGACAGAGCACAAGCAGGGGGAGTGGCAGAGGGAGAAGCAGACTCCCCACTGAGCAGGATGCCCGATGTGGGGCTTGATTCCAGGACTTGGAGATCATGACCTGAGCTGAAGGCAGACACTCCACCATCGGAGCCACCCAGGTGCCGCCGTCTGGATTTTCTTGCTTTTTTCTCCTTAGCCTCCGTGCTTGAGGTGGTTCCCACCCCCCCCCCCCCAACAGAGCTCTTACCACCCCTCGGTGCTGATGTCCCCTGGGCCACCGTCCCTCCCTCCTGCAGGATCTGACATCCCCGTGGGGTTGGGGGGTGGTCAGCATTGGTTAGTTGTCCCGTGTGAATCCGTCCCAGCCCTCAGGTCCTCTGTGTGGAGGACCAGGTGGGTCACCGCCATCTCAGAGTTCCCGACTGCCCTGTCACTCACCAGGGCCACAGCTCGGCAGGTGCGCAAAGGTGGTTAATTAGCACCACTCTGGGCTTTGGGCTAAATTCTGTTTTGGCCTTGCTCAGTAATTCCCAGTGTGACCTTTGTCACGGTCACCTTCATCGTGGCAGGGACTCAGCTTCCTCACCCGCACGGAGCAGGTCGCAGACGGGTGACTTGGACGATATCTGGCCTGCAGTTGACGGGCTTGCCATGGGACATGGCCCACCTGGGACTCTCACCTGCTTTCCTTTGAACTGGTGGTCCGTGTCTAAACTGCTTGCTGGCAGTCCCTTGGCTACCTGTTGCCCCACAGCTTCTGCCTTAGCCCCCAGGCCCCTCCCGCCCGGAATTTTCTTGCTCCCTCTGGCTCTGGCCTCCCCGGCTAATGGGGCAGAGGTGAGAGGCTTGCCATGGACAGTTCTGAGCCAGAGTCCAGCATGGTGGGAGTGGAGGGCTCTGGGGACGAGGAGAGGGTTCTCGGGTGCTCAGAACTCACGGTGGGAGTGGTACCTGGTGAGTGGACTTTGAGACCGTAAATTTCTCAGGGACAGAGTGGAAACCAGAGCTGAGGAAGGGTGTGAGTGCTGCTCTGGGGGTGGGGGGGGGATGGGGGGCATGGTGTGGGAAGGGCTGGGGCTGGGGTGGGGCAGCTCCCTGTGGGGCCCTGGGCAGGGTGCCAGGCCTGCCCGGACGTGTGAGGAAGAGATTGTGGTTTGGGCCTGACCCCCAGAGCCCTGATGGGCCACTGTAACAGGCACCTGATTACAGCCCTCCCAGCCCCGGGGCTGAGAGATGCCCGTAATCAGGCCTGGCTTTAATCAGGCCCCAGAGAAGAATTTGCCGCCTCCCAGCCAGGCGGGGGCTGTCCGCGGCCAGGGCGCACATTCCCGACGGGTGCACTTTGTTCTTCCTGGGAAGGCAGGGCTGGGTGGGTGGGACTGCCCAGCTCGCAGGGATCCAGGTTGGCATCACCCCCCCCCCCCCGTCATGGCATTTCCTGTTGGTAATAGCCCTGAAGGAACGCATGGTCGGTGGCTTGACCCTGTGTGCGTTCCTCTCTTGCGGTGACCCCACAGAGCATGCGGGCTTTTTTGCCCTCCACCGGCATTCCTGCCTGCAGAAATCTGCCTGGCCCACCTTGTTCTCTGCCTCCCTCAGGCCTCTCCTCGGCCTCCCCGTGCTGGCGAGGATGCCTCTGAATCCTGGCCTCCCGAGTGGTGTGACCTTGGGCAAGTCATTTTACCTCCCCGAGCCCGAGCCCCGGCTGCACGGTTGTGTGTGCCATGAACCCACCTGGGTCAGCATTTTGGGCGAGCACCAGGAAGTTTCTAAGACTTTGCTCAGAGGGCAGGCCTTGCTGGGCAGCCTGGTTTTCTCATCCTGGCAGTAGCCATGTGAGGCAGGGCTTTGGGCTTCCAGTCAGTCTGTAGGGATGGGGCCAGAACTTCCATTTCCTTCTCCTCGTCTGAGGCCCCCTTCCTTTCTCCATCTGTTAGCACCTCTGTGTTCCTGAGCGCCCCCAGCGCTGTAGAGCATACCTGGCTCATCCCACAAGCCCCCGCTCCCCTGGAGAGGCAGGCAGTGCACAGGCCGACTTTCAGAACTTTCCTTTAAGGCCCTGTGAGGACCTGCTTTGACCTGGCCCTGGTGAGGCTGTTCCAGCAGCACCCTCAGAACAGCCTCAGACAAACCCTTTCCGCCAGATGGCTCTGTGTCAAGGGGGTTTTGGTGACCTGGAGAAAGAATCAGGTATGTTCCAGAACCCTAGCATCAAGGCCCACGCAAGCGCGGGGATCGAAGCTCCCTGGCTGCAGAGAAAGGGACGGGCTCGTGTCTGTTCTGAGCACTGCGTCCTGTTCGTAGATGGCTGTCGTACCTTCAGTAAACACGTGTTGGAATTTAATATTCTAATGTCAGGCGGCAGAGTAGGAGAACCATGTGTTCCCAGGTTGTGAGACCCGTGCTTGAACCGTGGACCTGTGACTGCGGGACCCAGCGCTGTAGAAGGTTAATTTCCTTACCCTAGAGCCCTAGAGTGAGGAAGTCGGGTGCACCCACTGCGGTGGGTGTCTTGAAGGTTGAGCCGAGATTCGCAGGTGCCTGCGCCTGGCGGGGGTGTGACAGTCACTGCTGCTGTCATTGGGTAAGGTTGGCCTGTGGTCATCGGGGGCTGTGGTGGGAACGGACTGGGTGAGATGGGGTCTTTGCTACCTAGAGCCCTTGGTCTGAGAGGTCAGCACGATGCCATCATAGAGGCTGACTGTGTTTTGGGGCTTCCCAGCATCTGAACCTCCTTCCAGTTGACATCTGGGGAATTCTCTTCCGTATGGGTCATCGGGGGCCAGACTGACAGGGCCTTCCTTGCTCCCTCCCGTCTGTGTGTGGACATGGGCACGTGCTGGGCGTGGGCACGTGCCTGGGAACCTGCCAGCCCCAGACACCGCCTGGCTTTAGCCTTTGGGAGGCAGGGACAGGGTGCCTCATTTGTAGAGGTCGGTGCCAGCTGGGATGGCGCGTGCTATGTGCTTGGGTTTGGGCTGTGCAGCGAGTCCTCGTTGACGGCTGCAGGGCCCACTTGCCTGGTGCTTCTGGGTGCAGCCTCCCTCGCTGGGGTCCCATTTCTGGGTGGGGCTCTCCTGGTCTCAGGTTTCTGAGCCTCACAGTGGCCTTTCAGCGAGTGCCCTTTCTGCTCATGTCACCCCTGGTCACTTCTGTGCTCACAGAGCCCGTTGGCCTTTGGGACGCAGAATAGCACATGCTGAGAGCACGAAGGGAGCAGAGGAGTGCAGGGAAGGTCAGGGACGACTTCTTGGAGGAGGGGGCATTTGAAAGGAACTCTGTGGGATAAAAGTTCCCCTGGAGGGGGGAGGTTGTGGATGAGATTTGGGCAAAGTGCGTGCGATGAGGAAACAAAATCCAGTCACCAGGGTTGCTCTGTCCATTCCCTCACTCATTCACAGGAGTTACTGAGCCTGAGGCCCCTGGGCCACTTGCCCAGGCCGCCCGGCTCTGGCCTGGCCGCCTCTTTGGATCTCTTTCCCCATCGGTAAAATGTAGATGCCAGTGGTGCCTGCCTGGTAGGTCTTGGTGAGGAGTGCAGGGTTGAGGACGTGCCCGGGCCATGGTCATCTCTCTGTAAAGTGAGCACACCGTGCGCGGCCGGTGCTCGGTGCTGGGGATTGTTGTGAGGGGACGGCCCATCCTGGGGCCTGCAGATGGCGAGGTAGGAAAATCCAGGGTGGGCACAGAACACTCCCGCGGGGGGCCAGGATTGTGGCGGCTTGCAAGACCCCAGCTCTGTCTGGAGGAGGACGGGGGGGAGAAGATGTGTGTTTAAGGAGCTTCTGCGGGGGGGGGGGAGGGGGGGGAGTCCCATGTCTTGTTTAATCTCTACGACCCCCTGTGAAGGAGGTGAGATCTGAGGAGCCGGCCTCGTGAGGGCTAAGTAACTCGCCCTGTTCCCAAGGCCATCCAGCTGGTGGGATGGGACTTTCTAGCTGGTCCTCCTGCCTCCCTAGTAGTGCCCATATCCTCACACGACCATGTCCCTTGGGGACATGGGCTTGGGGGAGAGAGAATGGCGGTGCCCCAGGTCCCTGGGCACAGGTCGTCTTCCACGAGGCAAGAGCGTTTGCATAGTCCCTTCCAAGAGCCCTGGGAGCTCGCCAGGTAGGCCAGGGAGAAGGGGGGACAGGCTGCTGAGGCCTGAGCCAGCGTTGGCCTTTGAGGGGAGTGGCACTTGGGGTGACCGACCTGTACCGTGTTTGTGGGGGTGCCCGGGCAAGAGTGGTGGGCAGAGCGGTGTGACAGAGGACCCCGTGTGCTCTGGTCAGGGACTTGGACCTCATTCTGCCATTGGTGGGACTTGGTACAGGGCAGGCTTGGCATGGCAGGCAAAGATCTGCCCCTCCCCCTCCTTGTGCCTCAGGGCCGTGGGCGAGGACCCCGCACCCAGGCCCCCGCTGTCGCAGCGGGAAGCCACCCTTGTTTTGGGAATGGGAAGCCCCTGGGGTGGGCCCGGGCAGCTCCTCTCTGCCCTCACACACGCCCCTCCGAGTCCTCTTCCTCTGATCTGTGGAATGGCCCGTGTCTTTTCCTGGGGAGAGGATGAGGATGAAGAACCTGCCCGACATGTGAATATGGAATTTTAAAAATTTTTAAAAATTTTACATTTTAAATTAAAAAATTTAAAAAATTAAGACAGTTTTCCCCAAAAGGAACAGAATGTTGTCTGGACCTAGAAGATGCACTGGGTGTTTGTCCTTGGCCTGCCATGGGGTGAGGTTCCTTCCAGCGTGGTTGGGCGTGGGGCGCACCGGCTTGTCCTGGGACCTGGTCCAGGGAGTGCAGGGAGAGTGGGCGGCTGCAGAACAGGCCCTGGAGGAAGAGTCCCTGCGGGGTGGGGCTGGCGCCGTGGGGGGAGGAGGTCCTGGAGGGGAAGTGAAAGTGCCCAGCGCCACCCCCCCCAATATCCCCCCCGCCTCACCGTGCATAGGGCCACCGCCCGAGCTGGGGGAAGTACAGTAGCCCAGTCCGTGCAGGCCTGGCATTGCTGGCCCGCGCACCAGGGGCCAAGCTGGGAGGGCGCAGCGGGTACTGCGGAGGCTACCCTCTGTCAGGAGGGACGTCACAGTGACCCTTGGAGGGTTTGTGCCTCCTCTTGCCCACAGCAGGGTTCAGCGACCATTCAGGGTCTGTGGGTCTGACGTCATATACCTTGGCTTCAGAGAGGCCCAAGCATAGGACTGCGGGAGGGAGATGCCTGTAGAAGTCGATCCAGGAAGGCCTGTTGGAAACAAGGAGGCGGGTGGGGGGGTTGCAGGGCGTTTCTGGGAAGCAGGGAGTCATCGTCCTGCTTGGCTGGCAGGTGCATGGAGTGAAGTAGGGGGAGAGGAGCCCAAGGCAGGCCGGGGCCAGGTGCGGCTGTGCGGCTAGGCACCGGCAGGACAAGGGGCGCCGGCCGTGGGCTTCGACTCCGCAGTGCCCCCTGCAAGCACTGGCTGCAGGAAGACACCACGGCGGCTGGCGGTGTCCGTGGGTCAGGGATAGGAACACAGCTTCAGGGAAGAACTGAGCAAGAAAAAGGTCCCAGGTTTCAGGCATTGTTACTGACCATCTTATTTTCTAGCATGACTAGGAAGTGTGGTTTTCCTCTCAATGCATTTTTTAGGTGGTTGCTTGGAGCTGACCTATTTGTTTTCAGAAAAATGGTCGCTCAGGTTTAAACATGTACCCCCGCTCTTGTTGAAAAGAGGAGTTGGGGTGCAATTCAATCCTTTTCTGCCATCGTTCCTGATCGCGCAGTTAGGAGCAACCAAGTGGTAAATGGTAGGAGGTTGTGAAATAAATTATGCTCTACTCATCTTTTAATGTTTAATTTTGTACCCATCTTTAAATGATATCGTGTTAGAAGAATATGTCATCTCACAGGTGAATGTTCTTTATAGCACGTTTAATTAAAAAGTCAGATCTAAGTCTGTTTATGTGTGATGATCCAGTTTGGGGCACAGTGTATCTAAAATTGGAGGAGGAGAGCAAACTACTCTCGCTTATCTCAGAGATGGAGGAAGAATTGTCTCCTGTGAATAAGTAACTTGGAACTTAAACATCTCTTACAATGAGCCTTTGTTAGTTGGATCAGGCCTTTTTTTTAAGCAGCATTACGTCATAGCCTCATTGGTGTCTGCCCAACCCTGCTGGGTTTCCACGGTCTCCACTCGGGGACACGCTAGAATCTGAGTTCCCAGGTGAGCTCCGTGTTCCATTTGGGGTTTTCTGGGGTGCCCAGTGGCATTGCTCTGTGAGGGGCTTTCAGACCTCACCTTTTGGAATCCAGGTTTTTGTCCCAAACCCGTGATCTCTTACTGAGTCTGGATGGGTCCCAGGCCTGGCTCCCTTTTTGAAGTGGGAACAGAAGGGGCGGGTGCTCTGCCATCTGGGCTGCCCTGTCCTGGGATGGAGGTCGGTCTGGAGCTGGAAGCTTGGTGGGGCCTTCAGCTGCGCCTACCATTTCCTTCTGATTGTGAGACCCGACCTTGGGATTTCTCGAAATGCCTTTATTTGTTTAATTTTACTTTTTAAAATACTTACTTACTGAGAGAGAGAAAGTGAGCGAGCTCACCCCTGCATGCAGTAGGGAGAGGCAGAGGGAGAGGGGCAGAGAATCTTAAGCAGGCTCCACGTCCATTGTGGAGCCTGACTCAGGGTTTGATCTCACCAACCCTGTGATCAGGACCTGAGCCAAAATCAGCAGTCAGACACTTAACCAACTGCGCCACCCAGGTGCCTCTTGAAATACCTTAAAAAAAAAAAAAAGATTTTATTTAATTTATTTGACATAGAGAGAGAGAGCAGCAGAGGGAGAGGGAGAAGTAGACTCCCCACTGAGCTGGGAACCTGGTGTGAGGCTCGATCCCAGGACCCTGAGGTCAGGACCTGAGCCAAAGGCAGACGCTTAACCGACTGAATCACCCAGGTGCCCCCTCGAAATACCTTTAAAAATTTGAATTTTTGTTAGATGTTGGTATGAATTTGACCCTTGGTCATGTCTTTGGAAGGAAGGCGGGACCCCCCCCACCCCCCCACGTTATAAAACACAGGTGAGATTTGACCTCGGAGTGAGGAAGCTCCATCCTGTCCTCCCTGTGCTGCCAACCGTACAGGGGACGCAGAGGGGGCTTTGCCTTGGTTGAGGTCAGGGTTTTGGCAGGGAGGTTTGCTCTGGTCAGGGGGTTCTCGGGGGCCCCAGGGATGGGGGACTGACTTTGCTGGCTTATGCTGCCCGGTAGGGAGCCACCCAGGGCGTAGGGGAACTCAGGGGTGGCCTTGTTGGTGAACCAGCCCTGGCAAGTGGGGTCACTGCCCAGGAACAAAGGAGCAGTGTTGAGAGGGTGGGGGTGGAGAGGACAGCGGGGTCATGGCGGGCAAGAGCCTGGGGCGCTCTGGTTTTCCCAGCTCCCCAGCAGTGAGGGCTGCCCTCGCTGGTGGGTAGGCCCTCCTCCTCCCTGCAGAGCGGCGCCTCTCCCATCTCCTCTCCCTGTGCTGTGGAGAGCTTGGGTCGCATTTCCAAGTTCTGGAGCCATGTCCTCCCCCTGCCCCGGGAACTGAGACGATGGGAGAGAGGGTAGCACGTGGTTTTTGGTCGTGATCCCGGAGCCTAGAGAATAGGGTCAGTGTTCCAGGGCCTCGGGAAAGGGAAGTAATTATCGGAGCTGGCTGGGAGAGCCCTGTGCCTCCCTCTCCAGGCAGGTGGCAGTGCAGAAAGCTGGCCAGGCTTGGGCAGGGGGGAGGCTCGCAGGGACCCTGCTGCCTGCAAATAGCAAGGGCCTGAGGGTCCGAGAGGCCGCCTGCCCCTCCGGTGTCTTAGGGGAGGTCGTGCATAGTGAGATGCTTGTCACGTTTCCGTTCGTTCTCTTGGTGTCTTTGATTTTATCTTACACCTCAAGGAGACATTTGCAGATTTTCTCACCCTGTCACAGAGAGGCTGTCCATTGTGGCCTTGACCGTGTGCCCTTTGGATGTTTCAGTTCCCTGTCCCTGTGTGGGCATCCTGGGACCCGGCTTCCTGCTGCAGGGAGCTCTCCCCTCCTGGTAGGATGTGGACGGCATCTGTCTGGTTGTTTGTCCTGACTGCAGACTGTGTGCCCCTCGGGGAGGAGTTTCACTGACCACGCCTGTTTCTTGGCCTCGGTGAACACCCCTCCACACTGGTTTCTGTCTTCTCCAAGGATGCTCCTTGGGAATAAGAAACTCATCAATTACTCATCAGAGCGTTCAGGTCCGGGCTGGGAACGGGAGTGGGGACACCAGGAACTGCATACCCCTTCCCACCAGGTTTTGTCTGGAATACCCAGGCCCACTGTCTACGGCCACAGGCCTCGAACCTTAGTAGACCTTTGTGGATGCCCAGGGTCCAGGCCTTTGGTTCCCAGGCTGACCTGGGCTTGGTTGAATCCTGGCTGTGCTGTTTCCTTGTACCAAGGAGGGTTGGATGGATATGGCGAGTGCTGCCGGGGCCCCTGTTGTCAGCCAGCCCGAGGTTACTGCTACCCCGGACGACGTCCGGAGTGTCCAGCAGGCCGCTACTTCCTGCTTCCCCTCGGTCAGGAACAGTTATGCCCATTTCTGCTGCCCCGAGTCCCCACCCCTGCTCCCGACTGTCCTGTTCTCTCTGCCTCATTTCCAGGGCACTGCTGCCTGTTTGGCCATTTGCTGACCCCCCGCTCCCCCCCCCCCCCACCGCCCTTTGAGATACACAGTTTCCATGACACAGTCGTCTGTGGACTGCTGTGGTCCTGCTTGGCATCTGCTGGCAGGTGACACATGAAGGCAGTGGGCCACCGTCCTCTCAGCTCAGCTCACCAGCCTCCACGTCCAGACCCTCACTTGAATCACCGCGCGCTTTCCTTTGAGCCCCTACCCTGTTCTTTTCGGCCGATCTGGAAGAGCCCCATCCTCTTTTGTCTCACTGCCCCAGTGAGCCATGTCTCTAGTGGCCGTGTCTGCACCTGCCCGGGCTGGGGACGCCGGGAGTGGGTTTTCATGCGTTGCGTGAAGGACCGTGAAGGTGTGTGACCAGGGTCCCCGAGGCCCTCGGCAGCCGGGTGGTGGTGTTCGTTTTGGAGGGGATGGTGAGCAGGAGAGAGCAAGGCCCCATCCTGGGAGACGGCAGAGCCCTGTGAAGAGAGCGAGGACCCAGAGAGGGGTGTGCTCACCGTAGCCTGGGTGCTCGGGGAACATCAGCTCGGCCTGGGGTGGGGTGGGGAAGGGGGGGAGGTCTGTGGAGGCCCGAGGGAGACAGGGAGGGCAGGAGGGCCGGTTCGGGGAAGTGGAGGAAACCGGAAGCCTGGCCCCACGGTGAAGGCACACAGGAGCTGTGTCACCATCTCGGCTGTAGGCATGACACGTCCGCTCCTCCCCCAGTGACTTTGCTCTTGTGGTTCTCGTCTGAGTTCCCGACTTGACCCTTGCTAGGTAGGTCACTGGGCCTCCCTTCAGCCAGCCACAGACACTGGCCATGTCCGCACCTCATATGGGTTCCAGGTCTCAGGAGTACCCAGGTGACTGGGACGTGTCCTGCCTCCGAGGGGGGCTGTGTAGCAGACGGATCATCCCGACCCAGGATGGTTGGAGCTGTGGTAGAGCCCACCTCCTAGTTCCTTTTCTGGTGGAATGTTCTGGAAAAGCACACAAATGAGTAGAGGTGTAACTAGGTAGAGGAGGCCTGTGGGATCCCCAGAGGGAGGAAGAGTTATCTTCATCAGAAGCAAGGAGCTCAGGAGCCTCTTTGCATTCTGGTAAACCCAGTGGCTTTGCCCTTGGTTGGTGTGGGTTTTCCCATTTCTTCCTCTTCTGCAGAGAGGGAGGGGTGGTTGCCATGGGAACCTCTGGTTGCTGCAGGCCCCTGTAGGCTGGGGGGAAGCTGCTTCCCAAATCATTCAGCTCGTGGGGGCCTGCTGGGGTGGGATGCCTAGGAAGGGCGCCTGGGAAGAAGGTGCTGGGTCAGGGGTTAGGGACCTGCCAGGAAAATACTAGAGTGCTTTAGGGGGCTGATCCTTTGGTATCAGAGACCTGTCTTTTCTCCCCGTTCTTGGCTTTGGGGAGAGGCTGCCGGCCAGCACTCACTCCCCAACCCTTGGCGTGGCTCTGTCCTGTGTATGTACCTATCCCCTTCCTTGGTCCTGGCCACTCAGTCATTGTATATTCCTGCCTCCCCTGACCCGCTCATCACTGCCCTGGTTCTAGAGATTTCTGTTTATCCCTGTGTGCTGCCTGGAAGCCCTCCTGTGCTCTGCGCTTACCCTGCTGCACACACACCAGGCTCTTCTCTCCCATCACAGACCCTCTGTGGCTCCTGAGGCCCAGGGAATTGACATGACCCTCTTTGGAGCCACTCTCCTCTGTCCTGGCAGGCTCCCACCTCTCCTCTGACCTGACCCCAGCCAACGCTCCATACAGAAGTGGGTTCTGACATGCCCTCTTCCTTGACAGAGCTTACTCTCTTTCCCTTTCCCCAGCAGGAGGGACTCCCCCTGCCCTGGCTCCCTAATCCCTCACACATTCCGTATTCCTGCCCTGGGCACCCTGGTTGGTTGTCCCTGGTTATGGATTCTGGATTACTGTTTTCTCGCTTTGCAAGCCCTGGTTCTTGTGTCTGGACCCAGGGAAAGTGCTGGGGGCTGTGGGAGGGGGACAGAGGGAGTCTGCGGCTGATACGGGGCATTAGTGAGGCTCCTGGGAAGGCGGGAAGAAGGCACTATGTTGGGCGATGTAATCTTGCTGGTTGATACAACGGCTGTTCCTTTGAGCCGTTTGAGGCTAATGCAGAGTTTTATTTTTTATGTTTAAGAATTTATTTATTTGACACACAGAGAGAGATCACAAGTAGTGGAGCAGCAGGCAGAGGGAGAGGGAGAAGCAGGCTCCCTGCCGAGCTGGAGCCCGATGTGGGGCTCGATCCCAGGACCCTGGGATTGTGACCTGAGCCGAAGGCAGCCATGTAACTGACTGAGCCACCCAGGCGTCCCTAATGCACCGTTTAAAAAACTTGACATCACCCACGCCGGGAAACCTTTCTCGACCCTGGCCCCCCCCATCTCCCAGACGTGGGTCAGATGACCCAGAAGTCCTCCCCTTGCCTAAAGGACTGTAGTCATACAGGCCTTGGGACAGAACCTGTGACATGTCTGAATTTACTGATTTAATCCGTAGACCCTGGAAAAGCTTATGCCCGGTTTTGCCCCACCACCCCGCTCTAGGAAGCTGTACCTTTCATGTGACCCGAGAGCCCTTCCACGCCTCTGCTTTCACTCTGAGTCTCTTCTGGGCACCCCTGTGTCTTGGCCTCCTGCGTGGCTCCAAGTAGCTGTTGCCACCATGAGAGGAAACCCATGAGGCCCTTTGCAGAAGGCCCAGGCTCTCCCTGCAGACAAGGGTATGAGCTGTCCTGGCTGTTGTCACCTGTTGACCTGAGCTTAAATGCTGGGCTTCTGAGCAGCTGCTCAGAGCCGTAGCGTGCATCACTGTAGCACACAGTCTCCCTCCATGAGGCCTTGCAACTACTGAGGCCATCATGGGCTACCCCGGGACGTCATTAAGCAAAAGTCACAGGCATCAGGTTGTCCCCTCACTGCTGGGGTGTGCGTGATCCCTGGGGATTTCCTCTCGTTGCAGAGCTAGGCTGGGTCCCCTGCATTTTCTAGGAGCTCCCGTGGTGATTCAGTCAAGTTTCTAAATTTCTGTGACCTGGCCTTATTCTCGAGAATTCTCCAGGTGAGGTGTCGCTCTCTAGCACATACGAGCATTTTTAAGTACCCACGAAGTGCTGTGCTGAAGACACCTGTTGAACTTGACCCAAGGCAGCACCTTCTCAAGCGATGTTGAGTCCTGGACTTTTCTTCTTCATGGAATGTTTCTTTTCTTTTCTTTTTTAAAGCTCCATTAATAGTACATCAAATGCCTGCTTGGAAACTGCCTCAAGGAATGGTCTTTTTGGACTGGAACTAAGTGAATATAGTGCTTTGGGGCTTAAAATATAATCTGTGCGGGCTTTGTAGAAGTTGGACTCAAAGTTTTCCTGCCTTATTGTTGAAGGGGTGCACAGAGAGTATGTATTTTTGGCTCAGAGAATGCTGAGCCGTTTGTGGCCTGAGCTGCCCGTTGCCATTCTGGGAGGAACGTGGAGATAAAGGATACATGGAGTTGTGTTTTCCGTTGTCAGCCGAGAAAAACAGCCTGGGCTGTGAGCCAGGGTCGGGTGGGGAAGAAGGGAGAGTGGTTTGGGACGTGAAGTGGGGTTCCCAGTGAGGGCTGGGCGGCTCTTCTCATGCTAGGAGTTCTTGGTGCCAGACCCAGAGGCCTCAGTGAGGTCTGGGGCTCTCCTGTTAAAGACTGGGCCCACATCCCTTACAGATGAGGGACCCCGTTACAGATGAGGGACTGTCTTCAAAGCATCCCAGAGTTTGAAGTTCTTACCTATAAGCCCCTAATTCCGTGGGAACTGTAAAAATGATAGCACCGAGTGCTGAATATTAATGCTTACACATGTCCTAGGCGACGTGTGGACACCTCATTTGTGTTAATTTCCAGAGTGTTCTCTCCAAAGGGAGCCGAGAGCACCGCTCCCTGTCCAACTCCCTCCAGTGGCCCCCTACACCCCCCCCCCCCGGCCCCCGAACACATTCCCAGCTCCAGGTCTGGCCCTCGAAGGCTCTGCACAAGCGGCCCCCTCTCCTCGCCCCTGCTCGCCCTGAGACCCACTCGGTACAGCCTCTGCTTGGGGTCCTGCGCTGGCTTTCCTCCTTCCTGGGAACTCCCTTCCCTTGGCTCTTTCCTGGGTTCTTCTTGTTCGGGTCTCTGCTCGGACGGTGCTTCCTCAGGGAGCCTTGCCTGATTTCCCTGGGCTGCTGTAACGTTTCCACAGTGTGGGGCCCGTACAACCAGCGAGTTGTCCCATCATTCTGGAGACAGAAGCTGAGACCAGGCATGGGCAGAGCTGGTTCCTTCTGGGGCCGTGAGGGCGAACGCGGTCCATGCCCCTCCCCCACCCAGCGTGCGGTTTTGCCCACCTTCTGTGGGTCGTGGATACATCGCTGTGACCTCCAGCTTCATCCTCACGTGACATTTCCTTTGAGTGCATATCTGTGTCCACCTTTCCCCTTGGGGTAAGGACACCAGTCCCAGTGGAGGCAGGGCCCTCCCTATTCCAGGACGCCCTCATCTTAACCCCTTGCATCTGTGATGACCCCGTGCCAAATAAGGTCGCGTCCTGAGATACTGGGGGATAGCATGTGAGCAGAACATTCTTGGGGAACACAACCAAACCCGTAACAGGCCTTCCCTGATTGGGACCACCACCTTCCCATCGCGCTCTTTACACTGCTTTTATGGATGGAAGGCTTGGTGGACACCTGGGGTTATCGTGTGTGTGTGTCTGTAGTTTGCAGAGTGTGTGACCTAGAGTATGCAATCCTGAGAACAGGGACTTGGCTATCTTGTCTCCCACCGTGTCTTCAGAGCTTGGGCCACGCCAGGCACAAGGACCGACTCCCAGGGACAGCCCCGTGAGGTGAGCTGAAGCCTGTCTGCGGGACGTGTCCCCGTCCCTGTCTGTGCCTCCTTTCCTTGTCCACCTCGTAGGTCTCGGAGGGTCAGTGTCCGGTGACTCTCATCCTGCGCCTTGCTCAGCTGTCGACATCTAGACACGGGGGCCCTTAAGACCCTCGTGGTGTGCACAGGAGGACGAGACCCAGGCACAGGAAGCCGTGTTGCAGCCAAGGTGTGCAGCTCCTCCCACCGCCCGTTTGTGCTGTGGTTGGAGCTCGGCTGTCTCTAGTCCCCGGCGTCGTGGCCCGTTGGCTTGGCTGAGAACGTGGTTGCTGTAAAGCCAACAGCCTCCCGCCCCCGGACTCCACGTAAGCCGTAGCCCTGCGCGGTGCAGGTCCTGGGCTGGGACTGGGGTGTCCACGTCACCTTGTCCCTCCCCTGGCCTTGTGTGGTTTTGCTTTCTCCATCACTCAGAGGCTCTCTTCGCTTTCTAGCCCTGCCAGGCTCAGAGTGTCTGCAGCCCTTTGGGACTCGAGAAGTCTCTGAAGAACTCTCGTGGAGCACCCCCTGAGCCCACCACGGGCCTACTAAGCTTAGAGGCCTTGAGGGGTCCAGGCCCAAGGAGGGTCAGTGTGCTGAAGGTGCGGTGGCCCTGGGGAAAGGGGTGGGTGAGTTTGTGATCAGAAATCCCTTGGGCCTGCCCCCTATTGGCAGTGACCTTGGACAGGTTACCTGGTCTCTTTCTGTCTTATTACCTTAGTGGAGAAAGCAGCTAACATGTATTTGGAGGAGTGGTTCTGTAAGTGCTCAGTAAACGTTGTGTGAGTGGCTGGGTGTGTGGCTGGATGCTAGGAGCCTCCGGCCGGTGTGTGGATGGATTCTCGCTCGTGTGTAGATGGATGCTAGGAGCCTCCGGCTGGTGTGTGGATGCATGCTAGGAGCCTCCGGCCAGTGTGTAGATGGATGATAGGAGCCTCCGGCCGGTGTGTGGATGGATTCTCGCTCATGTGTGGATGGATGCTAGGAGCCTCCGGCCAGTGTGTAGATGGATTCTTGCTGGTTTGTGGATGGATGCTAGGAGCCTCCAGCTGGTGTGTGGATGGATGCTAGGAGCCTCTGCCGGGTGTGTGGCTGGATGCTAGGAGCCTCCGGCCAGTGTGTGGATGGATTCTCGCTCGTGTGTGGATGGATGCTAGGAGCTGGTGTGTGGGTGCATGCTAGGAGCCTGTGCCGGTGTGTGGATGGATGCTAGGAGCCTCCAGCCTGTGTGTGGATGGATGCTAGGAGCCTTCAGCCTCGGGGATTCAATTCAGTGCGTTTTTGGCTCCTGGCAAAGCCAGGCCCTGTGCCAGGCCACGTGGGGATCACAGGGAGGAACAGGACACAGTCCCTGACCTGAGCAAGGATGCACAGGACGTGGAGAGCCCTTCTGCAACTCGCTGGTGGTGTAAGCATCATGCTTGGGAACCAGCGCATTCGGGAAAGTCCATTCTGAACCTGAATGGCAGTTACTGGTTGGCATCAGTGGGAGAGGGCCCAGTAAAAACTGACTGAAAAGGGTCTGGGACACCAAAAGTAGAGAAATCTCCAGGAAGGGAGAGCCGGTGGCCTGGTCCTGAGGATCCTGTTTGCTCGAAGGCCTGCTGTAGGCCTGGCATAGTGCTGGGCTTCACCAGCACCATCTTGTCCAATGCTGGGGGCAGGTGTCGTCGGCTCCATTTTACAAATGAGGAAACAGAGGCTCAGAGGGATTGATGGTCACTGACTGAAGGCCCAGACTCTGTCCACGGCTGCCTGCCTGCTTCCATTTGCTCCCAGTACCAGAGAGCTGGCATTGGACACATGGTGGTAGACACCTGGGGCAGAGATTTTCGTGCCTGGATGTGTTTGTCAGCATAGACTAAGCTAAGCCACTATAACGAACATCCCCGCTGGCTCAGAGGTTTAACACAGCGAAGGTTCTGTTTCTTGCTTGTGTCATTTCCTGATGGAGGATGATGGTTTTTCCAGGCTGTAGCCCGGACTCTGGGCTCTTCTTATCATGTGACTCTCCTCCCGGAGTGCTTGTCTCTAGCAGCGTGGCTCAAGTCAGAGATCTGAACTGTCTTCGCCTGGGTGCCTGGGCCCACAGGGCTGCAGTTTCCCATTAATGTGCTCTGATCGTGGAAAGCCCAGAACAGCTCCTCCTCCTTCTCCACTTCTCTCTGGGGACAGAGCACTGGCATCTCTAGCCAGTGGTTGAGGAGAAGAAGACCAGGATTCCGTGTGGCTTTGACACCTACACTGTGAGCTGGGAGAATTTTTCAGTGAACCCCTTGCTGCTCTTGACCAAACCAGCCAAACCAGGCTGGTTAGTGGACATGACTGAGAATGAGCGATTTCTGTGTAGGAGTTGGGGATGGGACCAGGAGGACAGCAGTGGAACCCATCGCCTTAGATGGTGATCCCATTGCTTCCTGGGTGGCTAGCTACCTTGTCCAAGCCTTGGGGTCCTCATCTATATAATGGGAGTAAGATTGTCTCGCCTCCCAGGTGGTTGTGGGGATGATTCCCATGCTTACAGCAACGTCTGGCACACAGTAGGCGCTCAGTGTATGTTACATACCGGTTGGGTTTAGATTCGGGTCTGACCCCAAACACGTGTTCTTTGCATGTACTGCTTACCTGGTAATTAAAAAAAAAATTACGTAAGTAATACGTCTCACTGGTGGGAAATGAAAAAGAGCCCACACTGGTCCCCATAGATCCCCTGGTCCTTCTCTCTGGAGGGTGCCACTTTGACCGGCTCCTTGTGACCTTCCTGAGATGTGCCCTCATGTACAAGCAGCGTGCACGTCAGTCTTTTCTTCTCCCCATATGTATTGCTCTGTCCTTGGTGATCTGTACCTTCTTGGAAATCTCTCCTCAGTGCAGGAGACACTCCCCATTCTTCTTTATGGTGTTGTAGGTGCCTCAGTCATGGCACCTAGTGATGGACTGTTCTCTCCCTCTCCCTCCTCCCTCCTCTTCTTCCTCCTTCCGCCTTTCCCCTTCCCCTTCCTTTACTTCCTCCTCCCCTCCTCCTTCCCCCCATCTCCCCCCCAGCAAGTGCAGCCAGACATAGCAAATCAAGTAGCAATGCTTGACCTTGCACTTCACTTGGGCTGAGTTCCTAGAATTGAACCTGCTGACCAGAGAGTGTGTGACTTACGGTTGAGACCGATACTTCCAACTTGCTTCCTGTGGCGATGATTCAAATTTGCGTACCCCCCGCCTTGGGTTTGAGTCCCCTGTTTCCCCACACCCCAGTCAACAGAGCGTATTACCAATTTCTCAGACTTTTAGCCAATCTGGTGGGCAGAACGTGGTTCTCTTAGTGTAGTTACAATGATTTTTGGTCTCCTGTGTGATGTTTAGCATTTTCTCACACGTATGCACTTTGGAGCTGTTTTATTTACTTCTCTGTACTCAAGTCTGAACATTTCTTTGTTCATTTTTATTTTTGTGGTGTTGTTTCCTTCTTAGCAATTTGTTGGAGCTTATTTGTGATGTGAGTCGGCAAATACAACAGGATACCATGTTCCCAGTAGGAAGACTCAACCTCAAACCACGAGTTTCCCCTAAGTTGTCCATCAACGTGACTTTCCCCCAGTCCCAGTTCTGTTCTAGAAGACATGCAGAAAAAAATAAATGAGGGGCATCTCGGTGGCTCAGACAGTTAAGCGGCTGCTTTCGGCTCAGGTCATGATCTCTAGGTCCTGAGACCGAGCCCCATGTCCAGCTTCTGGCTCAGCAGGGAGCCTGCTTCTCCCTCAGCCTCTGCCTCTCCCCTCCCCCTGCTAGTGCTCTCGCTGTCTCTCTTTCTCTCTCCCTCAAGCGAATAAATAAAATCTTTTTTTTAAATGAATAAAATCTTAAGAAAAAAGAAAAAGAAATGAGTATGACTCTCAAGAAAACTCTGAAAAAAGAAGACTGAAGAAGGGGAACTAGCTTTTCTAGGTATAAAACTGTATCGTGCAGCTACTGTAATTTTAAAATAATGTGGGGGAGGACAAAAAGAAAGCCAGACCAATGCGGTATTGGTATGAGACCGCACACGGTAATGGCGAATCCAAAGTGGGCAAAGTAAATGTGGGGGTTAACATAGGAAAAGGGCGGAGGCACCGTTGAGCGTGTCGGGGGTCTGGATTCTGGATTTTTACATCCTGCCTGCTGCCAACGCAGTGTGCCGCTGTCCACTCAACAGAGGCTCCAAGCCAAGGGGCCCGAGGCCAGCACCCCCACCCGGCAGGCGCGAAGGCCCCCCACTGGGGGCGCTGCTGACCCCTGCTTAGCGTCCTTACTCTGTCGCCCTTTGAACTTGACTTGAGGTGGTTTTTGCCCCAAAAGCAATCTCTAGTTTTCTCCAATTCAGAATGTATTTTCATTTTTTTGGTTCTTCACGCCCTAAATTATTTTTCAAATTATCTCGTGGTTCCTCCAAGTATTTGTGTTTTCGGTTTTTATCATTACATCTTTGTTCTACCTAGAATTTGTCTTGGTGAAAGACAGGAAGGTGTGTGTCTCCATAGATGTATTTTTTTCCCAGGTGGATACTAAATCATGCCAGTGACGTTTGTTAATAATCCATCTTTTATCCCCTGTTTTCAGATGCCACTGTTCTCATACATGAATTCCCATATTTATCTTGCCCTTTTTGGAGCTGTGGGCCAGATCCCATGTGGGGGGCCCTGTGCCTGCCGTGACCCCAGGTGGACAGTCCTGCCCCCAGTCCTGGTGGGCGGGAGCAGCCTTGCAGACCATGTCTTAGAGCGTGTGGTGGCCACCCCAGCCCCCCGCTGTCACCTCGAGGAACAAGGTCTCTCCAGCCTGTCCTTTTCCTAAGGAAAGCAGAGGGCTTAGGAACACCTGTCCTGGAGCCACAGGGACTGGGGGACAGAGACTGTCTCCCCCACTTGCTTACTGCTTATACAACCTCTGTCGGGCTGTGTTGTCCCCTAGAATGTTCCTCTTCTCCTCTGTCCAGTGGTTACAGCCTCCCCTGCGTCCTAGGGACATCTTAGGAGTTAGATGAAATGGGGAAGAGGTGTGCTTAGCACAGCACCTCTGGGCCTGTGGGGGCTCAGGGAGAGAATTGGCCCGCAGTGGAGCAGGGTGTGCTAAGGGCAGAAGGGCTCTGGGTTTCCCTCTCTGGCATGGGGACAGGGAATTAAGTGGGGGCACCACCCCCAGTCCGGACTCTCTCTGCAGTCAGCCTTTGGTAGCATGAACTTTGACTCTTCTTCCCATGGGTCCAGATCTGCCCGTCCTTTTTACGCTGTTTTCTTTCTTTTTCACCAGCTTGTGGTTTGCGTATTCCCCTCAGGACAGGACCAGGCTGATGCCTAGCACCTAACGGGGTGGGGGGGGGGTTTGGTTTCCACTGCCTTGACTCCTGCCAGCAGCTGCCGCGCTGGAAGCAGCCCACTTAGCTGAGCCACACAGGCTCAAGGGACTCATCGGGCCGATTTTGGGGCTCTTCTGGGGGTGCTGGAGGACAGCCATGTCACGGCGCGTCTCCATGCAAGGTTTCTGTCTTCCCATCTGAGGGGATTGGACATTTAATCTTCCCCCTTACAGGATAAATCCCTGTTGTCATATTTCATCCAAATACTGAATTATATCTTTTTTTTTTTTTTTAAAGATTTATTTATTTATTTATTTGACAGAGAGACCACGAGTAAGCAGAGAGGCAGGCAGAGAGAGGAGGAAGCAGGCTCCCCGCTGAGCAGAGAGCCTGATGTGGGGCTTGATCCCAGCACCCTGAGATCATGACCTGAGCTGAAGGCAGAGGTTTAACCCACTGAGCCACCCAGGTGCCCCCTGAATTATATCTTAAAAAAAAAAAAATCACACCAACAAAAGCCAGTTACCTGGAAGTTACCATTTGCTTTCATTAGCTTTCCCTCCCCTTCCCTTCCACCCTCCTTTTGTTCGAACAAATGGGACAAGAGAAACCTGCGGGGAAACCACCGTTAGGACTAGCGTGTGCTGTGTAAAGAAACCCCAAATCTTTGCAGCTGAAAATGGGGTTGTTGTGGCTCACTCATGCCACGTGTCTGTGGGGGTCAGCTGGGGCCTCGGTTCACGAGTACTCAGAGATCCAAGGCTCCACCTTGAACGTTGCCAGTCCTGTGCCAGTGGAGAGCGTGCAGGAGACCCTGGCACTTGCAGGGGAACCCGGTGCCGGGAGGCCAGGGTTCACCGGCTCGCAACTCATTGACCAGAACCAGTCACGTGACCGCACGGTGACAAGGAAACCAGGAAGTGCATCCTGCCATGTGTCCCAATGGGCTGCTGTTCCCATGATGGGTCCTCTGTGCCCAGGCTCCTCTCTCATTCGGGTGTGTGTTTCTTTTCCAGCTTTGTGGGTTCACGTGTGGGTTCACACACACACACTTGTTTCCACTAGGCCCCGTCTAGTAATTCTTTAATATCCTCTGGTGTGGGTATGTCTCTTGTTACTTAGCCAGGCCCCCTTTTGGGGACATGTATTCTGTGTCCTGTCTTTTGTCGATATAGCCTCAGCGAATCTCCATGGGCCGGAGGGATTTTTCACCTGTTGATTTTTTTTTTCTTAACCAGCATCCCAGAAGTTGGCTTACTGGGCCAAAGGGCATGGTTGCATTTATCTTTTCAATCTACTCTTGAACCTGGCTCCCTAGCACTGGACAAGGGCCAGGCTTTTCTTAGCTCCTAAAAACCTGGGGTCAGCCCTTTTCTCAAGGAGCCATGCTTGCTGAGTGGGGGTAAGCTTCTTGGCTCTTTGAAATAGTCAGCTTGCAAATGCCCGGAACTTTGGAACTGTAAGGTCCGTCTGTCCTGGTATCATTTCATCAGCTTGGCCCCTCATCTTCTGGGGGAGAAAGATTGTGCACTCTTTGGCCTTAACCAGATCGCTGTTTCTTATTACCCAGTAACTGGAAACCAGTTACTGAGAAATCAGGGAATCGGGTCAGAGAGCATTGGCGACAGTCCCGCTCCCCATCCTGGGCCAGGGGCTCCCATGGTGACCAGCTCTGTCCTCAGCCCAGCCTGCCGATCTTGGTGGCCAGCTGCAGGTGACCTCCAGCTCCTGTCCTCGCTGAGGGCCCCTTTGGGCTCCTTGGGGAGCGAGAGTTGCTCTTGCTGGGGAAAGCCCTTCAGTCTGCTGTCCCCGAGTTGTCTTTTGGAACCAGCCTTGCTGAAAAGATGTGGCCGGTGCTGCACCCTCCAAGGCTCGGTTCCCTTTGCAAGTCTGATCATGAGGCACCAGACCCGACTTCTTCAGCAGACACCTGCTCCTGCATAGCGAGGCTTTGAACGTGGGAGGTGTGCTAGTTCTGTCCCAGATACCCAGCTGCGTGGAGAGCGCAGGGGAATCCAGCCGAGTGGCGCCCACTCACTTTTCATCCAGGCTATTTTGTCTGGACCCTGGTTGAGACCAAACTTCTCATCTAGTAACTTGCATTTGAAGTCACTACTGAAAACATACCACATGAAAACATTCACTGCAGGAGTGGATTAGGGGAGAAGGGGATGGAAGGAAAACACCAGGCACCCAGGGCACCTTGGCTTAGAGGTTAATTGTCTGGCTTGGGCAGGAGGGAGACCTGGGTTCCAGGCAGCTGTAACTCTGTGACCCTGGACCCGTGACTTAACCTCTCTGTGCCTCAGTGTCCTCAGCTGCACCTCGTGTAGTAAACTCCTGTGAGCTTAGTCTGTGGCCCAAACTAGGGACTTTATAAATGTTGACCATTACTAACGACGACAGTAAATTCCATGGTCGCAGCAGACGCTTTGAGGAGTCTCATGTGAGTCAGTACAAGGGACGTAGCTTTGTGAAATTCAAATTCTGGCTTGTGCTTGCCGCCTGCTTGATAGAGAGTCAGGGAAATTTCCACTGGTCAGTAATAATGTGAACCGTAGGAATAGGAAAAGATAATAGCTGACATTTCTGGGTGCACTACTGAGTAAGAAAAACATTCCTCCTGCCCTTGTCTTTTACTGTCACGCTTACTACACACTCAGAACACTTCCAACACCAGCTGTGTGGGAGCCTTCGCCCCCCGACCGGGCCGTCTTGTAACCCTAGCTGGGTGTCTGTGCCTGTAACCCAGTTCTGACTACCTCCGCCTGGAGATAATGTTAGGTCCCACAGGCAAAAGGTTTGGTCCCACAAGACTACTGCCCCCCCCCGCCCCCAGATGCCGCTCTCAAGTGCATCTTGTCACCCGTGTTCCTGACCAGCCAGGCGGCTCTCAGTTGGAGGGTCCCAGGACCTCCTTCTTGGGTTTCATTAATTTGCTAGAGCAGCTCATAGAACTTAGGAACAATTTGCTTCCTGCTTGCTGCTAATTATATAAAGTTGTGATGAAGAGTCTGGTTGGACGTCCAGCTGGAAGGGAGGCACAGGGCAGGGTCTGTGGGAAAGGATGCCACGCTCTCTGTTTGCTTGGAGCCCGCCGTGCTTCAGCACCTCCCCGAGCGCTGCACCTCCGGCATTTTTACGGCATCTTCATCATGTTGGCGTGGTTGAGCATTAACTCAGTTTTCAAGTCCCTCTCCCCTCGCTGGCGGACAGGGGATGGGCCTGAAAGCTCATGGCTGGCCCTTCCTGGTGACCAGCTCCCATCTGAAGGCCCACCGAGCTGTCCTCAGTAGAACAGGACACGGTGCCCGCAGCCAGGGTGCCCCGTGGGCTGATTTCACGGCCATGCTCTTGCCTGGGAACAGTGAAGAGTCGGCATGATCCGCGAGACCTGCGGCGTTACTTGACTGCTGTGCCTCTTTTGGGTCCCGATCTCAGGCTGTTGGAAGAACTGTATGAGCGAGTGCACGTCAGGTGCCTAGAACAGGGCTGGGTCAGGCTCCGTGCTCCCTGGGGAGTCTGCTTCAGTTTCTCCCTCTCCCTCCGCCCCTCTTTCACTCTCCCTTCCTCCAAAATTTTTTTATTTATTTGACAGAGATCACAAGTAGGCAGAGAGGCAGGCAGAGAGAGAGAGGGGAAACAGGCTCCCCACCAAGCAGAGAACTGGACACGGGGCTCGATCCCAGGACCCTGAGACCATGACCCGAGCCGAAAGCAGAGACTTAACCCACTGAGCCACCCAGGCGCCCCAAAAATAAATCTTTTTTTTTTTTTTAATATTTATTTGACAGAGAGAAATCACAACTAGGCAGAGAGAGAGGAGGAAGCAGGCTCCCCGCTGAGCAGAGAGCCCCATGTGGGGCTCGATCCTGGGATCATGACCTGAGCCGAAGGCAGAGGCTTTAACCCACTGAGCCACCCAGGCGCCCCCCCACCCCAAAATAAATCTTAAAAGGACAGGGCCCGACTCTGGGTGAGTGTGCAAGAGCTACACCCTATCCACAGGGCAGTGGGTCATCTTGCCTAGAGGCTGGGGCTGCGGAAGGATCGTCCTATTGCCCAGCTGGTTCCTGCGCAGCCTGGCTGGCCATGCAGAGAGGGATGGGTTGTTTTCGGCAGCCCAGACTTCTGCAGTCACGGAACACCTCGCATCTTGGGTCCAGAAAGGATGAGCAGCCCCAGCATCAGGAGCGGGGAGCCCGTTCTCCCAGGCCCCCTGCCTCCCTGATGAGCCCCAGAGGTGGTTTTACATTTCTTTCCTCTCTGGCTGCTTATTGATCCCATCAGGGAAGCACGTGTGGAGGTTTGGGGACGTCTGGAAGCCTCTGTTGGGGTATCCTTGTCCTCCACTTCGTACACGCGCTCTCCTCGGGGGACCGTATTAGGGCCGGCTAACTGTTCAAGCCTACTCCGCATTTTACCTTAACACACTCAGGATTTATTAGGTGTTCACACTGTAGCACAACTCCAGTCGTGCCTGGTCCTCTAGGATCCCATTTCCAACCTGTAGATGCAGCGCGAGAGGGTGGCCTAGGCCTCCCTCCAGGGGGCCGGCCCAGGGTCCGCGCTGTAGGACTAGCTCTTTCTGCAGACGCCGTAGCCTGTGGCCCCCCAGGCATTTGCAGTTGCCCAAGTGCAGGTGGAGAATCGAACGCAGATGAATTCTGCAGACACTCCTGCTGCCTGCGTTATACCTTCCTTGCTCCATTTTCCCCTCTCCCTCCTTCTCCAGGAGGTTGTTTCTAACCCCTGTGGCTGGAAAGAATCCCCCTGCTTCGTGGAATGTGCCTTCTAGTTGGTCTGACGGGTTCACTTTGTTCTTTGAAACATCCGTGGCATTTAGCACACATTCGGCAAGCTCCTCCTCTTCTTCAAGCCACCGTTCTGGGTCCTGGGGAGGCCAGGCTCAGCGCTGTTGTTGGCGATCTCAGGATCTGGTGTGGCAGGGTCAGTTGGAGCAACGACTTTATCTTGGGCAGTGAGGTTGCAGTCGTGGAGGGGGAGGCAGAGGGTCCTGGGGCTCTGGGTGAGACCAGACAGCCGTCACATCGTCCTGTTTGGGGTGCAGTGAGTTGAGAAGTCTGGAAGGGATTGAACTGTGGAGCTGAGACTTGGAAAATGAGTGCGAGGTCCCTGTGTGGATGAAGGGGTGTGGGGCTGGGGGACATTCTGGGGAGAGGGAGCTCGTCTCCCAGGCAGGACCTAGAGCGGCACGCGGCTATATCTTGGTTCTGCTGCCACAGTGCACTGGGACAGTCCTGTTACTGAAGGACAGCCCCGAGAAGGGAGCCCGGGGGCTGTCTGTGTCTGGCACCCAGGACAAGCAGAGAATGCTTGTCGAATGAGTGAGCCAACGAGCTGCGGCGGGACGTCGTCTGAGCACTCCGCGGTGTTACCACTGCATCTGCTCAGCATCAGCCCTGCGTCACATCTGTAAATGCGATGTTCTAACCCACCCAAACAGCTCACGAAGTGTCGGGAGTAGGAACACCCTCGTTTTATGGATGGGGAAACTGAGGCACAGAGCAGTTACATCACCTGCCCAGCCCGGGGCAGCCGAGCTGTGATAGGGTTTCCAGGCGTCTGCGGTGCCCTTCTTCCTCCCCGCTGAGCAGCTGCTGGGGCTCAGGGGGGTAGTCAGACACTAGATCACCTGGGATGCTGGGCTGGGTGTGACTGGGTTGCTTGCTTTGGAAGTCAGAGGTCACATTCCAGCCACTGGGCTTTGTAGGCCTTTGTCCCAACTCCTCCCGCCCTCCCCGACCGCCAGCCAGCCTCCTGTCATAGTCTCTGAGGGGAACAGTGGGCCCTTGTTCCCTCCGAAGCCTGAGCTCTGAGCTCTGTGCAGAATAGCGTCCAGCCTTGGCCTCACAGGGTGGCGTGACTTGGAAGCATGGCACCCATAGGCCTCCTCTGGCCACAGGGGGCGGCCCTTTCGTTGAGACCTCCTTGTTACTGGCTGAGGGACAGATCAGACCCCTTCTGCAGACCACAAGAAGTCCCTGGGAAAGTTCCCTTTTTCTGGGGGCAGAGTGTGGTCAGAAAAAGCAAAATGACAGTTGAAATGAGTTCCCTTCCGTCTGAGCTCCCTTCCCCACCCCATCTGTGAAACGCAGCCTGGGCCACCAGGGCCTGCTCCTCTGCAGTGTCCTGGGTTCTTGGGAGGCGGCCTGCTCTCCCGTGGTGTGCCTGGACCCTGCCTGAGCCCCCCTCCTGAGTGGCAGTCCCAAAGGGTCCACCTTCTCCTTCCCAGCCAGCAGGGAGAGACTCAAGTCCCCTTGAGGTCTTTGCAGGAGGATGAACCCTTTGGGGTGAACGTGGCTTATCTGGCCGCTTGAGGAGAAGCTGGGCTGGAGAACCTTCTGGAGTCAGTGGCCACTCCAGTCAGGTCTCAGCAGAGATACTGCAGTGACAGATGGCCAAGCCAGGACCAGACCAGGCCTGATGTGTGTCCCAAGTTGCTGTTCTCACGAAATGGTTTTACTGGCATAAAAATGCTTGGAAAATATACAAAGGGAGGTGGCCGGCTTCCAGAACTCGACTGTTTACCTTCAGCGGAATGGCCGGGAACGCGGAGAGCTTGTTTTCCAAACAGCCCCTGCTTGTCAGGTCTGCAGGCCCGAGGCTGTGCCAGGCCGGGACTAGCCAGGGGCATCTCCTTTCCCCAAACCCACTGGGACACATTTCTGTCCCCTCCTGCTGCACAGGAGACCCAGCAGCTCCTCCCTGGAGAGGTGCACGCTGGTGGGGATGGGGCTTCACCCGTGTGACCCATTTCTCTGCTGTTTCTAGCTGCCTCGGTCTGAAAAGATTGGCTTCTCATTTGTGGTACCCGTCACGGTGGAGCTGTGGGTACAGCCAAAGTAGGTTTGCGTCTGTGGTGTCTTCTGAGAATTTGCGCTTCTCTGCTCAGGGTACCACTTCCCAGTGGCTTTGCTCCCCTTCCTTCCAATTCTGTTCCTTGTTATGGCTTGTTTTCCCTGGGAAGTGGGTTTGGATGGGTACGTAATCCCAACTCCATGGCAGAAGCAGAAGGGTCCTCCCAAGTTCCTGTGTTTGTTGGAGGGGACACTGAGGCCTTGGGGGTGGGGGGATGAGGACCCAGGCTGGTGCACACGCCCAGGACACCTGGCCGCTTGGCTGCACACTCAGTCTGCAGGTGTTGCTGTTGGGCCTCCATCCAGCTCCCCCCCGCCCCCTCCCCCCCGGGCTACTTCCCAACCACCAGGCCTTGCCCGGTGACTTTTCTTCCCTGGCCTCTTGGTGTCCTGGTCTGTGACAGTGGGACTGTGAGGACGGCAAGCGCTGCTTCCCTTCTCCATCCAGGAGCCCTGGAGGGAGGGAATGGCCGGCTTCTCAGCTAGTCCGACTTGTTCTGGAGTGTATCCGGGCTAGTCACCCTGTGGTGGGAAGAGGCTCCTTCAGTATTATTGTGAGGTCCGTGGGATTTTTTTTTTTTTTTTCTAAGTAGGGGAAATCTCTTTCTGTCAGGCCAAAAAAAAAAAAGGTTAAAATACTGGTACTTTTGGAAGACGTAAGAAAGCTAAGTATTGGTACTTAGCTGGTACTTTCGGAAGCTTTGACGAGACAAGAGTTTAACTAAGAGAGGATAACGAGGTGGGTCTGGGTCAGAGCCGCCAGCGAGATGTGACGCGGCCCCCACAGCGTGGCAAACTGTCACCACCCCAGGCTCGAGGGGACAGGGGAGGGGAGCCCTTGAGACAGTGGAGGGCTTGGGAGAGGAGCTGCCTGCTTGACGGGGGGGTGTCTGCTTCCAGAAATACAGCCAGGGTGTGAGGACGGTGGGAGCAGACACCGGACATCTCTCTCCCTTTCTCCCCCATCTTCTCTTGTGCCTCCGTTGGCCGCTCGGCCAGAAGCCAGAGGACAGGGCAGCCAGCTGCTTGTGGCTGTAGCGCCCAGCCTCCCAGGGCCCAGAGTGGGCTTGAGGCCGGGGCCGGGTGCGCTGGACGGCAGGCTCGCTGCAGGCTTCAGATCTGCATCTGAGCGCCTCCACTTTCTCGCTGTCAGACCCCGGGGTGAGGGGGGCTGGGATTCCAAAAGTCCGTGTTCCCCACTCTCCTCATCTGTAAAATCACCTTTCACCACGTGGTTGGAAAATAAAAACCGTTTCTAGCGCGATGCCTACCCAGAGCGGACACCGATTTCTTTACTAGCAACTTGGAAACAGCCTGGAATCCTGGAGGGAGCCCTGCTTGCGGGGGCGGGGGGGGGGGATGAGTGGGGGTGGGGTTGGTGACATTCTCTGGCCTCTGCTGAGGCCACCCGGGGGGGTCAGCCAGGTGCCGGACTGGCGCCGCTGCCTCCAGGGGCCTGGCCTTACAGCTGGTGGTGGCCGCGTGCCGGGCGGCAGACATCTGGCGGGTCAGGGAGCGTGCTGTCGGGCTGCCCGGTTGTTGGCAGGTGCTCCGGCCCTGAGGTCAGGTGACGCCGACGCTCTGTCAGCCGGTGGGTCTGGCTCCCTGGCGATTCGATCTCCCTAACCCAGCGTTCTTGAAAAAACAAACAGAGCCCCCTGTGGGGCATGGCCAGCAGGACCACCCCGCACTCCCTCATGGTGTCTGGGATGAGCCTGGATTTCAGGGTGAAGTACAAGCTGCCCGTCTCTCAGGGTGGTGCCTCTCAGGGGCGTGGGGATCTCAGCTGTGCTGAGGCCATTGTTCTATGGAAGAGTACCTGCTTGGATCTCACTTTAGACCTGGCCGTGTGACTTCAGTCATTTGGTTTCGCCTCGCAGAGCCCTGGTTTCCCGACCTGAAACACTGGGGTCATTGAGCAGATCGTGCGTGTCCGTTAGACGTTTTCTCCGTACAGCGACAGTCACTTAACCCGTAGATGCCTTGGTTCCCCGTGTGTGTCTTGGGTATCCAGGGTGCCGTGGGGTTGGGAGACAGAAATGCGCACACAGGGCCTGCCCTGGGGGAGTTCTAGAAGCTTAGTGGGTTTGCGCCTTTTGTCCTGCTTGTATTTCGCGTGAGCACTGGCCTTCCTCCTGCCCGCTCTCCCAGGGCTGCAGGGACGGGCCAGGGTGGGTCGGGGGGAGACAGTGGGGCAGTGGGCTCAGGTGCTGAAGTTGTTCTTTTTCTCTGTGTCCCCCCCCCCACCCCCGGCCTTTCCCTGGCAGCTGAACCTTAGCCGGCCGATTGAGGAGCAGGGTCCCTTGGACGTCATCATCCACAAGCTGACCGATGTCATCCTCGAAGCCGACCAGAACGACAGCCAGTCCCTGGAGCTGGTGCACAGGTTCCAGGTGAGCGAGGACGGTGAGGAGGGATGGCCCCAGAATGGCCCTGTGTGTTTCTAGAACTTCAGCGGCCGTCTTGCCGTCTAGTCCGGGGTCGTGGTCCTGCTGCTCCCAGCATGTGTGCTTGTGGGTGGGCACCTCCCTGCCAGGGCCTCTGTCTCCTTGGGTGTCAGACGGGATCCAGCCGGGGCGTGGTCAGCTCGCTCTCTGCTCTCTGCCAGGGTAGATGAGCGTTATTGATCAGAGCGCTGCCCTGTCCAGATGTGGCCTCTGCCCGCACAGCACACAGTCGCAGTCCGTGGTTCTGAGTTGGCACGGGGGCTGGGACCCTCCTGCCTCGTGTTGAGAAAGGGACCCCTGGCGACTGTTGAGGTAGAACAGCCTGTCCAGCTCCCCGGGTCCTGCCTTGGTGGAGAACACTGCCGCCCCCTGCTGCCCCGGTGCTCATTGCTTGGACCCCTGTGTGCTGGTCTCTGAGCATGGTGGCTGTTCCCTCCTCCCTGCCCCCGTCCCCCATCCTCCCACGGTCTTGACCCCTCAGTGACCCACCCTCCCCACCTTGGGAGGTGCTGCCTTTGTCCCCACTGACTTGTCCTGTGTTTTCTCTGTTGTAGACGAGACCATGATTTGTTCCCTTGAAAAACAGAGTCATATTATCAGTGAAATATAGCCAACGTGGAGAGCCTGCCTCCCTGCTGGGAGGGGATGCTTGAGTGTGCTTTTCAGTGTGTGATAATTGGAGATTTGATGTCCTGTCCTTCTGTAGCCACACAAAGGGGACTCTCCTTAGCCTCCTTGGCCACACAGTAGCCCTCCTGCTGAAACATTTTCTTTCCCGCCTGTGTCCGCGGTCGTGACCTCAGCCTCCCTTGCTTGCTTCCCCATGGCTCTCCCCCTTCTTGGCCGGCTCTGCTACGGATTCCCACTTCCCGTGTGCAAGCAGCCCAGAAGCAGTTGTGCCCCACTTGTGGCCCTGCTGGTGTCCCCTGCCTGTGGGGCGGGGGGGGGGGCGCGGGTGCTGTCCCCATTTCGTGTCCTCCAGGGCCTTTGCCTTGCCTGTGGCCCAAGTCCCTCGTGCTTTCATAGGGCTGGGGGCCATGGGCAAGGCGCACCCAAGGCTCTTCCCTGACCTCGCTATGACTCCTGTTTTCCTATTTGTGAGACGGTATCAGGACCAGGAAAACCTCCTACAATGTTGGTCAGAGCACACGATGCCATGCCTGTGAAGTGGTTCTTGTACTGCTCAGTAGAAGGTCAAGGCCACTGTGATCATGTGACCTCTGTGAGCCTTAGTTTCCTTTTCTGTAAAATGGGGATACGGATAGTTCCTAGTCCTGAGGACGGCCAGGTTGCCATGAGAAGTGAATGTCCGTGTATGTAGAGGTGCCTAATGTTTGCTGAGCACTCAGGCATTCTGCTCCTGCCACTGGGACTTCGAGGTGGCCGCAGCTATTACGTGTTGCTCTGTTCACCAGCATCAAGGGCGGTAGCCCCCAGGCAGCCCCAGGCAGCCCCTGGGAGTTTGGGAACGACTGCCACGAGGAGGGGGCTCCCATCCTTCACTTCCCGTGATCACACATGTGCCCATGGCCCCGGGCAGGCGCTGGCCAAATAGCGAAGGACAACTGGGTCCCCACGTTCCGGTCTGGGTGGAAGACGAGGTTACAGGAGAACATGGCAGGGTGGGGGTGCGGGGACGTGGGCGTCAGGGTTTCAGCCGCTGCGTACATTTCCCTGGGAAGCCTTGGCTGGGTCCCTGGAGTCTGTCCCAGCCGGGGCACACACAGCTCAGCCAGCCCTCAGATGACTGGGGTGACCTCAGTGTAACCTTCCAGCCTTGGTATTTTTGGGATAAATTTTCACGGCACTCTGTGCTCAAGCATGAAGCCGGATATCTGATAAGGCCGGGACGTTTCCTCCTTTGTGAAGAGAACAATCCTTTGGGGAAAAGGGTGATAGGCTGAGCTTTCCAGAGGCCTAGGGAAGAGAGGAGACAGTGGGGGCTGGTGAAGAGGGGGACAGAGGGACTCCGGGTGAGGGCCAGGGGAGAAGCCTGCTTGGCTACACCCGGCCTCCCTCCTGGCACCAAGTCACTGACCGAGTTGACCTGTAGGGTTCAGAGCCAGACCAGATAAACTGGCACGTGACCTTGTCATGCCACTTGTTTTCAGATTCTTGTTTTAATATTCATGCAAGACTTTAACAAGGGACTGTTGGCTTGGGTAGGTAGGGAGCACAGGGTCCGTGGCAGAGAAGCCAAGCCCAGGGCTTGGGTTTGCAAAGCTGGCCTTTCTGCCTTTGGTATGGGTAAGCAAACAGAGAAAGATGATTTGGCCCAGAAGGGGCTCATCTCGAAGGGCCGTCTCCAGAAGCCTTATTCAGGTCCCAGGAGAAGTGAGCTGAGGAAGAGGTGTTTCTGAGGTCTAAAGCGTTCTGCCCCTGGGATGCTTCCACGAAGCCTCCAGCCTGTGACGGAAAGGAATTCTCTGAGCTCAGAGGTTAATGCTTTTTTCCTGGCTGCCTTTGAGGACAGGTTGGCGGGTGTGGACCTGGGGTTCACTGCAGATCACTAAAACAGGTTGCCATAGAAACCACCTCCCCAAGCCTTTTTTTTTAAAATATTGGCCCCAAGAGAGCTTTGCTTGGAGAATCATCAGGATGATTCAGTTGTTTTTCTGCCCCGGGGTTCACGTGGAGCCAGCGGCCTGGTGCCGCTGTGGCTCTGCCCAAGGGTCAGCTGTCACTGAACAGACTTGGGGGGGCCTTGCCCATGGAGGCCAGTGGGGTTGGGGTGGTGGGAGGGTCCCCATCCCAATGCTCAAGGGTGCTCTGCCGTCTTGATCTGTTTCCTCTGGGGAGCAAGGAGAACCTTCTTCTCACTGTGACAGCCAAGGCATCCTGGGAGGAGGGGCTGGGGGGGTAGTCCTCCTGCAGCCGTTTCCAGCCCCAGAACCGCCCAGAAGGGTCACAGTGGTTATGTTCTGTGGGGCATGTGGAGCTGTCTAGGCGGATCTTCCTGGGGTTTCCCCTGAAGGGGCTTGGAGGGGGCGGGGTGTCTGAGTCTAAACTGACAGCTCTTCCCCATCTCGATCAGCTAGAAGATTAAGTGCTCCGTGAGCACTAGGTGAGGACCTAGCCTGGAGGGGAGGCCAATGGGGAAACCAGGAACTGCCCTCAAGCCCCCAGAGTGATGAGTTAGGGCACACACAGACTTGGTCACTGCATTTCCTGGCATCAGACCGTTCTGTGCCTTCTCTTTGCAGCGATAATGAAGACTTCATTCACTCTCGAACCGGGCCCCTGAGGCCTGTGTGATCTGCCCGTGGCCTCCTCCCGGGAATCCTCACCTTGGCCCACCTTGGCCCTCCAGCTCTGCACTCTTTCCCACCTCAGTGCCTTTGCCCCAGCCATCCTCGTGCTTGGGGTTCCTTCTTCTCCCCTAGCTCTCAGCGCCGGTGTTCCTCCCTTTGGAAGGCCTCCCTGGTGATCTTTCTAAGACACACCCACCACCCTAGGCCCTCATAAGGTTCTGCTTTTCCTTCCCGCCCTTGGGAGGTGCCTGATGCTCTAGTGGTTGCTACTGTCTGTCTGTCCATCTGGGGGTTAGCCGCACAGGGGCCGAGATCACACCCACGTTGAGCTTACCGGGATCCCCACTGCCGCACATGATTCCTGCCACGTAGGAATTGTGTCCGTGTGTTTGTGAAGGGACGGGGTGCTGGCGGTGCTGGCTCGGTGCAGTGCGCCCTGGTGGGTCAGAGGGGGGAGCAAATGGCTCCAGCTGGAAGAAGGGCCCAAGGAGGGTTCATGAGGCAGATGGTGCTGACTGTTGGGTATGTGTGGGGATGCCTCCGGGGGCTGGGGAACTGCAGGATTAACAGGTTGGAGGGAAAGGGCTTTTTCCTGCCAGGCTGTGGAACTTGGACTTTATCCTGCAGGCCAGGGGTGAGGGCGATAAGATCAGATTTCCCTGGCATGAGAGCGGCCCTGCTTATTCGGAGAAGGCCATTGCCAAGGCAAGAAGAACTCTGAGGAGCGAGGACACCATAGTCATCGGAGCCTAGCTGTTTCTGCAGTAAAGAGAGAGCTCATGCCCCTCGGGACTCAGCACTGCCCCATCCTCATCCCGGTGCCCCCGGGGATACCTGGGCTGTGACAGGCTGGCACCCATAGGCCCGTGTGTGGCAACGCCCCACTCACCTCTTGGGTCCCTGCCGGCTGTCGGATTGTGTGACTTGCATCCAAGAAGGGAGCTGCTTCCTCACCTCGTGGATGCAGGCAGGGAACGCACGCTTTGCACGTCGGTTTTACCTGAAAGGAAGCAACTT
The DNA here is from genome assembly GCF_922984935.1 of Meles meles. NCBI lineage: Eukaryota > Metazoa > Chordata > Mammalia > Carnivora > Mustelidae > Meles > Meles meles. Next base: position 140,418,209 of record NC_060071.1, on the reverse strand, counting down.
TTAGAATAAACCTTCAGTAGCCCGGCTCCCCCTCCCCTACCCCATAGCTTGAAAAACAGACTTATTGAGCTGTAACTCACATACCATACCACGCACGCACTTGAAGTGTACAGTCTGATGGGTTTTAGTGTGTTCGTAGATCTGTGCAGTCCATTTTAGGACATTTTCGTCATCCCCCCCCAAAACCCCGAATCTTTTGCTATCACCTCCCTTGCTGGCCCTAGGCAACCCCCACTTTCTGTCTCTATAGCTTTCCCTATTCTGGACTTTAATGTGAATGGAGCCCTAGAATACTTGGCTGCTGTGACTTCCTTCTGTCACTTAGCATAAGGTTTCCCAGGCGCCCCCCCCCCCCCACCGGCCCCACCGCGTGTCATAGTATGAATCGTCACTTCCGTCCTTCTGATGGCTGAGTAACATTCCATTTGGAGACACACACTGTGTGTCCCGTCATCAGCTGACGGGTCGTTTCCATGTTCTGACTATCAGGAATGGCCCTGCTGGGGCCCCTGGGCGGCTCGTTTGGTGAAGCGTCCGACTCTTGATTTCCACTCAGGTCATGACCTTATGGTTGTGAGACTGAGCCCTATGTCAGGCTCCATGCTGGGTGTGGAGTCTGCTTAAGATTCTCTCTTTGCCTCTCTTTCTCTCTTTTTTCTTTAAAGATTTTACTTATTTCAGAGACAAAGGGAAAGCATGAGCAGGGGGAGGGGCAGAGAGAGAGAGGGAGAAACAGACTCCCCGCTGAGCAGACAGCTCAACGTAGGACTCCCTCCCAGGACCCTCAGGTCATGACCTGAGGCAAAGACAGACGCTCAAGTGACTGAGCCACCCAGGCGTCCCTCTCTGTCTTCCAAAAAAAAAAAAAAGCACTGCTATGAGCTCTTCTGTACACGTCCTCCTTTCTTGTGGGAATACACATGGGGGCAGGCACTGCTGGGTCACGTGGGGGCGGTTTCCGTGGTTGGGGACCCCCCCCCAACCTGGTTTTCCTCGTGCGGCACTGTTTTCCGACCCCGCCAGCGGTGCATAAAGGTTTCAGCATCTCCACTTCCTTGCCAGCACTTAATCTGATGTTGATTTTAGCCATCCTAGTGGGTATGAGGTAGCATCTTGGAGTTTTGGTTTAAATTTCCCTGATGGGGGCGCCTGGGTGGCTCAGTGCGTTAAAGCCTCTGCCTTCGGCTCAGGTCATGATCCTGGGATCGAGCCCCACATGGGGCTCTCTGCTCCGCGGGGAGCCTGCTTCCTCCTCTCTCTGTCTGCCTCTCTGCCTACTTGTGACCTCTGTCTGTCAACATAAATAAAATCTTAAAAAAAAAATAAAAAAATAAATTTCCCTGATGGCTGACGATGGCGGGCATCTCTCCGCATGCTTCTGGGTCATCTGTGTGTCTGCCCCGCAGCCCTCCTTCTGTCTCGTGTTTCGATCTGGAGTCCGCGAATTGGCCGTTTTCCTCCTTCGGGCTCTCGTCCCCCCAGGGCACAGTGGTTAGGCATAAAGATGTCAGAGCCTGTAGCCTGGGTCCAGAGCTACCCCCCACCCCCCGACTTCTCCCCACTGGCCTTGGGAACGTCTTCTCATTTCTCCTGCGTTTCAGTTCCTTTATCTCTAAAATAGGGGCAGGCGGCGTCCCTGCCTCCCGAGGCTGCAGGAGGCCTGCGTGTGCTAACCGCGCCGGGCACTTGTCGGTCCTGGAGCTCAGGCGGGGCCTCTGCGGGCCCCGGCAGGTGTGTGACCTGCCCCCGCCTCCCAGGCTGGCTGTAGACTCCAGTTTCCTCTGACACCGGGGCAGGGCGGAGGGGATGGCTTTTGAGGCCCTTCCTGCGACAGGGTATGAGGACTGGCTCGCAGCAGTAACAAGCGGCTCCCCAGCCCGGCCCAGGCTCATTTCCGCCTGTGACGCCATCATCGGAGGGTCGGCTGGGCCCCACTGCACGGGCGGGAGCTGGGGTGACGGAGCGGCTGCAGACAGGGCATCGTGGCAGGAGGAGGAGAACCCCACAAAGCACGCCCTGGCTCTTAAGAGTTTCCGTGATCAGCACCACTCATCACAGCTGACCTAGGAGTTCTTAGTCGTGACTCTAGCAACGCGGTGGTTCTGAAAATGCCCCCAGATGACAGGTGTCCTCCGTGCTGGGAGCGGAGACGGGCAGTGACTCTGGAGGCACGGCTGGGTGGAGGTCAAGGGACTTAGGTACTGTGCCCAGCTCCGCCTCTCACCAGTCCCTCCACCGGGGCCTCGGGGGCCCTGCCTGCCTCCCTGGGAACGTGCCAGGATGACAGTGTGGGATGGGACCTTGATTGCTGTGGCGTCCCTGCCCAAAAGGCAGTGGTCGTGAGCGGCAGTGATCACCTCCGGGACCGTGGCTCCGCTCTGCCCCCGACCCCTGGGGGGCTCAAACGATTTCACAGCTGCACCAGCTCAAACCCTGTCCACTCTAGTTGTTCACTGGGCGGCGTCCAGCCTGGGGCTCGGTGCCGCACGCCGGAGGGATGGAGTGGAAGCAGGAGCAGCATGATTTTGCGGTTCTGGGCCTTCTAACCTGATTCAGGAGATAACATCTAAACCCGACAAAAATCAAGTGAGTTTCTCTTTGGGAGCAGAGCTTAGTGGAGGCCCGCGAGAGGCCACGCTTCCCGAGCAGGTCCCAGCTGGCCTCATGTGCTCTGGGCACTCCGCATCTCTTAGCTCATTTTGTGCAGAGGTCAGTCCCTGGGAGAATGGAATTTTTACTTCCCCCTTTTTCAGGTGAGGAAACAGGCCCAAGGAAGTTAAGATACTCGCCTGGGGCTGCTCAGTTAGAGCACGACCTAGGCTGGATTTTCGCTCACAGTTCTTCTAAGTAGGCCTCAGAGCAGTGTTGGCCAGCAGCTTGGAGTTGGGGGGGAGGGCCAGCGATTCTGGGTCACCTGAGGGAAGAGGTCACCGTCTGGGATTGCCTCTGACACAGCTGGGGCCGCACAGTGACGAACAGCAGCCAGCAGATGCCAGAGGACTGGGCCTTGGCGGTGGCCCTGGCCTTAGAGGACAGGTCCTGGCCTGGGGTGGCCATGAGGTCAGGCTCTTCAGGACTCCTGTCCTGGGTGACAAGGCCACTCCCCCAGTGGTGGAGATGGCCGCACAATCTGCCCATTGTGGGCCCAGATCAGGCGGGGGTAGTGAGTCATTCTTTCTCCCCGCGGGGTTGGTGCCATTGAGCACCATCGGCTGTCTGCAGGGCCTTTCCTGCGGAGAGAGGAAGACCGGTCCCCCAGGCAGGCCCACAACTTCATGACCCCGTTTCCAGCCCCTCCCCGCGGAGCTGGACTTCGCACAGCCCTGGGTGGTGCGGTGGGAGGGGCCGGCTGCCCCGGAAGCCTGAGCTCTGACCCAGCTCATGGCAGCGTGTGGGCCGTCAGCGTTTTATGGCACAGGGTTTGAGGTACACTGGGTTTTAGAAATACTAACATTTATTAATGGTAAAGTTTTCCAAGGTTGAAGAAAGAACTTATGCACGTGATTTTAGGGTTCCTTAGCTCTGACACTGTTGACGTGTTGGGCTGGACGATTCTGTATTGTGGTGCTGTCCTGTGCATGGTACGATGTTCAGCGACATCCCTGGCCTCCACCACCCTCAACTGTGACAACCAAAAATGCCTGCTGCTCAATGGCTTCTGGGGGGCGGGGGGCAAATTTGCGCCTGATTGAGACCCCTGCCTTTCTCAGAGCGCAGCGGTTCTGACAGCTTCCACGCGTAAGTGAAGCCACTTTTGTTTTAAAAGCGTGGATACGGAGGCCTCGCTGGATGCAGGTGGGTTTTGGAGATTGGGATCTCAGACCAGGGGGACTGAAGTCTCATGGGCTCTTATTTCAACAACACCTGCAACAGAAAGGTCACCTTCTGCCATTCTCCTCCTGGCCTGTTTTGGGGCCATGACTTCCTGACTTGCTTCCGTGTTTCCCATGTGGGCTGCATGCTCACGATAAAGCCATTGTGGTTTCCTTCGCCTTCGTGCGGTCAGTCACAAAGCCGCTCACCAGCCAAGCTGGCCTCTGCTGACCTCAGACCTCCCTGAGCCCCTTGCTGCTGGGGTCCATGCCCACTGTCTCAGTTCTCTCACACCCCCCGACTTCCAGCCCCTGACCTGGCCCATGTCTCTCAGTCTGTTCATTGATCTCCAAGATCAGTCATCGCAGATCTATTATGTCATTCATTCAGCCAGATCTTAATTAAGCGCTTACTGTGTGCCAGAAATCTTCAAAGACGGCAGATAACAGTAATCAATACGTCCCATCAGGCGGACTCAGCCCCTGCCCCCGCACAATTGTATTTGGGGGTGTGGGTGTGTGGGGTGGGGTGGGGTGGGCGGGAGGGAGGGAGGGAATGGACACAAAACACAAGCAAGCAGAGGAAAAAGTAACACGGTCTTTAGTTACGGAAAGTTCTGGGAATAAGAAAAATTGGGGCTTGTGGTAGATGACAGGGAAGTTCTTACCACCCGGTCCCGCAGCCTCTCTGAGGAGTTGACATTTGAGCTGAGGCCTGAAAGGTCTGTTGATGGAGGGGAGCAAGCCAGGGGACAGCGTCCTTTGGCCGGACAGGCCCGGAGGTCTGAAGACCCTGAAGAAGGCGGTGGGGGGCTGAGTGGGTGGGTTGGAGGAACCGAGTGAGCCTGACGGCTGCGGGTTAGAGGGGGGCTGCAGGGTGCCGAGGGGAGTCAGTCACCTTCAGAACCAGGGTTCCTGCTGGAGAGGAGGGGGTGTGTGTAACGGGCGTGCGGTGCTTATGTGGTGGGGCAGCCAGAGCCTTCTTTCCGGAAGCTAGGAAGGCTGGGGGGTGCAGCTGGGGGCACCGAGTTCGGAGTTGAGGGGCCAAGGCATGTTTGGCTCAAGCGGCTCCTGGTTTTCCCCGAGTTTAGCAGCACTCCGCAGACCCTGCCCTGCTCCCTGGTGACTCCCCCCACCCCCCACCCCTCTGACAGCAGGCTGGGCACCCTGAGTTCTGTGAGTAACACTTGCGCACCCAGCAGAGCCCTGGGGAGCCTGCGGGCCCTGGGGAGGCCTCGCTGGTTCTGGGAACTGAGAGTTCAACTCTGGCTGGAGGGCTGGGTGCGGGTGGGTGGGTGGGTGGGGCCACCGAGCTGGCCTGTGGCCTTGTCCTGGGAAGTGGCCCATGCGGCCCAAGGGCAGGGGCGGCTCCACAGCTCACTGGAGCCACCTGGGGGCGTGCCTGTAAGGGGATGCGGGCATGGAGGGGGAGGGCTCGTGCTGGTGGGGGCTCTTGTGTGGCCGGTGCCCACAGGGGTGTTAACACCCCTTAAGGAGCACGGGGCCCAAGCAGCGGCTGCCTCTGTCTGGTCCTGACATTGCCCAGCTGCTGGCTGTGACCGGTGGGCCCCGGGACTGCTGGGACCCTGTCCGGTCCCCCACAGGGATCCCTGAATGGACATGCTAGTCTGTCCTGGTTTAGCGTCAGCCTGTGAGGGCCTGTGAGGGGACGTGTTCTGACCAGCACCCAGCCCTGGGGGTCCTTTCCCTGGCTCCAGAGGACCTGAGTAGGGCCATGGCGCTGCGACAGGGCATGGGACATTTGTCGGGTGAACAGCCCAGCCCAGCCCTGTGCCAGCCTCCTGCTGACGGAAGATGAAGAGCCCACTTACAAGTTTGGTGCTGCAGGCTGGGGATGGAGAGGGAGGGACTGTCTTCCACGGTTTGGGGTGGGGGGCTGGGAAGGGCAGAGAGAAGGCATTTGCTGTCTTAAATAATAGAGCATTCTGTTTACTTCCAGCCCTTTCTTCCTCAGCATTTGGGGATATGTTTTGGCGGGAGCTCATTCGTGGACTTTTCTGTCCGCTCTGTGAACAAGTTTCTCACCTGTCAGGACCACACTGTTGGACTCAGGCTGCTCGCCAGGTGGCTGAGCAAGGCACGTGACGTGAGACTGTCTGGGGGTGACCCAGGTGGACAGTCAGCCACGAGGGGGCAGCCGGCTCTGGGATGGGGGTGCCCGTTAGGGACACTGAGGCAGGCATGTAGAGTCGCACGCCCAGGAGAACCTGCTGTCTTAGGGATGCTCAGGCCCAGCCCTGCTCCACACGGGCACTGTCTAATCACCTTCCCTCATCCGGAAAGGGGCTCCCCTGGGCCCTGTCATTGGTATGAGTCTGTACAGCTCATTCTGGAGTCTGGGGCCTGGGGCTCCGACTTTGTGTCCCTTCCGAGCCCCTTGTTCTGTGACTGTTTTGTTCATTGGCGGGGACGGGTGTGGGGGTAGTTATTGCTGGTGTTCTGCTCCGTGGAAGCTTGCTGTGCCCTTCGTGAATGTTCCATTGTTTCTCCCACCTCATGCCCTGTCTGGGACAGCAAATCCCCATCATCTCATGGACTGTGATTCTGGTGCATTCCTTAGGCATGGCTTTCCCTGTGTCGTCTGTGGGTGGCTCTCACCGGTCCTGACGGACTGGTCTTGGTAATGTCAGGGTCTTACCTCTGCTGCCCAGCCAGCCACTTCCCATCTTGGTGCAGCCATCGGTTCCCCAGGACCTTGAGCCTTTTTGTGTGCGAGCAAAGATGGTCTTCCTTTCCCCACACAAAGCCGTTGTTTCCACAGTTGATCTTGGAAATGATTTCACATCAGCCCTTCGGGCTGCCTCATTCTGTTTAATGGCTACATGATATTCCATTAACTGGTCTTAAATCCTTCCCTTAACCAGCTCTCTACTGATGTTTCTGGAACATGCCTTGGTGATGAAATGCCCTAGTATAGGTGTCTGTGTGCACACGCCGGGAGTTCTGTGGGATAGATACCTAGAAGTAGAGATGCTGGGTTCACGTGTTCTTGATTTTGCTGGTGTCCGGTTTCTTCCCATAGAGTCGAGACGGTTACACTCCCACCAACCTAGAGCTGGTCCGTCATCCTCCACTTTTGGACATGCTTCTTCTCATCAGTTGAATTTGGCCTTGAGTTCTGGAAAATCGGGGGCTGTACCCCTAGCTGGCTCCCCATTCCGTAGTGTTTGCTGCTGGCGCTCAGGGCCCTGGCGAGGGCAGCGTCTGTGCCAGGTTCACGCAGCCTGTCTGGACCTTGACCCCAGGCCACCTCGCTTCTGTCTGGCGCTCATGAGTTCACACCTTGCCCTTCCCTTCTGAGCTCCCCGTGCTGTGGGGGTCTGACCACCCCAGCCCAAGTTCATGGGTTTAAATAACAGGTCTGAAGAGTAACCAGGCTGAGGGGCAGAGCACATCATTTTCCTTTCTCTGGCTCTGCCAAATCATGCCAGAGGTCAGGCAGTATCTCGGTCCTTCTGGAACGGCAAAGGCTGGCACCCATGCCTCTAATGCCGGCTCCGTGTCAGACACACTGCTCAGGCCTGTCCCTTCCAAGTTCAGCCCCTGGGCCTCGCATGCCAATAGACGGGTCACTGCAGAACTCAAAGCCAGCCCCGCCCCTCCTCGGCTGGAGACCCTGTTGCTTTAGGATCATGGCCAGACTCCCTGGCTGCTGTGTCTCCAGCTGTCTGTCCTGCTTTCTGCCTTACGTAAACTCCTCTTTGAGACCTATGTCTCCCCAGTCATGCGGGGCTCCCTCCTCCCACGGCTTTCTTTGTGCTGTCCCCTCTGCCTGGAATACCTGTTCTCCTCACGTCCATCCCGGTGACCCTTGGTGGTTCAGCCACCCTGGCCTCTGGAAACCCTCTCTCTTGCCCTTCTGCTTCCCACTCCACTTCCCTCCCCCTACGGCTAAATTAGTGCCCCGACCTGTACCCCTGCGCATTCCCGTATGGCGACAGGATCATTCCCTGCATCTCTCCGCACTTAGGAGCCCCTGGTGAGGGTGGGTGGAATGCGGCCTCCCTGAGCTTGCAGAGGTACCCCCACTCTGGTGTGCACACGGACACACACACACACACACACACACACGTGCGCGCGCACACATAGGGGCTCCCTCCCTTCCTGGCTTAATGCTCTCTGGGAGGCCTCAGGCTGAGTGCTCAGACACTGGCGATCTCTCCAGAATAGGATGAGGATTGATTAAGACCAAGGTGGCTGAGAACATGGCAACCCCGCTCTCTCCAAGAAGCCATTTTATAGAAAAGTTAGAGACGTGGCAGGTGAGGAGGTGCCTTCCACATGCCAGGGCTGAGTCCATGAGAACTGGGGAGTTGTCTTAGCGGCTGCTCTGAAAGGCGGTCTGGATATGTGTGGTCTCGCGTGAGCTGGTGAACTGATGTCTGTCCCTGACGCAGAGCTGTTGGCCGTCTGTCATTCGTGTGCCTGTCCTGCTCACTCTCTTCCCTCCGCTGTCACGGGCACACGTGTCACCGTCCTAGCGAGGCGGGGTTCTGCTCAGTCACTGCACTGTGTGTGCCTGAGGACCCCAGAGGGCCTCAGGTCCTAGACTCCAGGGCCCTGAGAGGTTTTTTCATTCATTTATCTCTTCACAGCATCCAAGAATCCTAGGACTTCAAAGCCAGAAAGGATATTATAAAAATGCGTTATTCCAGCCTACTTGTTTTGGAGGTGGGAAAACTGAGGTAAAAATGATTTAAGTGGGTTTCAGAAGTACGCATAAAGTTAATGGCAGTGTTAAGACTTGAACCGAAACTTCTTGACGGCCTTTGCCTTAACTTTTGCAGTGTCTTAGGGTCCATGTGCTGAAATTGGGATCGGCCAGGTAGTGCTCGGTGGAAAGAAGTGCTCAGCCAGTGATTGGAAGGCTTAAGCCCTGGCTGATGGTCAGGGCCTGTTACATAGGTTGTGTACTGCACAGCTCAGTGGCAGACTACGTGAATGGCATCCTGTGTGCCTGGACTTGGCCGTCCTGCCGCTGGTGTGTATTGGATGCTGCCACAGCCTTCTCTTGGCCCACGGGTTAGCTGCATGAATCTCTGGCCCCAGCCCTATGCTAGACCTGGCTACCTCTTCAGACGCCTGGCCCGTGATTCTTGAATAACCATGGGTGCTTTGGTTTAGCCAGGGCCGAGGTTGGCTGCCTGGCACATTGTGTTGCACCAAGACACCTGGGTCTAGCATGGAATCCTCAGACTCTCTGCGGTTTTCTGTAGGGCGTAATGAACAGACAGGTATTCTGGGTGGTGCCAGGAAGGCTTTGCCTGGGGGACATTTGGCCCTGGCTTCAGTTGATTTCATGTCCATGAACATGAAATCTTGTTGATTTCATGGCTTCAGTAGTCTGCCCAGAGCGTTCATTAGCTGTCCTGCCCAGCAGGCTTTGCTCGGCATGGGTCATGACCTCATCATGCGAGCTGATCTCCCAGGAACGTGTTTCACTTTCTGCAGAAGCATACCATGCCTTTGAAGGTATGATTGCCCGTGACACCATTTCATCTATTCGTCTTCCTCCTGCCGGTCCTACTCCTTCACTCAGCAGACGTCCGCTGCAGGCATTCTGTGCGGTCAAATCCTACATGTATCTTCTCTCAGTGCCACGTGGATCTTCATCCCAGAGGCCGTTGTGGGCTGTAGCGTCTGGTCATGTCATTTTTGTACTCTCCTAAGAGTGACTGTCTTCTAGTGGTTGTTCGTTTGTCTATGATCCAGGGTTGGGAACGGAAGCAGAGACTCTAGCCCACTGTGATCGCTCCTTGGGACGTTTGGGACAGAATGAGCCAGGGAGGACCCTGGGGTAGCAGAAGGAGCAGATGAGGTCATGGTCTCATCTCTGCCTCTTCCCCATGTGACCTCTGGCTAGTTTCTGCTTCTTTCTCCTTTCTGAAAAGACCGGCTGGACTAAGGGACCTTAGGTCTCGCAAGGTCTGACCCTCTGTGACTCTGCTTCTGGGAAAGGAACTTGGGAGCTCTGTTGCCATTTTTGCTGGGATGCTTCGCAGCCTAGGCTTGGGTTGGCTGACTGTGAGAAAGACTTGGTTTTCTTTCTTTAACATAAATTTTAAAAGAATGCACATGAGAAATTCTGGCTGTAGCTAAAATTGAGATGCCTCTCCTTTAGCCAGGGCCCCCCATGCCTTGTCTTGCCAGCTAGAGGGCTCTAGAACCAGATGGCCTGGATCCTGGGAGAGCCTGGGCCAGGTACCGAGGGGCTCGGAGCCTTAGTTTCTCTACCTGGCAAATGGGGCTGCTGATGGGACCTACTTTCGTAGGGTTGTTCTGAGGAATTAGTGTGTCCATTCCTGAAAGTGTGTACAACAGTCTGGTACTTGGTGAGCATTCCGGAAAAGTTAGCTGCTATCATTACGATTATTACTGTAATTATTAATAATACCTCCTTCTGGCGTCTTGCCAGGACCTCCATCACCGTGGTAAGACTTTAGGAACTGGATGCTTCCTGTCTTTCATGCACCACTTGGTGTGGAAGGAGCGGGTTCAAAGGCCAGCCTTTGTGGCCATCAGCTGGAAGGTCTGGCCTCGGGTTGTGCTCTCAGGAAGAGTCAGAAGGAGTGAGATTATGCTGAGTAAACCCAAGGTTACCTCTTTTCCCATAAAAGCTCGGTGAGTAATATTTAACAGCCTCAGGGAAGAACGTCAGGTCTTCCCCAGCATCTGTTTGGTGACTGAGCGCTCACGGAGACACACAAACTCTGACTCATGGGGTCTTAGGAATCAGCCTGGAGCGTTTGTTCCGTGCATGGCGTGTGGGGTTCGCCTTGGGTGCCCGCGCTTGTCTGACTTCTGGAACTGAGTGATGATGTTAAGGATTCTGAATCCCACTGGGGTTAGTGCAAAAGGCCGTTGCGGTCCCCAAGCAGTCATTGCCTCAGTTGGTGGTGATGGCTGCCGCGGCCCCGGGGAGGTGTGGTGGACGGGAGCTCCCCTTTCCATCCTTGACCCACCCCGCATGGGAGGCTGGAGTCCCAGAGAGTGTAAGTGTAAGGCAGGCCACACAGCAGAGCGGGGACTGGAGCAGGTCCTTGCTGTTTGAATAGGCCGGTGCTTTGGTTCTTTTTTTTTTTTTTTTTTAGATACATTGAAGATAATGCACACAGAAAACTGTACAGATAAGTGAGCAGTTTCACGAATTTTGCAAACCAGATACACCGCCTATCCGTGCGCAGATCAAACCACAGAGCAGAGCTGCTCCTAGAGCCACTCCTGGGCTCCCCACTCCTTCCCCGCCCTCGCCCGACCTGCCCTGCCCCTTCTTTCTCTTTGCATTCTCAGTGAGGACCTGCTGTCCTGCTGTCCTCTCACAAGACCTCTTCCTGGGGGGTAGGGAACAGGGACTCTGGAAGGAAGGAGGCTGGAGATGAACTTTCTCCAACAAGCCGAATGCTCTCAAATCTCTGTTCCATCAGTGGCTTCCAGCCTGGTCCTCCCACACTGCTCCTGGCCAGCAGGGTTTTTCTGGAACTCACTTCTGTCCTCTAATTCTCCTCCTAGAAACCACCTCCGCCTCTCCCTCCAGCCTTCAGGTTAACGTGCAGAATGCTTGGCAGGGGAACCTGGCACTTAGCTTGCCCAGCCCTACATGTGACTCCTCTTTTAGCCTTCCCCGCGCAGCTTCCTGTCCCACCTCGCTGGAGATGGAGAGTTCTGGAACATGGGCGGGGCTCACTCTCGCTACAGTGCTTACATAGGATCTGCTCTTTAAGTGCAAATACTCAGGAAGCCCTCGTTCAGAGAGCCGGCCTCCAGAGACCCGGTACAGGCTGCTCCGTCCACGGGAGGTCTGGGCAGCTCGCAGCCTCTTTCCTCTCAACCACCACCCCCTGCCCCCTGCTGGCCCCAGGCGTTGGTCCTCTCTTTCCTGTTCTAGACCTGCCCGACTGAGTTGTGCACAGGTTATCCAGCACTTGGGTTCAAAAAGGGTCCTTAGACTTTGTGGGAATTGAAAAGCACTTTAGCCACATAACTTGTTGGGGTAGGGGACAGGGTTGCACTGCAGAAGCTGTGGGGTTGACCTTGTAACAGGTGGTTTCGAATCCTGGCAAAGCCCCAGCTGGTTGTGTGACCTTGAGCTGGTCACTTTGCCTCGGTCAGAAACTCAGCTTTTTCATCTATAAAATGGGAATAAAAATATAGTTGTTTATGCTACAGACCACAGAGATTGCTTTGAGAATCGAATCTAGCATTTATTTTGTGTGACTGCAGCTTTGGAAAATCAGAAAATTGGTTTCTTCTGTGTACCGTGGTAGATTTCTATGCTTGCTACCTTTTGAACCTCTGTGCTTGAGTGGCTGAGAAGTCTTGTGATCTTTTGCATTCTTACCCCAAGAATACCCGGTGTTTAGTCCAAGGGAGATGAAAACATTAGTCCACACAGAAACCTGTGTCCGGATGTTCATAGTAGCACTACTTGTAGTAACCCCAAGGTGAAAGCAAGCCAGAGACCCGTCCCCTGATGAGTGCATGAACAGATCTGGTATTTGCACACGGTGGAGCGTTGTTCATACACGTGTCACGGCGCGGATGAACCCTGAAAACATTACGCTCCGTGAAAGAAGCCGGTCCCAAAAGACCGCACTTGATTCCATTCGTATGAAATGTCCAGAATGGGCAAGTCTGTAGAGACAGAAAGTGGTTTCCAGGGGCTGGAGGGAATGGGTGAATTGAAGCTGAGAGCTCAAACATAGGGATTTTTTTTTTTTTTTTGAGGTGATGAAAATGTCCTAAAATTAACCGTGCAGATGGTTACACAGCTCTGTCGACGTATTAAAATCCTTGGGCTGTAATCTGTAAGTGGGTAAATCGCATGGTATTTGAAATCTATCTCAATAAACCTGGAATTTAAAAAAAAAAAAAATCCTGTGAGGTAGGAGCTGCTCCGGTCCCCACGTTACAGATGAGGACCGGGGCTTTTGGAGGCAGAGTCACAGGCGGGGAAGGCGGGATTCCACCCCAGTTCTCACCGCCCCTGGCTCCCATGCATGTAACCTTTTCACAGGATTGGCCTTCACCTTACAGAGGTGCCAGAGGCCTGGAGAGGAGAAGGGGCTTCCAGGGCTCTGTGTGATGCTGCTGCTTCTATCCCAGCCCCCCCAACCCTTCTGGAACAGTCCACCGGGCCCGAGTTTCCCAGTCCTGCCGTGGAGGTTAGAGGTTAGGCTGTGCTGGCTGATGGCCTTTTAGCGGCTGGGTCATGAGCACCACGAGGTGAGGCTCTGCGCCAGGTCTCAGGTGAGTGGTGTCCTTGACGCGCAAAAGCTCCTAATGTCGAGAACATACAGTTTATTTTTTCTTTTCTACTTTTGGTACCGTATCTTAAGAAACTACTGTCTGATTCAAGGCCACGAAGAGGTACACCCGTGCATTCTTCTACGAGTTCTATAGTTTGAGCTCTCACCTTATCGGATTTTTATACTAAAGGACATTGTGCTTAAAAAAGAGTATTTTCCCAGCAATGTGCACGTCGCCAGCCGGTCCTAGGTAAATGGTGGCTGCTGTTATTTAAAAATTATGGTGATGATTATTTTTTGTATTATCTTTTCCATAATTAATCTCTCACTGCATTTCCCATCTAGCTGGCTGCCTCCTGCTCCTTCGGGAAAGATAGTGTTGGTGTTTGAATTGGTCTCTGGCACAACTAGGGGTGTGTGGGCTTGAAGAAAGGGAGGACCTGGTTACTTCACCCCTCCCTTCCATTCTGTCTCCAGTTTTTTTGTTACACAAAATTTAAAAATACTCGAGAGAAGGCTGCAGCGCCCTCCCCCGTCCCGCCACCCAGCTTCACGAAGTAGCCACGTGCGACCACTCTCGTTTTCTCTCTGCCTCACCTACGTCTCTCACCATCCGCAGTGCCTGGTTACTTTGAAGCAGATTCCAGGCATCATATCTAATCTGTAAATAATTTCAGTACGCCTCTCTAAAAAATGAATCACTGCTTTCTAAAAAGGGGCCTGCAGTGTCTGGGGCGGGGGTGGGCCAGAACGTCCCCTATGTCTGAGAACGGAGGGGGCGGGAACTGGGCACGGGCACTTCTCTCCACGCCCCCATAAGGGACCGGCTGGCTGGGTGCCACTGGCATTGTGAGCTTTGCCAGGACCTGTCCACAGAGGGGTGCGCCCTGCAGCCTGGGCTGCCACAGGCCAGGGGATTTTGTGGTGCTCCGGGCGTCAGCTGGAGGGTTGACCCCAGCCAGAAGAGCCCTGTCGTTCCCCTCAGGTGCAGGGCTGGCCTGCCCCGCAGTCTGCTGCATGGGGCATGGCTAGATGAGCTCAGAGACCTTGGGCCAGGTGCGGTGCTGAGAGCCCACGTGTTGTCCGACCGTGAGAATCCTTTTTTTCAGTCCGGGTCTTGTTGCCCAAAGTAGCTCCCTGAGATGGGTTTTATTTAAAATGCAGGGGTGCCTGGGTGGCTCAGTTGGTTAAGTGTCTGACTCTTGAGTTTGGCTTAGGTCATGATCTCAGGGTCAGAGGATCGAGCCCCAGGTCAGGCTTCACCCTCGGGGTGGGGCAGGGGGGTGTCTGTTTGAGATTTTCTCTCGTCCTCACCCTCTGTCCCTCCCGTGTGTGTGCATGTGCGTGCACTCGCTCTGTCTAACAGATAGGCAAGTCTTTGGGAGTAAAAATGCCCATTTTGCACACCAGGAGACAGAATCTCAGAGATAAACTGCAGTTTCTTTTTCATAGACATAGGGTAAGTGCCAGAGGCAGGATTTGAACTTGGGACTTCTGCCTGCATTTTCTGTTAGATAAGAGCAAACCCTTGCATCTGCCAGCTCCTTTTCTGTCCATTAATGGAACCGCAGAGGAAATGGTGTCTGTGGTGCCCCCTGATCCTCTCATTTGGCTCACTTTCGCACTGGGGAAGCGTCGATTTCCTCCAGCCCAGCAGAGAGGGCTCTGCGTCCCTCCTGGCATCATCATCCCTTGGGCCTGGGGGCCAGGGGTACCTGGCCGGCCTTTGCCCCTTTGTCCCCTCCACAAACAGTCTGTGCTCTGTAGCCCTCCTCCTGGCCCCCTGATGGGGGCTATGTCTGCTCTCCCCCTTTTTCAGTCTGCCTCGAGCCCGGCTGGCCCTTGGTAATGTCCAGGCTCCCTTTGTAGGTGTTCCGCGGCGGGCGCTCGAAAGGAACATGTGTTTACCATTTGCCATGGAGACCGTTTGGGCCTTTCTTCTTCTGAGTGGTGATAAAATGGTACAGGGCGCTCACCCTTCCAGCAATTTGTTTGGTAATTCTAAGAGTCTTGTGAAAAATGCATGAGGCCTGTGGTACAATAGATAAGCTGAAAGGCTTGGAAGGAAATCCACTTGTGGATAGCGGGGCGATTGGAAAAACTCTTTCTTTGCCCTCTCTGTCCTCGTCCCCAAAGAGATAGTGTTTAGGAATAATTCTTCTGTTAATACCGATGCATTCATCCCGGGTCAGAAGCTTGTTGGCGCCTGCTTGTCAGATATTTTCCCCTTCATTTCTTCTAACTTCTTTCCCTCACGAATTTGGCTTAAATTCATGTCTTGATGATTCGGAGTTCTCTCTTTAAAGGTCCCTGCCCTAACGCAGAAAAGTGCAACCAGGTCAACAACTACTCGGATACTCTTCTTGGGGCTGGGGGGTGGGGGTGGATTTTCGAGGGGGAGGAAGGAGCATGTGTGGACTTAAGGGGACTCAGTTGTTGGGGGAAGACCTGGGCCAGCCCACCGAAGCGAGCGCCTCTGACACCGCCCCGTTGCTGAAGGCAGCCAGCCAGCATTGTCCGCAAGGCCGCCAGCATTGTCCGCAAGGCCTCCAGCAGCAGCCCCCGTGTGCGGCCCTGAAGTCTGCCTCCATAAGCACCAGTCCTCTGTTTTCTTGGGGGGTTTTGTTTGTTTGTTTTGTTTTATTAAGATTTTATTTTTTTATTTGATAGATAGAGATCACAAGTAGGCAGAGAGGCAGGCAGAGAGACAGGCAGAGAGACGGGAGGAAACAGGCTCCCCGCCGAGCAGAGAGCCCAATGTGGGGCTCGATCCTAGGACCCTGGGGTCATGACCTGAGCCGAAAACAGAGGCTTTCACCCACTGAGCCACCCAGGCGTCCCCAGTCCTCCGTTTTTTTCCAGTGTAGGCTTTTAAGTCACAGATGAGGGAACTGAGGCCTAGGGAGGCCAAGTGGCCTGCCCAGGGCGACCCTGGAAGGTGATTGAACAGTGGGAGCCTGGGTCCCTTGAGTCCTGGGCCCTCACTGTTTCCTCTGCACCAGGTTGCTTCCTGGCATGTTGGGGTAGGGGAGGAGGACGGGGTGTGGGGACGGTTCAGTGTGTTTAGGTCGTAACGTGGAACAGAACTCATTGGTCACGATTATAGATCCAGTAAGGGGAAGCCCAGAAGGCTTTCCTTCATCCATGTGTCTTTAGTACTCTGCACGATGCCCTGGGCACCATGAGTGATATGCACTTTGTCGTGTGGATGACCTTTTAACATGAAGAGAGTAATGCGATTTTATATGTATGCAGGAACCTTGGTGTCTCGTGAATGACATTCTCTTGTGGCAGTGTAGACCTGGGCCAACGGAATGGTGTTGACAGCGCTTACTTGTTGATGGGGAGCCTGCCTTGGAGAGATGTAGGCACTTAGGCAAGGCTGAGGCTGGAGAGAGGAGGTCTAGGTACGGCCCCCGGCCTGAAGGCAGCTCTGGATACGTCTTCCTTAAGGACACTTCTCAGCTTGTCTTTGTGGCCCCCGTGGACTCGCCCACATCAGCTGACAGTCTTGTCCTGTATAAGCAGGGAAGTGCGCCAGGAACTGGGGTGACTTGCTGACGGCTGCCCCTCTCTCGGGAGGAGGGGGAAGGTGGCTTGTCTTCTGCGTTTGTGTCTACAGCATGGGTATGTGGGGAGAGGTGCCGAGAGAGTGCTGGCCCCACAGAGTTCATGGGTGGGAGGATGGGAAGAAGGGCTCCCCATACCGGCACATACCGGCCACCCTTCAGGAACAGAGAAGATTTTTTAAACATTCAAAGAAAAAGATACAAATGAGCCCATAAGCAGATACTCTGGTATGAAACCCAAGGTGGGGAGCAGATTTCAGAGGAGAAGGAGATAGAAATCTCTGGCTTTGTGTTGAGAGCTCTTAAAAATGATCACTAGGAACCAAAATAGGTTCACTGAAAAAAAGAGTAATTCCAAATGGCGCTTTCTTTTTTGTTGATAAGGCTGACTTGAAAGAAGCATTGTGGATTTCTCCTTGGCCTTTGCTGACCTCGCAGACTGATCTTGTAGACTGGGTGGGCAGGGGAATGAATTAAGCTGGTGTGTTCATTCCCTGGGGTGGCCTTGACAAAGTGCCACGGACTGGGTGGCTCAAGACAACAGAGACCTTTTCCTCTCACAGTTAAGGAGGCTCGAAGTCTGAAGTCAAGGTGTCTGCAGGGTTGGTTCCTTCTGGAGGCACTGAGAGAGAATCTGTCCCATGCTGCTGTCCTGCCTTCCCGCGGTGGCCAGTGGTCCTTGGCAGGCATGACATCAGTCACTGTCTCTGTCTTCAGATGACCTCCTCCCTGTGTGTCTCTTTCCAGACTGCCCCCATCTTAAAGACACCAGTCAATGGATTAGGGTCCATCCTAATCCTCTGTGGCCTCATTTTAGTTTGCTTCCATCTGTAGAGACACTATTTCCAAATAAGGTCACACCCACAAGCACCAGGGCTTAGGACTCGAACAGAGCTGTTGAGGACACAATTCAGTTCACAATAACAACAGCTGGCGAATGGCCTCCCTTCCACCCAGGCTTTCCTTTTAGCCACTCTCTTGTTCCTCCAGCATTCCATATTTTTGTTCTCGGAATCCGTGTTCTGGGGCCAGGCGGATGGTCCCATTTACTGCATCTGCCTGCCGAGCTGTCATGGCCCACAGATGTGGCTTGGGCTCCTGCGGTCACAGAGGTGCCAAGGGGCAGGGTGGGATCCTAGTGTTCCTTTCCCAGACACCTTTTGCCCAGTCTCTTGTTGAATTTTGTTGGAGATGGTAGTTTCGTCCCCCAGGTGCCTAACTGTTATTTCCCCAGGGAGACCCTAAATTCCTCAAAGGCTGATTTGGTCACAGTCCTGCTTACAGGTTCCCAGTCTGCCCTGAAGCTAGTGGGTAGAGAAGAAGCACATTGCAGGGGGTACCTGAGGGTCAGGGGGCCGCCCTGGGGTGGGTTTGTCATCCTGCCTTCCACACCGACCCTCGCCTGAATCCCGGCATTCATTCCGCTCTCGCTGGCCCTGCCCCAGAGTCCTTATCCGTGCAGGGCTCTGGGCCACTCTTCTCGAGTGTCATCCATATGGGCAGCAGAGCCGGTTTCAGGTGAGGCTTTATCCGGGAGCCAAACGAGTTGACCGGAGCCTGCTTGTGCTCCTTTTCTTGGCTCTGTTCTCAGGCTGGCCTCTCGTTCTCAGTTCTGGCTTCGTCAGGCCTCTCTCTCAGATTTCAGGGTGCCTGCTCCCAGCTGCCTGGTCCCCTCGGTGTGGGAGAGAATGGTCTTGTCCCAGCATTCCTAGCGAGAGCCCTGAGCCTGCATCTGATTGGGCCGACTTGGGTCATGTGCCCTGTTCTGGAGCCTATGGCCAGGGTGGAAGGTGCTGATTGGTCTAACCAGCATCATGTGATCCCACTGGGGCCAAGAGCATGGAGGCATCTTCCCCAAACTTGTGAAGTCAGGGCTGGGGGGTGGAGGGAGGGAGGAGAAGGGGGATGGATGCCATGAGGGCGTGTGGGATGGAATCTTGTGGAAAACTTGTTTCCAGCTCGGCCTCCAACCGGAAGAGGTGTGTTTTCCTTTCAGGAATACATCGATGCGCACCCTGAGACCATTGTCCTGGACCCCCTTCCTGCCATCAGGACCCTCCTCGACCGCTCCAAGTCCTATGAGCTCATCCGGAAGATCGAGGCCTACATGAAAGGTAGGGACACACGTGGCTTGGCCCACATCGCACGTGGCCCACCCCTGCAGTGACAGGGTGGCCGTTGCATGGGGGTGGGAGGAGGGGGGTGTCTGATCTTTCTTAAGCCCTTTGGGGCAGGAAGGAGTTGAATTCCCCAGGGGCACACGTTCTTGGGAGGGCCTCGCTCCTCCTCTGACCAGCAGAATTAGGAAATAAAAGCCCCAGGGTGCTCTTCGGGGAGGAGAGCGGCTGCAGCCACTTCAAGACGGTTTTGTGTTGTTGTCTTGAGCCCACAGAGTGGTGATGAAGTGTCCCGATAACACGGTGGTTAGAGAGCAGGGCTGTGTGCAGAATGGCGGAGCAGCGGGCCGGGAAGGGGAGTTGTGTAACCGGGCAGTGGAGACAAACAGAGAGATTGAAGGGCCTTTAATCAAAGCCCTGGAGATGGGTCATGTGGCCGCTGGACCTCACGGGGTACGCTCCGTTCTCGACGCAGGAGCCTCCCGCTTAGGTGCGGGAGCTTGTCCTGCCAGCAACATCCTCTCGTCCCTGAGGACTCTTTCTCCCCACCTTCCTGGGCCCGGGAGCTCCAGAGAAGCTGGACGGCCTTCCCAAGGTGTTTGTTTTTGTGAGAAGGACTATTTTGGAAGGAGTCCCGTGAACAGTAACTTAGCCCTCTTTGCCTGGCCCTGCGTTCCCTGCTGAGAGTTCTCGTTTAATTTTGAGGAAGGGCAGCCCCCATTCCTGCCATCCAGACCATGACGGTGGCCCGCCTGGCCCTGACCTGGGTGTTGACTTGGCCAGTCCTTGTTTCGGGTGGCAGTGGGACCGGCAGGCAGAGTTTGGCTGGCCGGACCAGAGGCAGCCTGTCTGCAGGGCTCAGCCCTCTCCTTGTGCTCTATCCTTCGGCGCTTCTGAAAGTGGGGGCGGTTACCCTCCCCATTTTACAGACGGTAGTGGAGACTGAGAGCTCAGCAGACGGGCCCGCATCACACAGCCTGCGTGTGGCAGAGTCAGCATCCTGCCAGGTTCCCCCGACTCAGACTGTCAGCTCGCAGCCCCTAAGCTTAACTTACGTGTCCGTGGCCAGATGGCCGTGGATCTAGCAAGCACCTGTCCTCACGGACCTGGGCCTTGAGAGTCGTCGAGTCCTTGCTTCTCTAGGGAGCTTGCCCTGTGGAAGAGCTGGGTGTTGGACCTGGCTGTCCTGGAGGGGGCCTCAAGGCCTGTTCCTGAGTGTTCCTGGTGTTCAGCAGGTGGCATAAAGCCTGGCCTTTCTGGGTGGCCTCCAAGCAGCAGGCCTTTTCAGCATGCCGGCACCCTTTTCCCCTTGGGTGTGGAACGGTCAGTGATGATGTCAGCTTCCCTTTGCTTTGCCTTCCTTCCCCGGCTCTGACTAGAACTCTCAGACGAGAAGAAAGATCTGTAGGGATGTTCCGGCTAAACTTCGGTTCTGGAAAGGAAATCCCAGGAGTTGTGCGCGTTGGACACCGGCTGTGTGTGAAGGGACCGGAGATGAATCCGATCCTGATGAGAAGGGCTGCTTATTGAGCGGGAGGAGTCGTGGGGCAGCGGCCACATCTCATGTCCTCAAGTCCACGAGAAGAGTGATGTGTACCAGTGGGGTCAGGGAGGTCACTGCTGAGAAGGTTTTTTTCAGAGCAAAGAGCACAGGTTTTGGGGGGAGACAGACTGAGGTCGTATCTGAATGTGGGCTGTTGCCGCTGTTGTGCCCTTGGCCAAGTCCTTTGACCTAGCTTAGGCCTGTTTCCTGTTAAGATGTTGATAGTAAGTGGTTTGTCCTCGGGGTCTGCGGTTGAGATAACTGGGATGACGACTGGTGAGCACTTAGCATGGGTCCTGGCACATGGCGTCACCTGGGAATGTCAGCGGCTGGCACAGCGCCCATTACGTTGGAAGGAGCTGATCTTGGAGTCTCTCTCAGTTTTCCTGGGTAGAGAATCAGGTCTGGGGTCAAGGCTGAGTCTGGGCCCGGAGTGGGACTGTGCACAGTCAGGGGCCAGGGGACCAGTGATGGGTTGTGCTTGTGCCTGCCTCACAGACGTTGGGTCAGTGTCAGGGATGTGGAATGCCTCGTGCAGTTGGGGACGTCGTTCGTGGGCACCCACCGAAGGCGTGTGAGCTGGTGAGCGAGGACATGAGCGTACATTTTAGGTCAGTGCAGACATGGCCTGGAGACAGGTTCCAGTGGCCATTACCCATATCCTGGTGTAAAGGTGACCCACACAGAGCCATACGTGTGTCGGACTGGTGACCGACCCCTTGTGGGGAGAGAATCAGCCTCCACTCTGCTGGGTCCAAGAAACCTCAAAACCAGGGGTCCTCAGCTCAGGAGCTGCCTGCAGGGCAGGGGTGGGTGGTGGGGAAGCCCCCTCCGTGCTGGGCAGGAACGTGTTGACCGAACCCTGAGGCCGGCTTGGTCCTAGGCCAGCAGGAATTGTTTTGTGGGTGGGCCGTGACCGCTGTACCCTGGATTTTCTTTATCGTGCGCTGAGCCGGGCTGGCATTCTTACAGGAGGGTGGGCAGAAGCTGGGATTTCCTGGAGCCTTTTCCTGACCCCCTCCCCACCCCCACGGCTGTTCTTCTGGACTCTCTCATGGCTCTCGCCTGCCAGCCTCCCGGAGCGGGGCTCCTCCCCGCAGATGCAGAGAACCTTCTCCGGAGGCATATCCCCAGCACTCCCCCGCCCCCCTCCTGCTATTCCGGGAGGCAGCCGAGTTAAGCGCGCTGCCAATGGCCATAATTACCTTGTAAGTTCCGCAGACAGAGCAGCCCAAGTGACACTGCTCCAGCACTGGAGGAAGGGGCTTGCTGGAGGCCTCCTGGGGTTGTCTCCGTCCTTCATGCCGGGGTGGCGGTGCCTGCCTCAGAGAGCCGGGGCAGCTGCACGTAAGGCCGGGGGAGGCTGCCGCGGGGAGGTGCCCAGAGCTCCCTGCTCTGCAGCGGGGGTGGCGGCCTCCCCGGAAGGCGGCGGAGCCCTTGGAGTCGGGGGGGGTCCACGCTCTGGGTCCACGCAGAGCCTGTGGAGACGGGGGAGGACCGCTGCCCGGAGCCCCCGGCTCCCAGTCTGAGTATCTCGGCACCAGCTTGATTCCATGCTCCCAGGGTCCATCCTCTTCTAATTCAGAGCCCAGAGGGGAGGCGGGGTTCTTTTGGTGCCTCAGACCCATCAGTCTCAAACATGCCCATTTGCTGAGCCCTGAAGTTGCCATAGCAACAGAGACCTGAAATAACGGTGGCTTAAGTGAGATAGAGCTTCATTTCTCTCTCATGGAGCAGCGCAGAGGAAGGACCCAGACTTCTTCCAGCTGATTGTTCTGTGATGCGAGCCTGCTGGTCCATGGTGGTGCTGCCGAAACTCCAGCCATCACGTCCAGGGTCTAGACCTGCGGGTTGGGAGGGACAGAGGAAAAGGAATCCAGGGGAGATAGTGGTGGTTATCTTTTTAAGGAAAGGCTCTGACAGTGCTCGGTCCATACATCACTGGCCAGGACTGAGTCCCACACGGAGCTGCAGGGGAGTTGGGAAATGTGGGTTTTATTCTGGGCCACCATGTGCTCAGCTGAAATTGGGAGCTTTGCCACTGTGGAAGAAGGGGGAGAACGAGTTCCGAGGGACACCAAGTTGTCGGTCACCTCACCTTCCGAGAAGTGGGTTGCTGCCTGGGGAGCCCAGGGGTGAATGTCTCTTGGAATGAGGCCATTCCTCCTCCAGCTGGCCCGGGGGGCAGTGGCCTCAGCCTGTGACCCTAGCAGTAAATTCCTTCCACACAGCAGCTCACAGCAGCGTGAGGTCCCTAGGCTTGCAGAGTGACCCACCCCAGAGCGTTTGGGCCACAGGGTTCTCTAATCGAGTGACTGTTTGTGGTGGGGCTGTACCCCCACCCCTTAGCCAGAGGCACAGATGGCCCTGAACCTGGATCCCGTTCAGACCAAGGGCAGGAACCTCCCAGAAATGGAACATTGCCTGGCACAGGCATGGGGGAGGGCGGGGGAGGCGGGGTCAACAAGTCATGATCGCCGAGCACGCACTGCAGGGCTCTTCTCTCTCTGCCACCGCAGGTCGGGCAATTGAGGCCATTCCTGGATTCTTCCAGGAGGAGCTCTGGGCACCTCCCCGCGGCAGCCTCCCCCGGCTGCCTCCTGAACTGGCCGAAGCGACACGAGAGAAAGCTGTGATGTGGTTGGAGGACACAAGCTGGTGTTCTCAGCCCTGGGGGGTGGCAGTGGGCCGTGGCTGATGGAGGGCGTCAGGACAGAGGGCTCGAGAGACCCTTCAGAGCTGGTGACAGTGGTGGGTGACGGGCGACATGTGCTCTGGAGGTGACAGATGGCCTTCGGGACACCAGGCCTCCCTGGGGAGGGAGGTACACGGCACGGATGGGAGCATTTTTGCCTGTGGTTTTACGGGAATTTAATCAGGGCTCATTTTGGAGGCTGCTGGGGAGCTGGATTGAAAAACGGAATAATCTAGACAGCAGTGAAGACAAAGGGGCGTTCCTCAGAGCCCGGAGGACTCATTGCCCACAGAACCTCTGCTGGGCAAGGACTGTGGGGTGGGAGGGCCGTGGTGGAGCTGGGGGCGGGGGCATAGGCCTGTAGGTGGGAAAGGAGAGGCCGGGGAGGGGGCTTGGAGTCAAGGCTTGGGCCTCAGACCTGCCTGTGTCCCCTGCGTCGTGTGGCCCGCGCAGGTCACTTTCCTGTCTGAGCTTGCTCTGTCAGCACGCGGTGGGTCCCGGGGGGCACCTGCTGCATGCCGGGCACTGCGGGGAGCACAGCATGTGTGTGAGCTGATTGCATCCGCAGCGTAGCCCGTGAGAAAGGTTCCAAACCGAAGTGCGTGTCCCTTCAGGCCACAGCGCTGCTTAGGGACAGAGCTGGGATTTGAACACAGTCCTGTCCGTCTGTGCTCTTAGCTGGTGGTTCCTGAACCCGTGGGCATACTGCGGCCTCCACCCCCACCGTCCCTGACAGCAGGGACCAGCTGAGGTCAAAGCCAAAGCCGGGATGGTTGTCCGGTGGGGCTCTGCTGCCTGGGGACAGGTGTGCTTCCACTGCCCGCCGGTGGCACTCTGGGGCGCCCTCTGGTGTTCAGGAGATGACATGGCCCAGAGAAAGTCGGGTCTGCTCCACAGAGGATCAGCAGCTTTGCTGCTGGTGTCAGGGAGTCCCTGTCCTCTAGAGTTACTGAGGAGCCCGGAATCCAGTCGGGTCCCTTTGAGAGCAGCTACACACGGTCGAGGAAAAGAACAGACCTTGGCACTGACAGACCTGGGCTCAGCGCTCCTCCTTTGGCGTGGGCCTCTCTGAGCCGTTGGTGCATCTGTCCCCGGGGTGGAGGGCTGCCGTCACCTCCGTGGGGGGTCGTACCGCAGGTCTGGCCCTATTCATGGCAGTGGGTGTGGCCCTGGATTCGGTGTCCGAATCACACCTGCTGGGTGCCCGGGTTCTAGGTGGGAGTCGTGTGGTAGAAGCTGGGAGGGGGTGAGGGGGCCTGGTGTCATGAAGGACAAGGGGGACGGCGGGAACGCACCCCGAGGACTGTTGCTCCCAAGTCAGCCAGCCCCCAGCCTGATTTTGTGCAGGAGGCCAGAGTTTTGGATCAGCCCTCCACGAAAATGCTTCATACCTATTGAGTGAACTTCTCGGGAGGCCTCGGCTGCCTGCCTGTGTCTCCCTGGAGTGTCAGCGGGCCCAGCCCACTGTGCTGAGGCCAAGGGGAGGGGACCAGGCCAGGCCGGGACCAATTCCCAGAGCAGGTGGCCATGCAAGTGGCACAGCCTCTGCAAGCTGCGCTGGGGATGGGGACTTCGGGTGTGTGCGCGGCTCCTGGTTTTCCTCTTGGACTTTGGGGCCTGGGGGAGAAACACCATCCAGGTTTCCAGCGACCTGGGTAGAGACCCCGTGTTCAGCCAGGATAGACAGGTCTGTGGAGCAGGATGGTGGGTTGAGCGCCCTCTGCAGGCCAGGCTGAGGGAGGCACATTCCTGGCATCTGGGCCTGAACCCCCAGCTCTGCCCTGGTGACCCTCCCTTTTGTCACCTGCCAAGAGGAGGTAGATGCCCTTCCCTGGGGGGTTGTGGGGATAATGCTCAGGACCAGGCCTGCCCTGGGCGGGCAGCTCCTCCTTTCCTTGTCATGAACCCTCCTAGCGCAGCTGGGCTCTTCCCCTTTGGGGCGAGAGAGTGGAGCTCGAGAGAGGCAACGGTTTGCCAGGTCTTCACGTCGAGCTCTGAGTTGACTCCAAAACTGAACCTCCTTCCTACACCAGATGCGTTTTGCAGCAAATTCTCCGGATCCCACCCATCCCTGTGCCCTCTGCTGACCCTGGGTAGGGTCTGCTCCTGTCCCTGGCTCCATCCAGGTCGGAGGCCATGCCGGCTGCGTGGGCCCGGGACCAGGGCTCCCCCTGCCACCGTGCAGGCGTCCTGCCCTGGAGGGACTCTGCATCTCTCCCTTCTCAATCCACCTCCCTACCCATTCCTTCTCGGCCCTCAGAGGTCCCCTTCCAAGGTGAGGCTGTGTGTCGCCCCCGCAGGGACCCACGAATCCCAAGAGTGCTTGGCCCTGCTGGCCTGACTCACGGTACAGACTGAAGAGCCCAGAGCACAGGGAGGACACCCCACAGGCTCACATCTGCTCACCGCCAGTCCCCTCACCTGCCCCCACAGGCCCAGGCCTGCTCATTCTCTTCTGGCCAGAGAGCTGTTTCCTTGGCATCCCCTCACCCTGGCCTGCCTGCTTCGGGGGTAGAGCGGTACCTTGGGGAATGAGCAGACCTCAGCACGCTCTTCAGCAGCCGCCGTCTTGCCACACTCCTGCATTCTAGAAGGCCGAGGTGGGGCCCAGAGGGCAGTGGCCCCTCTTCCCTGGAGACGCAGACTCAGCTTCTGCCTTAGACTTCTCCGGGTGCAGGCGTCCTCACCCCCTGCGGAGGCCCATGGGCCAGTCCTGCCAGGCCAGAGATGGGGGGAAGCAGTGACTCCCTCCAGGGGGAGGGTGCAAGTGTCCCACTGCTCCCCGTTTTCTAGAGTTCTGCCAGAAGCCAGCGTCCCAAAGCTGGGATGTCCTGACCAAATGACCGCAGGCAGACCCCTGGCTCCCCACTGCCCACTGTTCCTTCAGGCGGCCGTGGCGTGTCCGATGGGGGTGCCCCCTCCATGCTGCGCTGGCGGTCCTCTGCCACGGCACAGGACCCAGGACTGAAGGCTCCGAGGAGAGATGGAGGGAATGGAGTGAGCTCTCACGGTGCCTGGTTGCCCACACTCCCCCCCGTTCCCCCAGGGAGGAGACCAGGTCCATTCTTGGAAAGAACTTTCCTGTCTGCACTCTGAGCTTCTCACTGGGCCTTCCCAGCCATTGGGACTATAGCAGCGAGATGGGCGCCTTCGGCACAGGTGCCTCCCCTTAGCTGCATCAAGCTACCCGGCTTCTTGCTCGTCTGCTGGGAAGCCCTGTCTCCTCCTGACCCACAGACTCACTCCCTTCACCCCTCCTGAGGGACCCCACCAGGCTCTGATGGCTCCTGCAGGCCACTCTTTTCTTCCCTGCAAATGCAGGGCTGCCCCTGGGCCAGTTGGAGAGCTGGACACTGGTTCTCTTTGAGACCCTAGCTCCCCTTTCTGGAGTTTCTTTGCACTTGTGACGACCAACGCTTCCAGACTGGAGACTCCCAGGAGTCCGACCCCTGCTTCCCCATCACACTCAGAGTCTCCCAGGTCCCATGTAAAAATTCTCAACGGCTCTTCCCGGCGACAGAGTAGGGCAGAGGGAGACTCAAAACATACTTGTGTTGGTCACGTTGATCAGAAAGTGTCACACACCAGTCATTTACACGTTAGTGTGAATTTAAGGCCCACTCAGTGTCTTTCCAGCTGAAAGAGATCTTGAGCTCTCAGTGCCTCTGAAACTTCTCCGTATCTTTAAAGATGAGAAAAGGGGCCCAGAGAGGCTGTAGGATGACCCAGAACCCGCCGGTGCCTTCCGTTCACAGTTCAGTGCCCTCTCCAGGGGACCTGCCCCTCTGCTGCAGTCTTGCCAGAAGCATTACAGGTCACACCGCCTGGGTTCAGGGGCTGTCCTGATGCCTCACTGATTTAGGCAAGTTACTTCACTGTACCGAGCCTCAGTTTTCCTATCCGAGAGGGGGGTAGTGACAGTAGCACCTTCCTCATAGGATCGTTGTAAGGATTAAATGTGCGTTTAAGGCGTAAATACCCCGAAGACGGTGATTCTCCCAGGTGACCCCGCACTGTGGGTGTCAGACCCCACCCTGTGTGTCGTGACCCACTAGTCTTGGGTCAGCGCTGGATTTGTGCTGACCTTCTGGATTGTGGGCCTTGTCACCCCAGCGGGATCCAGGCCCCTCCAGGGCAGTGCTCCCCACCCCCATCCATCCTCCCCGAACACCCAGCCCTGCGTTCGTAAATGCATCACCTGGGTTCCTTTCCCCAAATGAGTCTGCAGGGTGACCCGTCTTGTAGCCCACGCAGGGCTCTCGTCCTGTCTTCCTGGCTTCTTCACGTACATTACAGGTGTATTACTTGTAGTAATTTATTAGTAATGAAGTTCACCTTATACAGTTTTTAGTGTAGTTAGTTACTTTTAAGTAATTTTACATTTACCAAAAATGTTGGAAAATCAGCCCACAGAGTTCCCATAGACCCTCATTATGCCCTTTCCATGGCTGTGTCTTGAGGTCACGCTTCCCGTGACCGCGATACACTTCTCTGACCCAGGGACCTCGCATCAGCAGCGGTCCTGTCATGAACAGTGTCCCCAGCTGTCCCACTGTGACCCTTCTTCTGGTTGTCCTTCTCTGTGGCCTCCTCGCTTCCAGGCCAGGGTCTCAGGCTGTTTGTCTCTCACGACCATGACACTTGGAAGGGCCCTGCTTTGACCTGGACTTCTGGGACGTTCCCTGGTGTTGCTGGATTTGGTTGACATTCCGCATTTTGGGCAGGAACGCCACACCAGCGATGCCTCTCCCTCCTTTGCCCCTCCTGTCTATCAGGAGGGCATGAGCTTGATGTGGGGCCCATCTGCTTAACCAGTCATTTGGTCAGAATGCTGTCCCCGTTTCTTCCCTGTTCATTTCTGTTTTTCTCTTTGTCATTGGCAGTGATCTTTTAAGGAAACCCTTAGCAGATGTCCTGTTTCTTGTCATACTTTTGCCTGGTATTTTAACATCCATTGATGGCTTTCGATGACAGGAGTTGCTGCGGTGGTATTTGCCAAATGGTCGTTATATTGAATTTTAAAAAGTCAGCGTGCCTCTCTTCCAACGCGGACTTTTGCAGACGTTCATAGGGGACACTTCACCGAGCCCTAGCATCATCTCATTTGTAAGTGAAGGGAAAGGCAAAGATGAGAATTAAGAAGGAAGAAGAAAGGGGGATTGTGTTGGAGAAGCTTCTTTGCTGCAGAACTTCTCAGAGTCTTTAGCATGCGATTGCGAATATTGAGTCTTCTAGAGGGTGGTGTACTGAGTTTTACCACTGAAGGTAAGACACCCTGGTAGTTTATATCCCACTAATAAGGGGGAAAGTGCTAATTAAATTGTGATACACGGTCAATAATGATACACATCTTAATCTCAGAGATAGAAAATGAAAAACTGCATGTCTTTGAACCGGTGGAATATGGCACTATTTGACGTATTCCACCTCATCGGTCAGAGGTCCTCTGCTTCCTCTTCATAGGGCTTCTGTGAGAGCCTTGCCACACCCAACATGCTTGAGGAATTCCCAGACCTAGGAATTAAGGATTCCCTGATTGTCGGCGACTCACGTCCCAGAGGCAGCTGCTTTGAGCAGTGTGGAATCCATCTTTCTAGACCCTTCTCGTACACGTACAAATACAGATTTATGTACTTAAAAATAGAAACAGCATCATATTATGTGTTTTCTCACAAAACTTGTCTTTTCCCCGACTTAGTATCTATCTTGCCTCCTTTCCA
Organism: Meles meles; assembly: GCF_922984935.1. Classification (NCBI taxonomy): domain Eukaryota; kingdom Metazoa; phylum Chordata; class Mammalia; order Carnivora; family Mustelidae; genus Meles; species Meles meles. Next base: position 140,389,487 of record NC_060071.1, on the reverse strand, counting down.
TGGCCCATAAAAGTGGGAGGTGGGTCCGCGTGGCTCTTTTTGGTGGCGGCTTAACATTTCAGCACGTGATTGAAAGAATCACCATTTACTCCATCACGTTGAGCTTGCAAGGTCATTCTGTTTTAATTGTTTTTGTTAACTGGGCTGTAGTAAGCATAGATGTTTGCATATTTCTGTTAAATTAATCCTTAGAAGTAGACTTTCTCAGATATTCTTTTTTTTTTTTTTTAAGATTTTATTGTTTTTATTTGACACAGAGAGAGAGAGTGAGTGGGAGGGGCAGAGGGAGAAGCAGGCTCCCCGCCGAGAAGGGAGCCCAATGCGGGGCTGGATCCCAGGACCCTGGGATCATGACCTGAGCCGAAAGCAGACACTTAACCGACTGAGCCACCCATGCACCCCTCAGAGATTAGTATAAACATCCCCTCACGGGCAGATACTGCTGGATTGTTCTTCAGAAAGTCTGAGCGGATTTCAGTCTCCTGTGCCCGTCTGCCAGGGAAATGATACCTATCTTAATTTGCATGGTTTCCATCCTCGACCAGATGGAACATTTCTTCATTTGCTAATTGGCCCTTTGCATTTCTTCCGTGTGTGAATCTCTTCCTGTCATTTGCCCACTTTTCTACTGGGTTGTTAGTCTTTTTGTTATCAATTGGTTAGAGCCCTTTTTGGATTAAGGAACTTATCTCCTTGTTTAAAATACAGACTGGGGGGGCGGTGCCTGGGTGGCTCAGTCTTTAAGCATCTGCCTTCAGCTCAGGTCATGATTCCAGGGTCCTGGGATCGAGCCGTGCTTCAGGCTCCCTGCTCCGTGGGAAACCTACTTCTCCCTCTCCCATTCCCCCTGCTTGTATGACACATTCTCTCTGACAAATAAAATCTTAAAAAAAAAGTACGGACTGTGTTTCATCAGTGGAAGCCTTCATATCTGCACCGGAGCCAAGCTGACATTTTCTGTTCTGCTTTTAGAATCTGTCCTGCCAGAGAGAGCACTTTAAACATTATTTTTGAAACGTCTTAAAAACAAAAAAAAAGGCTGCAAAATCTGGGGAGTTGGGACTGAGCGGGGGCAGTGAGTGTCTGCCGTGGTCCGGAAGGGGCCGTAAATCGTTGGACCCAGCTGCCGTGAAGCTAATCCACATCGCCGGCAGCCGTTTTCTTCAGCAGGAACGGGACTCAGGAATGTCCGTGTTGCTGCCCGGGCCCGTGTTTGGCTCCGCTGTTCCTGGCCTTTTGGAACACCCAAGTGCAAACGGCACTCTGGGTCCTGGAGATGAAACAGGTCGTCAGTGAAGTCCGACGGGAGGAAATGGTCACCTGGCCGGCAGGGCAGCATCAGACCAGGAAATGTCAGATCTGTGGCCTTTCTTTCCCTCTGGCCCTGCCCACAAGCAACCCCTGCCTCAGATTCGGGCTGATCCCACATCTCCCAGTGTCGTGTCCCCCCACCCCCACCTTGACACCCCACCTGTGGCCAGAGAGCCCGACGACTGGTCCTGGCAGGACATGGGCAGTTGCAGCAAGGCCATCATGCCTCTCGGAGCCTCCAGGAGCAGGGTAGGGGCTGCAGCTGCCAAGAGAATGTGCCCTCCGCCCTCTGTCTCCAGTGACACGGTCAAGTCAGGGACCCCTGTCAGGGCCACGGCCCCTACCCCCTGCCTTTGGAAGAAGACTCTGCCAAGGGAGTTTTCACTGTGCGGCCTCAGAGGGCTCTGACCGTGACCGAGAACGCCGTCAGGCCTGCGAACGTTTCGTCTCTGTCACGTTCCCTCAGCCCGTTGCTGACATCGCTGTTTCCCTGGCCCTGCCGGGGGCCGACGGCTCAGATCTGACCTTGCGTTCTGAGCACGAGGTTGCTGCCCCGGGTCGTGCGCTCTGCTGAGAGGAGAGCGGTGGCCCTCTGGGGGACGGCCTGGATGACGGCTGCTCATCTGCCGGAAGAGTCCCAGTTCTGTCCCAGGGGACAGATGGGCCAGAAGGCTCTATCTCTGAGCAGGAAAAAGCGGGCATGCCACTCTTCCACGTCTGCTCTCTTTTCTTCCTGCCCCTCCCCCAACCCCGGCGGCCTTCTCAGGCCGTGCAGAGCCGTGCTGGGCTCACGAAGGGGATCGTGGACTCTAAAACGGTAGACCTTCAAATAACCGGCCGGCAACGGTGGTGGAGGGACGGTGGGACCTGCCACTTAATACCTACTATGGACCAGTTTCCGTTTTAAGTGTTTTGTGTGTTAACTCATTTGATGCAGCAGCTCCGTGGACAGGACTGAAGACTGTTCTTATCCCCATTTTACAGACCAGGAAACGAAGGCACGGAGAGGTGAGGGAACCTTCTCCAGGTCACACGTACCCAGGCAGCCTGGAGTGTCTGGCCACACCGTGGTGGGGAGGCACAGGCAGCTCGACTCCTCTTGTCTCCTGGTCCCTAAGATGGGAGTAGGAACCTTCTCCCAGAAGTCCTTCAGCGGGGCCCAGAGTCCTTCAGCGGGCCTGAGGAGGGGAGGGGAGAGAGGCGTCACCTCACAGGCTATCCTGAGGCGGTTGAGCCCCGTGAAGCCATGGGCAAGCCCGCTCTCCCACCTTCGGGCTTCACTTCCCAGGGCCTCGGTCCTTCCACGCACAACGGGGGGACAGTAGGAATCTATCCATAACGTTGCTAGAAGAGTCCTGCGAGTGAGCCCTGCGGGTGTCCGTGGTGGTCCTGGCACAGGGCCGTGGGTGCCCGCCGGGTCCGCCTGTCTGTGGAAGGTGCCGTGTCGTCAGCCTGCACGGCTTTCCACAGAATACCTGCGGTGTTCTCAGCTCTGGGACCGGCCCTGTGTATACTGAGGCGAGGAGCGGTCCCTGGTCCCGTCAGGGGCAACTGGGTGCCAGGGGTGGGAGGCACATGCTGGGGCGTGAGCCCAGGGTCTGGGAGTGGGGGATGGGTGCCTCCACCTGCCAAGCCTCCCTCCCCCCACGCCTCACCCTGTGCTCTGTGGGAGCAGTCAGGAGACCACGTGAGGCCCGTCCACTCTCAGGATGTGCCATTTCTCCCCTCCCCTCCCCTCCTCTCCCCTCAGGGGCATTCTGGGGAGGAATGCCATCCCAGCCTGGCCCTGTGCCCATTGACTTCCAGGTCCCTGCCTGGTCTGTGTGGTCGGGGACCCGGGTAGAAGGAGTCCTGGCTGGCCTTCCCTCACAGCCACTGTCCTCACCGGCCTTTTGAGGTGTCAGGCCCTTCTTGCCCTCAGCTGCTGGGGTGAAGTATGCGGATGATCTGGGGAGGGCTTGCCCTGGGCTGCCTTTGAGGAACCTGGTTTCCTGTGGGCCGCTCCCTCTCAGCCTTGACCGCCCTCCGGCTCTGTCTGAGCTCCTCAGGGCCAGAGCTGTGTGAGTGGCTCTCTCTCATCCCAGAGGGGACGCAAAGGACACCTGTGTCCTATGCTGAAGAGTCAGAGACGGTCCCAGCTCCCGGGGAGCCCTCAGCCCCGTCGTAGGTCCATCATGGGCCTGGGGTGTTGACTGGACCTCAGTGAGTGACTGGTGGTACCGCGAAGCTGAATCTCGTTCGTCTCACGTGTGCCGCCCACGGTCCCAGCGTGGTGACTCTCGATGGCTTATTCAGTCCTCACAGTGGTCTTGTGTGTGGTCGCTGCTGGCGGTTGTCCCCATCTTGCAGATGTGGAAACTGAGGCACAGAGAAGTGGCCTGGATTGAGACAGCAGCCCTAGGATTGGAACTCAGGCCTTGGCCCACGACTGTCTATACCCGGAGTCTCCAAGGAGCCATGAGGATAAAGAAGCGCTTCTCCTGGGGCCGACCCGAAGCCCCAAGCCCTGGCAGAGTCCCAGGTGGTTTCCATGAGTCAGGCTCCCCGGTCCCCACATCCCCAGGGCACATCGGCTTTGAGGGCTGTGATGGTCTTAAACCAAACAAAACATACTGTTTTCGTTTCATCTCATCTGAGGCTGTGAATGGGTCTGAAGCTACACACAATGATGTCACTGGCTGTTCGGTGGTTTCCATTCCTTTGAAGCGCAGCACAAATCCCCCCAACAAATCCAAGGGACCCTCGGGCTGCGGGGAGAAGTGAATCATCTGCTCTCCCCTCTGTGTGTGTCTGGGTCCTAGTGTCTTCTTAGAAGGACACGGGTCAGATTGGATCAGGGCCTGCCCAGAGGACCTCATTTTAACCTGTTCACCTCTTTAAAGGCCCTGTCTCCAGAGTCACATTCTGAGGAACTGGGGCTTGGGACTTCAGCATGTGAATTTGGGAGGGACACAGTCCAGCCCGTAACAGGCAGGCAAAGGTGAGCAGGATCAGGTTGCAGAAGTCTGGAAGGGCTTTGGACTTGGCCTTGAGTCAGCCACAGAGAGTTCGTGAGCCGAGAGCGGCCTCACTTGTAGGCGGGCACTTTGGAAAGACGATCCAGGCTCTAAAACCGATGTGTGGTTTGGGTCAGATGGTGAAAAAGGTGAGCAAGACACCAGAAATCGTGGTCTGTGGGTAGAGCAGATGCTGTGGGAGAAAATGGTTATGGGATGGGGTACCGAGAAGGAGGTGCCTGGATTCCCAGACTCCAGGAGCGTGTCGTCAAGCAGCTGGGAGAAGCCCCAGTGCTGGGCCAGGGCACTTGTCGGGTCAGGGTCCCAGGAGGGCCGGCTGAGGCCGCTGCAGCTGCCCAGACCCTGGGGCAGAGCTGCTGGCCGGCGAGTGGATGGGGGGGGCCTCCCCTCCCAGAGGGATAGGGCTTGCGCACGTGCCCGGAGGAGGGTGGTGTGTCCACAGAAACAGGGCTAACTGGTTCTCTAAGTGTCTCCAAATGCCCTTCATGCATATGGCCTCACCGAGTCTCCGTAATTGCTCCAGGAGGTGGACAGCATTGCTGTACCATTTTACAGATGAGAGAAAGGATCAGAGAGGTTCAGTGGCCTGGCCCAGGGGGCACAGGTTGCAGGCACTGGGCTGGCTCTTGGCTACAGAGTTGATGCTCATCCTCGTGGCTGCATTTTGCTTTCTGGGCCGCCATTTGCGGTGACTGCCGCCTCCACGCAGCCTCAGCGTGACTCCTCTGGCCCCATGTGTCCCAGTGGACACGGTTGGGGTATGTATTTGGCAGTTGACGGGCCTCCTCTTCGCCAACACCCCCACTTCTGCTACCCACACTTGGTGACCTGGGATTTAGCGGTATCAGCTGCTTTATTTCTTGTTACATAAAAAAGGCGTCATGTAACTCTAGCAAAGTATGAAGGTATATTCTGTAATTACGGACCGTTTCCTGACTTAAAGTGTGTTTTCTGAATGTGCGGGCAGGGGACAGCCCTGTGAGGTAGGTACTGTTGTCCTCACTTTCCAGTGACGACACTGAGGCAGAGAGGTAAGGTGGCTTGGCCAGAGGCACACAGCTCGTAGGAGGTGGAGCTGGGGTTGGAACCCAGGTAGCCAGCGTCCCCTGCAGAACCTGCGGGGTGCCCAGTCTCGGCAGAGGTCGACACGACATGAGCCACCCAGGTGAAGTGAGCCAGCAGAAGGGACCTGTTCCTCGATGCATGAGAAGGGGTGTTCAGAGGAGCCTCCCAGAGCAGGAAGGTGGTTTGACGGGGCTTGGATGACCGCCCAAGAAGGGGCTAGAAGGAAGGGCTCCGCTGGCCAAGAGACCAGCATGCGTGAGGCTCCCGGCCTGCACCCTCAGGGCATTGGTTTTCCCTCAGCTCTCGGAAGACTGAGAGGGAACCGGAATCCTGCGGCCCCCTCGTCTTGTCCTGTGCCGGCTCTGTCCCTGGCACTCTTGCATCACACCATTTCCTGCTCTGGGACAGGGGGCTCCTGGGGGGTGGGGATGGCCCAGGAAGGCAGGACAGAGCCCAGCTCTGCGAAGCTCATCTAGGACTGGTGTGCAGGGCCCGTGTCTGAGATGATGCCGGCCCCGTGGGAGCTGCGTTTTGACAGAGGCCGCTTCTTCCCTCATCCATGCATCTGTTGGGGGTTGGGCCATGAACACGGTAGAGAAGCTCCCTGCCCTCACGGACCCTGCGTTCTTCCTGAAAGGCGGACCCGCGTCTGTGCAGCTACTCCGGCTAAGGCGACAGGGTGTGTGCAGGTGGAAACTTCCTGCCTTCCCCAGGCTCCACTGGCATGGCCTCCTCCCATGGAGCCCTCCCAGTCTTCCCAGGATGCAGCGAGAAGTTGGCCCTCCAGAACCACATGCTTCTTCTTAGCGCCTGGGGCTGGGGAGGCCCGGCCCGCTGGCTGCTACTCTGAGTCCCACAGTCTCTGCCGGCCTTGCCTCCAGCATGCACGGGGTAGGGATGTTCCTGTGGCCGCTGCTTCTGTCCCTGTCTGGAGTGGGGGGTGGCCAAGGGCCCCATGTCCCTGTCTGGCTTGTGGTGACCCCGGGGCCCAGAGCCTCCCTCGCTGAGTGTGGGTGTGAACGGACGGCAGCACCAGGCCCTGCTGCTCCCGAGGGGCTGACTTCATTATCCGGCCTTGTGCAGGTCCTGTGACACTTGTCCCTTGTCCTTGGTCCCAGCATGTAGACAGGGCTGGCTTGAGGACTCCCACTCTGCCGGCCAGGAGCCCAGGGCCCAGGGGAGCTGCCGGCATCACACGCTGTTCTCCAGGCCCCCCCATGTCCAGAGCTTTTGCTGGTAGTGACTCCCCACGCCAGCCTCGCTGTCTTCATGCCTCCCTCACTGTTCTGGGTGGGCCACTGGCCCCAGAGTGACCGGATGTGTGGCGATGGGGTTGTTCCCCAGGTCACCCATGGTCCTCCTTCCCGAAAGGACTGCCCGGGTTTCTGAACATGGGACTACCCAGGGCTGAGACCGCGCAGTCAAGATCGCCCACTGCAGGCGCCACAGCAAAGTCCTGTAGTGCTTTCAGGAGACAGTGTGGCACCATGCGGCAGGAACCCCGGAAACGGCGACTCCCACAGACCCCTAAAGTCGCTTCTGGGAATTTGGCCCGTGGACGTGATTTGCTGCAAACACAAAACCTTACACATCAGGGACTGTCATCAAAGCCCGGTCTGGTAGAGAAGAATTGGCACAAATGTAAATCTGTGACTCCAGGGGAAATGTTACCGGTCCAGTGTCCATGATAATGCAGGGTCTCGGGAAGATACCGACGGCAGGTGTCCAGTAACGTCAGGTTCAAGTGGCAAGTCCGGTCACGATCATAGCAAAGTAGGCAAAGAGGGTGTCTGTGCAGGCGAAGCCCTTCAGGGAGGGAAAGGCCAGGCCGAGCAGGGATGTATGTGATTGCTTTCTTGTTTCCAAGTGGAACGAGCCCAGGGTGCAGGGATGTGACTACGTGGTGGTGTGAGGCCTGCGTGGCAGGTGAGGCCTGGTACGTGGTCCTTTGCGCCCAGACACGCTGACCACATGCCCTGCATCTGTCCAGATGGGGCCCGGATGCCCGAGGAGCCAGCCTTGTGCTTAGGCACTGTGGGCCCCTCCCTCAGCGGCCCAGGTAGTGCACTCAGCAAGGTTTTGTTGCGGACCTACTCTGTGCCAGGCAGTGTTCTCGGCACCAGCCTACAGCTGCAAACCAAACCCAGAATCTCCCGCCTGCCTGCGTGGATCTGACGTTCTAGAGAGGGAGACAAGCCAGCGGATGTAACGCGCGCTTCTCCTGGCACGTTCCCGTGGTGGTGTCCCGCTGCTCAGGACCACACAGCAGGCTCCTGGCCGCCTGGGTCCCCTCCCTGGTCTGTCTCTCTGCTCTCCCCTCTGCCTGGCCCTGACTCCTGGGTGTTGTTCACTCCCGGAGCCCTGCCCATTGCAGAGGCTTCAGACCATTCCAGCCCTGTGTGTCCCCCAGGGACTGCCGCTGCCCCTGGGTCATTTTTTCGGCAGATACTGTCTGGGTGAAGAAAGTAAACCTGTTCAAGAGAACGGGAACCGAGGCAGGGTCCCGGTACAGCTCTCCCGGCCTTCCCCGCCCACTCCCTCAAGTGCCCTGCTGGGGCGTCTCTCAGAGCCACTCGAGGATGGGCTGCTCTTGCTCTGTCGGCACCACACGGGGAGCACAGGGAAGCAGGTGTAGCACCCGGCAAGCTCCAGGAAGCTGGATGTGACCAGTAGCTACGATGCAGCATCTGCCTGCCCTCCCACAGGTGTCCCCAGCCGGCCTGGCCACTGCACGGTACCTGTTCCATACCAGGCCTCCCAGCCACCCTCCAGGGAGACACCGCTCCCATTTTCCAGATGGGGAAAGTAAGGCCCAACAGAATTTGGTCACTCGCCCCAGATTACAGCTGATGAGTCATTTACCCCCAGTTCAAAGTCGGGCTCCAGAGTGTTCTCTGTCTGTCCCCCACCCCTAGCTTTTCCTTTGTCTCCACCTGTTCGTCATTGGCTTTCTGTCTTCTGGGGAGCTCTCCAGCGGCTGCCTCTAGCCAGGTCAGGGCGTGGCCACCTGGCAGAGTGGGGTGGGATGTGACTCCAGACGCCTGGTTCTCCGCCTTGGCCTGCCAGTAACTGGCATGTGGCTGTGAACTCTTCCGCTTCCCTCTTTGGACGTGTGGACGCGTGGTGCGGTGGGGACTTGCCCATCTCCCAGGGCCCCCAGCTTCCCGTTCCGGGATGGGGGCGGGCGGAGAGGAAAGACGGGGGCGGAGTTTCAGTTTCCCAGGGACTAAGATTTCAGCTCTTCACAGAACACAACCCACCATCCAACTAAAAAAAGCCTCTTTCCAACTCCCGTCCAGAAATAAAGACGGTAGATAAATAAGCAACAGTGGCCTTTTCCTGGGAACCAGAAATAGCTTCCCGAGCTCCCAGTGCCGACTTGGAGCAAGAGTCTTCCTTCTGTCTGTCTCTGGGGCAACGAGCTGCAGGCGATGTTGCAGGTTTCCCACGGGGAGCCCCTGCTGTCCTCGCTCCTGCGGCCGGGCCAGCGTGTCTGCTGCCACCGAGGTGCCGGCTCTGATGCTGCGGGGACACAGGCAGCCTCGGTGTCTGAGAGCTAGACGGCTGTCCGCGTCCTCCTCTCGGGCTGGGGCCAGGTCGCACAGAGGCAGCAGCACGGCCCTAAGCAGAGCCTTTGCATGGGCTGTTCCCTCTGCTGGGAGCACGTGGACCCCACCTGCGTCGCCTGTTTCCCCCACCCCCCATTTTCCCTTGTCTTTGTTCAGCAAGACGCTCCCTGCCCTCACTCCCTACTTTGTGGCCCCCACCAGCTGTGCGTTTTACTTGCCCGGGGTTTACTGTTGGGAATGCGAGCTCCCTGAGGGCAGGCTGTGTCTGGGTGAGGTGCTGTATCTTTGGCTCCTAGCATTTAGTGGAGCCTTAACCTTTTTTTTCTTTTTCTTTTTTTTTTTTTTTTTTTTTTTTTTTTGCTATTGGTGGTGACTGGTGATCGAAACCAAAAGCAGTTGTTTCTAATTTACTGTGATTTCACAGACATGCAGGATGGTTTTGGTTCCAGAAAGTTGTTCAGGAAGTTAAGACACTCATGGTCCATTGGCCCCGAGGCCAGAGTGGGGCAGGCCTGGGGCACGGAGCAGCCGTGGTCTCCTGAGGAACCGGGGTCCCTTCCTGCCTCTGCTGTGCAGGCTCGGGACTGCCTTCGCCCAGGGCTGGCCTCTTTGGGGGGGTACTGAGCTTCAGCTTCGGGTCCTTCCTTGCAGGGTACTGGGGCCAGTCTCTGTCCCGGCCGCCTCCCCTGGAAAGTGGGAGAGGCAGCTGGTGGTGCCTGCTGCTCGGGGTGTGGTCAGCAGGCTCCAGGCAAGGAGTAGGGAGCAAGACGGTGACCGTGTGTGCGTGCCCCTCTTCCTCGGTGCGCTTGGTTCTTTGCCACCGTGGCTCAGTGTTGGGCCCGGCCTCATAACCGAAGCCTGGGGTTTCAGAAAGGTGGGGGTGTCTGGCCTAATGCTAGATGTGGTCCATTCACTGGAAATGTCTCATCTCTGCTTCTCACCGGGACCCCAAGCGTCTCTGGGGGGAAGCACTCACCTTGTCCCCGTCCTCTTGCACCTTGGCCGGGCATGGGGCAAGGGATAAGACTCTGCAGGCTTGAAGGAGACGCCGTACAGGGAGGATTTGCTAAGACCAGTGCCCGCAGAGAGCCAGTACTTGGGGGAAGACAGCTGTTGCTGCTGGGGGATTTTTTTTCTTTCTTTTAAAAAAATTGATATAATCCACATGCCATAAAATCCACCTTTTTGAAGTACACATACAGTTCAGTAGCTTTGATTCTATTCCCCAAATTGCCCAACCAACACCACTAAGTCCAGAACATTTTCATCACCTCATAAAGAAATGTACCCATCTGTAGTCTGTCCCGTCCCCCCACGCCCACCCCCGCCCTGTCCCCCCATGCCCCTGCCCCTGGTAACCAGTCTCCCCTCTGTTTCTCTGGATTTGCCGATTCTGGACATTTCGTATAAGTGAAGTCATACGGCATTTGTGACTGGCTTCCTTCCCTTCGCTCAGCATGCTGTTTTCAAGGTCACTTTGTGGCGTATGTCATTCCTTTTTCTGGCTGAAGGATGCTCTGTTGAACGGGCACATCACATTTCATTTATCCACTCGTCAGGGGATGGACACTTGGATTGTTGCCCCTTTTCGGCTTTTACAAATAATGCTGCCATGGACACTCCTGGGCAGGTTTTTGTGTGGGCATACGTTTCCATTCCTTTGGTTGTAGAACCAGGAGGGGAATTACCATGTCTGTAACTCTGTGTTTAACTGTTTGAGGAGCTGCCAGACTGTTTCCTAAAGCAGGGCACCATTTTACTTTCTTGCCAGCAATGTCCACACTTGTTACTTTGTGTCCTTTTGCTCATAGCCATCCTCAGTAGATATGAAATAATATCTCATTGTGGTTTTGATATGCTTTTTCCTGGTGGCTAGTGACGTTGAGCATCTTTTCACATGCACTCGGGCCACTTGTAGGTCTTACTTTGAGAACTGTCTATTCAAATCCTTTGCCCAGGCACGCCTGGGTGGCTCAGTCAGGTTAAGCATCTGCCTTCAGCTCAGGTCATGATCCCAGGGTCCTGAGATCGAGTCCTGCATTGGCAGGGAGCCTGCTTCTCCCTCTGCCTGCTGCTCCCCCTTTTGTGCACTCATGATCTGTCTCTCTCTGACAAGTAAATAAAATCTTTAAAACAAAACCACAAAAAAACTAAATCCTTTGCCCATTTTAAAATTTGGTTTGTCTTTTTGTTAATAGTTCTTTATATGTTATGGGTACTAAACCCTTTTCAGATGTATGATTTGCAAATATTTCCCCCAGAATGGGTTGTCTTTTCACTTTCTTGACAAGTATCCTCTGAAGCACAAAAGTTTTTAATTTTGATGATACCAGATTTATCTATTTTTAGTTTGGTAGTTTGTGCTTTTAGGGTCTAAGAAAGCATTACCTGACCCGAGGTCATGAGGATTTACACCCGTGTTCTCCTCTAAGCATTTTACTGTTTTAGATCTTATAATTAGATCACGATCCATTTTTAATCAATTCTTGTGTATGGTGTGAGGTAGGGTTCCAGCTTCATTCTTTTGCATGTGGATATCCAGTTTTCCTATAACCATTTGTTGAAAAGACTGTCATTCCCCCCTTAAATTGTATTGGCACCCTAGGGGACAGTCCGTTGACCCCAGATGGATGAGTCTGTTTCTGGTCCCTCCATTCTAACCCACTGAGCTCTACATCTATCCTTGTATCGCTACCTTACTGCATGATGACTCACACTGGGAAGTGTGAGTCTTCCAACTGTGAGCTTTTTCAATATTTCAAGATTGGCTATCCTGGGTCCTTGCAGTTTTATATGAATTCAAGGATTAACTTGTCAGTTCCCACTAGAAGAAAGCCAGGATTTTGATGGGGATCGCATTGACTCTATAGATCGGTGTGGGAGTATTGCCAACTATATTGTCTTATTCGTGAGCATGGGGTGTCTTTCTGTCTATTGAGATCTTCTTGGGTGTGTTTCAGCAATCTTTTGTAGTTTTCAACATTTAGGTCTTTGTTAAATTTACTTCTTGTATTTTTATTTTTTAATGCTACTGTAAGTAGAATCATTTTCTTAATTTCATATTCAAATTATTCATGGCTAACATATAGAAATACGATTGTGTGTGTGTGTATTGATCTTTTCTTTTGCAGTCTTACTGAACTTACTCATCTTAATAGGTTTTGGGTTTTTGTGTGTGTGGATTCCTTGGGATTTTCTGGGTATAGGACCATGTCCCTGCATACAGAGGCAGTTTTACTTCCTCTTTCCAGTCTGAATGCTTTTTATTTCATCCTCCCTCCTAGTAACCCTGGCTAGGACCTCTAGGGCAGTGTTGAGTCCAGGTGGCAGGAACAGACATCCTTATCTTGTTCCGATCTTGGGGGGAAGGCATCCATCCAGCCTTTCACCCCAGCGCGCAGTGTTTCCGCAGATGCTATTTCATCAGATTGGAGAAATTTCCTTGTATTCCTGGTTTGTGGCGTGCTTTTATTCTGAAGGGCACTGGATTCGTCAGTCAGATGCTTTTTCTGAGTCTGTGGAGATGATCCTCTCAGTAAAAGCTTTGTCTTTTCTCGTGTTAATACGAAGCGAAGCGAGCCCTTTATCTCCCAGGGAGCCGGCTGCCCATACTCACAGTGTTACTCTGGGTGGGGGACTTGGTATGTAAACTGGGGGTGACTGCTTTCTCATGGGGTTCTTATGAGGGGCCTTGAGTTGCTCTGTAGACGGTGTTGTCTGGCACGTGTAAAGTGCAGCTTACCAAGCACTCGGCTGTGATGGGTGAGTGTGAAAGTGGGGGGGGCGGCTAGGGTGGGAGGGGACACCGCGGGGGGCAGTGCAAGGCTGATAATCTAAGGCCGGGCTGATGTCCCCGCTCTGACAAGTCCGCTGGTGGGGAGTCTGGAAGTTCTCACCGGAGGTGGCTCGCTGGGCTCCACTGGGCTCTGAGTCTTGCTGTGGAAGGGATGGGCCATGGGTGAGGCCCGGGTGAGCTCCAGTCTGCTGCAGAAGCCTCCGTGTGTGCAGGCGTTGACTGTCATGTTCTGTCGGGGCATACGTCTGCAGCAGCGACCTTCCCCAGCTGGGGGTACGGAAATGGGGCCTTGGGTAGGTAGTGGCTACTGCTGAGAGCCAGCACGCACCCCTGCCTCCCCACCCCGATTTCCCTGACTTCTCTTTTCCTGACCTGCCCTTCAACCTCGCTCCTCGTCCTGCCTCTGTCGTTGATCGTCCTTGTGACTTGGGGCAGACTGCCGGTCAGGGCCTGTTGGGGCCTCTGTCCACAGAGACGCTGGCACAGCAGTTTGGGGATTGGCTGTGTTGGAGGATCAGCAGCACCGTCTGCCGGGGCTCCGCAGACACCGCCCCCGACCACCCTCCCGTGGTCCCCAGAAGCCCTGCAGCCCCGACGTCTGCCAGCCCTTCTGCGTCTATATTATGGAGTTTGGGTTTTACAGGTGGGTGGGGGGAGAGAGAGACGCATTTTCAACATGCCCTGTGTAATTCTTGGCATTTGTTTTTATGAGCTATACGAGGTTGGATCTTACCTTGGTTTAATGTACTGACCTTCAAGCCAGCCAAGTAGCTCAAAGTTCCTGGAGACAAGCCACAGCGCTTCTTTACTTTTGGTTTGTTTTCCAAGGTCTAGGGGAGGAGGGCCCCTCACTAACCCTCGGCCTTTCCTGGCCCCTGAGCTCAGAAGTACAGAGCGGCCCCCCTCCTGAGGAGCTGTCGGTCTGATCTGAGAAGGGGCCACGACAAGGAGCAGTGATAACAAACCAGTCATGTGAGCTAGCCCGCGGTAGGGAGCATCAGAATACATTTGGTTATTCCGCAAATCACCTGTTTGGCCCTAATTCAGGGCGTGGCACCGGGAGCATCCCGACAACCAGAGCAGACTCCGCTCCCAGAGCTTTTCAGAAAAACCAGTCGTGCTGAGCACCCCCCTGGGTGGGTACCCCATGAAACTAGGGACTCAGGGAAGCCAGAGTGTGAGACGGTGTTGGCAGTGGGGCAGGGCCGGGGCTGGAGTGTCTCTGGAGGAGGCTGGAGAAGGGCCGTGAGCGCGCTTGAGAGAAAGGGAGGGAGGGAAGGAAGGAGTCGGCAGGCCAGACCCAGCAGGCAGCGGCTGCTGAGATGTGTCCCTGAAGGTAGCCAGAGGGCGAGGGCCCTGTGTCCTGAGGCTCAGGAATGCTGGTATAGCCCGGAGCACACGCCTTGGCTGGCTCCTCCCAGGGTTGTTCCACAGACCTGAGAGCAGGTGCACGCCCAGCCCACAGCACAGCGCCAGACGCGGTGGGAGCCGAGCCCACGGCGGCCCTCCTGCGGTCACCGTGGAGCCCATAAGGCATGTGGTAGGAGAAGCCTTCGCCAGACCAGAAAACGGTCATAGTTCATTGAGTGAGGGTTTGGGCAGCCGAACAGCATCTGGTTGTGAAGTCCTGTGCTCGTGAAGGCTTGGCTCTGAGAACAGTCCCGTCTCTGGGTGCACGTGGTTCTTTTCTTTGGTCTTCGTGTTTGATACTTACCATACGTTGGCTCTGTAATTACGGAAATGTTAATAGAAAATGTAATTAAAGAACACGCTGCCGTTACTGTCAGCGCGCGTGTGTGTGTGCGCGCATGTGCGTGCCCTCGCTGCGGAGTTGGGGGTGTCTGCTGGGGAGAGCGGGGAGCCCGAGGGTGGCCCCAGGGAGGTGGGTCTGTCACAGGGAGTGGGCCGGGGGGCTTGTGGGGGTGGCTTGCTGACGTGGGCTTCTTGTCTGTCCGCAGATGACAGGATCTGCTCACCACCCTTCATGGAGCTCACGAGCCTGAGTGGAGACGACACCATGAGGCTCCTGGAGCAGAATGGCCTGGCGTTCCCCTTCAGTGCGTGTCTCCCCCCCCCCCCCGCCCCCGCCCCAGGCCCCCCTGGGCAGGCTCGGCGGGCCGTAGGCTGGGTGGGGGCTGTCCGTGGCTCCTCGGGATGCCGAGGGCCTTGGCTGCCAGGGAGAGCTGAGCCCCGCGTCCCGCCTGCACAGGGGAGAGGGGTGCGCAGGCGGCATGGGCTGTCCGGGCCACCCTGAGTACCGATGCCGGCCCCCGTTGAGCCAGCATGTCTCCCCAGCTCGTCTCCCCAGCTCCCCTTGTCCCTTATCCCCACGGGTTGCAGGAGTTTCGAGAATTTCACCCCGTGTCTGCCAGGTCAGGCTTTGTGAGGAAATCACCTCACTGATCTCTCTCTGCTTTTCCTCCCTGCTCCGTAGTTTGCAAAACCAGAGTGGCACATGGCACCAACTCTCATGAGGTAAGTGAGAGCTTTGACTGCCCTCTCCCCCCATTTCTCCCTCCCCACCCTCGCCCCGCCCGTCTTTCCAGCTCACAGTGTCTCTCTGGGAGCCCGCACCCCTGCTGCTCCTTGTCCTGCTGTGGCTCCATACACCGTCGCCAGCTTCTGCCCCATGCCTGTCCTGTCCCCAAGGATGGAAGGCGTGTGCCAGGGGTCTGCCTGCCGCCTCTGAGCCCTTGTGGATCTCCAGTTGGACCTGTCCAGGTTTGCGACCTCTGGCTTGTCACTGCCACTCACTGCCTGGGCGCCCGCCCTGTGCCAGGCACTGCCCTGGGCCCCTCTGCGTGCTGTGAACTGGAACGAGGCTCTCACTGCCCCCGCGGACCAGCTGGCCCGGCTGTAGGAGGGCGGCAGAGGCACGGGCACCCCACATGCTAGTATGTGGTGACTCTTCCGCCCTCTCCGTCGTTCCTTTATGCCCCTGTGCACGTTCCCAGCTCCCCTCAGTGCCAGGGCAAGAATGCGCAAGACGGGCGTTCTGCCTCAGTGGTAGAGCCCGAGTCCCCGAGACACGCAGCCCCAGTGAGATGTGCCGAACCGTAAGCAGAGGCAGCCTGCTGGGGTAAGAGCACCAGATGGCTGGGCAAGGACGCCGTCGGGTCTTGGTTGCCCTTGCTGTCCTCGGAACCACAGCCAGGATATGCCCTCAGGGCTTCCCCCCCGCTCTCACCCCTGCCATCTGTTTCTCGTGCTCTCAGGGACACAGCCCGGCCTTGGGGCCTCCCTGTTAGGCACTTGGGAAGGCGCTCTGGGCAGCAGACACATCACCCCTCCGGAGGGCCCTGTGGGGAAAGCCTGCCCTTGGGCCACCTCCCAGTCAGACATAGTCCCTAGAACCTTAGGACAAAACATGGGCACTCCCACGGCAGTACCCTGTAGATTTCTGGGGCGCTCTTTATCCCCAGCCGACGTTTATGGGGAGACGTCCAGGAGCAGATGGTGGTGTGATGGGAGCTGCAGGGCGGGGGTGTGCCTCTTCTCGGGGCAGGCATGTGGGGGCAGCGGCTGGAAGTCATGGCCTGCCGCAAAGGCCAGCTGTCTCCTGGGGTTGCGGAGCCGTCTCCGTCTGGGCCCGCCTGGGCTCCGGGCCAGCAGTGTCCTCCCTGCCAGGCGCTGGGAGGGAGCAGGAATGCTCCAGAGCAGCCAGCGTCCTGTCGCCAGAGCCCACGTTCCCGTCGCTGGCACCAGCCAACCTTCCACCTGCCCCTTTCACTAGCACCCGGTCCCTCTGTGGGTCAGCGCCTTGCGGTTTTCTGAATGGAAGGGTGGCCGGAGTCTCTCTCAGCGTGGTTGGACTGCGCTGTTGCAGCAGAGCTCAGCCTGCAGGAGAGGAGCCGCTTCTCTCTTCCTGAGAGAGTTCTGGAATCATGTAGGCCTGGAAGCAGGTCTGGCTCTGCGCATGGCCAGCTGTGTGATGTTAAGCAGATCCCCAGCCTCTCTTGAGTGTCTGTCTGCACTTGTAAGGGGGGCTGTGGAGGACAGGCTCGCGGCACGCGGTGCCGTGGGGCCTGGCACGGAGCAGAGCGCCTTGGGTGCGCTGGTAGGGAACCAGGTACGGAGTGACCACCAGGCCACTGCAGAACCATGGGGGCTCCAGATCCAAGTGAGCCCCCTCTGTGGCAGGAGTCTCCACCCTCACGTATGGGGTCAGTGCGTTCTCGGGAGGCCTTCCTCTGTTAGTCTAGCTGTCGGAGTCTGGCTCCAAAATGTACACATGGGCCTCCCCGTCTCCCCCGACCCACGGTGGGCTGCTTCGGGGGTGGGGCTCCGCCTCTCCTGAGTGGGGGGCTGGGAACGGGGCCTTCGGGCTTGGAATCTGGAGGCCCCCGGGGACCAGCTGTGTGTGCCACGGACCGCCCGCCTCTTGGGAGGCTTTCCCGTCAGAGGGCTGCCCCCCTCAGGTGGGGCACCCCCACGGCCTGAGTCTGGAGGTTGGGGGGCAAGGCTCCTCACCTGTTCCAGGGGTGCCTGGGGATGAGTGCAGCGAGGATAGAGGGGACAGCTCTGTGGACGTGGTTGGCTTTAAAAGGGAAGGTGAGACTTTCTGATTAGGGTCCTTGCCTGTACCGTGGTCTCCCTGAGCCCTGCCTCTGAGTCCCCCAGCCCCAAGCTCAATGAAAACCAACTGGTTTGGGCAAACTATTCTCTTTTCATTGTACATTCACAGAGCTGTCTGTTTTGTTTTGTTTTTAAGCCACTGCAAACACTGATTTGCTCAGAGTGGAATTACCACCGCTTCCCCCCTTCTGTTAAACCACTGAGCCGGCAGCCAGAGCACCCCTGAAGCTGTCCCGTGGTAGTTCCTGCTGCTGGTTTACAAGCGGGGAAGACGGAGCATGCAGCAGCTTCCCCACCAGCGCCCCCTGCGTTCTTTCCCTCCTGGGCCCCTGGGGAGCACACGCGCGCGCTCACACACACACACACACACACACACACAGTGCGTGCATGTTCCATTTCCCCATGTGACCAGGATCTCTACTTCTGCCCCATGCAGCTAAGCCCCAGGAATGTTGGGGTGGTACTTGGGGACCATGGACGTCAGGGGCGGCAGCCAATGCAGGCAGCCAGCTGTCCAGGCTCCGTCATTCCTGCCCTGAGTCCTGGGCATCTGGTGGCTCCTTCCTGGGGCCTGTGGGCTGCGAGGGATTAGCCATGGCCCCAGCCCCGGCAGCTGACAGTCAAAGCAGAGAGTTTTCTCCAGCTGCCCCTCTGTCCTCCCTACTTTAGTGGCCCAGCAGATCCTTCCAGGGCGGCACCTTTGTCCCCAGAGAGTCAGGGACTGGGAGCAGCATGTTCTCATCCCTCAAGCATCCATGTAGCTTACTCCGTGTGTCAGAGGCCAAGGCTGCATGCTGGGCAGACCTGGTCCCATCCTGGGCTCTGTCGCTTTCCAGCAAGCCACTGAGTTTCTTAGGGCCCCAGTTTCCTCATCTGTAAAAGGTGCATGAGAATAGTACCTCCCGCAGAGGTGTATTGTCAGGATAGCACCAGGTGACTCACACAAAGCAGTCAGAACAGGGCTGGGTGTGTCATGAGTGCTCAACTGGAGGCAGCCCTTGTTGACATACAGATTTTTTTTTTTTTTAATTTATTTATTTGACAGAGAGAAATCACAAGCAGGCCGAGAGAGAGGAGGAAGCAGGCTCCGTGCAGAGCAGAGAGCCCGATGCGGGGCTTGATCCCAGGACCCTGAGATCATGACCTGAGCCGAAGGCAGAGGCTTAACCCACTGAGCCACCCAGGCTCCCCGACATACAGATTTTGACTCAGAACCTCCCAACTCCCCATCCATTGCCGTCCTTTTCCTGCCTCGCCTGGATCTTTGTGGAGGAACCTCTAAGGAGGTCATAAAGATTGAGTAATATACAATTGGGGTGCCATTCCCTGGATTACAGTGTGAAAAGTGGAGTTGTGCAGTGCGTTGTCCACTCAGCCGTACAGGGAGAGCCTGATGGTGCAGGGTTTCTAGACCGCCACAGTAGGAGTGAGTTGATTCCCAGGAGTTCTCAACTCTCACTCCATTCACCTTGGCTTGAGATTCTTCACAGAGAGTCCTCAGTTCACAGGGATGGTCCTTGGTGGCAGAGCTCTGGACCGGTGACGTGCTCCTATGTCTAAGACTGAGTAGGTGGTGGACTCTGACAGAGCTCTTGGTCCCTGTCTCCACAGATGGCCATCGTGTTCAACCAGGAGGGCCTGAGTGCCATCCAGCCGCCCTGTGTGGTCCAGAACTTCATCAACCACAATGCTGTCCTATATAAGGTGTTTGTGGTGGGCGAATCCTACACCGTGGTCCAGAGGCCCTCGCTGAAGAACTTCTCTGCGGGCACATCAGGTAACCTGGCTTCCCGCTGTCTTGGGGCCCATCTGGGACAGGCATCAGCCGTCCGTCCCACAGCACTCCCCCCGCTACCCTGTGTTATTTTGGAGGTGGGGGGCGGGGACGGGCCAATCTGAAGGCTGGAGTTGCGTGCATGGGTGAGGAGGTCTCGGAGAACAAGGTGAAACCCCATCCCACCAGGTCGTTGTAGGGGCTCCATCCATGCAAACCCCTGTAGGCAGCTCCCGGAAGCGTCTGAAGCTTTCTGCACCCAGGGTGCTTCCTGGGGCCCCACGCAGAAAGGAGACTCAAGAGGAACATGCTGGAATGGATGATGGGCCCGTCAGGGAAGTGAGGGCTTGGGAAGGGGCCCCTCGTATTTTGAGGGCCAGAGTGCTGACTCCTTTATCAGGTCCCCTTTCTCCAAGTGGGGAAACACCGAGTTCCTGCCGCTTCTGCGACCGCTGAGGTGACCGTGCGCGCCCTAAGGAGTCCTGCGGCGCTCCTCACTGTGGGTCCTCCCGTGAGCACAGGTGGGCACGGTCACTCCTACCGGGCCCCGCCTTGCAGGGGTAAGGACCGAGTCCAAGGGTTCCAGGTCCTGGGTGTCCCTCAGGTGTCACAGGGCGGCAGTATCCGCGGGATGCTGCCATCATTGCAGGCCGAGGGCTCCACGAGCTCGACCTTTCTTCATCTGTTCTCCTGACACCTGGTGACCTTTGGCCCTTTCAAAAACAGGCACTAGGATAGGCATTTGCTGGTGCCAGGGCTGCTCCAAAGAATGCTCTGGGGGCCCTGAGGCATCTCTAAGGCAAGCTCTAGAAAGCTTTGGAACAGAGGGACAGCGTCTTGGAAATAAGCAGAGCCTTCTAAGAGGACCCCTTGGAGGACATTTGACTGTCCTCATGTGGCTCGTTCCAGCACGCCGTGCATCCGTCTCTACAAGGGAGACCCGCCATCGCCAGGTGCGCTCAAACACCGGGCTGTTCCGTCATCGTCTGAGCCAACAGCTGTGTCTTCTCAAAGTCT
Source organism: Meles meles (assembly GCF_922984935.1). Taxonomy (NCBI): domain Eukaryota; kingdom Metazoa; phylum Chordata; class Mammalia; order Carnivora; family Mustelidae; genus Meles; species Meles meles. The sequence continues at coordinate 140,369,363 of NC_060071.1, read as the reverse complement.
CTCCTGCTGGGATTGCCTGTCACCATCCGCTCCTGGTGGCTTTAAGCCACTCCTCTTGAATGAAGTTCAGCTGTTCTCGTCTTCCCTTCTCAGCTGTTCTTCCCCGGACAGCTTCTTTTTTCCCATTAACGCAACACAGAGAGCGGATACTTGGTAAATGTGCGATTTTTCTCTTCCTTCTGGGTGCAGGCAGCTTCCCCATCCGGCGTGGGGCCCCAGGACTCAAGACTGCATTGTCCGGGTTTGGGACATCCCATTGTCACCCTGGTCCCAGTCCCTACATACTGGGATGATAGAAGGACCTGGGGGTGAGAGGACCATGGTCTGGGGAGGCCTTCTTGTGTGTGATTATATACCAGGAAGAGGCATTCTTATACATGATGGGCTGGAAGAGACTTCTTTTTTTTTTTTTTATGTAGGCTCTATGCCCAGCTTGGAGCCCAACTTGGGGCTTGAACTCATAACCTTGTGATCAAGACCTTGAGATCAAGAGTAGGGTGCTTAAACAACTGAGCCACCCAGGCTCCCCAAGAAACTAGTTTTTAAAAGTCCTCTATTATTTTCCTGACTTTTTAAAAAATATATTAAATTTAGAGTGGTATACCTTATGTAGCTTCCTTTCTTTTTTCTTTCTTTCTTTCTCTTTTTATTTTTTTCCTTACCAAAATCCCTGTGCGTGTAAAAGAAATTTATCACCAGGTTTCCTTCCTGTGCAGACAAAAAGTATCCCTTTTTCCCCCTCCTTTCCTCCTGGTTGCAAAGTGCTGGGCGAGCTTCTGTCTCAGCACCAGGAGCCCTTAGCAGCAGGAGGCGGGCTCCAAGTCTGTGTGTCTCCTCCTGGCCATTCCCAGCTTGGCAGTTTTCCATAAAATGTCGGCTGGGGCTAAGTCAATGAGTAGATAAGCACACAGAGCTGATGCCAAAATGATTATTGTGCTCAGACAAGCTGAGTAACTTTCAGAGTGTCCGTCCGTCCATCCCCAGAGCTGGCCTCGTGTCTGCAGCCTTCACGGCTTCATGCCAGGGAGCTGGTGCGGGCTTTGTCCTCTTGATGCGTGTTTTCTTCCCGGATCAGAAGCATAACTCGGCAGTGGCCCTTCAGGCTGGACCAGTGGAGCAGGAGGGCTCTGGGGCTCTGGCCTCCTTCCAGCCCCCGTCCTGGCTTTCTGGTTCTCATCCAGTACGTCAGGCCTGCAGTTTCCTCAGTCCACGCACGGAGCTGGGGGTGCCTTGAGTGGGATTCTTCAGGCCCCTGGGGGAGCCAGGGGCACTAGCCTTCCCTCCATAACGACCGTGCTCTGTTGATTCTCAGATCTTGGTTTTTACCAGATGACCTCTCTGAAGTCAGGTGTGTCTTGGGCCGGCGGCATCTTGGCACTTGCCTTGGCTGAAATGGCAGTCAGGTCCTTGCTGAGACAGTTGGCGTTGACCTGCCCCAGATGCATTCTCTGCCTGTGGTTCACAGTTGGGGCAGTTGCTCCCCTCTCTCCACCCGGATCCAGATGGGCACGTTTCTCTGCTCCCCGTTTTGCGCGGTAGATTTACTCCTGTTTCTTGACTGTGCGGACTGGCGCCTTTATTCTGCTGTCCTTCCTGGGCCTTTTCCCCCTCGGGGTCCATAAAAGAATGGCATCACTTAGCACATAGACCTGGGCTCAGCAGACTTTTTCTGCAAAGCGCCAGGTAGTAAGTTCGTCCAGCTCTCTTGTAATTATGTCCTGCTGCCCTTGGAGCAGGAACGCGGCTGCAGACAAGACCGAATCCGCTGGGCATGGCTGCGGCCCCACAAACTGTACTTACAGAGGCCACCGGGCTCTGGTTCCCTGACCTGTCAGCTCGAGCCTCTCCGTAGATGCCATGTTGCCTTGAACCTGCCGTGTGCTCAGCCCCGTGCCAGGTACTGATCCAGGAGGGCCCGAGACAGTCAGCCAAGCACGCTGCCCCGATGTGCTCGTATTCTGGCGGGAGAGAGCACGCACGTGGAAAGAAAGAATGAGAAGAGTCATCATGGCACAGATGCAGGGCTCCAGAGGAAGCAGTGGGGTCCCAGGCCGCCACTGGGTTGGGGAGCCCCTGGACAGGGCAGCCAGGGCCCGTCCCTCTGTGCAGCAGAAACATGTATGGGATCCGGAAGAGCATCTGCCCCCCGCCCCCGCAGCACTGTGACCCGTTCCCCGGCCCAGAGACCCGTGAAGATGAGGCAGAGCAGAACAGCGGCGCCGCTGCCCCCGACGGCCGGGTTACTGGAGCACCGGGGGAGGGAGCTGGCCATTTACTCTCTTCTTTTGAACCCGTTTTTCTCATCTGTAAATTGGGGGCCACGGCACTCCTTTTCCCCTCACTGTCTCCCCACCCCCCTGTGTCTCAGGACCGCTGTGGACACAGGCAGTGCCTGGGGCCCCAGATCCAGAGTGCCCTGCGACCGGCGTGCCAGGGCTTAGCCAGCTTCATCCTTAGAGGGTCTCTTAAAGGTCCCCATGTTAAAGGACATGTGACCCATTCTGACCCGTCTCGGCCTCCTGGTCTCCGGGGTCGGGGAGTGACCGGAGGCTGCCCACACGCCCTGTGGCCCCTGCTCGGGCCGGGCACGGGTAGGATGTGAGCAGAGGATGCCCCCCGCACCAGTCCTGAACAGTTCTCTGGCCTGAGCCCTCAGGTCAGAGGTAGCTAAGGGGAGCAACAGTCTCCTGTGAAATGATCCACATGTGTGGTCGGTCTTCCTGCAACAAGGAGCCATTGGGTGACACGGTCTGTCCAGTTCAGCAGCTTCTGGCTCTGCCCTTCTGAGTGCCCAGCTTCTTGCCTTCCCGGCATAAACACTCGTGGTGTTCCCTTGTGGCTCCTGTAGGCTTCCTGGCCTCCCTGAACTTGGCTATGTCTGCCTGCTCTGTGTGACCCTTTACCACGCCCCCCACACCCAGGCTTGGTCTGCCACCATTGGGGACCCTTGGGGTGGGTGGGAGGCACCCCAAGTTTGGTAGGGTCGGGTCCGGCTGGGCTGCAGGGTAAACAGGTGGGCAGTGCCTGCAGAAGGCCCGGACCCCCACTCCAGCTGCCCGAGCCCCACTCTGTCCCCTGGCTCACAGGCCTTGCCACCGCTCAGGGCTCACTTTTCTTGGCTGTCAGCGCCCAGAAGTAGAGATCGGTGGGGTTGCCTGGCGCAAGTCCTGCAGGGTGTTTATTTTCCCCAGGCTCTTCCCCAGGACCGTCTCTCGTGCCCCCCGTCTGGACTGGCTCTGGTCGGAGCGGCGGGAGGACTGTCGGGTACACCGGGGCGGCAAGGGGCCTGTGTGCCTCACTAGCGGGAAGGACGCCAGGTACATCTCAGCGCCTGCCTGCTTGGCCGCCGCCCGAATCACTTTCTCATGCATGATTGTTGCAGCGTCGTAATCCTGGAGCTGGGGTGGGGGGTCTTTGGCGATCAGAGCAGGTGTTCCCTGCGGCCTGGTCCCCCCGCACCATGGTGCTCAGCCAAGGCCCTTCCTGTCCTGCGCTTAGGGCCCTGGGTCCCGGGGGTGATCATTGTGTCCTGGGGACGGGAGTCACCATGCCTCATCCTGGAGGGACTGAAGCAGAGGCCGCTGGGACCCCGTCGGGGCTCATGGCCCAGGACATCCCCATGTCATTCTTGGTGGGGGGGCACGGGGTGGTGAAGCTCGCGGTTTTGTGATTCTTGCATTCCTGTGCCCATGCTTCCAAGTGCTCGAGAACGTGTGACCGACCAGCCTCACTCCACGGGATAGACTAACCAACTGCTTATTGCACTCATCACTCTTGGGATCGGTGTGCCCACCTGGGTGTCCCGGTGGGACTTAGGGTGTGCTGGGAGGCAGAGGTGGACCAGGAAGTATGGTGTGGGAGGAGGAGGAGGGTATTTCGGGGGTCTGTGCCAGCTTCCAAAGCCAAACAGAAATCCTTCTGTATACTCTCCTTGGACGGAACCTACAAGAAGCCCATGTTCTGATTTCCCGTTGCCCCGTGTGTAGTCGGGAAGCAGGAGAACCTTTGTGTTTTAAACACGCATGTGCCAAGCGGCTGCGTGGGCGTATTTCTCAAGTGCTGCCCTGAAAAGGAGTTCCGTGGGCAGATACCGGGAGGGGCTGGGACTACTGGATTAAATGGCATTTACTGGACCTCTTGACTTCAGGCCTTTGATGCTCCTGGGACACTGCGTTTCCCACTCGCTCAGCCCCTGCACCATCTCCTAAGTCCCCTTTCTAGTGCCGTGTCCATAAGACACACTAGACACACTCTGGAATGGGCAGGGCTGCAGGTGTTGGGAGAAGCAGATAAGATACAGTGAGATGGTAGCGGAGGTAGGCTCGCTAAGACAATTATTTTTGTATGGGAAACGGGAGCCCTGAGTGGACGTGTTTCCGGTCACGGTGCCCTGTCTCCTTGGCGTGGGGGTGCCCGGCTCACTGGGGCCCCGGGTTGGCTGCTGCTAAGGCCACCAAGACTGTGGCTGGGGTAGTGCTGCCCCCTGGTGTCAGGTGCTGGAGTCACCATCCCCGCCTTGAGCTCACTCCTGCTCCTTCTTGTCTTTGCTTTTTCAGACCGGGAGTCCATCTTCTTCAACAGTCATAACGTGTCGAAGCCGGAGTCCTCGTCGGTCCTGACCGCGGTATGTTCCTTCCGCTGTGGTGGCCTTCCCTCCTAACTTGGGGTGGGGGATGCCGCTGGCAGTGGGGCTGAGGGCTGAGCTCCAGCAGAGCAGGGTGAGGGGACAAGAGACCCCCCTTTCTGGGCTTGCTGCAGGCCATCACAGCCACACCCGCGGACTTCTGGGTTTCTCCCGAGGGAAGATTTTCTAACTTTTCTCCCAGAGTGAGGATCTCCCCACCCACCTCCCAAGTCACGGGGAATTTGAAGACCTGTTTTCTAATCTGCCTTTTCCCTGATTTATAAAAGGGGGTAGGAGGCAACATCACACCCCGTTTTCCTTTCTCTTTCCTTGTCCGTGTGAATCCAGTAAGCGTTTGTTAAGGGCCTGCTAGTACCTCGGTGGGGGCGGGGGTGGCAGTTCCCCCATGGCAGAACTCGGGGCGAGGTCTGTGACCATTGCGGCGGGTCAGGCACCGTCCGAGGTGCCCCACGGCATCACAGCCGGGCCTCGCCACAGCATCACGGGAGCCGGGCAGACAGCTCCGTTTTCTGGAGTGGGGAGGCTCGTGATCAGGAGGGTTGACTGACTTCTCCAAACTCACAGGGCTGTTCACTCAGGAGCCACACTGGCCCACGACCCCAGAGTGGTCTGTTCCGAAGCTGGGTGTCTTGGGAATTTGGGACTTATTCCCTCACTGGTACCTGCAGGACAGTATTCAGCCAGAGTTAGAAATTTGTCCTGGGGCAGCTGCTTCCATCCCTCTCAAGTCCAGCGGGCCGGTGGTCTCTGCTGCCCCTTGCCCTGACCTTGGAGCCCTGGGCTGGGTCTCCTGAGTCATGGCCGTGCTGGCTTCTCTGGGAGGATTTGCCTGGGTCTTCCTCCCTGTCCTGGGCTGTTCTCACCAGCAGCATCCACAGTCGGCCCCTGACCCTGGGCCTTACTCCCCTCCTTCCTGTGTTGGGGGCACGCATGTGCCTGTTTCATCTTGCCTCCCTGCCGTCCCCTCCCCAGCCCAGGCTGCCTGTTCATTTCTTGTTTGTGTCTGGTTCCTCTGAGGAGCCAGCCGTGTGCTGAGGGTTTGACAGAGCACAGGCGTGGACAGGGACCTGGAGGGAGCACCGGTGTCCCTCAAGGTGTTGATAGATGTTCCCCGGGAGCAAGTGCCATGGTCAAGGAAGCTTGGAGAAGAGTCAGATTTTAAACAGAACCTCTTGGCGCCTGGCTGTGTGCACTGTAAGACGTAAGAAGCTGTTTTGTGCAAGAAAAGCTTTGCCGGTCGTCTAACCTTCAGGGACTGTAGACTGACCCAGTCTGCAGGGCTTCTTCCCTGAGAGGCTCTCAGTCCTTGAGCGGCCAGTGACTCGCGGCTGGGGAGGGAGATGGCATTCCACAGACTTCCCGGGCCGCTATCCCTACCAGTCCCGTGTGACTCTGGCGGCCCCCGGGGCTGCTCACTGGTGCCCAAGGGTCCCAGGTAATGTTCTTAGATAATTACCCGCCTGCTGCTCGGCCCGTGTCTTCCTCTGTGAAATGGGAAAGCTTAGACTTCGGGGCCTCCTCTCTACCTATAGGATGTCCCCCTATCTCCTCCTTGCCCTTAGCTCCTGACTGCCATGCAGGAGGCGCCCAGGACTGACATCACGTGAAACAAGACAAGAGCACACGCTTAGCCGTACTCTTTCTGTGGGAGATGTGAGCCCCTTCTGCCTTCCTCCCTCCCACCAGGAGTCCCTCTAGTCCCCATCAGGGTCTCGTGCAGGGGGCCTTGCAGGGAGCCATGGCCTAGCCTTGAAGCCTCCCTCCCCCTCTGGAGGCTGCTGAAGGTGAACCCCACCCACACCTAATTCACAGGCCCCCACACACCAGCGGCGAGGGGATTGGTGAAGAGCGCGGCCCCTGATGAGACGGACTCCAGCAGGTTTCAGACGTGTGGCCTGGGAGTGACATTGCCTCGCTGAGCCCGTTTCCCCTCCTGCCCTGCAGGGTGGTCGGGGCATGTGGGGAGTTAGTGGACACAGAGGAGGGTGACCTCCGTCGCCTCCCCATTTCCCAGAGCGTCATGGTTGCCTTTGCAATGACAACCCAGGATCTCTGTGCCTTTGTCTTGTCCTAGGATGGCTGTTGAGTTTAAGATCATCAAACAGCCTCGGAAGGATTTCTGAGATGCCTTAGTTGAGCTGAGAAAGTGCTTTTCTGAGCAGCCTGTTAGGAGACATGATAGAGAGCAGCAGAGCCCCTCGCTGGCACGCCTGGGTGCCGGCTCTTGGCTCCCGCATCCCCGGTGCCTGTGATTCTATTATCCCATTTCTTGGAGCGAGAAAACCAGACTCCGAAGTGTACTGGACGGCTCAGAGCCTGCAGGGGGACATGGGCTGTGCTGAGATATCTGTCTGGCTCTCTCTGACTTGGAGAAGACCCCAGGCCACAGATCCGATGGCCAAGCTGCCGCGCTGGGCTGAGCCTCTGGCTGGCAGGAGTGACCTTGAGGACGGCCCTGGCTTGGGCAGGTGCTCAGCGACAAGGGCTTGTCACAGCCAGGCTGACTCTGCCCCTTAGAAGTTTTTCCTCTGCTAAGACACCGAGGCAGCAGGGTCATGGGTGCGGGGGCCCTGCAGGTTGTGCAGAGCTGGTGGCCGTGGCTTTCACGGGGGACCGTTGATGGTGCCCTGGTGTAGGCTCCTTGCTCTGTGTGTCTGGAAGTTCCCTATCAGCCATTCTAGCTACCTGTGCTGGTGGAAGGACCATCTGTGCCCAGGGCTCTGTCCTCAGCCCTCCTGACTCAGCTTTTTTTTTTTTTTTTTAATGGAGTGAAATTCACATAACATACAACGTTGCCAGTTTCTTTTTTTTTTTCTTTTTAGAAAGAGTTTTATTTATTTATTTGACAGAGATCACAAGTAGGCAGAGAGGCAGGCAGAGAGAGAGGAGGAAGCAGGCTCCCTGCCGAGCAGAGAGCCCAATGTGGGGCTCAATCCCAGGACCCTGGGATCATGACCTGAGCCGAAGGCAGAGGCTTTAACCCACTGAGCCACCCAAGCACCCCGCAATGTAGCCATTTTCAAGCGAACGGTTCAGGGACATTAGTCGTTCACCATGTTGTGCAATCCTCTCCTTCTACCATGTTCTAAAACGTTTTCACCACCTCCGAAGAAAACTCTGTACCCACTCAGCGGTCACCCCGCCTTCCCTCTTCCTCCCCACCCCTGGCAGCCATGAATCTGCTTTTCATCTCAATGAATTTGCCTATTCTAGACCTTTCATAACAGGGTCATACAACGTGTGACCGATGGTGTTTGGCTTTTTCCGCTTGGCCTGACGTTTTGAGGGTTCGCCCATGCTGTGCCATTGTGTAGCCGAGTAATGTTCCATCGTGTGGAAATCGGTTTCTGTGTCTGTCCGTGCATTGATGGACACTTGGGTCGTTTCCACCTTTGGCTGTCGCGAACAGTGCTGTGAACACTGGCAGACAAGTGCCCGTTCTCAGGTCGTTGGGTACATATCCAGGAGAGGAATTGCTGGTCACATGGTAATTCTGTGTCAGTTTCTGACCCAGCTTCACTTTCAGTCTGATGGGTCTATACCACCCTTCCCCTCTGGCCCCTGAGCCCCACAGCTGCCAGGACTCTGCACTCCACTATTTCTGGGGCATGTCCTGTAACCTTCCCCTGACGGACTTCGAGGCAACACAGGGCCCTCCCTGCCCTAAAATGCAGGTGTGCATCTCCTCATAGCCAGGCCATACCGTTCCCACCACATCAGCGACCAGCAGAGGGGAGAGGCCTTGTTGGTCCCGTTTGCACACAAGCAAACTGAGGCATGGTGAGGCTGAGTACCTTTCCCTAGGACCCCAGAGCTAGAAAGTCACTGTCAGGATTCAAATCCCTGTCCTCTTGATCCCAAATCCTTTCCGAGGTTCCCCTTCCTTGGTGGCCCTTCCAGGGACCAAGCTGGAGCCCATGAAAATCCACGTGTCTGTCCCCGGCTGGCTGGAAGTAGAGCAGAGCAGCCTTGTGGGGACGTCCGTCTGGGTTGTTACAGGGACTAGAGTGCGTACTAGACACTTAATACCTGCCCAGTCGTCCGTGGGACTTGGGGAGTGGCCGTGGGAGTGCTGCTCACCAGGGGTCTGTCCTACCCCCATCCAGAGGGCAAGGCCAGGATTTGGGGCACCCGAGCGGGGTCTCTGTGTGTGGTGTGGTGTCGCACCACCCGCCTGTGGCCTGACTCGACTTCCTCGTGTGTGTGTGTGTGTGTGTGTGTGTGTGTGTGTGCGCGCGCGCGTGTGCGCACAGCTGGACAAGATCGAGGGCGTGTTCGAGAGGCCGAGCGACGAGGTCATCCGGGAGCTGTCCAGGGCCCTTCGGCAGGCGCTGGGTGTGTCACTCTTCGGGATTGACATCATCATCAACAACCAGACTGGGCAGCACGCAGTCATCGACATCAATGCCTTCCCAGGTGAGTGGCGGAGCCAGGACGCCAGGAACCGCCTTCGTCGGTCAGTAGACCTGTGTCCTCGGGCTCTGGCACAGGCAGGTCAGGTTGACCAGCTCCCTCCCTCCCGGTCGGTGGGGCCTGGGGTCAACGGTCCCGCTAGGCCTCAGCCCATGTGTGGAATGGGTTCTGGGGACGCGGAGCCGGTCAGCTCCCCGTGGCTTCGGCGCCTGCTCCCTGCTGTCTGCCTGAGCCCTGAGCGGGAAGCCTGTCTCAGGCCCCTGCGGGCTGCTGTTGTGGCCTGGCTCTGCCGTGCCCCCCTCGTCTCGACGCAGCAAGGGGGCTCCGTGGGAGGCAGCACCCAGCGAACCCTCAGCCGGCAGGGGTGATGGCTGTGATGTCCCTAGTTGGTGTTCCCAGAATGAGCCCCTTTGCATGGGCGCACCCCGCGGCTGGCCCGTCTGCCCTCCCAGCTGGCTCGGACTGTCCCCCTTCATTAAGTAGCCATGTGGAGGTTAGGTCAGTGTCACCGCCCAAGGCGTATGAAAACTTTCAGGGAATGACTTTACCTTCAGGGAGGTTAGTGTCTCAGGGGAGAGCCCAAGCGTGGCCTGTGGGGAGTGCTCGGGGCGGGGGTGTGCAGGGTAGTAAGGCCTCTCGCATGGGGTGTGGCACGTGACCCAGGCTGAGCGGCTTCTGGCTGCGTGCCTGATGTGTGTCCCCTGACTCAGCATGTAGCCACCATCGCAGGTCACTGCCCAGGAGACCGAGGCTGGCAGGACGCCACTGGCTCTTCCCGTCCCTCAGTCGAGGGCCTACTGTGTGTCCCAGCTGGTCTGGACACAGGTGCAGTGTGACCGCGGCTGCTGGAGCCCTGACGTCAGAGGACAGGGGCCTCCCGGGGGCTCCTTCTTCACGTGGTGGAGCAGAGCCTGGCAGGAAGGGACGGAGCTACCCCCTGAGGGCTCCGGGAGGGCCTGGGACACGGAGGCCAGAGAGGAGCCCTGCCCTGTGGCGTGTGGAGAGTGTGGGGTTTCACTCTGAGCTGGGTGGGAGTGAGTCACCGAGGCCCACCGAGTTGGGACAACGGCCTGTGTTTCTCCAGTCACCCTGGGTGCACCTGCACGGAGACCTGGGTGTCCGCAGAGGTGGGGTTTTGATGAGTAAGGGACGGAACGAGAGAGACCAAGGGAATCCAGGACGTGTCTGGGGAACAATGAAAATAAATGAGGGGCTCTAAAGCAGGGAGGACATGGGCGTGAGGACAGTGAGGACAAGAGGTGGCCAGGGATTGGTGGGACAGGGGAGGGGCCGATGCATGGCTGTCAGGGTGGAAGTTCTAGAAGGGTGGAATAGGGAGGTGGTGAGAGCAGGTCGCTCTGCGCTTGCGCTTTGGCTCTGTGCAAGGTCCCGAGCCGGCCCCTCCCAGCCTGTGCGGTTTGGACTGGGCGACATGAGGGCATCCGGCAGAGGAGGGACAGTCACTCTGAGCCAGTGTGGGCGGAGAGGCTGTCAGCGTCGTGTAGAATGAGTGTGCTGCTCCTCAGCCGTTCTGCCCGCTTATTTTTGCTTCCTCCCCTCCGCCTCGGGCGCCTCAAAACCACCATGTTATTTTCTGGGCAAGTTAGATTGTGGGCGGTGGAGGCCACCCCTGCTGCCTGGCCCCGGGCGGGCTCTCCTGTGACAGGAGAGTGTCCGGGCTGTGCCGGCGGCTGCGAGGGCCATCCTGGAGGATGGGCGAGGGTCCTGGTGCCCTCTGAGGCTGGGCCGTGTGGAGCAGAGGGCTGCTGGTGATGGAGAGTGAGGAGCGGGCCTTTGGTCCTGCCGCGTCCCGCCATTCCTCCTGCCCGGCGTGTGTCTTAGCACACCAGGTGGGTGAGTCCACGGGACCCTGACACCGTGCCTGAGAGGGGCAGGACACAGGGCGTCTGCCCGTCCACTCGAACGTTACAGCTTCTCATGCCCTGGGGACAGCTGAATTCAAGGACTAGCCCTTGGGGGCCGCCCACACCCAACTTCGAGTCTAGGCTTGGTGGCTCCAGTGTGTCCCCTTAGTGACTGAGCCTCGGTTTCCTGTACATCCCGAGTTCTGCAAGCCCTGTGCACCCCGCACCCCGCTCTCCCCTGCACCCCCGACCTGTGTCCGCCACAGCGTGGCTCAGCACCCCGTTATGTCTTTCCTACCCGCAGGCTACGAGGGCGTCAGCGAGTTCTTCACAGACCTCCTGAACCATGTGGCCACCGTCCTGCAGGGCCAGAGCGCAGCCACGGCGGCGGCGGGGGACGTGGCCCCGCTGAGGCACAGCAGGCTCCTAACGGAGCAGGCGGGCGGCCTGGCAGGCGAGCGGACGTGCAGCGCGGGCCCCGGCTGCTGCAGCAACTTGATGGGCCCGGACCCCCCCTGGACGGCAGAGGCTGATGCGGGCGGCGTGGGCCCGGGAGGCACCACCAAGCTCCCGCACCAGAGACTCGGCTGCACCGCCGCCGTGTCCCCCAGCTTCCAGCAGCACTGCGTGGCCTCGCTGGCCACCAAGGCCTCCTCCCAGTAGCCATGGAGCCCGGGACCCAGAGGGCGGCATGGGCCGCAGAGTGCACCTGCTGGGCCGGCAGCTCCCGGCGGTGACGCTCCGATGGAGAATTCCCAGCGATCTGATTCTTCTTCCTCTTCTTCTTCTTCTTCTTTTTTTTTTTTTTTTTTTTTTAATTTTTAACTTGATTTTCTGATGTCATGATCGAAATAAGGGGTGGTGGAGTGGGGAGATGGCAAAGAACCCCAAGCAGTCCAGCCTCGGGGGAGACGGACGTCCCGCCGGATGCCTGCTGTGCAGATGTGTTCACTGGGTTTACACTTGCTGTGTCTTCAACACTAGGTCTGAGTGTAAGGTGGGGTGTGTGTGTGTGTGCGTGCGTGCGTGTGTGAGCATGTGTGTGTGTCCATCCACGTCTGTTTGTCTCGATGGCTGCTGTGGATTAGGCCTCGGAGACCCTGGAGGGGAGCAGGCTTTTAGTGGCTGAGCAGAGCGAGTGAGGGGTTCCTTCTCTCTCTCTTTTCTCCAAGCCCCCTGCACCCAGGCCAGGCCCTCTAGCTGTCCCCCTCTGACTGGCCGCTTCCACAGCCTTGTGAGGACCAGGGCCTAGAGCCCCAGCCAGGTGTGCAGCTGTCCCTCCCAAGAACAAGAGCCAGAGGGAGTGAGAGGCGCACCTGCTGTTTCCTTGGGGGAATTCTGTGCAGGGGGTCTGGGCTGCGGTCCGCCTGTTGCCTGCTCCCAAAGGGAAGGAGAAGGAAGTTTCCCGGGCGAGGCCAAGGCCTTGAGTTGGCTTCTCTCCACGTCCAGCTTCCTGGGGTCCACCAGGCCCTTCAACATGGGTTCCGTGCAGCCCTGCAAGGGGGCCTCCTGCCCTGACCAGGCACTGCTCCCCAGGACCCAGGACAAGACTGCCTGGTAGGGAGCCCCCGGGCTGATCCTGCCTGTGCCAAGGATTTGGGCCACGACTTTGGACAGATCACCCCAGGAGTTGCCAGGCCTCTGTGTTCTTATGTCTGATGAGCGTTTGAGCCCAGAGAACTCGGAAGGGCAGGCATGAGGCCCCAGCCCCCAGGGGCAGCCTGCTTCTCTGAGAAGCCAGCCTGATGCACCTCCCCTCGGCCTCAAGGTGTTGGGGGGAAGCTGCCTGTATGCATCACGTCTTTTCACACCCGCCCAGCGGGCCTGCTCCACCCTTCCCATACTCACTGTAAGCCCTAAGCACTAAGCTAGCCAAGTGTGAAGGGAGCTGCAGCCCCAGAGGGTAGGAAACCAGTACCCCCTCCTCCACGAGCCTCAGCCCGGCCCCCGCTGGCAGCAGATCCCGTGGGCCGCTCGGTTCCCGTGGTGCAGCGGGCAAGCCATCTGCCCCTCCACAGAGAAGGGGGCTGGCGGGGGCTTTGTCGGCCTGGATCAGGGTGAACCTGGGTGAGATGCATAGGATCCTCTGAGCATGATCTCGTGTCTTCAGATACCCCTTCACTTTGAGCAAGTCGGAAAGCCTCTGGGCTGTCCTGCTTGGTCTGGTGAGGATGGTCCCAGAGAGGCTGTTGGCCTGGGCATTTGGAGGTACCTTCAGGCCCGGCTCAGCAGGGGCGTGGGGGTCACCCACCTTCAAGGAAAGGAAGGGCTGGGTGGTGGCCGCCACCGAGCCGGGGCTGGGCCTAGGGGGAGAGCTGGTGCCATCGGAGCTGCCCGGCTGGCTTGGAACCCGAGGGCCCACCAACTAACCGCGTTTACACGACTTGAGTGTTGAACCCCGATTATAATGTCTGTACGGCGCCTTTCCTAGCCCAACCCTGAGCCCCGGGGAAGCAGGAAAGCGTGACTGGCCTCTTGCACTGCTTTGTCTCCAAAATAAACTACTGAAATCAAACTGCATTTCATACGTGTTTGCAGATGTTGCTGAAAGTTTATGCCGTTCTCCTGATCTGTTCTTGAAATTCCAGTCCCTATCTGCCTCAAGAACAGGTGGGGGGTGGTGCAGTGTGACCCCCGATGCCAGGCTGGGGCCCCTGGCCAGGTCGTGTTCCTGTGTAATTTAGGTCCCCACCCCCCCCCACCCCCGCCCCAGGGTCACACACACTCAGGTCCAGGGCCCACAGATCCAGTAACCATTACCCACTGGCCTCGATGCCCGTGGCAAGCAGGGTGACCGCTGCTTCTGGGGGTGGAAACTGAGGGGTGGGGTTCCCCTTCATCAAGACCTGGGAGCAGCAGGTGGAGGCAGAGGGAAGACCCCCTGTGAGAGCAAGCAGGCCGCTCCTGCCTGGGCTGGTGATCACCACCCAGCAAACACTGACCGTCTCTGATCAAGGGGTTTCAGGATCAGAGACGTGGGGAGGCGTGTCAGCTGGGTGCACTGATGGTTTTGGGTCCTGGGACACTCTCCATAGAGTTCATTTCCCCTCAGGCCTGGCAGTTTCTGCATCAGGGAAGGAGCCACAGACATGCACCTGGCCTTGGCAGCCTCTTCCCCGGAGGCTTGCTGGTGCTGCCCCTGGGTCAGGGCCGCTGGGAGGGGTCTGCTGTGGTGTGCGTGTGTATCACTTGGAGCCCGCCCTGCCAGAACCCCAAGGGCAGTTACAACTCTCATTGCCAAGCATCTGGGTGGTGCCAGGTGGTGGGCGTGGTGGGGGTCTCAGTGGCCGGGACTGCGCTAGGCACTCCTGATGTCAGGGGCTCCAGGAGCAACTGCCAGGGCCGAATTTTGGCTGAGGCTCTGGGTAGGTCCAGAGGGTCACGTGCAAGGTTTCTGCCCTGGGCAACCTGGAGCCAAGGTCTGGGGTTAAGTTCTGCTTACAGGTGCTTGGCTTCTAAAATGATGTGAACCCACAGACATCAGGCCCCAACCGAGGGCCGGGTCGTGGTATCTAACCTCTTCCCAAGGGCCCCGTGGAGTCTCCGGTGTGGCGTCCTTGCATTCACGGAGGGGCCTGGTGGGCGTGCCGGCCGGAACCACTCTGCGTAACATGGAGGTGGACACAATTGGAACCCTGGGGAGTCTCAGCGGGCCTCAGCCAATGCTGGAGAGAACAGCTGTGAAACAGAGTTGCTCCCTACCCAGAAGCCTGCCGGGGGGCCTTGTGGAGGGTGGAAGGCCCACAGCCAGAAACCAGCTTTCCAGCCAGCGAGGACACCCAGCAGTCGCCTGCCATGCGGCCGCGCTGAGACCAAAGGAGACGGTGTCCTTGTCCTATTCTGGAAGCTTGTCCTCGGCTCGGGCACTCACACTGGCCACTGGCCGCGCAGCAGACGAAAGGCTTCACTGGCGTCCCTGCGTCTGCATCGGCTTTTCCTCCGTGCTCTAGAAAGTGATCATTCGCCCGGCGGGGTCCCCGACAGCCCCTCGCCCTCCACGGGCCTGGCCCGGAGCTGCGGAGACAGGGAGCTGTGCGCTGGCTGTCCTGAAGGCCACGGGCGCTGATCCGTGATGAAATTTCGGGGCGGCTCCCTCCCTCAGCCAGCCTGACTGCGCCCTGCCCTGCTCTGCCCTGCCCAAGCCGGACTTGATGTGGCTGCGGCTCCAGACCCCTGATGCTCCCGCAGGTCCTGCCTTCCAGGAAGAAGGACCTGTGCCTCTGCCCCTTGTCACTGTGCAGCATGGCCAGTGTGATCTCAGAGTGACACCCCAGCCTCCAGCACAGACCGTTCGCAGGACCATTAGGGTGGTCGGACCTGGGCACTCCTCCTGGTTCTGACCACTAGCCCCGGCCAGCCCACCTGGAGCCTTTTCCAGAAATGGTTGCGTTTATCTCCTTTACTTCCAGACTGATCCATGACCGTTGGCTTGGAGAGGCTGTCCTTTCCCCACAGCCTGGCTGACCTCTTCCTCCAGGGCTGTCTGTGGGGTCATCCGTTTTCTCTCAAAAAACTTCTCCCACAGTGACTTCACCCCAAATCTGGCGGTTCCAGTGGGACACCTGTGCTCTGTGACCAGCGCTAATGCCCCGATCCTGTTCCCACAAGCAACAAGTGACATTGACCGGAGCCCCAAGCTGCCTTGTGCTTGCTTGTGTACAGACATACGCCGTTTCTGCGCATCGACGGGCCCTCGGAAACATCCTCTGGCTCTTTTGATGGGGCTCTGTGTTCTGCGTGATTTTTTTTTTTTTTTTATTATTTGTAAGAGAGAGAGAGAGACAGCACAAGCAGGGGGAGAGGTAGGCAGAGGGAGAGGGAGAAGCGGGCTCCCCACTGAGCAGGGAGCCTGATGCTGGACTTGATCCCAGGACCCTGGGATCATGACCCGAGCCGAAGGCAGACACCCAACCGACTGAGCCACCCGGGCGCCCCTGTGTTCCACGTGAAGACAGCACAGGTGGCCATCTTTGGGTGGGTTATTTCAGGGGCAAGGCCATCCCGTGTTCTCTTTGTTTAACGGGTCGTGGTAGCGGATGTTTTGGTATCTGACCACCTCGTGGGATACAGTGTGGTGTTGTGTGTGTTATTTCTCAAACTGTTGGGGGTGGAGTGCACCCTTGAAACGTGTGAAGAAATAAACAGCTTAGAGCTCCAGCCTCGGGGGGTGTCCGTCTCTGCCTCGGGACGCTTGGCGGCAGCAGTGGGCAGCCCCTCACCGGCCTCACAGGTGAGGCCTGGACCTGCCAGGACCCTTTGTTCAAAGACCTTGTTTCATCATCATCGTGGTTTTATGGTCCAGGCTTCCCGGGCCCTTGGAATCCTCATCACCATCTGAAGAGGAAATTATACGTATTCTCCCCATTTTACAGCCAAAGACTGATGTCCAGAGGTACAAAGGCCCAGAGTCCCATGGCTAAAAAGTAGCCCAGAAAGGAGTTGCTCCAGCGGAAGTAAACCTCCACTTGTCCCTTTGCCCAAATCCACGCCCCCTCCCGACTCAAGGGGGGAAACATCCACAGAAACCAGAAAGCCCAGAGCAGATTTATTTTTCCTTGGATAAATTTTGTACAGAATATGTTACAGTCAGGAGGTCTCAGCTTTCGCCCAAAGGTCAGAAGTTATTGCAGTTGTGCCCAATGGCTCTGACGGTGGAAAGGAAACTTCTAGAAAGCTGCCTGTGTCCAGAGAGAAAAGATCACCATTTCAAGTTGTGGCAGGGGCGTGGTGGGTGGGAGGGGGTCCGCCCTGCAGAGGGCGCACCGGGGCGGGCGTCGAGAGCCGGAGGAAAGGAGTGAGGGGCAACGGGGTAGCCTGGGCTTGGGCAGGCTGGGAGCAGCCTCTCTGCCGGAAGCAGCACCCGGGCCGCTGGCCAGGACCTGCGAAGGGGACAACAGAGCCGGGACCACTGGCTGCCTCGGGGCCCTGGCTGGGCCGGGGGTCGGGGGTGGGGTGTCAGCCCCGCCGCAGCGCCTGCAGCTGGTGGGTCACCTTCTCCAGCTCCGCCTCGATGGCTGCCAGGCTCTCCAGCTCCTGGTCCTAGGAGAGAACACCACGGCTCCGGCAAAGACTGGGCCAGCTGGTGGGCGGCGCCGTCTGCCAGGTGGGCTGTGCCGCTGGCCTGCTGTGTGGCCTCGGACAGGCAGCTTTGCCTCTCTGAGCCTTAGGGCCTTCATTCATACCATGGGGATGGGGGCTGCTGCCCTGCTGGGATGACTCAGGGTTACTGTGCACAAGAAATGGAGAGGGAACAGGGGCCCTGACCCCACACAGCCCCTGGTGGCTTCAGATCCAGACCCGCCTCTTCCTGAATAGCGCTGGGCAGACATGCGGAAAACGACGCCTCCGGGCCCTGCCGTGCTGCTCCCAACCCCCTCATCCCAAGGCCCAGACTGACAGTGACCCTAAGGGCGAGGCCAGGCTTCCCTGCCGGAGGGGCCGTGGGCCTTTGGCACAGGCTCGAGGGGATGACAGCTGTCTTCCTCTACCTGCTGAGGGTGGGCCTGGATCCTTGGTCCCCATCATACGGGGCCGCCAGCTCTGGCTGCCAGGGTGGTTCAGGACAGAGGACCCTTCTGGGAGCCCTGCTCTGTGCCTCAGACTCGGGAAGATTTCAGGAGTCCCTGAGCCTGGACTGATGCCCACAAGCCCATGCCACGGGACTGGGAGCAGGAGTCCGGGAAGGCCATGTCCTCACACCCAGTCTTGACCTGGGGAGGGTGGTCTTTGTGGGGTCCCTGCTCGGTGCCAGGCTGTGGAGGACACCCACTGGGGCCGCTTGGAACAGATGGACAGTGGTTGTCATGGAAATAGGGACCCTGGAGCCTTGGAGTGGCCCCGGGGGCATGAATTTGGTGATGCTGGAGCATTTGTAAGAAGACCCTTGGGCGACGTGAAGGAGACCCTGCCCTTGTCCTGTCCACATGGCCCTGGGGTCCCCATTTCCCCGCCCTACAGTCCAAACTCCCTCTGCCTGCGGAGAAGGCAGGCTGGCAGGCACCTCGCGGCACCCGGCTCTCTCCAGCTTCTGTGGGTGAGGAAGAGGGTGGTCAGAGGTGCCCACACCTGTCCTGGTCCAGAGCTAGGGGTAGAGGGCAGTCTCCCGGGGACATTGACAGCTGACCTCTTCTAGCTCCAGCTGACCAGGAGTGTTCTTCCTCTCAGGCTGCCAAGAACCGGGTCCCCACAGAGACAGAGGGTTGGCACCCGGGGAAGGGACCGCACCCTAATCTGGAGGGGCAGCGAGCACTGGGGCCACGGAGAGGTCCCAACCCCCGTGGGGCCCCGATTCCTACCTGGGCACTGAGCCTGGACCACAGACCCCTCAGGCCTCCTCCAGCTCGAGATGGCATTGCCAGTCTGCCACAGACCCCAACTCGTACCTCCTCACCTCCGGGGCTATGTCCCAGCACCCCAGTGAGCTACCCAAGGATCCCTGGACACGGCCAGGTTTTGAAAGCTTGTGTTTGTTTTGACCGTAATAATGAAGTAGGCAGAAAGGACTCCTTACCCCCATTTCTCAAATGGGGGAAACACAGAGGCTCAGAGAAGGGCAGCAACCCACCCAAGGTCACACAGCTAGGAAGAGGCAGAACCTGGGTCTTCTGGAGCATCCGTGCCCCCTCCCCCACTCACCACCAGGTGCTGAGGTCCCACTGGCCCTGGCGCTGCCCCAGGGGACAGAGGCAGGGTCTGAACCTAGGAAGGGGGTGTGCCTGGGCTGCCTGGAGGCCAGGAGAGGATGCTGCTGGATCAGCCCGCCCTCAGGAGCTTGCCAGGATGCCACCTGTTCTTTCATGACCCCTCCTCCCAGGCCCACCGCCCCGCTCTCTCGGGGCCAGTGGGCTCCCCCCACCCCAGCCCCAGACGAGACCCTGCCAGGTCCTGGCCTTTCCAAGCTCCCTCTGTCCACAGCGCCACTCTCAAACCCGCAGAGTCCCTCTGTCCCCTCCAGGGCTGAGACCTACTCAGTGCCCCAGGGATCGGCGTCCCCACCCTCCTCCTACTCCCGTGATCTGAGCATTTCCCTCTCCTGCCTGCGGCACTCGCCCCCTACCCTGACCCGCCCCACCCCTGCCCCAGCGCTGCCCCAACTGTGCCCGGCTCCCCCGCAAGCCCCCACTCCCCTTGCCCCTGCCATCTATGTGCCTCTCTCTTCTCAGACCCATGGGGACTGACTGTGTCCCCTCCGTGGGGCAGGGGGCTGCATGTCTGGCTGGGCCCACATTCTGGAGGCCTGGCCTGGGGCCGGCACCCGCCCCATACCAACCTCTGGTCTGCGGTTGGCGCTGCCCTCCTCCTCCTTCTTCTCCTCCGGGTAGCTGCGCACCTGGAGGGGCAGGCCCGCCTCCACGCTGTCCTCCTGGGAGGGCGGCCTCCAGCCTCGACGCAGTTGCAGCTCAGGGCCCCCGAAGTTGTAGGCCCGGGCCCGGAAGGAGAGCTTCATGGAGCGGTCAGGGTCATCCTCCTCATCCTCCCCCTCCAGCCGCTTCTTGGCCGTCAGCTCCTTGGCCAGCTGGTCCATCTTGCTCCATTCCTTGGTGTCCTCCCACTTCTTGGAGAGCTGCTCCTCCTCCTGTTCCCGCTCCAGCTCCCTGTTCTTCCCGCCCCGGAAGGGGCCTTGAGGCTCCTCCGCCATCTCCTCCTCCTGCCGGGAGTGCTCCCGTTCCCCCTTCCCCTCGGGGCGCTGAGCCTCCTCAGCCCCAGACTTCCTGGCTCCCTCGATGGCCAGAGCCTCAGACCAACCTGGAGCAGCTGGTGGACAAGAGTAGGAGAATGAAGGAGCGACCACCACTTCCCCTGGTCCCTGCCACTCCCTGGGGCCTCTCTGTGGCCATTGCTGCGACCGCAGACCACACTCAGGGTCCGTGATTCCACGTGGAGGAAAAACCATCTTGGTAGAGCACTTTGCAAGACCCTCTCAAAGCTCTGACGAGTGGCTGGCTGGAGGCTGCCTCTTCTGTGTGCCCTCTCCCCCGGGAAGCCCTGATCCAGGGGCCACCCAGCTTGGGAGGGAGGAAAGGCCCTGAGAAGGCCCTCATGAGTTGCCAGGAGCTCTCATAAACCCTGGGTGAAGCTGACGCTGTCCTTAGACCAGCCTGTTTTCACCTGTCATGCTGTCCCTCTCTTCCTGAAGCCACCCACCCACCCAGCCTGCAAAGCCCCTCTCATCTCCTGGCTTGGAGGGGAGGGGCTTTGTGGAACAGTGGGAGATGCAGGGTTTTGGAGTCAGACAAACCTGGGTTGGAATCTCAGCTTTTACTGCAAATTAGCTGTGTGACCTTGGGCAAATTACTTAACCTCTCTGAGCTTCAGTTTTCCATCTGGGAAATGGAGATACTACCTACCTCTTCGGGTTGTTGTGAAGGTGGAATGCAATTGTAGATGTGGTCCTCCTTCCCACCCTCCCCCTCTGCCTGACACACTTGTTAAGGTCTCAGACATCATACATACTCTCGCCCCTCTGGATCTCCTTGTAGCCAAGGCTTGGGTAGGGGTTAAATGCCTCAGTGGGGCCTTCTTCTTCAGGGACAGCCTTCTCTCCAGCCTCTGCGCCCTCCTCCTCTTCCTCTTCTCGCTTGGTCTGCTGCCCTTGCTCTGCATCCACGCCCTTCTCTCTGTCCACCAGGCCCTGCGGGGGGCTCTCGCTGTCTTCCTCGGCCTGTGGGCCTGGGTGTTTCTGGCTGGGAAGTTTGTCTCGGGGGTCGGTGTTGGCGGCCTCCTGCTCCCCCAGGGCCTGACTGTCCTCCTCGAACTTGGACCCCTGGCCGGGCTCCGGGGAGGCCTGGGGTCTGGCTCCATCCGTGTCTCCACCATTCTCTGTCTCTTTAGGATCTCCTCTCTTCTCCGTAGCATCCTTGGAGGACGCTTCTCCCATTGCCTCTGCAGAAACAACAGTCAGGCCCTGAGGACCAGGCTGCACAGAGGGGCTCCCGAGAGCCCGATTTCACAACTTGGTCCTTGTATCTTTTGGTTTCCATCAAGTGCAGCCCAAGACACTCATGCCAGAATTAGCATTACCCGCTCTGCGTCTGGGTGAGATCTGAGCACAACTGGGAGATGTTTCTTTCTTTGGAATTCTACTTCTTAAAGTAGGAAGTGATTAAACAAAACAAAACAAAATAAAACAACCACCCCCTTGAAAATGACCCCAGAATTGAAAATTAGGATATCAGCTTAATTGCTGTATGACCTTGGGCAAATATCGTAACCTCTCTGTGTACAAGGCACCCTTACCGCAACTTCATTCTCCCTTCCAAGTGAGGCTTGAGTGTCCTGTGGAAGCGCCCAATTCCTATTTGTACAGTTTCATTAAAAGGCATTTTCTGGTGGCTGCCTTTCCCCCAGTAAAAATCCCTCCAGCTCTAGAACAATTACTGTTGGACCAAGCGCTACCAAGTGCATTCCACCGTTTGTCCGGGACCCCAGGTGATGGTGTTCCCATCCCTCCTTCTACAGAAACCCTCCCCCTGACTCTCAGACAAATCACATGACTTCTCCATGCTCACACCCCATAAGCAGCAGGGCCTTGGATCCAAGTCTCCAAATGTCAAGTACAGGGTGCTCTTTGAGCCGACACACAGCTGCCTCCCCCATGAAAGCTTCCAGGTGGCCCGGACAGATGTCCACCGAGATCCCTGGTCCTAGAACCTGGCCTATCCACCCACCTCCCACGTGCTAACAGGAGGCCCCGCAGGGGCCATTAATGACTGTTTCCAGGCAGGAGGAAGAGTACTGGGGCATCCCCTTGATCTAGCTTGTGATCTCTTTGACCTTTAGAAGCTCTCTGGCTCCAAGAAAGATGATCCAGTTTCATTTAGTGTTTGAGATCCATTCTGGGGTCCTCCTACAACAGGACTCTCCCTCGGCATGACCAGGTCCCGGGCAGACAGGTGCTGCGTGGTGGTGAGGGGGATGGGGGGGGGTGGGTTCTGCTGCAATGGACTCTGAGAAAATCCAGCGTTGAGCCTGCCCTCCTGCCAGGCCAGAGACTTCCTGCCCAGAGTGTGAGCCCCTATGGCAGGCAGGCAGGACTGACCTGGGACTCTGGAGTGAGACAGACCCAGATTCCCATCTCTAGTTACACTGCTTACCTTGGACAATGTCCTTAAACCTCTCTGGGCCTCAGTTTCCCCATTTGTACAGGGAAGATCAAAATGATAGCTAGATACTTTATAGTGCCTAAAGGAGGGGGTCCTTGACCCCTTGGAATCTTTGATCTTGTAACTACTGTTCTTATCTCCTACTCTCCTCCTTCTCCAGCCTCTGGCTAGACTGGCCGGCTCTGACCTTTCAGCTCGGCCTGGTCATTCTGTTTCTCCAGAGCCTCTGAGAGTCCATCCTCAAAACTGCTGTGTTTCTTCTGATGTGCCCTCTCCTTGGCACCTGGTATGAGAAAAGGGGAGGGGGGAAGAGAGAAAGAAAAGGAGAAAAAAAGTTCCATTTAGCCACGCCCAGCCTTGGCACTTTTGTGAGTGTGAAGGCTTCCGTTTCCTTATCTGTAAACAGCAGGTTATGTTGCAAACCTGCCTAACGGGACACTGAACGGCAAGAGCTCCAGGTGTGGGGGGGGGGGCGCTGGCTGCCCCTGCCCCCTCCCAGCTTCCCAGCTGGCACCCACCAGGCTGCCACAGCGCCTCTCCGCACTCACGTTTCTCCCCTGGGGAATGAGAACAAGCATTGTCTGCTACCTTGGACAGCCACAAAGACTCAGACAGACCAGAGGGTCCCAGGGATGGGAACAGAGAGTGGGGGTCCCTCCGCTCCTGGTAGTTAGGGGGACCCTGCAGGAGGAGATCGCAGTGACTGCTAGTCCCCTCATGGGCAATCTTGAACCAGGCAATCGCTGCTCCCCTGTACCCCGTAAATCCAGGTCCTCAGGAGAAGGCCAGGCAGGTGCCTGAGTTCCAGCCCCGGGCTGCCTCCTGCTGATATCCACACCTCCCTCTCTCTGTGTTGGCCCCGGGCTGCTGCTGCTACTTCCTCTGACTCTCCCCATCTGTGCCCAGTTCCGGACGATGGGGTCTCTCAGCCAGGCCAACTCTGCAGACGCTGCTGCGATTTCTCACGCTGGGAATTGCGGGGATGGGAGCTGATGCACAGTGGCTGCAGGCCAGGGAGTCTGCCCAGATTTGACCCCGGGCAGACCTCAGTTCACACTGCCAGGTTACTCCTCGCTCTGTGATCAGGGGTAAGTGGAGCTCTCCGAGCATCAGGTGCTCACCTCCAGGACGGGGCTGCCGCTTGGGAAGCCCTAAGACAGAGGTACTCGGAAGCCGCTTTGAGAGTGCAGAAAAGGGAGTGGATGGATGGCTGGGTGGGTGGATGGACGGGCAGACGGCTAGCTACATCCCCTACTCTTTTAACAGAAAGCAGTGATAGGGACACGTCTTGGAAATGGCTCATATTGGATACACACACATCTGTGTGTACACAGACATTTCAGGACACCTCCTCCTAGAACAGTCTCTGTTGACACTATCTTTAATTATTTAAATGTAATACGTTAGTCATTCAATATTTAATTTTGAAATTATCATATTGCAATAAAATATTTAATGTTTAGCTAAAAACAAATTCCACCAGGGTCAATGGCGATGGAGTGAGAAGCAAGGAGGAGCCGCAGCTCTAGCCAGTACCTGTTCCATGCCGGGCCCTCACCCAGACGCCCGGCACCCATTCTCATAGGTGGTCTGGTCCGTCGCAAGGGTCTCAGAGGGGGGCTTCCCAGAGCTGGGGCAGCTTTCGTGCCTCCCACCTCACCCGAGACCAAAGCCCGGCCCTGAAGATGGGCCCTCACTTCCTTTGGAAACTGATACGAAATTCCCGACAGAGGGCCCATGCTGGGGTAGAGGCACGGGGCCAGGGGCCTGCCCCTGATAAGCAGCCGCTCCCCACAGGGCATCAGCGTGGGGCAGAGGCAGGGAAAGAGCCCATTTTTTTCCCCGGCTTGCCAGGGAGTCTGTGCCTCCCGTGAACCCACAAAGGAATCTGTGGGTGGGCATCTGACATCAGCCTAACTCTCCAGGCTCTGCTTAAATACCCTCAGTGACAGGGAGCTCACTACCTCACAAAGTCACTCCAGTCCCAAGAGTGTCAGTGGATTTTCTTAATCTTTTAGAGAAAGACATACTTTACTCTAAAACATGCTGAAAGTCTGCTCTGAGTTTGGGGGGCAAGCAAGACCTTGCTGTCCCCATCTACCCTTTGAGCAGAAGCTCACAAGGGGAGAGGGGTCCCTCCTCTCTCCTGGAAACAAATTTGCTCTTCAGTTAAAGGGGTCCTCTCTGCAACCTAGTCTTAAAAGTGTCCCCCACTGAAATGACTGATCCCCAGAGACGGCGGGGTATTAGGTGAGCCGCATCTGGTCTTGGCATGTCCTTAACCTCTCTGGGCCTTAATCTCTTTAACTGTATCCATGACAGTTGGACCAGGTGACAGGGAGGAGCCCACCTTTCTGTGATTGCAGGGCAATAACTGAATCAGAGAGAGCTAGGACCTCGCTCAAACTTCCACCCTGGTTTTCTCTCAATTACTGGAATTTACCCAGATTTCTAAGCAGGGACTGGAAAATACCTTGGAGAGCAAGGTCTTGGAGCTCTTTCAGCAAATTCTGATGTCGCAGGATTGAGAGGATCCGCTCATCTGCAATGAAGAGGAGTCGTTATGGGTGGTTTCCAGAGGAGAGCAGAGAAAAAGATTACCATCAACATTTTCAGCTGAGCACAAGGAATTTATTTTGGAGACTCCAAACCTGGGTGGTGGCCGCAAGATCGGGTCTTGAGACAGCGCTGGCGGTGGCCTCCTTCCCAAGCAGCCAGCGCATCCTTCCGCCTCAGGAAGGTCAGCTGCTGGCCCGGCCCCTGACATCACCGGGGAGATGCCAGCCCCCGGTAGGGGAGGTAGGGGTGTCCTGCCCCATGTGTTTCCATCTCCGTGTCCGCTCGAGGGTCTACTCCACCTGGACTACCCTTTCTTGATTTTTCTACTGATTTCTAACTTTCTCTGAAAGTCCAACCCCAGGGTGAATGGTGGAGCCCTCCAACAGCTGGGTAAAACGTGACTGCTCAGCTGGAAACTCTTTGTCCTTGACCTGCCCACCTATGACAGTCTTTTACTCATCACAAACCTACAGATTGTCTGCTGGGTGCCAGTGGCTGTTCAGGGCTCTGGGGACATAGCAACACAACATCTCTGTCCACAGGGCGGACAAGGTGACTTGCTGTTCTGGCCCTGGTTTCATTCTGCCGGGGATTCTAGTTAATTGTGCTCCTCTCTGTTCTGTCTGCTCGTCTGTATGCTCCGGGAGCACGGGGCTGTGACCCTCTCATCTCTCTAGACCTCTCCCTCACTAGCACAGACCAGGCCAGGCACTTGATCAGTGACTGTTGAATTAAATCACTGGGTTCTGCCCGAAGCCACACACCCATATCCTCACCTCCCCAGCCACATGGACACAGCCCCTCCCACCCCAGCCTTTGCCCATACCTCCTCGGAGTGTCTCAAAACATTCCTGGCTGACAGGCATGGGGCTGGGCTTGGAGAGCGTGTCAGAGATGACCTCAACGATGCACTTCATCACCTAGGAAGAGAGTGGGGGCTGGGGCTGGTTTGTGTATGGGGCTTGCCCCCCCCAGCCCCCGCCCCAAGGCTCAATGTGCCCTGAGGGCAGATTTCTAAATAAGAATATGGGGGCATTTGCAATGTTTCTAGCAGCAATGGCCACGCCAAACTGTGGAAAGAACAAAGATGCCCTTCAACGGACGAATGGATAAGGAAGATGTGGTCCATATACACGATGGAGTATTATGCCTCCATCAGAAAGGATGAATACCCAACTTTTGTAGCAACATGGATGGGACTGGAAGAGATTATGCTGAGTGAAATAAGTCAAGCAGAGAGAGTCAAGTGTCATATGGTCTCACTTATTTGTGGAGCATAACAAATAACATGGAGGACATGGGGAGATGGAGAGGAGAAGGGAGTTGAGGGAAACTGGAAGGGGAGATGAACCATGAGAGACATGGACTCTGAAAAACAACCAGAGGGTTTTGAAGGGGCGGGGGGGTGGGAGGTTGAGGAACCAGGTGGTGGGTAATAGGGAGGGCACGTACTGCATGGAGCACTGGGTGTGGTGCAAAAACAATGAATACTGTTACGCTGAAAGAAAAAAAAAAGAATATGGGGGCATTTGCTTTTGTCTTCAGGAGTCCATGGATGCCTGTGCCCAAGATAATCTGTGTTTTCAGCCAGACAATAATAGCAATAATAGAAACCCTTTATATGGTGCTTACCACGCTCCAGGCACTCTGATCATCTGGCCAGCAGCTGCCCCTCTCCGGTGGGACATGGTGGGTATCGGTACCCAGTACCCACTAGCAAGTGTTTCTCTAGATGGGGAAGCTGCTGCTGGGCATTGAGGTATGTCTTGCAGAAGTACTTTAGTCTTGCGGATGGCGACAAAGTCAACTCTCTCCAGGGATATTTCTGGACTGCCCAGAGACCAAAGACCTTCCCTAGCTCTACCCTGCCTGGAAACAAGACTGGGATCCCCGTCTCCTAAAACCCATGATGTTGTTACATGCAGCGAGTGATAGCCTCACGGTCTGGCTCTGTGTTTCCCCGTGGGATGAATCTTGTGGCTGGACGAGGGCACAGAGCAGCTACATCTGGGCGCCCATCCCAGCAGCCAGGTCTCTGAAAGTTCTGTGCAGTGCCCAGCAAGGTGCTGTGGCTGGCTAACCAGGCAGCTGATAAATGCTTATTTGGAGGTAGGGCCAACTGCAGTGCGGTATCCTAGCTGAGTGATCTTGGACACAGGACTTGACCTCTCTGATTCTCATTTGTATGATGAGACTTTCCCAGCTCCCCCCCACCCCCCACCCCCGCTCCCAGAGTGATCAGAAACAGAAGGGAAAACACTCTACAAAGCATGATGAGCCACACACACACCAAGGGAAGGATTCGTAATGTTGAACCTGCTTCAGCTGCCGAGAGCCGGGCAGGAAAGCAGGAAGTGTCAGACATGCATCAGGCGGTGCTGGTGGGGAGTGAGGGGGTGGCAGGCTGGGTCTATGGGATGCCAAAGCAACCCGTCCAAAAATTCAGGATGGCAAACCCTCAAACAGTCTCTCGAGTAGTCACAGCATCGTAGGATGGAATCGTTAGGTCTTCACCAGTGGATACGGTGCTCCTGACCCCAGGCTGCTGGGTAGCATGTGGGGACCTGGCTCTGGTAGGAAAGACCTTGCAGTCTGCACCCTGCATCACCCTGCAACTGGGGGCCTTACACTGGGAATGTCAGATAACCACCAGGCCACGAGGACAGATTTAGGGAGAGAGGAATTAGGTATGGGTCCCGAGAATGATAAGGAGCTTTGAAGGGAAACTCCAGGTGCCTATTAACCGAGGGCCTGCTTTTCGCCAGGTGCCTCCCATCTATGATTCCATCTCTCACAACTTCCCTCAAGGGAAATACTATAGACGGGAAAAGTGGAATCCTCTTCAGAGAAGTTAAGGAATTTTACCAAGACCACACAGTATAAGAGTGGAAGAGGCATATACAGGCCTGTCTGCAAGTAAAACACAGGAAATATAATTGAGCAAACAGGGGTTGGAATTGCTTTGATGTTCTGGGTTGAACCATAGCCTCTCCAGAATGGAAGAAAACAGCTCCTGAGAAGTGAAGGGTAGAAATTTCTCTGGGTCACAAGTGGGTTGTTTGCGAAACCAGAGACTGCAAAAACAGCCCCAGCCCAGACATGAATGAATTCCAAGTGTGCCCTCCAACAGAGAGTGTCTTGCAGGCTGCAGAGCCCCCCAGCTAGTATCTCCTAAGGCCCTTTCCTGGGTGACATCCCCCGGCAGCCCCAAATGGCCAGGACCCTGGGTGCAGAAGCCATGATCAAGAGTGTTTCCATTGGGGCCCTTTGGGAGATCCAGGGCTGGAGTGCCTATACGGTGGGGGTGGGGGTTGCTAGCAGAGTCTTGGGAGGAGGGGAAGATCAAAGAGGGAGGCCAGAACCAGAGAAGTGAAGACCATCCTTGCAGGTTTGGGGGCAGCCACAACCCAGAACCACAGGAAGTGCCCCCCAGTAGTTCAGGCTAGGCATTGCCAGATTTGGAGGGTTCAAAGCTATAGGCCTGGCACCTTGGCCCTGTAGCTAAGGCACAGGCCTCATCGGCAGTGTACCCAGCTCAGAGGAAGCTGGGGAAGTCCCCACAGCAGGACGGCAGGGAAATCTAGCAGTCTTTGATATCTTCTTTTGCAAGCTGTCCCCAGGCTTAGCAGTCGCAGTGCTGGCTCTTGGATTTATGCCAAACTCAGTCCTGCAGCTAGCTGCCCAAAACCTGACTGTGAGGTGTGCACTGGGGCCTCCTACCCACCATCACGGGGCATCCCGCATAACCCTTCTTACCTCGGTGTCCCCTTTATTCATAGGGCTGTTCACAGGAAAGGCAATGACTGGGGGGGAAAAAAAGAGAGAGCTGGGGTGACTCTTCTGCTCTGAGGGGAGAGCCCAGTCCCTCCTGACTGTGTTTATAGGGGGCCCATCCACCCCAGTGCTCCCCCTCAAAACTGCCCCTACCCAATGAGATGCTAGGGTTGATTTTGTTTCCCTTCCCTGGCTGCTGCCCCCATGGGGATGGTCCCCAGAGGCTGCACTGAGCTCCCTAACGCTTCCCTTTGGGAAAGCTCCTGCTCTGGGGCCCGGGGGTGGGGAGAGCTGAAGGCTAATGCTATGAAAACAAGGCCAGCAGCTGAGTGGGATTGGGGTGGAGAAGGAAGTGGAGAGAGGAGGAGAGACCCCAGAGGTGTGGGGAAAGAAACGAGGAGAGGGAGGATTGTGAGAGATGATAGGGAGATAGAAGCCAAGGGCAGGAAAAGGGGGAGAGCAGGAGCAGGGAAGAGAAAGAGGCCAGAGTGGGAGCCGGCCACAGCTCTCCCATCTCCCCCAGTGACCTTGGCCAGCCATGGCATGGAGCCAGAACTGGCCCAGATGCAGTCGAGATGTCGAGCCCAGATACGGGGTGGGGGCGCCACGGGGTCCTGTCCTGTGGGGTCAGGAGTCAGGCCCAGAGAGTAGTACTGGTCTGTGGAGGCCACTCTGCCCGGTGAGCAGGGAGGCGGGGGCGCTGTCCGCGGTGCTGAACGCTCGCCGCGCCGGAGGGGAGGGACGAGGGGCGCAGTGTCTGGACCTCAGGGCAGGCAGGGGAGCCGAGGACCCTCTCCCACGAGACCCCGCGCTCGCTCACCTTGCCCGGCCCAGAACAGAAGCGCCAGGACAGCAGCGGAGCGCATGGTGAAGCCGAGGCGCCGAGCAGCTGGCGGTCTGGGGCTGGGCACGGCAGGCACCCTGGCGAGGGCTGGCTGGACCGGCGACTTGGGAACGGATTGTGGCGGCGCTGGCGCGGATTGGGGACGGAGGGCTCAGCTTCCCAGTCTGCGTCTGTCTGTCGGTCTACCCACCAGCCTCTCTCCACTGGGCTCTGGTACTGCAGGAATTTATATACCCCCGACCCCGGAAATGACGTCATCGGGACCGCCCCTAACCCCTTTTCCCACCCCTCTGGGGGTCCGGCCGCAGCTCGCCCCGCCCTCAGCCTCAGGCCTCTCGCTTCTGGTGTGAGCCGCTCACCTGTCTTGGGTCCGGCTGCGAGGCGGTTATCTGGCTTCCAGGAGGTGACAAGGGGCCTCGGCTTACCCTCCACTCCTTGAAGTTTCCCCGAGTTGCTGTGTCTGTGGGCAGATACTCCCAGTCTCTGGACCGTGTGTTCCTCCAATGTCCCTACAAGCTCTAGAGCACCAACCATGCTCCTGAGTTCCCTCTGTGGGGACTCCCCTCCCCTGATAGAGTCTGGAGGCTCACCACTCAGGGCTCCCTCAAATATCTCGGGAGTCCTAGAGAGAGGCCTCTCTCTCTCTCTCTCTCTGACAACCCAGTTTTGTGCCTTCACAAATTGTCATGGTGTATATATATATATTAATTTGAAAACGTTTGGTCACCATTGCTTCCACAGCGCTGAGTGGGGCAGCTGGCACAGAGTAAATGCATTTAATAGATAATTGTTGAACCTACCGATGGAAAGAAAGGTCAAGTCAGGGATGAATGAGTGAATCCTGGGCTCTGGCCATTGTTGGACAGCTCTCATGGGGGGTGGCGGGGCAGGAACGGGAGACAGCTCTTTGTATCAAACCAAAATAAGAGTTGTAACTTGGACTCATTAGCCCTAGGATGACCCTCTTGCTGCTGGTAACCCACTGTATCTCACGTCTCTTTGAGTGTTCTCAACATCTGGGTGTTTCCTGTGTTAGGTTGGTTTCTTGGTTTGTGTCCTTCTGCCCTGGGGCCACATTGCTACTCCCAACCTAAATGACACACTGGAAGCCCTTTGCCACCTGAGCCCAGTGCCATAGTGAACTTGGTAACTGGGCTAGGGTTTAGCATCAGTTGGCATTGTCCAGAGTCTCCTCGTGAGGCTCTCCCCGCATCTGCTGCTGTTATTCCCTACTTCCTGCCCCACCCTGTGCCCACTCCTGCCCCTAAAGGAAGACCTGGCAGGAGCCCAAAGGACACTGAAATGATCCTTTTCATGTATTTATTCTTTCATTCAACCATTATTTGTTTAGCACCTACTATGTGCTCTGAACACCCTAGAACAACACTCAGCTATTCTAGGTGCTGAGGATACAGCAGTGAACAAAGAGACAAAGGTCTGATTCTTATGAAGTTTACATTCTAAAGGGTCAAGACAGACAATGAATAAGTAAAGAGGTGAAATACACAGCTGTCAGGTGGGCACAAGTGTATGGACAAAAATGAAGCAGGGAAGGGGGATGGGTGCGTTGGGAGGGAGGGGGCTATGTTTTAAATGGGGTGGATCTGAGAGGCTTGACCCAGGAAGTTTGTTTCAGCAAAGATCTGAAGGTGAGGAGGAAGGAGGTTACATGTGTCCAGGGACAGGGGGCTCCAGGTAGAGGGAATGGCAAGTGCAAATGTCCAGTGGAAGGAATGTGTCTGACATGTTCCAGGAATAACAAGGAGATAAAGCAAAAGCGACCTGGAAAAGACAGCTGAACAGTAACACACAATCCATCTCAAAAACTTGGAAAATGCACAGAAACGCAGGAAAACACCATACTGACACCACCCGGAGATAGGCATCAGTAATTTTTAAGTATATACCGTATTCTATAGTCTTTATTGAGGCAGCTCCCTTCGTAAAGCAGAGTTTCCAGTGAAAGACCTCACCTGAGCCCTGACAGATTACATGCACCAGGCCCTTCTGATGTGGGGTCCCCCTGACTGGGCTGCAGATTCCTCTCCAGAGTCCTATCCTACAGACTTACCCATGTCCTGAGCATAGCAGCCCACCAAAATTTATTATGTGCCACAGTTGTTTTGACTAATGTACAGATAGATTTCTTGGTTTGTTTGTTTTTTTTTTTTGTTTCTGTTTTATCATGAGATTGAAACAAGTCAAGCGCCACTTTTAACTCTAATTCTCTTGCCTTTTCTGCCCCATCTGCAGTTTCTTTCTCTCATGAGGTCTTGAACCCCTCAAAATCATCCATGAGGGTTGGAATCCACTTCTTCCAAACTCTTGAGAATGTTGATATTTTGACCTTTCCTGGCGAATCATGAGTGTTCTTTTATTTTAAGATTTTATTTATTTATTTATTTGACAGAGAGAGAGGGAGAGACAGAGCACAAGCAGGGGAGTGGCAGACAGAGGAAGAGCGAGAAGCAGCCTCCCGGCTGAGCAAGGAGTTTAATTTACGTTTAACTTACTGAGCCACCCAGCCACCCTGATCATGAATGTTCTTAATGGTATCTCAAATGGTAAATCCTTTCTGGAAAGTTTTCAGGTTACTTTGCCCAGATTCATCAGAGGAACCCCGATCTATGGCAACTCTAGCATTTCTGTCATATATTTCGTAAATAATAACACTTGAAAATCAAAATTACTCCTTGCTCCATGGGCTACAGAATGGATGTTATGTTAACAGGCATGAAAACAACATTCATCTCATTGCACACCGCCATCAGACCTGTGGGTGACCAGATGCATTGTCAATGAGCAAAACAAAACAAAACAAAACAAAACTTTTTTTTCCTCCTTGAGCAGTATGTCTCAACAATAGGCTCAAAATATTCAGTAACACCTTGTTGTAAAGAGATATGCTGTCTCCTAGGCTTTGCTGTTCCATTTATAAAGCATAGACAGAACAGATTTAGCATGATTTTTAAGGACCCTATGATTTTTGGAATGGCAAGTACGCATTGGCTTCAACTTAAAGTCATCTGTTGCATTAGCCCCTAACAAGAGTCAGCCTGTCTTTTGAAGCTTTGAAGCCAGCCATTGACTTCTCTTATCTAGCTATGAAAGCCCCAGATGGCATCTTCTTCCAATAAAGGCTGTTTCATCTACACTGAAAATCTGTCGTTTAGTGTAGCCGCTATCATTAATTATTACAGCTTGATCTTCTGAAGAATTTGCTGCAGCTTCTAAATTAGCACTTGGCTCACCTTGTACTTTCATGTTTTAGGGATGGCTTCATCCCTTCAACCTCATGAACCAACCTCTGCCAGCTTCAGACTTTTCTTCTGTAGCTTCCTTACCTCTCTGAGAC
This sequence comes from Meles meles, assembly GCF_922984935.1. NCBI lineage: Eukaryota > Metazoa > Chordata > Mammalia > Carnivora > Mustelidae > Meles > Meles meles. Next base: position 140,336,806 of record NC_060071.1, on the reverse strand, counting down.
TTCCTAGAATTGAAGAAAGTTAGAGCCTTGCCCTGGATTAGGCTTTGGCTTAGGGGAATGTTGTGGCTGTTTTGATCTTCTGTCCAGGCCACTAAAACTTCCTCCATATCAGCAATAGACTGATCTTGCTGTCTCATCATTCATGTGTTCACCAAGTAGCACATTTAATTTCCTCCAACAACTCTTCCTTTGCATTCCTAACTTGGCTGTTTGGCATAAGAGACCTAGCTTTGGTCTATCTCAGCTTTTGACATGACTTCCTCACTGAGCTTAATCATTTCTCCCTTTTGATTTAAAGTGAGTGACGTGAGACTCTTCCTTTCACTTGAACACTTAGAGGCCATTGTAGGGTTAGTAACTGACTATTGGTTAGCAATTAATTTCAATATTGTTGTGCATTTCGAAGAATAGGGAGGCCTGAGGAGAGGGAGAGAGATGGTGGAATGGCTGGCCAGTGGAGCCATCAGAACACACACAGCATTTATGTATCCAGTTTACTCTTATGAGGGTGTGATTTGTGGTGCCCCAAAACAATTACTATGGTAACACCAAAGGTCACTGATTACAGATAACAAATATAATAGTAGGAAAGCTTGAACTATTGCAAGAATTACCAAAATGTGGCACTGAGACATGAAGTGAGCAAATGTCAAAAAATTGTGCCAGTAGACTTGTTTGACACTGTAGGTTTGCCACAAAACTTCAGTTTGTAAAAAATACAGTATCTGCAGAAGCACAATAATGCAGAGCACAATAAAACAAGATTGTCTGTTTAGTGTCTTGGTTTTGTATGTCGGATGAAGCATTGTGCTGTGGGTCGGGGGAGCTGTAGCTCAGAGAGGAGGAAGTGAGAGGCAGAATAGAGTCAGGAAGTCTTTGCTTTTTGAAGGCACCGTGGATTAGATTGCTCAACATCCCTCCCAACCCTCTTTCTGGTGGGCAGAAGTAGGAAAGTGAAAAACTACATTTCCCAGACTGCCTTGCAGCTAAGGACCTGGAAATGATTTCATTCCCACCAATCAGAGGAACTGGAGTTGGAGTCAAGTGTGGAGAGAGAGAAGGTGCAGAGCAATCATGTTGCCAGTGTGGACATGGCAGAGGTGGCTGGCTCTGGTGACAGTGCCCCTACTTGGCAGGCAGGTCAGTCCCTGATCCCGACAGGGGCTGCAGTACCAGTGGCAGCTCAGTTCTGAGGTGACTTTGCAAGCTGTTTCTGGAAACGGCTGACAAAAGTTGATACAGTATGGTCAACTTCTCCAGTCCTCCCAATGACTGTGTAAGTCATTTTAGCGTTCTTTTCATTGCAGCTGAACCCCAACTGAAACAGGGAAATAAGTGAGTAGTTCTGACAAAAAACAGCAATACTGGGGTGAGCGTGGCCATATGAACAGGGTAGGTGTGTTTTCAGACCCTCTTCTCTATGTCAAGGGAGAGGGACTGGTCAATGCCAGGCACATATTTATTTCCATATCCCAGACAGCACTGTTCAAGTTCATTCAAACTGGGATGCTTGGGTGCTTGCATCCGACTCTTGATTTCGGCTCAGGTCATGCTCTAGGGGTCATGAGATCAAGCCCAGGTCAGGCTCCACAATCAGCATGGAGTCTGCTTGGGATTCTTTCCCCTATGCCCCTCCCCCCTTGCACCCTCTCTCTCTCTCTATAAATTAATTAGTTAAATCTTTAAAAAAACAAAAAAACAAAAAACAAAAAAAACCCTATAAATTCATTCAAACTACAGACTTTATAAAGGATACCAGCCTTCAGGGTTTCATCATGGGGGAAAAATCTCCTGGTTAATGGGGAGTTGTCTGAATAACTGCTTAAACTCCGTGAATGACATTGGTGTGGCCAAGAATCTAGTCCTATTCCTGAGGTTCAGAGATGGCAAGGGACTTACCCCAGGCCACACAGCAAGTTGTAAGAGCCAAAACCAGTTCTCTGATTCTTTTTTTTTTTTAAGATTTTATTTATTTATTTGACAGACAGAGATCACAAGTAGACAGAGAGGCAGGCAGAGAGAGAGGAAGGGAAGCAGGCTCCCTGTTGAGCAGAGAGCCCGATGTGGGGCTCGATGTGGGGCTCCATCCCAGGACCCTGAGATCATGACCTGAGCTGAAGGCAGAGGCTTTAACCCACTGAGCCACCCAGGTGCCCCCGGTTCTCTGATTCTAACCGAATCTTTCCACTGCTGCAGTGAATGCCAAAGGAATGAAGAAATGATGTCAGAGGTATGGGACCGGCTGCCAAAATACTACCCCTGATTCCAGAGTCCAAGGGCCAACCTGGGGGTGGGGTAGAGAGGGAGGAGAAGAGAAGGTAGATTTATATAGTGTGAACTGTGCTGAAGTTTTTAAATTAGTTTTTTCTTTTTACATTTAAATTCAGTTAGCCAACATATAATACATCATTAGTTTCAGATATAGAGTTCACTTACATATCACTTGCATAAAACACTTGGTGTTCATCAACGCTTTAAAAAAAAAATCACTCTTTAGTCAAATGCATAGAGACAGAAAACAGAATGGTGGTTTCCAGGAGCAGTGGGGAGGGATGAATGGGGAGTTACTGCTTCATGGGACCAACATTTCTGCTGGAGAAGATGAAAAGCTTCTAGGGATGGATGGTGGTGATCTTTGCACAACAATGTATTTAATGCCTCTGGACTGTATACTTAAAAATGCTTAAAATGGTAAATTTACGTTATGTATAATTTTTTTTTTAAAAAGCACTCTCTGCCCATTAATGCGTGATAGTGTTGGCTGCAGAAGGCGGTCTGCTAGCCTGAAGGGTGGAGAGCAGGGGACAGAACAGTGTCCCAGTCTTGCCGTGGGACAGAGACTATCCACCCTTCTGGCATACATGGGAGCACTCGAGGCATGAAGCCCGGACATAGGAGTCCCGCTGGGGGTGCACGCCAGGGAGGCGCACCAGAGCCTCCCGCAGAGCTGGTCTCCCAGGATGCTAAAGGTGGTTCCCACAGATACGCGGCTCCCCAGATTGCTGCTACCGAGAGACCCCAGAGGAGGCTCCATCCGTGCCCACCGGGAGCTGCAGGGTCAGGGCTGGCCAGAGCCCCTAGCTGCCTCCCAAGCTAGCCGCCTCCAACTAGGAGGCCCAGCCCGAGTTCTGCCGAGGTCTCTGGGACCTTTCATGGTCCTGGCCCACCTCCCACACCTCTCGCTGCCAGGATCTTCCCTCAGTGCCCAAAGCCTTTTCACAGAAACCTGGAAGACTTCTCTGCTCACATTCACCAGAAGCCAAACGCTCAGGGGCTTGCCCTCTGCCAGCCAGCGTCAGATGTTCATTCAGAAACACCCCCACTTCCTCATCCCCGGGTGGGATCCTGAGGACAGGATCCTGGTATCATTTCCCTGTGGCTCCCTGAGGAATTCAGCCCCGTTCTCATAGCGGTATCCGGCTTAATCTTGCATTGCACACTTTACTGACTTCTTCTTTTCTCCTCTCCCCTCCTCCTTCCATTCTGTCTTCCTTCCCCACCCCCACCCCTCACCCCCACCAGGGATTCCTGATAAACCAAGTGCACCCACATCCTTGACTCAGGGAACCCAAGCCAGGACACTGGCCCCTGCCGGCCCTGTCTGGGGTGTGGGTGGTTTGACAGCATCCAGATCACGCGCCTTGGTCCTGAGCCGCATGCAGCTCGGTGTCTTCCAAGCCTCGCCCCTTCCTGGGCCTTGATAGATTTCCCTCCATGCCTGGTTCTGGGGCTTGACCGTTCTTTGCATTAATTTGGGGCGTGGCTCTTTAGACCCCTGTCCTAGTTGGGAATGTCTTGGCAATGCTAGGCCATGTCAGGGCCTCTGGCCCGGCGAGGCCCAAAGGGGGAGGACGGCCAAGGCCAAATCCACGGGGTTGGGGAAATCCCCTGCAGCAATGGGGTGAGGAGGCGCAGAGAGCCCCGGGCTCTGGGGTCAGGGAGACAGAGAGTGCTCCCTGGAGCTACCACTGACTTGCTCCGTGACCCTGACTAGCCACTTTCCCACTCTGGGCCTCAGGGTCCCCACCCGAAACCTGGCTCTGAGGACCCAGGACACAGTTGTGCTCAAAGAGTATAAATGAACTCTGAACCAGAGTAACTGACCCTTCGGCAGGTGTTGACTGTTTTACTCTTCACACACGTGTGACACGGCTGCTATCATTATCCTCATTCATAGATTAGGAGACAGACTTTCAGAGAGGTTGCCTAAACTGCCTAACACCACACAGCCTATTCAACGGCAGGGTCAGAATCGGACCTCAGGCTATCTTGTGAAAAGCCATAATGTGGCAGTTTATTGATTTTAGATGAAGAGAGTAAATACTAATATTGGCTGATAAAAGAGTAATTCGAGACTTGGAGACGAACCGTGGCTTGTCCTGAGTCTCATGGGAGAGCTGTGATGGGAGTCAAGCTCTCCTGGGTTCCTGGACAAGGCTGCTTTCTTCTGGTGGTCCCCCTGTAGTGGGACTGTGGGGATGGTTACCCAGGGCCTTTCCGGAGGCAGGGGGCTCAGTTACCGCAGGCACACACATCTGGCCTCTCTGGACCCAGCTCTTTCCCATCAGTTCCTTCACAATTGTCGTAGGGAGGCATTGGGAAGGTAAAACATTCCGCCATTCAATTATTATCAAGTGTAATACTCCATTCTTGAGTGCCTACCATATTCCAAGTTTGTCTTCAATGCTCAGAATATGCTAGGGAAGAAAACAGGCAAGACCTCTGCCTTCTTGGAGCTTGTGCTCTAGGCTCGGGAGCAGCAAACAATAAGCCATGATAAACAAGTACATTATATAGTAGGTTAGGAGGTGCTGATGCGGTGGGAGGAAAGGAGGAGCAGAGCAGGGTAAGGGGCTTGGGAAGAGTAGGGTGGGAGGGTGTGGCCTCAGTGAACAGATGGTTGGGGCAGGCCTCACTGACATGGTAACTTGAGTATGGATTTGGAGGAGTTGAGGGAGAGAGCCATTGACTATCTGGGAGAAGAACATTCCAGGTGAATGAACAGGCAGCGCAAAGGCCCTGGGGCAGGAGTATACTTGACAGGTTTGAGGCAGATCAAAAGACCAAGGTTGCTGAAAGAGAGTGAGTCAGCAGAGGGTAGCTGGGAATGAGACAATACTGGGCCAGATGATACAGGGCCTCATGGCCCTGACTAAAGTCAACTTTAGTCTTGACTTCGAGGAAAATAGGAGTTGCTGAGAGAAGATAGGAGGTGGTGGGATGCTCAAGGGCATTATATGGTTGTGTGCATGAAACCTAGCTAGCTTCTAGCAGCCCCAATGCCCCACCCCATCCCAGGGGCCCTGCAGAGACGCTTCGGAACCAGGCATCAGGGAGAGGGGAAGACAAAGCCTTTGCCATCACTTGCCCACGGTGGCCAGACATGTCCCTGTTGATGAGCTCCAGATCCCTGGGAGGGACGGGTTTCTCCTCTGGCTAGGGCTCAGGCCATCTCTATTTGGGAAGTCCCTGACAGGGGGCCCTTGGGAGCAACTTTCTGCCTGTCTTTCTGCCTGTACAGGGGGCCCTTGGGAGCAACTTTCTGCCAGGGAAAGTGGCAGCTGCTTATCTGATGGTGTGAGGGGGGCACCGGGGCACTGGACAGCAGAGTCAACACACCCTGGGCCCAGCTTACAAAATCATAGTTCCAAACACACAGCTCCTCCAAGCCCCTTATCAGGCCTCCAGGTGGCAAAGCCCTGTTGCTGGGCAATGTTGTTTTATCTGCAAGGTCTGCACAGAGGCCAGTACGAGGTGATTTCATTAGACCCTCTGCCATCTGTCTCTGCAAACATCCCCAGCAGCCTCCAATTAAGGTATTGCTTTTCTTCTTTGGCAGATGTTTGTTTTAATCTAATAAAGCGGTTTACAGGCCTCAATGTGTGGATGAAGGCCTCGGTGGGCCCCGGCCCGGGAGGTGGTGGGAGAGGTGGGGGAGAGCGTGTGGACGTCAAGCCCTGGACACTGAGGCTAGCTCAAAGGAGCACAAGGCACAGCAGGATGGAAAGAAGGACCAGGCCTGACCAAACTCAGGCAAGAGGTCCTCCCTATGCTCCACCTCCTTCCCGGGGCTTATCTTGCCACAAGGATCTCCCAGCGGTGCCTCATTCCCGAGTAGGATGTCTTCTAGGGAGACAGCCTGGGGTCAGAATCTACTGTATCCAAGGGGGCCACCACTAGGGGCTGGGTCTGCAGGGACTCCACGGAGAAGGTTCTGGGCAAGAATTACTTAGCAGTGTGCAAGATCCAAAGCCATGCCGAGCAGACCAGAGCAGTGGACACTAGGCTCTGGAGGGAAGGAAGGGCGAGGGTGAGGCCCAGGGCAGAGAAAAGGACAGGGGCTGGTCTGACCATTTGGCCAAGTCTTTGGGGAAGACAGGGAGGTGGAAGGCGCCCCTGCCCTAAGAACAGGGTCAGAGCAACATAGTGGGGCTTCTAGGATGGGGCCAGGTAGCCAGGGCCTTGAGGGAGAAAGGAGCCCTTGCCCAGGCAACCTCCCAACCCCCAAAACCTGGCATTCGAGGGCTTCCTGGAAGAGTCTTCAGGGGACTTCTGGGTGATCCTTGTTCCCGGAGCCCCTTGCCAGCTGGGAGAAGCAGCTTAGGCTGGTAGGAGGAGCTGCCCTTCACACCGAGGAGACATGGGCTTGGATCCTGACTTTACCCTGTACTGCCGTGTCACCTTGCAACAGGCACTTAACCTTTCTGAGCTTGTTTCTTAGTTTATTAAATGGCCATAATAATCCCTGTGACTTCTATGAATTTAACCGAGGGAAAATTCATTCGCTAACAGTTGTCAGCATTCACTATGTCTGGGGCAGCCCAGGGACACCGAAGAAAGGACAGAAAACCCCAGCACAGCTCCTGGGTGCTCAGCATGTGTGACCGTCCCTCCCTCGTCCCAGGAGGCTGTCCCAGGTCCCTCGCTTCCCTCTCTCCTCCTTCAGGCTTTGTCCTCTGGTAAAACACTTGTTTGTGTGGTTCCATTTTGCTGCTGACCGGCTGACTGAAGCCTCAGCCTCATCAGGGCTGGGAAGCTCAACTTCTGGAGGAGTCTCAGTTTTCCCATCTGTAAAATGGTGATGTTGGTAATACATACTTCCTAGGGCTCTTGTGAGGGTTCATGGAATTTCTTTGTCAGGCATTTTCACAGGGGGCCTGGCCTAAAGTGAGTGCTAAGTCAATGTTGGCACCCGCCCGTTATCAAAGAAACTTCAGGATGTGATTTTCCTCCAGGTAATTGTGTGTCTCTAATGTCCTAGACAGTGGAGCTCCCACAGCTGTGTGTAGCATCCTAGAAAGTTGAACCCTGGAGAGGGGATATTGTGATGTGTGGGGGGGTGCCCTGGAGACCCGAGGGCATGCTAATTCTGCCCAAAAGGGGGGCAGGTGGTGAGCTGATCCCCCCCACACTCAGAGCCTGCCCCTCCCTAGCCAGTCCAGCTGAGGGTCGGGGGCACAGGCTAAGGTGTCTTTGGGGGAGCTCTGGCCTAAAGGGATGCACAGGGAGCTCCTGCGCATGTGGGGCCTGCAAGGTAGCACATGAGTTTCTTACCTTCTCCAAATTCACGGCTCAGTTGTCTGAGCAACCTTCTCCCCTAGAGAACAGGCTGTTTTCTTAGCCAGCTCAGAGACAGAACAGAAGTCTTTCTCCTCGTGCCTTCCCACCTTGCAGGAGCTGGCAGGGAATCCTGGGCCATGTGGGGCTTAATCATGGACCTTCCTCCTTACCAAGACCTGAGGTGCTCCAGTGCTGGCTGGTGTCCTCAGCTTCATCCACCTGCACAAGGAGCCTTCTTGTCCTTCTCCATCTGAATTCCGTGAACAGCGCTCCATCCTTGTGGTCAAAGCTCTGCTCCCCCCAACTTCACCCCCAGCAGGAGGTGCCAGGCATCGGAGTTTCTCAACCATTTACTCTGCAGTACGGGGGGCGGGGGGGAGGATCCATGTCGGTAGGGTGACAGGTACCAAGCCTGCACAGAAACGAGGAGGTATTACTCAGGGGGAAATGGAACTATGAAAAAAAAATAGGAGGTTCTGCCACAGCTTTACCTTCCAGAAAAGTGAAGAATTCATACTCTCAGAATGGCCCCTTCATATTTCTTTGATTTTTCTCTCTTATTCCCCTCCCCCCACACACACACTGGTGACTGCTTCAGCCACGTCCTGACACTTGCCCACCTCCCCTGTGTCATATGCTGGTGTCGTGCTCAGTACTTACTCCACACGTGTTTTATACATCCCCTTTCCAAGAATGCCTTTTCTTGACTCTTTGTTTTCCTGAGCCTTTCAGGCTCAGATCAACTCCACTCTATACCTTTTTTGGCATAGGGTGCCAGAAAGTGTTTTTGACCAGCCCCACCCGCCCACATCTCTATCCACAGAGATCTTTTAGCCGAAACTATCAGCACCGATGTTTGGCCATTATTAGACCATTATCCTGGGGATTAACCTTGATGCAACTGTTCTGTCTGCTCAACTAGATTTCAAGGCTTTTGAGGACAAGAACATTGCTTTAAACCATCCCCAATCCTGCATTCATAGGAACAAGATCTATGTTTTTTCATGGAGGTGAAAATATCTTCACTTAAACACTGGAAACTTGGCATGATTTCTGACAAAGTAGAAGGCTGGTTGGGGAGATATTTGGGGAGCGAGGTGCTTCCTGGACCCCATTTCTGTGTGTGTCACACTGTGAATAGTATTCACCCTGGATCCTCACTTACAGGCAGGTGAATTCACATGATGCTCCACAAAGTCTCTGGTTTTCTTGACCGCTGTGGACGGGAGTCAGTGCCAACCAAGCGCAAAGGCACAGAAGAGAAGCCCAAGTGTCGCTGTTCGTGGTTCTGAAGCATCCCCCACCAGAAATCCCAGGATGCTCGAGAGGGATCTTGTCCAACATGTCCTAGGAGTCACAGCTGAAAGATCTTATTGTTTTTTTTTTTCTTCAAGCTTATTTAAACTTTTTATATCACTACAAAGTAATTGGAATAATGGCTATGTTTATCAGTTGATGAAGTTGACTTACCTCATGGCATTTTACCTTATTTCTAACGGTTAGATGCTTTCTACATCTAAGAAGATGGAGGGCAGGGAAGTCATGCGTCTACTCCATCAAGTCCCTCAAAATTCTATTTTTAAGATTAAGGACCCTCATTACTTCATGGGAACTAATGCTCTCCCACCTTTTTGCCTCCTTTTAGAGACATTGTTTCAGCTCTACTTCATACTGACTGATCTTGGGCAGGTCAGTTCACCCATCTGGACCTCAATTTTTTTCCTTTACAAATAGTTGAAGTGATGAGGGGGTTGCAGTTGATTATAGGAGAGATACCTTTCTTTGTTGAAATGATGGCTCCTGAGTCACTGGGCTGGTCTCTCACATCTCCAGGAACCCTTCTCAAGCCCTTTATTTTTTTATTTATTTATTTTTTAAAAATTTATTTATTTATTTGACAGAAAGGGACACAGTGAGAGAGGGAACACAGGAAGGGGGAGTGGGAGAGGGAGAAGCAGGCTTCCCGCTGAGGAGGCACCCCGATGTGAGGCTCAATCCTAGGACCCTGGGATCATGACCTGATCTGAAGGCCGATGCTTAACAACTGAGCCCCCCAGGCACCCCTCAAGCCCTTTAAAATAAATAAAAAGATCTAGGACATTTCCCACATCAAACCCAAAAGGCAGCTTTTTGTGGGTGGCTTCACTTCCCGTTGCTAAGAATAAGGTGAAGGCTCTGCCAATGATACCCACAGCCGTCTTAGAAGGACATCCAAAACACCCAGTCGTCTGTTCTTATATTGAGGTGACTTTAACAGTATCTCAGCTTCCTTTGGTGGAAGTCATGCGGTGAGGAGGATTTGGACCCTAATGTAAATGATGCACTTTATTCTGTGCATGCCAGCTCTTCCAGAGAAGATCTGTGCCTACACAGGAGGTTTTAGAGACAAAAAAAAGCCTACTTATTTGGCCTCAGAACCAGACACTCCCAGCTTGGAGCGAGGGTCTCAGAGGACTTTGGATGCTGTCATACCCCGGATAAGGGCACTCTGAAGAAGACACAGCACGTCTGCCCCCAGTCCTCTTGGCTCCCATCTCCAGGAGAAGTGGTTCAGGACAGTGGTTACACGATACTCTCTCAGGTCAGGACCATCCCTAGACTACTCAACCACCTCATCCCAGGATCCCAGTGAGAGATCTTGTTCTTGAGGCATTGAATGCTAATAAATATTAAATGCCAAAGTGGACACAGAACAATGATACTGAGAAGCTAGAGAATGTTTGCCAGAGATGATAGCCGAGGCTCGAATGTATTTGTCCCAGAACCACAGGCTGCAAGTGTCCTTGGGAAGTTACCTTGTGTCTCCCACAGCATCACTAATAGCAGAAAGGGAGAACAAAAGATGCACACAGAGAACTTCAGGAGTCTCCAAGCCCTGCCTTGCCTCCTAACTAAGAAAGAAACCCTGGGACTGGGTGTTTCTCTGAGCAGAGCTCACTATGCAACAAGATATCACCACACACCTACTAGACTGTCTAAAATTAGAAAGACTAATCATACCAAGTGTTTGTGACAAGGTGGAGGAACTCGAACTAATACATTGCTGCTGGGAATATAAAATGATACAATTACTTTTGGAAACAACTTGTCAGTTTCTTCAAAAATTAAACATAAAACTTACCATATGATCCAGCCAATCCACTTCTAGGTATTTACTCGAGAGAAGTGAAAGCATTCAACACTTGTATGTGAATATTCATGGCAGCTTTATTTGTAATAGTCCTAAACTGGAAACAACCCAAATATCTACCAACAGTACCAACAGATAAATGAATAGAAGAGTTATACTGTATCCCCCAAAAGGGCTATGACCTAACAATAAAAAGAAGTAAACCATTATCATACCAACAATATGGATGGATGAATCTCAAAATAGAAGCAAGACAAAAAGAGTACATGCTATATAATTCCAATTATATAAAATTCTAGGGCATGCAAATGAATCTATAGAGACAGAAGGCACATTAGTGGTTGCCTGGGATGGGGAGGAGAGAACATGAAGGGGATGAAGGGGAGGATGGATCACAAAGGGCCAAGAGAAAATTTGGGGAGGGGATGGATGTGGTCACTGTCTTCATGGTGCTGAAGATGTCGTGGGTGTATGCCTATGTCAAAGCTCGCCAGATCATACATTCTGAATATGTGCAAATGTATGTCAACAGAGCTGATTTTAAAAAGAAGCTGGCATGAGAATACTGAGCCCACAGAGAATACATGGAGTGGTGGGTGACTTCCAGTCCCAAGCCAGCTTGATTTTCACTGGGGGCAGGACTTATTGTCCACATTGGACAGGAGGAGCCCCATGAAGAGCCTGTGACTCAGAGAGGTTAAATGCTGGGACTGAGGTCGTGCCGCCAGTCCAGGGTGGAGGCCTTGACAAGACCCACATTTCCTCTTCCAGATCCAGTGCTTTTTCTGTGGGGCTGTGCTCCCGGCTTAGCACGCTCGGAGCCGAGGGACAGGGTGTCCCTGCCACCTGAAGATGTAATCTCCCCTCCCCACCACGCTCCTCCCCTGATAGCCGTCCCTTGGCTTGGCTTGTGCTCGTAGCCAGGAGACTGGCTTAATTTGCAGAGAGAGGCCATGGTTACAGCATCTCCCCAGGGAAGTAATAAAGAGGAGTGTGAGATAAGGGACAAATGCAGTTAGTTAATGATGCTGTTATCGGTGGCTGAGAAGGACACAGGCCAGGCTGGTGATACTTGCCACTGCTCCAGCATCCTGGAACGGCTGACAGGACCACCCAGCCCAGGAGAGGGCCCCAGGGCAAGGGGTCATAGTTAGGGGGTGGAAGGGATAGGGTTAAGCAGACATTAGGGGTGGAGGTTGGGATGGGGGTGCCAGGCTGGGCCGAGCACCCATTTGGTTTCTGTTCCTGGCTTCTCCCCTGGCCCTGGGGACCCACACAGTACTTGGGGTCAGAGGGATCCTGGAAGAGCTGAAATAGCATCAGCTTTGTGCATGGACGCAAAGCCTGGTGTCTGCCAGACCTCAGTAATCCCATCTGGGGAATGGGGGTAACCGTAGTCCCTGCCTCATGCAATAATGACCTGTCCATAAGGCTGAGTCACCCTGATTCCCCCTCCCCTTCTGTCCTTCTGGTTTATTTTCTCCTCATACTGTACCCAACAAAGATAGGATAGCTGGGAAAGAAGGGGTTGCTGGCGCTTGAGAGTGGGAGCCTGAGGTTGTAGAGAAATTTGGGAGGACATGTTTGCAGAGTGCTTACTGCATCCCAGGCCCTGGCCTGAGCACCTCACAGGCTTGATCCCATTTAATCCCCACAATGAGCCGTGAAATACTTATTGTCACACCACATCACCAACAAGGACATCCAGGCCTCTCTAGATTCTCCCTTGCCCAAGGTCACAGAAAGTAGAAAGGGGCATTGGTGGGCCTCGAGCTGTCTGACTCCCAAGTTTAGGATGGATGAAGCCCCTTACTGCGTTTCTGGGGTCTTTCCTTTTCTGACTTCTGCCCTCCCAGGACGGGAGGAGGCTGGGGGAGTGGCCCTGGCAAGGCTCCAGGTTCTGGTGCTCTCTGTCTGTCTTCATGACCTGGCGTATGGGCACCGCACACTACAGTTTATAAACTTTCCCATCACTTAGATCATTAGTGGTTCTGGCACCCCTGGGAGAGCAGGGGGCTGCTATCATCCCCACTCCCTAGAATCTTTGATGAGATGGCGTGGCTCCCTTCCTAGGGTCAAATGACTCTATACACAATGGATCACTTTTACTGTACGACAGCCCTTCAAAGTGAGTATCATTAGGCTCAATTAACAGATGCTGAAAATGAGTTCCAAAGAAGTTAAATAACTTGCCTAAGTTCACAGAGCTAGTGAGTGGCTGGGCCGATATCTTCCCCCAGGTTTGATGGACCCCCAGACCCAAGCTCTTCATCACTTTGAACTTGAATTTGAACAGGGCCCAATTCTGTTTCAGTGAACGGTGTTAATCATTCTAGCATCTAATCCAGTCTGATCTAAGAGGGGATTATTAACCCCTGCTTTCCCCAGCCCCGCCAGGAGGCTCTGAAGTCCTTGAATAAAAGCCCAGTCCTGCCATTTCCTAAGCCAATCAGATGACATTCACTCATTTGATCCTTTAGCAAAACGCATGAGCTCTTATGTCCCAGCAACCACGTCGATGCTGGTCTCTGAGTGCCCGCATGTCATGGCCCCTGCTTGGAAGAGCTCACTGCCTGGGGAGGAGGGAGATGAACCGGGGGGCGGGGAGAGGAACCTGCCCCCTTCATGGGTTGCAAAGTGCACAAGCCCCAAGTGAACCTTGGTGTACTCAGTGCAGAGAAAAGCTGCCTCGTCTGAGCTTTGCCATTCAGCAGTTTCCATGGATACCAGATCATAATAACTAATTAGACCAAATCAAGTGCAAATCGAGTGTCTATTTCAATCTTTGATGTCATCCCCTTCCAACCTTTTATCCACTTGCATTGATTTCGGTCATTCGTTCAGCACTACTCGAACCCCTGTAAGGCTCTAAGCCTGAACGAGTGAGTTAATGATAATCACAGCAACCGCCGCCCCGAATCCCTCGCACTCAGGCTTTATCACGTGCTAGCCACTGTCCTAAGTACTTCACGTGTGTTTTTTTTCATTGGAGATGAGAACGTGATAATGTACTTTATTTTACTGTAATTCCAGTATAGGTAGTGTCGTATTAGTTTTAGCACTTCCTATGTGTTAAATAATTTCCCCCACAGCAGCCCGGTGAGGAAGGTACTGTTACGATCCCTTGTATAAGATGAGGAAACGGACAAAGAGGGTAGGGATTTTGCCCTGTAAGAATGGCACTGGGCAGGGGTGCCTGGGTGGCTCAGCGGATTAAGCTGCTGCCTTCGGCTCAGGTCATGATCTCAGGGTCCTGGGATCGAGCCCCGCATCGGGCTCTCTGCTCTGCAGGGAGACTGCTTCCTCCTCTCTCTCTGCCTGCCTCTCTGCCTACTTGTGATCTCTCTCTCTGTCAAATAAATAAATAAAATCTTAAAAAAAAAAAAAAAAGAATGGCACTGGGCAGATACGTCATTGTAGGATTTCTGGGGGAGCGTACTCTAGCCAGATCTGAGAGTTAAGACCCTCCCCCAGGGCAGGCTGCTGCTGCTGCTCCTTCTTCTTCTTTCTTCTTCTCCGAGGCCTGAATCCTAGCATCAATATTCACATCCTTGTGCCTTTTATATGCGGCTCCATGAACATGAGCACAGCCCATAGGTTGCCTCTGAGACCCAGGCTCGCAGCACTAAGCACTCTGATTCGAGGTGTGTGTGCCCTGCCCCGTGGCTCTTCGGACAGGAGGAGGTCTCTGAGAAACTTCAGGGGTGGACATGGGACTCTTTCCCCCACTCTGGCCTCTTCCCACACCCAACACACCCTTTCCCTCATACGGAAGGTGAGAGCTGGGCCACATGGGGGATGTCATGGGATTTGAGCAGGGCAGGGAGCCAGGAGGTAGTGGAAAGTCGGGGCTGGATCAGGAAGGTCCTCACTGCTGGAGTAAGGGGGGCTAGATCCATCTGTTATATTTCCACTATGCCCTGAGACAGGACGGTCTTTCCCTGCCACCTGTCCAGTCCCAGGGGTCAGCTCCCTTCCGAAGCCTTACCTGACTCTCCAGCCTTCACTGACCTCTCAGACCTTGACCATAATGTCACAGACGCCAAGGGAACCCTACAGATCACCTTGATGGGAAAACCAAGATCAGCTCAAGGGCCCTTTGTCCGTGACCTTCACTTCCTGGCTCCTCCGGATACCCTGTGAGCCTTCTGCACTTTTCCAGGGACACGGCCTGGTCATGTGGTCACACCACCTGCCTGCCTTTATCCTGTCCCTTCATATCCTCATGGGGCCATATTGAGAGAGTAAAGGTCTTTCTATGGGTGTCCCTAGCTGGAAAGCTGCTTTTAGCTTTCTTCCAGAAAAGTGGGATCAGAGGAACTTGGACTAGGAGGGGCCTGCTAAAAGTCTGGGGTCTGTGCTTTGCAGGGCAAGACCAAGAACTTACCTCTGAGTTTAGATGCAGTGGTCGCCGAACCTGGCTCTGGCGAGGTGAGGGTCACTGATCACCCCCACTGCCACTCGGAACAGGCCGCAGCGCCCACAGCATTCTGGTCTGCGTATCAGCCTTGGCCGATGGGCAGGGAATGGCGGTGCCAAGACTTGAACTCAGGGAATCTGCTTCTAAGGCTGGGACCCTTCCCTTTGTGCCATGTTGCCTCTTGCCATGGAATGTTCTTGGAGAGACCAGAGGCTTTAAAGACAGGGGTGGTGCTTCTGTCTCCTGAAGGGCCTGGACAGGCTGACCACAGGCACTGCTCTAATAGACCTGTTTCTGCGTCGCCCTTTCCAGCCTTCCCCTGCCGGCGAGGAGCCCACCTCCCGGCACCTGTGGCTGCCCGCCATCCTGTTCCTGCGCCTGTCAGTTGGCACCACAGCGCTGCTGTTTTCCCTCATTGTTTCCCTGTGGAGGAGTTACCTCCTTCCAGATCGGGAAAGGAGGTTAGGAGAAAATAGCTCAGCAGCCGTCCCGAGACACTCTCGCCTCCGTTGTTGGGCCAATGCACCGCTGTTTGTGCTGGGTTTCCATATGGCTGCGTGACGGACGTGGCTCTTCCTTCAGCATTGGTGGTGGATGCTTCTGGTGTCCTCAGTCCCTCTGTCCCTATCAGACAGCAGCTGCAGCCCTGACCCGGGTGAACTGTGGGAAACTCATTTCTCCATCAGCACGGGACAACGGTTGGTGGCTACATGCTCTAACTTCCCATCAAGCAGGACAGTCTGGGATGCATTTGACACCATTCCTCAGGGGTTCCCTGGTGGGATGGAGCCCCAGTTGCCTATGTTGGTGACTGACTCACTAATGCACATCTGGTTGGCATTCCCGGCTTCCTTGTCTTGCTCTCTTGCTCCCTCACTGTGGCCTCTTGGTCTCACCTCCAAGTAAACCTTCTGCACCCAAGTCCTTGTCTCAGGCTCTGCTTGAGGGAGAAGCCAAACTTAGACCAAAATGTAAGCCAGGCAGGTGGAGGACATGAGAAAGGGGACAAGCCCTGGTTTGGGAGCCTACATTACTGCTAGTGGGTTGAACACATACGTGAAGGAATGAAGGAATAATGGGCGTATCACTCCGCCTACTTTGCTGATTTGGAACGATGATTGGCATTTTTAGGGCACACCAGTGTCTGGATATATACTCATTCCGTGATGACACCAGCCCCACTCTTGGATTGAGTGGGACCATGTGACTTTCTTTGGTCAATGAAACGTGGGCAGAGATGATGTGTTTCACCTCTGGATGGAAGCCTCTCAAGACAGGGAGTCCCTGTTTCCTTCCCTGCTTGGGCAGAGCCTGAAGCCATGTGTTGGGAAGAGGGTGCCAGGAGATTCAAGCAACTTGACTTTGGAGTCCCTTGGGGGGCAGTGACCCTGGAGGTATCCAGACTGGAAATATAGATAGATGATAGATAGATAGATATACACATACACACAGAAACACACACATGCACACACACACTATAGATAGAGATAGAGAGAGATATCTCAGAGATAGATAGAGATAGAGATAGATATCTCTGAGATAGCTATCTCTATCTCTATAGAGATATCACTGAGATATCTCTCTCTATCTCTATCTATCTATCTATAGTGTGTGTGTGTGCGCATGTGTGTGTGTGTTTCTGTGTGTGTGTATATATATAGATATCTCTATCTATCTATCTATCTCAGAGATATCTATTTCTATCTCTATCTATCTATAGGTTGTGTGTGTGGGTGTGTGCGCACGCATGTGTGTGTGTGTTTCTGTGTTTGTGAAATAAACTTTGCTTGTTTTGAGCCAGAGATTTGAGGATGCTTGTTACTGGAGTGTGACCTAGCTCACCCGGACTGACACAAAACCACGCCCCAAGGGCATTGATGGCAGAGTGGTTGGGAGCGGGGACTGCAACCCAGGCACTTCCTCTCAGTGCAGGCAACTCTTGTTCCCAAAAGAGGCCTCTACTCGTTTCCTCACATCAGGAAGCAACGCAGTGTGGCCAAAGTAGTGACCATTTCCATTCCCTTCCCCTTGGCCAATCTCAAGTGAGCCCCTTAAAGGTTCTGTCCCTAATCTGTCACCTGGCCTCGGGGTTCCCCATTTATACTGAGAAGAGGTGGGACGAGGTCAGCGGCTCAGAAGCTCCCCTGCAGAGTCCCTGCACCCACAGAAATGTCGAGAGTTGGGGCCGGGGGCTGGTGGCAGTGCTCCTTGTCTTCCTCCTTTGAACGAACAGCTCTCATCATGTCTGTTGTGCACTTGGGGTTTTCACATTAGAGAGGATCCATTGGTAGTAATTTGGTAAATGCCAGGCTGGGTGACCTGGACTTCCAGATGAGGGCATTTCATCTGCAGAGGTCTGAATTTGTCAATTCCCGCCCAACTGTCTGTTGGGTCGGTGGCTCCGGGAATGCAGGAGGAACAATAAAAATGGCCACGGGGCCGTCGTCTTCCAGGCTGTCCTCTTCCTTTACCCATAACTCTCCCGCCGGAAGGATGTATGCCGAGGACACATCACCATAAGTAAACCGATACCTATGCAGGAAACAGGAACATCAGGACTCCCCCTACCCTCCAATCCCCAAATACCTTACCTTATATGACAGTAAACCTATGCACTGTCTTAACCCAAATAAAAGACCGACTCGACCCCCTCCCGGAGTGACTTCCCCGACTCTCCTCTCCCAAGTTGAGGAACCTCGCCCGAGGGCGCCTTTAATAAACCTTGTTTTGTGTTTGTCTCGCCTGGTGTCGTGTGTATCTCACCTGTAAAACCTTACACTGTCCAAATGAGAAATTCCAAGGCCCTCATCCCCGACTCCCAGCCATCCCATAAATGCTTAGCTCTCCTGTGCGAACAGTACAAGGAAGACACTTTCTGTGGCCCTAGCCTGTGAGCTCAGGGTGTGTGAGCGACCAGAAGCCTGCGTGGCTCCCGGTGGGTTAGCCAAGCATAGAGCCTCGCCTTGGGCACTTAGCGCACCCCCTCGCCACCTGCAGTGTCTAGAACTCTGGGACCAGGGGTCTGGAGACCTGGTTTCTATCCCCAGATCCATCACCCTCTTATGGAGTGACTCAGTTTCCTTTTCTGTAAAAGAAAATAGCCAGCAGTCAAGAGCGGGGCCAGCACTGCGCTAAGCAGGTGGAAAGCCGAGATCAAGGATGTGCCGCAGGAGGGTGGAAGAGGGAAGGATGAGGCTCGTGCCCGCAGGGAAAAGTCAGAGCCAGCTTCAAAACTCCGTGAGACTCCGGCAGGGTCAGTTTCCACCGTGACCATTACCATTACAGTACAGTGTTGTCTAATGGCTTATCCAGAATGTCAGCCCCGTATGGACAGGTGGATACATTGTCCATCTTGTTCACTGCCATGGAGAGAGCAAAAGTGTACGTTCACTGTTTACTGAATGACTGAACTTATCCGGTGTGGCTTCCAAGGGCTGAAAGTTCTAGGGAGGCCACTGATTCCTCGCTGCCTCCCCATGGCCAGCAGCTCTGTTCCTCCCTCCCTCCTCTGCCCTGTACTCCCTTCGCCGCCCTGAATCAGCCACTTCCTCTCTGAGTGGAGTCCAAGTCAGACTTCCTGCTGCTGAGGGTGGCAGCTTAGATGTAGCTCATCAGGGCTGACGGAAAGTGGGTGATTAATTAGCCAGGGAGGTGGAAGTGGGTGGTTGCTGAACTGGGCTGAGCAGAGAAGCAAAAGGAATTTATCCCCAGAAAAGGAACAACACCCCCATCCCAGTCCATAGCCTTCATCCAGCACGAGGCACTCTGAGCTGCTGGCTGCCACAATCCTTCTGTTGGCACCAGCGGGAGGCAGGGGTGAATTAGGGCTCGCTGCAGGTAGAAGATAAATTCAAGGTATGACACGGAAGGTGCTCTCAGGGTAGCGGAAGGTTTTCCTGCTTTGACCTGGAGGGAAGTAAGCAATATTGGACTGATTCCACAACCGGGAAGAGGAAACTCCAAAGCCACAGCCATCTATGGTTGTATTACTAGAAGTCTATTATGTAACACAGGGAGGGGATAGTCCATGATGGGTGGGGCTGACCAAGCCCTTGCTTTACTCCCCTCCTGGGGAACTGGTGACCTGGTCCCAAGTCCAAGACCTTCCAGCTGGATCTGCAAAGAATCAGCGTAGCAGAGCTGAAAGGCTTTGCCATCGGGGAGGCATGGTGTTCGGATCCTGCCCCTATCCCTCATAACTGACACTTCCTGAATTTTACTTCCTAAATGTGTGAAAATGTTGCCAGTAATACTTAGCTCTTGTTGCGAAGATTAAGTGAGGGTACTATAGATGAAGAGTCTAGCCCGGTGCCTGGCATTTGCTCCACAAATGTCCGTTGCCCCCGCCAACCCCACCACTCTGTGCCAGCCTCGCTCCCCACCCACAGCCGGCCTGCACTTCCCTCTCTGCATTGCCTGAAGCGGGAGCTCTGGTTTTTTCCTGTTTCCAGGCCTTTTCCTGACTGCTGGCCCACCTGTGCTCCTGCCCGGGCTGTCCTCCACCGAATGGCCTTGAAGGGCCCATCCATAAGCTGGGCCCTGAGTCAGGATGGAATTCATTATGTCCACAGGCTTAATCTCATTGGACCCTCCCACTAGCACTGAAGTAGGAATTATCTGTATTTTATAGATGCATAGAGTGAAGTTCTGCTTTCCTGAGATCCTACAGCTGGTGAGTGGTGGGGCTGGGATCCCATTTCTGACTCAGGAGACCGTATTTATAGCTGCACTGCAAATCTGTGTGTGGACGATTCAGCAAAGCACCAAGGAGGGAGTTACTAGCTCTGGAGCATCCAGGAGGACTTCATGGAGGAGGCGACGCTCGCAGAACTCTGAAATCTACAAGGGAGTTCAGCTTCCGTCAGAGCGCACAGCCCCAGCCAAGCAGCAGAGCAGAAGCAGGAGGCGGCGGCGGAATGCTGGGTGCCAGGCAGAGGGGAGAGGCGGAGGAGGGAAGACTGGTAACAGGCAGATCACTGGGGAGCCCATTACCTTAATCTGGAGAGAAGGGATGATGGCGTGGAGCAGGGTGGAGGAGGTGGAACGGAGAGTCGTAGACGATCTGGGAGCTTGTTGGAGGGCAGGGTGTGGCTAGGATTGTTGGGGGTGGGCTGGGGTAGGGAGGATTGGGGGATGAAGTAAGGATTCAGACTCAGGAGACCGAGGGGTTGGTGCCGTCTTATTGCTGTAATCGAGGCTTGGGGTAAATGAGGGCAGTGCTGGGCATGGCCAGGGCCATGTGGAGCTGTCCAGAGGGGCGGGACGAGCCCTCACGAGGTATTGATGCTAAAGGCGAGCGGGGGGTGAGGGATGGAAGCTTGAGGACACTGAGGTCTGAGGGACGGGCGGAGGACAGGCCACAGGTATGTTGGGCCCCTCTGCTCTCCTGACCCCACAGATGCATCTCGGGCACCATCATCCCTTCCTGTGCAGAGTCCAGGGGATGCAGAAAGAGCCCCGTCCTGCTGACCTTCGGCTCCTCCCCCCAGCGCACTGCCCCGCCCCGACTCATGATTTGCACTTTGGGGGCCTGGAATTAGGCAAACCCCAATCGTCCCATGCCAACAGCCAACTCGACGCCCTCTTTCCAGGTCACATGACCTAATCATAGGCTAAGTCCTCCCTTAGATTTTTGTCATTGGCTTCAGCTCACGAGTTGCGTTTCTGCCTTTCGTAACAGAATTCTTACTAATACATTCCCTAAGGCTGATGTCTCTTGGGTGTCGTTCTTGAGTCATAATGTGAGAGCTTTGTTGGTTTTAAAGACTTTGCCAGAATCACTCAGGCACTAATAGTCCTCAAGCTACCCGAGTCTTCCCGGGGGGCATTCTGTTAGTGTTAGTGATTTATAACTGGGTAACGAATTACCTTACACGTAGAGGCTTAAAACAACCACAAATGTTTATTATCTCACGGTTCCTGAGCGTGAGGAGGTCTGGATGGAAGCTTTATGGTTTTGGCTCAGGCGGTCTTGGGAGCGGGCAGGCCGGACGCGACCGGGGCCACAGCCTCCTCCAAAGGCTCCTCCAAAGCCTCCTCCAAAGTGGCATGGATGGTCGCCCTCCAAGGTGGCTCGCTCACACTCGTGGAAAACTGGTGCTGGCTGTTGGCAAGAGGCCTCAGTGCCTTACTCCATGGGCTTCTCCACAGGGCTGTGTGAGTGTCCTCACAACAGAGCTGCTGGCTTCCCCCAGAGGGAACGATCCAACACCGTGCCAGGTCGAAATTATATCTCTTATGATCTGACCTCAGCACTCACTCACTGTCACTTCCGCAATATCCTCTAGGCCACTGAGGTCAGCCTCATGTAGCGCAGGGAGGGCTACACAAGGGTGTGAATGCTGGGGGGCAAGGGTTTGGGAGGCTACCTTGAAGGGTGCACACCTGGGCCACCTGTGGCTGGTCCTAAGGCCCCTTCCTAGCAGGCCTGCCATCCAGGAGAGAAAGGCTCACTGCACGAGTCAGTCTCGTTCAGAGACTGTGCCATGGGGGGCTGCCTCAACTCCTCGCCCAGAGTGAGGGGCCATGAGAGGACCTGAAAGGAGATGCCCTCGGGCCCACCAGCCTAAGCCACACCATGGCGATGGGCTCATCTGCTTCTCTTCTGCCTCCCTGGAGAGCAGAAGGCTTACTGATGTGACTGTGGTGAGTTCTTCGATTTTCTTCTCTCACAGAGGTGTCCTGAGGGATGGCAGGTGTCAGACCAGAGGGGTGGGGTTGGAGTCACATGCGATGGGACATGGGCCAAAGTTACTCCTTCTAACCCAGAGCTACACCTATCAGCAAAGGTGCAGGACCCAGGGCTGTTTTTAAAATCTCGTTTTTAAAAAGTGGTGTAGGAGGGAAAGGGGACTGCGGAGCAAATAGGCTCAAACCTTGGTTCGGACACTAGTGGATGTGCGTGGTTAGCAGAAACGCATATTTTGATCCTCAGTTTCTGCATCTGTAAAATGGGGAGAGCGAGATGCCTGCTTCTAGTTAAATGAGAAGGTGAGTGTGAAAGTCCCCGCACACACCTGATGCCAAGGTGACTTTCTTGGACAGATGCTTGTCAAGCTTATGTCCGTGAGAAGAAGGACAGGGAATTAGAATCCTGCATAGCAGGGAGGCAGATGGGAACTCAGTGAGGGGTTCTGCTGACGGGCTTCCTCTCCTCTCCTGCACACACCCAGGGGTTGCAGGATTGGGGGGGGGTCCTTGTCTCTTCCCTCAGTGCCCCCTTCCCACCATGTGCTGCCCATTCCATCCCCACTGGCTCCTGGCTCGCTCTGCTCTTTCCTACGCCCCTCCAGAGCCCATGCAGACCCCTGAGTCCCTCTTTGTGACAGGTGCCAGGGCTCCTGGTCCACCAATAGTCCTTCTACTCTGTGGAGGGAAAAGTGCTAAATTATAGATTTTTTTTTTTTTCTGTTTTCTTCAGCTCAAAATCCTTCAATGACTCCTCCTGGTGGAAGGCAAGCCCCTCCCCTGGGAAGCTGTACCAGATTCCCAAGCTGCGAGCTGGAGGAGGGCAGGGCGGGACCCTTTTCAAACTCCACCTGCCCCTCGGAGATTCTGACCTTCTGACTTGATAGACTAGTACTAGTTGGAACGGGTCCCAGATATATTATAGATACACTCTACAAGGTAACACTCCCAAATTCCTAAGCCTCTTGCTCAAGAATGGATGAGATTCATCTCAGGCCGGGGTCTGGGCTACTCTGTACACCTCTGCTGCCCTGCCCATTGTAGCCTGACACAGCGGACCTTTCCAGCAAATTCTTGCTGACCACCTGAGTAGCTTTGGAAGGGAATCCTAGAAAGGCTGAGTCCTTGGTTTCCATTTTTTGGGCACTCAAGGCAGGAGGCTGGGCTGGAGGAGGAAACCAGGGGGCCTCTGTCCTGTTGTTCAGTCTAGGGTCTTTGGGGGCAGCTCGGGGTGGGGGTTCAGTGGTGCTCATTAGTTAGACCCAGGGCCCGAGTGGCTCTGGGTTCTTGGGGGTAGGGGTGGAGGCTGCTGTCTGCTCTGGCCCCCACTCTGATTCCCCCGCTCACAGGTTGCCTGGCAACCATTGTTCATTTCATCGCCATTGACTTTGGAAATAAAAATCAATTTCCTTCATGACGTGAGCCAGAGGGCTATATTAACCCACAAGTTCAAACAGTCCGATTTTATTGCCTGGAGATTTATGAATACGGAATGTACACAAAGCATCATTTATAATAAGAAAAGCGTCTGGGGGGGTTGGACCTCAACGTCTGTCAGAGGGTGTGATTCAGTTAAGGCCCCTTCTCAGCCCAGAATATTCCTCAGCTAATAAAAAACAGTGACGGGGATCTTGGCGCGTCAACAGGGAAACATTCTCACAATGTCAGGGAGAAACAGTGAGCTGGTTCCAGAAGAGTGTGCGGTACGTTGTCATTTTTATTGAATGAAAAATTGTGTGTGGGCGCATACATGTGCCCATCCACGAAAGCATTCTGGAAGGACGCAGAGCAAAATGTACACAATGATTTTCTCTGGGGAATGGGATTGTAAGTCATTTTACTTTTCTTTTTATCTTTCTATATGATTTGATATTAAAAATAAAACCAGCGTGGGTTACTTTTTCAATTTGCAAAAACATGGAGGTCATTTTTTTTTTTCCAAATGGAGAATTCCAACTCTGAGAGCTGGGGCCAGGCGGGGGCCCAGAAGGAGAGCAGGAGGAAGGAAGGAGACCTGCAGTTCCCTAGGGGCAGCAAGAGTCCTCCCGAATAGTGTGCTCCCCTCTCTGATCTCTGGGGCTGTTCAGGCGGATGCTGGATGCTGAGGAGGGGACCCCCTGTGATGGGGTGGCTGGACAAGGTGCCTTCTAGGTTCTAGGAGGTGGGGAACATTGTGCCAGCTCACTGTGAAGGAGGGAGAGGCAGAACGTGGAACATCAGGCTGGGACCAGATGGACCAGGGGCAGGGGCAGCAGAAGGACCCACCTCTTGGGACCCCTCCTCTTTTTCACCCTCCCTCCAGGCTGGTGTCTCCTCAGGCTCCCTCTTAGCTTCACACTCTACATCCTTCTGGATGTTCTCATTTATGCCCATGATTCAATACCTCCTGGACACAGACCATGCCCTCCTCTGCATACCTGAACCCATCCTCCAGGCCACCCCTTCTTCCTAAAAGCTACGCTTGATCATGTCACCCTCTTGCCAACAGCTTTCCCTGGCTTCCTCCCATCTGCAAAGAAGGGATGCAGATCCTATAAACCTGATTCCAGTCCAAGCTCTCCCCACTCCCATGCATCTTTGCCTTTGCCTAAGGTTCCTCCCTCCCTTGCCATGTGCCACCCTTCCTTTGTCTACAAGGCAGACTCCTATCTTTCCCTTAATACACATCCCCGATACTGAAGTGCCCTAGGAAGTCTTCCTAAATTCTGTAGGCATTCCATATTGTTTGCTCCCATACTTGTTTGTACATTCCCAGTCACAGCACTTGTTCCACCCGACCATTACTGATATGGACTTGTCTGGGTCCTATTATTAGCTTGTGGGCACTTGGGAACAGATGGCTTTTCTGTTCCAGGACTCAGCTCTGGGTCAGCATATGGGGACCCTCAGGAAGTGCTGGTGGGATGTGTGCAAGGGTGAGGGGGAGGATGGATGGATGGATGGATGGATGGATGGATAGATGGATGGATGGTTGAATGGATGGATAGGTGGGTGGGTGGATGGATGGGTAAATGGATTTGAGGGTGGATGGATGGTTGGGTGGATGAATGGGTAGGCCAGTGGATGGACTGATTAATGAGTGGGTGGCTGGATGGTTGGTGGGTGGATGGCTGGGTGGTGGGTGGGTATGTGAGTGCATGGATGAGTTGGTGAATGGGTGGAAGGAGGGATAATGAACATATTATCATTTCAATATATGAACATATAATTTCTCCCATCTTGAAAATGAAACCTCAAAACAAAAACAAAAACAAAGCCCTCACAACCCCATCCTCCATCCATCCACCTTGACCTTCTTTCTCTCCTCTTCTCTCACCTACATCCAATTTGCCGGAATCCCGTCGGCTCTACCTTCCGAATGTACTTGGAATCCAGCCACGATGTCTCACCGTCTCCACAGCCACTCTGACTCAAGCCATCCCCGGCCCTGGCCTTGTGACCTTTCCTCCCACTCTAGACCTTGACCCTTCCTGTCTATTCTCAACCCAACAGCCAAAGTGATTCTCTTAAAACTTAAATCAGATCCTGTCATTTCTCTGTACAAAACCTTCCAGTGACCCGTTACCTCCTTCAAAGCTGAGGTCCTCACAATGGCCCTCAAGGCCCCGGTGTAATCTGTGCCTTCCCCACCCCATTACTTTTCCGGCCTCGTCCTTCTAGATGTTCCTTGCTGCCTCCATACAACTCCCAGAGCATGCCAGGTTCACTTCTGATCACAGAACTTGCACTTAAACTGTTCCTTCTGCCTGGAATGCCATGTTCCTAATACCCACCATGCTCATTCCTTCACCTCTTTAGGTCTTGACTCAAATGTCACTTTCTTAGTGAGGCCTGTCCTGGTCACCCTAAAAACTGAAGCTCCAGCCCCACTGACGGACCTCCCTGCCCCTTCCCTGCATCATTGTTCCCAATAGCACTAACACAGCTGTCACACTTTATAACTTACCCATCTGTTTATATATTGTTTTCTCCCTCCATTAAAATACTAGCTTCACAACGATAAAAGGTTGGAGTTTTTGCTCCTTTCTGCATCTTCGGTGCCTAGAACTGGACTCAGCACACAGTAGGCTCCTTATAAATGTGATTGAATGAATAGTCTTTTGGATGAGGAAGCAGAAGTAACAAGAGCTCATCAGTGGTCACTGCAGTCCAGCATGATCGTAGGAAATGATGTTTGTGAGTGAATGTTCTCTAAACTAAATGCTGATGATTGTCATTTCTCCCTAACTCTTAAGAATTAATATCCTGGGGCGCCTGGGTGGCTCAGTCAGTAAAGTGTCTGACTCTTGATTTTGGCTCAAGTCATGATCTCAGGGTCATGCGATTGAGCCCTGTGTGGGGCTCTGGGTGTGGCCTGCTTAGGATTCTTTCTCCCTCTCCCTCGGACCTTCCACACCACCCCCCAGCCCTTTGTGATTGCACAAGCTCTCTCTTTCTTTAAAAAAAAAAAAAAAAGAATTAATATCCCAAAGGGCAGGAACTAAAATGAAGACCACTGAGATCAGCAGTCTAACTCATTACAGGTGAAGATAAGAGATACTTAGGTTTTGGAATCCCAAGTCACTTCTAGGCTCAAACTGGATGGGTTTGGACAAAACAGTTTGCACTAACCTTTCAGACACTGGCACCTCCCTGGAAGGAGCAGTCAGCAAGGCATCCAGCCATCTTTCAATCCCTGCATCTTTCCACCCCTCCATTCATCCATCCATCCCCCCATCCTTATAACCATCACTCATCCTTCTGTGCATGTATCCTTCCTTCTATCCACCCATCCATTCTTCCTTCCATCCTTCTACCCTTCCAACCAACCTCCACTCATCTTTCTAAGCATTATCTACCTATCCTTTCATTCTGAATCCATTCATCCGTTCTTCTTTCCATCTGCCAGCTCTTCTCTGCATGTACTTATCCCCCATCCTTTTATTCATCCACTTCCCAAATCATTTTTCCCAACTGTTCATCCTTTCATACATCCATCATTCTGCACAGATCGTCTTCTGGGGGGCCGCTATGTGCCAGGCCCTGAGCTTGCAGTTGGGGACACAGAGATCAACAAGACATCTCTTCTCCTGGAGCTGCTGACAGCCTTGAGGAAGGGGGAGTAAGGAGAGTGTGGGAAAGCACGCAGCTCTTGGTGCACATCAGTACTTAGGATCTGGAGCTCTGTTGATGAATACCTCGCTAGAGGTCTCTCACTGGTAAATGGGGGAGCTGGCCTCAGGCCCCAAGATTTGAGTGCCTGTTCTTTTCACCGCCCCAATGCTGTCTCTTTCCTGAGACTAGACTGACCATCGTCCACTGTAGGGAGAAAATGCCAAGAGGGGGAATGCCAGGGCCAAGACCTCATGTAGTGAGGACATCATGCTGGCCATCTTCATGTGCCCCGTGACACCAGTGACCTCTGCTCAGGGAACAGTCAGGGGGCAGGAAGGCAGGCTGGGGGCCAGGAAGCAGGAGGCTCCACAGTGGGAGGGAACAGATAATTTATTAGTCATACAGACCAGCCAAGCTTTTCACATTAAACCCCTTTATCTCCTGTGATTGCATCCGATCAAGCAATAGAAAGCAATTTGCTTAAGTGGTGAATTTAATCACGCTGCAGCCATTCAGAAACCACTTAACGCCTTCGCCTGCAACCCACTCTGCTTACTGGGAAAGCACACTTCTTCAGACGCATGGCTTTCCAGCTCTCCGCGCCCGGGTCTGGAGGGTGACATGAACTGCAGAATGTCCCTTGCGCTGAAAGGCAGCTCTGAAAATCTCCCGGGTCAGCCCTATCATTTTAAAGAGAAGAGAGAGTGGAAACTCGGGCAAGTCTTGTTCCTCATCTCTTCCTCCCAAGGATCCCGTGGGCCCAGACACGCCTCATCTCACAGCCGCTGAACCCACTGCCCAGACAGGTGGGCTCCCTCACCAGGGTTCAAGTCCTAAACTTGAATCATTTCGTCATAATCGTATCTTCGCAGATTGCTTTTGTGAATTAAAAATTTCTCCATGAGAGTACTCGGCCTCCTGAGTCTTTTTCCATTTTATCTTCTAATCTCTGCCGCTGGCTCCCTCCCCACCCCACAGTCACTAAGTTCAAGCCCGCATAACTCTGTGCCCGGATCACTGTGGCCCACCCCACCCCTATGATCCCTCAGTCCCCAATCTTGATGTCCTCTATTTCTCCCCCACATCACTGCTGGAGAAGTCTTTCTAGAGAACAGATCTGGCCAAATCTCTTCTCTGCTTGAAAAGCACAATGACTCCCATCACCCAGGGCAGTCCTGGAGCCCTTCCCTGGGGCTTCAAGTGGTGGAGAAGCGTCAGGGACCAGGGAGGGACCAAATCTGCCTTTCTTCCAGATTTACTCTAGAACTCAGCTCCTTGGTCCACAGCCTAGCACACAGCCCTCACCCTGCCTCTCCTCTGCACAGAGTCCTTCCTCGCCGGGTACTGTCTGCAGCATAAAATCCAAGGACGTTGATAGAACATTCAAAAGCCTTTCCTGTTCCGTCCTGTCTTGTCTTCCTTCCTACCTGAAATACCTGCTCACCATTTCCCAAACAAAATATGCACTTTCAAATGTAGCAAGCCTCTTTCTACCTCAGGGCCTTTGCCTATGCTCTTCTTCCCTCTTCCCCCAAACTGAGCCCCTTGCCCCGGCCCTCTCTAGCTCTTCTCATAACTGGCCACTTCTCACATTTTAGGTGTCAGCTTCAGGATTATCCCCTCATAGAGGCTGTACTAGGTCAGCTTCATGTAAAGCCAAACCCTGAGCGGGGAGACATGGGTGAGGGATTGATTAAGGAAGTGCTGGCCTGGGGAAACAAGGCTGAAGGGAGTCGGGAAAGTAGGCTCGGCCGAGGGGCGTGCCAAGCGAGCATATGTGCTCTCTGGTCTGATCCCCCTAACCTCTCAGCGGGGGGTCCTGGAGAGTAAATCATAGCTCGGAGTTTCCTTTGACTCCAAGCAAGGGGTCTGGCTTTTGAAGCCCTGCACTTCAGTCCGTGGCCAGGATCCCCCAGCTCCTGGGTGGGCGAGGGGGGACCTAAAACCCAGACACTTCCTACGGCAGTGGCCCAAGGGAAGTTTCTCTGGAAACTTCTGGGAAGGGCTGGGTGTGTGAAGCCTGAGAAGGAGAGCAGAGTAGGCGGACCGGCCACAGAACCACCTGGTGGGAGTTGAGGGCATCTGGGCACTACGGCTGCCCCAGAAGCCATCCTCAACCACCCATCGGAGGGAGTCTTTCCCCGTCTCCACAGTCGCAGCCCTTCTGTCTTTCTTCCCTAGAGAACACCGCCTGTGTCTCATTTTCTTGTTTGTTTGCCTGTTTGCAGTCTCTCTCCTCCTGGAGGACGTGAGGGCCTAGAAGACAGAGACCTTGTCTTATTTGCCCACCATTTTATCTCCAGGGCTCGGTGCAGTGCTTGGCATTAGTTCGTGGTAACAGGCAGTTTGGGAGTGGATGGATGCGTAATGGATGAATGAATGAACAGACACAGCCAGTAAGTGACAAAACGCAAGTTCAGGGCTCTAAGCCCAACTCTTTCTTTCTTTCTTTTTTTTTCCTTTTAAAGATTTTATTTATTTATTTGACAGAGAGCTCACAAGTAGGCAGAGAGGCAGGCAGAGAGAGAGAGGGGGAGGCAGGCTCCCTGCTGAGCAGAGAGCCCGATGTGGGGCCCAATCCCAAGACCTTGGGATCATGACCTGAGCCGAAGGCAGAGGCTTCAACCCACTGAGCCACCCAGGAACCCCAGCCCAACCCTTTCCACTCAAGAAATCAAAGACCGAGTGAACCAATGGCCAAGAAAGGAACTGGCAAAGATAACAGAAAGGTTTTCATCTCAGAGGTTTTAATGGATGAATTCTTTCAAACTGTCAAAGGGCGAATAATCCCAAGGACATATATATTCTTCTGGGGAACACAGAAAAATGTAGAAAGCTACCTAATTTATTTTACAAAGCCAACAAAATCCTGGATAACATCTGAGGTCGAGCAAACTCTATAGACAGCTCATGACTACAGAGAGCTATACTCATTCACGGTCCCTCCCTTCATAATAGAGACCTGATTCTGAGTTCAACACATGGATGTCTGGAATAAATCTCTACCTTTCTCAGCAGTTAGGATTCAACTGTATATTAAGAGAGTAATCTGACATAACCAAGTGGGATTTATCCTAATAATGGAAGTGTTCCAATAAAGTGTAGCAAGTATTATATAAATCATGCGAGCAAAAGCATATCATTATCTCAGGAGATACTCCAAAAGCCTTCAGTGAAATTGAAGCCTTTGTTTTAGGACGATAAGGAGATTGCCTTCACACGACAGGAGTAGGTATCTCAGCTTCTATGCTCGTATCACATTTTATGATGGAACATGAGAGGAATTCCCATGAAAATCAAGATTGAAATGAAGTGATCTCTGTCACTCTATCAAGTATGAAGCTTATGCATTAAAGTGGGTGGAAAAATAATGTCTTAAATGAGAGAGAAATTTCCCTCTCAGGCAATAGAAATCTGGACGTAGGAAATTCAGAGGAACTCCCTTCTCATCAGGGCACAGAATTTCTTCTTTTTTCCCCCACCATCGTCCTGTTTTCCCTCCATCCTAGGTCTGGGTATTTTCTTGCTGCTATAACAGATTGGCACAAGCTTCCTGGCTCCAGTCAATGAGAATGTATTATTGGACCAGCTGGGGGGTCAGGAGTACTCGGGAGTCTCACTGGGTTAAAATCAAGGCGTCTGCTGGTCTGGGGCCGTGTTCTCGTGTTTCTCTCCTGCCCTTTCCAGCTTCCAGAGGCCACCCGGGTTCCTTGGCTCTTGGTCGCATCATTTCCATCGGTGTTTTCACGTCGCTTTTCTCACCCTGACTCCCTGGCCTTCTTCTTTCCCTTATAAAGACTCTGGTGATTACACTGGGCCCGTCCCAATAACCCCAGTTGATCTCCCCATCTCAGAATCTTCAGCTTCATCATATCCGCAAAATGCATTTTTCCATAAAACCGGTACTCTCAGGGCACCTGGGTGGCTCAGTGGGTTAAGCCTGTGCCTTCGGCTCAGGTCATGATTTCAGGGTCCTGGGATCGAGCCCCGCATCAGGCTCTCTGCTCAGCGGGGAGCCTGCTTCCTCCTCTCTCTCTGCCTGCCTCTCTGCCTACTTGTGATCTCTCTCTCTCTGTCAAATAAAGAAATAAAATCTGCCTACTTGTGATCTCTCTCTCTGTGTCAAATAAAGAAATAAAATCTTAAAAAAAAAAAACAAAAACAAAACCCAGTACTCTCCACAGTCATTTCCAAGGGTGAGTTATTTGTTTGCACATGACCGTGTTTACCAATTTATCTGATGAAGATTTCTTCTGCAACCTCTCAGACCTGAGAGGGGATAGCGCAGTTCCCTGGGCCGAACTCTTACTGATAAATAATAATACCATCGAGTGTTGACTCTGCACTGGGCTCTGTGCTAAGCGCACTATCTTACTTAACCCCGCAGGCAGGGACTGTCTGTGTTGTTTTGCTGGGGAGGGAAGCTCACAGAGGGAGAGGAATTTGCTCCTTTCCCCCGAAACTAAGAGCCAGGGTGGGGATTTAGGACCACTTGCAGAGAAGGAGCTCGGTCTGCAGCTGGTGGTGGCTGAGCAGGGCTCGAACCCAGGCCTCTGGAGCCCTGGTTGTGTTTAAGGCTCTGCCGTAACCCAGCCCTTCCCCAAGGGCCTGGGGCTGCTCTCCCCTATGCGGGCCATCTGGCAGCTTCTGTTAAAGAGCAGCTCCCTCTAGTGCACTGAGATCGGTTATTGCGCTAGGCTGATTATTACGGAGGAGGGGGCAAAGAACAAAGAGAGATGGGAGGAGGCAGGCGGAGAGAAGAAAGGAATAAAACCATTATCAGTCTGTGTAAGAGCCAGGAATGTGCAGGAGGACATCTGCTGGAGTGGTCTCTGAAGTCATCAAAGCAAGCAGCCAGTGTGCCCAGGGGGGCCTTGGGAGCGAACGTTCCAGCTGAGGTCACCCCCGAGGCAGGCGGATCTAATCGCCGTTGGAAATCTGTGAACCAAACCAGCCAGCTGCCTGGCCCCCACCCCTGGGCATCTCGTGCAGGGTCTGACAGCGCTGCTTGGGGAGCAGGGGTGTCCCAGTACCAGGGGAACCAGCTGCCTTCAGTTCCCAGGTCAGAGAAAGGGCCGGGCTCCTCACTGCCAACCAAAGAGGGCCCCTCGAGGCCTGATTCCAGAAAGTCAGCACCGCAGAGAAGGCAGAGACCCTAGGTCGGGCTTCCCTGCTGAAGCCCAGAGAAGCCGGGGTCGGTCCCAAGCCAGACTGCTTATCTGGAAGCAGCCGGTCAGGAACAGAGTTGGGGCTGTATTGTCCCAATCTCTTTCATCATTTCTAACCCTTTCTAAACGTTCTTTAAGGGCAACTCATAGGGACTGAGAGAGGCATCTTGGATACAGTCTGTCTTTGATTGTCAAACACATTTGCGTCCAACCACCAGGTTGCGGGAAACACAGGGAACGGAGGAGCACAAGAAGACGGTTCAAAAATGCCGTCGAATAGATACATAACGCAGAAACTCTGCAGGACATGACCCAATTTCTTCCCCAAGTGAATCGCAAGGGGGAGAAAGAGGGACACCTAATACAGGGATTTAAAGACACATCAACCTGGGATGCCTGGGTGGCTCAGTCGTTAAGCATCTACTTTCGCCTCAGGTCATGATCCTAGGGATCCAGCCCTGCACTGGGCTCCTTGCTTGGTAGGAAGCCTGCTTCTCCCTGTCCCACTCCCCCTGCTTGTGTTCCCTCTCTCACTGTCTCTCTTTCTGTCAAATAAATAAAATCCTAACAAACCCACAAACACATTGACCAAATGCAAAGCGCCCCCCCACTTTGGGTCCTGATTTGAACCAGCCAGCTGCAGAAAAAAAAGAGCCTTTAAACATTGACTAGACATTTTCATGATATTAAGAGATCATTGTTATGTTTTAGGTGTGATGTTAAGACGATGTGAAAAACAAAGGGGCCTCGTCTTCTGCAGACACAGACTGACGTGTTTACAGAGGAAACTGTAGGATGCCTGAAGTCTATCCTAATCCGGGAGGGGTGTGAGGAGCCCGGACATGCCAATAACTACCCGGGGATTCATTATCCTATTTCCTCTAACTTTATGTATTTCAATTTTCCCTCATTAGGAAAAATTAAGACCCGAGAGAAGGAAAAAAATACGTGATTTAGAGTCAGACCTTGAATATTGAAGAACATTTCTTTACCCTACAGTTTCTTTTTTATGAGAAGAGTGAGCACTGATGGATAAAATGCACACACAAAATGACACGAGGGGTAAATGCTACGGGGGCATTGGCTGTGGTTTCCCTGTCGGCATCTCAGCGGCTCTGAGACTCGGCATTTGCTGGCTCTCCAGTGTGGAAACAGTCTTGGCTGCGGCCTGGGGGCTTGTCAGGTTAGGTGGGAGAAGCCCAGTGTGGGTCCAACCTGGCAGCATGCCCTGGGGGCTTTCCATTGTGCACAACCCCCGCCCCCACCCCCCCACCCCCCCCACCCCCCCCCCCCACCCCCGGTTCTCTGGGAACAAGGCCTGGCCTTGGAACCCACTGCAGCAGACACTGATCAACGGCCCCCGTGGGGCCACTGACACTCAGCAGGTGGCCTCTCGGAAACAGAGCTGGAGCTGGCCGAGGGTCAGATCCCGCAGGAAATGTCAGACCAAAACTCAAACAGGAATCACGTTCGTTCTCCCTAGAGTTTGAAAGGATGGATGGGTGTCCTCGCTCGGATCAGACAACTGTACTATTTCAAAACCCTGGCCAAAAGGCTGATCGGAGGCGGGGTGGAGGGAGACAGGGTCCGGGAGAAGCCAGGGGGCAGCGGATCACCCCTTTTCCAGGCCAGGGTCTGCTTGTGAAAGATCAGGTCTATTTCCTGCGGTGCAGCTACTCTGAATCCACGAGAGAGGGACGCCCTGACAGGCCCAACAGCCAGGGATCCGTGAGTGACCCATGCCCACGGGAAGAAGCACGTGTTTTGCCAGAAATCAAAGAGATGAAAATCATGACAGGATATCACTGGGGCCTGTCAGGCTGGCCAAACCCACTGTGCGATCCTGCATTTGGATCCCGGAGTTGGGGTTGGGGGGGCACACGCTACTGCATAGGACATTATTGAAATGGTGGGTAAATTGTGAATATGAGTTAGAAAAGAGGATTGTATCACCATCCTGGGACTCCTGGGTGGCTTGAGCATCAAACTCTTGACTTCAGGTCAGGTCATGATCTCAGGGTCCTGGGATTGAGCCCTGCATCAGGCTCCCTGCTCAGTGGGAAGTCAGTTTAAGGGTTCTCTCTCACCACCCATCTTTGTTTGCCCCTCCCCCCATTCATGCACACACCCTCTGTTTCAAATAAATAAATAAATCTTTAAAAAAAAAAAAGAAAAGAAAATAGGATTGTATCAAAGCTAAATTGCTGATAAAAAAAAGATTTATGTATTTATTTTAGAGAGAGGGAGAGAGCGAGTGGTGGGGTGGGGGAAGGGAAAGGGAGAGAATTCCAAGCAGACTCCGGATTGACTGCAGAGACTCCGAAAATTAATGGTAATTGTTTCTCTGCCTTATGTCATTTCGACTTAATGAAAGGTTGCATAGGCAGACCCCACTTTCAGATAGTCGGGGGTGGGAGGGAAAGCCTGTATACCAAAAAGGTTTTTTTTTTAATGTGAAAAAAAAAAAAAAAGTTACCATGAATGCTCAGTGCTGCAGGGAGCGGGGACCGGAAAGCTCTTGTCCTGCCCCAGGGAGAGAAAAGCACGTATGGAATCTGAAGGATTAAGCAGAAAGAGCACAAGGTTTGACCCAGACCTTCTGCTTCCAGGTAGTAAGCCCCAAAACATAAGCACACTTGTGTATGTAGATCCAGGTACAGGAATTTTCACGGGTGCCCTAAGTGTTTAACCATAGGTTGGTTCAGTAAATGGTGAACATTCACAGAACAGAACCCTGCGTAGTCATTTAGGCAATTCTGTGAATCACGATGTAATTACACGGAGAGGCGTGTGGAATACACTAAGTGGGGAAAAAAGGTTCCAAGGAGGCGCCTGGGTGGCTCAGTCGGTTAGGTGTCTGCCTTCGGCTCAGGTCAGGATCCGGGAGTCCTGGGATGGAGTCCCGCACCGGGATCCCAGCTCCACGGGGAGTCTGCTTCTCCCTCTAATCTTCTCCCCTCTCATACTCTCTCTCACTCTGTCTCTCTCTCTCAAATAAATAAATTTTAAAAAACTTCAAAAAATTAAAAAAAAAGATTCTAAAACATTATATTCAGTGGGACCATTGTGTTGAGTAATAGTCAAAACCAAACAAAACTCTGAGTGTGTGTGAGTGTGTGAGTGCATAAGTGTGAGTGTGTGAGCATCTGGGCGTGTGTCTCCGTGTAAAGCTCCTTGAGGTCAGGAATCGAGCCATACGTATTACCGTATTCCCGGTGCCTGGGACCGTGCCCGACACCCAGTGTGTGGCAGGCAGAGGTCAGTGAATGAATTAAGAACTATAGTAAAAGGGGCGGGAGGTGGGACTTCAAAATTCCCTAACGTGTTTCTAGGTGGAGTAAATATAGACGATCTTCCTTTTCCTCTTTCTCTCTGTACACTCTAAATGTTCTACATCGAGCATTGATCAGTTTTCCAGTCAATTATTTAAAAAAATATAAGCAATTATTTAAAAAATAATTCCAAACAATAAATACAATTATTTAGACCAGTAGATATGGGGCAGCTGGGTGTTGCATAGGCAGTGATGCATCTGCCTTCGGCTCAGGTCATGATCCCAGGGTGGTGGGATCGAGCCCCCCATCGGGCTCCCTGCTCAGCGGGGAGCCTGCTTCTCCCTCTGCCCCTCCCTGCCACTTGTGCTCTCTCTCTCAAATAGATAAATAACATCTTAAAAATTAATAAATAAAACAGTAACTACAGGGGCGCCTGGGTGTCTCAGTGGGTTAAAGCCTCTGCCTTTGGCTCAGGTCATGATCTCAGGGTCCTGGGATCGAGCCCCGCATTGGGCTCTCTGCTCCGCGGGGATCCTGCTTCCTCCTCTCTCTCTGCCTGCCTCTCTGCCTAGTTGTGATTTCTCTCTGTCAAATAAATAAAGTATTAAAAAAAAAAAACCAGTAACTACAAACTGGAAAAAAGTCGCCTTCTTCTCAGGGCCCTCGGAGACAGGTTCTCTCTGGGAAAAGGGTCAGAGTTACAGAAATGACGGCATCCAAACCTCCCAGAGCATCAGTCTCCCCAAAGCCCAGTCGCACGGAGGTAGGAGGGGTTGTGATGAGAGGCAGGTCATTGGACCTCTCAGTGGCTCCAGGTGCTTCCCCTGTGGGGCAGGCAAGGGGGTGTGTGGTGTGCAGCACAGAGTGACGGGGTCAGCGCCCCTCCATGCCTGCCACGGCTCCGGGGAGCTTTGGCAGGGGTGGGGAGAAGTGATGATTATTGCCCCCTTGAAGATGCGGAGGCTGAGGTCCAGAAGCTGGAGTCCAAGGTGCAGGGGGCTGGCTTTCATTGCACCTGTGCCTACCTCCCCGTGCCTGACAGCCAGGACCCTCCTGAGCCCTGCTCTCCCCCTGCCTACTGGACCTGCCCTGGGGAAAAAGCAAGACTCTCCAGCGTTCCCTGTCCCCTGAGCATGCCTAGAGAGAGCCGACCGTCCCCGCAGAAGGATACACGTCTGCTCTGAACTGGCCGAGGCTTGTCACCTCTCTGCACCAAGGCCTGAGTCAGAGCTGACCTCTCCCCCCAGCGCGAGAGCCCGCCCAGATCTGCTGGGAAGACACACAGCCCGGGGACTTTGCAGCTCTTTGCAGCTCGCAAGATGATTGTTGACAAATCCCAGGCTCTGGTTTTCATGAAAAGCAAAGTGAGGCCTTTTAAAATAAATTAACACTTCATTCTTTAGAGCCGTTTTAATTTGTAGAGAGCTGAGCAGACAGAACAGGGGCTCCCCCTGCCCCTAGGTCTCCCCCCGGTAACGTCTCACGTCAGGGCGGCCCATTTGTACAGTCCACGAGCCACTGTTGTGACCTTATTTGCACCCGAAGCCCACAGTTTACAGTTTCTTCTCTGGTCGTGGTGGTGAAACACACGTCACCTAGAATTTACCATTTTAACCGTTTTTAAGTGCGCAGCGAAGAGGCTTAAAGGACTTTTCACGCGGCTGCCCCTCCCCCGACCACCACCATCATCTCCCAGGCTGAAACTCTGTGTGCCCGCCAAGCAGTGGCCGCTCCCCCCATCCCCAGCCCCCACAGGGCTCGTGTCTGCTGGTGAATCCTTCCTGGGGTTCACACGCATCCCGTGCGTTTGGACAAACGTGGAAAGACCTGTTGCCACCTGTGACAAGTCACAGAGTAGAGTTTCCCCGCCCTAAACCTCCCCTGGGCTCCACCTGGTCATCCCCCTCGTCTCCCCTGATCCCTGGCAACCGTGGACTTTTCACCACCCCTAGAACTTTGTCTTTTCCAGAATAGCCTGTAGTCGCCGTTGCACAGTGCGTCACTTTTTCAGAGTGACTTCTGGCACTCAGCTCACACGTTTAAGGGACCTGGTGGCTCGACAGTTCATTTGTCTTCAGCCCCGAATTCTATTCGGTTGTCTGGATGCGCCCCAGTCTGTTTATCCCCAAATGAGGACTTTTTCATGATTAAAAAACAATGGTATGCTAACTTTTAGAAATGGGGAAAAACCAAGAGAGGAGGAAGAAAAACAGTCCCCATGTCATCCTGTGCCTGGAAACCACGCTGTTCGCATTCCTTTGTCAGCGCGCGTGCGCGTGTGTACGGACAGGCTTTGGGGTTTAAGATAGCGTGGTACGTAACATTTTTCTTCTTTTTTCCCGTTACTTATAACTTCGCTGTCTTCATGTTGCAAGCTGTCTACAAGCCTCTTTTCTTCGGCACGGTTTGAAGTGTCTCCAGTATTTTCCCTCAACTGGGGATGTCCCAGTTTCTTAATCATGCCTCTGTTTCTCGACCCTGGGATGGTTTTGAATTGTAGGCTGATGTTAATAAGTCTATCTTGAGCTGTTAGTGCTTAAATAATTGTATAGGATCCCTGTCCCCCGCTTGCTAAGAAGTAGAGTTGCTAAGTCAGAGAGTTCA
This sequence comes from Meles meles, assembly GCF_922984935.1. NCBI lineage: Eukaryota > Metazoa > Chordata > Mammalia > Carnivora > Mustelidae > Meles > Meles meles. Next base: position 140,298,868 of record NC_060071.1, on the reverse strand, counting down.
AACATCTTAAAGACATCCCAGAGATTTCCTTCTTCATTTCTTTTTTACAGATTTTATTTATTTAGTTGACAGAGAAAGCGAGAGAGCACAAGGAGGCAGAGCAGCAGAGGGAGAGGAAGAAGCAGGCTCCCCACTGAGCAGGGAGCCCGCTGCTTAACAACTGAGCCACCCAGGCGCCCTGATTTCCTTCTTTTTAAAAATGTATTTTAATTGTGATTAAAAAACACGTAAGGGACGCCTGGGTGGCTCAGTGGGTTAAAAGACACATAAAATTTGGGGCACCTGGGTGACTCAGTCGTTAAGTATCTGCTTTCAGCTCAGGGCATGATGCCAGGTCCTGGGATCAAGCCCTGCATAGGGCTCCCTGCTCTGCACAAAGCCTGCTTCTCCCTCTCCCACTGCCCCTGCTTGTGTTCCGTCTCTAGCTGTCTCTCTCTCTCAAATAAGTAAATAAAATCTTTAAAAAAAAATTGGGGGACACCTGGCTGATCCATGCTGGAGTGTGTGACTCCTGAAATCGAGGTTGAAAGTTCGAGCCCCACGTTGGGTGTAGAGATTACTTAAAAAGAAAATCTTTATTTATTTATTTATTTGATAGAGATCACAAGTAGGCAGAGAGGCAGGCAGAGAGAGAGGAGGAAGCAGGCTCCCCACCGAGCAGAGAGGCTGATGCGGGGCTCGATCCCAGGACCCTGGGATCATGACCTGAGCTGAAGGCAGAGGCTTTAACCCACTGAGCCACCCAGGCGCCCCTTAAAAAGAAAATCTTAAAAAAAATTCATCATCTTGATTTTTAAGCATACTGTTTGATAATGTTAAGTATATGTTCATTGTTGTGAGAAAACCTCCAGAATCTTTTCATCTTGCGGATCTAGAATTCTACCACTGAAAGGACAGTTCCCCATTCCTCCTGCCCCCCAGCCCCCCACAGCTACCATTCCACTCCATGTTTCTGCGAGTTTGGTTACCTTAGACGCCACATAGAAGTGGAATCACACAGTATTTGTCATTTTGTGCCTGGCTCATTTCGCTAAGCATCATGTCCTTAAGATCCATTCATGTTGTTCCTTTTTAAGGCTGGATGATATTCCCTTGTACGGATACACCGTGTTTCGTTTGTCCATTCATTTGACGATGTACATTTGGGTGGCCTCCACCTTTTAGCTGTTGTGAATAATGCTGCTAGGAATATAGAGCAATGAATATGTGAACAATTTCTGTCTGCGTCTCTGCTTTCCGTTCTTCCGGGTACATGCCTCGAAGTGGGGCTGCTGGATGGTATTTTTAATTTCTGGCGGAAACTCTATCCCCGTTTGCCATAGTTTTCACACCGGTGACATTTCTATGAACTGTTACTGATTGTTCTGATTTCTCCACATCCTTGTCAACTTTTGCTTTTTCTGTTTTCGTTTTACATTTCTTTTAAGAGCCCAGAGGGATCATCTGGTCAGTGGTTCCCAAAGGTCACAACTTTTTTTTTTAAAGATTTTATTTATTTAAATTTTTTTTAAAGATTTTATTTATTTAAAGAGAGAAATTTATTTAAAGAGAGAAAGAGAGAATGCGCGAGCACAAACAGGGGGAGCAGCAGACAGAGGGAGAAGCAGGCTCTCCGCTGAGCAGGGAGCCTGACACAGGACTCGATTCCAGGACCCTGGGATCATGACCTAAGCCGAAGGCAGCTGCCTAACCAACTGAGCCACCCATGCATCCCAGGTCATGACTTTCATTTGAGCTCACGATTCAAGAGATGTTTGTCTCTCAAACACACTTTACCAAGAATTCATTCTTTTCTCATCTCTACCCAGGTCTGGAGGTTTCCCTGGGAACCGACTGCTGGCTGTCTTCCCAGTTCTGTGCCCTCTTCTTCCTTGGTACGCTTCCTCGCTTCCTGCTGGATACATTTCCCGCAGCCAGCGCGCACCATGACTCCGGTCACAAATGAATAAATAAAAATTTAAAAAGAAAAAGTAAGAAAACAAAACAAACAAACGAAACCACACCTGACTACTGATAGCGTACTGTTGACCAGAGCCTTACTGACGACAAACAGTCGATGGACACACAATCTCGGATGTCCCGTGTGTCATCTACTGTATTCTTATAATAAAGTAAGCTAGAGGAAAAAATGTTTAGGAAATCATAAAACACATTTGCAGCACTGTACCTACTGAAAAAATTCCACTTATGAGTGCACCTGCGCCGTCCAAACCCATGTTGTTCAAAGGTCAACATGTATGTGCTAACGATTGTGTTATTTTTTTATTTATTTATTTAAAGTGGGAGACAGAGTGTGTGTTTGGATTTGCTTGCATGTGCACGACACAGCTTCTGGAAAGGACCCACAGAAGCCGGTATTAACAGTTCCCTGTCTCACCCTTGGGTGGGGACAGGTGGGGGACCGGGCAGAAGGGAGTGAAGTAGGGGGAGACAGGGGGAGGAAGACTTCCAGTCTGTCTTTTCATGCATTTTGCTGGTAGAATCACATGAATGTATTCCCTATTTAGAATTTAAATAAATACAATGTAAAAATTGTAATAGTCTGCGTTTCCATTTTCTTGTAATTCGAAGTTCAAATACACCCCATCCAGACATCTGATGTTGACTCCCTGAGCTGAAAGGTGCCGGCTGCAGGCAGAGCTGCTCAGGGCTCGAGCGGCCCAGTGGCCTCCACAGGCCCAGGGCAGCTGGGCCACAGCCCCTTGTGTCCCTGTCTGGCCTACATCCGGCCCACGACGCCCGGGCAAGCTCCAGCCCTCCATCTGCTGCCCAAGCAGGCAAGCCGCTCACCCACTTCCTGCCAACTGAGCATCCTAATTACACGTTAATACTAATTGCCCCTGACTAGAATCTTCCACAGTCATAGACATTAACCAAAGTCACGCCTAACGAGCCTCACCGTTAATTATCAGTGCTCGCTGCTCCAGGATTTAATTAAGCCTTGGCAGGAAACAGCAATCCACACAGGATGAGCGGGAAAAGGAGCTCACAGAGATGCCCTCTTCCCCTCAGGTGGCCTGGCAACGCTGCTCCGAGTCTTCCTTCCACACCTCCGGGATTTTCCCAGTGAACAGGCAGAGTCTGACGATGGGAGCTCGCATTTACCCGGTGCTGGCTGCATGCCAGGCCGAACCAGACGCCGCTGCGCACTCATCACATCTGATCCCTACCGTCACCATGGAAGCTGGGGCCCCACTTGATGGATGAGGAGACAGAGGCTCAGAGAGGCCCAGGGACTTGCCCGGCGATTGGCAGAGCCAGGTCTGAGTTACAGGCTCATCCATTTCCACGACTTGCTGGAGGAATGGTCTTGATCATATTTTATTCTAACCTTGAACTTGTCTCATGTTTTTTCTTTCTCCAAAGTAATCTCAAGCATTATTTCATCTCAGTCCACGTTTGTTCATTAAGAAAACAAAAGACTGGGGGCACCTGGGTGGCTCAGTGGGTTAAGAGTCTGCCTTCGGCTCAGGTCATGATCTCAGGGTCCTGGGATCGAGCCCAGCTTAGGGCTCCCTGCTCTGCGGGAAGCCTGGTTCTACCTCTCCCTCTCCCCTTCCTCTGTTCGTATGCTCTCTCTCACAGTCTCTCTCTCTCTTTCTCACATACTCTAAGATCTTTTAAAAAAATAAGTAAAACAAAAAGCTAAAGTACCTGAAACCCACAGAAAGTGTCATGGTGGGAAGGCAATGGAGTGGTGGGTGGCAAGGTCACCCTGGTTCCGGTCCCAGCTCCGTTACTAGCGGCTCTGAGCCCTTGGTCAGGTTAACCTTTGGGTGGTTCTAAGGACCAAATGATATTCACATATATCCCTTAGCATGGAGCGTGGCACCTGGGAGCTGTCACTGTGTCCTCAGCCTTCTTCTGTTAGAGCCACACCTCAATAGCTCGTTGCTTTTCTTTCAAAGCCACTTTGATTGTAAAAACTGGGCCCAGGGGCACCTGGGTGGCTCAGTGGGTTAAAGCCTCTGCCTTCGGCTCAGGTCATGATCTCAGGGTCCTGGGATTGAGCTCCGCATCAGGCTCTCTGCTCAACAGGGAGCCTGCTTCCTCCTCTCTCTGCCTACTTGTGATCTCTGTCTGTCAAATGAATAAATAAAATCTTTAAAAAACAGAAACAAAAACTGGGCCCCGTGATTCGTGATTCCCTGCCCTGCCTTTTGCAATGTGACAGGAACATCAACAGTGTTGACTTAGTTGCTCTTGTGCTGAGTCTTCCTGCTAACATGACCTGATTTTAGAAAACACAACACATACGAGGAGTGTTCTGACTATCCTCAAACTGACCAATAATCGAAGAAACAAATGCGCAACCAATGAGACATCATGCTCTCTGTTGGACTTCTAGAACTGTTCTCTCTCTCTCTTTTTTTAAAGATTTGTTTTTATTTGGTGTTGGGGCAGGGGAAGAGCAGAGGGAGAGGGACAAGCAGACTCGGCACCGAGTGTAGAGCCTGACACGGGACTTGATCCCAGGACCCTGAGCCAAAACCAAGAGTTGGATGCTTAGCCGACTGAACCATTCAGGTGCCTCATCTGTCCTTTTAATTCTAACACTGCTGGTGCGAGTGCACCAGGAACTGAACTCACTTCTGGCGGGTGGGTAAGCCGGCACTATCTGGAGGGCAATCAGCCAATTTGCAGAGGAAGTCTGAAAAGTGTCTCTACCCTTTTACCTAGTAATGCCACTCTGGGATATATATTCAGGTACTCATTCTCAACTCAAATATATATATATTTGAGTTGAAAACATACACACACACATACACACACAACACCCCCCACACACCCCTTTCCATTGCTGCATTATTTTGAATGGTGAAAGGATTGTCTCCAAAATACCCAGAATGAACAGAATGGTTAAGTTGTAGTCCAACCACCCAGTGGACATATTATGAAGCAATTTTAAATGGTGGTTAACAATTTAAAAAATTGTTATGGACTATCCTAATGCGGAGATTGTTTTTTCTAAATACTATCCATTGAAAAGAGACCAAGGGGCTTTTTGCAGAAATGGCGGATTGCAGATCCAGGGCAGGGAAAGTTCCAGGTCAGACTGGCATACTTGGTGTGCCAGAAAGCAAAGAAGTGCTCCAGAATGAATGGGGACAAGTGGACAGGAAAAGGGAGCTGGCTCACAGGGGCTCCCACTAGCCAAATCTGGGACAATTTAAATATCAACAGGTATAGTGATAAGAGTGAATTTTAACACACTGAATGAAAAACAAAAAGAATTTAAGTACATAGTGATCAAATTAAAAAAGAGGAGTGGAGGGGGAAAAATGGTCAGCTAACAATGGTAGAAAAAGGATGACAGATTGAAAAAAGTCACCATTTTGCAATTACTGATATAAAAATTCAGGCAAGGATTGTCAGTGCATTTGAAAACCATTGTTGGGGAACAGGACATTTCCATGATCTCAAGGTACCACCCCACGAAACATTTATTCACAAAAAAAGGGGGAAATATGCCTTTATGATGGAGAGAAACCATTTTAACCAAGGGATAAAATAGAGCTTCACTGACATCACATGTCTCCTGAATGACCTCACATCACCTGCCGAGTATTCGTCCCCCAAATATTAAACCTGAATCCAATCATGAGGAAACAGACAAATCCATATTAAAGGTAACTGGCCCATACTCTTCAAATATCAGTGCGTGCGCACACACACACACACACATCAGTGCACAAAGGACAAATGAAGGGCAAGGGAGAGCTGTTTTAGAATAAAGGGATTGAAGAGAGAGGTTAATCCAGGGCAATCTTGGATTAGATCCCTGATCAGAAAAAAGCTTACAAAATAGCATACAAAGGACATTTTTTGGACTCTGAGAAAAATGTGAACAGGAACTTGGGATACTAGGGAATGACCTTGCACAACGGTGAAGTTTCTTGGATGTGTTAATGGTGTTGTTAAATAGGACACTTTCTTCCCGGATCCCAGCTGAGATATCCCGGAATGAAGAGTCACGAGGTCCGCAAATTACTTTGTCATTCAGAACAAAAACAGAAAACAGGTGGGGCAAAATGTTAACAGCCAGGGGATCTCGTGAAGGGCATGTGGCTTTCATTGTGTTATTTCTTCAACTTACCTGTGAATTTAACATTTTTTGTGCTGATTTTTTAGCGACATTGGCAAAAATTGCACAGGAGGTCTTTATGACGATATTGGTAGATTCTGGTGTGTCATCTAAGTATTATATAAAGTTGCAGAGACACGTGCGTATGCAAATATGCAGGTACCCATGCTGGATGGTCGTTACTTTTTTTCCCTTTAAGATTTTATTTATTTATTTGACAGAGAGAGAGAAAGAGAGAGCACAAATAGGCAGAGCAGCTGGCAGAGGGAGAGGAAGAAGCAGGCTCTCCACTGAGCAGGGAGCCTGACACAGGACTCGATCCCAGGACCCCAGGATCATGACCTGAGCCAAAGGCAGACACCCAACCGACTGAGCCACCCAGGTGCCCCTGGTCATTACTTTACTCATTTGGCTTCTATCCCACCTGCTTCGACCTCATTTACTTTTGGAGCCCACTCCTCCCTGTCTTGGTTCATGAGGTTTGGAAGTGGGCATAAGAACAACATCCATCTGTCCCTGGGGATTGGTGGGCACATGTCTTCAATTAGTCCAACCAGAACCAATGGATAGCAACCCCAGGGCTTTTGCTGGACCTATGGGGTAAAAGGAGTACTGTTTTTCACGGAGGCTGTCCAGCTGATGGGATGTGAACTGAAACAGTGTATCATCTTTGGGGACTAGCTTCCTGTGAATCAAGCTGACACTGAAGGGGAACTAAGAAGGAGAGAAAAAGATACCAGTTTACAGTGTCTGAGTACCTGGATTTAAACGTGCCTGAAGTCAGGTGAACCTGCCAATTTCCTTGTTGCTTATACCAGTTTGAGCTGGTGTTGGTTGCTTGTACCCAAGGCGCCCAACCACTACAGTATGGAAATGCGTATTAAAGTGTACTAGCTTTCTATCACAATATAACCAATTACCACAAGTCCAGTGGCTCAAAACAACACACGCTCATTATCTCACAGTTTCTGTGGGTTAGGAGTCTGGGTACAGTTTAGTGGGGTGCTCTGTTCTGGGTCTTACAAAGGTACAGTGAAGATGTTGGCCAGGGCTGTGGTCTCATCTGGAGGCTTGCCTGGGGGAAGAATTTACTTGTTGTCAGAATTCATTTCCTTGTGGTTGTATGGCTGAGGGCCTGGAGTTTCTGCTAGCTGTTGGCTGGACACTGCCCACAGTCCCTTGACATGGGGGCTTCCTCAACACGGCCACTCATCCCATCACCAACAAGAAGAATCCAGTCTGCTACGCCAGCATCTTATATAATGTAATGTAATCACAAGGCTGACGCCCTACCACCTTTGCCATGTAAGGTAACCAAATCAAGAGAGTGACATCCCATCACCTTTGCCATATTCTCTTGGTTAGAAGCAAGTCATGGGTCCCACCCGCACTCGTGAGGAAGGGATCACCCAAAATCAGAGACAGCAGGAGGTGAGAAATCACTGGAGGTCAGCTTACGGTCTGTCTGCCCCAAAGGGGATGAGGAGAATTCACTTAACAAGTGCCACACACCACTAAACACTTATTTACTACTTCTGAGCACTAAAGCATCATGTGTATTAGCCCATCTCTTCCTAATTTCATGGTGGTTGTCACTGGAAAGGGGCCGGATGAGGAGATGCTGAGAGGACACTAGAATGTTCTGTATACATTGGTGTTTGGAGTTTTTGCAATGAGCACGGATTCATTGAAAACCATGATTTCAACTATACCTGCTCTTTCTCCATTTCTGGATCTTTCTGCATATACACAAAGGGGGAAAAAAGACTGGAAGGAAACAGGCCAAAACGAGAAGACTCATTAATTTGGAGTGGTGGGCCTATGGACAAATGATACTTTCTTCTTTATACTTCTCTATTTCTTACAATTAAGGGATATTATTCTAAGGATCAGGGGGAAAAGCCCAAGTGATCTGAATGTTTTTTTAGGTCCAATTTTACAGTTAAAAATAATGCAAACCTTCTTTGTTTACCTTCGGCAGAAAGGCAATTTCCTGCTTGGGTGGCTGATGGAGTGTCTGCTCCTAGAGCTCGGAGAAATAAATCAGATGGCAGCAGGGAACACACACCTGCTTCCTCTCATGCTGATAAAGAACAATTAACTCTCATCAGAACATATCTGGCTTTGCCCCAGGACTAAGTGTTATTTGAAAAAATACAGTAGGTTTTCTCCAGCGACTAAAAGCTCCTGGAAGGTTCTGGCCAAGATGGGAAATGGAAGACTCAGTACCAAACATGGTAAGAGGACATGTTCAGTGACCAAGGAGTTTAACCTCATGACTGTATGAAAACAAACAAGCAAAAGATCTATTTGAGCTCGTGTTTGTAACCAGTTGGAGGACCTTGGTTGGTCTCTGAACTCATCTGCTTGCAGACAGAATGAGGAAACTGACTATGGAGGACCTCCTGTCCCAGCCAACTGACCAGACCACCCCTGTGCTCAAAACCAATAAAACACAAACACCTAACGTCCGGGCTACGCTTGCTGCAGCAAGGGAGAATGTGGGTCCGGAGCACGTCCACCGTGGAGATGAGAGGGACTTCTCAAGGGCGTGGGCTTGTGTGGGATGATGGTGAGGGCATGAAAGAATCGGAGACGTTCGGGGTGGGATGGTCTCCAGAAGCGGGGGCAATTCTGTGACTGAGTATCTCAGTGATGAGTGTCTAGAAGGGAAGTTAAAATGGGGTTTTCGCATCTCTGAGCAGCAATGGCTCAGAGAGCAGCAGTGCTTGTCAGAGGAGGGGCGGTGTAGTCATTTTGGAGCTGGCCTTGTCACCATCTTGCTCTAGGAAACATGGACAACTGGTTGTCTGTAAGGTTCTCTTCGCTTTCTCGGTCCACCCCAACATTAAAATAAACACACTACCCAACAACAATAAAACCTAACATTTGAATACATCTTCAACTTAGAAAATGCTCTTTTTACCTATGGGGAAATTCTTTGTCATTCTTTCCCGTTTCTCCATTCTTCAAGATGAGGGAACGGAAGTCGAGATGTTTAGGGGCTTGGCCACAGCTAGGTAAGCAAGCCGGAAACTAGCAGTAGCCAGTTCTCAGCTTCGTATTTCTTTGTTGTCACACACCACTGTTCCTTTGTCCTAGTTTCTGGAATTGCACCCATTGTGGAAGTTGGCCATGCGCCCTCCTTGGCTCTGAAGACTCTGACGACAGCACGGAGACGAGACCGGTGTATCAAGCGTGGAGTCCAGCTGGAGTGATGGAAAGAGAGGAGGCAGCTCCGTTCAGCACAGGTTGATGAGTAGGGACTGTGGTGTGCGACGGGAGCTCATAACCAGGGAGGGACACTACGGGTGTCTGCTGCCACTGGAACAAATTACCACATAGTGGCTTAAGACAATACCAATGACTTTTTACAGTTCTGGAGGTCAGAAGTCTGAATTGGGTCTCACTAGGCTAGGATCAAGGCCTTGGCAGAGACACGTTGCTCTTTGGAGGCCGAGGGGACACTCGGTTTCCCTTGCCGTCTCCAGCTTGGAGGGGTCGCTTGCATTCCTCGGCTCACGGCCCCTTCCCCATCTGCAAAGCCAGCAAATGAACGCCTTTGACTTCCGCTTCTGCCCCCACATCTCCTTCTGACTTTTCTGCCTTCTGCTTCCATCTTCTGAGGACCAATGTAGGATTACTGGATAATTTAGGATAATCTCCCTGCGTCACGATCCTTAACTCGCTTGAGTGTGCGGTGTCCCTTTTCCCACAACGTATTCACAGGCTCCGGAGACCAGCACATGGACATCTTTGGGGGGCCATTAGCCTGCCCACTATCGGCACCCAGCCTAGCATCTCTTCTCTTTTTTTGGAGGGATGGGGAAGGAGGTGTTTTGACTTTGTAGAGAAAGGCATTTAAGCTGACGGCAGGAGGGACGGAGGGTAAACGGGGAGTGTTGTAAGCAGAGGGGAGGTCTGGAGGCGGAGAGGAGGTAATCATGCATTGGTGGGTACAGCGATCACTAGCTTATGTTCCCCAACAACCAACCTCCCAAGTCTCAGGGTCCCACAGAAGCGAAGAGTTACTGCTCATTTAAGCTACACGTGCACTGCGAACACGCCCCATGTCTGACTGTGCCCCATGCCAGCATTCCAGGACCGAGGCTGAAAGTGCAGTGCTTCTCTGGGACATGCTGGGCTCACGGCAGAGGAACAAGTATGCCTCAAGCTCCTGCTTGGGAAGATACATATCCCCTCCACTCGTATTTCACTAGCCAAAGAAGTCCGTTGATAAGGCCAAGGTTGACAGGAAGTGAAATGCTTCCACAGGAAGAGGCCGTGAGTAATTGGGGAGGATAGGGCTGGAACGGTCCAAGAGACCAGAGTGCAGACTAAGATGTGTGATGGGGTTGGAAGCTCGGAGGCGGTGAGGACCAGACCACGCCTGGCTCCGATGTGCATCAGTTTCCCTTGTTGGGGTGCAGGTTCCATGAGGGCGGGAGCTGGGTCTCTGCCTTACGGGCCAGCCCAGTGTCGCCCAGCCTTTTCAGTCATCGTCGCTCCTTGCCATGAAATCTGTACCGGGTCGCCTGGTACACATGGCATGCACACCTGGGCTTTATGTACGAAAACAGTACTTCTGCCCTCCCGAAGACCGATTTTCACCCCCTTGCTGTGACATCAGCCAGTTAGAAAGCAGGTTCTAGCCGTGATTCCATTTAAGGTTTTAATTGATTCTTGAATTCAAGTGACCTACACAGTTATTTGTGAGTTCAGGCAAGTTGCTAGTGGCTGAAGTGTGCACGTGCAAACCTTTTGCTACTTTGTATAAACTCCGCTTAAGCAGCCCTCCCAGAGGGGAGAGGTTCAGCGGGGAAGAGGGAAATTTGATAGGAGGAAAGAACCTCATTGTGTGCAGGCGTTGCTTTGCAGAACTTCCAGAAATTGAACCTGAGTATCTTTCTGCTTTCAGGAGTCTTCCCACTGTTTTTCGGGAAAAGTCCATTAAGCACGACTGAACTTTCCCCGATGAGTAAAGCTCTTGTCTGTGCGCAGCCAGGACCAGCAGGATCCTCCGGCCATCTTTTGGTTTTGTATTTTAGATACTTAACGGCCTTTCTCTCTCTGGGGAAATTCTGGCAAGCTGCCCAGTCAGAGCCCTCAGCACTGTCCACGTCCCCAGCCAGGTGGCTGCTCTTCTTCGGCCTGGTTTTAGGAACCAGACCACGAACGGACAGACGCTGAGCGACGGTCTCAGAGCGCAGAGGGACCGTGCCGCTTGGTGCTCTGCCTGGTGCAGCCTACGAAGTTCAGGGAACAGCAAGGGAAGGCCCGTCACAGGCCAGGCATCGGTCTGAGCACCGAGGATACAACAGCGGATACAGAAGGACGGTCCTCGCCTCTGGGAATCAGAGATGTCCCAACACGACGGCGTTTCTGAGGTCTGAGCGCGTGCGAGAGCGGTGGTGCCAGGCCGTGAGTCATGCCACGCTTGGACAAACACGGGCCACGTCTGTCTTCAGCTGTACTCTTGGATTTCATTTCATTTTTGTTTGTTCTTCACTTGAACAAACAGGAAGAGTTAACAATGAATGTGGAGACCGAGAAGTTATGGCGGAACGTGCAAGTTCATTGACGTGGTGTCCTTGAAGCTACACAGGGAAAGGCAGCCCCCGGGCCATGGGTTCAGCCTGTCTTTGCTGCAACAACGAGAAATCTACACTATTCATCGTTTGCGTCTGGAGCCATTGTAGCCTGTGGGTTTCTGAAGTACAGATTTTTTAATTTTTTTAAAAAATATTTTATTTATTTGACAGAGAGAAATCACAACTAGGCAGAGAGGCAGGCAGAGAGAGAGGAGGAAGCAGGCTCCATGCGGAGCACAAAGCCCGGTGCGGGGCTCGATCCCAGGACCCCGGGATCATGACCTGAGTTGAAGGCAGAGGCTTTAACCCACTGAGCCACCCAGGTGCCCCTGAAGTACAGATTTTTAAGTTTTAAAATTTAGAAAAGCAGTTTAAAGGAATTGGTGGTTCAAGGTCGGAGGAGGTGACTAAGGAGAAACAAAAGGATTTCACATTCCAAGTCCTCCCCTCCGGCTGTAAGTCGCTACCACGCTGGCCCCACTGCCCCCACTGCTCTCTTTCCTCACCGGGCCTGCTTCCATTCCAGACGCTTTGGCCTCATGTCAGCTACTGCCCGGGAAGCCCACCAGGTTTTGCATGGCCTACCCCGGCGCTCAGGCCCCGCACCAGGGTCACTTCTGCAGAGGACTTTCCGGCCCCCTCCCCTACCTCTCTCTGTTCCTTCGCATTGTTCTTCCCAGCATTTAACAGCAAGGGTCACGTTCTGCAGGTTTTGTCTGCCCTCCCACTTAAACACTAAGCCCCACCAGGGCAGGGACTTCTGTTCTCTGCTACTCCCAGTTCCTAGAAAGGACCAGCACACAGGGCGCTCATACGTTGAATTACTTTGTAGCCTTAGTAGAGCTTAAAATAAAACTTGACCACTCGCTTTTTTCTTTGAGGCATCTTCTAAGAATAAGGCTTTGAACTTGATGTTCAAATGTTCCTTTAAAAGAGAAAATCTTATCTTGAGGTGTATGTTTGAGTCTTAGAAGCATGAAGTTCATCTACTCTGTGTTCTTCTCACTCAGGAAAGAGTTCACAGGAACACCAGTTAAACAGGTTCAGCATAACCACTAAGACATTTTTTTCTCAATCATTTCTTTCTTCTGACCAGTCACAGCCTGAAGAGCCTGACTTAGGCTGTCAGTCCCTAACTAAGCTCTTTGGTTTAGCAGTTCTTTCCTTCCACTTCCATCCTACCAAGGTGCCCACATGGGCCTTTTCCAATACAGCCAGCCTCTTGCCATAGAGAGCGAGCACCCAGTGAGGCATATCTGAGTAGTCGGGGTTTTTGCCCCCAACAGGGTGAGTTGGATTCTTAAGGCTTCCTAAACTGAGGCTGGACAGCCCAGCCCCAGATAGCCGATCCCCTCCTCCCGAAAAGACAGGCTGTTAAACATGTGTTCACAAACCCATGCTTTTCCTTTGATGGTTTTGTTCTGTAGCAACAGAAAGGGTAGCCTCTGATATGCACAAAGTCTACAGAAAGAGAAATACTCTTCTGATAGTAAAACAATCTTATTTTCCAACGGAGAGCTATAAATAGAAAGCGGTACAGAGTTCTGATAGTATCTGTATACATACATATCTGTAATGTGTGTGTATTATATAGACTCTACGTATGTACAGTGTCTTTAAATGAATACACTGGATAAAAAAGAAAAACAACTGGCTCTCATGCAATCCTTTTAATTAGGTCAAGGTTTCGTGCTATCTGAGGATAAATGAAAGGGAACACTTTTTTAAAATTCCCCAGTTGTTAGTGGCTAAGAATATTGAAACTGAAACTCAATTAAAATAAAAAAAAAATCTTGGAAACACTTTGTCAAACTATTTCCAAAGCCAAGAAAGTGCAAGGACTGAAGAAAGATTTAGAGGCAGGAGGACGCACAGAGACGGGAAGTCTGGCAGGACACGACAGGGAAGCATGTGCTGTTTTCCATTTAAGTTATGTAACCTGGTTTTAATCATTTTTCAGAATTTTTCCCAAATTAGGAGAGGAAAAACCACCTTTAAAAGATATCAGCAAGACTACACTTGTCCTTTATCCCATCTGAGATCAAACCTGGCCTCACAGCTCCACTCTGACAGGCCACCACACCCGAGTAAGCGCGGTGGCATAGACCCGCAGTCTCTACCCCCAATCTCTCATCTCCACTTTCCGCTGATGTAGCATTTCTGCCTCCTTCATTCACACTAAGTTGAGAAAAAGCTCAAGCATGCATCAGATAACCTTCAAAACTTCATTTTCTGATGAAAAATAAGAAACATATACATTTCCTAGGGTATCAAAACTTCTGGAGAATTAACAGTCAATTAAAATCATGGTACAGATGTCATTACCAGAAACTCTGGTCAGGTTTTCAGTTAGGCACCGGCAGATGTCTTCAACAACATTCCTGACAGGAAGAACTACCCTGCCCAAGAGCTACATGTATTCATCACACGTGAAGACACACCACCAGTAACCCGAAGACTAAGAATTCAGACATGTGGAGGAAAAGGAAAGCCAAAAGACACTGAACTTAAAGGAAACGTCTCTTTTCAGAGACTCTGTAAGATTTTTGCACTGGAGTGTTTTAAAAGTACAAAGGTTGATAAAAACAGACTTCATTCCTAAAAGCTAAAAGCAGGGATGTCTTGAGCTAACCCAGGGCCCAGGCTAGAGAAAAGGGAAAGAGGGGGACAGTGACCGAGTGCGTAACAAGCAGAGGAAGCTGGCACGGTGGGGACGGGAGGGGGAGGTGCTCACGACGGAGCGGGGCAAAGCACCACGAATCACCCACAGGAAGACGCCGCTGCTTTCTTTCCTGCTCTACTCGCTCCAGCTTGTTTGGGAAGGTCCTATTCAATGGGGATGAGAGACTATTATTTTAAAAAAGAAAATGCACGGTAAATTTTATTTATGTGTTTATATAAAAACTTACACCAATCCAGTCTTTAACATGTAAGAAGTAAATCCATATTTGCAAAGCTAAATATATGAAAATACAAAAGCAGACAGGATTATCAAAAAGAAAACATTTTATTTGTATCACTAAATACAATTAGACTCCCTGATTATAACCCATAACGCGTGTCACCTAAAATAGGATGGTCTGTACAGAGGCGAACAAACCCAGCCGGTCTCTGTGTATATGATTATACACTGAACCTCTGACTTCAGAAAAAGCAGAGCTGCGCTTATTAAATTATTGTCTGCCCGTTTTAGAAACTCTTACCATTTGAAGGAAATGAGAGGAAGATTTAGGTAGCAGAGTACTTGTATAATAACTTAACGAGTTAAAAGCCTGTAGTGATGAAATAACCTTGTGCAACTTTCTCAGCGGTTTTAGGCGACTGGTCCTTCTGCAGATCCCAAGTCCAAAAAAAGACAACCAATCACTGCGGTGACTGGGCTCAGTTCATTTGCCATGTGGCTGGTCATGGTGCATTTCTGGTGTGTAAGTCAACAGAACGATCATGACCCAGAGGTGAAGCAAAGCCTGAAGAAAGAGCAAATAATTTATAGATTAGCCAATGAATCAATCTTCACCAAAGGCTCGGCTGTGTCGTACCCTGAGGGCGGGAACCATGTCTTGTCTTTGCAGTCCTGAGGCTAGCACTGGGTCTACAACCTTGCAAGGGCCCGGCTACCTGTTTATTGAATAAGTAATGAAGAAATAAACATGCAAACAAATGGGCTAAGTGCAAGGGAGGGTAACGGTTTTGAAACCTACACAATCCTCGGTTGAGAATTATCAGAGTTGTTAGCGCTCTCATAACATGCACGGGTACACATAAATAACCCATCAGGGGATTATAACTCGGAGTAGAGGCCAGGATTGAAACTGCTAGATACACATGAAGTTGGTTGCAAAGGCTTTTTAGAACAGAGTCATGGTTGTATGGTTGGCATTTTGCAAAAGGGGTGAGCCGTGATTTGGTGAAGAGGAGATGGGAAGACATTCCTGATGGGAATAATGTGTCAGGCTCCAGAGGCTGATTTAAGGTCTAATGCAGGACCTACAGTGAGGACTTCCCCCGGCTCCCTCCTGGCAGTGCTGACAGCAGGACAGACACCTGGCGCAGGTGTTCCTCATCAGCTCTGACACCGGAATCCACCTGTGTGCCTATTCTTTTTTTTTTCTTTTTTAATTTATTTTTTGTTTTTTTATTTACTTGACAGACAGATCACAAGCAGGCAGAGAAGCAGGCAGAGAGAGAGGAAGGCAAACAGGCTCCCTGCCGAGCAGAGAGCCTGACATGACACGGGGCTCGATCCCAGGACCCTGAGATCATGACCTGAGCCGAAGGCAGAGGCTTAACCACTGAGCCACCCAGGCGCCCCTGAGTGCCCCTATTCTAAATCCTTCTTGATGGTGTTCCATTTTTTCCTTTTCTTCTCTCCATCCCACAGTTTATTAAAAACTTTTTATTCAAAGGAGCAACTCTTCCCTCTAGTGGATCACAGAGAAATTTCTACGTAAGCTTTTTCTTTTTCAGGAAGACTGCTTGTCTTAATTGAACTCAACTAGATGTCCTCACTCAGAACAGTTAGAGGGCTTTTTACGGTCAAAGGACACATGAAACAGTATCCCAAACCATGGTGACCATTAGAGCTAAGAAACCTGCAAGACTGGAAATCAACCTTGAGGTCCTTTCAGAATGCAAAGCAAAACACATGAAAATAATCAAAGAAACTTTACATCGACATAAAAATGAAATCAACTGTTTTGCACCCCATTTTTGTCACTAGAGGGGCTCAGAAGTAGAGGTAACACACTGCATTACAGGTCGTTTTATTGTAGGACAAGCCTTTGAGCAATTTATGTTTTAGACACAGTGAACTGTAACTCTACTTGCATCCTTGAGAAAAAAAGTTTTCATGGCCAACAATGAGTTCTATTTTCTTTCAAAACTAATTGCTGGACTTCTAGCCAAAATGATCAGCAACTGAAAAAAACTGGCTAAAAATCAAGTGTGGCATTATTTTTTCAAATAAGTTTTTCAAATATACTCACCATATATATAATTACAAAAACTCGTGCTATGGGGTATCTTCGGAGAAAAATTCCCAGGCGGATGCTGTGCAGATGGAGGGGGTGGAGAGGAGAGGAGACAGTTACACTCAAAGCACAAATTCCTGGGGTAACAGCTAATGATGCTTTTTAGGATTTCTTGGATAAACTATTAAGGTGACCACCGTAAAAGAAAAATCATTTTACAGTAGACTGTTAAGTGATT
The DNA here is from genome assembly GCF_922984935.1 of Meles meles. Classification (NCBI taxonomy): domain Eukaryota; kingdom Metazoa; phylum Chordata; class Mammalia; order Carnivora; family Mustelidae; genus Meles; species Meles meles. The sequence continues at coordinate 140,281,984 of NC_060071.1, read as the reverse complement.
ACCTGAAATAACCAAACAGAAACATCACAGTAAACAAATACTTTCTCTATTCTTTGCCGCTTGACTTAAATACGGCCTAGTTCTCTGAATTCTTCAGCTATAACTATGGGGAACTCTCTAAATGATTCTTCTTTCAGAGACCAAAGAAGTCACATGGAAGAGAGAAGGCGAGCATCAGCACATGAGCAGGAGAAAGAGTCCGGCTGGGTAACACCTGCATAGCTCATCTGGCAGTTGGTACACGGACACATGCTCCTTCCTTCCTTCCTTCCTTCCTTCCTTACTTCCCTCCTTCCTTCTTTCTTCCTTTCCTCTTTTTCTCCTTTTTCTTTCCTTTCCTTCCTTCCTTATTTATTTAAATTATTTTTATTAGCATATCATGCATTATTTGCCCCAGGGGTGCAGGTCTGGGAATCATCAGGCTTACACATTTCACAGCACTCACCACAGCACATACCCTCCCAGGACACATGCTTCTAAAAGGCTTAGAACTACAGAAAGGCAACTAAACAATCAACTAAAGTAAATCTGGGAAGAATATGAAGCCCAGATCTTACTACTCACACCTCTTTGCAACATTTTTTCCCTGTCAAGATGCATACAACTACAAGGCGAATACTTTCTTCTAGGCCTTTCTGCTTCTTTCACTGCCATCAGCATAACGCCTCGTATCTAGTTTGTCTAAAAATTATTACATGTGTTGAATCAATGAATAGTTGAAATAAATGTGCTTAATAATCTAAATATAACGACTATGGCATCATTGGCCCCATGGCCTCGAGAACCTTAGCAAATCATTCCCTTGATTTTTAACACCACAGCTCTATTCTTACACAAAAATGGAAGAGATTGCTCTATTTTGTCACAAGTCATTATAACTGTGTTTAATTACAAACACTAAGAGGCCAAAGAGTTTAGTGGCTTACTTAAACATGACATTTATCAAGGTAAACATACACTGTTAAAACGTTTTCTTTATAAGGTGCATGTCCGCGAGTGTAAAGAAGTCACAAATATACAAAAACATGTATATAGATGATATGTTGCTTATGTAATATATGTAAAGTATACGTTAACATGAATACCGTTCACTTATACATAGTGGCATCTTTGATTCTCATCACATGATAAAGTAATGAAAAAAAACATTTCAAAAGATGCATTTACATGAGATGGAGATTTTCTCAATAAACTTTAATATGAGTTTACTACAGAAAGAAGAGAAATGATCAGGGTTAACCATCTTCAGTAACACAGGCAGTGGCCCACCCCATGAAGCAATCTCATGAGATCAAAATACTGTGACAGGAAGCAGGGAAATGTTGCTCTAAATTATCAGCTCTGCCAGATGGGACTCACCGTGACTGAAGCCACCAGAAAATGGTACAAGAACAGCTGACAGTCCATCACTCAATCCTTACTGCCCTTGCTTACCTGAACTGGTCAATTGAACTAGCAGCTTTTCGGACTTTTCCGTACATTCCTGCCAGATTTGTTTCTGTATCATTAAAAAGAACAGGAACGTTTCGGAGCCGTGTGCCTGTTTAAACAAGAAAATAATGAATTAGCGTACAAATACGAAAAGCAATGTCCTAATAAAATTATAGTTGAGTATATTACTGTATTAGAAATGGAAGAAATTCTCAAAGGCCAACTTTCTAAGCATTACACAAAGAAGGTGAAACCATAAAGACAGATAAATTTGATCATATAAATACTTAAACTTCTATATCCATAAAAATAAAAATTAAAAAACTAAAAAAATTAGTTCCCCGTGAAATTAGTAAAAACTGAAGTTTGCAAATACCAAATGTTGCCAGGAGTCAGTATTAATGAGCACTTTCTTCCTATGCTAGCAAGAGTGAGGCCAGACACCCTTTCTACAATGCTGATGACTCCCAGATTGGTATCCCCAGCCTGGACCACCAACTCCAGACTCATCTACTCATCTGTTTTGTTTCCATCTGGATGTCTAACATCATCTCAAGCTCAAGCCAAAGAACTGAGAAATTTACTGAATGACTACTTTGTTTTGAAACTCGTGCTATGGGGTATCTTCGGAGAAAAATTCCCGGGCGGATGCTGTGCAAATGGAGGGGGTGGAGAGAAGAGGAGACAGTTACACTCAAAGCACAAATTCCTGGGGTAACAGCTAATGATGCTTTTTAGGATTTCTTGGATAAACTATTAAGGTGACCACTGTAAAAGAAAAATCATTTTACAGTAGACTGTAAGATTAAAAACCGGATCTGTTGACGGAACGCTGGGAGCCGGGCAGTGACAGTCCCGAGCGTGCGAAAGCCGCCGACTCTGGAGAAATCCCCCTCCTCCAGGTAAACTCTACACCCAGCATGGGCCTTGAACTCACAACCCCAAGATCAAGAGTCTCATGCTCCACCAATTGAGCCAGCCAGGTGTCCTGAAAATTCCAAGTTCTTTATCCAGACAGTGCTATGATGAAGGAAAGAGACTGGTTGCATGAAAGCCTCCATGAAGAGGTTATTGCTGTGAAACAAACGTGAGCCTGGAGCAGACCAGGATGTTGAATGTGGAAATGAAGGAAAAATGAAGAGGAAGGAAAATAATTCAGAGGAATTACAAAGAGAAGGTATAGGCCTTGGTAACCTTGGCTTGGCCTTGGCTACAGGGAATTAAGGAGAACCAGGAGGCAGAGAAAAGTCTCAAATATCTAATCTGGAAAAGTGCTGATACAGCAGGTATTGCTGGCAGAAAAATGGAAATATGCAGATTAATTTAGAAAAAAATCATAAATAGCTTGGAGTGTGGCAGCAGACCCAGATCCTGCCATCACCAGTGTTGCCTGCAGTCCCTCCTATCCAACACGAGTCCATGTACCACCATTTCTAAAGCAAACTTTAGGGGCAAGGGACAGTCCCTAAAGGAAGGACGGTAGCTCTGAGAAACCTGCCCACTCACCCATTTTCATTTAAGGAACTGAAACATATGGCTTGTGAACACCCAGAGAAATGAAATCTTAGTACATGAGAACTCTAAAAAGCAATTCTAAAACACTCCTTTTTCAAATGCCTCTCTCTCTGTAATCTCTATGTTTACATTGTTTGAGCCCTACAGTATTACATATGCTCGTTTTGCATGTATCACACTGCCTGTGAGTATGACACAGCATACTAACTTGGTTTCTGTAACAGTAGTAATACCCGATGTTTCACAAACATGAGGTCTAATAATTACTTGCACAGATTTAGAATTAGCATTTTTCAGAACTGGTAATAAAGCCATCATTAAAGTCAAAACAAAACAAAACAAAAACAAAAACCGGATCTGTTGAAGCTTATACTGAAATCTTTAATATTCTTCTTGATTATGTATTTTGGGAATCTACAGATTTCTCTATTGAAATTACAGAGCATGGATATACTTACAGGACTATTAACTTTAATATTCATAATTACAGACTGGAAGATTTTTACAGCAAATCTTCAAGTTTCCTGAAAACCCCTTACTGCCAAATTATCTACCTTGTCATCAATATCTTGTAGAATGTCCTACGTATTTCAATATGACCATTGTTCCTCAAGTCTCCCTTCTCCAAGTCCCATACTCAGGGGCGGTATATTAATCGCCCACTGTCCCGTTTGCTAAAGATCATGTCAAACAGTGCACAGCTCAGGCCTCACATCAGGAGAAAAGCAGTGCTTTGCTCGATAGAGCTTCTTTTCAAATAAAAATGGTCTTTCTGTAACTTCTCAAAGTCACGCCTCAATCAGCAAGGTGGGAAATAAAGGAAATGCAATGTTCTTTTGAAAGTCCTTTCTTTGTTACCTTCGCCGTTGTCAACTCCAGACATATTAATAGAAGACCCGTCGTTGCTACTTCCACTGGCGGAGTTCACCTGCTGCTCAAGGCGCTCCAGCTGGAAGACCAGAGAGTTCTTCTCTGTGCTGAGACTCTCCAGCATGGTCTGCTTCTGGATGAGAGTCTCTGTCAGCTGATGGAGTCGGTTTTCTAACTCAGACTGACTACTGTGGCTCAAAGTTTTGTTAGTAAGCTGAAAGGCAAAGTGTTCATAAAATTAGTACATAAAGTAAAAGTCTTATAACATAGAACCTACATTCCCACATGTACAGTGTAGCATTATTCAATTTCTCAAAACTCACTGTCTACGGAAGAGATTTTCAAATTGTATTAATGGGCCGCAAAATCAATTTGGTGGGTCACAACCAGATTTTACAAATAGTAATGGCCTAGAATGGGACAGAGAGTACACAGCACATAGTATATAAGAGTACTGTTTTGTGAAACTTCTGTTTTAGTATTATAATTCTAAGTACATCTGAGTTATTAGGACACAAGGTATACTTTACTTCTCACTGTGGCGTCGTGATCAAAGATATCTGAAAGCATCGATCCAAAGGACAGTCTGAACTTCTCGGCCGGGAATCAAAACCCTCCATAACTCAGCAGTTGTGGGGCAGTGCAAAGAACGCAAACTGAGGTTTTAGGTTTTCACCTCTGCTCTGCAACTTTCTAGCTGTCTGACATTGGACAAATTGCTACATCTCTCTGTACATGATATTTAGGGATACTATGACATTCTATCGAGTATCAGTGTAGTGGTACAGCCCACTGGGGTTTTAATGTGCACTCCCCTGATGACGGATGATTTTGGGCACTTACTTCTGTGCGTATTTGGTCACTCATTTATGGGTTGTTGGTTTGTTTGTTTGGACAATGTATGAAGATGCTGATCTCTTTTTAAAATTGTAAAAATCAACTTCCTCTTATGAGACAAAGATTTTCCTCTGTTCTACTTAGATTAAAAAAAAACTTTACGAGCTAATCCTCTAAGGTTAATTCTTAATTAACAAAAACAGGACAGAAGCTTAGGCTTAGGAGGCACTCAAAAAACGTTTAATAAATACAGGAATGTTTAAGGATTAAACCAATTGGTGGTTTATGGGCCTTTCTTTTGACTTGCTGCTGACAAGTCATGTCACCACTTGTAAGTAAGTGAGGAAGAATGGAACACTGAAGTCAGATGCTCCTAACTCTTAGAAAAACTAGAACATTTTTAAATAGTTTAAATCATGGACTGCGATAAGTCTGACAACTTAAAAACTAAAAATTATTTGCCTTTTTAATGTTCAAACTACATCATCAGCTAACTAAAAAAAGAATCGATCTTTATGTAAATTATTTAAATGATCAATGGGCTCATTATTTATTAAGTCAATAAATAGAAGGGATAAAAAACAACGTGAACATAGGGAGAAAAGGAAGCGTCAGAGTAGTTACAGGATAAGTGGATGCATGATTTTGTCACAGTTAATGGTAAGCGCTGGTAAATCTGGGTGGTGGCACATGTTATTTCCTCAGTTTTACATTTTCAGAGTTAAAAAGAGGTCTTGGTGACTTTACAAAAGACCCGTCAATCGTTAACAGGAAGGTATCACTGGATTTTCCTTAGGAAAGAGGAGCAGTAATCATTAAACTGGCAGTCAGCACAACCACCACTGAAGTTACAAGACACGAAATCTGGGGGTAAGTCCCGTGTCCTCAGATGGCTATGGCTATCAGACACTTCTAGATGAAGAAGCCACAGAATACAGCAAACACAGATAAAAATGGCTTTAGATGAAAATTCTGTATCAGACTGAAACATCTCACTGTTCCAACAACAGAACACCACTGAAAAATATGAAAAAAGAAGGTCTCTCTGTATCCTTTGGAAAAAAATTAGCTTTGCGATGTTATCTTTTCCCAAGTTGTGAGCACTCATTCATACCTGATTCCTAAGTTTTTGAATTTCTTCTTCTCGATCTTTAATCCTGCTTTGCAGTGTGTTCTTTGTTCGATACAGATCTTCTTCTATGTAGTGGAATTCCTACAAAGTGAGACATGAATAAACAGAAGCTGAATCAGTGCTCCCGATTTCATCCCCAGTATCTGAAATGTTCCTGACACACAGGAGGCCTCAGCCAACGTGCGCCACGTCTATGCGGAACGAACAAATGAGGACCCTTGGAAGGGTCTGAGGAACACTACTCCAGCAGGATGTACCAGTCTTTCCATGGTCACAGGTCTCCACTTTTCTTGGTAGGTATGTAGGGATAGCGCCGCTGGATCACGTAAGTGTTATGACTAACTTACAGGGAAAAAACTTGCCCAGCCGTTTTCTGAACTGGTTTCAAAATCCGTGTGGCATTTTGTAGCCCCACGGCAACATGGGAGAGGCCGGTTCTTCCACATCCTTCCCAACATTTGGTATTGTCCGTCTTGGTTAAGCGTAACTATTCCCTGGGGACGAGCTGACGTCACGCTGTGGTTCCAATGTGCATTTCTCTAACACTTAATGGTGCTGAGCGGCTCTTCGTGTGCTTATTTCCATCAGGCAGTGTTAGAACCTGTTTTGTTCCATCATGGATAAACGAGGAAAAAAGACAAGACCTCCGATTCCCCAACAACTACACAAAGGCGCTGCCAGTTTGTACAATGGATACGATGAGTCGGTGTCAGTTGGAACTGAAGAGCACAGCGCATGCCAGGGAAGAAAGAACAAGGAGCTAAGAATCTTCAAAAGCATTATGCTCAACCGCAGAGGAAGTAAGTAAAGGGAGCCGTATGAAGAAGTCAAGACAAGACAGGATTGAACTGCTAGACTCCTTGGAACATTTAGTTCAACCTGCTCACTTCACGGATGAAAGAAACTGAGATAAGTGAGAGCAGAGAAAATGAGGAAGTAATTAGGAAACGAGAACTGCAGTTTATAAGAAGGTCCGCACGATTTCTTTTAAAGCTCTAGGCTAGCACAAAATTTAAGGTTGAAAGTATTTAAAATTGGTAAGGAGCGCCAGAGGACTATTTCATCCCAAGATGAAGCACTTGTACCCAGAACATCCGATGACTAAATAAACAGCCTGGAGCTCCATTCGGCTGCACTCGCCTCTACTGGACTCTATCATTTTAAAAACAGGCCCCGGCAGTGGCTGGGGGAAGACCATCTGCCATAATAAAATGAAAATTATCTCACTAACCATCAAGAACATCAAATTTTGGCCTTTCAAGATATAATAGCTCCGTGAATAAATTAAAATGCACTTTCTGGAAGGACAGACAGTTTTATAACGAAATTATCTATGGCAGCCCATGCCGTACTCTGCAGGTGGCTACTCGGTCAGTTTTCTTACCATGCAGGAAACAGACACAAGTGGGACCTTTGTAATAAAAACAAACATTTCTCATAATAGAACCAGTTTCAGAAGTGATAAATCCTAATAAAAAAGATCTAAAGAATATAAACACGCAAAGCTGAAAATGTTATTTGAGTGAGGCACTGATCATTATAACAATAGTTTTCTGCAAAATGAAGAGAAAACAGATTTTATTGTGAGGATAAAATAAGATCATGTATACTAAGTGTCTATAACAGTGTCGTTATTCAGTAAGTTATAAATGTTACTAACATTAGATAGAACATCTTGTTTTGAAAATGTGGATGTAAGCATGTTTAACTGTTTTAATAAGGAAACTATTATGTAAGTATACGAAGTAAAATAATTTGTTTTGGGGAACAGACAACCGCTAACTGAACAAAGAAATGTAATTTTAAACATGATTTGTAAGAACAGTCTATAAATATTTCTTCTCAAATAGAAAGATCAGTCTAATTACCACACTAATGTTGTATTTATATTTCTATTAGATAATGTTACTGTTGTTCTTAGAAAGTACAAATGTAGTAAAATGTGAAAATCAACGGATGTTTTTAAGTTTTCCATACATACACACTGTGACAAGGAGATATAATAAAACACAGACAACGTAGCAACAAGGAGTCTGGGACGGGCCTTCCGGGTTCTAGTCTATTCTCTTAACTGTGTGAGTTTAGGTTATTTACTGTGTGAGATTAGGCAAGTCCCATAACCATTCTGTGGGTCTATTTCTTACCTGTGAACTAAACATTGAGGGGGTGGGTGGTAACAAGACAGGAGAGGACTAGAAGGTCCCCTTTACCATCACCACTCCATACCCATTCTGCAAGAACTTCAGTAAGTTGCTTCGCCGGAGTCTCCTTAGAGATCGCCAGCAAAGCATCTTCCTTGGTAACCGTCCAGCTAAAATCCTTACCTGCGGGGAGCCTGGGTGGCTCAGTCGGTTAAGCATCTGATCATGGTCCCTGTGTCCTGAGATCGAACCCCACGCTGGGCTCCCTGCTCAGTGGGGAGTCTGCTCCTCCCTCTGCCCCTCTCCCCACTCATGCTCTCTCACTGGGGTGCATGCTCGCTCTCTCTCAAGTAAATAAATAAAACCTTTAAAAACAAACAAACAAACAGGATCGTTACCTGCTTCTGTCGCTCTAATTCGGCCTCCAGCTCCTGTTTCGAGGCTTTCTGCCCAGCTATTTGGTCTTGCAGCTCCTGTAACTGTTCTCTTGCTGATTCTGCATCGCTAACCTGCTGGGCCTCCACATCCTGAAACGACGAGCCTCACATGTGAAAGCAGTAATCAACTGTTCATTTTGACATCTTTCAAGTACTCCCGCTGTGCCATGAACTGGACTCAGGAGGCACTACAGGGATGGAGACAAGTGAGACATGGTCTCAGCCCGAAGGGGCACATAGGCAGACACGTCACTCACTGTACGCCACAGCCCACAGTGACAGAAACGGACGGATCCTAGAGCCACTTTATTTATTAGCTTTATTACCGTCAGCTACCATTAGCTTTATTTATTTATTAGCTTTATTACCGTTATCTGTTTTTATATCTTTCTCTATTTCTTACTTCTTCACTTAATGTCACTATTCTCACTTCTTCAAACTCAAAAACCACCTTCTAAATTTCCTGTGGAATCTCCTAGTGGCAAAGAACATGACTTTAGGTTTCTATATTTACTCCCTGTATGGGTTAACCAGGTGTCTGTCCATACAGTGCGACAAGAGATTAAAATCAGCATCTTCATTTGCTTTTTATGTTTTGGCACAGTCTTGTTATATTCATCCATGCAAACTCTGGCACTTCACGTACTGTTTGAAAGAACTGGGGATTAATGATACGCCCAGGTAAGAACACCAGCGTGCTACTCTACGTCCACAGCCTTGTGGATTTTGAGGAAAGCAGCAAGAAGTACAATTATTTCTCCCTCCCCTTGAGTTTTTGGGGTTAGCAGCAGGTACACTAATCTTTGTCATCAAGTTGACTTAATCAGACGAACTCTTGAGAGGCAGATGGTATGAGCAGTGGGTAGTAACAAATATTCTGGAAAAAAAAAACCAAACACGTGTTCTGGAATCAGACAGACTAAGGTTCTAATCCTGTTACTTTACTGGTTATAGGAAGCGACTTTCCTTCTCTGTGACTGAAGTTCTTCAAACTGTAAAATGAGACTATACCATCTCCCTTGGGGGATTACAGCAGGGATCAATGGAAGGCTGACGCTGAGAGGTTACTGCAATGCCTGTCCAGAAAGTTCTTAGCTATTACAGGCATTAACAATTCTCCCATTTTGCTAGATATACCATAATCCTTACTGTAGATTTTATAAACTTCTTGAGAAATGCTCAATGTGCTCAGTGATGCTGGGGTAAGGATATTAAATAAAACGAGTCATGAAAAAATGCTCATCATCGCTAGCCATCAGGGAGATTCAAATTAAAACCTCATTGAGATATCACCTTACACCAGTTAGAATGGCCAAAATTAGCAAGACAGGAAACAACATGTGTTGGAGAGGTTGTGGAGAAAGGGGAACCCTCTTACACTGTTGGTGGGAATGCAAGTTGGTGCAACCACTTTGGAGAACAGTGTGGATGGAGATTCGTCAAGAAATTAAGAATAGAGCTTCCCTATGACCCTGCAATTGCACTGCTGGGTATTTACCCCAAAGATACAGATGTAGTGAAAAGAAGAGCCATCTGTACCCCAATGTTTATAGCAGCAATGGCCACGGTCACCAAACTGTGGAAAGAACCAAGATGCCCTTCAACGGACGAATGGATAAGGAAGATGTGGTCCATATACACGATGGAGTATTATGCCTCCTTCAGAAAGGATGAATACCCAACTTTTGTAGCAACATGGACGGGACTGGAAGAGATTATGCTGAGCGAAATAAGTCAAGCAGAGAGAGTCAAGTGTCATATGGTCTCACTTATTTGTGGAGCATAACAAAGAACATAGAGGACATGGGGAGATGGAGAGAAGGGAGTTGAGGGCAATTGGAAGGGGAGATGGACCACGAGAGACTATGGACTCTGAAAAACAACCTGAGAGTTCTGAAAGGGCAGGGGGTGGGAGGTTGGGGAACCAGGTGGAGGGTAATAGGGAGGGCACGTATTGCATGGAGCACTGGGTGTGGTGCAAAAACAATGAGTACTGTTACGCTGAAAATAAATAAATTAAAACAAAAACAAAAACAAAAAAGTCATATTTTTTATAATCTCACCCAAATACATATATAATAAATAAGACAAGGTATAAACAGGATTAGCATCTACTCAGTTTCTAGGTTCACAGGACTGAAGTCTTTGGAATTCAAAATTAATTAAGGAAAAAAAATCCAGCCATACAGACTATAAGGACGACAAGCCTAGACCAGCTCTTGTACGCCGCCAATAAGAAGTCTAGCTACTATTTGTTGAGGGCCTGATGCATGTCAGGAACAATGCTTGGCCTCTGTATCTTTATCCACAGGAGAACCTGTGTTTATCTCCACTTTACGGATGAGAAAACTAAGGCTCCATGAGGTGAAGCGTCTCATGCAGGTAACAGATCTACTAAGTGCCAAAGACGGGACACCTCTATCCAAATCTGGTATTCAAGCCCACACTCTAGGTTAGAAACCCTGGCCTTACAACTTCCACACCTTCCTCTCGTAGGTCCCGCCATCTTATGAACCAATAATTTGCGGAGTCAATGCATGGATGAATATTCTTCGCAAAATGTTTTTCTTTTAAAGAAGGCTTATCAGCCCACACCTTGTCCTCCCTCATTCTCAGAGGCTCCTCCTATAATATTTATGTCAGAGGCTCCATGTTTAATCTAAACAAAAGGTCCAACTTACTTTTGGATTAAAAACAGCAATTACCCATAAACTACAAATCACAAAATTTCTTGTGAAACTATAATTAAGGGACTGTCCCTGTGTCCATTCCAGTATCAGAAAATGTCCCAGTTTTATAGACAAGCCCAGATCTCAATTGTTTTTTAACCACGAGATTATAAGATCCATAAATATGAAGACTCTGTCTGGATCATTGTTGTAACTCCAAGCCCACAATATGCCTGGCCTACGGTGGGCATAAGGTTAGAATTTAATGATCTCATCTAGTTACCTCTGTTTGTTATTCCCAGGACTTCACTGTCCCTCGACGGACAGGAAACCGATCGCCTCAGATGCATTACTACACGGCGACCACTATTCCCCCACCAGTTCCACACACCCTCTCACTAACACACTTCTCCCAACATACAGACCACCGCCGCTCACCTGCAGATCGCTGGGGTCAGCGGCTGTCCATGCCGCGGAGCCGTACTCGATCTTACCTGTAATTCGGATCTCAGCTGATGGATCTGGACCATCAGCTTCTGTATTTCCTCCTTCTGCATCTCCTTTTCGTGCCGAAGTTCTTCCAGCTCCATGCTGTTAGCAGTACTGCTGTCGAGGCCTTCAAAACCAGATCCTTCCTTTAAGCTGTTAATCAATTTTTCTTTAGACTATTATAAAAAAAGAAGTATCTTTAAGCAAAACAGACATTAGCTTGCATACTGGATACCATCAACATTACACCAACTAAGCCACTGTGGGAATAGTCCAATTACGTTCTCCATCAAAGAAAGCCCACCTTGAGATAAGAACTCAGCAGGGCCTTGCTGTACGCTGTCCTTGGATTTTAGTCCCCAGGACCACGCTACTGTTGAAAACTTGTCATTGACGAGATCTCCCTCGTACTTTCTCCTCATCCCTTCTCATGCTTTTTATCTCCATCACGTGCTACTCAGCAAATATTCACAGAGCGCCTACGATGGGTTTGGCACTCTGTTCAGAGTCCTATGCAATGAAGAGGTCTCTCATTTGGGATGGTACCCTCTGCCTTATACACTAAGAAGGAAGTTACAAGTATCCAGTAGAAGGCAACAAACAAGCTGAGAGGCGCATCTGCTAAGATTACTTGCAGGGTTCCAAGGAGAAAGCACTTACTGGGGGAGAGAAGGCTTTACTTGAAAGCAGCAGTTACGCTGATCCTGAAAAATGGCTAGGATTTTATTTATTTATTTTTTATTACCTTTTTTTTTTTTAAGATTTTATTTACTTATTTGACAGACAGAGAGATCACAAATAGGCAGGGAGGCGGGCACGGGGCGGGGTGGGGGGAAGCAGGCTCCCCGCCGAGCAGAGAGCCTAGTACGGGGCTCGATCCCAGGACCCTGGGATCATGACCCGAGCTGAAGGCAGAGGCCTTAACCCACTGAGCCACCCAGGCGCCCCAACGGCTAGGATTTTAACAGGTGTGGAGAGAACAGGACAAAGCATAATAATGCAAAAGCATTACGGCGTACAAGGAAAGTACCGTTGAGGTGCGCTGGGATAGGATGTTAGGGCCAACCTGGGGGGCAGATGCCAGGCTAAAATGTTTGACTTTTATCTGGTGGCCTAAAACGAACAACTAAAAGGTAGACAGGGAAGTGACACGACCAGAGATCCATTTCAGGAGGGTTAATCTGGCAGTGGTATCAAGCAGGGGTTCACAAACTGTGGCTGATGGGCCAGATCTGGCCTGTGGCCTCTTTGTGTACAGCCCACCAGCTAAGCATGATTTTTACATGTTTAGAGGATGATTTAAAAAAAAAAAAAAAAGACAACGAGTATACGATGAAGACCACATAGAACGTGCAAAGTCTGTAATATATACCATTTGGCCCTTTACAGATAAAGTTTGCTGAGCACCGGCAGAAAGGATGAGCTGGAAGAAAAGATTCGATGTGGGAAGACCAGTTTAGGAAGTGCCGCAATTGTAATTCTAGGCCAGTAGTAAGGGCCATCAGCTCTTTCGCCTTCAGTATGAGGATCTGAGAGGCGCTCTCCTCCACCAAAGATAGTTTTTCTGTTCATGTGGTAGAATTACGGGTGACTTCTTCAAAGTGCTCTGTATTTTTCCCATTTTTCTATACCACACATCATTTTCTCTCTCTGCCCCCCAACATAGTAAAGGCCCAGACCCCTGTGATGAGCTTCAGGCCTCTACTTCTGATTGCCTTCCTGAAACTTCCACCTCGGTGTCACATCAGTCCTGCAGACTCATTGTCACTTGTCCTAACGCCCCTCGGCGCAAGCCTGTTCTCCTTCCTGGTCTCTGCTGCACTACACGGGGCGTATCACTCATGCGCTCAGGAAACGAGTCCTCCTACAGTCCACTTGCGGTTCCCCTTCCTGCAGCTGAATCCCTAAGTCGCACACACCCTGCCTCCTACATGCCTCCGACCTATCCCATCTGCCACCCTCACTGCCACAAACTAGACCAGGTCCTTGTCACTTCTCACCATTAATTCCGATATGCTCCCCTGTACCATCCCCCTCTCACCATTCCATCCTCACCCGTCAATGTCCACAGAGACTTACTAAGCACCTCCCAAGGGCCCCGCCTGACACCAACTCTCCCCCTGCTCAGTCTCTCACCTCTCCTCCCTCCCCACTGCCTAGGAGATAAAAATCAAAACTCCCCTACACAGGATGTGAGCGTTAATCTTACTGGCTTCTGCCTGTCACTGAGTTTTCTCCCCCTGCCCCGCACTTGATCCCTAAGCCTGCATGCTCGAGCAGAGGAACCAGCTGGCATCCAGTGAAGATACCATGCTCCCTCAGGCACCCCTTGCTCTGGGACAGCCGTTCTGTCTGAAATCTCTTCCCTACCATGAGCCTTCCCACGCTGCTTCAAGTTCCTCTTCACAGAGCGTCATCCGGTCATCCCTGACGTCCCCTGGCAGATTTTAAGGGCTTACTGCATCAAACACTTCGTCACATCGATTACTTTGGTGTCCCTCTGCTAACTGAACGCTCCTTACAGAAAGAAAACACACCCCCAGCATCTATCATCGTGCCTCGTGGATAGTTAGGTGCTCAGTAATAAATCAGAGTGGCACGGCAGAAGCAATCAGAGAGAACAGTCTGGAGAAATGGATATGCTGTCTCATGGACGTGGAATCAAAACGTCATCATGGCTCAAGCTCCACTGCCTGGGAAGACAGTGTCGTATTTACAGAAATAGGAGAATGAACGAGAGGCTGGGGGGAAAGAGGCGCATCCCACACAGAGAAGCCTGGTAGGCACTCAGAAACCGGGGTCAGGAAGTGAGGCTGGGAGACACGCTTAAGTGACATCGAGGTGACAAGACAGAAGCGGAGTGAGTACAGGATAACACCACCTAAGAAGCAGTCGGGGGGGGGGCTGATTTTGAAAGGACTCTTTGTCTCTGGAGACTCGGGAGCAGTGAGAGAGGACAAGGAGAGAAGGCAGCTCAAGTGGGACCAGAGGCAGGACTAACAGTGTCCGATGTTCTACCCCAATCAAAGTGGATGGAAATTAAGAAAAGGAAGAAACTATGTCTTTAGGTCATTAAAGATGTCTGGGAAGACAGTTTCAGAAATGTATCAGGGACAGAAATTACACGAAGGAGTTAGAGTTAACAGCTCCAAAGTAAAGACAGCATATTTACAATAATTCTAATAAGTCTGATATCGAAGAAAACAACAGGAAAATGGATCCAAGCAGTCAAAAAAGACAAAGGGTTGTTTTCTTCTTAAGCAGGAGTTCCAGGACGTGTCTTTGATCTTCCACCAAGCAACCGCATGCTCTTGAGTAAGCTGAGCCGGAAAAAGGCGGCAGAAAGGAAGAAACAGAGTCAGGAGGAAGAGCTTCCATACAGCAGAAGAGGAAGCAGCACACAGGCTAGAAAACCCTCCTAGAGAAAGATGAATGGATACCTTTCCCTCAGGAGGCAAAGGACAGAGAAGCCGAAGACGACATGCGGTGACATGGGGGAAGCCGGGTGAGGCCAAGACCACTGGCTCTGAAAAACTCAATGGGGGATCCGCCAGGAAGAGTAAAGTGGCTGCCTAATGACAAACGTCGATATTGCCACGTTTAAGGTGACCGGTGAAGACCTGCGCCAGGCCATGGCAGAATGAATTGTCAATAAAAGAAAGAAAGGTGGTAGGAACAAGGGCCATTTCGGGGCAGGAAGTCACGTGAAGTGAGCCACGCCTGGCAAACACGAATAAATCCTCTCGCAGATCTAGATGGAGTCCGAAATTGTCTCCCCCTTGGCAGATCTTAACATCCAAGACATTTCCTGCCTACCTGAAGGATTCTAGTAGCTTTTTGCTTGTAGTCAGTCAGCTCCTGCTTGGAGGACTCCAAGTTGGCCTTGCACACTTTGACTTGCTGCTGCAGCTCCTCAACCCTTTTCTTCTCCTCCGCGCATTTTCTTTCTGCCAGAGTGACTGCCTCGGCCAAATTCTGACGTTCCACTTCCATCTTATTCAGGCGTGCTGCAAACTCACTCTGTGACAAATTTTTATATCATCTTTAGATCATGTCCTCTGAAATAAAGCTTACCAACCATCCAATCATCAGATGTCTTATGGGATTTTTTTTTTTTTTTAAGTTCAGCCCAACAACATAACAGGGAGGTTAAAAAATAAAACAAAACATCTCATCTGTTAGGAACTGAAGACTAGAACTCGAAGGGCTGCCAAACATGGCAATGCATCAGAATCGATTAGAGGGTTTTATTTTTTTAAAAGATTTTATTTATTTATTTTGAGTGACAGACAGTACAGAGGGTGAGGGAGAGGGAAAAGCAGACTCCCTGCTGAGCAGAAAGCCCAATGCAGGGCTCCATCCCAGGACCCTGGGAGCATGACCTGAGCCAAAGGCAGACACTTAACCAACTGAGCCACGTAGATGCCCCGATTAAGGAGTTTTAAACAAATATCACCACCCAAAGCCTTCCCTAGACTTACTGACTTGGAATTTCCAAGACGATGCTTGGAAAAAGAAATCTGTTTTAAGAAATTTCCAAGGTGAATCTGGTCAGCCTGATACAAGCTGATCAATCAGTAAAACGGAAAGTCTACCAAAAAGCCAATGAAGGAGCACCTGGATGTCTCAGTCGGTTAAGCATCCGACTGTTGGTTTCAACTCAGGTCACAATCTCTGGGTCAGGAGTTCAAGCCCCACATCAGGCACTGCGCTCAGTGTGGAGTCTGCTTAAGTCTCTCTCTCTCTCAAATAAATAGAAAAAATTAAAAAAAAAAAAAGCAGGCAAACCAAAGAGATAAGTAAACAGCTGCATCTTTTTTAATAGCAAGGCTAACGTTTTCCTTCTATTTCAAATTTCCTAATGAACTATTCAATGTAATTATTTTAGCTTAAGAAACTTCCAAAGCACATTCTAGAAAAACACATGCCTATCACGTACTAGCCTATCTAGTTCTGAGATTTTATTTTACTTTTATTCTCAAACGTTCCCATCACCAGAACACTCAGGTGAGGCAGAAGTCTGAAAGCATTTACAGTTCACACACCAATAACTAAAGCCACAAACCTTTGATCCAATATTAACTCCTGTTTTAAATAAAAAGAGCAAGAGGACTATGCTAATCTCTACTAAACATGTGAAATGTGCCTAATGCAACTCAGAACTGAATTTTTCTGCTTATTAACTTTAATTTTTCTGTTAATTCACTTTAATTAAACATAAAACTACTTAATTCAATTAATAATACGTTCATTGGGATATAATTCACACACCGTAGAATTCACCCTTCTACGGTGTACAGTTCAGTGGTTTGCAGTGTATGCGGAGTTAATTGTACACCCATTACCACTACCTAATATCAGTATGTTTTCACCCCAAAGGGAGACCCTCTACCCACTTCTCTCTTCCTTCTAGCCCCTGGCAATGATGAATCTACTTTCTCTATAGATCTATTACGGACATTTCATGTA
Organism: Meles meles; assembly: GCF_922984935.1. Lineage (NCBI taxonomy): Eukaryota > Metazoa > Chordata > Mammalia > Carnivora > Mustelidae > Meles > Meles meles. The sequence goes on along the minus strand of NC_060071.1, from coordinate 140,264,994 downwards.
AGTGAAATCATCTAATATGTGGCCTTTGGTGTCCGCCTTCTTTCACTTAACGTCTTACAGGTTCGTCCATGTTGAAGCATGAATCAGGACTTCTTTCCTCTTTATGGCTGAATGGTATCTCCTTGTATGCACATAGCACACTTTGTCTACCCATTCAGCAACTGAAGGATATGTGTATTATTTCCAGCCCGGGGCTATAGTGAATAATGCTGCTGTGAATACCTGTGTACAATTTTCTGTGTAGACAGATATTTTCAATTCTCTTGGGTACACACCGAGGACAGAACTGCTACACCATATGGTGTACTCTACGCCTAAATTTTGAGGCACTGTTAGTGGAAAACTTCTGAGTATGTTTAGAACAACTGGGCATGTGAATTATTTTTTTACCCATCAAATTTGTGAAATCTAAATACAGACCAAGTATTATGTAAGAAAATTTATGACTGGGTGCATGGCGACTGGTGGCCCAGTCGTTAAGTGGCTGTCTTCGGCACAGGTCATGATCCCAGGGTCCTGGGATTGAGGCTCATATCGGGCTCCCTGCTTGATGGGAAGCCTGCTTCTCCCTCTCCTCCTGCTACCCCTGCTTGTGTTCCCTCTCTCACTGCAACTCTCTCTGTCAAATAAATAAAATCTTTAAAAAAAGAAAAAGAAAATTTATGACTGAATTAAGTACAAAATATACCATAAAGAAGCAATTGCAAAAAAGAATGTAAAATACCTCATTAATGATTTTTATTATTAACTATATGTTGAAATGATAGTACTTCGATTTTTGTTGTTGTTTTTAAGTAGGCTCTATGCCTAACATGGAGCCCAATGCAGGGCTTGAACTCACAACCCTAAGATCAAGACCTAAGCTGAGATCAAGAGTCAGACTGAGCCACTCAGGTGCCCCGAAATGATAGTACCTTGGATATACTGTGATAAATGAATACATCCATTAGATTTCCAAAAAGTCCACATGAGCTGATAGTTCCTTTCAGGGATAAACTATTTTCACCTGTTGAAAAGACAGTCTGAACCAGTGGTTCACTGCAACAGACACACCTATGAATCTTATGAAACTCAAACACCACTGCTTATACCCGACCTCATGCTGTGGGGCTGGACTCCCTGGGAGTAGAGACTTGGCATCAAAAAATATTAAAAGAGGGGCGCCTGGGTAGCTCAGTGAGTTAAGCCTTATGCCTTTGGCTCAGGTCATGATCCCAAGGTCCTGGGAATCGAGCCCTGCATGGGGCTCTCTGCTTGGCAGACAGCCTGCTTTCTCCTCTCTCTCTGCCTGTCTCTCTGCCTACTTGTGATCTGTCAAATAAAAAAAACAAAATCTTTAAAAAAAATATTAAAAGCTACACAAGTGATTCTAATGTGTAGACAGGGATAAGAATCACTAAACTAGATGCAAAAAAATTCACTTAAGACTAAAACTCTACATATATTACATACAATTTTCTCTGGAAATAGATGAATCAGATTAAACTGGAATGAGAAAAAGCTTACATAAAAAAATTAACATGCCTCACATCAGTTTTTTTCCCCTCATCTGGCAAAGTGCTTTATTCAAAAGTTTCTCAGCACCATCTAGTTTTAAGAAAGAGGCCCCAACCCCTGGGTGGCTCAGTGGGTTAAAGCCTCTGCCTTTGGCTCAGGTCATGATCCCAAGGTCCTGGGATCGAGCCCCGCACCGGGCTCTCTGCTCAGCAGGGACCTTGCCTCCCCATCTCTCTCTGCCTACTTGTGATTTCTGTCAAATAAATAAATATAATCTAAAAAAAAAAAAGGCCCCAAATCAGCTTTTCATCAAATAATGGTAATGTTGGCCGCACAACAAAATAAAGTGAAAAAATATCTGTCTCTACTGAATATTAATCAAGTGTATTCCTTTCTTAAAGGGGTGCTGAGGGGCTGCTTCTGCTCCATGACCACCGCCCAACCTGTGCATCACCCCTTCAAATACCGTCTTGGAAGAAAAGTCCCCACACTTCCTCCCAATGCCTTATTGATGGAACATAGAGGATGCTGAAATTTATTTACACTGTAATCCAATATATAAGGTTAAGTAAATTTAGCAAGTTATCAAGCTAACTTTTCAAATCCGTAGTTGTTGTCCCAGAAACAGATTTTTCTGAAAACGTGCTGCAGGATTTTATTACAGAGTAACTGTGTTCTAAGACAGCGGAAAGGCATCGCTCCTTTCTAACCTGCATCTGTTTGCAGCTCTCCTGCTCTCTCTTCCGGGCGGCATCCGCCTCATGCAGTCTCTCCTGAAGGGTCTGCAGGGCTTGGTTCTGCAGGCTGCTGCCTTCGCTGTGATCCTGCATTATTCTACAAGAAAAGGCATCACTTGAAAGGACTTATTGCCACCATGTCCAAGAAGTGAGAAGGTGGAATAACTTTCAAGGCATCAGCTTGATGGCACAAAAGAGATGATGTGACTGGGGCGCCGAGGTGGCGAGGTTGGCTGGGCATCTGACTCCTGGTTTCGGCTCAGGTCACGATCTCAGGGTAGTGATACTGAGCCCCGTGGTGGGCTCCATGTTCAGCATGGAGTCTGCTTGAGATTCTCTCTCCCCATCTCCCTCTGCTGCCCCTTCCCCCACCCCTCTCTCCCTAAAATTTAAAAAAAAAAAAAAAATTAAAAAGAAAAGATGGTTTGACTAAAATATTCTTAAAGAAATATTTTTGCCTTTTAATGGAATGTAACCTATATTTTTAGGCATCCAAATAGAAGCACACACCATGTATCATTACATGCCCAAAAAAGTTAAGGACACTATATTCTTCAAATATTTTTAAATTCAGAATCTGCTAACAATGCATCTCAAGATTCAAGTAACAAATCAACTTGTAATCATGCACATTTACAACATTACCAAAAGCTAAATTATCCCTCCCTAAATTTCGAAAGCTAAGTTTTCATAAAACAGTCTACACTACAGTATTCATCATTACTTGCACGGGGAAGAACCTTTCTAGTCCCATTGTCACTAACACCAGGATGAGCTACCGTGATTTCTCCGTCTGCAAGGCTTCCAGGGCTTCGGAGCGCGTGGCCAGGAGCTGGTCGGCCTCCTGCAGCCTCACTTTGAGCACGGCCAGCTGCGAGTCCTTGGCAGCCACGGCTTCAGTCAGGTCATCGACCTGGGCACGGAGCTCTCGGGTTATTCGATCACTCTTTGAATGGTCAACATTCCACTTCTCAACTCTTGCTCTTGCTTTGGTTAATTCTTAAAAACAAAACAAAACAAAACAAAAAACCAGAATAGTAATAATAATGAAAGAAATTTCTCTCTTCAAGCACACTTTTCTCAGAGCACACAGACTCTCCTCTGTGTCCCTGTAGTGCTTACTACCAAAATCAAGAGCTTACAAGTATCTTCAGATTATTTGCTTCAAATGGGATACCCACTTCTCAAGGCCAATGTTCCCATCTGTATCACAGTTAATAGGTTGGAAAGGGCACAATGGTAGCTGCTCTTCTACAAAAACAATCTTTCTGACTGTTTATCCTAAAGCATTTGGGAATCCAAACCGGTATACAGCAGCACGGTCGGTGAATTTGCTGAGTTCTGCTAGAGACAGGAAGAATGCAAATACAAATCAAGGGCAGAGAGCGAACTCCGCAGTAAGACCAAAACAAACAAAATCAAAACCTGAAGATAAAGGCAGGAGAGAATGTGTTTCTCTTGATGACTGTAGCAAAAAGACGCTATTTTTTTTTTTTTTAAATCTGGGGCACTGGTGCCGGAAGACAAAGCGATGCAGATTTCCACACTCTCACACATTTACAATAGCAGTGTGCAAGCAAAAAAAAATTTTTTTATATTGAAGCAAACTCTGCAGGGTCTCAGGAAAAGCTCCATTTCTAGGTCTTTATTAGTTTGGTAAAGTGAAGCTTTTTCTGAAGTCAGTCCAACAAGCCCTAAACTTTCTGGGCCTCCATCCATGTCTTGGCAAAACCTTTCCTACTGTCCCCACACTCCTTTCTCATTGCTGCCAGGAACCAAGGCAGAGACTTCTTCGCTTCTCCCTTTTGTTTTCCCTCAGCCACACTTACGTTAAGACTAACACAGTCCACCCCCATCACCTCATTCATGAGATTATTTACTTTTAAATTACCCATTTCTGAGGAATCCAAGAGTTTTCTACTCTAAGGCTACTTCACTGCATATTTCCAGAGGATATTATTCAAACTGAATTCTATGTTCATTTTACATCCCCTAGAGTAGTACGATACTGTGACCTTGTCTACTGATATCCACTCCTTTGTTTAATCCCACCTCTGGTTCAGCAACAGCTCCCCCAAAGGTTCAGAAGAGATCAAATGAACCAGATGATTACTAATGTCCCCAGTTCTTAAATTTCCTGACTCCTAAAGAATGGCCGAACAAAGGCAATATTCTGTTTCAGATTAGTAGGAGGATGACCGGTTCTATTTCTAAACCTAGGCCCTATACTTCTATGAAAACCGGGTTTCGTAAGTCTCATGTGAAGTATTTCTAAGTTTCGATGTAATCAGATTTTCAGTTTATTTTTGAAATGTTAAATTCCTAACCCTCCACAATTTAAATAAGGCTCTACCTTCTTGAGTTTCCTTGGATCTTTGAAGTAATGAGGCCATTTCTTGATTTAAAGACTGAACTTCACTCCTCAACAGCTGATTCTCCAATCGAAGATTAGACAGTTCATGTGATTTGCCGTCGTGACTAGGTGCTGGGTTGTGGTCAGTGGGGACAGCACCTGATGATACATTTTCCTTTGAAGAATCCTCTTGAACTTCATGGCCAGAATCTGAATTATTAGAGGTTACTGTAAAAAAAAAAAAAAAAAGGATCCACTTTTATTACACTGGAACACTCACCATATACACATTAGTAGCTTACTTTGGTAAAATGCCTTTTGGCTCAAGTTGACTGCTGTAGCTAAAAAAAAAAAAAAAGCAAACATTTTTTTTTTTTGCAAACTTATATTCTCAATAGATTTCCTTCTGATGAAATTTCATTCACCTACATGGAGGCTATAGATCTCTAAGGATCTCAAATTTTGGATATACTGAATGTATGGTGATAAACAACAGATGCAAGAATACAGTTCTGGAAAGAAGAAAATCAAGAGATCATCTAAGCAACTGGGATTAGGAAAAAAGGGTTTCAGTCTCCCTCAGTCTCTAAAGCATTTTCTAAGAGAAGAGGAAAGTCTCAACAGTGAAAATACTAGAAAAGCACAAAAAAACAGCTGTGGGTTTCAAGGCAAAGACAGTAAGCATAGGTCAGAGCCATTTGGTACATACCAAACTGGAATCCAAAAGGCCTTACACAAAGAGACAGACTCATAAATTCAGATTCATCTTGTTTTGGACTACACGTGATCCAAATGCATTTTAAAGAAGATTTTATTTATTCATCTGGCAGAGAGAGAGCACCCGAGAGTGCACAGGCAGGGCGAGCAGCAGGCAGAGGGAAGGGGAAAAGCAGGCTCCTGATGAGCAGAGAGCCCGACCTGATGAGCTGAAGGCAGACACTTAACCAAATGAGCCACCCAGGTGTCCATCCAAATGCATTTTTTACTCACTCTAAAAAAAATTATGTTTGTGCTAAAAAGTGAACTGTATCTCGATAAAATGGACGAAATAACTCTGGGCGAAAGAGGTGACACTTCACAAAGGAAGACACACAAGTGATCAATGATCTTATGAAAAAGCTCTCAACATCTTCAGTGATCAAGGAAATGCAAATTAAAACCACAGCGAGAACCAGTACACACGTGCTAGAAGGGCTAAAATTAAAAAGACAACACCAAACGTTGACAAAGACGTGGAGCAGCCAGAACTCAGATCATTGGTGGGAGTACGAAATGGTATAACCACTGTGGGAAAAGGTTTTGCAGTTTCTTTCTTTTTTTTTTTTTTAAGATTTTATTTATTTATTTGACAGAGAGAGATCACAAGTAGATAGAGAGGCAGGTAGAGAGAGAGAGAGAGGGAAGCAGGCTCCCTGCCGAGCAGAGAGCCCGATGCGGGACTCGATCCCAGGACCCCGAGATCATGACCTGAGCCGAAGGCAGCGGCTTAACCCACTGAGCCACCCAGGCGCCCGGTTTTGCAGTTTCTTATGAAATTAAATACTCCCAATGACATTTTGTCCAGTGACTCCCCTGCCAGGCTTGAAAATGAAAACATTTTCCCACAAATAGACAAGTACAAAAATGTTCATAGCAGCTTTATTCACGGTAACCCCAAACTGGAAACAATCCATTGTCCATAAAAGAGAACAAACTATTGATATACCCAATAACATGGATGAATCTTACTAACATGATGAGCAAAAAAGAAGTCAGAGAAGAGTGTGTACACCCTACATGGTTCCATTTATATGAAACTTTAGGACAAAAACTAAGGTGAAAAAAATCAGATCAGTGGTAGTTGGGGAAATGGGGTGGAAAGATTAACTGGAAAGGGAGATGAGGGAAGGGGGCAAAGAAGCGTTATCATAAAAGTGTGGGTTACATAGGTATAGCCGTTTATCTATATAGCTAAGATTTGTGAATTTCAACATACAGAAAAAATTATGAGAAATGGAAATTTGAATAATGACTAGGCACTAGATCATATCAAGGAATTATTACATTTTCAGGGTGATGATGGTATGGATGTTTGTTTCTAAAGTTTGCATTTTGGGTCACCTGGGTGGCTTAGTAGGTTAAGCATCTGACTTTGGCTCAGGTCATGGTCTCAGGGTCCTGGGATCAAGACTGGACTCCCTGCTAGTCCCTCTCCCTCTACTCCTCCCCTTGCTTGTATGCTCCCTGTCTCTCTCTCAAATAAAAAAAATCTTAAAAAAAAATAAAGTTAGCGATTTTGGGGGGGTAATAAAATGAATTATTTCTAGATGAAATGATATGAGATCTGTAATTTGCTGCAAAATAATTCTGTGGACAGTAGAGGTGAAAAAGGGATGGAAAATGGGAGGTATAAATAGAACAAGAGTGGCCATGTTGATCAATACAGCCAGATAATAGGTAATACTGGAGAGAGACATCAAAATCTACTTCGATATGTTTGAAATTTCAAAAATAAAAATTTTCAAAAGAAATAAAGTATATATCCAAACTTGTGGGATACACCCAAAGTAGTATTTAAAAGGACATCTATAGTCTTTAATATTTACATTAAAAATGAAAAGAAAGAAAATCAATTAGTTTTCTATCCACCTTAAAGGCTAAAAAACAACAGAATAAACCTCAAAGCAGAAATTAACAATAAAGACCAGAAATTAATAAAATAAAATTAATAAAATAAACTTGCTAGAGAGAATTAAAATGGTCTTCTGAGGGATATATAATAAACAATATGCCAATAATTTTAAAATGTATACTATGTTGAAACCTACCAAATTATATACTTAAGTATGTATAATTTATTATCCGTCAGTTACACTTCATTAACACTATTTGAAAAAAAGGCATTTAGCACAGTGCCAGATAATATTTTTCTGGGAGTATCTGTGATCAAGCTTTGGTTTCTGCAGGGTTAAAATGAATGATTAATGTACAAATGGGTTTTTTTGGCTGTGATACTTTCATTATTTTCCTGAAATTAAATGAAATAAATATAATCCCCCTAAGTGTATATAAAAGAGACAAATTCTTAGGAAAAGATGTAACTCTCCAAAAACAGAGGAAATGGAAAGCCAATGCAATCAGTAGTTAAAATCTTCCATTAAAAAATACCCCAGGGGCCCTGGGGTGGCTTAGTCAGTTGAGCATTTGCCTTCAGCTCAGCTCATGATCCCAGAGTCCTGGAATCTAGCCCCACTTTGGACTCCCTGCTCAGCAGGGACTCTGCTTGGCCCTTTCCCTCTGCCTCTCCCCTCCCTCCCATCTCCCCCTGTTTGTGCTCTCTCTTGCTCATGCTCTCTCAAATAAATAAAATCTTAAAAAAAAAAAAGAATAGGCCAGACCCTGATGGTTTTACCACTGAGTTCTAGCAAACAATCAGGGAATACATAATCTTACATCAAATAATTGGGACAACAGAAAAGGAGAGAGCACTTTGCAAACCATTTTACCAAAACTTAAAAATATTACTAGTCAATTTTGCTTCTGAAATAAATGCAGAAATCCTAACCACAATATTAGCAAACTGAAAGTTAAGTTTGGTTTTAGGTTATAAAAAGTCAGTTGATGGGGCGCCTGGGTGGCTCAGTGGGTTAAAGCCTCTGCCTTCGGCTCAGGTCATGATCTCAGGGTCCTGGGATCCAGCCCCGCATCAGGCTCTCTGCTCAGCAGGGAGCCTGCTTCCTCCCCTCTCTCTCTCTGCCTACTTGTGATCTGTCAAATAAATAAAATCTTTTTTTTTTTTAAAGATTTTATTTATTTATTTGACAGAGCGAGATCACAAGTAGGCAGAAAGGCAGGCAGAGAGAGAATGAGAGGGAAGCAGGCTCCCCGTGCAGCAGAGAGCCCGATGCGGGACCCGATCCCAGGACCCTGAGATCACGACCCGAGCCGAAGGCAGCGGCCCAAACCACTGAGCCACCCAACAAAAATCATAGATACCTCATACACATAGGAAAAAAAACACTGCTAAAATTCAACAGAAAAACTCAAACTAGATATATAGAAACATTCTTCACCTGATAAAAAGTACCTATGAAAAACCTTACACAAACATTACATTTGGTGAAACAGTCAGTCTTCTGTTGGAAGACAAAGATAAAAAACTGGTTTTCATAAGCCAATGCAGTGAGGCAAGGAAAAGATATTTTTTTAAAGATAAATTTAAGAAACCAAATTCATTAATCAGATACTGTACTGTTGAAAATCTAAATGAATGTAGAGAAAAATATGAAGATTAAGAGCTATATAGATTACTTTGTGTCAAAAGGCAATACATCAGCAATAGAAAGCAAAAATCTTAAAAAGATATCACCTACAAGTTTCAAAAAATATAATCTGACAAAAAGTATGCAAGACCCTCATGGAGAAAACAATAAAATCTTAGTAAAAGACACTTAACAACAGAATTGAGATTATACCATGATATAATGGGTGAAAAATCTCAGTATTGTAAAGGCACTGATTCTCCCTCAACTAACCCTCCATACAGAAGCAATGGACTCCCAATAAAAAGACCAATAGAATTTTTGTGAAACTTCGCAAATTCTAAAATGAATATGGATGTACAAAAAAAAATCCAAAAATAGCCAAAACATTCTTGAAGGACCCGGTGGGAGAAACTGCCTTAGGAGATATCAAAATACTATAAAACTGCATTCATTAAGATAGCGTGGCATTGGTCGAGGCGCCTGGGTGGTTCAGTTGTTGGCTGGCTGCCTTCGGCTCAGGTCATGATCCCAGGGTCCTGGCATTGAGCTCTACATCAGGCTCCTTGCTCAGCAGGAAGCCTGCTTCTCCCTCTTCCACTCCCCCTGCTTGTGTTCTTTCTCTCGCTGTGTCTCTCTCTGTGTCAAATAAATAAATAAACTCTTTAAAAAAAAAAGACAGTGTGGCATTGGCACAAAAACAGACAACCCAATGAAACAGAATTAAGTGCCCAGAAACAGAGCGATGATAGATGGATGCAGATTGAAAGGAAAAGGAAATATTTTTAATGAATAATGCTGGATGCCGAGATAACAGATTTCCAACCCCTCTTCTTTTCACCTGAAAAATTTCTACTCATTCTTTAAAACGCAGCTCAAATTTATAGACCTCTGTGAATCCTTCCCTAAATACCTTAGACAATTAGTTACTGTCCTTAGTGCCTCCACCATACTCTACCCATATCACAATCGCTATACTTACTATACTATATACTAATATACATGTAAATGATCTGTTTACATGTCTGTCTAAGCCATCAGACCCTGTTGAGAGAAATTAGCTGTGTGGGCGTACATAATTAGTCAACAGCTACTGCATGATCTGGTCTTGAATGCCCCAAACACTTGCCTCTTCACCACTTTAACCTTGAAGATCCAAGACAGATTTTTATTCACCAACAGCCAAGACTGTGGGAGACACTGTAACATTTAAGAAAATAACAAGCTTCCATTCATCAACTTTATACAAAGAATCTCTGCAAGAACAGGTCATGTATATTGCTATTTTAAAATGGTAAGTGGATGCCTGGGTGGCTCAGTTGGTTAAGCGTCTGCCTTCAGCCCAGGTCATGATCCTAGGGTCCTGGGATCAAGTCCTGAATCAGGCTCCTTACTCAGCAGGGAGCCCACTTCTTCATCTGCCTGCGGCTCCCCCTGCTCATGCTCTCTCTCTCTCTCTCTGACCAACGAATAAATAAATAAAACCTTTAGAATGGTTAGTAGGTACTTGAATTAGCCACATTACCATGTTAACCTCATTTCTGCAGGTGAGAAGATACACACGTGGAATAATTTCACAGCAAATTAAACAATTGAACACCAGAATTCTAAACTGTTACTTCACTACCAGGTCAATGCCTTCAACCTGAAGTTCAGTCTCCCAGCTTTACGTCTCAGGGTTGCAATGGGGAAAGAAAAACACACACAAAAAATTCTCACAAGCCAGAATATATGTGAAGTACAGCCTCCTATTTTATAATCCCAGAAAGAAATGATATGAGAGAGTTCCAAATCCAAAACTATGTTTTCTTCCAGATTTTAGAACTGTTCTTTCTGTATTTCAAAATATCTTAGAAAATCATTCTGGGGCGCCTGGGTGGCTCAGTTGGTTGAGCAACTGCCTTCAGCTCAGGTCATGATCCTGGAGTCCCAGGATCGAGTCCTACATCGGGCTCCCTGCTTGGCAGGGAGTCTGCTTCTCCTGCTGACCTCTCTACTCTCATGCTCTCTCTCTCTCAAATAAATAAATAAAATCTAAAAAAAAAAAAAAAATCATTCTGGACAGAACTTCTTAGATGCTAGTCTGGGTAAAGTTGCCCAACAGCATTTAAAGGTCCCTATTATAACTGTGCTGATTAATAGCATGCCAAGTTGTCTCCCTAGTTTATACCATGCTTCAGAGAGAGCCTTTACACCAGTGGGAAAGGTAACAAAATAGAGGATAAGAAACACTACCAAAACGTTTTAGACTAGGGTAACACATCCAATTTGCTTAACTCTAAAAGAAACAGAGGGCCAATTAACTACCATCGCTTTGGCTCCCAGGATTTTCCTCCGTGGCTTTGACGGCGGTTATGCCGGTGGTCACAGAGCTGCCGCTTGCTGTCCGAGAACTCGGAGGAACAGGTGTCCGGCTCCTTTCTTTTTTGATTTCCACCCTCCCAGTAGGCTCCTTCTGTGAACTATTAAGAAAGTCAAACAACAGCTCATCATCGGGTTCTGACTTTTTTCTTCGAACGAACTGGGATGAAGGCCTAGGAAGAGATGCATTTTCAACAGTATGGGAAGCCTCCGCGGACGTCCTCGATCCGACTTTTACATTCGCAGTGCCAGCGAAGAGAGTGGCTTTCTGATTTCTAATGTTATCAGCTGCTGAGGAAATATATGCAGCTTTAGATCCAGTCTGGTAAGTCAAATCCATATTTTGCTGAAGTTCAGGATAGTCAGCATTTTTGTTATAGGTGATGTTGCCGCTGTTCTCTTTCCTACTGAGAGCTGTTGCGGCTCCCTGATCAACCCGATTTAAAAGATCTTCTGCCTTTCCAGCAAGATCCGCAAACCAAGACATGATGGGAGCAGAAAAATCCTATTGGTGAACCTGTAAAAAGGACATAATGGGATTAGTGCGGCCTAAGAGCAGGGCAGAGCAGTTAAGATCAGACTCTGGAGTCACATAGTCCTGGACTGAAAGCCTGACCCTGCCTCTTACTATGTGTAACCTTGAGCAAATTACTTCACTGAAAGTGAGCAGCTTTATATAGAAAATGAGGAAACTAAATGTACTTACATTATAGGACGGTTTTAAGATGAAATTATGTAAAAAAAAAACAAAAACTCTGCAAAACGCCTGGCACACGGCAGACATCATTTTAGAAGTTGCTCTTTTCTATAATCATTACACCTATCACTACCATTACAACTCCTAGTTCAACAAAAGGCAAATGTTAATATAGCCAAGAGCATTTAAATAACAAATCATCAACATGGCAAAACCGCAGTACAGCCAAATAAAAACAATTCTCTTTAGTTTGCTTTAAGGTGCTAAAACCCGAAGAAACTCCTGATACTAAATCCGTCTTCATGTTAAAATACAGCACTATTCCAGATAATTTAGGTGTACATAACCTGTGTAAAGTGCACCTAAATAATTTAAATACTCAGTACCCACTACGTGCACACTGGCTAAGTTCAGAAGTTAAAAAAAAAAAAAAGGCTGCATAGCCATCTGTTTGATAAATAGACCTGAGTGCTTATGGTGTGCCAGAATGAATCAGAATGATGAAGTAATTAGTCCTTATAGACACAGATGTGTACTATGTAAAAAAGTCAACACCCATTTCTTGAATGTGCACATTGTTTCTTTTGCCTGGAATGTTCTTTCCCTGTTAACTCTTTCTTGTTCTTAGTCTCCACTTGAGAGTCTTTGGCTCCAAAACACAGCTCTTTTCTTTCCTTCCATCTAGATTAGGTCATATCATTCTCGGTTCATATGCTATGCTTTTCCCTCACAGCCCTTCATGGTTTATTGATATTCTCTTGTCTCATTATCTTTATCACACATCATTTTCACAACCACATTATGTGGTCAGGAGCAATATCCTTTTTTCCACAAATGGGGAATAGGTGGCAGCTGAGAAACTCAAATCTAAGTCAGCCGAACCCACTTTTTTTGAACTCCTGCCTTTCTCATCTAGCCTCTCAGGATCTGAATAACCTCAAGAAGAAATTCACCTTCTAAACATGCTCCATACAAAATGGGACAATTACATGCCTGTGTATTTCAGTTTATGTGTCATCAAATGGAGGTGTAATGCTCTGTAACATGTAAAACTCCCTACAGATGTAAAGTATTATTCTCAAGTAGACAGTGGTGGTGACTGGGCGGCAAACGATCCTTACTAAAGGAGCAATTAAACACTCTTATTATTAATTATTAATCTTATTAATATCTCGCCTCCCGTTTTAAAGTTACTAGGGCTTTAAAACAAAACCCCGTGCCTTAATATTGATTACCCAATTTAAATATAAACATGGGTCCCAGGCACTTGCTCCAGTGACAAACTCCAGCGGACTTCACAGGTGCAGTGCCCTCAAGTAATTTCTCAAGAATGCCCCCAGGAAATGGCCGACACGGAGGCGAAGAGCGGGTGACAGTGGTGGCATGGGGAGGGGTCCACGGACAACAGTGGCAGGACTTGCTTCGAAGGCCAGATGTCAACACAGAGGAGGGGAGGCTGGGTCAGCCGGTGGGTCACAGGGATTTGTCATCAGCGGACCCCAACTAGAGGAGTTGCAAACCCCCACTTCGCTCCCCACCCCGCTCGCAGAGCCCCTGGAGCGGGAGGAGCGGTCAAACCAGGCTGGGGCGGGGGGAGGGAGGCGAGGGAAGGGCACTAAACGACACCTACTGCGGCCCCAGGGGGGCTCTCCTGACCCCTCTTCCAGCCCCACCAAATCGGAGAGACCAGAGTCTCCGATGAGGGGAGGCCAGTCCCGCGCCTAAGGCCGTTAACGCCCTGGGCGGACCCGTCCGGCCAGGAGGGCTCACGCTGCCGCCTCACCTGAGTACCGCGGAGGAGGTGCACGCTGCCTCGTCGCCCTCCCGGGCCGTCCCCCAGCTCAGCAGCGGGCGGCAAGAGGGCCCGGCAGAGTAAACCTAGTCCCGGCCCCGCGGCGGCCCGGCTACTCTTCCGGGAGACGTGGAAGGGCGGCGAGGACCCCAAAACAGAGTGACTTCCGAGCTGCCTGAGCAGCCCGGGCCGACAGCAGCTACCTGAAAGCGACTCAGGCGGCGGCGCCGGCGGCTGCGGGGGCCTCGCTCCTGGCCACGCCCTTCTTCCGCCTGGAGCGTGTGACGTAGCTCTCTTCGCGTGGAGCGGCCCGCACGCGGCAGGCACAACATTGTAGGCCACGCCCACCAGGGGGGCGGGACCCCGCTGCGGCGCGGGAGGGTGACCGAGGCGGTGTCCCGCCCTCAAGGAATTTGAGGCCTGAGTTGGGCGGGGCGTGAGACCCAGGTGGACCAGACAGCCTTCTCCTTTCCGTCTTCCTCCTTCCCCTGCCAGTTTTACGCAGGGGGCTGCTGAGGATCCAGGGGAGGAGATGAGAATACAGAACAATTTCCCTGGTTTCACGGAGCTTCCTTTCTAGTGGCAGAGACAGATATTAAATAAACCAATGATGGAACGAGACGATTTTAAGCGGTGGGGGGAACACTTTAAATGGTGTGATCAGGAAAAGTATGTCTGAGGAGGTGACATTTGAGCTGAGACCGAAAAGATGGAAAAGACCTGCAAAGGGTCTTTCTATCCAGCCGTGTTGTAGTTATGTTATGCATACAGTTGATTGAGTATTTGAAATTAGCCTAAAATCCACATTCAATAATTAAATACTCGCTCCCACTATAGTGCACAGGCTTAGGCTAATTTGCCCCTAATGACAAGCCCACAATATAGTCCCAGGGATCCCCATGTTCAGGTTGATGAAATTAAGGCCCAGGGAGAGTAAAGTAACTTGTCTAAGATCATGAGGAGTCCACATTACTCCAAAGCCTGTGCCCTTAGCCTCAGTGTTTTATTTTCTCCAATTGAATATTGGGGGTGATTACAACTCCCTTTTCTCTTCTCACGTCGGTTTAGCCCAGTCTAGTGAATGGAAAACTTTAAGCAGCAGCAGGAATAATAATACTATATAACAGTTCTTGAGCCCTTATTAAGTGCAGAATACTGTCCCATAATATTTTATTTATTTATTTGACAGACAGAGATCACAAGTAGTCAGAGAGGCAGGCAGAGAGAGAGAGAGAGAGGGGAAGAGAAGCAGACCCCCCCCCTTCCCCGCTGAGCAGAGAGCCCAATGTGGGGCTCGATCCCAGAACCCTGGGATCATGACCTGAGCTGAAAGCAGAGGCTTTAGCCCACTGAGCCACCCAGGTGCCCCTCATTTCATTCTTACAACCAGTTAGGGAGGTGCTGCTATTATACTGTGATAGGTGGCCTTTTATCCAGCTATTAAATAGCTCTTCCCATTAAGGATTATACATCACTACCTGTTGCCCGGGGGTGGCAATGCCTGCTATCAGAGTGACCTCACCAGCCTCACTTATGTCAAGCTTGATCATGTGACTTGCTTTGGCCAGTGGAATGGGAACAGAAGGCTTTTGACGCATCTGAGCCAAAGTGTTAAGAGCCATTCTGTATTTCCATCAACTCTCTTGATTTTCTTCCTCTCTCATGAGAATGACTAGTTCAGGTAGACCTGCTACCTCCCACTGGGTCCTGGAAGGAAAAAGACACACTAAAGCAGCCCACTTCTAACAGGTTACAGGAGTGAAAAATAAACCTTTGCTTTTTAGGTGCCACTAGAATTTGGGACTGTATCTTACACAGACTTACCTAAAGAAATATGATTAATACATAGCCCCATTTCACAGATGAAGACACTGAGATTCAGAGAGGTATAGTTCCTTTCCCATGGTCACTGTATGGTACACGCCGGAGAGCTAGGTGGTGCAAACATACCCTGAATGCCCACGTTAGTCGCTATCTTGAAAATGTGGCGATCTTGTCCTCTGTCTATATTCCCGTCAAGGAGAATGTGCAGCAGTATGTGTTGTTCAGTGTTCAAGGTCGGGGCTCTGGGGGTGGCCAACCCAGAGTGTCTCCCTTGCAATGAAGAGTGTCCAGGTGGCAGGCCTTGATCTCCTCGGAAACTCTGGTCATGCAAAGAAGGGAAGGGCCCCTGATAATTGCTACGTTAAGTTGCTTTTATATAAAACTTGCTGCATGTAGATCCCAGCAGCGGATGGTTTGTCCAGTTGGCTGTTCCTGGACTCCCCGTGAGTTACCCCAGTAAACCTATGTCTCAATCACTGTCTCTGGCTCTTTTCTTTGACTTCATCAGACTATCACCCACCCTAGCTGACTCTGAGCTAGGGTGCAGCTGCTCAGGCACGCAGCGTGTGAGTCGTGCATCTGGGATTCAAATTAGGTGAGTGTGGCTGCAGACGATGCTCTTATCCATTGAAGGGGTTAGGATGAAAGAAGTTGAAGCAGAGCCAAATCTCCACGTCAAATGTATTAGCAGTGGTAAATATATCAGCAGTCAAATATAATTAGCAGGAATTAGCATATTCCACCGTTCTGGAAACCCCTGAAAGAATGTTTCCAGAATTTTCACATGTACTCCCTAAGACAGTCAGCATATAGAAATCCGCCACTCTCAAATCACTGGGGCCAGGCTGGCTTAGCCACAGAAACAGCACAACCAAGAGAAAGAGGTTACAATTTTGTCCAGTAGGTAAGAAAATTTGCTTTTTTCTTTTCCCGTCCCCCCCTGTCCTCATGGACCAGAGGAGTTAACTCCTTGAAAAAGAGAGGCGACAAGGCATGCAAAGACCAGAGTGGAGACCCCAGACTCCGCTCTAAATCTCTAGTGCAACCAAGCTGGTCTGTTCCAGGGACCAGGGAGGATAACTTTGAATAGAGCTTAAGAATAAAATTTTAGGGATCCCTGGGTGGCTTAGTTGGTTAAGTTTCTGCTTCCGGCTCAGGTGATGAACCCAGGGAGCCTGCTTCTTCCCTCTGCTTGCCACTCTCCATGCTTGTGCGCGCTCTCTCTCTCTCTCTTTCTGTTTCTCAATCTGACAAAAAAAAAATTTAAAGAATAAAATTTAAACAAACTATATTGTGACTTTTGGAATGGCAGAGTGAAGAACTCACCAAATCCTCTCCCCAGTGATGAGACTGGACAAAATTGCGGTTAAAAAAAAAAAACAACAAACTTCAACTCCCTGGAAATCAATCCCAGGCATAACACAAATTAAGGAGCATTTATTCAAGTAAAGCTACTAAACTTTGGGTAGGAAGAGTGAGAGTGTATGACATTTTAGCCCAGGGCAATTCCCAGTCTCCCCCTCCAGTTCGATGGAGATTGTCCTACAAAGACTGGGAAACTAGGGAAACCAGCAGCTTTGCAGCCGAAGAAGGCAGCTTGATTTGGAATGGAACCAGAAAAGCCTCATGACCAAGGGGAAGCCTCTGTTTGGAATGTCAACACTGCAGCTGCCGGGGGTTGCCATCTTGTTTGGTCCAACAACTAACCAGAAGTCTTCCTAGAAGTTTAGCAGGGAAATCCCTGCTTAATGAGATGGTTATAATGGACTTTGATAAGCTCCCACACGCACTGGTGGTCTGGGAGGCTGTGTGCAAGGCTGTATAAGCTCAGAAGACTCTTGAGACGGCCCTAGTTGTCTACTCATCCTGCCTCAGCATGAAGCCTTACACAGATATGGTGGAGACACTAGAAAACGCAGCAGAATAAAAGACAGGGCAGTCTTGTAACCAGCCTGACTTTCAAATGACTCATCACATACATGGCACAAGAATAAAGGCTGATGTCACACCAGGAGCAATGGAGAAGTCAGTGGAAGAGAGGAGGCAGTGGAATGGCATATTGCGAGCGCTGAGGGGGAAAAAAGCTGTCAGCCAAGAATTCTCTAATAGAATGATCCTTCAAAAGCGAAGTCAAGATAAAGACACTCCCACAGAAACAAACACTGAGAGAGTTTGTGGCTAAAAGATCTGCCTTATGAGAAATAAATAGTAATAATAATATAATTGTATGAATAATATATAATGAGTAAATAATATATAATAATAAAAACATAATGTATAATAAATACTAAAGGAAATCTTGCAATCCGAAGGGAATGATACCAGGTGGTAACTCGAATCTTAGTGAAGACGTAAACAGAACTATATGAAATACCAGGGCAAGTCTGTTCTAATAACTGAAAGTGGTGGCTGAAAGTTATAGAATCTGGCAAGATCATCTCAAGGAAGCTATTCTTCAGAGGGAAAAAATGGGATCTCCTACAAATCAAAAGTATAGTTGAAGAGAAGGAATGGAAGAAATGGAATTACTTCCTGCCAGTGTCCCCAGTGAGTTGGGACTTCCTAATAAACCGGTTACGCTAACAACTCAGAGTGTTTGCCTCCACCAGCAGTAAAAATATAAGATCCATGTAGGGAGTGTCTCCCAGTTGACTGGCATCACACAGCTGCTATGCTCTTTCTTCCACCTTATGCTTCTTCTTAATACATTTACACAAGTGTGATTACGTGAAGAAGGACAGGGACTATTGTTCTTGTCTGTGGCTCTATTAGCAGGGCTTAGGAAAGTACAAGGCATGGGCATATGCTCTGACATATTGAGTAATGAATGACTAATAATGTACAACGAACTGAGACAGTATGGTAAGAAGGCAGAAATTGGGTGATCTGGATTCTTATTTGGCTGCCAGTTAGTTTCAAGTGCCTTTATCTCTCTGACCCTCAATTTTATCAGACCAAAAAAAAAAAAAAGATTATAATGAACTCGAATAAATTTAGGCTGAAAGTAAGAAAACCTTGGTTCTGATCATAGTTCTAGTGCCTAGCTGTGTGAGCTTGAGCAAAACGCCCCACTTTCCAGGCATCGTTTATGAAATGAATAATTGAACCAGATTTAGTGGTCGTAAGTTTGCAGTCTCAATTAGTTGCTTTTGTTTTGTTTTGTTTTGTTTTGGCCACAGCCAAATGTTTAATTTTAAAAACCCACAAACATACACTCATATTGTGTTGGCCAGAGTGGAGAGAAACCAGGGTGCCTGGGTGGCTCAGCTGGTTAAGCATCTGTCTGCCTTTGGCTCAGGTCACGATCCTGTAATCCCAGGATGGAGTCCCACAATAGTCTCCCCGCTCAGCAGGGAGTCTGCTTCTCCCTCTGACCCTCTCCATCTCGTGTTCTCTCTGTCTCTCTCTCTTTCTCTCTCTCTCTCATTCTATCTCAAGTAAATAAAATTTTTAAAATGTAGTAATGTACACCAAAATTTTTGAAGTGTACAAGCTCCTTGCTGAGTTCAATATCCACATGGGATAAAAATAAATCTTATCCCCTTGCTATAGACTGAGTGGGCACCCCTAAAATTCATATGTTGAAATTCTAATCCCTAATGTGATGGTATTTGGGGTTGGGGTATTTGAGAAGTGATTATGGCCTTGAGAGCAGAACCCACATAAATGGGATTATTGACCTTATAAAACAGTCCCCAGAGAGCTCCCTTGCCCCTTCCACCATGTAAGGTTATAACAAGAAGATAGCTGTCTATGAAACAGGAGCAGGTTCTCACCAGACATTGAATCTGCCAGTGCTCTGATCTTAGACTTCCCAGCCTTCAGTACCGTCAGTAATAAATTTCTGTTATTTGGGGGCAAGGGAGAAGCAGAATCCCTGCTGAGCAGGGAGCTCGATGTGAGGCTCAATCCCAGGACCCTGAGATCACGAACAGAGCTGAAGGCAGATGCTTAACAGACTGAACCACCCAGGTACCCCAATTTCTGTTATTTATAAACCACCCAATCTATGGTATTTTTGTTATAGTAGCCCAAATGGACTAAAACACTCCTACTTTACACCGTACATAAAGTCACTTCCAAGAGGATTACAGATCAAAGTGTAAAATGGAAAATAATAAAGCTTCTACAAGAAAATGAGAACATCTTTATGAGCTTGAGGTAGACAAAAAAAAAAACACATTTAAAACACACACACAAAATATTAACTATGAAAGAAAAGATTAATAATTTGGGCTTTGTTAAAATTAAGGATTGCTTTCCATTAAAAAAAAAAAAAGCAAACAAACTGAGAGTGAAAAGATAGCCAAAGATTGGGAGAAGATATTTATAATACAGATATTTGAAAAGGATTTGTACCCAAGATAGATAAAGCACTTCGACAAATCAATGAGGAAGGGCAATCAACCTAACAAAAATGGATTAATAAATAAGCACTCCACAAGGGAAAATACATAATTGGCCAAAAGCACAGGGAAAAAGCTATTAGTCTTCAGAGAAATACAAATTAAAATCACAATGAAATATCTTTGTACATCTGCCAGAATGGTTGAAGTGTAAAAAGATGGTTAGGCACCTGGGTGGCTCAATGAGTGAAGTGTCTGCCTTCGGCTCCGATCATGATCCCAGGGTCCTGGGATGGAGCCCCACATTCTCAGCTTTAGACTCTCCACTCAGCGGGGAGTCTGCTTTTCCCTTTCCCCCAACCTTCCCCCCTCCCCACCCACCACTCAATGCTCGCTCTCTCTTGCTCTATCTCAAATAAATAAATAAAATCTTAAAAAAAAAAAAAAGAAAAAATACCAAGTACTGATGAGTTCATGGAACTTCTAGAACATGCAGGCATTTCTGACAAGAGTATAAGTGGTAGAACCATTTTGGAAAATCAGGCTCTGTCTATTGATACTCAACACCAGCTAGCTCCCCGAGACCTGAGCTCTACTGCCCGCCTGCTTGTACTCACTTCCTTTTGTCTTACATTTTTCCTTAAGCTCTTCTTTCCCGCTTACCTCTAAACAGACAGTGAAACCTGAAACACACCCCTCAGTCATAGGGTCTATTTGACAAGACCTCCAGCTGGCCCAGACCACCCAGAGCTTTCAAGTTAAACCCCTGACGCACTCACACCTATGTGGATGGACCATGGTGTGACCCCTGGAATGACCTACAGTTACCTTTACCTCATTATGGAACCAAAACCTCCACCCAAGGAGGAGCCTCGGGCCCATTTGCACGCAATGCCTATATAGGCAGGTTTTCTTAAAGCCCATGCACACAATCTTATGCTCAGCTCTACATATGATGACAAGGCTTCCCTATCTAAATATTCATCCTAACCCTAAACAAAAGGTATCCATTCACCTTCTCCCTGGGAGTCATGGCTTTGGAAGCTACTGCCTGTGATGTCCTTATTTGCTGCAAATAAAGTTCACTTTGGCAACAACTCCACCTGGTGTATCTGGGACTCTCCAAGAAACAAACTCACCTTGGTTTGGTTCCGGGTCTGGTCTGTAACTGGGCAAAAAGCACATGCAATGAAATCGAAGAGACTATAACTACCTGTAACAATATGGATGAGTCAGACCCAGTGTGGTTAAATGCAGAGTGTCGAGTTAAAAGAAGCCAGTTCAAAAGACTACA
The DNA here is from genome assembly GCF_922984935.1 of Meles meles. Taxonomy (NCBI): domain Eukaryota; kingdom Metazoa; phylum Chordata; class Mammalia; order Carnivora; family Mustelidae; genus Meles; species Meles meles. The sequence continues at coordinate 140,243,852 of NC_060071.1, read as the reverse complement.
GACTGATCATCCCATTTACACGAAGATGAAGGGCAGGCCAAGCTACCCTATGATTATAGAAGTTAAATAATCGTAGTTACCTTAGAGGAGGGGAGCAGATATTGACTAGAAGTCTAGTGGTTCACTGGAAGTGGTCACAATGGAGGCTTCTACAGTGCTCATAATGTTCTACGTCTTGACTTTGGTGTTGATAGGAGGTGTGGATACATATGTAAAAGTTCCTTAAATGCTATATTTAACATCGGTTAATATTTTTTGCATCTATGTTACATCTCAATTAAAACAATTAAGAATACACACACACTCTCTCTCTTTTTAAAAGATTTTATTTATTTGACACAGAGATAGCACAAATAGAGCGGTAGGCAGAGGGAGAGGGAGAAGCAGGCTCCCTGCTAAGCAGGGGAGCCTGATGTGGGGCTTGATCCCAGGACTCTGGGATCATGACCTGAGCCGAAGGCAGACGCTTCACTCATTGAGCCACCCAGGAACCCCTAAACACACACTCTCTTTTAGAAGGCAATTCCACATTCAGGAAGTTATACTACAGACTTGCTTACACATAGGCAAATGACATATACAAAGTTATTAACTACAGCATTGTCTATATAATAGCAAATACTGGAAATGAGTTAAATGTTAATTGATTTGAAAAATCTTGGCACATTCATGTCTTCTGCCCATTTTTTGACATGATTATCTGTTTTTTTGGGTGTTGAATTTGAGGAGTTCTTTATAGATCTTGGATATCAGCCCTTTGTCTGTAGTGTCATTTGTGAATATCTTCTCTCATTCCGTGGGTTGCCTCTTTGTTTTGTTGACTGTTTCCTTTGCTGTGCAGAAGCTTTTTATCTTGATGAAGTCCCAAAAGTTCATTTTCGCTCTTGTTTCCTTTGCCTTTGGACATGTGTTTTGAAAGAAGTAGCTGTGGCCGATGTCAAAGACGTTACTGTCTATGTTTTCCTCTAGGATTTTGATGGATTCCTGTCTCACATTGAGGTCTTTCATCCATTTTGAGTTTATCTTTGTGTGTGGTATTCTCCAATGAAGACATACAAATAGCTAGCAGATACGTGAAAAAATGTTCATCATTATTATCCATCAGGGAGATTCAAATCGAAACCACATTGAGATACCACCTTACACCAGTTAGAATAGCAAATATTAACAAGACAGGAAACAACAAGTGTTGGAGAGGATGTGGAGAAAGGGGGACCCTCTTCTGCTGTTGGTGGGAATGCAAGTTGGTGCAGCCACTTTGGAAAACAGTTTGGAGATTCCTAAAAATATTAAAAATAGAGCTACCTTATGACCTGGCAATTGCACTACTGGGTATTTACCCCAAAGATACAGATGTAGTGAAAAGAAGGGCCATTATGGACCCCAATGTTCATAGCAGCAATGGCCACGGTCACCAAACTGTGGAAAGAGCCGAGATGCCTTTCAACAGACGAATGGATAAAGATGTGGTCCATATATACAATGGAATGTTACTCAGACATCAGAAAGGATAAATACCCAACTTTTGCATCAACATGGATGGGACTGGAAGAGATTATGCTGAGTAAAATAAGCCAAGGAGAGGAAATCAATTGTCATATGGTTTCATTTACTTGCAGAACATAAGGAGTAACATGGAGGACATTAGGAGAAGGAAAGGAAGAGTGAATTGGGGGAAATAAGAGGGGGCGATGAACCATGAGAGACTGTGGACTCTGAGAAACAAACTGAGGGTTCTGGAAGGGAGAGAGTGGAGGGATGGGTGAGCCTGGTGGTGGGCATTATGGAGGGCATGTATTGTATGGAGCACTGGGTGTTGTACATAAACAATGAATCTTGCAACACTGCATCAAAAACTAATGATGTGGGGAGCCTGGGTGGCTCAGTGGGTTAAAGCCTCTGCCTTGAGCTCAGGTCATGATCCCAGGGCCCTGGGATCAAGCCCCACATTGGGCTCTCTGCTCAGCAGGGAGCCTGCTTCCCTTCCTCTCTCTCTCTCTCTGTCTGCCTCTCTGTCTACTTGTGAGCTCTGTCTAATACAAAAAACAAAAACAAAAAGAAAAAAACTGATGATGTATTTTATGGTGACTAACATAACACAATAAAAATTTTTTAAAAATAAATTAAAATAAAAAAAGAAAGAGAAAGATCTGGGTATATTCAACCAATGGAATGTTTGCAGTTGTTTAAAAAAACCACAGAAGCTCTAACACAGAGATAGGAAATGAGCTCCAAGATCTGAACAATGTATGTTAAGCTAAAAAATTAAATAAATAAATAAAAAGGAAAGTATTGTGTTCGTATATGCTATCATATATGTAAAATATCTCTAATGGGTGGAGTTTATCTCTTGAGAAGCACTTTCTTTGTCTCCTGGGAGGAAAGTTGATTGGGTATCAGGGGTGAGAGAAAGGTTGATTCTTCTATGAATTCTCTTCTGCATGTACCCTTGGCCTCTGTACCATGAGAATCTATTATATTTTGAAAATAAATAACATTCATTATTTTTTAACTTTGAATACCAGAGGAAGCTAAACGTATTCCCTATGTCCTGTGGTCTTGCCTCTTGGAATCAAATGATATTCCTCATTGCCATTACCTGTCTGGCTGGTGCAGGCATCCCTTAGGGATTTTGTGACCCTCATTTGAAGATTCCATGTTCCTTCAGCTCCTGGGTTCTGTGATTATGCTTCCTGGTTGAACAGATCTGAAGAATGAAATTTGTGTGTTTTTATCTTCCAGCATTAGGAGGCACTGATTACTTACAATATACGTATGTATATTGTAAGTGTATGTGTAAGTGTATGTGTATATTCCATCTGGATTGACAGATTCTATCTGGATTAACAAAAGGGGTGTTGCTGTATTCTTTCATTTATAGAGCACAGCATGTAATCTTTCCATGAGCTGACTCTGAATGACGAACAGAAACTTCATAATCCCATACTTGTTTGGAAGTTCCTCCAGATGGGGCAGGCCAATTCTGTGTTTTCCATGTCATCTGGAATGCTTAGCTGCTCTGAGCCCCTGATGAAACCTCCTCGGCCCCCATCTATGCCACTTCTTAGCCTGCCTTTGTTCTTGCTGAGAGGTACCCAACCCCCATAATGCCCTATATCAGCAGCAAGGCTAGGTGGAGAAGAGGCTATGTGTTGTCCTGGAAACAGCCCATGCCTAGGCATCAACAAGCAGTGTTTGTGCCTTGCTTTGGCATTGTGGACAGCTCCTTTGAACTCTCAGGACTTCCTCAGTTTCCTCATCTGTGTATGTGAGTGATCGTTATGCATAAAACTCTTTAAAGGAAATCCTAGGTCTATGCCCTGTATATAAAATGTGTCACAGTGGAACAGTCCTTAATGAGGAGTGTGAAGAGGGTAAGCAGCGCCTCACCCGGTCATTCCCCATGTCCCATCAAGAGAGAGCTCAGAAGAATCCTGAAGGAATTAAATGTGTTAAATGTGCCCTCGGTCCCTTCCAGCTCTGAGAAGCTGGGATTCGGTGCACTCAGGTGAAACTTTCTTCCTCCGTCAGTTAAATAGAAGAATCTAAATTAAAGGCCTTTGCAAGAATAAGGGTGATTGCCAGAGATATCTGTTATTGGGGTGACCTCTGGCAGGGCAAACATCTAGTTACCTAACGTCTGCTTTTTTTACTGCCTCATGAGGTGCATTCCTTCCCTTGAAGCCCCAGACTCCTGCCTTTTCTCCCTCCTTCAGGTGGGACATACGTATCTCATTTTGCCTGACCATCTTTAGAATTCCCATGTCTGTGTGGCTTTCCCCATACATATGAAATTAAATTTGGTTTTCTCCGGTCCATTTCTCATGTCAAGTGGGTTCTTAGCCTAGCTAGAGGAACCCTGTAGGAGACAGGAATTCTTGCTCCCCGACAGGACGAAATTGTGTGCCCCCCATGAGTTCATATATTGGAGCCCCGACCATCGATGTGACCGTATTTGGAGACAGAGTCTATAGAAAGGTCGTTAAGTGAAGTCAGAAGAGTGGGGCCCTGTTAAACAGGATTAGTCCCCTTTTAGGAAAAGATACCAGAGAGCTCTCCCCTCCCCACCAGGTGGGAACACAGTGAGAAGCCCGCCATCCCTGTTTCTCATCCAAGGTTCACCCGCTGAATTTAGCATCCATTGACGCCTTGTGCCCGAATTAATGACTGCCAAATGATGATTTCACGGTCCCACCACTCCTCCCACATTTATTAGGTAACACTCCACTGCGGGAAGAGCTTTTCTTTTCTTTTTTTAAAAAATTTTATTTGTTTATTGGACAGAGAGAGAGATCACAAGTAGGCAGAGAGGCAGGCAGAGAGAGGGGGAGAAGCACAGAGGCTTTAAACCACTGAGCCACCCAGGCACCTAGGAAGTGCCTTTCTTTCTCTTCACTCATCCGTTTGTTTGCGGACATCAATGTATAGACTCGTGGATTCCTGTGTCATTCAATGGAGCACCACCTGTCTCTCCCGCTGTGGTGATGTTCAAAGTGTCCTAGAATCTGGCTTCTTTGTCCCGTTGGCATGTCGCTGTCATGAGAGCACCTCCTTGCTTTCTGACACCACAGCATGTTTTAGTTTTATTGTATATTTCCTGTGCTCCACTCCCAGAATCAGTAACTTCTCTAAGGGTCCCTTGTTCGTTTGGCTAGGGGGAAATGGCATTTAGAACCCAAGATCTGAGTGCCGTCATCGTTACTTGCTGTCTATTTCTATAGCTATTTTTTATTTTGAGGAACTGAGTTCAGCAATACCTCCAACGCCAATCTAACACCACGGTTTCATTCTAGATTTCTCCCTTATAAGATTTGGAACTTTCGGGCACCTGGTGGCTCCGCTGGTTAAGGGTCTGCCTTCCGTGCAGGTCATGATCCCAGGGTCCTGGGGTCGAACCGTGCATGGGGCTCCCTGCTCCTCGGGGAGCTTGATTCTCCCTCTCCCTCTGCCCACTGCTCCCCCTGCTTGTGTTCAACCTCTTTCTCTCTCTGTCAAATAAATAAATAAAATCTTTAAAAAGAAATAAAAGATTTGGAACTCTACCTCCTGACATTGAGAAACCTGCCTCCCATTACCCATTATCCTCAATATAGTTTTGTATTTGTTGGTTATTTCATGTAACTAACCTCCCAGCCTGGCTGTGTCACTGGTCAACTTGGCCACCTTCCATTCTGAGGCCCCAACTACCAGGTTACTGACCTGCTGAGTACCTCCAGACCCGTTTGTCTTCTTTGTCTGGACCTGCCCAATCACTTTTCAGCTGGATTATTAGGGAATGGAGCAAAGAAGGAACACGGGGAGCCCATACGAATATCTCACACAAATATAAAACAAATTAAATTTTAAAAAGAAATCCCTTAAATCAAAATAAAAAAATGAAATAACATCTGTGTATTGAGCTGTGGCATGACCGCACAAATAGAAACTATTTCAAGTGACTTTATTTTTTTTAAAGATTTTATTTATTTATTTGACAGACAGAGATCACAAGTAGGCAGAGAGGCAGGCAAAGAGAGAGGGGGAAGCAGACTCCCTGCTGAGCAGAGAGCCCAATGTGGGACTCGATCCCAGGACCCTGAGATCATGACCTGAGCTGAAGACAGAGGCTTAATCCACTGAGCCACCCAGGCGCCCCTCAAGTGACTTTAAAACAAGATAATTTGATTGCACCTTCTCATATATATATACCCTAAGGACAAAAAGAGCTGCAAGAAAACTTAAACAGATTTAAGTAATGACCCAGAAATTCTACTCCTTAGTGCATACCCAAAAGTTCTGAAAAAATATGTCCACACAAGATTTTGTACATGACTGTTTATGGCAACACTTCATAATAAACGAGTGGAAACAACCAGAATGGATGAAAAATGTGGCATATCGGGGCACCTGGGTGGCTCGGTTGGTTAAGTATCTGCCTTTGGCTCGGGTCATGATCCCACGGTCCTGGGATCGAGCCCTGGGCTGGGCTCCTGGCTCAGTGGGGAGCCTACTCTCCCTGTCCCGCTCCTCCTCCTTGTGCTCTCTCCCCCTCTTTCTCTGTGACAAACAAACAAACTAACAAACAACCTTTAAAAATGTGGCCTATCCATCAGGGAAACACAAATCAAAACCACAATGAGATATCACCTCACACCAGTCAGAATGGCTAAAATTAACAAGTCAGGAAATGACAGATGCTGGCGAGGATGTGGAGAAAGGGAAACCCTCCTACACTGTTGGTGGGAATGCAAGCTGGTGCAACCATTCTGGAAGACAGCATGGAGGTGCCTCAAAATGTTGAAAATAGAACTACCCTATGACCCAGCAATTGCACTACTGGGTATTTACCCTAAAGATACGAACATAGTGATCCGAAGGGGCACGTGCACCCGAATGTTTATAGCAGCAATGTCTACAAGAGCCAAACTATGGAAAGAACCTAGATGTCCATCCACAGATGAATGGATAAAGAAGATGTGGTATATATACACAATGGAATACTATGCAGCCATCAAAAGAAATGAAATCTTGCCATTTGCGACGACATGGATGGAACTAGAGCGTATCATGCTTAGTGAAATAAGTCAATCGGAGAAAGACAACTACCATATGATCTCCCTGATATGAGGAAGGGGAGATGCAACGTGGGGGGTAGGAAAAGAATAAATGAAACAAGATGGGATCGGGAGGGAGACAAACCATAAGTGACTCTTAATCTCACAAAACAAACTGAGGGTTGCTGGGGGGAGAAGGTCAGGGGAGGGGGGTTGGGCTATGGACATTGGGGAGGTGAGTGCTGTGAAGTGTGTAAACCTGGCGATTCACAGACCTGTACCCCTGTGGATAAAAATACATTATATACTTATAAAAAAAATTAAATAAAAGAAAATTAAATTTAAAAATGTGGCTTATCCATACAATGGAGAAGTATTGACACCAGCTACAATGCAGATGAACCTTGAAAACATTCTGCTAAGTACTTAAAAAATCCAGAAAAAAGGGGCACCTGGTGGCTCAGTCAGTTGGGTGTCTGACTCTTGGTTTCAGTGCAGATTGTGATCTTGGGGTTGTGGGATTGAGCCCTGTGTTGGGCTCCATGCTCAGCATGAAGTATGCTTCTTCCTCTCTCTCTGCTCCTCCTCCTGCTGTCACACACACACACACACACACACACACACTCTCTCTCTCTCTCTCTCTCTCAAATAAATCAGTAAATTTTTAAAAAAAATCTAGACACAGGGATGCCTGGGTGGCTCAGTTGGTTAAGCGGCTGCCTTCAGCTCAGGTCATGATCTCAGGGTCCTGGGATCGAGTCCCACATCGGGCTCCTTGCTCGGCAGGAAGCCTGCTTCTCTCTCTGCCTGTGCTCTCTCTCTCTCTGACAAATAAATAAATAAAATCTTTTAAAAAAAAGATTTAAAAAAAATCCAGACACAAAGGAACACATACTGCATGATTCCCTTAGAGCTGACCCTTGACCCCCCCAGGTTTGACTGGTGAAGGTCCGCTGATACAGAGATTTTTTAAAAATATATGTATATAGTACAATCCTATAAATATATTTTCTCTCCCTTGTATTTTCTTTCTTTTTTTTTTTTTAAGATTTTTATTTATGTATTTGACAGAGCTCGCAAGTAGGCAGAGAGGCAGGCAGAGAGAGAGGAGGAAGCAGGCTCCCTGATGAGCAGAGAGCCCAATGCGGGACTCGATCCCAGGATCCCGGGATCATGACCTGAGCCGAAGGCAGAGGCTTTAACCCACTGAGCCACCCAGGCGCCCCTCCTTTGTATTTTCTTAATAACATTTTCTTTTTTTCTAGCTTTATTGTAAGACTATAACACATAATACATGTAACGTACAAAATACTGAGTTGACTATGTTATCAGTGAAGATATTCCGGTCCACAGAAGGGTATTAGTAGTTACGTTTGGGGGGAGTTAAAACTTATACACGGAGTTTCTACTGCATGGGGGGTCAGCACCGCTAACCCCTGCATTATTCAAGGGTCAACTCTATGTGAAACACACAGAGTAGGCAAACGTAGTAACAGGAAGTAGATGAGTGTTAGCAGGGCTGCAGGTGGAGGAGATGGGGACTGGCTGCCAAGGGCTTTGGGATTTCTCTCTGGGGTAACGGAATTTTATCGAATTCCAGAATTAAATAGTGGGGTGTTGGCCTCACAACTCTGTGAATATGATTTGTTACATTTAAAAGAGTGAATTTATTGTATGTGAATTGTATTTCAGTAAAGCCATTACTTAGAAAAGAGACAGAGGTCACTAGGCACGAGATGCTTCCTGAAGAAACATTCTCATCAAAAATTGGAATCTGAATCTTATTAAGTCTTCAGGGAGGAACGTGTCAACAGCATGAAGATATAATCAGAAAAATCCAAAATGAGAGAAACTCTACAGGGCAAACTGCTTTCCTCAATGAACACATTTGAAAATAAAAAACAGAAGCTAGAGAAAGAGATAGAGGGACCTATAGATTCTCATGGGTCTATGTATGGATCTTACTTGGATTTTTTTTTAAGACTTTATTTATTTGACAGAGAGAGAGAGAGAGATCACGAGTAAGCAGAGAGGCAGGCAGAGGGAGAGGAAGACACAGGCTCCCCACTAGCAGAGAGCCTGATGCAGGGCTCAACCCCAGGACCCAGGGTTTGTGACCTGAGCCCAAGGCAGACCCTTAACCATCTGAGCCCCCCAGGCACCCACTGGATATTGTTTCGAACAGATGCAAACAAAAAGAAAGAACTGGAAATTTGCACAATGGCTGGATTTGGTGATAGTGAGGAATTATTTATTTAGGGTGAGAATAGTACTCAGATTATGCTTTTATTATTTTTTTTTCTTTAGAGAGAGAGAAAGAGTGTGAGTGGGGGGCGAGGAGGGACAGCTAAGGAAAGGAGAAGAGAAAGAGACAACCTTAAGCAGGCTGCACACTCAGCACTCAGTGTGGAGCCTGATGGGGAGCTTGATCCCACAGCCCTGAGATCAGGACCTGAGCCAAAACCAAGAATTAATACTCAACCGACTAAGCCACCTTGGCGCCCGAAGAGTATGTTTTCAAAAGAGTTTTTTTTTGTGTTGATGAAAAAGTTCTGTATCTTGACATCTTCTTTGTTTGTTTGTTTTATTTATTAGAGAGAGAGAGAGAACACAGAGGGAAAATGAGAGGGAGAAGCAGACTCCCTGTTGAGCAGAGAGCCTGATGTGGGGCTCGAACCCTGTGTTAGGGTTCTGGCCTAGGGGCATGGCAGGCCCCACCCGCCGGTGCAGAGGCAGGCTCCCAGCGAGGCTGAGCAGAGCGCGGGTTTGGCGGCATTTGGAGGAGACCAGTGCCTTGCGTGCACCTGCCCTTCACAGCACTTTCCCATAGACTTCAGGAGATGCCACACGGAACCCCGGCCTGGGCACAGGAGACTCCCCCGAAGGCCTCTGCTGCCGGAAGCGAGTTTGCCTGGGCTTTCTGGCCAATTCTCATGAGCTTTCTGCCCAAATTGACATCGATTCCGGACGAGTCGGATTCAGCCCTCAGCAATGTTATGCAGCACCTGGCTCCCTGGACCCTGCGTGGCACTTGCACGGGCCTGGCCTAGGCCACTTGTGCCGTCGCGACGGAGAAGCCTAGCTTTTCCCATCTTCCTCTACCCTCTGTCAGCATCTGGGTTTCCCACCAACCATGTCTTTGCAGACAAACTCTGAGATGGCCCATGGCTTGGGAGTCCATTGACATCCCAGTGTCTTGTAATAACCAGTGTCAGAGGTTTCTGGGTCCCTGCCGTGACCTTTTGTTCTCAGAATATGCCCCAGGTAGTGTCTCAGCAGAGTCTGGGAGCCCAGGAGAAATACACGGGTGGTTTCGGCTCTAGCTAAAGCCACTCTGGGAGATGCTGCTGGAGGCGATCTCCCATCTCAGTCTGGCTCTTTCGCTGATTTCCAAGACGACCTAGGAGAGTCACGTCTTTGGAGCTTAAGACTCATGCTTTCTAAAAGGAGGAAATGGTTTCAGATGAATTGATTCATGCAAGACGATGGAATGAACTCCTGGGAAGTTCTGGGCAGTCTCCGAGATGGATTCTATCTCAGGAGTTCGGACTCCCATCGAGCCGCTCCTATGGGGTCCCCTATGGGACACAAACACAGTTCCATGGAGATTCCCCAGGGCAACACTGGACTAACACGTGACTTCATGGTGTGCCCCAGGCCATCTGATGTGGCGGAGGGGCCACGAGCAATCCTGAACCCAAACCAAAGTTTTGGCTGTGCTGCCTGACTTGCCCCAAAATAGCAGTGCCTGGGTCAGGCCTTCACAGCAACGGCTGAGCCGGCTTAGTGAGGACCTTGCCCAGGACACTAGCCCCATGACACTGTGAGGGCACAGAGGAGTCAGGCAATGCGACAAGGGATTCTCCATCAAGGTAGATGATGCAAGATATCGTTTCACAGCAAACATGACAAAAAACATGTAAATGACAGAACAGTAAGTAGTTCAACGTACTCTGTATGATGGCAGGGATGGAAAAGGGAATGATGGGGTCCGAAAGAGGATTGGGAGTTCCAAGAAACAGGCTGGAGTCATGAGGGGGTAGGGAGTGTCTCGTGGAGGAAGGGACCAGGAGACTGGTCACAGTGTCCAACAGGGCAGACTCAGGGTGTGAGCTCTGCCTGACCCACGGCCCCCGGGGACACTGGGGGCATTCTAGCTCCAGAGGATCTCCAGAAATGCAAATTGGCTTGAGCAGACCCTTCGTGGTAGGTCTTCTTTGTTCCTGGGGGTGGCTCTTTCTCTGCTTCCGGAGGCTGTTGATTCTCCTTTGATTTCCTCTGAGCTGCACCATTTTGCACTGTTTTATTGGTGTGGATTCAGTGCTGTGAGTTGACACAAATTCTTCCCGCAAGGGAGTGGAATAGAAGCCATCCTCATTTCCCAAGTAGACCTGAACAGGTTCCATAGTCATAGCCCTTTCCCAGGGCCCTGGGCCTTCACATGCTTTCCAAGTCTAAGATTTTAGAAGACATCTTCTATTCTTAACAGGTTGAAAGAATTCGTCTGGTTTTTTAAAAATTCAACAACGTCACATTTTTCATCATCTATACAATGACCTGTAAACATTGAACGAACAAGCCTTGACAGGGTGAAGGAAGAATGGGCTTTGCAGTGATGTTTGGGGCACTGTTGACTCACTGTTGCCCCCGTGTGGCTACTCTCCAGATAGCACGTGGCCGAATGTGTTCCCATGTACCGGATTCAATGGAGAGTAAGACGGAAGAAGGTTGGTCCCTGAATTCCTTAGCTCCTAAAAGCCATCCTCTAATTACAAGCAATATTCTAGCTTTGTGTATGTCAGTCTTACCTGCCCAAGGTGTTTTTAAAAAAATACGCAGGGAGGGGATAGAGTCACCAAAGCACTGAGCACATGCCCTGTCCCTGGAAATAGGTCACTACACATACTGATTGTTTCATCTTAGCCGAGGACCAGGAGCTGGCCCTATAGGTGCTTCGCAGGTAAGCATCTGTGGCCAGCTGGCCATCTCCCCCGACAGCCACGCTCAGCTCTGCCCATCCGCTGCTCTGCTCAAAGGCAGCAAACGGACAGATCCGGTGCAGTGGGACTCCCTCCTGGCAGGCAAGGCTCGCTTCCAACAAGTAGAGACGTGGCCTGCTCACATGCACATGACGTGTTCCTTTGGTTCCTTGCTACTGGCCTCCCCTTTCTGTTGCCCTGGTCCTGAACCTTTAGCTCCTGTGAGAACTTGGGTTTGCACATTTCTGTGGACATAATGATTTGGGCAGAAAACTCATGAGAATTGGCCTGCGTTGGGTGGTGATTCGGGCTGCCCCGTGCCGAGAGCACTTTCTCTCTAGGTGCGTGCTGCGGCCATGGGAGACCACAAGCCAGGCCTACAGGGCTCTCAGAGGCCCCCCATGGAGGCGAGCTCCTGGGGGGCAGAGTTGAGTTAGGGTGTGAGCCTGAGCCTCAGGCTCCAGCTTCTTCTGGCAGAAGGGGGCACTGAAGGTGAAGGTGGCTTGAGGTGGGCATGCAGGTTTCTCCTGCTCTGTTTCCCACAGCTCCCAACAGAACAGTTTCCTTCTGGGTGGCAGGCACAGGCCTGCAGTATGGCTCACGGGTCCCCAATCCGTAGGGCTTGAGGGCCAGGCCTCTGTGGATGGAAGCCTGAGAATCCAACCCAGTTAGGGTTCGGGCCCAGGGGCATGGCAGGGGCTGAGGCAGGTTGGGGGGCGGGTGGCTGAGTAGAGGGCGGGTTGTCTGGCATTCAGAGGAGACCAGTGCTGTGCATGAACCCGCCCTTTAGAACACTTTCCCATAGACTTTGGACTACACTACACTGGACCCTGGGCCGAGCCCAGGAGGCTCCCCCGAAGGCCCCCAACTTGTGTCTCACCGCCCAACTCTCTGTCTCTCTCTCTCAAATAAATATATAAAATCTTTAAGAAAAATGTTTCCTTTATTTGAGATAGTCGACACACTGGGTTACATTACTTTCAGGTGTACAATACGGTGATTCAACTTCTCTGCACGTCCTGCTGTGCTCACCACAAGTGAAGCTGTCATCTGTCACCAGACAACGCTATTTCAACATCATTGACGAGATTCCCTATGCTGTGCCTTTTCTTTCCATGATTTATTCATCGGTGGGGAGTAGATACGGGTGCTGAGTGCCAATGCGGGAACACACGTTTGATAAGGGCGTAGTAAACAGGGGACTCAGACCTGTGTTGGATGGAGATCCAGACCACTCCACCATGTACGCCCCTTGGACAAGAAGGTAAGAGAGCTCTAGAAAAGATGGACAGATTCTGATGGCACAGAATGGCACCCCTGTTGAGTCTGTCTTGCTGTATACTTCCCCGAACCTTCGATGCTATTCTCACCTGGACTGCGTATTTTCTGAAAGAATCTGGATCTGAGGCCTGAGGCGCTTACAATAGCACAAAGATAACACATGTCCCTTACGAGACCCTCATCTTCTCTTGCGTGATCTCTGAAGCGACTGCTTCCTGTTTCCTTCTGTGTGAATTTTTTCTCTGTACAGGTATCGGACAGCCAGTTCTACCCTGGGCTTTACACACAGGCTGTGCTCAGGAAATTCCCAAGAATTTAAATGTGAGTTTAATGACCAGAGGCCTTAAGCAGTGATCTCTCAGTCAGTGATCAATGGCTCCTGCTGTGGGTTTTATTTCTAAAAAAGACACCAAGCCAAACTCATTATCCTGGAATACCTCAGGTTGAGCATAGCCCAAGAGTAAGAATGAGAGTAATGGCACGTATTCACTGCCTCACATGTTCCAGGCCCTTCTTGTGTGTTTTCTTTTGATCATTACAAAATCCTGGCCCAGTGCATTTCAACTCTCAATGTAACATGGACCTTGAAACTCTCACGGCCTAAGACTTCATCCAAGAGCTCATGCTTGGTGGGTGGTAGATGTTTTGGCTCCCCTGTGCCTTGAGGAAAAAGGTCTTACCGTCCTACTGTATTTTCCAACTGTCACTCTGAATGTTATTTGTTTAGCAGGAGCCATAAAATGAACAAAGAACAGAAATCTAGTATATAACCGATTGGGAAATGGTCCACTTGTCAAAACCAAGTGCGTCCCAGCGCCAATAAGATTTGCTCCACGGGCATCTGTGAAACACCAGAATCCACATCTTAATGTATTTAAGAGTCTCTACTGTCTTAAAGCAATCAGAAGACTAGGACTAGACAGGAGATGGTACTAACTTTAACCGTGTAGACCTCACGTTAAGTCGGCAAGTCATTTTATTTTAAGATGACAACCTCAGAGTAGCTATAGGATATTCTGTAATCACCAGAGTGATTCTCGTCATTTCTCTTAGTCCCTGCCAATATGATTTTCTCCACCTGGCCCATTCCGGCCACTATTTACTTGTGTGGAGGCAATTCTGCTTTTTTTTTTTTAATATTTTATTTATTTATTTGATAGACAGAGATCACAAGTAGACAGAGAGGCAGGCAGAGAGAGAGAGAGAGGAAGCAGGCTCGCTGCTGAGCAGAGAGCCCGATGCGGGACTCGATCCCAGGACCCTGGGATCATGACCTGAGCCGAAGGCAGTGGTCCAACCCACTGAGTCATGCAGGCGCCCGGCACTTCTGCTCTTTACCCTCTTCTTATGTCATCTCTTCTAGATGATGGAAGGCACCAATGATGCCTGAAGTCAGTAAAATAATGAAGCGAATTATCAGTAGAAGCAATGCCTGGCTTACATTAGAAACAATATCAGCCCGAAGACTAAATTCTCTGTCAGGTGGAGGGCCGCTGTCTATGCTACCCCCTGCTCCCCTCTCTTCACAAGTTGGGGGTTTCCAGCCTCTCACACAGTGACAATGTTTCATGTTGTTACACACCCCTCGGAAATTGCATGTCTTGACATCACAGTCAAACCCCAAGTCTTGAATAAAAGTGCAGTTCTGTTGAAAACAGTACCTTCCTGGGCCACATGTTGCCCCATCCATGACAAGCCCCATTTCCGGCAGGTCCACCCCGTGGTGTACATCGTATCCAAAGCATAACTCTTCCTTAACGTCCCGTACTGTTATGTGACGAAATACAGTGTGCTCACCCCCACCAGGAATTTCTTTGACATCACGACAGTGCAGCAGTCCACAAAAAACATTATGTTCCTCACACTTCACAGGTTTTCCTCCTCCTCGTATCACCTTCACCCCACAGTTCCCAAATCGGTCACCTAAGACATTCAGTTTTTGATAGCATGCTGGTGCACCGTCTTTTATTTGGTGGCCAAAGAGGGACTGGCATTGCATATCGCGGTCACTGCAGTTTCCTCTCACGCAGACAGCCAGTGGTGAACATGGAGTTCCATCTTGGGTGTAAAAGTCGTTAGGACAGTTATGCGATCTCCCATCACAGTATTCTGGGAGATCACAAATACCAAGTCTATCTCTGCAAAGCAATCCCGGTGGAGCATAATTGCAGTCAACACAGCACGTTCCTCCACTGCAGTCACTGCCAGGGGTGAGGATACAGTCGCTCTTGCAACACTTATTAGTAGAACACTGTTTTAAGGAGCCACAGTCACATTCTTCCCCCTGATCCACGAACAGGTCACCACAACGAGCAGCTCTATGAGGAAAATTGGTGTACGGTACATTTGGTCTGTTCAAACAAGGATCCCATATAGTGACCTTGTGATGTATTTTTTCGTAAGTACAGTTGCTCATCACATCCAATAAATCGGGCTCAGGAGCCATGACGCAGTGCTTTCTTCGAAAGCATTGACAACCTGGTGTATCATGATCAACGCCCAAATTATGACCTAGGGTATGTGCTGCAATAGCCGCAGCCAAAAATACATGGTACCTTGTCATATATACATAAGCCACGCCCCAGTTGGGGTTGCACACTCCATTGGGTTGGCCATAGTATGAGGCCCCACCAATTCTATCCCCTGTAAGAAGCATTGAAGTATCATGAGGAATATCGTCATACCAACCCCAGTATTTCCACAAACCAAAATCAGTCATGATATTTTGAATCTCTTGGTCTTCATATAAATCTACTTTATCCCTTTTATCCCATATGCACAAAACACGTATGTAGACATCTAGGAGAGTTGGTTTGTAGATGGTATGTAATATGTTGTTCAAAATCACTACACTCTCTATTACATGTGTGAGATTAGTGTCCAATTCAATTAATGACTTAGAAGTTGTGTAGTGGATTTTAAAGTATTTCTTATGTGGCCACCACAAATACACAGGGGCGGCTCTAGGAGATCCAGCAAGGATTGTCTCTTCGTATTCTTGATTTGTATCGTGCTCTTCAATCTTACACCTTTCAAGCCCTGATAATCTTCTTTGTGACACAAGCAGAGAAACCACATGCTCGAATTTGGAAGAAGTTTCCAGCGGTTTTATTTCATAAGTGAAGTCATCCACCTGCAGCATGCCACGCAGACCCCCGTAGCAGGTGTCCAGTGTGCCCATGGAGCCAGGAACCCCTTCCAGGTAGCAGTAGTAGTAGCAGTCTCGGGGGACAAAGGGGTAGTCCTCCTGCATGGTGCCCTGATCATTATCGGTGATAACAGGAAACTGCCTGGGCAGCAAGTTCTTCTTGATTTTCATGTGAACCACATGTCTTTGACCCCTGAAATGAATCTTGTAGGAGAGCTGGCCTTGTCTCTCAGTTCCACCCACCCTGTGGGATACCTTCCTGGGGATCACAACTTCAGAGAAAGTGAAGCGCCATCCTGGGACGGCATGAGAGCAGCAGACTGTGGACAGAAGTAGCCAGAGGAGAGGCAGCCAGAGGTCACCTGTTGAGTGGGCCCAGGTCCAGGCAGGCCCCATGGTTGAAGGAGCCTGTGACCACAGAAGATTCAGTCGGGTGGGAGGTAGGCAAGATGATCACCCATACATCAACTTTTCTAGGAGGGGAGTCTGGAGGAGAGCAGAGAGGGACTGGGGGCACAGGCTCCCCAGGGAGGGGGTGGGGAGCTATTGTGTAATAATGGTGTGCTCATCAGGGGAGGCTGTGCTTAAGCTGGGCATCCTAGCCCAGGGGACTTAGAGAAGAGAAAAAAAAAAATAGGAGGAATTGGGAACAGTAGTTCCCATGGGCTGAAAGGTCACATGGTCTCTTGGAGAAGTCGTAGGGGAAGAATAAGTGCATTTGGTAGCTTTTTCAGTGAGGGAAGGACTTTTCTTTCTCAAACCTAAATGGCATAAGGGATCAACAAGTAATTAAAACAGAGGATGGAGAGGAGATTGAAAGTTTCTTCAAAGAGTTCTGAGGAGAATTAGGTCTCATACTTTACAACAATTGAGTGCACTTGAGATGACTGGTGTGAAGAAAGAGTAAATAGAGTTCATGTGTAGAACAATTAGAGTCTAAAACAACCATTTCTTATAAAGTCAAACTTGCATCTACCCTATGTCCCAGTGATCCTGGCCCAAGGAAATTACCCACAAAGACTAGAATATGATGTCCACATCAGCTGGATTCAGGAACTTATTCCACAAACTGGGAAAAAACAACCAGCACTTAACAGACGAATGAATAAACAAACTGGCATATTCATCTATTGGAATAATCCCTCTTAAATCAGAACTAAATTCTTATCCATGTAAGAACATGGATTTCTCTTACAGTATGATGACGACAGAAGGAATCAGACCAAAGAAACTGTAAGGGTCTGGTTGGCCAGAGGGAGTCATTTTGTGTTTATGTAGTGAACTTAGATTGATCCCACCCCTCCCAGAGGAACTTACTTGCAAAGCCTAGATACAAGGGCGAGTCAGGCCAGGTGAAGACATCCAGTCAGTGGGGAGCACATATATCTACTAGGGTAAATTGAAATTCAATTGGCCACCTCTGTGTTACCTAGCAGTTTTTTTCTGTGTGTGGCAGACATAGCATGACTGTGCAGTTTTCTCTGTGTATTGCAATCCCATTGGCCACCTGTGGGTGGGCGAGGCTCAACCACCTCTATAAAAGCTGGTCTGTGAGGCTGCAGGGGGATATAGCAGGAGGAGTCAGAGTAGCCAGTAGGGGAGCCATTGGGAGCAGCCTCATCAGCCTCACTGCTCTGAGCAGTAGCACCAGCAGCAGCAGCGCCGCCGCAAGCAGCCTCGTATTCTCCAGCAGCAGCGGCAGCGCCCTTGCCAGCCGGGCAGCGTCCTCGCTAGCCGGGCAGCGTCCTCGCTAGCCGGGCAGCATCCTCGCCAGCCGGGCAGCATCCTCGCCAGCCCGGCAGCCTCCTCGTCAGCCCGGGAGCCTCCTCGCCAGCCAGAGAGCCTCCTCGCCAGCTGGGGAGCGGCCTCGCCATCGGGAGTGGCCTTGCTGGGGGGGCAGCGCTGCCCGAGCGTCATGAGCGTCACTGGGCAGCGGCCTTGCCAGCTGGGCAGCGGCCTCGCCAGGGAACAATGCTGCCGGAGCATCATCATTGGGAAGCGGCCTTGCCATCATCTGGAAGCGGCCTCATCAGGGAGCGGTGCCACCAGGAGTGCTGTTGTCGGGTAGCGGGAATCGTGGGGTAAGGGAAGTAATCAGGGTCAGTGTCCTGGTCATTGTTGCCTCTTTGTAAGAGATGGCCCCGACTGGTTGGTTTGGTTTCTGATGCATGGCGCAAAATAAAGCTTTGCTTGATTTTTGCTTTGTGTCAGTCTCGTTCCTTTGATCACGGACCCTAACAGAACTTAATATAGGATTTAATTTGAATCAATTCTGGAATGGTCTAGAATAGGCTTAATTTATGAGACTAGAATTTTTTATAAGATTTTTTTTTAAAGATTTATTTATTTGACAGAGAGAGATCACGAGTAAGCAGAGAGGCAAGCAGAGAGAGAGGAGGAAGCAGGCTCCCTGCTGAGCAGAGAGCCCGATGTGGGGCTCGATCCCAGGACCCTGAGATCATGACCTGAGCTGAAGGCAGAGGCTTAACCCACTAAGCCACCCAGGTGCCCCAAATTTTTTATAAGATTTTTAAATTAATTTTTTGAAACACAGAGCAGAGCATGCTGGAGACAACACGAGTGGGGAGGAGGGGCAGAGGGAGAGGAAGAAGGTTTGGACTTGGGACTTGATCATGACCTGAGCCAAAGGCAGATGCTTAATAGACTGAGCCACCCAGTCTAGAATTTAAATCACTAGTTTCCTGCTGAGACTAGAATTTAAATCACTAGTTTCCTGCTGTGGCAATGGAGGAATGGAGGGAAGTTTCCTGAGTGACAGGAAACTTGTGTATCTTGATGGAGATGTGCTGTGGATTAAATGTTTGTGTCCCTGCAAAATTCATGGGTTGAAATCCTAAACCCCAGCATGATGGTGGTAGGAGGTGGGGCCTGTGGAAGGTGATTAGGTCATGAGGGTGGAGTCCTCAGGAATGGGATTAGGGTCTTTATAAAAAAGAAGCCCCTGCACAGGGCTTTACAGCAAGAGGAACCATCTATGAGGCAAGAAGTGCCCTCACAAGACAATGAGTCTGCTGGTGACTTGATTTTGGATTTCCTCTCTTCACAACTGTGAACAAGAAGCCACCCAGTCATTACTATTTTGTTATACTGGCCAAAAGAAGCTAAAATGTGTTTACAAATCAAACAAATCAAAACTCATCAAGGTCCACCTTAAAAATCTACTTATTTTATTGTATGCTACGTATACCTCAAAAAATTTACATTTTCTATTGCGGAATAATGGACATACAATATTACATTAGTTTCAGGTGTACAACACAATGACTTGAAAATTATATACATTGCATAATTGTCACCACAATAAGCCTAGTTACCATCTGTCACTTTTAAAAGTTAATTCAATATTATTGACTATATTGCTCGTGCTCTATATTACATCTCCATGATTTACTTTATAATGGATGTTTGTACTTCTTAATCCTCTTCACTCATTTTGCCTTGCCCCCCAAACCCCTGCCCTTTTGCAACAACTAATCTGTTCTCTGTATCTAGGAGTCTGGGTTTTGTTTTCTTTTGTTTGTTTGTTTTTGAGATTCCACATGTAAGTAATCATGTAATCATGCATAATTTGTCTCTGTCTGACTTATTTCACTTAACCTCATGTCTATCCATGCTGTTCCAAAATTTCATTTTTTTTTTTTTTATGGCTGAGTAGCATTCCACATGTCACATCTTCCTTATCCATTCATCCATAGATGGACTTTAAGGTTGTTTTCATATCTTGGCTATTCTAAATAATGCTGCAACAAACATAAGGGTGGAAATATCTTTTCGAAGTGTGATTTTGTTTGCTTTGGATGAACACCAGGAAGAGGAATTGCTGGTCATATGATAGCTCTATTTTTAAGTCTTTAAAAATATTTTATTTATTTATTCACTTGAGAGAGAGTGCTCAAGTGGGTGTAGGGAGAGGGAGGGAATCTCCAGAAGACTCCATGCTGACTGTGGAACCTGATGTGCGGCTTGATCTCATGACCCTCAGAACACCCACCATACCAAGAGTTGGTTACTCTAAGTGAGTCACCTAGGCACCTCAGTATTTTTATTTTTTGAGGATTCTCCACACTGCTTCCCATAATGACAATATCAATTTATATACCCACCTACAGTGTGCAAGAGTTCCTTTTCTGCACATACTTGTCAAAACCTGTTATTTGCTGTCTTTTTCGTAATAACCAGTATGACAGGTGTAAGGTGTTATCCCACTGTGGTTTTGATTTGCATCTTCCTGATGTTTCGTGAAATTGAGCATTTTTTCATATGCCTGTAGGCCATCTGAATATCTTCTTTAAAAAAAAAATGTCTATTCACATCCTTTGCCTATTTTTAATGGTTGTTTATTTTGTTTGTTAATAGATTGTATGAGTTCTGTATATATTTTGGATTTTAACTCCTTATTGAATATATGATTTGCAAATATCTTCTTCCATTCTGTAGTTTGTCATTTCATTTTTTGATGGTCTTCTTTCCTGTACAGAAGCTGTTTAATTGGAAATATTCCCATATGTTTAATTTTGCTTTTGTTTCCCTTGCCTTTGGAGTCACAGAAAAAAAATTTGCTAAGACCAATGTCAAGAATCTTACCATCTATGTTTTTCCCTAGAATTTTATGATTTCAAGTATTAAATTCAAGTCTTTAATCTATTTTGAGTTGATTGTTTTAAAGATTTATTTATTTGACAGAGATAGAGAGTGAAAGCAGGTGGAGCGCCAGGCAGAGGGAAAGGGAGAAGCAGGCTTCCTGCTGAGGAAGGAGCCCAACACAAGTCTCAATCCCAGAACCCTGGGATTATGACCTGAGCTAAAAGCAGGTGTTCAACAAACTATGACACCCAGGCACCCCTGTTTTTGTTTTTGTTTTTGTGTTTTTTTTTAGAGAGAGAGAGAGAGAATGTGAATGGGAGAGGAGAGAGGTGGAAGGAGAGAAGGAATGTTTTTCTTTCAAGATTTTATTCATTTATTTATTTATTCAAAGAGAGAGCACACACATGTGAGGCAGGGGCAGGGCAAAGGAGAGGAAGAGAATATCAAGCTGACTCCTCACTGAGCAGGGAGCCTGACACAGTGCTTGATTTCTTGGTCATGACCTTGAGGATCATGACCAGAGCTGAATTCAAGAGTGAGACAATTAACTATTGGAGCCACACTGGCACCCTTATTTTGAATTGATTTTTACATACCGTGTAAGATAGTGGTCCAATTTCATGGTCTGGAATGCAGCTCTCCAGTTTTCTCCACACCATTTACAGAAGAGATTGTTCTTTCTCTAGTGTACATTCTTGCCTCCTTGGCATATTTGGATTCACCACATATGCATGGGTTTACTTCTGGGCTCTATTCTGATCTTTAGATCTATGTGTCTATTTTTATGCCATTACCACACTATTTTATTACTATAACCTTGTAATATAGTTTGAAATCAGGGGATATGATACCTCTAGCTTTGTCTCTCTCAAGATTGTTTTGGTTATTTGGGGTCTTTCGTGATTCCATAGAAATCTGATATTATTTTTTTAAGTTATGTGAAAAATGTCATTAAAATTTTGATAGTGATTGCATTGAAACTGTAGATTGCTTTGGGTAGTATGGACTTTTTAATATCAATTCTTCCAATCCATGGGCACAGAATAAACTATCTTTCCAATTATTGGTGTCATCAATTTTTTTCATAAGTGTTTTATACTATTAAGAATACAGACCTTTCATTTTCCTGGTTAAATTATTCCTAGGTATTCTATTCTTTTTAAAAAATTTATCTCCTATTATATTCAGTTAGCCAACATATTAGTTTTCTGTCTAGTGTTCAATGATTTAACAGTTGAGTATAACACCTAGTGCTCATCACAACATGTGCCCTCCTTAATACCCATCACCTGGCTACCCCATCCAGTCACCCTCTCCCTTTTGAAACCCTCAGTTTGTTTCCTAGAGTTAAGAGTCTCTCCTGGTTTGTCTCCCTCTCTGATTCCCCGCCGCTTCAGTTTTTCCCTCCCTTCCCCCATGGTCTTCTGCGCTTTTCCTTATGTTCTTAGCATAACCTTTCCATCCCTATTGATGTAACTGGTGGGCATTCATCCATTCTGATGGCTAATTAATATTCCATTGTATATATCACCCCATCTTCTTTATCCATGCATCTGTTGAAGGGCACCTCAGCTCCTTCCACAGTTTGGCTATTGTGGACATTGGTGCTATGAACATTGGGGTGCATGTGCCCATATATTTGGGGTAAATATCCAGTAATGCAATTGCTGGGTCATATGGTAGCTCTACTTCTAACATCTTGCGGAACCTCCATACTGTTTTCCAAAGTGGCTGTACCAACTTGCCTTCCCACTAACAATGCAAGAGGGTTCACCTTTCTCCACAGCCTCACCAACATTTATTGTTTACTGCCTTGTTAATTTTTGCCATTCGAACTGGTGTAAAGTGGTATCTCATTGTGGTTTTGATTTGAATTTCCCTGATGGCTAGTGATGTTGAACATTTTTCATGTGTCTGTTAGCCATTTGTATGTCTTCTTTAGAGAAGAACCTGTTCATGTCTTCTGCCCATTGTCTGACTGGATTATTTGTTTTTTGAGTGTTGAGTTTGAGAAGTTCTTTATAGGTCTTAGATACCGGCCTTTTATCTGTAATGTCATTTGAAAACATCTTCTCCCATTCTGTGAGTTGCCTCTTAGTTTTGTGGGATGTTTCCTTTGCTGTGCAGGAGGTTTTTATCTTGACAAATTCCCCAAAGTTCATTTTTGCTTTTGTTTCCCTTGCCTTTGGAGACGTATCTTGAAAGAAATTGCTGTGGCCATGTTGAAGAGGTTACTGCCATATTTCCCTCTGGGATTTTGATGGATTCCTGTCTCACATTGAGGTCTTTCATCCATTTGGACTTCACCTTTGTGTATGGTATAAGAGAATGGTCCAGGTTCATTCTTCTGCATGTGGCTGTCCAATTTTCCCAGCACCACTTATTAAAGAGACTGTATTTTTTCCGTTGGATATTGTTTTCCTGATTTATCAAAGATTAGTTGGTTGTAGAGTTGAGGATCCATTTCTGGAGTATCTATTCTGTTTCTTTGACCTATGTGTCTGTTTTTGTGCCAGTACCATGATGTCCTGATGATCACAGCTTTGTAACATAGCTTGAAATGAGGCAATGTGATGGCCCCAGTTTTGTTCTTGTTTTTCAACGTTCCCTTGGTGATTTCTGTTTCCATACAAATTTTAGGATTATTTGTTCCAGCTCTGTGAAAAATGTTGAAGGTATTTTTATAGGGATGGCATTGAAAGTATAGATTGGTGTGGGCAGGACAGACATTTTAACAATATTTATTTTTCCAATCCATGAGCATGGAATGCTTTTCCATCTCTTTGTGTCTTCCTCAATTTCTTTCATAAGTGTTCTGTAGTTTCTAGGTATAGATCCTTTACCTCTTTGGTTAAATTTATTCCTAAGCATCTTACGGTTTTGGGTGCTATTGTAAATGGATTCAATTCCCTAATTTCTTGTTCTACAGTTATATTGTTAGTGTATAGAAAAGCAACTGATTTCTGTGCATTGATTTTGTACCCTACCACATTACTGAATTGCTTTATGAGTTCTAGTAATTTGGGGGTGGAGTCTTTTGGGTTTTCCACATAAAGTATCCTGTTATCTGTGAAGAGAGAGAGTTTGACTTCTTCCTTGCCAATTTGAATAACTTTTATTTCTTTTTGTTGCCTGATCATTGATGCTAGGACTTCTAGTATCATGTTGAACAATAGTGGTGAGAGTGGGCATCTTTGTCATGTTCCTGATCTTAAAGGAAAAGTTCTCAACTTTTCCCCATTGAGAATGATATTCATTGTCGGCTCTTCATAGATGTTTTTTTATGAAATTGAGGAATGTTCCCTCTATCCCTATACTCTGAAGAGTTTCAATCAGGACAGGATGCTGTATTTTGTCAAATGCTTTTTCTGTATCAATTGAGAGGACCATGTGGTTCTTCTCTCTTCTCTTATTGATTTGTTTTATCACACTGATTAATTTGCAAATGTTGAACCATGCTTGCCTTCCAGGAATAAATCCCACCTGGTCGTGATGGATAATCCTTTTAATGTGCTTTTGGATCCTATTGGCTAGCATCCTTTTTTAAAGATTTTATTTATTTATTTATTTATTTATTAGACAGAGAGATCACAAGTAGACAGAAAGAGGGGGGAAGGAGGCTCCCTGCTAAGCAGAGAGCCTGATATGGGGCTTGATCCCAGGACCCTGAGATCATGACCTGAACCAAAAGCAGAGGGTTAACCCACTGAGCCACCCAAGCACCCTGGCTAGGATCTTGTTGAGAATTTTGACATCCATATTCCTCAGGGACATTGGTCTGTAATTCTCCTTTTTGATGGGTCTTTGTCTGGTTTTGGGATCAAGGAAATGCTGGCCTTATAAAATGAGTTTGGAAGTTTTCCTTCTGTTTTGTTTGTTTGTTTGTTTTTGTTTTTGTTTTTAAAACAGCTTCAGCAGAATAGGTATTATTTCTTCTTTAAATGTTTGGTAGAATTCCCCTGGTAATCCATCAGGTCCTTGACTCCTGTTTTTTGGGATGTTTTTCATTATTGCTTCAATTTTGTTACAGGTTTTTTGTTTATTCAGATTGTCAATTTCTTCCTGTTTCAGTCTTGGTAGTTTATAGGTTTCCAGGAAGGCATCTGTTTCTTCCAGTTTGCTGAATTTATTGGTATATAGTTGCGGGTAATACTTTCTAATAACTATTCTATATCCTTGGTATTAGTCATCATCTCTCCCCCTTTCAGTTATGATTTTATTAATTTAGGTCTTTTCTCTTTTCTTTAGGATAAGTCTGGCCAGTGGTTTATCGATCTTATTAATTCTTTCAAAGAACCAGCTTCTAGTTTTGTTGATCTGTTCTACTGTTTTTCTGGCTCCTAATTCACTGATCTCTGCTCTAATCCTTATTATTTCTCTTCTTCTTCTTCATTTAGGTTTTATTTGCTTTTCTTTCTCCAGTCCCTTTAGGTGTAAGTTTAGCTTGTGTATTCAAGATTTTTCTACTTTTTTGGTGACGGGGCTTGGAAGGCTATGTATTTCCCCCTTTGGACCATATCTGCAGTATCCCATAGGTTTTGGACTGATGTGTTTTCATTCTCATTGGTTTCAGTGAATTGTTTTAAGTTCGTCTTAATTTCCTGGTCGACCCAATCATTCTTTAGCAGGATTCTCTTTACCCTCCAAGTGTTTGAGTTCCTCCCAAATTTCTCCTTGTGATTGAGTTCCAGTTTCAAAGCACTGTGGTCTGAAAAAATGCAGAGAATAATCTCAATCTTGGATATCAGTTAAAACCTGATTTGTGTCCCAGTATGTGGTCTATTCTGGAGAAAGTTCCATGTGCACACAGGAAGAATGAGTATTCTGCTGTTTTAGGGTGGAATGTTCTGTATTTATCTATGACATCCATCTGGTCCGGTGTGTCATCCAAAGCTCTTCTTTCTTTGATCTTATGCTTAGATGACCTGTCCATTGCTGAGAGTGGAGTGTTGAGGTCTCCTACCATTAAAGTATTATTATCAATAAGTTTCTTTATTTTGGTTAACACCTGGCTTATGTACTTGGCAGCTCCCATGTTGAGGGCATAGATATTTATAATTGTTAGATCTTCTTTGTTGAACAGATCCTTTAAGAATAATACAGTGTCTGTCGGTGTCTCTTACTACAGTCTTTAGCTTAAAATCTAATTTGTCTGATATGAGAATTGCTACCCGAGCTTTCTTTTGTGGTCCAATAGTGTGGTGAATGGTTCTCCATCCCTTCACTTTCAGTCTGGATGTATAGGTTCAAAATGAGTCTCTTGTAGACAGCATATGGATAGGTCATGTCTTTTTATCCAATCTGCAACCCTGTGCCATTTCATGGGAGCATTTAGGCCATTCATGTTGAGAGTGATTATTGAAAGATGTGATTTTATTGCCATCATTTTACCCGTGAAGTCCTTGTTTCTATAGATTGTCTCTGTAAATTTCTGTTCTATATCACTCTTGGGGTCTTTCTCCTTTTACAGACCCCCCCCACCTTCTTAATATTTCTTGAAGGGCTAGCTTGGTGGTCACATGTTCTTTCAGTTTCTGCCAGTCTTGGGAGCTCCTTGTTTCTCCATTCATTCTGAATGACAGCCTTGCTGGATAAAGTATCCTTGGCTGCATATTCTTCTCATTTAGTATCTTGAATATGACTTGTCATCCCTTTCTGGTTTGCCAGGTCTCTGTGGACAGGTCAGACATTATTCTGATGTCCCTTCCTCTGTAAACATAAGAAATCTCTTACCCCTAGCTGCTTTCAGGTTTGTTCCCTTGGACTTAAGATTTGCTAGTTTGGGGGCACCTGGGTGGCTCAGTGGGTTAAGCCTCTGCCTTCAGCTCAGGTCATGATCTCAGTGTCCTGGGATCAAGCCCCTCATCAGGCTCTCTGCTCAGTGGGGAGCCTGCTTCCCTCTCTCTCTGCCTGCCCCCTGCCTACTTGTGATCTCTGTCTGTCAAATAAATAAATAAAATATTTTTTAAAATATTTGCTAGTTTTACTACTATATGTCAAAGCATTGATCTGTTCTCTTTGATCTTGGGAGGGGTCCTCTCTGTCTCTTGGACACGAATATTTGTTTCCTTCTCCAGATTAGGGAAGTTCTCAGCCACTATTTGTTCAAATATATCTTCTAGACCTCTCTCTCTCTCCACCCCCTCAGGGATCCCCATATTTCACATTGGAACATTTCATGTCACCATTAATCTCTCTCAGTCTGATCTCTTGGGCTTTAATCTGTTTTTCCCAGGCCTCCTCGGCTTCCTTCTTTTCTATCATCTTATCTTCTAGCTCACAATTTGTTCTTCTCCCATGTTAACCCTGGAAGTCAGAGTATCCAGTTTAGACTGCATTTCATTCATAGCATTTTTACATTTGGCCTGATTAGATCTCATTTCTACCCTTGGAGATTCTATATTGTTGCTAACATTTTTCTCAAGCCTAGATCTCAACTTTGTAATTGTTATTCTGAAGTCTTTCTGACATCTTGCTTATATCCATATCCATTAAGTCTGTGGCAGAGGCCACAGTCTCTGATTTTTTTCTTTTTCATTCTGTTGGGGGTGCGAAGAGGGTTGAGTGAATATACAGATTCCAAAGTATTAACCATGACCCAAGCAAGATGCACCTGTTTTATAGGAACTCTAGGGTTGTTGTCCGCTTGTTCTTCCAGCCTGTCTTCTGGGGAGGGACCTGCTGTGCTGTTAGCAGGCAACCCTGCTTGGGCAGATTTGCCCTGTCTCCTCTCAAGGGCATGGGGTTGGGCTCAGTGAAAACCAGTTTTTTGGTCTTTTGTTCTCTTATGGCTTTCCCCGGTGGCTCTCTGCATCCCTTCTGAGAGTCAGAGCAGAAGTGACCACATCCAAACCTCTGTCTCAGAACAGAGAAATCAAAGTCTGCTCTTCACTGAGCTCTCCAGGAAACACAGTCTCCGTTTCTGTCTATGCTGCTAAAAACCAGAACTTCCCCAGTTTCAGGCCCCACAGCAACACTCCCAAAAGTTGACCCCAGGGTTGGCTCATCTCTGCCATTTGTGCTTTTAAAACCAGGAGCTGCCCCCGGTTCATGCACACACACCCACAACTCCTGAACCCTGTCTAGGGGCTGGACTAAAGTTCTTTCCCCAATGCTTCTTTAAGTAGGCCTATATTGGGACGCCTGGGTGGCTCAGTGGGTTAAAGCCTCTGCCTTTGGCTTGGGTCATGATCCCAGGTCCTGGGATCGAGCCCCGCATCAGGCTCTCTGCTAAGCTGGAAGCCTGCTTCCTCCTCTCTCTCTGCCTGCCTCTCTGCCTACTTGTGATCCCTGTCTGTCAAATAAATAAATAAAATCTTTTAAATTTTTTTTTAAAAAGTAGGCCTATATTGCTGTGAACTTTCCTCTTAGAAGTACTTTTGCTGCATCCCATAGATTTTGGGATGCTATATTTCTGTTTTTCTTTGCCTTTATTTATTTATTTTTTTATTTCTCCTTTGCTTTCTTCTATAAGCCAGCCCTTTCTTTGTAATATGTTATTTAATCTCCACATATTTATAATTTGCCTTGTTTTCTTTTTAAAATAAATTTCTTGTTTAATACCATTGTTGCCAGAAAAAAAAATGCTTTATATGATTGCAATCCTCTTGAATTTATTGAGACTTGTTTTTTGACTTAACGTGTTCTATCATGAAAAATATTCCAGCGCACTGGAGAAGAATGTGTATCCTGTTACTTTTGGATGTAATTTCTGTATATACCTGGCCTAATGCATCATTGAATGTCAGTGCTTCACTGATTTTGAGTCTGGATGATCTCCCCACTGATATCATTGGAGTGATAAAATTCTCCACTATTATTGCATTGCTGTCAATTACTCTGTTTAGGTCTGTTAATATTTTCTTTATATATTTTGGTGCTCCTATATTTGGTGTATATATATATGTACATATTTATAAATGTTATATCCTCTTGTTGGATTGACCATTTTATCTTTTTTTGGTACCCCTCTTTCTCTTTTATTACGGTCTTTACTTTAAAGTGTATTTTGTTTGAGTATAGCTATAGCAGTTTTCTTTTCTTTCCCATTTTAATGGAATATATTTTTCCATCCCTACGCTTTCAGTCTGTGTATGTCTTACTTCTGAAGTGAGCCTCTTAAAGACAGTATAGATGTCCTTGTTTTTTAGCCTTACAGCCACTCTATGAGTCTTAATTTAGGAATTTGGTCCCCTTACATTTTTTTTATTACTTACTCATTTATTTATTCAGAATGGTAGCCTTAATTCAGAGTTTCCTTTGAGGGAGAATTTGAAATTATGAATGTTTCTTTTATAGTTATAGGAATATTAGATTTCAAATTTTCTTTTTTTTTAAATTTTTATTAATTTTAAAATTTCTTTTCAGTGTTCCAGAATTCATTGTTTATGCACCACACCCAGTGCTCCATGCAACACGTGCCCTCTGTAATACCCATCACCAGGCACACCCAACATCCCACCCCCCACCCCTCTAAAACCCTCAGATTGATTTTCAGAATCAACAGTCTATCATGGTTCATCTCCCCCTCCAATTTCCCCCAACTCCCTTCTTCTCTCCATCTCCCCATGTCCTCCGTGTTATTTCTTATGCTCCACAAATAAGTGAAACCATATGATAATTGACTCTCTCTGCTTGACTTATTCCACTCAGCATAATCTCCTCCACTCCCGTCCATGTTGCTACAAAAGTTGGGTATTCATCCTTTCTGATGGAGGCATAATACTCCATCGTGTATATGGACCACATCTTCCTTATCCATTCGTCTGTTGAAGGGCATCTTGGTTCTTTCCACAGCTTGGCGACCGTGGCCATTACTGCTATGAACATTGGGGTACAGATGGCCCTTCTTTTCACTACATCTGTATCTTTGGGGTAAATACCCAGTAGTGCAATTGCAGGGTCATAGGGAAGCTCTATTTTTAATTTCTTGAGGAATCTCCATCCACACTGTTCTCCAAAGTGGCTGCACCAACTTGCATTCCCACCAACAGTGTAAGAGGGTTCCCCTTTCTCCACATCCTCTCCAACACATGTTGTTTCCTGTCTTGCTAATTTTGGCCATTCTAACTGGTGTAAGGTGGTATCTCAATGTGGTTTTAATTTGAATCTCCCTGATGGCTGGTGATGATGAACATTTTTTCATGTGTCTGATAGCCATTTGTATGTCTTCATTGGAGAAGTGTCTGTTCATATCTTCTGCCCATTTTTTGACATGATTATCTGTTTTGTGTGTGTTGAGTTTGAGGAGTTCTTTATAGATCCTAGATATCAACCTTTTGTCTGTACAGTCATTTGCAAATATCTTCTCCCATTCTGTGGGTTGCCTCTTTGTTTTGTTGACTATTTCCTTTGCTGTGCAGAAGCTTTTGATCTTGATGAAGTCCCAAAAATTCATTTTCGCTTTTGTTTCCTTTGACTTTGGAGACATGTCTTGAAAGAAGTTGCTGTGGCCGATGTCGAAGAAGTTACCACCTATGTTCTCCTCTAGGATTCTGATGGATTCCTGCCTCACATTGAGATCTTTAATCATTTCGAGTTTATCTTTGTGTATGGTGTAAGAGAATGGTTGAGTTTCATTCTTCTACACATAGCTGCCCAATTTTCCCAGCACCATTTATTGAAGAGACTGTCTTTATTCCACTGTGTATTTTTCCCTACTTTGTCGAAGATTATTTGACCATAGAGTTGAGGGTCCATATCTGGGCTCTCTACTCTGTTCCCCTGGTCTATGTGTCTGTTTTTATGCCAGTACCATGCTGTCTTGGTGATCACAGCTTTGTAGTAAAGTTTAAAATTGGGCAACGTGATGCCCCCAGCCTTGTTTGTCTTTTTCAACATTTCCTCAGCAATCCGGGGTCTCCTCTGATTCCATACAAATTTTCGGATTGTGTGCTCCAGTTCTTTGAAAAATGCCTGTGGAATTTTGATTAGAATGGCATTGAAAGTATATATTGCTCCAGGCAGTATAGACATTTTAACAACGTTTATTCTTGCGATCCATGGGCATGGAATGGTCTTCCATCTTTTTGTGTCTTCTTCAATTTCTTTCATGAGTGTTCTGTAGTTCCTTGAATACGGATCCTTTACCTCTTTGGTTAGGTTTATTTCCAGGTATCTTATGGTTTTGGTGCTCTAGGAAATGGAATTGATTCTCTAATTTTCCTTTCTGTATTTTCATTGTTAGTGTATAAGAAAGAAACTGATTTCTGTACATTTATTTTGTATCCTGCCACATTACTGAATTGCTTGTACAAGTTCTAGTAGTTTGGGAGTGGAGTCTTTTGAGTTTCCCATATAAAGTATTATGTCATCTGCAAAGAGAGAGTGTTTGACTTCTTCACTGCCAATTTGAATACTTTTATTCCTCTTGGTTGTCTGAATGCTGTTGCTAGGACTTCTAATACGATGTTGAAGAAGAGTGGTGAGAGTGGGCATCCTTGTCATGTTCCTGATCTCAAAGAGAAGGCTGGCAGCTTTTTCCCATTGAGGATGATATTCGCTGTGGGTTTTTCATAGATAGATTTTATGAAGTTCAGGAATGTTCCCTCTATCCCTATACTTTGAAGTGTTTTAATCAGGAACGGATGCTGGATTTTGTCAAATGCTTTTCTGCATCAATTGAGAGGACCATGTGGTTCTTCTCTCTTACCTTATAGATTTGTTCTATCACATTGATTGATTTGCGAATGTTGAACCACCCTGGCAACCCAGGGATAAATCCCACCTGGTCATGGTGGATAAACTTTTTAATGTACTGTTGGGTCCTATTAGCCAGGATTTTGTTGAGAATCTTAGCATCCATATTCATCAGGGATAATGATCTGAAATTCTCCTTTTTCGTGGGGTCTTTGCCTGGTTTGGGGATCAGGGTAATGCAGGCTTCATAAAAAGAGTCTGGAAGTTTTCCTTCTGCTTCTATTTTTTTAAACAGCTTCAGAAAAGTAGGTATTATTTCTTCTTTGAAAGTTTGGTAGAATTCCCCAGGGAATCCATCAGGTCCTGGGCCCTTGTTTTTTGGGAGGTTTTTGATCACTGCTTCAATCTCATTACTAGATATTGGTCTATTCAGGTTGTCAGTTTCTTCCCGATTCAGTTTTGGAAGCTTATAGGTTTCCAGGAATGCATCCATTTCATCTAGGTTGCTTACCTTATTGGCATATAGCTATTGATAATACTTTCTGATGATTGTTTCTATTTCCTTGGTGTTAGCTGTGATCTCTCCCTTTTCATTCATAATTTTAATATTTTGGGTCTTCTCTCTTTTCTTTTGGATTAGTTTGGCCAGTGGTTTATTGATCTTACTGATTCTTTCAAAAAACCACCTTCTAGTTTCATTGATGTGTTCTACTGAATCTCTAGTTTCTATCTCATTGATCTCTGCTCTAATTTTGATTATTTCCCTTCTTGTATGTGGAGTTGCCTTAATTTGTTGTTGATTCTCCAGTTCTTTAAGGTGTAAAGATAGCTGGTATATTCTGGATTTTTCAATTTTTTTTGAGGGAGGCTTGGATAGCTATATATTTCCCCCTTAGGACCGCCTTTGCTGTATCCCATAGGTTTTGGATGGATGTGTCTTCATTCTCATTGGTTTCCATGAATTGTTTAAGTTCTTCTTTGATTTCCTGGTTGATCCAAGCATTCTTTTTTTTTTTTTAAAGGATTTTATTTATTTATTTGACAGAGAGAGATCACAAGTAGGCAGAGAGGCAGGCAGAGAGAGAGAGGAGGAGGAAGCAGGCTCCCCACCGAGCAGAGAGCCCGATGGGGGCTCGATCCCAGGACCCTGAGATCATGACCTGAGCCGAAGGCAGCGGCTTAACCCACTGAGCCACCCAGGCGCCCCTGATCCAAGCATTCTTAAGCAAGGTTGTCTTAGCTTCCAGGTGTTTGAATTCCTTCTGAACTTTTTCTTGTGGTTGAGCTCCAGTTTCAAAGCATTGTGATCAGAGAATATGCAGGGAATAATCTCAGTCTTTTGGTATCAGTTGAGCCCTGATTTGTGACCCAGTATGTGGTCTATTCTGGAGGAGGTTCCATGTGCACTTGATAAGAATGAGTATTCTGTTGTTTTAGGGTGGAATGTTCTGTATATATCTATGAGGTCCATCTGGTCCAATGTGTCATTCAATGTTCTTGTTTCTTTATTGATTTTCTGCTTGGATGATCTGTCTATTATCGAGAGTGGCATGTTAAGATCCCCTACTATTAATGTATTCATATCAGTATGACTATTTATCTTCTTTAAAAAAAATTTTATTAACATATAATGTATTATTAGCCCCAGGTGACTCTTTATCTTGATTAACAGTTGTCTTATGTAGTTGGCTGCTCCCATATTGGGGGCATAAATATTTATGATGTTAGATATTCTTGGTGGATAAACCCTTTAGGAATAATATAGTGTCCGGGCACCTGGGTGGCTCAGTGGGTTAAAGCCTCTGCCTTTGACTCAGGTCATGATCCCAGGGTCCTGGGATCCAGACCCACTTTGGTCTCTCTGCTTAGCAGGGAGCCTGCTTCCTCCTCTCTCTGACTGCCTCTCTGCCTACTTGTCTGTCAAATAAATAAATAAAATCTTAAAAAAAAAGAAAAAAAGAATGATATAGTGTCCTTCTTTAACTCTGACTACAGACAGTCTTTAGTTTAAAATCTAATTTATCTGATATGAGAATCGCTCCCCCGCCTTCTTTTGAGGCCCATTGGCACAAAAGATGCTTCTCCATCCCTTCACTTTCAGTCTGGATGTATCCTTGGGTTCAAAATGGGTCTCTTTTAGACAACATATGGATGGGTCCTGTCATTTTATCCAATCTGCAACCTTGTGCCATTTTATAGGCACATTTAGGCCATTCATGTTGAGAGTGATTACTGAGAGATATGTTTTTATTGACATCATGTTACCTGTGAAGTCTTTGTTTCTATGGATGGTTTCCATAAATTTCTGTTCAATGATATTCTTGGATTTTTCCCTCTTTTATAGAACCCCCCTTAATATTTCTTGTAGTGCCAGCTTGGTGGTCACTACTCTTTTAAACTTTGACAGTCTTGGAAACTCTTTATCTCTCCATCCATTTTGAATGTCAGTTTTGCTCGATAAAGTATTCTTGGCTCATGTTCTTCTCATTTAGTGCCCTGAATACATCTTCCCAGCCCTTTCTGGCTTGCCAGGTTTCTGTGGACAGGTCAGACATTATTCTGATGAGCTTTCCTCTGTACGTAAGGAATCTCTTCCCCCTAGCTGCTTTCAAGTCCCCTTATATTTAAATTATTTAGAGGTATATATGTATTGACATATTGTTAACTGTTTTCTTTTTTAGTTTCTTTCTGGTCCTTTCTTCTTTTCTCTCTTCCTTTGTGGTTTGATGACTTTCTTTATGTTGTGTTTAGATTCTATTCTAATTTCCTTTTTGTTTTTACTATAAAGTTTTGCTTGGTCACCATGAGGTTCACATATATCATCCTATGTATATAACACTGTATTTTAAGTAGACGGAGATTCAAATTAGAACATGTTCCAAAGCTCTACATTTTGACTTCCCCTCAAAGTTTTGTTTTTCATGTAACTTTTTCCTTCTTTTTATCTTATCTATCCCTTAAGTAATTATTGTAATTTTACTACTTTTGTCTTTTAGCCTTCTTAGCAGCTTTATGAGTGATTAACTCACTACCTTTACTATGTATTTACCTCTTAGTTTCTAGTGTAATTTTTTACTTTTCACATATTTTCCTATTAATTATTGTCATAGCATTTCAACTTAAATAATTTTTTATTTATTTTAAAACTGTTTTAGTCATAATGAACTCTTTTAGCTTTTACTTGTGTGGAAAACTCTTTATCTTTCCTTCAAATCTGAATGATAACCTTGCCAGATAGAACATACTTCATTGATAGTTTTTCCTTTCAGCAATTTGAATATGTCATGCCACCCTCTTCTTGTTTGCAAGTGTTCTTCTAAGAAATCTGCTAATAACCTTATAGGGTTTCTCTTATATGTAACAATTTCTTTTACTTTTGCTGCTTTAAAAAATTATTTTTTAAAGATTTTATTTATTTGACAGATCACAAGTAGGCAGAGAGGCAGGCAGAGAGAGAGGGGGAAGCAGGCTCCCCGCTGAGCAGAGTGCCCGATGCAGGACTTGATCCCAGGACCTTGGGATCACGACCCTAGCCGAAGGCAGAGGCCTTAACCCACTGAGCCACCCAGGTGCCCCTCTTTTGCTGCTTTTTAACAATATCTCTTTATATATAACTTTTGACATTTTAATTATAATGTCTTGATGGCTTATTTTAGGTTCCTCTAATTTGGGACACTATGGCATTCCCTGACTTGAATGTTTTTTTTTTTCCTTCCCTAGATTAGAGAAGGTTCTAGTCATTATTTCAAAGAAGTTTTATGCCTCATTTTCTCTCTCTTCTCTTTCTGGAACCTATATAATGCAAATGTTATTCTACTTGATGTTGTTCTAGAGGTCTTTTAAGTTATGTTCATTTTTTTTTACTACTTTTTTTTTCCCATTTTATTTTTTCAGCGTAACAGTATTCATTCTTTTTGCACAACACCCAGTGCTCCATGCAAAACGTGCCCTCCCTATTACCCACCACCTGTTCCCCCAACCTCCCACCCCTGACCCTTCAAAACCCTCAGGTTGTTTTTCAGAGTCCATAGTCTCTTATGGTTCGCCTCCCCTTCCAAATTTTTTTTTTTAATAAACATATAATGTATTTTTATCCCCAGGGGTACAGGTCTGTGAATCGCCAGGTTTACACACTTCACAGCACTCACGATAGCACTTACCCTCCCCAATGTCCATAGCCCCCTCCCCCTCTCCCAACCCCACCTCCCCCCAGCAACCCCCAGTTTGTTTTGTGAGATTAAGAGTCCTTTATGGTTTGTCTCCCTCCCAATCCCATCTTGTTTCATTTATTCTTCTATCCCCCTACCCCCCCATGTTGCTTCTCCATGTCCTCATATCAGGGAGATCATATGATAGTTGTCTTTCTCCGATTGACTTATTTCACTAAGCATGATACGCTCTAGTTCCATCCACGTCGTCGCAAATGGCATGATTTCATTTCTTTTGATGGTTGCATAGTATTCCATTGTGTATATATACCACATCTTCTTTATCCATTCATCTGTTGATGGACATCTAGGTTCTTTCCATAGTTTGGCTATTGTAGACATTGCTGCTATAAAACATTCGGGTACACGTGCCCCTTCGGATCACTATGTTTGTATCTTTAGGGTAAATACCCAGTAGTGCAATTGCTGGGTCATAGGGTAGTTCTATTTTCAACATTTTGAGGAACCTCCATGCTGTTTTCCAGAGTGGTTGCACCAACTTGCATTCCCACCAACAGTGGAGGAGGGTTCCCATTTCTCCACATCCTCTCCAGCATCTGTCATTTCCTGACTTGTTAATTTTAGCCATTCTGACTGGTGTGAGGTGATATCTCATTGTGGTTTTGATTTGTATTTCCCTGATGCCGAGTGACGTGGAGCACTTTTTCATGTGTCTGTTGGCCATCTGGATGTCTTCTTTGCAGAAATGTCTGTTCATGTCCTCTGCCCATTTCTTGATTGGATTGTTGGTTCTTTGGGTGTTGAGTTTGCTAAGTTCCTTATAGATTTTGGATACTAGCCCTTTATCTGATATGTCGTTTGCAAATATCTTCTCCCATTCTGTCAGTTGTCTTTTGGTTTTGTTAACTGTTTCCTTTGCTGTGCAAAAGCTTTTGATCTTGATGAAATTCCAATAGTTCATTTTTGCCCTTGCTTCCCTTGCCTTTGCCGTTGTTCCTAGGAAGATGTTGCTACGGCTGAGGTCGAAGAGGTTGCTGCCTGCATTCTCCTCAAGGATTTTGATGGATTCCTTTCTCACATTGAGGTCCTTCATCCATTTGGAGTCCATTTTCGTGTGGTGTAAGGAAGTGGTCCAATTTCATTTTTCTGCATGTGGCTGTCCAATTTTCCCAGCACCATTTATTGAAGAGGCTGTCTTTTTTCCATTGGACATTCTTTCCTGCTTTGTTGAAGATTAGTTGACCATAGAGTTGAGGGTCGATTTCTGGGCTCTCTATTCTGTTCCACTGATCTATGTGTCTGTTTTTGTGCCAGTACCATGCTGTCTTGATGATGACAGCTTTGTAATAGAGCTTGAAGTCCAGAATTGTGATGCCACCAACTTTGGCTTTCTTTTTCAATATTCCTTTGGCTATTCGAGGTCTTTTCTGGTTCCATATAAATTTTAGGATTATTTGTTCCATTTCTTTGAAAAAAATGGATGGTATTTTGATAGGGATTGCATTAAATGTGTAGATTGCTTTAGGTAGCATGGACATTTTCACAATATTTATTCTTCCAATCCAGGAGCATGGAACATTTTTCCATTTTTTTGTGTCTTCCTCAATTTCTTTCATGAGTACTTTATAATTTTCTGTGTATAGATTCTTAGTCTCTTTGGTTAGGTTTATTCCTAGGTATCTTATAGTTTTGGGTACAATTGTAAATGGGATTGACTCCTTAATTTCTCTTTCTTCAGTCTTGTTGTTGGTGTACAGAAATGCAACTGATTTCTGTGCATTGATTTTATATCCTGACACTTTACTGAATTCCTGTACAAGTTCTAGCAGTTTTGGAGTGGAGTCTTTTGGGTTTTCCACATATAGTATCATATCATCTGCGAAGAGTGATAGTTTGACTTCTTCTTTACCGATTTGGATGCCTTTAATTTCTTTTTGTTGTCTGATTGCTGAGGCTAGGACTTCTAGTACTATGTTGAATAGCAGTGGTGATAATGGACATCCCTGCCGTGTTCCTGACCTTAGCGGAAAAGCTTTCAGTTTTTCTCCATTGAGAATGATATTTGCGGTGGGTTTTTCATAGATGGCTTTGATAATATTGAGGTATGTGCCCTCTATCCCCACACTTTGAAGAGTTTTGATCAGGAAGGGATGCTGTACTTTGTCAAATGCTTTTTCAGCATCTATTGAGAGTATCATATGGTTCTTGTTCTTTCTTTTATTAATGTGTTCTATCACATTGATTGATTTGCGGATGTTGAACCAACCCTGCAGCCCTGGAATAAATCCCACTTGATCGTGGTGAATAATCCTTTTCATGTACTGTTGAATCCTATTGGCTAGTATTTTGGCGAGAATTTTTGCATCTGTGCTCATCAAGGATATTGGTCTGTAGTTCTCTTTTTTGGTGGGATCCTTGTCTGGTTTTGGGATCAAGGTGATGCTGGCCTCATAACATGAGTTTGGAAGTTTTCCTTCCATTTCTATTTTTTGGAACAGTTTCAGGAGAATAGGAATGAGTTCTTCTATAAATGTTTGGTAGAATTCCCCTGGGAAGCCGTCTGGCCCTGGGCTTTTGTTTGTTTGGAGATTTTTGATGACTGTTTCAATCTCCTTACTGGTTATAGGCCTGTTCAGGTTTTCTATTTCTTCCTGGTTCAGTTGTGGTAGTTTATATGTCTCTAGGAATGCATCCATTTCTTCCAGATTGTCCAATTTGTTGGCGTAGAGTTGCTCATAGTATGTTCTAATAATTGTCTGTATTTCTTTGGTGTTAGTTGTGATCTCTCCTCTTTCATTCATGATTTTATTGATTTGGGTCCTTTCTCTTTTCTTTTTGATGAGTCTGGCCAGGGGTTTATCAATCTTATTGATTCTTTCAAAGAACCAGCTCCTAGTTTCATTGATTTTTTTCTATTGTTTTTTTGGTTTCTATTTCATTGATTTCTGCTCTGATCTTTATGATTTTCTCTTCTCCTGCTGGGTTTAGGGTTTTTTCTTGTTCTTTCTCCAGCTCCTTTACATGTAGGGTTAGGTTGTGTACTTGAGACCTTTCTTGTTTCTTGAGAAAGGCTTGTACCACTATATATTTTCCTCTCAGGACTGCCTTTGCTGTGTCCCACAGATTTTGAACTGTTGTGTTTTCATTATCATTTGTTTCCATGAATTTTTTCAATTCTTCTTTAATTTCCTGGTTAACCCATTCATTCTTTAGAAGGATGCTGTTTAGTCTCCATGTATTTGGGTTCTTTCCAGCTTTCCTCTTGTGATTGAGTTCTAGCTTCAGAGCATTGTGGTCTGAAAATATGCAGGGAATAATCCTAATCTTTTGATACCGGTTGAGACCTGATTTGTGACCCAGGATGTGATCTATTCTGGAGAAGGTTCCATGTGCACTAGAGAAGAATGTGTATTCTGTTGCTTTGGGATGAAATGTTCTGAATATATCTGTGATGTCCATCTGGTCCAGTGTGTCATTTAAGGCCTTTATTTCCTTGTTGATCTTTGGCTTGGATGATCTGTCCATTTCAGTGAGGGGAGTGTTAAAGTCCCCTACTATTATTGTATTATTATTGATGTGTTTCTTTGATTTTGTTATTAATTGGTTGATATAGTTGGCTGCTCCCACGTTAGGGGCATAGATATTTAAAATTGTTAGATCTTCTTGTTGGACAGACCCTTTGAGTAGGATATAGTGTCCTTCCTCATCTCTTATTATAGTCTTTGGCTTGAAATGTAATTGATCTGATATAAGGATTGCCACCCCAGCTTTCTTCTGATGCCCATTAGCATGGTAAATTGTTTTCCACCCCCTCACTTTAAATCTGGAGGTGTCTTCGCGTCTAAAATGAGTTTCTTGTAGGCAAGGTTATGTTCATTTTTTAAAAAATATTTTCTTTTCTTTTTGCTGTTCATTTTGCTAGGGTGGTCTCCATGCTCTGGGACCACACAGCCTGTACCTGCCTCAGTTCCAGCCATCCTACCAGGGCAGCCCCAGCTGTCCCTGGACCTCTATCCCATGCCTGATACAGCTCCAGCCAGCCACCCAAACACACTAGGCACATGCAGTCTACCTAAGAGATGTTCCTATACAATGCCAGTCCTTTAAGATTGGGAGAAGTAGGGGCACCTGGGTGGCTCAGTTGGTTAGGCATCTGCCTTTGGCTCAGGTCATGGTCCTGGGGTCCTGGGATCGAGCTCTGCTTTGGGCTCCCTGCTCAGTGTGGAGCCTGCTTCTCCTTCTTCCTCTGCAGCTCCTCCTGCTTGTGCTCACTCTCTCTCTCACTCTGTCAAATAAATAAACAAGCTTTTAAAAAAGACTGGGAGAGGCAGATGTTTTGCCTAATTCACAGAAACAGATCCAAGATTTCAAACAAAATGAGGAAACAGAGAAATTTTCTCCAAATGGAAGAACAAGACAAAACTTCAGAAAAAGAATTATAGAAATAAGATAATCTACCCAATAAAGAATTCAATATCTGGTTAAAAAGATGCTCATTGGACTTGAGAGAAGAGTGGATGAACTTCATGAGAATATCCCAAAAGAGTTAGAAAATATAAAAAGAATTAGTGAGAGCTGAAGAATACAAGTGAGATGAAAAATACACTAGAGAGAATCAACAGTCAATGGACTGAAGCAGAATGGATCATTGATCTGGAAGACGGGGGTAAT
This sequence comes from Meles meles, assembly GCF_922984935.1. Taxonomy (NCBI): domain Eukaryota; kingdom Metazoa; phylum Chordata; class Mammalia; order Carnivora; family Mustelidae; genus Meles; species Meles meles. The sequence goes on along the minus strand of NC_060071.1, from coordinate 140,203,828 downwards.
GAAAACACCCAAGCTGAAGATAAAAGAGAAAGAAAAATTGTAAAAATGAGGATATATTAAGTTAGGACCTCTGAGACAACACCAAGTGTATTAATATTCTCATTATTAAGGTCCTAGAAGAATAACAGAAGAAGAGATAAAGAGGCAGAAAACCTACTTGAGAAATAATAGCTGAGAACTTCACTAACCTGAGAAGGGAAATAGACATGCAGGTTGGGAATCACAAAGAGCTCCAAACAAGGTGAGCTCAAGGAGAGGTCACACCAAAAGGTCCACACCAAGATACATAATAATGATGATATCAAAAATCAAAGATAAAGAGAGAATCTTAAAAGCAACAAGAAAAAAGCAAGGTTAGCCCCATAAGGGCAATATCTGATTTTTCAGTAGAAATTTTGCCAGCTAGAAGAGAGTGACACAATATATTCAAAGAGCTAAAAGAAAAAAAATCTGCAACCAAGAATAGTTTACCTCACAAGTTTATCATTCACAATTAAAGGAGAGAGAGTTTCCCAGACAAACAAAAGCTAAAGGAGCTCATCACCACCAAACTGGCATGACAAGAAACGTTAAAGGGACTTATTTACACAGAATAAAAAGGACTATAACTAGAAGTAAGAAGTATGAAATAAAAATTTCACTGGTAAAAGCAAATATATAGTAAAGGTAGTAGATCAATCACTTATAAAGCTAGTACAAAGGTTAAAGGAAAAAGTGGTTAAGATAAATTAATAAATTAGTAAAGGGATTCACAAAATAAAAAGATGCAAAATGTGATATCATATATGTCAAACACTGAGGAGGGAAGTATAAATGTAGTGCTTTTAGGATGTGTTCAAATATAAGTGATCATCAACTTAATATAGACTACTACATACTTAAGATGTTATACATGAACCTCATGGTAAACACAAACCACAAACCTATAATAAATACACAAAAAGTAAAGAGGAAAGAATCCAAGCATAACACCAAAGACATTCATCAATCACAAGGAAAGAGAGTAACAGAAGAAAGGAACAGAGGAAAACTACAAAAAATAACTGGAATATAATTAACAAAATGGTAGTAAGTACACACCTATCAATAATTATTTAAAATTTGTGTGGTCTAAATGCTCTAGTCAGAAGACACAGGGTGAATGAAAGGATTAAAAAAAATCGAAACCCATCTATAGGCTGCCTATGAGGGATTCACTTCAGACCTAAAGTCACATACAGCCTGAAGGTGGAGGGACAGGAATAAAATAATCCATGCAAATGGTAGCAAACAAAAAGATAGGGTAGCAATACTTAGATCAGACAAAATAGACCTCAATACAAAGATTGTAATAAGAGACAAATAAGGCCATTGAGGGGGGTGGTGGGATAGGTGAGCCTGGTGGTAGGTATTAAGGAGGGGAGGTATTGCATAGAGCACTGGGTGTGATGCATAAACAATGAATCTTGGAACACGGAAAAAATAAAATAAAATAAAATAAAATAAGATGAATCAATGCAACAAGAGGATATAATAATTATAATTATCCATGCATCCAACATAGCAGCACCTAAATATATAAAGCAAAATTAAGAGACATAGAGGGAGAAATTGATAGTAATACAATAATGGTAGAGGACTTTAACACCCATTTACATCAATGGATAGATCATCCTGTTAGAAAATCAGTAAGGAAACAGTGCCATTAAATGAAAGAGAACAGATGGATTTAACAAATATATACAGAACATTGCATCTAAAAACAGAAGAGTACATACTCTTTTTAAGTGTACATGGTACATTCTACAGGATAGGTCATATGTTAGGCCACAAAATAAATCTCAGTAAATTTAGGAAGATTAAAACCATATCAAGTATCTTTTCTCATTATGATATGAAACTAGGAACCAATTACAAGAAAAAAATGAAAAAAAAATGTGGAGACTAAACAACCAATGGAGAAAGGATGAAATCAAAGAGGAAATTTAAAAAATACCTTGAGTCAAATGAATATGGAAACACAATGGTACAAAATCTTTGAGACACAGGAAAAGCAGTTCTAAAATGGAAGTTTATAGTGAGACAGGCCTACCTCATGAAGAGATCTCAAATAAAATGAGATCTCAAATTAACAATCTAACTTTACACCTAAAAGAACTGGAATAAGAAAAATAAATAGCCTAAAGTTAGAAGGATGAAAATTAAATAAAGACTAGAGTGCAAATAAATCAAAGAGATACTAAAAAAAGTAGGTAAGAATTAACAAAACAAAAAGTTACTTTTTGAAAAGAAATGAAATTGATAAACCTTTATCTAGACTCATCAAGACAAAAGGAAGGCTCAAATAAATCAGAAATGAAAGAAGTTACAACCAACAGCACAGAAATACAAAGAATTATGAGACAACCATAAAATAATAAGCCAATAAATTGGACAACCTAGAAGAAATGGATAAGTTCCTAGAAACATACAACCTTCTAAGATTGAAATAGGAAAAAATAGAAAACATGAATAGATCAATTACTAGTAATGAAATAGAATCAGCAATTAAAAAAAAAAAAAAACCATCTCCCAACAATAAAATGTCTAGGACCAGATGGCTTCACAGGTGAATTCTACCAAAATTTAAAGAGTTAATGCCTATACTTCTTAAGCTATTTCAAAAAAAAAATAGAAGAGGAAGGAAAACTTCCAAATTCATTCTAGGAATTCAGCATTACCTTGCTTCCAAAACCAGACAAAAATACTAGGAAAAAAAAAATTTCAGATCAACATCCCTAACGAATATAGATGCAAAAATCTTCAACAAAATATTGGCCAACTAAATTTAACAATAATTAAAAGTATTATCTACCAATATTAAGTATGATTTACTATCAGAAATGAAAGTGTGGCTCAATATCCACAAACCAATAAACATCACACAGGATATTAACAAAATAAAGGATAAAAATCACATGATTATCTCAATAGATGGAGAAAAAGCATTGGACAGAGTCCAACATCCATTTATTTATTTTTTTATTTATAAAATATTTATTTATTTATTTGACAGATAGAGATCACAAGTAGGCAGAGAGGAAGGGAGAGAGAGAGAGAGAGGAGGAGGAGGAAGCAGGCTCCCTGCTGAGCAGAAAGACCCATGCAGGGCTCCATCCCAGGATGCTAGGATCATGACCTGATCTGAAGGCAGAGGCTTTAACCCACTGAGCCACCCAGGTGCCCCCCAACATCCATTTAATGATAAAAACTCTCAACGAAGTGTGTTTAAAGAGAATAATACCTCAACATAATAAAGGCCAAATATGATAAACCCACAGCTAACATCACACTCATTGATGAAAAGCTGGAAGCTTTTCCTCTCAGATCAGGAATAGGACAAGGATGTCCAGTCTCACCACTTTTATTCAGCACAATATGGGAAGACCTAGTTGCAGCAATCAGACAAGAAAAAGAAACAAAAGTCATCCAGAACAGTAAGAAAGAAGTAAAACTGCCATTTTTTTGCAGATATCATGGTGTTATGTATAGAAACCTCTAGAGACTCTGCCAAAAAAACCTGCTATCATTGATAAATTAATTCAGTAAGTTGCAGGACACAAAATTAATATACGGAAATATGTTGCATTTCTACACACTAATAATCAACTACCAGTAAGAGAAATTAAGAAAACAATCCCATTTACAGTTGCATCAAAAAGAATAAAATACCTAGGATAAATTTAACCAAGAAGGTGAAAGACCTGTACTCTGAAAAGTATAAGACAGTGATAAAATAATTTGAAGATAACAAAAACAAGTGGAAAGATAAACCATACTTATGGCTTAGAAAAATTAACATTTTAATATGTCTACAGTACTTAAAGCAACCTACAGATTCAGTGCAATCCTTATCAAAATACCAATAGTGTTTTTCACAGAAATAGAAAAAAGTAATCCTAAAATGTGTATGGAACCACAAAGACTTTGAATAGCCAAAATAATCTTGAGAGAAAAGAGCAAACTTGGAGGCATCACACACCCTGACTTCAAACTATATTACAAAGCTGTAGTAATAAAAAAATATGGTGCTGGAAGAAAAATAGATGCATAGATCAATGGAACAGAATAGAAAGTCCAGAAATAAAAGAAGGCAAGAGTATATAATGGGGAAAGGATAATCTCTTCAATAAATGTTGTTGGGAAAACTGGACAGCTACATGCAAAATAGTAAAACTTCACCACTTTCTTCCACCAAACACACAAATAAACTCAAAATGGATTGAAGAGCTATGTAAGACCCGAAACCATACAACTCCTAAAAGATGGGGTGCCTAGGTGACTCAGTGGGCTAAACCTCTGCCTTTGGCTCAGGTCATGAGTCCAGGGTCCTGGGATCAAGCCCCGCATCAGGCTCTCTGCTCAGCGGGTAGCCTGCTTCCCCCCCAACCCGCCCGCCTCTCTGCCTACTTGTGATCTCTCTCTCTGTGTCAAATAAATAAACAAAATCTTTTTAAAAAAACTCCTAAAAGAAAACACAGGCAATAATCTTTTAGACATTGGCTTAGAAAAAATTTTCTGAATCTTCTTCCTTATGCAAGAAAAATGAAGCAAAAATAAACAATTGGGACCACATCAAACCGAAAAAGCTTTTGCACAGAGGAAACTATTAACCTACAGAAGGGGAAAACAAAAGGCAAACTACTGAATGGGAGAAGATATTTGAAAATGTCATATCCAACGGGTTAATATCCATTTACTAAAACAACAACAACAACAACAACAAAAACCCCCACAAAAAAAGCATACGACTCAATACCCCCAAACCCCAAGAAGTCTAGTTGAAAACTGGGCAGAGGATCTCAGTAGACATTTTCCCAAAGACATTCAGATGGCCAATAGGTACATGAAAAGATGCTCAACACACTAAACATCAGGAATGCAAATCAAAAGCACAATGAGGTATCTCCTTATACCAGTCATAATGGCTAGTATAAAAAACAAGAAATAACAAGTGTTGGCACCAAGTATGTGGAGAAAAGGGAACACTGTGCAATGTCAGTGGGAGTGTAAATTAATGTAGACACATGGCAAGCAGTATGGAGTTTCCTTTAGAAGTATTAAAATTAGAAATACCATATGACCCAGCAGTTCCACTACAGGGCATTTACCTGAAGAAAATGAAAACACTAATTGAAAAACATATATGCATGCCTATGTTTATTGCAGCATTATTTATAATAGCCAAGATATGGAAGCAACTTAACTGTCTATTGACAGATGAATGAATAGAGAAGTTTTTGTATAGATACAGAATGGAATATTAGCCATAAAAAATGAAATCTTACCATTCATGACAAGATGAATGGACCTAGAGGTTATTATGTGAAGTGAAATGTCAGACAGTAAAATACAAGAGCCATATGATTTCACTTATATATGGATCTAGAAAAGAAAGCAAATGAACAAAGAAAAAGAAACAGATTTATAAATACAGGGGACAACTGGTAGTTGCCAGAGGGGAGGGAGTGTGGGGAATAAGTGAAGGAATTAAAAGGTACAGGTCTCAGTTATACAAATATGTTGGAAGGGGCACCTGGGTGGCTCAGCTGGTTAAGTCTCTGACTCCTGATTTCAGCTCAGGTTGTGATCTCAGGGTTGTGAGATCAAACCTCACTTTGGGTTCAGCACTCCATGTGGAGTCTGCTTATCCTTCTCCCTCTGCTCTTCCTCTCTCTCTCCCCCAAATAAGTAAGTAAGTAAGTAATAAATAGCTAAACAAACAAATAAATAAAATCTTTAAAATTAATTATGTCACAGGGTTGAAAATTACAGCACAGGGATATAAATGAATAATACCACATTTTTTGCATAGTGACAGATGGTAACTATACTTATGAGAATTTTATAATGTATATTAATTGTTGAATCCCCGTGTTGTACACATGAAACTAATAGAAGCTTGTATGTCAACTATACTTCAATTAAAAAAAAAAAAGGAAAGAAGGGAAAAGCAAAACACCATCACACAAACTTAACTGGGCAGAATTATCCTGAAATGGATAAACCACAAAACTACTGTGTATTTCATAATGTGTTCATTATCTGACAGTTTCCTGGGACATTAATATATTTAGGAGGTAGTTAATACAGTTAAAAATTCCACCCTTTTGCCTGTTAGCACAGACTCATAAACCATTTAATCTCCTGCATCGCAAAGAGCAACTTTTAAAATTTTTATTTATTTTTATTTTTTTCAGTGTTCCAAGATTGATTGTTTATGCATCACACCCAGTGCTCCATGCAATATGTGCCCTCCACAATAACCACTACCAGGCTCACCCAATCCCGCACCCCCCCTACAAAACGCTCAGTTTATCTCTCAGAGTCCACAGTCTCTCATGGTTCATCTCTCCCTCCAGTTTTCCCCAAATCACTTCTCCTCTCCTTCTCCCAATGTCCTCTGTGTTATTCCTTATGCTCCACAAGTAAGTGAAACCACATGATAATTGACTCTCTCTGCTTGACTTATTTCACTCAGCATAATCTCCTCCAGTCCAGTCCATGTTCATACATAAGTTGGGTATTCATCCTTTATGATGGAGGCATAATACTCCATTGTATATATGGGCCGTATCTTCTTTATCCATTCATCTGTTGAAGGGCATCTTGGTTCTTTCCAAGAACATTGGGTTATAGGTGGCCCTTTTCACTACATCTGTATCTTTGGGGTAAATACCCAGTAGTGCAATTGCAGGGTCATAGGGTAGCTCTATTTTTAATTTCTTATGGAATGTCCAAAGTGTTTTCCAAAGTGGCTGCACCAACTTGCATTCCCACCAACAGTGGAAGAGGGTTCCCCTTTTTCCACACCCTCTCCAATGCACGTTGTTTATTGGCTTGTTAATTTTGGCCATTCTAACTGGTGTAAGGTGGTATCTCAATGTGGCTTTGATTTGAATTTTCCTGATGAAAATGATGAAAATGATGCTAATGATGGTGAACATTTTTTCATGTGTTTGTTAGCCATTTGTATGTCTTCATTGGAGAAATGTCTGTTCATGTCTTCTGCCCATTTTTTGACATGATTATCTGTTTTGTTTCTGGTTTCTGTCTGGTCTGACTGTAAGGACTAACAGGAATAGCAGCATAGTTGAGACCACTGGAGACCAAAACAGAGGTGAGCACCATGACACATTAGAGCAGTGGGGAGTCTGCAGTACCATAGGCAGGCACAGTGAGGAGCAAAAAGTTTCAGGCACAAGTATGCAACAGAAAATAAACTGGAAGCTCCTCAGAATCAAGGGTAAACTTTTTAAAAAATATTTTATTTATTTATTTGACAGACAGAGATCACAAGCAGGCAGAGAGGCAGGCAGAGAGAGAGAGAGGAAGGGAAGCAGGCTCCCCGCCGAGCAGAGAGCCCGATGTGGGGCTCAATCCCAGGACCCTGGGATCATGACCTGAGCCGAAGGCAGAAGCTCTAACCCACTGAGCCACCCAGGCGCCCCAAGGGTAAACTTTTAAAGAAATTAAGAGGGGTGCCCGGCTGGCTTAGTCAGTAGAGCATGTGATTCTTAATCTCAGGGTTACAAGTTCAAGGCCAACACGGGGCATGAAACCTTCTGAAAGAAAGGAGAAGGAGAAGGAGAAGGAGAAGGAGGAGGAGAAGGAGAAGGGGAAGAAGAAGAAGGAGGAGGAGGAGGAGGAGGAGGAGGAGGAGGAGGAGGAGGAGGAGGAGGAGAAGGAGAAGGAGAAGGAGAAGGAGAAGGAGAAGGGAAGGAGAAGGGAAGAAGAAGAAGGGAAGAAGAAGAAGAAGGGGGAGGAGGGGGAGGAGGAGGAGGAGGAGGAGGAGGAGGAGGAGGAGAAGAAGAAGAAGAAGAAGAAGAAGAAGAAGAAGAAGAAGAAGAAGAAGAAGAAGAAGAAGAAGAAGAAGAAGAAGAAGCAGCAGCAGCAGCAGAAGCAGCAGAAGAAGCAGCAGCAGCAGCAGCTCAGGTCATGATCCCAGAATCCCAGGATCAAGTCCTGCATTGGGCTCCCAACTCTTCAGGGAGTCTGCTTCTCTATCTGACCTTCTTCCATCTCAGGCTGTCTCTCATTCTCTCTCCCTCTTGAATAAATAAATAAATAAATAAATAAGTAAAATCTTCAAATACCCAAATCTCAATGAGAGATTAGGAGTCATACAAAGAAACGGGGAAACATAGCTCAATCAAAGGAACAAGATAAACCTCCAGAAAGCAACCCTAAGCAAACACAGGTCTCTGAAACACCTAACAAAGATTATAATGTATTATTTGTTTCAGGGGTACAGTCTGTGATTCATCAGTCTTACTCAATTCGCAGTGCTCACCACAGCATGTACCCTCACCAATGTTCATCACACAACAACCCTATCCCTCCACCCCCCTCCACTCCAGCAACCCTCAGTTTGTCTCCTGAGATTAAGAGTCTCTCATGGTTTGTCTCCCTCTCTGGTTTCATCTTTTTTCATTTTTCCCTCCATTCCACCATGATCCTCTGTCTTGTTTCTCAAACTCTTCATATCAGTGAGATCATATGATAATTGTCTTTCTCGATTGACTTATTTTTCTTAGCATAATACTGTCTAGTTCCATCCATGTCTTTGCAAATGGCAAGATTTCATGGGGTTTTTTGATAGCTTAACAAAGAAATTTTAAAAATTGTCTTCAAGATGCCCAATGTAAGAGAATATGTATAGATGATAAAGCATAATCAAGAAAGCAATATATGAACGAAATGAGGAAATCAACAAAGAGATAGTAACTATAAAAACAAACCAGAGAGAAATTCTGGAGCTGAAAATATAATTGCTGAATTGAAAAAGTCACTACAGGAGTTCAGCATCAGACTGAAGCCAGCAGAAGAAGGAATTAGCAAACATGAAAATAAGTGATTTGAAATTATTGAGTCAGAGGTTGGGGAGAAAGAAGAACAAGAAAAAGAAAGGTGAACAGAGTTAAAGTCAGTTTTGGGACACCATCAAGTGGACCAATATATACTTTATGGGGAAAACCAAAACAATGTGGGAAACCAAGCAGGAGAAAAGACATAGAAAGGGGCAGAGAGCTGATTTGAAGAAATAATGGCCAAAATCTTCCCTAATTTGCAGAAAGAAATGAACATACAATTCAAGAATTTTAACAAACTCCAACTAGGATAAAGTTCAATAGACCCACACTGAGACAAATTATAATCAAACTATCAAAAGGCAAAGAGGAAGAGGAAATCTTTTTTTTTTTCCTAAAAAAAAAATACTACAAAGCTGTAGTAATGAAAGCAGTATGGTACTGGCACATAGATCAATGAAATAGAATAGATAGCCCAGAAATAAATCCACACTTATATAGTCAATTAATCTATGACAAAGGAGGCAAGGATATACTGAGGAGAAAACAGCCTCTTTAATAAATGGTGTTGGGAAAACTGGACAGTTACATGTAAAATAATGAAACTGGAACACTTTATAACACTATACATAAAAATAAACTCAAAATGGGTTAAAAACCTAAATTTGAGACCTGAAACCATAAAAATATTAGAAGAGAAAACAGGCAGTAATTTCTCTGACATCATCTGTAGCAACATTTTTCTAGATGTCTCCCCATGCAAGGGAAACAAAACCAAAAATAACTATTGGGACTTAATAAAAACAAAAAGCTTTTTCACAGCAAAAGAAGCCAACAACAAAACAGACAACCTACTAAAGTGAGAAGGTATTTGCAAATGGAATATCCAGTAAAGGGTTAATATTCAAAATATATTAAGAAATTCTACAGCTCAACACCAAAAACCAAATAATCTGATTAAAAATGGGCAGAGAACCTGAATAGACATCTTTCCAAAGAAGACATACAGATGACCAACAGAAATATGAGAAGATGCTCAACATCACTAATCATCGGGGAAATGCAAGACAAAGAGAAAATTTTGAGAGCAGCAAGACAGAGGTAACTCATCACATGCAAAGGAGCATCTATACTATTATCAGCATACTTTTCAGCAGAAACCTTGTGGACCAGAAGATGGTGGTGCTGAAAGAAAAAACTGTCAACTGAGAATGCTACATATGACAAAACAGTCCTTCAAAAATAAAGGAGAAATTAGACTTTCCTAGGAAAACCAAAGCTGAGGGAGTTCATTACTCTTGGACTTGTCCATCAGAAATGCTAAAGGAAATCTTTCAAATAGAAATAAAAAGAAGATAGACAGGGACTGGAAGCCATAAAAATATAAAGTTCTCTGGTAAAGGTAAATAATTGAACAAATATAAAAATTTGTATGGTTATAACTAGCTTGCATTTCTGCTTTTCTTGGAAAGATTTTATTTATTTATTTAAGAGAGAGAGAGAGAGAGAGAGAGAGACAGCACAAGCATGGGTGGAGGGGGAGAGGCAGAGGGAGAAACAGATTCCCTGCAGAGCAGAAAGCCCCACATGAGGCTTGATCCCAGGGACCTGGGATCATGACCTGAGCCAAAGGCAGATGCCCAAACAGCTGAGCCACCCAGGTGCCCTCTGCTTTTTTTTTTTTTTAAATAGGATTTAGGGGCTGTGTACAAATCATTCTACCCAACAACAGTAGAATACACATTCTTAAGTACACTTAGAATATTCTCTAGGATACTCCACATGTTAAGTAATGAAAAAAGTCAGTACATTTTAAAACGTATAATATTAAAATCAAAGTATCTTTTCTGATCATCATGGAATGAGCTAGAAATCAACATCAGAAGAAAGGAGAACAGTAAAAAAAAAACTGGTGAGCAAATGAAATTCTTTAATGTGAATACATACTACTTGGAACCCCAAAAATGGGTTAAAATCACAGTGGTGCTTACTGAGAGAAATCAATAATCACTCTGATAATTACATCTCCCTTCAGCTATTCTAAGGTTTTCATCTTGAAATAAAATGACTTGGCAATTAGAAGAGTCTCTGTGTTTGTGTCCATTTAACATTTCACGTCTGCTCATATTAATATTCTTATAGGTAATAGAAGGAACTCTTGTATTCACTAAAAGAGAATCTGTACTTATTTCACTGTCACTATTTGGTGATGACATGACATTATATAAAGATGCCACCAAAACCTGTTAGAACTAATAAATGAATTCAGTAAAGTTACAGGACACAAAATCAATATATAAAAATCAGGATGCTTGGTTGGCTCAGTTGGTCAAGCAACTGACTCTTGATTTCAGCTCAGGTCATGGTCTCAGGGTCCTGGGATTGAACCCCACATCAGGTTCCACACCAACACGGAGTCTGCTTGTCCCTCTGCCTCTGCGCCTTCTTCCAATCTCTGTCTCAAAGAAATAAATAATTTTAAAAAATCTGTTGCATTTCTATATACTAGAAATAAACCATCAGAAAGAGAAATTAAGAAAACAATCCCTTTTACAATAGCATCAAAAGTAACAAATTACCTAGAAATAAATTTAGCCAAGGAGGTAAAAGACCTCTACACTAAACGTTATAAAACATTGATGAAAGAAATTAAAGAAGACACAAATAAAAGGAAAGATATTCCATGCTTATGGATGGGAAGAATTAATGTTGTTAAAATGTCTATACTACCCAAGGCAATTTATAGATTTAATGCAACTCTTAGCAAAATTAAAAAAATAAAAAAATAAAAAATAAAAAAATAAAAATAAAAAATAAAAAATAAAAAAATTAGCAAAATTTTGTGATATTTTTCACAAAAATAAAGGAAACAATTCTAAAATTTGTATGGAACCACAAAAGACCCTCAATAGCCAAAGCCAAAGAGAAAGAAGGGCAAATCTGGAGTCATCATATGCCCTGATTTCAAACTATATCACAAAGTTATAGAATCAAAACAGTATAGAATTGGTATAAAAACAGACACATAGTTGTGTATATATACAGTGGAATATTACCCAACCATAAAAAGGAATGAAGTCTTGCCATTTGCCAACAACATCGTTGGATCTAGACTATATTATGCTAAGTGAAATAAGTCAGTCAGAGAAAGACAAGTATCATATGATTTCACTTATATGTGGAAATTAAGAAACAAAGAAAAAAAGAGACAAAGAAAACGAGACTCTGAAATATAAAGAAAAAAACTGGTGATAACCAGAGGGGAGGTGGGTGGGTGAGGGTAAAATATGTGAAAGGGATCAAGAGTATATTTATCATGATGAGCAGAGTTAGCATATAGAATTGTTGAATCGTTATATTGTACACCTGAAACTAACATAACACTCTATGTTAATTATTCTTGAATTTAAAAATGTAAATCAAAAGATGTAAAAGAAAAAAGAGTAAGAATTACCTTAAGGAGAGAAAAAGACACACAGATCAACAGAATAGAATAGAGAGCCCAGAAATAAACCCAAGCATATATAGTTAATTGATTTACAGCAAAGGACTAAGCATATACAATGGGGAAAGGGCAGTCTCTTTAATAGGTGGTGTTGGAAAAACTGGACAGCCACATGAAAAGGAATGAAACTAAATTACTATCTTTATACTTTCTGATTGTTTCTGTCTTTTTATTAGCATATGTAGACCATTCATATTTAAAATGATTATTGATATAGTTGATTAATATCTGTCATATTTGTAAATGTTTTCTGTTCATTATGCTTGTTCTTTGGTTTTAATTCTGAAAAATAGATTTTCTCATTCAGATGAAGTGTAGAAATCTCTGTTTCATTAAGCCCCTTTGCCATCCCCTTTCTAGTATAACTGTCTTAAATATTTCCTCTATATACCTTGAGAACTGTATTAGGCAACATAATTTTTCTTCAGCAATCAAAAATAATATAGAAAATTCAAGAAAAGGGAGTCCATTCTTTTATGCATATATTTACTTCCATACTCCTTCCTTTGGCATCTTGTAAGATTCATTGCTTCATAATTTATTTTCTGCCTCAAGAGTTTACTCTAGCCATTGTTTTTGGCAGATCTGTGACAACTTCTCTTAGTTTTCCTTCATCTGAAAATGTCTTGATTTCTTCTTCGCTCCTGATGAATATTTTTACTGTACATAAAATTATGGATTAATATTTCCTTTTAACTCTTGTGGAATATTTTGCAATTTTTTCTCACCTCTGTGGTTTCTAATGAGAAATCTATTTTCAAGTGATTTTTCATCTGTAGGTAAGATTAGGCAAGATGTTTCTCTACGTGCAGTTTTAAAATTTTTTCCCTCTGTCTTTAGTTTTCAAAATTTTTATTATTGATGTATTGTAGTATGGATTTCTTTAAGTATATCCTGTTTGTGGTTCTCTCAGCTTCTTGAATCTGTGGACTATAACTTATGCCAAATTTGAGAAATCTTCAGCCATGGTTTCTTTGTGTACTTTTCAGCCCTGCCCTATTTTTCTTTTTTTCTGCAACTGTGATGACATGAGTGTTAGATCTTTTGTTACAACTTTTAGGTCCCAGAGGCTCTTTATATTTTTTCCAATCTATTTTTTCTTTGCTTTGGTAATACTCTATGACCAAGTTCACTATTTATTTCCTTTGTTCTATTTTGTTGTTGAGGTAATGCAATGGAGGAGTAGGGGACCCCGTTTCAGCTGGTCCCCTGAATTTAGCTGGATATCTGTCAAACCATTTTGAACATGTGCAAAATCAGCCTGAGATGAAAGAATATATATTTGGATCTCTACAAGCAGAAAAATGACTGCTTGTTGCAAAGTAGGGCATGTAGAGTTATGAATCTTCACGGAGATATTGGAAGATAAGCAGAAATGGGTGGAAGCTGGCTCCTGAAAAGTGATATAACAGTGGAATGCAAAATCGGAGCCCTTAGAAATCTGTTCTAGTGAGAGACATTGTGGTCCAGAGATCCAATGAGTCACAGAGCAAATGGGGGTGCCTGAACTGGTGCCCAAGCAGTGGAGCCAGGAAGCAGGTTCAGTGAGCCCAGGAGGGGATTTTCAGTTCAGGTTACCATAAACCACAAACCCAGCTGGTAGGTAATGACTCTTTTCCTAAGCAGCCTGAAAAAGACTGGAACCAGCTCCCATAACTGGGAAAAAGTTTGCAGGGCTGTAACGGCCTGGAAAGGACCTTAGAGTGGAACCCAGACATGATCCAGGAGCTTTGGATGTGCACATGACCCTGCAGCTGCTCTTGGTTTTAGAGTCACAAAGGGCAGTGGTACTCCTGGGCCCCCTGGGACTACCTCTGTGAGAGTTGCAGTGGGTGTGCACCTCAGGAGGCTGCGTTTTTCTAGGCATGCAGAAGTGGAGACTCTCCCAGAGGGTTTATTAAAGAGAGTGATCTTTCTGCTCTGGGCCAGAAGTTTGGTTTTGCTCTGATCCTCTGAAGAGGCATGGAAAGCCTCCAGGGAAAAAAAAGCCACACAGAGGACCAGTTTGCCTGAGCCCATCCCTCTGACAGGGGTCGGACAACTCCACCCAGGCAGGAATACCTGAGAAATAGCACAGCAGGCCCCTTCTCCAGAAGACAGTCTAGAAGAACATGTTGATGACAAGCCCATGGATCCCACAAGATTTTAAAATTCCAGTGCCAGGGGGAATTAGTATATTTGTATCAATATCAGCAGTATAGTGAGCTCCAGGTGTTGCCTCATGACTCCTTTATTTTTCCGATAAAATTCTCCTTTTCTTTTCTTTTTCTTATGCTTTTTATTTTTTTCTTTTTTTTACCGTTTTCTCAATTCAACTAGTTGCTTATTATACCAACTTATATTTCATAGTCACTTTTTAACTTGTATTTTTCACATCTACATTTTTTATAGATATATGCTTTTAGTCTTTTTTTTTTACTCTATCCAATTTTATCTTTATATATATACAAGTTTTACTTTTGTGTAATTTTGGGATGTAGTGTCTTCTAACACACAGACCAAAGTTCACCCAGGAACGAATGTAACACCCTACTTTAGCGATACTGTGAGATTATAATCCCTCTTCCCCTACCCCCCCCTTTTAAAATTTTATTCTTATGTTTCATTTTGACTTTGTTTTTAAGTGGTGGCTTCTACCATTCTGCATTTTGCTAGGGTACATCTTGCTTGGGTCATGGTTGATATTTTGGGCTCTGTTCATTCGCCACCCATCATTCCCTGGACAGAATGACAAGAAGGAGGAACTCACATAGAAAAGAATCAGAGGCAATGTTTTCAGCCACAGAGCTAATAGATAGGGATACAAATAAGGTGTCAGAGGTAGAATTCAGGATAGCAATCATAAAGTTAATATCTAGGCTTGAGAAAAAGCATAAGTGACAATATAGAATCTCTAAGGGCAGGAGTGAGATCTAACCAGGCTGAAATTTAAAATGCTATGAATGAGATGCAGTCTAAAGTGGATACTCTAAACGTTAAGGCCAATGAGGCAGAAGAGAGAATAAGTGATCTAGACAATAAGCTGATGGAAAGGAAGGAAGTTGAAAATAGAGATAGGCAGCTAGTGGCCTGTGAAAAAAGGCTTGTAGAGATTAATGATGCTATGAAATATTCCAATGTCAGAATTACTGGGATGCCCAAATGGGTGGAGAGAGAGAGCTAGAAGATATATTTGAGCAAATTATAGCTGAGAACTTCCCTAGTCTGGGGAAGGAAACAAGCATTTGAGTCCAAGAAGCAGAGAGGATGCCTCCAAAAATCAATAAAAATAGATCAACACACTGGCATATAATAGTGAATCTTGCAAATTTTACAGCCAAAGTATCTATCTTGAGAGTAGCTAGGGAGAGGAGGTTCTTTACGCATGGAGGGAGGAACATCAGAATAACATCAGACCTACACACAGAAATCTGGAAAGACAGAAATGACTGGCAAGACATATTCAGGGTACTAAATGAGAATAACATGCAGCAAGAATCCTTTATCCATCAAGGCTATCATTCAAAACAGATAGAGACATAAAGAGCTTCCAGGACAGGTAGAAACTGAAAGAATATGTGACCACCAAGCCAGCTCTGCAAGAAATATTAAGCAGGATTCTGTAAGTGAAGAGAGACTCCAAGAGTCACATAGACCAGAAAGTAACAGAGACAGTCTACAGAAACAGGGACTTTACAGGCGATTCAGTGGCACTAAATTCATATCTTTTTTTAGTTACTCTGATTGTAAATGGGCTGAATTCTCCAATCACAAGACACAGGGTTTCATATTGGATTAAAAAAAAAACAACAACAGGACTCATCCATATGCTGTCTACAAGAGACTCATTTTGAACCTAAAGTAACCTCCAGATTGAAAGTGAGGGAATGGAGAACAATTTACCATGCTAATGGACCTCAAAAGAAAGCTGGGGTCGCAACCCTCATATCAAACAAATTAGATTTTAAACAAGAGACTGTAGTAAGAGATGTGGAGGGACATTATATTATACTTAAAAGGTCCATCCAACAAGAAGACCTAACAATTATAAATATCTATGCCCCCCATATGGGAACAGCCAATTATATAAAGCAATTAATAACCCAAATAAAGAAACATATTGATAATAATACACTAATAGCAGGAGACCTCAGCATCCACTCACAGCAATGGACAGATCATCTAAGTAGAAGATCAACAAAAAAACAAGAGCATCGAATGACACACTGGACCAAATGGACTTTGTAGATATATACAGAACATTCCACCCTAAAACAAAGAATACTCATTCTTCTCGAGTGCACATGGAATTTTCTCCAGAATAGGCCACGTACTGGGTCTAACTCAGGTCTCAACTGATATCAAAAGATTGAAATTATTCCCTGAATATTTTCAGATCACAATGCTTTGAAACTGGAACTCAATCACAAGAAGAAATTTGGAAGGAACACAAACACTTGGAAGTTAAAGAGCATCCTGCTAAAGAATGCTTGGGTCAACTAGGAAATTAAAGAACTTAAAAATTCATTGAAACCAATGAGAATGAAAACACATCAGTCCAAAATGTATGGGATACTGCAAAGGCTGTCCTAAGAGGGACGTACATAGCCATTCAAGCCTCTCCCAAAAATTAGAAAAATCCCAAATGCACAGGCTAACCTTACACCTAAAGGACCTGGAGAAAGAATAGCAAATAAAGCCTAAACCAAGCAAGTAAAGAGAAATAATAAAGACTAGAGCAGAAATCAACAAAGCAGAAATCAAAAGAACAGTAGAACAGATCAACAAAACTAGAAGCTGATGCTTTGAAAGAATTAATAAGTTTGACAAAGCTCTGGCCAGATTTACCCAAAGAACAGAGGAAGGCCCCAAATTAATAAAATAATGAATGAAAGGGGGAGAGATCACGACCAACACCAAGGAAATTCAGTCAATTTTAAGAACATATTATGAGCAACTATATGCCAACAAATTAGACAATCTGGAAGAAATGGATGCCTTCCTGGAAACTTATAAACTACCAAAACTGAAACAGGAAGAAACAGAAAATCTAAACAGACCAGTAACTAGAAAGGAAATTGAAGCAGTAACCAAAAACCTCCCCCCAAAACAAGAGTCCAGGGCCAGATGGCTTCCCAGGGGAATTCTACCAAACATTTAAAGAAGAGATAACTGAGGGTTTTGGAGGGGAGGGGAGTGGGAGGTTGGGTGAGCCTGGTGCTGGGTATTGTGGAGGTCACGTATTGCATGGAGCACTGGGTATGATGCATACACAATGAACTCTGGAACACTGAAAAGAAATTTAAAAATAAATAAAAAATTTTTAAAAAGAATAAATAATACTTATTCTGCTGAAGCTGCTTCAAAAAAAAAAAAAATAGAAACAGAAGGAAAACTTCCAAACTCATTCTATAAGGCGAGCATTACCCTGATCCTTAAACCAGACAAAGACCCCATCAAAAAAGGGAATTACAGACCAATATCCCTGATAAACATGGATGCCAAAATACTCAAGATCCTAGCCAATAGGATCCAACAGTACATTTAAAGGATTATTCACCATGACCAAGGGGGTTTATTCCTGGGATGCAAGGGTGGTCCATCATTCACAAATCAATCAACATGATAGATCACATTGGAAAAGAAGAGACAAGAACCATATGATCCTCTCAATTGAGGCAGAAAAGGCATTTGACAAAATACAGATCCTTCCTTAAAATTCTTCAAAATATAGGGATAGAGGGAACATACCTCAATATCATAAAAGCCACTTATGAAAAGCCATAGCAAATATCATTCTCAATGGGGAAAAACTGAGAGCTTTTCCTTTAAGGTCAAGAACATGACAGGGATGCCTATTCTAACCACTATTGTTCAACATAGTATTAGAAGTCCTGTCATAATATTCCACTGTATATATGGACCATATCTTCTTTATCCATTCATCTGTTGAAGGGCATCTTGGCTCTTTCCACAGTTTGGCAATTGTGGACATTACTGCTATGAACATTGGGGTACATATGGCCCTTCTTTCCACTACATCTGCATCTTTGGGGTAAATAACAAGTAGTGCAATTGCAGGGTCATAGGGTAGCTCTAGTTTTAATTTTTTGAGGAATCTCCACACTGTTTTCCAAAGTGGCTGCACCAACTTGCATTCCCACCAACAGTGTAAGAGGGTTCCCCTTTCTCCACAACCTCACCAACACTTGTTGTTTACTGTCTTAGTGATTTTGGCCATTCTAACTGGTGTAAGGTGGTATCTCAATGTGGGTTTTTTTTTTTTTCCTCAAAGAAAATTTATTTATTTTTTCAGCATAACAGTATTCATTGTTTTTGCACAACACCCAGTGCTCCATGCAAAACGTGCCCTCCCTATTACCCACCACCTGTTCCCCCAACCTCCCACCCCTGACCCTTCAAAACCCCCAGGTTGTTTTTCAGAGTCCATAGTCTCTTATGGTTAGCCTCCCCTTCCAATTTTTTTTTTATAAACATATAATGTATTTTTATCCCCAGGTGTACAGGTCTGTGAATCGCCAGGTTTACACACTTCACAGCACTCACGATAGCACATACCCTCCCCAATGTCCATAACCCCCTCCCCCTCTCCCAACCCCACCTCCCCCCAGCAACCCCCGGTTTGTTTTGTGAGATTAAGAGTCATTTATGGTTTGTCTCCCTCCCAATCCCATATTGTTTCATTTATTCTTCTCCTATCCCCTAACCCCCCATGTTGCTTCTCCATGTCCTCATATCAGGGAGATCATATGATAGTTGTCTTTCTCCGATTGACTTATTTCACTAAGCATGATACCCTCTAGTTTCATCCACATCATCGCAAATGGCAAGATTTCATTTCTTTTGATGGCTGCATAGTATTCCATTGTGTATATATACCACCTCTTCTTTATCCATTCATCTGTTGATGGACATCTAGGTTCTTTCCATAGTTTGGCTATTGTAGACATTGCTGCTATAAACATTCAGGCACACGTGCCCCTTCGGATCACTATGTTTGTATCTTTAGGGTAAATACCCAGTAGTGCAATTGCTGGGTCGTAGGGTAGTTCTATTTTCAACATTTTGAGGCACCTCCATGCTGTTTTCCAGAGTGGTTGCACCAGCTTGCATTCCCACCAACAGTGTAGGAGGGTTCCCCTTTCTCCGCATCCTCGCCAGCATCTGTCATTTCCTGACTTGTTAATTTTAGCCATTCTGACTGGTGTGAGGTGATATCTCATTGTGGTTTTGATTTGTATTTCCCTGATGCCGAGTGACGTGGAGCACTTTTTCATGTGTCTGTTGGCCATCTGGATGTCTTCTTTGCAGAAATGTCTGTTCATGTCCCCTGCCCATTTCTTGATTGGATTGTTTGTTCTTTGGGTGTTGAGTTTGCTAAGTTCCTTATAGATTTTGGATATTAGCCCTTTATCTGATATGTCGTTTGCAAATATCTTCTCCCATTCTGTCAGTTGTCTTTTGGTTTTGTTAACTGTTTCCTTTGCCATGCAAAAGCTTTTGATCTTGATGAAATTCCAATAGTTCATTTTTGCCCTTGCTTCCCTTGCCTTTGCCATTGTTCCTAGGAAGATGTTGCTGCAGCTGAGGTTGAAGAGGTTGCTGCCTGCGTTCTCCTCAAGGATTTTGACGGATTCCTTTCTCACATTGAGGTCCTTCATCCATTTTGAGTCTATTTTCGTGTGTGGTGTAAGGAAGCGGTCCAATTTCATTTTTCTGCATGTGGTTGTCCAATTTTCCCAGCACCATTTATTGAAGAGGCTGTCTTTTTTCCATTGGACATTCTTTCCTGCTTTGTCGAAGATTAGTTGACCATAGAGTTGAGGGTCGATTTCTGGGCTCTCTATTCTGTTCCACTGATCTATGTGTCTGTTTTTGTGCCAGTACCATGCTGTCTTGATGATGACAGCTTTGTAATAGAGCTTGAAGTCTGGAATTGTGATGCCACCAACTTTGGCTTTCTTTTTCAATATTCCTTTGGCTATTCGAGGTCTTTTCTCGTTCCATATAAATTTTAGGACGATCAAGTGGGATTTATTCCTGGGCTGCAGGGTTGGTTCAACATCTGCAAATCAATCAATGTGATAGAACACATTAATAAAAGAAAGAACAAGAACCATATGATACTCTCAATAGATGCTGAAAAAGCATTTGACAAAGTACAGCATCCCTTCCTGATCAAAACTCTTCAAAGTGTAGGGATAGAGGGCACATACCTCAATATTATCAAAGCCATCTATGAAAAACCCACCGCAAATATCATTCTCAATGGAGAAAAACTGAAAGCTTTTCCGCTAAGGTCAGGAACACGGCAGGGATGTCCATTATCACCACTGCTATTCAACATAGTACTAGAAGTCCTAGCCTCAGCAATCAGACAACAAAAAGAAATTAAAGGCATCCAAATCGGCAAAGAAGAAGTCAAACTATCACTCTTCGCAGATGATATGATACTATATGTGGAAAACCCAAGACTCCACTCCAAAACTGCTAGAACTTGTACAGGAATTCAGTAAAGTGTCAGGATATAAAATCAATGCACAGAAATCAGTTGCATTTCTGTACACCAACAACAAGACAGAAGAAAGAGAAATTAAGGAGTCAATCCCATTTACAATTGCACCCAAAACTATAAGATACCTAGGAATAAACCTAACCAAAGAGGCTAAGAATCTATACGCAGAAAATTATAAAGTACTCATGAAAGAAATTGAGGAAGACACAAAGAAATGGAAAAATGTTCCATGCTCCTGGATTGGAAGAATAAATATTGTGAAAATGTCCATGCTACCTAAAGCAATCTACACATTTAATGCAATCCCTATAAAAATACCATCCATTTTTTTCAAAGAAATGGAACAAATCAATGTGGTTTTGATTTGAATTTTCCTGATGACTAATGATGGTGAACATTTTTTCATGTTTCTGTTAGCCATTTGTATGTCTTCATTGGAGAAGTGTCTGTTCATGTCTTCTGCCCATTTTGGGGCATGATTATCTGTTTTTTGTGTGTGTTGAGTTTGAGGAGTTCTTTATAGATCTTGAATATCAGCCCTTTGTCTGTAGTGTCATTTGTGAATCTTCTCCCATTCCGTGGGTATGCAGCCATCAGAAAGGATGAATACCCAACTTTTTTTCAATATATTTTTAAAAGATTTTATTTATTTATTTGACAGACAGAGATCACAAGTAGGCAGAGAAGAAGGCAGAGAGAGGAGGAAGCAGGATCCCCGCTCAGCAGAGAGCCCGATGTGGGGCTCAATCCCAGCACCCTGGGATCATGACCTGAGCTGAAGGTAGAGGCTTTAACCCACTGAGCCACCCAGGTGCCCCTGAATACCCAACTTTTGTATCAACATGGATGAGACTGGAGGAGATTATGCTGAGTGTAATAAGTCAAGCAGAGAAAGTCAATTATCATATGATTTCACTTAGTTGTGGAGCATAAGGAATAACAAGGAGGACATTAGGAGAAGAAAAGGAAAAGTGAATGGGGTAAATCAGAGGGGGAGATGAACCATGAGAGATTGTGGACTCTGAGAAACAAACTGAGGGTTTTGGAGGGGATGGGGGATGGATGAACCTACTGGTGGGTATTAAGGAGGGCACGTATTGCATGGAGCATTGGGTGTGGTGCATAAACAATGAATCTTGGAACACTGAAAAAATTTTTTAAAAAAAGAAGTCCTGGTCTCAGCAATCAGTAAACAAAAAGAAATAAAAGGCATCTGAATCAGCAAAGAAGAAGTCAAACTTTCTCTTTTCACAGATGTCATACTTTATGTGGAAAACCCAAAAGACTCCACCCCCATATTACTAGAACTCTCTGTTTTGTTGCTGAGATCATCTAGTGACTTTTTGTCTTCAGGGTTTTTTTTGTATTTTTCAGTTATAAAGTTTTCATTATTTTGTTTTTTCTCTCTTATATTTCATTAGTGAGACTTTATTTTTCTCCAGACTTTTATTTTTTTCAACCATTTCAATCATTTTGGTATTTCCCAATAAAGCATTTTTAGGATGCTGCTTCAAAGCCCTTCTCAGATAATTTCAACATCTGCATCATCTCTGAGTGGTATCTACAGATTGTCTTTTCTCATTTAAGTTGAAACTTTGCTAGTTCTTTGTATGACATGTAAATTTTCACTTTATTCTGAACACTTTGGGTGCTATATTTGGGGTTTGAGATCCTATTTAAATAGCAGTCCCTCTCTGATACTGAACTATCAGAGGAAGCATTGCATTGTTATTGGTAGATGTTGGTAGATGTCCAGGTTCCAGCTGACATGCTTCCAGGAGGAAGAAGTTCATACTGTTAAGCTGTGGAAATTCACCCTTGCCCCTCTTGGCCTCTTCTGACATCACCCATGCTGTGAGGTTAAAGGATGCCTCATTATTGCTGTCCAAGTGGCCTCCCCTAATTGTCAAATTGGGTACTCAAGACTACACGGTGAGAATGAAAGTCTAAGAACTCTCTTTGAACTTCTCTGACACCATCCCAGGGCCGGGGCTGAGGCACATCATTAGAAGTGGGTGTGATTGGATATTTAAGCCCCTCATGTGGCCTATGGTAATAAGGATACATGCGGGCTAACATATTTCCCATGAAATTTGGCTGGAGTAGGACAGTTGTTTTCTAAGATATTTCTGTCTAGGCTGCTCATTTCTTGGTCCTCTGGCTAAGGAGAGCAAACTTGATTTGGGGCTTTTGGGGGGGGGGGGCGTCTTTTTTGTCTTTGTCTATTTCATTTCAAGCTTGTAGGCTTCTTCAGACTGCAATGGGAGAAAAAGAAAATGCAGAGAAATCATAGCCATGCTGTTCCTTAGGTCCCAATATCCTTAGCTGGTTCATATTTGCTCCATCTTTCTGAACTTTCTTATATTTGTTTTATATATAAAGTTGGTATTTTAACTTGAACTGAGCAAGAGCAATAGAGATAAGAGTGTTTATCTTTTCTAGAATCACAAGTTCTTAATGCTATTTTTAAAAGAAATGAATATTATTCCTTTTTTCAGCAAGGGAGATCAAGGCACAACTACTTTTAGAAGCTTTCAATCCTTCCCCAACTCTATTTCTCCCAGGATATTGTTCTATCAGAAGTAGGTGTTCTAGTCTTGCTACTAAAACTTTTCCAGGATTAAGCTTCTGTAGTTTCCTTCTCTCTCATTTCTTGGAATGGGGTTTTTTCATTGTTAATCATCTCTGGAATAGGAGCAAATTTTACCCACCGAGTTCAGTTGTGACAAGACTTTTTAAATGTACCTTTCTTAAGACAGAGGTGTTTCCCAGTCAGAATGGCTAAAATTAACAAATCAGGAAACAACAGATATTGGCGAGTATATGGAGAAAGGGGAGCCCTCTTAGACTGTTGGTGGGAATGCAAACTGGTGCAGCCACTCTGGAAAATAGTATGGAGGTTCCTCAAAAAGTTAAAAATAGGGGCGTCTGGTTGGCTCAGTTAGGTGTGTAGCTGATGCTTGGTGTTGGCTCAGGTCATGATCTCAGGGTCCTAGGATGAACTCTGCATCAGGCTCCATGCTCAGTGGGGTCTGCTTGAGGACTCTCTGCACTCCTCCCATTCATGCTTTCTCTAAAATAAGATAAATAAATCTTTTTAAAAAGTTATGGTCAACTATGGTCAACTAATCTGACAAAGCAGGAAAGAATATCCAATGGAAAAAAAAGACAGTCTCTTCAACAAAAGGTAATGGGAAAATTGGACAGCCACATGCAGAAGAATGAGACTGAACCATTCTTTTACACCATACATAAAGATAAATTCCAAATGGATGAAAGACCTAAATGTGAGACAGAAATCCACCAAAATCCTAGAGGGGAACACAAGCAATAACCTCTTTGAGCTCAGCCACAGCAACTTCTTGCAAGACACATCTCTAAAGGCAAGGGAAACAGAAGCAAAAATGAACTATTGTGATTTCATCAATTTAAAAAGCTTCTGCCTGGCAAGGGAAACAGTCAACAAGACTAAAAGGCAACCTATGGAATGACGGAAGATATTTGCAAGCGACATAACAGATAAAATGCTGGTATCCAAGATCTATAAAGAACTTACCAAATTCAACACCAAAAAAATAAATAATCCAGTCAAGAGTTGGGGAGAAGACATGAACAGACACTTCTCCAAAGAACATATACAAATAGCTTGGGAGAGGGGGAGGGGGCTATGGACATTGGGGAGGGGAGACGAACCATAAGAGACTATGGACTCTGAAAAACAACCTGAGGGTTTTGAAGGGTCAGGGGTGGGAGGTTGGGGGAACAGGTGGTGGGTAATAGGGAGGGCACATTTTGCATGGAGCACTGGGTGTTGTGCAAAAACAATGAATACTGTTACGCTGAAAAAAAATAAATAAAATGGAAAAAAAAAGAAAAAAAAGAACATATACAAATAGCTAACAGCACATGAAAAAATGCTGCACATAACTTGTCATTAGGGAAATACAAATCAAAACCACAATGAGATACCACCTTATACCAGTTCGAAAGGCAAAAATTAACAAGGAACAACAAATGTTGGTAAGGATGTGGAAAAAGGGGAACCCTCTTTAACTTTTGGTGGGAATGCAAGCTGGTACGGCCACTCTGGAAAATAGTATGGAGGTTGCTCAAGAAGTTAAAAATAGAGCTACCCTACAACCCAGCAATTGTAGTACTGGGTATTTACCCCAAAGATACAGGTGTAGTGAAAAGAAGGGGCACCTGTACCCCAATGTTCACAGCAGCAATGTCCACAATATTCAAACTTTGGAAGGAGCAGAGATGTGCTTTAGCAGATGGATGATAAAGAAGACATGATTGATATATATAATGGAATATTGCTCAGACATCAGAAAGGATGAATACCTACCATTTACATCGACATGGATAGAATGGAGGGGATTATGCTAAGTGAAATAAGTCAAGCAGAGAAAGACAATTATCATACGGTTTTACTAATACATGGAATATAAGAAATAGTGCAGAGGATCATAGGGAAGGGAGGAAAAACTGAGTAGGAAGATATCAGAGAGGGAGACAAACCATGAGGGATTTAACTCTGAGCGTTGTGGAAAGGAAGGTTGGGGGTGGTGGGTTAACTGTGTGATGGGCATTAAGGAGGGCATGTAATGTGATGAGCTCTTGGTGTTATATGCAACTAATGAATCATTGTACACTACACCAAAAACTAATGATGTACTATATTTTGGCTAATTGAATTTAAATTTTTTAAAAACGTTAAAAATAGAACTACCTATGACCCAGCAGCACTACTAGGTATTTTTCCAAAGGATACAAAAACAGTGATTTGAAGGGGCACATGCACCACAATGTTTGCAGCAATGTCCACAATAGCCAAAATCAGGAAAGAGCTCAGATGTCCATCAACTGATGAATGGTGAAGAGGATGTGGTATATATACACACAAACACATACACAGAGGATTATTACTCAACCACCAAAACGAATGAAATCTTGCCATTGGCAATGGAGTGGATGGAACTAGAAGGTATTATGGTAAGCAAAATAAGTCAGTTAGAAAAAGATAAATACCACATGATCTCACTCATATGTGGAATTTAAGAAACAAAACGGATGAACATAGGGGAAGGGAAGGAAAAATAAAACAATATGAAAACAGAGAGGGAGGCAAACCATAAGAGACTCTTAAATATAGAGAACAAACTGAGGGTTGCTGAAGGGGAGGTTGGTGGAGAGATGGGGTAATTGGATGATGAGCATTAAGGAGGGCACTTGATGTAATAGGCACTGGGTATTGTATGCAACTGATGAATCACTAAGTTCTACCCCTGAAACTAATAATACAGGATATATTAACTAGAATTTAAATAAAATCTTTAAAAAAAAGACAGGGTTGTCTTAGTTTTGCCTGGATGAATGAAACAGTTTATAAAAAGGAACCTCCTAAGCTCTATAATTATCAAGTAGAAGCATTTTTTAATGATGGTCCTTTTCTATTTCCTCTCAGAAAAAGTTTCTTCTATTCATGCTGGATTTCTCAGAAATCTGCTGTAGGCGTGCTGACAATACTGACTCCAACTTTGGCCCTTATCTTGTTCATGTCCCTGCAATGACCGCCCTTGTTCCAGGTCTTGTGTAGGTTAATGTTATGTTAATGTATGCAGGTGTTGGTAAGTGGAGGAAGGATAGTAAAAAAAATCCTCTAAGAAAAAAACTGAGCCTTGCTGGAGGGGAGATGGGTAGGGCGATGGGGTAACTGGGTGATAGGCATTAAGAAGGGCACTTGATATAATGAGCACTTGGTGTTATATGCAAATAATGAATCACTAAATTCTACTCCTGAAACTAATAACACACTATATGTTAACCAAATTTAATTTTAATAAAGAATTAAAACAAAAAAGCAAAAATGGCAAACAATCCTAACATTGTGCTCTCCTCAGTCAGGACCTTAACCCACAGATTTTATAGAGAGAAGGGCAGTTATCTAACATGGCACCATCTGTGCACCAGAAGAAAGAGCAGAAGGCTTCCCATTTTCTGGTCAGGGCCTACATTAACCTACACAAGACCTAGAACAAGGGCGGTCATTGCAGGGACATGAACAAGATAAGGGCCAAAGATGGAGTCAGTATTGTCAGCACGCCTATAGCAGATTTCTGAGAAATCCAGCACGAATAGAAGAAATTTTTCTGAGAGGAAATAGAAAAGGACTGTCATTAAAAACGCTTCTACTTGATAATCTACCAGTTAAATTAGCAGGTAGCAAGATTCATTGGCCAAGAATCCATTTAAAATAGAATCTACTCAAGAGTTAGCAGTAATATTTTTATTCTATGGAATATTTATATAATTGAAGTCATCTTATAAATTATATATTTTGCCAGATACTGTTATAAATTCTCTAGCAAATGATTTTGAGCGTATTTTTCTCAAAAACATAATAGGAGATACAATTTTTAAGACTCAAGATAATAAACTATAATAAAAATGATTGAATATAGCAATTATAAAGGGAATTCTAGTATACCAATGTTGTCTAGATTATTTAGAAGATATTTGACACTAAATGTAGAATTTGATCTTGGCCTACAAAGTGACCATATAATTTAGTTCCATTGTGAAAAGTGAATTACACAGTCTAGGCCAACACAGTAGCATGAGCAAAATTATGAAGCAGAAATGAAGCTACACTATAGGAGGACATAGAATGGAGCTGAGGAGGCTATCCAATTCCAATTATATTGAAGTTGTATAGAAATAGTGGAGCCAGAGCAAAATATCTTTGACAGCCACTTGTTTCTTTAGTGAAAGATCCTTGTTGCCAAGCAACTAAATCTAGAACTTTGTCACCTCAGAGATGAAAGGAGGAGGTTTCCCTTTGTTTCCCTTTGTTATGTGAGGTCAACTACAAATCTTTGCTCATTCGTAGGTGTGGAACAAACCATCAAGAAAGAAAAAGCCATGAAAACAATTGTTTCTTCTGTTGGTAAGTCATCTGTCAAATTTGGGTCTCTGCACAAGTTGGTACCCAGAGTAGTACCTTGGATAATGTGAACTTTTTAAATTTGTATTTTGTCTTCTTTTTTGAGCATGGTCAGGGATAAGGTGCTGTAGATAAAGTGACCAATTGTTTCAGTTTGCCTTGGAGTGAGGGAATTGCTGGGATGTGGGGCTTTCCATTTTAAGACCAGGACAGTCCCGGGTAAACTAGAACAAGTTGGTTACTCTAACTGCCAATAAGGGACAGATGAAATAGTGTTGAAAGTAGGGAACATTAATAGAATCAGTCCACATGTATAAGAGATGTGCTATGGAACTGAATCTGGAGAAGGATTCTGCTGGGACTGGGATATGGAGTGGGATAGAAGAGAGGTAGAAATGGCTATGGGTTCAGATAGGTTTGTAATGGTGAAAATCCTAGAAAGCATTTGTCTTTAGATTTGCCACCACTCTAGATATATGTTTTTTATTGTGTTGAAGAATAAGAAATCCATTTAATATTGTGATCCAGTGACCACACATACGAAAACACCTCCAAATTTGGGCACCATATGTATGAGTTACTAAGGAATTTCTAGGAATGTCCTCTGATATTTTTATTCAATTTCATTAAAGAAAAAGCTGCAGGTCAGGACCCATTAAATTGATTTCATGACTCTCTAACAAGCCAGCCATTGACAGACAGATGGGAAAACAGTGCATGTAAGCATGATGGGGTAAGAGGGGAGACGCACAGGTAGAGGTCTTTAGGAATCTGAAATAGCTGTAGGGAAGGGAAGAGTTGATAAATCATATAGAGGAGGGCTGTTGTCTATTTTGGGATCCCACTAATTTTAGAGAATATGGATTTTAATGACATTACTTCACAGTATTAATGGAGGGTGATGCTTCCTTTAGGAGTTTGGGTCTCTGAAGTCCTGGGAATAATATATTGGGAACAGTGAGTATGGCTCAAAGATTCTTTGAAGAATTTTCCTATTGTTGTCTGTTCTCCAGATGAAGTCTAAGATGTGTAAACCTGGCGATTCAGACCTGTACCCCTGGGGTTAATAATACATTATATGTTAATAAAAAATTAAAAAGTTAACAATAAAAAAAATTTACCAGCATACCACTGAAGGTATTTGTTGTAAGACATTGAATTTGCTCACTTAAGTAAAAAAAAAATGAGGTCTAAGGAAAAAAATTAATCATAGAACATGGTTTATAGAACTTAGCAGCCTTCTCTATAACACTCTGTTTCTATTGGCTTGTCTCATTTTCCATCCTCCCATCCACAACAATTTCCACTCCATAACAAATAACAAACATATAAAGGAAGGTACAAAGAGAAATTTTTAAGTTAAGATCTCACCCAACTCACAAATCTTTGTCCTTCTAAGTTTTCATATAGTTGAATTTGTCTATGAACTTTGCTGTTCCCTTGTGAGCTACTTGCACCTTGGAATAAAGTGCCTGTCCATTGATTCAAGGCAGGTTAATGCTAAGGATATTGTTCAGGTCAACACTTCCTCCCTATCTACCAGCATAGCAAATCTAGAGTAAATAATAAACTTAAATAATGTATAGTAAAAAGGAAAAGATGAAGCCTACTTAGTTAACTATTTAAATCTGTGATTGAAAGGCAATCAGAAGGAAAAATCAGAGAGGGAGAGAAAACATGAAAGACTATGGACTCCAGGAAACAAACTGAGGGTTTCAGAAGAGGGGAAAATGGGATAGCCTGGTGATGGGTATTGAGGAGGACACATGTTGTGATGAGCACTGGGTGTTATACACAACTACTGAATCACTGAACACTACATCAAAGACTAATGATGAACTCTACAGTGGCTAACTGAATATAATAAAGAAATGTGCTCCTTTAAGAGAAAAAAATAAAAATAAATAAAAAGTGAAAAAAAAAACAGAAAGGCAATCAGAATGTATTTTCAGCTGGCACCAAACATAAATGAGGAAACTCAGAATATTAGGGATGTGTAAATGCAGCGTTGGGGAGAATGAAGAAAAGAGCAATAAAGCACAGGAGGGTCTGAAATATCAGCTGACTTCTGGTCTCCATTTCTTAGGGTGGGGAGCCAAGACAAACCATTCCAGTTCTGATTGTTCATTTTTAAGATTTTCACTCACATTGTTTTTGAGATTTTCCCCCTGCAGTAGTAGTGTATGGTAGTGTTGATATAGAAGTGGAAAAAGTATGTGACAGTATTCATCCAGGTTTTGTTCTGTTTGAAAAAACTCAACCTCACAACTTGTTATTGGTAATATAATAATTACATAAGCAATTAAATTTCAGAAAGCCTTCATCAAGTCTTTTATATAGGAGTTATAGTATGTCAAGGCATTTCAACTTTTCCTGTGTAGCGGCTAATTTGAACACTCTTATATTGACGACTTTCATAAATTGCATTGCT
This sequence comes from Meles meles, assembly GCF_922984935.1. Lineage (NCBI taxonomy): Eukaryota > Metazoa > Chordata > Mammalia > Carnivora > Mustelidae > Meles > Meles meles. Next base: position 140,173,600 of record NC_060071.1, on the reverse strand, counting down.
AAAACCTCCCAAGAGTTTATGGAAGCCTATATACCAAGGGTCCCTAAATCATAACCTTTATTAGCCTTAGATTAATCTGGTTCAGATCATATTATAATGGTCTGGTTGCGTGTCTGTTTTTCTACAAACTCAGTGCTTCTGAGCCTCATTTTGGTCACTCAGTTGAGACTAGATGAAGTCTACAGATACTCTCCTCAGCAAAAGGGTACAAAACATCTTAAAATATTAAGTAAAACTTACAGGCCCCTTAAGCTCATTCTTGCTTATGCCACAAATTTCTGAAATTTTTTCAAACAAAAAACTAAATTGATAATTTATTTAATGCTCTCTAGTTTTATTTTAGATCCCTAGTATCTAGCCCAATATCCTGTATGCTTGAAACACACAAATACTTGTTTAATACATATAGAAATGGGTGAGTGTTGCTAGCCACAGTGCATGCCAGGTACAGAAAATACCCGCTGTCAAAAGTTGTTGGTAAATCTGAGCAAACATTAGGGATTTTCCCTGGGAATCCTAAAATTCCAGGCACTCTGTGACTCTGTCCCAAGAAAACAGAGTTCCTCTTCCCAAGCCTTTAAACTGTATGGATCCTCATCTTCTCTTCATAAGGCATTTTCTTTTGTCCGATGTTTTTTTTTTTAAAGATTTTATTTATTTATTTGACACAGAGAGAGAGATCACAAATAGGCAGAGAGGCAGGCAGAGAGAGGGGGGAGCAGACTCCCTGCTGAGCAGAGAGCCCGATGAGGGACTCAATCCCAGGACCCTGAGATCATGACCTGAGCCGAAGGCAGAGGCTTTAACCCACTGAGCCACCCAGGCGCCCCTTTTTAAATTTTTTTTTTAAATATTTTATTTGACAGAGAGAAATCACAACTAGGCAGAGAGGCAGGCAGAGAGAGAGGAGGAAGCACCGTGATTGTTTTTGATCTCTCCAGTTTTGATAGTCAAAAGGGGCAAGAGTCAATAGTTATGTAGGGGCAAGAGGCATAAACCAACATGGCTTGGACAAATTGAGATATAGAGGCCCCCTACTCTGAAGTCTAGTTAGTTTTGCTTTAACTTTTTTTTGTGGAGATTTTCATATCCCCCTACCTGGATTGAGATAATTATATAATGAAAACCCAAACACCTATCCTCTGACTTTCACAATTATCAACATATGGCCAATATCGTCTTATCTGTACCCCTCAAAATTCCTACCTCCACTTACTGAAAGAAAATCCAAAGCATTTTTTTTCTTGATTCATGAATTGCTTTTTTGCCATTTGATTCTTTCCCACTTTTCTTAACCAATCCCCACCCTCTTATTTTCACTTGCAGCACTGCAGCTCTGATGCCAGCTCCACCAGGACACGGATATTTAAAGGTCAGCTCTATGCAATGATCACTTTGGAGCAACCAGACCAGCTGTGCCTCATGCTTTTTCTCTGGACAGATGGCTCTGTAATGGCAGCTCCATAATGGTGGTTGGTGAGGCTGAGGTGCTCATGAGAGTTGTTCTCCTGCTGTTCTGGGTTGGAATGTCTCTATCCCCTTCTGGCTTCTCTCAGTCTGGGCCCTCCCCATACCTCAGGTCCCCAGAAGTGGTGACCCCCATGAAGGTGACTGGTAGGGGCAGAAGTGCAAAAACTCCAGGCTGGCTCTCCTACAGCCTGCAGTTTGGGGGCTGGAGACGTGTTGTGCACATGAAGGTCAAGAAGCTCTTGGTTTCCAAACACTTGCCAGTATTCACCTACACGGACCAGCATGCCCTCCTCCAGGATCAGCCTTTTGTTCCTGATGACTGCTACTATCACGGTTATGTGGAAGGAATCCCCGAGTCCCTGGTTGCCCTCAGTACCTGTTCTGGAGGTTTCCGAGGAATGCTGCAGATTAATGACCTTGCTTATGAAATTGAGCCCATCAGGCACTCTACCAAATTTGAACACTTGGTTTACGAGGTAAACACTAATGAGACAAAATTCCCACCTATCAGATGTGGCTTAACAAAGGAGATAGCACTCCAACAGTTGAAATTTGAAGAGGTTAAGAAGTCAACTTTGAAACAAAATTCTAATGATAAATGGTGGACCCACTCGTTGTTTCTGGAGCTGGTTGTGGTGGTAGATCACAATTTCTTAATTTTTTCTCAAAACAACTTCTCAGTCGTGCAGGAGGATGTATTCCTTGTTGTCAACATAGTGGATTCCATTTATCAGCAGTTGGGTACTTATGTGATTTTGATTGGGATTGAGATTTGGAATCAAGGAAATGTTTTCCCAATGACAACCATAGAACAGGTTTTGGAGGATTTCTCTCAGTGGAAACAGATCAGTCTTTCCCAGCTACAGTATGATGTTGCACATTTTTTCATAAAAAATTCATTTATAAGTGTACTCGGTATAGCCTATATTGCAGGAATATGTCGTCCTCCTATTGATTGTGGGGTTAATAATTTCCAAGGAGACTCCTGGTCTCTTTTTGCCCTCACTGTGGCCCATGAGTTAGGACATACTTTGGGTATGCAGCATGATGAAGAATTCTGTTTATGTGAGGAAAGTGGTTGCATCATGAATGCTATCAGAGTACCAGGAAAGAAATTCACCAATTGTAGTTATATAGCTTTTACAAAAACCACTTTAAACCAAGGATCATGTCTGCACAACATTCCACGTCCTGAAGATGTTTTTATATTGAAGCGCTGTGGGAACAATATAGTTGAAGGAGAAGAGGAATGTGACTGTGGATCTATAAGGCAGTGTGAACAAGATCCCTGTTGTCTTTTGAACTGTACACTGAGGCCTGGGGCTGCTTGTGCTTTTGGGCTTTGTTGCAAAGATTGTAAATTCATGCCATCAGGGGAGCTCTGTAGACATCATGTCAATAAATGTGACCTTCCAGAGTGGTGCAATGGGACATCCCATCAGTGCCCAGAAGACGGATACGTGCAGGACGGGATTCCCTGTGGTGAAAATGCCTACTGCTATCAAAAGAGATGTAATAACCATGACGACCAGTGCAGGAAGATTTTTGGTGAAGGAGCAAAGAGTGCCCCTGAGAGTTGCTATAAAGAGATCAACTCCCTGGGAAACCAGTTTGGCCACTGTGGTATAAATGGCACGACATACCTGAAATGCAATACCTCAGATATCTTTTGTGGGAGAGTTCAGTGTGAGAATGTGAGAGATATTCCCCATCTGAGAGATCACTCTATTTTGCAGCAAACTCACATCAATGGTGTCACCTGCTGGAGCATTGACTATCACTTAGGAACGGATACACCGGATGTGGGTGAAGTAAAAGACGGCACCATGTGTGGTCCCGGAAAGATCTGTGTACACAGGAAGTGTGTCAGTTTGTCTCTCTTGTCACAAGTCTGCCCGGCTGAGACCTGCAACATGAGGGGGGTCTGCAATAATAAGCATCACTGCCACTGTGGCTATGGGTGGTCCCCCCCCTACTGCCTGCACAGAGGCTACGGAGGTAGTGTTGACAGTGGCCCAGCATCTGCCAAGAAAGTTTTCTTGCTACTGGTTGTGAGTCTTATTTTGTCTGTTTTGTTTTTACTGTCAACTGCTGTATTTATGTACCTTAGAAAACATTGTGGTCCCATAGAGACTAAGACTCAGTCCTCAGGTTAGGAAAATGCCTCTAATTTAATATCCTATGCAAAAGTTTTAGTCTCTTGGCAGTGGAAACGTTCTTACATGCTTGAAACTCAGCACATTTCTGACAGTGTACAGAGAAATGCAGGGACCTTCCCCTGTCAGTATCAGAAACATCAGAAACCTTGCCATTAAGCAAAGGTAATTCCTAACACCGTCTTGTCTACTGTTCATTGTTTTAAGCAGCAAATAAAGCTCCATTTCCTCCAAGTTAGTCCTCTTGGTGTTTTTGTTGTTTTTCGTTTTGTTTTTTGTTTTTTTTTTTGAGCACAAATATGACTCATCAAAAAGGCAGGAGACAGGCATCTGAGGATCCAGACTTCATTTACTCCCAAAATAACCTCTCAAAGGTGCAGAGAATGTATTTCTTGTTGCTGACAAGAACTTGCTGTTCCAGGATTGCCTGGATGGCTCAGTCAGTTAAGAACTTGCTGTTCCATTTATCAGCAGTTGGGTACTTATATGATTTTGACTGGGATTGGGATTTGGAATCATAGAAATGTTTTCCCAATGGTAAGCACAGAACAGACTGCCAAATTCATGTCATCAGGGGAACTCTGAGACATCAGGTATTGACGTGGATGTGATCTTCCAGAGTGGTGCCATGGGACATCCCATCAGTGCCCAGAGGATGGCTATGTGCAGGATGGGATTCCCTATAGCAACAGTGCCTACTGCTATTAAAAGAGATGTAAAAAAGGAGAAGAAATTATTCAAATGTTTCTAACATTCTGCTCCAGAATCTGAAAGGGATAATGATAATAATGTCTGTCCCACCCAACCTCTTGGCTTTATTTGATAACCAAAAGAGAGAAAGAAATGAACTTTTATTAAAGTGTAAACAAATTGTTTGTTTAATAAAAACTCCTGACCCTATTCCTTCTGTGCTTCCTAGCCAGTCTTGTCTGCTCTCTTTGCTTTGATTTGGCATTTGGGTATGCTTGTGAAGTATTTGCTTTGAGTATCAGAATGTAATCTCTATGAGGTCAAGGTTGTTTTTATCTGTTTTGCTGTTGTATCCTAATACCCAGAACAATGTCCAGTACAGAATAAATATTTGAATGAAATAATTAATTTGAATGGATTAATTGTATTAAATTGATCAGGAAAAGTAAAAATAATACTTTAGTCCTCTTTTTAAATTAATTAACTAACTTTAATCCAATTAGCCAAGGTATGGTACATCATTAGTTTTTGATATGATGTTCAATGATTCATTAGTTGAATATAACACCCAGTGCTCATCATATCATGCCCTCTTTAATTCCCATGACCCAGTACCTCATCCCCACATCAATCTCCGTTTCCGCAACCCTCAGTTTGTTTCCCAGAATCAAGAGTCTCATACGGTTTGTCTCCCTCTCTGATTTCTTCCCATGCAGACAAATCGGGGATGAAAATTGGGCAGTACCAATGGGAGCTTATAAATGCACATATTTTAAATATTCAATGCAGTTCTTGCTCAAAATTCAACTTTGAATATTTAAAATACATGTATTTATAATGCTCCCTTTAGTACTGCCCAGTTTTGTCCCCAATTTGTCTTCTTCTCAGTCTATTTTCAGTGTTTTTGGAAATCCTGTCTCTTGAAAAAAACATGTCTAATCAGACATCTTCCGTATATGGTCCAGATAACTTTTGAATGCCACTCTTTGTAAATTGAGTCGAACAATATTTCCGATACCATTTTCCATTATGCTTTGCACATGTTGCATCCTCTGGCTATTTTCTGTTTTGAACATACTTGACTATGTCCTGACTGCACATTTATACATGCAATTCCCATTCCCAAAATGCTGTTTACCACCTTCTTATTCTGGGAAACTCCTACTTTTCTCTCAATAGAGGTCAAACATCTTATCTTTGGAAAAGCATTTCCTTGTGAAACATTAGGTGTTCTACTTGTGTACTCCTTTGTGGTCATCTCTCTATGCACTCCAGGAGTAGATGAGGGGAGAGTCTAACAATGTGTCAGCCAGGGACAGAAAGAGGAAAAGGCTGTCTAGTGGAAACATAGAAACAGGGAACGATGAACCAAGAAAACCATCTGATTAAACCTGGTTTTAGAAGATAAGTCAGATAAAGATTCACATGTTTTAAGCATATATGTCCATACAGAGAGAAAAGGCAACTGCTCCATTTTATTGCTTTTTAAAATTGTTCTTGTAAAAACAACACAAAAACAAGGTTAAATTTGACTATAGTCAAATTTATCAATCTAATATTCTATTTACTGGGTTTATATTTTTGCTTGAGATTACTTTGAGAGAATCCTTTTTATTTTCTGTGATTATGTTGGCTTCAGTTATAATGTTTAAATCTGGAATTTGTTTTGTTATAAGGAATGAAATAGGAATCCAACCATATGTTTTTTCAGTTGGCTAACCAGTTATCCCAATGTATTTTTTTGAATAAGCCACTCTTCACTGTTTTACCAGTAAATTAAGATTCTGTGTTATATTTTAAAATTAATTTGTTAGAGTCACATTATTTTTTTGTTCTTTTTAAATTTTTATTAATTTTTTAATTTCTTTTCAGTGTTCCAGAATTCATTGTTTATTTTACTTTTAAATTTTGACAAGAAGTCACACCTTTGCAATATTTCTAATATAAGGAAAAGCTGCATTGTTATTTTATATTAGTTGAGTTCACTAGGGCTGGATCAGTCAGTTATATCAAGATTAGTGGGTAGAACTTAGCCTCCTTATAACAAACATTTAGTGCCTTACCTGCTGTCTTAATTTGGATCCTCCAAAAAGCAGACAGAGACAGGATTTAGGTGGAGTTAGTTTGTTTGGGAAGTACAACAAGGAATATATTAATGAGCAAGTTTCCATTGTGGGGTCACCCTCTGTGAATTCTCTAATAAGTCATGTAGAACATGCTTTGGAATATTCCTCCGTGGTGCAGGAGAAAGCACTCAGGAAGAGAAGTGAGATAGAGCTGCTTTATTTATTTCATTCGTGTGTTCACTAGGGTAGCACTTGTAATTTTCTTTAAGAACTTTTCCTTTGCATTCACAACTTGATTGTTCAGCACAATATGTCTAGCTCTTGGTCTGTCTCAGCTTTCAACATGCTTTCCTCACTAAGCCTAACCATTTCCAGCTTTTCATTTAAAATGAGAGACATACAACTCTTCCTTTCACTTGAACACTGAGAGGCCACTGTAGGGTTACTAATTTCAATTTTGTTGTGTCTTAGGGACTAAGGAGGCCCAGGAAGAGGGAATAAGGTAGGGGAGTGGCTGATCAGGGGAGCAGTCAGAAAATGTAAAACATTATCAGTTAAGTTCACCATCTTAAATGGACATAGCTCATGACATCCCAAAACAATTACAACAGTGACATCAAAGATCACGGATCCCAGATCATCATAACAACTATACTAATGAAAAAGTCTAAAATACTACCATAATTACGAAAATGTGACATAGTGACATGAAGCGACCACCAAATGCTGTTAGAAAAATGCTGCTGACAGACTTGTTCAGTGCAGGGTTGCCAAAAACCAATTTGCTTAAAAAAAAAAAAAAAAAAAGGCAGTTATCTGCAAAGTACAATAAAGAAAAGCAAACAAAGAAAATGAAGTATACCTCCAAAATCTTGCTTCAAAGCTATGTCAACTCTTCTCTTTAAAATATAGTATGAAAATAATTTGATCATCTTGACACTGCTCAGAACACCACACTGGCCCACCATGTTGATGGAAGCATGCTAACCAGATCTAGAGAACAGGAAATGGCAAGTATTGTGAATGCAGGTCGGAATATGGGAGAAAAGATCCATAAATATCTAGAGGCCTGCCACACTGGGGATATTTTTAGGACTACAAGAGTCTGGCAGCACACTAAGACATTCCCTTTGAGCTAAAGGACAAACTAATAAAACTCAAATCTCCTACCATTGATAGAGAAGCATAGTGTCTGATAGGTAAATCGCTCTGGCCCCGCCTGTTCTCTTCTTCTGCTTCCTTCTCTTTTCCCCCTCACCTTCTTTTCCTTTTTTTCTCTTTGACTTTCAAGTATTCACTTGAAAATAAATTTGTGAAATCACCTATGAAAATTTCTAGGCCTTTAAAAAATTCATCGAAATGTTCCAGAAGATTTCAAATGCATATAAAAGTTGAAAGAGTATAATTATCAACTCCCATCAGCCACATTCAGCATCCATCAAGATTTTGCCATTCCTGCTTTGTTTATCCCAGTTTTGCTTTTGAAATATTTGTAGAACAAATCTTTGATTTTATGCTCTTATTGTCCAATTCACTTTAGTATGCATATCTAGAATGGGTTCTCATGTTTTATGTGAAGTGGTACTAAATTAAATACTACACTATTTGAAAACAGAATGTAACAAGTTAATGTATATTATAAACCCCAGAGAAACAACTAAACCTTTTTTTAAAAGAGTGTATTAGTAGTAAGCCAATAGAGAAGACAAAATAAAGCAAAAAAAAAAAAAAAAAGTTCAACCAAAGAAGGCACAGAAACAGAAAAAAGAATGTTACAAAGAGTAGATGACACAAACAGAAAAACCAATAGCAAGATGGTCACATTAGATCCAGCTATAAAAATAATTATTAAAAAAGTATACAACCTGAATATACCAATTAAAGGTAGAGATTATTAAACTGGTTTAAAAAGTAAGGTGTAATCATGTGGTGTCTACAAGAAACATTCTTTAAGCAAGTCACATAGACTAAGATACTAGGATAGTAAATGTTAGCTACATAAACACGAATTGTAAGAAAGTTGAATTGCTAAACTGACATCAGAGAAAGTTGACTGAAGACAAAAAGTGCTGTTAGAGATAGAGACATTTCATAATGATAAAAAAAGGGTCACTTTGTCAAGAAAACATAACAATCCTAACTACATAGGCACATGATAATAAAAATACAATAAACACAAGGTAAAAAAAACCTGGCAGATAAAAGGAGAAATATGTAAATCTGTTATTTGTAGATTATTTCAACACTCCTCTCTCACTAATTGATGGAACAAGTAGATAGAAAATCAGTAAAGATATAGAAGCCTTGAGTTGTAGTATCAACCAACTTGAGTTGTAACATTTATAAAACATTACACCCAACAATAGCAGAATACTTTTAAAAAAATTATTGTTTTTTTTAGAGTCAGCATGTGCACACAAGCAGGGAGGGGGGGAGGAGGAGAGGGAGAGGGAATTTTTTTTTTTTTTAAAGAGACAGGAGATACTTTTTTTTTTTTTTTATTTGACAGACAGAGATCACAAGTAGGCAGAGAAGCAGGCAGAGAGAGAGGAAGGGAAGCAGGCTCCCTGCTGAGCAGAGAGCCTGATGCCGGGCTCGATACTGGGACCCTGGGATCATGACCTAGGACCCTGGGATCATGACCTGAGCCAAAGGCAGAGGCTTTAACCCACTGAGCCACCCAGGCGACCCAGGAGAGGGAATCTTAAGGAGGTTCCACATTTAGCCTAGCGCCTGAGGCAGGGCTTGATCTCACGGCCCTGAGATCATGTCCTGAGCCAAAACCAAGAGTCAGTCTCTTAACTGGCCACTTAACTGACTGAACCATCCACGTGCCCCAGAATACACATTTTTTTCAAGTGTACATGGAAAATTCACTATGCTGGTCTATGAAGCAAGTCTCTAGAAATGTAAGAGGTTTAAAATGATACAAGAAAAGTTTTCTGAACAAAATGTAAGTAAATTAGAAAACAATAATGAAAAAATATCGGGAGAAACTCACCCAAATATATGGACATTATTCAACACACCTTTTACTTGTGGGTGGCAGGAGAAATCATGAGAAAAATTGGAAAATATCTGAACTAAAAGAAAATCAATTTTTTAAAAGATTTTATTTATTTGAAAGAGAGAGAGAGAGAGAGAGCATGAAGTCGGGGGGAGGGGGGGGAGAGGGAGAGGGAGAAGCTGACTCCCTGATGAGCATAGAGCCCAACATGGGGCTCGATCCCAGGACTCTGAGATAAAGACCTGAGCCAAAGTCAGATGCTTGACCGACTGAGCCACCCAGGTACCCCCTAATAAACTTACAACATGTCAAAATTTCTGATATGTAACTTGAGCAATACCAATATAATTCCCAGCTGCATTTTTGTAAATACAGACAAGTTAATTCTAAAATAGACATGGGAGGACAGATGAACTAGAATAGGCAGGAGAATTTGTTTTTTCCATTTTATTTATTTTTTCAGCGTAACAGTATTCATTGTTTTTGCACAACACCCAATAGGCAGGAGAATTTTGAAAAGGGAGGCGCTGAGTGAGGCTCTCCCATCACAGCAGCCGCAGGGTGTGGCCCCTCAGGAGGGAGAGGAGACAGAGGTGAGATGGTGGAGGAGTAGGGACCCTAGTTTTGTTTAGTCCCTGGAATTCAGCTAGACACCTGTCAAATCATTCTGAACACCTGTGAATGCAACCAGAGATCTTAGAAAAGAACCGCTGCAATTCCACAAATAGGAAAGAGACCACTTTTTGCAAGGGAGGAGGTGCAGAGAAGTGAATCCAAGGCCATCCATAGGAAAATAAACCACAGGGGGAGGGAACCTCCATAAGCCAGGTAACCAGAAAGTGATATAAGCAGCAGAGAGCAAAACTGGAACCTTTAGAGGTCTACTCCAGTGAGGGACTTGCCTGCCTGAAAGGCACTCAGGTGAAAAGCACTGCAGAATCATAGGTGGGACAGTATGGTTTCAGAATCCCGGGGTCACAGGAATATTGGGGGTGCCTGAGTGCGCAGAGTTCCCAGGCATCGGAGCAGGGAAACCAGCTGCAAACAGCGAGCCCAGGTGTGGGCTATCTGCTTGGTGTTGCCATAAACCATGAACTGCAGGCTGGTTGGGTGACTGCTCTCCAAGGAGGGGCCCAGCAAGAGGCAGAACTGCAGCGAGATGCCCGTCCTCCTTCCTTGGGAGGAATGGCATGGGTGCCTGCTGCAGGAGTCTGCAAAGTTTGGAGACTCGAAACAGGGTCTCATGCCTGAGATAAAAATGCCTGGTCACAGGCTGGGTGAACAGAGAGTGGACGGAAACCAGGGACACAAGAGTGACTGACTACTTTTCTGTGAGGGCGCACTGAAGAGTAGAGGGGAGTGAATTCTGAGCTCTGGGGCTAGAGATCAACGAGCAGCCATTCTCATCCCTAAAAGCGGTGCTGAAAGCCTTCAGGGAACAAAAGCCACATAAGGCAATCAGAAGGCATTTACTTAGCAGGCGCCCGGCAACAGTGGTGTGGTTTTGCTGGTGCAGATACCTGAGAATTGGAGTAACAGGCCCCTCCCTGAGAAGACCAGCAAGAACATCCAGCTAATGCCAAGTTTACTGATTACACAGAACTGCCAATCTCCAGTGCTAGGGGAAAATAGTATATAGAATTTGTGGTTTTTTTCTCATGATTCTCTAGTCTTTCAGTTTAATTTTTTTTTCCCCCTGGGACATCTGGATGGCTCAGTCAGTTAAGCGTCTGCCTTTGGATCAGGTCATGATCTCAGGGTCCTGGGATGGAGTCCTGCATGGGGCTCCCTGCTCCAGGGGAGCCTGCTTCTCCCTCTGCCCTTTACCCTGTTCATGCTGTCTCACAAATAAATAAATAAAATCTTTGACCAAATTTTTTTTCCTTTTCAGCTAATTTCTTATTTTATCAGCTCTTTAAGTCTTCTTTAATTTTCATTTTTAAATTTATGTTTTATACATTTTTTAAAAGATCTTATTTATTTGACACAGAGATAGAAAGCACAAGTAGGCAGAGTGGCAGGCAGAGGGAGAGGGAGAAGCAGGGTCCCCACTAAGCAGGCAGCCCAATGCAGGGCTTGATCCCAGGACTCTGGGATCATGAACCGAGCCAAAGGCACCTGCTTAACCGACTGAGCCACCAGGTACCCCTATGTTTTATATGTATTTTTTCATTTTTGTCTTCCTTTCATTGTATTCAATTTTATTTTTGTGTAGCCAGCAATCACAGTAATCTGACTCATGCATGCACACCTAAGGTGTTGGCTAGTTAATCATGATGTTCCCAGAAGTGAAATAGAAATTCTTATTTGATGTATCTAAGCAAAAATTTCTATGTCAAGTCTACATAAAGTCTAACTCAAATCATAAAAGCAATGAATCACAGTCCTTCAATCAATTCCCAAGTTGAATCAGTTTAGAGACGAAGAACTTCTTCAATGAATGGGAGGTCAGGTACCCTTCCTAAAGGGCAATGAAAATTTATATGATTAACCTTTCTCCCAGCCTTCCCCAGAGGGACCTGTGCCTTTTAACAGGGTTTTACATTGGGGAAAAGAAAATGATCAAAATTTTCAGAGACTGCTGGGCACTGGCTGAGAACTGACACTGATTCCAGAAGTCTCATAATGGCACTGTGGCCCTCCAGGCAGAGTAGAAGAGCTTGTGGACATCAGGTGATCAGTGGGTTTTTAGCTCAGGTCTGTCTCAGTTTTTAGCTCAGGTCAGTGACTCCCTGAACCCATCCTGTGGTTATATGCCCAGTTATATGCCCATACTTTAAAATGTATAATTGGAACAGACATACTTAGCAGCTGGCAAACTCCTTCCATTGGTTCCTTGACCTGTAGAGTAGGGGCTATTATGGTGGAAAAGGCCAAGTAGAAGCCATTTAGTACCACATCCCTAGAAGGATTGCAGAAATTAGTGCCACCATTTGAAAGATGCCAGTGTAGTGATTCCCATCACATTCCCATTCAACTCTTCTATTTGGGCTGTTCAGGAAACAGATGAATCTTAGAGAATGACAGCGGATTATTTTATTGTAAGCTTAATCAGGTAGTTACTCCAATTGTAGCTGCCGTACCGGAAGGGGTTTCACTGCTCGAGCAAATTAACATATCCCTGGTACCTGGTGTGTAGCTATCAATCTAGCATATGCATTTTTCTTCCACACCTGTCCATAGAGCCCACCAGAAGCAGTTCGCTTTCAGCTGGTGAAGCCAATAATACACATACATATATCTCTTTAGGGTTATAGCAACCCTCCATCCCTAGGTCATAATTTAGTTTGAAGGGATTTTTTTTTTAAGATTTTATTTATTTATTTGACACAGAGAGAGATAGATCACAAGTAGGCAGAGAGGCAGGAAGAGAGAGGGGGGGAAGCAGGCTCCCTGCTGAGCAGAGAGCCTGATGTGGGGCTCAATTGTAGGACACCGAGATCATGACGCGAGCTGAAGACAGAGGCTTAACCCACTGAGCCACCCAGGCGTCCCAGTTTGGAGGGATCTTGATTGTTTTTCCCTTCCACAAAATATCATAGTGGTCCATTACATTGATGAAATTATGCTGATTAGACATAGTGAGTGAGAAGTAGCAACTACTCTAGGCTTATTGGTAAGACACTTGTACATTAGGGTGAGGGCGCCTGGGTGGCTCAGCGGGTTAAGGCCTCTGCCTTCGGCTCGGGTCATGGTCCCGGGGTCCTGGGATCGAGCCCCGCATCGGGCTCTCTGCTTGGCTGGGAGCCTGCTTACTCCTCTCTCTCTCTCTGCCTGCCTCTCTGCCTACTTGTAATCTCTATCTGTCAAAAAAATAAATCTTTAAAAAAAAAAAGAGAGATAAATCTAAAATTTACTTTTACTTCAGAGTGTTTAGGGGTCTTGTTATGTAGGATATATCACTTTTAGACGTTATCACTTCTTGAAATCAGGTAATGTGATGCCGCCAGTTTGGTTTTTGTTTTTCAACATTTCCTTAGCAATTCTGGGTCTCTTCTGATTTCATACAAATTTTAGGATTATTTGCTCCAGGTCTTTGAAAAATACCGGTGGAATTTTGATCGGAATGGCATTAAAAGTATAGATTGCTTTGGGCAGTATAGACATTTTAACAATATTTATTCTTCTGATCCAAGAGCATGGAATGGTCTTCCATCTTTGTGTGTTTTCTTCAATTTCTTTCATGAGTGTTCTGTAATTCCTCGCGTACAGATCCTTTACCTCTTTGGTTAGGTTTATTCCCAGGTATCTTATGGTTCTTGGTGCTATAGTAAATGGAATCGATTCTCTAATTTCCCTTTCTGTATTTTCATTGTTAGTGTATAAGAAAGCAACTGATTTCTGTACATTGATTTTGTATCCTGCCACGTTACTGAATTGCTGTATGAGTTCTAGTAGTTTGGGGGTGGAGTCTTTTAGGTTTTCCATATAAAGAATCATGTCATCTGTGAAGAGAGAGTTTGACTTCTTTATTGCCAATTTGAATACGTTTTATTTATCTTTGTTGTCTGATTGCTGTTGCTAGGACTTCTAATACTATGTTGAACAAGAGTAGTGAGAGTGGGCATCCTTGTCATGTTCCTGATCTCAACGGGAAGGCTGCAAGCTTTTTCCCATTGAGGATGATATTTACTGTGGGTCTTTCATAGATAGCTTTTATGAAGTTCAGGAATGTTCCCTCTATCCCTATACTTTGAAGCATTTTAATCAGGAACGGATGCTGGATTTTGTCAAATGCTTTTTCTGCATCAATTGAGAGGACCATGTGGTTCTTCTCTCTTCTCTTATTGATTCGTTCTATCACATTGATTGATTTGTGAATGTTGAACTATCCTTGTGACCCAGGGATGAATCCCACCTGGCCATGGTGAGAAACAAAAACAAAACTGGTGGCATCACGTTACTTGATTTCAAGCTTTACTACAAAGTAGTAAAGTGTCTTGATCACCAAGACAGCATGGTACTGGCATAAAAACAGACACATAGACCAGTGGAACAGAGTAGAGAGCCCAGATATGGACCCTCAACTCTATGGTCAAATAATCTTCAACAAAACAGGAAAAAATATACAGTGGAGAAAAGACAGTCTCTTCAATAGGTGGTGCTGGGAAAACTGGACAGCTATATGTAGAAGAATGAAACTCGACCATTCTCTTACACTGTACACAGAGATAAACTCGAAATGGATAAAAGACCTCAACGTGAGGCAGGAATCCATCAGAATCCTAGAGGAGAACATAGGCAGTAACCTCTTCGATATCAGCCACAGCAACTTCTTTCAAGATATGTCCCCAAAGGCAAAGGAAACAAAAGCAAAAATGAACTTTTGGGACTTCATCAAGATCAAAAGCTTCTGCACAGCAAAGGAAACAGTCAACAAAACAAAAAGGCAACCCACGGAATGGGAGAAGATAGTTGCAAATGACGGTACAGACAAAAGGTTGATATCCAGGATCTATAAAGAACTCCTCAAACTCAACACACACAAAACAGATAATCATATCAAAAAATGGGCAGAAGATATGAACAGACACTTCTCCAATGAAGACATACAAATGGCTATCAGACACATGAAAAAATGCTCATCATCACTAGCCATCAAGGAGATTCAAATTAAAACCACATTGAGATACCACTTTACACCAGTTAGAATGGCCAAAATTAGCAAGACAGGAAACAACGTGTGTTGGAAAGGATGTGGAGAAAGGGGAACCCTCTTATGCTGTTGGTGGGAATGCAAGTTGGTGCAGCCACTTTGGAGAACAGTGTGGATGGAGATTCCTCAAGAAATTAAAAATAGAGCTTCCCTATGACCCTGCAATTGCACTACTGGGTATTTACCCCAAAGATACAGATATAGTGAAAAGAAGGGCCATCTGTACCTCAGTGTTCATAGCAGCAATGGCTACAGTCGCCAAACTGTGGAAAGAACCAAGATGCCCTTCAACGGACGAATGGATAAGGAAGATGTGGTCCATATACACAATGGAATATTATGCCTCCATCAGAAAGGATGAATACCCAACTTTTGTAGCAACATGGACGGGACTGGAAGAGATTATGCTGAGTGAAATAAGTCCAGCAGAGAGAGTCAAGTATCATATGGTTTCACTTATTTGTGGAGCATAACAAAGAACATGGAGGACATGGGGAGATGGAGAGGAGAAGGGAGTTGAGGGAAACCGGAAGGGGAGATGAACCATGAGAGACTAGGGACTCTGAAAAACAACCTGAGGGTTTTGAAGGGGCGGGGGGTGGGAGGTTGGGGGAACCAGGTGGTGGGTGATAGGGAGGGCACGTATTGCATGGAGCACTGGGTGTGCTGCAAAAACGATGAATACTGTTACACTGAAAATAAATAAATAAATAAATAAATAAATAAATAAATAAAATTTTTTTAAAAAGTGGGCAGAAGGCCTCTTTTGATTTTAGAGGCAACATATTCCTCATTCAAGTGTTACTCTAGTCCATTTACCAAGTGACCTGAGAAGCTGCTAGTTTTAAGTAGGGCCCAGAAGAAAAGCCTCTGCCATAAGTCCATGCTACTATGCAAGTTGCTCTGTAACTTGGGCCTTATGATCCAGCAGATCCGATGGTGCTTGAGGTGTCAGTGTCAGATAAAGATGCTGTTTGGAGCCTTTGACAGGTCCCTAGAGATGAATTGCAAGGCAGGCTTTTAAGATTTGGGGGCAAGGCTCTGCCTTCACCTTCAGATAACTACTTTTCCTTTGAGAAACAGCTCAGCTCTTGGCCTGTTACTGGGCCTGAGTAGAGACCGAATGCTTACTTGTGGTTCACCAAATTACCATGTGACCTGAGCTGACTGTCATGAACTGGGTGATCTCCGACACACGAACCCACAAAGTGGGCTTGCACACCGACACTCCATCAAATAGAAATGATATATACGAGATCAGACCTGAGCAGGCCCTGAAGTAAGTTACATGAAGTGGCCCAAATGTCCAAAGTCCCCACTCTTGCTCTACTGTCTTCTCTTTCTCTCACCTGCACATATAGCTTCAAGGGGAATTCCCTGTGATCAGGTGACAGAGGATGAGAAGACGCGGGCCTGGTTTCCAGATGGTTCTGCATGATATGCAGGCAAAGCTGGTGTGGTCGGCTGTGGCCCTGCAGCCCCTCTCTGGGACAGCCCTGAAGGCAGTGGAGAAGAGAAATCCTACCAGTGGGCAGGACTTTGGGCAGTGCACCTGAGTTCTCACTTTGCTTGTAAGGAGAAATGGCCAAATGAGGAATTTCATAACAATTCATGGGCTGTGGATGCATGGTCAGGGACTTAGAAGGAACGTGATTCAGAAATTAGTGACGAATTTGGGAAAGAGGTATGTGGATAGACCTCTCTGAATGAAACATGAACATATTTGTGTCCCATGTGAATGCTCCGAGGTAACTGAAAGGTTACCTCAGAAGAGGATTTTAATAACAGATAAAATAAGTACAACTGGGGGCGCCTGGGTGGCTCAGTGGGTTAAAGCCTCTGCCTTCAGCTCAGGTCATGATCCCAGGGTCCTGGGATCGAGCCCCGCATCGGGCTCTCTGCACAGCGGGGAGCCTGCTTCCTCCTCTGTCTCTGCCTGCCTCTCTGCCTACTTGTCTGTCAAATAAGTAAATAAAATCTTTAAAAAAAAAAAGTACAACTGAATATTACTAAGCCATCAGAGAGAGTGAAATCTTGCCATTTGCAATGATGTGGATGGAACTAGAGGGTGTTAAGCTAAGTGAAATAAGTCAGTCACAGAAAGACAAATAACATGTGATTTCATTCATATGTGGAATTTAGGAAACAGAACAAATGAACATAGGGGAAGGGAAGGAAAAATAAAATAAGACAAAAACTGAGAAGGAGGCAAACCATAAGAGACTCTCAACTCTTGGAAACAAACAAGGTTGCTGGAGAGGAGGTGGATGGGGCATGGTGTAATTGGGCAATGGACACTGAGGACGGCACTTGATGTAATGAACACTAGGTGTTATATGTAATTACCTCTGAAACTAATAATACAGTATATGTTAAATAAATTGAATTTAAATTAAAAAAATTAAGTGGATAAAATGACCCATTCTGTAGATACCAGTCAGCCTCTTTCCCCAACCCCTAATCATGACCCAAAGTGCTCATCAACAAAGTAGCTATGGTTAGAGGGTGGCAGTTAACACTTGGGATCAGCAACACAGACTTCTCCTCACCAAGGATGACCAGGCTACAGCTACCACTAATTGCCCAGTGTGCAGTGGCAGAGACCAACACCAATCATCAGTATGACACCATTCTCTGGGGTAATCAGCCAGCTACCTTCATGTTAGAAGGTGATTCATGACATTGGACTATTTCCAACATGGAAGGGGCAACATTTTATCCTTACTGGAGTAGACAATTTGGAAACAGATTTTCCTTCCCTGTATATAATAACTCCTGCCATCCAGGTACTTACAGAATGCCTTATTCACCATCACTGTAGTCCACACAGCACTGCTTCTGATCAAGGAACTCACTTCACAGCAAAAGAAGTGTGGCAGTGGGCCTATGGTCATGGAATTCACTAGTGTTCCCATGCTCCCCACCATCTTGAAGCCGTTGTCTTAATAGAATGGGGGGCGCAGCCTTTTCAAGACTGATACAGTGTCAGCTAGGTAGCAATACCTTGCAGGGCTGGAGGAAGGCCCTCCAGAGGCTGTACATGCCCTGAATTGGTATCCAATATATGATGCTGTTTCTCCCACAGACAAGATTCATGGATCCAGGAATCAAGAGGTAGAAATAGGAGTGGCACCACTCACTATTAACCCTAATGATGCACTAGCAAAATTTTTGCTTCCTGTTCCTATGACCTCATGCTTTGCTGCCTAGAGGTCTTAGTCCCAGAGGGAGGAATACTTCTACCAAGAGACAAACAACGATTCCATTGACTGGAAGCTAAGATTGCCACCTGGCCACTTTGGGCTCCTCACACCTTTGAACTGACAACTGAAGGAGTTATGGTAATGGCTGGGGTGATTGATCCTGATCACTAAAGGGAAACTGAACTACTGCTTCACAGCAAGGAAGGCAGAGTAAAAAGGTAGAGAAGAGTATCTGGAATATAGGCGATCCCTTAGTGTGTCTCTCTGTGCTACCATGCCCTCTGACTAAGGTGAGTGGAAAACTGTAACAACCCAATCCAGACAGGACTACTGATGGCCCAGAATATTTAGGAAGGAAGTTTTGGGTCACACCACCAGATAAAGAACTATGATCATATGAAGTACTTGCTGAAGGCAAAGGGAATCGAGTGGATAGTAGAAGATGGCTACAGACACTAGCTGCAATCAGATGACCAGGTATAGATACAAGAGCTGCAAGTAACATGGCTACTTCCTCTTTATTTCATTATTAATAAATTTGTATTCATATTTCCTATTGTCTTCTTTCCATTTGCCTCTTTCTTTCGTTATTCCCTAATCATGTGGCATGGGATAATTGAATTTATATCATAGTACTTGGGTATTGTTAACTTCACATCATAGTATTTAAGTTATAGGATATCAAGAGGAGTAAAAATCACTCAAGGGATTTACATCTTCTTCTGGGGAAGGGATAAATACGTAAATGCCATATCTTCTTGGTTCTGTTTCTCTGGGGAGCCCTAATACAGATACCATTCTGGGATGGATTGTATGCACTGAACCAGAAATCTTTTCTTGGGTCTGGGAACAAGGACTGGAAGCCGGAGTAGCACCACATACCATTATTCCCTCTGACCCACTGGGGTGGTCTGTGCTTCCTGTCCCCTTCAACTCTGCATGTTCTGGTCCCCAAGGGGTCACATTTTCACCAGGGGACAGAGCTAGACTCCCCATGGAATTATAAGCTAAAGCTGTCAGCTGGATATTTTGGGTTCGTATGTCCTTTCATCAATAGCAAGAAGAGGTGTCACAGTCTTGGCAGGTATAACTGAGCCTAATCATTGAGAAGAGGTAGGTATGCTTTTATATCATGGAGATGCAGGAATATGTGTGGAACCCAGGTGATCTCCTTCAGTGTTTCGTGGTATTCTCTAGCCCCATTTGGACTGTAAATAGATAATTCAGCAATCCCAGCCTGAGAATTGAGACTAAACACTCAGGTTTATTGCATTGGAGACAAGGACCTGAGTAATGTCACAGGGTTATCATGCAAAGCCAGCAGAATGCTAGCTAAAGGTGAGGGATACTACAATGGATAATGGATAAGAGAGAAAATAAGTATCAATTTCAGCCCCAATGCTAAACACAGAATTAGGAACTGTGCTTCAGCTCACTAACCTCCCTCTTATAAGGTACCCTACAGGCAGAGATGCCTGTTAGAATCCTGGATGAGCTGTTCCCAGAACAAAAATGGAAAAGCAGATCAGAGCAGTGCAAAGACTAGACTGTGGAATATCCAAATAGGTCACTTTGATTCTTCTTCAAGGAAAGTTTGCTGAGCAGCTCTAAGGATTAGAATCAGCAGAGAGCTGTCCAGATGTCAGTTCTTTGAGATAGCCTTAGTTACAGAGAAGTGTGGCCAACCATGTGCCATTCCCAGGGCACACCAGATACAGAGAATGAGCAAGGGACAGCATGAAGACCAGGCCATTTTGGCCCAATTCAAGACAAATCTTTCAGGCAAT
This sequence comes from Meles meles, assembly GCF_922984935.1. Taxonomy (NCBI): domain Eukaryota; kingdom Metazoa; phylum Chordata; class Mammalia; order Carnivora; family Mustelidae; genus Meles; species Meles meles. Next base: position 140,153,565 of record NC_060071.1, on the reverse strand, counting down.
ATTCACTCCAGAGCTTGCTGCTAGGTTGGACAAGGCTGAAATGCAGTACCATTTCTTTCCTGCACAACTGACTTCCTCACCTTTTCACAGTGGTTGGTCCCTACCAAAATCTTACACTCTAAACTCTAACTCAGTGGTGCTTCTGGAGAACTCACACTATCACAATGAAATAACTACTGAAAGCACTTGGTAGCCCCAGGGCAAGGGGAACACAGGAAAGAAGGTGGGTTTATCAGAGTGCTGGTGACTCAAGCAGCAGAGACCAAGACTTATAAGAAGCACAAGTGACCGGCTGCTGGACAGAACTCAGAGGAGGGACCTGTTCATCTCAGAGCTGTAAGTGAGACCTCCGAGAGTGTCAGTGACCAATCAGTGCTGGTACTTCTCAGTTAGAATGAAGGGGCTTCTAAAAGGCCAACAGAATTGGAGTCCAAATCTAACCATGGCTACCAGGGCGCATGGCCCCAGCCAAAATGACAGTGAGAGTAACTTAGAGCACAGGAAAGTAAACTCCCTTCTCTCCCGTCCATCATGCTAGGTTACTTCTCTTGCCCCCTTTAGGCACAGTTACCCTGAAGAGAACAGGAAAACAGAAATGGGGTCAGCAGCAGCACATCCTGGAGGACAAAGGAGGGAGGAGCTTTAGAACCAGCAGATATCAGCTTAAAGAAAAAAAAAAAAGTCTCTCTGCTGTGCTTTGCCCAGAAAATAAAGAGACAAACTCCAAAAAAAAAAAAATGAAGTTTTAATATGGCTTATAACAATGAAGAGTAAGAAAGTACACGCTAGAAATCCCTTGGTGTGGTATTAATGTTTATGCTCCTGATAGGAAGAATCCTTAAATTTTTCCTTAAACAGTCAGACATTCCCTAATGTTTCACTACCATTAAAACAACTAGGGATTTGTTTAATGAGGCAGGGGACTTAGCATTCCTCTTCTTTCCTCCCCCCTCTTTTTTTCTTCCTTACAAAGCACAAGAAAGCAAAATAAAACAAAAGCAGTAAAAGGAATAAGCCACAGTGATGACAGGTAACCCAACTTGGCCTTTGCTTCTGGCAATACCAGGCGTTTCCCAGGAGCTGGCCCGCTGTCAAGACTGCCTCCATGGCCTGCGTGCTCGCAGTAGGGAGGCGCCCATCCAAGGTGGCAGTGGCAATGGTCTTTATTATTGCAGACCCCGCGCATGTGGCACGTCTCATTGGTCTGGCAGTCTCGTGATGGGTGGGTCATGTTGACACACTTCTTGTGGACGCAGATCTTTTCTGGACCACACACTGCGCCGTCTTGCACTTGGCCAATATCAGGTATGGACATCCCTAAGTGATAATCAGTGCCCCAGCAAGTGGTGTCGTTGAAGTGAAGCTGATGCACTGTAGAATGTTGTACCAGGTTAGGAATCGCTCGCACGTTTTCACACTGCACTCTTCCACAGAGAATATCAGGGGCCTCACATTTTACGTATATTAGGTCCGTGATACCACAGTGACCAAATCGATTTCCTTGGGTGTTGATTTCTTTGTAGCAACTCTGAGATGCACTCCTTGCATCTTGGCCAAAAATCTCCCTGCACTGTTTGTCATGGTTATTACATCTTCCCTTGTAGCAGTAGGCATCGTCGCCACAGGGAATCCCGTCCTGCAAATATACATCTTCTGGGCATTGATGAAATGTCCCATTGCACCACTCTGGAAGGTCACATTCACCAATCTGATGTCTGCACAAAGTCCCTGATGGCATGTACTTGCAGTCTTTGCAACAAATTCCAAAAGTACAAGTAGCTCCAGGTTTCAGAGTGCAGTTTAACAGACAGCAGGGATCATTTACACACTGGCGTACGGTCCCACAATCACACTCCTCTTCTTCTTCGATCACCAGGTTCCCACAGTACTGTACCCTAAAGATATTCCCTGGATATGGAGGTGAGTGAATACATAATCCACGAGTGAGAGTATTGTCCCAATACTGGGCATAACTACAATTGCTGAACCGAGTTGTCACCTTCTGGCTGGGATACATTATGCACCACTGAAGCCCACACACGCATTCCTCCGTATCATGAAACATACCCAGATTATGACCAAGTTCATGGGTCACAGTAAGTGCAAAATAATACAGACTGTCTCCTAAAAAAACATCAACTCCACTGTTAAAATGACGGTGGCATATTCCTCTGACGTAGGCAACTCCAAGCTTTATGCCAAAATATTTTCGTATGAAAAGATGGGCAGTATCATAGTGTAGTCGGGCATCAAGATTGAAATACTTCCAAACAGAAAAGTCCTCCACAAGCTGATCAAGGTTATTGGTGGCAACTGGGTTTCTTTCAGTCCAGATTTCAATCCCGGTCAAAATTACATCAACCTCCAAAGGGTAATATAAGGCCCCTATTATATTGACAATATCAAATACTTCACGCTGTACTACTGTTACATTACTTCTGTAGTAAAGGAATCGAAGATGGTCCACAACTACGACCAGCTCGAGAAACCGTAAGTGGGTCCACCAGCCCGTGTAAGAAATTTGCATCAGAGTAGAATTAGATGATGCCCTCAACTGCAAGTGGCGTGCTACTTCCTCTTCTGTTAACCCACATCGCATAGGTGGGACTTGCGCATCATCACTCTCTATCTTATACACCAGGTGTTCAAATGTGGCAGATAACCTCATTGGCTCAATTTCATAAGCAAGGTCATTAATCTGCAGCATTCCTCGGAAACCTCCAGAACAGGTACTGAGGGCAACCAGGGACTCGGGGATTCCTTCCACATAACCGTGATAGTAGCAGTCATCAGGAACAAAAGGCTGATCCTGGAGAAGGGCATGCTGGTCCGTGTAGGTGAATACTGGCAAGTGTTTGGAAACCAAGAGCTTCTTGACCCTCATGTGGACAATGTATCTCCGGCCCCCAAACTGCAGGCTGTAGGAGAGCCAGCCTGGACCTTTTATACCCCTGCCCCTGCCGGTCACCTTCAAGGGGATCACCAATTCTGGGGACAAGTGCTGGGAGGTCCTCACCTGAGAGTGGCCAGAAATGAACAGAGACATTCCTCCCCAGAGTAGCAGAAGAGCGACTCTGACGTACACCAGGGCCTCACCCACTGCCATTATGGAGCTGTCATTATGGAGCCATCTGTCCGGGGCAGAAGAGGGCAGGGTGTGAAGCACTGCTGGTCTGGCTCCTCCCTCTGAGCGGCTTAGTGTGCAGAGCTGACTTTTATGGATCTGTGTCCTGGAAGAGGTGGGCCATCAGAGCTGTAGTGCTGAAAGTGAAAATTTAAAAAAAGCTAGGATGGGGTTGGTGGGGTAGGGAGAGTGAGAGAATGACAAGAAGGTGAGCTAAAAGTGATTCTTCACTTGGAATGTGGCTGGAATTAATAAAATTCCCGAGACTGCCATATAAATATACACATATATTTATACACACACACACACACATACACACACGTGTGTATATATATATATATAGGCAGGGGTGAGGGAAGCAGAGATTTCCAGAGGAAGAGATGAAGGAGGTTAGTCATAGACGGATAATGGTTGAAACTGGTTGGTGGATCCAAAAAAATTTATTACATAGTGTTTTCTAAACATGTAAACTGGCATGAAATGTTTCCATATTAAAAAGACTAACATCTGACTCCCAAATTTCTCTTCCTCCCAAAAATCTACCAGTACCCTGCTGTCTTCACCAAGCATGTGGACAACTCACCCAAAACCCACCATTTGTTTGCCCCTTTATTCAGTTTATTCCACCTCCCCTTTTCTGACCCTTTCCTGTGAGGACATCGGATCCAGCCCCCATTCTGTCTGAGGTTAGGAGTTAAAGTAAGCCTTACTTAAGGAACTTATTATTAATTTTGGGAGACCCCTTCAAAACAAGCCAAATTTGCATTTTGTAACGCATTCTTATCTGTAGAAAAACTCTGGACATCCAAAGAAAGGCAGGCGTACTGATGGGAAAACAGGGAATGGGCTGCTATTTTGGGGAAGGCAAATAGCCCAACGGCCCCAAGCACAGCATGCAGGCAGCAGTCTACTCCCCACCCAGCACAGCAGCGCCAGGTTTTCAATCATAAGAGACTCATCTTAGATAAATAGGATATTAGATAAATCCGTAAATACGGATTCTAGTCTATATTTTTTCATGGCTGGTAGTTAGCTGAATTCTCTAGAGATGGTGGAATTGAGGAGAATCAGTTCATTAAAATGCTCAAAAAGCCACAGTTCAAGGGGACTTATGCCATTCCTATTAAAGACATACATTTTAGCTCAGGTAAAAGTTAATTTTGCTTATTCACTGACTTTCAGTTAAAAGTATCAATGATTTGTTTAATATTTGAAGGCAAAAATTAAAACAAATTTAGAGACACATCTGAACCCACGCTGGTGACATGAGTATTCTACGTAAGGACACAAATGGGATCAGTAGTACCGAGTGTCAGACATATCTTCGGCGTTGTAATGTTGGGAACACCTGTATATGCCTGGATACTTTTTTAGAACTAATGGATGGCTGCTGGAAGCCAAGAATACTAGATAAATCCTCTTAGGGAAAGCATCTCTGGTGGAGGTGAAATCCTAATTACTCGATTTCCTCTCCATTTCTCTCTTTATGAGATCCTTGGTACAAGCTACAAATCTGGGAATATTAAAATGAGAGTGTGTGACTTGAAAGATGACTATTAAAGCATTATAAAGAGGGGAAAAAAAACCCTGTATTAAGCTTTGTCAGAAATATGATGTGGTAATAATAGAAAAGTTCATTGCTGAGAATCTTTGAGACATGTGGTCTGTCACCACTGGGTGGCTCCGAAGAAAGCCCTGAAGGAACAGTGCCCGACCATGAATTATGCAAACTGGTATCTCTCCAAAGCCCTTCCTTCCTACCATGACCAGCACTGCAAGCACTGTGAGTTTCCTCTGTGTGAATCCTTAGCTCTTCTATTTCCAGCAGCTATTTTAAATTTCTCAAAGCCCCTATCTTGCCGAGTCTCCTCTCTTCCTCAATCACAGCCTCAGTTTCACCGTTTCTCAAACTTGAGTCACAAACCAAACAAGGTCACAAAATGAATTTAGGGAGCCACAACTAACTGAAACAATACTGACTGTCAGGGTGCAACGGTACTACATGTCAGAGAGCTTCCTGCAGATCAGGGTAACCTGCGGCTCTTCACCATAGAAGCTCTAACAGCATTCTACTGATACTTCTTATGCTGATTATCAATCATTTCCTGAACTCCAAAACTAAAATTTATAGTTTGTCTATGAAGCTGCAGATGGGAATCTGTGCATTATATTTCCAATGTTATTTGGTTCCTTAAGTTTTATCAACAAGGACACAAAAGAGAGAATAAAAGGCAAAAAAAAAAAAAAAAAAAAAAAAGGACAAGGGACTTGTAATTGCCTATTTGCCAGCTGTTACTTTCTATGAATCCCAGCTCTGGTGCCTTGCTCTGGTGGTGAGAGTTGGTTACCACATTCCCAGAAACGAGTCCCATCAAGCCCTAACAAAGGTAGAGTACCTGATGAACAGTGGGCCCTCCTCAGTAGTCGGAGTACCTGACGTCCAGAGCCATTCTCCAGTACCTTGGGAAACCCACCCCAGCTACCCAGTGTCCCTTTTTCAGATGTTCCAGGCATACCACAAAGAACCCCGATACAAGCTTCATGTGTGTAGCACTTGTCTCTCTGAGATCTGAGTCACCATTCTGGAGGAGCGTCTTCCACGTTTCTAAGGAACAAGTACCATGGTGCTCCTTACAAGAAATATAGCTCTTAGCTCTACAGAATCCCTTATCCCTTTTCTGATCTCCTGTCACCAACATGACCTAAGAAATGCCCTGTCTTCTACAGTCCAAATCTATGAGGCCCATTATGAAAGTATCTAGTTATGATAACCCCAACCCCTTTTCTCCCCCCAATCTTAGGGGTAGGGCTTTTTCTCACAACTCATACCTCCATGTACCTCAGTGTTCTCTTTTCATCTTTTTGGTCCTCTAAAACCTTTTCAAGGATTTCTTTATATTAATTACTCTTGGTGGGTTTTCTTTTCTGGACTAGATCTTGAAAGATACAGGATTTAGTACCAAGAGTGCTGTCAAGAGAGACAGACAAAATGGGACTCCAGGACTGGTATGGGCAGGTCCATTGCTTTACACACTGCTAAACTCCTGTCCAATGGGGAATGGGCATGCAGTGGCATCACAATGAATTAAATTAACACTCAGTGTTTATTATGATGACGTGCACTATTGAAGCAAATGTGTGGAGGACCAAGGGTGATGATGACAGTTAAGTACCCCGAGGACTGTTCTACCAGAGAACTTGCACAGTGAAGGTCAAGGCTCTAAACTCTCAGCTCAGACAGCTGATAATGGTAGACCTAAAAGAATCCCTCATTTGTTTTACCCACAGAGTCAGTCTTACAAAAAAAAAATCGAATTTTAATTGTGGAGTTATAGAATCACAGTGTATGTTGACTACATAGATTTGCCAAGATTCTAGTGGGAAAGTTAGGACATTGACTGAGAAGGAAAAAACCCTTGACACTTGCAAAGAAAAATTCTAGGTAGACTTGACGGATTCTGAGTATCTCAATCCTCCCAAGTATCCCTGAGTCTCCTTTACCCGGGGGAGAAGCCAGACTTCTGTCTGAAAAGCCTACTCACCTCAAGCTAGAGACCCCCTAATTATCTTTTCTGGGAAAGTTACCTTGCAAGGAAGATACCTAGTCTCCTCAAGAAAGAGTCCTACCATCTTTTATTGGCTCTAGATGTAAATCAGAATCTAATCCAACATGCTCCTAAGAAACAAATTCAGTATCTGAACTGAAAGGAAGGAACTTCTACTCCAAAATAATGATATTTTACTAATTTATATTGGTAAAAGAGGGGGTGGAACAAAAGATATTAAGAGGAGAAAAGATAAAGTAGTTACAGAGATAAAGATATATTTAGTATGACAAAATTCAACAGAGATGGGGCACTTGAGTGGCTCAGTCAGTTAAGCATCTGCCTTTGGCTCAGGTCATGATCCTGGGATTAAGCCCCAAGCTGGGCTCCCTGCTCAGCAGGAAGTCTACTTCTCTGTCTCCCTCTCCCTCTGCCCCTCCTCTGGACTGCAACCATGCCCACCCCCATCCTGTTCATGCTCTCTCTCTCAAATAGATAAATAAAATCTTTTTAAAAAATTCAACAGGGATTTATATCTATCTATTAAACAGCTTCAAAATATATAAAGAAGACACTGAGAAATCAAAAAAGGATAAATGGAAAAAATCCAAAATCTACTTGCAGATATTAACATACTTCTCTCAGTGACTGAGAAAAAAATCAGGCAAAAAAAAATTAATAAGGAAATAGAAGATTTAAGCAAGGTTAATCAAATTAACCTGACACATGCTGGTGGTATAGTGGTGAGCATAGCTGCCTTCCAAATTAACCTGACACATATGAAACAGCATATTCAACAATTGTGGAACACCTATTAAATTCAAATGCACATGAGATATTTAGCAAAACTGATAATATCCAAGGTCATAAACGAAGTCTCAACAAATGGAAAAATAAAAATTGCATAATATATATTCCTTAACTATAGAACTTTTAAAAATTATATAGGAAAAATAGTTAGAAAATAGTAATTTGGTTCAAAATTAAACAACAGCCTTCTAAATAAGCCATGGTCCAAATATGACCAATATGCATGATTAAAAATATTTTGATCTGAATGAAAATAGAACATATTAAACTTGTAGAATGCAGTTAAAGCAACGCTTACGTGGAAATTTCTGGATTTCAAGGTATATATTAGAAAAAGAGAGAGACTGAAAATATTTTATATAACTAGAAACATAACAGCTAATCAAGCTTTAATAGTAGTAAAGTTTGGGGCACCTGGGTGGCTCAGTGGGTTAAGCCTCTGCCTTTGGCTCAGGTCATGGTCTCAGGGACCTGGGATCGAGCCCCGCATCAGGCTCTTTGCTCAGCAGGGAGCCTGCTTTCCCCTCTCTCTCTGCCTGCCTCTCTGCCTACTTGTGATCTCTCTGTCTGTCAAATAAATAAATTAAAAAAACTTTGGAGAACAGTGTGGAGATTCCTCAAGAAATTAAAAATAGAGCTTCCCTATGACCCTGCAATTGCACTGCTGGGTATTTACCCCAAAGATACAGATGTAGTGAAAAGAAGGGCCATCTGTACCTCAGTGTTCATAGCAGCAATGGCTACAGTCGCCGAACTGTGGAAAGAACCAAGATGCCCTTCAACGGATGAATGGATAAGGAAGATGTGGTACATATACACGATGGAGTATTATGCCTCCATCAGAAAGGATGAATACCCAACTTTTGTAGCAACATGGACGGGACTGGAAGAGATTATGCTGAGCGAAATAAGTCCAGCAGAGAGAGTCAAGTATCATATGGTTTCACTTATTTGTGGAGCATAACAAAGAACATGGAGGACATGGGGAGATGGAGAGGAGAAGGGAGCTGAGGGAAAGTGGAAGGGGAGATGAACCATGAGACACTATGGACTCTGAAAAACAACCTGAGGGTTTTAAAGGGGCAGGGGCTGGGAGGTTGGGGAACCAGGTGGTGGGTAATAGAGAGGGCACATATTGCATGGAGCACTGGGTGTGGTGCAAAAACAATGAGTACTGTTACGCTGAAAATAAATTAATTAATTTAAAAAAAAGAAAACATGGGCATAAAAATGGAATATTTCATATGCATGGCAAAGCTTTGAAAATATCTCCATGCAAAGTTTCTAATAAATGTCAATTTTCATGTAAAAATATTTTTAAAAAAGTAGTAAATTTAAAAATAAAGATGACAGTACAAAACAATAAAACATAAAAAAACAAATACTAAAAAAAAAAAAAAAAAAGAGTCAAACGCTGGTTCCTTATAAGGAATTGACCAATACATAGCAATATTATTTTAAAAGACTTTATTTATTCATTTGAGGAAGATACAGATAGTGACAGAGATAGCAAGAGAGAGCACAAGAAGGGAGGACAGAGAGAAACAGGGCCCCTGCTGAGCGGAGAACTGGCTATTGGGGCTCCATCCCAGGACCTTGGGATCATGACCTGAGCCAAAGGCAGACACTTAACCAACTGAGCCACCCAGGTGCCCCAATAGCTAGCAATATTGATCAAGAACTAAACTGAGAAAACATAAATTGCCAATAAGTGTTCTGTGATAGTTTCTATTTTTTAAAGGATTTATTTATCCATTTGAGAGAGAGCGTGCATGTGCTCATGAGCAAGGGGAGGTGGGGCAGAGGAGGAAGAGGCAGAAGGAACAGGAGAGAAGTAGACTTCCTGCTGAGTACAGAGCCCCAGCATGGGGCTGATCCCAATGCCCTGAGATCATGACCTGAGCTGAAATCAGGAGTCGGATGCTTAACTGAGCCACCCAAGTGCCCCTATAATAATATCTATTATAAGAGAATAGTGAAAATTTAAACATGGGAATAAACTCATCAGTAAATTTGAAAATTAAAGCAACATGCAAAAATTCATTGGAAAACCAAACGAAACTGACAAAAATAACAGAAAAACAAAATAGTTCTACATTATTGAACTGCTGTATCTATATGGACAATGAATCTATATAAAGATATAAATTAAAAAAATACCTTTTCACCAAATTTCTGGTATAGTGAGTTCTCAAAATGTTTTTGAGGTAATACAAATGACTGAATAGCGATAAATCAGAGATATATCCTAATCAAGCCTTACTAATTAAGCTTCAACAATTGCTTCAACAGTGGTAACCTAAGATCAATGACTGAATGTTTGGGAATTATAGACATTTGTGCCATGATCAAAGGCTTCAAAGATACAAGGATAATGATAACCAATCACATCCATATTTAATTCACCAGTTTTGCATGTGCAAGTGGGTTGATCTTGAAGAATTACTACTAATTTCCCTAAACTAGGCAGGGGTGCTTATACCTGCTATTTCAGTTGTGATTTCTGTACTAAACAACCCAACACAGCCAAATCTATTATGTAGCCAGTTATGAAGGGTTGAAAGCAAAAGATAAACCATATGCACACTAAGATATGAAAAAGTAAACAGTGCATAGGTTAACAAAAATAAATCTGATGAAAACATAAGGTGAATGGAATTGTTGGATTACTATATTGTATACTTCAACCTAATACAATGCTTTACATTAACTATACCGGAATTAATTTTTTTTTTTTTTTTTGAGAGGGAGAGCAGGGCAGGGGGAGGAAGAGGGAGCGAGGGAATCTTAAGCAGGCTCCATGCCCAGCACAGAGCCTGACTTGGGGCTTGATCTCACAAGCCTTAGATGACAAGCTGAGCCAAAATCAAGAGTCAGACAGCTTAACTGAGCCACTCAGGTGACCCGGGAATTCAAGTTTGTTTTTTTTTTAATTTAAAAAAAGATGACAGGGGCACCTGGGTGGCTCAGTGGGTTAAAGCCTCTGCCTTCGACTCAGGTCATGATCCCGGGGTTCTGGGATCGAGCCCCACATCGGGCTCTCTGCTCCACGGGGAGCCTGCTTCCTCCTCTCTCTCTGCCTGCCTCTCTGCCTAGTTGCGATTTCTCTCTGTCAAATAAATATTAAAAAAATAAATAAAAAATAAAAAAAGATGACAAGGGAAGTACTGACAAAGATAAAGAGGTATTAATCAAGGTAAAGAAGAATATATTTAAGGGGCCCCTGGGTGGCTCATTGGGTTATCGAAGAGGTTACTGCCTCTGTTCTCCTCTAGGATTCTGATGGATTCCTGTCTCATGTTGAGGTCTTTTATCCATTTTGAGTATATCTTTGTGTATGATGTAAGGGAATGGTCGAGTTTCATTCTTCTGTATATAGCTGTCCAGTTTTTCCAGCACCATTTATTGAAGAGACTGTCTTTTTTCCACTGGATATTTTTTCCTGATTTGTCGAAGATTAGTTGACCATAGAGCTGAGGGTCCATATTTGGAGACTCCATTCTGTTCCATTGATCTATGTGTCTGTTTTTGTGCCAGCACCATGCAGTCTTGGTGATCACAGCTTTGCAATATAGCTTGAAATCAGGCAATGTGATGCCCCCAGTTTTGTTTTTCTTTTTTAACATATCTCTGGTGATATGGGGTCTTTTCTGGTTCCATAAAAATTTTAGGATTATTTGTTCTAGCACTTTGAAAAATGCCACTGGTATTTTGATCAGGATGGTGTTGAAAGTATAGATTGCTCTGAGCAGCATAGACATTTTAACAATGTTTATTCTTCCAATCCATGAGCATTGGATGTTTTTCCATCTTTTTGTGTCTTCTTCAATTTCTTTCATAAGTGTTCTGTAGTTTCTATAGATATAGATCCTTTATTCCAAGGTATCTTATGGTTTTGGGTGCCATTGTAAGTGGATTCCATTCCATCCCCTAATTTCTCTTTCTAAAGTTACATGTTTAAGTGTAGAGAAAAGCAACTGATTTCTGTGCATTGATTTTGTATCCTACCACATTAGTGAATTACTGTATGAGTTCTAATAATTTGGGGGTGAAGTCTTTTGGGTTTTCCACATAAAGTATCATGTCATCTGCGAAGAGAGAGAGATACAACCCACGGAATGGGAGCAGATATCTGCAAATGACACTACGGATAAAGGGCTGGTATCCAAGATAAAGAATTTCTTAAACTCAACACCCCAAAAAACAATCCAGTCAGAATAGGCAGAAGACATGAACAAACACTTCTCCAAGTAAGACAAACAAATGGCTAACAGACACATGAAAAAATTTTCAACATCATTAGCCATCAGAGAAATTCAAATCAAAATCACATTGAGATACCACCTTACACCAGTTAGAGTGGCAAAAATTAACAAGGCAGGAAAAAATAAATATTGGAGATGTTGTGGAGAAAGAAGAACACTCTCACACTGTTGGTGGGAAACCAAGCTGGTGCAGCCACTCTGGAAAACAGTACAGCAGTTCCTCAAAAAGACGAAATAGAGCAGCAATTGCACTACTGGGTATTTACCTCAAAGATACAGATGTAGTGAAAAGAAGGGGCACATGCACCCCAATGTTCATAGTAGCAATGTACACAATAGCCAAACTGTGGAAGGAGCCAAGATGCCCTTCAACAGATGAATGGATAAAGATGTAGTCCATATATATAATGGAATATTAGTCATCAGAAAGGATGAATACTTACCAATTGCATCAACTTGGATGGGACTAGAGGGGATCATACTAAGTGAAATAACTCAAGCAGAGAAAGACAATTATCATACGGTTTCATATGATAGTGACTGCACTATCATATGGTTTCACACCATCATATGTGGAAGCTAAGGAATAGCATGGAAGACATTAGGGAAAGGAAGGGAAAACTAAAGGTAGGTGGGAATAAGAGGAGGAGATGAACCATGAGAGACTATGGACTCCAGGAAACAAACTGAGGGTTTCAAAGGGGGGAGATGGATGGGTTAGCCCAGTAATGGGTATTAAGGAGGGCACGTATTGTAATGAACACTGGGTGTTATATGCAAATAATGAACCATGGAACACTACATCAAAAACTAATAATGTGCTGTATGGTGACTAACATAACATAATTTTAAAAAAGAAAGAAAAGGAGACACAGAGAGCAATACAGTAATAGTAGGGTACTTCAATACCCCACTTCTATCAATGGATAGATCATTAAGACAGAAAATCAGTAAAGAAACATTGGGCTGAAACTACCCATTAGACCAGATGAGTTTAACAGACAGTAACAGAACATTCCTCCAAGAGTTACAAAATACACATTCTTCTCAGAGCACATGTAACATTCTCCAGGATGAATCATATGGTAGGCACAAAATCAGTAATTTTAATTAATTTAAGATTGAATGCATATCAAGCATCTTTTCCAACCATGGCTGTATGAAAGCAGAAATAAATTACAAGAAGAAAAGTGGAAAAATCACAAATATGTGGAAATGAAACAACATGCTACCGAACAACCAATGGGTCAAAGGAAAAATCAAGAGAAATAAAAGAATATCTTGAAACAAATGAAAATGGAAATAAAACATGCCAAAACATATGGGATGCAACAAAAGCAGTTCTAAGAGGAAGGGTCATATCAACAAAAATGCCTGCATGAAGAAACAAGAAAAATACTGAGGTGCCTGGGTAGGTCAGTTGTTAATCATTGAACTCTTGATCTCAGCTCAGGTCTTGATCAAAGGTTCGTGAGTTCAAGCCCTGTACCTACTTAAAAAAAGAAAAAAGAAATGAGGAAAATCTTAAACAGCTATACTTTCCACCTCAAGGAACTAGAAACAACAACAACAAAAAAACTAAGCCCAAAGTTAGCAGAAGGAAATAACAAAGATTAGAGCAAAAATAAGTGAAACACAAATGAAAAAGGCAACAGAAAAGATCAATGTAAAGAACAGCTGGTTTTTTGAAAATATAAACAGACAAACTTTAAGCTAGACTCACCAAGAAAAAAAGGAGGACTCAAGTAAAATTAGAAATGAAAGAGGAGACTTACAACTGACACCACAGAAATACAAAAGATCGTAAGAGACTACTATGAACAATGACATGCCAATGAATTGGACAATCTAGAAGAAATGGATAAATTCCTAGAAATACACAGCCTACCAACACTGAATCGTGAAGAAATAGAAAATTTGAATACACCAATTACTAGTAAGAAGATTGAATCAGGAATCAAAACCTTCCAACCAAGAAAAGCCCAGGACCAGATGCCTTGACTGGTGAATTCTACCAAACATTTGAAGAATACCAATCCTTCTCAAGGTTTCCCAAAAACAGAAGAGGAAGGAGCACTTCCACGTTCATCATACAAGGCCAGCATTACCTGGTTCCAAAACCAAACAAGGACACTACCAAAAAAAGAAAATTACAGGCCAATATCTCTGATGAACATAAGACGGAAAAATCCTCAGCAAAATATTAGCAAACTGAATTCAACAATACATTAAAAGGTTAATACATCATTATCAAGTGAGATTTATTCTGGGGTAAGTCAGACAGAGAAAGATATAGTATGATCTCACTTATATGTGGATCTAAAAGAAACTCATTGATACAGAGAATAGACTGGCAGTTGCCAGAGGCAAGGGTTGTGGGTGGGTGAAATGGGTAAAGAGGATCAAAAGGTACAAACTTCCAATTATAAGATAAAATAGTCCTGGGGATGTAATGTACAGCATAGGATCTGTACTTAACAATACCGTGTTGTACATTTGAAAGTTACTAAAAGGGTATATCTTAAAAGTTATCATCACAACAAAAAACATTACCAGCTATGTGTTATGAAGGATGTTAATGAAAATTATTGTCGTAATCATTTTACAATACATGTATATATCAGTTCATTATGTTGTACACTTACAACTAATGCAATGCTATATGTCAATTATATCTCAATTTAAAAACAAGTCAGCTTCCACCTCAAAAACTGAGAAAAAGAAAAGTCAAACCCAAGGTAAACAGATGACAGAAAAATAATAAAGATTGGAATCTAAATCAATGAAAAAAAAAAAAACAACAAAAAAAAAATAGGGGAAAACCAAAGCTGACTTTTTGAGAAGGGCAATGGTATTCATCCACCTCTCATCATACTGATCAAAGGGAAAAAAAAAGACAAAAATTACCAATATGAAGAATGGTTGAGGGACAGGTTAAGAATGGTTAAGGGACAATGCCACAGATTCTACAGTTACTGAAAGGATAAGAAGTTATTATTATAAACAAGTATATGTCTGTTTTTTAAAAAAGATTTATTATTTTAGAGAGAGAGAGAGGGCAGGAAAGGGGTGGAGGGCGAGGGAGAGAGAGAGAATCTCAGGCAGATTCCCCACAAGTGTAGAGCATGACAGGGGGCTCGATCCCATGACCCTGAGTTTGTGACCTGAGCCAAATCAAGAGTCAGATGCTCAACCAACTAAGTCTCCCAGGAGCCCCAAACATCTTTATGTCTATAAATTAAACAACTTAGGGATGAAACGGGCACAGTCCTTGAAAGATACAAACTATCAGAGTTTATGCAAGAAGAAATAAATAACCTAAATAGCCCTGTATCTTTTAAAGAAATTGAATTTATAATTTAAAACTTTCCCACAAAGAAAACTCAAGGGATATGTTGATTGCACTTCTGAATACTACCAAAAGTATGAGGAAGAAAAGACAATTCTATGCAAACTCGCCAAGAAAGTTGAAGAGGAGGGAATATGTCCCAAGTTGTTCTTCATAGCCAGCATTACTCTGACATGAAAACTAGATAAAAACATTACTAGAAAAAAATTTCAGACCCATGTCCCTCATGAACATACATGGCAAAATCCTAGCAAAAGTTTAGCAATTGAACTCAAGTATAATATATATCACAACCAAACGAAATTTTTCCTAAGAATACAGGATTGGTTTGAAATTCAATCAATGTAAGTTTCCATGTTAAAAAACCAAAAATGAATCATCATATGATCAATCAAAAGATCAGGAAAAGTCACTTGACAAAATCCAATATCCATTCCTAATAACTAGAAAACTGGCAACAGAATGAACTTTTTAAAAATTTTTAATTTATTTTTTAAATTTCTTTCCAGTATTCCAGAACTCATTGTTTATGCACTACACCTAGTGCTCCATGCAATACATGCCCTCCATAATACCCAACCCCAGGCTCACCTGACCTCCCACCCCCCACCCCTTCAAAACCCTCAAGATTGTTTTTCAGAGTCCACAGTCTCTCATGGTTCATCTCCCCCTCCAATTTCCCCCAACTACCTTCTCCGCTCCATCTCCCCAATCATGTCCTCGGTGTTATTTCTTATGCTCCACAAATAAGTGAAACCATATGATAATTGACTCTCCCTGCTTGACTTATTTCACTCAGCATAATCTCTTCCAGTCCCGTCCATGTTGATACAAAAGTTGGGTATTCATCCTTTCTGTTGGAGGCATAATACTCCATGGTATATATGGACCACATCTTCCTTATCCATTTGTCCATTGAAGGGCATCTTTGTTCTTTCCACAGCTTGGTGACTGTGGCCATTGCTACTGGGGTACAGATGGCCCTTCTTTTCACTACATCTGTATCTTTGGGGTAAATACCCAGCAGTGCAATTGCAGGGTCATAGGATAGTTCTATTTTTAATTTCTTAAGGAATCTCCACTGTTTTCCAAAGTGGCTGCACCAACTTGCATTCCCACCAACAGTGTAAGAGGGTTCCCCTTTCTCCACATCCTCTCCAACACACGTTGTTTCCTGTCTTGCTAATTTTGGCCATTCTAACTGGTATAAGGTGGTATCTCAATGTGGTTTTGATTTGAATCTCCCTGATGGCTAGTGATGATGAACAATTTTTCATGTGTCTGTTAGCCATTTGTATGTCTTCATTGGAGAAGTGCCTGTACATGTCTTCTGCCCATTTTTTGACATGATTATCTGTTTTGTGTGTGTTGAGTTTGAGGAGTTCTTTATAGATCCTGGATATCAGCCCTTTGTTTGTATTGTCATTTGTGAATATCTTCTCCCATTCCGTGGGTTGCCTCTTTGTTTTGTTGACTGTTTCCTTTGCTGTGCAGAAGATTTTGATCTTGATGAAGTACCAAAAATTCATTTTCACTTTTGTTTCCTTTGCCTTTGGAGACATACCTTGAAAGAAGTTGCTGTGGCCGATGTCAAAGAGGTTACTGCCTCCCCTCTAAGATTCTGATGGATTCCTGCCTCATGTCGAGGTCTTTTATCAATTCTGAGTTTATCTTTGTGTATGGTGTAAGAGAATGGTCAAGTTTCATTCTTCTACACATAGCTGTCCAATTTTCCCAGCACCATTTATTGAAGAGACTGTCTTTATTCCACTGTGTATTTTTTCCTGTTTTGTCGAAGATTATTTGACCATAGAGTTGAGGGTCCATATCTGGGCTCTCTACTCTGTTCCACTGGTCTATGTGTCTGTTTTTATGCCAGTACCATGCTGTCTTGGTGATCACAGCTTTGTAGTAAAGCTGGAAATCAGGCAACGTGATGCCCCCAGTTTTGTTTTTCTTTTTTAACATTTCCTTAGCAATTCGGGGTCTCTTCTGGTTCCACACAAATTTTAGGATTGTTTACTCCAGCTCTTTGAAAAATGCTGGTGGAATTTTGATTGGAATGGCATTGAAAGTATAGATTGCTCTAGGCAGTATAGACATTCTAACAATGTTTATTCTTTTGACCCATGAGCATGGAACGGTCTTCCACCTTTTTGTGTCTTCTTCAATTTCTTTCATGAGTGTTCTGTAGTTCCTCGGGTACAGATCCTTTACCTCTTTGGTTAGGTTTATTCCCAGGTATCTTATGGTTCTTGGTGCTATATAGTATATATATATATATATATATATATATATATATATATATATATAAAAAATATGGAATTGACTCTCTAATTTCCCTTTCTGTATTTTCATTGTTAGTGTGTAAGAAAGCAACTGATTTCTGTACATTGGTTTTGTATCCTGCCACATTACTGAATTGCTGTATGAGTTCTAGTAGTTTGGGGGTAGAGTCTTTGGGGTTTGCCATACACAGTATCATGTTATCTGTGAAGAGAGAGAGTTTGACTTCTTCATTGCCAATTTGGATACCTTTTATTTCTCTTTGTTGTCTGATTGCTGTTGCTAGGACTTCTAATACTATGTTGAACAAGAGTGGTGAGAGTCGGCATCCTTGTTGTGTTCCTGATCTCAAAGGGAAGGCTGGCAGCTTTTTCCCATTGAGGATGATATTTGCTGTGGGTTTTTCATAGATAGATTTTATGAAGTTCAGGAATGTTCCCTCTATCCCTATACTTTGAAGTGTTTTAATCAGGAATGGATGCTGGATTTTGTCAAATGCTTTTTCTGCATCAATTGAGCGGACCATGTGGTTCTTCTCTCTTCCCTTATAGATTTGTTCTATCACATTGATTGATTTGTGAACACTGAACCACCCTTGCCACCCAGGGATAAATCCCACCTGGTCATGGTGGATAATCTTTTTAATGTACTATTGGATCCTATTAGCTAGGATCTTGTTGAGAATATTAGCATCAGGGATGCTAAGACGAATCTTATTCATCAGGGATATTGGTCTGAAATTCTTCATGAAAATTTTCCCAGTCTGGCAAATGGAATCAGCATTTGTGTCCTAGAAGCAGAAAGGACTTCCCCCAAGATCATAGAATCTAGAAAGACCTCAAGACACCTGATTGTGAAAATGATGAATCATAATTTTAGACAGGAGCTTTTGAAAGCAGCTAAGGGGAAGAGATTCCTTACATACAGAGGAAAGCTCATCAGAACAATGTCAGACCTGTCCACCAACACCTCGCGAGCCAGAAGGGGATGGCAAGATATATTCAGGGCACTAAATGAGAAGAACATGCAGCCAAGAATACTTTATCCAGGAAGACGGACACTCAAAAGAGATGGAGAGATAAAGAGCTTCCAAGACCGGCAAGGTTTAAAAGAGTATGTGACCACCAAGCTGGCACTATAAGAAATATTAAGGGGGGGGGGGGTTCTACAAAAGAGGAAAAAACCCAAGAATATCATTGAACAGATATTTATGTAGACAGTCTATAGAAACAAAGATCTCAATAAAAACGTATTTCTCAATAACCACTCTCAACGTGAATGGCCTAAATGCGCCCATAAAATGGCACAGGTTGCAGATTGGATAAAATGACAGGACCCATCCATATGTTGTCTACAAGAGACCCTAAGACCCTAAGTTTATCTTTGTGTATGGTGTAAGAGAATGAACCTAAGGATACATCTTTAGTTTAACTTTGTGTATCCTAAGTTTATGTATCTTAAGTTTGTGTATCCTAAGTTTAAACTTACCCTAAGTTTATCTTTGTGTATGGTGTAAGAGAATGAACCTAAGGAGACATCCAGACCGAAAGTGAAGGGATGGAGAAGCATCTTTCATGCCAATGAGCCTCAAAAGAAGGCGGGGGTAGTGATTCTCATATCAGATAAATTAGATTTTAAACTAAAGACTGTAGTCAGAGATACAGAAGGACACTACATCATTCTTAAAGGGTCTATCCACCAAGAAGATCTAACAATTGTAAATATTTATGTCCCCAATATGGGAGCAGCCAATTAAATAAGAAAACTGTTAATCAAGATAAAGAGTCATATTGATATGAATACATTAATAGTAGGGGATCTTAACATGCCACTCTTAGTAATAGACAGATCATCCAAGCATAAAATCAATAAAGAAACAAGAACATTGAATAACACATTGGACCAGATGGAGATCATAGATATATACAGAACATTCCACCCAAAACAACAGAATACTCATTCTTCTCAAGTGCACATGGAACCTTCTCCAGAATAGACCACATACTGGGTAATAAATCAGGGCTCAACCAATACCAAAAGATTGAGATTATTCCCTGCATATTCTCTGATCACAATGCTTTGAAACTGGAGCTCAACCACAAGAAAAAGTTTGGAAGGAATTCAAACACCTGGAAGCTAAAGACCATCTTACTTAAGAATGCTTGGATCAACCAGGAAATCAAAGAAGAACTTAAACAATTCATGGAAATCAACAAGAACGAAGAGACTTTGGTCCCAAACCTATAGGATAAGGCAAAGGCAGTCCTAAGGGGGAAATACATAGCCATCCAAGCCTCCCTCAAAATATTGAAAAATCCAGAATATACCAGCTGTCTTTACACCTTAAAGAACTGGAGAATCAACAACAAATTAAGGCAACTCCACACATAAGAAGGGAAATAACCAAGATTAGAGCGGAGATCAATGAGATAGAAACTAGAGATACAGTAGAACACATCAATGATACTAGAAGCTGGTTTTTTGAAAGAATCAGTAAGATCGATAAACCACTGGCCAAACTAATCCAAAAGAAAAGAGAGAAGACCCAAATTAATAAAATTATGAATGAAAAAGGAGAGATCATGACTAACACCAAGGAAGTAGAAACAATCATCAGAAATTATTATCAACAGTTATATGCCAGTAAGTTAAGCAACCTAGACAAAATGGATGCATTCCTGGAAACCTATAAGCTTCCAAAACTAAATCACGAAGAAATTGACAACCAGAATAGACCAATATCTAGTAATGAGATTGAAGCAGTGATAAAAAAACCTCCCCCAAAACAAGGGCTCAGGACCTGATGGATTCCCTGGAGAATTATACCAAACTTTCAAAGAAGAAATAATACCTATTCTTCTGAAGCTCTTTGAAAAAATTGAAGCAGAAGGAAAACTTCCAGACTCTTTTTATGAAGCCAGCATTACCCTGATCCCCAAACAAGGCAAAGACCCCCCCCAAAATAGAAGGAACTTTTCAACATGAAAAGGGAATCTATGGAAAAAATCTACAGCTAATGGTAGCTTTTGATGGTAAAATACAAAGTATCTTTCCCCACCCCAAGATCAGGAACAAGAAAAGAAATTCTATTCTTACTACTTCTATTCAACGCTACACGACTAAAGAGTTTGGCCAGTACAATCAGGTGAAAAAGAGAAATACATGGTATCCAGGTTAGAAAGGAAAATCTAAAATTATCTTTTTTTAATAGATGACACTTCTAGATCTTTATGTAGAAATCTGATGGAATTTGCCAAAAAAGCAGCGACTAGAACTAATAAATAAGCTTTGCAAGATCAAAGGATACAAGCATTTGAATGAATGAATATACAACCATTTTATTTTATATACAAACAATGAGCAATTGGAAGTGATATTTATTTAAAAACATTATTACACAGCAACAACACATATTTAGTACTTAGCAATAATTCTGGCAAAAGTTGTGAAAGATCTATAACTGAAAAATATAAAATATCACTGAGAGAAATTAACAATACTCTAAATAAGTAGAGAGACCTTATTCACTGACCAGAATCATTAACATGACTAAAGATGTCAATTTTCTACAAAATGGTCAAACAATCCAACATTTTTCTTGCAGAATTTGACATCTACTTCTAAAATTTACATTAAAATGCCAAGGACCTAAAATAGCAAACTAACTTTGAAAAAGAAGAAGCTGGAGGACTACCGCTACCTGATTTCAAAACTTATTATAAAAGAACAACACTCAAGATAGTGGAGTATATGTGAAAGGACAGACAAATAGACCAACAGAACAGGACATGGAGAATAGACCCACACAAATACGGACAAGTGATTTTTGACAAAGGTGCAAAGGCAAATCCCTGAAAAAATGAGTCTTTTTAACAAGTGGTGCAAAACAACTGAATGGAAAACAGAAGAAGAACTTCATTCAACACCTTGCACCAAAAGGTCATCCAAAATAGATCATAGACTAACATGTAAAACAAAAACTATAAAACTTCTAGAAAAAAGCATAGAAGAAATCTTTTAAACCAAAGGTTAAGCTAAGATTTATTAGATATGGTGGGAGAATATACAGTATTCATAAAAACAACAAAACAAGTTGAACATCAAAATTACAAAATTCTCTTCAAAAAACTTTAAGAGAATGAAGAGACAAGCCACAGACTGGAATAAAATGTTTGCAAAGTATATACATGCTAAAGGACTATTCAGAATATATAAATGCCTCAAAATTCAGTAAGAAGCAACTCCTCAAGAAATGGATGAAATATCTGAAAATACACCTAAAAAAATACAAAGATGGTAATAAGCACCTGAAAAGACACTCAACATCACTAGTCATAAAAATGCAAATTAAAGCCACAATGTGATATTATTATATACTTATTTGAATAGTTAAAATAAAAAAAATGCTGGCCATGCCAACTGATGGCAAGGATAGAGGGACTGGAAATCTTAACCACTGCTGGTGGAAAAGTAAAATGGTAAACCCACTTTAGAAAACAGTTCTGCAGTTTCTTAAAAAGTTAAACATCTACTTATTATATGATCCAGTCATTCTATTAATCAAGTTTTTACCCAAGAGAAAGAAAGCTCAGGCCCACACAAAGATTTGTGCATGAAGGTTCACAGCAGCCTCATTTGCAATAGCCCCAAACTGGGACAAACCAAATGTTCATCAACAGGGGAATGGCTAAGCAAACTGCGGTATATATATACAATGGAATACTACTCAACAATAAAAAGGAGTGAACTATTAATATGCACGAACACAGAGATAATTCCCAAAAATCATCAGACTAAGTCAGGCCAAGAAAAGAGTACATATTGCCTAATTCCATTAATATAAAACCCTAGAAGATTCAACTTAATCTAAACTGGCAAAAGCAGATCAATAGTACCCAAAAGGAAGAATTACTCAGGGACAGGAGGAAACTTCTGGGGGTGGCGCATTTGTTCACTATCTTGATTGTGGTGAAGATTTCACAAGCATATTCACATTTCCACACTTAGCTAAACACACAAGTTGAATATGTGCAGTCTGTGGTAGGTCAGATAAACTGCAATAAAACTGTTTTTTTTTTAAAATAAAGTTTAAAAGTAATGAGGTGATGGGAGCCTGGGTGGCCTAGTCAGTGAAGCATCTGCCTTCAGCTCAGGTCATGATCTTGGGGTCCTGGGATCAAGCCCCACATCGGGCTCCCTGCTCAACAGGGAATCTCCTTCTCCCTCTGCTTCTGCTGCTCTCCCTGCTTATGTTCTCTCTCACTCTCTCTCAAATAAATAAAATCTTTTTAAAAAATTAAAATAATGAGGTAAAAAAGGTATACTGTATTACAGAATTCTCTCTCTCTCTCTCTCACACACACACACACACACACACAAACACACACCCTACTTAATATTTATTCCAAGAATGTAACAAAAAGCAGGAACAGCCTCATAGCTTCTAGGGGAAATTCAACTTGCTTGGGCCCAGCCCAAGGGGTGACTCCGCAGAAGGCCCCTGAGCCTGCAGCACTGGGGGATCCTTTCATCTGTCCCTCAGGGGATCACCTACAGCCTGCACTTGGAGGGCCGCAGCCTTGTCCTTTGTCTTTAGCCTAAAAAGATCTTGGTTCCCAGAACCTGCCAGTTTCCCCCCACCCAGAGCTGTGCACCTTCATCCAGGATGCCTGCTGCCATCATGGTTATATTGAAGAGCCCCCTGGAGGTCCTTAACTGTCCTCAGGACCTGGTTAGGGACCTTGCGAGGGATGCTATAGATAAATAACCATAGTCTACGGTCATACCACCCTGAATGCGCCCTATCTTGTCTGATCTCGGAAGCTAAGCAGGGTCGGGCCTGGTTAGTACTTGGATGGGAAATAAATAACCATAAGACACTCCACCACATTTGAACCCTAATTGTACATGACAGGTAGCAATGAGACTCAATTCACAGCCATGAAATGTGGCTTACTGAGATGACAACATTAGAAGCTGGCATTCAAGGCAGAAAATTCATAACTTCCCCAAAGTTCCCATGGCTGGTGGACCCACACTGACCCTTTGCAGAGTCGATTATAATTATAGTGATGGACAACTATATTTTCAGTTACTTGAACAGAAATGTCTCAAAGGCGACAGAAGATACATTAAATGTGATCAGTTTAGTAGACTCCATCTGTCCACATGTAGGCCTTCATGTTTCTTTAATTGGGTCTGAGATTTGGAACCAGGCACATTTATCAATGTTAAACAAGGCAACTCCCTGACAGTTTCAGTGACTGGAAAAGAGTTCATCCCTCTCCTTCTTTGGCACATGATTCTGGGCATCTGCTTGTGGGCTAGGATTTTTCTAATGTATTTGGATTGGCTTGGATCTCAGGAATATGCTACTGTATTTGCATATTTGGTGCCAGAAGTCTGGAAATTCCTCAAAGAGGATTTCTTACATTGTACTCTAGTCATTGCTCACCAACTGGGCTATAATCTTGGTATGTCTCACGTAAAGGAATTCGGTTTTTGCAGGAAAAAAGAGTGCATTGTGAGTGCTCATAATACAAATACCAGTGCTTTTAGCAACTGCAGTTATGGAAGTTATTTGAACCTCATGAACCACAGTGGAGTCTATCTGACAGATATACCTGCTTCTTGGAATGTTATCCCATTGGAATAATGCAGTAACAAGGCAGTGGAAGGTGATGAAGAGTCTGACTGCGAGTCAGAACGTGGGTGCAGAAGGGATCCTTGTTGTGGCTCTCAGTGTAGACTGAAACCTTGGGCAGTCTGTGCTTTTGGACCTTGCTGTATAAAATATATAAGTTTGCATCTCCCAGAAATCTCTGTAGAGCACGTATCTGTGAGTATGACCTTCTTAAGTGGTGCAGTGGAAGCTCAAGGTGCTGACTTAAGGATGCCTTGTAGTAACAGTGTCTACTATTTACTCAAAATATGCAACACTCACAATAAACAATGTGTGTCAATATATTTTGGCCAAACAGCAGGAATGCCTCCAAGCTGCTATAAAACAATTAATATGCAAGATAATTTTGGCTACTGTGTTATAGAAGATTTATAACATATAAAACACACCCTCCTTCAAATATTTTGTGTGGGAGAGTGCAGTGTGACAACATAGAAACAATTCCTAATCTTTAACAACAAAATGCCATAATTCAGATATCAGTTAATGATACCAAGTGTTGGGGAACCAACTACAACTTTGGGAGGCTGATGTTGGACAAGTAAAAGATGGCATCTTTTGTGGTTGAGGCAAGATAGAAGATATGTTTAAGAAGGAGCTGTGTCAATTATCTGATCCTAAACTATAAGTGAAAATTAGAAAAATGGCATAGGGGAGAAGTATTAACAATGAAAAACTACGACAACAGTTATGGGTGGGCTCCTCCCTAGTGTGAGTTTACAGGCTATGGTGGAAGCTTAGACCAGTGGAACACTGTGCTTCCACCACAGACAGTGGTCCAGATCCAAGAGGCAGACCCCTTCACCCACTATTAACAATTTTTTTAAAAATTTTTTTATTCTTTCAGTGTTCCAAGATTGTTTATGCACCAAACCAGTGTTCCATGCAATACGTGCCCTCCTTGAAAAACAAAAATGAAAACAAAACAGTTCTTGACACAGTAATTCTACTCAAACTCTTTTTCCTTGCCTCTATAGCTTATGCTTTTATCAGAATACTGTTTTTAATGGAGGCCCTAGTCAAGAAAATATCCTTAGAACTTAAAAAAAGAAATAGCAGGATTATAAAATATTCACTGGTTCAAAGAAAAACATCTTTGGAAAGGGAAGCCACTGCATGATTATTGTCCAATCATTGTCCAATGACCCACAGTTCACTAATTTAGAAAGTCTGATCAAAGGCAAATTTTCCTGGATCTTTATGTTGAATTAAAAGATTAACAGTCAGAAAATCCAGCATCTGTTCCTGAATAAAACGCTTCAAAGTATAGGGATAGAGGGAACATTCCTGAACTTCATAAAATCTATCTATGAAAGACCCACAGCAAATATCATCCTCAATGGGAAAAAGCTTGCAGCCTTCTCTTTGAGATCAGAAACACAACAAGGATGCCCACTCTCACCACTCTTGTTCAACATAGTATTAGAAGTCCTAGCAACAGCAATCAGACAACAAAGAGAAATAAAAGATATTCAAATTGGCAATGAAGAAGGCAAACTCTCTCTCTTTATAGATAACATAATTCTTTATATGGAAAACCCAAAAGACTCCACCCCCAAACTACTAGAACTCATACAGCAATTCAGTAATATGGCAGGATACAAAGTCAATATACAGAAATCAGTGGCTTTCTTATAGACAAACAATGAAAATACAGAAAGGGAAATTAGAGAATCGATTCCATTTACTATAGCACCAAGAACCATAAGATACCTGGGAATAAACCTAACCAAAGAGGTAAAGGATCTGTACCCGAGGAACTACAGAACACTCATGAAAGAAACTGAAGAAGACACAAAAAGGTGGAAGACCGTTCCATGCTCATGGGTCAAAAGAATAAACATTATTAAAATGTCTATACTGCCTAGAGCAATCTATACTTTCAATGCCATTCCAATAAAAATTCCACCAGTATTTTTCAAAGAGCTGGAGAAAATAATTCTAAAATTTGTATGGAATCAGAAGAGACCCCGAATTGCTAAGGAAATATTGAAAAACAAAGATAAAACTGGCGGCATCACGTTGCCTGATTTCAAGCTTTAGTACAAAGCTGTGATCACCAAAACAGCATGGTACTGGCATAAAAACAGACACATAGACCAGTGGAACAGAGCAGAGAACCCAGATATGGACCCTCAACTCTATGGTCAAATAATCTTCGACAAAACGGGAAAAAAATATACAGTGGAAAAAAGACAGTCTCTTCAATAAATGGTGCTGGGAAAACTGGACAATTATATGTAGAAGAATGAAACTTGACCATTCTCTTACACCATACACAAAGATAAACTCAAAATGGATAAAAGACCTCAACGTGAGACAGGAATCCATCAGAATCCTAGAGGAGAACAGAGGCAGTAACCACTTCAATATCAGCCACAGCAACTTCTTTCAAGACATGTCTCCAAAGGCAAAGGAAACAAAAGCGAAAATGAACTTTTGGGACTTCATCAAGATCAAAATCTTCTGCACAGCAAAGGAAACAGTCAACAAAACAAAGAGGCCATCCACGGAATGGGAGAAGATATTTGCAAATGACAGTACAGACAAAAGGTTATATCCAGGATCTATAAAGAACTCCTCAAACTCAACACACACAAAACAGATAATCATGTCAAAAAATGGGCAGAAGATATGAACAGACACTTCCCTAATGAAGACATACAAATGGCTATCAGACACATGAAAAAATGTTCATCATCACTAGCCATCAGGGAGATTCAAATTAAAACCACATTGAGAAAAAAAAATAAAAAATAAAAAATAAAACCACATTGAGATACCACCATACACCAGTTAGAATGGCCAAAATTAGCAAGACAGGAAACAACGAGTGTTGGAGAGGATGTGGAAAAAGGGGAACCCTCTTACACTGTTGGTGGGAATGCAAGTTGGTGCAGCCACTTTGGAGAACAGTGTGGAGACTCCTTAAGAAATTAAAAATAGAAAAAAAAAAAATAGAGCTTCCCTATGACCCTGCAATTGCACTACTGGGTATTTACCCCAAAGATACAGATGTAGTGAAAAGAAGCGCCATCTGTACCCCAATGTTTATAGCAGCAAAGGCCACGGCCGCCAAACTGTGGAAAGAACCAAGATGCCCTTCAACGGACAAATGGATAAGGAAGATGTGGTCCATATACACAATGGAGTATTATGCCTCCATCAGAAAGGATGAATACCCAACTTTTGTAGCAACATGGACGGGACTGGAAGAGATTATGCTGAGCGAAATAAGTCAAGCAGAGAGAGTCAAGTATCATATGGTTTCACTTATTTGTGGAGCATAACAAAGAACATGGAGGACATGGGGAGATGGAGAGGAGAAGGGAGTTGAGGGAAATTGGAAGGTGAGGTGAACCATGAGAGACTTATGGACTCTGAAAAACAATCTGAGGGTTTTGAGGGGCGGGGGGTGGGAGGTTGGGGGAGCCAGGTGGTGGTTATTAGGTAGGGCACGTATTGCATGGAGCACTGGCTGTGGTGCAAAAACAATGAATTCTGTTATGCTGAAAAGAAATTTAAAAAAAATCCAAAAAAAAAGTTTAAAAATGCAAAAAAAAAAAATTAACAGTTAGTTAACTTCTGAAATTAAATGTCTTTTGCCTTTCCTTTGTAAGTACTCAGTTCTTTCCATTTAAGCTATGGTGGCACTCAGTAGGCAACCCTGAAGATGTGTCCCAGTGCTTTCATTGTATTAACACTGTGGCTACCCCCTAACCAGGCATAAGAGAATGACTGTGTGGCATAATCATAGAGACAAAACATTAAACAGTACAGACTCCCTTCTTAATATCTGAAGGAGAAACGGTACAGGAAATCAGAGGAAAGAATGGGGCTAATACATAAAATAGCCAGAAAAGAGACCAAAAAAAAAAAATTGTTTATAAAGAGGTATAAAAAGGCAAAAGTCACAGAGTCAAGGGAAAGCACAAGAAAATATGCTTTCTGTTTTTATGGTTTTCATGAAAGCAGGTAACGGTCTTAAAAAAATCTCCAGTGAATCAATTCACAAAGGAAATCTGGTAAGGTAAAGTGAAGTCTAAAATACAAATAATATATAGGTCAAATGTTATAGTTACTATCCTGGCTGCTAGAAAGGAACCCTGGAGATCCCAGCTGCCTTTAGCACCCAATTTGATGTCTCTAGGCAATGGTGCTGATGAATTACCTTTCAAACATACTTTGTGTGTTTGTGTATGTGTGTGTGTGTGTGTGTGTGTGTGTGTGTTTGTAGTGCCAACTACACTCTACAGAGTTGTGGGGACTCTCCTCCCCTTAGCTGGGTAAGTAGACATGAGAATACTAAATTATATTGGTAAGATAGATGCTATGAACATAGTGTGCACAGAATTCTTGCAAGCATGGTTACTGGAGCACAGGTGAGGTGATCAGAAAGGTTTCCCCAAAGTAAGGACAGCTGAATTATCTCAGCAGGAACAGTGATAATAAAAAAAGCGAGCACTTGTGGGGGTGCTTACCAAGTATCAGGTTCTAATCTAAAATAATATTTTTTTAAAGATGTATTTATTTAGAGAGGTTGGGGGAGGAGAGGCAGAGGGTGAGGGAGAGACTCTCAAGCAGATACCCCACTGAGCGTGGAACTGGACACAGGAATCTATCTCACGATCCTGAGTTCATGACCTGAGCCGAAATCAACAACCAAATGAGCCACCCAGGCGCCCCTAATCGAAAATAATATTAATTAACTCATTTAACTTTCACAACAATCTTGACAGGTTGTATTGCTATTACCCCATTTGAGAGTTAGAAAACCAGGCACAGAAGTTTTGGATAAGTTAGTCAAGGACACAGCTGGCAAAAAGTGAAAAGCAGGTGAACCTAAGCTCTGCTCTTAGTCATTAAGCTAAGAGTTAGAGTTTAAAAATCTGCAGGGCCAAGAAGATGGCACATAGACTTTCAAGTTCTGCCACTTGGTAGCAATAACACCTGGAACTCACTTTAATCTCCACAAAATTTTCCTTCCTTGATTGCAACACGGATAAGAGCAGCTTACAAGGTTGTTGCCAATATTGGAGACAGCGAGTTGTGAATGTAAAATACACGTAAAAACTCGTGAAATACCTGTCCTCT
Organism: Meles meles; assembly: GCF_922984935.1. NCBI lineage: Eukaryota > Metazoa > Chordata > Mammalia > Carnivora > Mustelidae > Meles > Meles meles. The sequence continues at coordinate 140,124,410 of NC_060071.1, read as the reverse complement.
ACTAAGGATGGTAATGTCCTTGCTCAAATTCCAAAGACAGATGGTGTCAGGTTTTTAGAGTGGAGTTTTCTGAGGCATCCTAAAATATGCCAGTCATAGCATGCACGGACATGATTGTTCATCTGTTTGGACTCTTGTTTGACAAATATTTACTGATGGTGGGCCCTGTGAGAAATGCTGGCAAAACAAGAGTGAATGAGATTGACATTGCTGGTGGAAGATAAAGTCCAATCGAGGAGCCGGACTTAAAACAGGTAAGTATAACTCTGTGAAGAACCGCAACGGAGAGTAAGGGCCTATGAAAATGTATAAACTAGTCTGGGAGTCAAAACCGGTCGTGATTACAAGGCACTTGATTTGAGACATGAAGTAAAAATAAGCAAGCTGGGGGTAGAATGTGTAAATCCCAGCCAAAGGGAGCACTATCTATAGGAGATTATTGTCAGCATTCGACAGAATGGATCACTTCCTCCTCAGATTGCTTTCTTCATTTGGCTTTCAGGGTTCACCTCACTAGCTGCTCCTTCTCATCTTCATTGCTAGTCTTTCTTCTCCAACATTTAGATGTTGGAGATGTTTAAATGTTCTCCAACATTTAGAGTTGGAGTGTTTTAGAACATTTCTCCCCTTTCTACACTCATCCTGTTGGTGATCTCATCCCTTTCACAGTATGAAAGACCACAGATATGTTGAAGAGTGTGTGTATGTGTGTATGTGTGTGTGTGTGTGTGTGTCTATCTTCAGCCTGGCACTTCTTTAAAATCCAGATTCCTGCCTCCAACTGACTACTTGGCATCACCACTTGAATGTCTAACTGACATCTCAAAATAAATATGTCCAAACCGTGTTCTTCATCTCCCCCACCCAGCCACACCCCTAAACCTGCTTGTGCCAGTCTCCATCTCCGTTAGTGACAGTTCTATCCATTGAGATGCTCAGAACAAAAAATTTATTACGGTCATCTTTGAGTCCTCTTTTTGTCATACCTCACACATCCAATCTGTCAGCAAATCCAATCTTCAGAATATACACAGAATCTGATCCCTTCTCACCACCCCCGCTATCATTATACTAGTCAAAGCTGCCATCATCTCCCACACTGATTACTGCCATAGACCCATAACTTGTCTTCTACTTCCATCCTACCCACATCAGTCAATTCCCACACAGGGACAGAATGAACTGTTACAATGTAAGTCATATCAGATCATATCACATATCCTATTATTACTTCACTCGGAATCCTCCAACGGTTTCCCATCTCATTTACAGTAAAAGTCTACAGAATCTTCTACAAGGTCCTACCCAATATACCTCCTGCCACCAGTACCCTCCCCTCCCTTCTTACCTCTCTGACTCATCCCCTACATATTCTGCCCTTTGTTCATTCCACTATAGCTGTTCTCCTTGCTGATGCACTAACAAACCAAAGCATACACTTCCCTCAGGATCTTTATCCTTGTTACTTGTTAACTCCCTTCACGTGCACTGATTGGGGGTATAAATAAAAGGTCTCAAATTCAGCAGAGAAATCTGACCTAGATATATAGATTTGTGAGTTTCCAGGACACAGAAGGCAACTAAAGTCATAGCAGGGTTAAGATTTCCCGTGAAAAGTAGAGGGAACAGAGAAAAGGGCCCAAGAGTGGGGGACACTGATGAAGAATAGTTCACAAAGGCAAATGAGATGAAGCAAGCAGAGAGCCATTAAGGTAAGGATAGATGAAGGAAGGAAGGAAGGAAGGAAGGAAATTACGATGCTGCAGAAACCTAGGGCAGAAAATGTTCCTAGGGAGTAACGAGTGTTGAAGGCAAGGCTAACTGTGCCTCAGATAACCTATGACTACCAAGAGAGATGGGGAAATTATCACACCCAGAAGACTTATTACCTAAACATCCTGTCCCACCGCCCAAATCACCAGAAGAAAAACCTCATTCACTGACACACATATAAACACAAGCTTAATCTGAGTAAATATATTATTTGATATAAATCTGCAATTACAAATATGAACAACAAAGATTCACTGAGTAGAAAAAAAAGCAACCACACACACACACACACACACACACACACACACACACACACCCCAGAAAGAACAAAACCATGGTGAAGTCTTGGCCCCTCCAGAAAATCTATAGTGGTCTTTAAAGTTTATCAATTCCCTTAGCCCAAGTGATTAAACTTTCTTTGTATATGTATAGATCATGCATCCTTTCCCAGAAAAAACAGAGCACTTCTGGACTCACAAAACAGAAACCAGACCTCCCTTGCATGACCCCTGGACACCAAGGAACCAGAACCCCTTGCACAATCTGCAAGCACCGAGATAACATCCGTAGCTGGCACCACTGACTTTGCACATAATCAAGAAATGTTATGGACCACTGCACTCCCCTTACTGATTAACTGCCCTAAACCCCTTTAATAATCTGTGGGCTAGATAGAAAACTTGGAGCTGCCCTTTGAACAAGAGTCCACCTTCTCCACAGGGAGCCGACCTTCTGAATGAAACTCATATTCCTTTCTAATCAAAACTCATCTCTTGAGTATTGGACTTTCCAGCAACAGGCAGCTGAATTTGGGTTTTGGTAAAAATGATGCTTTGAAAAGGTTAATAAAATGAATAGAATGTTAGCAACACTGGTCAAGAAAAAGAGAAAATATAAACGGTAACTATCAAGAATGGAAAAATGGCGGGGGGGGGGGGGGAACCTGGGTGGCTCAGCCGTTAAGTGTCTGCCTTTGGCTTGGGTCATGATCCCAGGGTCCTGGGATCAAGCCGCACATCCATATCGAGCTCCCTGCTCAGCAGGAAGCCTGCTTCTCCTTCTCCCATGCCCCCTCCTTGTGTTCCCTCTTTTGCTGTGTCTCTCCCTGCCAAATAACATCTTTAAAAAAAAAAAAGGAATGGAAAATTGGGGACATAACTACAGATCCTGCAGACATGAAAAGATCACAGAATTATGGGCTGTATAAAACTATAAACTCTAAAATTCACATGGAAATTCAAGAGATACCAAATAGTCAAAACAATCCTTTTTTTTTTTTTTTTAACATAAAACGTATTATTTGCCCCAGGGGTACAGGTCTGTGAATCATCAGTCTTACACATTTCATAGTACTCACAACAGCACATACCCTCCCAAGTGTCCATCACCCAGCCACCCTATCCCTACCCCCCACCCCCCAGCAACCCTCAGTTTGTTTCATGCGATTACGAGTCTCTTATGATTTGTTCCCCTCAATCCCATCCTGTTTCATTTTTTCCCTCCTTACCTGCCACGACCCCCCGCCCTGCCTCTCAAATTCCTCATATCAGAGAGATCATATGATAATTGTCTTTATCTGATTGACTTATTTCGCTCAGTATAATACCCTCTAGTTCCATCCACATTGTTGCAAATGGCAAGGTTCGTTTCTTTTGATGGCTGCATAGTATTCCATTGTAGATATGTATATGGAATATATATACACACATATATATGTATGTGTGTGTATATATATATGCACACCACATCTTCTTTATCCATTCATCTGTATCCATTCATCTTTATCCATTCATCTGTGTGTGTGTGTGTGTGTGTGTGTGTGTGTATATACACACATCTTCTTTATCCATTCATCTGTATCCATTCATCTGTGTGTGTGTGTGTGTGTGTGTGTGTGTGTGTGTGTGTGTATGCACACCACATCTTCTTTATCCATTCATCTGTTGATGGACATCTATGTTCTTTCCATACTTAGGCTATTGTGGACATTGCTGCTATAAACATTCAGGTGCATGTGCCCCTTCGGATCACTACACTTTTTTTTAAAGATTTATTTATTCATTTGACAGACAGAGATCACAAGCAGGTCAAGAGGCAGGCAGAGAGAGGAGGAAGCAGGCTCCCCGCTGAGCAGAGAGTCCCATGCAGGGCTTGATCCCAGGACCCTGGGATCATGACCCAAGCTGAAGGCAGAGGCCTTAACCTACTGAGCCACTCAGGTGCCCCCGGATCACTACATTTTTATCTTTAGGGTAAATACCTAGTAGTGCGATTACTGGGTTGTAGGGTAGCTCTATTTTCAACTTCTTGAGAAACCTCCATACTGTTTTCCAGAGTGGCTGCACCATCTTGCATTTCCACCAAGAGTGTAGGAGGGTTCCCCTTTCTCCACATCCTTGCCAACATCTGGTTAATTTTAGCCATTCTGACTGGTGTGAGGTGGTATCTCATTGTGGTTTTGATTTGTATTTCCCTGATGCTAAGTGATGTGGAGCACTTTTTCATGTGTCTGTTGGCCATTTGGATGCCTTCTTTGCAGAAATGTCTGTTCATGTCCTCTGCCCACATCTTGATTGGATTATTTGTTCTTTGGGTGTTGAGTTTGGTAAGTTCTTTATAGATTTTGGATACTAGACCTTTATCTGATATGTCATTTGTGAATATCTTCTCTCATTCTGTCAGTTGTCTTTTGGTTTTGTTGACTGTTTCCTTTGCCATGCAGAAGTTTTTGATCTTGAAGTCCCAATAGTTTATTTTTGCCCTTGTTTTCCTTGCCTTTGGTGATGTTTCTAGGAAGAAGTTGCTGCAGCTGAGGTTGAAGAGGTTGCTGCCTGTGTTCTCCTCAAGGATTTTGATGGATTCCTTTCTCACAGTGAGGTCCTTCATCCATTTTGAGTCTATTTTTGTGTGTTGTAAGGAAATGGTCCGGTTTCATTATTCCACATGTGGCTGTCCAATTTTCCCAACACCATTTGGTGAAGAGACTATCTTTTTTCCATTGGACATTCTTTCCTGCTTTGTCGAAGATTTGTTGACCATAGAGTTGAGAGTCCATTTCTGGGCTTTATGTTCTGTTCCATTGATCTATGGGTCTGTGTTTGTGCCAGTACCATACTGTCTTGATGATGGCAACTTTGTAATAGAGCTTGAAGTCTGGAATTGTGATGCCACCAACTTTGGTTTTCTTTATCAACATTCCTCTGCCTATTCAGGGTCTTTTCTGGTTTCATATAAATTTTAGGATTATTTGTTCCATTTATTTGAAAAAAAATGATGGTATTTTGATAGAGATTGTGTTAAATGTGTAGGTTGCTTTAGGTAACATAGACATTTTCACAATATTTGTGCTTCCAATCCATGAGCATGGAATGTTTTCCCATTTCTTTGAGTCTTCCTCAATTTCCTTCACAAGTACTTTATAGTTTTCTGAGTACAGATTCTTTGCCTCTTTGGTTAGGTTTGGGGTGCAATTGTAAATGGGATCAACTCCTTAATTTCTTTCTTCTGTCTTGCTGTTGGTGTATAGATATGCAACTGATTTCTGTGGACTGATTTTATATTCTGACACTTTAATGAATTCCTGTATGAGTTCTAGCAGTTTTGGATTGGAGTCTTGGATTTTCCACATAAAGTGTCATATCATCTGCAAAGAGTGAGAGTTTTACTTCTTCTTTGCTGATTAGGATGCCTTTTATTTCTTTTTGTTGTTTGATTGTTGAGGCTAGGACTTCTAGTACCATGCTGAATAGCAGTGGTGATAGTGGACATCCCTACTGTGTTCCTGAACTTAGGGGAAAAGCTCTGTTTTTCCCCATTGAAAATGATATTTGCTGTGTGTTTTTCATAGATGGCTTTGATGATATTGAGGTATGTACCCTCTATGCCTACACTGTGAAGAGTTCCGATCAAGAAAGGATGCTGTACTTTGTCAAGTGCTTTTTCAGCACCTATTGAGAGTATCATATGATTCTTGTTCTTTTATTAATGTATTTGTATCACATTGACTGATTTGCAGATGTTGAACCAACCTTGCAGCCCAGGAATAAATCCCACTTGGTCGTGGTGAATAATCCTTTTAATGTACTGTTGGATCCTATTGGCTAGTATTTTGGTGAGAATTTTTGCATCCATGCTCATCAACGATATTGGTCTATAATTCTTTTTGATGGGGTCTTTATCTGTTTGGGGGATCAAGGTAATGCTGGCCTCATAACATTTTATGAGTTTGGAAGTTTTCCTTCCATTTCTATTTTTTGGAAGTTTCAGGAGAATAGGTATTAATTCTTCTTTAAATGTTTGGTATTTAAAGCCATCTGACCCTGATTCTTGTTGGGAGATTTTTTTTTTTTTAAGATTTTATTTATTTGACACAGAGAAGTCACAAGTATGCAGAGAGGCAGGCAGAGAGAGGAGGAAGCAGGCTCCCTGTTGAGCAGAGAGCCCCACGCGGGGCTCGATCCCAGGGTCCTGGGACCATGACCTGAGCCGAAGGCAGAGGTTTTAACCCACTGAGCCACCCAGGTGCTCCTTGTTGGGAGATTTTTGATGACTGCTTCAATTTCCTTACTGGTTATGGGTCTGTTCAGGTTTTCTGTATCTTCCTGGTTCGATTTAGGTAGTTTATATGTCTCCAGGAATGCATCCAGTTCTTCCAGATTGTCAAATTTGCTGGTGTGTAGTTGCTTATAATATGTTCTTATAATTGTTTGTGTTTCTTTGGTGTTGGTTGTGATCTCTCCCCTTTCATTCATGATTTTATTTATTTGGGTCCTTCTCTTTTCTTTTTGGTAAGTCTGACCAGAGGTTTATCAATCTTATTCTTTCAAAGAACCAGCTCCTAGTTTCATTGATTTATTATACTGTTCTTTTCATTTCTATTTCATTGATTTCTGCTCTGATCTTTATTATTTCTCTTCTCCTGCTAGGTTTAGCCTTTCTTTGTTGTTCTTTTTTCCAGATCCTTTAGGTGCAGAGTTAGGTTGTGTACTTGAGATCTTTCTTCTTTCTTGAGAAAGGCTTGTATTGCTATATATTTTCCTCTCAGGACCACCTTTGCTGTGTCCCAAAGATTTTGAACAGTTGTGTTTTCATTTTGTCTCCATGAATTTTTAAAATTCTCTAATTTCCTGGTTGACCCATTCATTGTTTAGTAGGATGCTCTTTAGCCTCCATATATTTGAGTTCTTTCCAACTTTCCTCTTGTGATTGATTTCTAGTTTCAGAGCATTGTGGTCTTAATATATGCAGGGAATGATCCCAATCTTTTGGTACCAGTTGACAACTGATTTGTGACCCAGAATCTGATCTATTCTGGAGAACGTTTCATGTGCACTAGAGAAGATTGTGTATTCTGTTGTTTGGGGGTGGAATGTTCTAAATATATCTGTAATGTCCATCTGGTCCAGTGTGTCATTTAAACCCTTTATTTGCTCGCTGATCTTTTGCTTGGATGCTGTGTCCATTTCAGTAGGGGGGTGTTAAAGTCCCCTACTATTATTGTATTATTGTTGATGTTTTCTTTGATTTTGTTATTATTTATGTAATTGGCTGCTCCCATGTTAGGAGCATAGATATTTTAAATGATTAGATCTTAATGCTGGACAGAGCCTTTAAGTATAATATAGTGCCTTTCCTCATCTCTTATTATAATCTTTTAGCCAAAACAATCTTGAAAGGGAAGAACAGTTCTGAACCATCATACTTCTGAGGTTAATGAGGTAAAAATTAGTAGAAAACTTAAAAGCTTGCTTTTCAGAGAAATGTTTCCCCTTAATTAGCTAGCTACTGTTTCTTTTCACACCTCACTAACAAACACACCAGCATTCTCTGCAGTAGCCTGGACTCAGGGTCAACTGATACACCCATTGAGTCAATGCCTGCACACATGAGCCAAGTGTTCCACAGTTACCTCAGCTTCATTATGTTAAAACTCATTAACATATGATGTGTGTATAGGCACATTTTCTAAGTAAGCCCACACAACCTGCCTTTACAAGCCATGACAAAGTTCCTCTTTCTGAATATTCATCCTAAACCCTAAATTTAAAAAAAACCAACAACAAAAACTTGCGCACCCACTGCTCAGGGAGTCACAGCTTTGGAAATTATTCCCCATGATCTCATTTGCTGCAAATAAAGATTAGTTTATGTGACAAGGCTACCTGGTGTAATAGCTATCTGTAACTCACCAAGGAATGAACTTGCATTAGTCCAGTGACAACTTCAAAACTTACCACAAAGCTACAGTAACCAAGTGTGTGGCTGGCATAAAAATAATCATATAGATCAATGGAACAGGGAGCCCAAACCTTCACATAAGCCTTCATATATGTAGTTAAGTGATTTCCAACAAGAGAGCCATGACTATTCAATGCGAAATGTCTTTTCAACAAATGGTGGGAAAACTCTATACCCACATGCAAATGAATGAAGTTGTAGACCCTTATCTAACATCAAATATAAAAATTAATTCAAATTTAAGACCTAAAATTTAAGAACTTAAACTATGAAACACTTAGAAGAAAATGCAGGGAGAAATACTTAACGACACTGGATTTGGCAATGATTTCTTCAAAATGACACCAAAATTAGAACTGTGCCCCATAGGGTTAATGAGGTTAAAACTTGTCACCAGCAAGACCCCCTACTGACACCCCTTCTTCTTCACAGGAGTTAGCCTTATCTTTTAGAGGCAAACAACAAGAAGAGCTCCACAGGCCCAACCAGTTTGAGATTGACCACACCAGAGCAGGTGGACCATAGAGTATCTGACAGTTACCTCTACCTCATTGTACCGTTAAACTCTCCACCCAAGGATGAGCACAGGCTCTATTAACAAAACACAGGATACATGTATAGGCATTTCTTCAAAGCAATCTATACAACCTATGTCCACCTTTCCATGCATAACAAAGCTCACCTCCTGTTCATCCTGACCCTAAAAAAACCCAAAAAACAAAAACCAAAAACCACAAAAAAAAAAACAAAACAAAAAAACAAAAAAACCCCATTCACTCCCACAGTAAGATATTCCCGGTGATCTTATTTGTTGAAAATGAAGTTTCCTTTGTGTGACAACTCCATCCAGTGTAATCTTTATCTGTAACTCACCAAAGAGCAAACTCAATGTTAGTTGGTCACAAAATCATAGGTAAGTAACAAAACCTAGACCTCATCAAAATTAAAAGCTTTTGCACATCAAAGAATACTATCAAGAGTGAAAAACCACCCACAGAATAGAAAATACTTACAAATCATGTATCTGTCAAGGGATTCATATCCAGAATATATAAAGAACTCCTAAAACTCAACAACAAAAAAACCCAATTAAAAATGTGCTAATAGGGGTGCCTGGGTGGCTCAGTTGTTAAGCATCTGCCTTCAGCTAAGATCATGATCCCAGCAGCCTGGGATCGAGCCCCACATCAGGCTCCTTGCTCGGTGGGCAGCCTCCTTCTCACTCTCCTACTCCTTCTGCTTGTGTTCCCTTTTTTGCTGTGTCTCTGTCAAATAAATAAATAAAATCTTTTTTTAAATGTGCAAATAACTTGAGACATTTCCTGGAAAATACAGTTTCCATATCATTTTGAGATTATTTTTAATGAAATACTTCAATTTTTAAAAAAGGATACACAAACATACATAAAAAGAAACTCAACATCCCTAATCATTAGATGGGTAGAATACTGTGATTCTTAATAAGAAATATACATTTGGGGCGCCTGGGTGGCTCAGCGGGTTAAAGCCTCTGCCTTCAGCTCAGGTCATGATCCCAGGGTCCTGGGATCGAGCCCTGCATCGGGCTCTCTGCTTGGCTGGGAGCCTGCTTCCTCCTCTCTCTCTCTCTGCCTGCCTCTCTGCCTACTTGTGATCTCTATCTGTCAAATAAATCTTTAAAAAAAAAAAAAAGAAAGAAAGAAAGAAAAGAAATATACATTTGATTTTCATCACCTTCCTGGCGCAGAGCTTCTAAAAACCTTGGGATTTCCCAAGTATGGAGCCATAAAGATGCCTTTTGTATTATGAAGTGACTTCTGGAATGCCCTGAGGTCACCTGATAGGGGCTGGTCACCTGAAGAACCAACCACGTGACTTGAACATTGGGATTTTTCAGTCTCTCCCCAACCCCATGAGTAAAAGGGATGAAGATTAAATTCAATCACTAATGGCCAATGACTTAACCAAGCATCTCTGTGTTATGAAGCCTTCATAAAAGCCCAAAAGAACAGGTTCAAAGAGCTTCCGAGTTGGTGAACATGTGACGATATGGGAAGAGTAGCACACCCAGGAAAGTCACAGAAGCTCTGTACCCCTTCCCATATCTCTTCCAACTGGCTGTTCCTGAATTGTATTACCGCCTTTCATAAACAAGCTGGTAATCTAGGAAGTAAATTGTTTCTGAGTTCTGTGTGCCACTCTATAGCAAATTAATCTAACTGGAAGAGGAGGTCATGGGCACCTCTTATACCCAAGCAGTTAGAGGCCCAGAAGACAACCTGTTCTTGCAACTGGCATCTGGAGTGGGTAGTCTTGTAGACTGCGCCCTTAACCTGTGGGATCTGACAGTTTCCAGGTAGATGGTGTCAGAATGAGTTAAATTGTAGGTCAGGATTGAGCTGAATTACAGGACACCCAGCTGGGGTCTTAGAGAATCCTTGGTGGTGTGGAAAAAATACACACATTGGAATTGATGTCAGAACTGTATGAAGTAAACACAGACCAAACCCACAATTAGAAATAATTTCACATCAATTAGGATGGCTAATTTCAAAACAAACAACAACAACAAAAACAAAAAATCTGTAACAATAATCCACAAGTGTTTATGAGGATGTGGAGAAAATGGAACCCTTGTACATGGTTGGCTGGATGTAAAATGACGCAGCTGCCATGGAAAACAGTATGGCAGTTCCTCAAAAACAAACAATTATCATTTTTGGGTGCACATTCAAAACAACTGAAAGCAGGGACTCAAACACATTTGTACATAAATGTTTATAGCAGCATTATTCACAACAGTCAAAATGTGGTAACTCAAATGTCCACTGACTGAATAAACAGAATGTGTGTGAATACACACATATATACATACAATGGAGTATTATTTAACTTTAAAAAGAAAATTCTGACACTCGAACATAGACGAACCGTGAACACTTTATGTTAACTAAAATAAACCAGACACAAATAGATACTGTATAATTCCCATTTACATGAGATACCTAGAGTAGCCAAATTCATAGTGACATATAGTACACTGGTTACCAGGGTCTGGGGGAAGGGGAAAAGAGGGGTTATTGTTTAATGAGTATGGAGTTTCAGTTTGGGATGATGAAAAAATTCTGGAGACGGATGGCGATGGTTGCATAATATGAATGTACTTAATGCCACTCAACTCTATACTTAAAAATGGTTAAAATGATAAATTTTATGTTATTTAACAGAAATAAAACTCTTTATATTCCCAGGTGACATCATGGACGTAGAAAATCCTAAGCAGAGCACAAAAAAACCCCATGAGAACTAACTGAATTTAGCAAAGTAAAAGGCTACAAGGTCAAATATATAAAAAACACAACCATATGTCTATATCCTAAGACAAAATATAAAATCTATATACTAAAACAAAAAAACTTTTAAACATCTTTATAATAGTATCAAAAAAAACATGTCTTGGAATAAATTTTTTTTTAAGATTTTGTCGAGAGAGAGTGTGCGCACAAATGGAGTAGCAGGCAGAGGGAGAAGCAGGCTCCTCACTGAGCAAGGAGCCCCTTCCGGGACTCGATCCCAGGACCCTGGGATCACGACCTGAGCAGAAAGCAGACGCTTAACGAACTGAGCCACCCAGGAGTCCCTGAGAATAAATTTAACAAAACATGTACAGACCTGTATTCTCAAAACTCTAAGAGAAATTAAAGAAAACCTAAATAAATGAAATACAGCACGTATGTGGTTCTGAAGACATGATTATTGCTAGAATGTCAGTTCTCCCCAAATTGATCGATCAGTCAATCCCCACCAAATGGACCACATTCCTGAATGTGAAACTGTAATAATGGAGCTTCTAAATAGACATATGAGCATTATCAATGGAAATAGTATAAAGTTATACTTGTGACCCAGCAATCTGAGTAAAACAGTAACATGTACACTGTTATTCGTTTCCTAGGGTTCCAAAACAAAGTACACAAATTAGTGGTTTAAAGAAAAAGAAATTTATTGTCTCAAAGTTCCAAAGGCTAGAAGTCCAAAATCAAGGTGTCAGCAGGACCATGATCCTCCTGAGACCTATAAGGGAATTTTTCCCTGCTTCTTCCTAGCTTCTGGTGATTTGCTGGTAATCTCTAGAACTCCCAGGCTTATAGATGGATCACTCTCGTCCTTCATCTTCACATAGTGTTCTCCTATTATTTCTTCACATGGCCTTCTTTTTTATAAGGACATCAGTCATCCTGGATTAGGGGCCGAGCCTAATTAAGATTAGCATGACCTCATCTTGAGTAATTACATATGCAATGACCCTATTTTCCAATAAGGTCACATCCTGAGGTACTGGGAGATGGACATACAATCTAGCCTATGATAGACAAAAGTACCAAGAATATTCATAGAAGTTTTTCACAATAGCCAAAAACTATAATCCAAATGTCCACACCATTAAAACACATTTTAAAAGCTGTAATCTATTTATGTAAAGGAATGCTACACAGAAATGAAAATAAAGAACTACAAAAACATGAAACAACTTTGATAAACCTCATAAACGTAATATTAAAAGAAGACATACATGAGGGGCGCCTGGGTGGCTCAGTGGGTTAAAGCCTCTGCCTTTCGCTCAGGTCATGATCCCAGGGTCCTAGGATCGAGCCCCGCGTCAGGCTCTCTGCTTGGCAGGGAGCCTGCTTCCTCCTCTCTCTCTCTCTCCCTACTTATGATCTCTATCTGTCAAATAAATAAAATCTTTAAAAAAAAAAAAAAAAGAAGACATACATGAAAACACTGAATCCACTTATATAAAAAATAAATAGGTTATCAAAACTATATACTTATATAGAGATGCATGGTTACATAGTAAAAATTTACAGAACACAAGTGATTAACCATAAAACTAGGATAATGGTGAGCTATCATCAAAAGGCCAAGTGCTGTGGTTAGGAGAGGATATAATGGAGATGCTGGGGTATTGGCAATATTCAACTTCTTTACCTGCATGGTGATTTACACAGGTATAAGACTTGTACTCTCATTCTTTTCTGTACTATTCTATGAGTGATACTTATTTTATAATGTAGTTGAAAGAAAAGCTTTGCTGGAAAAAAATTGGAAAAATACTTGAAGCAAACATGACAAAGAGTTAATATCCTTATGTCTCAAGTTCACACCTAAATAAATGGAAAATAAGTAAAGTGCAAAATTTTATAAAATATATTGCCCCTTGAATAAGAGGGGAAATGAGAAAATATCTACTCCTTTGTTTAAAAGAAATCTAGTAGAGGTAAACTAGAAACTAACTAGTTATTTTGGGAGAGGTAGGAATGAGGTGGAAAAGACAAAAGAAATGCATAGGGGTGAAGAGGAAGGGGTGTGGTACTGAGAATCTTTTTTGGACAGCTCTGACATTTAGAGCCACGTTAGTATCTCACACACCTCAAAACAACACAACAACTACAAAAACAAAGCAGAAAGAATCAGTAAGATGAAGTGGAAAACTAAACTGGAATTAAAAACAGAACCAAATGAAAAAATAAATAAAAAATAAAAACAGAACCAAATGTAGTGAACCATTTAGTAAGTAAGTAATGTAATCATAATGAAGAGGAAAAAATATTCATCCAAATAATTTTTAAACACAGTATATGAACTATATATGTAATCCTTGGGCTAAAGAAAAAAGAACCCTACCAAATACTGAACTCTTACAGTAGGTATCTTTTTTGCAGTAGTAATAAGTTAGTAATTCTAAAACTTTGTTACTCCAAGATTAAGCAAATAAATAACATTATGGAGAACAGCATCCAGAATTCTCATCAATGTGGAAAAGAGTTACAAATATGCAAGAGAACAGTGAACAAGAATCATTGACTGCAACTGATGGTATCGATGTGGACTAAGGCTTTTTATACACACAACGGACAGATACCAATGTGTGCGTGTACTGCATATTCACTCACCCATGTATGTATCTATTTCTTAATTGTCAACCGACAAGACCTGGAAGCAATGACAGCCCAGTAGCAAATGAGCACATGGAGCACACACATCTCGGGTTTTCCAAATTCAATTTCCACCAAAGGTACCAGGGAGCCTTAGAGAAATGGCTGACTCTAGGTTTGGGATAAGCCTGAAATACGTTACTGTGTTAACACGTAAAGAAAATGCTCAATAAATGACAGGGGGTCATTTCAAAAGGACATAGGAATTAGTTTGAAGGGACCCCCATTGGCCCAATCTGAGACAAATGTGAGCATCAATGTAAATAATGGTAGTAAGGAAATATAATTTGTTGAATACATTAAGAATCCAGGAGTCCACGGGTCCACAATGATATAAATAAGCAGGGAAGAAAGGAAAGCTATTCTTTACAACAACAACAAAACCAATAAATATAAAAGGACGGATGGAATTAGAAAATGGACACTGGGCAGCCATCAAACCAATAAATGATTCAGAGAAAAATGATCAATGGATAATACCTACTGGGTTGAATGTTGAGGAATAACAGGATATTTTTAAAGAGCCTTACACTATTTCCCCCACAAGATACCTATAAATTACAAAGGAAAAAGAGTAACTTGACAGTGTAGTAACCTAACAAACACTACTTTAACCAAACGATCAAAGTTAACATCACCAGAAATGGGGCAAACTCACAGCATGTGCCTCCATAAGCACCTGTCATATTCCTCACAAAAACGCATGAGGTGAATTTAATCATGAAAATGTATCATACAAACCCAAACTGAAAGACAGTCAACAAAATAACTGGCCTAAACCTTTTAAATATCAAGTCATGAAAAACAAGGAAGATTGAAGAATTGTTCCAGATCAAAACAGACTAATCATAGAGGGGAACGAAATCCAATGTGTAATTCAAGATATTCTTTTGCTGTGAATTTATTATTTTGCTGTACTTTCTTGGCACCACTGGCAAGATCTAAATAAGATCTGAGGAACAAGGTGGTGGGTAATAGGGAGGGCACATACTGCATGGAGCACTGGGTGTGATGCCAAAACAATGAACACTGTTATGCTGTAAATAAACAAATAAACAAATAATAATAAAAAAAAAAGATCTACAGATCAGATAGTAGTATCATGGCAGCTTACTTCTGATAATTGTACTGTGGCTATTTAAGTCAATGTCCTTGGTTTTAGGGTATGCAACTGACATAATCTGAAATTAAAGGTGTAAGTATATGTATTATATATACACACACACATAGAGAAAAAGCAATTGACAGTAAGAGTTAGAAGCAAGAAATTAAAGAATAAAACAAGTATGGAAAATGTTAATATAGGAGGAATTTGCACAAAAGGTGTATGTAGGAATTTTTAATACGATTCCCGCATATCTTCTACAAGCTTGCAATTATGTCAAAATAAAAAGCTAAAAATCTTACTATACAAAAATCAGACATTTCATAAAAGCAAAATCAAAGATGAGAAATTATTCAACCACTTAAAATATATTTTTGCTACTTAATTGGCACTAAAAACAAAAATGACAATATTCAGTGGTAGCCAGATTCTGGACAAGTACTTTCATACTTTACTGTTTGAATAACTGGTTCCAAACCTTTTGAGAAAATCAATGTGACAATATGAACTTAAAGTTATAAAAAAGAGAGAGTATAGATTCCAGTGATTCTACCAGTGATCTCTACCCTAAGGAAAAAGCACTAAAGAAAAGTCATTATACACAAATGTAATCACTACAGCTTTAAGCAGAATACAGGAAAAGTTTAAAGAAAACAGAATCACCCATGGGAATTATTCAGTCACTAAAATAAATAGTCTATGAAAACTAAGCAAACGTGGAAAAGTACTTACAAAAGACACAGTAATATGACAAAAGTAAAATTGCGTGAAGAGAATAATTACAAGCTGCAGTTTTAAAAATAACTATACACAAAAAAACTGCATAGCACTGTGATAGTATTTGTAGGAGGAGGTTTTCCCTTTATCTTTCAAATTGTAACTTTATTATTTTAATACTGAGAAATACATAATAAAAGAAAATGAGCTCAGTTACTGCTTTCACATTAATTCTTTATGTTTACAAAGTGCATCTGGAAACATTTCAGTGATAGAAATAAAGGGGAAAAAGTCATGAGAAAGTGATTTATATAAATATCTTTATTTTGTTTTTGGATGTATATAGCAGTATACATTTGAGTAAGGAGGCTGCTCAAGCCGAATAGGGAAAAGGTTACAAAACATACATTAAAAATATTCATATCAAAAGCATGAGGATCCTTAGATCCTTTTTTAAAGAACAAGCACATTCATACAATTGGAAGGGCTGTGACAAAGAATTTCAGAGTTCAAGAGCCTGTCACAGTAATGAGGTATAAATAACGGGCAAGAGGAGTCTTGCAAGCTTCTCAATTCTCCATCGCTCACTGAAGTCTCATTCGTTTTTCAGGAGGGCCTTTGGTGCTCACTATCTGTTGGACGTTCTTTGTGGTCTCCTTCTCCTCAGATTTTACAGTTTCTGGTACAGGCTCTGCCTCTTTCTTTGTCTGATCCACTAGACATCAAAAGCAGGTATTTTTTGGAGAGGAAGGCAGAGGGATGAGATCAATTTAGGCAACAGTAATGTGAATAGTTTAGACTCAAGTCCATTTAGAACTGCCTATCTCAAGTTCTAAATTTGGCTGTTTTATCAGGCAGATATATAAGAACCCATTTACAAACCTAAAACCCTGATAACCCAGGCAAATTTGTGATCATACACAAAAACACTTGTCCTTTAGACGATATGCACAAACAAGATACAGAGTCTCTCCCAGGCTGAACAAATACTTCAATATCTGTTTCCAATGATGAAACAGAACACTTTTTTTCACACTGAGATCTGAACTAAAACTCAGATCACCTTGGCTCCTCCACCCCTCCTCAATACTTATTCTTCCTACTCTTTAATTAAAAAATTAATCTTTTAAATACTCGTATCACTACCACAAAAGCACCTTCTGGCAGCTCAGCAGATCTCATAAATTAGGAGTAACAAATTACCATGAGAGCCTAGAAGGACAAAAGGACCTTAGCTCATCTCATGTGCTACTGTTGTCACTGAGTTAAACAGACCGGTTTTATTTCAAGTTCAATAAGAGTATTGGGGGGCGCCTGGGTGGCTCAGTGGATTAAGCCGCTGCCTTCGGCTCAGGTCATGATCTCAGGGTCCTGGGATCAAGCCCCGCATCAGGCTCTCTGCTCCGCAGGGAGCCTGCTTCCTCCTCTCTCTCTGCCTGCCTCTCTGCCTACTTGTGATCTCTCTCTCTGTCAAATAAATAAATAAAATAAAATAAAATAAAAAATAAGAGTATCGGGAGGGGTGCCTGGGTGGCTCAGTGGGTTAAAGCCTCTGCCTTCAGCTCAGGTCACGGTCTCAGGGTCCTGGGATCGAGCCCCGCATCAGGCTCTCTGCTCAGCGAGGAGCCTGCTTCCTCCTCTCTCCCTGCCTGCCTCTCTAACTAATTGTAATCTCTGTCTATCAAATACATAAATAAAATCTTTTAAAAAAAAATAAATAAGAGTATCGGGAACCATACCTGGGACAGGCTTTTCTCCAGACTTTTGCTATAATTTTAAGAAAGGGGGATAGAGAGGAGAAAACAGGGCAGGTTAGCAAAGTTTTCTTCTTCTTGACTTCATAATTCTTATTAAAATTATACCTTCATTCAAATTATATTAAAAATGACTCCATAAAGAGGAACTACTATTCATGTACCATAGAAAGTAAATGTATCATTTTCTACTTCTTATCCCCTTGCTCCAGAAAAGACACAAAAATAAAACTAGGACGAAAGAATCAAACATAAACAATCCTCCCTTGAACATCTATCTACATGCCTTCTGCCTCTGCACCCAAGCTAAGCAGAATCCAATGGCAGAGAATAATGGAGTCTTTCAAGACTCCAGAGGCATACTTGTTTAGGGGATATGAGCTCGAAGAAAGCAGAATAAAATACAGATGAACATTCCAACTTACAAAGATGGCAGGTATGGGAAGCAAAGAGGACCTACAGGGGTCCCTGGGGGGCTCGGCTGGTTAAGTGTCTGCCTCTGGCTCAGGTCATGCCACCTGCTCAGTGGGGAGTTTACACGTTAGTGTCAGCGTAACCTTCAGTAGTAATAAGAATTAAAACACGGAAAAAGGAACTCCAAGGAAGCAGTCAGGGCTTTCCTAATATTCTCCTGAGCACTCCTCATAAGGCAACCCAGAAGCTCAACTGTCAAATACAATGGATAAGTAAGAGTAAGTCCTGAGCTACGAGCAGTTCTGAGAGACACAATTGGTAAACAGGGAGTTCACAGGAGACTTCGGTAAACCAAAAATCTATTTTCCTCTCTAGATCTCAGAAGAAACATTTTGCATAGAAGGAGCAGCGGGATTAACAATTCTAGAGAAAGCCATCTTTCTTCTAGTTCTGTTACATAGAAGTGGACATACTCTCTCTTTTGGAGTTGACTTTAGCCTTGGATGGTTAAAAGAAATGTAGGGTTCAGAAAAATGCTAACAGAAGTAGGACTATGGCTAAACCTTTCAAAGAAAAATGGGGCCACCTCGATGGCTCAGTGGGTTGGGCATCTGACTATTGGTTTCAACTCAGGTAGTGATCTCATGTGTCAGGAGATCAAGCCCTGCATCAGCTTCCATCAACCTCTGCACTCAGTGGATAGTCTGCTTGAGAGTCTCTCCCTCTCCCTCTGCCCCTCCCCCCATTCCCATGTGCATGCACTCCCTCTCTCTAAAATAAATCTTTAAAAATAAGTAATTAAAAAAAAATGTAAAAAAATGAGCTGAAATGATATGGAGTCTGCAACCAGCTTCAAAATAATTCAAAATAAATTCAAATAAACTCAAACTCAAATTCAAACTCAAACTCAAATTCAAATAAATTCAAAATAAACAAGACTGGCCATGTTTGATAACTATTGAAGCCAGGTAACAGGTACATACAGGGGTTTTGGTTTTAATTATTCTATTTACTTTCATATGCTATTTTGAATTTCTCTATCTTTCTATAAAGCAAAGTGTTTTCTAAGATTCAAGAGTCTGAAGTTTTCTACATTGTCCAGCCTAGCTTATCAGAATAGCAAAGTATGTGGAATTTAAGACAGGACCCCTAGCCGGAAAAAAAGGTCATTCAGCTGGGATACCTCAGACCCAAACACAGCAGTAAGCTACTGAATATTCTGGAGATGGTCAATTAAAATAGAACCTTAACAACTAGTATTTAAACCCTTAATATTTAAACCACAATCTGTTTCTTTTCCTATATTCCCAATTTTGGTTATCAATCAAAACCAAGTCTAAATCTAAGCCTGATCGAAATCAGCAAAACACTCATCAAACTCTCATTCTTTGCAGACAACATGATACTCTATGTAGAAAACCCAACCCGCCCCCCGACCAAAACTGCTAGAACTCATACAGGGATTCAGCAAAGTCACAGGATATGAAATCAATGCGCACAAGTCAGCTGCATTTCTATACACTAACAACAAGACAGAATAAGGAGAAATTAAGAAGTTGATCCCATTTACAATTGCACAAAAACCGTAAGATACCTAGGAATAAACCTAACCAAAGATGTAAAAGATCTGTACTCTGAAAATTACAGAACACATATGAAAGAAACTGAGGAAGCTGCAAAGAAATGGAAAAACATTCCATGCTTATAGATTGGAAGAACATACATTGTTAGAAGGTCTATGTTACCCAGTGCAATCTACACGTGTATTCAGGGCAATCCCTATCAAAATACCATAAACATTTTTCACAGAGCTGGAACAAATATCCTAAATTTTGTATGGAACCAGAAAAGACCCCGCATACCCAAAGGAATGTCAAAAAAGAAAAACAAAGCTGGAGGCATCACAATTCCAAACTTTAAGCTGTATTACAACGTTGTAATCATTAAGACAGTATAATGCTGATACAAAACAGATAGATAATGGAACAGAATACAGAACCCAGAAATGGACCCTCAACTCTATGGTCAACTACTCTTCAACAAAGCAGGAAAGATGTCCAATGGAAAAAAGAGTCTTTTCAACAAATGGTGTTGGGAAAATTGGACAGCCACATGCAGAAGAATCGAACTAGACCACTTTCTTACACCATACATAAAAACGAAACTCAAAATGGATGGAAGACCTAAATGTGAGACAGGAATCCATCAAAATCCTAAAGGCAGCAACCTCTTTGACCTAGGCTTCAATAAATGTTGGGAAGACCGGGCAGCCACATGCAAAAAAATAAAACTAGATCACTATCTTACACCATACATAAAGATGAACTCAAAATGGATTAAAAATATGAACATAAGACCTGAAACCAAAAAACTCAAGAAGAAAAACATAGGCTATAAGCTCCCTGACATCAGTCTCGGAGATAATTTTTTGGATTTGACACCAAAAGCAAATACATCAAAACCAAAAATAAACAAGTGGGACTATATCAAACTAAAAAGCTCCCGCACAGCAAAGGAAACCAACAACATAATGAAAAGGCAACCTACAGAATGGGAGAAAATATTTGCAAATCCTATATTCAATAAGGGGTTAACATGCAAAATATATATAAAGAATTCATACAACTCAACAGCAAAACAAAACAAAACCCCCAAACAACCCAATTAAAAAATGGCAGAGGAGGGACAGCTGGGTGGCTCAGTTGGTTAAGCGTCTGCTTTCGGCTCAGGTCATGATCCCAGGGTCCTGGGATCAAGTCCCGCATAGGGCTCCTTGCTCAGCAGGGAACTTGCTTCTCCCTGTCTGCTGCTCCCCCTGCTTGTGTTCTCTCTGAGATAAATAAATAAATAAAATCTTAAAAAGAAAACAAACAAAAAAAGGGCAGAGTATTTTTGAGTATTTTTCCAAAGAAGATATACAACTGTCTAGCAAGTATATTAAAAGGTGCTCAGCATTCTAATCATTAGGGAAATGCAAATCAAAACCAGAGTGAGATATCCCTTCACTCCTATCAGAATGACTATAACAAAAAGACAAGAGATTACAAGTGTTGGCAAGGATGTGAAGAGGGAACCCCTATACACTGTTGGTCGAAATGTGAACTGGTACAGCCAGTATGGAAAACGATACAGAGAGTGCCCCAAAAATTAAAAATAGAAAGACATGATCCAGCAAGCCCACTTATGAGTATATATCCAAAGGAAATGGAAACGAGATATTGCACATAATTGCAATCCCATGTTTAGGACAGCATTAACTCACAATAGCTAAGATATAGAAACAACCTACAATCTATCAAAAGATGAACGGATAAAGAAAATGTGGTATGAAACCGATTATTATTCAGCCATCAGAAAGCAGGAAATACTGGCATTTGCAGAAAAAAAGATAAACCTTGAGGACATTATACTAAGTGAAATAAGGCAGAAAGAGAACATGAAATACTCTATGTATCACTTATATGTGGAATCTAAAAAGGCCAAATTCATAGAGTTAAGTGACAGTTATCAGTGGTTTGAGCAGTTGGCAGGGAAAATGGGAAGATGTTGGTCGCAGGGTACAAACTTCCACTGATAAGTTCTAGGGATCCAATTACAGGATAGTGGTTATAGTTAACAATACTGTATTATACACTCAGAAGTTGTTAAGACAGTGAATCTTAAATGATCTCGCCACAAAAAAGAAATGGTAATTACGTGACATGATGCAGGTATTAGCTAATGCTAGGGTGGTCATTTTGCAATATACAAATACATCAAGTCAACACAATGTATACCTTAAACATACATAATGCCATACACCAGTTATATCTCAATAAAGCTGAAAACAAAGTTTATTACTAAGTATTCTTTAATGCTGTTAATGGAATTGTTTTAATTTCCTTCTCAGATAGTTCGTTGTTAGTGTATAGAAATGCAACTGATTTTTGAGTGATTTTGCATCCTGCAACTTTACTGAATTTGTTGACAAATTCAGCTTTTTAGTGGTATCTTTACAGTTTAGTATGTATAAGATCATGTCAGGGATCACATAAAGACACAGTTTTACTTCTTTTCCTATTTGAATGCCTTTTATTTATTTTTACTGCCTAAGTTCTCTGGTAGAACTTCCAGTACTGGAAGGGGAGATGAACCATGAGAGACTATGGACTCTGAAAAACAACCAGAGGGTTATGAAGGGGCGGCGGGAGGGGGTGGGGTGGGGTGGGAGGTTGAGGAACCAGGTGGTGGGTAATAGGGAGGGCACATACTGCAAGGAGCACTGGGTGTGATGCCAAAACAATGAACACTGTTATGCTGTAAATAAGCAAATAAAAATAAATAAATAAATTAAAAAAAAAAAAAAAAAAAAAAAAAAAAGAACTTCCAGTACTATGTTGAACAGAACTGTGCAAAGTGGGTATTCTTGTCTTGTTTCTGAAAAAACTCTGTTTTTCAACCACTGAGAAAGTCACCTATGGGCTTATCACATATGACCTTTATTATGTCAAGGCACATTCTTTTCTTATCCAGTTTGTTGAATTTTTTTTATCATAAAAGGGTGTTAATTTTGTCACATGATTAAGAATAAGCCATCTTATTCTTAAGAATAACCCATCTGTTAAGATGACTGTGTGATTTTTAACCTTTGTTCTGAAAAGGCAGTATACCATCAAGATTGATTCCAGTATGTTGTACCATCCTCGCATCCCGGGATAAATCCCACTTGATCATGGTACAGGATTCTCTTAATGTGGTGTTTAATTGGGTCTCTTAGTATTTCGTTGAGGATTTTTGGATCTGTGTTCATCATGGATACTGAACGTAGTTTTCTTTTCTTGTAGTGTTGTCTGCCTTTGATATCAGATTAATGCTGCCCTCATACAATGAATTTGGATTGAAAGAGTTTGAGGTTTGGTGTCAGTCTCTTTAAATGTTTGGTAAAATTCACCTACGAAGTCATCTGGTCCCAGACTTTTCTTTGTGGAGAGGTTACTAATGTGATTACTAATTTAATCACCCTACTCATTTTTGGTTTGTTCAGATTTTGTTTCTTCATGCCTCAGAGTTGGGAGGTTGTACATTTCTAGGAATTTCTTATAGGTTTTCCAGTTTTTTTAAGGTTTTCCAATTTGTTGACATATAATTACTTATATATAGTCTCTTGATGATCCTTTTGTTTCTGTCTCCTCTTTCATTTCCAATTTGATTTGAGTCTCCTCTGTTAGTCTAGTTAAAAGTTTGTCAATTTTATCTTTACAAAACACCAACTCTTAGTTTCATTTTTTTTCTAAAGTTTTTTTTAGTCTCTATTTCATTTGTTTTTACTCTTCTCTTTTTCACTTCTTTCCTTTTGCTAACTCATATGTGAAAACTAAGTAAGACACTCCTGAACAACCAATGGTTCAAAGAAGAAATCAAAAAGGAAATAAGAAATTATCTGGAAAGAAATAAAAATGAAAGCATACCATACCAAACTTATGAGGTACAACAAAAGCATTACTAAGATTAAAGTTTATAGTAATACATGCCTACATTAAAATGGAAGAAAGTTCTCAAATAAGCAATCTTAAGTTTACACCTCAAGGAACTAGAAAAAGAAAAACAAACTAAAGATTTCTGGTTTCTGAGAAATTTGTCCATTATTATTAGTATGTCCATTAATTCATATGAACATTAATGTCCCTTCATTCTCTTTCCTATTTCTAGTTTTGTGTGTTCTGTTCCCATTTTCTACATCAGAACTGTCCAAAAGAAAGATATGAGCCACCAATGCAAGCTGGTCGTTACATCTTTTTACTCTGTACGCCACCCCCCAAGTCCTTGAGCCCAGTAAGCATTTTATACTTATATCACAGCACAATTCACAAGGGCTGTGTTTCAAATGTTCAATTGTCACATGTGCCTAAATAGCTACTGTACTGTGGAGGTCCAGGTGTTCTTCCCCCAGCCTCCCTCATAAACATTATGTACTCGCTGAATGGTCAGGCACACCGAACCTCCTACACGATCATAGTTTCTCATACCCCTACACATCCTATAATTTATTCATTCAACAGACACTATTTTATCTTCAAATGCAATTCATCAAGAGTTCTCTAAATTGACTTTCCTGTCCTACATTCCATTCTGTCCTCTGCTCTGTTCACCACCACACCACCATTCCAACAGCACACAACTCTTACACAGTGGAGTCAGGGAAAGGGGGAGGGGAGGCCTGTTCTAAAGTCATATCAAAGTGTGAAAAATCTCATTTAATCTAAAACCAACCTGAAAATCTTAGTCCCCGCCCCCACAAGAAAAATAGTATACATGACCCTGTGTGGACAAAGCCCTGTAGAAGTATGAACTGAGAAAAACATATTCACATACTCCAACTCATACCTACTTCACTTCACAAGCTCATTTAGTAGAATGGGAGAAGCATGTTACTGCTATTATGCTAAATAAATAACATAACAGAATTCATACAACTTAATCACCAATATGATGAAACTCTATTTATTACTCCTTCATTTATTATGCCAAACTCTCTACCTCAACTGTTCTTTTTGTTACAAAAGTTTTTTGTTTCTTAAGTTTACTCATAATCTCTACACCCAACGTAGGGCTCAAACTCATTACACCAAGATCAAGAGTCATGTGCTCTAGCAGCTGAGCCAGCCAGGCAACACTTGTTATAAAAGTTTTAACTAGTCTATCATTTTAGGACTTAGATATCTATTACATCAGGATGAAAGGCAGCATAGAGAGTAAAAACAGCATGGGTTTCAGATTCTAGTTTACTTCGTTACCATCTATGACACTTTTAGCAACTTTGGAATGAGAATGTTATGTATATCCTCAGTTTGTGAAGATTCAAAGAGAAACAAACATAAGAGCACAGAACAGTGTTAATTCCAATCCCTTTACCCACTTCTTCCATTAAGTCATTAAAAACCTTCTCTTTGATTCAGAGACCCTTTCCCCCCCAAGCCAGAGACCATTTTTAACTAATGAGGAAAGTCACTATTTTTATGTCACAACTGAAACAGTTCTCAATTAAGGATAAATATTCCAGGAAAAAGAGTCAAATCAAAATTAACCACATGCATTCTCATTACCTGCACAAATTTGGGTGGAAATTTCTGTCTTAGGTCTAGGAGTAAAGCATCCACACGTTGTCTCTGAAAAATAGAGCTGGGTTCTTCTTTCCTTTTAGCTTTAGGTTTGACTTTATCTATTAAAATATGAAGTCCAAGTCAAAACACTGCCTAATTAGTTTGGTGCCTTACATTTTACAAAGCTCTGTCTACTGTGAATATACTTAAACATTATTTTTAATAACTACTATTCCAAAGATTATCCCCCAAAATAAACACAACATATAGAAACAAGTATTCTTAACTCTTCCCTCTTAAATGAAGTTAACATTTTAATATTTAGAAAGCTGATTAAATCTTTTAAAGATGCTTCAGTTTTACTATCTAAGCACAGACAGACATTAAGAATTTTAAGGCTAACATTTTCCATAATTACCTAAATCACAATCCAGATTATGGATCTGAAATTATCTTGTGTATTTTAAGTGTATTAAATTGTCTTCCCACAAAACCCAATAGGTACAAATGGAAATGCAACGTTCACAAGCTCAAGTTATCATACTCAACTATGAACATTATCATTCACTGAAAAAAAAAAAAAAAAAAAACAGGGCAAACCAAACAGCAGATCATAAAGGTAAGAAAGAAAAGAACTTGCAAGAGAAATTCTGAAATTAATCATGTGTGAACTTTCCCAGCAGGGAGCTGCACTGGGGGACTATCTATAAATGATGAGTTCCAGGTAAGTTTTATTCCAAACATTTTACTAGAATAGGGGCAAACAGCTCAAGAGAAGTTTATTCAACAGATGCAAACTTTTCTAAGCTAAATGTTACTGCCTGCACCTACAATTAAGAATAAATATAACTAGGGGCATCTGGGTGGCTCAGTGGGTTAAGCCTCTGCCTTTGGCTTCGGTCATGATCTCAGGGTCCTGGGATCAAGCCCTGCCTTGGGCTCTTTATTCAGTAGGGAGCCTGCTTCCCCCTCTCTCTCTGCCTCTCTGCCTATGATCTGTCAAATAAACAAATAAAATCTTAAAAACAAACAAACAAACAAAAACAAGAAAAAATATAACTATATCTGAAAGACCATTCATTCCACAGGTCTGAATGCTATATTTTTTTTTTAAAGATTTTATTTATTTATTTGACAGAGAGAGATCACAAGTAGGCAGAGAGGCAGGCAGAGAGAGTGAGAGGGAAGCAGGCTCCCTGCTGAGCAGAGAGCCCGATGCAGGACTCGATCCCAGGACCCTGAGATCATGACCTGAGCTGAAGGCAGCGGCTTAAACCACTGAGCCACCCAGGCGCCCCAGTCTGAATGCTATTTAAAGGGTACTCTTCCTTAAGTAATTTATTCTGAGTTGCTATTTCTCAGAAAAGGAAATTGAGAAAATAGGTATACTGCTATAGACCCATTTCCAGAGCACTTTTATTGTAAACCAGTAGGAGACTAGCAGTTATGGAAACTAGGGGACCTTGCATCACAACAGGTATTAACATGGAAATCAGAAAACAGACTGGCCATCTGGGGACAAGGCTATAAAATCATCTCCCCTACTTTGAAGATGGGAGATTCAGGTCCCAGATTTCAAGAGGACTTAACAGTTAGGTAAGCAGGATACATCATCATGACTCATTCCTCATCACTGATATCCTCTATATGCTCCAAGTATTTTAAAACCTTGAATCAACTTACCAAAGATTACCAGTTACCTACAGATTAAAATTTCTATCTGTTCCTATGGAAAGCTAGCATTACCACATCTAGTTACAGGAATCGCAGCTATGAAACCGTCATCATCCTATGAAGTCTTCCTATCTAAAACACGTCTAGAAATCAATAGCTCTTTTTCTATAGAAAACAGCTTCATTCTCAGAATACCAAAAAGTGTTCTCAGGAGGTCTGGGTGTTTTACCCACCTTGCTCTTCATGATCCTTGAAATGCCACCAATACCCTTTAGAAGGATGGTATCGACAGTAGGACATAGCTTCATCAAAAGCTGACTGAATGCCATGCACTGCAGTAAGCTTGCATAAAGAAAACAAATTCTGAATTTCTCATTAGATCAACTAAAATCTCCAAAGTGAATACCCACAATATTACATATGCAAAGACAGTAATTTTCTGTTTTTGTTTTTTTTTTTTTTCCCAGAACTTTAATCACTACAGAGCTGGGGCTGTGATATATACTTTTAACATGGACTTGGCCCATAGAAGCCCATGTTCAAGACATTCTAGTAGTCCAACACTTCGTGCCAACATACACAAGGAAGACAAGCTTCTGTTTGACTCTTGGAAACAAGGTAGCTCGATTAAAAGTTTTCTTTAGTGTCTCAAGAATGTGAAATACTTACCACCCTAGAGTTTATAACAGACCCCAAGTCTGGGGCTTGATAGATCACTCCAGCAATGATATAGTAATCAGCCAGTGGGATAACTAAAGCAGAGAAAATAAAAATATTCATGAATATAGCTAAGCACACAAACTGCTAAATAGATTTTCATAAAAAGAACAATTAAAATTAAATTAAATTAAAATTCATATTACAATTCTCATATTAAAGCTTAAGGCAGGGTTTGGCAATTCCTATTTCTGTAACTAAATTTATACTAGAGTGCTCGCTTTGGCAGCACATATACTAAATTTATACTAGAAAACAACCATACTCATTCATTTATATTATTATCTAAGGTTGCTATGACACTAATTGAGTAGCTGTTACAGACACCATGAGGCCCACAAAACCTAAAATATTTACTCTATGGACCGTGAGAGAAACAGTTTGCCAACCAGAGCAATGCTTCTCAAATTGGAAAGTATATCTCAATCACCTAAGTATCTTAGTAAAGTCAGATTCTACCCAGTAGGGACAGTGCATTTCTGACAAGTTCCCAAGTGATCCAGTGCTGCTATTAGTCACCTACACATTGGGGAATAAGACCTCAGAGTGAGAGATTTAGGGCCTAGGGTGAAGATATTAGATGCACTGAACTTGCCAATGTGTCCCATTCCTGGGTCCTAAGGAATAAAACAGCTGCTAGTGAAGCTGGTACCACCCTGTGTCACTACCATACCTCAAACCCTCTCATCATGGAAATCTTGTTCCTGGTCTTACCTTTGTTCTAAAGTTCTTTTTTTTTCCGCTGGGCAGGGACTCTAGATCATTAGATTTTGAAATTAAATGTGGATTCTTAGCTCTGGAACTGCAACTTCTTTAGCAAGTCGTTCTCTGAAATCAGTATCAGGGTGAAGGTTTTTCCTAAATGTCTTGATGAGGTTATCTAATGAGAGATGTAGCTGGTCATCTCTGGAATAATACCTACTTCTTTGACTCAAAGTCAAATCTGAATTCTATACTCTTCAGTGTGATTTCTAAAGCAAGTTTGTTTGGTAATATAAGCCATGTAAAAATTTAGACTGAATGCGTTAATGAGGATTTTCAATTGATCCTCTATGAATTTGGTGCAACTATATCTACCATGTATTTTTTTAAAAGAATTAAGACTTAGTGGACTGAGAGAATGAGTTACTTAGGAATGTCAAGGTTCCCAACAACTATCCTCACAGAAGAGATGGCTTCAATGTACTGAGTTACTTTGTTAGTGCTTAGACAGTTGTCCTTGGGCATGCTGGAAGACTCTTGGTGTACAAGCATGTGACTAGTGGAACTTGGCTTTTGAGATATCTTCTAAGTGGTAAATTTATGGCTGCTATACTAGTGTGCCTAGACAATTTGTACACATAATACGATTATAGTGGAAGCCTCACTGCCTTCTCAGAGTCTGGAATTTTGGCAGGCAGAGGATGTCCACAGGATTAGCCCTCGAAAAGAATTCTGGACTCTGAGTATCAAAAGGACTTCCCTAAAGCAGATATACTACACACACAATATGTGTGTGGGGGTTGCTGAAGAAAGGATACACTTGGTGTAGCCCCTTACAGAAGAGAAAGCAAAGGAAGCTTACCCATGGATTCCTACAGATCCTACTTGATATGGCTTTTTCCCTTACTGATCTATCTGTGGAACCTTACTATGCTGCCACAACAAATCTTAGGTATAACTAACATACCCATATGCTGAGTCTGCTGAGTCTTCCTAGCAAAGCACTGAACATGTATGTGGTCTTGGGGATCCCCAAAACAGAACCCAATCCAAAAAAGTAAGAATATGTAGCTCAGAAAGTTAAGTAAATCATAGTATTTTAAGAAGAAAAGTATGCCTGAAGTTTACATTTTTACCTTGGGTAGGGGACTGCCGCTGTTGCTTCCGAATGATAAAAAGAATGGGCTCTTGAGCATGTAAAAGGATGTATTCTACTCCAACCATCTGACTAAAAACAGAACACACACATCCAGAGATCTATGAATGCTCTATAGACAATTGCGTAGAACAATCAGATTACTGTATAAAAGTAGAACAACACTGTCAATCAAGTTAAAACTGCCTATGTTTGATATTAAAATCTGGCTGTCCAATAAAACTGGCTATTTTCCCAGGTAGGCAGAATATAAAGTAAGATTTTATTTTTAAACAACAAAATTTCTCTACAAAAATCTACAATAAACTTAAATCTGAGTATTTTCAGTCATGAAAGTACACTGGAGAGTGTACATTTCAAAAAAGACAACCAAAATACTGCAGTGCTTCCTGAGATGTATATATGTATGTAAAATCTAAATGGAGTACATGAAGACCATTCACGTCTTGACCATAGATTTCAACACTCAACAAGAAGACAAAAACCTTATCCTTGTCTCCTACAAATTTTTTGAACTGACACATTATTTCAAAGCAACGGTAAGTAGTCTTTTTTTTTTTTAACAGTAAGTAGTCTTAATAGTTATAAATATTTGCCTCTTAAAAGCTATTTAAAATTACCTCAGGAATTTAATTTCAAGAACCCCTCTGATGTTTAGCAGACAAATGTAAAACTGTATTACACAACTGTTTCAGAAACTTTTCTAACAGCAATAAACTCTTAATTATTTGGCATCCTAAATCTGAAGACTCTTACTTTGCAACTGTCAAGCTAAAATTCCGTCATACAAAGAAAAATCTACTATAAGCCAGACTATGGCTTAAGACGTTAAATTTGATGTAAAAGAGACAATGAGTATGGTCACCTGGTGGAGAACGATTGCACTGCTAAGATCACAAATCAGATCTGCATCTAAACCTCATAGCTGTATCTTAACTGGACAGTAATATACGAAATTATATAGAGAGCATTCCTAGGTTATGACTACTGATAATTCCTTTGCATGTCAAATTTGTACACCCCTCCCAAACTCTAGTTCTTCCAAAACTTCTACTCTGTACTTCACTATCCATAGCTTGAGAGAACCATTCATTTCAACAACTCTAACTGGCAAAGATGCAACCTTCTTACAATAACTTACTTTAAGTGTTCTAATGTTAGCCTCTGCATTTTGACCACCTCATTATTACATGTCCTATCGTAAAAAGGATTACTTCTTTCTGAAAAGTAATCCAGGACACTTCCACTGTTCAAAATTGGGATCCAGGAACTGTCAACCCAAGAGATTCCCAGCAGATTATCTACAGGGAAGAAACAAAATGATAAAGCATGAGAAAAATGACAAAAAGCCAATCCAGTATTTATTATGCATCTAATGCAGAAGGCACTATAATGTAAGACCTGTATGAATCCTAACTACATCCTCTAACAGAAAAGTGTGCAAGAAAGCAATAACAAGATGATTTGATAAGCGCTGTAACAAAGGTATGAATAAATATGTTACCAGAGCACAGTGGAAGGAGAATCCCTTACCTGAGGGAACAGGAATGGTTTTTCACAGGATGAGGAGGAGGTGGGTTTTGGCACTAGACGTTAAAAAATAAATGCACCCCAAAGAAAACATTCACAGCCACCAGTTTGAGACCTCCCAATTAGGGACAAAAATAAGTTCAGAAGCTATTAGTACAGAGGAGATAATGACACAAGAGTTACGAAGCAAGTGAAGTAGAATGCCTTTAATTACAGCAATATAGTTTCGTATTTTGGAATAGAAATAACTCTAATATTTCAAAATGCAAAAAGAAAAAAAAAGACACAGTAAATCGAACTAGATAGCTTTATTAATGAGCCTTTATTCCCTACTGACTGCAATAATGTTCCATATCACTGACAGTACTAAAACCCATTAGGTTTCAAGTTATGAACATCAAAATGCCTATTAATACTAGTTGAAAAGGGAGAATGGAAAACTTTAACCTCTCCTAAACTATAATTGCTTCTGACACCTTTAAAGAAGTCAGGCCTAATCCAAGGCAACAAGCAGTTCTAAGGGAAATTAATCAAATGAGAAAGAGTAATTTTATAAAGGTAAAATGTGCTGTGTATGTTGTAAAATAAAGGGAAAAACAAACAGATGAAGTATGTGAATGATCATATAATCAACATAGAGCATTAAGATGGTTCATCATAAATACACCATGCCATAACCAAATAACTAACATGCCAGGAAATAATGTATTTTCAGAAAAAGACAGATTTTTTTTAATGAAAACCAACTAAAGATAATTACTACTTTCAGCTTTAAACACTAGAGTCCAGTTATTAAAGTAGATTTGTTCAAAGCAACATTCTTACTTTTTTTTTTATTTCCTAAGGAATAATTATATAAAAGGATTTGTGGGTACATCTGGGTGTTTCAGTCAGTTAAGTGTCTGCCTTCAGTTCAGGTCATGATCCCAGGGTCCTGGGATCAAGTCCCACATAGGGCTCCCTGCTCCACAGGGAGCCTGCTTCTCCCTCTGCCCTCTGCCACCTCCCCCTGCTTGTGCTCGCTCGCTCTCTGTCAAATAAATAAATAAAAATCTTAAAAAAAAAAAAAAGCATTTGACAATTACAGGTTTGTTTCTTACATAATGGGAACTATGTCTATATGGTTTCATAAGTTACTGATAATAAACTGTTACAATATTACAGATCATTTCAGCATAGGTAGAAGAATAATCTGCAGAAATGAATAAATATGTAATTATAGATTCTACCTGCCAACAATTATGAAGAGTCAACACTTATGGGCATGAGATGATAAGGACCTGGTGGAAGGCAATGGATAGATAGATGAGATGATAAGGACCTGGTGGAAGGCAATGGACAGAGAGATAAGGACGAAATTGACATTTTTAGGGAGAGATCAATCAATTTTCTGAATGATCAATATAAAGTCAGAGAACTTAGGAACCAATAACTCATTTAGTAAAGAAATGATAGTGACTTTGGCTTGGATATATTGAAGGTTTTTTAAAATGATTTTTAAAAGTTTACTTATTTGCCGGAAAGAGAGAGAGAATACAAGTGGGGGGTTGGAGTGGGAGCCTTTCTCTGCTTTGCAAGATAGAAATAATGAGTTCTCACAGCATTTTTTATACTTTTATTAATACTCATCATATTTTAACCCAGAAATACAAATGTGTTCCCATTAAATTTGACTTTTTAGACAACCGGGGCTGTGTCTTACTCATCAGGCACTTGCACAGGACCAGATTTAAAATAGTCAGCAAATGTCTATTTATTTATGATTGAGGGCCAAGGACAAGTTACTCTACTGGACATAGATTTACACATACTCCAGAATCCAAGGATGTTCAGTTACAAAATGGTTAACTGAGATTACAAGGGTGGTATGCAGCTGAGAAATTTATCTGTCCCATTTGGGGACTACCTGTGACCACAGCCCCATTAAGAAAATATACTACTAATACTAAGTCAAGTAACACCCTACTCCCAACTACCTCCAAATTTCCTTGCATTACACAAATGACCTCCTAATTGTTCTCCCTAATCCCGCCCTTACCCCTTACACTGTTTTCAGCAGCCAAGCTGATACTTAAAAACAGAAAGTCAGATTATGTTCATCCCCTTTGGACAAAACCCTCCAGTGGCTCTCCATTTTAGTCAGTTGGAAAGCCGAAGACCTTATTATCAGGGCTTGCAATCAAGTCCCCAATTTCTCTGACCTCATCTCCTTCCCAACTTCTCTCACTCTGCTTCAGCCGCACTGACCTTACTTTTCTTCTAACACACCAGAAACGCCCCACCTTAAAGCCTTTGCAATGACTGAACCAAACCTAAGTAAAACACCGTGAAAGGTAAATATCTGAAAACACTCCGATGGAGTAAATGTTCCTTTTCTATTTGGTAGCAAGGGAACATGTTGACATAGCTGAAGTACAGCTTTCTATCAGCAACTAATTAAATTAGGGATGCTGAAACTCTCTGAAAAACAAACATAAAAACACTGCAGAAATGGTGAAGATCATTGGACATTCTGGGTAAATATAAATGAGAATATATTTCTATTTCTAATATATCTCTATATATTTCTAGAGTCCAATTTGGTTACTATAGAAAAAGGCATCTCAAAACACTTCCCTTTAATAATCAGG
This sequence comes from Meles meles, assembly GCF_922984935.1. NCBI lineage: Eukaryota > Metazoa > Chordata > Mammalia > Carnivora > Mustelidae > Meles > Meles meles. The sequence goes on along the minus strand of NC_060071.1, from coordinate 140,090,944 downwards.
TGTAAACAAACAAAAATAACTCTAGGTAAAAAGGATTAGGAACTATTACAGCTAGACAACTTTTGAGGAAAGCCCTTTTTCTTTAACAGCTGGGGGTGAGAGGTCTCGCATCTAGGTACAAAAATCCTTATTTCCTTTAAGGAAAAGTACACAAAGTTTCAAATGGAAATAAATACAGGTTAAGAGTTTCATACAAGGCCAAGAAGTTTTGTGAGAGCCATCATAACAGCAAAAAAATAAAGATATTCATGGGCACTCTCTCTGTCTCATAAATTTTTCTCACTCTCATAAAAGGTTACTTCCAACCTAGAGGAATCTGGACAGTTTGGAACTAAGTTCTCACGCTTCACACTGTATTTTAAGCGCCCTTCGTTCACTCTTTGGAATCCCAGAGCACAATTCCTAGACTTTTTTTTTTCCCAAATTCACCGAAAAAGATGTGTGTACGTGTGCTGAGAAGAGAATGTATGGCCTAACTGGAACGAAAATCAAGTAGCTAAGGAACTGTGCCTCCCTGTACTTATTCACTGATTCAACAAATACCTGAGTACCTTTACAATTCAGCTGTGAAAAAGGACCGATCCCTGCCCTCAGTAACTGTTGGGTGTTCAATGGAAGATACTGCAGACTCAAAAATAAAACTTACAGAAAAAAATCTTAGGGATTCCTGCCCAAGGACGCGAGGGGCGCAGGATCAGGAATAAGGCAGCTCCCACGCGTCGTCCCATGAGATGAACCAAATCACGTCATCCCACCCCCATCTCTACCCAAAGGTCGTCCCTTCACCCGGGCAGAACAGTCCTAGTCTCGCTGCAGAGATACGTGTCTCCAACAATACTGCAGGTCTGAAGGCTCGAAGCCCAGAGCTGCTTCCAACCCCTCCGTTTTGAAGCTTCTAAGAGACCCTGAGGAGCCGGGGGAAATGATTTTTCGCCACATTAGAGCCTTAGGCTGTCCACAGAAACCACTCATAAGCGCTTGAGAGTCCTCACAAAAGATCCTGAATCTGCCCCCGCGAGCTAAAAACCCTAAACCAGGCCCCAGCCAAGGAGGAAACAAAGGGTAACAGTCTACCTCGAATATCGACCGCCGCCATGGTTCTAAAAGCGCTCGCAGGTCCTCCTTCCGGCGTGCCGTAAACGTCACAACTCCGACAACGGAAGCGGCGCGCGGCGAACCGCAGGGCGGGGTCAGGAAGGTGAGGAAGGGAGGAGACCGCATGGCCTGGGAGAGGCCTGGGAAAAGGGGAGGGTGGGGAGGCCGGGGCTTGGAAGAGGAGGCGGGGCCGGGAGGAGGAGGGAGCCGAGAGGAGTCGGGTGGGGAAGGGAGGCGGGTCTGGGAAAGAGAGGGGCGGGGCGGGCTGGAAAGTGAACGGGAAGAGAAGAGGTTATGGCGGAGGCTGAGAGGTGGGAGAGGGGCGGGGCTGGTAGGAGGGGGCGGGGCCGGGAGGTGGAGGGGAAGAGGCTGGGAGTGAGCATTAGGGGTAAAAGACAATGTAGAGACTGAGGAAAAAGAGACTGAGCGGAGTCCTGCTCCTCTTCCCTCTCCCACCACTGAGAGATTGGAAAATTGGACGTTGATCTTTTGTGATCGTTAAAAAAAAAAAAAAAAAAAAAGAGAACAAAAGCTTTCTGATTGTGCAGAGTTGCGGGGGAATATCTTCCATTTTAAAAGCTCCCTCAGGTGTATCCAAAGGGCTGTTAGATTTAGGAGCTACTCTGTTCTGTTTTCATCCTGCCTCAAGTATGGGATGCTACAGAACTAAGCAGAAACAATTTTGAGAGCCGTTAGCTTTTAAGTGACTAAACCTATTAAAAGTCTAAGCCCATTAAAGAAAGTTGTTAGATGCCTCTGAAATAAAAGTTTCACAAGACAGGAAATGTTTCTGAAGTAAGATATTAACAAGATTAAAGGAAAGGGAACACCTCTGGGTCCCTGATTAATGATTTAGTGTCTGCATTTCAGGTAGTCTGGGGTAGGAAGCAAACCGGCAGAGGGAATAATTCTATGATACTGGGAGACCATAGAAAGCCCCAGAAGGATTCTCAAGCTCCAGTATGGCCCCATAAAAGCAAAATGATGAGGGTATCTACAAGCAAGACACTGATACTGAGAAGAGAACCTCCAAATCTGAGGGCGCCCTGTGTACAGGGATGAGGTGTGGGTGCCTACATCTTCTCCAAAACTCAGATATGATGAAGGTTCCCCCAGAATTTAACCACAAACCAGGAGCAAAGAGGGAGGGCCTGAATTTACTGTGATTTTTCACCTCATATACTGGGAATTCAAATTTTTAAAATCTGAGTGTAATAAAAATACACTGTATTGCTTTGTCACATTTCAATTTTTTTTTAAAGATTTTATTTTGACAGAGAGAGATCACAAGTAGGCAGAGAGGCAGGCAGAGAGAGAGGGGGAAGTAGACTCCCTGCTAAGCAGAGAGCCCCATGCGGGGCTTGATCCCAGGACCCCGGGATCGGGATCATGATCCGAGCCGAAGGCAGAGGCTTTAACCCACTGAGCCACTCAGGCGCCCACATTTCAATTTTTAACTGGGATTTTTATACCTGAGATGGTATGTGTCCCAACAGAAGTGTGCATGTGCGCAGAGCAGAGTTTTAAAAAGACAGATTTTCCCCCCCTCCAGGAGGAAATTTTCAAGAGGGACTGATAGGGGGGCTCGGTGGAGAGGGCATTTCAAACAGGGGGAACATCATGTCCAACAAACAGAAGTGTGAAGCATTAAGCTTTTTGTTTTGTTGGTTTTATTTTTAAATTTTTTATTTTTTTGGATTTTTATTAGGAGAGGAGATTAAGGAAAAGAGCACCAGAACATGGATCTGCAGATAATAAAACGCATGGTAATCATGGTAAGCCAGACATGAAATCTCAGCCTTTATCTGACAGTGGGAGAAATGCAATTGGGCTTCCATCTTAAAATACTCAAGGAGTATCAGTTGGAGGCATTTATAAGACTCAAAGCAGAGAGTCCATTTAGGAGATGTTTGCAAACTAAATGATGTCTACACTCACAAAAGGCAGTGGTAGCTGAGGGAAGAGAAAGGATTACAGATATTTAGGAGATAGAATGGGAAGGGAATTAGTGACTAACAGATGAGGATGATGAGGGAGACGGAGGAGATAAAAATGATTTCCAAGGTACTGATTTATAAGACTAGATGCCATTAATCAGATTAGGAATGACAGGTAACAAGTGAGTAGATGAAACAAGGGATAATGATTTATTTTTTAACATGTCCATATCAGTGTTATACATGAAGTCTCTGCAAAACATTCTGTACACCAGGGTTTCTCAGCCTTTGCACTGTTGACATTTTGGGCCAGATAATTATTTGCTGGATGTATGGAGAGCTGTCCTATGGTTTATAGAATGTTTAGTAGCATCCCTACCTTCTAGTTTTTTCCTGGCTCCTTGGGGGTCTCTTAGAAGGTTAAAGGGGCAGGAAGAAGCTCTGGGCTACAGTACTGTTCTACAAACATATCTCTACAACAATGTTGGGGCTGTTCTTTCTGGGTGAAGGGAGAGCCTTTGGGCAGAGAGGGGCTGAGATGACATGACTGGGTTTATCTCTTGGGACTGGGCATGGAAGCTGCCTTACTCCTGATATTGTGCCCCACAAATTCCTGGGCATGATTATGAAATGCAGATGGATTTATGAGAAGTAACAAGAAAATTCCTTAAAATCTCTCTTGATCTTAGAACAATGCAGACCAACTACTTACTTCATTTATGCTAATGTTCTAGAAATCCACAGAATAGAAAGATAAATACGTGATAAAGTTTTGTACGGTATCCTACAAGAAAAGGGTATTAATACTAACAAGTATTAAATGTATGGGGTTTTTTTTCTCTCACTCTCTTATTTAGTGAGGAAAAAGCCAGCTACTTCGTAATGTAGACCAGGACAGAAAATTATCTCAGAATTCTTTAGGGAGTATTGAAAAGTTTTGTTGGAACCCCTGAGTGTGGCCCTGGTGGCCCAGGGAGAGATATGGTACCAAACATTTTGTTGTTTAAGGGTTATAAGAAAATCTACGCCACCCTTTGTGGCAAAGACCAAAACCTGACGTGGGTTAGTACCTCTGAAGACAGCAGTTCAAAAAAATCTGAATAGTAAGAATTCAATCCTAGAATCCCAAACATGGAGCACAGGTTAGCTTAACACAGAAGAAAGAGAATCCCTGGCATGCCTGGGTGGTTCAGTTGATTAAGCGACTGCCTTCTGCTCAGGTCAGGATCCTAGAGTCCTGGGATTAAGTCTGCATCCAAACTGGGCTCCTTGCTCAGTAGGGAGCCTGCTTCTCCCTCTGCCTACAGCTCTCCCTATGCATGGTCTCGCGCTCTCTCTCTCTGACAAATAAATAAAATCTTAGAAAGAAAAAAGAAAGAAGGAAGGAAGAAAGAAAGAAAGAGAATCCTTCCAAGAACCTCTTCGGGGATTTGTATTCTCATTGCAGGACAGTGGCCATGTATCCATGAGATTGTGTAGCAGTAAACCTCATAACACTCCATGAGTCATCAAAAAGCAATAGCAAAGCCGGACTAAATTGATCAAATTCCAGTATGACATTCAAAGACAGCTAACAATTCGCACACCCTTTAGGTTGAGTATGCCCCTGAGACATCTGGCTAATTCTGGAGTGAAGCACAGAAAGTATCCCAAGGAAGATCATTGACTGATGACTGATATGGCAAGGAGGGCCCCAAAGGTGATGCTGAAAGTCAAACTGCTAAATCTCAAGGGACAATCCCAGCAAATTTTGGAAGGGGAATGGTTGTGGCAATAGCTTGGATATCTGCTGGTAGATCTGGCTTTATTCTTCAAATAAAGGATTAGATGCCTTCCTAAACAAGATTACAGGGAAGAAGAAAATAGTAATTCCTAGGTCTTTTCCTTTTAAAACTTTATTTATTTATTTGACAGAGAGAGAGAGACAGTGAGAGAGGGAACCCAAGCAGGGGGAGTGGGAGAGGGAGAAGCAGGCTTCCCGCCAAACAGGGAGCGCGATGCGGGGCTCCATCCCAGGACCCCGGGATAATGACCTGAGTCAAAGGCAGCCAGCCAGGCGCCCCCCGTTATTCCTAGATCTTATTAGTAATGAAATTGCTCATAGTGTTCTCATATTGTCTTTTTAATCTAGGCTATTTCAGCACATTTGTTCCCATTTCTAGCCAATTATTTATTTTCTTTTCTCATTATTAATATCACAAAGGTTTATCTAATTTGTATTTTTTGAAAGAAAAGTTTTTAGTTTTAGTGACTCACTCTATGGTGTCTTTTTGTATTTCACTTATTTCTGCTTATATATATATATTTTTTTTTAAGATATTATTTATTTATTTGACAGACAGAGTTCACAAGTAGGCAGAGAGGCAGACGGGGGAAGGGGGAAGCAGGCTCCCCGCCTAGCAGAGAGCCCAATGCAGGGCTCGATCCCAGGACCCTGGGATCATGACCTGAGCTGAAAGCAGAGGCTTTAACCCACTGAGCCACCAGGCACCCCTTCTGCTTATATTTTTATTCTTTTTATTTTCTTTGGCTTTATTCTGTCAATCTTTTCCTAATTTACTGAGATAAACATTTAGCTCATTAATTTTCAGGCTCTACCCATTTCTTAAATAAGCATGCAAGGCTATAAATTTTCCTTGGAGAAACATTTTCATTGTATACCTCAAGTTTTGATATATAGTATTTCATTATCATTTCGTTTAAGCATTCATTAAGTTCTAATTCAATTTATTCTTTGACATATTAGTTTACTTATAAGTATGTTTTCAACTTCCAAATATATAGAATTTCTAACCTATCTTCTTGTTATTTACTTCTAACTTAATTGCATTGTTCTCAGAGAATGTGTTCTATAATTCCTGTTCTTTAATATTTGTTTAGATTCGCTTTATGACTTATGTGAATCCTGTGTGCTGAAGAAGGATATGTGTCTAGGATGCCTGGGTCACTCAGTCAGTTAAACATCTGCCTTTGGCTCAGGTCATGATCCCAGGGTCCTGGGACTGAACCCCGAATCCATCCGGCTCCCTGCTCAGTGGGGAGCCTGCTTCTCCCTCTGCTTTTCCACTCCCCCTGCTTGTGCTGTCTCTCTTTCTCTCTCTGACAAATAAATAAATAAATAAACTCTACGGGGGGGGGGGGGGGGGAGAAGGATATGTATTCTTTAAGTGTTGGATACGGAATCAGAATCTGGAAGGATGAGATACTCCAGCTTCTCAAACTTGTCTTTCCTGATCTCCGTGGCATGACCTGCTTATAGTATCCTGCTGCTTCTCAGACCATCCTTTTCTCTCTTTTACATTGGCTTCTCTTCCTTCATTTTACCTACAGACTTTCTTTTTCTTCTTCTTTTTTTAAAGATCTTATTTATTCATTTGAGATAGCGAGAGAGAGCATGAGCAGGGGGAGAGGTAGAGGGAGAAGCCGACTCCCTGCTGAGCCAGGAGCCCGATACAGGACTTGACCCTGGGAGGATGACCTGAGCCAAAGGTAGATGCTTAACCATCTGAGCCTCCCAGGCGCCCCTACCCATAAATTTTCTAATCCTTAGTTCTATGTCTCATCTTTTCTTTGTTTTTGTTTGTTTGTTTGTTTGTCTGTTTTTACTCTCCTCTCTAGAAGATCCAATTCATATTGTCTTCAGATTCCATCTGTGTCATCATGGGTTACAAAGTAGCCTAATCCTGACCTTTCACCTGAGTTCCAGAAACATACTTGCAACTGCCAACTGGACAGCTCCAGCTGGCTGTTCTATGTCCTGGATTGCAAGATTTTCACTCTTGCCTGTATTCTTGCCCTTGCTAAGAAGACTTGCCACCCCTCTCCCTTACTGCCTGTATCCAGTGAAGCATCAAGTCCTGTCCATTCTCCTCAGGCTCCTGTCCTGCATGAGGCTCCTCCTTGGCATTACCACTGCAGCTTTTCTAATCCCAACACCCAATCTGTCTTGCCTGAACATTGCTGCTAGAGGAACTTTTAAAAAGTGCTTCCTTGGGCACCTGGGTGGCTCAGTCTTTAAGTGTCTGCCTTCAGCTCGGGTCATGATCCCTGGGTCGTGGGACTGAGTCCCGAGTCAGACTCCCTGCTCAGTGCAGAGCCCATTTCTCCCTCTTCCATTTCTCTTGCTTGTGCTCGTGTTCCCGCTCTCGTTGTGTCTTTCTCTGTCAAATAAATAAAATCTTTAAAAAAAAAGTGCTTTCTTGTTCTAAATTCTCTACTGACTCCCTGTTTTCTACCCACAGGACATAAGTGTGCCCCAGCTTGCTTTTCAGTTTTATCTCTTAACTCCAAACCACCACCCAATACACTGAACCCCTACAACACTATGCTTCTCGTAGATTCTGAAACTGCATAGGATGTTGATGTCTTTGAGCCCTTGGAAGTGGTTCCACCTAGAAACGTTGAATGCTCTTTTCTCTCTTTCCTCACACCCTAAGCTTGATATCCAGGAAAACAAATGTATGCATACACGGGCACGCACACACACACACTTAGAAAGACCTACTCATATGTAAGCAAGCAAGATTGGACTGATGGGGAAAGTATTTTAAAGTTTATTGTTCTGCAGATATTGACAATTAGGGACTAATATAATTTAGTTGGAGGAGAGTGGGTGAGTAGGGAGAAGTCAGGGAGTGGTTAATAATACCTTTACTAGCAAATCGTCCCCCTCTCTTCATTTTCTCTTCTGCTGACTTGTTAGGAAATTTTCTTAAGTCCCCATGAAATGATAACATGTTCATTTCCACTTCTCCTCAAACACCTACTTACCCTGGCATTTAGATGATTGGATGACCTTATCTCCCAATCCACTTTCATGTTACTTTCTCTTGGGATTGGTTGCCTGGTAACTCTGATACCAGGATTGCCTTCCTAATAATTATGCTTTTTGTATTCTCCAGTAATTATCTCCTGCTGAGCTTTCTTGTGGTTTACATTTTATTTCTAGATCTAAAATGTGTGGACCTAAAAAAATAATAGTATTTTCTTAGGACCACGTATGGAGTATATTTACGTAATAACCCTTACCAAACACTGTTGGTGGGAAGAACATTTCTGGGCTCATTTTCCATTTCCTGCCAGATAAAGTGCCCCTGCCCTTCACAGATCTCTGTCCTGGTGAGTATGGATTTACGTGAACCTGACATATAATGTGAGATAATTCTTAACCTTCCTGTGGGTGCTCAAGTGTAAGCGTCGATGTCGTTTCATAGATCCATATTAAAAGAAGATTTTAAAAAATTGACTTTAAAAACAGAAAAAATGTTTGAAATGACAGACTTTGTATATGTGCTGCCGAAGCGAGCACTGAAATGACAGACTTTGTTATACAGTGCCTTTTCTTGTGTCACCTGTCCGTGACATGAGTTCTTCCTAAACTATATTACCTGAAGAGTATCAGTGCATATACCATTTGGACATACGGTATATCCATGTAAAATGTAAAACCATATCACACATGTGCTAACATTCAGGGCTTTGGATTGTATTTTACTTTGTTGTTTTTTAAGGATTAATGTGAGATTTATTTGGACAGCCATGCATATAGTCATCATTACCACACTTAATATGAGGTGTTAAATATTTGATCCAATTTTCTTTCCTGAATGAATTTTTCTTTCCTATCTCAGTCAGTTTTGAAAACAATAGTAGAAGAAGAGCGGCCAAATTCCAAACTGAACTCCACAAAATGAGGTTTTGGGAGTGGGTCTGAAATTGGGGTAGATATTTGCTGATTTTGTGTGAATCGAGGAAGGATCTTCAGTGGGCCCTTGGTTGTTGAGGTCGTTGTACCAGAGCAGGTAGTCTTGTTTAAGTTGGGACCTCAGGCCAACCATGGCCTTGTGCCTTCCATAGTTTCCTGAGAGTCATCCTATTTACCTGAGTGGAGCATGTGGGGCAGGTGGCCAGGTGCAAGTGTTTGTCAGGACTTTGCATTTTAATATGTCATCCACTAACCTGAGAATATCTGTCTGATTCATGGACAGGTCACTCAAAGAAACAATTGGTCTTTTCAGCATTTATTCATCTATCCATTTTTGTTTATTCATTCGCTTGTCAGTTGTAGATGGACACAGAAGGGCCCTGTGAACCAATACTGTAATACAAAGTGAAAAGTGAGGCAACACAGGTTATTATAGGTTTGTAGAAGAAAAGTCAACTGCAAAGCTGTGCAATGATGGGGGAGGGTTTCTATTCTCAACATGTTTAAATTTGTGATTTTAGATGAATAAGACATAGTTGTACACATGTATACACTCAGAGATGAAACAAGTCATTCACAATTAATTTTTACTGCAAATTCTATTACCTTCTCTTGGCAGAAAACTGTATTTACATATAAGAGCTGGTCAGATCCCAAAAGCTAGATTAGAAATCACAATGAAATCTGTGGCATTTTGATATAGAATAGAAATAAATTTGATGCTGTTGTGTCGTTAAATTGAAATAAATGGTATTAAAAGATCACACTTGTGTGTATAAATTCAATAAAAATACTTTTCTTTAACCAAGCATAGGGAACGTAGGTAGAAAGAACTTACAAACATAGGATCTTTAAATTATTTGATTATGTCAATATTGCTTATTATCAATGCAAAGTATTAAAAATACCTGACTGGACTCTAAGAATCCCCTAAGTACAAAAACTTGATCCTGGCTTAATAGTTCTTGATAGAACTAAATTTACAATATCACTACTGCATGATAGTTCCATACAATTTGTTCAACCATACTCCGTAAGATACAGCTGTGGTAAATGTAAAGGAATAAATAAACTAGAATTGGTAATGACTATTACCTTGGTCATTCAAGTCACCCAAGCTAATATAATTCTAGGCATAAAAGCTAGTTTAACTAAAACATAACACAGTTAAAATACAACGGAATTGGAGAAAATATCAGCAAAAATAGAAATAATAGTTAATATTTACATATGAAGCACTTACAATATGTCAGGCACTGTACTAAGCACTTTAAAAAGGTCACTGCAATGGGCCCTCCCAACAAACTCATGCGCAGTGACTATTAAATCTCCAACTCACAGAACCGGAGGGTAGAATGATGGCCTCCAGGAGCTGAGGGAAATGGGGAGATGTTGGTCGAAGGGTCTATAAAATTTCAGTTGTGAGACAGATAAGTTCTGGGGATCCACTGTACAGCGTGATGGATTGTAGTTAATAATATTGTACTATATACTTGGAATTTGCTAAGAGAGTAGATCTAAAATGTCTTCACTACACAAACAAACCCACACACACACACAAAGATAACTGTGAGGTGATATGTGTGTTCACTTGATTGTGTAAACATCTCACAATGTATACATATATTAAATCATTACGTTTTACAATATAAATACATATAGTTTTTATTTGTCAATCATACTTCTGTAAAGCTGGGAGGAAAGATTGCTGACTTACTTATGATAGAACAGAAGCTAAAGGAAGGTGAGCAAGTCACTCAAACTCACAGTGATGAGTGGTGGAGCCCAAGCTCCAGGTACTTTTCCTCTCTCCTATTTTGTTCTTCTGCCTTAATGTATTGAACATAACAACTAAAATTTGATCTAGTATCAAAAGATGAGTATGATGGCTCCTAGAAGAGGAATGGGCATGCGCACTTTGCTTAGCCAGAGAAATCACTGGTGCAAAGACACAGAAGTGGAAGGGATTTCGTTCAAAGGAGAGCAGGGATATTATGCCTTGAGCATATAATATGATGATGCTAGAAAATGAGACCGAAAGAGATTTAACTTGCTTTGGAGTTGTTTTGCTTGTTTGGTTTCTGCTTAGGAGTTTTGATTTGATCCTAAAGGCACTGGCTAGTCAATGGAGGCTTGTATTTGATAATGGAAACTCAGATGTCAATGAGGAGGGAGAATTGGATACATACTAAGCATCAGTCCCTAATAATCCAGTCAAGAGGTGACGCTGTACTAATCTATGGCAGGAACTATGAAAGTAATAAAGATACGGACCTTGCAGGGGTAAGAGAAATTTGCTCTTCTCCTCCCCCAGGGCAAGAGACACGAGCACTTCAATCGACTATTGGCTATGTGCAAAAATGGAAACGGTCAGCAAAGGAATGCTGTCCTGAGTTTTTCACACATCAGTAATGTTTCCCACTGTGGGTTCTTCTTTACCAGTCCAGATGGGGAGTCATCATTTGTGGACTTCGGAGGAAAAGGTAATTATAAAATTCATTAGGCTTCCCGAATAAAGAAGTGTAATGTCTTCCAAGAAAATAATTAAAGTACCATGGGCAAAGAGCCTCATCTGTGTAATTTAAAGCAATGTAGTGGGTCATTGTTTAGTGTCTCAAATCTAGGCTACACGGAGCTAATTCATAATCATACTCCATCTGGCCAAAATTAGTCACATTATTCTGTAGGCCAAGCAAAAATACTGCTTTTGTTTTAGAGGTTTCAATATTCTATCTAATGTTGTCTAATGTGCATCTGGATCATCCATTCTCTTTTTCTCAATGTATTTGAATCTTGCTAGAGCGAAAAAAAATAGAATCTATAACATGTAGAATAAATAGGTCTTGTTTCAAGAGCCCAGAGCCGTTAGTAGAAGGAGTTTGGATGGAATATTCTTATACCTATTTAAAAGAAAAGGAACCCAAACAGATGTGGGCCAAACTGCCAGGTGTTGTAGTGGTCAATCGGGATGACACACTAAAATGAGAATAACAAGCAAACCTTATTTACTTACTGCAACAGTACAAACAAGAGGGAAAAGAGAAGGGCACCAGGGCACTAGTGTTCCATTTCTCCCCATGGCATGGCACCAGGCAGGGATCAAATGGAAGCACAGATGGGGGATATCATCTCACTGCCAAGGAACCCTGAGCAAAAACCCTTGCTTTTTTATGGACTTGCGGGGCCGCAGGAAGGAAGAGGGGAAAGGGCTTGGTGTGAAAAGGTCCTGAGTCCAAGTGGAGAAAACTGCCTTGGCCAAGGTCTTGGTGGAAGTGCTTGATAAGTCTCTCAACACCACCCCCCCCCCCCCGCCCCGTCCCCCGCTGCCATATAGAGGCCTCCAATAGAGGTGCCTATAGGCTGGGAATGCTGATATGCATATGAGTATGGCTGGCTCAAAAAGGGCCTGAGTCCTTGACTGCAACGCCCTCCAGAAGTACTGGCTGTGCACCAAATCTGGTATGGGGAGGGCAGCTTCCCCTGGGGAGCCTACCGGGCAAAGCCTTGTTATTGCCTGTGGTCAGACCTGACAGATCACACATGGGATTTTTGGCCTGGAGCCACAGTTCTCACAGGGAATCCAGGCGATCTGGTAGTAAATCGAGGTGGACTCAGCTGTCCAGCACACCGGTCTGCCAAAAGCCATAAATTGTGAATAGAGGGCATCAAGGAAATTTTCTGGTCTAATGTCATGCAATCACTAAAAGTTTTCAGCAGTCTTGATCTTATATATCTGGGAATCCTAAGACCAAAGATTAGACCCGGGGCTTAGAGGAGAAACTGGCATTTTCCTTCTTAGTTCCCAGCTCCACTGGCTTCTCACTCATCTGTAAAACCGACTTGGAGAAGAGAAGGGAAGGGAAAAGGAGTGGTGCTCTGAAAATGTTTGCCCTTCCTCAGCGCTCTGAGCACTCACTTTGTCAGGCTTCATCGCGGGAGAAGGCGACATCAGCGGCTACCGTGTAATTTCAGAACACCAGCAAGTCCCCCCATCTGGGCTGGAGGCAAGTTATATCTCAGATGTGTCTTAAATTTGTTCCCTCATTTCCACTCTCGCTGCCTCTCACTTAGAATATTATTATAGACCTCTGAGTACTGTCCCTACTTTTGGCTTATTTTTCCCACTGGAATATCTAGGAAGTAATAAAGGACTCAGAACCGAAGCCTCTTTGGAAGTTACTTCCGTAGAGGTGATCGTTGAAGCCCATGGGCATGAACAAGCTCTCCTAGACAGCGATGTAGGATTAAGAAACAACCACCAAACTCTTCCACTAATGAATTAAGGAAAGAGCACATGCCCAGTTTTTTCATTTATTCAATAAATAATTATCAAGAATATTTATTTTTATGCTGTTGCTACATGCTGGGGATTAAGAAATTCTTCCCAGGACATAATGAAGGCAATGGGGTGGAGTTTTCAGCAAAGCCTAATAGGCCAGATGAACAGGTTTTTCTGGATGGGGCAGAAAGGGGAAAAGGCGGGGGAGAAGGTAGGAGAAAGGAAGGGAAATGGAAAAATGTTGACATGAAGAAACACCCTGCCATATTCAAAGTTTTGCAAACATTTCCCTCTGGATATTGGGGCTTAAGGGGATAATGAGTAAGATGAATGAGTATGAGATACAGCAAGAAGCAAATTGCAGTGCAGTAACTGGAGGGCTCATATTCCACTGGAGAAATATATTAATTTATTTATTTGAGAGAACGAGAGTGCAGGAACGGGGTGGGGGGATGGACAGAGAGGGAGGGAGAAGTGGACTCCGTGATGAGCAGGGAGCCCCCCCACGGGCTGCCAGCTGATCCCAAGACCCTGAGATCATGACCTGAGCCGAAGTCAAATGCTTAACTGACTGAGCCACCCAGGCGCCCTGAGGATTTTCTTTAAAAGTTTTATTTATCTGAGAGAGAGAGAGAGAACACGAGTGCACATGAGTTGGGGGAGCGGCAGAGGGAGAGAGAAAAAGAGAGAGAAGCAGACTTCCAGCTGAGTGCAGAGGCCTGTGTGGTGCAGGGCTCAATCTCACAACTGAGACCGAGATTATGAGTAGAGCAGAAATCAAGAGTCAGGTGCTTAACTGACTGAGCCACCCAGATGTCCCAGAGAACTTTTTACTTAGAGTAATGAAAAGGTCAGATGCTGGCAGTTACATGAAAGACAGGTTGTAGGGTATAGTGACTGGAGACACTTCAGCCTACAGTCTAAGTGAAAAAGAACATGGGTCTGAGTAGGGAAAAGAGCAATGGCATCAAGAGGATGGACATTGGGAGGGTATGTGTTGTGGTGAGCGCTATGAATTGTGTGAAACTGATGAATCACAGACCTGTACCCCTGAAACAAATAATACATTATATGTTAACAATTAAGAAATAAAATAATAAAGAAAATTAAAAAGAGGAAGGAATGGATGTGATGGACATCCAGTAGAATTTAAAGGACTTAGTGGCTGAAAGGTTTTGGGAGTGAGGCAGTCCAAGGTGACTCCCAGTTATTTGACTTGAATGAATGGGTGGATATCATTCATATCTCTTTTGGGCCATTAAAATAGCCTCCTTATTGATCATCGGTCTTTACCCTTTCCAGTTTATCCTTAACATTCCCATCAGGTGATATTTCTAAAATACAATTTATATATATCCTATCACTTAAAATTTCTTGTTGCTACCTATAAGTCTGCAAAAGAAAATCTGTGCAGCTTACTTTGGGGTTCTTGGCAGAGAACAGTGCAGCCTCACTAAAAACACCTATTTTTTATAGCATACATCATAAGGACAGAACACTATACAATTATTCCTAGAGTACCTTGGAGAGCAGTTCCCAAACCCATATGTATTTTGATTACTTTCTGGAAAGACAATGACTGACGGTCAAAATATCGAGCCCCCCATATTCTTGACAAGTTGTCTTCTGTTACGGTAGGGTCCCAGACACACCAAGAATATAATTGCCTTTTCTTACCAACTATGGATCTGGCCCCAAACCAACATAAACACCACCTAGCACAGGCAGCTCCCAAAACTCTAGATGAAACACAGATGAAGGGACTTCTTTGGCTCCATACTCCTAGACCTATTCTCTAGTCATTACTCACAAATAGTTGTCATCTTAGAAACAAAGAACAACTAAAAGTGACCCAAGGAAAAGAAGCTTCTCCATGTCCCTAAATCTCTCTGATTTTATGGGCCAGAAATTTTACACTGGCAGCTGCTAGGCCAAATTCTATTTGCAAACATCTTTTGCCAGCCAACACACTGATGGTTTAAAAAGTGGTTTAAAAAAATAGTAAAATGGTTTTAAAAAAATAGTGATATCCTTATCCCTTCCCTACTGTCAAAACGTGAAAAATGAATTTGCAGTAGGGGTGGGGGCGCTCAGTACATTTTGGCATTCCCCAATCAATAGGAACTAGAATAGTATTCCTCTTTGGATGGAGTATTTGGCTTCCAATTCATCACCCCTGGCCCAGTTCCCTCATGTGGGTTAGGCCTCTTGATCACTGATGCGCATACAAATCACCTGGGAAATGTTGTTAAAATTCAGATTTTTGATTCAAGAGTTCTTGGGTGAGGCCCAAGATCTGTTCTCAGGTAATGCTAACACTGCTGGTCCAGAAGCTACTTTGGTGACAAGGAACTAGGTAGGTAACATGGTACCCATGTGCTCTCCTTTGGAGCCAACAGTCTGGTTTTGGATTCTAGTTCATCCACTTACTAATTGAGCCACTCCGAGAGAATTTCCTGCATTAAGGAGGGCTCAGCTTCCTCATTTAAAAAAGGATGCTAATAATAGTCCTTAATTCAAAGGAGTTTAGAAAAGATTAAGTGAGTCATTGTACATGACAGGCCTCAAAAGAGTGCGTGACACACAATAAGAAATAAATCAATGTTAATTATTATGATTCATTTTTGAAGTTATCACGAGACATTCCCTCCCTTAAAATTATGGAATGGTTTTCCAGTGGCCTCGGCTTGAATTCCAGACTCCTTCACATGGATTATAATGCCCTTCATGACCTGGCCCTTATTTTCCTCTCCATCCTCATCTCTCTACTTTTTGTTCCTAGCGAGACATTTAATCTCTGTCATCTTGATCCCACTGCCCTAGGAGTTCTCTTTACCTAGAATACTCTTCTGTTTCTTTATCCAGCCAACACCTAAAAGCCCTTCAACATTTAGTTGAATCGACTCAAGTTACTTGAGTTGGAATTCTTCCCAGACCCTTCCCATCACCACTGTGAGTTATAACGATAGCTCTCTTATGGGTCCCCACAGCATTGAGGGCCCATCTCTGCCACAACACTTCCGACATTATATTGTAATAGTCAGGTTGTCTGTCTCTCTTCTTTGGGGAAACTCCTGTGGTTATAAGCTTTCAATTAATGTCCACTGTGGAGTTAATGGATGAGCAAATGACTAAATACATTCTTGGTGCTATTGTAGAGCTCTGTTGGCCCAAATGCTTTTATGAGGCCTCTTAGTTCATGGGTCACAGATCTTTGACCTTTAGGGATCCAGACAGGCTACAGCCCCACCCCCTCCCTTCCCAGGGATGCACACATACGCACCACTGCCATGACCCCACCAAGTAACTGGTAACATAACAGCCCTAGACATTGCAGTAGTTCTTGCATTTTCAGATTCAAGAATACAGCCAATCGAGGTATGGATGTGGGGCTCAATCATCAGCTAAGCTACTAACCCAAAACAGTGATTTTAAACCTACATTCAACAGACTCAATTCAAATGCTAGGTGCTTTGCTTAAACCATATTCACTTAACCTTTTTAACTCATTTTCTGGCCTCTGAGACCTCTTACAATCTTGCTCCAACCAGGTCTTCTCCAACCAGGTCTCACTGCCCTCACTGTACTCCAGCCACACTAGCCTACTTTTGGTTCCTGAGGTATCCAGCTACCGTCTGTAGGATCTTCACAGCAGCTCGTTCCTTGACCTGAGATGCACACTCCTCCCAGCCGCCACTCCTATACACACATACAGACTCCAGACTGTCTCTGCCTCCTTTTCACCTCCAGAATGCAAGCTCCTTAAGGCCCAAACTTTGTTTCTTGTTTTAATTTTTTTTCCCACTGCTCTATTTCTAACACTTAGTGCCATAGGAAGAGCTCAATAGATACTTGTTGAATGGTGAGTGAATTAACACTTCCTGTAAGATCACTCTTTAACCTTGACGACACCCCCCCATGCTCACCCATTTAAGGGCAGCCTCCCCCGCCCTGCCCCACTTTAATTCTAGATGAGCTTCCTACTGGGTTTGTTTGTTTTTATGACATCTATTACTGATTATAAATATTTTAATTCACCTTTTTCTTCTCCTTGTATTATCTCCAACAGACTCTAAGAGGGAAGCAACGATATTAATTTTGTTCAGTGTCTGGCACCTAGTACTTAGTTGATAAATATTTTTTCTTTATAATTGTTCGGTGAAAATTAACTGGCCAAAGATGAATAGTGGCACTATTATTTCATTTTATTTGTCTGACATACAAAATCCTGCAAAAGTTTCAGGGCTGTTGTAGCTTTAAAATAGGAAGAAACCACTAGTATTAACTTAAGAAAGTCAGAATGGGGCAAAGCCTTAGATGTTATTAGACCCATTTTCCTTGCTCTACAGATAAGTAAATCCGGACACAGGAAAGGGAACAAACTGCACAGCTAGTTAGGAAGAAGACTGGAAATAGAACCTAGGATTTCCCATTGTACATGATTCATTCATCAATGAGGAATAATTTAAGTCTTGACTTATGTGCTCAAGATGAAGGTAGGCAGGCTTATGCAGTGGTGCTTAGCCCTGGCTGCATGCTGCAATCACCTGGAGAGCTTTAAAGAGTACTGATGGCTGAGACCCAACCCCAGAGATTTTCATGTAATTGGGTTAAAAATCCTGATGCCCAGGCTACAGTCCTAATCAATTAAATCAGAATTTCTGGGGATGGGACCTGAGCATCATCATTTTTAAAGATCCCCACATGACGCCAGCATATAGCCAGGATTGAGAAACACAGTTCAAGAGGAAGAAAGGGATGTACATATTTTGATTCATTTGAAAACGGAACTCAAGACCCTTGGCTAATATCAGTCTAATTTCTTGACCAGGTTTTCTTCCCTAATTATCACCTTGGCAAGTCATTTGTAAAGAGCCATCCTCAACTTATCAGAATAGAGCCAACTGTTCTTGCAGGTCTAGATCAGTTAATTTTGTAGATAAGGACTTTTGAGATGATTTTCATAGTCAAGTTCACAGTAATTCAAGGTAGACAGGAGGCAGGGTTGATTTCTTTGTGATACTCTCTACCCAGAAGAAATTTCCAATGGTTAAGAGGACAAAACATATAAACGTATAGGAAGAAAACAGCTACTACATAAAACAAAAACAAACAAACAAAATCTTATAAAAGGGAAGCTTACAGATATTTTAACACTTATTCAAAGTGTTAGTCATGGAAATAGGAATGTTTTTAAAACCTCAGATTATGTTTATTTCAAAGGGATTTAAACCACTTACTAGACTACCATCTTTTTCTTTCAAGTTCATTATGTTATTCTAAAATGTTTCCAGACTCTGGGAGGTTTGACTGCCAGATCTGATCACTCTGGTGACATCTTCAGGTGCTCTGCAGCGAAAATAGGCAGGACACCGGAAACTTTTCAGTAGGTCCATTCAAAGGCAGAGGGAGGTAAAAGACAAGTCCAGGTTGCTACTTTTTAGGATCAGATTTTTCCATTTATAAAGTAGTACTTGGGCTTGTTCAGGAAAAACTGCACTCACTTCTATTATGCTCATGAAGAGTTCACTTGTAGCCAGTTTCTGGACGTGGTGGTAGTAGTTAGACCAATTACACAAAGACCGCATTTTGATAATCATGGATTGTCAACAAATGACTCACAGTTTTGGTATCTGCAGCTGGTTAAGAAAATTCTGTGAAGACACTGTCACCTTGGCTCACGCCTTCTCATTGTAGGCAATGGAAACTGGTGGGGGTATAAAAAAGTCTTACTCTCTTTAGTCATAAAACACAGCTATACATGCAGTCCATAAAAAAATAAATAATATATCAGCCCTGTTAAAATTTCACAGAGACCACATATTATATGATTGCTTATATATGAAGGGTCCAAAAAGGCAGATCTATAGAATTAAAAAGTACACTACTGATTGTCCAGGACTGGGAGAAATGAAGGTGGAGGGCTAGGGGTAACAACTAGTGGGCACAGGGTTTATGTTGGGGTTGACAAAATGTTCTAATATGGATTGAAGTGATAGTTGCACTCTGAATATTCCAAAAACCATTGATTTGTATCCTTTAAATGGGTAATTGTGTGGTATGTGAATCATATCACAATGAAGTTGTTAAAAAACACTTTCCTCCTTTAAAAAAAAAAACCATGGGGGTGGTGACTACAGGAAAAAAAAAACCATCTAAAGAGGTGCCTTAAGGGGCCAACAATGGGTAAAAGAAAAGGGGGGTAGAAACTGCCTTCAGTCTCATTCCCAGCCCAAACATCAGCCACGATAGTTCATTTCATTAGCCTGAGCAGTTCCTTATTTGATCTTACCAATGCCAGGTAGTAACCCACATCTCAACCAATGGGTAGAGTCTGGAACTAGTTCTGCTGGCCAGAGTCTCTAATACCAGTTGGGCTGAGGAAAGGGGTTGGGGGAGGTATGCCTTATGCGGATCAGGTGTCATGGTTGCCTTGCAGGGGTCATATTAGAAACTCTTTCCTAAGAACTGAGATGCTTAAGACCACGAGAGGCTCCCTGAGAACTTGGCTCTTGAACTCGTGTCGCAGGGTGAAATTCTCAAGGATTTAACCTCTGAGGTGGTTAACAAACATGGCTTTTATGAGCGGATACTCTCAGAATCAACTCCTGTGGAAAAGAGAGGAAGGAAGCAGGAGTCCGTTGAGGGAAAAGTTGAGCTGTGATGCTGGCCTGGAAATGGGCTCAGCCAGCCCCA
This sequence comes from Meles meles, assembly GCF_922984935.1. Classification (NCBI taxonomy): domain Eukaryota; kingdom Metazoa; phylum Chordata; class Mammalia; order Carnivora; family Mustelidae; genus Meles; species Meles meles. The sequence goes on along the minus strand of NC_060071.1, from coordinate 140,071,233 downwards.
GGAGAAGCTCTGGAACTGAGACAGCCCTCCAGAGTTGTCCCAACAACTGAACTTCAGCCCTTCATTCCTGAAGGGATATCTGGAGGGTACATCAGAGCATTCATTGCACTCAACATCTTCTAAGAGTCAGAAGAACTCCAGCAGCGGCTCATGAGATATCCTGGTTGTGGCGACTAAGGCAGACTACAGAAAATGACCGCCAAGAGGAATCCATTCTTTCAGTCACAGAATCATAGAGAATGAATTTGTATAGCATCATAACGTATACACAATTAACATTAGCTAATATCACAAACTTATATTGATATTGACAAAATGCACAAACCAACGATCATCAAGGAAGCCACATCTGTCAATGTGGATATTTAGTAAATGCTGCCAATAATGTGCATTTCAATACCATGCATCGGTCGGTTGTGTTATCTCGCATGTAGTATCAGGTAAGATACACCATATCTGTAAGTCAGATTGCCACATGATAATATAAAAAACCATATAAATATGTTTAGCTTTTTCATATATGTATTTAAGAATGTACTCAGTAAGATTTCCCATGTTCTGTCAGATGTAGTTTTGTGAAACCCTGCTCTTATCAAAAGCTACTCCTCTTCCTAAGCCTTCCATGCTGTGCTCCTACTAGGTCTTTCTGGCTGTGATTGCTCTCCTTCTAGAGACCCCTATATTTAGAAGGCATGAAGAACCCAGACTGTTTGAAGAAGAGCTTTGGAGAGACTGTGAATTCCCTAGAATTGAATGAGAAGTGTGTGTGTCATGTTCTCTGTACATTTTTCCAGGACAAGAGTCCGTAACTCCCATAAGATTCTCAATGTGGCCATTCCTTTGAGTTTATTAATCATTCCATCTTCCATGATGCTCTTTCTACTGTTTTATTATATTCGCTGTGTATATTTGTGTTCCATCACATGTTAGGAACCAGATGAATTCCCATATCTCTTCTCTTCTGAAGTTCCTCCTTAAAAAAAAAACAAACTTGCTATGGGTCCTTTTTGAACAGATAACCTCTTAGCTGAAGGCTTATATTAATATTTGGCGCCTGATAGTGAATATATCCTAAGTAGGTCCATTTCTAACACATCCAAGAAGCTCCCTAGAGTGGTTGGTATGACTTCAAGATGAGAGCTTGTTCAGGGAGTTCCTTTCTTTGCCTCAATTTCCACTTATACTCCCTGTTCTGCTCTGAAGAGAAATCCACTGGGCCTGGGAAATACAAGCAAAAAAAAAAAAAAGGCATTGAATTGTCTTTTTGGTATAGTTACCATTTATGAGCACTTATCAAGTGTCAGGCAGTGGGCTAAGTGTTATATAAATAATTTCATTTAACTCATATAACAAGCCTAAAGTTGGATGTTACTGTTTTTCTCATTTTACGGAGGAGGAAACAGAGGTTGAGCAAGGTTAGAATGCTCAAAGCCACACAGATGGTGAGTAGTGGAGGCACATTTGACTCCCAAGCTGATTAACTCCAAGGCTCACCCTCTTGACCACTAATATTGACTGTCCCAAACCATGAAGGCTGCCTTTCTTTTTTTTTTTTAAAGATTTTATTTATTTATTTGACAGAGAGAGATCACAAGTAGGCAGAGAGGCAGACAGAGAGAGAAGGAAGCAGGCTCCCTGCTGAGCAGAGAGCCCGATGCGGGACTCGATCCCAGGACGCTGGGATCATGACCTGAGCCGAAGGCAGAGGCTTAAACCACTGAGCCACCCAGGCGCCCCGAAGGCTGCCTTTCTAACCTTGTTCACTGGAGGGGAGGAATGGATATACGTGTGCGTGTGTATATGTATATATATGTATATATGTATATGGGTGTATATAAAAAGTTACAAAGCTTAATTAATAATTACAAAAGGAATGCCATTTAACCACCACCTAGGCCAAGAAATAGAACATCGTGTCTCTTCTTATCCCTTCTTCTCATCCCAACTTCCGCCCTCCTCACTGAAGGTAACCACAATCTTGACTTTTATGATAATAGCTTCCTTGCTTTTCTTTATATTTTTACCACCTAACGATGCATACCTAAACATAATTGATTGGGTCTGCCTTTTGGGGGGGAGGTTATATGCATGAGCTCATACCATATCTCTTTTCATATCTTCAGTTTTCATTGACTCAACTTTATGTTTTTGATTGATCTAAATGCTTATAGTTGTATTTTGCTCACTTTTATTCCTGAATAGTGTTCAGTTGGGGTTATATGCCACAGTTTATTCTTTCTGTCGTCAGGAAACCTTTAGATTGTTTTCGTTTTGAGGCTATTTTAAATAATGCTGCTATGGACACTCTTGAAGCCGAGGTCTGGGGCACGTGTGCATGCATTCCTGTAGGATTTAAAGCTCCAGGTGGAATGCGGAGTCATGGGGTATACATGAATTCAACTTTAGAAGAAAATGCCAAACTTACTGGGGCACCTGGGTGGTTCAGTGGGTTAAGCCTCTGCCTTCCGTTCAGGTCATGATCTCAGGATCCTGGGATCGAGCCCCGCATCAGGCTCTCTGCTCAGAAGGGAATCTGCTTCCCTCCCCACCTCTCTGCCGGCCTCTCTGCCTACTTGTGATCTCTCTCTCTCTCAAATAAATAAATAAATAAATTTTTTTAAAAAAAGTGACTTATTACTCTACACTCTCACCTGCACAGTATGAGATTTCCCATTGCTCCCCATGATTATTTAAAAAACAGACTGCAACTTTGCTCCTTGTCTTCTTTAGGGAAGAATCTCAAGTCTTTGCAGCTGCCGCCGGTCTCTCTTACACAGTGTTCCCAGCGCCGCTTTGGTTATTGAACTTCCATTTTCCAGCCACATTTCCTTTTTCTACTTATATTCTGTCTTTTGGAAAAGATAATACTTCTGAATTCTTATCAGAAACAAATTCAGGGGAACTCATAGGAAGAACAGGAAAAAAGACCAATAATGGAAATCTCTCAGAAAGATATTCTGTATCAGTTTAGCTATGCTACACAAATGTCCCAGAAACAGGAATAATTGTCCTTTTTCCAGGTTATTAGAAATCCAGTCCCAAGTTTAAGGAGTGTTTCCCACAGATGCTACATTACGATTAGTAATGAAGATTTAGCAGGTTTAGTTTGTGAGAGGATTAAGTAAGCCTCAAGGATGAAAGGATTTTTGTCTGATGTTTAGAACAGAGTCCAGCACATAGTAGGTGTTCAATGAATATTTGTTGGTTGTTCAATGTAAGACTCATGTGTCAAATGTCATTCCTAAATATCTCAACAAGAAACCCAGAGACTATAATGGTTCTTGAATCTGTAAGGAATGGAACTTTCTTTTTTTTTAAAAGATTTTATTTATCCATTTGACAGACAAAGATCACAAGCAGGCAGAGAGGCAGGCAGAGAGAGGAAGGGAAGCAGGCTCCCTGCTGAGCAGACAGCCTGATGCAGGGCTCGATCCCAGGACTCTGAGATCATGACTTGAGCCAAAAGCAGAGGCTTTAACCCACTGAGCCACCCAGACGCCCCAGGAATGGAAACTTTTGACCGTTACCATAGTCAGCATTTCAACACTCCTGAATCAAGCACTTGGCTCACTCTCTTTTCTTTAGGCTACATGCATTGGACTGAGCATGTGACGAGATGGAAAGTCCCAATGATGGACTTGCCAAGGTGTAGATCAAGAGAGAACTTCAGGATCTTTCAATTTCCAATTACATGTTGATATCACCGACTGTAGTCGATCTTACCTTAAGAGAGCTGCAGTATACAAAAATGATATTTTGTGTTATTACTCATAATTCATTTAATATATATAGAATGTAACATTTATGCCAATCACTGTACGAGGTGACAGAGATAGAGACAGAGATGGTTTCCACATTTTGGTCTAGTGTGGACCTGGTAATTAAGCTACAGTGGAATTAGAGCCATGATGGAGAAAACAAAGTAGTCTGAGAGCATGAAATGAGGGTATAAAACACATGAGGGAAATGGGAGAAGGCTTCCTGGAGGAAGCGATATCAAGCCGAGTCAACAAAGAGGAGTAAGAGTTCAGCAATGGAACAAGAGAGGTAAGAAAATGCAAGGCAGAAGGAAGAGCATGAACCAAAGCCGAGAGGCAAGAGAGAACAAGAAAGTGAAAAACAACCGAAGCACAGAATATAGGGGAAGATTGGGAGAGAGAAGCCTAGAGCAGAAATCGGGGGCAGGATTATTGAAAACTACATCAAGAGGTTGAGAGCAGTGAGATACTGAACGAAGATTCTAAGGAGACCAGTGACAGAGTCAAATTTGGATTTTGAAACTTGTCATCATTATCTAAGCCTGAAAAGATGATGACCTATGCCAAGCAAATGATCGTAAGAAATGAACTATATGTAGGAGGTGTCATTGACAGGAATTGGTGAAAAGCCCAGGGTGAGGAGAGGGAGAATTCAAGAAACTTAGCTTGGCAGTTGGGTGAATGATTTACTGAGCTAGGAAACACAGGGAAGAGCCGTTTGGGGAACAGGGTAGAATAGCTGGGTTTTGCTTTAGCTGTGTTTGAAGTGCTGATGAATCATACAAGTGAAGTGTGCAGAGCAGATAAAACTAAGGGAAATCTGTGAGTCTCGTAGGCAAGCTTAGGCACTCTGGCAGCCACTGAGTATAGGGGCTGTGTCAAATTGTTAACGGAAACTGGTTTGGTGGATATTTTTTATTGTCCCACCATGGGCTTACATTGACTTAATCTTCTGTTCTGACTTCTCAGCCATGCTTGCTGAGTAAGGACCTTAAAGCCAGGTATTTCTCATGAAGCAGATTCCAAGTGCTAAAATCCAGATCCTTTTTCTTTCCAGGCAGCTCCCTGAGCTACGTTTCAGAGAGGGGACTCGAAGACCGTGGTAATGGAGGTCACGTTGTTTGAAAATAACACAAACAAGGACAACTAACTTTTTAAGTGTTTGGGAAAAGGTGGTGCCTAACATCCTTTATAGCTGCCACAGACACACAGTTCCACCGATTGCCTTCTCGAACTCTAACTCATCCACGCCAAAGACCTAGGCGTTCTCCCATGGAAGACCCAGCCTAGACTAGAATGATGGTAGTTCTTGTTGAAACATAAGTATCAGGCCTTTGAATTCAAATTTGAATGCCCTTACTGAGCTTTTTGAAACCCCAACCTCTTCTACATGCCTCCTCCTTTTTCGATTACTGAAGTGGTTTTCTAGTTGGACAAGAGACTCCTCTGTATCTCAGTTTATATCTCAGTTGGTCAGATACTGAGCTAAGGAGAGACTTTTTTTTTTTTAACCTGAACCTCACAATAATCCTATGAGAGGACACTGGAGAGAAGTTCAACAGCCTTCTCAACGTCACAGAGCCCACATTTTTTAGCAATGCTAGACTGGCTCCCATTTTCTACCTATTATCTTAACCCTGATGGTGACAATAATGACCACAAAAGTAATTAGCACGTATCAAGCATTTATTATGCCCCCAAAACTCAATGAGAACACTTTACATAGAGGTTGGCATTTCATCTCCACGATAGTTTTACGGGGACCATTGTCTTCACTTTTAAGATGGGGATTCTGAAGCCCAGAGAAGTTATCGCCTGCTGAATGCACACAGGTGACAAGTGGCAGAACCAGGATTCGAACACAAAAGGCGGACCTCAGAATCCTCACCTGTAATCCTTACACTTTGGTTGGGTAACCTCTTAGGTCCCTCTCCCAACACCCAACCTCCTGCTGCCTCCTGTTCAAAGTTTCAGTGATTTGTTTCTGTACAGGAGCCTTATCACATTATATTTGTGATGTGGGAGGCTTATCACATTCTATTTCAAGTAAGTTACATCGTTAAAAGTATGGTTCTGAATGGTCGTGTTGAGTTCATCTAGTATAACAAGTTTTTGTCTAGCTTAAGCGTTGGAAGTAGCTAAGGAGGAAGCAGGTGGAGCCAGTCACAGTTCGGCCCAAGGCCAATTGAGGTAGTGAGATTTATTTTTCAACCCTGAAGGTGCAGAGAAAGAGCTGTCTCAGCTTCCCACGCCACAGCTTGGGAGAGCCTAGTGCTTTGCCATTAGTGGAAGCCACCTTTGCCCTCAGAGGTCTCTGCTTCACAAAACAGTATCCTATTGGCTCTTTTGGATCCAGGAACAAGAGACTGGCTGGATTTTATTCTCAGCGCTCGGGAGGAACTCCAGAGTCCAGATTTACCAGGACAAAACAAACAAACAACCAAAATAAGACAATATTTTACCTTTACCTTTCTCTGACTTTTTTTTTTTTTGACTGAGAGAAGATTAGTAACAGGCAACTGTAATACCAAAAAAAATTTTTTTTTAAATTATTTGTTTGACACACAGAGATCACAAGCAGGTGGAGAGGCAGGCAGAGAGAGAGGAGGAAGCAGGCTCCCCACGGAGCAGAGAGCCTGATGTGGAGCTAGATCCCAGGACCCTGGGATCATGACCCGAGACGAAGGGAGAGGCTTTAACCCATTGAGCCACCCAGGTGCTCCCCCCAAAAAAATTTTAAGTGATCCTGAGAATGTTGCCCCCCTCCCAATGTCTTCAAGCTAATGCACTAGACTTGGAAATGTACATTTGGCCTGCTTTTTTTGTACTTGTACCCTAGCTATCTGATCATCCTCCGTTCCCACAATACCTTTGTCCTGCCCTTCCAGCCCCTCCCCTGCCCCAATTCAGGTCTGTCTGTTTTGATTCTGAACTTTTCTCCAGACCTTTCCTGTTTTCTGCCTCCTACTAAGGTGGTTTTGTTAATGCTGGTACTTTGCCAATAAGCCAACTGAAAACAACGTAGTACCTTCCTTCTCAGCACAAAAAGATCCTTGATGACTGTAGAACAGATGTATCAACTATAATGCAACCTAGTGGCTGGTAAATAGAAATAAAGGAAGTTTGGAAGGAGAGAAAAAGGAAAGTAGTGAAGAAGAATGAGAAACTATTGGGATACCTGGATGGCTCAGTCGGTTAAGCGACTACCTTTGGCTCAGGTCATGATCCCAGTGTCCTGGGATTGAGGCCCACATCAGGCTCCTTGCTCAACGGGGAGCCTGCTTTTTCCCTCAGCCTCTGCCTGCCACTCTGCCTGTATGTGCTCTCTCTCTCTCTCCCTAAAAAAAAAAAAAGAGAAACTGTTAATAAACTCCTCTATATGGTTGATATGTCTTTCACATGTTTCTCTCCTAATATTAGACTTAAGAAGCTTCTTGAATCTCCACCAGTGAGCCTGAACTTTGATTTGGGGAAGAAGTTCAGAGAGCTGTGAATCTCTGGGCTTGATAAGCCAGATATTTTAGGCTCCCAGTAGAAGGTTATCTGGGAAACAAGTGTAAATGAAGCTGTATATTCATCCGCATTCTTTTTCTCTGCCCTACCCACCCTATGTTCAAATACCTCCCTCCCAGGCTCTCACTTCAGCCCTGAATTTACTGACAGAGCCTCTGCAGCCTGTGAGTGGGAGAGCTGGGGCAGAATGTAAGAAAAGGAAATAAATAATGGATGATGAGCTTGGCTGGTGACATATTGTTGCAACAGCAGCGGAATCTGCAGGAGTGTAGATGCAATTCTGCAGATCTGAAGCGATCTTCGGTGCAAGAGAAAGGAAAGAAACTCTGGCTGTCTTCAGCAGCTCCATAATTTTAAGCCCACACTTCACAGTTATCGTAAGGCAACCCATGTGGTCCCACACATCCAGATGTAAATGGTGGTTGAAGGTGTGAGCTGAAGTGCGTGAAGACAGCTACCTGCTCAAGAAACAGTTCTCAGTTAGCCTGAAATGCCCCATTCATTCATCAAAAATTGATAGTTCCCTAGTTCTAATATCATGATGCCAGGAGAACAATATTGTATGAGTCAGGTACTCAAATTCAACTGATCTGAGTAAAAAGGGATTCATTAAAGGCTGTGGGTGGAGAGAAAGACAGCAGCATGACCGACTAAGAAGCTATAGGCCTTCCTTCTCCAAAGAGACATTCTGTTAACAGTATACTGACAAGAATACCTCTGTAAGAACTCTAGAGACCAGTCAATAAGCTACAGAACTCAAGGCATGGTAAACCAAGAAAGGGTTCCAACAAAAAGGGCAGGAAAATTTGTAGTATTTGGAACATTCATCCCTGTCCTTCCCTCATGCAGAACAGTGCTGAACAACTGGGAGGAAATCCCTCAGACCATCACGATGGAAACAAAAGAGTAGGCCATGTTCCCATCATTCTAGTTTGTCTGGGGATTGCCTGAGTGACTAGTTTCTGTCTTGACTAGTGACTTGGACCTTTTAAGAAACTGGTACCAGTTTGGAAGCCACTGAAAACAAGTAAGTAGGATGTCAGAGCTGCAGAACCACAGGTAAACACTAGGGGGAGCAATAGATCAGAAAAGGTTTGAGATGCCTTAGAACCTGCCTTGGAGCTGATGGGTGAAGGTTTTCCACTGCACAAAGATAATGTGAAAAGACCAATACGGCTGGGAGAGGTGTTTCTTTCTTTAAATGCCCAAATCCCAGCAAAAGATTATAAGGCAAACAAGAAACACGGGCCAATAAAAATAAAACCCCAGAAACTGACTCCTAAACAACAACAAACAACTCCAAAACCATATCTATGAGTTGTCTGACGAAGAATTTAAAATAAGTATCATGAAGCTTCCCAATGAGCTAAAAGAGAATACAGAAAACTAAATGAAATCAGGAAAATGAATAAAATAAGAATATCAACAAAGAGATAAAGTACAAAAAATAACCAAATAGAAAAGATGGAGCTTTAAAATACAGTAATAGTACTGAAAAAAATCACTGAGGGAGTTCAACAGCCAGCTTCATAAAGCAGAAGAAAGAATCAGTGAACTTGAAGATGAGTCATTTGAAATCATTGAGTCAGAGGAGTAAAAAGAAAAAAGAGTGAAGAAAAGCAGAGAAAACATGGGTACTTATAGAACATTGTCAAGAGAACTAACAGACATATTAGGGAATCCAGAAGAAGAGTCAGAGAAAGGGGTTGAGAGCTTACCTGAAGAAATAATGGCACAAACTTCCCAACCATGAGGAAAGAAATGGACACACAGATTCAAGTAGTTTAAAGTCCAATTATCAGGGGGCGCCTGCATGGTTCAGTCAATTAAGTGTCTGACTCTTGATTTCGGCTCAGGTCATGATCTCAGGGTCATGAGATCAAGCCGTACATCGGGCTCCACACTGAGCATGGAGCATCCTTGAGATTCTGTCTCTCCCTCTCCCTCTGCCCCTGCTCCCCCACTTGTGTGCGCACCCTCTCTCACTCTCTCTCAATAAATAAATAAATCATAGTAGACTATGTTAACTCAAAAGAGAACCACCCTGAGACACATTACAATCCAACTGTTTAAACTCAAAGACAAAGACAGAATCTTAAAAGCAGCAACAGAAAAGTAATTTGTAACATACAAGGGAGCCTCCATAAGATTATCAATGGAGGGGCGCCTGGGTGGCTCAGTGGGTTAAAGCCTTTGCCTTCGGCTCAGGTCATGATCCCAGAGTCCTGGGATCGAACCCCACGTCCGGCTCTCTGCTCCGCATGGAGCCTGCTGCCTCCTCTCTCTCTGCCTGTCTCTCTGCCTAGTTGTGATTTCTCTCTGTCAAATAAATAAAATATTAAAAAAAAAAGATTATCGATGGATTTCTTTGCAGATACTTTACAGGCCAGAACAGAGTGGCATGATACACTCAGAATGCTGAAAGAAACAAAACAAAACAAAACTGTCAGCAAAGAATACTGTATTCAGTTCAGAAAAACTGTCTTTCTCAAAATTTAAGGAGAAATTAAAACTTTCTCTGATTAACAAAAGCTGAGGGGATTTATTAATTACTAAACCTGCTCTACAAGTGTTATTAAAAATAGTCTTTGAGTTGAAATCAAAGGAGAGTAGACTGCAACACAAATATGTATGGGAAATAGAAGATTCTCTGGTAAAGGTAAATTCATGGATGAATATAGAAACCTGTACTACTGTAATTTTGTTCAGAGAATTTATATGACAAAAACATTTTAAAATAATTAAAAATGTATGTGAACAGGTATACAATATATAAAATGAGAAGTTGTGACAAAAATAATAAAGTGGAGGGAGGAAAGAGTAGAATTTTTAGATGCAATTGAAGTTATCAGTTTAAAATAGAATGCTGTCACTTTAAGATGTTTTATGTAATTGTCGTGGCCACAAAGAAAATATTCTGTGAGACAGCTAGTCAGATTCCTAAAACAAAGTGGAAAGGTGGCTGGGAAGAGGGGGAGGTGAGTTTTTTTAAATGGGTATAGTGTTTCAGATTTGCAAGATGAGTGAGTTCTGGGGATCTGTTTCACAGCAGTGTGAATATATTTAACACAATGGAACATAGATTTTAAAATGATTAAGAGGGTATATTTTATGTTGTTGTTGTTGTTGTTGTTGTTGTTTTTACCACAATAGAAAAAAAAAGACTACTGGGGATGAGGGGAGAGTTAGCGTTTATTGGGAACAGAGGTTCAGTTTTGCAAGATGAAAAGAGTTTGGGAGATGGATGGTGGCAATGGTTGTCTAACAATGTTTGTGTATTTAATGCCACTGAAATGTATACATACAAATAGTTAAGATGGTAGGTTTTATGTTTTGTATATTGTACCATAATTTAAAAAACCCACTAAGTCCAAAATAACTAGTAAGTGTGACTATATCAATGAATTCATTTCAGAATAAATTGTGTTCCACTTTCCCTGGCAGAGCACATTCACAATCCATTACATAATATTTCCAAAGATTTGCCAATAGAAATAAGTGAAACACTGCCCCAAAACCTGGTATGGGGTAGGTTACAGAATCACCGGGGCTCAATTCAGGGATACACAGGCAAGAACAATGCCCCCAGTTCATGCCATGAAATAAATGCACAACGTGGGCATCATGCTACCACCACAAGACACTAGACACTGCCACCTGACCGCTACCCCTAATTCTGTCACTGGCAACACTTGTCAAAGCGGTCCACAGCCTTCCCTTGCCAGAAGACTAAGAACCAATAAATTATAAGGTAGCAATTGACAGAATAATTTTATGGAAACTTCCTATTAGCAGAGTAGTAGAGGATATAGCTAGGTACAATTTAAAAAAAAAATATATATATATATATATATATTACCTATTTCTTGGGGCAGCCAACCTCCAAAATGTTCCTTTAACATTTATACCCCTGTGTCCTCCCTGCCACCTTGTACCAGGGTTAGTCTGTGGGACCAACAGAATATGGCAGCCATGATGGTATATCACTTTTGTGATTAGATTTTAAAAGACTATGGATCTCTTAGGGATGCCTGGGTGGCTTAGTTGATTAAGTATCTGCCGTCAGCTCAGGTTGTGATCCCAGAGTCCCGGGATCCAGTCCCACATTGGGCTCCCTGCTCAGCGGGTAGCCTGCCGCTCCCCCTGCTTGTGCTCTCTCTGTCAAATAAGTAAATAAAAAAAATTTTTTAAAGGGTCCAGATTAGCTCCGAATAGCTTTCCCTACTAACCTAAAATTTCACTAGTAGAGATACATTTCGCTGGGTCTTACAGTAGATGGTCTTCGAGAGTCTCCTGAAAGGCATAACGTCTTAAAATAGCATTTACAATAAGGTCATGACAAGAAACAAAAGCTAACTCTAATGATGCATCTAAAGAGACTCTTACCATGGAGGCTATTTACAAAAGGTAGGCATGGTTATAGGAACCAGGAAAGAATGTTGAATCTTCCAGAGATTAGCAAGCTATGGAAGATATTTGGGCAAAAGGCAGAAATTGCGTTAAGAGAGTCCACTGACAGGTGGACACCAGGAGTAGGGGGAGACCAGTCATAACATTTTAATGAGAGGACATAGCCACCCCCAGAACCATGGTGCCAAAGCAGGGAGGGAATGGAAAAGAAATGTATTAAATCTCTCTCCAGCCCCATCCCCCAGGCTCATGATGCAGGAGCTCTCCTTTGGGCAAACCTGAGCAGCAGCGAGAGGACAAAGAAGCCCACTTGGTGCAGGAGTCAGTCCCCCCAGGGCACAAAGACAGATAGAAAGGGGCAGAGAATGGATGGTGGAGTGGTACAGCATTAAAGCATTTCCCAATTCTTAAAGAACCCTAAAAGTTATCTAAGACAGTCCTTAGACTATGTGTGAAAATTGTCTTTATTTCATCCCTAGCAGAAGTCCAAAAATGCCAAAGGCATAGCTTTTGGAGTTCAGCCACCCTGCTCTGGCCTTCCAAACTATGTGACCTTGGGCCAATTACCTAACCTTTGAAATCTCGGCTCTCTTTTTTGTAAAGTGAGTGTCATAATAACCTAATAGGGTCATGATGAAATTAAATAATATACACAGAGGTGAAGAGACTTATAATACTTATAATTCAATATAGATAAGTAGGTAGGTAGACAAACTCTGGAGTGATGCATGAGAAACAAGTAACAGTGAATGCCCATTGGGAAGAATTTTGGAGGAATGAGTCCAGGGTAGAAGGAAAGTTTAATTTTTATTATATGCTCTTTTCATGGAGAGTACTGCTGGAATTTCCCCGTCGCATATGTACTATCTTTTTAAAAAACTCTTTTGATACCAACAGTCTTTCTAGTTGGTGTCTTGTATTCTGCTGCTTATTCCATTTATTCTGCAACTATTACTTACTAAAGTGCTTACTACTGTACTTACTAGGTGTTGGAGCTACAAAAAAATTAAGATACCATCCCTGCTTTCAAGTAGCCGAAGTCTAGTTACCGGTACAAAAAGCAAGTAGATAAGCATTATGGAGTGTAGTTAAGTGTGGCCTGATTTTTTTTATTTAAAATTTGAAGACACACACACACACACACACACACACACACACAATCCCCCTTATATGACCCCCTTTTTAGTTGTACTTATCTCATTCTAACATCCTACTTAACTTATTTATTTCTGGTGTTTATTCTCAGACTCCCTCTACTCCACAAAGATGAAAATTTTTGCTTGTTCATTGGTAGATGTCCAAAGCTTGAAATGGTGAAATTTTTCAGTAGGTATTTGTTGAATGAATAATTGCTATGTAATAGACAAGCATGAGAAAGGAACTGCCAGAACAAAGCATAAGGGCCACTGAACTTCTATATGGAGGTCATTGAGGCTTCCCAGGACAGGTGACACCTTGTGCTAAATCTTGAAGCAAATCTAGTGACTTTGGCTGAAAGACCTAATGTTTTAAGAACACGCAAAAGAGAAATGCAGAGATGAAACACACAGGAAATTCCAAAGGCATAGAGGTATAAGCAAGATTGGCACATGTGGAAAATCAGAATAAATATTTGGCAATAAGTATTGATTGCTGGTAATTGTTTATGCTGGCTGGGTGATGGGTTCTTGAAGATTTGTTATACTGTTCTTTCTCTATGCATAAAATTTTCCATAATACAAAGTTAATAAATGAATAAACTATTTTAATAAGTATAAAAGAATTTTAAAAATGAATGGTTCTAGGCAGGGGGGCATAGTGATATTTACCAGCCATGTGTAACAGCAGCCAGACTCGGATGGCCATAGGTGTGTGTGTCGGGGAGGTGGGGGAGTTAACTACCTGACAAGGAATACATAAATCAGTAGTTTTCTAATCATAAATGACAACTCAAACTAGCTCAAGCAGGAAAGGGAATTCATTGGTTCACATACCAGGGAGTACAGACAGGGTGTACCTGGCATTAAAAACTACTAGATCTAAGAAATTCATTGATACCACCAGAGTTCTGTCTTTCCTCATATCCTTTTTGTCTCTGTTCAAATTCATTTTCCAGATACTCCTCCAGGTGCTGAGTGAGATAGCCATTGATAGCCTCTGCCTCAAATCCTCCCCTCTTAAAGAGCTTTTCTCTCCCAAAGACTGTAGATCTCATGGAAGTCTGTGATTGGCTCTATTTGGGTCATGTGCCCCTCCCTGAACCAATCACTGTGGGACAGGGAGATGAAATAATATGATTGGACAAGCCTGGAATAAGGTGTAGCAAGTGGGGACTGGAGGGGGTGGGGAAGACACTGCGATTGACGATTGACGGCTCCACCAGGACCACATGGAATAGGGGAAGGGGAAGGATGCTGGCTGATTGAAACAGCTGACGTCACAGCTCCCACAGAGAGCCACAGCTTAAAATTGATGTTGGAGATGAGAAGGTTGTGGGTGCAGAGTGGATTGAGTAGTAGGAGAGAGCAGGGATAGGCAGAGAGACCTTACTTTTCTAAATCAGGCTACATTGGACTGGACACTGGAATTATAGAGAAATTTGTTGTTGGGTTGTGGGTGAGTGGACAGATGTGGGAAGAATGAAAACATAAGGCTCACATTAGCCTCCTACAGCAAACGCTACATCCAGGCATGAAGTGGTTAAACGTCTCCCACGCTTCCATGGAGGGATGATTGAAGATTGCATATGGATAAAAACTGGTGATGGGAATGCTGTAATTTTCTCAGGTAAATTGTGAAGTTGAACGCAATTAGAAAAACATCCCCAAAATAGCTTTGGTTTGGTTGGCATGTGACCAAACCCTGAACAGCTTAGATTAGTATAAAAGAGATTCAAATATATGTCTTTTGCATATGCTTAGGAAACTGAGCTGAAGGAAGAGGAAAGCAGCTCATGCCATCTGTTTAGGAGGTATGCAAGCTTCCGAGGGAGTTTGGAAAGAAAAGGGGCTTTAGTCTTTTAAGACCAGTAGGCAGTGAGAAAGGCACATGCTCAGAGAAACAGAAATAAGGTCAGAACCCAGGACAGACAGACAGTCTCAGACCTGTAAAGCCAGCAGGAGCACCATGACTTCCGCTGTGCTCCACACCAAGTTCTTGCCATCAGAATAGTTCCACACACATCTCCTCTAAGAAACCTCCCTGTGTGTGCTCGCTTCGGCAGCACATATAGAAACCTCCCTGTGTATCTCAGCAGTACTGAGCCGTTCCATTCGTGGTAAGGTCATTCATAGGATTCACTGACCTGCACCCAGAGCTTGCCTGTTAGGAGTGAAAGGAAAGATTTTGATGACATTGAGCCCAAGGACCACGAGTGCTGGAAACCTACTGTGGCTCAGTCATCTTTCTCCCCTGTGAGGTTCACGAACACGTGATACATTCAAGAGCCATCAACAGAGGAGAAATCAAAATACTCCTTTATTTTCCCATGAACAGATGCTCAATTTCTTAGTGCAGAGCTCTCTTGTAAAAACAAGGTCAGAGCAAGCAGCCGACAGTAAAGGCCTCCCCGAGCCTCTCCCTCCCCACTACACACTAAAATCTTCTCACCCTCCGTCTTGCCACACTAGATCAGAAATGGAAGCAATAAAAAGTATGCTCACCTATGCATTGGAGAAAGAGAAAACAAGATGACCAGATCCCAAGAGGGGGCCTTGGCTCAGCGTACCTATTCCTGCTGCATGAAGTAGAAGAAAAAGCTACATGGAGGTTCCTAACCCTGCCCTTGTTAAATATGGCCCAGTTAATTTCCTGGAATCTGACCGAGCTAATGAACACGTCTTCTCTCGGAGAAGGCAAAGTCTGGAGAGAAGGGAAGACGTGAAACTACCCTTTCCTCTAAATACTTTCTTCTCAAAATATGGGCCGTGGACCAGCAGCAGCAGCAGCACCTAGCAGCTGTTAGAAATGCACAATCCTGGGGGCGCCTGGGTGGCTCAGTGGGTTAAGCCGCTGCCTTCAGCTCGGGTCATGATCTCAGGGTCCTGGGATCGAGTCCCGCATTGGGCTCTCTGCTCAGCAGGGAGCCTGCCTCCCTCTCTCTCTCTCTCTGCCTGCCTCTCTATCTGCTTGTGATCTCTCTCTGTCAAATAAATAAAATCTTAAAAAAAAAAAAAAAAAGAAATGCACAATCCTGGACCCCACCCTAGATGAAGGGAATCTGGCAGTTGCATTGTAATAACATCTCCAAGGGATTCATATACACATTAAAGTCTGAGAAATACCGAGTTTCCGAATCCGTGCCCAAATTGTCGTTTTGATTTTTGCTCGCTTCCAAAAATAGGGCTCTGCATATGGTCAATAGTTAATGAAAGGATGTTTGAGAAATTCTCTTTGGCACCTATTTAATTCCATGTAAAGGGAGACCATTTCTGAGAAACCAGCACCCATTCACCAATGAGTGGCTTAGAGACAGAAGCACACTGAAAACAACCAAACAAAACAGTCCTAGACATACACGCACAGCTCCACTGCACAGGACAGATGGACATAGTAAATTTCCTCTCACTTCACCCCCCCATAATATTCCCTCCTTTCCTCACTCGCACTCTCCTTCATCCAAGCTACTATGAAGCTTTTGTGTTGGGCTGATTTCACTCACAGGCTAGTATCACCTGCATCATGTGTCTCTTGCAGCCCTGTCCTCAGACCCAAAATCTAAGAAGGAGACAATGCACCACTACGCCGGGACACCGTAGGCTAACAAAAAGCAATTTGTCACATCAGTATTTCTTCCCTTTAAACAGTTCTGACTGTCATGGCCCAATTTGTACCTTATCTCCAACAGTAGCAAAATCCCAGGCCTAGATCTTCATCCAACATGTGCCTAAGTAAGAAATTAATGATAAAAACTCAGAGCACTCCACCCCAATTTCTTCTCTTGGCTCTACCTTCTATAATCCCTTACAGGAAAAAGGGCCAGAGGCTGACAAGTATTTATGGGTTAACAAGCGTCTGCCATAATATTATTAGGGGATCCAATAATGACAGGATATAATGAATAATGATTAAATTACCATCTGCTGAGCACTTATAATGTACTTGACAACAACCTCATGAAGGAAGTAGTATTCCCGTGTAATAAGTGAGGGAATTTATTTTCAGAAATTGAATAACATCCAGGAAGCAGCCCAGATAGATACCCAGCATATCTCTTAAGGACAAAGCCTCTCAACCACGACAATAATACGATGTTTCACTTGTCAGAAAACATTGCAAACTCCCAGTATGAGTAAAGAATCATTTTCCTTCTCGGGGGGCTAATGGGAGGATTAAACGAGATTAAAGATGTTAACGCATTTAAAGAAAAGTAAGCTGCTGCAACATACAAGGTATCATTTAGTACATTAAGATCGTGTCCAAATAAAAGCCCTCCGTACTATACAAATGACAACTATACATGTGAAAGATGTTCACCCTTATAATTAAAAATACCCCAGCTCATTCACTATCCAGTTCTCATTCATCAAACTGGAAAATACTTTTCAAAGTTTAACCTTCACTGTAGGCAAGGATGTTGTGAAAATATACATTGCTGGTGGGAGTTCATGTTAGTACAACCTTTCTTAAAAAGCAAATTAGATATGTTTCAAGACATTTTTAAAAATCGACATAATCTCTTGTAAGGAAAAATAAATTAGGACAAAATTTTAAGTACAAATACAGTTGAGAGCATAGATCATGAAGCCAGATTGCTTGGATAAATCCCAGCTCCACTGCTTACCAGCAGTGTGCCCTTGGGAAAGTCTCTGTCACCTGGTGTCCAAATGGGGATAAGAATAGCACCTATTTCACTGAGTTGTTATGAGAATTAAATGAATTATTATACATAAAGTACTTAACCCAGTGCCTGGCACAAAGAAAGCATGAGATATAAGTGGTATCAATTATTTTTATTGTCTTAGCCCTATTTATAATAATTGGAATCACTGTCTGACTATAGAAAAATGGTTAAGTACACCATGGTACGGACATAAAATGAATATTATGAAGCCACGAGACTTTAAAAGACTATTTAACCTCATGGAATATAAAGTAAAAAGAGCAGGAAACTGTATCTATCACCCCCATACCATTCATGCTTGATAAAAGGGCACTTTGTACAAATAAGGATGTGTAGAAAACATCGAGTGGGGAATACATCAAAATATCAGCAAAGAGTATATGTGGGTGAAGGGGGTAGGGTTGGGGGTTCCTTCCCTTCCCTTTCTGGACTTCACAAATCTACCGCAGTGCTTCTCACAGTCTAATATTTTTGCCCCTTAACCCCAGCCCGATCCCAGCAGACAGCGGACACTCAGGCTGCCTGGAAGAGTGAGTGACTGAATGGAACCTCAGGACGAAGGGCACGGAACTGTCCTGTAAATGGAAACTGGAACGCATGCACCCCAGCCGGATGACCCACAGTAACAGGTGTTTTCCATCTCTGACCTCGGTGATTCATTCCGCACAGCTGCCCGCACACAGGGGTGTCCGCGGCTCCTAGAATACAACGCCCCACACCGGCAAGTGCGCAGTGTTGCGAACCCCTGGGCGGCCACACACGGAGACACACCTCGGGGACAACCTGGATCCACAAAAAAGAGGCCCTGCCACCTTAAATAGATGAATGCCTGACTGCAAAGAGCCAGAAGCTATGGCTTGTGCCTACGCCCCTTGCTCCCAAACGCACCTTTCTTTCTAGTTTTCAAGCAATCTATGGAGGGTGAGTCCGCATGCGTCCGGTCGCTGGCGGACCCCCTCCCTACACACACACACGCGCGCACACACGCACACGCGCTCCCCTTCCCCCATTCGTCTCTTTCAGACTAGGCGCGTCTCTGAGGGTTGGGTTGAATGGGAAAGAACGGGGCCGTCTTTGTCATTAATCCTCCCCTCCTTCGGGCGAGCCAAGCTTCTTCCGGGTCAGCGACAATCACCGCCACCCCGGCCGGGCCCGCGGTCCCCCATCCCGCTAGCCTCGCGCCCGCGGGGGCCAGGTCGCCACCGCCCGCAGGTTGCGGGAGGGGAGGAGGGCGAGGAGAAGGGAGGGCGGCGCGGGAGAGGCGGAGGGAGGGAGGCGGGGAGGGGACGGCAATCCGAGGAGGAGGAGGAGGAGAGAGCAGCCTCCCGCAGCTGGCGAGGAGAATGGGAGTGCGGGGCGCCAGACCGCCGCGGGGTGTCACGGCCGCGGCCGAGCTTGCCGTGCGCGGAGCCGGCGCCCGCCGCTTTTAAACCCGGGCGGGCGCGGCGGCGGCGGCGGGCGGATCGCGGCGCGCGCTGGGCGCCGGGCGGCGGCCGGATGGAGAGGAAGGGCTCGGCGGCCGCGGCCAAGGGGAACCCGAGCCCGCCCGCGGCCGGCGAGGCGCAGCGGCCGCCGCCGCCACTGTGCGTCCCGGGCGGCGGCGGCGGGGTCCCGGCGCGCGGCCAGGCTGGGGCGGCGGCCGAGCCCGCCGAGTTCATCCGGCGGGCGCACGAGTTCAAGAGCCAAGGGGCGCAGTGCTACAAGGACAAGAAATTCCGCGAAGCCATCGGCAAATACCACCGGGCGTTGCTGGAGCTGAAGGGGCTGCTGACGGCGCCGGGGGAGCGGGAGCGGGACTCGCGCGCGGCCTCCCCGCCCGGGGCCCCCAACCCCGGCCGCCTCTCGGAGGAGCAGAGCAAGACGGTGGAAGCCATCGAGATCGACTGCTACAACAGCCTGGCAGGTGAGCTGCGCCGCGCCCGGCCCCTCCGCCCCTGCCCGCCCGGCGCCCCGCGACGGACCCGGGCCCTCGGGTCCCAGCCGACCGCTGCGGCGCGCCCGCGCTGCCCACTTCCCCGCCGGCACCGTGCTGCTCCAGGAAGGAGGACCCGGGAGGGGGGCGCTTTGGAAAAAGTGACTTATACCTCCCCAAACTCGTCCCTTCCCCGTGGACACTCCCGTGTCCCTTCCCCCTCGTCCATCGTAAATCTCACCTAAAAATAACTGGACAGACAGAACGAGCCCGGCTGGCCTGGCGGCGATTGCTGCTGTTACTGCTCACCAGTGGACCTGGGTCCAAACGCGGGAAGTAGCGCCCCGGGTGGGCACCCGCACCCACCGCATGCCCAGCGGCCGCTCTCCTCAGGTATCACTGGCACCAGAGCTCGCCCTCACCTTGCCCTCAACCGACCGCATCCCCATGGGTAAGGTCCTTCCTGCCCCAAGTTCCCTTGGCCTCCGTAGCAAAGGGCTGTTTGCCAGGATGCCTTCCTTCGGCATCTTGAGCAAAATGGATTCCAGAATGCCACTTTCTTCTCTCTCAGCTCTCCTGGGGCCCCCGGTTGCCAGGTGAAGGGAGCGATCTCAAAGGGAAGCTGGTTCTTGGTTGGGCTTGAGCTGTGTGCGACATCCTTGCTCCTTCACTGGTCCTCTTCCAGCTGACTGCAGGGCCGGAGGCAAAGGGGGCCCTTCTGTTGGGATGAGAAAGTACATACATTTGGGGTGAGAAAGGTACATTCATTCCAGAGTTCCAGAGTTCACTTTGGGGATTTAGGTCACTGTCAGGCATTTTTTAAAAAATTTAACTTTGCCACAGGAAATCAAAATCTCTTTTAAAAAAAGGAAGAGCGTGGGTCCTTCCAGGGCCTTCCTGTGAGAAGGTGGGAGATGTGGGCAGGCGCGGTGGCCTTAGGTTTGGAGAGGCATTCTGTACTCCGCTCTCACCCCATTTGGTGGGATTTGGGCATGGTCCAATGCCCAATCCAACGGCCAAATAAAAGGCCATTACTCCTAGTCCCTAACCCTTGAAGTTGCCTAAACTAGCTCCGGACAGCTGGAGCAGAGTAGCTTGGGGAGAAGGACTGGGTGTGGCCACGGAAGGTGAATGTGTTTTGGGCACAGGAAGTTGGGGATGAAAAAAATATATATATCGATGATTCTGCGGTGTTCCCTTGGAGGTGTCTAGGGCCAGCCTACCTCTGTGTTCCCATAATGCCATGCCCCGTATCACCTTCCATCAGGCAAAACCCAGCCACTTTATAAACTGTGGTTTACGAATGGAAGGGATTAAGAGACTAGCAGTAGTAGCGGTTGTAAAAATGGTGGTGCCCGTAGCCGTCCTAGGAATAATGGCAGTAGGTAAAGTAGTCGTGTAGCAAGGAATGGGCTATCTCAATCCCACATCGCGCACAGCTTGGTTCTCTTTATTTCCTGTAAGCCTCTGGCATACTTGCTTCTGCCTGATGAATAGTTAAAGGGCAGAGTGGGCGTGGGTGGAGGGAGAGGCCGTCTGGATCACTAATGCGGTGATTTCAGAGTGGTAATGGAGTTTTATATTTAGTCTTATCCACGGGCATTCTAGGGTTGCCCCTCACCCCACGCTTTTGGCCGCTGGCCTGTGGCTAGGACTGCCTATTGCCAACCCGAGAGGCGGTTACATTTCCATGGCGAAACCAAAGATGTGTCCTTGGTTAGGCAAGCCCAGCCAGGGCGGGGCTGAGATCCTGCCAGTTCTTCACCCCTACCCTCAGCGCGCAGGCAACTTGGGAAAACTTCAGCGGTGAGAGAATGGAGACTGGCAATAGCTAGCAGACGGATTTCCCCTCTGCCGCCTTCTCTAGCCGCTGGCCCCTTCTTCGTATTAATAATTTATTGTGTGCACTGTGCTAGTTACCTTACGTACAATGCGCTTTTTAACCTTGAAAACAACTTGCTGAAAGACTGCAGAGAGAAAAAACAAAAACAAAAAACAAAACTGAGGTTCCAGAGCCATTCAACTCCAAAATCAATGATCAGGGTTCTCGCCATCACACCTTGAGTCACAAATTCAGTGTCCTCTAGGCATCTGGCTCCCTGAATCCAGTCTTAGGTGGGCTTCCATTTGGAGCTCTGAGCCCTGGGAACCAGGAGAAAGGAATACAGGACCTAATTTAAAACCCTGATAGGGCTCTTCCTAAACATTTTCAAGTTCCAATGAAAGAGAAAAGAAGAGTAATTACAAGCTGAGCAGTCATGTCAAAGCCAAAATCTGTATCCTGGATAGAAAATTCAATTGGGAGATGGGATCCTGGAAATCACCTAGAAAATAAGTAGAAGCCCGATGTTGGTTTCCTTTGGGATAATGCATAAAATCTCTTATTACTGTCTGAGAAGTCCTAGCTGATGGGAAAGTACCCTTTCTTGTTGGACAGCACAGTAATACATACCTTTAAAGTATATTTTCTTTTAGAAAATATCAAAACGTTTAAAGAGGAAAATGCAGAATTACTCTTAACCCGGCCACCTGCATTTCCTCCCTGCATTTTTTCCCTAGACATTCACGTAAACTGTTTTCAAAGCCAGGACCTCCTGTATCTGCTTTTGTTCCCAGTTACCATTATTATCAGAAGCATTTTTACATTTCTTTAAATGTGAAGATTATTTGAAGCGGCGACATAAAATTTTTAGCGTTTACAATGACCATTTGATGGAATGGGAAGAAAAGATCACTGCTACTGTTGTCAGAGCCAGAACAGTGCCGTGAAGCCCATAAGATACCCTGTCCCCCCTCGTGCCTGCTGATAGGAAGGAGACAGCAGCTGCATGTTCTTTCTGGCAGAAAGGCAACTGACCCTTCCATCCGGGCTACGGTGCCGGCTGAGCAGCCCAGCCAGCTCCTGGTGGGAGCAGTCTGAAGACGTTTGTGCTCTCAAAGATCTGTCCTTCTACACAGCTGTCCATAGAGAGAGACAGTTGGGGTTTGAAAGGAACTTGGACCAGCCCAGAAGTACCCGGAGGATTAGGCTATGTTGCTAAGGGCATCTCGGCACCTAAGAAAAGGCTGTTGGGAGGCTTCTGGAAAAAACCTAGGTCTGGTTGGACCCTGGTACTGTTCATGGAAGGCTCCAAGAGAATAGCAAGAGGGCGGCGAGGATGTGCAGTGTACTAAGAGATGTTCGTCTAAAAATCCATTTGGATGACTTGATGGGGTCACGTGAAGGGTGTGCAGACAGATGTCAGAGTGCCCACGGTTGTGGTCTGTTCTGGCTTGGAGTTCCTCCTGATTAGGAGGGATCTGGCCAGTACTGCAAGACCCCTGGACTTGATTTTACCCGTCTTATTCTTTATGGAATTAAGAAAAAAAAAAAAGATGGGAAGTATCCCATTCTTTCAGAATTTTGAATGACATTGATACAGTGATTGAAAAGGTATTCTGACCTAACTAGGGCAATGTAGGACTCTGCTCCTTGCCAAAGCTGCAAAGGAAGCGCGTGTTGGCCTGTTGATCAACTCCTGTTGACCTTGAACAAGACACAGGACTCCCCTGGGGCCTTGGAATGTTTTGTGCGGAGTTTCTTGCAAGACAGAGCCTTTTGCTTCCCATGGTTCCCATGGGGCTGTGGTGGCCCCAGCTGGGTGTGATCAAAAGATTACAACATGTAATGACTTTGTTGGTATTTTCAAATGACATTCAAGACTCAAATGCCCGCAGTGTAGATGAGTGCCTACAGGCCGTGGCACTGGATGTAGATGAGACTCAGCTTGTGCCTCTATCCCTGGCATACCCTGTGACTTTGGTTAAGCCCCAACCATGTCATTTTGCCCATTTTCCCATCCAAATAAGGCTACGTTTAAGAGATTTTTTGTTGTTTATTTTACCAAAGGGACAGATAGTATCCACTGATCCTATATGAAGCCCCAGGACAAGGGTATGGCAAGGCCTAGAGAGGTCATACTGGGAAAAGACCTGGGATGGACATGTCTTAAAGCCATGGCACCAGGGCTGGCTACATAATTTGTCCATCCCAGTGCAAAATGAAAATGGGGAGCTCCTTATTCAAAAAATGTGTGTGGGATGGGGAGAAGTATCATGAAAGGTGTTGAAAGGTAAAGCTTTTCTCCTTTCTTTCGTGATCTTTCTCCCTCTCGATTTGACATGGTGCTTTTATTTGCTATTTAATGTCATGATAAGAAAACGAAAATTTTAAATTATTGTCATGAATTTTACTGTTCATCTTTATATTGTGCAAAGCTAGTTTTAAATGGAAACGCGAAAGGACTTACCTTTTATGTGAATTCACATAAATCACACAATTCACATCTTGTAGCTTATACGTGCATATGTGGTCTGTTCTTCCTAGAGCAGTGGAAATGCTGACAAAAACAAACTCAACTATTTTTATTTCATTTCTTTACATGCATTCTTTATGGGGCACTTTCCACCAAGTTTGGCTTTCTACCGAGTCAGGAGAGGAAAAGGCACTATTCCCTACTCTTACCCCACTCTTTCCTTTTATGTCATCATTTCCAGCATAAGCAGTTGGCTAGCACAGGGTAGAAACATAAACAGGAGAGGATACGATGGGGCTTTAGGTCATCTGTGCTTCTTACTGCTTTCTTTCTGTATTTGAAGCAATTTCTGGGTTGAATGGAAAGCATGCCTCTTGGGGCTGAGAGCATGTCTGCCTGCTTACTTAGTCACAGACCTGACAGTCTTACCTCGTACTCAAGCTGGGTCTTGCTGAATTCTCACGCACTGTGGGTCCACCGGAATTCTGTGCTCATGGGGCACCCTGAGTGCTACGTGCAAGTGGGGTTGCAAAGAATGGTTGTGCCTCTCTCTTCTGCTCATGTTCGTGCACCAGCGTCCCATCAAAATTCACTTACAAAACACAGCTCCAAGATGAAATTGTTAGGAATTTCAAGGAAGCAATAACAGAGCATTAAACCAAATACAGGGCCCTTCTGACCACATAAGGCACCCACCCTTGAAGTCACCCCCAATGGGATACCAGAAGCTGACTGGGTAGATACATCTAAGGTGGACAAAATTAGACATAGACTCTGAGGCAGGTTCTAAGACCAAGGGTACTCAACAGAAAGGAGTTGGAACTAGAGAACCAAGCATGAAGATGGATGAATTACAAATGCAAGAACTCAGTGGTAAGAAGGAGATGAAGACTAGAGACAACTGGTAACCCAGTAGCTAGAAGATAAGTTTTAGAGGTAAGAACTGGTCAAAGAAGGGAAAAGAAGAAGGGCTTCATGCTAAGATGCTCAGCCAAGAGCTTGCCATCTGAGAGAGCTTGACTGGCCATGCCATTGTTTATCCAAGGCTGTTCCTTGGGCAGCACCTTTGCCAAGAAATCTCTGCCTATAAATGTGGCCTCTAGGATCATGTAGAATTGAAACTTGTAGGATGCTTTCTAGGAAAGAACATTCTGAATGTAAACTTCTGGCTGTTTCTAAAGAAGATTCTGAAGGTCCTTAGTCTACCTCCAAGGGAAGTGAATTGGGTGGTTCTTAGCCAGAAACTCTTTAGGATGTCCCTATAGCCACAATACACGGGAGTGTCCTATCCAAGACCAGGGGACGCAGCTGCAGTGAGGACAGGAAGGCCAAGATCTGGAGCAGCCAAAAGCTGTTCCCAGAGCTTTGCAAGTTAGGAGGGACCTCCAAATGGGACAGTCTCTTCTTATAGCTATTCTCTCTTACCCCCAGCCTGTGCCTTCTCCAGATAGCTAGGATGAAAACCAAATGTCTCAACCCACCAACCATCAAGTACCTAATTCCCAGGTGACTTTCGGAGGTCAGAGGTTCAGTTGGGAACAGAGTTTTCCATTTTCACCCAGAGAATTAGTCCTGCCCCAACCACATAGCAGAAACCTCTAGTACCATCCATGGTATCAGACATAAAAAAAAGCCAAAGATAATGCTATCAAAGATTAAAGGAGTTTAGTTCCTGGTGGTATTCATGTGGCCTGGAAATCATTCATTAGCAATGTAAAGCTCATTCATTACCTTTCTCTTGTACATATACATTTTCATATCAGCCATAAAATGATGCCATGTCTAATAGGACCCAAACCAACAGTGCCCAAATATTTTTGAAAAGGAGGTGGGATGTGTAGTGCCAAGGAAGGTTGATCTGAGCTGAGTTGAATCTCAGGTTGAAATGCGTCCGAGTGGATCTTCCCTTCCCTTTCTGCCAAAAAGACTTTCAAAGAACACTCCAATTATAGACGATGTTTACATGGAGCAAGCTGAGGGGCAAAGGTTTCCCTTCCATGGTGTTTCTGTGTGTAAAGAACAAAAGTGAGAAGCGGTGCTAACTAGCTGTCTCTAGAGTTATGTAATCAGTTACGATTTCAGATTCGGATGTGACCCCAAACTTCACACAGGTGTGTGAATTTCCTTGGTACCATAACCAGCTTGGCCTCTAGCATCACCTTAGGCACCCCCAACAGTAGAGACACACCACCACCTAAAGTGACCCATTTAATAACTACCACCACAAAACAACAACTATAATAATAACAATTATAGTAATAACAATAGTAACAATTATAGTGGCAGTAAAGACCACCATGACCAGCCCAGTTCCCAGCACCCAGTCGATGTTTCATGAATGAGTTAGACATGAATGAAAATGCTTATTCCAGCATCTGTCTCATATTAAAGATCCTGTAAATCCAATCATTCCATTAATATTAATTGTGCATTTAACATGTGCTAGATGCTGGGCATGGGGCCCGAGTATACAGGAGTAAACATGAAGGACAAGGTCCCCGCCTTTGATGAATACACACACACACACACACACACACACACACACACACACACACACACAAAATACATATGTGTACATGAAAATAGAAAATGATATATAATTTATACATATAAATATATATACTTAATATATATAATTTCATTTGCTCTCACTTTGTGAGACAGAAAGCTTAAGCTTGGAGCAGTTAAGTCACTCACCCGTGGTCATGTGGCAGTACGTGGCAAGCTGGGATTTCTCATCTGCCACTCTGTAGTTCCACAGCCTGTGGTCCTAACCATTCACCTCGCAGCCTCCGTTTTTAGGAGTTTCCTCCTTAAATACTAAAATTCACCTCTGTGAAATTTCTGTTGATCCATTCATATTCTTTTTTAAAATAATATTTTATTTATTTATTTATTTTATTTATTTGAGAGAGAGCATGTGTGGGGGATGGGGGAGGGGGAGGTGCGGCGCAGAGTGGGAGGGGGAGAGACAAGCAGACTCTATGCCGAGCTGGGAGCCCAATGTGGGGCTCGATCTCAGGACACTGAGATCATGACCTGAGCTGAAATCAAAAGCCAAATGCTTAATCAGCTGAACCACCCAAGTGCCCCTGATCTCGTCATATTCTATCTACCCTTTGAGGCAACACAGACTACATCTCATCTCACAGACTACATCTCATCACCCATGTAACGAGGACAAGCCTTGGCATTTTTAGGGCAGCTCAGTTGCCCCTCGTGCAGTCTTGTATTCTGTAGGTCAAACATCCTTTTACTGTGATTGTGCCTTGTGTGATTAAAAGTCCCCTTCCATGACCATTCTGGGTGGTTGAGACAAGTGTCCTGCGTTCTGTAACCGGGTCAGAATTTCCCTTTTGTCGCCAGGAAGATGACCTGAATTTGTATGGACAGAGAGGTGCGAGGAGCTGGTGAGTTCTGATCTCCAGTGAGCTGAGAGGCTGCAGGAGCCTCACCCACACTTCCTCCTCCTTTCTGTCCCCCTTGCTTTGGAGCAAGGACCTCTTAGGAGGTCCTGAGAAATTTGAGTGGAAGTGTTAAGAGCCGGAATTCCCTTCAGCCATTACTGTCTCAGTAATCACTCTGTGGACACCGTGAGCAGAAACGATACACTAGATGGATAATGTCTGGAATTATCCAAATGCATTACTCTAGACCTGGTAGGTTCTAATGTCATGAGAGCGAGGATGCCATCCTTTAAAATCATGTTTTCGTTTTAATGCCAAATGAAGTTGGGCACATTATTATTATTATTTAAGTGGGCAGGGATATATAGGAGAAAAAAAAGTAGAGGAGAAATAAAAAGTGAGACCTGTCCAATGAAGGAAAATGCTCACCCCCAATGTTAATAATTTGGGGATAAAAGGAATACTTGGATAGTATCCACTAGGAAAACTCACTTGATGCCCGTTTTCTGTATTAAATACCTATCCACACTGACTCTCCCATAGTGTTTCAAACACACATACTAAAATAGTCCCCCAAATACTGCTTTCTTCATAGTCCACACACAAAAACACTTGCTTAAAAAAAAATCGTCTAATGAGAACACGAGGGGTGTTCTCTGAACTAAGATTTCCCTGCTTCTGACATCCCTACCTTTGAGAACAGAATGGAAGTTTGGCTTGGTGAGCAAGGACTTGGACTCCAAGTTCTCCACGTGCTGGTGCTTTGTGTCAAAGACTTTTCTCTTTTGGGCTATCGTCTTCTTATTTACAAAGACTAGGGCTGGATTCCAAGATCTTCAAGGTCTTTTCCAGCTCTTCAAAAAGGTCATCTTCACGCCACTGTTTCTGAACTGTGTGGTCATTACACGGGATGGGGTCGTTCTGTGTGTGCAGGTATATACCAGTCTCCAAAAGCTGTTGTGACATGAAAAGGCAGAAGGAAGGCCACTCTTTAATACAAGTCCC
The DNA here is from genome assembly GCF_922984935.1 of Meles meles. Classification (NCBI taxonomy): domain Eukaryota; kingdom Metazoa; phylum Chordata; class Mammalia; order Carnivora; family Mustelidae; genus Meles; species Meles meles. Next base: position 140,043,112 of record NC_060071.1, on the reverse strand, counting down.
TTGGGCAAGTAGATACAAGCTAGCATCAATGTATCTGTCAGGAAGATCATCTGAAATCCTTCAAGTGAAGCTGTTAACCTCACTTGAAAAGGGGACTGGGCAGATAAATTAACTTTAACTTTTTTTTTTTTTAATTATCAAGACTTCATTGTTTGTAGGGCAGTATTCACAGCAAAATGGAGGGGAAAGTACAGAGATTCCCCATACAGTCCCTGCCCCCACGCGTGCACCACCTGCCCCATTGTAAGCCTCCCCCACCGTAGTGGGACGTTTGTTACAAAGGATGAACCTACGCCGACACATCGTAATCCCCCAAAGTCCGTAGTTTACATCAGAGTTCGCTCTTGGCGTTGTGCACTGGATGGCCTTGGACAAATGTATAATGACATGGATCCACCATTGGGGTATCATACAGAGTGTTTTCATTACCCTAAAATTCCGCTGTGCTCTGCCTGTTCATCCTTACGCCCTACCCCACAACCCCTGCAACCCCGGAGCTTCTTACCGTCTCCACAGTTTTGCCTTTTCCAGAATGCCATGGAGTTGACATCCTACAGGACGTGGCCTTTTCAGATTGGTTTCTTTGACTTAGCAATACGCACTTAAGGTTCCTTCATGTCTTTTTTAACTTTTTAACTTTAAATCTTTCTGTAGTATTTGACTTTTCTAACTATATATGGATGATGGCTATTATTTTTTAAGAAAAATGATGACAGGGTTATCGCTTAGAGAAATCATGGGTAATCTGGCTTTCTTCTTTTTATTTTCCTGAAGAAAAGCCACCTCATAGACATGGTTTTTAGTGCCATGCTAGATAGTTTCTGTCTTGTCTAACCTTGTCAGGCAGTGACACCAAAAATGTCAAGCAAAATGATCCCAAGCCCTCCCAATTTCTCTTAATATCCCACAGTCGGATTCATCCCCCTTTCTGCAGTGCCTGCCACCCCAGTCTGCACACAGAGCTAGATCCTGACGGCCTGGAACCCCCGGTGGGAGAAGGCCCCTCAGTAGTATGTTAGTGACAGTTCGAATCCGGCAGTGAGGCAGGGAAGGGAGTTTGGTCAGATCTTGTGATATGAATTGGTCCTGAGCTTTAGCGATGTGCCTCTGGTACGGAAGAAGGGGTGCCATGTGTCATCAGTATCCAAGACTCTTACAGGCCCCTGGATTTTGAAATCCTGGCCATTGGTATCTCAGATACAGCAGCCTGAGCATGGGAAGGCAACTCGCTTATTCACTGAGTCTTTCCTGGGCACTTTCCTGGGCTCCTTACAGCCCAAACCCAAACCTTCCCTGTTCTCCTCAAACATGGCACAGGTGTAATGGGAACTGGAGTTCTAGTCCAGAATCTGCTGCTAACTTGCTCTGTGACTTGGGACAAGTCACATCACTCTGAGCCTCACTTTCCCCAAATGTAAGCAGTGGGGGGTTGGGTCAGTGCCCTCCAAGTGTCCTCTCACGAGGCTGAACTGTTTAGGATTTTGAAGACCTTCTAGCTACCGGCTCCCCTGGCCTCTCTTTCTGGGAGCAGCCGGATTTAGGAAAGAGACAAGCAACAAGCTCGCTTTTATTCTAGTTTACTGGTATGTGCTGACAAATAATTGTTAAAACATCTCTCTCTCCCTCTGCCCCTCTCCCCACTGTCTGTCTAGAAATAAATAAATTTTTAAATAAAGAGAGAAAGAAAGGACAGAAGGAAGGAAGAGAGGAAGGAAGGAAGGAAGGGAGGGAGAAAGAAAGAAACACTGTTAAGGCCAAAAGTTACAGGCAACAGGTGCTGGCTGAGTGTCTCAGACAGTTGCCACCCTTGGCCCAAAGCTAAAGATCCCTCAGGAGTCCAGCCACATCCAGGCATTTAGGGATGTGATTCTGGGCCTATTGCTCTCACCCTGAGTCAGAACTGAGCTCCTTCCTCTAATGGGCCTGCACCCTCGGGCTATGGAGGGAACTGGCTCACTGGGAAGGTGTGTGGCCCCATCCCTGACTCCTAGATAGTGAGAAGGCCTGTTCCCCGAGTTTGCCAGTGAGGATGGGAGGGAAGAAGGAGAACACAGAGGAACAGACAGGCAGAAAACCTGCAGAGCCACGTGGCCTAATGGGAGAGAACTTTGCTTAGCATAAGCAGGTCTGGGTTTGAATCCTGACTTCCCATTGACTCCGCCATTAACCTTGGACAGGTCCTTCTCTCGGAGTTTGTTTCTGTGAAGGGTGGGAGCAATGATGTGCCCTGCACAGGATTGTGATGGTAACTGACATGAAACGATACATGCACACATGCCTAGCACAGAGCCTGGTACACAAGAAATGCTTCATCAATGATGGTCTCAGTAAATCTAATCCCCACTCCAGAAGGAACTAAGACAACATAGCATGTGAGGGGGAGGAAAAGGGACTCCGCAAAGGAGGTTATGAGGGACTGTAGGAAGCAAGGGAGCACACGGAGGAGGACAAAAGAGTCATCAGTGACTCCAGGGCAGGGGAGGTGAGTAAGGTGTAACCCAACAGCCTCCAGTGTGGGTGTTTCCGACCTGGTGTGTTCAGTTGGGTTCCCTGGGGAGCCTCACAAGCGAGCAAGCTTACTGGCGGGAAGGGGCAGTGGGGGAAGGCAAGGCCTCTGTGAGAGGGAGCCATCTGAGCGAGAGGCTGTGAGGCGGCAGCCTGGTGCCTGCCCTGCCTGCCCCGTTGTGCTGCATGCCAGTGGCGCCAACTTCCTGAGCCTCCTCCCTGGTATCGGATAAGGAGAGCCTTTGGCTGAATCAGGTGTCCTGAGAGCGAAAGCACCAGCAGGGGTGTCCCTTGGAGCCTCCTTGTAAATCCCGCCCTTGCAGGTGTGCCTCTGCCACGGTGCCCAGGACCCTCTCAGGCCCCCAGGTCTTCCCAAGGCAGGGGCCCTGGGAACAGGGAATGCTCTCTGCTCAGGAGACCCTTCAGCCTTCTCTGCAGCCCTAATGCCAAGTTCCATCCACCCCTGCTCTCTCTGAAGACATAATGGGCGGAGAGGATTTTTAACATAGTTTCCTAATTACAGAAGTAAGACGTTGTAACTGTAGAAGATATTGCAGATGAAAGAAATTCAAAGGAGGGGCCCCCGGGTGGCCTGGTCATTAGGCGTCTGCCTTCAGCTCAGGTCATGATCACAGGGTCCTAGGACTGAGTCCCTTATCTGGCTCTCTGCTCAGTGGGGAGCCTGCTTCTCCCTCTCCCGCTCCCCCTGCTTGTGTTCCCTCTCTCCCTGTTTCTCTCTCTGTCAAAAAATAAATAAATAAAATCTTTAAAAAGAAATTCAAAGGAGAAACTAAAACTCACTTGTTATCCAGCCATCCAGCCAACTCTTCCCTGTTTGGGTTTATTTCCTTCCAGTCTTTTCTTCTCTGTCCATATAAATATGTATCAGCTAGCCCACTTCAAGGTCTACGTTTCTCCAGTTTATTTAGGAAACAAAGAGTTTGGGTCTTTTGTGCTGGGGCCATCACCAGTCTCCTTCCCAGTACCCCCAGGATGCCACTCACTCTCACTCTCCCCAGGGGTTTGCCAGGGGGGATCAGTTCTGCTTCCCCTTTTTGCCCGTTCACTTTCACACCCCCGGGAGCACCACTTGGGGTTGTAGAGTTCCTGAAGATTATGGGATACACAAGGAGTTTACATCTCAAAAACTGAATATTTAAAATTCTTCTTCTTAGCATTCATTTGGCTAGCCGACTACCAGGAGTTTCTTACGGACCGCTGAACTTCTGGCAGGTTCTAACAACCTGCCATGCTTCTCAGACTCTTTCCCCCTCCATCCCTTCTCTGTCTCTTAGGCTCTTCCACTCTCAAATTCAGGTCATTTCAAACACAGAGCAGTTTGCTTATCTTTTTTTTTTTTTAAGATTTTATTTGTTTATTTGACAGACAGAGATCACAAGTAGGCAGAGAGGCAGGCAGAGAGAGAGGAGGAAGCAGGCTCCCCGCTGAGCAGAGAGCCCGATGCAGGGCTCCAATCCCAGGACCCTGAGACCATGACCTGAGCCGAAGACAGAGGCTTTAACCCACTGAGCCACCCAGGCGCCCCAGTTTGCTTAGAAAAGATAGTTTAGATCGTTTGCTACCTTATTTGCCTCCGACTGCTCTCAAAGCTTCACCTCACCCCCTAGAGCACTTGATGAAGGTGTTCTTTAAAAAGGATACTTTCGGGGCACCTGGGTGGCTCAGTGGGTTAAAGCCTCTGCCTTCAGCTCAGGTCATGATCCCAGGGTCCCGGGATCGAGCCCAGCATCGGGCTCTCTGCTCAGCAGGGAGCCTGCTTCCCCGCCCCCTGCCGACTTGTGATCTTTGTCAAATAAATAAATAAAATCTTTAAAAAACAAAAGGATACTTTCTTCCCTAAGAAGAACTCTGATGCCCCCATTACAGTTTTTCATTGTGACACACACATTTATTTTTCACAAGATTCCGCTTCTACCACGTACACGCTTACCACCTTGATGTTTCCACCGGTTTTTCCCACTAAAAACATTTTGTCAGTGTCACTAAGCATTTTTCTTCAGCATGATGTCAATGTCTGCGTTCCATTGTACCCGCGTCCCGTTATTTATTTAACCAGTCTCCTGCTGGTGTGTATTTCGGTTATTTCTAATACTCAGCTATTACACATGGTGCTGCCACCGAGAGGCCACAAAGCGCTTTTCAGTGACGTGTGTGCCTGTTAAGTAACTCATCCCCAAAGTATCTGGTGACGTGATGTTTGCGCTGGTGCCACGGAAGGACGGTGGGAAAGGCCATAGGAATAGGAGAGATGTTGCTGGGTCACGAAGGGGTGGCTGGAGAGGTGATCAGACCAGGGACAGCGTTCTTTAAAGTCCAAAAAGAGAACAGGTTGGGAATTTGCCTTCTGAGATTTCCCCTCGTCCTGGCTGAGAATTCCTGCCAGTAAGCATGACCATGTGTCTTGCTTGGCCAGCATCAGCAAGGTGAAGATGGATTTCTGCTATTGCTGGGTATGTGCTCATCACCACGTTCTCAGTGACCCAACTGGCCCCACCAAATCCCACTTCCAGCCCAACGAAGGGGTCTTACGCAGACTCCAATAAGCAGTAATCCTGTCCTGCTTTCTTCCTACGACCCCCTTCTCTCTCTGCGTCCAGCACGATGAGGTCAAGAGGAAGAGTTAGGGGCCACAGGGGAGGGATAACTTGTTAGCATGCTGCCAGAGCACCGACAACCTGAACTGACCCCAGGCTTTGCGTTGCTGTTCTGTGGAGCAGACTCTGATGTCCCTTAAAGGACTGCCAATGTGAGCCTGCAATGTATAGGATTTTCGATCGGTTTTTCCACTTGAGCTCTCTCACCTGCAACTTCGCCACCTTAGTGCTGGCCAAGAAAGAGTGAAAAAGAAGAGGATGAGCTCCTGGAAGCTATCAATATCTTTTCAACGCTCTCCGTTTTCCTTTCCCATGGCATGGGCCATGATGAATAAATCTTTATCAAATACGTTTACTAAGAGCCTCTGCCCAACATTGTGTGGCCATGGCGAGAGGGATGCAGCATCCCTTGACTGCTGGGGGGGACGTCCACGTGAAGAACTCAAAGGGTGAGCAAAGTAGACATCTCCAGAAATGGTTGCTAGCACAAAGAAAACAAAAGAAATCATTGGGGGTGCTTGTTTGAATCAAATGCAAGCATGTGCTGGATTGGAAAAGCAGAAGGTCAGAAGTGAAGGTGATGGTGTCAGGGGACGTTCAGCCCACTATACAGAGTCACACGACTCGTGGTAGTGGGAGTCACGGCATCAGTTTACGGGAGAGGTCTTGTCTGGGCACCAGGCAGGGCAAGTCTGGTGTGAACAGATACTGCTGTCTTCCTGCTTTTCGTAGAGCTTCCCAGGGCCTTGCACTCAGAAAAAGACCTTTAGAGATCGTGGAGTCCAGGTTTCCATTTTTTCCCACCAGCTCAGCTGGAGTGGAACCAACATGGGACCTGGGTTTAGATAACCCTGGCCCTTTCCTTACAAGTCAGATGGCCTTAGCAAGTCACTTAACTTCCTTAAGCCTCAGCTTCTGGAAGCAGAGCTAATAATACCTATTTCCCACAGTCTTCATGAAGGTCAAGTGAATTGTTAAACAATATAAAAATGTTAGGTATTGCTGCTTACCGAGCATACAATGTATGCAAACCACAATGATGTCATTTTGCTGTGTGGGGATTGAAAGATGCCCCACACAGGGGCACCTGGGTGGCTCAGTCCATTAAATGTCTGACTCTCGATCTCTGCTCAGGTCTTGATCTCAGGGTCCTGAGTGTGAGCCTCAAGTTGGGCTCCATGGCGGAGCCCTACTGAAACAAACAAACAAATAAACAAAAAGATGCCCTACAGATACTTGTCTGGAAGGGCAGAGGAGCCGTGTTTCATGAAGAGCTACAGTGATGGGCGTGACCGGAGCATGTGGCTGTGAAAAATAATTTTATTCTTTGGAAAACTAAAGGGTCCATTTGATGGTTGTACCTGTAGATCTGACCTCATTGGAAAAAGACTACCCAGCATGACGCCATGACCATCAGGTACTAGAAAAACCATAATTTCCCAGCAAGTTAAACATAGAAGGAAGTTACCTGATCTTGGTAAAGAACCTCTAGAAAACAACTAAAGCTAACACCAAGCTAAATGATGACTGATTGAACGTTTTCCCTCCTGAACCAGGAATTGCCCTCTTGGGCATCTGTCCTAGAGAAATGAAAGCTGTCCGCGACTGGTCGTAGCAGCGTTAGTCTTAATAACCAAAAAACCAGGAACAGTCCAGATGTGCTTCCTCAGGTGGACGGTCAGACGATGGCTCCGTCCACGTTGTTGAATACTACTCAGCAGTACAAGGAACGAACTATTGATCCATGCAACAACTTGGATGCATCTCAAGGAGATTATGCAGAGTGGGGAAAAAAAAGCCAGCTCCTAAAGGCTTCATACTGTATGGCTCTTTTTATATAATACTTTGAAATGATAGATTTTAGAAATGGAGAATAGATGAGTGGTTGTCGGGGGTAAAGTAGACTTGGGGATACAGGAGGGATTTGGAGGTAGTTCTAAAAGGGAAATGGGAGGGATGCTTGTGGTCACGGAACTGCTTTGTAACTTAACTTTGGAGGTAGATGGAGGAAGCTACGTACGCGATAAAAATGGATAAAACCAAACACACACACACACACACAGAAGCATGAGCAAAGCTGGAAGAATCAATCTGTGGGTTGTATGAGTGTCAATCTTGTGGTCCATGAATTGCACGATCGTTTTAGAGGATGTTACTTACCATTTGGGGGAGACGGGGTAACGGGTACAGGGGAGCTCTTCATATTATTTCTTGCAACTGTATGTGAATTTATAGTTAGCGCCACAAAAATTTCAAGTCAAAAATCAGGCCATGGGGGTTAGTCTTAACAAACGCCAGCTGAGGTGGGGATTGTTTCAGGAAGAAACCTGAGACTTGTCGTGTGAGCCCTACGAGGATAACCAGGATAACCGTAGACTCTGGATGGAATTGGAGATGCTGGTAGTTTTGGAATTTCAAAACAAAACAAAAAACCTTGGTGGAAACCCTGCACGTGGTTTTGTTTGTTTGTTTCCCTCTTCGATGCAGAGAAACAAGGAGGGTAGAGGGTCCTAGAGAGTTACATAGGACGCTTCCAGATGAGAAGTCTACATGTAAAGTGAGCAATCTGGCACAGCCAGGACTTCACGCTCACGCCTCATGAGAAGCCGACCTCACACCTCGAATCTGTCCGTGAAGGACATGAGTTCAAATGCATTCTAGGCAGTTGAGCATCCTAGGGGGGACACTGGGTCCAATGCTTTAGGGGCACAGTCTCAGGAGCCGGATGGCTTAGGTTCAAATCCTAACCCGAACACTTAGTCACTTTGTGACCTTGAGCAAGTGACTGAACTTCCTTAAGCCTCCGTTTCCTCACCTAGAAAATGGGTGAGATACTAGAGTCTACCTCTTAGGTTGTGATCAAGATGAAATGAGTTAATGCTTAGAATAGCACCTGGCCCATCAAAAGAAATGAAATCTTGCCATTTGCGACGACGTGGATGGAACTAGAGGTTATTACGCTTAGCGAAATAAGTCAGTCGGAGAAAAACAACTATCATATGATCTCCCTGATATGAGGAAGTGGAGATGCAACGTGGGGGGTTTGGGGAGTAGGAAAAGAATAAATGAAACAAGATGGGATCGGGAGGGAGACAAACCATAAGAGACTCTTAATCTCACAAAACAAACTGAGGGTTGCTGGGGGGAGGGGGATCGGGAGGGGGGGGTAGGGTTATGGACATTGGGGAGGGTATGTGCTATGGTGAGTGCTGTGAAGTGTGTAAACCTGGCGATTCACAGACCTGTACCCCTGGGGATAAAAATACATTATATGTTTATAAAAAAATTAAAAAAATTTAATTAAAAAAAAAAAAAGAATAGCGCCTGGCCCATTTAGGTTTAGTAAAACTTATCTGTTCTTACTCTTCTGGAGGGATGGATGAACACCGCCTACAGGACCAGATTCTCTTGAGCTCACCCTGGAGCATCTCAGGCCTTCCGCTCTCTTTCCCCATTTCCCTGGCCTAGGCTGCTGTTCTCCAGGCAGAAGTCTCTAATCACCAAGAAGAGAAAAACCCCAAAATGTCACAACTGATCATCTGTCTGAGAACTCTTGTTTTCCCACATGTGCAGATTTTTTTCCAGCTCTGGGACCTGTTTGGCCTTGTGGGTAACCCTGAAGCTGCTCACAACTTTCCTGGGCTCTCACAGCTGGTTTAACCGACTGCACTAAGAAACCTGCATCCAAAATGCTAGAATATAAAATACCAGCTCGGGAGGTGAAGGCCCCTACAGACGCCCACTGGGGACTTCTTAGAAATGTGTATTACTGGCCTCCACCCTGGCCCTTTGGAATCTTCATCGCTGGGCATGAGGTCCAGGATCTCTATGTTAAACGCGTTCAACCCTTTGTCTGTAGGGTTCTCACCAGATGTCAGACTTACTGCGTCCTGCCAGCAAGCCTGCGAGGAAAAGGTAGATAGCCACCATAATTATGTTTATGCTTATGCACCAGAAAGTCGAAATCCAGAGAGGTGAGGTGTTTTAACCCAAGGACCCACGCGTGAATGCCAATGCCGGGGACATTGTCTTGAATCAGCTAGCTCAGAGGCACTGAAACTGGCCAGCAACTTCTCTGCTAAAAATACTTCCCTCTTTCCCTCCCAGACTCTCTAAAGCCCTGCAGAGGCAGGAACCAGGCCTATTCATTTTCCTGCCACCGCTGGCGTTTCAAGCTCCTAGTTCTCCTGAACTATGACGACCCCAGAGGAGCTCAGCTACTTTGGGTCCATCCCCTCCCCGTCCATAAAGCTGTCAGCCAGATGCTGCCTGGGGAACCAGTTCCTCTATGGGCAGTGAGAGAGCACGTGCAAGCAGCACTCCCGTTTGCTATTTGGGGGTGTAAAGGGCTTGAGGGTAAAACCACTTGTTGACTCAGAGGCCGGCTCACGTGTGAGAAGAAAATACCCCCGAGCCCCACCCCCACGCCATTCTTTCCTTTAAGCTCCCTTTCCTGGCTGCAAAGCTCCTTCTGTAATGTTCTCTGCATCTCCCCAGCTGCTCCCAATAGAGAAAACACACCTTCAAAAAGGAAAAGGGTCCGGGAAAACCAAGCATCCAACCTGCGTTTGGGAAACACTCGGAGCCAGTGTGAGTTTGTGTGCGTCCCCGACCATGAAACAGAAATGAGAAATCCAAAGAAGAGAGTTGTGTTCAGACTCTGAATGCAAGCATCCGTGTACACAGAGGTGCAAATCAGTGCTCTCAGGGAAAGGTGGAATGGGGTGGGCCGTGGCAGACCTGGACATGGAGCCTCAGGAGGAAGATTCCAGTCCTCTCGCTGCCCAGGTCGCATTCCCATTGCTCTGCCGCAGAAAGACCCTCTAGATCGCCCTCCCCCGTGTCTCTGACCTAGTCTTGAAAATCTGCTTTAAATCAAGCTCTAGCCCCGTGTATGTGTCATACACTGTGTGTAGGACTCAAATGGAAATGGAAATTTTCTCTGGTGAACGTGCGTGTTGCTGGGGAAACCGTATTTGACTAGTGGTTTCCTAAAGAGAACCCGTTTCTGTGCCCAGCATGGTGTGAAACATAGAACATAAATTAATTAACTCATTTTATCATCACAAGAGTTCCCACAAAATAGGTATTATTATCTCCATTTAATACACGAGAAGACCGAGGCCAAGGGACATGAAGCGACACGCCCAAGGGCCTGGGCTTGTAGGTGGTAGAGCTTGGATGACGGCCCGGGACTGTATCTCCAGACCCAACGATTGAAGTTCAGCCAGGACACCCCGAAACTGGCTTGATACTCCATGCCTCTTCTGTTTGGCTATGACCTATCCCAGTTGTTAAATATGCCCAGTGTCACTTCTGTTCACCAAACTCCATCCACTTGACTACTATGCCATGGCCCCTTAAAATAAATAGGAAAACCAAATAATTTTGTCCCCTTCATGGAAATTTTCCCCCAGTAATGTGATAGACACTTGCCGAGCCCGCCCCTCAATGGAATGACCAGCAGGGCATGTTAGTTTCCTAAGGGTGTCCGTAACCATCACAGTTCTGGAGGCTAGGAGTCCAAGGTCAAGGTTTGGGTAGCGTTGGTTCCTTCTGCCAGCTGTGAGGCAGAGTCTGTTCCATGCCTCCTCCTAGCTTTGGTGGCCTGGGGTTCCTTGGCTTGTACACGGCTACCTTCTCCCTGTGTCTTTTCACATCATCTTTCTTAGGTGTGTGTCCATCTCTGTGTCCAAATTTCTCCTTTTTATAAAGACACCAGCTGTATTGAACTTAGGGCCCATCCTAGTGACCTCATGGTCACTCTTAACGACCTCTGCAAAGACCCTTTCTCCAAATAGAATCAAATTCTAAGATACTGAGGATGAGGACGTCAACATCTCTTTTGGGGAGGACACAATTCAACCCATAAAGTGAGGCGACCTCCTCCTCCTCCTCACTTCCTGGCCCCAATCTGGCCTTTCCTTCCCCCACATCCAGCCCGTGCTTCCCTTCCGGACAGCCGGTACGGGCAAACTGTAGCGAATCACCGGAGGAAGAAACCCAGTGTTTGTATGAACTTGTTCTCCCCCTCTCATCCAGCGACCCTTCATCTCCCGCCAGCGAGTGGCACCTTGCCAGGCAGTCACTGTGCCCTGCATGCACCAGGACAAACAAAAACAGAGCAGGTACCAGAGCCAGTACAACCTGACTGTTTTAGCCTGAGGTCTCGGTGAGGTTGTTTGGGGAACGTCCAACATAGGATTTCCACTGTCCCGAGCGCACAACCGTGCGGTGGGGTTCTTTCAGTTGCTGATTCTCCGATTTGTTCCTACCACAGACCCCTTTGCGGAGCTAAGAAAGCCTGCCGGCTCCTTTTATAAAACCGTACCCTAACCACCCGAAGTTGACTGTGGAAGAGGAATCTCCACGCGCGAGGATGGCTGGACACCGGCAGCCCAATCCTGGTCCCCCAGATGTACTTTTCTCCTGTAACTTGCACTGTCCACCACTCTGTCGCCACTGTAGGCCTGGGGAAGGCTTTTCTCTTCTAGTCCTTCTTCCCAGCCATGACTAGCAGCCTGTCTGAATCCTCCATGGCTCGGCTGGGTCCAGGCTGTAGCATTTATTTAAACATGTCAGAAGACCCAGAGACCAGAAGGTCCATAACATTTCTCTCAAAAGGGCTTCTGGGTGTGGTTGTCTGGGAGCCCAGGCCCATCTTCTGATGTCTACTGCGGACACGTCTCCCCACTTCGTACCCCTTCTGCCACCCGATGACTGCATCTTTGAATCCAAATATATACCCACAGTCAAGGCCACGGATGGGAACAAGCTCCCTCCCCATCTAGCAGGAGACCAGCCTTCCTGAGTTCTCAGCCTTCTCTGCTGAACCTGACGGGCAGAGGCAGACCTTATTCCCTTCGAGGAAGATCTTGTCCTGGAGCCTGGCCTTGGGGAAACCACATAATTCAAATCTGTGCCATGCCCCCAAAAAAAAAAAAAAAAAAAAAAAGTCTCTATGTAGTCAGAAAGTTGTCTTACAGAAGCCCTTTTGATCACTGCCCTACAAGTTTTGAGTGTCATCTCCAAAAGAAGATGCCTCGCCATAAGTAGTAGGGAGAACAGAGTTCCTTTTGAAGAGGAACTGGTGAAACAATGTTGTCCTTCTAGTCGGTGGCCAACGATTGTATTCATTGGCTGTTCGATCCAAATGGAGAGTAGAGATTATTCAGCCAAGTGGAGGTCCGTCCTTTTACAGAAAGGAAACGGAGGCCCAGAAAGGGAAATTGATTTTCACACTATTGGCTAGTGGCAAAGGTGGGACTAGAATCTAGCTCCCCTGATTCTCAGCCCAGTACTCTTTAAAATATGGACCCATTCCATATAGCAGAGCACATAGGCTGTCGTCTTATAAACCCTAATTCAAACCCTAATTCAGACCAGGTTACAAGAACATGGAAGAAATTTCTGAATCGTCAGTGAATCCAAAATGACAATCTGAGCCCTCCTGGATGAAGGGCTCTAACCACATGAGTGTAACAGGAGAGGGAAAATATTTCAGGAGTTCCCTAATGCCAGTCAGTTCTGTCTCCTAGATGCGTCTTAAACTGCTCCCTCTCCCCTGTCTTTTCTGCTTCAATCAACCCAGTCAAAGCATTTCATCATCCCACTGTGACTAAGAATAAAGTCCCAGATCCTTAACATGAACCAGAAGGGTGTAGGTGTCCGGGTGGTCTCTTGCTTTTCTACCTTCCCTTCCTTTCACCCTTCCCTTCAGTCTCTCTGCTCCGGCAGACATAGTTCCTCAAAAATCCTCAAATAAGTCAACTTCCCCCATCCCCCCCACCCCCGATCTCTTTCTCTGTTGGTTCTGCCTAGAAAATATTTTCTCTTTTCCACCTAGATCACTGGTTCTCAGGGAGGATTTTACTTCCCCCCCGGGACATTTTGCAGTATCTGGAGATGTATTTTTGGCTGTCATGACTGGCATGTAGTGGGTAAAAGCCAGGGATGTTGCTAAACATCATATAATGCACAGCACAGGGCATCCTCCTATGACAAAAAGTTATCATCCTAAAATGTTTATAGTAGGGGGATCTGTCAGTTAAGCAGCAGCCTTTGGCTCAGGTCATGATCCCAGGCTCCTGGGATCGGCTCCCACATCAGGCTCCATGCTCGGCAGAGAGCCTGCTTCTCCCTCTTCTCTGCCTGCTGCTCCGCCTACTTGTGCTCTGTCTCTCTCTGTCAGATAAAGAAACAAAAATCACAAATAAATCAATAAACAAAACATTTATAGTGCTAAGGTTGAGAAACACTCAGCCAGCTTAAATGCCACTTCTTCCATGAAGCCCTCCCGTGATACTTTGTATTGGCGGAGGGACCCCCTCTGTCCGCTCCCTCTCTTCCCTTCTCCTTGTCAGTGTTGACACATGGGAGTCTTCAAGATAACGGAACATCTGCCTCCCCAACCAGCCCATTTGCTCCAGGATGGAGGGGAGTGTTTGTTCACAACTGATCCCAGCGCCCAGGGAAGTTAGCCATTGCTTTTTGCCTTGTTGACCCTGGAGCACAGAGAAACGTAGTTTACACAGGCGATGTGACTTTTACCACGGGTTACGTTGGTTTTGAAAGGCTTCAAACGCAGACCCACAGAGACCCATAGTCAAGAGCATGCTTTGGGGTTCCTGGCAGAAGTGGGTAGATGTCATAATTCTCCCACCTCCTAGTTGAGCGACTTTGAGCAAGTTACTTAATTTCGCTGGAACGGGTTTCATCGTCGGTAAAAGAGGGATCAACATTGAACCTGTGTCATAGGTACCGTGAACGTGAAAAGGCATAGCGTACATAAGGTACTGAGTGCCACCTCTGACACAGGGTAAGGGATTAACCGCGGAGAGGAAGCAAGGGCACTGGGATGATGGGACCACAGCCTACAGGCCCTGGATAGTGGGCCTAGCGGTGCGGCAGGAACTTCAGGAGACTGTTGGCCAACCTCTTCTTCTGAACTTTCTCTACTCTAAGGATGTGCCTACAAATGTCCCATCATACCTCTCCCCTGGGCTTGTTATGTGAACCCCAAATAGCTCCCCACCCAAACTACAGGGATGCCTAAAAATCACCTACAGGAAGGGCTGAGGGTAGCTTTCCAGACTTTCACTTACCCCCTCTATCTCAGAGGAGCTCTGGCTAACACCCCGGGTTTCTAGCCTGGCTTCCCCAACCTCCCCCGGCCCGACACACAGCCTTCAGGATGGCGGCTCCTTTGGACGCACGCTGGCTCTAGATTGCTCCATCTTCCTGGGCTCTGCCTGTGGTGCCAGCAGGGGCACCACACCCTATAACCTGCCTGCCTCACCTCCCACGGGTTCTGAAACCCGGTCTGCTGCCAGGTGGCCTCGTCGCCACTGGATCTGGAGCCACAGGGAAATTCAAAACATGTTCAGTGAAGGATTCCCAGAATCTGATGGCTAGCCTTTCCTCTCCCCTAGGGGAGGAGGATCTGTTTCCATTTCCAGGCCTTTTTGCTTCCTTGCCCCATCACCCCACCCTCATTTTAATCACTCAAAAGCTGTTTTTAAAAGAGACAAAGGTCCATTTCCTTCACTGCTCAGGTCAGCCAACAGAAGTGTCTGTCTGAAGATGGACGGGAAGAGGTTTGCCCGTCTGGGCAGAGAGGACAGCAGATGAGGCACACGGGAGCCCAGATGGGAAATCCTTTAGCTCTGGGAGCCGGTGTTGGAGCCAAGACCCACACAGGTAGCCCGGGAGGTCCATGCACAGGAAGCTCTTGACAGAAACGTCTCCCTGTCCACAGAGCTGTGTGAGCACCGGGGCGGGATCCAGCAGCTTGCGGGGTGGGAAGAGGTCCCCACAGCCAAGGGAGGAGAGGAGAGGGAGCTGGTGGCATCAGCTCAGCCCAATGCCCGATGCCCGACTGTCAGCACGTCCGGGTTTTCTGTGACTGTAGCCACCCACGCCCAAGGGGGTAACAGCCCTCGCTTCTGTCTCCTCCTTTGGCTTTCTGCCCTGGGGCCTGTGAAACCCGATGGGTCAGTTTCTAGATCTGGGCTGATTCACTTCCGCTTCCTGGTTCTCACACCTTTTCCGAGACTGTGTGGTTCACCTCCCCCTCAGTCGGCCAAAAGGATGTGGGTGAGTATTTTTTCCTTTTTCCCCAAAATGGCCAATGAAAGAGCTGATCTCCTAATCAGCGATTCTTATCCCTGGGAAGTTATTTATGGGATCAAAACAGCTGAAGCTGGACCTCTGAAGAGTTAAATCAGTGATTCGCCTCTAACCCAGAGAGAGGACGGTTCCTCCCCTGGAGGAGGAATCAGAGCTCAAGGAGCAGACGTCGGGCTTCTCCCCCACCATCCAGTCTGGTCTTGGCCGGAAGGGCACTTTTGCCTCCTACGTCTCTCTCTCTCTTTTTAAAGATTTTTATTTATTTTAAAGAGAGTGAGCATGAGCAGGGAGAGGGGCAGAGGGAGAAGCAGGTTCCCTGCTGAGCAAGGAGCCCACGGCAGGGCTCCATCCCAGGACCCTGAGATCATGACCTGAGCCAAAGGCAGACAATTAACCCACTGAGCCACCCAAGTACCCTTGCCTCCCACATCTCTTTTTAGTCACTTTGAAGAAGCGGAGAGGTGCCTTTCCCTGCCCCTCCCCCTTTCTGGGAATCCCTCCAGCACGTATCACACAACTTCCTTCAGCGCCTACTAAACATTGGTATGACCACAAGGAGGGGGAGGTAGCTCAACAGGGCGGGGAGTTGGGTGAGGGAGGGGAGGCCACTGGGCACCCAAGGAAAGGGGGCATCACTCTCTAGGGTCTCGAGAGCTTCCTGGCCCTGCAGCTGATGGCCGGTGAGAGAGAGCTTCTTCAAGGAGAGGCGGTTTACTCAGAGATGGCTGGGGGCCAACAGGAAGGGGCCCCACCACGGGCACCTGCCAGCCTCAGCTTCCTCTTGCCTGGGACACAGGACCTCGCAGGTCCCGAGGTGTGCTCTGTGCGGGCTTTTGCACTGGCCCCATCAAAAGGCCCCTGGTCCCCGGAACTGCAAAGACAAACTTGCATGAATGAGAACTTGAAGAAAATCAGAGGCAGTTGTCACGGCAGAGGCCCAGGGCTGAAAAGAATTATAATAATATTAAATGACACTCGGGGTGACTTACCCTGTGCCAAGCCCTATGTTAAATACTTCATGGCCATTATTTTGGGAAATCCGCTCAACAACTCGATAAAGAACTTGGGCACTGAAGCCGGACAGCTTTGACGTAAGTCCCAGCCTTGGGACCCCCAGGTGGCTCAGTGGGTTAAACGCCTGTCTTCGGCCCAGGTCATGACCAATCCCCACATCCGGCTCCCTGCTCAGCAGGGAGCTTGCTTCTCCCTCTGCCTCTCCCCTCTGCTTCTCTTTTCTCTCTCTCTCTGACAAATAAAGAAATAAATAATCTTTTAAGAAGCAAGCAATCCACCCATCCATCCATCCCAGCCTTGCCTCTGTCATGTTGTGTGCCCTTGGGCAATGACCTCATCTTACCGGGCCTCAGTTTCCTCATCCGTAAAGTGGGAATAACAGTAGGCCCTACATCATGGTGTTCTGAGGATTATGTCAGGGAACACAAGCAGAGCAATGACACGAACAGCCTGCACCCAGTGGGCACTCGACAAGTATTAGCCACAGTTAGCATTGTTAGGGCCTCTTGTGGCTTATTTCTAGGGTCACCACAACGTAAGTCTCATAAAGTGGCAGCTTGAACAATAGAAATGTGTTATCTCATCGTTCTGGAAAGCAGGAGCCCAAGACAGAGGTGTTGGAAGGTTCGGTTCCTTCAGAGGGCTGTGAGGGAGAGTCGGTGCTGTGCTTCTCCCTCACCCTGCGGGGCCTCCGGCGTTGCTCGGCTTCGAGACGGCCATCTTTTTCCTGTGTTTCTTCACATCGCCTCACCTCTGTGTGTTTGTCTGTTTGGGCTGCTATGTCAAGAGCATAGACCCGGCGGCCCAAACCACACAATTCATTTCCCACAGTTCTGAAGACTGGAAAGTCCAAGCTCAAGGCAGGAGATTCAGCGTCTGGGGATAGTCTGCTCGCTGGCTCACAGACAGCCGTCTTCTCACTGTGTCCGCATGGCAGAAGGCGAAGGGAGCTCGCTAAGGTCTCCCTTGTAAGGGCACTAATCCCAGTCACGGGGATTCAGCCCTCGTGACCGCGTCACCTCCCAAAGACCCCACCTCCAAATACCGTCACACTGCAGATTGGTTTTCAACATACAGATTTTTCGGGGAACATAAACATTCAGTCTATAGTGTATGGGTTGTTTTTTTTTTTTTTTTAAATTAAAACAACTCTTTTAAAATTTACTCATTTGAGAGAGAGAGAGAGAGAGAGTGAGGGAACAAGAGCAATGGAGAGTGTTAGAGGGAGAGACCCTGAGATCATGACCTGAGCCGAAGGCAGACCCTAACTGACTGAGCCACCCAGGTGCCCCTATAGTATGCGTTTTTATAAAGACACCCGTCATAATGTGTTAGGACCCATTCCAAGGACCTTTCTGTAACTTGATTACCTTTTTTGTAAAGATCCTATTTCCATATAAGGTCACATTCTGATGTACTAGGAGTCAGGACTCCAACATATCTTTCTGGAGGGGACAAAAGTCAACACACAATACAAGGCTAAGTACCTCACTCAAGGTCACACAGCTTGCTGGCGATGAAGGTGGGTCCTGGAACCCTAGATCACTTGGTGACAAATCCCATAGCAATACACCCCAACATAAAGCCCCAACACTACTCCACCTTTTCTGGACAAGGAGAAAGAACCAAAGAGAGACACTCAGAGTCTGCTGTATTTTAGCCCTTTTCCTTTTTCTCTCCCTTCCTCCACAGCCTGCCTGCTCCAGGCTGAGCTGGTAAACTACGAGCGAGTCAAGGAATATTGCCTCAAAGTCCTGAAGAAGGAAGGAGAGAACTTCAAGGCTCTTTACCGGTCTGGTGTAGCCTTCTACCACCTTGGAGACTATGACAAAGCACTCTACTACCTGAAAGAAGCAAGGACCCGACAGCCAACAGGTAAGGTGGCAGTTACTGTTTTCTTACTGGCGATCCCTCTGGCAGTCTCCCCATCATGGCGCACAGCTGTCATGGCGGGCGGGGCCAGGTGTGGGCT
This sequence comes from Meles meles, assembly GCF_922984935.1. NCBI lineage: Eukaryota > Metazoa > Chordata > Mammalia > Carnivora > Mustelidae > Meles > Meles meles. The sequence continues at coordinate 140,024,878 of NC_060071.1, read as the reverse complement.
AGGACCTGAAATGAGGAGCATGGACAGTCCACGCATTTGCCTGGGGTCTTGGTGGCAGGAAGCTTGGGCACCTCTTTTCAAATAGAATATGGAATTCTCTGGGGTTTTTTTCCCAATCCAGAAGCCAACTCTTCCCACGTACTCAATAAATACATATTGAGTTCTTAGTTTTGTGCCACAGTTCATGCTGGGTGCCAGGGATGTAGATGAGAAGATGAGTCCCGGCTCGTGAGGACCTCACACTCCAGTTGGTGAGACAGAATGCAAATGGATGCTCTCGGTGCTGAGCTCAGCGACTTGCGGGAAGGGTGCTCTGACTTCTCTGGTCAGCTCCCTTCCTTAGAGCCAGCATTTCCTGCACCGTTCGCTCAAATTCCTGTCCACCGGCTCAGCCGCTCATTCATCCCACAGACATTCACTGAGCAGGTCTGGATGTGTTCTAGGAGCTGGGTAGACAGCGGGGAACTAAAGGAAGCTGCTACCTTCCAGGAGTTTGTGTCATGACAGAGGAGGATGGACAGGAAACAGTTAGGTCGAAAATACAATATTTAGTCGTGGTAAGTGCCGGGAAGAAAATAAAGCAGAGTAAAAGAATCAGGAGAAAAGGGGGTTCTGTTTTACACCAGGGGATCAGGAAGAGCCTCTCTGAGGAGGTAACATTTATTTATTTGTGTGTGTGTGTTTTTATTAAATTTTTTAAAAATTTTTAAAATTTTAATAAACATATTATGTATTTTTATCCCCAGGGGTACAGGTCTGTGAATCTCCAGGTTTACACACTTCACAGCACTCATCATAGCACATACCCTCCCCAATGTCCATAACCCAACCACCCTCTCCTGACCCCCCTCCCCCCAGCAACCCTCAGTTTGTTTTGTGAGATTAAGAGTCTCTTATGGTTTGTCTCCCTCCTGATTTCATTTTGTTTCATTTATTCTTTTCCTCCCCCCAAACCCCCTACATTGCATCTCCCCTTCCTCATATCAGGGAGATCATATGATAATTGTCTTTCTCCAACTGACTTATTTCACTAACCATGATACCCTCTAGTTCCATCCACGTCGTCGCAAATGGCAAGGTTTCGTTTCTTTTGATGGCTGCATAGTATTCCATTGTATGTATATACCACATCTTCTTTATCCGTTCATCTGTTGATGGACATCCAGGTTCTTTCCATAGTTTGGCTATTGTGGACATTGCTGCTATAAACATTCGGGTGCACGTGCCCCTTCGGATCACTACGTTTGTATCTTTAGGGTAAATACCCAGTAGTGCAATTGCTGGGTCATAGGGTAGTTCTATTTTCAACTTTTTGAGGAACCTCCATGCTGTTTTGAGGAGGTAACATTTAAACAACGAATTTGAACTTGGTATTACCATTGTTGTTCACATGGCTGATTTTTTAAAAAATCCAATCCTCCTTCCAAGAAGAATTTAAGAACTTCACGATCCGTTTGCAAAGACCCAAATGTATACTTTTTTCTATATTCTTTTTTTTTTAAGATTTTATTTATTTGACAGAGAGCGAGCAGGCAGAGAGGCAGTCAGAGAGAGAGAGGAGGAAGCAGGGTCCCTGCTGAGCAGAGAGCCTGATGCAGGGCTCGATCCCAGGACCCTGGGATCATGACCTGAGCCGAAGGCAGAGGCTTAACCCACTGAGCCATCCAGGCACCCCTTTTTTCTATATTCTTAAAGACTGCCCATATCTTTATTTTTATGTGTCACTGTTTTGCTTATTGGGTTTTTTTTTTTTTCTGTATATAAATGTGTTCTAGACTCGAAGCAGCTTGAGAACTAAGAACTGGACTCATCTTACAGAATTTTCTAGAACGCGTCCTATCTGCCAGCACTGCTGGATGCTACAGCTGGCATGTTCGAGTGTTAGACAGTATTCGTTTCTGCTTCCTGAAGTATAACATTAACATTTAATGTTAATTAATAACATTTAGAACATTTACATTCAGTTAGTATTTACTGCTCATTGGATGAAGCACCTTTGGACGTCTCTATCTTGTATGAAGAAGGTGGATGCTCCCCGGGGGAGGGAGACCCCCGAGGCGGCTCACCCCTTAACCGTGGCCCTCCCTGGGCCTCTTCATCTCTCCAGGGTCTCAGTTCTCCCTTCTGTCACAGTGAGGACGAGGATCCGGACTTGGCATGATTGTAATGAGGTGGAAATAGACGATGACGGGAACAAGCGTGGCCCTAAGTAGGATTCCGTGTAGACCCGACCGTTCTCCTCCCCACGCCCGCCAGGTGTTCCCTAAGGTGTGTTTCTCTCCTCGCAGACACCAACGTGATTCGGTACATCCAGCTGACGGAGATGAAGCTCAGCCGATGCTCCCAGAGAGAGAAGGAAGCCCTGTGACAGCCGCCGCCACCCCGGAGGACGGACTTCCAGGCAGCCCCCGGCGAAGGGCCCCTCCTGGGTTTTGCTCCCTTCTCCCCACTTCTGCCGGCTCCCCCTTTCTTCCTCCGGCTGCCCCTCAGCAATCTGTCTGCTCCCAGTGGGCAGGGAAGGAGAGGCAGATTTGGAACCTGGCGGGTTGCCTGCCATGGAGACACCCCTTCTCTAGCAGGTCCGCTGCTGAGAGGGACCTCACTTCTGCGGGGACAGCTGGAGAGAGGACTCTTACGGTGCCCAGAATGCTGAGGCAGCTGTGACTTCGGCCAGTGCTCCCGACAGAGGCAGAGCCTGGTAGATGTGCAGGCACAGAGCCCGCGGGCTGGACCGCTGCACACTTTCCGGACAGACCGGAGCATCTCAAGGCAACCGTGACCAATCCAGGAATGCGACAAACGCCAGAAGCATCAGGTTAAACCAACAGACCGTGCATTTGTACACTGGGTCCCCCCCAACCCCCACCCTGCCACCTCAGCCTCCCTTCCCTCCACTTGTCTCCGCCCCGCTTTCTTCTCTCCCCCTCGGGGATCTGAGACTGCCAGGATTCACATGCCTCTGAAACCCACTCTCAGTGCCCTCGGGTGACCACACATACCATTCTCCCATACTCCCACCCAGCAGGCAGCTGTGAGGGCAGAGGGACAGGGTGAGGAGGGCCACGGGCTGAACCCGTAGGTGATGGAGGGGAGGGGAGATGACCTCTAGGGGAAGGAGCATTGTCTAGCCTGCGGCATCGAACTGTGGACTCAGTAAGTGTAAATAAAAACAAATTAACAGGAAACAGTTCCTGTCATTTCTGTTGGAAGCAGCCCACTCCCTCGCTGTCACTCCCTCCCCCAACTCTGAGTCAGAGCTACTTCCAGCTTCCCCCAAAGCGAGGGCCCATTTGTCCAGGGGTAAACAATGTTGGCTGCCGCCTCTGTGCGTTGGAGTGGGCTGGCCTTGCGGAGACTGTCCAGGGACTTGGCCTTGTGGGAACTTGTAGAGCCTCCTTTTGATGAAATTATCTGGACTCAATATCCAGCACATAGAATGTGTTCAACAAATATTTGTTGAATGAATAAATTATGACTGCAGACTGGCTCTCCTGCCTTAAACTAATTTTAGCCCAGCCTAGTCTCCTGATATCTATACTCTTTATGCTCTGCCGTGTTGCTTTAGTCAAATAAGAAACATTTACTGAGGGCTTATCGTTTGCCGATGGTTGTGCAATACGCCGTGGGACGGAGGACGTAGTCCCGGTCTTTAAGGGGATGGAAGAGTTGAGAAATACTCGTATGAGATTATCACCAATGACACCTTTAATTTATATGATGCTTTAAACTTTTCAAAGCACTTTCGTGTATTTTTGTGTGATTAGTGAGACAAGATTGTACAAATTAAAATATATACAGATGCAATAATGTTAATAGTTAGCATTTATTAAATGCACTATCCTCAGACCTTTACATGTATAATCTCATTTCTTTCCTGCAATTACCCTCTGAGATACTATTCCCATTAGGTGGGTAAGGAAACAAAATCCAGAAACATTCCCTCCCCCAAGGTGATAGGGCCTTCAGTGACGTGGCTAGGATCTGAACCAGGTCTGTCTGACCCAGAGCTCTAACTGCTAACTACCCTAGTTAGCCTCTCTCTACGAAGTAGTCTATCGAGTGGTTCTGATCATTAGGGAGCAGGACAGTGTGTATTCCGTCGAAAAGCCTTACTAGGCCAATGATGGTATGTGGGCTGCCTCTGTATTTAGCCCAAGGTTTAAAAAGGTCCCTAACGCCGACTCCCTAGTGGTCAAGGCAGTGACGGGCCAGAAAAGACAGCTGAGAGCTAGCAGTTACTTCTGTGTATGATTCACTGTACTTTCTGATGTCAGCGCATATCCAAACCCACCCTCCATCCCCCCAGCCTTGGGGAAGGTTCACAATTATAGGTAGAGATCGAAAGGAAACACAAAGTTAATTATGGGTTCTTTGTGTAACCAGAGACTCCAACCCTGCAGGATCCAATCCCTGCGGAGAGACCCAGAAGCCAGCAGTCCAGGTTATAGTCCCATAGCGGCTGAAAGGCTTCCAACAGGGGTGTTAAGAAGGTGCTAGAAATACCCAGGGGCCTGCAGTTGCCTGTCTATAGCTCACTTCTGGGGAAGAGGAAAAGGAAAATGCTGGTATCGCTGCCACATTCTCCCCCCACTCCCCACCAGATCCTTCCCTCTGCCCTTTTCTTCCAGAACGGGTCCACATTTCCCCAACTCAGAACCATCCTGCGTCAGACACAGCATGGGCATATGTGCGAGTCTCCCCGTTCCCAAGCCTCCAGCCCAGGAAGCTTGCGAGTTGGCGAAGTGCTTGTCAGGGTCTGAAGGATGCGGAGGAGTTCAGAGGGGGGAGGCAGGACCGGTTCAAAGCAGCAGGGTCTTCCTTTCGTCTTCATGCCATCAGGAAGGACTCGGACTCAATATCCCCAAACCAGAGCAGGAGAGAGGTCTTGCTTCAATGAGTAAGTTGGGGCAGAGCCGGACTGAGGGGGATAAGATCGTCGCCGTCCTTCTAAAGAGGAAGGCGGAAACCTGGAACTAGATGAGCACGGCCCTGGGCACAGATCCCCTGCCTGTCTGGCGGTTTGCGTACACTTGCTTCCTGGAATCCGTTCAACTGTGACCCGCGTTAAGTGATTCCCAAAGTACAAAGTTGCCTGGGAGTGTTGTCCGACATTTGGGGTGGAGGGATTGAAATTGCTGTACATTTTGTCCAACAAAAACTTCAGAAAGCTGTTAAGCAAGATCAGGTCTATTCATCTTAGACGACCTTCAGCTTCCTGCCCCCCCCATCCCTCCTCAAAACACGGACTGTGATTTGATGACACCCTTTGATTGCAGACATCACTGCTGACCTGGAGCACTAATCCTGGATCTGACCTGCTTTGTCATCTCCTGCTTGGACTTTTGTGATACACTCTTCGGGGGGGGGGCGGGGGGGGAGATGATACTTTTCTTGTTATTGTTATGAAAGCCTCACATGTGTATTGCAGAAATTTCACGGGAGGTGGGGGGTGGGGAGACAAACTCCAACCCGTCATCCTACCACCCAGGACAAACATCACTGTCCTTGCAGACTTATCTTTCAGTTCCTTGGGGTATAAATGTACATGTGCACATGCAGGGTGTTTTTTGTTTTTTTTTTAACAAAAACTGGATTACACTGTATATACTCTTTAGTAACTTACTTTTCAAAATGTGTATTTATATTTTAGAATATGTAAGACACACACAGGTAATGAAATTCAAAAAGGACACAAAGCTCTAGAGTAAGAAATAAATCTCCTTCCCCTCCCAGTCTACCAGCATCTAGTTTCCCTCCAAATACTTGTACTGTACATCCTTACAGAAACATTGATGCATTTTCGAATATATGTGTATATATTCTTTCGTCACAAATGGTAGCATATCAGACACACTTTTTTTGCCTCTTGTGTATTTCACTTACTCGATCATGAACGAAACGTTTTATGTGGGTGTCACTCGGACTTTTTCAACAGCATCTTCATTATGTGGATGGACTCTCACTTGGTAGCCTGTGTCTTTACACGGATTATTTCATTTGTTCCCATTCTTTATTGTAAATATAAGGTTGCGGCAGACATTCTTGTCGCTAAATTTTGCACCCACCTATGGCTATTTCCTTGGGATAAAATCCAAGAAGGAAATTGCTTGGCTCTCTTTAAGAATTTTGATATATGTTGCCAACTGCCCTGAGAAAAGTTTGTACTAAACTTCACCCGCTCCTGTTTGCAGGCTTGAGATCGCCCTGTTCCCTGCAACCTCACTAACAGTGGCTATGGTCACTTACCAAACCTTTACAAGTCCAGTAGGGAAATAATAGTATGTCAGTATCACTGGAACTCACACTTCTTTGATTATGAGTGAATAACATCTTCAAATGCCTATTGACCTTTGTACTTGTTTCCTTGTGATTTTCTGTTTATTTGATATTGGTATGTTTACCTTTATTCCCAATATGTAATTTTATTAAGAATATTAATTTTGTCAAGAAACATTGCAAATATGCTTTCCAAATGCTTTGCTTTCAAATTTTGTTTATGGTGCTTTTTGACACACATAAATTCTTAATTCTACAATTGATTTGGATCTCTGTTGCCGGCTCCTTCTGCCTATGGGTCACCCTCTCATTGCTGTCAGAGCTCCCCCTCTCAACACAGTCTGATTTTGTCACTCCACATCTTAAATATCTTTAATGGCTCCTCACCGTTAAAGGCCAAACTCGGCATAACACACAAGGTCCTCCATGTAATTTCTCCTGCAGACTCTTCCCGACTTCCCTGCTGGTCCTCTTCCAAAGGTACCCTACATTTCACCATTGTTCAGTTCCTTGTGATTCCCCAAATCCATCGCTCTGGGTCTCTGGGTCTTTCCAGGCTGTTCCCTCTGCCTGGCTGGCCACGCCTCACCCCTCCAACCCCCTCTTTGCCTTGCCAACTCCTATAGGAATCGACCAAGGAATCACTGCTCCAAAGCTTTCCTTGACCCCATGGTTTGTACTCCTAAAGCAACATGAGCCTGCCTCTGTGTAGCATTTGCTCCAAGGAATTGGAACTTCCTATTTATGTTTGTCTCCCCCACTCTCTGACCGTTCCTTGAGGCAGTCACTGGGGTTTACTCATTCTTTGAAGCCAGCATCTTGAGCACAGTGTCTGGCACACAGTAAGTGCTTGATAAATGCCACTGAGCCCTGAATCTGAAACGAATGAACAATGGCAAATGAACAGCGGCAAATGCTACTTGGGGAAAATGCAGGGTTGAACTGGATCTGTGCTTCTGAGAACCGGGAAACCCTAGGAGACTCGGTGTGGAAGACAAGCCACGTGCTCCAGCGTTGTGCTTTCCAGAACATCAGAATCACTTGGAGTGGCTTTTTAAAAATACACAATCTCAGCCCCTGCCTTAGACCCATTGGTTCAGACTCTCAAGACACTATAGTTTTTTTATTTTTAATTTTTTTAAAGATTTTATTTATTTATTTGACAGAGATCACAAGCAGGCAGAGAGGCAGGCAGAGAGAGAGAGGGAAGCAGGCTCCCCGCTGAGCAGAGAGCCCGATGCGGGACTCGACCCCAGGACTCTTAAAATAATGACCTGAGCCGAAGGCAGCGGCCCAACCCACTGAGCCACCCAGGCGCCCAACACTATAGTTTTTTTAAATGTCCTGAAGTGTTTCTGATGACTAGCCAGGTGAAAGAGTGCGGTGAGGTAGACCAGCAGACAGTGCAGAGCACCTGGCATTTCTAACCATGTGATTTCTAGGAGTGGACAGACAGAGCTTTGTTTGAACACCAGCTCTGACATCCACTAGCTATGTGACCTTGAGGCTGTTGCATGACTTTTCTGACCCTCATTTTCCTCCCTTATATATGAGGATAATTTTATATTCCTTCATGGGCTATTGGGAGGATTAGGGAATAACTTGGCTCTTAGCTCTGTACCCTGCACCGAGGAAGCATGCAAAAAACATTCATTTCCTTCCCCCAGCCTCCTGAGCCCCAGTTCCTCAGTTATGGTAAAGTAATACCTTGACACTCATCCTCCGTTTTCCCATGTGCACTCTAGAAGGAAGGAACTTCCAACAGGCCTGCGAATTACTCTCTCATCAAACAGGACAAGGACTTGGTTGGGGAGAAGGGGCAGAGGAAGCCACATACTCTCTCACATGTCCTCTCCCAACATGTCAGAGACTCCCCAGCAATTGCTTGGAATAGTTCTGTTGGTTGGCAGAACCAAGTGTTTTCTAGTCGCATCCAAAGATCAACCCAGTTTTCTTCCCGTGGTGGCCCACAGAGGCCAGACCCTTCTGTGCTGCAAGAGGAAGGCGACCATCAGGAAACAGAGTAGCCATTGCCAGGTTCTTCCCAGGGCCCTGGGATCCTACTCACATGCCTCAGGGCAGGAAAGACGAAACTGGCTATAAGGCAGTAATAGCTGATTTGCACTTGCTCTGATTAAGGTGCCCCTGTGTCCTGCTCCCAATACCTACTTGCCCTCTCCCCCCGGCCCAGAGCGGACCACACAGACAGGGAAAATGCATTCAGCCCATCAGGCATGACAGAGTTCAAATTACCAAGTCAGCATGAAAAGTCCCACTCTAAATGGACTGAAATTGGATTCTATTAAAAACCACATTCAGTGAGGCCCTTGGCTATTAATATTTGTGAAGACGTGGAGGAGGGAAAGAAGGCAGAGGCTCCTGCAAAAGGTTGGGGATCTCAGCTGTTCAGTTGAATTGCTTGTCTGGAAGCAAGCCCACAGCTGAAAGCCAGTTTGCTGTTTTCAGCATCTCACGACGTATTAGGACTGGGAGGAACCTGAAAGCTCACTAGTTTAACCTTTCATCTTACAGCTGAGGGATCAAGTCCAGAGAAGGTGAGTGTTCAAGGTCACATAGCTCATCAGTAACAAAGCCAGAACTAGAACTGGGTCAGTTTTCTGACAACAAATGTAATATTCCGTCTACTGAGCCAAAATACACTTACACAGCACCTGTCTTTAAAAAAAAAATTAAAAAGTAATGCTGTAAGTTATTATCTTCTAGGGAAAGAAGGAACAGAGTGCACATTCATTCATTCATTCATTTCCTTGCTCAGTATTGATCATTCCACTCCCTTCATTATAGGTGGTTCGAAGGTCAACAAAGTATTTTCCTTGCTTGAGAAGCTTCGAATCTGTAAAGAAGAAAGAAAAATAAAGAGGCACCTCTGAATCTGTGTATGCCAAGGGCATCCATGGAAGAGGCATCTGTACCAATCCTGGGAACAGTGAAGATTTTCCTGAGGGGGTATCAGCCAGCAGAGCAGAACAGATGAGAGATGAGTGAACTTCAGGGTCAAAGGCAAGGCTCTACTGCTCCTTTTCTTGGATATGCTATGAAAGGATTTGAGACAGTCATCATAAGTTATCTTTTCTCACCCTTTTCCCAGTGTTCCAAGCCTGGGCTCAGGCAATGTCACTTTTACCACCTGCATAAGCCCAAGGGCTGAGAAGTCACAGAAGGCCTTATGGGTTGTATCTGATTAAATCCCCTCTGTGCAGAACAGGGACGAGAGGCTGCGTATGGTATCTGTGATTACAGTCAGAAGCTCCTCAAGACTTGTGGCTTCCATAACAGGCAGAAGTTCTACACCACGTTTCACAAATGTACCTCTAGAGGCGTATGTCATGGGTGCCCTGGGTACACTCCATTGTCTTGTGTTCTTTCCTTTCCTCTGATCTCAGCCTCTTATTCTAGAGCAGCACTGTCTGTGCAAAATGAAATGTGAGCCGCCTAAGGAATTCTAAATTTTCTAGCAGCCGCACTTAAAAAAGTAAAAGAAGGCAGAAAAATTACTTTTAATAATATACTCTGAACAAAAATAAAGTTAAGAAAATAACCAGAAAGAATAAAACACTCAGACACTGAAAAAAATAAAATTAAATTGAAAAAACATACTCAGGAATTAATTTAGCAAAAGAAGTACAAAGCTTAAACTCTGAAGACCACAAAATACTGTTGAAAGAAATTAAAGAAGACTTGACTAAATGGAAAGATAGCCCATGTTCATGAATTGAAGATTCGACATTGTTAAGATGTTAACCTCCCAAACCGATCTATAGATTCAACACAATCTTTATCAATGTCCTAACTGACCTCTTTGCAAAAATTTACAAACTTTTCTTAAACGCTGTATGGAAATGCAAGGGACCCAGAATAGCCAAAACAATCTTAAAAAAGAAGAGCAAAGTTGGAGGACCCTCAATTCCTAATTACAAAAGCTTACTTACTACAAAGCTATGGTAATCAAGACCGTATGGTGTTAGCATAAAGGTAGATAACAGACCAATGGAACAGAAACGATAGTTCAGAAATAAGCTCTCACCTTTTTTTAAAAGATTTTGCTATTTATTTGACAGACAGAGATATTAAGACATGTTTGTTGGTCTTCCTGGCAAAGCACTGCACAAAGCCAGGAGAGGTCACGTCAGAAGTGTCTCCAAAGAGGGAGGTGGACATGGGGATGGAATCCTAGCAGTTGCACATGACCATGGCCAGGTTGTGCAGGTGTAGTGTGGTGCCCACCCACAGGAAGAGCAAGTCCGTCAGCCGCATGACAGGGAGGTGGATGCCTGTTCCCACAGCCTTGCACTGAAGTTGTGCCAGGCGATGTCCCCACCCGCGGCGACTCGTGCCCCTCTGTGCCGCCCAGGCAGGCCCCATCCCACAAGTGCGGAGACCAAGCCCTGCTGTCACTGGCAGCTGGGACTCACCCAAACAAGCGTGGAACCCACCTTCTTATATTGGGCTAGAACCTGTCTTCCAGTAGTTTCCATCCAGGACCTGCCTTTGGCCCTCTTCAGAGCCAGCCAGGTCTTCTCTCCAACATGACATTCCCCCATCTGGACTCTTTTTAAAGTCTTCTATTTTCTGGCCTCTATGTTCCAGTTTCTTCAACTATCCTTCCTCACAGGTTGTCCAGCAATGGCCCTTGTTTTTCCATCTATTCGTGTTCCTCTTAAAATGCGACATGCAAAACCATACTGGCCAGGAGGAAAACAGGGGACCCTCATTGTCTCTCTACATCTGGACTGCAAAGGTGCCTAGCTTTTTTATCAGATCACTTCACAGCTGGCTTGTGGTATACATGTGGCCCCATCTTCTCATTATACCACTGATTCAAAATTTATTATGAGTTATAATTCTGTATATAAAATGCACAGATCTCAAATGCCAGTTGATAGATCCTAAAAATAAATACACTCCTGCAAGCAGCACAACAATCATAATATAGAACATTGCCTTCACCCTAGAAAGTTCTCTCGTGCGCTATTACCAACAGTCTCCTTCTGAAACCCTGGAGGAAACGACTATTCTGACACCAAACCTGTAGGTAAGTTTTGAAAACACTAAACTTGTTTTTGAAATTCATATAAATGGAATAATATAGTATTGTAACACTGTATTTTTATCTTCATACACAGTTTTATTCCTACTCAGTTTAACTACATTGATTTCTGTCTGTTCTTTACAGCTTGTAGTGTATGTTTTCATCTCAATTCTGTCACCCGTATCGGCTGATTTCCCCAATTTCATGCCATGTACAGATTTGACAACAATTCCTTCTGTCCTGAATCTGACATAAAACCAGAACAAAGATGGAGAGCACACAACTAGAACCCTCCCTTCAATTTTCAAGCTTAGGCGATTGACCACAATGTGGGAGCAATGGCCAACGGGAGGCATGGGGAGATGATTCATGTGGGTGGGGAGGACTGCATTGGAATGCACTGAAAGACGGGGGTGGAAAAAAAAAAGAGGGAGGTGGGGCACTGGGGTGAGTGGATTGGTTAAGCATCTTCCTTAGGCTCAGGTTGTGATCTCGGGGTCTTGGGATTGAGTCCCACAGGGAGCTCTCCGCTCAGTAATGAGTCGCCTCTCCCTCTCACTCTCCTTTTGTGTTCTCCCTGTCTCCTTCTCAAGTAAATAAATAAAATCTTAAAAAAAAAAAAAAAAAAAAGGAGGCAGCCACAGGACATTCTAGTGGCATATGTGTTGGTAGGGGGCAAAGATGCCGAGGAAGGTCTGAGGTCACATGCATAGCTGAGAGCACTGAGGTGAGGGGGAAGATAAGAGCTCCCAGGGAGGCAATCTCAGGGCCTGGTCAGTCACCTGGAGTTAGAGAGCCATGAAGTGTTCTGTGGTTGCCTCAGGAGTCCTGAGCTAAGGTTATCGGTAGGTCTGTTTTTATGTTTTGTTTTGTTTGTTTGGTAAGTCCTAAGTCCAAAGAAAATTATTTCCTCAGATTTAGAATCTGCCACAATTGTTAAATTGCAGGGAATTCTTCATCTCCCCTCTCGCTCCCTCACCTCGAAAGCAGTGAGTGAGGCCTTGGGTTCAGGCTGAGTGTAGGCTGGGGGTTGGGGCTGGCAATGGAGGGAAGGACATTGAAACATGGTGGCTCTTCTAATCTTCCAGCCAGGGCATGATTCTGCCACAATAAAGTTCACTTTACCAAAATGTTGCTTTCATTTTTACTTTTCGATTACTTTGAATTCGGCATGATAGGACTCCTGTGTCTTTGACACACGCACACGTGGGCTGGGCAACGCAGATAAGCACAGAGCTGTGAATAAGGAGGACTGACCCACACGGGATCTGCCTTCACGGGCTGCAGGGCCCTGAGTCTGCGGTGCCCCTCTGCTACCTCATTCCCATCTATAAATGGGTGGAGGTGGGTCAGAAATCTCTCTGGGTCTCCGAATCTCCCCGCCAGCATTTTCAAAAATACAGATAGTGGGGTTCAGGAAATGGCATTTTTTTAAAGCTAAAATTCTATTACTGGTTCAGAGACTGATATTTGGGAATCACTCAGTTGTGTTAATAGTCTAAAAATATGTAGCAGGATATCTTCACTGACCCCAAACAAGATTGGCCCTTTCTGATCCATGCACTTATTTCATGTATTTGCTTGAATTAATAAACATATTAACCAAAGATAAGAAAGGCCTTTTTTTTTTTTTAAGATTTTATTTATTTGAGAGAGAGACAGTGAGAGAGAGCATGAGAGGGGAGAAAGTCAGAGGGAGAAGCAGACTCTTCAAGGAGCAGGGAGCCCGATGCGGGACTCGATCCCAGGACTCTGGGATCATGACCTGAGCTGAAGGCAGTCGCTTAACCAACTGAGCCACCCAGGCGCCCCGGCCTTTTTTTTTTTTTTTTTAAGAGAAGCTTTAGAGAACATCGAGGGGCAGAAATAAAGACGCTGGGGTGTCTGACCATCAGGCATGGTAGAAATTTCTATGATAAGGGAATGAAGAAATTTAAAAAGCACTACCAATGTCCCTATCTGGCACACAATTCAGTGTAAAGAAGGTACCAACACCTCATCCCTAGTGGACTGGATTGGGTAACCCCTGAGGCAACCTAGGGCTCTCAGGTATTATGAGAACTGACCGTGAGCTTGTAGGAGGACAAAATTCCTTTGCTTCCTCCATTTCCCTTCCACCACTTGAGACCACAGCTACCTTTTGAGCCACTAAGCCCTGCTGTCCTGGCTTGGGTCTCATCCTTCACCTGCTCGGGCTTGTACCAGCTTCTAGTTAAAAGAAACTGAGGTCTTAGTTGAATCGTGTCCTGAGATCCAAAAAAGGAAGCAAAGCATAAAAAGAAAGAGGTAAAGTTGCCAAGAGCTGTTCAATGAGCCCTCTTTGTCAATCATCTTGATAATTTTGCCAGTGAGAAACTGAGGCACAGAGCAGTCATGTGTCCAACGAGCCATAATGGACACAGCAATAGCATTGCCAGCCTGGCCTTCGCTCCTTCAGGGACTCACTGCACAGAGACCTCAAGATCTCCCTTCAGGGTTGCTGGAGGTTGCTTGAATTGATTTCCTGTATCCCCTGGCAGGTGGCAATAGGTGAATTTTAAATAAGACTATTTATAGAAGTTATCCATTAGGGAATGTCTAGTGAATCCACTAATAGAGAAATTATGTCTTGTGATTTTTTTAAAAAAAAGCTCATACAGAATATTGCTGATGTTAACTTGAGTCTATAAGCCAAGGCAGGAATATTGATATGTCAAAGGCATATTGGTGATGTGGTGATGTGGTTCCCTCTTGCCATTGGTCTATCTATAAAGACTTTATTTAAAGATGAGCCCATGAAAGTATAAAGTTAATTTACAGTTAATTTAAATTTAGAATAGAATCTGGTTCTTAGAATCACGTGATGGTGCTCTGTGCTGGAACAAAGAGATTTAAAATCCCAGCAGCTCACACAGCATGCCGTGGGACAGCTTGGGACTGAGCTGGGTGATTGGGACCACTAGTACTTCTCACGCTGTCACGGGCCAACAGATCACCTGGGAATCTTGCTAACAGGCAGATTCTGATTCAGTAGGTCTGGAGCAGCGCCAGGAGAAGCTATGCAGCTGGAGTATGAACCACGGTCTGAGTAGGGAGAGAGCAGCACGGTCTGATTCCTGAGCAGAGGCAGTCAGTCTGCAGAGTCAACTAGTCAACCCTGTGTTCAGATACCCGTTCTGACCATATGTTTATCTAGCCACATATTATTTACAAATAAACCACCTTACTCTTAAGTGTTACTGAGACTTTTGAGTACTCCCACGACTCCAAACGTCTTGAGAATCAGGAAAGGACTCCACGTTCCGCCTCTACCTCCAACCCCTCTGCTAACCCCGAAGCCCTCTTTTTGCACAGGCACCCCCAACCCATCCCTTATAATTCATACTTCCAAATTGCTTCAGTCCCCATTTTCCTCCCTCCAAAATAATCCCATCCTACACTGAGCATCTTCAGCACGTGAGAAGTTGGCTACAGTGACCTCTGAGACCTCTAGCCTCTCCTTCCTGAGCCTGCCCACTACCTTCCTTGGGACCACCGTACAGCCCCCTCCTCTACTCTCTTCAGGAGTTTCTCTCTCCTTTTGTTCTCTAACCTCCTTTCCTTCCACTTCAAAAGTGGCTTTTAGAGAAAGATCTGAAAGCCCTTATTAGTGACCCCACATGCATGAGTTTTTTGAGGCAGTTCTGCCTCATCATTTAGTCAAGGGAGAGAAGTCTCAGGGAACTTAGGTCTGAAGGATCATGATTGCTCATCAGGCCCTGGCTGGAAAGAGAAGTGGGAGAAGGAAGGGCATTCTGGGCTGGGGGACCTATGCTCGCATATTGTTGTTACTCAATAAATGTCCGTTGATGACACACTGAGGAGGAAAAGGGCACGTTTAGGTCCACTGGGATCAGAGAGAGAGATGTCCTGCAAGAACCCTAGTTTATCCTTGTGAGCCTTTTTGTCCAAATCTAAGAGAAAGAACTGGACAAAGAAGGTGTAATATGTAGTGTCTTCCCTCTGCACCTGGCCGTGTAAGTTGATTTTTCCTGAAATGAGTATTCTAAAAGTAAAAATAATAATCCCACCAGATACCACTTAAAGAAGAGGAAATCTATGACTTCCAACTGAAAAGCAGAACCAGTTGGCATAGCTTCCCTTCCCCTCCCACCAGTTCATTTGGTTACTGAGGCCCCCATCTAGTTTCTCCTTCTGGGATTGCTGCATAGTCATTTGGAATTTGGCCTCTGACATCTGGGGCACTGTCAGGAATGGGAACCCGAACCTAGAGCTCTGCTGGGGAGGCCACACATCCACTCAATGTGTGACCGGGCAGCTCAGCCATTTTCTTTGTGTGGCTCATTTTTCTCCTTGGCTTATTGGAGTTATAGGGAGCTGCGCTGCTCCTCTAAGAGAGAAGCAAGCAAGAAGTCAGTGGCAAAGTCAGCTGCAGGGCAAATTTCAGGCAGCTAAAGGGATCCATGATGAGTTTATGCCTTTGTACCTCTGAGTAGAAGTATCTTAGATGAAATAGAATAGAAGGGAGCCATGTGAGGGGTGGGAACCATGGGGGCCTTAGGGTCATAGGTATGGGCCAAGGAATAAACACCCAGACAAAGAGCCAGTTCCCTTCTTATCATCTTCTGAAACATCTCCCTGTTATCTCTTGGGTTGGGAACCAGAGCTGCCTCACCAGCAAGAGCCTGTGTATAAGAACAAAGGACAGACGAATGTGTTAGCACAGACGTTTAGAAGGAAAAGCCTGACCAAGTGGGGTAAGAGCATCACAAGTATGTGAACCAAGTCTTTTAACCAGCTGAGCATCTTGCCAGATCAACAAAGGAAAGGTTCTCGTGCACAGAATGTTTAGACAGTGGCCAAAGAACTAGCTATCCTAGGGGCAGCTGGGTGGTTGAATGGTTGAATGGCCACCTCCAGATTTCCGCTCAAGTCATCCTCTCAGGGTCCCGAGATCGAGTCCGTGTTGGGCCCCGTGCTCTGCAAGGAGTCTGTTTGAGATTTTCTCTCTCCCCCTGCCCTCCCCCCACCACCAAAATTAATAAATAAAATCTTTAAAAAAAAAAAAAAAGGAATACGTGTTTTCTCATCACTGACTTAAAGGACTAAAGCTCCCTGCTGGCTTCAAGACAACTGTCAAGCCCTGTGTTGCCACAGAACAGAGATCCACCCCCCACCCCCAAACAAAGTGAGGAGAGCTCCAATTCTTTCTCTACAGCCCCTCCTGCTAATGGCTCCCAGCAGAGCTAGTGAGGGGGCGTGACGCCCAAGAAATGGATGGGTCTGAATCTCGGCAACCGGAAGTCGCTTTTCTGTTGCCTAGTCATGCATACAGCCCTGGAGCTTTCAGAGAAGCTTCGTTTGCTTTCCGAAGGACAACTCACAAGCAACACCGGGAATAAGGAAACTAAACTCTGCAGGTGTCACCTTCTCTCACCCCTCGTTTCTGCTGACTCACTCCTTCTCCCTTCAGAGATGAGTATGTTTAGCTCAGGCTCCCGAGCAAGGCCCACTGGCAGGAGGGTGATGAGCTTTCCGAGGCTTAGCCTGGTCACCCAGCTCCAAGGCATCCTCTCTGTCATCAGGCCATTTTGCAAAAATGTCATTCACTTATCTCTCTTGATTTATGGTAGGGGAAACTTAAAAGAATGAGGACTCTGAGAAGCCAAATCCAGAGGAGTAAATATCTCAGATAGCAAAATGCTTTCACTGCACGAATTTCACAGGCCTTCAGAGCTCGAAAGGAGCTGAACACGTCTGTGGAGACACGCACTGGAAGGACTGGCTGGCAGGAAGAAGGCCCATGTGCCAAGTGACGTTTTGGGGCCCGGAATTGGAATTTATGTCACTGTTGGCAGAACAAAGCAGTAGTTAAGCTGGGCAAATCCTGTCAGTGATACTTGCAAAATATATCCGGACTCTGACCACTTCTTTCCAGTCCTGCTATGACCACTCTGGTCTAAGACATGAACTCTACTCCCCTAGCAATACTTTAACTAGACTCACTACCTCTGTCCTTGACCTCTTCGGTCAATTCCAAAGTGACTTTGTTAAAACTTGATTCTCCTCTGCTATGACCCTGTAATGGCTTCCCTCTCACTCAGAGTAAAAGCTGAAGTCCTTACTATGAACTCCATGATCCAACAAGATCTGGTCCTCTAATCGTCTGATTTCATCGCTACCATTCTCCAACTGTTCCAGTGATACTGACTTCTCTGTGATTCAGTCCCTCGTGGTGGCAGGCAGATTCCCACCTCAGAGTCTTTGCACTGGCTGCTCCCTCTGTCTAGGATCCCCTTCCCCATCCCATAACACGGCTAGCTCTATAGCTTCTTTCAAGGTTAATCAAAAGATACTTCTTAGTGAAGCCCTCCTTGACTACCTCCATTTCAAATGTCAACACTCAACCCACCGGCCTGACGTCTCACATACCCTTTCCTATTTTATTCCTTCTCTTTAGCACTTGCCTATAATCTATTACATGTTCTACTTATTTATCTTACTCATTGTCTTTTTCCCCCACTAGAACGCAAATACCACGAGAGATCACTGCCATACCTCCAGCAACCAGCACGGTCGGTACCTGGCACACAGTAGGTGTTCGACTGACATTGATTAAATGAGAGAATGAATGAAAGCACAGTTTGAGCGCTTAAGCCCCTGACATAGTCGTGCTCACTTGCCCTCCAGCTGGGAACTAGGAGTCAGGCTTCCTAAAACAAGAACATGCGAATATCCCCATCCCCAGGCTTGCTACAACTCTGTCTCCCCCAAATAATGGATGAATGGGGACGCATTCCCCATACTCACACCCCCTCAGCCCATCCCTTATTCCCATTGTCACACGACAAAACTGATGGTAAGAGACCACAACCCTACTTTTTCTCTTTTCTGAGAACCTTCCATCTCCCCATGAGAGCGTGGGCTCCTGCTGGCATGTTGTTCCTAAGCACACACCCGCAACTCCTCAGGCCAGGGGGGCCAGGGGGGAAATCTGTCCTCGGTGGGGCCGGTTTCTTTTCCCAGACATGGGAATTTGGACATAGAGACGCTCGTCCTCACTGTCAGGCCTCTCTAAAGGTGGGATGTGGGTGTGCACCATGAAGGCCAATTAAGAACGAAGGAGGAGGGGCACCCGGCAGGCTCAGTCGGTGACTCTCAAGCTCAGGATTGGTAAATCCGAGCCCCATGCTGGGTGTAGAGATTACTTAAAAACAAAATCTTGAAAAGAAGAAGAGGAGGGGGAGGGGAGGGAGAGGGGAGAAGAAGGAAGTTGGGGGGGCGGACAGGGCAGAGAAACAGGCGGAATCAGATGTGCTGAGACAAGCAGGAGCCGAGAACTCACGACTCCGGAGAAGGAGAAGGAGGGAGAGGTCAAGCCGTGGCCCACGGTGGCTCCTCCTCCAGCGCCCAGGTTTTCTGGAAATCTGTCCTAGTCTTCCAACTGAGCACTCCATTTCAATTAAGACAAACCAACTGGTTTTCAATTATTCATAACCAAAGGGACTCCGAGAAGTTAAATAACTTTGCCGATGCCCCAGAGCTCCAGAAGGGTGCCGCTGGAGCTCCAGAGCCCGGACGCTTCTGTACCTGTAAAACCAGCCAGACCCCATCTCCCTCCCAGAGGTGGGAAGGGCACACAGAGGGGCACTGCCTGCCAGGTCACACTGTATTCTTGTCCCTCCTTTCACACCCGATACATTTTGCCCAAAGAAAACTGAGGTCACAGTAACCTCCAGGGTAGCCTCAAATGGGCAAGGAAGCCCCTCAGTGATCTGAACAGGTCCGAAGTGGAGAAGGGCGGCACCATTTTGGTGGGTAGGGATGGGGCATCTTGGTTAACTTTAATGTTCTTGTCCAGTCTCCGCTCTTTGAGGGAGCAGGGGGAGCCCTGTCCTTCACTCCAGGAGCCCCAGCAAAGCCAACGGCTGGGAGGGCAGAGGCCAGGAAGGAGCATGGGCATCGCTGAGCATTGCGGCGGGATTTGTCCATGAGACCTACAGGCCCAAATCCCTCATCAAGTGACTGCATTTAGACTTTCCCGAGTACACAATCAAGCCAGGTGAGGCCCAGAGGAAAGTGGGTCAGAAGCTTCTCTGGGCAGATCCATTCGAGTAGCCGCTCCCTTGGAGCCACTTGAAGCCTGCAGCTCCCCGGCCTCTGCTTATTGACTCTGTTTATTTCTCTAATTTGTCAAGGACTGTCTGCAAGCTCGAGCTTTTGCCTCCTAAGTGCTCAGCTTCTATCCTGCCTCGCAGGCTTCCGCAATCTGATTAGCGTCCTCTGCTCTCCGTCTTTGGAGTCGTTAATGAAAACACTGATGAGTACTGGGCACACGTCAGAGCCCTGGGAGGCCTCCCTGGGCTGCAGGATCCTCTTCCCGGGCCAGCAAACAGGCAGGGATGGCGCCGCTGCTCAGGCTGCCTTTGCCCCCCCCCCCCCCCCCCCCCCCCCCCCCCCCCCCCCCCCCGTTCGAGAGTTTGCGTCCCCTCTCTTCATTCACTCATCGGGAGTAAGTCACAGCTGCCACTTACCGAAGGCTCACAGGTGCGGAGCTCAGTGTCCCACAGATACTGCCTCATCTGTGCTGCTCGCCCTTCTGTCTTGGGGGGCAGGGGTTGGTAATGGTGAGGAGTAAGGATCCCGAAGACCAAGTTCTTCTGGCTCTTCCGCTTACTGGCTTAAACCTTCTTAGCCTTGGATTCTCCCACTATAAATTCCCCCCTCCCCATGGGGTGGTTATAAGGATTTATTTTTTTTTAAGATTTTATTTATTTATTTGACAGAGAGAGAGAGATCACAAGTAGGCAGAGAGGCAGGCAAAAAGAGAAGAGGAAGCAGGCTCCCTGCTAAGCAGAGAGCCGGATGCGGAGCTCAATCCCAGGACCCTGGGAGCATGACCTGAGCCAAAGGCAGAGGCTTTAACCCACTGAGCCACCTTTGCCCCCCGTTCGAGAGTTTGCGTCCCCTCTCTTCATCCCTGTTATAAGGATTTAAATTATGAAGGGGTTCGGACAGCATGGCCCAGCACATAATAAGCATTCGGCAGATGCTCATTGTGAGTATTTTTATTTCAGGCGCTACAATGACCCAATGTGAAGGACTGCCGTCCCCACGCAAGCCGAGAGGGAGAGACACAAAGCCATTTGCCCAAAGGCCTGCCGCCCATAACAGAACTGGGTCCGAGTCCAAGTCCGTCGGATCCTGAATCCCACCTGCTTTATGATGACAACGTAGAAAGGAAGAAAACGGACACAAGTAACCACTGGACACGATGGAAAACCAAACAGCGATGGGAAACACGGACGATTTCCTGACACACAGTAGACCGTCCACAAACACTGTCACACGACGGTGAGATTGTAAGTACCATCCTGAAGTTTCAGAAAGAGGAGCTTTAGGGTGTCACAGAGGAGAAAAGTCATTTCTGAACGAGGGGATAGCTGGAGCCTTTCGTGAAGATGGGGCCATGGGGGCAGCTTCAGCCAGTGGGTATGAGCCGGACACAGTGAGAAAAGAGAAAGAGGCCTCCCGGGTCTGGGAATGTGGAGAGAGGGGCACCTGGGTGGCCCAGTCGGTGAAGCATGTGCCTTCCGCTCAGGTCAGTATCCTGGGGTCCCGGGATCAAGTCCCGAAACAGGCTCCCTGCTCAGCGGGGAGTCTGCTTCTCTCTCTGCCTCTCCCCAACCCATGCTCTCTCTCTCAAATAAATAAAATCTAAATACATACACACATGCGTATGTAGGGGCACCTGGATGACGCAATCAGTTAAGAGTCTGACTCTGGATTTTGGCTCAGGTCGTGATCTCAGGGTAGTGAGGTGGAGACCATGTTGGGCGTGGAGCCTCCTTGAGATTCTCTGTCTCCCACTCCCTTCCCCTCCCTCATGTGCACTCACTTGCTCTCTCTTTCTCTAAAAAAAGAAAAAAAAAAGGAAAGTAGAAGAGCAAAGGCCTAAAGATGAGGATGTTTAGGGTATGTGTGAAAAAAAAAATAGATCTCCATTTAGACCGTGTGTGGCACAGAAGAGGAAATACTTGGGAATGAGCTAGAAAAGAAGCAGACGCGCTGGCTTTGACCAATGAGGCTTTGACCAAAAAACCAGCCGAAGCAGAGAGACTTCTCACATTCTGAGAGTCTCTGGAAACTCAGACTAGGGAAAGAACCGTAGAAAGGATTTGGGGACGCGGAATAGGATTTCTTTAATATTCAGGCATGAGTAACTTCCAGAACTCCTGTCCAATTGGGTGCACGTTTGAGGTAGGAGTGAGGCAGGGCTGTCATTCAGCCGACACCTGTGCACAGATCCACATTATTAAAATATTAACGTGCTTTGAGCCTCGAGGACATTGTGCTAGGCAAAATAAGCCAGTCACAAAAAGACAAATACTGTGTACTCTACTCCCATAAGCTATCTAAAGTAATCAAAAACACACAAATAGAAAGCAGAACGGTGGTTGCCAAGGGCTGAGGGGAGGGAGACGGGGATATTATGTTCAGTGGGTATGGAGTTTCAGTTTTGCAAGATAAGCAAGTTCTAGAGATCTGTTATACAACAATGTGAAATATACTTAACACTACTGAACCCGTACTCTTAAAAAAAAGTTAAGATGGTAAATTTAATGTTATATGTTTTGTATAGTAAAGTTAAAAAAAAAAAAAAGTGAACACTACGTTACCACCCCGAATATGATAAAGGTGTTTTCCTTATAGCTGGTAAATGTCGCTGCCCGGAGCCACGGGAGACCCCTTCCTTGGACCCCTGAATCTCCCTGACGCGCTATGAAATGATTAATGTTTGGGACTCTTGAACATCACCCCTGGGGCTGGAGGTCTTGGCTTCAAGATGCTTTTGCATAACATTTTTTTTTTAAGATGGAAAAACACAAGGACTGTATGGGTGCATGGGGGAGGCGGGCAGGGCCGTTGCTGGAGAGCGTCGAAAAGCCAGTGGACCCCCGCCCCATGCACACACACACACACACACACACACACACACACAGGCCTCAGATCTTCCTCAGGGCGGGATCCCCGCAGAAGAGAGTAATCCTTGCCCCTTGCCTGGAGGGACTCCCGCCTTGCTGAGTCATGGGGCCCTGGGCCTGCCCAGCCCTGTGGCTGGGTGATTTCGGAGTCTGGAGGTACAGATCCTAAAAGAATCCCGTCCTGAGTCAGGGAGACTGCAAGGTTCCGCGCTGGGACGCTGGGCATTGCCGTCACACAGGCAAGCACAAGTCTGCTTGCCTTGCGGCCCCCCCACACCCGTTTTCCTGTTGCTTCCAGCATCGGATGTCCCCGATCCCTCCATTAGCTTGGCAATGCTGTGGAAGGTGCCAGAAAAAAATAGTCCTAAAGTGTTGGTTCTTGGCAGCTTTGGCCCAGTGATTTCTCTTCCTAATGAGCCAGCGGAGAGCCCGTCCTGTTGGATCATTGTTCCTTGCTCCGCGCTCCCCATTCATCACGTGCAAGGCAGGTCAGCGCCCCACCCCGCCCAAGCAGGAGGTGAGGGGCGGGGTGGGGGGGCGAGAGGGTGAGGCCCGGATCCCTGCTCCGCGGCAACTTTTCTTCTTTGCCCCAAACATCACGTCTCTCAGCCCCGCGTTCAATCTGATCACTCCTGTTCCCTGCAGTCCCCTTCCCTGTCCCCAGCCCTGAGTTCACAAGAAAGAGCCAAGAACAGGGAACAAGGGATCAGGGGCCCTGATTAGAGAGGGTCCACGGGCCACTCCAGCTGTCAGACGTGAGGGGTGCTCCAGGATGAGCACCGGAGCCCTGTGCCACGGGGCTGCTCCTCACTGCGGAGACGCCCTGCCCTTGAGACCGGAGCTGTTATACAGGACCTCCACTGCCTGCCCTCCTGCTGGGTGATGATACTGTTTTCTGAACAAACACCAGAGCCTGCCAAACAGAAAACACTTAGAAGAGGCACAGACAACCTTAGCTCATTTCCCCTCAGGGGTGGCTGCTATCAGAGGCTTTTCCAAGGGGCCTCTCCCAGGAGAAGAAAGGAGAGACCATGAATGTGGGCAAGGGAGGAAGGGCACAGGAGGGGGAGGGAGGGATGGTGACCATTGCAACAGCCTTTACTGTCCTCCGGATGCAGTGGGTCCTGCCTCCTCGTTCCCAGTGGGTTCCTGGGGAAGCATTTCCATTTTAGCCATTTGGGGCCCCCAGCTGCAAAGGCAGGGGCTCCCTGCTCTGATCACCGCTGGCCTGATGCTCACCCCGCCCCCTTGCCCGTCCGTGGGAAAATGGCAGCCCGCCACTTGCCGTCCCCTGCTTCTCCTCCTCTTCTCCACGCCTGCTGGAGTCTCAGGCCCACTGTGCTAACAGGAGATTTGACTCAGCCCATCCTGGGCACTGGTGAGTGCTGGCCTGGCCTCCCCCATGGCGCACTCACCCCAGGATGGCCCTCAGTCCAGCTCGCCCTGGCTGGAAGGGGGGCCTGTCCTACATGCAGAACTCTTACTGAGCGACAGAACACCAACCTGTACTCCAGAAGGACAGCAACACCTAATTTCCATAAAACTTCTCAGGCGCCAGGTGCCTTCTGAAGTGTTGACCCCGCGTCATTTACTGAGCCCTAGCAACCCCTTGAGGTCTGTGCTACCCTTAGCTCTGACTTCCGGACTGAAGAATCCAGAACAGCAGAGCTGCGTGTGCGGAGCCGAGCCCGGGTTCCAGGCCAAGCTGGAGGGGGTTCCCGGCCAGCTCCCACCATGCTTCTCGGGGCTGCTCTAGGTTCAGCCTGTGTGCTTTCCTCGCCCCTACGCCCCCCTCTGCTCTCCCTCCTTCTGCTTTCCTGGCTTCCCGTCCCCACACAGCACCTTCTGCCAGCAGAACCAGGGTGGAGAACAACAGGGAGAAGGGAACCATCTCAGCCCTCAGAACAGCTTCCAGCGAGGGGGCGTTCCTCCCCACTCCTCTCTTCCCAGTTTCCCCAGCCACGCACATCTGGCCCCCAGCACACCCCTACTCCACGAGAGAGGAGTGCGGGCTGGGACAGGGCTTGATCGCTTCACCCCAGGAGGCCAACCCTTTCCCCAGGTCTAGGACATTTTGGGGGGGGAAATGGGGGCTTCCCATCTCCCCCAGATGCTCTTCAGTTCAGCCAGATGTTTCCTATATACATGTTTTGTTCTGCCTGTTCATTTTGGTGGCTGGCCTTCCCTCTCTCCCACCACCCCTGCCCTATCCTGGTCAGCCCCTGGCCTCCAGCCCTTGGGAACCACCGGCGGTTGAGGGGTGGGGGGAGGGGAGGTCCCTGGGTCTCCCCTTTTCTTCTTCTTTCTTTCCGGTGGTTGTCGCTCTAGCTGGCTGGATTGCCTTTTAACACTGCACCAAAGGTTTTTAAATAAAGTGGGTTTTTTGTTTGTTTGCTTTTTTTATAAAAAAAGGACAGACTTAAAGACAGCAGTTCTCTCGAGCCCCTAGTGCTGACCCCTCTGTCTGGATGACGGATTCTGGCCTGGCCCATCAGCCTCCGACTTTAGCTGTAAGGCCTGAAAGTGAGTAAGGGCCGGGTGGGGCCAGGTTCAGAGAGACGGGTAGGGGGGCTACGTGATCAGGCTCACCGAAAATTCCAGAAAGGCTGAAGCAAAGGAAACCAGAGATAAAGGACTAGAACCAGACCACCTCATTTGTCTTAAACATCAGAGATGAGATACTCGAAGAAGTAAACATCAGAGATGAGATACTTGAAGAAGTAATCATGGTGCTCTTCCCGGTGACGTCAAGAAGGTCTCCGTTCCCTGGCCGGGCTTCCATAAAAGTCCAAGCATAAAAGACCTCAGTGGCAACCTGCTTGCCCAGGATCCCTCTCACTCTGGAGAGCTTTCTGTCTGTTTTCACCTTCACTTAATAAATTATCACCTCGCCCTTTTGTGTCCACGAGATTCATTCTTTGACCCCATGAGTCGAGAACCCTGTGATAAAAGCCTTCAGTTCATCATGGCAGCCTTCTTCTTGACCAAGGTTTCCAAAAGCGTGAGATGCCAGTGACCTCTCCACAGGGCTCCCCAAGGCCTGTGGAAGAAGCCAGGGAAGCAGACCCAGAGAGCAGACACAAAACCTGCTGCCAGCAGGGCTCAGGGCCCGCGGGCCCTGAAGGAGGCAGCAGCTTGCTGGCACAGGCACAGGCCAGGGTGAGGAAGAGGAGGAAAGCCGTCCCAAGCCCCTCAGAATATCTTGTCCGCAGGCCAGTTGTTTTTGAAAAACACTGCCGAGAAAACAGCAAAAAAAATGAGACAAAGGATTTCCTTCCTCCTCTGGCATGTCAGAAATTCCCTTGGGGGGTCTTTTCAGGAGCCATGTGTCTGTCCTTATAACAATCCTAGCCACTGGTCCAATTTCTTAATCCACCCTGCAAACAGGAAGTGGTGAAGGAAGCAAGATCGAAAGGATGGGTCAGTCTGTCCCTGTCTCCGCAGGAGCTTGGGTCAGTCTGTCCCTGTCTCCGCAGGAGCTTGGGTCAGTCTGTCCCTGTCTCCGCAGGAGCTCGCTGTGGTTCAAGGGGGGATAAGCTGAGAAAATACAGATCTTTCCACATCGCACTTGATGGAGGGGGGAGCTTAGACCCACAGCTTAGAACTGGGGATCGGGGAAAACAGAGTACACTGCTAGAGAATGGGGCCAGTGGGAAGGAAGATGGAGAGAAACAGAGGCAGTTGGGGGAGGAGACTGTAGGGAAGAGAGAGGGAAGTAGGTGAGATGTGGAAGGAGCGAGAAGGGGGAGGGGGAGCAGATGGGGAAAGAAGGAGAAGGGGGAGGGGGCCGAGATGGGAAAGGGGGGGAGAGGAGAGAAAGGCAGAGAGAGGAAGGAGAGGGGGAGGGAAGGGGGGAAAGGAAGGAGGAGAGGGGAGGGGAGGGTGAGATGGGAAAGGAGGGAGAAGAGGGAAAGGGGAGGGGTAGGAGAAGGAAGGGGGTGGGTGAGATGGGGAAGGAGGGAAGGCGGGGAGGGGAAGGCAGGTGGAAGTGGAATCATCCTTGACCAGCCCGGCTTCACTTCCCCCTGCCTCTCCCATTCTCTAGATGCTTCTGGTGAGCAGTTCGGCATTGACACTTAGATTATCTTCCCCTTGTCAGCCTCACCCCAGTCCCTCAAGCCCTACCCCTCGCCTGGACCAGGTCAGTGGGGCCCACTGGTGTCCTCAGCTTCTGTTTCCCCCAAGTTGAGGTTTTCTCAGTTTCATCAGTTCCTCGAACTCATCTCTTTACCACTCTAGGTTGGGTCCCCCTAATAACGCTTCCATGCCTCTCTTCTCCTACCATATCAGCTTTTCATAAACCCCTCTTCAACTCCCGCCCCCCAGTTTGGTGTAACGGAGAGAACACGAACCTTTTGTAGAAGAGGCCTCAGGGGTTCTCACCCTCGGTGCTATTAACATTTGGGGCAGAGAATTCTATACTGGGTGGAGGGGAGGGTCTTGTGCGTAGTAAGATGCTAGACACACATCCCTACCCACCCCCACAGCACCTCTCATGACAGCCAAACATTTCTCCAGCCAAATGTCTCCTGGGGGACAAAATTGCCTCTGGTTAAGAGCCACGTACCCAGATTCAAATCCTGACTCTGTCACCTACTAATTCTGTTCCCCTGCGTAAGTGACATCACTTCTCTGAACCTTAGTTTCCTGCACATTAACAGAGGGCTAGTAATACCTACCTTACAGAGCCATCATAAGAATTATACAATAACTCTAACGCATAACACATACTTAACACAATACCTAGCCCATGATGAGCTCCAGTGAATATTTGTTCCTCTCCCTAATCTCTGTTTCTTCATCCAAAAGGTAATTACCATTGCATATGGTACAGCACAGGTTCCACTGTAAGTATTAGTTAGAATATCGCTTTGTCATAATAAGGGATAAAATAATGGTGTCGTAAACAAGACAGGAATAGCTCTCAAATAACAGGCCAAATAAAAGCCATCCAGGGGTAACGTGGTGGCCACGTGTTGTCAACGTCCAAGGGAGAGGGAAAGAAGCGTGACGGGGGAGGACACATCTCTCTCTCACTTGGGCACAAGGGGAAGTTGCCGGTGTCACTCCCACTCCCATTCTATTGGCTGGAACCTAGTCACACAACCACACCTAGAGTGCAAGTGGTGATACTCTTGGCTGCCCCCAGAACAAAGGGAAGGAAAAACAAGGGTTAACTGATGGAGAGGACAGTCATGTAGGACAGGAGTCTCCATCGGGTTGCAACTATCTTAATGATTTACAAGAGAAAAGCCATGTCCAGAAGCCTATAGATTCAATTTCTTGGAGCCCTAACATCACTCTGCCTACTTGTGATCTCTGTCAAATAAATAAATAAAATCTTCGGTTGAAGAGAGGAGAGTGTATTAAAGGTAGGAGGATTGGAAAGAAGGTTATTTTTGTGATCTAAGTCATATAATCATCACTCCTCACAACCCCAGCACTGTTCTTCCTGTCCATGGGTCCTATCTCTGTGCTTTAACAAAACTACCTTTCTTCAGAGACATCTCAAGAATTCTTTCTTGGCCATTGGCTCCGGACCCCAACAGCTCAAACCACATCCAATTGACTTTGGGGGCACTCTCACCTCTGACTTAGATCACAAAAATAACCTTCTTTCCAATCCTCCTACCTTTAATACACTCTCCTCTCTTCAACCGAAGTGATTTTCTAGAACAAGTAACCATGACATCACTCCCCGATTAAAACTTTTTAAAATTTTTTTTAAGATTTTATTTATTTATTTGACAGAGATCACAAGTAGGCAGAGAGGCAGGCAGAGAGAAGGAGAAGCAGGCTCAGGGAGCCCAATGCGGGGCTTGATCTCAGGACCCTGAGACCATGACCTGAGCAGAAGCAGAAGCAGAAGGCAGAGGCTTAACCCACTGAGCCACCCAGGTGCCCCCCGATTAAAACCTTTTAACGCCTTACCACTAGCCTTCCAAATGCCTTATTCTGGCAAAAAAATTCTTCATGCACTGAGCCCTTCTCTGCTCAGCCTCCTGCCTCACCTGTCCTGCAAACACTACTGTATTACATTACTCTATTATATCACGTTACTTACAGTTTCCCAAAGAGTTCTACACTCTCTTTCTGCCTCAGCTTTCACACGTGTCTCACTCTGCCTCAATTCCTTTAACTTCCTCCTCTTCTCCTCCCTAATTCTTGTTTGCATTTCAGGTCTCAGTGTAGACATCACTTCCTCCAAGAAGCCTGATCTGCCTTTGAGAAACAACTCCTTCCCACTTCCTTCCCAGGAACCGATTTCCTTCCCAACCTACCAACGCATGAACACCCTCCCTAGCAGAGATCTTTCCTATTTCCTAACCCCTGAACTCTTCTTGTACTTTGTTCATAGCTTATCAAAGCATTTTTCATGCTGTAATCTACTTTTGCATTCCTTTCTTCCCCACTAGTACACAAGCTCCTCGAAGACACGGGCTGCGTCTGATTTCTGTGCTCGAAGTGTGTTTGTCCTTCTCTGCTCTGCTGTGAGCCCCAAGAGGCTGGCACATCCCAGCTACATCAATGGAATTCAGCCAATGGAGAGAAGAGAGGGAGAGGAAGATGTTCGTTCACCAGCTGGATGAGTCTGTTAATCAAAGGTCATGGAGATTCTGCCAAGGAGCCCTATCCTGGGCTCTCTCCAGGATTCTGGAAATTTTGCCTACTCTTAACCCCACAGCCCAGGACTGATCATCTCTTCCTGATGTTGCCAGCTCCCACGTACGCCTCTATCCCTCGCTTTCCTGTAGTCTATCCTCACTGTTAAAAATAGTCTCTTTCTTAGACGCTCCTCAAATTACAAGTTACCCAATTTAAGTGTGCCACAACCTGACTAGTTTGCTCTTTGAATCCCTGGCAAAGAGTCTATCACATAAATATTGAATAAATAAATGAGTGAATGAAATGAGAAAAATGACCCAAGCCACTGGCTAGCTCAGCTTCCTCCATTTCACCCACATTTCCCAAGGAGGGGGACAGATTCCTAGTTTAGAAGTTGGAACTGAAGTGAGGCAGTTTCAGGGTTGGCAAATTAAGGGATGGTCGGGACTCCTTTGGCAGGAAGTGCGGTGGGAAATTGGAAGGGGCTGTTGGACAGATGCCTGCTTACATACGCAGTCCCTAAGCCCTTCCGCGGAGTTTCCAGAGGGCCGGGGAGGTCTCCCTTGTGACCACCCTAGGGAGAGAAGTCTGTTTACTGCAGTGACTGTCCCTGGTTGGGTGGGAAAGCTCTCAAATCTTCCTCATCTTTCCCTTGGTCTTGTCCCTAGAGGAGTCCTTAGAAAAATCACTGGAAATGCTGCCTCCTCTGTCCTCCCACTCAAATCCAGCAGCCTGAAACCCAAGCTCCAGAGCTGTGGGAAGGGCAAGGCAGGTAGTCATCAAAGCCTGATAGACTGCATTATTAAGCAGAGTGAGGTCAAGGCTACAGCCTGGGGGCAGGATCCCTGAGATGATTCATACACCGCACAACCCTGTGGTGTCCTCCCTGGGTCCAAGGCTATTACGGTGCCAGAATCTAGGTCTCCCAGAAACAAACCTACCACCTCATTGTAAATGCAACACAACACCTCCTTTTTCTTTTTTCATTTCACATTTTTATTTAAATTCCAGTTAGTTGAGGCGCCTGGGTGGCTCAGTGGGTTAAGCCTCTGCATTTGGCTCAGGTCAGGATCTCAGGGTCCTGGAATGGAGCCCCCTGTCGGGCTCTTCTGCTCAGCAGGGAGTCTGCTTCCCTTCCTCTCTCTCTGCCTGCCTCTCTGCCTACTTGTGATCTCTCTCTGTCAAATAAATAAAATCTTTAAAAAATAAACAAACAAATAAATAAATCCCAGTTAGTTAACATACAGTGTAATATTAGTTTCAGGTGTAGAATTTAGTGAGTCATCACTTACGTACAACACCCGGTGCTCAACAGAAGGGCCCTCCTTAATTCCCATCCCCCATTTAACCCATCCCCCACCCATGTCCTTCCAGCAATGCTCAGTTTGTTCTCTGTAGTTAAGAGTCTGTTTCTTGGTTTGCCTCCCTCTTCTTTTTCCCCTATCTTCATTTGTTTTATTTCTTAAATTCCACGTATGAGTGAAATCATATGGCGTTTTTCTTTCTCTGACAGACTTCTCTCTCTTAGCATAATACCCTCTGGCTCCATCCACTTTGGTGCAAATGGCAAGATTTTCATTCTTTTTTTATGGCTGAGTAATATTCCACGGTATATATTCACCACATCTTCTTTATCCATTCGTCAGTTGATGGTCATTTGGGCTCTTTCCATAATTTGGCTATTGTTGATCATGATTCTGTAAACATCGGGGTGTATGAATCCCTTCAAATCGGTACTTTCGTTTTCTTTGGGTAAATACCCAGTAGTGCGATTATTGGATTGTAGGGTAGTTCTATTTTTAACTTTTTGAGGAACCTCCTTATGGTTTTCCAGAGTGGCTACACCAGTTTGCATTCCTACCAAGCATATAAGAGGGTTCCCCTTTCTCTTCACCCTCACCAACATCTGTTGTTTCCTGTGTTATCTTAGCCATTCTGACAGGTGTGAGTTGACATTTCATTATAGTTTTGATTTGTATTTCCTTGATGAGGAGTGATGTTGAGCATCTTTTCATGTGTCTGTTGGCCATCTGGATGTCTTCTTTGGGAAAATGTCTATCTGTTCATGGCCTCTGCCTACTTTTTAACTGAATTATTTGGTTTTTGGTGTTGAGTTTGATAAGTTCTTTATATATTTTGGATACTAGAGCTTTATCAGATATGTCATTTGCAAATATCTTCCACTCTGTAGGCTGCCTTTTAGTTTTGTTGCTTGTTTTCTTTGCTGTGTAGAAGCTTTTTACCTTGGTGAGGTCCCAATAGTTCATTTTTGCTTTTGTTTCCCTTGCCTTAGGAGATGAATCTAGTAAAAAGTTGCTACCGCCAATGTCAAAGAAGTTATTGCCTGTGTTCTCCTCCAGGATTTTGATGGTTTCCTGGCTCACATTTCGGTCTTTCATCCATTTTGAATTAATTTTTGTGTATGGTGTAAAAAAGTGGTTCGGTTTCATTCTCTTGCATGTTGCTGTCCAATTTTCCCAACACTATTTGTTGAACAGAGTGTCTTTTTTCCACTGGAAATTCTTCCCTGCTCTGTCGAAGATTAATTGACCATATAGTTGTGGGTCTATCTCTGGGTTTTCTATTCTGTTCCAGTGATCCATGTGTCTGTTTTTATGCCAGTACCAGACTGTCTTGATGACTACAGCGTTGTAATATCTTGAAGTCAAGAATTGTGATGCCTTCAGCTTTGCTTTCTTTTTCAAGATTGCTTTGGCTATTCAAGCTCTTTGTGGTTCCATACAAATTTTTAGATTGTTCATTCTAGCTCTCTGAAAAATACTGGTTGTGTTTTGATAGGGATTACATTAAATGTGTAGATTGCTTTGAGTAGTATAAACATTTAAAAATTTTTTTTAATTTATTCATCTGAGGGAGAGAGAGAGCATGAGCAGGGGTAAGGGGCACAGGGAGAGGGGGAAACAGACTCCCTACTGAGCAGGGAGCCCAACACAGGGCCTGTCCCAGGACCCCAGGATCACAACCTGAGCCAAAGACAGACACTTACTGACAGAGCCACCCAGCCGCCCCCAACATTTTAAAAATGTTTGTTCTTGCGATCCAGGAGCATGGAATGTTTTTTTCCATTTCTCTGTGTCTTCCTTAATTTCTTTCAGAAATATTCTATGGTTTTCAGAGTACAGATCCTTTACGGCTTTGGTTAGGTTCTTTCCTAGATATCTCATGGTTTGGGGTGCCATTGCAAATGGGATCGATTCTTTGATTTCTCTTTCTGCTGCTTCATTGTTGGTCCGTCGGAGATGCAACAGAGTTCTGCATGTTGATTTTGTATCCTGCAACTTTACTGAACTCGAGTAACAGTTCTAACGATTTTTGGGTGAAGTTTTTCCGGTTTTCTACCTAGACTACCATGTCATCTGCAAATAGTGGAAATCCGACTTCTTCCTTGCCGAACTGGACACTTTCTGTTTCTTTATTGTCTGATTGCTGAGGCTTGGACTTCCAGTATGTGTTAAATAATAGCACTACGCTGGGATGCCTGGGTGGTTCAGTCGTTAAGTGGCTGCCTTCAGCTCGGCTCAGGGTCCCAGAGTCCTGGGATCGAGTCTCGCATTGGGCTCCTTGCTCAGTGGGGAGCCTGCTTCTCCCTCTGCCTCTGCCTGCCGCTCTGCCTGCTTGTGCTCTCTCGCTCTCTGACAAATAAATACAATCATTAATAATAATAATAATAATAATAATAATAGCAACACATTGTCTCCTGAGGACAGAAGATACTTCTGAGATGTCAGGCTTCAGGGGAAGGGGCTGTGCATCCTTCAGTGGAAGGTTCACACACACACACACACACACGAAGAGCAGACAACCACGGGTGTCACTCCCTGAGTGCTTCGGAGAAGAGAATTAGCGCAGGTGGAGCCGTGGCTGCGAACAGGTCCCGGGCACCGTGTTGGCACGGTTGAGTCCCGGCTTGTGGCTCAGACAAATGTGGACGTGAATCTTGTGTGGCCCTGGGGACGTGGCACAACTTCTCTAAGCCCCAGGATCCTCTCGGTGAAAGGCAGACAAACAGAATACCTCACAGGGCCGGGGAGAGGATTAGATAAAACAATCCATGTGTAATAGTAAAGCACCTGGAACATTTGAGCTCCAGCACTGAGTAAGATACAAGCTAGCTTGGCTGTTATTTTTGTCGACAGCAGTCGTCTTATTTAACGCAGGCTCGGAGCGGTAAGTAACTTGCTCAGGTTTCTGTATTCACGCAAAGTCATTAAGCTCCTGCCAAGGACCAGACACTGTTCTAGATGCTGGGCGTATCCCAGTGAGCAAAGCTGACGAAAATCCCCGCCCTCGTGGGGCTTCTGTTGTAGCTGGGGGAAGACAGACAATAAACAAAAGTGCACACTATGCTCGGGGGTCATAGGTGCTATGGAGGATAAAAGCGAAGAAGGAGACGGGGTAAGGGCATGGAGGGCTGCGGTATTAGGGATTGGCCGTGGAAGTCCTCCACCCGACACTGACCAAAGGTTTGAAGAAGGCAGGGTATAGGCATATGGGTCTCTGGGAGAAGAATTCCAGGGCAAGGGAAGCGCAAATGCAAAGGCCCTGAGGCAGGCACCAAGTATTAGAGGGACACACCGGGTAGTGCTCAGAAGCAGAGGAGTCCAGAGAAGAGAAGGAAGAGAAACGCTGTACATCATGGTGCTGGAAGATGGGATTTGAACCTGGAAATGATTTCTTTTCTTTTCCTTCTTTTTTTAAGATTTATTTATTTGACAGATCACGAGTAAGCAGAGAGGCAGGCAGAGAGAGAGGAGGAAGCAGGCGCCCCACTGAGCAGAGAGCCCGATGTGGGGCTCGATCCCAGGACCCTGAGATCATGACCTGAGCTGAAGGCAGAGGCTTTAACCCACTGAGCCACCCAGGTGCCCGGAACCTGGAAATGATTTCTAAACCCATTCTCATTCATTCTCTCTCTCTCTCTCTCTCTCTCTCTCTCCCTCACACACACACACACCCCCTGCCTTGCTGGGCCCCATCTCAGGCTCCCTACATGACTGGCTGGTCTGATTGGGAGCGGAGGGGGAAGGGGAAGCAGGGTGGATTCTATTCTTTCCAGAAAGGGCTTTGTGTAGTCAAAGTCAGACACCAGAAGGGGGAGAAGAAGTCCACTTCCAAACAACGTCTCTATCTTCAGAACCCCAAATCAGAACAAAAGTTTCAATAAATCCATGAACTTAATAAAGAAGGTAGGATGGGATATTTGAGATCAGGGCACCCACCCAAGACACCCAGGAACACGGTCACCTCACACAAAAAGCACCAACGCTCTTTCCTCCCAGAGAGCCCTGGCCATTTCACTTCTATCCATCCCTAATAAGGAGCACAAGCCACACTCCTCCGGCACTGGCCTGGGGAGCGGAAAACCGGGATTCCTCTGAAGCCTCCATCTGCTACGGTAACAGCAAGGTCAAAATGGACAGTGTGGGAAGGGAGGCCGGGGAGGTGTTGCACCTCAAAGATGGTGAATGTTTGTCTCCCTTCTCAACTTCAAGGTCATCACCCCAGTCCAGACAACCCTCTCTTCCTGGGTGTCAGGCGGACAAGCCCTCCAGGCTCCTTTGACAGTCGTGACCTTTCTCCTCCTCCAGGCAATCCATCCTCCACTCCACAGCCTGAATGATCTTTTCGAAATTCAAAGTAGATTATGTCACCCATGATTGAAGGCCTTGGTTTCTTTCCACTTAGTATAAAATCCAAACTCTTTCCTATGGTCTGAAAGTCCCCCAGGGCGGCCCCTTGTGATGGGTTCCTCACCTTTCAGGTCTCAGCTTCAAGCAATGGGAAGTAATTTTGGCCCGCAAGGGACTTTTGACCATGCCCAGAGACTTCCTGGTTGTCATAAATGGGGGTGGGAGGTGCAACGGACATCCAGTGTGCAGAGGTCAGGCATGCCTGCTAGACTTTCTACAACGTGTAGGATGGTCACTGCAGCAAGGAGCTGTCTGGCCCCAAATGTCAGTAATGCCAAGGGTGAGAAACCTTGACTTAAATTCACTTCTTGAGAGAGGCCTTCCCTGACCATCTCTGTCTAAGGTGATTCCCATCCCCCGTCCTTCACATCGCTAACTACAATCTGTAAATATATTCTTGTTTACACACTCGTCATGTACTCCACCAGGTTGGAGACGGAGCATGACCTGCTCAGTTTTGTTGCCTCAGCACTGATCACGTGGCAGGTGCTCTATAAATGTTTGTGGCAAGAAGGGCAGGAAGGAAAGGAAGGCACGAAGGAGAAAGGGAAATCAAGTTTAAATAGTACCCCACTGGAGTGCCTGGGTGGCCCAGTTGGTGAAGTGGCTGACTCTTGGTTTCAGCTCAGGTCATGATCTCAGGGTCATGAGTTCAAGTCCCGCGTCGGGCTCCAAGCTCAGCTGGGAATCAGCTTGAAATCCTCTGTCTCCCTCTCCGTCTGCCCCTCCCCTTCTCACGTGTCCCCTCTCTAAATAAATAAATAAAATCTTTAAAAAAAATAGCACCCCACCCACTCCTTCTGAGCAGTATAATGCCCACCTCCATCTTCACAAGGACAATGGACCGCCCAGCTTGGCGGACTGCACTAATTCGTTTTCCTAGAGAACAAGCTGAGTGGACTTGGAAACATTTTAAGAAGTCTGTGGTGGTGGCATGAGGCTGTCAAGATTCCTTCAGTTGTGACTCATTTTTTTCAAACAAATCCTCCTGAGGGTATGAACCATGTCTGTTTCAGCCTCCCCTGTAGACCCTGCACCTGGCATGGTGCCTAGCACCCAGAGGGAGCAGGTTCCAAGCAGTGTAGAAATGAGTCAGTGAATGAATGAATGAATGTCAGAAGATACATGTAAACCCCCAGCCTAGTGGGGAAGGAGAGTTGATACCACAGCACACCCACTTCTCCAGCAGCTGACACACCCATTCAGAACGCCAGCCCCCCCCGCGTTTAGGCTCTACTCCTCTTGTTGGTGACCCTTAAAAGAGCGCTGCCAGTAAAGACTTCAACTCTGGAAGAGGCTTCTGTCCTTTGTCAGCTATCTCACACTGCCCTTGAGAGGAAAATAAATTTGGCTTCAAGTTTTCCCAATGCCCATTTATAGTTCCTGACACAAAGCCCGGACGTCTGTACTATTTTGTCACCAGAGGCCACTGAAGTCCCTCGGGGTGACCTTCTGTCTGCCCTTACCCCAACTACCTCCTCCACTCAGGGCTTCCAGGGACTATGGGAAGACGGGGCAGGCTGCGAGGCTCCCTCCACACAGCGCTCCTTGCTGGAAGGAATCTGCCTAAACTTCACTCTTAAAGCCCGAGATTAATGTTATCTTATTAGCAACACAAAATGGAAAAGACTGAGCTCTTTCACTATAATCTGCTTAGTTTCCCGGGGTTGCAGGAAGCTTCTCCAAGGAATGTGCTTGGCTTTTGTAAGGGGACGAAAAAAAAAAATTCTAACTCATGGTTTGGCACAAATCTGCCTATCTAATTTAGATTGTGAAAACCCACTGATTAAGTCCTGGGCCGTTTTCCTATGGTCTACAAATATCAGTGTTATTGGGAAATCTCATACTATGAAACTCACTACTACAGATCCCACTTTAATTCTCTCCTTCCCTCCCTCTTTTTCTCCCTTCTTCCCTCTCTCCCTCTCCCTTTCCCTTTGCCCCCAACATTCTCCTTTGTCTCGTTAGCGCCATCTGGTGGGCATTCAAGCCCTCTTGTACTTTCAGACCCCAAAGAGGGTCTGCCTACGTAAGTGCATTACACCTACAATATTTATCTTATTTGAAAGTAAAACCAAGAAAAAAGTTTTAATTTGTTGATTCATCTTAAGATGAAAATAATTATCTTATTAAATGTTTCACATAAATAACATATTTTAATGAAAAATAACCATATTTTCCCAAACAAAAATATTCTATGAACAGAGTGTTGATACTCACATTTTTGCACATCTCTTTAATGTCTGGCTTAATAAAAGACAGCCAAACTCGCTCTCTGCTTTTGCATTCAATCTGTTGCAATATCTTGTTTTGGTTGAAACATATGAAGAAAATCTGGCCTCAGACAGATATGTAGTTGGAAAAAGAAGGAGTGTTTTAATAGCTTTTTCAGATAATTGTGGTCATTCTTTTTTGCTACTATACCAACACTCAACAAGTTATGGTTTTTTAAAGGTTAGTTGGATTGTGAAATCTGAAATCATATCCATAAACTTTTGTAAGATGCTATATGAAAATCCATTGGTCTAGGGGCACTTGGGTGGCTTAGTTGGCTAAGCCTTTGCCTTCAGCTCTGGTCATGATCCCAGGGTCCTGGGATCGATGGACTCCCTGCTCTGTGGGGAGCCTGCTTCTTCCTATCCTTCTGCTCTTTCCCCCGCTTGTGCTCTCTCTCTCTCTCTTCACTCTGTCAAGTAAATAAATGCGATCTCAAAAAACAAATAAATCCCATTGGTCTATCTTGGATTTTGAATAGATTTTTGATGCATGATTTTATAACGTCATTGTCATATGGAGACTATCAGTTTATGAGTTGTGGAGAACTTCCAAATGTTGACACATTTCATTATAGAATATCAAACAAACAAACAAACCCCTACATTCATTAATATCGCTACTGATCTCATTAAAAAATTTCTTTAAGTGTGGGGAAGCTGTCAAGCTCATGACAGACTCAAGTTTCCTAAAATCATAATTTTCACTTGAAAGCTTGAATTTTGTCGTTGGGAAAAATAACATCTCCTGTTTTCTCTGAACAATCCCACTTCCTTCATTTTCGGGAAAATATCTGCCAAGCAGTCAAGCCCAAATAACTTTAGATTGCTTGACAATCAGTCTTTTCGAGTAAAAACAGCATTCTATGAAAAAACAGCAGCTCATTCAGCAGACAATCCAGCCCTACCCGTGCTTTCCCTCAAGACAACCCTGGGATTTCCGTCTGCCGCAGAAGAGCTTTCTATGAACTTTACATTTCCCCCCGTTTGGTGTTAAAAAGATGGACTCCTGAATCAAGACGCAAAATAATTAATGTTTCCTGTTTTATGAAGAACATTGTTCAGTGAAACTGGCATTTCCGTTCTTGTGCGTGCGTGCGGGGGACTGTCTAGGTTGGTGTCCCCGCCTGTGATAGGAGCAGGTTCCGGGAGTTCACGCACTGCTGTTTTGCGCCCCTGGTGCCAACATAAACACAGCGAAAGGGTAAATAACAGTTTAATATCATTGGGAAAATGGGTTTGACCTTGAAGATCCCCAGGGGTCTATGGACCACGCTTTGAAGATCAATGCTCTACCTCCCCACATGAGCTGCCAGAGGAAGGAAGGAGGGACTGTTATCCCATGGCTTTAATATCATTTAATGGGAGATGGGGTCAAGAAAAGACCCCCTGTGCCCCAAACCCTTCACCCCATATGCTATTCTCCACTGCCCGCACCCTTTCCCGATTCTCCACAGAAAGTCTCTTCCGAGACACACCGTCCCCCTCACTCCAGCGCAGACTAGATAGCACGGGGGAGCCCAGCTGGAAGGACCCAGTCCTCCTCCCACCTGGGCTAAAACTTACCTGTGCCGCTTCTCGCCTGGTGATCACCTAAGCCCAACACTTACGATAAAGAAAAGGCTACAAGAACAGAATGCCCTGTGAGGGGAGGAATGTGGTCTGGCAGACGATGGAAAGCCCCCTTCGCAGGGACTGCTCCATGAACCAGACGGGGAACAACACATGCTGGCGAGGATGCGGAGAAAGGGAAACCCTCTTGCACTGTTGGTGGGAACGCAAGCTGGCGCTGTCACTCCGCAAAATAGTATGGAGGTTGCTCAAGAAGTCAAAAACAGAGCTGCCCTACGACCCAGCAATTGCGTTACTGGGTATTTACCCCAAAGATACAGCTGTAGTGAAAAGAAGGGGCACCTGCACATTGATGTTCATTGCAGCAATGTCCACAATAGCCAAACTGTGGAAAGATCCGAGATGCCCTTCAACAGACGAATGGATAAAGAAGACGTGGTCCAGGGGCGCCTGGGTGGCTCAGTGGATTAAAGCCTCTGCCTTTGGCTCAGGTCATGATCTCCAGGTCCTGGGATCGAGTCCCTTATCGGGCTCTCTGCTCAGCAGGGAGCCTGCTTCCTCCTCTCTGTCTGCCTCTCTGCCTACTTGTGATCTCTGTCTGTCAAATAAATAAATAAAATCTTAAAAAAAAAAAAGAAGATATGGTCCATATATACAACGGACTATTACTCAGCCATTAGAAAGGATGAATCCTCAGGTTTTGCATCAACATGGATGGGACTGGATGGGATTATGCTGAGTGAAATAAGTCAAGCAGAGAGACACAAATGTCATACAGTTTCACTCATATGCGGAACATAAGGAATAGCATGGGGGACCGCAGGGCAAGGGAGGGAAAACTGAATGGGGAGAAATCAGAGAGGGAGACAAACCATGAGGGCCTCTCGACTCTGGGAAACAAACAGGGTTACAGAAGGGAGAGGGGTGGGGGCATGGGAGAGCCGGGTGGTGGGTATTGAGGAGGGCACGTGTGGTGATGAGCACTGGGTGTTATACGCCACGAATGAATCATTGAACGCCACATCAAAAACTGATGATGTACTGTATTTTGGCTAATTGAATTGTAATTAAAAAACAAAAAACAAGGGCTGCTCGAATAATCCTTGGGATCCCAGCTGCCATCACCACCCAGGGACTCTGTCGGTCTTACTCCCCTTTCAGGCCTCAGCTTAGACATGGCTTCCCCCCTCGCCCCCATCCCCCACCCCGGAGTACCCCCCCCCCCCCGCCCCGTGCCCTTCTTGTGATTTTCCCCACTGCACTGTGAATTCCTAAAAAAGCAACAGCTCCTTTCTGTCTTGTTCTTTGACTCTCAAGAAGTTTAAAGCACAGAGGGGGTGTGTTCATGCGCTCTTTTTTTAAGTGGTTGCCCTCAGGCGGGGCGGGTCTCTCAGTCCACCGCTGACCCCTACCACATCCCCATCATCTCAAGAACGCGTCCCTCCTTGACCTGCCTGGGCCCGAACGGAACTGGATCGCAGGCCTGAGTAGGCCCTCTGTCATTATGTGTCAGAAGGATGACTCTTCTCTTTTCAGGTTGGGTAAAGCACAGAACAAGATGGGAGTCGGTGTCTCTTTAACTGACCGCTGCTCGCTGACCGTGGCCCCCAGAACTGCACCAGAGTGGCCCGGCATCTTCCGTCTCTCCAGGGAATGCGTGGCCTTCCAGAAGGCAGGGTCCCGTCTCTCTTCCTTTCTTCTCTTTCCCTCCTTCTCTGGCCTCATGATCCCTGGCATCCTCCCACCCCAAATTCAAGCCCTTATTTTGCCAACTACTTAATCAGGCTACAGTCCGCTTAGACACCTGGGAAAGTAGCAGAGCCTCTGCTCAGAAAGAAGATAATGGTCCCTCTAGCAGGAGGCCTCAGGTGGAAGATCAAATCTAAGGCAAACACAGAAGGGTACAGTCTTAGATGAGGCGAAGCTGGGGGCAGGGAAATCGTGCTGGGAGCTTGGGAAGGTAGGCTGGGACCAGACCGTCCAGCGCCCTCGAGGCTGTGCTAAAGAAGGCGGGTCTCTTCCTACAGATATTGGGGTGTAACGTGACCAGACCTGTGTTCCCTGAGCACATTTCCTTGGGCTGATCTGTCCCAACCCTCCCCTTTCCCCTTGGCCACAAAGGACCCTCCAGTATCTCCCTTTGAGACTGTGCGACAGGCTCTCCCGATTGGGAGGCCACCGTGTGACCAGTGTCAGAGGGGAGGAGCGAGGCTGAGCGGCAGACAACCCCCAACTCCACCCACCTAGGCCAAAACACGTTTCCCAGCCAGAGCTGGTCGGACTAGACTGGGTGGGGACTGCAAGGATCTGGGAGGGGATTAGCACAGGGTCCCGGCCTTGAATGAAGCACATTCCACAGTCCAGTCAACAGGGTGTGGTTGTACCCAACCCCCGCCCAACTCCCGGCACCGAGGGTTGTGTCCGTGTGTTGCACGTGTAAGAGCACACTGTGTGTCGGCCCAGGACCTGGCATTCCTAACCAGCTGTGCCTTCTAGGAGACTTCCGTGCTATTTCTTCCAGAACTTTCTCCGTTCATGTGTCCTCACTAGGTTCTGCTTGCAATTTGCAGGTGACTCACCGCTTCAGCATCATTGCTCAATTGGGAGGAAGAAATGAGAAGAGGGGTCAGGAGAGATTCCATTAGGACCTGGAAGCTTGTCCTGGTCCTGGTCCTGGTCGTCTGCAGTCACCTTGCTCTATCGCTCAGGTC
The DNA here is from genome assembly GCF_922984935.1 of Meles meles. Lineage (NCBI taxonomy): Eukaryota > Metazoa > Chordata > Mammalia > Carnivora > Mustelidae > Meles > Meles meles. The sequence goes on along the minus strand of NC_060071.1, from coordinate 139,983,715 downwards.
AGGCAGCAGCCCTGAAGCGAGTGGCCTGGACTTCTGGAACACCTGCAGGAGAACCTGGTATCTGGGAATATACCCCAAGCTTCGGAATTCACCATTCTTTCACTGCACGTAGAAATAACATATATTCATCATAAGAAAAAATTCTAAAAATTCCAAAAGTAAGGAATAGTTTTTTTTTTTTTTAAAGATTTATTTAAGAGAGAGGGGGAGGAGCAGAGGAGAGGGAGATAAGCAGATTCCCCGCTGAGCAGGGAGCCGATGGGGGCTGAGATCGTGACCTGAGCCAAAATCAAGAGTCAGCCGCTTAACCACCTGAGCCACTCAGGCGCCCCACAAAGTGATACAAGCAGGGACGCTAGACTCGGAAACAATCCCAGCTCCCCTCTTTGATAGCTGGGTGGCCTTGAGTGTGTTACTTGACTCTGATCCTCATTTGTCTCGATGTATAATGGAGATAAAACGGGGTCTGCTCTTAAAGATGCTGAGATGTTGTGAATAAGATAACACAGGCCAAGTCTCAACACACATCGGCACACTGTAGCTAGTGTTAATTACTAAATGCAATTTCTCGGCCCCTCTGATGGAATTAATGCCACATGGCCAAACTGCTTTCCAGAGACATGGGGTGAGTTCCACGCCTTGCACAGAGCATCTGGTCTCTTTCATGGCATCTTCTGCAGCAAGGAGTTCGGTCATTTTTTCATCTTTGCTCAATCTGCCTTCCAAAGATGACGTAGGCCCTGGGCAAACCCCCCTTGACGTCCTCTTTCTTCTCAGTCTCAGCATCCAGCGCAGAACCCCGCCTCGGTCAGCCCTCCTGGGTTGCAGATGATGGAGCTTAGCCGTAAGGCATGAGATACGAGGTCACAGCATTAAAGCGGGACGCTTCCGTATGGAAGTTTCACAGGCCATCTTCCACGTGCCGCTGAATAGCGAAATAGGGGACTAAGGAAGTGGGCCGTAGCCCCCAGGTGCGCCGCAGCCCCTCCCCCATCTGCCCTTACCCTCATCCCCACCCAGTTTGTAATCCTGGAAGCGAAAGCACAAAGGCGGCTTGGTGATCAGCTTTCTCCAGAAGAGGCCCAGAGAGGTGAAGTGGCTTGTCCAAGGGCACACAGCAGGCCAAGTGCTCTTGAGAGTACCAAGACAGCAAAGAACCCAAGGTTCCCCTCACAGCCGCACACCCCGTTTACAGGTGTGCAACTCTGTGTGTGTTCTTCCTCTTGGCCCCATTTACCGCTTCACCAGTAACATCAGAGCGGAGGGTGATATGCCTGGGAGACGGCACATGCTTGCAGAGGGCTCTGAAGGCCCAAATCTGTGGCCCGTGCAGAAGTCAGCTGTGAGAAGAGAATGAATCATCTGGGCGGTGCTGTTCTCAGCGCCACGTGCCGGAAGGGCCCCTGTAGTCCGGGGGGTGGGGGGTGGGGGGTGCAGAAGGGGCACCAGGGAACCTCCTCGCCCACCTCCTCTTTCCTGCACCATAGACATAGCTTTTATTTTTCCTACGTACGGAAATTCCCCAGAAAGAGCCAGTTCCTTGGACAGACTGTTTAATTAAAAAGAGGGGAAAGGATAAGCTTACAAAGTACACGGCAAACCAGAGGTCATTGTTGTAACAGTTTTATTCAAGTCTGTGTGCGCTCTGGTGGCGGGACCAGGCTGAATCAGCATTACACTGTAATACGGTAAGAGGTTTAGCCATTGAACCAAGCCTGCTTGGCATCCCTAGTTAACAACTTACAGTACCTTGAAAAAAAAAAGCCAAAGAAAAGAACCTGGTAAGTTTCCTTCTGGGCTTTTCTAGTCTTAAATATTGTTGACAAATTACAATAACTTAAATCCCAAAGCAAAATGGGAATTCAAGGACACAGGGTCAGGACGCGTGGACAAGACACGGGAGCCCAGGGATGAAAACGAATAGCTAATTCCAGAGAAACAAAACACACACAAATGGGAACTTTCACTTTTTTCACCTAGACTCAAAGGCTCGAACAGGGAGGAAAACCCCAAAGAAGGCATTTCCGCAAACCAAGTAAAACCCATCACCAACCTCTTTCCTTAATCCTCCAGAAAATTCAGTTTACATCTGTGTGCAAGCACGTGAGTGTGCGAGTCGGTGTGTGTTTAGGGTGGACAGTGAGGAAACTCAGAGGAGAAAGCTGAAAAGTTCGTTGCCTCCCTTCTTTGCTACAGCTAGGGGCCAAGGGTGTGTAACTCACTACAAGGGCTTTTCTCTGGTCTCACTGCAGCGGTGACCAAGGGACCCAGGGCAAGGCTACAAGCAGGGAATGCAGGGAGCCACAGGCAGGAAGAATCCGGAAGGCCAGTCCTCTTGGCTCTAGGTTAAGGAAGGAGCCCAACCTGCAGAACGACTATCCCTAGGGCTCCCCGAGCAGCCTGGGGAGGACACGGTGCTTCCAGGGCCCTTCCAGGGCCCAAGACAGGAAATGAACAAAGGAGGGAGTTGCTGCGGGTATCTCACCAGGACAAACCGGAAAGAGTCAGCAGGCGCAGAAGACCTGCACAGCCAACCAGACGCCCAGAGCTGGGTCAGCTTAAATCCCAGACTTAGCTTCATCAGCCAGGACTCCGGTCTCTGCATCCCGCCCTCAAACGCCAGTGCCCGCGACAGCGAGCGCTCGGGGGGCCAGGCCGGGGAGGAGCTAGGGACTGAGGACTCCCAGCAGCAGCAGCGGGTTTTCCTTTCTGGTGTGGATTTTCACTAATCTGAATTTCTGATCTAAGACAGCAAGGATTCGTCTGAAAGAAGGGAGCATTTGGGATTGTGTTGTGAGTAATAAAAGTAGCTTGACAAGAACTCATCCCCAGGTCTGAAGCCAAGGGGAGAGGCAGGTGGCCCAGTATGCTGAACCAAAGGAAACTGCCAAGATTCGACTGGTTTTGACCTACAACCACACACACACACACACACACACACACACACACACACACACACACACACTTTCTCCACAAAGAGAAACAATCCAGCAAGGGGAGGCTCGTCACTGCTGGACCTTGGGTTCCAGATCACACATTTTGAAGTTAAAGGGCTTTTTCGTGCTTCGGGTAGGGAAGGTAGTATCCCGCTTAGTTCGTGGTTGGGCTCAGAGGTCCAGAGAGGGGAAGAAACATTTGCAACTTCACACAGCTAGTATGGAGACAGCTCAGGTCACCACTAGCCTGCCACACCTGTCACCTGGGACCACAGCGTGCTGTGGGCCACTCTCACCTCTGACCCAGGGCACCAGACTCTGGCAGAGCTTTCTAGAAAAGCCTAGCACTACAGCAAGGACAACATCTGCTTCTTCCCCAAAATCCTTCAAACAATGGAGTGTTTCTCACCGGCCTGAAGGGGGGCCCTCACCTACCTGAGTCAAAAGCACAGGCTTAATCAAACACGGGAGGAAAGGTCAAGGCTCCCGGAAGCATCCCCTTCACAGCCGTCCAGCCCTCAGAGTCCGCTGCTCTCCGCTTCTGTGAAACGTGTGCTGGAAGTTAGCAGTGCTCGGGCGCTGTCTCCCCCTTGTAGGGGGACGGAGGGAGGAGGCGGCCTCCACCGTAAGGACTGAGGACCAAGAGACTGGACAATAAGCCACACCTCAGTGCCCTTGGGGTGCCTTGTCGTGTCCCTGAGCAACCGTGGCCAGAGGGAAAAGGGGCCTTCTAAAGGGCCTCACACCGGGACATGATCTCAAGGGCCGGTGGACCTTCTCACAAAGATTCTTCTAGGAACTGGTCCGATTCCAGTCTCTGAACAAAGCAGACTCCGGGAATGACTCCTGAAAAACCTGAGACCCCAAACTGTCATTCTGACGCTGCCTCCGGCCTCCCCGTCTCCTCGGTCCTCCTTCCTAAGACGGTGACAGTGAGGACCAGCGGGACAAGGGAAGTGGGGGGAGTAGAAAGGGCGCTTACAAACACCAGGTGCCACATAAATGCAGAACACATGCCTGACCATGGTCCCCAGGCTAAGCCAACTCCAAAGCACTACTCTTCCAGAAACCAAAGGAAGGAACAGGAGGCAAGTCCCTCAGAGGCAGAAGTGGTGAGAACCACATTGCTGACGCCAGCAGTCCGTCCTGATGGTCGGCCGGGAGCAGGGGGCTTCGCTGACCTGCTGGGATACGTGTCCTCAAGGCCTTGACAGGGAAGCGGGTAACAGTGGCTTTTACAGGAAGGGAATGAGAGAGGAGCGAAAGACCAAGCCTGAGGCCAGAGAGCAAAGCAGAAAGTGGGAGAGAGACACCTTGCTCAGGGCTCAAGAGCTCGGTGCCCAACTCAGCAGCCGGCCCAAGCAGCTTTACAACTTCTCTTCCCTTGAACGTCTTCCTCCTGAAGCACTTCCTCTTCCGCACCAGCAAGTGTACCAGAAGGACAAGGATGCAAGTTTGCGAAGGCCCGGAGGAAAGGTCAGCACTACTCCGAGTGGACCCTTTTGAGCTGCCGTCATCACCACCACCGGCCCCCGGGGACCACAGGATGCGAGGTGAAGACCACCACCGGAGCCTCTCAGAAATAGCATTTGGGGAAAATGGGGATATCCACTCAGCCCCTGGCAGTGGCCTGGATCCCCAAGGGGGTAAATAGAGGATAATCCCGTTCAGGATCTGGGGAGGAGGAGCAGAGAGCAGGACCTGCTTCCCGTCACCACGCTCTAGGTAGTGAGCACCTGCCAAGAGCAGAGGGTAAGTGTTCCTGAGGAAAGAGAAGGAAAGAGAACAGGAGATGCTGGCTAATGCCGCGGCCGGGGCCGACCCCAGCTTCAAGGCCGGCTCCTGACCGCAGCCACAGAGGCGGGGGAGCCGAGGCGGACAGAAAGCAACTCAAACCCACTACTACACAGGATCCTTATTCAACCGAGCCTCGCCCCACAGAGAGAGAGAGAGAGAGTGTGTGGCGGGCAGGGGCCCGAAAGAGACCGGGTTTGGAGGAAGCTGAGAATTCCTCTATCTCCGGGCGAGCTCCCCGAAGCTGCTTCAGACTAAACCTGCTTCTGCCTCTTGCACGTGCAATTCTACCCTCAGCGGACGGAGGCTTCCCTTGTCTTCCCTCCGGGTGGGGAGTAAGAACCGGGTTCCACCTCTCACTCAAGGCCCAGGGGCCGCACTCAGCCGGCACTGCAACCATCACGTAACCACTCCCGAAAGAGATGGCTGCCACCGCAAGAAACAACGCGAAGTAGAGAACGGTCAGTTGCCTCACCGTGCAGAGCGCAGTCCAGAGCCAGCCGGTTTGGATCTTGCTGCAGGCTGCGCCCCGCCGAGGGGCCATTCAGCAGAGCCAAGGGTTTGTAAATGCATTAGTGACTTAGGAATCCGGCTATGGAGAGTCCCGGGGAAGGGCAAGGAAGAGACCACCTGCACCCTCTCCCCATCAAGAACAAAGGGGAGTCACTTGGTGGGCTGGAACTGTGGAGAGGATTCACATTTTTTCCCCTTCTGGCCAAGGGGCCCGGGGGATGGAGGCAAAAATCGTCCCTCGCAGTCTTCACTGCACAAAGGAGAGATGACACAGGGCAGCCCAACATACCGAGCCGAGCACGCCTCCCACCCGAGATGAGTGCCACTGAGCTCATCAAACAAGGAGCCATTTGAAAGCTAAGGTCACCCCTTCCTTCATTCCCAGGTTGGGACTTTATCAGTTACAGGGAGAGACGGAGCAGGGACCAAAGTCATCACCTGAGCCAGCTTCGTTGCTCCCCCGCTTCCCCCCTCCCCGTCCCGGCCCCCAGGCAGCAAACACAGGGAGCCCGCAGGCTGTCCCGCAGCATCTCCAGGGAACTATTCTGTGAGACAGGACAGTGAAGCAACGTTTGGAGAGTCTGCAGGGGAGAGGGGCATGACCTAAGGCTCTGCTCCCCATCAAGTTCATGCGTGCATCCCGCACAAGACTACTGTTCACACTTGACACAGGAGACCTCAGGGTAAGCGGAGAAGGGAAGGTACACAGGAGAAAGCTCTAGAAGCAACTCAACATTCAAGTCAAGGAAACAAACTCCAGAAAAGTTGGGGTTGGCCTCTGCTCTCCTTCCCACCCCGTACAGGGTCCAGAGCCCAGCATCGGGGTCGCCTGTGTACGGAGACAAGGGACCGTGGTCAGCCTGTGGAGCCCGGGGCTCGAAGCTTGGGGCACAATCATTAGGGGCTCACTGAGCACCTTACTAACATCATGGCCTCACCGTGTCCGTTTGCAGAAGGTACCACTAAGGCTCCGTTTTTCCTTCAAGGGCATCCCGGAACGGACCACCTGGCTGAGAAGACATCCCCCCAGTTCCAGCTCCCAGTGTCCAGGAGCCCCCACTCTGCCCCCACCAATACACTCTTCTGGAGCGGCACAAAGTCTCTACCAACCACACGCACAACCCCAAGTCCACTGATCCCAGGATGGGAGGAAAGGTCAAGGGACGGGCGGGCGTCACACATAAAGGTCAGACAACAAAATGGACAAGCGCAGGAACTTCGTCTCTGGCTTCAGAAGTGGCACCAGTGAGTGAGTCTCCCAAGAAATGATCCCTGGGATGAGCATGTTTGGGGCAGAAACTGGTCTGGCCATGTCCAGACCCCAGGTAGGAGATGGATGCCATCCACGGTGCTGGTTTCTGCCCTTATCTGCATGTTTCCAAAAGGAACAAGGACAGACTCTGTGACCCTCTTGGCTGCCACTCGACTCTGGGTTTCCTAACTCCTCCTCCTCCTCCCCCCAGTTCTCATTGAGGCAGGTCCCCTCACCCCTGCAAGGCTCAAATAAATGCAGGGAGGGGGCACCTGGAAGCCCAGGCAGGTCAGTGCCAGGTCTGGCAACTCCCGCGCCCCACGCCGGGGCACCGTGCCCTCGGTCCTCCGGCTGGCACGTAAGGGCTGAGGACCCGGAAAAGCTCCTATCTCACCCCAGCGGAGATGCGGGTTCATGGGTGTTGGGGAAGGATGTGGAAGAGGAGCAAAAATCAATCACAGAACACCCAGTACTGGTGTCTGGGAAGGTGGAACTCAGGCTAATACGAGGGCTCCAGGACAGGCTCTGGGCTTACCCGGGGGGCTCAGGAGAGGGAGCAGCAGGCAGATTTGGCTGAGTGACCCCGCAGGGCCACCCGAAAGGCGAGGAAGACTGTGGAGGATGGGGGACATGCACGCACCCCTCTCCCCTACACAGCCAGAGCTGATGGCCACAGCCCCTTCCAGTGGATGTGGGCAGAAAGGCCTTACAGGGCAGGGGACCCTCTGAAGTGGCCCTGCTTCCACCCCTTCCATCTTCAAAGTGCATTATCAGTGCAAGAAGCAGGGCTGGATTTCAGGGGGGTCCAACTCTGAGAAAGGGCTGTGCCAACCAGCTCCCCCGATCTCCTCCTGCTTCCCCCTCGGCCTCCCCCAGCCTATTTCACGCTAAGACCAGAACTCTTGCTGAATCTCGTAAGGGGCAGGCCTGTGTGTGTTCAGTTCAGCTCTGCACAGCGGCACGGTGCTGTCCTGACTCTGGCCCTCTGCGTCCAGATCCAGAAGCGTCCGCTCGGCGGGGGGCAGCGGCCCCGCCTGGAACGGGAGCAAGGCCGGAAGTCCAGGCCGTTCCTCCACAGTGCTGCTGCTGCTAGCAAAGCAGGAGTCCAGGTTGCTGGGCGTCTCCGTGCTGGAGCTGTTGGCTGGGGAGGCGCTACGGGCGTGGCTGGGGGACACAAACCACCAAGGGTCCAGCCGCTGCCGGTTGGCAGAAGGACGTGGCCGAGGCAGAAACTCCAGGGTCTTGGGTCTCTCCAAGGTGGAGTCCTGCTGTGTGTTCCAGCGCCTTGGGGTTGGGGGAAAGACCACATTGGGGTCAGGGAGACGGGGGAATTCACCTGGGTCTCGGCTGGGGCTGGGGGTTTTCAACATTCCTGGTCAAAGAGACAAAGGGAGAAGCATCAGATGACACCACCACATTCCTGGGCCAGCGAGACGCCAACCACTCCCTCCCCGCAGCGGCCATATCCTTAGCCACTTGGACCAACCCGCGGAACCCATAGTTAATGAGCACCAGTGACCTGCCGGGCAGTGTGCTGCGAGGCACCGGGGATACAGCAGTGAGCCAGAGGCTGTGATCACTGTATCTGATTAGAACAGTCATCACGGGACACAAGCAGGTGACATCTGTAATGAAAAAGCTTAAGGTAGAACTATGCCCCACGGACTACCCTGGGTTGGCAAATAAAGCTTCCGTGTAACAGAGCCACGCCTACGGCTCGCTCTCCCATACAGCAGCGGCGTTGAGTCGTTACAACAAACACCACGGGACCCACAAAGCCTCACATATTTACTCTCTCTCCCTTCACCAAGAAACTTCGCTGACCCTGACTTAAGGAGAGGTCTGCTTATTCCCAGTTTAATCAGTGAATAAACACGTGAGGCAGGAACAAATCAAGGTAACCAAACTCTACAGATGAGTCATAAGGTCTCTCCCCAAAGAGGACACACCTCTGTACGGCAAAAAAAATCTAAAGAGGGGAGGGGGCAAGCGGAAGGGAAGATAACTGTCATTTACACTCAAGTATCACTCGAATCTCAGTCACCATCTCGTCGTCTTCTGTAGGGTGAGGGGGGTTTCAGAGTCAGATTCAGGTCCCCAGGGGGCGGGAGGCTGCTGGTGGGACGACGTGAGATTTGGATGGCCAGGTGGCTTGGTGTCAGACGGAGGAGGCAGGCACACGCCGGGCCCAGCAGTTCACCCGGATCCCTCTCCACGTTCAGGGAGTCAGCCATGAGTAAGGAATGACTGATGCCAGGCAGGACGCCCAGGAGGAAGCTTGCCTGTGAGCACGACTGCACCAGCGCAGTAATGGCAGGCAGGAGCCCAGCCACGTGGCACCAGATGCCCCTCTTGGGGCAGCACGCCATTCCTTCCGGGAACTTCCGTTTCCCCTTCTGGGAACAAGCAGAGCTAGGCTCCCGCCCCACCCATACCCTGAAAGCACCGCACGGTGCACTCCAAGACCCAGGGCCTGAATATCTCCCGGAGCCCCGGGTCTGATCCTGCCTAGAACCTTTCTGTCTCCCCTGCACTGAGGCCCAGGACAGAGAGAGGGCAGCCGGCCGGGCCACCTCCCCAGCCGGGGGCAGCATGTCCCGGTGAGCGGAGTCCGAGGAGGAAGGACATTCACTCCAATACTGCCACCCCTGGCAGGGGTGCGGAGTGGTCACAGAGGCAGAAAGGAGGAAAGAAGATGAGGGCAGGGCTCACCTGCGCCAGGGCTGGGGCTCAGCCCATTGCTGGAGGGGCTCCTGCTGGCTAGGAGAGCCGCCGGCTTGAGGGCCCCGTCGGACGGAGTCCGCCGGTGGCCACTGGGCTGCGCGGGGGCCGTGAGGGTGACGTGGGTGGGAGTCAGGGACTGGTTCGGGTCTCGCTTGAAGCGCTCCACGCGGACGTCGACCAGGGGGTTGCGGGTGCACGGGCTCAGGGGCGGGGCCTCGGCCGGACTGACCGGCATCTCGTACACCACGATCTCGTCGCTGTCAGAGCGCAGCAGCGAGCGGGTGGAGTTGCACTCGGAGACGGACGAGAGCGACAGCAGCGTCAGGGAGGCGGAGGGGTCGCCCAGCAGCAGCATGGGCTCCTCCTTCTTGAAGAGCTTCCGGGAGGGGGGGCTGGTGCTCCGACGAGGCCGGCTGGCCCTCTGGAAAAGACCCTCGCGCCTCTTCTTCTCCTCCCGGGCTGGGGGCTCAGACTCCTCCGGGGGAAGCAGCTGGTACTTGCCGGCCTCCAGCAGGTCGAACCCCAGGCCCGTGGCTGCGAGAACAGCCCCACAGCCGAGCAGGGCCACCTCACAACGGCGGTGGCCACCGCCCCGCTTGAGGCTGTTGGTGGGCGTCAGCTGCGGGGTACTGGTGGCCGAATTGACCGGGGTGGGCTCCTCGTGGACTCCGTCACTGGAGGGGCCCTCTCCGTCCTCTCCACGAGGGAATGGGATACAGAGGTAGGACTGGCTGGGTGGATGCTGTAGACGACTCTCCCCGCTTCCGGGGCCTTCGCTGTCCTCATCCTCTGTGTGGACGAGAGGAAGGGAGGGGACACGGGACATGAAGATGAAGCAGCAAGAGACTCTTGTCCTCCTCTCCAACCCCGCCTCCTGGCGGAGCGTCAAGAACACAAAGGTTGAAGAGTCTCACAAACGGGATAAGGAACCCGTCATTGACTCCCAGGGTCACTGACCCTCCACACTCAACTGTGACCAACCCGAGGAAATCCCTCTGCATTCCAGAGCCTCCTTTCCTGTTTTCTGAAGAGGAAATCTGTCACTTTGCTACTCCTTTCATAGGGACCCTCAACACAAGAGGGAGAGTGTGAGTGTCCTAGAATAGTGGGTGGAACACAAACATTCCTCCTTTTTTTGCACCTTAAAATTGGAAGAGACCTTGAATTTCTGGGCTGGCCTAGAGACCTGTCCTTAGACCAGTGTCCTGCAATGGACTGGAATGCCCTCCAGGTGCATCTACTCTATGGACTGACCCACTACGACCTTGGAAATCTTCAGAGAGAACAGCACCTGCTGTCTGAGCGACAGCCTGGAGGAGACCTTACCCAGTCAGCAATCCCAAGCAACTGGAAAGCTTCCTTGGAGAAAGACCACAGTGTCCCCCCCCACCATCGCCTGGCTTGCAGACTCCCCATATTAAGATACAAAGGAAAGCGACCCAGCATAGGGAAATGCCTGATTCAAGGCCTCACCCTCTGCACTGCCCTAAGGAGACGATACCTGGCTCCCTGGGATGGGAGGCCGCGGGCAGGCCCCAGGGCAGCAGGAGGAAGAGACTGTGACTGGGGAAGGGTCAACGAAATGGGAGTAGAGCGAGCAAAGAGGGAAGGAGGAGGGGCCCGGGAGTCGGGGAAAGAGGAGACGACCTCCATGAAGGGGCACCAGGAGTCCTCAAACAGTCCCAGAGCTTGACCAAAATTTCCCTGAGGGAACAGGGAAGGTCAGGACAAGGGCAATGCTCACCCATCTCCATAAGGCTGGTGAACCCTGGCAGCGCCGGGCTACTCCTCGGGCCCTTTCCCAGGTTGGGGGCACTGGACGACCACTGTTTGTATCCATCTACCAGGGACTTGAGGCTGATGGGAGGAAACGAGGAAACTGTGAGGACTGGTTACTTCCCTTACCTCCACGGGCCTGTGCAAATGTCTCTCCCTGGGAGCTTATTAATTCCACCAAAGCCCACGAGCCTTGGTGTACAGGCAACAAACCCCGAGTCCCCTCACATCGCAAACAGAAGTACACATGCTCTCAGAAGAGAAAAGCAGGGCCCGGAACCCACCCCTCCACATGCTGCCCTGGAGCCGGGGAAAGATCTAGCAGGCAGGCTGGCAAGAGGGCAGAAGAACGCGGACTGCCCAGCACTGGCCCGGTCTTGCCCGAGCCCATCTTCTGCAAGAGGCCATCGCTCCGGGACACTGTCTACAGCACAGTGCTGACATCAGGGGACACCGCGATGCCAGGCAAGCCCCGGGCAGGGGAGCCGGCAGACACGGACGGGCCAGCCTGCTCCACTCAGACCGTTTCTCCACTCCTTCCAAGCGTATGGCATGCTCAGGCAACTTTCAAAGCCAGACACTTTTTTTAAAAACAAAAACCAGCCAACAAAGCTGCACCAACCCAGTGCACTTTGGGACAGACCTATGTGCAGAGTACATAATGCTGTACCGGAGCCCCTGGTTTGCTGGGAGCGGAGAGGAAAAGGGCAGGAGCTCACTTTCAGATCCCTGTGAGGAGCTCACACCTGCAAGCCAGTAACTCGGGGGATCCTGAGGGGGGACCCCTCCAGCCCCCTCATATGATGGGGAGTCAGAGGCCCAGAAGCACTGGTCTTTCTCTAACAGACAATAAAGAGTGAAAACTGAGGAAATCTGTGGGTTATCGTTACCTTGGAAATACCAGGATGATAATCAGAGGTGGCTCTCATTTTAGGACCAGAAAAAGCTACTCAAATAAAGCCCACTCTTCCCAGTCCACCCTGAGGGAGAGAGAAGGACCAACGTTTCCCCTCATTTCAGATCTGTTTCAAGTGTTACCAGAAATACCAATGAATTCAAGCACATTCAGCCACCAGTGGTTTCCACTAAAATCCGCAGCCAGAGATAAGCATGCTACTCAACCCATGGCCTGGGACTTCTAACTGACAATCTTCTAGTATCTTCGGGGTTCAAGGGAATCAGATTAGCAAAGTCAAAGCCAGTGCTAAAGACGACAAAGAGCCTTGCGCCGTCCCCCTATAACTAAGGGTGCCGGGAGAATCCCTACCCCGGGGGCGGTCAGGGGAGGGAAGAAAGGGAGAGTCAGACCGACACACAGGAAGATCCCAGGGTGCACGAGGGTACTGCTTCAAAGGAAAACAGCACAGCCTTGGCAATAATGAGGTTCGATTCTACGGGGTGTGCCGTGAGAACGAGGAAATGGAACGGGAACTATTACGAACACACTTGATGGAAGCGTGGAGATGAGACTCACCCCAGGTGGAAATGTGGAGATTCTGATGGGGTACTTAAACCATTAGCTTTCTCACGTCTCTGAGGGGATCTTCAATGAATAAAGAAAATCAGTAGTAGGCAACAGTGGGTACATCCAACTCAGCCTCTCCCACATGGGCGCCCTCGAGGCTGGACTCCAGTCACGTGGCCAGCTGCCCTCCTTTTGTCCGCTCAGCACAGCCCACATCATGTGGGAACGTTAACGAGGTGGCCGTGCTCGAGCTGCCACAGGCCCAGGACCTCCCAATCTGTGGGGCAAAGGTCCCCGAGCCGCCATAGCCTAACTGCAGAGACAGCATGAAGCCACATACCCAAGCTGTCTGTGAGCAAGTATATGTTTCCTATAAGATATACACTATTTAAAAGGATGGAGATGCAAATTCACTTAACATTACTGAATTCAATATAGCTTCTTGCTGTTACATATTTTCTTCCGATGATAGGGACTAAAATTAGAAATACTGTCATACCGAGGCTCTCAAAAATTTCTGACATTTGACTTGAGAATGAACAGAATACACGCGATTTCTTGACTAGGAATTGAGAATCAATTATAACTCATATTTTGAAATGTTTCAACAGTTTTGAGGACAAATCTATGTAAGGGAGAAGAAATGCCAAAATTAATATTTTGGAATGTGAAATAAAGTTAATTTACCAGCAAGACAAAAAAAAAATCTATAAAATGAAACAGAACTATAGAAACTACTGGGATCCACAGCCAACCTGGGAAATCCTGTCAGGAATCAAACAAAAGTCAGAAATATCAAGGGATTCAGGGCGACTGAGTTTCTCAGATCCACAACCCTACTGGACTCCAGGGCTCAAGCGCAATCAGACTGAGGAGCTCTTGCCCCTACAGAACCTACCGCAGCAGAACAATTTACCATTCCTAGAGGGCTCAGGCACTGAATTCTCAGCTTAGGCAGTTTGTCCTACATACCTAAATTTTCCTTCCTGCCTGCCTGCCTTACTTTCCTCCCTCCCTCCCTTCCCTTTCCCTATTCCAAGGCATCTTGGATTTCTAAAGCCTGGCTTCAAAGAGTCAATCCTTTATGCACCGAATTGACATTTTCGCCTTCAGCTGAGGTCTGACACGAGAACACATTGGACCTGAGATGGTCTAGTAGTCCAAAGAATACCGCAGCCAGGGCCAGGGCCAGGCACAAGCTCAGGAAAGTCACTGCAAAGGGAGAAGGGGGTTGCTGCTGCTTCTCACTCAGAAAAGTCAAGAAACGGGATTCTAGGTTTTAAAAGCATAAGAACCATAAACCATGACGCTCATTCTTCAGCGGCGACACGGAAACGGCACGAGAAGCGTGCAACGGCACAGCCGTCGTTACACAGGCTCGCCGGGAGCCAGCGAATCCTGCCTGCACGTCCCAAAGAGGAACTTATTTAATCCTCGTCTCAGCTCCACTGGGGGGTGCCGACGGAGCCCCGTTTTACAGACGGGAAGACATGAGGCCACCGGGCGAGCCTGGGGTCACCAGGTGCGCTCGCCGCTGCGGACTGCGGCCTGAGGCATGGCCTCCGAGGAGCCGGGACCTGAGAGACTCTAACCCATAACGCTCAGGAAGACCAGCACGTCCAAGACGCAAAGCTGGGTCTCGTGCTTTGCCCAGAGCGGCTGCTCACACGCTCAGTGTGGCTAGGAGGTGGGGCTTAAAAGAAGTTCTGGGGGCCTGAGATGTCATGAGCACTGGGTGTTACAGGAGACTGATGAATCAGTAAACTCTACCTCTGAAATTGTTAATTAATTGAATTTAAATAAATTTTTAAAAAAAGTTCTGGGGGCGCCTGGGTGGCTCAGTGGGTTAAAGCCTCTGCCTTCGGCTCAGGTCATGATCCCAGGGCTCTGAGATCGAGCCCCTCATCGGCCTCTCTGCTCTGCGGGGAGCCTGCTTCCCCCTCTCTGTGCCTGCCTCTCTGCCTACTTGTGCTCTCTCCCTCTGTGTCAAATAAATAAATAAAATCTTAAAAAAAAAAATACTTCTGGTGGCCTTGGTGTTACATCTGAGCGCACGGACTGCCAGCGCTGGGTTATTCTGACCGCCCTTGCTTCAGGACAAGCCTCCAAGTCAAGAGGGTCCCGTAAGCCCTGCCCTTCCTTCTCTTGGCTCTGCGCGGGTGTTTGAAGGGGAAGAGCCAGACGCCGGCAGGGCTCAGCAGACTCGAACGGGAGGGCTAACTCCCGTCTACCGCCTGTGTTCGCGAGTCTTACTGAAAGAACACAGGCGCGTGCGCTCCTTCGGGTACGTGTCGCCCGTGGTCTGCGCCCGCTCTGGCGCCGCAACAAAGCAGCGGAGGAGCTGCAAAAGAGAAGACAGGACCCGCAAAGCCTAAAATATTTGCTACCATACACAAAAAGTGTGCTGAGCCCCTTCCTAGGGGAGGTCCAGGGAGCGAGGATAGTGGAAAACCACTGCAAAGACCCAGAGGCTTGTAATTTCTCAGAAAGCAATGAAACCCACAACAGCGAGAAAGTATTTCACGTCACAGTTCTAAAAGGGAGCACCCGTCTTTAAGTGGAAAGAGTCGCCTCCTTCTGGTTCTTACCCTTCATCTCCTGAGGCGAGCTCCTTCTGACCAAGCGAGCTTGGCCCCCACGTCCGTCCTTTCTTCTTGGGGGCCCTCTTCTCCTCCTCCTCCCCTTCCTCTCTCAGGATGACTGAGTTCCGGCCCCAGGTTTTGCTGCTTTCACCCGGTGTCACTGTGAATAACAAAAGTTGGATGGGACCTGGAAAAAAGATGGACAGGGTCCCCCCAAATCTAGCCTCTACCTCACCAGACACACACACACACACACACACACACATATGGAGTTGCAGGGGAGAAGTCAAAAACTCTGTGCCCGAGTGGAGCTTTCGAGTCCTCAGGCAGCAGTCACCGAGCGCTCTCAAAGCACCCAACACGGGAAACTTCCCAGGTGCTCCCAAGTCCAAGGCAAAGCTGGCACTTAGGCCAGCCGGAAACCGGAGTTCCAAACAGATCTGGCGTAAGGAGCTTGTTTTGTTCCAGCGGAACTGGAGTCGGGGTAGGTATGGAAGGAGGTAGGCAGGAAGGAAAAAAAAGGTAAGGGTGGAGGGAAGACTCAGAGGTGCGGAGAAGAATTCTGGTAAGAAAGGAAGACAATGAGGAGGTCAAGGCTGTGGAGCAGGAAGTCAGGAGTCGGAGGAGAAGGGGACAGAACAGCCTAGAGAATTGTAGCAGGTAAGAGAGGAGGAACGTTCTCCTGACATTACTGTCTTACAGCAGAAGTTCAAATCCAAATGCCTCAGAGACTAGGCTTGTATCATAAATGAGCAGATGGTTCCAGACACCAAAAAAATAGTCGCTGAGGGGACTGAGGTAAAACACGAGCATATGGAAGTCGCCATTGCTTCCAGCCAACGGTGGCCACATGAAAAAAGGGAATCCACAGATATGAATGGATTTTTCAAGGGGAGCCCGCCAGAGTTTGTCTTTTGTTTGTTTATAAATGAAATCTTTAAGCTAGGGAAACGACTCCATTCATACATACACGCCTGTGTGGAAATTCTTTTCATAAACACTAGAATTGTAAAAATTTTTAAATGTTTTGTAAATTTTATAAAATTGTACAATTTACAATTATAAAATCGTTAAGAATATAATTGGTCCAGACTTGACCTATCACGAAGCATGTGGCAAGCTTCCTTAGGACCTACACTTTGAAAACACCCTTCCCTGGGGAGCATGAACAACAACAAAAAACAATGATGCCCCATATATGGCAGAGAGCATACAAGGTCCCCAGGCCAGGGTACCAACCAGCCCAGGCCAGGTCCCAGGCTAGCTACAGCACACGCCAGTTTCCGAACTGCTCTGTAGTTCACGGAAGATCCCATCAATGCCCCCAGACCCCTCCGCTGGCCTCTAAGAGGAAGAGGAGGGAAGGTAGCAGTATAGAGCTAACGGAGAGACAAGGAGGAGGGCTACGGGTTTGCGTACATATGCGCACGTATATACACATTGCGGAGGAGAGGTGGCAGAAGTTATGGATGGAGCAAGCCTGGGCCAGTCGGTGGCTGGACAGAGCAGGGGACAGAGGCCCCTGGTGTGTTCTGGCCCCAGCTAATTTGGGAAACAGTCTCACACTGGATGGCTCGAAGGCGAGGAATGATGGTGGGGCTCGCGGGAGGACTGGAGCGGCTGCTGACGAGACTCTTCCTTTTATCCATGGTGGGAGAGGCCTGAACCGTGAACTTGTGCTGGAAATCTGCTTGGGGAAAGACAGACATGTGTGCGCGTTAGAATTTTCCATTACCCAGTTCCTACGAGAAAAGTGACACTTCCCGGCAGGCTGGAGGGACAGGCCCCGGTTTCCTAAGAAGCAACTTGTTCGCCTGGAAAACGCTTTCTCCCCGAGGACGGCAGGACAGCCAGCCGAACGTATTAGAAGGAAAATTCACTCTCCAAGTCAAGCTCATCTATAGCACGTGAGGTGTAGCAACCACAGATTTATAGCCGTTTTCTGAAGATCGTGAGACTTGCTGATTAGTCTAGGAAACCTAATTTAAAATTTGGTTTCTTACAACCGATGAGGACAGGCCCCCTTTTCTCGGGGACCAAGGCAGGGAGCCAGAGGCTTCTCACTAAGGGCAGGCGGAGCAGAGTAATAAGGACTCAGCCTTGGTGGGAACCTAGGTACGTGAGCACCATGGGGCTAATGGTCCAAACTGTGGTGTTATCCAAAGGCGGTTGTGGTACGGCATAAAGAAGGAAAACCTTCCAGCCCTGGTTTTCTAAGTCCCCGTGTCCTCATCTATCAAGAGGTGTAATAAACAGACGAGTGTCTGCACTGGGGTCCCCTGACCAGACGTGATCTCCCTGAAGGTGAGAACTACTGCTTCCCTCCGAGCTTCCCCAGCTCACAGCAGCAGCCACCGCACACGACACGCTCAAGGGGGGCTCACAGACTGTGCTGCCGGCCAGGAAAATGTGCAACAAGAACACTAGGAGACATGCCCCACAAATCCAGCCACCGGACTGCACTGGTTGAATTCCCATGCTTGCACTGAAGCCATCATCCCGGGGCTTAAAATCCTCCACCGTGTCCCCGCGATGCTATCTTCCCTCGGTTTCCTCCCACCTCTGCTGAGCTTGCTTCCCAGGACCTTGTAGACGTAGAACACAACAAACCCACATTGAGCACCACCTCCCTCCACGAGTCCATTACAACCCACGAAGGTTCTAACTCATGGTCTCATACTGATTTGCATTTTCCCAAGGCTGGACATACTACAGATGTACCTCTCTCCACCCAAAGTGCCTCTGAAAGGTTGTGCGCAACTCAAATCCCTACCCGTGAATCCTAAACTCAACTGCGGCCAGAGAACTGGTGACTCAAAAAAACCCTGAGAGGAGTTATTCTGCAGAGCCCTGAGTCCTCTACGGGAGCCACCAGGCTGCTCGCTGTCTGGACCGTGCCCATCAGGTCTGCCTGCCACCCATGTGTCCTTCCTCCGGGTCTGCTTAGTCACACTCAGGAACTCCCCTGGAGTGCGCCAGCTTGGCCGTGGGCCAGTCTCCCCCCGAATGGCCAGCCCACTTCGAGCCGGCATGGATCTGAGACCCAGAGCGTCCTGCCTCGGAGCTGGGCCCCCGCCTCCCCGTGGGGCCCCGGCCACTGACCGGAAGGGAGGCTGATGCGGTTCCCGTCCTTGAGCTTCAGCCGGCTCTTCCGGAACTTGCCCTTGCGCTTCTTCACCCGGGGCTTCTCCTGGCACAGCTGGTGGATGATGATGTTGAGCTCCCGCTCCAGGATGTCGATCTCCCGCTCGGCCAGCTCCTGCTCACGGCGCCGCAGCAGCTCCTCCTGCGTCTTCTGCTGGAGCGCGGCCCGCGTCAGCTCCTCCTCCCAGGTGCGCAGCTCCTGCAGGGGCAGAAGCATGGCAGAGAAGCGGGGGCCCTCCGGGCTGGAGGGGAGGCCAGGCCGAGGGCCCTCGAGGGCTGGTGCCTCCATACTCCAGGTCCCAGCTGGGACGCAGGTCTCCCAGCTGGCTGGTAAGGGAATCCCTGACCGCCCTGGGAGCTGAATGCCCAGGAGGCACAGGCTCAGCCCAGCCACCTGCGGACATAGCCGTGGTAGCCCTGGAGGCGGGGGCTGAGGGTTCCTAGATTACTGATTAAAATTGCCTGTGACTGGAAAAACACGGGCGTGTGGGTAGAAAATATTATCATGTACTTAAATTTCACAGACTTGGCGGTAGTTTCATTTTTTCCCATTCTATAAAGGATGGTTTTTAAACCAGAGCCAATTTAATGTGACTTAAACTGTGCCCACTATAAATGAATCAGCCTCCAGGTATCACCTAATAGTCAAATAAAAATGTATTTCCAGAGTGATTGCTCAAAAGGCAGCGAGGCGTGTCTTCGGCACCTCTGTTCAGTTGGTGAGGGACTCCACGGAGGCACGTGCTTTGCACTCTCCTCTTGAAGGAAAACGCTGTGCTCTGGAAGGATCGCGGCAGCACAGCAAAGAGAAGAGAAAACACTTCCCAGTCTCTGCCAGGCGCTTGCTCGGGCACCACTGCTTATTAGATGGGCAGAACCTGCTCTCATCTATGGGATGGTTTGGGTTGTAGCCCCTTCCTTTGAGGGAACGCAGAGCCCAGCCCAGAGACAAATCCATCACCGCCATACCTGGAAACTAAGTTGAGACAAGCTGGGAATGAGCTGACTGACACGAGAAACCAGGACACTCGTGGAATACTGGCCAACGGCACCATAAATCCCCAGCCTCTCCAACATGGTGAGTCTCCTCCTTCTTGTGAAGCACCCATCGGGGATCCGCCTCCTCGTATGCAAATCGCCTCACGGCACACAATGACTTAGGAGGCATGTCCCCAGAGAGAAAGCTCATTATCCATCCCTCACCTCACCTGCCCCACTCGGAGTCTTACCATGGACAGACGACAGGGCACCGTGGTTAAGAGCCAGGACTCTGGAACAAACTGCCCGAATTGTGGCCCGGGGCGAGTGACCGCGGGCCTTGTAAGGACCACGGAGTTAACTGCACTGACATCACAGTTGTTTACATAAGATAATTATTATCTTATTTTGTGAGGTTGTGTGAGGATCCCTACAAATCGCTTTGCAACAGAGCATAGCACATAGTTAGCACATAGTGCGCGCTCTGCGAATGCTGACGGTTACGAGAATTGGTTTGGCTTCTCCTAGTAACTACCCATGACAAAATCCAACTTCCATTT
The DNA here is from genome assembly GCF_922984935.1 of Meles meles. Lineage (NCBI taxonomy): Eukaryota > Metazoa > Chordata > Mammalia > Carnivora > Mustelidae > Meles > Meles meles. The sequence continues at coordinate 139,963,991 of NC_060071.1, read as the reverse complement.
TTCGTACTGGCAGGTACCCTTACAATTTCATCAACCGGAAGCAAGAAAACCATGAATCAAGTGATTCGACAACCTCAAGAGCCAGCAACACGAGGGTCTACTCGGAACAGCACTAGTAACAGGAGCTCCTTCTCCTCCTCTTCTTCTTTTTTTAAGATTTCATTTATTTGCTCATTTGAGAGAGAGAGAGAACATGAGTAGGGGGGCGGAGAGAGGGACAAGCAGACTCCCTGCTAGGTGGGGGGCTCACTGTGGGGCTCCGTCCTCCTGAAACCATGACCTGAGCCAAAGTCAGATGCTTAACTGACTGAGCCGCCCGGGTGCCTGAGGAACAGCCTCTTTCAATCATTCAGTCACTGTTGGTCCCTTCCCCCCACCCAGGGCCCAAAAAGCTGTCATAAGCTCAGTCCACTCCCCTGTGGAACACTCACTGACTTGCCAAGTAGCACCAGGTTGAGGAGTGCTATGTGGCTAAGAAGAGGTGAATCTCTTCGTATGAGCTTCAGGAATGATTTGTAAGTCGTTTGTTGCGGCAAACAACGATACTGGAGAGAAGATGGCTCTGGAATCAGATGACCCAGGAGGAAGATTCTGCTTCTGCGCTTACTGGCTGTGTGACTGCAGACAGGTTTGCCCAGGACGAGAAAGACAGGGACACCTGCCTACATGCTGGGGGGCAGGGGCCACGAGACGGCAGGATATAAAGGATGAAAGTTTCTTCCATCATCACGTCTTTCAAGGGAAAGAACTGAGAAGCCATAAAGATGTACATAATTTCAGCTCCTCTTATCATGTTGCTTCCCAAATGCCCCGAGTGGGCAACGAGGAGGGAAAAAAGAAATTTGCGAGGAGACACGTGGCTGTGGCTTGTGTCCCTGGCTTTAGCCCTTAGATCCAGCCCAGCCCGAGTAGAAGCAACGTAAGCGCTTGTTCCCCCACCCCTACCCCCCGTGGACGCGGACCACTCCTCAGACACCGGGGGCCGGGAGAGGAGCCACGTAAGGAATGCCACCAAAACGCATGGCAGATCTCTAGTAAGCTAAGAATATCTGAACTCCTCAGTCAGTTCAGGCTTTAGCCTTTTTCGTAAAAACACGCAAAACACCCTATAATTTCAGAACCAAAGTATTTTCAGCCCATCTTTTGTTTCTGACTCTGATACCAAAGACAGTGGCAGGATGCGCTGATGACTGTGTTCAGTGTTGAAGCGTCCCTGTCTCCAGGTAACCCCCACTCTGCAAGTCCACTACAGAACCAAGAAACGTTTCTAGAACCCTCTCTGATTTCCTGCTGGTGCCTGCCCAGTGGCGCTCTTCCTCTGGTTTGGACAGTGGAACAGATACTCCGTGTGGAGAACTTTGGGCTCATGACGCCCAACTTGTTCCTGCCAAATCCCAGAAAGAAAGGAAATGTCTCTACCACTTCGGGTCACACCTGAGGCCTGGAGAACTCTCGCTATGTAACGTCGGGAAGAAAAAGGTGCTGTCACCTCAAACTAAGCAGGAAGATGCTTGTGTCAGAATCGGTCCAGAGGCCCCAGCGGAGAAGGCCCAGTGGGGAATGCCCACTTGATTCAACGCATGCCTTTTTTCTTGTTTTATTTACCTTTTCTTTGGCCCTGAGTTGGTCAAACATCTCCTGAATCTCGTGTTTCCAGTCATCCTGCAGGCAGTGGAAGGAGTCCTTGGGCATTTCAAAGAAGCCAGACTCCTCTATGGTAGTTAGCTGGTCCAGGATATTTGTGAAAGATGGTCGTGAATGAGGGTCAGGATTCCAGCAGTCTGTGTGGGACACGGGAGCAGACAGAAAGCACCAATGGACAGAGACAGGAGTAAGACAGAATATTACGTGACCTTATTTACCAGGAAACTGTCTCACAATTTTCTTTCCAGAAACAGAAACACGGGGATTTCGGCAACCACACACAGGGCCCGGGGAAAGCAAGCTGCCCACGCTCACCACCAGAGTGAACGTGGAAACAGATGCAGCAGCCCCCAACCGACTCTGCCTGCCGATTTAGCATCAGAAAAGCAAGTCCAAGGGGTTTGCTGGCACAAGGCTCGACAACCAGGACTTACCACGTTCCTACACAATTCCAGTCCTGACAGTGGTGACTGGACTTTGGACCTCAGTTTCCCACCAATAAATGAGCCAGCGTTCCCCATGTCAATGGGATGATAATGAGGCAAAGATAAAAATGCCTGGACTGGGTGTTGGGAAGGGGGAGCGCTACGTCTTCTCAGCTCACTCGCTAGCTAACCGAGTGCACTTTGTCTCTCTCAGCTTCGATTTCTCGCTCAGGGAATTACAGGGTTTGCCCAGGTAATTCCTAGAGTTCTCTTCTCGGATATTCTTCGTTTCTAGATGATTACATCTAGATGAGTGTATTAACACTCAGAGATCTTAAAAACAGAAGCTGCCATGCCTTCTCATTTTGTATTAGATAATAAAATACTGACGTGCTGAGTAGTGGGTTTTAGTTACTAAGTGGAGTTCTGCAGCCCCTGGGGATGGACAGAGGAGCGCCTGTGACATCAGCGCAGCAGGCGCCCACATCATCTGAAAGTGGCTCTTTCCACCACCCGCGGGATTCCTCCCTGACTGATGTGTACTTCCTCGCCTCTCTCTGGGACGGACCTGGCAGAATCGTCCGACATCTACCCAAGTGCTGCTCTAGTTTTGTTCCAGTCAGCGGTCACTTACCTTCCATGAGTTTGGCAAAAGGTTCTGGGCACGTAGAAGGAATGGGAAGGGCGAGCTTGTTCATGGCCACTCCGTAAGCCACGGCTAAGCCATCGATTCCTCGGAAGGGCACCTCGCCAGTCAAGAGCTCCCAAAGCAGCACCCCGTAGCTGAGGAGAGGAAGAAGACAGAAGCCATCTCAGACTGCCACCGATGTGATCTCACCGACAGAGCTCACGAGGCCTTTCCGAGCTAGTCACACTCTCTCTGGCACGGAGGGAGACCAGCAGAGCAGACGCACTAATGGGACACAGACAGGAGACAAGGAGGCCTGCCTTCTAGAAGCAAAAACCCTGGAGTCGGGCACGCTTAGTTTCAAAGTTGTGTTCCTCAAACTCCTCAACTACAAAGTGCAAATAACAACTCCATTCTCACGAGGAGGCCGTGAGAGTCTCTGAGCCACTCCGAGGGTTTAAATCAGCGCTCGCCGGCCGTCGCTCCTCTGCTGTTGCTCCTGCTGATGTAATACTCTGGAGGAAGAGGCCGCATCCCAAGAACACATTTTTTTCCTTTTAAGAAAACTTCAGGGGCGCCTGGGTGGGGTTAAGCCTCTGCCTTCGGCTCAGGTCATGATCTCAGGGGCCTGGGATCGAGCCCTGCATCGGGCTCTCTGCTCAGCGGGGAACCTGCTTCCTCCTCTCTGCCTGCCTCTCTGCCTACTTGTGATCTCTGTCTGTCAAATAAATTAAAAATCCTTAAAAAAATTTAAAAAAGAGAAAACTTCAGCTTTCATCACAGATACGTTTTTTCAGCTTTAGAAATGTGGAGGGCTGACCACCTAGACAAACAGATTTTCCTCCTGTCACAGGATCCTTTAAATACCCCAAGGCCAGATAGATTCCTGCCCCTGATCAGTTAACTGAGACCGTGTGTAATTCGAAGGAGAAAGTCACACAAGGGCAGCCTACACGGGAAGAGCACAACAGCGCATCAGCCTTGAGGACCTCAGTTTCCTCCCGACCTTTCAAATCCACATGAAGAATTTTCCTTTCATGTGTCCTGCGAGTCAGAGAATGGGGAGCACAAAGCTTAGAATAATTATTCTATGAATTCACAATCTGAACAAGGAAAACTCATGTAGTGTTCAGTCCTTCCAGGAACAGCAATCCTCCCAGGACAAGCACCCATAAGGCCACGGACAGTTCGGCCAGTGGCTCTCCTTGTATTTTCAGCACAAATCTCAAATTTTAAAAAATACTCATCAGTAGTTTCCAACAGAGTCATGTTATTTTAAAAGATTTGACTTACTTATCTGACAGAGAGAGAGAGAGAGAGCACAAGCAGGGGGAGCAGCAGGCAGAGGGAGAGGGAGAAGCAGGCTCCTGCAGAGAGCCTGATGCGGGGTGTGGTCCCAGGACTCTGGGATCAGACCGGAGCCGAAGGCAGATGCATAACCGACTCAGCCACCCAGGTGCCCCAAAGTCATGTTATTTTAAAGCAAAACATGGCTCAGTTGATGGAGCTGATGACTCTTGATGTCAGGGTCATGAGTTCTGAGTCCCACATTGGGCACAGAGATTACTTAATTTAAAAAAAAGTAAGCCCAATACCTATTTCATCATGGTACTTTGTATGCAGGAGGAGCTACGACATTCATAACATCATCTTGAATCTCTACTATGAACCTGCAAGATAAATATCATCACCATTCTGCAGATGACAAAAACAAGTTTTAGAGAAACTTAGGGCCTACATGGAATAAGTAAGTCATGATGGACCCCAGACCAAGTCTCAGTTCCTTCTTTCTAGATCCCCATCTACCATTTTTCTGCTTGATACACTGTCTTTCAAGATCAAATCCAAATGCACCACCATGCATTCATTTATTTTACACATCTATTAAAGATTTACTATGCATCAAGGTCAAGGCTGGGCACTGGGATGCTGCATACAGATCTTGTCCACAAAGAAGCCAGTGAGAGGAACAGAAAAAAAATGTCAATTAGAACACAGAGATGAGTCACAAGAGAGATACCATGAGTGCACAAAGAGCAGATGGGCTCCTGGCCAGACCCGAATCGGGGCAGGAGACAGCTGAACCTTGACTGTTAGATAAGGAAAGACAGAGATCCGGAAACAGGGGTCAGCAATGTACAAGGCATGCCTTGCCCTCAAAGAATCCCAAGTGGCCTGGCCTGGCTCCCAAGAAGAGCAACAGGCCAGTCACTGCCCCAGAAGATCCCTGCACACGGCCCCCCAGAATGGCCTGGCCAGTCTCCTTGGACGATGGCTTTCCCTCGGTGAGTCCTCCAAATACCACCATTTTCTTCATGTCTCTCAACCACCAAAAAAAGCCTGGTAGACAGTTGCAGGTCTCGTCTTGACGGGGAAGCTGGGTTTTACTCTGAGGCCGATGGCAACCACGCTGGGCACTTGAGGAAGCCTTCCCTGACACTCGCAGGTGTTACTTAACCCTTGTGCGGGCAGCCGTGTACAGCGGTTATCGTGTGCCAGCCTATGGGCTCTTCAGGGGCGGGGACAGTAGTTTAATCTCTGCATTCTGAGGGCTGTGGACATAGCAGGCGCTCACACAGTAAAGGACTTGGGGGGTGGGTGTGGGGAAAAGCTCATGGTCGGACGGGCCTGCAGGCCGCACCGCGTACCCGGGCGTTAGCCGTGGATACAGAGAACTGCGCTGTTATACTTCCTGCCAAACCGTTACTGTGACTCGTCCAGACGGTGGTGGTGCTGGGCAGCTGCTGCCGAGGGACTCTGAGAACTCTCAGCGCTGTCGAGACTCGGAGCTCACGGTGACTCTCATCTCCAGCTGTCTGCTCCTGGCATTCCTGCCAACCTCCGCTCTGGGCGATTAAAGCCCAAAGTCCCCCAGAACCCCTCTCCTCTATCAAGGCTAAGATGACAGGTATCGGAGCCCTAACTACCTGGAAAGACAGTCGAGTATTTCAAAGATCTAAACAGGTGTCCTCTTTCTGTCCCCTTTCCGTCCTTGCACAGGCTCTGGGACGGTTTCCATGGAGCTGTCCCAGGCCACCTGGAAGAGGGAGAAGCCAGGGACTCCTCCTCTCTCGGTTTCAAGGACAGTAGCTCTGCTCTCACTTGGCTTGTTTCTTTGTTCATCTGCATTTTGCTCCACGTGAAAGGCCCCACAACTAAGAGGAGCTGGTTGAACGCTGCTCAGGAAAGATTCGGACAGACTTGAGTCAAAGTCGGCTTTACCACTCACGGCCGTGTGGCCCTGGGAAAGGAAGTTCCTCAGTTCTCCCCACCTGTGCAACCAAGACAGCACTTCCCACCTCACAGAATAGCGGCAAGGGATAAATAACACGGCTACTACTTCTCCAGAAGCTTCTACGTACGGCTAGTGAACGCTGTATGTTTCCCCTTGGGAAGGGCCGGAAACAAGAAAGCCTCAGGTGGGACTCAGGGAAAGCCCGCAGTGTCGGCCGAGAGCCCGAGGGACACCGGCATTCAGGCAAGAAGCCTTTCCGGGAATGAGTGAACAGTAAGTCCTCCTCTGCCAATATTCCTCTATTTCTGTAACCGAAGGTGGGAACAGAAGAGAAGCCTTGGCGTTCCTTTGGCAGGAATACAGTCAAGCAAGGAACTAAAGAATGACACGGTGGAGGGGTCTGAGCCCCAGGGAGAGGGGCCAGAACAAGTCCCCATGATTTACCTCAGGTCTGACCTACGCTGAAGCCCTCCCAGAGTTGACAGAAGGTCAAGAGGCCCTTTCAAGACCACGTCCAAGCAGCCCGGAAGTACCAGCTCAGCTGAGACTCCGCCCCAGCCCCTCCCCCCGCAGAGCCGCCAGCCCCCACAGTGCTGTGAGCGGTTTCCCAGGAGTCCTTGCAAGCTCACCCCAAACCCTGGGGAATGCACCCGGTGTCGATAATTAACCACCTCCAGGGGTATGGAAATCCTTTCCATCACTTGGTGGGGTCACAGGTCAGCAAGGGGTGTTCCATGTTGTCAAAGTGAGGAAAAGCATCAGAGTGGACAGCAGCCCCGCCAAAGGCACAGCAGACCCACGCCTGAGCTGGACTGGGATGAGCTTCCTTGTTAACCGACCTCGTCGCTAAGACACACGCCCTGAAAGGAGAAGGTGTTCCTCAAACAGGCTTCTGCACTTGGTCATCAGCTGTGACCCCACATTCCAGAAACCACACTGTTCAATAATCTTTCACACAGGGACCCCTGGGTCGTAGAGTTGGTTAAGCATCCGACTCCTGATTCTGGCTCCGGAGCCCCAAGACGGGTTCCATGCTCAGCACAGAGACTGCTGGAGACTCTCTCTCCCTCTCCCTCTGCCCCCCTCCCCTCCTCTCTCTCTCTCTCTCTCTCAAATAAATAAACCAACCTTTAAAAAAGTATCTTGGGCAGGGTGCCTGGGTGGCTCAGTGGGTTAAAGCCTCTGCCTTCTGCTCAGGTCATGATCCTGGGGTGCTGGGATCAAGCCCTGCCTCGGGCTCTCTGCTCAGCAGGGAGCCTGAGTCCCCCCTCACCCGCCTGCCTCTCTGCCTACTTGTGATCTCTGTCTGTCAAATAAATAAATAAAACCTTTAAAAAAAAAAAAAGGAAAAAAAAATCTTGGGCAAAGTTAGTTGAACAACCACATGAGAAAGCACTCTGTAAATTGTAAAGTAACATAAAACTATTCTTGTTAACTAGACCTCATTCAAAATGATGATTTATTAATATATACATGAATATATTGACAGAATAAATATTTACTGATATGGTAGTATGCTCACGCTATATTGTATTCCAAAAGCAGCTTATGAAACAGAATGATCCCATTTTAAGGGATGGGCGGATAAGCATGTGAACAGAAATAAAGGCACCAAAATATTAATAGAGGTTATCTTTAGAAGTGGATAAAGGGTGATTTCTTTTTCCCTTTTTTTTCCATCCATATTTTCTAATTTTCTTCGACGGTGAACATACCAACATATTTTACTTCTGCAATTTTAAAAACTTAAAATGCCTCCACTTCATCCCACAGACACCAGGCAAGAAGTCATTACAGGAGACCACTAACCACTGCGCTAGCTACACAGCACAACCGGAGGGAAAGGTTTCGTCCACTACTCCTGAGGCGGTCTAAGCAGCTGAGGAAGCTCGAGAAGTTGAGGATCTGGGCCGTTACCAACATATCCTCCGTCACAGCACGTGGAAGAGGCCCAGGGAACCACATGCTTGACAAGCACTAAGACTCAGCGGGCCTTGGGCACCTAGTAAAAGCAGAGGCCGAGAGGACCCAGACCCCAGGGAGTTCCAGGAGGGGTGGGGGACAGACACAGGCTCAGCCTAGTACCTGGCACAGAATTAGTATTCAATAAACAATTCCTAGATGAGTAAATGGACTATAAGTCCATTTGGGAATGAGTTTTGTCCAACTTCCTAGGCATGCTTGGGCCCTCTCTGGGACATCCTGCTGGGCGCCAGGCATGGCGGGCCAGTCGTCCGGAGGAGGCCGCCCAAAGTACAGGGACAAGAGTATGTGGATGGGGCAGGGCTGCAAGCACAAAGTTTAAGAACATATCTAGTTGTTTTTTTTTTTAAGATTTTATTTATTTATTAGAGAGTGAGAGCACAAGCAGGGGGAGCAGCAGAAGGAGAGAGGGAAGCAGACTCCCTGCTGAGCCCAGAGCCCAATGTGAGGCTCGATCCCAGGACCCTGGGATCATGACTTGTGTTGAAGGCGGACACTTAACCAACGGAGCCACCCAGGCATCCAGAGACATGTCGAGTTCTAATCACAGCTTCACTTCTACCAGCTGGCTAAAAAGTGACTTAAATCATCTCAGCCTCTGCCACCTCATCTGTAAAAGAGAAGTAATGTCCTCTACTCTGGGGATTCTTGTGAGATAAAAAAGAGGCACCGCATTTAGCTCGTAAGCATCTGTGTAGGTGGTAAATACCGTTACCGTGTATGCGTGCTGTACCTACAGCAACGGCCACAAGACTTCCTCTGCTACAGGTACAAGATCACTTGGAGCCACTTGGGTAAGCAGGCTCAAGGAAGGTGGGATTAAAGGCCCATCTCTCGTGTTCCCATATATCACTGTTTGCAGGAAATGCGGCAGCCTGGAAGCTGAGTGTGGCAAATGGCTGACTATCCCCCAGATCCATTCTCCCCTTCTTCCTTAATAAGAGTTTTAGCTGGACACACAGTTATCCAGTTTGCCTCCCTCGCTGGGGGCCAGGTGTGCCCACGTAACCAAGAGCCCGCAATGGGGTGTGTACAGAAGAGATGCGCACAACTTCTGGGTTGTCTCCAAATTAAAGCCAAGTTGCTTGCAGTGAATAAGTTCTTTCTCTGTTTCTGTAGGATATAATGCTGAAGTAAGTCACTCAGATGTAACCGTCCAGACAAGAACAATACACTAAGGGACCCAGAAAGAACCTGGGTTCCTTTTCCTTTTTTTAAGAGAGTGAGAGAGAGCACAAGCAGGGGAGGGGCAAAGGGAGAGGGAGAGAGAGAATCTCAACTAGATTCCATGCTCGTGCAGAGCCTGACAAAGGCTCAATCTCACAACCCTGACATCATGATCTGAGCCAAAACCTAGAGTCGGATGCTTAACAGACTGAGTCACCCAGGGGACCCAAGAACCTGGGTTTCTGAATGATCTCATGGGCAAGGCTAACCTACAGTCTGGACTCTTTAAAAAGAAAGACATTGCTACCTGAAGTGCATCTACAGATCTCTTCATAATAATAGTTGAGATTAATTAATATATTAACTATTCTCATCAGCCTATAGACAAGTAATGGAAGTGTTAGATTGAAGCCTATGAAGTTGCTGTTTTTGTAGGTTGAAAATACTGGAATATCCCTACACAGTTCAACCAAATGAAATCTGGTCAGATACTTTAAGGAAAGAAAACTCTTTTCTTCATAATAGTTACTTCACCCTGTAATGAATGTGTGGGAAAATAAGATGTAGGACACAGAAGCTATAAAACATCACTAAAAGAAATGGAAAAAGGCCCACATAAACAGGAAGATAGCCCATGTTCATAAATTGGAAGACTTACTGTTGTTAAGATGGCAATACCCCCCAAAATGATCTACAGATTTAACACAATCCCTATCAAAATCTCAGCTGCCTATTTTGGAGAAATTAACAAAATGCTCCTAAAATTCATTTGGACATATGAAGCACCCAGAACGGCCAAAATCATCTGGAAGAACAACAACAAAGTTGGAGGACTCTCTACATTGTAATTTCAGAACTTACTACAAAGCTACAGTAATTAGAACAATGGTACTGGCATAAGGATAGATACATAAACCAGTGGAGTATAACTGAGTCCAGAAAAAACCCTTACATTTATGGTAAATTACTTTTTGAGAAGGGTGACAATTTAATTAGAAGAACGGCCTTTTCAACAAATGAGACTAGATACAGGAGTCCCCATTTGTCCGTGGGAGATACATTTCAAAACCCTCACTGGACGCCTGAAGCTGCAGGTAGCACAGAACCCTATATATTTTTTTCCTACACATACATACATACCTATGATAAAGTTTAATTTGTAAATTAAGCATAGTAAGAAATGAACAATAACTACTAATGAAATGGAGTAATTATAATAATATACTATAATAAAAGTTAAATAAATATGCTCTCTCTCTCAAAATCTTATTGTTCTATATTCACCCTTCTTCTTGTTTTGCCTTTTTTTTTTTTTCCAAAGATTTTACTTATTTATTAGAGAGTGACAAAGAGAGCACAAGCAGGGTGAAGGGCAGAGGGAAAAGCAGATTCCTCACTAAAGCAGGGAGCCCAATGTGGGACTCAATCCCAGACTCAATCCCAGACTGGAAATAGTAAAGGCTATGCCTTTGTGGAGTTTGCATCTGAAGATGTTGCCAAGATAGTTGCTGACACGATGAACAACTACCTTTTTGGTGAAAGACTCTTAAAGTGTCATTTTATACCACCTGAAAAAGTACACAAAGAACTTTTTAGAGAGTGGCATGGTCCATTTAAAAAGCCATCATATCCAGCAGTGAAACGGTATAATCAGAATCGGACCCTTCTTCAAAAGCTACAGATGGAGGAGCGATTTAAAAAGAAGGAAAAATTACTCAGGAAGAAATTAGCTAAAAAAGGAATTGATTATGATTTTCCTTCACTGATTTTACATAGAAAGGAGAAAAATGCTTCAAATACTGGTCTTCAGAATCTACAAATAGCCAGGTCTTATCGAAGAAGAAGAAGAAGAGAAAGGTTTCAAAGGTTTCACATACTCCTACCACTCCTGAAAAGACTGTGGATAGCCAGGGCCCCACGCCAGTTTGTACGCCAACATTTTTGGAAAAACGGAAATCTGAAGTGGCTAAGATGAACGTTGATGAGAAAGATAATGAAATAGTTTTCAAACAGCCCATACCCAGTGTAAAAGAAGAAACACAAGAGACTCAGACACCTACACGTTCAAGAAAAAAAAGACGAAGGAAAAGCAATCAGTGATTCTGAATGTATTCTGTTTCTTCTGAAAAATGTGATTAATGTGAGGGCTAATTCTTTGTATTTAACCAAATGATGTCCTGAGCCAGACGCAGGCGCTTAACTGACTGAACCACCCAGGTGCCCTCACCCTTCTTCTTGGGGTGATGTGAGATGATAAAAAGCCGACGTGATTAAGATGAAGCGAGGTGAATGACATAAGCATTGTGATACAGCATTAGGTGACCTTCCAGACCACAGCTGACCATGGGTAAATGAAACCATAAAAAAGCAAAATCACTGATAAGGAGGGACTACTGTAGTCACAGGCAAAAGAACGAAGTTAAATCCCTTACCTCACACCACATACAAAAATTAACTCAAAATCGAACACAGACCTAAATGTAAAAGCTAAGCTTTATAACTCTTAGAAGATAACATAGGTACAAATATTCATAACCTTGGGCACAGTTTCTTAAATATGACACCAAAAGCAAAAGCAATCAGAATAAAAAGAGAGGGCGCCTGGGTGGCTCAGTGGGTTAAAGCCTATGCCTTCGGCTCAGGTCATGATCCCAGGGTCCTGGGATCGAGCCCCACATTGGGCTCTCTGCTCCACGGGGAGCCTGCTTCCTCCTCTCTCTCTGCCTGCCTCTCTGCCTACTTGTGATATCTGTCTGTCAAGTAAATAAATAAAATCTTTAAAAAAAAATTTAAAAAAAGAAGAAAAAGAGAAAAAAGAAAAAACAGAAAAAGAGAAAAAAAAAAGAAAATTGGACCTCATCAAAATTAAAAATGTTTGTGTTTCAAAGAACACCATCAAGAAAGTAAAAAGAAAGAGACCCACAGAAAGGGAGAAAATATTTACAGACCATGTATCTGATAAGGGACATATTAAGGATATATAAAGAACTCTTTCAACTTAAAAATAAGAAGACAAATAACCCAATTTTAAAATCCGTTAAGGATGTCAATAGACCTTTACCAAGAAAAGATACCCAAATGGCCAACAAGCCATGAAAAGATGTTCGACATCAGTAGTCATTAGGGAAATAAAACCAAAAGTACAATGAGATACCACTTCTTATCTAACAGCAAAGAGGTAAATAAAAAGACATACAATAAGTGTTGAGAGGATGCAGGGAAATTGGAATCCTTCTACATTGCTAATGAAAATGGAAAAACGATATAGCTATGGTAAAAAACAGTTTGGTGGTTCCTCAAAAAGTTAAACACAGAGTTACCATATGGCTTGGCAAATTCACTCCTAGGTATACACTCCAGGGAACTGAAAATGTGTTGACACAAAAGCTTGTACAAAAATGTCCACAACAGCCTTACTCATAATTGTCAAAACGTGGAAACACTTCCAATGTTCAACAACTTATGAATGGATAAATGAATTTCCATACCATGGAATATTATTCCACTACAAACAGGAACGAAGTTCTGACTCATGCTATAACATGGATGAACCTTGAAAACATGATTTAAAAAAGCCAGTCACAAAGACCTTATGTTGTATGATTCCATGTATATGAAATGTCTATAATACACAAACCCACAGAGACAGAAAGTAAATAAGTCATTGCTAGGGGTAGGGGAGGCAGGATTCAGGAATGATTACTAATAGGCACTGGGTTTCTGATAAAAAATACTGTGGAAACAGGTAGCAGTTGTAGTGGTTGGAATGGTTAGCCCTAAAATGGTAGGTCCACGTCCTGATATCCAGAATCCTTATGTGGAACAGAATCTCCCCTGACGTCTCTGCAGGGAGTGGAACCCTGCTCATACTGATTTCAGGCTTCTGGCCTCCAGACTACACATGTCTATGGTTTAAAGCCACCAGGTCTGTGGTAATCTGTTACAGTGGCCCTAGTGATTAGACAATGGTCATTGGAACAAATTTGGTAAATTGACTAAAAAGCATTGACTTACACATTTTCAAGGGTGAACTCTGTCATATGTGTATACAATCTCAATAAAGCTGTTATTTAAAATACACACACTCGGGCGCCTGGGGGGCTCAGTCAGTTAAACATCCGACTCTCGATTTTGGCTCAGGCCATGATCTCATGGTTGTGAGACTGAGCCCCGTATCGGGCTCCGTGCTCAGCGCAGAGTCTGCTTGGGATTTTCTCCCCCTTCCTCTCCCTTACCCTCTGCTCCCTACTCGTGCATGCTTTCTCTCTCTCTCTCTCTCTCTCAAATAAATAAAATCTTAAAAAAAAATATACACATTCATCATACACACACACAAACTCTCTTTACAACTCATCGGGAAGAAACAAATTCGCGGACTAAGTACAATGATCACCTATAGTCCTTTCTTTTGGTATACCGTGCCGATGCTACTGTCTCACAGCCGTGAGGACCCATACTCTGTAGAAGCTCATTTTCCCATCAGCAAGGACAAGATCTATATATAAAATATTTGTTTGTTTACTTATTTTTGAGGACAAGATTTTTTGGACCCATGTCCTTATGACCTATTGGCTGATATTTACTGGGGGGCGGGGGGTTGGTCTAACCTGTGACTCTGCAGTTCTGGGAATTGCTTGAGACCCATCTTCTCCCATTTCTATATCACCGAGAGAGCCCCGACTACAAGGTTAACCAGACAACTAGAAATTTCCAACCCACCAAAATAAAAGAGATCGCACAAAGAATACGCATTAGCGGAAGAGCCGGCAGTGGGGACGGGTCCGGCAGTACACAGACACAGGTGCTAAGGCAGCCAGGGTGACCCTGGGGAAGGTTCCCAGGAATGAGCGGGTGCACTCACCACCCTACCATCAGAGATGGGCGTGCACACTGACCCTGGGATCTACTGGTCTTTCCTACGGAGCAATCACCAAGAGGTGGTACCTGCCACAGCACTGAAGGGACTTCGGGTAGGTGAAGGCATTAGAAACGGTCCCACGGCAACCTGTGAATTCCTGGAGATTGCTCTGAAGGGGTCACTTAGACCTATCTGGGGTGCCTGGGAGTCTACGCATCCTCAGTTCTCCAAGTCCTGAAACGTGTGTGCACCCAAAATCAACCCGGGGAGCACGGACCCTGAGCCTCTGGATCCTACCTCCACACGTCACTGCCTTTGGAGAACATGGAGGCACGGATGACTTCGGGTGCCATCCAAGCATACGTCCCTGCTGCGCTCATCTTTGTGGTTCGGTGCCACTCTCGAGCCAGGCCGAAATCAGTGATCTTCAGAATCTTGTTGCTCAGGTCTCCGTTCTCCACCTTCTGGAGGATCAATACTGGGCGAGAAAAAGACACGGAAGAAACCAGAAAGTCTGCATCAATCACAGGAAAACCAACGATCACAGAGCCCTCCTGCCAGACTCTCGTCCTCTCCTCCAGGCTCCCTGGGCAGCTACCCTAGCCTGATGGTACGAACCACCGTCTTTGGTAAGACGCCCCTACGATGCATCCATTTTTGTGCCAAGTCTTTTATAGGCATTATCTTTAACTCACAACAACCTTATGAGGTAGGTACCATTGCCATATCCTTTCCACAAGATGAGGAAACTGAGATACCAACTAATAAGCCAGGACTGAAACACAGGCAGTCGGACATAAAAGCCCTTTCTTACCCTCACGGCGTACAACCCATTCACACCCTATGGAAGGCGCCACGAGGTCACAGCCGACCCTTCTGAGGAGAGCCCACTTGGGCTTCCCGTCTGCCCGGGCACCCCGAGCCATAAGCACTCTCAGACTACAAAGAATGGCGGTGCGTGGTGGATTTCCAAGGTCTCAGACTATGCCTGGGCAGTTTCCATGAACCTCTACAAGTTACTTTACTTAAGCCTGTAAGAAAACGTGTCTTGGGGCACAGAGGCTTGCCCTTGACCTGGGAACTCATCCCCAGGCATTGAGAACGGGCTGACAAGTTGCAGAAGTCAAAGGGCACACACATGTTCACACCCACGAAGCTCTCTGTGGATATGACCCGGGAAGAAAGAACTAACGTGCCCAACCAGTTACACTCTGGGCCTATCCCCCGGCTTCTAACACCAAAGCACCCCTGTGCGGAGCCATCTTGGCTCTCCTAAGACGGTAGCTGAGGTGGCCACCTCCAGGTGGTTCCAGGGATATGTGTCCCCTTGCAGGGGCCAATCTTCCTAAAAAGAGCAAAAAACGCTAATTGACTAAAGTCCTGGAAGCTAAGCCAAGGAACTCTGAGAGGGCAGTGGCCACGTGGAAGCCAGAACTCCATGTCCACAAGCAGGATGGTTCTGAAGGCGCCACGTGAGCACAGCCTCCTGTGGGCTGGACGCTGAAAGGCCGAGAATTCAGAGCTCTCTGCGCAGGATTTCAGAGAAGGAAGGAGCCTCTCCCCAGCCCTGCTGTTCAGAGGGTGGGGAAAGGAATCCATCGAAGAGAGAACAACTAAAAAAAGGTTGACTCAGTTCCTCCAGCCACTCTGTCTAGGTAAACAGTGAAAACATGAGTTCTGAGCCCTGCTCGGGCGTGGCTACCCTTCCTGGGTTGGTTCTCCACGGACGCCCGCTGAGGGGCTCTTAAGAAGGCTCTACCTCTACCTCTCTGAGAGGTCTTTGCAATTTAAGATTCTCTGACAGCTCAAACTCTTCCACTATCTAAAGAAAGGGTCTGTGTTGGGGTGCCTGGGTGGCTCAGTGGGTTAAAGCCTCTGCCTTCAGCTCAGCTCAGCAGGGAGCCTTCTCCCCCACCCCCCACCCCCCCCCCCCGCCTGCCTCTCTGCCCACCTGTGATCTCTGTCTGTCAAATAAATGAATAAAATCTTTAAAAAAAAAAAAAAAAGGAAAAGAAAGGGTCTGTGATGGTGGTACTCTGGGTACCAAGGAGGGGCTCAGAGGTGACTTTGAGGGCAAGGACCTTAGGCAGGTCCCTCCCGTCAGCCACACGCTGTACTTTTCTCTTCCTGCCCCCAGCCCGCAAACATCCACTGAACTGTTACGTATTGGAAGGATGTGGGCCACAGATCTCTGTGTCCTACGTGCTTCTCAAAAAACCAGCCGTGGAGAGGGATGACGAGGAGCTATAGCGCTGGAAACACAAAGAAAACTGTCCCAGCCCCTCCCTAGATCTAATGGACTTGGTGTCCTTCCTCCACACCCTCTGACTCCCCGGACACACTCCTCCCCACTCTGAGCTGAATGGATTCAAGCCTCTAGAGGCTTGGATAGATTTTTAAAAAAAAATACTTTCTCCATCTCATCAAATAACAAAACTCTTTCCAGATTCTTCTGTGCCCCTCTCCCCATCTCTGCCAGCAGAGACAACAGACAAATATGCACTCAAACTGCTGGGCCAGTGGCACTAAAGAAACTCACCATTCCCTGTACGAGGCAGCCCCCAGCCACGGACCATTTCTAAGCCGCCCTGAAACCAAAGATTCAGAGTGAGCCCATCTGCTTACCCAGCCAGTGGGGTCTGGTCTTGTAACAGCCGCCCCCCTCCCCCAACTCCAGGTGCTGGGACGGGGTGAGTGGGAGGAGGGTAACAGTTTCCTGGTACATATGGAACCAGCTGAGTTTCACAGATTCTAGGCTGGGGAGCAAAGACGTTTAGGTTCTGTTACAGGGAGTGGATTTTTAGACGATGAATGCGTGGTGAAGAGACGTTGGATGGCTTAAGAGGGATGGCAGGATGGAGATGGGGCAAGAATCCGCCCAGGAAAGATCTGCCGGAATATGAATGCCTTTAGGTGGTGTAGGTCCCGCCCAGTTCCACTGAGTTCCCAGCGCTCTCTGCTGCCTTAAATCCAGTGACTTCAAACAAGTTTCCCCACATGCTGGACCCCTGACGGCATCGGAGTGAAAAATCTCTGGCCTTTGGGCTCTGACCTCAACAAAGGGGAGAGGCTGTAGTCAGAAGCCAGCTAGTAATTCTGGCTCCGTCTCTCGATTTCCATGTAGTCCCAAAACATTTTTCATCACCCGCCAAAGGAAATCCATACTGGCAGCCATCATTCCCCACTCTCTCCTCTCCCCAGCCCCTAGCAGCCACCAATGTGCTCGCTCGATCTCTGTGGATTTACCTGTGTGGCTATTTTACACAAACGGAATCAGGTGACAGGTGACGCATCTGGTAACTTCGCGCAGCCTAACATTCTCCAGGTTCCTCTGTATTATAGCTTGCAGCCACACGGCACGCCTTTCTATGGTTGAATAATATTCCTTCGTACACATATACCACAATTGGTTTATCCATCTGTCCATGACAGACATCTCAGCTCTTTCCGCCTTTTGCTTACCGTGAGGAAGTGCCGCTGTGCACACACAGGTCCGTCTACTTGTTTCCAGACCTGTTCTCCGTCCTTGGGGATGTGCACCGAGGAGCGGAATTACTACGTTGTGATGGTAATCCCATGTTTGCTGCTTCCCACAGCAGCCGCCCCATTTTACATCCCCACCAGCAGTGGGTGAGGGGTCCAATTTCTCCACATCCTCGACACACTTATTGTTCCCTTTATTTACCTAAAAAAACCAAAATTACAGCCATCCTAGAGGATGTGGAGTGGTATCTCACTGGGGTTTTGACTTGCATTTCCCTACTGACTAATGATGCTGGGCTTCTATCCATGCGCTTGTTTGTCATTTGTGTATCTCTTTTTAAGAAATGTCTTCTTGCTCTTAATCCCAGAAGACAAACTGAGGGTTGCTGGGGGGGGGGGGCGGGTGGGATGGAGTGGCTGGATTATGGACATTGGGGAGGGTATGCGCTATGGTGGTCGCTGTGAATTGTGTAAGACTGAGGAATCACACACCTGTACCCCTGAAACAAATAATACATTATATGTTATCTTAAAAATGCAGGAAAAAAAAGAGAAACGTCTTTTTGTTTTGAGTTATAAGACTTCTTTCTATGGGTGCCTGGGTGGCTCAGTGGATTAAGCCTCTGCCTTCGGCTCAGGTCATGGTCTTGGGGTCCTGGGATCGAGCCCCACATCGGGCTCTCTGCTCAGCGGGGAGCCTGCTTCCCCCTCTCTCTCTGCCTGCCTCCTCTGCCTACTTGTGATCTCTCTCTCTGTCAAATAAATAAAATAAAATAAAAAGACTTATTTCTATATATTCCACGCACTAAACCCTTACCAAATAGATGACTTGCAAATATTTTTCCCCTTTCTGTAGGCTGTCTTTTCACTTATGTGACAATGTCCTTCGATGCACAAAAGCTTTTAACTTAGATGAAGTCCACTTTATGTGTTTTTTATTTTGTTGGTCATCCTTTTGATGTAACATCGAAGATTCCATTGCCAAATCCAAGTTCATGAAGATTTGCCTCTATGTTTTCTTTTAAGAGTTTTACCGGTTCAGCTCTTATAATGAGGTCATTGATCCGTTCTTAGTTCATTTTTGTGTATCACAAGAGGGTGTTCAACCTCATTGGTTGGCATAGGACTATCCAATTGTCCCATTTGTTAAAGAAAAAGGCTTTACTTTTAAAAACAGAATGGAGTAGTTCCCTCCCAGCACACTTTCCCTGGGGAAAGGAAAGTTATAATCACAGCAGCTTATCTTCCGTACCCTTGAAGTTGGACCCTTCTGAACTTCTACCACCAACAAACAGCCACAGCAAGAACAAACTGTTGTGCTTTACTTAGAAAAGTTAAGAGTGCTTTACCAAAATCTAATGACGTCCGTCCAAGTATTGTGTAAAGCTCACCTCTCCCAGGTAGGGCAGCGGAACAAATGCTGAGAACAAGTCCAGCCTAAGTCAATGTGGGGGTGGGGGGCGGGGCTGGCCAGGTAGGAGGGCTCAGAGAGGAAAAGGAGCATCTGAACTAAAAGCCTTACTGACTAACCCGACAGAGAGCTTGGATGGAGAACGGGGAGATTCCCAGCCTTCCAAATGTGGGTGACAAGTAGAATGGTAGCACCCTTGACTGAAGCTGAAAGGCAAAGCCCTTTGAGGAAGCCAAGTTCAATTTAGGACGACATCATGGGTATAGGGTGATGGTAACAAGAGTCAGTATGAATCAGAAAAAACCCAAAAAGCAGACAATTGAAATCCCAGCCTTGACACTCTACATGTGACCCTGGACAAGTTTCATAAACTCTGCCCTTCTACTCTTACTTCTATAAAACGGGGATGAAGATTAACGGCGACATAGTAACGAAGTACCTAGCAGAGGGCCTGACACCCGAACAGGGACTCGGGACACTACAGCTATTAGTGTTACTCTGATGATTCAGTGTCTCGTGCGTAAGCGTAAGCCAGGGGACTCAGCATCCAAGGTACTGAAGACACTGGTAGGAAACCTGGGAGTCGCTGACAAATGCTAACCAGACAATAATGTTTTGCTGTAGAAATAAATGGAATGGCTGATAAATTAATAATGCTAGCTACCCATTATTGATCCCTCGCTATGTACGGCATGATGCCCCTTGCATACAATGTCTTAGTTAATCCTTAAATCGACCCTATGAAGTAGGTGCAGATATTTTCCCTATCTTACCCATGCTGAAACAGACACAGAATGGTTAAGTCAGTTGCCCGCGGTAGAGAGGAATGGAGGCGGGCTCCAAAGCCAGACCTCTCTTCATGTGCTGTGCCACCCAGAGGACAGAAAGGAATCCTATTGCCTTTCAGGCTTATTTCAGTTCCTTGCCAGATGCCTAGACTGGTCTTTACTGCTCCCCCTTTTCCTGAATTATTCCTTCAGCACCCAAAACCACTATCACACAATTTAACACTATATGCTTCTTTTAAATCATTCCCAAGTGCTGCAGGCAGGTGTGTCCCATCATCTCCTCCGGAAGGTGATGGACAGGACTCCTCGAGGGCAAAAACCCCATTCTCTGTCTTCCGCAATCCATACTATTCTCCCTCCAGGTACCAGCACAGAACCAGACTCTATGAAAGAAGTGACCCCTCACTGGTCACTTATTTCACTAAATAAGTAGCCTGTGCATCTTCTCAGACCACCCACCTCCCCATCCTATGGGTGCCCGGGACGGGGGGGGAAGTGGGCACCCTCCGGTACCATCCATCCCTGAGGCATGAAGGGGAGCCAGCATGTACCAGGCAAGAAAATGAGACTGGAGAGAGAGGAACACCACAGCCAGGGTTCACTGGTGACTAATACGTCTAGCTACCACCAGGTCAAGTGGGGGGACGCAGGGAAGAGAAGCGAATGATTCTGCCCTTAAGGACCTTCTGTACATACTGTATGGAAAGATACAAGACACAACTGAATATTAGGTGAAGACAAAGTGTACCTCAACAGGGGCCTACGTTTTGCTACAATCAGGAAGATAAGCAGTTTTCCAAGCCTCCGTAACCCACGAACGTAATTCATGATTATTTCCAGATCAGGATACCAACTATACACCATTTACTTAGTATTTTTCTTTACACTGACTTTTTAAAAATTACTAAAAGAAATTTTGTATTATTATAAATGAAAAACACAAATATTCTAATATCAGTTAACCTGTACAAATAAAATGAGAACAAAAATAACCGTAGATCCTGTCACGGGTCAAACCCTGAGCCTAGGGCCTTCTGTCTGTTAGAAAGAAACATTTAGAAATGTTGAAAGGAATAAAGGAAAACTGGGACAAAATGAAAGTCGAACCTGCATGAATATAGAGAGTGGAGTGACTTTTCTACGGGATTCAGTGGCATTTCATACAGACCATCTAAAACGCCAGCTCCTATTAGGTTATTAGAGGCAGAAATAATTCAGGGGGGGATGGCCACAGAGGGCTCGGTGTCTGACCTAATACCATTTAGCTGGAGGCCAGGCACTCAAAACTTGGCATCACTGAGGAGACACTCCCATATGTCGTAATGGTAAATTTAGCTTTTGTTGATGATTTATCGTTTTGAGATTTCTTATTTATTATTCATCTCCATTAGCACAAGGGGCTCTGATCTGCTAAACGTTCACCTTGGCGCCAGGACTCCCGTCCCCAGACCTTCATTTAGTTTGAATGAATCAGCACCATCTCTCCCAGACTGGGCAACTGGTCTACCTCTTGAGGGTTGTGCTCTGCTTGGTTTAGTCTCTTCCCCTCCCCCAATTTATTGTCCAATGTATACACACAGAAGAGTGTGTGTCTGGTTTAAAGAAGAGGAGATGAAAATTCCTGTGGCTCCATCCAGTCCCTGAGGCGCTCCCTGTGTCCCTCCCTCACCATATCCCCTTCCCGACTTCCGTCATTCATTCCTTTCCTTCTTTTTATAATTTTACCACCTATGTACACATCCTTAAATAAGATACTGTTTGGTTCAGAAAGAGCGAGGGGCAGGTACGTAAGGAGCTCAGCATACTAGCTTTCTGGGGCTGCCACAACATGACTACCACAAACATGGTGGCTTACAACAGAAGCTCATTCTCTCTCCAAGGAAGAATCCTTCCCTGCCTCCTCTAGCTGCTGATGGCTGCCAGCAATTCTTGGCGCTCCTTGGCTCAAGGCAGCATTAACTCCAACGTCTTCATCTGGCTGGGTGCCCTGTGTATGTGTGTCTTTGTGTCTTCGCATGGCCTTCTCATCTCTGTGTGTTTGTATCCAAATTTCCCTCTTCTTATCCAGAAACCAGTCTCTGGATTGGAGCCAGTCTTCATCTAACGCAGCCTCGTCCTGACTTGATGATATCTACGAAGACTCAGTTTCCAAATAAGGTCACATACACAGGCGTGAGCGCCTCCGTATTTCCTCGCTCTAAATTCACCTTGGCCTACCTCCGGTTCCTGGGTTGGGCAAAGCAAACACTCGTCTATCCAGTGAGCGGGGCAAGGAGCTGATGAAGCAAGACAGCCAAGTGCAGATAAGAATCTGGACCAGGCTCCCCCAGGCAGTGAGTCCTCAGGTTCAATCAATGGAACACCACCAGCAGCTGAGTTGGCCATGACAGCCCTGAGTCACACTGCCGGATGTCAACTGCCCAACCTCTAGGTCTGGTGCTCAGCCACGCTCCTGGAGTCCCCCCTTCCCAGTCCGCGGGGCTTTCCCCTCATTGCTCTCCTGTGTCAGTCCCTGTGTCCCGCACCCCGCTTTCTCCCTTCGCCGGCTTCTTCTCTTGCTTTGGTGGTGTGCATTCTCCAGTAGCTCCTTAGAAAAGAATGCGTGGACGTTTCTTTTTTGTTGTTGTTGGGAAATGTCTCTTTTCCATCCTTATACTTGGTATAAAAATGATTAGAGATTTCCCTTCATAATTCCGAAGACATTATGCATCATTTTCTTGCTTCCAACACTGCTGTTAAGAAGTCTCAAGCCATTTTGCTTCCTGATACTCTGTAAGTGATGCTTCTTTATCCTTTGGGAAATTTCTACTCTCTTCTTGGTCCCCTGTGGTCTGAAGTTGTAGAGGGATGTGGCTTGAGGTGGGAACTTAGTGAGTACTTTGAAATCTACACAATCATGTCTTTAAGTTACAGAGAATTTTCTTGAAGTATTTTACTGTTAATTTCCTCGCATGCATTTCTGTGGTCTCTCTCTAGAATCCATTATTCAGATATTGGGCTTTCTAAACTGGTCCTTCAATCTTCTGATCTTTTCTCCTCAATTTTTCCCACCTTTTTATCTTTTTCCTCTTCTTTCAGAGATATCATCATTTTACCTTCGAACCCGTCTATTGGGTTTTTCATTTTCCTATCATGGTTTTAATTACTCTTTTTCCTTCTCCGAATTTTTTCTTTTTGGGGGGATTGACACGAATGTATCTGTGTAACAGCTCTTTTTGTAATATGGGCACAGTCTTTTCTTCTACCTGAGTGTATCACTGATGGTTCTTTTTCACTTCGTTTTCTCCCAGCGCAGTTTGCTTTAGCTGCTTTTCCTGTTTGTGCTTTGGCCTCTAATGTGATCTTGCTCAGGGTCCCAGCAATCCTTGGTTGTCTGCTCACGACTGAGAGCCAAATTGTGCTTTGGTTTTTAAAAAGAAGTCCTTATGGTTTAAAGTACCTACTGAAATATTTACCAAAAATATGAAATGATTCATATTTCATTGGAATTTTCCTTCACACATTCCCTTCACAATAATCAGGGCTGGGGAATGAGTGGAATGACAGAAGAAAGCAGATTTCCCGCGAGTTGGCCAGTGTCGACACTGGGCAGTACACGGGCGCTCGTTAGGATTCTCCTTCCTTGTGACTCTGCCACGGTAAACAGGCAGGGCGAGGTGTGAGGGACCCAAAGCCGACTAGAACCTCCCAGCGCACAGGAGGAGTCTGTCAACCTTGAGCTTGATGGTGGGGAGATCCGGGCCAGCCTAGGCCAGAATATCTCCGAACGGCTAGGGAAAGCGAGTCCTGACCACCAGAGTGCTGGGAAGCCCGTCACGCGGAGGGCCGAGGTGGTCTCGGAATGCAGGCATCGGCCCGAAGACACTCACTTCATCCCTCCTTTTCTTATAAAGCACCTATACCCTCCACTGTGCCCGGACCCCATCCAGAAACGGTTTACACCCACCCCCCCCAAAAAGGAGAGGCGGTCGGGCGGCATGGACTAGAGAAGACAGGTCCACAGGACTGCAGGGCATGCTGAACCACTGCTGCCCAGTCTTGGTTGCTTGGGGACCCTGCTTCGTCCCAGCTGCCTCCTGATGGCCCTTGCTGGGCTTTTCAGGCAGCTGGATATAAACTGACAGGTTCTTTGCTTTCCTTACTGTCAGCTTGAAATGGGCTTTCTCAATTTCC
Organism: Meles meles; assembly: GCF_922984935.1. Lineage (NCBI taxonomy): Eukaryota > Metazoa > Chordata > Mammalia > Carnivora > Mustelidae > Meles > Meles meles. The sequence goes on along the minus strand of NC_060071.1, from coordinate 139,940,196 downwards.
TAAGTCGGCTAGTTACCTGTTTCCCACCTTCCCAAACTAGGCTGCCGTGGCCTCCTCTCCCGCCGGCCTCGGGAGCTCCTGCGGTTTCCACCAGATTCTGAGAACCGAGCACCAGCAGCCGCAGTCCGTGCCTGTGTCCAATCAGCCAGCCTAGCCCAGGGTCCTGCCTCAGTTTTGCTTGTTTTCTCGGTATAGGGAGAAGCCAACTGGTATGGTCTGTACCCAAGGGCGGCCTGCAAGGGAACTTTCCTTGGCTTAGTTCTTCCATCTCTCCAGTGACACGAAATCGGGGCTCCCGCTCGTTCCTGCCAAAGCGCAGTCCGACCACCAGCTCCCCGCCACAGCGTCCCCTCCCTCCTGCCTGCGCGGGAACAATGTCTGAGCTGCAACGAGGCAGAAAGAAAAGAACAGGAGCTGAAAGCCTAGAACGTCTCGTTCTGGCTCGACCCCTGGGCGACCTGCACCAGGCCACTGTTCCCCACTTCTGACCATCTCAGAGTCTGTAACTCCCTGAAAGCAGAGCCCCCTGGAAGGGCCTGCCTCACGGACCACTAGCGTGCAGTGGGAGCGGGGCCAGCCGGCATCTCCTGGCCTCTCCTGGCCCCTGGTCCCAGCCACTCCGTCCCTCCAAGCAGGAACAGGAGAGATCAGACTTGCTTACGAAGGCAAATGATCCAGCACCTAGACTCCCTGACTCCCGGCCTCAGCAGGCACGGTGCAGGCGGGAGACGGCCGGGAGACGCAGCCAGCGAGGCCCCAGCTGGCCCAGCAAGGTCAGCAGAGTTCCACCGGGTTCCACAGGCACAGCCAGCCACACTGACCTTCCCAGCAACACTCAGCACGGGCAGCCAGAAGGCCTTGTCACAAGAGCCACAGAAGGGCGAGAGAAAGGGGCGGGCTTAGGATCCTCTCTCTCTGGGTGTGGAAGAGGAAACCACAGGGTGTGTGAAAGCGCTCGGGGCACAGCCAAAGAGCACTCAGCACAGTGACCTTGTGCGGTGACCCAGAGCTGGAGCACAACCGAACCACGATGGCTTCCCTTTACACGCCCCTAACCCGAGAAGGTTATCGACAAAGGTCTCTGATCGAATCCGTTTAGAGAGTGCCTCCCAAACCCGCCAAGAGAGCTACAGCAGTGATTCCCCACCTCTTGAAATAGGTCCTTCCAGCTTTCAAGTAAACGCTTCTCCGACGGTCAATGTACTTTTAAGGTTAAGAAGAAAACCCTCACCAGAGCTAATGTTTCTGGGAGCTTCCGCGCTTGCTGTGCACTGGGCTAAGTGATTTGCATCCATAATCGGAATTCTCTCAGTAAGCCGGGAAGGCTCAATCAGCTGTGGAGACCACAGTTCAGAGGCTGGTCCATGGGTGGTAAGAGGCAGAGCCAGGACATAACCCAGGGTTGAAGGAAATCCCAATCAGTGTCCCAACCAACCCACCGTATTAAAATACCCACAGAGAAAGACCCACTTTCAATCCGGTTTGTATTAATCAACACACAGCATCTACATCTGAAAAACAGACATTCGAATATTTATACTTCCTGCCAACAACTTAGACTCAAAAGGACCGCGCAGCAGCCCCACGCCCAGAGATCTGTAGCCGCCACTGATCCAACCGGAAGCCAGAGAGGCAGAAAGCAGAAGGCTACTGCCCTTGATGAAAAGGTCTACCTGTCGGCCATCAGCTCACATCCAGGCCAGCGTCTCAAATCCTCCAGCTCCAGAGGAGTGGATGGGAGAGAAATCTCCAAGGAAGGGTTAAAACAGAAGGACAGAGTCAGCAGCGTTCCATGAGGAAGAGAAAACAAATTGAAAACACAGCAGAAAAGAATTGCTACGTTAGCAACCCTGGCAACATATCATGGAAGGACTAACAAGGGATTAATGATAGGAAAGCGGCCTGAAAGCTGTGACCCAGACTGCAAGTCGCCCTTCCGTGGTTATTCGCCCCTCATCCCATAGTGACAGAACCCTCATGTACAGGAGGGGCGCCTGGCCACATGTCACGTTAACTATGTTTCCCGTCCTCCCTGTTCCAAAGCACAACCAGGTAGCTTAGAAATATCAAGAGTTCTCGGCTCATGGCCTTTGGATCTTCTTCATCCCTCCTTCCATTGTGCTGCCTGGAACACAGATGTGATGGCTGCATATCTAGCTGCCACCTTGGGCCTCAAGGGTAAGATCCTGCCCCAATGTTGGCAGAGCTATGAATGGGAAGGGGTCTAGGGCTTGTGGAAGGGAGCTACCCTGCTAATCATGGGCTGTCTCCCGCCAGACTTTGACATACAAAAAAAAAAAAAAAAAGAGAGAGACTTCTTTCACCCATTGTTACTTTGGGGATCTTTTTTCTCATTAGCTAACCTAATTTAACAGATACAAGGCTCAATTCCACTACTACAACATTTCTTGGAGCAAAAAGACATATTAAAATGGAAAATCTAAACCAAAAGCAACATTCCAGTCAATAAAATCTCCATACGATGCGGCCAAGGATTTGGACAGCCTCTCCAAGCGTCTATAAAATGAATCAACTTGACACATTTCAGCTGCATGTTTTTTAAGGAGTATGTCATGTTCTATAATAAGTGTTGACTTAAATCTGTTTTTTCTTTTCTTTAAAGAGCCCCGTTAAGAGAGCCCATATGCACAGCGCTAAGTACAGGGTGTTCAAATATAAATTAAACTGGCACCTCCCCTCAAGAAGATCACCAGCCAGGAGGAAGACTCAGGAGTAAGACAGGACAGAGCAGGAGACCTTTGTTTTTTATTCTAAACCTTGTGATACGATTTGGCTTTTTAATAGATATTATATATGCACTTTAAAATACATATATAAAAAAGATGTAGCAGGCAAAATTTAATATATGTGAATATATTTTAGTAAAACATTAGTATGTAAAAACACACAGTTTGATCAGATTTTTTTTTCAGACTTTTTTTTTTTCTTAAGAATATATTGTCTAGGGGCGCCTGGGTGGCTCAGTGGGTTAAAGCCTCTGCCTTCAGCTCAGGTCATGATCCCAGGGTCCTGGGATCGAGCCCCGCATCGGGCTCCCTGCTCAGGGGGAGCCTGCTTCCCCCTCCCCCACTCTCCCAGCTTGTGTTCTCTCTCTCGCTGTCTTTCTCTCTTTCTCTCTCTGTCAAATAAATAAATGAAATCTTCAAAAGAAAAAAAAAAGAATTAGTGGAGAGTGTGCTTAGAGTTGGCAGGCTGGACTCTGCAAACCCAGGGTGGCACTGGTCACCTTCGAGTCACACCCCTCAGAAGGAACAGCAGTGAAGTCAGTGGGGTGAGCGGACTTCATGTTAAATGGTCAAACGTATGAGGATAAGCACTAGGAAAGCAGAGAGGGGGGAGGCAGGGGTCCTAGAACTCTCTCTGGCTTCACATCACCCAGTCACTCCGGCTAGGGACCTGTGTGTCATCAATCTTTCGGGAAGGCATGAGTGTTCAGGGAGTAGAGGAGTTTTAGAGGTTCTGTCCCCCCTCCCTCTGTGACAACATACACCCACCAACTCTTGGCGACCCGATACAGCATGACGGTCGGATTTCTGCTGCTCTGTTGCACTGGAGGGGGGACGGGATAGCAAACTCGTATTTACAGACTGACCGTGGCTGGTCTCAAGAGACACAGCACAATTCTCAGCCTGCTTCAAGCTATTTTTCAACGACCCCTTTAACCCGCCCTGGCTTCCCATGGCAACCGCATTTTCATCTTCTCTTTGGACGCGGGACCCCCTTCCCACCTCTCTCATGCTGCTGAGGAAAGCTTCTCCTAGAGCCGAGCTTCTTGTGATTAAAACAGACAGATCGGTGCCTTCTTTCCGGCCAAACTTCCCAGCGTGTGTTTGCTGGACACCTTGCTCTCTCCAACATCCGAAAATAGGACTGTTTCAACTTGGGCACCTGCGGCAACCGCCATCTTGTGCAGGGCAGGCTCAGACAGCACGGCTGGGACTCTCGCCCCGAGCTGGTCCAGACACAGATGTCCCCACCAGGAAACCAGAAGGCGGAGGGAGACCGTCTGGGTCCCCGCTTTCCTCACTGAAGGACCTCTCCACGAAGGCCGGCCTACCCTGCCCAGTCCCACGGCAGGGTCTCACGTCCCTGAGAAGGGCTGCCAGGTGTCTGTCGTGCCTCGGAAACACCCGGCTACCAACCGGACCCGAAGAATCCACAGACAGGCAGCACATCGCACCTTTGACGGCTGTGTCAACTAACAGTCATTCTTCCTTCTTACGCGGGCTCGGGGTGCTGCTGTTGCCCGGGCCCTCCACGACCCCGCATCCCCACGCTCTGCCACCTGAGTTCCCATGGCAGGCAGGAAAGGTTGCATTTTCAAAACAGCACACCATCTCCGACGTGATCTGGACTCCCCTTCCACTGAGAGGAGGGTCTCTGTCCCCTCTGTACCTCAGCGGGCCTGAGACTCACGGTAAGGACTGGAATGCCGTGGGAGTGACACGGCGCGACTCCCAAGCCGGATCAGGAAAGATGATGGAGCTTCTGCCGTGTTCGTGGCAACACTGGTGCCTGAAGCCTTGAGCCACCACATAAGATGACCACGAGCCCCGAGCCAGCCACGCTTGGAGGGGTTACACGTGGACACCACGGCCAGCAGCCGTGGCCTTCCAGTCCCCCGAGCCTAGGCACCAGACATATGTGTGACTGAGTCTTTCTGATACTTCCTGCGTCCATTTGCAGCCTCACCTAGAGCCTCCAAATTGTCCCAGCTGAGAAGCAGGAACTAAGCCACTCCTGCCGAGCCCTTTCCCAATTCCCAGCCTGGTCTCCATGAGCATGGTGAAATGGTTCTCGTTTGGAACGGTTTGTTCTGAAGCACCAGTAACGGAAACCGTTGGTAGCACACTTGTGAGTCTACTTGTGAGTCTTCTCACATCTGCTGCTAGCAGGGAAGCAGCTGCTCTCGGAAACGGTAATCTCAAAAAAAGAAAAGCTCCCTTTTACTGGGCATTTACTTTGTACCAGGCATTTTGCGAAGGGCTTACGTGCATAATTTCATTTCACGCCCGTGACGATGGTATGAGTAAATACCAGGATTATCCTCATTTTACGGAAGAGGAAATGGGCTCAGAGGTTGAGGACTTTGCCCAAAGCCAGATCTGCCTGACTCAGAGCCTGTAACACTCCACCACGCTCGGCTCCCCAGCCAATGGGAGATGAGAGCTGGTTCCATATGGAAGACTCAACTGGTTGGGGACAAGGCTTTCCTGTTCAATAGTCCCAGTGTGGGACTATCCTAGAGAACCCAAGCGACAGGGGCATGCGGGTGGCTCGGTTGGTTAAGCCTTCAGCTCCAGCCGTGATCCGGGGTCCTAGGATGGAGCTCCTGGCTCAGCTCAGCGGGGAGCCTGCTACTCTCTCTCCCTCTGCCCCGCCCCCTGCTTGGGCTCCCGTGCGCACGAGCTCTCCCTCTCTCTCTCTCTCTTTCAAATAAATAAACTTTTAAACAAACAAACAAACAAACAAAAAACAAAACCCGAGCAACAGAGGCACAGCATGGATAAACACTTAGCCGCCGCTGAACACAGCACCGCCCTCCCCCGTGGCCCACCACCCTGCTGCTCACTCCCTCTTTAAGACCGAACTCCTCCATCGACGCCTGGCAGAAAATCTGCCCTCTTCGGACACCATCTCACGCACGCTTGGCACGTGATTCCATGCGGCATCACCCTGTTCTGGCTGTTTGGGCATGTTTCCGTGGTACGGCTCTGGAGGGTGGAAAGAATGTGCTGGAAGTGATGTCTACGTTACATATACACTGAAGGGATGTGTTGCATTTCCTACAGCGTCCGCGTAATCACGGGCACGTCACTGCCTCACAAGGACCTGCCGGTTGAGAGTCCTAACCTACGCACTACACAAACACCCCCGGCTCTACAGCCCGTGCTTCACCCCGGGCATCGCAGAGGAGGAAAGATTTTAGGGCCGAGGAAGAAGCAGCACGACCCACCACAGAAAACCATCGCCATCATCTTGCAGGCAAGGAAGCCCAACCACAAAGGCTCAAAACAATGGGAGTTGCCATGTTGAGCCACAGGTCCTTAATAGTCCTGGAAAGCTTAGAAACACACATTAAAATTTCCTATGAGTCACTCCCTAACCTCCCATCTAAGAGTCGGGAGAGGCCAATCTCAAGGAAGCCTCAGGCTAGGACTAGCTTTGCTCTGACTCACGGGCTTCCTGTCCATGCTATGGCCGCCTTTCTGAGTCCCTTCCTTCCACCTCCAAGCCCACTGGGATGGGCGAGACGAGGTTTGTGCCTGTACCTTCCTGGCCTACCTCCAAAGATGACCCTACAGATCCTACCCCGTGCGATGGAGCCAAGGATCTTACTGTGGTGGGGCAAACTCGGAACCACAGAGATTCTCAAGGCGGTCCACCTCAGCTTCCAGAGGGCAGCCAGTCCGCGGCTGCTCCCTTCCCTGCTCCCTGGAAAGTTATGACGAGGGAGCACAAGGCAAACTGAGGACAAAGCACAAGGGGACCCCCTGCAACCAACCCCGCCCTGGCCGTGGGATCTGTGTGATATTCCTCAGGCACCCATGACCACCCTAAAACAAAGGGAAAAACCAACAGTTAACTGATACAGGTCACAGTCCTGTATGACATGAGTCTCCATCCGGGGTACCAGTGTCTGAGTGACTGACGGGGGAAAAGCATTCTTACCAACAGCCTGGCTTTCAGAGAGCCATAACTCGATTTCCTGGCGCCCTAACATCACTCTCCCATCCATGAGTGATGTGGGAACCAGAGGCAGAAGGGAGAGTAAACAAGATTAAATTTCTTAATGACCTGCAGCCCATTGACAAGGACCGGAGACAGGCAGCATAACACTCCTCCAGAAAGCTCCCAACTGTCTTAATGTTAGTGCCTTACTAGAAGGAAAAACACTTTAATTCGGCAACAGTCAGCCCTCCGGTATCCTATAAATCTTCCTGGACCCATGAAGGTCCTTTTGGACACCTCCCTATTTCCTTACCTCCCCAACTCCCAAGTACATGATTAGCCCCCCCCACCCCCCATAACCCTAGTGCAGCAGCTCTTTCTGCCCCTGGGTCCTGTCCCTGTGCTTTAATAAAACCACCCTTTTCGCACCAAAGAAGTCTCAAGAATTCTTTCTCGGCTCCAGATCTCACCAACATTTCAAAACTACAACAGGTAGGCATAATGGGTATACCCAGAAACTGCTGGAAAAATGCTCAAATGCCTTCTGTCCTGCCCTCAGGAAACCTCCCAGTGGGGAAAGGTCTTAGAATATGTCCCTTTTCCTGAGGAGGGACATTCATACTCTTCCTACAGGGTCGCTATCAGTGACCTTCCCATTCCCAGACTCTCCTCCAATGTACTGCATATCAAATCAAGCACCAAAAAAGCTTCTGAGGAGCCTAAAATCGGCCAAATTCATTGTCCATATGACCTAGAACCTTGCACACAAAGCCAGCCTTACATGTAAAGTTCATAGGACAGAAATGAGTCCAATGGGGGTTGGTGGGGGGACTGGCAGCATCTGAAAGTAAATTAAAATTAGTTGGACTTTCTACTTATTTTGCCAGGCACCAGAGGGCTCATATGCTCCACAGAAACTTCTGCCAATCCCCCATTTCTCTTCTGTTTGTTGACCTCACGTAAAGAAACGTGACTTTCCTGCTGAAAATGCCTTTCCAAAAAACATTTCTGTCAGGATGGATTTGCACGATTCCTCTCCCATCCCCTCTGCTTTCCTCCTGTCACAGCACCTCAAAATTACTGGTGGCAGCAAAGTCAAAATCCTCTTTGCAAGGCGGGACACGGGAACAGCTGGGAAGCTTCACTCATAGTAAGAGTCTGGGGGCTGTGCCATAAGCCATCGATTCAACTCGGAGCACTAAGGGATGAAGGATGGAAAGTCGAACTTCTCCGTCACGACATTAATCTAAAAATAGAAGTGGGCACTCCTAGTGTGTGTGCCGTCCTCCGTGTGGGGTGAGGGGGCGACTGCCATGCTGGTCCGACCCAGGCCATCTGGTTACAAACTGGGCTGCCGAGGCAACGCCCCTGGAGGGCTTGCTCACCTCCAAGAGGACCGGCAGCTGAGAGTCCTGACATCCGAATAAACCACACGGGGCTTGGATATTAACAAATCTGTCCAAACCCTTTTTGAATATTTACATTACTTTCCTGGTTAAGAATTTTAAAATTCCATGGGGGTGCCTGGATGGCTCCGTCCGTTGGACATCCGACTCTCAGTTTCTGCTCAGGTCATGATCTCGGGGTCATGGGATCGAGCCATGGTGCAGAGTCTGCTTGAGATCCTCTCTCTCCTCTCCCTCTGCCCCTCCCCCTACTCATGCACACTCTCTCTCTAAACCAAAACTTAAAAAACTTTAATTCCATAAATAAGCATCTGTGAATTTACCTGAAATCTATCCATATTTCCCTTGTTCAAACAAAAGCAAAACCACAATAGCAACATAAGCAAAAACAAGAGTCAAATAGTCACAGGCCAACTTTTGGACAGCTGTATACAAGGACACTAACAAGAGGCAAGGCTGAGGCTACAGGATGATGGCTAAGATTCACACTATGCTTCTGGAGGGGCCCTGGGGCGAGAGGAAATGAGACAGTAGCCTTCCGCTCCTGTGCATTTGAGAACCGGCAGGCCCCTGGGTTGGAACAGTGAAGGATCCCCTCCCGGCAATTCCAGATTTGGGGATGATCCGGCCCACAAAGGCCTCGAGACCAGGTTTCAAAAGCCAGGGTTAGCTCTGTTAGTCGCAGGGTCCATCCTACAGAACAAGGTGCTAGAATAGAGTCTTCTAATACAATCTGTTCCTAAAGAACAGAGAAGACCAGTAACGAGTGCCAGAGAGCCTGGACTTGAGTTTAGGACCCACTAATTTCTAAAGCTGTGCATTCTCAGGCAACACAATAAACCTCTCTGAAACTCAGCTTCCTCTCCTGTACAACGGGGCTCCCATCACCTCTGCCTGCAACGGCTTAGATAAATACTGCTCCAAATACAATTCTGTAGCACCGAGCACAAAATACGATGACCCCTCATCCCATCTCTGGGAATCCTGGGGGAGGGAAAATGGAAGGCCATTTATTGCTGTCACCACGAGTAATAAGCTAAGGGGAAAAATCAGATAATGTCACTAATAATCTTAAGTCATCTTATTTTGGAAACATTTTAAGTTGATTTTTCATTACCATCCATGGGACTTGATGGGTCACCCTTCTTTGTCACCAACTGACATGCACTTGGGAAAGACACTAATTCATGATTAATTTTATGAGTTTGAAGGAGAGAGGAGAACGGACAATGACAGAGAGATGGTTACTGATACACCACGGGATTCCTATCCCTAAGCACAGAGAGCAAGGCGCTAACTACTTAGGAAATAAAAATGTTTTTCAATCTGATTAAAAAATGGGCAGAGAACCTTCTTTCCCAAAGAAGACACACAATACAAGATACATGAAAAGATGCTCAATATCACTAATCATCAGGGAGATGCAAATCAAAAGCACAATGAGATACCACCTCCCATCTGCTAGGACAGTGATTACCAAAAAGTAGGAGATAACGTGTTAGTGAGGATGTAAAGAAAAGGGAATCTTTGTGCACCAATGGTATAAATGTAAACTATTGTGGCCACTATGGAGAACAGTATGGAGGTTCCTCAAAAAATTAAAAGTAGAGGGGTGCCTGGGTGGCTCAGTCATTAAGCATCTGCCTTCAGCTCAGGTCGTGATCCCCGGGTCGTGGGATCAAGCCCCGCATCGGGCTCCCTGCTCACCAGAGAGCCTGCTTCTCCCTCTCCCTCTCCCTCTGCCTGTGTTCCCTCTCTCGCTGTGTCTCTGTCAAATAAATAAATAAAATCTTTAGAAAAAATGTTAAAGTAGAATTACCATATGATTCAGCAATCCCACTTCTGGGGTATATGCAAATGAAATGAAATCCTATCTCCAAGACATATCTGCATCCCCAAGTTCACGCAGCCTTGTTCGCAATAACCAAGATACAGTAACAATCCAAGCATCCATCTATGGACGAATAGATAAAGACATGCTGTATATACACATACAATGGAGTCTGAGTCCTAAAAAAGAAGGAAATCCTGCCATTTACGAAAACATGGATGGACTTTGAGGACATTCTGCCAAGTGAAATAAGTCAGACTCAGAAAGACACATACAGTGTGATCTCACTTACATGCGGAAGGCAAAAAAGGCAAACTCACAGAAACAAAGCAGAATGGTGTTGTTAGGGGTTGAAGGGTAGGGGAAGTGGAGAGATGCTGGCCAAAGAGTAACAAACTTCCCATTAAAAGATGAGTGAGTTCTGGGGGTTCTAACGTATCATACAGTGACTAATTATAGTGAACAACACTGTACTGGGGTGCCTGGCTGGCTATGACTCTTCATCTTGGGGGTGTGAGTTCAAGCCCCGTGTTGGCTGCAGAGATTACCTAAAAATAAAATCTTAAGGGTTCCTGGGTGGCTCAGTCATTAAGGGTCGGCCTTCAGCTCACATCATGATCCCAGAGTCCTGGGATCGAGCCTCGCCTCGGGTTCCCTGCTCAGCAGGGAGCCTGCTTCTTCTCCCTGTCCCTCACCTCCCTCTCACTCTCCATCTCTCTCACATAAATAAATAAAATTTTAAAAAAATAATTAAAATAAAATAAAATCTTTAGAAAAAACCAATCCTGTATTATAGACTTAAAAACTGCCAGGAAGAATAAATCTTAAACGTTCTCCCCGCACCAAGAAGTGGGAACCATGTGAGGTGACGGATGTTGACTAAGCCGGCTGTGGTAACCATCTTGCAATGTGTACATGCGTCAAATCATATACCTTAAACTCACAGAGTGTTCGTGTCAATTAACTCTCAGTACAGCTGGGGGGAGGGGTGGGGCATCTCTACGGTTTCTTCTCCTCGGGAACTGGAACACCCGGCGGAGCCTGAACCCTCCGTCTCTTCTAGACAACCCAGGGAAGAAACGACAAGACGCAGCCTTGGCTGCTCAGCCGTGACCTCGGGGGCTATGAGCCAGACATCCCTGATTCCTCGGGGGATGTGGAGATCCTCACTCCGCTGTTGTCCACAGTCCTGGGGACCCAACTGGGAAACGCGACAGAGTTAACAGGTCCCCACTGTCAGGGCCTGGGGGCGCCTGAAAGGCAGGACGCTGTCACGAGACCAGGCATCCCAGCAGCCTGACTTCTGGCAAATCACTCAACGTCTCGTGGTCACGGCTCTAAGGTTCGTTTAAGCTCTAACCTTACCCATAAGCACAAAAGTGAGTTACGGAACTGGAAACTGAAGACTACTGTTGTTTCCCCCAACTACAATCTTTTTCTCCTCCTTCTTGGATTCGGAAGGTTACCAGAATGCAGAAACAAACAAAAATAAAATGTATCCAGATGGACTGAAATGGCAGGAGACGATGAGGTACGCAGACGGGAATAGGCAAATCGCGCAGACGGAAAAAGCAGTCGCATCTACACTGTGCAATCTGGGATAACGTCTTCTTTTTTCACTGATACTTTTTCCTGTTACGTTGCCTGATCGGGCACATCAGGGGGCAAGCAGTCACGGGGATCTGCAGAAACAGGTCTGGGTTACAAGAGCAGCCAGTTCCTGGGCCCCACGGCCCCACGGGTATGCATCAGGTCCCAGCTAGAGAGTCAGAGCCTCCCCGGCTGGCAAAATGCCAGAGGCGGACGTTAGGCTTCTGACTATCTGAGGTCCAAGGTACACCTCCCAGTTTGTTCAGTAGAGGAGTTCAAGTCCATCCAGAAAGGGACTAGGGATAGAAAATGCAAGATTTCAGGGCGCCTGGGTGGTTCGGTGGGTTAAGCATCTGACTCTTGATTTCAGCTCAGGTCATGATCTCAGGGTCGTGAGATCAAGCCCGATGTCCGGAGTGTGGAGCCTGCTTAAGATTCTCGCTCTCCCTCTGCCCCTCCCCCTGCTCTCTCTATAAAGGAAAAAAAAAAAAAAAGAAGAAAAAGAAGAAAAGGCAAGATTTCAAGGAAACAGAGAATTGCTGCCAAACATTGGGAATGCTACATACAAAGTCCTATATTGTACGTGATTTGTGGGAGAGGGAGGTAGGGAGCAGAAGATGGAAGACGACAAATTCTGTTGTCCAGAATTCTACTGGGATTTCTGTGTTTTTACAGAAAAAAAATTATCTAAGGAGACAAGAAACAAAACAAAACAGACCCCCATATCTTAATTTCACTTGCTTCTAAGACGTAAACTCAGGGTTTAGGGTAAAGGAGAGCAACTTTCCTTTGTAGTTCAACGTTGAACTCTTCTCACCTTATGTATACATCGCACTTTGAATTTTAAATACCTACAGCACAATCGGAGAGAACAGGACTAAGACACTGAGAATGCAAGCACAAGATTATTTATACTCGAAAGTACAAGATCGCAGATCGCAAATTGTGGAGCTAACGGCTGAGGGGAAAATGCAGCCTCTGGAATTATGATCAACATACTGAGCACTTACCATGTGCCAGGCAGGGCTGAGAGCGTCATCTAGATTATTTCACTGAATCCTCCCCTCTACCCTATAAAATGAGGTGGGTGGAATTATAATTATTCCCATTTAACATTAACAAAAGCGAAGGCACAAAGAGTTTGTCGTTTGCGCAAGCTCCCAGCTAGCAAGTAATAGAGCCAAGACACGAGGCACATCTCACCCAGAGCTCACATGGGCTCATTTCCAATGGGACAAAGGGTTCACATCCTAAATGCGGGCTCTAAAGGAGAGTTTGGGCACTGTTTAGATATTGCCTTGGGTTGGGGGGAGAGGTCAATGCATGGGAAGAGGGACGGTGCTGGAACTCATGATGACCAAACCCACCAGCACTTCCTGAGTACCTACTAGGTGCTGTGACCAGCCAGATCTAAACAGCTAGAGCAATAGAGCTGCTGCGTGGAGATGGAAAAGGGGCAGCCATGCTCCCCCATCCTGCCAAAGGAGGACCACAAAACTCAACGTCTTAGAAAAGACTGTGCAACAAGAACGCTAAGTGGGTTTGAGGAAGCCAGGAGCGGGAGTGGAAAAGGCATTCCCTTTGACCTTGGCCATAGACTGGTGCAATAGAGAAAGGAGAAATACGTTGCCTTCCTCCTGGGGCAAAAGCATTTTAATTGTCAGCTGGGAGGCCAGCAGAGCCATGAAACTGGCCAGCTGTCCCATTCAATCAGGCCAAAGGCCGTAACAAACAAGGCAGCATTTCTCAGGGGGCCAAGCACTGTGAGTTAACACAGGTCCGGCAGGAGCAAGAAACCCCAGCCTTTTCCGTAAGAAGCCCAGACACGGTTGGGAGGGGTTGGGGGCTATCAACCCCCAGGAAGCCAAGACACAGTTGGAAGGAGTTGGGGGCGATCGACCCCCTTCTGTGGCTTCAGCTGACATAAATCTGCCCGGGTTTGGTAGGAGAGATAAAGCTACCCCCGGCCAACTTGGCAAAGGGCAGCTCAGGGCCGCCTAAAATCCTCATGCTACTTTATTTTTTTTTTTAAGATTTTATTTATTTATTTGACACAGAGAGAGAGATCACAAGTAGGCAGAGAGGCAGGCAGAGAGAGAGGGGGAAGCAGGCTCCCCGGCGAGCAGAGAGCTCGATGCAGGGCTCGATCCCAGGACCCTGAGATCATGACCTGAGCTGAAGGCAGAGACTTTAACCCACTGAGCCACCCAGGTGCCTCTAAAAGTAGCCTCTCATGCTACTTTAAAAAGGGAAACCCAACTATATCCTGTATACACCTAAAATACCAAGGAAGAGCAAGAAGTTTCTCCTACTCCTTGGGAAGAGGAAAGAAGTGCAGCACCAGTCGTGAATGTGGTCCCCGTGGGACACGTGGCACACACAGTCTCATACCATCTTCAGACAATGCTCCTGTATTGTCCACGTTTTACAGACAAGGATCCTGGAACCCCCAGAGGCTAGCCACACGCTCAATGTCAGGGCTCAGGATTCCCAAAGCCAAGCTTCAGGGGAAATGCTTTCTTCTCAGATCAGAACCTCCATGTATCCTACAGACAGCACAAATCCCGGGGATGATCAAGTCTCGGCTTTAATGTGGCTCATTCTAGACCTCACTGTCATGCTCCCATGCCCACACGAGCACGGTCTTCCTGTGGCTCTGCTGGGCAGGGGGACCGGGGCACAGAAACACCTAAGTGGTCCCGAGCCCCACCCGAAAAAGCCCTAAGTGGGTGGGAAGCAAGAGCAAAGGTCTGAGACCTTGGAATGCCCCGCATTCAGCCCCAAGGACAGAGGTGGCATTTGACTGTGTCTTGTCTCCAGGATGAAGGCTGCCCTTGGTTTACTGTGACTCCCCCTCCTGATTCATGTGACCGGAGCATCTTCTCTCTGCGAGGCCATCTGTCCTGCCCTGGGCAACCAAGGGGAAGGGGTGCACCCGGGAACTCCTGTCAACTGCCTTCTCCCTCCAACCCTCGGAGAATGTTCCCTCACTGGGAGCTTCAGACCCTGCAACCAGAAGCAGGGAAGCGGGGAACCTGGGCACCTGATAGCCTGAGGCACAGACAGACCACGTAGCCGCCACCTCCAAAACACACGCATGTGCATAACGTCAGTCCTGGAAGGGACCCTGGAAAGGACCCCCTCATTCAGACCTTTCACTTCACATGGGAGGGGTCTGAGTATCAGTGAGCACGAGATGTGCCCAAGGCAACACAGCCCGGCAGAACCACGGGTGGCGGGTGGGCCAGTGTTCTTCTATGCCACCAAGTCTCCTGTCACCCAGACGACTGGTTTTAGAAGTTCTCTGTAACAGTGTTGATGCACAACCTTCTCCGAGTCTTAGATTAGTCACAGTAACAACCCTGTCCCCAAGACGAACGTGCACACACTCTGCACAGATGCCAAGGGGTTCAAGGGTGCCGTGTTAACAGCCTTTCCTAATAAGAGGGACAAGTATGGCTCTACAGGGCGCTGCTGGCTCTACAGGGACGGGGATTCCGAGGTGAGGAGATGGGTGACTTGGAGACGAAGCTGCATTTTTTTCTGGATGTAACAAGACCAACCACACCATCACCTTGCGTCTCACTTTCTCTCCCCACAAGCAGCCCTGAGCTAGCTCGCGGGAATGAAGTAGAACACCAAGTTAGGAACTGAAATGCTTCCAAGAAATAAGGAGGAAAGGAGAGACAGGCGGGCTCTTGTCTCCTGAGAGATCCTGAAGCACAGACTTGACCCTGAGCAATGACGGTGCCACAGACCGGCTGCAAAAGGAGGAGGATGTCACTACTTAGTTGTTACCAAGTGTGCCCGGGGAGAGACGTGGAAGAGAGAAGACATCACGATCCCACCTCCAAGGCAAAAACGGCTCAAATCAGAGGAAACAGATTAAGGGGAAGACACTAAAGAATCATCTGGAATCAGAACCCACACACCTGTAAACGCCCTTCTGGTCCTGAACCTGCCCCCGCACTGAGGCTGTCTTCTCCAAGATAACGGCTCAGGGTCCAGAATACTTCCCAAGATCCTTCATCTCCTGCTCCAACTGCAACACGGGCTTTACAGGTGCCTGACTGTTGCTCAGGGCCCCAGGCCACCTCCTACACACCTGAGTAAGCCGCAGGGAAGCCCCTCCACCCCCCGAGCTCCCAAAGATGACGGAAGGCACTCCGGAGCATGCTTGGGGAAAGGACGGCAAATCTGCCACAAAGAGACAATATCCCTCCTGGTCCTTCTCGGTGGCCCCTGAGCCCCAGCAAGCACAGGAAAGGACCCTGTCAAGGGCATCACCTTCCTCCTGGGGGGCCATGCTCCCACTGGGCATTTGAGTCTGCTGGTCTCCCTGCCTGGACCATCCTGCCCCACCTACCCTCATGGTTTTCGCATTAACTCCTTCGTTTCCTCAGGAAATTCTCAGGCACCCACATCTTCCCTCCATAGCGTGCACCATAGTCCTGACTTAGGTCGTTCCCTGCGACCCTACAGGGAGCTCGTTAAGGGCAGGGCAGGTGTCTGGTATCATTTACTATCATATCCTCAACACCAAGCAGTCAAGTTAACGCACAAAGGAGAACCATCTTTGTGCGGGAGATGGCCACGCCCGAGGGGAAAGGGAAAAGCAAGGTTGGCCGGCAACGTTAATGAACCGGGAGCTGCAAATGGACCTTCAGGTCAGACCGCCAGGCCTCACCAGGTTCGACGGTTTGCTTCACTTCAGCTTTATTTACTTATGTCTTTATTTGACTTGCAGAACATGCGTCTGTGTTCATGCAAAATGCTACCCACCAACCGAACAACTGTCTGGTATATGCCGGGGGGCTGCTGGCTAACCTTAGGTATCGCCTCCTACAACCAAAACGATCCAATTCGTTGAGCACTTGTATGCTTTTGCCAGGAAAAATCCTTAAGACATGTCCACCACGCTCCAACTCCGAAAGAAGGACCTTGTAGCAAACAAAGAACCACAAAGCCCAGAAGTGGGACGGAAAATGGGGAGAGAGATCTGGCAGGACCTAGAGCAGGTGCTGTTGAAGTGTCTCATTTGGGGATGGCTTCATGGGACATAAAAAATCACTTAAGTAACTCTCACAAAGGACTAGGAATTGGATTCTCTGGCCAATACTTTGCTGCCTCCCAGTTCCATCCTGGGAACGTTTTACCGTTTCCTTCATTCTCCTGAAGGAAAAACTGCTGTGTGGCTACTCCTCAAGCTTTTCTAGGCAAGTCCTTCCTGCCGCATTGCTCTTGGCCAGGATCCCCGAGCCCTAGGTACTTCTTCCATTCATTCATTCCTGCACACAGGAAATCTGCTTGACCTCAGGGTCCCGGAAGAAGGACACCGGCAAGTGGGACCCAGTGGGTCACAGCGTTCCACAGCACACTCTCAGCCCGGAGAAACCCTCCCCAGAAAACACAGTCAGGATCTGTGGCCAGTGTCCAGTCCGGGTATCATCCAGGGCTTAGAATGTCCCAGCCAGCCTGAGGTCAAGGGCACGATGGAAGCTGTGTCCTCCTTCCCCTTGCAAGAAAGCGAGGCTTCTGCTTCTTTATCTTGTGAGCTCTTGTGAGAAGGTTGAGAAGGGCACAAAGCACAAGTGAGCACAGAAACCGGAGGCAGGGGCACTACTCAGCCCCTAGCTGCCAAGAGGAGCCGCCGATCGAACAAGCCCACGAAGGGAGACTGAGGGCCGCAGCAGGGAACTTACAAGGAGGGAACACGGGGGTGACGAGGCTGGAGGGAACGGACGGCAGCGGACGGCGGGTGGCCTGCTCCCGCAGCACCTGGCAGCCCTCTGGCTGGCTGCAGGGGACACACTGCCAGGGAGTTATTTGGGGCCGGCATCCAGGAAGGGTGCAGAGAAAAAAGAGGGCAGAGGCCTTGGAGGTTGGTAACAAATACCCCGTGAAAATACCAGCCTCGGCACCCGAAACGTTGGCGAACTCGGACATTAGGACGAGGACAAGGGTCTGGAGGTTACAGAGGATGAAAAGGCACGTGCTCACAAGTCCCAGAGGACACGGGACATCCTCGAAGAGAGAAGGGGAAGCTATACGCTTGGCGATCCCGTGAACAGACCAGTTCAAGGGACCCTGTGTTGGCTCATTCGCCCGTTCACTCATGTCCCTGGAAGCTAACGACACAGAATCTATTTGGAGGCCTCAGGGTTGCTCCCGAAATCCCGGCCAACGAGAGGCGGCCAGGGGGATGCGGCTGGCAGGCTGCGGCAGGCCAGCGTGCTTTGTTCCATCTTTCCACGGCCCGTGCAGGACGGAGTGCACGCTCGCTTCCCCATCATTCTTCCCAAGACCTACAGCTCCCAACCAGCGGCTTTGCAAACATACCGACCCCGACCCCAGAAGACATCTGTGCTTCTGACCCCTGGCCTAGTGGCTCTAGTCCCTTGTCACCCGAGTGTTCTCCTACATGCTCTCAGGCAGCGTGTGCCCAGCCCCAGATGACCACTCAGCACTGAGCACAGTGCCAGGCTGTTGGGAGGGAACCACCGGGTTCGCACCGAGCACGGGAACACGGGTGGGGTTTGGACAGGCGGGGGGCCGAGGCAAGAGCACCCCTGAAAGCCAGATTATTCCTGCAGCGAGGGGGACGGTGCTGACGGCCTTGTGGCTGGGAGGCACAGAGGGTATTAGAGGAAGAGGGAGACAAGGCAGCAAAGACCTCGTGTCAGTTTCAACTGCCGCCCACACCAAAGAAGGCAGGTGCGGCGAGTCCCAACCACCGGCAGCTCCCCACTCACCTCTGCACTGCAGCTATGAAACAAGAGTGAGTCGATCCGACCTTAAGCAAATGTGGATACTGGGGCTCTGTGAGCGGGAAAATGCTATTCCCAATCCTATAAAACCAAAATGCTATGGGCCATGTGAAATAATGCCGTGAAACGCCCCAGCCGCCCAGCAGCGGGGTGCCGCCAACGGCCTGGTGACTGGGAGCACAGGCGGAGGGGTCAGACCGGGCCGCGAAGTCCGCCCTCAGGACTGGCGGTGAGACCCTGGAGAAATGGCTGACCCCTTCTGAGCCTCAGTTTCCTCCTTTGTAAAATAAACATGTTCACAGTCTTTACTCGGCAGGGCTGCTGCGGGAATGAGAAGAGAAGGGCCGTGAAATGCTTCTGCCTAACGTAAAGAGAGCACTCCATAAGAATCAGTTGTATTATTACTATTACTATTACTATTATTATTATTACTGTCATATAGGGGTTTGGTTTTGTTAATGGAGTATATCTAAGCAGTGGAGTCTGTGTGACCTTTAAATATCTTGGGGTCGAAGACTATTTACTTACATAACAAGTCACAACACGTGGACAGGTCTGGGGGCACGAAGGCACACCACAAGCAGGACAGTTACTAGGACTTCCCATGCACGGTTCTGGGTAAAAACAAGTATCCATAAATATAAAAACTGGAGAAACACACTGCTTTTACCTCTCTGTTCTTCTATGTTCTCGAAGAGGAGGAAAGAAGTTATTTAATAATAAAATATAAGTAATAACAACCTCCACTTTGGGCAAGGCTGTTCATTTTCCAAAGCTTTTTCATACGACCTTGTTTTTACACTAATTTAACTTCTAATGACTGCGATTGAACTGTTATTCTGCCAAATGCCTTTAAGCCCAAATCCTGAAATCCATCCACTAAGACCATCGTTTGTGGACACCTTTGCTAACAATCAAATAGCTGGCTTTTCCCAGTTAACAGAGCAGAGACACGAATCCATTATTCAAGCCAGGGCTTTCTGCAAGTAGTTTTAAGAAGTGATGTCTGAGGGGCGCCTGGGTGGCTCAGTGGGTTAAAGCCTCTGCCTTCGGCTCAGGTCATGATCCCAGGGTCCTGGGATCGAGCCCCACATCGGGCTCTCTGCTCAGCAGGGAGCCTGCTTCCCTTCCTCTCTTTCTGGCTGCTTCTCTGCCTACCTGTGATCTCTGTCAAATAAATGGATAAAATCTTTAAAAAAAAAAAGAAGAAGAAGAAGTGATGTCTGAGCTAATGATGCAACGTGGCAAAGGAGCAGAAGCCATTAGTTAAATGAGGGGTCTGTCCACACGCCCCAAGGCCTGCCTAGCCTTGTTTGGCCGTGTGAGGCTACACATCTGAAACAAACAGTTCTTCCTAACGCACGTCCCGCATGAAGATCCCGTGGGAAGACTGCCAGCTGCTGCCCCCACCAGCCCTGCTCTTCCTCTTCCTCGCTAAAAGCCCCTGACCATCAGCTGGGCTCACGGCCACCCAGACCAGAGTCCTGCCCCTCCCGGCCTCCCCTGCGCCAGCCGCGGCTCTGTGATTACATTCCGGCCAATTACTGCGAGCAGATGTGTTTTTGCTGGACTTTCGGGAGGACCTCAGGAGCCGACTCGGCTCCAGGAACACCTTTTTCTGTGCTTCTGCTTTTCCTCCTCCTTCAGGCCTGTTATTTGGACCAAATAACTGGCATTTCCACTGCCATCACAGACCACAAGGCAAGCCTGAGGACGCAAGCCATGCACTGGGAATAGACTGAGAAAGAGGAGCCCAGATCCCTGATGACAGTGGGATGTCCATAGCCCTGCAGACTACTTTCCAGAGACAAATGAATGTATGCCTTGTTTTAGCCACTGTTATTTTGGGTTTTAGGTTACGTGCAGTCAAATCTGACCTTACCGAGGATTGCATGTCAACAGAGGATGCTGTACGTGTTCCACTGCCGGTGACAGCACGTGACTCTTTAAAGCAGGTGACCAGGATAGTAGAGCACTTTAGTCACCTTTCCACGGAGCCTTCTGTAGCAGTTAGATGTTCATCACCAACTACTTTCTTTTTTCTACAAAGACAACCCGCCTATATACATACTCTTCTCGCTAGTGGATCTAAATCAATGAACACATATGATTCCTAGAATTCTGCCCTCACATGACAGCAACCAAATCCAACTCGCTAGACCCTAATAAAAACCAAGAGGGGGCGCCTAGGTGGCTCAGTCAGTTGGGCGTCTGCCTTCGGCTCAGGTCGCGATCCCAGGGTCCTGGGCTCAACCCCCACATCGCACTCTCTGCTTGTTGGGGAGTCTGCTTCTTCCTCTCCTCCCCACACGTGCCCACTTGCTCTCGCTCCCTCAAATAAATAAAATGTTAAACAAAGAAACAAAAAAACCCAAGAGAAACAAGCCAGCATCCCCAGGTCTGCAGAACACAGTGAAGTTGTGACTCTGCAACTGGTGGGTAAAAACCAACATAACATTTCCAAAACGATTTTTTAAGTCACACACACAGAACAACGGAGTAAAAACAACAGTGTCAAAAAAAAAAAAAAAAAAGCAAAACAAAACAACAACAGTGTCATCGAGACTCACACTGGCTTCCCACAATCCCAGGCAAACAGCCACCACGGACAGATGTCAAGGAGCTACCCCAACTCCCCTGTGAAATTCGCAGCAGGCAACAATATCCGCACCAGCCACACACCCCAGTGCACTCTGCACATTTCGGGGCATCTGCGACCCTGATGAGGTCCAGGGTCAGCGTGTACCACAGTAAGTCCAACCCCCGCCATAGCACAGTGCACCGGAGGGCTGCACCTTGGCAATATGAAAGGCCCCTAAAGACAAAGAACGAACAGGGTTCTGTCTCCCCAATGACAGAATGACGGTGAGGTCTCTTGCCATCTCCTGCAAATGGCAGAACCTTGGCAGGGTAACTTTTCCTTCTCAAGAGCCTAGACTTCAATCACAAATCTCACGGAAGGTAAAACCTGGTGTTTACAGGGTGAAATTACACCCAAATTTGAAACTTCCTGGAGGAAATGATGGGCAATTCCACCATCCGAGCCCAGGTTTTTTAAAGAGTCAATATGTAGGGTTAGAGCACTTTGCCCACCTCTTCCAGCACGAGGACATAAGAAAAAATAGTCGACTGCTACATCACATCTCCTACCAACACATCATGCCTCCGAAGTCAGGTCTAGGCAGAAATGTGAAAGGGGTCACCAAAAGTTTTAATTTAATACGTTTAAAAAACAGAATCTGGGAGGAGGGATGAGAATAATCATATTTTATTTTATGGAACTTAAATCCTTCACATGCATTATATACAACGTTCCATGCTTTCACAAGGATGACTGTTTCTATTACTGGGAGAAGAGGGCTCAGATAGAAGAGATAAGGGTAAGAAAGGCTATTTTAAAGTAAATTGGAAAGTCTATTTGTGTGTGGGTGTGTCTATATATATAAATGTGTGTGTGTGTGTGTGTGTGTGTGTGTATTTATTTATTTATTTTTACTTTAAAAACATCTGGGAGGATATGCCAAATGTAATAGTTACACTCCCTGAAGGAAAACATTACTGGTTACCTTTCTCTTTTTTATCTACACTGCCCAATTTTTGTACAACAAAAACATCTACTTAAATAATTTTATTTAATTTTTTTTTAAAGATTTTATTTATTTATTTGACAGAGAGAGAGAGATCACAAGTAGGCAGAGAGGAAGGAGGAAGCAGGCTCCCCGCTGAGCAGAGAGCCCGATGTGGGGCTCGATCCCAGGACGCTGGAATCATGACCTGAGCCGAAGGCAGAGGCTTTAACCCACTGAGCCACCCAGGCGCCCCTTAAATAATTTTAAAATGTATCTTTCCCTGAAACAAACACTACATTATATGTTAATAATAAAAAAAAAAAATCTTAAGGAACGATAAAATAAAAATAATAACTGTCCAAGAAAACGCCAACAGCAAAACAACAACAACAACGGATTTTTAAAAGTAAACATACATAGTAGTATCAACAGGAAAATAAACCACATCTGGAACCGCTCAGAACAAAATAAAGTCTGAAGGAATCCTGGGCTCAATGCGGAAGGAGACAGACAGTGAAGTTCCGGGACCCACACCACCTCCCCCAAACCCTAACGCCCTCCTCTCCAGACAGGATGCTTGAAACGATCTTAAGCATTTCCTATTTAACAAATGTCATCCTTTCGATCACACAGTTCAGGCAACAGAGGGCACAAATTACGACTCGAAAGCAGCAGAGTCCCAGCGCCTGCAGATTCCTCCAAGGAAGAGACTGGTTTCCACCAACTCACCATGTAATTATGTCTAACACTTGCTTTACAATCCAGTTCATGGATCCTGGATGTTTAATGAACAGTTACTTCTCTGTTCCTGCTATTAAAAACTAAGTAGTTACAACAATTAATTAATAAGACCCGTAGGCTATCGGGAGTCCACAATACTACAGGCCAGGTCACACTCTCCCAGGGGACATTGTCACCTGAATCGGCCCCACAGCTTAGACGACATGCCCCTTTCTTCCTTATAGCCCCTTCTCTGGGGGTACCTCAAGCTGGGGTGGTCAGGCAGAGTGCAAAAAGGCGTTGTAGTTACCTGGTGTTCCACTAAAGGCGGAAAGCCCTTTTGTAATTACAGGCATGCTTCCCTAAAGTGGAAAAATCTACGTTATCTATCTATCTACATATGTGTGGATATACACTGCAGAGCACATCAGAATTACACACTGCCAACCCTGCCTGCTAATACGAGCTTAGGATTATTCCAAACCCCTCGGCTACCTCATTCTTCTCTTTCTAAACCAATTTTCCCTGGCACTCATTTCATCCCTACAACTCGACTCAAGGATGGAATGGTTTTATGCAAGGAATTCCACTGTTTCACTGCCCACTGAGATTCCTTCGGAATCCACTCCCACCAAAGCCACTGACTGAGTAGAGAAGTCCTCGTGAGCCCTCCAGCCCGATCTCTTCATACTCACTGTTACTGGACTTAAGGTCGCGGTGGATGATGGGGACAATTGCCTCATCATGTAAGTAGTTCATCCCTCTGGCAATCTGCACAGCCCAGTTCACCAGGATGTCTGGGGGAATCCTTTTCCCAGATAACACTCTATTCAAAGGCCCTCCACGTGCAAACTCCATGACCAAGCAGAGGTTGGGCTCCTTCAGACACACCCCCCTAAGGGCAATGATGTTGGGATGCTTCAGCATGGCGAAGAGCTTGGCCTCCTGGCGAACATTCTCTATAGTCTGGCTGATGTCCTCATCGGGGTCATGGCGAGCTGCTTTCACGGCAACCTCATCCCCTATCCAGAAAGCACGATAGACCTTCCCAAAGCCCCCGATGCCAATAATCTCTTCCAGGGTTAGCTCCGCAAAATCAATCTCTAACACTGAGAAAGAGAAGAAAAAAAGAAGTCAAAAACATTCTGAAAACACCACAGAATCATCCATTTACCTATCGGTAAACATAGCAAGTTATACTCCCTTGGCTTTTTTGTCTCCCCTCTATAAGGTAAGCTCCATCAAGGCAAGAAATGTGGCTAGCCTACTTTCTGTTACATTAATCTTAACGACTAGCACATAGTGGGCTTTCGATAACTATTCATGTGATAATTTCTACTTGGAACATCATGCAGAACGTCATACCATGACAAACCATTTTAACACAAGGTAACATAGAGGGAGATCATTTTGGGGAGACTTCTTCATTTTTCTGTGTACTCGATGGTGAAAAGCATACAGTCCAGTGACAAGCCAGACATACAACAACCAAACCACAGTGTGAAAAGAGCCTTCATAGCCGTATGATCATATTAGGAAACCACCAACTCCCACTGCAGGACAGGATTAAGAGGGTGAGTGGGAAGGGATTCTCAGGAAAGGCAACGCAGGGAATGTGTCCTAAGAATGAGTGGGAGGGAGGGTGCCTGACTGGCTCGCTGGTAGAGCGTGCAACTTCGGATTTCGGGCTTGTGAGTTTCAGCTCCATGTTGGGTGTAGAGATTGCTTAAAAATAAAACCTTAAAAAAAAATGAGTGGGCGGGATCTCATCAGGCAGCAAAGATCAGGACGGAGAAGGACAATCTAGGCAAAGGGAAGGTCATGAGCAAGAACAAGAGGTATGAGAAGATATTGCATATTGAGAACTTCAAGGGGTGCAGTGTGCCTGGATTATATGTACCGGGATAGGAGATGAGGCTCAAGGTCTTGTTGGGGTCAGCTAGGTTGTCAAATGGTTTAGAGTCATTCTGAGTGGCTTAAACTTCACACTGTGAATGGTAGGACTCATGCATTTTTTTTTAAAGATTTTATTTATTTATTTGACAGAGAGAGAGAGAGAGAGAGAGAGAGATCACAGGTAGGCAGAGCAGCAAGCAGGGAGAGAGAAGGGGAAGGAACAGGCTCCCTGCTGACCAGGGAGGCCAATGTGGGTCTCGATCCCAGTACCCTGAGATCATGACCTGAGCCGAAGACAGAGGCTTAATTAACCCAATGAGCCACCCAGACGCCCCAGAACTCATGCATTTTTTAAGTAGGGGAGTGCTAGTAGACTGTGACTTAGAGAGGACATTAATTCTGGCAGCCATGGGGCATCTAACCTGGAGTCCAAGGAGCCTTCTGCAAGAGGAACCACTAAGGAGCCACTGAAGTAAGGCAGGCATGCAGGCACAGGGTGCAAACATGAGCAGCAGGAAAGACAGAAGATGGGAAATAAACTGGGAGGATATTTTCAAAACGTGGTTCTACCAGGAGCTGGTGACTAAGATGTGCAGAGAGGAGCCTCCCAGGGGACATCTCACTGCAGAAGTCACCTGCGTCACAGCTCCATCCCTGATGTCCCCAAGTACCACACCCAACCACTCATCTCCTTTCCAATGCAGAGGATGAACCTAAGAGGACGAACCTGATTACGCCATTTGGAAAGGGATCCATGGCCAGATCACAATGGCCACCAGTGATTACAAAACTCGGGCTAGATAAGGCGTTGCTATAGGAGTAAAGTGCTATGTTATGTTTCTCTCATGAAAACCCTGTGCTCCGTCTTCTCAGTCTCTTTGTCTTTACCTGGCTGACTCATACTCAACCCTCAGGTCTCAGCTGAAACAAAATCTCCTAGAGAAACTTTTCCTAACCCCCGCCTAAATGAGGTCAGGCCCCCATCAGACACGTCCATAAAAGTCTGTTTGGCAAGACCCAACAAGGTTTAATAACCTGTTCAGTGCCTGCCGTCCTGCGAGATTGCGTGATCCACAAGGGTAGACTCTGCCTGTTTTACTCACCACTGTACTCACTCTGCTGAACATTTAGCAGGTAAGCGGCAGTCAAGTAAAAGGGGGGGGGGATCTATCTCTGTAGGAAATAAACCAAACTCAGATCTGAACTTTTTTTTTTTTTAAATGCTTAAATGCACTGGCCCTCCTGAAACACGAAGAATATAGTCAGTTTGCTAAAAAAGAAAAAAGGGGCACCTGGGTGGCTCAGTGGTTTAAAGCCTCTGCCTTCAGCTCAGGTCGTGGTCCCAGGGTCCTGGGATCGAGCCCCACATTGGGCTCTCTGCTCAGCGGGGAGCCTGCTTCCTCCTCTCTCTCTGCCTGCCTCTATGCCTACTTGTGATCTCTGTCAAAGAAATAAATAAAATCTTTTTAAAAAATAAAAATAAGTAAAAATAAAAAGGGAAAAGAAAAAACCTAAGAAAACAAAGATATATTTCTGAACTTCTGGCAAAACCAAAAGAGGAAGTGCCCACTGCTGGCTGTTCTCTTCCTTCCTCAGCCAGCTCCAGAGTATCTCCAACCACCACTCAAAACTCTACTCTTTCTTAATTAGAGTATTTCTGTCCTGTCTAGGGCTAATATTCGTTTGTCTTTTACAATGCAAGAGGCAGTATGCATAAAAGAATACAAGAAGTCTAGCCCAACTTGACCCCCAAAGTTCCAATTGTTCAAGCTTTCACCTCATCTACCACTCCTCTTAAAAAATAAATGTTACGGCTGGTCCTGCAGACTCACCATCAAATCCACTCTAAAATAGCATATCATGCAGTACAAAGGCCAGAAAGCTAAGAACTACATTTCCCAGACTCTCTGACTGCTACAGGTCTGCTTCTGCCAATAGATGCACAAGATAGGGAAGGCAGAAGTGAGATGGACACCATCTTCCTGCCGCTTCTCCAGCCAGGCATGGCTTTGGAGAAGTGGGGTTTTCCTGCATGCCAGTGTCCAATCACTAGCTCTGGGCAGATGTAGAAAGGAATGCTGCAAGGCCAGTGGTTGCCTAAGCTGGACAGCAACTACAACTGGATGTTCTTCAAATCGACAGCTTTGATGTCAACTCCTGATTCTGTATGTTTCTAATTAGAGAAGTAGTAGCTTGCTGGGTGGGTCACGTCTGCAATGTTCTGGGAGTTGTTCTCATAGGTCCAGCTAAAAGTCCCTTCTCCCTGCCCTTCCAACAATTCTGTAAGCACCCAATTCCTGTGCTAAATCACTTTCTGCTTAAAATAGCTTCAGTGCATCTGGGTCCTAAAATGAATCCTGATTAGAATTCTTATCTTGTCTGTATGAAATAAAAAAAAATGTGTATACTAAGAAGTGATAAGAGACCCTCTTGAAGAAATATGTAAATTATGTTAGGCGTCTCCTGGGTCACGGAGGGGAGGAACATTCACTTTTTCTAACAGCTTTTACACTGATGAAAAGATAGCTGTCTCTTTAACAAGTTTCCATTCACACATCTCATTTCCTCAACTGAATATCCGAATTTTCCTTAATGGAATTAACTGTTGTATTTTCTCTTCTATCTTTCCTCTTTTCCTCTGGTCTGAAGCATAGTTGTGAACCCACAAGACGTGTTAAAATTTTTAAATGTATAAGGATTTAAAAGAAGTGATTCCGAACTTGGGTGCTGAAGGGACAGCTCCTTTGATGGCATTTCAGAGAAGACAGAAAACCTCTGCCGGGAAGAGACAGCAATAAGCTCTCTCAGAGTAGAACAGAACCTCTCAGGCTCTTGCTAACTAGTTAAGGAAATATTATGACCGGCCTTCAAGAAGGTATAGAACACAGCTTGCAAGTGGATAGAAGACAGATGAGCGGGGCCTGGGGGAAGGCACTTTATTTTCCCTTCCCTGTGAAGAAGTCCCTTAGGAACTAGACCTTCACCTGCAGCTGAGAGAATGTGGGGCTCTCCTTTCCCACTGCAGTCAAGACCTGGTTTTAAGTAAGAATCAGGTCACGTCACATTCAGCACATGTTTCGGTTTCTGTGGATGGATATTTCCAGGAATATCAGGAAGAAAACCTTACTTCTTTCATTTTGGCAGTCAAGATGTTATTCTCTCTCAGCTGTATTCTTGAAAACTAAACACATAGGCACATTCCGGTAGGTTTTGGGTAAGTGAATGGCACATACTTCACTCACTTAAAAATCCCAAGTACAGAGGCGCCAGGGTGGCTCAGTGGGTTAAAGCTTCTGCCTTCTGCTCAGGTCATGATCCCGGAGTCCTGGGATCGAGCCCCGAATCGGGCTCTCTGCTCAGCAGGGAGCCTGCTTTCCTTCCTCTCTCTCTCTGCCTGCCCCTCTGTCTACTTGTGATCTCTGTCTGTCAAATAAATAAATTTTTTTTTAAAAATCCCAAGTACACCTGAAAATATATTCTTAGATTTGCAGTGGATGCAAGAAAAAAAATGTAAATTAGTAATAATCTTAATTTATGCCCCGCTTGAAAACAGACACAATTCTCCTGTAAGAGAAACTTTTTTTTTAACACCTAGGACTGTATATGTCCCAAGATGATAAATTTGGAACTGTACATTTTCCCTCTTTCACTGAAAAAAAAGATGAGTGAGCTCCTATGTTATTTATATTTGTCAGTCCCATGGAGAGCTAAGTTTTCATATCTACGCGGGAGGGCATAAAGGCACTATATATATATATATATATATATATATATATATATATCAGATGATTTCTAAATATCTATTATATTTCCTATTTGTCAAAAAATTTGGTAATTTCCCCCTCTTCTGTTTTGAGTAAAGTTTGAAGCAAAATTTTCAATTTGAAAAGCAATATTTAAAACTAAAACATTCTTACTTAACTGCAGTCTGCTATTCATTATCTAATGTCACAATTCATGCCCCAGAAGAGAAGTTCAAAAGGGTAACTGGGGAAAAGCTGTCAGTGGCTCAATTTCATTCCAAGTCTCTGGCGACAAGGTTGTCAATCACTTTATTTTCCGAGTGACACTCACTGAAACGGTGGACACAGGACTCCCATCAGAGCACCTGTCAGCAATTTCCCGAGTTCATCTTTATCAAAGCATTGTGCCAACATGGTGTATTTACATCACCAATCCCCCTCAGGTGTGACTTATAAGCACCCCCTTATCTTATCATTTCTTTATCTCCTGGCTTTTTTAAAAGTTTTATTTATTTAAATAAACTCTGTACCCCATGGTGGGGCTCAAAGTCATTATCCTGAGCTCAAGAGTTGCATGCTCCATCAACTCAACCACCTAGGCACCCCTATCTCCTGGTATTTAATACAGTATCTATCTTTTGCTAGGCACTCGAATTGATTTTTGAATGGAATTAAATTTTCTGAATTATCAAGAATTAATTCCAGTCGAGTTCAGAACTTCTGATGAGACTAAATAAAATAACTTACCAGGGTCTTCACTGCCATGTGCAAGTCAGTGCTTTTCATAAGCACAAAGTACTTCCTACTTTCTTATCTGAGTTCTAGAATCAGGAATCTAGCCTACAGAAGGTAACTTTTGGCACAATAAAGATTAAGTCCTGGGCACCCAAGGGAGGAGGACCACGGCTGATGTTCAGCAGGTGAGTTTTTCCAGCCCATGTCATATTCACGCCTGACTACTCTGACAGCTGGGGGCACAGAGATGGAAGAAACGGAGTTCCTGCTCATGAGCCACACACACCTCTCCCACTCTGACATTAGCTGTACAAAAAAAAAAAAAAAAAATCACAAAACATAACCCATAAAGAACCTCAAACCTTTGACTTATGCATAAAAAACTGCATTGTGTCTAATATGCCAGACCATTCTTCCAGTATTTCTTTCAGTATGTGACCAAGTTCATCTTCAGCACTGCATCAGACACTACACTAGGACCCTTAGTCTTCACCTTCTCAGGACTCGAGCCAAAAAGATTTAACACCCAGAAACCATTTAAAATCGTTTGTTCCCTCCAGGCATTATGAAGATCAAAATGTAGAAACGGGAAGTTTTACACGGAGTGTGAGGGAGACAGAAACAAAGGGAACTAAGGATCTGAACACCAATTTGATGGTCAAAACCCCAATAAAGAAGAAGAGAAATGTAAGGAAAGAGGTTATGCTATTCTTATTAAGTGATGGTATTTAAAGAAAACATCTTAAATAAAGTAACACAATCGTTCAGGTGAAAGTCAGTTACAGGACGGAAAGAGAAACGTTACGAATGAAATGTAAGAACTAAATGCCTAAAGTTGGGCGCCTGGGTGGCTCAGTGGTTTAAGCCGCTGCCTTCGGCTCAGGTCATGATCTCAGGGTCCTGGGATCGAGTCCCGCATCGGGCTCTCTGCTCAGCAGGGAGCCTGCTTCCCTCTCACTCTCTCTGCCTGCCTCTCTGCCTACTTGTATCTCTCTCTGTCAAATAAATAAATAAAATCTTAAAAATAAATAAATAAATAAATAAATGCCTAAAGTTGGCGCTTGGTAACGATTTTCTTTAAATAACTAAAATGCAAAGTAGACAAAGTATTGAGTAAACAATAATAAATATGTATTAACAAGACTTTTTAGCAGGGAAGAAATTGTGGGAATAATCAAATATAAAGCAGTGTCAATTGCACAAGAAGATATTTACATCTTCTAAAACCACCTAGCAGAACTGATTCAGGGATTCCAATGGCAATTTGGCTGCTTTGAAAAAAAAAAAAAAAACAAAGGAAATATCATTGCAGGGTGTGGAACAGGGGGCTCCTGGGAAATTGGTGAAAACCAGGCCACTGGAAGAAAGGCCCAGGGAGGGACCCGTGGGCATGGTCCCCTTGAGATTTGGCAAATACCAAATATAGGCAAGGATCTAGGGTGAGAAGAAAGGAGAAAATGCTTTATCTGAACAGCTTGGGTGTCAAGGGACTGGGATTTAGCTACTGTACCTTGCGCTCCTGATCTCTCACGGGGGAAGGACATACTTTTCCCTCTCCAGTCATTTCTCCACCCATCACCACAGGCTTCTTCACACACTCGCACCCTGCTCAGCACATCATTCACTGAAACTCCTAAAGGTACAACTTCTGAGATACAAGACTGCGATCCGAGAAATCAACACGACATTTCAAAGACACTTCAGCCTTGAGTTCGCACGGGCTTCCGGGACTTGAGAGCCAGCCCAGCCAGCCCTGCGGGAGACACCCCCATCCGCTTCAAAGCAAATGCCTTGAAGGGGCGGGGACAGGCCGTAGAAGAGGTCGGGAAGGTCCCTGATTTGGGGACTAAGGTTATGACAGAAACTACCAGCTGGCCTGAAACCCTTCCAGATTTGGGGAAGCCGGGAGTGCGACATGGGGAGATTCTCGTGCTGGGGCTCCAGGATGTGGAAAGCAGCTGAGGTGGTCAGATGAAGGTTAAGAAGCCCAAGCGCCTGAGGTTCCTGGCAAGGCCTGCGGCGTCTCTATCTCACCCATCGCACCCACCAAAGCAGCCCCTGCAGCCCGAGCGCGCGCGCACACACCCACCCCCAGGGCAATCGTTCCCCACCCGCTCTGCGACCCCCCCCCCCGCAGGCCTCCAGCCCCCCCTTCCCAGCCCGGCTCGGCGGCCCCGCCTTCGCCTTACACTGAATGGGCGGGTAGCAACTGGGGTCCTCGCCGCCGTGCTGGCAACGACTGGAGAAGGCGCTGCGCGGGGTCACGTAGTTGCTGGGGAAGATGCCCACCCGCTGGTTCAGCTGCCCGGTCCACCAGCCCTCGTCGCCGGACACCTGCGAGTCCTTGGACAGCACCTCCACCACGTCGCCCAGCCGCAGGGTCAGCTCGTCCTCGCCGGCCGCCTCGTACTCGAACACCGCCGTCCAGTAGGGCAGCGGTGCATCGGAACCCAGCTCCCCCGGGGCCGCCGCCTCCTCCTCCTCTTCCTCCTCCTCCTCGGCCCCGGCCCCCGCTCCATCCTCCCCCGGCGGGGCGGCAGCTGCGGCGCTCGCCAGGCAGCCGAGAAGCGCTCTGGAGGGCTCCATGGAGCGGCCGATCCATAGGGTGCGGGGCTGCCGCCGCCCGCAGGAGCCGCCGCCGCCTATTGTTCATGCGGCTCCGCAGCGCTGGGGGGACCCCCTCCCCCGACGGCGGCCGCAGGTAGGGCCCGGGCTGGCGGGGCGGGGAGAGCCGGCTCGCTGGGGCTGGCGCGGCGACAAGTGCGCCGAGCGGGAGCGCTCACCGCGGCATGGGGGCGCGGCGGGCCGGGGCCCCCGCCTTCGTGCTCGCCCCCCGGGGGCGGCCTGGCCACCTCCGCCGCGGGTACCTGCTCGCGCAGCCCTAGCCCGCCGCCGCCCGCCGGCCGCCGCTCCCCTCTCCGCGCCGCGCCCCGCCCCCAGCGCCGCCCGCACGCCCGGGACCACCTGACGCGGGCCTGGCTCCGCCCCAGCCCTGCGGACCCGAAGGGGCGGGGCCGCCCGGCGCCGGGCCCACCCCCCGCACGCCAACCCGCCCTCCCATTGGCCGCAGCCGGCCGTCCGCAGGTTCCTATCTCCGCGGCCGGGGCTGCCCCGCCAGTCGCCGACCCGCCCCTCTCCACCCCCTGCGCCTACGTGTCTTGCCCCCGGGCCCCGCCCCCTTTTGCGGGCTCTCCCTCTCAACCCCAGGTCGACCCATTTCCCTCTCCCATTGGCCCGCGGCAGCTCCAACCATTGGTCGGTGGTACCTGTCCATTTCCTGCGAGAGTTCAGCACCTCCTGGCAGGAGGAGGCTGCGGCCCCATTGGATGGGCGCCCGAGGAGGGATGGGTGGATCCTCGAAGGTAAGGCCGAGCCTCCTTTTGGACCCAGAAGACTGGAGGAGGCCGCGCCCTTTGTTTGCTGTGGTCGCGCAGGGGCCCCGCTGGGCAGCACCTGTGCTCTTGATCCCCAGGTGAGCCTTTGAGACGGAGCCGAGGAGAAGGGAGCTGGCTCGTACCTCCCCCGCCAGCGCCCTTCCCTCTTCCAGTTGGCTTGTCCCGGCTCTTGGGTGGCCCTCGGCCCCCGCACAACCAGGTGGATCCGCTTCCACTCCCGGCCCCACTCCCACCCAGGAAACTTTTCATCTCCGTAAGGCCCTCCTTGGGCCCATGGAATGTTCTTCAGAAGCACTCTCGCCCGTTCACACAGCTGGCTTCCTGTCAAAGGAGACCCCATACCGTCCCTTTCCAGAACTCGGAGAGAACGAGAGACCGCGTTACTGGGGCTTCAAACTGAGGCCGGGGAGCTCAGCTTAGAAGCTGTCCGTGAAGAGGGCTTGGTCTCCCAGAACAGACCCAGTTTTCCTACGATTATGAGATTCTTTTGCTTGAGTGAATTGCTGCTCGGACCATGGTGACCTCCAGAAACCTGATGAAGAACCAAAATGCCCTGTACATACAAGCCAATGCTACATTCCTGATGAAGGGCCAATCTTTTCTACAGCCTTTTGTTTTCCTCGTTTCTCGAACATTAAGAACGAATGATGGGGCCCCTGGGTGGCTCAGTCGGCCAAGTGTCTGCCTCAGACTCATGTCCTGATCCCGGGGTCCTGCTCCCTGCTCCCTGCTCCCGGCTCCCTGCTCAGCGGCGGTCTGCTGCTCCCTCTCCCTCTGCTCTCTCTCTCAAATAAATATTTGTTTAAAAGAATGAGATAAGTGGACCCTAATATTTCTTCTTCGTTTTAATCCTATCACAGTAATGTAAATTTCCAAGGAGAAAGTTTACTGACAGTTCAAAACGGGTCAGTGCTGGGGGAATCTAACCCAGTCTCTACCAAACTGTGTTGCCTTTTCCCCTTCAGTGGTAGGACCAAATACGATTTGTTTAGCAAGAGTTAGGGCTTCCCCGAGTATTTTCTGTTTAATTTTAGTTTGAGGTTGATCGTTAGACAAACTGGGGATCGTCAATTTGTAAAAATAATCCAGGCTGGCATCTTCGGCCCTGTCCCCACCAGCTGCCTGATCGTGGGCAAGGACTTAGCCCTGTAGTTCATTCTGCTCCCCCTTTATGTGAGCGGTGCAGACTGGAAGATCCGAGTTCTTGTAGGCCCCACCTTGCGTGGTTTGCATAAAAGTCTGGCGTCCCTAGGCATCCCACACCTTTGGACTAGGTAAGTGTACTGCTCTGGAGAGCATCCAATGTAGGTTTCGAAAAAGGACTTCTGAGTAAATGCCCTAAAACTAATGGGAAGATTCTTATTGTACACAGGATCAGTGAGCTGGAAAAGGTATGGATGAGTCTTTAAGTAAATTCTCTAGGTTTTGTTCAATCCAGAACTATCCCACCCCAAGCAGAAGAGCAGGTAAGTGGGGGTAGAATTACTCCATTTTAAAAGAGACCATAAAAAAAATAAGATTTTATTTTCTTTTTAAGGTGTTTGTTTGTTTTGAGAGAGAGAGAGAGAGAGCACGACCAGCAGGAGGGGCAGAGGGAGGAGAGGGAGAAGCAGACCCTCCCTCGCACTGAGCAGGGAGCTCACCACAGGGCTCAGTCCCAGGCCCCTGAGATCATGATCTGAGCCAAAGGCAGACGCTTCACCTACTGAACCATCCAGGCGCCCGGTGAAAAAAGATTTTCTTGATAAAATTTTAATTAGGAGGAAAAAGGAACTTCTCCTAAACACACACACACACAGAAATAGAAACAGAAACAAAAAAGTAGGAAGGTAGAAAGTTGTCAGAGGTAGATCTCTTTCAAGTAGTAGGATTATGAGTAATTAGGCAATTTTTATTGTCACTTTGCCTATTAGTAATTTCCTATGCTTCACTGTAGCTTTTCTTTTTCTTTTTTTTTTAAGATTTTATTTATTTATTTGACAGATTGGGAAAGAGCACAAGTAGGCAGAGAGGCAGGCAGGGGGAGAGGGAAAAGCAGGCTCTCTGCTGAGCAGGGAGCCAGACGTGGGACTACGATCCTAGGATCCTGGAATCATGACTTGAGCCAAAGGCAGACGCTTAACGGATTGAGCCACCCAGATACCACTCACTGTAGCTTTTCTGATCTCCACTCCTTTCCCACCCAGTGAAGAAGAGGGAAAAAATCCTCAATCCCTCTCAGTAGGGAAAGTCTAACTCCTCATACAACGTAAATCTTTAAGACCATAGCATGTGTTTAGGACTTCCTGGAGAGTCAAGTCATCAAACATTTCAAGAAGTCTTTCAGTAAATGTTTGTCTGATGGATAAGCACTAGGGATTCAAATGAGGGAAGATCCTTTTGGCTAAAGTTGTCTAACAGGGTTTCATGGAAGAGGCAGAATCAAAGCTGGTCCTTAAGGGCTTAGGGGGTGGAGGAGGGAAGAATTTGCCTGAAGGAAAAAAGGGAGAGCTTGAGCACAGTCACAGAGGTGGGCTGGAATGAGTAGGCTCCTCTGAATGGAAGAAAGGACGAGGAGAAACTAAAATAGGTTGAGACCAGATTCTAGAGGGCCTCGTAATTGCTTGAATCATACTGATAATTGAGTTGATTAATTGTAATTATTTAATGCCCAGTTTGTTCACCATAAGGGTGGAAACCTGTCTGTCTGGTTCTCTACAATTCTCCCAGCACCCAGAGAGTGCCTAGCACATTACTTGCTCTTGGTACACGTTTGCGACGGAGTGGTAAACTCGAATACCAAGCTAAGATGCCTGGCTTTTGTTTAGCAGATAAAAGGTCATCACTGAAAGCTTTTGCACAGGGCTGTGGGGTAATGAAATATCTCTGTCACCTAGGACCAGAGGAGATGAGGGATGCATAGACAGGAGCTTACGCTGGGCATCGAAGGATGGATGTCGCTCGCAGAGTGGAGACTAGAAAGCATGCACGTGGAAATTAATGTGATAGACAGCGGTGACAGAAGTACCGGCCTGCAGAGAGGAGAGAGTGTAGGAAGGGAGTTGTGGGAAATGAAATTGACTAAATAAAAGAAGGGCCGGTAGCAAAAGACTTTGAAAGCCAGAGGGAATTACCAAGATTTTATCTCATTTGAGTTCTTGGCCAGTGGTTGACAAATATCACCCAAAAGGGGTCATTTTGTCTACCACACTGAAAAGTCTAGTATCAGCGGTACAGCTGCGCACTAGACTTTTACACCAGATCCTGATTTATCCTGGCTCTGTTCATTAAGACAGACTTTGCGGGTGTCTGGGTGGCATAGTTGGCTGAGTGTCCAATTCCTGGGTCCGGCTCAGGTCATAATCTCAGGGTCATAAGATCGAGCCCTGTGTCAGGGGGCTCCCTGCTCCGTGCAGAGTCTGCCTGAGACTCTCTCTCTCCCTCTGCCCCTCTTGTTCATGCTCTCTAAAATAAATAAATCTTAAAAAAAAACAAAAAAAAACAAAAACCAAGTGTGCGACTTTGGCAAGGTGCCTGTTTAAACCTCAGTTTCCTCATTGCTTCAATAGGCACAGCAATCGAAACTCCTTTTCCTAGAGGTTTGTAGGGTTCCATGACACAAGTCATCCAGAAGCTCTCAGCGTGCAGCTTAGCACCGGCTGCATAGTCAACGCATTCACTTGCTTCTTTCCGGGGCTCGTCGCTGTCAGAAACAGCCTTCATCACACCCTAGAAAACTGCAGAGGCTTCTCGACTGGGAGGACTGGGAGGTCCACTATGTTCTTTCCCTCTAGAAGACAGAAGGGAGGGAAAAAGAAGAAGGGAGCAAGAAGGAGGCGAGGGAGACAAGAAGGGAGTTAGGATGGAGACCTAAGGTTGTTGACCCTTGTCTGGGTCAGTTTCCACAACAAATAGAAAGAGCTCCACCCAGTGGCCACTAAGGATACTTTGGGCACTTCAAGCGTAAAATTTGGCTCCATACCCCTCACCACCACACGGTGGCGCAGTTGTCTACCACCGTCTCTAAGAGGGCGTTGCCACGCCAATCCCTACGATAACAGCCCGCCTCTTAGGCGCTGTATTTGTCCTGAACACCTGTGAGAGCTGCTCATTC
Organism: Meles meles; assembly: GCF_922984935.1. Lineage (NCBI taxonomy): Eukaryota > Metazoa > Chordata > Mammalia > Carnivora > Mustelidae > Meles > Meles meles. The sequence goes on along the minus strand of NC_060071.1, from coordinate 139,903,758 downwards.
ACCATCTCTCTGGTTTGTTTCAATAACAAATAACGAAAATCAGGGGCGCCTGGGTGGCTCAGTGGGTTAAGCCTCTGCCTTTGGCTCAGGTCATGATCTCAGGGTTCTGGGATCGAGTCCCACATCGGGCTCTCTGCTCAGCAGGGAGCCTGCTTCCCCTCTCTCTCTGCCTGTCTCTCTGCCTACTTGTGATCTCTCTGTCAATAAATAAATAAAATCTTAAAACAAATAACGAAAATCATTAAGTTGATTTAACGAAGCAAGGAGAAGGGGAAAGAAGCAGACCGATGGTTAGGTCTGGAACCTGGACTCCGACAAGAGTGGAATCCATACTCGCTGTTTGCCATTAGGCAGGGCAACCCCCTGGCGTCCCAGACCCCTCGTTAGGAAGCTGGGGACACTCACACGCATCTTCCTGGCCTCCTGGAATGATTAAGGACCCGATGTCTAGTATGTGCTCCGCACAGAGTCTACCAAAGAGTCGTTACCGTCATTCCTGCTTGAGTCTAACGTGCATTGGTAAGTGAACGTCGTGCTCCCCTCGGTTCTTCTGGGAAATACAGGAGCGACCGCCCCCATGTCGGGTTCTACTTTCTGCAGCGGTGGCCGCCCATGGCCAAGAGGAGCAGGAGGTCCTCCGGGTGACGCGCCCTCGGGAGGCCAGCGCGGGTCTCATTCTCCGTCCCGGCGCCGAGATCGCCCCGCGCAGCCTGTCTCCCCGCGGGGGCCGTCTGCGTCTCACATCGCCGCAGAAGGGCGAGTTCACGTAAATCACGTGTTTTGGCGGAGAAAGTGAGAGTGCTCATTCACGTGCCTTTCATCACAATGTCTTGTTATAATTGTTGTATTATTGCTGTCCATCTCTTACTGCCGAATGCATACATTAAACTTTATCACAGGTGTGCGTGTAGAGGAGAACATAGAGGATTTAGCGGGGTCTGCGGTGTCAGGCCTCCACGGGGGTCCTGCAACATGTGCCCTGCAGGTAAAGGGAACTTTTTTTTTTAAGATTTTATTTATTTATTTGACAGACAGAGATCACAAGCAGGCAGAGAGGCAGGCAGAGAGAGAGAAAGGGAAGCAGGCTCCCTGCTGAGCAGAGAGCCCGATGCGGGACTCGATCCCAGGACCCCGAGATCATGACCCGAGCGGAAGGCAGCGGCTTAACCCACTGAGCCACCCAGGCGCCCCCCCCTTTTTTTGAGAGAGAGAGAGAGAAATAGAGAATGAGCAAGAGAGCACAAGCCAGGACCAGAGGCAGAGGGGGGAGCAGACTTCCCACTGAGCAGGGAGCCTGATAGGAGGCTCCATCCCAGGACCCTGAGATCATGACCTGAGCCGAAAGCAGAGGCTTAACTGACTGAGGCACCCAGACACCCCAGGGGACTCTTGAGTTATAGATCAGGACTTTGGCCCGAAAATCCCTCAGGCAGACATGGAGCTTTTCTCTCACCATTTGAGGAGAGGAGCCCTCGTTCCTGCCCCATAAACTCCATCGGCACTAAATATGATTTTCAGGAAATGTTTTGGGAAGGTGTATAATGGCGCTGCTGGAACAGAAGTTTCAGAGCCAAACACTTAGGTTCCCAACCTGGGTCAACCGGGACTTTAGACAAAGGGTTGCATTTCTCTGAGCCTCTGTGTCATCCCTTGTTGTGTAAAAGGAGTTGGACGTGAGATCAGATGAAGTAAGGACAATTCCTAGCAGGACCCCATGCATACTCGATAGTGAATGTTCTTACCTTAACCAATAGTATTTAAATCCCTATCTTCTGAGAGTTAATGGGGCTTGAAACACTGAAACATGGTGAGAAATTTTCCTCCTTCCTCCTGTGAAATCTCGATGCAGAAGCCAACTCTACTAAGTAAGGCAGCTGTTTCCAATGTCATGCCGCAACTTGCAGTACAATAATGAGCAGAGCCTTGAATCAAGGAATGAAGGTCAAGCAGAATTCCGCTCCGTTCAGTCTAATGCAGGCCTAGCCCATGGGACAGCCCTCGTGAAATTACACCTCTTATGACCATGCCATGGCTCCGCAAGGATTCCACTTAAGCATTTAAAAAAAAAAAAAGATTTTATTTATTTATTTGGCGGGGGGGGGGGGTGGCCGACAGGGAGAGAAGCATACTTCTCCCTGAGCGAGCTGAGTGGGGAGCCCAACATGGTGCTAGATGCCTGGACCTGGAGATCATGACCTGAGCCAACTGAGCCATCCAGGTGCTCGCCACTTAAGTGTTTTAGTCAAGGGCCCCAAACAATCAAAACAAGAGAGAAATTAAAGAGCAAAATCATCCCTATGATTGGGGTTTTGAAGAACATGTAATGACAGGAAAAAATGATCACATAAAATTTTAAAAAGACAAGAAAACTACTGTAATCTAAAAATAATTTTAAAATCAGTTAATCAAGAGAAAGAATCTTATATGTAGTATAGTCCTGATTTTATGGAAAATATATTTGCATGAATATTATTGAAAGAAATACATCAAAATGTGAACAATTATCTCAGTCTGGATGATGGGATTAGGAATGATTTCTTCTTTATCTTTGCCCTGTACTCTTCAGTATTTCCTACCATTAGAATGAACTCATTTGTAATCAAAGAAGTGCATTATTATCAACGATGATTAATGACGATGTGGTAATGTGCTTAGTATAATGATAAATGAAAAATTAATGAACAAAAAAAAGCCTTAATACTGTTAAAAACAACACAACAGACCCCAAATGGAGGCACTTATGCGCCCCATGTCACTAAATTGAGACTTATTTACAGCTTCAGCCTCTCTCACAGAAATGGAGTCTTAACCGGGTCACTCAGGAATCACCTCGTCAGGGCTAGTGAGGTCACCTGCCCGATCGACCCGGCCATGCCCTACAGGAGAGTGATCTTGCCATAAGCAGTTCACTTGTTGCCCAATTATCTTCCCTGTTCTGCGATAAGAGTCCTTCACTTTGTACAGCTTCCCAGAGCTCCTTTCTGTCTCCTAGCTGGGATGTGGCCCAATTCGTGAATCGTTGGATAAAGGTAATAGATCATCAAAATTTATTCAGTAGAATTTTGTTTTTCACCAATACAATGTGACCACAAACGGGTGTGCGTGTGGGTGCATTTGGGGCGTATCGAAACGTTTTCCATTACTTCTGCACTGAGTGGTGGAACGTAGGCAGTTTTTAATTAGAATAAAGAATCACAAAATCGTTTTTATTTGTTGTGATCGAAAGTAATTTTCAAGCCAAAAGCATTATTGTTCATCGGAGAGGGGTAGAACTAGAATGCAATAATGATATTAATGACTGCAATGAGTTTAGGGCTTATTGTGTGCCATGAACGGTTCACAGTCTGTTTTATTATATTATTTATTATTTATAAGGAGGAGTCTTTGATGGCTGTTTCAGCAAACAAAAAGGTCCTGGGATAAATAATCCAGTTCCTCCCCAGCCTCCCTACCTCCTAGAGACGACGTTCTTGGTTATATGCAGGCAAATACGCAGCTACTTACTTTTAGAACTAATGTAGTGGGGCGCGTGGTGGCTCAGTGGGTTAAAGCCTCTGCCTTCAGCTCAGGTCATGGTCTCAGGGTCCTGGGATCGAGCCCCGCATCAGGCTTTCTGCTCAGCAGGGAGCCTGCTTCCCCCCACTCCCACCCCCACCCCGCCTGCCTCTCTGCGTACTTGTGATCTCTGTCGTCAGATAAATAAATCTTCTTAAAAAAGAAAGAAAAAGAACTAATGTAGTATAGAGGTGGGCCTCACCTAACACTGGCATTGACTTCCTTTGTTTTCCAGCTTTTCAGCTTGGTCTTTAAATAACGCGGGTGACAAAGATTTAGCTGAAATTTCCACTCACTTGCTTTTGAGATTTATGCCTTCTTCTCTGAAAAAAAATCAGCTTAATGGTTTTCGTTATTTGTTATTGAAACAAACCAGAGAGAGGTGGTGAATGAGCCCCTCTCACAGGTGTCCAGGAGAAATACAGCGCCCAGCAGGCGGGCTGTTACCGTCGGGATTGGCATGGCAACGCCCTCTTAGAGACGGTGGTAGACAATTGCGCCACCGTGTGGTGGTGAGGGGTATGGAGCCAAATTTTACACTCGAAGTGCCGAAAGTACCCTTAGTGGCCACTGGGTGGAGCTCTTTCTATTTGTTGTGGAAACTGAGACCCAGACAAGTGTTACCAACCTGGGCCTTGAACCCAAATATTCAGGCCCTCTTCCGACCCTTGCTTGCCACATAGCAGCTTCCAGTTCTAGGTGTTAACCCGGAAGTCTCTTCGGTGACCCTAGCAAGAGATAACAGCAGGTCGGACAAGGGAGGTGACCGTGGGTATGGCACAATGTGGCCCCAATTTTTAAAATCTATTTCGTGGGTAGAGCAACGAGCTTTGCTGAGGGACCAGGAGTATGAAAGAGGACATGAGGCAGAGGCCAAGGTTTGGGGCATGAGCGTTACCATTCCTGGAGCCCCGGGGGAGTCTCGGTTAGACCTGTTGAAGTGTGAGCTCACTCGTCCACCCCATAGTGGAGAGGTCAGGCCCGCGGTTGACTGTGTAGGTCTGGAGTTCAGCCAAGGCCCACTAAATAGGAACACTCAGTGAAAACATCGCCTCCGTCAAGTGACTAAGAACACCCTAATGACTAGCAAACAACCAGGCCCCAGTGATAAAATACTTCCTGTTTTAGCCCTGGGCTTTCCCGATTTCTCTACCCAAAGAGCCCTTTTAAAGCGGCTCTGCCTTACATAGTGGAAAGCTGTTAACCTTTTGCTCACAGACATGAGACATGTCCCTGGCACTGGTTAGGCGTTCAGGAGGACGGCTGCGTGTTTCCTGGATTATGGGATGGAGCCCGTGTGAGGTCCGTGGGAGCCCCAGAGAGTGGCCCGCCAGGCCTGTGGAACATCAGGGAAACTGCCCTAGGCTTCCTGTCTTAGCAGGGGTAGAGGAGACCCCAGTCTGAGGACTTCCCTTCTTTGCTTCCTTGGATTTTGCTGATGCCCGGGACAGGTGCAATTGCTCACAGCTGTGTGATCTCCTTATTATTTTATTTCCTGCGCTCGACACCCCTCACAATAGCTCTGTCCGTGGGGGAATTGACATTCCTTCTTTTGCACCGTGTCCTCTCTTGGGGACAAGGACAAGGGATGGCAGAGGGACTGAGCGCTTACTGAGGACCAGGCAGTAGTTTGGGAACCGACCCACATGCCCTCACTCGTTACACAAAAACAGTGCCACTGACCTACCAGCCGTGCCACTGAGTAGAACCACAACTGACCTCTCCACAGTGGTTTGCAGTCCCAAAGACACCTTTACAGGTAAGCCCTGGTGCACTGATCAGATGTGGAGACTCTGAAGCCAGACTGCCTGGGTTAGAGTCCCGCTTCTGCTATGTCTTGCTGTTGGTCTGTGAGAAGTAAACTCTCTGCTAGGCCTCAGTTTCTTCAATGGCAAAATGGGGAGAAAAAAATCATGCCTACCTCGTAACGTGTGTCAAGAGCTTCACTGTGGTATAATACGCGCAGAACTGCATCCCTCCAATGTGTACAATTTGTCAGTTTGCATATATGCAAACCCCCCAGGTCTAAAGTGATTCTGAGGATTCAGTGGGATGATGCATGGGAAACACTGAAATCAGCGCCCTGAGGGGCACCTGGGCAGCTCAGTGGGTTAAGCGCCTGCCTTCGACTTGGGTCACGATGCCAGGGTCCTGGGATCGAGCCCCACGTTGAGCTCTGCTTCCTGGGGAACCTGCTTCTCCCTCTGCTCCTACCCCCACGACTCTTCCCCCCCCATCCCCATTGTGTGCCCGTGCAGTCTCCGTCAAATAAATAAGATCTTGAAAAATAAAATAAAATCAATGCCTAGGATATAGCAGCCCTCAATAAAGGCAGAAGTGATTGTTTCACCTCTTTGGGCCCTCAAAAAAATCCTGTAAGTGGATATTCTTTTTTAGCCAACTTTACAAATAAGGAAACTGAGGCTCCGACAGGCTGTTCAGTGTGATAATGCCGTAGGAAGTAGCAGAAACACCAGACCCAGTCGTGAGTCTTCCCTTGGATTCCCAAGCTTCTCCCACTCGGAATCTCTCTCTCCCGTGTTGACACCTAGGGCAGCCCATTCACCCATTATCCCCTCGTCTTCCCTTTCTTCCTCCCAAATTCAGAGACTGAGCCCAGGCATCCAAGGGGGGCGGGGGAGGGGGCTGAACCCTCCCCCAACTTCAGATGCAGCGCAGCCTCCCCGCAGAGAATCCTTGTTCTGACCCGGCATGGAGGACCGACTGGGGACCTGTGTGTTTGGGCCCGAGGACAGTGCAGAGGCGGTCAGGTTCGGACTCAGACCCCCATGGTGTTTGGGAGCTCGCGGCCCTCCGAGCCATCCTCCTGCGCCAGGGCTGGGGGTTGTCCCTGGCCTCTGGATGTTGAAATTCCCATGCTCCACCTCGGGGCCTCTGGCAGGTCGTGAGTAGACGCTTTCTCTCCTGGAGAAATGGAACAATTTCCCCATTCAGACGCGGGCTGGATGCGGAGGGATAGAAAACCTCCACGAGGCTTGGCCTGAGCTTCCGTTTTGATGTTTGCAACCCGGTGTCTTGTTTTCCCTCTCTCTCCTCACCCTCCCCTCCTTGATCCCTACTTTCCTCCCTCCCCCCCTCCTATCTGTCCTCCTCCCTTCCTTTAGAGAGTGGTGCTCTGTGCTGGACTGCTTGTGCCCAGCGGGCAGAGTCGCAACAGACCTCTTGAGCAAGCAAGGGAAGATCTCGAAGATCTCACTGCTCCCGCCCCACGGCCGCCTGCTCACTGACCTGGGTGAGCTGGAGGCAGAATGACCACTTTGCACAATTCAGGTGTTTCTGGCGTGGGGTGAGACTCTGGCTAGGTGTGACTGTTCTGCTCCTAATTTAAGCCACCGGTTGTAAATATAGGTCTCGGTGCCTATTAATAACCCACAGTCAGCACACTTGTCTCCTGTTACTCCCACTACCGCAGCCGTGACCCCCTCTCTCCCTTGCCTCCCCCTGCAGCTCAGCATGCACAGGCGGAACCATCCGTGTGCCTCCTGGGCGGTGGCTGGGCCTGCACGGGCCCTTGGGTTTGTCTTCCTTCCTCTCTCCCGGGGCCAAGACACTAAGTCACTAATAGGGCTAGGTGAGAAGGAAAGGAAAGAGGAAGATAATAGCTATTTATTTTGATGACCTTAAAACCCTTTAAATTATACCCTTGGGCTCCTTCCTGTCCCTGGCTGCAAAAATAGTGGTCCTGGTTCTCAGGGCTCCCCAGGTCTGTGGTTTGGATAAGAAGCCTTTCTGCTGGGTAGGAGGGTTACGTGCACCGAATCCACTGACAGCCCAGGAAGTTTCTCTTTTTGTCCGTGAAGCCTCCGGCACCCACCTTCTCTCTTTGCTCCCTCCTGTCCACTTCTCTCCTTTTCATAACCTGTGGCCAAGAAAGGACTTGAAACATTACATGGAAATAAGGAATACCGCAAGTATTACCCGAAATGGAGATTTGAAACTTAAAAGGAACCAAAGAAGAAAAGAAGCCTGTTTGTAGAGGAGACCAAGAACCCCAGCAGAAACCGTCCTGGCTTCTATATCCCCGGTTAGCCGTGGGAGCCTCTCTCGCTCCCAGCTGCCTTTTCCATGCCACTGGGCTCGCAGTCCAAGGGGACAGCCCAGGATTGTTTCTCAAGATCTCTCCTGGTGTGGAAGAAATGAAGCTGGACAGACGAACGGAGGGCACCAGCCAGCTGGGGAGCAGGAATCAAGAGCCTGGGGTTTCCAAGAGCCTTCTTGGTTGGTACCCCGAGAGCAGACTGCCAGGCGTGGCCCATGCAGCATCAGTGTGGGACCCCAACAGCGTCCGATGGTGGTAATGTCATCCTCGGGGCCCTTCGGTAATTCTTTTTTTTTTTTTTTTTTTAAAGATTTTTATTTTATTTATTTGACAGATAGAGATCACAAGTAGGCAGAGAGGCAGGCAGAGAGAGAGGAGGAAGCAGGCTCCCTGCCAAGCAGAGAGCCCGATGCGGAGCTCCATCCCAGGACCCTGGGATCATGACCCGAGCGAAAGGCAGAGGCTTTAACCCACTGAGCCACCCAGGCGCCCGCCCTTCGGTAATTCTGTCCCGTCATAACCACCCTGCCGTAATCGCACTGTTTCTTGCGGACAGTCACTCCCTCTGCCTAGTGAATTCCTTTCGCACCTGGCTCCAAAGCTTCCCACGCTGGGAATCCTTTCCTGGGTATCCTAAAGACACACAGGACATTTCCTCTCGGGGTCACGTGGGACTGACCCACGCTCAGAGCCCCCAGCCCTTGGCACGGCCATCTGCTCCCATCCTGGACCATTAGACCTTTGAGGGAGAAGATTGACCTCTTTACCTTTGTGGGGCACAATTTCGGTATGTCCTTCCCGCATGGAGAGAGATAATAGTATGATATAATGATCTCCCATCTGCAAAGGGCTTTCCCCTACATCTTCTTGTTGAAATTTCGCACAGCCCAGGGAGGATGGACTCAAAGAGGTGAAGCGACTGGTCATTTGGTAAGTGGCAGAACTGGAAAATCTAGCCTAGGACAGAGACCACAAAACCCTTGTCGGTGTTCCTGGCTGCTTCCTGTCATGTAGTAGAAACCTTCCCCTAGCAGTGGTGCCCCCCTCAACTTCCTTCTCCTTTCTCTCCCATCAAGTTCAAGTGTCCGACAGCTATGGGAGCTGAGTCAAGTCCCAAGGAAATGAAAGTGTTAATCACCTGCCTCCTTTGCTTGCTTGTCCACCGCCTCTGGCAAAGACCCTTTCTGGAGAGCTGAGATGGTTCTGGAGGAATCTAACGTCAGGGCTCGCACCCTCTGCCTTAAAGAATGATCTGCCTGAGCCGTGGCGGACCCTCTCGCTCAGCTGGCAACCTGGGGTAAGCCGCTGCGCAACTGGGGGCCCTTGTGGGCTTCTCCGTTTTGCAATACTGTGCACCCCGGGTTTCTCGCCTGTAAAAATAGGAATTCCACGAATAAGCATCAGTTAGATGCCGCCAGGTACAGAGCCCAGAGCTAGGTACTGGGGACAGAAAAGCAACGATAAACAGGATATGGTCTCTGCTCTCAATAAATGTAAAGTCAAGCGGGGGAAGACAAGAATTGGAAAACAGAGACCACAGCACAGTGAAAGCCGGTAGCTATGAAAGAAAGACTATGACCCGATCGCCTTCCCTCACCCAGGTCAAGAATCAAGTATTCTTAAAGCACTATACAAATATACAAATATAAGCAAATTTTGGGGCGCCTGGGTGGCTCAGTGGTTTAAGCCTCTGCCTTCGGCTCAGGTCATGATCTCAGGGTCCTGGGATCGAGCCCCACATCGGGCTCTCTGCTCAGTGGGGAGCCTGTTTCTCCCTCTCTCTCTGCCTACCTCTCTGCCTACTTGTGACCTCTCTCTCTGTCAAATAAATATATATATAAGCAAATATATATATAAGCAAATTTTACAAATGTAAGCAAAGATGACTCTATTTGGCTTCTGCAGGAGACAGCAGTTGGGTTGTCGGCTCACATCCCCCTTTCTTTCCAAGGACTGCTCCTAGAGCCCAATTTATAGTGTAACGGCCCTCCCTGCCCAGCCCACCTCCGCCAAGCACCGTGGGCCATTTTGGTTGGTTGAGTCAGGGGCAGAGCCCTGGTTCAAGCTGGGCCAGGGAGAGTCCCTGTCCTGGGTTTGAGATGGGAATGAAGGTACGGTGGTCTCAGTCACCCTGGGCTCTGAGAAGCAGAGACACAAGCCATGGAGGCTCAGACCGCCACCTGCTGACAAGGTAGACTGAAAAATGAAAGATGACCACGCTGCCCCCTTTAAGTGGGAGACGGGAGCAGAGGCTTGGAGAGGAGGGAAGACAAGAGGCTCCCTGATATTCAGGACGAGGTTCATGTCTGTCCCTGCCTGCCAGCAATGCTATCCCAGCGAGGACCATCTTTTGCTAAAGATAACTCTGATGGGCTTCAATCGCTTGCAACGGAAAGATTCCTAATTAGGCAGTTTCTAGATGAATTCAACTCAGGCTAGTGCCGAACAGAAGTCCTCCCCTAGCCCAAGGAAAAGTTGCACCATCCCTTCCTTCCGCCAGCCACTCCGTTAAAGAATATTATTGAATCCGAACCGTAACAAGCCTCCTCAGAAGAAAGGGTCGGCTCTACCTTCTATGATAGAAATTGAATTTCGGGGCACCTGGGTGGCTCAGTGGGTAAAGCCTCTGCCTTCGGCCTGCTTCCTCCTCTCTCTCTGCCTGCCTCTCTGCCTGCTTGAGATCTCCGTCTGTAAAATAAATAAATAAAATCTTAAAAAAAAAAAAAAAAAGAAAGAAAGAAACTGGATGTCAGTCTTCTGGCCAGCCAGCCTTCACAGCTCCCGAAATTACCGAGTTGTGCCCTGGGAACACGCTGGTATTGCCTGAACTTGCTGTCCCTTGCAGTGTCCCTGAGGAGTTGCAGAGCTTTCTGTGTTTGTCTCACCCTCCCCACTCCCCCTTCTGGTAGCATCTGCTAGACCCCTTTCCTACCGTGCACAGAGCTGGGGGGCAGGGGGGCAGGGGCTTTCCCACCCTAGCCCTTGCTCTGCTGGTGAGGCTGCAAATCACAGACCCCTCCCCTGATCACAGGGTGGACATAGGACCTAAGCTGGGCAGTCAGAATGTCTTCCTGGGGAATCTGAATTTTGAGCCGAGACAAGTACAGAAGAGGTTCATCCCGCAGCAGCAGTGCGTAGAAAAGATCCCAGCCGCCCGCTGAGCTCGGGGCAGTCCGGGCCCTGCACTCCATTGTTCAGCTGTCCCTTTAAAGCTGTAGCCACTCCAGTATCCATCACTCAAAAAATAAATATCTTTTGAACTATATTAGCCAATTGGGTATTTATAACCAGATCCTGGCACATCTTTTCAGATAAAGCTCATGGGTGGGTGAAGAAAAGACAAGGAAAGGGCAGAGAGGGACAAAGGTTGCCTCGCTCCAAGCCTAGATCCAAGTCTTAAGGCCCTTTAATGAATCTATATTTGCCGTGAGTTTTTTCAGTTTATGGAAATCTACACGTGTCTTTTGGCTGAAGGCTCACACTTATTTCAGGAAAGCAAGTCTGTCGTTTCCCCAGAGCCCTTGTGAGTGCCTTCCACACCTGTTCCCCATTCTGCCAAGCCACGCATTGTTCCTTTCCGAAGCAAAGAAGCAGCCTCCGGACCCAGATTCCAGAGCAGACGCCCGTGATGCTCGAAGAGACAGGCCTGTGATTTTTGTCACACACGTTGTGTTGTTGCTGTTGTAGTCTCCGTGGCAGGGCCCAGATTCATGACCCCGAGATCAAGGCCTGCGCTGAGATCAAGAATCAGATACGTAGCGAACTGAGCCACCCAGGCTCCCCCCAACCATTTTAAAGTTTTCTTATTCATTCATCTCTACCCCCAACGTGGGGCTCAAACTAGACACGAGTTGCGTCTTCTTCCAACTGAACCGGCCAGGCGCCCAAGTCAGAAATGTTCTCACTGGACGCTCTGTTCTTTCCGCCAACGCCCGATCCCTCGTGAAAAGGCATTCCTTATCTCATTAATGTTGTCTCCCAAAGTAAGATTCACAGAATCCCTAATAACAGACCATTAATCCAACCCCCTTCTTCGACAGATTGGGAGACTCGGGGGCAGGGAAGGTAAATGGCGTACTCAGTGACAGGGAGCCAACCAGCAGCAGCTCTAAGACAGAGCTCGGGTCTTCCGACCACCTCACCGAGTCCTGTGCACGACGTCATGCCTCCTTCCACATTGCAATTCGCTTTCTTTAAGAATAAGAATTTTCCGGGGGCGCCTGGGTGGCTCAGTGGGTTAAAGCCTCTGCCTTTCGCTCAGGTCACGATCCCAGGGTCCTGGGATCGAGCCCCGCATCGGGCTCTCTGCTTGGCAGGGAGCCTACTTCCTCCTCTCTCTCTCTCTGCCTGCCTCTCTCCCTACTTATGATCTCTATCTGTCAAATAAATAAAATCTTTAAAAAAAAAAAAAGAATAAGAATTTTCGGGATGCCTGGGTGGCTCAGTGGGTTAAGCGGCTGCCTTCGGCTCAGGTCATGATCTCAGGGTCCCGGGATCAAGCCCCGCATCGGGCTCCTTGCTCCGCGGGGAGCCTGCTTCTCCCTCTGCCACTCTGTCTGCCTGTGCGCGCTCGCTCTCTCTCTCTCTCTCTGACAAATAAATAAATAAAATCTTTAAAAAAAAAAAGGGGGGGGCGCCTGGGTGGCTCAGTGGGTTAAGCCACTGCCTTCGGCTCAGGTCATGATCTCGGGGTCCTGGGATTGAGTCCCGCATCGGGCTCTCTGCTCAGCAGGGAGCCTGCTTCCCTCTCTCTCTACCTGTCTCTCTGTCTACTTGTGATCTCTGTCAAATAAATAAAATCTTTAAAAAAAAAAAAAAGAATAAGAATTTTCGGGGCGCCTGGGTGGCTCAGTGGGTTAAGCCTCTGCCTTCCGCTCAGGTCATGATCTCAGGGTCCTGGGATCGAGCCCCGCATTGGGCTCTCTGCTCAGCAGTGGGCCTGTTTCCCCCTCTCTCTGCCTGCCTCTCTGCCTACTTGTGATCTCTCTCTCTCTCTCTGTCAAATAAATAAATAAAACCTTTTAAAAAAAGAATGAGAATTTTCTTAATCTCTCTGTATGAATGTTTCATTGGGGAATAAATACTTGACGAAGAATCTAGATACAGAAACCCTAAATTATCCGCTTCCACTACTGGCTGAGGTCTATAAATGATGTGAATTATGACAGTAAGGATACAGAACCCAAATCACGTCCAGCTCTTAATTTAATAGGATGTAAACAAAGTAAGTTACCCGGTACTTATGTACATATGTGTATGTGTATGTTAACTCCTCCAAGTGACTCAATTACCCAGTAGATTTAGAACCAAGGAGAGGAAATGACCAGGAGTCTGATTGGCAGGAGGTGTTTAGGGAGACTTCCTAAACTTCACTGGAGGTGGTGAGTTCTCCATCCCAAGAGGTTCCGCAGACGCTGGGCAAGCAACTATTTGTCAGGGATAGAGCACTCCAACTATTTCATAAGCACCAGAACCTTCCCGAGAGCTTCCTAAAACAGAGATTGCCGGGCCTCGCACCAGAGTTTCTGACCCAGGAAGTCTGGGATGGGACTTGACGTTTTGCATCTCTACCCAGGACCCAGGTCACACCGACGCTGCTCATCCAGGACCGCACTCTGAGAGTCACTGTGGGAGAGGGAATTCAGAAGTCACTGAGATGAGCCACATCACGCCAGCCGAGCGATACAAAGCAAGGTCACATTTCTCCTTAATGTCCCAGTCTTTAAGGAGTCCAGTTTTGCCCTGTGAGCGACCTTTGGCAATAGCCCTGAAGCCTACGCGTGCTTTTCCGTGCTTACCTCGAAGCTGGGACATAGCAAGCCACCTTGAGGCTGAAGGACACCTAAAATGCCCCTAGTTGCTGGTTTTTTAGGATTGGCTCCCAGAGATGTGGTGTCAGACTCACACCTGGGACATGATATCCCTCTGAAGACGGCACAGAACAAGATGTTCATGGTCTCATGACAAAATGGCAGTCCTCACTCATTCCAGGCACCTTACAGAGGGAAAGCCAGAGAATCTGCCATTGCTGTCCATGGGACCACAACTGAAAAAGGACATTTTGGGGGCACCTGGGTGGCTCAGTCGGTTAAGCGTCGGAGTCTTGATTTCAGCTCAGGTCATGATCCCAGGGTCCTGGGATCGAGCCCCGCATCGGGCTCTCTGCTCAGTAGGGAGCCTGCTTCCTCCTCTCTCTCTGCCTGCCTCTCCACCTACTTGAGATCTCTGTCAGTCAAATAAATAAATAAAATCTTAAAAAAAAAAAGAGAGAGAGAGAGAGACATTTTGCACAGCCCTCTACCAGTCTTGCCTATTCCTGTGAAAGCCCATGACCAACATTTATTGACCTTTGACCCTGCATCTGTATTGTTCTAAGCAAGTTACGTGCATCTCTCTTTTAATCCTGGGAAGAACCCTATGAGCAGTATTGGTAGGACTGGGAATTGGATCCAGAAACTTCGGCTCTACTCCCCACACCCTTAATCAGAGAGAAAACAGTTGTCAGGGTGTAAGCAATAAAGAAGAGGTTGTCTCTTCTCTCACTGGTACTCTAGGCCAGAGTTTGAACCTCTGGGTGTTACCATGGGGCTCCTAAAGTTTCTAAAGACTGGGATTCCTAAAGTTGCATGGTGTGTTTCACACGTACACACAGTTCCTGCTTCCGAAGCTTAGTCCAAGTCCAGGTGATTAGGTCAGGAGAGGTTTCCAGGCTTACACACGTTCTGCCCACCTGAGCCTTTCCAGTACGACAGTCTCAGTGCTGGGATTGACTCCAAGCTGCCCTTCCAGGTTCCCCTCACCACCAATTTAAGTTGCCCTTTGGGGAGCCTTGGTGTCTTCTTCTGCTCGTTGACCTTAGCTGGGCTGATCTGAAGCATCAGAAGTGTTGAACAATATTAAACCCCAAAGAAATGTCGTCTGAGTATTAGAGCCCTTTCATTCAAGTAGGGTCCCTGGCCTCCAGCGCCTATTTCTCCAACCTGCTCCCAAAAGTCAACCACATACAAGGGATTGGACCAAGCCCTAGATGGGAAACGCATCCTATTTGATTCCTTCCTCCAGGAAAATAGGTCACCATTGGCTTTGTCTTAGGAAACGAAAAATCCAACTCAAGGTAATTCTTGCATACCAGGATCTGCCCCGAGTCCTTTGTTGTAGCCCCCAAACATGGGTTTTATTTTATTTATTTTATTTAAAGATTTTATTTGACAAACAGATATCACTGGCAGAGGCAGGCAGAGAGAGGCGGGGAGGCAGGCTCCCCGCTGAGCAGAGAGCCCGATGCGGGGCTCAATCCCAGGACCCTGGGATCATGACCTGAGCCAAAGTCAGAGGCTTTAACCCCCTGAACCACCCAGCTGCCCCCAAATATGGGTTTTAGCAGGTGCCTCTTTTAAAAGGCAGCTTCTCTCTAAAATCAAATAATGAAGTTTTTACCTTCCTTGGGCTTTCCTGCCCAAGCACTGGCAGTTTAATAGTGTCATCGTTCAACCTACAGTGAGCACGGATTACATTTAGGGCGCTGTGCTAGGAGCAAGAGGTAGAAATAAGTCCTAGGGGCACCTGGGTGGCACCGTCGGTTAAACGTCTGACTCTTGGTTTCAGCTCAGGTCATGATCTCAGAGGCCTGGGATCGAGCCCCACATTGGGCTGCACGCTCAGTGCAGAGTCTGCTTGGGCTTCTCTCTCCCTCTGCCCCTCCCCCCTGACACTTGCACCCTCGCTCTTTCTCGAATACATAAAACTTAAAAGAAAAAAAAAAAAAAGATACAGTCTGTCCTAAACGAAAAGGAAAAAAGGCTGCAACATCTGTCCCAGGTTTCCTGCCCCAAAGATGACAAAGAAGACCAATGGGGTGGGGGGAAGGGGAGTGAGGGTAGACCAGAGGGAAGAAGCAGGAATCAGTATTCTCAAGACTGTCCGCTAGTAGAACCAGAACAGCTTGACGCTAACTCTATTTAAAGACAGCTTCAACAGAGAGATCTTATTAACCAAAGCTATCAAAACAGACCCACTTTCTAAATATGTAGCTAAACTTTTCACTCCCCAACAACTGCATATAGAAATGCCCTACAAGAATGAATTTTTTCAGCACACCCTCTGTTAATACATAATGATGTTCCTGTTTGAGGCACAAAATAACTGAGGCGTCGATGATGAGCGGCTTGCCCACTGTTACGACACAAGGCAGTGGAAACACTAGAAAGTGGTTCCTAGGAGCTTCCTGGGAAACTGCCTTAGATTTCTCATGTGGCTGGCCCATAGGTGAGCATCGTGGGCCTCTTTTTACTGCATCACAAGCCACCCCAAGACTGAGCCACTTACAGTGACAATTATCTATTTGCTCATGATTCTGCGGCTGGGTCGGGGCTTACCCAGCCTCACCTGGGGTCACTCGTGAGCTGGTAAACTGCTGGTGGATGGACTGGAGCATGATGATCTAAGATGAGGGGCCTGGGGCCTTGATGCTAGCTGACAGATGTTCCTGTCCTGCTGATGTCATTCGGTAGTCTAATGCAAGCTTACGTGACTGCAGGACTGTGCCAAGGAGGCCACCGGGGAGGAGCAAGATCTCTTGGGCCTGGGTTCTGGGACTTAAGTAATGTCACTCTTGCTACATCCCATAGGTTAAAGCAAGTCACAAGGCCAGCCCAAAGTCAAGGAGCCGGGACATAGGAGCTGCAAAGTACTGTAGCCACGCTTTTCACAATGAGAGGCAGCTGGGCCTCATTTCCACCACTCCACACGCTCTGGCTACTACCGGCCCTGCTAGGATCTGGCCAGCATCCTTGAAGCTTCGGAGCTTGGGGACTTAGTCATACCCCTTGGATGATCCCCAGACTGCTGGGATATTATTGTAAATACAGGCTGAAATGATCAGTGAAGTTGCAGACTCACGATCACTGTGTAGACGTATTAGTGATCCCTGCTGCCTCCGCATCGACGCACAGGTGCCCGGATCAGGCATCACACGTTCATGGGCACCTGATTTCTCAGGTGACATCCTGGCGTCCCCAGGCATGACCCATCAGTCCTCCAAAGACCAATTAATACACAGGGATAAGTAAAACCGTATTAAATAGTCCTTTTCATCAGATTTCAAAATATGTTTTAGAAGAAAATACTTTGCTACCGTTGATTATTGTTCGTCTTTATAGACAGACCTCTCAGTATTTGGTGCAGAGCCAGGCGGCCGGGGAGTGAGGGAAGGGCGGGAAACAGTTCTGCACAGGGTACGTAAGAGGGATCAACACTGCTACAAATGAATTGAACCCGCCCAAGTGAGGGCTTATGGAATGCACATTGTGACACAGCTTCACGGAGCTCTGACTGAAATGGTGAGCTGCACGCACGGACTTCAAGCAGACAACAGAACAGCACCGTTATCTACGAAGCCATCAGTAGAACAGAGGAATGGACACACAACTCCCCGGATGCTCCCGGGCCGCTTTGTAATCCCTCCCTCCTGTTCCTCTCACCTTTCCCCATCCCCAGACCATCGACAATTTCGCTTTCTGCTGCTGTTGATAACCTTGCATTTCTAAGATTTTTTTTTTTTTTTATGAGAGAGAGCAGGTGAGTGCGCACCCAAGCAGGGGGAGGGGCAGAAGGAGAGAGAGAATCTTAAACAGATTCCACACTCAGCAGGGAGCCTGAGGCAGGGCTAGATCTCACAACATTGAAATCGTGACCTGAGTCAAAGCGAGAGTCAGATGCTTCGATGACTGAGCCACCCGGGTGGCCCTCCAAGATTTTATCTACAGGAGATCACCTGGTATGTGTTCTCTTTCTCGTCAGGCTTCTTTCACTGCTTGGTCATTGTGTTATCTGTAGTGCTGAGTACAATCGTTTATTCCTTTGAATTGCTGAAGAGTGTGCCATTTTACATCCACACATGACCAGACCTAGTGTAGCCGGTCCTCTGTTGATGGGTGTTGGGGTTGTGCTGGGTACTGACATGTGGCTTGCCCCCCTCAATTACTATGGGGAGACCCTAAGTCCCCAATAATGTGACTGTGTTTGGAAAAAGGATCTTTAAGAAGTAATCAAGGTAAAATGAAGTCATAAGGGTGAGGCCCTGATTGGATAGGATCAGCGTCCTTATAAGAAGAAATACTAGAAAGCTCTCTTGCTCTGTCTCTTTATCTTTCCAAGCGCCCTCAGAGGAAAGGTCATGTGAGGACAAAGTGGCCATCGGCAGGCCAGGAAGAGAGCCCTTACCAAAACCTAAACCCTACCGGAACCCCGATCCTGGACTTTCCTGCCCCAGAACCGTGAGAAAATGAATTTCCGTGGCGAAGGCCGCGCAGTCTGTGGGATTTTGCTATGACTGCTGGATTAGACTCGTGTAAGTTGTTTACAGTTTGGGGCTGCTGTAAATGAGGCCACTGTGAAGGTTTGTGTACATCACGGTGTGGACATCTGCTTTCATTTCTCTTGGGTAAATACCTAGAAGGGGAATGTCTGGGTCATATGGTACATTCATGCTTCTGAAAAACCGTCGACACGGTTTTCCACGGGGACAATACCGTTCTGCACGTCCACCAGCAGCGTTTGGCACTTCCAGCCACTCTACATTCCTGCCAATACTTAGTATGTTTCATCTGTTTAATTTAAAAAAATTCAGTTTTCTGATGGCAATTTAACTTGCCATTCCGGTGCCAGTGTGGCGGTAATTCGCTGTGGGTTTGAGTTGTATCTCCCTCGTGGGTGATGACGTAGCTCACTTTTCCATGTGCTTATTTGCCGTCCTTCTGTCTTCTTCAGTCACGTATCTGTTCAGATCCCCTGCCCCGTCCATCACTGATCGAAAACGAATTAAATGTAAATTCGAATAAGCGGAAGCATGGAACATTCGATTCTGAATCTTACTGGCAGTCCAGGTGGGCAGGCTGGGAAAGGAGACCAGAGCATCCCAGAAGAGTGTGTGACATTGAAAACCTGGCCGAGGTGGGGGGTGGGGAGGCTCTAAGGAGAGTGGCCGGGCTGGGGATAAATTCCGCCAGAGCCACAGTTTTGTCCAAGTTTGAAAGTTTGGCCTTGTGACCTCCCTCACGGTTTTCTCACCATTAGCCCTGAGCTCCAGCCCCCGGAGCCTCCGAGAATCCCCATTTCGTGACACTCTCTGGGGGAGTTTCTTGTCACAGGACTGTACCGTCTGTGACTCTCTGCGGGAAGACGCCTGCCAAGTTTGTAGGCAGAGACAGAGACACCCACAGAAGTACCCAGATAAGATCTGGCCTGGAGTCTTGTCTGGGGGCAGAGTGGAGAACAAAGTAGTGTCTGCCACAGAAACACATTCCCCTGGAGGGAGGGCCTTGGAGAGGAGGAATGAGAAGAAAGGCCTGCGGGAGGACAGGAAGGAGAACCGGTGATAAGAATGGGAGTCACGATCAAGGACACCGAGTTGGGTCGCTGCTTCCTCCAAGCCGGGAAAAGATAAGCGAGGGAGAATCCAGGAAAGAGGGGAGGAAATGATTAAAGAAAGCAGCCGCTGATGTCTGAGGCCGACTTCACAGAGCTCCCCGAAGCTAGTTCATTTAACGAACTCTCACTGGAGCTAATCTTCCATCAGAGCCTGAAAGGCAATGGAAACGCCCCTATAAAGGATTAGGAAAATTGCAAATGTAGGAGTCCGCTTGTCTGGCGAACCCATTAGAGTAAAACGAAGATGACATCCGCATTAAGCAGACCAGATCTAAACTCGTCTTCCCTGTGTCCTGACCAGCCCCTCGCTGACCACGTCTTGTTCCTTCCATCTTTCTCCTTATAACCCTTTCTCTTGCTTTCTTCGGGCGAGTGTCACAACTGTCCACAAAACCCCAGCTCTGCGGGATCTTCCTGCTTCACCGCCACGGGGCTCTCCCTGGTGCCTCCCGTCCACGGGTCTGGCCGTCCGTGGTCCTGTCTGCACGCCTTCAGCTCCGTCCGGCTGACCCAGGTTGAGGTTTACCCCCAGCCTTCCTCTTAAATCCCAGCTGCTCTTTGAATCAGGCCTCCCTTCGGGAAAAGTTCATAAACAACCCTTAACTCCACTGATGAAGTTCTAGAACCTAGGTGGGGTTCGGTGGGCTGAGGTCCGGAGCCGATGACCAAGAAAGAATTCTTTTTTTTTTTTAAATATTTTATTTATTTAGTTGACAGAGAGAGAGGTCACAAGTAGGCAGAGAGGCAGGCAGAGAGAGAGGGAGAAACAGGCTTCTCACTGAGCAGAGAGCCCGATGCGGGGCTCGATCCCAGGACCCTGAGATCATGACCTGAGCCGAAGGCAGAGGCTTAAACCACTGAGCCACCCAGGCGCCCCGACCAAGAAAGAATTCTTGAGACATCTTTGGTGCAAAATGGTGGTTTATTAAAGCACGGGGACAGGACCCGTGGGCAGAAAGAGCGGCTGCCCCGGGTTGGGAGGGATGGCAGGTTTTGTACCCTGCGGTTGGGGGAAGGTGAGGGGAAGGGAGGTTTCAACGGAGTTTTCATATGCTAAAGAGGGCCTACAAGGTGCCAGGAGTAACCTGGAGGTCTTGGGGATACCGGAAGGTCTTCTGGCTTGATCAATGTTGTCTTTTGGCAAACCATTAATATCAAGATAGTTGGGAGATTCCTGGAGGGACGTCACAATCCTGCTATCAAGCATCTTTGTTAGTGAGACTTAGGTTAAGAAGAGATTTAACTTTATTTACATTTCCTTCTACAGCAGCCTCCTTCAGTTTTGTGTGTGGAGGGGAGGGCGACCTTAGGGCTTGAGGAACTGAGTTATTTGCCTTTGGAAATTATCAATAGCACCAGGTAACTTCTTTGTTTGTAGATCTCTAGGACATTTGTAAACCAAGGGGAACTAGTTGTTTCTCGTTTATGGCGGTCAGGGGTGCCTGAGGAAGGCTACACAGATTACCGAGGGGAGCGGATGGAGAGGGGGGTGCAAGGTGCCAGCTTTTGCTCTGTCCTCAGCCAGCCTCCTGCTCCCTCATCACCACCATCCTGTGAAAAAGAAACGACAGGCCCCAAATGGAGTCACTTTGGCTAAGTCCCACCAGCACGAAAGACCTCGTTTAACTGCCGTTTCAACAATTCCCGGGAATGGAATTTTAAACCAGTCGGTCAGCACGAGTGAGGTCACCACCATGAGACGCTCTCTGGTTCCCCCACGGGAAGGTGACCTCGCCTGAAATAATCCTTTCGTTTCTTTTGCTACTAACCTCCTTGTCTTGCCCTATTTCTGCCTATAAAATCTTCCCACTTTTGGTTCCCCCCCCCCCAAGTTTTTACTTAAATTCCAGTTAGCCAACATACAGTAGAATATTAGTTTCAGGAGTTGAATTCAGTGATCCATCACTGACCACACCCAGTGCTGATCACAAGTGCCCTCCTTAATGCCCATCACCCACTTAACCCGTCCCCCCCCCCAAATCTTTCCACTTTATACAGCTGCTGAGAGCGCCCTTCTGTTTGCTAGATGAGATGCTGCCGGGTTCATGAATGATTGCATAGAGCCAATTAGGTCTTCAAATTCACTCCACTGAATTTTTGTTCTTCAGCAGGCCTCCCCGGTGCTCCTAGCACCATGCTGTGTTGGCATCCAGAGAGGGAAAAAGCAAAAGGATTGACTGCCCCTTGTCCGATGGGCACTTGGGGACAGGCCGCTGAGAGCACTGAGTAAGGACCAGAGAGTCAGAGATTAGTGGAGCCTCCCATCCCCCACCCCCGAAGATGGGCAGCACTGGGCAGGATGTGGGGGACCCAGGAGAAGCTGAAGGGGAATGGAGCAGGCAGGCTGAGCTCCTTCCTACTCTGTGCCTCTCACCATTCACAGCTTTGCCTGCCTCAGGAGCTCCCACAGCTTCCCCAGAGCTTTAGGTTCTTATAAGAGAAGCCACCAGATGTAGGTGAAATTGTCCTGACTTTCCCAAGAAGTGCCCCGTAGTTCCCTCCTTTCATATGTAAGGTGTAATCTGGATCAACCATCTCGTCAAGCTTGGGTAACTTTGGAAATGATGAGCCCGTGATCACTGAGTGAAATCCGTTGACACAGAGAGTCACGGAAGGAACATTTCCACTCCATGTTAATAATGCCAAAGTCTTGGGGCACCTGAGTGGCTCAGTGAGTTAAAGCCTCTGCCTTCGGCTCAGGTCATGATTCCAGAGTCCTGAGATCAAGCCCCACATCCCGCTCTGCTCTTCGGGGAGCCTGCTTCCTCCTCTCTCTCTACCTGCCTCTCTGCCTACTTGTGATCTCTGTCAAATAAAAATTTTTTAAAAATAAATAAATAAAATAAAAATAATAACAAAGTCTTGTTTCAACTGTTAAGGCCCAGGGAGCAACTGTATTGGAGGATAGAGATGTCCTTGCTCCATTGGCTTGAGCAGAAGCCTGTTGGCGTTATCCAAACCAGACCAGTTACAGCGATGGGTAGGGGGATGAGGGAGGAATGTATCGCTATCCCTGATGGGCTCTGTGACTCCTAAACCTTTTTACTCTTAAAGCTTCAGGTTCTTCACTGAGGAAGTCAAAAGATTGTGCCAGAAAATCTCATCAGACCTAATCCGTATTGATTTCCTTGGGCTGCCAGATGGAAGCAGCACAAAATGGGTGGCTTATCAAGGAGGTGGAAGGATTGGGGCCCTGAGGAAGAATTTGTTTCTTGTCTGTCTTCTAGCTTCTGGTAGCTTCAGGCATTCCTTGGCTTGTAGATGGCTGTCTTCTCCCGTGTCTTCACACTCTCATCCCTTTGTATCTATTTCTCTGTCCAAATTTGCCCTTTGCACGAAGACACAAGACACATTGGATCACCTCGTCTTAACTTGATCATCTGCAAAGATCCTATTTCCAATAAGGTCACATTCATGGGTACTAAGGGTTAGGACTTCCACGTTGTTTTCAGGAGATGTAATTCCCACATTCCCCTCCTTGCTCAGTGGGGAGCCTGCCTCTCCCCTTGCTTGTTCGTTCTCTCTCTCCAACAAATAAATAAAATCTTTTCAAAAAGTCAACAAGGGAGAATATATGCAAACCCAAAAGTAAACTGAAATATCTACCAAGAGAAGTTGGAACGAATGATGGGTAGGTCTCCATAGCTATCCACCTACTCTGATTTTGCCCCACTTAAAAAGTGTTTATAGGCTCTTTCCACAGAGATTCCAGGATCTATGGCAGGGATAGTACCCAGGAGGAAAATCCAGTTTCAGAAGTTTCTCAAATAGTACTAGAAATATATACATATGAGTACAGAGGTATGTATGGATTTATTTGTCCTATAGATCTATAGGGCCAGTAATATTTCAGCATATAAATCTAGCCTTTCACATTTGATGAGAAGCCAATGAGCCTCTTATGTAAATATTGCTTGAAAATCTGCTATTGGACTGTTTTCATTCATTCATTCATCAACTAGATCCACATGCGTATATAAACCCCATCTTTATTTTGCCTGTGGGGTGAAAATGGAAATCTCATTGACTCACCGTAGGCCTCAAGCTCTTGGGGAGGTGCCTCGGTGGTGGCATGGTCTGTTGAGCATCAGACTCTTGCTTTCGGCTCAGTTCATGATTTCATGGGTGGCAGGAAGGAGTCCTGTGTTAGGGTCCCCACTCATCAGGGCATCTGCTTGAAGGTTCTCCCCCTCTGCCCCTCCCCCCACTCACGTGTAGGCACACACTCTCTCTTTCTCTCAAATGGATAAATAAAATCTTAAAAAAAAAAAAAAGGTGGGGGGGGGTGCCTGGGTGGCTCAGTGGGTTAAAGCCTCTGCCTTCAGCTCGGGTCCTGATCTCAGGGTCCTGGGATCAAGCCCAGTCGGGCTCTCTGCTCAGCAGGGAGCCTGTTTCCTCCTCTCTCTGCCTGCCCCTCTGCCTACTTGGGATCTCTCTCTGTCAACTAAATAAATAAAATCTTTTTAAAAAAATTAAAATTAAAAAAAAAAAGACGGAAAAAAATGGTGACCCTTTAATCAACCACACATTTCGGCCAGAGCCTACAGAGTGATTTGTACACTTACCAAAGGTCAGTTATTTCTTTGCCTTTGCCTTCTTTGCTCCTGTCCTACGTCATACATGGATTTCTCTTTTCTTGCCCTCACCACACACTCTGTGTCGAAAGATGCAAAATCTTTGTGGAGTAACAACCTCTGTAACAATGAGAAAATTCCTCCCCAGATGACTTGGTACAGATTGGAGCCAAACCATTTCCTTCAGTCCCCGAGCACATTGTTTCCCTCTAGTGACTTCTGCAATCCAGAAACAGCTGCAAATTCCAGTAAGACAATGTTCTGGTCCAATGCCTCAAGCTATCCTCACCCTTTTGTTTTTCTCTCTGGAGGGAGGAAAGAGGAAAATCCTTGAAAAGTTGCCATGGTGCATTATTTTCAAGCATCTGTTAATGGAGGTGTGAGCCAAGCAGCTTTTCTTACTGGAGGAAAGGAGAGGGCAAAAATGTAAGAAAGAAAGAGTTTTTAAATAATGGAGACAAATCTGAGTGAATGAAATAAAGCAGCACAATGGGGAAAGGACTGAGCAAAAGTACTGTTCATGCAATGCAGCTGAGATGGGCTCCTTCAGAAAGCTTTGTCTCATCTTGCCTTTCATTTGGCTTGGGCCAGGAAGCCAGTTTACTTCAATATTTAACTTGGGCCATTCTTACTTGAAACTAACCTAATAAGAGGGGCACCTGGGTGGTTCAGTTGGTGAAGCGTCTGCCTTCGGCTCAGGTCATGATCCCAGGGTTCTGGGATTGAGCCCTGCATTGGGCTCCCTGCTCAGCTGGGAGTCTGCTTCTCCCTCTCCTTCTCCTTCTTCTGCTGCCTCTCCCCCAACTCATGCTCTGTCTCTCAGAATAAATAAATAAATAACATCTTAAAAAACTAAACTAAACTAAACTAACCTAGTAAGAGAACAACAGGATATATAAAAATGGCAGTTAAAGGTGCGTAAAGAGTATTTTACTACACAAGATGATCTATAGTAATATTCCTGTAATAGCAACCTTTGTAAGACACTTAAATGGTACACTGGTTTTTTATATATATATATATATATATATATATATATATATATATATATAAAATTAGCTTTCATTTGCCCTTTTAGATCCACTGTTGACCCCTTTTTACTCCTTGCTGTGCCTGGGAGGCTGGTCTTTATGAACAGAATCAATGCCTACCCTTTAGCTTCTGGTTGGGGTTAGCTATGGGAAGCATCACCAGGATATCGAAGAGTAGGTTGAGATATTTATGACTGTGGCCCCCTCCCTGATGGATCGCTGTGGATTGGCCACTTCTCCCTATTGGAGGTCACAGCTCCTGAGATAGGAGAGTGTCCCTTCCTCTTCATGTAGCTCTACTCTGCTCCTTCCCCTTGCCCTTGCATGTGTGGAGGGGTAGGTAAGAGAATCCTACCGCTGCTGGTCCCAGGGCACTGCATGTTCCTTTTCCAATTCCCTAAACCTCACCCTCATCTTTATAAACATATTAGTCCCTTAAATTCTTTTTTTTAATATTTTATTTATTTGACAGAGAGAGATCACAAGTAGGCAGAGAGGCAGACAGAGAGAGAGGAAGGGAAGCAGGCTGAGCAGAGAGCCCGACGCGGGGCTCGATCCCAGGACCCTGGAATCATGACCTGAGCCGAAAGCAGAGGCTTTAACCCACTGAGCCACCCAGGCGCCCCAGTCCCTTAAATTCTTAATCGTAGTTTGAATGAGTTCTGTTTCCAGGAGGTGCCCTATTATAAGACATAACTTTTCCATTCAGCTAGACTGCCTCTTGAGTGTAACCTTCTAGGATTCCCCGTGTCTCCTTCAAAACATCTAGGATGCTCCTGTGCACAGAGTAAATATTGGTCCTTCATGCCATTGATGATTTCAGGAAGTCCTTCACTTATCTCATCCTTCCTTCCAAGGTCACAGTGTCAGACCCATTTAGTGAGTCATATAAGATTCTATCCATTCACACAAAGTCTGGCCGTCATTATTGCCCCAAATTTGCATTTAATGGGATTTTCCTGCCTCTGAGGAGCAGTGTGGTAGAATGGAAACAGTGTTTTGGAGCCTCGTTGACCCAGGTTCAGTCCCTGGCTCAGCTACTTACTAGGTGAGTAACATGGGGAAAGCTGATTAAAGTCCCCACGAACCACCATCACCATCTGTAAATGTGCGAAGCAGCATCGCCACGTCTCTGCCTCTTCCCCCTTGCTCCTTCCCCGTCTTCACCAGTGTGACCAGGGAGAGTTCTTCAAACACGTGTCTGGTGGTAGCACGAAGCCAGGCTCCTGAGGAAGAAGGGATAGAAAAGAAAGGAAGCAAAAATGATAGAAATTTTAGACATATTGACTGCATGGGCCATACTTATGATCAATATTGAAAATGTTTTTGGATGACGTGGAAGAAATTGTGATACCTAGAGAGGCTAAGGAAAAAGCACAAGAGGAGCCATCACCAATGAGCAAGGCGGAATCTTCCAGCGCTACCTGTCCAGGGCGATGGTGATGTATGAGTAGTCGTTCCGTTGAACGCAGATTGAAGAAAAAATGTACCCAGTGTAGAAAATAGGACACTGAGTAGAGACCATGTTCAAAAGAGGTACATAGGAAGTGATAATCATTGTTTCCACCCCTCGAATGAGTTGGTTTATGAATAACTGACAAGTTCTGATCAACATGGAATTTTTTCTTTTCCAGTTCTACCAATAAAGGGAGCACCATAATGTACAACTTTAAGAACAAGTTGATTTCTTCTTACCACCTTTTTTTTTTTTTTTTTAAGTAGGCTCCACATCCAACTCCCACACCCAGCATGGAGCCCAACTCATGGCTTGAACTCATGACCCTAAGATCAAGGCATGAGATGAGTTCAAGAGCCAATGCTTACCCAACTGAGCCATCCAGGTGCCCCTACCCCAGTTACTTTTATGAAGTGGGGGAAGAGGTATTTAAGAACCCCTATAAGGCAGACTTGGTATGGACTAAAAGAAAACTCAAGAGAAAAGGACAGAACTGTTTGTATCATACCCAGGGCTCAGAGTGTCTCCATCATTGGCTACAGCTAAATGTGTTCTTTGGGGAATGGGTCAAGCCTGCATGCCTGCCTGGCTTGAAGAATCACAGCAGAGTCACAGGGAATATAATACCTTCTTCAAAGGGTTGTATGAGGCAGGTCAATGAGACAATATACGTCAAGAACCCAGTACCCAGTACCTAGGAACAACTTCATACATGCTCTTTTTTATTTTTTGTAAGGACTTAGGCTCTGTATACAAGTTAGATAAAAGGCTTTTTTTCTTTTTAATTTGGAAAGTCACGATGGTTGGTTTTCTCCTGTCGGCCACACCAGCCACTGCAATGCCTCCCACAGGTTATTTTGCATCTTCTTTATACCTTTCTCCACGATAAACCATAAAGAGGGTCTGGCACCTCTGAGGACCAAATAGTCCGGCGGCGTTACATACACAAGTAAGTTGCTCGAAGTCAACTGTATGTTGAATAAAAGAAAAGAATACAGATGAACATATACATAGATGTCATTTCCTCCCCGACAATATGGCCCTTACATTCACGCCAACGACTTCATCTGGTGCTTAACCAAAGAAACAGCCCTGGCCATCTGTTCCAACTCTGGGGGAAAACGGGCTGTGTTGAACTTACTGAGAGATGGCACCAAATGCGTGAAGCACTGTGATCTGTACCGTATGGGTGATTGAAGAGGTTTTTAGAGTAATTTTTTTCTAAATATGTTTCTAAAGCCCCAGTCCCAAGCACGGTGTAGCACCACCGCTACAGCCTAGGGTGTGTCGTTTCAAGTTGTCAGACCCTAAGTGTACGTGAAAAGTGACTCCTAACAATACCCAATGTCACTCTCAGGTTAACTTGGAGACGGTTTGGGCAGCCTCATAGCTGTGAAGACATCTGCATAACCATGTTCCCTCCAATAGATTCCTTCTGTCAATTCTGGCATCATTGGTATTTTCAATTATTTATTTTAAAAATACATACTGAGTATCTACTACTTGCTAGGCCCTGTGATTAGCTCTAGGAATCCAGAAGTGGGGGAAAAAAAAAAAAACCATCTTGGTCTCTGGTCTCATGAAGCTCACTCTCAGAGGGGATACACTGATCAATTAATCACCCAAATTCATTCAGTCATTCATTCAACAAATATTCATTGAGAGTCAAGTGTGTGCCAGGCATTACGCTGGGCACCAGGGATAATATAATCAGCAAAAGAGACCCAAAGCCCTCTTTCACGGCACTTATATTCTATTAGGGAAGGTAGAAAATGAATCAGATAAATATGTTAACTGTATTGTATGGTAGATATTTGTAAAGCCCAAGGAGAAAAGAATAAAGCAGGGAAGCAGCCCTTTAAATGTTGGAGGGGTGGTAAATTTCAGATAGAACGGCTAGACAGCCTCCCTGAGAAGGTGATCTTTGAGTAAAGCCCTGAAAGAAGTGATGGTTCTAGCCCCGTGGGTATCTGGAGGAAGAGTATTCCAGGCAGAGGAAACTGTCAGTGGAGAAGCGTTTGTGGCTGGTGTGGAGAGGAAATGTTAATAGTCTACAACATTCTCGTCTCTGGACAGAGCTGGGGCACCGAAGGCAAGGGACACCGGAGTAGTGTTTGCTGTGGGCTGCCAACTGCTGCTGAATCTTTGGCTTCCCACTGCTTGGTCTTCCACGACCTCTACCAAGGCAATGGTCTGCGTTCTCTTCATGTGCAGCCATCCCACTAAGCGCCACCGTGAGAGCGTAGTACTTGTTGCTTTCTACCAGCATGATAGACCTGCGATTGCTTCAATCAGATTCTTCCAACTGATCATCTTCTAAACAATGGATGTATTTGCAGATGGCTGGTCAGGATCAGAGGAGCAGTCTGCAGCTATAAAATAGATAAAGTGGGTCACCACGTTCTGAAAGGAAAGCCATCACCGTGGTTTCATCAGAAAGTGCCCTTGCCAGCTGAGCAAAACTAGGCCTCGGTGAATTGAAATTGTCAGCTGGGAGATTCTTGCAGATTCTAGAACATTCTCCTCCTGCTCGCATATGTAGCACATATGTGTGCCTCTCAACTGGTTTTGCACATGTTCACCCTTTAATTATGTTCACTCTTTAAATACCCTGATTATAATGAGGAGAAGAGACAGAAACGAAATGGTTCCATTCTATTCCTCCCTGGAATAACTCTAACCTTGACTCTATTTCTGAACTACCTATCACTCTGGGATTTAACAGGGAAGAAAAGGATACAAAAATATAGCACCATCAAAAGAGAATGAATGAAGGGGGGCGCCTGGGTGGCTCAGTGGATTAAGCTGCTGCCTTTGGCTCAGGTCATGATCTCAGGGTCCTGGGATCGAGCCCCGCATCGGGCTCTCTGCTCCGCAGGGAGCCTGCTTCCTCCTCTCTCTCTGCCTGCTTGTGATCTCTCTCTCTGTCAAATAAATAAATAAATAAAATCTTTAAAAAAAAAAAAAAAGAGAATGAATGAGGAAGAGAATTAAAATAGTTAACCTTTACTAACCACTTTCCATGTGCACCATCCAAGGAGACGTAATAATTAGGTATGATTCACCATTGAAACACGGAAGCCTGGAGCAATGATGTGCTTGGCCAGAAAGTCATAGCTCAGGCTCACAGTCAGCATTCCCACCCAGAAAGCCTGACTCCAGATTCTACCCTAGGAATCTCTACTATGTTGCCTTCCTAAAGTGAGCAAAGAATTAGAGTAGAAAAATAATAACAAGAAAAGGGAGAGTTAAATGAGAGAGGACAAAGAGAGGAGGACACAACTTAAGTAGTTTCTAATGTCTGGAAAATAAATGAGTAGAATTAACACTGCCTTTAAAAGAGAAAAAAGTCATTGCATTGTATCCTTTTTCTAGCTTTGCATAGTGCTTAGAATAACACTACCCAAACAACATGTGTTCAGTTAACCCTACTGACTAACCATGGATTTGCACGAGAAGCTCTGAAGGACTCTAAGAACAGCAGATGCATTGTAGTATCTGGCGCAATGAGATCTTTCAGAGGACACATTTTTCCACTTTTTATTGCTTGTATAAAATGATAAGTTCCCAAGAACCAACCCTTAATGGGAGTAGAACCCATTAAAACAGTCTGCTGTGTAATGGGACTTGTAGTGACTCTCCATCATGGGTTCTGCCACAGCTCCAGGGGGGCCCTCAGTGGTCTAAGGCCCATCCACGAATGGGTCTGGATGAGGCTGGCTGAAGCCCATTTGGGCCAATGAGTCATGGAGAGAGGTTTTCTAGGCACTTCTGGCAAGTATGCTTCCTTTTCCTTAAAAAAGAACCGTAGGTGCACCTGGGTGGCTCAGTGGGTTGGAGCCTCTGCCTTCAGCTCAGGTCATGATCCCGGAGACTCGGGATCAAGCCCCACATCGGGCTCTCTGCTTGGTGGAGAGCCTGCTTTCCTCCTCTCTCTCTGCCTGCCTCTCTGCCTACTTGTAATCTCTGTCTGTTAAATAAATAAATAAATAAAATCTTAAAAAAAAAAAAAGAACCATAGAAAGTTAGCAGAATATACAAAGGGAGACAGTTAGCCCAAAGACTACTAGAAGACTTCCTGAAACCAGGGAACTTGTCTTAGGATGAAGTTTAGGATGAGGACAGGACACTAGGAAAACGGAAAGAGGCTTTGAAGCCACCAATCCGGATCCCGCCCCTTATCTCTGACTTCCTATATTCATTCCAACAAATGTATTGACCATGGAAGCTAGGTTGAAGAGTTGGGTTTTCTTTTACTCATATTTTAAATGATCTTACTGATACAGCCTGATAAAGATCAACAACAACAACAACAAAACAGTGAACATGCATGGTCTGATTTTACAACCAGCATGGCTTATTTGTCCAAATTTTTCTTCCTCTTCCATAATTGTGATGGCCTGCTTACCTGACAGCCACAGCCTTTCTCCTGTCATAGCAGCCCAGTGAAAACCCCAGCCAGAGTCCCAATACCTGTAACCTCCCTTCCATCCATCCATCCATCCATCCATCCATGTGTCCATTTACCCATTCATCCACCATCCAGCTGATGGATCAATAGGTTTATAGCAAGCATTTATTAAGGCATTTCCTAGGCATTGTAAGTCTACCAAAAAGAAAAAAAAAAACAGATGGTCAGGTCTCAGACATCTGATAGTCTAAAGGGGGAGAAAAATTATGTACTTACTTACCTATGGTGAAATCTATAAAGTGATTGTGTCACCAGAAAAGTGCAAATAAAGTGCCACAGCAGATCAACTGAGGGAAGGGATTATTCCTGGCTGGCAGGATTGGAGCCATTTTTGTGCTGAAGATGGCTTTTGAGCTAGATCTTGGAGAACACAGAAATGGTGTGAAGACAATGGGCATTTCTGACAGAGTAGAGCTGGGCAAAGGCCCAGCAGAAAATAATAGGGAAGGGACAAGGAAGGGTTGGCTGGAAAATGGGGTTGGTGCTTGGAAGGGTCATTGAGGTCAGATCGTGAAGGGATATGGTTCCAGATCAAGGAGTTATTCCATGAGCAGTAAAGTGGATTTTGAATCAGGTATGAACTGTAGCTATAGAATGTGGTTTTGGAAGGGGAAAAAAAAAAAGAATATTCAAGACAGGACAGACCAGGAACTGAAGGCAGAACCGAAGTGGAGGGGTTTCCCTGCGTTAAAAGGTAAACTGAGGCATAGTAAAACTTTTTTTCAAGGGTTTCCTTGAACATACATCCTTTCAAATTGGAAGTCAAACCAATGATGGTCGGGAGCACTCCACTGACAGAAGCTAGGAGAGAGCTTTTTATAGAGAGGATGAAGAAGCAAAGCAAGGAGATTACTCCATTGACCATGGCTTACACAGTTGCCTTATTTGGGGAAGCCTGGTTGTGTGTTTGCGACTGGCTGGTCTTAGTTTCATTTTCTAGGTTTGAGTGCATCGACTCTGGCTTAGACTTTGGTTTCCTTACGTAGGCTGCCAAGGCGGTAGGGCCATCTCAATCTAATGGCCTCCTTATTTAATTACTTTAACACCTGGAACATCCCAGAAGCAATTCTGCCACCATGAGTCAAGCTGGAGGACACAGGAGACTCCACTTGTGAGGTGAGGTCCGGGGGAGCGACAGTTATCCATGCCTCGGGGTGTCAATCCAGTCCCTTACTGGGCAGACCCAGCCAGTACCCCTGAGAGCAGTGAGATGAGGAACCCCGTAGAGCAGAACCATGTGGACAGCAAGAAAGTGGTGTGTGCTGTCTTTGTCCAGCGTCTGAGGACAGAGGACAGGATGGGTGGGTGTCTGAGGAGAGAGGACAGGATCTAGGAGTGGTTGGTGCACACCTGGGAAGGACGGAGAAAGGCCCTTCAGGAGCTGACTGGCCTTAGCATCAAAGACCCAAAGGTGGGGTTCAACACAGAGGGTCGGCAGCCTCTTCAAGGAGTCAGGGCAATGGCTATGTTGCAGAGACAAAGGGAAGAGAGCACAGGCTTCCAAGTCAAGCACACCCAGGCTTGACTCCAAGGGCAACTATATAGCTGCTGTGTAAACTTGGGGCAAGCCACTTAACCTCCCTGAACCTGTTTCCTTGACTAAGAAGAGACCTCATCATGTCTTCTCCACAGAGTTGTCATAAGGAGTGTAAATAATTCATGAGAAGTGCTTGGCACTTGGAGCACTCAGCAAATGAGGGCTCTTATTATTATCAATGTCGTCCTCATTACTTATATGGAACCGTGGAGATTTCTTCAGCCCGGGCTCCGAAGATAAAGCAAG
This sequence comes from Meles meles, assembly GCF_922984935.1. Taxonomy (NCBI): domain Eukaryota; kingdom Metazoa; phylum Chordata; class Mammalia; order Carnivora; family Mustelidae; genus Meles; species Meles meles. The sequence goes on along the minus strand of NC_060071.1, from coordinate 139,871,401 downwards.
GGAGAGGAGCGTGTGCCGGGAGCCGAGAAACCATTTAAGGGGAGCCGGACCTCCCGGAGCCCGTGGCAGATGACTTCCCTCTCATTCTGGCCATTTGTAATTGTCCGTGTGCTCATTTGTCCTCACACTCAATGCTGCTGCCATTGTCACCATCCCCTTCAGCAGAAATGAAAAGAACCTTAGATTTCTGCCTAACCAGCCACATGGCTCGTGCTCGGCCGCTGACATGCCCATTCATCTTGTCTGTGGGGGGAGCCGTCATGGATAGCCGGGGATGCCAGCTGCTCAAGGTGTCGGACAACCGTCTCCATGGTTTCTGGCCAGATCTCATTAGCTAAGTGAGGTGGAGCCCCATGGGGTTAAGAGGTTAATGCGGGTAGGGGAGACCTCTCAGGGGCGGGGGCCGGGAGACACAGGTGGTTACAAGAGTCCACGCTTGTGATGGGAGGGCGGGACTGACCCAACCTGGGGTCAGGGGATGCTTACTGGGGTAGAAAAGTAAGGTCATGACCTTCCGCAGTCTCTGAGGAGCCTGTGACCATGTATTTCATCAGAGAAAGACGTTCGCCACAGTGATCCTACAGGCTTCCAACTGATGGGGTTTGCCCCCTTTAGATTTGACTCACCCTGCTCTTGGTGCCCAATCCAATAATGACCAACATTTATTAAGCCCTTACTGTGTGCCAGGAGGCACTGGGCTAACGTATTTTACAGACTGTCCCATTGAATCTTCACCACAACCCTAACAAGTTGGTACTATTGTTTGCTCCATTTTATAGATCAATAGAGACTCAGAGAGGTTAAGCAACTTGTCCAAGGCCACACAGCCAGTAAAACCATGGCCCCACGTGGAGAATCCAGGTTTTGCTGATTCCAGATTTCCAGCTCTGAGTGAGGGTGCCAACCACTGCCTCTCACGCTTTAAAATGCACATGAGTCACAGAGAATTTCTTAAAATGAAGATTTGACTCAGAAAATCTGGATGGGGCCTGAGATGCTGCATTTCTCAGCAGCTCCCAGGCTCTGTGTACACTTCTGGTCCATGAATCAGACTTTGAGCAGTAAGGGGCTTGCCTGATGGATTTGGTTTACAGTGGTTGATAGGCTGCTGGGTTCCTCGCCAGAGCAGGTTGAATTTTGGTCTTGGATAAAATGCTTTTAACCCGTTTTTTTGGTATTTGTTTTTATCACACATTTAACACATTAAGCCGGTATTATCTCACAGACTCCATGGGCCAGGGGTCTGGGAACAGCGGACTCTCTGCTCAGGTTCTCACAAGCCTAGATCAAGGTGTCAGCCGGGATGCGCTCTCATCTGGAGCTCAGGGCCATTGTCCACGTACACTCGTGTTGTCATGAAATTCAGTGTCTTGCTGCTGGAGGGCTGACGTCCCTATTTCCTGACTGGCTGTCACCCCGGGGGCCTGCTCCCAGCAGTCCTAGGGACGGCCACATGTCTTGCTTCTTGGCTCTTCCGTCTTCAAAGTCAGCAATGGAATATTTCCCTTTGGTTGAATCCTTCTCAGACTTCAAATCTCTTGGACTTCCTCTCTGTCTCTGACCTTTAGATCCAGATATAAAGGGCCACATGATTCGATCAAGACCACCCAAACAACCTCCCTGTCATGAGGTCACCTGATGTGGGCACTTAATTACATCTGCAGAATTTCTTCACAGCAGGATGGAGGTGAGTGGCCGGCCAGCTAGGAGAAGGCTTGAGCACGCCAGGGGCCAGACATCTTGGAGACCCTCTGAGAATTCTGCCTATTACAAAGTGTTTCGGTTTTCCTGGTTGAGCTGCGTTGCTGACTGATGGATGTTTTTAGAGTCATGAAAGTGGAGACCGTGTGAACGGCCTCATTTCTGCTTTCATTTTTTATTTGTTGTAAGCCTCTCCCCTAGTGTTAAGAATTTCCAACACTTGTTTCAAAATAAAAATGAGCTGTCATGAGGGAGATTCCAGCAAATTGAGCTCAGTCCTTTTTCTTGTTTGTGACATAAGCTGCAAAGGGGCAGGAGAGCACCTGATACAGAGATCATTTGGGGTTTTTCACTGACTCATAACCAATGTCCAGAAATAAGACTTCAGAGGTAGTGATGTTTACGGGCAAGCAGCAGCTTCTCCCCTAGGAGGTCTAAGTGCTCTCTAGATGCTGGGAGCTGGAAGACATGTTTAAGAAGGAGAGTTTGTAAGACCCCAACAGCAAAGATCTGACTGAGGTCTCAGGACTCTGGTCCATCTTTTGTGAGTCTGTCCCTGTTTCCCTGCCAACAGCACCGTCCCATATTCCAGGGCTCATAAAATGTCAACCCAGCATCGTTTTCTGTACTTGGGTCTGAGAGAAGACCAGTCAGAGTAAGAAGAAGAGAAAAATGCTGTAGAAACCTGCAGGGAGAGGGAATTTCCAGGGTTTTTCTACAGTAAGGAAAGCAGAGGGAGATGTAAGACACACACACACACACACACCCCGGGATTCTGGGTTTGCAGAGTGTGGACTAAGATAGCCCTTTGTCCAGAGGTGGGGCTGGGCAAGCCATAATCTGGGGAGGCTGCTTCCACGGCGATTCTCATAGCCAGATCACCACCTAGGAAACACCAGTTTGCTTAGCCAGCTCCCAAGCATAGAGAACAGCGAGGGGATGGTTGCAGGAGATGTACTGTCCACTGCAACCTCCCAGTGAAGGCGGGAATCAGTAGCGGTATTGCTTCCTCTGGAGTGTGAAAGGTTCAGCTGAGGTGACTGCCCTTAACTCCATTTTTTGCCAACACATAGCAAACTCTGTTTTGCATCTTTGGTCTCAGGCATCATTTCAGAAATACGAATCACAGAAGCAGTGCATGTCTGCTGTGCCTGCTGCGACTTGCTTTATCACTCTCCGATTTCGGAGTCAATAAAAGGATGCTGTCATTCCAGCTGGGAGGTATTTTGATTGTTCCGGACAGAAAGCTGGCTGAGGGCATTGGGGGAGTGACACAGAGAGAGAGAAAGGGAGGGAGGGAGAGAGAACTTGTGTGTATGTGTCTTCTTTCTGAGGCTGAGTAGGAGATTATCTCATTTTAGCAATGGATAAATGCATTTTGATGGTAACTGATGACCAAGTTGAGACCTCCCATACAGTTTTCTAGCACCGTGGCAATTTACTAAGAGACAAAGAGAATTCCTTGCTAAAGTCATCATTAGCAAAAATCCTATAACACTGGCTTCTAAATAAGCATAAATGTAGGGTAGTAAAATAGAGACTGGGAATAAAATAAGAGTGTTGGAGCAAATGATCTCCTTTGACTTAAAGCGAATTCCAGGCTGGATGTTGGAAGACTTAGCAATGATGAGAAATGCCAGAAGATGGAGAGTATTCATTTAGGACAGTAGTGGAAATCTTCTCAACTGATAAATGAATTTGTGAAAATGGGTGTGTGTGTGTATGTGTGTTTGTCTCGGATTTTGAGGTGAATAATTTTTTTCTTTTTGAAGTCTTGGAATGATGGCTCAGTTGATGGCAGAGTGGAAAGGACTCAGAGACCAGCCAGAAACCCTGGAGCAAGGCAGGCATTTCCAGATGGTCTTGGCAGAAAGAGTCTGATGGAGAGATGGGCGAGCTGGTTGGTGCCGGGGAGGATGAGGGATGAGCTACAGGGGGGTGGAGCACAACCCACATGGTACAGAGGTCTGGGCAGTCCGAAATTCCACGGAGCTGCTCTGGATAGTGGGTAGCAGGGACTATACCGCCGGAAGCATGGTTCAGAGGTGGGTTTTGCGTTCTTGGTGAGACAGGAGAGCACACACCCAATCCAGAGCAAATGGGATACGGCAAGGGTCGCGGAAAAGGCACTTAATCTCCAGGCATGCCCCCAGCCCCAATCAGCAAGGCTGATTTGATGCCATCCTCCTGAGAAGCCAGCTTAGGGCTCCTTAAATTCCCCAGCAAGAGACAGTCTGAGCGCCTCAGGTGTCCCCCGCTACACTGACTGCCAAATCATAGCAGCAGGCACGTGATGTCAAGAAGGGGGAGACGTGGTTCTGTCCTCAAGGACTTTTCATCTATTTGGGGGAAGAAAAGGTCAGCACACATCAGACAGGGAAGAACCGGTCTGTGTGTCCATCAGCTCTGCGCGTACAAGCTGTACGTGTTATGAAAACAGAAAGATTAAGGAAGGTTTCATGGGAGAGGTGAGCTTTGGGGGAGGGCTTGAATTTTTTTAAGCAAGAAAGAACAGATTCTGGGCATCAGGGGGAAAGTGTTAAGGGGGGTAAAGAGAAGAGGGTAAGAAATGCCCTGGGGTAGCTTCCTCATTGTTCCTGCCCAGGCAGGGATCTTTAAGCCTCTCAAGGCTGTAAGGAAGCCACCATCAGAACAGCTAGTGGGCACTGAGACAGTAGAACACAGAGAACGGAAGTGGAGTTTGCCTGACACAAGAACATGATCAGAATGACCGTGATGGGGCGCCTGGGTGGCTCAGTGGGTTAAGCCGCTGCTTTGGCTCAGGTCATGATCTCGGGGTCCTGGGATCGAGTCCCGCATCAGGCTCTCTGCTCAGCAGGGAGCCTGCTTCCCTCTCTCTCTCTGTGCCTGCCTCTCTATCTACTAGTGATCTCAGTCTGTCAAATAAATAAATAAAATCTTTAAAAAAAAAAAAAAGAATGACCGTGATGGTGGCTCCCAGCTTCTGTGTCTGGGGCTAAGAGTCTGTTCCATGCTCCCAGCACACCTAGCCTTGATTTGCACTGGCGCCAATCACAAGCCTAAAGGTCATTTTCCAAACCACTTCCTGCCTAGGCTCCCCACCCTGATCGTGCCGAGTCCTCATTTCCCTCCCATTTGTTTAGTGACTCTCATAGAACCAAATTTTCCCTTTAACTGAAACCCTTAGGATCTTGGAGCCGTCGTCCACTTCTTCCCCCATAGATGACCTAGTGAGACACATTGTGTTCCCGCAGCCCTGGATCCCGTGGCTGACAGAATAGGCCACCTGTTCAGCACCGTCAGGACATCAGGATGAGTGTCGCCATCAAGATGACTCTTCTATTTGAGGGCTATGAGTCAACTCAGCGTCTTTGTCTATCTTTGGGACTTTTACTGTAAAAAAAAAATGAGTTTTAACATACTTCTTCAGCACTGGCAGTTGCCTTTCCCAAGTCGGCGGTTGCTTAAGAAACTCCTAATGGCTCATGTCAGATCCCAGGATACTGGCCTAGAATGATGAGAAAGGAGCTGGTGTCAGAGTCTTGGCGCTCAGCGATGGTTCTGCTCTGTGGGCGCAGCTATGAGCAGGAGCTGGGATAATCCCTTTTCTTGAGCAGCTGCTTAAGCGGACCTGACGTTTGGATTGGGAAAGTTATTTCAACTCACCCCAAGGTGGAGAAATTACTTTTTCATTGTCAGAAAGTAACATGTGTCCAGCATAACTAAGGAGGCTTTTCCCAGATTTGCCGCAGGAGGAAAGCCGGCATTCAGGGCTAAATCGCACAGCGTTGGTGGTAGGGGGAGGCACGGACGGCGGCGATCGACGCTTGTTTAGCCATTTACAGCAGATTGTTTTAAACCTCATTTAATCCTCTCAACAAGCCCGAGATAAAGAGGTCATTTAATTTTGTATTCTACAGATGAGAAAACAGATGCGCTTTCTTAAGCAACCGCCAGCGAGTTGCAACCCAAAAATGAACCCGATCTCTTTGAACGCCATTCCCACATCCTTTCCAGTAAATTAGAGGTTCTCTTCCGCTGTGTGGCAGTCAGCTGCGAGATGTGTCAACAAGAATTTGTCAGTAACAAAAAAAAGAAAAATTAGATTAAATGGTGGGGCGCCTGGCTGGCTCAATCTGTGGGGCATGCGACGCTTGACCTTGGGGTTGTGAGTTCGAGCCCTGCGTTGGATGGAGAAAGTACTCAAGAATAAAATTTTTAAAAAAAATTAGATGTAGTGGAGTTAGAGACCATCTGGGGTTTGAGTCTTGGCTCCACCAGCTTTTACCTGTGTGACCTTGGGCAACTTACTTAACCTCACGGTGTCTCGGTTTCCTCACTATTACAAAGGGGGAAATAATAGGGCGCACCTCATACCACTGCTGTGAGAACTGAAAAAAAGGTAATGCATGGGGAATTCTGAAGTTCAGGGGCTGACATTAGCTGCTGGGCAAACGGCAAGTGTTGAAGTGTGGGATACGTAAACAGAGAAAGCATGCGATAAGCACATTCCTATAGAGAGGGATGAGGATACTAAGCTATAGGGATTCAAAGAAGACAAAGAGCTTCTGCCCTTAAAATAACTCCCGGTCTCCTGGGAACGACAGAGAAGTAAACACATAGCTATAATGCGATGGGACCGTGCCACGGCAGAAGTCTGTTTGTACTTGTCAAAGGATTTTTACTCCGCGGGGACCATGGCATTCCGTTGCTGCGGATAATGGTAGTTTTTATTCCACTGGAGAATCACAATGCATATTCCATTCTTCTTTCAGTAAAAGGGAGTTGGGTAAGTGTCCTTGGGTATCTGGATTTGGCCCACCCCACTGCTAAAATCCACAGCTTAGGAAACCAAGATGTGTCTCCGTTCTGTTTTTCCTGCTGGGCTCCCCTCTCCCCGGTTGGCTTTGGAGGGGGCTTCCTAGACCATGTGTTCCTCGTTAAGACTCTGGGTGCTCAGCAGTATCTGAGAGTGCACCCAGAAGTGAGCTACCTGGCTCGGTCCTACAGGACATTAATCATGCCATGTCCAAAAAGAGCCTGAACTCATAAAGAGAAGATTCCTGTGTCAGTTTTAAGTGACTTAAATCACTTAAGCTATACTTTGTTGTTTTCTTTATTATTCTCTTAAAGATTTATCCATTTATTTGACAAAGAGAGAGAGGGAGGGAGAGCACAAGCAATGGGAGTGGCAGGGTGGGACTTGATCCCAGGACCTTGGGATCACGATCTGAGCCGAAGGTAGATAGCCAACCAACTGAGCCACCCAGGCACCCTGTTTTCTTTTCTTTCCTTTTCTTTTTTTAAACGTATTTCTTTTTTTAAAAATTCTTTATATTTTAAAAAGACTTTATGTATTTGTCAGAGAGAGAGAGAGAGCGCGCACAAGGTTGGGGAGCAGCAGGCAGAGGGAGAAGTAGGCTCCCTGCTAAGCAAGGAGTCTGATGCAGGACTAGACCTAGGACCCTGGGATAGGATCATGACATGAGTTGGAGGCAGACACTTGACTGACTGAGCCACCCAGGCACCCCTACTTTGTTGTTTTCAATTGTTTATGTTGTGTGTGCATGTCCTGAGTAAGGGTATTTCCAAATAGCGATCATGATGAATATTCAGCAAGCATTATCCCTTTCATGATTTCAGGACCTTTTAACCCCATTGTCTCCCCAACATCCAACATATATCATGGCCTAGGGTAAGCTATAGAAACTCTGAGTTACGATTTTGCTAATTAAAGTCAATGAAAGTGGCGCCTGAGTCGTTAAACGTCCAGAGTCCTAGGATCAAGCCAGGCATCCGGCTCCCTGCTCAGCAGGAAGCCTGCTTCTCCCTCTCCTTCTGCTGCTCCTCTGTTTGTGTTCCCTCTCTCTGTCAAATATATAAATAAAAAAAGATTTTATTTATATATTATCTTTTATATCTTTTATATATTATCTTATATATAAAATCTTTTAAAAAAAGATTTTATTTATATATTTGACAGACAGAGATCACAAGTAGGCAGGGAGGCAGGCAGAGAGAGAGGAGGAAGCAGGCTGTCCTCAGAGCAGAGAGCCCGATGCGGGGCTCGATCCCAGAACCCTGGGATCATGACCTGAGCCGAAGGCAGAGGCTTTAACCCACTGAGCCACCCAGGAGCCCCCATAAATAAAATCTTAAAAAGAAATAAAGTCAATGAAAACTTAGATGTTTTAAAACATTTACAGAGAATACTGGCAATACCTTCAGTGTCGTAAAACAAGAAGGGGCATCATCACAAAATGGCATAAAACTACATGGGGAGAAATGGGGGAAAAAATCCAAGTTGGACTTATTCCTCCTACCTGACCAGGATAAATTCCAAGCAGATATAATATTTAAAGGTATAAAAATGAAACCATCTTCTCTTTTAGAAGAAACTAAAACAGAGTTATTCACCTAAGAATAGGATGAGGCCTTTTTGGTTATGATATTAAACCCAGAACTGTACAAGATGGATATGTTCAATCTCATAGCATTAAAATTTTCTGCCTGGAAAGAACCGTAAGCTAAGGCAAAAGACAAATGACAAATTGGATGGAAACATTTGCAGCTGTATTACAGGCCAAAGACTAATTTCCCTTAACACATGAGCTCCTACAAATCAGAGAGCAAAAGACCAGCGGTGCAACACAAAGATGGGCAAAGAATAAGAAAAGGCAAGTCCTGGAAGAGCAAGATACAGCCCTCAGGCACGGGAGAGTGGCTCAGCTCACCCACAACAGAAGAGATTTAAATTAAAGTTAAAGGGCGCCTGGGTGGCTCAGTGGGTTAAAGCCTCTCTGCCTTTTGCTCAGGTCATGATCTTAGGGTCCTGGGATCGAGCCTCACATCGGGCTCTCTGCTCTGCGGGAAGCCTGCTTCCCCCTCTCTCTCTGCCTGCTTGTGATCTCTGTCTGTCAAATAAATAAATAAAATCTTTTTAAAAAATAAAAAAAATAAATTAAAATTATACTGAGATAACAGGAGCGCCTGGGTGGCTTGGTCACTTAAGCGTTGTCTGCCTATAATGATCTCTGGCTGCTGGGACTCAGGCTGTGTCAGGCTCCCTACTCAGTGGGGAGTCTGCTTCTCCGTCCCTCTCGCTCCACCCTCCTGCTCATGCTCTCTCTCTCTCTCTTTCTCTGTCTGTCTCTCTCAAATAAATAAAATCCTTAAAAAAAAATACGGCAATAACAATTTTCAATGATCGGATTAGCAAAGACCCCCACAGTCTGATACCGTGCTGTGCTGATAAGGGAGCTCTGAGACAGGCACTTTGAAGCCCTGCCAGTGGGAGTACACACAGGTGCAGGAGCAGCTAGCAAATTGACATTAATTCCAGTTTCGGGAATTTATGCTTTAGAGAGTCCCCAGATGTACACAATGAAATACATATGATCTCATCCATTATAGCAGCATTTTAACAACAAAATGTTATCAGCCACCTAAATGTCCATCCATAGGTATTGGATAAATTGTGGCATATTCATACAGTGTAATACAATGCAGGGGGAAAAATGAATGGCAAAGCTCTTCAGGTGCTGATACAGTAATCTCCAATATATGTTGTTCAGCAAAAAAAAAAAAAAAAAAAGAAAAAAGAAAAAAGCAAGATACAGTACGGTATAGCATGCTATACTTTGTGTACAGATAGAGAGTTTATATGTCTAGATTCTTGGTTTTTCCTTTGTACAAACATCAAATATCTCTGCAGGGCTAGAGGTCAGCAATAGAAAGGATGTTTCACTGTATATACTTTTTGCTTGATTTTTGCTTTTTCTTAAATATTGAACTGTGTGAAGGTGTCACCTATTAAAGCTTCAAAAATGAGCTACAAAACAACAATAAGCCGAAACCCTTGCTTACTTAGTGAAACACAATTAATTTTATTGATACATTAAGTAAGGAATTTAGTGGCCAAGTTTGTAAATGCGTGTGCGGTTGTCTGTCTGTTTCGTCTGCATTCATTGTCTCTGGTTCTTAACGTAATCCGGGTTTTATTTGAGGATCTACCACTCTCCACAATAACCCCTTGTGTCTCAGCCCACATGGGGGACTGGCTCGTCTGAAGGCAGCTCCGTTCTCAGGGCCAGTAACTGGTTCAGGAACTCTGGCTAAAGGTGGTGCACGGCATTGCCCCGAGAACGGCTTGACTCAAGAATGCTAGAAGCTCTTGGGAAAGAAGTTTCCTTGCTCTTAGGTGAACTATGCCCAGATGGATGGCATTTCTATGTGAAACCAGTAACTGGTACAACCATTTTGTCCCCATGAAGGGAGCATCCTGAGGAGAAAGCCAACCCATGAAGGAGGTCATCTCAGGGTACTGCAGAGAAATAGATCCAGAGCCACTAAATTAAACTGCCCTTGAAGCCACCCTACCCTCTGGACTTGTAGTTTTATGAAGCAATATTTTTCCTTATTGTTTATGTGAGTTTGAATAGAATTTTCTGTTACTTGAGACTGTAGGCTAATACCCATGTCGCACAGAGGAATGTTTCCAAGAATCTGAGAGAAACACATGGGTAAGTCAGAAGGAAAAAATGCCTCCTGAAGTTTCTCAGACTTAGCAGACTGCCAAGGCACATGGCATGTGTTGACATAAAAACTTTCCCAATCAGGCTCTGAACTCCGATTAGATGATGGTGCAGAAGTAGATGGGGGGACAGAGCGGAGAGACGGAGAAGGAGGATACACACATTTTCAGTGGCTGTGACTGGGTAGGGGGCCCGGTGGGTAAGTTTTAGCTCCTTTTTCTATATTTTCTATGATTTAAAAAATGTATTTTTTTTAAAAGATTTTATTTATTTATTTGACAGAGAGAGATCACAAGTAGATAGAGAGGCAGGCAGAGAGAGAGAGGGAAGCAGGCTCCCTGCTGAGCAGAGAGCCCGATGCAGGACTCGATCCCAGGACCCTGAGATCATGACCTGAGCCGAAGGCAGCGGCTTAACCCACTGAGCCACCAAGGTGCCCCAAAAATGTAATTTTTTTAAATGATGAAAAGCTAAATACCAGCCAAAAAGGCCACTTGGAAGCAGATTGGTAGAGAGGCTGGGCCAAGCAAATCCTAATAAGTTAATGTCAGGTTTTCAAAATACAAGCCTGAAGGCTAAATAAATAAACGCTTATAAAAAAAGCTCTTCATAAATTAGAGATTAGGAAGTTTAAGAACTCATAGTAACCTGAGGCTATTAGGAGTAAGGGATTTAACGCCAGCAAAACCCCCAAAGCAAATTTCAATCATAGCTGTAATACCGCAGAGCTCAGTCTTCTGCTCTTGAGACACTAATTTTCACAAACACTTTTGAGGTGGGCTGTTTCTAATCGCTGCTCATTGGACTTTGTTTTCACTTTCTGGTACTTCCCACAGGCTGAGGGTCACTACAGGACTCAGGCAGGGGTGGGGGGGGCGTTAGCATCTCCTGGAAGTGGACAATAGGAAGTTTTTTTTTCCTTCTTAATCCACTGATGATCTTTGAGGAGCAGAAGAGGAAGACTCCAGAAAGGAGACCAAGTCTCCGATAATCAGGGAAGGAGGTGAGAGGAAACCAGGAAGAAAGAGTGATGACCCAGGAGCAAAATGGTCAAATAAAGCAGGGACTGAGAAGTGCCTGCTGAACTTGGCAACTAGGAAATCACTGGTGACTTGGGCAAGAGCAGTGACCAGAGTTAAGTTCAAGGTAGGTGAAGAGTCTTCCTCTCTTCTTTCCTTCCATCCTTTTTTAGATTTATTTATTTATTTGAGAGAGCATGCCTGAGCAGGGGGCGTAGAGGGAGAGGGAGAGAAGCAGAATCCTGGCTGAGCACAGAGCCCCACATAGGGCTCAGTCTCACAACCCTGAAATCATGATCTGAGCGGAAATCGAGAGTCAGATGCTTAACCAACCGAGCCACCCAGGCACCCTTCATCACTCCCCTCCTAAGGAACTTGGCTGGAAAGGAGAGAAGAAAGAGGATGCGTGCTGGAGCCCACAGAAGGCTTGTGGAGGAGAGTGCTTGTCTGTAGGCTGAAGGAAAGAATCAGTAGAAAGAGAATGCTTCTGGTGCCCAAGGAGCCAAGGTTAACAGATTGCGTATGGTTCAGAGATTACAGGAGAAGGGTCCAGAGACTGCAGATAGAAAAGAAAAAGAGAGAAGAAAGAATGGATGCGAGCGTAGTTTAGAAGTAGGAAGGCAGGGGATTGAGAGATGCCAGTCTGATATCCTCTATTTTCTTTGTGCTACGGCAGCGAGAGGAGTATATATGTTTTGAGAACATTGGTGACCTTTTAAAAGACATTACGAGTTACTGAGTAAGAACCAAAGAAATTGTCAGGGAGTATTCAGGTCGCAGCTGAGATTAGAACCTGGGAAGTTCATCTGTGTGCTGAAGGTCGAAAAGGCAGATCCATCCTGATTTGTGGTTTTAGTGGATGGCAAGGAGGGGAGGGGAAGGAGTGAAAAAAGCACTGGGCTTGGAATGATCGAATTGTGAAGCCCTGAGACCGACATTGATGAGAAAGTGAGGACAGGAGAGGTGGTGGGTGATGGCAGAGGGGTCAAGAGAAAGAAAAGAAGGAATTTAAAAAAAAAAAAGGAGGAAATGTTGGGGACAGTGGTTCTCAATCGTGGTTTACAGAATAGGGTGTAAAAATGTAGATCTCTTGGCCCGGTGTGAGAGATTTCAATTTACTAAGACTTAAGCAGAACCTAGGGATCTGCATTATTTTCCAGCCTATTAATTACCTTTTTAAAATTGGGTAACATGAACGTAACATAAAACTCATAAAGTACAAGATACACAACAAAAAGTAAGTCTTTCTCTCACCCCTGTGGCAACTCCTGCTGCCATTGTCTCAGATGTTCTGTTAGGACATTCAATACTTAACTCCATACAAAATACGCCTTTTTTTCTTTATGCAAACAACAGCATATTATACATACTGTCCTATGCTTCCCCCTCCCCCACACACTTAGCCATGTATCTTACAGATCAATCCATATCAGCTGTTGAAAGCTCAGTCAGTGTAGGGGTGCGTGGCTGGCTCAGTTGGTGGAGGGCGTGACTCTTCATCTTTCAGCCGTGGGTTCGAGTCCCATGCGTGTGTAGAGGTTATTTAAATAAATAAACATTTTTTAAAGAAAGATTTCTTCAGTGTTCCATTGGCTGCTTGGAATTCCATAATTCCATCTTTTAATAGCGAAAGATGGAAGACAAAAGATACTTAGATTCATTCTCTATTTCAGGGATTTCCAACACTGGAGGAGTTTTCCAGTACCCTGTGTACAGATGTGCCAGAATTTGGAGTTCTACATTCTTAATAGATTGTGATGGGGGGGGGGGATTCATGGACTACACATTGAAAAACACTTGTCATAGGAAGTGAGAGCATAATGAGTTTCAAAGATGGAAATACTGAGAAGGAGAGGGAGAAAACTGGACGGACTGGGAGCTTTAACTTTCATCATGATCTCTATTGATTTATTTGGGAGATTTTATCCTGAAGATACCACCGCCCTGGGACATATATACAAAGTATACTATTTGTGCAGTTAGGAAATGGTTATGTATATTAACAGCTGCTGAGTCCCGGTGCAATAGGCAAAGCAAAAACAAAAATAAAAATAAAAACCCAAAACCAAACCAAAGGAACAAACAAAACTCCTAAGAAACACAGTCTCGTGTGCTGTCAAGTTTTCCATAAAGAAAGCTGTGAAAAATCTCCAAGGGAAAGATCTTTTTATTACATCATTGTTTATCTTTGCCGTTAGAAAAAGCAGTTGAGGGGCATCTCGCTGGCTCAGTTGGTAGAGCATGTGACTCTTGATCTCAGGGTCATGAGTTCAAGCCCCACATTGGGCAGGGAGCCCCCTTAAATGAATGAATGAGTGAATGAATGAATGAAGCGATCCAAACTAAATGCAATGAGTCCACAACATAGAATTCCCCAGGATTCTTCAATTCTGCTTGGATTTCTTGAGTTGGGACTAGGACAGACTTAGAAAGTAGAAAACTCTTAGGCTCATCCGCGTAGCTCAGTCGTTAAGTGTCTGCCTGCAGCTCAGTTCATGATCCCAGTGTCCTGGGATCAAGCCCAGCATTGGGCTCCCTGCTGGGCGGGGAGCCTGCTTCTCTCCTGCCTGCCATTCCCCATGCTTGTGCTTGCTCTCCCCCTCTCTCTCTTTTTGTCAAATAAATAAAATGAAAAACAAACAAACAAAAAAACTTCTGGACTGAAACACTGGTTGTTTCCATGATATCCCACTTCCAGACACCACTTCCCATCGAGGAATGTTCTTGGTGCTCCTTTCCAGAAGGGCCAGACATCTAGCTTCCAGAGGCGACAACTCTCATTTCTGCTATGTTCTAGAGGACAGGCAGGTGCTCTAGAGGACACCAGTAGCTACTAATCAGGAGAACTCCTCACAGAATCCCCCAGCTAGATCAGTTGGCCCAACAGGTCCTGCCAGAATTACCTTGGCTGAAACAGAAAGGTAAGCCAGTTCTTTAATACGGTACAGCTAAACACATCAGCCATCCACTGACACAGAAGAATCCTTTCATGGGAAAAGATGGGAAGTAATACACATGCATACTGTTTCTAATTCAGGGATTCCCAGCATTTGGGGAGTTTTACAATATCTTATACACTTCCCCTTTTCTTTCACTGCCCTGTCCCGAAAGTGCTGGGCGTGAGTTTAAGAAAAGTGAATTGGGATTTTGAGATATAACAGAAGATACCCTTAAGATGACCCAAAACCATAGCAAGAATTACTGAACTACTTACTGTCAGTTAAAACATTTTCTAAAGTAGTCCTCATGTAGAATTGGCATTTGGAAACCATAATAGGGGAGCACCTGACTGGCTCAGACCAAAGATCATGCAACTCTTGATCTCAGGGTGGTGAGTTTGAGCCCCATGTTGGGCGTAGAGATTACTTAAGTAAATGAATAAATAAAAACTTAAAAAAAAAGTAAAACAAAACAGTAGATTGAATTGAGATTTCCCAAAAGAATGAGCTTATTCAGCTCCATATCCAGATATTGGTATTTTATAAATATATAATATAAGATTTGGGAAGTTCCCCTTCCCTGCTTTGACATTGACTTTTCTGATGGGATAGAAAGTGGTAAATAGCAAATAACCAAAAAGAGAATTAGGGAAGGACTCTAGGACACTTCCCTTCTCTTCCAAATGATCCTCATCTCTATTCCGTATTTCTTCCAAGCTGATAATGTTTTTGAATGTTGAAGACTTACCAAGTGAAACCTCAAACAGATAAAATCTTTAATTGAAAAGCCTCTGCTTTCTGTAATGCTTTATTTTTTCAACTTACGTGGACTGAGTGTCCGTTGACCGGAACAGCCTTCTGCTAGGCATTGTGAGACAGGCTGAGAAGTGCCTTGCCCTCAAGGAATGTGCAGTTTGGTTGGAGGGATACAAAGTAGCACACATTTAAGTGCTAAATGAATGGAACATATGAGTGCTTTAGGCCATTCAGGAAATAGATGAATGGATTTGAAGTATTCATAACAGATTTTAGCAGGCAGATGAAGGAGTAAGTTTTTCTAGATAAGGCAAATGGTGTCAGTAGGAGCATAGAGGCAGAGATTAAGCGGATGGGCTGGTAAATAAAAAAAGTTAAATAAGTGGGTATGCTGATATTTGCCAGTCAAAATGGTTTATGCTTGGGAGTAGTGGGAGTTAAGTTAGAGAAGACAGAATGATTCTGATCAGAGGCACCAGAAGGGAATGGAACGCTTCTGAGAAAAGGAGGGGCACAGAAAAAGTGGATTGGGGGGATTAATTTGTTGGTGGAATGTAGAATGGTTTCTGAAGGGAGGCAATTGAGGCTATTTGGTGGAAGAGGAATCCACCAGGATGGCTGGTCCGTAGTGTGAAGACAAGATTATGCAGGACAAAGACTGCAAGTGACTAGACCAAGGCGGGAGGGTATACGAACTTTAACGTCCGAGCTCGATGGAAAATATTGGTTTTGCTAAGAGAAATAAATAAGAAGGGCTGGTTTGGATTGAGGGGGGAAAAAAAAAACATGGGTACCTGTTCCATTTAGGTTGTTGGCAGGACATGTGGGCTGTAACGTCCAAAGTACCTAATTGTTGCTGTATAAACTGACCAGGGCTGCAGTTTGTTCACCTTTGCTCCAAGGGGGGCTGGGTTGGGGGTTACTAGAAAGCTTTGCACAGGGGCACCTGGGTGCCCCTGTTGGTTAAGCATCTGCCTTAGGCTCTGGTCATGATCCCAGCTCAGTGGGGAGTCTGCTTCTCCCTCTCCCTTTGCCCCTCCCCCCTTCATGCTCTCTTCCTTTCCTCTCACTCTCTCTTTCAAATCAATCAATAAATCTCTCTCTCTCTCTCTCTCTCTTTTTTAAAAGGAAGGCTTTGAACATTCAGCTTTGTTCCTTTCAGGCACGAGGGGAGTACCTGCTCTCAGAGCATTCCCAGTCCTCAAAGGGCCCATGAAGTAGTCAGGAAGTATAATTTTAATAGAATTAGCTGAAAGATGAGCAGATGTCAGGTGGTGGTTTGGTAGTATGTCATTGCTGCTAACTTTGACATGCTAAGTGTGACATTATTAATAGCTTTTATGCAGGGCTCAGAGGACTAACACTTAGCAAATTAGATTCCTTAGTTTTTACACTGCTCTTACATTTTAAGCTATATTACCTTGGGCGAACCACTTAACCTCTCTGTGCCCTGGCTTCCTGTCCATATAATAGAAATCTTATTGTGGCAGCATTCATAAACATTTTGAAAGATACAGATAAAAAGTATTATAGGGTTCTCCCCTGTCACCCCCCCACTCCAAAGACAGTCTTTCAAAAAGTTCCTCCATTTTGTTGAATTCTTTCAATTGCTAGCTAAGTTAATTAGCATTTTTCTAAAATGCATTTACCAGTCCAGAGCTGAAAAATGTAGTCTATAGCTGCCTTTTTTACCTTCTGGGCCTGCTTATTCTGCTGACCCCCTTTATTCAGTGGCTGGTGTCACCGGACTCTCATCTCTAGGCTCCTGAATTTCTCCCAGCCCATAATAGAATGGACTTCGAGTTCTGTATTAAATCTCTGGGAACTCAACACAAGGCAACTGCCATCAATGTGAAATTTGTTCTCAGTTCTAGGCATTAAGTTCCTTCTTTGCTTCTAAGTCTCCCTCTGTCTGTCAAATCTGGCCTTTGGATACTTGTCTTGTAGCCCTGAGCCCAAGTCCTTGCCCTGCAAACTTGCCCAGCACATATCTCAAGGACCTGGATTCTTTCATCAGTCCTTTATAGAGAGAGCAATCCAGACCTGGAAGAAAGCACTGAAGCTGGGGTTTTGCTATAAGCAGCACATTTTCTTAATGCTTGACATGATTTCCCAATTTTTGTCTGCTGCTGGACTGCCCTAGGTTGTGTTCCAGCTGCCCACTGACTTACAACACTTGCATTCTCTGTGTTGAACCAGGCTCCTGCTGGCTGCCTTCCTGGCTACAGCCCATTCCACACCCTCCAGATACTGTCTTCTGCCTGCTTGCTCATCACGCCAGCTGGGTCGGCCTCGGATTCCA
This sequence comes from Meles meles, assembly GCF_922984935.1. Lineage (NCBI taxonomy): Eukaryota > Metazoa > Chordata > Mammalia > Carnivora > Mustelidae > Meles > Meles meles. The sequence continues at coordinate 139,854,168 of NC_060071.1, read as the reverse complement.
TGATGTATCTAGGTCTGGTCTCCACTTCTTCTAATCTACCTCACCCTTATTACAGTTAATCCTTTTACATTAAACTAAAGCAGATATTTGCTGGTGTGGAAACTGAAGTGGTATTGGAATTTTATCCTTGTTTACATCTTTGTTTGTGTTGGAAAAGCTTGGGATCACTTCCAAAACCGGCTCAGAGAGCTTTCCTGTCTCTTCTGGGAGAAACAAATGAACACTTGACAATACCTTGTATTTAAGACCAAGGCTCAAGGCCTTTATTTTAATTGTAAAATTGCCTTATTTAAACTCGATCATGCTTTCAGACATACTCATATATTTTAAAGTATATTTTGGCCAGTGTTCATTCTTGTCTCACAATGTGAAGGTGCTCGGAACCTGATGGCTTTGTGGTTATAAGGAAATAAAGTAATCAAGGCTGGGGGATAGTGTCCTACAATGGTAGTTTCAACCTTCCCAGCACGCTGGAATCTTTTGAAGGGCTTGTTAAAACAGATTGCTGGGTCCCACACCCAGAGCTTCTCTGGAGTGGTGCCTGAGAATTTGCATTTCTGACAGAGTTCTCAGATGATGTTGACACAATTGCTCCTGGGATTACACTTGGAGAACAACTGCTCATAACGTTTAAACCGGCCACAGGAAACTGAAAGTTGCGGGGCAGTGTTGATCAGTTCCAAATTCTTGTCTTGAACTGATAAGGTGGAGGGTGCTGAGAAATAAGCTCCTAATTCCAGTCGGTGCAGTTAGAATGACTGATGGTTTCAGAGGTCTTCTCAACTACGATTATGTAGGAGAACATGGGCAATCACTTTCTTTCTTCGCACTTCCGCTTCCTCGGCCACAAATAATAGCCTCTACGCTGCCATTACCTGAGCGTTGCGCAGGTCAAATAAAATGGGTAGGAAAGTGTTTGAGCTGGAGAGTGGAGAGTGGGATGGCACCAGGAGGTATTACAATGGTTTTTCAATACTCTTCTTAAAACAGCACCAGTTTTTTGGCTTTCTTGCTTTTTCATTAATTATAGCAGTTTTAATCCAGGAATATCGAATACTTTTATTGCTATAATAAACTCAAACTTAGGGGAAAAAATTCATTCAATGAGATCAGACATGCCTTATAAACATTACAAAGAGCCAGGAATGATTCCCAGTGTACAGCAGTACAAAAAGAGAACTGCGAGACCCTATCGTGACTTGGGGTGGAGTCACAGTTAATCTTTCAAGGCTGTTTGGATTGGTCCACTTATAAAAATGGCTACGTTACGGCACGTTAAAATATAAAATCACCGTGTAAAGTGATAAATCTGTCTACCCCATCCTGTTCCATCGCTTGAAAATTCTATTAATTTATCTGCCTTTGGAAGTAGTAAATTCTTCCAGCCCTGGCGTGGCTATTTTTCTCACCGAGGGCCTCCAGCTCGCGCCAAGGGCCAACACAGTTCTTGCTCACATGGGGCGCATTTGTGACTTTTCATTAGTCACCAGCTGTACAGAATTCTCCCGGGCCTTTAATAAGCCTCGCAGATCCCAGCCTCACTGTGCCCAGGTGCTCCATAAACATCATAAAACGTCGGCCAGGACGCTGACGAGGTTCTAGAGACAGGGTTTGGGAGCGTGAAGGCTCGCGTTGGGTACCGGTCAACGCACCTGGCAGGGTGGTTCTCCCCGCGCAGAAAGGGGTGTCTCAGAGCCCGCCCCCGGGGCCCCGTCCGCGCGCGCTTCTCCCGGGCGCCGGCAGGAGGCGCCCGCGGTGGCCGAGGCGCTGCGCGCACCCGCGGGGAGCCGGCCCGGGGGGCGGAGGGAGAGGAGAGGAGGGGCTGGAGGGGGCGCGGCTTGCTCCGGGTCCCTCCCGGGCGCCGGGCCTCCCTGTCCGCCGGGTCCGAGGCTGGTGGCCGGCGGGGGTCGCGGCGACGGCGGCGGCGGCGGCGCTGGCGGGCCGCGGGCGCGGGGGCCTGGCTCTGGCTCCGGGTGTTAGGAGACAAGATGGCGGCGGCGCTGTGGAGGCTGGTCTCCTCCTCTTCTCCGCTCTCCTCCGCCCCGCCGCTCGCCGCCTCCTCGGTCTCCTCCTCCTCCTCCTCGTTAGCTGCCTCCTCCTCCTCCTGCAGCAGCCCTAGCGACCGCCGGAGCGCCGGCCCGCTCTCCCGGAGCTCCGGAGGGGGATAGACGGGACAGCTGCGGACTCCGGCGACCGAGGCCGAGCTGGGGCCGGGGCGGGGACGGCGGCGGCGGCGGCGGCGGCGGCGGCGCCGGGTGGGGATGGGGTCGCAGACGCTGCAGATCCTCCGGCAGGGGGTGTGGGCCGCGCTCAGCGGGGGCTGGTACTACGACCCGCACCAGGCCACCTTCGTGAACGCGCTGCACCTCTACCTGTGGCTCTTTCTGCTCGGCCTGCCCTTCACCCTCTACATGGTGAGTGTGGGGGCGGGGAGGAGGGTGGCCCCTTCCCGCTTCCCCTCGTCGGGGACCCGCAAGCGCTGGCGTTCCAGAGTCCGGCGGGTGCTCGCGCCTCCCGGGCTCCGGCCCGGGGTCGCGCCCTCTCCTCTCCCCAGCGCGCGCCCGCCGCTCCCTCGGGGCCCGCTGCCCCCCTGGCTGTGGTGCTCCCCTCCCCCACCGAGTCCCCACTCTGTCCTCATTAGGGTGTCCCCTATGGCGGTGATGACAGGAGGGACCAAGCAGCAGCAGCAGCAGTCCCCACCTGGCTCCCCCGTGTGCCCCACCCTTTTACGGGGAAATAGTAGCCTTCTGGGCCCGGCCTTAGGGGGTCCTGAACCTGTAGCCCCTCCAGCCTGTCCCCCCGGGAGGAAAGCCCAATTAGGGCTCCCTGCCCTCCACGTTTTGTGGCAGGCGCTGAGCACTCTGCTCCTGAGGGACGCCGCATTCATCCTTGGCACGCGTGCTTATTTGCGCTCCGTTCCCCGGGCGCCCGGGCGCCCGGGCACCCCTTGGGCACCCCTTGGGCACTCCCTTCACCCGAGGCGGTTCGCTCTGCTCTCCACCTCGCCTCTAATCCGCGTGCGGGGGCCCTCGGAGCGGGAGGAGAAGGCGCGCGGCTCTGTTGGGAACGTGATTGTGGGGCGTCCGGCTCTGACTCGAGAGTAGATGGTGGTGGAAAACCCGGCTCCTACCCTCCCTGCCTCTAAAAATCACTGTTTTTGCTTACCACTGGTTCTTTTCTGTTCAGCTCCGCGGTCACTGGCTGCTGTGTTTCCAGGCCAGCTTTTGGAGGGGGAGGGAGCGGGGGAGATACGGGGAATCTGGCTGGCATTTCAGATTTGTTTGGATTCGTTCAAGGCCGTTTACTGATAGGAAAAAGGAAGTACTGCCTGTTGCTGAATTCAGTGCGATCGGCTTCTCAGAATGATCTAGGTTGTTACGCTGTATTTTCGCTGGAAGTTGTACGCGCATTTTTTTTTTTTTTTTAACATATTAGGTTAGGGTGCGGCATTAGGGAATCTCGTGGAAGAGAGATGATACTTAAACTTCAGTATTGGGTTTTTGTTTTTTTTTTTTTAAGGTTAGTTAAGTTTTTAAAGTAACCGGAAGGCAGGACAGGGTAAAAACTTTTTATTTTAGAATTACTTTTAGTATCTGTCTGTTAACTTTGTGGCTCTTCCTGGAGCTATAGAGTACGGGTGCTGGATTAGAAAATCTGGGAGTACGCCTAAGTGCTAAAGTGAGGATGCCCAGTTCTTCCCTAAGTGAAGCTCCTTTTCTTTTTTTTTTTTTTTTTTTTTTTTTTAAAGATTTTATTATTTTATTTATTTGACAGAGAGAGAGATCACAAGTAGGCAGAGGCAGGCAGAGAAAGAGGAGGAAGCAGGCTCCCTGCGGAGCAGAGAGCCCGATGCGGGGCTCGATCCCAGGACCCTGGGATCATGACCTGAGCCGAAGGCAGCGGCTTAATCCACTGAGCCACCCAGGCGCCCCAAAGCTCCTTTTCACTGATTGGCAGGAAAAGTGCCAGCTTGGGGGAAGATGTGAGAAATTTCACATTCTCAGGCAGATTTTAGTTTTTCATTAAACTTGTTTTGAAGGGACTTATGCTGGAGGTAAAAAAAAAAAAAAAAGGATTGAAAAATGCTGAAGACTGATGACTTATTTTTTTAGGGGACTTGTTCAGTCTTGTTCCATTCTGAAAATTTATCATGAAGTGTTATAATTTTCAATTCAGTCTGGCTTAGGGGGTTCTGTTTGCACTGCTCTACCTTCCAGGAATATGACATCATTAAGGAACAGGTTAATTACTTCGGGTGTAAGAATCCTCAGGCTGTCACAGAGCTTTCATAGCAAATTTCTCTTCTATCCAGGAGAATTGTAGATTTAAAACCGAAACTGGTACTTGAGATGTGAGGATTAGTTGCTGTGTCGCTGTGTGCTGTGTAATGTTTCCTTGTAAGCACGTGAACTGTGTTAGCGGCTAAGTCTTTGTGTAATTAGCAAACATTACTAAAGGAAATTAGAGCAAATAGAAAGCAATACATTGAGTTTACCCTTTCCTTTTGGGAGTTTATTCAGTTAAATTTAATTCACAAGCATTTGAGTGCCTGCTCTGTGCTGGGTAGTTTGCTAGATGCTGCGAAAATTGCTTCACGGACTATATTGTCTTGTTAATGGCAAGTCTACTTTTCCTAATCTTTTAAAATATCTCCTCGGTTATTTTTCTCTCTTTCCACATCCGGTTCATCGAATCTTGTGGGTTCTCTTTTCAAAACATAACTCAAGCCCAGTTTATCATCGTCACCACTCACTTGGTTCAGGCTACCATTATGGCTCCCCTGGATTATTGCAGGGTTTTAATGAGGTTCACTGCTTTTATTCTTTATTCTCTCTTCTTGTTACAGAAATCTGAGTGATTCTTTAAAACGTGAATCAGATTATGGCACTCTTCTCTCAGAGCCTGCCCTCCCATGTGTGTCTATTATGCCCCACCCCCTTGCCTTCTTAGAATTTTCCCCACATAATAACTGATGTTCTGCCTCAGGGCTTTTGCACTTGCCTTCCCGCAACCCCCCATGACTCCTACCCTCCAGATATCTGTGTGACTTACTCCACTTACTCAGAATTCAGTTATATGTGAAGCTCTCCCCGATAACCCTATGTAACATAGCAACCTTCCAGCTCGTACAGTATTTTCTAGCCCTCCTTCCCTCCTTTTTTTTTCAATATTCCTTATCATTAATTGATACATGTTAGTATCTCCTATCTTATTGGAGTATTAGCTTTGAGGAGGGCAGAGACTTTGCTTTGTTCACTGCTGTGTGGTCAGGACCTAGATCAGTGCCAGGCACATAGTAACCACTATGTGGTTATTGAATGATCAGATATTGAATGATCAGAAGTGTACAAGACACAGCTGCCTTCAAGGAACTTGAAGTCTATCTAGCTTGGGGGTAAGGAACAATTTACAAGCATTAAAACTGTTGCGAAAAGGTAAGTACAGAGTGACCTTGAGTTTATAGTCAGGATTGATTCTAGTCAGGGGCAGTCAGCAAAGATGATTTGTCAACATTTTCATTTATTTTATTTATTCATCTGAGATTTTATTTATTTATCAGAGAGAGAGAGTGCACATGTGAGGCAGGGGGAGGGACAGACTGAGAAGCAGACTTCCTTCAGAGCAGGAAGCTGGACATGGGGCTTGATCCCAGGACCTAGTTCATGACCTGGGCCCAAGGCAGAGGCTTAACCGACTAAGCCACCCAGGTACCCCGATTTGTCAACATTTTCAGAAACATTACTAGTTCTGCTGTATTAAGGCAGATAGTTGAAAGTATACACTTGAAGCATTCCATGTAAAAATAAAATCTGACAGTTATAGATTATTATTTGTATGTTCTTCCGATAATAATTATCAAGGATAGTGCCTATAAAGTGAATAGGTTCTTTATCCCAAACGCTGTGTTCTCATTTTACTGATGAGGACACCTGAGGTCAGTCAGCCCCAGAGGTCAGGCAGATAAAGAGCTGGGATTTATAAGGGCTTTTGTAGCCATTGTATAGATTTGTATGTTGTATTTGTACATTTGGCCATTGTATAGCCATTGTCTAGGTAGTTTTTGTTTCTTCTTTTTTAATTTTTAATTATTTTTTATTTTTAAAGACTTTGAGAGAGAGAGAGAGTGTGAGCATGTGCTTGAGAGAGCACAAACCCTGGGGGCTGGGGCAGGGCAGTGCAGAGGGAGAAGCAGGCCTCCTGCTGAGTAGGGAACCCTATTTGGGGCACGATCCCAGGAGCCCAGGACCTGAGCCAAAGGGAGGTACCCAACCAACTGAGCCACCCAGGTACCCCTGTTTGTTTTTTTTAAATGAAAGACCCAAAGTCTATGAAGACGTAGGTAGAGTCTCAGGGCTTTTTGTATTAGAAGTAAAACACTTCTGCTATTATTAGCTTTTTCGGATACTTTGAAAGGTAGAATTTATAGTTTCTGCAATTATAAATCATTTAAGTAGTGAAAATGGAGAAGTAATTTTTCCTTCTTACTTTCACTGCCCCTTCTGTTTCTCTTAAGGCACTCACCCCATTTTCTCTTGCTGTACAGTTGGCCCTTGAACAACATGAGGGTTAAGGGCACCAACCCCTACTCAGTTGAAAATCCACGTGTAACTTTTGACTCCCCCCACCCCCTAAAACTTGGCCTAGCAGCCTACCGTTGACCCTAAGCCTTACTGGTTACACAGTCAAGTAACATATTTTGTATGTTATATGTATTATATGCTGTGTTATAATAATAAGGTATTATTATATAGGTATATATATATAAGGTATAATTAATAAGGTAAGCTAAAGAAAAGAGTGTTAAAATCATAAGAGAAAATACATTTATAGTACTGTGTTGTATTTATCTGCATGTTAGTGGACCCATGTACTTCAAGTAGGTGTTGTTCAAGGGTCAACTGTAATCATTTTTGCACATGACATGTGACAGATGGTGAGCTTTGTAGTCATGAGCTTTGTGGCTTTTTTGTGTTGTGGAAAGCAGATTGTAATTGGTGTTATCTTGATTTGTGAATTCTGTCTCTTATTGATTGTAAGTCCTTTGGGTATGACTCGACCTTTCTGAACCTTGATTGACTCATTGTGAGGTATTTCATGTGTATTTTGTAAGCAGATATTTATGAAATAAAAAATTATTCACCTTCAGAATGGCCTTTAGTAAATGCCATTTGAAAGAATGGCCAATTAGAACAGTGTTACCTCTATAATGCTGTATGACTGGAGGACATTAGATAATTCTTGATTTATTGGTCAAACCATTATCTTATTGCTTATTGTTTTCTTCTCCAAAGAGCTATATCCTTAGGTGATGAACTATATAACATTAAAATCTGTTTACATAAGTGGTTTTTAGACTCCATTTGATGTCAGAATCGCTTGAACATGTTAAAAAAGAGTTTGTGCGCGTGGTCGTTCTGAAGCCGAGTGTCTGGAGGGTGGCCTGTTTGTTTGTATTTTATAGACATCCAGGTCAGTTTAAAGAACCTGATTGATAGGCCCCTAAGTTCCATCCTCTGACCTAAATCCAGCTGCCTACTCATCACATCCTCTTGGTTGTCCTGCGGGCATCTCAGAGATACCATGTCTAAATCGGTCTTGATTCGCTGCTAACCCTTCCGACACCACCACCACCACCAAACTTGTTTTCTTCATCTGTCCCCTTAGTCAATGGCACCATCATGTGTGTAGTTGCTCGTACGGTCTCCCTCCCCTGCGTACTGTCAGTATCTCAGACCTTCCCTTCCACGCTCACACTGTTTCTCTTTTCTTTTGTCTGTGCCGTGACTTTAGCTTCTGTTCTTGCCCTTTACAACTCTTTCTCCACAGAGTGGAAGATACCCATCTAGTCCTGTCATTCTCCCTTTAATACCCTTCAATGATTTTCTTTTACCTTGAGAATAAAATCCAACATTCTTACTAAAGCCTCGATGACACTGATTCTCCCGTTGTCTGCAGTTTGTCCTGTAGTTACATCACTGGACTTTCGGTTACTTCAACCTGCGGGGCCGATCTCCCTTCAGGGCCTTGGCCCGTGCTGTGACTTCTGAGGGGTACTCATCCCTCTGCTCTTTGCAGAGCTGGCTGCTGCTTGGTCCATAGGGCTGGGCTTCGATATCATCTCCCCAGAGAGGTCTGACCTAATAACCATAAGCAAGTTCTCTCTCTTTTTTCCATCATTCCACCCTGTAACTTGCTTTCATGGTTTTGACCATAAACACGTACTTATATCTTTGTTTACTTATTTGCTGTCTCTAATACCTGTCCCTCACCTGTGCCTTGTACATTCTGTGAAGCTTGGCATCGTGTGATCTAGCGGGTATTGTGTATCCAGTGTCTGTCCTCATGCTTGGCTACTAGAAGCTTTGACTAAATATTTGTTCAAGGAATTTTTTATGATATATGTGAACCTTCTTTAGACTTATTAACATAACTGATAGAGAATATTTGGGGATGGGGAATTATTGTGGTAGGCCATATTGTACGGTGGAGTTACATCTCACCTGGGGGTTGGGTTCAGTATCAGTGTGCATGAGAAAAATCAAATATAGAATTATTGAAAAATCAAATGTAGAATAACTCTTGAAAAGCCCTTAAATCACTCAGAGTGTAGCATATATAGATTTTTTTGTATATGCAACTTCATAAACATATATACACACATATATATAGTAATATACACTGTATAAATCTATGGAGAGATTATATTCAAAAACTAAATTATCCATATCAAACTTATGAAGATTTCAATTTTTTTTCTTCCAGGTTATTTTATTGTATTTTCTGTAGCTGATGTTTATCATCTACAGAATGATAAACCCTTTATTCGGAAGGATTTTTCTGAGGCCCTCATGTCATTTTCTTTTGCAAATATTTAAAAATATTTTAAATATGTAAACAAGATTTTGTTATGATGACTATAGGACTAAAACAGCTTATGTTTCCTAAAAAGTTTTAGGTAAGTTATTGTATTATAAGTTAACAATTAAATGTGATTACTTATTAGTATCTTCTATGTCCTTTAGGAAACAATTTGATGAATGGTTGGTGGTCTGTTTTGACCTATTATTCTGTGCCTTTGCATACCGAACATACAGTTAGTATTAAGGTATATGCAATTGTTTCCATAATTGGCTATGACATTTTTAAAAAGATTTTATTTATTTATTTGACAGAGAGAGATCTCAAGTAGGCAGAGAGGCAGGCAGAGAGAGAGGGGGAAGCAGGCTGCCTGCTGAGCAGAGAGCCTGATATGGGGCTTCATCCCAGGAACCTGAGATCATGACTTGAGCCGAAGGCAGAGGCCCAACCCACTGAGCCACCCAGGCGCCCCTCCAGTATGTTATGAGAATTTCAGGCATAGAGAAGAGTTGAGAGAATTTTACCCACCACCTGGCTCCTATCTTTTTAAAAATTACGTGGTGTGTGTCTTTGTATCCCTCTCTCTATTAAGACCTATTTTAAAAGAGGGATACTTGTGAAGTAAGTTGTAGACACCATTATAGATCACGCTAAACATTTCAGCATGCATATCATTAGCTAGAGTTCTAATAGGCACAAATCCTAGTAAACCATTGGATGAGTTTTGAATTTTGATAAATGCATGCACCTGTGTAGTGCGACTTCATGTTGTTGAACATTAATGTCAGCCCAGAAACTTCCTGCTTGCCTTTCCCAGTCAGCTCTCTCACCCCTATTCAGAATTTTTTCCCCATCGTAGATTAGTTTATCCTATTCTAGAACTTCATTTAAATGGAGTCATGTAGCATTACCTTTGTGTAAGTCTTTTTCATTCAGCATAATGTTTTTGAGATTTACTCAGGTCATATGTATCAGTAACTTGTTCCTTTTTTACTGATGAGCAGTGTTTCTTTGTATGAACGTATTAGAGTTTATTCATCTTTATCTAGTCTCCTGTAGAGAGGACCTTATTTCACTTTTTGGCTTTATGTAAAAGGTGTCACCCCAGCATGAGGGTAGGTTTTATGAGGACTCAAAAGAAACTGGAAAACTTTATTAATTATTAAAAACATTTTCTCTCCCCAAATAAGAACATGTTTTAATTTAACATGAATTAATGATAATTGTATACTTTATCCTCTCATTTCAGTTTTTGTGCTCCTTAATACTGTACTTCTCTTTGCTTAGTATTTAGATTTTTCTGTCAGTGTAGTAGAATCTTTGTTCAACTGTATATGTGTGTGTGTGTGTGTGTGTGTAATATATTATATATATATTTGTGGGATTTTTTACTAACTCCAAATTTACAGGTAACTAAAAAGAAGAAAATAAAACCATTTGTAATCCCATTCACCCAGTTTGTTGAACATTTTAGTAACCAGAGTGTATTTGGAGCTTATAAATATGTATTACGCTTCTTTCTTACAAAAATGGGTTTGTAAAATTTGTACTGTTTTGAAGACTTTTATTTTTTATTTTTTGCCTTCTATTTTTTCTTGACTATAAATTGTAAATGTTTCCACGTGGGGAAAAAATAACAGTTTTAATAGCTCTGTAGTAGGTCATAGTATAGATGTATTATAGTGTATGGAATCATTTTCCGTTATTAGTTATATGGGTTGTAATTTTTAGCTGTTGAGAAAACACTAGGGTGAATATTCTTGCAGTTAAATCTTTGTGTTAGTCTTTTGTATAAATTCCTAAAAGTAGACTTGTTGAATTAAGGAATATGTATATTTGTGTTTGATAATCATGCAGTTTACAATGAGTGAATCTTTCTTTATGTTGAGAGAGAACATGAGTGAGGGAATGCTGAATAATAATGCAAGGCTCCTGAGAAGGCAGGAGAGGTTTGCAGGTCGTAAGGGATCATCCTCGGAGAGGAGGAATGCTGGTGGAAGAGGGGATGAACAGTTAGTGGTGAAAGTTGAGGGAGGTTTTTAAAATTTTGATGGTCTCCTTGAAATACAGTGTTTTCTGTTGAGAGTGAGAGGGGAGGTGAGAGGATATTCAGGGTTTATGGAGGATTTCCAGAAAGCGAAATGCTATCCTAATTTTTGGAGAATGGGGAAGTAAACTGACCAGCAAGGGATGGTAGGATTGTCGGGCACTTTTGGGGATACCTTTGAAGAGCATGAGTTCAGATTGTTGAAGAGGAATCTTCAGGAGAGAAATTTAGGGTAAAATTTACTTACAAGTTATCACCTCTGTATAGTTGTCACCTACAGGGGATAACTCCAGGGCACAAGTAGATAAGATCTGGGGAGAAAGTGTAATTCATTAAAAAGAAAATGAGTCAGACAGAACTCCAAGGCCTTAAAAATGAGCGGTTAAAAATCAGCAAAGAAGGGGCACCTGGGTGGCTCAGTGGGTTAATGCCTCTGCCTTCAGCTCAGGTCATGATCTCAGGGTCTTGAGATCGAGCCCCGCATCGGGCTCTCTGCTCAGCAGGGAGCGTGATTTCCCCTCTCTCTCTTTGCCTGCCTATCTGCCTCCTTGTGATTTGTCTGTCAAAAAAAAAAAAAAAAAAAATCAGCAAAGAAGACAAGAAAGGCAAGAGGAAAATGAAGAGAGGGACCTGTTACAGAAGTCAAGGAAAGAGAGTATTTTGAAAAGAAGAAAATGGTCAAAACAAAACCAAACCAACTTGCCCTCTGAAAAGGCTGTCCTGATTTAAATTTTCATTGGCAGCGTTGAGAATGGGCGCCTGAGTGGCTCAGGCAGTTAAGCATCTGACTTTGGCTCAGGTCATGATCCCAGGGTCCTGAGATGGAGCCCTGCATTGGGCTCCCTACTAAGCAGGGTGTCTGCTTCTCCCTCTGCCCTTCCTTCTCTCTCCCACTTGTTCTCTCTTTCCCTCTCTCAAAAATAAATAAATAAAATCTTCCAACCCCCCCCCCCCCCCAAAGCAGTGTTGAGAGTACTTCCCACCTCCACTCAACACTTTCCCAAACAGGGTGCTATTGTTGTAAATGTCTTCTTCAGTGGAATGTTAAATAAAGTCATTTCAGTAATACTCTGTTTTTGACAATAGAATTTCTCTTGAAATACTTTTTAATTCACACTCAGTACAGATAAAGGATTTTATGGCACTGACGTGTATCACGTAACATCTTTGTTCTCTTTCGCATGTTCTGTAGTCAGATCATTTTCATAGTAGGCAACTGATAAAAAAGCAGAATGTTTTTTTGAGAAGAGGTTGATTGTTTCTTCCTGTTATCTAATTTGAGGTAAATCAAATGGTTTTCCTGTGTTTCTGCATAGCTGGGGAGGGCGGAGAGTTATTCTGTAGGTGGGCTAGGACACTTGAGATACCCAGGAATAGTAACACAAGAATGGCATTGACTAATGGTATGGAAAAGGGCAGATCGCAACACATTTTTCTACTGTCGTCATCTATCTTTAATATATAGGCACACTTTACCAAATTACAGTAAAATTAGTAGCTGCTGATTCTGATTGCTCTGCTTATTTCCTGAAAAAGTTGGTCAAATGCTTTCTTTGGTAGAATTGTAAAATAGTTCAGAATTTCCTTCTCTTCTTTTATCATTAGAACCCAAGGGGTTGTATCTTTTTAAATACTTGCTCTCCTGGTGCTAGTCTCTGTTGCTTTGTGTTATGATAAGAAAGAAAAAACCTAGGGAAAGGCAAGCCATTTCCTTTTGAGGTTTTTAGGGGGGAAAAAAAAGTCCTATTCTGTAGAGCTTTGTACAGACCAAATAGAACCCTGAGTGCCAACTGTGCTGAGAACAGGCAGGAAGATTAGTCACAGATTTGAGAAGCTTGAATTATGTATCTGCGTGTTTTCCTTTTCCTACCCTTCCTTACTCCCTGAGTGTTGTCTAGACATAAACTAAACAGATTCAACCACTGAAGTTATCTTTAAAACTTTTTATTTTGAAATAACTTTAGATTTACAAAAAAGTTACAGAAATAGTATAGAGAGTTTTTGTATACCCTTCCCCCAGCTTTCTCTAATATTAAAATCTTACATAACCATGGTGCAGTTACTAAAATGAAATTAACACTGGTACTGTACTGTTAACAAACTATAGACTTCATGTGGATTTCACTAGTTTTCCCACTAATGTCCCCTTTCTGTTTTAGGATCCAGTCCAGGATACTAAATTGAATTTAGTATCCTCATTGTTAATACAGTTTCCTTCCTGCTTTCCTTTGCCATGTTGGGATTCTATTTTTTAAGGAATCTTACGATGTATAACTACTTATCAAATTGTATATTATAAGAAAAGTTAGTGAAAGGTTTTATGTCTGGGACCAGTACACTTGAGATGGACACAAGAGCAGTGTATTCTGAATGATTTTTGAATCATGCATTGACCATTAACCTATGTTACACTGTTTTTTTTTTTTTTTTTTTTTAAAGATTTTATTTATTTATTTGACAGAGATCACAAGTAGGCAGAGAGGCAGGCAGAGAGAGAGGGAAGCAGGCTCGCCGCTGAGCAGAGAGCCCGATGCGGGACTCGATCCCAGGACCCTGAGATCATGACCTGAGCCGAAGGCAGTGGCCTAACCCACTGAGCCACCCAGGCGCCCTGTTACACTGTTTTAAAGTTGAGATAGTTCACAGATGAAACATGGTATGAAATGATGTAATCCTAAATATGACAGTGGCTTTAGACATCATTCGTGCAAAATGGACAGCAGTGTCTTAGCTTCCTGAATTCTGCTGTTCTTGCTAATTTGTAAATTAGAGGCCACGAAACAAACACGCAACCATTTTACAGGGTAGAATATGATTAATTCCTTCTGTGTCATACAGTGTTAAGGAATTGGAAGGAGGATGCTGGTATTTCCTATAAGTCTTTATGCAAAGGATAATTCTACGTTGAAAACATTTATCATACGCTGGGCACTGTGGCAGGCCTTGCGGGAGGGCCTTTATGAGGTTTGTTATGTGAGCTGGGGCAATGGCTCCCATATCTTCCCGCCAGGGAAATGAATCTTTGTTCTGGAGGAAAGATTGTTTATTACAAGAGAATATGTTCTGAGGTGTGGTGATTGGCTCTGCTATGAAGAATTTTAGTGTAATATATCCAACATACTGAGTCTTCCTCAGGGAATTATTTTTTAAACTTCACACAATAGCATTTATGCCCATAATGTTACTGCTTCTGAATAAGTTATCTGGAATGGTTAAAGGAAAAGATATAAAAGCAAATAGTTAAAAAGAACCCAAATATACCAGTTATCGTTTGCAGTATCTTATTGATGCCACAGCTTAATGCCACAGATGAAGCATTGCACATCATTTCCACAAGCACCGCAGGCCCTGAAGACAGAAACCAAGTGAACTTTGCAAGGGAATAAAGAGGGCTCTTGGGGCACTTTAGTAAGAAAATCCTTAATTTAAAGACTTTTTTTTTTTAAAGTGAGAATAAATTTACTTGATCTAATAAAATTATACTTGTATTATCAAAATATATTTTTTCAGTCCTTTATGCCACAGGAATATTAAAATATGCAGTATGTGCTGTTGAACAGTAAGCTGAGTAATTTAAAAAAAATTTCTTAACATGAATTTTCATATGAACAAGAAGGTTGAAAGAAGAACACATGTTCATCCATATCTCTATTTAGACTCAGCAATTATGAACTTTTTTTTTTTTTTAAAGATTTTATTTTATTTATTTGACAGTGAGAGAGAGAGATCATAAGTAGGCAGAGAGGCAGGCAGAGAGAGAGGAGGAAGCAGGCTCCCTGCGGAGCAGAGAGCCTGATGTGGGGCTCGATCCCAGGACTCTGAGATCATGACCTGAGCCGAAGGCAGCGGCTTAATCCACTGAGCCACCCAGGCGCCCCAATTATGAACCTTTTAAAAAATCATATTTATGGGGCACCTGGGTGGCTCATGTGGTTAAGAGGCTGACTCTTGATTTTGGCTCAGGTAATAGTCTCAGAGTCATGAGACCGAGCTCCGCCGCAGGCTCTCTGCTCAGTGGTCAGCGCAGAGCCCACTTGTCCCTCTCCCCCTCCATCCCTCACCCTGCTAGCGCACACGCATGCTCTCTCTCAAATAAATAAATAAAAATCTTAAATCATATTTGCTTCAGCATATACTGATGTATGATGGATAACTGTACCATACATCTGTACCCACACTCTGAAACATGTATGCATCCGATACATCATGATTCTTTACCACTAAATGCTTCAGTCTTCATCTTTATATTCCTAACACTTCCACCATGTTGAAGATAATTAATAGTTCTCTTATACCTAACATCTGGTTTATATTCAGACTTCCCCAGTTATCCTGAAAATGTCATTTATAGCTAGTTTTTCCAAACCAGGCATCTAGTTTAGTGTTTAATCATTTCTTCCCTATTCAGCTGACTTCTTAAAAACTCGAGGCTAATTATCTTTTTTTTTTTTTTAAAGATTTTATTTTCTTGAGAGAGAGAGCACAAGTGAAGGGTAGGGCAGGGGGGAAGCAGATTCCCTGCTGAGCAGGGAGCCAGATGAGGGGCTTGATCCCAGGACACCTGAGATCACAACCTGAACCGAAGGCAGATACCTAGCCCACTGAGCCACCCAGGCACCTGAAGGCTAATTATCTTCTAGAACGTTCTACATTATGGATTTGTCTAATTGTGATGTCATTTTTTCCTCTCTAGTCTCTGTCGTTCCTGCAAACTTAACCTTTATTTTATTGTCCAAAGTTATAGTTTCTAGAACTTACATATTTTAGCATGATATTCAATGTGATTAGTGATGTTATTTCAAATTTCCCTTTCATTGTTCCTTTGCCTTTGTTTCAGTAATCTTACATATGTACTGACAGATTTTACTAGCATCATTTTTGTTCTATTTCATATTATGCAGGTCACTGTTACTCAAGCTTTTATTATGTGTCTATTTTGGCTTTCTTACTGAAAGTGTATTGATACATAAAATAAGGAAAGTCGAAGTAATTGTAATATCACAGAATGCACCACATAGCTCTTCCCACTATTTTAGGCATTGGCGTGTGGCTTTCACCTAATTATAACTTTATAGTTTTTTGCTTATTAATAGGTTGAGGAGAATTAGAATTCTCCATGGGATGGTTTCAAACTATGCCCTTCACTCCTCTGCTCACTTTGAGTCACTCACTCTTCATCTCTTTTCCTTCTCCTGCAGCAAAATGTGTATCACAGCACAGGCTAGAGTGAGGCTGTTGCAGAGATAACCCAGAGTCTGCCTTTTATTTGTAAAGCAAGTTACTGAGTTTATGTTCCTTACTAGTGTCTGTCATGATGCTCTACTTGAGAATTGCTGGCATATAGCATGGGACACAGGCTTATTCATAGGTGATACATGGGACAGAGCTACTGTTAACTTTCTTTTTTTTTCTTTTTTTTCTTTTTTTTTTTGACAGAGAGATCACAAGTAGGCAGAGAGGCAGGTAGAGAGGAGGAAGCAGGCTCCCCACTGAGCAGGGAGCCCAATGTGGGGATCTTTCCCAGGACCCTGAGATCATGACCTGAACCGAAGGCAGAGGCTTAACACACTGAGCCACCCAGGCGCCCCTGTTGTTAACTTGCTTTAAAAAAGAGCCCAAACCCACTATCTAATCCTTGTGAATTAATTTGCCCAAGGTTCTATTTTGCTTCATTCCAATAAGTCAGTACCAGAGAGGAGATTCTAAACATGTGTATTTTGAAAAACAGCAAGCCCTAAAGGTACCAACAGATAATGCCTTTACGTGACTCTGATAGACACCTTAAGTTAACAGTTACTAGCCTGGGAGGTCTTACTCTCTTATTTGTGAACTTCTGAAAATACCTTATTGTTTCCTGGTTAGGTTGTTGGTTTAGGTCATCTGCACTTTCCAGCAGTGAGTGAATTACTGCATAACTAATTCAGGCTGTAACCAACATTATCAGTATCAGTACTTGCACTGAAAATAGCATGCTTACAGAGTGCTTTTTACCTGGTTTGGTGTATTTCTTGAGCATTTCACTTTCCAGATAAAAAAAACCACCATTAGGTATTACCATGAAAATAATACTCTCTCTAGAAACTGTATGCATATATACAGTCCATACTAAAAGTATCGTCCAAAGCAAAAGATCACAGTAAGAACAAACAGTGCTGTGGTGTACATCTGTGTATATAAACTCCTGCTTGTGGGAGTGTACAGCATTAAGTTTCTAGAAGAGGAATTGCTAGGTCAAAGAATGCACATATTTAAATTCACCCAGATGTTGCCAAATTACACCTCAAAAAAAGCTATACCAATTTATATTTTTACCAGTGTGAAAGGACATATTTCCCTTTGTTCTTATCAACATTGGTTATTACAGAGTTTTTGCAGTGTGATAGTGTGAAATGGCATCTTGTTTTGTTTCTTTAATAAGTTCAACTGTCTTTTCATATGCCTACTAGACTTTTGTATATATGTGTATATATATATATTTTAAAGATTTTATTTATTTGACAGAGAGAGACATCACAAGTAGGCAGAGAGGTAGGCAGAGAGGGGGAAGCAGGCTCCCTGCTGAGCAGAGAGCCCGATGCGATGCGGGGCTCAATCCCAGGACTCTGAGACCATGACCTGAGACTCTATTCCTGGATCGGGAGATCATGACTTGAGCTGAAGGCCCACTGAGCCACTCAGGTGCCCCAGACATTTATGTTTTTTAAATTGCTTTCTGTATCCTTTATCTTTTTTTGAAAGTCCTGTTGTTGTGCTAAGTGACTTTTGAGAGCCCTATAAGTATCAGCTCTTTGTCATGTATTAAATTTTCTCCCTACTTTGTCTTTTAACTTTATGATTGGGTTTTTTGAACACATAAACTTAACATTTTTTAGTAGCCACATTTACTAGTTTTCTTCATGCTTATGAGGCGCTTCTGTGTTAAAAGTTTGTAAAAAAGGAATCCCTGTTTTCATCTGATTTTTAAAATTTGGGAATAAATTTGCATGGTTAGATTAAAACACACACATACTACTCTAAAGGTGGTAAAAAGTTGCCCTTTTATACCAGTCCACCATCTTCCCAGTTCTCCACCTGCACCATCTCCCATAAGAAACCACCGTGAAGCTCACCACAACCTACAGATTCAAATTCCCCCACCTACGGTATTCTATATATTGTTCCGCCATGCTTAATATATCGTAAACATACGTGCATCAGTACCAAAAGGGCTTCTTCAGTGGTTTTGGGTTTTTGTTTTTTTTTTTGGAGATATACTTGATGTGTAGCATTATGTTAGTTTCAGGTATACAACATAATTCAATATTTGTAGATACTGTGAAATGATGGCAGTAAGTATAATTAACATCTGTCACGATGCAGCATTATAATTTTTTCGTGATGAAACCTTTTATTCTCTTTGCAACTTCCAAATATGCAGTGCAATATTATTAACTTTAGAGTATATTCCCATTACTTTTTTATTTTATAACTGGAAATTTTTACCTTTTGACCTCCACCCATTTTGTCTATCATCCCACCCCCCACCTCTGGTAATTACCAGCCTGTTCTCTGTATTGATGAGCTCAGTTGTTTTAGTTTTGTTTTTAGATTCCATGTATGCAGGAGATCATGTGATTATCCCCCCCCCCTCGTCTGACTTAATTCACTTAGCATAGTGCCTGTATCTATATATACACACACACACACACACACACACACACACACATCATAATTTCTTTATCCATTCATTCATTGATGGACACTTAGGTTGGTTTCCATGTCTTGGCTGTTGTAAGTCATGCTGTAGTGAATGAAGGGTTGCATATATCTTTTCAGGGTAGTGTTTTGTTTCTTTTGGATAAATACCCAGAAGTAGAATTGCTGCATTATATGTTCTACTTTTAAGATTTTAAGGTTTTGAGAAACCGCAGTACTGTTTTCCATAGTACCAATTTACATTCCCATCAACGGCGCACAGAAGTTCTCTGTTCTCCACATCCTTGTCAACACTTATTCCCTGTCTTTTTTATAATAACCCTCCCAACAAGTGTGAGGTGATACCTAATTGTGGATTTGATTTGCCTTTCCGTGGTAGTGATGTTGAACACCTTTTCATATACCTGTTGGCCATCTTTATGTCTCTGGAAACGCGTCTGTTCATGTCCTCCACCCATTTTTTTAATCTGGTTGTTGTTTTGCTGTGAGTTATAGGAGTTCTGTCTGTGTTTGGAATATTAGCCTTTTATCCTATATAGGATTTGCAAGTATTTTCTCCATTCAGCAGGTTGCCCTTTTATTTTGTTGAGGGTTTCCTTTGCTGGGAAGACCTTTTTAGTTTGATGTAGTTCTACTTGTTTATTTTTGCTTTCGCCACTTTTGCTTAAGGTGTCAACTCCTCCAAAAACCTTGCCAGGACTAAGGTCAGGGAGCTTAATTCTGTGTTTTCTTCTAGGAGTTTTATGGTTTCAGGTCTTAAGTTTCTAAGTCTTTAATCCATTTTGAGTTACTTTGTATGGTGTAAGGCAGTGGTCCAGTTTCATTCTTTTGCACCTGATTGTCCAGTTTTCTCAAAACCATTTATTGAAGAGACTGTCCTTTCTCCATTGTTATAAATCAGTTGACCATATATGTGTGCGTGTATTTCTGGACTCTATTCTGTTCTATGATCTGTGTGTGTTTTTGTGCCAATACCATGATGTTTTAATTATTGCAGTTTTGTAATGAAATCAGGGAGTGTGATGCCTCCAGCTTTGTTCTTTTTCCAGATTGCTTTGGCTGCTTTGAGTCTTTTATAGTCCCATACAAATTTTAGGATTGTTTCTTCTATTTCTGTGAAAAATGACGTTGGAATTTTGATAGGGGTTGCTTTGGTCTAATTGCTTTGGGTAGCGTGGACATTTTAGCAATTAAAAAAAAAAAAAGATTTATGGGGGGGTGCAAAAGGGAAAGGGAGAGAGAGTCTCCCAACTCGGGGTTCAGTCTCATGACCCTGAGATCATAACCCGAGCTGAAACCAAGGGTGAGATGCTTAACCGATTGCACCACCATGGCGTCCCTGGATATTTTAGCAATATTAATTGTTTCAACCCGTGAGCATAGACTATCCATTTATTTGTGATTTGCCTTCAGTTTCATCGTGCCTGATAGTTTTCAGTGTACAGGTCTTTTACCTCCTTGGTTAAATTTACTCATAGGTATTTTATTCTTTTTGATACAGTTGTAAATGGGCTTGTTTTCTTAATTTCTCTGAAAACTTGTTATTAGTGTATGGAAACATAACAAGGGTGCCTGAGAGGCTGAGTTGGTTGAGTGGCTGGCTCTTGGTTTCAGCTCAGTTAATAATATTGGGTCATGGGGTTGGGCTCACTGTTGGGCTCGGTGTTCAACAGGGAGTCTGCTTGAAGATTCTCTCCCTGTGGCCCTCTGTGCGCTCCCTCCCCGACCTCAAAAAATAAATCTTTAAAAAAGGAACACATTTTTGTACATTGATTTTAAGTCCTCAACTTTATTGAATTCATTGATTTCTTCTAACAGTTTTTTTGGTATTTTTGTTTAAACAGCCTTTGAGGTTTTCTAAATATAATATGCCATCTGCAAATAGTGAGTTTTATTTCTTCCTTTCCAATTTGGATGCCTTTTATTTCTTTTTCTTACCTAATTGCTCTGGCTTGGACTTCTAATACTGTATTGAATAAAAGTGGTAAGGAGGGGAATGCTTGTCTTGTTCCTGATCTTAGAGGAGAAGCTTTCAGCTTTTTACTGTTAAGTATAATATTAACTGTGGGGTTGTTATATAAGGCCTTCATTGTTAAGTGTAGTATTAACTGTGGGCTTGTTATATAAGACCTTTATGTTGAGGTGTGTTTCTTCTATATCTACTTTTTTTGAGAATTTTATAAATGGATGTTAAGTTTTGTCAGATGCTTTTTCTGCATCTGTTGAGCTGATACATGATTTTATCCTATATTTTGTTAACGTGGCTTATCACATTGATTTGCAGATTTTATTTTAAAATATTCATTTGACAAGGAGAGAAAGTGCAAGTAGGGGGAACAGCAGGCAGAGGGATAAGGAGAAAGAGGCTCCTGCTGAACAGAGAGCCTCATGGGGAGCTCTATCCCAGGACTCTGGAATCATTACCTGAGCTGAAGGCAGATGCTTAACTGAGCCACCAAGGCACCCCTGATTTGCAGATGTGAAACTATTCTTGCATCAAGTGGAATAAATCTCACTTGGTCATGTTGTAGAATTCTTTTAATGTATTATTGAATTTGGTTAATATTTTCTTGAGGATTTTTGCATCTATGTTCATCTGGGATATAGGTCTGTAATTTTCTTGTGGTGTCCTTGTCTGGTTTTGGCATCAGGGTAATGCTGGCCTCATAAAATGAGTTTGGAGCTGTTCCTTCCTTTTCTCTTTCTTGGAAGTGTTTGAGAAGGATTGGTATTCTTTAAATGTTTGGTAGAATTCACAAGTGAAGCTAGCTGGTCCTGGATTTTTGTTTGTTGGTTTCATCTTTTTTTAAATAGTTGTATAGAATTCCATTGTGTGGATATATTGTATACATATGTATTTAATTTATATGTTATATATAACATATATGTGTTTTATGTATGTTATATATAATGCATATATAACATATATATTAGTATATGTTGTATATTTTATATATTATAAATACAGGTTTTATAGATATATAGACATTTAATTTGTTTGCCAACTCCTGCTAACACGAACCATTCTGGGGT
This sequence comes from Meles meles, assembly GCF_922984935.1. Classification (NCBI taxonomy): domain Eukaryota; kingdom Metazoa; phylum Chordata; class Mammalia; order Carnivora; family Mustelidae; genus Meles; species Meles meles. The sequence goes on along the minus strand of NC_060071.1, from coordinate 139,832,534 downwards.
GAATGATTTGTATAAATGTCATCTCATGTGTCCAGGTATAGTATTAAGATAAATTCCTAGAAATGAGATTGCTTGTTCAGAGAATAAATGCTTTTGTAATTTTGAAAGATACTGCGAAATTGTCCTTCAGAGGTATGGTATTCCTCACCTAGCATGCTTGGAAGCAATACGTGAGAGTATGTTTGTGCTCACACGTGGCACAGCCTCACATATTTTGCTGTTTTCATAGGTAAGAAATAGTATCTTAGAGTGGTTTGATTTGCCTGTCTCTTACTTTGAGTGGCGTTGAGCAGCTTTTCATAAGCTTAAGAGTTTTTGTTTTTTTTTTTCATTTCTCTGTGAAGATTTCACGGGCTTTATCCATTTTCTCTCTCTTAGCTTGTTTCTTACTGATGTTTAAGCACTGTTACATATTAAGGAGATTAGTCCTTTGTAATATAATTGCAAACATCTAATAATTTTATAGTCTAGCCCATTTGGAATTTATTTTGCTGTAAGTAATGTGTGAACATCTAGTTAAAAATTTTTTTTGACAGGCAGTTGTCCCAGTCAGCCTAATTTATTAAACCATCTCATATTTTTCTTAGTAGTTTAAATGCCATCTTTTTCATAATTTAAGTTTCCACTGGTGTATTTGGTGTCTATTTTATCGGCTCTTATATTAATACTATGTACTTTTGGTAACCGTTATTTTGTATATGTATATATTTTTCTTTCATAGTGTTGTTAGTCTTACTACATTTTTTGTTTAGTTTTGCCTTTTTTTTTTTTTTTTTTGGTGTTGTTCCATGTTTATCCATTTTGTTTAGTTTTCCAGGGATGCAATGGAATTTGTGATTGGAAGGTATTGAATTTGTAGATTACGTCAGGGAGCAAAATTTGATGTCTTTATAATACTGAGTTAAGGTGATATCTTCCTTTCCTTTATGTCCCTAAAGAGAATTTTCTCTTTTAAGGTTTTTTTCTGTTAACCTTATACATTTTTCCTTAGTATTATTATTCTCAGATTTTAATTTCTAATATAGTATAAATAGAACCATTTTACTGTTTCTAACTGGTACTTGCTTATGTATGATAAAACTATTGGTTTTTTTATTTTTAAATAACATTTTGTCTTTTTTAAGATTTTATTTATTTGAGAGAGAGAGAGAGAGAGAGAGATGGAGCAAGAGGACACTAGCAGGGAGAGTGGCAGAGGGAGAGGGAGAAGTAGGCTCCCTTCTGAGCAGGGAGCTGGATGGGGGACTGGATCCCAGGATTCTGGGATCACAACCTGAGCTGAAGTCAGATGCTTAACTGGCTGAGCCACCTAGGCGCCCCAAAATAATTTTTTTTAGAATAGTTGTAGACTTACAGAAAAGTTACAAAGGTGGTACAAGAGACCCCATATATCCTGCAATCATTTTTTCCTATAGATTACATTTTGGATTACTGTGGTACATTTATCACAACCAATGAACCAATATTTGATATATCATTATTAACTGAAAAGTCCATATTCAGATTTCTTATGTCCTTTTCCTGTTTTAGGATCCCATCTAAAATGATTGATTTTAATTTATTCATTTTGTAACCAGATACTTTATGAAATTAGCTTATTTTTTCTAATAATTTCTGCTTATTTTAAAAGGACTTTCAGATATACAATTCTGTTTGTGAAAAATAATTTGAAGTTTTTTCCAATATTTATACTTTTTTCTATTGTGTAATTGCCCTGCATAGTACTTTCTATATCTGTATTAAGTAATGTTGAAAATATGGGCAGCATTACCTGGTTCCCTACTTTAATAGGAATGCTAGTGTTTTCTATTAAGCATAATTTTATTTGAAGTATAGATCCCTTTTTCTTTACCGTGTTATAGAAACACGTTTCTATTTTTTAATGACTTGGTTGTGTGCTACCAGACAAATATTTACCTCTGGGTATTCTGAGGACTCACATGTCTTACTTAGCTCATCTTTTTTTTTTTTTTTTTTAAATTTGTTTATTTGACAGAGATCACAGATAAGCAGAGAGGCAGCCAGAGAGAGAGGAAGGGAAGCAGGCTCCCTGCTGAGCAGAGAGCCTGATGCGGGGCTCGATCCCAAGACCTTGGGATCATGACCTGAGCCGAAGGCAGAGGCTTCAACCCACTGAGCCACCCAGGCGCCCCTAGCTCATCTTTTTTGTAACACATCTTGGTTCCTCTAATCCATTTCTATTCGGAGGTCTTTCTGTTTGCTTGTCTTAGGTTTGGTTTTTTTTTTGCCACTGCATTGCTTAAATGTGATTTAAAACATGGTTATTGTGCCATTATTACATGCCATGCATCACCCACTTTCACATTTTCTCCTTTAATCGTCTCCATAGCTGTGTGAAATGAAGATGCTGTTACCCTGTTTTACAGTTGAAGACCCTGGCTCAGGGGCATGCACCTCTCCTTGCTGCTTTTCCCCTTTGACCTCCAGACCACCAGCACATCACCCTTCACCATCCTCCTCCACACAGACGCTCAAGATGCTTTTCCGATTAATCTCCTGGTGAAGCCAGCCTGTGATGTTCAAGATGAATTTAGTGTCCCTGATCTTTTTTTGATATATATATTCTGAATCTGGAACTCTCAGAGCTGCCCTTCCCGTCACTATCTAATTATATCCTTAATCTTGGCTCCTCTTGACCAGCAGTACTGTGTGAATACAATGGAAGCCCATTATAAGACATAATGTTCTCCCAGGGATTTTGTTTTGGTTCTCATCTATACTTAAAGTGAGATAATTTGTCTCGCTCATCATTTTGGAGGGAGGGATTACTTAGACTTCTTCTGTGGCATGTATTATAAATGGATTTTATTAAAATTTAATGTCCTTTCACTTACTGGTCTACTGTGGGGTTCTTTCCCTGCTATGTTTGTATAAAATACTATTTCCTGCTATTGCATGTGCCCCTTCACACCAGCTGCAGAGAGACAGCCTTTGCGGGCTACTATAGCCCGTCCATTCCAATTTTTTTGTGGATAAAATCAGGATCTGTAGTTCTTGAAACTGTGTAAAGGGCAGCAAGAGAAACAATTGCTGCTACTTTCCTGCATGTTTTTAGGGCTGGGAGATTTTAACCAAACTTGGCTACAGTTACCACTTGGTTTCTAGTTGGGGGAGACTAGAGATGCGCCCATAAGGTAGAATTACTGGCCCCAAATGCCAGCATTGCTGAGGATAAGAAACTTGCTGTAACGCATACTTTCTCAGTGGATATGATGTTGCCCTCAAGGGGGTGGAAGTTATTTGATGGGGGAGGTTGGGTGGTGGTGGTGAGAAATCTTTTTATGTATGAAGTACCCATGTATGTGCGGTAGATAGAGCCTTAGTGTATCTGGTGATAAAATTTCATGGGGGGGGCACCTGGGTGGCTCAGTGGGTTAAAGCCTCTGCCTTCGGCTCAGGTCATGATCCCAGGGTCCTGGGATCGAGCCCCGCATCGGGCTCTCTGCTCGGCAGGGAGCCTGCCTCTCCCTCTCTCTGTGCCTGCCTTTCTGCCTACTTGTGATTTCTGTCTGTAAAATAAAATCTTTAAAAAAAAAAAAATTTCATGAGGGGGAGTGTTTCAAAAACCTATGCTTCCATGGGTTTGTCTTTTACTCTATGCTGCGATACACATAAAACATTTCTGATGTGTGGGGGTTTTTCCCGTACCAAACAATTCTGAGTAACCATTTGAGTGTCTTACAACTTAATTTTTAGTTTAATTTAGTTTGAGTTTAATTCTGACCCTGCCTGGAGAGAACATCAGATCCAGCAGTAGAAGGACTCAGTCCCACAAGACTGCTTCCTTCCCCCAGCTCAGATGCCAGTAACAAGGCCAGGTTGTCACCTGTGCGTCTGACCCATTGCCTGCAAATCGGAGTTCCTGCGACCCCGTTCTCAGATTCTGTTCATTTGCTAGACTGGCTCACGGTACTCAGGAAAAGTTTGCTTACTGTTTACCAGTTTATTATGGAAGGATGTGATAAAGCAGACAGAAGAACATCCAGCTAGAAAGGATTGTAGGGCAGGGGGTGTGGGAGGGGGTGCAGAGCTTTCAGGTCCTTTCTGGGTGCACCAGTCTCCAGCACCTCCACGTGTTCACCAACCTGGAAGCGCGCCAAACCCCGTACTACTGGGATTTTGCGAAGGCTTCATCATGTAGGGCATCATCAGTTATTAACTCCACTTCCAGCCCCTCTCTTTCTCTGAAATCCCAAACTTCTTTTTTTTTTTTTAAGATTTTATTTATTTATTTGTCAGAGAGAGAGGGAGAGTGCGCAGAAGCAGGCAGGGGCAAAGAGAGAAGCTGGCTCCCCACCAAGCAAGGAGCCCAATGCGGGACTCGATCCTAGGACCCTAGGATCATGACCTGAGCCGAAGGCAGTGGATTAACCCACTGAGCCACCCAGGCATCCCTGAAATCCCAAACTTCTAATCATGGCTTGGTCTTTCTGGTGAGCAGCCCCCATCTAGGAATCCACCAACATCTGCCTCATTAGAACAAAGACATTGCTATCACCCAGAAGATTCCAAGGGACTTACATGTCAGGAACCTGAGTCAAAGACCAATATTAGAACAAAAGATGCTTCTAGGGCTCTTCTCACTTAGGAATTCCAAGGGTTTTAGGAGGTCTGTGCCAGGAACCAGGGGCAGAAATATATATATAAAATTTCAATTATTTCACAGAAGTGATTAGGAAAAAATGTCAGAAAAGGCTCCTTAGGGTGATAATGGAAAAACAAAACAAAACAATAAGTTGTGGAACGTTGCCTTGGAGGAAAGACTGCCTAGTGTAGTGTTGTAAACTCAGATTCTTGGGGCACCTGACTGGCTCAATGAGAAGAGACTGCAACTCTTGATCTTGGGGTTGGGAGTTCAGGCCCCATGTGGATGTAGAGATTACTAAATAAAACTTAAACTCTCACAAAACTCAGATTCTTAACTACTGGAGTTAGACTATTTTTACTAGTTACCAGTTGTGGGCAAATAACTTCATAGCCTCAAGTTTTCTTATCCATAAAATAGAGGTAATAATAGTACTTTATTCAAAGCATTGTTGTGAGATAATCGCTTAAAGTTCCTGGTGCTGAGTAGAACACTAAATTAGTTATTCTTCTAAGAAGCTCAGGAAGAGTAAGGATCTTGTTTATTGCAATATTACCATTTAAAAAAAAAGATTTTATTCATTTATTTGACAGAGCAAGAGGGAGAGAGAGAGCCCAAGCAGAGGGAGAGGGAGAGGCAGGCTTTCTGCTGAGCAGAGAGCTCAGTCAGCGGCTTAATCCCAGGACCACCTGAACTAAAGGCAGATGGTCAACCAATTGAGCCACCCACGTGCAGGGCAGCACTACTCTTTCAAAGAGTATCTGGGACTTAATAGGCATTTAGTAAATATATGTTCAATCAATGAATAAAGCTCGTATGCACTGAGTTAAGTGTGTCAGAGTTGCCTTTATGGAAAATGAGTAAATGATGGTGTTAAAGTATGCTATATTCACTCCTTAATTCATTTTTTCTGTTAAGCATGTTTATCTCATCTTAAATCTAGTGTGTATCATACCTTGCCTGATTTTAGTATTTCCTTTTTTTTTTTTTTTTAAGAGAGAGAGAGAAAGCATGCACGCATGAGTAGGGGGAGGAGGGCAGAGGGCAAAGGGAGAGGGGGAGGGAGAATCTTTTTTTTTTTTTAAAGATTTTATTTATTTATTTACAGATAGAAATCACAAGTTGGCAGAGAGGTAGAGAGAGAGAGAGGGGGAAGCAGGCTCCCTGCTGAGCAGAGAGCCCAATATTGGGGCTCGATCCCAGGACCCTGAGACCAGGCCCTGAGCCGAAGGCAGAGGCTTTAACCCACTGAGCCACCCAGGCGCCCCGGGGGAGGGAGAATCTTAAGCAGGCTCCATACCCAGTGTGGAGCCCACCTGGTGAGTATGGGGTGGGGTGGGTAGGCTCAGTCTTGATCCTGAGATCATGACCTGAGCGGAAATCAAGAGTCTGGTGCTTCCTGGGTGGCTCAGTGGATTAAGCCGCTGCCTTTGGCTCAGGTCATGATCCCAGGGTCCTGGGATCGAGCCCTGCATCGGGCTTTCTGCTCCGCGTGGAGCCTGCTTCCTCCTCTCTCTCTCTGCCTGCCTCTCTGCCTACTTGTGATCTCTCTCTCTGTCAAATAAATAAATAAAAAATCTTAAAAAAAAAAAAAGGTCTGGTGCTTAACTGACTGAGCCACCCAGACACCCCTAACATTTAAAGATAGGGATGGATTATATAGCATGCAATACCATCTTTCTGTCTCAGCAAATTCAGTGAGCTCAGGCCAGAATGATATATAGATTCTGTTACTATTCTTAAGAGTATGCATTTAATTTGTACATCTTACTGATTTACTTTCTTTTTCTTTTTCTTTTTTTTTTTAAGACAGTGTGAGCTTGGGTGGGGGCTGGGGGGAGAAGAGGCAGAGGGAAAGAAAGAGAGACTCTTAAGCAGGCTTCATGCCCAATGTGGAGCCGCATGCAGGACTTGATCTCACCACCCTTAGATATGACCCGAGCCAAGATAAAGAGTTGGACGCTTAACTGACTGAGCCACCTGGGTGCCCCAATAATCCATTATTTTATATGTATTGGCCTAAAGATAATCCTGTTGGATATATCCTCAGCTGACATTTTGTGAGGTAATAATATAGCTGCTATTTTTCAAAATTGCAAAGTCATGTTGACAGACCTTGTTAATGAATTCTTATTTTCATTTACTATGAATCCTGGAAAAATTGTTTCAGTAGAATATATCGAAAACAAATGGAATAAAGAAGTAGGTCAAGCTATTTAAAGTTGAATTTTGTGAGACAGTTTCTGGTCCTCGTATTTACTACTTAAATGAATTATTTTTATCAATTTACTGAATTATTTTTATCAAATTAATCAAGGATTTATTTCAATTGATTAATAAAAAATGATTTATATCACAGTGTCAGGTTACTAATTTATGAAAGGAAATATGAATCAAGATAGTTCTTACCATGGGATACCCTATTCTTTTCTTTCTTTCTTTCCTTTTTTTTTTTTAAGATTTTACTTATGTATTTGACAGAGAGAGACAGGAGAGACAGCTAGAGAGGGAACACAAGCAGGGGTAGTTGGAGAGGGAGAAGCAGGGAGCCTGATACAGGGCTCATCCCAGGACCTTCCAGGATCATGGGATCATGACCTGAGCCAAAGGTAGTTGCTTAATGACTGAGTCACCCAGGTACCCCCGCCTTCTCTTTCTAGCATGATTAGGTTTACTTAGAAAAGCATTTGTGAATCAAAACATTGGTGCTTCTCAAGTTATGTTCTTAGATAATAATTCAGACTTCATTTGGGGAATTTTTTGGTAAAGAATGGAGTTCAGTTTCTGGATGTAATGGTGAAAGATAAACTTGTATGAGTCTTAAATTTAAATGCATAAATATCTCTACCTTTCTGTTTTTATTTGCTGTTCTGACAGTTTAATAACTAGTTAAAATTTCCAAATGTATTAGTTATTTTTTATTCTAAATCAGGTTGACTTCTACTTGTTGGCTTCGGAATAGGTATCTTAATCTCATTAGAAAGCCATTTCAACACATAGGAGAGGATGGCTTAGTTTTAAAAAGAATTTTTGTGACTCACGAGTTCCATCTATATCATTTACATTATTGGCTAATTGTATTTGGGAATATATATTTTGAAATAGTATATCTGAATGTTTATTATAATTATATTTATACAGAATTTTTTTTTTTTTACTGGAAAAGGTAAAAGGTGGGAAAATTCCTATAAAGTGTATAGGATTATTTTGGTCCATCAGTATGTGTCCTTACTTTTATTTGTTAGGGTTTATATTTCTCCTTGCTTTTCATATCCACGCCATCTTCTTGTTCATATTTTAAGCTGCCCATCTCTAACTTCTAGTACATATATGTTGATGATGAGTTATATATACTATATTATTTTGGTCCCTTTTTATCTGGGTAATACATAATTTTAAATGTCACTTCCCTAAGAAGAGCATTCAAATGTAACTAAAAATGTAAATACAAATATATACTATAGAATGACATAAATGTAAAATGCAAATTAAACAGATCTAATATATAGCATCTAGTATTTTTATGATTCTATTCATATTAAAATATTATATAGATAAAATTCAAACTTCTGCAGAAATATGGGTAGGCTCAAGTTCTAATGGTTCACTTGTAAATCAGTTCGTTGCCCTTGGGGAAGATGTATTCAGAGTTCGTTACAGGTTCCCAGTTGGCCCTCTGAAATCAATTTGACTTACTGTATAGTTGGATTTATAGAAAATTATATTTCTGTGTTTTGGGTTTTTTTTCTATGGGAAAGTATACATGAATCTCAACACGGGGAGTACCGTTCCCTTTCCCTCTGCAACCCTGTCTTCTAAAATGAAATATTTACCTAGAACGCTTTATCTTACCTCCAAGGAGACTATGGAAAGAGGCCTGAATTCCTGGAGCCATGATTGTGATACGAAAGCCTTTTTAAAGTCCTTTGGGGACAGCCTGTATACGAAAACTATAAGGCTTAATTCATTTCCTTTCTGATCTAACCTCTTTCCTTACCCCTCGTTGACTCTCATTTTCTACTAAGCCCATCCTTCTTCCTCCCTTTTCCTTCAGCATTCTCTCTGTTTGCCAGAAAGGAAAGGTGGTATAGATAGGGAACTGTTCTGCACATGGTAGGAATTAGCTCATCCATTTATATTCTTTTTGTGAATAAGCCAAAAACGATTTTCCATCAGGGTGAGTAAGCAGAGGTGTGTCCCCCTGTTTTTGTTTTATGCTTTTTGTTTTTTTGGTTTCAGATTTCTTTCATTTATATTAAAGAGAGCAGGAGAGAGCATTTGTCGGGAGGGGCAGAGGGAGAGAGAGTCCCAAGCAGACTCTGTGCTGAGCATGGAGCCTGACGTGAGGCTCCATCTCATGACCCTGAGGTCATGACCTGAGCTGAAACCAAGAGTTGGTCTCTTAACTGACTGCACCATGCAGGTACCCCCCACCTTTTTTTTTTTTTTAACCTATTTTAGTAGCAAAAAGAGCAGTATTTCATGCTATTTGTGAAAATTATAGGAAATTCAAATTTCAGTGTCCATAAATAATCTTATGGGAAAACACCTTGCTTGTGTGTTCATATAGTGTGTGTATTGTGTAGGGAACCTTTCACACTGCTAACGGCAGAGTTTAGTTTCAACAGATCGTATCACCTGTAAAGCATGAAATATTTTTTGTTTGGCTTTAAACAGAAAAAGTTTGCCAACCTTTGATTTAGAGGCAGGTAGGCATCATGATTAAGAACAAGGAGTCTGGAGTTAAAATTGCTCCTTAATGCCTCATTCTGAGACCTTGGGCAAGTTACTTATCGCCTTGTGCCTCGGTTTCCCCATCTGTAAAAAATAGAAGAATCACAGTGCTGACTTTGTGAAGTGATCATGAGGGTTAAATGAGTTAATATACATAAAGCATTTAGAAATGTGCCTGGTACATGGTAATCACTAAGTATTAGCTGCAGTTGATATTAAGTATAAGATGTTAGTTGTTCCTAAGCATTAGATAGCAGATAATCACTTTGTAATAGGAACTGGAAAATATGCTTTGAAATCAGTTCTTTTTGAGAATAGTTACAAATGTCTTAAGGAAGTACTTATTTGTTAAGTGAATGCTTCTAGATTTTGATGAACCAGTGTTCAAAATAGTGAAATTTATGAATCTAACACAAAGCATAGTGAGCATATGTCTTTATATTGCTGCTGCACAGAAAATGAGCATTGTATAGAAGATTGTTTTTCTGCCATGCAGTGGGCTAGCCACATCGAGAATTACTCGATGTTTGAAATGAAATGCAAGACATTTATTTCATGATTGTGATAAATCTAGTATGATTATTTTTGTGATTCCCAGTGTCTTTCTCAAAGAGTCCTATCAGAAATATATTTGGCATGTTTAATAGCTTGACCCTATCACAGTTTTTTTTAAATCTTATGGATAAACTGTCAGAATTTAAGGGACTAAACTGTGCATGTAACATAAAATTTACCATTTAAACACATTTGTAAAGTGCATTATTTGGTAATGTTAAGTATATTCACATTATTGTGCATTGGGTTTTGAGAACTTTTTCATACTATGAAACAAAGTCTATACCTATTAACAACTCACTTGTTAAACTCTTGCCAGCTTCTGGTAACCACCATTCTGCTCTCTGTTTCTGTGAATCTGACTACTTTAGATACTTCATATAAGTAGAATCATCTAGTATTTTGTCTTGTTCGGATTGAGTTATTTCACCTGGCAGATGGCCTCAAGGTTCATCTGTGCTGTAGCATATGACAGGCTTTCCTTCCTTTTAAAGGCTGAATAGTATTCCATGATACGTAGAGACCACATTTTGTTTATTACCTGCTGACGGACGTTTGCATTGCTTCCACCTGTTGGCTCTTGTGCATATCGTTGCTGTGAACAAGGGTGTACAAATACCTTTTTGAGATCTTGCTTTCAGTTCTTTTGGGTAAGTACTCAGAAGTAGGATTGCTGGATCAAGTATGGTAATTCTCAATTTTGTGGGGCCACCATACTGTTTTCATAGAGGCTGCACCATTTTACATTCCTGTCAACAGGGCACAAGGATTCCAGTTTCTCTGCCTCCTTGCCAACACTTGTTATTTTCTCATCTTTTCTCTTTCCCTCCCTTGATAGTAGCCATCCTAATGGTGTGTGGTATTATTTCATTGTAGTTTTGATTGGCATTTCTATCCATCCAACATTTAAGAGAGATGATCTTATTAAAAGTATCTAACAGGGGGCGCCTGGGTGGCTCAGTGGGTTGGGCCTCTGCCTTCGGCTCAGGTCATGATCTTGGGGTCCTGGGATTGAGCCCCACAGCGGGCTCTCTGCTTGGCGGGGAGCCTGCTTCCCCCTCTTTGTCTGCCTGCTTCTCTGCCTGCTTGTGCTCTCTGTCTCTGTCAAATAGATAAGTAAAAATAAAATCTTTTAAAAAAGGTATCTAACACAGGATTGCAGTAAGGAGGCTTACCACTGTTTGGGGGTCTATATTTGATCTGAATATCTAGAGCTATCTAACAGCCATTAATACTTGCTGCTGTCCTTAGGGATGTATAATTGAGAACTGAGATATTTTTTAACTTTTTGCAAATAAGGAGTAAGGGTAAGAAACTGCCTTGATTGGAACTTGATCTGTTGCTAAGTCATCCATTATTGAGATGAATATAGATCATGTCTCTGTGAAAGATGAAAGCTAATATGAAAACCCGTTTGTCACTATTAAAATTTTAGCTCTTTTCTTCTAATTATAAAAGAAATACATACTCACTACCAAAAAAAAAATCAAGAAAATACAGTAAAGCACAAATTTATATTTGGAATATAATACATATCGTGTTTGTACAGTTAATGTGACTGTATTTGGCTGCAGTTTTCACTGTCATACTCCACTGGAAACTAGTCTACATATTTCCTTTTTCCGTTCCATTTTCAATTAAGTTTTTTCTCCATTTTTTGTATGAAAGTCTTATTATAGTGTTGCATATACAAGAGTTTTTATCAATTTTATACTTAAAGATAGGAATTGCTAGATCTTGGGTGATATAGCTATCAATTTGTATTTCTACCAGTACTTAATAAGAATTCTAGTTCTCCATATTTCATTTTTTTTTAATATGGGGGGGTATTAAATGATGTATTGTGGTTTTCTTTTACTTTTTTTCAAGTAGGCTCTACTCTGAACATGGGGACTTGAACTCACAACCCTGAGATCAAGAGTCACGTTCTCTAATGACTAAGCCAGGTGCCCCTATACTGTGGCTTTAGATTCTATTTTGGTTTTTTACTGATAAAGTTGAACATGTTTTCACATGTTGTTTTATTGGCTATTTATATCTGTTTTTCTGTGTCAGGCCCTTTTGTTGTCCTTTGTTTTCATTGGTTTGTTTGCCTCTTTGTTACTGATTTCAAAAATTATTTATACTTACTCTTTATGTATAGCATCTGTACATATATGTGTATATAAATATACGTACATATGTCTGTATAATACATGTTTTAATGGGTCTTCTAGTTTGTAGCTGTCTTCTTGCTCAACTTATATTGTCTCTTGAACAGAAGTTCTTAATTTTAATTTATCATTCCTTTATAGTGTGTGCTTTGAGAATCGTGCGTAAGAAATACCCTAAAGGTCATAAAGATATTCTTCTATATTTCTTCTAAAATTTTGAAAGCTTTGCTCTTTAGGTTAAAGTCTCTAATCCATCTGTCAGTTTAAGAAATTAAGATGTGTTTAATCTCATGTAAAATACATGTAGAGTTCACGTGTTTGCTTGAATACCCATTAAGGCTGTGATGCCAAAAGTTTGGTAAATGTTGCCTTAAATAATAAGGTAGTTTCAACAGTGGAAAAAAGAAAATAAACATATAAGGTGTTTTACATTAATAATAGCTGTTTTAGGAGATATCTTACATTTTTTTTCACAGTCTTGACCTCCGTTGGGGGTGATAGTTTGCCGTTGTGATAACCTTTAAATTATAGACCACTGTGGGGCGCCTGGGTGGCTCAGTGGGTTAAAGCCTCTGCCTTTGGCTCAGGTCATGATCCTAGAGTCCTGGGATCGAGCCCCGCATCGGGCTCTCTGTTCCGTGGGGGAGCCTGCTTCCTCCTCTCTCTCTGCCTGCCTCTCTGCCTAGTTGTGATTTCTCTCTGTCAAATAAATAAAATATTTAAAAAAAAATAAATTATAGACCATTGATTTCTGACTGAACTGGGATGAATACTTGAGTGTGACTACATAAATAAGCAGATCCCCATATTAAGAGGTTAGTCATTTTTGATACATATGATATACTTCTTGATACATAAGGTATATAAGATGCATAGATATTTAAGATGTAGAAGAGCCCTTGAAGTCTGTGATGACTGCTCGTCTTTATGGTGAGCTTGCCAGTGCTGTGACCTTTCTGGATATTCAGGGAGGGCTTTGTTTGTCCAACATCAGTATTACACCACCTGCTACCCCATCTTCGTTTGTTGCCATCCACCGTTTGTGGTATCCTGGGGAAGAAGTAAAATCAACCTTTCCATATAAGCAATTTGTACCTGTAGATAGACCTTGAAGTGAACATAAAATAGATCACTTTTATTATCAGAGAGCAGTTAATGTGCTTGGTCATCAGCATTAACTTGAAGATAACATCTGTGGTAAAATATTATAACTAGGATGAAACATGACCTTTGGAAATTAGTACTTTTTAAAGTATTGTTTGTTATGGAACATAGTAAGTCAGTAAGTACCTGCCAGGGCCATCTGGCTGGCTTGGTTAATAGAGCATACGACTCTCGATCACATGGTGGTAAGTTCAAACCCCATGTTGGGTGTGGAGCCTACTTAAAACTAAAAACTAAAAAAAAAAAAAAAAAAAAAAAAAGACATACTTAAAATATTTAGATATATAAAGATATATAAATAATTTATATAAAGATATATAAAAAGGTACCTGCCAAGAAAAAGAGCCTGTTTTCCAATGAGATGTTGCTTGTTGATAAATAAAATTATGAATGTTTTTGAAAATCTTTCTTTGAAAACACAGTATCAATATACCTAATTTAATAAAATATAAAAGCAAATAGTAAATACTACTTGGTTTGCACTTTTGGTATATAATCATAAAACTGAAAGAGAGGTGTCCTAATTGGTCTTTAGTTGTTTGGTTTTGATTTTAGGGGAACCACAGCAATTTTGTAAAGGCAGATACCATTTGAAACTACCTCACTTGTGTATTAGTGAGGTAGTTACAGGGAAGTTTTGTGATACATTTATGATCATACTAATATTTTCAGCTGTGCTATGCAGTGAAGTAAGTAGAGAACAAATTTGAATAAAATCACAACAGCCCAGTGTGTGTCTATGCATTTTGTCCCTCCTGGGAAAAGTGAAACTTAGAGCACAGCTGTCCTCTGTCACCTAGAAACCTCCAGAGTAACCATGGACAGGGCTTCTGCATTTAAACCATAGGGTATAAAACAAATGGATAACCTCTGTAGTTTGAGTAGAAAATACAAGTGCTCATCATCTGATAGTGGTTTCTGGTATGAAATAGTCAGTTGAATTTTTATTTAGCTTTCAGTTTTTTCACTGTTCAGTGTTTTAAAAAATTCTGTACTTACTATATAGATTCTATACATTTAGTATGTTTTCTGGCATTCAATAATCTACTACTGGTAGCAATAAAATAGTAGGGAGAGAGAGTTTCTTTCGATCTGTTTTAGGCATTCATAATCTTTGGCTCTCTACATGCAGATATGATAGATCATTCAAATATTAAGTAGTCTCTTTCTCTTTTCCCATTTGGAGGGGCCATTAACATTTCCATGGAATTTGTCTACCACTCTGAGGTTGTTTTCTTTCTATCTGCTTAATTAATATAATCAATAATTTTTATCTTAATAGGGACTATGGTGAATAATGATGGAACTCTGACTTATTTTTCATTGACAATTTACATTTGAGAGTGGAATTGGTATAGGTGTATAGTAAAACATGCAGTGACTTAGGCCTGAAAAATATTGGTTAATTTTGTCATTAAGATGGGTAATCTTGGGGCGCCTGGGTGGCTCAGTGTGTTAAAGCTTCTGCCTTCTGCTCAGGTCATGATCCCAGGATCCTGGGATCAAGCCCCGCATCTGGCCCTCTGCTTGGCGGGGAGCCTGCCTCCTCCTCCCTCTCTCTGCATGCCTCTCTGCCTACTTGTGATCTCTGTCTGTCAAATAAATAAATAAAATCTTTAAAAACAAAAACAAAAGATGGGTAATCTTGGCTAAGTCATTCAAAGTTAGTAAGTCTCAATTTTCTGTCTGGAAATGAAGGTATTGAACTAAATGATTGCCAAGAATTCTAATTCTTACATGAACATGCTGTATAGAAACTGGCATCATGCAAACTTTTGGAAATATTCTAAGCAGTATATGTGTCTGTATGTGTTTGTGTGTTTACTTTGGAATTTTTGTCAAAGTGTGTGTGTGTGTGTGTTTTCTTATTCAGGATGCCTTTTTTTTTTTTACAAAAAAATTAGATTTATTTTAAAGTTACAAGTTAAAACAGTTTCAAACTCATTGAATACATTCTTAACAATTTTGTTTTAGATGTTTGGGGTTTTTTTTAAAATTTAGTTTAAGATCCCTTTAAATTACACTTAAGATCTCTTTAATTTAAATTATACTTACAAATTTAGTATTCATTTTTAAATACTTAGATTATCTAATAAATCTTTCCAAGTACTAAACTTCTCTAAACCTGATATTTATGGATTTTCTAAAATTTTAAATACATTTTGGATTTTAAAGTCATAAACCTAAGTCAGTCATTCAGTGACATTTAAATTGAATTCACGAGTTTAATTAATTAATTAATTTTGGAAGATTTTTATTTATTTGACAGAGCACAAGTAGGCAGAGAGATTGGGGGAAGCAGGCACCCCACTGAGCAGAGAGCCTGATGCGGGGCTCGATCCCAGGACCCTGAGATCATGACCTGAGCCAAAGGCAGAGGATCAACCCACTGAGCCACCCAGGCACCCGCACAGGTTTAATTTTTTAACATGAAGGTTTCCTTAATCCAAGTTTTAAAAATACCAAATATATACCTATTATGCCCATATGCAACTCAAAAGTAGCAAACTGTGGGCTTTATTTACTTTTGTTTTTCCCCTCCCAATTCCAACCCACTTTCTTTCCTTCTTTCTCCCTACCAAATAACTTTTTTTTTTTTAATCTTTTTTTTTTTTTTTAAGATTTTATTTATTTATTTGACAGAGAGAGAGATCACAAGTAGGCAGAGAGGCAGGCAGAGAGAGAGGAGGAAGCAGGCTCCCTGCGGAGCAGAGAGCCCGATGCGGGGCTCGATCCCAGGACCCTGAGATCATGACCTGAGCCGAAGGCAGCGGCCTAATCCACTGAGCCACCCAGGCGCCCCTTTTTTTTTAATCTTTTATCATGTTTGTATTCTGAATTTACCTGGTTCACCAGGACCTTTTTAGTTTTACCATCTCAAGCAATTTGAAGTAACCTTTCCAAGCAAATTTGGAGCCATGTTCTCAGATGACTGGGGTTAAATCTTATGAAATTTAGAGCTACAAACACTGGGAATGATTTGTATCTTATGAAAATAGGCATAAAGTGTCTAGTTTTATAGTCTCTGCCAGTGGTGGCCCTGAGGCCATGCTTTCCAAATGGGGTGGTCGCTGTACCTGTCAGCCCTGGACCCAGGTCCACATCAGTAGATCCTCAGGTATGATGGGTCTGCAGTCCTCCTGCCCAGGAAGCTTCTGTGTTTTTTTCAGTGAGCCTGTTTGTTTTTGTTTGATTTGTTCTGTATTGTTTTTTTGTTTTTTTTTATTTGTCAGGCTGCAGTTTTCAAGTATTTTAAAAGAAGACATATTTGGGGGCACCTGGGTGGCTCAGTGGGTTAAAGCCTCTGCCTTCAGCTCAGGTCATGATCTCAGGGTCCTGGGATCGAGCCCCGCATCGGGCTCTCTGCTCAGCGGGGAGCCTGCTTCCTCCTCTCTCTCTGCCTGCCTCTCTGCCTACTTGTGATCTGTCTGTCAAATAAATAAATAAAATCTTAAAAAAAAAAAAAAGAAGACATACTTGGATTTTGCATGTCTCCCATGTCTTATCTGCATTTTCAGTCATAGTTCAAAGGTTATTCTTCTAACAGTTTTAACTAGAACAACTTTCTAGAACCCAAAGAATGTTTATATCCTGAAGAGAGTTCCAGAGAGCACATAAACGGGGCTTATATATATTTGGACCACAATCCTGTCTTACTCATGTATTATATAAAGTGATACCTGACTCTCCAGTTGTATCATAAGCTTTTAGGCATGGACTTTATACTGTGCTCTCCAGTGGAAACATAACTCATGCAAGCCACATATGTAATTTAAAATTTTCTAGTAGCCACATTAAAAAATAAGTGAAAAGAAACAGATGAGAATAAGTTTAGTAGTGTACTTTACTTAACCAGTATAATCTAAACATTATTTTGACATGTTATCAATATAAAATCGAGATACTTTACATTCTTTTTTCGCATACCGAATCTCCAAATTCCAGTGTTATTTTATTCTTAGAGCACATCTCAGTTCACACTAACCATATCTCTGATGCGTAATCGCTGCGTGTAGCTGGTGGCTACTATCTTGGGCTGTCTTACTATCTTACAGTAAGTGCTGTCTTACACTTTTATAACAGTGCTAGTAACATCATTGCCATTTTGCGTGTGCAGTCAAATGCTCTACCACTGAGACCATTTTGCGTGTGAATGTGTGTGTGTATCATTTTAGTTACAGATTTCCCTAATTGAGTAAAATATAAAATATTTTTAATGCCTATCTTTATTTTCTTTCTCTCCAAGGCTCTTCCTTCTTCTATGATTATCGTAGCAGTTTACTGTCCTGTGATAGCTGCTGTTTTCGTTGTTCTGAAGATGGTCAACTACCGACTCCACAGAGCCCTGGACGCCGGAGAAGTCGTAGAGAGGAACGCGCATGAGTTCCCGGATCAGCGAGCCAAGGCTGAGCAAGGCAACTGTTCAACCAGAAGAAAAGACAGTAACGGACCGAGGTAAGGAAACCCATGGCACTCAGTTTGTAAGGATGTGGGTCATGCTTGTGTACAACGATGGGATTCTTGTGTTGTGCCTCGGTTCTGATATGTGGGTTTAAGGCAGTTACAGATCTTGCCACAAGAGGTAACAGGACGGGTACAGATGATCACATTAGACCCCAGCAAAGCTCACAGGCATATCTGAGGGATTAAGTAACTGTCCTGGCTTTGTTACTAAATAACATGCTAGACCAGTAAAAGTTATAATTGTAAAATAGCTATTCACACCAAGACCAAAACCAGTGAAAAACAGTGTGAAGAAATAATTTTAAAGCATGGCTTATAAATCTTAGCATTTATATTTTATTTATATGTATAAGTAAAATGTGTATATATCTTAAGCAAATTGTGGTAGTATTTTACTTGACATTTTTAATCTGCAGTTTTCACTCAATCCATTGTCAGTATTTCTCAGTTATATATTCTCACCTTAGAAACTTCGCTGTTCCTTCCCTCCATCTTTGTATGACTGACCTCTTAGGATTCAAGTTTGTGTAGATGTTACTTCCTCCTAGAGGTTTTCTTTCCCCTCCCAGTCTTCAAAAAACAGTTACTATATGAACACTTGTTGTGTGTAATTGTCCTTAAAACAGTTCTGTGAGATAGATACTATAGTTATTCCTGATTTATAGATGAGGAAACTAGAGTGAGAAGGAGGAAATATTCCAGGGACTCTGATCTGGAGTCCATGTTTTTAACCGCTCTGAGATGTTGCCACTCAGTATAATATGAAAAGTGGGTACTCCTCTTTTAAGGTAGGTAATGTTTCTGTTTTCCAGTACATCGAGTTTATCCCTTTTCAGTTACACTTTTCTCCACCCATAACATGATTACACTGTTTGTTCATTAGCAGATATTCATAACATTATTTCCTAATGTTCAGAACATTAATCACTACTTGAAATTGTCTTACTTAATCATTTGTTTGTATTACACATTTCTTAAAGGCAGGGAGGGGCCTTGTTTTTCCTGTGAACTATCTTATTCCCAAATTCTAAAGCAGAGTCACTGATAGGTACTCAGAAAATATTTGAAGCGGTGAAAGCATTTTTTCTGCATACTATTTTTTTCTATTTTTAATAACTGTACAGTATTCCATTTTGTAGGTATGTCATAATTTAACTGTTTTGATATTACTTTATTTTCAAATTTAAATTTGTATGTTAGATCACTGTGATGTTTAAATTTTATTTTTAAAGATTTTATTTTGGGGATGCCTGGGTGGCTCTGTTGCTTAGGCGTCTGCCTTCAGTTCAGGTCATGATCCCAGGGTCCTGGGATCCAGCCCCACATTGGACTCCTTGCAGCAGGGAGCCTGCTTCTCCCTCTGCCTGTCACTTGCTCGCTCTCTCTCTCTGTCTCTGACAAGTAAATAAAATCTAAAAAAAAAAAAAAATAAATATTTTACTCAATGGTGGGACTCAAATTCACAACCCCAAGATCAAGAATTGCATAGTCCACCAACTGAGCCAGCCAGGTGCCCCTTGGATGTTTTCATTTTTAATGATTAAAATTTTAATTATAATTTGGCAGAGGTAAAATACTAGAAAGCTATACCCATTTTTAAGTTTTTCAGTATATATTGCCACATTCCAAAGATTAACCTTCTAATTACCACTGTCAGCAATTTGAGGGCTGCTTTTTCTGTATGTTGACAACAATGAGTGTTTGGTATTTAGACAAAACTGTGGTAGATAGCTCACTGTTTAATTTTTAAGTTTTTGCATTACTAGTTAAAATGGATGTATTTTTCTTGTGTTATTATTGTTACATATTTATTTTGTGAATTGTTTATTTTTCTGTTGGTGATTTTTGCTGTTGATTTGAAGAAGGTATTTATGAAGGATTTTAATTCTCTATATTTTGTGCCAAATACTTTATAGCATTTTATTTATTTATATGTCACAGTTTATTTTTGTGCTGTCTATTCTGTGAATGTTTATTAGTTCTGCCTTTGATACCAAGTTGTGTGAGATTTTTTTCTTCCCCCATATTATATAAATGTTTGCCTGTGTTTGCTTTCAGCATTTTAATAATTTTTCATCTTAAATTGTAGTCAAGCTGAAACATTCTTTTTTTGTTTGGTTCTTTTTTTTTTTTTTTAGGTTAGTCCCAACACTATTGAGTGATTAATGCGTTTTCCCCCAGAATTTTAAATATTTTCCTTTTCATGTAGCATACGCATATATACCTATATCAATTTCTGGGCTTTGTTTTCTGACCCATTGGTCCCTTTCTCTTTTGTTTATACCATACTGCTGTTTGTTTTTTTTTTAAGATTTTTTATTTATTTATTTGACAGAGAGAGAGATCACAAGTAGGCAGAGAGGCAGGCAGAGAGAGAGGAGGAAGCAGGCTCCCTGCGGAGCAGAGAACCCGATGCGGGGCTCGATCCCAGGACCCTGAGATCATGACCTGAGCCGAAGGCAGCGGCTCAATCCACTGAGCCACCCAGGCGCCCCTGTTTTGTTTGTTTTTTATTTTGTACTGTTTTTATGGCTTACTAATAATGCTTATTATTTAGCATTGTTGATCCCTTTTCAGTATTTCTCTGTTTGAGTGTTATCTTGGTTCTTCTCATGTGTAAATAGCTGACCCCTGAACAATAAGGGGGTTGGGGCACCAAACCCCTTCCCCTATGTAGTCAGAAATCCATGTATGGGGGGCCCCTGCGTGGCTCAGTCGGTTAAAGCATTAACCCAGAGTCCCAGAGTCCTGGGATCAAGCCCCGCTGAACAGGGAGCCTGCTTCTTCCCCTCCCTCTGTTGCTGCCCCTCTTGTGTTCTTTCACTCTCACGCTCTCTCAAATAAATAAATAAATAAATAAAATAAAAGAAATCCATGTGTAACTTTTGACTCCCCTCCCCCCAATTAACTACTAATAGCCTACTGTTGACTAGAAGCCTTACTGGGAACATAAACAGTCAACTAACACATGTTTTGTATGTCATATGTATTATGTATGTACTGTATTCTTATAATAAAGTAAGCTAGAGAAAAGACATTGTTTTTAAGAAAATCATAAGGAAGAGACAATACATTTACAGTACTGTAAAATGTAGAAAATCCACATATAAGTGGACCTGCGTATTTCAAACCTGTGTTGTTCAAGGATCAGCTGTACGTAGTTTTTTGTGAGATGCCCCTTTTGCTCATTCTCCAGAAAATTCCATTAGACTTGATAAGTGCATTCAATATGGAGAAAACTTAACCTTTAAAATATGAAGTCTTATCAGGGACATGGTGTATGTATCCATTTTTTTACCTGTCTCATAAAATTTCATATATTTTCTATGGGCTCTATGTATTTCTTAAGTCTGTCTTATTTTTATTAGGAAGTGCATACCCTTGTATTATGAGTAAGCAGACAGAATGTACACTCTGCACTTAATCTGCTAGGGCTTGAATCACTTCCTGACTGTATAACCTTGGGGGGAGTTACTTAAGCTTTTTTTTTTTTTTGATTATTTATTTATTTATTTTGACAGAGATCACAAGTAGGCAGAGAGGCAGGCAGAGAGAGAGGAGGAAGCAGGCTCCCTGCGGAGCAGAGAACCCGATGCGGGGCTCGATCCCAGGACCCTGAGATCATGACCTGAGCCGAAGGCAACAGCTTAAACCACTGAGCCACCCAGGCGCCCTACTTAAGCTTTTAATGCCTTGGCTTTCTCACCTGAATGATGAGGCAAATAAATAAAATAATACTATAAATAAACAAATAAAATTAGAAGTAAGTATATATAACATAAATATAAATATGTATAATACATATAAATATAAAATATATAAATAAAAATACTGTATCGTTTTTTTTTTAAAGATTTTATTTATTTATTTGAGAGACAGTGAGAGAGCATGAACGAGGAGAAGGTCAGAGGGAGAAGCAGACTCCCAGTGGAGCTGGGAGCCTGATGCGGGACTCAATCCCGAGATCATGACCTGAGCTGAAGGCAGTTGTCTAACCAACTGAGCCACCCAGGCCTCCCAAAAAATACTCTATCTTATGATATAGGATACAAGGAATGGATGAGAGATAATACATATAAAGCATTTAGAACCATTCCTTTTCTTTTAAGGGGGGGTGGGGCAGAGGGCAGGGGAGAGAGAATCCTCAAGCAGACTCCTTGCTGACCACAGAGCCCAAGGGCATGGAGCTCGATCGCAGGACCCTGAGATCATGACCTGAGCCAAAGGCAGACACTTAACCAACTGAGCCACCCAGGTGTCCCTGTGTTTTTAATTCCTTTCCTTTCATTACTGAATTGTTCTTCCATTTTCTTTTAGTTTAAAATTTAAAATTTAAAAATTTTTATTGTGAAATGTCTATATTCCTAAATAGCTTATCAATTATATCATTCAGTATAATTTAGAGAATAATAATAAAGTGACTATTTGATTATCCACCACAAAATTTAAGAAATAGGTTATTATACCAATACTGTACAAGCCTTTATATACTCCCATTTCATTCTGTTTTCTTTTTCCTTCAAGAATGATCATTATCTTGAATTTTATGTTAATAATTCCCTTGCTTTTCTTTCTTATCCAGTCTTTGTACATATTACTAAACATATTAATTTTAATCTGCCTTAGGATATCCTAAAGAGATTAATACTATATGTATTCCTCTGTGAGGGTTTTTTTGTCCAAAATACTGTATTTTATTGGCTTATTTATGTTGATGCTTATAGCTTTCATTTATTCGTATTTACCATTGCATAGTCTACTACTGTGGGAATAGACTACAATTTACTTATCCATTTTATTTATCCACGTGTTCTGAAGACACATTATTGTATGTGTTTCTTGGTACACAAGATACCTAGTGAATTTTAACTGGTTCATAGGGTATTTTCATGTTCAGTTTTATTAGATAATACCAGCCTGTTTGGCACTTTATACTCACACCATTAGTATGTGAAAGTTCTTGTTGTTCCATATCTTCATAAGTATTTGATTTTGATAAGCCTTAAAACTTTGCCATTCAAATAAGTGTTAAATGTGCCTCATTGGGACTTTCAGTTAAACTTTCTGATTACTAGTGAGGTTGGTCATCTTATCATACATACTTGGTCCATTTAGTTTTTCTGTTTTTTTCCAAGGTCCGTTCATGTCTTGTTTCATTTTTCTTTGGACTTTTGTTTTTCTTACTGAATAATAGAATTTTAAAAGTAAATTCATGATACTACTACTTTATCGGTTATATACATTACGGACATTTTCTCCTAGTTTGTGGCTTGCCATTTTGCTTTCCTTCAGGGGATTTATGATTAGCATATGTTCTAAAATTCAAGATTTACAGTTTTTTCATAATTAGCATTTTTTGTGTCTTGTTTAAAAAGTTATTTCCTACACAAAGATAAGAACTATATTCTCTTATATCTTCTTTTAAAAGTCATATTTCTTTTCTTTTTGGATTTCAGTTCAAATTAATTAGTAGTGTCAGGTAGGATTTGGACTCTTGTTTCTTTATGAGTAACTGGTTTAATCAGTGTTTGTTAAAGAGACTGTCTTTTCCTTGGTGATCTGTAGTACTCACTCTGTCATAAGCTAAATTTCCATATATGGTAGGTGTGTTTATGGGCTCTCTTTTCTGTTCTGTTGATCTGGTTGTTTGTGCCTCTGTCATTACCACACTGTCCCCGTTATTGTAGCTTCATGACATGACTTTTGATGTCTGGTGGGGCAGACCTCCTACTTTTTTCTTTTTCAGGAGTGACTCTTATTCTTGGCTCTTTATTCTTTGATATAGAATTTAGAGCCTGTTGGGCAAAGTCTTTAAGAACTTAGGATTTTTATAGACATTACATTGAATATGTAGATTCCTCTGCTGGGAATTAATAGCTTTACCATATTGAATCTCTCCATTTCCTTAGCCTTCTTTAATATCTTTCAGTAAAGATATATCAATTCTTCATTAGACTATTCTTCATAAGACTTGCATAGCTTTTGTTAAATTTGCCAAATTATTTTATAGCGTTTTCATTACAGAAATGTTTCATAATTGCCCTTTCTGTTTTTTTTCCTCCTTTAAATATAAGTTTCCTTTTTATCCAGCAGCCTCACTAAACTTCCCTATTAATGTTGCAACTTTATAGGTATTTCTTGATTTTCTATAAGTGACAACAGTTTTATTTCTTCCTTTCTAGTCCTTATACTAGTTTTACTTTCATAGGCTATGACTTCTAGCCCGTGGTTAAAGTAAAATAGGTTTGGCTTATATCCTTGTGTTTTTCTAATCTTCAAGTGTTTTGAAGTTTCACCCTTAAATGAAATCTTTTTTGTAGATTTTTGTTCTTGATATCTGTTTTCCCCTACCCTCCCACTTGGACTCACATTCCATTCTGAGGAGAAGAAATGGACAGGAAAATAATTTCATTTCCAGAGAGTATCACTCTGCTTGGTACAGTATAGTTGTCAGTTTGTTGCATGAATGAACGCAGAAGGACTCCTTGAGCCTTATGATTGTCGGCTCTGGTACAGCAGTTCAAAATCCTTATTTAATCTTTATTAGAGAAAGAGTGAAAGTCATTAATATTTGTATTACTTTTTTAATGTTTCAGGAGAGGAAATTAGCACACTGGATTTTAGGATTTGAATACAAATATTTTGGAGACCATATTTTCTGTTTCTCATGACTATAGTGCTTGAAATACTGTAAATTAAGGACCCATTTAAACTGTATGTGGGTAAATTTTAGGGAAAATCTTTTGAAGATTTGTTTAAGGACTTTGTTTTTACCTATTCATACTTTTATGAACATCATCATGATCTACATTAGATTTGCAAATTTAGTACTGTAATGGTGCTGTGAAGTTTCTCATTAAAGCCTGAGCAGTTAATGATACTAATAACCAACAAATCTGGTTTGTGAAATCTCCTTTATAATTCAGATTAGACCCCTTCTGCTTTTCTGCCTCTCCGTGTACCTGGTATTTTTTTTTTTTAACAGATGGGGAAATTAAGGCATAAAGGTAGAGATTCCCTGAATTTGGTGTATTGCTTACTGCAGTAGACCACTTTGCTTCTGTGAGAATTGTAAACTGCTATACTTTCCAGGTATGTGCTGAAATTGCCATTGCCAAAAATCTGCAAGTCTTGCTAATAAAGAAACTCTTACTCAGCCATTTTGTGTGTTTAGCTATATTTAGGACAGTGACCGCTGGCTAAAGTTCTACTTTGAATTTGTAGAGAAGAGAGGTATGGTAATTTTGCTAGAGGATTATTTCGTTACAAAAGGAGCTATCCATTTTTTCATTCCTCCTTTTTTTACTCCCTTTAATACCTCCTGCCCACTCAGTGTTGGCCCCTGGGCACTAGTTCTGTATCGTTGTTTCTCAGCTGGGGATGATTTTTCCCACAAAGAGACATTTGGCAATATTTGGAGACATTTTTGTTTATCACAACAGGGGAAAGCGCTGCTGGCATTTAGCGAGTAGCGGTCGGGGATAACGCTAACCGTCCTGCAGTGCACGAGATGGTCCCCACAAGCAAGAATGAAGTGGCCCCAAATGTCAACAGTGCTGAGGTTAAAAAACCCTGTTTTAGACAGTGGTGTTGATTTTTGGTTTTGAAATGGAAAGAAAACTTTAATGCTTATTTTCTTTTTAAAAGACAAGTATTGGTGTTTTAGAGTGGACTTTAGAGCTGTACAGACAAGGTGTTCAAGTCTTGTCTCAGTTCTCTCATTGGCTGTAAGTACCTACATTCAGCTGTTTGGGGGAGAGAAAACAAATAACAGATTGTAGAGTACTGTGTAAATATTATTTGTATCCTCCCTTCCCACCTGAACTCCATATACCAATGTGAGACCGTAGATTTTTACACTTTTTGGTTTTCAGTTTTTTCATCTCTAAAATGAGAATAAGTATATCTTAGGTTTTAGAAGGAGATTTCATGAGAAAATGCAAATAAAGCACATGCCCCTATGACTGGAATGTATTAAGTACTTAGTAAATATTTGCTTTTATTTGTTATTTATAATAACTTAACCTTCAGATTGTAATCATTGGTACTTGCCATCAGAAGTGATGTCTATAAGTAGGCAATACTGTCCATCAGCTGACGAATGAGTTGACAAAATGTGTTCTATCCGTATAGTGCAGGATTATTTGGCCATAAAAAATATCAAGTACTCATAGTTGCTACAACACGGATTAACCTTGAAAACGTGAGGCTAAGTGAAGGAAGCCAGTCACAAAGAACATACATATTATGATTCATTTCTATGAAACATGCAAAATAGGCAAATATATAAAGACAGAAAACAGATTTCTGGCTACTTAAGGCTGGGGTGGATGGGAAGGGAAGGGGGTAATAGCTAACGGGATTTGTTATTGAGGTGATAAAAATGTTCTAAAATGAACTATGGTGATGGTTGCATGACTTTATGAGTATATTAAAAACTATTGATTTGCAAAGTTTAAATGGATAAATTGGGTGATATGTGAATCATATACTAATAAAGCTGATGTATATAAACTAGGAAAGGTGAGGCTCTCTATCCTTTCGCTGGGGTTGAATATTGTATTCTTTAATCTTTGCCTTACTCTCCGTCTTTTGATTTCCGGGAATCTGACTTAGGGAATGCATTCTGGAGAACGGGGGAGAATGTTGCTGGCTAGTACTCACCACTCATTCATTGTGGTGAGAGCTGTCTCTGCATACACACTGAAGATTTTGCCAAATTAGAAAAAGATTTTTCATTCTGGCCCACGTGTCCTGTATGAGTTAACGCCAAACAGCTAAGAAGCTCGAGCATGTTGCACCTCTCTCACACATGGACATTTGCACGCTGAATTGCTGTGAGATTTGTAACTGAGTTCCAGTATATTTTATTTGTGTAAGTGGATAGCAAGTTAGAAAGTTGATTTTCTTTACTGAGTATGAGTTAACTAACTGCAGTTGGTGGCCTAGAATTGGGATCCCATGAAGTAAAAGGGGACATGATAGTTATGAAACCATTAATACTAAAAAGTCACTAGAATAGCTGTAGTGATAAATACTTAAAAATGGAAGGCATATTTGTAAGCAAATTCTATTTTGCCTGTATTTTTTGATTGCAGCTGTCAGATTACCTCATTGAAATAGGCTTACGGGAATTTATGGCACACACTACTGAAAAGTCTGTGTGTGAGGGATGTCTTCGAATTGGGAAGATGCAGTGTCAGTCATTTCACGATCTGGCTTCCGTTACCAGGCTGGTCTCCATTTTTTCCGGTGGACTTCTTAGACAGCAGCCCCCGTACTGTGGTAAAATGGCTGCCGCAGCGCCAGGCCTTAAATCTTCTCAGCATTAAGACTTCTCAGCAGTAATACTAGCATTAAGACTAGCAGATGTAGAGAAATAACCTCTCTTAATAGTAGCACACTCCTGGCCTGATTCATACAAGCCTGAGTTAGTGCCTGTTCTAGGACTAAGTTCTATGACCAAAAGAATGGAACATGCTGATTGGCTTTGGCCAGTAGCGCTCACCCGTAGACCCGAGTGTATGGTCAACATTACCCAAAACCATATATGAGTTTGGGATGAGGTGGCTCAACAGAAGAATTTTGGGTTGCTTTTTGGTGATCTTGTTAACCAGATGTTTGAACTAGATGCTGGATGGCAAGATAGTTTATATCTGCTATAATTCTAGCATGTATACTGGAACGTTTATCCTTGATAACAGTAACTTAAAAGTTTATCACATATTTCCTCTGTATGTACCAGCTAGAATGAGTAAAAAATCTTTGGGTAAAAAAATGGGATTATGGTAAATTTTAGGACTGCATTATTCTAAAAGTTATGTTCCTGAGGAATCTTATTATAACTTTCTAAGTTTTTTGAAATTTGGTGTGATCTTTTCCCCTAATTTTAGATCCTCTTATCTTTAAGTACTCAACATATTCTTCGAACTTAGTACTTCTCTCTTGTCTTTCTAATACCTGTTTTACTACATCATTTTATTTTTTTTAAACTTAAGCCTTCTAACTCAATACAAATCTGAATCTTAGCTTTCTCCTTCTGTAAAACAAGTTAGTATCCCTAATTAAATGCTGTTAACATAAAAAATACAGACAGCGTTAGCTTGACAAGGCGGACCGTTGGATGTTCCTCATAGTGTCATGCAGCTCAGCCAGACTGTGCTCCTGGAGAGAGGCGGTGTGAGATCTGACTGCTTTCTGTGTTTGCCGTGGCCAGTCGCTCTGTGCTTTTGGGAAACAAAAGGTAAATCAGGTCTTTGCTAGAGTGACCTTATGGCACATGTCATAAAATATGTGCTGTATTTAGCATCTATAATTGTAATTAAGGTGAGTTACTAATGTCAGATTAGGTGTAGACCATTTGGGAGAGAGTTTTAAATATTTTCAAGTAGTGATGTGGTTATAAAATAGTTCATATTATAAGACTTACAAATGAAGAATGATCTTCTTAAAAATCCTGTTTGCTCTGTTAGAAATTAGAGCCTTTCAGTTTTATAGAAAAAGGTATAATAACTTAAAAAATAATAAAAAACCATTGGTGGCAGAATAATGACAATTACTCTCTCATTTTCTCATTTTTTCCACACAGTGATCCTGGTGGAGGGATTGAAATGTCTGAGTTCATTCGAGAGGCCACGCCTCCAGTTGGTTGCAGTTCAAGAAATTCTTACGCTGGCCTAGATCCAAGCAACCAGGTAGGAACCTGTGATTTTATTTTGTATTTTTCCCTTCTGCAGGTGGTCTTAAGTAATTCTATATGTAATAGTTGATGTTTGGGTATATCGTGCTGATTTCAAGTTTTTAATTAAGTTTAGGTTTTTAAGCTGATTTTAAGTTTTTAAGTGTTTATTAATAATATCATCATTGGTATTCTTATTTTTAACTAAATTTTCACATTCATTAAGTACATTTTTGCTGAGCATGTGCCTCGTGCTCATTGCCTGGGATAGTTTTGATCATGATAGTTGTGGTGAATGCCTTTAGCAAAATTAGACCCTTGCTTGCACTCTTATTTACCTTCACATTTTTGGTATTGGAAGGAGATAGGTGTCTGGGGTTGCTTCTAGCTTAAACATGGCAAAAAAAAAAAAAAGTAATTTCTTTAAAATCTACACTTACTGTGGTGGGCACCAAGTAACGTATAGAGTTGTTGAGGCAGTGTGTTGTACACCTGAAACTAATTTAACGTATGTTAATTGTACTTAATAAAATGTTCTCAGAATTGCTGCTCGAGGTGTTGGTGTTAGAGCGAGATGTAGAATACAGATCTTCTTTTGCCAATTTTAATGTCTTTCTGTTCTGTAATGTTTAACTTAAAATGGTAACTCTGAAAATCTGCTCTCAACTTGGCTGACGCCAGCTGTGCTGTCATTCTAACCCCAGCTGGGCCTTCACAGCTGCATTTCTGTCCCCCGTCCTGAACATCTCCCACACGAGTCCAAGTCCCACTTACGCCTGCTTGCCTTCTCAGCGGATGAGCCTGGTAGGTAGCTGGAGTGACGCTGGAGAAGCAGGAGAGAGGAGCATCTTAGAGGTCCTGTCATAGTCCGTTAGCTAACCACGGGTTGTAGTGGGTTCTTCCGTCAGCCCTTTCAGTACGTAGAAGGTTTTTACCAGGGTCTGGACCTCACTTCTTGATGTTCAGTGCAGTCTCTCTACTGTTCCACACTGCTTGTGGGTTGAGATCTCTTCCTCCTAACTCAAAACTTTTGTTACAACCATCCCGTTTCTCAGCATCTTCAGAGGCCTTGTGCTATTGCCTCTTCCTCCTACAGAGGGAGCACTTATGAGCACTTCACTCTTCGGTGTGTGATCATGTGTGGCAGCCTGTAATCCCCCACAGCGTCGGTTCTCCTCCCTCCTCCTTGGTCCAATAGACTGCCTCATGCATAGTTAACTTTCAGTGAACAGGTGCTAATTATGTTTATCTATACAGATAATAGAAGCTGACCTGGCTCTTCGTTTAACAAAATGATGAAGTGGCAGACGTAGTAATCCCGACTGTCCCACAGTATTACTGTTCACCTTGTTTAGTCCTACAATATTGGGGAAAACACCATATTCTGTGATTCAAAATCTTGACTAGGGTTTTGTTTCCTGATATATTTTGATAGATTTGCCTCTGTTTGAATTGTGTTTCATGATTTAAACTTAAAGTGCATGAATTTTTGGTCACAGTTTTAGTTTTGATTAAATGTGGTGTAGAACAGGTGTGTCCTTAAATTTGTCTTCTTTCTGTAACAAGCCGATGGGAAATGTTAGAATTAAAAAACAACAACAGTGGTAGGATGCCTGGGTGGTGGGTCAGTTGGTTAAGTGTCAGACTCTTGATTTCAGCTCAGTTCATGATCTCAGGGTTGTGAGATTGAGCCCTGAGCTCAGGATTCTCTCTCTCCTACTTCCTCTGCCTCTTCCCCCGCCCAAGTGCGTTTTCTCTCTCTCTGTCTCAGAAAGTAAGTAAAATAAAAAAGAAACATTATTGCAAAGGGTTGTGACATTTTACTTACATTCATACCTTTTAAGTTTCAATTTTTACAATAGCAGTTTAAAGAGAAGTATTACTATCCTTGATCCTCTTGGTTGGCTTTGGTTTCCCAGTCTCTTAATGAAGTGAAATGGTTTAATCTTTAAATATGGCTGCGTGGGGGCGCCTGGGTGGCTCAGTGGGTTAAGCCGCTGCCTTCGGCTCAGGTCATGATCTCGGGGTCCTGGGATCGAGTCCCGCATCGGGCTCTCTGCTCAGCAGGGAGCCTGCTTCCCTCTCTCTCTCTGCCTGCCTCTCTGCCTACTTGTGATCTGTGTCTGTCAAATAAATAAATAAAATCTTTAAAAAAAAAAAAATAAATAAATATGGCTGCGTGTTTGTATGCTTAATTAACACTGGCCTTTGTCCATACTGACAGATGGTGGCAATGTCCGATTACTGAGGGAGTTAAGTGTGTGTTTTTCCCACAATCTTTTGGAGAGCCAAACTTTTTTTTTTCCCTTTTCCCAGTAGGACAGTTGAAAGGGTGCAGCAGTAGCCAGCCATCTTCGGTAGCTCTACCATGGCATCGTGTCTCTTGGAACTTGGCCTACTTTTTGAGGGAGGGACTCCCATCCTGAGTATCATTAAAGCTTGTCTGGACATAAATATGCAACATACCCAATTTGATTTTCCTTAAAATATTAACTCTTGAATAAAAATGGGCAAATATTGGAAGTTACTGTGTTACTTGGATTTTGGTGTTTTAGTTTTATCCCATTTATAACAAAATACATGCGTGGCATAATTACTGTTCCCCTTTAGGGAAATTGAAGTGAAGAAGTAGAGTCAGCCTTTTTGTATATTGGTGGAGATATACCAGTAGACATGCTGTGCTTCTTGTCCATATTTTATTATATGACACTGATTATACATTATCATAGTTGTTTATGTAATGTCTTCTATACTGGGTAGTGAATTTGAGCATGGTGACTGTGTCTTAGCCATTATCATTCTTTCCTTCTTGCTGCCTCTGCCCTTCTGCCTTCCATCTTCTATTCTGTTTCCTTTCCCTTTCTTTTTTCTTTTTTTTTTATTACCCTGTACCTCCCTCTCCTTCTGTCCCTTGTCTTCCCTCATATATTTTAGTGCCCAGTAGCTTTCAAGTCAGTTTATTTGAACGGAGTGGGGAGTGGGTCTTACCATCACAGAGTTTACAGTGCCAGGGTAGATGCGTTGTAAGTAACCAAAGTTATAAATACGATGTATGTTACCAAGGAAATGTAAGTCTAACGTACAGAGTAGTAATTGTCATAAGAATGGTACAGAAAAGGGGCTAATGATTTTAGAGGAGAGAATAATTGTTTCCAGCTAGAAGGAGGGGCAAAGACTTTGTGGAGAGGGCAGCCTTGCCTGATTGTTATTTAGTTGGAAGAATTTTTCTTCTCTGACACCCATAATCCTTTCTGACCTTTCCTGTGGCACTTACCAAAGAGAAGAAACAACTGAACCATTTTGGTTGGTGCAGAACACCTTTTTTCCATAAAATTTTCCTTTTCTAAATGTGTTCATTTTTAGAAAAATAGCTACTGAGGGAAAGCAAACAGAAGAAAATAAAAATCATCCCTAATGTCGTAATCAAAAACCATTTTTTAAAAAGTTGGGATTATAGTGTTCATGCTGTTTGGAACTTGATTTTCTTTGTTGAATATATCATGAATGTTAATGACATTCAGTGTTTTTCTACAGTGACATTTTGGGGGAATGCATTCCCCTATTTGGATGTACTGTATTCTGAGTCCTCTGTTTCAGACATAAATAGTCCTGACTCTTTTATATTTGGTGGGGATAAATTTAAATAATACGGAAAAGCATGAAGAGTAAAATATAACCACCATTGTATCCATTAAGCATGCTTTGTCAGCAAGTAATAGAACTCAACTAATTAAGTGACTCAAAGAAATGAGAGTCTGTGTTTGTCCTCCAAGACTGAAGGCTGCTGTGGGCCATTTGTTCAGCCATTCAGTCATGTTAGGTCTTGGGTTGGCTTTTCCCTCCAGATTGTGGGATAAGCACTACAGTTTCAGTCATGACCCTGTCAAAAGGTAAGAAGCAGGCAGCAGTGTGGGCAGAGTTGTGCTTGCTTGTCATCTTCTCAGGCATGCAGAGATCTTTCCCTGAAGCCCACCAGAAGACTCTCACACATTCACCAACCAAAACCAGGACCCACTTTTCATAGATCAAAAGATACACACCCAACCCCTGAACAAAGTAGGAAGCTTGTTAAGGAAAGAAAAGGGAACACTTTGTGGTTGCAGGCAAATGACTAGTATACCAGTATTCAAAAGTTGTTTTTTAGGGGCGCCTGGGTGGCTCAGTGGGTTAAAGCCTCTGCCTTCGGCTCAGGTCATGATCCCAGGGTCCTGGGATCGAGCCCCACGTCGGGCTCTCTGCTCCACAGAGAGCCTGCTTCCTCCTCTCCGTCTGCCTCTCTGCCTAGTTGTGATTTCTGTCTGTCAAATTAATAAAAATAATTAAAAAAAAAAAAGTTGTTTTTTAGGTTTAAGTTTCTAGAGGGTGTGCTTATAAAAATGGGTTTTTTTGTTTGTTTTTTGTTTTTATTTTGTTTTTGTTTTTGTTGTTTGTTTTTGTCTAGGAAGCTATGTGTATTATTCTAGTGAAAAATAGTGTATATTAATTCCATAACTTACCTACCAGGTGTGATAAGCATGAAATTTTATTTTGTAGTAAAATGCTTTTTGGCTTGTTTCTGTTTAGTTGCAGTGCCTTTTATGGCTAATTGAAAGCAGAACTTAGGAAAAATCAGGAGCATCAAGCTTA
The DNA here is from genome assembly GCF_922984935.1 of Meles meles. Lineage (NCBI taxonomy): Eukaryota > Metazoa > Chordata > Mammalia > Carnivora > Mustelidae > Meles > Meles meles. The sequence continues at coordinate 139,799,554 of NC_060071.1, read as the reverse complement.
ATAAAGTGATCAAAAAATGTTGCAAAACTCATTTTTTTTAATTGGCCACATCAAAAGGCTCTAGTTCTAACCTGTTTGTATATGTTTGTTTTTACTGACATTTTCATTGACATAAAACTAACATATAGCATAGTATACACTTAAGCGTACAGCACAGTGGGTTTTTACATATGTATACACCCTTTAATTGCCATCCAGATCAAGAAAGACTCTCGTGCCCCTTCAAACTCAGTTTATTAACTTATATTTTGAGCAAGTTTCTTATTGTCTACTCCTATCAGTTGAATCAAAGAAAGGAAAGATTTGGGGGCTGCCTGGCTGGCTCAGACAGGAGAGCATGTATAACTCTTGATCTTAGGGTTGTGAGTTTGAGCCCCAGTTGGATGTAGAGATTACTTAAAAAATGAAATCTTAAATAAAACAAACAAACAAAGAAAGGATTTGGTAAAACACAAAATATTATATGAATATTAATTTTATTCTAAAATACTAAATTTGCTTGACTGTGTTCTTCTTAAATCCTCTTGAAAACAGGTTATAGAAAGTAACTAAGACTTGTGGATTTAGTAACTGTCAGGTTGTTATGTTTGATTTCCTTAATGTGTTTTTGGAATTTATGGTATTTGTTTGTATGATTTTTATGGTAGTATAATGAATGAAGGCTGAGATTTTAGGGACGTGTTATATCATCTGAATATAAGCATTAAAAGCTCAATAGGTTTTAGTTTTCTGTTTATAGTTCATGCTAAACATTTACTTTACTTGGATCCTTTAGTGTTTTATTCTTTTTAAATATGTTATAGTGGTCTGCAAAGAAGTACTTATTTTTGTCTAGAAGTCAGGAAAGTACATATTGCTACACTAACAATTGACAGTAAGATTTAGGTTGCTGTTTGTAACATATGTTAATGTTTTGTTCCTTTTACATGCCCTGATAAATCTACATTTATTTCAGATAGACTTTCAGATAGACTTAACACCGGGTTTTGCTTTTATTTATAATATGAGCATGAAAAAAAGTTAGTAATTGTATGACGTGGACTGCTGGGTGTTGGAGGAGGCATTCCGCTCTGTGGGCCCCGTCAGTCCTGAGCAAGCAGAGGGACTCCGTTCCCCAGCACATCTACAGCAGACGTGCAGAATGTGCCGCAGCAAACAGGTTACGTGGCTCTGAGGCAGCATGCCCAGCGGGTATCTTTCAATACAAGTGACTGATAGCGTGTTTTGATAATATGATTGTTTAGCCTGATGATCTTGCTAGGCCATATTGATAATGACATAGCATTTTAATTAGTTTTCCTTAATATCATATTTTCAGATTGGATCTGGTTCCTCTCGTCTTGGAACAGCAGCAACTATTAAAGGTAGACATAATCTAAGTTGAAAGTTGCCTGTGACATTCCATTTCATTTTTGACGTAATAAAGAAAACGGAATACTATATATTCACATGTCATGAAAGATCATTCTTGAAATTAATTCGTAGATGCAGTTATGTATCTTATGTTAAAGGTTATTTGATTTAAATTGAATTCTCCTTTCACCATCCAAATCTCACAGACATCTTTGAATATTTGCATTACATTGTGTGAATTATAGGTTGTGGTATATAAGAAAGTTTCTGCCGTGAAGGACTTTTCTTGGGTTTTGGTGAGATTTGTGGAAAACCGACTAATTTAATGTTAAACCTTTAAATTAGGTACAAATAAGATGGTAAAAAAAGAGGGAAAATGTTGTCTGTACATCTCACATACACCTTTTACTTGCATCTATTTCAGACAAATTTTTTTTGCCCTATACTTTTTTAGGGGAATTTTTATAATTTTCCTGGGGAAGGAACTGTATATTATTTTGTTATTACATAATTTCCATTTCTTTTAAGAAAGTGCTTCTTTTTAAAGAAAGTTTTATCAGCTAACCATATGAAGCTTTCTGTATTATTTGGTTTATAGTGCTGTGAGAATAAAGATGTGGTCTCATAATCCGTGATGCTTCCCATTAGTTACAGTGCGTCATCCATTATCGTAACCCGTGGTATGCAAAACCTGCTCTTGTAGGGGTTAGTTTAAACTAGTATAGTATATAGTAAACTAGTGTAGTTGATACCCTTCCTTGTTATGCCACCCTGTACAGACTTTACTTTTAATATAATGTGTTCACATGTTTCTCTTAACTTCGTAGGAGATACAGACACCGCTAAGACTTCTGATGATATCAGTTTAAGTCTGGGCCAGAGCTCTAGTCTTTGTAAGGAAGGAAGTGAAGAACAAGGTAAGAACATTATACTTCACACTGACGTTATATATTGTGGTGGCCACGGTGAGTTGTAGAATATGCTGTTTATTTTGGCAGAAGTTTATAATAATTTAATATGATATCTTTAAGAAACATTAAAATAAAGTTATTAACTAAGATAATAGTAAAACAGTGTTATAAGTACTTTTAGCTTTCTGGAATTCAGTTACACATGTTCTGCCAAGTCGACATGGAGAGAAAAATTTGATGAGCCTGTGCCCTGGAGTGAGTGTGAGATGAGAGATAATCCGCTAGTCTGTAGTGGGTCGGAGCATCTTGCCTAGTTTAGTAACCTAGTATATAAGCTGTTACTTTCCATCTAGTATGACCTCTAAATGTCAGTTGCTCTATATCTTACCGGACAGTATGTTTTAATAGAGAACTAACTTGTTGGACTTACAGAGAAACCATGTCTGCCTCCGACATGGTGCCTCCTGTAGCAAATTTTTAATGGAAATTTGGGCTTTAAGTGTTTTTCCTTCTCTCCTTATTCATTTCCTTACAAATGAGTATTTTGGATTTAATGGAGTTGTTTTTGTTTTTTTTTTAAAGAACATCACATTTTTATGTTTCATTTTTAATTTTCAGACATGAAAGGATGGATATGTTACTTCATTTTCAAATGGAGATTATCCCAAGTTACATAATCAGTGAGACAGAAACCTGTTTCCCTGTTTCTAACCTGTTGTTTTTATTGGCCTATGTGTGATTTTTGGAAGGCAGGCAGGCTGATAAGTTTCATAATTAAGTACAGGATATTTATTTAAGTTATAAATAGCTTTCTAAATTATGACATTTTCCTATTTAATATTTTACAAGCAATTCTTACACAACCAATTCTTACACGAATGTTTTGTTCCAGGTACTTGGAATATAAGTTTATTGTGCTATAGCTGCTTTTTGGAATTGCAGTACCCCATCATTTATTTTCTTTTATGGACTACCTCTGCCAATATACCCCTCCTCTGTAAAAAACTTCCAAACACACTATATAACATAGAAACTATTTCTTATAAAAGGTTAAGGTGAATTGATAAGTTTGAGAATTACAGTTTTGTTTTCTGTGATATATAATCATGGGAATGTCTCAAAAATTAGGTAATGATCTTGGGCTAGTGCCACTGCATTTAGGGTCCTGTTTCTTTATTTTGTATCTGGAAAGTCCCATGCATAAGCAAGAGTTTTGTAGTCTTTTGCGTTGGGAATTACATGCACACAAGCCTCTCCTGCAGATACATATTGGCATAGACAGTGATGTCTAACACTCACCGAGCACACACTATTATTTAGGCTAGGGGTCAGCAAACTTCTTCCATAAATGGTGAGATAGCTTTGAGGGCCACATGGTCTCTTTTGCAACTACTCCGCTGCCATTGTAGCGCACACAAGGAGCCATAAACGGCACGTAAATGAGTGCGCATGGTTGTGTTATACTAAAGCCTTTTTCAGAAGCAGGCAGAGAGCCAGTTTGGCTCAATGGCTCTTAGTTTGTCACCTGGTGGTTTAGGTCTTCTTTTAAGCATTTTATAAGCATACACACAGTCTTTACTATAAGCATTTGAGGTTAATAATACGATTCTCACATTACAGATTAACATATCATGGCTTAGAGGTTATAAGAAATTTGCCCAAAGTCACATAGGTACAAAATGGCAGTCCTATAATTGAAATCTAGTTTTGAATCATGCTTTCAATTTCTGTTATACCACTTTTAGATAGTTTTGTAACTTCTATCATTTTAATATGATAACATTAAACATTCAGCAGATAACACACAAAGATAACATTTAAAAGATACTGTTTAGTACTCATTATGTGCTCAGAGCACCCCATTCTGAGTACCAGAAATAAATCAGTGAACAGACAAAAAATTCTACCATTATGTGGCTTCTGTACCACTAGTATGGCTAGTATAAGTCAAATCTATATGCAGTCGTAGGGACAGAGGATAGGGACGGGATGGGGGAGGGGTTAGTTTAAACGGAGTGGTCAAGGGAAGAAAGCCTTGCCGGAAGCAAAGATCTGAAGGACGTGAAGGAGTGAGCTATCAGGGTATTTGGAGGGAGAGACTCTCTATGCAGAGGTAACAGCATCGGCAAAAGTCTTAAAGTTACAACATGCCTGTCAGGTTTGAGAAATTGTGTGATTGATGTGAAGTAAGTAAGGGGACAAATTGCATAGCCTTGTAAGCCATTTTAAAGACTCTGCTTTTGGGTGCCTGGTTGGCTCAGTTGGTGGGGCATCTGCCTTGGGCCCAGGTCTGATCCTGGAGTCCTGGGAGACTGCTCTTCCCTCTCCCTCTTTCTGCTGCCCGATTCCCACCCCCCTTCCCCCTGCTCGCTCTCTCTCAAATAAATAAAATCTTAAAAAAAAAAAAAAAAAAAAAGGATGTGGCTTTAATTCCCAGCGAGATGAGGAACTGCCAAAGGGTTTTGAGCAGAAAGGGGGTCGTGATGTCAGTTACAATTTTACAGAATCACTGTGGCTCCTATGTTGAGATTAAAAAGGGCAGAGGCTAAATCAGGAAGCCCAGTGAGTGGATGATTACAGTAATCCAAGGCACAGATGAGGGCAATGAGAAGTAGTCTGACTGTGTATGTAGAAGATATTAATGAGAGGCTATCTTGATGTTGATGGATACACTATGTGAGAGAAATAGTACTCATGATGACTGTACGGTGTTTGAGTTAAGTGATGGGGAAGATAGGAAGGGGGAAAACTGAGAAGGAGCAGATTTAGGAGCAGGGAGAGCAGGGACGAGGGTAAAAGAGGGAGTTCAGTTTTGGGCATATCAGTCTGATGCTGTTAGACCTCTAAATGGCAATAATTAGTGTGTAATTAGGTCTGGACTTCAGGTAAGAAGTATGGGTTGAGTTTTAAAATTAGGAGTTTTCAGTGTATAGATACCAGCGAAATGGGTTACCATGAAGTTCATAAACTAACTGGGCAAGCCTGCATGGTTAGCCTAACCTGGAATTCCCGTGTCCTGCCTGCCCTGATCCAAATTTGTTGGTCGCGGCTGTGGTTTGGCACCACCTAGTGGCAGATGTTCATTCTGGCTTAATTATCAGTTGGGGCGCATTAAGTTCTCTAGCTGGTTTGGGTTTACGGATAGCGACCTTTAGTTGGTTGGCAGTTAGTGATTAGTTGGCACTCGTTTTATCAACATGACTCAGTGTGATTGAGAGTGACCTGAGGATGCCTTCGGCCCAGGTCTGATCCTGGAGTCCTGGGAGACTGCTTTTCCCTCTCCCTCTCTCTGCTGCCCGGATTCTGCTTTTTTCACTTTTAAGAAGGACTTACATACAGCCTCCCTCTCCGGCCACACTTATGTTTTCCTTACCTAAGATCAGTATGTTAGCCTCTTCCTATATGAGTATGGGGACTGGCTAGAAGATGGAGGAAACTAGTTACAGGGGTTGCTGAATTTTAGTTATCACGGGACCAGAATACTGGATGAGAGATAGAAAAGAGGATGTAGAGGTGGAACGAGAAGTTCCCAGGATTGAACTTTGAGCCACTCCAGTTTAATAGGTGCAGGAGAACTAGAGGGTGTCATGCTGAGTGAAATAAGTCAATCAGAGAAAGACAATTATCATATGATCTCCCTGATATGAGGAAGTGGAGAGGCAACGTGGGGAGTTTGGGGGTAGGAAAAGAATAAATGAAACAAGATGGGATTGGGAGGGAGACAAGCCATAAGAGACTCTTGATCTCACAAAACAAACTGAGGGTTGCTGGGGGGAGGGGGTTAGGGAGAGGGTGATGGGCTTATGGACATTGGGGAAGGTATGTGCTATGAAGTGTGTAAACCTGGCGATTCACAGACCTGTACCCCTGGGGCTAATAATACATTACATGATAATAAAAAAATTTAAAACATTAAAAATTAAAAAAAAAAAAGGTGCAGGAGACTGAGTAGGAACAACTGGTGGGGTGCAGGAAGACCCAGAGTGTTGTATCCGTAATCAAGGAGAGTGCTGTGGTCAGCTTTGTCAGACATTACTCATAAGCCAGGTGATATGAGACTGAGGCTTGACATTGAGATTAGCAGCGCAGAGGTTGTTGGTGACCTTGATAAGCATATTCATGAGGGGTTCAGAGTACAAGTAGGAGAGAATTAGAGGAGAACTGAAAAGAGGCAATACAGACTATTTTTGGTGAATTTGTGTAAGAGGGTCAGAGATGGAAGGTGAAAGCCAAAGGCGAAGGGAGGATAAAGGAGAGATTTGAATTTTGTAAGAATGCGTAAGAGAACAGCTTGTTTTTATAATTGATGGAGATGATCCAGAAGAGCGGAGGAAATATGGTTTTTGTTTAGGAAAGTAACATATGTTAATTTTAGAAAAAAATAGTTAATATGAAGAAAATAATTCACACTTCTGACACCGAAATAACAATGTTTTTTGGTGCATCACTTTTTAAAATTATTTTTGTATTGTGATATAATTCATATACTATGAAATTCACTTTTTTTAAAAAAAAGATTTTATTTATTTGACACATAGAGGGAGAGAGATAGTAAGAGAGAGAGCACAAGCAGGGAGAGCTGCAGGCAGAGAGAGAGGAAGAAACAGGCAGGGCTAGATCCTAGGTCTCTGGGATCATGACCTGAGCTGAAGGCAGATGCTTAACTGACTAAGCCACCCAGGTGTCCCAGAGTTAACTCTTCTAAAGTATACAATTCTGGGGTGCCTGCGTGGCTCAGTGGGTTAAAGCTTCTGTCTTCGGCTCAGGTCATGATCCGAGGGTTCTGGGATTGAGCACCGCATTGGGCTCTCTGCTCAGCAGGGAGCCTGCTTCCCCTTCTGTCTCTCTCCCTGCCTCTCTGCCTACTTGTGATCTCTGTCTGTCAAATAAATAAATCTTTAAAAAAGATACAATTCAGTGATTTTTTAGTAATTTCACATGGTTGTATGCTCATCACCACTGTTCAATTCCAGAACATTTTTGTCACCCCAACAAGAAACCCATACCCATTACGCTCCCCATTTCCTCTGTCCCCCAGCCCCTGGCAACCACTGATATTTTCTGCCTGTATGCATTTGCCTATTCTGTATATTTCATATAAATGGGATTATAGAATATGTGGCTTTTTGTGTCTGGCTTCTTTGACTTAGCATGTTATATGGCATGTCGGGACTTTATGCTTTAGGTATCTAACTTTTAATATTCCTATACACATATGCAAATATACTCTTAATATTTTTAACTCTTATAGATTGGAACCATACTTTTTATATAGTATCATCATTGTCACTAAACTACTTTTTCTCGTATGAGTGTGTAATCTTTGAAAACATTTTTAGTGCCTGTCTGATGTTTTAATAGACAGTCTAGTTTATTCAATATTTTTTCATTGGACATTTTAATACTTTCCAGGTTTTAAGTTTTCTAATAATCTGAAATGAACAATTTGTGGCTAAAACTTTATATACATACCTGATTTTATCCTTTAACAGCAATTTCTAGAAAAAGATGAGTGATAATGGGTGAGTATATCTTTGGAAGGCTTTTGGCCACATTGCTAGATTGCCTCATAGAAGGTTACACCAGTTTGCACCAGGACAAGCAGTATGTGCACATGCCTTTCTTGCCCTAAATGCCTGGAAGTAGCAGTTGTTGAAGAAAAAGTTTGCTTATGAAAAACAGTGTCTCTTTGTGTTGATTTGAGCCTGTCTTTGACTATATTGCTACCAGTAAGAAAAACATCCAAGCAAGCATATTTACTTGAAAATTTCCTAAAACCACCTAAGGTTCTTCCTGATAAGATTAAATTTTTTATGGTATATTTAGCCACATTGAAAAAAGTACATGTGTTACAGTAAGTTTGGCTGTCTTTTTAAATGAAAAACTTATATTTCTGATTTATTAATGTCTTAGAGGGGAATTGGTTTTGATTATTAGCATTTTTTAAAAAGTCTTTTCTTGTGTATTAGAATTAATGATTCCAGTTACTTGTTCAGTTAAGTTTTTGTTCTGTAAAATCCATAATTTTGAAATGTGAATATCACACTATTTCTAGTTGCTTAGTAGAGATATAGAGAGATTTTAGAAATAACTTTATGATTTAATATTACAAAAGATTGAATATGATGCTGACTTTTAAATTTTGATATTTAGAACCCAAGTACAGTGGCAGCTGTTCTGGATAAAGAACATGAATTTTACTTAAAGCTGAAGACTTTAAAACCTAAGATAGAGCCTGATAGGTCATTTATAAATCAGTTTATATGGTATATTCTAGAGGCTGTTTCTGAGTTTTTGGTTATTTAAATCTAGTCTAGGCTTAGATTTTTTAAAAGTACACACACATTTCTAGTAATTCATTTTTATTTTATATCAATCTTGGGAAGGTATGCTTTTATTTTTGAGATTCTCCTGAGAGCGGTCTGACTTAACTGCAGAATCTATCATGGTGTTTTTACTATTCACTTATAACAAATAAAATAGTCATTTTTCTTTTTATTGAACTAACAGCAGATTCAGCCATACTTGTCTGTCAAAAGTATATAAAAAGTCAGCTGTTATACAGTTCAGTTGCCAGGCTGTGTTTCAAGAGAAATTACAATGTAGGTAGGTAGGTGAATTTATTTATATCTGTGTACGTAGTGAGTGTGGAAATTCAAGTCACTAATCACTGCCCTAAGTGGAGGGTTAAAGGAATGGTCTGACATAGATAATGTAGTTTTTCATGAGGCATTTTGTAATTGTTGTATGAATGATGAAAGAGAAAGTGTATTTTGCTCCACAACTATTTGAATCGTTTCGGTCATTGTGAACAGCAAAATCTTAACATCATTGTATCATGTCTTCCTTGGGGATTGTTCAGACTTTTCATTTTTTTTTTTTTTCCTCTTTCTAGGTTTTTTTTTTTAATAAGGTAATCACATTAATTTTTCAAAAAAGATTTTGTATTGTGTTAGTGAAGAAAAAGAGTGTAGCTACTGTTATTCGTGTCAGGCATTGTGCCAAGCCGTGTATATGCTAAAGCACGTTAACTCAGTTATTTCATGGTGCCACTTAATGATTCTGAGATCCTGTTTTATAGATGAGGAAACCAAGGCTTGGAAAGGTAACCCAGGGCTATGCAGTTAGTAAGCTAGAGACACACTTCACATAAAAATCCAGGGCTGCTTTATGGGGCGCCGGGCTGGCTCATTCCGTGGAGCATGCGATTCTTGATCTCGGGAGAATAAGATCAAGCCCCGCAGTGGGTGTAGAAATTACTTCAGATAAAATCTTTACGAAAGAAAAAAATCCAGGGCAGTTTTAAATATAATGCTGTGTTGCCTCTGACTGTTGATAGTCTGTGAAACCTTTTCTCCGGCCATTCAAGGATGTAGAGGTTCAGTTCATTCTGTCCACAGAATGCTCCCTTTGTGCAGCTGTGAAATAGACACCAGCTCTTTCGAATGACTGGCCAACTCTAATTCAGTGAACTACTTGGGAACTTGCTTTTCCTCGTTTTACGGTGTGGTGTGAGTTCTTTCCATTGTTAAGCAGTAGAAAAGCAGATGATAGATTTGTGTTAACGTTTCCAAATATGTGTTTGCAACAGATCTGGCAACTGATCGGAAGCTCTTCCGTCTGGTCTCCAATGATTCCTTCATCTCCATTCAGCCTTCCTTATCCTCCTGTGGGCAGGACTTGCCAAGGGACTTCAGTGACAAAGTGAGCTTGCCGAGTCACAGCCACCACCACCACATCGATCAGTCTCTGTCCAATGCCTGTGATACGGAAGTAGCTTCTCTTGTCCCTTTACATTCACACTCTTACAGAAAAGATCACCGGCCACGAGGGGTACCACGGACTTCTAGCTCTGCGGTGGCTTTCCCAGACACTTCCCTGAATGACTTCCCCCTCTATCCGCAAAGACGGGGCTTGGATCCAGTTAGTGAGTTAGAATCTTCCAAGCCTCATTCTGGATCCAAAGAATCCTTGGTGGAAAATTCTTGTTTGTCTGGGGAATTTCAGCTTGTTGGTGAGCTGAAAAACACTAATTCTCAGCCACCTCCAAGAAGTGGGAAGAGCAAACCTTTGAAAGCAGACAAAAGCATGGACAGCCTGAGGAGCCTGAGCACGCGGAGTAGCGGGTCAACAGAGAGCTACTGCAGTGGGACGGACCGTGACACCAACAGTACCGTCAGCAGCTACAAAAGTGAGCAGACCAGCTCAACTCACATAGAGAGCATCCTGTCGGAGCATGAGGAGTCTCCTAGAGGAGGAAAGAAAGGTGGCAGGAAGAAAGAGGGCTGTGCTGACCCAGAGGACAAGAGTAGCTGTACCAGTGACAAAAGGACTAGCAGCGAGAAGACCGCTGTGGAAGTGAGTCCCAACAGTGGGGTTCAGGAGCCCAAGGAGTCCAATACCTCCGATGACGTGCACAATCAGAGAGGCCTCAGCACCTCTGCGTCTGAAGAAGCCAATAAAAATCCCCACGCGAACGAGTTTACGTCACAGGAGGACAAACCACTCGAGAAAACTGCCGAAAACAAAGAGGAGCAGAGTGATAAGTCTGCTGTTCCAGTGGACACCAAAGTTGCTAAAGACAGTAGTGGAAAGCAAAAGGAGGGGGACGTACGGCCGAAATCCTCAAGCTTGATCCACCGGACAGCCTCTGCCCATAAATCAGGCCGGAGACGGACAGGAAAAAAACGAGCCAGCAGTTTTGATTCAAGTCGGCACAGGGACTATGTTTCCTTTCGAGGTGTTGCTGGCACAAAGCCACATAGTGCTATATTCTGTCACGATGAGGACTCGAGTGACCAGAGTGACTTGAGCAGAGCGTCCAGTGTTCAGTCTGCCCACCAGTTCAGCAGCGATAGCTCTTCTAGCACCACTTCTCATTCGTGTCAGTCTCCCGAGGGCAGATACAGTGCCCTAAAGACCAAACACGTCCCTAAAGAAAGGGGCGCTGACTCCGAGCACGCACACAAAGCCCATCTGGGTCCTGACGGAACTGGCAAAAAGCGGACAGCACGTCGGACTTCCAGCACAAACAGTGCCAAGACTCGGGCCCGGGTGTTGAGCCTGGACAGCGGCACAGTAGCGTGTTTGAATGACTCCAACAGGCTGATGGCGCCCGAAAGTATAAAACCCCTAACCACTTCAAAATCAGATCTCGAGGCCAAAGAGGGAGAGGTGCTAGATGAGCTATCTTTATTGGGCCGGGCTTCCCAGTTAGAGACGGTCACTCGGTCGAGGAATAGCTTGCCAAGCCAGGTTGCGTTTCCTGAAGGCCAGGAGCAAGATGCAGGCAGTGGAGGTAAGTAAGTCACAGGAGGAGATTTCCCAAGAACCCCTGCAGCTGTTGGTACTATGGATGAGAGTGGTGCTTACTAAAATATGCTTTGTGTTACTCTCCCTCCTTCCACGGTGTTGTTCAAATAAGCTTTTTTCCATGTAGGAGGAGAAGGTTGTCTCAGAAGAGGCTTTGGTATGAACACCGAGGAATACATTTTCAGTTGTGTTATTGGAATAGATCAGTTCTTTCTTGGCCTTGGGTTTTTCTAAAAAGGTCCATTGCCACTTCCTGTTGTTTTACCGGGAATAACAAGAATTGGTTCTCTTCTTTCTGTGTACGACAGTAGCAACAAGAAAATGTCGAAATTTATCAGGTCACCAACCATTTTTAGTCATCTCGCATACAGTGTGTGCCCCTGAGCCTTCAAAATTAGATCACTCAATCGGTTATGTAAGATGTTTCCAAATATTACTTTATCTCTGACTGTGTACTTGGAAAACTTATGCCTCTTTTTCGATCTGTCGCTTTGGTTTTATTTCTTGCTTATTCTAGTACCAGGCATTAACATACTTTTTCTTTTAGCTTCACACTTAGAGTTTATTACATTTGTAGTTTATATCGGCATTTAGTATCCCTCCGTGGATACATAATGCTCCCTATGATAACAGCGATGGTGTTTTGGTTAAAAGCTTATTTATTTGAGGTTTATGGGAAATTGTGCAAAATTCAGTGGGTGGTTTTGTATTGTCAGTGTTTTGGCCATTTTATTTATTTCAGAGTTGTTTCTTGCTATTTTCTCCTACCCAGAGTAGTTAATTTATTCTGTTGTGGTTATTATGGAATCTGGTTCACAAGAATTCGGATGTCTTCTGTTGCTCGCATCATAGTTTTTTTTATCCTTCACTTTATTCCCTGTATTCAAGCTTATCCCTTGTAAAAATTCTGTTGTTTCCATTGGTGTCGTTTCTAATACAGATTAATTTCTAATGGGAATTTAAAAAATGATCTTTAAAGAACAGACATTCTGTCAGACTTGAATATTGAGAACTAATTATATCTGAAATGATTATAACCATTTGGTGACCATATAGTAATTAAATTCCCTTGAATCTTTGATGTGGCTATCATTCTGTTTTTTATAAAAGGTCTTGAAATGCTTTAGTGATTTCTCACACAAGTCATACCAGAGATGTTCACGACTATGCAAGAAACTATTGGGTTTTAAAGTATAGTTTAATTTTTTAAGGTGTCATTAAAGTAAATTTTAAAAGAATGAACATGCTATGGTAGAAAAATACTACTATTCTAAATCTAAATACTGTGGAAATTTAAATACTATAAAAAACATATGGACAAGAGCTATAGTAAATCCTTATGTCTTTGTATTTAAAATGTCATTTCCTTTCCACAGGGAATATGAGGTGTTCTGATTCATGGAAGGTTTTATTTGCTTCTTGGTGCAGATCTTTGGCTAATACAAGCTTTTGTTTTTCCTGATTCCAGGTTTTGTCTTCTTTTGTTTGTGTTCTTATTTTTTAAAAACAAACAACTCATTGAATGTTAATAAGAAACCGATAATGAACTGAAAATTTCCATATACTTCGATGGAATAAATGTGATAGTCTGTGGGCTGTTAAAAAAATTTTTTTTTTTTTTTGCCAAAGGAAGAACATCGTAAGGGCTGTTTTTATTTGAGTTTCATTGTGTTTAGAATGAAATAAGAGTAAAACTAAACTGCTTAAATATGTGGAGGGTTTATATTTAGTTGTTTTTATTACATTTTATTAGAGTTTTGTTTGGGCTTTTTGGAAGATTGGAGGTAGTGAGGGGGCAATTAAAAATTACCTAAAATATTGAATAATTGGTAAAGATTTGTTTATATTAGCTTTAATTGCTATAGTCCTTTCTGGAACTTTAGGAGATATTTTTCTGGGCTATCTGTTCTTACATACCATACTACTAAAACATGTCAACAAAACAGGATGCTGTTTGACCATTCATATGGTCATACATAAACCATAAATAGATTTTATTCTAAGGAACTTGAAAGTGTTGATGAGTTCTCCAATGATTTTGTTTTATTTTTAAGCTGAACGATGTTGGCAGTGTGGAAGAATGAAATCTAGAAAATGTACTCTAAAGTTCTAGAATCCAATACTCTAAAACTCTAAAACAGGAGGTGATGTAGCATGATAACGTGAACTCGGACACCCTTGCCCGTGTATATGCACTCTTGTAGGAAAGCTGCTTACCTTCTTGAAGCCTCAGCCTTCTCACCTCACAGGGTTGCTGTGAGGATGGAAGGAATTCCCAGATGTAAAATGCTTAGAGTGTTGCCTAGCACATAGCAAATGCTTAATAGTGCGACTATTTCTATTAGACAGACTCAAATGCATCCTGTCCTTAAAGTAGAAGAAAATGATTTAATTTAGACATAGATCAGAGATTTCTAATCAGGCCATTGTGAAACTCGATAGTTGTAAAAATAAGAATATTGGTATTCCTAATTTCTTACGTAATACCAACAGACAAATCTTAACATTTAATCAAGTAATAGGATTTTAATCTTATTTTGGCAGTAGGTATGTCCTTTAATTTACCTTTGATATTCAGTCACCAGTGATTGTTTTCATAGGACTTCTCACCAATAATCAAGTACTTCTATTAAAATTGGATTTCAGGGGCACCTGGGCGGCTCAGTGGAGTAAGCCTCGGCCTTCTGCTCAGGTCATGATCTCAGGGTCCTGGGATTGAGGCCGGCATCATGCTCTCTGCTCAGCGGGGAGCCTGCTTCCCTCTCTCTCTCTGCCTGCCTCTCTGCCTACTTGTGATCTCTCTTTCTGTCAAATAAATAAATAAAATATTTTTTAAAATATTAAAATTGGATTTCATCAGTTTTCCTGTTTAGGCAGGAAAAAAGTTTTAGGTGTAAACTAAAGCATTTTTCTGTTGTTGATGTCTTTTGTATTTAAATTTTCTTTTATAATTATAAAGCATGTCTTTAATAATTTATGGCTAATATTTAAAGGAAAAATTTCAGATAAGTTATATATGGTAGAAAAGTGTCATGTTGTGTAGCCTACACTGCTTTTAAAAAACCATTTTCTTTTGCACCCTTAATTTACTGCATGATTCAACAGATTATGAAGAACAACCAGAATGGAGAGGTTTATATTTGCTCTATTCTTTGTAATTTTTTTTTTCTTAATTTCTTAACCTCTGTTTTTCTGTTTGAGAAAATTATTTTAAATGTAATGTGTGGGTCCTTATTCTATAAGTTTGTAATAAGATCCTATTACTATTTTTGTATTGGGAACCAAAGATAATCTTTTGTTAAGTGAATATTACTTTATTCAAAGAAAACCCAAAACTCGATAAATAATTTATGAGGGTTTTTGCCACGTGTGTAATTTGAAGGTCAGTTACTTGAACCCAGATAGCATTGAACCCTAGGAAGACCACTGAACAGACAAGAACATGAGAATTAAAGCTTTTGTACTTTACTAAGTAGAGGAACTCTAAATTCTAATACATTAATTTTCTGATCCCTCGGTCCATGTGGCAAGTCAGAAGCAGTACGTTAGTAGAGGGGATTGGTGCTTGGAAAGGTTAAAGTAAGGAAAGCAGCAGAAATGTGCTACCTAATATGATAGGAGAAGCTGCAGTGACCATGCATACAGGGTACGCCATTACATGAAGGGGCAGATTGTCTTTTTAATTTGATAGTATTCAAAGGACATGGTGGATCATAGCTGAATGTAGTGTAGTACAATTCAGTAATAAATGTGAATGCAACGGCCCCTGATTCAGGAAAAGGGTTATGTTAATCTATATGGAGAAGAAAGTTTAGGCATATAAGACAGAGAAGGATGCTCATTCAGTGCAGTAAACAGATTTAGACTCTTCATGCACTTGGGAAAATTATCTTAAAGCAGGATGAAGAAAAGATACTGATTAGGCAAGTAAGGGTTAGGTGTATAGAATTCCCCAAACCAGCTCATGCCTGATTTTGTATGGTAGAGGCAGACATTACAGTATTTTTCTTTCTAGCAGCAGAAAAGTTCTGGATAAGGAATTAAACAGTTACATTTTAATACCACGTCTAATTACCAACTGGATATACTAGGCAGGTCCTTAAATCGGTGCCTCAGTTTCCTCAATTATAAAACAGAAATAATAGCTGGCTAGGTCTGAGGCACCATTAACTCTTAGACTCCAGTGAGCTTAGATTTGTAAAAGTGCTCTCTAAATTGTAGGTTTATTATGAAAACTATTATATAATATATAAGTATATGTATTTACTATAAAAACTGCCTTTTAATCATTTGTTAAGGAAAGCTCCCTCTTCAAATGATGTCACTTCAAATATATATTCTCCACTAGTGATCCCTTCTTAGGTGCATCTCTGAGAATATATGCAAAATAGTTTCTGGGTGCAGTTTTTTGGGAGAGGGTCTATATTTTTTCGTCCCATTTACAAAGGATTAAAAAGCACTAGAAGCTACTGTTGAAAGGAAGTGATCCTGAAACTGGGGGT
The DNA here is from genome assembly GCF_922984935.1 of Meles meles. Taxonomy (NCBI): domain Eukaryota; kingdom Metazoa; phylum Chordata; class Mammalia; order Carnivora; family Mustelidae; genus Meles; species Meles meles. The sequence continues at coordinate 139,783,476 of NC_060071.1, read as the reverse complement.
TTTAGGAACTGTTGTTTGTGTATCACGACTCCAGAGTGTGGTTTGATTTCTTGAAAGCATTTTGTCTACCCACCTGGATTGTTCCGCTGCCTGGGATTGTGGAAGCTATCAGGAATGCAAATTCTCTCACTCAAGACCCAGAGCTAATCCTTTCTTGTTGGTTGCTGTTTGCTGGCTCACTTGTCGAAAAGTAAAGTAGTCCTTTAAAATGTGTTCACAGTTTGAAATTGTTTTAATTCACAATGAATGTTTCGAGGTTGTACAGTAGACTTTGAGTGTTCTTTAGCCTCCCAGAAAATGACACTGATGAGTATCTGTTTTTATTTTAGAACAAAATCTTGGCATGCTGGTGTTAGCATCATCCTTGGCTGACATGGAAAGTAAGCAGGGGAAAAGATGTTTAAATCAGATGGGTTTCCTGCCTAGACTTAAATTATTTCTTTGAAAATGTCTTTTGTATAATCATTTGAATGTGTATTTCTTTATGTAGTAACTTTGTATTCATAAGTAAAATAGTTTTATCTTGAAGAATATTCCGTGTATTTCAGGATGTCTGTATATATTTTATTTTTCTGAGATTTATATATACTTGTCTGTATTTTTGTCTCTCTTTAAAGTCTCATTTCCTAATATCATTTGCTTCTAATCTCTTTGAGGTACCAAAACCCAACTTTTGATTTTCACAGTTGCCCCAAATTTACTTTTTCCTGTAGTAAATATTCCCTACTGAAGATAACACCTTTGAGTAGTTTTGTCTAAATTTTTATTCATTTTAATAGCAACTGAGCTATCAAAGAGGCCATTCACGACTGTATATAGCAACTAGATGATAACTTACTACATTTGAAACCTTACATTAAGCAATCAGCTGTATGATTGATGTGTTTTCAGGTGGTGTCTTTTTCTGTACGTACTTACAGTTAGAACTTTCCAGTGTTTGAGATAGAATATGGATAACCCTTGCCTTCTACCTCCCTCTTTTGTACCTCCCCATCCTGAAAGTACTTATTGCCTTTGATATTTTTCCTGTTTCCATTCACAGAGTAAAACAAACTGATAGTCTGTTGTTTCACTATCCCCAATATAAGAATAAATCATGCACTAAAACAATTCAGTACAGAATTTAGAGAATTTTCCTTAACTCACTTAGGTAAATGGGAAGTCACTTCTGAATTGGGAGGTATGTATTGTGGTTTGGGTTTTTTATTTGATCTTTAGGATCAAAGGTCTTTACGATCTTTAGGATAGATCGGCTCACACACCTGTCTAAAATATCTTAGGATCTCTGTGCCTTGTGCATGAATTGCCCTTAGACCCCAGTAAATGTTTAAACTTAATCGAATGATTGTTTTACTTTCTCAAAAGAGCTACATGATCCAAGGTTCGTTCTTAAACTTGTGCTTATAATTCAGTCTCCTGAAGTTTTCTAACGCAAAGAAGTGATTTGTGATTTTGAAAATATGCATTAAAAGATTCACAATTGTCTAAGTGTATGTCCTTGAAAGTATTTTTAAATCTGTCCTGTTATTTATGATTTTTCAATCAGTTAGATTAATGGTTGTTTTTTTTTCCTCCTTTACCTACACATCCTTTAACTTTAGTTGTAGCCAGAGTGTTAAATTTTCACTGTTTGCATTTTATGCTGTTATTATTCTAGTTAATCTTATTCTGGATTTCAAGCAATGCCAAAATGTCAACTTGAAAACCAGGTTTCAGAGTGTTTTGTACCTCCTGTCTGATTCCCTAGTTCAAAGATTTTTTGCATGTGCTTTGTTTTCTTTCTCTTACAAATTTAAAGGATTCAAAAAGAGTTTGTTATAATTGGGTTGTAGAACTGAATTTTCATCAAGTGTCTTTAACTTGTATGATTGTGCTTACAGCAAATTATTTTAAGCTGTAAAGACACTTTTCTTTCCCTGTCAGGAGTAGAACTGGACCCCTCCCACTCCTATTCTGAATAGAGACGATCAGTCTAAGTAGTACGTTCCTCAGAGGGTGTGGTTTAGTCTTATTTGTTGTGACCTGAACTATGGCATAGCGTCTTCAGTTGAGTGTGTGACCCTAGCTGCTGTTAAGGTAGTTGTGATAGTAAACATTGAAAATTCTTTTAGCTGTAGATGTTTACACCCTGAATGTTTTAAGGACAACACAGGCAATAATCATAACTCCTTTTTAAAACATTGTTCAGTCGATGTCCAAACTTTCATCTTGAAGTGTTTCCAAAACTATTTGGTTAGGAGAATGAGTAGTATTATGCAGTTCTTTGGCAAATGACAAAATATAATTGGTGTGATAATAGCAAAAAAAATTGTTTTCTGAAGAAGCCAAAGAACATTTTGACTATAAATGGATACTGTAGTTTGTGTTTTCATTTTAGTATTATGGAGTAACTGGCTTTTACTTAAAATTCACACCATTATGTCTTCAGTAGAAGGAAGAGAGTAAAGAAGACTGTTGCCTGTTTCCCTTCTTTTTTTCTCAGTATTCAATGATTATAAATATGAAATCTGTTGGAGTAATTTTAATACATTTTATGGATTAAGTTATTTTTCATAAATTATATCTTAGATAATAAGATTATCTAAACTAGATACCTAAAACTAGAGAGAATGTGTATAATTTCCTTAATGAAGTTACGACTGTAAATTGAGCAGTTGTTTGTTAAGCTGTAATAGAAATTTTTAGTATAAGGTCACAAATGTCTTGAGTTTTGAAAGAGTAATTTTAAATTCCATAACCTGAGTTATTAACCTTGCTGATATCTAAGAGCCACCAGCAGGAATACCAGTCACTCATGTAAGTTTGCATGTCTTCCTGCAAGTGTCTCGTGTTCTTTGTTTTATCCTTTATCCAGTGCCTACCCTGCTAGTATGTTTTCTCCTTTGTGACAGTGCTGGTTGCAGTTTCCTTTTATTGAGGTCACAGTTGTGAGGAGTAGGCTAAGCACACAATATGCTTTGTAGATTGTGGTGACAGGAAGCCGTCCTTGAATTTCTAGATCAGCACTGTCCAATACGACCTTCCGTGATGTTGGAAATATTCTGCATTTGCCCCAGTAATGGTAGCCACTAGTCATGTACTTATTGAACACTTGCACTGTGGTTCAGGAATCTGATAAACTGATTTTTTAATCCTTCTTAATTTTAATTAATACTAGTTTAAATAGCCACATATGGCTAGTGGCTACCATGTTGGACAGCACGGTTCTAGATGACCAGGTTTAATGATGATTTGTTCTCACAGGTCATATGTAATTTTTGCATAGGTGAGCTCTCACAAGTAACCTTTTTCACACTTAAAGGAACTTTCATTATATCTCAGTGAAACTGGAGGGAAAAAAAAGGAAAGAAATATTAGCTCAAGGAGTAAAGTCTGATTTGGAGCCAAAGCACCAAAGCCTCATTCTTATGTAGTTGCCTAACTTTAGAATGTCACTGTGGTGTATGAGCTGAAAAATAAAATATGTAAGTAAGTGTCCATAGTTTGTGACTTCTGCTTCTCACTGGCAGAAGCTTGCCAAATGGATGAAATAATTATGTGCTTGTCATTCCTGCAATAAAAGAAAACACAGAAACACTATGCCTTCTGGAGGTAGTGTGTATATTCCTTATCATAAGAAAGTCATTACATAAAGAATGTTCACTGGTGCAGTCTGGGGAAGGGATAAAAAATGTAAACATTAAAAACATTAAAAATACAGAAATTAAAACATTAAAAAAATCAACATTCACATTGGTGGAAATGTGTGGTGCTAAGCGGAGTAATGATTTGAGAATTAGTAACTACGCTTTTAAAATTTTCAAAAGGTTTGCTGCAGAACTGAAATATGAATACAACATTCTTGGATTTGTAATCCTTTTCATACTGAATAGGAAAAAAGTGTTTGGAAAGAATGCTGCTGTACTAAGTTGTTTTGTCTTTATTCATATTTGGTATGAAAATACCCTTTGTCATAGTCAAGATCATCCTTAAAATATATAGATCACAACGTTCAGCTCACTAAGAAACAGTTGTTTTAAATTCAGATAATAAGCATCATTTTGCATTTTGTTTTAGAAACTGAAATCAGCCAATGAGAATGGTTTTATAAAATTTTACATAATTCTTTAATGGCATTGTTGTGATTTGGTCATTGTGTATGTGGTTTTAGTTTGTACTTTATTGCTTTTGGATTAAGCTATGAGTTTCTGTACTTGTCATCTAGCTGATACTTGCTTCCTAGTGTTGAGGAGACCTGAGCTGGGGTGCAGAGTTGAATACTGTTTGATGGAAGCAAACTACCTTACTGTTATGACTATGCTGTCTTGAATTAAACATTTAAAAAGCCAAAGTTGTGGCCCAGGGCAGTGTGGGATAAAGGACCGCCATACTCCTCAGTATTAGAAATGATGTTTTACCATTACTTGCTTGAACTGTCCTCTTGAGAGTGAGAAAGTAATGCCCCATTCCTGTTAGCTGGGACTAACAAATACTGTACTTTTGGGGTTGAATTAATAAAAGGGGGAATAGAGGATCATGGGATTAAATCGAGGCTTTTAGAAAAAGATTTAAAGCAACAGAGATATTAAAATAGGAAATTGAAATTGAAGAGAAGATAGTAAGGCCAGATACATTAGAAACATTTTTAAAGAAACAGTTTAAATAAATGACATGTACGTTTTGTGTATTCCTGGCTAGGATAGATTAACTGCTTATGTATGAAAACTGTTTGGCTCACCTAGATGAGTTCCCTTTACCTTTGAGGGTGGGAAGTCAGGGGAGAGGCAGGCTCAGCTGCTATGTACATCTGTGACCTAGGCTCCTATTTGACCTAAGTCTATCTTGATGCAGCAGCACAGGCCAGCGAGGAGACAGTGTCCTTTCGCCGCGAACGCAGCACATTTAGGCGCCAGGCAGTACGGCGCCGGCACAATGCAGGGAGTAACCCTACCCCTCCTACATTGCTCATCGGATCACCCCTAAGGTATGGTATTTTAAAATTCCACCAAGCTTAGCATGCCTGTAACAGACCTTCTAACCTGTTCTGTCAGTCCCAAGAAAGCATTCAGATGGCCTTTTCTCTTTCCACCAGTTCCTCTCCTGTAGTTTTCAGTTCTCTGAGCTTTCTCTGCATGTCACCATGAGCCTGTTGCATTATGCATGCCTTACGTTGCACTGTTTCAACAAAATGATCAGATTGGTTTAGTCGATTTTAAATAGCAAAATTACTTTAGTGCAGTTATATAAATGTAAACAGAGGCCCTAAGTTGGCTTTTCATTTTTTTTTTTTCTACTCCAAATTAATGCTAATGCAGCATCTTTCCTCCAACTTCTCGGCAATATAATAAGAACAAATATGGACTGAGCAGGGAGCTTGTTGAGGAATACAGATAACGGCCCTCAACTTGATAAGCCAGCTTGATTATTTTACTTCACTAGAATATGTATTTTGTATTGCTTAAAAATTGGTGTCCTTTATTTCATAATTACTAGGACCTGGTAAATGACATGGAACTAAAATATTCCATTAATGGTAAAGTATGGTCAATTGGGTATTTATGTATATATTTGCAAATATCTGTGTTGAATTTCTCAACCTCTGTACCGAAGTACTGAAGACAAACGTTTTTACTTTTCCCAATACTCCTAATTGAGAAAGCACCTATTTATAATATTAGGAATAGTTTTCCATTAAAATTTTAGTGTTTTATTCTCAAGTGTGTCTTATGAGACAGAAGATCTGTCTTTTGTTTTAGAAATACAAATATGGACAAAAATGCTTTACATGTGCTTGCCTAAGCAGCGCATCTATTAAACCGTGTACTTTTATTAATGTATGTGTTGAAAAACACCGTCACCAAATTGTTTTCCTACATTTTAATTTGAAATTCAAAAGGAAGAGCATTTGATGACATAACTGCTGTTGAATGCACAGAAGATGAGAAGAGCCAGACCTCTTCTCTTGGTAAAATCTTATTCTTGAGAGTAACAAAATGTTTGCTTTTATAGTTCCCTGGGATTTAAGACTTGCTTATTCTTCTGGCTTTTACATTACAGTTGGGTACTTCATCTTTAGTAGATCGTGTTCGAAATTAATCCTGCGGTAATACATGATTCTGTTAAATTAGTGTGGATTAGTTAAACCAACATTTAAAATGTAAAAATGGGAAGGCACCAGTTAAAAAAACATTTGGTCTAGAAACTTTTCTGAGCTCTGCTGCTTTTTGTAAACCCTCTCTTCTCCATGCCCTTCACCGCTTTTCCTTTGCTCCCTGAAGTAGTTTTTCCTTCTGCTGCTGGATTGGGGGGTCTGGTCCCAACCTGCAGAAAGAGCTCAGCATATCGTTTTACTTTATGTTTTGTTTTTTTTTCCTAACCGCTTCATTTTGCCCCTGAATAATACTTGCCATAGACATGCTTGCTTCCTTACTCCATATTGATATTTCTTAATCCTTTTTTTAACATTTTCATTTTAGTCTTTACAAATCCTTTCATTCTTTGGCACAAATGAGGCTCCTGGATCCTACTCACCAAACAAATGCAGACAAATTACTTTTTTTCTTTGCCTGGTGGAATATTAAAGAACTATGTTCTGACTCTAGCCAATTATGTAGAATTTTGTAGGGTTTTAAATATATCACCATTCAACTGAGGATATGGTATGAAGCTTATCTGTAAAGGGCTCACGTTAGAAGTTTTCGAAAGTCATCTAGAAGTCAGCATGTAGATTTTGTTAAGGTTCCAGAATATTTCCAGTATAAAGTTTGCATGTATCTTAAATAGGCCGACTTCATCATGGATGAAATATGATAAAATTTAGCTTAGAGGAATTAGGAGAAGCACCAATTTGATAAAATATTTTTTAATTGCAAAAAAATTCAGGTAGAGTATATTGGTGTTAATTCTCAGTTTGAGTTACATAATTCATCTTTAAGTAAATATGGATGGTATGGTCATGGAAAACTTGAAAAACTTACTTGCCAAAAGAAAATGGAATAGGAGTGATAATTAATTACAATTATGTATTAATAAAATGTACTAACTTATTTTAAACTTTAATGAATAGTTTAAGTATTTGACAATCAAAAGCAACTTGGTAAAATACAGATCTCCAAGGATTGTGAATGAATCATACATTTCTTCATGAAGGGAATTTGCAAATTTTTTTTATAATTGTTAGAATGTCCTATTTCAGAATTTTATTTTTAGAAGTTTTTTTTTCATTAAGTTAGCCTTGTACGTAGGTTTTCTAGGCCCTTGCCAGTTCTTCTCAGTTACTAGAGATAAAAGCAAAGATTAATATTTAAAAATTTTATAAAACTAAGAGTTCCATATTTATCTATTTTTATCAACCCAAATATATCTTTTAGAACTCTAGTAATGGACTGGAATGAAAAGAAATTAGTACATTTTGGGGAAAAGAAAAAAGTTTATTATATTCCTTTTATTATTATATTCCTTATATTATTATATTCCGTTTATTATATTTATTTTTTAAAAAGTATTACAAGATTGAAAGATCTGTAATCAAATAAGTTCATAGTAGTAATAACAGTCCATGGTTAGAAATTCATAGGGATCCTTTCATGGTGCTCAGGAATAAATCCACCAAATATTTGTTGTTTGTGTACTGTGTTTAAAACAATCTCTTGAATGTTCTCTGGAATCTGAAGGTTCATAAGAATAAGGCAGACTCTTAGGGTTTATTTTTTAGTTTGGAGACACATACAAAACAATAACGTAAGACAGAGTGTGCCAAATACTAAAGTGATACAGAAGGAGGAAAGACCAAGACCAGGTATTTAAATTGGAAATGTTAATTAGTAAAATTGCATGTCAGTGATGCTATTGATAGCCGGTAGTTAGACCTAAATTCCTACCTTTTCCTTTTGCTATGTTTTGATATATAATTGGTACTTTAAAAAATAATAGTTCCTGTCAGTTACTAGTTAGGTGAAGTACAACCCAGCAAGAGTAGTTTTCCTGCTAACTTCTGCAAAAATGTCAGTCTTTTTCGTTGTTGAAGGATTCTGAAAACAAGAATTCAAGGGACGTAGCATTTACGACTAGCTTTTGTTGTTCAAAAACTTGATGGCCACATAGATTTTCAGTTGTTTCCTTGGTTTCTTTATTCTGGAATTGATTCCCATGCATTACTTGATATTTTGAAAACCTTTTTGTATATTTGGATATGTTGAGGATTACTGTATTCTCAGATGTGTTCACATTAAAATACATCTGTCGTATAGCATCTTGTTTTTGACTTTAAGTGAAAACAAAAAAGTAAAGAAAAATTTGTTAAGTACATATTGTATAAAATTCTTAATGTCTTCTGAAATCAAAAGGGACATAGTACTTAAACTACTTAAACATTTTATTCATCAGAATTTTCTCCCTTGTGAAATTTGATCATTTTTATAAGTTTTGTGGGTAACCTGAGGTAAATTTTGAGGAGGAGTAACAGACTTATTATGTATGTATGGAAGATACCACCATATTTAATTATATTAGTTCCCAAGATCATCTCTTGATTTATGTTGTTTGTACAAAGCTTCTACTCCATAGAAGTTATCAAATGAATACTTTCATAGTTATGGCTTAAAGAATGCAAATAAGCATTGACAAGTGAACACTGGGTAGACTTGGGTTTTTTCATGTGTTCTGTACATTCCTCTGCTCTACTTAGAGTGTATACTTTTCTTTGGCTCTAAAAGAAGCCTGAAATGTGAATGTTCCAGGTAGTGATGGGTAATAGAACTTTATATGGTGGTGGAAATACTATATAATTCGTACTGTGCAGTGTGGTGGACACTTGATACCAGCTTCTGTCCACTCTGGCAGCTTTTAGCTATGGTAGCTGCTAGCTATTTATGTGGCTATTGAGCCCTTACGATGTACTTAGAGGGACCGAGGAACTAAAATTTGAGTTTAGGTGGTCACATGTGGTTACCATTTTAAGACAGTGTAATTCCGCAGTGGATTTTGTTGCTATAACCATAGGCTTAAGCAACATAAACAGTATTTTCTAGTTAGTTTTTTATTACATGACTACTTCAAATTACAGCTCTTTTCACGGTCTATACAGATGAGTTTGTTTCATAGGCATTAGAGAAACCATTGTATTCAATTCAAAACATTAAAAAGGAGTTGATACTCAAGAAAATGATAAAGTAATTCAATGAGGTCATCCAAAGCAGCATTTTCTTTTTTTTCCTAGAAGTTCTAATTTAATAACAGAATGCACATTTATTTTGAGTGTCCTGTAGAGAATGAAATACAATAATTATACTGAAAATATCTCCATGAGTTTCATCACTTTAAATTTGAGTATTATACTAAGAACATTAAAATTCATAGTATTTTAAAATAAACATCTAAAATATGAGTTAAGACTAACTTATAAGACTAACTTATAACTAAGTTTCTTAGTTATAGATTCTAGATACTTAGATGATCTTTATGAATTTAATAAGTGACAAAATTATAAAATACTAAGTATTTTAAAAATCTGTAAGATTTTAAAAAGACTGTAATATCCCTTGAGAAATTACTGGTTTCCAAATTACTCTTAAGACTTTCTAAAATGATGGATCCTTGTTAATGAAACAATGAAATGGATTGGAGAAGGTAGTAACATGTAGATAGAACCTATGGCCTTCTTTACGAAATATGTAGGCTTTTCATAGAAGAAAATACTTTATAAATTAATCACACTTCAGCATCCCAGCATCATGCGTATTTCACTTGGTTGAGTTGGTGTTTGTTACTGTTTCTCTTGCACTAGTTTGTGATTCTTTTGATTCAAAATTGTCACTTTGGTTGCATTTGATAAAGATTCTTTGGTTTTCAAGTGCAGAAAAACTTTTGTTTTATTGTGAATTTGAGATGCCAGAATATTTGAAAGCACAATTCTAGAATTATTATAAAGGTTATAAATAAAAGTTCATATTTAAACTGAAAAAGAGGATTTATCTATTGGGGACCAGCTACGGCCCACATATACTTAATGTGCTTGTGCTTCTTTGCTGCTTTCTTTGTCCTTGCACTAAAATTTTGTTGGCTTGTGGTGGGGAAAAAGTCACAAGTTGATTAGCTTACATATGCATTAAATGTTTGCTGTGTTCATCACTATGAATCAGATTTTTAAGGACCAGAAGATTTAAGACAACAGTATAATCTGTATATTTTACAAAGTTTGTTAGCTGTTTCTTAGGTTACATTGAAAAAATCAAGTTACATTTCAAAATCAGTTTTCTGTATTGACTTCATTCTAGCTATTGTTTTTTCTTTTCTTCCCTGTAATGTCTCCCCAATCCATGTTTTTTCCTAGCCTTCAAGATGGTCAGCAAGGCCAGCAGTCCACAGCCCAGGTCAAAGTCCAGTCCCGCCCCCCTTCCCAGGCTGCAGTGCTCAGTGCTAGTGCGTCCTTGCTGGTGAGAAATGGGAGTATCCACTTAGAAGCCTCACATGACAATGCATCTGCTGTAGGCGGCAGCAGTTTGCACGATGAACTTGGTATGCAGGCCTTCTGTAATCTTGGTGATAACAAAACTGTAATGCAGCAGATAATGGGTGACGATGATTGCTCTTTTGTGAGATAGCTTCATTTGGAACTATGCATAAGAGCACTTTTTATAGGATATGTCCTATGTGTGAGGACAATTTGACTTGCTTTCCCATTTTCTGTTTTTCTCTCAGCATTCTGCATTTTTTTTTAACATGTCTATTACTGATAGATAGCTAAAAGTATTAATAAAGGTTCATGTTTTAGTGTTCTCTTACAGTGGTTTGGGCAATTCATCTACTCCTTGGCACTTATAACATGAGGGGAATTGTTGAAGTTTTAAAAGTTATTTTGATTAGATCTTAATTTCTTTGAATTCGCTGGCTTCAGGGAAGGCATAAATACTTTCTCATGGCGTATTACTATAAAATCTTTCTTTTGGGTATTCTGTATTTCACTTCAGTGTCTGTCACCTGAAACAGACTTACTATAATCCTGATGCAGTACTCTGAGGTGCCATGGCTCTGTATGAGTATCAATAACGCCATCAGTTTTTTTCTTTTTCCTGTTAATATATGTATAAATATAAGTTATTAATATCCACTCAAATATATGTTTTGTGTCTTAAAGACAGTACTTATTACTGCTTTGGTCTTCTGTTTCTCTGTCTAATCCATTTTTCTTGTGTTCAGAATGCAGATTAATAACAATTTCAGTACATACAATGAAGAAAATGTTATTAAAAAACACACACAGTTGAAAGCATTACATTTGCTCACTGTGGTCTTGTTCATCCCTGTTTATAACTATTTCATTTATAAAGATGATAATGCACGTGACACTTTGGCTAGAAGGCTGTGTGGTGTGAGGCGCCCAGCTTCATGGGCTGTTTGTTGACTCATCCCATGTTGTAAAAATCCTTACTGTTTCCAGAGAGTTAACAACTATTAGGTATGTATATTGATGAAAATGATTATCTTTAGCAAATTTTATGGTAACTTGAAAATGGTCACTGAGATATAACATTCGCACATACAGTTATTGCTAAATAAAAGAGAAGGCAATAAAACATTTAAATTATAGAGTGCTTTTGCTTTTGCGTTTGTAATTTGAAAAAGTAAGGAAATTTATTAGGAGGGTCCTCAGTTTAGTTACTTTGCTTTGAGTTAAAATAGTGATACTTTTTTTAGTTGCAAATACATGCAATTAATGTCTTTCTATCACTATTTCTCTCAGGTTAATCCCCAAAGTCTTTGGAACGAGGATTTGTCAGTTTGTGCATATAAAATTACAGTGACCATCATCATTGCCCATTGGGTCTGTGGTAGCAGATTTGCTAAAATAAAAGACTTAATTTTGATCTATTTTGGATTTTTTGCACCTCTGTCAAATCAAGCATACGATGATGCATAGACGATTTTCCTCTGTAAAAACCTAATTTATTCGAAAAACTTGCTAAGAGAACCTTCATTGTAAAATCCCATCCTTAATCCACTTGTAGAATAGTGAAAATACGTATGTATGAACTCTCTATACAGTTCCGAGGATGAAGCCTGGAGGTGACTTTAGCATCTGTGGGTGGATATTCAGGATGCTGTTGTCTTGAAATTGGGATTTTTTTCTTACCTGTTTTCTGGTAGCTAGTTACTGACCTGTGGGAGCTGGGTGCTGTCAAACTGAATGTATTGTGATAAGCAGCACAAAACAAGCCACAGTGGTCAGTGTACACATATTCTGTAGCAAATGACGTTGACCAGAAAAGATCCTGAAGGTGGGCTGCAGTTGAACTTAAAGGAATTGGTAGAGACACTGATTTTTATAACATTCCACTAGAATATTTTTGTTACATGATTTAATTTCTACGTGGTTATAATTAATAGTGGTAAGATAACTTGGGGTAAATGAATTTGGGTACTCATATGTTAAAGTTAGTCATGATATTGTGGTGCCTGGGTGGCTCAGTCATTAAGTGTCTGCCTTTGGGTCAGGGCATGTTCCCTGAGTCCTGGGATCGAGCGAGCCCTACATTGGGCTCCCTGCTCAGTGGGGGAGCCTGCTTCTCACTCTGCCCTTCCCCCCCACTCATGCGTACTCACTCTCTCTCATTCTTTTTCTCAAATAAATAATTAAATAAAATCTTATAATTAAGTTAGTCATAATATCCCCTGAAAGTATGGAATATTTAGAAAGGATTTTTTTCCAAATTTAGCTTCTTCAGTTGAAAAATTTTTAAACCTTTACAGGTGAAAATGTATATATAATACGTAATACATTTATATAAAAAACTCATATAAGCATTCATAACATGTGTATGAGTACATATAATTGTTTGCACCTGTACGCATGTATAGATTATAATTGGTTGTTTAAGCAGAGGTATAGCTTTTTTGGATTAAAGGAAACTTGCAGTCAGGCACTGTTTAATTCTAAGCCTAGGTAGTTTTCCTGAACTACTTTCTTTTTTTTTTTAAAGATTTTATTTATTTACTTGATAGACTGAGATCACAAGTAGGCAGAGAGTCAGGCAGAGAGAGAGGAGGAAGCAGGCTCCCTGATGAGCAGAGAGCCCGATGTGGGGCTCGATCCCAGGACCCTGGGATCATGACCTGAGCCGAAGGCAGAGGCTTCAACCCACTGAGCCACCCAGGTGCCCCCCTGAACTACTTTCTACGTATTTACTCTGTAGTGTCATACTAGATAACAATATCCATTTCCTATATTAAACCCTGAGAATCCTTATATCTCTGTTGAATTTTAACTAGCATTTCAAGGTTACCAGATGACATTAGAATGGTGGAAAAATTCACTGAATATGCTATTTTATTCGTAACTTTTTCAGTAGAAGAAAATACTTTCATTACACATACTCAGGAGGCATAATTATTAATTATAGTTAATTTTAAAAGCTGAATTATAAGTACATACTTAGAACCTGGTTGGAAAAATTTGGGCGATTTTCTTACTTATAGACTTCACTTCCATGCCAAAAAAAAAAAAAAAGTCCAAATGATGGAAGTGACAAATTACTATCTGATTACTGTCTAAGAATTTCTCAAGTCCTTCAATGTAACCTATTGCTTTTTTTTTAAACCACATCATAAAGGTTAATTTTCTTTTCAACAGTCCTTTAGTGGACTCATATGTTTTCAGTTGATTTCCTACTATATTCTGAATTAAATTGCAGTTACACTTAATAAAACAAGCTGTGCTTAGTGCCCAGATGAGTCACAAAGGAGACTGAATCTCGGTAGCCTTAAAGTTGTATCTTGTATCTATTAAGCTTTTTCTAGAAAAGTTGGCAATCACTTCTCAATTTTTATGTTAATCTCAGCTTCCTCTTATAAATTAAGACTAATAAATTGATGTAATGATGCCTGTATAGTTGATAATTAAACTCTTAATATGTAGCTCATCTCAGAGGAAATATTCTAGATAAGGTCTGATAAAGCAGGAAAATTTATGTGTGTTTTCTGTATATGAAATTAGTGTTGGTCAGTGATGAGGATATGCTTTGAAAAAGTATATATAAAGTTACATAAAATTTTCATGTAAAAAATAAACTGTAACAGACAAGAAATGAGAACAAGTTTATATCTATGGTTAAAAAAATAATATATGTACACATATAAAATCTCATACATGGTATTCCTTTGATGAATTTGAGACTTAATTTCATTAATGCATTAGAGGTTTAAAAAGTGATGTGTGAATTGAATTTTTCTAAGGTTTTCTTTTGTTTCACTGCTATGTGAGGATTGACAAAGAAGGTATTCTCAAAGATAATATTAATCTATTATCAAAGATAATCTTCTTTGCTACAGAACTTATTAACTCGAAAATACGGTCAGCTGTAGAAAAAGTCTTAAATCTGGCGGTACCCTCTTGCCCTTTTTATTAAGCGGTTTATAACAGCCATGCATTATTAAGCAGAAATATGATTTGGAGGCTTTTAAATTTTTTACTTTAAAGAGCAGGGGCTTATATGATTTATAATACTTTCAGTGATTTTTTTTTAAAGATTTTATTTATTTATTTGACAGAAAGAGAGATCACAAGTAGGCAGAGGGAGAGAGAAGGGGAAGCAGGCTCCCTGCCGAGCAGAGAGCCAGATGTGGGGCTCCATCCCAGGACCCTGGGATCATGACCTGAGCTGAAGGCAGAGGCTTTAACCCACTGAGCCACCCAGGCGCCCCTACTTTCAGTGATTTTTATTAGAGTTAGACTTGGTGTTTTAAAAGTTTATATATATTATGTACTATTCTTAGCATTTTGTACTACATTATAGGAACTTTTCCTTGTTACTGTAAATATAAAGTTAATAAGGTATAAGGGATCTGAATCTGTACCTCAGTGCCCTATGTTATGGCAGATCATTTTCAGTCATCTAAACAAAACATTAGATTCTTTTCGCAGCAGCTTGGATCTTGTCCTTCATTGTTCTTTATTGTTATTTTTGAATACAAAAAACACTGAATTTTATTTTATTTGGGGGCAAAGTGCAACACAAAGGATATACAAATGAAAGTAAATGTTTATTTTTATTAAAGCTGTAAAAATCCTTCTTTATAGCTAAAAGGAGGAAATATTAATAGATTTTGGGATATATATTCTTCCTTTTGATAAAATTAGAAAGTGCTTTTCTTATTCTTATAACAGAAATACAAGTTTAGGGCTGTCTGGGTGGCTCAGTCAGTTAAGCATCTGCCTTTGGCTCAGGCCATGAGCCCAGAATCCTGGGATCAAGCTTCACATCAGGCTTCTTGCTCAGCGGGGACCCTGTTTCTCCCCTGCCTGCCATTTCCCCGGCTTGTGCTTGGGCTCTCTCTCTGTCTCTCTCTCACTTGGTCTGTGCCAATTAAAAAAAAAAAAAAAAATACAAGTTTAGAAATACTAGAAAATATAATGAAAAGTAAGCCACCTGTAATTTTATCACTTAGAAATACTGACTATTAAAACTTTATGATTTCTTTCCTTCCTGTCTTTTTTAATGCATACATTTATATACTTTTCTGAAATAGAATTGGGATCATGATGTGTGACTTTTGTGCTACTGTATGAGCTTTATATCTTGCTTTTTTCACTTAGCACATGGGTTATTTACTCGTGTTATGTTTTTTAACCTGTTTAGGCGATGGCAAATTATTTTCTCTCTTAAATCTCCATGAAAGGCAGTATAACATAATAGACTGTGAAGTCAGACTTCCCAGCTTCCAGTCCATGCTCTACTACTCACTAGCTGTGTGACCTTGGTCAAGTTATTTTCTCTCCCTGTGCATCAGCTTCCTCATTTATCAAAGCCTCAGTAATAATAATACTTACAGGTTTATAATGAGGATTATATCAATTAAAATGTGCAAAGCAATTAGAATAGTGCCTGGCAATAATAAGTCAATTACATAACTAATCATTGCTGTTAATGTTAATAACAAAGGTTATTAACATTACTCATACATTTATTTAACCAGTTAACCACATTGTTAGTCTTCATGATGATCCCTGATATTTCCTGTTGTAGTAAACTCTCTGCTGGACCTCCGTTACATAAACCTTTCAGTACAGCTGTGGTTATTTCCTTAGGATAAATATGTTGAAGGGAATCATCCAAGGGAATAAACATTTTGGGGCTTTGACATATACTGTCAATTGCTTTATGGAAGCTTGTACCAGTTTACACTTTATCTGGCAGGAGTTGATAGTGTATGTTTTATCTCCCCAAATATTATAAATGAAAAATAAACCTAGACCAACTTTTATCTTCTCCAAACTCATCCCCTGGACAATGCTCAGAAGTTTATTGCTGTTACTGTGGAAAGATTTCTGGTATATTTTTAAAAGTTTGGATGCCCGGACTGCTCTAGGAATTTTGTATAAGGTAACAGGGACCGGTTGAGATATCCAATTTGTTTCTTGCTTGTCTCTGTTGTAAAGAATTCAGTGAAGTATTAGACTAGATTATCTACTTTCTAACATTAACAGTTTTAAGATCCTAAGTTAAATTTGGTTAATGTATGCATTAACTGAAATACAGGTTGGATTCTTCTGTGGAAGATACCCCCCACGCCCAGCCCCTCACCAGTCAGTGCCTGAAATAAGAGAGAAGTTTACATGTCTCTCAGTTTAAGGGGAGCTGTCCCCAGCAGATGGGTTGGTTCTGTTACCTTCCACATGTGGCTTCCCTGCTGGTCCATAGTGACGGCTCCTGTCATTGAGATTTATCTGAAAAACACAAAGAGAAGTGTTGCTAAAAAATGTAAGGACCGTTAGCCTGTATCTTTCACATTGTGACTTGAAACATGGGCCTGTCACTTTCTCCTATGGGCCCATACATCGTCACATAGCAACTTCTAGCTGCAGGAGAGGCTAGCTAGGAAATGTCTCTAAATAGGCCGACATAGGCCCAGCCGAGATTCAGTGAGGGAATGTCATATTATGGAAGGGAAAGGGAGGTCAGTCATCAGTCTTTGCCACAATAAGCACTTCAACTCATCAGTAAGATAAAGATTAATAACTAGAAAAGTCAAGAGTTAAAAAATACAAGTGATTTGCAATCATAGGCAAATAGTTAAGCTTTACTTGTAATTTTTTAAGTTGCAAATTAAAAAAAAGTTGAGATCTTTCTCATCTTCGAATGTGTAGTATGTCTATTAAGGTCTGAAGATTAAATGCTCCTGGAGTATACTTTAGAACTGTAGAAGAAAAATGTCGATGGCTTTTAATCTAAACATTTTATAAACTAGTAAAGATACATGTACATGAGCATTCATTATAGCATTGTTTGTAATTTTGAAAGACTTCAAACAATCTACATGTCTGTTGTTAGAGAACCCCTAAAAGAAATGATAGTACATAAAACTTAGTATAATATTTAGAACTTGGTGCATCTTTATTATTGATATGAAAAGTTAAGCTACTTAGTAAGCAAAAGAAGTAAATTTTAGAAAGTGTGTGTGAAGAGAGGGATCCAGTTATTACAGAACAAGTGTACATAAAAATGATTCGGAAGAACACAGTGGCTGTCTCTGGGGAGTGGGGGAACTTTTCTTCATTTAATATACTACTTTTGAATCTGATGACACATAGTACTTTTAAAAAACGCAAAAACAAAACAAATATCACTCACTCTGCAAAGTCTTGATTTGTATTTCGTGGGAATTCCGCAGACTACATGCTGCTTCATGCGCATCCATCTGCTTAGACTCTTACTGACCAGTCTTTTTTCTTCTTTGTTTTTGAATCAATTTTATTGATCTGTAATGTAGGTATGATAAATCACGTCCATTTAACGTGTGCGATTAGTTGAGCTGTAACGGGTGTGCACACCTTTGGATTACTACAGTGGAGATACAGAACATTTCCATCATCTTCAAAAGATTCTTTGTTGCCCCCATTGCAGGCCGATCCTCCTCCACCCCCACCACAGGCAGCCACTGCATACGTTATGTCATTAGAGTTACCCCTCTTCTAGGAGTCCGTATTAAGACAGTCCAAATAATGGCCTTTCACACCTGATGGGATACTTTTGAGTTCATCATATTGCATGGATTAGTTTATTCTTCCTGTGGGGAGTATTATTCCATTGTATATGAATATGTATATTGTGTATCCATTCATCTGATGACATTTGTGTTGTTTCCAGATTTGGGCCATTGTTAATAAAACGTAACTGTTTTCAAAAGTGGTTTTACGTTCTCACAGCAGTGTTTGCGAATTGTGCTTGTCCGCATCAATGTCCCCGTTTGTTATTGTTGGCCTTTAACATTTTGGCCCCAGTAGTTGTATCTTATTGTGGTTTACATTTGCATTTCTCTTATGAGTAAGGATGATGGATATCTTTTGATGTGTTAATTGGTTATACATATATCTTCTTTTAAAAATTGGGTTATTATTGAGGTATTAGTTTTTTTGGTATTTCAGATAAAATTTGTCAGATGCAAATTACAAATATTTTCTCCCGTTCTGTGTCTTGCCTTTTTGTGTACCCGATCATTTGTAATGTTGTCAGTATTGTCAGGTTGTAGGTTTTACCAAGAAAAGGAAGACATCCCTTTGAAAGAAAATATGAGCAGATGATGAAATCATAGCAGAATATGAACTTGTACATTCACTTTTGGAAGGTTCACCTGACCCTGGGGATTAGGCAATGAGAGTGGAGACTTAATGAATTAAGGCATGTGGTGTTGAGTCAGAACTAGAGGATAATGGCCATGTCAGTAAAATATATTGGCAAATAAATCTATCTTATGTTGCCAAGCAGTAGAGACCTCTGTCTTTCCTTACCAGGCCTCAAAGGCTCTTTCTTCTCTTCCTGCTCTTTTCCTAATTTTTCTCCTGTTCGAAAAACCTAGCACAGTGTTGAACATCCCAGGAAGAAGGACTGTTTCTCAGTATTGAAACTTTCAATTACAAATAGCATAGTGACTTGATTACCATGGTAGTACAATAGTTTAAAAGGTTTTTGGAAGCCAAAGGCTTTTGGTGGTGGACAGGGGCGGCAAACTATGGCCTGGGGGGTAAATCCATTCAGCTTGATGCTTATTTTTATAAATGAAATAAAGTAAATATATGTTACATGTTTTCTGTGGCTGCTTCCCTGCTGCAGTGGCAGTCTTGAATTACATCTGACCATATGGCCTGCACAGCCCAAGGTATTTATTTTCTGGCCTGCTGTAGAAAAAGTGTGCTGACCACTGACTGGTCTGTGGAGAAACAAGTCCGTTAACCCATAAGCAGAAATAGAAGGAGTCCTTTCTGTCAGGGTGAAAACTCATGTTTCCTCAGGGACTCGTAGGTACCATTCATGATAATAAGGGTGGCGGCTATCCAAGAAACTAGTCTTCAAGGTCTTGCTCTTAAAAGTAGAATAATGTATTCATTGAAGTAGCATTGTGAACAGAGTACTCCTCACATCAGAAATAAGCACTTTTTCTAGAGTACTTAAGTGCGTCATGGAGGTGGATGTTCCTCCAGCAGCCTTCTAGTATGTGTGCCACACTGAAGCGAGCACACCCTCCGATAGCCTTCGAGAAAGCACTTTATAAAGCTGCCTTTCTTGTGTCCGGCTTTGCTCTCGTAGCCCCTGCCTGTGTGAAGAGTTAATACTAGGAAAGAGAGAACTCGTTTAACAGTGTGCCAAGATTAGGCTTAGAGGATGCAGAATTAATGGAGGTGGGAAGGGGATCCAAAGAAGGAAATCAGGAAATTTAAGAGGCCTCCTTTGTTGTTGGAACTGGAAGGATTAGAAAAATCCTACAGATGATCGGTCTTAGTAACTACCTCTTTCCAAAGTACATAAGTAAAATGAGTAACATCAAGAATGCTTTAGGGGTTTCCTATCTGAGCAATCTTTATACAGTTTGTGCCATGTAGCAAGGGATTTTATTGAAAGGATGAGTTAGAGGATCCCATTGATTTCTCATGTCTTTTATCAGTGTCTTGCCCGTGTGTATTTTGTCTGCTGCACCATTCATGGCTTCAGGGAGATGTTTCAAGTGTCCTTTTCTTTAAATCAGTATCTTAATTTTACTCATCTTCCTGTTGCTCATCACTTATTTGAAATTCTCCTGCCTAAAAAAAAATGGTTTTGTGTAATGAAATGTAATTTTTTTAGGCAACAGCAATCAAATGTTCAAAACTGAGAAATACCAGGTACCTTAATTTTTTTCTTTATTTCTAGAGACACTCTCTCATGGCCAGTACCATTAAGCCTGAAATTCCAGCCTCCAGTCTTGTTTATTTTGTCAGAAAGTAACTGTTTTCTTGAAATCATGACAAAACCATTCTGTTAGATATAATTAATTATGACCTGGGAGTTGGATATAATAAGATGATTTCATGTTTAATCATAATTCATGTGAGGGCATATTTCATTGATATCCTCCTCAATTTATATTAATTAGAAAAAAATTAATAGTCTTAACACAGACTAAAAGTAGGATTATTAATTAAAAGCACATTTCACTTTGGACCTAAAGGATAACTACATTATGATTTTAATCTTAAATTATGTATATGTAAAAATGTTATGTATGCTAAGGATATTTGTACAAATTTAGGATATTCTTAATCTTTATGAACCAATGGTAAATATGCTTCTTTATGTTTTGGTTGTTTTTGAAGATGCTTTTAGTAGATTATTATACCTTAAAATATTACTAAGTTTTTCACTGAAACCTTAAGCTAAACACTTTTTAGTATAATTTTTCCTGAGTTGTTTATCCTCTGAATAAAATCTGTTTCTTTTGAAGTGATCCTACTTGCCAAGTCCAAAGATGCAGAGAATCTATTCTTTTGGTGGATTTTTATTAGGAATAGAGCACGAAGCCTTAATACAGTGTTAGCTTGTTCTGACCTGAGCATGTTCATAAAGTTAGTATGTAAACAAAAGCTTCTTAGGGAAAAAAAAAAGCACTCTTGAAGCCATTGCACATTTGTTAAAATTATAGCCTCCCTTTCCCTAGATATATTTTATGCTTTGTTTAAATTTCCAAAATTTATAACTTGTTAGTGATTGGTTTGTAAAGAAGCATTCAGAGTTGTAGATTTATAGTACTATAACTACTCAGTTTTTCCAGCTTTCTTTATCTAGAGAGCTTTTGGGAGGGCATGCTTTGTTTTTATGTTTCTATTAACTTAAAGCGCGACTTTGTTTCATAGGAGACATCTGTACATAAAAGATAATACAGTTGTATAATGACTTAATGTTCTTTTCCGGTTCCATTTGAATATTAGAAAAAATAATATCTTTAGTCAGTTTCAGTTGCATATAAACATTTATCATACTCAGTATTCCTCAAACAGGACTTTTATTATTAAAAATCTGATACAGTGCTTAATTACTCAGAATATATTCCAGTAATTTAAATTCTGTTGAATATAGTATTATTTCTAAAAATACACACAAATTAGGTGATACAAAGACCTATTTTTTATCCATTCAGTTCTTACTGGATTTCACACATAGTAGCCAACCCCTGCCAGCTCTCTGTTACTCTGTGATGTAGTCATTTGCATGGATTTATAATTATTCTGCATTTATGCAATCTGTGATTTTGATCAGATTTTTTTTTCTATTATTGTAAGCTAATTATAGTAGCACAGCCAATTTTTCATTTTCCATTGTAAGAGAGGGCACAGCCTAAAAAATTATAATTTAAAAATAATTTTGAAATCTCAGTCAAGCCAGTATTCTTTTAAAAATATTTTTCTTCACTAACAATTTCTGCAACCACCTTAATCACTGTAAAAGTTTTTCAGTAAGACACGTAACAAGCCAAATGGACAGCTTTTATTTTCATCTTAGTTCATGAATCTGGTTTGTGTTAGAGGTGCTAAGAGTGAATGATTCATGACCAAAAGATGAGGGTGGCATATGGGGGTGGTAAAAAGCAGAGTTTTAGCAAATCCACATGCTGAATAATCCTCCTTGGAAAAACAGCAAATGAAGAAGACATTTCACAGAATGCTTTTTCCTCACTTGTCTCAGGAGTATATTATTCTGACAAAGAAATTGCTGCTACAGAAAAATCATAATAAAATATTTGCATATTCTGTCTGACCCATAGAAAGTACTCAGTCTTATTTAATACTTTTCCATTTTTAATCCTTTTAAAGAACGAAGTGATTGTTGAAATATTCTGCAATCCTTAGTTATAGTTAGTTTATTAAGGGGTCTTTTCAAGGATTTCATTAAATAAAGTCTTCATTTTATACCATGTTTACTTTGTAGTCGTCTAAGAGAGATCTTTTAGCCCTGCCATGTAGTTGAAATTGCCCTTAAGATCGGTCATATTTATAAGATCAGTAAAAAATAATCAGAAGCAGCCTGGAGTAGTCCCCAGTGGTTGCAGTCATATACCTCATTTTACTGCCCTACTGGAAACGTACATATTCATTTCTTTACACTCCTTACCTCTGATAGGGCTACCATGGGTTGTCAAGGTAAAGAATGCGTTTCAGACACTCTCCAGATTTTTAAATTTCACTAGGAGAAACCGTTTTATCTTAATTGAGTTCATTTTAAGAGTTTTCTGCAACCAATGTAATTTCTAAACTTTTATCATTTTCAGCAAACGGTTTTAACTAAATTTTTTCATAAAGTTCTTAGACTCATGCAATTAGTAATGTTCATTAAATGCTGCAATTTAATTTTCACCAATGTTATTATACTCTATTCATAGAACTTCCTTAGATCCATTTTGATGCGTAATTTTTTTCCTTAAAAACTGAACATAATGGGTATTAAGGAGGGCACTTGTGATGAACACTGCGTGTTGTGGGTGATGACTCACTGAACTCTGCACCTGAAACTAATATTACGCTGAGTTTAACTATTTAAAAAAACAAAGAAGGGAGAAATAAAAAACAAGACTCTCTGAAGGTAATCTCAGACATTTGTTGTCTCGTAGTTTGAGCCATCTTAACACTTAAGCAGCTTTCCAAATGGCCACTCACCACTTGCAGAGTGGTCAGGTGCCTTTTAAACGACATTAAGTTCATTCATGTGATTGCTTCAACTGTGAATGTCCCTTGAGGAGACAAGAGGAGACTGGATTGCAAAGCTGACTTAAATCCCTTACTGTTAAAATCTGATTATGTACGTTGACATTTTGCCCCACTGTTCTGCATTCCTTTTCCGTTCACATCATGCTGAATTACAGGCAGATCATTGTTTTTCAAATATTTCGGGGAAAGTTTATAGTACATTTTCTTAAGTTGTAACAAGTTTGAAGTGTAGTGTTTCCTGATGGAGAAATTCTGAGTATTCTAATGGTTTTTTTAAAAAAATCATTTATTTGCTAGGTAAGTTCTCTTCTACGCTTTATGAGACTGGTGGCTGTGATATGTCACTTGTGAATTTTGAACCAGCAGCAAGAAGAGCATCCAATATCTGGTATGTGTGAAGTCATAGTAGGAGAATGTATGTACTTGCATATATTTGCCGTGTTTAAAGCTTTTAGGCCTTGAAATGGAAAAGTTATCTTGAAAATATTTGTTCATATTGGCTTAAGTAATTTGTCAGTGGGTGTTTGTCTCCAAAGATATAAGGTAGAATTTATTGCTCTGGAAAAAAGAAAGCATTATTCTTAAAACAAAAGCTGTTCTGTATTTTAAATAATTAAGTAAAAATTCCCTGTAGGTCTTATAATGGGGGGTAGTAGTTTCCCACAATTTCGAATTTAACTATAGATTTTGTGCTACCCACACGCATGCACTTTGCAAGATCAATAAAAAAACATATTTGAAAAAGGCTTATTAGGAAAATACAGAACTAGGTTCAAACCCATCAGTTCTGTTTATGTAATTTAAAAATTTTATTTCTGTGTAAGTGTTTTAGTCAAATATCTTTTTACCTGACCTTCTTTTCTTTTGCTTTAAAATTTGTTTACCAGCTATAAGAAAGAGGAATTTCTTAAAATATGGGTCGTATGTTACATTTAGTTTCTTTTCTCTCCTTCCCTTATGAAGAAATGACATCATGAGATAAGGATGAAGTTAGAGGGGCCATTTAAAGCACTAGGATCTTGCAGTCACTTTGCTTAACCCACTGGAGAGACAGAACATACTTGCTAAGCTTCTTGAGTCCAGTCTCAAAACTGACCCTGTCGAGAATAACCAAAAATTGGAGTGTGAGGTGATTTCCTAACAGTGGAAGCAATAGAAAGATGGAACAGTGCAAATAATTGTTTAATGTAATTTAGGATAAGAACAATTCCTTATACCATAAATGTGGTAAGGTCTCAAGTTTAAAAAATCTAAACTTGACTATAGAAATGGAATGGTCGCAGTTTAAGGTGTCATAGTATAGCTTAAGTTTGTCGTGGCTCCAGGCAATGTGTTAATTGCTTTCATAAACCCATCTCACAGGGACTTTGTGATAAGAGGTTCTATTATCCTGTGTTACTTAGGTGGACACTAAGGGGTAAAAGGTTAGATAACTTTCCCAAATATCATTTAGCTGATGAAGAGATTTTTAATATAAATACTTTGGCCCAGGAGCTGTGCTCTTAATCACATCTGTAGGAAAATGCTATTTTGTATGTTGAAGTACTTGGAAAAGCAAAGACAGTGTAAATATCATATAATTGTTAAAAGATTATTTTTCTTTCAATTCCTTGACAGGTTCTTTAGTCTCTAAAGATTTTTTCATTTTATTTTAGTGACACGGATTCTCATGTATCCAGTTCTACCTCAGTTCGATTTTATCCACATGATGTGGTAGGTTTTCCTTTATTTTTTATAAGATGATGTACATTCAGATTAAGTAGTGATGCAAATCAGAAAAGTTGAAGTTATAAAATACCAATTTTGTTGAAAACTATGGCAAAATCACCTTTGCTACTCCGTAGTGGATCTCTTCTTGTAAGTCCTTTGTTAGGAAGCAAGCATAAAACCCCATGAAGTTTCCTAAGCTGTGTATGAATCAGTAATTACACTTTGAGAATATGTAAAGGTCCATTTGCTCGCCGATGTCATAATCTGGTTGTGCCATCTTAAAACTTCCCTTTCAAGAGTACAGTTTTGAATATTACATTATCTAATTCTTAATTATTAGTTACTCATACCAGTGTGTTTGTGTGAAGCTTAGTGATGATATCACTGTGTAAAAAATATATCCTGTGAGATATGGTGGGGCTGTTTTAGAATGATAACACTGCTTTTGCCCTCAAGATGTATATATTGAACTTAGAAAAGACAAAACAAATGAAATTTTTTTAACTTATTTTAGTTAGATTCAATTAGTTAACATATAAAATGAAATTCTTATATGAAACACAAAAGCGATACCTATAAATAAATGTAGTGCCAAAGAGGTTAATTATTAGTGGCTTCCTGAAGATTAGTTGTGAGCTGTGTTTTAAGACCATAGATGTGAGTTGGCATAGAACAATGGTTTTCAGCGTTTGGCAATGTCTGAGAACACTTTAACTTGTCACAACTAGGGGAATGTTACTGGTGTCTTGTGAATGGATAGAAACCAGGGATACCATAAAACGACCTGCAGTGGACAGTACAACCCCCAAACAAGGAATTATCTGACTGAAAATGCCTGTAGTGCCAAGGTTGAGAAACCTTGGCATAGAGGATAAGAAAAAAAGTGTCTGGGGGAGGTACTTGTCAATGCTTAGAGATAAAAATATCTATGTTATTTATAGGAAGCAGATTTTCTTGACTATACCCACATATGTGTTTGATAAGTAAAGATTGTCTCTGCTTTTTTGCTGGAGTATATTCCTGGAAACTTCATAAGAAAGCCAAAAATAGGGAAATGATTGGTTTTTTGTTGTTGTTGTTTTCTACTATTGAATGGTATGGGAACGTTGGGATAGTGAAATCCTGGCTAGGGTTGTGCTAGATAAGGGAAACTTTAGACTCCTTCAAAGAAAGGGGAAACTGGTGAACTGCTGAGTGGGTGAATTAAAGCTAAAAGAAATGTAATGTGGTAATTTCCTGTATAGCCTCCAAGAGTAGCCTGCCAAAACAAAAGAAAAAAAGGGGGCGTAGGAGGGATTTGAAAACAACAGCGATAAGAGACTGTAGGAAGACATGAGAATTAAAGGCTTCGAATCCAATTCAGAGGAGCTTAGGTTTAGCACGGTAATGAAGTTTATAGCTTTGAGAAAAGGCCATAGTGGCAGGGCTTAGAGAAGCCACTAATGATTCACATTAAATGATTTTAATGGATTCCCTGGCTCTACAATCACACAGTGTTAAGATTGTAAACACTTTCCCCAATACAGCTTTTCCAAAGGACTGATTGATTAATTTGCTTTAAGTATACTTCCCATTATCACCTTTTGTAGTTTCTAATGATCATAAAATATCTAGGAGTGTAGAGAATTAAGGGGACTTAGATCATCTGCAAGCTGATTGAGTAGCCCTGGAATCATGACTTAACTGAAGATACTTTGAGGCTTTCAGCGCTGACTTTCTTTTAGCTCTCTCTTCCGCAGATTCGATTGAACAGACTATTGACCATCGACACAGATTTGTTGGAGCAACAAGACATTGATCTAAGCCCTGACTTGGCAGCTACTTATGGTCCAACAGAAGAAGCTGCTCAGAAGGTCAAACACTATTACCGCTTTTGGATCTTACCCCAGCTGTGGATCGGCATTAACTTTGACAGACTCACACTTCTGGCCCTGTTTGATAGGTGAGAACACAGTGATATTAAGGATATGTGTAGATTTTATTTTTAAATTGAAATGAACCTAATTACCCATTGAGGCTTTTACTTGGTTACCATTTTGGAAAATGTTTTCTATTTTGGTTCTTTTGAGGTAAAATTTAAGTTAATAAAGCTCCCAAACATTGACTTTCCTAAATCCATTAAAAACTTTTTTGTTAAAAAAAAAAACCAACAACAACAAAAAAACAAAACTTTTTTGTTGTGGCAATTTTAGTATGTTTATTAAAAAAATCCTTCTTATTATCAGTAGGAATCATGGAACTATACTTAAAAGCCAGAGAATATGAAGTGTTAATGATCATAAGGTTATAAGTAATATGACTCTAAATATAAAAGGTATAAGAGGAAACTTCTCTTTCCCTATTTCATAGTACTAGTCTTAATAATGAACAGTATTAGTCTATTAAAACTTGGTGCTTCCTATAGACTGGAATAACAAAGATTGGATTTACTCTCCTATCTGAAACAACAAAAAAAGAGACAAAATGCCTGAACCAGTGGTTTTTAAGACTTTGGAGATAAGACGGCAAAGGACAGTGATTCCTGAGAGATGGGAAGTGCATTATGTGGGTCCTACAGTTGCCCCAACTTACTGCCTTAAGAGAGTTCCCTGTCTTCCTCGCTGGCTCTGACATAGGGAGAAGGTACTGAAATGGAGCCCAGCAGACTTCCTGAGTTGAGGAGACAGAGCTATGAGTACAGGGAGACCCAACACAGCGAGGACAGAGTATCAGAGAGAGGACTGCTGTTCACAGAGAGAACCTCAGTTCTGCAGTGGGTCTCCACAACTCTTCAGCAGAGTACAGATGAGTGAATGTATGTGAAGAAACTACCTGAGGCCGGGGTAAGAATCATGTGAAAGAAGTAGATGGACAGTGCCTGACACACAGGGATAGGAATAGTGCCTGTTCCCATCTGTCTGATTGAAGAAACTCGTAATTCATATTTTATGGTGCATTGTGTACTCAGGAAAGTGTTGCCTAAAAAGTGAGGAATAATTAGCCATAACATGGGCACTGCTTCAGACTCACCAAACAAGTTGTAAAAGCAAGATCTAAAACGATCGGACTGTTGTTTCCAAGTAGCAAAACAAAGTTCAAGAAGATTTATAGAAATCTGAAAATTGTCATGACCGACAATGTTCACAGTGACATCCAGTCAAAGGATCCCCCATGACATCCAACCAAAGATTACCAAACATGCAAAGAAATAGTTAAACATGATTTATGAGAGAAATAATGAATCAATCGAAACCAACCTGTAATTGTCACAGATGTTAGAATTAGCTATCAAAGACATTAAAACAAGTATATTTGTACTCCGTATGTTAAAAAAGTTAAGACATGAAAGATATTTTATTTTATTTATTTTAGAGAGCCAGAGAGAAACAGAGTGCAAGTGGGGAGAGGGGCAGTTCAATTAAAGTAATGAAACTGTAGCCAGGCTGATTAAGGGGGGAAAAGAAGAGAAGAGAGAAGATTCAAATTGCTTATAACAGGAATGAGATAGGATATCACTACAGATTCTACAGGTGTCATAAGAGGATATTATGATCTGCTACATGTAAATAAATTTGACAATGGACAGATTTCTTGAAAGGTAGAAATCATCATAGTTCATTCTGAAAGATACATTACCTTAATGGTACTATATCTATTAAATAGAAATTATAGTTAAACACCTGCCTATGAAGAAAACTCTCGGCCTAAATGGCATCAGAATAATATCCCAAATCAGGTAGAGAAATGTAGGCCTTTCAACAAATGGTCTAGGGACCATTCGATTTTCATGTGAAAAAAACCTTTTATATTGATAACTGCACCGTATTAGAGAACTATGAAAATTAACTCAAAATGGATTATAGGTCTAAATTAAAATTTAAAGCAATAAAATTCCTCGAACCAAACAAAACAGCAAGAGGAAATTTCTCTGACCTTGGGGTAGGCAAAATTTTGTAGATGCGACAGCAAAAACAACAAAGTTGATAAACCGAATTCATCAAAAATTAAAAACTAACAGAAGCGTAAGGGGAGCACATGTTCAGTGATGAGACTACAGCCAGTGTGTGGTGCGGCAGAACTGCTGACGGTCACTGATTTGGCGGACCTGGACTTCTGCAGCTGCGGCGGAAGAACGAATGAGCACGCCGGTGTGCTGATCGGAGAGTACCGCTGAACTCGCTTTCATCCGAGAAGACTATGAAATGAATTAGTACAGAGATGTCTGTGAGTTAGGTCAGTTGATGATTATGAGTATGGCGCTGACTTAATGAAAAAGCAAGTTAATAAAAAACAACTTAATTTTTTAAAAGTTTAAAATTTAAAAAAAAACAAGTTATGAGTGTGAAAATAATTCTTTACCTATTCTAGAAAATTTCAAAATGTATGGGAAGATTTAAGACAAGAAGAGGCCCACCATAATTCCTCTACCCAGAGAGAACATTAGTAGTTGTATCATTTTGGGATACTGTCCTTTTTAACCTATGTGTGTATGCTTCTAAATAACAACTTTTATCTTCCTAAGCATATCATTTTATGCCCTGCTTTCTTTATATGGCACATATACTGAGCATGTTTCCATGTTGGTAAATGTTTTTTAAAAACAAGACTTTTTTAGCAAGTATCCAGCATTTTATGAATAAAATTTCCCCAAGAAGTAATGAGATAGATTTTTGGTTTTTTTGGTATGACAAATCATCTTCATTGGTATATGTAATATCTGGGTCATCACATTGTTTAATTTAGTCAGTTTAATGAAATGTCTCAGCAGCTTTGATAGAGACAACACTGATGGTTTTTTATTACTGCCTTCATTTTCAATATATGCAATAGCCTATATTTAAGTAATCCTAGTGAATTAGTTTTGAGGTTATTTCAGATGGTTTCAGGATGCGGAAAATGAAATCACTTGGTATCAAAATTTGGTTACAAACTTTGTCATATAAAGTAACTGCTCATTTTAATTTTCTAGAAACTTTTGAGATTTTGTTTTTTAAACGAGTTTGTTTTTTAAACGTGTTTTTCTTTGCATATGTCCTTTTCAAGTTGGTTACTTAGTTATTAAGCAACAAATGTTACAAAAAAGCAGATGTTAAAGAAGAGTAAACTTCTGAAATAGAAATTAAAACTAATATTATGTCTTTAATTAGAACTTCACTTACGATAGCATGCTTTATATCCACATAAGGTTTTTTGTTAATTTTAAATATAAACTAGTTTCTCCTTCAGTATGTGCTAAAACCTTATTCAAAACCAGTACAAGAAAAGCATGTCAGCAAGCATAGTATGAACTTCCTCATGATGTCTTCCCTTTTTTCACTCTCATTTCTTATGTTGATGATATACTTACTCATAAATTTTTTTGTCTACAGAAATCGTGAAATTCTGGAAAATGTGTTAGCTGTCATCCTGGCTATTCTTGTGGCTTTTTTGGGATCTATTCTTCTCATAGAAGGCTTCTTCAGAGATATCTGGGTCTTCCAGTTCTGCCTAGTGATAGCCAGCTGTCAGTACTCACTACTTAAGGTACCAGCATCACTCTTCTTTTCAGAATAGGGAATAATATGTGTGTTAAAAAGCAGATGTTTTGTATAATTCATTGCATTATAGTAAGCTGTTAATTTTTAGATTTATTTTCCCTAGATGTTTATATTAGATTGGATAGGGAATAAAGGGGACATAAAAACTTTAAAAAATAATGATATGTAAATGAAGCTTCCTAAGAACTATTTTGGGGGGCTGGTGTTAAAATATTTGGGCATTTGTTAAAAATGAGAATTAACATGCTTGAAATTTTTATTTTATTTTTTTAAAGATTTCACTTGTTTATTTGACACAGAAAGAGCAAGCACAAGCAGGGGGAACGGCAGGCAGGGGAGAAGCAGGCTCCCTGCTGAGCAAGGAGCCTGATGCAGGGCTCGATCCCAGGACCCTGGGATCATGAACTGAGCCTAAGGCAACCACTTAACCAACTGAGCCACCCAGGCACCCCAACATTCCTGAAATTTATTTAAAAAATAATGAACATTGTCTCTCCCACTCCCATATTTTAAGTCTTCTATTCTGTAGATTAAATTTATTAAAATCCATCATTGGATAGATATAGTAATGGCAAGGCTAGTATATGTTCTTGGGGACACTGAAAGCAGAATATTGATATCCCTTTGCTATTTAAACAGTAGCCAAATGTTATTAATTTTAAGCTTTCTAAAAAGGGAAAAAAATCAAATACCTAATTTTTCACCTTCCATGCAAAATCAATATGGACTGTTAATGCAGACTGTTTCCTTTTTCTTCTGTGCTAGTAAAAACCCTTGCCTGTATTGGTTATTTGCCTGGTATATGCTAACATGCAGAGCTCTCCCCCATCCTGAAAACTGTTTGTTTAGTTCCTTTCATACTGTTAGCTGTTCTTTCTCTGTTTATAGATACACATCCAGAAAAACTACTTGTGTCAACCCTTTTCTTCAAGACCCATCCATGCTTTTTTCCTCATTGCAGTACTGAAATTATAGTCTTTATGGGCTAATAATCTCCAACAGCCAAATCTGCGTCCTTTTTCATTCTTCATTCTTTGTGACTGCTGTATCATTTAGTACCTATGAATACTGTCTTCTGTTTTTATACAGTCCTCATTTTTGATCTGCCTTTATGCTACGCCTGATGATTTTCCTACTTTTCAGATAACTTTCATTTCCTTTGTTAATGCCTCTTTGGTCTTTGGACAACTTCTTAGTTTATAAGAATTTTTTAGGGTTTTTTTTGGCCTTCTTTTCAGCTTGCAAGTCCTTGCCAGTGAAGTCACCCTCTTTTATTACTTTATTAGTTGCCCCCATGTATGAATCATGTCCAGATTTATATCTCAGAGTCTTCGTTTTTCTCACAAGCTTTAGTCCTATGTACCTAACAGGCAGTTTGGCACATTTTAAAAATAACACGTCGTCATCTTCTGATAAATATTTTTCTGGGGCGCCTGGGTGGCTCAGTGGGTTGAGCCGCTGCCTTCGGCTCAGGTCATGATCTCAGGGTCCTGGGATCGAGTCCCACATCGGGCTTTCTGCTCAGCAGCGAGCCTGCTTCCCTCTCTCTCTCTCTGCCTGCCTCTCTGTCTACTTGTGATCTCTCACTGTCAAATAAATAAAATCTTTAAAAAAAAAAAAAAAAAAAAAAAAAAAAAAAATATTTTTCTTCCCTAGTTCCTTTGCTTTTGACAGTAGTATATTGACTCAAAATCCTAAAGCCTCTCTGTTCCTTACTTCTCGACCCCTAATAATGAGTAATAATTCTATTTATATACATAAATATATATTTATATATTTGTATTTATTATAATAATAATAGGTCCCTTTGATTAAATTTGGTGATTCTTTGTCAAAATTTCTGACTTTTATTCTTTCTATTCCAACCACTGTAATCCATCTCTTTTATTACCATAAATTATTTAAATTCATTCTTTTTGCTTCAGTCTCTTGTCTCGTTAGTTTTGTCTACTGTTTTCAGGTTAATCTGGTTAGAAACCGAAAGGTAAAAGATGACTGAAATTAAAAATTTTTTTTTTTAGATTTAAAAAATCTAGTTGACTAGAAGAGTGATAATGCCAGAAGAAAGACTGGACCAGAAGTTTTTAGAGGCCATATGTTGGAATTGAGTTTAGAGCTTACCTGGTCTCATCCAGCCAAGGGTCACATGCCAAACTCACTGAGCTGGTCCATCATAGACTTGTAGGGTGGTCATAGACCATCCTAATTCAATTGTTTGGTATGCTGTTAGAAATGAGCAGGAACTTGGGAGAAAAGTCATGATTTGGGAAGTGGCTGCAAAATACCTTTTGAACGTTTTT
This sequence comes from Meles meles, assembly GCF_922984935.1. NCBI lineage: Eukaryota > Metazoa > Chordata > Mammalia > Carnivora > Mustelidae > Meles > Meles meles. The sequence continues at coordinate 139,750,966 of NC_060071.1, read as the reverse complement.
AAAGAAAGTTGATAAAATCTCTTACAGGGAGACAGCTTACCTTGAAGATTTTGATGCGAAAATTCAGATAATAAGTTTAATACAAATACTATTGAATTATTTAGTAAGCCTTGGAATTTGTGGGCTGAACTAGAATTCTTCTTACAAACTAACCCGTGTTTTGTGCATATCCTGAATGGAATGGTATCATACAAGAAAGCATTCTACTTCAACTATACTTATATGTAGTAATGAGCCAAGGAGTAAGATAGACCACCTACCATATGCGATTTCAGAAGTGTTAAGCTGTTTGCAAATTTTTAATTAATTGTAGTAAACTTAAGAGTCAGGAAAGATTTGAGATCTCTTTGATAACACAGTGACACCAGTATCTGGAGTTTCATCTTCTGTTATTTCAACAGATTTAATGTGGGTAGGTCACATCTTAGCTATGGAATTATTTTACTTGAAATAATTTCCGGCATTTTGAAAGTTGCTTATGAAGTTACCAGGACCTCTGTAGGATAATCTATCTTTTGTTTCATTTTTAGAGTGTTCAACCAGATTCTTCTTCTCCCAGACACGTAAGTCACTCTAATATGCCTGTAACTTACAATTCTCTAACATTCATCGAAACCTTCTTTTGGTCATATGTCAGATTGAATTAAGATTTATGTTACTATTTTCTCATCTAAGTTTTGACTCTCTACTAGAAAGAGAGATGATTTATTAGCGTGAAATAAAATGCCATTCTAATTGTGGAATCTAAGTCTCAGTTGAAAATGAGCATAATAATTCATTTTTTGACAGCCTGTTTCAGGAGGAGGTTACCAATTAAGTAGACATGGTTCATATAAACTCAAGAAACATTGTTATTTAATAACTTAAATTTAACAAAGTTTGAAGAATAAATCATGAGTAAGTATTGAAAAATAGAATTTTGAAGTAAGGAGAACTGTACATTCTTTTGCTTAGGTAATCATTAAGAGCAAGAATAAAGAAGGAATAAATTGATCTTGCGTTTAGACCTGTGGACACTATAAAGAGATTAAAAACCTTATTATTCACTTTGTGACTTTGAAAAGAGTATTAGCTGCTAAATGGTATTTTTTATGAAGTGTGATCCAATTTTAGAACTCAACATAGAGTATTTATTTAATAGACTAAAGGGCATTCTCTTTACAATAGTACAAAAACAGACTCCAAAAACAGTTTACGATGATGCCTTCTTTCTTGAATATAATTACGCATACACTGGAATACTTAATAGTGACTGTGGATGAGCAAAACAGAACAGGGAAGCAAATTATTTTCTTTCAACTGATTGTTTAATACGCTTTTGAATGCTTTTGAAGTGTATGATATATGGAAGCTTTTTTTTTTTAACTTCAAATTTTAAACTTCAAATTTTGACATAATTTGAAAAGTTGCAAGGCTTGCGCAAAGAATCCTTGATGCCATTCACCCAGATCCCTGTGTGAACATTTACCATATTTGCTTATTCCCTTCCTAGTTTTTTCCACCACCCCTGCCCCACCCCGTCCATTCCACACACACTTTCCTGAGAGTGGATTGTAAACACAGTGCCCCTTTACCTCTAAATACACCCATGTATTTTCCTAGAAACAGAGGCATTCCTTTACATGTTTAATTTTAATATAATTACTAAAATCAGGACATTGAACATTGATAGAATACTATTTTCTAATCTGCAGATCTTACTCAGGCATTTCCTGTTGACTCAGTTGGCAGTAGTAAATTCCTGATTATGCGTTTACTATTTTTAGCCTCCTTTAATCTGGAGCAGTTCCTCAGTATGTGTCTTTCACAATATTGACACTTTTGATGGGTACATGCCATTTATTTTGTAGACCATCCCTTAATTTGAGTTTGTCTGATGTTTTCTTCTTGATTAGATACAGGATATGCTTTTTGGAAGGAAAATTATGAAAGGGATGTGTTTTTCTCAGTGCATCATTTCAGGAAGCATGTGATGTTGATTCATCCTTTTATTGGTGATGTTAACTTTCATTTTTGGCTGAGGGTAGTGTCTGCAGGGTTTTTCAGACTCCACAGTATTAACGTTTGAGGCTGGACACTTCTTTGTTGAGAATCTGTGCGAGGGAGGGGCGCTGTCCCATACATAATAAGATGTTTAATATTATCTCTGACCTCCATCCAGTAGATGCCAGTAGCACACTCCCCAGTTGTAACAACAGCATGTCTTTAGATACTGCCCAACGTCCTCTAGGGGACAAAGTTCCCTCCCACTCCCTTGAGAACCACTAATTATTGGACTGTTACCATATTTCCCCTGGAGTTAATAAGTGTCTGGTAGGGAGCTATTTGGGGATTTCATATATGTCCCTTTGCCCCGTAAACTTCCACCTGCTTGTTGTCAGTAAAAAAATCTATTGATATTTCTTGCCTGAATCAGTTATCATTTGATGGTTGCCAAATAGTGATTTTCTAGTTCATCATTCCTTCCACATTTGTTAGTTGACTTTTTACTGTAAGGAAGAACTTTTCCTTCTGTATTTACTTATTTGTAATGGTATGGATTCATATTTTATTCAGTGGACTATAATATTACTAATGTTTATTTTGAGGCACAAATTATCTCTGATTGAGCCACTGGGAGCCCACCAAGCTGCCCTCTCTGTCCTTTTGCATATCCTTATCAATCTTTTAAGTACTTCGTTCCTTTTCACAGTAGTACATTCCAGGCTCATCTATATATACGTTCCCTACCCTAGGCCAAAACCAGCCTTTTCTCTGTGAAGGCCTGAGCTTTTTTAGTCAATAATGCTATTTATAAACTAAGATCTTGAGGCTAGTAATCTTTATTCTAGAATGTCATTGCTTCTAGGTCCTCTCAATGGCTAAAGCTAGGAAATATATTTGTGTATACACATATGTGTATGCATACGTGTGTACACACATCTTCTGTCGATTTGTGTGTGTATTAAAAATGATAAACTCATATCGATACCTCTGATGTCAGTCCGGTGTCACAGGGTTCAGTCTCTTCTTCCCGTATTTGTGATTTCCTTCTGCCACAGTTAGATCCTTGGCTTCCACATAGATACATTTTGAATCCTTACAATATAAGCTATCAAAGATCTCAGTAGCTAGTTGTGGGTCTTAAAATCAACTAACTGACTTTCTTTTTTAAATATCATTTTCAGGGCCATAATCGTATCATTGCCTACAGTAGACCAGTTTATTTCTGTTTGTGTTGTGGTCTTATTTGGCTTCTGGATTATGGTAGCAGAAACCTTACTACAACCAAGTTCAAATTATATGGAATAACTTTCACTAATCCACTGGTGTTTATATCAGCCAGGGATTTAGTTATAGGTGAGTCATCTTTAAAGTGTTTCAGATCTTAACATTAATTTATTTGTACACAAATAGTTCCCTAATAAATAGATTAATTATATAGTTAAAAATGGTTTTAATAGGCTTACTTTGCTATTTATTGTAATCCTGTCAGTGAGGAACAAAACTATTTGAATGAAAAAAGTTAATGATGAATAAATATTATAGTAATTCTTGTGTTCTCAAAGCAGATGTGATGGAAATTTTCCTTTGAATTCTGTATCTCAGATAACTTATACGAAAATGATTGAAGTAATTTTAAAAGCTATTCTTCATCATTGAAAAAATTATTTAATACCCAAGCAATTACATAGAAATAATTTACAATGATTTTTTAAAAAAACTGCTTACCAGTTTATATTCATTTTGGATTTTTTAAATCATGTATGATCTTAAAATGAACAAAAGGATAGATGTTGTGTAAATGTTTTTAATATGCCTTTCTTTTCTTCTGTAGTGTTTACACTCTGTTTCCCAATAGTATTTTTCATTGGTCTCCTGCCTCAGGTGAATACATTTGTAATGTACCTTTGTGAGCAATTGGATATTCATATCTTTGGTGGTAATGGTGAGTAGTTCTTTTAAAAATTACAGATTCTAGTATTACTTTTACAGATTATTAAGTAATAAAGTAACATTAAAATACCTTAACAGTAGAATTGAAATGAGAAAGAAAAAGGAAATTATTTAATAATTAAAGACTGAGCAGGAATTACTTTGTAGATAGGAAGAAGTAGTCAAGTCTGCCCCTTTATTGAAAGATCCAGGAATAATGGATCTTTTTTATTTATAAGAAATGACCAAGTACTTTTGCCTAAAACTAAAAGTTGTAGTGAGTTTAGATGGTGTCTTCATAGACTTATGAAATATTTATAAATGTTATATATCCCAAATAGTTTGACCTCTGATACGTAGCATTATATTTGAATTTTGAACTAGTATGTGTATTTGGTATGTCTCTGAATGTGGTTTCAGAGCACTGTTATTTCTTTAGAATGGAAACATCAAAACCAGATGTTTTTAGTAAAAGTATTATCCTAAATAAGGTTTTTAGAAGTATCTCTGTGTTTTGAAAAATTTTTGAAGGGGAATGAATGAAGACTGGGCTGGTCTAAATTTAGCATAGCTTAATGGGTAGAAGATTGTTTTCATTATTTAGGGTATGGAGGGTACTTAGGATAGGTAATTTATAATAGTGAGCTTCATCATATATTGTTAAAAACTTCTAGTTTTTTAAAACCTCCTAAAGGGGCGCCTGGGTGGCACAGTGGATTAAGCTGCTGCCTTCGGCTCAGGTCGTGATCTCAGGGTCCTGGGATCGAGCCCCGCATCGGGCTCTCTGCTCGGCAGGGAGCCTGCTTCCCCTTCTCTCTCCCTCTGCCTACTTGCGATCTCTCTCTCTGTCAAATAAATAAATAAAATCTTTAAAAAAAAAAAAAAAAAAACCTCCTAAAGAAGATTTTTTTCCTGTAGGTTTTTTTTTTCATGGTTAACATATAAAATTACTATGAACAAAAGGAGAGCTATTTTAGCTGTCCCCTAGTCCTTATTAGTAATCCCATTGAATCTGTTTTTCCACTTGTAAGAATAGAGTTAAAAAATTTTTTTTATCTTTTATTGAAGTGTAGTTGATATTGGCATACAGTATTATATTAGTTTCAGGTATATGACATAGCGATTCAATAATTTCATACATTAAAAAAAAGCTTACCCCCCGTAAGTGTAGTTATCATCTGTCACTCTTCAAAGTTATTACAATATTATTGACTGTATTCCCTATTTTATACTTTACATTCTGTGGTTTGTTTATTTTCTAACTGGAAGTTTGTCTCTCTTTTTTTTAAATTTTTTTTTTATTATTAATTTATTTGGAAGTTTGTCTCTTAATCCCTTTCACCTATCTTGCCCAGCCCTGCCCCGGTTCTCAGCCATCAGTTTGTTACATGTTTGTGTGTCTGTTTCTGTTTTTGTTTTTTTTTTTTGTTTTTTAGATTCTACATGTGAGTGAAATCATATGGTATTTGTCTTTTTTTGTCTGACCTATTTCACTTAGGATAATGCCCTGTTGGTCCATCCATGTTGTTGCAAGTGATAGTATTTCAGTCTCGTTTGTGGCTGAGTCTTTATCTGTTCATCTGTTGATGGACACTTACCTTGCTTCCATGTCTTGACCATTACAAATAATGCTGCAATAAACAGGAGTGCATGTATGTTTTTGAATTAGTGTTTTCATTCTTTTTGCGTAAATAACCAGAAATGGAATTAACTGGATCATATAGTACCATTTTTAACTTTTTTGAAGAAATCCTATACTGTTTTTCTTTCTTTCTTTTTTTTTTTTTTTTAAAGATTTATTTATTTATTTATTTGACAGAGAGAGAGAGAGATCACAAGTAGGCAGAGAGGCAGGCAGAGAGAGAGGAGGAAGCAGGCTCCCTGCGGAGCAGAGAGCCCGATGTGGGGCTTGATCCCAGGACCCTGAGATCATGACCTGAGCCGAAGGCAGCGGCTTAATCCACTGAGCCACCCAGGCGCCCCTCCTATACTGTTTTTCTTAAATGCTGCACCAGTTTACATTCCCATGAACAGGTGTATCAGTGTTCCTTTTTCTCCACATCCTTGCCAACACTTGTTATTCCTTGTCTTTTTGATGGTAGCCACTCTGGTATGAACTGATACCTGATCGTGGTTTTGATTTGCATTTCCTTGATGATCAGTGATGTTGAATGTCTTTTCATGTGTCTATTAGCCATCTGCATAACTTCTTTAGAAAAATGTCTTTTAAGGTCTTCTGTACATTTTAGTCAGATTACCTATGGTTTTTGCCCATGTTGAGGTGTATGAGTTCTTTAGATATTTTGGATGTTAACCCTTTATTGGATGTGTCATTTGCAGATACCTTCTTCCATTCAGTAGGTTGCCTTTTTGTTTTGTTCTTATTTTCCTGCACTCTGCAAAAGCTTTTTCAGTTTGATGTAGTCCCGATTGTTTATTTTTGCTTTTTTTTCCTTTGCTTGAGGAGACAGATCCAGGAAAATATTGCCAAGGCTGATGTCTAACACATTACTGTCTGTGTTTTCTCTTAAAAGTTTTATGGTTTCATGTCTTACATTGTTAAGTCTTTAATCTATCTTGAGCTTATTTTTGTGTGTGGTGTAAGAAAATGTTACAGTTTAATTCTTTTGTTTATAGCTGTCAAGTTTTGAGGTGGATCTGTTTTTTTGTTGTTGTTAGTAATTAGTCAGATCTGTACTTTGTGAGAATTAATTGACACTTGGTAATATAAATTTACTTCTTTGGGTAATGTAGGTTCTGTTTACAGAGCCTAATACCTTTTGTTGAATACTTAATACATTGCCAGTTCTTTTAAGTCTCTGCCAGCTTCATTTTCCCATACTTTTGTAAATAATAAGATACAGTCTCAAAGCATAATATAGGTACAATTTTTTCTGCCATGTATAAGTGTTCATTACTTTATCAAAAATTGTGAGTAATAAACCTTTGTCATTTCAGAATCTTTTCAAAGGATAGAATGATGTAACTGAATTTGACATAACTGAATTTCTAAAAGTCAAATGAGTACATATTTCATTGTAGTCAATATTATAGCATTTTAAATATTTTTAAGATTTTTTTCCACAAATGTCTATAAAATACTAATTTTTTCCCCTTTCCTGTGCAGCCACTACAAGCTTGCTTGCAGCACTTTACAGTTCTATCTGCAGCATTGTGGCAGTTGCCTTACTTTATGGATTGTGTTATGGCGCTTTAAAGGTAAGCAGTACATTATGGTACAATTTTGTCTTTAAGGCTATTTTTCTATATGAAGATTGTTTTAAATTGACTAATCATGATTTAAGCTCCCATTCCCACATTCTCCCTGCAGCCATTTTAGCACTGATTTCCATAATCTTTGTATACTGAACATTATTCTCATTCTCATTTACTTTGAATTTAAAAGCAGTTTCATGGTTAACCATTATTAAAAGTAAATCCTTTTCCACGTAGTAGTAATCATAGGTTCATATTAGAAACAGATTATTAAAAAAAGGTTGTCTGGGTAGAGATGGTCATGTAGTAATAGAATATGAAATTAATCTTAGATTTTTACTTAAGGATATATATAAGTGCTATTCACATAAAGATATCTTTTTTTTTTTTTTAAGATTTTATTTATTTATTTGACAGAGAGAGAGGTCACAAGTAGGCAGAGCAGCAAGCAGAGGTAGAGGGGGAAGCAGGCTCCCCGTGAGCAGAGAGCCCGATGCGGGACTCATTCCCAGGACCCTGAGATCATGACCCGAGCCGAAGGCAGAGATCATGACCCGAGCCGAAGGCAGAGGCCCAACCCACTGAGCCACCCAGGTGCCCCCACATCAAGATATCTTCAAGACGTGTGAATACAAGTGCAAGGACTGCAATTTAAGATACATTCTAGTAAAAATTTAACGCACTGAAATTTAGCGTCATTGTTGGCTTAGAAGGATCTGGATGAGCCTTAATTCACTTCATGTTAAAAAGATTGCCACCAAGTTGTAAACAAAAATTTTAAATTTCTTGAGAACAACTCTCAGCACCTATTATTATTATTCTTATTTTTTATTACTATTTTTAAGGATTTTATTTATTTATTTGACTGAGACACAGAGAGAGAGGGAACACAACCAGAGGAGGGGCAGAGGGAGAAGCAGCCTTCCTGGGCAGGGTACCCTGTGTGGGCCTTGATCCCAGGACCCTGAGATCATGACCTGAGCTGGAGGCAGACGCTTTAACGACTGAGCCACCCAGGTGCCCTATTTTTATTTTTATCATTAATGCAAGACAGTCAGAGAATGATAGGGTTGAAAAGACTAAGAGAAGTGGCTTACAGCATCCTGTTTTGCATCATTTATTCAGTAACATTTAGGGAGTGTTTGCTGTGTTCCCAGGACTGCACTAAACACCATTTCCTGCTTTTAAGTAGTTTGTCTGTTAGCTGTGATTAATAAGTCAGCCATCACTTTCAACAGGGGATGATGAAGGCTGTGAAAATGGAGTGGTACAGGTATATAATCATCACCTTATTTAGCCAAGAGGGATTAAAGACAGTTTTCCAAGGGGTAGCTTTTTAACCAGTATTTGACAGACAGATAGAAATCAGCTAGTTGAAACAAGGGATAGAGAACCGTGGAGTTGTCAAGATAATGTGGTGCATATAGGAAACAGCCAATAATTTGGAATTGCTGGAAGTTTGGGTGCACGAGGAAAGATGGCCTTCAGTAAGGCTGGAAAGATAAGCAGTGGCTAGATTATAAAATACCTTACCCTGAACGTATTGGGTAGAGATTGAAAACCATCATAATATTCTTTTTTTAAAGACCTTTGGAATATTTGAGGTAAGGTAAAGAAATGATCAGTGTGTGTTTCAGAAAGACTGCTTGGTCTCTGGCGTGAGGATTGATAAACCCCTGGCCAGACTCATCAAAAAGAAAAGAGAAAGGACCCAAATCAATAAAATCATGAATGAAAGAGGAGAGATCACAACTAACACCAAAGAAATACAGACAATTATAAGAACATACTATGAGCAACTCTACGCCAACAAATTGGCCAATCTGGAAGAAATGGATGCATTCCTAGAGACATATAAACTACCACAACTGAACCAGGAAGAAATAGAAAACCTGAACAGGCCCATAACCAGTAAGGAGATTGAAACAGTCATCAAAAATCTCCAAACAAACAAAAGCCCAGGGCCAGACGGCTTCCCAGGGGAATTCTACCAAACATTTAAAGAAGAACTCATTCCTATTCTCCTGAAACTGTTCCAAAAAAATAGAAATGGAAGGAAAACTTCCAAACTCATTCTATGAGGCCAGCATCACCTTGATCCCAAAACCAGACAAGGATCCCACCAAAAAAGAGAACTACAGACCAATATCCTTGATGAACACAGACGCAAAAATTCTCGCCAAAATACTAGCCAATAGGATTCAACAGTACATTAAAAGGATTATTCACCACGATCAAGTGGGATTTATTCCAGGGCTGCAGGGTTGGTTCAACATCCGCAAATCAATCAATGTGATAGAACACATTAATAAAAGAAAGAACAAGAACCATATGATACTCTCAATAGATGCTGAAAAAGCATTAGACAAAGTACAGCATCCCTTCCTGATCAAAACTCTTCAAAGTGTAGGGATAGAGGGCACATACCTCAATATTATCAAAGCCATCTATGAAAAACCCACCGCAAATATCATTCTCAATGGAGAAAAACTGAAAGCTTTTCCATTAAGGTCAGGAACACGGCAGGGATGTCCATTATCACCACTGCTATTCAACATAGTATTAGAAGTCCTAGCCTCAGCAATCAGAAAACAAAAAGAAATTAAAGGCATCCAAATCGGTAAAGAAGAAGTCAAACTATCACTCTTCGCAGATGATATGATACTATATGTGGAAAACCCAAAAGACTCCACTCCAAAACTGCTAGAACTTGTACAGGAATTCAGTAAAGTGTCAGGATATAAAATCAATGCACAGAAATCAGTTGCATTTCTGTACACCAACAACAAGACTGAAGAAAGAGAAATTAAGGAGTCAATCCCATTCACAATTGTACCCAAAACTATAAGATACCTAGGAATAAACCTAACCAAAGAGACTAAGAATCTATACACAGAAAACTATAAAGTACTCATGAAAGAAATTGAGGAAGACACAAAAAAATGGAAAAATGTTCCATGCTCCTGGATTGGAAGAATAAATATTGTGAAAATGTCTATGCTACCTAAAGCAATCTACACATTTAATGCAATCCCTATCAAAATACCATCCATTTTTTTCAAAGAAATGGAACAAATAATCCTAAAATTTATATGGAACCAGAAAAGACCTCGAATAGCCAAAGGAATATTGAAGAACAAAGCCAAAGTTGGTGGCATCACAATTCCGGACTTCAAGCTCTATTACATGGCGTGAAAGGACATTAAAATATAAGCAGGAAGGATCAGCAGTGGAATGAGTTGTATTACAATCTTGAAATTATGAGGGACCTAGCTAAAATTGGGTTCACTGAATATATCTGGGGACTCTATGGATAAAGAGAGAAAAGCCGGAAGATGGTCCAGCATGACTTCTGGGTAGGCTCTGCCTTGAACAGCTGGTTAAATAGTGATACTAGTGCCTCTGATTGGAAATCTTTGAGATCAGTGAAGAAAGTGATTGTTTACAGATGGATACATTCACTTGATGATTTTTTTGTTAAGATTTTATTTATTTATTTGACAGAGATCACAAGCAGGCAGAAAGGCAGACAAAGAGAGAGGGGGCAGCAGTCTCCCTGCAGAGCAGAGAGCCCGATGCGGGGCTCGATCCCCGGACCCTGAGATCACGACCCTAGCCGAAGGCAGAGGCTTTAACCCACTGAGCTACCCAAATGCCCCTCATTTGATGATTTTATGGGTATCCAGAGATGCATAGTAGGTAGTTATATGTAGAAAGGTTTGAGGTAATGATTAAAAGATTTAGGATTCATCAGCTAAATGAAAGTGTAAGTAAAAGACTGCTAACCTGGACTGACAAGAGGAAATGGTTACAGGTAGATTGTTGGGAAATACAAATACTTAAGTGATGGATAGAACAGAGTCCCACAAAGGAAACTTTAGAGGCAGGATTGTCTGAAAAACCTTTTTATTGAATTTGGCAGTTTATTGGTGACTTCAACAAAACAGCTTTTTGGTGTTTTGGCTGAGGAAGCTAGATTAATATAAGGCTGTCTTTGAATAAATATTAAGGAAATATAAGATAAGCTTTCTAAACATGTACATAATGGGGGTTGTTTTCAGGTTTTTATTTTTTAAAAAGATTTGATACTTGATTGGATTTAAAAGAAGAGAGGGAGATAACTTGATGGAGCTAAGTCCAGGAGGAAATTGGAAGAAAGGAGATCCAAATGCAAGCTTCTCCCAAGTTCACCACCTGTAAACCATCGTAGTTTACAGGAGTCATGTTTTGGAAATTGAGAGATTATTTGGAAGTTGAAATCATAGATGTTAACCATGCAATAAGTTTTCTAGCCCAGTGTACAAAGGTGTATTTAACTCTAATTAAGTAGCAGAACAGCAGTTATAAAACTGCCAAACAGAACCTTGTCTCCTAAGGCAGGCAGGAAGATAGGTTATTTTCCTCTTTTGTTGGTTGTGGTGTTCTATTACACTATTTTAGTTTACGATGTCATCCATTACAATAAATCTACAGATTTAGAACATTTTTATGTGCTAATGTGGAATGGTTTTCAAGACAAAACATGCTTTTTTCCAAGATTTATTGAAGTATAATCAACAAATAAAATGATAAGATATTTTAAAGTATATGTGATGATTTGATTCACTGTGAAAGGATTCTCCTCATCAAGTTAATACATTTATCACCTCCCATTTTCTTTTGTTTTGCTTTGGTGAGAGCATTTAAGTTCTACTCTTGGAGCAAATTTCAGTTGTACAGTACAGTGTCATCAACCATAACCATTACGTTACACATTAGATCCTCAGATCTTACTCATCCTTTTAAAAACTTTTAAGTTTATTTAAATTTTTAATTGAGTATAATTTGACATATTATTAGTTTCAGATGCACAACATAATTTGATATTTATATGTATTGTGAAATGATCACAATAAGTCAACATTGTTCAGCACACAGTTACAAAGTTTTTTGAGTATGTATCCTGATGAGAACTTTTAATCTCTTTCTCCTAGCAGCTTTCAAATAAGCAGCGCTGTCTTCATTTCTCACCCCCCCCCCCCAGCTAGACCTTAATTGAAAGTTTATACTCTTATCTTTTTTACCAACCTTTCCCTGTTTCCCACACCTCCCAGTTCCTGGAAGCTACTGTTCTATTCCTGTTCCTACGAATTCGACTTTTTTCCTTTAAAAAAAAATTCATGTATATGTGATACTATGCATTACTTGTCTTTTATCTGTCCGGCTCACTTCAGTTAGCAAAATGCCGTCCAGTTTCCTCCATGTTGTTACAAATGACAAGATTTCCTTCCTTTTTAAGGTTGAGTAATACTCTTGTGTGTGTGTGTGTGTGTGTGTGTGTGTGTGTGTGTGTGTGTGTGTATATACATACATATACACACACATATATATATCACATTTTCGTGTGTGTGTGTTTTACTAAAACGGAAGGTAATATCCCCCAAAATGGGTGTTTCCTTTGTGCTTTTGCTTTTGTTTCTGAAATACTTCCAATGGTTTGTATATACATAGAATAATGCTGGAAGAATATGCAAGACATTGATAACTGTAGCTATTTCTGGGCAGCTAGATGCATTGGGAGACATTATTGCATACCATTAGGAATGATTTGTTGTTGTTTTTTTTATCTATTTACTAATACAGACATTTACATTTATTATTTCTTGATTTTTGCTTTCCTTGTGTTTATTCTTTCATTTTTCCTTGACCTTTTTGGCTCATTAAAAGCTAATTTTTTTTTCTAAAATAACTTTAATGCATTCTAGTAATGTGTGTATACTTTCTAATGTTTTCATATTTTTAAGAGATTGCTAGAATTTGGGCCATTACAGAGTAAAGAGAAAATGTTCAAACCCACTGCAGTGGGTAGAACAGAGCCATCTTTTAATCTTTTGAAGCAGGTTCACTTCCCTTTTGTTTTTTATAGTTACTGAGTTTTCTCCCACTTCTGAATCAGAGTTCACTGAAAACCCAGAGCTGATTGGGTTTGTTTTGCTTTTTACTTTTTTAGTTAGTGATTCAATAAAGGTTGTAGTTACTACTTTTTAAATATTCCTGAGTTATTTTGAATATGTGATCATTATAAATTATTGATCTAAGTACATGATTTTGAGATCAATTTAAGAATGCTTTTCCTTTGTCTGAGAGCAATAAAGAGTAGTGTCAAACATTTGTCAGATAAGGAATTAATCTTTAGTTTTCTCCAAACCCTTGTTTTTTTTTTAATTGAGAAAAAATTTACATAGAGTGAAATCCATGTAACTTAATCACAAATTTGAGAAGTTTTAACAAGTGCATATACCTGGGTAATACATATCCTTCTCAAAATGTAGTTCCATTACCACAAGAAATTTCCCTCATATTCCTTTTTCAGTCCCCCTGCCCCAACCACTTTTACAATTTGGGGTTCTTGAACTTCATATAAATAGAATCATACCTCTTCTGTAGCTGATGTATTTTGTTCAATATAATGTTTCGAGATTCTTAGTGCAGGAAAATAACCCATTTAGTTTTAAATCATTCCTCCTCCCATTGTATGCATATGTCAGCTTCTCTGCTGTCCTTGAGGGGAACATCTGAGTTGTTCAGAGTTTAGGAATATTTTTTTATTAAGATTTTATTTATTTATTTATTTATTTATGGACACAGAGAGCCAGCACAAGCAGCCAGGAAGGAGCAGAGGGAAAGGGAGAAGCAGGCCTTCTCCCTGAGCAGGGAGCCAGACTTGGAGCTCTATTCCAGGACCCTGGGATCACCACCTGAGCTGAAGGCAAAAACTTAACAGACTGAACCACCCAGGCACCTCTGGAGTTTAGGAATAGTGTGAATAAAGCTGCAATGAACACATGTATGAACACATGTATGTTTTAATTTTACTTGGGTAAATTCCAGAAATGGAATTGCCAGTTTTCTAAAGCAGATGTTCTGGACATCTTTTTATTAGTTTTCATGTTTACTTAAGTTGTACATGTATATCTTTCAAAGAATCAAATATTTCTACAGGACTTATCACCAGAAACAACCATCTCCTACCTCTTTATCCCCTCCCTAGAGTTACCACTCTCAGGGACACCTGGGTGGCTCAGTGGGTTAAAGCCTCTGCCTTCCGCTCAGGTCATGATCCCAGGATCCTGGGATTGAGCCCCGCATTGGGCTCTCTGCTCATCAGGGGGCCTGCTTCCCTTCAAATCTCTCTGCCTACTTGTGATTTCTGTTAAGAAATAAATAAAATCTTCAAAAAAAAAAAAAAAAAAAGAGTTACCACTTTCAGTTCTTTGAGTTGATTCTTTTGGTATTTACCTCCTGGTGTCTAAGTAACTGACTTATACTTCTTATATTTTGTCAAGTTTTATGCATTATCCATGGACCGTGCTTTATGGAAGTTGTAGGCTTAACTTTCTTTACTCTCTTGCTGCACATGTCAACCACACGTGGTATTCCTTGTCTCTCTCATAAGCCTGATATGTTTCCCTTATTATCACTGTGCAAATGCTATTCCAACATACATTTTATTTTCTCTTTTACTTTTTTCCTTATGTGTTTATCTCTCTTTCATTCTTAAACTCCTGTATTATTTAACTTCCTTCTCAGTAAATCCAGACATCAGGTGGTTCAGTTCCTGGCTCCACCACCTAATTGAACAAATTACTTGAACCCTTTGTGCCTGAGTTTCTCATCTATAAATTGGAGAGTAATAGTACATATCTCCAAGGATGATCTTAATAATTAATTTAGGAACTACTTAGCAAAGAGCTAAGAATGGGGCTTGACACATAGTGTTCAGTGTGATTATATAATGATATTTTGATGTAGCCATTACAAAAATGCCTCTATGTTGTGATATGGAACAATTTTGAAGACTTCATTATTTAAAAAAAAAGAAACCCAAATTATTTAATAAACTACTATTGGGATTCTCACACCTATCATTTCCCCTTCTTGAACTCCAGAGAAAGAAGAAGGAATAGAATGCTATTTACTTACTGGCCATACTTAAGAACTACTGACTATTCCTTTCATCAGTATTGTCTACTCTTTTTTTTTTTTTTTTTTTTTTTTGTATTGTCTACTCTTTATCAAGGACCGTGCTAGTAGACTCCAGAAATATTGCAGTGAGCAGACATTGCATGACATATCCACGTCCACATGTTTGGTTGGCTTTAGAAGCTAGCCTTTGCATTATTTCTTTTGGGGAATATGCAGTTCATTACTCAAGAGCACAGAAAGCCTACTCAATTTTCTGGAAGACTGTGAAATAATGGCATATTGTGTATGAGCAAAGGTATCAGGATAAAAGCACAGCAATGTCTCATCTGTTTTATCTAATGTGTTGTACCATGTGTTGCCTTTTCCCTATTCCATTATTATGTCGAATCAACCAAGTTATTTCATTTTCTAAAGGGAGAATGTAGTTTACCCTAAACCTTATACCACTTGAAATACAAAGAAATTGACAGCAGCATGTTATCAGAAGCAAATGTCTTATCCTTAGTGTATAAATACAGTTTTAGTACCAAAAGAAATCTGAAGATGATCTAGTAGTTAGATTCTAGCTCACCAAAAAGTAGTAACTCTAAATTTATCTGGGATAAAATACAATTAGTAATATGGCTAAAAGTTTTTGGTAAATTTATCTTCCTCCAAAATACTGACATAAAAGAATTATATGATAGATGATAAAAAAGATGCATATTGTTCTTTTTTTTTTTTTTTTTTAAGATTTATTTATTTGACAGAGATTACAAGTAGGCAGAGAGAGAGAGAAGGAAGCAGGCTCTCCGCTAAGCAGAGAGCCCGATGCGGGGCTCGATCCCAGGACCCTGGGATCATGAAGATGCATATTGTTCTATGAAACTTTTTTCCCAACAGGATTCCTGGGATGGCCAACATATTCCAGTACTTTTCTCCGTTTTTTGTGGTTTGTTAGTGGCAGTATCCTATCATCTCAGCAGACAAAGCAGTGATCCATCTGTGCTTTTGTAAGTGAAATCAGTCGTTATTTAATTAAAGAAATTTAAGTAAGTTCGCATTTCTTTCAAATTTAACTTTCAAGATCTGTTTTCCCACTGCCTTGTCAAAGTGCTGTTGACTTAATCTGTATTGGGTTTCAAATACATTAATTTTGGATCATTCTAATCAGTTTGGCTGGGAATATTTGCATTTTCTCTCTTAAGAGGTATTAAAAATATATTTTAATAAAAATATGCTCTTTGTATACTTATTTATAGCATTGTGAACTCTTTAGACACTATCATTTGCTAATGATTAAATATACTTGGAATGCTTGTTTATTTTTTTTTTTAAGATTTATTTATTTTAGAGAGTAAGAGAGTGAGTAAGCATGCATGCATGAGTGGGAGGGACAGAGGGAGAGAGAATCTGAAACTGACTCTCGCTGAGTGTGGAGCCCAGCGTGGGGCTTGATCTCAGGACCCTGAGGTCAGGACCTGAGCAGAAACCAAGAGTTAGATGCTTAACTGATTGCACCACCCAGGCGTCCCTGGAACACTTGATTTTTTATCATAAACTTCATTTGTCATTTGAAGTACAGGTTATCAGGTTATGAATATATTTTTTATTCTTTTTCTTTCTTTTTCTTTTTTTAATTTAAAGCTCTTTGGTGCAATCCAAGATTTTTCCAAAAACAGAAGAGAAAAATCCAGAAGACCCTCTGTCTGAAGTAAAAGATCCACTGCCTGAAAAACTTAGAAATTCTGTTGTAAGTTTTAGCTTTTTACCTGAAAGTCACCTGAAAGATGTAAATTTGAGACAGTTCATCATTTTATATAATGAAGGCCTTTTGAAATTGGGGAAAATGTGTGAACAGGTGTATATTGTTGACTGCCTTTATGTCAAATTTTAACCTGTTAAGAAATGCTCATTTCTCAAAGGTTATTTCTATTTAAAAAAGTATGCTAAACATTCATTTTCTGAGTAGGTAAAATGAAGTAATTTCATTGTTTATAGAATTCTTAATCCTAATCAGTTTAAACTAGGATTTGAAAGATGCATATTTTAACATAAGTTGTTTTTTGTTATTTTCTTGTTGATAAAACTATGTCCTTTTAAATCATCTGCTAATCTTTTAGTGTGTTTTATTCCTCTAGGGCAATCCGAAAATTTTATGTGTTTATTTTTCAGATTGAAGAAGAGAGCAGTTATCTGTATTAATTTAATATATTTAAGAAAATGTAACAATTTAAAAGTTTCTAGTTTAGTAAATTCAATGTCTGTATTCTTTTAGTAATTATTTGAAAAATTAATTTTATAGATTCATATCTGCTTTATGGAACAAAGCATAAAACATTTTTTTCTAAGTTACTTTAGATTATTTCTGCTTGTGAAAAACTCCCCATTTATATGGGTCTTGAATTAGTCATAATATTTACCTTTACTGAACTTGAGCTCTTCACGTATTCTCAGAAACTTTAGAAATATACAAGGATTGAATTCAAACAATTTTTTCTGACTTTAGTTTCCATGTTAGCAAGGACATTTCATGTTAAATTTGGTAAGAGATTTCTGAATGTAGCTTAAAATTAGCATAAATCTGTGGGTCAGTTGATGACCAGTCAAGATATTGAGACATTTTTGATTTACTACAACCACTAAAAGAATCAAAATCTAGTAAGTAAAATAGGACATGCAGTTTCAACATCTTAAAAAAATCAATGAAAATATAACTTTGTTATCCAAAAGAATATCCCCTATAACTGATATAGTAACTTAAGTATCTCACTCATTTCCTTTTCCCATATGTAAAAAATGAAACTTACAGAGCAGTGGCGGGGGGGTGGTGGAATCTTCATTCTAAAAGACTTTGTTATGGGGCATCTGGCTGGCTCAGTCAGTAGAACATGGGACTCCTGGTGTCAGGGTTGTGAGTTCGACCCCCACAGTGGGTGAAGAGATTACTTTAAAAATAAAATCTTTTAAAATAAAACAACTAAAAGGCTTTGTTTTAATATATTATACAGTGTGTAGAACTAGTTTCATTTCCTTGATATTGCAGTTTCAAACCAAAATATCAGGAAATTGGGAAAGAAAAAATTACTAGCCAATTATTATATATAAAAACTATCTAGAAGAATAGGATCAATGAAAAATTATTTCTTTGTTGGGAATAAAAGAAATATGTATTTTTAAATTTTATGTAATTGTTGGATAATTCTGTTTTGTTCTACAGAGTGAGCGTTTACAGTCTGACCTAGTAGTATGCATCGTAATTGGTGTGCTATATTTTGCTATTCATGTAAGCACGGTGTTCACAGTGTTGCAGGTAAAGAATTTTGATCTTTTGATTGGGGGGAAATAACTGTTTAGACTCATTTTTTATTTGACTGTAATATTTGTCAGTGATGCTGAAATATATGACTTTCTGTTTGTTTAGTTTTAACAACAAATATTTATTTTCTCATGGTTTCTCTGAGTTATGAATCTGTAGCTTAGCTAGATGATCTCAGTTCAGGCTGCGTTATGATGCCGTAGTCATGGGACTGCCATGACTTCAGCTGAAGCAGGCCTTAGTTCTTTGCTGACCATTGGCCAGAGATCTGAGTTCCTCTCCATGCGGCCCTCGCCATAGACTGTTCGAGTATCCACACAAAATGGCAGCTGGTTTTCCCTAGAGCCAGTGGTCCTAGAGAGAGAAAGCCCAGGACTGAAGCATCAGTCCTTTATAACTGATGTCAGATGGGACATACCACCACTTTTTCTGTACCTTTGGATCATCCCTGGTACAAGTTTTGGAAAAACCACATAAGAAAGCAGTTGTTAACCATTGAGAGATGTTTGGTTCATAGATTCAAAAATTCACTTTGCTATTTTCTATTAATAATTAGAAAATTGAACTGACAAATTAGAAATTCCTATAAATCTCAAAATCACTTTTAATTTTCCTGATTTCATTCTGCTTTTAGCCTGCTCTCAAGTACGTGTTGTATGCATTGGTCGGCTTCGTGGGTTTTGTAACTCATTATGTGCTGCCTCAGCTTCGAAAACAGCTGCCATGGCACTGCTTCTCCCACCCTCTGCTGAAGACAGCGGAGTACAACCAGTACGAAGTTCGGAGTGAGTATTTTGTTAACTCTGCTCTTTTTAATAGTACGATTTTTTTTTTTTTTTTTTACTTTAGCAGATGACGGTTAAATAAGTATCATCAAGTAACACTTTGGCTTGTGTTTGTTCTACTTAGATTTGAAGTTGTGATGAGTCAGACCTTTTGCAGGATGCTTTAATTTCAGTTGAAGTATAAATGTCAGTACCGCAATGCTAACTTCCACAAAATAAAATTACTTCCTTTCTATGTTGTTCTTCACAGACCTCTCATTGATGAATCCTGTGCATGTCTGTGGCTTCTCTTCCAGTCCCTACCTTTCCCTAAATGTTCTTTTCTATATATCGGCAATCCAGTTCTCCTTAAGACTTCTGTTTGAAGTATTTTTAACTCAAAGCATAGGGGAAATAGAGAGCACTTTGTTTCTGTTTCCACCAGTGACACTGTGTCCTACTAGAGAAGGGTGTAAGAGCAGATCAGATGAAAAGAAGTTTAAGACACTTGTAATCGTTTTTACTTCTTCAGATGTGGGATAAGGTATAAACTGACTCAGAAGGAGGCAGGAGTCTCGTCCATTTTAAACCCTGACTTTTCTTTCCTGTCATAAGTAGTTGGTCTTTGTTCATTGGCCCCATGACCTGTGATGTGGCATACTTCCTCATTTTAGAGAAACAGTAAAAGTTCCTAACTATATCATCATTTATTATATATCTGTGATTAAATAAGCCAGTGGTTTTTCCTAAGGCTTTTTCTTCAGTTAGTGAATTATGACAGTAAATTCCTCAATTGTTTGGAGATTAATTGTTCAGAGAATTCTAAAGCTTTTAAAAGCTTTCTGTATCAGACTTGACTATGTATTCTCAAAGCAAATTTCCTGGACCTTTTAGTAAAATTGCTTTGAGTATCCTTTCGAAAGTAATCTCTTTTTCTGAGCAGTCGGCCTCAGCAGTGGGCTTGAAATACTCAGTAAACTATATCATGTGCAGATGTTCTGTCCTCCAGGCTTTGTTGTTCCATCTGTAGTACACAGGCAGAGTAGAGTTAGCATCATTCGGAAGGGCCTGAGGATTTTCAGAATGGCCAGTGAGCACTGGCTTCCACTGAAAGTCACCAGCTGTGTTAGCCCCTAACAACAGAATCAGCCTGGCCTTTGAAGCTTTGAAGCCAGGCGTTGACTTTTCTCTAGCGATGAAAGTCCCACATGGCATTGTCTTCCAGCAGAAGACTGTAGAAGGCTGTTTAGTCTGCACTGAAAATCTGCAGCCACCTTCCTTACTTATCTTCACTGGATCTTCTGCAGAACCTGCTGCAGCTTCTCCATCAGCACCTGCTGCTTCACCTGGCACTTCGATGTTATGGAGACGGCTTCTCCAGACCTCTCTCCTGCAGCCTCCCCACCTGTCTCAGCCTGCACAGCATTGAAGAGAGTTAGGGCCTTGCTCTGGATTATTTTGGCTTAAGGGAATATGACTGGTTTGATCTTCTATGCAGACCACAAACACTTTCTCCATAATTTCCTTTAAGAACTTTTCCCTTGCAGTCACAACTTGACTGATGTTTGGCACAAGAGGCCTAGGTTTTGGCCTATCTTGGCATTTATTTATTTATTATTTTAATAATTAAAAAAATTTTTTTTTATTTTTTAAAGATTTTATTTATTTATTTGATAGAGCACAAGTTGGGGCAGAGGCAGAAGGAAGGGGAGGAGCAGACTCCCGTCTGAACAGGGGAACCGACCTAACCTTATCCCAGGACCCTGGGATCATCACCTGAGTGGAAGGCAGATGCTCAACCAACTAAGCCACCCAGGCACTACTGTCTTGGCTTTTAACACCTTCCTCGTTAGGCTTAATCAATTCCAGCTTTTGATTTAAAAATGAGAGATGTGTAATTCTTCCTTTCACTTGAAGTAACCATAAGTAGCCATTGTAGAATTATTAATTGGCCTAATTTCAATCTTAGGGAATAGGAAAGCCTGAAAGGAGGGAGAGGTATGGTGGAACAGCTGGTCAGGAGAGCCGTCAGAACACATACGTTATTGGTTAAGTTTGCCTTCTTACATGGGTACAGTTCATGTATTCCCAAAGCATACAACAGTAGCATCAAAGATCGCTGACCATAAATCACCATAGCAAATATAATTATAATGAAAAAGTTTTAATATTGCAAGGATTACTAACATGTGACAGAGAGACATGAAGTGAGCAAATGCTCTTGGAAAATGGTACTGATAGACTTACTCAGCATGGGGTTTCCATAAAGCTTCCATTTGTAAAAGATGCAGATCTGGAAAGTAGAATAATGTAAAGCACAATAAATGAGGTGTGCCTATATTTTACACAGTAGATGATATGATCTTCTTACATTGCCTTGTTAGATGCAGCCACTATGATGTGGTTTGAGAAACTTCACGTATGGCTTCTTTTTGTGGAGAAGAATATCATCTATCCATTGATTGTTCTCAATGAACTCAGTAGCAGTGCAGAGACAATTGCTAGTCCAAAAAAACTGGATACAGAGTAAGTACAGTACTCCTCTTATCTATCTATATTTAGCTGCTAGGGGCTGTCATAAGCAATGTCCTAAGACATTGATCAAGGAGCAGTAATTGAGCGTCTCTTTGGTGCAGTGCATGGTGAGATAAAGAAAAATTCAGGTGATACTGTGTCTTTAACTTCCCTTGCCCGAACATCTGTTTCCGCTCTTGTATATCACCACTCCAGACATCTTATCCTCAACTGATATTTTATGAGAGGACATTTATTAAATAAAGTTAATTTTTAATTTTAAATGGTGAGTTTGAGAGATGCCTGTTTTTGTGTACTGTGTAAATGAGGCTGTATCATTGATCACTTGCCTGTGCAGTCATCCTATAAGCCTACCCACTAGGCTAGGTACATGTTGGGTAAGCCTTAATACATGTTTTTTATGTGCCAAATGCTATCAATAGTAAAGCAATAAAAATGCCCAGAAACTGGAGAACCATATATTAGAATTACAGTGCTGTTACTTATTTTTTTAAGCATGCTTATTTATATGAAGGAATAAGAATCATATTACATGTTGTTAAAAGGAAATACTATAGTAGTTTATTTTCATATGCGATTTCCTGACGTTTACAATTTGATACATATATTTTGTAAGCATGGTTAATGAAATGATTTTTTTCTAAAGTTAGTAGATTTTCTGAAGTTCTCAGTCCTTGATTGATGAGTGGTGCTTTCTTTATATTATAGATTAGGTGCTTTAATGATCACCATTGCTGGTCTGAAGTTGCTACGATCCTCTTTTAGCAGCCCTACATATCAGTATGTTACGGTCATCTTTACTGTGCTCTTTTTCAAAATTGATTACGAAGCATTTTCAGAGACCATGCTGTTGGATCTCTTCTTCATGTCCATACTCTTCAACAAGGTAATTTATCACTGAATGGAATTTCCCTATCTGTAAACAGAATCGCCCTAAGTATTACACTGTTTAGTGAGGATTCTGCTTGCATTTCCTTTGCTTCGTTATCTTTTAAGTAATACCTTTATTCAATCAAGCAGTTACTTAGGAGCATTTTAGAATCCCTAGATAATGCTAGTCACTATGATCCATAAAAGACGTATTTCTTGCTATAGGTAGGAGATAAGATTAAGTTATATAGAAAAATTAGAGAAACACCATTAGCTATGTATTTTTAAATATATAGGCTCTTCTAAAAGTGGGTGTGGTTTTGAATAATTCTAGAAATAGACACGGTAATAGTGGAACTGGGCTTTGGGCTCCTGGACAGACAGAGGGAGGAAATAACCTGATAGCTGAATTGAAAATGTTAGACGCTGAGGCCAGTGAGGCCGTGTGGGAGGAATCAGAAGTTAGTTTGATGTTAACATTTGTAGAATATTCTGAAAATTACAAAATGCTTCTACGATTTATTATCTACCCCTAAGAAAGATACTTTTAGTCATTTTATAAATGAGATGGCAAAACTTGGGTCTTCTGCCTCCCTTTCTAAGAATCTTTTTACTGAACATATTACCTTTCTAAACGAAATAGGTTGTGAGTCAAATTATTTGTAAGTTAAATTGAATTTAGATTTCATGTTAACACTGACCACATACAAAGGACTTTGACATATATTATCCCATTTGATAGGTAACAGAGAGCTGAAGCATATGACAGCTACAAAACACAATGAAAGCCCAATTTTAGGCAAGTTAGCCTGGTCAGCCACATTTGGGATGGATTGGGGAAGAGAGAACCTAAAGGTACGGAGAACAGTTTAAGAGACTGTGACAGTAATTTAGATGTGATAGAGGTCTAACCTAGGATGGGAACAGTGCAAATGTAAAACCATTAATCTGAACAAGATTTTAGTGATAGTCAATTTCAAACTATTGTGC
This sequence comes from Meles meles, assembly GCF_922984935.1. Taxonomy (NCBI): domain Eukaryota; kingdom Metazoa; phylum Chordata; class Mammalia; order Carnivora; family Mustelidae; genus Meles; species Meles meles. Next base: position 139,727,413 of record NC_060071.1, on the reverse strand, counting down.
TAAATATTGTACTAAGTAGCTTCTAAAATACTGCAGTATTATATTTGTTCAATCACTAATTTGTATGCATTTTTATCATTTATTTCTTCTTCTAGTGAGCATGGTTAACCAAAGGAGGAAGACAGAAAGTTAAAGAATTGTTTGTATAAAGAAGCATGTGGTCTCTCACAAATTTAAATATTTAGGTTGAAAATTTATATGGCATCTTTTTTTGATTGGGAAAAAAGTTAAAGTTTCAATAAAATAGAAACAATCTCTGAAAGGCACTTAATTTGTATTAGTTTGGATTTTCTTAATACTTTCATTTGTTAAACAAATTGTCCTTCAGCGCATACAGTGCTCCAGAACTGTTCTAGATCGGCGAGCAAATAGGGAAAGCTCTGCCCTTAAGGACTGCATTATGTAAGGTTAGCTGATAGAACTTAACAATAATAGCAAGCAAATAATTTTCAAGAGATTTCTTTTTTTTTTTTAAAGATTTTTATTTATTTATTTGACAGAGAGAGAGATCACAAGTAGGCAGAGAGGCGGGCAGAGAGAGAGGAGGAAGCAGGCTCCCTGCGGAGCAGAGAGCCCGATGTGGGGCTCGATCCCAGGACCCTGAGATCATGACCCGAGCCGAAGGCAGCGGATTAATCCACTGAGCCACCCAGGCTCCCCAAGAGATTTCTAATATATTTTTAAAGATAACATTGTAAAATGCAGCATCAGTTAAGTAATCTTACAGAAAAAATTTTGAATATATACGAAAGTGCTTTTACCCACCGACCACTTATCTGTGTAACTGCATATCATTTTTTCTTCAACATTACAGTCAAAATTTGAGTTCAGTCTGGTTCACATTTAAAACCTGAAGTTTAGTTTTCTAAAGTACTGCTTTAGGCAGTTACGATGGCATCTTGATCATACAAATGCTGCTTTTACTTCTCTCATCCTGATCACATCCTGATCAAGGATTACCGGCATAATTTTGAGTCGTCGCAAAGAATGCAGGAGTTCAACTGCGTTTTGTAATTGGTTGAAGTTGTAATTTCTTTTTTTAAATTGAAAGTTAAACAGGTTTGTTTGCAATTAATTTTTGAGCAATTTAAGTATGAGATGTTCAGTGCCTGAGTCACGGCACCGAATTAATTTGAATCTCCTGCCCCAAGACCCTGTGAGTTGGGTCTTGCATTGCCTGAGCTACAGAGGCAGTTTAGGCGAGCACAGTCATTCTGTTCCAGTGTCGAGGACATGCTCAACAACAAAACAAATCCTAACTTACGTAAAGTTAAAATGTGTGTTGTGTTTCCACTGACAGTCACAATTGAAATTAAGAACAGATGCCTAATACGTACTACTCAGTCTTGGGCAGACAGACACTGACAGCTGTTCTCCAGCTTTATTTCCTGCCTGGCTGCTCTCACACTTCTTTTGACATTGCATTTAAAACATACTCAGTTTTCAAAACACTAAATTTGAGGAAAATGTGTCTTATAATAAAAATATGTATGAATTTCTGAAGCTTTATAAATACCTAGATTAGGGTCCTCCCTTTCTATGTTTTGCTTATAGTAGTAGGCATATACCCAATAGAGGGCATAGAGTTGTTCAGTGTTCAAACAGGCGAACCACAAGCTCATAAATCAGCTCGCTGTCTTTACTTAAATATATACCCAGTGTTTTGGCAGTTGACACGTCTTCTCCTTTTACCCAAATGGCACGTAATTTCAATGCCATTTTTCTATTAGGAAAAGAAACTTTTAGAGGTCTTTCATTTTCTAATTCAAGTACCTGATGATAAGGTTTTTACTGATTGTTTTCCTTTTCCTCCTACAGCTTTGGGAACTCCTTTATAAGTTGCAGTTTGTATACACTTACATTGCCCCCTGGCAAATTACATGGGGTTCTGCTTTCCATGCTTTTGCTCAGCCCTTTGCCGTGCCCCGTATCCTTCCAATAAAAGATGTGTAAGAAAGGGCAGTCACATCCTTGCTGTGACTGTCGGTTTGTAGGCGTAACCTTTTACAGGTACAGAAGATCGGTTACTAGGTGATAAATTATCAATATTCTCAGTCCTTTGAGTCCACATCTGTACTGATTTTGATTGTTTAACTTGTATTAACATCTGTGACCCATAGATCATCTGAACACGAGGACAGTATTAAGATTTTATGATTAAGTAATGCTGATTTAAAATTTTATGTATACATGTGTATTGAAGTCTAAGAATTTTTAAATAAATACAAAATGTTTAGAAATATTTTCAAATGAATGAAGATACAAACATTTTTCATAATCACATGATTGTAATTGAACTATGTTTAAAATGTCCTATTCTAATCATTTCTTAAAAGTACTTTCTAAATAAAAGTAAAGGTTAGTGACCACATGGATGTTGAAATGCAGACTTCTTGTATCTGTAAATTTTAGTTTGATCTTTTGGAAGATTAAACCCAGGCATATTTATTCAAGAGTTAGTGTATGGACTTTTACCAAATACATATTAGCAAATACTTATCTGACTCCCTTCAAAGCATCATGCCAGGGTATACTTTTCCTGGCTGTGTCTTTCTGCTTGTACCCTCTTACATTGTCCATGACACCCTCTTTTGTGTTCCTCTGATGAACCTCATTGTTCTCGTTGCTGTAATTGCAGTATGTTTGTGAGATGTATGTGTGTGTGTATGTTTGTGAGTGCACACGTGCGTGCTCACTCAGGTGAGTGTTAAAATCCTTAACCAGTTTTTTCATAGATTCGGCCATGTTGTTTGTTCAGGCTGCTGTGTCCGCCTTTTTTTCTACTCCACTAAATCCCTTTCTGGGAAGTGCAATATTCATCACTTCATATGTTCGACCTGTGAAATTCTGGGAGAGAGACTATAAGTGAGTACAATAAAACACCTGAAAGTGGATTTTATCTATTCTTTACTAAGAAAAACTATCAACAGCATTATTATAATAATTCATGGCTAATAATTTTTTGTGTTGAAATATTTTGCTGAAACTATTTTATAAATTCTCTTAAAGTTTCAAAATCATAAAATTAAAAGAGTCAGAATAACTACTCTATATTTTCTCTTCGATTTTTTACAAGATTTTTTAAAAACCTAGTTATTGTTGAATATACTCATTTTTCTGTCTTTTTTCTTTTAATGCTATTTCTTTTGAGTTGGTTCCATATTAATACTACTCTGAAACTTCATGCTATACAATGTTATTTCGTTATGGCAATCAAAATTAGTTATAGTTTTCTTAGAAATAGTTATTTGCAGAGCTTTTCTGTAGATTATTTCTGGCTTTTTAGGAGAATAACTTCCTAATGATCCATTTTTGTACATAAAGTATTTTGTCCATTTAGATTTAGTACCTTTGGCTAGTTGTTTTATATGATGCCTGCTAACTGTCCTGACATGTAATCTCTCCAGGTGAATTTATTTATTTCTTCCTTCCTTTCTATTTTTCTTTCTTTTTTTTAATTTAAGAAAGATTATCCAAAAGGGGAATTACTAAGTCATGGAGCCTACACATTTTAAGCCTTTTAACATATATCAACATACTGATTTGGAGAGAGCTTATATCATTTTTTAATTCTACAGGCCATCTTCATGACTGCTTCTTTGCTTTCTTTACTTTGACACGTTAGCATGTATAATAGGTGAGAGTAGTAGTCTCTCCGTTTAAACAATGGACCAGCTTGGGAATTTGAAGCTTTTGCTCTTTTATCTAAAATCACACATAGTGTTTCTTTTTTTGATGAATTTCAGTGTTATTTATATTCTGTTCTTCTCAGCTAACTTAAATTGAGCCCAAAATAATGTCTGTGGTGGCAGTTTTTGTCAAAGGACCCCTTTACTTTCTCTCTCTCTTTTTTTAAGATTTTATTTATTTGACAGACAGAGATCACAAGTAGGCAGAGAGGCAGCCAGAGAGAAGGGGAAGCAGACTCCCCACTGAACAGAGAGCCCAATGCAGGACTCGATCCCAGGATCCTGAGATCATGACCCAAGCCGAAGCAGAGGCTTAACCCACTGAGCCACCCAGGCATCCGCCTTTAGTCTCTTCACAGTTATTAAAGTCTCCAACAACTTTTTGTTGATACAGGTTTTATCTACAGATAGTTACTGTATTAGAAATCAACACTTAGAAAAATTCAAATGTTTATTAGTTTAAAAATAGCAATAATAAATTCATTATGTGTTAATATAAATAATATTTTTGTAATGAAAATTACTATATTTACCACCCCCCCAAAAAAAAGTCAGTGAGAAGAGTGTCACTGTTTTTGTAGTTCTATAAATCTCTTTAATGTCTAGCTCAGTAAAAGACAGCCAGATTCTCATATCTGCTTCTGCAGCCAATCTGTTCTTGAAATATGTTGTTTTAGTTGAAGTGTATGAAGAAAATCTGGCCTCTTGCAGACATATAGTTAGAAAAGAAAGAAGTATTTTAATAGCCTTTTTAGACAATTGTGGATATTTTTCTTTGATCATTAAAAGTTGACACATGGTAGTTTTGTAAAGATTAGTTGCAGTTAGAGTCTAAAACCATATCTATTGTTGGGGAAGAAGAATTTCCTCTGCCCTTCAAGATCCTTCTAGCTCAATTAAGAATCAAATTGACATGAGACAAATAAACAGGAGAAAATCAAATTTAGTGTACACATGTGGGGAATCCACACAGACTTGGAAATTCCAGAGACAGGTAATATGCTGCTTCTGTGAACTAAGAAGGATAAGGGTCTTAGGATACAAAGGGGAGAAAGATCATTAGCAAGAAGGTGAAAAGAGGTGTTTGGAAAACAAAGGTTGCCCCACTCTGTAGATAAGTTTCTTAGGTAAAGAGGAATCTCTGTTAATAGATCTCTTGGTGATACAAGCAAGCAGTTGAGGGGGAGGTAAAGATGTTTTCCTGAATTTACTGGGTTTTGATTGCTTTAATTTTTAAAAAATTTTAAATATTTTATTTATTTATTTATTTATTAGAAAGAGAGAGAGAGAGACAGGGAGAGGGAGAGGGAGAAGCAGGCTCCTTGCTGAGCAGGGAGCCTGATGCAGGGCTCAATTCCAGGTCCCTGGTGTCATCACCTGAGCCAAAAGCAGACACTTAACTGGCTGAGCCACCCAGGTGCCCCTTGATTGCTTTTAGCTCAAAATAATGTTCATGTCCAAGTGACCCATCTTGTGGTGGCCTCCCCTTGCCCCCATGAATTCTTGGAACTGTGTTACATCAAAATTCACTGATGTGTCTTACACTTCGAATGGATTTTTTTTACCCATGCATAATCTTAAAACAGCATTTATTAATCATTAAAAAATATTGGTTCACTGGGTAATGTAGATCTTACAGTTCTTGATCAAGATCCTGACACATTTCGTTATATAATTTTAAAAAATGTGTTCATTCATATCACCAGCCATCTCTAAAGAAATGTGTTTAAGTATTGCTAAGCTGTCAAGCTTGTTGGATAAATATATATACATTTTCCTAAATTCGAATTTTTGCTTAGAAACTTGAATTTTGTTATTGGCAACAGGACAGACCCACTTTCTTTATTTTTGAGAACTGTCTGTCAAGTATGTCAGTCTGAATAATCACAGTAAAGATGGTGTTCCATGGAAAAGAGTTAGTGCAGCTTACAGTTCAAACGACACGAATGCTTCCCTTGAGACAACCATCCTACTTCAGAATGCAGCAGAAGTGCTTTATGGGGGGGCGCCTGGGTGGCTCAGTGGGTTAAGCCTCTGCCTTTGGCTCAGGTCATGATCCCAGGGTCCTGGGATCAAGCCCCACCTCAGGCTCTCTGCTCAGCAGGGGGACCTGCTTCCCCACCCCTCTCTGTCTGCCCCTCTGCCTACTTGTGATCTCTCTCTCTCTCTGTCAAATACATAAATAGAATATTTTTTTTTAAAAAGAGAGATTTTAAAGCAAAACTTGAATTTTTATTTTTTCTTGTACATATGTGGCAGTAAAAAATACAGTTTGGTGCCACTGTCTTGATTCATGTTAAAGTGCCTGGAGCCTTACCCGCGTTACTTTTGCGCTATCAGTGCAGTCGTCAACACAGTGAAAAAAGCGAGTAACAGCTCAGTGTTATTATGAAAATCATTTTGATGTGGAAAACTCCCTAAAAGGGTCTTAAGTCCCCTGCTTCGGATTCTGTGGACCACATTTTGGAAACCACTGTTCTAAGAACACTGTACAGCTGGGTATAATAAATGTACCTTCTCCTTGCGCAGAATGTTTCAGGTATTTCTAAGAACTGCATGTAGAATGCATGTTTCATCCTGATCAAGTTTTGGGGCATGGATTAAACTCATTAATGTCTTTCCACACCCTGTTCAGTGAAATATCGGTTAGGAAGTAACAGCTGTTGATGGATGACGGAGGTGGCTGAGTAAAACCCTTCCGCCTGAAAGTACACTTGTAAGGAATTTTTTTTTTTTTTTTTTTTTTTTTTTTTTGCTACTAAATAAATTTTATTTATTTTAAATGTCATTTTATTTATTATGTCATTTTATTTATAATTCATTTATTTAAATGTCATTTTAAATAAAAATGACAATACCTATGGAAGTATATTTCTTTTTTTTTTTTTTTTTTTTTTTATGGAGTTCTCATTTTATTTATTTTTTCAGCGTAACAGTATTCATTCTTTTTGCACAACACCCAGTGCTCCATGCAAAACGTGCCCTCTCCATTGTAAGGAATTTTATCAGTATACCAATCATAGATTCTTCTGAGATGTTCATGAAGTGATAATGTTTATTTCATTTATATTGTACAGTTTTCTCCTTTTGCATTAAAGCTTATTAAAAATGTTCTGTTTTGCCTTCTTCAGCACAAAACGGGTGGATCATTCAAATACCAGATTGGCTTCCCAGCTTGATAGAAATCCAGGTAAAAGCTCTGTTTCTGAGTAAAGAAGCAAGTCCAAGGAATTTGTTACGTATTTAGTTCACTCCTAACTTGCTGAGAATCCTCTGAGTTCCAGTCATCTTTTTTTTTTTTTTTTTAAAGATTTTATTTATTTGACGGAGAGAGAGATCACAAGTAGGCAGAGAAGTAGGCAGAGAAGCAGGCAGAGAGAGAGAGAGATAAGCAGGCTCCTTGCCAAGCAGAAAGCCCGATGCGGGACTCGATCCCAGGACCCTGAGATCATGACCTGAGCCGAAGGCAGTGGCTTAACCCACTGAGCCACCCAGGCACCCCTCCAGTCATCTTTTTAAAGACTGTATCTCCTTAGCTTCTTGTTCTACTTTAGCAAAGTATGAATTCAAGCATCTACAGTGTGTATACCCATCTTTTATAAAATGCATTAAGGATATTCGTAGGAATAAAAAAATGCCATTCAAAGATTTCTCTTACATAGCTTAAAAAGTAGAGCAGTTAAAGTAAAACTGGTCAAGGGTATTAAAGAATACGCAGTCTGACCAACAGGTGTATTAATATATTTGCTTCCCCAGATGTTTAGGTAAATATTCATTTAATTTCATTGAGTTTATGGAATGTAGAGATGTCATATGGGGCAGCCAAATAGCCCTTAAGATAGAGCTTCAGTGGATGGCATTTTGGTGGTCCATTGTCCAAAGTCTGGTTTCTTCATTTCATTGTGTGGGAAACATCCTTTTGTCTGCCCACCTGTTAGTAATCGGACACACAGAGGGTGAATCTCATAATCCAACCATAAGAAATTAACCATAATTCCAATGTATTAATTTATTAAAAGAAATCTTACTCTCAGATAGACTGAAGTATTTGTATCCATTTGACTGTCAAATTCCTTCAAATGCTGATCCCTTCAAATGCTCTACTTGAGAAACTAAATTAACAATAATCAGATAGTTTTATAGTTATAAATTGGACTAGTAGGACTAGTTACTTGATAATAACACCTGTCTTTATCACATTCTGGTAGATAAAACAACCATCTCAGCTCTAGTGTGTCCTTGTATAAGGGGCTTAGAATTCTCATGATGCTAATGACGCCATCCTGCTTATCAAAGAGACCGTACCTGAATTAATATGCACAGTTCTGTAAGGAGCAGACAGGGCATTAGATATGACCATCTTACTGAATTAGTATCTGGAGTACCCTTCTCATTATTTTATTGTTTAGACTGAGTTTAAAAGAGTAAGCTTTGTGTATTTTGCTTTCCTCCAGTATTATACTGTGGGCACTTGTTTACGGATTATTGCTTTGGATGGGTTACTTCTAAAAATGGTTCGTTTATCTTAATTTTTTTCTTAAACCATGACTCTAATAAATTTTATAGGTTCTTTGCTGCTGTTTCTATGGATATATTATTTTTTAATTTTTATTTTAATTTTTATCAAGTTTTAATAAATTCATTTTTATTTTTATTATTGTTATCATATTTTTATTTTTATTAAGCTAGTTTTAGCCATTGCAATATTCAGGGTTTTTTGTTATTATTTTTTTACCAGCTTCTATTCATTTTGGACTGTCTTGTTGTTCAAATTTGGTATTCCTTTACCCACTTTCTTTATTAATGTATCTTTTTGTTCCAATCCTGAATTCCTTTAATCTTTTTCATTTTTCTTGTGTGCTTTTCATTATAAGTTGGAGTTCATTGAACAGTGATAGAAGAGGTCATGGTTATGGAAGAGGTGAAAACCCTTAGATTTCAGCTAATTTAGTTCCCACATATGAATGGGAGCCAGAGACCAAAGAAGTTATGTGACTTCTGACTCAAAATTCTGAAAGCTTTCTCATTACCCTGTGTTTCATTTTTATATAGGAATTGTAAGAGTGTTAATATTTTCCTTGACAAAAATATATAGATATAGTCCTAACTGGAAATTAGTTTTAATATTTTTAAAAATCCTGTTTGTTGATATAATGAAGACTTAGAGTAAAATGTAACATAATTTAATTCCTTCTTATAGGATCAGATGACAACAATCTGAATTCCATCTTTTATGAACATTTAACCAGATCCCTACAACACAGTCTCTGTGGTGATTTGCTCCTAGGACGATGGGGAAATTACAGTACAGGCGACTGTTTCATTCTTGCCTCTGACTACCTCAATGCATTAGTACACCTTATAGAGATAGGCAATGGGTTGGTCACTTTCCAACTGCGGGGACTTGAATTCAGAGGTAAGATATTCACCTTTTATTTCTGTAATGTATTCCTGTCACATCTGAGTTTTATGTGTTTACATCTCAAATTAAAAATTAACATAAAGTTAGATCCTTTGGAGTTATGGAATGAGAAGAGTTGTTAAAAGAGCAATTATTAGGTTTTTCCCCAAATTTCACATTCAGAGAAAAATGGTTTTTGTGTTATGCTAAAATCAGTGAAGGTAGTATCATTCTTGTGTAACTCACTGTTTCCCTGGCGATGTTGAATTTCTGTTGTTTCGCGCTTGCTCTCTTGCCGTTCTCTTTGTGAGAAATTGCATGTCTTTGTTGGATGGCTGGAGCATAGAGTGCTGTTTCGTGTGTAGCTAACCAAGTACTTTTAGGTAGATACCATGCCTTTGTTTTGGACAACTTTTGGTATTGAAGTGAAGTCCCCATAACATCAAAATCACAGTTTTCAAGTGAACAAGTCAGTGGCATTTAGTGCATTCACAGTGTTCGACAGCTGTGAGAAGAGGCAGTTGGTTAGGTCCTAACAGGATGCCTCGAGGTCAGGCAAGAGGAAGCCAGGGCCAGCTTCTGGGAAGGCCCGATGCCTGTCCTGACGACACTCCAAAATGAAGAAGCCACAGAAGCCAGTTCAAACCAGATAAGCCCAAGATGGCTCATAAAATAGGCCAGCTAGAGGATCAAATTATACTTATACCCATAGCTTTATTTTCACACTGGTTTTGAATCAGAGGTTTGGACCTTTGTTAGGTAATGTCTTTGTTAATGGAGCAAGTGCTTTTCTAAAATTGACCGGAAATAAGATTGTACTTGTGTGACACTCAGATTAAGGCAGTAAATGTTGATGTTTGTTATTCATTTGTGATGTTTGTCATCCAATCTCTCTCTCAAAATGTCCTATCCTTGCTTTATGGTTTGTTTCTGCTTCTCCCCGAGAGCCCAGGACCTTAATTCCATCTCTCTCTAGTCTTACCTAATGTTCAGATGTAATCCAACTGGACTAAAAGTCAGCACGCCCTCACCTCACCACTGTGCCTATTACTGCCATGACTTTAACTTCTTTTTAAATTGTCAGTACCTGGAGATTTTACCTTTGTTTTTTTTTTTTTTTTTTTTTACATTTTTTTTTCCATTTTATTTATTTTTTCAGCATAACAGTATTCATTCTTTTTGCACAACACCCAGTGCTCCATGCAAAACGTGCCCTCCCCATTACCCACCACCTGTTCCCCCAACCTCCCACCCTTGACCCTTCAAAACCCTCAGGTTGCCCCAACCTCCCACCCCTGACCCTTCAAAACCCTCAGGTTGTTTTTCAGAGTCCATAGTCTCTTATGGTTCGCCTCCCCTCCCCAATGTCCATAGCCCGCTCCCCCTCTCCCAATCCCACCTCCCCCCAGGAACCCCCAGTTTGTTTTGTGAGATTAAGAGTCATTTATGGTTTGTCTCCCTCCCAATCCCATCTTGTTTCATTTATTCTTCTCCTATCCCCCTACCCCCCCATGTTGCTTCTCCATGTCCTCATATCAGGGAGATCATATGATAGTTGTCTTTCTCCGATTGACTTATTTCACTAAGCATGATACGCTCTAGTTCCATCCACGTCGTCGCAAATGGCAAGATTTCATTTCTTTTGATGGCTGCATAGTATTCCACTGTGTATATATACCACATCTTCTTTATCCATTCATCTGTTGATGGACATCTAGGTTCTTTCCATAGTCTGGCTATTGTAGACATTGCTGCTATAAACATTCGGGTACACGTGCCCCTTCGGATCACTATGTTTGTATCTTTAGGGTAAATACCCAGTAGTGCAATTGCTGGGTCATAGGGTAGTTCTATTTTCAACATTTTGAGGAACCTCCATGCTGTTTTCCAGAGTGGTTGCACCAGCTTGCATTCCCACCAACAGTTTTTTAACTTTTCTTTTTTTTTTTTTTTTTTAAACAGATGTGTATGGGGAAGCTGTTGTATCTAGCATTTTTGTCTGTGTGAATTGGAAAAGGGTCCTTCTTAGGATGTGCTCATTTTACCGTATTGGCTGGAAATTCTCTAAATCAGAAAACTGATCCAAATTCTCACTCTCCCAACTTTCAGTCTCTGGTACTGAGTAGATTCAAATAAAATTTTGGACAAATTTTTTGCCATTCAAACTCTATTTGCCAAACAAAACTCAAACTGATTTGGGAACCCAGTACGTCTTACTGTCTGAATTTGTTTTGGATTTGGACAGCGGTAGGTATCTATAAGTCTTCATTCAGCCATAGTGATTTTTTTGGGGGGGAGGCAAATTTGATCATGTCCCTTTCATGCTTAAAACTGTCCATGAAGCTTTCCATTGCACTTAAGTAGAATTCAGACTCCTTAACATGCTCTCTCACACTGTGATCTGATCTTTGCCAGTTTCTGCGCTCTACTTCATACCTTCATCCTCACTCGCTTTCCTTTAGGGTCTTAACTGTGCTAAATTCTTTACTGAGGACTTCAGACTGCCTTTCCCTTTGCCTAGAAAGTACCAGCCATCTCCCTTCCTCCCACCAGTCTTCCATCTGGCTAATTCCTTAATTATCTTTAAGCTTTAGTCTAAATATCACTTTCTCAGAGAAGCCTTCTCTAACCACCTGTCCCACATGATTATCTCTCAGATTGCCATTTTTACCTCTTTAGTGCTTAGCATAAGTGTAATTTCATAATTTCATATTTATTGGTGTTTGTTTAAAGTTTATTTCTTCTTGAGCCCAGGGGTTGGCAAACTTTTTCTTGAAGAGCCAGATGGTAAATAGTTTAGGCTTTTGGAGGCATGCATGTTTTCTGTTGCATATTTTTCTTTGATTTTTGTTGGTTTTGTTGTTGTTAACAATAATTTAAAAATATAAGAACCATTCTTAGCTTGGATTTGGCCCAAGGCTGTGTTTTGCAAACCTTTGCTGTAGATTATAAGCTCCTCAAGGGCAGGAATCCTATCTGTTTCATTCATTTAACACTGTGTATCTAGTTGCTGTTTCATCAGTTAGCATATAATACATAATTAGTTTATTTTGTAGAAGGATTAAATGATGTAAGTATATAGCTGTTTCTCCTTTCTCTGCATTCCAGAATTCTTGTGAGATATGATTGTATTCTTGGTCAGCTCTTACAATCGTTGGTTATTTACTTTCCTTCAGAGTTATTCCCTGTCCTGTCTACCTCTTGCCTCTCAAACTATTACTCGAGAGTGTCAGTATGTTGCCAGATAGATATTTGGATCTCCTGACACATTTTAATATATTTTCTGGGGTGTTCTCCACTAAGCCAATTTAATTCATTCATTTTATTGCATCTTGTAGTGGTTGCTAAGTGCTATATGACATTTAGCTAAACAAATTTCTTGATCAGTGTCCTGTATGTCTGGGTTAAATCCCTTTATTTTCAGTTAGTTTCCATTTTTATATTACTGTTACCCTCAATATTCTTTTCCATGTAAATTTTATATCATAGATTTTAGTTATCAATCATTTTTTGTCTATCAAAAATTTAGTGTATCTTCTACAGTGCTAACTTTCTGTTGTAAATGTTACTTCAACCATGTATAGTTTTCCAGGTCAAACTTTATAGGTCAAAAATGTATTATGCTGATTGGATTCATCTCAGTTTTTACTCAAATTACTTTTAATATATCTAGTTTTCATAACGGCTAGTTTTAGTTTTACTGATAATAGTCACTATGAAGTGACTGAAAGACATAGCTAATCCAGGAAACAGTTGGTAAATAGTTCTTACAGATATTCTAGAATCCCTTTCCAAGTCTCAGAGTTCTTTTTTCAGTTGCCAATATTAACTCCTGTGCTTATCATGGACTTCATTTCCTGAGCACAGTTTATTACTAGGACATGTTGTGGTAGAAAATATTCTTGGGATTTGTATGGTAGAGTAAAAACGTCCCACTTTAATTAGTTACTCTGTTCACTCTATTCTGCGGCTCCAAGTTCCCTCTTGCCACATATCTTTTCTGTATACTCTTAAAGTCATCTGCACAAAAACAGCTCTCATTATGTCATCTCCTTTACTTAAAAACCTTTGACTGACCTTCCAGAAAGATGACAAAATGAATAAAATGAAGTAATAGCACAGAAAATCTCAGGAACACACCCAGCTTCAGGCCACAGTTTTAAAACCCCAGCCTTGGGATGTTTCTTCTAGAAACTGAATAGTTTGTTTGCCCTCTCTAGCCTATTGCAGCACATGGATAAAGAAGGAAAATTTCTCCAGGCTTTTTTACAAACCCATTGTAATAGTGATGTCAAAATATGGCTCAACTGGCAAAAAAATAAGTGTAGTTTAACTCACATGAGGGCCTGGATGCAAAAATCCTCAGAACCCAAATAAGCATATATTAGCAGCAGCCCATTTTATTTTTTTTTTTAATACCTATCTCTCAGTAGTTGAGCCATTTCCATTTCATTTTTTATTTTTGAAATTAATATTAGCAAATTGATAGAATTCATCTTTTAATAGATTATAGGAGAAAAACAACAAAATATGATCCTCTCAGAAGATACCAAAAGACATTTGATTGAATTTCATTTCCATTATTGGTTTGAAAAATACTTTATAAAATTGCACATATCCTTACTCTGAAGAAAAAAAAAGTCTGTGTGTATAGATCTGTAGTCCCATGTGTAATGATCACCTGCAGCGGGCATTCCTGTTGACGCGAGGTTTTTCTTTCCACCACTGGGTGACATTGTTCTGGACGTGCTCAGCAATGTAATGAAACGAGAAATGAAATAAGAGAGTTGTAGAGAGTTAAACAGCACAGCTCATAGCGCGGCGCAGCCTACCTCTTCTGCCTCTATCTTTTATAGCACCACCACCAGCTGCGGCTAGTTTTCATGGCATCTTTTTCTCTCAAAGCAGTGTTTTTCAGGGGCGCATGGGTGGCTCAGTCAGTTAAGCCTCTGCCTTCGGCTCAGGTCACGATTTGAGTCCTCCATTGGGCTCCCTGCTGAGTGGGGAGTCTGCTTCTCCCTCTGTCTACCCTGTCCCCCACTTGGATTCTCCCCCTCTCAAATAAATAAATAAAATCTTAAAAAAAAAAAAAAGACAGTGTTTTTCAAACATGGATGGTGTATATATTCTCTTAGGAAAAAAAATTGTGAAGTCCACATAAGTTATTAAAATATAACCGAAATCATGTGCTTTTATAAAATTAAGTGTAATCCCCTTGTAGTCCTTACAGAATTTAAGGAATTTGCTGTTTAAGTGGAAGCAAGGCCACAGAACAAAATAAAAATTAACATTAATGTGACAGATGATATTTTACTGGCATTAGATTGCTGTGGGTATAATTCTGTGTTTATTCTGATTTTGTATTTTTACTTAAGTAACAGTAATGCAGGGAACGTCTAATATCTTATATAAAAGAATGTAATTTCAAAGGATTGTTTCCTAGTGTTGAATAATCAGAGTTCATGGTTAATTGAAACTTTTATCAGCAGGTAAGCTTCAAATGCCGATCTTGTAATTTTATCCAATTACTGTTTGAATTGGCAACAGAAAAAGTAATTACGGATTTAAGATAGAATTATCATGAACCATTGTAGTTCATATATCCAAATATATATGGGGGTACCCGGGTGGCTCAGTTGTTAAGCGTCTACCTTCGGCTCAAGTCACGATCCCAGGGTGTCCTGGGTTTGACCCCTTTCCCACTCCCCCTGCTTGTGTTCCGTCTCTCGCTGTGTCTCTCTGTCAAATAAATAAATAAAATCTTTAAAAAAATAAAACAAATACATGTATATAATATTTCTTCTTGCCACATCGACATGGTACTGGTAAATGGAGCTCCAATTCTTTTGGGTTCTGCATGTCTGTCTTTATTGCGTGCCCTGCAATGATTCGCTTCTAAATCCATTCTTCCCTTACTGAATTAACTCAAACTGTCATGTGATGTCCCTTTACTCATTGGCCTTCACGTGATATGACTGCAGTTGAAAACCCAAGTTTGAAAAGTTTGGGATCAGTGAGTGAAAATAAAGAAGGTAACTGCGCAGGTTTCCAGAAGCTGGAATGTGCTAATGCATGTTGTGATTCTGCGGGAGGTGAATATACGATATGCCTGGTGTCGAGCTTCCTGCCGTTGGTTAGTGAACATTCCGAGGCAGATCGCTCCCATACTTTCAGTTACTATAAAAGGTGTGTTGTTTTTTTCCCTAAATTTCTGGTGTCTTTGAAGCATTCATGTTCTACTTCGTGTGGTTTTTTTTCTCCTTTGTATGCAGTGGTCTCTCTCTCTCTTACTCTCTTTCTCTCTCTCTCTCTCTCTCTCTCTCTCTAAGGTACTTACTGTCAACAACGGGAAGTGGAGGCCATTACTGAAGGCGTTGAAGAAGATGAAGGATTTTGCTGTTGTGAACCTGGACATATTCCTCATGTGCTTTCATTTAATGCTGCGTTTAGCCAGCGCTGGCTAGCTTGGGAAGTGATCGTCACTAAGTATATTCTGGAGGGCTACAGCATCACTGACAACAGTGCTGCCTCTATGCTCCAAGTCTTTGACCTTCGGAAAGTACTCACCACTTACTACGTCAAGGTAAGGCTGTATGCCCAGTTAGAGCTTTTGATCTTCTTGGAAAAAACTTTTTTTTTTTTTTTAAATACTGTGCTTTGCTTCTAAGTAGTGATTTAAATTCTCTAGTATTGGGACGCCTGGGTGGCTTAGTCCGTTAAGTGTCCAACTCTTGATCTCAGCTCATGTCTTAATCTCAGGGTTGTGAGTTCTGGCCCTACTTTGGGCTCCATGCCCAGCTGGAGTCTCTTGTAAAAAAAAAAATTCTCTAGTATCCATTAAGTCAGTAAAGAATACCTACTGTTGGTATTGCTGTTTCCTTCTTTAGTGGAACTCATTCCATTTGTTCATGAATAATAGCTACCATATGTACCTCATATGTTTTAGGCACTGGGCTAAGGAATACGCAGACAGTTCCTTCTGTGTTTTTTTTTTTTTTTTAAAGATTTTATTTATTTACTTGACAGAAAGAGGTCACAAGTAGGCAGAGAGGCAGGCAGAGAGAGAGAGGGAAGCAGGCCCCCTGCTGAGCAGAGAGCCCAATGCGGGACTCGATCCCAGGACCCTGAGATCATGACCTGAGCCGAAGGCAGCGGCTTAACCCACTGAGCCACCCAGGCGCCCCCCTTCTGTGTTTTACGAATAAACAAGAATCAGAAGTTACCTGCCCAGAGTCCTCTAATTAGCAGGTGGAGTTAAGGATTTTAAATCTAGACTTGTCCAGCTCCTGCGCCCTTGTCGCTAACCATTTCTTGCGCTGCTTTCAGTAACCTGAATAAAAGTATTGCAAGGTTTGGGAGGTCCCCAATACTACCCTCACTTGCAACACCAGCTGCAATTTTGGCATCCCCACGGACTAGTCTCTGGTTCGGTAATTTGCCAGAAGGACTCCAAAAACTCAGCAAAACCATTATACTCATGGTTAGGGTTTATTACAGTGGAAGGATACAGATTAAAATCAGCCAAGGAAAGAGGTGTGTAGGGCAGGGGCCAGAGACACCAAGGCATGAGTTTCCACTTGTCTTCTCTCAGTGCCGTTATATAGATAATGCCCCTTTCTCCCAGCTGTTGTCAACCAAAGAAGCTCACCTGTGCCTGGGTGTGTAGTTTTTATTGGAGCGTAGTCACTTAGATGTGGTTGACTACCCTATGACCAGCGTTAGTTCCCAGCTCCTCCAGAGGTCATGGCTGTAAGCTCATAGGTGAACAAAGACATTCCAAAGGAGTAGAAGTTTCCTCCCAGGACCCAAGGGCAAAGACCAAACCTCTCTTTGGGCAAGGTTAGTTCGTTACTATACAGGTGTTCTGTTTTTGCTAAAGATTTTACAAGATTATAGAAAACTATGATATGGCAGCTTGCAGGCAAAGCCAGTATTTTGAAGAGGGAAATGTATGCTGAATTTTAGTGACCCATATCTGGATTTTCTGTATTTGTGTTACTACCTCTGAGTACCACTTTACTTGTGCTGACTGGGGTGAATGTTAGTCTTATAATTAATGGCTGGTTAAACCCAACCTCAGGAAGCTAAATAGATCTAGTTTGCATTATTTATGTGCTATGTGTCTCTGTGTATATTGGTATTTTCTATCTCTGGTTCTAAATAGGTATATTTCTGTTGCTTTACTATTATATTTTTATAACTTGACTAGCTTCACAAGATGATTTGGTAACTTTCTGTGAGAAATGCATCACAGTAAAGTTTTTCTACCTCTCTTAAAATGTCCTCAATTCAAAAGCTCTAAAATCAATAGAAAAAAATTGTTTTGAATTTGTCTTGATGAATTTATGGTTGTGACTTTTAAAGTATTAAATTAACTGTTCATCCAGAAAGGCCTGAGGTATATTTTTTACAGCATTCCTAAAATATATTCTTGGAGTATTGAGCTAGAATAAAATATTTTTTAGTTATACAATCAGTATAAACCATTGGAATTTATTTAATGAAGAATTGGACTTAATTCAAACTGTAACTTAACCTGGGTTTTTTGTTGTTGTTGTTGTTTTTTTAATCTTTCCCCATTAGGGTATCATTTATTATGTAACAACTTCTTCTAAACTGGAGGAGTGGCTAGCCAATGAGACAATGCAGGAAGGACTACGTCTGTGTGCAGATCGAAATTATGTTGATGTGGACCCAACATTTAATCCAAACATCGATGAAGACTATGACCATCGACTGGCTGGCATATCCAGAGAGAGTTTCTGTGTGATTTACCTCAACTGGATAGAGTACTGCTCTTCCCGAAGAGCAAAGGTAGAGGTCATGTACTTCATTTGTAACTGTTTGAGTCCGTTTTTTCAGAGATGGAAAGAATATCCCCATTTGTCATTAGGAGGTCAGTTTTTCCAGACCTCCTCCTTTCCGACCATCTGGGTAAGAAAATCTTCAGTTTAAAAAAAAAAAATTGAGAGGTTGAGGGGAAGCGGTATTTGCACAGATACAAATTTGATTTTCTGTATTCTGGTAATGGTCGCTAGTAGGCTACCACAGCTGTCACTCATAACCTATTTGTCAGGTTATGTCCCAAAACAACTAATTAATAGAAAGAATATTATATTTTCAGGAGAGGACTTATCAGGAATGATGTATGCCAGTAAGTACTTTGAGATGTTTTGCTAAGATCCTAATACTTTATAAAAGTCAGGATTTTTTAAAAAGTGTGTCCCAGTATTATAAAGCACTAGATTTTATTTAAAGGTTTCAGAGGAACTCCTTATATACACTCGTACTTCATTTTACACTGATTTGTTAAGTTTTGTCTCATTAGAACTATTTAAAGACCTAGAACTTATATATTAGTTGAGTTCTTCATCCTCTAATTTATTAGCTATTCTGATTTGTTAAATACCTTTATATCTTTCTGATAATGAATGTTCTTTGTTTTTTCAAGCCGCTGGATGTAGACAAAGATTCATCCCTAGTGACTCTTTGTTATGGACTTTGTGTTCTGGGACGGAGAGCTCTGGGGACCGCATCCCACCATATGTCCAGGTAAGGAAGGCATTTCTGTTTTCAGGAAGAGTAGGAGAAGCTGTATAATGGAAATCTGAATTAGCCTTTCATGGAAGCATTCTATGCTAATTTATTGCAAAAGTCTCTTCTGATACTGTTTTTTTATAGATCTTTTGCTCACATAATTGAGTTCTCCCTAGTGGTTAATGGCTGGCTTTTAAAATTCACACATGCGCGGGTGACTACTGATCATGAGAGTTTCATGGATTTAAGACATTTTTAAAAATAATCGCCTATAAGTTTGATTGGTCTTTTCCACTTTACATCTGTTTTTCTATTGAGTTAGCTCTTCTTGTTTTTCCATATTTCCTTGTAATTTTTTTTGATCCAGAGCATTTATGCTCTTAATATAGTTAACATAGTACATTAGATTTTTTGGGAGTATAAATATAAGCTGAATTTCTTGACATACGCGTCTGAATGAATTAGAACTAAGCAATATTACATATTTTAAATTTCTTTTGTGATTACTACATGTTTTCCATTAGACCCTCTGTAAGCTTTTGTGGCTTATACACTTTGTCTGCTGTTTATTTTCATGGACTTAACTCTTATAGTGGTTCGTAAACAAGGGTCCCAGGTCAAAGGGCCCCTGTCTCTTGTGAGTCTGACTCGGGTTCTGACATGAGTATAGTCATTGGACTCTGTCTTTGCAAAACACTCCCAGATGATTCTGATGCACAACCACTTGTAAGAATCAGTGTAATGGAAGTTCTTTGTCAAAATACGTAAACCTTTATCTCCAATCCTAACAGTAATTTAGAGTCATTCCTCTATGGATTGCATGCCCTATTTAAGGGAGATTTCCGTATTTCTTCAATTCGAGATGAATGGATCTTCGCCGATATGGAATTGCTAAGGAAAGTAGTCGTCCCGGGAATCCGCATGTCCATTAAACTTCATCAGGTAAGAAGAGGAGAATTATAATGCATCACTGGTGTTTAAAGGCACTTCTTCATTTGACTTCCAAATTGACGTTTTTTAGGAACCTTTTGAGAAATACTGTTATTTGAAACACAGGAAAACATGATTTATGACAAGATACTAGATCTTGGAAGCCTGAACCTGTGTTTCTAAGGGTAAATTTGAATATTAATATTGGAGAGTAACTGATCTGGACATGAACTTGAGGAAAACTGTCAGCAGTGACAGACTAGGAATAAAGCTCTCAGGCCCTTATTTTAACTCACATTTCACATAATTGTGATTCAAGCCTCTTTTGTAGGCAAGTGTTAGCTAACTCCCAATGCATTGTGGTAACATCTCAGGAGGGTTGTAAGTGCTTCTGTTTCATGTAGCATGTTATATAGAATAACAGATGATTAGGACAGATTTAGCCTTACTTAAATAATCCTAGTGGGGTAATAAAATGCAGACCCAAAGTACTACCCAAAACCCTGGGTTATTTCAAAACTATATTAGGAAATGAAGTACCAGTACAAGCTCCTCTAGTCATTCCACTTAATAATAGTCATCAGATTTGATGACCGAGACCACATGATAAGCCTCATTAAAATGCATCGGCTGTACTCAGATCGGTTTGAATCTTTTTCCCCCCAAATAAAGGGTGAATTACTCCTCAAGTGATTTTACTGTGATCTGAACTGCTAGAATAAAGTCAATGTCCCATATTATTTAGGAGATTACTGAGAAGGGATATGTTATCTGAAAGTCTCTGTGGAAAAATGGAATACTCTTTTGAGGATCATTGAGAAAATACACATTTGGGAACATTAAGAGTTGTCTGTCTTCAGATGAGCTTTACAGGTTTGAGCCAAGTCAGTGTGTTTAAATGAAAAAGATCATGACTTTAGATTAAAATGTTTTTAAAACTTCAGAATTCCTCAAAAGGCACTGATTAATAATGTATCTGTATGTAAGAAATACTCTTTTATACAGCATGGTTCTCTAACAGCTCCAGAGCCACATCTTCAGTCAGTTCTAAACATTATGACAGGTATTTTCTCTCCAGCTGTCAGAGAAGAAACTGAGGCACAGGGAGTTTTCGGATACCTTAGGTCTTTTCCCGTCTCTCCTTACAGGTGCTCTTACCTATTGTTGTCAGGTCCATTTCCTTACATGTTCTTTTGGCTGTGGCATTATTGCCTGTGACAGGGTCTCTCTACCTTACATTTGGCCCAACACACGTGGGCTACACACTACAGCTTACGACAAACCGTGGGGGAAGGAGCTGGAATCAGGAACCCAGGAGCCACAAAGGGCTGGTAGTGGGGGGAAGATAGAGAATACAAATGCAGCCTGGAAAAGTCCCATAATTTTGATACACCTTTGAGGAGGGTGAGATCGAACTCTGTAGTAGCCAGAAAAAACCACTTACTGAGCATCATTTTGAGACACATGTTGGGTTGCCCGTGAGGGACTCTTAGGCCAAGAAAAGATAGATCTGTAAATCAGTACTGGGAATCTCCAAAGTTCATACTCATATATTTACTCATATATTTCATGAATTATATACTCTTGAAAGCCCAACCCACAAAAGTGAACCATAGGCGTATATATTAAAAGAAAGATTATTCATACACATTCCATATAATCCAGCTGGTCCCCTCCTGGATAATTACTTAAGAGAATGTGCCTAGCAGTTTCAGTTGTAATAGACCCATACTGGAAACAACTCCCGTGTCCATCAACAGATGAACATAGTAATTATGGCATATGTACATGATAGAATATTACTTAGCAGTAAAAAAAAATGAGCTACTGTTAGATACCACATGAATGAATCTCAAACATTATGCACGGCGGGAGAAACCAGACATAAAAAGAGTGCATACTGTGTGATTTTATTTATATAGAATCTAAAACAAGCCAAACTAGTCTACAGCCACAGAAAGCAGATTAGTGATTCCTTAGGATGTGGAGATTGAATGCCAAAAGACAGGAAGGAATGTTTTGGCGTGATGGAAAAGTTTTAGATCTAGATTGTGGCGGTGATTACGTGGGTGTGCGTATTTGTCAAAATGCATCTAACTGCACACGTAAAATGGTGTAATTTATTGTATGTAAAGAAAAGGTTTTGTTCCCAGAAAGCTAGAAATACAAAATTTCTCTTAACTCTTGCCTCTCAGACAGTCCTTGATAATGTTTGTTTAGCACACTTTGTAGGTGTTTTTAATTTTTGTTTTTTCCTTTACCATTTAAAAAATTTTTTTAAATTCTCCAATTGACTGTATTATGCTTTTACTTTATAAATAAAAATGGTCATAATCTGTGTGATATTTAATAATTGTACAGTGTTGTACAGCATATTAGTGCTCGCATATACATAATACCAGAGAAAATTATTTGCATCCCAGTTTGGTAGGTGAAGACTCAGAACTCAGAGAAATTAAGCAAATTGCCTTTTTCACATGTTCTCCTATTCTTAATCCTCTATTTAATCATTTTGTAAAACATAAAACACTTTACATCCTTATTTGTTTTTACCTTTTTTGTTAGTCTCTCTGATGATTACATGGTTGTTAGAACTAAAACTAATCAAAGTCCATTTTGGCTTTAAGTGATAGATGACAAAAATCTTACAATGTGTGGTCGAGGACAGAAATCATTTTTTACTGATCTTTATGTCTTCATTGCTTAGCACGAGGCTTGGTTGCCAGTGAATGTAAAATGAATGAGTTTCGTTTTTCAAAAATATATACTATATATACTGTGCATTTGAAAACTTTTCCCCAAACTGGGAACATTTCCTCTTTGTATTTGAAAAATAATGAAAAATGTTAAAAAGTGAGCGTTCCCCCAAGAATAAGTATTCCCATCACCCAGTACCGTTGTATGGCCCTTCCAGGAAGCAGTCACTGCCAATAATTTGATGCATATCTTTTTTTATTTTCCTGAGTTCATAGACATTTCCATCTATAGATACAAATATTTTCCTTTTCGCTACATAAAGTGATCTGTAACACGTGCTTCCCCCCCCAATATTTAATATAACTTGGATACTTTCTACATTTTTAATGGCTCTGTAGTATTCCAGAATATAATTCTTAACTACAGTTTATTCAACCATTTCCCTATTCATGGACATTCTACTTGTTTCAAATACTTCACCTCTCAAACAATACTCATCCAACCATCTTAAGCCCAGCGAAAAGAAATAATTGAGCAAGATTCATCATATTCCATTTTGGCATGCCTAATAATTTCCAACGTTGTCCATTTAATAAAATGTAGACTGTAACTATTGCCTATGTCTGCACTTTTATTTGTTATTCAAAAAATTGTACAAAGACTACTATACAAAGATAGAATTCCTTCCCTAAAGGAACTGTTTGTTAAAGGAGAGCACATCATAACGATATCTAGCTCTCTGCTGAAGGCGAGCTCAGTATTTCAAAGGGAAGATTGGGAGGGCTGGTGTACGATGTACAGAGGTGTCATAAACGCTAGCCTAGGCCACACTCTTTAGAAGCAGAGTCAGAGCCCAGGATTCCTGTGCCAGAGACTGAAAGGGTGTCCTCAGGTGAATTTGTAAGGAAGGGTGGGGAGCGGGAAAGAAGAGGGAAAGAGCTAAGCAAAACTGTTTCAGCTGAATTCTAGCTTCTGCTGGATTTAGAGGGAGTTCTGGAGTGTCTGTGTCACCAAGAGTGATATGGTGTACCCTTGGCCCCCCTGACAACCAAGTGGAGTAATAAACCTCCCCTGACATTTCCTGCCTAGGCAGCCCCATCAGTTGAAGGCAGTTGTAAGAAAAGGGAGTAACAGAGGCAAGTATACCAGTCCAACAGCAGAAATCTGGACAAGGTACAAGGGAGATGCTCCACAATCTGGCTAAAAGCTAGTTTTCTAGTTTTGTTTTGTTTTCAGCATTTTCTAACTAGACCCTAAGTTCCTTGAGAGCAGTGCTTGTATCTGTCTCACTCACTGGTCTTTCTCCAGAGTCTAGCGCAGGGCTGCCTGGCAGCGTCATAGAAACTCAATTCCCCAGAGAGACTTTAGGCTATAATCACCTTTATGTTCTTCACTGACCTGTGCCTCTCCTGTAAGATGTCTTGCCTGGAGCTCTTCCCCTTTCCGGCACAGTGCCCATCTCCATCCACAGAATTGTCTTCATTCTTGTAGATTCGGTTCAGAACCACCTGCACCGTGTAACTTCCCCTAATCACATCAACTGGGCTTACAGTTTTTCAGTTAAGGTTTGTAATCACACATTTTTAAAATCAGAATGATAAATTCTCTTTGAACATGGGTTGAAGTCCTGGCTTAATCATTTACTAACTTTCTAAACCTAGAAGCAGCGAAGACTCTTTGAGCTTCAGATTTGATATTTGCAAAGCTGGTATTACCTACTTAATCGGCTTGGCAAGGTTGTTAAGAGTTGCTGGGGTCAGGGGGAGCATGCTGCTAGAATTTTTTACATTCTGAAGCATTATTCACATTCACAAGTGAATACTTTTTCTATTCTCATATAGGCCGGCCAGCCCCAGATGTGGAGGTGCATCGTTGGGGAGCTTGCCTTCTTTTACTCACCCATCTCCCCTCAGATATCGCACACAGTCTGGTCACTTGGCTTGAGTGGAAATGAGTTACTTTACCTGGATGTAAAAATTGATCAACCTCCCAACTATGAATGGCTACGATTGTATACTCTTCATTTCAGAACTTTAAATTTGTCTTAAGGTTATGTGGGTATATGTCCTGCATCCCCTGTTAACTTGCAGGTTTCTGAAGGGGGACACATTCCACATAGTCCTTTTTCATCCGAGCTTTCTGCCACAGAATCCCACACATGAGAGGTGTTAAATAATGGCTTGTGGAATGCAGGAGTGGTGGTTACCTAGACCAAGAGGTTTCTCAGGGAAGACTTGACTAGCTTCTTTAGGACTAGGACCCTTAATCTCCGTATCTTAACTAGATGAGATAAAATGCATATTGGGATCATTCTAGAGATGTGGCCCTGTGTGAAAAATGCCTCATTAAAAAGGAACACAACTTAGGGGACTTTTATATTGTTTAGCCTTCCTTAACTGATACCAGTGAGGCAGTCCTTTATGAAAAAAAAAAGTTGTATGAATGAAGACATGTAAAACCCCACCTGAATGAGAAAAACAAAGAAAATATATAAAAATTGGAAAAATATTTGTTTATTTAAAACTTAGAAGTTAGGGTTGGGTTGAAGTATTTACAAAAGTAAAGAGCTAATTCCTAACCTGCTTAAATTTAAGACACCCTGTCTCCGACAATAATAATATGTGCGGATATGAAATATTCATATTAAACCAGTTTTTCAGAATTTTCACTTAGTAACCGCAGAAGCTTTTATCATTTATCCGCAAGTCCTTCTTTTCCTGTAAAGTATATATTTCTTATTCTCTGTTTAGGATCATTTCACTTCTCCAGATGAGTATGATGACCCTACTGTGCTCTATGAAGCCATTGTGTCTCATGAAAAGAACCTCGTAATAGCCCATGAAGGGGACCCTGCGTGGCGGAGTGCAGTCCTTGCCAACTCTCCCTCTCTTCTCGCTCTGCGGCATGTCATGGATGACGGCACCAATGAATATAAGATCATCATGCTCAATAGACGCTACCTGAGCTTCAGGGTCATTAAGGTTAGTTTTTGAGGCATTTATTTGTGTCTGAAAAAAAAAAGTCACGTAACCTTACCCCAAGTTTAGAAAGTGATCGAAACTTTTTATAGAAGAAAAATGACCATACTGCATTAGCATTGATTATGAGCGCTTACTTTGATTTATTTTGCAATCTATTGTGTCCTCTGAATTTTTTTCATGTGCCATAAAGTCTTAAAATTTTTGCTTATTTCCATTTTGGCCGTCTTTTATCTGTTATATATACACTCTGGGCACACTGTCTCTTCTTAAAACATCAACACCATATTGCTAATCTGATTTCCCGGTTTCAAAACAATACCATAGCTTGTACTTTTTTTGTTTTTTGTTTGTCTTTTTTTTAAAATTAGTTTCAGAAGTAGAATTTAGTGATTCATCAGTTGCATAGAACACCCAGTGCTCATTACATCACATGCCTTCCTTAATGCCCATCCCCCAGTTACGCCATTGCCCATCTACCTCCCTTTGTTGCTTTTTTATACATCTCATGGCTTTAGGAGACATAATTTCTGAATTTTATTTTAATAGTTTATAATGATTGCTTTTTAGCTACTTCATCTAATCAACCTGCAAAGTCACAAACATCCTTTTAACTCTGAATATTTGTTACTTCTGATTTCTATCACATACATCTGTTATCTCAGTTGCAAAATCCAGTGCGTCGTTAATTTGGAAAACTTGATATTTTTACCAGAGCAGGGAAAAGAGTTGTGCACGTGCTTATTTAATAGCCCATTGATGACAATGGAAAATTGATGAACTTCTATTCAACTGTGACCAACTTGTATTTGTTTCCTGCTTTTCACTTTTGGCTCTCATGTGTCTTTTGTATCCCTCTCATTTATACTCCTCTGTTTATATGAATTTCATTCTTGGCCCTTTAACCTAATTCCCGTTGTGTTCTGGTTTTCAGGTTAATAAGGAATGCGTCCGAGGTCTTTGGGCAGGACAACAGCAAGAGCTTGTTTTTCTACGTAACCGTAACCCAGAGAGAGGTAGCATCCAGAATGCCAAACAAGCTCTGAGAAACATGATAAACTCATCTTGTGACCAACCTATTGGCTACCCAATCTTTGTCTCACCCCTGACAACTTCTTACTCTGACAGCCATGAACAGCTTAAAGAAATCCTTGGGGGACCTATCAGTTTGGGAAATATCAGAAACTTCATAGTGTCAACCTGGCACAGGTGAGCTGTGGGGTTGCATATTTCAGCGGTGCCGTGTTCTGACCTTCTTCATCGAGGCAGTTCACATAAGTATCACCTGGAAAGCTTACAGAAAAATACAGGTGCCATAGCGCAATATAAACCTATTCTATCAGGAACTTCAGAAAGTAGTCTGAGCATTTTTCTCTTCAGACTCTTGTGAGAGAAATCTCATGTCCAACTCTGATCGCACTGCTCCAGCATTTGGTAGAATCTTGGATAGTTCTCTTTTCTTTAACCTTTTTGACTCTGTATTGCAACATTAATGACACTAGTAGGATGTGTGGGTCGACAAACAGCAAGTTAGAGAAGAACCCAAGACACCTGAAGGAGTTGCTCACCTTCTGCTTTAGTCCAGTGTCGCAGAAGGGCCAGCGTGCTGCACTTGCTCAAACTCCGCGTTATATGACGCTGCTGCCATTTCAACGATCAGTCGTCACTCCGATCTCAAATCTTTAGTGTCTTCAAGTATGCACACGAATTTTTTCTCTGCCTTTGTCTAGTAAACTATGGTGTTCGGTATAGGAACATCATAGTTTGGTGGATGGTGAAGAAAAATCAGAGTATTTTTTCAATTTCTTATCGGCTTTCGTTTAGGTCCTTAAATAATGGAACTTAGGAAAAACAGAATGTGGGATTACGGTGGCAAACTCTGAAGAAGGCATTTTCCTCTAGGCAAACTAAAAAAAAAAGTCTCACCATTTTAATATCGGTCCCTATCCAAACAGAAGGAAGAACATAAACCAGAGTGGTGTGTCAAATTTCTTTTAAAAAATTACCTGTTTTGCTGGAATTGCCTTAAAAAGATTGAGTTCTCTTCCCTCGAGACAAACGGTAATAGAGATGAAGGTTCCTAGCTGTCCTGGGAAGCAGGACTTTCAGTGCAAAACTGAGACAGTTGTGGGCAACCCAGGATAGTTGGTCACCCTACGTTAAAACAAACAAACGAACAAAAAACCAGGAAAAATGATTGCAGCAGCTCTCTCCCAAGTTTGCTACAGCAGAAATGAGGATTTTTCAGGGGTTATACACTTCAGAGGCACTGAGCAGACGCTGGCAAGAGTCCTATTTCCACCTTAATGGAACAGTTTTGTTACGTGCGGTTTATCACAGCTAAGGAGAGATGAAAAGATTGGGAAAGATGATACACTATATTAAAGTGAAGGTAGATTGGGGAGAATTGAAGCAGCGAGAATAAGGAGGGGATAGTTCTTAGGCCATTCTTTGAAAACGTAAATGCCTTTTTTGTTTCTAATATTGATGGCACCATAAAGACTTTCAAAGATGCACATTAGTAGCATTAAACATTCAGAATAGCTAGAAGTGGAATCAAACACCTAGCTTGAAGTGATCATGGGATAATGCTGCTTGCTCTGGTGTTTGTTCCTAGGTTAAGGAAAGGGTGCGGAGCCGGCTGTAACAGCGGCGGCAATACTGAGGGTTCTGACGCTGGAGGCGGAATGTCCTGCACCAGCAACAATGCAGCGGGTGCCGGTGACCCCCACAGCAGCGCGGCCCAGGGAAGCACTGGAAATCCAGGGCAAGGGTCAGGAGCCGGACTCCATCCACCGGTCACATCTTACCCTCCAGCACTAGGTAATGTGAAAACAAAATTATGTATCTAAGTTAGCCCCTCAGTGTGCGTGTATAAAGAGAATTATGTGTTACCAGAGTGCCTGGGTGGCTCAGTCAGTTAGGCGTCAGACTCTTGATTTCAGCTCAGGTCATGATCTCAGGGTGGTAGGATCAAGCCCTGAGACCCATGGGCTTTGCACTGGGCATGGAGCCTGCTTGGGGTTCTCTCTCTCACTCTCCCTCTGTCCCTCCCCAGCCCCCTCCCTCATGGGTGTGTGCTCGCTTTCTCTCTCTCTCTCTCTCTCTCTCTCTCTCTCAAAAAGAAAAAGGAATTCTGTATTACCTACTTGGAAATATGTAAAAAGAGTATTTTGCTTGATTCCTGGTTGGACATTATCCTATTTATATTAATTAAATATATGTATTATTTGGAATATCATATTTTTAAAGGTTAATAATATTTAGTATAATTTATTTATACTAAATATATAAATATAAATATAATACATATTATATATTATATAACATATTACACATATAATATAAATATTATATATAATATAAATATATATACAATATATATATAATTTATAATAAATTTAGTATAATTTAACTTCTCTTTCATTGGACAGTGGTTTGGTTTCTTCTGAATGTTATAATAAACTTATTGTAATCGCCATTTTCTTGGGCTAGAGACTTTTAAAATACAGTCATTAAGTCTATGAGAATATTTAATATTTAATAGTGCCAAAAATCTTTCCAGCAAGTTGTTTGTTTTTGATTTGTTTTGTTTTTTACCAATTGGTACTCTCCCAGTCGTACATCAGAATGCCCATCCTGTAAACTTTCACCAGCTTTGGAGTATTACCGCTTCTCATCTCTGCTCCCTACTTGCTTGGAGGGAAGGGGAAGGGTGATCTTTAATTCATTGTTTTAATTTACATTGCTCTGATACCCAAGATTGGAAAGTTTTAAATGAGTTTATCACCGGTTTCCCTTTTTGAAGTACCTATTAAGTCTCTTGCCCATTATTCTCTTTGGTTATCTTTCTCTTTTTCAAACTTGCTTTTAAGTTAGCAGTGCAGCACTGGTCAGGAGCAGAATCCAGTGGTTCATCACCCACATCAGCACCCGGTGCTCATCCCAATAAGTGCCCTCCTTAATGCCTAGCACCCATTTAGCCCACCCTCCCCCTCCTCTCTCCATCAACGCTCAGAGTCTGTTACGGTTTGCCTCCCTCTCTGTACTTACTTTATTTTAACTTCCCTTCCCCTGTTCATCTGTTGTTCCTTAAATTCCACATGAGTGAAATAATAGGATATTTGTCTTTCTCTGACTGACTTATTTTGCTTAGCATAATAGCCTCTGGTTCCATGATTATCCTTTTCTCATTTGTATATTCTGTGTTTGAGTTCTTTGTCAGTTTTCTATACTACAAATATCTCTTCCCATTCTTTCCCTGGGCTTCCCGTTCTCTTCCTAACAAGAGTGGTTCCTCTTCTTTTGAAAAAAGTCTTTTTAATTTTAGTGTAGAGCAGTTTACTGATCTTTCCCTTTATGATTAGTACTTTTTGTATCCTAACTTACGAAAATTATTCCTGTCCTAAGGCATGACGGGTTTCTTTGTTTTTTTTTGTTTGTTTGTTTTTCCTAATTTCCCTTTAACATAAGATCTGTAATCCACGTGGTATGCAGTAGGAATCGAATTTAATCTGTTTCCATATGGCTGGTCGGGTGATCCAGTGCTGCCTTCCCCTGCCACTTCACATGAATGAGAGTCTTAAGACATTCCGTGTTAAATTAAAAAAAAAATCCAATAGCATTGGAATTAAGATTCTAAATAGGTGTATTACCAACATTTTTTATGTTCTTTTGTAACTTGAGTGAAAAGCTAGAACTTTGTGCTTTCTTAAATGCTCTTATTTTGATCAGCTCTATATTTTCAGATAGAAAGTACATGGAGCAATTTTTTCAGTATAGTTAATTATTTCCTAATCTTCACATTACTGTTATAAGTCAGGGAAAAGACGGACCTGGGGAATCATATCAAGCCATTTGAAAAAGGACATAGAAGGACCTGCCATTCCAAATCACTGGTAATTCATATTTAGTAGTAACCCCCTAATGGATATGAAAATTACAGTCTGGACTCACCATCTCTCTATAGACTGTATAGTTTGTCATTGGAATGGATTGAAAGGACATTAATTCTATACTTTGAGAAGTAGTAGTTACAGATCCTACCACATAGTACCTCCTTAATAAATATTTCTTAAGGTCACATTTCCATGAGATGTTTCATTTCTGAAACATTAAAGAGGTATTCTTATTATTCTGAAGCATATCTGTGGAAGATATTTTAGGATTCACCTCAGTGTTAAATCCTGATATTTGCACAAATCATGTGTCTTGTTTTTGCCCCAGAATTTTAATTTTAAAAAGCATTAGCAAATTAAAATTATTAATTCAAAAGCACACAAGAAAACAGATCTCAGATATTTATTTCTTTTTGACAACATTAAAAGTTTTAGGTATGGGGCGCCTGGGTGGCACAGTTTGTTAAGCGTCCAACTCTTGGTTTTGGCTCAGGTCATGGTCTCAGGGTCAGATCAAGCCCGGCGTTGGGCTCCACGTCCCGCAAGGAGTCTGTCAGAGATTCTTTCTCAACCTCCACCTCTGTCCCTCTCCTAACTTGCCCACGCACACGCTTGTACACTTGTTCTCTCTCAAATAAATCTTCTTTTAAAAGTTTTGGGTAGAAATACAAACTTTTTAAAAAGAAGTTTTAGGTATAATTTAAATTCAGTGAATTGACCAAGTAATTACTTAAGGGAAAACTTTTAGAAACTATAAAGACCCTGTGTTTGAATCATCGAACTTAGAATGAGCTTGTTGTTTGTCCTTCCCTAGGCACCAGCCACAGCTCCCACTCCGTGCAGTCAAGCCTGGTCAGACAGTCCCCTGCTCGTGCCTCGGTGGCCAGCCAGTCCTCTTACTGCTACAGCAGCCGGCACTCGTCCCTCCGGATGTCCACCACGGGATTTGTGCCTTGTCGGCGCTCTTCCACGAGTCAGATATCGCTTCGAAACTTACCGTCCTCCATCCAGTCCCGCCTCTCCATGGTGAACCAGATGGAGCCTTCCGGTCAGAGCGGCATGGCCTGTGTGCAGCATGGCCTGCCTTCTTCCAGCAGCTCCAGCCAGAGCATCCCAGCCTGCAAACATCACACTCTCGTGGGCTTTCTTGGGACAGAGGGAGGTCAGAGCAGTGCCACGGATGCCCAGCCAAGCAACACCTTAAGTCCTGCCAATAATTCACACGCCAAAAGGGGGGAAGTGATTTACAGAGTCCAAGTGAGTAAGCACGTGGTTCTTGTGCCGTTCGTGACACTTATTTGTTTTTTTCTCATTTATCGAGTGAAGCATTCTGGTGAGAACACACCTTCCTATTAATTAGTATGAAGACTAGGACACGTTTGAATGTTGAGAAAAAGTTTCTGCCAGCATAAGAACCAAAAGCAAGTAGCGTTTCAGTGGTGACTTTTGGCCCTACTCAGCTGCCGTCGTGTGACCATTGCAGTACGGTCAGCGGGCAGGCTACAGGGGACTCAGGAGGCGGCCCTTCAGACTGTTTGTTCAGTTGTAGGCAGTGGAGAACTTGAGACATAGAGAGTCTATGAAAGAAATTTTGTTTGAAATTATATAATTTGTCATCATCGAGAAAAATTGAACTGGAAATGACCCATATTTATTTGCAATATAGATTGTAGATCCCAGTCAAATTCTGGATGGGATCAACCTGTCAAAAAGGAAGGAGCTGCAGTGGCCTGATGAGGGTATTCGGTTAAAAGCTGGGAGAAACAGCTGGAAAGACTGGAGTCCTCAGGAGGGCATGGAAGGCCATGTAAGTTCTCTCATGAAGCTGACCCAGCCTCTCACTTTCTTGTAGCCTGACTTCTTTGCGTGTGTTTAGCTAATTTATGCTTATGTTATTTTAAATGTACCTTTTCACCAAACACAATTACTACCCGTAAGTGTGAGTGAATTTTGTGAATATTTTTCAGGTCTCTGCCACTGACTTACTGTATTCTGAATCAATAGGTGATTCACCGATGGGTGCCTTGCAGCAGAGATCCAGGTACTAGATCCCACATCGACAAGACAGTACTGCTGGTCCAGATTGATGATAAATACGTGACTGTGATTGAAACTGGGGTACTAGAACTTGGGGCTGAAGTGTGAGCCGGTGTCGGATAACTACGGTTCTTTGCCCTCTCCATTCCAAGTCGTTGGAAGAAGAGAGGAGAGCGTGGAAGATGCCTGCAGGTATCCCTTGGCTCCGGTATGGGAGAGACGGGGACGGAGAGCAGGCTTGGTTCCGCGCCTCGCCTTCGTCCTTCACCCCAACTCCTGTCACTGTCTCCATCCCCAAATAAAGCTGAAATATTTTTTTAAGTTAGCTGCCGAGAAAACATTTTGCATGAAGGATAAAGTTCTGTTAAAAATACATCCTTAAAGTCTTTTCCTATGTATTGCCTATGCTTTACATCAACAAACTCTTCATTTATAAACTACGATCTCATATTTTTCTAATTTCTTTGCCAAAAATAATTGCCATGTTTTGTCACAGAACATGAAATCCATTTACCTGGATTTTTAAGAACAGACCAGTGTAGAAACCTTCAGTTTGACATTAGCAGTATGAACGTTTAATGTACAGGGAAAGAGACTATGAACAGACATAGATTTATCTTACTCCTTGAGCGCTAAAAACTTTAATGAGAAAACTGCACTAATTTTTTACAACAATGCACTAAAGTCTGAGATTTCTCAGAACGTTTATTTATATATAAAAATAAAATACCATTATTTAAATTGCCTTTGGGATTAAGCCCTTCCCTTTCCTTAAAACATACATAGCAGGAACTGTGCTGCTCCTTTTCTGTTAGAGTCTGTACTTCATGCCAGTACACTGGGTGTTTCCTTTAAAACGCGCACTAGATCGGAAGATACACTTAGCTTCGCCTTTGGCATTCCCCGGCGGTAACAGCGCGTCGGTCCTGTGAACACTACTGCCAGCTCCTGTGTCCACATGGCAGATGAGCCCCAGCACCAGGGGTGCCCCAGGCCCTCAGCTTCTCTGCACTTGGGGCAGCTCTGCCGGGGGCAGTTCTGGGAAGAAAATATTTTTGTTTTTCAAAGACGAAGATGAACATCCAGGAATTGCAAGAAAGAATTGATTGCTTTTCTTTTAAGAGGTATTAGCTCTTGAAGGGACTCACATGCAGTTCAGTTAATCAAGTAAAATTTTTTCAAGCTAAATTCTCCAAATGGTGCAGTTCTGATTGTTATACCCCTCTCTAAATAACCTTGCCTTTTATTTTGCTCCTGTCTTCTTTTTCTATTACTTGAATTTTATTTCCTGTAATTTATAGTATGTAGGTGTAATTTGAGATATTTATAACTGTGAAATTGACTTAATATGTTGTCTCATAAATTTTATTGGTTTTTTTAAAAAAATCTGTGTGTATTCAGGGAAATATATAATTCAGATTTACAATCGGGCTAGGTGGAAACTGCAGTTTAGATTTAATTTCCAACTTTTGGCATTTTTTAGAGCCTCCAAAAAACTTTCCCCTTTTGGGTGAAACTCCAAAGACGACTGTGTCTCGTCTGAGCATTTGGGAGCAGCCATCTTTCTACCCCGCTGTGTGTGGGAGGTGAAAAGAAGCAGGTGAAATTGATTTTAATCATACAGTTTAGCGGATCCAGTGCGCCCAAAGTGTTCCTCGTTCAGCACGTGGCACTAGCCAGATTCCCAGGACACACTGGCCACACGTGCACCTGGTGGCTCCCACATTGGACGGCACAGGCTTCAAATCTCTTTCGATGAGGTGACAGGAGAGAGGGGAGCTGTCTCCCTCCTCGCTCCCCATTGTTGCTCCTGCGGTGCAGCCCAACACTTCAGTAGAAGGGAGGAAAACGGAGGAGATCAGTAGCTAAGAATACACCACCCGACTGCATTTTCATCTCTTAAGCCTTTTTCTAATTAAAAATTTTTGTGGTAATTCAGAACCCAGTGTGCCTCGTGCTGATGTTTCCATACTTCACACTTCGCAAAATTTACTGTTTAAGAACATTTGTTGAGTGATTTCCTGAACCTTTGCACAAAGGGTACCTTTGCTAAATTGACCAATTAAAATGTATTTTCCTGATACTGTCGTGACATTCTGTATTCCGTATTTGCCTCATTTTGGCAAATCCACAGCATGTCATTAAGGTTCAGGCTGTTATTTTTTTTCTTCTGAAACTGAATATATATGATCGGTCTAACCATCCATATTTATTTAAGATATTCTCAAAGGAGTTATGATTCCTGCTGCTTATTGTCTTTCTGAAATGAATATGATCTTTTCGTGGCCGTTACCTAAGTGGGAAGATAAGTGGAGCCCTTTCAGTCTTAAATGGAAGATAATTCATTTTCCTACACGGGGGAAAGAAAATCTAAGCTTCAGGTGATTCAGTCAGAAGAGTTAGAATTATTTGTATTCCTAACCTCCTACCCCCAATTGTTAAACACGTTGTATACTCTAAAAATGCAAGACTAGATTTTATACAAAACACATATATTGCGTCTTGATTTGGAGTAGCAACTATGGACATTCATCTCAAAGCAAGTCGAATTTTATTATCGGATAGCCCTTTAGTGAATTTATCAGTTAGGAACCCCTAACAGGAGCCCTGTTCTTATTTCTTTAAGTCTAAAACTGATAGTCTTTTGAAAGTCAAAATACTTTTCTAATAATGATGTCAGAGGAAGCAGTGGTAATTGAGGGAAAGGTTCTTAACAATAATTGGACCTGAATGATTACATAGAAACATACATGCTTCCATACAAACATACATGCTTCCATTAAGTAAATTGATCATCCTGTCTTATTCTCCCTCCCACCCCACCTTGGAGAACAGTGAGCTGTTTGTTAAGATTCCCCGATTAATTTCCTTGATTAGTGTGGAAGACTTGAGTGTACATACACTAGTGTCTTTAGTTCATAATTGCCAAAACTTTCAGAGTTCCATAATTTGAAAATAAGAATATGGAATTAAAATACTAGCTTTTTATACATTTCTCTTAAACAGAGTTTCATTGGTATCTCTCTTGTCTTTTTTTTTTTTTTTTTTTTTCCTTCTTTTGAGAGAGAGTCCTGGAGTGGATTATAAATTGTTAGGGTTTTTTTTTTTTGTTTTTTTTTTTTGTTTTGTTTTGTTTTCTTATTTCTTCTCATTCAGTGGCAAAAATCACTTTATAACTCAAAATTAAGCTTTTGGTTAATCTTCCAGCATATAACTTTGGTGTGGGCCCTCTTTTTGCACCATTTTCAATACTTGATAAAACTTTAAATGTTCACTTTTTTCTAAAGTATTCTAAATTTTCCAAGAGTCTAGATTCATATAAGCTGTTAATATCTAAGGGGTTTGGGAGAGTAGGTGGGGAGGCTGTATATTTTTAAGGTAAGAGGAAATTAATTACAGACTTTCAGGAAATTAATGAACAGACTTCATCAGTGTTCTGCATTCTTTGAGTTTCTATTATTGGAAGATGAGCTTCCATTAGATTTGAAGTAGTTTTAAAAATATTTCAAGTATATCTGAGATACTTCTACTAATCCTTGAAACAGAGATAGTCAATGTTTCTATCCTAAGTGAGGTGTGGAAAATTACTCTGTGTACCAAATGTCAGGCAATGAAAATAGCAAGTTTTTATGTAGAGACTAAGCTCATTAGGAAGATGTGTTTTTCTTCCTGAGTTGCTTTATTTTTCTATCTTCTAACAAAATACTAAAAAAAAAACCAGCCTCCGATCTAAGCAAGGGTAGCTTAGCCTTAATAAATTCCGCTTTGCTTCCGAGCAGCATCCTTCCGCCTCTGCTTAGAAACTCTTCATTTGGTGGATTGCTGCCTTGAGTCCCTCATCCAGAACAAGGTTTTTTAACTTATGATTTGCCCGAAGTCTAAAATTATCTTCTTCTTTTAGTTAACTTTCAAAAATCTTTCCTCCTAAATAAATGACTGGAGAAAAAGATACCTTAGTAATTTTTGCTTAAGAAGTCTTTGAATTAAAAAAAAAAAAAAGAAGTCTTTGAATTTATGTTTACTAGCTATTAAACTACAAACTGCTGCCCAGATTAATTACTTTTTGTTTATCTTCCTTATTCTTCCACTAATATAGACAATCCCCCACCCTTCTGTTTAAGCCCTCAGGCTTCATCCTTATTCCTTTCTGTAGTGTAATATAATCACGCAAAACTACTTTACCTGGACACAGACCCAGTCCATTTTCCTTTGATACGATAAATTGTTCAGAGAAGGTATACAAAATCAATTTTTATTCCAGAGGCTTTTCTTGTAATTCTAAAATGAGTAGAAAAAGAATGTCAATCAAGGCCAAAATGGTACTTGGAACCTGTAAATGGCCTATGAACTTTTGGTTTCAGTCTTATGTGGAAATTGAGTTTTATTGAGCTAGAGAAAGAGGAAAATCAGATAGGACCATGTATTTGTGCAGCATAAGTTTTACTATCACATTGGCTATCTGTAGGGGTTTTTAACTAAGTATTGAAAAACCAGCCTCTCACTTCTTCATTTCTCTATTGAAAAAATCTGGTTGGTATACACCTAGGCCTTCTCATTTTTAACTTGTGAAATGTTTAGGTAAGAACTGTGACTGGAAAGGAATGAATTATTATACAAATAGATCTGGTAGGTATGTGAGTGGAGCATTAATTTTGCTTGAAACACGTATATTTTCTGCATTGAATCACCTCAGCAGAGTCATCTGTCAAGAAATATGTATAAGAATTTCTCCTTACTGCTTATCAGCCACGTGTTCTTTCTGAAGTAGAGTAGATAAGTTCTGTTTGCGAGCTAAACTTTAATATCTGCCATTTTATGGAAGCAACACAACATTCTTTGGGGGAACGAGAGCCAGTTGTCTTCGCGAGGTTACATGACAACTCTGTCGTAAGACTTATACGTATTATATAGGGTCAGAACTTTTTTCTTATGCCTCCGTTCTGCACCTGACAATTTCTGATTCGGTGGAGCCACGCTAGAAGGAACAACAGTCATGTAAGATGGCGGGAAGGTTGGATGCCTGGGTGTTGCTCTCGCAGGTGACGTGATGCCCTGGGATTCCAAACAGAGTAGCAGGTAGAAAATGAGATGGCTGCTCCAGATGACTCTTGGGTTTAGTGTGACTGTGGTTAAACAAGATTTTTTAATATGTGAAGCTTGATTCTGCAACCAAAATAACAGAAATGTGGGGGAAATCATGTCTGCTTATGCTTTTTAAAGCTTATAGTTTAAAAATAAATTGTAAAAACTGATTAAGCCTATACAATGAGCTCTGCATGAGGAAATGGAAGGAAGAAGACTAACAGTGGTTCAGGAAGATCTGTGTGAGGAAGGAAAATGGGTTTCCCTTTTCTGATCATGGGCTCTGAAAGCATTCATTGCCTTTACCAGCATTCAGTATAAACCAGAGATAAGAATATATGTACTTGCGTGGGTCTGTGAGTGTGTGTGCGTCTGAGTGTTTGTTATTCTAAATAGCTTGTAAATATTGTAGTTGTTTAAAATGGAAAATAAAAGCTGAGATTGTTTTTTTTTCTTTGCAAATATATTGCATCAAAAATACAGTATTGACAGTGGATAAAACACTGTGGAAATAAATTTTTTTTCATTTTGTCTTTTGTCCATTTTTGTCAAATTAAGAAAAATTCAGGTTTGCCATATTAAGCTCTGCATAGTATATTTTGAAACATGTACTTGGTCCTGAAATAATCATTTTAATCAGAAGCCTATAAACATGTGATTCAGCTTATAACAGAAATATACATATTTCATATTAAAAGGATAACTTTTCATACTTGGTAGAAAGGTTGTAGTTTAGGTCTTGAATTTATCTGAATGTGTCATATTAATGATATAATATTAGATGGGACATACGGGATAATAAAACTTCGCTATGTTACACTAAGTTACAATATAGAAAAAAAGTGAAGTTTTGGATTATAGTCCTCAAAATCAGGCAGACGCTAACCTGAGGCAAGCACTAGCCCACTATTTATGCATATAATACCTAGAGAAAGTGCAAGCTGACTCAGCAGGAATAGATGTACTCAAATCACTTAGGAAGCCTTTAGTGAGTCGTACTAACTATTAGTAACAACCAGAACTGCCAGGCTGCACGTGATGCGCCATCTGTATCACAGCCCCAGTCTGCTGTCTCCCGCGACCAACCCCCAGGATCACAGGGGCACAACTGGAAATGTAGTGGTATTTAGTCTTGTTTTTTCCAGTGACAGGAACTACCTACCAGTTAAAGGAAACATGTCCTCAAAGAAATTCTTGGAACGTGAATTTAGAGCCAAAGTTTCAAAGGGGGATTGACATGAAATTTGAGTCCCATAAAATCTCTCTATCGTTCTTAAAGCATAGTTAGTTTACTTGGGATTTTTCCTCCTAAAGGTTCCAGAAGTTCTGCTGACCTGGTAGCCACTGGGTCTCACCAGGTTAGGTGTATGTTCCCGTGCGGAAGGTGAAGAAGACTCTGTAAAGTAAGGTCGTGACCAAATGGTGGTTTCTTGGGTATTCACCTGCACGTGTTGTGCGAAATACTGGTTTTATTCCCCCCGCCTTATGTGCTTTTTAAAGGAAATTAAGCATAACTGAACTTTATACTTGGGAAAATGTAATTTGGTGTAAGAGAATCCCTAGATTGCTTTGTAACTTCTTAAGATACACAGTCACAGCAAGTGGCTGGAGATGACTCTGTCTGGTCTGGTAGCCATTCCAGAAATCACTCAGTTTCAACGCGTGGTAAACTATACTGATGGGAAGAGTCATCCTTTGCTCCAGGGCTCCCTTTTCTCCCTGAAAACTTGTGTGAATACATAATAATTGGCCCTTACAGGAATACTCCAAGTCTCCAGTCTGATTCTAAAGTATACACTCTTGACCTGTCTTTATCAGATAAAATCAACATCCCAGGACAATGTTGAATTTGAGCAGATAACTAAGTAGTGCCTCTGTATTCATAATACTTTTTCTTTCTTAAGATTTTATTTACTTATTTGACAGACAGAGATCACAAGTAGGCAGAGAGGCAGGCAGAGAGAGAGATGGGGAAGTGGGCTCCCTGCTGAGCAGAGAGCCCGATGTGGGGCTCGATTCCAGGACCCTGGGATCATGACCTGAGCTGAAGGCAGAGGCTTTAACCCACTGAGCCACCCAGGCACCCCAGTATTCACAGTACTCTTAATGGTAATGGGTTTGCTCTCCCACAACACCCAGGACTTCTTGATTTTCTACCAATCCAGTGTAGCGCAAGTGGAAGGTATACCTTTCTTCAGACAGAATACAGGTGTATCTAGCTTATTAATTGGGGAGTGACTCCTTTCGTACAATTGCAATATGAAACAGTATTCATTTAAATAGTCTCAAGCTGCTAATTTACTTGGGATGCTTATAGTTGCAAAAAAGACCATTTCAGAGTTGCTGAATGTAGGCAGTTGGCTCACTACAAAATTAAGGGTAGACTGGGCTTTTAGGATTGATTTGTTTGTGTTACTTCAGCTCTGTAAATCTATGATTTTCTCAACTGTACCACCCCCTGTGTATGCTGGCTTCCTTTCAGACTTCAGTTGTCTGTAGTTCTAGACCCCATTCTATACACATCATCATCCAGAAAGAAAAAACTTCTGGTTCTCTCTCTTACACCGGAAAGTTTCCCAGAAGCCCCAGCATATTTCTCTATGCATCCTCTTACTAAAAGATCTGACATGGACAAGAGAAACAGAATTACCATGATTGGCTCAGGCAAATCGGAGCTAGCCTTGAAGCTGGAGTCCATTCCCCAAACTGGATGGTTGCGAGACAGTGCCTACAAAAGTGTTGACCAAAATGTCCACAACAGATTTGTATGTACTCCCAGAATCTGAGTATTGTTCTCAAGAAACAGACTCAGGGGCGCCTGGGTGGCTCAGTGGGTTATGCCGCTGCCTTCGGCTCAGGTCATGCTCTCAGGGTCCTGGGATCGAGTCCCGCATCGGGCTCTCTGCTCAGCGGAGGGCCTGCTTCCCTTCCTCTCTCTCTGCCTGCCTCTCTTGTGATTTCTCTCTGTCAAATAAATAAAAAATCTAAAAAAAAAAAAAAAAAAGAAACAGAGACTCAGACCACCTGAGAATTAAGGTGTTTCTTCTAGGATGTATCTGTAGCAGATCTAGAGCAGAAAATCAGAAACAGGTAGACATGGGTCCAGATGTTTGCTCTCCTTTTCTCGGGGGCAGCCTCACTCACCTCTCATGACATTTGTGCTTTTCTCTGTGTAAATTATTTCCTTCGTTAGATTTTTGGGGAGGGGGATTTACCAGTGAAACCGTATGGACCTGGAATGATCTTCAGGCAAAGGCTTCTGATCATGGATTCAGATTTTCTATTTCTTTATTGTTAGTTTGGTAAGCTGGGTGTTTCTAGGACTACAGTTCTCAAACTTTTGGGTCTCTGAATACTTGGAAAAAAATTACTGAGGACTCCCCCATCCCAAAGAGTTGTGGTTTATGTGGTTTATGTGGATATTAATTGCATGAGAAATTAAAACACATTTTAAAGATACTATTTCTAAATGAATTAATAAACTCATTACATGTTAAACATTTTTAAGTTATGCTTCCAATTTTAAAAATGTAGGAGACATCTGAATTATCTGCTTCTACATACAGTATGTTGCATTATGTTGTTTTGGTCAAAGCATGTGAGGAAAACCTGGTCTTATATATACATATTTGGAAAAGAGAGGAGTTATTTTAATAGCCTTTTCTGAAAATTACTGATATTCTTGTTTTGATGCTTCACTAAAATTAGACAAGTGGTACTTTCTTAAAGGTTAGTTGCAATGTGGAGTTTGTACTGGATTATTTTAAAATCCGTTGCCTTACCTTACTTGGGATGGATCTTTTACTTGGGTGTGATTTTGTTAAATTATTTATTTAGAAAGTAATGGTTCCCTGAGTTATGCAGATCTTCCAAACATTGACACATTTCATTATGCATTATAAAAAATCACTTTTTTTTCATATCAACATCAGTCTAGTCAGATACACCTTTATTGGGGAGTAGAAAGCTCTTAGTGGCTGATACAAGAATTCTAACCTTTTTATCAAGAGTCAGATTTTATCATTGGTAACAAATATTGTCAGTTGTTGTCTTCTTCATTTCTGAGAAAAATCTGTCAAATACTGAAGTCTGAATAATTATAGTTTGTCTCTTAGTCTTTCTTTCAAGTAAAAATGGTATTCCATGAAAAAAAAATCATCAGCTTAGCTCCTAACTCAATCACAAAAGGGCTTTTTCTTTGAGAAAACTATGTTTTGGTATGCTGAAGAAGTGCTTTGTACATACTTCCCATTTTGCCACTCAAAGATTTTATTTTATTTGTCAGAGAAAGCACAAACGGGGAGTGGCAGGCAGAGGGAAAAGCAGGCTCCCTACTGAGCAGGGAGCCCAGTGGGATCACAACCTGAGCCTAAGGCAGATGCTTTAACTGACTGAGCCACACAGACGTCCCAAAAAGATGACTTTTGAAGGAATAGAGCAATAAATTTAACAATTTTTGTTACTTCATCAAGGATACTCTTAGGTGAAGTTGATTTTCCCCCTGTGAGTGCATGGTGGTAAAGAATACAATGGCCTGGGGCACCTGGGTGGCTCAGTGGTTTAGGCCTCTGCCTTCAGCTCAGGTCATGGTCTCAGGGTCCTGGGATCGAGCCCCACATCGGGCTTTCTGCTCCGTGGGGAGCCTGCTTCCTCCTCTCTCTCTGCCTGCCTCTCTGCCTAGTTGTGACCTCTCTCTCTGTCAAATAAATAAATAAAATAAAATTAAAAAAAAAAAAGAATACAATGGCCTGTAGTCATTTGGTGCCATTGACTTGATTCCTGCTAAGGTGCCTGTAGTTTGACTCACCACGTCTTCCGCACAATTATTATAAATGTCAGTACAGTGAAACAAGCAGATGATATCTTAGTATTGTTATGAAAGTAATTTTGATCTCATGGATAACCTGAGGGAGTCCTGGGCTCTCCCAGTGGTGAGATTCACTGTTAGAGGACTATATCTATCCATTTTCCATTTTTGAATTTATTGATGTAAACTAATTTATAATATTCTTTCACCTTTGTTGTGTCTGTAACATCTGTAGGTTTGTCCCCTTTCCCATTCCTAAAACTGAGTATTTTTGTCTTTCCTTTCTAGATTAGCTCAACAAGAGATTATTTTTTTCAAAGAATGAACTTTTGATTTTGCTCCTCCTTGTATTGTCTTTTCTGCTTTATTTCCACGTTATATTCCTTCTGGTTTAGTTTAGTGGGGGTTTTTTCTACCTTGTCGATACAGACACTCAGCTTTTTGGTTTTCAACCTTTGCTCTTTACTGTATGTATTTTAAGGGTGTAATTTTTTTTTTTTTTTTAAGAGAGCTCACACACCCAAGAAGGGAGGGAGGGGCAAGGGAAGAGGGAGAGAGAGACTCTTAATCAGGTTCCACGTCCAGCATGGAGCCCAACACAGGGCTTGATCTCACAATCCTGACATCATGACCTGGGGTGAAATCAAGAGTTGGACACTTATCTCCCTGAGACACCCAGGCACCCCGCGGCTATACATTTGTCTTTAAGCATTGATTCTAGCTTAATCAAACAAGATTTGACATGTCATATTTCCATTACCAATCTATTATCAATTTGCATTATAATTTCTAACTTCCATTATGATTTTTCTTCTTTGACCCATGGGTTAATTAGAGTAATGTTGGTTAATTTTCAAATATTTGGGATTTTCTAGTTTTTGCTTAATAACCGTGATCAAGGAAGCTCTCCTAATGATGCTTTGAAATGTGTTTAGCCTTGCTTTGTGGCTCTGTATATTGTTAGTTTTGGTAAATGTTCCAGTGGGCATTTGGGAGAGAAACATGTATTATGCAGTTATGGCAGCCTTCTGATATTAAATACATCAATTAAGTCAGTTTTGTTATGTTACTGAGA
The DNA here is from genome assembly GCF_922984935.1 of Meles meles. Classification (NCBI taxonomy): domain Eukaryota; kingdom Metazoa; phylum Chordata; class Mammalia; order Carnivora; family Mustelidae; genus Meles; species Meles meles. The sequence goes on along the minus strand of NC_060071.1, from coordinate 139,684,282 downwards.
TCCTGTATATTGTTACTGATTTGGGCAGGGGGGGAGATCTGTATTTGTAGAATTATTTCTGCTGTTAGTTCTTTCAAGTTTTGATGTTTATATTTTAAGGCTACATTGTTAGGTGTATATAAATTTGGAAGATTTGCTTTGACCAATTGATGCCTTTAATCATTATGAAATGCCCTTTTCATGTCTAGTAATACCTGTTTCCCTAAAATTTACTTTATTTGATGTTAGTATACCTAATGTTTGTGTATTATAACTGTATTCATCTTTTCATTTCAACTTTTCTAGCTTTTAGTTTTAGAATATACTCTTATAAACCACCATGTAATTGGGATTTTTTTAAATCAATTTACAATCTTTTTTTTTTTTAAGATTTTATTTATTTATTTGACAGACAGAGAGCCAAACAGAGAGCCCGATGCGGGGCTCGATCCCAGGACCCTGAGATCATGACCTGAGCCGAAGGCAGAGGCTTTAACCCACTGAGCCACCCAGGTGCCCTACAATCTTTTTTTTTTTTTTTAAGATTTTATTTTTAAGTGATCTTTACACCCAACATGGGGCTCAAACTCACAAACCTGAGATTAAGAGTTGTACACTCTGACTGAGCCAGACAGGCATCCCAGCAATCTTTATATTTTAAATGCAGTATGTAGTCCATTTATATTTAATTGCTGATTTTTTGGCTTAAATTTACCCTCTTACTGTTTTCTTTTGTCTCCTCTTTTCTGTATATCATTTGCATTATTATAAGTCATTTGCATTATTATACCCCTCCTCCTGCTTGTTATCTAGATATATCCTTTTAAATATTTTATTTATTGGGGCACCTGGGTGGCTCAGATGGTTAGGCAGCTGCCTTCGGCTCAGGTCATGATCTCAGGGTCCTGGGATCAAGCCCCACATCGGGCTCTCTGCACAGCGGTGAGTCTGCTTCTCCCTCTCCCTCCATAATCTCTCTCACTTTCACTCTCTCTCAAATAAATAAATAAATAAAATCTTTTTTAAATAAATAAATAAATATTTTATTTATTTATTTGACAGAGAACACAAGTAAGCAGAGCAGCAGGCAGAGGGAGAGGGAGAAGCAGGCTGCCTGATGTGGGGCTTGATCTCAGAACCCTGGGATCATGACCTGAGCTGAAGGCAGACGCTTAACTGACTGAGCCACCCAGGCGTCCCTACCTAGATATCTTTTTAATTATTCTTTTAGTGGTTATTGAAATTAAAGCTTACCTACATAGTACATTACCACCTCTTGGATTACCTCTTTCTACCTTCACATTTTTTGTACTGTTTGGTCATGCATTTTTAATTTTGTATTTTAAACTTCGAGGGTGTCATTATTTGGTATAACTTTTATTAATTTAGGTGTTTCACATAATTACTCCTTCCTTTGTTCTTTGTTCTATTTGTTCTTTCTTTGTACTATTTGTTCCTTGTCCTATTGCTTCCAAATTTTTGTGATTTCTTTTGGAATAATATTCCTTCTGCCTGAAGAACACCCTTTACAGTTTTTTGGTCTGTTAGTAACAAATTCCTTGACTTTCTATTTTTCGTGTGTGAAAATGTTTTTCTTAAGTTTTTTGCGGGGGAGATACAGAATACTGAATTGGCAGTTATTTTTTTTTCTGTACTTCAAAAATATTATCCCACTGTTGCCTGACTTCCGTGGTTTCCTTTAGTGTTGATAGCTATTTTAAGGGGCAATACCTTTTTATTTCTTAGGTTATTTTTAAGATTTCATTTTTGTCTGTGATTTTTAATAGTTTTACATATTTAGCTTCTGAATGGTTTTCTTTGTATTTATCTTGCCAAAGCTTTGTTACTGTCCCTTGAATCTTGCCCATTATCTCTTCAAACATTCCTTTTGGCATATTGCCTTTCTTTCCTCGCACTGCAATTAAAAAATATATTAAAGCTTTTTACTGTGTTTTCATCTACACTTTTTTTTGAATTTACTATCTTAAGTCTCTCCATATATCAGACTGACTGTTTTCCTATACGTATCATCATTTATTTAATTCATCCTTCAGCTATATCTAGTCTTCTGTTAAATTGGTCTATTAACTTCTCGTTTTAGTCATCCTGTTTTTCAGTTCTAGAATTCCCACTTTTAATATAATTTTCAATTAACTCTTGATATTCTCTCTCGTTTAACTTACTAAACATACTAACTACCATTATTCTAAAGTTCATGTCTTATCATTTTAATATCTGGATCTCTTGAACATGTTTCCTTCTCATTGTTTTTATTACTTATTTTTTACACATTTCTGACATGACTTAACTTGTATATGAGAATATATAGATAATTGAGGATCTGGATGGTATCCTCTTCAAGAAGATTTACTTTTGGCGACAAGGTAGGAAGTTGGAGAATGAGCTTTCGGAAGATGGACTTCAGTCTCCTGAGTCTATTCTGTCTAGTTCACCTTTACTCCTATGCCATAGCCCTTCAGATAACCAACTTAAAAGTCTGGGGATTCATCCGTAGTACTCCCCGAGTTTCTGATATCACAACCTTGGGAGAGTCCAGACGCTCTGCTCGGCTTCTCATCCCCTCAGTCACTGCTTTCAAATTGGCAGATGTGGCACCAAATACCCATCATAGTCCTCTGCGTTTCCCTTCTCTCCGGGGTCTTAGCCTCTAAAGTTGTAGTTATGGTGTAGCACCCTAGTGCCTTCAAATGTATTTTTATATTTTGTATAGTTTTTTTTTTCATTGTTTTTTGTTGAAGGTTTGGTTACAACGTGCTTCTTTGCCGTTATTGGGCGGAAATCTCCTCTGTCAAGTGTTAATCCTTATTACGATCCCCTGGCACACCCCCTTCTCTATATCAGAACATTATGTTACTTAAGCTTTGGCTAGCCTTCACCTTGCCTTTACGTGTGGCATTCTTTCAAGTTCAGCCATGTCTGAAGTTGCTAGCTAACCTGCAGATGTGGTCACCTGTGCTAGAGAGTGTTAGAGATGTGGAGTGGGGTGCAAGGGTCTCATTAGTACATTAGTACAAGCTAAATCCGCTGAGATTGCAGGAGCTGAGAGGAAACAGGATCAGTGTCCTCAGAAATAAGTGTGGGCCTGGCCACTCTTTTGAAGTTCGTGTCCGATTCAGTACAAAGTGTATCCTGGGGGTAGACCAGACATCTCAGATAAAACAGGCAGACCAACAAAAAATACACGGGGTTTCATTACCATCTTGCATACCTGTAGGCACTGATCTGATTAAATTTTAGGTCACATTATTTCTTATTTAGAAATCAGTGTTTTCAGTCACAACACAGTGGGTATTTCTTGGCCTGAGGTCTTCATTACCCTCCTGTATCTGGCAATTATTTTCTTGGCCTGAGGTCTTCATTATCCTCCTGTCTCAGAACACAGTGGGGTCATGTAGCAGCAGTAACAGCAGAGACAAGATAGCCAAAGTCCTTTTCCGGCCCTGAGTGTAACTTTTCAATTCATTTTCAATAGAACAAAATCTCCATTGATAGACTAAGCTCTGAAAGGTGTTTCCGGCAAAAATTAAAGGAACTTCATCTGTCCTTTTTCTAAGCTGGGTAGGATGAGTGTTTGGAGAAAAAAATAGTTTAACTACTGAAAACTACTCCATCTAGAGGCTTATGACTCATTTTGTGTGACCTTAGATTTACTTTTTCTTTGGACATATGGGGCCAGAAGACAGGAGGCAAAAATAGCTTCCCTTGAATAATAACTTTTCCTTTCTGGAAACCAGAAAAGTCTCCAATTCCACAAGTTCCGACATGTCCCTAGTTAACATCTCTGTTTCTCAACATATATTAGATCACCCTCTGGAAAGGCAGGTCAGGAAGAAAACACAGAGGTGATCTGGGCCATGGGTGAGAGGGACAAAGAAATGACAAGTACCGAAACTAGGAGAGCTCTGTGTCTCCAGTAACTAGATGGTAGGGCATAGCGGCCACGCCACGCACTGACTCATCTGCCCATGGTCAGCACGGCAAGCCTCCTGGAAATTGGGCAGTGGGCCTAAAAAAAATAGAAGATCGTCAGCCCCCACCCTCTGGATAACATGGAGAATGAAGTCAAATTTAGGATGCATTTGTTTCCATAATGAAATTTTCCTTAGTATCACTTTGTAGCTAAATTTACACAAAGTGTGTTTTGGTTAAAGGAGTCAGATGGCGGAAGACCTAGAATTAATGTGGAGAGAGATTCTAGAGCGAGGTCGATGGGCTGTCCAAATGTGGCTGGGTTGGTCGGCATTGGTACGTAGACTTGGTTTTGTCAGAACCTAAGTTTTGTAGCAACTTGGGTTTTCTCAGAAACTGATTTAACTTTAGAACTAACTGATAAAGTAGAAGATAAATAATGTTGTTCAACATGCCAATTTATTAACTTACAGTTCTAAAGGTTAGGGCACTTCCAGCCTCATCAGAAGATAACTGATAGGCCACATGGACCATCAGAAGTTCATTTGTGACATAGGGTTAGAGCACAAGGAAGCTGAACATATTTTTCCCCCCTGGCCTGGAAAACATGCTTTATAATTTTTCTACTTTTCTAGTGATAGAATATTTATGTCTCTCTCTCAGTTTTAGCTTTTTTATTCTGTGGTTGTAAACACCATCAAACTTTGGGTTTTGACTTGCTTTTTTGCAGACACACAAGCACACCACATTTCTCGTATTATCACGTTCTTCAGATATGTGAAACAACTAGGGTAGGCTTCAGCTTCCTTGCACATTCAGTTTCCACTTCTGTCTGGACATTTTAATTGCCGCAACACCTTGCCCTTCCTGTTTGACTGGGGAGGATTAGTCTTAACTACAGGCAAGAAGTTTACTATTTAAATTTGGGAAAGTCTATCTGATAATTCAGAAGACATAAATTTACTAGACCTCCCACTTTATTGCATTTCCAACTAAGAAGAATTTAATTAGTTTCTCCAAATACCCCGTCAATTTAGGGAAAGGGGGGATTTTTCAAGGAATTTCTCACTCGTGACAAGAGCAAATAAATATTTTAAGACATTAAAAGTAAGATCTGTTTTTAAAAAGAACATTTAAAATGTTCTGTCTAGCCTGAAAAGGATTGTCATAAAGTAAGTTGATCTCAGAAATATTCCATATTCAAGGACAGACCATAACAAATTACAATTACAGCCTGATTTGGCTGTGGATCTATTAGTGAAAAGAAAAGTCTGCCGTGTCTGTGGCAAAGGGCTGGTATATGGTAACTCTTGCCAGATGAAAAATTCTGGAAAATAGAATCTGTTTCCATTGCAAGTTCTGGCAAAAGGACTCTCTAAAATGGTGTGATGATTTTCTTTGAAAAGGGCTGATTGCAGCAAGGTGTGCATCCCTACTGTGTGCCAGACAAATTCCCAACAAACCTGCCAGATGTTTTTACTGTTATCTTACATATGTGGAAATTAAGGATCATAAGGAAGTTTTCAGGAAAAGATAAAGTCATTGTGCTCAGATATGAAAATGTACACATGTTCAAGAATATATTTGATGCATTAATCCAGAGATCTAACCACATGTTACGATGAGTTCAAATTTAAGTTTTCTAAAAAAATAAAAAATAAACAAAAAAACAACAAAAAACAGTTACATGGAGTAAAGGAATATTGAAATGAACTGTACATGGGAGATAAATTTTTTTTGTTGTTTTAGGGAGGGAGTCATTTGAACCACTAGTAGAGGGGACGGAATTTATATGTCTTAGCAGTTCCCTACAACTTACAAAGTCATAAAATAGCTCCCGCAGAATCAGAATCTCGGACAAAAAGGTTTGCTATAGACTATGCATAGTTCTCCATTGACATACAAGTTTTTCTTTCCTGATTCAGTAATTTGCCTGAGATAATACACGTGATGGGGAAATTCCTCTCGTCTGTGTACCCCGCATTTGAATTACAAGGGAAGCCTGGAGGAGGTCACTGGAAGCTATTGTGTGATTCAGCCTTGAGGCAGTTGACCTAGACCAGTTGTGGACTGTAGTGGGTTAGCTTCTGTGAGAGCAGACTCTGAGCCTGATATTTTTGCACAGCAAGTCGACTGGGGAGTGCTCTTAGGAACAAAACACGGGAGGGAGCACAAGAAGCTGGATTGAACAGAGGAAGAAATTGAACTGTGATGCAGTTAGAGCAACAGCTTTAGTCGAAATTCATGGGGTGATCTGGAGCTGGGTCGCTCTTCTGAGATGTCCTGAATCAAGACAAGATGCTGAAGGAACATCTGGGGAGGACAAGGCTCCCGGCAGCTGGGGGGGCTTGATGGCCCCGATCCTGAAGTGGAGTCTGGGCACGGCACCACCACAGCCACTGCGGTTCTTGGACTGCTGGTTTCCCCAGGCCTCCCTCTTCTGCTGCCTCTTGACTAGCACCTCTCCTAGTCTAGGTGTTTACCTGCTCTTACCCTAGCTTTACCTGTCAGGGTGACCCAGGCGCCCTCATCTTTGAGAACTCGAAGCCTCTGGTCACCACGCCCTTCTGAAGCAGTACGGAAATACTGCTGTACTATTTTCCACTTGAATTGGGCAAGGGATTACCAGGAGACACCCCAGTGTATCACCTGGATGGCAGTTAAATGTTCTCTCCTGCCCCCATGGTGTGACAGCAGCCCTGTCTCCTGATGATCCGGGTCTGTTACCTCCAGCACGGTGGTGACTTCTTTCCTGCCCACTGGTCTACTACCACAAAGAACCCAAAGTGCTGAAGTTTCCCCTACTTTGGACACCAGGTTCTTTAGACACACAGAGCCTAAAGTTGTAGGAATGGGAAGCACAAATTCCCCAAATGGGTTATTAATAAGATGATAAGTGGGTCATTCCTATTTCTACCTGTTGGTTCCCAGTCTTGTGTTTTCCATTTATCGGGGTCCCAGAACCACTAGAATGGCCATTGATTGAGGATATATCCTGCACCCTGAAGGATGCTGCCCCACCCTCACAAGATGTCATTTCCAAGTTGGTACCTCAGCAGCACCTTTGAAAGCCAGTTGTTTGAAAGCCGATCAAACTTCGATTGTCCAGCAGCTTCTACGGTACCTGGTATGACTAGTGGAGCCCATGGTGACAAGCCTACTCTTCTACGCTCTACTATAAAGTCCCCTGATCTGATTCAATGCTACATGGGATCCTGTGTCCGTGGGTTCAGACCTGAAAACCCCCACATGATCATAGTGCCGAAGCCCTGCAAACAGGAAAGGCAAGACCCATACTTAGAACACGTGTCAATTCCAGTCAAGAGAAATGCCCTATCTGGAGTGGAAGGGGTCCAGTGTAGACAGCCCACCATTGAGTGGATGGTTGTTCTCCTTGAGGGGTGGGGATCGTATCAAGGGCCCACCTGTGGTCTCTACCACTCAGGTTAAAGGTTTGACAGGATCAGTAGCTGCATCAGCTTTGGTGAACGGACTCCCATGGTATCTCTTCCATTGCTGCCACAATGGCTATTCCTTTCACACACCCATTTTGCCAGCACAGGGTGGCTAATGAAGAAGATGGCTGGGGACACCTGGGTGGTTCAGTTGGTTAAGTGTCTGCCTTCAGCTCAGGTCATGATCCCAGGGTCCTGGGATTGAGTCCTATATCAGGTTCCCTGCTCAGCCGGGAGCTTGCTTCTCCCTCAGCCTGCTGCTCGCCCTGCTCATTCTTTCTGTCTTTCTCTTCCTCTCGCAAATAAATAAAGGAAAAAAAAAAAAAAGGAACAAGTTGGCTGATATCAATTGGCCAAATTGATATCAAATTTGGTCCAAATTTGGACCGTTTGGTTGTTCAGAGATCTTTATAATTCGTGCCCACTCCTATCCATCTATCCCCGTGCCTCTACCCTTGTCCCTGACCTTCTTTCTCCTTTTAGGCCCCTGGCCAACCAGCCAAGCCATTTGCTACTTCCATGAGTTTACGTTGTTGTTGTTGCTTTTTTTTTTCTGGCCTCGGGCCTGTTCTATTTAGACAGAAGGTGGGTGGCTGGATAGATAGCCTGATTTTGCCTTGCAAGGATTTCCCTTTGCCACTGTCTTAAAGGACCACCTGAGTGGAGCTATCTTGCAACAGCAGTTTATTTTTGTTTTGTCCCTACGGACCAAACCAACCCATCTGTGAACGAAACTTGGCTTTTTTCTCTCTCTCTTCCATAAGTTGGTTGTATGGGACACATGCCCACCCTCTTGGTCATAGGTGTGAGCTGAGGGAGAGGGCCCTGAGCAGCAACAGTGAATGGCATGGGAGGCAGCCTGGGCCACCCGCTCATGTCCAATGCCCTAACCACCGCATATCTTAGAGTGGATTGCTACTAGGTTTCCTCAGATTCGTGGCTTAACATCGGCCGAGTCACGTCGTCAAGCGCTCTGCAAGGTCCAGCAGCAAACGAAGAGCTATTTTTTTTTTAAAGATTTTATTTTATTTATTTGACAGAGAGAGAGATCACAAGTAGGCAGAGAGGCAGGCAGAGAGAGAGGAGGAAGCAGGCTCCCTGCGGAGCAGAGAGCCCGAGCGGGGCTCGATCTCAGGACCCTGAGATCATGACCTGAGCCGAAGGCAGCGGCTTAATCCACTGAGCCACCCAGGCGCCCCCCAAGAGCTATTTTCAAATGACGTGTGGTTCCTCATGGCAAATGCCATAGCCTTACTCCAGAACCCTATGGGTCCACGTTGTAATTCTCCAGTTAGATTTACCGTGAACTCTATCCAGCAGCTTTGCCCATCATAGATGCCTTAATCATCAGATCTACCAGGTTTTATGGACCAAGGGACAAGGCTGCTTATACCACGTGCTCAACTGGCTGTAGTCATTCCTGCTCTGAGCTCTACTCAAAGCTTTCTATGTGACTTGGCAAGTGTGGTTTGAGCAGTGTTCCCATGAAGGGACTTTGCTGACCTTAGAATCCATACTGACCTACGGAGCATATGATTCCTTTCCAGTGGTGGGAGAAATTAGTCCTTTATTTTAAAGATGTTCCTGCAGTCTCCTGAATCTTTATAGGCTTTATCTCCCGTCATACTGGCACTTTTTGCTCGTCCTCTTTGATTGACATGAGGCCATCGATGTATTGGACTAGTGCAATGTCCTGCAGCGTATCTACAAGACCAGGCTTCCTAAGGTCGTGAAAGTATAGTGTTATCAGTCTTCTGTGAATGCACGCTGCTGCGGCCCTTACTCTCAGCAGAGACGGATAAGAAGACACTTGCCAAGGCGGCCGTGTACCAGGTACCGCCATGTGCCTGAAGCAGTGTTATTTTATTCCGACAAAGATGTGAGTGACCTGACCGGTGAATCAGTTGGGAATAAGCAGGCTATCATCTTTATGTCTTTTCCTCGATATCTCTTTTATATCTTTACATCTCTTTTATATTAAAAAACAACTAGAACTCTTAATCTCCTGGATAGCTCCCCTCAGACCCACAGGATATGGCATTATTTATGAGTTACTGTCTTGGCTGCTGGGGGCAGGAGGGTGGTTTCATAGGCTTCCCCTTGACCTCCCAGTGTGGTTAACTAGATGCTCTGCCTAACTACCAAGTATGTGCGTTCTGATTGTACGTGCTGGGACTAGGCAAATAACCACTAGTTATGTCTGTGAACCCAGTGGGCCCACTCGGAGTCAGACCTGCGTATATCTCCGTATATCGCCGCCAGCATTCTAACACGGGGCATGATGACGCCTTGCGCGCCCCATAGCAATGTCACCTCAGATCCTGTTTCTCTGTCCAGCCACTCCTCTGCATCTCTGGGTCTTCCCCTTGGCCCGTACACCTCTTGGGGAAGGACAGAGAAGGTAACCATCCCGTGTATAGTTGTGTGGCATTGCAGGATACGACCTTCTGAGGCCCAGATTTCCCTTCGAGTCACTGAGTTCCAGGTCCAGAACCTGGGCAACTGATCATGATTCTCTCTCTCTCTCTCTCTTTTTTAATTAAGGGACTTCCCTTCAGCCTCCTTGATTTCTTTTGATTGTGTGTAGATTGCGTGATACCCTTCTTGGCTGCCCATCTGTCTCACTTGCCCTTCAGAATGCCATGTTCTAGCAACCGTTTCTCTGTTCTCTCTGGGTTAGGCTATCTCCGCTGCCGTGCTGACCGCTCCTTGCCACAGTAATTACATCCACTCTGCTTCTGAAGCCATATGCTTCTCCGCCTCTATTAATCTGAGCGTCTATCATCCCATTGTTGTCAGGGGAGCTAGTTCTAGAACGGATCTCCTCGTCTCAGGAGACAGCGCCCACTTGAGCTTCCTCAGTCCCAGTGTTTAGCCCTTCTCACCAACACATTTCTTACCATTCTGCGAAACCAACTGTCCTCCTGGCCCTGCCTCCCGTGGAACATAGTTGGTGGGTTTTCTCATCTCAGGTAATAAGCCCTTTTTAACACACCCACTTCTCTGGACCTTGGACCCCATTCTTCAGCGACTTACCGTGGCAGTCCTGGCATTTCTGTTGTACTTTGTGTGGATTGTTCCTTCTTCTAAGCTCTTAGGAAACAACCTACCAGCGTATTTGCATAATTTTTAGGGCTCTGCTAGGGTGTCAGTCTTCTATCATAGGAGAGTGTCCTATTGGTAAACTCTCTTACCCAACTTCGTATTCTGTTCCTATCAATGCGGCATCCTCCAGATCCAGTCCCATATCTGTTCTCTGTGCTCCTGCCAGTGTGCGCTGACGGTGGCCCACAGCTCCTTGGAACAAAGCCTCTTTCCTCCCAGCACACCGAGCACTTAACTGCCAGATGGTGGTGTGGCTTGACCAGTTACTGGCCAGGCGGCCGGGAGAGGAGGTGGGAGCCCACGGAAGGGCATGAGCAGACTTTGGGCGGTCTTCAGGCAGCAGGGAGTGGGCCACGTCTGATCTGAGGCCCGTGTGTGGATTCCAAGGTGCTCCAGAGCACGGAGTTGGACCGCGATGCAGTGACAACAGAAGCATCAGCCAATTCTGCAGGGAGCTCTAGAGCTGCCGTGACTCCCCCCCCCCCCCCCCTTCAAATCTCGTTCCTTCTCTCCTGGGGCCCTGCCCAAGCTGAGAATTGAGTCTTCTCTGGAGCTCTGCTCCCTTAGCATGATGTCCTGGCCACGCCTCCGCTGCTGCTCTCCTCGGGCTGAAGGAGATGAGAGGTGCTTTACGCACTCCCAGGCAGGCCCCTCTGACTCTGACACTTTGCCTCACATCAGTGAGTAATTGTCCTCAGCCTGTGGCTGGGGTTCCCCCGTGCACTGGGGGTAAGGAACCCTACGGGGAGTCACAACAGAGGCCTCAGCCCATCCCACAATAAGCTCTAGAGGTTCTGTGGTCCTTCAGAGATACCTCAACTTCGGGTACAGAAGCTGGAGCTATCCCTGGCAGCCCTGACCAGTTACTGGATGCGGGGTGCCCCCGGAGGAGGCTTAACCTTGGGTACGTAGTTTCCTTTGGAGGGAGGGTCATTCCTGGGGAGAGACATGGCTGTGAGCCGTCAAGGGGAAGGACGGTCTTATCGTGAAGGGAAATGTGGGGGCACACGGCACCTACCGCCGTGGCCCCGGGAGTAAGAAGGAAGGCTAGCGAAAGAGAATGGCTTCTGGAGGAATTGCCAGGACACGCCGACCGGACAGCATAGAGTTCTTTCACTTAAGGACATCTACTACCTTTTCTGTGCTAGATACAGGCTATGAATACAAAGCGTCCTTGACCTCAAGGAGCTCCGCGCAGGAAACCGAACCGCCACGGAAGAGTCGGGACAGCCGCCGGGATGTCAGCGACGAGATCTACCGCAACACGAACGGGGTCGGGGAGAGGGTGGTGTGTGGGGAGCTTGTGACTAAAAACTAAGACAATTCTTGATACGGTGGCGTTTTGTGATTTTTTTTAATCAGCTTTGGAGTTTGCATTTTACTTCCTCAAATCTCTGACGCGAAAGGAGAAATCTTCTTCCTGAGGGACGCTGAAGTACAGAGCTAGTATTCGCGTCATTGCCGCTCAGTCAACAGCGTGGCCGTCAGCCCGCCCGCCACATGCGTCCCATCCACTGAACGGTGCCGCACCGGAGGACGGACACCTCGACTGGATCTTGAGACAGTCCCATGGCAGGAGCAGGACGCTCCCTCAGAGGCGAGGCCCTCACGGGGGCGCTGCGTGTCAGGGAGTGGCCTTGCCTTTGGCTCAGGAGGGCGGCGAGAGCTCCAGTCCAGACAGGTCGCCGTCTGGGAATAAAAGCCCGGCGGGGGGCAGCAGGGCCTCTGCCCGCCTGAGGGCCCTCACAGGACCCGCCACAAGATGGCAGCAGGAGCTCAGGCCACAGGAGCGGTGGCGGCGGGACCGGGCGGCGCTGGCACCCCGGGCGCACCCACGCTCCAGAAGAGGCGTGAGGAGCGGAAAGCGGAACGCGGGCTCCGGGAGCTGAGTCGGGGGGTTCCGCGCCCAGGATTCCCAGGCGCTGCTCGTCTCCCGCACCCGCTCACACCGGCCCCGTTCGAGCTCCGCCCTCGGCTCCATACGGGCCCTGCAGTCAGAAACCGTACCACCACCACTGCCCTTGCAGACCCCCGGGGCTCCTGCCCGCTGCTCTCCCTCCGCTGTTTCCCGGCCCCTCCCAAGAGGCCGCGCCCGGGGCTGGAGAGCGGGTGCGCGCCCAGGACCCACGGGAACGGGTGTCTGCAGGCCGGCGGCCTTCGCTCTCAGGACGAAGCCAGGGGCCGCCTTTGGAGGACAAACAGCAACCTGCCCTGCTTGCCCCTGGACGGAGGGGACAGGTGACAGGGGCGAGGTGAACGTGCTGCCGTGTCAAAACAACCCAGAACCATCGCTGTGGTCCTGGGCGCTTCTCGGAGCAGGTGGGGGAGAACAGAGAGGGAAGGACCCCGAAGGAGCAGGGCTGGTGATGACAGCAGGAGCTCCTGCCCCCCGGCCTGCGGCAGAGGCAAGAGGGGAGCCCCTCAGAGCCTCGTGGGCCGGAGGAAGGGCCTGGCTTGGCTGTAACTCCAGCTCTGAGGAGGGGCCCTGCCCGCAGCTGCGGGGGTACCCCTGGGGACGTGTCCCTGAGCCTGGGAAAGGGGAAACGGCCGAAGACGCGACCAACTCCAAGGGCTTTGGTGGAGCAAAGCCGAAAAGTCAGAGCTGCGCCTTCCCTTCCTCCTCCCTTCCAGGATCCCTTGGCCCTTGTCGCGCCAGCTGACCGAGGAGGAGGGTAATGGGGTCAGTGTGGAAGGGGGTCTGGGAGCCCAGAGGGGACAGAGCAGCTCCTGGCCCACGGTGAGGCAGCTCAGGGCAGAGAGTGTAGAGAAAGACCCTTCTGGTTTCAGTGATGACCACGAACGGCCAGGTGCCCGTGGACACTCAGGTCTCGCCCTCCAGCCCTTTTTGTCAGAGGTTCCCACCCAGGAGGAGTGGGGACCAGTTACTGCTGCGTGATGAATTCCTTTCACATGTGCCAGGTGCTTTCTTTCTTTCTTTTTTTTTTTATTTGTCCGAGAGAGAGAGAGAGAGAGAGAGAGAGGGAGAGGGAGAGAGTGAGCACAGGCAGAGTCAGAGGGAGAAGCAGGCTCCCCATTGCGCAAGGAGCCCGATGTGGGACTCGATCCCAGGACGCTGGGATCATGACCTGAGCCAAAGGCAGCCGCCCAACCAACTGAGCCACCCAGGTGCCCCTGCCAGGTGCTTTCTTACCAGAGCTCCTGGACCCGCGGTCATTCTGGGCCTGACAAGTCACTGCTGGGGGGGTGCGAGGGGGCACCCTGATAGAGAACCACGGATTTACACTACACAGCTCACTCAAGCCTCACAACCCTCCCTTATTTGTTTCATTGTTTTATTGTTATTTTGTGATTGAATGGATTTTGGGGGAGTTGGTTTTTGTTCGTTCTAGAGAGAGGTGGGGTGCAGGGGAAGAAGGAAGGGGAAATTCTTAAGCTCTACCCGGTGTAGAGCCCAACACGAGGGGCTCCATCTCATGACCCTAAGATCATGACCTGAACCTAAACCAAGAGTCGGACACTTAACCCATAAGCCTCCCAGGCGCCCCATATTTTATTTTTTTATTTAAAAAAAATGGTGATATACGGGGCACCTGGGTGGCTCAGTTGTTAAGTGTCTGCCTTCGGCTCAGGTCATGATCCCAGGGTCCTGGGATCGAGCCCCACATCCGGCTGCCTGCTCAGCAGGGAGCCTGCTTCTCCCTCTCCCACTCCCCCTGCTTGTGTTCCCTCTCTCACTGTGTCTCTCTCTGTCAAATAAATAAATAAAATTTAAAAAAAAAATGGTGACATAGACATAACATAAAATTTATCATATGACCTGTTTTTAAAAGTATAGTTCTGTGGCATGAAGTATGTTCCCATGGTCGTGCACCATCACCACTGCCCGTCTCTAGAACTCTCCGTCTTGTAAAATGCACCCATTGAACAACTCTGTGCTCCCTCTGCCCCCAGCCTCCCCCCGCCCCCCCCCCCCCCAAGCCTCAGTTCGGCTTTGTCTCTGTGACTCTGACTACTCTGAGTACCTCACGGGAATGGAATTGTACCGTGATTGTCCTTGCAGTCAGCATGAGATCTTCACGTTCATCCATGTGGTAGGCGCCACATGGATGTCAGGATTTCTTCCGTTTGAAGGCCCAGAGACCGTCGTATGGGTTCTGTTTATCCAAGCGTTGGCTGGTAGACACCGGAGCTGCTTTCACCTTGTGGCCATTGTGAGTAATGCTGCTCCTGTGCCCCCTTTTGATAGAGGCAGACATTGAGGCGTGAGGGGTGAAGTGCCCTAAGTCCCACAGCTAGTAAGTGACAGAACTGGGATCCCAGCTGAACATCAACTTCAGAGACTGTGCCCTTGACCACCACGAGCCCCCTCTCGAGGCAGGCAGTCACCGGGAGAGATAGCCCCTTCTTTTGCCATCTGATCAACTCGTAACCGTGATGGCTTTGCTGGGAGCTGAGTTGGGTTGAAAATTTGTAGAGATGGGGAGAAATGTTGGGAATTAGAAAACGATTTCTCCCCCCACCCCCCATCAGACCTTGAGTCTTATTTGATCCCTGGAAACCTGGGTCGAATGAGGAGGTAGAGAGATTTCTTCAGTGATGGGTGCTTCACAGGAAACTCCCACTATCTCTGTTCCGCCCCCACCAGTAAGCACAGCATCCTGACCCAGTGGCCTGATATGGATGAGAACTAGAGCTCACCTACTTCCATGTACTAAAAGAACAGCTAGTCTGCATTCTTATAAGGTCTTCTATTTGAAAATCCCTAAATAGACTCAATAATAAATTCTTCCTTGCAAGCAGACTACCATGGCATGGACATATTATAAAAGACATATGCGATCACTGTGGGGTGGGGAAAGAAACCAGAAATCCCGCTGTTTCACACAGTTTTTTACAAAAATGTATCTACGAAAGTCTACAAAATTTAGATGTGAAACATTCACTATTTGGGGCTTCAAGTAAAGGTCCAGCACACCTAGTGAATCAGCTCTTTGTCTGGATAGTGCTTGTGTATCAGGTTTTCGTAAGAAGACCCTGACTCTTCAGGTCTGCAGGTTTCCAAATATCAGATTTCTAAAACATAGAATGAGTCACAGTTTCACTGCTTCCCTTTGTCAAGGGATTTCTTTCTGTGACTGAGCCCTTAAGCTGTGGGGTCCGTGTTAACTCCAGCTTGACCGTGTCAGAACCAAACTGAATTGTTGCACACCCACTTGATGTCAGAGGATTGGTTGTTGATGTGGAAAAAACTCCACAGACTTGGTGTCAGAAAAAAGATACTGTTTTTTCACCCAACAGTGGAATCATCAGGATGTTTCTACAACGTTGCAATGCTACTCTTCCTGGAGGTTTGGGTGGTTAGCGTAGATTATCACCTACACCCAGGGACAGCCAACCAAACGGACACGTTGGGCGTGACAAGTCTCCGTAGTGAGGGCTTCTAACAATGTGTCGGGCCACGTTTGGCAACATCCTTGGTCTCTACCCGCTAGATGCCAGCAGCACCCACCTGAGAGTTCCTGGCTGCCTGAACAGAGTGTGACAAGAGCTAGAAAGATAAATGTAGTGCAGTCCTGAAGGAGACATGAGGTCTGGTCCTGTCGCCGCTCCAGACTCCCTCTGAGACTTCGGGCACAGCTTCTAAGCCTCTCGGCGGCCTCGAACCCGATAACCTAGTTCCTTCTACGGCAAAATGCTCTGTGGCTGTGCCTGATGCACCTCCCCGGAGGGAAATTAAGCTCATTAAAGGTGGTAACTTGGGTTCTGCCCCTTGTTCCGTCAAGGCCTGAACTCCCCTCATCTGAAGGATTTGACCCCGAGTTTCCTGTTTCACATAGTGAGGCCTGCAGGGGCCCGTTGAGGGGTCTGTGCTGGGGACAGTTGCTGGTGACTTGGAAGGGCATCCAGACTGTGACTCTGGAGGTGACTGGGTTAAGGAATCTCGGGGGCTTAGTGGGAGCGCCTTCCCCATGAGCCCCAGCGCAGGGGTGTGTGTGTGTGTGTGTGTGTGTGTGTGTGTTTGTGTGTGTGTGTGCGCGTGCGTGCGTGCGTGCGCGCGCTTGCGCTTGTGTGGTAGGGGATCAGGGTGGGAATCCAGAGCGTCCCTGGGGGCAGACACCGGACAGCGACCTGAAGCCTGAGCTCGCTGCCTGCTCAGTCCCTCCAGGGTTCGTCGTGTTGGAACCGGAAGCCCCCAGTCCTGCTGCTCTGGACGGGCCACATTCTGGAGGCAGCAGTCCCCAGCCACGCGCCCTGCCGGGCTCCGTCCTTCAAAGAGAGGCCTCTCTTCTTCTCAAAGATAAGAGACCCTGAGCTTAGCAGGCAAGAACATCCCTGGGGGAATCTCCATTCTCTCGTGTAACACGGAAAGTAGGAGGAATGGACGTCCACGGACCTGGTAGCTGCGTCACCAGTACTGAGAGCTGGTAATGAGGCTCACCTGATTCAGAGATCGCGGGCGCGTGGAACCAGGCTCGGCTCTCAGTAAGACGTGTCTCGTCTGATTCAGGAGATGGTTGTCGTTTTTACCCCCATTTACAGATCGGGAGGCAAGTTCTGGAGTAATTCACCGTCCTTCCAAAATGAGTGAGCTCTCACGCTTTCACGTAGGAAGCCCGGGCCTGGGGAGACCGGATCCTTGACGCGCCGGTTCTCTGGTCCCCGAGTCTCGGTGGGAAGAATTTGGGACATCTCAGGGAGTGTGGCCCAAGTTTCCTCAAAGCGTTTCTGGTTCTTGGGAAAGGAGCGGAGGGGAGTATAGAGCCGGGGTGCTGACGGGAGGGGCAGTCTTTCTGCTAGCCAGGGCCATGTCACACTGGAATCGTTCAGACTCATCCCTGGTCTTCCTTCCAACCTTCTCCAGCCGTTCGTTAGCTCAGTCAGTGAAAACTTACTAGCTACCCACTTGTCATGTATTGTGCGAGAGGCCGGGGATCCAAACAAGAGTCCTGCCGCATCCCTGTGCCCCAGGCATTCCCGGTCCCAGGCTGCTGGCTAGAGGTTGAGGCCGACGTCCCAGAAATAGGCTCCCTTCTGGGCCAGACTCCTTCCCTGGGTCCACCTGGAAATCCGCTGGGGTTCACATCAGGCGAAAACTTCCCAACTTAGTTTGTGGTCAGACTGGGATTCCCTGGACTTTTCCTTTATTGTACTGCATTGGTGGATGTTCTGGACAAGCCAACCAGACTCTTGGGCCACCTGTGGTCATGCGGCCGCGGGCCCTGCAGCCTGTGCTTGGGTGCAGAGGCCCCAGGAGCTCTGCCCCCTGCTTCTCTTGTCCCAGGGCACGATCTGTGGGGAACATCTCCTAGGCCACAAGGGCAAACAGGGCAGATGGGGCCAGCCCAGCTGAGTCTGGTGGAAATGACTAAGGGATCTGTTTGTTGCCTATGGCCTTGGGGGTTGTGCAGCCTGACAGCAGGCGGGCTGCTGCCCTCCCCCCATCCTACAACCCCAAGCTTCCTCCCCTCCCTCCTTTTCTGCCCGGCCCTCACCAGGGGCTGCAGGGAGTGGTTGCTCCCACCACCTTTGTGGTCAGGTGGACCTGGGAGGGGTCTTCCCCCGACGCACGAGGCCGAATCAGAAGTCTTCTGAAAGGCAGATCTCTTCCCTGCTTCTGGGAGGTTTCCTGGCTCCCTGGTTGCTATGGGGCCAGCCCTTCTGTCCCATCTTTGGGGCCGCCTCCAGGGATATCTGGATTCTCCTCTGTAGTCCTCTTGACCTGGGGGTTCATCACCCTGTTCCTAGAGTGAGGAGAAACCTGGGGCACCCCTGCGTCCCCCACCCTTGTACGGTGTCGGCCTCCACTTCCCTGAACACTCCAGGGCCCTCGCTCTCTCTCTCTCTCACACACACACACACACACACACCTGGTGATAAAAAGCTATAATTATTCTTGAAATAAAGATAAGGAAATTGAGTTCAAAGACCACCTCTCCCTTTGGTCAGGAAGCTGTTCTCTTTGCCTAGAATGTAGGCTATTGCCGATGCTTCTCAGCCTTTGCCTGGAAAGACAGTCCCCACTGGCGTGGGTCATAGTAAACAAAGCCAAAGGTGAAAACTTTTGCAAGCTGCTTATGAGATGGTCAGGCGTGGCGACCTTCTCGCTCGTGGGAAAAGGCAGGAAAAGACTGCACGGCTACCTCTGCCTTACGTGGGAGTTCACGAGTCCCAGCTGCTGGAGGTCGGAGCTGACAATACCGATTTATGGGCTCTCCATTAGGGCCCAGCTGGACCTGGCTTCAGGGGCCGGTGTGCCTGTGTGGGCCCCAGGCTCTTGTCCAGTAAATATACAGGTAGTCAGCAGGGAGGTGGAAATCCTGGCAAGGTCATAGGTGTGAAGTTGGAAAAAGAGCTCAGGTACCTGGTCTGGAGCGAATCCAACCTAGATTCAAAGCTGGCTCCGTCACCTATCGGCTGTGTCCTGCTGGACAAGTGACTCCACATTTTAGAGCTAAACTCGACGGGGACAATGATAACATGCCATAGAATTGTGGTCAAGATGGAAGAGAATGTATAAAAAGGATAACAAACATAGGCAAAGTCTGTGATTTTCCATCATCATTAAATTAATGCAAACTTTCAAGTTACGAGATATTTTTCAGCTCATGGCAAACATATTAAGTTTGATAATGGACAGTGTTGGCAAGGGTGTGGTAAAGCAAGCACTTCACATATTGCTGGTGGGAGTATGAATTAGTATAATAGCTGTGAAAGGTGATTTGGCATTAAGGATTAATTTTTTAAATGCATATAATTTCTGATGTAGCAATTCCACTGCTCTGAATTTATCTTGTGAATATATTAATTTTAATGAGGATATTGGATTGATTTCTGTAATACTCAAAATGACAGTGGCTTAAACACAATGGAGATTTTTTTCTTTCTGGAACATAACAGCACGGATTAATTAATCTGGGGCTGGGTGGTACGTGTGTCTGTTGGGGGGATGATTCCACGGTACTGGGGGCCTAGGTTCTATGTTTTTTTGCTCTTCTAGGGTGCTTGCCTACGTGGTGAGAAACGGCTCCTTACCAGAGCCACATTCCAGCCAGGACCAACCCGGAAAGTGGTGGGAGGCGCATCTCTTTCTTTTAAGGCCACAGTCCCAGAGTTGCACACATCACTGCTGCTGTATCCCGGTGACTAGAACTTAACCACATGCCCATTCCTAAATGCAGGGATGCTGGGAAATGTAGTCTGTATTCTGGGCAGCCGCGTGTCTACTACAATTCAGGATTGGATAGCAGAGGGGTATGGTTAACAGGGACCATTGAGTGCCCTCCAGTAGAACCCATGCACATAGGGAGAGGGTATTCACTGCAGCATTGTTTTCAATCTGTTATTATTAGAATTATTATTATTTTCAGTTAGCCAACATATAGTACATCCTTAGTTTCCGATGTAGTGTTCAATGACCCATTGGTTGTATAGCAGAATGTTTTATAATGGGAAAAACCCCTGGTAACAATCTGAACTTCTACAAGTACAAGCCTGACTAAATGAATAATACATTTGCTCCGCGGAATACTATGCAGTCATCAAAAGGAAGGTGGTCGATGTTTATCTGCTAATAAGATGTTTAGTGTGCTAAAAAGAGGCAGTCATCTAGGAAGTGAGCTTCCAAAGGCCATCAGCCTCTTTTCTGGGCAGACTGATCAGCCCCAGTCCTTTCCCAACCTGCTGCATCGAGACCCTTGTCATGGTCTTAACAATAGGCAAAGGGCACGGCCCTTGATGTGGATGTTGGTCAAGGCTGTGGACTGCAGTAGTGACGTGCCCCTCTGAGACTCATATGCCTCTGTCTGTCCTCTTGCACGGGGAACTGCCGCCCCTTCAGCCTGGACCCCCGGCCGAACACACGGTGGGGCAGAGTAGACCCCAGAGCTGCAGCGAGGAGTGGAGGCATGCCAGCTGAGCTCAGCCCAGATTGCCAGAGGCGTCCAGCCAACCCACAGATCCAGGGTAATGAGTAATTGTTACTTTATGCCAGCCGTGTGACAAACCGAAACATAGTCCCGTCCTGGCCTCCATGGCCTGCTCTGTAGACTGATCCAGGGGACCACGGGAGGGCTCTCATGCTCTCTGAGGCTTGCCTTTCCTCCCCGCAGAGCAGACTTTTCCAGATTTTCCTTTCTGAGCTATGGAATTTTGTTTCTAAGAAAATTTCTTGTGTATCCTCGTGTGTATATAACTGGTGAGACTCTATTTACCAATTTGGTGTACGAATATATATGCATCATTCCCCTGTCTCCTTGCAGGAAGTCTAACACCTTTCTCTTGAGGCCTTGAATGATCCTTCGGATGGAGAGCTCAGTGGGCCAAAGGGCTACCCTCCTTCCAAAGGTCAGACAGAGAGAGGCCAGGGTGGCACGTCTGGTCAGCCTCTAGCAGGACTGAGGTCTCAGTCGTCATGGCTTCTGTTGCTGCCACATGGTATCTTGATGAAAACTGGCCCCATAAAACCCAATGCGACAAGTTCCCTGCCCTGCTGGGATGACACTCAACCTGGCCCATGTCCCAGACATGGCAGTTACGGCAGTATGCACGAGTGTGAGGGGGCTTGTAGCCCAAGCTGCACTTCCTGAGAAAAAGAGCCCCGCCCTCACCGAGGCACAGACCGAACTCGCCTTCTGCACTGATGAGCTCTTTCTTCTGATGCCTCTCCCCTCGGGGTCTCTGGTTCCTTTTATTGACATTGGACGTTGGTACCGAGCACCTTAGTCTATTAGGAAATTCTAAGAGCATGGGCAGTATCAGTTCACATCCTCGTGTCTGTCATAATTCATAGAAGCCTCAGTTTCTAACTGGACAATAATGTTCGAAGGTTAAGAGCATGACTTTCTTACAAATATGGAATGAACACAGGTTAAAAACTTTATTTAACTCAGTCGTTAACAAGGGAGACAACACGACGGTCAGGCGGGTTCCGAGAGCAAACGGCAGCATTGGGGGTTACGTAAGCCCGTTAAAGGAAGGTTATTGGATACACAGGTTAGAAACAGAACTGCTTCCTGTCCTGCAGGGCAATGAACCCGCACTTGGAGGTTATCCTTTTTACCCGACAGGAATCATTTGCAGCCACACGGCCCTACACGCTAACAGTTAACTTCTCAGAGTCTGAGCCCTTCACGGATAGTAAACAGAACAGTCAAACAAATGTAGGTTCTCCTAGAAGGTGAACAATCCTTGGGTGAGCCTGTTCTGCGATACTCCAGCAGGACATTGGAAGGACAGGCAGACAGATACCCCCTTGGCCTTGTTTTCAGGTTCTAGATCTTTTTTCTTAACACTTGTCAGGTAAGCCTCACAGCCAAAGCAGCTGGTCAAGGGCACGGTCTGATGGTGGCCGTGGGGCCCTGGACGGATCCTTCTGTGCCAAGCAGGGGAGGGAGATGTTGCTGAACGTGGACCAGAAGGCCAATGAGAAACGACCAAACTTTTCCGTTCTGCCAACAAGCTCCAGAGCCTTGAGCAGAAGGTCAGGCTCTGTTTAACCATCTAGTCGACCTGCTGTCTGCCTCCTATGCCCCCCTAGTTGTCGAAGACAGGGCGCAGAAGCGTATGTCCCTTCTCTGAGCCCCTCCACTGCTCTGTACTTTCCTTGTGGCCCCTCCCTGCCAACGGCTTCTGTATGTATTAGAATGCACAAACATGCTCGTGTTTGAAAAGCAGTTGCTTTTTTATGGTTGCCTGCAGCTCGTGCAGCGTGTACAGAGTGGCCCCCCGCACAGGAAATGCTTACTGGACACGATCAACCACCTGTCTCTGTGCCTCATCAGATGCGGTCATAGGTATCAAAGCTCGGGCCCCAGACACCCCGCCTAGGCTTCCCCCTGCGGCCTCCCCGACCCAAGGCTGCCATCGTCTTCTGGGCTCACCCCCACCCACCACAACCCTACTCAGCTTTGAGACTCAGTTCTGATGCCACGACCCTCAAGGGGGTTCTTTCCCCTCCTCACAGTGACTTCCCCCTTTCCCAAGCCGTTTTCCTCTGTGCTGGACCCTCCTCATCCTGCTGTCACTCACGTCGCACACTGCCCCAGGCTAGTGGGCTTCCAGAAACTGGGGCCAGGTCTTCATCATCTCGGGGCTCGTGGGTGCTGCTTTGAACCTTGTCAGGCTAACAAGCGTTCTCTGCCTCAGAGAATAGCCACCTGCGTTCAGGGCTGCCTGTTTCTGGCTTTGGCAGCAAATTTTTTCTCATTTGTTCTTGGCAGTGCTCCAGGGCCCATCGATCACCTGCAGGATTCCGGAATCTGAGATGCTGAGCAGGAGACACATGGCGCCTGTCCTCTGCCACACGAAGGGAGTCCGTGACGAGCTGCTGGTAACTGGAGCATGGCCCTCCGTGCTTCATCAGCAGCTCATCGCTTTCCCTCTCGGGGGAGGTGGTGGGAGGAGCAGCTGCTGACTTTGTTACTGTCCTAGCCTGCGGCCACCTTAGGACACAGAGCTGCACCTGATGTTCTTCTGTGTACGCCCAGAGGGCCCAGTGGCTCCAGTGAGCTTCTGCTAGGAAAAGGCCTCCCCTTCCCTTGCAGATGGATGCTCCAGGGGAGGCAGCTGAGGCTTTGCAGCTTGGGCAGTGAGACTCTAGGTGCAGGCTACTCTGCGTGTGGTACATGGACCAGCAGCATGGGTATCACCGGAGCTGCCGAGAGCCGGAGCGTCTGGGCGCAAGCCGCACCTTCTGATTCAGAACCCACGTTTAGGGAGATGCCCCGAGTCATGCATGTGCACGGTAAAGGTGGAAAGCAAGGTTCTAGTTAATCCCAGGCTTGTGCGTAGGGGGTCAGCCTCACTGGTGCAGGCCCAGGCTCTGAACTTGGAACACCTGCCATGGAACATCCTGGGAATTCAACCAGAAGGGCTCTAAGGTGATAGCACTCTGCGGGCTGGTTGGAGACCGAAATGCTCATATATAGTCTTATTTTTTACATGCTGGAGTGACAAGTGCAGAACAGGAATCAATAACCCCACTCTATTAATAGCTGAGCCGAAACCCAGTAATGTCTTTGCAGAACAGGGGTGAAAGCTGGGTGGGAGGCCGAAGCTGTGGTCCCTTAGCCCACACCTGACTCTTGGTCTCAGGCCGCACAGAAAAATAACGCTGAGGACAGAACTGAATGCCAGGGCCCACTAGGGCTGACCCTAAGTCCATGTGCCCTCCGGGCCACCCAGAGCAGAGGCAGAGCCTATGCAGGACTATAAATTGTGATGGCTAGTTTGCTGAGCTCCCTTGCCCGCCCAGGGAGGGTGTGATGGAGGTCAGAGCCCAGCTTAGCAGATCTTTAACCACGGCAGACACTGTGCCGCCCGCGCCCCCCCCCCCACCCGCGGAGTCAGGGATAGGCTCAAGAGTCCATAAAAACTTCCTTTGGAATACTTTCATTTGTTTAAACTGCTTTATTGTGGTGTCATTTACATACCATCAGCTCCGCCCGTTTTAAGCACACCAGTCAAGGATTGCTGGTGTATTTACAGAGTTGCGCCACATCCCCACAATATAATTTCAGAACATTCTCCTTACCCCAGAAGGAACCTCGTGCCCCTTTGCGGTCACTCCCTGTTCCCAGCCCCACCCCCTGGCAGCCCCTGGTCCACTTCCTGTCTCTCCAGCTTATCTTCCTGTGCGTCCAGAAAGCTGAGTTCTAGCATGTTCCTGATCCAGATTTCCCAGTTACCCTCACGGGGCTCATGGCCTGCGGCTTTCTCCTGCCAGGGGCAAGGAATGATGTAGAAATGCACACAGTAGGCATATAATAAGTATTTTAGAATGAAAACGAATTTGCTACCATTTTCACTGTATTTGTCTTTTTGCAAGAGGAAGGGGAGTGACCTTAAAGGAATGAGCCTTTAATTTAGGGGCTATTTCAGACTCTGAGGCCCTCACCAGCTCACGCCATGAGCAGAGCTGCCGTTGCTCCTTGAAAATCAGAATGTGGTATCTTCTAGAACGAGATGCTCCCTGTGGGGGAGTCTAGTCGTCAGAGCTAGAAACATTCCAGCCAGCACCTCTCTTGGACTCTAGGCAGGGGGAATGGAAGGAGCTCCTGTCCTGCCCCTTCATTCCCAGTGTCACCTCTGACTCTGGTTCCCCTGCTCCCCGGTTCTCACAGCTGAGTGCCCGTCCTCTCTCTCCAGCCTCTGGGCCCTGGGCTGCGGACACTGATTGCTCTGATTGCCTGGCATCTCCTCCAGCCCTTTTTCTAGAACAAGAAGCCTTCTTCCTTTGGGGAACACTCACCTCCCTAGGATACTTAATTGTCTTTCTGCTTCCAGCTAACCCTTCTGTACCCTGCTCCGGAATGCTGGGGCTGGGACTCCACAGACACGCTTTGCTGCTGCAAAGCTTCCTTGCTCCGCCCTGCAGAGAGGAGAATCTGGAGGATGACTGAGAGGCGGGAGGAGGGTGTGAGAACTGGCTCCTGCTTAGGGCTTTCGGGCCACAGTAGTTGATTGCCCCTTCTCTGAGCTTTATGGAGATACAACAGACGTATTGTGTAAATTTAAGGTGCACAACGTGCTGATCTGGTACATTTATTATCGCAGAGTGAGTAGCACGGGAGGGTTCGCCACCACCGGCATCATGCTTGCTTTTCCTGAAATGGAATTTGCAAACCATAAAATTCACCCTCTTTGGAGTTAGCATATGGGCAGTTGTGCAGCCCTCACTGCAGTCTTCTCTTATTGCATCAGCCCAGAGAGAAACCCAGAGAGCATTCCCTTCACATCTCCACGCCCACTCAGGCAACCACCAATGTCCTTTCCATCTCTGCAGCGGTGCCTTTTCTGGATGTCTCACAAAAACAGAAGCGCCTGATCTGCCCGCTAGTGTCTGGCTCCTTGCACTCCGCAAAATGTTGCTGAGATCGATTTGTCCTTTCTCCCTTTTTCTTGTCAAATAGTACTCTGGTGTGTGGATGTACCACCCACATCGTGTTGGTCAGTCAGCAACCGTGCACCCGTGCCGGTGGGAGCAGCTGAATCCAGTTAGCGCTTTTCCAACCTGCCTCCTTTCATCCCCCTCAGAGACGCCAACCAGCTGGCGCTCTCTCCTCAGAAGCCCGAGTCTCAGAGCCAGTGGGGGGTCCTTCTTTGAATTTTCTCTATTTTCCTAAGTCCAGCTTCTTCCCCCTGTGCCCAGCTCTAGGGTTAGTAGGTTTTCAGCCCATTGCTGAAAAACTCCACGAGCCAAATGAGTTCTCTTACCTTTCCGGTTGCTCAGTGAACGGCTTTACACGTTAGTAGAAGGTTTTTATAGAAATTGCTGTTCAAATAACAGCTGTGGTTTCTGTTTCTTGATGCCGGCAATTCCAACATGCTGTCTAAACTCAAGCAGACACTTCTGAGGGCCCTGCGTCCTCAGTTCCTGCCGTTTGGAGGTCAGGGTGCAGGGCCAGGCGGCACGTCAGTGTACCTCCCTGTGAACTTTGGAGCTGAAGCTTGGCAAGAGGAGAAAGCTGACAGGTGCCTGTCTCCTCTCTGCCATGAAGTGTGGTGATGGTCAGCTTGGGGGCCACCTGTGGCTGGAGAAAGCAGGGCTGGGAGGATGAGCACGGAGCGGGAGGTGGAGGGGTGTGGCAGATTCGAGAAGCCCATGGCACGTGCCTCCTGGCAGCCCTGGAGTCCTGGTTCCAGCGGGTGATCCGTGGCGTGGCCGTGGTTCGGCTTCCCCAGGTCTGACTGTGAGTTTGTTTGTGTCTTTTACTCAATGTCAGATCCTAACCTAGCTGAGTTGGGTTTCTCTGACTTGCAACCCCAAGTGTGCAAGGGTGCCCACAGACAACCGGGTTTCTGGCCTCTGGACTTGTTCCTCTGTGACCTAGATCGACCCGCCCCCTGGAAACTTCACTGATCTTTCTGGCCTCTGCCTGGATGACAGCTCCCCTTTGGGGCCAGGACGGAGTCAGAACGGCAGGGGTTTAAGTCCTAGGATGACCCATGCTCCGTAGCGGGTGTGGACACCCTCTCCACATGCAGGTGGCTGGCACAGGACGGCGGCTGGCATAAGGGATCTCATCGTCAGCAAGGAATCAAATGAGAGCACACACCCAGAGCCTCTGCTCAGGCTCCATTTTTAATCAAGAGGCAGTGTGCACCCTGCAGGGGGAAGCAGGGCCCCCCAGCTCTGGAAGCTGTGTAGGGGGCTCTCCTCTCTCTGGAAGTGTTGATATTCACACCTTCGCCCTGACTACCTGCACATCAGCAGGCCCGAAGCTGTGTGGCTCCTGGCTGTGATTCGGGCATCCGTAGGCACTGCTCCCCGCCTACCCACCCACTGGCTACAGGTTTTTGCAACAATGCAGACAAGCGCCACCCCCCCACTCGTGTGCTGAGATAAGATGGGATGGCCCTTTTTGGAAGTCAGCAGACACCAGGAATCAGTGTCATAATTTGCAGACTCATACGCTTGCTGCCCGGAGTGTTTCTTCCTCTGCTTTCCGTCCTCCCCAGCACCGCGTAAGAACGGAGTGAGCACGGTTCCATGCATGCCACGGGTCGTGTTCACAACCCTCTGAGGGAGATAATACTTTAAAATTTTAATTTTAGAACAGTTCTAGATTTACGAAAAATGACGAAGAAAATCCACAGAATTCTCGTCTATGCCACAGCCCACGTCCACTATAAGGAACATCTCACCTTAGTGTGCTGTGTTGGTCCCAATGAAAAGTTCAATATTGTTACATATTAGTAGCTAAAGTTGGTACTTTATTCAGATTTTTTCAGGTTTTTTTTTAAGGTTTTATTTATTTGTCAGAGAGAGACAGAACACAAGCAGGGGGAACAGCAGAGGGGGAGGGGGAAGCAGGCTCCCTGCTGAGCAAGGAGCCCCAGGTGAGGCTCCATCCCAGGACCCTGGGATCATCACCTGAGCCGAAGGCAGATGCTCAACCGACTGAGCCACCCAGACGTCCCTCCGTTATTGTTGTTGTTTTAAAGATTTATTTATTTAGTTTAAAGAAAGAAAGAGCACGAGCTGGAGGGGCAGAGGGAGAGGGAGAGAATCTCAAGCCGACACCCCACTGAGCGCAGAGCCAGACACAGGACTCGGTCTCCCAACCCTGAGATCATGACCCAAGCTGAAGTCAAGAGTCAGATGCTTAACCAACTGTGCCACCCAGGTGCCCCCTTCATTCTTGTATAATTTCTTTTTTCTGTGTAAGGATCCCGTCTAGAATATCACATTACATGTAGGTTCCTCTTGGCCATGGCAGCTTCTCATGATGGCTTCCTGGTTTCTGTTGACCTTGACAGTGTTGAGGAGCACCATCCAGGAAGTCTGCAGGCCATCTCTCCACTGTCATCGGGTGTTTGTCTTGTGATGAGACCAGTCTGGATGTGTTTTGGGAGGATGACGGATGTAACGTGCCATTCTCGTCGTATGAAGGGTTATCATTGGAGGCATTGATCTCGGTCACCTGGCTCCAGACAGGGCGTGTCAGGCTTCTCCACCGTAGTTACACTTTCCGCGCCATTTCAGTAGGGTCCTCTTTGGAAGGAAGTCACTACGCACAGCTCACACTTCCTTGAGGGCAGAGCAGCTCTACGAAATATATGGAATTCTCCTGTATGGAAAATTTGTCTCTTCTTACCCATCCATCTATCTATCCATCCATCCATCCATCCATCCATCCATCCATCTAATTTCTTCATATCAATATGGACTCATGGAAACTAATTTTGTCCTTTGGGTTATAATCTGATATGATTTTATCTATTTTGTTGCTCAAATGGTTCCAGCTTAGGTCACTGGGAGTCATTTAGGTGCTCTCCTGTGTCCCGTTGACAGCACCCCCCCCACACACACCGCACTTGCCCCGTCACCATCGCCGTGAGCTGGGTGGTTCCCCGCTTTGTCGCTTCAGCACTTCCTTCCTTCCTTCTTGCCCCACCAGGTACTCCAGGCTCCAGGTGTACTTCCTGCCCCAGCCCTAGAATCCACCCTTTCTCCTGGGAGCCCTGATTCCTTGTATTGAAAAATATCAAGTGGATAGCGTTTTGTCCCATCTTACAGAGAAGAAAACTGCTGCTTGAAGAAGTTGAATCATTTGCCCGAAGTCTCATGGCTACTTTGCTCCTAACTCTGCTCATTTCATTAGAAGGCGCCAGCGGATTCCTGGTGACTTGTAAAGCGTTACACTCAGACGGGCTGCGGTTAGTGTCATTGCTGCCTCTTTTCTCTTCTCTTTCTCCTCTTTCTTTCTTTCTCTCTCTCTCTCTCTCTTTTTTTTCCCCCATAAGGAAAGTCTCTGTGTGTGGTACACGCCGCGGGCAGCAAGCAGTCAACTCAAACGGGAATTCTTCCAGCCCCTAGTTCATCCCCAGCTCGGCCCAAGGCGCACGCAAGCGCTGAGTCGGGAGGTTCTCGGAGCGTCTCTGCCAGGCCCCAGCAGCCGTGGAAGCAAGAGCGTGTCAGAACCACCACCTGCCATCAGGCCTCCCTCTTCCTCCCGGGCTGCCATCAGCAAGCACCTGCTGGGGATGGGAGGCTGGACTAACACTGGAAATCGCCAGAACTCCGAGGCCCCTGGTGAAGGGAGAGAGGAAACTTGGGACATGAGAAGCAGAGCCGGCCAGGGGGAGAACTGTAGGCTGCCCCCCCCACCTCCCGCCCCCACTACCCCGCTACTTCCCCATCCCCCCACCCCTGTGCCCGGGGTAGGGCTTGGGTTTCCACTCCCGGCACACAGTTCGTGCCAGCTGCCTGAGGGGGAGCCTCGGACAGGGCCTGGGGTTTGGGTGCCACAGCGGAGGGCCTGGGGGTGGGCGGTGAGGGCTCATGGGCAGACCTGGTGGCTGAGACCACACACGTCGAGGACAAGCGGGTATTAAGTTGGTGGCACCATAGGGGGGTTGTCCTTTCTCTAGTCCTCAGACTCTCTGTAGAACGGCACCAGCTTTATCCTCATACTGAGGGGAAAACCCCAAAACAGGGAAGGATGGATGCATTGCACGTGGGGGAGAGACACTACTTCTCCCGTGACGTTTAGGCAAGAAGAGGGGGCGGTGGGGGCCGCTGGGAAGCAGCAGGCAGCAGCCTCTCCAGAGGAGCGTATGAATAGCTCCCTCCCTCTCCGGGCAAGACGCCCCAAGCCCAATTAGCAGCACAGCTGGGCGTGGCGGGGGCCGTGGGCAGCCTCCGCCCTCTGGCTGGCAGCGCATCTCTGTTCCCTCTCTCCTGTGGCCATGCAGTTGCCGCCAGGCCTGCCGGGGACCCTCTCCTGCCTGTGGACAGTGCAGGGAGCCAGCAGCGGCCGCCCCTCCAGCCGCTCCCGCGCCCTGTTCTGTTCTCCAGGAAGGGCCCAGCACGGCTTGTGTCCTTTCGTCCATTAAGACCTTCCTTCGACAACCGACAACCGTGTGCTAAGAGCTAGGTGTGAATGCCTCTTCCTTTCCAAATGACGTGGGACCAAAGTTGCGACTAAAATAAATGCTTCCTGGGGGTGCTTGGAATCGGCTTCCCGGGGGTGCTTGGAATCGGCATCCCCATCTTAGAGTTTTGGCTTCCCTGGTGGTCCCCGTGCTCCCGCCCCAGCTCCCGTCTTGTTGCGTTGCTCGCGGGGCTGACTTTCCCATCTTCGCATTGAAGCAGACAGGAGGGTTGCTGAGACCGGAAGGCAGCCGCTGTGGGGCTGGGGGTTCCAGAGCCACTGGGCTCTATGAGCACCGTGTGGCGCCCGCCGCCACCTTCCTGTGCCCGGGAGCAGCGAGCCACTTGGATGCAGCGTGGGCAGCGGGAGGTGTCCTGGGGACAGAGACTGGCATGACATCCAAGCTGGACGAGAAGTGGGCTAGGATGGGGGGGACAGATGTCGGTCCCTCGGATGTCCGAGGAGGAGTGGCCTTTGGGGGCATTGAGTACAGCGTCCGTCCTCACATCACCAGCTCACCTGCCCTCCCGGAGCCAGTCAGCAGAGCAGGTGGGACTGGGGCCCCGGGAGGGTCTTCTTGGCAGGGGGAGGCTCGCCCATAAACACACCAGCAAACACACATCTGGGGACGTAGAAAATCCCTGTCTGGAGCCCTCTTCTGTGCGCACCGCTCACCTCCTCAGAAAAGGTGTCTCGAAGCTTGCCGTGTATCACTGTTGTTGTCCCACAGTTTCAGAGATTATCCCATACCCCTCTCCGCCATGGAGCAAGTCAGTTTTAAATTGTAAATATTTGTGTGATGATGTGGTGGTATTTCGTAAGGACCAAGAGAGGGGACTGCGTGTGTGTCTGTTCCTCACAGTACATGGCATGTCCAGAGGTAGGACTTCTCAGCAGTTACTAAAACTCAGGCTTGGGACTCTCCCCCGTGCAGCCTCTGTAAGGCTGGTAGTCATAGAATGTTCTAGTGTGGCAGGCTATAAGGAGAGAAGCATTTCTGTATAAGCATGAAAGTCACTTGCCCCAAAAGACCTCAGAATGAAGGCCCTAAATGTCCCAGTAATAGGGTGTGATTTCTCTTTGACCTTCTGGAGCCCCATCAAGAGAACAGCCATTACCTGGCACGCCCCCCGACTTTGTAACCCGTCGTTTTCAGACTGTTGATGGTTTGGTTCGGTGGGTCTCAGCTTCTTTTCCCAAAATGCCTTTTAGTGAAAACTCTTAGAATCGGCTTATACTTTTTGTTTGTTACTCCCCATGACACACTCCTAGGAGAGGCTTACGCCTATCATTTTCCTAACACCCTTCCCATTCGTCCTGAAGACACACCCCCAGTTTAAGGTGGAGGCGGCCGCCCCCCTGGATGCCTGTGCTCAGAGATCAGCCCACCACATTCCCAGGGAGCTAGTTTTCCCGAGACCAGCAACTCCAACCCATCAACATCGATCAAGTGACCTCAGCCTGTGCTGAGACACCGGTAACCCAGTGTTGAGCCAGGCCGTGTCCAGAGCAGGCTGGGCGTCTTGGGGCCTAAAGGCATGGGAGGCAGGTCAGTGCCCGTGATGGGGGCCGGGCTGGCCAAGACGAGCGGGGGCTGGGAGATGCTCGGTTGAATAGATGGATGAGGAAATTGAAGGTCAAAGACAGGTATATGGGCTCCTCCTCGGGACAGCGAGGCTGCTGCAGAGAATGATCGTAATAAGACGTAACTATGATGTATCGAGTGTTTACTCTTTGCCGGGCATTTTTATATCCATTTGAGGTATATTATTTTATTTTTTAAAATTAATTCATTAATTTATTATTTAAAAATTTTAAAAATAATTTTATTTACTTATTATACTATTGATCGCAGCAACTCTAGGGGACTGCCCCAGCAGAAGGAGCTGACGGGCCCTTTCGACCAGACGCTTGGACTCCCCTCCGCGGACTGGATCTGTGCCATGATGTGTCCTTCTTTGGAAAGGGTGACAGGTTAAGCCATGAGTCATGCAGCCACCAGTACACAACGGGCCTGCACGGCAATCCCAGTGGAACCCTGGGAAGCCCAGGGAAGTGGGCTTGGCGACATCTGCTTCACTGGTAGGTCACCAGGACAACTCTGCTCCCCGCAGCGGGTTCATGGGAAATGGTCCTTGCCAGCCTGCAGACAAGCCTTTTATGGGACGGATACTTCAACTGCCAGGCTGGGTTTTTGTTTTTCCGGTTTATTTTTATTACAAGCTAAGGGAATCGATCTGGGGCGGCACAGTCCACTAGGACTTCCTGCGATGATGCTATAATCTGGTCTGTTGACGGTGACAGCCCCCAGTCACGTGTCGCCAATCAGCACCTGAAATGTGACCAAGGTGACTGAGAAATCAGTTTTTCATTTCGCCTAACTTCAAGTTATTCAAATTTAACTGGCTCCAAGTGGCTCGTGGCTCCCATATGCGACAGTTCGGGGCTGGGGGATCTTAGATCAAAATGAAGAATCACATACATTTGGGAACATAAACCCAGTTCTTCAAATCCTCTGTGACAAGGACCCTGGTCCTAGAGAGCAGGGAAATCCTACAGTGTTTTGAAAGGGGGCGAGCAAACAAGTATTTCCCTCTCCAACTAATAGGTGAGGTGTTCTGCAAACCCTGTCGGGTATCAGAGTGTTGGTTTGCTGTCCCCCTCAGGAGCCTCCTGGATGTAGTGTGATCTTGACACTGTATTCCGAGGGCAGGGAGAGAGGAAGGAAGATGCGGGCCATTCCAGGGGAGTAGGTGGCCGTTTTAATAAGCAAAGGGAATGTACATATGAGTCTTGTCCTGGGCTGCACCAGGTGCGTGGATCCCTGCACTCACCAAATCTGAGTTTACATGGAGACTTGCCGACTGTGCAGGTGTCCTCCACGTGTCACCATCTCAAGGTCATGTCCTTAGAGCAGCTGCTGGCAGCAGAAGGCATGTGGAACCCACATTCTAAGGACAAGGGTGGGGGTGAGGAGCCTCTGAAGCGTCCCAGTCCGGCTCACAGGTCAACGGCTGGTCACATCCTTTCAATGACAGTCCCCAACACAGATGCTGGGGTGACCAGCCAGTCTGAGTGTGGAAAGTATACAACAGGATTGGGGGCCAGAGGAAGAATACTCCTGAGACCAGGAACTAAAAATTTCAAGAAGTTTGCTCTTGATCATTTTTTTTTTTTTTTTGGTCACTATCCAAAAGGCAACATTTTTTCCCCCTTTGATCACAGACCATCGTTTTATTTTGTATTTCTTTTTTTTAGGAGTAAAAATTCTTTGAGTGCCTACTATGTGCCTTACATAGGGGAACTTCAATCCTCGCATGAACAACACAAGTCAGGTATGACGGAGGGATTGCATTTGAGGACTGAAGTGAAGAGAAATAAAATGGGTTTAGGAGCGGCAGCCTTCCAAGTTAGGGCTGCGTTCTGAGCCCGCTGTTTAGAATGCACGAGAGTGATGTCCCAGACAGCCTTGGGAACAAAAAGGAGCTTGACTTGGACGATATGTAATGACCGCAGGATTGTCAGTTGTCAGCATCGGATGCGGACTCGGGCATCCCGG
This sequence comes from Meles meles, assembly GCF_922984935.1. NCBI lineage: Eukaryota > Metazoa > Chordata > Mammalia > Carnivora > Mustelidae > Meles > Meles meles. The sequence continues at coordinate 139,650,917 of NC_060071.1, read as the reverse complement.
CCAAATACCGATTCTGCAGACGAGTCTCTGAAGCCGGTGTTGACTATTTGCCCGCGTTCACTCTTCTACTGATTAGCAAGTCAGCACCATCCCGGAAAGAGATGGGGCAGTCACATGTAACAATGTATGTTAAATCTACCATTTGGTTGAGTTCCAGGGTGGAGTCACAGTCAACTGTGCAACCCAACGTAATTCCCAAAATACTGGTGATATTTACTTGTATTTCCTAACCTAATAGAAGTTATGGTTCCCGGCTCCTATGTTCTCTCTTTAAAACTCTTGGGAAACTCCCTGACTACCTCCATACCTTCCTAATTCTACTCCTGTTCTTTTCACTCCTCATTCTGTCAGACGTTTATGATGTGCATGGATACACTTTCCCAATAACTTTTTTCCCTGCCTCTCCCCATCTCTGTAATTCACTCGCCTTTGCCCGTTACAAGTGGTTTTCCTTGCCGAGAAAACCATTTTCCTTCTCTGAGAAAACCATTTTGTCTGGTCAGGGGCAGGAGAAGGAGAGGGAGTGAAAAGGCTGGCTGGCAGTCTAGAGCCCTCTCGAATGTGCGGGGTTGGACACCTGCTAGGAGCATGGGCATTACCGATTTCCAGCCCATCTCATTACAGAGTACAAACATGACGTGCGACCGGGGAAATCTGCACAAAATCAGCTGCACCTTGCGGGGACAGGCCATTAGCCAAGCCAGTACCCACTCCTTCCCCTCCTTTCCCTGCTAATACAACCCTGATTTGGTTTAACAAAGTGAGCAGATGTCGATGATGAAAGATGGTTAGTCTAGGCCAGCCACGACACTCCTGCTTCCTTCTCCAGGCTCACTGACTTACTCATCTCCCTTGCAATGGGTGGTGGTCAGTGAGATCCAGTGGGAGGCAGAATAAAGACCTCCCAAATGTGTCCACGTCCTAATGTTTGGAACCGAGACTGTGTTAGAGCACATGGCAAAGGGGAGTTCAGTTTGTAGATGGAAGTAAGGCTGCTAATCCCCTGACCTATAGGGAGCGGAACTGGGGTCATCCAGGTGAGCCCAGTGAACTCAGAAGGGTCCATACATGGGGAAGAGAGAAGCAGAGAGTCCGGGTCAGTGTGACGCACCATGAGAAAGCCTTCGCCAGGGGCTGCTGGATTTGGACCAGGTAGGGGGCCGAGAGCCAAGGAATGGGGAAGCTGGAAAAGACAAGGGAATGGATCCTCTCCTCAAGCCTCCAGAAGGAACGTAGTCCTGTTGGCACCTTGATTTTAGCCTGCTGAGACCCATTTCAGACTTCTGACTTTCAGAACTGGAAAACAATTCATGGGTCCTTTTCAGCCACTAAGCTTGGGGACACTGTTACAGCAGCAGCAGGAACCTGGTACAGACACATACGGGACACTAGCTGAGCAGGTTTTGCAAAAGCTTTTGCTTTGCTTTTTCCTTCCTTCCTTTCTTTCTTTCCCTTTTCTGATGCAAAGAAAAACATGGCTGGTCCTACCCTTTCCTTCGCTCTCCCTGCCTTGAAAACGGGTACTGTAGCAAGAGCTGCGGCTTTCCTCTTGTGACTGTTAGGGCACAGCATGAGGGTGAAAAGCCATATGTTAAGGGTAGTTGAGAGGAAAGAATGAATGAACCTGGGAATTTCATCACACTCTTGACTTACTGAAATCACCGTAGAACTGTGCATTTCCAGACTCTTGTTCTGTGAGCCTACGAGTCCCATGTGTTGAGCCTATTGGTCGGATCTTCTGTTACCCGCACGCCCGTCAGAGTTCTTCCTGAGGGGCAGAAGCACCGAAAGGAACAAAATGGCCATTTCCTAGGCACCTGCTCCATGCTAAGCATTGTAGAAGACAGGCTGTTTGCTTCGTCTCACTTACCTATGGTAAGAAGGTCGCGCGGCTTAACTGGGAAGGGAGACAAGAAGGCAGAAGGTATGAGCCATGCAGGGCCCATCTACAGCCCCAAGGCTTAAGGAAAAGTGAATCTGGCTCTAGCCAGACCTGTATACCTCTCTCAGCTCTTCTCGAGACCGGAAGGCAGGGAAGGGGAGAGGAAGAAAGGGCAGGGTCTTGCTCCCCCGGGCTGGGTAGGGACCCAGGGTTTAGGATAGGGTCGGGGTGACTTAGAGCTGCAGCTCCCAAGGCTGCCTCTGCAGTCACCAGCCTGTCATTTGGGCAGGTGCCCGGGGGAGCCCATCCACGCCTGTGTCCCGGAGGCGGCAGGCAGCTGCACACAGGGAGACTGCCCGGCGCTCGTGCTGGCCGGCAGCACCCGGTTACCAGCAAACAAGTTCTTCTCCCTGGAGCCACTGGGCGCTCTGGGGCACAGCCAACTGCAAAGTCAGTGAACAGGTCCCTGGTGGCCCTTCCCGCCAAGTGGATTGGGAGCAGGAGAGGATTTGGACAACGACTTAAAAGCCCATTTATTTAATTCTGTGACATTGTGATTTATAATAAGAAATATATACTTGGCTTTCCTCTTCATTTCTGGCAGAGCTTCTAACCCTTGGAATTTCCTGTAAGGAGAGTGATAAAGATTCCTCTTGTGAGGTGACTTTTGGACTGCACTCCAGCATGGGGGCTGGGTGCCTGGAGAACTAACTGTGGGTTTGGAAGGTTGGAGCTTTCAGTCCCGGCCCCTTGACCTGGGGAGGGGAGGCAGAGAGGGGGCAGAAGTTAACTGAATCGCCAATAGTTAGTAACTTAATCAATCACATCTCTGTGATGAAGCCTCCACAAAACCCCCAAAAGGATGGGCGTTGGTGACCACGTGGAGACTGGGGGACAGGGGCACGTCCCAGAGAGCCTGGAAGCCCTGTGCCTCTCTTCTCTCTGGCTGTTCCTGAGTTAGGTCTGTTTATGAACCTGCAATCTAGTAAGTAAAACGTTTCTGTGAGCCACTCTAGCAAAATACCCAAACCCAAGGAGAGGGTCGTGGGAACTCCCGGTGTATAGCCGATTGGTCAGAAACATGGGCTGCACTTGCCCAGGTGTCTGTAGGAGGCGTGGGCAGTCTTGTAGGGCTGAACTCCTCACCTGGGGCATTCTACACTGTCTCTGGGTAGACGGTGTGAGAATTGAGTTGAATTGTAGGACAACAGCTGGTGTGGGAGACTTGGTTGGGTGTGTGGGGGAAACACTTGCACGCATGTGTGTGTGTGTGTGTGCGTGTGTGCGTGTACACGCAGAGGTTGGAAATTGGTGGCCAGAATTGTTGGCTGGTGATGAGAAGATCAGAGTCAGAACATTCTAGGTCCTCCCGTTGAGTGCCTACTCTGTGCTAGATTTTGGGATTCCAACGATGAATGAAGGAAGTCCCGCCCGGAGGAACGCACGGTCTCGTGGGGAGGCATGGATGACAATGACTCCAGCCAAGCAGACGTTGTTGCAAAGTGCGGTGAGGGCAGCACCAAGGAATTTCTGAGGGAACAGAAAGGATCATAAAATCTCTTCAGCTGACTGTCCCTGAAGGGCTTCCTGGAGGAGGATCCAGGAGGCCATTGCAGGTGGAAGGGACTGGCCTAAGGAAAAGACACATGGTGACCGTGGGAACAGAAGGCCTGCACTGGGCGGGAGCTGGTCCTTGGAGCCGGGTGAGTCTGGAATGCCGCGTGACCACTGGGGCAGGTCATCACCAGGCCCATAACCCGGGAGAATGCGTTGTGGAGTGCCACCTGGCTCCGGGGATTAAAGAGGGAAGGAGACCCCAGATCCGTTCAGGGAGCTAGGAGCGGCAGGTAAGGGGAGGGCAAACACTTGCAGGGCCGAGGAGGCCGAGCAGGGGCTGGGCTAGGATGCCGACCCTGATGCACCCGCCCCGTCCCAGCCCCTGTTCTCGGGTCCCAGGAGAGCTCATCTTGCAACCTAGGAAAGTGTGTGCCTTTGTTCCTTACCAAGCGGCACTTTCTTGGATAAAGCAAACAGAAGTTTAAAGTTTTTGAAATGTACAAGTTAAAGTCTCATGTAATAGAAAAAGAAAGAATCTTGTCATTTAAAAGAAAAAAAAAGAGATATGCAACTTTAAACAAGCCTGGAATGATCTTCGCTAGGATTGGGCACAGAATGCGGGGTGGGAACATGGGGTCTCGTCCCTTGCCTGCTTCAGGCCCCCAAGGTAAGCTCAGCTCCCTCTTCAGGCAGGCACACTGGGCTGGAGAGCTGCCCCTGTCCACCACTCCCCGTGGTGGGAGTGGGCTTGGCTCTGACACAGTCCCCCTCCCTGGAGATGCACCTGCTCCAAGGAGGCGGGGCATCGCTCTGATGGCCTCTGAGATGCCTCCCCTCCAGCACGTGGAGGTCAGAAATTAACACGTCCTGTCTTTGGAGAGCTCAGCTAGGCCTTTGCAGGTGTCTCTGGTGGGGCTAGCCGGTCCAGCACAGCCCTGAATCATCTTTAGGGACCTGTCAGTCTCTCCCTCCAGGTGCTGGACCTAAGAACATAGTTTATGGACTTCTGACGCGTTTCTTTTTCCAAAGTGGACCCTGATGTCCCAGAGTCTAATTCCTTCCAGGCTCAGCCCGGCTTCTTTTAGACGCCCCCTGCCAGGGATTCTGGGTTTTCCATTGAGGACAGGAAAAGCTCAGTTTGCTGAGAGGAGCAGATCTCTGGTAACTGAGTGAGAGAAAGAGCCACAGCAGGGGTCCCCCAGCATCCATGGCATCAGGTGGCCGTTATTCTTCCAAGATGCACCCCGGCCCATGCCCTGGATGGCAGAGCCCTGCTCAGCAGCACAGCTGGGCTTCAAGAAACCAGATGGGGTAAGGAACTATCCCTGGTGGTCCAGGACCAAATGCGCACAGAGTCCAAAGGCCAGTAGAAGGAAAAGGACACGGAAAACACAGCCCCAGTCTTCAGGGAGGTGGGCAGGGGAGGAGCCCAGATAAACTTGGACTATTTCCTCTTCAAAAAGGCCAGGATTTGCACCCGCCTTAGCTGCTGGGCCCTCTCCCCCAGAAAATAACTTTCAGAAATTCTGCCATTGGATATTCACTCCTTGTCTTGAAGCTTCCAGAAAACCAGCAGTTGTTGTTTAGTGGGTGCAGAGTTTCAGCTGGAAAGAAGAGAATGCTCTGGACTTGGACGGTTGCACAACAGGGTGACTGCGCTTCATGCTGCCGAGCTGTATGCTTCAAGTGGGTCAAAATGGTAAATTTTATGTTTTGTGTATTTTACCATAATTTTTTTTAAATGTACAAAAATATAAGTGTAGAGGGCCTTAGCTTCATCTAGGCTGCTTGGGACCAGATGGTGGAGTGACTTACTACAGTTGCAAGGCGAGAACCCAGGTCTCCCTGGGGCGGGCAGCCTGCTGGCATAGCCCTCTCACGGGCATCCTTTCCAGATAAACTCCTCTTTATAACCAACAGTGCATCAAATCTGGCTCCTACTCCTCGGATGGCCTTCCCACCCCTCTTCCAGCCCCCAGCTGCCCAGGGTGAACGTTCTGGAGGAGGGCCCCAGGGAAGCCTCACGCCACTCCTGGAAACACCTCCCTTATCCAGGGCCTAACCAGTTCAAAGGAAAGTTCTAGGAAACAGAGCAGGAAAAGTGGGTCCATGTGTCCCACTTCCCACTCCCATCACGTGCTGGCGAGACATCCTCACTCAGGGTCTGACCCTTCCACAGGTCAAGCTCATGTCCAAATGGAGGCCCAGTGCTCCTTTGGAATCACAGAGTCCCCAGCTGGATCACTAGACCACCCTCCCACTTCTGTTCACCCCCTCCCCTTCCTTTCACCCCTTGCTCCTGTTTCTGCAGAACCAAAGAGCAGTGAGGATGAATCTCACACAGTAACGTGGCCCCACAGAAGCCGGACACAAAGGAGTAATGCTGTGCGATTCCATTTAGGTGAAGTTCAAAGCAGGCAGGGCTCACCCACACTTAGCATCCGGCCCTTGGTTGCTCTTGGGCTGGGGGCCGGGAAAGAGCGAGGAAGGGGTGACTTCTTGGGTCGCGATGGCATTCTCTCCCTCTTGGTTCGGGGTACACAGGTACGTTCCTTTGCAGAAGATTCAACAAACTGGACTGCAGGACACGTGGACACAGAAACCTTCCCTCCCCTCTGAAACATTTAATGGGTTGGAGGCAGTGGGTTCAGAAGGCTGCGAAGCTTCATAAACCCTTCATGGGTTCCCAAAGCCGCCATTCTTCTTGGGTCCCTGGCTTGGGTGTACTTCCGGGGGCTTAGGCCTGTATGGCTCTGGGAACCTGGAGGTGAGCATTTGGAGACAGCAAATCCACCAGCTAGCGATCTCTGAAAGTCCTCTCCAATCTCCTCCATCCTGTGAGGTTGACGCCTAAGCACTGTGCCTCCTGGGGCTTTCATCAAGCAACGAGTAAGTGTGACTTGCGGAAAGGTTTGCCCACCTGGAAATGTAAGGGAGGTCGCTGAAATGCTCCACATTTGGCCTGCTGTCAGGTAGAAGTTGAGCGGGGTGCTGTGGGCCCGGGGTGGGGCTGGGGGACCCACTCCAGGTGTCCAGGGCACGTTCTTTCAGTGCAAGGCCAAGTTCCCATCCCAGAGTTCCCGTTGGGGCTTGACCCTGATGCTCCCCCGCTCTGAGCTGTGAGGTGGGGGGGGGACTGCTGACATCGCCATCAGCTGTCCCCCCACAACTCCCCCTACCCCAGAGTGGCCAGTACAGTCTCTGTGGCAGCAAAGTCTGGTGTTCTTGGGTCACAATGCTGCCTCAGAGGTACCCTGAGATCTCCTGCTTGAATCCCCTCCCATTCATGGAAGAAAACACAGGCCCAAGGAGGGGCGTGACATTGTCCCCCTACCACACAGCCGGACTGCCACTAATTAGAACTTGCACTTCTGGAGCCCCAGGCTGGTGTCATGTGGCTTCCTGTCTCTCCAGAGATTCACAAAGGGCACAGTCCCAGGGAGTGGTACCATCAGGTTTAGCAGAACCCGGGGGCTTGTCCAGAGACCCTGGCTGGGGTAGGGAAGAGTGCTGAGGATGGTGGCCCATGGGCAGACACAGGCTCCCTGTAAAAGCAGCAGGTACTCTGCAGGTCTGCCCACCGGCTGCCAAGTGACACCATGAGCCCAGAGGTGGCCAATCTTAAGTTTTTAAAAGCAGCCAAATATGTCAAATTGCATGAGAACTTTCCAAAGTGTTAAACAGCAGACACTGTTATCAAGAAGCTAAGGAAGAACCCCAAACTCTCAGTGACCCACAGCAACACTGATTCCTGCATTGTTCATGGTCCGTGTGGACTGCCGGTCAGGGTGCCTGGGCTCCCTGCTCGGGTTAGCTGAGCCTCTGTCCACGTGACTTCTTTGCGCTGGGATCCAGGCTGAAGAGGCCGCCTTCATCTGGGACCTGCCGTTCTTATAGCAAACGAAAAGGAGCAGTGACTGAACCTTGTATCTGAGATGATGAGCGCCTGTGAATTCTTCACCCTGGATTGGCCAAAGCAAAGCCCATGGCCAGGTCCAAGATCAATGGCGAGGAGGACACACTTCCACAGGCAGGAGCACTGAGGAACTGGGAATCATATCACTTCCCACAGAACCTAATACACTGTTACTTTGGAAAGACCTGACGATCAAATGTGAGCATCTGGGGACCAGATTAGAGCCTCGGGAGGCCACCAGGTGCTGCCGGTGTGGCAGACGGACTTGGAGTCCGAGAAGTACACTCAAGTCCAGTTCAGCTGCCCGACTCACTTTGCAACCAGACCAGGTGCATGGACCTCCTGGGCCTCAGTCTCCTCTCACTTGTAAGACGGGGATGAGAATACCACCAACCTCCTGGATGAACACAGAGCCCTGAGCACAGCACCCGCCCTGAGCCAACTTTGGGGTCTGGACGTGGGCCAGAGGGCTAGAGAGGAGCCCTTGAGTTCATTGACTGCAAAGAGCAGAGCCACATGGACACAGCATGGCCCTTCCTCCAGAAGTTAAATATAGAATCACCCTGTGATCCAGCAATCCCACTTGTGGGTGTCTACCCAGAAGAGCTGAAAGCTGGCTCTCGTGCAGACACCCATATCTCCATGTCCACAGCTGCATCCCTGACCATAGTCGCCAGGGGAAATGACCCAGGTGTGCATTGGAATATTATCCAGCCTTGAGAAGGAAGGGAATTCGGATGTATGCTATTGTGTGTGGATGAACCTTGGAGACCTCATGCCCGGTGAAATAAGCCAGACACAAAAGGCTGATTTCACTTAGATGATTCCAAGGAGAGCAGGTGCCTGGCGTAGCCAAATTTCTAGAGACAGAAAGTAGGATGCTGGTTGCCTGGGACCGGGGGAGAAGGGACTGGGGCGTTCGTGTTTAACATGTACAGTCTTAGTTTGGGATGATGAAAATGTTCTGGAGGCGGATGGCGGTGACGGTTACGTAACAGTGAATGTACTTAATGCCACTGAACTTCAAATGCCACGACACTTTAAAATGCTTAAAATGGCAAATTTGATGTTATATTTTACTACAGTTTTTTTTTTCTTTCTTTTTTTTTTTTTTTTTTTTGGTTAAAGTGCCGAGCTGTACATTCCTGGTGCAGGCAGGTCTCCAGGTGGCCGCTGCTCCCAGCTATCCCATGGCCCCGCCTTGTGGGGGTCTGTGGCCACAGCCACTCAGTGGCCTCCACTGGAAGCTGCTCCCACGCGCCACTGTGGAAACCAACAGAGCGAGGAGAGGTGGTGGGTGCGAAATCTGTGAAGCAAAGCCTGCCCTCTGACTTCCTCTCGGCCGCTGTGCTCTGATCCAGCGGGGGCCGGAACAGGACACCTGCTGCCTCTAGGCTTCTCCCCTAGAAGTCTCACGCTTGTCCCTTTGTTCATTGAGCAGATACTTACCAAGTACCCACTGATGTCCCAGCTCTCTTCTGGACACTATCCGTCAGGGAATGAAAGACAAAGGAAATACTTCCTCCCCTCCTGAAGCTTATGTTGCAGTGGAGGAGAGAGACAAGACACAAAAGATAAGTTAAAAAAAAAAAAAGGAAATTGCATAGTTTGTTAGAAGGTATTAACCCTTGGGAGAAAGTAGAGCAGGCACAAGGGACTGGAGAAGCTAGTGGAGGGAGGCGGCTTGTCGTCTGGTAGTCTGGTAGTGACTGTTTGGGGTAAGAGCTTTATGGAGCTATAATCCACACAGCCTACACCCATTTAAAGTGCATGTCCTGAAAACTCGTTGTAGATAGACGTGTGCGCCTCACTCCCTCAATCGATCTTAGAACATTTCGTCATTCCAAAAAGAAACACTGTGCCCATTAGCTGTCATTCCCCATTCTTCCCTCCGCACAGCCCTAGGCAACCAATTCCTTTTCCATTTCGATACTTTGCCCATTCTGGACATTTCCTATAAATGGAGTCACACCCCCTGTGGCCTTTTGTGTCCCTCTTGTCACAGAATGTTTTTGAGTTTCATCCATACCGTAGCACGTGTCAATACTTCATTCCTCTTTAGGGCCAAAGAACATTCCACTCTACGGATGCACCACCTTTTGTCGATCCATTCGTCTCTTCACGGACGCTGGGGCTGGTTTCACCTTTTGGCCACTTGAATAGTGCTGCTACGAACATTCGTGTACAAGGTCTTGTGTGAAGAGGGTGACTTAAGCAAAGACGTGAGGAGGTGAGGAGATTCACCAGGCGCACAAAAGTAGGGGCTCTGAGGTGTCACCTGTGTGGTGTGTGTGAGGCAGAGAACGGAAAGATATACGGTCGGAAAGAAATGGGCGGCCAAGTCACACAAGGCATTCAAAGCCGTCGTAAGGACTTGGGCTTGAGTTACATGAGAGCCACTGGAAGGTTTTGAGCAGAGAAATGGAGTGACTTGACCCTGTCTACACGTACACCATGTAGAGTTTGCTAGAAAAGTATGCAAGTAGCCAGGCCCCAGCAGCACCCACGTCCATGGGGGACAGGTCAGACACGCAGAAATCCAGGCCCAGCTCCAGCCCCGCCCATGCAGTCTGCACCTTGACCGGACACCTGGCTTTGAGAAGCATTTTTTTTTCTGCCCATCAACTCCCTCCTCCACTCTGTTTAATCAAGGAGCGGGGGCTGCTGGCTTGGACACGACTTTCCACCCCAGTGATGCTTAAGCAGTGGGCACAATTAGAACTCCAACCCTGGGTTTTCCTTCTCTGGTCTTGGGCTGCTGAGACCAGGTCCCAGTGGGGAAAACGTCAGGATATGGGAGGAAAAGAGCCAAAACACAGAGGCTCGAGGTGTCTGCCTAAGGCCGGTCTCTCAGTTAGGATGTCGTGGTTGTAAGTAGCTTAGTTTTCCCAGCCAAAGAGAATTTACTGGAAGGGTGCCCGATCTTTACAGAACTGATGAAGTCTGAAGAGCCAGGCTTGGAAAGAGGTGGGGATCGGGGTGCCCCCCAAAGCCCAAGAAGCAGGATGGACAGGAATGGCCTCATGGCGGACGGAGTGTGTGGGAGGACGGAGTCCTACCCTTCACCTTGTTCATTTCCTTCTGTTGGAGATTCGGGTTCCGGGGGAGGGCTTGCAGATTGGCCCAGCTAGAGGCACAGGTGGGCTTCTGAGTTTGGGATGGGCCCTGTCAGACTGTATCTGGGAATAATTAATGCTCAAAAGGAAACCTGAGTGCTGTTAGGAAGGGGGCAGAAACGGTAGAAGCTTCCAGAACAGCAGAGGTCCTTTCAGAGGTGTCAGTACTCGGTGACGTTTGATTGTGGAGGCAATCGCCCTGGTGTCCTTTATTCTCTACAACTTCTGCTCTAGTAATTCTCTCTGTTACCTCTTGTCGAATTGTCATTTTTACCTTGAGTTTCCCACACTGCTGCTGGTAACCGGCCCTATCCAGATACTCTCAACACCACCCAATGGCTCCCTACTGTCTGCAGGAAGAGTCCACATTTCTTGGTGGGCCTCAGCCCTGGCCTTCACTGATTTTCCATCCTTGCTTTCCGTCTTGACCCTCACCCTCACCAGAAATGCCCACGTGGGACTCGGCCACATTTCCAGACTCTGCCTTCCCAGCCCAGGCCTGTCACGTCACCATACCCTTGCTGGGACTTGAGCCCACGACCTTCCCGCCCATCACTCAGGATCTCCAGGTCCTGAAATCCTCCCCACTGTCTGCACGTCACCTGGTCCTTTCTGTCAGGAGGCCTATCCTGCATGCCCCACATCCCATGGCATGTGGCACTGAGCAAAAACTATAGGCCGGAGGTCCATGGCTCCCCTGGAAGGCTTAGTCACTCTGGAGCTATCTGTAAGTGGATTCGACCCTGAGCTGGTCTAGGTTCTAAGCTCAGGGACACTGACTTGACAGGTTAGGGATCTATCTGGGCCCTCTGTGCCTCTGTGGAGCCACCCCTCTGACTCAGCCTCCTAGTGTCCCTGCCTCCTCCTGGCATCTCACATAGGAACTTTCTGCCTTGGCCTTGGTCTTGGCCCTGGCCCAGATGAAACTGTCATTATGAATGGCATCTGTCCAGGTCTCTTGGCTCCTCCTTGGTTCCTCCTGAAGCCTTCCTTGATTTCTCCAGTGCTAATTAAGGACACTGGACACTTGTCCAGACACTTTCTCTCTCTCACACACAAGAAAAAAGAAAAAAAAAATGAAAAAAAAATTATGCTTCTATTTACATATTTTCAAAGTGCCTTCCTAATATGTCAGATTACAGCCAGCCTTGAAGAAGGTGGAGCAGACCAGGTTTTATCCTCAGGTGGGAGATGAAATAACTCAAGTTCAGAGAGGTGCGGTGATTTCCCAAGGCTGCGCAGCTATTAGTGGGAAAGACAGGAGGAGTGCCTGGATCTAACTTTCGTTTCGCACCTGTCTGGAATTCCACAGCCCACTGTTAAATGGGAATAGTCTCCTCTTTTAGAACTGTCTTTCATCCAAACCGGGAGCCCTGGATTCCAACACTAGCCCTTCAATTCGATGACAGCTAGAGATCAGGGCCAAAGGCAGCTTTCACAGAGATGACGGTTCTCTTTCCCTGCCCCTTCCAGCATAAGAAATGGAGCTTGGCAAATCCGACCCCCTCTGCTGTGCTGTTTGGGTTACCAGATCTCTGCAAGTTCTCCTTCTGAGTGTCTGAAAGGCTGTCTTAGCTCAGGCTGCTCTAACAGAATACTGTAGACTCAGTGGCTCAGAAAGTAAAGGCATTTATCTCTCTCAGGTCTGGAGGCTGGGAAGTCCAAGATCAAGGCCATGGTAGATTTGGCTCCTGGTGGAGGATCCAGCTCCTGGCTTACGGGTGCCGGGCTGCCTAGTTGGGTCCTCACATGGCGGCAAGAGAAAGCTCTGCTCAGCGTCTTCAGACCCTAATCCACGAGGGGGTCTCCACCCTCCAGACCTTATCATAAGCCTGATGACCCCCTGGAGACCCCACCTTCTAATGCCAACCATTAGAGGTGTGGGTTGAGGGGTGGGGCCTCAACGTATGAATTGGGGGTGAGGGGAGACCCATTTGGCCCGCGAGAGAAGACATCAGTTCTTGACTCCACAAGCTGCAGAGCACAGGGCCTGGGTCTCCTTGTGCCTAACGTGTTCGGTGGAGTCAACGTTGCCACCCAAGGGAGAGGAAACGAAGCCTGGAGTACTGAGCCCGAATGCTGCTGGCTGGAGAGCAGCCAGACGCTAGGGAATTGGAGCGCTGTGTCTTTAAGAAGGAAGAGGGCACATCTTTGGGGGTGGAGCCCGGCCCCATTTTCCAAGGGCTTGGAAGTTGCTAGGACCTGCCTTTGAGGAGACCAGGCCTTGTGGGTCTGGTTTGCAGCTTTGGCACCACGCAGGGCCCTGCTTCCCTCCTTCCCTGCTGCCACACGACTCAGCCTTGGCACCGGTGAGCACCCTCCCACCCACACACCCACGAGCTCTCTGCCGTCTTTCCAAGTCCAGCGCTGACGGCTGTCATTTCCAAACTCTTCTCCAGGCCTTTCTTCTTCCTTTCAAGTTCAGGCCCTTCTCTTGGGTGAAGAGAAGCTTCTCCACGTGGTCCCTTTCCTGCCAGTTGGCCTGTTCTGGTGGTGGGGAGGGGCACGGTGAGGGGCATCTGAAAATAAGAAACGTGGTTTTCTAGGCTGACCTTCCTGGGTGATGATGAGCCACCCAGGCTGCTGGCTGAGCTTATGCTGTGAATCGTGTGTGTGTGTGTGTGTGTGTGTGTGTGTGTGTGTGTGTGTGTGTTTCCTAAGCTGGAACTGAGAACTCTCTGGAAAGGGGCAAGGCGTCCCAGGCCTCCAGTATCCCAGGTGTGCACTGTAGGCGCTTAGAAGCCCCAGGCAAGAATGAGCCAGCTCAGGGAAGCAGGACTGGCCTGAGGAGTAGAGACACTTGCATTCTCTCCCCATCTCCCCCTGCAGCTTTTTGGCAACTCCTTGGACCTCCCGAGGCATCCTCATTCTAGAAAAGAGGCAAACAGTTCTGTCCTCGCCTCTTCCAGCTACCATAAGACCAATTAGATGCATGATGAGAAATTTCCCTCCGCGGACCAGTGAGCGGAATCAGGTGGGCGGAAGTTACAAGGAGGCAGATTTCAGATCCGAATCAGGAAGACATTTCCATCTCCCAGAGTCCCTCCTGTAGATTCCTAGTCACCCAGAGAGCCTTCTGCTCAGGGAACTTGTCAAGCCTCCCAGGTCGGTCGTCTGACATCAGTCCTGCACGAGTGAGCAGGGCTGTCCCCTCTGAGACGTGACAGTCTGCATTTCGGTGGATGTGGAAGGGCATTGGGAAGAATCTCGGGGCGGGGGGGGCGGTTAAGGACGTTGGTTTCTCTGGGCCGTTCCCAGGAGCCTGGCCAAGCCTTCTCCTGGAAGGGGCGTTGGGTATGCCAGGGGACAGCCAGCTGCTGGCTTGGGCTCTGTCACAGAAATGCCTTGCCATTTTCCGGGGCACCTTGAGTGGAGAGTTTCTGAGTCTGCAAAGCACATTGACGGAAGGCACAGGTCCTTTCTGCCTTGGGCCTCAGGGTGCTGACTCCGGGGGGAGCCGCCTTCCGGCCATGCAGAGTTGCCCAGGGAGGAGGGCAGCGGTGGGGCAGGCCACTGGTCGTGGTGCGGGTGCTCAGGAGGGAGGTGTGGTGCCCTCACACAGGACATCTGACCCGGCCAAGCTGGGAAGAGATGAGGCTGCCCTGCCTTCCAGGTGGTTCTTAGAGTATGATCGAAGGAAACATGTTCTCCCCCCTCTTTCAAAGCCTACCCTTCAGCTCCAAGACGGAGAATGAGACCCTCTCCTTCTACTCCGTAGTGGTCCCTGCTCTCCTCCCCACACTACACACCCTCCAGTCCCGGCCTGTCTGTCTCCCATGCAGGGGGAGATTGTCTCCTTTAACTTAGGGAGGATAAATTATTTTTGGTAGGAAAAAAGCCAGAAGAGATGAAGGAGATAACAGACACTTTTTTTTTTTTTAGATTTTTATTTATTTATTTATTTCACAGAGAGAGAGATCACAAGTAGACAGAGAGGCAGGCAGAGAGAGAAGCAGGCTCCCTGCTGAGCAGAGAGCCCGACGCGGGACTCGATCCCAGGACCCTGAGATCATGACCTGAGCCGAAGGCAGCGGCTTAACCCACTGAGCCACCCAGGCGCCCCTTTTTTTTTTTTTTTTTTAGGCTGGTCCTGTAGACTTGTGGAGAGCCCAGTTTGGGGACTGGGTGGGTAGGGAGGGCAAAGGCTGGAGCTGAAGGGGGTAAGTCAGGAAGCCTAAGCCCAAGTGTAATGGCTTGATTGAGAGAAGATGCCTGGCTGCGGGAGGGCCCCAGCCCCCTCTGGTGCCCGGAGGTCCAGACAGGTTGGGGACATCAGAGACCACCCTGGGTGTTGATATGGCCATGGGGGGCGCCGGCAGGGGGGCGGGGCAGCCAGCCCAGAGGAGGAACAAATGGGCTTCACAGGGAGACGCTGGGAGCTCTCAGAGGCAGGAGGGGGAGAGGACAAGCGCAGGCCACTTTAAGAAGCAGCTCTTGGGTTGGGGAAGGAGAGTGACCACTTCGTTTCATCATTTTATCTTATGAAAGAGACAGAAACATGTTTCCAAACTGAGGGGCAGCTCACAGAAAGGCAGAAGTTGAGCAATTAGGAGAAGGACATGATGAATCAAAGACACAGGGAGGTCAGGGAAAGGGATACCCACAGACCTGACACGGGGGGGTGTGGGCCATGCTGGCCTTTACT
Source organism: Meles meles (assembly GCF_922984935.1). Taxonomy (NCBI): domain Eukaryota; kingdom Metazoa; phylum Chordata; class Mammalia; order Carnivora; family Mustelidae; genus Meles; species Meles meles. The sequence goes on along the minus strand of NC_060071.1, from coordinate 139,635,801 downwards.
CCACCCTGAAATGGAGGCAGGAGGGTGCTCCCAGCCCTCTCTGCCTCGAGGGGCTTGGAAGTGGCTGTATTGGGGCTGAGGGGCCACCAGGCATAAAGACTTGTTCTGGGAGTAGAAAGGGGGCACCTGGGGAAATGGCATGAGAATCACCAGGTGGAACTGATGCGTTTAGACGACCCTCTCCTGGCCCCCGCCCCGTGTATGGGATGGGGGAAGCTGGTCTGAAAACCCAGGACACCCAGGCAGGGCTCTGTCCCTACCTCTGTAATGGTAGGATGTTGGGCAAATGGGAAGCTCTTAGGGTTTCCACCGCTGGCTGGTACGGCCAGTGGAAACTCACTCTCCTGGCTTAGGAGCTGTGCGGTGGGGGGGACGGGGGCTGGAGACGCACCGCTGCTCTGGGGAAAAGCAGAGTGTGTTATTAATGGCACCTCCCACTGCCTTGAAGAGCAAATATTCATGGCAAAGCAAATGGCCCAAGGCCCAGCAAATTGTTTCCGATGGAGGCAGTGTCCAGTGGAACCTGTGAGGACCCAGTGTTCAGGATATCGGGAGCCTAGCCTGACTCTGCCTCTGAAAGACGTGGGACTTTGCTTGGGTCATTGCAACCTCTGGCCTCAGTTTCCCCTTCCCCTCTGTGGGGGGTGGTGGTGGCCAGCTGGGTGGGAGGGCAGTTCCACATCATCCAGTGAGGGAGCAGCCTCAGAGGAGTTAGACCTTTCCAGAAAGTGCAGGAAGAGAGGTCTCTTCTCTTGAGGGTCTCCTCTCTTCTTCCCGTTTCCCCCATAAGCACAAACATCCCACAGTCTGCGCCCCCAGTCACATGCTCGGGTCCCTGCACCAGCGTCTGGAGCTGCTGTCGCCAGCCCAGCTCCCGGGGTAGAGCCGTGGCCAGCCCGGCGCAGGCCGTGCTCGCCGGTTCCTCGGCCGCACCCCCAGCAGCACCACAGTGGCCCCGACTCACTGGCTGCAGGCAGCTTGTTCTCTGCCCCCTGTGGGGACTGAGATTGATTTAGCCTGTTTCCGTGGCAGCGCTGGCAGCATCTGCTTCCCCACGAGGCTGAGTGAGTCACGGCCACCCACGCTAACCCTTGGCACAGCACAACCCTGCCGGGAGCTCGGAGGAGAAATCCGCAAGGAGATGGCAGAGCGCTTTCCACCATCGGGAGGTTTCCCGCGCTGGGTCTCAGGCCTGGTGCAGCTGGTGCGCTGGGCACAGGGGCCTGGGCACGGCTGACCCACCCAGAAACCAGGCGGGCTCTCCCAGGGGGTGAGGTTAGAGACCAGCTTCAGCTGCCTCCAGAGGGGCTCACCTGGGTGGCAGCCAGCAGCTGCAAGGTCTTATGGGAGAGACTCAAAGTCCAGGGCTCTTTTTACCCTCAATGACCAGCTCTGCACCCAGATTGACCCCAGGTTCCTTCTGGCTCTCATCCTGGGACCTTCTTCTATGGCACACGTCTGTCCTCTCTTCTGGGCTGTAGGCCTCACTCTGGATTCTCTCCCAAGGCCCTCCCCTCCCTGAAACTTACCTTTCCCTCTTCCTGATCTGGTGATCTGAAAGAAGGCGTGCTTCCTGTACCATTAATGGATGGTAGCATATTATAGTGTTATTCCGAAGGTATTATACTTAACCTTGACTTTGAGAGACAGAGCATCAGCCTCAGGGACGGGCCAGCAGCAGCAGCATCCCGCGGGAACTTATTAGAAATGCAAATCTCAGACCCCACCCCCGATGCACTGTGTCTCAGACTCTGGGGGTGAGGGGGTGACAAATTGTTCGCACAAGCCCTCCAGGTGATGCAGAGACAGGCCGCGTTTGATAATCCCCGGCCTAGGGAAGTGGATCTGAAGCAGTGTCTTCCTCACCCTGGGAGAAAGGGAGCGTTTTGGTCTGTATCTCTGTCTATACCCAGAGCACAGCTGTGAGGGTCTCTGTGTTCTGTGTGAGCCACGCTGGGGGGGCTTGGGTGAGCAAAGACCCCAATTGCTCTGACTCAGGGGAGGAGGCTAGAGTTTTCCGAAGTCTTGTCCTTCCTCCGGATTGTTTGCATCCCATGGAAAGAAACTGGTGTGTTTTTTTTCTATGTGGAAAAACGCAGCGCTGCCTCCCCCACCTCAGAGAGGACCCCGGGGGTAGAAGGAAACCCACCCATGGGCAGTGAACAACCTAGCCATGGTGGCCAGGCCTGGGGCCCGATGGGGTCCATTGCAGCAGAGCTGAGGGGCTCCAGCTGAAGGAAAAACACTGATAATACTTGTTCATCAATGTGCATTACTCTTTTGTCTATCAGGTTTGGGGTTTTTCATTTTGTTTTTTAGCATTTTGTGATCACCCTGTGCTAGGCCCAATAAATGGCCTGACCTCGAAAGAGCTTGCAGGCGGATGGGAGCATTAGTCAGAAGAGATCAGGCTCTGCCCAGGCAGCAAACCCCAGAACCACTGTGGCTTAACCGAACATCACAAAGGCTTAGCCTGCAGACGAGTCCTGCGACGAACTGCTCTTCTCCACAGAATCACTCAGGGGCTCCGATGATAGACAATCCACGTCTTGTAGCTGCCTTGGTCACTGCAGCAGCAGCGGAAAAAGCTGGAGAGGGTCAGGCACCCACCCAGGAGTGAATCCTGGTACTTCTGGTCACAGAACAGCATTAGTCGCCAGGCCCTGCCGAAGCTCAAGCAGGTGCATGCAGGAGGCCCATGCAGAAAGGAGAGAAGAATGGATACAGTCAGATACTAAAAGGCGTGACTGCATGGAGAGAGACCATTACTCTTTCATAAATGTTGCCGGGTTGCTTACCACGTAGCAGGCACTGGGCCAGACCCTGGGGAGAGCCCGTCACCAGCACAGCGGCTCTCCCATCAGCGAGCGAGCACCAGCAGCAGTTTATTGTGTTAGGAAGAGCGCCCCCTGGAGCTGTGTGATGCAGGAGCCTTGCTTTTATTTTCCTCGCTTAGGTTATGTTTTGTCATTATTATCTGCCTTCCACACCGTCAGGAAAACTCTGAGAGCTGGGATTTTTACCCAAGTTGCTTACTGCTCTATCTTAAGACATTTAACCCAGTCCCTAGGGGGCTTGACCAATACTTGTTAAGTGAATGATTAAAAATGGATGATCATGAACTGTGTTTCCGACCAACTCCTGCCCTCGAAGAGCTTATAGTCTGCTGTGCCAAGAACTGTATAAACGATTAACTAAAGTATAAAAAGAAATGTCATGCCAGAGAGGGTAAAATCCATGCCAGGGAAACATCTGGGCCCTCGAGCTTGGGAAGAGAGGCAGGAGGTCATCTTAACCACAGGTGGGGGCAAGGATGCTCGCCGGGGAATAACGAAGGTCCGGACAGGTTAATGGGCCTGACAGAGGGTGAGTTGTAAAGTAGGGGGCAGGACCCTGCCATATCCCTGGGTCTGGTGTGTCCTTCCCACACCAGCCACTAATGTATCTGTGCAGCAGTTTGGTTCTCCAATGGCTTGGAGAAGCCTCATGTCTAACTATCGCTCCTCAGGGAGGCTTCGAACCCCCTCCAGGTGTCGAGCCTCAGAATTTGGCCACTTTTGGTGTTTTGCGCTCGTCTGCTAGGAGAGGTGGAATGTGTTTGGTTGGGTCCTCCCTGCCCCACTCTACCTCAAAGCACCAGCTGCCGAGACAGCCTCACAGAGCAGGTAGCAAGTCACAAGGCTGTCTGCAGAGAGGACGGGAAGGCCCCATCTCAGCGAAGCCGGACAGAGAAGGGTAGACAATGGGCGGAACCAGAACTTTCCCCACAGGCAGGAATGAGGCTCATTATTTTCAGTTTAGCTTACAGCGAAAACAATGACCTAAGCTTCCCCTCTGGCTTCCAAAGCACTTTGGAAATGATTCCATCACAAGTCCATTAATTTTATGGGGGCTCTAAAGACAGGGCGCCTTCCGCCATCCAGGCTTTGTCATCGTATTGTCCTTCATCCCCACCGCTGTGTCATTTCTGCTTCTCTGTCTTCTTTCGCCTGCCCATTTGCCCCTCCTGCAAACCTCTCCCTGACCAGGACCCTAGCAGATACTTCCTGGGTGCCTGGTCTACAGAAGGCCCATGCTTGGTGTTGGAGATACCAGGATGAGCCCAACCAAGGCAGAACCTCAAGGAGCTTTCTGTGACATGGGTGTAGCTCAATCCCGACACCTTCCTAAGATCCTGCTTTCACCCTGTTCCACCTTCTACCCTCTCCCCAAACACTGGTTCTTCCTGACGCCCCTGTGCACCAAGCAATGAGCTGAGAGTTGTGTGCATTCTTTTGTTTAACTTTTCACGCCAGGGAGATTCTATGAGTATGTCAGTCTTCTAGATAAGGAGATTAAGGCTCAAAGGGTATAGAAATTGTACAAGGTCACACAGCTAAGAAATGCCCAGCTGGGATGCCTCCCTGTTCCCTGCCCTCAAGATCCATCTTTCTCCTGTCATGCGGCCTCCACCAAAACTGGGCCGCTGACTGTCTACACTCAGAACAAAAAGAACGAAGAAATGTCTAGGGCTTTAGCACTCTCTCTCACAGCCCTTCATTTTGGGAGATAGCTTAAAAAAAAAAATCTAGTGATTTTTTTCCTAAAGACCATGGATTAGATATCAATGCTTCCTCATACTCCTGGAGTTTTAAAACCTGGATGTTTTGATCATTTCTCCGCCCCCTGGAGAGTAGGAGAAGTCTTTTTTTTTTTATTTTCAGCGTAACAGTATTCATTGTTTTTGCACCACACCCAGTGCTCCATGCAATACGTGCCCTCCCTAATGCCCACCACCTGGTTCCCCAACCTCCCATCCCCTGCTCCTTCAAAACCCTCAGGTTGTTTTTCAGAGTCCATAGTTCATGGTTCATCTCCCCTTCCAATTTCTCTCAATTCCCTTCTCCTCTCCATCTCCCCATGTCCTCCATGTTATTTGTTATGCTCCACAAATAAGTGAGACCATATGATACTTGACTCTCTCTGCTTGACTTATTTCACTCAGCATAATCTCTTCCAGTCCCGTCCATGTTGCTACAAAAGTTGGGTATTCATCCTTTCTGATGGAGGCATAATACTCCATCGTGTATATGGACCACATCTTCCTTATCCATTCGTCCGTTGAAGGGCATCTTGGTTCTTTCCACAGTTTGGCGACCGTAGCCATTGCTGCAATAAACATTGGGGTACAGATGGCCCTTCTTTTTACTACATCTGTATCTTTGGGGTAAATACCCAGCAGTGCAATTGCAGGGTCATAGGGAAGCTCTATTTTTAATTTCTTGAGGAATCTCCACACTGTTCTCCAAAGTGGCTGCACCAACTTGCATTCCCACCAACAGTGTAAGAGGGTTCCCCTTTCTCCATAACCTCTCCAACACACGTTGTTTCCTGTCTTGCTAATTTTGGCCATTCTAACTGGTGAAAGGTGATATCTCAATGTGGTTTTAATTTGAATCTCCCTGATGGCTAGTGATGATGAACATTTTTTCATGTGTCTGATAGCCATTTGTATATCTTCATTGGAGAAGTGTCTGTTCATATATTCTGCCCATTTTTTGATATGATTATCTCTTTTGTGTGTGTTGAGTTTGAGGAGTTCTTTATAGATCCTGGATATCAACCTTTTGTCTGTACTGTCATTTGCAAATATCTTCTCCCATTCCATGGGTTGCCCCTTTGTTTTGTTGACTGTTTCCTGTGGAACAGAGTGGAGACCCCAGATATGGACCCTCAACTCTATGGTCAAATAATCTTTGACAAAACAGGAAAAAATATACAATGGAAAAGAGACAGTCTCTTCAATAAGTGGTGCTGGGAAAACTGGACAGCTATGTATAGAAGAATGAAACTCGACCATTCTCTTACACCATACACAAAGATAAACTCAAAATGGATAAAAGACCTCAACGTGAGACAGGAATCCATCAGAATCCTAGAGGAGAACATAGGCAGTAACCTCTTCGATATCAGCCACAGGAACTTCTTTCAAGATATGTCTCCAAAGGCAAAGGAAACAAAAGCAAAAATGAACTTTTGGGGCTTCATCAAGATCAAAAGCTTCTGCACAGCAAAGGAGAAGCCTTTCTGACGCTACCACGTTAGCAGTCTGGTCTGACACATGGACTGTGGCCTCTGTCTCAGAAGTCATCCCTGGGAAGTCTGGAAATGGCACAGATGATGGGCTGTCTCTTCGCAACATCAGAGAGGGTTTCGATGGTCTGGGAAGGGATCGGCACTGCTGGCCCACTGGCAGGCTTCACTTGTGGCTGCTTTTCACCCTGTAGTCCCCTCGGAAGGGCAGGAGATGGCAAAGAGCCCCACGGAGGTTTCTGAAGGTTCACATCCAGGAAGAAGGACGGCTTTGGAGGGCGACTCTTGCTTGCCATGGGATGTGTACATTGCCCGTGGATTTCGAGCATTCTCCTAAACTAGCAGAGATCTACAGCTGGATCGACAGCCAGATTTCGTTATTCTGGTGTTTGAGGCTGTCAAGTCTTGATTTTTTTTTTTTCTGATTTCACCACGCTCACCCACTCCAGCCAGCTCGAACTGCCTATGCCAGGAGAATGGAGAGGAAAGGAAGTCGGGAAAAAAGTCAGAACTCCCCAGATGGTCTTTTGGTGTCAGCCAGCTCTCCCACACAGTTTTGGTGCTGACTGCCTCCAGGAACACCGGCTCCCTCAGTCTCTTCGCTCCTTCCTCCAAGCTCCGCAAAACCTCCACATGGAGCTCTGTCTTCAAGGCCGCCTTTGTGGAGTGGTCCCCAGGCTTCCGTGAGCTGCAGCCGGAAGGGGGCAGCAGCCGTGGGGCTAGGAGCATAGGGTAGTCTGGATCCCAGAAGCCCGCCAGCATGTGGTGAAGCTTGGGACACAGGCCGGGTGCAGAGTAAGGACCCCGGCCCCGAAGGGGTCCAGTTGGAGTAAGACTGAGCGACTGGGGTGGGCTCTACAAGTGGGGGATCACATGGGATGGGGCTGAGAACAGTATCCAGCTTCGGCAGTCCGGGTGGGATTCCTTACCCCATCCTGGGCATGTGTTTTAGAGCAAAGCCTTCCTACTTGAGCCCTTGAAGCTGCAAGAGTAGCTAAGTGTCAGGAAAATGGAAGTTGAACTGCTGACATGTTTCTATCCAACTTCCGACAGTCCAGACCGGTGATTTTGTCTGCCAGGCTTCCCCCAACCCCACCGCAGGTAGTAGACCATCCCTCACGTTGTCTTCCCCACCCAAGCATGGCTTATACAGACAGATCGCTCTTTCGTAGGACACGATCTTCCCCCCGGGCCCCAATTAACCCACCCAAGGGGGTAATCTGACCAAAGAGAGGCCAACCAGGCCCTTCCTAGAGATGTTCAAACTCGAAACTCATGGTGTGACTTCAGCAGACCCTATCAAGGCCCAGGACATACCTCTTCCCCTTCACTCTACGTTCTGACTTCACATGATGGATTTTCTTTTCTTTTTTTTTTTTTCTTTTTTTAAGATTTATTTATTTATTTATTTGACAGGAATCACAAGTAGGCAGGGAGAGAGAGAGAGGAGGAAGCAGGCTCCCTGACAAGCAGAGAGCCTGATGCGGGGCTCGATCCCAGGACCCTGGGATCACGACCCGAGCCGAAGGCAGAGACTTTAACCCACTGAGCCACCCAGGTGCCCCGGATTTTCTTTAATAGATTCTCCTGCATAATCCATTGATGAGCAGGTTCTCCAAATGGTTCATGTGCCGTTGAGAGTCTGACAGGCTGGTCTCTCACTTGGGCCTGGCTCTTATTAAAAGCCAGAAGATCAAAAAGGATTGAGTCATTTTCTTCATTTTGCTTCATTTTGAAGCAAAATTTTGAAGCAAAATGCTTCCTTTTAACACCGCAGCTCTCTCCCAACCTCCAGAATCTCTCCTGGAATTCAGAGCTGCCGAGTGGCCCTTTTTATATTACATACCTGAGCCGAACCTTCCCTAATTTCAGTGAAACCCCTCAAGCTGGGAGTTAGGTGAACACAGAGTCAGCTGTCTTTTTAAAGAAACAGACAGATTCTGACACAGAACCATATTTCGCTATTTTTGTGCTATGCACTTATTTTATCTACTAGACTGTAACCTTTTGGAGAAGTGTCGAATGTCTTTGTTTCCCTTGACTTCCAACACTTCATATTCAATAAATACAAGTTTGATACATCAATGAATCATTCAATCACATTCCTTAGGTTAAATATAAAATTAATGATTGAAGTATCATTAATGAAATAGATAATCCCACTAAGATACATTTTAAAGCATACTGTTCTATATTAGAGTGGTTTTAAAATAGATCCCATTATTAATAACATTGGGCAAAACAGGTTGGTATTTTTTTTTAAGATTTTATTTATTTATTTGACAGAGAGAGAGATCACAAGTAGGCAGAGGAGCAGGCAGAGAGAGAAGGGGGAACAGGCTCCCCGCTGAGCAGAGAGCCCGATGCGGGGCTCGATCCCAGGACCCTGAGATCATGACATGAGCTGAAGGCAGAGGCTTTAATCCACTGAGCTACCCAGGCGCCCCGGTTGGTATTTTTCTTTTGCATGAGGCACAGAGGCACAGAAATTCCTACCACCTTGAGGATGAGAGGAAATTGGAGGGCCCAGGCAGAGAAAAAATGTGCTATAGATGTATGTCTTGATTCTTCTTGTGGGCTAGTGAGCTGGCTGAGGTGCGTATTCATGTACGGATGAACACATGGGATTCTGGGAGGGCTCAGTGGAAGTATGGGGGGGGCAGAGATCCTTTGCTCCTGATTGCCTCTCCAGGCCTGAAGTGTTCCCAACCCTCTCCTGCTTCAGAATAGGGCCGGTGGCTAGAGGACATCAGTTGTTCTGGTCCACCCAGAATCCATTCCACCCTCTTCTGGTAACAGCACCGGGATTTGCTGCTGGGGATACACTCTTCCCCCACTCTCAACACTTGTGACCTCATCCTTCTGTTCTAGAAGCGGACATGTAGCCCTGTCCTGGCCAGACGGTGGGCTCTAGCTCCCTGGCCATACTGTGGATTTAAGAGGAGCCCAACCAGTCAGCCTGGGGTTGGTGGCTGGAAGAGAGGAAAGAGGCACTCTTTTCCCATGGGCTAAGCCCAAAGATTCGGGGTGACGTGGGGAGGTGAGGGACCCTGAAGGGGGAGGTGGTGCCTGAAAATGAAATGAATGAAAATGAAACCGACCTGGGGTGGTCAAAGGAAGCCGCACAAACTTTACTCAGTGGACTGCCCAAGATGAGACATCACCTCTCAGAGCAGACCGCTTTGGTCTGGTTCTCAGTGCAGCTAAGGGTCCTGCCCATGAGAACAGAAAACCAAGGGAGAGAGGACTCTGCCACTGAGTCACGCTACTCTGGTGCCAACCTGGAAGGCTCCACTTCTGTGCCTTTCCCATTTTCTCCCCTGACAGCATCTCATTCCCCGGGCAACAGTCCTTGAGAGGCTGCCTGCAAAGCCCAAGGCACCCAAGGGCCCTGGCTTCCCCCCTGGTGTCCCACCCCCTTGTGTCAGCCTGGCTGGCCGGGGGAAGGGGAGGGTTTCCTGTGAATGCACTTAAATATGTTCAGAGCCATTTTTAGACTTTTTATTCTATAGAACAGAAAATTGCTGAAATTAGGAGACATTTGAAGTGGCTCTTCAACAAGCCCAGAAGAGATTTCTGTGCTGCTCTATTTAAAAGCCCAGCAGCAGGTTGTTTGGGCTTCTGTCTTGCTGTTATGTAATAAACATAATGTTAAGCTTTGGGAGCCCCCAATACATGTTGAGAGGGAGGAAAACAGCAGCCTCACAGTGATGTGTGCCCTGGAAATGCTTTGTAGAGGTTGGGAAGAAGGTAATAGAGCTTTCCGTGTTAAATAGTGTTAAAAATAACAGCGTGTGCGCGCAGATCTTAATTACTATGTAAATTCCCGAAGGAACCGGTAGCAAAAAAGAAAATGGAAAGGAGGTGGTTGATTCATATAAGGGGGAAATGTAATCAACAACCAAACAGAAGCTGTTTTTAAGAAGACAAAGGGACCCAGAGGTGTGGACCCATCTGTTACAGAAAGGAGACTGTATTAATTTTCTATGCTGTGTAGCAAATTACCATAAACTTTATGGGCTTGAGACCGTGCAGATTTATGAAAACTCAGATCTGTGGATCAGACCTGTCGTGGTGCAGCTGTGTTCTCTGCTCTGGGTCTCGGGAGGCTGGAATCAAAGTGTCGGCTGGGAGGAGCCACCTTGGAAGCATGGGGTCCTCTTCTGAACTCACTTAGCTTTGTGCAGAATTTAGTTGCCTTTGGTTGTAGGACTGAGGTTCCCATTTTCTTGTTAGCTATCACTGGGCACTGCCCTCACCTCCTAGATGCCTCCCACATCTCCTCACTTCCACAGGCTCTCTCACAACATAGCTGTTATTTCCTTCAAGGCCCCAGAAAATCTCTCTCATGCTTCCAGTCTCTCCACCTTCTTCCATATTGGACCCCTAGACCCTTTTTTAAGGAGCTCAGCTAGGTCAGGCCCACCCATCTCCAGGATCGTGGGGGCAAGAATCTTGGGGGCTATCTTGGAATTCTGCCTACCTCAGTGATCAAAGTTTGTACAAAAGCAGAGCTCCCAAACATGTACTCTTATTACACTACTGTTATGGACTGAATGTTTATGTCCCACCAGAATTGCTAATCTGCTTTGTGATGGTATTTGGAAGATGGGGTCTCTCAGAAGGTGATTAGGTTTACATAAGGTCGTGAGGGTGAGACTCCTGCAGTGGGATAGGCATTCTTATAAGAAGAGATGGAAAGCCCAGAGCTCTCTACCTCCATTATCTGAAGATATATGGAGAAAGCAGCCATCTTTAAGCCAGGAAGAGGGCTCTCACAAGGAACTGACCTAGCCCACACCTTGACTTGGACTCCAACCTTCAGAACTGTGAGAAATAGATGTCAGTCTATGGTATTTATTTATAGCAGTCTGAACTGACTAAGACAGCTATAATACTGAAAGCCACATTAATTTACCTCAATATGAACCTTCTGGAAAGCAGGCTCTCCAAAGACTGTGAAAGCATCCAGTATCTAGAGTTTTCTCATGAGCATGTCCTTCCATGTACACCTCATTTTTTTGAGCTTTTATTTGTTCAACCCTTAGCTCCTCTTCTCCTTTTGGCCTGGTGGTTTATCCCAGGGCCAAGTCTATTTTTCCCTTAATTCCATCCACAGTCTAGAGCTGAGCCATTCACGAGAATCTGACTTGCCATCCTGTAGATGTCCTGTCTAGAGTTTCTCTCATTCAGCTAAGAAGCTCCTGGCTCTATTCTGGGTGCTCGGGAGGCCTTGTCCAATCTTGGATGCAAGACCAACTGAGCCCGGCACCCTCAGCCCCAAAGCAGAGCCCAGGGAAGGACACCATCCCCAAAGCCTCTTGTTCAGGGTCTTTTAGGCTCTTTTAGGCTTCTCTGATGAAATCTTGTCTATTCACTGTTCTCCACTCTCCTGCTGGGTGGGAAAATGAGCCCCACGAGAAAGCAGTTTTGGGGCTGGGAGACTTGCTATAACCTCATTCAGGTTAAACTTCCTTAAGTAACTGAGAATAGACCTGAGTTAGATTTCTTAGGGCACTTCTCTGTGCTGAGTGCTTAACCAGGAAGAATGTTACATGGGGTACCGAGCTGAGGGCAAATAGCTGTGACCAATTCCCTAACCTCAGTCACAGAAGGGACTTGAGAAGTTGGACTTTGGGGTCCCTGGTGTCACCACAAGCTATATCTACTTCTTCCAGAATCCTTTGCCCAACAGCAGAGCTATTGTGAAGACTTCCCTCACCCCTACCCTCATGCCCCAAGCAAGCAAGATGTTTACTCCAGCACTGGGAGGAGGGGGTGCAGGCAGAAAAGGGAAGAATGCTAACCATAACTAACGTAAGTCAGATGGCTGGGCTGGCCACTAACCAGAGCTCTGCCTTGCCCTCTGGGGATGGCAGAAGCAAAAGGCTGGATCTCTGCATGGCACTCTGGAGGTTTAAGCTCGGATCTGAAGTTTAGCCACCCCCTGCCCAGAACTATTGTTTGTTCCCCCTCTTTAAGAGGAGGTGACTTGCCATAGACAATAAAAAGACCTCGAGACTGACCCCTACCTACTGCCTGTCAGAACTGAAGGGGGTTCCTTAATTTCTTTCAACTTCCATTTCCTCATCTGAAAGAGTAGGGGTAATTATGCTTGGCTTGCAGGGTCTTTTTTGAGAATTAGAAATCATACCTGGCACCGTACTTGGAAACTACCACTCCCTCCAGAAAGGGTTACTATGGCTGTTCTTCTTAGCCCTGCCTCTAGGTGTAGGTTTTTCATGGTTCTGCCTCAGCTAGGCTGTGAGTTTGAGAGCAAAGATGGTGTCCGCACTGAGGATTGCAATTCGAGTACCTGACAGAGAGGAGGCTCTGGTCTCTGAGTAAGTGTGGAGAGTCTGGAATTTGAGCAAGGGGCAGCGGCCACGAGGAAATAAGCGTCTATGCTCAATGACTTACTCTATTTTCTGGGTCGGGGTTCTCAAATTCTTTGTGTTCAGGACACATTCAGAGAAACAGACATATTCAGACACTCGTGAGTCAGCAATAATTGTAACTCTCTCTTTACTATTGAAGAACAGTGTCTTTCAGAAGCTATGAAAGCAATCACTGCAGGGTACCTGGGTGTCTCACTGGGATAAGGGGCTGACTCTTGATTTCGGCTCAGGTCATGGTCTTAGGGTCCTGGGATTGAACCTTGTGTGGGTCTCCACGCTCAGCACAGAGTCTGCCTGAGATTCTCTCCCTTTCCCTCTGCCCCCCCCCCCACTCGTGTGCTTTCTCATTTTCTCTCTCAAGTAAAATTTTTTTTTTTAAAGCAATCACTGTGGCTTCACTGTTTATTGGGATGTCTTTGTGTGGTTGAGCGGGTAGCTGTTTACCACCCTGATCTCCCCTACTAATGTGCACAAGAAGAATTCTTCCATGTCCAGTTAACCACCATAACTTCTTGGTCCCTGGCTTGACAACACAGCTTCGATGTTTTCACAGCAGTAGAGCTCGTGGCCATGGTGTACCGGCCTGCCAGTCTCAGGCAGGAACTTCAACATTGCCCTTGGAATCCCAGGATTGAACTTTGCAATTTTTATTGGTTGGTAATCTCATAGGTCCTTGACATATAGTCATTTGTAAGTCATTTTGCTAAGATGTCCATTTTTAAAAATTAGTTTATTATGCAAGTAATATATGAAAATACATATATGTACATTTAATGCCCACACAGTACAGACACAGAGAAAAAGCTGTAGAAGTCTTCCTCTTTTTGTATCAGTCAGAATAGGTTATGTTATAGTACAGTAACAAACACCCCCAAATCTCAGTGGCCTATGGCCACGAGTGTGTATGTCTTATTCATACTGCATGTTTTCTATGAGCCCACTACAGCTGTGTTTTTTTCCTTCCTCTAGAACCAAAGCTGATGGAAAAAATAACCATCTGGAGCATTGTCCATCTCATGGCAGAAAGAAAATGACAAGACAAATGGTGCCCTGACTTCCCGAACTCAGCACAAAAGTGACCAACATCACTTCTTTGACTAAAGCAAGTCACATAGCCATTCCTAAGTTCAATGGCATGGGGATACATCCGCCACAGAGAGGAACGTGACAGGAAAGAATCTGAAACGTTTAGTGAATGAGAACACATCTCTACCATCTCCTCCTAGGATGACTTCTTTCGCAGAGGTAACCACTCTCAACAGTTCAGTCCCTTTTCTTACGTATTTGTGTGTGTGTGTGTCTCTCTCTCCATTTATTTATTTATGTTTCTGTAGAAAGAGGCATGTACATAAACATGGAACAGTACACATATTGCTCTGCAACTTTCTCTGTTCACGTCCTTTGTCTCAGAGACCTTTCCACGTCAGTACATAGAAGTCGATCCTACTCTTCTAACAACTGCCCAGCATTTCATGCCATAGTATCTCGACATTGTTGGAGTACTTTTGGATATTTTCAAAATCGTTTGTTATTATAAATAATGCCATGATAATTACCCTCATACAGACACATACATTTGTGCGCACGTGTATTTCTGAGTAACAGTTTTCTAGAAATAAATTGTTAGAGTAGAGCATGTGTATATGACAACTTTAATAGGTTTGCCAATTTGCCTTGAAAAATGCCTTCACTGGGGCACCTGGGTGGTTCAGTTGATTAAGCGTCTGCCTTCGGCTCAGGTCATGATCCTGGGGTCCTGGGACTGAATCCTGCAGTGGGTCCCTGCTCAGTAGGGAACCTGCTTCTCCCTCTCCTCCTTGCTCAAGTGCTCTCTCATCTCTTGCTATCTCTGTCAGTATCTCTCTCTCTCTCTCAGATAAATAAATAAAATCATTTTTAAAAAATGCCTTTATCACTACACACAGCCATCAGCAATATGAAAGAGCCTGATTTCCTACATCATCAACAACTCTTAATATTATCAAACTTTTTCTTTTTTTTTTTTTTGTTGATATGGTAAGTTTTAAAAGTGGTAGTTCATTATTTTATTGTATTTAATGTGTTTCCTTCTTTATCAGTGAGGTTGAGCATTGCTTGTGTTTATTGTCTAATTTCATATTTTCTCTGTTGTGAATTGTCCATTTCCGCTCTCTACCTGTCCTCTAGTGGTTGTTTTTCCCTTCACGTTTGAGTGAGCTATTTGATATTACCCTTTGTTTGTACTACTGGTTATGAATGCAAGCATTTCTCATTTGCCATCAGGAACTTTCCTAAAAACCAAACACTGAGCAAAATGTTAGAGCAGCTCTTCTCCTATCAATTCCGCACTACCAACCAATTTCCTGAAACACAGAACAATGTCAATATGTGCAACATATTAGCATGTCAGTTGCAGGAACCATGTATAACAAATCAGCATGTCAGTTGCACCAAAGGTTGCTTCCTGATGATCAAACAGTGAATGACTTTTCACAGATATTTGCATGTGTGCATTCACGTGGTCAGAGTATCCTCAACATCAGACTCAATCCCTTTGCTGACACTGAGTGCTTTTCACAACATCTGCATGTGATTCTGACATTCTTCCAATTATATGTGGAAAGTAACTAGAGAACTTCTCCCCACCCCCACACACATGCCACTTTGTTTAAAATGTTATATTGAATCTAGGGGATGTACAAATAAAATTTTCTGTATTAACTTTGGTCCAGAGCACATTGTGTTGGAAAGAGATGTATGCTCTGTAAAGTCTGAGTGTCACAGACAGGGGGATTCTGCTGTGGAAAACTTGCCTGGGAGAGAGCTTGTAAGATATGTCTCTATTTACTTCCAGTCTGGACATTCTCATTTTAATTTTGTTTTTTTGGGTTTCCCCCCTAGATTTATTGAGTTGTAGTTGACATGTAACTTGAAGTTGTATAATGTGATGATTTGGCATATACATATGTTACGTAATAATCACCAGAGTGAGGTAAGCTAACACATCCTTCACGTCACATAATTTCTTTGTGTGTGTGTGTGTGTGTGTGTGTGTGTGTGTGTGTGTGTGTGTGTTGAGAACATTTAAGATCTACTCTCAGCAACTGTCCAGGATACAACACAGAATTGTTAACTACAGTCGGCTTGCTCTATATTAGATCCTCAGAACTTACTCTGGTGGTAACTGGGAGTTTGTGTCCTTCGACCAACATCTCCCCATTTCTTTCCCTGTCCCTAGCAACTGCCATTCTATTGTCTGTTTCTGCAAGGCTGGCTTTTTAGATTCCACATACAAGTGAGATCATCCAGTGTTTGTCTTTCTTTGTCTGACTTAACTTTGCTTAGTGTATCTACTGCCCTCAGGGTCCAGGCATGGTGTCACGAATGGCAGGCGTTCCTACTTTTGGTGGCTGAATAATATTCCAGTGTGTATGTGTGTTTGTGGACACCATAGCTTTTTTATTCATTCATCTGTCGGTGGACATTGAGGTTGTTTCCGTGTCTTGGTTATTGTCAATAATGCTGCAGTGAACATAGGGGTGCACATACCTTTTCAAATTAGTGTTTTTCTATTCTTTGGGTAAATTACCGGTAGTGGAATCACTTGATCATACAGTAGTTCTATTTTTAACTTTTTCAGGGAACTCTGTACTATTTTCCATAGTGGTGACACCATTGTTTATAATTTTGTTCATGGCGTCTCTTATAGTTGCAAGATTTGTCATTCTCATGCAGTCAAATTGGTCAATTATTTTGTTTAAGGTTTAAGGATTTAGAGTCTTGTTTTAAGTGACTTTCCCTGTCTCCAGTTTTTTTTTTTTAAAGTCTCCTACATATACATATATTTTAAGGTTGTTAATTTGACATTTGGAATTAATTATTGGGTAAGATAGATAGAGATAGGATAGTGGAGTCTACCTTTTCTCTGACCCCAAAGCAGGCAGCATATCAACCCAACACCTTTTTCCAACTGGTTTGAAATATACCATAAATTAAATTCTCAGCATTTAAAAATATGTATTCTCTATCTTCAGGCATCAAATTTTGCAGTGCTGCTGGTGTACGGGGATGCAAATCTCGGGGAGCATGGTACTAAGGACCAGTGTCCATGTATCAACACGAGCATTTTCTGTTATTGTAATGATTGTCACACAGGTAAACACTTTATGGGACAAACTATTCTGAGATCAAGGCAGCTGCTGGTGACGCATGTCGAGGGATCTAGGTGAAATGTCTGTTTCAGATAAAATTATGAAAGTTTTTAAGGGGTCATTTTACTTTTTCAGTTATCCTTTAATGCACTTTCCTTAGGACCCTTAGAGATCTGATGATGTTCAAGAAATCAGGGATTTGGTAACTCTAGGGCAAGTCCCTGGACACATTCACATTCTGCTGGACTGTGAGCCTTCTGGGTCCTGGGGATTGTCCTGCAGCTGTTCCCGCCTCCGCGGTGGTTGGGGGTGAGACTTCTCCGGGTGTTTCCATCCCACTTGCTTTATGAAAGAGGAGGCTGTGCCCTCGACCTCCATCCCTTTCTCTCCCCACTAGTCATCCCATGGCAACCAGAGCAACCCTTCTCCACACCTCTAAAAGGCCACCTGCGGGTCTAGTCAGAGAAGTTTGAAGAGGCCAGAGTCGGGGTAGTAGAGTACAGGAGTGTTCAGATGATGGCTGACATCTCTCTCTCTCTCTCTCTCTCTCTCACACACACACACACACACACACACACTGCCCCTGAGTGAAAATTAGGTGACACGTTAGAACAAGAAGGCCAGCCTGGGCTGAGAAGACAGTCTGAAAGCCTCATGAGGAGTTTTGAGAAAGCTTTAGCCTGTTGGTGGCTGCCAGTCCGGGCCAGGCCTCTCCTGACCATGGGCTGCCCCCCAGCCAGCCTTGTAGGAATCCTCCTCATTTCTTCAGGGGGCTTCACCCCCAGAGACCAAGCCCTTGTGCCCCCGCCAGGGCTACTCAAACTTCCTGCTCAGCCACACCAAGCTGCTTGAAGCCTCACCCCGAAGCCTGGAGAGACACAGCCCGTCCCACTCTAGGCAAATGGGATATTTCTTGGCTGTCCCCAGCTTTGTCTTTGAAACAGAAGCAAAGTTTGTGTTCCACATCATGGATCTGTGCTTATTTTGATATAAAAAATGCATGTTCAATTTCATGCCTAACCCTCCCTCCCTCCCTCCCTCCCAGTAGGTCCCAGTATAAAATCTGAAACTGCTTTCACTTCATGGTCCTCATTACAGTTGTAATTAATTCATGTTTGCCTAATAATTTAGCTGCTTTCCTTCCCACTGGACTGTCAGCTGCCAGAGGGAGGCACTACGTCTTCCTTACTCCCTGCATTCTCAGGGGCTCACTAGTGCCTGTCGGGGGCTGTGGCTTTTATAGTCTCCGCCGTGAGAGCCTTCTTATTATGAGGCTGACCTGGGGATTCCAGTCCTCGTGCAGGTCAGGTATCTGTGCTTCCTTTTACAAGCAGAAATGCCTAGAGAGTGGCCTCACAAAGGGGTCCCTGTTTACCAAGGGTCCGGGTGAGAGGTGCGATCCATCGCTGCTGGGGACCATGTCACAGCTCCTGGCGCTCCCCTGGGACAGCAAGGTGATGACATCACCTGAGAGCACATACAAAAAGCACCTATTCTGTAAAAGTCTCCAAGGAGAATTTCTTTCAGCTCATTCTTGCTGTACTGGGCGCATAACATCATAAGTCACGGTTTCCTGGATTCCGTTCAAGGGCATCGATGATTTGGTAGTTACTTGATTTATAGAAGTTTGCTCAAGTCAGAGAAGAAATTGAAGTGTGTTTTGCTGAGGGTAGGAAAACAACTCAATTTGGAAGAGGAGCGGATATCTCAAATAAGCAATTGTAAATTATGTCAATTTCCCTCACCTTTGGGTCTAATTCTGCCGTCTCCTACACGATGTCAGTGACAACCCTTCTTAGCATTCCTGATACCCACAGAGCAGCAGTCTGTGGGTTAAAAAAATGCAAGTTCCTTAAAACAGCCAAGTGCTGTCTCTGAGTTTCATGCAAAGATGTGGTTAAGCAGCCTTTGAAGACAACACTAAATAAAAATAGTAAGAAATCTGAATTGTGGAATAATTATTACTGTAATTACTTGCATTTACTGGACAGTCGTTACCTGGCAGATACTGGGCTGAGTTCTTTACATGGATTGGCTTGTTCCATAGCAACCATTCAAGGTAGGGAGAATTATTATTCCCATTTCCCAGATGAGGAAACGGGTCTCTGGAGAGAGTGTGTAACTTTCCCAAGATCTTGCCCAGTAGAAAAGAGAGTCAGAGCTTGGACGCTGGTTCACATCATTTTCTGGTCTGGGCTCTTCCCACTGACATAAATAAGCAATGACGTTTGTGTTTGAGAAAGAAACAAACTCCTGTCATGCCGAGTACCAGTGGCTGGTAAGCTTGTGTTTTTCATTCCGGGGCCGAAGGGATTTGTTTCCCTTGACAAAGACATAAAGATCCTTTGTAAGCGGCGCATTTTTTGACTCTTAGGTGATTGACAATCTGCTGTTCTCTTCCCTTAAAATGTTAAGCATTGCCTCTCCTCTGCAAACCCATTACAATCTAACAAAATTTTTGCGAGTTTGGCCCATGTTGAAATTCCAGCAAGACGCCCGTTTCGGTTTGACCGGTCATCAGACAGAGAGTTCTGACCAGCGGTGGTCTTTTGAATGGCAGGCTGACATTCACAGCCTCTGCTGAATGTCTCTCTCTGAGAGCAGGGCTCCGCAGGGTTTCCTTCAGTCTCTGGAGTTGGTTGGAGTTTGTAGACGCTTCAAGCTACCTTTACGGAGTACTCGTGCAGGTGCATTTTGGAATGGAATGACCCTTTCCCTACAGCCATGGACCTTTCTGTCCGTCCGGGTCCAACCATCCCCCACTTCGGGAAGCATTTTCAATCCCCTTCTGTCCAATGCAACAGGGATAGACAGAGCAGACGCTATCTGCCCTATGTTGTGCTATTCCAGGCCGGGGGAGGAGACTCTCTATAAAATATTAATGTATTAATAAAAGCTGACATTTATTGACTGCTTCTCGTGAAGCAGGACTTCATTTTATCCTTGCAGTCATTTTTCAGAGTGGGGGAGCCCCAGGTCCCAGTAGCAGACTGAGATCCAGGCTGATTGCAAATCTGACATCACAGTCTGAGAACTTAACCCCGATTTCTTTGGTACCATTGCAGTGAATGCCAGGCAGTCTGAAGACAAGGGTGGGACCAGTCCCGGAAGAGCCCAGGGAAGGAGTGGAAATTGAGCTGGATTTAAAGGATTGCATTGGAAAGATTGGAAAGGTTTGCCCTGGGGTGGAGTCGGGGCAGAAAAACAGGCTCTCTTGTTTTTGTTCTCCTTATAGAGCAATGGAAAAGGTGAATTAGAGCGCTTTGTGGTTGGCATTACCAATTAATTTTAAAATAAACACCCGTCTTGTCATTTGAACTTAATTTTACTATATAGCAGATCTCTTCAGATTTCTTTTGTTTGTGCAGATTTTGCAGGCAGGGGTTTTAAATCAATCAAAGAGCGTCTGGGCTGAAAGGCATTAGTTTTTGTGTGCATTAAAATAATTGGCCCAGTTCCTCTCTGAAGCAATAAGTAAAACTTCTCTAATTCCTGTCTTAGAGGAAAAGTAATACTGTAGAGGGCAAAAAGCATTCACCTAACTACCTCTCTTTTATTTCTAGAACATGGTATGATGTCCGGGAAAATGAATTTACACTGTCTGGAGGAAGAGCTGGGATCAGCATACGTAGCCTGAACTTAGCACAGATACCGTGTCCTTGACAGTCATGCTTAATTTGCATGATAAGTGAGCAAAGTTTTCCAATAACAGAGAGGGAACAGACTGGGAAACAAGTTTGAACTTATATATCCTGCACACGATGTCAGGATACCTCACTGTCCTCTTTTCTTCACTTTGTGTCATCCCACCATAAAAGTGCCTCCTATAAAATATTCTTTCTGGGATATCTGGACTTTGTTTCCAAGTCATTTAATTTCCCCCTGGTTGTTGACTCTGTGTCCTTGTCTGTAAATCATCGACCTCCTTCACGGTTTCAATCTTCTTGTCTTTTTTTGCAGAAAGTAATTTTTTCAAAGACATATTTCAATACATATAAGGGGGAAATTACCTGACTTTGATTTAGCATCTGCCAAGGAGCTTTTTGGTGTGTTTCTGAGAAAGCTAGAATCTGGTGACTTTCTTCTCTGTATGGGAGCAATCCAGGCTCTCTGTCCCTGCACAGAGATAAGCATGTTGGTGGCGGCTCTGTGGTGTGGTTGGGCCCGAGCCTACCTTCAGCTCCAGCGTCTAGCCCTGATCAGTTGAGTCGATCGTGGGAAACAGTCTCTCCTGTTTCATGGGAGTAAGGCAGCACATGGACCTTACTGCCGCCAGGCCTCCTACAGTCATCAGGGACTTAGCCCTAGGAGGCAACCCACATTGGATGTGAAAGAGAGGGGAGGTAGGAAGAAAGAGAGTCCTCGTGCCATTGTAGCCATCAGTGCTGTTCGCTGTACCTCTGGGCTCCCAGTTGGCCAATAAGTCCCTCTTTGTTTAAGAGTTTTAATTCAGTTTTCTGTTACTTGCCGTCAAAAGCATTTTATCTTCTACATCAACAACTGGGCCGTTGAACTGAAACACAGTTCTACACCTCGCAGTGCAGTTGATCCATTGCAACTGTCTAACGGTAGCGTACTGGGTAAATTAAGTTGCAGCCACTGATGGTAGATGAGGTAGGACAGACGATGCTGTTAGAAATAGAATTGTATTTTTCACTCACGTGACAGCCTGAAGCAAGTGTTTCTGGTCGGCAGTTGGCTCTCTTCCCCTTGGTTCCACCAGTTTTTCAGGAAACCAGCTTCCTTCCACCTTGTGCCTTCCCCATCTCCTAGGGTTTGTCAGCATCCTCATCAAGCTGGCAGAAGGGGACGGAAGATGAAGGGGGTACCTCTGCCTCTTAAAAACCTGGGTCCGGAAATGGTACGAACTATTCCCACTCTCCTTTGGCTCAAACTCAGTCATGTGGCCACATCGCCCAGCAAAGAAGGCCAGGAAGAAAAAGTAAATTTTTGATGACGAGTTCACAGTCTTGCCCAGAAAGAGTGTTCTATAAGATTATTAAATTACGTGACAAAAAGCTCAAGAACAGTGCACATAATATCAGCCCAACTTTCCAGATGCCCGTGTCTATGCGTGTATAAGCTAAGCCTCTATTTCAACATTTGTTCTCGGTCTTCTGCACCCACGTTCCCCTTCTGGCACCTTCATGATGACCGCGTTTGCAAATACACTCCACCACCCTCTGGTGAGCGTGAGCATTTCATTGTAGATCTTGTATGGAGACTAAGATGAAATCAAACTCCTCTATGGACACTTGCTCTTTCCTCCAAGATTCTCACCCCATGTCAGTGGTCCGTCTTCACCATCTACGTGCTTCCCTTCCACCATGACCGGCACAATCACCACCTGACCAGAGCCCACTCTGCCCCCTGCCTTTGGTTATTTGCCATCTCAGAAAAACAAAAACCTGCTAATCTACTCAAAACAAATGATACGCTTTTCTCCTCCAGCATACCCCTTCAAGAACTTAGCGAATAATTCACTGAACAAAGAAAGGTTTCTTTTTGGGGTACATCTGCTGGGTGGGGAGCTGCTAAATAAGGTGAATTTTTGCCATAAAAATTCACTTCCGTAGACAAAACGGGAGGGATAGTCCCAAAATGTCGACCGTGTCTATCTCTAGGTAACTGGATTACACATATTTTTTTTTTCCTTCTGCATAATTCTGTACTTTTCTGTAAATTTTGCTTCTGTATTTTAAAAATTTTCTATAGTACATGCTGTATTTCTTTAACAAGCTGAAAAGACATATTTTTTCCCAAGATTTTACTCACTTATTTAGAGAGTAGGGGGAGGAGCAGAAAGAGAGGGAGAGAGAATCTGAAGCAAACTCCCTGCTGAGCACAGAGCCTGATGTAGAGCTTGACCCCGTGACCCCGACATGACCTGAGCTGAAATCAAGAGTTGGACACCCACCCTACTGAGTCACCCAGGTCCCCCAAGCTGAAGAAACATATTAAAGGAATGTATTTTCACTCAACTTCAGTGATCGATAGGGAACTATAAATCAAAAACCACAATGAGATCTACTTCCTGCCCATTAGCATGGTTACCATAAAAAAAAAGAAAAACAGAAAATAGTAAGTGTTGTCAAGGATACAGAGAAATTAGAATTCTTGGTTGTCGCAGGGAATGCAAACCAGGGCAGCCGCTGTGGAAGACAGGATAGAGGCATCTCCAGGCAGTAAACGTAGACTTACCATAGGATCCAGCAATTCCGCTTCTGGATTGACACCCAGAAGAGGTGAAAGCGGTATCTCGAAAAGGTATTTGCACCGCCATGTTTATAGCACCTTTATTCACAATAGCGAGGAGACGGAAGCAGCCCAAGGATCTATCGGTGGCTGAATGACTAAACAAAATGCGGCATTTACATACGATGAGATATTATTCAGCCTTCAAAGGAGAGAAATTCGGGCACATGCAGATGATGAATCTTGAGGACATTATGCTAAGTGAAATGAGATTGTCACAAAAACAAACACTGTACGGTCACCTTGTACGAGATGCTTAGAGTATGAAGTTCATAGAGGCTGAAAGTACTATGGTGGTTGCCGGGGCTGGGGGAGGTAGTGTTGAACGGTTACAGAGTTTCAGCTGGGAAAGGTGAGAATGTTCTGGAGATGGATGGTAGTGCAAATATCCTTCACACCACTGAATCCTATACTCACATGGTTATTTGAAGTGGAAAATTTTTGTATATTTTACCATAATTTCTTAAAAGAAATTTGCCTTTCCAGAAGCAGCTTTATGAGAAGTCTTTCCTTGGATAGCTTGTGATCTCTTTTGAAACCAGATATTGCTATAGTTCAGACTTTCCATCTATATAGTATTACTGTTTTTTTAACTTTACATTTTGTTAATTAACGTACAGGGCAATATTGGTTTCTGGAGTAGAATCCAGTGATTCATCACCCACATACAACACCTAGGGCTCGTCCCAAGTGCCCTTACCCAGCGAGCCCATCCCCCACCCACCGCCCTCCACCAACCTTCAGTTTGTTCTTGGTCATTAAGAGTCACTTATGTCTTGTTTCCCTCTCTCTCTCTCTCTCTTTTTTTTTCTTTTTTCTTTTTTTTTTAATTAAGTAGTTTCCACACCCAGTTGTGGAGCTTAATGCAGGGCTTGAACTCACAACCCTGAGATTGAGACCTGAGCCAAGATCAAGAGTCAGACACCTGACTGTCTCAGCCCGCCAGGTGCCCCTATAGTATATTACTTTTAACATGGATTTGTAAGTGATGTAAGGAAAAATACTTATTAGACCCAAATTACAGAAGGCACAGGGGCTGATAAGCTCTGGCTTTCTTCTCCCTAAGGATCTGCTGTCTGGAAGTGAGAAGGACAAGTAAACAATGAACTACGGTCCACAGGGAAATGAAACTGTGACCAAGTGCAGAGATAGAGGCACTGAGTTCTGCCTGGGTGGTTAGCGGGGCTTCCCAGAGAAAGAAATGTTTAAACACTTGAGGGTTTACTCATAGAGAAGGCGTGAACATGGGGGCACACTGGAAAGTGGAATAGAGATGGAGGGACAGGACTGGGACGTGAGGAAACCAGTCAAGCCACAAGTACCGTCCCCAGAGGCCTTTGCGCGGTCACGGGACATCCCGGGACTTTGAACATGCCTGGCTAAATAAAGGCTGGCGAGAAGGCAAGCTCAGGCCTGCACGTGGCAGCGTTGCCTTTACTGGGGAGAGGACCCGGGAGGCCGGCTGAACTCAGAAATCACGTGAAAGCCAGCCACGGGTCAGGGCCAGAGTGGAGACCTTGGCTGGCTCGGCGGTGTGGTTCTAGAGAAAGACGGAGCCCGCCAGAGCTCCCTGCGCAAACAGGGGAATGGCTCCCTGCATGTTGGTACCTGATGGCGTGCAGGTGTTGCTTTTGTAGTCCGACAAGAGGAAGAATGGAAACTTTTTCACTCAATCCAAAAGCTTCTGTAATGTTTTGTCGGCATCTTGGACTTGGCCAAGCTGAGGCCCATGGATGGCTTCCCCCAAGCCCCATAGGCACGGACTTCTCTCGGGACGATGGCAGGCAAATGGTGCACCGCTGGGCAACCGTCACCTTGGCCCAGGAGGAGGGGAGACCAGAGCGTGCTTGCGAACTGGACATCTGTGGGTGCTGCGTCAGTTGGGTTGCGGGATGGGGGAGATCAGTATGTGACATAGGGATATTGTAATATTGGACCTGGAAGATCTTCAAGGTCAACTCAGTTGCCATCTTATTGTCGACTGGCGTGGGTCCCTCCTGTCCCTGCGGCTGTTTCTGGCCTCTGAAGCCTCTGTCATCTGCTGGTCCCTCCCTCCTGTGGGGCACGTCTAGTCCAGGCAGCTGCCTAGACGGTCCTCGTGGCTCCTCTCTGTGGCTCCAGCCCCCTCTCGGAGCACCCTTCCTGCTGCTCCAGAAACCAGAGCGGTGAGTGCCCACAGCTGGCTCTCATCAGGCCGTGGCTAGAGCACAAACTGTAGGGGACGGGTCATGTGGGAAATCCCACGAATCCAGATCCATCCGCTCTCAGGGGATCAGGCCCTGACCCTCTCTTATCCACAAATCACAAAAACCTCTACCACCTTACCTTCTTGGAAGCCTCTTTCCATTCCCCGGGCAGGCTTGACTGCACGAAGGGCTGGAAACTCCCTGCCGGGGGTCAGGACACCCCGGTCTGGGAACACAAAGCACTGGCTGTTTTTCCTGGAAGGGAGAGGGGAAATTATCTTGTCGTTGTTTTTGTTGACAGGTCAGAGTGGCAGAAAAAGGTAAGGTCCGATTCATTTCTCAATATCTCACCTTGTTGCTCGTTAATGAGCTCGCTAGCCTGAACACCTGGAGACAGGTGGGCTGGGCTCCCCATCCGACACCGTGACGTCAGTGGAGCCCGTGGCCTGACACCTGTTAGTCTGCTCTGGGACTTTCTTGGCTCCCCAGGACGTGCCTGTCAGCGGTTCTAGCGGGCCACTGATTGCTGCTTCCTTTCCTTTCCTCCGCACCCTGCGGCTCCCAGGTGGCGTTTCCTACTCCATCCACCTCTGTGTGGTCGTTCCCTAGTTATTCCCGAGTGTCCTCGGGCACAAAGCCCCAGAGGATCTAATTGGATTTTAGGGCACAGCCACCCTCATGCAGCAGAACCAAACTCCAGCGACGCCTGAGCATTAGGAATCTGAAGGACAAACCCTCTTTACTTCCATAGAGATTTAAAACTCCCTTTGTACTAAGGATCCTGGCATGCCCGACCCCGAGCAGTAGCATCCTTTGTGAGGAGCCCACTGCCCCAGGCCCAGGTCAAGAAACCGTGAGATCAAATGGCCTCAACGAAGCTACGTGGACAAGGCCCTTCTCTCCTGTGGCTCAGGGAAAGCCCTTGTCTTTGTTCACCAAAGAAGAGGCCTTGTTTGCTTTTTCTGGAGTGTTCTTTAAGGAAGCTTGCAATCTGCTCGGTTCTGTACATTGGATTTTCCATCTTGACTGGGGCCCTAGTGAAGCTGAGGCCAACCTCCTCTCTGATGTCCAAAGTCAAGGACTTGACAAGTTCTCGACGCTGGAAGCTTTGCAACATCGGAGCCTCTCCCCCGGCTTCCTTCTCCAGCCTCTCCTGACAATCTCCGAGTCTGAACACTTTGGCCTTGCATCTGGGGTCTGGGATGTGTGTCAACAGTACGAGGGCTGCTTCTGCATGCCAGCTGCTGCCCTCCATGTCCACTTGCCCAGGTCTGAAAGCCATGACCTTTCACCTCCTCCTGGGTGCAGCCCCCCACCTCCCTGCCTGCTGCAGCCTATGCGCGTGGACAGATACAGGATCCAACAATCTGATTTATGTTTTCCAGATTTATCGCATCACTCGCATACCCGGGCCGGCTGATATTTTAGGAGCATGAATCAGAGTGTCTGGCATGGCTTCCTCTGCAGCCGAGCTCGTCTGCAATCATGATGAAGTCGGGAGGGGGAAGAACTCCACTTATCAGGGAGGAAATTTGTGTCAGTGACAAGTCTGCCTGGCAACAGCGCTACGAAAGAGATACGCTAGGCCCCAGCATTGGGGCCAAAATCTTCACACCGCTGGAGAGCATCACACTGAGCAATTTTCCTCCTTGGTGAGCGGACTGTACTCTTTGGGTGGGGGGTGGGGGAGAGGAAAGGAAGTGTCCTGCACAAGCATTCTCCCAAGGAGATGCCATCACCTACCGTCAAGCAGGAAGACGGCGATCCACTGAGATGTCACCAGGCTGTAACTATCCATTGTCCATGGATACGTATACGTCGTGAATGAATAATACGAAAGGGGCTCATGCAGTGGAAAAGGGAGGCACAGAGGCAAAGCTGCCAGAGACAGAGCTCATGGACCCTCCGTGATTCAGGGTGGGCTCTGCTTGGGGAGAGGGGCTCTAGATGAGGCGACAAAGAGATAGTCCTTAATTTTTTTTCCTAGTTTGCTTAAGCACATGCTGCTGAAGAGAGTGTGTCCTACTGCTCAAGGAGTCTCATCGGAAAGATGGAGAAGGTAGACCCAGGGTGGGTGTAGACATCCAAACACTTGGAGATACCTCGAAAGCAGTGCTCGTTTCTTCTCTGTCTTTGGACCTCAACACCCCGATCAATGGTGGGCGCAGCACGGAAGCTTACTGAAGGTGTTAAACCAAACCCCGCCCCAGCTCTGTTTGTACTTTGAGTGTCCATGAGTGTATCACTTTACCCCTCCAGGCATCCTTTTTACCACTTACCTGTGATCTCTTAGAGGTCGTCCCAGGTCTGACATTCTAGGATTCTAAGGTCAGGACTAGTTTTAAAATCCCAAGAAAGCAGGAGATTAAAAATGTTTCCATAAATGTTTATATCTCAGATGCCGGATCCTTGGGCTCCTTAATTACCCCACTGTGTGCACGCAAGTCTTCAGGCTTAAATGTTCCCATGAATACATCCCCCAGTGGTATCTGGGGTATATTTACATTTTTAGCATCCGTGTAATTCTATTTGGTTTTATGCCACAGGAAGTTCAAGCCTGATTCATTTAAGGAGTTTCGCAAAATGAGTCTTTAAAAAGGAAAGACGATGTGTTGCACATGTTAGACCATTGTACTTTGCATTGTTATCCGATCAGGCATGTTGGGGGTGGCTCGAGCTTCGGTCCAAGAATCTGTTAGCAATCCATAAAGTTGAATATTTTACTATCTTATTTGGAAGCATGGAATTTAAGAGCTGGAATGGACCTTCGAGGCAGGCAGGCATCTCCGACTAAAACAAGGGCAGGGGAGATTTTGCCCATTTTTGCATGCCTCTCAGCTCTCGATGTGGCTTTCCTATTGTGGGTCTAGAAAATCTGATCCGAAAAAGCCCTGGTGCTAAACCTGAGAATGAGAGGGTCAGGAACAGACAACAGAATTGTGCCCAGTCTGAGAGTGTTTTCCTTCCCACCCCAAACAGACAGCTCCAGAGTTCAGTTCCTGCTTATCACAGGCGGGGCAGGGGCAGCGGTGCAGGAGGGCACCAAGGAGGGCCCATGCCAGGCAGCAGCTACCTTTTGCTGGCTTTTTGCAAGATGTGTATACCAAAGGGAAGCTGCCCTCCATAAAAGTACAGCTAAAGACCCATGGGCACCTTACAAGGGAACGTTGAGCCCGTGCAGACAGACAGAGAGACCAAGGACTCACAGCGATGCCATCAGACCTCTGATTGGAGTCAGCAGGCAGGGCAGCGGCGGAACCCAGAGGAGAGACTAAACCAAAAAGGAAAGAAGCAAAAATCCCCAGATGCCCCTAGTGAGATGGAGATGAGGGCAGAAAGTGCAGAGGTGCTGCCGTGGGTCCTGAGGAGGCAGTGTGGTTGCGGGGGACCCTACGCCTTAACCCATGGGACGTCTAAGTTCCAATGGAGGAGCCAGTCCTCAAAGTGAAGGCTGTGGACGGAGGGAAGTAGCATATTGGAAGGTGAAAAACAAAGTCCAAAGCTGGGAGAATTGAGGGCAGGGGAAGGTGAGGGCAGCAGATTCAGAACAAAGAGAGTCTTACATTTCCGGAGTTCTCTGTGGCACTTGACCCATGTCTGGGGTGACCATTTAAAGGTCCTCTGCTGAGGTTCGCACAAAGGCAATGGACTGAGGGGATTTGAACAGGATCAGAACGGAATCCTGTCCTTTAGACAGTGTCCTTGGATACTAGAAGTTAATAACGGAGCCACACTCTGTATTGTACAATCTCCATTGTACTTTTGGCTGCAAGTAACAGGAGACCCAGCAGAGAGGAGCTGGAACCCTGAAGGATATTTAGCATCTCATAAAACAAGAAGGTGACAGAGGGCGGTGCCAGGGGTTTACAGGAAGGGGCCCCCTCCCTGCACCCAGGACCCTGGCCTTCCTATCTTTTTTCCCCACTGGTCCGCAGGCTGGCTCTCCTCGTGGCGTTGGCAGTTTTAGGCATCCATGCAGACAACAGTAGTCAAAGCAGAAGAAAGATTAAGCTCTCCCTTGTGTCACATCTGTGTGTGTGTGTGTGTGTGCACGTCATTTCTTAAGAGCAAAAAATCCCTTCCCAGAGCACCTCTTACAACATTTCTTCACACCTTCTCAGTCACGGGGTGACCACGTTACCCCACTAGGCATTGCCCATGGCAATCTTTCAGCAGAGCAAACTAGACCAACAGACTGGCTGAGGCTGTTGAAGGTTCATCCTGGGGGGTGGGAGGCTTCCCTGGAAGCATGTGGCTGTCCAGGCAGAGGTGGACAGACCTGGGAGTCTGCGAGGGGAGGGAGAAGGATTGAGGATCCAAACTGCACATGGAATTAGTTGTTCTGGGTAATGGTGAGGGGACTGGAGAGGGCGTCCCCAACCCAGGCCTGCTAAGCCCCTCCACTAACCGCCTGCACTTCAGGGACAACTGGGACAGAGGAGTGACTGAGGTCAAGGAGAAGTGAAATGACAGAGCAGGGTTTCTCAGGGAGGGAGGGGCGGCTCTCAAACTACCCCCCCCCCCCGCACCCCACCCCCCAACTCAGCCCTTTTTACCACCATGACAGCTCTTTCCCTGTGACATTTTAAACCACCTTCGTGAAGGCTTATTGCAGGGAAAACGTATTTGTTTCCAACTTTATTGAGACATAATTGACATATAACATTGTGTAACTTAACGGTGTAAAACGTGATGATTCAATACACACGTATTTTGCGAAATGATCCCCACCACGGGTTAGTCAGCACATCTGTTACCTCCCGTCATTATCTTTTGTGTGTGTCCTAAGAACACTGAAGATCTGCTGGGAGGAGGCCGTGAACTCTTTCCAGTGTGCAACCCAGTGTTGCGACTGGGGTCGCCGCACGCACATCGCAGCCCCAGGACTTGATTGCCTTCGAACGAGAAGTCTGGAGCCTTTGATCAGCACCTCCCACATTTTCCCTACCCCCCAGCCCCTGTTTTTGTAAGTTGGCCTTTTGTTAGATTTCACATATCAGTACATTTATATAGTATTTCTGTGTCTTTGTCTGGCTTCAGTGAGCACAGTGCCCTCGAGTTCCACCCAAGTTGTCACAAATGGCAGGATTTCTTTCTTGTTTAAGGCTAAAGTTTATACTTATATATAATAATATATATATTATATGTATAATATATAATACATATTTTATATATAGAGCATATATAAAATATACATATATGTTATATGTCTTTCTTTTTTAAGGCTAAAGTTTATACCTATGTATAATAATATATACATTATATGTATAATATATATAATACATATTTTATATATAGAACATATATAAAATATACACATATATAACATATATGTATATTTTATATATGTTCTATATATAAAATATGTATTATATATAATACATATAATGTATATATTATTATATATAGGTATAAACTTTAGCCTTAAAAAAGAAAGAAATCCATAACATATATGTTATATATATATATGTATATTATATATATATAATTTTCTTTATCCATTCATCAATAGACACAGAAGTGGTTTCCATGTCTTGGCTCTTGTGAACACAGGAGTGCAGGTGTCTTCTTCAGACACATACCCAGGACTGGGATTCCTGGATCATAGGCCAGCTCCGTTCTTCATCTTCGGAACCTCCATACCTTTTTCCACAGTGGCCACACTAAATACATTATCTCACCGACAGGGCACGAGGGTCCCCTTTTCTCCACATCCTTGCCAACACTTCTTATTCCTTGTCTTTTTGAAAACAGCCACTCAAACATGTGTGAAGTGGTATCTCATTGTAGTTCTGATTTTTCATTTCCTTGATGATTCGTGATATGGAGCATGTTTTCATGTATCTGTTGGCCATCTATATGTCTTTTCTTAAAAAATATTTATTCTGCTCCTCTGCCAATTTTTTAATCAGATTATTTGGGGGGTTTTGCTGTTGAGTTGTATGAGTTCCTCACATACTTGGGATATCCACCCCTTACCTGAAATATGGTTTCTAAATATTTTCTGCCATTTCATAAGTTGGGCCATCATTTTGCTGTTTCCTTTGCTGTGCAGAAGGTTTTCAGTTAGACGTAGCTCTGCTTATGTATTTTTGCTTCTGTTGCTTGTGTCTTCAGTGTCCAACTCTCCCCCCCAAAAGAAAACTGGTTCTAAAACCAGTGTCAAGGAGATTTCCCTGATGTTTTCCTCTAGGAGTTTTATGGTTTCATGTCTTATATTTAAGCCTGTAATCGATTTTAAGTTCATTTTTTAAAAGATTTTATTTATTAGACAGAGATCACAAGTAGGCAGAGAGGCAGGCAGAGAGCGAGGGGAAAGCAGGCTCACTGCTGAGCAGGGAGCCTGATGTGGGGCTCGATCCCAGGACCCGGGGATCATGACCTGAGCTGAAAGCAGAGGCTTAACACACTGAGCCACCCAGGCACCCTGATTTTAAGTTCATTCTGCAAGTAGTGTAAGACAGGGATCCAGTTTTAAGCTTTTGGGTGTGGATACTCGGTTTCCCCAGAACCACTTCTTGAGAAGATTATCTTTTCTTCCTTCGCGTCTTCCTGCCTCCCTTGTCAAATATTAGTTGGCTGTATATGCATGGGTTTGTTTCTGGGTTCTTGATTCTATTCCATTGATCAGCGTGTTTTGCCATCCAGTTTTGATCACTACAGCTCTGAAGTGACAGTTTAAAATCAGGGAATGTCTGGCTTTGACATTGGCTTTCTGTTTTCTCAAGATTACTTTGGCTATTCAAGGTCTCTTATGGTTTCATACCAATTTTATTATTATTTTTTCCTATTTCCATGAAAAAATCCCATTAAAATTTTGATAGGGATTGCATTGACTCTATAGATGCCTTTGGGAAGTATGGACATTTTTGCAGTATTCGTTCTTCCAGCCTACAAACACGAGGTAGCTTTCCATTAATTTGTGTCTTTTTCAGTTTCTTTTAGCTGTGTCTCATAGTTTTCAGTGTATAGATTGTTCACTTCTTTGGTTACATTTATTCTTAAGTACTTTTTTACTGTTTTTGAAGGTAT
Organism: Meles meles; assembly: GCF_922984935.1. Lineage (NCBI taxonomy): Eukaryota > Metazoa > Chordata > Mammalia > Carnivora > Mustelidae > Meles > Meles meles. The sequence continues at coordinate 139,603,728 of NC_060071.1, read as the reverse complement.
TGTGAATAGGATTGTTTTCTTTATTTGTCCTTCAGATACTTAATGTTAATGCATAGAAATGCACCTGATTTTTGTGGGTTGATTTTGTGTCCTGCAAGATTAAGAAATTTATGTTTTAGTTCTAACAGTGTTTTGGTGGTTTCTTTAAGGTTTTCTATATATAAGATCAATGTCATCTGCAAAAAGAGATAATTTTACTCCTTCCTTTCCAATTTGGATGATCTCTCTTTCTCTCTCTCTCTCTCTCTCTCTCTCATCTCACTCTGTGGCTAGGATTTCTAGTACTATGTTGAACAGTAGTAGTGAGAATGGTCATCCTTATCTTGTTCCTAATTTTATGACCTACTTTTTTCTTATTTTAAGAAAGAGCTCTTAGTTTTTCATAGCTTTTTTCATATATGGCCTTCAGTATGTTGAAGGATGTTACTTGTATACTTTATTTGTTGAAAGCTTTTATCGTGAAGGGTGTTGAATTTTGTTAAACGCTTTCTGCATTGGAAGGATTGTGTAATTTTTTTTAAGATGGTATGATTTTTATTCTTCATTCTGTTGATGTAGTCTATAGTGTTTATTGATTTCTGTATATTGAACCTGCATCCCAGACAGAAATCCCACTTGATCATGATGTATGATCCTGTTCATATGTTGAATTTAGTTTGCTAGAATTTTGTTGAGAATTTTCACATCTATATTCATCAAGGATATTGACCTTTGGTTTTCTTTTCACATTGTGTCCTTGTCTGGCTTTGACATCAGGGTAATGCTGGCCTTGTAAAATGAGTTTGGGAGTGTTCCCTCCTCTCCAATGTCTTTTGGAAGAGGTTGAGAAGAATTCGCATTACTTCTTTAAATATTTGGTAGAATTCATCAATAAAACCATTTGGTCTTGGGCTACTTTGTGGGAGGGTTTTGATTACTTCTTCAGTATCCTTGGTCATTATCAGTCTGTTCAGGTTTTCTATCTCTTCTTGCAGTCTTGGTAAGTTGTCTATTCCTAGGAATTTATCTATTTCTTCTGGGTTATCTGATTTCTTGGTGTATAATTTTTCTTAGTAGCCTCTGTGGTCCTTCCTATTTTGTGGTATTAGTTATAATGTCTTTTTTTCATTTATAACTTTGTTATTTGAGTCCTCTTTCTTCTCTCCTTGGTTAATCTACCTGTCAACTTTATCTTTTAAAAAGTACCAACTCTCAGTTTTACAGATTTTTTAAAAATTTCTTCTCTGTTTTTTGTTTTCCTTCCTACTGCTAACTTTGAGCTTATTTTGTTCTTTTTTCTTTTCTTTTTTTTTTTTAAGATTTTATCTATTTATTTGACAGAGATCACAAGTAGGCAGAGAGACAGGCAGAGAGAGAGGAAGGGAAGCAGACTCTCCGCTGAGCAGAGAGCCTGATGCGGGGCTTGATCCCAGGACCCTGGGATCATGATCTGAGCTGAAGGCAGGGGCTTAAACCCACTGAGCCACCCAGGCTTCCCTGTTCTTTTTTCTAATGGCTTGAGATGTAAAGTTAGGTTGTTTGAGATCTTTCTTTTTTTTTAACATATGCATTATTGCTATAACCTCTTAGAACTGCTTTTGCTTCGTGGCATAAGTTTTTATATGTTGTATTTTTATTTTCATTTGTCTCAAGATACTTTTTTTTAAAGATTTATTTATTTATTTATTTGACAGAGAGAGATCACAAGTAGGCAGAGAGGCAGGCAGAGAGAGGAGGAAGCAGGCTCTCTACTGAGCAGAGAGCCTGATGCGGGGCTCAATCTCAGGACTCTGGGATCATGACCTGAGCCGAAGGCAGAGGCCTTGACCCACTGAGCCACCCAAGCGCTCCTCAAGACACTTTCTGATTTCCCTTCATATTTATTGACCCACTGGTTGTTCAGGAATGTGTTGCTTAATTCCCCCACTTTTGTGAGTTTTTCAGTTTTCCTCCTGTTATTGATTTCTGGCTTCATACCATTGTGATTTAAAAAAGATATGATTCCAATCTTCTTAAATTTGTTAAGGCTTGCCTGGTGACCCAAAATACAGTCTATCCAAGTGCACTTGAGAAAGATGTATATCCAACAGACATCTGTTGGATAGAATGTCCTGTTTATGTCTGTTAGTTCTGTTTAGTCTATATTGTTATTCAGGCCAAGGGAAACTTGTTTTGCCATGAAATTGGGTGACATATCTGATGTGGCCATTTTGATGGGAATAGCTGAGGTCGGAAACAGACGTGGTTTTATTCTTGACGCCATTTTCTACTTGGGAGGCACTGAGCAGTTACTTGATGTCTGTAGACCCACCTCCACCACCACAATTTCTTTGGCACGTGGGTTCTTTCATGGGACGCTACCATAAGGGCTTTCATGAAGGCTACCATGGCAATGAGTGAGGCATTCAATACATGCACAAAACCAGTGCCGGCTGAGGGGCTGAGAACAAGGAGGTAGGGGAAACAAATGTCCTCATTTTTCTCTTCTCTCACTCTTCCATCTCCGTTACTACTCACCACCTTGGCCAAACCCAACAAGAAGCCGGGGGACAAGGAAGGAAAAAGAAAGGGTGGGGAGAGGGGCAGTCTATACAAATACAGGAGTCGTAGGTGCCTTACGGATGGATAGAAATGGATATTATTTTTGTTATTTTTTAAGTTTCAGAGTCCTAAAGTCAATTTTTCAAAAAAAGAAAGGTCAAACTTCCCATATATAAGAAAACCAGACCACCTGTTAGGGACCACAGCCCTTGGCTTTCCTGTTGCTCTTTTCTCTCATCCACAGATGAAAGCATGCTAAAGGAAAATGAGTTATGTACTGAAATTCAACTATTTGAGGAAAATTTGTGAGAAGCGTGGTTAGAATAGTTTTGTGATCTTCCTGCTCATGTAAATACAATATGGACCCCCCCCCCCAGACTGTCTCTGTGTGTCAAACAAGTTCCTCCACTCCAACTAAACCGACCTGTCAGTGTAGCCAGACGCTAGGTCAACAAGTCTGACAGAAGCTGTGGTAATGACAACATGGAAGGCCATCTATCTTCTGCTGTGATGACTGCATCACCAGTGCATGCACCCTGAGTAGTTTTTCCTGAAGTGATGATTCCAGCGGACCATTTGATACAGCCACACTCTCTGCCCCGTACCCATCAATGACCAGCAAGTGATGACAGGTCACTATTCCATTCTAAACTCAAGAGCCAGACTTGTGGAGTCAGTGCAGATTTCTCCTAGCTCAGAGATGAGTCACTGTGCAATAAGAGTAAGTGAATTACACATGGGATCTGATGAGTGTAGACATTTGCATGCACACCCCTCTCCTGCCTCCTGTTCTCACTCTTTCCCTGTTCTCCGTTTCTCCCCACTGCCTCAGATTTTTGCCTTCCTCACATTTTTCTTTCCATAGAGTCATTACTTTGTGATCCCCACCCATGGATCCAGGTAGATCGAATCAGCACATCCAACCAAACAGCCCAACCTTTGAGGGGTGGGGCACATTTCCTCAGCCCAGAAGAGAACCAGGTTAGATTCTAGAGCAGATCAGTTTTCCTCCTTGAGACAGTAACTGATATAGCCTCCAGTTTTGATAACCTAAGATCTTGGGTGTAGGTTCTTGGTTACTTAGTCCACAAATTACCTTCTTCTGGTGGCTTGACTCATCACAGGTATGCCAGACACTGACCGATTCTGTTCCCTCAGGAACTGATGTTTGAATCCTTCCCATGCCCACCCCTTACTCAACTGCTGAATGAGCCAGAGAGAAAGTATTTCTAATTGGATTCCTGTTTTGATAAGATTTTACCTGTTGCCTTTAAAGTAAATACATAAAGGACTTCCTCTCCTCCTGCTTTTTCAACTTGTAGCAAAAGGAATGAAAAAAAAAAAAAAACCACACAAACGCAAGCACGCACACACACACACACACTGAGGGGAACAAGACAGGGGAAGGAGGTGTTCTCTCAACAATAAGAAATGTCTCAGCAACTATAACTTAATTTAGAAATATATGGGTAATTCCAAAGAGGGAAAGTTTTAGTAGGAAGCATGTTTCTTCTAAAAGCAGCAGTTGTCTTTATGTAATGGGTATGCACAAGAACTTCTTGTCATCCGTGCCTAGAGCTATTTGCTTCAATTATCTCGGTGGATTTCCATTCTACCTCCTCTTCTTCCCTTGAGAGCGAGAACATTGTTTATTAAAAAGGAGATCCAGTTCCCTTCTCATGTATCAGGTGACTATCCTGTCACAGAAGAAAAGTGTCTATAAAGAGCCTCCTTTGCTGGAGTGGGTGTAGGATCCTCGCTTGGATAAGGTTAAGCTCGAGTGTCAGTCACACCCTTAGAGCAGTGTTTCTCAACCTGATTTGCACATTAAGATCACCTGGGGGAGTGTGGAAATGTGTGGTGTATCTATACACACTGATTTCCTGGGCCTCATCCTGGAGAATCTGATTTAATTGGTCTGAGGATCAGACATCCGTAGGTTTTAAAAGTTCCTTAGTGGTTCTAATGTGCACCCAGGTTAGGAATTACTGCCTTAGAGCTTTAAGAAGTCTGCTCATGACTGGCTTTGTTGCCCTATTGACTAGGTAGCTTTCTTCAGAAATTCGAAAGGAGATTCTTAAAATTGTTTGCCTATCTATAGCCTGATGATGTCCAACTCCAAAGAAGAAAGGGATGTAACACCTGAAGCTTATGAGGGCCAGAGTTCTGAAAAGTCATATTTGAATCTGAATATTGGAATACTGGTCAAACTGTGATGATGCTTCCTTCCCTCCTTCCCCACCCCACCACCATATATATGTTTGCTTGTGTGTGCCACATACATACAAACACACAGAATGACATACTGTGGTTCTACAAATGCACACTATTTTTGGTCCATCTGGCACAAAGCACTGAAGTAGTTAATTTCTATTTGTCAAAATGGTCTTCCTGTCCTTACTGGGGTGCAGGTGGCCTTCTTATGGTCAAGTTGTTTTCCATCTCATGTTGTTTGTTTGTAATTCCAACACAGGTTCCCATAGAAACAGTGTGAATATGGTGATAAATTTCCAAAGTCACCTCAGTATAGCCTGTTAATCCATAATACATCTAAACCAAAGCACACAAAAAAATTCTAGGGCAATCACTATGGATTTAAAGCACTGACAACATGTGTCCACCCTACTGGATTACTAATACACCAAAGTTCTCCTTGAAAGAATAAGGTCACAGGCAGGAAGAGTAACATAGAATGGCAATGATACAAAAAAAGAAGAGAGAAATGAGTCAAACTCAAGGGTGAGAGCAGGTTTTGGAGACCAAGAAAAGAATGAGTATATGCACTGAGTTTTAAGATCTAAGGGGTAGGCTGAGGTAGATGTAAGTGAGGTGGTATAATGGGGGTTGCCTATTTAGTAGACCATTGACATTCACAAGGAGACATTGGCAATCTTAAAAATTCCTGACTATGACACTGGGGAGGGTATGTGCTATGGAGAGTGCTGTGAAGTGTGTAAACCTGGCGATTCACAGACCTGTAACCCTGGGGATAAAAATACAGTATATGTTTATTAAAAAATAAGAAATAAATTAAAAATTAAAAAAACAAAACAAACAAAAAATTCCTGACTATGTAAACAGGGAACTCTTTATGGAGGCTGTGGGTTTCTTCCAAATTACATGCCCATAGGGATTTTTCTCTGATTTTTATGAATATCTTGGTACCTTTGGTCATGTTTTCAATTTAATAGAAATTAAATTCTCTCTTGCCATTTTTCACAAAGAAATAAAATGTTACCAGGAAGTGGTAGAGACCACAATGAGCTAAAAGCAGATGCTTCATCTCACCTCCAACCAAAGGCTTCCAGGATAAGCTGCTTGCCAGTTCTCTATTTTTGTTCAAGAAATAAAGCATTTACATAGACTATCCTGACTTTATCCTGGAAGTACTAGTTAATGTAATAAGACAAGAAAAGGAAATGTAAGGTATAAAAATTTAAGAAGGGAGAAATAAAATTATCTTTGTTTACAGAAAGTATAATTATCTATGCAGAAAACCCCAAAGGATTGGAACTAATAAACAATTACGGCAAGATTGCAGGGTATGAGGTTAATGTACAAAAGTCAGTAGCTTTATTATATACAAAAAATGAACAATTGGGATTTGAAATTAGAAAAATACCACCATTTCTACTAGTGGCAACAAATTTTAAATATTTATGTACAAATTGAACAAAATATGTACAGGATCTATATGAAGAAAACTGGAAAGCCTTGAAACAAATCAAAGAAGATCTAAAGGGAGATGTACTCTATGTTCATGGATAGGAAGACTTGGCATTGTTAAGATGTACTTCTCAACTCTATCTGTAGATTCAACATAATTCCAGTCATAGTTCCAGTAAATTATTTTGTGGATGTCAATAAACTGAATTTAAAGTTTGCATGAAAAGACAAAAAAAAAAAAAAAGAATAGCCAACACAATACTAAAGAAGAAGAGCAAGCTCAGAAGAGTGAAACAACCCAACTTCTAGACTTACTATGGAGAGACGCTAATCAAGATAGTTTGGTATTGCCAAAAGAATAGATCAATAGATCAATAGGACAAAATGGCCTAGAAATATACCCACACAAATTCAGTCAACTGATCTTTAACAAAGGAATTAAGGCAATTCATTAGAGATAGGATATTCTATTCAATAAATGATACATATCACATGCAAAAATTCAATGTGGATCCAGACCTTTCACAAAAGTAACTCAAAATGGATCATGGACCTAAATGTAAAAAACAGTACTTTTGGAAGATACCATAGGAGAAAATTCAAGTGTGATTGAGTTTGGTGATGACTTTTTTTTTTTTAAAGATTTTATTTATTTGACAGAGATCACAAGTAGGCAGAGAGGAAGGCAGAGAGAGAGAGGAAGGGAAGCAGGCTTCCCGCTGAGCAGAGAGCTCGAAGCGGGACTCGATCCCAGGACCCTGAGATCATGACCTGAGCCGAAGGCAGAGGCTTTAACCCACTGAGCCACCCAGGTGTTCCTGGTGATGACTTTTTTGACACAACATTGAAAAAACATGGAAACCCATGGGAAAAGAAAAAATTGATCACAGATTTCATTATAATTTAAAACTTCTGCTCTATGAAAGACCCCGTTAGGAGAATGAAAAGACAATCTACAAACTTGGAAAAATCTTTGCCAAACGTGTTTTGTGGAACTTGTATCTAAAATACACAAAGAACTCTTCAAACTCAGTAAGAAAACAAACAACTCAGTTAAAAATGGACAAAAGATCCAAAAAAACACTTCACCAAAGATGTTTAGGTAACAAATATGTATATGAAAAGATCCTCCACATTACATGTCATTAGAGAACTATAAGTTGGAACAACCATGAAATACCACGACCCACCGATTAGAATGGCTAAAATCCAAAGTGGCTTCAAAAAATCATAAGTGATCAAAAATATGGATGAGAATAGCCTGCTATGTTAGTACTCCAAATTAAATGCATGTTTGAAGATGTGCTGGCAGTGGGACATGGAAGAGGAACTCTCTATGGGACCAAGTTGTGAGTCAGTCAGAAAAAGGAAGCTAGATTGCCTGGCCGAAAGAAACAGAACTTTCAAAGTTTTAAAGTAGAATGAGGGGCAATTTTAAAGATGGCAATCACTCTATCTCCAGGTAAAGTCCAGGTCAGTTCACTGCAAATAAACTAAAATCATCTCACTTTCTATGCCCAGTAGATGCCTTCTGCATGGATGTACAACTGGACTGTGCTCTAGAGATTGAGGGAGACAAAATGGTCAATGACATTTGCAGGTGAGTAAGAGAAGACAAGTACACCAATAACTAGATTTGATAAAAGTTACAGAAGAGGATTCTCTAGAAGAGGGAGACTAGGGAGGAAATAAATGGAAGCTTTTGGGAGAGGGACATTTTGGAAGGGTCTTGAAGAATTGGTAGAATTTTTACAGGAGATCAGACAAGGTGACAGTCCAAGTCAAGAGAGCATTGTAAGCAATCAACCAGATCAAGAAGGACAAATGTTAAGTGATGCAATTTGGCTGGAGTGGGGCATAAACAGAGTGATAATGGAAAGTGTGGCTGAAGGGCAAGGTTTGAACATTATGTGGAGAATCCTGAATGTCAGATTAAAGCATTTGCACTTAATTCAGTAGGCATTTATCAAGCATTAAGCACTGGACAGAACTCTAAAATTGTCCTTTTCTCTGTCCTTGGGCCTGATGTTGATGGAAAATTTGCTTTCTTCCCATATATAGCTACCTTTCTTCTCTTGTTCTCCCCTTATGCCATCCTCCTTCTCTCCTTTCTCACTCTGTTCCTGATGAATTTCAGATCTTCCTGCCTACTCCCCTCCCTTTAGCAGGGAGCAATGTCTGTGGCCTAAATTAATTCCATTCCATTAAAAATCCTATTTGTAAGGATTTTTTTCTGGACTGTTTCTAACAACACGACCTAACATAAGCCACTAAATAAATAGCTCTCTGACATCTGGCTTTTTTTTTTTTTTTCTATTTCTCAAGTCATCAGGTTAAAAACTCCATCAAGAGATGAAAAAGCTTTTGCTCTGTGGTTATGAGATGATAGATAACATTGGTGTGCCCCAAAGTAGAGGGGTTCTCATAATTTGCTGGAGGGTGATAGTTAATGCAAATCTAAAAATAAAACACAGCCAGGCAGCCTCAGGTACAGCCCTCACCAAAAGCAAACAAGCTTTTAGTAAGCATGTCATTATCCTTACTTTATTTATTCTGCAAGCATTTATTGAGCATCTACTCTGTAGCAATTACTGTGTAGGTTTAAGGGATAGAATTATAAAAGACAGTGTTTCTACATAGCTCACATCCTGAAGGGAAAAAAAAAAAGAAAATATAGCAATGTAATAAGTAATACAGAACTGTGCTTTCCAAATTTATTGTGCATACACAATATCTTGCTAAAAGTACATTTTCATTCAGTAGGTCTGGGGTTGGGTTAGTCTGCATTCCTAATCTGAGGCACCCCAATGATGCCTATTTTATTGGTTCTGGATCACATCTGGAGAGGCAAAAATTAGAGAAGTTCCCAGGGACATTGGAGCAAAGCCACCAATGAGTTTTCTTTTTAATGTGAACTCTCTCAAATAAAAAGAGTTATTTCAGAAAAAAGAATCATTAACATTATATCAAAAACTAATGATTAGTATATTTTTGCTAATTGAATTTAAATAAGAAAAGAAAGAAAGAAAGAAATTTAAATAAGGAAAGGAAAAAGAAAAATGAAACCATAAAGAGGCTTGGAAAAACAGAAACAATGGCAAACCTTAAAAAATTATAAAAATCAGTTGGCAATTATTGACTGTAAAAATAATGAACAATTTTTATGACTTTAAAAAAAGGTTAAAACTAAAAATCTAAGCAACAATAAGAAGATGGAGAAGATATATGCAAAGAAGGAAGTAAGCTAAGATTCTGATTGAATTTGGAAGGATACAAATACTGACAAGTATTTGACTTGTTGGAAAAGTTATACTTAAATATGAAGGTTAAAAAGAGTTAACAATATACTAGTTGTTAGAACAATTCAACAGCATCTAAGGGAAGACTTCATTATCAGATTCCTCACACATATCATCCATAGTATTTAGGATATAAGAAAACTTATGATACATATGAAGAAATAGGAAAATGTCAACCATAGCCAAGAGACAAGTCAAGTGACAAATATCTCAATGAACCAGATGTTGCAATTAGTAGATAAGACTTTAAAGCAGCTATTATGAATATGTTCAAGACCTTGAAAGATAATATCATAAAGAATGAACAATGGGGAGTTGCAGCAAAATGGAAACCCTAAAAATGAACCGAATGGAACTTAAAGAAATGCAAAATACAATATCTGATCTTAAGAAAATTTACTGGCAGGACTTACCAACAAATGAGTTTGCAGAAGAATGGATCAGGAAATTTGAAAACTCATAAACAGTAATTACCCAATCTGAGAAAAAGAGATTGTTAAAAAATACCACAATCTCAATAGCATGTAGAATAATATTAAACGGCTTATCATAAGTGTAATTGGATCCCAGAAGGAAAGGAGAAAGAGAATGTGGGAGGGGGTGGGGGGGAGGGGAAGAGAGCCTATCTGAAGAAATCATGGCCAAAGTTTTTCATTTACATGATAAATATAAATTAAAAAATCTGAGAAGCTCAGCAAATCCTAAGCAGGATAACAACAAAGGAAACACATATAGGTCCATTAAGTCAAACTAATGAAAACCAAAGATTAAAAAAGAATTGTGAAAGCAGGTGTAGAAAAGAAGGCACATTATATACAAGGAAACAATGGTACTAATGATGTCAGTCTTCTCATTTTTTAAAAAAAATAACGTAATCGGAAGACAATGGAGGAACTTTTCAAGGACTGAAAGCAAAAAACTGTCAACCCGAAGACTGTTAACAGTAGATAAAGGAATATCTAAAAATATGTCTTTAGATTGGAAGAAAATAACATAAGCTGGAAACTCAAATCTATAGGAAGGAATGAACACCAGAAATAATCAATACATGGTACATATGACAGAACAATGTCAGTTCAGTGACAGATGCCAAGATGGAATTAGACATACCTAAGATTTCTTGGGGGACATGCTTGTGAAGGGGAAGGGAAAGTGAAGGGAGGAGCTGGGAGCGCTTCAGAGAACAATGTATGTCTGACACCTGGGCAAGAGGAGAGGGGGAAGGATGGGGGCGGTGTGGGAGAAGACTTTTTTTCTTTTCAGATTTTATTTATTTTATTTAAGAGAGAGAGAGAGAAAGCATGAGCGAGCGTGAGCCGGGGAGGGGTAGAGGGAGAGGAAGAGAGAATCCCAAGCAGACTCAGTACTGAGCACAGAGCAGACACAGAGCTCATACTGGCAACCATGAGATCATGACCTGAGCCAAAACCAGGAGTCCTTGGCTTCACTGACTGCGCCACCCAGGCACCCCGAGAAGTCTTCACTAATGTGAACCTCTGAGAAAATCTTGACCAGGCCAATTAGAATCTCCAGAGCAAGAACTGCCCATGAGAGGAGCCCCAGGTCAGGCAGGAGTAGCCTAGCTCTAGTACCTCTGCTGTGCTCAGTCACTGGCTGAAAGCAGTCTGGGGCCAGCAGTCTCAGCGTGAGAGCTGCGGCAGACCTTCATGGGCAGCCCTGGGAAGCTGTCCATCAGCTACTCTGCTCCCAGCAGGTTTCTTGAAGGGAGATCCAGGCCACACACCTTTATGAATGCCAATAGACTATGTATTTATTTTTTTTTCTCTTTTTAAAAAGTCATATGACTCTTTAAAGTAGGAATGTAAACACTATAATGTGGGGTTTATCATGTAAGTCGATGAAATGTAAATGACAACGATCATGCAAAGGAGGAGGAGATAAGTGGAACTATACTGTTGCAGAAGTATTCTACTTTATATGAAATAGTACGATATTAACTCTAAATAGTTGTGGTGAGTTAAAGACGAATATTTGTAGTAGAGCAACCACAAAAAATTAGACAAAATAGTACAGCTACAAAGCCAATAAAGGAATTAAACTGAAGCTGCGCGCGCGCACACACACACACACACACACACACACACACACCAAATTAAGCCAAAGATAAGAAAGGAGGACACAAGAACAAAAAACAGATGGACAAGGGGTGCCTGGGTGGCTCAGTTGCTTAAGTGTCTGACTCTTGGTTTCAGCTCAGGTTATGATCTCAGGGTCCTAAGATCGAGCCCCATGTAGGGCTCTGTGCTCAGTGTAAAATCTACTTATCCCTCTCCCTCCCCCTCTGCCCACCCCTACATGCGCTGTCTCTATATATAAAATAAATAAATAAAATCTTAAAAAAATAGATGGATAAGTAAAAAAAAATAGCAATTGAGGAAGCTAAATCTAATCATATTTATAATTACATTCAGAATTAAGAGACTAAACATTTCAACTAAAAGACAGGGATGGTCAGACTGAATTAAAAAAATGAAGACCCCTACATATTCTGTCTATAAGAAACACACTATAAATGTAAAGACTTGGACTGAAAGTAACAAGATGGATAAAGATACATCTTGCAGATGGTAAGCGTAAGAAAATTGGAGTGGCTAAATTACTATCAGACAAATAGATTTCAAGACAAGGGGTACTACCAGAAATAAAAAGATACATGTAATAATAATAATAATAATAATAAGTTTCAATTCATGAGGAAGACATAACCAGAAAATTAAACACATACTTACCAATGGGCCAGCAATCCCATTTACAGGTCATTAACCATGACAATGAAAACATATGTCTACAAAAAAGACTGTACAGGAATGTATATAGTAATTTTATTCACAATAGCTTAAATTTGGGAACAAATCAAATGTTCATCAACTGGAGAAGAGAAAATTTTATACATGGGTACAGTGGAATACTATTCAGCAAAAAATGAAAAATTAAAAAGCTGCTGATATACGCAACAACATGGATAAATTTCACATTATGCTAAGCAAAGAAACTAGAGATCAGGGAGCACATACTGTGTGAGTCCTTCTATATGGAGTTTTAGAACAGGTAGGACTTACCTATGCTGAAAAAACAAGTGAACCTCCTAGAGTGGTAGAAATATTCATTATCTTGGTAGAAAATGAGATTATATGGACACATATGTTTGTTAAAACTCATAAATTGTTTATCAAGGGGAAAAAAGAAATCATAAACAGATACAGTTGTAAAGATATGTAAAACATGATGTCTGTCCTCAAAACAAGACTTTTTTTGAGAAAGTAATAAAAAACGAAAGAACACATAGTGACTTCACAAGGAATAAAATCTACCACACAGCAGAACCTGTATATTTTCTCCTGCTTGGAGTTAGAAACCAAAGATTTGGAGGCATTAAATAGTAACATCTGAATATACATGGTGCATTTTTAGCTGGTTTTTGTGTATGGGGTAAGACCAGGGTCTAATTTCTTTCTTTTGTATATGGATGTCCAGTTTTCCCAACACTGTTTGTTGAAGAAACTATCATTTCCTTAGCATGTATTCTGGGCATCCTTGTCAAAGGTCAGCTGACCATACATGTGTGGATTTATTTCTTGGTTTCTATTCTGTCCCATTGGTTTATATGTCTGTCTTTATGGCAGTATCATACTGTTCTGACCAGTGTAGCTTTGTAAACTGTTTTGAAATCAGGGAATGTGATGCTTCTAGTTCTGTTCTTCTTTCTCAAGGCTAATGGGACTATGCAGAGTCCTTTGTGGTTCCATATGAGTTTTAGAATTGTCTTGTATTTCTGTAAAATGTGCCCTTGGAATTTTGATAGGGATTGCACTGAGTCTGAGATTGGTTTGGATAGTACGGACATTCTAACAGTATTAAGTCTCCCAATTCATAAGCATGAAATGTCTCTCCCATATGTTTGTGCCTTCTTATATTTCTTCCAGCAATGTTTTCTCATTTTCTGTGTACAAGTCTTTCATCCCCTTAGTTAAGTTTACTCCTAAGTGTTTGATTCTTTCTGGTGCTGTTGTAAATAAGATTGTTTTCATAATTTCCTTCTCAGTTTATTGTTAGTGTAAAATCCAAGTAAACATTGCTTGTAAGAAACATGCCTAAATAAACAACCTCAATCTACCAAAATTTTTTGAAATAACAAAGTGAAAGAAGATTACCATGCAAATACTAACCAAAAGAAAGCCCATATACCTACAGTAATAGCAGACAAAATAGAATTTAAGGAAAGGTGTTTAATAAGCTATAAGAACAATACTACATAAGGAAGAAAAGTCTACCTATAGTGATAGTTAATAATTAAGAGCAAAATATCATGATATCTGAACTTAAATTCAAATCATTCACACACACACACACAAAATAGTGAACAGAGTGGCACCTGGCTGGCTCAGTCAGTGTGTGACTATTAATCTTAGGGTCATGAGTTTGAGCACTGCAATGGGTATAGCAATTACTTTAAAAAAAATTAATGGAGATAAATGGCAAATGTTAAAAACTTATAAATCTAAGTGAGTGGAATAGAGGTGTTCATTTTACTATTCTACTCATTTCATAACTATTTCTGTTTTTCTATAGTTTTGAAATTTTTCAAAATAAAATACAATTTTACAAAGTAAAAAGTTGGGAGAAATTTACTTGACTAATTCATGAGCTAAAGAGAAAATCAGAAGAAACTGTAAAATATTTAAAATGAAAAGCAAAAGCATTACATATTAAAACCTGTGGAAAACAACTAAGGCAGTATATAAAGGGAAATTCATAGCTTTAAATAAATTAATAAAACAAGAAAGATTTAAAATAAATCCTTAGGGCACCTGGGTGGCTCAGTGGGTTAAAGCCTCTGCCTTCGGCTCAGGTCATGATTCCAGGGTCCTGGGATGGAGTCCCACATCAGGCTCTCTGCTCAGCAGGGGGCCTGCTTCCTCCTCCTCCTCTCCTCTCTCTCTCTGCCTGCCTCTCTGCCTACTTGTGATCTCTGTCAAATAAATAAATAAAATCTTTAAAATAAATCCTTATGCTCAAATAGCTAAAAAGCTGAATAACAGAGTAATCCCCCCAAAATAAAATGAAGCACATAATTAAGATGTGGGCAAATGTTGATGGAATTGAAAACAAATAATAGAGAGATTCAATAAACCAAGGACTTGTACTGTGGAAAATTAAAGAATGCAATACCTAGAAAGTCCGAAAGAAAACCGAAAAAGTTCAAATAAACAACATTAACCCCAAAAACCTCAAAACCCGTAATAACAATCATAGTAGATCTATTAACAATCATAGTAGATCTATTAAGAATAATACACTAAGGGGCCCCTAGGTGGCTCAGTGGGTTAAAGCCTCTGCCTTCAGTTTAAGTCATGATCCCAGGGTCCTGGGATTGAGCCTCGCATCGGGCTCTCTGCTCAGCGGGGAGCCTGCTTCTCCCTCTCTCTCTCTCTGCCTCTCTGCCTACTTGTGATCTCTCTCTGTCAAATAAATAAATAAAATCTTAAAAAAAAAAAAGAAAATGTATTTGTTGGAACTGAGCATACAGAAGAGCCAGTAAAAAAATAATAATAATACACGAAATGTTTTTATTAAGTTTAAAAACTTAGATGAAATATGTATTTTTTCTAAAAAAAAATGAACTGCTGAAATTAAGAAGCAATTACCAAAATTGACCTAAGAAAAAGTAGGATATCTGTATAAGCCAACCCATTAGAGAAACTGAATCAATAATTTAAAGCCTAAGCATACCTACCACTCTAAAAGTGCCAAATGTGTTACATGAAAGTTTTAGAGTTTCAAAGAACAGATAATTCCTATATTTAACATTTTTTTTTAGAGAGTAGAAAAAGAAAGAAAACTTTGTTTTCATGTGGTCATGTTCATGGTCACGGCCACAGATAACATGGATGTTATAAAGGGCCTAGGCTAAGCCCTAAGGGAAAATAGGGCTATTTTCCTATGAAAGACCATACCTGAACTGAGTCTTAAAGGGTATGTAGGAATTAGCCAGACAAATAAGGACGAGAGTATTGAAATCCTTTATTCCAGCTAAAGATTAGAATTTTATTTTATGTTTTTAAACAATTCATTTGGGGCACCTGGGTGGTTCAGTTGGTTAATCATCTGCCTTTGGCTCAGGCCATCATCCCAGTGTCTTTGGATCCAGCCCTGCATCAGGCTCCCTGCCCTGCGGGGGGGGGGCCTCGTCTTCCTTTCGCTTGGCCTACCACTCCTCCTGCTTGTGCTCTCTCTCTCTCTCTCTATCAAGTAAATAAATTTAAAGAATTTAAAAATTTTAAAAAATTAAAATTTATTTATTTGACAGAGAGTGAGAGCATGAGCAGGGGGGAGGAGCAAGGGGAAGGGGGGAAGCAGGGCACCTGAAGGCTTGGAAATTTAAACCTATTTTTGAAAATGAAGGAGTACAGCTGAAGACTTTTTTTAAAGTAGGAGAAGGTAATATGCTCAGATTCCCATCTTAGAAAGATTATCCTGACAACAATGTGGAAAATGGTTTGGAATGTGCAAATCTGAACCCCGCCAGTCCCATGTAAGTGAAAGCTGGCTTTTTGTGAAGGTCACCTGTCCCACATCCCTTAGTTAATAAGTGCTTGGATGGGGCCTGAAACCTGCTTTTAATTATTCCTCTACAGTTTAGACAAAAAGAGCAGACCATGTGCCAAGGAAGGATAAAACTTGCTAGTCAGTAGTTTTAAGTGCGACTCTTTTAAAGTCCACATCTGAGGTCCTTCAAGTCTGACAAGGTCTTCTGAAACCCGAGTGTACAGCAATTTCTGTCAGTTCAACCATAGGATCTCATACTTGGAGGGAAGCCCAGAGGCCCCTCTCCCACCCATTACGGGAATCTCTTCCAGAACACACCCAACAGATGGCCTACGGGCCCCTGTGTGGACACTCCACCTTCAAAGGGAGCTCCCGGGCCTCCTGTTCCTCTGCTGGTCAGATCTAAACATAGAAAATTCTCTCTCATGTGGAGCCAAGTTCTTCCTCCCTGTAACTTCAGCCATCCATCTGTAATGTCTTTTCCCTGAGTTGCCTTTTCTCAAGGAAAAACCATTAGACTTAGAGAGAGTAAGCATTAGGACATGCCATCACAGGGCCATCATAAAACTTATTATGTTTAAAATATGCCTGTGGGGTGCCTGGGTGGCTCAGTGGGTTAAGCCTCTGCCTTCGGCTCAGGTCATGATCCCAGGGTCCTGGGATCGAGCCCCGCATTGGGCTCTCTGCTCAGCAGGGAGCCTGCTTCCCCTCCCCCTCTCTCTGCCTGCCTCTCTGCCTACTGTCAAATAAATAAATAAAATCTTTAAAAAAATATGCCAATGGTTGCCCAACAATGTGAACATCCTTAAGGCCACGGAACGTAAATAGTTTTGTGTTGTATGTGCCTCACCACAATTCAAAACTTAAGAAGTAATTTCAAAAAGATGGCAGCATTACACTGTCCAGTTAGAACAACATGGAGTGATGCTTTGAACTTTAAACATTGGTGGGTCTTCAAAATGACCCTGGATTTTTGCTTTGCCTCTTTCTAACTCGTCCTCGCTCTCCTCTGGGAATGTTGTCAGAGTTGACTCCCATCCGTCTGTCTTTTAGCCAGGGTCTCAGTTTATCTTGGAGAACCAGGTTTTTCTCTCATTGGTTCCCTCTAAATCCTGAAGGTTCACTGGATCACGTAAAATCGCTTTAAGACATACAAATGGCTATCAGACACATGAAAAAATGTTCATCATCACTAGCCATCAGGGAGATTCAAATTAAAACCACATTGAAATACCACCTCACACCAGTTAGAATGGCCAAAATTAGCAACACAGGAAACAACGTGTGTTGGAGGGGATGTGGAGAAAGGGGAACCCTCTTACACTGTGGGTGGGAATGCAAGTTGGTGCAGCCACTCTGGAGAACAGTGTGGAGATTCCTCAAGAAATTAAAAATAGAGCTTCCCTATGACCCTGCAATTGCACTGCTGGGTATTTACTCCAAAGATACAGATGTAGTGAAAAGAAGAGCCATCTGTACCCCAATGTTTATAGCAGCAATGGCTACGGTCGCCAAACTGTGGAAAGAACCAAGATGCCCTTCAATGGATGAATGGATAAGGAAGATGTGGTCCATATACACGATGGAGTATTATGCCTCCATCAGAAAGGATGAATACCCAACTTTTGTAGCAACATGGACGGGACTGGAAGAGATTATGCTGAGTGAAATAAGTCAAGCAGAGAGAGTCAATTATCATATGGTTTCACTTATTTGTGGAGCATAACAAATAACATGAAGGACATAGGGAGATGGAGAGGAGAAGGGAGTTGAGGGAAATTGGAAGGGGAGATGAACCATGAGAGACTATGGACTCTGAAAAACAACCTGAGGGTCTTGAAGGGGCGAGGGGTGGGAGGTTGGGGTACCAGGTGGTGGGTATTAGGGAGGGCACATATTGCATGGAGCACTGGGTGTGGTGCAAAAACAATGAATACTGTTATGCTGAAAAGAAATTAAATAAATAAATAAAAATAAATAAAAATTAGATGCAAATGTTAAAAAAAAAAAGAAAGAAAAATCTAAATTAGGACCCTTAGCTCGGTTATTGCAGGGAAAAAATAATTATAATATTTTGAAGCCCCAGGAGTCCCACATTGCTCTAACACAGTTCTAGAGGAGGAAAGGTTCTTTAAAATCGTGCATTTCTAAATGCTAAGGTCTTAACCTTTGTAGGAAGAGCTGCATTTTTAAAAGAGGAATCTCAGAGAATATGCATGACCCAAAGCAATCAATGATAACAGTGACATTTTTAACTGGCTCATCTTGCTCATCTACTAACCAGTTATCTGGCTGTAAGGCTACCTTCAATTATGGGATTTAAATTTTTTTTATCTTCATGAGATGTTTACTTACTATAAAATTTTCTTGCCAAAGAGTGAACCTTAGTTTTTCTGTGGGGACAAAAATCTATCATGACCTCTGCTCATCAGACAGTCAATCCCAGCTTGACCTCATGAGGTCCTTAGATGCCCCATCACCCTCAGCCTCATTAGTTCTGGGGCAGCTGTGTTAGCCACAGCCCCAGGAATGCTCATTGGTGGTCATTTATAGCTACAGATCATTTGAGTGAGGTTGGATCAACTAGACGACATCTAACATAGCAACTGACCCCAATTTGGCAGTGTTTTAAAATTCAAGACCTCGAATTACACACAGCAATACATTAGTCTCTTCGATGTTCAAGTCTTTTGTGAAAAATACTGATTTTTAAAATTTGATATAAAGTTAGATGTCTTACTCCTTTTTCATTTGTCTTTCCCTTTTATAAATTAATCTATGTACCTCAGAAAGATGAATGTGATTTTTCCCATAAAAATCTATATTTTCTTAATTTTTGTAATACTCTTAATAAATCTTGATTCTGTCCAAAACCATATTCTTAAAATATGTCGTACCTAGAACACTTCCCTGTGAGATCTTTGCAGGTGGTGTGTTTTTAAAAAAATCGTTTGGAAACAAATTTTGACTTCTGATATTTGCAGAGCAGCTTGTTTGGACTAACCCTGTCATGAACAATAATTATAAACAATAATAAAATTGTTTAAAATGATGTTTAAGATAAATAAACTGCATACATGAGAGTCCCCCAAAAGTCAGCAAAGTGGAGAGAAGTCTGGTCTTAAAAGCAGAAAGTACACCTCGTGAGATTTGCAAGTTTGCCGGGATTCACGTTTCAGTTTCAGGCCTTAACATTCAAGTTGTTAAAACATTTCAAGTTCATTTTTGTGTACGGCGTGAGATAGTGCTTCAGTTTCACTCTTTTGCCTGTGGCTGTCCGGTTTTCCCAACGCCATTTATTGAGGAGACTGTCTCTTTTCTGTTGTGTATTCTTGGCTCCTGTTTTGTAAATTAACTCACATGTGTGGGTTTATTTCTGAGTTCTCTGTTATTTTCTAGTGATCTCTGTGTCTGTTTTTATGCCAGTACCATTTTTTTTTAAAGAGAGAGAGATCACAAGTAGGCAGAGAGGGAGGGGGAAGCAGGCTCTCCGCTGAACAGAGAGCCGGATGCAGGACTCCATCCCAGAACCCTGAGATCATGACCTGAGCCAAAGGCAGAGGCTTAAGCCACTGAGCCACCCAGGCGCCCCACCCTGTTTTAATTACTATAGCTTTGTAATGTAGTTTGCTATCAGGGAGCATGATGCCTCCCGCTTTGTTCTTCTTTCTCAGGATTGTTTTGGCTATCTGGGAGTTTTTGTGTTCCGTACAAGTTTTAGGATTACTTGTTATATTCCTTTGAAAAATGTCATTGGAATTCTGATGGGATTATATCAAATCTGTAGATTGCTTTGGGTAGCATGGACATTCGAACAGTATTGATTTTTCTAGTCCACAAGCACAGGGTATCTTTCCATTTATTTGTGTCTTCTTCAGTATCATTTATTAATGTCTTACAGTTTTAAAATACAGGTCTTTCATCTCCTTAATTGAATTTATTCGAAGGTATTTTATTCTTTTTGAAGCACTTGTAAGTGGATTATTTTCTTTATTTCTCTGTTGGTTTGTTATTGGTGTATAGAATCACAACAGATTTTGGAATGCCTATAAACAACATTTTGGAGTCAGCTGAAGAAACGGTGAACTCCAAGATAAATCAGTAGAGAGTATTAAATCTGCAGAATATAGAAAAAAGTCCCAAACATTTGAAAATTAATCAATTCATTTATAAAAATCCATGATTTATATCATAAAGGAAATTTGAAAATATTTTGAATGGGATTATAATGAAAATATAAGATATCGAAGTTCATGTGATTCAGCGAAGGGAATGCTCAGAGGGAATTTTACAGCTTTAGATGCACATATTAGAAATGAAGAAAAACTGGGGCACCTGGGTGGCTCAGTCCATTAAATATCTGCCTCCAATTGAGGTCATGATCCCAGGGTCTTGGGATCGAGCCTTGCATCAGGCTCCCTGCTCAGCGGGGAGTCTGCTTCTGCCTCTACACCACCCCCAGCCCTGGCTAGTGCTCTGTCTCTGTCTCAAATACGTAAATAGAATCAAGAAAGAAAGAGAAAGAAAGAAAGAAAGAAAGAGAAAGAAAGGAAGGACAAGAAAAGAAAGGAAAGGAAAGGAAAGAAGAAAAACTTAAATTATCTATTCATCCTTTGATGAAAGAATACATAAAAAGTGGCAAATCCATATAATGGAATATTATGTGGGAATAAAAAGGAATGAAGTGTTGACGCATGCTGCAATATGGAGGATACTTGAGGACATTTATGCGAAGTGAAAAAAAAGTCACTTTCATTGTGTGACTCCATTTATAGGAAATGTCCAGAATAGGCAAATCTGTAGAGACAGAAATTAGATTAGTGGTTGTTTAGAGCTGGGAAGAGGGGTTAGCAAGGGGTGGGGTGACTCATAGGATTTCTTTCGGTGGGTGATGAAACATTCTAAAATTTATTTAAAGTTGGTTGCCCAACTCTGTGAATATTCTTAAAACCACTCAATTGTATACTTTGGGTGAATTGTGTGTAGCATGTGAATTATATCTCAATAAAGCTGTCACCAAAAAAATCCAAATTTACAACATAAGAAATCAGAGAATGAGCAAATAAAGCCCAAAGTAATTTAAAATGAAGAAATAATAATGATAAGAGCACAAGTCAGTGAACTTGAAAACAAATGAACGATAGAGAATATGAAGCCAAAAGTTGGGTCTTTGTAATGGCCAATGAAAGTGGTAAATACCTAGCAAGACTGATAAAAGAAAAAGAGAAAGAATATAAAAATTTATTTATATTCTTTCTCTTTTATATTTTCATTTCCCATGTTATATTTCTAACATGGGAAATGAAGGAGAGGAGGACAAGTCCTACAGACATTGAGCTGGTATACATATGACTACACATACGTAGCAAAAAATCATTAAACTATATGCTAAATAACTGAATTTGAATATAAACAAGTTCCCACTCAACAAAGCTGTAAAAGAATCAATGTAACCATTGATTACATTTTATTTTAATTACACTGATTACATTTTACTTTATTAATAAAATAAAGTAAATAAATAATAAAATAATAAAGTAAAATAATAATAGGTTATTATATAAAAATAAAGTGATAAATAAATAAAACCACATGACTGTATCAGTTGCTGTCAATCCTCTAGACTTCAAGATAGAAGATTCTAGAAATCGTTTGGTGTTTTTCCTGGACTGATCTCAGGATCTTTCCAACCATGCTCCACGTGCGTCTTCACGATGTCTGAGAGGATATCTTTCAAAGGCCATATTATTCCCTCTCTCGAAGTACTCCTGTAATTTGAAATGACCATTTCAACCCTGACACTACTCTTTTCCTTACTGCCTTAAAAAAAGGCCCAGGTGAAATTCTGAAGATTGACTTGTGCTGGCCATTTCTGTCTTAGCAGGATCCCAAGAACTAGTCAATGGCTACTATCATTTGTTGACCTTGTTACAAGAAAATCTATACTCTGAGCACAGGCCATCTCCTTCAGTGGCTTCTTTTCCCTCCCGGGGTGATTGTGTGCTGCAGCAAAATGAAGTTCGGTACCTGGTTGTGTGAGTGGGCACCTGTCCAGGGAGGATCGAATGGGTATAGACCTGAGGGAGCCTCGCCTTGGTCTATGACAGAGAAGAGGAAAAACCTGAGCTTTTCTTTACAAATGCTACCAGAAGACAAATGCAAATGTAACCAGTTCCCCTGAGGAAAGGAAGCAAAGGTACGAATCAGTTTCTTTTAGTCCTATGTTATTTACTCTGCGGAAAACCATAAAAAGGAGGCCTCTTTCTGCATCTTAAAGGTCTTATTAGTGACTAATACCACTCTGTGGTTTTTGGATGTCTCAAGCTTATTCTGGACAATACTGCGCTCTACCAAATTCTAGCCTTTGCCGCATTAGAGCTAGATAAGGAAGGCTTCCCGTGTTACTTTGTGTGGACTGAGGACCCCGTAGGAATAAATTGTGAGGCAGTGGTACGCATAGTTTAGGAGGATGGACTTAGTGTCACATAAAGATAGGTTCTAGTCTCAGTTTCGCCAATGATTAAGTGTATGGGCTTGGGCCAGCCATTGAACCTTTCTGAGCCTCAGTTTCATCATCTCTAGGATGTGTCTAATACTACTACCTAGCTCATAGGGTAGCCAGGAGAATTTGGTGAAGTAACAATGGTAAAGGGCCTATGACAGTACCTGACCAAGAGCGAAAGAACTTGTGATGCTCTTTATTTCTTCATGCTTACACGTATTTACTGCTGGCGAAACTGACACTCTGGTATATTGCTGGTGGGAATATAAATTTACACAGCCCTTTGGGAAGGTGATCGCTGTTAAATTTTTTAAATCTCATGGCACTTGCAGACATCTGAATTAGAGAGCTCTTCATGAGTGCTTTAGACTCTGGAAAAACTTGAACTTGGTGTACTAATAAGCCTTATCAAACATACCCATAGACAGGGGTGCCTGGATGACTCAGTGGGCTAGGCGTCTGACTCTTGATTTCGGCTCAGGTCACGATCTCAGGGTTGTGAGATCTAGCTACGCTGGAGGCGTGGAGCTTGCTTGAGATTCTTTCCCTCTCCCTCTGTCCTCGCCCCTCCTCTCTCTCCCTCTCTAAAAAAACACAAAGAGGGGCGCCTGGGTGGCTCAGTGGGTTAAAGCCTCTGCTTTCGTCTCAGGTCATGATCTCAGGGTCCTGGGATCGAGCCCCACATCGGGCTCTCTGCTCCGCGGGGAGCCTGCTTCCTCCTCTCTCTCTGCCTGCCTCTCTGCCTAGTTATGATTTCTCTCTGTCAAATAAATAAAATATTTTAAAAAAAACCACAAAGAAATGAAAAAACCATATCTTTAGATAGCCTTTTCCTTAGGTACTATGCTGTGTCATTCTGAACTAAGAGGGTGCTAGCTTAATTAAAGACTCATCAGGGGCGCCTGAGTGGCTCAGTGGGTTAAAGCCTCTGTCTTTGGCTCAGGTCATGATCCCAGGGTCCTGGGGTCAAGCCCCGCATCGGGCTCTCTGCTCCGCATGGAGCCTGCTTCCTCCTCACTCTCTGCCTGTCTCTCTGCCTAGTTGTGATTTCTCTCTGTGAAATAAATAAAATATTAAAAAAAAAAAAAGACTCATCAATGGGTTTCTCACACCTCCGGGAAAGTCAGCCATAGTTTCCTGTTATTTAAGAAATGAATATGACATAGACCCTTTGAATCACACATTATAGAGTTGTTAAAAATCTTAGACATAATATGGCTTAACCATCTTCTCTTATAGATGAGACTATTTTACGCCCCCTGAGGTGTAATCACTGCCCCCATTTACCCACCTGGCTTTGACAGAACCCCAGGGCAAACTGGTGCTCGGGTCAGTTTGTGTTTTTGAAACCCAGCTGTGTTGGAGAATTCATTCTTTCTTATTCTCGGTGCAGCAGGCACACCTAGTTGTTCACCCAACACCCACCCAGCACCCACTCCCTTCTTCCCCTTTCCTAAGAGTCAAAAATGCTGACTACCCAGAATCCCTTGCAGCCAGACCTAGTTCTCCTGTGAGATGTAAATAGAATAGGCTTTCAGGAAAGCTATTGTTTTTCTGATTTAAAAAGAGAAGGATAGAGCTGACACGTAATGTCTTTACCCTTCTCTGTTTCCACCTGAAATGAAGACAGGCTGCCTAGACTGTCAGCGGCCACACACACAGAAGACTGGCAGAGTTGGACTGAAGAAGGAGTCTGGGCATCCATGACCCTGCAGGACCCTTGCGTCAACCTTGGACAGGCCACCCCTTGCTGCTTCCTGCCATGTCAGAAACGTAAGCCCTTTCTTGGTTAAGCTTCTGCAATCCCATTTTCATGCCCCCTTCACTTCCCAAAGCATAAAGAGGCTGCCATACCTAAATTCACCTTGCCTTCTTCATTCCTGCCTCAGGGGAGGAAGGCATCATCCTTCTCTTCAAATGTAACCATTTCCGTCTCACTTTGTCTCCTTCCACCCCCTTCAGAAGTCCCTTCTCTCTTCTAGTCCCTCCTCCTTGCTCTGAAGGTATCTTTAACATTTGCCTTCAGTTTGGATTTCCCTACAAAATACCATTCTTTTGTTCCACTTCATGCCCAAAAAACCTTGGGAGGAGAGACTCGAAAGCCTGCCCTCAATGCAGCTAAGAAAATTTGAGAATACCCAAATCTGAAGAACATAGCTGGCCACTCACTCTGTTCAGACTTGTAACTAGTTTGACCTTATGGGTCCCCGTTTCCCATATGAACTCCGACCTTTCTTGCTTTCCTGGCATCACTCTCTCCCAATTCGCTGATCCTGTCTGCTGCTCAGGCTCCTTCTCTGGCCCCTCTCTACCTACCCTCCTTGTCCTTGGATGCTGCTGGCCCTCGGGTTTCCTCCTAAACTGTCTGGGAAGCCTCTCTCACCCACATGGTCTCAATTCTTGGCATTTGCTAACTGTCTTCAAGACAACTTTCATATCCCCTACTTGTCTGGTTTTCTGTTTCCTGAACTTCAAATTCCTATTTTTCCAGCTTCTCTTGGATCTTCAGTCGCAGTGTATCTGAAGCCACACTCACAGTATGCCCGCCCCCCACCCATCCCTCTTCAGCAGCACGTTCCCTCTCATAGAGGGCACCATCATGGGTCCAGGAATCTGAACCAGAAGGTTTGAAGGTACGATCAGTTCCATTCTTACCAACATCCGCGATCCTAAAAAATCAGTGTGGTATACAGAACTGACCAGTGAAAACTGTGGAAAATGGGCACAACACTCAAAAACTCCCATCAGTGGCATGAAAAAAAAAGAAAAGAGCCCAAAATGGTAGGATGGTCTTACCTATGTTCAATAGTCGGGAAGTCCATAAAGAATACAGTAAGTGTGGCGCTTCAAGAGACAGGCAGTTTGCTTGTGGGGGTGGTGCTGGAAGGGCTGTGCTTTGTGGGTTATTGCAAAGTGATGGGAGGAAGAATCAGGCACAAAATCGAAGCACAAGATGTGGGTAAGCGTGGCTCGTAACGCACGTGGGGAACCAAGGCAGCCGACAGACGTTTGAGCAGTGTGTGTGTGCATGTGTGTGTATGGACACACACGTGCACATATGTTTTGGGTATTCCTAAATTGGATGCAGCTTTCCGCATTCACCTGGTATTTCTCGAGGAACACGTATGTGCAAAACTGATCCTGAAATGTGTATCATGCTCCAAATGTTCCCTAATATATCAATAGGATGGGGACGCATTTGAACTTTCAAAGCACAGACTATAGTTGAACTGACTGTATCTTGGAAAACTCTATCTTGTTACACTCACAAGCACTTGGTCATGAATTCCCATGAATTCTGCTCCTGTCCACATCTGTTTCTTCTTCTCCATCCCTGCTACTGCTCCTTGAATCCAGATGCTCGTTACCTCCCTTCTGTGTCACTGCAACCGCCACGTCTCGCTCTTTCCACGACACTGCCCCTGCCGTCAGGGGCCTGGGAGATGCCCCGTCTGCAGTCGTGTCCCAGAGCAGATGGCAGCCAGAGAGGCTGTGACCCCTGATTCCTGAGCCACTTGTTCATTGGCGGATGTGGGCCTATCCAAGGATTCTCACAGTGTGTTGTGGGGATTAGAGGAGGGAATCCATATAGAGATTTGTACAGACTGGAAAACCTAGCAGGCGTTCAGCAGGTGGTGGTTTTTCTTCTCCTTTCCTATTGTTCAACTCAATATATGATTTAAAAATATTAAAAATACGCAGAGTGACTCCACGCTTTCTGTAGGATTAAGCCAAATCCCTTGAGAAGGGTTTACAAGACCTCCCCATCTGGGTCTGGCAGGGCTCGTAGCCTCATAGCCTTTCCCTCCGATCCAGGTCCCAAACTGTCTCTTTTTTGAATCCTCCCCACTGTTCCCTCCCCTCCCTCACCCAGAAAAGAAATTTATCCCTCCCTCAAACTCCCACCATGCACTGTGCAGACACCTCTGATCCAACATCTCCCCAGTCCTGGGGAGTGGGCACGGCTCCTACCAAAGATCCAGGACCCTTGCCCCTTTACTAATAGAACTCAGTTCTCCTCCCTGAGTTCATCTTATCCAACCTTCTCCCATGAGAGCCGGGGATGGCGACCGCATTCATAGAACCAAGTGTAGATCCTGACTGGTCTGCACCATCGAGGGTTCTTATGCCCTTTGCCAGTGATGAAGTCTGACATGGGCACACAACCTGATTCTGGGAACTAAGACATAAAGGTACGTCTGCTGGGAAATTTGTGATTAAACTTTCCTTTATTCTGGGGTGCCTGGGTGGCTCAGTGGGTTAAAGCCTCTGCCTTCGGCTCAGGTCATGATCCCGGGGTCCTGGGATCGCACCCCGCATCGGGCTCTCTGCTCAGCGGGGAGCCTGCTTCCTCCTCTCTCTCTCTCTGCCTGCCTCTCCGCCTGCTTGTGATCGCTCTCTCTCTGTCAAATTAAAAAAAAAAAAAAGTTTCCTCTATTCTAAGAAAGAGATACAGGAAGACATGGTTTTCTTTCTCCCTTTGGATGTTGTGGTATCTGATGTGATGGCTGGAATCGCTGCCAACCTCTAGCCTGGTTTGGATGCCAATATACATAAACCAGGTCAAATTCAAGAGAATTATAGATGTTGTATTTTCAGTGACATTTAGAACCACAAAGGACTTCTTCAGTTTTCTATCCCAGCACCAGGAAACATGTGCCACATACTGGATGCTCAGCAAATATTTGTTGGGTGGATGGATGGATGGATCTCCCAGTGTCCTGCTTGTTGTGCTTTCCAGTATCTGCCCCCGCTAATTACGGAATCTTAGTGTTATATAAAAGATCAAGAAGAGGCAAAGTGTTTAGGCAGGAAGTCCGGAAAGTCATAGAACCGAAAAGCAGCCCCAATTGGTATCCTAGGAGTACCTGAAGGCATCAGGGGAAAGAAGCTGACCTGGTCCTGCGGTCCTTGTGGCAGGGCCGGAGGGGGCGTGTCTGTGACGGCCACCCAATCCTCCTTCAGCTTAAGCTTCTCTTTTCACCAGGGCTTATACAACCCAAAGCTCTAGGACGTCAAACGCAGGCATGTATCTCACAGTTGTCAGGGAGGAGTGATTTCCCTAAATTACTGATATCTGGGTATCTGTGATGAACCAGATGTAAGGAGAGAAGAGAATCATGGAATCTTACTGGTACAGAGTAGTTACTCCACACCAGGCTCATCTCACTTCGCCCTTACCGCCACCCAATGAGTTAGGCACTATGGCTTCTCCCACTTGAAAGGTAAAGAAATTAGAGCCTAGGATTTAGGTTTGCCCACAGTCACTAGGAGGTGGACCTAACTCCAGAACCCCAAGGACTGGATGCAAAGTTGCCCTCCAACAATTTTCCTCAAATATTGGTTGGTTGGCAGTTCAATTTACTCTGTTTTTAAACCACAATTTATTGAAAAGCTACTAATGGGTTTGACCCTACATGTACTGTGTCCCTTTAAATACAGCATTTATTTTGGGGACCCGGATGTTATTATCTACTGAGAAGATGATGGCCCAGAGAGGTTTAGAAACATACCAGAGTCATCCAGCTAGTAAGTGACAGAGGCACCCTGGTCCACTTAAATCTGGGTTCTTTCTAATATCCCACAGCTGCTTCCATTCTCAACTCTGGCAAGAACCTGGAGAACCTAGACTATTCGTAGGAAGGCACCCAGGTCTTAAATCCAAGTAGCAAGGTCAATATTTTGTAACAAAATGGGAGAATGATAAGTGACCTCTATTCCCAAATGACTGAAGGACCAATGAGTCAGTCCCTGGATGGCCTGAAACCAGGGCCAAATTTTCCTTGTAGTCAGTAGCATGTGCAAACTGGCTGTGACTTGTAATGTTTGCCCTCGTATAAATTGTCCCCCATTGTAAATTTCAAGCTACCAACAGCTGGCGTGCAGGCATCAGTTGGCTGTATCACACTCTACCTACAGAGCACCCCGCTCTGCTCAAGAGGCAAAACCAGCCAAGGGCCTAGAATTCCAGATCTCATGGCTGCTCCCCTTGGCTCTCTCTCTCGGGAATGGCACTTCCATCTATCCAGGTGCCCAAGGGCAAGTCATGGAGACCTACTGGGTGGTCCCCTTCTGCCCACTTCCAAACAGTGACCAAGTCTGCTCTCTTCTACCTCCTAGATAGGCTTCAAACCCATCTACTCCTTCTCCTCTGCCCCACCAGGTCTGAGCTGTTAGCATCTCTTGCCCAGACCACCACGTGGTGTCTTAACTGCTTCCCCTTCATCCACTCCTGCCCTGCTGAGTACATGTATCCTTTATGTTCTGCCCAGAGTCATTCGGTGACAGTGCAGATCTGATCACATTACTCCTTTAAGGAAAATCCTTCATTGGCTCCCCGTAGCTTTCAGAGGATGACCAGTCCTCACCATTCTCCAGACCCAGCCCTGTAGGATGGCCTCTCCCTCCTCTAGTGTTAACCCACCACCCTGGTCCCTGGCTTTCCGGTGCTTCAGCCTTCCTGGTCTTCATGCAGCTCCTCAGTGGGTCCAGCTGTTTCATGCACGGAGTTTTTAGTTGTGTAGTCCACTTCCCTGGAAAGGTCTTTCCCCCTCTTCTTTGTCTCCCATACTCCTCTGCATCCCTTAAGTCTTGGCTGAAAAGCACTTCCCCCAGGAAGCCTCCTGTTGGATCCTCAGACTAGATCAGACCTTCCTGTTACAGATTTCCAAATCATCCTGCACTTCTCTTTCCAGTTACCCATGACCTGTCTTCCCCACTGGGCCATCAGCTTTTTCACTGCTTATGGTAGGGAATGTGAGGCTCTGGAGAGAGCATTCCACACAGAGCAGCCCAAAGAGTCCTTCTAAAAGGCAAGTTAGTTCTTATGGCTCCCCCATTCAAAACTTTGAACAGCTCTGCAACTCTCAGAGTAAACTTCCAAGTCCATGCCAGGGCCTATTATGCCCTACAAAATGTGTTTTCTTCTACTAATCTCCCTACTCTCTTACCCTGCGCTAGCCACACTGGCCTCCTTATTCTTCCTTGACCACTGTCCTGCCTCAGGACCTTTGCACATGTCATTTCTTCTGCTAGGAAAACCAGAAGGTTCACTCTCTCAGTTTCTTCAGATCTCTGCTTACATGTGACCTTCTCAGAGAAGCTTTCAATAGCCACCTTATTCAACCCTAATGTGTTTTTTTCTAACACTATCAAGCAGTTTGCTAATTCTTAGCAGGCACTACCTAAGTGTCCTACAAATTTAATTAAATTCTGACACTATCTACCCAGGATAGTGTCAGACCCCACAGGTTAAGGGCTCAGTCCCATAAGACTGCCCCCATTTCAGATGCCAATTCCAAGTCTAAGTTGTTACCTTGCTTCTGACCAACTGGCTATGAATCACAGGTTCCCACAACTTCCTCCACAGGTTTAATTTGCTAGAGTGGCTTGTGGAACCAGGAGAAATATTTGCTTACATTTACATTTATTATAAAGGATGTCACGAAGGATACAGATGAACAACCAGATGTAGGGGTACTTATGGCGAGGTCGGGGAGGGTTCCAAGTGCAGGAGCTTCCATCCCCGTGGAACTGTGGTACATGGAAACTTCTGTCCCTGTGAAACCTCCAGCAGCGCGTGAATGCACTCATAAAGCCCTAAACTCGTCAAATCTTGTTGTTCAGGAGTTTTTACCCAGTTTAATCTGTAGCCCCTCACTTCCCTTTCCCAGAGTTCAGTTGGTGGAACTGAAAATTCCAGCCTTCTCATCAGTTGGTTTTTCTGGGGAGCAGCCCCCATTCTGAGGTGATCTAGAGGGCCCATTTTCAGTCACTTCTTTTAGCATCAACTCCTGTATGTGCAAAGTTGGTCCCTGTGAATAGTGGACTCCTGTCACTCAAGAAATTCCAAGTATTTTAGGAGATTTGTTCCAGGAATCAGCGACAAAGACTAAGTGTATTTCTTAGCATACCACACCAACCACGTGCCCCCCCACACCTCCTCTGTATCTCTCCCCCTTGCCCTGCTTTATTTTTCTTCATAGCCCTTATCACCACATGACAGAGAATCTGTATTTATTGGTTCATTTGTTAATCGTTATCTCTTCCTCTCTAGAAGATGAGCTCCAGGAGAGCAAGGACTTCGTCTATTTTGATCACTGTTGTGTCCCTACCAGTGAGAACAGCACCTGGCTTAAGAGTACTTTATTTTTTATATGTAACAATTTATTCAGTTGCTGGATCCTGGAAAGTTTCCTGGAAAAATCTCACCAAGACTGGTACATTGTGGCTTATTTTTAGTAACATTTCCCCTGGGTGATACATTGACTTGTACTTTCTGGTAATTAATTCTGGTAATTAATGAATTCTGGTCACTCTTTTTCACTAATCCCCCTTTTTGGTGGCGAGAATCGTCCCCTGGGCCACAGTTTCAGCACTTACCATGTGTGGTTAGAAGCTGCTGTTCAGGAGAGGGAAGGCAGGTCTGAAGAGAAATTGTAAAATCTGCCTGTGCTTGCCACACTCTGAGAAAACATCAAGCAAGGTATTTTAATATCAAAGGTCAGAGGCACTCTTTATTTTATCCTCTTTCCCCTAGAAGAAATTACTTTTAGTTTAAAGAACATGTTCCAATCATTTCCATTGGCAAACAAAAGGAACTTGAAAGTGAATGGATTAACACACTCATCTTTGCTCAGGAAAAGCCAATACAAAGTTCTCCTTATTCCTTCCTGTTTTAAGTAGAGGATGATTCCAAGGTTAAGGGTAGCTCTCTGGGATTCCTGACACTTCCACGTGATAGATCAGGCTCTTCGTGGGGATGGGGGAGGTCACAGCCATTAGAAAGGGAGAGGAGGGGACAGAGCCACATTGGAGCCCTAACATTTCCATGAGAAATGCTATCTCATCCTTAGGATAGAATTGAACCCATTTCCACTGGATGCCTTGCGGACCGTCGCTACTCTGTCTACCCTTGGTTCCACCCTGACTCCTGATTCACTGTTTGGCCAGGGCTCTTTAACTTCCTGGCGGTTCTGCTTCCTTATCTATACAATGAAGCCTGGAGCCCAGAGGACAGATGGTTGAGAGCACAGCCCTCTAGAGCTAGAGGGCTGGGGTCCGACCCTGGCTCTTTCATGTCTCAGATTTCTGGTGTGGGGCCACCTCTGTAACATCTCTGTGCCTCAGCTCTCTCACTTGTAAAATGAGGAAATGATAGTTCCCACCACTTAAGGCTGTGATGAGGGTGAGTGATGGGTTCAAACTCTCTGACCCACAGTAAATATTCAGTAAATGCTAGGATAAGGAACAAATTCTGTTTTCTCCTCTACTACTCACACGAAGCACCAGACGGGTGAGTGATTTTTCCACCTCAAGCAATTTTCTGATACCAGCTGGGTCCCACAATTTAACTTAATTCTGTCCCTGCCTACCCGGAGATGGCATCAGATCCCACAGGTTTAGGGTGTTGTGTGGGTCCTAGGAAGGACTAGGAGTAAGACTCCCAGGGTCAACTTGGGACAGACGATGTCAGGACGGACAGGGTCTGGATCCTAGAAACCATTTGTGTGGTTCTTGTCACCAACTCATGTGTCCCGGAGCAAGTTTCTTATCCTGAATCTTTACTGTCTGTTCGCAAACTGGTGGGCAACATCTGCTAACATGCCTGCTCGGTGGGTTGTCGGTGTGGGGATGAGTCAGTGGGTGGGAAAGCGCCTTCTCTGGCAGGTGCGGCGACTAATGAAGAAGCTCAGTGACGGGGTGAGCGCTAACCCTTTGCCCCGCACTGACACTTTGCTGCGTCCTGGCTGGGGGACAATGGCGGTGTTGCCACACAGTGATGTCAAGGGCTAAGAAAACATGTCAGAGAGCAATGATTCATAGACCACACCGAGGATATGGGCGCTTCGCAGAGACAAGAGAGGAAGAACTGGCAAACTCCACATGTTCCGTAAGATGGCTACGAACCTGTTGTCTGACCATCTAAAGAATTTGGCTGCAGGAACGATGGTAAAAATCACGGCCTCCCTCCTTGGACAAGGTCTGGAAAATGTGAATGATTAAAAGAAGAAAAAGGAGAAAAAGTTTACAGATTCCAAAGGAAAATGCCATATGCCCACAAATAAAGCAAAACCTCGAGCTGTTAATAACTGGGAGGGCTGCTCATGGATCAGAGAGTGGGGCTTGGTCCTGCGGGGGAGGGGTGGGGGGTGGGCGTGGCTTCACAGGGCATCAGGAACTAGAGCCACCGGAACTGAGTGACATCGGGCGGCGTTCCAGAAAGATCGTGTGTCTGTGGGAGGAAGGAAATGAGCGCTCTGGCCTCTGTTGCTCCTCTTAGCTGTTGGGTTAAAACCCATCCTATGGGCACACTCTATGGCCTTACTGTCCTCCTACGTGCAGAGTCTACAAAGACAACTGTTGAAGCCATTTTGCTATATACTTGGGGTAGAGACCTAGAGGTTAAACCTGCTGGTGAGTACAGAAGGTTTGTAGACCCATAAATAAATGGGAGAAAAGGGACCTAGAACAAAGTTCCCCTGAAGGAGATGAGGAGGGAAAGGACAAAGACTGAGTGGGAAGAAAATCGCGGTCCACACTTGGACACCTTGTGCTGGTCACCGAGGTGGGAGGCATTAGCAACCGCCTTAGGAAAGCCCAGGACTCAAACAGGACATGAGCCTACAATGGCTATAAGGCAAAAGTCAACTACAATATAATGAGAAGTTGAAAAGAGGGATTGCATGAAAGTAAAGAACATTCTGCCGTGGTTAATGAAGACTGCGGGAAGAAGTAAGATGTGCCCCAGGCTGAGTGTATCAGGGGATGAGAAATACAGACTGAGTACAGGAGAGACTTGGAAGGTTAAAGGCCCCATTTCTCAGGAGGCTGAGGTTTGCAACAAAATGCAGTGTAGGGGCGCCTGGGTGGCTGGGTCAGATAAGCATCTGCCTTCAGCTCAGGTCATAATGCTGGGGTCCTGGGATCAAGTCCCACATTGCTCTCCCTGGTCAGCAGACAGCCTGCTTCTCCCTCCCCCTCTACCCACTGCTCCCCTTGCTTGCGCATGCTCTCTCTCTCTCTCTTTGTCAAATAAATAAACAAAAAATCTTAAAAAAAAATGCAGTGGAGACACAGACTGGGATGTGAGTCCCAACATCTGATTTATAGCTCTGTAACCTTAGAGTTCACTAAAGTTGAATTTCCTCACCTGTAAAATGAGAATTACGATATTTCCTTCCTGGGTTTTTGTGAAGAATAAGACAGTATATGTTAAAACACCCAACCTAGTGCTTAGCATGGACTTAATACAACCTAGCTCCCTTTCTTTCTTGGTCGTGAACATAAGCCATTGCTCAGGCTTCAGTCGGTGTAAAGTCATGTTCTTTCACAACTGACAGAGGTCATTACTTGCCCCAGAGTTATCCTATGATCTCAGATTCTAAACAGGAAGTGATTCAATAAGTAAAATATTAACAAAATGGAAGGGTGACAATGACGTTGTCTTTGCCTTTATCCCCCAGCTTCTGAAGAATGGGAACCACGTGTAATATCCCCCGTGCTGAGCCCAGAGCCTGGCACAGAACCTCGATGAGTTCTTTCTAAAAGAGTGAAGGAGACTGGTGAGGAAACCTTAGGAGGATGGCCAAAGGATTAGACGTGATAGCACTTCGAGAAACTTCGAGAAACTTCGTATAAGACCACCACCACCAACAAAAACCCAAAAACAAAAAAGCACACACACAAGGAAGAGATGTAAGCCTTTATAATGCACACAAGACCAGAAAGACCAGCACCTATCCCTGGCTTAGTAACAAAAGAAAGGGGCAAGAATGGAAATGAGAGTCTGAGAGAGTCCTTCCCCCCTTGTAAAAGCCACCAGGATTCTCAGAAACTAGAACAGCTGGGGCCTGTATAGCATGCTAAGAACTTTTTAAGTAATAGGAGGAAGGAGAACAAGGAAGACACTGTCCCTTTGCTCAGGGCAAGATGATAACAGATGACAGAAAACTAAGGTCTTGCAGGCCTTCTGCCTCCCCCGCAGAGAGGAAGCTCCTCCTCCTGAAAGAGGTGCTTGGGGTGCTGGTGAGTGCCAGGGGAACCTGGGGTCAAGAGCTCGTGCATCTCAGCTGAGTTGGAGACTCGCAGCCAGAGTAAGTTACATCCCAGAGGTCAGAAATAACTTGTTGTAGATACACTTGCTGTCCTATTCTTGGTGATCTTTTGACAGACCATAAAGAATTGGAATGTTGTTCTTAAACCCAAGGGGAGCAAAGGATCAAAAAGTGAGATCTCAAAATAGCTGAAACTGGTTGTTTCCAAATGTTGGCTCTCAAATCCTTCCTGAGGCCCTTTTAAAAAATGTGGTCAGAATCTATGGAACTCAGATATAGAAAATTGGCCAAAAGGGACATACTCTGGGTGTCAAAGGGATAGAAGACTAGGAACACCTCTATTTTGCCTCCCTGCTCTCCCCCTGGAAAGGGGACATGTCCTGAGGCACTCTGTTGACTCCTACCTCTCTAGATCAGGAAAGTTGACATTTGCTGACTAAATCATTCATTAGCTCCTATAAAGGGAAGCAGCCAGCATGGGAGCCCAGCAAGCAAGTGTTCCCCAAGAGAAAGCAAGGCCAGACCAACCTCATTTTCTTTTCTGTAGGCTATCAGTGGAATGTTGTAATGAATTCATCTGGATTTGAGCAATGTATTTGACAACATCTCTTATTAGAACACACAAAATGAAGTTGCTACCATGGAGGCATCACATGGTTGCAACACTAAGACCAGCCCCAAAAGTTGTTGGTTAAATGGTCAATTCTAGTCCTAGGGACTTTCCAATGGCCTGCCAATGAGCTCTCTTCTATAAGTTCCTTCTGTGACATTTTAATCAACAATGCTAACAATAATTACTGTTGATTAGGTGCTTAATCTATGTGAGGTACAATGCTAAACGCTTTATAGTCAGTCCTAAAGGGAGGTACCGTTTTTACCAGAGGCTCGAAACGGACAACTAGCTTTTTCCACATAACTAGTAAGTGGGAATCAAGGACTTAAACCTTTGCCTAAGGGACTCCAGAAACTGCAATTAACCCGATGAGGACATTGGTGACACTCATGACATTCAGGGAGAGCTAACGAATCGGATAATAAAATTATTACCCAAAAAGATCAACAGTTCAAAATGATAGACTAAATTTAAAATAATTAATGTAAACAATGAATAGCCAAAGGTCTAAAAAACAAGCAAGCAAAACACAACTGTAAAAAAGAAGCTACATAAATACAAGATGGGAGAGAGATAGCTTAATAGCAGTGAATATGAAAAAAATCTTGGAGGTTTTTAAAAAGATTGATTTACTTAGAGAGCATGCATGCACACAAGTGGGGGGAGGGACAGAGGCAGAGGGAAGGGCAGAAAGAGAAAATCTCAAGTAGATTACCCATTGAGCTTGGAGCCCAATATGGGGCACATGACCCTGAGATCATGACCTGAGCCGAAACCAAAAGATGGACGCCCAACTGACTGAGCCACCCAGGCACCGCAAAAAACTTAGAGGTTTTAATTAAAGACAAATTCATCACCAGTAAGTGCTGAAATATACCTGCCAAAAATGTTAACATGAACATGAGCCATATTCATAGACTAGAGTGTCCAAAACAAAGGAAGGGCCGGGCGTGCCACAACCTGTAGAACTCATTGTCTCCTCTGCCATGTTCTGCACTGGGAATCACATTTGAAGATGGATGGTGACAAAGAGAAATCCAATCAAGATTGCCAAAGGTGTAGAAATGATCTGCGAATACTCATCTCAGAAGGAGAAGATAGTGGGAATGGCAGAATTGTTTTCAAACCTGTCTGGGCCCCTTCTCAGGTTGCTGCATGGAACTCAAGTATGTTCTGCTCCAGCAGAGAGACCCAGCCTGTGGCACATTCACCTACAACGTCATCCATGCCTTCTTTTCTCTCAGTGGGCCTCTCCCTCTGCCTTGCTCTTATAAAGATCCATGTGAATGCCCTTAAGGCTCACCCTGATCATTCAGGATAATCCTATTTCAAGATCCTCAATCACATCTGAGGAGGCCATGTCCCCACAGAGGGTGATGTTCACAGGTTTCAGGGATTGGGGTGTGGGTAGCTTTGGAGGGCCATCTTCCAGCCCACCATAGGTGGCATGATTCTGGACCCTGAATCTGAAACATTCCCTTCCTGGTTCTCCAGCCTAATGATTGTAGCAGAAGTAGACACTGACTGACACACCAGTTCTGAAGTGTCCTGAAAATTGTCCCAGAAGCCCAAGCTTGAAGCCTGCTCCCCAGACTCCTCCATAATTATACATGCACCCATGTCCCTTCTGCTTCAACTGCGAACATGTTTCTGTTACATGCAACTGAATCCTAATGGATACATACAATATGGTCACATGGTAATGGGGATCCTTTAAATTCATCTCTATTTTTTTCTGTGTATCTACATAACTGAGCTACAAATTTATTATACTCATATTTACAAAGAAAAGACACCACCTTTTAAAAAAAAATTGCTCTGATACTGGTTATAAACTTCAGCTATGTGGTAATGATTATTGTGGTGGGTGCCATACAAGGAAAGATTTGAATTTTACTCCAATCTGGTAAACTTGGTTGAGTGGATCAAGGAATTCATTGAGATCAATTCTGTCTCTCAGATTTCCTCTCCTCCCTGGTCCTCTCCAAGGTAGAGTCTTTTTTTTTTTCTTTAACATATAATGTGTTATTTGCCCCAGGGGTACAGGTCTGTGAATCATCAGGCTTACACACTTCACAGCACTCACCATAGCAAATACCCTCCCCAATGTCCATAACTCAACCACCCTCTCCCTTTTCCCCCCTCCCCCCGGCAACCCTCAGTTTGTTTTGTGAGATTAAGAGTCTCTTATGGTTTGTGTCCCTCCCAATCCCATCTTGTTTCATGTATTCTTTTCCTAGCCCCCAAATTCCCCATGTTGTATCTCCACTTCCTCATATCAGGGAGATCATATGATAGTTCTCTCTGATTGACTTATTTCACTCAGCATAATACCCTCTAGTTCCATCCACATCATTGCAAATGGCAAGATTTCATTTCTTTTTTTTTTTCTTAAAGATTATTTACTTATTTATTTGATAGAGATCACAAGTAGGCAGAGAGGCAGGCAGAGAGAGAGAGAGGAGGAAGCAGGCTCCCTGCTGAGCAGAGAGCCTGATGCAGGGCTCAATCCCAGGACCCTGGGATCATGACCTGAGCCAAAGGCAGAGGCGTTAACCAACTGAGCCACCCAGGTGCCCCAAGATTTCATTTCTTTTGATGGCTTCATAGTGTTCCATTGTGGGGAGATAGCTATCTATCTATCTATCTATCACATCATCTTTATCCATTCATCTGTGGATGGACATCTAGGTTCTTTCCATAGTTTGGCTATTGTGGACATTGTTGCTATAAACATTCGGGTGCACGTGCCCCTTCGGATCACTACATTTGTATCTTTAGGGTAAATACCCAGTAGTGAGATTGTTGGGAGGCAGGGTAGCTCTATTTTCAACTTTTTGAGGAAACTCCATGCTGTTTTTCAGAGTGGCTGCACCAGCTTGCATTCCCACCAACAGTAGGAGAGTTCCCCTTTCGGCTGAGTCTGTCTTAATGAGTAAGATGGATTATATGAGCTTACAGTGGCATCAGTGGGGAAGGGAAACAAAGTTCTCAAATCCATACTCAACCCCTCTCCCCCCAGTCACACTGATCTTTGCTTTGAACTGGCTATTGTAAACTCTTTCCTGACCAGTGGCTTCTGAAGGCACACAACACCAGCACTCAGGGTCTGGTCTTCTGACCATCTACAGATCCTATCAGCCTCTCTACATTTCCTACCCTCAGAATATGCAAGGACTTCTGGGTTCATTGTAGACCACACAAAGCCATGGGGGATGAGGAACACTGGCTCAGGTTTAACCATCTACCTGGGACACACCAATACTGCTGCACTATTACCGTGTGCCCCATTGGAGGCAGCATGCAGGGCTACTCTAGAGACTACAACCTCCTTGTATGATGGGGTGGGGATGCCCTAAAGTTCTTGGCCTCCCCTCAGCTATCTGGATGTTCTAAGACTCCCTCTGTGCACACAAGTCTGGTTCTGAGGCAGGCTGAAAACCAGAACCTCTGTCTAACCTTCTGGATCCTGTCTGACTCTTCTTTTCCTACTATAATTCCAGGAGCCAGAATTGGGCAAGTTTTGGGGTTTCCATGTCATCTGTGGCGCATCTGTCTTCTGATGTGTTCTTTCTAGGATAGTCAAACTCAGGGCATGACCATTACATGCAGGAGAGAAATCCCCTGTATGCCAAGAAAAGAGCTCTATGATCTAGTACTGATGTTAAAGGGGGAGAGAACATAGCTTAAAAATCCTTTCCTTCCTTCCTTCCTTCGTTTTTTTAAAAAAAAATACTTATTTATTTTTGAGAGAGAGAGAGAAACCATGTGGGAGGAAAGGTAGAGGGAGAGAATCTCAAGCAGACTCCCTGCTGAGTGCAGAGCCTGATGCAGGGCTTGATCTCATAACCTTGAGATCATGACCTGAGCCAAAATCAAAGAGTCTGGACACTTAAACTACTGAGCCACCCAGGCACCCCCCAAATCCTTTTCTTTCTTGATGTCTGGTTTTCATGAATATTTTCTTGTTTGATATCAAAAGGTCAAGGAAGTCAGCTGTGAATAACACTCCCTCTTGAAGGACTGCCTTCAAGACTACCTGGTTTTTGTCCAGAACAATATGCCTTGTAACTCAACAACTCAACCCTGCTCATGGAAGGCTGTTGGGAAGACAATTCAGAAGGAAATTAGAATAGACCAGTTTAATATTTAAAAATATTATCTGTTAACTTACGTATTAAGAGATGTCTGGATTCACATCAACCAAATTTTAATCACAGTTACTTTTGGATTCAGGCAATTTGGGTGGAGTGATTACTTTATTCTTTAGGCTTCCAGTTATTGCTTAGATTTTTAAAAATAAGCAGTAGTCTAATAAAAATTTCCTTAAAAATTTCATTTGGATCCTTTCTCTATCCAGCTACACCCCACCCCTCTATTTCTATGTCAAAGAACTAACATCTTAGAGACGCTCCACAATTCAACATTCACTCATTCATTAATTTATTATGCATCTACTGTGCTTCAGGTCATACATTCAAAGATACAGAAATGAACAAATGTCATTTTTGCCTTTTAGGCAACCATAATTTAGTAGAGAATGCAAAGCACACAACTCTAGCACATTCTAATAATTATGATGACATAATTTTCTGACATTATATGTAATGAAGAATTGACTCAATTTCACAACACATCTTTATTAAGCACCCACACATAAGCTAGGCCCCAGGCTGGGTGCTGGGGACAGAAACACATCATTTGAAATAGAGAGTTTCTCTCCCAGAAGGCTCCTGGGGCTTTTTAAGCCAGCAAGACAAGTTTCCCCTGAAAGTCTGTAGGACAGAGTTCACCCTCCAGCCAGCTGGTCTACCTGTGGGAAACCAGAGCTGTTCTAAGTCAGAAGTGACAGGATCTGTGTCATAGATCAAAGAAAACACAGTGGCAGAATGGACACCTGCATAAAGCTTGGTCGGTCTCTGCAGCCACCAGGGAGGAAGTGACTAAGGCTGGGAGTCAGAGTTGTGCACTCTTCCACTTAGGAGGACTTTCTTCAAACCTGGTCTCCACATTGAGCTGACTCATGGGCTTCCTCCTCCTATGGTGTCAGAGCTGCCTCTCCCCCGACTGCTGTGCCGAGCTAATAGATTGCTTGTTTTGAGGTAGATTGCTGAAAACTTGTTTCATTCCTCCTTTCTATTTCCAGGTATGTCACTGACTTGCTGAGTCATATTTGGCAAGCTCAGGATCTCTCTTTTCTCCCTGTTTTTCCATCTGGATAATACGGTTTATAAAGAGCTCTAAGACATTCTGTTTCCAAAAAGGTAAAAGCATACAAAAATAATTGTGTTGTTTACCAAAAGGTTTTTTATCTGTACATAGCTCAATTAAAACATTATCATATTGCAATAAAAATATTTTTGTCTATTTTCTTCACTGGGATGGAAGCTCTTTGAAGGAGGTACCATTTGTTTACATATTTCTATTCCCAACACTCAGCATCACACAGTATAATGAGGCCAAGTACTCTCTGTCTGGTCCTTGGACCCAATGGGAGATCCACACATGCTGACAAGTGGTCTGGAAGTCTCATGATGTTTTGTGGTGCATCTGGGCACCTTTCGAGGTACAAGAGCTCTCATCTGATTTTCAACATTGTGTGAGTCAGCCCTCCCCCACCCCCCAACCAAAACCAGATAAAAACCATAAAGGAGGTCTTAGATCTACTTATCCTACAGGTAACTGTACAGCTACTACTATTTCTCAACACCAAATTACTAATTCTGGTCATTCCTCAGAAGTATGAGAGTCTAGGGGAACTTACACAATTTCCCAATAGCTGTACTGTCCATTTAATACCAGATTCATAGGGAAAGAGAAAAGTCTGAACACCGTGGCCATCTCATGGACACTGAAGTAGCAAGAGATAGGAAGCTAATCACTTAATACTATGCTCTTTCTCTGGCCAAAGGGCAATATTCTCTGGCAATATGCCAGGTAATCTATTTTAATTTAATAACAATCAATATACTGAATAAATATTTGATGGTGGCAAGTAGGAAGCATGATGAAAGAAAAAGCCAGTACTATAAAGGTATCACCATGCAAATTTTGCTAGGACTTAATTTTGTCATAAATATTTTAAGATTTTGGACTTGAGTTATAAATATGACTTCTAAATGTATATCCTTCTAAATTTTTTTAAAGAAAATCAAATGTATTGGAGAGAGCAACTAAAAGTACAGTTAATGTTTCTGAGTTTATGTAGCTTAATTTGTTGCTTTAAAAAAAATCTGCTTCTTGGGGCGCCTGGGTGGCTCAGTTGGTTAATCGTTTTCCTTTGGCTCAGGTCATGATCCCAGGGTCCTGGGATTGAGTCCCACATCAGGCTCGCTGCTCGGTGAGGAACCTGCTTCTCCTCTGCCTGCTGCTCCCCCTGTTCGTACTCTCTCTTTCTCCCTCTCACAAATAAATAAAAATAATTTTTTAAAAAAATCTTATTCTCCCCAGTAGACCCAAATAATCTTGAGATTGAGTCCATGTTTTGTTTTGTTCTAACTCTAACATCTTATACAGAGCACAGGGCTCTATTTTCATTGGTGCTTCAGACATATTACCAGTAAGGATGAATGGGAAGTATCTAGATACAAATAACTTATCAAACGTCTGCATAGGGTACTTGAGAGACCAAAATAATGAGTCTAGAACTAGCAGCGTATGTAACAGATATGCCACACCTACTTTCTGGCTTGGGAACATAAGGAAAACACTCAACTGGACTGTGAAAGTCAAAAGTCTACTATTTCTTTAATTGTGCAGAATTTTCACTTGTAACCTCATTATTGTAAAATAAAACAGATTTAAAAACCCACATTCGACAAATGCATAGCTTAATGAATTATGATAAGGCTAACATCCTTCCAACCAATAGCAACAAATAAAACCTGGCCAGCCACCTGTCCTAATTATAGGTCTCTCTCTTCTTTCTCATTCCTCAAATCCCAACCTCCTGGCTTTTATGGCAGTGGTCCTCTGGACCAGAGGATGCATCCCTACCTGAGAACCTGATAGTAACACAAATCCTTGGTCCCTATCACAGATGTGCTAAATCAGAAAATCTGGGGGTGGGGCCCAGTGATCAGTGTCTTGAGAAATCCTCTGGGTGATTCTGACACGCGTTTAAAGTTTAAGAACTATTGTTTTAGGGACGCCTGGGTGGCTCAGTTGGTTAAGCGGCTGCCTTCGGCTCAGGTCATGATCCCAGCGTCCTGGGATCGAGTCCCATATCCGGCTCCTTGCTCCGCAGGGAGCCTGCTTCTCCCTCTGCCTCTGCCTACTTGTGATCTTTCTCTCTCTATCTCTCTCTCTTTCTGACAAATAAATAAATAAAGTCTTTAAAAAAAAGAACTATCGTTTTACAGTAATCACTTACTTGTGTTTCTTTACTTTTTATCACCAAAGTATACATCTCTAAACACTATAGTTTAGTCGTGACCATTTTTAAGATTTAATGTGTCTTTTAGGACTCTTATAATGTAAAGATTTCCTTTTTAGTCCTTCCTTTTCCTTACAATGTATCTCTTAAAGAACCCAGGCTATGTGACCTGTAAATTTTCTCACAGTTTGGACTTTGCTGATTGAATACACAAATCCGAGTTTGCATCCATGAACTTGCTGATTGGTTACATGATGTAGTTCAACATACTCTTCTGTCCTCTGTGTTTCCTGCCAATTGACAGCTGGATCTAGAAGTTATAAAATGTGTGTGCATGCGTGTGTATGGGTGTGTGTTAATTATTCCGTACTGTGGAACAAACTACCCCAAAACATAGTTGCTTAAAACAAGAAACATGTGTTATCTCAGTTCCTGTGGATCGGGCATCTGAGGTTAGCTTACCTGGTGGTTGTGACTTAGGGTCTCCCATAAGGGTGTAGTCAAGACGTTGGCCAGGACTGCAATCATCTGAAGGCTTGACAGGGGCGGAAGATGCACTGCCAATGCAGCTCACTCTGGACCCGGCCAGCTGGTGCTGGCTTTTGGCAGGAGGCTCCAGGGCCTCCTCACCAGGTCTTTCTGAATGATGGCGAGTCATGCCAGCTAGCTTTCCCCAGAGCGAGTGATCCAAGAGAAAAAGGCAGAAACCGCTGTCTTTTATGCTATAGCCTTGGAAAATCACACTCCATCATTCCCAAGCTATAGCACTGGTTACATAAGGGAGGAGAGGGGACAATACAAGGGCATCAACATCTATAGGACAGAATTATTAGGGACCATCCTGGAGAATGGCTGGTAATCAAAGATAGAATAGCTCACACACTAATTTGGATACTTCCATTTCACATGCAGGATTTGAAGTTGTAGTTGTTGTTTAATCTACTCTGTATTATATTTCTTTTCTCCCACATGGAGAATCCTAGTGATTAGAATACAGTAGTATCCCCTTATCTGTCAGGGTTCCCAAACCCCCAGTAGATACCTGAAAATTCAGTACCAAACCCAATGTATAAACTATGTCTTTTCCTAAGCATATATACCAATGATAAATTTTAATTTATAAATCAGGCATGGTAAGAGAGACTAGCAGTAATAATAAAATAGAACAAGTATAACAATATACTGTAATAAAAGTTATGTGAGGATTAGCTCTCAAAACATTATACTGTATTTACCTGTCTTTGTGTAGCGATGTGAGATAATAAAATGACTACACGTTGAGATGAAGTGGGGTGAATGATAGGCACTGCAGCTCCCATCGGCTGCCACTGACCTTCTGACATTATGTTAGAAGGAGGATCTTTGGCCTCCAGACTAAAGTTGACTGCAGGTCATCAAAATCATGGAAAATAGAAACCATGGATAAGAGATAACTGATTATCTCATAACTATCCATTTGTGTTTAGGTTAGCTAGGGTCTTTCAGGAGGCAAACAACCTGGGATTAGACATGAAAGCGATCTGAGAGGGGAAACCGGGAAAGAGGAAAGGGGAGAAGCAAGAGAGGCAGGGGTGGTCTGCAGGCCAGAGTGTAAGTCTAACACCTGTGAGAGGGACTGGGGAAGGAGGGAGGATGGGTAGGTAGAGCCTCAGACTGCTGTAGTAAGAGAGTTTCAGCCACGTGGCTGGGGAGCCCTGGAGCCAAAAATGTCAGTTGTGGTAGGATCAGCGGGAAGGAGCGGGGACCAACATGCCTTCTCTGTGCTCATTCATTGGCTGCGAGCAGCCCTGGGGGCGTGGCCTCTAGGTCGCTGTGCGAACACAGCAGGGGATCCAGACAGCAGAAAGGGGGGACAGTCAGTCAACCATGTTCCCAGAAGGCGGTGGGGTTGGGGGGAATGCAGAAAAAATGAAAAAACGGCACATATTTATGGGTGCTGTGGCATCATTCCCCATTATACACAACAGACTCAGGATAACAATATCCATACTCTCACCACAAATATGATCACAGAAAAGAGGTCAAATATTTTTGTATGTGCTCCCTCCATAAACCCCCATTGTAAAAAAAAAAATGTTCTATATATATGATTCAGAATATAGTCATTGTATACAGTATTCCCCCCTTCGAACCCTCACTTAAGACCTTTATGTATCTACCAGTCCTCCTCCTCCGCTAAAGTTATATCTTCCCTTTGGTATCTCCTTTGCCCTCCCAGCAATCAGTAACATTTAACCTGGCTTCAGTGTATCCTTTTGTATTTGAGAAAG
This sequence comes from Meles meles, assembly GCF_922984935.1. Classification (NCBI taxonomy): domain Eukaryota; kingdom Metazoa; phylum Chordata; class Mammalia; order Carnivora; family Mustelidae; genus Meles; species Meles meles. Next base: position 139,558,860 of record NC_060071.1, on the reverse strand, counting down.
GATCTAAAATCTAACTGAGCGCAGTCTGGTGACTTACACTGCTCTAAGTAAAAAGTAAGATGTCCTCGGCATTCGGTCACACAAGTGACTTCAAAGCCCAAACTAGGTAAGCCAGAGCTGATCGGATGGCTCAGTAGGCAGACCCATGCTGGCAGGCTGGGGTCCCTCATGCGCCCAGGCCCAAAGTAGGGGTGTAAAATCTATGTGATTTTTTTTTTATTAATCGAAAACAGAAGATCTTGAGGACACAGTGCATTCGAGCAGCCTCCTTCCACGACCCTCAGACATCAAGAGGATGCAGTGTGTGGCTCAGGCCTTCCGCTGTTCTTCAGTTGGAAGTTTGGGAAGCATTGGTCTATATATAGCTCAGGGGTTGGGGGAATTTTCCAGCTTTTTAAAACATCATTTACATAACAGTGAATGAAGATACATAGAGAGGCCGGGGCAGCAGAGCAATTATTCTGGGGGCACAGGCTTTAGTGGGTTTTGTGTCTTCCCTCCCCTTTCCCTATTCATGGCCCCAGAGTTTTTGCCATTTAAAATGGCTCTATAAATCAGTTAAGTACACAGAGGCAAATCCTGGCAAACTCACATTGGTGAGAAGAATCCCATTAAGATTCCGAAGATGAGGGCTGGATGAGAAAGCGCCGTTGAACTCTTTGATACTCCATCCTTGGATGAATACACGGAAGAGTATGAAGGATCTCTTTGGCCTTCAGTGTGAGAACTACTGATTAACGTTTTTCTCTCATTTCCTTGATCTTGTCCAAAAACTGAATGATGCTGGCCTCCCAGACGCTGGTGGTTGGTTCTGTATGCTCACCAGTCTGCGGCCGAGTCCCTTGTGGGGAGTCTAACTGGTCAAGGACCTGTCGCCTGGCATGGGGGCAGCAACCAAACACGGAGGCAGGGAAATTCATGTCTACTCCTGGTCTAAATCCCCTCTTGCCCCTTAGATTTAAGGAGAAGGAGGATAAAAAAGCAAATGGGCTTCTGACTTTGGCTCTTGATGGCTCCTGTGGGCTAAATTCTTCCTACTCAAACCAAACACCTCCTACCTGCCTTTCGGGGTGGGGAATCCAGCCTTTTTTTTTTTTTTCTTTTTAAAGTCAGACTTGTAAAACAGAACATAAAACAATTATTTTCATTACCAGAAGATTTCTCATTTTTCAAGATGAACATTTGCCAATAGATTCCTATAAATAACCAATTCCTTTGGCATGTCTACATGATGTCTACATGTCTACAACAAGCTATGACTGACAATGGTGTGATGCACGTGGAGCATTTTGGTAACATATCCCATAGATGTCCTGGGGGTGGCCGTCCAGGTAAGGCCAACGAGAGCCTGTGGACCAGTGCTGCACGCAGATAGCATTTCTAGAATCACAGTGGAGAAAAAGTGTCTTTTGAACATCCAAAGTCTGACTCAAATGTTATGAAATCAGGTTGTGTCCTCGCCCTTGCCCTTCAACTGAACCTGTGTAAATCAATGTGGCAAGCAGTTGTACTCCTATGGGCATGTGGAGTGTTAGGCCTGGGGGCTGACAGCCTGGATTTAAGTCCCAGCTGTGCCCCCTCACTGTTTCTGTGACCTTGGGAAAATTATTTAACCTCTTGGAGCTTCTGTTTTCTCATCTGGAAAATGGTTGACATGAGGATTAAATGTGATAATATTTTTAAATGTGGGGTTACATGTAAAACCCAATCAGGTTGGCACATACTAAGTGTGCTACAATTAACAACTGGTAGATGAACAGGATGCCATTCTCCAGGCTCCGTAAATAGGTGGACAGATGTCCTTCCTGTTCTGTTCTGATTACACGATCTGTGAACCAAAGAAGGCTCAATGTGCAGCTTCTCGTGGTGTCTAATTAGCACTGAGAGGGCAAGTCTATCTTACACTACACTCCGAACAGCTGTCTGCAGCTGATACATTCCTACAGTTCAGATGATCGGTGTTACACAAGTCATCCAGCACATCAATTCCTTTTTTTTTAAAAAGATTTTATTTATTTATTTGACAGACAGATAGATCACAAGTAGGCAGAGAGGCAGGCAGAGAGAGAGAGGAGGAAGCAGGCTCCCTGGCGAACAGAGAGCCTGATGTGGGGCTCGATCCTAGGACCCTGGGATCATGACCTGAGCTGAAGGCAGAGGCTTTAACCCACTGAACCACCCAGGTGCCCCAAGTGCATCAATTTCTGCAGGGCACAAAGGGCAGTTAACTCTTCCAAGTGACTCCATGGAGATGTTTGTTAATTAAAATCAGAAAATCTTCAACTGCTCTATCAAAACTTTTCTATAAGTCAGACCATTGCAAATATATTTTCAATTTCCTCGCTAAAATGATTTCTGCTTTCACCTATTGAGATAGTTCTCAAAGAGTGGTTCCTGGTGGATCTGAAGCATGAATGAAACTTGTTAGAAATGCAGATTTTCAGGCCCTACCCCTGACTTATGAAAACATGGCAATGTATGGCTTAGCAAGCCCTCCGGTGACTCTGATCTCTAGCATGAATGGTACACGGGTGCATGCTTCCCACCCCACGTTCACCTGCTCCCATCTCTGACACATATCGCTAATGAAGCTGAGTATCTTCCGCCACTGAGTCTGGATGAAATCTCAGAATTCTTTTATTTTTTTCTTTTATTTTTTTAAAGATTTTATTTATTTATTTGACAGACAGAGATCACAAGTAGGCAGAAAGGCAGGCAGAGAGAGAGGAAGGGAAGCAGGCTCCCTGTTGAGCAGAGAGCCCAATGTGGGGCTTGATCCCAGGGCCCTGAGATCATGACCTGAGCTGAAGGCAGAGGCTTTAACCCACTGAGCCACCCAGGTGCTCCTCAGAATTCTTTTAAACACAGTGCCCACAGTCACTACAAGTCAATCAGTGTTGGCATGGCTGGTGAGGAGACGGTACTCTGAAGCTTTCAATTAAGCATTCATTTAGTTAGCTGAATTTCCCTGAAGGAAAATCATGGCTCTCCCTTAAGAGGTCAGGAGACCTCAGGACAGTAAGAAAATAAGTTGAATTTCTAAACTTTCATCATCAAATATCATCCTTGACATACGCATGCCCAGTGACAACAGCTTATGGAATTTCCCCCAGTTACCAACACAGTCACAGTGTCTGTAGTCCAAACTCTTGCCAGAGAACTCAACCTGGATATAATTACCATTCAAATCCTGTCAAACCATGTTAAATGCCTAATTGATGTAGTAGGAAAGTCGCATTCTATCAATCTATTTCCAGTTATTCTGTTATGCTGAGCTTTGTAAAAAGCTAGATCACAAAAAATTTGTATAGCATGACCCGATTAACTTCAACCCCTTTGGGCTGCACTCTCCCCTGCCAAAAACAAAAACAACAACAACAAACCTATCTCTTGAAAAAATCTTTGAGATGGCTTTTAATAAGACATATGTATGATAAACCAATGAAGGGAAAAATAGAAATTCAAAAGCTTTACACAATTACAGGGATACATACTCACTGGGACTCTAGGAAAATGTGGTTATTCTGGTTGAGCATTATTCTTAGCTTTGAGCTATAGAGAAGTATGGAAGATTAAATAATTACCTGGGTAAAAGGAAAAGTATTTTCGCTCTTTCGATGAAAGACTTTCCTGGAATGTAGAAATCAGGATTCATACAGTATATGATGTTTGCTACCCTGTTCTTCTATAACTCTTCTGACTTTCTCCTTTTATTTTATCTGAAAACTTAGTCGTTGATAATTGGTTTTGTTTGGCCAGACAGTACAAGATCAACCCATATTCAGACTTGTCCTGTTTTATCACTGTCTGATTGTTGCTGTGGCCCATTATTCAATGTACAAAACTCAAAAGTTTCCTTTTCAAAAATGGAACTTCATTTATCTTTGACCATATTGCCTAATAAATTGAAGCTAACTTGCTACCAGTCTTCATTGAATGAGGTCACTTCCTTAATAGCATTTCTGACAGATGGCTATTGCTGTTAGTGACAGCAGTTGACATCTTGGGAATTTAAATATTCAAAGAAATTCAATGTGAATTTATTTAGTAATCTGTTATGTGTCATAAATGGTGTGGGTTGGGCTTCAAGGCATGCTGGGAGTTCTCAGCTAGGAGAAAGATTTGAGCTAAAGTCAGCCAAGACCAAAATCCAACCCAGGTCCAAGTCCAAGATCAACAAGTCTGATCTAGAAATGTAGAGTGGGGCATGATGCAGAGCTTCGAGAGCAACAAACAGTACTTGTTCTTAAGGGTCAAGTCTGAGTCCAAGATCAGGGGCATTTGTTCAGATTGCTGGAAGTTGTAACTGCTTGCAGGGTTTAGAGAAAAAGATTGGCAGGAATTAGCTGCATCCCTGGCTTCTATTCATAGCTGGACTTCAGTTCTAGGAGGAAACTGGAGTGGGTTCCAATAGTGTGGGTAGAGAGGCTATAACTGGATGTATACATTGCTGCCCAAAGACTAATTTCATCCCCAAACAAGTTAGACAGTGGATATAGGGCTGCAGATGACTTCCACGCTCCACCATGGCAGACCCTGCTATATGCCTCTCTGATATCCAGGTTCTTGTTCTTTCTTTTTGCTTGTTCTGGGCAGCAATGTGCCAAAGCCAAGCAGTGGATTATGAAAGGTCTAAGCCAGTCAGAGCAGTCCTGTTGCCCAGCTTCCTAGACTCCCTTACAGTCAGAAGTGCTATGTGATCCTCAGTGGTAACCAGTGAGCCAGATGGAGAGTTTGCTGAGGATGCTTTTAGGAGAGCTTTTGTTTTTTCTTTTAAAGGGAACAGAACTGGGGCACCTGGGTGGCTCAGTCAGTTAAGCATCCGACTCATGATTTCAGCTCAGGCCATGATCTCAGGGCCGAGAGACCCAGACCTGCATCAGGTTCCACACTGAGCATGGAGTCTGCTTAAGATTCCTCTTGAGATTCCCTCTGCCTCTCCCCCAGCTCACACATGCTCTCTCTCCCTCTCGCCTTCTAAAATAAATAAATAAGTAAATTAACCCCCTCCCCCCACCAGAAAGGGGGACAGAACTGGCACATCCAGCACCTTCAACCCTTCTTGACTTACCTGAAACCTGTCACTGGGAAGAAAAGGCCAAGAAAATCTTAGCAATGCCAACCCTGTCATTGTTAAGCCACTACACGAATGGGCCACTGTGTCCAGATAGCTGTGATGTAAGAATTAGAAACACTTTTGTTTAAGCCTTTGATAGATGTTCTATTATTAACAGTGAGAATCATTCCTAACTCACTACGGAGATGGAAATCCTAACCACTATCACATTCAGAAACTGGAGCTGAGCGTCTGTGGGGCAGGAGACTGGAACTGACATGGCATGCTGAGCTCGGGGCTGAGGACTGTGGGAAGGAGCATGGCAGTGATCGGGTCTTCAGAATCCTGTAACTTTGTTTGTGGGATGACTTATGACGTGGTCTGATCAGATCCCATCTGAGATACTTGCTCTAGTTCAGAAGACCATGCTTTAAGACAGGTGTTATCTAGGATTAGCCTAGGAGAGTCAAGACATTGGAAAACATGTGATGGAAGAATTGGTTGAAGTAAGAGAATTGTAGCAGCCAGGATGTTGGTATACGGAAGGCACTCCTACATTAAGTGAACCATTCTGTGTTTTTGAGTGGTCTCTAGACAGAGTCATGGCTGGTCCCAATCTGGATTCCAGCCCCTATCGGATATATGTGATCCTGACAAAACTGAACTCACGTCTTCTCTCATGAAGATCTGGTGGCTATAATGATGACACTGTATTATATAATTGAAATGTGCAAGATAGTAGGTCTTAAATGCTCTCATAAAATCAAAAACAAAAAAATCCTATTACCTCTCAATTCCTGATCCTTAAAATGGGGACAAGAATAGCACCTACCTCATAGATATGTGTGAAAAGTAAATAAAGCAATCCACAACTCAATGCCTGGAACATAGTAAATGTTCAATAAGTGCTTTTTGCATTACTTTGAGAAGTAGTTAAGTACATGGACTCTGGAGTCAGAATACCTTCCAATCCCGAGTTCATCATTTTCTGGCCTTATAACCTTGAGAAGTGTGAGGATAATGATAGCACCAGCCTCCAAGGGTGATTGCAAGAATTAAATCAAATAGTGCAAGTTGTGTACTTGGCACAGTTAGGTGTCCAGTAAATGCTGGCTATTATTATTATTATTAGCTAGACCTTGAACAATATAAAAAATGTAGAGAACCTACTTTTCTCAAAATGCTTATTATTTTAGTTTCTAAAAATTGAGAGAGTTAAATAATGACGTATGTGCAAGAGGAGATCAGGGAGGGAAATAACCAGTAGAGGATGGAGAGGTAAGAGGTAACATCTTGGAAGAAGTTGGACTTAAGGTGGGTCTCATGTGATAGGTAGAGTGGGGACACTGAGGAAGCAGGACGAGCACCAGGGGTGACCAATATCTTCCATTTTTCAAGAGATGACTTTGTATATATTATTACTCTTCTTTCTCCTGACCTCACCTTCCTGGAGCAAACGGAGTATTTCAATATTGTATTTAGGAAAACACAACCAGTAAACTAGTTTGCCCCTTATTTCATAATTGCTCAATCAAGAAAATCCAATGATATTTAAAAATCATTGAGTAATGCACAGTTCAGGTCATGTGTAAACCAAGAAATATATAAGAAGGAGAAGTCAAAAAAAAAAAAAAAGGAGAAGTCAAGGAATACAGGGATTGGTACCAAGAACCTGTAGGTATTTGATCCCATATATAAATTAGGTTTAACAGTTGTGACCATTTTAAATGTAGACTGCACATACTCTTTTTTCCGCCTTGTTGAAATATGGATTACACTTTTGGAAAAGAATCTATTAAGAGTTCTTTGAAGCAAACAAAAGAATTTCTGTTTCTAGAATGGGGAACACTGGCTTCAAATACGTTAGCAGAGGACTCAAAGCTCTTCCTAACTTGGACACGCCTGTTTTGCCAACCTTATCTCTGAACAGTCTTAGATACTGGTACTGGGCTGGTCTCCGTGAGATCTCGCGAATGTGTCCTGATCCCATACAGGGCCCAGCAGCCGCCAATGCCTGCCATAGAGTAGGTGCCCAAATCTACTGGCTGGAACCACATCCATGTGTCACGTGTGCTGTTTTGCCAGCCTAGAACCATCTTCTTTGCCATCTCCGTCTCTGTTTGGCTCAAGTTCACACCCTATCTGAGATCTATTCCCACCACATGAGTGTTTTTTCTCTACACAACAGCATTTGTCATCTGGATCACAGAAGGCATATATTGTACTGCTTGGGCCACTTCTCTGGTCCCAACCACATTCTCATGTTTTCCTTTCCAGGATGACGCAGGTGTTCCCAGTGAGAGAGCAACATGGACAAAGCCCAGAGGCCCTAAAGAGCAGGGCAGGCAGGGAGTGGTCAGTGATTTTGATGGCATGTCCCTCAGGAAGCATCTCTGAAAAGCAGCGTCTACACCACTTTCTCCAAATCTTTACCATATCTTTGCTTCATGAACACAGTACCCTACTACAGTGTGACCATATTCTCCCAAGCTCTTGCTAGAAATCTCAAGCCTTAAATGATTGTGACATATCAGTCTATTAAGCTAAGTGACTTCATGCCTAACAGCCCTGCTTCAGGGGGATGCCGTGTCCTGGCTGGAGGGATGCTAAACTAGAAACATTCTTTCCCTGTTTTCCAAGGAGATGATGCCTGATTGCTCTGCCTTTCTTTTGTGATCCAAATGCTCTGTTACCAGGGTAAGTCTTCTCTGATTTGTGATTGACAGGTTTGCCAAGGGTGATACCTGGCCTCCTTGCCTTACAGATGAGAACTTAAGTCTTTTGGAATTTGTCCCATGATCGCTGAGCTCTGACTATAGTTTCTTAGCATGCACAAGGTCTGTTTCTCAAAGGAAGTGATCTCTGCCATTTGTTTCCCCCTCTAACACTTCAAGCTTTGGCTCCATGTCACAATTTACTTGTATGCCAGGTGTTGTTAGATAAATAGATGTTTGAATTATGAGAAACTAGATATTATAAGACAGCGGATTTTTCTCTTTTTCATTTTAAGTTATCTCCTGAAATTTACTCCTGGCTTTACTGATTGATTGTCACGGAGCATTACTGAACGTTTATGAACAGGAATGATATAACACATGAGCTTCTCCTCGAGGCTGTGGGCTTGTTCGTGGCAGGGAGTATATTATCATTGCTGCATGTTCCCAGAGCTGCACACAGCCTGGGCTTTACTGCACATTCTACAAACCTTTGGTGAAAAAACTACATGATGTGTTAAAGATGACAGGCCACATATTCTTTATTATTGCCCTCTCTTATTACATAGGCTGGAGATGTAATTGCTTGACTAATAGAATGTGGCGGAAGTACCATGCCAGTTTCCAGGCCCAGGTCTTAAGAAATTGACAACTTCCACGGTGACTGGGTGTCGGCTGAGTGGCTGACTCTTGGTTTTGGCTCAGGTCCTGATCCCAGGGACATGGAATTGAGCCCCGTGTCCTGCTCCACGCTGAGTACGGAGCCTGCTTGAGATTCTCTCTCCCTTTCCCTCTGCCCCTCCTGCTCATGCTCTCTCTCCCTCTCAACTAAATAAATTAAAAAAAAAAAAAAGAAAGAAAGAAATCGGCAACTTCCACTTCCTGTTCCTCAGAACACCCTTTCTGGAAGCTCTGCCTACTGAGTCTGATTACCCCGAGATTGCTTTGCTGAAGAAGCCTAGTGGCTACCAAGGTGCAGACTTGTGGGTTGGAACAGAAGAATCACCTGGCTGGGTTCTGCCAGAATTCTCTGACCTGAGAATTGTGAGTTATAATAAAACAGTGGTTGTTTCAAGCCTCTAGATTTGAGGGTAATTTATTAATAAATAAAAAAGTAGAACACAAATCTGAGATGGGGGCTTGGTGTATATTATTTAGCACGCCAGAGGTCAACTCCTATACTTACAGCTATTGTTCATCTGAATTGGTCTGATTCACTACCCCAGTGATGGCACAATAAATGTTGTCTTTCATCTTGTGTGCTCCCAGGCAGCACAGACCGGAGATCCAGACACAGATCTCAGGACACAGAGATTTCAGGTGGGATTGTATCCAGTGCTTGGAGCCCAAGAGGACAGAGTCATCATAGTTGTCTCTTCTGATTATTAGAAGAGTCAACTGCTGAATAGTAATCACATTTCCAATAGATGGGGCTAGATGGGGGCACCTGGGTGGCTCAGTCTGTTAAGTGGGTGCCTTTGGCTCAGGTCATGATCTTGGTGACTAATAATCCCTGCCTCAGGCTCTGCTCGGCAGAGTCTGCTTCTCCCTCTTCCTCTTCCCCTCCCCCCTTGCTTGTGTTTCTCTCTCTCAAATGAATAAACAAAATCTTAAAAAAAATACTTTAAAAAATGGGGCTAATTCCAAAAAATGGAATTAGATAGAAGACTCCAAGTCTGTTCATAGGGATGATAGAGTGAGAACCACCCAACAAAATGAACATAACGACACAAGGCAAATGCTTTTCCTGTCTTGTCCTCATGATATGTCCAGAGAAATATAGCTGCAAAATTTAGACTGGGGATGGACTGAAGAAGAAGAGAAATTCAAGCAAAGAAGAGGGAGGGGCAGTGAAAAGTCACTTTCATTCTGTGTATACTTGAAATTTCTGGGTCAAGGGACTGGAAAACATCTTACTAGCACTTTAAATTTTTCTGAAAATAATTGAAGGGAACAACTCAAGAATAAAATAATGACAAGGTAATGGCTTAATAAAAAAACCCTTGGAGAGGGTATTAAGAAACCTGTTTTAGTCTCACACCTTGAAAATTATGTGACTTATCCCTAACTCTGTTTTCTTGTTGTAAATGATACTTTAATGGAAATTATGTGGGTTGAATTACAGGAGGGGAGATAAAAAGTAGCTTAGAAAGAAAAAAAATATTGTATGATTAATTAACGATATCAACTATTGAGAAGTTTGGAATAGAAACTCTTCAAACATAACTCTTTTTTTAATTAAGTTTTTTAATTAAGCAAAGATCACCCTTTACTATTATGCAAATGCTGATTATTAAATTTATATAAAAATTAGTTTGGCTAGAAAATAAAAGACAGATGAAAGAACCAGTGATATCTAAGAACAGCAGCATTGTCTAAGAAGCATTCAACATCTAGACCATTTCTGTTGCGTTTTGGGCTGGGTGTCACAGGGCACAGGCTGGGAGCTGAAGGCCAGATCAGCTGGTGACCAAGGGGCCTCTTTAGGGACTGGGGACCAAAGTAGCCCCAGGAAGTGGCCACAGGGACACTGGCTCGATGTAGCGCTCCTGAGCTATCGGGACCCTCTTCAGAACAGCTACACCCAAAGCTATGCACAGGGGGTCCAGGAATCTGCATTTAACAGGCATACTGGGGGCTTTTACTGGGCATCCCACAGTTTGGTGGCCCCGAAGCATGTGACCCTTGCATGTGACTGTCCCCAAACGTGCCATGTTCACTCTGACCTACGTTCTTCTGCTCGCTGCTCATCCCTCCAGGAACGCCTCCTCCCACCTTCTTTCATCTCCACCACATGCGCCAAGATCCACTGGCTTCCTGGAGCCATCACCAGCTTCTTGATCTCTTTTCCATAAACACCAATTACGCTACTTAATCCTGTCTTATCCTATTTTGTAGCCTCTTTCACTGTGCACGGTATAGTAAATCCACCTTCATGGCTTAATTCCATTAATTCCTTCCCAGGGCAGAAAGATCCCTCTTTAAATCGTTCCCCTGTTTGACAAAAACCTGTCCCCTAGCCATTCTATTTTGGTTAAGTGTTTTTCTGTCTTGTCTTCCAAGACAGAAGAAGGATGAGGCCTAGAGCTTTGTAAGGGCAGACAGTCCCGAGAAGCAGATATCTTCCAGAGAGAGATGCAGGGCCTTACTGATTGGACCTCAGAAAGGACAAGATTTCTTCTACCACTCTTGATCATTTGGGAATTTTTTCCTACATCGTCCCCTTTAGCATCAAAATCAACTTAAGCCTAATCAAAGACTTAATATTTCTATCTTATCCCTACATGATAATTTCCTTAAGGGACGAAACCTGGTTATGTACCTCTCATATAACTTCTCTGCCCTGCATGTTTACAGTGGTCTGCTGTCCCTCTTCCTGGGAAAGGTCACCCCCATGGTCTCGTCATGGCTCCTCCATGCCATTTTATGCAACATGGCCCCAGACTCCTGGTCACAGCTGATTGGTCTAGAGGTGGGCACCTGATCCAGAGCTGGGTCAGACAGGTCCCTCTCTCTCCAAATATTTTGCAAACTTGGGACAGGTTTGAGTTTGGAATGGATCTGGGAGATCTGGGAGGTATTTGCCTTACATGGACCAAAGCAAAGTGCAGAGAGAATGTCGTAGCAAATACTAGGAGAGGAGCAGGTGAGTGTTGGAGAGAGGCCGGTGGGTACTGTATTTCTGCATTTCTGCATCGGTATTTCACTGTATTTCTGCATATCTTTTGGAACTCAGAGTTTTCAGAAGAGTCCCTATTTTATGTGAGCTTGTTCTGAATGCTTCAAGAAATCTGGAAAGACACGGAAGGCAAGGTGGAAAAGGGGGTTAATGCTAGGCTTTTAGGTAGCCAACCCACAGAGTCTAACAAAATGTGTTTTATCTGAGGGCACCTGGCTGGTCACTAGAATATGAACTCTTGATCTCAGGAATGTAAGTTCGAGTCCCATGTTGGGTGTAGAAATTACTTAAAAATAAAATATTTTTTAAAAAATTCACGTTAGAGGCACCTGGGTGGCTCAGTGGGTTAAAGCCTCTGCCTTCAGTTTAGGTCATGATCTCAGGTTCCTGGGATTGAGCCCTGCATCGGGCTCTCTGGTCAGCAGGGAGCCTGCTTCCTCCTCTCTCTCTGCTTACTTGTGATCTCTGTCTGTCAAATAAATAAAAATAAAATGTTTTAAAAAATTCACATTATGTTATGTAAGCTTCTAAACAATAATGTGTTTAAAAAAACAATCATGAAGACACCTGGGTGGTTGAGTCAACTAAGCGACTGACTCGGTTTCAGCTCTGGTCATAATCTCAGGGTCATGGCATCAAGCCCCAAGCTGGACTCCCAGCTACATGGGGAGTCTGCTTCTCTCTCTCTCTCTCTCTCTCCCCACTTCCTTTGCCCCTTCCCTGCTTGTGCATGTGCTCTCTAATAAATAAATAAATCTTAAAATAATAAAATCTTAAAAAAAATCATTACCACTTTTTAAGGCAAGAAAACCAAGGCTTAGAGAGGTAAGGAATTTTTCTAAAGCCACTAAGGCCACGAAGTGTGGAGATGGAGGTTCGGTGTGAGGCCAGGGCCCTCTCACTCCACCATGCGGAACTGCCTTCAGGTGAAGACCAGTCGGTGTGACGCTTTCATTTTTGCTCCCGCAGCACAGTCCCAGCTGGGGGAATTTGAATGGATTCTCTAGGCCAATCCTATATCTTCAAGTTGTCCCCAGTTACTTGGCAGGCGCTGCGCTTTGGGCTGCCCTCAGCGGAAGTGTGGAATGAGGAAAGTGTAACCGCCCAGCAGCCCAGGAGCTGGCTATTCTGAGAGGTGGGAGCAGCTGGGAGTCCTGAGAGGCCCACTGCCAACCAGAGCAGCTGGCACGGGCTGGTCATGCCATAAGCTAGAATCCACTCTCGCGGCACCAACCACAAGAGCGCAACAGGACGTGTCTGCAAGGTTGTTTGGGAGTCTACACCCCTCTCCAAACTTTCAGCGTGAGCTGCGGTGGCCCTTGATATCTGAGATGGGGCTGTGGAGTGGGGGTGTGGGTAGGAGGCAGGATAGGCCAGGGGCAGGTGGAGACCATAGTTGGAAGGGCTAGACCCGTGAGAATGGAGGGAGGTTCAGGAACCTTTTTCTTGTTCAGGGACAAAAGTCCAGACCTCAGATTTTTGACCAGCAGCATATAGACACCTGAAAGAGGCCAACATGGCAACATACAAATGTTTAGTCCAAAGGGATGGGCTCTTAGCCCTCTCCTTTTGCACGTAAAGAAATAGAAGTCCAGAAAAATGAAATAAAAAATTAAACAGCTTACTAAAGTTGTAGTTTATCTGGATGAGTTAGACTCTGGAAATCCAAGCAAGAATCCAAGGTCTAGTAGGTTTTCTTCCACACCACTGGGAGAGTATCTGTAGCATGAGTAAAAGATTACACATAGTTGCCTTGGCTATTTCTTATACCTGAGTAGGGGTACTCATCACTACCCCTCAAATGTAAAGAACAAATGAAATGGAAAGAGACATTTAAAAAATTCATCTCTGAAAAGTGATTTGTAGACTTCAGGGTGAGAGATGAGCTGTTTTAAGATCCTATAATCACATTTGAACTCTCAGCATAGTCATTCTGTCCTCTATGCCCTCAGATGAAAGCTATGATAACTTTAACATGCCAGTCATGCTCTTTGGCATGACTACAAGCAGACACCCTAACTGCATACGTTTTCTGCACCCAACAATATGCAAAGTGTGACCCCTGCAGAATCTCACTGTGCTCTCTGGTTCCCACGGGACAGGTGCAACTCCAGCACTCCCTCGGCTCCTGGGTTCTTGTCAATGTCGCCTTGGCTCTGGTTGGCAATGAAAGGAGGCAGATGGTTCTGGGAGGCCTCAGCCCACCACTTCCAAGTCATGAGCAAGTCTCTTTTCATTTCTAGGGATTTAAAAAGACAAGGGAGTGGAGAGAGACCTTTTTTTTTTCTCCCCATCTTCCTTCTTGACACATTCTTAACCATGAAATCTGATGAAAGGAATAAAGAGACAGGGGTTAGTTGGAAGGAAAATTCCAGCTCCTGAGAAATTGTTCACATTATTTTAAACAGTGCAAAGAGCTTCCTGAAAGGAAATACCATTGGAGGGATGAATAAAAAAATTTGAAATGGTTCAGAGAAGATAGATTTCTTTAAAAATACTGTAGCAGGGGGCGCCTGGGTGGCTCAGTGGGTTAAAGCCTCTGCCTTCGGCTCAGGTCATGATCCCAGGGTTCTGGGATCGAGCCCCGCATCGGGCTCTCTGCTCTGCGGACAGCCTGCTTCCTCCTCTCTCTCTCTGCCTGCCTCTCTGCCTACTTGTGATCTTTGCTGTCAAATAAATAAAAATACTGTAGCAGGAGTAGTATGTGCTGATAGAAAAGGTCAAAAGGGTGGGTGAGCCAGAATTCTCAGTCCTTTTGGGTTTTCTATTGAACTCATGTTAGCAAGAAAATTGTCAGAAAACCAGGAATGGCATGAACAGCTTAATGGAATATTGTTTCATAAGAACATATCTGTGAGAAGGAAAGAAAATTTGTGAGGGTGCTATTAATTAAAATGTTATCTAAATGCAATATATCAGCAACTATAAGCTACTGCCTCCCACATTATGACTCTAGTTCTGACCTCTTCTCTGACCCATGAATTTCTAAATTCCATGCTTTAACTATGCTATACCTCCTAAATGCAAATTTGAATATGTGTGTCTCTGCCTTGCTGAAAATCCTTCAATGTCTCCCCGATGCCTACAGAAGAGAGGCCAAGCTCCTTAACACATCCCACACGGCCCCTCATGACTTGTCTTCTTCATTCTCTGTAGCTGATATTGGTGCCTAAGTGGTGGCTTGTCTCCCTACTCCCTGCTCCTATATCTTTATGGCTCAAAAAGTTCAAGGAGGCTTCCTAATAGCAAGATGTTCTCTTCCCTTCTGAGGCAAGGTGATGCCGGGTGAATGATTACGCCACTCCATCAGGAGGGAGTTTTGATTCTTCTCTGCCAACTCCCATCCTCCTACTTCCCTCGTATGAGAAACTTGTGATTACATTGGGTCCACTCAGATAATGTAAGGCACATATCCTGTTGTCTCCAGATTTTAATCACATTGCAAAATCCCTTTTGCCGTATGTCCCCTTTTCCATATTCACAGGTTCCAGTATTAGGACATGGACATCTTAGCAGGGAATTAGTCTGCCTATTGTACTCTGCTAGCCCTTTTATTTTGTCTTTAAAATAGCATACTTGTTTATTCACATTCAACACGCGTTGAGTGCCTGTTGTATATATGCCGGGTTGTAGATGCTGGGAATACAGGAAAACAGAAGTAACGACTCAGACGTAAAGCTCTTGCTTTCAAAGATCTTGCCTTATGACCAAGAGGAGAGGGGGAGAGAGAGAGAGAGAACACAACACAGGATTTAAGAGGCGAAAGCGCCCAGAGCAAGCAGGCAAAAGACACAATGACCTTTGAACAGGGAGTGAGTCACACAGACATTTGGGGGAAGAGCTTTCCAGACAGAAGGAACAGCAAATGCAAGGCCTAGAGGCAGGAGAGTGTCTGGTGTCTTCAGGGAACAGAGAGAAGCCACGGTAGCTGAGGGGGAGTGGGGTGGGGTGGAGAGGAAGGAGATGAAGTTGGAGCTCTAGATGGAAGTCAGAGAATACATAATAGTTCAAAATAGGAAATTTGGCTTTTCCTCTGAGTGACATGAGAAGCCCTGAAGGCTTTTGAGTTGTGACATGATCTAACTTACTTATGCTCCACACTCTGGATCCTGTACATAGAACAGATTATTGAGGGGGAAGGGCAGGAACAGAGAGATCAGAAAGGGAGACCAATGGGGGAATATCATGATAATCCAAGTGAGAAAATGCTTGAGCCAGGGTAGTTTTGCAGTGGGTGGAAAATGATTGGATTATACATGTATTTTGAAGGAGGGGCCAACAGAATTCACTAATGGTCTGGATATATGATGTGAGAGAAATAGAGACATCAAGGATGCCGCACGACTTCTGCTCTGAAGGAAAAACCTTTCAATCTCTGAAAGGGTGCCCTTAACTGAGGTGGGAAGATTGCAGGAAGGAACTGTTCTTTGGGGGTTATCTAGAGCTTTTTAGCTTTACACATGTCAAGTCTGAGATACCTAATATACAACCAGCTGGAGATGTTGAATAGGAGATGGATGTGTTACCCTTCAAAATAAAACTGTCAGTTATTTTACCAGCAAAATGGGTTTATTCAGGAATAAACTTTAGGAGGAGTGCATTCAGGACAAGCATGCTGTGGTAAAATCAGAGGCCAGTCCAACAAACCAAGGATGACATTTTATGGAGAAGAAGGAGGAAGTTACGGGGACTTTCTTTGAAGGAAAACCCATTGGAGAAAAGAAGGGAGTTCAAGGTGATGATGGCTTCTCATTGGCCAAGTTGCAGCGTAGCCAATTTCTTGTATGAGATATAATGCACATCTTTTCCCTGTTGGGGCATATAACTGATTATCCTTCCTGTTGACGATTCTTCTGCTGAGGTGTGTAATTGACACTTCCGTTGGAGTCTGTAATTGACAATTATTCCTGTAATTGAGGTTGCATGGTAGGACTCCTTCTTCTAGCCTCTGGATTCCACATTAGGGAGGTTTCCCTTTATTAATTTTCACAGATGTATGAGTCTGGATTTCAGGGAGGTGTCTGGACTGGAGATGTAAATTTGAGGGTAGTCAGAATATACATGTCATTTAAAGTCATCAGATTGGTGAGATGACCACAGAATGATAAGAGACCATAAAAGAAGATGTCCACAGAGACCCGGGGACTTCTGAGTTGAGAGATGGGAGACTGAGAAGGCCACAAAACTAGAATAAGAACCAAGACACTCTTAGCCCAGAAACCACATGAAGAAAATATTTCAAGGATGAGAGTTACCAACCTCGAATGAGGTAAGGATGAGAACCGACCATTGTATTTAGCAACAAGGCAGTCACTAAGGACCCTGAGAAGATCTGTTTCTCTGGACTGGTGGGGGCAATTCAAGAGAATGGAGGAGAGGAACTGAAGACAGCAAGCATGGCAAAACCTTTTGAAGATTCAAGGGAGAAAGTGAAGCAGAGAGAGATATGGACTCTAGGGAATGCTTTCTTTTTCACTGTGGCAGATATTATGACATGGTTATACACTCTTAGAAATGACTCAATAGATAGGGAAATTTCATGATGCAGAAGAGAAGGGACAATTATTGAATCGATATCCCTGGGTCAGAGGGGATGGGACTAGTGCAGAGTGGGAGAGGTTAGTCTTAGCTTAGAGCTCTGAGAGTTCATCCCAAGTGCAGGTCAGAAGAACATGTGCGGATAGGTGCAGGTGGGTTGGTATCTAGAGTGGTAAGGAGGGAGTGTGTGCCAGCTTCTCTTTTGATTGCTTCTATTTTATCAACAAAGAAAAAGCAAGGCCGTCAGCTGTGAGTAATAAGCCAGAGGTTTGATGAAGGGGAGAAGGTGTGAAGTAGCCCTTTAGAAGAGAGGGGGAGTGGACGAGGAAGCGTAGTAGCTCTGCTAAGCAATGTTAATTGATTATAAAGTTCCTGGTGTTTAAACATGTCTTAAATATTATCACATAGATGGGAGACCGAATTGTTCTGAGAAATCTAGTATTCAGAAAAATCAAGTTACACCACATAGGGCTAAAACCACAAAACCCTAAAACTGAAGCAGCATTAAATATAACTTAATTTTGGATGATTTAGGAGCACTTTGATCTTTTTTTAATAGTTTAGAGTAATTTTCCGCATATGTTTTATTACTTCCCTATAGATGTATAGTTACTAATAGGAAGTTCTGAATTGATAGGCTGGATAAACCAGACTAACTGATAAACATGCAAGTTTGAATTAATATTTATAATATTAAAAAATACCAATTTTGCTTGCTTGGTAGGCTTCTGTGTCAAAATCATTCCATATCAGATATGTCAGGGTGATTTGTTGTATAGAGACAACAAGAAGGAAATGAATTCAACTGTGTTCTAACAGACTAAGAAGTAAATAGGGAAGGGGGAACAGGAAATGACTAGGTGTTCTCCTTAACACTAGGGAAGGTCACACGCCCTTGTGTGTGGGAGGGGGTTGGGCAGAGGTGGGTAGATGAGCCCAGGGAGAGTAGGCAGGGATGGTGCTTGGCAGACTCTGTGTTCCCCCTTTTACTCTTCTGCTGCCTCTTCTCTGCTATCTTGAAACCCCCAGAAGGCCAAGGAGAATACAGAGGGAATGCCTGAGCCAGAAACATGTAATTGGAACCTATAGCTTTGGTGGATTTCATCTTTTATCTCCTTCAGAAACAGATGAAAATTCTGTCACCAGTGACTGCTGTATAGTAGCCCAGGGCCTTGAAAGAACAGTTGTAGGTCCCTGGGGTAATTTCTTCTATTCTACTCTGTTTGAAGGTTAGGGAGGTTACCTTCATAATCTGAGGCCAATACCCACGCTTAAGCCTCATAAACATTGAATAAAGTTAATAGATTTGGCTAGCACTTGGGGCAGTTATTTCAAATGTTATCAAATTGCTATCTGGGAGTCATAAAACAGGTGGCCCTGAAACTGTACAGTGCTGGTGGATACAGAGTGGTAGCCATCCTTTACAGGTAAAACTACCCGTAGCTCAACCACCCAAGTTGAGCCACAGCAAATGAGCAACTGATTTACAATAGTGTACTACGCTGTGAAAGATGGTTCCTTAATACACCTCAATGGCATGAATAGTGATGCTCTATTGAGTTTCTTTGTAAAAGAAATGATATTTAAGATTTTATTTACTTATTTATTTGAGAGAGAGAGAGAGAAAGAGAGAGAATGAATACAGAGGGAGAGGGAGAAGCAGACTCCCAACTTAGCAGAGAGTCCAACACAAGGCTCAATGCCAAGACCCCGAGATCATAACCTGAGCTAAAGGTAGATGCTTAACTGACTGAGCCACTAAGGCCTTCCTCTTTGTAAAAAATATTATATTAAAAACACCAGTGAGTGAACTTAAGGCCTGCTCTCCCATCCTCCCTTCCTTCTCTCCTTCCTTTTTTGTCTTCTTCCCCTCCCTCCTTTCCTTATAGTTATTTTGGTGGGGGTGTGGATATATTCAGTTTAGGTCTTTGGTTTGAATTAGCATATTTATTAAATAACAAGGAATCTGTTTTGAGTTAGTGTAAAAACAAATCATGAACAATGGATTCCCTGTGAAATTACTGTAGCATGGTCAATATTTTTGTTGTTTTTAATGTTGAGACAAGAGAAACTTTAAAATCAACTTGTCAACACTTAGCTAAACTTTGCGAAACTGACCTATAAAACAAAACACTCATTTTATTTTTATTTTTTTATGTAAAAAGAAAATATGTTATTTATTAGAAATTTTTATAGGCCTAGAGCTACAGAATTTTAAAGCTGACCTCACATCTGGGCTACCCCTCATTTTACAATGAAGAATCAGAGGTTAAATGACTTCTCAAGGAGACTCAATTGTTAGTGACATAGAAAAACTTAAGCCTAGTTTTCTGAGGTGGTCCAGTGCTTTTCAATCATTGTATTCACTTAGGTTTCTAATGTAAAAACTTTCATCAATCTAGGATTTAAGCTTGCACTTGACCTAAGAGAGTCTTAACTGCCTAGTCTTCATGTACTTTCATGGGTTTTCTAGTTTTGTGGGATTAAATTAAATCACAGTTTTCTCATATTAACGTAAGTCGGAATGGGATTTATTAGCTTTTTATTGAGATATAATTCACATACCATGGAAGCTATTTTTCACTCGTCCCTTTTGAAATCTAAAGTTTAAGCTTCACTTCTATTCGCAGTATCCATTTTATGTCAGCAGTGACTACTTAAACCCCCCAAAGGAAAGTTTCTACAATTAAGAGAGCGTGAAAAGATTTCGTCTCGATCCTTAGCAGGATTTTAAAGTAAGGTTGAAGGCGTTTGAAAAGGTTGTGATTTAAAAACAACAACAAACTAAAAATAAAACTCCTCCCACCCCAGGGTCTTCAGGAGACAAAGTTGTAGAAAGGAAGGACTCTATTGAAAAAGACACATTCTGTGTGAACAGAAATGCGCCGACAGTAACGGGTTAAAAAATATGGCTGTGGAGCGGAGACTTGCATTCTAAGCCCAAGTAGGTACATACTCTACAGGGTAGGGTGAAAGGAAAGTCCCTGTGCAGACGGCTGCACAGACATTAAGTAAATATCTACTATGTACCAAGCCTGTGGAGGCGCTGAGAACACAAAGATGAATAAGGCGGATCCTCAAGGAGCCCAGTCTGGTGGTGGTGGTGGTGATGGGGAGACGGGGGCGAGGGAAGGGAGGAGAGAGGGAGCCTGTGCAGAGGTGGTTGGGGGATGAGATTAGACGGGAGGGTTGAAGGAGTGAATATATGGTAGAAATCTGGGGGTCCAGATCCGTGCTGGCTTCTATGACAGAAATCTCCCCCAGAACCTCGGGAGAAAAACCCCCAATTAGCTTCATCTGCCAAACCTGGCCAGATACCATGACGCTGGTCTACAGATGCCCTCTCAAATAGGTTTAAAAATCCCAGCCATCGCTTTCCCCACCATGAGGGTGTCGGGCAAGGGAGGGGGGCAGGTTGAAAACTGCACCCACGTTCGCTGCCTTGGCTCTCTGCAGGAGACAGGAATCCAGGGCTTTGCCGTCGTCATAGCAACTAGGAGTTCCGCGGTCCCCCACCTTCCTCCAACTCCTACTTCCCCCGCAGGCCCGGCAGAGAGGCTGCTTCTCTCGCGAGATTGCGCGCTATGCCGAGCAGCCCCGCGGTGATCTCACTCGAGACTTGCCGAGGGAGGGAGAGAAGGAGGGGAAGGAATGGGGCGGGGAGGCGGGGAGGAGAGGGGAGTGGAGGGGAGGGAAGGGCGAGCGCGGCGCCGCCACCGCCGGCAACTTTGTGAGCGAGTTCAGTGCGTGCGTGAGCGAGTGAGCGAAAAAGTCAGTGCGGCGCCGACTTCCCGGGAGGAGGGTCCCCGGGGAGGGCCAGGTCTGGGCTTCAGAGGCCGCCCCCCAGCCACTCCATCCCTTCCCGCCTCCGGGGCTCCCTTCCCATTTCCTTCCCACCACCGGTCCTCCCGGGCCTTCCCACCCCCGCTCGCAGTTACCTGTCCCCTCCCCCACTCGGCACTCACCTCCCCTTCCCCTGCGCCCACCTCCGACCTCCGGACCCTGAATCCCCAGCCACCCCAAATCCGCCCTACCCGCCGGCTCCCACCCCCAGCTTTTTCTCCTGGAGGCAGACAGGCGGGATGGGGGGTGCTGAGCCTCCGAGACGGCGCGAGCGGGGACCAGGACGCCTAGACAATAGTTGATGCCCGGGGACAGGGGGCAACTCCGCCCCTCCACTCCAGGAGCGCGGCCCCCGCCGGCTGCTCCCCAGCCTGCTTTCCGGGTTGCTCGGGAGTTGGGCAGATTCCGCCCCCACCTCCCCTGGGCCCCCCTCCGCTCGGCGCCCGCCCTAGCCCGGCCTCGCCGCCCGCCGTTCTCCGCAGAGGAGGTGGCGAGTGAGCGCGCGCCGACCGTCCACACGGTTTCTCTTTCTCCCCAGGGAGAGCGCGCGGCGGACCCACCCCGGACGCGCGGTGGCACCGGGAGGCCGGGCCGAGCGGTAAGTGGCTCCCGCGCCCTGGGGCCGGGCAGGGGAGCTGGGGTGCAGGACTGTCGACAGCCCCGCCCCCAGCGCATTTCTGGCTGGGGCTCGGGGCCAGGGCCGGGAGCAGGACACCGGGAGACCGGTCAAAGTTTTATTTCCGATTCGGTGGCTTGCTGATAGCGCAGCCCGGCGGGGGCGAGTCCGGGCTGCACCGCGCACGGCGCGCGCGCACGCACCACGGAATCCGAATCTGCATAACTACCGGCGGAGCGCCTCTGCGAGAGGCCGGGAGACCCGCGCCCGGGTCGGGGTGGCTGCGCCCACCCGCCTGTGCCCGTCGTCATCTGGCTCCTTTCCCCTTCAGTCACCTGGGTGAGCGCTTTGCAGGCTGTGCTGGAAAGGACAGGCCGAGGGGTGTAATCATGGGAAAGGGAGTAGGGAGCTCGCTGCCCGCGGGTGGTTAATTTCTCTCCTGAGAGTCTGGGCGGGGGAGGGGGTGGGGGGGGAGGGCAGTGAAAGTCGGGGATGCTCTAACCTGCTTTCCTTGGAACGAGTAAACCTCGAGAAGGCTGGGGAGGCGTGAGGGCGCTTCAAAAGAACTTTTCCTCTTTAGCCTCATCTGTTTCCAACTTCTGACCCTAAAAGAAATTTGCGAGCCTCCCTGTCGCTTCAGGGCATTTCTAGGTGGACAAGTAATCATATGGGGCAGGTTGAAATTTCACCTGGTTCTGCCGTTTGTTAAATCTAGAGACAAGGGAAATGGCTCACTTCAGGGAGGATGTTTAATTGAGTTGTTGGCATTCGTTTTTGAAGGGAAGCATTTGGGGACTGATGGCTCCTAGAGACTGCGTTTACCTTAATAGATTTAATTTTTCCTGACGGGTATTTTAGAGGTAGCATTCCCAGAAATTCTTACTACCTGCTGGACGATTATATTTCTAAACTGGGAGCCAGTGACACGATGCAAATTTCAGAGTAAAGGTGTCGACTTTCATCAGGTTCCAGGTCTCTCTGGATGAACTGGGGTTGGCGTTTCCTCTATAAAGTAAGCCTTTCATGTTGAAACTCTGACTCAGACTCTTAAACCCATTGTTTTTATACTGGTACTCTGTGGGAGTTAAGTGTCAACTTTCTCTTCTTTTCTCATATGGAATATTTGTCCAAGGCAAAGATTCTCTGACTTAATCTTTTGGAAAAGTACAAGGTTGAAGTCCCATAGAATCATTCTCTGCAGCCAGTCTAGTAACAGTATTAATTTTCTATATAATCCTGATTTAATGACTTTCACTTTTCTCTTTTTCATTTTGTGAAGGCTGCAATTAAATCATCTTTACCGGGATGGGAAAAAAAAAAAAAAAAGCAAAACCTTATGGGAATAATGTAGAACAGTGGTAACAGCAGTAGTCTCAAATGAAAGGTTTACGTAAAGCAGTTTATGGTCACTGACGTATCCAACTATTAGATGACATACCAGTTATTAACAAGAATGTTAATAGTAAAACATTTTTCCCATGGAATAAATTATTTGTACTGAGGCATCAGCAATTAACAGTGCATTTAAAATGACTTGGTTGATGATTTGCTCCTAAATGGTTAGGGGCAAAACAAGAGATTTTGGGGATGAATGGCTTTATGTGGGTGACAACTTATTTTCTTATCTCATTATGCTTAAGTAAAGGACTCTTGAAGTTGACTGTATCATTAGATTTCTCTAGTTTGACTGCGAGAACAAGTTTGGCAAGTGGCTCAAGATAGTCAGTAGGTGTTGCTGTTAGCTTCTCTGCAGTTCCTGATTCTGCTGCTCTGGTTTGAAATTGCAATTCTGATACAGAGAACTTTTTAGATCTGAAGTGTCAGGCAGTCGTTGGGATCCTGTGGTGAGGCTGACTTGAATTCTTGGTAATAAATCCAAAGCACCTTACTTTGATTTTTTTTACTGAGATTCATTTAACTCTATCCGTTCACTATTATTTTCTGACTTTTGTATTTCTTTACTTAGCTTTTGCTTTGAAGTGCATGAGTAATTTTAGGGAAGCCCCAACCCTCTGCCCACAATTTTTTAAAAACAACTTGAAAAAAAATCTTCATGTAGCTTTGGTGAAGTCATAGATTGAAGATTGCTTGAATTTAGTGGTTTTGTAAACTTTGGGGGGTCTTTGTTGACTCTGAGTTGAGATATGTGCATATTCTATTGGTTTGTTTGCAGTTTGAATTTTTCAATAAATGGCTGTTTTCTATCTCTTTGAGCTGTGAAACAGGAGCATGAAGAGAGGCGGAAAAGTGTAAAAATACAGATTCCCTGAATCTTTCCAATTTAAGGGAAAGTACGTAGTAATTCATGGGAATTATGTGCTTCCTGTCAGTCCACGTGGTTGTGTTATCATGCACATACTGGTCCCTATCAGGGCACATAAAAAGTATGGATATCCTGAAGATTTCTAGGTGACAGCTCACATTTGAGATTTTTGGTGCACTGACGAAATTGGTCTTATTCCTCTAATGGAGAGCTAGATCTCAGATATAGAATGCTTCTTTTTTCCTTTTGATGCAAACGACAGAAGTTCGTATCTGAAATTCAGGAAGAAGTGTCTCCCCCCCCCCCCCCCCATAATATCACTATATTCCTAACCTCTTGTAGTTTATGGTGTCAGGCATTATTTATTGAGTTTCTCTGTCTAGGAAGTGTGCTGTCAGTTTCCATGGTTCCGGTGGTGAGTAAAAGTGTGTTTCATGGAACTTACAGTCCAGTAGGGCCATTTGTAGTAACTTTTCTGGGTTTGGTGTATGGTACCCTGATGCCTCCATAAAGGTTTTGCATAGCAGGCGATCAGTTATTTTTATTATTTTCTGAAATAGTGGAGCCCAGTATTTGTCCTCAGTTCTGGGTCTCAGATTTTCTGGCCATAAAAAATAATCAAACCTCTTTGAACTTTCTTTCTGAAAAACTGTCTTTTTTGGCAAAGGTGGACATAATGCTTGCTTCGCAGCTTTGCTGCAAGAATTAATGAGAAAATATGTGTGAAAGTACTTTGCAAATCAAAGTCTTATTTGCAATTGCATTTTCTTTCTGATGAGAAGATTCTTAGACTGTAGAAGCTAGAAGGAATTTTGAATTTAAATCATTTGACCCATTTTTCTCCATTTTTGAAGTGATTTGTTGCAGGTTATAGAAGAACTTGTTAGTGATCAGGCAGTGATTGGAAGGCAGATTTCCAGATTTAACTGGTTCCTTTGTTCCCTAGTTTTTGTTTTGTTTTGTTTTGAGTCTGTAGATTAAAATTTGTTTACTACTCCCCTCTCCCCAAAACTGTTCAGTGTTTAATGAAGTATCTAAATGAGCAAATCTTAATGAAACAAACAAAATCAACGTTAAGGTCGAAGAGCTTTGAAAACAGTATTGATGTAGTGTTTGGCAAGTAAGTTTTAGAGTTACTCAAATTACAAAGTTATGGAAAAAGAAATTATGAGTTAAAATATCTACACGGTAGAGCCTGTAGGCTCCCCCCTCTTTTTTGGGGGGGGGAATAGACTTTATTAATTTAGAGCATAATATACTTACATGCTCTTTAGAGAAGCCAAACTTCATTTCTTCTAGCTTACCATTTCCTTCCCTTTATATAATTTTTCATTTGTAAAAGAAGTGTCTGTCCTTCATTATTTCTGGAACAGTGGCAACTTGTAGACCTTCTCTTTCAGCTACATGTAAGTGTTACCAGGAGGTGGGGGGATGGGTCCGATGGAGGGATAATTGCACAGAAAAAGGAACATGTTGAAGGAGTTTCCTGTTGAAGATCTGACTGATTCATAAAGCACCACCAGCCTCCCTTCCACTAGGGTAATCTGAGCCAGGAGAGAAGAAATATCCCTGCCGGTTGGGTGACTGCCCTTTAGATGAGGGGCTCTCCCTTCTCCTGGGAGGGTTGGGCATTATCTTATTCTCTCGGTGCTCATCCAAAAATCTGTCTTGTTCCATATCTGGTGCTGCTTAAAATATGGGTGTTCCACGATCACTGGAGGTTGACCATCCAACCAATCCACTCCACTTCTACTTTTTGGCATAAGAAGTAAATTGGCTTCGCTGGATTTTTGTTTTTAATTTTTTTGTTTGTTTGTTTATTTTCTTTTCCCTTTCCTACATCTAGCTAATGGGGCGGGGGTGGGGGGGGGAGGAAAACAAAGTCCACATGTCCTATATGGCATTGTATTTTGCAAAGGTTAGAACTAAGTTAATGATATTTAGATAATCGTCCTTTCATTCTGTTGGTGGGCTTTTGATGAATGGTGGAGCGAGTTGGAAGCATGGGGAAGATACCTGTTGCTTCGGATCTCTCCAACACGGTTTGAGTGAGGGGCGGAATAACTTGAGTGTGGTTGGGTTTGTGATCACGAGGGTGAGAAAATCCACTGGGGTATACCTTTTGAGGGTAGGGGCCAGTGCACATCCATTTTCTCCTTTTATTCTGGCCTGGGGAGAATAAAGAGAACATGAGTATTTTGAAGATCAAGGAGGATGACCCTGAAATGACATGGAGGAACAACAGGAGCTTTTTTAGTTGGACCCTAGGAAATAGCATTGCCTCAGTGGACTTGCCGCAGAGTCAGGTGAAACCCTAGCTCTCAGCCTCTGGAGGCCTGGGATGAGAATTTTCAGTCTTTAGATTTCTAATTTGTTACTTGTCATGTTGCACCAACTTCTCCCTCTAATTAGGATTATAGTATGCCTCACTTTAAATTGTGGGAAACAGGCAATTACATAATGTTACATTTCCCTCTTTTCAGCTCAGCAGAGGCAGGAGCATGGACGCTTGTTGGAGCGTCTGGCTTGGAGAGGGAGGGTTTCTGGTTTGTACAAGCACAGGGGTCACTCGGAGGCGACTTGAGCGGATAGGACAGGACGTCTAGCCTTGGCCACCACTGGATTCTTTTTCCTCTCTCCTCCCTCCTCCCCCAGAACAGGTCTGGGTTAAATGCCTTTTGCAGATACAATAGTTAATTCTGCTTATTTTCTCTTTCCTCTTCTACTTTTTTCACGAAATCTTTTACCGAAGCTATAGGTATAATCATTAATTGGTTTTTGTGGTTCAGGGTCTTGCTTCCTTTTAGAATGAATTCTCAGCTACTCAGAAGAAGCTACTAAGAAGAAAAAAACAGAGAGCTTCACTGTGAATGATTGCGTTTCTGTAATCCAGACTCGTGTGTGATCAGTCTCTTTTCCTTCGGCTCCTATGTTATTTATTTATTTATTTTTTCATGTTTTAGAGTGCTTGCCTATGCGAGCTGGATAAATTGCAAGCTCCTTATGTTCCTTTAACAGTCTTGGTCCCCAGAATTGATGGACTGTGGTTCTTTACAAGCTTCTTTGTGGTACTTGATGCTCTTGGGGAAGCAGCTGACAACCAAACTGTGGCATGTCATGCTTTCAAGAAGAGACGGTGCTTGTTGGGAGGTGCCCATGAGATTATCATTACCATTGCATGTCCTAGAATTTTCACCCAATTTGACCCTTAATTGCTTGCTTCATCTTTGTGTCCCTAGGAAAAGAGGGGGAAAGCAGTATTTTCCCAGAGTTTTGCAAGAAATGTAAGTTTATGACTTATTGGAACCAAACGACTTTTCTTCAGAAGGCTGTACAAACGCATGTTCTTACTGTGCGCTGTGGGTCGTTGTGTGGTTGATGGACTTCCCCCGTCTTCCTAAGCTTAGTGCTGGCTGCTTGGGAAGACCTCAGAAGGTTCCACCAGTATACTTTGTCTGAGTGTAGTTCCTGAGCTGCTGGCATCTCCTCTGTAAAGAGTATGTGCTGTGTGTGTGTGTGTGTGTGTGTGTGTGTGTGTGTGTCTGCCTGTCTGCCTGCATTTGCAGGGGGTGGGTGGGGGTCTGACTGTGGTTCCTAACCCTGGTCTCTTTATCAGTTTGCGAGGTGCCTATGGCTCTTCGAAGCGGCTCCATGTTACTTTATTTTTTTAATGAGGATCTTAGCGCTGATCCTGTGTCATAGGAAATGAGGTCCGATAATTGCATAACAAAGTGTTTCAGTAGGTAAATGATAGGTTATGGAGAACTACAGGGTTCATAGAAAAGGCCTGTTCAGAGTTCAAGAATGTCAGCAGAATAATTGGTTTTGGTTTGTCGATTGTTTGGTTTGGTTTGTTGTTTGGGATTGTCCTGAAGGCCATTTTCCAGGTAATGTTTTACAATAGCGGCTTTCAGAGGTTTGGGGAGGGTGTGCGTATGGCGTATGGCGAGCAGTGAGTGCTTGGGTGGAGAGGGTTAGGGGACCCCGTGAGCTCTGGGGCAGCATACCAGGTGGATGGTGGCGTGAAGAAACGCAGCGGTTGATTCTGTTACGCTCTCCTCCACCGACTTGAGAACATAATCTTTTTTTTTTTTTCCTTTTTAAATCATTTTTGAACCTACGCTTGACAATAAGGTAAACAGGTAGTAGGCTTTAACTGACAGTTGCTGGCTGGGGATTATGGAAGCTTCGTTTTGAACGGGGGAGAAGGGGAGCCTCCGATCCTCTGTGCTGTCCCATTGACAAAAAAGACAGCTTGGAAAAACCTCTGGAAATACCTGCCGACAGCTAAAAGGGTCAGGCTACTGAGACCCTTGCCGTGGAGGTAGAACGTGTAAACCCAATTTGGTAACTGTTTGTGGGCACTTACTTGTTTTTATTGTGTTAAAAAACACGTACCATAAAATTTACCATCTTAACCATTTTTAAGCGTATAGTGCGGCAGTGCTAAGTACATCCATGTTATCGTGAAACAGACCTCCCGAGCCTTCTCGTCTGGCAGTTCTGAAATCATACTCTCCCCTTAGCTGTGGCTCCTGCCATTCTACTTTCTGTTTCTGTGAATCTGTCTGCTTTAGACACCTCATATACGTGAGAATCCGGCAGTATTTTGTCTTTTTGTGGCTGGCTTATTTCACTCAACATAGTGGCCTCAGGTTTCATCCATGTAGGCACGTGGCAGGATTTCCTTCTTTTGAGGCTCATTAATATTCCACGACACGTGTAGACCGTATTTTGTCTTCTCGCCCCCTCACGGACGTTCAGGGTGCTTCTCCCTCTTCTATTGTGAGTAAACTGGTATGCACACGGGTGTACCAGCATGTCTTTAAGACCTTGCTTTTAATTCTTTTGAATATACACACGGAAGTGGGATCGCTGGATCATATGGTAGCTCTATTTTTAATTTTTTGACTAATCTCTATACAGTTTTTCATGGTAGTTCTTAAAACCACAGTGGTTTCACATTCCCGCCAACTGCACCCAAGGGTTCCAGTTTCTCCACATCCTCGTCAACACTTGTTATTTTCTGTTTTTCATAGTAGCCGTACTAATGCACGTGAAGTGAGATTTCACTGTGGTTTTGATTTGCATTTCTCTAACAGTAAGTGACGTTCAGCATCTTTCATGTTTGTTGACCATTTGCCTATCAGCTTTGGAGAAATGTCTGTTCACATCCTTTGCCCATTTAAAAAAAATTTTTTTTTTATTTTTTATTAACATATGATGTATTATTAGTCCCAGGGGTACAGGTCTGTGAATTGTTAGACTTACACACCTCATAGCACTCATCATAGCACATACCCTCCCCAGTGTCCATAACCCCACCACCCTCTCCCTACTCCCCTCCCTGCACCTTTGCCCATTTTTTAATCGGGTTATTGGATTTCTTGTTGTTGAGTTGTAGGAGTTCTTTATATATTCTGGATATTAACCCCTTATCAGATGAATGATTTACAAATATTTTCTCCTGTTCACTGTGTGGATTGTATCCTTTGATGTACAAAAGTTATAAAACTTGTCTATTTTTGCTTTTGTTGGCTGTGCTTTTGACGTCATACCCAAGAAGTTACTGCCAACACCAGTGTCATCGAAGCTTTGCTCTATGTTTTTCTTCTAGAAATTTTGTAGTTTTAGTTCTTAGTGTTTAGGTCTTTAATTCATTTTGAGTTAATTTTTGTGTATGGTATAAGGGTTTAGCGTCATTCTTTTGCATACGAACGTCCAGTTCTCTCAACACGGTTCATTGAAGAGATTGTCCTTTCCCCATTGAGTGGTCTTGGCTCCCTTGTTGAAGATCAGGTGCCCACATACACAGGGGTTTCTTTCTGGGCTATTCTGATGGTCTGTTTGTTTGTCTTTCTGCCAGTACTACAACTTTTTGGATTACACCAGCTTTCTAATATGTTGAAATTGGGAAGTGTGAGTGGCACTTACTTTTAATTGATGCTGTTCTCGGTGTTAAATAATGGAGAATAGAGAAGTCAAGAACTGAGAAAACAGTTCGCCGAGTTTTTCATCTTTTTGAGGGATCAGACACTTAAAGAATGAGGTAGTGATGTAGATGGCAGAATGTTTGCAAGGCTATCAGTGGACAGCTAGGAGAGTGAGAGCTCTGTGTCTAGCACTTACTGGTTTGCAAAGTACTTTCACAAATACTTATGCCAATGGCTTGGGAAAGCTTCCATAGGGCGATGGACCTTGAAGATTGGATGTGGACCCCACTGGATATCAGTACCCCAAACCATCTGTATAGGTTGGGTCGCAGGGCTAGCGGAGGTCTTTCCTGAAAGCCGCTTGTGGTAATCTCAGGATTTTCAATGGTGTCAGTTTTTACACGAACTGTCACTTGTGGTATTGTTTTACTTGACACTGTATTGCTTTTCCTCCTCCACTGCGGTAGACTCTGCTTTTCCCCGTCTGCTCCTTGAAGAGCTGTGGGCCTCATACAAAGATAGAATAGTTAGCCACAGCACTGTTTCCTTTTCTGGGACATGCAAAGAAGAGAAAACTAACCTGGCTGGGTTGTGTGGGCTGAACTGAATGAGAGAGACTGGAACCAGAAGAGCCAATGAAGTGGCTGTTTTAGTAAGTATGTTAGGCTACATAAGATATGCTTTCTTACCTTCTTAATAAAACTATGGGGATAATTTTGGTTGAGTGTATTACCTGAAGAGAAATTGTTAGAATTGTTGTGGTGGAAAAATGTAGTGTGCTTGCATTTAGTACGCCTGGAGTAAAGAGTTGTTTAGTGGTGACCAAATGAATTTATGTCTATGTGGGTGAATCTTTAAGGAGTAACTTACTCATTTATTTCCTAAATATTTATTGACTCCCACTATAATGCCGGGGCCAGCGGCTGCTATTAGTGACAAGGGAATGCATAGTTCCTGGTCTCATGTGGCTGATATTCTTCTAGTGATTGATACGGTCCTTTTCAGTGTTCTGTTCCTCTCATCTGATTGATTTTTCTTTCAGTCAAAGGCACCTGTTTTACTGCTGATGCAGAAACAATTGTAGTTGTTTATTATGAAGATAGTCCTGTGTTAAATATTCTTTGTATAGAAGAAAAAAGAAACCCTAGACAGTTCTGCCTTTTTGGTTTCCAAGGAGATAAGGTCTTGGCAAAATTTATTTTATCAAGTGCTTTCCTAAGTAACAGAACTAAAGGAAACAGGCTTTAATGAATCTTGGCTAATTTTTTCCTGAGGACCCAGATAAGGTTTTCAAGTCATGGTGGTTTCCTTTACTTCCATGTCGGTTCCAAAAGAATCTAGAAGCCTAGTTTTGGTTAATGGATTTTTCCATTAGTTGTCAGATCTTAAAAGAGTCATATACCTTTTGCGGGTCTTCACTCATTCACTCATTTAACCAGTTTTATTGTTCACTTTATTATAGACCAAGTATCTTTTCCTTTGTAAGAGGAGGAAAGTTGAGGTTGAATTAAGTTTCCTTTAAGGCCAACTGTTAAAATCCCGTGAATTTATTATTGTGATTTAGTGAGACTGAAGGCTTTTAGCAGGTAGTAGAAATGTTTTTGAAAGAACTAAAGAAATAAATTCAGAGAATTTGTTTTTAACTCTAAAACATTTTAGTGAGAAAATTCTGTAATGGTGGATAATTATAGCATTAGTTTCACTTTGCTCTGCAAACAATCAACATTTGAACTCAACCCTGAGAGTTATAATTTCGGTAGGAGACAGTCTCACCTTTCTCCTGTACCTCGCAATACTGTAGAAACTTGATTCCTGTTTGAGATTGGCGTAGTGCTAGTGTGGGGGGATTTAGAAATGCTTACCACCCCTTTTCCTGGGTGCTTCTTTCTGAGTCTTTTAGAGCCCGTGTCATGAATGTGGTGGTGGTCTTGAGATGTGATGCCATCATGTCCCCGAATGCAGAAGAGTCACAGAGCTGAGGACAGAGCTGTGAGAAGCAAGCTGGCAATTGCCCACGCTGCCCAGTAGGGAAGATCCAAATAACCTCGTGTGAGGTTTCATGGCTTTTTAAAATGAAAATGGTATTTTCATATTAATTTGTCAAGAGAAATTCAGCATAGTATTGATTATGTGTGATAGGGTTCAGTTATTCAAAGTCAGATTGAAAAATTTCTTCCCGGGTGGATTGTTGGCTATGGTAAATGTGGTCTCATGGTTACCGAGAGCTCTGGAAGATTTGTGTAATCCTGGCTCTGCGAATTTGGCCATTTTTCTTTTGTTTACTAATCAGCAGTATTCACTGAGCACCTTCTAGATGGCAGATACGTGCTCTCATCTTGGATCTACGGCAGTGAACAGTTCTGAGTGAGATGGGAGACCACCAGAGGATTTTCCACAAAGGGTTCGATCTGGTATATTTTGAAAGCAAAGCACTCAGTCATGCAGGGAACATAATAAAGTATGTACGTGCGGGGTGGAAGCAAGGAGATTTCAGGGGGTTCTAGCAGTGATCTGGGGCAGATATGATGATCAGCAGAGGTGACGAGAAGTGGCCGGATTCTGGACGTATGTCGGGTGGGGTGATGTGACTCCCTGAAGGGTGTGATGGTGTAGAGAGCAAGGAGAGCCGTCAAGGAGGACAGCAGGGTTTTTGGCCTGAGCAAGTGGAATAATGGAGGTGCCATTTGCTGAAATGGGGAAGACAGGAGGAAGAGGTTTTGGTGAGGATTAAGAGCTGGTTTGTATGTGCTGGGTGTGAGGTAGCAGGTCACATGCAAGAGGAGAAGTCAGCTTGGCAGCTGGCTGCTGTGCGGACCTCTGTGGGCTACAGTTTTCTCATCTGTGAAATGGGGAAAGCATTTGCCCTTCTCAGAATTCTTGAGATCAAATGAAGAAAAAAAAAAAGTTAAAACTTCTGAAGTCATGTCTGTGGTGGTGGCATTATTTCTGCAAACTAGACTGCTTACCACCTTAGGCACTGTGTGGTCTCCTGTGCAGGGCTTAAGCCACAGGCCATCGGCCAGAATGTGTTGTGGAAGGTTGGCACTGGCCTTTCAAAGGCTGGTTTTCTTGCCCAGTAGATGGAATTGCCTTCTTTCTTATTCATTCTATGATGTCTGGGCAGCTTCTGGGAGAACTAGGTATTTTGGTTTCCTTTAGGGTGTCAGAGGGCTTCCTTCTGTGTGGGGAGCTGGAGAACCACCTGGGCGTGTGGGGCCAGACTTGCCCTTAACAAACATCCCTGCGAGCCGAAGGGGTTTTATTTAGGAGGAAGGATATTATAGTAGAAAACCCCCAGCTCTTTGCTTTCTCAACGTCTTTATTCTTTGAGGCTTCCCATGTCTTGCATCAGTTAACAAATAGGGTCTCATACATCAGATTTATGGGGAGACCACTCTCCATGGTTTTGACCCAGAATACCTATTTATGTATTCCTAGGTGTTTGGATTGCTCCCAGTTTTGCTATAGGCCAGATGAAGTATGTTCAATATATATTTGACCCCGGGGCGCCTGGGTGGCTCAGTGGATTAAGCCGCTGCCTTCGGCTCAGGTCATGATCTCAGGGTCCTGGGATCGAGCCCCGCATCGGGCTCTCTGCTCCGCAGGGAGCCTGCTTCCTCCTCTCTCTCTGCCTGCCTCTCTGCCTGCCTCTCTGCCTACTTGTGATCTCTCTCTCTGTCAAATAAATAAAATCTTTAAAAAAAAAAAATATATATATATATATTTGACCCCACTGAGTTAAAATTTAAGATCCAAGAGAAAAAGTTGAGAGCAGCAGTCTTATAGTTCAGTCAGTGGCATTTGGGACTTATTAAATGTCCTTCCTTAGAGACTGTAGTAGAAAGTTGTGTCCTTGAGATGCGGCCTTTGCTAATGATTGATACCTCGCCAGTAGTCTGCTGATGCTCTAGGAGCATCCAGGGGTGTATTTTCTCTGTTCTTAGCCCTTCCAATGTGCCCCCGACCCCAGCCCATTTGCACAGAGGCACTACCGCCCTCTCCCTGCCCTCCTGGTTTGCTGCTTCTGCGGTGGGTCAGTTGGGGGCCCACTGCAGGTTATGCGATTCAGGAAGAGAAGGTCAGGGAGCCTTGGAGGCCTGGCACATGTAGTGAGCATAAATGTTGATGAATGACTGATGATTGTGGGGAATGTGCCTAAGTAAGTGTGCTAGGTGTTGAGCCCCATGAGAGCGGTAATGGCTTTAATATGCGGGGAGGCATCAGGAACCATGTGTTTCAGAGGGTACTGTGGAGGTGGGAAGGATGTGGATATTCTCTTATACCTTCCAGACAAGAGGATCTGTCTCTTTTTCTTACAGGTCCTCACATTTATAAACTAAGTTTACCCAACCGAGCAGTCGTGGTTAAATTACATAACCTTTTGCTTTGCGTTGAATGGACTTAACTATACAGTATCTGATTTCAGCTGGCAAGAAACTGAGCAATCATTATCTGTTGTCCTATCACTTGACATCATTGTCTGAGAAAACCCCAGCCTTTGTCTTTACTTTCAAAGTACCTATTAGGAAATTTAGGTCAGTTGTAAGAAATAATTTGAAAGGGATCTATACATTTAAATCTCTGTCTTTTCCAGGCTTAATAATTTTCTTCCCCTAGAAGGAATACAGCTTACTTCGATTCTTTAAAATATCTTTTAGAATTTTCCAGGTTGCCTGATTGCTTTTTACTTGAACTCAAGTCTAGTAATCATTTTTATTGGGCAGGTAGGCTGTAAGTTTCTGAAGTCGCAGTGCCTGTTTATGCACTCTTCTTTTTATTTTTCCTTTATGTAACACTTTTATTGAGTTATAATTAACTCATTATATGGTTCTCCCATTTGAAGTGTGCATTCACAGAATTGTGTTACCATCTCCATAAACAATTTTAGAACATCTTCGTCCTTCCCAAAAGGAACTCCAGCCCCTTTTGCTGTCAGTCCCGGTCTGTCCCCAGCCCTAGGCCACCTCTAATCCACTTTATAGACTTGCCCCCTGTGGATGTTTCCTGTGAATGGGCTTGCACAATATGTGGTCTTTTGCGGCTCACTTGTTCAGCTGGCTCTACCGGAAACTTTAACTTTTTTCCAAGCTCTTTAACTTTGGTGGTACTGTTACAGATTTTGGACTCAAAACCAGAGAAGAGCAAAGGCATGAGCTGCCATGTGTTCATGGAGCAGGGACTGTGAAGCTTCTGTAAACAAGCCCCCTCCCCCAATCCCCCCATGCTCAGATAGCTCTCAGATGTCTTCTCTGAGGCTTCCCTTTCTTCTCTTTTGGGCTGGGCTGAGACCAAGCACTGCCCTTTTTTTTTTTTTTCCTTCTTTTGAATAGATTCTTTTCAACTTTTCCTCTTTTGATTGCCACTATCGTAGGACAGACCCTTGACCTTTGTACCTGGGTGGCCTTAGCAGGCTCCTTTGTGAGCACCTCTCCTGCTGTCCCCCTGTCTAGGCCATCCTGTCTGATTATTCTTTCTAATGTTGTACCGCCTAGCTATGTGTGCGCGCCCTCAGGGGACTGAGGTGGTTCAGTACCTTGTCAAACTCACACTCTTCTGCTTGCTTTTGTGCCCTCTTTCTTAGGTCTCTCCCTCTTTGCGTGTCTGATTTCTTTGGCCTCTCCACGATGGCGTCTCTGCCTTCACATGGGCCTCTGCTTTCTCCTCTTCCCAAGGATTCCGAACTTTCTTGGAGCCATTGTTCATGTTCCATGTTCTGTTCAATTGAAGACTCTAAATTCCTCACCCGTAGCTTTGTCTCTGTTATCCCCTTCCCTACAGATCACGCCCCTTACCATTATTTAGTTTTCTTTTTATCCCCTCTGAAGCAGTATCAGCCCCCGAGTTACAGTTTTGTGTGTCTTTCTCATCCTTCTGTGCCTACTTCCTTCACTGCCATTTTTCTGTTAAGTGTGACTCACCTTGAGTTCTCCCTTCTCCGATATGCTGATGTACTGTGTTGTATGCTTAAGGAACTTAGCCTGAAGTAATTAATGCACAATCCACCAAGGACATTTAGCCTGGAGAAGACTCAGGAGGGATGTCATCCCTGTCACAAGGTTTGAAGGTCCATCATTCTGAGGGAGGAGAGAACCGTTGTCTTCCCAGGCCCCACAGAGAAGAATGCGAATAGAGTAAATACAAACATTTGAAAGAAAGGACTTTGCTAGTAGAATCTCTTACAGGAGTGACTGGCTGCATTCCCCATCGCAAGCCCAGGCTGGGTCATTCTGGATGGGGCCCTTGTTAAGGCCATTCAGACAGTTCTTGGTGGGGCTCAAGGAGGTTAGTGGTTCTTAGTCTCCGTGGAGCGGTAGGATCGCAGGGGAGCACGCTTGGGTGTGTCTCATTTGTTTAACAAATTTTTATTGAGAACCTGCACTAGAGCAGTGTCAAGTTGTGGGTTTTGCCTTCATAGGACAAGGGGTGGGGGATGCAGACAGACAGGTGCAGCCGTAGTGATTTCTCCTCAGGTAGACGGAGACCCTTGGAGGACAGGGACCGTCTCTTACTTGGTATGTTTATTCGCCCCAGAGGAATGGGCACACTGGCATTCATTTTTGGGTGGCAAACTGATTGATCTGCTGGTTACTGATTTTCTTCCAGGTCAAAAGGCTCATTACTGTGTTCTTTACCCAAGTGTTTTCATGCAACTTAATTTCGGAGTCGAAAGGGAGCCCCTCTGTTTTCGACTGCTTCATGGCAGGCTCAGCCTTTGGATTTGGTTGCTTCCTCGTTACACAGTTTACAAAGGCTACCACTTACTGTACCCAGTGTGCCAGGCACTTCATGGCACACCACTGGTAATCTTGATCACAAGCCTACGAGATAGACATTAGGACTCCAGGAGTGGGAGCCAAGCTGCCGAGTTCCTGTTCCCAGCCTTCTTACACTAACTTCTAGTGCAGCAGCTACTGAGTTGGGAAATTGTCACCTGTTGGGACTAGAGTAGTTGCCCCCATGTTTTGGCTGTGCGCATAGAATATATTTTATTGTTGGAAATGACGGAAAGCCTGTCTACATATAATAGGGTAGCTATGCCCATCGCCCTTTTGTTTTAAACACTGTCCACGCTGCTGACAGACGCTCTCCACCCAGTTCTCCAGTGAAAGGCTGGTCTTGCTGGTAAATTTTTAGACATGGTATGTAGCTTTTCATTTGTCTGTGTTGTGCCACGGCGGAGAGTCAGGGCCTGTCTTTTGTATCTGCAGTGATGATCTGGATTTCCCAGAACTGGCATGTGACCATTTGGTAGTTTCTTTTCCTGTATCTCCTATAGGACTTCGGCCTGTCAAGGTGACCTCCACAGTGCTCAGTTAGTAATAGTCCTGAATATCTTTCGCTGAGCTCTACCAATGAATAGGTTCTTTGCTTAGATCATCTGATTTTATCCCTGTGGAATTCCTGTGCAGTAGGTGTTATCAGCAGACCAGAAAGCTGAGAAAGGCTAAGTGACTTGGCCCCGCTTCCAGACCCTTGCCTGCGTGCATTTTCTTTCAGGGACTCAGGCATGGTTTGCACAGGCATTATGCCGTTTCTTTTCATTTCTCTCACGTCCTCCTGTTGCTGGTTTTAAGAAAAATGAGGTGGTAGGTGAGTGAACGTTAGGAGAGGCACAGAAGCAAGCATCTCCGACTCCTAGAGAAAATTCATGGTTAGTGTATTTAATTTTCTTCCTTCTGGTAGAGTCAGGCTGTTGGTCATGGTTGCATATTCTCTCTGCTCAGCTGAACTTACTGAGATGTGGGAAACAACCTCATAGGAGGCTCACACCTGCTACAGAGGTTCAAGGCCCAGGGTTGCAAATGTTTCTAGTGCAAGTAGCTTGACGGAATAGAAATATTTACGGTTGTGGCAAAATAAATATCAATCTTCACGGAGTTTGTAATAGCCACAGAATTATTTTCTGATAAGAACACTTTCACTTTCCTTCCCAACTGTAGGCAAGACAGGAAACACGAGAGCTGTATTTTCTGGGTGAAATGCCTTCTTGCTCATCTTTCAGCACGGATTCTGCTGGGAGGTTGTCGTCCTCTCACTGGCTTCCTCCTGTTGCCCTAAAATGATCACAGTGTTATCAAGTCAGCATCTGCTTCGTTTTGAAATAAGTGTGGTTTAGGAGTCTGGAGGTATATTAGCAATATATGGATTTTTAAAGAGAGGTTAATAGAACTGAAGTTAATTGAAAATACAAAAGCAGGTTTAAAGTCAGTCCTGGCAATCAGGTGTGCTTCTGGGAAACATACATTCAGTTGATCAAACAACTGAAGTCACTAGTAAAAGCTAATTTAGTTAACTGAGGTCATGGTGAAATAGGAAAACATTTTTACTACCTTAACTTCTCTACTGACTTACGGGCTTTGTATGTTTATTGACTCTAATACATCCTTCTTTAAATTTTATGCTCAAGTCATTTTTCCAAACCAAATATTTGAGAGTTCTCTTTCATGTTAAATCAGTCCTTAAAATTTTCTGCGTTGGTTTATTAGATAAGGATTTTGGTGGAGTGATGACACGGCTGGGGTGGTTTTAGCTTAATCTTCTATTTGCTTTCATATTTAGGCTTACTTTTTAATCTTAAGAACAAAGATTAATTTGGAAGAGTATTCTTAAACTTTGGTAGCTGAGCAGGGCCATGATGTGCCCTTTAAATGGGGCACAGAGCCCTGGGTTCTTTAATGGATGCAGTTTCTGGGGTACTCATTTAGAGCAAGACGCATGAAGACCTCAGGTCTGTTCGCCATCAGTTCTTGGTTTACCTCTGCAACAGGGAGAGGTGAACTCACCTTGAGTAGTTTACCTTGTCTTCGGGTTGTTAGACTTGTCATGTTTAACTGCTTTGGTTTTTGAAGGCTACCTTTTTTTTATTTTTAAAAAGATTTTATTTATTTATTTAACAGAGAGGGAGATATCACAAGTAGGCAGAGAGGCAGGCAGAGAAAAAGGGGGAAGCAGGATCCCTGCTGAGCAGAGAGCCCGATGCAGGGCTCGATCCCAGGACCCTAAGACCATGACCTGAGCCGAAGGCAGAGGCTTAACCCACTGGGCCACCCAGCCGCCCCTGAAAGCTACCTTTTTAATAATGATATTTAACTATGATAATCCCAGTTCATTAAAGACATGCCACATTCATACCTTGGTCCACCCACCATCCATTAAAAAAGTCCTTTTTTTCTAAATTCTAAATATTACCTGAATACTCCTCATTTACTCAGCAGACACTCACTGAGCTGTTTTGTGTCGGGCGCCCTGCTGTGGACGAGGGGCTGTGCTGAGTGGTGTGCGGGTGATGTAGCAGACCGCTTCTCAAGACGTTTCCAGCTCCCTGGGAAGAAGAGAGAGAGATGTCCAGCAGGAGACGAAGGAGAACATTTATAATGTATTGGCTTTTCTTTTCTTTTCTCTTCTTGTCGTTTCTTTTTCTTTTTTTTTTTTTGTATTAGGAAAGCACTGCATAAGGTTTTATTTTTTTGAAAAGTTGGGAAATAGCAGGAAATATGAAGAAGAAGGAAGCCCTCCATCATTTTACCACCCAGTGATAACTAACCACAAATAAAGTGTCCATGTTTCCTGCCTTTCAAAAATGGCTTCTGAAAACAAGCAAAAGGGGCGTGAAAGTAGAATCTGATGGGGAGAAGGAAGAGGCCCCGGGAAGATGGCAGCATTTTCCACCACGGGCATATGGCGTCGGGCGCAGGAGCCTTGGGGGTGGGGTGTCTGCGATTCCTCAGAAGGAAAATGTTGGGGAACAAAACCAAGAGCAGCTTTGACCTTAGATTTCTCTGTGAATAGTTTCTGAGTTGCAAGCGACTCGTGTTCTAAAACTTTGTAAGGTGGTAGTTGGCATTCTAGATGCTTTTCTCAAAGGTTAATTTTATTTTAACCTGGTGGCTCTGAGTAGGCCCGAGCCTGCCCTCAAGGTCGGGGTGTGAGAGCTGATTTACAAATCACAGTGTGTCCACTGAGTGCTCCTGCTTTAAAGCCGGGGCGTTTACAGCAGGAGAAGCAGAAAGAAACAGTTGTATTTTTTGAGGGTCTGTTATGTACTAGTACATTTTTGGATATATTGTCTCATTTAATTTTCAAAGCCAACTTTTGAAGAAGGAATTTCCCTCATTCTTACACTTTCGATTTAGAACATGGGTGCAGGGGCTAATTTGTGTGCCCACGTTACACAGTGTTGTTACACAGTGTTTCTTGGTAAGTGGAAGCGGTACGTACAGGCTTTGGGACCCGAGCCCTAGTTTCCATCCTACCACTGTGACCTCAGGTGGTTCTTCAGCCTCCTCCCTCTTTTTAAGAAAGGGGACAGTGATGCTTTAATTCGCAAGGTTGTTGTCAAGAAGAAATGAGACGATGTATGTCATGCCCTCTCCACAGTTTGGGCTTAGTACCGATAGATGGGAGCTCTGATTATCATTGTTGTTAATTTTTCAAGTAGTCTCCATTCCCAGCATGGAGCCCAACTCAGGGTCGAACTCATGACTGAGATCGAGATCAAGAGCCAGATGCTCAACCCACTGGGCCACCCGGGCACCCTTGGGAACTCTAATGATGATGGCATTGTGTGACAGCAGCGACAGGGTCTGGCACGGTGCTAACACACACCCAGCCCAGTCCGTGTCACCGCCCATCCTCCCCTCTTGCAAGCCCTCCCAGCTTTTCAGCTGTCCTGGTCTCTTTCCCTTGCGTTTTTAAAGACCCCGATGGAAAGATACATTTCATTTGGGTTTTAATAGTGTTCTCGGAGACATAAATTTCATCTGTGTTACACAGGAACATCCCATCTCATCACAGTTGTCTTTGAAAGGTTATCCTGAGCATTTCCCCCCAGGTGTCAGATGGAGGAAGGCAAGAGTAGGAAAGCTAAGAGCTCAGGTGAAGGAGAGGTCAGGGGGCAGAGAGGGAGGAACCAGCTTGGGTATCTTCCCAGCTTTATTTGCTCCCTGCCGGCCTCAGCTAAGGCCACGTGTGGCTGAGATTTGTAACTGAGAAGAGGTCAAGAGGGCAGGACAGCTGCTTATGTAGGACAGCCTTGGTTCTCCTTGCACAGTCATGCCTTTTTCATTCATTTATTCAATCAAGAGTTTGTTGAAGCTCTCCTGGGTTCAGGTCACTGTCAGTCTTTGGGACTCACAGGATGCATTCGTTCTCATGAAAGCAAGCCAGGGTGACAGACAGGAAACAGAAAATTACCAAGTCACTTATTAAGTGGCAGGATAGAGAGAAGCTAGGGGAGCTTTGTCAGAATATGTTAAAGTTATTTCTCTGTGTTTGCTTCTCCTGTTAGACCTTGAAGGCCAAGACTGTGCCTTTCAATTTTGTATTCCCAGAGCCTAATCTTGCATGCATCCCTGAATAAATATGTATAAAGTTCAAAGCTGGCATAAGGAGAAGGTAGTTTATAAATGGTGCATCTCAACTATCCATATATTTGTGGAAATCTCAACCTGATAAGTGGAGACGTCTGATAAGTCCTTGATCCGTTTTTAGAAGGCAGAAGATAGAAATTGTGACTCACTGATCCATGCTGAGAACTTTGGGTGAAGGTGGCTTCCATTTCTTCATGATGGAAGAGTCTCACGGCCTAGATTTTTAGAAGGAGATTTCACAAAGCTCAGGGAAAAGATAGGGTACCTCCAAGGCCAGCAGAACTATAAAAAGGAGTATGGTTTCATCCAGATGGGTGGGAAGCTCCAAGAAACAAAAGTTGTGATTGTAGATTCCAAATCCCACTGAGAAGCAAAAATGGGGCCGGCTTCTGGGAAGGCAGTGCAGCTGTTTGGGACCATTGCAAAAGAAGCCATATTTTTAAAAAAATAACAGCTTTATTGATATATAATTCACATACCCTAATTAGCCTATTGAAAACGCACAATTCACTGGTTTTTAGGATATTCACAGCTTGGTGCAGCCGTCACCACAGTTCGTTTGAAAACATAACACGTTCATCACCTCAGAAAGAAACCCCATGCCCTTTGCTCTGGAGGGAACCCCCACCCCATCCCTTCAGACCTAAGCAGGCCCTAACCTCCTTGCTGTCTATAGAATTGCCTGTTCTGGATGTTTCATATAAATGGAATCCTGTAACATGTGGTCCTTTGTACCTGGCTTCTTGTGCTTGGCATGATGTTTTCAGGGATCATGCATATTGAAGCATGCATCCAAACTTTATTTTTATTGCTGCGTCATGTTCCATTGTGTGGTTATATGCCATTTTGTTTCTCCGTCATTTAATGGACATTTGGGTTGTTACCACTTTTTGTGTGTTAAAAAGTGCTGCTGTTCATGTGTAAGTTTCTATGTGTACGTGTTTTCATTTCTCTTGGGTGTACACCTATCAGTGGAGTTGCTGACTTTGGTAGTAACCCGGTGTTTAACCTGCCAGACTGTTTTCCAAATTAGCGGTACCGTCCAACATTCCCATCAGCGGCAGTGTGTGGATGTTCCTGTTTGTCCGCATCTCTGCCAGGGCCTGTTGCTCTGCTGTTTGGTGTTTTTATTTTAGCAGTCCTGATGGGTGTGCAGTGGAATCTCAGTGTGCATTTGATTTGCATTTCCTTAGTGACTAATGATGTTAATCATCCTTCACGTGCTTTTTAAAAAACAATTCTATTTATTTATTTTTGAGAGGGAGGGAGAGAGCGAGAGAGCGAGCACATGAGAGCAAGAACAGGAGCCGGGGGAGGCGGGGGGGGGGGGGGCAAAGGGAGAGGGACAATTACACTCCTCGCTGAGCAGGAAGCCCAATATCTGGACACTGGGATCATGACCAGAGCTGAAGACAGATGCTTAGCCTGCTGAGCTACCCAGGGACCCCCATCATTCATGTGTTTATTGGTCATTGTATATCTTACTTGGAAAAATGTCTGTTCAGACCTTCTTCCCATTATTTATTAGTTTATTTATTTTAAAGATTTTATTTATTTTATTTGAGAGAGAGCTCGCAAGCAGGGGGAGAGGCAGAGGGAGAAACAGGCCCCCCACTGAGCAGAGAGCCTGACCCGGGGATCCTGACCTGAGCTGAAGGCAGATGCTTAACTGAGCCACCCAGGTGCCCCTCCTCTGCCCATTTAAAAATTAAGTTACGTCTTTTTAGTGTTGAGTCTTAAGAATTGTTTATATATCCTAGATCCAAAGTTTTTACCAAATATGATTTGAAAAAATTTTCTCCTCGTCTGTGGGTTTTGTTTCTGTTTTCTTGGGGAGCCACATATGAAGTGGCGTAGAAAAGAGAAAGAGGCGCAGAGTAAGCCTGCGAACAAAGGAACAGACTGAGGAGCAGCAATTATTTAGAAAGATTATATCTAGAATGACCCATGACTTGTAGGAAAAGGTTTGAAATTGCCACAATGATTGAGGAAAACTTTTTATATGTGTAACACACAGCAGGTGCATCGTAAAGGTAGAGCTCAGTCATCAGAAAACGAATACCCATGTGTAGTGACCACGCAGGGGCAGGAAAGAGAACATGCCTAGTCTGCAGAAGCCTTCTCATGCACCTTTGCCATCACTAGCCTCCTTCTTCCCCAGAGGTAACAACTCTTCACTTCTAACACCATAGATTGGTTTTTACATGTTTTTGAAATTTGTAGAATGGGGATCATAAAGGACGTTTTCATTTGTGCCTGGACGGGGATCATAAAGGATGTTTTCATTTGTGCCTGGTTTCTTTCATTTAACTTGTAAAATATATCCATGTGTTGCTTGTAGGTGTAATTCTTTTTTCATTGCTCTATAGTTTTCCATTGTATGAATATACAACTATTTTTATGTTCTACTCTTGATGGGCATCTGGGTTTCCATTTTTGATCTTTGGCTGTTATGTCCTTTGAGATGCACATGGGCATGGATTTCTGTTGGATATACGTCTAAGGGTGGGTTTGCTGTGCTATCAAGTATATTTGGGTTCAGCTTTAATAAAGATAGGGTATACGCAAATTAGTGATCAGTCTATACAACGAGATGAGGAAGAAGAATGGAGCTAGACTCACTGTTTAATCTTCAAGGAGGGAATGCAGAGTCCTTCACTCCTCCTGCTGTCTTCTCCAGCGGAGAAAGTGGTTTTTCAGACCGAGAAGGGTAGAATATAAAAGATGCTGCAAGGAGAGAGCGTTCTCACTCAGTTAAAGTAGGTAGAAATCTCTAGGCTGAAATGAGTTGTTTCCTAGGATACTGAAAACTCTGCAGTTATTTTCGAGGAACCCACTTGGAAACTTCAAGAAGCGAGAAGGTGAGAGAAGCTCCTGAAATCAGTGTTTTTGTTTTCTAAAGAAAGGAAAATGGATTAAGTTGCATGTGAATTTCTGGAGAAATTGAGTCTGGGTTTATACAGACGATTCGGTAACACTGAGAGAAAGAGGTAGTGGTTACCTGGAGCCGGCAGAGTTTCTGTCATTCCAAAAATATTTATTGGGCATTGGTGGTTCAGTGGTAGAATTCTCGCCTGCCAAAAATACTTACTGGGCTTCCAATTCCCATAGGTTCCTGGTACTCCAGGTGCTACAATACAAAGATGAATGTCAGGCTCCCAATTTAGGATATCAGCTTGTAGCAAGTATTCTTAGTGCATTTCCTTGCATGCGTCCTTTAAATGGCTCAACTCGGGGTGGGGGGGGGGGGACACAGACCCATACAGATAAGCAAGTAATTACCAAATGTATGCAGAGTGCCTGCAAAGCTGGTTATGAGGTGCCTTGTGGCCCTCGGAAGGAGAAGGGGAGAAGAGGAAGCCTTTGAAGAGGTGACCTTGCTTCTAAAATAGGAAGAGACCAGGGGTGAGTGGATGAGGTGGGGAGGGGCGGGTACCAGCTGGTGTGGGTGTAAGAGCATTTCTGCTATCCTGGGTAAAGTGATTATGA
Source organism: Meles meles (assembly GCF_922984935.1). Lineage (NCBI taxonomy): Eukaryota > Metazoa > Chordata > Mammalia > Carnivora > Mustelidae > Meles > Meles meles. The sequence continues at coordinate 139,514,360 of NC_060071.1, read as the reverse complement.
AAAGCTTTCTAGAAATGGGAAGATGTGACTGGCCACTGATTGGCCTCACAGTGAAAATCTTTGCATATCACGCTGAGGAGTTGGGACTTTCATCTTATTGGCAGGAAAGAACTCCGGAAAGATTTAAAATACCCTGGGAGCAGACAGATCAGATTTGCATTTAAAAAGTTCACTAATAACGTGGAAAGTAAAAAGTCCTCATCTGAACCTAGGGCAAGGAACACCTTTACAAGAGTGGAGGTAGGGAGTACGCAGGCCAGGAGACCAAGAAAAGGAAAGGATTCTAGAGGGATTTCGGAGAGACTAAAATAGGTCATTTTGTGCTAATCGTGTGTTCTTCTTAAAAATAGATTTTAAGAAGGTACGATAGGCTACTAGTTAAGGGACTGCTATCTTTTGATTTCAATAAAATGTCTAGTTTAACAAAATGCTGTCCTTAAGAACGAGATGGAAAATCCGAACTGTGTATTTGGTGGCTTTTGTGTTGCTTGTTGAGAGTGTACTTTAAAAATAGTTTTAATGGATTTGCCTCAGCAGTGAGGGAAACCTTTCCTACTGTACTTTAGACTCTGTACTGCTCTGGGTTACAACTTTTATTTTATTTTATTTATTTATTGTTTGTTTGTTTATTTAAAAGTTGGCTCCACACCCACCATGGGGCTTGAACTCATAATCCTGAGATCAAAAGTCACATGTCCAAGCCAGTCAGTGGAGCGTGGGACTCTTGATCTCAGCCTTACAACTTTTACCTTTTACTGAAACGGTTTTATTCTTGACAGATGTCCATGTGAAGCAAACTCAGAAAGCTAAGATAGTGTAGTTGACAGAAGCAAGGTTTTAAAAGACGCACGTTGGAGGAAGTAAAATTGGGGCAGGACAGCAAATTCTTCTTTAATATTTGAAGTGCAATGTACGTTAGTACCCAAGTGGAGGTACAGTTTGTGTGTAGTGTTAAAATTTCTTGGGGGACTGTGATTAAGGAAAATGTCTAAAAAGTCTTCTCAGGGAGCGATAGCAACAAGTTTGAGAGACGCTGCCTTAAAGGAATTCAAGGGTTGGGGCCCCTGGCTGACTCAGTCAGAGGAGCATGTGACTCTCGATGTTGGGGTTGTGGGTTCAAGCCCACACTGGGTGTAGAGATACTTAAACGTAACACAAACTTTAAAGAAAAAAAAAGAATTCAAGGGTTGGAACGGCGAGCTAAAACTTGCCGTAGGTATGGGTGGGGAGAGCCCCGAGAATGCCTACATTTAGGACCCAAAAGCAAAGACCCCACTATAAGATGTGAATGCTTCTCGCTTTATGTGTTTATGTGAAGGAAAAAAAAATTCAGTAGAGTTAAGTTTCTTTGTTACTTTTATTTGGCCCTGAACTCAGTATGAGTCCACAGGGTGGATTTTGCTAAGAAACAAGTTAATGAAGCCTGAGGCTTCCTTTATAAACATAAAAGAGGTGTTCTAGAGTTTAGAGAGTTAGTGTTGTACCCCAAACTTGACTGAACCTCATCGTTGACTAGGAACAGTGGGAGCATCCAGCAGATGATCAGGCAGACGAGAGGCCTGAGAACCCCGTGGGGAAGTGTGAAGCCAGAACAGAACACAACTGGCTTATTGTTCAGAATACCATGGCGGTGGTCAAGAATTTACAGCTCAGATCCACAAGCATAATTGAATTGGGCGAGGCTGTGTACTTCATAAACAAGTTTAAATCAGTATTTATTAAGCGCCTACTGTGGACGCTAGCTAGCATGGTTCTAGACACTGGAGACTTAGACTTACTTAGCAAAATGGGAAAAATATGAATGCTCATGGACCTTCTCGTGTGTGGAAACAGATAATAAACACGTTGGTTTGTAAAATACATCCAGTATGTATTTTACATACATGACAGCATTCAGATACTGACAAGTGTTTAAGAGGAAAAATAAGGGGGTGGGGTGGGCGGAAAGGTTGTAAAATCTTGGGTAGCGGTGGACATGTTCATGAAGCCTGGCCAGAAAAAGCCTTACTGAGAAGATAATTAAAAACAAAACAGGAGGTTATGGACACTGGGGAGGGTATGTGCTATGGTGAGTGCTGTGAAGTGTGTAAACCTGGTGATTCACAGACCTGTAACCCTGGGGATAAAAATACATTATATGTTTATAGAAAAAATAAGAAATAAATAAAAAACTTAAAAAAAAACTTAAAATCAAAACAAAACTTTATATAATAGTATAGAAAACATATAGAAGGGTACAGAAAGTCCCTGTGGGTGGGTCTGGTGGGGTAAGTTTTTACAAAGTGAATACATTTGTGTAATCAGCGTTCAGATTAAGAGCAGAATATTACTAGCCCATGGGGCTCCTGGATGGCTCAGTGGATTAAGCCTCTGCCTTGGGCTCAGTCATGATCTCAGGGTCCTGGGATCGAGTCCCACGAAGGGGGGGGGGCTTCCTGCTCAGTGGGAAGTCTGCTTCTCCCCCTCCCTCTGCCTCTCCCTCTGCTCCTGCTCTCTCTCACTCTTTCTCTTTCAAATAAAGAAAATAAAGAAAAAATAATTTCTCAAAAAAAAAATTTTTTTTAAAGAATGTTATTGGCCCCTCAGGAGGCTCAGTCACCCCTTCCCAAATTATTACCCCTTGACTACTAATTCCATGACTTATTATTTGCCTGTTAGCTTTATATGAATGCTTTATTAATTAATATGATAAATTCTTCTGTTACTGGCTTCTTTCATTCAGCGTGGTGTTTGTGGGATCCGTCCGTGTCCTTCCAGCTGTAGCTGGTTCATTTTTATATCTGTAGAGCATTCCATTGTGTGATGACACGGCAGTTGTTTCCTGCCCTTGGCGAGTGCATCGCGCTGCCTTTTCTGTGTGTGTGTTTGGCGAAGACATCTCTGGGGGATGTAATTAGAAGTGGACTTGCTGGGTCATGGGGTTTGTGTATATTCATTGTAGTCGACACTGAGAAACCGCTTTCCGATGGTTCTCCATCAGCACCGTATTCCGGGAGCTCCACATTCTTGGCAACACTGGGCATTGCCTGCTATTGAACTGTAGCTATCCTGGTGGGTGGTAGAGAGCTTCCGTGTGGTTTTAATTTGCATTTCCCTGTAGACCAAGGCAGTTGAGGACCTTTTCATATGTTACTGGCCATTTTGATATCACTTTTTGGGGCAGTGGAAATGTCCTATATCTTCACTGTGGTGGTGAGAAGTGGTTGTTATGGATGTGTTTTGAGAGTAAGGCTGACGGGATATGCTCACGGTATGGACATGTAGAGGGGGAAAGAGGAGCCAGGGATGGCATTAGGTTTTATTTATTTTTTTTGCCTGAGCCACTGGAAGGAGGGAAGTGAGGATGGGGAGTTAGGATGTTGGAGATAGAGAAGGTACAGGTTACAGATACAATTTTTAAAAATTTTCAGCATTTCAAAATAAGTGAATCAGAGAGACAATTATTATATGATTTCACTCATATGTGGAATTTAAGAAACAAACAGAGGCTCAAAGGGGAAGGGAGGGAAAAATACAATAAGACGAAATCAGAGAGGAAGACAAACCATAAGAGACCCTTAACCATAGGAAACAAACTGAGAGTTGCTGGAGGGGAGGCGGCTGGGGGATGGGCATCAGAGTGGGTACGTGATGGAATGGACACTGGGTGTTACGTAAAACCAGTGAATCACTAAACTCTACCTCTGAAATTAATAATACAGTGTATGTTACCTAATTGAATTTACATTGAAGAAATTAAAATTTTCATCATTTTATGAAAAAGGCCATTCGAATGCCAAAAGAATAGAAAGGACATAGTCTCAGAATAAAGAGGAGCCTTTTGAATTGGATCTGTTTCGCTGGCTTTATTAAGTACTCATGAACGAGGTTTTTTGTCCCTCCCCTCCCCCCTTCTCTGAGGACCTGCAGTCGAAGTGTCATTCTGCACACTAGCTTTGGGAATCGCTCATCTGCAATATATTAATATGTATTTTTGTCTTTGATACGATTAATGAATGTGCATCGTATCCCTCCCTAGACCTGCAATAAATAGATTGAGGTTAGCGTCTAAATATGAGAAACCATAAAAAAAAAACCTTCAAAGTAAGCCACGTGTCATTTCTAGCCCAGAAATACTTCATTTCTTAAAAAAAGAGAGAGCGCGCGAGCCAGATGCATCTCAAGGACACATATGGTGCACGTGTTATCATAGTAAAGCTCCATACTCGTCTTAGTAACTTCCTACCCAGAGGCTCTATGAAATTATTGTTTCTAAAATTTTGTTTGGAAGGAGCCAAGCTCTGAGTTTTCTTGAGCAAGCTGATTTGCCTCATCCTTAGGGGAAAATATAGTTATTTTTGACTTGCGTGTATTCCCGTTCTCCCCATCACCAGTGTTAAAGATAAGTGTGCAACAGAGGATTTGACGAAAGCAGTTTGGGACCGCAGTCGGGAAACTGGGGGCGCGCTGAGCGCCTGTGGGCCATGGCGAGCTTGGCACCAGTGTTAGTAGACTTGTCTGGAGTCTCCCTTGACGCATACTTATGCTCTCCTTTGAATCAAATACCCGCTTCCATTTGGCAGACCATCGAGTCGCGTTCTGAGTGAGTATCAGTGTTGTTACTTGGCTGCAGAAGTGTGCAAGTGATCTTTTATATAAAAGTTTTGCCTTTGAGTATTACCTGAGAAATATTTGTGTGCAGTTTGATAGTACAGAGTAATTTGATTATTCAGAGATATCAAATGTCCTTTGTAAGATTCTCCTGCAATTTCAAAGAACAGTATTACTAGCAACTGATTACTTTTCTCATCTTTGTCTACTGATTTTATGGGACTTAATGTCTGTCTACTGAGAAGAGAATTTTTTTTTTTTTTAAAGATTTTATTTATTTATTTGACAGAGAGAGATCACAAGTAGGCAGAGAGAGTGAGAGGGAAGCAGGCTCCCTGCTGAGCAGAGAGCCCGATGTGGGACTTGATCCCAGGACCCCGAGATCATGACCTGAGCTGAAGGCAGTGGCTTAAACCACTGAGCCACCCAGGCGCCCCTGAGAAGAGAATTTTTGACATACATAATCACTTCTCGGCATTTCCAGTCTGCTTTTGGTGTTGGGTCATAGGGTAATATTTTAGTTACCTGATATGTCTGTGGTTTTACATGATTATCTTGCCCTGAGGAATGGGTGAAAATAAGTGAAAAGTTCATTGCTGCTTTGTGAATTAAGTTGTGCCTTGGCACAATGGGCTGATCGTTTTGGCATGACAACCCGGCATTAGATCACCTTGTCTGCAGTTTGGGAATGTTCTCAAAGTGCTGCCTAACACTGCAGGCTTCTCCATAAACTTGAGCTAGTATAGAAAGCAATGTTTACTGTATCCTGTTCTCAAATACCTCGCCAAGTTACTGTCATCAGACTCTTTATTGATAGAAAATTAGTTAGGCAAAAATCATTTTCTTCTCCTTGCATGGGAGAGGTGATGAAATTTATGAGAAGGTACATAATAAGGAAAGGTTGGGAGTGTTGATTGTGGATTTGAGCCCTGGCTGGAAACAACTCTTGACTTATAGTGGAATGTTCTGTGTGTTCCTTGTGTCTTTCAGTCTCCGCTCTCGTATATGGAAATAATGAAAGGAATATGTGCTACGTGAATTGGTCAGGGTTTTTGGTTACAGATGCTAAGGTCTATTCTAGTTCGTGTAAACAGAAAGGGGCTTATTAGGGGTGATAGGCAGCTGAGTAAATCGCCAGGAGGGCTGAAGAAAGAGCCCTGAGACCGAGTTTCTGGAAGTGGGTACCGGTCCTGGGGACTGGCCCTCTGAGGGGCAGCAGCCCCTGCCTGGGTCAGGATGCTCCAAATCAGGAAGCCAGAGCCCGAAGCACTCCACGTTGCCACAAAGTGCGTGCCACTCATCCTTCCGCCTTGCTGCTTTTCCCACGTGCTGGGACTCTGTTCTGAAGGACTCGTGTGTGGTGCCAGGTTGGCAAAACCGAATTCCCAAGCCCTGCCTGTACTAGAGGGCAGAGAAGGCAGGAAACAGACTTCTTCCATCCCCAGTTGGTTTATTGGCTTTCTTTATTAATTCTGCTTCGAGAAGGTGGCCTTTACCCAGAAGGAGCTGCTAACGGTGGTGAGAGGGAGGGTAGATTTTGGGCCTCTCTGAATAAAATGTTCATCACAGCACCCTTTTAGAAATAATACCTTGGTAAGAAGACTCATGGATTCCAAGGAATTTTGAAGGAAGCCGACTATTTAAAACCATGTTTTACATTTGGGGGGTGGTGCATAAAGAATATTTGGAACCCCAGCAGGTGGATGCTCTTGTTAGTTTAGGATTTCCCTACTAGCCCAGTAAGAGTGTGCTGGTAATGTAACCAAGACAAAAATACTGCCTTTTTTTTGGCGCGTTCTTTTGTCCTTGGTGAACCAGTCCAGACCCATTCTTGTGAATCTTTTGCTTTGAGAGAGCTGAGGGTTTATGCGTGAGTCGGGATAAATTCATTACTGTTCTCAGAAGAACAAATTAAAGTGTATGGATCTGTGATGGCTGCTTAGCATTGTTACAATTTTTCAGTTATGGTTATTTACCTAACTTTTTCTCTGAAATGGACCTCGCCCTGTATGGGCTTAGAAATCACATGGTCCAGGGCCCTGATTCTGCAGTTGAAGAAATCGAAGGCCAGGGGGTCAATAGGTTTGTTCAAGGTTAGACAGCTGGTTGGGGGGGCGGGGGCTGATTTCACAGCTTGCCTAGTCTTTCCCAACCAGCCCTTCTGTGAAAGCGTGGATTTCTCCCCAGTGGCATGAGGGTCTCATAACGAGACTTAAGTCCTGGTCAGGATGTCTTAGTGGGTTCGTGGTTGGATAATACTGTTGTTCCTTCATGCGTCAAGTAATACTTGGAAATTTGTTCTGGGCTTTTAAGGAAAATGGGTCACAGAGATAAGAATTTTGTTCAATCTAACACTTGGGAAAGGAAAAAAAAACCGCGTAGTGATCGTGCCTAATTGAAGATGTGGGTTTCACTTGGTAGACCGAGCTGCAAAAACGAAGGAGGTTTACACACAGCTCTCTTCTGTTTACTCTTCTGGGCTGGGCATAAATTTGCTCCGCACCGTCGTTTTGGTGTTGCTGTTGCATGCCCAGTCAGTACAAGGTAAAAAGTACCAGGAAACTTTAGTCGGACACATGTTTCCGCTTCTTCAAGTCTTTGCTGTGAGTCTAGTACCCTGACCCACAGTTCACCTTCCCTCCATTCACGCCTGCATCTCCGTACTGCACCGTCCTGGCCTCCTGTTTTCAGTAGCACAGTTCCTCTCACATACGATGTATATGTATATATACATATACAGCATGTATCTCCCATGTCGTTTGTATGTGACGTTTACCGCTTATGAGTACATGATACATGTTACGTCTGTATGACGTCCGGATAGTCTCTGTGCCAGGTGTCTCCTCCGTCAGGCTGCAAGCTCCGCGAAGCTTTTGTCAGTTTGTGTATTCCCAGCACGAAGAATAAATAGTGCCTGCCTTGTCGGAGATAGTCAGCGTGTGAATGAATGAACTTGGCAAAAAGCAACTGTTCTTTAGGCTTTCTACTAGTAAAATGCCAGGTTCTCAGTCCTAATGTTTATTTTTTCACGAACTCACTGAGGATGGCAAAATCACCAGTTGGGATGTAAAGGAAGGGAATTATCCTAAGGTTGTGCGTTGTGTTATACAGTATTCTGGAACTTCGTTGCTGCTTTGGCAATAAGGAAGGAACTCGGCTTCAGATGAAAAAAAGTCATTAAATGTTCAGATATTAGTGGAACAAATCATTAGACATTAAAATCTAGATTACTCAGTGATAAAAATGTACAGATACAGATTTGGATGGTAGCTGGTTTTAAACCCAATTGATAGAAAAGCTTTTCATTTTCAGCATTATGACAAATAGAGCCAGATTTCAGAGAATCAAGGTGCTAAGGCAGGGGACGGGAAGAGGAAGGAATTAAGGCCTGGGGAGAGTTGGAAAAAATCCTTCAGCAGAGTCATCCAGATGTGAAAGTACATTTCTGCACTTGCTCAGAGAAACTACAACACGAGACACGGAGATCCATTTAATTCAGATGAAGTCCATAATGTTCTGAAATTTTCATTTATCTAATCTGCTGGTAACCTCCCAATAAGTTCTGGGGGCATAATGTAACTTATAAACACTCATTTTTATTATTTAAAGATGTATTTGACTTTTAGGATTCAAGGGAAATAAAGATGATCCTTAGTGTCTTAGGAAGATGTTAAGAAACCTAGAAAATATCTTAGAAATAGACTATGCTGGCTTTTCATGTCAGCTTAAGCCCAAAGGTTTTAAATGACTCGTGCAACACTGCACAGTTAATTCATGGCAGAATTGGTACTAACTTTGGTCCCAAATTAGAACTGAAGTATCCGTAATAAGAGAAGAGTATACAGGCCTCTCTCTGATAACCTAGGGGCACTTATGAATTTGTTCCAAGATTTATGTTTTATCTGAAAAGTTTCAAAAATGTATGCAGATACTCCATCCTCTTCTTCTTTTTATGTGTAGAGCCATACATATTTTAAAAAATAATTTATTTGTCAGAGAGAGAGCGAGAGAGAGAGCGCGCGCGCACAAGCATGGGGACAGCAGCAGAGGGAGAAGCAGGCTTCCCACTGAGCAGGGAGCCTGATGCAGAACTTGATCCCAGGACTCTGGGATCATAACCTGAGCCAAAGGCAGACGCTTAACCGTCTGAGCCACCCAGGCGCCCCAAACATGCATATTTTTGTGCTAGTTTGCAGAATTGTCATCTGGAATTGGAGAAAATGAACAGAATGAGAGATCACCTGAAGTTATTGTGTTAGTGTTAAATCGGAGTTTTAAAGAAAACTACAATGGGGGGATAAATCTACTTGATTTGCTCTGAAGTTATTTATAATGGAGGAAATTAACTATAGCACAGTGAAAATACCTTATTTAGAAAATATTTTCAACCTCAACTTGGGAAGAAAGGATTGCTATTTTTGTCAATTCAACATTCTGTTTCAGTGAAGTAAGGCATTATGCTTTGTGTGTGTGTGTGTGTGTTTGCTGGAGGTATAAGTTTGGAAGTGGTGAGTTTTTTTAAAAGAGAGAGATGGTTTTTGTATATAATTTTGTAAGTCCATTTTCCCTAAAGATTAGATCGTATTTGTATGGAGAAAGACAGCCAACCCTGCCCTACCCCCTTCCCCAGTAGGGAATTACTCTAAAGGTTTTGCTTCTTAATCTTTCATGTTAATCTTTTTTTTTCTTTTTTTTTTTCAACACATGGTTAAATGAGATTTTTATCCTGCCACAGAGTTGTAGCTTGATTTTAATACGCTCGGAAAGATCGTTTCCCCAGCTGATTAAAGACAAGGGTGTGATAGGAAGAGCACCAGCCTGGCAGTCAGGAGATTTTGACTTCGTCTTGCCTGTAGGATGATGATTTTACAGTGGTAATGGGGCAGTGTAGCCTCTTCCAGCTCGGAAAGCTTAGATACGTATTTGCTCATAATCTGCTGAGTGCCTCATACCCGTACTCCCTAAAATGTCAAAGTACAGACCGTGTGCGTATTTCGAGTCTCACCGTCTCCCCACAAAGCTGCTCTCTCGAGATGGACACTTCGGAGCCAATGCCCCTTGCTTTAGTCTGGCCAGTGGGTTCTCCTGTGTGACTGCAGGGGTCTGGAAGGTCTGGAAGGACCTTCTGGGCAGCCACTGGTGGCTCTCGAAAGGCCCTTTCTCCAACTAAGCAGCCTGAGCTCCGTGAGCCTCTTAGCATTTTTGAGACAGGCTCCTCGGGCGCGAGAAATGTTCAGATTGGGCCTGGGCCAGCATCTTTAGGAACTGGACCGTTGCTCGCCTTGAGCGGTTTGTCACTCGGAGTCCTTGTATTGGTGGTGGAAGTAGCCATCTAAATTTTTATGGTCTCATATTTGCCGATTTTCCACAGATCATAGGCGTACATGGGAGGAGGCCTTTGGCAGAAAGGTCTGCGTGAGTGTCTCCCCATGCTAGTCGCCTGTACGCAGGGTCTCTTTCTCCTCGAAGGTGTGCTGTGCCGTGTGTGTTCTCAGTTGTCTGTGTCACAGCGGCTAGTTGACTGGCTCCAGGTGGGTATGCGGCAACGGCCTGCAGAATTACCGATTCCTCTCCCAGTCTGGCAGGCTTGGATGGGTAGGAGCCCCAACGCAGTATCTGCTGGCAGGCACGTCTTGGCACATGGTGAGGGACTTGTGGGTGGGGAGAAGCGTGGCTCCGGGAAAGCTGACTGGGCTGGAAGCCCCTGCCCCACGGTCACACCGCGACCAGAGTCTAGTATCCAAGCGCAAGTCTTCTTCGATTTTCTTCGAAATCACAGCTGCAAAGTCAGAGACAGCTGTAAAGCCCCTCAATTATTTTGTGATTCAGCTCTCATTACTTTTCACATCTCCTGGATTTGAAGTTTTAAAGATTTGAAGTTTTGTACTCAGAGTCTGGATGAAATAAGGTACCTGTTAAAGACTTACTTTGAGGCTGAAGAAAGCCTTTATTTTTCTTTCATTTCCCGAAGGTACGGCGGTATTAGAGCAGATGGAAGGCTGGAGTTTGAGCTTAAGTTGTGTGAAAACTTCATCAGCCAATTGGCTGACTCTTAATGGTGAGACAGGAAGAACCACCCACGTTTTCCATTTTGGATTTGAGTCACAGAAAACAGGTTTCCTGCAGAAACCATTTGGCTTCAACAGTGTACGGAAATTTCATCTTTGATCAAATTGATGTTTTTATCTTCATCGTGCATGCGTTTCAAATTAATTATTTCCCCCCTTTCAATCTTCAGGTTCAGTTTTGAATGTGAATGGCAGTAAACCCAATACCCAGGATTTCTGTGTAAGAAGTGGATCAGAAGGCCTGCACTTCCAGGTAAGAATCTCATGTGACTTTATCTTTTCCTAATACACAGCTGCTTTGGCAGAAGTCCGGCATGGCTCCTACCCTTTCCCAGGAATAGGAGGATAGGCGAATTTTCTAAAAGGCAGCAAATTGATTGCTCTAGACGGGTCTCCACCTGTTTGGGATTACCTAAGAGGTATCCGTGGGGTCGGCTACGTAAAATTATTAGAGAAGCAATATGTGATGGTAGTTAACACACACACACACACACACACACACACACTCATTTAAAATGGCTTATAAAGTTGTGTAAGTTTCTTTGTTTTAGGTGGAGGAAATCATCTGTCTAATAACTCCCACTTCCTTCCCATGGTTGATCGATTGAGCTATCATCTCTCTGTTTTCCATACTTAAAGTTCAAAGACAGATTGTTTTCAGATTAATTTCTCTACCTCTGTGGCATCCCACAATACTAAACCGTTGCAGGCATAAGAATATTATAGAAAAAGCTCTGAACTTGAAATAATTTGGAATGTATAGGGCCAGTATTTAGAAAGGACTTTTCTTCAGGAAGAGAGGGTACTGTGTAGACCACTCTCCACCCATCTAGTAAAAACCATATTTACATAGAAAGTGTTGTGCTGAGTTAGAATTGTCACAGTCTTTGTGGATACAAATGAAAGCGTATTTCAGAAAAGTGAAATATTGGCTTTTAATCAATTACCTTGTTTTCCTAATTGGTTTTGAGGTATTGAGCTGTCACCCCCCCTGATATTAGCTCTTATACCTCTTCATGGTGGTTATTCTTCAAGTTTAAAATATGTAAAACTCAGTTTTAAATTATTGGCATCATTTGAAGAGTGAGTAATCCCACAATCGTACCAGTAATGCATTGTAGGATAGCTCTTGTAGCAGGCTTCATCTCCTGACTACGTTACCAGTTGTCAGAAATTCGTTTGCAAAACTTTAACACACCGACAAAGAGAACTCCGTGGAGAGAAACTGGCTCAGGGGTTTGTAATAAGCTGCAGATGGTGTGTGGACATAATTCCTTTCCAGTTGTTTCTGCAGTCAGCCTTAGTCAGACCTGTGGAGTAACTTTTTTTTTTTTTTTTAAAGATTTATTTTTCTTTATTTGCGGGGATGGAGGGGCAGAGCGAGAGGAAGAGTCTTTCAAGCAGGCTCCACACTGAGCAGGGAGCCTGGTACGGGGCTCAATCTCACGGCCCTGAGATCCTGACCTGAGCGGAAAATAAGAGTCTGACATTTAACTGACTGAGCCACCCAGGCGCCTCGATAGTTCCTCTTGACTCATCTGCCTGCAGGCTGTTCCGTGTGGGGTTAGGTGCTGTTACCCTCTGCTTAGAACTTTTCTAGGCCTCCCCATCACCTAGAGCAGTGGTTTTCAAACTTCTGGGTCTCAGGAACCCTGCTGTTAAAGTTGTTGAAGCCACAAGAGACCTCTGTGTTTTTGTTGATTATATCTATCACTATTGACTGTGTTGAAATGGAGAAACGTTTAGAACATAAGAGTATATAAGCTTGCATTCCCTTAGCTGGAGAGTGATGACATCATTAGTTATGAGCTTCTGGCAAACAGTGTACATTTAGGAGAGAAAGAGAAGCAAAAGGCAAATAGCATACTATTATTTTTACAAGTTAGATTTATTGAGGTATAACTTCTATCCAGTGCAATCCACCCATTTTGGTGTATAATTCATCTCTGGGTTTTGACAAATGCATATGGTTGTGTAAACACAGTGAAGATGTGGAACATCCCCATCACCCCAAAATGTGCCCCTGTCCTTAGCCTTAGGACCTTCTGACCTTTTCTGTGTCCTTTCATTGTGCTTTTTCTCAACTGTCATCTAAATGGAATTACACAGTCATGGCCTTTTGAATCTGGCTTCCTTCATTTAACAGAGTGCATTTGCGGCTCATTCATCTTGTTTTATCGCTAATATTTTTTTATTGCCGAGTCTAATTCTGATGTATGAATGTACTGCGGTTTGTCTGTTTACCAGTTGGAGAACACTTGGGTTGTTCTTAGTTTTGGTGGTGATGTGTCCTAGCATTAATATCAAAATAGTTATAACCTCACAGACCCCTGAGAGGGTCCCAAGGACCCCCAGGAGCCTGAGCCGGCTCTCGGAGGACCTCTGGCCGTCTTGAACTGCTTGCCTGTGTGTGAGGTGCCCTCTGTTTAAAACACCAGGATCTACCTCAAGGGTCTCCTCTGTTCAGGCCTTTCTTTTTTTTCGTTCTTTCTTTTTTAAAGATGTATTTATTATTTGGGAGAGAGAGAATCTCAAGCAGACTCTGCACTGAGCGGAGCCCCACACGGGGCTTGATCTCATGACCCTGGGGTGATGATCTGAAATCAAGAGTTGGACGCTTGACAGACTGAGCCACCCAGGTGCCCCTCTGCAGGCCCTTCTAAGCTCTTTTCCCACCATCACCCAAGGCTGGGCCTCAAGGCTGGGCTGGTCCCACCAGCTTTGTGCCTCTGCCGTGCCTTGTCCCACTGTGCTCCCCAGCTTCTGGAGAGCTGTGCCTTCTCTCTGGGCCAAGTACACGCCTGGCACATGAAAGATGCCGTACATCTGAATGAATAATAGTACCTTTACATTTGTGAGGTGTTTTATTGTTTTTAGGAGACTTTCCCATATAACATGCATCCCTCGTTTCAGCTCTGCAAGGTATATATAGCACAAACAATTTTTAATATCTTTTATTTTTATTTTATCAGATAAGGATATCTATGGTCTTGACCAAGCTGTATCTTAGAATAACCTGGGAAGCTGCTAATAAACATACTAATGACTAATGATTAGGATTCAGTCCTAATCTCTGGAGGTCAGGCTTGAGTACTAGGTTTTTTTTTTTTTTAAAGCTTTTATTTATTTATTTGAGAGAGAGAGAGAGAATGAGAGAGAGCATGAGAGGAGAGAGGTTAGTGGGAGAAGCAGACTCCCCACTGAGCAGGGAGCCTGATGCGGGACTCGATCCTGGGCCTCCAGGATCACAACCTGAGCTGAAGGCAGTTGCTTAACCAACTGAGCCGCCCAGGTGCCCGAGTATTAGGATTATTTAAAAAATCACCATTGAACCTGATGTGCAGCCCCTGGAGAATCATTGCTCCAGAGTGTGATTTACCAGGAAGTCTTAGTGGTGATGTTGTTGAGACTGGAATGCTGATCCTTGGCTCTTGCTGGAATGCCTTTTCCTCCGGACTCTCACGTGAATGGAGGCACTACAGAGATTTATAGAGTCCTGTACCTGACTGCATTTTTAATTCTGGAGGTACTGTAGTGTGAAGGCCGGAACACTGAACTGAGGGTCGGGGGAATATGTGTCTGTTGGGCTCTGCATTTATTACCCATGGATTAACAAATACTTGAGTCTGTTCTCACTTTTAAAATAAGGATACTACCTTAAATTCTAGAAACTTATTATGGGGATTCAGTTAGATACTATAGTTAACGGGATTTTTTTTTTTTTTTTTTTTTAAAGTAGGCTCCATGAGCCCAACCTGGGGTTGAAGTCATGACCCCTGAGATCAAGACCTGAGCTGAAATCGAGAATTAGATGCCCCTGTTAAAGGATTCTAAACGATTTATTTAAAGGACTGCAAAATCCTTTTGTAAACTATAAAGTGCTTTCTAAAACTTGTTTTGATTTGATTTTAGCTTCATGTATTTATTGGCTAACTTTTCTTGAGGTTCATAAATTACGCAAGTGATATATAAGTGTGGTCTCACTGAAATAGTGAAATAACATATTATGGAGAGTAAAACCGAGAGGTCACCTGTGGTTGCATGATTTTGATCCTTTGTACATGAATTTAAGTGCATAAATATGTATGTATGTGACATACTTTTTTTTTCCTTTGGTTGTATTAACATAAAATCTTATTTTATAAATTTTGTATATTTTTTAAATTTGACAACATGTCTTCTTTCATTCCTTATTAGTATGTATAAACCCCTCTCATTCTTCTTATAGCTACGTAATTTTTTCATATATTTCCATAGCGGTGGACATTTAGCATGTTTTCAGTCTTTTACTTTTATAAAAAATGCTGGTGAACATTCTTGGCTCTTATGGAACCATTAGTTAGTTCTTGTTAAAACATATATTCTGTTTTACCAATACTGGGAGATGAAGTAATAAATGTCTCATGAACGAAATCTTAGACCTGTTTTACTCAAATCAGGGTAGAACTTAGACTTTGTCAAAAATTGTAGTAAAAATATACTAGACCTTGGAGAATTTTTTCATGTGATCTTTGTAAATTTAGTTTGCCTTATTTTTTGTGGTATTATCATTTTGGTATTTAGATAGATTTTTGAAGACCAGCATGTATATTTCCTAATTCCTTTAGGTGTTAAGGTGTTTCCCTTGACCAACAACCGCAGTGCAGCGAGATGGCCAGTATTTCCTGACGCCCCACCCTGTGTTAGGAGCTTATTATGTACATGGTCCCATTTCTTCCCCTCACTAACCCAGTGAAATCGATAGTGTTTTCCAGGGTAAACATTCAGAAATGGAAGATCAGAGAGGTCAGATCACTTGTCCGAGGCTGGTAATGGGTCTAGGATTCAAAGGTCCTGCTTCCACCTCTGATGCTAAACGGTCTACCAGGAATTCACAGAATCAGAGATGGTACTTTTACTAAATGATGTCACAGTTTACTTTGTAAATTACTTGTATTTGGGTATTTTGCTTTTTAGTACCAGTAATAATTTAACCTTTGCAGAAGTAGTCCATGCTTTCAAGTATCCATTTTGTAGAAAGTATTTATAATAAAAGCGATGTTGTAATATAATAAAAACCAATACTTATTGAATATAATAAGTGGTATGTTGGAGTGAAAGAGACCACTAAATGGGGAATTGATGTTGAATTCTCTTTATTAATTAACAGGATAACCTTGGTAAATGAATGTTTCCTCAATGGTAACATAATAATGTACTAAATAGATCACTCTATACTTCATCAGCCGCCAGTCCTAAATTATAGTAGTGTGAGTAAGAAATACTTGGGAGCACATTCGTCAGTGGTAATGTAGATGTTGCGAAATGGAATTCTAGTAATGCTTCCCCTTGCCTTGAGTAATAAGGAGAATACTGCCAGAAGGGTTTGTTCATTCGTGACAAATGAAAGATTAGAATGCTCTATCTCTTAATGAAAGTACCGGAATGCAGCCTCAAAGTTTTTTATTTTTAATTAATTAATTAATTAATTAATTAATTTTTAGAGAGGGAGAGAAAGAGGGGGTAGGGGAGAGAGGCAGGTAGAGGGAGGGAGAGAGAGAGAGAGAGAGAGAGAGAGAAAGAAAATCTTAAGAATCTTAAGCCCCAAATGGGGCTCGATTTTATGACCTTGACATCATTACCTGAGCCGAAATGATGAGTCACTGCTTAACTGACTGAGCCACCTGGGTGCCCCAGCCTCAAAGTTTTTTAAGCATGTTGAAATAGATATTCTTACAATTTTGTTATAGGTAGCGTTTTGAGTATTTTGAGTGGCCATGGGTGGTCATTTCTCGGTAGTGGTCATTATAGATGGAGTTTTAGCAAAGACGGTTTCACATGTTCCTGGTGTACTCTTAATGTCACCTTTCACTTGGGTGGTAAAATAAAGTCGAGGTCTGAGTGCTACAGTCTGGAGCATATGCGATGGTGGGTGCTGGCTTCTTAACTTTTCTTCCGTCTCCTTAAAGCATCTCTCCTTTTTAAGTCTTAAAATATGGTGGCTGGATGGTTGAAATAGATCTAACTCTATTAAGTAAAAAAACATATGGCAAAGCACACTTCAAACTCCATCGTATTGTCTCATTCCTGATTTTTAACTTGAAAGCATGTTTAAAAAGAAATATTTTGGGCCAATATCTATTGGATAATTGGCTGGCGGAGGAGAGTGAGCCTGCTGGTTCACCTTCCTGTGTGAATCTGTTCACTCCAAGGTAGGGTGGCACCAGAGTGGGCTTCCAACGCAGGAAGCCGTCGGGCGGCAGTGACTTTCAGTTGCTATCGGTGGGCAGTCGGTTCCAGGCAATAATCTAGCGCAGTCTACGCCAGACAGCACGCTGTGCAAGTGTTCTCTGGTTCATTTTTTTCCCTCTTATTTGTAGATTTACTGATTTGCTTGGGTAGATGCAGAAACCACATTGTATTTGGGGCTGCTTTCTGAGAGGACATACCCCACCCTTCAGAGGAATTCATTTCTTTTTGGAATTTGGCATTTGTTATTTTTATCCCTGTCCTCTATTTAAATTTTCAGCCTTTAGAATGTAAATTCGCAAGTATGTTTTGCCTTGGTGACTAAGGGGTATTATGTAAGGACCCCCTCCCCCTTCACTGTGTGGACGTACATTTCTTGGCCTGTTATTTGTTCTGCCTCTGTATCTCAGTGTAATCCTAACAAGTTCATTCAGGCAGTGGTTAAACTGAGGTTAAATGGTATTCTGGTTGTTTGGCAGGATATGGCGGTAAACACGTCTCTCTAAACACAGAATGGCCTGAGGAGGCTGCGATGTTCAGTTGCGTAATCACAGATTACACCTGACAGACACAGGAATGAGTACATGGGCCTCATCCATCCTCAGTCAGAAATTGCCCCACAGGTTGGAGTCTACTGTAGAAACCGTCTGTAGAGCTCCCTTGAGTGTTTTCTTAGATAATTATATTAATATCATTCACTTAATTGGAATGTTTCTGATTAGATGAAACTATGAATAGTATTTCAGCGTTTCAGAAAACCTCCCATCTAACATCTAAAGGGATGAGTTAAAATGTTATGTGTTTTAAAAATGTGTATGTTTCTCAGAATTTTGTTGTATTTTTGCCTTTCTTTCTTCCCTCCCTTCCTGGTATTGTGACTTGCAAGCTTGTTTTGCAAAACATTCCCTAAGAAATAATTCATCTTCTAGAGGTTGGATAGGCTGGAAGTTAGAGTCATTCTATTTGAAATGACAGGTAACGTGCCCATAGAGGGCATCTCTGTATGAATGTGAGGGACTGGTCTTTGGAGCTCCTAGGCGGTATTGGAGAATACTCCATGTTACTGTGGGCAGCTGAAGAACAGAAATAAAATGCCTATGGTAGGTAGGAAGGGTAGGAAGGCCTTTTGGGCGTATTATATATGTTCTGAGGCTGATGTGAATATTTCTGAGAAAATGTTTTACTTAATTACCACTTACAGTATTTATCAGGAAATTGGATATATTTGAGTTTCCATAGCCTTAATTTTTGCTTAATGTTTTTATGGAACTACTTTTTTTTAAAAGGTGTTTTAACTTTTTTGTAACTGTTTTTATACATTTCATGTGTTTTATTCAAACTGATTTTGTCTGAAATTTGCTTAGAGAAACCAAATGCAGTTAAAAATACTTCTTGACAGAGGCCTCAAGGTTGACATAATAGATTTTTATTTGAAATATTTATTGTTTTTTTAAACTTATTTTATTTTTTAGCAAAGTAATAATATCCCTGGTTTAAATAGTAACTGAAATGGTAATTCAGACTTGAAAAGAAAAGATCCTGTGCTCCACATGTTGTTCTTCAGAAGCAAGCATTTTCAGGTTTCTTTTTTAGCTGTTTCTTCTGGCATTTACTGCCATATATTTTTAAATAACTCCTGGGGCTCGGCTTTTCAACTCTAAACATTATCTTTTGACAGTTTCCTACAGAAGATGAGGATTTAACGTCCTGACCTTTCTTTCCCCATCCTCCCAATGATAATTAATTTTTTTTTTTTTTTAAATTTTAAGTATAAGGCTGACACCCAGTGTGGCTGAACCAACTGGGCACCCCACTTCCAATGATAATTTTATTTACTTTTTGGGCACGGTGTCATTTAATATTTACATTTAATATTTTTGGTCAAGGTGTCATTTAATATTTACAGTATTATCATTTGAATATTGTGGACTATGGCCACAGGATCCTCAGTGGTCACTTGCTCTTTCTCTAACTTAGGCATAGTGGTTACTTTGTTTTTAATTGGCTTAGCTTTTTATTTCTTTTTAAAGATGTTATTTATTTATTTGACAGACAGAGATCACAAGTAGACCGAGAGGCAGGCAGGGACAGAGAGGGGAGAAGCAGGCTCCCTGTTGAGCAGAGAGCCGGATGCGGGGCTCGATCCCAGGACCCTGAGATCATGACCTGAGCCGAAGACAGAGGCTTTAACCCAGGCACCCCTTAGCTTTTTATTGATCAGTAATTTGCACGAAACATTCTGATAGAACCATAAAGACTCACGTGGTAAAACATATTAGGGTGTCTGTCAGTTCCAGTTTTTCTCGGTGTTGTCAATCCCAGAGTTCCATGTCATGTCGGTAAATGACTTGCTGTGCAGCCTCTGCAGAGCTGCCATTGTGGGACTCCTCTTTACCACCATCTTGGTGAGGCTTGGTTGTTTTCCCTTTAATTACTCTTCTGTTTCCTGGTTCTGTGTTGTCATCTCTGTTGTTTCTCTCGTTTTGGTGGGATATATACACGCATGCACACATACCCACACACACTCCAATATTCATACGCCCAAGAATGGGATTTAAAAAGCCCCCTTTTTTTCCCTAATCGTTTGCTGCTAATTTGTAAGAAAATACTTGGCTCTTTATTTTTGTATCAACTTTGTTACTAAATTCATCTATTAGTTCTAGTAGTTGTTTTGTACATTCCCTGGAATTTTGTACCTAAATGATCATATGATTTGCAGATAAGAAGTTTTACTTTTTCCTCTCAGATCTTTATCCCTTTTGTTTTTCTTGCATTCCTGCATGGCTGAAATTTGCTTAGAGAAACTGAATCCAGTTAAAAATACTTCCTTAGGGCGCACTAGGCCCACTTAGGGCTCAGTGGGTTAAAGTCTCTGCCTTCGGCTCAGGTCATGATCAGGGTCCTGGGATCAAGCCCCACATCAGGCTCTCTGCTCAGTGGGGAAGCTGCTTCCTCCTCTCTCTCTGCCTGCCTCTCTGCCTGCTTGTGATCTCTGTCTGTCAAATAAATAAATAAAATCTTTAAAAAAAAATACTTCCTTGACAGAGCCCTCAAGGTTGACATAATAGATTTTTATTTGAAATATTTATTGTTTTTTTAAACTTATTTTTTTAGTAAAGTAAGTAGGACTTCTGGTTAGTATTGTTTAAAATGTGGTAAGGAGAGATGTTTTTACCTGTTCCTCATCTCAAGGGAAAACAAGTCAGTGTTCCACCTTTGAGTGTGATGTTGCCTTTGGTATTTCCCCACACTTGTTCTTTGTCTCTTTGAGGGAGTTCTCTAACCCTTCCCAGGGTTCCCAAGAGTTCTCTAAGTCTTCCCAGGATGCTGGCAGTATTCTCATGAATGGCTGTGGAATTTTGTTAAATATCCGATCCTGAGATTTTTCTCCTTTAGTCTGTATGCTGACTGATTTTCAGATGTGAACCAGTTTGGGGGATAAACTGTACTTGCTCATAATGTACTTTTTAATATATTATTGGATTTGGTTTGCTAACATTGTGTTTAAGATATTCATGTCTACATTTGTGAGGGATACAGCTCTGTCATTTTCATTTTTTGTGATGTTCTTGTCAGGTTTTAGTATTAGCATTGAGCTAATCTTATAAAATGAGTTAGGAGCTGTTCCTTCCTCCTCTGTTTTCTGAAAGTGTTAAATTTTCCTGAATGCTTGATAGAATCTACCAGTGAAATAATCTGGAGTTGTTCTTTGTTTTTGTTTTTTGGAATATTTTTGGTAACAGGTTTATTATCCCTAAAAGGTAAAGGGCTACTTAGATTTTCTGTTTCATCATGTGCCAATTTTTTTTTTTTTTTAAAGATTTTATTTATATATTTGACAGAGATTTCAAGCAGGCAGAGAGGCAGGCAGAGAGAGAGAGGAGGAAGCAGGCTCCCCACAGAGCAGAGAGCCCGATGCGGGGCTCGATCCCAGGACCCTGAGATCATGACCTGAGCCGAAGACAGCGGCTTAATCCACTGAGCCACCCAGGTGCCCCTCATGTGCCAATTTTAATACATTTTGTCTTTCAAGAAATTTGTCCATTTTATGTAAGTTGTGCTCAGTTTGTTGGCATAAGGTTACACATTCTGTTCTCTTATTATCTTTTTAAATTTGATCTCTGATGGTACGTATTTTTTACATTTCTGGTACCAGTGATTTGTCTTTTGTCTCTATTTTTGATCTAACTAGAAGTCTTTCAGTTTTCACAGTCCTTTTAAAGATCTGCCTCTTCAGTTTTATTAATTTTCTCCGGTGTCTATATGTTTTCTACTTTATTGACTTCCACTCTTTATTATTTTCTTTCTTCTGTTTTGGGTTTAGTTTGCTCTGTTCTTTATGATTTTTGATGGGAGAACCTTAAGGACATGGTGGCAGATCCTTTTTATTTTCTTATATTAAGCATTTTAAAGTTTAAAGTTTCCCTTTAAGTACTGTTTTAGCTGCATCCCACAAATTTTAGTATGTTTTATTTTTGTGGCTATTTGGTTCAGAATATTTCCTGATTAACTTTGTGATTTTGTCTTTGACCCATGAGCTATTCAGAGGCGTGCTGTTTGGTTTTTGTACATTTGGAATTTCCCAGATACCTTATTGTTACTGATTTCTAATTTAATTCTTTGTTGTCAGAAAATATACTTTGTGTGATGACATTCCTTTTGCATTTATGGAGACTGACTTTAAAGTGCACCATATGATCTCTCCTGGTAATGTGCCAGGTGGTTTGAAGGGGATGTGTCTTCTTCAGTTTTAGATCGTCTGCGAATGTGGCTGGTTGTGATTCAGACCTTCTATGTCTTTCCTGAGTTTTTTTTTGAGATGCATATACATTTGTAGTTGTTGTATCTTCATGATAAGTTGTTCCTTTTATAATATAATGCTCTTTTTTCTCTGGTCATACTTTTTGTGTTAAAAGTTGTTTAGAGACTCAGTGGTGTGCATGGTGGGGCTAGTGTCTGCTGTTTCTGGATGATGATGTTGGGCCCTGCTATTTCATTAGAAATTGTGTGTATTATCACTGAAGAAGTTATATTTTGAAATATCATCTGCGTCTGGTATTCCAGCTGAATATAGTTTACCTGGAGAATGAGACTGTAATGGAATAGGATCTAGGTCCATCAAATTTTTTATAGGGGAAGGAAGAACAAATCTGACATTTAGAGCAATGTCAGGGACAGGAGGCCTTGATAGAGAGGCGTAGCTGTTAGCCTTGGGAAGCAAGGTAATGATCTCAAGTAGAGTATGGATAATATGGGTGTTTCACAGTACTTTTAGATCCAGCCATGTCTGATCTCTTAATCACCATAATACTTCCATGGTTATGGTCATATTTGAACATTAGGTCCCTGGCACTTGAAGACCAAAAATCTAACTACTAGTGGCTTAACAACATTTATATGCTGCTCACATAAGCCTCTTAAAACATGTTCCAGATGTGAGAAAAATGGAACTTTTCCCACTTTTAATGGGGAGAACTAGAAAAAAGATATTAATAACTAGTTCTTACCATAACACAATTGATATTTGGACAAAGTCTAAAGCATTTACTGCCGTGTCACTCCCTGAATGAGCTTGGGATCTTCCCCTCCCCCTCTGCTCTTGTTCAGTGTATATAGAAGTGCCCAGATTGTAGAGGAAATGGTGGATTTGTAGTGGTTTTGTCAATTGGGATAATGGTGATCAATGCACTAGAAGTGGTGTTTTTTAAAAATAAAAACCAGAGTCATGTAGCTAGGAACTTTTACATTTGTTGACATAAGGTGTCAATAACTTAAGTGCTTGAAAAATCATGGGATATTGGTTTTAGAAGCTATTGTACCACATTGTCTTTGCTCATGATCTTTTTGGTCCTAGAAGTATTTAAAATAATCTTAATTATAAAGTAGGATGATTATTGAGTTGAACAATCCTACTTTGTTACTTTGTGGGGAATGGCAATGTGATGATTTTTTGGGTTTCTGATATACTTTGTGTGCTGGTCAGGCTGTACATTCTCGATACCCTTGTCCCTGAATGTGTTTCTGGGTTGATAACCTCACTTCTGTTTGCCTAATTCCTTCATTTTGAATCCAGAGGGATACTATGTCCAACAGTTGCAGTTGCATATATATTTTTAAAAGACAGGGAAGTACCACTTGAGCTCTGTTTTATTCTATTTTCTCCTTTTTCTTTCTTTCTTTTTTTTTTGCTTTGTTAGAGCATATTTTTTAATAAAGGCTTTTCTTTTAGAAAAATCACCAATATGGCGTAGTAAATGAAAACTATCTTTGAATTGCTCGAATGTCAAAATATTTTTATTGTAAGAGGAAGCCGATCCTCATTAACTCTTTTCTCTAATTAAAGTTTAGGATTTTAATCAAGTTGTACTTAGCGATAATTACCTTTTGAGTTAGGTAGGTTTTGGAGAAGAGTGGTGATTTTGGTTTTCCAGTGTACTTTCACTAAGGACAGGGACATAAGGGTCCTGTGTACTTTGGTAATTGTGTAAGCCAAGCGTCTGGGTGGTTCCGGCTAACCGTCCTTTTCATGGATGGTAGAACCAGACAGAATAGGCTTCAGAATCCGGATACGCAATGAAAATGGCATTACTGTTGAAACCTTGTCCCACCTTTTGTAAACATGGGATAGAAAAGCAACAATAGCCTAAACAAATATACATTAGAACCTGTTCAGAGAATGGAGAAAGGAGAGGGATTGTTTTCCCCGGCAGTTTTTACTGTTTCTACTCCATTTTGTTAGTTATCATTCACTTGAAGAACATCTTACTGACTTCTCTTAGGATTCCTTTACAAAGGAGCTGTGTGTGAAATTGAACTGACTTCCTCTCTAGGGAAGGGTTTTTATTAGGAAGACTAGCTTGGTAGATGCTACAGCAGTTTTAAAAGCTCTAGTCCGTTCTTGACTTAATTAAGGGGGAAAATATTTTAATTTGTTCAACAGCACACCCTGAGTGCGCATAGGTGAAAAGGTCTGTCGGTTATCTGGGGAAGCGGAGATTGGGCAGGGGTAGTCTGTGCTCGTAAAGAGCTGTGGGCCTGTAGGGAAATCAGACGTGGGCATAATAGCACTGGAACGAAGAGTGCCCCAAGGGAGACCTGCAGCCTGCCCCGGGAGTTCAGAGGAGGGAGAGAGACACGCATTTTCCTAATGCAGGAGGCAAGCGGCCTCAGGGAAGCTTCATGCCGGTGGTGGGATTTAAGCAGTGTCTTGCTGGGTGGGATGTGGATGTAGGCAGAGGTCTTCATATTGAGGCATGGGCAGGTGCTGGGAGCAAGAACTTCAGATTTGATACTCAGTCTAGCATGGAAAAGTAATCAGTAACCGTCATAATGATGCCAATACAAGCATTTATTGAATGCTGAATTTGTGATAATTACTGTTCGTTTCAATCCATTTTCTCGTAACAATACTATAACAACCCTATGAGGTAGACAGATTGTCATCCCTGTGTTCCAGAGGAAGAAGTTGAGGTACAGATAGGTTAAGAAACTTGGATGAGGCTACGTAGTTAGTAGAACTTGACCCCAGCCTGGTTCTGGAGCGCCCACCCTTGCTTGCTGTGCTGTACTGTGGGAAATGTAGAAAAGGTGAATTGGGCTCTGTCTGTAGAGCCTCAGATGCCCACAGGAATAATTTAATATATTGGAAGATTTTTTTTTTCTCCCCTGTGGTTCTGTCTAGGGGTTTTAAACACATTTCTCTCATTTCTTTTTTTTTTTTTTCCATTTTATTTATTTTTTCAGCGTAACAGTATTCATTCTTTTTGCACAACACCCAGTGCTCCATGCAAAACGTGCCCTCCCCATTACCCACCACCTGTTCCCCCAACCTCCCACCCCTGACCCTTCAAAACCCTCAGGTTGTTTTTCAGAGTCCATAGTCTCTTATGGTTCGCCTTCCCTTCCAAATTTTTTTTTTTTTAATAAACATATAATGTATTTTTATCCCCAGGGGTACAGGTCTGTGAATCGCCAGGTTTACACACTTCACAGCACTCACGATAGCA
Source organism: Meles meles (assembly GCF_922984935.1). Taxonomy (NCBI): domain Eukaryota; kingdom Metazoa; phylum Chordata; class Mammalia; order Carnivora; family Mustelidae; genus Meles; species Meles meles. The sequence goes on along the minus strand of NC_060071.1, from coordinate 139,489,468 downwards.
CTTACCCTCCCCAATGTCCATAGCCCCCTCCCCCTCTCCCAATCCCACCTCCCCCCAGCAAACCCCAGTTTGTTTTGTGAGATTAAGAGTCATTTATAGTTTGTCTCCCTCCCAATCCCATCTTGTTTCATTTATTCTTCTCCTATCCCCCTACCCCCCCATGTTGCTTCTCCATGTCCTCATATCAGGGAGATCATATGATAGTTGTCTTTCTCCGATTGACTTATTTCATTAAGCATGATACGCTCTAGTTCCATCCATGTCGTCGCAAATGGCATGATTTCATTTCTTTTGATGACTGCATAGTATTCCATTGTGTATATATACCACCTCTTCTTGATCCATTCATCTGTTGATGGACATCTAGGTTCTTTCCATAGTCTGGCTATTGTAGACATTGCTGCTATAAACATTCGGGTACACGTGCCCCTTCGGATCACTATGTTTGTATCTTTAGGGTAAATACCCAGTAGTGCAATTGCTGGGTCATAGGGTAGTTCTATTTTCAACATTTTGAGGAACCTCCATGCTGTTTTCCAGAGTGGTTGGACCAGCTTGCATTCCCACCAACAGTGGAGGAGGGTTCCCCTTTCTCCACATCCTCGCCAGCATCTGTCATTTCCTGACTTGTTAATTTTAGCCATTCTGACTGGTGTGAGGTGATATCTCATTGTGGTTTTGATTTGTATTTCCCTGATGGCGAGTGACGTGGAGCACTTTTTCATGTGTCTGTTGGCCATCTGGATGTCTTCTTTGCAGAAATGTCTGTTCATGTCCTCTGCCCATTTCTTGATTGGATTGTTTGTTCTTTGGGTGTTGAGTTTGCTAAGTTCCTTATAGATTTTGGATACTAGCCCTTTATCCGATATGTCGTTTGCAAATATCTTCTCCCATTCTGTCAGTTGTCTTTTGGTTTTGTTAACTGTTTCCTTTGCTGTGCAAAAGCTTTTGATCTTGATGAAATCCCAATAGTTCATTTTTGCCCTTGCTTCCCTTGCCTTTGCCGTTGTTCCTAGGAAGATGTTGCTACGGCTGAGGTCGAAGAGGTTGCTGCCTGCATTCTCCTCAAGGATTTTGATGGATTCCTTTCTCACATTGAGGTCCTTCATCCATTTGGAGTCTATTTTCGTGTGTGGTGTAAGGAAGTGGTCCAATTTTATTTTTCTGCATGTGGCTGTCCAATTTTCCCAGCACCATTTATTGAAGAGGCTGTCTTTTTTCCATTGGACATTCTTTCCTGCTTTGTCGAAGATTAGTTGACCATAGAGTTGAGGGTCGATTTCTGGGCTCTCTATTCTGTTCCACCGATCTATGTGTCTGTCTTTGTGCCAGTACCATGCTGTCTTGATGATGACAGCTTTGTAATAGAGCTTGAAGTCCGGAATTGTGATGCCACCAACTTTGGCTTTCTTTTTCAATATTCCTTTGGCTATTCGAGGTCTTTTCTGGTTCCATATAAATTTTAGGATTATTTGTTCCATTTCTTTGAAAAAAATGGATGGTATTTTGATAGGGATTGCATTAAATGTGTAGATTGCTTTAGGTAGCATAGACATTTTCACAATATTTATTCTTCCAATCCAGGAGCATGGAACATTTTTCCATTTTTTTGTGTCTTCCTCAATTTCTTTCATGAGTACTTTATAATTTTCTGTGTATAGATTCTTAGTCTCTTTGGTTAGGTTTATTCCTAGGTATCTTATAGTTTTGGGTACAATTGTAAATGGGATTGACTCCTTAATTTCTCTTTCTTCTGTCTTGTTGTTGGTGTACAGAAATGCAACTGATTTCTGTGCATTGATTTTATATCCTGACACTTTACTGAATTCCTGTACAAGTTCTAGAAGTTTTGGAGTGGAGTCTTTTGGGTTTTCCACATATAGTATCATATCATCTGCTAAGAGTGATAGTTTGACTTCTTCTTTACCAATTTGGATGCCTTTAATTTCTTTTTGTTGTCTGATTGCTGAGGCTAGGACTTCTAGTACTATGTTGAATAGCAGTGGTGATAATGGACATCCCTGCTGTGTTCCTGACCTTAACGGAAAAGCTTTCAGTTTTTCTCCATTGAGAATGATATTTGCGGTGGGTTTTTCATAGATGGCTTTGATAATATTGAGGTATGTGCCCTCTATCCCCACACTTTGAAGAGTTTTGATCAGGAAGGGATGCTGTACTTTGTCAAATGCTTTTTCAGCATCTATTGAGAGTATCATATGCTTCTTGTTCTTTCTTTTATTAATGTGTTCTATCACATTGATTGATTTGCGGATGTTGAACCAACCCTGCATCCCTGGAATAAATCCCACTTGATCGTGGTGAATAATCCTTTTAATGTACTGTTGAATCCTATTGGCTAGTATTTTGGCGAGAATTTTTGCGTCTGTGTTCATCAAGGATATTGGTCTGTAGTTCTCTTTTCTGGTGGGATCCTTATCTGGTTTTGGGATCAAGGTGATGCTGGCCTCATAAAATGAGTTTGGAAGTTTTCCTTCCATTTCTATTTTTTGGAACAGTTTCAGGAGAATAGGAATTAGTTCTTCTTTAAATGTTTGGTAGAATTCCCCTGGGAAGCCGTCTGGCCCTGGGCTTTTGTTTGTTTGGAGATTTTTGATGACTGTTTCAATCTCCTTACTGGTTATGGGCCTGTTCAGGTTTTCTATTTCTTCCTGGTTCAGTTGTGGTAGTTTATATGTCTCTAGGAATGCATCCATTTCTTCCAGATTGTCAAATTTGTTGGCGTAGAGTTGCTCATAGTATGTTCTTATAATTGTCTGTATTTCTTTGGTGTTAGTTGTGATCTCTCCTCTTTCATTCATGATTTTATTTATTTGGGTCCTTTCTCTTTTCTTTTTGATGAGTCTGGCCAGGGGTTTATCAATCTTATTGATTCTTTCAAAGAACCAGCTCCTCGTTTCATTGATTTTTTCTATTGTTTTTTTTGGTTTCTATTTCATTGATTTCTGCTCTGATCTTTATGATTTCTCTTCTCCTGCTGGGTTTAGGGTTTCTTTCTTGTTCTTTCTCCAGCTCCTTTATGTGTAGGGTTAGGTTGTGTACTTGAGACCTTTCTTGTTTCTTGAGAAAGGCTTGTACCGCTATATATTTTCCTCTCAGGACTGCCTTTGCTGTGTCCCACAGATTTTGAACTGTTGTGTTTTCATTATCATTTGTTTCCATGAATTTTTTCAATTCTTCTTTAATTTCCTGGTTAACCCATTCATTCTTTAGAAGGATGCTGTTTAGTCTCCATGTATTTGGGTTCTTTCCAGCTTTCCTCTTGTGATTGAGTTCTAGCTTCAGAGCATTGTAGTCTGAAAATATGCAGGGAATAATCCTAATCTTTTGATACCGGTTGAGACCTGATTTGTGACCCAGGATGTGATCTATTCTGGAGCAGGTTCCATGTGCACTAGAGAAGAATGTGTATTCTGTTGCTTTGGGATGAAATGTTGTGAATATATCTTTGATGTCCATCAGGTCCAGTGTGTCATTTAAGGCCTTTATTTCCTTGTTGATCTTTTGCTTGGATGATCTGTCCATTTCAGTGAGGGGAGTGTTCAAGTCCCCTACTATTATTGTATTATTATTGATGTGTTTCTTTGATTTTGTTATTAATTGGTTAATATAGTTGGCTGCTCCCACGTTAGGGGCATAGATATTTAAAATGGTTAGATCTTCTTGTTGGACAGACCCTTTGAGTAGGATATAGTGTCCTTCCTCATCTCTTATTATAGTCTTTGGCTTGAAATCTAATTGATCTGATATAAGGATTGCCACCCCAGCTTTCTTCTGATGCCCATTAGCATGGTAAATTGTTTTCCACCCCCTCACTTTAAATCTGGAGGTGTCTTCGCGTCTAAAATGAGTTTCTTGTAGGCAACATACTGATGGGTTTTGTTTTTTTATCCATTCTGATACCCTGTGTCTTTTGATTGGGGCATTTAGCCCATTAACATTCAGGGTAACTATTGAGAGATATGAATTTAGTGCCACTGTATTGCCTGTAAGGTGACTGTTACTGTATATTGTCTCTGTACCTTTCTGATCTACTACTTTTAGGCTCTCTCTTTGCTTAGAGGACCCCTTTCAATATTTCCTGTAGAGCTGGTTTGGTGTTTGCAAATTCTTTCAGTTTTTGTTTGTCCTGGAAGCTTTTGATCTCTCCTTCTATTTTCAATGATAGCCTAGCTGGATAGAGTATTCTTGGCTGCATGTTTTTCTCGTTTAGTGCTCTGAATATATCATGCCAGCTCTTCCTGACCTGCCAGGTCTCTGTGGATAAGTTTGCCGCCAATCTAATATTTTTACCATTGTATGTTACAGACTTCTTTTCTCGGGCTGCTTTCAGGATTTTCTCTTTGTCACTAAGACTTGTAAATTTTACTATTAGGTGACGGGGTGTGGACCTATTCTTGTTGACTTTGAGGGGGGTTCTCTACATCTCCTGGATTTTGATGCTTGTTCCCTTTGCCATATTAGGGAAATTCTCTCCAATGATTCTCTCCAATAGACCTTCTGCTCCCCTCTCTGTTTCTTCTTCTTCTGGAATCCCAATTATTCTAATGTTGTTTCGTCTTATGGTGTCACTTATCTCTCGAATTCTCCCCTCATGGTCCAGTAGCTGTTTGTCCCTCTTTTGCTCGGCTTCCTTATTCTCTGTCATTTGGTCTTCTATTTCACTAATTCTTTCTTCTGCCTCATTTATCCTAGCAGTGAGAGCCTCCATTTTTGATTGCACCTCATTAATAGCTTTTTTGATTTCAACTTGGTTAGATTTTAGTTCTTTAATTTCTCCAGAAAGGGCTTTAATATCTCCAGAGAGGGTTTCTCTAATATCTTCCATGCCTTTTTCGAGCCCGGCTAGGATGTTCAGAATCGTCATTCTGAACTCTTGATCTGACATATTACCAATGTCTGTGTTGATTAGGTCCCTAGCCTTCGGTACTGTCTCTTGTTCTTTTGTTTGTGGTGATTTTTTCCGCCTTGTCATTTTGTCCAGATAAGAGGATATGAAGGAGCAAATAAACTACTAAAACGGTGGCAAAGACCCCAGAAAAATGCGCTGTAACCAAATCAGAAGAGACCCCTAATTGTAGGGGGGAGAAAGGGGATAAAAACAGGTTCTGGAAAAAAAAAAGAAAAAAAAAAAAGGAAAAAAAAAGAAAAAAATTTAAAAAATAAAACAAATAAAAAAATATAAAAAAGAAAGAAAAAAAATATATATTTAGATGAACTAGTCAAAAAACGTTAAAAAAGAAAAGGGTAAAAGTTTTAAAAAATTTAGCAGAAGAAGAAAAAAGAAAAAAGAAAAAAAATTGAAAAAAGAAAAAAAAAATTGAAGTAGCTGCAAGACTAAAGAATCATGGGGAGAAAGCCATGAGTTCCGTGCTTTGCTTTCTCCTCCTCTGGAATTGCTCTGCTGTCTTAGGAATTGAACCTGCTTTCTCCTTGATAGATGAACTTCGTCCTGGCTGGATATTTTGTTGATCTTCTGGGGGAGGGGTCTGTTGTAGTGACTCTCAAGTGTCTTTGCCCGAGGCGGGATTGCACCGCCCTTACCGGCGGCCGGACTAAGTAATCGGCTCGGGTTCGCTTTTGGGAGCTTCTGTTCCCTGAACGCTTTCCGTAGAGTTCCGGAGGACGGGAATGAAAATGGTGGCCTCCCAGTCTCTGGCCGGGAAGGAGCTGAGAGCCTGGGGTCCCACTCCTCAGTGCGCCCCCAGAGGACAGCACCCAATCACTCCCGTATCCCCAGCCTCTAGCCGCGCTCCGAGCTCACCCAGCCCGCGACCAGTTCAAGGTAACCCCGAGCTGAGAGTTTAGTCCTCGGCTCTGTCTCTGCAGCCGGCTTCTCCGTTCTAATACCTGCGAGCTCTCCGACACTCTGACACCCCCGATCCTTCTGTGACCCTGCGGGGCCTGGGGCCACGCTGACCCCGCGTGGGCTTCACCCTTGTTTAGCCTCTGGAGCAATGTCCCTCAGTGGAACAGACTTTTAAAAGTCCTGATTTTGTGCTCCGTTGCTCCGCCGCTTGCCGGGAGCCGGCCCCTCCCCCCGCGGTCTATCTTCCCGTCGTTTTAGATTCACTTCTCCGCCAGTCCTACCTTTCAGAAAGTGGTTGATTTTCTGTTTCTAGAGTTGCTGTTCTTCTTCTCTTCGCTCTCCCGTTGGATTTGTAGGTGTTTGCAATGTTTAGATAAGCTATCGAGCTGATCTCCTGCTACCTGATGTAGTCTCAGGCTGCTACTTCTCCGCCATCTTGACTCCTCCTCACATTCTCTCATTTCTTTTAAGGTTGCTTTACTTTGAAAGGCCTTTCCCCTGTTACCTTGTCAATTTCTACTCAGTTCTAAAGTTTTGGCTTATGTACCACCTTTCTGTTAGAGGCTTTCCTCAGTCACCCAGGAAGAAGAGCCCTCCTGTGGGCGCCCATGGTGCTTTGCCAGCACTATAATACGATGTTTGTTAGGTGGTGGGATCGTTGTTCACTTTGCTTCTCAGCTAGACTGTGAATTATGGGAGTGTTGGGATTGTGTATCCTTTTTGTATCCCTGGCGTCGGGTTCATCTTTGTTGCTGAATAAAGCTCAGATAAGTTCCAACTGATTGAAAGGGAGACTAATAAATTTTCAGACATCATACTGACTTTTTAAATTGCTTTCCTTCTGAGTTACAGGTGTTTGAATATCCAGAGAAGAGATGTGTAGATGATAGGATGTTTTGGTTGACTGGGTTCCTCTGAGAAAGAAGGAGAGAGATTATTTGGTTTAGGGTTGCTGGGGACAATTTCTGGGAGGGCCAGGCTCCGGGCTGGGCCTTCATAGACGTGTAACCTTTAAATTGGCAGGGGGAACAAGGCCCACCGGCGGGGAGAACAGCATGAGCAGAGGACTTAGCATGGGTCAGTTATGAAGGAGCACTACCCACCTTGACACCTGAGCCTCTCGGCTTCCTGCTACACCCCCTAGGGCATTTGATAACGTATAGAATCTCTTGAAAGCCCCAATTTTCTTTATCTTCTGCCAGGAATTTGTATGGGCCAGCAAAAGCATTTGCCATGTTGTGGTTTGAATTTAAGGTAAGTTCCTAACACATGGAGGATGAGATTCAAACGTGATGCCTTCTTGGTAGGAAAAGTGCTGGTAAAAAACAGGCCCATTTGGGCTAAATTAAACAGCTCACCCTCCAGACACTCTTGAAAATCTTACAACAAGTAACCTCACATTTAGCTGGCATGTGGTCAGCCTGACTGCCTCAGACCAGCAGCAGGGACCTTGAGATTCCGGTCACGACCTGTGCGGTTGAAGGCAGCCTCTTGCCCTTTATCTGGAAGCATGGTGGGTATGATGCGGGAGCTGAGGGTATGTAGGAGAGGCCTGGTTCCTCGGACCCATGGAGAGGAAGGTGATGAGGAACTCTCATAATGATGGAGAGTGTTGGAATCCAGACAAGGTTGTCTTTGTTAAGAACCTCTTCCTACCTACCATTGGAAACCTTTTCAAAGTGCTTCTTGAGGCACGAGCCAAAGTAGTACAGATGATGCCAGAGAACTAGTGACAGCCCTCAATGAAGAGCTCTGTTCCTCGCCAAGTTTGGAGGGATAGTGGGCGTGTTCTTAGGAGAAGAGGGAACGGACAGTCTTCTCTAAGATGGTCAAGGTCATTGCTCATCACGGTACTGCCTGAGCAATCTGGGTACTGTGGGCCCTCCTATGGGCAGAAGAAGGGCCAGAGGGAAGGTCTGTCTCTTGTGTGTGTGGCCTCTCTACACACAGTTGCTGGTTTTAAATTTTCTTTTCTACTGATTACTGAAGATCTTGGGGCCATAGATGTTGAAATAGAAGCTTCATGGTTTTGTTCCCTGAAATATCCCCAGGGTCTAGAATAGCAATGCCAAATAGAAATATAATGTGAGCCTCTGTGTATTTAAAATATTTTGAACTTCTGGGACGCCTGGGTGGCAGTGGGTTTAAGCCTCGCCTTCAGCTCAGGTCATGATGCCAGGGTCCTGGGATCGAGCCCCGCAGCGGGCTCTCTGCTCAGTGGGGAGCCTACTTCTCCCTCTGCCTCTGTCTGCCTCTCTGTCTACTTGTGATCTTTCTCTCTCAAAAATAAAGAAATAAAATCTTTAAAAATTTTTTAACTCCTAGTTGCCATGTTAAAAAGAAGTACAAAGATAAGAAATTAACTTGAATAATACATATGTTTAACCTAATATCCAAAATATTATCATCTCAACATGTAATCGATATAAAAAATTACTGAGATCTTTTACTTTCTTTTGTTTATGCCAAATCTTCAAAATCCAGTGTGTATTTTACCTTTATAGCATGTCTCAATTTGGACTAGTGCCGTTCCGAATGCCGAATAGCTACATGTTTCTACCACTTATGGTATTGGAAAGAGCAAGTCTGGAACTGTATCTGGTCTATGGCGGAAGCCTGGCAGATATCTGTTATACGAAGGGAGGGAGGGACGGAGGGAAGGAGGAAATGGAAAAACCTAAAAGACGAGTGAACAGAGGAACGCTGTTTGACTTGTCTTGGGGTGTCCTAGTGGTTTCTAACTAGAACAGCTGCTGAATGACGCTTCACATTTTTAGTTTAAGATCGTTTGCAAGTGTGTTATCTTATGGCTATATACCTTCAACAACACTGTTTCGACAGGTCAGGTTTTACTGTCTTTAATTTATGGGTGGCCTAGCTGAGGCTTAGCTAGGCTAGGTTCAGTGTGTTTGGTATAACCAGGTTTCAGACTCAGGTCTTTTGAGTCCTAGTGCCATGCTTTATGCTCGCCACCGTGTACCTTCCCGTTTGGCTTACGTTAGGTGTACTCATACTTTCCTGTGAACACTGGTGGGATGGATAGGTACTAAAAGATAGACTGAATAAATATTTTTAATATAGTGCTATTTAAAAAATAGTAAAGGTCATATCTTAAGGTTTGTTTTTAATTCAGTAATCAAAGATAGGAGTGTATATTATGGCCAGTATACAGGTATGTGTGTGGCTTCTCTAGCTGCTAGCATCTTCTGAATTATGGAAGGCCCATACAAATGTGAGTGACAAGATTGTTTATGACGAGGTATGCATACATGTGTTTGAGCGTGTCCCTCTGTATAACCATTTTCTCTCCCAGATTGTCCTCTGGTAGGCATGTGTCAGGATTTTCTGTTCTAGCACATGGAAAAACGTCTTGTCTCTTTTACAGAGTGAAAGTGACTTGACCAGTGTAATAACCCTCCAGTGTGTAAGTTACTGGATTTTCTGCCTTTCTTGTTTCTTAGGCCTTAACATGGTTGGTTTTATTGTGCTTAACGTTTTCTTAAAAGATATGTATGTGTGTGTGTATGTATTTGAGCGTGTGTGAGCAGGCGAGAGAACAAGTGGGGAGTTGGGGCAGTGGCAGAGGGAGAAGCAGACTCCCCGCTGAGCAAGGAGCCTGATGCTGGGCTCAATCCCAAGACCCTGGGACCATGACCTGAGCTAAAGGCAGATGCTTAATCGACTGAGCCACCCAGGTGCCCTGTGCTTAATGTTTAAATAAAACCCTAAAGCAGATACTTTTGATATGATTCAGTTTGTTGTGGCTGAAAGGCTAAAGAGGAGTGGAGGTTAATTTCTACAGCATCAGTATGATATTACAGAAACGTCTTTTTGGATGGAAGCCAACATTGGTCACCTTTGTATCTAAATCCTACTCCGCAGAGCATAGTGTGTTAGTGAGGTATCAGGGCACAGTAGATACTTGATACAGCGTGTTCAAATATTTGAGTTTGTGAGAAACAACTCTAGGTTATAGAAAATGACAATGTGATTTTAAGCTTTTCCCATAGTCAGAAGATATTGCAAAACATTTTGTTCGTTCTTTTTCAACTTAAAATAATGTACCATGAATTTGAAAACAGTAATGCAGAAGTTATTCATCAGTAAATGCCTGTGTGGGTCTTTGTCGTAGCAAAAGCCACCACTTAGATTTTAATTGATCCAAGCTAGAAGCAAGGAAGTTAATTCTAATGTGTCTTGCATATCTGGGAGGTCATTCATAAGGAATTTTCTACAAAACCACATGACTGTCATTATCTATCAGGTACACTGAGGATTTCCATGTGGGTAGTTTCTATACATACTTCAGCTTCTCTTTTCATAGCCTGGGGAGTGCCATCGGTTCACTGAATTTTTTTTTTTTTTTTTTTTTTTTTTATGTCCTATTGTTTTTTTTTTTTTTTTTTTTTTTTCTCATTTTATTTATTTTTTCAGCGTAACAGTATTCATTCTTTTTGCACAACACCCAGTGCTCCATGCAAAACGTGCCCTCCCCATTACCCACCACCTGTTCCCCCAACCTCCCACCCCTGACCCTTCAAAACCCTCAGGTTGCCCCAACCTCCCACCCCTGACCCTTCAAAACCCTCAGGTTGTTTTTCAGAGTCCATAGTCTCTTATGGTTCGCTTCCCCTCCCCAATGTCCATAGCCCGCTCCCCCTCCCCCAATCCCACCTCCCCGCAGCAACCCCCAGTTTGTTTTGTGAGATTAAGAGTCATTTATGGTTTGTCTCCCTCCCAATCCCATCTTGTTTCATTTATTCTTCTCCTATCTCCTACCCCCCCATGTTGCTTCTACGTGACTGTAGCTGACCCTTTCTGTGCCAGGTTCTGGACTCCAGAGGCTGGCAGAGTCACATCTGCTCTTTTTTCCTAACCAGTAGCTTAGCATCTGAATGCCCGGGGAACCGAGATCCTCCCTGTAGAAGGTGGGGGAATCTTGAATACACTTGGCGCCTAAGGGGCAGAAAACCGTGGGTCTGGGACAGCAGTTCCCAGCCTTGGCTCAATGATAGAATCAACTGAGGCGCTTTAGGACCCTAAAGCTGTCCAGACCCATTGGTTTCACACCAAAGGGTCCCAGCATTAACTACATTTCAGTGAGGATCTTAATTTCCCATTGAAGAGCTTTACTGAATCTCTAATCGTGGTGTGCCATGATTTTTTTTTCTACCACCATACCTGTCTCTCAGTAGTGATTTCCGATGAATCTCCAAAATGTTCAGGAAGGTTTGTTGGTTTCAGAGACAGGGAAGCTTGGGTAAAGGGTGAAATAGGGCAGGCTCCTCTGTAAGACGCCCTGGGGAGAGCAGGGCCCTAGAGTGAGGGAGGTGGTGGAAAGAAGGGGGTAAGCAGGCGGAAGCTGAGAGCCTGTTGAGGGGAGAGAAGGAGGTGAGTCATGCAGGGAGTCTCTCTGAGATGGCTCAGGGGGGTGTGGCTTTAACTCTCTGCAAACTGCATTTCTTCATAATTTGTACGTTTCCCTTTTGCCGTTCTTTGTCAGAGTAAGGAAGAGACATGATTGCTGACCATTGCTCAGAGAACCTTTTGCTTCCATTTAGATTGTTTTTAGGATAGTACTGCTTGTAGGGAGTCTGCCATCTGTTGCAAGTGGTAGTTTTTCCCCCAGTTTTTATATTTTATGTAGTCTTAGATATAGAAGGGTACTTTAGACTCTCAGATTTCCAGGGGTTTGCTGGGGACAAGTTAGATGCTCATGTTTCAGAAGACTTGGTATAGTTTCCTTCTTTTATTTGGTAATGACAGTATTTTGTGGGATATGTTTTAACTTGTTAACTTAGACTAAGATTATCTGTTAATTCAAAGAGTGGACCTTTATTTAAAGATTTTACTTATTTGACAGAGACAGAGAGTGCATGTGCTTTGAGCAGGGGGAGGGGCAGAGGGAGAGGGAATTTCAAGCAGACTCCCTGCGGAGTGGGAACCCTGCCCTGGGGCTTGATCTCCCCACCCTGAGATCATGACCCTCTGAGCCGAAACCAAGAGTCTGGTGCTCATCTGACTGCGCCACCCAGGTGCCCCAAGTGGATCTTTGTTGATAATAATGTTGATCTGTTCCCAGAGATCTAACGTCCCCCCATTTGATATTCTGGCTGCTGTGTGGTGGTGTTGGTGTGTGTTTCATAGTTTGAAGAACCCCGCTGAGAGCGTGAAAGGGAATCGATGTTCCCAGGAGCAGTGCTGTCACAGATGCTGGCTTCTGATCTCCCTGCATTAGCCTGTAAATGCAAGTCCCTTCACACCAGCTCTCAAGAGGCAAAAAAGTAGAGAATAAATGTAGTTGTTTGGGTGGGTGGGAGCATTGTAATATTTCTTTAGGACTGAAATCTGTTCCCCGGCATTCCTTCTGCTTTACAATAACAAAAAACAAAAAACAAAACGGTCCGGAAACCTTTTCTGATAAAGCCTAAAGACTTAAAATGTTATTACAGTTTCATCCTAAGTGAGTTTAAAAATCCAAATATTTCCCCTGCTGATTGTGAAGGTCTTTGTTATAGAAAATTTGGGAAACTACAAAAGAGTATGAAGAAGAAAATAAAGAGTGCCACAACTCAGCAGTAACTCTTGTTAATATTCAAACTATTTCCTTTCAGGGTTTTTGTGTGTGTGTGTGTGCGTGTGGTGCATACTGTTTTGTATCCTGTTTATTAACTTAATATTATGAGTAATTTCCCTTGTAAATAATGGTTCTTCAAAAATAATGGTTTTCATTGGTTGTTTTGTTGCCCAGATATTTTCTTTGCTTTGAGTTTCTGGTTGAAACACCGCTCAGTACTTGGCTTGGATGCTTTTATTCCTCCGTGATGCCTTTCCTTCATGGAGGAAGTCATGAGACTCTCCCCTGAGTTTCCACAGAAGGTGGATCTCAGTGCTCCTCTATCACTTACCATATTTTGCCTTGTAATTTTTTTGTGTACACATCTGATTCTTCATCTGAATCCCTCGAACCCTTCCTTTGGAAGAGGTACTATGCCAAGACCTCATAATACAGCGTAATGCAGGGAAAATAAAAGGCAAAATACCATAAGATAGTTTCGTGCCTGCATTCAGGTTATTGACACCTGGCCTGGGGATACAAAGGCATTATTTAGGTAACCACACAAATAACTGTTAACTCAACAATGATCATAAGTGATTTAAAGGAGAGAAAACAGTGCTCATTAGAACAGTTCAAATGAGGAAGGACAAGGTGTTTTATTTGACCACAGATTTAATGTGATCCAGGTCTTGCACTTTCATAAAGTCCGTGCAGCCGAGAGATACTCAGTCCACACAAAGAACCTGATGTGGTTCAGTGCTCTGCTGTGGTTGGAAGGCCCTGGGCTTCTTTGGGCTCAGCTCTGACCAACAAGAGAGTACATTATAAGGAGGGGCCCACGTTGGAGAAGGTATTAGAAAGGATTTCAAATGAGGCCCAGTTAGGAAAACTGTAGTAAGTGCTTCTGAGGAAGAGAGGATACAGGGAGGACGTTTTAGTTGTTGTCCAATATGGAGCCATTTATCAGGGTGTATAGAAGAGATTCTGGTAGTCGATGGGAAGTGAGACTGTTCTGCTAGCTTCCTTTCCATTCTAAGACTCCACACTTTTAAGATTATCTGAAGCCATTCAGTGTCTGGTGGGTACCAAGAGGACCCAGAGGGTTGTTGTCAGCCTGTGTAAATTTAGATGGAGAGGAAGAGTGTCTAGCCATCTCCCTGCACGGCGACCCCTCCCATCTGCACTTTTCAGAAGGACGTGAGGGAAAGCTGTGACCCGCAGCGACTGGTATCTCCTGAGGACAAGCTCTTGCAGGCAAACACTGTAGGAATTCTTGTAACACATAGGAGGAAGTCTGAAGGCGTCGACCTGGGCAGAAGGTCATCTTGCTTCCTCTCACTCCTCTCCCTTACTCTGTCACCAAGCCTTATTTGTTCCAGTGATGGGGAAATTTCTTGCATAAGGTGACTTCTTGTCCTTTGGTGCCCTTACTGGTTTCTTTCTTTCTTTTTTTTTCTTTCTTAAACACTCCTCTCTCTTGCTAAATAAAAATTTTTAAATTTCTTTTTTAGGACTTGCTTAAGAGTTACCATCTGTAGAGATTTTCTGGCTTCCTAGAGTTAGTTACTTTATAACACATACCTCTATTATAGTATTACTGAAATTTTTTATTTAGTTTCTTAGCTTGCTCCTTTGGATTGCAAAGTATTGGGATTATGTATTCTGTTTGACTTTTCAGTGCCTGAAAGGCACTCCATAGATGGGATATCCAGAGTATTCAAGAACGTTTGAATGAATGAAACTTATCACTTATTTATTTATTTAAGAGAGAGCATGTGTGCATGGGGGATGGGGTGGGTGAGGGAGAGGAAGAGAGAATCACAGGGAGACCCCTCGCTGAGGAGAGCCCAGCACCGGGCTCAGTCTCACAACCTGAGTTGAAACTAAGTTGAAATGACGGTGCCCCCAGGTGCCCCATGAGGGAATGAATTTAATTCACATTTGCTTTACTGTATTGACACCTTATTGTGGCTTTGGCACTTAACCTCTGTGGGATAAATAGCTGAGCTTTTTGATTGGCCGATTAATACCTTGGGGGGTCAGGAGTATAGTTTTCTCGGATCCTCTACTAAAGAGGCCAGCAGAGAGAGCGTCATTATATGGCGAGGCATTCCTAGTTAACACAAGACCACTTTGTATTTTGCATAACCTTTTAAAACTTCTCCAGAGTTAACAAATTGACCTGAAACTAATGTAGCATTATGTGTCAACTAATCTCAAATAAAAAATCTTTTTACATTAAAAAATGGTCATAGAAGGTTGTCAAATTTTGTAATTATATTTTCAAGAAGAATCACATTTTTTTTCTTTTTTTAAAGAAGAACCACATCTTAATCAGGGTGCTAGGTAGTTTTGCCACAAATATTTTTGCTGTGTCACTCATTGGTTATAAGGTAGTTTTGTCATAAAAGATAAAATAATGGAAGAAGAGGGATGTTAATAAGGTCATAATGAAACATGAAAAAGTTGATAAAATTCATTATTAATTTCTTCCCCATTAAGAGGTATCAGTTTTCCAAACACTGGGCTGTGTGTTTGTACCTGAGTTTGTATTGCACTGTGAGAATGTTCTACACTGTTGTTTATTCTTGGCACATTGTCACATGTCCCTTAATAGATGGCCCAGAGTTGTACGGGAAACGGGGAAGGAATGCTGATGTAATATTGTAACCAGCTGGGCTTTGTTATTGTTGTAAATGGTGTGGTGTCCTTTTCTACTATAGTATATAGTCTGGCATGGTGCTCTCACTTGACCCCTCTGGTAAGCTTTGTCACCGTATTTTCTGTCACATTGTTATGTGTAGTCATCATCCACTATTTTAAGACCACGGTTGGGTAACATTTAGATAATAAAAAATGGGAACTTGGTCAACAGAGAAATGAAACCAAACTGATAACTAGCTTTCAATACATTAACTGTGCCGGAGGGGATTGATTCTTCCATGGAGAATGGAAACCAAATTGTCAACAAGTTGTTTTCTCTTATTTATTTATTTATTTGTCTGTTTGTTTAAATATTTTATTTATTTATTTGGGAGAGAGAGAGGGAGTACAAGTGTGTTGGGGGGGGGGGCAGCAGGGAGAGGGAGAAACATGCTCCCACTGAGCAGGGAGCCTGACGTGGGGCTCCATCCCAAGACCCTGGGATCATGACCTGAACTGAAGGCAGCTGCTTAACTGACTGAGCCACTCAGGCGCCCCCAAGCTGTTTCATCTTAAATGAAACCAAACTGTCAACCAGTTATTTTATCTTTTATGGAAATTGCCTTAAGGTCAGTTAGTTACGAGGTGAAGATGTGGTGAAAATGTTTGCAGCCACAAAGATGTTTATGGCAAAGACACCTATGGTGAACATACCAGACATGCTTCATTGGGACTAAAAAACGAGGCTAAGAGAAAATCGAAAATTGTCATTTTTTTGGTAATTGTGATGAAGTGATAGACATTTACAGAAGGATGACATTAGCATTTGGAAGTGAAGTAAGTCTGTAGTAAGATATGTTCCCAGGAAAACTGAATGTACACTGCGGGCAACTCAGGAACATGTTGTGTTCTAAAACGATGTAGAGCATATAGTTTGCAAAAGCTGATTTATAACCGACCGTGCTCATGTGTGCAGGAATTGCTTTCAAAGGAGCTTGGTAGTTCATCAGCACCAGTGGTCTGGTTACAGGGCCGATCAGACCCTGGGAAATCTGATGCGCTTAAACAGAAATTCCTGAACATTGATGTCTGCTGGAAAATCAGTTGTTAACAATGAGAATCGTATTTCCAAGGAGACAGGTATTTGATACCGCGATAAGAGAATCCGGTTCCCAGGTGGTAGATCACCAGGGCAGGATCGGTTTCTTCCACTACGGTAAAGTGCGCTTTCTGCCCCTGCACTCTCACAAAAGACCTGTGTTAGTACCTGTTTTCGCTAACCGGTAGAAATCCAAAGAGGATTTTCGCTTTTATGAAATGGTAATTGCTTTTTTGCTTTATGCTGTTCAGGCTTACGAAACGTTTCCTAGGAGTACTCTTCTTTTGAGTAGCAAGGGAAGCCTGAATTACGATCTCCGGAAAGCTTCCTGGTACATCAGTGGCGTCAAGGCTGGCAGGGGTGGATGGAGTTGCTGGTGCTCCTATGGGTGAAGCCTAGAATTTGCTGCCCAAGTTTTTGCTTTGTTCCTGCCAACATACCGTCCCAGATTTCTTCAGGGATTTGTTCTACTGGGCACAGATCCTTTTTCTCATAGCTTCTGGCTGATTCTAATCAAAACAGGGTGTGCCTTCCCCTGCTATTCTAAATAGCTTCAGTTCCTCTGTTCACAGAATTATATCTTACTCCTTTCCAAATGTTGATTCATTCACTGGAACCCTCTGTAAGGGACTATTACTTTGTAGATAGAGATTTTGTAAATTGGTTTAAGTTCTTAGAATATTGTGCTATCAATCTCTTGTCCCGTTGATGTACTTTCTGGACTTGATGACTGATACCTCGATTTTTGTTTATAAGAAAGAACTTTCTTACTTGAGAGGCTTTCTCTGGTGTGACTGTGTCCCTCTATCCGAATTTGTTCTCTTATTCTCACCTCCCCAGCTATATACATCCTTTGTAAAGTGTTCATTTAAGATCAGCAGTGTTTGGGGCGCCTGGGTGGCTCAGTGGGTTAAAGCCTCTGCCTTCGGCTCAGGTCGTGATCTCAGAGTCCTGGGATCGAGCCCCACATCAGGCTCTCTGCTCAGCGGGGAGCCTGCTTTCCCCTCTCTCTCTGTCTGCCTCTCTGCCTACTTGTGATCTGTGTCTGTCAAATAAATAAACAAAATCTTAAAAAAAAAAATCAGCAGTGATTAAGATGACCTTTGTCCAAAAGCAAACAATTCATCTGCATATTTAAATTTAACGATTTTGGATTCAGGTTTGATTTAATTGATGCAGATTCATGTAGCAAAAAACCGACATCTTACATATTCCTGACGCTGTAGTTGAATAATATACTCAAAGCACCTTCCAAAGTTAATTTTCTCATTGACTCATTAAGAGGACTTCACCTGATGGATAAGCAATAATTAGAAAGATAATATACAAATTTTGTAATTTATTTTGCTACTAACTCAAGAGGAAACTATTAGAACTTTAAAAAATGCTTTATATTTTCAATTATGGATACAAAGTTTGAGGATATTAGTCATGTTTTATAATTGGGCTGCACTGTATGATACGATGTTAATGGAAGTATGAAAGAGAGAATACACAAAGGCATAATTATAACCAAATGTGCACTTATATTGGTTTCTTAGAGATGGAGCTGGATAGGGCCCTTGGGAAATTTTTCTCGAAAATAATCCTTGATGATCCATAATTTCATCAAATCAAAAAAATACAGTTGGCTCTTGAACAGTGTTGGGGTTAGGGGTACAGATCCCCTGCACAGTTGAAAATCTGAATATGAGATTTGACTTCTCAAACTTAACTACTAATGGCCCACTGTTGGCCTTGCCATTAACATAAATAGTCAATTAACACATGTATGTTAACGTGTTTTACATACTGTTTTATAATGAACTAAACTAGAGAAAAGTGAATATTGATCAGAAAATCATAAGGAAGAGAAAATACATTTACAGTACTTGTATTTATTGAACAAGATCTGTGTATAAGTGGACCTGTGCAGTTTAAACCCATGTTATTCAAGGATCAATGTATGCTTTAGATACTGTCGATAAAGTAGATTTGACATAATAGTGAAGAAAAGTATACTGATTTTGGCAAGTGTGAAATTATCAGTCACAGAACATGTGCTCGTTGTTTTGTTTTGTATTTCCTTGCACAGGCAGAGGCCAGTACCCTTTTTGAATTTTATGTAGGCCCATGCTATGATTGTTAATTCCCTCCAACATGGTATAATGAGCCAGGCCTTTGACTGACATTTGAAAATGACTCAAGAGCTGTCCTGCTGTGGACTGCACTAGGATTCCTTTCACTGGGACCCCTCCCTTGGGCTTTATCCCAAAGACCCAGACTGTATGAGCACCGGGGTCATTTCCCTAGGCCCAGTGTGTGGAGAGATTTATATTTATTAAGTACTAATTATGTGGTAGGCATTTGCTATGTACTCTATATATGTTATTTCAGTTAAGCCTTTTTACAACTTCAAGATTAGAGATTTAGTCTGTGCATTTCAGTCATAGAGTAGTAACTTGTCCACTGAAGGTAAATCTGAAACTTTGCTTCTCATCCCGTTCTGATGGTGGAGGCCATGCTTTATTCATTCTACTGTGACAACCTGTATTTGGGGAAGGGAACACAGTGACTTGGAGCACATTTCTTGCTCCCTTTCTCCTAAGTGGCCAGGGTCTCTTTTCGTATATATGAGCTAGACCACCATTATTACTAAAAATAGCTGTTCATTCATCCACCAGCCATCCAGCCATGCGTTCATTCGTCCATGCAGCTAACAGACATTTATTGAGTACTTATTATGTGCCAGGTGCGGTTTGAGAACCTGCAGAAATGCTGTTTACCAAGCTCTCTGCCTTCATGTGGCTTATACCCGCTTATCCAAAGACTCATTTTACGGTGAGTGTATGGTGGGAGAGAGTGTCTGGTGAGCCATGTCAGACTTCTAGGAGGTTCTCAACAAACATGGTTTTTTTTTTCACCCCGCTTCTTTTTACCTAATTTTTATGTGCCTGGTCAAATATTGTCTCTTGTTTGTTCATTTATGGTTGTACTTTGAATTGTTGACCTGGATTTGTGTGTTTTTCTCAGTTCAAGATCAGTCTGTTAATCTTTAGAGACCAGCATGGTCCACAAAGAGATTTCATCTAAGTGGTCAGTTAGTCTGATTTTGAGTATTAGGAAGGTGGTATGGAACATAAACTTTCAGTTATGAGACAAGTTCTGAGGGTTAATGTATAACAAGGTGGCTGTAATTGATTAACATCGCATTGTTCAATTGAAAAGTTTGTTTTTTTTTAAAGGTAAATATGTGAAGTGATGTTTTTGTTAATTAGATGGAAGGACTCATTTCATAGTATATACATATATCAAATCATCTGTTGTACACTGTAAATATCTCACAATTTTTTAAAGATTTATTTATTTGCTTATTTGAGAGAGAGAGAGAGAGAGCGAGCGCTTGGGTGGTGGGGGAAGGTGCAAAAGGAGAGGGAGAGAGAATCTTGAGCAAACTCCTTGCCAAGCGTGGAGTCTGACGCGGGCTCCATTTCATGACCCATGAGATCTTGACTTGAACCAAAACCAAGGGTCGGGTGCTTAACTGACTGAGCCACCCAGGCGCCCAATTTTATTAGTTGATTATACCTCAAAGCTGGAAGAAGAAGGTGGTATTATAAAAATGGTGTAATTTTTTTCTAAAATACTAAATCATTTTTGTTCTTGTATAGGCATTAATCCTAACTACATTGTATATATGCTTTATTTAAAATGTTTGTTTATTTATTTATTTGAGAGAGTGAGCGAGTGAGCATGGGTGCACAAGTTGGGAGGGACAGAGGGAGAAGCAGGCTCCCCACTGAGCAGGGAGCCTGATGCAGGACTCGATCCCGGGACCCTGGCATCATGACCTGAGCCAAAGGCAGACGCTTAACCCACTGAGCCACCCAGGCGCCCCGTTTATGTATACTAAATTGTTGTCAGTAATTTACCATATATTGCCTGTCATTTTAAAAGGTTTATTATATTTTACAGTGTGAGGTAACGAGTTAGCGTTGAAACTCATTAAGAGCATGAAGCTTAGATGCTATTATGAAATTCATTGAACAAATGTTACACGTTGCAGAGAATCTTGAGTTGGTTCTATTTTGGGGATTTTTTTTGTAGCTTATCTTGTATCTTTTGATAAATTTAAACTATTTACAAATTTTCAAGTGGAACTAGACCGACACATTTCGAAATGCCCTTCTAGAGCTGGGTGTTTCTTAAACTGTGTCTGTGTGGCTAATGGATGATTTCAGAGCGTGTTAAAGATAAATACTAATAACTTCAAAGATCACTTAATTAACTTTGATAAAAATACTATTTTTTGAGAATAGTGTAGTTGTTCGTTTTGTGGTGGTGCAATTTCTTATTTTGACCTCAGTTCCATTTTCCCAGTTGTCACATCTAATTGTCTTGCAGGTGGTGTGAGTTCTATGTCCCTGTCTCTTTCAGATTCCTTCATTTCTCTAATCCCTCTCTCCCAGTTCCGGCCCCAGTCATCTCTCACCAGAAATCTCTCACCTAGGAGGTTGCAACACCTTGTTGCTAGGATATCCTTATTCAGTGCCCTTCCTCTTTCAGGCTCTCTCCCACATTACTGTTGATGATTTTGGGGGGGGGGAGAAAAAAATATGTGTATGCATGTGTGTGGTGTGGGCACACATATACATCAAGGCATGTTTGTTTCTGATTCCCTAGCTCCTCATTGCCTACAGAGCAGTCAAAGCTCCTTCACAGGTGGTTTGAAAACTTTGTGGAGTGGTTCCAGCTTTCCACCACCAACCTCTCGGTCCCTTCTCTTTGCCTTTCCAGTTGGTTCCAGCCAATGAACTACTTTCTTGGCAGTTTGGTTGTTAGTGGTGCTTGGTTGACATATTTGCCATGTACGGTATTCAGCCTTTCTTTTGTCCAGGTAGGCTTTTAAATGTGGAAGCCACTATTTCATCTTGTTTGAATGCCTCTCTTAGGGGCACCATGAGGCACTTCTACCATCTGAGCTAGCAGAGTTTGCTTTCTGTGCTTTAGAAGATGTGAAAATTTCTCACATAGATTAACTTTTTTTTTTTTTCTTGAAAGGCTTATGGCTTAAATGGAATTAAAGAACTGAAATGTAATTTTCGTTCTTTAGACTAATTTGTTGAAGATTATTGTTTTCCAGTGTAGGCACTATTCAAAAGTTCTGATCTATTTTTGTAGTACTACATTTTCAGATTCATTATTCGATGTGTTGCATTTTCTTTTGCAATAATAAATATTTCTTTGTGGCTGTGTGAGATGATGGGTGTTAACTAAAATTATTGTGCTGATCATTTTATAATATATACACCTATCAAATCACTACATTGTACACCTTAAGCTAATATAATTTTATGTCAGTTAGATTTCAGTAAAGCTGGGAGGGAAAAACAAACACACTCGCTCACTCTGCTAGCTTACCTCACCTTGTACAATGAACATAACACAAACTTCATAAGGCATTAGCAGCAACATAGATTAAAAAAAAAATACTGATACTTCGGCGACCTGATAGAATTGCAAGTCATTCTGAGTTCATCTGAGTGCTTCTCTGTACTTGAAGGTGAGCATTCACACTACAGCAACTCCAAGTGACATGCCCTGTACCCATAACTGACACTGTGAGGATGACGAGATTGTCATCGCGTGGTGATTGATCCCACACAAGTTCGTGGGTGCCAGCAATGGTGTTGAGGGAGGCATCTGGCTCCCTGGCTCTGAGGCCAAAGCTAGATGAGACACTGAATCAGTAGGAAAGCCAGTCTGTCTCCGGTGGCTCTTAGG
Source organism: Meles meles (assembly GCF_922984935.1). NCBI lineage: Eukaryota > Metazoa > Chordata > Mammalia > Carnivora > Mustelidae > Meles > Meles meles. Next base: position 139,467,577 of record NC_060071.1, on the reverse strand, counting down.
GAAAATTTCCACGCAGTTTTTAGAGTTTAAGTGTTTCTTTGTATGTTTAATATTTAAAATGTGTCTCCGTGGTTTATACTCTTTGTTTACTCACACACGATGTGCATTACAGCCTTTTCTGTCTTTATTCTCTGTTTCCTCCCCCAAGTTGCTTTGCCTCTGTCTCTTTTTTGCCCATTGGAAACTTATTTGTGACTCTTCCTTGATCCCACTGAGTCGATCTTAGAAGCTTTATGTTCTTTTGCCATTTCTTGAGGTTGTACAGGCCAACACTTTGGCTGTTATTATTGCTGTATTTACATGTCCTTTACCATGAAGTGTGTTGTAAACTTGTTGAGGGGAAAGTCTGCCATTGGGATCTTTGGAGCTCTGCAACTTTTTGAAACTCAGAGCCTTATACCCAGTTGGTATTTAAGAAGTGTTTGAATTATACAGCAGAGGAAATAGTCAATGAAACTAAAAGACACCTACCGAATGGGAGATGTTTGTAAATGACATACCTGATAAAAGGTTAGTATCCAAAATGTATAAAAAACTTAACACAACTCAACACCAACCCCCCCCCCCAATGATCCAATTAAAAATGGGTAGAAGACATAGACATTTCTCCAAAGAAGACATCCAGATGGCCAACAGACACATGAAAAGATGCTCAACATCACTCAGCATCAGGGAAATGCAAATCAGAACCACAATGAGATACCACCTCACACTTGTCAGAATGACTGAAATCAAAGCCACAAGCAAGTGTTGGTGAGGATGTGGGGAACAAGAACCCTCATGCACTGTTTGTGGGAATGCAAATTGGCAGCCTGTTTTCAAGCCACTCTGGAAAACAGTATGGAGCTTCCTCATAAATTAAAAATAGAATTAGCATATGATCCAGCGATTCCATTGCTGAGTATTACCTGGAGAATAGGAAAACACAAATTTGAAAAGATACATGCACCTACATTTACTGCAGCATTATTTATAGTAGCCAAGATAAGAGGCAGCCCAGAAGTCCATCGACTGATGAATGGATAAAGAAGTATATGTACACAGTGAAAGATTCCTCAGTTATAAAAAAGAATGAAATCTTGCCATTTGCCACGACGTGGATGGATTTAGAGAGTATAGTACTAAGTGAGAGATGGGGTGCCTGGGTGGGCTCAGTCGTCTACCTTCAGCTCAGGTCATGAATTCCGGGGTTCTGGGATCGAGCCCCGCATCGGGCCTCCTTGCTCAGCAGGAGACCTGCTTCTCCCTCTCCCACTCCCCCTGCTTGTGTTCCCTCTCTCACCGTCTCTCCCTCTGTCAAATAAATAAATAAAATATTAAAAAAAAAAAGTCAGAGGAGACAAATACCGTAGGATCTTACTCACATGTGGAATTTAATAAACAAAACAAACAAGCAGAGGGAAAAAAGAGGCAAACTAAGAAATAGACTCTTAGCTATAGAGAACAACCTGCTGGTTACCAGAGGGCAGGGGGCAGGTGTGTGGAGGGCCAGGTGAGACAGGGGATGGGGATCAGGACTGCTCTTACCTCGACGAGCCAGTGTGTGGAACTGGTGAATCTCTGTACTGCACACTGGAAACCAGCATCACAATATGTTAACTACACTGGGGTTAACTTTAAAAGAAAGTGTATTTACTTCAGTAACTTGTTCTTCGAATAGAGCAAATAATTGCACCTCAGGTCAGGGGACTTGGTTGGTGACGTGTAGAGCAGCTGGGTCTTGGCTGTCGTGGGGGCTGTGGCAAGTGTCACAGTCATTTTCGAGAGCGAGGAAACCCGTAGCTGAAACTGTCTTTGTCATTTAGAAACCCGTAGCTGAAACTGTCTTTGTCATTTAGCTCTAACCAGCGTGTGGTGCTTGTAGCATGTTCCTTCATGCATTCAAGTCCTGCGTCAGCGGTGAACTTCCGCTTTTCTAGTTTGTTTCATTATTAACGGAATGCTTCTTACATCCTAGTGACGGGAAGGGGGGGCAGTTGATTATCTAGTTGCGTTATCCACCCCCCCCCCCCCTCTGTTTCCTGTGTATGACCGTCGTTTCCACTCCGTGCCTTTGCCCATGGGGTCAGGAGCACATACGAATGTGATTCTGGTTCTTTCAGGGAGAAGAAAGTTAACTACTCAACTTTCCTCAGATCTGTTTGCTTTTTTCAGGCCTCAAGCTTGTCATTGATGTATTCTCTTGTCACTTTAATACCAAAAACGACTTTTCTGGTGTGAAGAGTAGATGGCACACTTGGTAAGGGGTCTTGAGCCCATGCTTTCCTGTGGGGATTAGGACTGTCTGCTCTGGAAGTATGCTATTTTGAGAGGTAAACCTATTATTTTCATTTTTGAAATGGATTCAAGGCATATACACACACAACATCTCGGGACTTATGACTAGTTTGGCATCATTGCATAAATAATTCTGAATTTTTTTTTTTGTTCCATCGTATGGTAATTTTTTTGAATTCATGCTTTGCAAAGGAACAAACTAAATATTAGGGGTTGCTTGGTGTTCATTTCAACTGGCTTCCTTGGCTGGTAAAATGTCACAGGTTGGGCTGGTAGGATATTGAGATGGGGTGTGTGTGTGTGTGTGTGTGTGTGTGTGTGTTTTAATCAGTATAAGTATACTAAGAGGAAGAGTGTTGTATTGACTTACAGATATTAAACCTTATTACTCTGTTTACTTTAAAAATATTTCGAGTAGACTAGAAAGGATAGAGAATTATATAATACCTTCTAGCATCATCAGATCTTAACCTTCTGCCATATTTGTTTAAGATTATAAAACATTTTGGAAAAAGCTGAAGCTCCCCCTTTTCCCCTCCTAATACCACACTGTTTTCTTCTTTTGGAATGCACAGTATTTGATGACTTTGAAAATTAATACTGGATTTCTATCAGTTTACCCAGTGAGTAGTTGAGTGGTGGTTTCCATTAGGGAAATGAAATTTATACACCTCCCACCTGCAGGATATGGTTAAACTGCTTCTGAAGAGGTTTTACGGAGGTGATGTGGGGTCAGTGAACAAGATGAGAAGCGCACATATTTTGAAAAGTAAATTTGGGGGGCACCTGGGTGGCTCAGTGGGTTAAGCCTCTGCCTTCAGCTCAGGTCATGATCCCGGGGTCCTGGGATCGAGTCCCACATCAGGCTCTCTGCTCAGTGGGGAGCCTGCTTCCCTCCTCTCTCTCTGCCTGCCTCTGCCTACTTGTGATGTCTCTCTCTCTCTGTCAAATAAATTTAAAAAAAAAAAGAAAAAGAAAAGAAAAGTAAATTTGGTTAAATGTGGATATTCACATTCTGGTTATTTAGTTTAAATGACATTTCAGAGTCACCGTCATTTCTTCAGATTAACTGCTTATCTCAAACGCCTGGATGGTCACTAAAACGGGCTTTTTTCTGTGAAGATTTTGTACTGTAGTTTCAAGTCTGTTTTTCTTGAGTTACATGAACTTGGTTGGTTTTGATAATTTTCCTCCAAGCATTTCATCCAACTTACGGAATTCTGAATACCTGTCTCTTTTACTTACTTTCTTTTTTTGGGTAAGTATGATAGAAAAATTGAAAAGCTATTTATTTTTCCTTAATGCTACCAAGGTCCGTGTTTATTCTGTGGCATAGCTTTCGTTGTTGTTCATCATTTGTTCCGTGTTTATTCTGTGGCATAGCTTTCGTTGTTGTTCATCATTTGTTCAGTTCTGGAGGTATATTAAACTTACATCACGTTTTCTAGTTGAAATAGTTTCGATAGGTTCCAGAGAGCAGAGGGAAAAAAATCTACTAAAGTGTAGGTTTTTATGTGTACATGTGTTTTACCTTTATGTAAGGTATATATCATAATTAAGGAGAAACTAGGAAAACAAATTAGAAAAAGATTTGCCAGTGATCCTATCACTCATGTAATTTTTTGGACATCTATCTTTCCAGTTTTTTTTCTGAAAAATATTTATAACATTTTAACATAGTTCATAGTTTATCCTGTGCATTTTAATTTAATATTCATAAACAGTAAGCTAATTTACTAAGTTACTAAGTAGTAACTATCATTGATAAACATATATATATATAATTTTAAAATATTTTATTTATTTATTTGACAGAGAGAGAGAGCAAAGCAGGCAGAGCAGCAGGCAGAGGGAGAGGGAGAAATCAGGCTCCCTGCTCAGTAGGGACTCGATCCCAGGATGCCGGGATCACAACCCGAGCTGAAGGCAGAAACTTAACAGACTGAGCCACCCAGGTGCCTCTGTTAATAAGGGGCATTACTTAATTGAAAGACAGGTTTAGACATTGTCTATTTAAATTAAGTCAAGGTAGAAGCTTCTAGATGTCCTAGATTTTATTGGTACTTATTATCATTCAAGTGCTGGTGGTTATTGAGGACTTTATGAATAGTGTGAATATGACTGCTGCTGCTCCCTGTCCCCAAATTGGGAGTCGGTGGCCATCATTAAGATAACTTGTAAGGAAGCAGTTACCAGACACTTTCAATGTGTAATAAAAACTACCAAATATAATTATGTATGTGTGTGTGTGTGTGTGTGTGTGTGTGTACTGAGATCTGTACCTCTATGAGTGCATCTGTAGGTTGTCGATGGTCTGCCTCCACCCTCTCAACCTGCATCTCTTTCTTAGCTCCCAGGAGCTTTCCCATGTACTTTTCCTCATTTTCATATTTTCTTCCTGACTTTATTATTTAGAAGCACAGTTCACATTATTATTCCTCCTTCTTGCAATCATGTGGAACCCATGTTGGGTATTTATATGTGTGTGCATTGAATTTGAGAAAAGTCATACGAAAAGAATCTTTTTTTTTTTTTAAAGATTTTATTTATTTATTTGACAAAGATCACAAGTAGGCAGAGAAGCAGGCAGAGAAGCAGGCAGAGAAGCAGGCAGAGAGAGAGGGGGTAAGCAGGCTCCCCGCCAAGCAGAGAGCCCGACGCGGGGCTTGATCTCAGGACCCTGAGATCATGACCCGAGCTGAAGGCAAAGGCTTTAACCACTGAGCCACCCAGGCGCCCCATACGAAAAGAATCTTGATCACACTGTTCTTACATTCCACTCTGTTTCCTTTATAATGAATGTAACCTAGCCCTTCCTTTTTATCAGTTTATACATCATCATTTTACATCATAGAAAAAGTACCCCCCCTTTTTAAAAGATTTTATTTATTTACTTAACAGAGTGAGAGAACACAAGCAGGCAGAGCAGCAGGGGAGAGGGAGAAGCAGACTTCCCAGTGAGCAGAGAGCCCGATGCGGGGCTCCATCCCAGGATTCTGGGATCCTGACCCGAGCCGAAGGCAGACGCTTAACCAACTGAGCCACCCAGGCGTCCTAGCAGTACCCCTTTTAATGAATTTCTCTGTAATTGCATGATAGGGTTATGAGAGATGATGGTTGCTTGGTAAACTCCTGCCAGGTATGTGGCTTGTTTGAGTCGACTGTCCCGGTTTGTGCTCAGGCTGCCAGCCCTGCACATAGTACCTCAGTGTGATTACTCGGTTTCCTCCTGTTGGCAGCCCTGTGCATTGACTCTGAAGCTGCCCTTATAAAAAATGTAAGTTGGAGCTTCCTTTTTCTTCACTGCACATGCAAACACACAGACACAGACACAGACACACACACACACACACATAAATATAGAGATACACACACACACACACACACACACACACACACACACTCCGCCTCAAAGTAAAGAGACTGCATTTGGGTTTAGATGAAGTCAGTAAAAGGGGACAAAATTAATAACTTCATAAATTTTACCGGAAAACTAAACACTTCTGCGTTGAGGATTGGCATTCAGGGGTGTAAAGATGGTCTAAATTTTTTCTAAATTGGCATTTGAAAGGCTTGTTTAAAAAAAGTAACCAGAAGACATTCTTTTAATATCCTGGGATCAGGAGCTGGTAAAGGTGACTCACTTTTTGCCTGAAAGTTTTTAAAGCACGTCCAAAGGGTACTTACAGGGGAAAACGTATTCTCCTTCAAGTTTATTAAAGAACTAACTATATTCTAATCTCATTTTATGTTATACATTTTTAATTTACATTTTGATATACATTTTAATTTTCATTAATACTTACCCTCACAGTAGGGCCGTAGGATATTCTTACTGATTGAACAACTGTCTCATGACTATTAACTATTGATTTGCTACCAGTTTTAAATGTTTAGCATTTGCAGGGGTTTCTAATAGATTCTGTCATTTGATCCTCATAATAATCTTGTGAGTTAGGCAGGAGAGGAATTTTCTCCATTTTGCTGGGAACTTAGTAGAATTGCTCAGGTGTTACTAAATGATGACCCCAGGGTTTGAATTGAGGCCCTTTAGCTTCTAATTTTATGCTTTTTGCTCAGTGCTATGCTTTTTTCCATATTGATGTGGAAGCATTTTAGTACGTCGTATTGAACAGTTTCTTCGAGGGCACAATTTTTATTTTATTTTATTTTTTTTAAGATGTGGGATTCCCCATTCCCTCCTTTTTAGTAGTAATTCTGTTTGGAATTTACAGTGCTTCTTAAATTTGTGGCTTTTCTTTCATCAATTTCGGAAACTTCTTAGCCATTAGCTCTTCCAGTAATGCTGGGTTGAGGGCACAATTTTAAGTTCTAGGTCTTTGTGGATGAATGTAAAGACAAGATTTCTACCCTCAAGACAGACTGTTAATAAATAAACAAGTACAGAAGGTAATGATTGTGCCTACAATAATAATGATTGGTACATAGTAGGTGCCCAGTAAATGTTTGCTGACTGAAAGAGTAAGTGGGCAATGTGAGAAAAGGGAATGGGGTCTCACAAGGTAGATTGACTACAGAAGGTCTTTCTGAGGAAGCGACATCTGAGCCAGAGAAAGAGCATTTCAGACAAAAGGACAGCGTACGCAGAGGTCCTGAGTCAGGAAAGAATTTGACTTATTTGAGGACACCGAAGAAAGCAGTGGAGCTAGAGCACAGTAAGCTGAAGAGACAGGAGTTCAACATGAAATTGAAGAGAAAGAGACCAATTACATAGGGCCTCGTAGACCATGGTAAAAAAATTTGGGTTTTATTCTAATGTTGGGAGACAGTTTTCCATGTGTCCTGTGTTTCCGACCGACAACTTTTGTTCTAGACTGTCTTTTTAAGGATGATTTGTATGGTCAGCAGCCTTGGAAGATACCCTCCAGAGCAAAGTCAGTCACACTACTGTCTATATAATAAGGACAACGTCTCCTTCTGGAGTAAAGCTCAGGCAGGCGTACTGCCCGTTGGGTTCGTTAAGTCCAGGGTTACTCTTCTGTAACACACCCCACTGCTGTGCAGGTGTTACCTCGCGAGAATTGGGACGTAAGGTGGGCGCCTGGGTGGCTCAGTGGTTTAAGCCGCTGCCTTCGGTTCAGGTCATGATCTCAGGATCCTGGGATCGAGTCCCACATCCGGCTCTCTGCTCGGCAGGGAGCCTGCTTCCCTCTCACTCTCTCTGCCTGCCTCTCTGCCTACTTATGATCTCTCTCTGTCAAATAAATAAATAAAATCTTTAAAAAAAAAAAAAAAGAATTGGGACGTAAGGGACTGGCACCAAAAAAGCCGGTACTTGGGCTACTGCTTCTGCTGTGAGTAATGAAATCCTTTGTCTCTGACCCACGTGTCTCATGTCCTCGGTGGTATCCATACACCTGTGAGAGTCTAACTTCTTAGCTTGGAAATTAGGGTAAAATCTTATACTTTTCACACTTCTTGACATTTCAGGATATGGAAAGCCACTGATAGGTTTTCAGCAGGGGAATAAAGATATGTAGTTTAACCTTTTAAAAAGTCATTTCTGACTACTCCGTGGAAAATGATCATGGGTAGAAATTAATGAGGAATCTGGGGCAGTTGTCTCATTGAGACATAATAGTGGCTTGGACCAGTGTGTCGCCAGTGGAGAGGAGAGAAGGATTCAGGGTGCTCTTCAGGAGGTGGAATTTATAGGTCTTGGCAGAATGGATGCAGGCTGTGGAAGGAAGGAATGGGTAGTCAATCTTGGGTTTTTGGCTCAAGCAAATGGGTAGATAGAAGTGACTTGGAGTTGGAGAAGCCTCAAGATGAAGGTAATTAGCTTGTAAAAGGACTTATTTCTAACTTTCGTGTTTAGAATTTCAGGGAAATGAAGAATAAATAGTAGCTTGTACAAGTTGGGATCAAAGGACCATTGTATGTACTTTCCAGGGGAAGAACATTTTTCTTGTGTCTTTATGAGCTGTCAGATCCATTAATGTTTAGAAATTCAAGTCCTGCTGTCCCTTGTTAAGGGGGTTATCTCAATATCACTAAATTAGATTGGCTGGGAAGGATTTATTTATTAAATAGCCATATTGATTTTTGCCCCAAATTCATTATCTGGGAGTTTACAAGTAGACTCTTTAATATGTTTCAGGGTTTTCCCCTTTCCAACGTTAAAGGAGTAATACATTTTTTTTCATATTTTTCAGAGTCTAAATTTCTTAAATTTTTTTTTTTTTAAGATTTATTTACTTTAGAGAAAGAGAGAGCATGCGTAAGCGGGGCTGGGGGCGGTGGGTGGAAGGGCAGAGGGAGAGAGACAGACTCCCCACTGAGCGCAGAGCCTACCATCGGGCTCCATCTCAAGACACCGAGATCATGACCTGAGCCTGAAATCAAGTCAGATGCTCAACTTGCTGAGCCACCCAGGCGCCTCTTGATTCTAAATTTCTTTTAAAGTTGGGCTCTTGTCCCTAAATTCTCAAAGATAATTACTGCTCACCTTGTGATCATGTAAGCTAAATGAAGTAGGGTGTAAGAAAAGGGTACCTTTGGATTAATTTATTCTTTTTGTCATTTTCATTTAGAAACACCTCAGAATAACTTCCTATCTTTCTAATACCAGATGCTGATTTCAACAGCACCTGATTGCTTTTTATAAAGAAAGTAACTAAAAAGCTTGGAGGGGGGAGGGGTGGGGGGTGGGGGGGTGGGAGCCTCACCCCTGCAGAGTCCTGTTAAATGGCTTTCTTTTTTTAATCTAATAAGATTTATCCTTTTGTGTGCTTCTCATGCGATTATTGTCTTTACAGGACCATTTTGCATTTCTTAACCTTTATGTATTATAGACAGTTTTGGGCTTCAGCACAAAGTTTGCATGAGTTTTGAATTATTTTTTGTACCATCATGCACGCGTCCGTTGTTTTCTTTTGTTCTGTGGTATTTTCTTTAGTCTTTGGGCTAGGTCTAGATTTTTGCTCTCTGGAAATTAAAGGAAAGGGAAAATAGAATTTATTAGCAGGTTTTTGGGGAGTTGGGAAGGAGGCTAGGCCAAAAATTCTTCTGATTTCAATGTATACTCCACTCCTTGCAAGTCAATAGTGGGAAAACATTCCATGTAACGACAGAGAAAGCTTGAACTGAGATCACAAAAATTGTTAGTGCTGATCATGAGACTTTTCTGGGTAGTATGAGTTGTTATTAATCACTAATAGTCTCTGGAGATAATTCTACCAGAAGTGCAGTTAGAATGCTGTTACATCTGATTTTTTGAGAAGATTAATATGCTTTTTTCTTTCCTTCTTATGGAGATCCATCTTTTTTGGGTTTCAGCAATTTTAAACCACAGCCAGGTAGCAGAGTGGGATTTAAGCTTCCCAGAATGTTCCGTCTTTCCTTCAGAGAAGTATTGTTGCTCTGCCTCAGTACCCCATTATACAAATTCTTTAAAAGGGCTCACTATTTTGTCACTCATTTCTTGTTTCATGCAGTGTGCCAGGTGATGAATAATTTCTCCCTATTTAGGCTTTGCCCAGCTGAGCCCTGGAACTTCATGAATGGGTTGCTGGTCTTCTCTCCCTAATTTCTTGATTTCAAAACAAAACAAAACTATTAGTAATAAGATTTTGCCAGAATCTTCTGAGAGGAGATTTTATTTAGTGACTTACTTGAGCCAGAATTTGTAGCCTATGGAATGTGCTAGAAACGCTCTCTAAAGGACTGTTTATATTGTTCTTTCAGTCTCAGTATGGCCCAGAGTTGTGCCTTTCCCCTCTCCCTGCCCTTAGGAAGATTTTTACCCTCACCCCGCCCCCCCACCAGTTTTGGGCCTAGACTTGCCTGTACCCTAAAAACCAGTCTGGAAATGGTTCAGAGGCACCGGAATCTTAGCCTTAGAACCATAGCTTCTCTCTCCTGCCCATCTTTCTTCCATCTGAGGAATAGCTAAGGGCACAGTAGACAGAGGTCGACCTGGTTTGTGTCTGAGCCCCTGCTTGTTGGTTGTGTGACCCCAGGCAACACGCGTAACCTTTCTAGACCTCAGATCTTAAATGTAAATTTGCGACTGCTGATGATCTCGTGGTGGTTTAGTGAGGCATAGTTGTGTATGCCAGGGAACTTGTTTTTAGGGCTTGTAGAGTCTCACTAAGAACTAGAACACAATCAAGTATTTTGAAGTTGTGTGTTCCCCAATAATTCTATTCTTCTGTCTTCCTCTGGCGGTAACTACTGTCCTGAATTTTACGTTCAGCATTCCTTTGCTTTTAAAAATGAGTGTATCTGTAAACAGTATATTTTTAGCTCTGCCTATTTGGGCTCTGCAAAAATGGCATCCTGTACAGTCTCTAATAACATTTCTGTCTCTCTGGGTTTCTCCCTTACTCTGGTCCTCCAGTTAGAGAGAGTGGGCTTTTTCTGATACTAGATCAGAGGTTGGGGTAGCATTAGGTGACATGAGGGCTGAGTCCAAGAAGGAAAAGTGAGGTTAAGAGAGCCACGTTTACTGCTGTTATAGAGAAGGGAAAGGGGAGAGCTAGAAAGACCCCATAGTTGGGCAGGAATTCAGGGCATCTGTATGAACTCCTGGTCTGTAATATACATAGATATTGAAAGAAATAAAGAAGGACGTGTTTGTCTATCTGTGTGTGCTCCTCTCTTCTCCTGGCTGGGAGCAGCAGTAACCCACTTGCAGTAAGCACACCCAGATCTTGGTTTCTAAATACCATTTTTTCCCCTTTCTAGAATGGTAGGAGTTATTAGACTAGAAATCACTTTTTGGCAGCCATTATAAAATAATTAATTTGGCCAAGAATTATCACTGGACACAAATGTTGGTTGGTAGGATATTTATATAGTCTGAAAGTATTGTACCACAAAGTACTTATAAATTACAGAGTAGAAAGAGTAACTTTGTAGTGGAAATCTGACAGAGTCCCCCCTAAAATCAAGGGATAGAAATTGAAGTTACCAGTAAGGGAAAAAGGGGAAAGTAGCGCCACCTGGTAGGATACAGAAAGGGAGCTCTCTTCTTTGGCATTTCTGCTGAAAATTCATAACTGGAGGCGAATCATAAGAAAGTATCAGACAAACCCAGGTTAAGGAAGATGCTACAGAACTTGCCTGGAATCTTCACAGTTTTCAAGGTCATGAAAGTCATGGAAAGTGAGGAATTCTAGATTGAAATACACTAACGAGATGTGAAAACTAAGTGCAGTGTGAGATCCTGGGTGGATTGGGTCCTTGTACGAATATGGACATTACCGGGTAATTGGAGAGTGTAAGATCCGGTCTGTGGATTAGGTGATGGTACCATGTAATTCTGATGATTTTCATGGCCACAATGACAGTTTTGTAGAATGCCCTTATTTATAGGAACTGCTGTCTAAAGGCTGGAGGGGTGATAGGCTGTCATGTTGGCCACTTACTCTCAAGTGGTTCTGAGAAATAATGTTACTTGTACTAACTAGTCTTGCTTTTTTTTTTGGTCGGCCGATCTGAGATTATTAAGCAAACCAGAACAAGAAGCCCCTCTTGTTAGTTGACGTAGTAGTTAATTGTTAGCTTATCGGACAGATCATTTGTAAGCTTCAAGAGGTTTGCTTTCTCATGCTGTCTTGTTGTACCGTTGCCCCAAAGAGTAGGCTTTCTACCACATCTCAATTTGTCTTTTGGTGTGCTGGTTTTAGAGTATTTGCCTTCATTTCATGGGGCACTTGGGTGGTTCAGTCTATTAAGCATCTGGCTCTTGATCTCAGCTCAAGTTTTGATGTTAGGGCTGTGAGTTCAGGCCCCACGTTGGGCTCCATGTTGGGTGCGGAGCCTACTAAACTAAAATAGTAAAGTAAAAGAAAATAAAGTAAAAATTCAAGAAAGTATTTACCATCATTAAGATGTTCTTTTCCCTGCTCATTATTTATTATGACGAACTCCTCATGGAAAGTATGATTTATAGAAATAGGGCCTTTACTCTTACAATTTGGTGATAATACTGTATTTAATTTTGACTTTGTATGTTCTATTCTTTTATCTTCAGTTTGCTGGTGAGCTATTCAACCTTTCCTTCTCTCTCTCTCTCTCTTTTCCACTACACTGTATCTACCTTAGCACTGAATATATTTCAGTAGACTTTTAATAAAAAGTGTTGGGCTGGTTGATTGCTATCTTAGAATTTAGAGTTTCAGAATTCAGAGTTAGGGGAATTGCAGAGTGGTGAATTCAATGCTATACTAAACCATAGGCAGCTTTTGTGAGTGGTTAGCCCCCAGAGGTTTGGGGCAAGAGGGGGTAGCCAGGGGGAGAAGGTTAATTGTCGGAGCAGCCTGCCCTCTCTGAAAACATGACATGTAAGTTGTCCGTCTGTTTGGTAGAATCTGCCCTTTCTTGTGAGAACCAAGACTCATGGGTCAGGCATTGAATGTCCACCCATTCCTCTCTCTCTGGTGGAACCGAAATCTATCAGAGGGCTTGTTTTCCTTAGGTAGGTTGGAGGACAAACTTCTCTTTAGCAGCTACACTAATTTTCGTATTTCTCCGAATGATCAAGGGAAAAAAAGCTTTTAAAAAACCAGAGTGGTAGTTACATTGCACTTAGTACACACCCACACACACAGGCTTTTCTTCAGCATTTTGTTATTTATTTATTTTTTTTTCTTGATGCTTTTACAGTGTAGGTGGCCTTCTCTGGATTGCTTTTGACAGGAAATTGAGCAAACTTTCCTTTTTGGAACAGAATATATTTTACTGGTGAGAGGAAAAAAAATAAAGTGTTTATGTTTTGAAATTTAATTATGAATTTTTATTTGAAGACTGATTTAAATCTAGAAAAATGGAGGTTGGGTTAAGTAGATGTCATATTGTGTGTTAATATTTCTGAGCCTCCCTAGTAATTTTTAGGCCTTCTCTTCTTTCTTCTTTTCTTGTAAAAAGACAAGGAAGGCCTGGAAATTATTTTGCTTCACAAAACAAAAAGACTCTCCTTTGTTCTCTTAGCCCCTAATGGGTATTAAGAAGTCATCTTTGACCAGGTCAGTAGTGTTTTGGCTTGTGTTTGAGGCTGCCTTCCCCAGTGGTCTTCTTTCTGTTGTGGAGGAGTGATGGACTCTACCTTCACAGGCATCCTAAATCTAGAACGTATGTTAATCCTACTCTTGGACGAGCACAGGACTCAGTAAAGCTTCCTAATGATTTGGCTGGTTGCAGAGGTTCCTGGAGCATGGGTAGGGGCTCCAGATGGGAAAACCGCCTCTGACCCAGATCCGGCCTCCCCCGCCAGCACCCCCCGCAGTGCTCCGGGACATGAATGCCAGTCTGCCCACCAGCGCCCGCCACCCACCCTGGTGCTCACTGCCTGGGGGGACTGTGCTTGAATTCGATTTAACTAGTTGCTTTGCACACTGAGCCTTCAGAGGGAGAAATCAGTCTATAATTAGAACATAAACTCATATGCCAAATCAGGGAAATGTCCAGTCAGAAAGGATTCATTCTGATGGAATCTTCTAAGTGTGTTCGTATAGCCTAGCCTTTCATTTGAGCTTAAACGTTGCATGTTTGTTCATGTACCTGCTGGAGCATATCAGCTGTCGGGTATGTCTTCATTATGTAATTAGGCAGTTATAGCTCGGTAATTAAGCTTGACCAAACAAAACATATGTTTTGGGTGTTATAGGTTTCTGTACTTATGTCCTTATTCTGTGGATGCAGTGTGTAGACCAATCATGTGAAATCTGCAAGGTTTAGTATCTGGGGTACTTGACTTTGTAGGTTTCTTTCCCCCATGGTTTCTTCCTGACATTTATACCATGTGACTGCAGTAGGGTAGGAATGACCTGCGGCAGGGTCTGACCAAGCTCTGTTCTGCTGTGTTGCATAGGGTCATGGTGTGGGGACATGGCTGGCCCTCAGGAAGTCTCATTTTGAATGCAGCGAAAGTAGATTTTGAAGTGCCTATCTGTATATTTGGCTGCATAAATGGTGGGAGTCCTACTATCTAGGGTGACAGGCTGGGAAGAGGAATGTCATCCTCTTGTCCTTATTAGGAAAGGGGAATATCTGTGAGGGAAACTAAGTTCTGGTTCTTTTCAATTCATTGTTCTTAGCTCCCATTTTTTATGGTTGGGAGCAAAGTTTTGAGGGGTTAACGTAGTTTGACATAGTGTTTCGCCTCAGTGAACTTCAAAAAATTAGTTTCTTGGAAGGCTCTTAAGGGTGTATACTCTGATTATTTTAATATTTTTAGAATGAGTACATATACTGCATATTATTAATATGAGGCAAACATGTATACTCCTTTAAGTAACAGTAAGCTTCACCAGTCACAGGAAATGTTCGTATCTGTAGTGGGAGCTTATAGCCTATCTGAAATGACCACTGTGAGAACTGTAAAATTTCTTTTTTTTTTTTTTTTAAGATTTTATTTATTTATTTGTCAGAGAGAGAGAAGAGCGAGAGTGAGCACAAGCAGACTGAGTGGCAGGCAGAGGCAGAGGGAGAAACAGGCTCCCCGCTGAGCAACCAGCCCGATGTGGGACTCGATCCAGGACGCCGGGATCATGACCTGAGCCGAAGGCAGCTGCTTAACCAACTGAGCCACCCAGGCGTCCCAGAACTGTAAAATTTCTAAGTGATCAGAATAGTTGTTTGCTTTGAAACAGGGTCTCTCAACCTCACCACTTTTGACTTTTGGGGCTGGACCATCCTTTGCAGGGAGGGCTGTCCTGTGCTGTGTAGGATGGGTTAGCAACATCCCTGGCTTCTACCATTAAAGGCTGGTAGCATACCTCCTCCCCCTGTTGTGACAACCAAAAATATTTCCAGACACTGCAAGGTATCCCCTGGGGTACAAAGTCACCCCCTGTTGAGAACCACTGGTTCGGAGCAGTGGTTCCCGCAGGCACAGGACAGGCTGATCACATCAAAAATCACTTTGTTGGGGCCTCTGGGTGGCTCAGTGGGTTAAAGCCTCTGCCTTCCGCTCAGGTCATGATCCCAGGGTCCTGGGATCGAACCCTGTGTCGGGCTCTCTGCTCAGCGGGGAGCCTGCTTCCCCCTCTCTCTGTCTTCTGCCTACCTCTCTGCCTACTTGCGATCTCTGTCAAATAAATAGATAAAAATCTTTTTTAAAAAAAATCACTTTGTTGGGGACCTTCATACACATTCAAGTTCCTGAGTTTCTCCTCAGGCTTCCTGAACAGAGGATAGGGGCTGAGGCCCTAGATCAGCAATCTGCCTGGAGATTGAATAACTGGGTTGAAGAATTTGTTGAAGTGGAAGTGGCTGTTGGTTGGCTTTCTTTTAAATGTGCTTTGCACGACGCATGGAGAAATGACCAATTAAAGAGGGTTTTAGAGTTAGAGTTTATCCTTTCACGGTTACGATTTGATTTGTAACAGTGATTTCCACCCCCTTAATATTGTGAGGTATAATTGAATGTATTTCAGAATTTGAAAATAGCCTTATTATACTAAAGTTCATAATTATTTTAATCTAGGTTCTGAGAGAATACCTCAAGTTGGACTCAAAAGCCAGATTTACTACTAACTTCGAAGTGGAAGAAGGTGAGTTGGTGGGTGAGTCACAGAGTTCTGTAGGGGAAGGGAGTGCCGCTCAGATGCTTTGCCTAGAAGACCTGCTCTTTGTAGGGATATTTGGATTTACCACAATTAGACCCTGTGTTTTTTCCTCCCTGGTTTTTTCTCCATTGTTTTACTGCAGAGAGGCAGAAACGGAATTGGAGAGGAAGGGAAACTGGCAGCTTTTACTCTTTGATTTCTGAATTCAGCATTGTTGTCTTTACCGTTAAAATAGTTCAGGTTTTTTCCTCCGGCTACTTAAATTAATAATAATAAGGTTTTTGTCAGCTACTTATGTTCCCATTTCATGGTAAATACGTTTCAAAAAGTCTTCTGCGTCTTTCTTAAAATCTGGTGGGAGTTTATACCTCAACTCGTGTTAACTGTGGTGCGTTAGTGTGTAACCGGGAACAGCAGACTTCTGGAAAACGGAGGGATGGTTGGGTGATGCACTTCCTGATATGGGTATTACCATGGTCTCAGAGTGGTTCCCCTTGGTTATTACCCCCAGGTAGGAACCCAGGCCCACCTTGGGTCTGCTCTAATGTTTCAGTGGACACTTCTCAGACATTTCCATCAGCTGTGAAAGGGTTTACTCGTGTTGAGAAAAATAACAGCTTCATTCAGATTGAGAGAGACATTTCCACAAGCTTCAAGCGTTAGAATATGTTCAACTCTTAAATTCAGATAAAACAAATGGTTTGGTGATGTGTGGGTTTCTTCGGTTTTGCTGCAGCAAAAACCCGGGGGTTTTTCTTACCTGCTGCTTCATCAGAAGCAGAAGCAAACTGCCTAAGGAGTTGACTCTTCTGGAGCACTGCAGCCTCCAAGGGACGGTCAAGGTCATCTGAGCATCTCCCCGTAGTAAACCTTTGTTCAGAGCTGAGGGCTTCTTTTCCGAAGCCCACTGGGTAATTGGAGCAGTGCTTTCAAAGTGGCTGGCTGTCTCCGACCTTCCTTGAATTTCTGTAAGAGGAATCGAGGAATTATTATCTCTGACCATGTTTTTAAAGTGCGTTAGGACACTTTCCTGGTAGCATTTATTTGATTAAACCCAGCATCGTTCTTTAATAAAGTGAAATCCAGGAAGGTTTTTAGGTCTCTTTAATTTGTAGCCATTTGAAAAGCCCAAGTCTTTTATTAGCAACACAATGGAAAAACCGTGTTTGAGAGAGTAGCATCTTTGGAAGCATCAAGAATTGCTTAGTGGCACAACAAGCACCCTGCAGGCATGTCCCATGACCGTAGTTCCTGTCCTTTCTGAAGGAAGAGAGATTGTGCCTGGTAGGAGTGCCCTTTGGTCTTCACCTCAGCTTGGAAGTTGTTTTTCAAGATTCACTTTTTTCCCCTGTAGAGCGCCTGTATACAATAGAGACACACACCTTCTAAGCCGCCCCTGTGCTTCCTGTGGCATTTTAAACACTCTTAAGTAAGGATCAGCTCCTGATTGAACTTGATTAGGACAGTTGTTAGCAGAAGCCTTAAGTTCTAGGGTTCCGGTGAGGCCAAGCTTGTTTGGCTTTTGTCTTGTAGCAGCTACCCCTTGGCTTTTGAGTTTTGTTCAGCTTCACAACCTGAACCCTGGGCACTTAAAACACTTCTTTTAATGGCGATACTATCTGATGGTGCTAGGGTGCTCTCTGTCAGGTCGGGTGGGAGGTTCTTCTCTTAAGCATTCCTGCTGGCTCGGGTCTGCTCAGACAGACGAGGGAGGCGTCACTGAGCAGTTTTCCAGACCTGTTAGTGGCATGACTCTTTCTTGGCCTTCTAAATGTACACTTACCTTCTGAAGACTCTCTACTTCAGGGAACTCTGAATCCATTCCCTTCATCAGAAGAAAACAAAAATCCAGAAAACTGAACCAGATAAACTCACAAAACCTTTTATTTTCTAGGCAGTCCTATGTGGATCCTATTAAATCCATCATTCTTAACATTTTTATTTATCTATTTTTTGAGTAACAATGTTCTAGAATACAAAGTTGAATTGAGAAAGTATACTTCTTTTCCTTCCCTTAAAGCGAATTGTATGGCTATATTCTTTCTAAATCCCCAGCGAGGAACATAGAGCGCTATTAATTGATGTTAATCTCTGACTATTTGCTTTCACACATTGAAACATTTGAATAATTTTCTCAAGTATTGTATTTTTGCTTTAAATTTTCCTTTTCTTGTATAGACAGCTATGTGCTCATAGGTTTAAGTGGGATGTGGTTTACATTTTTCTCTTATTTCATTTTAGTTATTGCATCCCAGGCTTCTGCTTTTAGTGGGAGACTAGCTGAGAAAATTTTAAAAAGCTCCGTACTTTCTTTTCTTGAAAATAAAATAAAAAGGACTGACTGGTCACATTTGCGTAGATTAATAGTTTGCAGATACGACGTGCTTCAGAACGATGTGCTGCTTACTGGTTCATGGAAGTCCCAAACCTTTAGTAAGTGTAAAAAAAAAAAAAAAAGGAAAAAAATGCATATTGGTGCATTCTCCTAGACTTCTCTTGGTGTGTTATGTGGTGGTACCCAGAAACCTAATAACCGTTAACGTGTTTCCTTGGCCATCCAGTTGGTAGGATGACTGAGTCAGAGTCAGAGGTCAGTTGAAAAACAGAACCTCCTCTCTGGCTGCCCAGCCTCCTGTCCACTGACACACCGACTCTCCTTTTCCTGCCCACCATCCTAACAAACTGTGTCTTCCTTAAAACCGAAGCCAGCAGTTTCCTCGTTAAAGGTAGTCCAGTGATAGACAACAGGTTAATTAATAAAGGTTTGGAATATACGAACTCTAAGAAGAGAAGAGCTCAAATGCTTCTGTCGGGCACGCTTGTGACAGTCTTTGGGTCAGCCTACATTGACGTTTCCCTGTGGCACCGAAAGTACAAAAGGGAGACAACTTTTTAGGAAAAGTAGCAGATGAAATTTTATTAACTAAATGCTGACTACAATATAATAGGAAAATATTAAAATTTTATTTTTTAATAGCAAAGGGATGATTGCAGAGTTTTCCTTTCCTCTTTGGCCATGGCTAATGGGAATGGAGTTTGGCATGCCTGTGGTCACTTCAGAATTATTTCACTATGCTTACTTATTGTATAGAGCCGCCTTCTTTGTTCTTGAAAAAGAAAATTACGTGAAATCCTTTGGCCTAGGAAACATTTTTACCAGCCTATAGAACTGTGGTACAACCCCATCACATTTACTGATAATATCATGCCCCTTCTCTCTGGGGTAGGAACGACTTATTCTCACTGAAGTGTTGCCCTTACATTCTTCAGAATATAAGAGCACAGCTGTCCACATCAAATAAAGAGTTGTCTTTTTGAAATTCATTCTAGTGACAAATAGAACAAATGCTAATAGGAGTGGAACTAAGTCGTCTTTGGAAGAGTGCCTTATTTTGTAGTACCTGGTCCTTATGTTGGGCCCTGAGTTTGTATGGATATGATGACGATTATTTTTTTTTTTTTTTTGGTGCGGATACCGTGTTACCTAGTCAGTTTCTAAAACTATTTGTTTTCTTGTTGACTGTCTAACAAATTTAAAATTCGCTAATAGGAGTGGATTTGAGCAAATATCTAAAGTAAAAAAATCAGAAAAGAGGGAAGCAAGAACATGAGCATTGAATGGATGTGGGTGGAAGTCAGGGTGGGAATGGTGCAGACCTCTGCCGCTACCTGCCTTCAAAGGTTGGGTCGGTGAAGGAATTTTGAAGACATGGTTTCTGGGATCTGATCGCAGTGTGTAACTAGACATGAAACTTGTGGGGAGCCTCCATCTGCCAGTTCTTCCCAATATACCTTTCCCAAAGGGTTTGGGAAACTGTGGTGGGGTTTTATTTTGCAGCCTAGCCTTTATTTTAATGTTTGCCAGTACCTAAGCATATTTTGTATGTAAAAGGAAGTTGTAAATGTCTTTACAAGTATTTGAGGGGCTTTCATCATAACCGTGTTTGCAAACTTAAGGCCATGGTGGGTGAAGTCCTCCATTTAGGGAAGTGCGGTATGCCCTGTTTTGGGGGCTTTGCTGCACCTGGGAGGATGCCTTTATTGTATCTTTTTGTAAACTATTTTTAAGCAAGAGATTATAGAGATGAATGCCCTAGGCTTGAAGAAAGCTACTGCCCCTACCTGCAGCAAACATGCCAAGGCCCCAGTGAGCGGATGATGAAGAAGACACAAGAGGGGTGTGGGCACGTAGCCTTTCTCCATGGCACCAGCCTCTTCAGAGCTAGGGATGCTTCCTGAACCACTGTTTGTCCCAGCACATGGCTGGCTCTGTGTTCTCACCACGATGGTGTCCTTAATAAAAATGTGCGGACGCACTGCTACTCTAGATGAGTCTTCATAGGTCAAGTAATGAAATGGTTGCTGAAGACCTAATGAACTTTGATTCCCTCCCCCTCCCCCTAAGAGTGATTCTTTTTTTTTTTTATGTCTGTAATTTAATTCAGTAGCTGGGCTTTTCCTGCTATTGGCTGATGTTTGCCCCCCAGTCAGCTGGAAAACAAATGGTTTGAGAAATTGATGCGGTAACATTTGCTGGGTATTGGTCTTTATATAGGGACCTCTGGGTATGTCTTTTTTTTTTTTTTTTAAAGATTTTATTTATTTATTTGACACGGAGAGAGAGATCACAAGTAGGCAGAGAAGCAGGCAGAGAGAGAGGAGGAAGCAGGCTCCCCACTGAGCAGAGAGCCCGATGCGGAGCTCCATCCCAGGACCCTGGAATCATGACCTGAGCCGAAGGCAGAGGCTTTAACCCACTGAGCCACCCAGGCGCCCCACCTCTGTGTATGTCTTAGCCTTAAAGCCCTTGTAGTTACAAGAAACAAGATATTCTACTTCTGTAGCCACTTGTCTCCCCTCTGGATTTATTAGTGGAGAAGTTAATTAAGTAAACAACTATTTAACACCTGTTGATGTTGACCAGGATGGGAATACAAAAGAAACAAATGCCTCTTGTAATCAAGTTGTTTCTCTAGAGGAGGAGATAAGAAACAATTAAAAATCGCCATAACAAATGACCGAATACCTTTTGTGGATAAAAGTAAAATGCATTGAGGTGTCTGTAGAGGGATAATTAAATCTATGGAGATGAAATAATTGGAATTGGACAATGAAAGATCCATCCATCCATCCGTCCATTGTCTACCCACCCAACCATCTGCTAAAAGGGTAACATTTGTTTCTTCAGTTAACCGAAGTAATTCATATTTAGTGTATAAAATCTGGATGTTCCTAAAAGGTACACAGATCAAAATAAAAATCACCCAGTTCAAAGCAGGTCACTCAGTCCCCACTAATCAGAGGTGCATTTTTGCTTTTATTTGTGAGAAATTTTAAGTGTACGCAAAAGTGGAGAGAAGAGCACAGTGATCCCCCCTGTACCCATCATCTAGCTTTAACAGTTACATTTTGCTGTTTTTGTTACATTGATCTTATTCTTGCTTTTGTGGGTTTTTTGGTTGGTTTGTTTTAAAGCATGACCTAGATATTATATCATTTTACCTGTAAATATTTCAGTAAATGTGTTTTTAACAGATAGTGACTTTTAAAAAGTCACAATATCAGTACCTTTAACAAAACCAACAATTACTCTTTCATATTACTTACTAGCCAGTCCTATAATCCCCAGTTCCTGTCCAGTGCCTTCCATTGTCTCATAATTGTGATTTTACAGTTAATTTGTTGGACTCAGGATCCAAGCAGGATAACACATTGCACTTGTCTCTTTTAAGTCTTTCTTAATCTGTAACATTTTCCCTTTCTCCTCTTTCTTCATGTAATTCACTGTAGAAGAAACTAGGTCATTTGTTTTTTAGGATTGCTAACATCTTAATAGTTTTCTTTCATTTTTGTTCTTCTTTGTGACCATGTACATGTTTAAAAGCAAAATTGGGATCCCGTGCATGCTGTTCTAGAAGCTATTTTTATATTTAATGCTATAAGGAGGATGTTTTCCTGTTATTTACTTTTCTACAATTTATTTTCTGTTAAATCGTGGCATTATAGTTACTAAAAGTGAGAAAGATGCATTTGGCTATATTTAAAGTATATCTTAAATTAATGATAGGTATTTCAACAAAAAATTGCTTCTTCCCTCCCTTCCTCCTTCCCTTCCTTCCATCCTTCCTTCCTTCCTCCCTCTTCCCTTTCTCCCTTCCTCCCTTCCTCCCTTCTCCCCTTCCCTCCTTCCCCTCTTCCTTCCATCCTTCCTCCTTTCTTTGTTTCTTCACTCCTCCCTCCCTTCTTCCTCTCTTCTTTTCTTTTCCACTGCAGCAACTAGCTGTTATGGGTAGCTAGAACACTGGAGATGTGGTTCTCAGAATCGAGAGTGTGTTTCATTTTCTGTGAGCCATGTAGATAGAGGGTTGCGTGAAAGCCAGGCTGGTGCTACGCTGACAGGGTTGACGGTAGAGTTCAGTGGTGCCCAGCCAGGCCTTGCTTTTCTGAGGAGCCACTTTAAGAAGGGGACCCTTATCATTGTTAGCATAAGCTGACCTTTATTAAAAAGTTAAGTTTGCTTTCTCATAAAGTGTAGGCCACTGGTGGGAAGGGGCTCTTAAGTAGTTAAAATGGAGCATGCCTGATTTAGTTGAGATGTTAATATAATCTTTTTATTTTTAAACATTTATTCATTTTAGAGTGAGAAAGAGAGGAGAGGAGAGGGAGAGAATCTCAAGCAGACTCCATGCTTAGCCCAATGTGGGGCTTGATCTCACGACTCTGAGATCATGACCTGAGCTGAAATCAAGAGTCAGACACTTAACCAACTGAGCTACCCAGGCGCCCCCTTTTTTACCTTTTTCTTTAATCCAAAGTCACCTAATAACCCTGTAAAGTCCTTGTGAGATGTTTTTAAAATTAATTTTAATAAGAGTAATAAATGAGTCTGCTTAAAAGATTTTTTCCATACCTGCCCCTTCCTGTTTCCCTCCTAGCTCTCCAGACCTAAACCCTTTGTTGATGTAGTGTTTATATTTTCACTTCTAATATGAAGGTTTGGTATTTTCGTGTTTTAAAATTTCATATAATTGGTATTGTATCGGGTATCAGTAACTTTTTGTCATTCAGGTACGTGCTTTGGGGGTCCGTGTTACTTCGTGAGAAACCTGGTTTGTCCTTTTCAACAACTGTCTGTCGTTATGTAGACTCATCATGGGAATAGAGCATGGTTTTTCTGCTATTCTCCTGTTGCTGAATTCCTAGGTTTTCCATAGTCCCTGGTTACGAGTACGGCTGTGAAAGATATTCTCATCCTTGGCGCTGTGCACGTGGGCATGTGTTTCTCTCGGTGGCTGTCAGGCCAGGGGATGTTGTAACAGATACTCCCAAACTGTTTTACCAGAGTGACTACCATTAGCAGAGGGAGTTGATCTAGAGAAAGGGACAGGATAGGAGCTAAATCTAAGAGCTGACTTGTGGTTTACAAATAAGTAGACCTTATTAACTTCGAATATTCGCCTCTGAAATTGATTATTTTTATTTATTTTTTTTTTTAAAGACCCTATTTATTTATTTGACAGAGAGAAATCACAAGTAGACAGAGAGGCAGGCAGAGAGAGAGAGGGAAGCAGGCTCCCCGCTGAGCAGAGAGCCTGATGCGGGACTCGATCCTATGACCCTGAGATCATGACCTGAGCCGAAGGCAGCGGCTCAACCCACCGAGCCACCCAGGCGCCCTCTGAAATTGATTATTATTATTAATCATTATCATTATTTTTAGTGCTGGTCATGGAGCCTAATGTGGGGCTTGAACTCACGACTCTGAGATCAAGACCTGAGCTGAGATCAGGAGTTGGACTCTTAACCAACTGATGTATCAGGTGCCATGAAGTTTTCTCTTTAAAAGACTAGTTTTATTTATTGGGCTATATTTTTCTACCAGATGTGCATTTATTTATATGTAGAGAATTCTACAATTAAATGATTAACAAGTAAATTATTATAATGGCCACCGTGTTCTCGTGTAAAAATAACACCTAGTTATAGAGTCTGTGCCCTGGGGCAGAGCCGGGTGTGGGGATCGTATTAAGTGTCTCCGAGGTCTGGAAGGCCTCCTCTGAGGACCGCTCACCCCTGTTGTAATGGCTGAGGAATGTGTTGTGTCTTTAGCATCACCCACCACATGACGGCCACCACAGATAGAGGGAATACATGATGAAATGAGGGCCTCCTCCGTGCCCTTTGGTTTCCCGTAAAGAACAGTCCTCGCGGTAAAGAGTGGGACTTGCCTTTTTCCTTGCCCTTGCGTGGTTGTCTGGCATGTCAGGGAAGACAGGCACAGCGCCTCACTCCTTCAGTCTCTTATGGAGAGAATGTAGTCATTGTTTTATCTGTTGATGATGTTCAGGAACTCGGTTTTGAAGTTGTCAGTCTTAAAATGCGACTTCTTTCTGCACAATAGTTATTACACAATATTCCTTTCAATTTCCAGAATACTTTAACCGAGGCCTTGTGGGGATTCTGAGCCTTGCCCTTTGATTTGCATCTGTCAGCCAGGCCTGCTGGGTTCCAGGTGCCTGCACGGTGTGCCTCGTAGTTGGCGCGCTCCCAGCTGCCAGGGCTAGAGAAGCCCTGTGGCTCCATCTTCTGTAACAGATGAGGAGACAGAGACTGCTTTTATGACTAACATACCCTGAGCCATGCATCAGGTCACCGTGTGGCTTTGCCTCGCCAGCAACCACAGGGGTAACTTTTATGTCCGTCTTTTTTTTTTTTTTTTTGCCTGGAATTCTTTTTCTCCTTGCCGCCTGTCAGTCGCCTTTCCCTCCTTTGAAACACATTGGAATTCCTTTCCTCAGGAAGGCATTGTGGGCTCATCCTACAGCTGGCTGTTATTTCATATCCTTATCCACTGAAGTAGGTTTTCTTGGAAAACTTGGAAGAAGTTTCTTGGAAAATTCTTCTCCATATCTATGTTATTTATAGAAGACCTTACACCATAAAATGCTGGTTATTTAGGGAAAAGGAACTAAAGGAATTTTAGAAGAAAACTATTATTTATTAGTGGCACAGTGTTATTTCTGTGTATTGAAAGGGAAAATTTCAACTGACAGAGATAAACTCTCAGCATTAGGTCCTGATCACCTTAATCCAGTAGGTCCAGGTTGAGGCTTATGTTAAATAAATTTAGAATAAAAACTCTCCACTGATGATTCATGTTATCTTTGCATATTCCTGTATGCCTGCAACTTTCCCCAATGTTCTTTTTTTTCCATGCCGTGAAAAGTGGTGAACAAAATAAAAATACCAAGTAGCAGTATATTCTCTTAAAGATAATTCACAAAGAAGATATTTGCAAATGACATATCAGATAAAGGGCTAGTATCCAAAATCTATAAAGAACTTATCAAACTCAACACCAAAAGAACAAACAATCCAATCAAGAAATGGGCAGAAGACATGAACAGACATTTCTGCTGTCTGATGTCTGAAGACATCCACATGGCCAACAGACATGTGAAAAAGTGCTTAATATCACTCGGCATCAGGGAATACAGATCAAAACCACAAAGAGATACCACCTCACACCAGTCAGAATGGCTAAAATTAACAAGTCAGGAAACGACAGTTGTTGGCGAGGATGCGGAGAAAGGGGAATCCTTCTACACTGTTTGTTGTTGGGAATGCAAGCTGGTGCAGCCGCTCTGGAAAACAGCATGGAGTTTCTTCAAAAAGTTGAAAATAGAGCTACCCTACAACCCTAAAGATACAAATGTCGTGATCCGAAGGGGCACGTGCACCCAAGTGTTTATAGCAGCAATGTCCACAATAGCCGAACTATGGAAAGAACCTAGATGTCCATCCACAGATGATTGGATAAAGATGTGGTATATATATACAATGGAATACTATGCAGCCATCAAAAGAAACGAAATCTTGCCATTTCAATGACGTGGATGGAACTAGAGGGTATTATCCTAAGCAAAATAAGTCAATCAGAGAAAGAGAATTACCATATGATCCCAGTGATATGAGGAATTTGAGTAATAAGACAGAGGATCATAGGGGAAGGGAGGGAAAAATGAAACAAGACGAGACCAGAGAGGGAGATAAACCTTAAGAGACTCTTAATCTCAAGAAACAAACTGAGGGTTGCTGGAGGGGAGGAGGATGGGAGGGGAGGGGTAGCTGGGTCATGGACATTGGGGAGGTATGTGCTATGGTGAGGAAAAAAAAAGATAACTTACAGAGGGGTGTTTGGATGGTTCAGTCAGTCAAACTCTTAATCGGCTACCTTCAGTTCAGAGGTCATGATTTCAGGGTCCTGGGATCCAGCCCTGCATGGGGCTTTCCACTCAGCAGGGAGTTTGCTTCACCCTCTCCTCTGATAGCTCTCACTCTCTCTTAAATAAATAAATACAATCTTAAAAAAAAAAAATCCCATAACTCACATAAGTTATATGTAGACTAACTAGTACATAAAAGGTCTATGAAAGCCAAGTTCGAAGCCTATGTAATCCTAAATGAGTGACCGCACAATTGATTGGATGTTTCACTGTACAGCATGCGCAGTTTAACTTCAACACTGAATTCAGTAAATCCTTTCCCCATTCATTTGCAGACACTTATGTATGCTTTCAGTTTGTAATCAGTGTTATTTTGTTTTTGTTGTGTTGGGCCACACCAGAAATAGGAAGGAAGTGTTACACGTGGCTCCTTCCCCCGGGACATGCGGACAAATGCCTACAAATGCCTGTGTTGGTTTCTGTTTGTATCAGAGGACTCCAAGGTCTACGTTTACATTCATTCGGGATGTGAAGGGAAAGAGAGACCATCGACTCTTAGATGCGGAAGGAGCCTTAACTGCCATCTGTGCGCTTTATAGATGGAAAATGATGTTCATAGAGATCAGACGCGTTGCCCAAGCTGTATTACTTTATGGTGCTGGTCCTAGGCTCAAAGCTGAGTTTGTGGAGAAGGCATAGGGTAGCACGACTGGTGCTTTGGGGGAGAAACTCAGTAGTATTTCTTTGTCCGTTCAGGGACCTCAGTACTCAGTAGTATTTCTTTGTCCGTTCAGGGACCTCAGTACTCGCTATGTTATTTATCTTTTGCATTTTGAATAGTTAGAGAATTAGGTATTGCTGGGGCTTGAGGCTAGAATGTTTTCTGTGGACATTCTTAAGCATGCTACTTCCAAGGTTTTTCCAGAGAAGACATCAGAGAAAACCATAACTTTGTCTGAATTGGAGTTTTATCACTTTTCTTAAATTACGAAGTAAGTAATTTTTCCTTGAAAAGTGTTTTAATAGCCTTTGCCTAAAACATTTCAGAAAATGCAAAGCAGCAGCACACTTTCACCTTCTCAAATGTTAACTTCGGTTATGCCTAACTTCTATTGCACGGGCTGTGTCTTCTTTATTCTGTTCCCTCCAGCTCTCAGCACAGAGCCGTATTTGCCTCTCTGTTTCCCTAGCCGAATCCTCAGTGAGAATTACTTACTTTTCTTTTCTCTTCGGTGTCGTTGTGAACTAAGGACCAAAGGAAATCCCTAGAAGGACTGTGGGGTATTTGAAATACAAAATTTCTTACTAATCAAAAACTAGGTCATTGGACCAGAACATATGAATTTTGACTCTCATTTGTTGAACCCTTACCATGTGACAGAGATTCTCCAGATTCCTCGAGTACAGAGATGAGCTGACATGGCCCCTGCCTTTAAGGACCAAAATCTGGTAGGTGAGGCAGGCAGGTGGATATTTAGGGGCGACAACTGAAGTATTGGAAGTGTTGAAGTCATGCATCTACCCTTGATGTGTCTCATCAGCAGTACGTAGAAGGATATGAATATCATGGAAGATAATAAACTTAATCACAGAATTATTGTTTTTTTTTTTTTTAAATTAAACTTTATGTTTTAAAAAGCCAATATATGCCAATAGAGTAAAATCTAAAAGGTTATACAGTGAACTTGAACGGTATAGATTTTATTCAGATTTCATGAGGTTTTCTACCCATACCCATTTTCTTTTCCAGGATCCAATTTAGAAATGTCATATTGCACTTAGTATATATGTTTTCTAAAGTTTATTTTTACACAAATTGTGGCAGACCGCACTGTGGTTTTATTCTGTTCCATTCCAGTTTATGGCTGTACTTTGTTATCGAGTCTCTTAATGATAGAGTCTAAGTTGTTTCTGATCTTTCAATATTATTAACATTGCCTCTGCGGCTGTCCTTGAACTTCAGAGTGGACAGGTTCATATAGAGGGATTTCTGGGTTAAAGAATATGTATCTTGGTATCTGTGATAAGTATTGCCAAACTGCCCTCCATAGGCTTTGTTCAAGTTTGCACTCCCATAGGCAATGTATGCCTTTCTCCTTCCTGTGATTAAACCTTTTAAACCTTGCCAGTTTGATAGCTGAAAAAGGGAATCTTTTTGTCATTTTCCTTTGCATTTCTCATTATAAATGAGGTTGTAGGTACTGTCATGTGTTTAAGAACAGTTTTTCTTTCTGTGAATTAATTGACTTTTATGATTCTTTGTTCATTTATCCGAGGTAAGCTCTTTAATTAAAAAGAGAAGTTATCCCACTGGATATATATTTTGTCATTTATGGTAACTTGTGATATATAAATTTATTATGATTGGATAATCAGATTTAGTTGTATTTTCCTTTATGGGATTTGGGTTTCATGTCCTCCTTAGAAAGGTCGTATGTTCTCCAGAAGTATGAAAAGTATCTCCTACTTTCTTTTAATATTTTTGTTTCTTTTTTTTTTTTTTTTAGTGTTTAAATTTTTTGACCAGGGCACCTGGGTGGCTCAGTTGTTAAGTGTCTGCCTTTGGCTCAGGTCATAGCCCCAGGCATCCAGCATCTGGCTGGGTGGCTGCTGGGAGGCCTGGTTCTCCCCCTCTCCCTCCCCCTCTGCCTGCTTGTGTTCCCTCTCTTGTTCTCTCTCTGTCAAGTAAATAAATAAAATCTTTAAAAAAAAAATTATTTGACCAATTTGTCAAATTGTCAATTTGTTTGTTTGTTTTTGTTTTTTTTTTTTTGGTGTGAGTTGGTATCCCATTCTTTTTCCATGTGGCTGCATAGTTGTGCCAAAACCATTATAGAGTAATTTTTTTTTTTTGTTTTTTGCATGGATTTTTAAATGTCACATTTTATCTTATAGCAAACTCTCTGAAGTATTTTTAGAATTTTTATTTTTATCTACCAATTTCATGCTTCTAAATTATTACGAGTTTATAACACATTTAGGCAAGTATTAAACCTTGGTCTCCTTTATTACTCTCCTTTCTTATTATTACTTTCATTATTTTTGTTCATTCATTTTTCCATATGAACTTGACATTTCGATTCTGAATTTCCAAAAGAATATCCTGTAAATTTTAGTGGGATTGTGATACATTGCCATATTAATTTTGGTTTTTTTTGCTTAAGTATTGACCTTCTGGGAATTTTTTTATATGGCTCAAATATTTCTCATCTTCTGTTTTTGTGAAAATATTTAATTTTAAGGAGATTTATCACTGATAATATAAAGGGCAGTCATTCATAATCTCACCTTCCTCTCCCAGGACAGTTTATTCTTTCCATAGCTCACCTTCCTTTTCCCCTCTGCTTTTGGTGATGCCGAGTCATGTTTTTGGGTTTTTATTACTTTATATTCTGTTACTGGAACAGTGCCTTGCATCCAGTAGGTGAATGTTTAAAAAACTCAGGCATACTGCCCTGGGACCCTCACTGGAGAGTGGCCTGGGAGTGTCCGCTGAGATTGAGCTGGTGTGCCTGCCTATAGGCACGTGCTGTGGGCCCTGCAGGTGCACTCCCCAGCATCTGCCCTAATGACAGCATGTGCGTCCCCAGGCTGAGGCGTGTACTCCAAGGACAGTGGCAGGTGCCCCTTTCTGGAGCACCCCCAACCCCTCCAGCATCCTCGTTATCTCTTCTTCTTTCAGCCATTACATTCTGTTGAAGATACGAAATCTTGCAGAACGCGATCATAGCTCACGCTGAGCACTTTTAATGTGATTCTCTACCTTCCTTTTTAGTTAACAACAACAACAACAACAAAAAACCTCTTCAACATAGTCATCCTTTAGAGAAACATGTCAGAATCAGCTGACTATTTCTTTCCTCTCAAACTGCATAGATTATCACCTAATATCTTCTCTCAATTTTGATCACTTTTCCTTTCCTTATTGGAAATCACTATGTATGATTTTCGTACCATGTAAGCCCAATCACCGTCATGAGCCACGGTTCCTGATTGCAGTGCCCTTGGTGAGTGTGTTGGGGACAGAAATACTCTCAGTTCCCTGGGTGTGGCTCTCCTCCTGTTCCTACTCCCCCGTGTTCAGCATAAGGAATCCTGTTCTCAAAGACAGGGTGGTCTGCACCCGCTTCAGGACCCCTTTATCTCCTCTTCATTCCTTTTGGGAGTGCAGCCTCTTCGTCCACATCCTTGATCTCAAATCTATACCAGCTTTGAAATCTTTATTTCTATACCAGAAGATTGCTTCAGTCAGCAAACATTTAGGCACAGTGGGGTGGGGGGAACGTGACTGCTTCAGTACCCAGTAGACCTGAACCAAGATTGCATCAGAAAACAGGAAATTGTTTCGTGCAGTCCTTGTCCAATAGCCCCTTCATTGTCTCAGCAGCATGTGGAAGGAAGAAAGGAGAGAACCATCTGGTAGCCTGGGAATTAAGGGCAGCAGGGAGATAGAATGGGAGTGTTTAAGGCGCGCTGGACGGGTGCCCGGGGCTTGGGTCACACTCCCACGTGCTTCTGTCTGCAGCATGCCTGCCTCCCTTTTGGACCAGTTGGAAAGCCGTGGGCTGGTTACTATGGGAATTGATGGGTGCTGCTGGCAGAGAGAGAAGGAAAGTTCTTGGAATTGTTACAAAAATCTAGGAGAGCAGGGTTCTCCTCCCCCCGCTCTGGCTTCCCCGCTCACTGTTGTTGCATTGGATGAACACACTTGATTTTAGCTTGGGGAGAGCATTTCCGAAAGCTCACCTCTGGCATCCTAAGAAGAGGTTGGGGGGTTCCTCTCCCAGGCAGGCTTCACAGAACACTGGGCAACACGAAGGATCGCTAATGTGCCCAACGATGAATTTTTGTTTTCACAGTTGGCTCCGCACACATCAGTGAGCTCAGAATGAAATTCAAGCTTCTGTTTCTTTTTACACTGTCAGGGAATGTGCCACAGACAAGGAGATGGGAAGTCAATATTTAATTCGGGAATCACGACCTTCCCCGTGTCTTCACTACCATTACCTCTCCCTAAAAGGGTGGGGGGCGCCTTCAGGGTTTGTTACCAGTTTGCTGGTTCTGAAATGTCAGAGAGAGAAAACAGATGTTTTAATGAAGTGATACCCACAGTGGAAAATAGGGAGTTCAAAATACATTTTCTAAGTCAAGTTTCATTAATTTGATTAATTAGTAATTTAAAAAGTCCTACCATTGTGTGTGCTCGTTTATTTTTATCACTACTCATGAATATGGAATGTAAAGCATTGATTTGTTTTTCTAAGAAAAATATTGGGCTTGAGGAGAGAAGAATATTAAAGCATAGTGAACATTATAAAGTTAAGGGTTTTCCTCCCTGACATTTTTGTTTCGGTTCACTGTTTTCTGTTGTTTTTGATTCTTTCACCATGAAAGAAAACCTTACTCAGGGAAAAGCTTTTCTTTTGATTTTGAGAGATTTTGTTGAATTCCTCCTGTAGGTCTAAGAGTGCTGTCTAGATCTGTTCAGACCTTGACTTTGGGGTCTTAGAGGTGATGAGTCATGTGGCAGAGCAATCATGCAATGTTAAATTACCTCGTGATTTGGATGATGCAGTTCTAGAAGCCTTAGCACTCCTTTTTAATTCATTTCATTCCCCTTTCTGCGGTAGGGGGAGGGGGTGGGAAGGAAGGCCAGTTCTCCTTGAGCTTCAGATCAGGGAAATAAGATGATTAAAAAAAAGGATAGGGGAGGGTGTAGTGCATCGTCTTAGAGATGAATTGATGGGCTGTGGGGTGGCTCCAAAGTTGAGTGCCCTTGTTTGGGAAGCCCCAGAGGCCTTCCTGGAGGTGGCCGCTGTCTAGTAAGTCACAAGTATTACTATTTGAATTGGATCTAAAGAATAAGCAGCGTCTCCACAGGTGTTTTCCTTTGTTTCTTAGCCTCAGAATTTCAAAGTGGCCTGATTTTTATGGATGTGCTTTGCTTTATATCTATGAAGCGCTTCACACCTCAAAATACTTCTTTCTAGTATATGTATTTATCAGAGTGCCAGAGAGTCTAGACTTGGTCTGTAAATGTGCCCCTGGATGGAGGAGATGGGTGTCTCCTGGGTGATACTGACAGGAGAGCGCCGGGTGTGGTAGGAGCCCTGAGAGAGGAGGGCCGCTAGCCCTGAGGACGGGGTGTGGGGGCGCCAGAGCCGTGGGCATGGGAGTCCGAGCTGTGCAGTGGCTTCCTGACACTTGTCATTCCGCCATGAAGTAGCTGGAGCTCCTCCTGGTTAACCAGGAAGAAGGCTGAGGCTTGTGGTGGGTCAGTCCGTCCGCTGTGGCAGCATGGAGATTCGAACCTGTGGCAGCAATGTTGTCCAGAAACTGCTAAACTGTGTAGAGTCCTCACTGTCACCCCCGTGGTGTTCACATTGAGTCTATCCAGGCGAGTCCCTGCTCACCGCCCAACTTGTATGGGGCAGAGTCGAGAGTTCCATGATGTTTTTGCCAAAGCGCATACCGTTCCAGGGAGAGAGCCCACCCTATGGAAATTCAGCAGAAGGGGCGCTAACGGAGGCTTGGGGAAGAGGTGGCCCTTCAGTTGGGACAATGGGGTGCATGTAATTTCTAATGAACGGAGAGGCGCTTTATCGGTGGGCACTGAATGCAGATGGAATATATGAGCGAAGGCCTGGAAAGAAGTAAAGTGACGAGTGTGTTCAGGTAGGAGAGGGTAGTTCACAGTTTGCCTGGAGTGGTGGCAGGTGGAGTGGGATGGGGAAATGAGTTGAAGAATCAGCGTGAAACTCATCTGTGTAGGACTTGGAGTGCCTGGCTAAAGAATTTGGACTCTTTTCATTTAGTTACTGAGAAACCCTTGATGGTTTTGGGCTCGTGAAGGTGGGTGATAGGATTTCTTTTTCATATTGACTTTGAATTTTATAACTTTTATTTATATCATATCTCTATATAAATTGTTTCTAAAATTTTTAAAAGGTGGGGTAAGGAAAGTTAAGATTCAGTAGGAAGAAAACAGAAGGTTTACCCTTTAGGAAAGATCATGAAACCTAGTTGCTTTATGGACTATAATTCTGATGACATGAATTTTCAGAATCTTGTCAGCTTGGTGAGTTCATGGCTGTGAGATGCGTGGAAACATGGTGTTGGTGTAAATCTATGTGACTAGTGGAATGCCTGTGACTTACTTTTTATATATACAGCTACTAAGTTTGACAGATGGAGGCTATTTATGGGTCCCTTTCAGATCTGGGGTCTTGCGGAGGGACTTTTTCCCATGGGCTATAGACTGGGAAGCCTTTATTTTTTTTGTATTTTTTTTATAAAGTTTTTTTATTTATTTGTCAGAAAGAGAGAGAGAGAGAGCAAGTGAGCACAAGCAGGCAGAGTGGCAGGCAGAGGCAGAGAGAGAAGCAGGGTCCCCGCTGAGAAAGGAGCCTGATGTGGGACTCGATCCTAGGACCCTAGGATCATGACCTGAGCTGACGGCAGCTGCTTAACTGACTGAGACACCCAGGCGTCCCTTTTAAAAGATTTATTTATTTATTTGACACACACAGAGAGAGAGAGAGGTCACAAATAGGCAGAGAGGCAGGCAGAGAGAGAGGGGGAAGCAGGCTCCCCGCTGAGCAGAGAGCCCGATGTGGGGCTCGATCCCAGGACCCTGAGATCATGACCTGAGTCTAAGGGAGAGGCTTTAACCCACTGAGCCACCCAGGTGCCCCAAGACTTGCAAATTCTTTTAAGATAAAAAAGCCAAATAGAGTAGGAGTAACTAAAAATATAAAATCCGGGACGCCTTCGTGGCTCAGTGGGTTAAGCCTCTGCCTTGGCTCGTGGTCCTGGGATGAGCCCCGCATTGGGCTCTCTGCTCATCAGGGAGCCTGCTCTTCCTCCCCTCCCCCCACTTGTGATCCCTGTTTGTCAAATAAATAAATAAAATTTTTTAAAGAAATAAAAATGTAAAATCTTGTGGGCTAATTTAAAAACTACAGAACTTGTGTTATTGGCATGCTGTCATATTCTCTTTAGAAGGGGTCATTACTAAATTGATATATCTTCTTTCTAGCCAAGATTTCATTCTACTTGATTCAAAGCCCACAGTATAGATGGGACTACAAGGTTTGCCAAAGCATGGAACAGTAATAAGATTTTTTTTCTCCCTGGCAACTTGGAATTTATTTTTATAATTCTAGTAATTAATTATGAAAAAATGTTATTTTGTTAACATTTAATGGGAAGTTGAAATAAATGTGTATAAATATTCAGTGTGACTCGTTTTCTGATAGAGTGATAGCAAAATATGAGGAAGAGGTGATTATTTGAAGATTCGATCATCCTAATAGAGCCTATGTTTCTGTGACTTCTAACATTCTCTTCTAGATAACATAGCATAATGTTGCATGTCACACACTGAAGGGAGTGTTGGAATATCCTGGGGACATCAATTCATCTGGGAGCCAGTTTATAGTAGTATGCAGGGAGATAAATTTTATGTTTATAGCTCTTGAGTTTAAAAAAAAATCCTGAGATTCGATTTTTAGACTAAAAGAAATTTCACAGTGGTCATTCTGTCTCTGAAAATATTTAGACTTTCATAATTCTGTTTTATAATTTTGTAGCCCAATACTTAGTGTGAAGGAAGTGATTGATGCATTATACATAAGGGCTTAGTGGTATTCTGGGTACTGTCTGCTGTTTTTAATACCTTTTTTTTAAAGAGTTATTTATTTGAGAGAGCGAGGGAAAGAGAGGGAGAGCATGAGTGGCATGAGGGGCAGAGGGAGAGGATCTTTAAGCAGACTCCCTCCTGAGTTTGGAGCTGGACACGGGACTGCATCTCAGGACCCATGAGGTCATGACCTGAGTTGCAATCAAGAGCTGGACACTTAAACAGCCGAGCTACCCAGGCAACCCTGTTTTTAATATTCTTTGTAAGGACATGATCTTTTAGGCTAATTAGTATATCAGTTTTGAAAATTGGTCAAATTTAATATTTGATAAAGAATTTTACTTTTTTATACTTGTTGTAGTTCCTGGTAATCCTTCTGATGGGCTTTTGAATGAGTAAAGATGAAATTGATTTTCAAACGGAAGCCACATGTCAAATTGACGCAGAGGCTGTTGCCGATATTTAAGATACTTGACATGATTATATTTGTTGGGAGACCCACAGATATACTTGCAGGAGCCCTTCCTCGGCACTCTCTGTTAAGACTCAGTGATTTTTCTTGACGGTTACAATCTTGTTATGCTAAGCGGGTTAAGTAGAATAATTTCTGTGTAGAATTTAGGTTTTTAAGACCAGACAGCGCAAAGTGTTAAATGGTACACACATACATCTGTAGTTAGAGTTGCGGCAACCCTTGTCTTAGAAAGGAAGGGGGTCCAGAGGGACCGCTTCCATGCAGTGGTGCCACACTGTCCCAAGAATGGCTCACTCTCATCCTCCGGCTGCAGAAAATAACTTGCACCAGGATCCCCTCCCCCAGCCCTTGAGCTCAGGAGTCCATCTCTTGGCACCTGGCTAGGTGGGAGGGAGAAGAAGAGCCTAGAGTTACACTTTTTATCTCCTGGACCCACGGGAGGTAAATCATGTGAAATCCAGACAGTCTTGGACGTGTTTTTCTTTGGTTATCGGTTCCTGTCCAGGCAATCCTATTATAGTCATTAAAGCAAAACAGAACAAGACATTTCTGAAGGTTAGATGTCAGTGGTGTTACAGAGCTCTGGTTTTGTGTGTGTGTGTGTGTGTGTGTGTGTGCATGAGTGTTCAGATATCTGAATTGGGGCTCTAGTTTCTGGGAGTACTTATCAGGTTCATTATGGTCAGAGCCAGGTAATTCATGTGTCTGAAAGTAATACCCATGGGCTCCTGTTAGTTGCCCAGAGCCTTTACAAATAGTGGGGAGCTATCCCCCTATTCCCACTGTTTAAAAGAGCCTTCCCAGCCCTTTGTAGACGGAAAGAATGACTTCATTTACTTCAATGGGACTAGTATAAAATTCTCAATCAAATTAGAATTCGTTCTGAAGTGTGCCATTTAGTACTTTTCCTTGGGGTTATAGGAGAATGTTTTGAAATCAGAGCAACCTCGGAAGATAAAAGTCTAAAAAAATTCCCAGATTCTCCTGATTTGTAGTTCTTAGAATAGGGAAAGAATACACCCCAAGCTTCTCAGTGCCTGAGGCTGTTTCCCATCCAGTATTCCCAGGTTGGTATTTCTTTGGCTTATCCTGGGAAATTGGGAAATGCGATTTTTTTTTCTTCTTCTAGAACTTCATCCATGTACTGTGCCAGACTGTGAGAAACAAGGCTGACTTCTCTTTCTCTGTTTCCTGGACAAGGGTGTTGGCATTAGGCATTGTGGAGCCTGGCCCAGGAGGTGTGTGCTGCCCACTCCTTGTCCTTGACTCTAGACTTTACCCCCACATGCTGTTGAGTTACAGATTTTGTATAAGGTGAGGCGATTGTGAATGATCCCTGTAGCTTCGGGAGACTGAAGGAGATGCTGAGTGGTCCTTGCCACACAAGACTCCATGGGGAGCTGCCTGCACTTGTTCTGTGCTGTAAGAGCCAGTTCCTAAACACGGAGGCACCTCCACCCCAGGGCCTACCGGTGCCCAGAGTTAGAAGTCTTAGCGAAAGCTAGCGGATGCCAAATTTAAGTACAAAATATTTGTGATGGGAACTTTTTAGAAAATGGGCTCATATTCCGCTTGGGGAGAGGAAACTTGTTCATGTGAGATACTCAGAGTTAGTGGAGGGCAACGTACAATGTCACTGCTTCATTGACAGTCTTTATTTATCCCAAGGTTAGAAAGAAAATCCCCGTACCAAGCCGAAAGTATGATTAGGAACTTTGACTTCTGCTGTTTGAATGTGAGGGCTGAATGCGGCGGGTGGGGGGAGTTGGGTGATGGTTAGAGAAACTCTGTCTTTAGAAAGTGTGACCTCCTCCATGCTTCCGGATACACAGAGGATTCTCAGTTGCCTGGTGCTTTGATGAGAGTCTAGAATTAGAATCAAGGTATAGTCTTGCCCCTCCTTTGGAAGAAAATATTTGTTGATCATTGTCTACCCTACGTATTAAGGAAGATAAGCAGTTTTCCCCTATCTCTTGTTTTCTTGAGATGAGTGGAGAGAAGTTATCAGCCTGAAGCTGAAGCCAGTCCTGTTTATCTACACTGATTACTGTTTCTTTCTCGGGAAATTTGTTTTAAAACCGCATCTGTCCATACTCAGCTGTGAATGGGAGAGACTGGACAGCCTCTGTCTGACCGGTTGTGCTGATGGCTAATCACTAAATGCATATGTGCTGTATGGAGGTAAGCATTTGATACTAATATTAGTGTAATTATCTCTTACTTCAGTGTAAAACACTGATGAGTGTAAAAATGCCCGACATCTGTTGCAGACAGGTATTTCTTATCTGAATTTCTATTGCAACATACATTTTCCCTCCCAGTTATTGTGTTGTTGTGCCAAACAAAGTAAGTAAAATAGGTATCAGGTAACTTGCCAGATTTTCCAGTTGAAGTCAAATGGTTTCCTGTGTCTTTTTGTCTGTTTTAAAGACTTCTGCTTTGTTGACTAGTTAAGTAGTAGGTGCTAATTTTAGATAATTTGGGAGACAGAATGGGACAAGAAAAGAAATCCTCATGTGTTCTTACATGAGTATTTTCTTGATTAAAATTATGAAAATATTCAAACCATACCTGAAAGCGCATTTGCCAGTTAATGAGCCGAGTAGGTCCTGCAGGTAGAGACGGACGTGTTTGGAAGATTCCGCAGGGCCAGGGTCGTCTGTTTGGTGTCGCGGAGCTTACGAAACTGAGCACACGACGACAATGGGGCCAGAAGCTTTCATGTCTGTGCGTTTGAAGTTGTAGAAGCCAGATTTGGAAATTTCACCTTGAATTAACTTTTACAACTAGTACTGTAGCAAAAGGAAACTTTGTAAGACATACTAAGAGGAAAAATAAGGCCTGAAAATCAGTTTATTCAGAAGTTCACAGCTGAAATAAAGTGCAGCTCCGATCTTCCGCAACCCGGTGTCTTGTATTAACCCCCCCGTCACGGCCTGCGGTGCCGTGACGCAGTCGGGGGTCTCAGCGCTTCGGGATCGCCTTTCGTTTTGATGGAAAAAAAAGTGATGTCCAGTACTTCCCTCTGAGTTCTGAATATGCGGCCAGTGCGGGGCTCCAGGGATGCTCTTAGGTGTCACCAGGTGGTGGAGAGATTACCTGCATTTGAATTTTTTTTTCATTAGAGTGATGTCCAGAACATTCATTTTAGGCCCGTAGTTATTTGACTTGCGGCTCGTTCTGAAAGGTCCTTGTTCTCCAAGGTGTGTGGAGCCCCCTGGTCGGTGACAGAGCAGGACACTAGCTTTGCGTCCTATGGCTGCAGGTGCTTTCTTGCAGCCCCAGGACAGCCCTGGGAGCAGGAAGACCGAGCAGGAAGACTCATCCCTTTTACACTCGAGGATCAGTTGCCACGTGCCTGTTTTTACACGTATTGACTTTCACCTCACTCCCAGGAAGGAGGTGTTACCTTCTTTTTACAGACCCAGAAGCCAGGGTACAGAGATGATAAGGAACTTGCCCAAGGTCTGTTGATAATTATTATGAATCTCAAAGGAAAATACGTGAAATTCTCAGCAGGTTCCAAACTCTCCGTAAATGATAGTAGTTATGATGATTGTAGCATGTATCCAGTTAAAATTTCTACTTATGTGTCTTCGTCTTCATTAGCCGCTGAGTTCATCGAGGGCAGTGAATGTGTCTTGCTTGCTGCTGTGGCCCCAGAGCTTGGTCCAAACTTGGCATCTTGCTGATATTCCTGCTGAATGATCCTTCAAATGTATGGCGTGACTGTATCCTGGGGTTTAGGACTTGATACCAGTTTTGTTCTCCATCATCTCGTTGATCACCTGGTTAATCAAGAAATCATGCTAAATCTGCATAGATTGGTAATCTGTTGATCCCAGAGGACTCGGACCACCTGCTTCCTTGTCCCC
The DNA here is from genome assembly GCF_922984935.1 of Meles meles. Lineage (NCBI taxonomy): Eukaryota > Metazoa > Chordata > Mammalia > Carnivora > Mustelidae > Meles > Meles meles. The sequence continues at coordinate 139,428,548 of NC_060071.1, read as the reverse complement.
TGTTGCCCCAGGGGCACGTCCCTCTGGGACTGGTTGTGTTCTGAGGCATTGACACACTTAAAATGGCCTTTGTGCTGACTCTAACCACTAGAATTCTGTATTTTGAAGAACGGCTGGACATTTCAAACAAGTATAACATGAATTTTCTAGCTGAGATAAAGAGAACTTTCCAAAATTGGCTGAAAGAAGTGGAATTCGGGGAAGTTGAAAATGTTTTTGCATTAGGATGTTCTGTTTCCTTTGAACTGTAGCCAAGAGATTTTTCATAACAGCCTACATTTAAAGTCCAATTGTAAAAGAGAAAAAAAGCGACAACACATTGTGGCTGTTTACCCTCTTATTTTTGTCTTGTTTGATGTTAGGATGGAGAATAGGCCAGTACAGTCAGTGGGGTGTTAGCTCTTGGAGTCAGCCTGTTCCAAAGTAGGAGTGTTTGTGGTGGAATCAAGACCGAGTAGTGACTTTCTCAAGGTTGAAGCCGATGGGACACCAAGGAAGCTGCTGCTGTTTTGATATTCTTTGGTTTGCTAAAGCCCTGTTTTAAATTACCATTAATAAACCAGACACTGCCTTGAAGGAGGGAATCAGGAAATTTAGATTCTAATTCTGGTTTCAGTTTTCTAACTCAGTGTGGATGATTTGAGTGGCGGGAAGAGAAAACTCCACTTGGCTTTTTTTTTTTTTTTTTTTTTGTCTGAGTAAACAAAGTGACCTTAGTTCTCTTAAGGAAGGGTAATGAAGGTAATGGCCAAAATTCTACCTGGTGCATAACTTACTACTGTGTTCCTAGGGCGTGGAATTAACCTTTGTGGGTCTCTAGGATATAATAAACATTAGACCCGGGACTACACTTCTGGGAACAGGGAAGTTTCTAGGTCCTTTTTTTTTGTTCAGATACAGAGTACCTGGAAGCCATAGTGATTTTAATAGCAAACTAGGAAATACCAATACATTAATACATAATTACATGCATACATACACAATAATACATAATACATAATACATGAGGAACTGTGAATGACTTCATTAGCAGAAAATGACCACATCTGTGAAGTAAAGCCAGAAGCTCTGGCTGGCTCAGCTTTGAAGGTGACATGGAGAGCTGACTCAGCTGGGCATAACTTTTTCATATCTTTATGGGGGGTGCCAATTTCCTGCTGCTCTCCTTTACTTCCTTGTTCTGCTGTATGTGTTTTGTTGGAAAACCCTGTGTCAGATGCCAGAAGATTGATGAAGGACACCTGGGTGGACACCTGGGTGGCTCAGTCATTAAGCATCTGCCTTCAGCTCGGGTCATGATCCCAGGGTCGGGGGATCGGGCTCCCTGCTTGAGGGACGCTCCCACATCCTTGCTCCCTCTCCCACTTCCCCTGCTTGTGTTCCTGCTCTCTCTCTCTCTCTCCCTCTCTCTGTCAAATAAATAAATAAGTAAAAAGTATATGAGAGAAAAAATCTTAAAACAGTTTTCTTTTGCCAGTTTAATTTGTTTCGTGGAAAGGGAAGATGTCTGTTGTCTTATTTTTATCAGGGGACTGTATTTCTCTCAGATCTTAAGCTTATTTTTTAATTTTAACAATGATGTGTTCACTGTAAATATGTAAGCAATAAAAGAAAACTTAAAAAATAAAGGAAAAATCAAAAAATAAAATCATCCCAAGTCCTAAACATAGCAATATATCTTAACATTTTATTAAATACCCTTATATAATTTTTTTGTACATATGTAATGTAAAATATGTACATACCACTTTTTATTTGGTTTTATATTGTTCCATTTCTCTTTGGGGACTTTATGGATTTTTTGGTCAGTCCTGTACTGATGTCAATATTTATTTCTCAGGGTATCCGCTTATAGCCAGAGAGTGTTTTCTCCAAGACTCTGTACCATTTATGTGAAATGCTCTAAAATCTTTGTAAGAAGGGGAGGCTATTAATTAAGCAAAACTTGAGACAAATTATTTATTCTGGGTAGCCAAGTTTTTCGTGTAGTGAAGTGTAAGCTGATGATTTCTAAGATTTCTTAAACAATATGGATGAAAAAATTTCCAGAGTTCTTGTACACTTTTAGCATGTTTAAATGTATACTTTGGCCCTGGGGGTTTATTTCTAGGAGTTTGTCTTCATGAAGCAGAGAACATACACCAACGTGTCTGGACGATGACATTGACTGCGGCGTTGCATATGAAGGCAGACGTGTGGAAATGACGTGCGGTAGCTTACGGCTGTATTCACTACTGTCCAGCAGTGCCTCCATAAAAATTTACATTCTAAAATATTTGACAGAAGGGAAAAGAGTCATGGTATAATAAGAGAAAAATGCACGCTAGGAATTGTACGCATTGTGTATTTTTATACTTACATATAATACATAGATACATGCACTCATGAATACCTTGATTTTTTTCTTATAAATAAAAATTAAGTGTAACATGCATATAGAAAAGTACACAGATCCTGAGCATTTTACCATTGATAAACTTTTGCAAACTCAACACACGTGTATAACCATTACCTAAATTAAAAATTAGAATATTAGAGAATTAGAATATTATCAAATTCCAGAAGCTTCCTTGTGTTTTCTTCCATTTCATTACCCTTCCCCACCCCAATACAAGGAAAGGTAACCGGGGGCTAGATGTGTCTTATTTTGAAGATCATAAAAATGGAATAATATGACAATATACTCCTTAGTCTGGCTTCTTTTGCCCAATATTATATTTGTGGGTAGAACAGCTCCCCTCTCCCCATGTATTATTTTGACATGTTAACTATACTGCAATTAATTACTACTGAACTTCTGTTTTGTTTGTTTGTTTCTGGTTGTTTTGTTGTTGTTGTAGTTGTTTTCCCTGTCAGTTTTTGCCGTTACAAATAATGCTGTTAGGGGCCTGCCTGTATTTGTTTTGGGGGCAGCTGTGTGTACGCTTCTGTTGGGCATCTGTACCTAGGAGTGGGTTCCTGAGGTTGGATCTGTGTTTGTTCATTTTTAGTAGATGACACAGAACCGTTAATGGGGGTTCCCTGTTCACTGTTGCTCACAGTGTCGGCCAGTTCCAGTGGCTCCACATCTTCACCAACATTTAGTTTTAATTTTTGCTTTTAGCCATTCCAGAGGGTATGGAGTGGTAACCATTGTTGTTCAGATTGCATTTTCCTGAGGACTAGTGAGAAATCGCACTTTGATTTGAGTCAGTTCCCTTCTGAGGAAATCTTCTGTTATTAAATCTTGTGCTAATCAACTTCATTTCAACAGTAACAAAACCTGTTATCTTCCTCTGGCATTGAGGCTGTGTTGTGTTCCCAATTTCTTTAATTGCCAGACCCAGCATTGATTCTTCTGCATCAGTTAAATGGGGCAGTCCCTAACAGATACAACTTGTCATGCATCCACATTTTCCTGCTTGATGCTCCAAGCATCAACTTTCTATTTCTTTCGACTTTCTATTCTGTATTGAGTGAATGTTTAAAATTGTGAAATATTTCAAGTTACCTATTCATTTCACATCATGACTGATTAAAATGTTGGCTAAAGAATTCAATTTAAGAAATCCCAAAAAGAAAAACTTTTTGGCTTTAGTGCACTGATTTTCTTTAGGTCAGTATATTAAGAATGACTCATCCTATTTTATTCAGAGTGACTTTTAAAAGAATTTTACTCCACAGTAGAAAATTGCAAGTAAATTTAATGCAGGTAGAAATGCATCTGAGACTTAAGGCTGGGTCTAATTGCTATGTGGAATATTGGAGAAGAATGATAATCCTTGCATCCAGTTCCTAGCTTTTAGTATTAACTTTTTCTGGATTATGGAACTAAGAGATCCTGGAGTTATCAAATTACGGGTCTTAGAATAGAGAGACTTCAGGGTAGAACTTGAGCCTGCCATCTTTTTTTTTTTTTTTTTAAGATTTTATTTATTTATTTGACAGACAGAGATCACGAGTAGGCAGAGAGACAGGTAGAGAGAGAGAGAGGAAGGGAAGCAGGCTCCCCACTAAGCAGAGAACCCGATGTGGAGCTCGATCCCAGGACCCTGGGATCATGACCTGAGCTGAAGGCAGAGGCTTTAACCCACTGAGCCACCCAGGCGCCCCTTGGGCCTGCCATCTGATACTGAACATGTCCTGGGTAGCCAGGTTGGACGCCAGGCCTTGTCATCCATGTTTTCTCATTTAAGCCTCACCAATAGTGGGAGACAGGAAATGTTATACCTGTTTTATACATGAGGACGTTGAGGTCGGAAAAGGCTAATGGAGGCCACATCATGACTGAGGGTGAGTGGGAATTTCCTAACTCTGATTTTATGACTGTGTGATGGAAAATTATAGTATTTAGGGCCTTTGGTTTAAATTGAACAACTCTGTCAATTCTTTAGATGTCCTGGGGACACCAGTAATGTATGAAAACGGAGTAGTAGTGTTTGAATCCCAGTTAAAGGCCAGGTAGGGTATTTTATGGAGAAAGTTTTTCTTCATTCATAATCTGTCAAGGGTTTCAAGCAATCATCCTGATTAAAGACACATTTTTCAGTAAATATAACACCACCAGCGGCGGTGGTAAAGTTAGAGAAATTTATGGTTGAGCTTCAATCTTAAAGCAACAGAAGCGTGCATTTGTTAATGTTTGTTTTGAACGCTGCAGCCCCAGCAGGCCTCTCTGTCCTAGGTAAATCGTATATGAACCTGCTTCAAGGAACCTGAGTTCTCATGGGTGTATAGGAAAGCAGCCTCAGTACGAGGTAGAAAGGGAAGCTGACAGGAAGTAGTTTGTTGCAGGCAAAGTGCCGTAGGATTCCATAGCAAAAGACAACTTTCTGCTGAAACCTATCAAAAAATCAGCTCTGGGGAAGGTAGTTTTGGAACTACCCTTGAAGAGTAGAGAGAATATGGGGAGCTAGAAATTGGTATCTGGTTGGGGGCAAAGCCGCTACAGAGTTTATCTTTTTATAACTCTGAATAAATACGCTAATGAAATGAGTACTGTAAATAAAATTTAAGAAATTTACCCTATCAACAACAAATGGTCTGTGTTGTAAAACCATAATGTTTCTGATGAAGATTAGGCAAAGCACCTTTTACTTTTGGCTCTGGTCTCGTCTGCTTGATGTCAGCCCCAGTCACTACCTTTATCTGCCCTTAGGCTCTGGAGGCTCAGAAACATGTGCTGTGTGAGACAGGACATCCCGGGCCATGCCTCTTTCCACTTTTCATGGATGCTCTTCTCCCTGTAGGGATTGTCCTTGTATCATGTAAATATTTGGGAGAGCCTGGGAGAGTAAGAACTGGATAGATCCTTTGTGAGTGGAGCACGAATGAAGAACTAAATGGAATAGAATGTTGTGCCTTTTTACTGAGTTCCTCCCATCCAAGTACTAACCAGGCCCGACCCTGCTTAGCTTCCGAGATCAGAGGAGATCGGGCGCGTTCAGGGTGGTATGGCCGTAGACCCTTTTTACTGAGTTCCTAATGTTATCATGCACAAGCACTGGCTCAGTCAGTTACAGGCTGTCCCAGAAAACCATTGTAGTGTAACTGCATCAAGCTGGCTCATAAGCAGGAGGAACCGAGTGTGCAGCTTTGTGACTTTATGTGGAAACCGTTTTACCATTAGCTCTGATTGTTTGTGTGCCATTGTTTGGTCACGGGAATGATTGCCTAGAGTGGTTGATTCCGAATGATTGTTTTTGTTTTTTCCCTCATTCCTTTTCTTAAATTGTTTGGACCGGAAGGGAAGGATAAGAACTTACACCTACTGCCTTTACTGCTAACTTAAAGTTTAAAATTCTTTTGGTTTCCCACGATGTTGTTGGGACCATGAGAAAAAATTCCTAAACTGGAAATCTTTACTTGGCATTTTTTTGTGTGATGAAATTTGGTTCTTTCACATTATAGCCTTTAATACTTCCAAATCCTTATTGAGGAAATGTTAATTGTAACAATAATAGTTAACCATTATTGAAAAACTTGTACTCAGAAATTTGCTAGACTTTGCTTCCTTGACCTCATGTAATCTCTGCGTCATCCTGGGAGATGCTGACTGACGTCTTCATGTTACATGCAAGGCTAAATGATTTTGTCAAGGTCTCATCACTCCTAAGTGGCTGAGCTGGGATTTGAACCCACATCTGTCTGCTTTAGTGCATGAGCCACTGTGTTGAATTGTTCTTCCCTGTTTTTTTTTTTTTTCCTGTGTATTTATGCTTTTCTTCTCCCATATTATGGTGATAGGATGTATCCCTGTTTTAGCTTAAAATATCACACTTTTAGTTGTTACTAATCCTTTATATAGCAATATTTGTTGATTTCCCATCTTTGCTACTCTCACGAAACCTCTTTCATTTACTGTGGTGTACTGTACTTAGATATCGTGTGGTTTTTCCACTTAACAGCCAAAAAGCAAATTATTTAGTTTTCGCATGTGGTATCCTTTTTTTAACTGGCAGTTTAGTCTAAACAGGTTCTAACAGTCCTCTGAGACAAAACCCTGGAGTCTAGATACTTCTTTTGCTAATTTGTGCAAAACAGCATCTCAAGTCATCATGTGTTGTAACTGCTCGGCAACACAGCGCGTGGATAGCAACAGGGCAGCCCTCGTGTGCTGGAGGTCACATCGCAGAGAGAAGGGTAAATCCATTGAGAAAGTTCTGGTACACATTCATAACATGTTTAGATTTGCATTAGAAAAACGTGCAATAAAACCATAAGGGAGACTCCTACAAACTACAGGCTGCTGGGGGGAGGTAGGTGGGGGAGGGGCTTGGTGGGTGATGGGCAGGGAGGAGGACACTTGTGATGCACACTGGGTGTTGTATGTAACTGATGAGTCACTGAACTCTGTTCCTGAAACTAATATGACACTGTATGTTAACTGGAATGTAAATAAAAACCTGAAACATAAACAAAACAAAACCCTTTCAGTAAGTGTCAAAAATTCTTATTGTTACAAGAAGTTAACATCTACATTTTAGAAACATAAAAACATAACTATCAATTTCATGGCCTGTAATGCTACAGTGGATAACTTTATTATATCCTGGTCTGCCAGTGCTTGTGGGGTAGGGTGGTATGCTTTTCCAGTCTAACATGTCTAGACAGAACCAGATGTATAATTATATAAAATCACAGCTTGGGGATTATGGTTGAAAAACTTTAATAATTATTGGCAACTGTGTGCCATTTTGTCTTACTTTGCATTCTTATTTTCTTGGCCTGTTGCTGTAAAGGAGTTAAAGTTTATTTTTAGGCAGAACAGAAAGTGTCTAAAGTGCGATATGATACGAATCTAGTTTTTTAAGTTAAGTGTATTTTCCATGCAAATTCATGTTTCTTGACTTGGAGAATTGAATAGACCTCAATAAGAATTATTGCTTCCAGCATTAAATTTGGGTAGAAGCTCTTCGAAACCAGTGTAAGAGGACAACAAAACTGCCACTTTAAATCCAGAATTTTTTTGAATGTGCATTGACTGGCGCTGTGTACAGTGTGTTTTTTAGAAGTTCAGACTGTCCTGGCATCTGTCTAGTTTTTATCTCCTGTCTTCTTCCTCAAGTAGTCTTCTAGGGAATCTAGTTACCAACCATTTATTCTTCACAAGAGGGAAAATTTCCAGCATCTCCACTTCCCCGTCGAGCTGTCCCCTCCAGAACAGGCTGTTACAAACAAGCTCCGGTGAACATTTTATTATTGAGTGTAGGAGTTCTTATAGAGCCTACATACCAGTCTTTTTTTTTTTTTTTTTTAGATTTATATTTTGCCATGATTTTCCCCCAATTTTTTTAAAACAAACTTTAGATAATCAAAAGTCTTAAACAGGATTAGATCTAATGTGTCCATTTAAAAAAAAATGGTTATTACTTTCTGTGTCTTAGGAGGCCTTTGCCTTCCCGCTTCCGCCCATCCTGACATTTCTTCTGAAAGCTTTGTGGTTTTAGCTTATGTATATTGAGGTCTGTGATCCATCTTGAGTTCACTTTTTCTGACATGCTATCTTATTACCTCCGTTTTATAAGTGAGGATTTTGGCAATCTGAGAATTTGGCACTCTAAGCCGTGGTATGTAATGGTAAATTTGATTTATAATTTTAGAACTTTTTGTGGATGATCATGATGAAGCTGTATTGTAGGTCATATCTGTATAAACCATTTTGCTCAGAACATTTTTGAGGCATATCTTCATGGTCACTAAAACACTGTTGCTGACAAATGAATGTTCTTTTGTCGGGGTTCATCCCCATAATGAAACCAGTCCTGTTAAGTACGGAATAAGACTGCAACCTTGGTGTGCATGTATTTTATCAGGAGAGATATTGTGTTTATGTACAGTGTCCACTGAAGCTGCCTGGTGTGATCTGCCTGTTAAGAATCATCTTGTGATAATGGGGCGCCTGGGTGGCTCAGTGGGTTAAAGCTTCTGCCTTTCGCTCGGGTCATGATCCCAGGGTCCTGGGATCGAGCCCCGCATCCGGCTCTCTGCTTGGCAGGGAGCCTGCTTCCTCCTCTCTCTCTCTGCCTGCCTCTCTCCCTACTTGTGATCTCTATCTGTCAAATAAATAAAATAAAATCTTTAAAAAAAAAAAAAAGAATCATCTTGTGATAAGAAATTGTGGTGAAACAGGGGCGCCTGGCTGGCTCAGTGGGTTGAGTCCAGCTCCTGGTTTCAGCTCAGGTCATGATCGCAACATCATGAGAGTGCTGAGTGGGGAGTCTGCTTGAGATTCTTTCTCTCTCTTCTCTCTCCCTCTCCCCTTTTGCCTCTCCCCCGACCCACGTGTGCTCTCTGTCTCTCTCTCCAGAATAAATAAATACATATTTTAAAAAAATTGAAGTGAAACAATCAGCATGATTGAGCTATCTAACCTAGTCTACTTAAGCGTTCTTACTAGCTGTAGTATGGAGTTCTGCCCTGATGTCAGGCTGTGGTTGTCTCAGGGTTATCCCTTATTCCTGCCTTTTAGGCTCTCTCCTCCGGCACTGTAGAACTATCCCTGGTCCCCACATCTAGGGCTCAAGAGAATGCCCAGCAATCGATGTGTCATGGAGGGTATATGTTTTGGGTGTTTCCTAGGTGTTAGCCGTCCTGCAAACGTCATATTCCTCCCAACAGTTTCTTTCTGAAGTAGAAGGAAAGGAAGATTCTTGGGGGTGGCATGTGGAGGAACATAGTATAGTTCTCTAGGAAAGCTTCAGAGTGGTGATTTCTTGGGAGTCCTTTCCTGTGTCTGAGTTGAGATTATTAAGGCTACAATATGCTGGTAATTGAGTCAATACAGAGATACGTGTGGAGTATTTGGGGGGAGGACAAGGGGCTCCCTCTATTAGACGTCCGTAGGTCCAAGACGCTGTTCTGTAGGGAGATGCGGAGGTGAGCAGGACAGGAGGAAGCTAACATTGCTCTTAAAGAGAGCTTTGCTTTGTCCTCAGGCTGCCGTCCATTAGAATGTATGATTAAGCTCATTTGAAGCTTGCTGTCTATTGGGGAGAAAGGCTGCCCTTCATTTTGAGTTGAGCAGATGAGCCTAACAGAGAGTGTTCAGGCACATCGCTTAAGGACACTCAGATTCCACTGCAAAGCTGGTGTTGCCCATGATACAGATCGGGCTTGCGTCTGTGTAAATAGCAAAGGGCAGCTGGCCAGGTTCGTGGCACTCTTCAAGTGGCCTTCTCGCTAAGGAAACATTAGCTTCAGTTGATAACTCTCAAAGAAACTAGGACGGTTCTCAGGCTGCTCTTTATTTGTATAGATAAACAACAGGCATTAATGCAGCCATGCCGAAAACAACAGTTAAAAAAAAAAAAAAGTCACTGTTTTAATTGTATCCTCTTAGCAAGGTTATGTTAATTTTTTAATCTAAAAATTATGACTGAAGTAGAAATTAGTATGCATTATGAACCAAATTAAAAACATTTTCCTGAATAATATTTGTTTTGCTTAATGTTTGCTACTCTCTCCAATTAAAATGGATGTTTATAGTCTCGAGCATTTTGACCAATTAGTTTTTACGAGCTGCTCTATATTGTGCAGAGGAACCAAACTTAATGGACTTAGTTATTTGTTTTTTCGGTGTATTTTGAGAGCAGTTTTCTCTTTCACATTTGTTCTCTCCAGTTTGATCGAATGAAGTTTTACTGAGTGCTTTTGATCTATGAATCAGTTACTGATGTATGTGGTAGTTAATGATTTTAAGGCTATAAGTAAAACTGGCTTTGTCTTATAACTTACAGACAAGGTTTTAGAACATTTCTACAGAAAAATTTTCTGACTGCTCGGAACAACACTTTGAATTGTCATGTGAAACCAGCCATTGATTTCCTTGCCATACCTGTGTCCAGATTTATGTCTGTATTAATTACAATCAGCAGGGGGTTCTTGGAGTCCACACTGTGTGGGCATTTACAAATGCAATGTTGGGTGCCTCTGTGTCTAAGTGAGTGTTGACTATTGTTTATAGGTAAAGAACTCTCTCGTCTTTGTAGATATTAGGTTATCTGAATCAAGTAATATTTGCCTAGCTATTTATATGTTAATATGTTTAAAGAGAAATTTCTCTACGAAGAGGCATTAATCATTCACTGTTTGATCAGATGGTGATGCTGACATTCTATTGTGTAATCATAAACTAGCTTGTCATGTTTAATGCCACGAGCAGATGCACTTCCTAGTATAAACAGCACGCAAAGCCCCAAATCTAAATGTGGTATTTAGGAGCATGTTGAAATCTTTGTGTGTGGTTTTTTTTTTGTTTCTTTTTTTTGATTTAAAGAAGTAATTGTGGATTGCATTGTGTCAAATTAAAAAAAAAATGTGATTGCTGCCACAGCTTAAAAACTGAAGAAGCAAAATCTGGCCCATATGCTTTCAATATAACGTGTTATTCTCGGAGACTGTGTCATGCCTAGAGGGTTAGTGCATTAGACTAAATGGAAGCAGACCACCTGGATTCAAGTCTTGCCTGTACCACTTACCGGCTTTGTGATGCTGGGCAGGTTACATAATCTCTCTGTGCTTCAGTTTCCTCCTTTGTAAAGTAGTAATAATAGCGATAACAGTATGTACCTCATGGGGTTGTTAGGAGGCTGATACACGTTAATATCAATAAAGTGTTTAGGACAGTGCCTGGCACATTATAAGGAAAAACGAGCAAGACCGCAAAGGGTGAAGTAGGTAGATGTGTGTGTTACAGGGGCTTCTCCCGCAATCAGTTCCAATTCCTTTTTTTTTAATGCTTTATTCATTTGTTTGAGAGAGCACGGGTTGGGGCAGAGAGAGAGAGAGAGAGAGAGACTCAAGTGGACTCACTGCTGAGCGTGGAGCCTGACTTGGGGCTTGATCGCATGACCCTGAGAGCAAGACCTGAGCTAAAATCTGAGTGTGACGCTTCGCCGACTGAGCTACCCGGGCATTCCTCCAGTTCTTTTAAAGTAAGCCTAGGACGTCCTGATCGGTCACTGATGTTTATAGGCTGACTGTTATGATAAGTATTATTCTAGGTTTTATGGGGGATACAAAAGGAATGGAAGGCATGGTTCCTACATTGAAAGCTTGCACTGTGTTTAGGTAGGTACCCAAAAGGTGATAAATACAAATGAGTGTTAGGTAAGTGAAAAGGTATAATCTTCAGTTAAAACAGAGGGGATGAAGAAGTATAAAATGTGACTTTTGACCTTGGAGGACAGGAAATGTAAAAATCCCATAAAAAAAAATCTCAACTTTGTGCCTCTGAGAACCATATGACTTTATGGAAGAAAGCTCATTATGTTCCTTGTTCTCTTGCAGAGCGAGTCATTAATCTTAGATGTGTTCTAAGTCCCCTGTTTTTGTTTAAACCTCTCCCTTGTCTTCATCTATAGTTTTCGTTACTGCCGAGTGCTCCAGGCCAGAGCGTCCTGGCTCTCCAGGTCTTCTAACATTTTTGGGTCGTTGGGGTTTGCGTTGATTCTGGAATGTCCATCTTTCTCACCTCAGCCTCTCTCAGACCTTTCCCCAGTCTCAGTTCCAAGATACCTCCTCCTACCACCCGAACTGAGCCCCAGCTTCTCCAGCCTCGACTTAGTACGTAGTTGTTGTTCTGGGTTGTTGGGGGGTGGGGGCTAAGTGTACGTGAAGCCTCCTTGCATATTATGACGTACAGACGGCACAGACGTTAAGGGGCAACATTGCCATGTCTTTTCTGCATGATTTTTTGACCTAATATATATTTATCCTGTCATTCCTCCATGGGTCGTCCCCCCCCCCCCCCACTGGCCTCTGGCCCGTTCACTGAGGGCCCCTCAGTGAGAAGTTCTGCGTTAATGCATCCTAGTTTGCTGCCCGCGCCCCCGCCCCCAGCCCACGGCAAGGCAGCAGGGAGCCGTGATGAAGGAGCGAGTGAGCTGAAGGCTGTCGTGCCTGGTGTAGCTCCTCCGCTAGTGGGGACCGTGGGCGCGGGCGCAGCTCTCACGAGAGGCCGCGTACTTAGTGTGGGCAGAAGAGCAAGGGCTTCCGTGTGGAAGGACGGGTGCAGGTAGGACTTCACTTCAGTGTGACCTCTTCCCCGCTTTTGACCCCTTTGACACTCACATTGTCACGTGACAAATGAGGACGTGCCGTTTACTCTGTGGGGTGGTGTTGATGAGATGAGATGTTTGTGGAAAACCGTTCGTTAATGTTAAAATGCTGTTAGTTGTTTCTCATGAAAACACACGTTAGCAGAAGTCCTCCTCGCGCTGCGTGCTGGAAAGTTCACACGTCATGCTCAGCCCTAGCCAGGAGGTTGACGTGGTTGGGGGAGTAGAAGCTGGAGGGCTGGGGAGGCAGCATGGGGCTTCCTGACCTTGACTGCCTCAGCGGTTGGTCCTGAGCTGGTAACAGCAGCTGGGGGTGCCTGGCAGGGCCCTTACGGGGTGTCAGGGGAAGCAACGAAGTGATACCTCAAGCTCTGTAAACACCAAATTGGGATCGGGACAGGGATAAAGTGTGTGAGGTGCTAACATTACTTCAGACCTGTGGGAAGTTTACGTTAGGGAGCTTTCTAGTGTGGGGGTGTGGGGGTGGGGCTTATGTTACTGTAATTTATGAAGAACCTTTGGACAAAAAAATATGAAGCCAAATGATAAGTACCAAATTGCAGACACCCAGCTTCTCTCTCTCCCTCTCTCTCCCCCCCCCCCCACTCCAGAAATTCACAGTAGATTCTCATAGGGAAGGGGTAGTAAAAGAAGAGAGAAGTTAGCAACCACAGTGACTATGGGATTTTGAATCCAGGTAACTGGACTTTTAGCTTCTGTCGCTGTGTATTGTTCTCTGGCTCTTCAAGAGTCTCCACATAGTTGGGGCGCCTGGGTGGCTCAGTGGGTTAAAGCCTCTGCCTTCGGCTCAGGTCATGATCTCGGGGTCCTGGGATCGAGCCCCGCATCGGGCTCTCTACTCGGCAGGGAGCCTGCTTCCCCCTCACTCTCTGCCTGCCTCTCTGCCTACTTGTGATCTCTGTCTGTCAAATAAATAAATAAAATCTTTAAAAAAAAAAAAAGAGTCTCCACATAGTTGTGGGCTTTCAAGTGGCTGTGCAGCTGGGGACATTGCAAAAAGCCTCTTACATACACCAGAGTGAAAGAATAAACATCTCTGATTTAACCACTTCTGTTCTCCAAATACTGGCAAGAAATGTGTTGTGTATAAACACGAGGAGAAGGGAGGCCAGGGGTGATGGTTTGCTGGAGCTGCTTGTGCTCTCCTGATCTCATAAATTTTGTATAGTTTTTTGGACCTTAAAGTTCACATCTGTAAAATGAGGTCCGTTGTCACATTGTCATGCCCGTGCTGTGAATATTGTGTATTTCAAAGGGCCTGGAAATTTTTCTCCTGGTATTCTAATTATACATGGAAACTTCCCAGAGGAGTCTGCAAGTTTTTAGGACCTCTTTTCACTCAACAATGTTTATTAAGGACTTACTGTGTACCGCAGACTACTACTTCGGGGGCTGGAGATAGATCCGTGAAATAAGGCAGGGTCCCTGCCCTGTAGACACTTACATTTTAAGGAGAAGGAATAAATCCACAAACACGAAGGTGTGCTAGGAATTACTGTTACATTGGATGTGGAATTACAAATGGGAAAAGTTGTGGACAGCAGCCTCTTGGCCTCAGTGGCTGGTGGTTACCAGTCTGGAGAGTGGAGCAGGTCTACGGGGTGAGAAATCCACACTCTGCTCTTTTTTTTTTTTTTTTTAATAGTTTGGTATTTTATTTTCTCTATTTCATACATGTTATCTAATTTGTTTTTTCCACACATAATTTGTTTTTAAGCATACAGTAAGTATGCTAAACTCAAATTAGCACTTTTAGTTTTATTCCATTTTTATCCTGAGTGTATATTTTGAAACATACTTATTGTTAAAACTCTGATTTTTCTAATTATGTAATGAGCGAACATGCAATGAAATATTCAATTTGTTGCAGAAACACTGTTCCACATATCAAATGGTGACAGAAATATGTGACTTATAGATTGATACACAACTCCATCATATCATGACTTGAACCATTAAGGGCAAGAGATGTGGACCAAGCCTGGGCTCCGTTGGGAGGTTCGTTGGAGGAGGGGGATAGGAGAGAGGGAACTTGGTTGGCTGCTCTTGGCTTCCATTCGGCAAATCTGTTAAATACTAACATGGGCTCTGGCCCTTCCTCTGAGTTCAGGGGCTACCTGTGTCTGTGGAAGTTTACACGGCACCTATGTACACACATAACGTTTAACAAATGACTTTTAACACAGTGCTGAGTCCTTGCAAAGTGCTGAGAGGTGAGAGCTCTCTTTGGTGACTCCCATCTCCCTCGCCTCATCCTCCTGCCAAGCTCATGGATGCCAGTGATGTCTACACTGTTTGCAGCGGCCACTTCTTTCTAGGTCGGCTGCTTGACTTGAATGTTGATCAAGGGTTGGTTTCGTTGATAACAGAAGCTGGTTTTTGTCAGTAGTGCTTCTTATTGTATAATTACATAGTTGAAATTTTATGTAATATGATTAAATGTTAGTTTTTTACAAAAATATGCTGAATACTTTTGAAAGCTTCCAAAGGCAGGCTTCCAAAAAGAATGCTGTGCTGTTAAGTGAGGTATGATTGTGGCAACTGCAAAGGATTGGGGAAGTGAAACTTCCCAGAGGATTCTCAGCTTGTTTCCTGAGAGCATTTGAGTTCATATTCCATTCTAATAAGACAGGGAGAGTGGGAGATGTGGATGATGGGTTTTGGTCGTGGTTTGTGTTAAAATGACTAGCCTGCAGTTGGAGACCAATTATTCATGGAAGAGATGTTCACTCTTCATCAGGAAATTGGTAAAAGAATGTATATTTCAAATTAGAGGGCTAAGCTCTGTGTGTGTGTGTTTTTATGGTTCTCTGCCTACAGCAGCTTTTTTAGTTTCTAAATTGATTATCGTCCTATTACCTTCGTCCATCGGGATTTTACTGTGTGGTCTTTGTGAAAAGCTTTTTGACAGTATGTGTCCAAAGCCTTCACAGTGATTATGTCCTGCCTTACCACTCTAGGACTTTATTTTGTGGCAAAACACTTTTTTTTTTCAACTCATAAAAATTTATGTTCAGGGATATTGATCACTGTAATATTTGTATCATAAAAATTAAGTGCAGCCTTCTGTCATGTAGTGCGGAATGGTTCAGTTGCGACCCATGCATATAGAGAAGACTGTTACGATCAAGCATCTGATTTTTTTCCCCAAGATTTTATTTATTTATTTGACAGAGATCACAAGTAGGCAGAGAGGCAGGCAGAGAGAGGAAGAAGCAGGCTCCCTGCTGAGCAGAGAGCCGGATGTGGGGCTCGATCCCAGGACCCTGAGATCATGACCTGAGCCAAAGGCAGAGGCTTTAACCCACTGAACCACCCAGGTGCCCCAAGCATCAGATTTTTGAGAAACACTAACGATAGGGAAAAGTTTTCACAGGATAATGTGAAGTTATAAAAGATACAAAACATTTTACATAACCTCTTAAAAACTGTTACAGTATTAAGAGTTTACCCCTGGGTGGTAGGATTGTGGGTGACTTTTGAGTTTGTATTTTATACTTTGTTTAAATTTTGTAATTTTCCACTTGGGTTATTTCTGTAATTACATAGTAACTTTATTATAGCAGTGGATGGTTTGAAACTTCACAAGGAAGATTTTTGAACTTGGTTGCTTTTGAGAGGTAGTACATCATAGCAGTACTTACTGAGAAAGAACATGAATAAAAACAATAAGATTACTTTTAGCCTTTAAAATAATTATTTGTGGAATGCCTGGATAGCTCAGTTGGTTGAGTCAACTGAGCCTTCGGCTGAGGTAATTATCCTGGAGTTCCGGGATCGAGTCCCGCATCAGGCTCCCAACTCCACGGGGAGTCTGCTCTTCCCTCTGACCTTCTCCCCTCCCATGCTCTCTCTCTCTCAAAATAAATAAAATCTTTAAAAAAATAAAATAATTATTTGTAATTAAAAATATAAAAGATTTACCTTTATTGTTATATTAAGTACATACATGTATAAATAAATTTACTATTCATCTGTATAATAATGTGGGTGACTATAGTATATAACTAATATGTTAGTATTTATAAATCTAGAAGTAAAATTGTTTTGAATCTTTAGTTATTATTAATCATTTATAATAGTTATAAATCTTTATAATGACCAAGACAGGTGAATAAAATAGAATGTTCCTCCTTTTGAAAATAAAGAAATAGATTCTCAGAAAGGGTCATTTCCCCTGCCCCAAGTCACATGGTTGGTAATGGCAGCTTTTGAAGCCAGATTTCTGTGATTCTGAATCTACTGGTCTTACTGCTCCTGGCACTGCACTGCATTCCAGTCTTTTCTCCAGCAAAGTCAGGTGTGGAAGGAAGGAGTCATGGGACTCTGGCTTAAAAGTCCCGAACTGACGAACTGCTTGTAAATAGAAGAGGGTTAAATAAGCTGGGTGAGGTAGGAGTCTGTCTGTCTTTGAAACAGGAACCTGAAGGGCACACAGCTGGCTCAGTGAACCATGTGACCTTGATCTCAGGGTCGTGAGTTCGAGCTCCATGTTGGGGTATAGAGTTTACTTAAAGAGAAAACAACTTGAGAGCAGAAATGCTATCAGAAGGAGCCTCGGTTTTTGGTTTCCAGAATGAGTGTATCTGTTGGAGAGCAGGACCTAAATAGTAGAGCCGTTATTAAACCATACTAAAATTTTCCAACATTCAACATGGGGCTCGAAGCTGGGACCTTTACGTGGGTCCTGTGGCTGATGGAAAGTGTCTTGTCTGGGCTCAGCTATCTGGGGGCTGGCTTGTGTGGGACTCCACGGTGCAGAGGGGCAGGCTGCCTTCCTCTCATTTGCTGTCAGCCTGTTGTCACGTCCCATGTTTGTTCAGTAGGCTTACAGGTTATGCTAATCAGTGTTAATTAAAACAGCAGCTACAAAATTGACACCTGGCTTGAAAAGATTCCTACGAAGAACCATAGGTTGACGGTAATGATGATGCTAACACAAATGAGCTGTGAAAAACTGTCAGAGCCGAGACTTCTCTCAGTACCAGCTATTATCAACTATGAAGTTAGCTGAAGAGTGAATTTTGTCTAAGAAAATTGTTCTCTCTGGGCTGCTGTTGGAGGTACAAAACCCCTCCCAAGTGGAGGAGGTGTCATTGCTGACGGCCACTCCCAGGGGTGCCCCGAGCACTTCTGGGCAACAGTGGGTGACACCTGCCAGTTTCTACTTCAGATTCCTTCTAGTCTGCATTTACTGAGTATCCCTCAGGTACCAGGCACCAGGCTAGTGTGATGAAGACAAAGCCTTTCAGGAGCTCATAGTCTAAAAGGGTCTCATTCTTAGGCTAAAATTATAGACTAAGAATTTTTTAGTTTTAGGGGATTTGTGGAGTATCTCACCCAACCCTATTACTGTTTAGGTCAGGACTTCTCTACCACGCACTGCACAGTGATGGCATGTTGTCGGTACCTAGGAGCCATTGAAATTTCTCCCCTGACTTGGTAGCATTGCAAAATCATATCCAGTTTTTCCTTTCTTCATTGCTGTTTACAGTTGAGTTCTCAGTCCTGATTTTCTAACTTGCATTTTTTCCCAGGAGGCATTGCTAATCTATTCCAGCCTGGGAAAAAAAAAAAAAAACAACCCCAACTTCAGGCTCTAAATCATGTAAAATGAATGAGGTTTTTTTTTGTTTTTTTTTTTTTTAAAGATTTATTTTTTTTGACAGATAGAGATTACAAGTAGGCAGAGAGGCAGGCAGAGAGAGAGAGAGAGAGGAGGAAGCAGGCTCCCAGCCAAGCAGAGAGCCCGATGCGGGGCTTGATCCCAGGACCCTGGGATCATGACCTGAGCCAAATGCAGAGGCTTTAACCCGCTGAGCCACCCAGGCGCCCCTGAATGAGTTTTCTTAAAAAAAAATTGCATGTGTGAAGTTCTGTGTATTGACTTATTTTCTGAATGCAGAGTATCTTTGCCTGCATAGACTGATAGAAATTATAGCATCCAAGGCAGCAGAAAGAGCATGGCCTTGTTGGGTCACTTGACATCACTTCCCACTCCTGACATTGAACAGAAGGCAGCATTCCCTGTGTGTACATCAAGGTTCATCATTTATGGTCAATGGATCATTTTTCAGTTATGTAAGGAACCCCAAGAAGTTCTCACTTTCTAAAAAATAATGTAATATGTACTTCAGGCTTGGAATGTTATAAACAGAGTCGGCTTATTAAATGTTCATATGTTCCTTTGCACTGTTCTCAAGCAAGTTAAACAGATCAAGGAGGAGTCTCTCCCATTTAAAAATATCCAGACTCTCCTTATGTTTGTGTTCAAATTATTTTTGTAAAAATTGGTGAGAGCAGTGTTATCTGAACGTTTAGTGCATGTTATCCCCACCCCCTTTGGTGGTGATGGTGGGATATTAGATTAAAAAGTAGGGTTTCCTCAAGAGTATTAATAATGAAGACATAATGGTCTTCAGCTGTAATTTATTGCAAATTACATTAAGAGTAGATGAAAGGGGGGAATCAGGTCAAGATGGCGGAGAAGTAGCAGCCTGAGACTACATCAGGTAGCAGGAGATCAGCTCGATAGCTTATCTAAACATAGCAAACACCTACAAATCCAACGGGAGAGCGAAGAGAAGAAGAACAGCAACTCTAGAAACAGAAAATCAACCACTTTCTGAAAGGTAGGACTGGCGGAGAAGTGAATCTAAAACGACGGGAAGATAGACCGCGGGGGGAGGGGCCGGCTCCCGGCAAGCGGCGGAGGAACGGAGCACAAAATCAGGACTTTTAAAAGTCTGTTCCACTGAGGGACATTGCTCCAGGGGCTAAACCGGGGTGAAGCCCACGCGGGGACAGCGTGGCCCCAGGCCCCGCAAGGTCACAGAAGGATCGGGGGTGTCAGAGTGTCGGAGAGCTTGCAGGTATTAGAACGGAGAAACCGGCTGCAAAGACAGAGCCGAGGACTGAACTCTCAGCTCGGGGTTACCTTGAACTGGTCGCGGGCTGGGTGAGCTCGGAGCGCGGCTAGAGGCTGGGGATACGGGAGTGATTGGGTGCTGTCCTCTGGGGGCGCACTGAGGAGTGGGGTGGTCCCAGGCTCTCGGCTCCTCCGGGCCGGAGACTGGGAGGCCGCCATTTTCATTCCCGTCCTCCGGAACTCTACGGAAAGCGTTCAGGGAACAGAAGCTCCCAAAAGCGAACCCGAGCCGATTACTTAGTCCGGCCACCGGTAAGGGCGGTGCAATCCTGCCTCGGGCAAAGACACTTGAGAGTCACTACAACAGGCCCCTCCCCCAGAAGATCAACAAAATATCCAGCCAGGACGAAGTTCATCTATCAAGGAGAAAGCAGATTCAATTCCTAAGACAGCAGAGCAATTCCAGAGGAGGAGAAAGCAAAGCACGGAACTCATGGCTTTCTCCCCATGATTCTTTAGTCTTGCGGCTACTTCAATTTTTTTTTCTTTTTTCAATTTTTTATTTTTTTTTTCTTTTTTCAATTTTTTTTCTTTTTCTTTTTTCTTCTTCTGCTAAATTTTTTAAAAAACTTTTACCCTTTTCTTTTTTAACGTTTTTTGACTAGTTCATCTAAATATATATATTTTTTCTTTCTTTTTTATATTTTTTTATTTGTTTTATTTTTTAAAATTTTTTTTTCTTTTTTTTCAGAACCTGTTTTTTATCCCCTTCCCCCCCCCCCCCCCCCACAATTTGGGGTCTCTTCTGATTTGGTTACAGCGCATTTTTCCGGGGTCTTTGCCACCCTATTAGTAGTTTATTTGCTCCTTCATATCCTCTTATCTGGACAAAATGACAAGGCGGAAAAAATCACCACAAACAAAAGAACAAGAGACAGTACCGAAGGCTAGGGACCTAATCAACACAGACATTGGTACTATGTCAGATCAAGAGTTCAGAATGACGATTCTGAACATTCTAGCCGGGCTCGAAAAAGGCATGGAAGATATTAGAGAAACCCTCTCTGGAGATATTAAAGCCCTTTCTGGAGAAATTAAAGAACTAAAGTCTAACCAAGTTGAAATCAAAAAAGCTATTAATGAGGTGCAATCAAAAATGGAGGCTCTCACTGCTAGGATCAATGAGGCAGAAGAAAGAATTAGTGATATAGAAGACCAAATGACAGAGAATAAGGAAGCCGAGCAAAAGAGGGACAAACAGCTACTGGACCATGAGGGGAGAATTCGAGAGATAAGTGACACCATAAGACGAAACAACATTAGAATAATTGGGATTCCAGAAGAAGAAGAAACAGAGAGGGGAGCAGAGGGTCTATTGGAGAGAATCATTGGAGAGAATTTCCCTAATATGGCAAAGGGAACAAGCATTAAAATCCAGGAGATGCAGAGAACCCCCCTCAAAGTCAACAAGAATAGGTCCACACCCCGTCACCTAATAGTAAAATTTACAAGTCTTAGTGACAAAGAGAAAATCCTGAAAGCAGCCCGAGAAAAGAAATCAGTAACATACAATGGTAAAAATATTAGATTGGCGGCAGACTTATCCACAGAGACCTGGCAGGCCAGAAAGAGCTGGCATGATATATTCAGAGCACTCAACGAGAAAAACATGCAGCCAAGAATACTCTATCCAGCTAGGCTATCATTGAAAATAGAAGGAGAGATAAAAAGCTTCCAGGACAAACAAAAACTGAAAGAATTTGCAAACACCAAACCAGCTCTCCAGGAAATATTGAAAGGGGTCCTCTAAGCAAAGAGAGAGCCTAAAAGTAGTAGATCAGAAAGGTACAGAGACAATATACAGTAACAGTCACCTTACAGGCTACTAATGGCACTAAATTCATATCTCTCAATTGTTACCCTGAATGTTAATGGGCTAAATGCCCCAATCAAAAGACACAGGGTATCAGAATGGATAAAAAAACAAAACCCATCAGTATGTTGCCTACAAGAAACTCATTTTAGACGCGAAGACACCTCCAGATTTAAAGTGAGGGGGTGGAAAACAATTTACCATGCTAATGGGCATCAGAAGAAAGCTGGGGTGGCAATCCTTATATCAGATCAATTAGATTTTAAGCCAAAGACTATAATAAGAGATGAGGAAGGACACTATATCCTACTCAAAGGGTCTGTCCAACAAGAAGATCTAACCATTTTAAATATCTATGCCCCTAACGTGGGAGCAGCCAACTATATCAACCAATTAATAACAAAATCAAAGAAACACATCAATAATAATACAATAATAGTAGGGGACTTGAACACTCCCCTCACTGAAATGGACAGATCATCCAAGCAAAAGATCAACAAGGAAATAAAGGCCTTAAATGACACACTGGACCAGATGGACATCACAGATATATTCAGAACATTTCATCCCAAAGCAACAGAATACACATTCTTCTCTAGTGCACATGGAACCTTCTCCAGAATAGATCACATCCTGGGTCACAAATCAGGTCTCAACCTGTATCAAAAGATTAGGATTATTCCCTGCATATTTTCAGACCACAATGCTCTGAAGCTAGAACTCAATCACAAGACGAAAGCTGGAAAGAACCCAAATACATGGAGACTAAACAGCATCCTTCTAAAGAATGAATGGGTCAACCAGGAAATTAAAGAAGAATTGAAAAAATTCATGGAAACAAATGATAATGAAAACACAACAGTTCAAAATCTGTGGGACACAGCAAAGGCAGTCCTGAGAGGAAAATATATAGCGGTACAAGCCTTTCTCAAGAAACAAGAAAGGTCTCAAGTACACAACCTAACCCTACGCGTAAAGGAGCTGGAGAAAGAACAAGAAAGAAACCCTAAACCCAGCAGGAGAAGAGAAATCATAAAGATCAGAGCAGAAATCAATGAAATAGAAACCAAAAAAACAATAGAAAAAATCAATGAAACTAGGAGCTGGTTCTTTGAAAGAATCAATAGGATTGATAAACCCCTGGCCAGACTCATCAAAAAGAAAAGAGAAAGGACCCAAATCAATAAAATCATGAATGAAAGAGGAGAGATCACAACTAACACCAAAGAAATACAGACAATTATAAGAACATACTATGAGCAACTCTACGCCAACAAATTGGCCAATCTGGAAGAAATGGATACATTCCTAGAGACATATAAACTACCACAACTGAACCAGGAAGAAATAGAAAACCTGAACAGGCCCATAACCAGTAAGGAGATTGAAACAGTCATCAAAAATCTCCAAACAAACAAAAGCCCAGGGCCAGACGGCTTCCCAGGGGAATTCTACCAAACATTTAAAGAAGAACTCATTCCTATTCTCCTGAAACTGTTCCAAAAAATAGAAATGGAAGGAAAACTTCCAAACTCATTCTATGAGGCCAGCATCACCTTGATCCCAAAACCAGACAAGGATCCCACCAAAAAAGAGAACTACAGACCAATATCCTTGATGAACACAGACGCAAAAATTCTCGCCAAAATACTAGCCAATAGGATTCAACAGTACATTAAAAGGATTATTCACCACAATCAAGGGGGATTTATTCCAGGGCTGCAGGGTTGGTTCAACATCCGCAAATCAATCAATGTGATAGAACACATTAATAAAAGAAAGAACAAGAACCATATGATACTCTCCATAGATGCTGAAAAAGCATTTGACAAAGTACAGCATCCCTTCCTGATCAAAACTCTTCAAAGTGTAGGGATAGAGGGCACATACCTCAATATTATCAAAGCCATCTATGAAAAACCCACCGCAAATATCATTCTCAATGGAGAAAAACTGAAAGCTTTTCCATTAAGGTCAGGAACACGGCAGGGATGTCCATTATCACCACTGCTATTCAACATAGTATTAGAAGTCCTAGCCTCAGCAATCAGACAACAAAAAAGAAATTAAAGGCATCCAAATTGGTAAAGAAGAAGTCAAACTATCACTCTTCGCAGATGATATGATACTATATGTGGAAAACCCAAAAGACTCCACTCCAAAACTGCTAGAACTTGTACAGGAATTCAGTAAAGTGTCAGGATATAAAATCAATGCACAGAAATCAGTTGCATTTCTGTACACCAACAACAAGACTGAAGAAAGAGAAATTAAGGAGTCAATCCCATTCACAATTGTACCCAAAACTATAAGATACCTAGGAATAAACCTAACCAAAGAGACTAAGAATCTATACACAGAAAATTATAAAGTACTCATGAAAGAAATTGAGGAAGACACAAAAAAATGGAAAAATGTTCCATGCTCCTGGATTGGAAGAATAAATATTGTGAAAATGTCTATGCTACCTAAAGCAATCTACACATTTAATGCAATCCCTATCAAAATACCATCCATTTTTTTCAAAGAAATGGAACAAATAATCCTAAAATTTATATGGAACCAGAAAAGACCTCGAATAGCCAAAGGAATATTGAAGAACAAAGCCAAAGTTGGTGGCATCACAATTCCGGACTTCAAGCTCTATTACAAAGCTGTCATCATCAAGACAGCATGGTACTGGCACAAAAACAGACACATAGACCAGTGGAACAGAATAGAGAGCCCAGAAATCGACCCTCAACTCTATGGTCAACTCATCTTCGACAAAGCAGGAAAGAATGTCCAATGGAAAAAAGACAGCCTCTTCAATAAATGGTGCTGGGAAAATTGGACAGCCACATGCAGAAAAATGAAATTGGACCACTTCCTTACACCACACACGAAAATAGACTCCAAATGGATGAAGGACCTCAATGTGAGAAAGGAATCCATCAAAATCCTTGAGGAGAACGCAGGCAGCAACCTCTTCGACCTCAGCCATAGCAACATCTTCCTAGGAACAACGGCAAAGGCAAGGGAAGCAAGGGCGAAAATGAACTATTGGGATTTCATCAAGATCAAAAGCTTTTGCACAGCAAAGGAAACAGTTAACAAAACCAAAAGACAGCTGACAGAATGGGAGAAGATATTTGCAAACGACATATCAGATAAAGGGCTAGTATCCAAAATCTATAAGGAACTTAGCAAACTCAACACCCAAAGAACAAACAATCCAATCAAGAAATGGGCAGAGGACATGAACAGACATTTCTGCAAAGAAGACATCCAGATGGCCAACAGACACATGAAAAAGTGCTCCACGTCACTCGGCATCAGGGAAATACAAATCAAAACCACAATGAGATATCACCTCACACCAGTCAGAATGGCTAAAATTAACAAGTCAGGAAATGACAGATGCTGGCGAGGATGTGGAGAAAGGGGAACCCTCCTCCACTGTTGGTGGGAATGCAAGCTGGTGCAACCACTCTGGAAAACAGCATGGAGGTTCCTCAAAATGTTGAAAATAGAACTACCCTATGACCCAGCAATTGCACTACTGGGTATTTACCCTAAAGATACAAACATAGTGATCCGAAGGGGCACGTGTACCCGAATGTTTATAGCAGCAATGTCTACAATAGCCAGACTATGGAAAGAACCTAGATGTCCATCAACAGATGAATGGATAAAGAAGATGTGGTATATATACACAATGGAATACTATGCAGCCATCAAAAGAAATGAAATCTTGCCATTTGCGACGACGTGGATGGAACTAGAGCGTATCATGCTTAGTGAAATAAGTCAATCGGAGAAAGACAACTATCATATGATCTCCCTGATATGAGGACATGGAGAAGCAACGTTGGGGGGTAGGGGGATAGGAGAAGAATAAATGAAACAAGATGGGATTGGGAGGGAGACAAACCATAAATGACTCTTAATCTCACAAAACAAACTGGGGGTTGCTGGGGGGAGGTGGGATTGGGAGAGGGGGAGCGGGCTATGGACATTGGGGAGGGGAGGCGAACCATAAGAGACTATGGACTCTGAAAAACAACCTGAGGGTTTTGAAGGGTCAGGGGTGGGAGGTTGGGGGAACAGGTGGTGGGTGATGGGGAGGGCACGTTTTGCATGGAGCACTGGGTGTTGTGCAAAAAGAATGAATACTGTTACACTGAAAAAATTAATAAAAAGGAAAAAAAAAAAAAAAAGTAGATGAAAGGGAACTCAACTATTTTAATGTTTCGGTAGAGGGAACCTTTGAAAAGTAAGAAAAATAGAAAGGAAAAGAAACTATCCATAGCTTCATCATTAAAATAAAAATTCTATTTCAAGAGTACTTTTTAAAGTAACACAGTTTTGATTACCTTGCACTATTGCTTGGCCAGTGGGTACTCGTAAAGGAAAGGTGTATCGCTGAAAGTGGGATGGGTGACATCTGCATTACTCTTTTTTTGTTTTTTTTTTAAATTTTTTATTTATTTGACAGAGAGAAATCACAACTGGGCAGAGAGGCAGGTCGAGAGAGAGGAGGAAGCAGGCTCCCTGCGGAGCAGAGAGCCCGATGTGGGGCTCAATCCAAGGACCCCGGGATCATGACCTGAGCCAAAGGCAGAGGCTTTAACCCACTGAGCCACCCAGGCGCCCCTTTTTGTTTTTTTTTTTTTTAAAGATTTTATTTACTTATTTGACAGAGAGAGACCACAAGTAGGCAGAGAGGCAGACAGAGAGAGAGGGGAAAGCAGGCTCCCCACCAAGCAGAGAGCCTCATGCGGGGCTCTATCCCAGGACCCTGAGATCACGACCTGAGCCGAAGGCAGAGGCTTAACCCACTGAGCCACCCAGGTGCCTGCATTACTCTTTGAACAGTTATTGTTTATCTTTGAAATAGGCGAAAACGACTCCAATAAGAAATGCTTTGAGGAAATGGAAGACTAACCTATTTTAACGAAATAGTGCAGAGATATGTCTAAGAATATGATTTTGTCATCGTATTTTAGCCCTGGCTTGGATCATTTCAGTTTAATGTTGGTGGTTGAGAGCTGTTCCTCCCCTTCGCTCACTCCATTGGGTAGAGCAGCAGTTCTGACGAGAGGTGTATGGAAATTAGGGGCAGGAGTGGGCACACTGTGAAGGCACCCGCCCTCTGTGGTGGGCATTGATGACGTGCAGGCATTCTCAGTGAAACTGGTTTCCTTGACCTTTTCCTTCTGTAGTCCTACTCCTCGAGCTTTGAAACAAACTGTATGTGCATTGAGTGCTTCCTGTTGAGGAAACGGAGGGGGTTTGTGAAGCTCTCTGTGGGGTTAGAGGTGGGACCCTGGGTAGTAGTGGACACACTTTGGAGAGCTTTGAGAGCACGTGTCTGGTTCTCTGATGACTCACCTGCTTTGTAACATCAACATCTCAAAAGCCAGATGCTTATATGGCTAGAATTGTTGGCTCTGTTGAATATTGGTTTTCCTACTGTGGAAGAGTCTTATTTTTTTGTGACTGAGTGCTTAACTTTGGGAAGAAACAGTTTTGTGGTGTCTTTTAAAATGTTTTATAAATAAACTTGGTTTAAGTAATACTTAATACTACATGTTCCATTGTCTTTAAACCCATTTCTGTGGCAATATTCAGCACAATTAGTTACACAATTTAGCTATGCAAGATGTTATTGTAAATTTGAGGTATTTTTATGCTGGTTAAAAGATTACCATGAATTAATATATATTTTTTTTTCTGTACAATTCTATGAATTTTAATACGTGTGGATTTTTGTAACCATCCCACAACTGTTTCATCCGCTCTGAAAGTGTCCTCATGCTGCATTCTCTCCTACTCCCTGAATCCTGGCAACCACTGACCTGTTCTCCAGCTCTATAGCTCGGTCTTTGTAAAAATGTTGTTTAAATGGAAGGATGTAGTGTTTAATCTTTTGAAGTGGATTTCTTTCATTGAATGTAGTGCCTTTTCATTCAGCGTCATTTCAGTTGTCGGTATCAATAGCATGTTCCTTTGAATCCCTGAGTAGGATTCTGTTGTGTGGAAATATTAACAGTGTGTTTGTCCATTAACCTACTGAAGAATATCTGTGTTGTCCTAATTTGTGGGTGTTACAAATAAAGCTAACTGTGAACCTTTGCGTACAGGTCTTTACGTGAACACGTGCTTTCATTTCTCTGGGGTAAATACCTGGGAGTGAAATGGCTGGATTATGTGGTAGGTGTACATTCTAACCTTCTAAGGAAATGACAAATCTTTTTCTAGAGTTAACATTGTGCATTCCCACAAGCCGTGTAGGAGTTTCAGGTGCTTGCCATCCTTGTCAGCATTTGATATTATCAGTATTTTTAATATTAGCCATTCTAATAGATGTGAAATGGTATCACATTGTGGTTTTAATCTCCATTTCCCTCATGGCTAATGAACATTTTTTTGGTGTTCTTATCTGTAGCCATTTGTATATTCTTTGTGGTGAAGTGTCGTTCAAGTCTTTTTTTTAATTTCTAAAAAATTTTTGATTGAAGTATAGTTGACATACGATATTGCTAGTTTCAGGTGTACAGCATAGTGATTCAACAATTACTTACTTTACAAAATGCCATGATAAGTGTAGTTACCATCTGTCGTTATACAAAGTTATTATAATATTACTGACTCTACACCCTCTGCTATACTTTTCATCCCTATGACTTCTTTATTTTGTAACTGGAAGTTTATACCTCTAAATCCTCTTCACCTGTTGTGACCCCCTCCACCACCAGTTTTTTCCTCCGTATTTATGAGTCCGTTTCTGTTTTGTTTTTGTTGTTGTTGCCATATGTTTGTTTTTAGATTCCACATATGAGTGAGATCATATGGTATCTTTCTCTGACTTTTTTTATTTGGTGTAATACCCTCTAGGGTCATCTTTCTTGTCTCAAATGGCAAGATTCCATTCTTTTTTTTTTGTGGCCAAGTAATAATCCATTGTGTAGGTATACCACATCTTTATCCATTCATTATCTGTGGATGCTTTGGGCTTTTCTGTACCTTAGCTGTTATAAATAAGGCTGTAATAAACATAGTGCTGCATTTATCTTTTTGAATTAGTGTTTTTATTTTCTTTGGGTAAATGCCCAGAGTTACTGGATCATATGGTATTTCTGTTTTTATTTAATTTTATTTTCTGTTTTTATTTTTTTGAGGAACTTCTGTACTAGTCTCTATAGTGGCTGCACCAATTTACATTCCCACCTGCAATGCGTGAGAGTTCCCTTTTCTCCACATCCAACCCAACATTTGTTATTTCTTCTCTTCTTGGTTACTAGCCATTCTGACTATTGTGATGTGCTTGCTCATTGTGATTTTGATTACCATTTTCCTAAGGCATAGTGATGTTGAGCAACTTTTCATGTGTCTGTTGGTCATCTATAGGTCTTCTTTGGAAAAGTGTCTATTCAGGTCCTCTGCCAATTTTTCATCTGGATTGCTTGCTTTTTGGTGTCGAGTTACAGGATTTTTAAAAATATATATTTTGGATATTAACTTTTGTCAACTATAACATTTGCAAAAATCTCCTGGTCAGTAGGTTGATTTTTCATTTTGTTGATGGTTTCCTTTGCTGTACAAAAGCCTTTTGATGTAGTCCCACTTGTTCATTTTTGCTTTTGTTTCTGTTAATGGAGGAAATAGTTTCAGGAAATATTGCTAAGGCTGATGTTCAAGAGTTTACTGCCTATATTTTCTTTTAGGATTTCACATTTAGGTCTTTCAACCATTTCGAGTTTATTTTTGTGTGTGATGTAAGAAAGTGGTCCAGTTTCATTGTTTTGCATGTAGCTCTGCAGTGTTGTCAACATCATTTATTGAAGAGACTGTCTTTTTCCCATGGTATATTCTTGCCTCCTTTGCTGTAGATTAATTGATCATATATGTGTAGGTTTATTTCTGGACTCTCCATTCTGTGTCATTGATCCATGTGTCTGTTTTTGTGCCAGTACTGCACTGTTTTGATTATAGCTTTGTAGTATAATTTGAAATCCAGAATTGTAATACCTCCAGCTTTGTTCTTCCTCAAGATTACTTTGGCTATGGTTCCATATAAATTTTAGGATTATTCATTCTAGTTCTGTGAAAAATACTATTGATATTTTGATAAGGATTGCATTGAATCTACTACTTTGGGTAGTTTTGAAATTTTAACAATATTTTTCCAATCCATGAGCATGGTATATCTTTTGATTTATTTGTGTTGCCTTCATTTTCTTTCATCAGTGTCTTATAGTTTTCAGAGTATAGGTCTTTCACTTCCTTGGTTACAATTATTCCAAGTATTTTATTTTATTTTATTTTTTGGTAAAGTTATAAAGGGGATTGTTTTCTTAATTTCTCTTCCTGCTAGTCTCTTATTACTGTATAAAAATGACACATTTCTGTATATTAATTTTCAATTTTCAATTTTACTGGATTCATTTAGTGTAATAGTTTTTTGGTAGAGTCTTTATGGTTTTCTCCATAAAATGTCTTGTCATCTGGAAGTAGTGAAAGTTTTACTTTTTCTTTACCAGTTTGAATGCTTTTATTTCTTTTTCTTATCTTATTTCTTTTATTTCTATTTCTTATCTTATCTGATTTCAGAGCTGGAGCTCTGACTTTTGTGTTGAATAAAAGTAGCAGAAGTGGACATCCTTTAATTATTCCTGATCTTAGATGAAAAGGTTTCAGCTTTTCACCACTGAGTATGATATTAGCTGTAGGCTTGTCATATATAGCCTTTATTATGTTGAAGTATGTTCCCTCTAAACCCACTTTGTTGACACCTTTATCACGAGTGATGTTGAATTTTGTTAAATGCTTTTACTCCATCTATTGAGATGATTATGTGATTTCTATCCTTCATTTTGTTGTTGTGCTGTGTCATCTTGATTGATTTATGGATATTGAACCATCCGTGCCCTGCTGAGATCAGTCTTAACTTGATCATGATGAATGATCCTTTTAATGTGTTGTTGAGTTTGATTTTGCTAATATGTGTTGAGGATTTTTGCATCTGCGTTCATCAGAGATATTGGTCTGTAGTTTTATTTTTTTGTAGTGTCTTTGTCTGGTTTTGCTATCAGCGTAATGCTGGCCTTTTAGAATGAATGTGGATGTGTTCTTTCCTCTTCTATTTTTGGGAATAGTTTGAGAAGAATGGGTATTACTGTTCTTTAAAACTTTGGTAGAATTCATCTGTGAATCCCATCTGGTCCTGAACTTTTGCTTCTTGGGAGTTTTTTGATTACTGATTCAATTTCATTACTAGTAATCAGTCTATTTGGATTTTCTATTTATTGTTTCAATCATGGAAGTTTGTTGGTTGTTTTGCTTTTTAAGAAATTTATTCATTTCTTTTTAAGTTGTCTAATTTCTTGGTATGTAACTTTTTATAGTAGCCTCTATTTATAATCCTTTGTATTTCTGTGGCATTTATTGTAACTTCTTTTCATTTCTGATTTTATTTTGAGTGAGTCCTTTCTCTCTTGCTCTCTTTTTATGAGTCTGGTAAAAGGTTTATCAAAGAACCAGATTTTAGTTTCATTGATCTTTTCTACTGTTTCTTAAGTCTGTTTTATTTGTTTTCAATTCTTTTGCCTATTTTTACTTGAGTTGTTTCTTTCCTTGGTTTAGCTTTCATTTTTTAAAAAACATATTCTGGATAAAAATTCTTTGTTGCAGGTGCCTGGGTGGCTCAGTGGGTTAAGCCTCTGCCTTAAGCTCAGGTCGTGATCTCAGGGTCCTGGGATTGAGTCCCGCATCAGGCTCTCTGCTCAGCGGGGAGCCTGCTTCCTCCTCTCTCTCTCTCTCTCTCTCTGCCTGCCTCTCTGCCTACTTGTGATCTCTCTCTTGAAATTAAAAAAAAAAAATTTCTTTGTTGCCTATGTGATTTGCAAATATTTTCCCTAACCTGTACCTTACTTTTTAATTCTCTTAGCAATGTTTTTCTTAGAGCAAGAATTTTTAAATTTGGAAGTTACTGTCTTTTTAATGGCTCATGCTTTGGGGGTAATGTCCAGATACTCTTTGTTTAACTCCACATCATACCAATTGTCCTTTGCTTTCTTCTAAAAAGTTTATAGTTTTACATTTTATGCTTAGATCCATATGATCTATTTTGAATTTATAGTTTACAAGATCTGAGGTTTAGGTCAAGTTTGGATATCTAATTGTTTCAGTACTGTTGAAAAGATAGTCTTTTCTCTGTTGAATTGCCTTTCCACCTTGGCCCCAAATCAGTTGGCTTGGTATTTGTGTGGGTCAGTTTCTCCAGCTTTTCCTATTTCTCTGAGGTTCCCTTTCTTAGTCCTCCAGACACAGAGATGGGGCTTTAGAATGGGGCAGTGTGCTTCCTGTGACTGTCTCCATTCTGGGCCAGGGGGCAGGAAGACAGAGAGCAGCAGACTCACATGGTGAGAGTGTAGCTCCTCTGATCAGTGAAGAAGAAAGGTTTCCTTCCCTCAAGGTTTAGGTGACTGTTTCACTCTGCTCACTACCACCTTACGATTGATTACCTAGGGCTGGGAACCTAGAACACAGAGAAATAAAAAAGAACAATGAGGAATTTCCTCCCATTCTAGGAATCACTTTTCCTGCTTCTTAAGCTAGAACTTGGAGTGTTTATGGATTTTCCCACTCTGTCTGAATTCTGGTGCTTGCTCATGTTCAGGAGTGGGGCTACCTCGATTCCAGGGAGATTTTGGAGGAAAACATGGGGAAATTCGTCACTGGTTGGGTAATACTTTGAGTTTTACTCTTCTCCCCCCTTGAGCCTGCTGTGGTCATTTACTTTCCAGAGCCAGCTCTCAACTGTTTCAGATACTCTGTCCAGGTGTTACATCTGCTTGCAATGAAGAGACTGGATGGAGTGTGCCTCCTTCATCTTGCCTGAGACCAGACTCCCCTATGTTGTTTTGAAATACAAAACTTGGAGTACTGTTTTGGGTGGGTTACATAAACCTTAAAATAATAGGTATTCTGTGGACAGTTGTTTCTCACAGGCTTTCTTTTTTTTTAAAGTCATAGTATCTTGGCTGAATTGATTTATTTACATTTGTAAATATGAGAACAGAGTGGAAACATTGTGGTTTGTGGAAATCGTGTGTTGAGATTACAGTGAGATTTTCTTCCTACTAAAAAATGAGCAAATGTTGAAGGCAAACATTTTAGTACTCTATGCAGATTTACACTTAGTACTGTGTGTTTTTAGTCTCACTACTGTACCTGGATGCATGTGGGAGGCCAGGAACCATTTAATATGCTGTCTACATTGTAATTCTTATCTTTTGTGATAGCAAGAATTGTCTGACTTTATACCCTCAACATCCAGTATTGAGTTGCCTCTGAGATGTGAGTTTTCATATCTACATTCTGAACCCCTTGCTTAAGCTTTGAGAGGAATTAGAAGACTTAGGGAAGTCCTAAAAAGAGTGGCAAATTATTAACATATTCATTCCCTTCTGCCTTAAAAGAAATATGGACTAAATATAATTTTCCAGACAGCTGGTAAAAAGCAAATATAGCGCCGTGGCCTCCTAGTGGAAACAACTACATGGTCTAGAAATTAGCTAATTTAGGTAATTATTTATCAGTAGAAACCCATTAAAAATTAGTGAGGGAGGAATCAACTGTCGGTGATCGTAAATCTCTTGAAATCAACCTCAGGGGGCCCTGTTAATGGGAGCACAGCAGGTTATAGGAGCAGACAATTAGAAAGGCCGAGTTTAAGGTAATTAAGAATAACTCCTTTGGCATTAAAAATATAGAAAGTGACAGTAATATATGAAGAGGGAAGATAGTTGCATAATCCTGTGCTATCCCTTTATAGATTCATTACAGTGGTCATTGTTATTGGTGCTTTTATGCTTTTGGCATCTATTTTACACAAAATGATTGAGTCTTTGAGGACTCTTCCATCGGCTCTCTTAGTGTTGCCATGCTTTTCCTATTTAAGACTAATAATGATTGTGATCATTTATAGACCTCTGTAGCAGACCCTGTCCTGAGCACCCTCCGTTGTTATCCCATGTCTTCCTCACCAGAGCCTTGTGAGACTGGTCCTGTTTGACAGGAGAGGGGTTGGGCATGGGGTGGGTAAGCGCTGAGGACTGAATTCATGTGGTCTGGCTCCAGAGCTTTGCTTTACTTTTAACCTTTTAGCTTTAAGATTACTGAGCTGCAATGGGGAATATTCTCAGAAGGAGGGGATTGAGAAGTCCAAATTAAATACTAAAAATTAAATTAATTTTATGGAAGTAAAGAATGTTTTGACTGGGTGTGTAGGAGCTTCAAAAATCACATGCTGGGTTTAGTGATTATCCAGCTTAAACCGAAGAGGGAACGGGAACAGTCTCTGTTCTGTGATTCATTCTGTTATCAGAACGTTTCTTCTGCCAGTTTCCCCCATGTCAGCTTGGTGTAAGTAACCGCTTTCTATCACCACCCCCTTCTTAAGTACATCTCGCTTGGTAGAACTGTGCCACAGCGAGCTTCGGGAACCTGGTGCCAGGGGACTGCCTCTACAGGAAGACTCAGACCGGTTGAGATTCGTGGAAGTAGGAACTTGGCACTTTTTTCGTATGGGTAATTCAGGGTCCTAATACACTTAGTATTTTAAGCTTCCCAAGTGATAGAAGGAAATGAGTCTTTATGAGTGTTCAAAAGAGATGACTCCTCTCTGAGTTTCCTTCTTGTCACCGCAATGAATTATTTGCTCTTAGATCAGTTGGTTGATTTTATACTTCTAAGAGAGATTAAGACCCTTAAGGAATTGAGGAATGGTGTTAACATCCTGTCCAGATGGATGTTTGTGCCTGGATGTTCGTGTTTATCAGAATTTTCTTTGTGAATCTACAGACAGCAGCCAACTTGGAGTCAGCCAGACAACTTGTGTGGTATCCTTCCTTCCTATGAACAATTTTGGCTGATAGCTAAGCATAGATAAGATCTTTTCTTGATGCCTACAGAGCTGTTTTCCTCTCTTTGATAAGTGACTTCATAATTCTAGGCCAAGCACTTACTAAAATCATTGTGGGAAAAAGTCTTAAAAAGTCAAAATTTGAGGGCTATCGAAATTGTATCCTTTGTCTAACTCCGAATACTTGGTTGCCAGTAGTTTATCCTCATTGCATAGACATTTGACAAGTGTTTGAGATGAAGTTTTTATTTCTGTTCCCAACAGTGGATCCTAAATAGAGGAATCTAAGAGTGGAACTGGTAGTGGGAATTGGACTCAGCGGTATGTGGCGGTGAAGTTGCACAGTCCTCTCTCAGGCGATGTCTCCAGATTCACCTTTCATTCGCATGGCACCAGACTTAGTGTCCACTTAAAACCAGACCACTTTATTCTGTTCTTCTGGAGCCGTTGGTATTGCTGGGACATTACATAGATATAAAATGTCTACAGAAACCAAGGAAGACCCAGCTTCATTGTAATGCCTTAGGAAAATCTTTTAACAGATCGAGCTTAAAATGTGAAATCTGACCGTAGCCTTATTCCTGCTCACTTGGATACTAGTTGACTGTCCCATTCTGCCCCTGCACCCTGTTCAGTTTCCCCTTTGCTACCATAATTTCTGTGCCGCAAAGCATGTTTAACCATGTCCTCCTCCTGCTTGAAACATTTGCAAGGCTCCTTACAGTCTGTGGGAGAAAGTCCAGGGTAATTTCTGTGGCTTTCCAGACCTCTGATGGGAACCTGGGCATTCACGTTATCTGCCAGGCCTGCTTTGAACTTGGTCCTTTTGGCACACCTGGCAGTCTCTCACCTCCCGGTGCTTGCGCTGTTCCCTTTCAGTGCTTCCCTTAACACCTTCTGGTTCTGGAAGATTTTACTCAGGGGGGGTGCCTTCTTCTGACACCCACTAGATTGGGTGGTGTGCCCGGCTCCTGAACTCCTGTGGCACTCTGTATCTCCCTGTCTTTGTTGCCTGTCACTGGATTGTATTTGTCTGTTGATGTGAGGGTGCTGTGAATTCCTTGAGAGCAGGGAGCCATGTCTTAACTACCCGCTCCCTCAAGCCTGGCATGGTAACTGACACATTGTAGATATTGTGCTCAGTGCATGTCAATGGCCTGAGTGATAGAGTTACCTTCCAGCTCCCAAGTTCCCAGCCCTGAGAATGTTTCAGAGAGGAGCAGAGAGGACTCTGTTACTCAGAATTTATTCTAGCTCTCATTTTATTTTTATTTTACTTGATGCTTTTAGTTAGCCTTTTTAAAAAAAGTTTTTATCTTTCATCTTTGACAACCAAATAAATAAAACCTTTTTAGTAATTAACATCATATTAATAGCTACAAAATGCCTCATACATACATTAACACTAATTTTTCCAACAATGGGAGTGAGCACTGCTTACATGTTATGGTTGTAGGAACTGAGGCCGGAGAGAGGTAAATTAGTCTGCCCAAGGTTTTACTTACAGTTAGTAGTCATTAGAACCAGGATTCAAATCTGGGTTTGAATCTGGACATTATGTACATTTCATTATCCCATTTTGCCCTTAAGGAAAGCTGGTGTTTGTGTACTAATTTAACACCCAGCAGGAAGTCCTCCGCTGTCCGGCAGTGCTGAAATGATAGAAGGCTTGCTGTTAGTTTGGTGACCCTCTTTGAAGTAGAAAGGAATAATCCTTTTAAAAAGGTGAACAGAAATAAACAGAAGTAGAATTATTTTCTATTTAGTTTCTCCATTTGGGTTTTGTTTCTAGCTTTAAACAAAACCTGTCCAAGTTAAAACAAAGAAGGTGGTCCTGCCCTTTCTTTTCTATACTCTGTAAGTTTCTGGTTCTCCCCAAAGACAGCAGTGCCCCCCCACCCCCGCCCCACCAGCTTTGTGGAATTATTCTCTTTATGTTAGATATCATCTTTTGCACATAATACCGTAGTTATTTTGACAGTAGGAGGTGGAGGAAGGTGTCCAGTAGCATTTCCACAAAGATGTAAGAAAATAATGCCTCTCCCCTCTATCAGACAAGTTGTTGTAAAGCAACTGTACTTCTTCAAAATGAAATGACGATATCGAGGAAAATAAAAATGCTGTGGCATAGAATTTGCAATGTGGTTCAAGTGACAGCAACATCCAGGGTGAGTTCAGATCCTAGATCTCCAAATGATGCTCACCCAACAATTCACCTGGCTTGTGAAGCACCGAGAAGCTCTCCGCAAGCAGTTGAGATGTGCAGTGTTCCTGGTATTTATTTCCCCCATTCCCCCTGCACAGGGCCCCCCTTGCCTGCTTTCCTGGGTTTGTACTCCTGGCCCCACTCACTCCCCAGTTCAGCTCCCAGAGTGGATCAGATGTTTGAAGAATGAAATGTCTTCTGTGCCCAAAGGAAAATATTGGAAAAGATGTATTCTGATTTAAAAGGCTGTTTAGTAATGACGTGGATGTGTGATTTAGATGACAAACAGTGAATCATAAAATAATATGTTTTAATACTACAAAACTTTTTTTAAAAAAGATTTTATTTATTTATTTGACAAAGAGAGATCATAAGTAGGCAGAGAGGCAGGCAGAGAGAGAGCGGGAGGCAGGCTCCCCGCTGAGCAGAGAGACCAATGTGGGGCTCCATCCCAGGACGCTGGGATCATGACCTGAGCCGAAGGCAGAGGCTTTTTTTTTAAAATTTATTTATTTATTTTCAGCGTAACATTACTCATTGTTTTTACACCACACCCAGTGCTCCATGCAATACGTGCCCTCTCTATTACCCTCCATCTGGTTCCCCAACCTCCCACCACCCGCCCCTTCAAAACCCTCAGGTTGTTTTTCAGAGTCCATAGTCTCTCATGGTTCATCTCCCCTTCCAATTTCCCACAACTCCCTTCTCTTCTCCATCTCCCCATGTCCTCCATGTTCTTTGTTATGCTCCACAAATAAGTGAAACCATGTGATATTTGACTCTCTCTGCTTGACTTATTTCACTCACCATCATCTCTTCCAGTCCCGTCCATGTTGCTACAAAAGTTGGGTATCATCCTTTCTGATGGAGGCATAATACTCCATCGTGTATATGGACCACATCTTCCTTATCCATTCGTCTGTTGAAGGGCATCTTGGTTCTTTCCACAGTTTGGCAACCGTGGCCATTGCTGCTATAAACATTGGGGTACAGATGGCTCTTCTTTTCACTACATCTGTATCTTTGGGGTAAATACCCAGCAGTGCAATTGCAGGGTCATGGGGAAGCTCTATTTTTAATTTCTTGAGGAATCTCCACACTGTTCTCCAGAGTGGCTGCACCAACTTGCATTCCCACCAACAGTGTAAGAGGGTTCCCCTTTCTCCACATCCTCTCCAACACACGTTGTTTCCTGTCTTGCTAATTTTGGCCATTCTAACTGGTGTAAGGTGGTATCTCAATGAGGTTTTAATTTGAATCTCCCTGATGGCTAGTGATGATGAGCATTTTTTCATGTGTCTGATAGCCATTTGTATGTCCTCATTGGAGAAGTGTCTGTTCATATCATCTGCCCATTTTTTGATATGATTATCTGTTTTGTGTGTGTTGAGTTTGAGGAGTTCTTTATAGATCCTGGATATCAACCTTTTATCTGTACTGTCATTTGCAAATATCTTCTCCCATTCCGTGGGTTGCCTTTTTGTTTTGTTGACTGTTTCCTTTGCTGTGCAGAAGCTTTTGATCTTGATGAAGTCCCAAAAGTTCATTTTTGCTTTTGTTTCCTTTGCCTTTGGAGGCATATCTTGAAAGAAGTTGCTGTGGCTGATATCGAAGAGGTTACTGCCTATGTTCTCCTCTAGGATTCTGATGGATTCCTGTCTCACGTTGAGATCTTTTATCCATTTCGAGTTTATCTTTGTGTATGGTGTAAGAGAATGGTCGAGTTTCGTTCTTCTACATATCGCTGTCCAGTTTTCCCAGCACCATTTATTGAAGAGACTGTCTTTTTTCCATTGTATATTTTTTCCTGTTTTGTCGAAGATTATTTGACCATAGAGTTGAGGGTCCATATGTGGGCTCTCCACTCTGTTCCACTGGTCAATGTGTCTGTTTTTATGCCAGTACCACGCTGTCTTGGTGATCACAGCTTTGTAGTAAAGCTTGAAATCAGGTAGCATGATGCTGCCAGTTTTGTTTTTGTTTTTCAACATTTCCTTAGCAATTCGGGGTCTCTTCTGATTCCATACAAATTTTAGGATTATTTGCTCCAGCTCTTTGAAAAATATCGGTGGAATTTTGATTGGAATGGCATTAAAAGTATAGATTGCTCTAGGCAGTATAGACATTTTAATAATGTTTATTCTTCTGATCCAAGAGCATGGAACGGTCTTCCATCTTTTTTGTGTCTTCTTCAATTTCTTTCATGAGTGTTCTGTAGTTCCTCGAGTACAGATCCTTTACCTCTTTGGTTAGGTTTATTCCCAGGTATCTTATGGTTCTTGGTGCTATAGTAAATGGAATCGATTCTCTAATTTGCCTTTCTGTATTTTCTTTCTTTCTTTCTTTTTTTTTTTTTTTTGCAATGAATATGCAGTTTGTTTTATTCACTCTAAGGGATAAAGAACAAATGGATTTCTCAAATAATAGTAACCATAGCAAGAACAACAGTAATAATAATATAGTGCTTTAACAAACCATTAACTCATTTGGCCTTTCTGTATTTTCATTGTTAGTGCGAAGGCAGAGGCTTTTTAAACCATGGAGCCACCCAGGCGCCCCCTACAAAACTTTTTGAAACTGCTTTTTTGCCAAATCTTACCATGTATGTTTTAAGTATTTTCTAGCATCTGCAGTGAAAGTTGTGTTTGACTAGTAGGAACATGGATCTGATTCAGCATGGTTGATCTCTCATGTGAAATGTCTGTAGGGAAACCTCTTACGAGTGGTTTTTCCACCAAATCATCAGGGAGGGACTTAGGCTGCTCTGGCTTTTAGCATCCTCAGCAGCATAAGGCCATCATCCACGAAATCATGGGACACTGTCGGAGATCGAGCCAAGCTGTCTGCTGGAGGAGGGGAAAAGAAAAGTGGCAAAAGGAACTTTCTGGAATCTCCACCCACTGACTTCTTGAAACTCTTTGGCGACCACTGTCTTCAGGGGAGGCTCAACTGTGGTGTTTAAGTGGGCATATTGCCAGCCTAAATAAAGTCAGATTTCTGTGACTAAAGAGCAGCGGGAGGGCAGTGGACATTAGGTTTGAAAGGGTTGACTCTGCCACCAAGTATGAAGTTTATTTTTTAAGTCATGAATCTGCTTAACCATCTTTTCAGAGTTTAAAGGCAGCTGTATTATGTAAGGATATTTTAAAGAAATATTTCAGTTTTAGGAAAGTTTTTTTCCCCCAGTCTACGGCTGTGCTTTTTGTAAAATGTTCTTTTATTTCTCTTGAATAAATAATCTCTTAATATTATAAATATTAATAATCTGGGCTTAAAAATAGAGTAGGATTGATATTATTACATGCTTCAGAATAAAACACTCTTTCATGCTTCTCCTAAAGGCACATGTTTTAGAAATCGCTGCGAAAAATCATGAGGTCTTTCCCACTGTGGCCCTCCTTTACATGTAATGGGAAACAGCTCTGTCCATCGGGTGGTGAAAACTGCTTCGGGTGCCTGTCGTCACGATCCAGAGTCAGTCATGCTCCTCTGAGGTCCTGTGGTCTCTCCATGAAAAGTTCTGCTTATCCCTTTCAACTCGGGAAAATTCTCTTTATCCTCCAGGCTATACTTGACTACTTAGCTTTTCCTCCTAGCTGCCCCCTACCCTCTGCGCCCCATGACCTCCTGGCTGGGTTCGGTTGCTTTGGTGCTTCTGCTGAGTGTCCTCTGCGTCCCTGCTGCCCGTGTCACAGCGGGGAACTCCAACAGTGATGGTGTGGAGCCTGTGAGGTAGTCTGTAGGGCGCTCCGATGCTCCCTGCCCGCCTCGGGAAGCACACATCAGGTAGATCCCTTTTTCACACTGTCTGGTAATCACTTCTACACTTTCCTCTTGTGTTTCTGGATGATAGGTTCCTTCAGGAGAATTGCCATATTCTGTTCGCTAAAGTTATTCCTGGCACCCTGTGCATGGTGCGGTGGATAGTGGGTGCTCAGTGAAGGTCATGAATGAGCGAGTGTGAGTGAGGCACAGGGGAGAGGAAGACTGGAGCTCTCCAGCGTCTGCTTTCATTGCACTCAGCCGCAGAGACATGCGGGAGGGGGGTCACTGCATCTGGGGGGTTGCACCTGAGCTGAGGAGTCAGCCAGCTTCCCCGCCGATCTTTTGTCTCCGTGAATGAGCTGGCCCTCTTATAGACACCATGGCATCCTTCTGAAACCTAGAATTCTCTGTTACTGGAAGAGTCTTGAGTTTAGCGGATCTGGATTCATTGGCTTCGCTTACTGAGTATCTGCCCTGTGCTGGGTTCTAAAGCTGCAGAAGTGAGTAAGGGTGGTCCTTGCCTTTAAGTTCTTTTGGGATAGTGGGGACACACACACACACCGTCTTTAGTGTGTAAGTGCTTAAGTGAAAGACTGAAGGTATGAACAAAGGAGGGACGTGTGAGTTTTCTGTTTTTTCCTTTTTTCTTAAGAACATTAAGTTTTCCTGTAGCAGGTAAGTACTCTACTGTTCCTTAAGCCGTGTTCTTTCCGAGACTTTATAAGCCTGTTTATGTTCACGTGTAGGAGACACCAGGCTGTTGCTGGCATAATGAGGCAAAAGCAGCATCAGAGGAGACTAGATCGCCTCTGCAGGGCTCGGATCTGTGACCACTCCTGCCGCATGCGACAAACACTGAAAAGCATGCTGCTCAGACCTTGTCTTCAAGTTCTTGGCGGTCATCCTTAAGGTGATTGCTTGCTAGGAGATAGCTCCTGGGAGCATCACACTCACACTCCAGGAGGTGGAAGAAGAGAGAAAAAAAGGGCGGAATTCTGAACAGAGTCAGCTCCCTCTAAGCAACCTTTCTTTGCTTAATTTTCTCCAAACACCTAAGCCTGTTTCTCATTGGCCAGAAGTGAGTCATGGGCACTCACCCGGCTGCAGAGTGGGCTCTGAAGGTGGTCGTTAGGTAGATGCCCGGCTTCTCCGGTCAGTGTGGGCTCTTTTAGGAACAAGAGGAGGCTGGGTATCGGGTGGTAATAAGCGCCTGTCAGCTACGTGGTGGCCCAAGAAATGTTCTTTGGGTGAATAAATAAGTCAGGCCTGACCAAATCAGGGCCTTTGGTGTAGACACTAAGCATTTAGTTTTCATGGTCTATGGTTTTTGAATCTTAAAGTCAGATTGGCTTTTCAGATATCTAGAAAATGAATTATTGGATTAGCCCTGCCCTCTGAATCCCAGAGTTGGTTTATCTCTGGGCGTGGGGGCCCTGGCCGGAATTGTAGGCTCGCTGGAAGAGACAGATTTTGTGTGTGACATAATGGCCATGTCTGGTATTTGACTTTTATTCTTGATTTGTAATAGTAACTTTATGGATTTTTACTAAGTTACGGTTAGTTTCATTTACAGAAATAGATAATTTATGTAGTTTTGTATTTATAGATATTACATTTGTGGACAGTTTGCGGTCTGTTACTGATGTTTCAGAGATTTTTGTGTCTTCTTTTTTCACCTCTGTCCTGGGGGCACTTCTCCTCATGTGGACACTAAGGTCGATAGGGCGTAGTTTCCTAAGTGATAGAATGTGCTGGTGCCCAGGCTTACACTACTGTGATATCTTGAAATAGAGCTTTTAAAACAAATGGTGGAAGTTCTAAGGACTTTGAGACTTCCTCCGAATTGAGGATAACAACCTCCAAAATTATCATCATTTGATGCTGTAATGATTTAACAGTTATTATGAGAGGATATTGACAGTTTTCTTTTCTCTTCCAGTTTGTGAACATCAATGCAACAGAAAACTGTCTTCATTGTCCATGAGACTATTTTGGTCATGGTGGCCCTGTGAACTTGTACTTTCTAAAAAGAAATGTTCTGTGAGGAACCTTAAAAATAGGTTTTTGTTGGCTTCTTCTTTGGGATGATATTCATGTACTCTGCACGCCGTTGAAAATATGCTCCAATACTTCATTCTGTTGTGCTGAGCAATCGGAAATTGGTTTCCCCAAACTCTGTAAACATGAAGAATGGCCTGCTTTTATTAGTTACGTGAAGAAGTAAACCCCAGGGACCCTCAGCTGCAGGGTGGCTCTCTCTTCACAGCTGCCGCTCTTCCTTTGTGGACGGTGCCAGTTGCTAAGAGAAGGCTTTGTCTGTTGTGTATAAAATGCACTTTGTTTGGACCTCCCTCGAGCAACTTGAACTGCGTATGAGTCCAGCTGGACATTCCTCAGCAGATGATCATTTAAATGCAGGTCAAATTTAGAACCCAACTTACATTAGTTTAAAAATAGGCACTGCCTTTAGAAAGCCGACCTCTGGTCCAGTTGGGGCTTGAGGATCTGATTGTAATTCTTACAGCTCTGTTTTCAACTCTTAAGAGGCGGTACGCAGTTAGGCTCGATGAATCCAATATCCTTGTAATGTGGGACCCCTGTCTTCATGCCATGCATCCTTTCCTTCCAGTGAATTCGTGGTAAGATGAGAGATTTTGCATCATGGAATGGAATCTGCCTTCTGTTACATTTTATTGGATG
The DNA here is from genome assembly GCF_922984935.1 of Meles meles. Lineage (NCBI taxonomy): Eukaryota > Metazoa > Chordata > Mammalia > Carnivora > Mustelidae > Meles > Meles meles. The sequence continues at coordinate 139,385,666 of NC_060071.1, read as the reverse complement.
TTTTATTGACTAGGCCAGGCTGGAGAACATAGGAAATCTAGCAGATGAATTTTAAGGTATTAATATGATAGGTTCTTTCGTTTGGAGCTCAAAGTTTATCAAATGATGTAAGTTAACACTCATCACATGCAAGTGAATAATCAGTCATCAAAATATGGAGTAATTTTCTCATGTCTGATTTAGCACACCCAAGTCTAAGGTTTACGTAACGTGCGTTCAGCAGAAAAGTTAATGGGGTAAGGTTGAGGTTGTGAAGAAGTTTATACCTGGCCTTTGAATGCTCAGAGAAGCAAGCATATATTGAGCTTGCATGGATGTATGAATTACTGCCAAAAATTTTGTCCCAGACTGAAACGAAATGGTAAGCTTATAGTTCCAGATACTTGAAATATTTAGACTTCGTTAAAAAAGTAACCCTCAAGGACAGGTTTTTTTTCCTTCATAATTTAAAAAGGTAAAACAGATATTTCTTTTTACCCAGTAAAATCTGTCTTCACATCTGGACACCAACAACAAGACAGAAGAAAGAGAAATTAAGGAGTCAATCCCATTTACAATTGTACCCAAAACTATAAGATACCTAGGAATAAACCTAACCAAAGAGGCTAAGAATCTATACACAGAAAATTATAAAGTACTCATGAAAGAAATTGAGGAAGACACAAAGAAATGGAAAAATGTTCCATGCTCCTGGATTGGAAGAATAAATATTGTGAAAATGTCCATGCTACCTAAAGCAATCTACACATTTAATGCAATCCCTATCAAAATACCATCCATTTTTTTCAAAGAAATGGAACAAATAATCCTCAAATTTATATGGAACCAGAAAAGACCTCGAATAGCCAAAGGAATATTGAAAAAGAAAGGCAAAGTTGGTGGCATCACAATTCCGGACTTCAAGCTCTATTACAAAGCTGTCATCATCAAGACAACATGGTACTGGCACAAAAACAGACACATAGATCAGTGGAACAGAATAGAGAGCCCAGAAATAGACCCTCAACTCTATGGTCAACTAATCTTCGACAAAGCAGGAAAGAATGTCCAATGGAAAAAAGACAGCCTCTTCAATAAATGGTGCTGGGAAAATTGGACAGCCACATGCAGAAAAATGAAATTGGACCACTTCCTTACACCACACATGAAAATAGACTCCAAATGGATGAAGGACCTCAATGTGAGAAAGGAATCTGTCAAAATCCTTGAGGAGAATGCAGGCAGCAACCTCTTCGACCTCAGCCGTAGCAACATCTTCCTAGGAACAATGGCAAAGGCAAGGGAAGCAAGGGCAAAAATGAACTATTGGGATTTCATCAAGATCAAAAGCTTTTGCACAGCAAAGGAAACAGTTAACAAAACCAAAAGACAACTGACAGAATGGGAGAAGATATTTGCAAACCACTTTTCTTTTTTTTTTAAGATTTTATTTATTTATTTGAGAGGGAGAGAGATCACAAGTAGGCAGACAGGCAGGCAGAGAGAGAGAGAGAGAGAGAGAGAGGGAAGCAGGCTCCCCACTGAGCAGAGATCCCAATGCGGGGCTCGATCCCAGAACCCTGGGATCATGACCTGAGCCGAAGGCAGAGGCTTTAACCCACTGAGCCACCCAGACACCCCTGGACACCACTTTTCTTATAGTCTTAATGGTTATCAACTTTGCTAACACCTTTTATATAAGCTTCGTTGAGGCTCTTACACTTATTTTTTTATAATTTTTTTTTTTTATAAACATATAATGTATTACTAGCCCCAGAGGTACAGGTCTGTGAATCGCCAGGCCCACACACTTCACAGCACTCACTCACCATAGCACATACCCTCCCCAATGTCCATAACCCTGCCACCCTCTCCCTACTTCCCTCCCACGGCCACCCTCAGTTTGTTTTGTGAGATTAAGAGTCTCTTATGGTTTGTCTCCCTCCTGATCCCATCCTGCTTCATTTACTCTCTTCCTACCCCCCAACCCCCCACGCAGCATCTCCACTTCCTCATAGCAGGGAGATCATATGATAGTTGTCTTTCTCTCTTTGGTGCTAGCTGCCTAATGGCATAGCTACAAGAAGGATTTGGCAGGAAGGAGCCAGTGTGGGTTGCTTCCAGTTAGGGGGAGGTCAGACATGCCAGCATATTGGAATATGGTGGTGGTTTTATTAGTTCAGAAGTTTTAAGTTTCAGTATAACCATGTTTTTTCCAACTATATTAACAGATCAGCTTGATGCTTTATTAAGAAAAAAAAGAGGAAGAAACAAGAGGTGGGATTTGAGGCTGCGTTGTCAGTATGTAATCAAGGTTCCTTTTTTTTTTTTTTTTTTAATAAACAGAGATCTTTGACTCTGAAACAGCTTGGCAGATAAAACCGCTCAGTAGTGTGAACATCCAGTGGGCCGAGAGCAGCTTTATTCTCGGATACAGATCATGTTTATATAAACTCTGAGTATAAATGATTTTCATTCTCAGGTTGAGACTTGTAGACTGGGTGACAGGACCAGACTTGTGCATTCACTCTTTAATGATGTGAAAGTTCAAGGGTGAAAGAAGCATTTGAGGCACCAATTCAGTCTTTGTTCTCATGGTCAGGAATTGTGGGGTAATGCACAAGTGTGCTTTTCCTCTGCCTTTGTTACTACTAAGCTTCACCGAAGTGGTTATCTGCGCTGTAAATGGGTCTGTAAGTGACTTCAGTTGTAAAGTTTGGGATAAATTTCTTCCTTTTCTCCTTGAGGGAAGTGAATGACATTTTCATGCAGTTATCTCCCTTTTTGTTGCTCCGGAAGACAGGGTCCGGGATCCGTTTTCCTTCTGTAGTAGTCCCCAGTTTCCAGCTCAGTTCTCATCAGAGAAGCTCACCGAAGATGGCTGCCCCTCCAGCCCTCCCTTTAAAAATAGTCCGTGAACAGCCACTTGCGTACGTATCAGATACTGTTCTGGTGCTGTGTTGTGAACAATACAGTTGGCATTTTTTTCGTGCATGGGACTAGAGACTAGCGAAGTAATTAAATTGATTGACCAGTAAGACTGAGGAGACCACCATTATTTCTCTCCAAGGACATCGTACTGACAAATGAAGGGGAGCATTTTGTTATAAGTGTCACTGTGCAAGTAACCCTCATCAAAATATATGACTTGAATTCATATTGGAAACTGGAATTACTGCTTCCTGTGTTACAAACAGTGGAACAAGAGCTATGCCTGTTTTGTCAGAAGTGAAGCTGATGTTATAAAGCCCATAGAATTTTATTCAAATGGATTAAGATAAAATCTATCTACACTTGGAGAATATGTCAGACAGTTTAAGATGAATAAGTTTGGTTCAGCACATATATTCCTTTGTTTATCTTTAAGTTGATGTATTCAGTGTGTTGTTTGCGTTTGTTAATTTCACTGAAGAACTTTGGTACTCCTGATCACTGATAATGTTGACAAGACATGGTTTAATATTTACCATTGGCACATTGGTGCCATTGGCACATTGGCTCTCATTTTTAAATATGAGTTGTCTCATTGGGCGGTGTGTATGAGGTGGGAGTAGTAGCAATCTAGAAAATTGAAGCTGTGAAAGCTGTCAGTTTCAGTTCTTCCTTTCTAATTTGTATACCTTTAATGTTTTTGCTTGCCTGCTTTTTTGCTGTACTGTGTTATCCAGAACCTCCAGTTGAAGGTTCAGAAGGATGAAAAATGGACCTCCTTATCTTGTTCCTGATGTTGAGGAAAGCTTTCAGTCTCTTACCATTTGTGCAAATACCCTTTGTCAGATTGCGGATGTTCCCTTTCTATTTCTAGTTTGCTGAGGGCCTTTTTTTTTTCACAATCATGAGTGGGTATTGAATTTTTTCTATATGTTGATATGATCATCCTTTTTGTCCTATACTGTACTAATATACTGTATTAAATTAATTTTCAGATGTTATGTTATTGATTTTCAAATGTTAAAACTAATTTGTGTCCCTGGGGTGAATCCTATTTGATAACAGTATCTAGTTTTTCTTTATTGTTGCTGGATAGGGTTTACTCATTGAGAGTTTTTGTGTACAATATTTATGAGGGATACTGATTTGTTTTCCTTTTTTGTAATGTCTTTGCATTGCTTTAGTATCAGGATAGTATTGAATTCATAGAATGAGTTGAGAAGTGTTCTCTGTTCTTCTATTTCCTGGAAGAGTTTATGAAGAATTGTCATTATTCTTTAAAAATGCGTGATAGAATTCAGCAGTTTAGCCATCTGGGTCTGGGATTTTCTTTTTGACAAGATTTTCAATTTGCCAGTTTAATTTCTTATTATAAGTCTATTCAGATTTCCTATTCCTTCATGAATCAGTTTTGCTAATTTATGTCTTTCTAGGAATTTGTCCATTTCATCTAAATTGTCTAATTGGGAGATATATACTTTTTCATAATTATTCTGTAGGGTCAATAGTGATGGCTCCTCTTCCATTCCCGATTTTGGTAATTGGTGTCTTTTTCTTTATTTCTTGGTCAGTCTAAAAGTTTTGTCAACTTCATTGACCTTTGTAAATTAAAATAACCATGGTTGGCTTCATTGTTTTTTCTCTGTCGTTTTTCTGTTTTCAGTTTCATTGATTTTTGCTCTAAACTTTAATTCTCTTCCATTTGCTTGGTTTGGATTTGGTTTACTCTATATCTAGTTTCTTTTTTTTTTTTTTTTGAGTAGGAATGATTTCCATTTTATTTATTTTTTCAGCATAACAGTATTCATTCTTTTTGCACAACACCCAGTGCTCCATGCAAAACGTGCCCTCCCCATTACCCACCACCTGTTCCCCCAACCTCCCACCCCTGACCCTTCAAAACCCTCAGGTTGTTTTTCAGAGTCCATAGTCTCTTATGGTTCGCCTCCCCTCCCCAATGTCCATAGCCCGCTCCCCCTCTCCCAATCCCACCTCCCCCCAGGAACCCCCAGTTTGTTTTGTGAGATTAAGAGTCATTTATGGTTTGTCTCCCTCCCAATCCCATCTTGTTTCATTTATTCTTCTCCTATCCCCCTACCCCCCCATGTTGCTTCTCCATGTCCTCATATCAGGGAGATCATATGATAGTTGTCTTTCTCCGATTGACTTATTTCACTAAGCATGATACGCTCTAGTTCCATCCACGTCGTCGCAAATGGCAAGATTTCATTTCTTTTGATGACTGCATAGTATTCCATTGTGTATATATACCACATCTTCTTGATCCATTCATCTGTTGATGGACATCTAGGTTCTTTCCATAGTCTGGCTATTGTAGACATTGCTGCTATAAACATTCGGGTACACGTGCCCCTTCGGATCACTATGTTTGTATCTTTAGGGTAAATACCCAGTAGTGCAATTGCTGGGTCATAGGGTAGTTCTATTTTCAACATTTTGAGGAACCTCCATGCTGTTTTCCAGAGTGGTTGGACCAGCTTGCATTCCCACCAACAGTGGAGGAGGGTTCCCCTTTCTCCACATCCTCGCCAGCATCTGTCATTTCCTGACTTGTTAATTTTAGCCATTCTGACTGGTGTGAGGTGATATCTCATTGTGGTTTTGATTTGTATTTCCCTGATGGCGAGTGACGTGGAGCACTTTTTCATGTGTCTGTTGGCCATCTGGATGTCTTCTTTGCAGAAATGTCTGTTCATGTCCTCTGCCCATTTCTTGATTGGATTGTTTTCTATATCTAGTTTCTTAAAGTGGAAATAAATTGAGATCTTTCTTGTTTCCTAACAGCTATAAAATTCTAAGAACTCTTTTAGCTACATCCTATAAATTTTAACATGTTGGGTTTTTTTTTTTTCATTCAGTTCAGAACATGTCTTAATTTTGCTTACAGTTTTTTTTTTTTTTTTGGACCCATCATTGTTTAGAAATTATTGTTTAATTTACGAGTGCTTGGAGATTTCCTAAACTTCTTTTGGTTGTTGGTTTAATTCTTTGGAGTCCCATATTTTGTATTATTTCAGTACTTAAATGTATTTTATGGCATAACAAAGGGTCTCTTCTTGAGCCTTGGAAAGAATGTATAATCTTTTGTGAGACAGAGTGCATTACAGATGTCAGTTAGGCCAGTATGGTTATTAGAGTTATTTAGACGTCCCAATCCTTGCTGATTTTTTTGTCTACTTGCAGTCATTTTGAGTGGAGTGTTGAGGTCTCTGGTTAACTGTTGAATTGTCTTTCTCCTATCAGTTCTGCTCATTTTCATTTCATTTTTGGGGGTTTTGTTGTTAGATTACACAAACTTTTATAATTATTGTATTTCCCTGATTAATCAACCCTTTTATTGTTTTAAACTATCCCCCCTAATATTTTTTTTTGCCTTAAAGTCCACTTTGTTTAATAATAGTATGGCTACTCCTGCTATCTTATGGTTACTCTTTCTGGTATATGTTTTTCAATACTTGAAGGTGATCAGAATCAGTCATGTGTTAATCAATATGAGAATGTTATTGTGTGATCCTATTATACTTTTTTCAAACCTGCCACATTTTGTTTATATCCATGATAGTGATACCACCTGAAAGTAAAAGGAGAACCCTCTTAAAAGTAGCACACAGTTGTCAACTATCATACCTGTGTACAGTTCTGTAAAAATTAACACCCATATAGAGTCCTATAACTTCTATCACAGTCAGGATGCAGAACATTTTCCTAACCTTCCCCTAGCCCTCTCATGCTAGCCCTTCATAGTTACCTCCCCTCCACCCCCATCCCCTAGCAACTACTGATCTGTGCTCCATTCCTATTGGTTCAGTCTTTTTTTTTTTTTAAATAGGCCTTTTTTTTTTCATGAAAAATTAATATTTGGGGTCTGCAAATAGCTGACTTTATCCCTCCTGTGATTTCGTATAATTGCTGAAAAAGCAAACAACAAACAAAAACAACAGCATGATTAACTTTTTTTCATTAGAGACAACTTCCTGTGGTAGTTAAGGAGTTACAGTGTTACTTTTTGTTTTGTTTTTAATTGAAATTAAAAAAATTTTTGTTTTATTAACATATAATGTATTATTTGCCCCAGGGGTTCAGGTCTGTGAATTGTCAGGCTTAAACACTTCACAGCACTCACCATAGCACATACCCTCCCCAATGTCCATAACCCAGCCATCCTCTGCATACCCCCCTCCCCCCGGCAACCCTCAGTTTGTTTTGTGAGATTAAGAGTCTCTTACAGTTTGTCTCCCTCCCGATCCCATCTTATTCATGTTTTCCTTACTTACGTCCTAAACCCCAGCCCTGCCACTCAAATTCGTCATATCAGAGAGATTATACCATAATTGTCTTTCTCTGATTGACTTATTTCACTCAGCATAATACCCTCTAGGTCTATCCGCATCATTACAAATCTCAAGATTTCATTTCTTTTGATGGCTGCATAATATTTCATTATATATATATACACATACATACATACATACACGTGTGTGTGTGTATATATATACACCACATCTTCTTTATCCATTCATCTGTTGATGGGCACCTAGTTTCTTACCATAGTTTGGCTATTGTGGACATTGCTGCTGTAAACATTCAGGAGCACATGCCCCTTCGGATCATTACATTTGTATCCTTAGGTTAAATACCCAGTAGTGTGATTGCTGGGTCATGGGGTAGCTCTATTTTCAACTTCTTGAGGAACCTCCATGCTGCTTTCCAGAGTGGCTGCACCAACTTGCATTCCCACCAACAGTGTAGGAGGGTTCACCTTTCTCCAGATCCTCGCCAGCATCTGTCATTTCCTGACTTGTTAATTTTAGCCATTCTGACTGGTGTGAAGTGGTATCTCATTGTGGTTTTGATTTGTATTTCTCTAATGCCGAGTGATGTGGAGCACTTTTTCACGTGTCTGTTGGTTATGTGGATATCTTCTTTGCAGAAATGTCTGTTCACATCCTCTGCCCATTTCTTGATTGCATTGTTTGTTCTTTGGGTGTTGAGTTTGATAAGTTCTTTATAGATTTTGGATACTAGCCCTTTATCTGATATGTCATTTGCGAATATCTTCCCCCATTCTGTCAGCTGTCTTTTGGTTTTATTGACTGTTTCCTTTGCTGTGCAGAAGGTTTTGATCTTGATGAAGTCCTAATAGTTCATTTTTGCCCTTTGTTCCCTTGCCTTTGGTGATGTTTCTAGGAAGAAGTTGCTGCGGCTGAGGTCAAACAGGTTGCTGCCTGTGTTCTTCTCAAGGATTTTGATTGATTCCTGTCTCACATTGAGGTCTTTCATCCATTTTGAGTCTATTTTTGTGTGTGGTGTAAGGAAATGGTCCAGTTTCATTTTTTCTGCATGTGGCTGTGCAATTTTCCCAACACTATTTGTTGAAGAGATTTTCTTTTTCCATTGGACGTTCTTTCCTGCTTTGTCAAAGATTAGTTGACCATAGAGTTGAGGGTCTATTTCTGGGCTCTCTATTCTGTTTCATTGAGCTATGTGTCTGTGTTTGTGCCAGTACCATGCTATCTTGATGATGACAGCTTTGTAATAGAGCTTGAAGTCTGGAATTGTGATGCCACCAACTTTGGCTTTCTTTTTCAACATTCCTCTGGCTATTCAGGGTCTTTTCTGCTTCCATTTAATTTTTAGGATTATTTGTTCCATTTCTTTGAAAAAAATGGATGGTATTTTGATAGGGATTGCATTAAATATGTAGATTGCTTTATGTAGCATAGACATTTTCACAATATTTGTTCTTCTAATCCAGGAGCGTGGAGCATTTTTCCATTTCTTTGTGTCTTCCTCAGTTTCTTTCATGAGTACTTTGTAGTTTTCTGAGTACAGATTCTTTGCCTATTGGGTTAGGCTTATTCCTAGGTATCTTATGGTTTTGGGTGCAATTGTAAATGGAATTGACTCCTTCATTTCTTTCTTCTGTCTTGCTGTTGGTGTATAGAAATGCAAATGATTCCTGTGCATTGATTTTATATTCTGACATGTTACTGAATTCCTGTATGAGTTCTAGCAGTTTTGGAGTGGAGTCTTTTGGGTGTTCCACATAAAGTATCATATCATCTGCAAAGAGTGATAGTTTGACTTCTTTGCTGATTTGGATGCCTGTAATTTCTTTTTGTTGTCTGATTGCTGAGGCTAGGACTTCTAGTACTATGTTGAATAGCAGTGGTGATAATGGACATCCCTGCCATGTTCCTGACCTTAACGGAAAAGCTCTCAGTTTTTCTCCATTGGGAATGATATTTGCTGTGGTTTTTCATAGATGGCTTTGATCTTGTTGAGGTATGTACCTTCTATCCCTACACTTTGAAGAGTTTTGGTCAATAAAGGATGCTGTACTTTGTTAAATGGTTTTTCAGCACCTATTGAGAGTATCATATGGTTCTTGTTCTTTTATTAATGTATTGTATCACTTTGATTGATTTGCGGATGTTGAACCAACCTTGCAGTCCTGGAATAAATCCCAGTTGGTCATAGTGACTATTCCTTTTAATGTACTGTTGGATCCTATTGGCTAGTATTTTGGTGAGAATTTTCACATCTGTGTTCATCAAGAATATTGGTCTGTAATTCTCTTTTTTGATGGGGTCTTTGGTTTTGGGATCAAGGTAATGCGGGCTTTATAAAATGAGTTTGGAAGTTTTCCTTCCATTTCTATTTTTTTGGAACAGTTTCAGAAGAATAGGTATTAATTCTTCTTTAAATTTTTGGTAGGATTCCCCTGAGAAGCCATCTAGCCAGGGGCTCTTGTTTTTTTGGGAGATTTTTGAAGACTGCTTCATTCTTCTTACTGGTTATGGGTCTGTTCAGGTTTTCTCTTTCTTCCTGGCTTAGTTTTAGACGTTTATATGTCTCTAGGAATGCATCCATTTCTTCCAGATTGTCAGATTTGCCCTCATATAGTTGCTCCTAATATGTTCTTATAATTGTTTGTATTTCTTTGGTGTTGGTTGATCTCTCCTCTTTCATTCATGATTTTATTTATTTGGGTCCTTTCTCTTTTCTTTTTGATAGGTCTGGCCAGGGGTTTATCAATCTTATTAATTCTTTCAATGAACCAGCTCCTAGTTTCATTGATTTTTTTCTACTTTTTTTTGTTTGTTTGTTTCTGTTTCATTGATTTCTGCTCTGATCTTTATTATTTCTCTTCTGCTGGGTTTAGGCTTTCTTTGCTGTTCTTTCTCCAGCTCCTTTAGGTGTAGGGTTAGGTTGTGTATTTGAGTTCTTTCTTGTTTCTTGAGAAAGGCTTGTATCGCTATATACGTCCCTCTCAGGACTACCTTTGCTGTGTCCACAGATTTTGAACAGCTGTGTTTTCATTATCATTTGTTTCCATGAATTTTTTCAATTCTTCTTTAATTTCCTGGGTGACCCAATTCATTCTTTAGTAGGATGCTCTTTAGCCTCCATGTATTAGAGTTCTTTCCAATTTTCCTCTTGTGATTGAGTCCTAGCTTCAGAGCATTGTGGTCTGAAAATATGCAGGGAATGATCCCAGTCTTTTGGTACCAGTCGAGACCTGATTTATGACCCTGATTGTGATCTATTCTGGAGAATGTTCCATGTGCACTAGAGAAGAATGTGTATTCTGTTGCTTTGGAATGGAATGTTGTGAATATATCTGTGATGTCCATCTGGTCCACTGTGTCATTTAAGGCCTTTATTTCCTTGCTGGTCTTTTGCTTGGATGATCTGTCCATTTCAGTGAGGGGGAGTGTTAAAGTCCCCTACTATTATTGTATTATTGTCAATGTGTTTCTTTGATTTTGTTATTAATTGGTTTATATAGTTGGCTGCTCCCATGTTAGGGGCATAGATATTTAAAATTGTTAGATCTTCTGGTTGGACAGACAGATATTATTGCTGCTCTTCTTCTCTTTGATCTCCTCTTGGGTTTGTACGTGCTTGGAATGGTTTGATAACTATCTAGCTGAACTCCTGTGACCTGATGTCATCTCAGTCTGCTACTCCTCTGCCACCTTCCGGTTCAGTCTTTTTGAGGATGGCATTTCACCTAGTGAATCAGATCATAGTATAAATAGAGTCATCGATCATTTATCCCTTTGAGACTGGCTTGCTTAATTTAGCATGCCTTGGAGATTCATCTGAGGCACTGCCTATTTCTGTAACTTGTACCTGTTTATTGCTCAGTACTCCATTGTGGGGATGACCCAGTTTGCTTGTGCATTCACTGACTGAACGACACTTGGGCTGTTTCCAGTTTGGGCGATTGAACATTTGTGTTCAGGTTTTTCTTTAAATGTAAGTTTTTATTTCTATTAGGTAGATTCCCAGGTGTTTAATTTCTGTGTTGTAGGCTATTTGTATATTTAACTTCGTAAGAAACTGCCATTTGGTAGCAAGAATGGGAAGCAAATGGAACTCTCAGACATTGCTGGTGGAAATGCAAAATGATACAATCACTCTTGAAGACTTGCTATCATGGGGTGTACAAGTATTTTTTTATTTTAGCCACTCTATTAGGTGTGTAGCTGTCCTTCATCATAGTTTCAACTTGCATTTTTGATGCTTTTGCATTTTGATTCAACTTGCATTGAATGATGCTTTAAATTTTCTTTATTAACTATTTCTGAGAAAAATTATTCTAAGTACTCTGAATATAATCTCTTTTTGATAACAGAGGCTATTATTATGACCTATAATTATTATATGGGTTTGGAATTACTGGGACACTTTCAGGTACTACTATGTGGTCTTAAGGCTGCTTCTGTGCCTTTTAGGCTTTACTTTTCTGCCCTTAGCGTGCCGGCTTCTCGCAGCAGTCCCATTTCCCGTTCTCTTTCTGGTTTATAGCTTTTGTGAAATGATCATGAATAAACCTGTTAGAATTGTGTTTGAAAAAGAGTAGTAAAGTGCCTCTCTGAATGCCACAGGAGCTCTTTTCCAAGTAACGTACCTAACCTCAGTCACATCTGGTTTAGTGCTTCTGAAACTGGGGCCATGAAATTGATAGGAGCGGTCTGTGGATGTGACTCCATATGCACTAAGCATTGAATGAACAGTCTAACTTGCCAAGTAAGTATTCTGCAAAGTATTCCGAGTAACCTTGATTTCATTCTAATAGTTCTTTGTTTTTCGGTGTCATTTCTCTACCACCTCTTTTGCTTCTTTCCTTTTTCTTGCCTGTTGTGAGGCAAGTAGAATTTGTCATCTGGGGCCTTCCTGGTTTAGATATTAGCGTTCCTGATTAACCAGGACAGGGTGAAGTCTTTCTTTTAGTTGAGTTCAGTTCCATTTAGTTTTGTTTTAATTAGGATACTTGTAAGCATTTTGACTTCTTCAAATGAGAGTCTCTATGAATTATTATTAACAACAATGTAAACTAAAGAGTGACAAGAAAAAGTATATTCTCCAAGTCACTATTGCATAAGTGACATTTTTAAATCATGGGCTGCGGTGTTGATTCTTTTCTCATATTCATCATGCCACTTTGATGCATTTGTTATAAATAAACTTGATGAGTAGCTTGGTGGTTTAATACATAAATTTTAAAATTAGACAAGGAAACAGTTCCTGTATATGTACTTTTTATAAACACAAGGTCTGCCTGTGTGTTCTTGATCAGATTCTTACCTAAGTCTCTGAAGTACTTTGCTGCTTTGCGTGCCTCATACTGTCAAGCAAGTACTTGTTCAAGGGATGTGTAATTATATCATAATATGGTAATTTGTTGTGCAGATATCATGTCTTAAATTATTAGTCTACCAGCTTTATTTTCCTTAGTTATTTTTGGTTCTCAGATGTGAAGTAAGATAGTAATTCCTTTATGTTAACAGAAATTATCTGGGCAGAAGTACAAGAAAAAGGTTGTTGATGCTCAGCACCCTGATTTCAGTTATGAGATTTTCAGCTGTGTTATTTATTGAGGGGGCTCTTTTTGTCACATTCACTGTGATTCCCAAATTCCTTTATGTTATTCAAGTAAAACTTATCTTAAGAACCATTGTTCACAATTGTTTGAATGAGAGTTCAAAATGAAAATAAATGTTCCTGACTAGGGTGGGAATCAATTAATATGGGATGTGCTCCACCAGAAAGCAGGGATGCAGATCCTAATCACTTCCCACTGGAATGACCCAGAAGAGTGTTTTTTGTTGTTGTTGTTTTACTGAACAATTATCTACACTTAGTTTGTTAGAAATTAAAATCTTTGTATAAGCTTGTTTAAAGTGATGAACTTTATGTTATGAAACATGCCAGTGTATTAATTGAAAGTATAAATGTTCCTATTGTCACATTTTAGTTTCATTGACATTAAACATAAAAGAAGAAATTGATAAATTGAACTACATTGAAATTAAAAAATTCTCTTCATCAAAAAACATTCTCCTAAGAATGAAAAAGCAAGTGACATGGTGGGGGAAGATATTTGCTATATATATATCTATCTCCAACAGAATATATATCCAACAGAAGACTCTAGAAAATATATAAAAAACTATAAACCAGTCAAAGTCAGACCCTCCGTTCTGTCTTACCCTCTGCCAGCCAGAGACAGAACACTTGAACAGGTAGTTCACAAAAGAAGATATTAGTTTGGCAATAGGTGTGAAAGGTTCTCAGAATCAGGGAGAAATGAAAATTAAACCATAATGAAGTAATATTATATTCTCACAAGGATGACAAATGGAAAGGTCTGATAATTCCAAGTGTAGAGCAACTGGGATGCACACGCACATCTAGGGGCAGTGTCAATGGGTACAGTCTGTGGTCCAGCAGAACCAACAGAAACTCACGCCTCTGTGCCCCAAAGAATATGTTTAAAAATACTCATAGCATTATTTGTACTAATGCCAAACAAGGAAAAACGAAAATGTTCCCAGTAGTCAATGGGGAAATAACCCGTGTTATGTTCGTCATTGGGACACTAATGCTTCCTATTACAACACAGATGAACTTCCCAGGGTTGTGAGAAAAAAGATAGCATATTCTGTGACCTTATTTATATAAATTGCTTGCCAACCTTGTACTTTCCTTGAACCATAAAGTGACCAGTTCATAAGTAGGTAGAACCAGTCTGAGGCGTTGGAAGTCATTATGGTTGATGGCTTTGGATGTTACTGATGACCTACAAGAGTGACTTCTAAAGTGTTAGTAGTGCTCTTTCTTGATTGAATAGTGGTTGCATAAGTGGGTTCACTTTGTGAAAATTCTGAAAGGTGTGTGCTTGTATACATATATGTATATTTCAACTTTTATAAAGATTTGCTTCAAAAAATCCATTTACCCCCTTTTTTTCCCATCTGCATATTGCATTCTGACATGGAAATGGTAATTAGAATTCTTTCATGTTAGCCATAATTGTTCTTAAAAAACTCCTTTCCTCAAGGACTGATTTTTTTTTTAATTTTGTTTTAAGATTTTCTATATTAGAGAGAAAAAACGTAAGCAGGGAGAGTGGCAGGCAGAGCAGACAGAGGAAGAAGCAGGCTCCCCACGGAGCAGGGAACCCAATGCAGGACTTGATCCCAAGACCCTGGGATCATGACCTGAGCCAAAGGCTGATGCCCAACTGACTGAGGCACCCAGATACCCAGGACTGATGCTCTTATTTGGCTATTTTGGTTTTACTCTTTCTTTGGGTTCCTAGACCTAATTCCACTGGGACTGGAGTAGTTCCCCACACCACCAAGCAATTCTACGGACATCAGCTGGGTGTTTTACAGTTGAGCCTCATTCTGATACCATATACCCAGACTAGGTAGACCAGGTTTGATTAATTTGCTACAGTGGCACATGGAACTGGGAAACCTGTTTACTAACTTGTTAGGAAACCTGTTTACTAACTAGAGTACCTGTTTATTACAAAAAACATTAAAGGATACTAATCAACAGCCAGATGAAGAGATGCCTAGGGGGAGGAATGGGGACAGGGCATGGAGTTTTCCAACCTCCCACTGTCTGCAAAGCTCCATGTGCTCACCAACCCAGAAGCTTCCTAAATCCCATCCTTCTGGATTTTTAAGATTTCATTACAGGCATGATTGACTGTCATTGGCCATTCTCTTGCCCATCTCCCCTCCCTGGAGGTTGTGGGGAATGGGTGGACTGAAAGTTCTAGTCCTCTGCTTGGTTGGCTCCATTGGCTACCATCCCCCATCCTTCATTGCATTACAAAAGACACTTCATTAACATAATGTTAGAGATATCTTCAAGCTCTCATCACATGGGAAACTCCAAGGATTTGGGGAGCCGTGAACCAAAAACCTTGGAAAAAGACCAAAAACGTATCAGAAATATATATTTGGTTATCTGAATGACCAAATATATATTTCTTATTTCTTACAAATCACAATATTGTAATATTATAAGGATTATTGTGTAGTCGGAATATTTTAAAGGGTCAGAAGGAAAATTTCTTGGCTTTTAGTTTAGGAATAAACTGTAGTGGGTTTATTAAATATGAAAACCGTCAATATTTTAAAAATGTTACAGAAAACTAAGATGAAGTGTTGATAAGGTCTTTTTTTTTTTTAAGATTTATCTGTTTATTTGTCAGAGAGAGAGAGATCCCAAGTAGGCAGAGAGGCAGGCAGAGGCAGAGAGAGAGAAGCAGGCTCCCCACTGTGAAAGGAGCCCAATGCGGGACTTGATCTCAGGACCCTGGGATCATGACCTGAGCTGAAGGCAGCCATTAACCGACTGAGCCACCTAGGGTCCCGATAAGGCCTTTTTAATGGTGGTCCTGTTAGTCCAGAGAGAATATTTTTCACTTACAATAATGCAGATCTAGTTATGGTCTAATATACTTCTTGGTTAATATAATTTTATCATCTTTGTGTTCTCATAAAATCCTTCTAGCACTTACCATATTCTGCCATATGTTAAAGTTATTTATATTTCTTTCTACTGTATATTCTAATTTTCTTGAGGGCAGGAACTGTTTCTTTATTTCTTCTAACATAATGCATTGCTTATATTAAATAACCAGAAAATGTTTTTTTAAAAAAGAATAAAAACAAATTAGCAAGTAAAAAAAAGGAAGAAAATCCTGGTTGTCTACATTTTATAGAAGACAGTTTATAAAATCCTGGAAGTATGGAATTCTACTGTGTATTCCCCATACATGAGACAAAATTAGCTGTAATTTTTGCTTGATGATGTGATGATCATGTAACATCTGTTCCAGCTGATGGTCTTGAAATTTTGTAGTCTTAATGCCTATGGTCTCCATGGAAGAAATGTGCTTAATATATGTCAGCACGATGAACTTAGTCTAAGTTTATCCTCATATGGTGTAAGTGTAGTATTTAAAAATTGGAAGATCTGGACTTACTACATTTGATAGTGTAGGAAAGTGCTTTGTAAATTAATACCGTTAATCATAGTTAGTAATAGTTCTCTAACTAGAGGGTCATGAAGGAGTTTTCTGGCATGCTATGTATTTTGGCATTGATGCTGAACCCATGTTTATATTCGGAATCACTTTAAAATATCTTATGAGACAATCACTGGCCTAACATAAATTGATTGTGCTGAAGAGACATTTTAAGATGCTAATTTCATTGACTTGATTATCTTGTATGTTTTCAGTTGTATAGGCAGGGGTATAATAAATGTATTGGCTGGCAAGATTGGTTTCCTCATTTGTTTTTTTATTTATTTATTTTTTTAAATATTTTATTTATTTGACAGAGAGAAATCACAACTAGGCAGAGAGGCAGGCAGAGAGAGAGGAGGAAGCAGGCTCCCTGTGGAGCAGAGAGCCCGATGTGGGGCTCGATCCCAGGACCCTGGGATCATGACCCGAGCCGAAGGCAGAGGCTTTAACCCACTGAGCCACCCAGGTGCCCCTGGTTTCCTCATTTGTATAAAACATTAAGGAATTTGTGGTGCATGCCAGTTTGGAGGGGTTAATTGTAATTATGGTAATTTCCAAAGTTGTTTAATATTGTAAATATTTCATTAAGTATTTTTCTTTACACTTTTTTTTCCCAGTCAACCCATTTGTTGAGGTTAAAAAAACAGTGAAATTGCCATTAAAATTTATTTATATATGTATGTGTATACACACACACACACACACACACACACACACACACACACATACTCACTTGATCCTTGAACAGCTCAGGGGTTAGGGGTACCAACCCCCCTCACAGCTAAAAATCTACATATAATTTTTGACTCCCCCAGAGTGTAACTACTAATAGCCAACTGTTGACTGGAAGCCTTCTGAGAACAAAAACAGTCAACACATAGTTTGTATATGTATAAAAACTGCATTTTTACCACAGAGTAAGCTACTGAAAAAAAAATGTTATTTATCAGGAAGAGAAAATATATTTATAGTACTGTACCGGGTTTACCTGCGCAGTCCAAACCCATGTTGTTTGGAGGTTAACTATATATATGAGGTCAGCTATATATATATTTATTTTAGTAAACCCTTATTTTGGAGGAAACTTGGATTTACAGAAAACTTGCAAAGATGTGAATATGTATTTTAAATGTCCTCAGTGATAGTTCCTTAATTAGTATTTCTATGAAAGTTTCATATTTTTAATAAAGATGGCATGTGCCTCTAAATTTTGTTCCATAGAAGAATATTTGGTTTTAAAGTATATGTTTACATGAAAGTAGGCTGGTTTAGTCCTTTTTTCTTAAATGCCACTCTCCCTCTGCTATGAAGTGGCTATCACTTACATGGAGAGCTGTGAAACATAAATGTGTGTATGTGTGATTTATGTGCTATATTTATGAGCATGAATAAACTTTATTGAATCAGGACTATGGGGATCATTTAATTATAGATATGATCAGAAATATGCCTGGCCAAATGTTCACAGTTTTATATTTTTATAAAATAAAGTAGTATAAAATTGCATTTGCCAAGATTTTATTTCCCTTTCCTCGCTTCTATTGTAATTGTATGGTAACCCGGGAGGGTTTGCGAGGACAGAGGGATACCACGTTTTATTGAATGGAAGATACTTTCAGTGTGTAAGACACATCATTTTTTTATGTCTCATGTCGTCTTATTTTATCTGTTATTAAGGAAAAACCCCACAGCTTTTTAAAACTGTGATACACTGCTAAGATGCCACAGATTATAAGATTGGTCATGATTTCAGTGGTGTTACAATGAAGTCAGATGCGAATTTTAGATCTGTGCAACGCACTCACCGTCACTGTCAATGTGAGAATCATTTATTTGAATTGTCTGGCTTTTATGAGCAGATCCTGTTGGAGACATGTTCTAATGTGTCTCTTATTCTAAGCGGACAGGAAAATTTTCACTGGAGTTTTACCTCTGGAAACAAACAGAGTGCTTTCCGGGGGCTGAGAGGGAAAAGCTACATGCCGTTTCATGTAACGAGTCCTTGCCCGCATGGCCTCCAGAACCTGTTCCATGATTTTCCTTCTCTCCTGAAATTTTAATTTTTCTCTTTACTGATTATCCACTCTCCTAGGTTATACCCTGAAAACACTTGGCTCAACCCTGAGCCTTCCCCAAATTACTATCACCTTCCTCTTTTCCCCCAGACCACCACCTGTTTCTTTCCCAGCATTGCCTGGGTCACAGGCACTTTCCTGCCTCCGTTATTTACACATCGGTGCTCTGCAGAAGATTTATGTCTCTGCTCTTTTGCTGAAACTGCTTTCTCGAGGTCCCTAGTAGCCTTCTGATTTTCTAAAGCTGGTAACTTCTTTTGAGTCCATTTGTTCAGTTTCCTCTCTCTGGCTCTCTTGTGTTTGGCTCTCTCCGGCTCTTTCCTTTACACGCTGGCTGCCGCTTCCATCTCTGTGCCAATTCTATAATCCCATGGTGCCAGATTTTCTTCCTATTGCATTTACTGTATTATTAAAAGGATACTGAAACATGAAAAAAATCTCCATAAATCTATCACTCTAGTGTATTATTAATTATTTCCACATTTTGAATATTTCCATCCCCGGCTTGACCACATGCCAACCCTTTTTTATTTTATTTTTTTTACCTCATTGTAATCTTGGTAGGCATACTGGGATTTGGGGGAGTTTTTTTGGTAACTATATTGTTTTATTGTCTGTCTTCATGTGATATCAGCTATCTTCTCGGGGTCTTCTGTATTGTTATATTACGGGACAGTAAATTAGAGAGTGTAGTGTTGATGCACTATAATTTTTTTATATAGTATTTTTGTTGTTGGACAGTTGACTCATCTCTAGATTCTTTGTGCTTTATTGAAAAAATATTGTAGTAGAGCATATATTCACTCATATAACCTTTTTCTTCTGTTTTATTATTGACATGAGATCCATTTCCAGGAGTGCCATCACTGACAAGGGTGATGAGCATTCTGCTAAACATTACCTATTTTTAAAAGTGTTAACTCTGTTTATGACCCCACAAGCAGTTTTCATTCGGGCTTACTAGTGTCAAAGGTGGAAGCATCATTTTCCCAATGTAGGGAAGGAAAGCTTTTCTCTTCTTCCATCCTAGCTTGTCTTTCCCAGCTTCCATTCTGGCTTGTCTAACAATTTAATTATCTCCTAAGACAGATGAACAGGAGAAAAACAAATTTCATTTCCTGTGTGTGGAAGTCCCAAAGATGTGAAGAGCTCCTCAGCCGTCAGGCAGTTGTGGCTCAGTCCATCCTTATGAGGTGAGGGGAAGGGGACACAGATCTGGGTCCCTAAGGGAGGGAGGACAAATCCCAGGAAGACTAGAAGAGCGAATGTTTGGCCCAGAAATGTTTGCCAGGCCATGCTGATATGACTTTTCATATAAAAAGTTATCTTTGATATCAATTGTCTTCCTGGTACAGGCCCCTCTATCTAAATTCTTCTAGGCAGTTAAGGGAGAGGTAAAAGCAAAACAAAACAGAGCCCCTCTTTCTGGGTCTATAGGCCTTGATTGCCTCCAGCTCAAAATAGTGCACGTTAGTGGAGCCCAAGTGGATCCCGCTGCACTTGAGTCTCATGGCTAAACCCTCCCCGAGAGCTCAGTCCAGAGGCCGAGCTGGTTGATAGCTCCTTCTCACTGGACCCGTCTGTTGGTCCTGACCGTAGGCCACTGCACTTACACTCCTGTCAGGAAGACAGCTATTTAGTAAGAAGCAGTTTTGTGGAAACAAAAGAAACACCGTGGTTAATCGGAGGAGACTGTAGTCCCAGGTTCAGAGTTCTGGGAGGAGCCAGTTGGGATTCCTAGATGTTAGGCTTGAAGCATTTTCAGGTAGAGCCCGTGGAGGGAGGGGCAGTCTGACAGATTTTCCTGGTCTGCAGCTGAGTGTCCCCAGTGGTCTTGCTCAGTGTCCTGCACAGCCAGAGGCGTGGAGATGTTCTGCATGTGAATGGTGGTTGTGGTTTCTCTGTAGCTTATACCAAGCTGACCCACTTCAGCTTGCAGGCTTCAGGAAAAGAGCAGTGTTAGTTTTCAGTGATTCCAAGTCAGAAGTGTGAGAGAAAAATTAAAATTGTTAGTTTGGAGAGTTACTGTAGCCAAATATTGGAGGAAATGAGAAGAATTCAGGATCTAGTCCATTTTATAGGTAGCAAATAGAACCTTGAAAACAGTGAACAGTGCTAGAATTTGATACCCACAAAGGTATATTAGTGACACACAACTTTTCTCTCTCTAATCACCTATTTATAACAGTAAATCTAATTTGTTTGCATTAAACTTGGCATGGTTATTTACAGACGTGCAGCAAGAATAGGGATTGACTTAGAGACTCTTAATCTGCTTTGCGGGATCTTTCTATAAGGAATCTCAGGTTAGACTTGTAAAAGCCTCTCAAGGCTAGGAAGCCAGGCCAATGATTTACCTTCAGATTTATCTTGTAATACCTATAGATTTGGGTTAATTCCTTTTTCTCTTGAGTTCCCCAAAATATCCTCAGGTTTCTGTGCCTGCCAGAAAGTGTGACATTCTTTACTAACCTGGTAAAGCTGCCAGGAACTCTGTAAGCAAGTATCAGTTAGATTTTTCCAGTGGGCTTTATTTAAACCTTCATAAATTCAACCTTATTTTCTTAAATTGTCTGGTCGTTTCTGAGTCTATCTGTGTCTCTTTCAAATATGACATTCCAGTCAAAGCCTTAGTAACAGGACCAGTTTCCAAGTGTGACCTGTTATAAGAACAGATTCTTATTGAACTTATGGAAGTAACTATATTGCCATGAAAATAAGAATACTCTCTAAGAGTTTTTGAACTCTGAAGGGATCAAGTAAGGAGAAAAAGATTAGTGTTTTTATCTTCGCAAAAATACATTTTTACAAATTGCCGATAGCTTAAGAGAAAAACAGTTTCCTTAAATCTGGAAAAACAAACCATAAGAGAATGAAGAATGTTTCAAACAAAAAGTAATAAAAATTAGAATCATCCTCACCCATTCATTCATTATCATGAAATTCATTCTTGATGTTGACCTTGATCTTTTATTAGCAGTTTTATGAAGCCACCAATTTCTTCATTAGAGTTCTATAAATTCTTACCCAGTTAACTAGTATGATCTTAAAATGATCAGAAACTTGTACACTAGACTACTTGCCAGTCCTTCCTGTGAATCTCTCTGAAGATGAAATGTATTTGCAAAAGCATCAGAGTAAGACAGAAACTCTCTGGAAATGAAAAAGACTTAAAAAAGCCATGGCTAAATGTCTAACGAGAGTTCATCATAATGATACTGACAAGGAAATTTGGTTATTTCTGTGACATACAACATTTTAAGATAATAACTAGAACTACAAGTAGTAACATTATATGGACATATGAGATATTTTAAGGAATTTCATACAATTTCTAGAACACTTACATCAGTAACCCTTACTTATGCAATCTAACCTAAGAACTTTTATCACCACTTATTTGACAGTGCTTCCCATGTAATTTAACATACCAGATAAGCCTCATTCGTGTAATACCTCTCTCTTTTTCAGAAAGAAAGAAAACACACTCTTTGAGATGTTCCAGGGCCCTCTGAAAAATCCTAAAGTTAGTTCAAGGTCCAAAAGACTTTGTTTAGAATTTGATAGTTGGGAAGTTTGTCAAAACTTCAAAAACTTTGAACGTGAGACTAAATAAGATCATGGATCATTGTGAAATAATGCTTAATTATATATCTAACCAAAGTGACAGTAGATGATTTTAAAGGCAAATATTGAAGTTACATTGTGAATAAAACTTATCTCTTCATATTCAGAAGATTGGGATTTCTTAAGTAATCAAAGACCTGGTAAAGACAACATGAAGCACAGTAAATTATTTTGGCAAGACAAAAAATCTTTGCTTTCCAGGCAAATTTACTTAAAATGTAAAGAAACTTTCCACCATCTGTTACCAACAGGAGACCAACAGCAGACCAAAAGTTAAGAAAACCTTGTCCTTTTGGGTCTCCTGGGTGGCTCAGTCAGTTAAGTGTCTGCCTTCAGCTCAGGTCATGATCCAAGGGTCCTGATATTGAGTCCCAGATCAGGTTCCCTGCTCAGCAAGGAGCCTGCTTCTCCCTCTGCTCTCCCCCTGCTTGTGCTCTCTTGTGTGCATGCTCTCTCTCTATTAAATAAATACAGCACTAAAAAAATAAAGAAAATTTTGTCCTTTTAACAAAGAGATAACCACATTCTGATTTTGCACCAGTACTTTTGATATTAAAATTCATTTTTAATTAAATCCATTCCAGCCTTAGCCTGCTTGACTACACATAAAATTTATTTCCCAAGATCCCTTTTCCATAAACCTTCTGCAACTTTTATT
This sequence comes from Meles meles, assembly GCF_922984935.1. Taxonomy (NCBI): domain Eukaryota; kingdom Metazoa; phylum Chordata; class Mammalia; order Carnivora; family Mustelidae; genus Meles; species Meles meles. Next base: position 139,363,030 of record NC_060071.1, on the reverse strand, counting down.
TTTTTTATCTCCATTCAGATTTGACTATAATTTTTCCTCTTTTTCTTCTGAAATAACCAGCTTTACTTTAGGACAAAATTACCTTCTTTTCCCTCAACAATATATATCTCCACCCCTCGTACCTTTGCTTGCTAAAAACACACATCTTACTTTGCTTGCATATAGAGATATTCCCTAGTTATTTCAAGTAGCTTTAGTTATCTATATTAGAATGGCAAACCCTTAAAAAGTTAATTTCCAGTGAAAATTAAGCATATAGTTGTGTATTACTGGCAAATTTGAGTACATTTTATAGTTTCTAGAATTATAAGCTGCCTCATAATACAGTCTTTCAGTGTGGCAGAAGACATGTTAACAACACCCAAATTTATCTTTAGTGTCTCTGTAATAAGCCAAAACTAAATAAACCTGTGGTCAGTAATGATAATTCAGCATTCTATCTTATTTGGAAGTAATTTAGGTATTCAGTGAGTTTCCATCATTTAAGCTAACTTAGCAAAGCTATTGGTGGAAGTTACCAAAAATTTGGGAAACTATTTTTAAGTAGATATGCCATAAAACATAATTATTGCTGAAAAGTTCACCTAAAAACTCTTGCCCCACTTATATCTATTTAATTCACTTGTTTTTAACAACTGTATTTAGATTACTTATGAAGATTTCACAAACTATTAAATCAGTTAGCCATCATTTTCAGTTTTTTCTTCTTGATGGTGACTTTTAACAGATGTAACGTGAGCTTTTTGACTTTTAGTAAAACTAGGTAGAATAAAAGTATTATACTTAATGCTGATAACTTTAAAGGCATGTCTGTATTATTTAAACTCAAAAACTAGCTCTTACTTACCAAAAATTACCCTAGATTATGTGACTTAAAAACATTTGGGTTAGTTTCTATCATATTTCTGAGTTTTAGAAATGCTTAATGTGATAAGAAGTTATGTGTCTTGGGGTGCCTGGGTGGCTCAGTGGGTTAGAGCCTCTGCCTTCTGCTCGGGTCATGATCCCGGGGTCCTGGGATTGAGCCCTGCATTGGGCTCTCTGCTTCGCGGGGAGCCTGCTTCCTCCTCTCTCTCTGCCTGCCTCTCAGCCTAGTTGTGATTTCTCTCTGTCAAGTAAATAAAAATATTTAAAAAAAAAAAAGTTATGTGTCTTTAGGCTAGTTAAATAAAGCTCTTTTTTATTATTTTTACTAACATATAATGTATTATTTGCCCCAGGGATACAGGTCTGTGAATCATCAGGCTTACACACTTCACAGCACTCACCATATCAGTATCCTCCCCAATGTCCATAACCCAACCACCCTCTCCCTACCCTACCCCACCCCTCCAGCAACCCTCAGTTTGTTTTGTGAGATTAAGAGTCTCTTATGGTTTGTCTCCCTCCCGATCCCATCTTGTTTCATGTTTTCTTTCCCTATGCCCCAACCCCCCCGCCCTGCCTCTCAAATTCCTCATATCAGAGAGATCACATGATAATTGTCTTTCTGTGATTGACTTATTTTGCTCAGTATAATACCCTCTAGTTCCATCCTCGTGGTTGCGAATGGCAAGATTTCATTTCTTTGGATGGCTGCATAGTATTCCATTGTGTGTGGAATGGAATGGTATTCCACACAATGGAATACTATGCAGCCATCCAAAGAAATGAAATCTTGGCAAAAATGAATTATTGAGACTTCATCAAGATCAAAAGCTTTTGCACAGCAAAGGAAACAGTTAACAAAACCAAAAGACAACCGACAGAATGGGAGAAGATATTTGCAAACGACATATCGGATAAAGGGCTAGTATCCAAAATCTATAAGGAACTTAGCAAACTCAACACCCAAAGAACAAACAATCCAATCAAGAAATGGGCAGAGGACATGAACAGACATTTCTGCAAAGAAGACAGCCAGATGGCCAACAGACACATGAAAAAGTGCTCCACGTCACTCGGCATCAGGGAAATACAAATCAAAACCACAATGAGATATCACCTCACACCAGTCAGAATGGCTAAAATTAACAAGTCAGGAAATGACAGATGCTGGCGAGGATCTGGAGAAAGGGGAACCCTCCTCCACTGTTGGTGGGAATGCAAGCTGGTGCAACCACTCTGGAAAACAGCATGGAGGTTCCTCAAAATGTTGAAAATAGAACTACCCTATGACCCAGCAATTGCACTACTGGGTATTTACCCTAAAGATACAAACGTAGTGATCCGAAGGGGCAGGTGCACCCGAATGTTTATAACAGCAATGTCTACAATAGCCAAACTATGGAAAGAACCTAGATGTCCATCAACAGATGAATGGATAAAGAAGAAGTGGTATATATACACAATGGAATACTATGCAGTCATCAAAATGAAATCTTGATTTCATTGAAATCATTTGATGAAATCATTTGATTTCATCAAAATGAAATCTTGCCATTTGCGACGACGTGGATGGAACTAGAGGGTATCATGCTTACTGAAATAAGCCAATGGGAGAAAGACAACTATCATATATGATCTCCCTGATATGAGGACGTGGAGATGCAACATGGGTTAGGGGGATAGGAGAAGAGTAAATGAAACAAGATGGGATTGGGAGGGAGACAAACCATAAGTGGCTGTTAAACGCACAAAACAAACTGGAGGTTGCTGGGGGGAGGTGGGGTTGGGAGAGGGGGAGGGGGTTTATGGACATTGGGGAGGGTATGTGCTATGATGAGTGCTGTGAAGTGTGTAAACCTGGAGATTCACAGACCTGTACCCCTGGGGATAAAAATACATTATATGTTTATAAGAAAAAAAAAAAAATGAAATCTTGCCATTTATAACCATGTGGATGGATGTGGTATGTGTATGTGTGTGTGTGTGTGTATATATATATATATATATATATATACACACACACACATAAACACACACCACATCTTTTTTATCCATTCATCTGTTGATGGACATCTAGGTTCTTTCCATAGTTTGGCTATTGTGGACATCGCTGCTATAAACATTCGGGTGCACGTGTCCCTTTGGATCATTCCATTTGTATCCTTAGGTTAAATACCTAGTAGTGTGATTGCTGGGTCATGGGGTAGCTCTATTTTCAACTTCTTGAGGAACCTCCATGCTGTTTTCCAGAGTGGCTACACCAGCTTGCATTCCCACCAACAGTGTAGGAGGGTTCCCCTTTCTCCAGATCCTCGCCAGCATCTGTCGTTTCCTGACTTGTTAATTTTAGCCATTCTGACTGGTGTGAGGTGGTATCTCATTGTGGTTTTGATTTGTATTCCTCTGATGCCGAGTGATGTGGAGTACTTTATCACGTGTCTGTTGGTCGTGTGGATTTCTTCTTTGCAGAAATGTCTGTTCATGTCCTCTGCCCATTTCTTGATTGCATTGTTTGTTCTTTGGGTGTTGAATTTGATAACTTCTTTTTAGATTTTGGATACTAGCCCTTTATCTAATATGTCTTTATCTGATATGTCATTTGCGAATATCTTCTCCCATTCTGTCAGCTGTCTTTTGGTTTTATTGACTATTGACTTTGTTTCCTTTGCTGTGCAAAGCTTTTGATCTTGATGAAGTCCTAATAGTTCATTTTTGCCCTTTGTTCCCTTGCCTTTGGTGATGTTTCTAGGAAGAAGTTGCTGCAGCTGAGATCAAACAGATTGCTGCCTATGTACTCCTCAAGGATTTTGATGGATTCCTTTCTCACATTGAGGTCCTTCATCCATTTTGAGTCTATTTTTGTGTGTGGTGTAAGGAAATGGTCCAGTTTCATTTTTTCTGCATGTGGCTATGCAGTTTTCCCAACACTATTTGTTGAAGAGATTTTCTTTTTTCCATTGGACATTCTTTCCTGCTTTGTTGAAGATTAGTTGAACATAGAGTTGAGGGTCTATTTCTGGGCTCTCTATTCTGTTCCATTGATCTATGTGTCTGTTTTTGTGCCGGTACCATACTGTCTTGATGATGATAGCTTTGTAATAGAGCTTGAAGTCTGGAATTGTGATCCACCAACTTTGGCTTTCTTTTTCAATATTTCTCTGGCTATTCAGGGTCTTTTCTGGTTCCATTTAATTTTTTGGATTATTTGTTCCATTTCTTTGAAAAAAAATTGATGGTATTTTGATAGGGATTACATTAAATGTGTAGTTTGCTTTATGTAGCATAGACATTTTCACAATATTTGTTTTTCTAATCCATGAGCATGGATCATTTTTCCATTTCTTTGTGTCTTCCTCCGTTTCTTTCATAAGTACTTCATAGTTTTCTGAGTACAGATTCTTTGCCTCTTGGGTTAGATTTATTCCTAGGTATCTTATGGTTTTGGGTGCAATTGTAAATGGTATTGACTCCTTCATTTCTCTTTCTTCTGTCTTGTTGTTGGTGTATAGAAATGCAACTGATTTCTGTGCATTGAATTTATATCCTGACACATTACTGAATTCCTGTATGAATTTTAGCAGTTTTGGAGTGGAGTCTTTTGGGTGTTCCACATAAAATATCATATCATCTGCAAAGAGTGATAGTTTGACTTCTTTGCTGATTTGGATGCCTTTAATTTCTTTTTGTTGTCTGATTGCTGAGGCTAGGACTTCTAGTACTATGTTGAATAGCAGTAGTGATAGTGGACATCCCTGCTGTGTTCCTTACCTTAGCAGAAAAGCTAAAATAGAGCTCTTTACAAATTAACTTTGTCAATACCATCTGGTGGTAGAAAAATGTCACATATATATAACATACATTCATAGACATAAGTAAATACACAGATGCAAACTGAGATCCTCCTGTGGCTTCTATTCTAAAATTTTAGCTATGAATCAGGTATAACACAAAACTCACTAGTTTATAAATAATCGTGTCTCTGGCAAAGGAGCATGTTAAGGTTACCTACTTAAATGGTTAAGGCCTTTTAGTAATATTTGTGGAGAAGACTTTGTTTGTTTGTTTTTAAAGATTTATTTATTTATCTTAGAGAGAGAGGGAGCGCGTGCACGCACATGAGTGCGGAGGGTAGAGGTAGAGGGCAGAGGGTGAGAGACTCTCAAGCAGGCTCCCTGGCAAGTGTGGAACCTGTTGTGGGGCTTGATCCCACAACCCTGAGATCATAACCTGAGCCAACATCAAGAGTCAAACATCCAATTGACTGAGCTATCCAGGTGCTTCACTTGGAGAAGGCGTTTTCAATTTGTATTTGTCCATAAGAAGTAATGTTATGGAGGCTGTGGAATAGATTGGGCAAGGGAGCCTTTCTGGCAATTTGTATTTAAAAAGCATGCCCCACAGCCGTTTTTCCCCCTCTTCTTAGGAGATTGTGGGCTGTGTTTTAGTTATCTGCTGTGGTGTATACATTTTTAAGGACAATGGTAAGATTTACAAGATTTCAAGGGATGGAGAAAGAATATACATTATGGCCGAGTTTGAGATATCTTTGTCTTTTATCAGAAGCCTAGAGGAATTACTATTTAAGTTTTTACTTTTTTCTCACATGCAAGACAATTGTATTCCCAGTGTCTTCATTTTTTGCACCATCTGCTAATGTCTGAAGGCAAATGGGAAAGGAACTGAGTGGGTTTTGAGTTGCTCTTAGAGTTAAGCTTTTGGTTCTCTCAAGATGCAAGTTGTAAATCAAGAATTATTGATGTTAACCCCTTTTCTTTTTCATTCGTGCAAGCTATCTTCAAAGCATTGTGTAACTGCTTCCATTGTAATAATTCAAGGTTGACTAGCCTAGCTAAGCATGTTATTTTGAATTTGTCTCTTTAAACTAGGGAGAAAGTGCCCTACTAAGGTGGAAACTAAAAGATTTCTTTGTTCTGAAACTTCAGGGTATAGTGAAGTATGCCTTTGAGAAGTCTATAAAGTGTTCAACAGAGACCTTCAGATGCTCTCCTTTCTGGGTGCACGATTTAACTTAAAACCAATTCACCTTAGAGAGGAAAGCCTCTACTAATGTTTCTGTTAGGCCCTGAATATCAGCCCTTAGCTGATACATTTCTTGGCCATTTGCAGGAGGCCTGAGAGAATTTCGGCCATCTGTTTTTTCTGAAGTCCCCTCCTGCCCTCCCAATCCCACCCCAGGTTGCCCTGGCTTGTCGGGTAACTACAGTATAATTGTGGATGGGAAGAACACTTCTTAGGGGCAAAACAAGGTCTGTGTGAGTGGCCATTCACCTTTTTAATTTCTCTTTAAATTTGGTCAGATCTCCTGAAAGAGGAGTTAGATGGACTTTATGATTTAAAAGATGTTCCTATTAATGGGGCATGAATTTTTTGTGGTTGGGAGGATCTAGGATATATCCACAAAGGATATTACATAGGAAGTCCTGAAGCTGGCAGAGCCTGATTTTTAGAGCCAAGCAAAGTGAGCCTTAGTGTAGTGTGGGTGCTTCTGCTAAATTCACTTCCTGGCTTGCAGCATTCCCATGAGTAACCTGTGTACTGTGGACCTAGAGATTAGGCTGGAATGCTCTTTGTAAATCGTGTAGGGAAAGGAAAGCTAAAATAGGCAACGGGGTGTTTAAGCGATTTTTCTGAGGAGGGTGGAAGGGTTTGGGACGTAGGGAATTTGCTGGGGAGATGGGACTGGATTTTAAGAAAGAGAGGATTTATGTTGGATGTGGATGCCAGTTTTTGTACTAAGGCTAATTTCTGTTATTTTGTCTTATTAAGGCAGACTTTAACATTAGCCATTATATTCCTTTGTGTTCTCTTATTAATTTTGTCTTTCGTAGGATGAGAGTGCTCTAAAAATTTTTTTTCTTTCACATATAGACAGTTCAATATGGCCATCATCTGGTCCTTGACAGGTTGGATCTTACATTAATCTCAGCAGTGACATAAACCAATAAGACTTTTTATGGCTTAACCATGGAAAGCCTCCAAAAGAGGGTATAAAATACAGCTCTTTCCGTATCCAGAGAGTTCTTTCCCAGGGTTTGCCTGGGAAAGGGAAGACCTTCTTTGTCACAGGCAGTAAGAATGGTATAGTGGAAGAAGCAAGACCTGGGTATCTGTGATATGGGGCAGGCACCATCAGAATGGGACTTCTCTACCACTAACAGGACAGTGAAGGTTGAGGGGACAAAGGCTCCTTTAGCACCAGGCCCCCACATGACAAACCTCTAAAACTTGGCTTGGTCAAAGAGGATGCTGCTTGTGACCTTGTGTCTTGGAATCCTGTTCCATGTGACTGGTCACCAGTTGCGGATCAGTACTTGCACGTATTGGATGGTGGAGACCAGAGAGAACATTCTCACTGGTCACAAAGCCAATGTCTCAGGGCTTAGAGGGAGAAGAAAGGAAAACTTCAACTAGTTTTTACAAAGGGCACCCATAGCAAAGTTTATCTAAACAGACCCTGGTCTGGTGAGAACTATGAACTCACCAGTCTGTGAGGCTGGCTTGAACAACAGGCTTATAGGACCCATGTCTGCATTCTGCCCTATGGTTTTTCTTCTTATAACAAACAATGCGAAAGACAGAGAGAAAAGAAACCAGTGATCATCTCTAAGAGGAAGGGGATCAAAAGAAAATAAGAGCACTCATAACAAATCATTACTGGAGTTGCTATACCCAAGAAACTGATTCACACAGAGTTAATATTTTCTCCCGCTGATTTAAATTTGGTGGGGGGAGACCACTATTACGCCTCTCATTTCCACATGACCCTGCAGGCAGAAACCCAGGGGACTGGTGTGGTAAGAATCCTTATGTTCTGTGGGATCCTGTCAGCTTCAGCAGCCTGCGAATATTTGTAATGTTCAGCCAGTGGAGAGCCCCACTTTGAGTGCCAAAACTGCAGGGGAGGAAATTTTTTCCTTTTTCCCTTCTAGATTCTTTGGCTGGTCTAATAATTATATTGGTGTAAGGGAGATGAACAGGACAAAAACAAATTGAATTTTGTATGTTTAAGAGCCCTAAATATGTAAGAGGTTCCCTGGCATTTAGGGATTTGGGGCTTATATTCCATTCTTAGGAGCTGAGGAAAGTTTTTAACAGGTAAGATAAAACTTAAGTAATTTAGATACCCTATGACAATTCTGGCCAATGAAAAAAATGGCTTTTGAGAACTTGGTGATAGTATTGACATAGACGGTAATTCAGAGACACAGCCTTCTGTTTCTACCTTAACCAATTGCTAAGTAGTCTAGTTTTCCAGGTAGTTTAAGTGGATTTTGTTGTAGATTTTGATCGATGTTGTTTGTTGATTTTGTCACTAAATAAGTTACGCTGTGGGGGCCTCTGCTCTCTCCCTGCAATGCTCGTGTCACAACTGAGTGCATTTTTGCTGTAATTGTACACCATCCATGTACTTAAATCCTTCTAAATATCTCACTCCTTGAACTTAACTTTCACTTACTGTTACCTTTCTTTTACTGTCTTGAATTGTGGGCATTTCCTAGAGTTCCATCCGTTCTCTTTTGTGAGCTCAGCCCTCCTACATTTAACCTATTTCAGACCCACCTTAAACCACACCTCAGGCCCTGTCTCCCATGAGTAGCCAGAGACCCATATTTTCCACTCCCTTCTTGACTCTGTGCTCCTGCGGCAGATTTGCAAGCTCAGGTGCCTGGCCAACAATGTCAATGAGTAAAAGCAGGCCTCAGGGTAAGAAAAAATATTTTTCTACACTAAGAAAAGCAGCAGAGTAAGTGGAGTGATAAATGGCCGTTGACATAGGCTCAGGGTCAGGAAGATAGAGCTGGGGACAGCGGGGAGTAGGGAGGGGCGACTGTAGGCCCTGGCAGGCCATTTAGCTCCGGCCATTTGATGTTATGTGGGAATGTGAGCCCAAGGTTACCAGATCTCCCAGGTTTTTTTAAATTTTTATTTTTTTTAAGAACAGCTGTAAATGATGATTTGCTCATTAAACAGTCTGAATATTAAAGGTTGGTTGAATTTTTAAAACACTGTGTGGGCCAAAAAAAATATGTCTGTGGACCAAGTTCAGTATATACGCTCCTAGTTTATAAGCTCTTTCTGTAAAGGCAGTTTGTGTTCTGGGTTATTGTCATGTGCTCCCCTGCCCATCTCCCATTCTTCCCTTCTGTCTCTGTTCATCTAATGGGAGAACCATCCACCCAGTTATTTAAGTGAGGAACTTCCAAATCATCACTGACACCTTCTTACCTCATTGCTTTATTTTGGAGAGAAGAGATCTGGGTCAAGGGAAACATTTTTTATGAATGAAGGGAGATTTGGACTTGTTAATAGGCAAAAGGGACAGAGCCAAATGGAGAGGGTAATGGACAGAGCCTGGGATGTCCACTTGGGGGTGGATCCAGCTGCAGGACCTTCATGATCTGCTGACCTACCCTTCATTACTTGTATTTCCCAATGATCTTATTTTAAAACCAAGTATTTTCTCTTTTTTTTGGTGTGTGAATACCATATTTCCTTGAAATTTCTTGAGGAAATATGTTATCCTTTTAGAAACATGTTCTTTGTTTTTTCATTTTCACTCTTTTTTTTCTTTGACATTCTTGAGTTCAATGTTTCTTTCCATGTTGCTGATTTTTCTGGGGTGGATAGAGATTGTGTAAGGGAGGTAAAACTTTACCTTCTTAGGGTCTCTGACTGGGTCTGAGAATTAAGTTGACATGTGACACATTAGAAAAGCATTTTGTTGAACATGTACTTGGGAGTTTTAGCAGGAAAATGAAGACCTGAAAAAACCATTGAGGCCTAAGTGTTTCTATATTAGGTTGAACAAAGGGTAATGATCATGGAAAAGAAACTAAAATGTATGGGGAGGCTAAAGTAAGATAATAGATTTTATTTTAAAAAGATTTGTTTGTATATGTTCTTCTCAGCCTCGACTGCTTGTCTCTGGTGATCAGAATGTTCTTTCCCTCCAGGTACAGGAATGGGAGTTTTCATATGGGAGTTTTATCTCTTGTTCTCAGGAAGAAAAGGGGAGGTCGGTGCATCTTTCTTGTACTTGTGGCTTTTTTAAGTAAAGTCAGTATACCAAATTGACATGTTTTGGGGTGTCATATTCTAAACTCCTTTGGCTGTTTATCATAGATTTATTTGTAGTATATGATAGAGCCAAAAGATTGAATTCAGCGTTTGTCGTGGAGGTTCTGCTTACCTGGTTGTGCGTGTGGGCTCTGATTTACAGGAGCCATGGCGGGTGGGCCAGCCATGTTGGTAGGATGAATTTTCCGGAAGATGTGTGGGTTACTTGTCTTCTCAGTGTAGGTAAACTTCATTATTAGTTACGTGAGACATTGTCTAGCTTCTCTGGGGTGTAGACTCTAGCTGCGTGATCTACACTTCATTACGTTTATTTCCCAAAGGCCCAAAGGATCATTCTGTGGGTGTTTCTCAGTGGCTTTAATCAGGGGCTAATACCACGGTGTATGCTCTCACGGAGTATGCTCTCACGGAGAAGGGACTGATGTAGGTGTCACATTCATTAATGACCTGCGTCACTATCTAAGGTGTGACATGTGTTAGGTTTTCCTAGAGTCTGCTGGGAACATTTATTTGGAGGTCCATCTTCTTATTTCTAAGGAGTCTTTCAGTTCTGTTGAATTCCATTTTCATTCTGCTTCAGTATGCTTTTTATTTCTTAGAATTTGTCACTACTCTGATCTGCTAGTGCCCCCTGTACTTGGATTTCCTATAATTTCTGTGCATTTATTTGTTTTTTAAATATTTCTTACAAAATTTGAGATTTTGTAGGTCAAAAGATAAATTTGTGAGTTATTAGCAGTTTTGAACCAGAAATCTTCTCTTTTTATACAGTTTTACCTTTCTGTTTCTGCTTATGCTGTTTCCCCTCAGTCCCCTTTCTGTGGACAGACATCAAATGTAGTATACCTTTACTTGTGATATGTTTATGGCATTGCTCAAAAGGTTCTTGGGCTTGGAAGGTTTTTTTCCCATTGTTCTGCCTGGGAATTACTGTTAGGGAAACTTATAGCTCAGTAGCTTGACCTCAAGTCTAGGTTCATAACTGGGATCCAGTACCACTTAGTGGCCATGTCACCTCGTAGAATTACATCTTCAGCTTCCCTGACCTCCTGAGAATTGTGGACAATACTAGCATCTGCCCCTTAACAGTGTTGTGAACAGTTAGATGGGATAGACGTGGTCAAACACCTGCGACATGGTAAGTTCTGAAATACTTAGCTGACTTAAAAAGGTCGGCTGAATAAATTGTGTTGTGGTGTGGCCTTCTCTGTTTTGCACAGTTTCCTTTCTGCTTTCCTGCCCCCCTCCCCAGACCCAGGTTAGAACTCCTGTTCCCCTGTTCTTGCCGCAGCATTTTGTTATACTGATTCTGGGGTGCCCTTCTCGTAAGTCCTCTTCTGTTTTAGTCAGCAGCGAGTGGTCTTCTGGTACGCCAGTGATACCCTTGTTTTCCTAGGTAAACTGAGTTAAATGAAGGTATTTCTTCCTTTGTATGACCACAACCTTTAAAGCTCGTAGCGGAGTTCTCATTTTGTCCAGCGTATCTGTCAAGACTCTCTAGAGAAACAGAATCAGTAGGAATACACACATATGCATGTTATACATATACATAAATATATTTCCCCCCAGTTTGATTGGGAAATAATCGACATACATCACTGTATGAGCTTAGGCACACAGCATGGTGGTTTATTCACGTATCTTGTAAAATGATTGCCATAACAGGTTAGCTAGTGCCCATTTTCTCATGTAGGTAACAGTAAAAAGAAGAGAAAGAAAAAAGGAAAAATAAATGTTTTCCTCGTGATGAGAACTCTTAGGATTTACTCTTCGAACAACCTCCCCATGTATCATACAGAGGTGTTACCTGTAGTTTATCATATTGTACATTTCATCCCTAGTACTTGATGAATCTTATAACTGGAAGGTTGGAACACCTGTTGAGCACTTTCTTTGAATTCCCCCTCCTCCCACCCTCTGCCTCTGATAACTACAAGTCTGATTTCTTTTTCTGTGAATTTTGTTTTGTTTTTGATCTCACATATAAGTGAGATCATATAGTATTTGTCTTTGCCTTTCTCTGACTTCCTTCACTTAGCATAATGCCTTCAAGGTCCATCCATGTGATCGCATAGGATAGAATTTCTTCTTTTTTATGGCTAATAATCCATTGTGTATACACACAGAAGTAGCTTATGCATTGTGGGGCTGCAGGTCTGAAATCTGTAGGGCAGAGCAGTAGGTTGAACACACGGGCAGAAGTTAATGCTGATGGTTGAGGAATTCCTTCTTCTTTAGGAAACTTCAGTCTTTGGGATTAACACCTTCAGCTAATTAGATGAGGCCTTCCCACATTATCAAGGATTAATCTCTTTTCATAAGTCAGCTGATTGTGGCTGTTAATCAATCTATAAAAATACCTTCACAGCAACCCCTAAATTAGTGTTTGATTAACTGAGCACTGTCTAGCCAAGTTAATATATGAAACTCACACCTGATGTAGGCTTAACCAGTACAGAAAGACACCGCACGATTGGTTAAGCATTCTGTCAGTAGCGTGAGGCCACCTGTGCTGATGTCATCAGATAACCAACTGAATATTTATGCTTCAAGTTCTTAGCAATTCTGTGTTTAGTGGTGGTGGACCATGTATGGTGATGGTGAGGTCTGTGCATGTTTATCCAAATTATCGGAGAAGGCTGTTCTCTCCCATTTTGAGCAGCTGTAAATATGACATTTATGATTTGAGCCTGTTTCCTTCATGCTTATTTTTAGTGAAAAGATCTGTATATTGGCTGAATTTCAAAAGAACCTGGTTGTTTAGAATTCAGGCCAAATGCACAGTTGTTACTGTAGAGGGGAAAGCAAACATTGCCTTCTGATTATTCAGTGTTCTCTAAAGGAAAGAATGACAAATTCATGTAGCAAAATTATGGCTTAATAAATTCAGTGCCCGGTAGACTGGTATACTTAGGGCATACCCTTGAGGATGAAAGCGAATGCTTTGCCCGGCCTACTGCTTGTGTGCGCCCCGGCCCTTCGTTTTGTCTCTTACCCTGCATAATTGCCTCTTACATAAGGAAAGATTGTTACCTCTGCTTAAAATAGAAGTCTCCTCTATGGGCTGTGGAATTGCTCTTTTTAAAATAACGCCATTAGGAAGCAAACAAAATGAGTTAGAGGTGAATCAGGTAGAACTGTCACTCCCTGTCTCTATACGACGTAACGATTCGTTTTAAAGATTTTGTGCATATTCCTACCCATATAAAGTATGGACCATAAGAGTCCAAGTTCTGAACACTCTTCATGACATTTGAAATAAAAAAAAATACATTATGTCTTTGATGTCAAATTTAAATATGTAGCCTATGATTTTTTCCACATTGTTAAAGTGTGTTAACCTTACAGTGTAAAGTTAACTTAGGGAACCTCCCGGCCAGTTCATCTTAGCAAATGGTGGGTGACAGCAGTGTTGATCTCTATTAGAGGTTTAACGCTATAGCTCTGAGCAGTTGTGTTCATACAGATGTTTTGTTTCTAATCTCAGAGTATTGACTTGGAAAGTTACTTATTTTTGCAGAAAGTTATGCTGTCATAATACATATTTTTAAATGAATCAGTAGTCTAATGGGTATGAGTCTAAGAGAAGCGATCTCCTCCGCCCTGGTAGCTGACTGACAGAATAACGGTGTTTTTGGTCTTTTCTTTCATTGTATAGATATTTTTTTCTTTTGAAAAACCACAGTGTGGATGATGTCTTCTCAAGTGTTTTAATTACTTTGGGAAATAAGTATCCTCTTCTTTAGGTAACAATGAGATGTACAATTTTTTTCTTTTGTTTAATGTTTGCTGTGGGCTCAATATTGTGTTCAAAGCTATAGAGAATTATATTATTATCTCTTGGAGGACTTAATAGTCTATATCTTAGAAACATCCACAATACTGAGCATAAAACCGTAGGAGGATGGGACGCCTGGGTGGCTCAATGGGTTAATCCTCTGCCTTCAGCTCAGGTCATGATCTCAGGGTCCTGGGATTGAGTCCCCCATTGGGCTCTCTGCTCAGCCTGGAGCCTGCTTCCCCCCTGCCTCCCTGCCTACTTGTGATCTTTCTCTCTGTTAAATAAATAAATAAAATCTCAAAAACCAAAACAAAACAAAACAAAACAAAACTCTGTAGGAGACTTCTAATGACTGTTAAGTGGTTTTGACCCAGCCTATAGTGAGCTTGTAATCTAATTCGTTAAAATTTTGTATGTAACTAGATCTTGTTGTACAAGTATTTAGGGAGATTGTCCCCTTGAATTTTTCCACATTTGTGCATTTAGCATCAGAGTTCACTGATTCTGCTGCAAACAAAACCACATTTTATTTTCCTGTTCCATTGGAATTTGGGTTGTCTGCACTTTTCTGCTGTTAGGAACAATTGTATTTGTCTCTGGGTGACAGTTCTCCTGGTGACCATGAACTCAGGAGTGGATTGTTGGCCAGTGAGATATACCCATGCTGGACTGTTTTCCAAAGTGACTGTACCGAAGTGCAGCTCCCACCTTCCCTGCTCCACATCTGTGCCGCACACTTGACATTGTCTCACCTGTTAAAAGCAGTCGAGTTGATGGGTGTGTAAACGTGCTTTTTATTTGTTTCCCTAATTACTAAAGAAACTATCGTTTTATGTATATAAGCACCTTCTATATTTTCTTTTATAATTTCCATCTATTCTTTTCTTGGATCATCTTTCTCAGAAATTCGTAAAAGATATCTTCCAGATACTGTTTTGTTGGTTATACATTTTCTTGTATGTGGTTTTGCCTTTTTTTGGTGACTTTTAATGAACAGAAGGTTTTTTTTTATTTTAATGTAGAATGAATTTATTTTTCTTTATGGTTTTTCTTTTTTATGTTGCTAACCTATTCTGAAGCCATAAAATATTCTTTTATTGTCTACTAAAAAAAGTTTTATAATCCTGCCTTTTATATGCAAGTCTTTAGTTAAATTAGAACTGATTTTTCAATAAAGAATAGAATAGAGATTCAATTTAATATTTTCCCCACATGAATAAACACATGTGTAAGCACCATTATTAAATAATTCCACCTTTCTGTATTAGTCTACAATTCCTGCTGTGTTGGAATTGATCGTTGGTAGGGCAGGTGCCTCCCTACCATCTTCTTCTTGTGCAGTATCTTGATTTTTCTTGAGCCATTGAGTTTTCATGTAAACTTTATATATAATCACCTTGTGTTGTGTCTTGAAAAAGCCCCGTGGTTGTGGATGTAAATGTGTGTGCATGTGTGTATGTATAAGCACATATACGTGTATATTCCCCATCTCTGTCACTGTGAGTGCGTCTCAGAGTAGTCCCCACTGGCAATGAACACATCCAGCACTTGGATTTTGATTCCTAATTAAAGGACTCAGGACTCCTTGGCTCATTTCAGGGAGAGAAAGTACAAAATGAGACAGAAACATCTAATTTCAGAAAGTAAGGAAATGCTCAGAGAATGATAGGGTCATATTGAAAATGCCCTAGAAGCCATCTTGAAGGGATTTCCACTGGCCAGATCTGGGACAGGTTGGGGTACAAAATGGATAATGGTAGTAGTGTATGATAAGAAAGAATAACAGTGCAGGTATACCTTCTTTCCTTGTGCTTTTTTCCATTGCTGTTCACAGATCCTGTGTTTTTTATAAATTGAAGGTTTGTGGCATCCCTGTTTGAGCAAGGCTTTGGCATCATTTTTCCAACTGCATTGGCTCATTTCATATCTCTCTGTCACATATTGGAAATTTTCACAATATTTCAAGCTTTTTAAAAAATTATTATATTAGTATGGTGATCTGCGATCAGTGATAATTATAACTGGTATAGTTGTTTTGGGCCTCATAAATCATGCCCATATAAGATGGTGAACTTAACTGATAAATGTTGTATGTGTTCTGACTGCTCCACTGACCAGCCCAGACCCATCACTTTCCTTCTCCTTGGGCCTCCCTATTCCTGCAGACACAATAGTTTGACACTAGTTTAATTAATATCTTTGCAATGGCGTCTAAGTGTTCAAGTGAAAGGAAGAGTGGCATGCCTCTCACTTTAAATAAAAAGCTGAAAATGATTATGTTTAGAGAGGAAGGCATGTCGAAAGCCAAGATATGCCAAAAGCTAGGCCTCTTGTGCCAAAAAGCCAAGTTGTGAATGCAAAGGAAAAGTTCTTTTTTTTTTTTTTTTTTTGCAAAGGAAAAGTTCTTGAAGGAAATTAAAAGTGCCGCTCCAGGGGACACATGAATGATAAGAAAATGAAACAGCTTTATTGCTGACATGGAGAAACTTCTAGTGGTCTGCAGAGAAGATCAAACCAGCCACATTCCCTTAAGCCAAAATAATCCAGAGCAAGGCCCTAACTCTCTTCAGTGCTGTGAAGGCTGAGACAGGTGGGGAAGGTGCAGGAGAGAAGTCTGAAGCTCGCAGAGGCTGGGTCATGGGGTTTAAGGAAAGAAGCCGTCTCCATAACATCAAAGTGCCAGATGAAGCAGCAGGTGCTGACGGAGAAGCTGCAGCAGGTTCTGCAGAAGGTCCAGCGAAGATCATTCATGAAGGTGGCTGCACTAAGCAAGAGGCTTTCAGTGTGAGTGAAACAGCCTTCCTTTGAAAGAAGATGCCGTGTGGGACTTAACATAGCTAGGGAAGAGAAGTCAATGCCTCGCTTCAAAGGCCAGGCTGACTCCCTTGTTAGAGGCAAACACAGCTGGTGACTTTCAGTCGAAGCCAGCGCTCACTGGCCATCCTATAAATCCTGGGACCCTTCAGAATGATGCTAAATTTACTTTACCTGTGTTCTCTAAGTGGAACAGCAGAGCCTAAATGACAGCACATCTGTTTACAACATGGTTTAGAGAGTATTTTAGACCCACTGTTGAAAACTGCTCAGAAAAAACGTTTCCTTTCAAAATATGACTACTCATTGACAGTGCACCTGGTCACCCAAGAGCTCCATGGAGATGGTCAAGGTTAATGGTTTCATGCCTGCTAACACAACATCCATTGTGCAGCCCATGGATCAAGGAGTCATTTGAACTTTCAGGTCTTACTATTTAAGAAATGTATTCAGAAGGGCTCAGATAGTGAGTCCTCTGATGCATTGGGTAGAGTAAATTGAAAACCTTCTAGAAAGGGTTCAGGATTCTAGATGCCACTAAGAACATTCATAATTCATAGGAAGAGGTAAAAATACCAACATTAATTAACAGGAGTTTTGAAGAAGTTGATTCCAGCCATCAGGGATGACTTTGAGGGGTTCGAGACTTGAGTCAAGGACGTAATTGCAAATATGACGGAAATAGCGAGAGAACTGGAATGAGAAGTGGAGCCTGAAGATGGGACTGACTTGCTGCGATCTCCTGATGAAACTTTAACTGATGAGGAGCTGCTGCTTGTGGATGAGCAAAGAAAGTGGTTTCTTGAGAAGAAATCTCCTTCCGATGAAGATGCTGGGCAGATTGTTGAAATGACAGCAAACCGTTTAGAGGATTACGTGAATTTCGTTGATAAAGCAGTGCAGGATCTGAGAAGATTGACTCCAGTTTCGGAAGACATTCTGCCACAGGTGAGATGCTGTCGAACAGCTTCACATGCTACTGGAAATTATTTGTGAGAGGATGAGTCCATCGATGCAGCAAACCTCATCGTTGTCTTATTTTACGGAACTGCCACAGCCACCCAACCTTCAGCCGCCACCACCGTGCTCAGTCAGCTGCCATCTACATCAAGACAAGACCTTCCAGCAAAAAGGTTACGACTCACTGAAAACTCAAATGATGGTTAACACTTTTCAATAAAGTACTTTTAAATTTTGTATATTGTTTTTTAGCCATAATGCTATTGCACACTTAGTACACTACTGTAGTATAAACATAACTTTTTTTTTTTTTTGGCTGGGAAACCAGCAAAACCAGTGAGTTTATTGCAATATTTGCTTTCTTGTAGCAGTCTGGAACTGAACCCACAGTTTCTCCAAGGTGTGCCTGTGTCTATCATCACCTATTGAATATATATATTAAAAAGCATGATATCTTTGATTTGAGTTCAACACCACAGAATTTATTCCAGCCTTTCTTTTTTTCTAACTTCGTCTTGTCTGTAGCCTCAGAGTTTATAGCCAAGACAGTGGTCTCCAAAGAGGCTAGGTTCGTTCTCCCCGCTGCGTTCTCTTGAGCGGTGTTATGTCATACATTTATAATGCAGTCCATTTGTCACAGATTGTGTTTTCATTTTGAATTGCCCCACATACTCGTTGATTTTAATTATTTACTTTTCTTGATTTTGTGAAGGATTAGCATGTTTATGTAGTCAAAACTAGACAAGAAGTTATATTTGGAGACCCATCTCCTCTCTCATCCTTGTATTCCATTTCCAACCCTCATTTCCTAGCCTAATGCTTTGTAATCTCTGTAGAATAAAATTCCAAGTTAGTATACCTGACAGGTTCCTCTGCCATCTCAGTCTTGGCTTGTCCTTGTCCACCATGTTCTGGCTGCTGCAGATTTCTTGTTACTCCTCAGATAGGACTGGTTCAGTCCTGCCTTTGCACATTCTCTCTCTCTGCCTACAATGATGCTCTTCTCCTCTTCTTACCTTGCTCATCTTTAGTCATTCAAAATCCATTTTAGCTCTTGGATGTTATGTATAGGAAGACTTCCTTTACTTACCCTTTCTCCTTACTCCTTCTCCATAATAATTCTCTCTTGTAAATTTCTAGCTCCATAGCACTTGCAAATATTGTATACTGTTAAGACATTTAACTTAAATTATCGATGCCTAGGCTTGTCATGTTCTTTATAACTGTGAGCTTCTTAAAGACAGAAATTTTATCTTTGTGTTTTCAGCATCTAGGTCAGTTTCTTACACATTTCAATTATGCAGTAAATACAGTATAGTGAGTGGATTTCACTTTTTTTCATTTGTGTTTTTATTTCTTACTTTTTATAAACATATAATGTATTTTTATCCCCAGGGGTACAGGTCTGTGAATCGCCAGGTATACACACTTTACAGCACTCACCATAGCACATACCCTCCCCAATGTCCATAAACCCCCTCCCCCTCTCCCAACCCCACCTTCCCCTAACAACAACCAGTTTGTATTGTGAGATTGAGAGTCACTTACAGTTTGTCTCCCTCCCAATCCCATCTTGTTTCATTTATTCTTCTCCTATCCCCTAACCCCCCATGTTGCATCTCCATATCCTCATATCAGGGAGATCATATGATAGTTGTCTTTCTCTGACTGACTTATTTCACTAAGCATGATACCCTCTAGTTCCATCCACGTCATCGCAAATGGCAAGATTTCATTTCTTTTGATGGCTGCATAGTATTCCATTGTGTATATATACCACCTCTTCTTTATCCATTCATCTGTTGATGGACATCTAGGTTCTTTCCATAGTTTGGCTATTGTAGACATTGCTGCTATAAACATTCGGGTGCACGTGCTCCTTCGGATCACTACGTTTGTATCTTTTTTTCAGTGTAACAGTATTCATTCTTTTTGCACAACACCCAGTGCTCCATGCAAAACGTGCCCTCCCCATTACCCACCACCTGTTCCCCCAACCTCCCACCCCTGACCCTTCAAAACCCTCAGGTTGCCCCAACCTCCCACCCCTGACCCTTCAAAACCCTCAGGTTGTTTTTCAGAGTCCATAGTCTCTTATGGTTCGCCTCCCCTCCCCAATGTCCATAGCCCGCTCCCCCTCTCCCAATCCCACCTCCTCCCAGCAACCCCCAGTTTGTTTTGTGAGATTAAGAGTCATTTATGGTTTGTCTCCCTCCCAATCCCATCTTGTTTCATTTACTCTTCTCCTATCCCCCTACCCCACGTTTGTATCTTTAGGGTAAATACCCAGTAGTGCAATTGCTGGGTCATAGGGTAGTTCTATTTTCAACATTTTGAGGAACCTCCATGCTGTTTTCCAGAGTGGTTGCACCAGCTTGCATTCCCACCAACAGTGGAGGAGGGTTCCCCTTTCTCCGCATCCTCGCCAGCATCTGTCATTTCCTGACTTGTTAATTTTAGCCATTCTGACTGTTGTGTGGTGATATCTCATTGTGGTTTTGATTTGTATTTCCCTGATGCCGAGTGACGTGGAGCACTTTTTCATGTGTATGTTGGCCATCTGGCTGTCTTTGCAGAAATGTCTGTTCATGTCCTCTGCCCATTTCTTGATTGGATTGTTTGTTCTTTGGGTGTTGAGTTTACTAAGTTCCTTATAGATTTTGGATACTGGCCCTTTATCTGATATGTCGTTTACAAATATCTTCTCCCATTCTGTCAGTTGTCTTTTGGTTTTGTTAACTGTTTCCTTTGCTGTGCAAAAGCTTTTGATCTTGATGAAATCCCAAGAGTTCATTTTTGCCCTTGCTTCCCTTGCCTTTGCCGATGTTCCTAGGAAGATGTTGTTGCGGCTGAGGTCGAAAAGGTTGCTGCCTGCGTTCTCCTCAAGGATTTTGATGGATTCCTTTCTCACATTGAGGTCCTTCATCCATTTTGAGTCTATTTTTGTGTGCGGTGTAAGGAAGTGGTCCAATTTTATTTTTCTGCATGTGGCTGTCCAATTTTCCCAGCACCAGTTACTGAAGAGGCTGTCTTTTTTCCATTGGACATTCTTTCCTGCTTTGTCGAAGATTAGTTGACCATAGAGTTGAGGGTCGATTTCTGGGCTCTCTATTCTGTTCCATTGATCTATGTAACTGTGTTTGTGCCAGTACCATGCTGTCTTGATGATGACAGCTTTGTAATAGAGCTTGAAGTCCGGAATTGTGATGCCACCAACGTTGGCTTTCTTTTTCAATATTCCTTTGGCTATTCGAGGTCTTTTCTGGTTCCATATAAATTTTAGGATTATTTGTTCCATTTCTTTGAAAAAAAAAACGGAGGGTATTTTGATAGGGATTGCATTAAATGTGTAGATTGCTTTAGGTAGCATGGACATTTTCACAATATTTGTTCTTCCAATCCAGGAGCATGGAACATTTTTCCATTTCTTTGTGTCTTCCTCAATTTCATTCATGAGTACTTTATAGTTTTCTGCATATAGATTCTTAGCCGTTTTGGTTAGGTGTATTCCTAGGTATCTTATAGTTTTGGGTGCAATTGTAAATGGGATTGACTCCTTCATTTCTCTTTCTTCTGTCTTGTTGTTGGTGTACAGAAATGCAACTGATTTCTGTGCATTGATTTTATATCCTGACACTTTACTGAATTCCTGTACAAGTTCTAGCAGTTTTGGAGTGGAGTCTTTTGGGTTTTCCACATATAGTATCATATCATATGTGAAGAGTGATAGTTTGACTTCTTCTTTGCCGATTTAGATGCCTTTAATTTCCTTTTGTTGTCTGATTGCTGAGGCTAGGACTTCTAGTACTATGTAGAATAGCAGTGGTGATAATGGACATCCCTGCCGTGTTCCTGACCTTAACGGAAAAACTTTCAGTTTTTCTCCATTGAGAAATATATTTGTGGTGGGTTTTTCATAGATGGCTTTGATAATATTGAGGTATGTGCCTTCTATCCCTACACTTTGAAGAGTTTTGATCAGGAAGGGATGCTGTACTTTGTCAAATGCTTTTTCAGCATCTATTGAGAGTATCATATGGTTCTTGTTCTTTCTTTTATTAATGTGTTGTATGACATTGATGTTGAACCAACCTTGCAGCCCTGGAATAAATCCCATTTGTTCGTGGTGAATAATCCTTTTAATGTACTGTTGAATCCTATTGGCTAGTATTTTGGTGAGAATTTTTGCATCTGTGTTCATCAAGGATATTGGTCTGGAGTTCTCTTTTTTGGTGGGATCTTTGTCTGGTTTTGGGATCAAGGTGATGCTGGCCTCATAACATGAGTTTGGAAGTTTTCCTTCCATTTCTATTTTTTGGAACAGTTTCAGGAGAATAGGAATTAGTTCTTCTTTAAATGTTTGGTAGAATTCCCCTGGGAAGCCGTCTGGCCCTGGGCTTTTGTTTGTCTGGAGAATTTTGATGACTGTTTCAATCTCCTTACTGGTTATGGGCCTGTTCAGGTTTTCTATTTCTTCCTGGTTCAGTTGTGGTAGTTTATATGTCTCTAGGAATGCATCCATTTCTTCCAGATTGTCCAATTTGTTAGCATAGAGTTGTTCATAGTATGTTCTTATAATTGTCTGTATTTCTTTGCTGTTAGTTGTGATCTCTCCTCTTTCATTCATGATTTTATTTATTTGGCTCCTTTCTCTTTTCTTTTTGATAAGTCTGGCCAGGGGTTTATCAATCTTATTGATTCTTTCAAAGAACCAGCTCCTAGTTTCATTGATTTTTTTTCTATTTTTTTTTTTTTTTTTTTTTGGTTTCTATTTCATTGATTTCTGCTCTGATCTTTATGATTTCTCTTCTCCTGCTGGGTTTAGGGTTTCTTTCTTGTTCTTTCTCCAGCTCCTTTAGGTGTAGGGTTAGGTTGTGTACTTGAGACCTTTCTTGTTTTCTTGAGAAAGGTTTGTACCGCTATATATTTTCCTCTCAGGACTGCCTTTGCTGTGTCCCACAGATTTTGAACCGTTGTATTTTCGTTATCATTTGTTTCCATAAATTTTTTCAATTCTTCTTTAATTTCCTGGTTGACCCATTCATTCTTTAGAAGGATGCTGTTTAGTCTCCATGTATTTGGGTTCTTTCCAGCTTTCCTCTTGTGATTGAGTTCTAGCTTCAAAGCATTGTGGTCTGAAAATATGCAGGGAATGATCCTAATCTTTTGATACCGGTTGAGATCTGAATTGTGACCCAGGATGTGATCTATTCTGGAGAATGTTCCACGTGCACTAGAGAAGAATGTGTATTCTGTTGCTCTGGGATGAAATGTTCTGAATATATCTTTGATGTCCATCAGGTCCAGTGTGTCATTTAAGGCCTTTATTTCCTTGTTGATCTTTTGCTTGGATGATCTGTCCATTTCAGTGAGGGGAGTGTTAAAGTCCCCTACTATTACTGTATTATTGTCGATGTGTTTCTTTGATTTTGTTATTAATTGGTTGATAAAGTTGGCTGCTCCCATGTTAGGGGCATAGATATTTAAAATTGTTAGATATTCTTGTTGGACAGACCCTTTGAGTATGATATAGTATCCTTCCTCATCTCTTATTATAGTCTTTGGCTTAAAATCTAATTGATCTGATATAAGGATTGTCACTCCAGCTTTCTTCTGATGCCCATTAGCATGGTAAATTGTTTTCCACCCCCTCACTTTAAATCTGGAGGTGTCTTCACATCTAAAATGAGTTTCTTATAGGCAACATATAGACGGGTTTTGTTTTTTCATCCATTCTGATGCCCTGTGTCTTTTGATTGGGGCATTTAGCCCATTAACATTCAGGGTAACTATTGAAAGATATGAATTTCGTGCCATTCTGTTGCCTATAAGGTATCTGTTACTGTGTATTGTCTCTGTACCTTTCTGATCTACTACTTTTAGGCTCTCTCTTTGCTTAGAGGACCCCTTTCAATATTTCCTATAGAGCTGGTTTGGTGTTTGCAAATTCTTTCAGTTTTTGTTTGTCCTGGAAGGTTTTTATCTCTCCTTCTATTTTCAATGATAGCCCTGCTGGATATAGTACTCTTGGCTGCATGTTTTTCTCGTTTAGTGCTCTGGATATATCATGCCAGGTCTTTCTGGCCTGCCAGGTCTCTGTGGATAAGTCTGCTGCCAATCTAATATTTTTACCATTGTATGTTACAGACTTCTTTTCCCGGGCTGCTTTCAGGATTTTCTCTTTGTCACTAAGACTTGTAAATTTTACTATTAGGTGACAGGGTGTGGGCTTATTCTTGTTGATTTTGAGGGGGGGTTCTCTGCACCTCCTCGATTTTGATGCTTGTTCCCTTTGCCATATTAGGGAAATTCTCTCCAATAATTCTCTCCAATAGACCTTCTCCTCCCCTCTCTGTTTCTTGTTCTTCTGGAATCCCAATTATTCTAATGTTGTTTTGTCTTATGGTGTCACTTATCTCTCGAATTCTCCCCTCGTGGTCCAGTAGCTGTTTGTCCTTCTTTTGCTCAGCTTCTTTATTCTCTGTCATTTGGTCTTCTATATCACTAATTCTTTCTTCTGCCTCATTTATCCTAGCAGTGAGAGCCTCCATTTTTGATTGTACCTCATTAATAGCTTTTTTTATTTCCACTTGGTTAGATTTTAGTTCTTTAATTTCTCCAGAAAGGGCTTTTATATCTCCAGAGAGGGTTTCTCTAATATCTTCCATGCCTTTTTCGAGCCCAGCTAGAACCTTCAGAATCGTCATTCTGAACTCTAGATCTGACATATTACCAATGTCCGTGTTGATTAGGTCCCCAGCCTTCTGTACTGCCTCTTGTTCTTTTGTTTGTCTTGATTTTTTCAGCCTTGTCATTTTGTCCAGATAAGAGGATATGAAGGATCAAATAAAATACTAAAAGGGTGGCAAAGACCCCAGAAAAATGCGCTGTAACCAAATCAGAAGAGACCCCAAATTGTGGTGGGGATAAAGGGGATAAAAAGAGGTTCAGGAAAAAAAAAAAAGAAAAAAAGGAAAGAAAAAAATTTAAAAAAGAAAAATAAAGAATATAAAAAAGAAAAAATATGTATTTTAGATAAACTAGTCAAAAACGTTAAAAAAGAAAAGGGTAAATGTTTTAAAAAATTTAGTAGAAGAAAAAAAAAAGAAAGAAAAAAAAACTGAAAAAAAAAATTGAATTAACCGCAAGACTAAATAAAGAATAATGGGGAGAAAGCCATGAGTTCCATGATTTGCTTTCTCCTCCTCTGGAATTCCGCTTCTGTCCTAGGTATTGAACCTGCTTTCCTTGATAAATTAACTTCGTCCTGGCTGGATATTTTGTTGATCTTCTGGGGGAGGGGCCTGTTGTAGTGACTCTCAAGTGTCTTTGCCCGAGGTGGAATTGCACTGCCCTTTACGGGGGCCGGACTAAGTAATTCACTTGGGTTCGCTTTTGGGAGCTTCTGTTCCCTGAACGCTTTCCGTAGAGTTCCGGAGGATGGGAATGAAAATGGCGGCCTCCCAGTCTCCGGCCCGGAGGAGCCGAGATCCCAGGGCCGCACTCCTCAGTGCGCCCCCAGAGGACAGCACCCAATCACTCTCGTATCCCCAGCCTCCAGCCACGCTCCGAGCTCATCGAGCCTGTGACGGGTTCAGGGTAACCCCGAGCTGAGAGTTCAGTTCTCGGCTCTGTTTCTGTAGCCGGCTTCTGCGTTCTAACACCTGCGAGCTCTGCGACACTCAGACACCCCCGATCCTTCTGTGACTCTGCGGGACCTAGGGCCACGCTGACCCCGCTTCATCCTGGTTTAGCCTCTGGAGCGATGTCCCTTAGTGGAACAGACTTTTAAAAGTCCTGATTTTGTGCTCCGTTGCTCCGCCACTTGCCGGGAGCCGGCCCCTCCCCCGCGGTCTATCTTCCCGTTGCTTTGGATTCACTTCTCCACCAGTCCTACCCTTCCGAAAGTGGTTGATTTTCTGTTTCTTGAATTGCTGTTCTTCTTCTCTTCGATCTCCCGTTGGATCTGTAGGTGTTTGCAATGTTTAGATAAGCTATCGAGCTGATCTCCTGCTACCTGATGTAGTCTCAGCCTGCTACTTCTCCGCCATCTTGACTCCTCCCCCTCATGTATGTTTTTTAAATTCCTTTGCTCTTTATTTCATGGTATAAGCAGCTATAGAGAATGTGAATCCTTAGGGTATGCCCTTGATCTTGTTCTTCATGACATCTTTGTATTCTCTGCCTCTCCCAGTATATTTGGTCATAACCCTGGTAGTTTAATGTCTTTCTCTGATCCCTGGGATATTGCATATCTAATTAAATTATAGACAGGTATGGATGTTTAAGACGAGGTCAAGGTATAGAAACTGAAGTATGCAAACGTAAAAGTCAAGACTATTTTGTCTGTCACGCTTGCTTCCTCAACTTGAAAAGCTGGAATAAATTGTACTGGAAACAAATCTGTTCAACAGTGTTTTAAGAACTCTAGTTAGCTTTTAAAATGTCATTATTTTTGTCCAAAGGACACATTCAGTGACCTTCCAAACTGTGTTTCTAAGCTGCTCATGTGAGTTTTATTCTGTGTATTGATTATCCAGCAGATAATATGAAAATGTGGGGCTTATTTCCACCAGTTTCCTCATCTACCATCCGTTCCTTTCCTTCCTTTCCCTGGATTGCATTCCCTTCCCGCCACTCCTCTGTGTTCTGTCTCATCACAGCTTTTTCTCCACAGCCCCCACCTGGAACTCAGAGTAAAGGTGTGGTTGCCAGGCAGACATTACGCTAGGAAAGGGAGGGCTTCGGGATCCTGCCTTGTAGGGGTTCAAGGTTTGCTGCTGCTCAGAGCAATTGATGTCCAGGGAGCCAGGGCTTTGAGAAAGCATTCACTTGTACTACTGACCTGTATTCTTTATTTATAAAACAAAAACAAAAAGTAAAATATTTTACTTTTTAGTTTAAGTGTAACACATATGAAGATAAGTAGATCGTACGTCAGCCCTTTGATGAATTTTTCCAAATTAAGCATGATCATGAAACCACCACTCAAATCAAGGTGTGCAGTATTACTAGCACACCAAAATTTCCTGTTCCACCCCTTTCTGGTATCTTCTTACTCCTTGTCCCACCTCAAAAGTAACTATTATCCTGACTTACACAGGTTTACCTATTTTTGAACTTCCTAAAATGGATCATACAGTGTATTCTCTCTGTGTCCGGCTTCTTTGTCTCAACATTATGTCTGTGAGTTTCATCTCTGTCGTTATATTAATTATGATTCATTTATATTTATTACTGTATAGCAGACAAATTACAGCATGTGAACTGGCTGCTTTTTTTGGTAAATTAAGTCTTACTGGCACACAGCCATACCCATTCAATTACATAATCATCTATGTAAATGTACTCCAAATGCAGAATCACATAGGTGCAACAGGGCTCAGTGGCTATATGGTCCGAAAAACCAAGAATAGTTACTGTTTGGCCTTTGCAGAAAAAGCTCACTGACCCTTGCAATATAATATTTCATTGTATGAGTACTCGACAATTTGTTCGTCACTGAGTTTCGGCTATTACGATTAATGTTTGACTATTACTGTGTGTGTCTTTGGGGCTACGTTTGTGCATTCCTGGTAGGCATCCCACTGGGAGTGGAATTGCTGGGCTACATTGTAAGTTTATGTTCTGCTTTAACTCGTTCTGCTCAGTTGTTTTCTAGTTCACACCCCCACAGCAGTGTATGAGAGCTGAATTGTCGTTCATCCTAAGACTTGGTATTGTCAGATTTTCAGTTTTAGCCATCTTAATCAGTATGTAATTTTATTTCATTGTAGCTTTATTTTGTAGTAAATGGGTAATGAATGAGGGTGAGTACCTTGTCATATGCTTGTTGACCATTGGGGTATCTTGTTTGAGTGGTCTTTTTATTGTTTTATCAGAGTTCTTCATGTATTCTGAGCGAGTCCTTTGATGGATGTATGTACTGCAAATATCTTCTTCCATTCTGAGACTTGCACCATTATTCTTTTAATGGTGTTTTTATTTCTGTGAACCTGAAGATGATCAGAATAGGCCACCCCAAAATATGCCCTTTGGCACAAGGATTATTTTGAGGTAGGGAAACTGAGATGTGGCAGATGCAGGGAGGGTTCTCTTTCCTCCCTTCCTTCCTGCCTGAAAATTGGGGCATAAATTTCCATTTGTAAGGTCGCATCCCATCTCTATACCAGGAAGAGAAGAACCATTCTTCTCACTGGAGAAACTTGGGTCCACATAATCTTACTAAACGGTCTTATCTACCACATAGTTCCTGGTCATCTTTCCACAGTTTATCATCCGTAGGCACTCCGATCTCCTTTTCCTGTCTAGTCACTTCTGCACAGTTTATTGCCCCTTATTAAGATGGTAGTTAAGCCTCTGGGTCAAACTGCTTCTCTTGTTTTTTACTTGTTTTCTGTGACATCCCCATGGGTGTAAAAATATTAACGTCAATAAAGAAACATATACCTTTTCTTCTGTTAATTTGTCCTTGTCAGTTTAATTAGCAGTCCCCTAGAAACTGAACGGAAGAAGGTGGAGAAAAAGTTCTTTTCTTCCCCACAAGCTAACGAATGCCCACAACATTGGTGAACCTTACATACACTGAGGAAGGTGAAATTAGACATGGTATTTGTAGATAACGTGGACAATACCTACTCCCTGCCTTGTCAGGGCACACCATCCCCAGGAAATAAATATCATAGCAGAGAGCAATTTTTATGTTTTTAAGTCCTTCTTAATTAACAGTGTGATTCGCTATATTGTTATTTGTCCCGAAGTCCGAATAGGGACAAAGTTCTCACCTTCCACTTTCAAATACTCAAAACCTTTCCAGGGTCTTGGGGTCCCTAGTTCTGTGGGTGTATTTCTTTAGTGTTCCATGGTATTCTGAATATTCAAAGTTTTAATAAACATGCTGTCAGAAATTTGATCCAATATATGTATTTATTCTGAGACCTATTCCCTCATATCCCTGAGTTTAGAAATTTAGAAATTGAAGCAGACTTAATCTAACTTCAGTTTGTAGTGATTTGAAGAGGGTAGGTAGGTTTTCTAGGGAATGGACTGCATGGTTTTTGAGGTCCATTTAATAATTGTGTTTTTGTTTCAGTTTTACAAATAGCAGTCCAGGGCAATGTTAGTTGATTAAAATATATTTAATTTGTTTGACAGTAGATGCAGATGATTTGAAGGTATTTAGAGATACTCTAACACTACAGATGTTTTCTTCTTCTTCTTTTTTTTTTTTAATATTTTATTTATTTATTTGAGAGAGAGAGAGGGTGGGGAGAGGGGCAGAAGGACACTCAAACTCCCTGCCGAGCCCAGAGCCCGATGTGGCGCTGGATCCTGATCCCAGGACCCTGAGATGTGACCCGAACCCGAGTCAGACACTCAGCCCACTGAGCCACCCAGGCACCCCTGTTTTCTCTAACTTCTAATTTAAATGCAGCTGCCTAGGTTGGTTTGCCTCTTTCAGAAAAACGATGAGACTTTTTTTTTTTTTTTGGCAACTATTTTCTTTGAATGACATTTCTTGTGCACTTAGCTATTTTTCCCTGTTGTTTAAACTGCTTTTTAAACTACTGTATATGTTTCTTTTCTTTTCAGGTTATTCACTCTTCATATGGATGCTATTGTCTAAATTTCTGCAGTCATGGGCCAAGAATATAGTAAGTACTATCCTCTACTTCCTGTGACCTCCATGCTTTAAAATGTGTTGACGTTATGTGTTCAAGTGTTTCATTGGAGCAGAGGAAGTACAGAAATGAAAGTTTTTAAAACTCTGCTTTTCTCAAAGAGATGAGTTCATTTGGTCATCTACTTTTTGAGCTGGTAGCTTTATACAGAAATTCATCATGACAGTGATGTAATTTCATCTTCAGATAAACACAGTCGTGGTCAGCCTGTTTCCGGTCAATACTAGCAGAGCGGACATTAGGGTTGGATCCGTATCCCGCAGCCCATCCATCTCTCATGTGGGAGCTCCAGGGTCGGCCCTGGTTAGGGGCAAGTCCATCCCTGCTTTGTCCATTCTTGAGTCCTCATGGACAAATGCCCAGTGTTGGGTGTTACCTGGACGGAAGGATGGTTTCAGGAATGGTCGCGTGATCCTATCCTAGCCAATGAGACTGGAAGGCAGGTTCGCCAGGAGCTTCTGGCAGAGGTCTTCTCATACCTAAAATGAGCCTGCAGGAAGAGTCTGCCCCCCTTTCTCTTCCTCTGGGTGCTGTTCCATGCTGGCAGGAGATCTGCTGTGGCTGCAGCCTGAGCAAGAAGCCACCCAGGGCGGAGGACAGAGAAGCCAGCCCTGAGGCCTCCAGAAGGCCCAGCTTTTGAGCCAATGCATTTCCTTTTTGTTTAAGCCAGTTTACACTGGGAGCCAAAACATCCGAAGTGATTCACTTAATCTCCATTTTATTTTTAGTAATCCATTAGTTTCTCCCTGGG
The DNA here is from genome assembly GCF_922984935.1 of Meles meles. Taxonomy (NCBI): domain Eukaryota; kingdom Metazoa; phylum Chordata; class Mammalia; order Carnivora; family Mustelidae; genus Meles; species Meles meles. The sequence continues at coordinate 139,333,077 of NC_060071.1, read as the reverse complement.
GAATGTAGGAGTAATTGCAAAGCAAGGCAAAATAATTCCGTTAAATTAAACTGGCAGGGTGTGCTGCTGGTGTTGACTGGCACCCTCTTCGCTCTGAATAGTTAACTGATGGAGCGATTTAGGATTCAGACAGGAGAGTAAAATAGATTGCTTTCACTCTCTCTCTTTCCCTCCAGAAGGTTCTGCCTTTTAAACAATACACTTGGGCTGTGAACTCTGAAAAGGGTCTTGGCCTACCCACCTGAACACCAGCCCCCCTTCCAGGTGTATATTTGGCAGTATGGACCTGTTCTTTGTGTTTTCAGGTTTAAAAACAGTGGTATAAGGAATAATACAAATACTCATATGTACTCTCCTTGTAATACACTAGCGAAATTGAATGATTACCACTTCTATGAAACAGTTAAAAATCTAGGGTAATGCCCCTAACAGCAGCTCCCTTCTCTGCCTCCGAGGAACCATTATCCTGCTCTTACTCCGTATTTTTCCCCATGCATTTGCCTGTGCTTTTATCACATTTGTGTGGTATGATTTTTCTGTATGCTCTTTAACTTCAGGTACATGTAGATACTATAAGCATTTGTTCTTTAAAATCACGGAGGAGTTGAGAATAAATTCAGGATCATGGAAAGAGGCCATAAATTTGTTCTGAGACACTAGACATCCCAGTGATCTATACTAAATGTGTTAGACTGTAAATTGTTGAGTTTAATCCACATGTGGACAGCTTTTTATCTTATTCTCTGAATCGGTGTCTGGTCTGCTAGTGCGTTCCCTTTCCTCACCTGCCTCTGTACTCCCATGCAGGCTCGACTTGTGTTTAAATAGCCTGTGCTCAGAAGGCTTGCTTTTGGCAGACTTAGGTAAATCTGCATTTTCCTGCCATCACACCTACAGAATTTTCTCTTGTGCATTTTGAATCATCAGTTTGTTCCTTGTACTGGTGGTAGTTCCCGAAGAGGCATCCACTCCTATGAACAGGCTGGGAAGCATGGTGCTTTGAAACACAGGACCTCAGTCACCGGCGCTGTGTCATTATTTCCTTTTGTGTCCCAGCTCGAATCTTGGAGATCATTTTGTATCGTTCTTGTCGGAAATAGATCTCAAGTCATTTAACTTCTGCGATCAAATCACTCCTTCTGTTGCTCTTGGAGGATTCATGTTACCCCTTGTTCTTGTTTGGAATGTGGCCTGCACAGAACTAAACAGTCATTTACATTCAGGGATCATTAATCCCTTCACTTGGGGACATAATTGCTGATAGAGTGTCAGAGAAAGATTTATGACAATCAGAAGAGAACTTCTTTCTTTTTTCCTAGGATGTGATTTTTGTTTAAATGTTTGATGTATGGGAAAAAAAAGTAAGCTCAAAAGATATTTTCTCCTTAGTTCATATATACTGTGTACATGTTACAGGAAGGAAAACAATAACATCTGTTGTTGGAATCAAATGGGGGTTTTTGTGCTGTGTACATGCATTTTTCTGTTGTTAAAAGAATGGGTCCTCCTTTTAATTTTATTTAAATGTAACTATCTTTAGCTTTTTTCCCTTCAATATGGACCCAGGATTTTAAATTAAAATGTTGCCAATGTGAGATGACTATAGCTATCAATGGAAATGCCCAATCAGTGAGGCCCTTGTGAAAAAAGCTACTCTCCCATTGAAAGATGACCAGAATTCAAGATAGCACATGCCATGTTATACATCAGGAAAAATATAAGAAATGCATGATATTTACATTTTAATCCCATAGTATATTTTATATGCATTTTCTCATTTAAAAAATTTAATGTTATAGTTGCTTTTTAATGGAAGAAGCCTATTGAAATTTTTTTTTGAGAAATCAGTATTGTGAACTGATGTGTTTGTTTTGTGTATGTGTGTGTGTGTAATGGTATCTTTTAATTTATTTTTTTATATAAAGGGATTGGTAGGCTTGGCTTGATTTTATACCTCAAAATGAAATGGTGCCTTTGTGGGGGATGGTCCATAGGGCTGAGAGAACTTCTAGACAGTGACTCAGACCTGTAATTAGGTCTTGCTCTCCGCACCCTTGGTGACTTGAAAGCACTGGCCATAGACCATTTAGTCTGGGAAAGCAATACATGAATCATCTAAATTGGCACAAATTATCTGGAATGCTACTAAATGTTTTCTATTCTTTATTCTGATTGAGGGAATGAGAAAGGGAGACTTGTTCTTTGTGAAAATACTCAAGAGGATACTTACACATTTGGGGAACTGGATTTCTTCTCTAGATAGAATGGAAAGCAGTTGAATATTCGACATTTGTAAAACAGTTTTGATTTTGTGGGTTTGCCTTAGAATATTCCTCCAAGCTCTGTATCCCCCCCTTTGATGAGCTGTTGCTTGTCCGTCTTTCAGGAAGGGGAATCCAGGGACGCTCTTGTTCTCTGGAGCCTCAGTTTAACCTCCACACTAGGGGAAATCATAGAAGGTTATATTGTGTTTATTTTGCTTCCTTCTAACTTGCCCCACTCATCAATATCTCTCATATTTAGGATAGAAATTTGTTACCCTTTTCTTCCCTTTCTCAAAATAAAGGGTCAGCAGACCTGTTGAGACCTGTTAGGTACCTGGCAATGAAGTTGGTGAAAGTTTCTATCTTCACTAAATAAAAAGTATACTTTGTTTCAACTGACTTTGTAGCAAAATCTTGAAAATATTCACATTCATTCTGAAGTGGCGGACGTTTATAAATCATTTACATTAAAGATAATACTATATATAGAAAGTCAGGCTTTTAATTTTTTTTTTTCCCCTTTGGGTTTTCTCTGATGGTGCATTAGGGGTCTTGCCCAGGGCTTACTATCTTATTGTGTCTACTCTAAAGAGAAAGACAAGCAGACTAATCCATAGCAAAAAGACCAGATTTTCAACTTGTAACGTGAGTTGACCTTTTGGTGCATGGATAAATCTTTATTTTCATTTTGGAATATATGTGAATGAGCATCTCCTAGGAATGCATCTGTTGACAGGAAGCAGAAGAAAGCCACCACTCACCGTGTAATTGCATATCTTGCGGGCGCAACTACTGTTTCGTGGCTGTGGGTATCTGTGCATAAACATGTGAGTTAGGTTGTTTCTCTTCATCTAGAGCATTGGCTCCCTGTTTGACATGGCCACATTCACTTTGGAGTTGTTGGAGATCAGGCGTTCAAATTATAAAATTATTATTAGCATACACTGATTTCAGTTGGTAGATGTTACAGTGAGTTTCTAAGAAAGAGGTGAAGTGTTTTATGAATACCCTTGACAAAATTCTGTATGAATGTGGTTAGTTAAACTTTTTTCCCTAAAACAAATCACGGAGACCTTCTTATTTGCAGTTTAGGGTGTGTTCATGGAGAGCTGGGATCCTGTTTGTCACGAGGACTTGGCTTAGTACGCAATTACCCTTCTGCTTAATTTCTTTCTGCAATTAGGAGCCACGAGACCATGCCTCGGTACCAAATACAAATCACCCAACCTTATTCCCCTTAGTTTGCATATTGTGTAAATAATTTGGTCATTAGCCAATACATAAACAGAGATGCGTGAAAGCTGTATCTCTAGTGGGAATTTAACATCACTTGATAGTTTCCAGGTTACTTTCTGTAAATTATTTCTTCCGTGCCAGTCAGTACCTCTTGTTTGATGGGTGCAGTGAATTGTAAAACCTCAGTCAAGAATTCTAAAGTTCTTAATGAATATAAAAATACCTAAGCGAGTTTTATGTTTGACTCTGTCCTATCCCCTCAGGAGCAAATGCTTTCTAACTTTGTGCCAAGGAAATCTCAGTGTTCTGAGTGAATGCTAATCCCTGACCAACACTTCCCATCTCATTTTTTTTTTTAAATTCTTAGACTAATTAAATAGAATTAGTCTGGTCTGTAGGGTTAAGTGCCCTTTCTGTAATCTGGAGAACTCTGCTAAACTGTGTGTGAAGATAGACCAGCTGTCTCTATTTCTGTCTGGATGTTTGGCCCCATCCCTAAAATTTGATAATGTACTTCCTGTACTACATAAAAGGCTTCATTTAAAGATGGAGGTCAGTGGATCTCGATGCTCTGCAAGGGCATAGGGTATAGGACTTACTGCTTGTAAAGATTTAGGCCAAGGCCCAGCATTAATCGCTGCTCTAATTTGATCCTTGACTTGTATTTTGATGATCATTTGGAATAACATCCATTCAGTTGTATTTATTGAAAGCATGAAGAAAATCTCATTTAATACTGTCTCCCAGCATATTTAAAAAATAACTTTAATAAAAATAACATGTCCTTATGAAAATGTAACAACTGATGACCATAAAGATGAAAACCAAAATGAGAACCATATAGAATTGTGCCATCTCGAAGTAGCTGTTATTAACATTGGCTAATAATGTGTTCTCACAGAACAGAGCACACCATCAAAACACGGATACGTCCCTCACCCCAGTTCTGAAAGATGGATGCTGGTGGTGGCATCCAGAAACTCTGAAATACCTCTATATGGTATGTGTTAAACCTAGTATCAGCTAAACGGCTGCCTGTGTTTGGTTCCACAGGTTGTCATCACGTCATCACACGGTAAGGAGATAGCCTCTTAGAGACAAGCTGGACTGGGGCCCATACTGGCTACCTTTTGTTACCCTCCATTTTGAGGGAGAGATTTTCATGAGTACGGCGTAATTCTTGTTTTTCTTTTTAAAGTGAAGGTGTATTGTGAAATAAGCTGCTTTACAGAAAGAGTAGAATAGTGTGCTTTTAAAAGAGATACATTCTGCTCCCCTGATGGAAAGGTAGGAGAGTCAAGCAACCGAAGGCTGCATGTGGTAATTGTCCAGGGATAACAATGTCAGAGTCTCTTCTGGCCGGGCTGGCTGGCTCGCTTTCTCTCTCTCTCTCTCTCTCTCTCTCTTTTTTTCAATATGGCGTCTCTGTCCCCTGCGACCTCCTCTCCAATGTGCCTCATCTCTCCGCTCCCTTCCTTGCCCTGTGACAGTTTCCCACAACTGAGCAACGCAACATTGCAAATCTGTGGAGTTCTGCACTGACTCGCACTCTGCTTTTCCTGCTTCAGACTTCGGTTTACAATAACTTGGGCAACTGTGTGGTTTGCAAATCATCACACCACAAAAACTCAAGCAACAGACATCTCCCTGGATCTGAAAGTATTTGTTCTTTGTGGTGTTGTGATAGTTTCTGAGCATTTGTTTGTTGGCCTCCTTCTCAGAGGCCCAAAATAACGTGGTATGCCACAGCCCTCTCGTCTTCCAGTGGGCCACTTTCAAGTGTCCCTCACTGAGCCATTCTCTGTGAGCAGTGATGCGCTCCAGCCCGTTGGCCCGTAATGAGCCCCCCCCCCCCCCCCCCCGCAGTTTCTTGTCCTGAAGCCATTGTGGTGTAAATAGAACAAATGAGAGCTTTGCCCGTTGTCCTCTCTTCCAAGTAGAGAGTGTGTAAAAGTTGTTTTAAAGCAAGTCTGCATTTTGTGGTGTCATTCAGTTTTGGCGCTGGGTCTGGTTAAATGGTAGCCTGGAATTCTTTGGGAGGCTCCGCCCCTGGAAGGCAGTGAGGATTTTTGGAAGCGTGTTAATGCCGAAGCTGTTAATGTTAGAACGTTTGTTACACAACAGCCCCTTGCTGACTTCACTTTTGCCATTGCAGTGTCTTCCCTCGAGAGGCCACGGAATTCTGTCAGGCAAATAGTGCCAGGTTTTACATTACTTGGTAAGTTTGTGTTATTGGAAAACACTCAAACTTAGGTTCATTGATGTCACAATGTGTTTTTAGTTTTAAGTACTTTTTTTTTGAGATTTTATTTATTTGACAGAGAAAGATTATAAGTAGGCAGAGAGGAAGGCGGGGAGAGAGGGGGAAACAGGCTCCCTGCTGAGCAGAGAGTGTTTTTAGTTTTAAATATCAAATTGAGGTCTTTGTATTTCAGTGGTTGAAGAAAGCAAATTTTAGTTTGTTTTTAAAAGTCGTTAATAAATAATAATCCTATCTTTTCTACCAGTTTTACCTGTGGGACATTTAGATACTGCACAATGATACTCAGTAGTTCTGAACAGTTGTCCTTTTTTTTTTTTTCTATGATTTATTTACTTATTTGTCAGAAAGCACAAGCTGGGGAACGGCAGGCAGAGGGAGAAGTAGGCTTCCCATTGGGCAAGGAGCCTGATGCGGGGCTGGATCCCAGGACCCTGGGATCATGACCTGAGCCGAAAGCACACGCTTGAAACGGACTGAGCCACCCAGGCACCCCCGAACCATTGTTTTTTTATCCACAGTGTTGGGATTGTTTTTCAGTTGATTCTCTTGGATAGCACCATTAGATTTATTTCAGGCAACTCTTCTCAGCCCAGTGCTATAAATAAATAAATAAAGAACCCTCCCCGTTTATTTATTCGCTACTTGTACTCCTAACAAGTTACAAGACTATCAGTGGGTTCCTGATTTTATTAAGTTTATTACTCTGCACAAAGGCAGCTTGATGCGTTTATTGCTTTTAGGTATGATTCCGATATGATCTCTTTTTGGAAAGGCTGTGGATAAGTCATTTTCAGTCCGTCTCCCCATCTTGTTCCGTAGAGTGGGCTACCTCTTTCCTTCTCCATCTCCACTTCTTCCTCCTTTTTGGATGAGATGGAGAGATGGAGCTGGAGTTGGGGTTGGGGCAGAGGAAGAGTAGTTAGATTTTGTAAGGACCTATTTAGAAACTGCCCCTGCTCCCCTTCCCCAAGGGGATTTACCTGGAGACAAGTCCAGGAAACCAGCTTCAGGTAACAAAGCCCAGATACAGGGGTGAGTCAGGCCAGGTGGAGACATCCGATCAGTGGGGGGATGCATACTGTCTCCCTGGTTACCAAGGAGTATGGGCCCCGCCCTTTGGGAGCCTTTTGGGCGCCAATCCCAATCAAGGTGTAGTAGGCTGGTTCAAATGTCTACTAGGGTAAATTGTAATTCAGTTGGTCACCTAGCATCACTGTGGAGTTTCCTGTGTGTTTTACAATCTCATTGGTCACCTGTGTGTGGCCAGACCCAACCGCATGGCCTTTGCCCTTAAAAGCTAGTCTGTGTGGGGCGCCTGGGTGGCTCAGTGGGTTAAGCCGCTGCCTTCGGCTCAGGTCATGATCTCGGGGTCCTGGGATCGAGTCCCGCGTCGGGCTCTCTGCTCGGCGGGGAGCCTGCTTCCCTCTCTCTCTCTCTGCCTGCGTCTCTATCTACTTGTGATCTCTCTCTGTCAAATAAATAAATAATCTTAAAAAAAAAAAAAAAAAAAGCTAGTCTGTGAAAAAGAGAAGGGTCGCCCTCTCTTGTAAGAGGTGCGGTCCCGAATGTTCGGTTAGATTCTTGATGCTTGGCGCAAAATAAAGCTTTGCTTGACCTTCGTTTTATATCAGTCTCGCTCCTTTAATCATGGACCCATTATTGGGGCATAACAATTTGACTTTTTTTTTTTTTAAAGATTTTATTTATTTATTTGACAGAGATCACAAGTAGGCAGAGAGGCAGGCAGAGAGAGAGGAGGAAGCAGGCTCCCCGCTGAGCAGAGAGCCCGATGCGATCCCAGGACCCAGATATCATGACCTGAGCCGAAGGCTGAGGCTTTAATCCACTGAGCCAACCAGGCGCCCCTAGATTTGACTTTTTTAAAGTGGAGGATGAGAATAAAATCGAGTTCAAGTAAAGAATGAAGTGGTGGACCTGATCTGGGAAAAAAATTAGAGGGTAAAGAGTTCGGGTGAGGAATTTGTAGTCTAAAAAGTGAAACACCAAAGGGAAGTTGCTAGCTCTACCCTTCCTCATCAGCTCTTTCTTCTGTCGACTTCCTTGCACCAGGTAGCCACTATTTCCAACCAGGGTTCGAGGACAGCTTTTGGGCAATAGTTAACTTGGCAGTGGTTTGTTTTTTTTTATCTCTTCCCCCATAGTGGATGCTCAGTTAATAGAAAGTTTGACTTGCAGCGTTAGCAGAAAGAAAAATAGTCCTAAAAACTGCCCTTCTAATTTGCTGTTAGATGAGTTCCTCTTTCATTGTGTCCGTGAGGAGGCTAGGAGGTAAGTGGGGGTACTTTTTTAAAAAAAATTGAATCTTCTTCCCTATTGTTATACTCCAGGATTTTTCTTCTCTTTCTCTAGAGGAATGAAAAGTGTGAGAAATCATTCAGGTTTCAAGTTAAGAAGGTACATTGTTTTCTAGTTCCCATAGAGGTGATTTCTAGCCATTCTTACATTTCATTGTTCTCCGTAAATTGGTTGAATTAAAATTTTGTTCTGAAATCTTGTCACATTGAGTTTTTGGAGTCCCCTAGAGGTGGCGTGAAACCACAGCTCAGAATCGCTGCATTGGGGATAATCACTTGGCCAGAAAGGCAGTTAATCTGGAGTTAGTCTGGAGGAATGCTGTCTGGATGCTTTAGTGTTTCTCTTCCGCCTCTTCTGGTTTGCTACCTCGTATCTCTGTTCTTATCACCAGGTCTTTAAACTTCATTGTCAAGTTCACTCTCTTCCTGATGTTACAAAATAGAGGCAGGGTCATGGTGCTTTTTGGACGAGTTTGTGTCTGTTTTCCGCTATTTCTGGATACAAAAGGCAAAGCAGGACCATTCTTCTGGGTTTCAGTGCTTGAAAAACAACAACAAAGTTGAAGAAGAAAGAAAGAAAGGAGAGAACAAAAGGAAAAGAGTCTGGTTTCTTAAGTAGTTTGTCTTTGTTTTGCAGATCCTTTTTTGGTCATGATTATTGAATGTTGTGTACCACTGACTGCAGGCACAGGGTGTGTCCAATCTGGGAGAACACCATGGTCTATAAAATAGTTTCTCAGTTATGGTTTCTCAGCTGTTCTTTAGCACAACGGAAGATGCAATTATTTCAATTTTGCTAGTTGTTTTCCTCTAAGGGCAGAGGAAAACATTGTTTTTCTGTGAGCTTCCTAAGGCCAAGTGGTCTGTTTGACGCTGGGATGTTCCCTGTAGTCCCGCATGGACTTGACCCATTTTCCCAAATGAGATAATGAATACAAAAATGCTCTAGTAAACTATAAAATATCATAAAAAGGAGAAGTATCATAAATTGTCCTCACTATTATTTTCTGCTAGAGTGGGTGACTACAAATATTCTGCTTAGTTCATGACCTTCCATCTAAGAACCGGCTACTTCTGATAATCCTGTTTCTGGGGAATAGCTAGTTCTTGATGATGCCGTTTTTTTGTTTTTTTTTGTTTTTTTAGTTTTTTTTTTTTTTATCTGCTGGACCTTTTCTGGCAGAAAATGATTTGCATATTGAACAAATGTTGTATATATTGCATTAAAATGAGTTCCTGACATTTCACAATATTTACAAACACAGGAGTCACTGCCCTTCATATATGGCAGTAATTGTCTGTTGGCGATGACCATGAAATTCTTGGCCATGTGAAAAATTACTTCAGAGTCTCAGTCTCCTCGTTCAGCCAGGGGCCTTCTTCTCTGGCAGATGGACTTTGTTGCCTTGGTTGAGCTTTCGTGTAGAGTATTGCTTTTTGTTTTGGATTAACTCTTTGGCCTCAGGCGTTTCAGTTGGTACAAATCCATGGGAAAGACCGTTCTGACTTAGAGATGTGTGACTTGGTCTACAGAAAGTAGAAATTGCAAGGACAATTAAGAGGGGGGGGAAAGACATTTGCTTCCTCTCTCTCCCGGAGGATCTACAAAGCAGATCTGTTCTCGTCTAAGTCCTCAAGCGTCCGTGGGTGAAGCGACCCTGTTTCTGCAGGTACTGTCTGATCAGGTGCCTCCAGTGGGATGCGGCCACGTCACGTCCACAGGCAGGACGATAGGTGCTTCTGCATTGGCGGCGATCGCCTCATCAGAAACACTTCCGCGGCTCTCAGTAGTGGACCTGTGCCGACTCTCGGGGAGCTCTGAAAATACTGTCTTCGTTTACATCCACAGGCCTCTTGGAATTGTTTCCAAACACTAATGGCTCGCTCTCTGCGGCTTGTTTCACTCAGGGGAGGAGATGGGCCGATGGTGGCATGTGTTCTAAGGCCTATTCGAGGGATGTTGTAGGTTCTTCCTTTCCAATATACAGATCTTCCTTGACTTAGGAGGGGTTCTGTCCCAATAAACCCATCCTAAGTTGAAAATCGCAGAAGTCAAAAAATGCATTTAATACACCAATCCTGCTGAACATGAGGCTTGGCCTAGCTAGCCTGCCTTGATGTGCTCCGAACATTTGTGTTAGCCTGAAGGTGGGCAACTTTGTCGGTCATAAGGCCTGTTTTACAATAAAGTGTTTAAGATCTCATGTAATTTGTTGAGCACTGCTCTGAGCATGAAAAGCGGAACAGTGCTATGGGTACAGAATGGTGGTCGGTGTACTGGTGGCTTACCCTCGAGATCACGTGGCTGACTGGGCCCTGTGGCTGGCGGTCACTGCCCAGCATCCAGAGACAAGATCTTAACAAGTATCACTAGCCTGGGAAAAGATCAAAATTCCAAGTTCCAAATATGCTTTCTCTTGCTTTTGCACCATTGTAAAGCAAAAAAATCATTAAGTCGAACCATCATACATTGGGGACTGTCTGTATATTGAAACCAAATTCAACGAAAGGCTGTGATAAAGTTGACTCATGGAATTTGTTTGTAGGTATTTGGGTTTTGTTTGTTTGTTTGTTTTTTAAGCACAGTATTATAGCAAGGCTAACAAAAAAGTTATTAGTTATCTGGGAAGTGATGTCTTGGCTGAATAAGAAAAAGAAGAAAGTGGCAGTGGAAACACTTGATTGACCTTGATGAAAATATTTTAAACTCTTGTTAGCATACAAGTCTCCTCCTTCAAAAGAGAGATGAGATTTAAACTTAATTATGGAGGCATTTTAAATTGGAATTGGGGTGAAAGCAAGAGGACTCAAACATGCAGAGAAAAGAAAGTCCAAGTTGTAACTTCCACAGCAGCCAGACTTGTTTATGCTACAAAGAAGCAATTTCTTTCCTTTTTTTAAAAAAATATTTTATTTATTTATTTGGCAGAGAGAGAGAGGTCACAAGTAGGCAGAGAGGCAGGCAGAGAGAGGGAGAAACAGGCTCCCCACTGAGCAGAGAGCCCGATGCGGGGCTCGATCCCAGGACCCTGAGATCATGACCTGAGCCAAAGGCAGAGGCTTAAACCACTAAGCCACCCAGGCGCCCCAAGATTTTATTTATTTGAGAGAGTGAGCGAGAGAGATACACAAGCAGGGGCAAAGGGAGAGGAAGGGGAGGTGCAATCTCCCCAGCTAAGCAGGGAGCCTGACTTGGGGCTCGATCCCAGGACCCTGGAATCATGATCTGAGCCGAAGGCAGACACTCAACCGACTGAGCCACCCAGGCATCCCTTAAAGAAGCAATTTCTTGTCTCTACCTCTGGTCCGTGTATATAATTCACCACCCCATATGAGGTGAATTAACTCTTTTATTGGGCCATTTAATAAATGTTAAGTTCCATCTTTTGGTGAGTAAATCAGCCTAGAGAGCATGTTCCATATTGAGAATGTTTGGCTAACCTAAGGATTCTCGTGTTTATTGGTCTGTGATATCTCCATTTTAAGGAAAGTAAATACAGGCCTACCGACATAGCTATGTGTTAAAAGTAGCAAAACAAGTCACTTAAAGGGCAGGGAACAGATGGGTCCTTGCGTACTTCGTTCTCAGAAAGATAATCCGTGTGGACACAACGCAGGCTTTGCTCTCAGGAGAGAGAGTCCAGCTCTGCCTGCACGCTCTTGTTCTGTTAGCCGGGCCTACGGCTGCTGCGCAGCGTTACCTCAACGTTCTCCTTTCATACCTTTTCCATTGGATGGAGCAGAGGACTTCTGCACACCTGGGGACTGGGAGAGACGGAGGAGACCAAGGCAGCTTCCGGGCAAGCCTGCTTCCCAGCTCCCGTCTCCTTCGTCGCTCTGTTCTCCTTGCTTCAGGCCGTGCTCTGTGAGGCCCTGCTTCTGCCACAGGTGACCCCTTCATCCCGTCCGTCTCGTGGTCCTCTCACCTTCCAGGTGTTGACCTGGAAGAGTCAGAGAAAGAGAAGCTCTTTCTCTGTCCAGCACACATCTTCTCACCTGTCACAGATCTGCCATCATCTCTCATTCCCTGCACAGGGAAGACAAGCATGGGGGAGGGGAGCTTGACGTCATCACTCTTCTGCCCTTTGTCTTCAAGATTTTTGTTTTTTATTTTTTGAGATGTCATATGCATGCAATAAAATGCGTAGATCTTAAGTGTTAAGATTTGGGCTGTGTCTAGTCATTGGCTCTTAGGAATAAGGCCGCCCTTAAGCATCCTTATGAAGCCATTTTCTGGGCATGTTTTTCATTTCTCTTGGGTAGAATTGTTAGATCGTGGAGTAGACAGAAGTTTTTCTGTCTAAGAACCCACCAAACTGTTTCTCCAAAGTGGTTCTGCCATTTCGTACCAACGATGTATGAGGTTCTAGTTGCTCCCCGTTCTTATCAGCATTTGGTATTGTCAGGTTTTGTTTTGGTTTTCATTTTAGCCATTTCTGGTGGGCTGAGTGTGAAACACTCTCATTGTGCTTTTAGTTTGTTTTTTTCCTGAAGTCTAATAATTTTGGGGATCTTTTCATGTGCTTCTTGGCCATTTATCCCTCTCTGTCTCTCTCTCTCTCTCTCTCTTTTTTTTTTTTTGGCAGAGTATCTTTTTTCAAGTGTTGACTGTTTTTCTAAATTATTATTGAATTATCTTTTAGTTATTTAGTTGCAAGATTTTAAATATATATTAAAATACTATATATTTTTAAGTAATAAAGATATACATAAACACACACAATGTTTCTTAGTGAGAAGGTTTTATTTTAAATTTAATTTGTCATTTTTCATGGTCAGTGCTTTACTGTGTGTTATTTGAGAAATCCTTGCCTGTACAATATTGGGAATATACTCTCCTATATTTACTAAAAGATGCTTTAGGGTTTTATCTTCTACATTTAGCTTGATAACCTAACTTTAATCTCTTTAATCTTTTTATGAAATAAGGCAGTTGTTGAGGTGACTTTTTCCCCATATATATATATATATATGTATATATATATATATATATATATATCTAGTACCATTTATTAAAAGACATTTCCATTAACTGAGCTGGTGTTTTGGTTGAAAGTCAGTTGCCCTTCTATGCGTGAGTCTATTCCTGGACTCTCTTCTGTTTCGCTGCTCTGCTGTCTGTTCTTATCGCAGTTACCTGCTGTCTTGAATATTTCAGCTTTATAATGAGTTTTGAAATGAAATAGTGAAGTCTTCTTTGTTCTTGTTTTTATAATTGTTTTGACTATTATAGATTCTTTACATTTTCATGTAAATTTTAGAATCAACTTGGGGTTGTTGTTTTTTCCTATAAAGCTTGGGAAAGATACAGAGATGTAACTGTATATATCTGTATATCTCTATGATACAGTTATCTATCTGTATCTAACATGGGGCTTGAACTCACAACCCCAAGATCAATAGTCCTATGCTGTACTGATTGAGCCAGCTAGGTGCCCCTAACGCTTTCTAGATTTTGATTGGGATTTCGTTGAACCTAATTTTCAATTTGTGGAGAATAGACATTTTGGTGATAGTCTTCTCATCCATAAACCTCTCCACTTAATTTCTCTGAGCATTTTGTAGTGTTCAATATAGAGATTTCTCACATCTTCCATTTGATATATGAGTTTTTTAATGCTTCTGTGAATGATGTTTTAAGATTTCATTTCCAGTTGTTCACTTGCTGTTTGCATACCGACATGCAAAACTCCTGAATTCTCTTGTTGGTTCTATATTGTGTGCATGTGTGTTTTCTAGGATTATTGACATGTATGATTCTAGGTATCTGTGAATCCCGACACTATTACTTTTTCCTTTCCCATCTGTGTACCTTTTTAAAGATTTATACCTTTTGCAAAGATTTGCTTTAAATGGCCTTATTGAACTAGCTAGAACTTTCAGTATAAGGCTGACTAGAAGTGCTAAGAATGGAATCTTTGCCTTATTTGTGATCTCAGGGAAAACATATTCAGTGTTTTCCTGCTCGGTTTATACCTAATTTTTTTTTTTTTTTTTTTTTTTTTTTTACAGTGGCTAAACCCAATAATTCTTTGATCTCCTTACTTCCAGGTATGGAGTTCTCAATCTACATGTTCCCAGGCTTTCCTTGGGTTGTGACATTTGTGCTGAATTACCCTCATTCTTCTCTTTGTTTTCTGCCTCATTTCTCCAAAAGTAACTTCCCTCTTGCCCCTTGTCCTCCTCCCCCTTGTCCTCCTTTTCTTCTTCATTCTCCTACCTCCGTGAAAATCGCTTCTTCGGGGCGCCTGGGTGGCTCAGTGGGTTAAGCCTCTGCCTTCGGCTCAGGTCAAGATCCCAGGGTCCTGGGGTCGAGCCCCGCATCAGGCTCTCTGCTCACAGGGAGCCTGCTTCCTCCTCTCTCTCTCTGCCTGCTTCTCTTCCTACTTGTGATCTCTGTCTGTCAAATAAGTAAATAAAATCTAAAAAAAAAAAAATCGCTTCTTCTCTTTCACTAGCTTTTCTTTTTCTCATTCATTTATTCTTCTATCAACTATTTATTGAGCAGGTACAATGTGGCTCACTGTGCTGGTGTCTGGGGCTGTCCAGGTTGATGACGTCCTGGTCTCTGCCCCCAAAGAGCTCACCCTAAAACCATGGGAAGTGCTTCCAAAGAATGAATGGCTCACCCAAGATGAGGGGTGGTTCTCTGCATGTGGTTTCATACCTGTTCTCAGTTGTATCCATCCCCATGCCGTTTCCACGTCCAGTCAGAAGCACAGGTGTTGGAATAACTGCGCTGCTTACTGCTTTCTGTTCTCTGGTTTTCTGGAAGGAGCTAGCCTAACAGTTCTTCAGCACCTGATGGTAGTACCTTGCTTTGTATCTTCAGGGACTCTGTAGAGCTTTATATGCATCAGAAACAATGTTTTCGAATAAGTGAACTCATAGAAGACTTTGTTTTTTGTTTATTTTTATCCTGTATTTTATTACTAGATAGATACTTTAATTAACTGAATTATGAAAATGATTCGGGAATGTATTAATTTTCCAGGACAATTTTTGCTTGTTTGTTTGTTTTTGTTTTTTTGTTGGAATGTTCCCATGCAGGGCTCCTTTACCTCTGAGCTACTGGACAGGAGGATGGCTCCCAGGCTTGTTACTGTTGGCAGAGCAGACTCTTTCTTTCCTTGATTAGCAAACATTCATAAGCTGCACTTTTTCAAGATTCCTACCTAGGGTTTTCATTCTGTTACTTTATCCAAACAATGTCTGTTTCTTTTCCTTTGTTTGTCAGAATGCTTCTCTTATTAAAGAGCTCTGCTTCTCCTTGTAGAGCCATAATGATGCCACAGAATACATTTCTTAAAGGAGGTACCAACTAAGGATTAATGTATTTTCAGATCATTAAATTATAAAGCTATGAATAGTGTATTAAAGCTAATGGAATAGATACATGAAGCATTGTTCAGTGATTTCACTGTCAGAAGGTGAAGCAATTAAATACATTAAATATATACAAATTGAATTATGTATTTCTTCTTTCAGGCAAATGTATTCTACTTAGCATCCATTAAACGTGTCTGCATAGCTTTACTGTGTTTGAGCATCAGGTCAGAAGACTGTAAACCCAATCATGTAATGAAAAGTCTGTTACTAGCATTTTATTCACTGAGTTTCTGTCATTTACAAAACTTAAATTACTTTGAAAGATAAAGAACTTATCTTTTATTACCAATGGATTTTTTTTATATCCTTACAGAGAAGAATGTATTGATGATCGAAGGTATTTATGTATCCGATAAAATCCGTGTATATGGATGTTATGTTTTATTGTGATTTTTTTAAGTGCCCTAAAAATGCAGTTATCAACATATAGTCAACGGAGAATCAGTGTTTTAAATAGAATTTACACTAGGATGTAAACAATTCTTATATTCTTCATTAAAAATAAAATAAATTTGGTATTCAGTATAAAAGTGAAATGAAAAGACATGAGTGGACAATGAGATATTTCTTAAACTATTTGACCAAGAGCAATTATTGGGTCTTCCTCTCAGAGGTTGTATTATTCCTGTTCTTGTTTTTAAACTCAAGTCTGTATTTTCTGTTCTTTTTCTTAATATATGATTAAAAATTCTTCACTTTGGGGTGCCTCAGCGTCTGCCTTCAGCTCAGGTCATTATCTCAGGGTCCTGGGATCGAGCCTTGTGTTGGCCTTCTTGCTCCATGGGGAGTCTGCTTCTCCTTCTGCTTTTGCCCCTTTCCCTGCTCTTTCTTTCTCTCTCTCAAATAAATACAATCTTTAAAAAAAAAAAAAAAAAGAGCTTCACCTTTATTATGCCTAATAAGAGATCATAGTGATTCAGTTTGAGTGGTTTTCAGTGCCGGAGAAAGATTTGAGAAGTCCTTCTGAAGGGCAGTCACAAGTGGCTCCCTTGGCCTTAAAGAGGACCTCACAATGGAGGGTTCACTTATCAGTAGATTGGGATTTTGTGGGCATAATTTATTTTCATTGATTACTCTCTCTGAATCCTACTATTTCAATTATCTTACTATCCTTTAGGCAGAGCCTTCTTTGTGGGAGAAGATTTTTTCCCCCTCCCTTGTTATGCCCTGGGTCTTGTTCTCCCTAGGCAGGATGCTTGCTTGCCCTTACAGGGAAGGGACTGTCCCACAGGGAAGCCAGGTAATTCTGCTATAGCCCTTCCAAGCCATAGGACCTCTTTTGATTATTTCTGATGTTTTATTTATCCTCTTAATCTCTCTGCCCAGATTGTCCAGATAGAGTCAGATCTGACAAAGGTCAGCTGCAAACATGTGATATTTTCAATCACAAATTGGCCAATCGGGAGGTTTCTATTTAGTTACTTGAACTAGGTCACCAGACACATTGTGTTAATCCCATAGTTTAAATGGGCCATCTGTTGAGTCACCCTGGTAATTGTTCCCTTTCTGACTGCCACTGTACCCAAGTTAAGCTACAGCCGAGAGTGTTATGAGTCTTTTCAAAGAGACTAATGCACTGAACTGTGGGACCCTCTCAACTGAAACTTGCCCTTGGAGGGTTTCTGTTGTTTACTTACTTGCTTGTGTATTTCTTTTCCTCAATTTTGAGATTTTTTTTTTTTAATTGTAAGAGTTTTGGATTGTAAAAGTTGAAGGTCATGCTTGTTGAGGATAATTAGAAAAAGGGAGACGTGGGATTGGGAGTAGGAAAAAGAAAACATTTGTCAGTAGCAATAGTGGATTTCTTTGCTGGGAAGCTTTGGGAAAGGCACAGGAGAGTATGGATGAGAAACCTGTTCTGTACATTTGGGCTTTTCTGTGACCAGGAGAGGAGCTCAGAAGGGTAGGATGGGGGAAGTAAGAATGGAGGGTTTGAGCGGAAATGGCTTGCCCGAAGCATCTGAAATCTGCATTTTACTTTGTGTTTCTGATTTTCTGGGGAGATCTGGAAAGTAAGAGTCAAACATGGAGTGTGAAGTCTGGAGAGCCGTGGCCATGAGGCAGAGAACTGGACTGTAAACACATTATCTGTGAAAAAGAGAAATACCAGTTCCATCCCAGGGCCTCTTCTCTTCCGAGGAGATGTCATCTAGTTCTGTGACTTTCACTGCCAACCATATACCTCTGTGATACCTGTTTCTCTATCTCTAGCTCAGACTTATTTCAGATTTGTGTTTTCGGCAGCTTCCCTGATATCTCCACATAGATCTCCAGTGGTCGGCACAAAACTCTTGATTTCTGTGTCAAGTGCGCAACTCAACATGGTTTCTCAGGACCCTCTTGGTTTTAACTCCTTCTGGGGAAGCCTCTCAGTCCTAGGCAGACCAGTGTCAATCACCATCCTACGGACAGTCCTTAAACCTTCCCCAACACTCCAGATTTCTCGGGAGACTCATCCACCCAGAACCATCCACCCATCTAGACATTGAAAAGTTACCCTTGATTCATTGCGTTCTACATCCAGCAGGGTGCCATGTGGATTACCAGCATCTAATCTCTTGGTATGCCTTGTTGTCTGTACCTTCAAAAACATGCACCTTGTCCACTTCTCTCCATTTCTGCTGATCCTACCCCAATGCATGCCATGTGCATCTCACGCCCGGTCATGTCACAAAACAAGGCCATGCTGCCCTGCAGCTACTTACAAAGGCCTCCAACCTTCCTTATAGACTGACACCAGCTGTCTCTCCTACCCCAAGTCACCCCCACTCCCTTCCAGCCGTACTGGCACTCTTCCCTTTGGGCATGCTGAGTCTGTTCCTATTTTAGGGTCTTTCTACTTGCTCTTCCTTCTGCCTGGAATGCCCTTCCTTTATTGTTGTTCTTTAAAGATTTGTTTGTTTATTTTACGGAGGGAGTAAGGGCGGGGCTCAGTCCCTCCATCCTGAGATCACAACCCAAGCTGAAACCAAGAGTCAGACCCCAAACTGACTGTACCCCTGGGTGCCCTAGGAATGTCTTTCCTTTGGGTAGCAGATTCCTTCTTGACGTTTAGGTATTCTTATCTTAAATGACTTCTTCACAGAGAGGCTTTCCTTGACCAACCAACTGATGAGAGCAGCCATCCAGCCACGTTGATCACATTATTTTTTTAATTTTATTTTTCTGGATGGCACTTCTCACTCTCTGACCTTTGTATTATTTATTGATTGGCTTGTTCTTTTTTTTTTTAAAAGATATTATTTATTTATTTGTCAGAGAGGGAGAGAGAGAGAGAGAGAGAGCGAGTACAGGCACAGTGGCAGGCAGAGGTAGAGGGAGAAGCAAGCTCCCTGCAGAGCAAGGAGCCCGATGTGGGACTTGATCCCAGGATGCTGGGATTGTGACCTGAGCCGAAGGCAGCCGCTTAACCAACTGAGCCACCCAGGCATCCCGATTGGCTTGTTCTTGATCTTCCCCTACTAGAATGTAAGCTCTTTGAATGACAGCTTTCCCCCTGTGTTCACCAGCCTATCTCTTAGAACAGTTCATAGATAGGTAGGTATTCAGGAAATGTCATTAATTAAAATAAAGAATAAACTTAATTACTTCTAGACATCTAATTAAAACTTTGAGGGAAAGAAGATTTTGGAAGATTTTTAGCAAGCAAGGATCAGTAAATGGAAATTGTGGGGTATCTGTCATTGCTGCTATAAAATGTATAGAATATCGTTGATATAATTTCATTTAATAACATCACCCTTTGCTTTATGTTAGTTAAAATTCTTTCATAGCCTTTTCAGGATTATTTGAAAATATATTTCCCTATGTCATATATTTCTTTTCAGTTTGTAAGTCTTTCAGTGGTGAAATCCCCTGATAGTGGTTTTCAGGTCTATACCCCTGAGGGTAAAAGTAGAACCATCATGTACATTGGTGTGTGGGCGCTGCAGAGAGCCTGGGAGCCTTCCTCCCTTGTTTGACCCAAGGGACTAGGTTTGGAACTTGGGTGATTATAATCGATGCATTTCAATGCTAAAGATATTTCTAAACCAGGGCGGGAACCTCTGGACCCTTGGCACTTGGGGCCAGATGCTTCTGTTACGGAGTCTGTCTCAGGCGGAGGATGTCGGCAGTCTCCCTTGGCCTCTGCTCAGTGGGTGTCAGTAGCATTACTCCCCAGCTGAAACCACACGTCTCCAGATACCGCCAAATGGCCCCTTGGGGACAAAATTGAAGCTTACTGTTCGAAACAGCCCTCTCTTTTCTTTTATATTCTTTACCTTGGGAAATTACTATGCAAAAAAATCAAGTTGATGGCTGATTTGGGGGCGGGGGGCAGGGAGGAATGTAGATTTTTAAAAAGCTATTATAAAGAAAGATTCTTCATCTTACATCATTACTAAGTTATAAGACTCTATTTTCAACTTAGTATGCCTCTGTAGTTCCACGGTAAGCTTTGCGTTAGAAACCCTAAAATATTCTGAGGGAATTTGTTCTTTCAGTGTTTCTATATTTTTCGTCTGCTCCCATCACCATGGAGCTAAACGCTTTGAGAGACATGTTAGGTTAAAAACAGTAATGACAGAAGAGGAAAAAATGTGTTTCTTCTGCTTCATTTTTCCTTCTCTTCGTTCTTCCTTACCCCTCAGTCAACTGAATGGGGTCTTTAATGGGCATGTTGTTAAACTGGGCATCAAGGTAGGAAAGGCGTGTTTTCCAGAGTGTGTTTTTCTCCCCGTTGGAAAATGCTCGCATCAGAATTTGAGCAGATCTATGAGTTGATGATATTCTAAGATAAGACAAAGTGTACCAGAACCGTGTAGAGAAGGAGCCTTTTTCCTTGGCCTGCACCCATTTTATAGATTTATGTACGACACAGGACACATTGGATTGCTTAGGACTCTTCTTCATTGTACAGAATTTTTTTAACATATGGAAAGCAAATATCAAAATGTGTGTATGCTTGTCTTTAGTGCAGAACTGACTGATTCTTTGAATAAATGCTATTCTTACCAGCTTTCTTAAATTGAGAACTTAGCCCAGGATTGCCTAGGAAGCATTCAGAACTCTGAGATTCTCTATTAATTGAAGAGTTTAAGTTTCTAGTCTCCTTCCTTCGGAGTGGAGATGTCGCAGCTTGTTGGGTGTCGGCTGCTGGGATCAGTCATTTCCGGTCCACAGAGAGCAAAAGGTGGCCCCATCCGCGTTTGTGTTTTTCAGGTTAGGATCTTTATTTGAAATTCATGCCCTCACCCAGTTATATACTTTGAGTCTTTACCTCTCTGAGTGGAATATTCTGCTCAATACTTTCACATGTACCAAGGGTTAATAGCAAACGGGAAAAATTCTTTTTCCCTAATATTTACAGGCAGTGGCATCTTCTCTGAGTTTCTAGGAACATGCACTGATACATTGTTTCTGTTCATCAAAGGTGGTTTGGAGAGTTTTTCTGTTTAAATACTGCATTTTTTCCCTAAACAAATTAATGTCTTTTAATATCAATTAGTAATCCAATGGTGGTTTCACTGCGCTGAAACCTTCCAACATTAATTTCAGGATGCGTCGATGCCTCATTTCTTTCTAAACAACATTAGTGCTTCCTTTTGCATGAATGAAGACATGGTATTGAATTTAAGAGTGGATGACTCTTAAGCTATGGAATTTAAACATCAGACTTAAAAATAACTGCAAAGATTAAAAAAAACAGGAAGTTGAAAAACTCGTATCTGGTTTTGTGCTATGGGCTAGTGAGAGAAGATCTTTTTCTATATTGTGAAGTCCTTCACTTCTTATCAGTTACCCCAGGATGAAACCCAAGGAGACATTCTTCGCATTCTTGAGTAAAACTCCACCCTCTCCCTTCTGTATAAATTGCTGGTGTGAGCTTCTCTTTGTTCATTTGTATATTGATCAGAACAAAGATAACAATTCACAAATTACAACATCCTCTGATTTTATTTTTAAAAAATATTTTTGGCAAGTTTTTGGATGTTTTCTTCCTAGTTCACCTTGCCCGCAGTACCCAGACAACCCTGCTTTTTATAGATTGAGTATAAACACGCATGCAGAAAAGTTACTCTCTTCCTCTTACCTTTATAGTGTTGCTACTCTGTTTGCACGTATATATAGACACATCCACCCACATACGTGTAGATTTACACATGTATGTATAGGTATATGTGTGTTTCTTCTTCTATGTGAATGTTTTTCCTTTGGCTTTCAGTTTAAGCAGCAGATACCTACTGTGTGCCCAGGGCGGTGCCCAGTGCTGGAAGAGTGATGAGCTGGTAGAGACCCTTCCTTTAGAGACTGTGGAAAACCTCGAGTCCAAAGTAGCATGCGTACGGAAGGGTGACAGTCACTCTTAACATTACCAGCCCTGAAATCCTGCTTGTTGTGGTAGTCTCCCCATCCGCACATGTGCTGCTAATCAGGTTTTTTCCCCTTTTCCATTGTTGAGATCATATTACACACATAATTTTTTAAATTTAAACTTAACATTATGGTGTGTTCTCTCATGTAGTTAAACACTTAAACCTAATTGTAATGAGTATACAGTATTGTGTTTGTGGACATTCCATGATTTCTTTAGTTTGGGGACATTTAAGATGCTTATAGTTCTTTCATTTTTTTTATCATTGTATTTTATTATATCATATTTTCATCATGCTAAGTGTACTCTTTAGTTCCCATTTCCTATTTCTCCCTCCCCCTCACCCACCTCCCCTCTGGTAACCACCAATTTGTTCTCTGTAGTTAAGAGTCTGTTTCTTGGTTTGTCTCTCTCTCTTTTTTTTTTTCTTTGCTTGTTTTATTTCTTAAATTCCACATGAGTGAGGTCATATGGTGTTTATCTTTTTCTGACTGACTTATTTCGCTCAGGATTGTCCTCTCTAGCTTCGTCCATGTTGTTGCAAATGGTAACAATTTATTCTTTTTTTTAATGGCTGATATTCCATTGTGAGTATGAGTGTGTGTGTGTGTGTGTGTGTGTGTGTTGTGTATACACGTGTATGTGTACACATCTTCTTTATCCATTCATCTACTAGTGGACACTTGGGCTGCTTCCATAGTTTGGCTATTGTAAATAATGCTGTAATAAACATAGAGGTGCATGTAAGCCTTTCAATTAGTGTTTTTGTATTTTTTTTGGTGAAGTATTCAGTAGTGTGATTACGGATTGTGAGGTAGCTCTATTTTTAATTTTTTGAGGACGCTCCATACTGCTTTCCATTGTGGCTGCACCGGTTTGCTTGTCCACCAGTGGTGCACGAGGGTTCCTTTTTCTCCACATCCTTGCCAACACTTGTTTCTTGTGTTTTTGATGTTGGGTGTTCTGATAGGTAGGAGGTTATATCTCATTGTGCTTTTGATTTGCATTTCCCTGATGATCAGTGATGTTGGGCATCTTTTTGTGTGTCTTCTGCCAACTTTTTTTTTAAAGATTTTATTTATTTATTTGACAGACAGAGATCACAAGAGGCAGGCGGGGAGGGGGGGAGCAGGCTCCCTGCTGAGCTGAGAGCCTGACGTGTGGCTTGATCCCAGGACCCCGGGATCATGACCTGAGCCAAAGGCAGAGGCTTTAACCCACTGAGCCACCCAGGTGCCCTGTCTTCTGCCAACTTTTTAAAAAAGATTTTTCTTATTTGAGAGAGAGAGAGCACCTGTTGGGAGAGGGGCAGAGGAAGAGGGAGAGAGAGAATCTCAAGTAGACCCCCTGCGGAGCATGAAGCCCCATGCAGGGCTTAGTCTCATGACCTGGAGATCATGACCTGAGCCGCAATCAAGAATCAGAGGTTCAACTGAATGAGCCACCCACGTGCACCCACTGTTCATTTAAAAATTGGATCGTTTGTTTTTTGGGTATTGAGTTATGTCAGTTCTTTATATATTTTGGATACTAACCTTTTATTGGATATGTCATTTGCAAACATCCTTTCCCATTTAGTAGGTTGCCTTTTAGTTTTGTTGATTGTGTCCTATTTTATTTTAAGGTAGTCTCAATAGTTTATTTTTGCTTTTATTTCCCTGCCTCCAGAGACATTTCTAGAAAAAGGTTGCTATGCCCCATGTCAGAGATTACTGCCTGTCCTTTCTTCAAGGATTTTATGGTTTCAGGTCTCACATTTAGGTCTTTAATCCATTTTGAGTTTGCTTTTATGTATAGTATAAGAAAGTGGTCTAGTTTCATTCTTTTGCATGTTGCTGTCCGGACAGTTTTCCCAACACCATTTGTGGAAGAGACTTCCCATTGCATATTCATTTCTCCTTTGTCAAAGATTAATTGAACATATATAATTGTGGGTTTATTTGTGGATTTTCTGTTGTATTCTATTGATATGTGTGTCTGTTTTTATGCTAGCACCATACTGTTTGTTTGTTTGTTTATTTATTTATTTATTTATTTTTGCACCATACTGTTTAAAATACTAAATTTAACTTGAAATCTGAAATTCTGATACTCCCAGTTTTTCTTTTTTAAGATTGCTTTGGCTGTTTGAGGGCTTTTGGGGTTCCATATAATTCTTTTCTATTGTAAATAATATCTTAATCCATAAGATTGTGTCTTTTGGATTATTTCCTTAAGAAATTTTCAGGAATAAAATACCTGGGTGTGGGGGCGCCTGGGTGGCTCAGTGGATTGAGCCGCTGCCTTCGGCTCAGGTCATGATCTCAGGGTCCTGGGATCGAGCCCCGCATCAGGCTCTCTGCTCCACAGGGAGCCTGCTTCCTCCTCTCTCTCTGCCTGCCTCTCTGCCTACTTGTGATCTCTCTCTGTCAAATAAATAAATAAAATCTTTAAAAAAAAAAAAAAATACCTGGGTGTGGAAAAAGTATGTAAACATTTTATAAAGGCTCTTGGTATATATTTCAAAAAGTTGTTTTGTTTTTTTTTTCCCTAAATTAGTTTTCACTCCTCCCTGTAGCCAGTGAGCACATTTTATGGGGGGGGGGGGAACAATCCCTGCCCCCCCAAACCTCTTTATTTGTATTTATTCCTGAAGAGAAATATTTTTAAATGCTTATTAGTCAATTATTTATTGTGTTTTCTCCTTTGTTAATTGCCTATTACAACTTTTCCCAGTTTTCTTTTGGAGTTGTAGTACCTTATCTTGATTTACAGGGACTCTTCATAGATGTTCAGTATGTTAACCTGTATTGAACTTGCCAGTTTTCGGTTTGCCTTTTAATACACAGATGTCTTCAAGTTTTGTGTAACCAAATATATCGGCTTTTTTTTTTCCTGATTTCCTCCACTACTTTTATACATAGGATATCTTTCTCCATTATATATATCACTTTCCCCTGCCATTTTATTATATTTTTACTTAAGTTCTTTGCAGTCACTGCTTTCATAAGCAAGGAGGTCTGCTGTTCGGGAATCAGCAGGACCTTGTTGCCAATGAGGGCTACTGTGGGTTGTGTCTCTGTGCTTCTCTGCTTAGCGGGACCACTGAAGCCACTCGTTACCTTCTGGCTTGGGTTCTCAATCCAGGAGTGCCTGTTTAACTCATATGACTATGGTTCTGTTAAACTTGGGCCCTCGTGGACGTACTTTATAGAATACAAAGAATGAAAATGAACAAAGTAAACTAAAATTAAACTAAAGCCTTGATCGACTCCTACTTGAGTTCATACTTGTTTTAAGAGGCCCAACAATGAAATTTGGCTCCTGTCAGGTGTAACCGATAGAAAGAAACCTACCTCACTTTTCCGTGTGGGAATACTGTAACATTAGGTGTGAGTTGACTGCCAGATAGAATGTAAAATATTATTTCTGGCTATTTTATGATGAAAACTACTGATTTTTAGATTTGTACAAGTTTAGTTTTTAAGAAATATGTAACTCATCTTTGCAAGGGCACAGACCAAAAAAACAGGGGGGAAGCATACTTTTGCTTGAGTATCCAGAATGTACCAAGCCTTGCATGCACTAGATACTCACTGTTCTTATGACTGTAGAGAGAGCCTTGCTTTTCCAAGGATGAACCTGGTTTTTACCTTCTCTGATTTTCTGGAGACATTAGGAGCAGCAGGTTGTTAGGAGACAGTAGGGAACTGGACGTGAGGAGAGTGCCCACCAGTTTGAAGGTGGACTTCTTTCTGAGAGCAGGCGTGTCAGGAGCCTCAGCGAACCTCTTTCTGTGCTTCCATTTAACTGACCGTGGTCAGCAGTGGTGTGGAAGGTTGGGCAGAGCTGTGGGTGCTGTGGGACTTGCATCCGCACATATCGGTGATTTGCTCATGATGCTTTAGTTTATGAATCTCAATAATCTAAGTCACCTGCTTTATTTCCTGAAGCATTTTAAATGTTTGCAAGCTAGCAGCAGATGCCAACATTTTCATTTTCTGCTCAAACCTAACTGCAACTTCACTTTTTGTAGAGAAAAGCAAAGCAAGATAAAAAAGTATTAATAGTTTTTGTTAATGTGCACTGTTCATGGACTTTTGTTTCCAGTGACATTGGACTTCCCCCATGAATAATTATATACCGGGAAACCAGGATTGTGTTAGAACATTATGGAAGATTACGGTGCCATTGTTCAGGACGGTAAAAATCTTAAAGAGATGGCCACATGAAATGTCATGACCTTTTAATTTATCTGACAGATTAATGTAGAGCAGTCATTTGTTACTGTGATCGTTTGATTACAATCAACTTGATTTTTTTTTTAATCGAAGAATT
This sequence comes from Meles meles, assembly GCF_922984935.1. NCBI lineage: Eukaryota > Metazoa > Chordata > Mammalia > Carnivora > Mustelidae > Meles > Meles meles. Next base: position 139,306,938 of record NC_060071.1, on the reverse strand, counting down.
TGGACCTCATTCCTGACTCTCACTAGAATACTTTGAGCCTGGTTCACCTTTATAAACAATATGAAGTTTTCCACATTTTTTTATACCATATGTAAAATTTAATTTTGGGGATCTCCAAAAGCAGGTTTTCTAACTTGAAAAATAAGAAGCCAACTCCCATTTAAAGTAGGAAAGAATTACGTAAATTTATTTTTTTGTGTGAGGATTCATACCATTTTCTGGAGCAAGCTTTGATGTGGAGTACTTTTCTTGGCTAATCATTAAAATACAGGCTGAAAGAAAGAGACTTCTTTATTAACACCCCAATTTTATACTTCACATGTATGATTTTTCATATATTTTCTAGTGGACTCTATTGTAGGAGCTAAATTTAAAGAACTGTCTTAAAGATCCTATTATTATCTTCCATTTATTCATTTGTTTCTTCATTTCTTTATTCTACCTACTACCTCTTGTTTAAATACCTTTGATCAAAATAGCTTTTGGTAAAAATTAAATGGCAAGTATTTATAAATAGAAATCACCTTTATGCAGATTAATTTCTTCTATCAGGAGTGTGATTTGCTTCAAGTATTAAAAATCACTGTAGTGGTTTAAGCAAAGACAAGTTAATTTCTCAATAAAGTCAACACTTAAGGTCTGGGGTACATGCTCAGGAATGCCATGAAGGACCCTGGATTTTGTCCTTCATTCTATTTGTGTCCTTTCTCAGGCTGGCCTTGGTTAATGTAAGATGCCCATTGCTCTTGGCTCTTTGTACTTCCAGGAAGAAGAAGGTGTGGTAGGCAAAGGGCATGCTAGCCAAATCTGTTACGTGGCTGCAGACATCTGCTTACTTCTCATTGGCCAGACTGGATTAGGTAGTTACCCCTAGACCAGTCATTGGCCAGGGGGCTCCCAGAGTCCATGATTGATTTAAAGAATTTCTGCTTTTTCCCTCCGGGCTGGGATAGATGATGTGCACCCACGTGTTCCATGGCTGCCTGAACAAACTGAGAATTTATCATTAGGGAACAATTGGGAGGGATAAATTTGAGGTTGGTGATGGACAGTGTCTGCCTACCTGCTGGAATGAGTACAATATGTACTAGATAAATTTAGAAATCTTGTGCATTTTCAATTCCCTGAACCCCTTGATTTCTGGGAATAAATTATAGATATTTTTTCAGAATTTCAATTCAGATATTCTTATCTAGTCACAGCCTGTCATTTTCGTGGGTGACTCAGGTATTAGGGCAGCAAATACTGTGTTTTAGACTCTTCCCTAATATTATGAAGAAAAAAATGGGACTTTAGGGTAATACTCTAAAATTGGATTTTGAAATTTGTTTGAAGAATTTGTACTTTTTAAAAGTTCTTTTTAGTAGTTGCCTACAGGATTAATTTTGTCATATTTGTGATTAAAACCCGAAAGTGATTCATTTTCAAAATATATAGACAACAGTCCATATATATATATATATTATACACACACACACATACACACAGAAATTCACATTCTGCTTTTTAAGTTTAATATTATATCATGTTTCACTTGCAGTATTATGTCATTTAAAAAATCCTTTGGTGTTTTAATTTATGTAACTATATTCCAATTATACGTTAAATTTACGTTCATTTTTGTGCTATTAGTAATGCTTTCATTTACATCTTTATTTGTATAGGTTGATTTTTAATGTTATGGATTATTTTCTTTAAGAATCCCTGGCCTTTGAAGCATTTGGCTAATTGCATCCTGATAGCATTGTAACTAAGGAATTATTTTGAATTTTGTTTATTTTTTGTTACAGTAGTAAAGTGAAACATTATCTTTCAAACTATTTTCTTTTCTTGTGAATAGGCTCTTTTTTCTTTTCTCTTCTTCTACTTTTCTCTTCTTCTTTTTCAATTTATTTTTCTAAATAACAAAATACATTTTTTACATTGTAAAATTACACATTTTCACTTCAGAACATGTGTTACCCAAGTGCTGTCATCTCGCAAACAACACTAATACTTTATGAACAATTTGCGTAAAGCTGTTTATGTGAGTGATTGTATATTGTATTCATAGTATATGTACTAGTCATTTGCTTTGATCTGTGTGCCTGATAGTGTGAGGCCCCAGGAATACTATGGTCACTATAACAATGATCACATCCATGATATAAAAAATGGTACATTTGTCTCATTTTTTTCCACTATTTATAAATGTCATTTCGTTTTAGGTCATAGTAAATCATCCAATTTCCAATAGTAACTTATGGGTCTTTTTGCTATCTAAAATAAATACCTTTTCCAAAAATCGAAGCCATTCATACAGAATTCTTACATAGAATTTTATTAAATTATTTTGTATCTACTAAGTGATCTTATACTTTTGTTCTTGTCTTAGTAATTTATGTGAAATGCCAACAGATATAATAATATTGCCTTAAATTTCATTTGTGTATGTTGATAGTGTATGTAAAGTTTTCATTACAGTGCTTGGTGAATAGTAATTTTTCAATAAATAAAATGCAAGAGTTTAGTTTTTTCTAATACCTTGAGTGTTGAAATTGGAACGCTGTTTAACTTAGAATTGATTAGACAACCTGCCAGCTTTTATTTTACTCTATGCTTTGTATTTTACATGTATTTTTTCCTATGCATATAGAATATATAATGCATGATCTCCTAGTTAAGAAGTTAAAATTTCTTTAAGTTGGAAAGAATTTCCCACTATTTCTGTATCTCATATTTAGGTAGCATTTTATTGATAATATTTTGTTTCTTCTTTTTTGGTTTTCTTTTGCTATTCAAAATCTTTATACTGTTCTAATTGTCCTTTTTTGGTATTCTAATGCTTTATATTGTTATGTTTTAAAAGGAAATCACCTGTCCTTGCTTATTCATTTTCAGATGTTTAAAATATTCACTGGTTTATGTATATATATTCTAATCTCAATTTGCTTCTCTTTTATTTTTACTTATATGATTTCGAGGGATATAAAGATTTTATTATTTTTATCAAAGAATCTTGTTTGAGACATTATTTTATCCTGTGTGCTTATGTTTATAGCTTATTTAATTTTACTTTTTTTCTTGTTTTTCTTTACATTTTCCTGTATTTTTTGGGAAGGTTATGAGTTGAATTCTCTGTTTATCATTTGTATTAAAAGTTATAAATTTATCTCTATGATTTTGACTTAATCCAATAGATTAGAAATTTCACTTTTCAATTTTTAGGAATTTTTAAGAGTTTTTTTTATTTTTTAAAAAAATTTTTAGAAGTGGGGACAGTGCATGAGAGTGCAAGCCGAGGGAGGGGCAGAGGGAGAGGGAGAGAGAATCTTAAGGAGACTCCACTTGCAGCACAGAGCCCAGTGGGGGGACTTGATCTTTCTACCCTGGAGATCATGACCTGAGCTGAAATCTAGAGATACTTAACTGACTGGGCCACCTAGGCGCCCCTTAATTTTCAGGAATTCTAAACAATGTCTTCTTATGTTTCAGTTTGTTCTTATATATAGTTATTATTTTGTTTTTATTGGGCATGCCTAAAAATTAAACTTTGATCCAAGTATATAGACTCCATTTTTAAAAATAATCACAGTTTTAGGTTTTTTAAATACTTACTATTAGCTCAGCTTATATGTACATACCATAGACAGTGAACTGACTAGAAAGGTAATTCTATTTTTAGGACATAGAAGGGAGGACAATTTTGTTTCATGAATTTTGTCCTTCCTTGTCTCTTGTCATTGCTGTGCACGCTGGATCTGTGTGACACTGACTGCCTCGCTGCCTTTCCTCATGCTCTTGGCAGAAATGTCCACGCCTCGCTTTATGTCTTCCCGACCTTCTTTAGAACTGAGATTCCCGGCATTCATTCTCTCTTCTGCTTTGTTCTTCATCGTGCTTTGCAGCATGTAAAAAAAAAAAAAAAAATTATTATTTATTTTTTGTCTGTCTCTCTCCCTAGACTGTAACTCCAAGGAAGGCAAAGAATTTTGTCACTTTCATTCAGTGCTGTAGCCTGGGTGCCAAGAATAATAACCTGCTATAGAATAGACACACAGTAAATATTTGCCTAATTAATAACTGAATGTGATTATTTTCACTTGATTTCTTTTATGTTTCAGTTTTTTCCTTGATTTCTGTTTGTTGTGACTTGACATAAAATGTCATATTTTATTACAGATCTTTCTTTTATCATAGCACCAGCTTGATGTTTTTATTTTAAACTTGATATCCAATAATTTGGCTTCCTTTGTTGTTTTTTTAATCCAGTTTTGTAAAATATCACCTTTAAAATTTTCTGTCCTCTTCAGGCTTACGCATTTTGAAAACATGTTGCGAAGTTTTGTTTTGTTTTCTTTTATTACAAATTGAGTTCTTTTCTATAAATTGAAGTAATTTGCTTTCATTTTCATATTTATATTACTCAGTTATTTAAAATCTGAGAACCTATATAGTAGTTTAAAAGCTTTGACACCTCAGGAATTATAACCAATTCCTTTTGATATTTGGACCATGATTTGTTTCCTTTTATCCTTCATGTGACTTGGAGCATAATCTCTGGACCAAACCATTTCTCATGATCTATTTATCTATTATATCCATGTTCTTGATCCCATCATGATCACTGTGTATACCTCACAGTGCAGTATGGTTTGATCGATTCCTCACTGCTCTAGCGCCTATTCCTTTTTTACTGAACTACTGTGTTCAGGCTTTGCATCCCAGCTCCCTCCTGTTCTATCTTCAGGAGCAAGCTCACTCTTCTCTCCATGAAGCCTTCCCTCTTACGGACTTCTCCTGCGCCTTCATACTGCACTCTGTGTCTTCTAATGCAGCACGCCCTCCATGGTCCCTGATGCGCACTAAGTGCTGAATAAATATTGCTATCTGTATTTTTTATAGTATTACTTGTTTATTATTTATACCGTATCCTGTTCCCAAACACGATGTAAGGGAGCAGGATGGCTAGGCTCCCTGTATTTTTTTCTTTTTCCTCCTTGATGCTCTTTTGTTCTGTAACTTACAAGGTAGTTGTGCCTTTCTGTTCTTTCTTCTCCAGACCCACTTTTCTTTGGCTTCAGTGAATAAACGATATACTTTTATGAGTTTTTTTTTTTTTTCAAATATATGGAGGTCTGCTCTGTTCCAACATGTACTCCACTTAGAAATATGAGCAATATTTCTTTCCCTTCCTTGTTGTTCTCAGTTAAAAAAAAATTTTTTTTTTAAGAAATCTCTACACCCAATGTGGGGCTTGAACTCATGACCCTGAGATCAAGAGTCAAGTACTCTACCAGAGTCGCGTGCTCTACCAACTGAGCCAGCCAAGAGCCCAACAGCTTTTTGCCGGTACTTTCTATACCCTGGTTCCTGACTTAGAGGTACCTTTCTGTCATTTCCTTTCGTCCTCTGAATCATGCCCTTCCATTTCTTTCTATAGAGAAAGTACTTAGATTTCACATTATCAGATTGGCAAAAATTAAAAGCTGTTGGAGAGAATGTGGAGAAATGGGCCCTCTCTTCAAGAACATTAGTGCTTTTCTATTTGTTCATATTTTCTCTTTTGGAGTTTCTATTTGGAAATTATCACTTTTATTCTAGTGTATTTCATTTTCATATATACCCCAGTGTCTCTCATTCACTTTATTTATCTGACAATTTTCCCTTCACATTATTGTCCAATTTTTGTTTTACTTGTACCACACAACTTTTTCAGTTGGGTCAGGGTTTCATTTTTGTCAGTTTTCTAATTAAGTCACTAGGTCCTGAATACCTAAAAGTCTTAAAGGAGACTTTTTAAAAAAATTTTATTTATTTATTTGACAGAGATCACAAGTAGGCAGAGAGGCAGGCAGAGAGAGAGGAAGGGAAGCAGGCTTCCCGCTGAGCAGAGAGCCCGATGTGGGGCTCGATCCCAGGATCCCAGGATCATGACCTGAGCCGAAGGCAAAGGCTTTAACCTACTGAGCCACCCAGGTGCCCCAAAGGAGACTTTGTTAAATTCATTTCCTGTATGTGCTCTCAGAAAGATCCTGAATTTGATTTTGGGAAGGAGGTGTGTAGCCCTGACTCATGGTTTCATTGAAGGTTAGATCTTCCATTGATTTTATAATCAAGTCCAAACTACTAGTATTTCAAAAATGGCTTTGAAAGTATAATCCATCTTTTTCTCTGCCAAAACCATACCAAAGGTAATGTAAGAATGCAATCTAAAGTGTTCTCCTTGCCATGTGCTTTAGTGAAAATAATGGGCCTAATGGAGTAGTGGCAGTTTGTTCGCTGACAAATCCTTTACCATTGCACAAATACCCATGTGTGGTAAGATTTATTCCTTCTTTAAATATTCTGGCATATTTTCATGACTTTCTTACTGATCTCTCATTAGTTTTAGTAAGATTATGGGGTGTATGTTATTTTCTTAAATATTCCAAAGTAATTGTGTTTTTTTAAAAAAATACTTTATAGCAAATATTTATAAAGAAGAAAATCCTTCCTTCCAAAAACACAACTATTTCAACTATTCAACTGTACCATCTCTTGCATTTCCCTTGTATTTGAAGTCCTTGTGTTTTTGCATATATAAATATATGTTTACAAAGTAGAATATGGGGGCACCTGGGTGGCTCAATGGGTTAAGCTTCTGCGTTTGGCTCAGGTCATGGTCTCGGGGTCCTGGGATTGAGCCCTACATTGGGCTTTTTGCTCTGTGGGGAGTCTGCTCCCCCCCCACCTCTGCCTGCCTCTCTGCCTACTTGTGATCTCTGTCTGTCAAATAAATAAAATCTTAAAAAAAAACACAACAAAATAGAATATAGCATATCTTTTTTACTCAATATTATATCTTGAATTTAAGCCATGTTAACTACTAGCCAACTCAGTAAGTCAACAAAAAGGAAAAAAATTTCATTTTGTAAAAAATTAAAGAGAACTGTTAAATTTTTAATAATAATAAGAGTTTAATAAGATTCCTGGGTATGGAGGCACCTGGGTGGCTCAGTGGGTCAAAGCCTCTGCTTTCAGCTCAGGTCATGATCCCAGGGTCCTGGGATTGAGCCCCGCATTGGGCTTTCTGCTCAGCAGGGAGCCTGCTTCCACCTCTCTCTCTATCTGCCTGCCTCTCTGCCTACTTGTGATCTCTGCCTGTCAAATAAATAAATTAAATCTTAAAAAAAAAGATTCCTGGGTATGAAATAAATTAAAATTCAGAAGCTTTTTAGTGTACAGCAGCACTGTATTAAAATATGATTATATGAATGATCCTAGTCTGAATAAGAAAATACTATAATGTACCTGATAATAAATAAAACAAATGATAAGCAGGGGCTCCTAGGTGGCTCAGTCAGTTAAGGACCTGACTTTGGCTCAGGTCATGATCCCAGGGTCTTGGGATCAAGCCCCATGTCAGGCTCCTTGCTCAGTGGGGAGCCTGCTTCCCCCTGCCTGCCTTTCCCCCTGCTTGTGCTTGCTCTCTCTCTCTCACTCTCTCTCTGAGAAATAAATAAATAAAATCTTTAAAAAAAATGATAAGCAATGACCATTGGATGAAAAGATCTTAAAGATGATCTAAATAAATAGAAGCTATATATGTTATTGAAAGGGAAGACTCAATATTAGAAATAATTTAATGTTTTCTAAGTTAACTTACAAATTTAATGCAGTTCAAAAACAAAATGAGAGTTTGCCATGAAACTTGACAAGAATGATACTAAAATTAATTGAAGGGGAGAATTGATGGGGTCAGCAGTGTTTATTATAATATTATGCTATTTGAACTGGTTTGGCATTGGCAGTTAGAAAAACAGTGGCCATTCTTTCATTGTTTGTAATAACAAAAAATTGGAAACAACGTAGATTTCACTCAGTAAAATCTAGCATATACAAAGAATGGAAAACATAGAAGTTATTATAAAGGCTCTATATCTTTCTGTATCAACATGAATGCATCTTTTTTTTTTAAGATTTTATTTATTTATTTGATAGAGATCACAAGTAGGCAGAGAGGCAGGAAGGGCCAGGGAGGAACAGGCTCCCTGCTGAGCAGAGCCTGATGCGGGGCTCCATCCCAGGACCCTGGGATCATGACCTGAGCCGAAAGTAGAGGCTCAACCCACTGAACCACCCAGGCACCCCTGAATACATCTTTAAAAACAGAAAATCTTTGTGTGAAAAAAAGTTGTAAAAGGATGGATTCCAAATGATACCATCTCTATAGATTTCATAAATACACAAAATACTTATGGGAGAAGTGCAGAGCATCTTTGGGAGAAAAGTTTCTTCAGAGAAGCTGAGAATGGAATGGAATTGATATTTTAGCTGTACTTGTAATGTTTTGTTTCTTTGTAATCTGAAGCAAATTTGGCAGAATACTGACATTTATTAAATCCACATGATGGATAATAGGTATCTCTATGTTTTTGCATGTCTCAAATATTTCATCATTGGAAGTTTTTAGTTTAGAATAAATAACATCACAGTTCCCAGTTAAACATGTCACATTGAACATACACCACAGTTATTTCCTTCCCCTCCTTAAACCCTATGCCTTATTGAAGAAATATAAAATGCATTAATATACAAAGACAAATAAGAGAAAAATAGGAGCAGATTAGAATTAGAGGGATGGATGTTTATACCTAATTTAATGATGTGGACAGTGCTGAGAGTGAATGCCTTTATTGAGGGGTTCTAGGGAATGTTGACCTTGTACAACCCCAGAATTGGAGGACCCAAGTTGCTTGGAAGATTGGAGAGTTGGGACCAGTTGTAGATAGATACTGGGGTCCCTTCTCTAACCTGGTGTAATCATAAAGCCTCCAGAAAGAAGGAGGAATTATTTGAAACGTTTTTTGCTGAGCTTGATTTTTGGAATGCTGAACACTAGGGGGGAAATGTAACCATTCTTCTCTAGAGAACCTGTGAATGACTAAAGTGACCTATATACACATGACATGTGTGGATTTCCCCAGTATAAAGAGAAAACCCTCTGTCTGAGTTGAACTGGAAGAGTTTATGGAAATAATATTTAATGACTTGCAGAATCACTAGGAAGGCTGTAGAACTAGGTTTGGAAAATGGTTGAGAGCAAGGGAGGCCAAGGGGCTAAGAGGATACTCAGCCACACAGAAAGCCAGCGTGGTGCTGCCCCTGAACACTATCGTCCAGCTTTGTGTTGCCACCATGGGCATTTTACTGAGGCACCACCATGCGCCAGACGCACTACTGCTCCCACCACTTCCCACGTAAATTGATTCACTAACCCCTTGTTCTCTCCAGATACTACTTTTCAATTCAGAGTTAAAGAGGCGCGTATGTCATTGGCCAAGGGGCAGGTTATATGTCTACATCCTATCTGTAAGAATGTCTGCTTGAGTGACACTGTGGCATTTGTAACTTCTATTGTGGAAGGCAGATTCTTCCCTGGATATAGGAAGGGAGCTCCGAGACTAAACAGGTACTAGACAGTCATAATTCTATTTTTCCCTATGTTCAGTTTCCCCAACTAAAACAACTGGGAACCTAACCAGTCCCCTGTAGGAAAGTTTGTGTAGTAGTCAACAAGCCCTACTTCCTTTTTTTTTTTTTTTTTTTAAAGATTTTATTTATTTATTTGACAGAGAGAGACCACAAGTAGACAGAGAGGCAGGCAGAGAGAGAGAGAGGGAAGCAGGCTCCCCGCTGAGCAGAGAGCCCGATGTGGGACTCGATCCCATGACCCTGAGATCATGACCTGAGCCGAAGGCAGCGGCTTAACCCACTGAGCCACCCAGGCGCCCCCAACAAGCCCTACTTCTACATAGAGCTTCTGTCTATCTTTTTAATGCCTGAATGCTAAATATAAAAGGATATAGCTAATGATAGCAGACCTACGACCAGAAGCCTTCCAAGTGAGAAAGACAGTGATCGCAACAAACAGAAGAAAAGTACATGTGGGGAAAATACAGATACTGAATATGAAGAAGGAGCTTAAAAACTAGTTTAACGTTAGAGGGGATGAAACCGAGTATTGCAAGTATGAAATAAAAATACAATTTATTTTTTTAACAATCATTGAAATTAAAACAATCATTGAAAACAAAAGTTTTTTCAGAATTGAATCCAAGAGTCAATATAAAACATTTAATAGTATGGTTGGGAAATGAAGGTAAAAAATTTCTCCCTGGTAATTGAAAGAAAGAGAAATGGGTGGTGGGAGAGAAGAGATGAGCTTATCTCCTTATTCAGGAGATCCAGTGTCTAATAAATAGAACTTTCAAAATGAAAGAGGAAAGGAAGGAAGGAAATTATTTTTTTTAAAAAAAGGAAGTAAGAAAGAAAATTTCACTAAAGTGAAAGAGATACGTTTTTAAAAGGCTTACGGGGTGTCCAATACAAGGATTATAAAAAGACTCACAGAAAGGCTACTCCAGTATTTAAAAAGACCTTAAAAACTTCCTGAAAAACAAACAAATGAACATGTAATGTATAAAAGAATAGGAATCAGACTATCACTGGACTTTTCAGTCCAACAGTGGATGCTAGAGGATAATGAAATAATACCTTTAAAATTCCAATGGTAAATGTTTTCCAACCCAGAGTTCTGCCCAACTGAATTGTCAGTTTAAGGCTAGACCTGCCAAGTCTCAAAGCTTGTACGTAAGTACTTCTTCTTAGGTAGTTGCTGAATGAAAGTAATGGTTATCAAACTGAGGGAGTAAACTTAAGAATGAGGAAGATGTGAGATCTTCAAAGCATGGGACCCATCAGAGGAGAGAGGAGAAGGAACTGTCAAGATGATAATGATGGGATGCTTCTGAGAGTGCCATTGCAATAGGCCTAGTGATCAGCCCGGTCAAATGGGAGTGTAAGGATGGAGAGCTCTAAGAGAGAAGATTCCAGGAGACAGAAATGGAATTGATAGGGCACGTGTTGTTTTTAACCGTCTGGGAAACAGTAATGAAAACTTTTTTTTCCTTCTCTTCTTGAGTTCAGGGAAAATTAAGGGTACTTGTATAGAACCTAAGGGAACATGGGAAAAATGGGAAAAAATAAAACAGTTCTTAAATCCAGGAAAAATAAGGGAAGCAATTAAGCAAATATAGCCATAATAATAGAAATTCTGCTATATGTGTAGCTATAATATATGCACATAGTGTAGGGCAAGGGAAGAAGGGAGATACTTATTGATGTATGCTTATTTCTCATTTTCCACAATAGAACTTCAAAAGATAATATGTAAGATAGTCAAGAAATAGCAGTATGAACATGTTAGTGAGGAATATGAAAATATTGGAGAGAATAGTGGTGTGCAGTGAAAGGGGTAGCTCCTGCCAATCAGAAGATGGGGTAAAGCACTCCGTTGTTTTTTATATGTTGTAGTACTATTTGCCTTTAACAACTATATGCAGTACTTTGTTAAAAAAAAAAGTGGTTTAAGCCACTGCCTTCGGCTCAGGTCATGATCTCAGGGTCCTGGGATCGAGTCCCGCATCGGGCTCTCTGCTCAGCAGGGAGCCTGCTTCCCTCTCACTCTCTCTGCCTGCCTCTCTGTTTGCTTGCGATCTCTCTCTGTCAACTAAATAAATAAAATCTTTAAAAAAAAAATGTAAATGCAAAACTAAATAGCATAACAGTGAGTATCTTTGTACAAGAGGTTTTCCTTCTAGAGATTGTAAAATCACTTCTCGATGTTTGTTGTCCCGCTTGTGTTCAAATGTGAATGACATTTATCATTAAACTTCTGTAGGAACAAAGTATCCGGAGCTAAATAAGGCACAATCCCTTGCCTCATGGCCCACTTGTCGGTGTATCAGAAGACCTTGAAACATCAGAATATTTTGTATGACTGTCCTTTGGGAACCAAGGTTGTGATGTGAGTGTTAGAGACTTGAGTAGAAAGAGTGGTTGCCTAGAGCTCAGGAAGAGTGGATGCCTAGAGCTCACAAGGAGCGGAAAGTCTGACAAAGATTCCAGGTCCTGCTGGAGAAATAAAGATCAGAGAGAGCTGGACAGAGTGTGAGGAGGAGTCTTGGGACTCAGTGGAGGAAAATCCCTCTGCCCTTGGACAACTATACATTTCCAAATTTTGAAAGAGAGATTACAGAGCCCAACAATGTGAATATTTTCTGGTTTACTGGTTTGTTTTTTTTTTTAAATTTTTGGTTTCCCCTGAAAGGGTTTTACCAATTTTTATTACCTCTGTCAACATAAGGATGTCTGTTTTAACTGTGCACCATTAACTGTGATTCCTGGCATTCTTAGGATTTTTCCTAATGGGTATAAAATAATGTAGCATTATTTTGATTTGCATGTCTTTGATGCTTATTATACCCATGATTTTTATAACACTAGTTATGCCTTTTCTTCCACTTGTGTTCTGTTAAATTTTTTTTCCAACTTCTTTTTTCTTTTAAACTTGTTTTAACTGCAGTTTTGTCAAAAAAAAATTCAAAATCAATTATTTTGTCAGAAAACTTCAAACTGAGAATCCCTCATTTTTATTGCCAGCAGAGCTGGTGTTAGAAGGTAATGATGCGTAGTAAAGTGATAATTTCTTTAAACTAGAGAATCCCTGTCTTGATTCTGAATCACTGTAAGTTACATGCAGTACTCTCAAGGGATGTTGTGTAAAAGGTAACGTGGCAGCATGGCAGGGGCTGGGGTCGGGTGTGGCCAACTTCCTAGGAGGGACAATAGCCAGATGCAGTCTTTTTTTTTTTTTTTTTAAAGATTTTATTTATTTATTTGACAGAGAGATCACAAGTCGGCAGAGAGACAGGCAGAAAGAGAGGGGGAAGCAGACTCTCCACCAAGCAGAGATTCCAGTGTGGGGCTCAATCCCAGGACACCGAGATCATGACCTGAGCCAAAGGCAGAGGCCCAACCCACTGAGCCACCCAGGCGTCCCCAGATGCAGTCTTGAGGAGTAAGAGTTGGACAGGAGAAAGAGGGGTGGGTAGGGACGAGCCATGAGAAGGAGCGAAGAGAATTGTGTGAGCTTGTATCCCAGCACAGGTTGCCACTTGGTTTCTCCTGAAGGCTCATTCAGGCTACATTCAAGAAGTTGTAGCTGGATCTCTTTCCCCTTGGCTGGAGCTGAAGATTCGGAGAGTAGAGAGACAAGGCTGTTTATTAGAGGGATCTCTCGTGCATTTGGGAGATTGTTGTTTTGCCTTGAAAGTGGTGGGAAGTTATTGTGAGGTTTTAAGCAGGAGAGTGTAAGTGCTCGCATGGACTTTGTGAACACTCAGGACTGAATGGGCAGAGCGCTGAAATTGTAAAGCATGAGCGCTCATGCAGGCACACAGATGGCGTCTGAAGATCCAACTTTCTGTTCCAGCTAAGGGGGTTCATTTCACGCTGTCACAAAATGAAAAGCATGGCCAGGAAACAGAAGACTTTCTGCCTCAAGGTTTTATCTTTGAACACTTGGTTAGTTTGCATTTTAGTAAGTATTTTTTTTTCTAGTTTGTAAATGAAAGTTTAAATGATAAAGTTAATTAATTTAGTAATTAACCCACTAATTTGCGGGTAATATGAAATCAAATAAAGCCAAAAAACAAAAGCCAAGCTCATGGATATAGAGGATAGATTGGTGGTTGCCTGAGGTTGGGGAGAATGGGATGAAATGGGTGAAGGTTATCAACAGGTACCAATTTCCAGTTATAAAATGAGTAAGTCATGGTAGTCTAAGGTACAGCATGGTGACTGTAGTTAATAATATGGTATTGTGTATTTGAAAGGAGCTAGGAGAACAGAACTTGGAAGTTCTCATCACAAGAATAAACTTTGTAACCATGTATGCTGATGGATGTTAACTGAACTTATAGATAACATGCAGTTATCATTTTGTAATATATACAAATACTGAATCATTGAGTATAGTATGTACTTGAGTAGTATTGTACACCTGAAACTAAAATAATGTTATATCAGTTATACCTCAATTTTTAAAAAAATAACAAATTTGCAAATCTCATTTAGAAGTCAGGGATTTTTAAGTTTGGAGGAATCAATAAGAATAATTTTATTTGAGGGTTATGTAGAACTGTATATGAATATTTGTATATGTGCATAATTAGTAAAAAAAAAAAAAACCTGGGGGAATGTGGTGTGCCTTGGTTTAAAAAAAGTTATTTCATTCGCTCTTTTCTTAATTGCTGTTGACAAGTTGCCAGAAACATTTGTAGAGGGCTCCTGTTTTCAGCACCAGGATATACATGGATTTTAGGTCAGCTTGGCAAGGGGAGGTCCGCTGCCTCTCCTGGAAGCAGGTAGATTCTTTTGTTGTTCACCTTCTGCCCCTCTGCTGTGGTTTTCTGGTTCTGTATTCGATTAAGTCTCTTCCGAAGTGAGCTGTCCCATGTCCTGGATCCTTCCTCTCCTCCACCCTTATCTTTTTTTTTTTTTTTTTTAAAGATTTTTATGTTTATTTATTTGTCAGAGAGAGAGAGTGAGTGAGCACAGGCAGACAGAGTGGCAGAGGGAGAAGCAGGCTCCCTGCGGAGCAAGGAGCCCGATGTGGGACCTCGCTGGGATCATGACCTGAGCTGAAGGCAGCTGCTTAACCAACTGAGCCACCCAGGCGTCCCCTTATCTTTTGATGACTATCTTACCGTCAGTGCCCAGCCACACTGTGTCTGGGGTAGTACACAAACTATCATGAGTGGCTACCCTTGAAGTTGGTATTGGGGTGTCCTGAACGAGAAGACATATTTTTCACTTTTTCTGCATTATTTCCATTTTGTTGGTTTTTTTGGGGGGGAAACAAAAAGCATATAATCCGTTCACTTAAAAAACAGCATTGCAAAAGGGGGCAGCAATGGGAAGATTTGTATGGGAGAGAAATCACATAAGCATAAAAGATGATTATCTTGACCATCATGAATTTGATGGTGGTTGTTTGTAATTTCTCGTTGCTATTGTCCTTCTCACCTGGGCTGTACTAACCAGCCCCCCTCTTCCTGTGAATGTGTTTATTTACTTTCCTAGGATTTTAAAGAGCTGATTCTATTGTGCACTAGTTTACCTTTTGGTGATTTCACTGTAATGGTGCCTTGTCCAGTTCTAACGGATGCACTTCTGGTCACTCTTTTAAAAGATTTGCTCATTTATGTGGCTGTTTTTCAAGCCCTTTTATGGTAACTGGGTAGAAAGGAAGAAGGTCAAATTGCTGTTATTTTTCATTTACTTTTGTTGTCGTGAAGGTTCCTAAAGAGAGAAAAATGAAGCTGAAATCGATATTAAATTTTAGTTAAGTGGGCTTTTCTTTTTCTTGACCTGTCCCCCTCAACACGGATATTTTTGAGATAATAAGTACATTTTAGATTACGTGATAAATTCTATTAACTTATCTGTTAATTACTAGTCCATTTTAACTGAGATCAAGTGATTTTTGTTTCTTAATGATATGATTTCAAGGATATTGAGCTTAGATGCTTTGGGGATTAAAAAAAAAAAAAAAAGCACTCAGGAACCTAAACATCTCATCGAGGAGAGGCATTTTTAGGAGGGAGGGTGTTCTAGGGCCAGCAGCTTGGGCTCGGAGTCAGACTCCTAGAGCTGTGACCCGGCTGGGGAGGCAGGGTCTTCACGCACGAACTTTGTGGATCACACTGCTGAGCAGTTGCTGTGGGGAGTAAACAAGGTTGTGCACAAAGGAGGCTCAAACTGTGGTTCCAACTGATGACGACAGATTGTAGAGGAGCGTGTTCTGGAAGAACGTCATGACATAACTGCTGGGATAGGAGTCTGGGCTTGAGGAAATCCGGCTTCATACGTGAGCTTGCCCCCTGTTTGCCTTTGGTGAACTTAGAGTTTCTGACCCCGAGAGACCACATGTGGAAGATGGAGAGTTTGGACAAGGTCTTCTTATAACTCACAGTTTTAAATGCTAAACATAAGGTCAGAGAGGGATATCCTGGATCTGAATCAGTCATCTCATAGATCTTTATGCCAGTTTGTCCTGAATTCTAGGCCTAAATCACACAATAACAGGGTAGTGATTGAAGAGGAAGCTTTCCAACAGACAAGTGAGTTGACCACCTCACATTTTAAGGAAGTTAATTATCAATAGTTTTCTCCCACGCAATGTATTTCTGCTAGATGTAGAGATTCATATCGGAGTTAGACTTCAGAAGTAATAACTGAGGCCAAAGGGAGACCTTTTTTCTTTTACAGTATATTTTTGAAGTAGTTTTCTGCCATCAATTTTTTGCCAGTCCAATATTTACGGGGAGCAAGCCCGCTGGCTGTGAGTACTTTGTGTCATACACAATCTACTTACCTCCATGAAAATGGAAATAACCTCACAGGGTGCTCATGAAGAGTGAAGGCATAAACACCTGTTGGAGAGTGAAGTGAATGGGAGTCCTGACACTGTGAAGCCCTGTAGGGAGAGCTTCTAGTCAGAAACAAGGGCAAGATGAAACAGACAAATGAGCCATCTGCAATCTATGGAAATGCTAAAACAGTGTGGGGTGGTTTTAATTTTTTCTTTCGTTTTTTTTAAGCTTTTATTTATTTATTTTAGAGAGAGGGTGCATGAGCAGGGGGAAGGGCAGAGGGAGAGAGAATCTGAAGTGGACTCCAGCTGAGAGTGGCGCCTGATGCAGGGCTTGATCTCATGATCCTGAGATCTTGACCTGAGCCAAAACCAGGAGTTGGCCTCTCAACCCAGTAAGTTACCTAGACACTCACTTTACATTTTTCTTTTAAGTCTTGGTCCTTGGGTGGTATTTTAAAATCTGTGAAGTGAAATGTGGTTACTCTTGATATTAATCATGATTAACAATTATTTGTATATTAGAGTTGTATGTAGAAATAACTGTGTTTATTCATTATTCTTACTGATGCTACTTTCTGCTCTTTTTCTAAGCTGAATTTACATGTGCTTTTTCAAGTGCACTTTCTTAAATTCTTTTGGACTATAAATACTCAGTTGAGAACCATGTTATGTTTATTAAAGCCCCTGGTGATACTCTATCTTACTGAACCCTCTGGATTCCCCTATTCCTCTCGTCTGTTCCAAGTACATTCGAGGGACCTGAGGGTGGAAATGTTCCCTCTGTGTCTCCTCCTGGGAGGGTGACTAGCATAGGGCAGAGCACCATCTGGTGCCCCTGTGTCCGTGCTGGAGGCCTGACAAGCTGTCTTCATGATGCGGATTCTCTGCTGCAGTTCCTCGTGTGTGGGTCAAAGGCAGGTTTCACAGCATATCTAATGTAAATCTGACTTACTACAGTTCAGATGTCTTTTCCTTCTGTTCCAGAGAAGGTCAATACTATTGGGCTCTTCCTCTCTAGGTTGCAAACAGTTTCAGTTTCTTGAGCCATCGATATCTCATAGCAGAGTCACATGGTGACAGTCTTTATACTGAGCCTGAATCTCTGCGGAAGGAGGTCTGTGAGGACGGAAGGTGAGATGTCTGCGAATGTGGGGAAAGGAGATGCGTCCCCGGGAGGGGGGTGAGTGATGGCCGCCCAGCCTCACTCTGTTCAGACAGCCTCACCTGGTTTTCCACGACACCACCACCTGGTGAGGGGCTGAAAGGTAGGCCTGCTGGGCAGGAGGGGACTGTATTAAATTTGAAGACGTCATCTGTAAATGAGGAGGTATAAGTTGTGTTCATCATCTCTGAAGTAATTAATCAGATCTGTCAATACTGCTGATCTCACAGTCTTGAATACTCTACACGTCACGTAGCCCTCTTTGATTTCATTTAAATCCGACAGTTTAGTGCAGTATCACCTCCTATGAAGGACATCAGATCTGTTGAATTTTGAGTTGTTTGGTGATTTGAATGGTTGGAGTTTTAACACAGTGCAGTGTCTTATAATTAGTATTCAGATGTGTGTTCATTGTACTACATTCCCAGGGTTTTGTTTTTTTTCTTTTTTTGTAAAAGAATGATTATTTCTTTCTGTTTCTAAAATCACTTCTGAAAAATTATAAAATGATTATTTTTCTCTTAAGTTTTTTCTTCTGATTATTAAAGTTATACATGCTCATTTTAGAAAATAAATAGTATGACTGCAAAAAAAAGCCGGGGCGGGGGGAGATAGAAAGAAAAGAAAAAAGCCCAGAAGTTATTCCTAATCCAACTATCTAAAGACAAGCATTGTAAAATCCTTTGGGGAACTCCCTTTGGCATGTTTATATATCAATATGTAGCTTTTTGAAAAACAGCTATATTTATAGTGTACATACAGTTTTGTTTATATCCTAGATTATTCTAAAATTGGGCATTCTTGTCCCCAGTTATGTTCAATAGGACGCACAGTATAAAAATGTTCTGTTTTTTAAAAAGTGAATCCATGGTCATATCCACTAAGAAATCTTAGTTTAAATAAGCTAGTTTTTTTGGTTGTTTTTTTTTTTTTTTTTTCCTCCTGGAGTCTTTAACCGACTAAAAGGTACTATCATGTCCTAAGGGAGGTGATATATACTGTGTCCCCGCCTTATTTAATTATGGGACCCTTTATGTGGATTAATAACTGGCAAAATTTGAGGCAGAATTTGGGAAAAGCTGATGAGGATTTCCCCCTGCATATGAGACATTTATTGGTTCTTCCCTGGCATCCATTTTTCACGTTCCCCTTTCTCTAGATCATATTTGCTATTAAGTGGTTTAGTACCAAGTCCTGTTTGATGATCAGCTGTGTAGTAGTAGATCACAGTGTACAATATTGTTGAATACAATTTTTACGTATTTTAAATGAATATTAATATATAAATTATTACATCAAAAACAAGTACTTGTTTTACTGATCTAGTCTGGACTCTTAACAACTTGCTGCCAGATATGGAAACATGCAGTGCCCCTGATAAGTGGGTGAGCTCCGATTTCTTTTCCTTGAAAGTATTAGTTTACTGAACATCAAAACTCATTATTTTCCCTTTAATAAATCGGATTCACTGTGACCCTCCTGCTCATTCCCTTTTACTTTACTTTCTACCTTTACCATTCCACCTGGAGCGCCTCAAACGTTAGCTCTTTGGCATTATAGTAATTACGTAAAGTCATAGTTAAGTATAAGAGATAAATATTCCCATTTATTTCTCTTTTTCTTTGGCCAGCTGTTGAAACATTTCACTGCTCATTAGTAACTGCACCACGTAACCTGCTCGGTACCTACTTTATTCCATCATCTCTTTTTTTGCCATCAAGCTTTTGGCCAGTTTGTTGTGTCCTTCACCAGGACTTTGAAATGTAACTTTTTCATTAAACTTTTTTAGTTGGGCAGGTGGGTAGGATCCAGATGTTACTCCCACTTTTGGTCCTTGCTCTGGCTTAATGGACACATTTTAAATTGCTTGCCTATCTCCAAATTCAAATGTGACTTGATCCTGTCACATAGTGTTGTATCCCATAACTTTAATACTCGGTTAATTTCACGGCAAGTTTTTTGAATCTCCTTTGTCTCCATCAATGGTGTCTTTTCCTGATAGTGAACATTTTGAGAACAGGAACTAGATTTATCAACCCTGTTTTTCCCATTCCTTCCTGCTTTTTGTTGAAGGGATAGAACGGAAATGAAAAAAGCGGAAAATTCCTGCCTAAAAAGTTATGTTTTGATTCATAGATCTTAAATTATGCAGGACATTGCACTGCGATGTTTGTGTGTGTTTCAGACCCTGTTGAAAGAGTGAGACAACCCTTCCAACAGAGACGTTGCTTTTATGTAAAGTGAATGAAATTCAGAAAGCCAGGAAGGGATGTAAAGAAAAGAGTTTACCTTATTTGGTTATCTTTGCTAACCTAATGTTCAAGCACTGTAAGCTTATATTTCTATTTTAAAATAAAGCTGCTTATTACATTCTAAAGAATATTTATGGGCATTCTAAATCTGTATATACAACTTTGTATTTACATTGATACTTTCATAAATACTCAAATTTCGTAACTAATATTAAATAAACACCAGTGGATGAATCTAACAACATCCCGTTTTGGAATATGGACATATTTGACGAGAAGGACTGCATCTTTTTGGTGAATATACTGTATTGTGTTGTAAATTATTTTAGGGCAGAGGAAGTGTAGTTGTTAGTTTTTCAGTTTTGGGTTTTGTTTTTATTTTTTCCCTTCCCACATCTTCTTGTGTAGCCTTTAAACTATTTTTTATGCCTTTGGCATAAAGAAAGTTTCTCATGTTGTTCCTTTTGTTGGGTTCCTTCAATTCTTTATTGTTCTCACTTCCTTATCCCTCATTCATTTCTTGGAAAAAAAATTATTTTTCCATTTTTTGGGTAGTTAATTCACCGTACAAAATGGGTAAATAAGGAAGATATCAAATGAATATTTGCATGTATTTTATCTGGAGGTTAGGGAAAGGGTCGTGAGTGGAGACGTGGAGGCCACTGCACAGAGATTATATGTGAAGGTTTGGGTACTTCTGACATCACCAGAAGGTACTGGCTACCGTGCAGCCACCGCCCCACGCAACTCCATTATTCTGTCTGTGTTCGGTAGCACAGGCAACTGTGATCCAACCAAGTCAGCATCCTGCTTTCCAGAGGAGTATGTTTACTTGGGTGTAGCCGTGCCTGCTGTCTCATCCTAATGTCCTCAGTGCCCCCATGCATCCCAGTACTAATACCCTTTAGAGCCCCCTCAAAGCATGAATCACCAGTTTTCAGTGGAGCCCACTGGTGATACTGAAGAGTGTGCAAAAAGAGAAAGGCGGGGGGAAATGAAGAACACGATTAGCATGGAAATCTAGAGAAGAGTGTGTAGGATGGAGGGGAGGGGTCAAGAGTGTAAATGTCTCAAAGAGCCAGAATGATGGTGACTATTTTTATACCTGTAGCTTCCCTTGAAAGAAGGGGTTGTTTTCTCAAATGCCCCTAACACCAAATGTGTGGTCGACACTCAGAAAGAAATTCAGAAATGCTGGGGATGATGCAGAAGTGAGGAGGAAGCATTTCTGGAAGGTTGATATTATTGGGAAAGAATGGTGGGTTGCTCTGTGATGAAAAGACTGTATCACTTTCTGATAGAATCTGCAGCAAGTCACTGAACTAAACAGTGGGTTGGTATTCTTACTAAATGGGTATAACGTAGACTCAAGTAGTGGTACCTAGAGGTGGAAAATTAAATGTGTACCAAGGAAATTTCTATATAGTATACTCCTTCAACAGGTAGAAGTGATGTGCTGTCAATGAGTATTGTTCTTCTATTTAAATCTATTGCTTTTTACTGTATTTATTGATGTTTAGGCAGGTTTGCTGATAATTAAGGGAATTGCTAATAATTGTCAGCATATGTTTCTCGCGACCTTAAGGAATGGGTTTTAGGTGTTACTGATCTGTCATAATATTGCACAGATGGTTGACATCTTTATTTTTGACTAGTTTAACAAATGCAAAACATACATATATTTCTACATTTATTAGTCTCTGTCCAAAGTTCATACTGCACTGAAAGAAGTTTGAGCTATGCTGTACACAAGGATAGTGAGAAAGTGAGGGAGATGGGCCAGGGAGAGAATGAGAATAGTAAAGAAGGTCCCATGACAGGGACAAAAAATATCTGTTATTTAACTTGTCTGTCTTCAACTCCTTGGTTTTTACAGGTCATTGAACTGGGGCATGCTCTCTCCCCATATGCCCATCTATATTTTGAAATTAAAAGAAAACATTGCATTGTTTTACAAGATGTAGCAGGAGTCTTGGCATTTCTTTCAAATTGCAAAGAAATTTTTATGAAATATAAGATTTTTAAAAGCTCATTAAAAAATCCAGGAAGGCTTTGAGATGGTTCTGAAGAGGAGGTCTGTATAAAGACAGCCAAGCCTGGGCATTTCCAAGTCAGTTCTATTTATTGTCTTTTAGGGCTGGCTTTCAGTTTCCTCCTACAATGGATACAACTTCACATATCCTAAAAAAGACTGTTCTGCAACAAACTATTTTCTGAGGGAAATGAAACGTGACAAGAATGTCTTTATCCTGGTGGCATTAGTGTGTTGGCCTTTTAGAGACTGAAAGCTCTGAGAATAGATTTATTTGGATTTCTGTGAGCTTGTGAGAAATGTTGAAAGCATCTGATTTTTGTAAGAAGCTACTTAGAATTGTTCTTTATGCCAGTGTGTTCTTTGTCTGAAAGCTTGTTTCATTGAAATCAACACCCCACCTCCCACCCCCCACCCCCAGTTACAAAATAGCTCATAAATTCTAGCTTTGGTTGCCTAAAGATTTTTTCCTTTGGAGATGGGCTGGAGGTTACTTTGCATTTTGGCTCAGTTGGCTGGTTTTCCTCCCGTTTTATGTGGAGCACTTCTCGAACCTCAGCTGCGGCCACATGTGCTGTCCCTCTGCCGCTGGAAGCAACAGTTAGCACGGTATTCCGCTTGAAGGCTTACAGTTCAAGAGGAGCATGCAGCCTTGTGAATTGTAAAGGAAATCAGAGCAATCCGAGGGCAGAAGTGGCTGGAGAGCTCAAAAGCCAGGTTTAATTAGGTAGCCCTGCAAAGCCTTTATCCTCTGCACAGAAGCGGGGGGGGGGGGGGGGGGGGGGGGGGGGGGGCAGAGGAGCCCCAGTGAAAACAATCTGCGTTTCTCTGCCCGGCTGCCTGGCCGGCCCCTGAGCCCAGCTGGAGCTGAGCCGGCCCTGCATTCTGCAGGCAGCGTGCAGTTTCTGAAACTCCCCTAAATGTTCCAGCCTTTAAATAGCAGCGAGTCTTCTAAAACGATGCCGCGTGCTCCAAGAGAAATTAAAGCGGCTGCCTCGGAGGCAGGAGGCCGACGAGTGAGATGCTTAATTATCGTGGAAGTAAGTGCTTGTTACCGAGGAGCCGAGTGCAGCAAGCGCGGGTCGTCCTCGGGGTGTCAGCCGTGATTTGTAGACAATGCAGCCCTGTCAGCGCAGTGCTGGTTCAGCAGCATCCTTCCAAACATGCATTTGGCAAGAATTTAAAGGCCACCTCTTGTGTAATTTGTGGAGCCTTGGAAAGGGGTCCTCTGCCTTTATTTTCAGGATGTACGCAACCATGCGGGGTTTTGTACTCAGAATGTGTGCCTCTTCCCTCCTGCCTGACGGGCTCACAAGGAAGTTGGTGTTCTTCACCCGTCACCTGCAAGGATGCTAACACTTCTCTGTCGTCTGTCGGGGAATACGGAGAGGTCTGTCCAGAACAGCATTTTTGTCTCTGCTGTCTTAGTACATCAGCACCGGAGGGTGGGGGAGGAAGCAATGCGTAAGGAAATGCAGACGTTTTGTCAATTAGTGGAATATTTCTAGCTTCAAGAGTAGACTAAAGAGAGCTGGGGAAGAGGTGGTGGCGAATGCGGGATTCGAGCTGCTCCTCGAGGGGTAAGTAATAAAGTGAGGGAAATACAGGGGAGTGCTAATGGAGGTAATGGCTCCGGGAGACCCTGTGTATTTTCTCTCGGTTGTATCTGCTCTTGCCAACTCTGTTAAGCGTTTGTAAAGAAACTGAAAAAGCAAGTGGGGTTTTGAAATATGAAGGATGTTAAAAAGTGAGTGTTGCAGTGTACTCGATAACGTGATTTTTAGTCTGGTTTAAAAACTGACTCTACATTGCTCTGATTATTGAACTCTGTTGCTCGTGTTTCGAACTTCTGGTCGGCACAGTGGTTCATGATGTTCTCCCTTATGGGAGGTCGCTGGAGCCTGTACTTGGTCCGCACTTGGGGTAGGAGCCTTGATGTCTTGCAACAAGATTCCCCACCCCGCCCCACCCCCGTTACATGTAACAGTTCAATGAAGCTAAAGTATTAATAGTCTTTCAAAACATATATCATTTAAATGATGGATTTTATTAAATGCCTTCACTTTCTTTTAAACCTGCTTTACTAAAAAGATGGGCTGTGAACTGTGACCCACAGTCCATTATTGAGCCTTTTATTTTCATGTGTCTGGTTTTAGCAATTGCATATTTATTTTTAGAGGTATTTATCAAACGCTAATTCTAATTGTCCTTCTCTCTTTTAGAGAAAGCATGGGATTGTGGCAATCACAGAGTCCCAGTAATACAAGTTCCGTTCCGTTTTTTCTGAAAGAAAGCTGTCTGTGAAAGCGAAGCAAAGGGAACCATTGTGGATTATAATGTTTTGAAGATCTGGATTTTCAGAGGTTTGGAAACAAGGCATCGTTCCACCTTTTAAATGAAAAAGATTAAGATCTCATGCAACTGCTGTATTCTCTGGAAACCGTTCTCCAAAAGGGAAGTGCACATTTAAAACTTAGCTATGATGGTCCTTTGTGCAGGGATTTGAGTCTGATTGCTTCTCCATCATGACCAGCTTGAAACGGTCGCAGACAGAGCGGCCTGCTGTTCCCGAAAGGGCCTCAGTGGTGGCCACGGATGGCGCTCCCAAAGTCCACACCGATGACTTCTACATGCGGCGCTTCAGGTCCCAGAATGGCAGCTTAGGGTCCTCGGTCATGGCTCCGGTCGGGCCTCCCCGAAGTGAAGGTTCTCACCATATAACCTCCACCCCCGGAGTCCCCAAGATGGGGGTTAGGGCTAGGATTGCGGATTGGCCCCCACGAAAGGAAAACGTCAAAGAATCTAGCCGTTCAAGCCAGGAAATAGAAACCTCAAGTTGCCTTGAGAGCCTGTCCTCCAAAAGCAGTCCTGTGAGTCAGGGGAGTTCTGTGAGCCTCAATTCCAGTGACTCAGCCATGCTGAAGAGCATACAGAACACGCTGAAAAACAAGACAAGGCCGGCGGAGAGCATGGACTCCAGATTTCTCATGCCCGAAGCCTACCCCAGCTCCCCCAGGAAGGCCCTGCGCAGGATCCGGCAGCGGAGCAACAGCGACATCACCATAAGTGAACTTGACGTGGATAGCTTTGATGAATGTGTCTCGCCCACCTACAAGACTGGGCCGTCACTGCACAGGGAGTATGGTAGCACCTCTTCCATCGACAAGCAGGGAACGTCCGGGGAAAGCTTCTTCGATCTGTTAAAGGGCTACAAAGACGACAAGTCCGATCGTGGTCCAACTCCAACGAAGCTCAGTGACTTTCTCATCGCCGGCGGGGCCAAGGGCTCTGGTTTCTCTCTGGATGTTATTGACGGACCCATCTCCCAGAGAGACAACCTCAGGCTCTTTAAGGAAAGGGAAAAACCACTCAAGCGCCGGTCCAAGTCTGAAACCGGAGACTCATCCATTTTTCGGAAATTACGCAATGCCAAAGGTGAGGAACTTGGAAAGTCGTCGGATCTGGAGGATAACCGATCGGAAGACTCTGTCAGGCCCTGGACGTGCCCAAAGTGCTTTGCCCACTACGATGTCCAGAGTATATTATTTGACTTGAATGAGGCGATTATGAACAGGCACAATGTTATCAAGAGGAGAAACACCACCACGGGGGCATCAGCCGCTGCCGTGGCCTCCCTGGTCTCGGGGCCTTTGTCCCACTCGGCCAGTTTTAGCTCCCCGATGGGCAGCACCGAGGACCTCAATTCCAAGGGGAGCCTCAGCATGGACCAGGGAGATGATAAGAGCAATGAGCTGGTAATGAGCTGTCCGTATTTTCGGAACGAAATTGGGGGAGAAGGTGAGAGGAAGATCAGCCTGTCAAAATCAAATTCTGGTTCCTTTAGTGGGTGTGAAAGTGCCTCCTTTGAGTCTACTCTTAGTTCCCATTGCACAAACGCGGGGGTGGCTGTCCTCGAGGTGCCCAAGGACGGCCTCGTGCTGCATCTGGACAGGGTGAAGAGGTACATCGTGGAGCACGTGGACCTGGGCGCGTACTATTACAGGAAATTCTTCTACCAGAAGGGTGAGTGGAGATCCTGCAGCCTCGTGGATAAAGTAGTTAAATGTATCTGCTACCGTTTTTGTCTTTTTGCATTTTTGAGTGAGTTCCTCCTTTCAGGCATAGAAATGTATATTTACTATGAATGGTTTTTTAAATGTAGTGGATGAAATTATAGTCTTTGTCTAGGAGACTTGCTCTGTTACGTTAAGAGAGAGATGCCATAGAGTTGAGAATATTTTAAAGATAGCTTATTTTTTTTTTTTACTTCAGAAACAATCGGAATGCTGACTTTTCATAGCACTTTTATAATTAGTATGGAACCATTTCTTTTCTGCCTCGATGTTCTCATCAGTAAATGGGACTTACACATTCCTATCCTTTTGATAGGATTTTTGTTCTTTGACAAAAGTCACAGAGCCAGGAAGTCTCAGGCAGGAGTCAAATCTAGATCTTACAGAATGGGGTAGAAAAGGGACTGAAGAGATAAGTGTCCTTAGTATGTTGGTGACTTCCTTTCTAGTCTTTTCTATTTTGTGTTTGTGTGGGGGGAGGGATGTATATGCATCTGTTTTTGGATTGTACTTTATGTATAGTCTTACCTCCTGCTTTAAAGAAAGGCCCTGTGATTTATTGAAGAATAAGTAGTTTAAATGAAGTCTTAGGAGCAATCTAATAGTGTTTTTGAGCCACAGTATTCACTCAAGAGTGAGCTTAAGTCCAGCAAGTACCCACGCTGAGAAACAGGCTGCTCGCCAAAAGAAGGACCTACCCTGTGGTCCATTAGCTCAGGAGTCCCGCGGCCCAGCTGAGGGGCCCCCCGGATGTCAAGTACTAGAGCAGTTTGACTTTCCACTTACTGCTCCGGGGTTTCTGAATCTGACTTAGACGTCTTCTTCCAAATGAAGTTCCACTTGTAGTGCCCGTGGTAGCTGTGTTACATTGTTCACAGTAGAATAAAACTTACTCTAAGGTTATTACATGGTAGACCATATTCACGAGGGTTTATTGGCCATAAGAATCTTGTCTTGCTGCCAAATATCCATGTCTTCTAGATATCTGTCACAGATATTTGACAATATGATAACGAAAATCCCATTTTCATTTTTAAACAACCAGTGTTTTTTGGGACGCCTGGGCGGCTCAGTGGGTTAAAGCCTCTGCCAGGTCATGATCCCAGGGTCCTGGGATCGAGCCCCACATCGGGCTCTCTGCTCCGTGGGGAGCCTGCTTCCTCCTCTCCCTCTGCCTGCCTCTCTGCCTAGTTGTGATTTCTCTCTGTCAAATAAATAACATATTAAAAAAAATAAATAAACAACCAGTGTTTTTCAATGATTTTATGGTTTGGATTTTAGAAATCACCTTTTCCTTATATACCGTCCTGTATAACTTGACAAGGTTTCTCAGTGTTGCCACCTTGGGATTTGGGCCAGGATAATTCTTTTCCTGGAGGGGGCTATCCTATGGGCCTTGTAAGGTAACATTAGCAGCAACTCTGCCCTCTACACCCTAAATGCCAGTAGGTGCCCCTCCCCCAGTTGTAATAACCTGAAATGTCTCCAAATATGTCTTGGGAGGTAAAGTTGCTTCTAGTTGCGAACCCCTGCTTTATTGTACCTAGGGACATTTTCCACAGCTGTTTCTGATCTGTCTGTTGTTGGGGGCCATCTCACTAAAAACAGACACATTAAGAACATACTGGTTATAATTTTACTTGTGCAGTTGCAGGCACTATTTCTATTAAGCAGTATATTAATATTAATGAACATTTTGAAGCACATATTATGTATGAGGAAGTTTTAGTAAGTATTTGATGTGCCCTGCATTTTTCTTCTTTCATCCTCAAAATACCCACTGAGGTAGGTAGCATTAACGATGGCATCTCCCAGTTGAGAAGACAGGGCTCACGTGGTTCAGTGCACTAAGTGGTTCAGCTGACAGGGAACTAGTCGCGTGGGAGCCAGATTCCACTCCTGCTGTGTCACTGGCGGCGTGTTCTTAACCACTGTGCTCTTCCCTCTGCCATGTTAGACTGAAGGGAAAGAGTATGTTTTTGTGTTTAAATCTGGTAGAAATTTGTACGGAATAAAAATTTGGACATCGATATTCCAGAGGAATCCAGCTTAGATTGTAACACTTCATACATTTAAAAGCCACTAATCCAAAGTCATTTCTAATTTGGAAGCATGGAAAATGTCCTCTTACCGAGCAGAATTGGAACTGGGTTAATTGAAAATACCAGTTGAAAGTAGGGAATCTTTAAAAGTTATATTTGCCCAATATATTTTGTTTTCACTAAAATATGTAATTCTACATATCCTTGCCAGGCTCTTGTGAGGCCAACGGTTTTGCTTCAACAGTGATCCTACTATTTTGAATTTTATGTTGTATTAACAGTGTAAAGCCGTCAGAGCTACAACAGACACTAGCAATGCAATCCAGTTTTATGGACTCTGAAGTTTCATTTTTTTCTCATCTTTTATAGTCGTCTTGCTCATATCTAATCCAATAGCTTTCTTTTTAGTGACTTGCTTTCATTAAGTCTTTCTAAGGCCTTCAGCTTAGTTTTTAATAGAAATAAAATTTATCTCATACTCCTATTCCATCAGCTTTCATAATATTTAATTAAATTGCATAATTACAATAACAAGTCGACTGGCATAAACAGGTTTGGGAAGACACTGCCTGACTCTGTTAGTAAGAAGTCCCCCAGGTGGGAACCAAGTGCGTGTGGCCCTGGAGGTGGCCCGCTCTTGTACTTGGGCATTCATCATCGTGCTGGACGGGGGAACTCAGAGCAGCAGTAAATCCAGGAAGTCAGTCCGGTGGGAGGCACTGTCAGAGTGCCTGCTGCGTTTTCTTGGGCTGCACAACTCAGAATTTTCAAATCAGGCAGGTCATTTGTCACTGTAGGATAGTGAACAACAAATTATGGCTCCGGGTAGTCTCATTTGAAGCTAAAGTGAAGCCCCGTAAGGTATAACTATATACTTAAGATATTACGTAGTTGTACTTAGTCACCAATAGGATGCGGTTAAACAAAGTATCCTCTTATAATGTTTACGCTACAATTTGATTCGCTGAGATTGGTAAGCTAATGCCTTTCCCGATCGATCGGGATCTGCAGGCGAGTCCTCTTGCTGAAGGAGGCGTCAGTGTCGGGTGCAGCCAGGGCAGCGGTACTGGCCGGGCTGGCAGTCCAGTCCAGCCTCTTCATGACCGGACCCTTGCCATTCTGCTGTTTAATGCATTCCTGATTGCACGGTGGCTAAGTCTCTGGGCGTTGGGGGGGGGAGGGGGTTTCCCTTTTGTGGAACAGTCAACATTATATGTAAAATTTGATTATATTGGGCTTGTGAAACTGCAGTCACTCTCTGATATCACACTGTTTCTATGCATGTCATTATTTGGTGAATGTGGACTCTAGAGGATATCTGACTCCACCGTGTAAGCCCTGTGTGTTGCTGGGTGGAGGCTGGGCCAATTCAGGAAGCCCACTGCTGGCACTCGCCGTTAAAATAAGCACGGCAGGGGCGCCTGGGTGGCTCAGTGGATTAAGCTGCTGCCTTCGGCTCAGGTCATGATCTCAGGGTCCTGGGATCGAGCCCCGCGTCCGGCTCTCTGCTCCGCAGGGAGCCTGCTTCCTCCTCTCTCTGCCTGCCTCTCTGCCTACTTGTGATCTCTCTCTCTGTCAAATAAATAAAATAAAATCTTAAAAAAAAAAAAAGCACGGCACCCTCAAGGCTCTGTTCCCCACCCCTTTCTCTGGACCGCGCCTCTTTGCTGGTTTGCTAGCATGCTGGTCCCTCACCCAAGGTTAAATGACAGGAATAACATAGGTAACATTTATTGTGTCTTTACTTGGTGTTTTATGTGGATTTCTTCACTTCCTGCTCTCAGGACCCCGAGACTGTCATTGTGATGAGTGCAAGTGATGCAACGGCAGCCTTCCTGGAGAGACCCGAACCAGGCAGTAGGATAGCATTAATATCAATAGGGTCATCTCCCTTTGAGTCCCTATGTGTATTTTGTGTCTAGTTTTTATTTAGATAGTCACCGAGATCGAAATACCCAGGAGGTTTGTTAAGTGGAGACTGTTAAAGTTATGATGTAGCCTAGAGCCAGCATGGCTTGTTGGGGAGGGCACTTTGCCAGCCTTCCCTCACCTCACTTTCTGCGGCCATACAGGACTTCTCCAGTTTTGCACTGAGTGTGCCTGTCTCTGAGGCAGGTCTTCCCCAGATCGCATTCAGAGTGAGGATATGTGGAAAAGAGGGGCCCGCGGTCTTGGCAGTGGTGTTTGTTGCTCCATTGGTCAAGAGTGTTGATAGGCTAGTCTCTATGCCACGGGGGGGTGTCGCTCTCGAAGTTACTGGGGATGCTATGGTAGCGACAGGCCTGCACAGTGGCCAGGAGAAACTGCTACTATCTGGTCTGAAGCTCGTCTGATAGCTTCCCACTCCTAATGCTTGTCTATCTAATTATTCTTCCGATAACGTTAAACCGTCAGGTTTGATTGTCTCTATTGTTCTCCCCTTGTCTTCCACCTCTGCCTTTCCTCACCCCACACACGTGTCTGTGCTGGCTCCCAGACGTGCATACACACACGCGCACACGCACACACCTACACACCTATCTGTTCAGCAGTATGTGGGACCCCAGAACTGTCAGTTGATAGTTGGATTTCTGTTGCTTTTATAACATCTAGTTTTCTTGATAAGAAAGTGAGAGGTAAGGTAAACAATCAGCCATCTTCAGCATCACATTTCTTTAGAATATATGCCTTGCCTTCATGTGTACTCGGAAGTGACAGTTTTAGCCGTCTGATCTAGTCTCAATTTTGCTATCAAGAGCTGGTCTTAAAGCGCGAGTGTGTTAGATGAGGGCAAGCAGCTGTTGTGATGTTAGTGGACTAGACTGTGGCATGTGTAGATCATCAGGGAACACCATCCAGCTAATAAGCTTATTTGAAAAATCTGTGTTTAGTTTGTTTTTTAATCCTCCTATAAGTATTGCAATGTCAAACTTGAGAAAAGTTGGGTTGTCTTATATTGAGTTCTTTAAGGATAATTATGCTGTTTAGAGTTTTGATGGGACAGTTTTATTTTTCAGGGAGGTGGTAAGCCAACAAGTCTGCTTCGCTGGTCCTCTGGGTTCTTGAACTTAACGGTTAATTTTGGCCAACATTAATAGGGAAAGATTTTATACATGTATAATAAAGCACTGTTTTACTACCCTTGTTTTTAATTTTTTACTGAACTCACATAAACTGTATATGATGGGTTTGAAGGTAGCTCTCTATTTAGATAGCCCTTTCAGGGAGATTTTGGGCACGAAATGCCTTCTAGAGCTAACCTGGGAGTGTGATTTGCCACCGTCTTTTTATCTGCTCAGGGCTTCCAGAAGCAAGGAGGCCACTGGGTATGAAGGTTTGCATGTTTGCTCCTTTGAAAATGGCCCTCTTTTTCTTTCTCGGCTGTGATCCCCTGAATTTTAACACTGATGATGATCTGGACTCTGCACTGTAAGAACTATATTCTGAAGAGAATGCAGTATTACCTGAGCCATCTCAACTCAGTGGTTTGTGGAAGTTGGTTAAAAGGGTATGTGCTTCAGCTGTTCCTCCCTCTGCTTTATTTTTTTTTATTTTTTATTTTTTTTTATATTTTATTTATTTGACAGAAATCACAAGTAGGCAGAGAGGCAGGCAGAGAGAGAGGAGGAAGCAGGCTCTCCGCGGAGCAGAGAGCCCGATGTGGGGCTCGATCCCAGAACCCTGGGATCATGACCTGAGCCGAAGGCAGAGGCTTTAACCCACTGAGCCACCCAGGCGCCCCCCTCTGCTTTATTTTTAAATGAAGATAAACCATCAGAAGCCACATGTGCACAAACACTTGACTTTATTCAAGGTCATCTTTTTAAGATCCAGTCATATAAAAACAGAATTTGTTGTTGCAATAAAACTGGTGACGAAGCATTGCCCATTATGTCATTCTTTAGCCCCTTTGGAAAGTTCCATGTGAGAAATTTATTTTAGAATGTGATGCCAGGACTTGTTTTCTGGTAGCTACTAAATGCCTGCTTTCTGCTGATAGGAGTACTTTATTGGTTTAGTACTTTATTGGTTTAGTACTTTATTGGTTTGCTTCTTTTGTTGACTATGTCTCCTGTTTTATTTCAGCTCCCACAACCACATTTGATTCTCAACTGTACAACCTTCATTAGTAGCACCTTGTTTCCACTTGCATAGTTTATTTCTAGTTCATCAGCATGATTTATATATTTCCTTTATAATTGATGACCTAAAAAATTATCTTTGGAAAAGATAATTAGCATACATATATTTCTAACCGAATGCATGCCTGTCTTCCCAGCCTTTCTCCTCCATTCTAGCTACCTTTCTTTTCTTTCTTTTGGAGCCCAGCACAGGGCTTGAACTTGCTACCCTGAGATCAACACCCTGAGATAAGACTGGGCTGAGATCAAGAGTTGGAAGCTTAACTGACTGAGCTGCCCTGGCGCCCCCTAGTTACTTTACTGACCATCAGTCACTGGCTTCCACCTGGATGGCTGATGAGTTAACAACTCAAAGCCAGGCATACAATTGTTGACTTCTGCCCGCTTGTTATAAATGCCATTGGTATCATCAGTCACTTGGCTTTGAAGCACTGAAGCCTCTTTGATGCCTCTCTCCCCTTATTTTCCACCTCCCATCAGCTGGGAGGGTCCCCTGGGTCTGTCTTCAGATTGCTGCTAACTTCCTGTTATGTCCTGTTCCCAGGGCTACAGCTGAAGGCCCTCATTGCCTCCTGTCCAAGTTCTAGCATGGGTGTCTTAGTCTCTCCATCTCTAGTATACCTTAGTCAAAATCCAATCTCCTGCCTTTGCCAAATATAATCCAACCTTGGCAACAGTATAAATTTATATTATATCATAAATTTAATACTGTAACAAATATGTTGTGTAAGTTGAATCCTCTGAAAAGCAGATGTTGAGACCGTATAGGCTTTCAAGTTGTTTGTTTGGGACCTGGGGATGATATGCCTGGGACGAAAAAAGGAGAAGAAGTGGAATTGAACAGGCAAAGCCTTCAGTCCATGATGCAGATGTGACCCCTGACAGGAAAAGAGCAGAATTGGACAAGGGGAACCTCAAACCATGATACAGAGCTAACAAAGTTGTAGGCAATACAGTGGAGTGAAGAGTAAGCTTTAGAGGAGTCCAGGCTCTCTTGGCCCCAGCATGCTCAGTTCATGGATGGGGCTGTCCAGGAAGGGAGGCTGGGTTGGAAAACTAGCAGATCCAAAGAAGCTACAGCCAGAGACTGTGAACTAATTGCATTTCTCGTGGCTCAATCAATTCGTTGTAAGCCCTCTCTGGAAGGGAGACTCAAGAGTTACATGTCCTCTATGGCTGCCACATAGGCATGTGTGCCTGCGTCATGCTTGGCAAGGTGTGGGGGACCGGGATGGTAAGCAAAACAGAGACCACTCTCGTGGAGGGCAAAGGACACTGACAATAAGTCACACAAATGTATAATATTCTTTTCATAAAAATTAATAATACAGAAGTGGAGAAAGTAATCCCTCTAATTCCAATATTTTGGCTTATAATCTTCATCTTACACATAAATTCATTATCCTATTTAGTAATAGCAAGAGTGTTCTTCATGTTTTTAAAGTAGTTCTAAAAATCAACAAGTAGAGGCACCCACATGGCTCAGTCAGTTGAGTGTCCAACTCTTGGTTTCCGCTCGAGTTGTGATCTCAGGGTCCTGAGATAGAGCTCAGAGTCAGGCTCTGTGGTCAGTAGGGTGTCTGCGAGGTTCTCTCTCTCCCTCTGCCCTTTCCCTCACTCACATGGGCCTATTCTTTCTCTAAAAGCAAATTAAAAAAAAAAAAAAAATCAACAAGTACTCATGGGGCACCTGGCTAGCTCAGCCAGTAGAGCATGTACCCCTTGATCTAGAAGTTATGAGTTCAAGCCCCATGTGGGGCATAGAGCTTACTAGGAAAAAAAAGTACATATTTATATCTTCATTCATTTAAATAGTATTGATTAAGCATGGACGCTGTGCCTGGCAGAGAACAGAAGCACACGCTCCTGTGTTCATGCTGTATAATAAAGTCTGCCATTGGTGATCTGATCTTGAGACAAATGAGAAACATTTGAGCATTAGGAGAAATAATTGAGAATTATGAGAAATAATTCAACCATTATACTTTTTTCTGAATAGTTTTAAAAACCTACAGTTTATTTTTTCTCTTTTTCTGGAATCCATTTAGATGGATGGAGGAACTTCTGAATTTATCCTCTGTGCTTTTGCTTTGTAATTTTAATTTCTCTTTGTTTCTGTTCTGTATTTATCAGTTTTATCTCCTGGGCGAGGGACTGGTGTGCACCTCTCTGCATGCAGTTATCTTTCATTTTTGTCAACAATTGTATATTTAATCCCAAGGATCTCCTTATCTTCATTTCCCTGTAGTTACGTTTGACAATAGCTTATCCTTTTTCTAACCCACATTCCTCCATCGCTGTTCATTAGACATTTCTTCTCCTAAGTTCTTTGATCTGTATCTTCTGGGTTGTATTTTCTGTTTTCTCCTTTTTCTCTCTCATGCTAATACTGGTTTCCTTAGTTGTCTGGTGGTCTTGTTTATGAACCAGGACCGGGGAGCATTGGCTCGGGCGGCGGGCTCCCCCTCCACACCGTGCGCCCCGTCCCCAGCACGCCTTGCGGGACGTGGACAGGAAGCGGAACGGTAGCGCGACCTCCGGCACAGAGAGCTGCGCAGAGTGTGAGGGGGCGACGACCGCAGTGCAGGATGGGAGCCACGTGGGCGCCTGCGTGCGGCTGCCTCTCCGCCTCCGGGCATGCGTGTTGTGTTCTCGTCTCTCCTGACCACCCGGTCGGGTCCTGCCTGTCGTGCGCCTGCCCCCGCCGTTGCCTCGGGTCGTCCTCTGCCCTCAGCACTTCCTGCGACCCACGGGCTCACAGCGGGCCAGAGCAGCCCTTGGAGGCCCGGACCCCCGCCTCGGCAGGTTTCGTGAACGTGCCGCAGCTGAGGGAATGTTCGGTGCCGATGTGAGGTCTGTGAGTTCACGGGGTGGAGCGTGTCCCCTGTCTACGGCACCCGGGAGAGGCCGTGAGGGCCCACTGCACGCATGACCTCGTGTTCCACGGCAGGCCCTGAGTAATGTGTGGCAGTTCCTTTTCCTCCCTTTTCAGGAAATGAGACCACAAACAAGTCTGTGTGTGGTCATGGTGGTTTAGTGGGAATTAACCAGGACCACCATGCTGATCCACAGGCCCAGAACACCCGTATGGAGACCGAGTTTTACTATCGTGAACTGTACTAGACACGGTAGCTAGATGCTAGCATCAGTGAGTGACCGGTGACGAGAAGCAGGATGTGCATAATCTCAAAGTATCTCCCGGAAGGTATTGCAAACCTAAGAACTGGCAGGTGCCACCTGCATGGAGTTGAATCACGGTCCGTACCCTGAACCCCGGAATTGATGCACTGGGAAGGGGACATCATTTACATGGCTCGCTTGCCCAGAGTCCGATCGCGGGAGACCACCGGGGAGACCCCAGTGGGTTGGGAAGTACTCTGCGAGGGTGCCATGGTCGTGAAAGAGGGGCGAGCAAAGAGCCAGCAGCTGTCAGAGACTGCAGGGGACTAAGGAGGAGTAACTGAGTACACCATGGGATGCCGCACGGGATTTCAGGACAAAAAAGTCATATGGAAACCGTGATGGACTTTGAATAGAATCATCAGTTAATGGAATCGTTGTACCCGTCTGAATTTCCTGGTTCTGATCATGATAATTGTATTGTCTGGAGTCACAGAAGATGCTAGGATTGGAGGAGGCTGTGTCATCATCTGTGGAAATTCCCTGTACCATTTTTGCAGCTTTTCTCTATAAAGTAGAGAAGATGAAAAGGGAAAAACAACCACCTCAGGTGTGGTCAGTTACAGTAGTTAACTTAGGAACTATCCACTTGGGAAGTGGGAGTGCTTCCCCAACTTCCTGCAAAGTGTACCAACATGACTGCCATGCTTACGGATTCCCATATGCTCTTCTCTTCGCTGAGTCAAGGGAAGAATATCTTTAGATCTATTATTTCAGTACAACCTGATACATAAAGCCTGCCTCACCTGTCTTCCAAGCGTGTACCTCATTACGACTTTAGACACCCAGTGAACCCTTCCTCCTGAGCTCCTAAATCAGGTGCTCAAGAAATATTTGCTTTATTGTATCAGTTCCTTTCCTGGGCTTTTCTCACGGAGCCCTTCCTCTGTACATGGAGGCCATCCCCATCTGATCTTTGGGACAGCAGGGGACCTCTTCCCACACCCTCCCAAGATTTTATTTTATTAGAGCGAGAGAGGGAGAGACAGAACACGAGTGGCGGCGGAGGGACAGAAGGGGGAGAAAGAATCCTTAAGCAGACTCCCTGTTGAACAAGGAGCCTGACCTGGGACTCGATCCCACCACCTGGAGATCATGACCTGAGCTGAAGTTAGGAGTCAGATGCTGAATCAACTGAGCCCCCTCGGAGACCTCTTTCTAACTGCGTTCGGGTCAAGCAGAAGCATTTGATGGCAGAGGAGCCTCAGCAGAGGCAATGTCTGCAGCTGGTATAGGCAGCCAGCAAGTCTGTGACTGTACTGTTTGAGACTCCCTGCATTGTCCCTGTCCTGCTGAGCAGCAGTGACTTCTCCCTCAGCCGCATTTCTGGCTGTCTCTGAGGGACGTTATTCTAAGCCTTTCAAAAGCATTTTTAGATAGGAAGATCTCTTGCTGCAATATCCCTGGTAAGGAGGGACAAAGGGTGTTTAAGTATAAAAAAGTTGACTTAGTGACGGGTGTTTCATTGTAATTTCTCTTATGTGGATGTTAAATATATTTTTTTCCCCCAAGCTGGCATTTGAATTAGTGTTAACATTAAAAGTAAAGAGTTACACTAATATGCAGCCTTTTACAGTTTTTTAAATACTCACTGGCCATTTGCAAACCAAATACATTTTTAAATACTTTTGAAGATCTTCCCATTATAGAAGTTATATATATTCATTACAGAAAAATAGTAACTATAGAAAATTAATCTTGGGATTACTAGTGATTTTATTTGTTTCGTCGTCTTAATACATGCCTATTCATGTTTTCAGTAAGATAGGATCATTAGATACAGTGTATAAATTTTTTCATGCTTCCATAATTGGCTGTGCCATCATTTAAAGTTTTCCAGCTGTTGCAAATTCAGGTTTTCCCGTTTTTCATTATTACACAGAATGTTTATATCAGATAGTCCTAAGTCTCCCCCCCCCCCCCCATTGACCTCTTTGGCAGTTGGGCAAAACCTATGGATTCACTTTAGGGTAATTTTTTTTTCCAATTAGATTAAAGTAAAAATACAAAGCAATCCAAGCATATTAAAATACAATTGCAAAAGTGTTTAAAATTTTGTGAGATACCAATAAATATATTTCTTCTGTATTAACAAAATGATCTAGTATCAGGTCTGATAACTTTCAAAGTAGTGATGAGCATAGTTGACATTTTGATATGTCTGCAACAACTATCAAGTGACATGCAAATATCTATGGTTTCTTTTGGTGTCAGAGTCACACGTACTGTAGTTTGTTGCCTATGTTTATCATTGACAGAAATGGGCGGTGTCTGTTTAGAAGTTGATGAAAATAAAGATCTATATTTTTTTCATTCAAGTTCATGGTCACCCTAATTTCTATCCATAGACAAGATTAAAAGCCTCCAGCCATACATGAATGTTGTTACGTAACTCTCCCCCCCACATACCCAGTTATTTCTGTAAGGTAGAGTCCTGTAAATCTAATGGTGTGAACTTTATAGGAACCTTGATTTTTTACTGCCAGGTTGCTCATAAGAAAGCATAGACCAGAAAAGTCCGCCTGGTATGTTTAAGATTGTACAGTTGAAAATTTTCTTGCCTACTCGGAATATTTATAGTTTATATTTTTGATTACTTACTATAGGCCCAAAATATTTTTATTTCTTTTAATCACTCATGAGCTTGAATTTTTTTTTTTTTAAATGTTTATTCGACAGAGAGAGATCACAAGTAGGCAGAGACGCAGGCAGAGAGAGAGGAAAGCAGGCTGCTCACTGAGCAGAGAGCCCGATGCGCGACTCGATCCCAGGACCCTGGGATCATGACCTGAGCTGAAGACAGAGGCTTTAACCCACTGAGCCACCCAGGTGCCCCAATGAGCTTGAATTTTTAAAAATATAGTTGTCAGCCATTTGTCATAGATAATGACCAATAAAATTTCCCCAGTTTGAGTCTATTACTCTTTATTTTCCTTTTGTTTCAAAAAGTGTTTTCTTTGTGCTTTTTTATTTAATCTTTTCGATGCAATTTATTAATGTCAGTGTAACAATACTAAAGCCTACCTTGTATTGGCAAGTTACAGGGCTGTTATGGGCTGCTTAGTCACGTGCTCTCCTAAGCCCCACCATTTCATGCAGTTTTGGCAAGTAGACTACCTTACTTTTTAAGAATTATCTATGGGGAAAAGAATTGGAACTTCAGAGCACTCTGTACTTTGTAAATGTGCACAATTACTCTTATGCAACAATAATTATAAGCTTAGTAGAATGCTTTGGGACAGAATTCTGGCACGTGGCCAGTCCTGTGTAAATGTCCCCATCCATTACTCTGACCTGCTTTTGATTATGATGCAAAGTCCTGGGCGATTTAGTTCTCATGGAACCTCCACCCTTTTAATTAGGATGAGCCCTTTGGGGACTGGAGACTGAGAATATCTGAGTGGTGCACTTCTCGGAAAGAGCCATTCTTGAAAAAGTTGGCCTCTTATTACCTCTACTTTGCCAAACCTGGGTTCCATTTTTTAAAAAGCGGAATATGCTGCTGTTGCTTGCTTGCTTGCTTGCTTTTTTCCTAACTTTAGGTCGGTCCTCTCTTTCTAACCTAGTTGTACAGTCTTATTAAGATGTGACAAGTTACACAAAAACGGAACATCTGAACAACTTGAACCCAGCAGGCAGAGAGGGGCATGCTACGTTGAGGGGCCTTCCCCCTTCCACCTGGAGTCTCTGCCTGAGGAAAATACAGACGGTCCACATTCAGGTCCACGGCTACCACTGGCACACTTGTAGTCCAGGAAGTAGACTGTTCTAGGAAAAAATAGCTTAAAAATATTGAAAATGGTGACATAATTGTCATTGGCAGGTCCATTCTTTCACCTGCTGCCATATAGGGGGCCCAGGTCTGAGTGCTCAGTGCTAGTACCTTCAGTGTCCCCTTCCACGGTGACTTAAGATGCCTTTTCTGGAGACCATGGAAGGCTCTTCGTTTTTCCTTCTGCACGGGCAGTTAGGGTAGCTAAGATGAGAATATGAACAATTTTGTGACGTTAGCATGTATTTCTCGATGCTTTCTGAAGTGGCTGCTGTCCGTTCACAGCGCCAGCCACAGAATATGAGTGGGGCCGCTCGGGGAAACACCGGTTGTCACTTGACAAATGTGGGTGCCAGCTTGTTAGGTGTGAAATAGTAGCTGTGTTTCATTTGCTTTCTCTTGTGTTTATCATGTCTGTTCTCCCTATATAAATTTCTCAATTTTAAAGAAATACTTTAACTTTACAAATTATTTATAAAAAACGTAGTTTTGTTCATAATTCCACACAGTGCAGATTCTACTGGTCTTCCTAGAGAAATGTACAACTGAAGTACTAATACGGAGTCTGCAAATACCGTGAAGACCAACACAAAGATTGCGTGTTGAACCCTGTAACTCCTGTGATTGTATTTTCCCGTCACCCTTTACAGATAAAATACCAGGCTTATTTATTTTTTATTTTTTAATTTTTTTACCTTGTACACAGCTCATAACCAGGTAATGGGACTGTACTTGATCTAATTACTTGGTGCTTTGAACTACTTAGTACTTCCCCTTTCTCAGAATGTGAAATTACTTATTATTGTGAATGTGTCAACCAAAATATATAGTTCTTTATGCAGATTGTTCTGATGATGGCGGAACTGCTCATTGGCACTCTTGGTATCATCTTTGTTAAAACTCAGGAACCAGAACTAAACTTCAGGCTAAACGTTTGTTTAGGTGTTAAATATAGAAAATGCAGGCGGGGGCGGGGGAATCAACCATCAATGGATAAAACGTTAATATCTCTCCCTTTGAACACAGCGAAGCCTTGACTTACAGCACGTCAAGGAATAACGCTTTTGTTTGATACCAGCTCTTTATTTTAAAAAAATCTGATTTTAGATATTCTCAGATTTCTGATTAAGATGTTTTAAATAATCT
Organism: Meles meles; assembly: GCF_922984935.1. NCBI lineage: Eukaryota > Metazoa > Chordata > Mammalia > Carnivora > Mustelidae > Meles > Meles meles. The sequence continues at coordinate 139,266,915 of NC_060071.1, read as the reverse complement.
ACATGTTTTTTGGGAATATTAAACCAATCCAAAATTCCAAAATTGCCCTTCTAGCCACTTGAACAATTGGAGCTCAATAAAGCTTTCTTTAGGCATGATCTGGCTAGTTAATCCCTTTAGGCCTCAAATTTTATTAGACTTTTTTGTATTCATAATATAATTTCTGAAACTTTTGGAAGATAATGTTAATATAAAATGGCTAAAAATGAGTTTTGAAATCAGTTAAAATCAAGTGTTGGAAATCTGGTACGGCTAGTTGCTCGTGGCTGGGTGGCAACTTATTCTCTCTAAATCATAGCTGCCACATCTATAGAAAAGAAGGAAATACCTATATTTCCATGGTGGACATGAATATTAGATAGAATACTTGGCACAGTGCCTCACTTCCTTGCTTTATATCATTCTGACAGAGTGTTTATGGTATTGGTTTTTGGCATTCCCGTATGCTGGCACTAAAATGTCATTAGCTTTGGTGGCCCAACACCTGTATTTCAATGCCTCCATCAGTCCATTTACCCATCATACTTGAATATCCAGTTCCTCTTCCCTTCGTCTCTCCTCCCTCAGACTTTGTCATCCTGATTTGTCCCATCACAGGCTTTTGGCTTCTCTGTAACCCTCCTCTTCTGTAACTCTCCCGTTCTTGTTCCCCTATCACCCCCCTTCCATTCCTGCAAAAGATGGAGTTGATTTGCGGGTCTGGCTGGAAGAACTCTCTGCAGTTGAATAACTCTACTAGCAAAACGTGTAGGTAGATGGCTGCTGGGAGGAAGGTTTGAGTCCACTGAGCTTGAAGGACAGGAAGAGCCCAGACTGGCCAGAAGGACCAGATAAGATAGCCTTCAAAGGCTGGTATTTCAGTTTTAAAAGAAAAAATCAGTCATTTGTCTTGACATCAAAGTGTAAGGATGCAGAAATTTTGATTTAAGGTGACATACTGAATTCTGCTGTCAGAGAGTTACACAGTGCATTAGGATTTTGAACTGAATAAACTTATGTTCGTGTAGAGAGGGTATGTTTCTAGAGCTCTCTAATCCTCGGGAGCAGGAAACAAGGCTTTTATTGTGTGAATAATTCTCACTCAAATGGAAAGACATTTTGAAACAAGCAGTGTCTGATCATGATAGTAGTGAATTTAACACCAGAAACCAGACCAAGATTTCCATCTACCCCAGTGAAACTGAAGTAGTTCAACAAATGGAAATGCTTTCTTGGAAATAATAGCTAGAGCTCTCTTTCAAGGAAAACAAAACAAAACAGAATGTAAGTTTAAGAAGCTCTGCTAGAGTTATCAAACCAGAAATGGGTTTGAAGATAGAGTCTGAAGAAAATATTAGAAATTAGTTCTAATTATCTCATGGACATTCCCCCAACTCAATAGCTGTGAAAAACTGCAAAAAAAAAAAAAAAAAAAAAAGTATGGTCAGGACTCTAAATAATCTTTAACCGATTAAAACACTCAGACTTTCCTGTTTTATAAATATTCCTCATTTTTATATAAGGTTTAGTTTTTTTTTTCCAGAGTAACACTAATTTTATCTGCCAATTTATACTAAAGTGATAGGGTTTAATATTTACATTATGATGAATTTATATTTTGGGGGTCCTAATAATATTTCTAAATTTTTGTATTTGAAATATATGAAATACTTCACTTCAGTGATTTGTCCTTTTCTGAATTCTTCCTTTGAAATGAAGTTGTGGAATAGACACGCAGAGTAAACACTTTGATTTTGCTCCAGTGTTGCCATATTTTAGAGACTGTCTAGACAGCATTTCATTTGAGACCTGCAGGGTGAGGGGACTTAGTCAAATAAGGCAGAGCTGTTGGAAGAATGTTCTAGACAGTCTTTTAGGTGAGAAAGGGCATAGTGATGTTTGGACAACTGAGAAAAATTCGGTATAGTGGGTTTGGAAGGATCATGGAGCAGTCTGACTTGGAACTGGAGTGACAGGCTCACGACAGGCTGAGAGGGCCTTTGGGAAGGCATGGAAAGTATCCAAGGACCCTTGGGAAACCAGAGCATTTAAAACTTAATAGTGATGGTCAGGTCTGCATTTTTAGAAGGATTATCTGGCTAATGGTGCGAAACTAATTAGAAGACCCACAGATGTCTAGATGGCTGAGGGATGGGAAAGAAGGTAGGTAGATTTGAGAGCTATTTAGGAGCTGGAATTCCCAGGGGGTCTGGCCTGGACAGCTAGGTGAATGTGGCAATTGTAAAAATTGGGACTGCAGAGAGAGCTGTGCGGGTTTGTGAGGATGGTAATGAGTTCTTGTTTGCAGATGCTCACGGACAGACAGAGTCCCATTGGGAAGATGTGAAGGTATGGGTGGGGGGATTCGAGATGTCTGTAGTGGGCACCTAGACTCTTTAGAGGTGACAGTAGAAGTTCTTTCTGGGCATGGGTGGAATATTCATGATGGGAAGAGGAAGGGCAACAGAGTAAGACCCGCCAGAGTGGCAGAAGAACGACAGGCAGAGGTGGTGTCACAGAAGCTGGGAGGTGAGTGTGTTTCTAGAGAAAATGATCATCTGTGCCAGATGTTTTAGAGAATTGGAGCACGATAAGGACCAAAATGATCTGTTTGCTTTAGTGAAAGCTGTCCGTGGTGGCTATGTGATGAGAGTCGGATTGTAGTAGTTCGGAGGTGAGGAACTAGGCAGCCCTTTCAGGAGGTTGCCAGTGGAAGCAAAGACAAAGGAGAGAACCGGAAGGGTGATAAGGACTTGAGGACAAGTTTTATATTTAAAGACGGAGACATGAGCCTGATTCAGTGATAATGGGAATGACGAAAAAGAGAGAGAGCGACACTGAAGTTGAAGAGGGGGGTTCAAGGCTTCAGAGTCCCAGGGAAGGTGCAATGAATGGAGGCCAGAATTGCGGGGGAGGTCGGGTTTGGGACTGTAAAGAAAAGGAACACAGGTCTGGATCCCGGTCAGGTTGTGTGTATGATGGCGGACAGTGAGGATGCTTGCTTCTGATGTGGCTTCTTTTTCCTTGTGGTGTAGACAGTTGTTGTCATTTGCTGAGACCAAGGAGAAGGTAGTTGGGGGAAGTGGAAGGAGAACAGAGGAGCTTTGCCGTGTCTGCTCTGGGGAGGGGGAGCGAGAGCTGCCTGGGGACAGCTTGAGGGCTGCTGAGGTTACCAGCAGGGAACTGAGAGCAGCCCCGAACGTCCTCAGCCGCAGAGAACGGCGAACTCACCCGCCTTCCTGAGGACTGTGGGGTGTGTTGGAGGACTTTGTAGAGAGCTGGACTGCAGTCTGATCCCCAAAGTGCAAGGAGCAGACTGTAACGTACGTGGCCCCTGCTCCTCTCGGACACTGGCTCGATGTAGTCCTGTGCCGCGGCAGTAAAATGCTCAAGTGCTCCTTCTCTCAATGGCCCCAGACCGCTGTCTTGTTTCCTTTAAGTTCTCGTACGCTTTTTCATACGATTTCTGTCTCCTGCCTTGGTTTTCTTCCTCCTTGTCTGTTGTTCTGTCACATCGCTTGCTGCATGCAAGCCTGTGTCAGGACGTTGTCAACATCTGGAAGGATTCCACCTCTGAAGTAAAGCCGCGAGCTTGAAGACCAGACCTCCAGGCTCACTAAACTGAGGTGCAGAGTAAGAGGAGACAGCCGCTGAGTGTGACGATTCTCACGGGCTGTGCTTTGAGAGTGTACATGAGTGTTTGTACACAGATTTCGTGACGCCTGTCAGGTCGCTTCTCAGTTGCCCACCTATGAGATGTTCGGTGCCTCTATTCCCACTGAGTTTTCTCATTTTGAATTTCCATGGATTATGACAGTATTCTTGGAGAGCCCTCCTATGTCCTTATATAATCCCTCTTTAGTACCTGCAAAGTGTCTTCATCTGCATTATCTGAATTTTAAGACTACACGATTAGACATTTTATGCCGTTATTTCTTCTTCTTCTCATGGGTTTTTAAATGCTTTTATATCTCATATGGAAATGACGTGTATTTTCAAATGTGTGTATTTTGTATGAGGGTGACTTACCATGTCATGACTCCGTCATCTAGCCATGTCACATGTAAATGAGCTAGGACAATGTAAAGTATTGTGAAGGTTCGAAAAACAAGTTAGCTACTTTAGCTTTTTAGCTTTTCATATTATTTCTGTGTTTTACGGGCTTCCTCATCTGTGAAAATGTCATGTATGTATCAACAATTTTAACTTTTTTAGAGAATTATATACTTAGTGTATAGCGAATATCATTCTCAAAGTTTTTTCTGTTAATTAACTTAATTTTGATCCTGACTTCCGCTCCGGTCAAGAGGAAGGAATTCAGCACCAGTCATTTGGTGGCTTCCCCCTCACCCCCCAGGCTGTGCCAGGGTTTGGGGTCATGTGCTGGGCCAGTACATTGAGGAAAGGGCCCTGAATCGTCAGTCATCTGGCTACGCTGCTTACCCAGGAGAGAGCTCTTACCCACCCCAAATGTGCCCTTCGGGTTCATGGCTTTGCAGGATGGCTCTGGTGCTCACTGCATGGGAACCACTGGTGAGGCCCAGAGCACTGGGCCTCAGCTTCTGGCTCCTAGAAGCTCTTTCCTCTGTAGATCTCTTGCTGGGAGACAGTGTGGCTCAGTGACTCCCAGTCCTTTCTCCTCTCTCCTGTTCTAGGAAGTCTTTTTTTTTTTTTTTCCTTTAAAGATTTTTGCTTACTTATTTGAGAGAGAGAACATAAGTTGGGGGCAGAGCAGAGGGAGAGGGAGAAGCAGACTCCCTGCTGAGCAGAGGCAGGGCCATTGCGGGAGGCGGTGCAGGGCTTGATCCCAGGCCCTTGAGATCATGACCTGATGCTTAACTGACTGAACCACCCAGATGCCCCCTGGGAAGTCTTTTTTAATCTGGGGGGGAACCCTCAATCCTCAGTCTCTGTTCTCAAGAGGTGTTGGGGTTTTTTTCTGTTTTTTTGTTTAACAGAAGCTAAGAAGCACTGGCACAAACCTTCCCTTAGGCAAGGAAGCCCACACAGTGTAGCCTATTTAAATGGTAGACTAGAGGGGACGGAACACAAATCTCTTAAAATAGTAATAATAATAATAATAATAAAGTAGTAAGTTGCAGAGTAGTTTAAAGAAAAAAAAAGACACTTAACAGGCCAGCGCTCTTCAGTGTTACCTCCCCTGAGACCAAACTTGTATAGCTAAATCTCTGTTTTTATAACTCACTGAGGAATATTTGCTAAATGTGTTTACATTTTATTGACATAACTTCTGAGCGATCTAAATATCAGGCAGAATGTAACATTTTTAAAGTGACGTGTCCGTTTTCTAATTTTGCTTTGTCTTACTTTTACCCAAGAACACTGGAACTACTTTGGGGCCGATGAGAATCTTGGTCCAGTGGCTGTGAGCATTCGAAGAGAAAAACCAGAAGAAACGAAGGAAAATGGATCTCCATACAACTACCGAATCATTTTTAGAACCAGTGAGGTAAGTTGCAAACCAGAAAGACGGAGGCTTGACCGGAGTGAGGAGTCGCGACAACACAGCCGTGAAAGGTACCAGCACAGAGATGCCCGGGTCTCAGAATCTGCCAAGGCCCCGTTCATCTGTTCTTCTGGGGATGGGGGTGCACATCACAGTTGGATCTGAATCCTCCCTTTCCATCGACCCTGGGTAGATGCGATAAATGAATGGGGGGTTTTGATTTGGAGAAAGATACTCAGATAAGTGTGGCCCCAGGAAGCTGGAGTCCTCAAGATTCCAAAGTGGATATTGTGTACAGTGCCCGGGCAGCCAGGCAGCCCTGAGCCAGCGGCCTGACAGGTGAGAGGGGGTCACCCAAGAGTTAACTCACTCTTCCACACTGTTGCTTAGGACAGTTTTTGACCCAAGAAGAGGGAAAGAGACGTTTCTTTTTCCACTTCTGCTTGGCCACCCCCTGGGCCTGTTCCCCAGCTGTCAGGAGACTCCAAGGGACCCGGCGAACCCGAGGCTACCTCACAGCATAGGAGACCGGCTCTTGGGGCTCTCTAGGACTCGGAGCACACATCATGTGTGAATTTTTCTTTTAAAAGAAAAAGAGGGGCGCCTGGGTGGCTCAGTGGGTTAAAGCCTCTGCCTTCGGCTCAGGTCATGATCTCAAGGTCTTGGGATCGAGCCCCGCATCGGGCTCTCTGCTCCGCAGGGAGCCTGCTTCCTCCTCTCTCTCTGCCTGCTTGTGATTTCTCTCTGTCAAATAAAGAAAAGAAAAGAGAAGAGAAGAGAAGAGAAGAAAAAGAAAAGGAAAAACGAAATAGCCACCAAAGCAGTTTTTGTTGGTGGTGCTGTTGTTGTAAACTCTTTTTTTTTTTTTTAAGATTTTGTTTATTTATTTGACAGAGAGAGATCACAATAGGCAGAGAGGCAGGCAGAGAGAGTGAGAGGGAAGCAGGCTCCCCGCCAAGCAGAGAGCCCGATGAGGGACTCGATCCCAGGACCCCGAGGTCATGACCTGAGCCGAAGGCAGCGGCTTAAACCACTGAACCACCCAGGCGCCCCTGTTGTAAACTCTTGAACAAGTTTGGGACCGTGAGGTTTCGCCTTTGTTTTCTTTCTAAAGGCACAGTTGTGCCAGTTACAAATTTGTTACTGCCTCTCTGCACCACATTCACTGTAGGATTGCTGATGTGCATCGATGCCCAGTACCCTGCTGAGGTAGCTAGAAAATAATGGTTTTGAAACCAGTTTAAATAGGACATTTACTTCATTTCCCCTGTTGGATACAAGGCAGGTTTCAGGGGTTGGCTTAGTAATTGTTCTTCAGCTTGAACTCTGGGGAAATTAAAAATAGGATTTTTAAATGCATGCCTTCAGTATCTAACGGATTGTACGTAGTGGCCACAGAGAACTGAAGAGCTCACACGCCCCACTGTACTTTTTCTCTTAACCAGAGCTAATCGCTAAGCAGGTTTTGTTGAACATAAAAAGCACAGAGAAAACACTGTTTTTGAAGCTGGATGTAGGTAGTTGCCTCTTTCTGCCTTCTTGGATTCCTGTCAGCCTGTTTCTTTACTTCTGGGCTTTTTGTCCTCCTGTTCCTACCTGTTTCCCCTCCCAGGGCCACTCCAGTTCCTACCATACATGACGTCAGAGGGCAGAGTTTTCTAAGAGGGATTCCTCCCTGACTCCTGTCACTGGTCTCCATGACTGTCCCCTGCAGTTTGCTTTGCAGCTCTTGCCTGTCTGGTCCCAGCCTCTCCTCCCCCTCCAGGCTTAACTGCTGTCCTTTCATCCCCTGCTGCCTGGGCCCCCTGTTCAACCTGCACACACAACCCTCCCCACCCCCACTTCTCTGCTCTGACAGTTCCGTCCTCTTCCTGCTAGCCCGTCCCATGGTCCCTTGGGTCCATTGCCTGAGCCCTTGACTGGAACATCCAAGTCAAATGTTGTTCCTGCTGTAAGACACCGTCATCACTTATTTTTATGTTCAAATTAATGTTTGACTGACAGCTCTGTTACTAAAGTTGTTCAGACCAGAAACTTAGTCACACTGGACTCCTGTCTCCTCCTAGCCTCCTAACTCCCAGTCTGGTCTGTCAGCAAAGCTTGTTGACTCCATCTTCACAATATGCCCAGAATTCAACCCCTTCTTTCATCCCACCACCTTGGTTTGGGCCAGGCCACCATCCTCTTTCTCTGAGAGCCTTTCTTCCTGCTCTGCCTTTAAAGCCCTGCAGGGATTCTTTAGAAATGTAATCCAGATCTGTCATTCCTCAGTGCAAAATCCTTTAAAGGTTTCCCATCTCCTGAGTAAAAGCCACTCAGTGTCCTTGCTAATTTAGGCTTCCTTCCCCTGGGAGGTACCTCAGTGCCTCTGCCTCAGGGCTCAGCTACTCCTTATTCCTCTGTCCTGCAGAGTCCTTCCCCTGGCATCCTCCGGCTGCAGCTCTCTCATTTCCTCTTGACCTTTACACATAAATCACAGGGGCCTTCTTTGGCCGCTGGATCTAAAATTTCTACTCCTACACATCACATTTCATGTCTCATGCTAGGCTTTATTTTTTTCATGAACATTTAATACTACCTCTCACGCAGTACTTTTTATTTTGTTTGTTTTCTGTCTCTCCCACGAGAATTTAAGCCCCATGAAGGTGGGGCTGTTGCTTGAGTGGTTCATGACTACACCTCTAATGGGTAGAATCCTAGGTCGTGTTCTCCTTTCCTCTCCGTCTCCTTCCTGTCCTCTCTAATGTGTATGTAATGAAGTGTCCCTAGCTTTCATGTTAACTTTTTCCTTTCTGATCAAAGTCATCTTTAAATGTGGTTTAACTATAATATCTTAGTTAGGCTTTTCACAAAAATTAACTAACAAAAGTCCTTTGAGAGAAATACCTCGAGATGCCGGTCCCTGTCTGACAGACACTTCGCTGTTTCCTCTTGCATTTCAGTAGAAATCATCAGTGCACAACCTAAACAGGAAAACATAAACATATTTGTAAGCCTGACAGTTTATGAACAAAACCTTACAGTATGTGAATGTTTTTAAGCAAAGGTGCACCAGGACTTCTTAAGATCCTTGTCTTGTCTCTAGAAAGGGTTAAGAAAAATGGCATCAATGCTAGTGATCCAGATAGAAAAAATGAGTCTGTCTTTTTTTCCTCTGCTTTGGTTTCCTTGAGGTGAGCTGCTATCTTTCTGTGGTGCAGGATTAGCCTTCCTGGTCTTGGTTTCTCCACTGAACAGACTTCAGCCTGTGTAGCTTCCTGTCCCCAGACACAGGTGGTCCCGTGGAAGCAGGGGCACAGTAACTGGGTTGTTCCGCAGTTTCCCATGATTTAAAACACAAATAGAAGAAAGCCCCAGAAAACATTTCTGTCAAATTTCATATTAAATCATAGGAAAAATGATGTTTTTATTACACAAGTGTTATTTGAAAACAAACTATTTGTAAATGAAAAAAAAGATATTAATTAAATGGATAGTACCTTGTTCTTGTATTGAGAGCAAGATGCTGGTCAATTTTGCTTTTCCTGCCCTTCTCTCTCTTCCCCATCAGCTGGGAAATGTTAGAGATTTGATGTCTCTGGTGCCTGTTCCTTTGGTTTCCATTTCCCTGGTAACTGTGTATCATGCCCCCTTTGCCTGATTGCTGAGCCTCCTAACAGCTTCCTTCCAGCTGGACTGTCTGCCTGCGGCTTCTTCCTCCTGCAGTTCGTCTTAGGGTACATGTCCTCTTCCCTATTCAGACGAGGTCTCGGGCTCCGTGGGGGAGCCTGACAGGGTGCAGCCCCCTCACGCACGCACTCGTGCTCCTGGGCCCCCGGCTTCCCTGCCTGCCCTCCCCGGGCGCTCCCCTCAGATCCTGCTCCGCCACTGTGGTGGCTCTTTCCACCCCATATCCTGTTCTTCCTTCGCTCTCCCACATGCTCTTTTACAGAATTTACACCCCCCCCATTTCTTGGCCCCTTTTTAGTGCCAGGCCTTCCGTGAGGGCCTTTTCTTATGCACTGAGCCACAACATCCCATACTCTGCCTTTGGACTCTCTTAGAACCTGAGCTTGTTACGCTTTTCTTAGCAAATTCAGTCTTCTGAATTGCCACTGTGGGCTGCTTCCCTCTCCCCCTCGCACACAGCACACCTGGCGGTCCACAGGCACGCCTTCCTCTGTCAGCTGGCCACACCTGCTGCAGTCGGTGCCTGGTGACCTGCTGGCTTCATGGGAAGGTGTTCAGTGCGATGGGGTTTTTTCTTAGGCCACCATACAGTGTTTACATTATAGTAACAGCTTTGCTGCGTGACACTTTTCTGGGAATTAAGACTCCTCTAGGCTTCATGTTTACTCCAACAAGTCATCATTGCATGGAGAAATTTCTTTGGTGATGTTTATATTTCATAATAATGGAAAGTGTTTTAAGAAATAAGGGGAAATCTTGGGGTGTCTGGGTGGATCAGCGGGTTAAAACCTCTGCCTTCGGCTCAGGTCATGATCCCTGAGATGCGGGATTGAGCCCTGCATTGGGCTCTCTGCTCAGCAGGGAGCCTGCTCCCCTCCCCCACCTGCCTCTGCCTACTTGTGATCTCTGTCTGTCAAATAAGTAAATAAAATCTTTAAAAAAAGGGGGGGAATCTAAAGTGATTTTCAGTGCTATTGTCTAGGCTGCTGTAGTAGCTGCAGTCATAGTCTTATTATCGTAGAATTTGGGAATATAAATAGTATATGCTTGTGAGCAATATGTTACGAAATTTAAAACTTTATCCTTCCCTTTTTCTTTTGTAATAAAATAATGTAATAAAATTTTGTAATGTAATATAAAATAATTGCGTGGTAAAATAATGTAATATAAAATATAAGAAAGGTATAACATCTAAGTCCTGAGCCTTTATTCTTCCGATATTTCTCTGGGATATGTCCTTCTTAATTTGGTTAGTGGTGTTTTACAGCCATATAAAGACCTTGATCTTATTGAGCTCTCTAAGGAAATGCTGTATCTGGTTTTTAAGTAGGTGTCCCTGAAAGGTTTGATGATGAGTGCCTTTGGACTTGGCTGGGTCTTGGAAGTGTTGGCCTCCTTTCACACACAGACTTCTTCCATCCCTCCATTCATTCTTTCTCCCTCACCAGCTTCCCCTTCAGAAGTCCTTCCCTGCTCCTCAGCAGCCCCTTACCCTAGGCGGTAGCGTTCGATGTACTTACGTCTTTCCCACACCCAGAGTCCTCAGCGGAGTGCGTGTCTGTCTTTCAGCTCATGACACTGAGAGGCTCAGTCCTGGAGGATGCCATTCCCTCAACAGCCAAGCACTCGACAGCCAGAGGACTGCCCCTGAAGGAAGTGCTGGAACATGTGATTCCTGAGCTCAACGTCCAGTGCCTGAGGTTGGCCTTCAACACTCCCAAGGTCACGGAGCAACTCATGAAACTGGATGAACAAGGGGTGAGTTTGACTTCTGGAGGAGGGCATTCTTGCTGCTCAGATTAACTGCTAGGTTTCCAGAATACAGACCTCGATATTTCTTTTTTGACAGGAAAAACTGATACCATTTATGACAAAGGATAGTCTCTTTGCAATTACTCATTTTCTCCTTAACTCTCTGAACATTTCTCATCTGATAAAATTTTCTGTCTGAATTGATAGATACAGTTCTTAAACTGTGTTCAGTATAAACTCTTTCACTATAAAATCTTCCATAAATGCAGTGAATTTTTCAGATACTGTAGGAATAAGTAGTAGTAGTAACAAGAGGCTCTGTTTTAAGTGCTTTAAATGTGTTACCCGTTTTATTCTCCCAACCCCATAAGAATGGCACCATTATTATCCCCATCTTAGAGATGAGGACCCTGAGGCTCAGGAGATTGAGTATAGGCCCAGGTTCACACAGTAAGTTCGAAGCCTGTGCTGTTAGCCACCATACCATGCCGTTCTTAATCGCTTTAGTTTTCAAAAGTCTATTTATACCACCGAAGATGTATGCTAGCCAAGATTTTAAAAATCTGTGCCCTAATTAGCCACAAAAGGAAAATGCTCAAGATTTTCTCACTTCCAAACTTCCTGTACCTTAGTGTGTGGCCATTTGGTCAAGATGCAGATGGTTGATAGGATAATCCACACAGAGACAACAAAAGGATAGAGAACAGAAAGTTATGCTCTGGAAAATCCACTAACCAGGGATGTGCCCACATTCTGCTTGGAATAGTTTGAGCATCTGGGCTAGTTGTGTTAGATGCTGTATTTATATACTCTGACTCTCTCTTTGAACATCTTTGAACATTTCAGCCATATTACATCCTGGCGCTATGACTAATTATAGCTTTACTATTGCAATAAAAAAAATTCCTCCAAATATAAAATTGGTCCACTTATTGAATGCCATTTTATGAACAAATTTTGATGGCATCTCCTTAATTAACCAAAAATTCCGACAGTGTTAAAATGACTAGGAGTTTAAAAAAAAATCCATTTTAAGGTGTACCCTTTTAAGTCAGCCAGGAGGTAGGGATATGTTAGGAGCCAATGGCTGGACATGACTTTTCAAACCAATACCCTCTCTGTCCATTCACTTTACTTGTCAGAGAGCTCAGCCGATGTCTGTTCTGTACATAGATTTCAAGTAGGCTCTGCGTGTCCACGTTAATAACATTCAAATCAGGCACACTTGGAATGCTTCGGAAGACCACTGATGTACCAGTAAGCTCAACTGTTTGGGGGCTGTTTTCTAGTAAGTGTTCTGAAATTCAGTCTAACAGAGGAGGAATAGAAAAATGAGGATTAGGTTCTACTTTATGGATTCAGTCTTTTCAGTTACTATGCTTTTCAAGGAGAATTATATTTAGACACTGATAATGTAATCACAAATTGAACATTCTAAACCCTACATTAGAATAGGTTATTTGGTAGAAGGGAGGTATTTTTTGCCATTTTTCTGTTGTTGTACCCATATTCAGGAAAAAGTGGGTGCCCTGATTATATACATCTTGTGTGGTCTCTGGCCCATCTTATGCCCTCTGTCAATGATGAACACTTTCTGGTCCCATCAATCTTATCAAAAAGATAAGAACGCTGTTTAGTGAGTTTAACTTAAAGCTAAATTTATTTAATTCACAAAACTGCCCATGCTTCAATTATGGGCTGCTTATTCTTCGGGGTTATTAAAATATCCTTTCCTTCATAAATTATTGATGATAATATGTGTTAGTTGTTTCTTTAATGCCTTTCATCTGAGAAATTAAAATTTGGCAACCTAGGGTAGTCTCCCCAGTTTTATTTTGGACATTTTACTAGGCAGTAAAACCCAGAAGTTTAAAGCCTGCTATTCTAATCTACAGCTCTAAATCTGGACTAAGGAGCACCTCCCCACACCCCACTCCTCCCAACCCCCAACTCCCTTGGCCTCTGTCTTTTCATTTCTATCTCCATAGCGTTCAAAGCCAGGATTGTGCTGATAAAAAGCAGATGACATGCATACTTGAGCGTTTAGTCTGGGGAGTCATTTTTTTTTTTTTTTTGGTAGGAAATCTCATTAAGGCCTTGGAATCATTCTGAGAAAATGATTATTTTCATGCGTTTATATATACAGATTTTTAAAAAGAAATGCATCTAAGTGCAGTGGATTACACAGTTGAATCATTGCAAAGCATTTTCTGTTTCCGTCCATGTCATCATTTTTAAAAATTTCATACTTTGTACATCCTTACATTTTAAAAGATTCATAGAATGATATCAGGAAACTAGACTCACTGAAAAGAACTTCTAGATCTCCCCTTTAGTTTTATTGAAGCAATTCCTTTAGTATCTTTTTTCCTTTAAACAGAATACATGATTATGCTTGGAGAAAGAAAACACTGTGTGCTTGCTTCATTGTGACATTTTGCCTTTCAGATCTCTGGCGCTTTATTTTTTCATTTTACCACTTCTAAAAAGCTGAAAGGAATAGAACAAATTAAAATTATATCTGTAATATATGAAAGAAAGCATTTCACAAAAATATAAAAAATGTGGTTTTCGTTTGATTAGGCTAATGTGTTTGTGGGAATTGAAGGTGTTTTAATTTCTGAGGTTTTAGAAAATGAATATATGCTTTTCCACATTTTATATGTGACTTCTCTGAGCTTTCACATTCTCCTTCCTGATACCTTTTTGGGCTCTCACTATTTATTGATGTCCATTTCCATTGTCCTAGACAGGGCAATACCCTACCAGTGATTTCACACTGTCAATAATTTAGAACAGACTGTGACTCAGAAAATTTGGATCAGTTCTGGATTTAGTTTATCCATCTTGGTCCTAGCTAGACCTTCACTTATTAGATAATTGAGAACATCATTTATGATAAAAATAAATTAGATCAGCATGTATGTTTACTTAGTGCACTGCCGTAAGCATGTTAGCACGTGTCCTGACTTACTCTTACAGTGCCCTGCACAGGGCTTCTAATTATTGGCCCATTTTACGCTTGAGAAGATTGAGACTTTCAGAAGTTCTCAGTGCTGTTTTCCCTTAATAGTCCTGGCCAATGGGTATACACATTTGCAGAATACTGCCCTTTGTTTTTACGATTTGCAAGTTTTTATACTTCTGCATGTCTTGAATTATTTAGATACTCAAAACTGTGCTGTAAAATATCAGGAATTTCATGATCTCTTCAGGCCAACTTTTAAATAATACAGCTAATAGTTAACTTTTAAATTTGCCCTGTCAGAGCCATTTTCTTCATCAGTCACTTAAAAACACCTTTATCTCATCTACTCTGTGCAAAGGGAATGGAAAGCCCCTGTGCTGGGCACATGATGTGCTCCAAAGAACTATTAGCTGTGGTTGATAATGATAAAATATTAGCTTGTTAGTGGCCCGTTACATGCACTATCTCATTTAACCTTTGTGAGCATCCCATGAGAGCACTGCTAGTACCGTCCGGATAATATGTTATGTTCATGGTCATAGGTAAGCACAACTGTTTCAAATCTAATAAATACTTATTGAGAACCACTCTCTGCGGATTGTTAAATACTATGGAGAATAAATAGGCTAGTAAGACACAGTCCTTACCCATGAAGGAGACAAGGTCATAAATTACTATAATGAAAGTCAGGTTTAATATAATGAGTATAATAAAGAGAATTGCAAACAAAGAGCAACGGAGGTGCAGGCCAACAGGGCCAAGCCATGACTGATGAGGCCTGTTCCCAAGATGGGCCATGGAAGGGAGGAGGGTTTGCTCAGGGCGGTGATCGAGACCCAGAACAGTAAGAACAAAGCACAGAGGGATGGAACCAGAGTGTGGTTACAGCAGCGGACAGCCTAGCTGCACAGGAATGGGAGGCATATTTAAGAGTAATAAAAATAGATATTTTTTTTTTTTATTGAGCAGTGACCAAGCCAGGCATCCTGTGAAGCAATTTACATGAATTATTTTAATTAGTCCTCAGAATCCTTTGGTATCTGTGCTGTTATTGTTCTTTTTCTACAGACAAGAGCACTGAGGCACAAAGAGGCCAAAAGACCCCACCATTCACAGTTAGGGTCTGGTGGCAGCCGTCCTGAGTACAGGCATTTGAATTCCAGAGCCTTCACTCTTACGCAGTGCACTGAACACCCTGTCTGGAAAGACTGCTCCAAGCAGTACTGCTGCTGGCTTCGGCGTCTGGTATTAAATAGAACATATTAAATTACAGTTGCCAGTTTGCAGTAGAGAGAATCGGTAGTCCTGTTTCATTAGGAAATGTCAAGTTTCATGTACATGGTAGTGGTTTTACCTAAGTGAGTATCTCCACTGTTTTTCTAGATAATTATTAAAAATGCAAAGAAATGAAAATATTTATTGGGCTTTCAATTCCTTAAAAACTTATCCCTCAAGTTATTGAAGTTAAAGGGGAAAATGATCATATCTAATTAGGCCTGCAATATTTATTTCAAGAAGAAATGTTAAGGAAAGAAGCAAATGTTATTTGATAATGAATAGCACTGATTCTTTGATTAAAGATATGGATGAAATTCTGTGCTGACAGAGGATATTCATTGCCACGTTGCATTATTTTATTGAGGATAAATGAGTTTGACCAGCCACTTTGTTCTTTGATTCAGGCAGCCGGATTTAAAGAATGAACCATAAGGAAAACATCTTTCCCAAAACCCCTTTTATATGAATGAAGCTTTGGCAGAACAATTACCATTTCTGAGATTTTATTCTTTTAGATTATGATAACTGCTAGTGCCCAATTAAATTCAGATGGCCACCACTTTGGTTCTAAACCACTCATGGACCTATTATGTCTGTTATCAGGAGGGAAATACACATGACCATCATCAGGCCAGAGGAAGAAGGCAGTGACATTTGTAGCTTTATTTCATCTCTTCACAACTAATCTGCCCTGGCTCATCCATGCTCTTGTGCCGGGCTGAGGATGGGTTGGATGACTGGTTCGAGTCCTGTCCAGTGGGAAGATTCTCTGATTATCCCAGCTGATAGCAGTGACATTTGGAAGACATTTGGCCATGGTGGGACTGCAGTTTGCAGGATGGATTTGAGCATGGTAAAGACATGCAGTGAGGATTCTCTGGTTCACTGTCCAAAAGGGTAATGCAGTGCAGATATTTCAGTCTTGTCTTTAAATTGTGGATTGTGTTTTAAATTCAGCTTTAGAACAAAAGTCTAAACTGGTTTCTTTCCTACGGGACTTAACTAGCTAATATCTTCAAATGGTGCAGAAATCAAACTAATTATGTTTACTTTGAGGGATCCCATTCCTACTCTGTTCTATTTCCTCCCCTCTCTTCCTACATAGTTGTTACCCTTTTACTAGTTTCTTATATAGTCTGTCTTTCTTTATACAGATACCATCATATATGCATATAGAGTCTTATTTCTTCCTTGTACAGAATATAGCATGCTGTGGACACTTTCTTTTTCACTGAGTAATGATTTTGGAGATCTTTCTATATCAATATCTAAGAAAGCTTTCCCATTGTTTATATGGCTACATAATACTCTGTTGTGTTGCTGTACCATAATTTATCAGTTTCCCTTATTGATGGACATTTGGATTGATTCCAGTCTTTTCCTATTACAAACAATGATGCAATGAAGAGCCTTTTTCTATATAATAGAAATTTGTCTTAATGCCAAATCAAAACCAGGTACATTTATTATCAATTTAATACACAATATGAAGCTTTTTATTTTTGTGAGAAATTTTGCACATTAGGGAAGATTATTGCATGTTTGTATAAAAATTTTTTATGTTACGCTAAGGTAAAAATAGCTTAGAATATGTCTATGCACAAATAAAAATAATTTTGACAGCATCTCAGTCATCTTTTTAAAATAACTTTCCAACCAGTATCCATGTCATTTTTAAAGTGATTTTATTTTTGTTAGTACTTTCGAATGAGGATTAATTTTCTAATGGCATTTTTTGCCCACAACACTGAATTTTTCCAGTCTCTTTGACATTCTTTTTAGGGGATAGTGTGGTGATGAGTCTTTTAAGAAGTGGTTAAGAAATTCATCATGTTAAATGCTATAAGTGTGAATGATGAGGATTTTGAAAAATGAACAAGGTCTTCATGTCCAAGAATGATGGAATAGTTTGCTGCAGACCAGCTTACCCAGTGAGAATAACCAGGAACACTGGACAAAATAGTTTTTAAAAGTAAGTTTGTACTTTTGCTTCTGGAAATATGGGGTAGATCAATTTTTTGCCCATTCTTCCTGCTAACTAAAGCTAAAAACCTTGTGCACTGTATATAGAGCAAACATAAAATGAATTTGCAAAGTGGAGCGAAGGAGCCACATTGGCTAAGGATCGAGGGATTTGAGGAACAACAGTGGTTTATTCATTATAAAAAGAGAAGTAGGGAGGAACTTGCTCAACTTAATGAAAAACACTGGCAGCTTATATCCTGCTTACTGTGAAAGACGTAGTGTTCAGAAGGCAAGAACACTGTCACCATTGCTGTTGAACATGATACTGGAAGTTCTAGTCAGCGCAATAAGGCAAGAAAAGGAAAAGAAGAAAAAAACTGATAAAGGAAAGAAAAAAAGGACAGATAAAGGAAAGAAAAAAAAACTGTCCCTATTTCAGTGACATGGCAGTCTATGTACAAAACCCCAAGGAATCTACAGAAACTTTCTAGGATTGTGGAGGTGGTGTTCAGCAAGGTTGTAGGATTCAGCATCAACTCACAGTGATCAGTTCAGTAAGTTTGTTTCTTTTAATTGAAGTGTAGCTGACACACAATGTTATGTTCGTTTCAGGTGTGCAACTCAGTGGTTCAGTGAGTCTCTGCGTTATTCTGTGCTCACAAGGGTAGCTGCCATCTGTCACTGCAATGCTTTGACAGTACCAGGGACTGTATTCTCTGTGCTGTACCTCTCCTCCCCATAACTTACTCTTTGCATAACTGGAAACCTGTACCTCCCATTCCTCTTCACCCTTTTTGTCTCTCCCACACCCCCCACCCCACTCTGAGCAACCGCTGGTTTGTTCTCCGTATTGATGGGTCTGTTTCTGCTTCGTTTGTTGGTTGGTTTCAGATTTCACATATAAACAAAATCGTATGGTTTTGGTCTTTGACTTATTTTACTTAGCGTGATACTATTGAGGTCCATCTGCGTTGTTGAAAATGACAAGGACTGAGTAGTATCCCATTGTATATATGTACCACATCTTCTTTATCCATTCACCTATTAATGGACACTTAGGTTGCTTCCATGTCTTGGCTATTGGAAATAATGCTGCAGAAATAATAAGCGTTCATTTATCATTTTTAATTAGTGTTTTCATTTTCTTTGGGTAAATGCACAGTAGTGGAATTAGTGGCTCATATGATATTTCCTGCTTTAATTTTTTTAAGGAACCTCCATTCTGTTTTCCACAGGGGCTGCCCCAATTTGCATTCCCACCAGTAATACATAAGGATTCCCTTTTCTCCACATCCTCATCAACACTTGCTCTTCCTGTGGTTGTGATTTTAGTCATTCTGAGGTATTATCTCATTGTGGGTTTGACTTGGATTTTCCTGATGATTAATGACGTTGAGCTTCTTTTCATGTGTCTCTTGGCCACCTGTTTGTCTTCTTTAGAGAAATGTCTATTCGGGGTCTTCCCTGTTAAAATCAACCATTTGTTGGGCTCTGAAGCCTAAAGAAAAGGTAGAGGCCGGCACAGGTTTCTAGAGTGCCAAAAGAGTAACTCTCACCGTGGATTTTACCCAACAAAAATATTCTTTAAAAATGTAGGGAAAAGTAATTTATAGTTGGGGGTGGGGTAGGACAGTGATCATCTGAGTTGATACAGGGATGGGCTACAAACAGGAACCAGGTAACTCGGAAATGACAGCAATTTTCTGTATTTTGATAGTGATACCTGGCGTATTAGAACTTATTAAATCAAATGGATGCAGTTTGCTGTTCAGAAATTATATGCCAATAAAGTTGATCTAAAAATTCAAGGCAGATTTCTGCTTCTCGCCAAGATTAAGAAAGAGGGACTGGATTTACCTTTTCATCTGAAACAACTTAAAAAAAAAAACTGGGCAAAACAATGAAACAATGGTTTTTAGGATTTGGGACATTAGGCAGCAAAGGACAGTGATCTCTGGGAGGTGGGAAGCAAGTTAAATGGACAGAGAGATCACACCAGCTTTCTGCCTGAAGAGTTTGCAGACTGCGGTGCAGGGCTGGAGTGTGAGGGGCTGGGGGGCGTCTGTGGAAGCCTGGCAGTCTCCCAAGTCAGACTTACAGCTTAGTCCAGGGAAACCAAGGAGGGGGCAGCGTTTATAGAAACGAGTACTAGGAAGTGCGTGCCTTTGAGTAAACCGCTTGAGTCCGGGGTGAGAACCACCTTCCAGGTTTAGGGGGACAAATCCTCAGGCTTCCCACAAGGCCAGGAATAACTTCTGCCTCCACCAAGCCAACTGGAGAACCTCCTAGTTCCCATGGCAGAGAGTGCTCTCAGCATGGTTTTGCCTCAGTAGTGGGGCAAAATTATCCTTAAGTTAAACATTACTGTTGTACGGCCTAACAGAGTTTAAAAGCAAGAACTGAAAGGATCAGACTACTTCAAATATCTGTATCCCAGAGCAAAGCTCAGGCCCCCTCACAGCTTCATGGCCCACAGTGTGAGAACCGCTGCACAGTGAAATACCATGACTCATACTGACGGTTTGAAATTTCCAGATTAACTCAAACAATGTAAAGATTGTATAAGAATTTGAAAACTGGCTTATCTCGTGGTCTTTGCCGCCCCAGTAGCCTCGCTGAGGCCGGGACACCAGGCAAGAAGAGGTGGAAATGCAGAACTGAGAAGTTGCTTACTCAGTTGTGTTTCTGTTGCGGGAGGGCTCTGACTTTATCATTCATCCTTCCAGACACTCAGGGCTCTGAGTATTTGTATTTGTTTCTTTGATTCTGTGTTGAAGTTTCCACTTTATTAGAGGAAGAGCAATTTTATCTACTGTTGGTTCCTAGCTCTGAGAGCCCATATCCCTTTGGTGGGTTTTAAGGACACTTTGCTTTATTGAGATTCAAGACCTTCATGTCAAATATAACTTTTGCCCCATTGGATTGACCATCATTCCTTGTTATTATAGAAACATTGGTGGGGGTCTAAACGCTTCCAGAAAGCTCCCTGTCAGCCGTTGATATGCAAGCATGGGATCGTATAGCATGGCCCTGAGATTATCCAAAGTGAAGATCCCAAACTGTGGGTAAAAACATGCCTGTTTCCCAGGATGGTTTCCGGTGTCCTCATAACTCTATTCTGAAAAGGACACGGAAGGATTATACACTCATGTATGTAAACCCGTACAAATGTGTTTGTGTATGTCTCAAAAAAAAGAAGAGTGCTGTTTTATATAACCTCCTAACGACTCACAACCCCAAACCATAGCTCCGCCTCGGTTTACATTTGCTCTTTCTCTTGAAATGGTCCGTGTTCTATTTACCTCGCTCCTCTTCTGCAGCTCCTCTATTTCTGGCAGAGGACAGGGTTGCTAATGAAGGATTGCAGGAGCCTGCGTTCAGAGAATACCACCTACCTGGATTTAATTGCAGTAGAAACCACGAATACAGTCAGATTGTCACGTTAGAGGATAGAGCAGTGACATTTGGCACAGTTTCAGACCGGAGGAAACCTGACATTCGAACAAATTTCGTAATCCTCTTAAAGGCTCCTTCTTTTCACAAGCAGCAGATGCCAGTTTGTTCTCCAAGCTGCCGGTGGAGTTCACCAGAGGATGAGAAATCCATCATAAGGAGGAGGCACACTGTCTCATTGTCCTCGGATTCGGCTCCTCCAGTGGTTTCGGGGGAAGTTTCCTTACTTCTCTCTGTAGTGAACTCCTTTCTTTATAGAAATGAATCCTTTTGAATTTTGCACAGTGAAATCTTAGGCCTTTATCTGAGAAGTTTTAAAAAGCCATCCACAAATCCAGAGTCACTCTGATGCTTTCTCTTGAACAGGATGACTTTTGTTTTACATTGTGGCCTGAGAAGGCTGATCTGGGAGGCACAGAGCCAAACAGCAAATAGCTCAAAACCCCTTCCTTTCTCCACATGCCTTCATCTCTTTGATAGCCCTTCCTGCAGGGAGACAGTAGAGATCTGGCCACATGAAGGACTTCTTTTGTAGTTGACACAGAGCCTGCCACTATTTTTTATTTGTTGAGACTTAATAGGATAGGTCCTCAGATTAATTCTAAGGCCCAGGTGAGATCCCTACCTGTGGGAGTCACCCTGCGGACATTAGCCACATCCAGACACTCGAAGCAGGCCGGCTGGGAGAAGGGAGACATGTCAGCGGCGTGCAGGAGGTTTTATTCTGACATCTTCTGTTCCGTTTTACCTACATGTGGTATATAAAAAAAGGAACTAGGTTGAATGTGTTTCTGTCAGTGATTTAAATGAAGTAGAAATAATGCTGTTTGGAAGATTGCCATGATTACTCTATCTGGTTGTTTGCAAGTTTCCGACTTGGCACTTGACCTTTTGCCTGCTGGGGTCGGTGGAGCAAGGGAGAGTCACTCCTAGGAGCTCTCCTGTCTCTGGGGGTCCTCCTAAGGCTGCGGTGCTTCCTCCTCAATGAGGTAGTGTGCTGTGGAGGGAGGAAAGCAAGTGAGAGTGTTGCCCCGTGACATTTCCTCATTACTGTTCTGAATCATTTGGTTTAGAGAGTTAGAAAGAGTAGTTCAGGTTCACAGTCCCTTATGTAAAATGGTAGGGGCTGGGTGGGTTTCAGAATTCAGAAATGTCCTCATTTTAGAAGGACAAAAGAATATATTACATAGGGTAATATTCCCACTGGGGTCCAAGACAACACCCACAATCACATTAATATTTCCACAGGGGAAAATGTGAATATTCATATATTGTGGAATGAATTGAAAGTATTTATGTCAGCCTCATCAAGTGATACTGCCACATGTGTTTGCCTAGATTTGGTTTTTACCTTTCATCTCCAAAATTGCCAATCAGGGGCTGTGGATTCAAACCTGGCTGACTCTCGGTGGTACTTAGGAGAGCCAGCACCCAGGCTGTGGTCTTGTGCCTCTTCCTGCTCCCTGGTCACTTGCTCTTCCAGTCTCTGGCTCCGCTGATCTGTCGCAAAGGGATAATATTTGCTCTATGGGCTGTTGTGACACCGAACAGGGATTTGGCGTAGAGTGGGTATTTGGTAAATGTTAGCTGTTACAATTTTTCCTCTTCCCTTTCCCCTTTTGCTTTGGGAGATGAAAATTGACGGATGTGCTGGCCGCACTGTCACCCTGGAAAGAGGCCAAAGCAGTAATGGAGTGTTTCGATTTCACTGGGGAATTAAAAGTCTGAATTTTTATACTGAAAACTAAATGTCTTGGGACGCCTAGGTGGCTCCTTCGGTTGAGTGTCAGGCTCTTGGTTTCAGCTCAGGTCGTGATCTTGGGGTCTTGGAATCCAGACCCAGATTGGTCTCCTGCGCTCAATGGGAGTGTGAGCTTCTCTGGGTCCCTCTCCCTCTGCCCCTCCCCCCTTCATGTGTGTGTGTGGGCTCTCTCTTTCTCTCTCAAGTAAATAAATCTTAAAAGAAAAAAAAAAACAACTAATGTCTTGTTAAATGGCTAATATCACCATAAAATTTGTTTGCAGAATGACTAGACTTTTCAATGATGAGTAAATATTTTGATTAATGTTACATCATATTTAAATCTCCTGAATGATTTGTTTTAACTGTCTTTGAGGAGGGAATATTTGCCACTAGCTGATTTGCCATTATGAAACCCCTTTTCAAGTTTCTATTCAGGCACTCATCGTTTAGAAAAAATATTTGAAAAGTGTATTGTTGATGATGTTAATGCTCTGACAAAGCTATAACTGAGGTTTATACTTTAGTATATTGAAAAAGTGGCATTGGGATTGAAATCTTTTCCAGTTTTACCAAAAAAAAAAAACCAAACCAGGCAAAACAACAACAAAAAACCCTAAAAATTCACCAGTATATTTATGGGCTTTTTAGTGTGAAACAATATTTATTTTAAAGTATCTTTTGTAAAGTGAACCCCTGCTTTTAAATTTGTAAAGACTTCCCCTTTTTAAAGGGGGGAGATGATTAAAAAAGAATTACCTTTTGTTGTCAAGCTGTTTTTTAGAGTCTCATTTTGTAATCCATTCAGAGAAATTCCCAGAAGTACCAATCTCTCTTCTAAGGGTGCATGATCTTGTCGTACAGAAAGTGTTAATTCATTTTCCTGGCCTTTTCTCTTAACTTGTGAAGATGACAGGTATAAATTCTCATTCTGCTGTATTTTTTGGATTAGAGACAGAAGAATTAAAACAGAAGGATTTCAAGAGAAGAGAGACGTTAGCTTTCTGACGGGCCTGTGCCCTACAGGAATTAGGAGCATCGAAGTGGGGCATAGTGGACCTGCCTGCATTTACGTGCCCTGTACTGCCTCTCTTCCCAGCTGAACTATCAGCAGAAGGTGGGCGTCATGTACTGCAGAGCTGGGCAGAGCACTGAAGAGGAGATGTACAACAATGAGTCCGCCGGCCCGGCGTTTGAGGAATTCCTTCAGCTCTTGGGAGAACGTGTTCGGCTCAAAGGATTTGAGAAGTATCGTGCACAGCTTGACACCAAAAGTAAGAAATACTTATACTCTCCTGCTAGGCTTATTTCCCTCCTGCTGCGTTGATGTTCATCTGCTAAATTGCCCATAAAACAACATTGCCATTTCCTGCAGAACACTGCTGCTGAGAGGGGAGAAGCCAGAGAGGGAGGATGTGGCACCAAAACAACTGAAGACTGTAATCAAAGTATCTAGGATTGGACGGGTAAAAAAAAGAAAATCGTGTTATCAGAAGTGTTGACGGAGTAGTAGAGCCGTGGGTGCAAATCATGCAGGATGGCTCCTGGATAGTGTTGCACAGATTTCCCTATATTTAGCTGAATGTTAAGATAGATTGAAAATTCCAGAATCTTCAGACCATCTAGTCATAAGCTCTAGAATTTTTTACTGTTATTAATTTCTTTCATAATCCTCGTGCTTATCTATGCAGTCAGTCTTCGTACAGTTTTCTTACTCATTTTTGTATCCTGTTAATAGTGAGGGCTTTTCTTTGCTTATTTTCTATTTTTATTGCTCAGAGTCTAATTGAATCCCTGAGAAAATAGGCTTCTTAACTTTGGTATCAATTTGGCTCCTGAAATTCAGTGATTAAAAGCACAGTGATGGAACAGGGTTTAGTAGCTATGGCTCATGAACATGCAAAGTACATGAACATACATGTACACTCCCGTTCCCCAGGTCATTAATAAAGTAGTTAAGTTCTCAAGTATCTTTTTAGGTTAGAGTATGTTGATGTCTGCTATGTGTCTGGGAGGAGGCAGTTTTAAATTTTATCTCAAAATCCGTCCATGGACACCTGTGACCTGTTTTTCTTAGAGAGGGTCTTTGGATGAGCATATCTGTGCTGTAGTCTATAGTAATCTCTCCGGTTTTCTGTACAGGAAATTAAATAAGGAGTTGAGTCATGAAAACAGAAAAGCATTCATAAACTCCACTGCAGGGAAGAATTTCCTGTTGCCATGGTTTTGCTGTTGCCAACTTGGAAACGACATGCAAGAGAGACCATTAAAGCCCATAAATAGCCTCAACTCTTAAATATTATTTTAACGTTCCATACTCTGCTTGCAACTGCATGAAATGTGGAATCTCCGTATGCCCTGAGACGCTTCTTTTCCAGAGACTCTGACATTTGCTCTATACGCTTCAGTCCTCTTGTCCCTATTTGTTGTGTTATATAAATTATCCTCACTGCAAAGAACTATATGAAAGGGTCTGGGAAGAGAATATAATAAGCACCCTGGTTCTTTTTTTTTTTTTTTAACATATAGTATATTAGTAGTTTCAGGGGTAGACTTCAGTGATTCATCAGTTGCATATAACACTCAGTGCTCATTACATCGAGTGCCCATTACATCAAGTGCCCTCCTTAATGCCCATCACCCGGTTACCCCATCCCCCCACTCCCGTACCCTCCAGCAACCCTCAGTTTGTTTCCTAGAGTTAAAAGTCTTTTGTGGTTTGCCTCTCTCTCCATTTTTATCTTATTTTATTTTTCCTTCCCTTCCCCTAGGTTCACCTGTTTTGTTTCTTAAATTCCACATATGAGTACAATTATACAGTATTTGTCTCTCTCTGACTGATTTCGCTTAGCGTAATACCCTCTAGTTCCATCCATGTCACTGCAAATGGCAAGAGTTCATTCTTTTTGATGGCTGACTAATATTCCATTATATGCGTATATATTCATATATATATTCCATATTTCGTATGCATGTATATTAACATTCCATTGCATGTATATACCACATCTTTATCCACTCATCTGTCAATGGACATATAGGTTCTTTCCATAGTTCAGCTATTGTGGATACTATAAACACCCTGATTCTATGCATGAGTGGCCAGATTGGAAATGGGACTACGATTTATGCATTTACACACTCCCAGCTGCCTCTGGGTGATGAAAGGCAATGTGAGAATAGCACGAGTGGGGATAGCAAGACCATGCATAAGCAGTGTGGCATCAAGTAAGACACTAGATAAGCATGTGCACATTTTCCTCCAAATCCTAATAACGGTGAAGGCTGGGGGGGACAAGCCTGGATTAGTAGACTGTCTCTGATGGCGCACTTTCACAGTTCTGGAATGTTCAGCAGCAAAGGGTTCCACTTAGCTGTGTGCCCTCCTTTAAGGCCCCTGTAACCTTTCAGGGCAAAACTGAGGAGTGGAAGAGTCCATAATTTCTTTTTTTGCCCTTTCAGAATGTCAGATTTCCTCCAGGGAACAGAAGTCCAAAAGTATGTCCATTCTACAGCCCCCAAAGAGGCAGTTTGCATATTTATCTCTCTTACTTCAAGCTGACAGGATCAAAACCAGCCTCTGCATACCCCAGCAGCCTCTCCCTGGCCATGGCACACCCAGGGATGAGAATTTGCTGTGTGTGCTAGGAGGTCATCTCACCACATTTTGTCCAACTTTATTTTGGGTCAGGAAACCCTTTCTTTCAATATAATCATTAAAATGAGAAAATGCTGGGACACCTGGGTGGCTAAGTTGGGTAAGTGTCCAACTCTGGATTTCAGCTCAGATCTTGACCTCAGGGTTATGAGATCGAGCCCAAGTTGGGCTCTGCGCTGGGCATGGAACCTGCTTAGAATCGTTCTCTCCCTCTTCCTCTGCACCTCCCCTCTCTAAAGAGAGAGAAAGCTCTCCATTTCAGTGTTCCTAAAGGATTGTTTCCTTTACATTCAGCAGTGATTGGATGTGATTGGATCCGTGGATTTGCTTTTCATCAAATAAAAATAGTAATTGTCAATCTTGATTTCTTTATTTTTTCCTGTGCCCATCTTCTGAATCATCCTGTTACACATAAATTAGATCAGTCACGAGCATAATATGGGTTAATGAGGCTCTATTAATTTAATTTTTTAACTTTTTTTTCTCCCTATGCTTCCATATGGATAATTCCTCTTAATATATCTTCCAAATTCACTGTTTTTCTTTTCTTCCATAGTGTCTTAATTTGCTGTTAATGCAGTGCAATGAAATTTTCATTTCAGATACTGTCATCTTCAGGGTTGGAATTGCATTTGGTCCTCTTTTCTTAAATTTCTCATTTTCTCCTCTGTAGGTTCACGTTGTCCTTTAAATACTTGAACATATCTATGATTGCTGTTTCAAAGTTTTTGTGTGCCAGTTCTCTCATCCTTGTCATTTGAGGTCTCCATTTAACACATTTTCTCTGGCTTTTTGAGTTACATTTTACTGCTTCATGTCTCTGGTTACTTTTGATTAGAGAGTATATATTGGGAAGGTTTTATGGTTGTCTAGATTTTGTTGTCTTCTGTAAAAGGACTGTTGAGTTTTGTTTTGGTGGGCAGATACGTTACTTACAAAACAGCTTGATCTTTGTGAATCTTGTTCTTAAGCTTTATTAAAGCATACCTAGAGCGTTCTTTACCCTCTAACTTAGCTCTACTATTAAGGCATGACTTTTCTTGTGTCTGAATACCCGTATATGCAGTGAGGTCTCTCTCTTGTGGCTCGTTAGAATTTGAGTGTCTTCCAACCTATGTGAACTGTGAGAGTTGTTTGCTTCATAATTCTCTGCTGGTTTTTCTTTCCCTCGTAGTTTTTCTGTCTTTTATTGCGGTATATATAAGTGACATGCAGCATTCTGTTAGTTTCAGGTATAGAATGTAATGATTCAATACTTGTGTATACTGTAAATTACCACACAGTAAGTCTAGTCAACAAGTGTTGCCAAACAAGGTTACAAAATTTTTTTTCTTGGGTTGAGAACTTTTAAGATCTACTTGTAGACACTTTAAGATACACAATACAGTATTATTAACTATAGTCACTATGCTGCACACTTCCCTAATAGTTTTTCTTTGCCTGGCTTTTGGAATCTTACTCTCTGTGTGTGCAGCTTACTGTTCAGTCCAAGACTGAAGGACCCTTATGCAGAGTTCTGAACCTCTCTCACTGTGGAGTTTCCTCCTCTTTGGTACTCTGCCCAGCAAGCATCAGCTACCTCGGGCTTCCTGAGCTCCAGTGTGTTTTGGTTTCCCTCTTCAAAGCCATACTCTGTGCTCTTGTTCCAAAAGCACCTCCAAATGGAAAACCTGGTGGGAATCAGAGGGTTCCTCTTCTTTGGCTCTTTTTACCTCTGAGATCACTATCCATCACTGCCTATTATAAAATGTCTGAAAAATGTTGTTTCAGATATTTTGTCAGTTTTTCTAGTTACTTATAACGGGAGAACAAGTCCTGTACCAAGTACTCTGAGTGGAAGCAGAAGTTCCAGATATTTTCATGTTTGTCATCTCAGGCAACTCTCACAGGCCTTGCCAGGTACACAGAATTGGCTTCTTTAGATTAACGTGCCCAAGTTAGATGGCTGGGAAGCATGAGAGAGGTAGAACAGATCCTAGTGCTGAGGTTAACGATGTGTTCAGAGAAAGCATAAATGTGGAATTAAGTACAGCAAAGCCCAGAGCTCTGCCTCGTGGCTGTGGCCCCCTCTCTCAAGCCCCTGGGCTCACATTACCCAAGCCATCTCGACAAATGGCTCTGCTTATTATGTATTGCGATTCAATTCACATTTTAGTAAGAATTGATGGAGTTTTTGAACCATTTCTTATTTTTCCCAGTTTTTCACACAAAGTCCATTTTCCTGGTTCAGAAATAAGGTCTTATTCACAAACAAGCTACAGATGTGTCAGGAGTTGGAATGGTTCTACAATGAAGACATTTTCGGTGGTGGATTTTTTTTTTCTTCCTTACTTTGTCTTCTCATTTGGATGACATAACCTCTAGATAATTACCATCCTCTCACAGTACAGTAAATGGAAAAATAAACTTCCCACCAAGCAATGTGTTGTTTGGAAGCGGGAGACCACCTTCATTTTAGCTGTGTATATGGGTGAGGGAAATCATTTCCTGGGCGAGGCTTGTTTGTCAAGGCAGGACATGGGTGACTTTAGAAGCCCTTGGTAAAGCATTACTCCCCGAAGCTTTCACCTTCATTCATTTGCTGCAGTGTTCCTGAGTGCCTGTCACTTCCCCCATTTTTCGGTAGTGTTACAAGAGCCGCTGAGATTCAGGGTCTTGGAAGAGTAACAATTTTTTTCAGAAAGAAAATAAGTCCTTCATTTGGAATAAATACTTAAACTTTGATAGGGAACTGGATGAAACTAACACTGCTCGAATGCTTTTGCGTATGCAGAGGTCCGTTTGGAGTTGCAGACACGGATGAGTGAAGTAAAGGATTCTGTTCTCACCTCCTTAACTCTGTGTGTTACACTGTAAGGTTTTTCCTTTGAGCATTCCTGGAATGCACCTGGCAAAGAATTTAAAGTATGTAAAGGTCCCTCTTTAAGGAAACTACCCTCTTTTACTTCCACTGCACAACATTCTAAATTCTACTCTGCCCATCCTGAGCATCTTTTGTGGGCAAGGACTTTCATGTACATTATTTCATGTAATCCTCACAGCAGCAAGAATATCTATGGACAGAGAAGTGGAGTGATTTGTTTGTGGTCATTTAGCAAATGATGCTACTGTCATTCAAATTCAGATCTTACTTCCGAAATGAGAAGCCAGGTAACTGCAGGTGTCTTGCCAAGTGAGTTGTTGGCAGAAAACCGTAGTGACTAACTCCTAAGTGTCAGCCCCCACCATCTCCTCCTTCCTCACATCTCCAAGTGTTAGAGGTTTTGAGAAGCCTCAAGTCCCAGGCGCATCCACTTGTACACTTACA
The DNA here is from genome assembly GCF_922984935.1 of Meles meles. NCBI lineage: Eukaryota > Metazoa > Chordata > Mammalia > Carnivora > Mustelidae > Meles > Meles meles. The sequence goes on along the minus strand of NC_060071.1, from coordinate 139,237,678 downwards.
CAGGCCTTGAGCTGATACAGTATGGGCTCACCTGTCACGGCAAAGGGCAGGACAACAAACTTTTCTTGATCCTGACCCTGAAGTAAAGGCCACCGCTAAACGTACCTTGAAAAATTATTAGTAAACATGATAGATGCCAGAGCGGTTAGAACTCTTGATTTCCCCAAATACTTCATTAATGAGTGAGTGAAATCGTACCACAAAGGCAGAAGCGTGTGTCCTCTCGAATATGTGCTGCTGTTCCAGATGTCAGTACTTGGCCCTGGCTGTGCTTGTGGGCACAGATTTCTGCGTTCCCCATACCCCGAGGCAAGGTTGCATGGATGGGACATCTGGGGGTGTTCAAGGGATAGTCCCCAGGAGCCAACTGACGATTATTGTATTTCAAATTAAATAAAGGGATAAAAATGAGACCTATAAGGTATCTGATTTCATCTTGCATTTGGTATGTTCTGTAGTGGTGAGTATGTTTAATTAAGGGAGCTTAAGCTTTCTTCATTCTGTTGACTTTATTTAGCCTACATGCATTTAGTTAATGAGATTACTTTTCTCTTGTGTTCATAAATATTTAAAGCCAGGAACTTTCCTGAAATCAAATTGCGTAGGCTTGTTTGCCTTCATCGAGCTTTTCTTAACTCTGATACATCCATCAGTGATTGAGAAATGGTTGTTATAACAGTCTGATTACTTGCCCTCATTCAGATTTGTACATAGACACCTTTTCAACCAAGCTTTAGACTACTGAGACGTCAAGGCGTTGAGTCTACACAAGCAGTCAAGGGTGATTATGACACTGACTGTCTCTGAAACTGCTCTACAAACTCATTAACCAGTTCGTACCATCCTCAATCAAAATGCTTAGTGTAGGATGTGATCATGTGTTTTACACTTTTTCAAAGCAGCTGAGAAAAATACTGTTACCATTCCTCAATTATTCAGTACCGCTTATCATCTTCATTGAATATTAGAAATTTTACTTTCTCTGACTTTGCATAGAATGCTGACTTTATTAGTGGGTGTATGTCACTTGCTGGTGGTATGATTTGGAGACAGATCATGTGATTATCAAGATGACCCATAACACGCCTGAATTTACTTTTTAACTTTTAAAGCCCCTCGACAAGTATGAAGGAGCATTATCTTCCTTTCACCCCTCTTCTCAAAGCATATTTCCCTTTAGAAATTTTTTAATATATATTCTCTTCAGCCAGAGAAAAAAGGATTTTTGTCACTTTCATTTTCCTGATTGTCATGCTATTAAATTTTTCATGGTTTCAGGGTTTCAAGGTCACTAAAAATACCACAATAGCAACATTGGATACTTTATTTTTAAGAAAATATAACAAACATTCATTTTCCGTGCTCTCTGAAAAAGTTTAACAGTTATGTTATGTACATAGTATTTTCAGGATTTTGGAATTCCTTTCTTCTCAGAAAGGAAAATGTCATTATTTTGGCCCTCATTTCACCTCTGAAACGTTTGAAACTATTTAAACTGTTTAAAATTTTGAAACTATTTAAACTGTTTAAAATTATCAGCAAAACTTGGGGATTTCCAGAAGTCTCCAGAAAAAGGCTGGTCAAGCAGCGTTCATGACATAAATGAGGCATGCAGAAAAGATGGCGGAAATGGGCCAGAAGTAGAAAAGCAGATGACCTTCCACGTTGTCTTCCACATCAGCTATCCTCTCTGGCAGTAATCCTTTTAGAATTAGACAGACATAAAAAGCAGAATGTAATTCATGAATACTAGATGACAGTCTCTTTTCTAGTTCATTAATTTTGCTCAAAATTGACTTGAAACACATGTAAGTACACATCAAAGCTGACACATTCACTTTAAGGTTTTGAAATGTACTAATCAGTTCAAGAGTTATTTATAGCAGGAGTCCTTAACAGTAGATAGGTTCTTCATACTCAAGAGCTGTCTTAGCTAGTTCAATTATTTATTATAGTGATTTGTAGTTTTTTGTGTTCGTGGTCATTAGGACTTAGAAGATATTTTTTCTTGAAAAGTTTTATGTTGGTACCTATTTTTGCAATTTTTGAAGAGTAGTCTGTGCTTTATTTCACCTTTAGCTTGCTTCTAATTCTAACCCTTTGCATTTAACGTCAGCTTCAAAAATTAAGGTCCTCCGAGAAGCTTGAGGTTGAAATTCCAGGCTCTAGAACATTCTCACAAGTCTGTCTTCAAGGCACCGTGGTCGTAGTCTATTCTTGGAGCAGCGCCTAAGGGCAGTGGAGCTCCTGAGTTACAGTCGCCCTGCGGGTGTTTATTAAAATAGATTCCTCCACCCAGTCCCATACCCATGGAGCAGGATTTCTGGGGGTGGTGCATGGGAATCTGCCTTTTAAACTCACTCCCCAGATGCTACTGTGCACACTAAATTTGAGAACTCCTGCCTCCTGGTATATGCCAGGGGCTCTGCCTTTGCAGCTTCTCTCAAATGCAGTCGAGCATTTTGGTCCTCAGCAGTATGGTTGATGGAGGCTTGAGTTTACCCAGAATGAACACACTTTTGTCATTTTGCAGCCAACACATCCAGGGCCTTTAAGACTAAAGATGCTCCCTTTTGACTGGACAGTTAATACTTATTTCTCTGGTTTCCAGTTATTTGTGGGCAATTGATTTGTTAATGATTAAGTGGGTAGGGGTTGCTGTTGACTTAAGGAAGGTGAGAGCAGAACGGTCTTAATACATTGTTGGACATTGCTAGAATACCTTTGTTATTCAGTGTTACAGTCTTGCTAAATTTCCATCTGTTTCTTAAGAACAGAACATTTCTCTTGCTTAAATGAGAAGTATTAGAAAAGATGTTCTTCGACTGATGTTTGGGTAGAATTCAGGGGTGTGTAAACTTGGATGGGAAATAATTTTACCTTTATTTTCACTGATCCCCTAAAACTTAGCACTTTCTTCATAATTGAAGGTAACAAACTGCAATTGTTTAAGTTCTACCTATGATTTTATTGCAAGTAGAAAGCATAGGTATTTTCATACTGTATTTTTTTTGGAGACCCTTCAAAATATTACTTATGTACATCACTCCTTCAAAGGCATAGTAGTTACTAGATCAATTGCTAAAACTTTTTAGAGAAATCTAGTATCATTTTAAAAGTATTTTTGATAATTATTTTGCAGTATCATAGATTTCTGTTGTAATCATATATATTTTATACATTTATAAATATTATTCTGACAAGGGACCCGTAGGCTTCACAAGACTACCACAGAGAATCAGATACAAAAAATGGATAAGAACACCAATGCTCAGGCACTTGGGTGGCTCAGTCAGTTTAGTGGCTGCCTTCAGCTCAGGTCATGATCCCAGGGTTCTGGGATCCAGCCCCGCATCAGGCTGCCTGCTCCACAGGGAGTCTGCTTCACCCTCTACCTGCCGCTCCCCCTTGCTTGTGCTTGCTCTCTCTCTCTCTGACAAATAAATAAATTAAGTTAAATTAAAAAAAAAGAAAACACTGATGCTAGATGTTATTCTAACATCTTTCCATTCTAAACCATTTCCTTTTTTTCCCCCAAGATATTTTCCTTAAGTGAACTGTTTTTCCTATTATAGTCATCTCATCATTATATATATATATATTTTTTTTTACTGTAGCTGACTCCACTGGAACCCATTCTCTGTACACAACATACAAAGACTATGAAATTATGTTCCATGTTTCCACCATGCTGCCATACACGCCTAACAACAAGCAACAGGTAAGAGACAGAGCCTGGTGTTGTCTGTGTTTCTTCGCCCTTGTTCATTTCCCCCAGAAGCCTAAGTGGCAAGTTTGTAAAGTCTTAAACCAGAATTTAATGTTGCACCTGTCACCACAGCAGGAAGCTTTGTACTTTGCGGAAATAACGAATAGCAAATGAGCTGAAAACAAATGAAGAGACACAAATTCTAGGTTAACAGCCAGCTGGATGGCTTTGTGAATTAATCACTTGCTTTTCACCCACGGGACTGAGGTTTTCATGGAATCTGAAGAGAACAAGTTGCAATCATGGTGATTAGGTGACCCTGCAGGGTTGCAGAGAACATGTATGAGTGGGTGGAATTCCATCTCGAGAGGCCAAGGTACAAAGCAGAAAAGTACTGATGTGTCATTGCAGATTTCAGAGGAGGTTTGGTACACTAACTGGGAGCAAAACCAAAATAAATGTCAATGAGATCTCAGAAAAAGGTATTTTCTTAACGTTTATCGGGAGACCACAAAGAAGATAAAAACGATTACCTTTGTATACATTATACATAGTTTCTTTTTAAAAAGATCTAAAAGCACAATGTCTATTACTAAAATGTGGTCGTTGACATAGTAAATGAAGAAACCTAGAAGTGGCAGATTGTCACAGAGTAAAAGGGAAACGGGCAGTATTATTTTAGAAAGTATGTGGTCATTGCTGTTTTTTAAAAATATGTCAAAATAAATGATACCAAACTGACATTTAAAAGAGCTAGAGAGCAAACAGCTTCTCCTTTTGATAGCAGTTATAAACACAAGCAGTCCAGAATTACTTCTGACCTTAAAACGTATCTAGATTTTATTATTGTCAACTGTTATGCTAACAGAACACAGGCCAGCTGCAGAATGAATCACATCCTCTCTCCCAGAATTTAACCAAACAGGGATCTAATCGAACACTTCATCACTGCAGGTTTGATTAAATCACAAATCGAGGTAATGAAATTTTGCTTCTTATAAGTACCAAAGGAATAAAAAAGAGGGATCAAAGCAGTCAATCACCTACAAATCTGAAATAAATCTATTTAGAATAAATTCTATGATCTGGAATTTGTTGGCAGCTTTTTTATGCAAATTCCAAGTTCCAGATTACCCAAAGAGGAAAACATCATGGTAAGGAAAATGTATTTTTCTTATTCTGACCAGTAAGTAGAAAAAAAATTTCAGGATGTTCACAAGTGATGTTTAAAGGATTATTGTTTCTACCTGATTACTCAGCAGGGAAAGTAAGATATACGAAAGGATAAAAAAATTAGTTAACAAGATTCAGTTAATTGTTTATTTCTCCTAAATGAGTTGAAGTGTGTTGAGCAGCATGAGTTGGTATTTAAATGGACAGCTATCCAGATTATTTAATCTGGAGGTCCAATCAAGGCAAAAGTGATATCATGGTCCTAAATCAGAATGAAAGAGTCGTTGGTACTGCTACATCTTAAGAAATTTTAATTCTCTAGCTAGAGAATTTATTTCTTTTATGTAGATCACTTTATGCTTGGAAAAAACAAACAGAACATAGCTTTTAAAATCTTGTGGCAGGAATTTATTTATAAATACTGTCTTTCATTATATATAATGTGAGATGGATAAATGGATTTATTTCTGTTTGGGTCCTTTACTAAGACTTTAGTGTTACATATCAAGCAAGAAGAAAGAATGACATTGCATCAAAAAGACAATGACATCATTGTATGTGTATGTCAATGATGTAATACATAGACAATTTTTTTTGGGGGGGTGCCCAAGATCCTGAGTAGATTAATAGTATTTAATAGTGGGTATATTCTGTATAGCAATCAGTACAGACCAGCCTTTATTTCTGTAACATCCAATAATATATCATGTTTAGAAATGAAAATAAATGGCCTCATTAGAAGATAATTTGGGATGCTTTGAAATGGGAGACAAACCATAAGAGACTCTTAATCTCAGGAAACAAATTGAGGGTTGCTTGAGGGTGGGGGGAGGCATAGGGTGGCTGAGTTATGGACCATTGGGGAGGGTATGTGCTATGGTGAGTGCTGTGAATTGTGTAAGACTGATGAATCACAGACCTGTACCCCTGGGGAAAATAATACATTATATGTTAATAATTTTTTAAAAAGTACATTTCTGGAACATTCTAACTCCCAATTCTCAACCCTAATCTAAAAGGCTACTGTTTCTCCCAGCTGGCAGCCAATACTAGATCATTGATTTTACTGGTATGTAATTTGTGTAGGTTAAAGTCACTGGAGAATTAAAAAAAAAGTTTTACAAATGCAAGCTTATACCTTATAGATAGTTGATATAAATTGTATATTTTGTTATTTTTCTCCTTGACAGAGCCTCTATATAATAAATGAGAAATGCAAATTTTGTTCAACTTTTTTTTTTCACACTACTGAATTAAACTATCTAATAAACCCCTCTTACAGACCCACTGACCTAGACTGACTTGGGGTGCCTGAATTTGAAAGCCACCTTTCCAGAACGCTGTTTAATGTGAAACAGAAGGTGGCCTTAAGCAGCTTTCACTGTAATTAAAAAAGCTGTTTCAACTTGAAATTTAACCCACTTTAGGAATATTAGTAATGTCTGCATTCCCAGCTGGTGACACAGAAAGGATCTTCGAAAACACCTTAGCCACATTTCTTTAAATGAAGTGAATTAAACCATAACATAAATTGCATTGTAATTACTTCAGCCATTCTCTTCTCTAACACATCTTCCCTATGGCAAGTTTCTTATGTGAAAATGGAACAAAACTGTTGTTATGGAAACAGAATTTGGAGAGGCTGGAACTTGGCATAATATGCCAGATATTGGTTTGCTCCTGAATGGGCTCTATATTTATGCAAATTTCAGAATATTCATTTCTGTATTCTTCCTGGGAGGGATTAAGACAGACTAAACTATTGACAGCAACTGTGTCGATTACCTCCCTTAATATGTCCTGATTAGTAATAAATGTTTTAAATACAGTTACAGAAGGGAATTGGGAGGAAAATGCAGAGTGTCGTCATTTGTGTTGTTTGCTTATTTTTTCTTTTAGCTCCTACGGAAGCGGCACATTGGAAATGATATTGTCACAATTGTTTTCCAAGAGCCGGGAGCACAGCCATTCAGCCCAAAAAACATCCGCTCCCACTTCCAGCACGTGTTCGTCATCGTGCGCGTCCACAACCCCTGCACTGACGGGGTCTGTTACAGGTACTGGCCCCGCGGCTGTGGCTGCACGGGTGTTGGGTGGCGGTCGCACCGAGGGCCCCCTCCAGCTCCACTTTCTCAAGTGGCCGTGGGAAGTCCGTTAATACTTATTTTTGTCTTTAAACTGTGCGTGTAGATGGCTGAAGTCACACGAAGACGTCATCTGACGGTGTTGACATTGCCCAGACACGTTGGCTAGACACCTGCTGTTTCCATTTGCACCTGTTCCTTAGGTGGTGTCCTTCATCCATACCATCTGGTCACCAACTAATTACTCATTTTGCTAATTATACTTTGCTTTTGGTGTGGCAAGAGCAGAGAATGATGATCATAATAGTTAGAAAAGTTTTGTTTTAATTATTATTATTTAAAAAGCTCAAACCGTTGCTCAGGAGTGATTTGATTCATACTAACATTTCTGACTGCCATCTTTGAGGCATTTCTCAGCCTTAGTAAGCCCGTGATGGAATTGTTCCCGTGCTCCTTGTTGACCTGGTCTCATGAGTATCAGAATTCAGGCGTCTGTCTGCAAGAGGCCTTTGGGTGTTGACAAGAATAAGAACCTGAATTGCTGGGTTGATGTGGGCATAGTACCAAGAAGATGTGGAAGGCTGTTCTGGCATTAACAAGATGTTTCTAATTTGAATCTGTCCTTTTAAATGATCCTGTATGGAATTTTATCCTGTCTTCCCATCCCTAAAATTTGGAAGATTAGGCTTTGTTAATTTTGGATATTTGTTTTTGAATTAATACAGCCACCTACCCAGAAACTGGCCCACACAGACTGATAAGTGGTTTGTTGTGAGCTCCACACCTGTCTAATTCTAGGTGTCAGTGCGGGTTGATTGCAGGAGTCGAGCGAGCAAACTCCGGGCATGAAACAAATAAAGGTTCCTATGGACTCCTGTAAGCCACCACCTTCCCTGCACACGTCCCATGGCAACTGTACATGTTGGCCTCTGGTGATAAGCCCAGCACTATGCTCGGTGCTCGATGTGGGATACCTCCTTTAATTTTGAAAACCCATGCATTAGGTACTGTTTTTTAAAAATCCCCATTTTCAGATGAGGGAGTTTAAGCAATGGAACTAGGTAGTTAGATTGTAATGCACTAAGTCTGATTCCACAGCGGGGCCCTTCACTGCTCTGCTGTGCTGCCTGGCTCCCATGCCCTTTGAAGCGTGGGTCCTTGCTGCCCTGGCTGCTGACACATAGGCTTTTCTAGAACTCTAGGCGAAGGGGTGGAAACTCCCAACAAAAGAGACCTAGATCTGCAGCCTTTTACTGGGAAAATGGTCTCTGAAGGCTGCATGTTTTAGGTGTGCAGAACATTTGACTCTAACTGGGAGGGATAGCTCTTCCCATCTAGAAAATATCCCCAAGCATCTGAAACACTCCCCCCGCTGATTCGTGCCGGGGATTTCATACAGCTTTAGTAGAAAGTGAATCCCCCTTTTTTTTTTTTTTTTTTTTTACTTTTTTTCCATTTTCTTTATTTTTTCAGCGTAACAATATTCATTGTTTTTGCACAACACCCAATGCTCCATGCAAAACCTGCCCTCCCCATTACCCACCACCTGTTCCCCCAACCTCCCACCCCTGACCCTTCAAAACCCTCAGGTTGTTTTTCAGAGTCCATAGTCTCTTATGGTTCGCCTCCCCTTCCAAATTTTTTTTTTTTTTTAATAAACATATAATGTATTTTTATCCCCAGGGGTACAGGTCTGTGAATCGCCAGGTTTACACACTTCACAGCACTCACGATAGCACATACCCTCCCCAATGTCCATAGCCCCCTCCCCCTCTCCCAATCCCACCTCCCCCCAGCAACCCCCAGTTTGTTTTGTGAGATTAAGAGTCATTTATGGTTTGTCTCCCTCCCAATCCCATCTTGTTTCATTTATTCTTCTCCTATCCCCCTAACCCCCCATGTTGCTTCTCCATGTCCTCATATCAGGGAGATCATATGATAGTTGTCTTTCTCCGATTGACTTATTTCACTAAGCATGATACGCTCTAGTTCCATCCACGTCGTCGCAAATGGCCAGATTTCATTTCTTTTCGTGGCTGCATAGTATTCCATTGTGTATATATACCACCTCTTCTTTATCCATTCATCTGTTGATGGACATCTAGGTTCTTTCCATAGTTTGGCTATTGTAGACATTGCTGCTATAAACATTCGGGTACACGTGCCCCTTCGGATCACTATGTTTGTATCTTTAGGGTAAATACCCAGTAGTGCAATTGCTGGGTCATAGGGTAGTTCTATTTTCAACATTTTGAGGAACCTCCATGCTGTTTTCCAGAGTGGTTGCACCAGCTTGCATTCCCACCAGCAGTGGAGGAGGGCTCCCCTTTCTCCTGATCCTCGCCAGCATCTGTCATTTCCTGACTTGTTAATTTTAGCCATTCTGACTGGTGTGAGGTGATATCTCATTGTGGTTTTGATTTGTATTTCCCTGATGCCCAGTGACGTGGAGCACTTTTTCATGTGTCTGTTGGCAATCTGGATGTCTTCTTTGCAGAAATGTCTGTTCATGTCCTCTGCCCATTTCTTGATTGGATTGTTTGTTCTTTGGGTGTTGAGTTTGCTAAGTTCCTTATAGATTTTGGATACTAGCCCTTTATCTGATATGTCGTTTGCAAATATCTTCTCCCATTCTGTCAGTTGTCTTTTGGTTTTGTGAACTGTTTCCTTTGCTGTGCAAAAGCTTTTGATCTTGATGAAATCCCAATAGTTCATTTTTGCCCTTGCTTCCCTTGCCTTTGCCATTGTTCCTAGGAAGATGTTGCTACGGCTGAGGTCGAAGAGGTTGCTGCCTGCATTCTCCTCAAGGAGTTTGATGGATTCCTTTCTCACATTGAGGTCCTTCATCCATTTGGAGTCTATTTTCGTGTGTGGTGTAAGGAAGTGGTCCAATTTCATTTTTCTGCATGTGGCTGTCCAATTTTCCCAGCACCATTTATTGAAGAGGCTGTCTTTTTTCCACTGGACATTCTTTCCTGCTTTGTCGAAGATTAGTTGACCATAGAGTTGAGGGTCGATTTCTGGGCTCTCTATTCTGTTCCACTGATCTATGTGTCTGTTTTTGTGCTAGTACCATGTTGTCTTGATGATGACAGCTTTGTAATAGAGCTTGAAGTCCGGAATTGTGATGCCACCAACTTTGGCTTTCTTTTTCAATATTCCTTTGGCTATTCGAGGTCTTTACTGGTTCCATATAAATTTTAGGATTATTTGTTCCATTTCTTTGAAAAAAAAAGGATGGTATTTTGATAGGGATTGCATTAAATGTGTAGATTGCTTTAGATAGCATAGACATTTTCACAATATTTATTCTTCCAATCCAGGAGCATGGAACATTTTTCCATTTCTTTGTGTCTTCCTCAGTTTTTTTCATGAGTACTTTATAATTTTCTGTATATAGATTCTTAGCCTCTTTGGTTAGGTTTATTCCTAGGTATCTTATAGTTTTGGGTACAATTGTAAATGGGATTGACTCCTTAATTTCTCTTTCTTCTGTCTTGTTGTTGGTGTACAGAAATGCAACTGATTTCTGTGCATTGATTTTATATCCTGACACTTTACTGAATTCCTTTACAAGTTCTAGCAGTTTTGGAGTGGAGTCTTTTGGGTTTTCCACATATAGTATCATATCATCTGCGAAGAGTGATAGTTTGACTTCTTCTTTACCGATTTGGATGCCTTTAATTTCTTTTTGTTGTCTGATTGCTGAGGCTAGGACTTCTAGTACTATGTTGAATAGCAGTGGTGATAATGGACATCCCTGCCGTGTTCCTGACCTTAGCGGAAAAGCTTTCAGTTTTTCTCCATTGAGAATGATATTTGTGGTTGGTTTTTCATAGATGGCTTTGAAAATATTGAGGTATGTGCCCTCTATCCCTACACTTTGAAGAGTTTTGATCAGGAAGGGATGCTGTACTTTGTCAAATGCTTTTTCAGCATCTATTGAGAGTATCATATGGTTCTTGTTCTTTCTTTTATTAATGTGTTCTATCACATTGATTGATTTGCGGATGTTGAACCAACCCTGCAGCCCTGGAATAAATCCCACTTGATCGTGGTGAATAATCCTTTTAATGTACTGTTGAATCCTATTGGCTAGTATTTTGGCGAGAATTTTTGCGTCTGTGTTCATCAAGGATATTGGTCTGTAGTTCTCTTTTTTGGTGGGATCCTTGTCTGGTTTTGGGATCAAGGTGATGCTGGCCTCATAAAATGAGTTTGGAAGTTTTCCTTCCATTTCTATTTTTTTGGAACAGTTTCAGGAGAATAGGAATTAGTTCTTCTTTAAATGTTTGGTAGAATTCCCCTGGGAAGCTGTCTGGCCCTGGGCTTTTGTTTGTTTGGAGATTTTTGAAGACTGTTTCAATCTCCTTACTGGTTATGGGCCTGTTCAGGTTTTCTATTTCTTCCTGGTTCAGTTGTGGTAGTTTATATGTCTCTAGGAATGCATCCATTTCTTCCAGATTGTCCAATTTGTTGGCGTAGAGTTGCTCATAGTATGTTCTTATAATTGTCTGTATTTCTTTGGTGTTAGTTGTGATCTCTCCTCTTTCATTCATGATTTTATTGATTTGGGTCCTTTCTCTTTTCTTTTTGATAAGTCTGGCCAGGGGTTTATCAATCTTATTGATTCTTTCAAAGAACCAGCTCCTAGTTTCATTGATTTTTTTCTATTGTTTTTTTGGTTTCTATTTCATTGATTTCTGCTCTGATCTTTATGATTTCTCTTCTCCTGCTGGGTTTAGGGTTTCTTTCTTGTTCTTTCTCCAGCTCCTTTACGTGTAGGGTTAGGTTGTGTACTTGAGACCTTTCTTGTTTCTTGAGAAAGGCTTGTACCGCTATATATTTTCCTCTCAGGACTGCCTTTGCTGTGTCCCACAGATTTTGAACTGTTGTGTTTTCATTATCATTTGTTTCCATGAATTTTTTCAATTCTTCTTTAATTTCCTGGTTAACCCATTCATTCTTTAGAAGGATGCTGTTTAGTCTCCATGTATTTGGGTTCTTTCCAGCTTTCCTCTTGTGATTGAGTTTTAGCTTCAGAGCATTGTGGTCTGAAAATATGCAGGGAATGATCCTAATCTTTTGATACCGGTTGAGACCTGATTTGTGACCCAGCATGTGATCTATTCTGGAGAAGGTTCCGTGTGCACTAGAGAAGAATGTGTATTCTGTTCCTTTGGGATGAAATGTTGTGAATATATCTGTGATGTCCATCTGGTCCAGTGTGTCATTTAAGGCCTTTATTTCCTTGTTGATCTTTTGCTTGGATGATCTGTCCATTTCAGTGAGGGGAGTGTTAAAGTCCCCTACTATTATTGTATTATTATTGATGTGTTTCTTTGATTTTGTTATTAATTGGTTGATATAGTTGGCTGCTCCCACGTTAGGGGCATAGATATTTAAAATTGTTAGATCTTCTTGTTGGACAGACCCTTTGAGTAGGATATAGTGTCCTTCCTCATCTCTTATTATAGTCTTTTTGGCTTAAAATCTAATTGATCTGATATAAGGATTGCCACCCCAGCTTTCTTCTGATGCCCATTAGCATGGTAAATTGTTTTCCACCCCCTCACTTTAAATCTGGAGGTGTCTTCGCATCTAAAATGAGTTTCTTGTAGGCAACATACTGATGGGTTTTGTTTTTTTTATCCATTCTGATACCCTGTGTCTTTTGATTGGGGCATTTAGCCCATTAACATTCAGGGTAACTATTGACAGATATGAATTTAGTGCCATTATTAGTCTGTAAGGTGACTGTTACTTTATATTGTCTCTGTACCTTTCTGATCTACTACTTTTAGGCTCTCTCTTTGCTTAGAGGACCCCTTTCAATATTTCCTGTAGAGCTGGTTTGGTGTTTGCAAATTCTTTCAGTTTTTGTTTGTCCTGGAAGCTTTTGATCTCTCCTTCTATTTTCAATGATAGCCTAGCTGGATAGAGTATTCTTGGCTGCATGTTTTTCTCGTTTAGTGCTCTGAATATATCATGCCAGCTCTTCCTGACCTGCCAGGTCTCTGTGGATAAGTCTGCCGCCAATCTAATATTTTTACCATTGTATGTTACAGACTTCTTTTCTCGGGCTGCTTTCAGGATTTTCTCTTTGTCACTAAGACTTGTAAATTTTACTATTAGGTGACGGGGTGTGGACCTATTCTTGCTGACTTTGAGGGGGGTTCTCTGCATCTCCTGGATTTTGATGCTTCTTCCCTTTGCCACATTAGGGAAATTCTCTCCAATAGACCTTCTGCTCCCCTCTCTGTTTCTTCTTCTTCTGGAATCCCAATTATTCTAATGTTGTTTTGTCTTACGGTGTCACTTATCTCTCGAATTCTCCCCTCATGGTCCAGTAGCTGTTTGTCCCTCTTTTGCTCAGCTTCTTTATTCTCTGTCTTTTGGTCTTCTATATCACTAATTCTTTCTTCTGCCTCATTTATCCTAGCAGTGAGAGCCTCCATTTTTGATTGCACCTCATTAATAGCTTTTTTGATTTCAACTTGGTTAGATTTTAGTTCTTTAATTTCTCCAGAAAGGGCTTTAATATCTCCAGAGAGGGTTTCTCTAATATCTTCCATGCCTTTTTCGAGCCCGGCTAAGATGTTCAGAATCGTCATTCTGAACTCTTGATCTGACATATTACCAATGTCTGTGTTGATTAGGTCCCTAGCCTTCGGTACTGTCTCTTGTTCTTTTGTTTGTGGTGATTTTTTCAGCCTTGTCATTTTGTCCAGATAAGAGGATATGAAGGAGCAAATAAACTATTAAAAGGGTGGCAAAGACCCCAGAAAAATGCGCTGTAACCAAATCAGAAGAGACCCCTAATTGTGGGGGGGGAGAAAGGGGATAAAAACAGATTCTGGAAAAAAAAAAGAAATTTAAAAAATAAAACAAATAAAGAAAAAATATAAAAAAGAAAGAAAAAATATATATATTTAGATAAACTAGTCCAAAAACGTTAAAAAAGAAAAGGGTAAAAGTTTAGCAGAAAAATTTAGCAGAAGAAAAAAGAAAAAAGAAAAAAAAATTGAAAAAAGAAAAAAAAAATTGAAGTAGCCGCAAGACTAAAGAATCATGGGGAGAAAGCCATGAGTTCCGTGCTTTGCTTTCTCCTCCTCTGGAATTGCTCTGCTGTCTTAGGAATTGAACCTACTTTCCTTGATAGCTGAACTTCGTCCTGGCTGGATATTTTGTTGATCTTCTGGGGGAGGGGCCTGTTGTAGTGACTCTCAAGTGTCTTTGCCTGAGGCGGGATTGCACCGCCCTTACTTAAGACTAAGTAATCGGCTCGGGTTCGCTTTTGGGAGCTTCTGTTCCCTGAACGCTTTCCGTAGAGTTCCGGAGGACGGGAATGAAAATGGCGGCGTCCCAGTCTCCGGCCCGGAGGAGCCGAGAGCCTGGGGCCCCACTCCTCAGTGCGCCCCCAGAGGACAGCACCCAATCACTCCCGTATCCCCAGTCTCTAGCCGCGCTCCGAGCTCACCCAGCCCGCGACCAGTTCAAGGTAACCCCGAGCTGAGAGTTCCATCCTCGGCTCTGTCTCTGCAGCCGGCTTCTCCGTTCTAATACCTGCGAGCTCTGCGACACTCCGACACCCCCGATCCTTCTGTGACTCTGCGGGACCTGGGGCCACGCTGACCCCGCGTGGGCTTCACCCTGGTTTAGCCTCTGGAGCAATGTCCCTCAGTGGGACAGACTTTTAAAAGTCCTGATTTTGTGCTCCGTTCCTCCGCCGCTTGCCGGGAGCCGGCCCCTCCCCCCGCGGTCTATCTTCCCGTCGTTTTAGATTCACTTCTCCGCCAGTCCTACCTTTCAGAAAGTGGTTGATTTTCTGTTTCTAGAGTTGCTGTTCTTCTTCTCTTCGCTCTCCCGTTGGATTTGTAGGTGTTTGCAATCTTTAGATAAGCTATCGAGCTGATCTCCTGCTACCTGATATAGTCTCAGGCTGCTACTTCTCCCCCATCTTGACTCCTCCCTCGAAAGTGAATCCCTTTTTGATTGGTCACTACCATGTTTGGGAGTGGAAGGCTGTGCAGTTTGTTTTAGAGAGAGATTCTTCTTTAAAAGTCATTGTCTAAATAAAGTGCTATTGCTTAGAAATGTAATGCAAGCCATATGTTAATTTATATTTTTAATGGCTATATTTTTAAGGTAACAAGAAATGGGTAAAATTAATTTTAGCAATATGTTTTGACCCAGGAATATATTTTATTTACCTGCTATATCCAAATTTTATTATTTCAACAGGTGATTTTGAAGTTTTAAAAATGATTGGCCTATGTTACTTATTTTTGGACTAAGACTCTGGAATTTGGAGTCTGTTTTAGACTTATAGCTCAGCTCAGTAAGGATGCTTGATTTTCATTGGAAGTAATCTGTGTTGAGATTTCATAAAATTTGTAACTGGAAAAGTAGATTCGTATACCCAGATTTTCCAGACATCCTTTTTCAGAGCTTTCGAATAACTGAGTTGAATGTCACTTTTAAAAATATAATGTAACTTCCTACTCCTTGGTCACAGTAGCCGCATTTCAAGTGCTCAGTAGCCTACGCATGGCCAGTGCAAGTCTAAACAGATGGATGGGGAAGAAAGTGTCTCCCAGCCCTGTTCACACTTTGCAAGGTGACGAAGTGAGGTCTTACTCTTTTATACCCCACCTACAACCCCACCTTGAAAATCATGCCTTTTTTGCTGCCTCTCTTATTTTTAATCTGTTGCCTGGAGAGCCCGTCTTCTTAACCCCACCGTGCCATGTGATGCTGGACCCTTTGTGGGAGGACACTGGCCACCCTGGGTCATGCCACATGAGCTAGCCTGGGATTTTCTAGTTGTCAAGCCTGTTTGGGGACCCAGCACACTGCTTTGTAAACTGGGAATGTGGGTCTTCTGTAAATCCAAGAGAGAACATACCAGTTTGGAACATCACTAAAAGAAATCACAAGAAACTAAAGTAGTGATCTTTTCCTGTTGTAAACTTTACATGTATTAATTGTTCTCAGTCCCTCTCAAACAGGGGTTGGCATGTTTCTTGGGGGTGTGTGGTGACATGAGGAGATGTTTAAAGTCTCAGAAGAGGGCAGTTTTTTGTAGTTAATGCTTGGGAGAAAGCATGTGAAGGGATTCATGTTCTCATGAAAATAAATGGTCATGAGGTGCCTGGGTGGCTCAGTTGGTAAAGCAGCTGACTCTTGATTTCAGCTCAGGGCATGATCTCAGAATCCTGGGATTGAGCCCCATGTTGGGCTCAACACTCAGCGGGGAGTTTGCTTGGGATTTTCTCCCTCCCTCTCCCTCTGCCCCTCCCCTGGTTCAAGTGCATCCAAGTCCTTGCTCTCTCTTTCTCTAAAATAAGTAATTTTTAGGAAAAAAAAAAACAAAAACAGAAAGAACAGAAATGTATTATGAAGCAGAATAGAAAATTTGTATAGATTTTAAGATAGAACATGGGTCTTCCAAAGAATTTCTGTACATAGGAGTTTTTCTCATACCCCAGCCACTCCCCAGACTACTAGGGATATGAATTTATGGGCCTCTTTTATTAGAGGTACTTTGGTAGAAAAGCTTAGTGCTAAATTAGGTTTAAATCTAATTTAATTCTATCCCTGAGTGATAGAGTGATTCAGATGCTTTTTATCATTGAAAATCTCTTATTGCGAACTTTCTGCCCTATGAACATTCACATTTATTTATTGACATCTACTTGGTGCCTGTAATGAGGAAAGTGCCAAAGTTGTTTTCTCAAAAGAGCTTCTTGCTATAATCAGGTAGGAAAGTGTGGGGTCAGTACAGGCTCAAATTATAAGGAACATTGAACTGAGAAAATGGGGTTTGGCATGGGTTCTAAAGCACAGATGGATGAAATTCAGTGGGGAAAAGAGAAACAGTTCTAGGAGTGACCAGCCTTACATACAGAAGCAGAGACACAGGAGGGGGTGTAGAAGGTACAGGAAGAAGGCTGCTCTAGTAGTTGGGGTTACTGGGAGGTGGAGGCCCTTGGAATGCTAGGCTGTCTAGTAGCACAGTATAAATGGAGTTCTAGGGAAGTTCACCCAGTGCCACCATGCAAGGTAATTTGTATACAAAAAGGCAAATTTGGAGCTCATCGCTGTTGTTCATTGATTTTTTTTTTTTGCCTGTTCTTTATAGTCCTTACCGTATATGTGCTAGACACTATTCTAGGCCCTGGGATGCAGCAGGTAAGCCAAGAGAGAAAAATCCCTGTGGTGGATATGGAGAAGAGGTCCCGATATATTGCGTGTTATCTCCTCAGGGACTGAAAAGTTGATAATAGGAAAAACTGACTATTTCAAACTAATTTCAGAGGCCAGTTAACGTTGAACAGTAGACATAGCCAAGAACTCGGAAATGAATCACTAAGTCTGTACTATGCACATACCTGTTAAGAGAGTCCCCTGGTCTCTTTATTTTGTTTGGTGTCATCGTACTGAGCTTGATTGTCTGGTCCTGCTTGATAGAGCAGGTTAGAAGCAATAAATCAAAAAGATGAGGAACTGTTCAGTGGCAAGAATGCACTGAAAACATCAATAAGTGATTACTCATAAGAGACATGCAGGAAAATTATTCACATCAGTGATACAAAGCCAATAAGCATAGCAGTCTGGGGTCATCTGGTATGGGAACAAAGGACCAAGTATACTTCATTCACCCCTCGGGGCCTCACTTTGTAAAAACTCAGTGTAAAATTATTTTCAACATATTTTTGGCAACCAGTGAATTAGGAGGCATTGATCTTCAGAGGTTGCAGATAGCACAAAGAGACAAACACGTTATTCAAACACACACATATTCAGCAAAATTCAGGCACCGTGCAACTCCCTAGCGTACAGCCTCCTGCATGAGGTCCTTTGGGCCCAGCCTTTCCACTCTCAGCCTCCACTGGGGCTTCTGCTGATTCTCTTCCACACCCCTACTCCTGGAGCTGCGTGGAGCTCCTTATGGCTCCCAGAGCATACCATGCCCTGGCCCTCTTCTCTGCACATGCTGCTCTCCAGGAAGAAAGGCCTCTTCTTACACACCCCACCCCTCCTTCAGCTGATAAATTCCTGCTTTTCTTTTCTTGGGGAGGACTCCCCTGACCTCCCAGGACTAGGTAAATTGCCCTTCCTAAGTGTTTCCAGTAGAACCCCGCACCTCCCACAAGAGCACTCAAACCTCTGGATGCAGCCCCGTAAGACTTGGAGCTTCTGGAGGCCTGAGCCTGTGACAGCAGTGCCTGCCTTACAGCAGGTGCTCCGTGTGCATTGATCGGTGAATGAGTACTAGTAGAGGTCAAGAGCCCCTCAGGGAGAGAGCAATGGGCGCACATTTGTTTTGCTGCTGATCCTTCTTGTCCTTGCCCCGGATCTGCTTTCTCAGAAAGCTCCCCAAGCTGACAATCTGATCCAGCCCCCAAGAAGGGGAAGCCTCCCTCTACCGTTCTGATGCCGAGTCCCCTTCCTTCTAAATTTGGGGTTGGAATTGTTTATTACTATTTCCGTGGTGCTTCAGAATTTCAAGCATCATCATCTTCTCACTTTTTTTTTTCCATTGGGACATCTGTTCGGATGTCTCTGGAATGTTCCCATATATCAACTTGAAATTGGCTTTGGGTGTCAAAATCTGCTACTTTATCCAAGGTCACTGATGCCATCAAATGCTACAAAGCCCAGCCTAATGGTGGTCTCTTCAGCTGTGTGACTCTTGTGGATGGTGCCTTGTGTAAGCATCTCAAGAGTGGGGCGTTCAAAAATGTTCCTTCAGAAGGAACAGTGTGGTCTTGTCATAGAGCACACTGCTGGCCATCCAGAAGCTCAGATTCTAGTCCTGGATCTCTGTAACAGGCTCTGTAAATGTATCATTTTACTTCTCAGAGTCTGTTTCCTGCAGAAGTGAAAAATTCGTACCAGCCATTCAAATGGAGGTTCAGGGTTATGCCACATGTCAGTAAAGCAGGACACTTTCCTAGTCCTTGAGTTGTACTCCCAAGACTTGGGGGACAGAGGTGTTTTTGTGTTAAAACGAGCACAAATATTCCTCAGTAGAATGCAAAATCAAGATGACTTAAGAAGAAACTCAAGATTTTATTGGCAGAGTTTGAGGAACACTGAATTCTCCATGTTCTCTTCTGGTGCTAACTTTCCATAATTGCTTCAGCCTCTGAGCGCCCGTCTGCTGGATAACTCTCCTGGTAGAACATCCAATCCTCAACCCTGCCGAGTACATCCGGAGTGGCTAGGATAATAAAGAATATATGATTTCTCAGGAGATACAGTATTGCATATGAGGCTAACAGAAGTGTGTCTAAGCAGAAGCCCTTTGGAATCTGCTTTTAGAAATATCAAGAACCATTTATAATTACTACATCTTTAAGGATCTATATATAGCAAACTGAAGTTCTAGAAAGCCTTCTTATAAGGCAAAAATATTCTCTCTTCTGAGCTTAAAGCAGGCATTCTTAGCAGGAGTTCAGAATGTGTGGCATCTAAATCAATGTGCTTTTAACCTTGTAGAAAACCTTGAAGTTAGATTAATCCAGAACAAGACCTTTTGTTTGAAAAAAGCATCTCTGGGCTGCCTCCTCCTCCTCTTCTGCAAGGGTTCTATTTCTAATGATGTGAAACTGATTTTAGCATCTGTATCGTTTACCTCGCTACCATGATGAATCATTGATAATTATATGTTGAGGCTGCACTTTTTTCCCCTCATAGTTCATTCTAGAGGCTTCTAATTATTGTTGGGTTTTCAATATATGTTTGCCTAAAGTTCTAACAGTTAATAAATAGATCTGTAGAAAGCCAGTGAGTTTAAGGGGCAAGTGGATAAATGATGCTCATCTTGGCACCCCTGGTAAACATTTTCCTCTCGTATATAAAAGAAAACCACAGCTGCTTCTTGAGAAAGAATAACAATTTGAAGTGAAATTAACAAGAAAAGGAATTGCCAATTTAAAATGAGTGTTTCTGGATCCTTATAGGATTCTTTAGAAAAGCTAGCATATCTGGATTTCAGCATCTTTTGCCTGACTTTTTAGGAAGAAAAATGATCAAATTAAAATTATACAGCTGTCAGCATTCAAGCCAGACAGCTCACAACAGACAAGAAAAATTGCCTTTCTAATACTGGTGTAATTAGGCTGTAATGCATATGGAGGTTTCTGTGAATTCTTATCTCCAGTTAGAAAATGGAGTTTTGCTTGCCACCTTTCTTCATCATGAAGCCAACTAGATAATCTTTTTTTTTTAATAAAGTTTTGAAAACCAACAAATAGGCCATTCCATGGCATCTTCAGAAAAAATAGGTAACTTATGACATGGGTTTCCTGATTTTTATTTATTTATCCTATTGTCATGACAAATAATCCTTTTTTGAAAAGCAAAGCTAAATATCTTAAGCCCTTCTTAAAGCAAAGCAAAAATAGTAATGAAATCAAGGTCTTCAATTTATTTTGAAAGATATACATTCTCTGATTGACTTTCCCTTCTGGAAATTCAGAAAAATATTTTGTATTGCTTCTCTGATACTTAGTACAATTGCACAATGGACTCACTTTTAAATAATTAGGTAATTTGAAAAGAGGGACATTCAATCTGTTAGAATCATCATTTCCAGCCCTCTCAAAGTTCACTGAGGTCCTAGAATGAGGTCTTAGAACATGACAGAAAACACACAACCTTTCTGTTTCTATTTAACTTTTGTTGTTACTGTTTTAGGAAAAACTTTAATTTTTTTCTTTTTTGAGATGAAAAATAATAGGCTATTACAGATGCTCATATGGTCCTTATCTTGGTCCCAGTTTTAACAGTATTATGCAGAAAAAGTGACTGGGTCAGACTTTCTCAAATTAATCTTGCTTGGAGGAATAGGAAAAGGGAAATACTTCCTCACAAATTGTCAGAATCAAATACCAAATGTAGAGAATGTGGATCAAAGAATAGCTCAGTTTAATACTATGATTTTAAAGCACAATTGCTATTACTATAAAAACCATAATCATTTTAATACTGCAATTTCAATTTGCATTTTAAAATGAGCTTTTTGGTCTGGTTGCATAGGCCAACAAATAATATTTTAAATTAAAAAAATTTTTTTTTTTAAATTTAATCCATAGCTTTTATAACATGCATCTTGGGATAGTTTCATTATAGGCTGGCTGCACATAGGCATCATACCTAAAATGGAGACCACATTGTGTTCTTAAAAAAAAAAATCTATGCTTGGGGCGCCTGGGTGGCTCAGTGGTTTAAGCCGCTGCCTTCGGCTCAGGTCATGATCTCAGGGTCCTGGGATCGAGTCCCGTATCGGGCTCTCTGCTCAGCAGGGAGCCTGCTTCCCTCTCACTCTCTCTGCCTGCCTCTCTGCCTGCTTGTGATCTCTGTCAAAAAAAAAAAAAAAAAAAAAAATCTATGCTTATTCTAAAAGGTTATGCTGATTATAGTAACCCATGCTTTGAAATAATCAGTAGGTATTTAAAGGAAATTTTGCAGTACACTTTTTTCCCTCATGGAGTTGTGGTTGGTTTACTCTCCATTAATGTAAGGAAAGTTTTTAACTTTATGCTTTTTGGGGTTTCTTGGACTGAAAAAAAAAAAACTGTTCTGTAAATAGACATTTCTGTTATTTCTTGTGGGACATGTCTTTTTCTTTGAGGATATGTATTTTATTCTGAGGCTGTGAGAAGTCCTGACACTCCCCTCTTTCACCTTTGCTCTGTCTCGTAGCGTGGCTGTCACCAGGTCCAGAGATGTGCCTTCCTTCGGACCTCCCATCCCCAAAGGGGTCACTTTCCCTAAGTCAAATGTGTTCAGGGACTTCCTTTTGGCCAAAGTGATTAATGCAGAAAATGCTGCTCATAAATCAGAAAAGTTTCGGGCCATGGCCACTCGGACCCGCCAGGAATACCTGAAAGATCTGGCAGAGAAGAATGTCACCAACACCCCTATTGACCCATCTGGCAAGTTCCCATTCATCTCTCTGGCCTCCAAGAAGAAGGAGAAGTCCAAACCGTATCCAGGAGCTGAGCTCAGTAGCATGGGGGCCATTGTGTGGGCCGTCCGGGCCAAGGACTACAACAAGGCCATGGAAATGGACTGCCTGTTAGGGATCTCCAACGAGTTCATCGTTCTCATCGAGCAGGAAACCAAGAGTGTGGTTTTCAACTGTTCCTGCAGAGATGTGATAGGGTGGACCTCAACTGACACCAGCCTCAAAATCTTCTACGAGCGAGGAGAATGCGTTTCGGTGGAGAGTTTAATTAATAACGAGGACATTAAAGAGATCGTCAAAAGGCTGCAGGTGAGTATCTTCCTTCCACTTACCCACATTCCATTTCACTTTCCTGAAGCTTTCCCTACTGACCAGAAGCATGTTCCTGAAGCTGGTGCAATTTTATCGTTCCTCCGAAAACTCCCTTGATGATGTGAAGCAACCCAGAGTTTCCATCACTCGTTTTCCATCCTTTTCCGAAGGAAAAGTAGAGCAAGTGGGAGAAGACACGCTGGCTATGCGTGTGTGCTGGAAACCATTTGCACGTGACCTGATCCCACTGCCCTGATGGCTGATGGGGTGGCCCAGCCGGTCTGCCTTGGTTGTTGAGGGACACCGTTCCATTGAGCATCTGCTGCCCTGAATTTTCTAAGGGCGAAGTGAGTAGGAGAATACGGTCTCTGTTGGCTGCCAGCTCCCCGTGGGTTCTCTGTTAGAGGTTTCCTTGTAAGCTCAGCAAAGCCATTGAGTCTTTGGGCACAACAAGTATGTTCTTTTTGGATCGATGAATGGAGGTTAGTGAAGGGGAAGTAACCAGTCGCTCGTCAGCTGGCGTTAGGGTATTGGGCAATGACCCCACAGGCGGTGTTTCTCCAGCTCCGTGCCCAGCACTCCACACCTCATGGCGTTAAACTGTGCTACCTTTTGTTTCCTTGTTCAGTTTGTATCCAAAGGTTGCGAATCAGTGGAGATGACTCTGCGGAGGAACGGGCTGGGGCAGCTTGGCTTCCACGTCAACTACGAGGGCATCGTGGCAGACGTGGAGCCCTACGGCTATGCCTGGCAGGCGGGGCTGAGGCAGGGCAGCCGGTTGGTGGAGATCTGCAAGGTGGCTGTGGCCACCCTGAGCCACGAGCAGATGATCGATCTCCTGAGGACATCTGTCACAGTGAAGGTCGTCATCATCCCCCCGCACGATGACTGCACCCCACGGAGGTAGGTCTGAGTCGGCAGCTGGGAACCGGGCCATCCAAGGCCGGGTTTGTGTGCCGTATAGAACATCTCCTGCTGGGCAGGGAGAAGGGTGCTGTGCGGTGTGCCGGGTCACACGCAGTGCTCAGAGTTCCATCCATGGAAAGTCTGACTCAGGACCTAGCTCCCTTTCGGTCTTTGGCAAGAGCAACTGGAAAGAGTGACTGGGTTGGACCCTTATCCAGATTTACATCTGTGGATTTATAAACTTGCCAGTACAGATAGAGAAGTCTGGTAACACGGTCTTAAGGATCTTGCGCCGGTAGCTAAGAAGCATGGCGTGCTTAATATTAGAAGACACTCAGCAGCGCAGACTGTCAGGCTTCATGACACTCGTATTCATCTTCCTGTCCGAAATTCAGAGTGCCATTCTGACCCCTGCTCTCTTATCCTGGAGCCCTGGACGTGACTTAGCAAGCATTCTCTTGACTGCATCTGTGTGTGTCAGGAATTGGCTTCAAATGAGCTGGCTGGTCCTGCTCGTGCTGCTTGGCAATTGGGTCACCAGCCCTTTTGCAGAGGGAAGCCCGGGAGCTCCCTGGCCCTCCCAGCTCCTGCCAAGCCAGCAACATGCTTGGAAACTTAATTTCATGGTCTCTGGGGAGATTTCTTGATGGAACAAATTTAATCAACTTTTTCTTTTCTCCTTTGGGCATGTCCATGCTATTTTTACTAATTTTTTCCAATCTGTTAATTCACTTTCAGCCCATTTTTCCTAAGAGTTTCTCTTAAGCTTTGACAATTAATTCTTAGGCCTTCTAAAGCCAAAACATCCTTCACCTGTTTGTTTTTTCCTCAAAATGTGACCTGTCCTACACCTGAGCTCTTGCAGATTCATGAATGGTGGATGGCAGAATGTGCAAACCGTTATAATGGGTTATTTGTGTCCTTTAAAAAGTCAGCAACAAGGACAGTTTCCATGCATGTCAGTCCTTCAGACCAGTGCTACAGAACAGACTGTGCTCAAGGTAGTGTTTCTGAGCACTGCTTACTGCCTAGACAGCCCAGAGACTAGGTTCCCATGTCACAATATGGTGAACTCCCTGTGTCTGATGGCTTCAAGACATGTTCCCTTTTGGATGACTGGATTTTTCTGGAAACCAAAATATGAATCTGGAGCTTTTTATTATTTCAGCTATTTGGGGTTGGGGGTGGGGGTATATCCTGAAACTGTCTTTCTTTCTTTTTTTTTTTTTTTTAAGATTTTATTTATTTATTTGACAGAGAGAGAGATCACAAGTAGGCAGAGAGGCAGGCAGAGAGAGAGGAGGAAGCAGGCTCCCCGTGGAGCAGAGAGCCTGATGCGGGGCTCAATCCCAGGACCCTGAGATCATGACCTGAGCCGAAGGCAGCGGCTTAATCCACTGAGCCATCCAGGCGCCCCTATCCTGAAACTGTCTTACACACGACAATGCTTCAGTTAGCCAGCTGTTTCCTGCTGTCCTCAAGCACATCATCATTAACGTTAAACATTTTGATGAACCGGGATTCAGGAATGACTCTGGTGACGGATCAGAGAGGTGGTTAGGTCCTTACACCTGCTCTATAACTCTCTAGCTGCTCTGTGCTCCTTCTCTTGTCCTTCTGTCTTCTGTCCCTTTGTCTTTCCTTCACATTGTTTACTTGGTTGTTCCTAAGTAGGCAGCTATAAACTGGAGAAGAGAACCAAGCTTTGTAACTTGTCAACCTTAATTACACACAGTACAGAATTAAAGACGCTGGTCTATGGACTAATGGTCTAAGAATGAGTCTGTGGATGGTGTGGTGCCATCTTGTCTGCTCAGGGGCCTTTCCCCTGGCTTCATAGGCTCCCCAGTTTGTATGGAAAGAGGGGAGGGGAATAGGCACACGTGAGTTTGAACATGTGATGAATGGATGGGCAGCATGACTGACGTTGAACTGTGCGCGGTTACTACCGAAAAGGTGGTTTAGAAGGCCTGACTCTGGATAGATAGGCCTGCGGCAGGAGGTGGTTTATCTACAGCGATATACTAAACCAGATATGTCTCCTCTGGAGTGCTGGTAAAAACAACTAACATTTGCTGAGGATTTAATTTGCCAGGTTAGAAAAAACACTTTTACATGGATTAGTGCTTTTAATCCTTGTAACAACCTTATGAGGTAATAGTATTAATAGGATTCCTAATTAAAGGAAGCCAAGACTCAGGTTAGTCACTTTCCAAGCTCATCTGGCAAATTTAGGTCGCACTTCAGAATCCAAGCTCTTAACTACTACTTAGTGGGCTTGGGGCACAAATCCTTTTTTTTAAATACCAGCATAAGCAGGGATCTGCTGGTAACGTTGGATTTGTAGCCTTTGCTGATGCCCATGTGCCAGTACTGCCCCTGGGGTTGGTTTCAAGCTCCCGCGCGACAGTGCTGGACTCAGTTGGGATGGCTGCTCATGGCCCGCTCTTGCAAGCCAGGACGGGCTGGCTCCCGCACCTCCGAGTGAGTGAGCCGTGTTTATCTTCATTTTCCAGCACGGCTGCCGAGACTACCCGTTGCTGCTCTCTGGGCCAGTGGAGCCTGGCAGTGACGTAACGGAAAGGCGTTAGGAACCTGCCCCCATTAGGGCGGGGACTGAGAGGCTGGGATGCACAGGATGGGTGCCCCGCACAGCCCCACGTCTGGGAGGCACACTCTGCCTTTCCCACGACAGTGTCCATCTGAAAAGCCCCAGTCACACCTTCTGGGCAGGGGTGAAATGGTGCCTTGGATGCCTTTCGGGGGACTGGAAACTCTCCTCTCCCCCTTTCCTCCTTTAGAAACAGCTTCAAAGGAGCATTGGAAGCATGAACACCTTGCTGTAATTTTCAACGAAATAAGATAATGCTCTTCTGTCATTTTTCTCTCCTCCACACTTCACACTCCCACTGCTGTCTTCCCAGCAGCTGACTACTCCGTTCTTTGACTAGTCACTCTCTTTGTCAGCTGTTCCTGTAGCTCCGGCACGAGGGAATGGGCCTCCTCCAGGCCCCCGTCCCACAGTCCCTCAGCGGCCCGCTTCCCAGGGGGCCAGGTCCTGAGGGGTCACAGGCACCCAGCGTGCTGACTGGGCATACGTGCAGACAACCATGTGTGTTCACATGGGAGAGTCCTTGGTTTTGGAAAGGCAGGTTTTTTATTTTAATGAAAAGAACAGTTTAACAGCAGTGTGGGGCTTCAGTCGTAAAAGTGAAATAGGGCTCTTTTCCCTGTTTTTAGGACATAAGCAGATCCTCTTATGTACTGCTTTCATGCTAAAGTTGTTTTTAAGGGACAAAAGGACAAGGGAAGTAAAATTCCTGAGCCCCTGCTACGTATGGGGCCTTAAAAATAAATAAATAAAGTCAAGTCATCCATTTCCATTAAAACGAGGAGGAGGAGGTGTGGAGAGATTCCGTCACTCCGCGGTGGGCGAGCAGGACGAGCGAGAACGAGCACCCGCTGGAGGCCCTGCTACAGCCTCCGTCAGGAAGTTTCCCGGGGAGGGAGATGTCCAGCATCAGGAGGGCACCCCCCCCAGCCCAACCCTGACTCCAGAGTGCTGGAGTGCGTGACCCGCATGTATCTGTTGGTGCCTGTGACCTCTGAATCCTCAGGAACCGAGCTCTTGGCAAGATGAAAAACACCCCGCTAGCAGTTTCACCGACATTAAGTCATGAGGTTCTGAGTGGTGCACAGGAGTGGTGGACCTTTCTTCTGTTGAGGGCCACGACCGAAGAAAGCAATCAGGGGCCATTCAGAGGAAGAGCTAAAAACAAACAGTTACATAAAAGGACCAAATTACGTTGTAAGTAGAACAGATCACAGAGTTTTGTCTTCATTTTAAAACACAAGTATTCAAAATGCAAAAGCATACTGCTTTGGAACCAGAAGGGCTGTGAGAGTTCATTGGTTCAGATCACTCATCCTTTCAGGCAGAGAGCTTTGGTGCAAAGAAGTTAGGTGTTTTTTCCAAACCCAAATCACATGGCCTGTTAGGGCCCCAGCTGTCCTCAGACATCTGAGTTGGCTGCTTCCGGAGTCCATTGTTGAGATGATCTGTTGGGTGTGCTATACAGTGGTTCCTCTTACCTGCATTCCTAGTGTTGAGAGGAAAAAGGAGAGAGCGATGATGAATCATCAGAACCTGAAGGAGGAAGACTGAGAAGGCTGAGAAAGAGACTGGGGACAAGGAGTGGCTTTTCAACCAGCAGGGCTTCATTGTGTCGCCATGTGTCTCTTGAGCCTGAAATCCTGAAATCGTAATTCCAGGTGCCCATCGCTCCTCAGAGACTGTTGAGTTTTCCATTTTGTCATCAACTGTGCCAAGTGAAGCGAGTAGTCCCTGGAAGTGAAGAAGGCTGGGGACTTGGCGTTGATGTAACCTTTAGTTAGTGATGAAAGTCAATGTCCATGTAGATTAATTGTGGGAGTTCAGATCCTGGCTGGGCCGTCTCGGGCAGATTAATCTCTCCAGGCCTCCATTTCCTCATCTAAGAAAGGGGGGATAACGATAGCACCTACTTCAGAGCCGTGGTGGTGCCACGAGATCAGCGCCTGGCCCGTCAGGGTTCACTGCTGTTCAACACTGCGTTTTCTTGAATGACGTAATAAAAATCCTTCTATGAATTTTCATGTGTCACTAGAAACCAGCTCTTATCTTTGTTCTTCAGCGTACAGCCCACTTCCTGACTCCATGTATCATTCTTATATTTTCAGAGCTAAGTCAGTGATGGGAAGCAGGTGGGTGGGCTCCCATCCTGGACGGCAGCGAGCCGTGGCAAGTTCGCTGAAGTTTAAGATTGCGGACCCGCTGTTTCTCGTTCTCTACGAATGAGCCTTCTCTCCCTGCTTAGGCTTTGTCATACTGCATCCTGTTATCATCGACTGTGCAGGAGGTTTCTCACTACACGTTAGAGGTGGTGGAAACAAGATACAGATGAAGAAGACCAAGTCTTGGGGTACCGGGGTCTTTTAACCGGTTTTAGTATGAAATGTTATGTAGCTTAAAAGACTATTTCAAAGAGTTTTTGAACTAGAAGAGAGTCCAGCGATCACCAATTCCAAATCTTTCATTTCCCAATCGTTCATTTCCCAAAGAAGCTAAGGCCCCAGGGATGAAAGCAGCTTGTCGGTTTCGGAATACATTACATTTGTTTCTGTACCAGGAGGCAGCCGATGCCTGTAAGGTGCACGGAGAGTGCTGGGGAGTTAAAACCCAGCAAGAGAATCTGTCAGAGGGTGGGGTGTGCTGAAGGGAAGACATGGCCCACGGGAAGATTTCTGAAAAGTTGGTGCCCAAAATACACGACAGCAATGTTCTGTACGTGTGCTGGTTGCCAGCACTCAACAGAAACACAGAAGATAGGTATACGTCTTTGCTGTGTAAGTGATACGCCACATTGGATTTACAAGTTAAGACAGACCACTACGGAGGGGAAGCAGAAGCTAGTCTTGATTTTGACGTGGAGGGAAATTTTCCCAGGGATCACTGTAAGTTTTTATTACTGCCCCTTCTGCAAGCTGCAACATTCTTGCCTTATATTTGTAGACCCGGAGGACAAGTTACTGTGTCGTGTGCCGTATTTGGTCAGACATGGGAGACTTCAAACTGTACTACAGTGATAGCTCTACTAAGAACCAAAAAGGTATCACAGATTTTTTGTCAGAAGGATCAGGATCAAAGCTAGAAATTACGTCCAAGCCTGAGGTGACAGTCCCTCCTATCAGAGGAAAAGTTTATTACATAAGAAGTCATGAGCTGCTGAAAGTCATGTCGGATGTACTGTAACCTGCACACTGCAGGTTGTAACTCCAAAGTAGATCGTGAAATCCACTTAGCGAGCTGCATTCAGTGTGTTTCTTTAATGAAGGGGATTAACACAGAATATAGCCGAGTGGAAGGGTTTGAGTGTGTGTGTGTGTGTGTGCATACAGCTGAGTGGAAGGGTGTGAGTGTGTAAGTGTGTGTGCATACAGCTAAGTGGAAGGGTGTGTGTGAGTGTGTGTGTGGCTGGGCTGCATCACGTTGTAAAATGTATTTCTTACTGGACTCATGGTCCCAAAAGTTTGAAAACCACGGTCCTTAATGTATCTAAGGAGTACAGCGGAGCTTTGGGCAGAGGGTCAGATTAAGGTTGACTTAGGCTTTTAGGGAATCAGCAAGAGTGGTAAGAAAACTCTAAGAAGAGGTGCCTGTTGGAGGCTGGGGCTGAGACTGAGCAGGCAAGGACCCCAGCAAGTGCGTGCACCTCAGAAACAACCCTTCTCAAAACCCGCGTGTCTCACGGAGGTGTGTGAGAGGGCGCATGGTGGGGTAGATGCAGGAGTCCTACCTGAGACACATAGACAAGGTCCTGAGACAGTGACGCCCTCCACTGTGCTTACTCTCCCACCAACACAAGCCCGTTTTCCAAATCAAGACCCAGCCTCTCGCCCCATGCTATGTGGTCCAGAGCCACAAGTCGTCCGTGGCTAAGGGGACTAGTCCAAAGTGAGACGTGCTGTCCGTGTATGGTACACACCAAATTTAGATGCATGTACAGCATCTCCTTGTTGAGTTTTTATATTGATTTCCTTGCTTACATGTTCAAATGACAGCATCTTAGATATATTAGACTAAATAAAATAATAAATTAATTTCACCGTTCCCTTTGACTTTTTTCATGTGGCTGCTAGCTCACGTTGTCTCTAGTGGACAGGATTGTTAGGACTCTCCTTCCTCTGTCTCTGAAGTGTTTCATAATCAGCTTTAACCCTTCCTTTCCCACCTGCTGCTCAGGCTTTGAAATTCCTTTACGCAAGGAAGTCATTTTTTTTTTTTGCTTAGTAATGAAATCCAGGTGCACAGTTTGAGTTAATGCCTTAGTGGGCATAGGGTTTTCTCAGTAATTTGTCTTTCAGTCATGTTAATAATAGACTGAACATTCCTTGGTTGTTTGAGTTAAGAGAATGGAGGGTGGGTTCCACATTTCCTAAGGTTTGTGGGGTTGGGACAGTAGCACCAGAAAAGGGGCTAAAGCAACAGAAAGACATTTGGGCCTGACATCAGTTTCACTCAGGCTGCTCCCTGGGGCCAACCCTGCTTTCCCTGCTGTGGGAGATTTTTGGCTTGGGGTAGTCGGGGTGGGGGCAGTGAGGGGAGTCTGATTTCAGATTATGCTTTGTTCCCTGGTGATTTGATAATTGCAAATTTTCTATAATTGGGTTTTTGTTTTCCCCTTTGAGCTAAATTTGGCTCTCATTTTGGATTTTGAAATTTATCCCCCCCTTAATTTTTTGACTATTAAGATCCCCAACAAATTCCTTTTTAGGTCCCCAGTTATGATACTCAGTGAAGGGTGCATAGAGCTGACCGCTTGCTTCTTCTGAGGCCTGGTCTTGGGGTTCTGCTGCCTGGTCCTGCCGGCCTGGCAGCCTTCCCTGCTCAGGGCTCAGGACTGACTGTGCTCCTACCGGCTCCCTCCACTCACTGGGATGACTCTGGGTCTCACTGTTTTTCCAAGACTCCGTAGTTGAGACCGAGCAAGGGAAAATTACACCGGTGTAATATACTTCTGGGGTTCTGGTATTTGAAGGGACAGTAACGATTAAAAGACAGTCTGAAACAAAGGATGAAGTATTTGATCCACTTTCACTGTTAATGAGAAGCAGTGTGGTTCCACTCAGAAGAACAACAATATTAATTTTTCTTCTTTCTGTGCCCTCACTAGGAGCTGCTCAGAAACCTACCGCATGCCAGTGATGGAATACAAGATGAATGAAGGGGTTTCCTATGAATTCAAGTTTCCCTTTCGAAATAATAACAAATGGCAGAGGAATGCCAACAAGGGGCCTCATTCACCTCAAGTCCCCTCCCAGGTGCAGAGTCCCATGACCTCGAGGCTGAACGCTGGGAAAGGAGATGGAAAGATGCCTCCTCCAGAAAGAGCTGCCAATATCCCTCGAAGCATCTCCAGTGACGGACGCCCACTGGAGCGGCGGTGAGTGTGCCTCCAAACGTTCGCTCTGCATCTCGGCTCCAGAGATGCAGAGCAGCAGACCCACAAGCACTAACTGTAGGTCTTCTCCTATTGTAATAGAAATCTGGAATTGTCGGGCACATGGGTGGCTCAGTCAGTTAAACATCCAGCTCTTGATTTTGGTTCACGTCACCATCTCAGGGTTGTGAGATCAAGCCCCACATTGGTTTCACACTGGGCATGGAGCCTGCTTAAGATTCCCCCTCTCTCCCCTTCCTCCTCTCCCTCTCTCCCCTTCCTTCTCTCTAAAAGGAGGAGGAAAAAGAGATCAGGAATTAAAATAGAAACAGGGAGCACCTGGATGGCTCAGTGGGTTAAAGCCTCTGCCTTCGGCTCAGGTCATGACCTCAGGGTCCTGGGATTGAGCCCCCGCTTCGGGCTCTCTGCTCAGCGGGGAGCCTGCTCCCCCATCTCTCTCTCTACCTACTTGTGATCTCTGTCTGTCAAGCAAATAAATAAATAAATCTTAAAAAAAAAAAAAAATAGAAACAGGTGTGTGCCCTGGTGGCTTTCAAAGCATGGTGGTGTTCTAAAGCCATAAAGATGAATAAGGATACATTCCAGCAAAGCATTCAGCTCTGAGCAGTGTATCTGTGCTTTGTGCTCTCATTTCCATGTGACAGCAGCAAAAACGGTCACTGCACACTTAGTGGCAACAGGGGTTAGAAGTTGGCAGGCTCCTTGAGGGGACGTTGGCCGTATTATCATCTTTCACAGTCTTCGTCTTTTGGGGAGAAGTGATATGATAGTAGCAAAAGATTGCAGGTTTTTGATTGTCTGTACTTGTGTCACTTTGTTAATAAAGATTGTAAAAATTTTAAACAATAGCACTGTAAATGACCTATGCCAACAAAGGAGACAGTTGAATTCAGTAAGCTGATAGTCACCTGCTAGAAGAAGCCAACCTCTCTGTGCACTGTCCTTTCTGCATCACTTCTGCTTGTCCTGATTATGTCTCAGAATGTTTTTGTGGCCCCGTGCTGGAGAGGGGTCAGGAATCCCCGGAGCTGGGGAGAGTTCTCTGTTCCAGGAGCTGTGTGGGGCAGAAGGAAGGTGGGAGCCAAAATCTGAGTCTAGGCCAATGGAGCAGCAGAAACAGGGTGCCCCCAGTGTTGCTTAAATAGCCATTGATTGGTTCAGACTGGGAGCAGAAAGCTGGAGCCTTTAAAAACTACACTGTGACATTTCTTATCTTAGTCTAACGATTGATTGTACCTTTATGTGTTTCGTGCGCTATTGCATAAAACATTGTCACTTAACTAGCTCAAAAATACTTGAGTATCGTGTAGAAATAATTTGTAGACAACAATGACAAAAAACTAGCTGTCTTTCTAAACTTCCTCACTTAATCCTGGAGATCTGCTTACAGAGCTTCACCAGTCACCGCAATAAAAGATGCCTCCCAAAGTGGCTACTTTCCCATCTGGACTCCTCTTGTTTTCATCATTTTCGAGGAGGAAAACATCCAAGCGATCTCTGAATAAACTCTTTGTTCTCCCCATTCCAGACTTGGCTCTCCCTGAGGTGTGTGTGAGCTGGAATTCATGATTTGGCCCACATTTTGAAAGATGAACCACAGGAACTGATTGTTTGGAGAAGAACCTTCTCAATGCTATTTTCTTTCTCTTTCAAGACAATCATGAGACTTTTACAAGTTAAATTGTTTTGTGTGGTTTTCTTTACACAATATTCCATATAATAGCAGAGCAGGATATATTTTGATTCCATGCTGAATTTAGTTTCTGCAACAGAAACTGAAGCCTGTTGCTGAACATCCTGACCTCAAAAGTGGAAATATTTTTTTGTAGCTAATTGTCACCTTATGATGCAGGCAGACTTCAGTGCTAGAGAATGTATCAGCTCCCTTATTTCCAGAGGGAGCTTTCTAGGTTCAAGAGGTGATTTCTGAGGGCTCTTGTGTCTGCCCTTCATCTTGACCACTCCCTGTCCCCCACCCCTGGGGGAAGGGGAATCCGAGCGCTGTCCCTGGAGACCATCGGAGTAGCCCTGGGGTCCTCCATGCTTTACAGATGAAAGTGGCAGGAGCGAGGTTGCCAGTGGTTTTTAGAGAAATTTAACCTCCCCTCAATTAAAACTTCTTAGTTTCAGGTATCTTCAGAACACTGGACTGATATTTCATATCTTACCAAGGAGGGTTTATGTGACCTGTGAAGTCTCAGCTGTACATAATGAAGGATATTCGGATTATTTGACTCCCCTTCCTTTTGAAACATGTGGTGGTTTGATGGTCGTCTTCTGTGGAGTCTTAAGAGTTCTCTTTCCTATCCCGTCATCACTCATTTTCAGTAATACATTATTTCTTTTTTTAAGTTTTAACTTGTAGTCACAAATAGAAGGTGCTCTCTAAGAACCTTTGTTTTGCTACTGTTACAAGGATAATCAGAGAACAGACATGACGTTCATCAGGAATACTTCCTGAGTCCTCCATGAATCCCCAGATCCGTAAATTTACCTGGAAGTATCATTTTCTTCTTGAAATGTAGTAAAATGTTACCGGAAAGCATCCCCTCATGGTGTTACTGAGAACGGAACACCTTCCTGAAATGGGGAAGGTGCGCTCCTGGCTGCCGGACTTTCCTCATCCGCTCGGCCTTCCCCTTCCTGCCGGTCCTGCCCTGGGCGTCATTTGCAGTTGTACCTGGGCAGTCTGTAAAGTGTGGCTCCTTTCAGATGAGTCACAAGTGGTCAAAATAAATGCCAGTCTCTGCCATACCTTGAATCTTGCCTTATTGATCATGGCGTGAGCCTAATACCAAGAACAGAATACTGCCTTTACGTAATTTTCATTCCATTTCTTTTCCTCCCCTCCACGAGGCAAGTCGTACTGAACTGTAGAGAAACCAGGTGTATTTAAGCTGAAGCCAATAGCCCACATTTGCTACACAGATCTGCCTGCTTCGCTCACCGTGGCTGGTTCCAGCCTGGTTCACTTTCGATGAAAACACCAATTACTGCTTGTAAAAGCCTGGTTTTCCTTGCATTTTTATGTAAGATCCCAGACTTCAAGGTCATTAGGAAGAATTTTTTTTTTAATACTTGTGGAACAGATTTTTCCTTTTTCCTTTAATACCAAGGGCGTGATTTTTATAACATACCAAAATGTGTTGGTGTTTAAAGTTCCTAATAAGAATTATTTCACTGAATTGTGTTCTGAGTACATTGTTGAGAGAAACTGATGCAGTACAAACAGAGGGTTCATTTGCCATCCAAATAGACTCAAGTCTAATTCTGTTTGGCTTAAATATGTGAGCTTTATGCTCTCCAGGTGGCCTTTTGAGTACAGGATTTTATAGTATTTGTGGGAGTAGTATTTATTAACAGAATTAATATTTACTCAACAAAAAATAGGTAATATGATTCAAAAATATCACTATTTTGGCCTCAGATTTATCTAGAGTGTAAGGGTAGAATTGGAACTGAAATATCTACCATAGCACATTGAACTTACTGCGCTTAAACATAGTGTGGGACCAGTCATAAAGCCCTGATGCGTGTTAATGTATTTCAGGAGCTTTGCCAAACAACAGGCATCTTAGCATAAGGAATTTTCCTTTCTCTCGCTCTTTTTTTTTTTTTAGTTGAAGCTTTACCAGCCTTTATGCAAATATTTGGTGTTGGAACTTAACCAGCTTTGGTACTTTTAAGTCGTGCCTGGATGCCACTGTTCCCTGCATCCCCTGCTTTTAGCTCTGAGCAGCTGGGGGGAGTCCTTCCCCACTTGGGAGGTTAACGCTGGCTGCATGCAGCCTCCCGTGCCCCTTCAGCAGACACCAGCCCTCCACGAAGGGCATGATGGTCATGTGCCTGCTCAGTCTGTGTCCTTAAGGAGATGCTGACTTTATTTCAGCAGTCCCACGCCAGTCTTCACTGTCATTTTCTGCTATGACATGAGGCAGGCGCCCATTTGATCCCCCAGCGGGGGTTAAACGGTTCAGGACTTGCACGTTCTGGGTGCCATCTCCCTGGATCGTCGTCGTTGGCTTGAGTTGAGGACCCTGAAGCCCCAGAACTTGAGAGCGTCACTGTCACTCCAGCTACATCCCTGCCCTCCGTGTTTCTAGAGCTATGGCCCCCGGACACGGTGGTCTTTGGTTCATCCGACACCATCGCGGCGAATGGTGTCCATCTCCAGAACCAAAACTTCGCTCCTGGTTTTTTGTTTGTTTTGTTTTTTTTTCTTTTTTCTTTTTTGGTCAGCTCTTTGCACCTGTCTCATTGCTCCCCCAAACTATGTGTCCTCCAAGACTCCTTCCTCCCGTGGCGTGCAGTGCCTCCGGCGGGCTCATTTATCTCCGCCGCATCCCCAGACCGCGGGCAGTTCCTCAGTGGTGTAGCTGTGCCTTGACCTCCTTTTCTCTGTTCATATCCATTTGCCTGAGGACGAGCTGAGTCTGCCCTTGAAGGTCACGCCAGTGTCTCCTCCTCACAAGCCCAGGAGGCCTACAGCCGAGGCCTGCGGCTGCGCCCCTGCTCGTCCATTCCGTCCTCTTTCTCACATGTCACCAGACGCGGTGAAGGGCTGTGCTGGCGCTGCAGGTATCCAGGGCAGGGCTAGGATTCCTCATCGCAGTCCTCTTCACCCTGCGCCCCATCCCCACGCCCATCCAGATAGGAGTCCCGGACTTCTCTGAGCTCTTGGTTTTCAAGCTTCCCCAGTCATCGTCACACAGGTGTCAGGTCACACTAGGACTGTCCTGGCCCGGACCACGTTGCAGACTTGGGGGGGCAGGCAGGCTGATAGAAGTGGAGGTGCCCCTCATCACAGCCTTCTGCCAGCCGGCAGTGCGAGTCCGTCTGCCTGGGAGCCCTGGCTCAGCTGGCTTTCACCTTCCACCCGCCGCCCCAGGCTCTGGGTTCTGAAGGACTCCCTTCAGAGAGTGGCTGGGGTTTCTCTCCTTGATGCCTTGATGTGAGTGGCCCTGCTCAGACTGCCTTTCCGCTCCCTGTTTCTGCAGCTTAACAACTGGTCCTTCGCAGAACCAGTTCCAGCTGACTCTTGAACAACGTGGGTTTGGACTGCGTGTGTCCGCTTGTGTGGGGGGTTTTTTCCACAGCGCAGTGCTGTGAATATTTTCTTTAGTAACATTTCCTTTCTCTGCTTACTTTACTGCAAGAATATAGTATATAATATATACAACATAGAACACATGTGTTAATCAGCTGTTACCAGTAAGGCTCTGTGTCACCAGGTGGCTCGTAGTAAAGTTTTGGGGTTGCCTAAAGTTATACATGGATTTTCACGTGCTTTAGGGGTCGGCACCTCTAATGCTCGCATTGTTCAAGGGTCAGCTGTATATTTCATTGTAGTCTTATTTGGCAGTATTGCTGGTTTTAGCCTGTCTTTTTCATCATTGTATCCCAAGGATTAATTATAAATTCTGGCATTGTCGTGGACCTGCAATCAATTTTTTAAAACTTTGTTTAGTAATTAAACCAATAAACAAAAGAACTTACTTGAAGAAGTAGTAGGAACAGAAGTAAATCAATTCAGGAGAAAGTATATTTTTTCACTTTTACATTTTTTTACATTCTTTTGCTCTTCTTTATTGTGGTGTAATATACATGACCTGAAATGTACCACTTCGGCAGTTTTTACGTGTAGAGTCCTGTGGCTCTGGGAGCATTCAGTGTTGTGCCAGCCACTGTCCATCTCCAGAACCTCTTCAACCTGGCAGAACGGAGACTGTCCCCATTAAACAGTCATTTCCCATCCCTCCCTGCACCCCTCCCCACCTTTAGTGACCACCATTCTATTTTCTGTCTCTGTGACTTCTGTTTCTTATATAAGTGAAATCATAAAATACTCGTCCTTTCAGGACTGGTTGCTTCACTTTAACATAGTGTCTTCGAGGGTCACCTGTGTGGGGATTCTGACCTGTGTTAGTGCAGGCTGCTGTAGCAAAACTCCATTGGCCAGGTGGCTTAAATAGCAGACATTGATTTCTCGAGGCTCTGGGGGCTGGGAATGCCAAGGTCAGGTGCCCGCAGCTGCCGTTCTTGATGAGGACCCTCTTCCCGACTGTGTACAGCAGCCTTCCCACCATACCCTCACATGGCAGAGAAGGAAGCTTCGGTTTCTCTTTTTCTCCTTACAAGGGTACTGATACCATTGTGGGGGCTACGCTTTCATGACCTTGTCGATGACAAGACACCACCACCCCCCAAAGGCTCTCTTCCTAATATCATTACAATGAGGGTTAGAGCTTCAGCACACGCATTTGGTAGGGGTTGGCAGGCAGGGGACACACATTCAGTCCATGACACTTCCTTCTGAACCTGAATAATTTTCCTTTCTATGTAGATACCACATTCTGTATATCCATTCATCCTTCAGTGGGCACTTGGCAAATCAGTTCACTTTTATAAAAATTAAAAGATCAGTGGAACTGAAGCATTCGGTAGTCTGACAAAGCTATAGAATTAAAGCTAGATTTAGGTAGAATTCCTTGATTTTTGTTGGCTTAGTTTTAAATACTGCTATTTTAAAAGTATATTGCGAGTAAAGCTGTCTCAGACTGACTCAGCGTGAAGTGTGAGTTGTTCTTGATGGAATTTCCTATGAAGCTTTCCATTTAGCGGAAACCGAATTACAGTATTGTATTTATGGCCAAGAGGAGGAAAAGCAGAGGACCATATTTGATGTAAACTCACTGGGCTCTTTTTTTGTTTTTTAAGATTTTATTTATTTATTTGACAGAGAGATCTCAAGTAGGCAGAGAGGCAGGCAGAGAGAGGAAGGGAAGCAGGCTCCCCACTGAGCAGAGAGCCTGATGCGGGACTCGATCCCAGGACCCTGAGATCATGACCTGAGCTGAAGGCAAAGGCTTTAACCTACTGAGCCACCCAGGCGCCCCTCACTGGACTCTTAATGTGCCTTTTTCCCCAACTCTGCACAGGAGCTGGCATCCTGTGGCATCCACACTGGGATTAGGGTTAGGTGGGTTGCAGGCTCCCACGTTCAGATTGTAGTGCAGTGATGTTTCCTGTTTAAGTGTTCAGGAAACGGGCATAGTGCTGGAGTTCCACATACCCCCGTTCCCTTTCCTTTATGCACTCCAGACAGACCCAGGGAATGAGACCAGAGTGCTCCCGTGTGGCCCCCAGCCCTGGCTCTCCAAGTGCTTGGAAGTAGCTGTCATGCGCTCAGCCCAGACACATGTCCCCACCGGCTTCCCCCAACACTTCCACCAGTGCTGCAGCGTGAGCCACTGGAAAGCTCCCACATGTGCCACGAGTGCAGCGGCCTTGGTTCACATGTGAGTGCTGGGAGTGATACGACAGTGGGAGGTTCCCTGTCCCCTCTGTACTTCAGGGCGCCAAGCATCAAATGGGCACTAGCCCCACGCCCCAGGTTGATGTGAAGATTGACTGAGGTGGGATGGTTACTCTGTGTCTCATCTGAACTTCAGAACAGGCCTGCCACATAGGGAGGCTCAGAAAATGGTGGTTGCTCTTTGTCACTGTTGTCATTTTTTCGCCGCTTTTCCAGACAGAGCTTCGTTGGTTGGGGGGTTAGGCAGGGGTGGAGCAGATCGTGTTCCGCTGGAGCACTTTTAGGCTGTGGTGGCTCGGCCAGCCTGGGCCAGTGAATCTGTCTGCAGCCTAATCCAGGCTAGGCGTGTGGTGGGTCAGTGTGTTTTCATAGGCACGTTGTATTGTCTTCAGTGACAGTGTCATGGGTCACTTCGGTGAGATAGAGGAAGAGTACAGGAGATCTGCTGTGCTGAAAGCAGTCCTGATGAGCTGTGCATTTGCAGGAAGTATAGGAAATTCTGGCAAACCCATACATGCAAATTAGAATGACCTTCAGGAGGAGCTGGTGAAGCAGTTGTGTTCTGGGGAGAGCCATAAGGGGGCATGTGACCATGCAGCTCTGTGTGTCACAAAGGAACTGTACGCCTGTGAGTGCCCAGCAGGAGGGTCTTACCGTCCGACCCAGCGCTGGGGGGCTGCTACCCTAGGACTGCCTGGGGCGTCTTGGCCTGGCCATACCCTATGGGAGGCTCTACAGAGGCCCACGATGACCCTGAGTCTTCCTCAGCCCCTACATGCATGCACGCGCACACACACACACACACACACACACACACACACACACAAGGGGGTGGCCTTTGTAGAAGCCACATCTAACATATGTCCTGCTGTCACCCTCCTCCCCATGGAGAAGTTAGGCCTTTACCTGATGAAGGCGCATCAGCTACGCGAATACATTTCTCAAGAATTTAAATAACTCAGAGGGGAAAAAAGTACATTCTGCTGCCTTATATTTGAAACCACTGACATTTTTCTTTAAGGTCTATTGATTGCACAGTATATACACACACACACACACACATATATATACACACAAACATACTTGTAGAAATTAGTTATAATGAAGACAAATTAGCCACCAAACCCACTGCCACAATCATCTGTGTGACATTTTCCCCTAAGCCTTTTTCATTCAGGGTCCTGGATAATGAATGGTCTAAGGTCAGCTTCCGCTTGTGAGAATCACCCAGTATGGTTAGAGTGGCCGTTTGGGATCTGCCTGTCGTTAAAGTGCTTGCTGAGAACAGTGGATTTAATTTCCTTGTTATTTGTAGGACCAATTACTATGTATCATTAGATGGGGAGAGGGTCCTTAGGGCTGGTCTTAAGAGCTGAGGTGCTCTCTCACTTGAGAGTGTGTGTTTCTGCGTGTTGGGTGTATTTGGGCTGAGTGCTGGATGCTCAGCGGTGGCCGTACTGCAAGAGGGCCCGTGAGACCTGCTTCGGGCCATGTAAAGACGGCCCTGGACTACTGGCTCTGAAGCTGCAGGCTCATTTTAAGGAACGCAGTGCAAACACTTAAGGAGGGCTGATAGGGGAGGGGCTCACTCCTGCACCTGTGGCCTGCTTCCAGGTCTGTGCAGGAGTTCACTGGCCCCTACAGTCCCCACTCTGGAGAGACTCCGAGCCCAGCCTAGTGAAACAGCCTGGAGTGTCCCAATCTGTTACTTTTTGCTTGACTCTCTCAGCTTCCCATTATAGTTTTTAAAAGGACAGATGATCATCGTGTATGAAATATGCCAAAATAAAAGTAGGGGTGTAGTGGTGAAGACAGAGTGCAGCCTAGAACCGTGGCCAGCAGCAAGTGGTTCAGACTTGGGTACTCGTAGGATCCGGGGGGAAAGGAAAGTGGGTTGTGTGGTGGTGTTTTTCTCTCCCAGCTTAGGGAAGCTAAGGAGAGGACTGTGAGGAGAGGACTGGGGGTCTCGGAGACCCCTGGAGGGGGTTGCCAGGGGGCAGCCACTCTGAGCGGAGGCCAGCGTGGCATGCCATCGTTCAGCTTCTGCTTCCCTTATTCTTGTTTGTAAAACTGGGACAGGGAAGGAACTTACCTCGTCTAGTTTTTCTAGTCTTTAAAATTCTAGCATGTCAAATCCAAACAAAAAAATCACTTAGCTCCTCCCAGAAGGATTTGGTTGTGACTTCTTTTCATGAAGGATTGTGGGTATTGGTGGAGGGTAGGACTAATCAAAGAAGCCAGTGTTTGTGGTGGGCT
The DNA here is from genome assembly GCF_922984935.1 of Meles meles. Taxonomy (NCBI): domain Eukaryota; kingdom Metazoa; phylum Chordata; class Mammalia; order Carnivora; family Mustelidae; genus Meles; species Meles meles. Next base: position 139,196,943 of record NC_060071.1, on the reverse strand, counting down.
CATGGATCCTCACCTGTCTGTATCTCCCTCAGATTTGACCGTTTAAGGTCAGCTCAGGCCATACCACTACTTTGCTAGAGAAGCTTCTGTGCTTCCCTGTTACCTGACAGAGAAGGGTTGTGCTTCCTTGGCTCACCACAGGGGGCTCACCCTGCAAGACCCACTCATCCTCCCAGTCACAACCCCGGCCCATCTTCGGCCAAAGATAGTGCTGTCACCTAAGGCATGGCGGCCACACACACCCGCACTCCCCTGTGTCCCAACTCCTGACCTCTGGAAATCCTTGGCTTCCTACAAGACCTATTCCAGGTACATTTTTTCACAAAGCTTCCTTTCTCCTAGTTTTCGCAGTAGGAGTTGACTTCTAACCTGCCGGAGCCCCCTTACACCCTATGTGTTCCGCCCTCATGCCATTTACATTTTATTTGTGTTTTATTTAAAAACTCTAAGTAGGTAGTATTGAGTTCATCTTCTGTGCCAGGCTCTATTCACAGTCCCTTGTGTGAGTTTTCTCAGTTCACCCAACAGCCCAGGACCTTGCCGTTCCCCTCTTTTTTCAAACACGGATGCCCAGGGATTGAGAGATGAGATAATTAGCGCAGAGTGAGAGCAGGTTGCTGGTGGAGCTGGGGTTAGCATCAAAGCTATCGGCCTCCGTAACCTCCAGCGCCGTGCTACAGGAGTGAAATCTAGCACCGTACGTGGACCAGAGCTCAAGACAGATGAGCTTGTCAGATGAGTGCGTGCATGTTTGTGTGTTGGGGGGGCCCCATCGCATGCACTGCAGTCTGGGCTGGCTTCGCAGAGCAGCCTCTGCAGGTGCACAGAGCCCCACGCTCGCGAGGCTCTGTGCTGGGTTCTGTGCTCTGCTATCCCTGCCTTGACAGTTTGCAGGACTGTTTCAACAAAGGGGACTCTTTTGTTTTCGTTTGGCAACTGAGTCCCATGAATTATGTAGCTGGTCCTGCAAGCAATCCATTTTTATTTTCTGTTCTTTTGAGTCACCCTTAGATAGAAAATTGACTCTTGTCAAGAGGCCCCCATGATGGGCGCCAGGCTGGGAACTTCTAACAGCGTGCCAGCAGCTGTGATGTGATGATTCATTTATCTCAGTGTGATGAATTGCCGTATTTTCCTAACTGTGTAAAGGAGTTATCCCTTGTTGTAGAGTGACCTTGTCACAGGAGGCTCATCAGAACAGGATTTTCATGATCCAGTCTGAACAGCTGATATGAACTGCTTGTTCAGAAATCTAGGGGTAGCTCTGGTTCACAACACAGGAAGAGATGAAAAGACAGAAGGACAAGTGGCTTGAATTAGAATAGCTTATTCAAACTTTAGTCTGGAGATAGCACCCAAATTACATTACGTTGAATCATTTGTGAGAAAAAAATTTTTTTTTTTTTACATAATTCTGGAAGAATCCTGTTTGATCTACGTTTCTGAAGACAGATTTTAACTTGGTCCTGTTCCCTGGGTGAATAGCATTTTAATTGCTAAGTTGTGGTAAAGTGCTGTGCTTAATTATGGACTCAAGTATCTAATTTGTCAGTCATTGGTGCTATTTGAAACCCTCTCTCTTGTTTTTACCATCATTCCACTGTTTGCACTTGGGTTACGGAAGGCCTCGTCTCCTTGGACACATCTAGGCAGTGCTGTCACTTTGGAGTACAAAGCAGGACAGAGAGGCATAATTAAATCTATATGTAACTACTCAGGAAAATGTTTTATCATTAGCCACTCGGATACTGAGAATTCTTTATCCACAAGTTGATAAATTATAATCAGTCATGATCTGAAGAGATCAATTTAATGAGACTCTATTAATGTTAACACTGTGTGTATAGTCCTGTGAGTTGATTTATGGGAAGGGCATGATGGAGTGCAAGAAATCTGAGTTTTGTGGGTAAGTCTCTTCTCCGTTTGCCCTGGTGTAAGAATCCTTCTGGAAAATGAGGAACTGATTCTGATCTTGGACCATCTCCTCCTTAATGTCCATTCCATTCAGTTCTGTTTTCATTGCAGTGAAATGCATTGCATATAAATGAAAAGCTGGTCTGAAGCGGAATCTTGTGGACTCTGGAGGTATTGTCTATCTGGCTGGCGATCATGACTTTTTCAGTTGCTGCATTTTTCATGGGATCAGAAAGCCCTGGTGTTTTGTTTCTGCAGAGGGAAGTCATAGGGACCTCCAGACAACATTTACTTTCAGTTGCTTTAAAAACATTTAGTTATTTCTTGGCTAAATTAAAAAAAAAAAATGTAGGGAGAAGAATCTACCAAAATTCACACTAAAATGTTTAGACATTTCCTCACAGTGACCTGAACATTCCTGAAAATTCTTACATTCCACAGAATTGAAAAGTCTCACAGCAGCTGAAAGATGTGTTAGTGTAAGTCCTCTAAACCTATTTGGCATTAATGTCCAGATGTCGGAGGCTCGTTGAGACTAAGAGAAGGTAGAAAGATCTCAGTTTCTCTCAAAAGAGAAGAGAAGCCCTAATCTTGCACTGACTTTTCAGTGGCGCTTTCAAATACAGGGGATGGTGGGGGTGGAAAGGGCCAAGAGGTCAGCGTGCTGGCTTCCTGTGTGAGCCAGTTCGGGGGTCCCCCTTTTCCAAGTGGTGGGACAGCACGTGGCCCAGCTTGAGTCGCGACCAGCCCCAGGCTCTCTCTGGCAGAAATGGACTGCCCGACAGGCAGCACCCTCCCGTCACTGAACGAGGTCTGTTCTCAAACAGTAGTTGTGATGGTATCCATTTCGGACTGTTAGAAAACAATAGTAAGTCATTAGAATAAGTGCTAATTCTGAAAATTCCTTTGCCCACCATACATACGCATCTAGCGTCATAAAAACATTTGGATGGCATTCCATCGGTTTCTGTTTGTGTGTTCTATGTGTATGAACAGACAGAAAACAAAGCCACTATTGAGTTATATAAATGCAGAAGAGGGATGGGAGTGAATGCTGGCCTTCTGGAAATGCTATTTTTTCACTTTGGGATAACTCCAGTAACCAAGTAGAATTTTCTGATACATTTGCCAAATAAAAGAGCTGAGGTTGAGAACTAGCATGAGATATGTTAAATTAATGTACGTTTGGGAGAGCAAAGCAAGCTCTAAATACAAATGTGAAAGTTACATCTGACTTGTCCTACGGAGTCAGTTGTTACTTCCTTTCGGAAACACAAACATTTGAATATTTACTGTACATTTAATTCACTGGCATGCCTAGTTCAGCCTGAAGAGAGTTGGAGGGTCACAGGCCCCCCAGATGTTGCAGCGGCCCTGCCCAGGCAAAATGCTCACACTGTGTCTCCTTTGTTTTCATCTTTCTGTAATACCTCCTCCTCTGTGCGGCAGAAACGCAAAGCACCCACAAACGCAGCTCCATCTGAAGTCTGTCTGTGGTACAAGCCTATAAAAGCCAAATTCTTAAGGCAGAAAGCAGTATGGTACCTTGTGCCCTTGGGATCCACACTGCTCCTTAAACCCTACCCAGTCTTCTTTGAAACTTTCTTCTCCTGTTCCTTCTCCGCTCCAGCCCCCTTCCGATTATTTCAGAATAAATAGTGAGAAATCTGGGATATGTCTTAATGGAAAAGAATGAAGGGAGGTCAGTTTTATGGTACCCAGCTAAGTCTCTTGATCTCTCTTTATCAAAACATGTTACCCAAATTAGGCATGAGCTGGTGTTCCAGGGCCCTGCTAGTCCCTGACCCCACTGAGGCTGCCCCACACCTACCCTCTCCGGAGCCGGTATCTTCCTGAGAGCACCAGCCATGGACCTAGTATTTCTGTGAGTCTGTATAGCAAGAACAAGATCGGTGATAATAACCAGGGGAGCTTAGGAGCTCTGCCTCTTTTCCCAGCTTCTCATCCCATTCCGCCAAGGGTCCAGCATCCTTGGTGTCCTTATTCGCCCCACTGGGCAGTGCCTAGAGGAGCCACCATCGTCAGGAAGTTCTCTTGTCACTGCATGTCAGAGCGAGAATGTGCTCAAGAGTGTCTGGGGGTAATTCCACCATCCCTTTTCCTCACATTTAAGGAGGAACATTAACATTGAAATGTTGAAGCTGTTCTAATTGCTTTTTAGTTATTAGTAATAACAGTCACCAATTTTGGCATTTTATTATTAGTGACCGACTGTTTTCCAGCTGAGGTAGACCCACGATGGCTGCGAACCCCTGGCTGCGGCTTCTGATGTCACTAGGGGCCCTGATCCTGAACCCACCTTCTGTTCTTCATTTTCTGCACTGCCGATAGGGGCTCTCCTTCATTCTGCAGACGTTTGTTTGAAGCAACCAGAAATGTAAAGGGAAATAAAGCTAGGGCTGCCCCTTAAGGAGCGAGTCTGGTTGGGAAGGTAGACACACGTAAGACTAACCATGCTGACGGATATGCGACAGCGGCACAGAAAGCAGACTGTGGGGTCCCCAGGAAGTTCTGATTAGGCATTCGTGGACCTGATGTTGGAATTAGGTCTCGGAGAAAAAGGATTTTATGTCAGAAAGGGGGACAAGAGGCAAAGAGGACAAGATGAGTGAAAGTGTGCACGTGGCGGCTGCGGCTGAGAACGGGGTGCCCCGAACGTGTCCAGGATGTAGGGTGTGTGGAGGCTGCAGAGAGCACAGGGAGAAGGAAGGGCTTAGACAGGATGGGCCAAGGCCTAGAAGAAAGGGCTACGGATTCGGTCCTCTACTCTGTAGGCAACGGGAAGGCGTGAAGAGCCTAGTGCTAGTCCCATAGCTCAGCCTGGTGGAGACGGGAGGAGTGGGGTGGACAGAGCCTAGAAATCAGAAGACCAGGTAGAACAGAGTTGTGCTGCTCCAGGCTGCAGGAGGACACTCAGGAGGACACTCAGGAGGCTGAAGACCAGTCACTGCCTTGGTCTTCCCATTGTTAGGACCAGCTCCCAGGCTGCCTCACACACTGTACTCATAAAAAGTTGAACTTAAACCAGTTGATGTGGAAGATGAAGAAAGGGGGAGGGGAAGAGGACAGTTTCAAGGTGTTTAGCTCGAGATAACAAATGCAGGAGGGACAGGTTTGGGGGAATGGCAAAACCTGTTAGGTTGGGTGAGGTTTAATTCGAGCTGCGGGTCAGGGTGTTCGGTAGGGACGTCCAGGAGACAGCGGGAGAGGCTGGGCTTGTCTCGGAGCAGAGAGATCTGGATTCTCAAGTCTGGCACAGATGGATTCGGGAGTCATGCGCTCAGCATCCATCCCTATTCTTGTTCTGTTAGAAAAGCCTCTCGCGATTCGTTATCCCTTGTGTCACCTTCCGGCACCCGAACCGCATCCTGCTTCAGAAGGCACATAGCTGCGCTGTTAGAAAACGCTCTAGTTCAGGGCATCGGGGTCTGTCCCAGGCTGCTGAACTTTCGTTTGAGTAAAAGATGTCTTTTCCTGCGAAAATGTCTGTGCAGACCTGCTGCAAACTATCCCGGGAAGTGGAGAAGAGTCCTTCTTCTCTGGGGGACAGCAGTGGCTTAGCAAAGAGCAGTGGATTCACAGTCAGGGGTCCCAGCTTACCGAACCAGTGACTTTGATCCCGCTGCCTCAGCTGTCCCGTGGAAATGGCTTCCCTGCTGCAGAGTCAGGATTGCAGCCAGTTTTCGCCTCTGAACTAAAATCTCTGTAGTGAGATGGACCTCACATCCATTCACATGGCCAGTGGCACCTATTGATGTCGCCGGGGTTACCCTGTCATCCACTAGAGCAGAGGAGGTAAAGGACACAATCTGTCCCGATGACAGAGCTCCAGCGTGCGTGAGCAGAGTGAGGAATCTGGGGCACACCTCTACCACACTCTTACGTAAATTCACTAGTGCCGATTAAATTCAGTAACTGACACTCCAGGCCTTTTTTATGGGGGTTTTTAGATGGTGATGCTCTGCAATCAACCCCATTTATAAATACTAAATAGCATAATCTGAAAATTCATTCCACACTTTGAGTAATAAAATTGGAAAACAAAGACACATACAAAGAGTGCACTAGTCTCACTGTGGCCACACTCTGGGAGAACCCGTGTGAGAAATTGGAATTAATTGTCGTGTTAATGTTACTGGGGCTCCATTATCCTTTGCACTGCCATACTAGGAATTCAGCCCATTGAATTTTGGGAGCTTTGGGAAGCATACATGTTCCCCCCCCATTATTTTTTGACATCCCCCAACCGTATCCCCTTCAAGGCCATTCTCCAGCTGTTCCCGGAGGGAGTCATTTTATGGGGAAGTTTCTTTTGTAGGCTTCCAGCTGGCTTCATTTTCACTACCTCCACCAAGTGGCTTTCTTTGTCGTGTTTATATGATATTATCCATCATGCATTGCCTTGGGGCTTTCCCTTGGATTGACTTCATATTTTTGGTTTGCGCTCACAGGCTGTCTCCTGGTTCAGACATCTACGTGACGGTCTCCTCCATGGCTCTGGCAAGGTCCCAGCCCTGCCGTAACTCCCCCAGCAACCTGTCTTCATCCAGCGAGACTGGCTCTGGTGGAGGCACTTACAGGCAGAAGTCCATGCCCGAAGGGTAGGTGTGGCCCCCGCTGGCGGTCAGTGTCTTTCTTCTGTAATTCAGACAAGCCTTAATCGATCTACAAAGGAGTAAGAGGGAAAATGGGGATAATACCCCAGATAGAATTCTATACATGTTTTAATGTCTGGTTCAAACCACTTCTCAGGAAGTCCATCATTCTCTAGCCTCCGAGGGCTCCATGGCTGAGAAATCAGGTTACGTTCATGTCTCCAGTTGTATGCACTGTCTAGTTTCGTAGTACAGTGGTTTCATAGTACAGGTTTTGTTTCTTCCTCCGAAGCAAACTCCATAGTACTGGCTCGAGTTGGTGTTGGTTTTGCCGTCAAAGCAGGGGAAATGACAATTACTTTTCTCACACTTTCAAAGGCTTCTGTGACTTCAGCTTGAGAATCTTGCCGCATTTCTTTCTTTCTTTCTACTTTCTTTCTTTCTTTTTTGGAAAACACCAAACACCCAAAAGTTAACTGTTTGCTTCTGACAAGACTTAAAAATAAGAGGCTGAACATACATGATTTTAGAGGCTACTAAAGAGAAAAACACTACACCATGACCACCAGAATGTCTGAAGCTGGGACGTAATTAGCAGCAAAACGTTACATGGCCCACACATGCCCCTTTGCCCAGAGGAAGAGTAAAGGAACCATCGAAGACATCTTGCTGGGCCATCTCTCTGGGAAAGGTGGTAGAGAACTTGGAACTGTTTGAAAATCAAATGTGAGGCATTTATAAAAACAGGTTTCTATTCTGAGTTTTCCCTATGTATATTTTTAACAAATGCATAATGATTTGGTTACTTTCTTGAGATTTTACCATATTACAAAATAGTCATACTTACTAAGAATACCTTCATAGTGGGTATTTTGTTATAGCATTTTGTTGGTTTTTACAACCATTTAATGTGATTGTTGTTGTTGTTGCTAAATATTTATGTTAACAGAAAGTAGGTAATAAACCACCACTCCCTCCGCCATCTCAGTGTCCCCCAAGGATTCCCCTCGTAGCATATCTAAAATGCACGTGTCTTCTTTTAATTACTTCAGTGACAATGAGAAAAAAGTTAGCTCTTATTCATGAGTTAAAAGGTTGTATGATTTAAGTTTTACTATCATACCATACCACGGGCCCAACTAATTATTTGTTGTTTTAATTAGTAGATTTTAAATGGCCTGGTTTGACTTCAAAAGTAAGAATTCACTGCATCTTCAGTGTTGGTACAGCAATAAGACATAAACGAGCTAACAGCAGCAAGTGCACTGTTTTCTTGTGACCCTGATACACTCGAAACGTGTACCAGAAATGTAAGCCGAAATCTGAGTGTCTAGGTGAATGTTATCAACACAGTCCCTGTGTCCATCCTGCAATGTTTTTAATTATTCACCCTGATCTGTAACACCAGCCTGACCGTAGGTGATATTGAGGGTTTTTCGATTATTTGTGATGTTACCCAGTAATTGTTGACCATACTGTATAACATCTTTTTCACCTGGGCTGCACTTTGATAAGAAGGTAATGATACAGTGTTCTCTGAAGCCCGGGTATTTTTGCCTGTACCAGTGATATAGGAGACTGTGCACTGTCTGACTCACGTGCATGGCCCATGGGCCAGGCTGGATTCTAAAGTTACCCTTATCAAGAGAAAGATGATCTCCTCTACTCTACAGCATAGCCCCGTACATGTAGGTATATATCATTGATGGTGGGGCAGGACTGTATGTGGTGCATGGCAGACTCAGTCCTGCTCAGCTGTAAAAAGCTCAGAAGCGTGGGGTAATGCCAGTAGATCAGAGCAGGACACAGTTTTCATCCACAAGTGTAATCTGCTCATTCCTAGTCCTCCCTCTGCTTTAAGGGGTCCGGTATCTGCCTGTGTACCCCCAGTGCAGAATTCTGAGACTATCCAGATGGGTTGAGAGGTGAAATTTAACAGGGTGACTGATAATGCCCGTTCCACGCAGGTTGGGGGGAAGGCACCTGCACAAGTTTAGGATGGCAACAAGAGAGAAGCAGAAAGCAACACTGTGAAAAGCACATAGGGTTTGTTCTACTGTCCTTGGAGATTTGTCTTCGGGCTACATGCTTGAGGGCTGTTGAGTCAATGGCCAGAGGCAGGGATGGGCTGAGTGAATGAGGAGCTTGGAGATCATGTCCAGAAGCATAGTGGAGGGCCCACAGCCCAAAGGCGAGACAGACAGAGACAGGCCACTGTAGCTTCCTTCTAGCACTCTGCCATGAGAGTGGAAGCTTGTCCCTGAGGACCACTGAGATCAAGAAAGGAAAGTTGTAGAGAAGTTTCCAGCCTGTGATGAGGAAAGGCCATGAGCCTGCTCTGCATCCATGGGCTGGCTCGTGAGTAGAGAGTCCCTGGTCCCTGAACATGCCTTGTGCCAGCCAGATGGTACATGCTTCTCAAGGCAGGATTGAAGGACAGCCTTGCTTTATTGTTCATTTAAAACCAGACAGCCAGAAAAGCACTCAGTTTTAAATCCAGAGGTTTTAAAAGTTGTCTTTGGTTTCCATTGCTACCAAAAAGGAAAAGCAAGATTGAACCCATGTCTAACTTTTATATCTGTGCTTTTTTGGAAAAGTCTTCATTTATTGCGAATTTGAAATAAAATCATAGGGCCAGTTGGAGGATATTCACTGTTCTTGAGCTAAACAAGGACCATACCTAGGGAGGGGATGGCAAAGTTCATAATGAGTGACTCACCCCACCACCCGCTTTTGTTGTCATTTTAATGAAAATCAGCATCATTGCATCAATTAATAAATACATACAAAGATGCAAACAGTTTTAGTCATTTTCTTCCAGATGTTTGGATCGACTTACAGGAAAGGCAGAACTGAAATCCACACACAGTCTGCAGGAACCACCATTTCATTTTTTAAACAGCACCTTTCACTGAAATTTTCATAAGTCAGGTTTCTTGTTTAACATAAGGGAGGTAACTTTGTTTAGGGAGGCTTATGATTGAATTTGTAAGCAATTGTCATTGTGCAGAAGTAATTTAGGGAAATGTTAGAGTACAAGGTTAATGTTAACAGCCTTCTCTCCTTTGCAAATGCTTTTGTATAGATTTTTCTCCCCATCCATAAGATAGAATTGCCATTTTACAAATAAAGGCATGGAGATAAAATTCAAGAGACTTTGGGTGGGGGGCTGGAACTTGACTGCAGGCTTCCCGCCTCCTCATCTCCCATTCTTTCCAGTGCACCACTTGCTGGGCCTCCCCATGCATTTATCAGTCCCTAGCAAATAGGACACCTGTCGTAAGCCTCAGTCAGTTGGGCTCTGTTGATCTTTTATCACATCGATTACTCATAAGCTCATTAGTAACCACACACAAACGTGTAAGTGTCCACATGAGTCTTTGAATTTTTCACTCTGGCCCTTTCTCCTGGGCTCACTCAATATTTACCTGCCGATATTGCTAATTAAGGCATATGCTTTAATTAGGCATATATTATTATTCTACCCAGGGTAAAATGAAACTGGCTCATTAAATAGCTAACAGTTCTTTCCAGAAATAGACACTTGCCTTTATGTATGCCAGTTTCCTCCTTCCAAATTGCCATTCCCAAAGGCAATTTAAAATTTAGACATCTTGAATGTGGTCACTCTGTAACGTAAGTGATAGCAATCTTTGTCTTTCAGACCTTGGAGCACATATTCGGAGAATATTGGCTCCGAGAAGGAGTGACTTAGTGATTTAGCAGATTACTGAGTTAAGAGAAACCCCTGATGTGTTCCAGTCGGAAGATAGACAGGGAACATGAAGATGGTGAAATCTTTCCTTTGCCTGTGAATGAGAATCTGAGCTTGGCCACACGTGGGCTGGAACATTTGTGTTTTCTTATTCTATATTTATTGGGTTAGCTCAAGGCTAATGTCCCTAGCCCTTGTCTATAGAGTATGTACTGAGCATACACCCTGTTCTTGAACAGATGTGTGTTGACCATGGCTCTCACGGTTTTGGCACCTGAGCACACGAGCGCAAGCATGGGTGGGCGAGGGCCTTCATTAGAGTGTTGCTCATTGTCCTGAGGCCCATCTTCCCCTTCTGGCTGGAGGTTCCTGATGTCGTCTTTGCCTTTGTTTGGGGGCAATCGCCACAGGTTTGGAGTCAGCCGCAGGTCGCCCGCCTCCATCGACAGGCAGAACACCCAGTCAGATATTGGCGGCAGCGGGAAATCCACACCCAGCTGGCAAAGAAGCGAGGACAGCATTGCTGACCAAATGGGTAAGTAACTAATTCCTACAAGCAGCAAGTTGCTTTTATCCCAACGTGACGTTGGCCACCTCTTGACCTCATGACAGCATTCTGCGATAGAATACAGCCTCGGTCAATACATGTGAAGGAGGATTAAGTCTTAGTTCGATTATGTATGAGTGAGGGCAGCAAATAAGACCTGAGAGAAAAGTCAAAGAATTCTAAGTGACCCCCCCCACCCCATTTAGACACAGAAAGGTCATAGGAATTGGTTTCGTTACCGAGATTAAAATGCCACACTGCCAAGCCCTTTGTGTCCTGAGTATCTCCCTCAGCCCTTGTTTTGTTGGGTGGTGGCTGCTTACTCTCAGTACCCTGGAGATTTGTTGGTATTCTTAATGTCAAGTTTTAAAAAACAAAACAGAAGTACAAAGTGGGAAGGAGATGCAGTTGCTGTTGGGTCCCGTCTGTAGGGTGCTTAACATCTTGCTCCTCCCGCCTGGGCTGTCCCTCCCCACCCCACCACCCCACCCCCCGGCTCTGCTATTAAGCTGTCAGCTGTGGACAGGTCCTAGCAGTAAAAAACAGCTGGATGGGGAGGATTCGCACTGGTGAGCCTTCGCTGGGATTTCTGGCACAGCCCTTTCTCTTGCTACGTGGAGCTGTTCCACAGTGACACCATAACCCTCGTTGATACCATAAAATTTTGCCATGAAGCAAGACCAAGTCTCAAAACAGTAGCTTCGGGGACTTAGTGTCAACACTGTTCATCCATCTGGGACTCGAATCTGAACCGTGGGATGGTTTTTTTTTTTTTATTTTTCCCCCTTTATCCTAGCTCTAGTAGCAATACTACCAGTGTGGGGTAAAGAGAAGGAAACTTCAGGGCCAAAAAGAGTAACTTTTAAGGCAAAGACCATCTTTTTTTTTTTTTTTCTTTTTTGCAAATACGTTGTTTTGCTCTGTTCTAATGACTATTCCCCTGTAAATGTACCAATAAGCACAAACGTAGAAAGGAGTAGAGACGTATTTAGCTAAGCCAGGAAGTGAGGAAGAGAAATGTAATTCTCAGGTTCGGAAGATCTGCTTTGTTCCAGTAACTTCAGTGAGACATGCCTTGTTACCGGAGCCATCTGTCATTACCCACTCTCACGGCACCTACCCCCAACGCAGAAAACCTGAGCATTTTCCGATCTGCTGTTCTGCTCCTGACGGAATGTTTTTAATCCCATATGTTTTGATACTGTTGAGATGGTAACGCCACATGTGAAAAGGATCCCTTCTTCAACATGACTTTAGCAGCTTTTTTTGGCTCCTAGTGCGGGCTTCAAGCAGAGCTGCGAGCAAGGTCTTTGTGCAGTGTTCAGAGCCCCACTTCCCACTCATGTGAAGTCACAAAGGTATCTCAGGACTGGAAAGGGTAATTACAAGGTTCGTCCTAGACCCATATTCATTCTTTCACATAAACCTCCCTCCAGTCTTTTTTGCTTTGCATCTACTCTCATTTGGTGGCATCCCACTCTTCATAGATGAGACTCTGAAATTAATATCAATGAGTCTTTTTAATATAATTGTTCATCCTTTTAGTAAGATATGCCTTTTTGCTTGCTTGCTTGCTTGCTTGTTTTTTTCTTTTTCTTTTTTTTTTTTAAGTAAGATACCCTAGAACCTGCCAGAGAAGCCTTTTCACCAACTGGTGGCCTTTCCATCCAAAATCGAAGGCTTCAAATAAAATGTTAAAATAACTTTTTTTCTAATTTTTTAAATTCTACCTTTCCAGAGGAATAACCTTGCTTTCTCTAACTGGAACATCAGACGGAATCTGGGGCTTGGTTGGTCTAAGCCATGCTAGGGAGGAACCAAGAAAAATAATTGCCCTGTTCTCATTACTCAGAGCACTGTACATTGCGTGTATCAAGGGCCGACCTTGATACACTCAATTTGTAAGAGCAATTCTCTAATGACTCTCGGGTCACTGAGTGAAAATGCTGAGGGGACTTTTATCTGTTAGCCAGACCCACCTGTCTCTGTACCTCACGTGTGACACACTGGTGCCCTGGTGGAAGTGAGGGCTTCACCCATCTCGGTGGGTTTCATTTTTCTGCCTCTGCTTTCGGAGGTGGTCGAGAGTCAGAGTAAAAGAGGATGTTGCCCTGTCCTTTACATTCAGGAATGGTGTTGCAGAAGTCCAGAACTGTTGCTCTTAGCTATCAGTGTGTTAAAGAAGCTAAATCGCTCACCTTTAACCTTTGGAACCCCACCTTGAACGCTGGCTTGGAGTCCAAAAGGAAGCAATTGTCTTAAGTAAACTAGTTGCTGTGTGTCTTTTCTGTTGTGCTTAGCTTACAGTTATAGAGGACCTCAGGATTTCAATTCTTTTGTCCTCGAGCAGCATGAATATACAGGTAAAATATTTCCAAAGTGTCCTGGTAAGTAACACGTGATTGCATCCGTGCCTGTCTAGGTAATGTAGACCGAGCTAGGTTAGCCACACTTGGCAATGAACAAATTTCATAAATTGAATCCATATAGTCTCTACTTTCCCCCAAAACCAAAAGTTGATTCTTAACTTTGCCGCGTTGTCCATGGCCTTTGGTTTGGTGGTACTTGGCTCTGCTACTGTGTATGACGTGACACACTGTCACCAGCTGCAAGCTTCACCCATCAGCCACTTAGTTTCTGACATGCTGTCTATCGTGTAAACTCTCAACAAGCTTATCGCTGAAATTCAGAGTTTGCTGGTCAGTGACCTGAGAGATGCAATGGCAAGCCGTCTTCATTTGTCAACATGTGCTCGTGTCTGTGTAGTGCCTGCCCCATAATGCCCTGTGCTGTATTCCAGAGCCGACGTGCCATCTCCCCGCAGTATCAAAGGTACTGCCTGCTTTCCGAGAGAGCCCCAGCGGGAGATTAATGCGGCAGGATCCGGTGGTCCATTTGTCTCCAAACAAACAAGGGCATGTAAGTTAACTGTAAAACAATGAAAATGGTAAGATTCCTCGCAACATACCTTCCATGCAATGTGAAAATGGCACAGGCGTGCTTTGCTGTTTCTTCCCTGTGGTCAAAGAAGCCGTCCTGGCGGGAGGTGGGCATTTACTGCTCTGGCTCTGAAATTTCTATTGTCGGTGGCCCTACGGTTGCTTTGAGATAAACTCAAATTCCTCTGTGGTATGCACCTGCAGATCTGGATGGAAGGCCACATGATGCGTTCACAGGAGTCCTCAAGTATTGGGAACAGAAGGTGCTAAACATGGGTCTTATTTGCTTACACAATGGCAAGCATGGGATATGGCTGAAGCTTCCATCCAGGGACAGAGAGCTTCTGACAACTGCCCTTCCTGCTTCTCTTGTCTTGTGTAGCTACATACATTTTTGTGTATGAATGAAGGATCAGAGGTTTTGCTCATGTAAGTTGTGCTCTAGTAAAATGAGTATGAAGCGACAGAAACAGCGCATGCCCATGGCCAAGCACCCTGCTCTAGGCTATGTGGTGAGAGACTTACTGCAGAAATGTGATGTGGTCGTAGTTCTGCTTATAAGTGATAAATTACCCCATCCGTCAGTTTCCCTTCCCTCATTAACACCTTTATATTGGTGACACAGTGAAATAATATTTTGAATAGATTGGGTTAGATTAAATATATTCTTAAAATTAAGTTCACCTGTTTCTTTTACTTTTTTAAATGTGGCTACTATGAAGTTTAAAATTACAAATGTGGTTCCTATTACATTCCTATAGAAATCTGTTACGTAGTTTATACCCTCAGCACATCTCATTTTGGACTAACCACATTCAAAGTGCTCAGTAGCCATACATGGCGAGGGGCCCCCAGATCCCACAGCACAGATCCAGAGCTAAGGAAGTTCTGCCCCGCAAACATTAAGAGTAAAGGCAGGCCTCGTAACACAGGTGGCCGTGTGGCCAACAAGCTAGAGTGCACCTGCACCTGTGAAGTAGCGGGTTGATTGGTTCTTGTTCAAGAGGAAGTCGTTCATTTGAAGTGACATTTTTGCATCCTCCTCCTGCTCCTTCCACTCGCCTGTGAAGAACGTGTCCCTTCCTCAGGCTGCACATGCACACGCGTGCGTGTAGTTCCTTCTGTCCCCTTTTCACTCAGTCTCTACCAGGTATCTGGACTTGCTGTCTCCTACCTAATTTAAAATAATACTTTATTCAGATACCTTTTGAAGTCTTATTTCTTGGGTAAACTGTAGAATGTTCTAGGCAACCAAGCAAACCACCATGTGGCCACCACATTTTGATTGAGATAATTCCCATACTGTAATATTTACCCATCTGAAGTATGCAGCTCAGCAGGTTTTCGTATATTCACAGAGTTGTGCACCCATCGCCGTGATCCCTTTCCCTCCAAGCCCTTGACCACCACTCATCCACTTTCTGTCTTTGTGGACATGCCTGTTCTGGACATTTCCTATGAGTGGTATCAGACAATATGTGGCCTTTTGTGAGTGGCTTCCTGCACTCAGCACAACACTCTTAAGGCTCCTCTGTGTTACAGCATGTATTTGTACTTCATTTCTTTCTGTGACTGAATAATAGCCCATTGAATGGATATACCACATTTTTTAATCAGGTGACGGACATTGGGGTTGTTTCTGCGTTTTGGCTGTGATGAATAATGCAGTTGTAAATACTCATTTAGGTTTTTCATGAACACGTTTTCATCTCTCTCCGGTAGATACTGAGAATGGGATTGTAGTTGTTTTCCCACAGCAGCTGTCCCACTTTACATTCCCACCAACAGTGCCAACCGTCATCCTCTCTGCCTTTTTGGTTAGAACCATCCTAGTATGTGAAGTGTTGTCTCACTGTGGGGTTTTACACCTCTCTAGAGGCTGAAGATCGTGAGCATCTTTTTGTGTTTGTTGGCTATGTGATACTATCTTTGGAGAAATGTCTATTCAAATCCTTTGCCCATTTTTTAATTGGATTTCTTGAAGCACAAAAGTTTTTAGTTTTGATGAAATCCAGTTTATTGTTTCTTTTTATCTTTTGTGCTTTTGGTGTCATATCCAAGAAACCATTACATAAGTAGGTCATGAAGATGTATATGTACGTATCCTTCTAAGAGTTTGACGGTTTTAGCTCCTACATTTAGGCCTTTGATCTTTTTGAGTTTATTTTTCTGTGTGGTAAGGATCCAGCTTCATTCTTTTCTTTTGCATGCAGATGTCCGGTTGTCCTCACACCATGATTTCCCCCCATTGAATTGTCTTGGCATCTCTGCATAAATTTTCCCTCTAAGCACTCCTTAGAAAGTGGTGTTCTAAAGAGCTGCCAGTTGGGGAAGGAAAAGGAGATCTCTTTAGGAATAAGTCTTATATTCTGCCTTGTTTCCACTCCGAGTGGTAGGACTTTTGGAATCCAGCACACTTTCTGATTAAGGTGATCTCAATACTATTGATATTTTAGCCCAAGTGAATGAACAATGGATTCTTAAAAAAAACCTGTCTCTAGCGTCCTTTGCCACAAATGCTGCAAACGGGTTTGTCCAGGCACCTCCTGTCTTTCTTTGGCTTGTCGTTGGAATTTTTGTGCCTTGGGAACCCATAACCAGGCACGGGCCAGGAGGTACTTCTCCCTCGCGTTCTAGCGCTTAAGTCAGTCTCGCTTCCCTTGCAGTCTGATAGCCACTACTCAAGCCACTCCAGCAGCAATACCCTCTCCAGCAACGCATCGAGCGCCCACAGTGATGAGAAGTGGTATGACGGGGACCGCACCGAATCCGAACTCAACAGCTACAACTATCTGCAGGGCACCTCTGCCGACAGCGGCATCGACACCACCTCCTACGGCCCCAGCCACGGCAGCACGGCCTCCCTGGGGGCCGCCACGTCGTCCCCTCGCTCGGGGCCAGGCAAGGAGAAGGTGGCCCCCCTGTGGCACAGTTCCAGCGAAGTGATCTCCCTGGCAGATCGGACTTTAGAGACAGAGAGCCTCGGCATGGAGCGGAAGGCAGAGTCCTCCCTGAGCCTGGACATCCATAGCAAGAGCCAGGCGGGCTCAAACCCGCTCACCAGGGAGAACAGCACTTTCAGCATAAACGATGCCGCTTCCCACACAAGGTAATGCTGTCCCCTGCTGCCTCAGCTGCTGTGCCCAGCCCGGTCCTGAGTCCGGCGGCCAGCCTCATCCCGCCTTCCCGCACCCACCAGTGTCCAAAGAAGGCGGTTCCGAGGCAGTGACTGCCCTTTTTACGTTTGCCTTGTATCTGCCACCCGACACTTGATTCCTGCCATCCCAACGCATTATCTTACGCTGCAAATAGAAAAAAAAAGTTTGCAGATTTAGTCTTCATGAAGTTGTGTTTGATGTTATAAAAGACTTTCTTCTATACCAGAATCAGAGAAGAATTTTAGAATTCTGGCTGTCAGGTAGTGATAGAGAATGAAACAATCTTTTAAAGATGCTAAAAGAGAACCTTGAGCATATTTTTAAAAGAAAGGGGTCCTTCTAGACTAATGTGGCCTTATTTATGATGCCAAACACATCATCCACACTGCCTCTCCGTCACAGAACATCACTCAGCCCATCTTCGCATGATAATTCTTTTTCAGGAAGTGCCTCCTGACAGTGATGTGTTGATTGGGGGCGGGGGGGTGTCCAGTAGAAAAGTGTGGCTAAAATTAGACATCAAATCTACCTTTCTGAATAAGAAAGTACACATTCTCCAAATTCTGATAGGCAAAATAAATGCCATTTTCCATTTCCTCTTTTGGATTTGAGCCTAAAATCCAAAGTATGGCAGGATTCTTCCGTTTCAAGGAGGAAATATTCTACCACGATGTTTTTGGGCCTATTAATGTCTGTGGTGGTTTCTCCTTTTGCCTTTTATGGTTGTTGGTCATTGATCAGTTTGCCTGATAGCACCTAACCTTGCTGTCAGCTGGGCTTCCTTTATCATTATGCCCTGAAGAAAAGTATCAGAGAAACTGAATTTAGTTTTTCTTTTTTGATGGGAATCTAGGCACATAAATTGTCAGTAAACCCCAGATAATCTAAAAGACAGAGGATGCCCTCTGTGTAATGTGGATTTGTTTAACGTGGTCGGGTAAATACTCAGTTCTCTCGTTGTGTCTGTACTGTTACTGATGAGGTTCTTGAGCTTCCCATCAAGCATTTCACAAGCTTTACTTCTATTTACTACTACCACGTCGCCCATCTAGAAACCACATGACTCCCAAGCAGGAAGGCGATTGGGAAAGTCATCTCTGTATTCTTGAGTACCAGGCATCCAGTTACTTTTCCATAATTCAGAAAATAGAATGTTTGTTTCAGGTAGGTTAAGGACATTGTTGGGAAAGCAGAACAGAAAGCTGAGCATCAAATACCATCCTGCTGTAACGTAGACCTAGGGTCACGTGACAGAGAACTATGGCAATTTTAGGCATGCTGCACCATCTCCTCGATTAATCCTGTGCCCTAACTCAGACTGTTTTTCAGTTCTGAATAGTTTCTATGTGGCTTCTAGGTTTAGCTCAACTCCTGTCTTTTTGGTGTTCAGTTATTTTGAAAGGAGGCTATCTTTTTAAGAATGATATTCCAGGGACACCTGGGCGGCTAAGTCAGTTAAGTGTCTGCTTTTGGCTTGGGTCATGATCTCAGGGCCCTGGGATCGAGCCCCACATCGGGGTCCCTGCTCAGTGGGGAGTCTGCTTCCTCCTCTGCCTCTTCCTGACTTGTGTGCATGTACACACGTGTGCTCTCTCTCTCTCTCTCACTTTCTCAAATCAAATCTTTGAAAAATGATATTCCATTTGGGGATATACATGTCTGGTCTAATTTGGTGGCAGAAGAAAATCAAGTTATGGAGGTCTTATCTGGAATAGCATCCCCATGGAGTAAGGTTGACAGGCTGGGCCTCTGAAGCCAAAGCCCAAGATGTTAGCTGTGCCATCTAACACATGCCGGAGCTACAGAGTTCCCCCCATGAAAAGTAGGTTTTGTATAATCTGGACTTGGATTATCTGAATGTGCTGACGGGGGCTGCCTAAAGGCCTCAAAGGATTATCTAAACTTTCTGCTTCAAACTGACCATGCAGAAATCATTGAAATCATCATTTGGAAGTAACTCTTCTGTCGAAAGTCAGACTTCGTAGAGAAGAATGTGGCCTTTCAGGGAGGGTAGAGGGCTTCCCACCCACTGACAGGTTGAGTCATAGTCATTGCTAGACTCTGGTAAGCAAGGATGCTTTGTGCCTTCAGTCTGCTGATCTTGGCAGAGTGAGCTGGATAATCAGAGCTTCTGCAAACTTCCTTCTCTGAAGGAAAGAGGGACTTATCCACCAAATGCACGGTGCTGGAGAAACCAAAATCACTGCAAATTAGAGTGTGCATGTCCTTAGAAGACGGGAATAGCAATTAATGTGGAGATCTCTTGACAGTGCAGAAAAGAGCTCGTACCTGGGACTTGGTGACAAAATCTAAATTACAGTGATTAAGTTCCACTGTGTGTTTCTGGCTGGGCTGTGTTCCTACCCCTCTGTCCTCCAGTCTCACTGTGGATGATCGTGCAGGTTTTTTGTGGCCCCCCCAGGAGAACTGCATTAATGTAAGTTGATAATTACATAGGCTTGTTCTATTTGCATATCATTAAGAGAAGCCACACACACTGATAACTTTCTACAGTTAAGTCTATTCATGGCTCTGAAGTGTTGCTCCCTAGAATATACATGTGTTTTCTATGAAGTTTGGAAATTTAGGGAGAGATTTTTGGTTTTTGCAATGGCTATTTCACTTTGAGGTCTTAAACCATTCCAAAAATAAAATAAAATGGTTTATGGTGACCATAAGAGAGATGAAGACCTTTCCAGTTTTAAAACACTCTTACCAGGGGGGCGCCTGGGTGGCTCAGTGGGTTAAGCCTCTGCCTTCAGCTCAGGTCATGATCTCAGGGTCCTGGGATCAGCCCCTGCTGAGCAGAGAGCCTGCTTCCCCCTCTCACTCTGCCTGCTGCTCTGCCTACTTGTGATCTCTCTCTCTCTCTCTGTCAAATGAATAAATAAAATATTAAAAAAAAAACAAAAAAAAACTTACCAGGGTCACTGGGGGTGGCTCAGTCAGTTAAGCGTCCAACTGTTGATCTCAGCTCAGGTCTTGATCTCAGCATCGTAGGTTCAAGCCCCACGTTGGGGCTCCACGACCAGCATGGAGCCTACTTTAAAAAAAATAAAAATAAATAAAAGTAAAAGACTCTTACCAGCTGGGCTCTTTTTCTTAGAGTTCTGGCCTGGGCCGTAGGCAGTGCTGGTTTGTGTGGTGACCAAAGACCCCTTAGTTAGCATGTGGTGCTCTCGTCCCGCATAACCAGTGATATTACTGCCGTCAGAACCAGACTCAGCAGCACATGTTATAAAGCTGAAAATTCCCTCCGTAGGTACAAATCCACATTTCTTCTGTAACGTCAGACCTGTCCTGTTCGGGGATCCAGGCTTCCACAACCCCCTCGTGTGCCAGCCATTCTGCCACATCCTCCTGATGCCTGTAGCCCCTCGGAGCTCAGCGGCCAAGGCGTTCCCACGCATGCGGTGACATCCTTTCCCCCTGACATCCAGCACCAGACTGTTTCTCACCCACTGTCCATCCTGAGCACCTCTCCGTACCGTGTGCCACCGCGAGCGTAGTTCGGAGTGCTCGGGACGTCGCAGTCCCTTAAAGTTCCCATCTTTCTGAGTGCCGTGAAATGTGTAAGCCAGGCGATTCATAGACCTGTACCCCTGGCCAAATAATACATTATATGTTAATAAAAAAAGTTCCCACCTTTTGCCTGATGACTCCTCAGGCCCTCGACCAATAATCCAGTTCAAAACTAACACAAATCCTCCACTCCCGACTACGACTGTATCTCAAAGCTTGTTGTAGAGAAGTGTCCATATTCGCACAGAGGTGTGCTGCGTTTATGATAGGTATATGGAGAAGAGTATACAAAAGTCCCGGGACAGCATGAACGGTGAGTGAAGTCATCTCTATGTAAGGTTTGTTTCATCTGCAGGATACAGCTGGGAAGAACTTTTTAATAGCGTCCATGCAAGTATCAGTCACTATCTGGATGTCAGTTGGTCAGTGTCTGACATTCGCTAAAAGGGCTGATTTCAGTCCAGGAAAAATGCCTGCCCCTGGTCATCAGTATAGTTCAATTTCATGACTGTGCTTTTTCTGGCTGACTTAATAAGTTCACTAGTCATGCCCGGAAAGCTGTAGGTTTCTTGAGAGTAGAGGTAAAGAAGGACTTCTTCGATTGAGTTCACATTGAACATCAAGATGTGCCTCAGCCTCCTGGAGTGCCCTGGACTGTCCATGTGCCGCTGTGTCTACATTAGAGCTGGCATGTTTGCCTTTCATTCTTTGCCCTCTTTGGCATCTTGTGTATGAGACAAATATGCCTTCTTTGTTTAGAAATTATTCTGCTGTCTTTATTCTGCTAACGTTTCTCAAATCTCTTCTGCCTGGAATTTTTTTTTTAATTGCTAACAATGAATTGCCTCTCATCTGTGCTTTTTTCTTAAGATGAGAATATTATTTTTGTAAGTGTTATGAGCTAATTCAGAATTTGAATGTGAAGCCTCTGAAATGATAAACCCAGAACTTATCCTCAGCATGTGGTTGGCTCTGCTTGTCTTATGTTGGTGGGTCATTTTCATTGGTCATTTCTTCTTTGGTCTGACACACAGTGGACATTCAGGATTATTGTATTTTGCTTTTACCTAGCAAAACTTGTGCAGATTTGTGCTAAGCTGTTGTACCCCATTTCTTTCAGTTTTGTGGGAGTGGGTGATTATTTTATCCAGAATACAGTGCTGTCCAGTTAACCTCAAAGACTAAGAAATAGAACCACTGTGTTTGAAATTTCAAGAGAACACTGAGAAAATGAGACCTCTCTCAAGCCACAGACATCAGATTGCTTGATGGGGCACTCACCGCCACAAGATTTATCACTGCTCTGATCTGCGATGCAGCTAATTCATTCATCCAGTCAATATGGACAGCCCCGATTGTTCCAATGCCATTAAATCATCAGGCCAAAAGGAATTCGGAAGGAACTGAGTCCATCCCTTGTCCTACTGAAACCATCCAACCCGGATGAGAACTTGCCCAGCTGCCTCAAACTCGGGGAGAGGGAAGATGATCCCAAACAGAGAGAGACTGTGTCCTCTCTGAGCAATTCCCGTGCTTATCATGTCCTCTCCTTCAAAACTTCGACCTGTGTCTACCTACCTGAAATTCCTCTCACTGCAGCTTAAATGCACAATTAAGAGAGACGAAATGGTTTCTCTGAGCTGAGTTTTATCTGAACATTAAGATTTTTGAAGATTTTGAAGCTAAGATTATAAAAATTTTAGATATCAATAAGAAACCATGTGCAATATATATATGTCTTTTTTTAAAGAAAATTTTTTTAAGATTTTTATTTATTTGTCAGAGAGAGAGAGCGAGAGAGCGAGCACAGGCAGAATGGCAGGCAGAGGCAGAGGGAGAAGCAGTCTCCCTGCTAAGCAAGGAGCCCGATGTGAGACTCGATCCCAGGACGCTGGGATCATGACCTGAGCTGAAGGCAGCTGCTTAACCAACTGAGCCACCCAGGCATCCCAAGAAATATTTTTTAAGAAATTCTATAACAGTCCTCCACCCCCAGGCAAGTTGAGAGGGGAATGGAGGGAAAGTAAGTTTGGATCCTGAGATGGTGGTACAGGTCTCATTCTGCCACTCAACAGCCTCTGGCTGGTCAGGGCATTTCATCATGTGGGTCCCTTATCTGGGATCGAATAATACCTGGCCTACTTAACAAAATGGTTGTTTTTCTATGTTTGTGAGAATAAGAAAAGGTTATCAAGTGTATTGCAAACTGTAAATTTTTTTTGAGGTGAAAGGCTTTTGGCATTTCCTTTTTAAGCTCTTCATCACCTGCCTTAATGAGGTTTATCTTGCTCCTTTTCCTTCAACAAACATGGATCTCCCACAGGTCCTGTAATTGTCTTTTATGTGTCTCATTCTACAATTACATTTTTGCTTCTCAAGCTCCCTGCTTTTTCTTTTTCCTTTTTAGATGCCAAACCTGAACGTGACATTCTTCTCAGCTGTGCTTAAAAAAATGATAATATTCGTAGTTCTCTTGTTAGCTCCCTCCTGTCTAGCTCAGCATTGCAGACTTGTTCAGCTTGTGGTCCACGGTGACCCCTGAAGCCCTTTCTACTGTGTATGCCTAGCCACCCACTTCCCTACACTTTATATATCAGTGTGCCCTTGGACTTACTAAATATCTCGTGTTAATTGTTTTTTAATTTGAATTCTAGTTAGTTAACCTACAGGGCAGTATTGGCTTCATAGCATTCAGTGCTCATCAAATAAGTATCTCATGTTCTAGATGAATAGTTTTCTTTACCATAATTATTTGGACATCCCTTTTGCTAGCTTAATCATTCCTGTTTCTTTTCCCCGATCCTTTATAATGAGGCTTCTCAAGCCCTCCTAAATTGTGGAGCCCAGTATTGGACAGAATCAGCTAGTGTTGAACACAGGGGAAGCAGGAGTCCTCCTCAAACATATCCTCCACATTATCTGTCACCCAGAGGCTTAAGTATTTGTTATTTGTACAACTAATCACAGGAAACCCGATCCCCTCCCCTTGGTGTTTGGCCAGCATTCAGCCTTCATGCAGATTTTGCCGTAGCCATTACACAGGTGACTAATTGCTGGTCTCCCCCTCCTGAAAATATCCTTAGTACACCCAGCCTGTCTAAACTCTGTCCCTCTGTGTCATGCCTGGACGGCAGATGACTCCAAGTGTTTCCTTCGGCAGCTTTTGGCAGCGCGAGGGCAAGCATAGCCAGTGTGTCCCACAGGAGGCGGTGGCCTCAGTGACAGAGCAGACGCGCAGGATGGCTCCCCAGGCCCTTAGAGCTCTGGTACTTGGGCTTTTGTCTCCTGACACTCAGGCTGCTCCCTCCTCCGTGGGTTATCCCTTTGCAGGGTCCACAAGCAGAGGTAGCCCCTCCTCCAGGGCGCGGCACATGCCGTGACTCGCAGATAGGTCGTCCAGCATCTTCTCCTAGGAGGTTTGACCATGGCTGGGAAGGTGAAATCACCAGCTCGTGGGGCACTGGGTTCATGGTTTCACTGGGCTGAGACAAGAAGTTGGGACAGACTGCCCCACGTGTCCAGTTACCCTGTGGCCTCCTTTCTTTTTGTGTGAGGTACTGCATGTGTCCGCGCAGCTCTCTTCCTTTTCCAAAATTCATGTCCTGGAATGACCAGACAAATGAAACCTGGTCCGTTTTGAGGAAAGGGGAAACACCCTGTAGTCTGTATGAGAAGTAAAGCTGGTGGCCCCTTTAAAGCTGGTGTGGCATCCAGGAGCCCCCGACCGGATGGCTCGGTTTGGCCATACTCACAGTTAAACTCACTTCTGATACAGTGAGAAAAGTCACGGGTGTTGTATCTGTCATGTCCTAACATATCGATTGCTGTTCTCTTTCTGTTCCGTCTTGCTCGCTCATACCTTCCTCCACAGCTCCCGTGGAGAGATCTAATTTGCGCAGGGTGCCACCAGATTGCACCATATTGAATTAACATGCAATCTATTGCAGCGTATTGAATTAACATGCAAACTGCGGGAGAGTGGAACAACGCAGCCACACAGTTCCCCCTGTACAAGGGAGCGGATGGCTTCATTGTAGTTGTTTTGTAATTAAAGCCGCCTCAGAGATGATCAGGGCTAGCGGGGTGGGCAGCTTCAAGGAGCCCCACCACCGGCAGGGCCCGGGAACGGGGCTGCAAAGGAAGGAGGAGCCCTCCGATTTTAGAGTGGGGGGAGGTGAGAGGCTAACACAGTAGTTCGTAAAACTCTAGGGACATGGGAATCTTTGGGGATTCCTCCAGGTTCCTGGGGCTCTCGAAGATCTGACATAAGCCAAAGAATCTTCATTTACATCAATCCCTGCAGGTGGCCACAGTCATGGCTGGAGGAACACTGCTCCAGGGGCTTCACCATTTCACCCTTTTTTTTTTTTTTTTAAGATTTTTATTTATTTGAGAGAGAGAGGGAGACAAAGTGTGTGCAGAGGGAGGGGCAGAGGGAGAAGCAGCAAGGAGCCCGATGCGGGACTCGATCCTGGACCCTGGGATCATGACCTGAGCGGACGGCAGACCCTTAACCAACTGAGCCACCCAGGCGCCCCGCGGCTTCACGTTCTTGATGTTGACGATAAGAAGTTGGATTTTGATGATGTCATAACAGTCTGAATAAGTCAAGTGATTCGAGCAGTTCTCAATCAGTGTGCTCACTTAGGGGGAGATTCCACAAGAATCCATACTCTAGGCACCAGCCCAGCTCTTATCAAATCGAAATATCTGGGATTGGAGCCCAAGAATGTGTGTTTGGAAAGCTCCCAGGTGATCTTCATGTGCATCCTTGGAATTAGAGGCCAAGTGTTCCAAAGTCTCACCTTGCTTCATGCTGCGAGTGGTATACATTAAGGAAGGAAGCACTGCCGATGAATTATTCATTTGTTTTTACTTTTACTTTTGTTCCCAAATCTAATCAGTTGTTAAGTAGGGCTGTCTTGATTATAACCACTAGTGAATAAAAGTGCGCTGTAATTTCACACCTGAGAGCTGGTGCCAGCCATCACGCTCACAGATAAAACCGATAATCGGGGTCTGTAGTCTTACTTAAGCAATCATCCTTTTAAATATATGCTTAGAAGCATAATCTGTAGATTTAATTATTTCCTACAATAAAAATAAAGCAACACCTAGTTTTAAATACAGCCTGAGTAAAACACATTGTCTTCACACCTAACTCTCTCTTACATTTAAAATGAATAGCTGATTTATTTGACCGTTCTTCTCATCACACATTGAATGCCTACTATGGCCGGCAACTGTGGTAGGCATGGAGAGTACGGCAGTGAAGGAGAAAAAGATCAGCCCTTGTGGGGCTTCCATTTAAGTGGGGGAGACAGACTATCAATAAGATAAGCAAGTTAAATAGATAGTGAGCTCCGTACATGTTGAAGAGAAACCCTTTGTCCAACAACTATTTCCTCGGGAGTTCACTGTATTCTGGCATTGTTAGACACACAAAAATGTCTGCCTTCAAAGAGTTTATAATCTGGTACAAAAACTTACTGAATGCCTCCCAGGAATATGGTACTAATTAAGTATTAATTTGCTTCATACAGGAAGCAAAGAGCTCCAAAAACTGTATATGCTGTATATATTGTTCTCTCTTTGACGTCTCCAAGCCTTTCCTATAATTTCTCTTTTCACAGAGGCCAGACATTACAGCTGAAACCAGCATAGCTATTTTTTAAAACATGGGAGAAACGATTTAAAAATTAATGGACTATGCAGTTTACATTTTATTCTCATGGCAAATTATTTCTATTTTCACCACACATTTCGTCTTTCAAAGCCCCAGGGTTCTGAATCCCCATGCTATCTTATCAAGATACTTGCTGAGAAATGGAAACTACGGGAGTTTCAAAGCTTCTCTGGTGCAGTGGTTTTCAGGTTATGAGTTAAGGACCATGGCATTGGCTGGGAACCAGTTAGAGCGCAGATTCCCATGTGTCTGCCAAGGCACCCAATCAGAATCTCTGGGGTCTGTCCTTCAACATAAAACATGCCCGGACATGCTCCGGCACTAGTAATTCACAAACTCTTGCTTTCACCTCTGGGTGCTAATCGAGGCAGGTAAAGCCAGCCCATGATTATCCAAGACGAAGGTTAGACCCTGATGTACTGTTTTTGACTTGATGGGAATCTGCTTCAGACCGTAACCATGGATGAGTGGAGACACCCCCACATCTGTGTTATAAGTGCGGATGAGGGAGGTATCATGGGGGAGGGGGGATAAGTCTACAAGCCAGAGATAAGCTCTTGTCCCTAAAGAAGCAATAAACAGCCACGACCCTGTCACATTGTGGCAAATGACTGCAAAGGCTACGCCGACTCTTAGCGCCTAGGAAGCTCCTGCTGGTGCTTCCCGAGTTACTGTGTGTTGCTCTGTCTCTGGAGGACACAGTCTGAGCTTGTCTGCGTCTGTCTTTATGTCCTTCCCGATTCCTTTTCCTTCCGGTTCATCTTTCCACTTTTAGTCTGTTTTCCACAGCAGAGTCCTACTAGTATTTTGTTCTTAGTGATTTAACATATGGCATTGACGGAGGAGTTCTGCATCCCTTTTCTTCCTTTTAAAGGCAAACAAATGGGATATTTCCTATCAAGAGGTAAAAACTAAATGAGATTACATGGCCTCTAAATTTATGCTGCCCTTTGAGGTCTTGGGAGAGGTTTTTCTTTCTCTTCCGCTCTAGCTACAAGTCTTTGGAAAAAGAAAACTGTTAGAGCGATCAGAATATGGCCAGTCGTTTCTTTTGTCATATTTTTTGTGAAGTTTGAGCCTGGTCCCTCCTCCTTAATTACAAAAATAAAGATGTTTATGTTTGTTCTGTGGCAGTCAGACCCATTTAGTGTGGCGAACTTGGCAGATCCCCTTTGTTCCGTGCCCTGTTCCCTCTAGTCCGTGGCAAATCCTCGTGGACTGATAAGGTCTTCTCCTTTCAGGCCATCTACGTCTGATTTATTTTTGTGGGTGTGTTCTCATTGAAGTGTGACACGTGTAGAGAAAGAGGTTCAGGTCATACTGTCCATTGGCGTGAATTTTCACGAAACAAACATATCTCGTGTAATGTCTACCCAAATCAAGCACTGGAACAGAGCCAACATCCAGACACGTCCTCCTCTCACTTGTCTTCCCCGGTCATTCCCACCTCCTCGCCAAGGTAAACACAGTCTCGGATCCTAAAATCACACACACATTTTGCCTATTTTTGGCTTTATGTGAGTGGAATCACGCCATATGTTTTACTCCGTGTTTGGTGTCTTTAAGTCAACAGTACGTCGGTGAGCGTCACCATGTGTCTTAGGTAGCATCAGTTTAGCTGCGTGGCTGTGTCAAATTTACCACGTGAACACGGAACAACTCATGTGTCCCTTTTGCTGTGGAGCATTTGGAGTGTTTCCAGTTCGGGGACATTACAGATTCTTGCACGTGTCCTTTGGCACACCTGTGTGTGCATTTGGCAGGCACAGACCTAGGAGTGGGGCTGCTGTGTCCTTCGATACACACACGTTCAACTTCAGCAGAGAACATGAGCCGCTTCGTCTCAAGACGGTGACTGCACATCAGTGGTGTAGGAGAGTTGGGCCGCTTGACATCGTTCTAGCACTTCATGTTGGAAGTCTTTAATTTTCACCATCTGTGGGGTGTGTACCTGGTTTTTCTGTTGGCTTCAGGTTGCAGTTTCCTGATAACTGACAATGTTAAGCATTAATGTTTATGAATCTTTTAGATATTTTTTGTGAAATTCGTTTTCAGCTCTTTGCTCATTTTTCCTATTGGGTTGTCTATCATGTTGAGTTTCAGAAGTTCTGTATTCTGGATTGGAGCCCATCGTTGGGTATGTGTTTTACATATATTCTGCTTCTCTTTCTTTTGAGGACTAGAAGTCCTTACTTTGAGCAGGGTTTAATCCTTTCTTTTATGATCCTATGAAAGAAACCTCTGTCGTAAAGATGTTCTGCACAGTGTGGTCCAGAATCTTTAGATCCACACTTAAATATGCGAGCCAGTGGGAATGGATTTTTAGGTGAGGTTGCAGGTGGGGGTTCAACGCTGACTTTCATCTGTGCGTGTTCTCTCGGCACCACGAAGATTGGGTGGTTTTGATTTTTGTTGTTGTTGTTCCTCCCTTAGTGTTTTAAAGTAAAAAACGTTTTTATTTTAGACTAGGTTTGATTGGCAGAAACGTTACAGAGACGGTGCCGAGAGTTCCCGTGTACCCTCCCACCCGTGGTCTGGGGTACACGCGTCGTAGCTAATGCGTCATTATTAAGTCCGTGCTTTATGCAGATCAGGACCACTGGTTTCTGACAAAGCGCTGCTGGCAAATGCTATGAGACCGCGGCCTGGAGGCTAAACCTTCGGTGACAAGTGCGCTGTGGTAGGAGCCCGCGTCTCTGGTCTCCGCCGACACTGGAGAACTCAGCAGGGCTCGCGTGGTGTGGACGCGGGTCCTGGGAGATCCTGGGGAGGGACGTGTGGAAATTCTGCCATGGAAGAACCTCCAGCATCGTAGACCCCCTGAACTCTCGGGCCCGGTCTTAGAAATCCTGAGTTTTGGTATGTGATGAGTAGCCTTCTCCTTGAGTCCTGAAGACTTTAGTTTTGTAATCTTGAACCAAAGTTTAAAATCCACAGATCACCTGCTTTGTGTTTTTTATTTAGTCAGCATGCTGTACATCACATCGCCAGGACTCCCACATGGACATTTGTACCTTTTGACCCTCTTCCCTCAGTTCCCCCATCCTCCATCCCCACCTGTGACCACCACCGGTCTGTTCTCTGTATCTATGAACTTGGGTTTTTTTAGATGGCACACATAAGTAGATGACATAGTATTGTCTGCCTTATTTCAATTAGCATAATGTCCTCAGCGTCCATTTATATTGTTGCAAATGGCAGAATTTCCTTCTTTTTATGGCTGTATAGTATTTCATTGTATATGTATACCACTCTTTCTTTATCCATTCATCCCTCAGTGGACACTTAGGTTGTTTCCATAGCTTGGGTCTTGTAAATAATACTGCGATGAACATGGGATTTGTAGATACTTTCAAGTTAGTATTTTCACTTTCTCTAGGTAAAACCCAGAAGTGGAATTTCTAGATCATATGGTAGTTCTATTTTTAATTTTTTGAGCAACAATTTTACTATTTTCCATAGTGGCTGCACCAAATTACATCCCCACCAACAGTGTACAAGGGGTCCCTTTTCTCCACATTTTTGTCAACACCTGTTATTTCTTGTCTTTTTGATAACAGCCATTCTAACAGGTGTGAGTGATATTTCATTGTGGTTTAGATTTGCATTTCCCAGATAGTTAGTGAGGTTGAGCATCTTTTCATGTACCTGTTAGCCATCTATATGTCTTCTGTCTTCTTTGGAAAAATGTTTATTGAGATTCCTTTGCCCATTTAAAAAAATTTTTATTTTTTATTAACATATAATGTATTATTTGGCCCAGGGGTACAAGTCTGTGAATCGTCAGGCTTACACACTTCACAGCATTCACCATAGGATATACCCTCCCCAATGTCCATAACCCCACCACCCTCTCCCTCCCCACCCCCGGAACCCTCAGTTTGTTTTACGAGATTAAGAATCTCTTATGTTTTGTCTCCCTCCTGATCCCATCTTGTTTCATTTACTCCTTTCCTACCCCGAAACCCCCCACCGTTGCCTCTCAACTTCCTCATATCAGGGAGATCATATGATAATTGTCTTATTTCACTTAGCATAATACCCTCTCATTCCATCCACGTCATCGCAAATGGCAAGATTTCATTTCTTTTAATAGCTGCATAGTATTTCATTGTATATATATACCACATCTTCTTTACCCATTCATCTGTTGATAGACATCCTTTGCCCATTTTTTAATCAGATTTTTTTTCTCGAGTTATATGAGTTCTTTATATATTCTGGGTATTGTTCCCTTATCAGATGTATGATTTGCAAGTATATTCTCTTTCACTAGGTTGCCTTTTCATTTTATTGATGGTTACCTTTGCTGTACAGCTTTTTAATTTGTCATACTCCCACGTGTTTATTTTTGCATTTGTTGCCTTTGCTTTTGATGTCAAATTCAGAAACATCATTGCCAGGATCTATGTCAAGGATCTTACCCCTGTGATTTCCTCTAGGAGTTTTATGGTTTCAGGACTTACGGTCAAGTCTTTAATTCATTTTGAGTTGATTTTTGTACATGGTGTAGGATAGTTGCCCATTTTCACTCCACTGAACAGCCTTTTAAGAGAGTCCATCTTATTGCCGGATGCCATGGGGAAGGAGACACCGGTGTCCCCCTTTGGCCTTGGATGTGGGTGTTTGGAGAACTGTATGCTGATCCAGCTTGGACCTGGGGAGCATCACCATGACCCCTAGTTCTGAGGAAGGCAAGGCAGGTAGCCACTGAGATGGCCAGACCTTTTATTGCCATTTCTCCAGTTCCTTGCCTGTCCTAGACCCCCTAACAAACGCCGGTGTGCCAGCCTGTTTCAAAGTGTCCCTGATAGCCTCAACTGTTTTTACCTTTTAACTCA
Source organism: Meles meles (assembly GCF_922984935.1). Lineage (NCBI taxonomy): Eukaryota > Metazoa > Chordata > Mammalia > Carnivora > Mustelidae > Meles > Meles meles. Next base: position 139,166,005 of record NC_060071.1, on the reverse strand, counting down.
GAGTGCAGACTAAGTCCCAGTGACTGTGTTTCATTCTTACAGCAGACATTTAAATTATAGCAAGAAAACAAGAAAGACTAGCCAGCCAGCCCCATTAATGTTTGATGATACAGTCATTGTTCTTTGACGTGGCCATAACCCCTGTCCTGGATGACACTTTGATTGCCGCCGTGTGGACCCTGGAATGCACACATGCACACTGGGGTCCTTTTGTCTTTGTCACGCTTCCCCGCAGTACCATGAGCTCTCGACACTCTGCCAGCCCAGTGGTCTTCACCAGTGCCAGAAGTTCCCCCAAAGAAGAGCTCCATCCTGCCACCTCGCAGCTCGCACCTGCCTTCCCCTCCTCCTCCTCCTCCTCCTCTTCGTCTGGCCCTAGGACCTTCTACCCTCGCCAGGGCGCGACCAGCAAGTACCTGATTGGGTGGAAGAAACCCGAAGGAACCATAAACTCCGTGGGATTTATGGATACGAGAAAGTAAGAATTCTTTCACTTCTCTTACTGGGTGGTTTGCTTTTAACAGGACGGAGAACAGAAAAGGTTGAGGCAATTTCCTACCACAGAGGCGACCGGCTGGGGTTTGGTCAAGAGATTTTTTTTTTCCCTCCTAAGTAAAACTTAAATTATTTCTCTGCTTCATTCCTTAAATAAGTTATGTGGCAAATCATTGATTTGAGAATCTTAGATGTCATAGGAGGAGTCTGTCTGGAGAACAAACTGCAGAATAATTGACCTTCTGGCAGGAAGGTGACATTCTCCCTTTGGTGATGTTAATCAGCCTTCCCATGGGGTTTTTAACTCAGGGCCCAGCAGAGGGAGTGTTAAGAGAGGGACTGTCCTAAATACAAAGAACTTTTTGACAGAGTAGTACAGGAAAAAAAAAAAGTTCTAAATGAGTCATTCGATCATGTCGTTTGAGTTTGTACAGAAGTTACATTCGGGATTTGTAGCCCGTGGTCTTACTAGTAAGTCGTGCTAACTCTGGCTTAGTGGGGCTAATGGTTTCCTGTAGAAGAGCAGTTCGTGCAACAGATTCTTATTTTGTGCTTCCAGTTGGTTGTGTTTCTTTCCCAAGCACTTACCTGAGCAGCTTGTCCTTGGCTCTCCTTTAATACGTCCCTCCTGACTCACCGCCTCAGGGTCCATCGTGGCCTTAGGTCACCCTGCTTGGTTTCTCCCATCTCTTCCTTCCAAGGCGCCATCAGAGTGACGGCAACGAGATGGCCCACACCAGGCTGCGCGCCTCAACCAGGGACCTCCGGGCGTCCCCCAAGCCAGCCTCCAAGTCCACCATCGAGGAGGACCTCAAGAAACTCATCGACCTGGAAAGCCCAACTCCTGAGTCCCAGAAGAACTTTAAGGTACAGGACAGAGCTCGGGGTGCATGGCTGTTAAGGTGGGTGGCCAGAAGGGACGGGGCTGCTCACCGCGGTGGCCCCCCCAGGAGGTGTTGGCTCCCGGCTTCTGCCCTCATGCACTCTGCCCTAAAATGAGCTTACGACGTTCTCCAAGCGTTTTGTCCCCACTGGCACAGCTTTCAATCTGGGTTTATATTTACCTGTCCCTACCACCCTTTATCTTCCTTAGTGTACGCCACTCCCCCTGTACAAGCCATGCTCTTTCACAGGCATGGACGCAGATGACATTGCTTCTGAGAACTTGGCAGAGCTCCTGTGGCTCCCTCAGCTCACAGTTTTCTGTAAATGCCTGAGAGGCCTCTGTCCAAAGGGTCCCTCCCCTGACAAGGAGCTCCCAGTTCATGTCCTGCCCTGTGTGCCCCACCTCTGCCCCCTGACCCCTGCCAGGCAGGTCTACTGTGTACCACGTAGCAGTCATCAGCAGTCATCAGAGAGATGGCCTGATTTACACCCACTCTCTTCACCCCCTCATCCTCCAGAAGCCACCACTGCAGCCCAGCAAACTGGGTCTACATACTTACCTTCAGAACTTTCTAACTTCAGAACTCTCTTTACTTTGCAAAAACCTCTCCACTTCCCTTGCAGAATTCCAGGCTAGAAATTCTCTAAAGCCAGCCTCCCTCCCCATCACGTCCTGAGTGCCTGCTCAGGGTTTATGTTTACGGGTCAGTGGCCAGACCTTGGCACAACCACGCAGAAGAGTTTGTTCTGCCCGCCTTAGCTTGGAGGAGCCCTGAAGCCTACTTGAGGGTCTTTCTTGTCCTCAGAAGTGTACCATCTCCTCCTCCCAGGGCTCGGAACTGGCCTTTGTTGAGTGGGGCCCAGAGCTCTGAGCACAAGGCATTTCTGTGTGCGGTGTGTTGTGTAGCCCCAGAAGGAGGGAATCTACCCCCAGGAAGGTCAGCACAGCAAACTTGGACATGTTCTGTTCTCCAGCTTCTCCGCTGAATGACTGGTAGTCTGTTTGAAGTGACTAGAGAGTGTGATGTAAGAAGCACTCTGATAGTTGATTGGAAAGATAAGCTGAAGTATTTCCTTACCCACTTGCTGTCCTCGAACCAGGATCAGAGTGCAGGGGCATGCGCAGCTTGGCCTCGTCCATTCTCACTCAGGCTTCTTGTCACAAGAGTGTGTGTGTGCGTGCACCTTCCTCAAGACAGGTCAGACATACCCCCTAAACTGAAAAATCAGCGTTTACAGAAATTAAGTGTACTCCAAAGGCCATTCTGGCATTGTGCTGCAAAATAAAGATTTATTAACATAAACATTAACATCATAAATCATTTTAAAGACTTGGTCATTCTTGATTTCTGTAATTTCTGTTTTATAAGCCAGCACTTCACAGTTCTGACTCATCACACAGGGTACAAATGGTTTCCTTAGCAACCTCGCAAAAGACAGTGCTTGAAATTTCTTTATCCATCAGAACCCAAAGAGGTGTATTAAAATGTTTAAGTACCAGTTTCAAAATAAAAAAATTTTTTTTTCCTCTTAGGTTAGAGGAAAATAAAACTTGCTCTGAAAGGAATCTTTCCTCCAATTCTCGGTTTCACATTTTTGGAAAGGGGCAAACTTAGAGCTTTGATTCTTTTGATTTACTCATGCAGTAGAAATAATTGAAAGCAAGTGTCTCTTTTGCCCTTATTCCTGTTCTTGGCTTTTATTTCCAAAATGAATTACTTTAACATTCCTGAAACAGGGGTGCACCTTCTTTATGTCCTGACTGCATTACCGAGAGACCCTCTGCAAAGAAGGCTCTCTGCAGGCTACTCTCTTACTGGGAAGGGCTCTTCTTTCTCCAGCGTCCTCCTTTTTTGTTTGGTTTCAGATGACTTTAGCTAAGTATCTCCGTGTGTCTTCCGAAATTCTCTGTTGGGATGCCCCTGGCTCTGCTGTGTTAGAAAGGCCCAGCGTGCCCTTGAGAGGTCTTCCAGGCCAGGCCCAGCTCGAGGCCCCAGGCCACTGCATCAGGTGTCAGGGTCCTGGCAGTGACCAGCTTCGGGCCATGAGACTTGGAACTCACTCAGACCACACTGACTTTCTTGGAGAGCAGGTGCTACCCGTGCATGAGCGTTAATATCAAATGAGAGGGTTAATACAGGGTGATTAGCCAGCAGAGTGTGATGTCTGCTGTGGGACATAGTGAGCTGTGGCTCAGAGGTAGGTGGCCACAGGGCCTAAGCACCTGCCGCAGAGCTCCTGTCTGAAGGATAATGGCAGTTTGCTGACATGCTAAGAAACCTCACTGGCAGGTAGAGAGGGATCACCTTACCTTCCCTGAGGGCTGTGCCCAGCAGCAGGTGAACAGACACATTGCAAACCGGTGGTCCTGCTTTGCAGCCAGAGCTGTGAGGCACAGACCAGAGGAGGCAGCTGCTGGCAGCTCCGGGGCTCAGGGAGTGCTGGCGCTTGCTCACAGCGGGTGCTGGTGACCAGCTCATGAAGCCAGGCAGCCTGGGAAGAGTGAGGGAACAGGAGCTGACCTAGAGCAAGAGGGCCCTCCTCTAGGCCCTGTTCCTCAGCTCTGAAATAGATTGGTGGTGCCAGATGGTTTTAAAGTTCGGGAAACCCCCCTCACCCCTTTTTAAATGAAATTATACGTGGAAGTCTAATATGGAGAAGTGAAAAAGTGGAGTTCCTCCGAAGGAGGGGTGGGTATCATCGGCGCCTGGGTCCCACCTGAATGTCTTTGCTCCCCAGACAGTGATGCTGTGAGGAACGCTATGAGTCATTGTTGACTCTTGGTGGTTCTTTTCCAGGGCTGGCAGGACTGGGCACTGCCCAGCAAGCACCCCGGGAGGCAGGCCCAGGGCGCTCTCAAAACCAGATCGGTGTGCATGCGCCTTTAAGACTGGAGGGGAACAGGGATGGGGTGAGGGACCACCCCGACATGTTGGGACAAGACGACTTTTTAATGGGCGGAAAGCATCGAGGCAGATTACCTCCTTCCATCTCCTGCCCTGCCTCCCTTCAGTGCAAGATATTAGAACTTCTAAGAAAGCATGCCGCTCCAACGATCTCCTCAAGGTGGCAGTTCACTGCCCTGAAGTATGTTAATATTTCCCAAAGAGGCTGAAACTGGAATTAGTGGAAAACCACCTTCCTGTATAGCCATCGGGGCGGGGATACTCAATAGAAAAGGAAATCCCTTTGCTGAATCCGGAGGCACTAAAACAGATTGGGAGTAGTGTTTGAATGGAGAGATCTGGAGCCTGGCCTGATGGGCGGGAGTCGTATGTGATAGTCCTAGAAGCTTACGGATGGGAGAGAGAGGATCTGGCTATATTTTTTAAAATCCTAATCAGCAGGCCATCTCACCTCTGCCGTGCCCTCTTTTCTCGGTGAGGAGAAAAGGAAAACCACTATTTCCATACCCAGTTCCCTGCATTTACAGACTCACAGAGCCCTTATCTCAGCAGCTTCGCTTTCCGGCAAGCGTATATGTACCTTGCGCTAAACTCATCATGAGTTTTTAGAAGTGAGCATAATTTTGACACGTCGGCTGCACGTGGGGCTCATTGACAATGCGTTTGACTAATTATTTGTTCGTATTTATGCGGCAGCTGTGCACGCCACTTCCCAGGGAGCTTTGACTTGATTAACCCTTAGTTTGATGAACAGAAGCATGTTAGACCCTGAGCGTCAGCTCTATTCCCGGCGTCCTCAGTGGAGACACGGTTGTGTCGTCCTCTCTCTGCCCCTTCCCATTGTCACAGAACGTCCCGCAGAGGCCTTCTGCTGGCTGTGACTCAGCCCTCCTACTCACATCTTCACCTGTCCTCTACATCATTCTCCTGTCAAGGTGAACACTCGTCTAGGAATAAATACAACTTTATTGCTAATCGACCAGATACTCTGCTGGCTCTGAGGCTGGATATTTAAATACTGTTAATGTGTCTCTTGTTTCTTAAGTAATGGGATTCTCAGAAGCTTGCTTTTTGTAGAAGGATCTCAACTAAATGTCAAATCTGGTGACAAAAGCAAAGGACAAGAGAGAACAGCTATCTAGAACTTCTGCCATTTATATAGAACTGTATCAATATGTAGATGGCTTCTCTATTTTAGTGGGTAGAAATCCATCCTAAAAAACATTCTGTCAAACTGATTCAGTAGACTCTTAGCAGCTGCTGTGTATCAAGAGGCACCTCCTCCTAGAGCTGCTCTCTGTCATGAGGACATAGGCCATCATGTAAATCCTTGTCTGCCTGCCGCTCTCAGTTCCAGGCGCTCTCCTCGCCCCAGTCGCCTTTTCCTTCCACGCCCACGGCAAGACGGGCCCTGCACCGCACGCTGTCGGATGAGAGCATCTACAGCGGCCAGAGGGAGCACTTCTTTGCCTCCAGGGCATCGCTTCTGGACCAAGCCCTGCCCAATGATGTCCTCTTCAGCAGCACGTACCCTTCCCTGCCCAAGTCTCTCCCGCTGCGGAGGCCTTCTTACACCTTGGGGATGAAGTCGCTGCATGGTGAGTGGTTTTGGGTGCTCAGATTCCCGGCTTGCCAGCCTCCGTCAGCCATGCGCCTGTAATCCCAGATCTCAGGGTACAGACGCTTGGCCTCCCCAGAGTCATCTGGGATGCCTGTTCGGGGTTTGTTTTTATTGAAGTATAATTAATTATGACATTTTATTAGTTTCAGCTGTACAACATAGTGATTTGATGGTTGTATATATTGTGAAATGGTCACCATTGTGAGTCTAGTTAGTATCCGTCACCTTGCATAGTTGCAGAGTGTTTTCTTCCAGAGTGATGGGAACTTCTAAGATGCATTCTTAGCAAATTCCACATAATAATGATAATTCCATACAGTAATCCCCATGACTTGTCTTTCTCTAATTTATTTCAATCAGCATAGTGCCCTCAGGGGCCATCCATGGTGTTGCAAATGAGAAGATTTCATTTTTTAAGGCTAAGTAATATTCCTGTGTGTGTGTGTGAGTCATCCATCAGTGGACACTTGGGTTGTCTCCTTATCTTGGCTGTTATAAATAATGGTGCAGTGAACTTGGGGATATATATACATTTTTCAAGCTAGTGTTTTCATTTTCTTCGCATAAACACCCAGAGTGGAATTTCTGGATCATATGGTAGCTCTATTTTTGAAGAACCTCCATACTGTTTTGCACAGTGGCTGCACCACTTTACATTCCCATTAACAGTGCACCAGGGCTCCCTTTTCTCCACACCCTTCCAACACTTGTATCTTCCCTTGACAAGTGTGAATGGTATCTCGTTGTGGTTTTGGATTTGCATTTCCCTTATCATTAATGATGTTGAGCATCTGCTCACTTACCTGTTGGCCATCTCTATTTTGTCTTCAGAAAGATATCTATTCAGATTTTCCCATTTCCTAATCGGTTTGTTTTTTGGCTGTTGAGTTATAGGAATTCTTTATATATTATGAATATTACCCCCTTTTCAGATCTGATTTGCAAATATTTTCTCCCAGTCCATAGGTTGCCTTTTCATTTCCTTAATGGTTTTCTTTGCTGTGCAGAAATTTTTTAGTGTGCATGTGGTCTATTTGTTTTATTTTTTACCTAATAAAGGTAACAAACCTTTGCTTTTGGTGTCAAATCCAAAAAGTCATCATCATCAAAACTGATGTCAGGGAGCTTACTGCCTGTGTTTTCTTCTGGAAGTTTGGTTTTAGGTCTTACAGTTAAGTCTTTTATCCATAATGAGTTAACTTTTGTGGTTTGGTGTAAGATAGTGGTTTCATTCTTTTGCATGTGGCTATCCCATTTTCCCCACACTGTTTATTAAAGACCATTCTTTCCAATTGTATATTCTTGGCTCCTTTGTCATAAATTAATTGACCACATATGCATATGTTTATTTCTGGGCTTCGGTTCTGTTCCATTGACATGTTTGTTTTGATGCTAATACCATACTGTTTTGATTACTATGGCTTTGTAACATAGTTGGAAATCAGGAGCGTGAATGCCTTCAGCTCTGTTTTTTTCCAAGATAGCTTTGGCTATTCAGAGCCTTTTGTAATTAAATAATTTTAGGATTGCTTTTTCTACTTCTGAGAAGAATGCCATTAAAATTTTGATAGGGATTGCCCTGAATCTGTAGATTACTTTGGGTAGTAGCATGGACATTTTAATTATATTCTTTTATGAGCATGGAGTATCTTTCCACTTATTTGTGTCTTCAGTTTTATCAGTATCTTATGGTTTACAGTGTGCAGGTCTTTTACCTCCTTGGTTAAAGTTATTCCTAGGTATTTTATTCCTTTTGTTTACAGCTGTGAGTGGGATCGTTAATTTCTCTTTCTGATATTTTGTTATTAGTGTATAGAAATGCAGCAGACTTATGTGAATTGATTTGGTATCTTACAACTTCACTGAACTTGTTTGTTAATTCTTAGAGTTTCTGTTAGTGTCTCTAGGGTTGTCTAATATCATACCATATGCAAATAGTGAGTTTTACATCATATTTGGATGCCTTTTGTTTCTTGTCTAATGCCCCGACTAGGACTTCTGATATTTTGTTGAATACATGTGGTAAGAGTGTGCATCCTTGTCTTGTTCCTGGCCTTAGAGGGAAGGCTTTCAGCTTTCATCATGGAGTATGTCAAACATGGCCTTTATTATGTTAAAGTACATCCCCTCTATACCTACTTTTTGTGATTTTTTTAAATCATAAATGGATGGTGATTTTTGTCAAATGCTTTTTCTGCATCTACAAAGATGATTATATGATTTTTATCCTTCATTTCATCAGTGTGGTATGTATCACATTGATTTGTGGATGTTGAACCATCCTTCCATCCCTGAGACAAATTCCACTTGATCATAGCATAAGGAGGTACTCTTAATGTATTGTAAATTCGGTCTACTAATATTTTGTTGAGGATTTTTGCATCTATGTTCATCATGGGTATTGGCCTGTGATTTTTTTTTTCTTGTGGTTCCCTGTCTAGTTTTGGTATCTGGGTGGGTAATGCTAGCCTCATAAAATGAGTTTGGCAGTGTTCCTTTTGCTGCTTCTTTTTTGAGGGAAGAGTTTTAAAAGGGTTAATTCTTCTTTGAATGTTCAGTAGAATTCACCAGTAAAGTCCTCTGTTTCTGGGTTTTTGTTTGAATCCGTACTCAACAGACCTTCTAACCATCTCCTTACTAGTAATCAGTCTGTTCAGATTTTTAGTTCCCTCATGATTCAGTCTTAGTGACTTAGCACAGCAGGATAATCACGATTCAGTCTTGGCAAGTTGTATGTTTATGGGGTTTATGCATTTCTTATGCACACTTTGTTGGCGTATAATTCTTCATAGTAGTCTCTTAAGATCCTCTCTATTTCTTTGGTATCAGTTATAGTGTCTGCTCTTTCATTTCTGATTTTGAGTCTTTTTCTTTCTTGGTGAATCTAGCTAAAGCTTTGTGAATTTTGTTGACCTTTTCAAAGAACCAGTTCTTAGTTTCATTGATCTCTATTTTGTGTGTTTTGTTTATTTCCACTCTGATCTGTTATTTCCTTTCTTTTACTAACTTTGGGCTTTTTTTGTTATTCTTTCCAGGTCCTTTAGGTGTAAAGTTAGGTTATTTGAGATGTTTCTTGATATGTAGGCATTGTCACTATGAACTTCCCTCTTGGAACTGCTTTTCCTGCATCCCATAAGCTTTGGTATGTTGTATTTTCTTTTTCATTCTTCTGAAGGTATTTCTTGATTTCTCTTGTCATGTCTTCTTTGACCTGTTGCTTGTTCAGTAGCAATTAGTAGTTATTTAGTCTTTTGTCATAGTTATTTAGTAGTATTTAGTTATTTAGTCTTCACACATTTGTGAATTTTTCCGTTTTCTTCATGTACTTGATCTCTAGTTCCATAGCATTATAGTGGGAAAAATGTTTGACTTCATTTCAGTCATCTTAAATTTATTAAGACTTGTGACCTAACGTATGATCCATCTTGGAGAATGTTCTATGTGTGACTGAAAAGAATGTCTATTCTTTTGTTTTTTAATGGACTATTTAGTATAAGCTATAAAGTCCATCTGGTCTAGTGTGTCATTTAAGGTGGATGTTTCCTAATTGACCTGTCTAGATGATCTGTCCATTGATGAAAGTGGGTTATCAGAGTCCCCTACTATCACCATATTGCTCTTTCTCCCTTCAGGTCTGTTAATATTTGCTTCACAGACCTGAAGGGAGAAAGAGCACTTTTTGTTTTTTATTATAGTCTTTGTTTTAAAGTGTTTTTTGTCTAATACATCACCTTTGTTTGGTTTCCGTTTGCATGGAATATCTTTTTTCAGTCTGTGTATGTCCGTCCTTCTCAAGTGACTCTCTTACAGGCGGCATATAGATGGGTCATGGGTTTTCTTTACTCATTCAGCCACTCTGAGTCTTTTAATTGGAGAATACAGTCCATTTACATTTAAAATAATCAATGATAGGCATAAACTTTTTGCTCTTTTATGGTTCCTCTCTGTTCTTTTCCTCTCCTGCTCTCTTCCTTCATGGTTTAATAACTTTCTGTTGTGGTAGGCTTAGATTCATTTCCGTTTATCCTCTGTGTATCTATCATAGGTTTTTGCTTTGTGGTTACCATGAGGCTTTCTTATAACTTGGATTTATAACCATTTATTTTCAGTTCATAATAACTTAGGTTTAAATGCATTCTAAAGTTCCACATTTTTACTCTCCCCCAACATTTTATGTTTTAGATGTCACAATTTACATCTTTTTATCGTGTGTATCCCTTAACTAATGACAGTTGACCTTTGAGCAACAAAGGAGTATGGGATATCAACCCTCTATATAGTCAAAAATCCATGTATAACTGTTGACTTCCCAGAAACATTAACTACTGTAGCCTAGTGTTGACTGGAAGCCTTACCATTAACATAGACAGTCATTTCAAATATTTTGTATGGTATAGGTCTTATATACTAGAATCTTACAATAAACTAGAGAAAAGAAAATATTAAAAATTGTAAGAGAAGATACATTTATAGTGCTGTACTGCATTTACCAATACCATAAATTTACCTTGTCTGTTTACATGATTAACCATCTGTCAGTACGTATACAATTTTTGTCTTATAGGATTCAAAACACTGTAGATGTTATATGTATTGCTAAGACTAGATGTCAGAAGTGAAAAGGAATGCATACTTATTTATAGGTATAACAGTTCATGCACAGATAATGAAGCAAGAGCAGTATGATTGCTCTGTGGTAGCCTAGCGGAACTGATACACTTCTTCACAGTGGCCTTGTCTGTACACTAATGAATGAAGCCCTATAAAATTTTTATGGTATAAAGTACTACATTCATATTCATATGTACATATGAATATGTACATATTCATAGTACAGTTCTAGAAACATTGTTACATTGTTACATTTTCAAAAAACCACTTACCTATGATGATAGGCTGATACAAGAGCGAGAGACATAACTTACAGTAATGTAATTCCTTGAAAGCAAAATTTTAAAACAGTAGGAAAACTAAGGCATTATTAATTGTATATTAAACATCAGTCACATGTGCCTATGTAAGGACAGGGTATCCACTTCCATACAAGACTTACACTCAGTGTTCTACATGATGACTATTTTGGCGATGGTGACGTTGGCACAAAAGCATCTTGTACAATTACTGCTGTATGGTTAGATTTTTACACAAAACATTTACATACCCAACAGATCAGTTTATTAACTGTATGGCCTGATGATTAGTTATTATTCATTAAGTGGAAGTGGATCATCATAACGGTCTTCGCCCCTGTCTTCACGTTGAGTAGGCCAAGGAGAGGGAGGAAGATGAGGGGTTGGCCATGCTGTCTCAGGGATGGTGGAGCTGGAAGGAGAGGTGGGAGAGGCAACACACTCAGTGTAATTCTTTGGAAATACATCGTAATTTCTGACTGTTTCGCTTTTTCATCTCTCTAAATATGTTTCTATACAGTACCGATCCTTCCACTGTGAGCATTAGTTCAGAACCCGTACCCTAGACTGGTTCATGTCATAAACGGAGTCAAAAGCAGTTTGGAGAATCAGAACTCTTCTGCCAGACTGTCCAGTGTCAGTTTGTTTTCTGGCACTTCTTCTCTGTCTGTTCCTCCTCATCTGGCACTAGTTTGGAAACACTCATCTCCATCCATTTGCCTTCTGTTAATTCCTCTGGTGTGTAATTACCTCTTGGACTTCTCCAGGATCTGCATCTTAAAACCCTTCACCCCCCTACTCTTTTTGCCAAATCCACAGCCTCCTTCATGATTTTCTTGATCAGTTCTGTCGTAAATCCTGTGAAGTTATGCACAACATCTGGACAGTTTTCTCCAGCAGGAATCCATTATTTCAGGCTTGATGGTTTTCACAGCTTTTTCTATAATCATGGTGGCATCTTTGATGGTACAGCCATTCCAGAATTTCATGATGTTCTGTCTATCACAATTCCCTTCCATAGTGTTGACAGTCCTTTTCACAGACTGCTGTGTGTAGGGAGGCCTGGGTGGCTCAGTCAGTTAAGCATCTGCCATCAGCTCTGGTCATGATCCCAGATTCCTGGGATCAAATCCTGGATCAGGCTCCTTGCCCAGTGGGCAGTCTGCTTCTGCCTGCTGCTCCCCCTGCTTGTGCACCACTCTCTGACAAATAAAATCTTTTTAAAAAGAAGATGATGATTAGGGCACCTGGCAGTAGGTTAAAAAGAAGAAGATGATTGTGTGTAATCATCCTTAAAGGTTCTGATGACCCCTTGATCTGGGGGCTGAATTGGAGATGTGTTTGGGGGCAAGCAGACAACTTCAACACCAACTCATGGGGTTCTTTTTTTTTTTTTAAGATTTTATTTATTTATTTGACAGACAGAGATCACAAGTAGACAGAGAGGCAGGCAGAGAGAGAGAGAGGGAAGCAGACTCCCTGCTGAGCAGAGCGCCCGATGCGGGACTTGATCCCAGGACCCTGAGATCATGACCTGAGCCAAAGGCAGTGGCTTAACCCACTGAGCCACCCAGGCGCCCTGTCATGGGGTTCTGGGTGGCAAGGGCATTGTCCAATATCTAAAGTACATTAGAAGGCAATCTCTTGCTGGCAAGGTACTTTCTGACTTCAGGGACAAAGCAGCAATGGAACCAATCCAGAAAAAGTGTCTTCATTGTCCAGGCCTTCTTGTACAACCAAAAAGTCTGACAGCTGGTATTGTTTCAAGACTCAGGGTTGGTAGGTTTATAGAAAAGGGCAGCTCTGATCTTAAACTAAACTGCATTTGCACAGAACAGTGGTCTGTCCCTTTCTGCCTTAAATCCTGCTGCTCACTTCTCTTCATATGGATTAAATAATAAATGCCTTTTGTGACATATTATTCTAGAACAGGGCACTTTTGTCTGCATTAAAAACCTGTTCAGGCAGATATCCTTTCTCCTCAGTGATTTTCTTAATGGTGTCTGGGAATTCATCTGCTGCCTCTTGGTTGGCAAAAGCTGCTTCTCCTGTTATCTTGACATTTTTAAAACCAAACCTCTTTCTAAAATTATCAAACCATTCTTTGTTGGCATTAAATTCTGTAGCTTTCGATCTTTCACCTTCCGTTTCCTTTGAGTCGTCATATAATGACTTTGCTTTTTCTTGAATCATATTAGAGTCTGCAGGAATGCCTTTCTTATTAGCTGCCCTACACCCCCCTGAAAGCTGCATTTTCAATAGGAGATAAAAGGGTATTTGACAAAAAGTACCAGGTTTTTGTGCCTTGTGGCACTGCTCTGGTGACAGCTTCATGAATTTCCTCTTCTTTTTTTCACAATGGTCCTTATGCTAGATTCATTTACCTTGAAATGGCAGGCAACCACAGCTGCAGACCTCAATCTGGGATCCATGTCAAGCAGTTCAACTTTTTTGTGTTATTTCATGTCTTTTCTGCTTTTGGGGAACACTTCCAGCATCGCTAGTAGCACTTCAGATGGGTCCCCTGGCATTATGCAGGGTTTATTGTGTTGCACTAAAAACAACGAAAAGTAGGTGAAAATGGAGACCAGTTTTTGCTGTGATACCCAGTTCACTGGAGAGAGGAACTGCTCATGCAGAGATGATCAGTCTCACGTGCATTTTATGTGGCTGCTTTGAACACCAGGCCTCACTGCAGTAGCAACAGGAGGTGGCTCCAGCATTACTATAACAGTGCACAGTATGTCCATAGTGAATTTTGTGCAATTATGATGTAATACCGCATCGTTGTACACATTTCTCTCAATTGTGAGTGGTGCCCTGTACAGTATGTGTGAGTTTTGGAAAGTTTTAACTTTCTATAATAGATTTATATATGTATTTGGCATTCAGGATATCCTTTTTTAATATATATTTCTAAGCTGTGTAGTTTGTCTGCAAGTTTTTGAAATTGTTGCAGATCTTCAAAAATTTTTCCGAAATATTTATAGGACCCATGCAGTTCAAATCTGTGTTGCTCAGGGGCCAACTGTAAAATAATTATTTTTATTATGTTTGCTTCTAACTTTCTTACTAGCCTTGTAATTAATTTACTACTGCCTGCACTATATGCTTACTTTTTCCATTAAGACTGATACTTTTATATTTTCTTCTTACTAATTAGCACACCTTCTTTTCAGCTTGAAGACATCCCTTTGACATTTCCAGTAAGGCCATTCTAGTTGTGTTAGACTCTTTTAGATTTTTTTTCTTAAAGATTCATTTATTTTAGAGTAAGAGCACAAGCAGGGGGAGAGGTAGAGAGAGAAGGTGACAAGCAGACTCCCTGCTGAGTGGGGAGTCCAACGCAGGACTCAATCCCAGGACTCTGAGATCATGACCTGAGCTGAAATCAAGAGTTGGATGCTTAGCTAACCGAGCCATCCAGGCACCCCTCCTTCAGCTTCGTTTGTCTGGAAAACTTTATCTCACCTTCAATTCTGGAGGACAACCTTGTTGGGTAGAGGATTCTTGGTTGGCAGTTTTTTGTTTTTTTTTTTTTCTTTCAGCCACTCCCTTCTGGCCTGGAAAGTTCCTGTTAAAAGTCGTATGGGGGTTCATTTGTACCTACCAACTTGTTTTTCTCTTGCTGTGTTTAAGATGTTCTTGTCTAACTTTGGAGACTTTAATTATAATGGGTCTTGGTGTGCGTCTTTTTATATTCATCTTGTCTGGAACTCTGGTCTTCCTGGATCCATAGGTTAGGGAAGTTTTCTCTCTCCTCTTCTGGGATCCCTATAATGCAAATGTTGGTCTGCCTAATATTGTCCTATAGGTCTCACAAGCGGTTTTCACTCCTTTTCATTCTTTTTTTCTCTTTGCTGCTCTGATTGGATGAGTTTCATTGCCTTGTCTTTGAATTCACCGATCCTTTCTTCTGCTTCATCTAATCTGCTGTTGAACCCCTCTAAGTATATTTTTTAGTTCAGTTATTGTATTCTTTGGCTCTGTGACTTCTACTTGATATTTCCTTATGTTTTCTTTTTGTCAAAGCTCTCAGTATGTTCACTCTTCTCCCAAGTTCAGCGAGCATCTTTATGTCTACTACCTTGAACTCTTCAGGCAGATTACTCATCTTCCTTTCAGTAAGGATTTTTTTCTGTGGTTTTATCTTGTTTTGTTCATTACCTACTTCTCTGTCTCCTCATTTTGCTGGGCTCCTTGTGTCAGTCTCTGTGTTAGATAAGACAGGCACCTCTCCCACTCTTGAAAGAGTAGCCTTATTTGGGAGATGAACCTTATCCTTCAACCCAGACCTAGCTCTTTCTGGTCTCTCAAACCTTTGTGATGGTCCAAACAGCCTGTTTCTTTTTTTTTTTTTAATATTTTATTTATTTATTTGACAGAGAGAGAAATCACAAGTAGGTAGAGAGGCAGGCAGAGAGAGAGGGGGAAGCAGGTTCCCTGCTGAGCGGAGAGCCCGATGCGGGGCTCGATTCCAGGACCCTGAGATCACACCTGAGCCGAAGGCAGAGGCTTAACCCACTGAGCCACCCAGGCGCCCCAGCCTGTTTCATTTTTAATAGACCCCAGTAGTTGGCGGTCTGCCAAGACCAGTGTCCTAAAGGGGAAGATCTCAGTCAGCACCTAGATTTGTAGGTGATTAAAAGCCAGACCCACTGGCAGCAGCTCTTAAAGTATGAAAATATACAGTCTTATTGGACCATAACTGTAAGCCCCACTGGCCATCAGAGCCTGGTGATTTCAGAGTGTCTCCTAGGTGGCAGTCCTAAAAACTGGGGTACTAAGTGAGTGTATAAGTTCCTTTCTGAGAGATAACAGTGAGCCCGAGGAAGGCAGAGGGCAGGCACAAGGATAGCATGCACTGGCTGGCCTCTGTGCCCCATGAGCACTGCCATGGGCCAGACCTGATGCCTGCCCTAGGCCAAAGCTATGGAATAAGCAGAAAGACTGGAGCTTGTTTCAGTCTGCATTCTGTGCAGTGCCCTACAGGTGGTAGCCCATCAAGAACTGTCCCTTCGATTGTTAAAGTCCCATGGGGCCCAGGATTGCAGGTCCCCCCATGGCCCCCAGAGCCAGGCAATCAAGGGGCATCCCTTGGGTGGCAGCCATAAGTACTAGGACACCAAGTGCACGTACCAACCCTCTCCAAGCATGCTTGCTAAAAACAGATTTTCAGACCTTACCCAAGACCTGCTGAAATTTGATACAAAGGTGTAGTTTGGAGATTATATTCTTACCAAACTCCTATCTGCTACTGCAATTGGACACATTTGACTAAAATTAAATTATTTTTTGGAGACTTGTATCCATTGGACCCCTCCAGCCACCATAGGAACCCAGATTTGCCATTGCTCTGTCTTCGCTAGCCTCTGAGGGTATTGCCTGTAGTATCAGCCAGTCGTTGGTTGACTCATTCATTCAGCGAACAACCAAGTATTCGTCTAGGGAAAGACGTATTGATGCCAGGTACCTCCATGTTCTTGCCTTTGGTTCATAAATGCCTTCTCTGTGACTGCTTTCTTTTATGAAAGACCATATTCTGAGACTGTGGTTTACATTTGTTCTTTTCCTTTCTCCTCTGTCCACCTCCATTCCGAAGTTCTGCACCCACCTTCCCCCACTGTGACCTAGCTCAGCCGGCACCGGCACGGGTTATGAAGCCTGGGGTCCTGCTTGTTCATTAGATGTGCTGTACCCGGTCTCCCATCTGGCCTTTCTCCTTCCGGGCATTCTGCTTCCACTCAGACCCATGTTACTTTTCCTTCCTGCTGCTTCTCTGGAGCAATATTTTCTTTGAATCTCTTGCTTGCCTCATTTGCTTTCTCCCCACATCCCACACGAGCTCTTAGCCCACACTTGTGCGTGCCCCTCGACCACCTCTGTCCTGCTCACTGCTCCCCTTCTCCCCGATGGTAGCATCCCTTGGGGAGCATGCCAGCTTCCCCCTGCTCCCCCACCATCTGATGACAGCTGGAATATGGCCTCTCTTTTCTTCACGAGGTTACCCTCCAAAGTTGACACATGAAATGACCACTTTTTACCATCTAGACTCTGGAAAAAACTTCCTGGTAGTGACCAAACAGGCCCTAACCTTTTCTCCCCTTGTGTCTCCACATTGGGGCCACTCTCCCCTGAGTTCCATTGCTCCTGCAGCAGTAAACCCTTTGTGAAGGCATGTCTGCATGTGTCCCGTCAGAGCAGACCTTGTCTTCTAGAGGTTTTCGTTCTGAGAGAGCAACCTGGAAATTGCACATACAGACGCTATCCAGCCACGGAAGGCAGGGAATGGGCTGCCCTCTGTGAGCTTCTTGCTTTCCTGAAAGTCAGGCAGCACGGTGACCCCATCTCCTAAACGGAGCAGCCCTTGTTGGGCCGATGCCTCAGCCCTGGCCTTTTCAGTGACTGGGCAATGGGGAGGAGCAAGTTCTTTTGTACATGTGGAAATGTGGGTGCCAGAGATAAAAGGGGAGAAGGGTTGTGAGTGACATGCAGAATTGTCTGTTCCACCTACTTACCCTTGGTGGGAGCATGTTTAAATAGATCAGAGCATTTAATATCTGGCAGTATTTGTTGATTTCCATTTACTCATCATTTTGCTAATTTAAGCACATTAATAACTAGCAGCTGTACTTCAGAGCGGTTCTTTCTGCCATTTGAAAGGGAAAACAAGCACTAAACATACTTTGGTTTACCAGGCTATCGTCATTGGGGAAACTTTTTAACTCCTTGTAAACAGGTGTTTCTGGAGTCACTCAGCAATTTTAACTGAGATTTGAGCTTGCGGTGGCGTGGATTTTCACTGTTACAGTCCCAGCGGCCCTTCTCCAGGAGTCGCACCCTCTGCCCTTGCCTCTGCCCCACTGAGAGCATCTGTGTATCATGAGCCCCGCAGCCCTGCACTCTGTTCTCTGCCTACGTGAACTTCAACGGTAGCAGCTTGCGCTTGGATGGCGGGGGGCTCCCTGCACCCACTCTTCTATGCCCCAGGCCAAGCAAAGGCCGAGCAAAGGCTCGTCGTCACGATGACTTCATGTTTGTGTTTTTAAAATTGTTACCTTAAAGCAGCTCATGCTATTGGACTGCTATGATCCAAAACTGATCCCAAGAGTTGCTTCTTCTGTCCTTGGGAAGGAGAGAATGCCAACACCAATCCTAAAATCACCTGCCTATAGTAACTCCATTCGGGTAATTGAGCACTCTCATGCAATCTGATTTGCTCCCCACATCAGCCTGCAGACACATCCGCTGCGGAAACCAGCGGGCCAGTCCCCGGGGACGGGGAGTCCACAGGCAGGTGGTCAGGTCCCAGGGCCGAGTCCAGTATTCTGCCCCAGAACAGGGATCAACAAGCTTCTCCGGTCTGGCTTTTGAAACAGGCCTTGTTGTCCTAGTCTGAATCCTTGACTCTGGGGAAAAAAAAACAGAAAGGAGGACGTGTCTCCCCCCTCTCTGTAGATAGACAGCTCCCCCAGAAGCAGACATCTGTCTCAGGGCAAAACTAACTTTTCTGGGCCTCACACTACTAGAGCTGAAACAGTGAGAGACGATTAGGCAATGAGTTAAGACTGGAAGAAGCCAGTTCCTAGTTCACGTCTGCTTTAGAAGAGCCCCTGACGACTTCATCAAGATCAAAAGCTTCTGCACAGCAAAGGAAACAGTCAACAAAACAAAGAGGCAACCCACGGAATGGGAGAAGATATTTGCAAATGACAGTACAGACAAAAGGTTGATATCCAGGATCTATAAAGAACTCCTCAAACTCAACACACACAAAACAGATAATCATATCAAAAAATGGGCAAAAGATATGAACAGACACTTCTCCAATGAAGACATACAAGTGGCTATCAGACACATGAAAAAATGCTCATCATCACTAGCCATCAGGGAGATTCAAATTAAAACCACATTGAGATACCACCTGACACCAGTTAGAATGGCCAAAATTAGCAAGACAGGAAACAACGTGTGTTGGAGAGGATGTGGAGAAAGGGGAACCCTCTTACACTGTGGGTGGGAATGCAAGTTAGTGCAGCCACTTTGGAGAACAGTGTGGAGATTCCTGAAGAAATTAAGAATAGAGCTTCCCTATGACCCTGCAATTGCACTGCTGGGTATTTACCCCAAAGATACAGATGTAGTGAAAAGAAGGGCCATCTGTACTCCAATGTTTATAGCAGCAATGGCCACGGTTGCCAAACTGTGGAAAGAACCAAGATGCCCTTCAACGGATGAATGGATAAGGAAGATGTGGTCCATATACACGATGGAGTATTATGCCTCCATCAGAAAGGATGAATACCCAACTTTTGTAGCAACATGGACGGGACTGGAAGAGATTATGCTGAGCAAAATAAGTCAAGCAGAGAGAGTCAAGTATCATATGGTTTCACTTATTTGTGGAGCATAACAAAGAACATGGAGGACATGGGGAGATGGAAAGGAGAAGGGAGTTGTGGGAAATTGGAAGGGGAGATGAACCATGAGAGACTATGGACTCTGAAAAACAACCAGAGGGTTTTGAAGGGGCGGGGGGGGGGGTGGGAGGTTGAGGAACCAGGTGGTAGGTAATAGGGAGGGCACGTACTGCATGGAGCACTGGGTGTGGTGCAAAAACAATGAGTACTGTTATGCTGAAAATAAATTTTAAAAAAAATTTTATTAAAAATTTCCCAAAAAAAAAAAGCCCCTGACGATCTGCAGGACGAGAAACTGGTTCTAGGTCACCCTGCCTGGGTAAGATCTCGAGCGGTTCTCCAGCAGGCATGAGAAGGATCTCATCTCTCTTCTCTGTCGCAGGAGAGTTTTCAGCCTCAGACAGCTCCCTCACGGACGTCCAGGAGACCCGAAGGCCTCCCATGCCCGACCCTGGCCTGATGCCCCTGCCCGATGCGGCTGCGGATTTAGATTGGTCCAACCTGGTGGATGCGGCCAAGGCCTATGAGGGTGAGTCCGCAGACCATCCAGGCAGGACGCGCAGGGCAGCGAGGCCATGCTGAGTTTTGCGGGGTGTGAGGCTCTGGTCAGTCTCTGTCCACTCTGCTGTTTTGCACACACTGACTGCACGGGGGCACGCGCTTCCAGCTGGAAACTCGTTGAGCGAACGGTTAGCGAGCACTCAGTGGGGCACACGCTGTATGATTTAATCTGATGCAGCCTGACATTTCCTCTACAGAGGATTTTGTAGCATGGCTGTCTCCCCTCCCCACACACACAGGAAGGGCAGGGAGTGGGGGAATCCCAGCTGTCACTTGGCTGAAAAGAACACCTATGCAGAGAGAGTCTTCGACCACGTGGTGAGGACGTCATTGCGAAGTGCACCCTTGGATCTGTTAGGGATGCTTGTCCCACTTGGCCCTGCCCCAGCCTTAACAAATGTTGGGTAATCCCTTTGTGTTTCCCATTCACCTCTCCTGACTCTGGCAGCATGTTCTCGGTCCACACTGATCCTGTGCCAACCCGCTGTCTCTGCGCTTCTCGGACGCGGGCCCTCCCACGGGTGCTGGCGTGCCGGCACGGAAGGAACAGGAGTGTCGTGCTGCCCGTGTATGTGGACGTGAGGTTGGCAGACGCCCTTTTGAATTGACTGACTTCACTCTGTGGTCATCATTCCAGATTCTTTGGTGCTAAAATGTTCTTTAGAAAACAAAGACAACAGATGACTGGTTTAGGGCTGGGGGTTTTTTGTTTTGTTGTTTGGGGGGGTGTGGCTTATGTCTGAAGAATTGAAAGTAGCTAGTCCATCAAGCTGTCGTTTTCAGAACTTGATGAGGTGACAGTGAAGTCGGCCACAGGTAGCCCCGTGCTGGCTGCTGGCAGGTCCCCAGCACTGACAGGACTGTAAGTTTCAATTTATTGGTCACTCTCCCTTCTAGGAGATGGTGGTAGTTTTGTGTTTTTAATGAGAGGTTTTGAAAATTGGATGGTGTTTTCTTGGCTCAAGTTTTAGGTTGGGTAAATTTTAAAAAACACATATGGTTGGACTTTGGCTAAAACCCACCAAGGTAGCCAGGAATCTTGTGGAAAACCTACTTCTGGAAGTGCATTTGATACCATCACTGAGTGGGAAAAGCCTTGGTCTGGAAATCTGGCACAATGCCTGTTTCCAGGGAAACATGTCATAGAATGCTACTTGATGATAAGAAAAAGAAGACTACAAATGGATTCACAGCCCGGGTTTTCAGAAGGGATCTTCTACCGCTCCTGTCCTATAGCTGGAACAGTGGTTTTCTCCTCCAGGGTCAGGAGAGAAGGCTCCTGATGTATCCCCACATGTTGATTAGATGTGACCGTCGGTATAGGCTAGTTGTTGACCTTTGACAGACCCGGCCCGGGATGTGGCTCCGAAATAGTGAACGTCTTCTCCTCTCCCTTCCAGTCCAAAGAGCCTCCTTCTTTGCTGCTACTGACGAAGGCCACCGGCCCTTGAGTGCCGCATCCAACAGTGACCAGCTCGAGGAGCAGGCTCTGGCCCAGATGAAGTCCTACAGCAGGTTAGTCACCGCTCTGCACCGTGTGTCCCCAGCTGTCGTGACGGCAGGCGTGGGGAGGAGATGGAGGCCGCAGGCATTAGCTGACCGGAGCTCACCACCACAGGGCCAGACACCCTCACATCTTAGAATACTCTGTAACTGAAACGGTAAACGTAATTAAACTGTTCTTGATGACTTAGTCATAATCATGAATATTTATAATTCATTGAGGCCTTACTACATTTATGCTCTCAGGACTGATCACCTCAGGGGAGGAAAAGCACGTACCTGGCATCCTCGAGCCCAGTTTTGGGGTGCCTCCCCCTGTTGTCAGTTGGTTGTACTTGTCCATTGCCCCCATCTTAGCGCCCCCCTCCCCGTGCTGCTTCAGATCGACGTTAGATCCGGGTCTCCAGGAGAGGGAAGATTCGAGAGGACATGGAAGGCAAGTGCAAACTGAGGCCCAGAAGGTTTCCTGAGTAGTTAAGAGCAGGGATTTTGACTTTTGTTGAACTGTGCCGAGGTGGATCCACTGTCTGATTTCAAGCAGTGAGGCCGTTGGGGAGTTGCGTGCTCGGACTCTGTGGGAAAGCATGCGATGGGCCGCGTGGTGCACGTCGTGGGCGCTCCCTGATGCAGGATGAGGTCAGCGGCTTGAAATCGCTCCTTTTACAACCTTTTGAGGATGGTTAAGAATCCAGGTATCTAGGAGACAGGCGACAACAGGGAAAGTGAGGTTATCAAGGTTGTTCAAAGAGCCGTGGACTGTTCGTGAAGACTTCGCCGATCAAGTGTGTAAGGAGATGCTCTGCACAGGGAAAGCAGAAGAGTCGGGGTGGCTTGTCAGGGGTCAGGGACAGGTGCTGCCTTCGCTCTGATCGCTGAGGCATCTTGGGAGGGAGAACGGCAGTTACTTTGGCTGCTGAGAACTTTAAAAAGAAAAAAACAAAATAGAGCGTCAAGGCACAGTGAACCCAGAATGTACCTTAGGATGGGCGCTCCGAGCAGGAGAAGTCTGAGTGAACAAGCCCGTGTTCCTGCGGAAGGATTATCGGGCAGCGAGTTCTTCAGTCTTCGCAGAACCCGAAGAGGAGGGTGGTGCCGGGCACGTCTGTTCGGTGAACAGATGGAGTTGAATGGGTTTCTAAAAACCCGAGCCTCCGCAGGCACCTAATTCACTCTGAAAACCTTCAGAAGTCAAGACAGGCTGCTACGCGTTTTTATGGGGTGTCCCCTCTTAGAGGTTTGGAGCTCCTTATCATTTCGTTTATTTACAGCCTTGAGACACTCGTGCCACTGTGAGTTCGGCCTCTGGGGCCTGTGGGTCCAGAATGAGCAGGAGACAGCAACACAGCTCCAGTACATACTGCCTTTGCGTCTGGGGCTCCAGAACCCCGGTCTAGCGGTGTCTTCCCTTTTGGCCTCTGGGGAGAGGCAGCTGCACGTTCTCCCAGTGGAAGGCTTTAGCTTGTGGGTTGTGGACTCTGAGGTGGTGGATCCGGCTAGAGCTCACTTGGACCTGACTTCAGGTAGGCAGGAGCGGGACGAAGAACGGCTGACGGGGGCCTTCTGTCCAGCCAGTTGGGTGGCCTTGTCAGCCACTAGCTCCCTGGGGGCCTTCGGTATTCCACGAGCGTGGCATTACCAGCTATACATTGGGAGAAAGAAACTGGAGGGCCTAGTTTGCAGATCATAATAGCAAAGGAGACATTAAGGTTGGATGGATGAGCTTTTGATTTTTTTTTAAATATTTTAAGATATTTAGACAAGCTTTGGAGACAGGAGCATGATAAGTTAGCTGCACGTGGATGAGTAACCACAGACTGTTTTCTGGGGACAGAGACCTACCTTCTCCCGGTCGCCCCAAGGTGGGGCTGACCTCAGCCCTTCTGCCCCCAGAGGAGTGGCTCTCTCCTTCTTTCAGCCACTAAAGAGAATAGGAAACACTGCACTGCTTGACATTTGTGCCTTCCAGAAAGTACCTCTCCTGCTGCGAAACAGACGATTTTCACTTACTGTCCTGTATTCTTTTGTCGAGAAGACCAGCATCTTTAACAGAGGAAGCTACTGATGGGCTGCCATTCACCCTTGCGTTTCCTTTTGTTAAAATGACCATTTTCTTTTTTAAAGTGAAAATGCACATTGGGTCACCGTACTGAGAAATTTGACATTAAGAAACCACTTACAGAGACAGCAGCCTCATTAACAGCTGCCCAGCAAACGCAGCCAACACTGTCTTTTGTTTCTCATCCCCAGCAGTAAAGATTCCTCCCCCACTCTGGCTTCTAAAGTGGACCAGCTGGAAGGTATGCTGAAGATGCTCCGGGAAGATCTGAAGAAGGTAAACACGTGTTCTCAAAGCAGAGCCCCCGGTCCGTGCCAACTGCCCTTGAGCAAATCCCTATTAGTGGGAGAACACGTGGGTATTGTCCGTTTTCTCGGGACACACGGTCCACGAGCTTCTTGGCGCTCGGTTCCCACCAACACACCCCGTGCAAGCAGGCCTTCGTTGTCACGTGTGCAGCAAAGTTGTTGAACCCCAGACAGCCCCACGGAGCCCTCTCTCGGCCTCCCTACCCCCCACCCCCCCCACCCCCACCCCCCCCATCTTCACTGTCAGTCGGGCTTTCACACCAAAAACATGGAATGTAGTTTTGACTATATTAAGAGTCCAAAACCAAACAACATCCAGAATTTAAGACCGCCCTCGTCGAAGACATTAAGGTACACGGTAATGTCTTCGTGTTCCAAAATAAACCGTAGTGAGGCCCTGGGGACCTGACCCCTGACTTTGAGTATCGGGATACCCAGGGTCAGGCTGGGGATACAGTGTTAGGATGAAGAACAGAAGTGGGTGAAGGGGACACGCGGGTCCCTAGCCACCCCTCCAGCTGCTGGGTCCCAGCCCTCTCCTCCTCTACCCCACCTCCCAGGAAAAGGAAGACAAAGCCCACCTGCAGGCAGAAGTCCAGCACCTCCGGGAGGACAACCTGAGGCTTCAAGAGGAGTCCCAGAACGCCTCGGACAAGCTGAAGAAGTTCACGGAATGGGTCTTCAATACCATAGACATGAGCTAGGGCAGGCTGCGGGGGGCCGGCCCGGGCTGGGGGAGGGGGCCTGGGAGGAGGGGGCTCTCCGGTGCGGTTTGGCGTTCCTTCAGCCATGCCGCCGAGAGCCTTCTCAGCCCGCCCGCCCTAGCTTCCTACTCTGGCCCCTTTCGGGAAGTGCACAACAGTTGCAGATCAACAATCATTATCTGCCTTTTGTAGAAAAGAAAAACAAAAAAGTAAATAAAAATTTTAAAAAGTAAAATAAAAGTTTAACTGCTAAAATGTGAATGTCTTTATTTTTTTGCACAATATCTTTATCTGTTACGTATTTTAAAAAGCAAGTGGGCCTAGGCCGCCTGGGGCCCCTCTGCCTCTATTTCCATGAGCTCTTACTGATTTCAGGTAACCCAAGCTTTCCCTCGTTATCCTGACCCATGTCATTGCTCCTAGGAAAATAAAGTTTTTGCACATGGTTTCTTTGGGGAGGGGGATTTCCTTACCTTTGTCCTAAAATGCCTGGGGAGGGAGGTGCTTGGAGAAGATGCCCACCTCCCTTGAATGACCTGTGCATGAGCTAGTGCCCTTTGTCCCTACCTTCCGGAGGACAGCGGGCTCAGGGTTACCCGAAAGTCCGTGCGGGAGACAGAGCCAGTGCCTCGGGCGACGCCCCTTTCCTGTCCTGCATTGTGACGTCACTCCACCCCTCAGTTCCTCTCCCCTGGAGATGGTCCCCCGTGTGCGCTCCTCAGAGCTAGAACCCTTTCTGTCTGGTTCGACTGGAATCAGCCTCTGCAGCTTCCCGGCTCCAAACATTACCGGCTTTCAGAATTCTTCCAGACTCAAATCTCACTTGTATGCATTTTGGTCAAAAGTATAGCTTTTGTTTGAGATGTGTAAAGATGAAAATGTGGCAAAATTGTATTTTTAGCTTACTCAAAAATTACCATATTAATTCTCTTCAAAGCAAGACTTGACCAGTCTAGGGAAAAGTGAATGTTATAAATTGTTTAATACTCGCTTGTTGGGAGCAACGACTGTGATCACAGAATGGGCTCTGGAAACCTGCATGTCTCAGTGTGCAATTCCAGCACGGCCTTTTCCGAATCCTTTTGTGGCCAGCCCGAGGATTCTGCTGCAGAATTGACTGATGTGCTGTTTTTCCTGTCTAGTGATGCAGCTGCCCTGGGCCTCTGGCCATCGTCCCAAGGCCCTCAGGCCTGCAGACGGACACACCAGGCCCACCAGTGTTGAGGGACCCAGGGATCCCCGGGGGCCTTGTTTCTTGCCTTCATAAAAATGTCACGAAGCTGCCACCCGTGTCCCTTCAGTGGCAACTCTGATGTAGGGAACATTCTGGGATGTCATCTGCTCGGAAGCTCCCTGCCCCAAGTAATCTCAACTCCTTCCTCCATCCCTGAAAGAAACAGGATGGATTTTCTCTCTCCTCCCCCTGCCCCCTCCCCCAGATTTTTACAGTTTCATTCATGATTGTGATTTTTCCATGGAATTATTCTTTTCTTTTGGGGGGGGGGGGTGACATTTCCATCCTGGAAACAGGAAGATTTTGGAGTGCTCTGTAAAAGATCTCAATTGTCTGTGTCTTTCTCTCTGACTTGTATGAAGGAGATTGTTACATTGCCTGATATCTCTTTGTAAATGAGAAAGATCGCTGACCTCCAAGCATTCTGAAGTCTTGCTTATCCTTCTGAGTTCAGTTTTTATTTTGTCTTTCATTTGTTTGGGGACTTGGGGCAAGCTATTTATTAGAGTTTTGCAACAGAATCTTGTTTGAAGCCTTTAAAGACTACTTGTAAAATTCAAACAATAAAATTCATTTTAAACGCTCTTTTAAAATGCTTTGGTATTATTGCTTGAGGTTTTCGGATTTGAAAGACCACCCAGTAACTCATTGACCCTCCTTGCAACCAATTTTCTCATGAGGCTCCATTAACACTAAATGATTCTTCAAAGTTTCTACCCCTCTTAGAATGTTAATAACCTTTTTTTACTCCGTTCACATGTCCCTCAAGAATTCCTAATTTGGCTTCTCTACTTATAATTTAATATTCACAGAGCACTTTCTAATTAGTTCCCTCTTCATTATCCATGTGTGGATTTCCCGTAACAACACTGTCATTCCCTGAGACCAGCACATTTTTGGACTGCCTCTACTGCATCACCCAAATCTGAGTTAGATGTTCTGTGCTCAGAGAATACAAATGCCTGTTAATATCAGGCTGTGTAAAATGTAATTAGAAAAGTTAATCTACTGAAAAAATCATAATGCATTCCAAAGCCAAATGGAACCAAATTTTTTAAATCTACCACATCAGTGTTCCTCTCCACTGGTGCAGCTAATTGAGAACTGACAGAGTTCCTTCCTTCTATTTGGTTCAATGATCCTACAAATTCTAGAATTACAAAGACAGGGCAAGACTGGATGCCATGAGATAAATCTGATGAGCAAGCTAAAATCATGGTCTGTCTAGACCATGATTCTTACCTGGTTTGAAGGGCTTTTCCATTGTTGCTGAAGGGCTTGGAGGAGGGTTAGGAGTCCCTGGGAGAAGGTGCCATTAGCCTACGTTGATGAGGGGGGGGGCATTTGGTTGTGCTTCATCTCTGCTGCCTGTGATAAAGAGATGGGGTCAGATTGGGTTACCAGCTCCTCAGACGGGGATAAAACTGATAGTCCAAGGGCAAAGGAAATAGACCAGTGAGCTTAAGCCACTTGCCCCTAGTTAAATACAGAACGATCACCTGAACCGATTCCAGCTTGCAGCTGATCCATTTCAACAACCTGCTGCTGCTTCCCTCTCAACCAAACCGGAGAGGAAAGTGCAAGATGGCACAGCTGGGCCAGAAACGTGGGGCTAGTGCAGCCCAGGGCATGGTTCAACAAGAACACTTATTTTTTAAAGAATGATTCCACAACAATGTCGGGTACCTCTTCTCGGTAGAAATTAGGCCCCTGATGGCCTATCCATAAGGAATAAGCATTTGGTCCATCTGATAAACATTTGAGGTGTTCGGAGACTCAAATCCCATCGACTGCACAGCAGCTCTGTCTTTGGATACATTACCTGATCTCTGAGCATGGCTTTCTCGTGGTAAAATCATCACAGTTTCATAGAGCTTGAAGGATTAGATGGGATCCGATGTGTAAAGACAGTGATGGGCAAACTGAAGACACAATAACATGTCTTCCTTGTCTTCCATCTCCAACAGGTTAAGGCTTTTCTGTTGTTTTTCTGGGAGGGTGTCCTGGCGTGTTAATAGCAGAATGGGATGGGAGGGTCCAAATGAGCTCCTCCATCCACTTTCCTGTCAGTCAGGTGCTTTCCACCCCCTGCTAGGCACTTTAGAGCACTGACTCTCAGACTTGAGCTTCCATCAGAATAGGTCATAGGGCTACATGCCCAGGATCTATGATTTAGCAGGGCTGGCTGGGTTGGGGACTTAGCATTTATATCTTCTAGAAGTTCCCAGGTAATGGCTTAGGAGCATGGCTTTCAAAGAGTAGACTCAGCATGTGGACATCCACACCCATGGACAGTTAAAAGAAACAGAAGCTACAGGGAGGGGCACATAGTGTGTCCACGTGCCTGAGCATCATTTTCATGGGTCAGCCAACCACAGAGCACCTTGCAGGAGAAACAGGCTTAAACTATAGCTAAAGAGAGATTAGGTAAAAGGCGTTTTTTTTTTTCCTTTTTTACTAAAGAGGTAATCATTTAGAGCTCCCTTTACATGAATCTTCCTGCCACTTGACTATTTTAAATTCCTGTGTTACCTGGATGGTTCTGGAGTGTCCTCATGACCATTAGCGGGATGAGACTAGTTACCAGGTCAGCAAGAAATGGCCTAGGACACCTTGGGGCGGTGGAGGTGGTGGACAGTTTGGACGGCAGTGTTGCCGAGGAAAGCAATGCCCTTGGCCGGGCCCACAGTGAGTGGCTACTCAGGAATACAAAAACTGGGAGACTTGGGTCAAGGCTGGGAGTGCTGAATCCCACCCACCAACATCCAGATTCAGTCCAGCCTGCTTATCCCAATCTCTGAGCACCTATCAAACCTCAAAGTTCCCAGACAAAGTTTTGACTGCCTTCATACCTCCCCAAACTGTTAAGAAACCTTTGCCTAAATCCTCATGCTGTAGACCAGCTCCTTTTCTCCACTTCTGTCCAGAAAGGAAGGAAGGGTTGCTCATCTTCCATATCCTTTGGATAAGTTGCAGCTCAGAGTCTTGGAGACACTGGCACTCTCTCCTGAGACGATCATGAGAACCTTGGTTTGGCCCCTGCTCTGGCCCCTCCTTGCTCTCCTTTCCACAGATCTCCTGCCTCTCCCCCAGGTCTGCCAGCCTTGTGTTCCCTCCATGCACCATCAGACTAGCCTTCTGGCCCTCCATCCGTGTAAATCTAGCATCTCCTTCTGACTTGCCTTTGTGCTCCCGAGTCATCACATATGAGACCCGAGAGCTTTCCCCTTCCCTTCTCTGCCTCTCGTTACACCCCTTCAGTGATGCTTGCCGTCGACCACACAGCTCCTTCCATCACTTGCCCTACCTGAGCACAGCCTACATGGCTCATCTGCCAGGCACCGCCCACCTTTAAATATATGCAGCTCGTTTTATCCTCCCATTTGGACCTCTCATGACCCATCTTCAACCTGAATGATCTCCCAGACAAAATAACCCGAGCTTTGCATACCTTCCTCTGTATCTTTAGACAAATGCTTTCCGTAGGGATTTCACCCCATTCTGGGGGTGCATCTGTTATTCTTTTTCCTTGACCAAGGTGCTCTGTGTTCCTTTAAATGGTCCAATCTCCCTACACATTGTTTTGCTTACATATTTGTTAGAACACGTCCATAGGGCTAATGAGTCCACCCAGCCACACCTCTCCTACGCATTTCTGTAATCCGGCATGGAAGCATCATAAAATGGTATCTACCAATAAAATCCAGCCTCCTTTGCAAGAGTATCAGTGGCCTGGGAGGGTATGGGCTCTCTAGGGTAACAGACACCTCCATCCCCCATTGCCTTCCACACTCTCAGCTCACCGCACACATTTACATAACTGGCCTGATAAACAGGCATTCAGGTTGCTTCCCCAGGATCCCATTGGCAAACCCAAGAGAGCCATTACCTTCCCAGCCCCAGCGCCCATGACACACACACACAGACACCCCCATCACACCCCCACACACTCATCACACCCCCTACCCTCACCCACCGGGTATTCCTGGAAGTGAATGCTCTTAGAAAATACACCAAGGAAGGAGTTCTACTCAAGTTCAAATAGCAAACCAGAAGTGACCAACAAAGTTGCTTGGAGGTGGTCTTCTGTTACGTATCTTAATGAAGAGGTAGGATGGGTTTGTAGCTGACCTAGTAATTCTTCTAAAGAGCTAAGAGTACATGAACACAGTAACTCTTTTAAGCTGCTTACATGTTCTGCCATCTTAAAGCAATGAATGTGCTAATAAACTTTTGTCTTAGTTGGTGCAAAGAGAAACTTGGCTCAGTGTAGGTTCATATCAAATCAGTGAGGCTATGCCTATTAAAACATGCACCTCAATGCAGTCTAGCTTAATACTAATGATTCCAGCTGGAGTCGAAGCCAGGGCTTCTTTCATAGGCCCTGGGAACCAGCTACCTCCAAAAAGTAAAGACCTGGCGGAAGGTAGGAGGGATGGGGGTATGGAGTTACTGACCACCATCTTTAAGTATTTGACACACTGTGGTATGAAGCAGAAACCAGCTTTGATGTCTGCGGTTCTGGAGGCAAAAATGGAACCAGTAGATGTTTGTTGCAGGAAACAGGTTTTTGTCTCCGAGATTGATGATAAATAAATGGTGACTGGGTGGTTTCCTGGGCTTGAAGCTGAGAATTAAGAGTCAAACTAGGAACCACTTTGCAAAGATTCCATCATCCTTTCATCTTTTCTAGTGGACTCTTGCTCATCTTAAATAAACTTGGAGTCATGAGTCACAGACTCAGGAAGGAAGGGGACCTTTAGAGATGGGCAGTTCTACCCTCCAGCCCAGACAGGACTGAATTTCTCTTCGTCGTCCAGCCACCTGAGCGTAAGCGTCTCCAATGAGGGGGAGCTCACTACTGCCTGGGGCAGCACGTTGTGTCTTTCAATGTCTCTTTTAAGTCATTCCTTTCATTTATGGAAAGTCAATTTCCCTTTAGTTTTTGTGACTACTCTCAACCCTACCACTTCGAATTACACAAATATAAATTTCTCTCCCCAAGTAATAACCATCGATACGTTGGAAAATACGAAGTCTTCCCGGCGTTATTTATTTACTCCCTGGACAAAAACTCCCATTCTCTCACCTTTTCCTCCTGGGTCATGGATTCCAGCCCCACAATAATGTAATCATCTATGATATGCCTTAAGGACACAAATGCTCTATGTGCATTCACGCGTTGAGTCCTCCCAGCCGCCCTGTGAGGTGGGGCTATTGTTGTCCCCACTTTACAAAGTAAGAAACTAAGGACTAGAGAGGTCAAATAATGTGTTCGCAGTAAAATAGCTGGTAAATGGTAGAGTAGAGCTGGGATTCAGACCCACACTTCAGATTCCGGAGCCAATAGTTATTGAATCTGTACTTTATCAATTCCGTTGCTCCAACCCTTGGTTCCCTGCATTGACCAGTTGCATGGATCCTTGCCGCAGGGACCTAGACACTATCATGGACACTAGATGGTAAATGGGGTGGGTGGGTGCACAGAAGAAGACTAGAAGGGCACCTAAAGGCCAGAAGACTACAAGGAAACCACCTCTTTGGGGGTGCCCTTAACAGAGAGGGGGCTCTGAAGTGCTCCAACATTCTTTCTGATACAATATAGATGTTCTCCCTGCAAATGACAATGCAAGAAAGCATCTCTGTCCAATCCCAGGCCAAATCTAGAGGTAAAAGAATCTTTGAAAGCCTGAGTCACTGGTTCTTAGACATCAGCACCACCTGGACAAGTTGATTAGTTTCTGTTCCCTGGCTCTAGGCTTAGTGGTTAGGTATGAATAGGTCTGATAGAGCTGGCAATCTTCATTTTAATAAGCATACCAAGGGTTTAGGATATGGATGATTCCTGGATCCATTTCTTTGAGAAACTCCACCCTAGCTTTCAAAAACCCCTGGGCAGCTCTCCTGAGCCAGGGAACAGGCAAGGTGTTACAGGTGAGCGTACGGTCTGCTTGAAATACCTAGATACCTTGCTGCTTCTCAACATGGGTGAATGGCTAGCTGAGGCCAGCTGGCTGGGCAGGATTCTCTATGAGGCAAGTGTAGAGTGACCTTTTGAAAAGCCATTTACTTAGTGGCTGATAATTCTCAGGTTCACCCCACCCTACACCCAGATTTTCTTATTTCTTTTCTTTCTTAACCAAGAGGCATTTGCTTAGTGGAGGTCAATTAAAATCTTTGTTTTAAAACCAACTTCTTAAATATTGTATAGAACACTCACCTCTCCTTAGGAAAAACTGCCTCAACATTAATTTTACACTCTGGTCTAATCAGATCTCATTACTGATGTTCCTGTAATAGCCTACGATCAGTTTTGTATCCTTATCAGGGAGTAGATAGGAGTCAGAGATTTCAAAGTTGGTCCCTGTTTTCAGCCATCAAAAGAGAAAAAGACTTCCTGTTTCTCCCTCTAAGCCCATCTGTCAGAAAACTGCCCAAAGTCCTTTCAGTCTGCTTGCTGAAGCAACAGACAGGAACAGAACCAGCCCAGCCTCCCAGGGTAAATCTTGGCAACAGCCCAGACCCATCCCAACTGCCCGTCATGGTGCTCCTGGGGGCCAGGGTTCCTGGTCAGCTTCTCTTCCTTTAGCCAGTGTTCTGGTTATCAAAGGCCATGGAAGCCACTTCATACTTAGTTACTTAAAACAACTACCACTTTACTAAGAAGGGGTACTTTATTGTGTTTCACTCCACTGCACGGCACAGACATCACATTCTGTACCAACTAAGGTGTGTGGCAACCGTGCATTAAGCAAGTCTATCGGTGCCATTTTTCCAACAGCATTTGCTCACTTCAGGGCTCTCTGTCACATTTTGGTAATTATCACAACATGTCAAACTGTTTCATTATTATTACACTTGTTAAGCTGATCTGTGATCAGTAATCATAGATGTCACTATTGTAATCGTTTTGTGGTGCCAGAAACTGTACCCATATAAGACAGCAAACTTAATACATGCTGTGTGTTCTGCCCGCCCCACCAAGACACCACTCCCTGATCTTTGCCCCTCTCCTCAGGCCTCCCTGTTCCCTGAGACACAGAAATATTGAAATTAGGCCATTAATGACCCTACAATGGCCTCTAAGTGTTCAAGTGAAAGAAGAGTGAAGTGTCTTTCATTCTAAGTCAAAAGCTAGAAATGATTAAGCTTAGTGAGGAAGACATGTGGAAAGCCATGACAGACCAAAAGCTAGGCCTCCTGCACTCAACAATGAGCCAAGCTGTGAACGCAAAGAAAACATTCTTGAAGGAAATGAAAAGTGGGATTCCAGTGAACACATGAATGGTAAGAAAGTGAATCAGCCTTGCGGATATGTATGGAGAGTTTTAGTGGTCTGGAGAGAAACCAGCCAAAGCCAAATCCAGAGTGAGGCCCTAACTCTCTTCAAATGCTGTGAAGGCTGAGACAGGTGGGGAAGGTGCAGGAGAGAAGTCTGAAGCTCGCAGAGACTGGGTCATGAGGTTTAAGGAAAGAAGCCGTCTCCATAACATCAGAGTGCCAGGTGAAGCAGCATTTGCTGATGGAGAAGCTGCAGCAGGTTCTGCAGAAGGTCCAGCGAAGATCATTCATGAAGGTGGCTGCACTAAGCAAGAGGCTTTCAGTTTGAGTGAAACAGCCTTCCGTTAGAAGATGCCGTGTGGAAACGGGAAAAAATATTCAATGGAAAAAAGACAGTCTCTTCAATAAATGGTGCTGGGAAAACTGGACAGCGATATGTAGAAGAATGAAACTCGACCATTCTCTTACACCATACACAAAGATAAACTCGAAATGGATAAAAGAACTCAAAGTGAGACAGGAATCCATCAGAATCCTAGAGGAGAACATAGGCAGTAACCTCTTCGATATCAGCCATAGCAACTTCTTTCAAGATATGTCTCCAGGAGGAGTCAAGATGGCGGAGAAGTAGCAGCCTGAGACTACATCAGGTAGCAGGAGATCAGCTCGATAGCTTATCTAAACATTGCAAACACCTACAAATCCAACGGGAGAGCGAAGAGAAGAAGAACAGCAACTCTAGAAACAGAAAATCAACCACTTTCTGAAAGGTAGGACTGGCGGAGAAGTGAATCTAAAACGACGGGAAGATAGACCGCGGGGGGAGGGGCCGGCTCCCGGCAAGCGGCGGAGGAACGGAGCACAAAATCAGGACTTTTAAAAGTCTGTTCCACTGAGGGACATTGCTCCAGGGGCTAAACCGGGGTGAAGCCCACGCGGGGCCAGCGTGGCCCCAGGCCCCGCAGGGTCACAGAAGGATCGGGGGTGTCGGAGTGTCGGAGAGCTCGCAGGTATTAGAACGGAGAAGCCAGCTGGAGAGACAGAGCCAAGGACTAAACTCTCAGCTCGGGGTTACCTTGAACTGGTCGCGGGCTGGGTGAGCTCGGAGCGCGGCTAGAGGCTGGGGATACGGGAGTGATTGGGTGCTGTCCTCTGGGGGCGCACTGAGGAGTGGGGCTCCTCCGGGCTGGAGACTGGGAGGCCGCCATTTTCATTCCCATCCTCCGGAACTCTACGGAAAGCGTTCAGGGAACAGAAGCTCCCAAAAGCGAACCCGAGCCGATTACTTAGTCCGGCCGCCGGTAAGGGCGGTGCAATACCGCCTCGGGCAAAGACACTTGAGAGTCACTACAACAGGCCCCTCCCGCAGAAGATCAACAAAATATCCAGCCAGGAGGAAGTTCAGCTATCAAGGAGAAAGCAGATTCAATTCCTAAGACAGCAGAGCAATTCCAGAGGAGGAGAAAGCAAAGCACGGAACTCATGGCTTTCTCCCCATGATTCTTTAGTCTTGCGGCTACTTCAATTTTTTTTTTCTTTTTTCAATTTTTTTTCTTTTTTCTTTTTTCTTCTTCTGCTAAATTTTTTTTAAACTTTTACCCTTTTCTTTTTTAACATTTTTTGACTAGTTCATCTAAATATATATATTTTTTCTTTCTTTTTTATATTTTTTATTTGTTTTATTTTTTAAATTTTTTCTTTCTTTTTTTTTTTCTTTTTTTTTTCAGAAGCTGTTTTTATCCCCTCTCTCCCCCCCACAATTTGGGGTCTCTTCTGATTTGGTTACAGCGCATTTTTCCAGGGTCTTTGCCACCCTTTTAGTAGTTTATTTGCTCCTTCATATTCTCTTATCTGGACAAAATGACAAGGCGGAAAAAATCACCACAAACAAAAGAACAAGAGACAGTACCGAAGGCTAGGGACCTAATCAACACAGACATGGGTAATATGTCAGATCAAGAGTTCAGAATGACAATTCTGAACATTCTAGCCAGGCTCGAAAAAGGCATGGAAGATATTAGAGAAACCCTCTCTGGAGATATTAAAGCCCTTTCTGGAGAAATTAAAGAACTAAAATCTAACCAAGTTGAAATCAAAAAAGCTATTAATGAGGTGCAATCAAAAATGGAGGCTCTCACTGCTAGGATAAATGAGGCAGAAGAAAGAATTAGTGATATAGAAGACCAAATGACAGAGAATAAGGAAGCCGAGCAAAAGAGGGACAAACAGCTACTGGACCATGAGGGGAGAATTCGAGAGATAAGTGACACCATAAGACGAAACAACATTAGAATAATTGGGATTCCAGAAGAAGAAGAAACAGAGAGGGGAGCAGAAGGTCTATTGGAGAGAATCATTGGAGAGAATTTCCCTAATGTGGCAAAGGGAACAAGCATCAAAATCCAGGAGATGCAGAGAACCCCCCTCAAAGTCAACAAGAATAGGTCCACACCCCGTCACCTAATAGTAAAATTTACAAGTCTTAGTGACAAAGAGAAAATCCTGAAAGCAGCCCGAGAAAAGAAGTCTGTAACATACAATGGTAAAAATATTAGATTGGCGGCAGACTTATCCACAGAGACCTGGCAGGCCAGAAAGAGCTGGCATGATATATTCAGAGCACTCAACGAGAAAAACATGCAGCCAAGAATACTCTATCCAGCTAGGCTATGATTGAAAATAGAAGGAGAGATAAAAAGCTTCCAGGACAAACAAAAACTGAAAGAATTTGCAAACACCAAACCAGCTCTACAGGAAATATTGAAAGGGGTCCTCTAAGCAAAGAGAGAGCCTAAAAGTAGTAGATCAGAAAGGTACAGAGACAATATACAGTAACAGTCACCTTACAGGCTAATAATGGCACTAAATTCATATCTCTCAATAGTTACCCTGAATGTTAATGGGCTAAATGCCCCAATCAAAAGACACAGGGTATCAGAATGGATAAAAAAACAAAACCCATCAGTATGTTGCCTACAAGAAACTCATTTTAGACGCGAAGACACCTCCAGATTTAAAGTGAGGGGGTGGAAAACAATTTACCATGCTAATGGGCATCAGAAGAAAACTGGGGTGGCAATCCTTATATCAGATCAATTAGATTTTAAGCCAAAGACTATAATAAGAGATGAGGAAGGACACTATATCCTACTCAAAGGGTCTGTCCAACAAGAAGATCTAACAATTTTAAATATCTATGCCCCTAACGTGGGAGCAGCCAACTATATCAACCAATTAATAACAAAATCAAAGAAACACATCAATAATAATACAATAATGGTAGGGGACTTTAACACTCCCCTCACTGAAATGGACAGATCATCCA
Organism: Meles meles; assembly: GCF_922984935.1. Taxonomy (NCBI): domain Eukaryota; kingdom Metazoa; phylum Chordata; class Mammalia; order Carnivora; family Mustelidae; genus Meles; species Meles meles. Next base: position 139,129,796 of record NC_060071.1, on the reverse strand, counting down.
AGCAAAAGATCAACAAGGAAATAAAGGCCTTAAATGGCACACTGGACCAGATGGACATCACAGATATATTCAGAACATTTCATCCCAAAGCAACAGAATACACATTCTTCTCTAGTGCACATGGAACCTTCTCCAGAATAGATCACATCCTGGGTCACAAATCAGGTCTCAACCGGTATCAAAAGATTAGGATTATTCCCTGCATATTTTCAGACCACAATGCCTTGAAGCTAGAACTCAATCACAAGAGGAAAGCTGAAAAGAACCCAAATACATGGAGACTAAACAGCATCCTTCTAAAGAATGAATGGGTTAACCAGGAAATTAAAGAAGAATTGAAAAAATTCATGGAAACAAATGATAATGAAAACACAACAGTTCAAAATCTGTGGGACACAGCAAAGGCAGTCCTGAGAGGAAAATATATAGTGGTACAAGCCTTTCTCAAGAAACAAGAAAGGTCTCAAGTACACAACCTAACCCTACACGTAAAGGAGCTGGAGAAAGAACAAGAAAGAAACCCTAAACCCAGCAGGAGAAGAGAAATCATAAAGATCAGAGCAGAAACCAATGAAATAGAAACCAAAAAAACAATAGAAAAAATCAATGAAACTAGGAGCTGGTTCTTTGAAAGAATCAATAAGATTGATAAACCCCTGGCCAGACTCATCAAAAAGAAAAGAGAAAGGACCCAAATCAATAAAATCATGAATGAAGGAGGAGAGATCACAACTAACACCAAAGAAATACAGACAATTATAAGAACATACTATGAGCAACTCTACGCCAACAAATTGGACAATCTGGAAGAAATGGATGCATTCCTAGTGACATATAAACTACCACAACTGAACCAGGAAGAAATAGAAAACCTGAACAGGCCCATAACCAGTAAGGAGATTGAAACAGTCATCAAAAATCTCCAAACAAACAAAAGCCCAGGGCCAGACGGCTTCCCAGGGGAATTCTACCAAACATTTAAAGAAGAACTCATTCCTATTCTCTTGAAACTGTTCCAAAAAATAGAAACGGAAGGAAAACGTCAAAACTCATTTTATGAGGCCAGCATCACCTTGATCCCAAAACCAGACAAGGATCCCACCAAAAAAGAGAACTACAGACCAATATCCTTGATGAACACAGACGCAAAAATTCTCGCCAAAATACTAGCCAATAGGATTCAACAGTACATTAAAAGGATTATTCACCACGATCAAGTGGGATTTATTCCAGGGCTGCAGGGTTGGTTCAACATCCGCAAATCAATCAATGTGATAGAACACATTAATAAAAGAAAGAACAAGAACCATATGATATTCTCAATAGATGCTGAAAAAGCATTTGACAAAGTACAGCATCCCTTCCTGATCAAAACTCTTCAAAGTGTGGGGATAGAGGGCACATACCTCAATATTATCAAAGCCATCTATGAAAAACCCACCGCAAATATCATTCTCAATGGAGAAAAACTGAAAGCTTTTCCGTTAAGGTCAGGAACACGGCAGGGATGTCCATTATCACCACTGCTATTCAACATAGTACTAGAAGTCCTAGCCTCAGCAATCAGACAACAAAAAGAAATTAAAGGCATCCAAATCGGTAAAGAAGAAGTCAAACTATCACTCTTCGCAGATGATATGATACTATATGTGGAAAACCCAAAAGACTCCACTCCAAAACTGCTAGAACTTGTACAGGAATTCAGTAAAGTGTCAGGATATAAAATCAATGCACAGAAATCAGTTGCATTTCTGTACACCAACAACAAGACTGAAGAAAGAGAAATTAAGGAGTCAATCCCATTTACAATTGTACCCAAAACTATAAGATACCTAGGAATAAACCTAACCAAAGAGACTAAGAATCTATACACAGAAAATTATAAAGTACTCATGAAAGAAATTGAGGAAGACACAAAAAAATGGAAAAATGTTCCATGCTCCTGGATTGGAAGAATAAATATTGTGAAAATGTCTATGCTACCTAAAGCAATCTACACATTTAATGCAATCCCTATCAAAATACCATCCATTTTTTTCAAAGAAATGGAACAAATAATCCTAAAATTTATATGGAACCAGAAAAGACCTCGAATAGCCAAAGGAATATTGAAGAACAAAGCCAAAGTTGGTGGCATCACAATTCCGGACTTCAAGCTCTATTACAAAGCTGTCATCATCAAGACAGCATGGTACTGGCACAAAAACAGACACATAGATCAGTGGAACAGAATAGAGAGCCCAGAAATCGACCCTCAACTCTATGGTCAACTAATCTTCGACAAAGCAGGAAAGAATGTCCAATGGAAAAAAGACAGCCTCTTCAATAAATGGTGCTGGGAAAATTGGACAGCCACATGCAGAAAAATGAAATTGGACCACTTCCTTACACCACACACGAAAATAGACTCAAAATGGATGAAGGACCTCAATATGAGAAAGGAATCCATCAAAATCCTTGAGGAGAACGCAGGCAGCAACCTCTTCGACCTCAGCCGTAGCAACATCTTCCTAGGAACAACGGCAAAGGCAAGAGAAGCAAGGGCAAAAATGAACTATTGGGATTTCATCAAGATCAAAAGCTTTTGCACAGCAAAGGAAACAGTTAACAAAACCAAAAGACAACTGACAGAATGGGAGAAGATATTTGCAAACGACATATCAGATAAAGGGCTAGTATCCAAAATCTATAAGGAACTTAGCAAACTCAACACCCAAAGAACAAACAATCCAATCAAGAAATGGGCAGAGGACATGAACAGACATTTCTGCAAAGAAGACATCCAGATGGCCAACAGACACATGAAAAAGTGCTCCACGTCACTCGGCATCAGGGAAATACAAATCAAAACCACAATGAGATATCACCTCACACCAGTCAGAATGGCTAAAATTAACAAGTCAGGAAATGACAGATGCTGGCGAGGATGTGGAGAAAGGGGAACCCTCCTCCACTGTTGGTGGGAATGCAAGCTGGTGCAACCACTCTGGAAAACAGCATGGAGGTTCCTCAAAATGTTGAAAATAGAACTACCCTATGACCCAGCAATTGCACTACTGGGTATTTACCCTAAAGATACAAACATAGTGATCCGAAGGGGCACGTGTACCCGAATGTTTATAGCAGCAATGTCTACAATAGCCAGACTATGGAAAGAACCTAGATGTCCATCAACAGATGAATGGATAAAGAAGATGTGGTATATATACACAATGGAATACTATGCAGCCATCAAAAGAAATGAAATCATGCCATTTGCGACGATGTGGATGGAACTAGAGCGTATCATGCTTAGTGAAATAAGTCAATCGGAGAAAGACAACTATCATATGATCTCCCTGATATGAGGACATGGAGAAGCAACATGGGGGGGTAGGGGGATAGGAGAAGAGTAAATGAAACAAGATGGGATTGGGAGGGAAACAAACCATAAATGACTCTTAATCTCACAAAACAAACTGGGGGTTGCTGGGGGGAGGTGGGATTGGGAGAGGGGGAGCGGGCTATGGACATTGGGGAGGGGAGGCGAACCATAAGAGACTATGGACTCTGAAAAACAACCTGAGGGTTTTGAAGGGTCAGGGGTGGGAGGTTGGGGCAACCTGAGGGTTTTGAAGGGTCAGGGGTGGGAGGTTGGGGGAACAGGTGGTGGGTAATGGGGAGGGCACGTTTTGCATGGAGCACTGGGTGTTGTGCAAAAAGAATGAATACTGTTACACTGAAAAAATAAATAAAATGAAAAAAAAAAAAAGATATGTCTCCAAAGTCCAAGGAAACAAAAGCAAAAATGAACTTTTGGGACTTCATCAAGATCAAAAGTTTCTGCACAGCAAAGGAGACAGTCAACAAAACAAAAAGGCAACCCACGGAATGGGAGAAGATATTTGCAAATGGCAGTACAGACAAAAGGTTGATATCCAGGATCTATAAAGAACTTCTCAAACTCAACACACACAAAACAGATAATCATATCAAAAAATGGACAGAAGATATGAACAGACACTTCTCCAACGAAGACATACAAATGGCTATCAGACACATGAAAAAATGTTCATCATCACTAGCCATCAGGGAGATTCAAATTAAAACCACATTGAGATACCACCTGACACCAGTTAGAATGGCCAAAATTAGCAAGACAGGAAACAACGTGTGTTGGAGAGGATGTGGAGAAAGGGGAACCCTCTTACACTGTTGGTGGGAATGCAAGTTAGTGCAGCCACTTTGGAGAACAGTGTGGAGATTCCTGAAGAAATTAAGAATAGAGCTTCCCTATGACCCTGCAATTGCCCTGCTGGGTATTTACCCCAAAGATACAGATGTAGTGAAAAGAAGGGCCATCTGTACCCCAATGTTTATTGCGGCAATGGCTACGGTCGCCAAACTGTGGAAAGAACCAAGATGCCCTTCAACGGATGAATGGATAAGGAAGATGTGGTACATATACACAATGGAGTATTATGCCTCCATCAGAAAGGATGAATACCCAACTTTTGTAGCAACATGGACGGGACTGGAAGAGATTATGCTGAGCGAAATAAGTCAAGCAGAGAGAGTCAAGTATCATATGGTCTCACTTATTTGTGGAGCATAACAAATAACATGGAGGACATGGGGAGATGGAGAGGAGAGGTAGTTGAGGGAAACTGGAAAGGGAGATGAACCATGAGAGACTATGGACTCTGAAAAACAACCAGAGGGTTTTGAAGGGGCGGGGGGGAGGGGAGTGGGAGGTTGAGGAACCAGGTGGTGGGTAATAGGGATCGGCATGTACTGCATGGAGCACTGGGTGTGATGCCAAAACAATGAACACTGTTATGCTGTAAATAAACAAATAAACGAATTAAAAAAAAAAAAAGAAGATGCCGTGTGGGACTTACATAGCTAGGGAGGAGAAGTCAAGGCCTGGCTTCAAAGATTCAAAGGGCAGGTTGACTCTCTTGTTAGGGGCTAAGGTAGCTGGTGACTTTCATTGGAAGCCAGTGCTCACTAACCATTCTGAAAATCCTAGAGCCCTTTAGAATGATACGAATTCTCTTCTGCCTATGCTCTCTGAATGGGTTAAGAAAGCCTAGATGACAGCACATCTGTTTACAACATGGTTTGCTGAATATTTTAAGCCCACTGTTGAGATTACTGCTCAGAAAATAATCCTTTCAAAATATTCATTAACTGCTTCTTCATTGACAATACATCAGACCACCCAAGAACTCTGATGGAGATTAATGTTTTCAAGTCTGCTAACACAAGTCTGCACAATATTTTGCAACCCATGAATCAAGGAGTAATTTTGACTTTCAAGTTTTTATTATTAAAGAAATGCATTTCATAAGGCTATAGCTACCATAGTGATTCCTCTGATGGATCTGGGCAAAGCAAATTGAAAAACTTCTGAGAAGGATTCATAATTCTAGATGGCATTAAGAACATTCATGATTCTTATGGAAAATAGTATGGAGGTTCCTCAAAAAATTAAAGGTAGAATTACCATATGATCCAGTAATTCCAAAATGGGGTATTTACCCAAAGAAAACAAAAACACTAATTCAAAAAGATGTATGCACTCACATGTTTATTGTAGCATTATTTACAGTAACCAAGATACTGAAGCCACCCAAGTGTTCATTCATAGATGAGTGGATAAAGATGTAGCATATATACACACTGGAATATTACTCAGCCATAAAAAAGAATGAAATATTGCCATTTGCAACACGGGCAGATCTAGAGGGTATAATATGTGAAATGTCAGTCAGAAAAATACAAATACCATGATTTCTCTCATATGTGGAATTTAAGAAATGAACAAAGAAAAAAAATGAAAAACAAGACTCTTCAATATAGAGAACAAAGTGGTGGTTAGCAGAGGGGAGGGAGGCAGAGGGATGGGGGAACTAGGTGAAGGGGATTAAAAAATAAAACAATCATGATGAACCCCGAGTAATGCATAGAATTGTTGGATCATTATGTTGTATACTTGAAACTAATATAACATGATATGTTAACTATACTGGAATCTCAAAAAAAAAATCATGATTCATGGAAAGAAGTCAAAACATCAACAATAACAGAAATTTGGAAGAAATTGATTCTGGCCCTCATGGATGACACTGAGGGTTTCAAGTCTTCAATGGAGGAAGTAACTGAAGATGTGATAGAAATAGCAACAGAATTAGAATTGGAAGTAGAGCCTGAATATGGGACTGAATTGTGATTTCTTTTTTTTTTTTTTTAAAGATTTTATTTATTTATTTGACAGAGAGAGAGATCACAAGTAGGCAGAGAGGCAGGCAGAGAGAGAGGAGGAAGCAGGCTTCCTGCAGAGCAGAGAGCCCGATGTGGGGCTCGATCCCAGGACCCTGAGATCATGACCTGAGCCAAAGGCAGCGGCTTAATCCACTGAGCCACCCAGGTGCCCCTGAATTGTGATTTCTTGATGAAACTTTAATAGATGAGGAGTTGCTTCTTATGGATGAGCAAAGAAAGTGGCTTCATGAGATGGGATCTACTACTGATATGAAGGTTGTTGAAATGATAACAAATGATTTAGAGTATTACAAAAACTTAGTTGGTAAAGCAACAGCAGAGTCTGAGAGAATGACTTCAATTTTGAAAGAAGTTCTACTGTGGGTAAAAATGCTATCAAACAATATCACACTACTACAGAGAAATTGTTCATGAAAGGAAGAGTCAACTGAGGCAGCAAACTTTTTTGTTGTCTTAAATTTCCAAGTCACCTCACCAAGCAGCCACCACCCTGATCAGTCAGCAGTCATCAACATGGAGACAAGACCTTCTGCCAGCAAAAAGATTACAACTCACTGAAAGAAAGCTTAGATGATGGTTAGCATTTTTTAGTAAGAAAGTATTTTTTAAATTTAGTTTTAATTTCTTTTATTTTTTAGATTTGAGAGAGACAGAGACAGAGATAGCAAGAGAGAGAGGGAGAGAGGGAGAGAGCATAAGCAGGGAATAGAGAGAGAAGCAGGCCCCCTGCTAAGCAGGGAGCCCGATGCAGGACCCAATCTCAGAACCCTAAGATCATGACCTGAGCCCAGGGCAGACCCTTAACCTACTAAGACATCCAGGTGCCCTTAAAGTATTTTTTATTTAAGGTATAGCATTATTTTTTAAGACATAATGCTATTACACACTTAATAGACTATAGTATAATGTAAACATAACCTTTTTTGGCAAACATAATTTTACATGCCCTGGGAAACCAAAAAATTCATGTGACTTGCTTTACTGCAGTGGTCTGGAACCAAACCTGCAATCTCACCAAGGTAAGCTTATATACAATCCTACAGGTCAGGAATTTAGGCAGGGCTCAGTTGAGTGATTCTTCCACTCCATGTGCTATTAACTGAAGTAACTTAGTTGTATTCAACTGGGCTGGTTTACAGAGTCTGAGATGGCTCCACTCACATTCTTATTCCCTCAGCAGGGCCCCTTCTCCTCCCTCCCTATATGTCTCAGAGCCTTTCCATGGGCTCTTCCTAACAGGCTACTTGGGCTTCTAACAGGATATTCAAGGTTCCAAGAGACCAAGGTAGAAGCGGCTGTTCTTCTTCACAGCTAGGTCTATGAAGCACCTGGGTGGCTCAGTTGGTTGAGTGTCTGCCTTCTGCTCAGTCATGATGTCAGGGTCCTTGGATCGAGCCCCATATTGGCTTGATGTCAGGGTCCTTGGGTTGAGCCCCATGTTGGCTTCCTGCTCAGGGGGAGACCTGTTTCTCCCTCTCCCTCTGCTGCTCCCCCTGCTTATGTTCTCTCCAGCACACTAGTGCTCTCTCCGTGTCAAAAAAAAAAAAAAAAAAAAAAAAAAACAAGCTAGGTCCAGAAATGGCAAAATATCACTTTCCCATATTTTTTCAAGTCTAGGGAAAACAGACTCCCTCTCTCAAGGAGAGGCTTGTCAAAGTATATGCACCATCTTTAATCTCCCACAGCTGGCCGCCTCTCCTCTGGTCTGCATGTGATTAGAGTCATTCTCTCTCAGCCTCCTAAATCCTCACCAAGGCAAGAATATGAGGTTCTAGTTCAAGATGGCGATGTAGGAGGATACTGAATTCACCTCCTCCTCCAGATACTGAATCTACAGTTACATATGGAACAATTTCCTCTGAAAAAAGAGCCTAAAACTAGCTGAGTGACTGTTACACATTGGGCAAATGAGGAAGAAAACCACATCAACGTGGCAAAGAGAGTCTGAGACACAATCTCACCATAAGCCCCACCCCTGGTGTGTGACCCACAATCAGGAGAGAACCTACAAACCAGAATTTGCTAAGGAGCAAAGGTTTTGAACCCCATATGTGGCATCTGAACTTTAAAGACCTGTGAGAGATAAGACCCCAAAATATCTAGCTTTGAAGCCAATGGGCTTGCACCCCTGAGACGTGCAAGTCTAGAGCAAACAGAGAAACAGTTCTTTAAAAGGTTCAGAAGAGGCAAACTCTCCACACCAGGACACAGAGCAAAGGCAGAAGCTTATTTGCTTATCTTAAAGTGTCAGCCTGAGGAGCAGGCATCTAATTCAACATACATCTAAAGAGCTACTGAAAGAAACACTCTCCAAAGGCAGGGGTCAGTGGGCACCATCTTTGCCTTTTACTTCTGCTCTTCCAGTTTGCCGTATCTCCCAGAAAGGAGCTTATACTTTCACCTGGGACTGCGGTTTTTGTGGTTGCCCCCTGAGGGACAGCTCTAAATTGCTTGGCTTTGCTAGCCAGTAGGGTTTATGCTCATGGGCTTCACAGAACTGTAACATACGGAGAAAGAGTGTTTAACTGGCTACCATCTCTAGAGCACAGCATTTAGGAAACAGAGACTCCCAGTCTTTCCGTGAAAGAGGCCTATTAGCTTATCTTCATAGCTCTGCCCTAAGGGCCAGGCTTCTAATTAAACACACTTCTAAAAGCCAACTGTAATCTTCTCTGGACACATCCTCCCACTCTCCCTCCACGCACTCCAGAACACAGGTTTCCCAGAGGGGAGCCTGTACACATGTCTGGTGTCTCGGTTTTTCGACCAGTGCCCCAGTTTTTGTGGTTGTCACCTGGAGACATCCCTTGGTCACCTGAGTCTGATGACTAGCAGGACTTATGTTCATTTCAATGTGATGGTAGCCAAGAAGGAAATGGTTCTTTACTGACTATCATCCCTGGACTCAGGACAGAGGGAGCAGAGAGAACTGCCAATTTCCAGTCTTCCCCTGAGAGAGGTATATTTGCATATTTTAAAACCTGCAGCCTAAGGGTCTGGCTTCTAATCAGCCTCAATTTAGATGCTGACTTAGATCCTCCCCTTTGAGACACTGAGAAGTGTTGGCACACCCTCAGCTACTGGGAGCCACTAAAAATAAAATTGGCTGCTTGGACAATCACAAAGGTTTGGGAGAAAATTAAGAGCTAAGTCAGGGTTGAACAATAATTTCATCACTGATATGAGGCCATTCCTTCAAGATTGGGATGGCTGTTTTATCTAATACACAAAATCCAACACACACACACACAACCAACAAAGAATCAAGAAAAATAAAGAAATAGACAAATATATTTCAAACAGAAGAGCAAAACAAACCTCAGAATAAGATCATAATGAAATGAAGATTTTAATTCACCTGATAAATATTTCAAAATATTAGTCATAAAAATACTCACCAAGCTTAGGAGAAGAATGAATTAAAGTGAAAATTTCAACAAAGAGGAAATATTTAAATCACCAAATGGAAGTCACAGAACCGAGGAATACAATTACTGTATTGAACCCTAGAAGGGTTCAACATCAGACTTGATGAAGCAGAAGAAATAAAGACAAGGTAATAGAACTTATACAGAGAATAAAAAGAAGAATGAAAAAGAGCAAAGATAGTTTAAGGGACCTATAGACAATATTAAATGGACCAACATTTGCATTATAGGAGTCCCAGAAGGAAAAGAGAGAACAATTTGAAGAAATAATGGTTAAAAACCTCTCTAACCTGGGGAAGAAAACACCTATCCAGGTCCAGGAAGACCAGAGAGTTCCAAATAAGATGAATTCAAAGAGATCCACACACATTATAATAAGAGTCTCAAAAGTTAAAGACAAGGAGAAATTCTTTTTTTCTTTTTTTTTTTTAGTATTCATTGTTTTTGCACCACACCCAGTGCTCCATGCAAAACCTGCCCTCCCTATTACCCACCACCTGTTCCCCCAAACTCCCACCCCTGACCCTTCAAAACCCTCAGGTTGTTTTTCAGAGTCCATAATCTCTTATGGTTCACCTCCCCTTCCAAATTTTGTTTTTTTTTTAATAAACATATAATGTATTTTTATCCCCAGGGGTACAGGTCTGTGAATCGCCAGGTTTACACACTTCACAGCACTCACGATAGCACATACCCTACCCAATGTCCATAACCCCCTCCCCCTCTCCCAATCCCACCTCCCCCCAGCAACCCCCAGTTTGTTTTGTGAGATTAAGAGTCATTTATGGTTTGTCTCCCTCCAATTCCCACCTTGTTTCATTTATTCTTCTCCTATCCCCCTAACCCTCCATGTTGCTTCTCCATGTCCTCATATCAGGGAGATCATATGATAGTTGTCTTTCTCTGATTGACTTATTTCACTAAGCATGATACCCTCCAGTTCCATCCACGTCATCGCAAATGGCAAGATTTCATTTCTTTTGAGGGCCGCATAGTATTCCATTGTGTATATGTACCACATCTTCTTGATCCATTCATCTGTTGATGGACATCTAGGTTCTTTCCATAGTTTGGCTATTGTAGACATTGCTGCTATAAACATTCGGGTACATGTGCCCCTTCGGATCACTATGTTTGTATCTTTAGGGTAAATACCCAGTAGTGCAATTGCTGGGTCATAGGGTAGTTCTATTTTCAACATTTTGAGGAACCTCCATGCTGTTTTCCAGAGTGGTTGCACCAGCTTGCATTCCCACCAACAGTGTAGGAGGGTTCCCCTTTCTCCGCATCGACAAGGAGAAATTCTTAAAGCAGCAAAGGACAAAATAACTGTTATATACAAGTGAACCCTTATAAGACTATCAGCAGATTTTTCAAGAGAAACTTTACAGGCCAGAAGAAAGTGCATGATAAATTCACATCATTGAAATTAAAAAAAAAAACTTCCAACCAAGAATACTCTACCCAGAAAAGTTGTCTTTCACAATTAAAGGAGGACTAGATAGTATTCTGGACAAGCAAAAGCTAAAGAATTTCATCACCACCAGACTGGAGTTAAATTTTAAAGGGACTTCAAACAGACAAAAGGGTACTAATTAGTTAGTACTAATTAGTAACAGGAAAAACATACAAAAGTATATATCTCACTGGTAAAAGTAAATACACAGTACAGTTCAGAATAATTTAATGTTGTAAAGATGGTAGATTGATTATTTATAAAGATACTACGAAGATTGAAAGACAAAAGTAGTAAAAATAACTATAACTACAATAATGTGCTAAGAGATACACAATATATAAAGATGTAAATTGTGACATCAAAAAGCAAAAATGTTGAGGTGGCAGTTAAAAGGTAGCAGTTTAGAATGTTTTCAAACTTAAGTTGTTATCAACTAGAAATATGCGGTTATAAATATACATTCTTTTATACAAGTCTCATAGTAACCCTGAAGCAACAAATCTATAGTAGACACACAAAAGATAAAGACTTTAAGCACCATCACTAAAGTAAAGTAGTTCACAAAGGAAGAGAGCAAGAGAAGAAGGAACAGAAAGTACTAAACAGCCAGAAAACAGTGAACAAAATGGCAATAAGGACATACCTATTATACATCACAGTAAATGTAAATGTACTACATTTTCCAATCCAAAGATATAGTGGCTGAATGGATTAAAAGAAAGAATATAATCCATCTCTACACTGCCTACAATTCACTTCAGATATAAGGACACATGAAGACTGAAACCAAAGAGATGGGAAAAGACATTCTCTGTAAATGGAAACCAAAGGAAAGCCAGGGTAGCTGTACTTGTATCAGACAAAACAGACTATAAACAGACCTAAAGGAGAATATAATCAATATACTGAGAGCAATATAATAATAGCAGGGAAATTTAATACCCCACTTATATCAATGGATATATCATCCAGACAGAAAAATCAGCCTTAAACAACATGTTAGATCTGATGAACTCAATGGATGAAATAAGTTCTCAAGTGCACGTGGAACATTCTCCAAGATAAATCATATGGTAGCCAAAACAAGTCTTAATAAATTTAAGAGGATTGAAATCATAAGCATATTTTGTGACCACAATGGTAAGAACTAGAAATTACTTACAGGAAAAAATCTGGAAAAGTTATAAATATGAGATTAAATGACAACCGATGAGTCACAGAAGAAATGAAATGATGGGTCACAGAAGAAATAAAAATACCTTAGACAAACAAAACTGGAAATACATCCAAATTTATTCAATACACCAAAAGTAGTATAAAAGGGGAAGTTTATAGTTATAAAATCCTACACATCAAGAAACAGATCTCGAATAAACAGCTTAAGTTTACACCAGAAGAAACAAAGCCCAAAGATAGTAGAAGAAAGTAAATAAAGATCAGAGCAGAAATAAAGACTAAAAAGACAACAAAAAATATCAATGAAACTAAGAGCTAGTTCTTCGAAAAGAAAAAACAAAATTGTCATAACCAATTGGGTCGATTAACCAGAAAAAGAGAGGGGGCTCAAATAAAAATCAGAAATTAAAGAGGAGATGTTATAACTGATACCACAGAAATACAAATGATCATAAAAGACTACATATGAACAATTATATGCCAACAAATGGAACAATCTAGAAGAAATGGAAAATTCCTAATCATATTACCTAGTAAGACTGAATTATAAAGAAATTCTAGAACCAGAAGACTTCACTGGGAAATTCTACCAAATATTCAAAGAATAATTAATACCAATCCTATGACCTATGATCAAGTAGAAGTTCAGTGATACAAGGATGGTTCAACCTCCAAAAACCAATCAAGATCATATGCCAGATTAACAAAGGAAGGATAAAAAAATATATCATCTCAATAAATACAGAAAAAAGCATTTGCAAATATTTAACATCAATTCATAATAAAAACTCTCAACAAAGTGAATGTAAAAAGGGAATATACTTCAACTTAATAAGGGCCTTATATGACAAGTAAATAGCTAACATTATACTCAATAGTGAAAACCTTAAAATGTTTCTTCTAAAATTAGAAACAATAAGGATGCCCGCTCTCACCCCTTCTATTCAACAAAGTATTAGAAGACCAGAGCAATTAGGCAAGAAAAAGAAACAAAAGTCATCCAAATAAGAAAGGAAAAAGTAAAACTGTAACTTTGCAAATAGCCAGATACCATTTATAGAAAACTCTAAATATTATAACAAAAAACTGTTAAGACTAATAAATGCATTCAGTAAAGTTGCAGGGTACAAAATCAATATACAGAAATCTATTACATTTCTCTACACTAATTATGAACTATCAGAAAAGAAAATTAACAATCCCACTCACAATTGTACCAAAAGGAATAAAATACATAGGAATAAATTTAACCAAGGAAGTGAAAAACTTGTACACCAAAAACTGTAAGATATTAATGAAAAAAATTTAAGACACAAATAAATAGAAAAATATACCATCCTCAAGGAATGGAAGACTATTGTTAAAATGATAAATTATTGATAAAATTTTATGAAATATAGTTGCTGAATATTGTTAAAATATCCATAACACCTAAAGCAATCTACAGACTCAAACAATCTATCAAAATTCCAATGGGACTTTTCATAGAAATAGAACAATCCTAACATTTGTATAGAACCACAAAAAACTAAATAGCCAAAGCAAATTTTTTAACTTTTTTTTTTTTTTAAGATTTATTTATTTGACAGAGAGAGACACAGTGAGAAAGGAAACACAAGCAGGGGGAGTGGGAGAGGGAGAAGCAGGCTTCCCGCTGAGCAGGGAACCTGATGTGGGGCTTGATCCCAGGACTCTGGGATCATGACCTGAGCCGAAGGCAGACACTTAACAACTGAGCTATCCAGGCACCCCTAGTTAAAGGAATCTTGAGAAAGAACAAAGCTGGAGGCATTACACTCCCTATTTCAAACTATATTGCAAAGCTATATTAATCAAAAGAGTATAGTATTGGCATAAAGACAGACCCATAAAGAAATGCAACAGAATAGAAAGCCCAGAAATACATACATATGTGGTTGGTTAATTGATGATAAAGGAGCCAAGAATATACAATGGGAGAGGGATAGTATCTTCGATAAATGATGCTGGGAAAACTGGATAGCCATATGTAAAAATAAAACAGAACCCCCTATTGTACACCATACATAGAAATTAACTCAAAATTGTATAAAGACCAAAATGTAAAAACTTGATAAACTCCTGGAAGAAAACATAGGCATTAAGCCCCTTCACAGTGGTTGTGGCAATGATTTTTCAGATTTGACACCAAAAGCAAAGGTAACAAGAGCAAAAGTAAACAAATGGGACTACATCAAACTAAAAAGCTTCTGGACAGCTGAACAACCATCAACAACATGAAAAGACTACTCACCAAATTGGAGAAAATATTTGGAAATCATATCTGATAAAGGGTTAATATCCCCAAAATATATAGAACTCATACAACTCAATAGCAAAAAACCCCCAAAAAACCTAAAACCAAAAACAGCAACAAAACCCCAATCTGTTTAAAAAATGGGCAGAGGATCTGAATAGACATTTTTCCAAAGACAACATTCAGATGGCCAACAGATACAAGAAAAGATGCTCAACATCACCCATTGCCAGGGAAATGCAAATCAAACGCACAATGAGATACCAACTTGACCTGTTAGAACGGCTATTACGGAAAAGGCAGGAAGTAATAGTGTTGGTGAGGATGCAGAGAAAAGGGAAACTTTGGGACACTGTTGGTGGGAATAGAAGTTGATGCCACGAAAATAGGATAAAGGTCCTCAAAAAGTAGAACTAGAACTACTATATGATCCAGAAATTCTACATCTGGGTTTTTATCTGAGGGCAATGAAAACAGTACTTCAAAAGGTAACTATACCCCCACATTCACTGTAGCAGGACTTACAACAGATAAGACATGGAGGCAACTCAAGTGTCCATCAATGAACGAATGGGTCAGGAAAATAAGGCGTACACATGTGCGTGCACACGTGTGCGTGCACGCACACACACACACAGAGGCATGGAGGAATATTATGCAGCCATAACAAAGGAGGAAATCTTGCCATTTGTGACATGAGTGGACACTGAAGACATTATGCTGAGTAAAATAAGTTAGAGAAAGACAAACACTGCATAATATCCCTTATATGTGGAATCTAAAAAAACTCAAAAGCTAACCACCCCCCCGCACACACCCCCAAACTCCAAACTTATAGGCAACAGACTGGTGGTGGCCACAGGTGGGGGGTAGAGGATGGGGAAACTGAGGGAAGAGGGTCAAAAGGTACAAATGTCCATGTAGGAGTATATATACTCCTTTTTATATAAATATAAAAACAGAAAACAAGTCATCATCTGTGGATTTTAAACTTTGGTTCAAGATTACAAAACTAAAGTCTTCAGGACTCAAGGAGAAGGCTACTCATCACATATTAAAACTGAGGATTTCTAAGACCGGGCCCGAGAGTTCAGGGGGTCTATGATGCTGGAGGTTCTTCCAGGGCAGAATTTCCACACATCCCTCCCCAGGATCTCCCAGGACCCGCATCCACACCAGGTGAGCCCTGCTGAGTTCTCCAGTGTCGGCGGAGACCAGAGACGCGGGCTCCTACCACAGCGCACTTGTCACCGAAGGTTTAGCCTCCAGGCCGCGGTCTCACAGCATTTGCCAGCAGCGCTTTGTCAGAAACCAGTGGTCCTGATCTGCATAAAGCACGGACTTAATAATGACGCATTAGCTACGACGCGTGTACCCCAGACCACGGGTGGGAGGGTACACGGGAACTCTCGGCACCGTCTCTGTAACGTTTCTGCCAATCAAACCTAGTCTAAAATAAAAACGTTTTTTATTTTGAAACACTAAGGGAAGAACAACAACAACAAAAATCAAAACCACCCCATCTTCGTGGTGCCGAGAGAACACGCACAGATGAAAGTCAGCGTTGAACCCCCACCTGCAACCTCACCTAAAAATCCATTCCCACTGGCTCGCATATTTAAGTGTGGATCTAAAGATTCTGGACCACACCGTGAAGAACATCTTTGAGACAGAGGTAGAGGTTTCTTTCATAGGATCATAAAAGAAAGGATTGAACCCCACTGAATGTAAGGACTTCTAGTCCTCAAAAGACACAGAGGAGAACATACATAAAACGTATACCTGACAATGGGCTCCAATCCGGAATACAGAACTCCTAAAAATCAGTAAGACAGACCATCACAGACAAAATGAGCAAAGATCTGAAAAGGAATTTCGCAACCGAGGATATCTGGAAAACCAATAAACACACGTTCGGCGTCCTCAGTTACCGGGAAAACGCACTTTATCACCAGCGGGTTCTGAGGGCCTTGGTTTGCCATCAGAACAGGCCAGCAGAGGATGAGGATATCAGTTTTCACCCTGGTCCCCTTCCCACGAAAACCAAGAACTCTGCCCTAAAATCCCGGTGAAGGCTGACAGTGGTTGCGGGTCCCGAAAGGGCCCCCAAACCTTCAGGGCTGGGAAAGAGTTCTCTCTCTGGGCCTTCCCCTCCTTCCTGAGAATATGGGGTTTGCTATCTGGGGCAGCCTTCCCAGCCTCCAGAAGGACAGGGTAGGCAGGGCAGTCGGAAGGTAGTGGTAAGGGGAGCCCTAGCTGGCAGCAGGTCTGGTGGCCGAAGCTCTAGGAACATTTCCAGCTGCTTGGGGAGCCCCAGGGACAGAGCTTCTGCTGCCAGGGAAACGACGTACCCGGAGCTGCATTTTGTGGGGCCATGCCACCCCCTGCCTGCCGTCCAGAGGTATGGGAGGCAGCCCGGCAGCCCTGCCTTCTGAGCCTCAAGGCCGGGCGAGCTTAATATGGGAGATCTGTCCGCTTAATCCCCTAAACATCTTCCTTCTGTGAACCTTGGGCTCAGCCGCGTGTCCTGCCAGCTGGCCCACATCCTTCTCTTGCCAGACAAATGGCCACACACAGCAGTGGAGGCAGGGGGAGGGGAACAGAAATCAAAGAAAGCCCCCGCCTGGGCTGCAGGGAGCATCTCCAGGTCTCACCTCGACCCTTTAAGAAAGATGATGTCAGATGAGGCAGCGACACCCACCTCCCCCGACACTGACAGGCCTCTTCATGTCCCAGCTGCCTCCGGCCCGTCTCTGCCTTCACAGCCTCCGCGCCTGGCTTCATGGCCGGGATGGGGACCATCGCCCCTGGTTAGGGACAGCTTCCCCAGGTCTAGCGGGGGGACCTCTCCATGCCTCCCCTTCTACGGGTGCAAGGGGGCCTGCGTGGGAGAGTCAGAGAGGAGCCAGGCACAGCTCTTATCTCAAAGGCAGGAAGAGCCTGATCACGAATTCTCCCGAGGTGAGAGGAAACACTTGGAATCAGTCTCGCTAGGCCCGAGAAAGCGTGCCATCTCCGGTATGATCAGCACCTGGATGCCCATACCTGCCGAAGCTGCCTTCTGTGCCAGGCGAGCTCCGAGGCCTAGAAGAGTCTTTTCACACTTAAACCAAAAATTGCCTCCCTCGGGGCGCCTGGGTGGCTCAGTGGTTTAAGCCACTGCCTTCGGCTCAGGTCATGATCCCAGGGTCCTGGAATCGAGTCCCGCATCAGGCTCTCTGCTCAGCCGGGAGCCTGCTTCCTCCTCTCTCTCTCTCTGCCTGCCTCTCTGCCTGCTTGTGATCTCTCTGTGTCAAATAAATAAATAATAAAAAAAAAATTGCCTCCCTCTAACTGCTGCGTAGCAGTAACCAGAGGTCCACGCTATCAAGAACATATCCTGTTTCTGGGCCTCTCTTAGGCACTTCGTGGCTGCTGTCCTGTCCTGAGGAGGGTTCTGGAGCTCAGTGGTACTGGGACCCTTGCAGTACAGCCGAGAAAGCCAAGGCCCAGAGGGCTAGGGAGCTCAGTGAGTCACCCAGCTGGGTTTGGACATGGGTCTGTGAGATCCTAACGCCTGGCCAAAGTTCCCCCTAGACTGCTGGGCCTGGTTCTGTCCCCTGATACCCCAAAGTTTCCCCCCCTTTCCCAAAGCCTTTCCGTATCCCTGTCTCCAATTCTGGATTCAATATCCTTCACGATGCTGCCTCTGAGTCCTGTGCATGTTTTCCCTGCTGTGCCCTCCAAAGCAACTCCAACACCTGAGATGTTCTCACAGGCAGTATTTGAAATTCTCCCTTCTGCCTTCAAAACTTCACGTTTATCTCAGTTAAATTTCATCCTGTTCGATCTGACTATTTCAGTCTGTGGAATACATTTAACAATGCTGGCTCCGTCACTGAGGACAACAGCTGTCCCTCCAAGCGTATCACAGTAAGCGTGATTCACATGCCTCATGCCGCGATGGCTGTCCCTGATGACGGTGCTGAATGGCCGAGGACATGGCCAGTGGCCACCACACATCAGCCTCCAGACTGGGACCCCTCGCTTTTATTTATTTTTTATTTATTTTTTTAAGATTTATTTATTCATTTGACAGATAGAGATCACAAGTAGGCAGAGAGGCAGGCAGAGAGGCAGGCAGAGAGAGAGAGAAGGAAATAGGTTCCCTGCTGAGCAGAGAGCCAGATGTCGGGCTCGATTCCAGGATCCTGGAATCATGACCCGAGCCAAAGGCAGAGGCTTTAACCCACTGAGCCACCCAGGTGCCCCGACCCCTCGCTTTTAAACAGGATTCTTCGGGAAGCCCTGGGGAGCCCCATATGAACCCCCCACTTAATCCAAACACCTATTCACCCTTCTAGGCTCCCTCCTGGTTCCCACTGCCTTCTCCTGGCCCGTCAGGCTCCGGGCTTGTGTTACACAGATGGAGGCTGACTGTGACTCCTTTGGTGAGGAAGCGTGATCGGTGTCTGCCCCATCAATGTTCTCTGTGGTGTCACTGGACAAGGTTGGCAGTTGAGTGGCTGAAGCCTCGGTGGTGCTGTGGGGGGATCAGGGTGCAGGGGACAGAAGGAGGACCTTGGGAAACAGCCAGGTAGCTCAGTGGTGGGCGGGGAGTAGGAAGAGGAAGACACCGTCCCGGAGCGAGAGGGTGGGAGGGCTTTTAAAAGCAGTCAGTCGGGGGGCGCCTGGGTGGCTCAGTGGGTTAAAGCCTCTGCCTTCAGCTCAGGTCATGATCCCAGGGTCCTGGGATCGAGCCCCACATCGGGCTCTCTGCTTAGCAGGGAGCCTGCTTCCTCCTCTCTCTGTCTGCCTGCCTCTCTGCCTATTTGTAATCTCTGTCTGTCAAATAAATAAATCTTTAAAAAAAAAAAAAGCCTCTGCCTTCGGCTCAGGTCATGATCTCAGGGTCCTGGGATTGAGCCCCACATCAGGCTCTTTGCTCAGCAGGGAGCCTGCTTTCCCCTCTCTCTCTGCTTACTGCTCTGCCTACTTGTGATTTCTCTCTGTCAAATAAATAAATTAAAAAAAAAAAAAAAGCAGTCAGTCGGGGCAGATGAAAATAACCCTCGGCACCTGCCCCGAGAACCTGTGCAGAGCCTGCAGCCCGGTGGAGAGCTGGAGGCCTTAGCTGAGGGAAGGAAGGAAGAAGCCCTGGCCTGGCCGGGCCCAACACGTGGGGGAATGGACAGGCGTCGCCTCTGCTTGGTTTTCTCTTCCCATCTTGCTCAACAGGGGTTGCGGCCAGGTATGCTGTGATGGGCTCAGCCCCTCTTTGGAAAGGATACCCTACAGCACCAAGGGCAGGGGTCTCACTTTGAGAACGCCTCCTCAACAATCAGGCCCCGGAGAGCTGGCTGAGTGGATTAGCTTCATGGCCAAAAGGTGCTTCTTGTAGATGATCCATTCATTCAAGTCCCCCAGAAGCCAGGGGTCCCTCTACTGCTTTCCCACGGGTCCACAGACGAACTGTTTGAAGAGGGACAGAGGGAAGGGGCAGACAGGTCAGATCCAGGAGAGGCGAAGGATTATCTCCTGCAAAGGAGCTGGAAATGAAGGTGCACCCCCCCTGCAAGTCTCTGGGAAAAACGAGCTCTAAGAGACCAGAGCTGCCCTTCTGGCTGCTTACTAGGAGCCGGGCTGCGGTGGAAGGCTGGGTTTACCTGTGGAGGGACGCGGGCCCTGATTTTGGAGGGAAGCCAGAGTGCGCCCCTGGGAGGCATTCACCTAAGTGACAGTGTAGGTTCTGTGCGCCCCAGTGCCTGGGGGGTGAACCCTCAAACCCTCAGAACCGCGACCGCGAGGCCCCTCGGAGTGCCAACGGCAGGCCGCTGGCGCCCTCTGCTGTCTGCTTCTGAGGTTTGCCTTCCAGTGAAGGATGCTGTGCCAGGAGACCATCTGAGGCAAGAGGACTAGGCTCAGGACAGGAGCTCGACCGGGAGATCCCCTGGGCTGGACCCACAGTCCTGTCAGTGTCTGAGCTAACAGAGGGATTGACCCCCTCATGGGCCAGGTGAGCCCCCGAGCATTACTATCAAGGACGTTTCTTGAAACAGGGGAGCAGAGGGAGGTCCCTGAAAGCAAAGGGGTCCTCGGAGCACTGGGCAAATGATAAAGATGTTATTCCTTCAACCCAGAAGGTGTTCAGAGGAAAGAAGACCTCGCATTGATGGACCCATTTTCCCCTCCTTGGACTGATGGCAAAACTTCCTGCCACCGATAAGCTCCCTCCTCTAGAACCTGAGCCAGCGTGGAAAGAATCAGGGAGCAGGGATGGGGGTGAGGAGCTTGCACTCGGAGAGGGCTGCCAGGCTCTGGCTCCTCTGACCAGCATGATTCTCCACAGCATGGTCTGCAAGCGCCCAGATGCAGAAACACAGACCGTCCCCCCACCCCCAGTAAGTTCCAGAAGCACCATGGGCTGTCCGGGACAGAAGGCCCCAAGACCTACTCTTCTCCAGACCATGAGCTTCCCCCTCGCTTCAGGACTGCGGGGCAGAGAAAGGAAGAGAAGAGTGTCAGGCGTCACCAAACTTATTTATGTGGTAGATTGATTTTGTGGAACAAAATGGTGTGTAAGAAATGTCACATTTCTTTCTTCCCACTCTAGATCTGGCTAATGGGTTCTGATCTGGCTGTGTTCACAGAGCTTTCTAGTTTGGTAACTACTGAGGCTTTCACCTGCCCTTCAGGGCTCATATCAATGTCCTGGGGCTCCTAGCAGAGAGGGCTCCGGTCTTCTGGTCACCACCTCTCTCTCTTTAATTTCCTCTTTGTTCTGCACCTGCTGAGCAGCAGCCTGGAGGTTACTGCCTAAACCGGGGTCCCTGCCTCTAGCAGATGTTTCTCTGAGGTCCCCTCACATCCCCAGGACACTGTGCTCAGAACCCAGAGATTCCTGCCCCCTTCCCGGGCTTGCGGGATGCTCTCAAGATGTCATCCTAGACTTCCTGATTTTCTGCGCCCAGTGAAGCCTGAGGCAGGTGGACCCCAAAGAAAATGGCCCCTCAGTCACCGCACCACCCTTAAACCTAAGCAAGAGGGGTGCCATGCTATACGGGACCCACAAATCATGCACCCACGCGGCATACACAGCGTGCAAGAGAACACTTGGTCTCTCAGGATGTGACCCCCGGCGCTAGTACAGGGTCACTTGTCACCTGAAACTTTCCCCTGACACCATCAGGAATGAGAGAAATGCCTGTCTTTGTCTCTTGCTCTAGGGCTTTAAAACAAAAGGGGGGCCATGGCAGACCGCCCCAAGTTTTGTGGGAACCGGATGCTGCTGTGAAATGTAGGACAGATTTGTGCCCTGGCAGTGCCTCGGGTGAAAAAAAGACAGATTAACTTGTCAAATACTTCCTCTTAGCATCAAAGAAATAGTTTTGGTCCGGTTTCTTGCTTCGCTTTGTGTTCTGATTCACGGTTGCAATTCCGTGGTATTCACAACAGGTGCGTATGGTGGCTGAGGAACATTCTGTAACATTAAACAATTCAAATGGCTCTTAAATGTGTGTTTGTGAAGGTCTAGAGGTAACATGTCTGAAAGTGCAATGCTGATTGGTTTTTGTTCTTACATTTATGGTCATTGGCTTTTTTTGATAAATAGATACAGTTCTATTTTTCTAGATCCTTGAAAGTGTGAGAACAAGTCAAGATGATGATAAAAACAGAAAATATGACAGCAGAGCTCAGTAAAGAAAAAAGGCTGAAAAGAAAAAACCCTAAATCTTCAGAGAAATGAACGCTTAAGTTTTTAAAAACTGAAAACCCTAAACGTGAGCAGGTTTGCATGTCAAATGCACTCACGCCATTATTAAAACGACAGAAGCAGCCTGAATAAATAGCCATGAGTCAAGGTATTCAACAGAAACAAATAAGTGTCAAAGCCTGAAATAATATTATGTATCAATATTTAGCCACATAGAGTGATGCATTTGATGACAGGTAGTAGTACAACATTTACAGAAAATAATGGATCATTTTAAACTTTAATAGGAATGATTTTGAAATCGGATGCTGGAATGGTTGAAAGGTGCAGTTTGGATAAAAACTAAAGAAGTAACCCCTCTCTAGGATAGAAAATTCCAAATGAGATTATTAATTTACGAGTAATAAAGTGAGAAAAGAAATCATCCACTTTCTATAACCAATTGAACTAGATGGCGCTAGGGAGGGACAAACGTCCTGTTTCACAGCTACCATTCATTATACATTGAACTACAGAAGAAAACAAGGAAGCGGAATTCAATATTTTAGTTGCTTTAACAAATATTATGAAAGATCATATTCTTGTTCTAAGGGAAGGACTAAAAAATTTAAAATTTTAGGCATCGATCTAAAGTGGAGGTCTAAAAACTTTCCATGTAAAGGGCTAGATTATAAATATTTTGGTCTTTGCAAGCGGACTGTGCGTCCAATTCTTCTAGATCTTTCAGGCACGAAGGACAGGTTCTGGGATAGTACCCGTCCCAGCTGGAACACTTAGGAAATGCTGCAAGCCGGCATGGGATCCTCAGCTCCGAATGCCTGGCAGGGTTCCTGTTTATAAATATGCCCCAGGAAGGGGCTTGTGCAGTTAGGGACCCCAATCTCCATTTTTCAACATCCTGTTTATTATCATCTGCCACCAGAAGAATAAAATTAGGTATGCCTGTGACACAGCATGTTTAACAATGTCCTACTGATGCCGCATATGTCCTTTGAATATTTAGGACTTTCTCCTTTAACAGGATACCAGCACCTTCTAAGGGAACCACACTATTTGACCAACCAAGTTGAGTCCTGATATTGAAAACTCAACGCAGAGGAAGTTCCCCAATTCTTTTATATTTTTTAGGTTTCTTGCTGGGGCCCAACCCATCACCTTCATAGAAGAAGGAACATGAAAAGAAAAAAAAAAAAAAAGCCTTCACAAGTTCAGAGGGGTTTCGATACCAGAATATCATGTCACTACCCTAAGGAAAGCAGACCCCAGAGTTAAAAGTGAAACCTAAGAAGTTGAGACTATATTTTACTGTGTGTTCGTAAACAGTTTTGTTATTTCTCTGATAACACATGCAAAGCCTCCTTTGAAGTTATGAAAAGGGAGGAGGGGGGAGGGAGGGAGAAAGAAAGGGAGTTTTCTGTTTCCTTTTTTCTAAATGTACTGAAGGGCTATGCTGGGCTGGGGTTAGACCCAGAACTTCAGAGAGAAAAGGTAGAAAATCTCTTGAAGTGTGCCTGCTGGTCTCCTAGCAACTGGCTTCCTGTCTGAGGCACAGTGGAACTGTGTGGGGACCCAGGACGCTGGGAAGGGGCACGTATTTGCTTTCCCACTGGATGATGCTGTTGTTTGTAATTAACATAAACACTCCATTTAAGCCGTAGTGAAGGAAAGAAGAGTTTTCAGAGTGAGCTTTCCTGAGTGGCTGTGCCCGCTGCTGTGACAAGAGAGGCAGGTGTGCGAGGCGAGGGCTGATGGAGGGGCCCACAGGGGCCAGGGGGGCTGCCTGACTGAGGTGAGGCACTGGGCGGGGTGCGGGGGCAGAGCCTGGTGAGGAGAACTTGGCTCTCACTCTCCGACTGAGGCAAAATCTCTTCCAGCCTGACGCTGAGAGGGAATCCTGCTCACATGAAGCAACCCACTTCCCTCACGTCAGGCCCCACTGGCAAGGGGCTCACCCATGTCACCTGCAGAGAGGGCCGTGTCTCGCCTCAAGACAGCATTTGCACTGAGACTCTGAGCTCACTTACCAGATCACTTGGTTTTGTTTTGGTTTGTTTTGTTTTCAGATCACTTAGTTTTTAAAGAAACAACAGGAATCTAGATTTGTCTGTGTGTGAGCATACACTAAAATCTCCCAATTTAAAAATGTTTTCCTCTGGGGTGCCTGGGTTAAGCCTCTGCCTTCAGCTTGGGTCATGGTCTCAGGGTCCTGGGATCGAGCCCCACATCGGGCTCTCTGCTCAGTTGGGAGCCCGCTTCTCCCTCTCTCTCTGCTTGCCTCTCTGCCTACTTGTGATCTCTGTCTGTCAAATAAACAAATAAAATATTTAAAAAAATGTTTTCCTCGAACATTTTCCATTCACTTGAGACCTATAAGGGCCACAATTTGAAAAACATCCCTCTTCTTAAATCTTTTCTAACAGTCTTTGCTGTTAAAAAAAAAATCTTCCCATCCCATTTCTAAAAGCCATGTATCTCCCCTTCGAGCAGGGTGATGATCCGGGAGTGTGAGAAGCATCTGAGACTTTTCAGGCCCACAGCTCAGCCTGTGAGCCCTGTCCCCCAGACATAGGGGGCTGAGGGTCTCTTATCCCTGTCCCCCATTGGTACAGATCCTTAGCAGACAGGGGAGACCCTGGACATTGGAGAATCAGAAACGTGATGACCAGGGCTTGCCATCAGTGATGACCACTCCTTGCCATTATAGGAGTGAAAAATCCAATGAGTAAAAATACCTCCGAGTAAGGGAATGGAGAGTGTACATTTGGGGGGGGGGTGCCGGGTGGGCAGCGGTTTAGCCAAGGGCAAACCTGTGAAGCCAAGTTCTACTTGTGGGTGGGTTACAGTAGATCATGGCAGACCAACTCACCCACTGGCAAATGCAAGGGAAAAGCTTGCTAAATTACAAAAGTCTTATTTTTTTTTAATTTTTAAAGAAGATTTTATTTATTTGAGAGAAAGAGAGCACACATGAGAGAGAGCACAAGTGGGGAAGAGGGGCAGAGGGAGAGGGAGAAGCGGACTCACCAGATGGCGGGCTCAGTCCAGGGACCTGGGATGCTGACCTGAGCGGAAGGCAGATGCTTAACTAACTGAAACACCCAGGCGACAAAGTCCTACTCTTAATGGCATCTGAGAGTTGAGGAAGCTGCAAGTGTCAATGGACTAATATTTCAGAAAGAGGAGAACTGTTGAAGGTGATGGACCTTTGGTTGCCTTTCACTTCCCCGGGGTCATTGCCCGATTGTGGTCTGGGCTGAGGCTGCCCGTAAGGGAGGGCAGAAAATGTGGCAACTCTCCCAGTAGTCCTGTGGGGCTGGACTCCCCAAAGCAGGGGTTTGCGGAGCCTCAAACATGTGGCCAGCCCACCCTCCCCACCCCCCTATAACATTTTCTGAATCTGAGGCTGGGTGGGTGACCAAAGAGTTAGGTAAGAAGTTGTAAATGGCAGAGTGAAATATTCTAAGTTTTGGAGGTGCTGAAGAAAGGGAAATGGCCGTGGGGGGCGGGGGGGGGGAGCGGAACTGAACACAAAAAGGTGGCGGATGGAGGCTGTAGGGAGTGCGGCACTGCCCCGAGGCCCCACGGGCTCCTTTCACCTGCAGATTCTGGAAACTTCTAGAGCCTAGGAATCTAGGCTTGCCCCCGAGCCAGCTGCAGAAGGACAAAGAGTTTATGATAGTTATGAGAGACAGAGGTGACCCAACAGAAGATCAGAGAGACCTCAAGCAGATGGCTGGGCTCCCTCTTGATATACAAGGAATTCAGAATCTGTGTAAGATGAGATGCTAAAAAACTAAGCACAAACCCTCCGAAAGGTAGAGCTGAATCTCCTACAGTCTTTAAGATTACAGGAACAGAGGCTGGCCAGGCTCTAATTGAAATCTCTGGGGAGTCACACCCTAGGAAAGGGGGTAAGCTGAGGGTGAATGGGGTTTTCCTATAACTCTTACCTATACTGTATCCACATCTCAATCCAGCTCAGTCTTTGATGAACAGTCTCCTGCCTGATGCCTGATGAAGACCTGGAACCTTTCCAGGACTTTATGAAAATGTCTGGCATACAGTAAAAATCTGCTAAGGAGCAAAGGTCAGGTCACAGATAACTAAGTAAAAAAAAAAAAAAAATCAGGCAATAAAAGAAACACACAGCTGGTCCAGACAGCAGCGGTTAAGAACTTGCAAATAACCAGGATTACTACATCTGAGAGAGCAGAGAAGAAGACGGACACAAGCAATGACAGAATAGAAAATGTCACCAGACCTTTGGGATAGACTCTTTAAAAAGAATCAAACGGATGTTTTAGAAATGAAAACCATAGCATCTAACAAGGAGAACTCAATGACTGGATGTAAGGACAGACTGTGAACACAGTCTACTACCACGGATCAGAAGATAGGTCATCGGAAAACATTCAGGACGAAGGATACAGAGGACAAATATGGGAAAAGGAAGCTGAATAGCATGACAGGTGGGAGAGAGTTTGAGTCTTGGAAGGAGCAGGGAGAGGTGATGGAAGCCATACTTAGGGAATTATGACTGGAAATTTTCTCAAACTGATGAAAGACATCATCCCACAGATTCAGAAGGCTCAGTGAACCCCAAAGATGACTACAGACTGTGGAGTCCTTCCATGCTGTTTTTAGATCCTGGATGGAGGGCTTCCATCATTAAAAATAAGGGCTTTGACTTAGAGTAATACAAGAATTTACCCAGGGGCATCCAACACTTTGGTTAGAAAACTCACATATTCCAAGGAACTGTGATTTTGCCCCATTTCTCAAAGCATGGCGTACACTGAAAAATCTCCCTGCTTTGCTCTTGCTTTTCCCTGAGGAGACTCTATTGCTGAATATCCTTTATCCCTCCAGACCTGTTGGCATGGATGCTTCCCCCTGCTCCTCACGTCTGAGTTGAGAGGAGGGCACCCCTGCTGTATTCACCAGGAGGGAAGAGGCTGCAGAAAGACGTCCGTTCCCTCTCTTCTGCTTGGCTGTATCTCTTTAGGGAAGGAGGCAAAATTTTTTGGACTGGAGAGTCAGAGGGGTCTGACACTTGTCTGCCACCTATTTCTCTACATGGTGAGGCTGACATGTTAAAAATGTCTCCCACACAGCGCGTTCCTCTCTTCAGCGTTCAGCCGGCATGAGGCAGTCCACAACCCTGCCTGCTGGCCGAGTCTGCCCTGCTCACCCAGTTTCCTCCTGAACTCAGTCTGTGTGCAGTTCCTGAGGTCTAGACTTTGAGAGAAAGGTAAGGACGATTTTTTTTTTTCTTTTTTGCCTGTGGGCCCAAGCCTCATTGTGTAACCCGGTTTTATAAGCAATATTTTACTCCCTATTATATTTCTTAATTGGTTCAATCTCCAAAGGGATAGAGAGAGCTTTGTTATAACCCTTAAAACCCCAATAAGACACACTTCAAAAGTTACATCTTCTCTAAAGCCTTTCTCATCCCTTCAAAGCAGAATGAACTTCCCTCTTTCTGGCTCTGAAGCCCTCTATTACGGCAACATACTGGGTGGGAGTTATTTCTTAATCTAGAAGTCTTCTGCACTAGGTCCAGGCAGGTTCTCGGGGGCTGGCACCAGGTCCGATTGGTCTTTGTTTCCTCATGTCATCTGACGGTACCCGGCACATTCTACGTGTTCGGGAATTGTTTAAGGAAGGGACTCTGGAATTCACCAAGTGTCGCTACGTGAGCATCACTAACACTAGCACCTAGTTCTTGGCTCTGCAGTGGTTTCCAATGTCAGGTTCAGAGTCCTTGAGACAGGGAAACTGAAGGGACCCCATGAAGAACTGCTTTTTTTGCTCCTTTCCTGCTTTTGTTTTTGTAAGCACCTGCACCCCCGCCCCACACGAGCCTTATAATATAAACTATGCACACTCCACTTCCAAAGGTCAAGGTGTTAATGATTTCCTTGGTGTCTCTCAGCACAACAGAGAGTGTCTAAGAAGTGACCGAGTGGGGTGGTTATGTTCACTTTTCAAGATCACGGACTCCAGACACGACTCCAGCCAAGACCCCTAACTCCTGGGCATGAGTGACTTATGGAGGACACCTGAACACTCATCCTTGTTTTGACCAGTCCCTGGAAGCCTGAGACGACTCGTACACCAGAACACAAAAAACTCCGGACCCTGAGCAAAGACCAGACTCTCTCCTTTCCTTTCCTAGATGCTGTGTCTCTATCTGCACTTTCTGTCTTTAAGAATCCCTGCTCTCACTTCCTTCCTGCTCATGTTTGATTTCTCTTCTCCTTGAAGCCAAGGATCCTCTTAGCTGGTCCTGTGAGAACCCCTCTGGGTCCTGGACCTGTCCTGCCTACCTCATAACCAGGAATGGGCTATTTAAACCTTTAAAAACGTTAATTCTTAGATGACAAAAATTTCTTCTCTAAGCATCAAGTCTAAATTTTTTTTTACCTTTTTGAAAAATAAAACGTTTCCATACATTTGTAAACATATCACTTTATTATATATATTTTTTCTGCTCTCTGAGATAGACTATCTTGAGCATAGCACAATCTTCCAAAGTCTTAGGA
The DNA here is from genome assembly GCF_922984935.1 of Meles meles. Classification (NCBI taxonomy): domain Eukaryota; kingdom Metazoa; phylum Chordata; class Mammalia; order Carnivora; family Mustelidae; genus Meles; species Meles meles. The sequence goes on along the minus strand of NC_060071.1, from coordinate 139,100,953 downwards.
CAAGAGCCCCCCAAAGGTTATGGAGATCTAAGTTTCTATGTTCACGTCAAGCGACTGAAATGATTTTCAAGTTCAGGACTTTCTATCTTCCCTCTGTGTGTTAACTGACACTCATTGCTTCTGACAGGGGGCTTAGCTCTAATAACCAGTTAGCCGCTTCCAGGATGGCAGTGGTTAGGAAACCAGATGAGGAGGACTGTCTTAACTACATGTTCAAAAAGAGGAAAGATTCTGAGAAGCTCTTTTAAAGGGTCAAGAGCCTGATTTAGTGCAAGGATGTCACACGAGCCACAGCGATGGTCTACCCTGCTGGGCAATCTCTGTGTCCGTCACCCCCACTCTTGGATCAGGTGCTGGGGAAAGTGTAGGTGTGGGGGTAGGGGATACATGGAAAGTGAAAATCCCAGCTCTAAGGAGACCCTGGCTCCTCAAGAGATAACAAGCGTGGGGAGGGGGAGCAGGGAGGGTGAAAAGACAGCTGTTGGAACCACTTATGGGAGAAAGATGGGATTTGTTGTGCTTCATTTATTGATGAGCTCACACTTAGCAGTGACTCTGAATTAATTTACTTTAAACATGTTAAATGCAGCACAACAATATAGTTTGGCTCCATGAGCTGAGCAATCAGCCTTCCCAGACTGAGCTGGCTTAGGAGTGAAAAGAGTTCTCTAGGGAATTTAACACAGAAGGAATTTAGTTTATTTTGTAGAGCAAAACAATTTCTAATGGCACGTCTTACTAATTACTAGGTAACTGAAATATCAGCTTTGGAATCACTTAGGAAGTTTTAGCCAACATCAAATATATCCAGATGCTGCCTGCTCTCCCAAATTGTATATATTTTGGGAAAGACCTGTGCAGGTGGTTCTTGTCAACAGTGTTATACACAAAGCAAGAAAACCAAGGAACTGATGTCTAAGACTTTATTTCTCCCTTGTATTCATATTAAAAACATTTTGTTTCATATAAAATTTACTATAGTTTCCTTTGGATATTTTTTCCCCACAATTTATGAACAAGTGTAGTTTTGTGTGTATTTATTTATTTGACAAACAGAACACAAGTAGGCAGAGAGGCAGGCGAAAAGCGAGGGAGAAACAGGCTCTCCGCTCAGCAGAGATGGGGGGTTTGGTCCCAGGACTCTGGGATCATGACCTGAGCCAAAGGCAGCTGCTTAACGGCTCACCTGAGCCACCTAGGCACCCCATGCATTTTAATTGAAATGAGAGAAATTGTCTGTGTCCTATAAAAGGTCTCTCGTGAATTCCTCTTAGTTACGTAAATACAAAAATTAGTCTAGAATCAGGGATGAAAAGATTCGAGAGTTTTTTGAGCATCCTGGAAAAAGCTACCTTATCCCATGGTATGCAGAATTGGTGTCCAAGGAGAACATGACTTGGTGCAAAGATCTCTGTGGTGGTCTTCTTTCTTTTCTTTTTTCTTTTTCTTTCTTTCATTCTTTCAATAGTTTTAGTGAGCTCACTAAACATGCATGCCATGTCTCAGTCTGCCTGGGGCCTGTAACTAAATAGACTGGGGTTTTAAACAACAGATGCTTCTTTCTCCCAGTTCTTGAGGCTGGGAAGTCCAGCATCGAGGTGCTGGCAGGTCCTGTTCTTGGTGAGGGCCTCCTCCTGGCCTATACATAGCACCTTCTTGCTGTGTGTTCACAGAACCTTTCCTTGACGCATGTACCTGGAGAGAGAAACTTCCTGTCTTCCTTATAAGGGCATGAATCCCATCCTGAGGGTCCCATGACCTAATCTAAGCCGAATTATCTCCCCCAAACTTTTTTTTAAGATTTTATTTATTTATTTGACACACACACAGACAGAGATCACAAGCAGGCAGGCAGAGAGGGAGAGGAGGAAGCAGGCTCCCCGCTGAGCAGAGAGCCCGATGCGGGGCTTGATCCCAGGATCCTGAGATCGTGACTTGAGCCGAAGGCAGAGGCTTAAACCCACTAAGCCACCCAGGTGCCCCCAAACCCCACCTTTAAATACTTTATGATGGGGATTAGGGCTTCGACATCTGAATTTTGGGGAGACACATCCAGCCCAAAACATCCTACATTCACCCATCTAAAGTGTACAGTTCAATGAATTTTAGTATTAACCCACAGGTATGTGCAACCATCACCATAGTCAACTTTAGAACATTTTTATCACCTCAAAAAGAAACCCCATACTCTTTAGCTATTATCCCATTCTCCTCCTAGTATCCAAATCCAAGCAATCACTAATGTACTTTCTGTCACGATCGACTTGCCACAGCTGGTATATTTCCTATAACGCGCAGCCATTGGTGACTTAGATGGGTGGCATGGATAAGTCCTTCTCATGAAGTTGGAGTCAAGATGTTGGCTGGAGCCTACACGGGTGGAAGACTTCAGTTCCTCATGATATGGACCTCTCCATGAGGCTGCTTCAATGTCCTCACAATGTGGCTCCTCCTAGAGCAAATGAAGCATTTTATGACCTCACCTCAGAAGCCACACATCATCACTTTCACCACATTCCACTTGTTAACACCCGTCACCAAACCTACACTCAGGGGATCGGAATAGGATCCACCTCTTGAAGGAAGGAGAATCAAATAATATGTGGACATATTTTTAAATCACCACAGAAATATTGCTGGATTAAAGATCAGTTAAAAACCAATACCATTTCTGGGGCACCCGGGTGGCTCAGTGGGTTGTGTGTCCAATTCCTGGTCTCAGCTGTTGTCATGATATCAGGGTCATGGGACTGAGCCCTGCATCAAGCTTTGCACTCAGCGGTGAGTCTGCCTGAGATTCTCTCTCTGTCCCTCCCCCCCACTCGCATGCACACACTCTCTCTCTAAAATAAAGAAATATTTAAAAAAATCAATGCTATTTTTTTTAAAAGATTTTATTTTTTCATTTGACAAAGAGAGACCACAAGTAGGCAGAGAGGCAGGCAGAGAGAGAGAGAGAGGGAAGTGCGCTCCCTGCCAAGCAGAGAGCCCGATGTGGGACTTGATCCCAGGACCCTGAGATCATGACCCGAGCCGAAGGCAGAAAAATCAATGCTATTTCTTTATACCATTATAATGAACTAGAAAATGTAACCAAAACAAAACACACCATTTACCACAGTATCAGATAAAATGGATTTAAGAATTAACTAAGAAAAGTGAGTCCTCTATAAAGTATATAGAGGAAGATCTGACAAATGGAAAGATATTCCTTGTTTTACCATGAGGCCGTATACCAATATAAACATGTCAATCGTCTCCCCCAGTTATCTAAAAATTTAAAAATTTACTATTATAAAAATGAAGATGCATTTTTAACTGTTTGAGACTTGTATAAGCTTATGCCAAAATCTATACGGAAAAAAGTCAGTCTACAAATAAGTAAGATAATTTTAACTTTAACAAAGAAGCATAAAGAGTTAGTTAATCGTCTGACTTCAGCTCAGGTCATGATCTCAGGGTCCTGGAGTCAAGCCCCCAGTCAGGCTCTCTGCTTAATGGGGAGTCTGCTTGTCCATCTCCCTCTGTCCCCCTGCACCTCCCACTGCTAGAGCTCTCTCTCACTCTATCTCAAATAAATAAATAACTTTAGAATCGTGAAGAAATAAATCGATGTTGTTTATGCTAAAAATAAATAAATAAAATAAAAAAATAATTAAATAAAATCTTTAAAAAAGAAAGAAGGACACTTGCTCTATCATATATTAAACATATGGGAGAGTTATAATAAAAACCACACCAAGCCCCGAACAGTCTGGTACCAACACAAGAACAGTCAAATAGACTGTTGGAACAGAAGAGAAAACTCATTAGGAGAGGTAGAAATTTATATCAGAACTTAAGATAAACATGATGCATAAATTGATCGGGATTGGTTGGCTTGTCTGACCATTGATACTGGGAGAGTGGCTACTGTATGGTGAAAGATACAATGCATGCCTACCTCACACCTTGTAAAAAGAGAGACTCAAGATGGATAAAAGAACTAAATATAGAAGGTTAAACTATTTGGTTCATAGGAAAAATGTCAACAATGTTGCTCTGAATTTACAGTATAAAACCTGACAAAATCACATTTGTTTAAATAAAAATTAAGTCTTGCTTTTCAAAAAAGTAAACCATGGCTATCTGCTGATAGAATGAAAGAAGATGTTTGTAATGTCTAAAACTGGAAATTATATTAATATATAGAATGCTGCTTCTGAAACTTTGCTAGGCATACTAATTCCTCAGGGACCTTGTTAAGCTTCAGATTCTGATTCAGTAGGTCTGGGGTGGGGCTCTGAATTCCACATTTCTAACAGGCTTCCTGAGGATGCCAATGCTTCTGAAAAGCAAGGATCTAGAGGATATAACAAACTCCCCAAATAGGAGAAATCCCAACAGGAAAATGGACAGAGGTCATGAGCACATGATTTATAGATAGAAAACACAAAAGGTGATCATATATATGAAGAGTCTCTAATACATTAATTATCAGATAATTGCAAATTCAAACAGTAGCAAGATATTATTTGACATATATCAGCGTGTCAAAAAGTAGGAAGATTGAAAATGCCAATTATTGGCGTGGATTTGGGGAATATGGAAGCACTCATGCCCTGCTGGTGGGAGGGTAGACAGGCATGGCCGTTTTTCTGAGCAGTCACTATTTGATAAATTTAAATATATTCATACCGGATGTATAGGCACTCTACTCCTGGTTACATTTTTCCCAAAAAATTCTCTCAAAGGCTCATAAAAAGACATGTTTATTTATAAGGATGTTTATTAGATCACTATTTATGGTGCTAAGAGTTGGAGGTTCTCTGGAAATCAATTCTTTTTTTTTTTTTAAAGATTTTATTTATTTATTTGACAGACAGGGATCACAAGTAGGCAGAGAGGCAGGCAGAGAGAGAGAGGAAGGGAAGCAGGCTCCCTGCTGAGCAGAGAGCCGGATGTGGGGCTCAATCCCAGGACCCTGGGATCAGGACCTGAGCCGAAGGCAGAGGCTTCAACCCACTGAGCCACCCAGGTGCCCCTGGAAATCAATTCTTGAGAGAGTGGACAGTACACAAAAGTTAATACACAAAAGTCAGTTATATTTCTGTAAACTTGAACTGATCATTAAAAAAATAAAATTAATAATACAGTTCCATTTATAATAGCATCAAAAAGAATAAGAAACTTAGGAATATAGGGGCGCCTGGGTGGCTCTGCCTTCTCCTCAGGTCATGATCCTGGTGTCCTGGGATGGAGTTCCGTGTCAGGCTCTCTGCTCCACAGAGAGTCTGCTTCTCCCTCAGCCCCCTCCCCACCCCACTCATTCTCTCTCTCTGTCTCACTCACTCTCTCTCAAATAAATAAAATCTTAAAAAAAAAAAAAAACTTTAAGGATACATTTCAGGGGCGCCTGGGTGGCTCAGTGGTTTAAGCCTCTGCCTTCGGCTCAGGTCATGGTCTCAGGGTCCTGGGATTGAGCCCTGCGTCGGGCTCTCTGCTCAGTGGGGAGCCTGTTTCTCCCTCTCTACCTGCCTCTCTGCCTACTTGTGACCTTTCTCTCTGTCAAAAAAAAAAAAAAAAAAAAGAAAAAAAAAGAATACATTTCAAAAAGGGGTGCAAAACATCCACTCTGAAAACTATAAAACATTGTTAAAAGGAATTAAAAGAAGATCTAAGACATGGAAAGCCATTCCATTGTTCACGGATTGGCAGATTTTCTATTTAGATGGCAATACTCCCCAAACTGATCTGCAATTTCAATGAAGTCCCTATCAAAATCACAGCTGTCTTCTCTGTAGAAACTGACAAGCTGATTCTAAAATTTGTGTGGAAATTCAAGGGACCCAGAATCATCAAACAATCCTGAAAAAGAACAAAGTTTGGCAGTTCCCGATTTCAGAACGTACTAGAAACGATAGTAATCAAGACAGTGAAGTACTGATAAACATAGACTTACGTGTCAACAGAATGAAAATTAGAGATAAACTGTCACATCTTTAATCAACTGATTTTTAACGAGGGTGCCAAGACAATTTAAAGAGTAAAGAATAAATGATACTGGGACAACAATATCTACATGCAAATACGTACTTTGGACTCTACACATATGCAAAAGTTAACTCCAAATGGAAAAGAATAGAAATTATAATATTTTAGACAAAAACATATGCATAAACCTTCATCACCTCCCATTAGGCAATGGCTTCTTAGATATGACACCAGAGGCACAAGAAAAGAAAAAAAAAATACTGGCCATCACCAAAAGTAAAAACTTCTGTGCATCAAGGGACACCATTAAGAAAGTCAAAAGAGAACCCACAGAATGAGAGAAAACTTTTGGAAATTGTATGTCTATTAAGGGAGTGGTATCCAGAATATGGATATACGGAAAGATACGGAATAAATATATGGAAAGATAGATATGGAAAGAACGCTTATAATTCAATAATAACCTATTTAAAAAATGGGCAAAGGATCTGAATATTTCTCCAAAGAAAGTGTACAAATGGCCAGTAAGCACATGAAAAGATGCTTCACGTGATTGGCCATTAGAACAATGCAAAGCAAAACCACAATGAAATAGTCAATTACAAGTACTGGTGCGAATGTGGAGAAATTGGAACCCTGATACACAACTAGCGAGAATTTGAAATGGTATTGCCATTTTGAAGAGCATTTTGGCAATTTCTTAAAAAGTTAAATAAACTTTCTATATAGTCCTTCAATTTTATCCCTAGGTATTTACTCAAGAGAAATGAAAGCAGGGTGTCCACACAAAGACTTGTATGGCAAATGTGTAGAGACAGGGAACATCAGGGTTGGCCTGGTTGCAGGTGGGAGCAGGTACTGACTATAAGAGGAACAAGTGAAGTTTTGTGGTGCTGGAGACACCCAGACCTGGCTGCTGGGGGGAGTGGGGCTGGGATCATGGCGGCCTCCCAGTAGCCACACTGTGACTATGGAAGGGAACACATTGTCTTATGTATTTCTTCTAAGGACTGATAGGAAGCTTACCATCATGCCTGTTTTAGAGACCCCCCTCATCTTTAGGGAGGTTAAAAACTCTCTTAAGCTTACCATTAGTCAGGGTCAGCACTGAAAATCAAACCGGGTTTGTTCGGCTGCAATGAATCCTAAGCCTGAGAGCTTAGATATTATTTGACATATATCAGCATGTCAAAAAGTAGGAAGATTGAAAATGCCAATTATTGGCGTGGATTTGGGGAATATGGAAGCACTCATGCCCTGCTGGTGGGAGGGTAGACAGGCATGGCCGTTTTTCTGAGCAGTCACTATTTGATAAATTTAAATATATTCATACCGGATGTATAGGCACTCTACTCCTGGTTACATTTTCCCCAAAAAATTCTCTTTTAGAGCTGGAAGGGCATTTAGAGATTACCTAGTTGCCCAGGTGGGCATCTCCTGGGGGTATCGACTAAGTTATACAGGTCATCTGCCTGATTCTGCTCCAGATGAGGAAACCGAGGTCTGGCCTTCAAAGCACGTGTGTAGGTCCTCAGGTAGGACCTGGCTGGTAGGATTGGGATGAGGTCCTGTGTCAGTTTATTGCTGTCTTCTAGGCCACAATGCCACAATGCCCTTCTGTCCTCCATCTGAACACGTTCCAGCCCATCCAACCCCTCTTGCCAGAGGCTAAATCCTTTATTCTGCACTGTGAGTGTTGAACATGGCTCACAGGCAGGCACTGTGCAGATTTTCACGCAGTGATAACCTCACAGAAAAGCTCGACTTCTCATCTCAGGTCTTTCATTTCACTTCTGAGGTCTCACCAGCCTCACTTCCTTCTTAATGACCCCACCTCCAGACAAAAACAAAGTTCTTTCTGGCTTTCCTTCCTCGTTGAATTCAATTTGGAAACTGCCCTAAACTCCTCACCCCTGGAACTGATTTCTCTCTCAGCTGCTTCTTTACCAATCTAGACTCTCTTAAATTGTCTTTCCCTTGGATTCCTAAGCAGAGGCCAGATCCACCTTTGGTTTAATTCCAAATGCCTCTGCCTCATAATTAACCATTGCTGTCATGGACAGTCACAAGGAAGAATCGGGCCCTGGGCCCAACGCTGTCCCCAGACGTCTGCCTTGGGCTGCATCTGCTCTGCCCATACCAGGACCAAGCACTTGAACTTTCCTGCATGGTTTAGTCACCCCCAGTAAGCCTCTTACCTATTGCCAGTCTGCACTTGCAGGAAACCACCCCCCTCCACATACACCCCTTACAGACACACACAGCCTTCCTATTTATATGGGTTTGTTCTTACCTGCACCTAAACACAGATACATGTATTTTACCCCCCAGAATCAGTGGGTTATTCATCACAGCAGTAATGAATTTGGGAAAGCCCAGATTCGCCCTTGGAGCTGACTTCACTTTTGCCCATCGGGAAAGATTTTCCTGGGTGACAGGAGAATCAATACCATCGAGACGCAAGAGCCAAGCCAGACAAAACCTCAACAATTCATAACCTGAGGCCCTGGAGAACTCTAATTAAAACCTCTTTAAGGAAATGTTGAGAGGCAGTGATTATCTTGCTAAGTAACCCCTATTTTAGGTGTCCTCCTGAGTAGGAAAATTTCTGTCTGAATAGGCCAGCATCCTTTAAATTTCATGCCGATGAAAAAAGTGTCATAACATTAAAGATATGGATAAAAGGAGTTCCTTCAAAGCATGCATTTATTTGACACTGAAAATAATTGCTTTCATTTCAAGTAATATTACGTGATGTCTTGAGCCTACTAAGCTGGACATTTGGTTATAGTATTACCAATGTTTACCTGCATTCACCTTGTATGTTCTCATCTTATTTTTAGGGAAAAAGAATGTACGTGCAAATAATCACAATGTAATCAGACCATAAAGGTTTCTTTACAAACCAACAATAGACAATATACCTCTCCCTTTTCACATCACCTCTTTCAGCTAAATCTGAAACAGATGGTGGAGACACAAGGGCCAACCCCAGGCTGAAGGCACACGCTCTCGCTCTCTCTCTCTCCATCAGGGAAAACTAGGGGCCACATAACAGCCAAATGCAACATCTTTGAGTTTCTTCCTCTTCATGTCCTAAATCCCCTGACTTATCCTTATCCTGGAAAGAAAAAGGAAATTCATATATTCCTACTGAAAGGAAGTTGGAGTGTGAAGGTCATCCAAAGTGAGCTGCCAGGGAAGAGGTTCTATGGTGAGAAGGGAAGATGGAAGAGGGAGAATCAAAGGCATTCACAAGGTTGGGAGGAAGGCTATGTCAACAACTCGTCATCTGTCTGGAGACTTACTGCAGGGCTGTGGCTCCCGTGCAGAGGTGGAGAAGCAGGACACGTGAGAGGTCTAGCACGTGCCTTGGAACTGCAGGTGAGGCAGGAAAGACGATGTGTGTGGGGCCAGCTTTGAACACAATAGCCCCGAGCCCAGAGAGCACACTAAAGATGCCCTCGATTGGATATCTTGCACATGGATACAAAAAGGAGGCAGAGTGAATGCTGGCAGCAGGGAGAGACATTCTAGTTATAATGAAGCAGTGGGGAGAGAAGGCTTTTATATGGGTAGTGTAGTTGTATTCTTGGATCTCCAGAGGCTTCTGGGACAAGCCAGCACAATGGGGTGATAGTCTTCATTTCCACAACTCCCCTGGGGCCCTACCCTTCCATGAGCATCCATCAGACTCTGTTCTCAGGGGGGAGTTGGTCAAAGTAAACCCCAACCATTGCTTGGAACTTGGCTTTCCAAATGGACATTTACATTGCTAACTGGGCAAAACCCGACCTGTTGAATACCAAAGCCATAGTGTGCACCATATACAATAGGCCTGGAAAGGAAGGCGATGTCTTCATAATCAGCTGTCCTGCCCTAAACCTGATCAAGGGTCAAGAGCACTGGAAGAGGGTAGACTCACAGTTAGCAAGAGAAGGGGGGATGGTAAGATGCCCAAGGTTGTTAGTCTGTGCAGGAGTCTGAGTGGGGAAGGATAAGAATGAAAACCCTATTGGGATTTACAGCTTTCAGTCCACCTCTCCCTCCTGGGATCAGGAATTCCACAAGTTCATCTGTTTGATTGTGAGTCTGCTTGGCTATTATTTTGATCATTCATTTATTTCCATTGTTTTCAGCACCTATTCTATTTCTAGAGTTTAAATCTTAAATGACCTACCAAACCAACTCTTTCAAGTTCTAAGGAATCGTTCCATGTTCCATCTTGGGGAGTGGTGCTCAGAAGGGAGTTGCTCTGCCCAGACTTTCATTATTCTGGGTTCTGTGATCATACTCACTTTCAGCTGCAAAGGTAAAGCTTTTAGAAATTCTAAACCATCAAACAGTGTGTGGTCATTTTGCAGAGCGAGGAAACATATATCATCTCTCCACAGAGAGCTATCCATTCCGCAGCTCAGCAATTACTGCCCTTATGAAACGATATGAGAGAATACTTAATTTTCAGAAATCAGAGGCATTTAAACTCTTCCTCTTCAGGATGGTGAACATATAACTTCTTTGCGGATCTCAAGATCAGAGGGCTCGGAGAGAAGTTCCAGCCTTTAACTTCCTTTAACTTCCGGCCCCTTGACTTACTATTTTTCTTCTTGAGCAAATAAGGCAGTGGCAATGTTCCAAACATTTCTGAGGAATAGACTCCACAAACATTGGAAACTCAGTAAGTGAGCTGTGGAAATTTACGTGACCTAGGAACAAAAGTGTAATGGCTCCTGGAGGTAGTCAAGGGTGGCTTTCCTCAAGCTTCTTTTATTCTTGGGTTTTTCTAGGGGAAGGAAGGGTGGTAAATGGGTTTATGGACCACACATAGAGGGGATCGTCAATTTCGACATTTCCAGAAGAATCCATTCACATAACGGTAGACACTGCAGGCTTCCTGCCTCCTGTGTACAGAATTCAATGCAAGGTTGTTTTCTACACACTCACAAAGGGGACTATGTATTTTTCAGCACCAATTTCCTTGCTGTAAAGAACAAGAGAAGTGACCGAGGTGTTTTACATGTTAAAATATGTGGATATGTAGGCTGATCACTGTAGGAACTGGAGCAACAGTAGTGAAGCTAAGGGTTTCGTCCATCCTCAAACTCGTTCGCTTCAATGTCTGACCACAACTACCTTCCTAATGTGACTTGCAAATGCCTAGCACTGGTCATGAAAACTGATTGAGAAGTACAGATGGCTCAGTGCATATCCATCACCCCCAGTGGGGAAGTAATAAGCTGACAGCTTATTCCAGGCGACAAATGGCTTCCTTTCTGGTTGTGTTGAAAGCTGAAGGTTTTTCTTCTTATAAAAAGATGCTATTTAAATTATTGTTTGCTTTTGCTCTGATGTGAGAAAGGAAAAAAAGAGAGTGTGGATTGCAAAGACCCCTTTCCTGCTGCGATGAAACTGAGAAGGATAGGCTGCAAGCTGAGAGGGCATCTGTGGTCTCTGCTTGCCTAGAGACCCTGGGGTAGCAGGAAGACACCTTCATTCCATTATAGGGGTGATGCAGATTCAGAAAGGAAGCACAAAAGCCTCCAAGGTCACGGGCTTTCTCTGAGAGGAAAGGAACTAATGAAGGAAGCCACAAAGAGATGGCAAGGAAACCAAGGAGGAAAGAGTCTGTCAAGAGCAATTTTCCATTGACTTTTGTTATGCTCAAGACAATTAGGCGACATTCAAGGCCAAGTCCTTCAAGGGCAGTCATAAACAAAGCTTTCTCCAGATCTGCAGTAGGTTTACAAATTAACTGGGTCAGTGCCTCATTTGCAACTCAGCTGGTGAATGATGCCTCTGCCCTTCAGAGGTCATGTGGCAGGTGTTCTCTGGGCATTGAGGAATTCATGAAGATAACTGGTAAGCTGAAGAGTTATGTTCAGAGCATAGTTGATATCGGCTGAGGCAGAACCTTTTGGGGAACACTGAGCCTCACCCGGAGCAAGTCCATACGTTTGATTTTGGTTTAGGTGTTTCAAGTCAGTACCCAAGGAACTGACTCACACTAGCCAAACTCATAAGAGGCAGAGGCAAGAGCCCAAGTGACAATTCATTAATTTGCAGCAAAAAATGTTAATAATAGCTGGTGAGCATGTTGGCCCCCCAGAGGGATGGCAAATCCAAGTGCTGATAAGGCCAAGCAGGTAAAGAAATGAACTGACCAAAGGTAAGATGAAGGGGAATCATGGAGATTGTGCCCAACAGGGAACCCCAGTCCCCTTATAAAATACACAGCCAATGTGATCTCTACCCAGTTTTTGCTGTTCAGAGCTTGGTGTGTCCAGAGTTTCTGATTTTTCAGAAGCTAAATATCTAGATTTATATGAGAAACTTCCTGATGTATAAATATTAACAACTAATGTTAAAAATCGCTGTGCAAGCCAAACATGCCCACACACTTCTCATTTGTAACCACTAACTACATTATAACCAGAATGCTGCTTTGAGAGCCAGTTTTAGGATAAAGGAGTTAGTGGATTGACCTCAATGGTTAGGGTCATCAAACTGTCAAAGTTGATGTGTCTGTTTCCATCCTGCCGGCATGCATCTGCCGGGAAGTGTGGAAGTCTTCTCTAGTCCAGATACATGGTCAATTTGCCTCAACTTTATAAGTCTCAGGAAGACCACTCCCCCCCACCCCCCCACCCAGGCTAGCAACACTCTCTTCATTTACAGTGCTGTTTGGTGTTTGCAATTAAGGCTCCATCTTTCTCTACATCTTCTGGAACTGCATTCTCATTCCCTAGTTAGACTTTACCAGCCTTCTGCTTTTACCTAAGGATTCAGGAGCACTCTGTCCACCTGGATACATAAGCTTATCCATTAAGAATTGATTTTTCTTATTTTTTTTAAAGATTTTATTTATTCATTTGAGAGCGAGAGAGAGAGAGAAAGAGAGAGCACAAGGAGGGGGAGAGGCAGAGGGAGAGGGAGAAGCAGACTCCCCACTGAACTGGGAGTCCAACATGGGGCTTGATCCCAGGACCTGGAGGTCATGACCTGAGCTGAAGGCAGACGCTTCACCATCTGAGCCACCCAGGTGCCCCCAGGAATTGATTTTTCTTGTTTAATTTTCCAAAGGAAACAATGCCAATACTGATAATGTTCATTAATTCATTAAGTGTTTATTGGGTTCCTACATTGAACGAGGCACTGAGCTGGACATCAGGCAGGCATTTGCAAACAAGACGGAACTCCTGAAGCGGACAGTCTAAGCACTTCCAGCTTTCCATGTATTGGGCTCTGTGGGGGACATTTTATGTAATTACCTCATTTAATCTTTAGGCCAATTCTACAAAGCCAATATTGTAATTATCTTTATTTTATGGTTAAGAAAGCTGTAGGTAATCAAGATCAAATTGAGATAAGAAAACTAAAGGGATCCCATGAAAATCTGGGTTTTTTTGCTCCTTTTCCTGCTTTTCTTCTCACTAGGCCTTGCACTCCACCCTGCATCATGGCTGATAGTACAAATAATGCATGTCTTCCTTGTGAAGGTCAAGGAATTAATGATTTCTTTGGCGTCTCCCAACACAATCGATAACATCTGAGGAGTGACTAGATGGGGTGGTTAGGTTCGCTTTTTCAAGATCGCAGACTCCAGACACCACTGACTCCTAATGCCAAGACCCCTGGCTCCAGGGTATGAGCGACTTATGGAGGACCCCTGAGCCTCACCCTTGTTTTGACCAGTCCCTGGATGCCAGAGAGGACTCTTACACCAGACTACCGTCCTCAATAAAAACTCTGGACCCCAAGCAAAGAAGAGACTTATTCTTCCTTCCTTTCTCAGTCTCCCAGACCCTCTGTCTGCATTAGTGCTCTATGTCTTCCGTAAACTCTGCTCTTATTTCCTCCTCACTCACATTTGATTTCTGACCCGTGTGAAGCCAAGGATCCTCTCCGCTGGTCCTGTGGACCCAGCCAGACTGCATCAAAAATGACGCCACCTCTCCCTCCAGAGAGGCACTATGTGTCCCCATCTATCAACCTCTGTGTCTAACTAGGTTCTCATGACTCAGCTCCAGCTCACACAATGCTGTTTTAGGAAGGGACTTGGGGGAAGGTAGCAACTCTTTTTCTTACAGAAATTCCACACATGTGTTTGAGGTCTTTCCAATTCAAGAGTTATTAATAATACTATCTTTAAAGATTTATTTATTTGAGAGAGAGAGAGAGAGAGAGAGCCCGAGCAGGGGAAGGGGCAGAGGGAGAGAGAGAAGGGCGCCTGGGTGGCTCAGTTGGTTGAGCAGCTGCCTTCGGCTCAGGTCATGATCCTGCAGTCCCAGGATCGAGTCCCTCATTGCACTCCCTGCTTGGTGGGGAGTCTGCTTCTCCCTCTGACCCTCCCTTCTCTCATGCTCTCTCTCAAATGAATAAATAATTTTATTTTTAAATTTATTTTTAATTTTTTTAAATTTTATTTTTAAAATTTAAAATTCTTTAAAAAAATGAGGGGGGGGGAGAGAGACAAGAAGACTCCCTGCTGAGTGGGAAGCTGGATACAGGGTTTGATCCCAGAACTCTGAGATCATGACCTGAGCAGAAATCAAGAATCAGGTGCTTAACCGACTGAGTCACCCAGCTGCTCCAAAATTTATTAATAATGATTATTAAAAAGAGATACCCTTTTCTGAGTGCTTACATTGCTCTAGGCCCATGCTACATACTTTACAAATATTACTCCATTATATCTTCAAAGCCATCTTATGAAGTAGGCATTATTGCCCCTTCTGCCAAAAGAAAAAACTGGAGCTCAGAGAAGTCAATAATTTGTCCAAGGTTACACAGCGGTCACTGTGTATCTCAAGAGGCAGTGACAATACAGACCATGGAGTTAGGGGATACACAATCTAGTCATTCACAGAGTTAACACAGGATCGTGCTGAGAAATGACCCAGAGCAGATGCAATGAGATTGGAACATAGGGGAAGGTGGAGAGGAAAGAGAATGCCAAGGAGGGATTTGAGAGAGACCCCCCAACCCCCCACCAAAGGACGTGGGAAATGCCACCATCATAAGGAAGCAACCTCTTCAACATCCTAATTTTGTTTGTGGTCAATCCCATTCATTGGGAAGGGCTCATTCAGCTCATAACCAGTCCTACACGCACGCATGAGATAGAATCTTGTTAAACTGTTGGATTTGTTCAACATCTTTGATCTGACTGATCTGAGAACAGAATTGACTCTCTTAGCCAGGTCTCTTGACATGGACAAGGTGGCACAATTGACCCTAAGATCCAAAAAGTCTAGGTCAAGATGTGATCAAGAAGAGTCAGAATGTTTTGTAGATCTTGGGGCTTTCCCTATTTATGGTTTGTCCTATTGTGCTAACTGGGTTTGAGGATGGAAACATTTTCCTGGGGTTTAAAAATAAGCAGGTGGAATGCCATCAGAAGGCACAGATGAAGAGAGTCCCTGCAGAACAGCCAAATAGGATTTGTTGAGGTGGAAGCCTTCCTGAGCAACAGGACCATCCCACAGCAAGTCAAAATGGCTTGCAAATGGAACAAGTAGTCTTAGAATTCTAGAATATTAGATCCAAAAGGGACTTTAGAAATCAGCTGGGCCATTTCCTTATTTTTAATGAGGAACAAACTTAATGACCAGAGAGACAGAGCGACTTACCCAACGTCACACAGCCAATGGTGAAGGAATATTAGGGCGAAGTCTTCCTGAAGTTCTTACACTGGGCCAGAGCACGTCTCTGCTGTCCTTGAGGGCTACCTGGGGCGCTGTTTGGGGGTTCTAAAATAAATAGTTGATTTATTAATGTTATAAATTCAAAAACATAGTTTTTCTCTAAACTTTTACATTTCACTTGTATATTTTATTTATCAAAGAGCTTTATTGAGCCCAGTTAATAAAATTCTTTTAAAACCCCTTAAACATTATTTATAAAGGTCTTATATTCCATTTTCATTTTTAAAGGTTTTAAATGTCTGAACTAATTAACAGCTTTCCCAAGTGCCTAACCCTAACAGATCGAATAAATCTAGTAGAATTTTTAGTGACCATCAATCTTAACCACTTCCATAAAGTTGTAAGATTCTCCTAACATCAACGAACTAAAAATCACAACCTAACGTCAACTACTCAATCTTACTTTTTAAATTGGAATTACAAGGCAATGTTTTATTCTGTAATACACCAAATTCCCTTAAACATTTTAGACATCTTAAGCATCAAATATATACAGACTGTCCCAATGTTCACAAAATCTGTTCTTTAATAAGAAAGTATCAATTGAAAGTATCAATCAATTTGAGTGTAAATATTCATCTGAGGAAAAAGCAGCCCTTACTCCATCCTCAGGCTGAGGCTGTCACCTCAGGAACTGAAGTTGCTATAGAGCCACAAAGAATTCCAATGCAAGGAGCAGTCAAGAACTCTTGCAAGTAGGGGAGTCATCCCAGGAGGCCCACTACATCTTGAACCCTTTTAAAATTGTTACTTCAATGACACCGTCTGCCAGCCCAGTTCCTCTGTTTTGAAATGAACATAAATCTTTTTTTGGGTGGTGGGGGAGACAGAGAATGTGCCTGCTTGCTGGTGGCAGGGAGGGACAGAGGGAGAGGGAGAGAATCTTCAGTAGGCTCCACACCCTGCACTACCTGAAGGGTGGTGTGAGGTTCAAAGTCATGACCCTGAGATCATGACCTGAGCTGAAACCAAGAGTCAGAGCTTAACCAACTAAGTCACCCAGGTGCCCTGACACATTGTTTCTTTTGACTTACATGTCCATTCCCTTCCCACTCCTAAGTGTGCTTTGCAACTTGATTGGATTCAACTAATCTCTCTACTGCCTGGGTGTGTTCTGAGATTTTCCCTTGTTCCTGCTGCCCAGACCACAACTCTTACCATATTTAAATGACATCTATCTGGATTCTGTTTGGATATTTCAGAGTTTTGTCCATTTATGGGGTCACATAATCCAATGACACCCCAGAGGTTTTTCACACACCTTTCTCTGTTGACATGCTGGTCAGTCTCTGGACAGTGTCTGGTGACCGCAGCCCTCTCCTTCCTCTCTCCCAGAAAAAAATACCCTAAGTGCTGATTGCCTTAGGCAACTGAGCCAGGGCCCAATATTCCCCAGGGAACTAGTTCCCCAGGTACATACAACAGCTTTATTATGCAGTGTTTTTTCTCTTTCCTCCCCCCCCCGCCTTGTTTTAATGAAAGCAGTGTTCTTCCACGGGAGACATTTCAATAAAAAGCTTTTTAAGATAATGAGATTTCTGGTGTTCTTAACACTGTATGAATATAAAATTTGGAGGGTATGTTTGGGTAGTAAAATAAAACAAAATAAAATAGTTACGTGGTGTGCCCTAATTATACTTAGAAGAGTCCTGGGAGCTCCAAAGTGATTGGGAATTACACTTCAGACAAATAGAAGCCCAGAAATAATGGGGAGGCCAAATGGCTTTAGGAATTACACTTTAGAGAAATAGAAGCTCAGATATAATGGGGAGTCCCAATGGCTTTTAGTCAAGAGTAATCTATTCCATGTATTAAAATGCTGTAAGCAGAGAAAACAAGCAATGGTTTCAGATACGAGTTCCTAATCAAAACTCACCTTGAATTATAGGTGTTGGTTTGCAATTGGGCTGCTTCTCTCACGAGCATATTCCTGGGTAACGGGCAGCTGGGCATGAATGGTTAAACAAGGTTCAGTGGTTGTGTGTTCCCGTATATGTATACTCTTCCAAATTAAGAAAGCAAACAGAAGCTCCTTTAGCTAGTTTACTTACAGAAGTATTTAGCTGAGCTTGGCAACATTTCTGAACGTGTGCAGCAGATGTCGTTAAGTCTCTGCTCCTTTGGTAAAACCCAGCCTGTAGATGGCGTAGTTTAGTCCCTCAGTATTGGGTCTTACCGTATTAAAAGAAAAAAAGAACCAACATTAAGAGTAACAATTATTAACAATTATTAAGAGTAAGAAGGTAGCACATAAATGTCTGAACTTCTTAACAGTAGGAACACCTGGCCATACAACCAGCGTGCCCCCCAGGTGACCGTGCTGTCCCTACTAGATGGGGCTGGTACTCTCCGGTCCTTCACAGTCCCCAGCAGTCCCCATGTCTACCCACATGGATGCCAGTTGCTGTTTGTCATCACTCTCACCCTGTTCTTTCTCTTATAGTAGCATGAAGAACCAGCAGCGTAGTCCTATCCAAAATGAAAAAAAGTAAGACATAGGGAGTTGTGTGTTTCAAGGCATTAAAGAGTATATTTTTGTGCAGAAATAAAGACTAGACCTGTTTTTTAAGATGCAAAGTTTGCCTGGACCCAGCATTATGCATTGGCTTGGGTTTTCTTGTAGGCGCTTGAATACGCACCGCCCTGGGTAGACTGTGTTTGGGAATAGGTGCTTACATTCAGCTTCCTGACAGTAATGAGTGTCAGCATGCTGTAACCTACTGGAACACTCATGGCATGGAAGGGGCGGTGAACCTCACTCATGGCATGGAAGGGCATAGTTTCTACTTCTTATGCTCCCTAAAATCTTAGAGTGAGCCCACTTATCTCATGAAACTTTCAAGCCAGTTGCCCTAACTCTAATTTACACAAACATAATTGCCTTCACTGGTACCTTTGCTTTTCCAATCTCCCTGGAAATAACAGGGTTATTGCAGTAGAAGGGTTCCGGCTGATAGAAGCGAATAGAACTATGCAACACAGAAGACTCACACTCCCTTAGGAAATTATAGTGGAAGAGAGTTTGAAAAGGGAAGATATTAAAACCAAGACGTTGAATGAGATTGAGAAGGAAACACTGTAATTGAGAGGAGGAAAAGAAAGTGGTTGGAGGGATTTCTTGATTTTAAAATTCATTCTATTGGGGTTCCTGGGTGGCATAGCAGGTTGAGTGTCTCACCCTTGGTTTTGGCTCGGGTCATGATCTCAGGGTTGTGAGATCAAACCCCCAAGCACGATCCACGCTGGGCGTGAAGCTTGCTTTAGTTTCTCTCCCTCTACCCTTCCTCCTATTCTCCCTTTCTCCCTCTCAAAAAGAAAAAAAGATCATTCTATTAAAAGGATATTTGTGGTTTAGAATAGGCCCTAGTCTTAGCTTTGATTAAAAAATTGGAAGAAGAAATAAATATTTCAAACCTCTATCCAGGCAGAGTAGACTTGTGGATCACTCATTTCAAAGAGGAAAGAAAAGAAAATGTTTTCTTGCAGTTTGGAAATAGTGCTGAAGAAGAGGCATATCTTTCAGACAATGAATCTGATCTACTTAAATTCAGGGTCTGGAGAAGCATGGAAACACTAAAGTGCTAAGGAGTCCCTATGATCAGGTCCTCTCTTTCCTATATGAGACTTTTATGGAAAACCACAACCAATGCAGTGAACAGAAAGGACTGAGTGTTCAGGTACTGGCCCAAACAACCTTACCGGCACTCCTATCCACAGATCCTAGCTCAGATCTGCTCTGTAGAGTGCTTTTTCCTGACTCTTCTGAGATCTAAGGCAGGTTCCAGATTATCTCAGTCACTTGCAGAGAGGGGAAAAAAATCTTCTGATCCCCTCAAGCCACAAAATCAGTCTTATCTCAGTAATTAGGATATTTGGTTCCACGAAATCATCTCAACTTCAACTACATTTAGAATTACAGGTCTTTCTTCATTTAACTCAGCTTTGCCCTAAATAAAGGGGGCCTGACTGAATTCTTCCAAGATTTCCCACTCTCCCCACCCTCCTTCCTCAGTTTGCTAACCACCATTTCTGGTCATTCAAGAGCAAAGGAGGAGGAGGGAAAAGAGGGGAGAGATGTCAGGAATAGTCTTCCCTGTCAGAGATGGATGTGATTGTCATCAGGGCTGAGATTACGACATAAAGTTTAAGGGCCCCCCAAATAGCTAAACAATATAAATAATATTTTAAAGTACAATTCTAAAGAACTAATACAAAAATCTGATGAATAAAATGTCAAAATTTTAAATAAAGACAGGATAAGTTGAAATTAATTAAAAAATTATTTCAAATAGTCACTTAGACAAGAGAAATTGCCAAACACAGCAATTCTCTCATTTGAAAATGACATAAACAAATATAATGATTTTGAAAATACTAATAAGTTTATGTCCATAAATGCCAGGAAATTAAAATGATAGTAAATGTATTTGGGATATAAATAAAATATGTAAATGTAAAGTAACATGGTTTCAATACACTTCAACTTTTCAATATTTTTTCAACTATGTTAATGTTCTGGAAAAAACTTACCATGAAAAAGAGACATTAAAACTGTATATAGAGAGGGCGCCTGTGTGGTTCGATTGGTTGGGCTAATGCCTTCTGCTCGGGTCACGGTCTTGGAGTCCCGGGATTGAGTCCTGCATTGGGCTCCCTGCTCGGCGGGGAGTCTGCTTCTCCCTCTGACCCTCTCCCCTTTCATGCTCTTTCTCTCTCTCTCAAGCAAACAAATGAAATCTTTTTTAAAAAAAGTGTATATAGAGGACATACATCTTTCCTTTCATCTCAGGCTCCGATATGACTTGGCGTGGCACTGTTAGTAATCACTTCTTTATTTAAAATTCTATTTCTTTGTTCATCATGGATGTTTTAACCTTAATTTTAATTTTTCAAAAAAAGTCAGAATATTATTCATCTTGATTACTGAGTTTTTTGGTGTCCCCTTAAATTTTGCACCCACCTGAAATTCCTCAGTTCCCTTACTCGAATTCCAGCCCTGGGTGACACTGTGTTTGAAGGTAGACTAAACAGGTGTTTTTTTTTTTTTTTAAAGATTTTATTTATTTATTTGACAGAGAGCGATCACAAGCAGACAGAGAGGCAGGCAGAGAGAGAGAGGGGGAAGCAGGCTCCCCGCTGAGCAGAGAGCCCGATGCGGGACTCGATCCCAGGACCCCGAGATCATGACCTGAGCCGAAGGCAGCAGCTTAACCCACTGAGCCACCCAGGCGCCCCTAAACAGGTGTTTAAAGGTGACTTTCACCAGGGTGACTCCGTTGCTGGAAGTGGATATACTTTGTCTCTATAGACTCATGATTTCTCCCTCAGGCTTCAGACATCCCACAGGACACTTCCAGCCATCCCTGTAGCTCTTGGGCATGATCACCAAGTACACTTAAGTGACTGTCAGATGCCCCTACCTTTCCCAGAAAGCAGATGCCTTAGACCTTCTGTTGGTGGAGCATAGTTATATCCCAACTATAGCCCTCACTTGCTGCCAAAACCTTATAGATTTTTCAGGTGTATGTCACCGCATGTCCCAGGGAGTCATATCAAGTTTCTAATGTGGTCACCTTGATGTCCCTCTCACTAATCATGAAATAAAGGAAAGATAGTTCTACTTTACCCCCATGGGGAAAATTCCTCTGATCCTCTCTTCAGTCTCCAACCACTCTCTCTACCTCTACAAATTCTTAGACTGGAAGACCATTGTCAGCTTAGGCTTGCAAAACTTTTTTTTTTTTTAGAACAGCATTATTGAAATTTAATTTGCATACAATATACTTCACCCATTTAAAGTATAAAATTCATTAATTTTTAGTGTATTCATAGAGTCGTGTAACCATCACCATAATCAAATTTAGGGCATTTTTATCAGCCCCATAAGACTTTCTATCCCTATTAGCAGTCACTCCCCATACCTCCCCATAGCACCCACTCCTAGCTCTTGATCCATACTAATCTACTTCTGTTTCTATGGATTTGCCTATTCTGGACTTTTCATATACATGGAATCATGCAATGTGAGGTCTTTTGTGATTGACTGTGCATAATTAGCATAATGTTTTTAAGGTTTATCTGTGTTGTCATATGAATCAGTATTTAATTACTTTTTATTGCCAAATAGTATCCCATTGTACAGAGAAGTATCTTTCATATTCTTTGCCCATATTATTTATTTACCGTTGTAAGTGTTCATTCTATAATCTGGATAAAAGTGCCTTATCAGATATCTAATTTGAAAAAAGGATTCTCCCATTCTGTGGATTGTTTCTTCACTTCTTGAAGTGTCCTTCACTTTGGTGCAAAGAAGTTTTGAATTTTGATGATGTCCAGCATATTTATTTTTTTCTTTTGTTACCTGTGCTTTTGGTGTTTCAGCTAAGAAGTCATTGCCTAGGGGCGCCTGGGTGGCTCAGTGGGTTAAGCCTCTGCCTTCAGCTCAGGTCATGATCTCAGAGTCCTGGTATGGAGTCCTGTATCTGGCTCTCTCCTCAGAGGGAGCCTGCTTCCCCCTCTCTCTCTGCCTACTTGTGATCTCTCTCTGTCAAATAAATAAATAAAATCTTAAAAAAAAAGTCATTGCCTAATAAAAGGTCATTAAGATTTATACCCATGTTTTCTTCTAAGAATTTTATAGTATTAGCTATCTGGTTGAGGTCTTTGTTGAATTTGGAGTTAATTTTTGTAAATGGTGTGAGGTAGGGTTTCAAGTTATTTATTTTGTATGTGAATATCCAGCTGTCCCAGTACCACTTATGGAAAAGAGCGCTCTTTACTCAGTGAATTGTCTTGGTACCTTTGTTTAAAATCCACTGACTGAGAATGTTTTGGTTTATTTTCCAATTCTCTTCTGTTGACTTACATGTCTATTTTATGCCAGTACTTACTATAGCTTCATAGTAAATTTTCCAAATCAGGAAACTTCCATCCAAGATTGTCTTGGCTATTCTGGGTCTCTCAAATTTCCACACCAATTTTAGGATCAGCGTGCCAATTTACGCAAAGAAGCCAGCTGGGATTTTGATAGGGATTACATTGAATTTGTAGATCAATCTGGGGAGTAGTGTCATCTGAATGATATTAAATCTTCTGAACCTTGAACATGATATTTCCATTTATTTAGGTCTCTTTGAGTTTCTTTCAACAATATTTTGTAGTTTTGAGATTATAAATTTTGCAGCCTTTTAATGAAAATTTTCCTAGGTATTTTAATTCTTTTTGATGCTACCATAAATGGAACTATATCCTTAATTTTATTTTTGAATTGTTGAAGGCAAATATATAGAAATACAATTGCTTTTTATATATTGGTCTTATAGCCTGCAAATTTGCTGAACTCATTTATTAATTCTAATAGTTTTTTTGTGGATTCTTCAAGGTTTTTTATTTATAAACCATGTCATCTGCATACAGAGATAGTTTTACCTCTTTCTTTCCAAATGGATATATTTTATTTTATTTATTTTCTTTGCATAATTGTTCTGGCTAGAACCTCTGGTACAGAGAGGTATATATTCATATTCTTTGCCCATATGAAGTTATTTATTTACCATTGTAAGTGTTCATTCTATAATCTGGATAAAAGTGTCTTATCAGATATCTAATTTGAAAAAAATGTTGAATAGAAGCAACAAAATAAGACATCATCTTTATTTTGTTCCTTATTTTGAGAGAAAAGCATTCAGTTTTTCACCCTTTAGTAAGATGTGAGCAATTGTTTTTTCATATATACCATATTTAAGATAAAGAAAGTTCCCTTCTGGTACTACTTTGTTAAGTGTGTTTATCATGAAAGGTTTTTCAATTTATTCAAATTTTTATTCTGCTTCTATTGAGATGATCATGTCATATTTATCCTTATTCTTTTGATATGTTGTAGTATATAAACTAATTTTTGGATGTTAAACCAACCTTGCATTCCTGGGATAAATCGCAGTCGATCATGATGTATATAATCTCTTCTATGTTGCTGGATTGGTTTGGTAGTATTTTCTTGAGGGTTTTGTGTCCATATTTATAACAGATATTAGTCTGTCATTTCTTGTGTTTATCTGCTTTTGACATTGGGTAATACTGGCTTCAAAGCGTGAATTTGGAAGTAGTTTCTCCTTTTCTATATTTTGGAAGAGTTTGAGAAGGATTGGTATTAATTCTTTCTTAAATGTTTGGTAAAATTCACCAGTGAAGCCATTTGGGCCTGGGATTTCTTTGTGGGTAGGGTCCCCCCCCACCCCCAATTCAATCTCTTGTTACAAGTCTATTCATATTTTATTTCTTCTTGAGTCGGTTTTGGTAATTTGTGTTGATCTGTTTCAAAGACCCAAGTGTTCCCTATTGTTTTCTTATTCTCTCTTTTATTTCTTTTCTGATCTTTATTATATTCTTCCTTCTGCTTGCTTTTAGCTGCTCTTCTTTTTCCATTGTCTTAAGGAGGAAAGCTAGGTCATTGATTTTGAGACCTTTCTTTGTTATAAAATAAAGCTTATCTGTAGAACTCTTTTATATTTACAGATAAACTGAGCAGATAGTACAGAAGTTTCTAAAATATCCCTACCCGTTTTCCTTATTATTAACATCTTACATGAGTAAAGGACATTTATGACAATCACCCAATATTGATACATTATTAATAACTAATGTCCTGGGGTGCCTGGGTGGCTCAGTTGGTTAAACATCTACCTTAGGCTCAGATCATGTTCCCAGGGTCCTGGGATCAAGTCCCACCTGGGGCTCCCTGCTCAGCGGGGAGTCTGCTTCTCCCTCTCTCTCTGCCTGCCACTCCTCCTGCTTATGCATGCTTTCTCTCTCCTTCTGTGTCAAGTAAGTCAATAAAATATTTAAAAAAATAACTAATGTCCTTTGTTTACATTTTCTTAATTTTAACTTAATGTCCTTTTAGAATTTAAATTTATTTTTATTTAAAATTTTGTAAAGAAGTCTTAATTTTTTAGAGCAGTTTTGGGTTCACAGCAAAATTAAGAGGAAAATATAGACATTTCCTATATACCTCCTCCCCCTACACATGGATAGACTCCTGTGTTACTGGCATCCTCCCCTGGAGTGGTACATTTGTTACAACTGACAAACCTGCAATACATCATAATCATCTAACTTCTGTTGTTTACATTAGGGTCCAGTCTTGTGTTGTACATTACATGGTTTTAGACAAATGTATAAAGACACATATCCATCATTATGGTATCATACACTGAACTATTCTAAAAATCCTCTGTGTTCTGCCTGTTCATCCTTCCTACCCCACTCCTAACCCCAGCAACCACTGAATATTTTACTGTCTCCATAGTTCTGCCTTTTCCAGAATGGTGTATAGTTGGAATCATATGGTATATAGCTCTTCAGATGTTGATGCTGGTCACCTGGATGAGGCATGTTTTTAGATCTCTCCTCTGTGAAGTTATACTTGTTTATCTCCTTTCCATACTGTACTCTTTAGAAGGCCACTCATATTTCAAGAACGGGAATGATGCTCCCCCTCTTTCATTTATTTATTTTCTCCAAGTTTTTATTTACATTCCAGTTAGTTAATGTACTGTGTAATATTAGTTTTAAGTGTAGAATTTAGTGATTCATCACCATGTTCATCAGGAGAAGTGTCCTTTTTTTTTTTTTGTAGCATTCAGTGACTCATTTGTTGCACACTGCTCATCACAACATGTGTCCTCCTTAATATCCATCACTTGGTTGCCACATGCCCCCACTGCCCTCTGTTCTGCAACCCTCAGTTTGTTTCCTGGATTCCAGAGTCTCTCGTGCTTGTCTCCCTGACTGACAAATGTCCTCCTTAATCCCTACCACCTATTTAACCTATCCCCTGGCTGCCTCCTCTCCAGTAACCACCAGTTTGTTCTCAAGTTAAGAATTTGTTTCTTGCTTTGCATCTCCTCCCCAGACCCCCCCTGCCCAGATTCATTTTTTTTGTTTCTTAAATTCCACATAAAAGTGCTATGGTATGGTATTTGTCTTTCTCAGTTCTCTGACTGACTTATTTCACGTAGCATAATATTACCTAGCTCTATCCACCTTGTGGCAAATGGCAAGATTTCATTCTTTTCTATGGCTGAGGAATATTTTAATATATATATATATGTATACAAACACACATACACAGACATACCTACACCACTTCTTTATCTGTTCATCAGTCAATGGATATCTGGGGTCTTTCCATAATTTGGCTATTGTTGACAATGCTGCTATAAACATTCAGGTGCATGTACCCCTTCAAATTAGTATTTCATGTATCCTCTGGGTAAATACTTTATAGTGCAATTGTTGGATCATAGGGTAGTTCTATTTTTTAACTTTTTGAGGCCCCTCCTTATTGTTCCCATACTGATTTCCATGCTCCCCCCTTTTTAATTTTTTTTAAAGATTTTATTTATTTGAGAGAGAGAGAGAGAGTGTGTGTGCATGCACAAGTGGGGATAGGGGCAAAGAGGGAGACAGAATCCCAAGCAGACTCACTGCTGGGCTCAGAGCCCCACATGGGGCTCAATCTCACAACCCTGAGATCATGACCTCAAGCAAACCATGACCTGAGGAAACCAAAAGACGGAGGCTTAACCCACAGACGTCTCTCCATACACCCTCCCCCTTTTAGAGTGGAGTGTCCATATAAGTTACTTGTAGCTTTTCTCTGTAGGAGATTTGTCATTTATTAATGTATTCGATAACTTATTTGTATCAGTAGGACTCACATACATTTATTTAATTCTTCCTTCTTTTTCAAGGTAGCTGTTTATAGCTATGAAGTTCCTCTGCAGCACTACTTAGCTACATTCTGTAAGTACAAAATGGGTTTTTAAGCAATTCCTGAGTGAGTCCTTTAGAGCCACTGTTTGCCAGTTACATCGTGGGGCTGAGCCAAAACTTAGATTCAGTGTCGTTTTAGCATCTCAGGACACTCACAATAAGATTCTATGGCCCCTCTCCAACAAACTCCTCTACTATGAAATCACAATAGATTTGCACTTAAACTTCACAGTTCTGTGATAGAAAGCAAAGTTCCAAGGCAGGAGGCATCCCGCGGTTGGGGATTGCCAGAACAGGAAGCACAATTTCTTTCTTTCTTTTTTTTTTTTTCCAAAATTTTTCCATTTTATTTATTTTTTCAGCGTAACAGTATTCATTGTTTTTGCACAACACCCAGTGCTCCATGCAAAACGTGCCCTCCCCATTACCCACCACCTGTTCCCCCAACCTCCCACCCCCGACCCTTCAAAACCCTCAGGTTGTTTTTCAGAGTCCATAGTCTCTTATGGTTCGCCTCCCCTAACAATTTTTTTTTTTTAATAAACATATAATGTATTTTTATCCCCAGGGGTACAGGTCTGTGAATCGCCAGGTTTACACACTTCACAGCACTCACGACAGCACATACCCTCCCCAATGTCCATAACCTCCTCCCCCTCTCCCAACCCCACCTCCCCCCAGCAACCCCCAGTTTGTTTTGTGAGATTAAGAGTCATTTATGGTTTGTCACCCTCCCAATCCCATCTTGAAATTAAAGGCATCCAAATTGGTAAAGAAGAAGTAAAACTATCACTCTTTGCAGATGATATGATACTGTATGTGGAAAACCCAAAAGACTCCACTCCAAAACTGCTAGAACTTGTACAGGAATTCAGTAAAGTGTCAGGATATAAAATCAATGCACAGAAATCAGTTGCATTTCTGTACACCAACAACAAGACTGAAGAAAGAGAAATTAAGGAGTCAATCCCATTTACAATTGTACCCAAAACTATACTATACCTAGGAATAAACCTAACCAAAGAGGCTAAGAATCTATACACAGAAAAAAAAAAAGAATCTATACACAGAAAATTATAAAGTACTCATGAAAGAAATTGAGGAAGACACAAAGAAATGGAAAAATGTTCCATGCTCCTGGATTGGAAGAATAAATATTGTGAAAATGTCTATGCTACCTAAAGCAATCTACACATTTAATGCAATCCCTATCAAAATACCATCCATTTTTTTCAAGGAAATGGAACAAATAATCCTAAAATTTATATGGAACCAGAAAAGACCTCGAATAGCCAAAGGAATATTGAAGAACAAAGCCAAAGTTGGTGGCATCCCAATTCCGGACTTCAAGCTCTATTACAAAGCTGTCATCATCAAGACAGCATGGTACTGGCACAAACACAGACACATAGATCAATGGAACAGAATAGAGAGCCCAGAAATCGACCCTCAACTCTATGGTCAACTAATCTTCGACAAAGCAGGAAAGAATGTCCAATGGAAAAAAGACAGCCTCTTCAATAAATGGTGCTGGGAAAATTGGACAGCCACATGCAGAAAAATGAAATTGGACCACTTCCTTACACCACACACGAAAATAGACTCCAAATGGATGAAGGACCTCAATGTGAGAAAGGAATCCATCAAAATCCTTGAGGAGAATGCAGGCAGCAACCTCTTCGACCTCAGCCGTAGCAACATCTTCCTAGGAACAACGGCAAAGGCAAGGGAAGCAAGGGCAAAAATGAACTATTGGGATTTCATCAAGATCAAAAGCTTTTGCACAGCAAAGGAAACAGTTAACAAAACCAAAAGACAACTGACAGAACGGGAGAAGATATTTGCAAACGACCTATCAGATAAAGGGCTAGTATCCAAAATCTATAAGGAACTCAGCAAACTCAACACCCAAAGAACAAACAATCCAATCAAGAAATGGGCAGAGGACATGAACAGACATTTCTGCAAAGAAGACATCCAGATGGCCAACAGACACATGAAAAAGTGCTCCACGTCACTCGGCATCAGGGAAATACAAATCAAAACCACAATGAGATATCACCTCACACCAGTCAGAATGGCTAAAATTAACAAGTCAGGAAATGACAGATGCTGGCGAGGATGTGGAGAAAGGGGAACCCTCCTCCACTGTTGGTGGGAATGCAAGCTGGTGCAACCACTCTGGAAAACAGCATGGAGGTTCCTCAAAATGTTGAAAATAGAACTACCCTATGACCCAGCAATTGCACTATTGGGTATTTACCCTAAAGATACAAACATAGTGATCCGAAGGGGCACGTGTACCCGAATGTTTATAGCAGCAATGTCTACAATAGCCAGACTATGGAAAGAACCTAGATGTCCATCAACAGATGAATGGATAAAGAAGAGGTGGTATATATACACAATGGAATACTATGCAGCCATCAAAAGAAATGAAATCTTGCCATTTGCGACGACGTGGATGGAACTAGAGCATATCATGCTTAGTGAAATAAGTCAATCGGAGAAAGACAACTATCATATGATCTCCCTGATATGAGGACATGGAGAAGCAACATGGGGGGTTAGGGGGATAGGAGAAGAATAAAGGAAGCACAATTTCTAATGCTTGTTGTGGCTGCTTTTAGTTTAGTTTAGGTCTATCCTGGGGCCAGTTTCAGAGCTGCAGTTGTGAGGTGAGCAGAGTGAACAGACCCATCTCTCCTGAATTATCTGGTTAAGTTAGACAAAGCATGTGTTTATATGTGGAAGTACAGAGGGAGGGGAGGGAGAACGGAAATAGTAAATATTTGTGACGGTTGAGTCTGGCTCGTCCCCCAGAAGGGAGCCCAGAGAACAACCAAGGGTAAAGCTCTTGGGGAGTCACAGTGACTTCAGGAGCAGGGTAGTTTGAAAATTCTTGTTGGCACAAACCCAACAAAGTAGCTTATTTGAAATAGCATTATTCAGGCCCACGACCTCATTTCTTGGCTCTGAAATAAACTGAAGTTGACCTTGGCTCTGGGAAGGCTGACCTCCCAGGACCGACTCCTGGGGATGCTGGCATCAACTGGGGACATCCATCTACTTGGGAGGATTTGAGGCTTCCCAGGGCTGGGATACTAACCTGTCAGCCCCAGCTGCTCCATAACTGGCTATGTGGCCTCTTGCAAGCCCCTTCCATTAACCTGACACTCCCCGTCCTTATCTAAAAAGTCAGAAGGAAAGGGACTGAGGAAATGACTTCTAGATTCCCTTCCAGCTCTAAACTTCTGTGAGATTTCCTGTCTGGTTTTAGCTCCTTGACCCTTACAAAAGGACCCCATGAGAAACAAAGAGTACTTGTCTGGTCTTCCCCTTCTTTCTGTTCTTCTTCTCTCCCCTCACCATGCTATTCTTCCTTATGTCTCCTGAAAAACCCAAGTCTCCCTTAACTTTTAAACTGAGACAGAACTGGAAAAGACATGCGACTCCCCATACATCTATATTTAGTAAGGTAGAATGGCTGTTTTAATTAGGGAGGGAAGGGGCGCCTGGGTGGCTCAGTGGGTTAAGCCTCTGCCTTCGGCTCAGGTCATGGTCTCAGGGTCCTGAGATCGATCCCCCCCAGTGGGGAGCCTGCTTCCCTCCCCCCCTCCACCTGCCTCTCTACCTACTTGTGATCTCTCTCTGTCAAATAAATAAATAAAATCTTTATTTAGGGAGGAAAGGCCTCTGAAAGCCCAGCAAAAGAAACCTAGTTCTCTAGGGTATGCCCCAACGATGTTTTCATCAGGGCATTTTCAGTGACCAAAGATAGTTAACAGTAAAGTGGGAGCCAAGAGAGTCCATTTGTGCCCCTTTGCATTCTCATCACAGGGCGATGCCTAATTCTGGAAGCGATGGTAAAAAAAAAAAAAAAAAGACAGCAAAGAGCTCTGTTGTGATTCAGCTGGTCAGCAGCACACTCCAGTTCTTTTTCAATATGCAAAAGGTCGGGGAAGGGTTCAAATAGGACTAGGCTGCAAGAGCCTTGTTTGGCAAAAACTCTGAACTTTCCATTTGTGTTGTACCTCCTGAGACCTGACGTGGGAAACCAAGGCAGAAGGAAATGTAGGTACAATTAACCGTCCTCCTAACCTGTGGCCCACTGATGAATACTTGAAGCAGGCAGAGCAGAATGTTCCTCCAGGAAGCCGCTGAACTGTCTTAAAGGTAGTGCCTCGCTGGAGGGGAGAAACAACCTTGGTTTGACAACAGCAAGTCCTCCGGTATCCTGTGAGTCTTCTTTAGAATAGGAAAACCCGTCTGGAATGCTGCTTATCTTGGGAATGCGCTCTCTCCAGTCCTGAAATATATAATCAATTGTCCCTCACAATCCTGGGGCACTTTCTGCCCATGGGTCCTGTCCCCGTGCCTTAATAAAACTACCTTTTCCCCACCAAAGACATCTCGAGAATTCTTTCTTGGCTGTTGGCACTGGACCCCAACAACAGTACTCCAAAAAAAAAAAAAACCCCAAAAAACCCCGACATCAAAACCCACTGAAATATCTTTTTTGCTGAAAACACTTCAGAGCAGGGGGACAAGGGGGAAAGAGCAGTAATGTCTGGGATGGGTCTGGCCCTCTAGTTTAGCCCAGAGAAGGCCTCGAGTTGGACGTGGCTCAGGGATGATGTACAGTGGAGGTGAGAAGGGCCCGGGAGTGGGAGTCACAGGCTGGTTCCTGCCTCACATGACTATTGTGATGACCAACAAAAGATGCGTTAAAGTGCTCTGAAAAGCCCAACTCCCATGGGCTTTTGTCGCAAAGTGACCATGCTCCTTGGAAACAGAGACACATTCTACACAGAGCAGGGATTGCTGGGAGGGGGCTGTATTTGAGGATGGTGAGGGCTTTGGGGACGTGTACCGCATCCTTTCCACACGTGTCCCTTCCTGCGGAGACAGATTTGTAACCAGTGAGGCAGGGGCCCCACAGGCAGTTGCCAGAGGGAGGTCGGGGGAACTGACACCAGCCTTGAAGACTCAGGCAGATGAGTTACTTGAGGACATGGTGATTCTCCAAGAGAAGGGCTAGCTTGCCACAGAGGCTCTGAGAAGGACCGCAGTCACCTGCTAAGGGTCAGCGCATCTCTCCCTCCTAGCTAGAATTGTGATGGATGGTTAAGCTTTCTTTCTCTGAAGCATTCAAATAAGCAAGCCAAAGAGCCACAGGGTCACAGACTAGGGGCTGTCATCTGTTTTAGTAACTCATTTTCTTCTCCTATCTGATGGTCTTGTCCTTTAGAGTACCTTACCCTGCCAACTTCATTGCCCTTTATCCCCTTGAGTCCTTTTCTTGGCTTTACACACACACACACACACACACACACACACACACCCACTGCTATGTCCCAATCTTCCCTCTCTGGTAGACTTCCAACCCATTTAGAGATATTCATTCCTTCCTACGTAGTAAAAAAGCCCTGACTCTGTATTCTGTGTCTTGCAAACTCCAGCCACTTGGGTTTCAACAGGACAGTAATGGAGGGTCTCCTTGGTTGACTTTAGTGTGCGGTAGATGGGAGCCGCAGAGGGGTAGCCTGGTTATGGAAGGAAGATCTCATTGTGGGATACGATATGGTTTTCTAATCAAGGTGAGGTGAGGTGATCTACCAGCCCAAGATGGGTTGAGTTTTCTCCTAAATTAACTTACATGAAAATATACCTTGTGTTTCTAGACAAAAGTATGGAAAAGTGTGTGTGTGTGTGTGTGTGTGTGTGTGTGTGTGTGTGTGTGTCTTGTGGGGCTAGAGGAAGAGGGATCTTAATATCATTCTCTTTTTCAGTGGGATCATTTTAAAACTCAATTTTAAAAATTTTAACTGGGAGCATGGATAGATGGTTAAACATCATTTAGAGTATAAGCTTTACTGTCCACATGGCAATGAAGGATGTTCAGAACAAACTGAAGTAAATGGTAACTCAGCAGATTCGATGTGGTCTTGAGGCTTCGTCATAAATCTCTGTAATGAATAGCAGAGACAGCTCTACTGAAATCCATCACCTAGCTCACTGAAAATTTCTTTAGCTTGACGAAAAGAACACATTTTCGCACACACATCATTTAAAATGGAGCAAACTAAGCACAGTGAAATGTCAAATTCACCAATGGTTTTAGTCCAATCAGAAATAAAAATGAGGTTGTCTTTAGTCTCTAGTCAGAGTTCAGATATGTCTTTGGAACATGTAAAAATGCATCATCTCAGCATGGCTGTCTCTTCTTTTTTTTTTCCCCTAGCAAAGTCGAGAGAGAGAGCATGTTTGAACAAGCAGTGGAGGGGCAGAGAGAGAATCCCAAGCAGGCTCCACACCCTGCATGGAGCGTGGGGCTTCATCTTACCACCCTGAGATCATGACCTGAGCTGAAATCAGGACTGTGGACTGACGGACTGCGCCACCGAGGCATCCCTCTTGGCTGTCTCTTCTTGAGCTGAAACACATTCAGTCAGATCTATAACATAGATTTTGACCAAGTTGTCTCATATGAAGTGATTCTGAAATTTTGAAGGAAGCTTTAAGCAATTTTTATTTGATTTCAATTGTATTATTTTTAGTCCTGACATCTTTCTTGTTAAGCCACAGAACTTCTGGAACTCGTTCAAAATTGCATGATTGGGGGTGCCTAGGTGGCTCAGTGGGTTAAAGCCTCTGCCTTTGGCTCAGGTCATGATCCCAGAGTCCTGGGATCGAGCCCCGCATCGGGCTCTCTGCTCAGCAGGGAGACTGCTTCCTCCTCTCTCTCTCTCTGCCTGCCTCTCTGCCTACTTGTGATGTCTGTCAAATAAATAAATAAAACCTTTAAAAAAATTGCATGATTGACTTTCAAAATGTCACTGCAATAATGGTTCTTTATTGATCAGTTTTATCACACCAAGTTTTGTCATATCAGAGTTTAAGCTCATTTGCATCACCACAATCATAAAGCCCAAGCTGAAAATAAACATCTATGTACATTCTAAATCAGATATAAAAATGGGGTTGACTTTAGTCTCTCAGTCAGAATTCAGATAGGTCTTTGGACTTTAGACATATTTTAAAATTGCCCACAGAGTACTTGTCATGGTTTTGGAAATATCACCATCTTTTGTATACGATGGCATGTAAAAAGCAATGAGCATGGATTCATAAGAAGATGCCTCATGTAGACATACGGGCAATGCTCAGGAGAAGCAGCCCACACCAAAGCCATGGCCAGGTACCAACAGTCACACCACACTTATTCAGATCACCTTACCTCAAAGGGTCTGTATCAGTCAGGGTAGAACCCATAGGTTATAGATAGTTATATGGGAAGATTTATTATTTGGAACTGGTTCAGGTGATCATGAAGGCTGAGAAGTCCCACAACCTCCTCTCTGCTAGCTGAAGGTCTAGGAAAGCCGATGGTATGGGTCCAGTCCCAACCTAAAGGCTTGAGAATGTGGGGGAACAGATAGAGTCCTAGCCTGAGTCCAAAGGCTTGAGAGCCAAAAGTGCCAATATCCTGGCTTAGGCAATGAGCAAATTCATCTTTCCTATGCCTTTCTGTGCTGTTCAGGTCCTCTATGGACTGAATGACATCCACCTGCGTGGGGGCGGAGGGTGAGGATGTTTTCTTTACTCTGTCTACCGATTGAAATGCTAGTATCTTCTAGAAACATCCTCACAGACACACCCGAAAATCACGTTTTGTCAGCTATCTCAGCATCCCTGAGCCCAGTCAGGTTGGCATATACAGTTAACCATCTTAGGGTCTGAGTCTTAGCCTTCTCAGTGGGTGTCAGTGCTCTCACTTGGCTCACTGGTAAAAATAGTCTATAAACTATGTAAAGACCAGTGATTTGAACACTGGCTTTTTTGGAGAAAGTTGACAGCTTGTGCCAGCATTTGTCTGTATCCTCTCTCAGCTGGGACAAAGTCCTCATTAAAATTTTCAAGCCAAGAATTAAACTGTTGTTTGTCTTTGTGGAGAAAACGTTAGAACGTGTGGCAAAAGTAAATACATGAAGGGGAAAATGATTTTATTGTTGACCTTGATGATAAAAAGTGACTCACAAAGTTGCCTTTTGCCCACAGATATTCCTTTCAAGATTGAGCATTCTCATTCAACACAAAGGCAAACATAAAATTTTTAATTGCACTCGACTGAAGTTTGAGAGCTTGGTGAAGGTGGTGGGTTGTGAGGACAATGAGTCATTCCAGACTCTACCTGTATCCAAAATTGGTAAAATAAAGAACAACATCGGTAGTCATCTTTTATCATGGAAAAAGCCATTGAATGAATATTTCCAGAGAGAGTTAAAGGGCCAGACGGGCTCCTTCAAGATATCGTGTAACATGAGCAACTCGACCTCTTAACAAATATGCATTTATCGGGGCACCTAGGACTTGGTTGGTTGTGTCCAACTCTTGATTTTCACTCAGGTCATAGTGTCAAGGTCATGATCTCATGGGTCATGAGAAGGAGCTCCATGTTGAGCCCCGCACTCATCAGGGAATCTGTTTGAGATTCTCTCTCTCTTCTCCCTCTGCGCTCCTACTTCCCGGTGTGCATGCTCTCTCTAAAACAAATATATGAATATTTATAAAAAACCCTAAAAACCAAATACACATTTGTTGACTTTGCATGAACTGAGGTTTAGTAGTCTGAACACCTGGTGCTACAGACCTCTTAGGTATACTTCTGGCACCTCTGCTCAGTAGTTACTGTGACATTTTTTAAGCTATATATAAAAAAAAGTTGTAGCCATTATGTTTATGTATATCTGTGTCTATAAATATTATGGCCAAGACAGAGAAGAGACATTGCCTCAGTGGTGGACATGCCATACGTCTCGTTACGCACCCCAGTCCTCCGTCCCACACCCCAGTCCTCCGTCCCACTGAGGCAGCTGTGGTAGTCAGGACTCAGCTCTGTTCCCCTGTGGCTTCCTCTTTGTCAGACTTGGGGAAGCCGGTCACGCCATGATCACTTCCTCCCTGTGATGTAGTGAAAAGAGCTCTTATTGACCCAGGAGTTTTTTGCAAAGTGCTCTTCTGGCCCAGTTCCCAGGTTATCGGGTAGGTACTTCATAAACGTGTGCAGCTGAGGGGTGTTCAGCTGCTGTGTCTTCTGGGCTTTCCCATCCAGGGTACTAGGGCTCTCGTTGCAGTTTTTGAAGTTTTCTTTTCATTGTGGTATTCTCTTTGACTTCACTGGTTTCGAGCGCCTGGTATTTTTGGTCTTTGGCACATTCTTCCTGGGTTTCCAATGAGAGGCCCTTTAAATAGTGTCTAGCCTTCCTGTGGGTTTGTTTGCCTGTTTTTAAAAAATCTTGTCTTATAACTCTTCCCTTACATTTTCCCCCCTCACGAGTGTCCACATGGTGTCAAATTCCCCTTTTCTAGCCTTGAATGGCTATCCTTGGTTTTCTGTCTCCCTGTGGGCAGTGGGGGAGAGGTGCAGTTGGTGTTGAAAGGAGGGAACATTCGTTCTAAACAGTATAGATTTTATGTGTAATTTTATTTAATCCTCACAAATGCTTATGCCCAAGATTATTATAATAAAGAGGCAGTGTTTATGCAGCATTTACGACCTCACGAAAGACCCAGCTTTTGCTAAGTGATGCATACTATCTCATTTGATTCCCAAATGGGGTAACATATAGCGTTCCCACCATTTTAAATGTGAGGAGCTGAGGGTCAGAGAGGCCAAATGACCTGCCCAAGGTCTCACATCTAGGAAATGACACTCCGTCCAGGGCTTCGGCAGCGATGCACTTGGACATCCTGCTACTAGCTGCTACAGGCAGTTTCACAACCAGGCAGGCCTGGGGGCAACAGCCACATTCTTTCATGATAGTGTCCCTGCCTCCCTCACCACCGTGTGTTATTAGACTCAACTGTGTGCAATCTAATTGTCTTGCAGTTCCTGGCCCATAGTGGAATGGTAATATCCCTACCTTGCCTCTAATGGCATAGCCATAATATGGCTGAACAAATGTGGTCATAAATGAGAGATCGATGATCTGAAAATTTATACTGAATTTTGAATAATCTGTAATGAGTTAAATGATATTGAGAGGCTCTTTCTGTCCAGGATGCAAAAGATTCACCAGCCCTGTTTGAACTCGACTATGTTCCTTTGGAACCCTATTGGGTTCCTATTAGCCACATTGGTGCAACACAGAAATTGAGCTTGTGAATGACTCGTGAATGAATGCTCATGAATAAATGTGTTCATTTTTCCCCTCACTGGTTCATTTAACAAATATATTTATTAAGTTCCACCAATGTGCCAGACACTGTGGTAGGTAACATGGTTATAAATGGAACCAAGACCAGTAAGTCCCCTGTGCCCTTGGATTGTAGTCTAAAGGTGACAGGAGCCACTGAAAGATTTAAGCAGGGGTTTGTGGACTATTCTCGTGTGTGTTTTAAAAAGATCACTTTGGGGTGCCTGGGTAGCTCAGTCGGTTAAGTATCCAACTCTTGACTTTGGCTCAGGTCATGATCTTGGGGTTGTGAGATCAAGCCCTGTCCAAGCTGGGCTCCACACTCAGTGGGGAGTCTGCTTGTCCACCTCCCTCTGCCCCTCCCCCTGCTCTTTTGTGCTCTCTCTCTCAAGTAAATACATAAAATCTAAAAAAAAACAAAAACAAAAACAAAATAAAATCAAAGGATTACTCAGGCTGCTGGAGGTCAAGAGCAGAGGAAGGTAGGCTAGGTAGAGGGATTTTGCAGGGGTCTGCACAAGAAGTTATGGCAGCCTGAATGATCAAGGTGCTAGGGGTCAAAGGCTGAGATCAGGATGCATCTGAAGTCACAACCAAAGTGACTGCCTACAGATGAGCTGTGGGGGGTGAAGGAGGGAGAAAGTGAAAGATGGCTTCCAGGTTGGGGGGTGGGCAGCTGGCAAAATGGAAATGCTACTTCCTGTGCAGGCAGCCCGGGTGGGTAGCAGGCTGGGAAAGGACTTCTGTTTTGACGACTTGCGCTTACAGGCACGATGTCAGGGTGGTCGAGGATGCATGGTCCAGAGCCCAGGGGAAAAGTCACGTGCTCCCTACCTCTGAACTGCCCCACCTGACTTGGCATTGACTGGCCTCACCATGCAGGGACAGGGGGGAGGCATACGTGGTTTCTGTGGTGCACCTTCCTGATGGGCACTTGACCCCCCAGAGCTCCTTACATTTCCACAGAAGAAATTTTCCAGACTGAGGACATGGATCCCAGGACTCTGGAAGAGGGAGCCCAATGGCCAGCTGGAAGAGGTTTTAATCAACCAACAAGGTGCTAGATCATTTCTCTACCTCCACTCCTCCTTCCTACATCTGTGGTGTAAGAACAACAGTAAATACTTTGTAACACTCGCAGGAGTCAGGCATGGTTCCAAGCACCTGAATGTATCACCCGATTAACCCTCACAATACCACATGGAAGGCGCTCTTATTATCCCCATTTCATAGACAGCACACCGAGGCACAGAGAGGGTACAGAACATGTGGCCAAGAGGCTGACCTGCCCTCCGTCCTGCTGGTCACCATGAGGTCCCCCTTCCTTGGACCTGCTGCTCACCCTAGCTCCCTTCACCTTCCTGGATGAAGCCTGGCGAAGGTGACGGACTTTCTGTGTAGTGCTCGGGGACTGCTTATTCTCCTTAGAGCCCTGGAGGATGGATGGACCACCAGCTCAACCCTGTGTGGTGGGGTCCTCAGTCAGAGCCTGGCCTACATTAGGTGAACCCCACTTCTCTGTTTGACCTCTGAAGCACTCCAAACGGTCCATCCCCCATGAGTTTAGCAGACAAAGTGTGACTGCGGAAGTTCCAAATACAGGAACAGAAGGCCTCATGGTTCTTGGTACTGCTTTGAGCATATCACCTGGGTAGGTCTTCATAGTTTCAATATTTTCCTTCAGTTATCTTTGTACACATTTTGCTAAGCTTCTTCCTAGGTATTTTATGTTTTTGGATTGTTCCTTAAATTTCAAAAAAAATTCCCATTTTACTAAAGAGTTGCCATTCATATGTCTGTGAAAACTACTGATTTTGTATATTTATTTTGTATCCCACTGCGGCACTGAACTCTTACTAATAGCAGTGAATTTTCAGCTGGTTTTCATGGGTTGTACAGGTAAAGAGTAATATCTTCAAATAATGAGAATTCTAACCTCTCCTTTTAAATTTTTTATATGTTTAATTTCCTATTCTTTCCTGCCTGTGTTGGCTAGTACCTCCAGAACAACGTTAATAACAGTGGTGAAAGAGAGCATACGACTTCTCGACTTTAGTGAGACGGCCTCTCCTGGCTCCTGATTCACCCTGTATCAGGCATGAAGGAGATTAAATCATGCTGAGAAGTATCCATACATTCCTTCTGTATCGTGCCTTCTGGTCAAGGTGGTTTACTCATTTTGTCCGATGTTGCTTCAGGTCTGTGCACATGATGATGTGATTTTCTCTTAGAGTCATTAATCTGATAAATTATATTAATATTTCTGTAATATTGTTTCTTTAATATTGAGTCATATGGGAATTCCAGGAATAAACCCCACTTGGTCATGAAGTATTAATTTTAAATGAGCTGTTAAATTCACAAATGTTGTCCATACCTGAGATTGTTCTTTTTTTTTTTGAATTTTATTTTATTTTTCTTTCAAAGATTTTATTTATTTATTTGACAGACAGAGATCACAACTAGGCAGAGAGGCAGGCAGAGAGAGAGGAGGAAGCAGGCTCCCTGCCGAGCAGAGAGCCCGATGCGGGACTTGATCCCAGGACCCTGAGATCATGACCTGAGCCGAAGGCAGCGGCTTAAACCACTGAGCCACCCAGGCACCCTACCTGAGATTGTTCTATTGTCGGTTTGTTTTGTACAAGCTTGGACAGATCTTATCATTATCATGCTGACCTCATAAAAGGAATGTGAGCATTTTCCTTCTTTTCCATGCTCTGAGATGGTGTGCTTTAGAATGACCTAGTCTCTGAGGGTTTGGCAGGATTCCTCTATGGAATTTCCTGATGCCATCCTGGGAGTCAATTCTTTGACAACGTTCTCTCCTTTTCCTATGGAATAGACCTGTTGTGATTTTCTCTTCCTTCTAGGTTGGTTTTATTAAGTTCTATTTTCCTAGAAAATTGTCCATTTCATTCCTATTGACGCGCTGTAACTCTCTAATTTCCTCTGTGTCTATGGTTATCATCCTCTTAGCGTTTCGCAGTCTGTGTCTATGTGCTTTCGGCCTCCCTCTGCTGACCGGAGCTAGTGGCTTGTTGCCAGATGGATTCCCAGGGTAGAGGACTCTGAGGAGAGTTGAGGGCGCAGATGTCTATCAGGGAATGCAACTAGAATCAACACCTGTGGATGGTGTGTGGCAGGGTAGTAGCGGCAGAGGAAAAGTGAGGCAGGGCCACTGGCAACTTCTTGGGCATCTCTGGAGCCTGAACGTTCCTTCAGAGCTGTTCCCTAGTGGGCTGGAAAGCCAGGCCTCTCTATTCCTGCCCCCAACAAATAGAGAATCTGAGTGACTCCAGAAAATGTGTCCACCTGAGTGAGATGGTTCTCTTTTCAGCTGAGGCAATCCCCAGAGCTGCTGACGGCTGAGGCCACAAGTCTTTCAAAAAGAGAGAATTGGGGTGGCCCATCTCTGTATCCCCTACGTGGGTTATTGATGTTCTACTTCTTGAAGATTGTACTTTTTAACTTATTGATTGTCTCTGCTGTTTTTCCCCTAACATATCAATTTTTGCTTTTATCTGTCTTGATTTCTCCTGTCTTTTCATTTCTTTTGTTTATTTCCTGACTTTTTGAGTCAGATGTCTTATTCACATGTTTGGTTTTCTTCCATGTTTATTTTTATAAATATTTTTTAAGGATCCACAATTTCTTCTGAGTGTGACTCGCTGTCTTCTGTAGGTTCTGATATATCCGAAAAGTCTTTCTTCTCCTTTCTATTAAGTTAAAAATTTCTGTTTGTATTTCCTTGGGCCCCCAAAGTTGTTTAAGAGTGTTCAAAATTTGCTGATGGAAGAAACTTTGTTTTCGGATCGTTATTAATTTCCAATTTTATTGCCTGTCATTAGAATATGTTGTCTGTGCTATTCCTACTCTTTGGAATTTACTGAGGGTTTCTTTGCAGATTTAATACGTGGTCAGTTTCTACAAAAGTCCCACGGGCACCTGAAGAGAAGGCACACTTTTAATTTTTAGGATACACAGTTTGATGTGTGTCAATTTAGGCAGACCTTATTAATTATTTAGGTATTCTATATCTTATTTGTTCTTTGTTCCACTAAATGCTTTTTGGCCTAAATTCTAGCTTAGATTATATTTAAGACTGTGACCTCTGCCTTTTTATTTGTTTGCTGGCTTTGGTCTACTATGTCTTAGCATAGATTTCTGTTTCCAACCTTGCTGTATACACTATTTTTTTTTTCAGGTGTATATTTTATATGTTGCATAGAGGTAGTTTCTGTTTTGCAATCCAATCTGATAATCTTTTTTTTTTTTTACTTTTTTACAAATTTTTTTTAAAGTAGCCTCCATGCCCGAGTTGGGGCTTAAACTCATGACCCTAAGAATGAGAGTCATGTGCTCTATTGACTGAGTCAGCAAGGCACCTCCTGGAAAATCTTTTTATTTTAATAGGCATTTATATAAATTGATGTGACAGATATATTTGGTTTCAGTTCTATCATTTTGATTTATGTTTTCTGAGTTTAGCGGAGTTCTTATTTTGTTGATGTTTTTTAAAGATTTTATTTATATATCTACGAGAGAGAGAAAGGGGAGCAGGGACCGAGGGAGAGAGAAAACCTCAAGCAGACTCTGCTGAGTTCAGAACCCCACACGGGACTTGATCTCACGACCCTGAGATCATGACCTGAGCCAAAATCAAGTGTTGGATGGTGAACCGACTGAGCCATCCAGGTGCCCCATGTTTTGTTTTTTAACCATGTGGTCTTTTTTCTTTGCAATGGGTCTCTGGGCAGTCCTTTGCTATTTAGAAAGGGATCTATTTTTGTTTTTAAACAAATAATAATTTGTAATGCAATTGTGTTTAATGCCCTTAGTCCTCTGTTTCTTTAGAAAATATCTATTCATTCCATACTAAGAGAAGTTATGAAGTTAATATGTCTTTTAACTTCCACTCCCCATTTTTTTTCCTCTTTCACCTGATTCTTGTCAATGCTCTTTCTTAGCATTTCTTTGGAACTGTTACATAAACTTTGACTTTGATTACTTGTTAAATTTTAATTTTTTTAAAAGATTATTTATTTATTTATTTGACAGAGATCACAAACAGGCAGAGAGGCAGAGAGAGAGAGAGGAAGGGAAGCAGGCTTCCCGCTGAGCGGAGAGCCCGACACCGGGCTCCATCCCAGGACCCTGGGATCATGACCTGAGCCGAAGGCAGAGGCTTAACCCACTGAGCCACCCAGGTGCCCCTTAATTTTTTTTTTTTAAGAGAGAGAGCACGCAAGCAGAGGGAGGTGGGACGGGCAGAGAGGTAGAGGAAGAGAGACCTCAAGCAAACTCACTGAGTATGGAGCCCGATGCTTGATCTCTCAACCCTGAGATCATGACGTGAGCAGAAACCAAGAGTCAAGCGCTGAATGACTGAGCCACCCAGATGCCCCTAATTACTTGTTAAATTTTAAATGATATCTTTGGCTCCCATTTTTACAGATGAGATCATCTGTGAACTTACTCTACCATCCCTAACAAGCTTCTCTTCCCTCTCTCCCATTTTTTATTGTATAATTTTTACATTGTCAAGGATAAGTTTCCCTGACATGGGATGTGCCATTTCGAGATGCAAATTTAAGACTGAGGAAAGAGCTCTTGAATTTTACCTTTACATGCTCTTCTTTTTGATTGTCTTGACTTTCTTCTTTCTTTCAGTTGAAGGCACCTGAGTGCTTAGTCAGTTGAGCATCTGCCTTTGGCTCTGGTCATGATCCCAGGGTCCTGGGATCAAGCCCTGCATCGGGATTCCTGTTCAGCGGGGAGCCTGCTGCTTCTTCTGTCACTCCCCT
Source organism: Meles meles (assembly GCF_922984935.1). Classification (NCBI taxonomy): domain Eukaryota; kingdom Metazoa; phylum Chordata; class Mammalia; order Carnivora; family Mustelidae; genus Meles; species Meles meles. The sequence goes on along the minus strand of NC_060071.1, from coordinate 139,058,497 downwards.
GCCCTACCCCAGCTTGTACTCGCACTCTCTCTCTCTCTAAATTAATATATAAAATCTTAAAAAAATATAAAGGCATATCCAGTTTAACTTATCTGTTCTCCATCCGTTTTCTCTAACCCTTTTTCGTTATTCCTTTGCTGGCATTTCATTTTAGTCTTTGCTTTTATTTCTGTCCTCTGTGTCCCTTAGTACCTTTTTCTATAATACCTGTGCTCCCTGTGCTCTTTCCAAATTTTGCTTTTTTCTTTCCTTTGACATTTTTCCGATTTATACTAGCTCAGGTTTTATCTCCTCTTGAAGCTTGATATCTCCTCCTTGATTTCTTACATTTGTGCTTTGTGGATTTCCCTTTGCAGAAGCCAAGTATTTCATTAGGTTAATTTTAATTCTCAGCCAAGTATCTGCCAGCCATTTCTATCTATTTCATTGGAACATTTTTCTGATAGCAATTTGATCTGTTGGTAAGTTTTATTGTTCTTCTCCACCTTTTTTTCCCTTATGGTATCTTTGTATCAACATTGTGTCAGTCTCCTTATGATTACTCAACTTTGAGTGAGCTATATTTTTGTGGAAGCTATATGCAGGAATTTTCTTGGGGTAGGGCAGCCAGTAACTTTTAAGGCTTCATAATTCAAAGGCTCTCTACTATCTTCAGCTGCAGAGGCTGCCTTTGGCATATATGGCTCTTCTGAGACCATATTTTGCAAATACGGCTCATGTGGTGAGTTTTTGTGTAGTTAGTTCCCACTGTTTCTCTGATGCCAGCCAGACCCAGGAGGTTACCAGCCCTGCTCATTTCAGTTCCCATACTTGCGATGTAAATTGTAGTGTAAATATGCATTTGCACTTTGGGTGAGCCTTGTCACTTTCAGCAAGAGTATTTTATGGCACCTTTGTAGATATCATACCACTGAAACTTCTAGCAATTCTCTCTGTTTCTTGCCTTTACATTCTACCCTATTTTAGCTGCTTTGGGCATCTTTTCGCATATTTTGAAGGCTATGAATTATATTAGTCTCCTAGTATTGCTGAAACTGAATTTGTGGGGTTTTCCTTTTCATTTTTTTTATTGCTTCTGTATAATTTCCAGGAGAAGGGAAAAGATATTGATTTGGATACTTTGTTGATATCAGAAGTTCTGAAAAATTACCTTCTTAAAAGAAAAACCAAATCCTGTTATTCCCAGCTTGAAGTTCTTTGTGGCTTATACTTTGCCTAGAATAAAATCCAAATTCTGTTGTACTAATCCATCTGGTGTGGTGGCCTAGCCTCTGTTCATCTGTCTGACTTGACCTTAAACCTCCCTCACACACATCATGCCCCAGGCAAGTGGATTATTGTGGGGCTCTTTGAACATACCAGATTCTTGCTCACCTAAGGGTCTTCGTCCATTAAACTCATCTTTCCCCCCCTCCTTTGGTCTCTGCATTCTTTACATTAGCTCCTTCTCATTTTATAGGTCTGAGCTTAAATAACACATTTAGAGCAGTGCCTTCTCTGACCATCCCATTCCAGCCCCTTGCTTGTGATGGCAGCAGAAAACAGCACCCCAAAATATGTGCTTGGCATATTGATTTTTCTGCACTGTAGGAACCTGAGAACCAGCAAATGCAAGAAGGGGCTTTCTCTGAACTCCCTTCTATGCCTAAAGACGGATCTTCCAAGAGGAACTCACTTGTCATACATCTCCTTCCCTGGAGTTTCATTAACCAGGAAAGATGGACTCTTATCACAGGAGAGGAGACCAGAAGTCGACACCACACCCAGACAAACTTGATCACAAACCATCATACCTCCCATCTGTTCTTCTAAGGGCCCACTCATCTTTCCTAAGAACAATTTACTCTCCCCTAAGAGGCCTACCTCCCACTCCCCTTTCCCTATTAGGATGGCATGTAATCCTGAATTCTAAGGGTCTTGGGGAGTCACTCAGTTTTCCTGGTATCTCCCACGTGTATGTGTGGTATACACGTTAATATGCTTCTGCTTGTTTTTCTCTTGTTGATCTGTCTTTTATTGTAGGGGTCTCAGATAGGACATTAGCAGAGGGAAATTATTTCTTCTCCACACTTGCTTCTTTCATAGTATTTCATACATTTTGTGATTATTTGTCTCTTTCCCTTCTCTCTCTCCTTCCTTTCTTCCCTCTTCCCTCTTTTCTTTTCCTTATTTCTCTGCTTCCATCCCTCCCTTCCTTTCTCTCTCTAAGCTTTAGGAGGACAGTGAAAGAATGATGATTATCTTGTTCTCTGTTTATCTTCAGCTCCTAACAGTGTCTGTCATCAATGTATGCTTGGTAGGCATTTGTTAAAAGAATAAATACATTAAAACGTGAAGATTGTTTTCACAGATGAGTGTCCTATTTCAGTAGGGAAATTGATAGGTTCTGTTGTTTGTGTTAGAGACAAGCAAGTTGGAAGGTGGTTTGGAGACCATTTCTTAGAAGAGATGGTTATAGGAATAAGGGATATTTCATTTTGGAAAAAAGAGAAGTTTGGAGATAGAAATTAATAACCTTCAAATACAGGAAGTTTAATCTTTCAGAGAAGTGGTTTTTATCCTCAGAATCACCTGGAGGGCTGTTTTAAAATATGGAATCCAGGCTGTACAATGATCTTTGATTCACTGGGTATGGAGTAGGACTAGAGAATCGGGATTTGTTTGTTGGTTTGTGTGTTTGGCTTTTTAACCCCAGCGAGTCCTTTATATCAGAAAGTATCGAGAATGCTGCCTTGTAAGAGGCAGTGTTGTTACTGTGGGAGAAAGTGGAACGCATGAGTTGAAGTCCTAGAAAGACGACTTTGGACAAAGGGAAGCTGTTCCAGGCTAGAGGGGCACCAGAGTGGCTGAGGCCGCCTCCCTGGAGGGGTGCCCATAGAGCCTGTCAACCCTCCAGGGCAGGGAGTGAATGAGAGCCCTGGTAATGAGGCTGATATCTTGGATTCAAGGGAATGCAATTTTAAATGCTTGGGGCTTGCTGTTATGGTGCCAGTGGGGAGACAGGAGACAAGATAGTAACAAACAAGAACAAGGAAGAAAACCACATACACAAAACCAAAGGGGGCTGGAAGCACTACTGGGGATGTAACAGAGCCTCAGAGGCCTGGAAGAGCACAGGACACCTGGTACTTTCCGCACAGGCAGAGTCCCAGGACAAAGGACAAGCGCGATGAAGTAAGCTGCCATTTCATTTAGTAACTAGACTATCTTAAAGTGCAAGGATCTCAGCAATGAACTTGCCCAACCGTTCTGCATTTGCAAATAGAAAATTAAGAGGAAATGTGAGGAAATGGACTACAAAGCCACAAGACGAGGAACTTGCCAGAAATTATTTCTCTGTGGCGGGTAGTTCCCCAGGCAGTCCCAGGGGGAAGAGAAGGCTATGGCCATTCTGACTTCCAGGGGCCACGAGTCAAACGCAAAAGGTCTGGTTTGTTTCTGGCAGAAACAAAGGCCTGGTTCTAGAAACTCATCCTAGATTGGCCTGAGGAAGTCTCACAAAGGCAGGGCTCAGCATCATCACCATTAACATTTACTAAGTCACAAATATTACCTATGATTTCATCCTCATAAAAACCCTGAATGACAGACTGTATTACCCCATTTCCCAACAAGGAGACTAAGGTTCTGAGAGGGTACCTATATTGCCCAAAGGAACATCGCTATTCCCGGAACAAAAGCCTATTGAGTATTTTCTAGAGACTAGGAAGTGAAAGAGAGGCCACATTTGAACTCGTATCTCACTCCAAAGCCCACACTTCTTTATGTTTATCCATTTTAACAGTAAAGAAAATGCTATCACAAACCTGTAAGAGAAATTCCAAGAATCCAAAAGAAAAATTGGCAAAAGGCATGAATAAACAGGCTTCCAAAAAATTAATACAAGTGAGTTTAAAGGGCATGAGTGGGGTATAAAAATTCAAGGACATCACAATAAAAGGAAAGCAGGAAATAAGCAAGGGCATATCTGTTGGAGAATATGTAAATTAGTGTAACTTCTTTGGAGGGCAGTTGGCAGGTAATATCTATGAAGATTTCAAATGCACATTCCCTTTGGGGCACGTGGGTGGCTTAGTCAGTTAAGTATCTTACTCCCGATTTGGGCTCACATCATGATCTCAGGGTCCTGGATTGAGCCCCACATCAGGCTCCCTGCTCAGCAAGGAGTCTGCTTGAGGATTCTCTTCCTCTCCTTCTCTCCCACTTCAAAATAAATCAATCTTAAAATAAATTCACATTCCCTTGGTCCATAAATTCCACTCTAGGATTTTGTAAATTTGTATATACATGTATATCAAATATATCAAATATATATGTAGATACACATACAAGCAAAGATATACCTGAAGACACATCAGTGTTTTTTTGTTAAACAAAAGGCCAGAGAAGCAACCCCAACGACCTTCAGTTGGAGACATAGTAAAGAAATCATGGTAAAACACAAAATGAAAAAAAAAATTTTACAAAACCCACACTTTGGGGACCACTAGGGATTCTGTTCCTCAATAGTAAGAAGACTTTAGTCATGGCTCATCGTAGGGAGAGGTGTTGCGTTTTGTTAATTCAAGATCACTTGCAAATCAGCCTTATTTTGGTTCTCTCATCAGCACAGAGAAGCGGAGCAGGTGTTGTCCCACTCCGCAGATGGACAAGGAAACAGGGATGCTGGGAGGCTGAGCTACCCAATCTAATGGGGAGAAATGACTGTGGCCTAGAGCACAGCTTCGTGGACCTGTCCCCCGTGTGCTCTGTGATACTAAGTATTTAGAAAAATAGACACCTCTGGTGGGGGTGACACCTTCCTCTGGCAAAAGGGACAAGATCAAGGAGTCATTTTTTAAGTTGATCTGGAGACGGCTGTTGGGGATGGACTCACAGCTTGTTCTGCTGGCAAGGTGGTTTCTCCAGTGCCTGGTAACACCTGCCCTCCTCTCACATGCAGGGGAGCACACAGCTCTGGACACTTTCACCGCTGGTACTGTCCAAAAATAAGGCAATTCCTTCTGATACATACTCTCTGATGTGAACCAACCCTGCCACTGAGGAAGCACTGTGATCACTCTATGGCAACAGAATTATGTCTGCTTTTCCTCTATAGTAGGGTTTCCAATCCTGACTGCTCCCTGGACCCATCTGGGGGAAGTATGTTTTGGAGATGGTGCATACTAGCTCATAAAAACTGGGTCGGAAATTTTCAGAAAGTTTGGGAAGGAGTGGTGGAATAAACCCATTATTTAAAAATAATTAATCTCACAAAACAAACTGGGGGTTGCTGCGGGGAGGTGGGATTGGGGGAGGGGGAGCGGGCTATGGACATTGGGGAGGGGAAGCGAACCATAAGAGACTATGGACTCTGAAAAACAACCTGAGGGTTTTGAAGGGTCAGGGGTGGGAGGTTGGGGCAACCTGAGGGTTTTGAAGGGTCAGGGGTGGGAGGTTGGGGGAACAGGTGGTGGGTAATGGGGAGGGCACGTTTTGCATGGAGCACTGGGTGTTGTGCAAAAAGAATGAATACTGTTACGCTGAAAAAATAAATAAAATGAGAAAAAAAAATTATATAAAGGTATAGTTAGCTAAATTATATTAAAAACAATTGTTTATCACTCCTTAATTATTTTACTCTTCTCTGTACTCTCGAGGTTATTTTCATGTATTGTATCTGCATGGAAATACTATATAACGGAATGCACCTATTCATCTCTTCCCAGTTCCTTGCTCCGTGATGGTACATTGCTGGAACTGGTACGTTGCTGGAACTGGTACTTTGCTGGCTAAAAATTGACCATGATGGGGCCCCTGGGTGGCTCAGTTGGTTAAGTATCTGCCTTCAGCTCAGGTCATGATCCCAGAGTCCTGGGATTGAGTCCTGTATCAGGCTCCCTGCCCAGCAGGGAGTCTGCTTCTCCCTCTCCCTGCTGCTCTGTCTGCTTGTGATCTCTCTCTCTGTCAAATAAATAAAATATTTAAAAAAATTGACCATGATGGGAGTATTTACACCATTGTAACTGACAAATACTATAATTAGGGCTTGATCTGTTGCTTTGTTGATTATATAGAGTTAAGAAAATGACAGAAGAAATGTCAATAATGCAGATTAAACTTAAAAGTATGTCCTAAAACAAGGAACAAAATGGCAATAGATACATATCTATCAATAATTACCTTGACTATGTATGAACTAAATGCTCTAATCAAAAGACATTCAGTGATGCAATGGATAAAAAAAACAAGACCCATTTATCTGCTGCCTACAAGAGACTCATTTTAAACCTAAAGACACCTGTAGATTGAAAGTTGCAGGGTGGGGAAACATTTATCACACAAATGAATGTCAAAAGAACACCAGAGTAGCAATACTCATATGGGACAAGACTTTAAAGCAAAGACGTAAAAAGAGAAAAAGAAGGGCATTATATAATCATAAAGGGGAAAATCCAGCAAGAAGATATAACAATTGTAAATATTTATGCATTCAACCTGGGAGTACCCAAATACATAAAACATAGAGGAGCTAACTGATAACAACACAATCATAGTAGGGGACTTCAACACCCCACTGACATCAATGGACACATCATCTAAGCAGAAAATGAACGAGGAAACAATGACCTTGAAGGATGTGCTGGACCAGATGGACTTAACAGATATATTCAGAACATTCCATCCTAAAACAGCAGAATACACATTCTTTTCAAGTACATATGGAATATTATCAAGAATAATCACCTAGTGAGCCACAAAACAGGCCTCAACAAATACCAAAACTTGAAATAATACCTTATATCTTTCCTGACCACAAAGCTGAAACTAGAAATCGACCACAAGAAAAAAATTGAAAGACCACAAATACTTGGAGGTTAAACTACATGCTACTAAACAATGAATGGGTCAACCAGCATGTCAAAAAAGAAACAAAAAGGGGTGCCTGGGTGGCTCAGTGAGTTAAGCCTCTGCTTTCAGCTCAGGTCATGATCTCAGGGTTTTGGGATCAAGCCCTGCATCAGGCTCTCTGTTCAGCGGGGAGCCTGCTTCCTCTCTCTCTCTGCCTGCCACTCTGCCTGCTTGTGATCTCTGTCTGTCAAATAAATAAATAAAATCTTAAAAAAAAAAGTATGTGTGTTTGTAACCATCACCCTGTCAATAACACAAGAAGTTGAGGAAATACTCTTCTGGCTTTCAAAGTTATCTGATTAAGCTCAGTTACTCAAGTTATTGACAAGTAAAATTCTGACATATTTTTTGCATGGTTCATTTTCATTTTCCTTATCAACATAAATAAAAATACCAGTATTCATGTCTGAACTACATTCCTTTGTCAGCTGCAACTGTGTGTCAACCAGAAACGCAAGAGTTTGCTGAGAGTCAATGAAAGCATTCTGTGATATTTAATTGGCTAAATGAAATTTACAACAGAGGGTATTGTGTTTTATTTTTATACATAAATTGTATACTACATATCCTTTATGTTACTAACACTTGTAATATGCTTATGGAGGTATATGCATACAGATTTTTTTCTTTTGGAGAGCGGCTTGTTCAGCATTAGTACCAGATCACTATGGCCAGGGAGCTTTAAAAATCACTAATACCTGGAAGAAAGTCATCATCAAGGTGCTGGAATAGGTGACACCACCCTTTGTTTCCAGTAGAAAACACTTGGACAGCAATCCATAAACAAAAGTAGTCCTTGGAGGACATGAGTCCAACGATGAACCTGTAGCAACACAGGGGAGTACCAAGAATAACAAAAAATGGAGCGTAACGACAGAGAAGTGTTGTAGGGAGGGTGCGTAGCTGAAATGTCTGGAGACGGCTAGCATGTAGAAGAATAGATCGGGCCATCAACATCAAAGGATGCTATTGCATTTCTTAGTGGCCTGCTCATGATGGACCCTGAGGTATTCATCACTGAGGACCTCAACAGCCTCTGAGACAGCCACAGACTCCCTGCAGCTATTATAGCTGAAGACCCCATAGTGTTTGTTGGCATGGATCCCAGGGGCCTGCTCTAAAGAGGACACCTACACATTACTAGCTAGCCAACAGTTATCACTGCTGTAGACCCCTTGGAGAGGGAGAGGCTACTGTGGCCTGGCCCCAAGAATGAGCTGCTGTTGTGTCATCCTGGGCTTGGGCCTGACACCCCTCCCCCAGCCCCGCGTTGGCACTGGACCCAGGGGCCATGGCTTCTCTGTGGGCACCTGTCCTTAGTTACCAGACCCACTGTCACTATGGGCAAGCCTGTGCCTTGAGTTAGCTGGACCCCAGCTCTGTGGCTCCTCTTGTGAGTGCCCACACTGGGGACCTAGAACCACCACCGCAGCAGGTGCGCCTACCCCTTGAACCCTGGAGCCACAGTCCCTCTGCTCATACTCCCACTCAGGATCCTGGATCCACAGCCATTCTGTGAGGACCTGTGTCAAGGGCACTGGGCTACCACCTCAATGGGCACATCTATATCCTGATCCCCAGAACCATGGTTACTGTGCACACATCTGTGCTCAGGACACGACTCCACAGCTACTCTGGAAGTGCCCATCCAAGGGCCCTGGAGCCATCTGTAGTGGGACCTGAACCAACTACAACTCTGCACAGGTCTGTGCTCTAGATCACTGGCTCCATGGCCCTCTAGGTGCCTGTATATCAGACACGGGCACCACCACCACAGGGAACACACTCAAAAGCCAGAACTACTACCAGAGTGAGTCCCTTGGCCACAGCTTCCCTAATGGGAGAAAAGGAGATCAGGAAGAGCCCAGGACCTTCACCACTAAAGACCCAACAGCTCTCACTCTTTCTGTGGTCATCTATGGTGTTGGCTTCTGAGGACCCCTGCAAGCCTTGCAAACATTGGCCTCAGCTGATGCAGAAGCACCAGACTACACCACTGTGCCCTTGTTGGAGCAGGAACTGCCACACTCCACCCGGCCAATGCCCTTACACCCATAGGTAAATGTCTTTCCCCACTAAAACCAATCCATAAAGTCTGAAAGACACGACTGCAACATAAAATACATAGATGTCCACACAAGGCTACAGAAATGTGAAAAATCAAGGAAACGTGACACTGCCAAAGGAACACAATAATTTTCAGGGAACTGACCACCAAGAAATAAATTGCTTGACAAATGACGCAAAATGAAACAAATGACACAAAATGAAACAAATGATGCAAAAGAAAACTCAATGAGCTATAACATAGATAGGCAACTCAGTGAAATCAAGAAAATGATAATATAAACAAATGGTAAGTTCAACAAAGAAACAGAAATCATAAAAAAGAACAAGAGATTCTGGATCTGATGGGTAAAATGAATGAAATTAAAAAGTACAATAGAGGGCATCAGTAGCAGTCCTGATGGCACCAAAAAAAGAATCTGAAAACTAAGAACAAGAGATTCTGGATCTGATGGGTAAAATGAATGAAATTAAAAAGTACAATAGAGGGCATCAGTAGCAGTCCTGATGGCACCAAAAAAAGAATCTGAAAACTAAGAAGTCATTTGAAATTACTGAGTTAGAGGAACAAAAAGACCAAAGAATGAAAAAGAATGAAGAAAGCCTGCTGGTAAAGGAAACAACCAACAAAATGAAAAGGCAACTTATGGAATGGGAGAAAATATTCACAAGTCATATATTTGATAAGGAAATAATATCCAAAATATATAAGGAGGACTTTAGGGGAAGGAAGGGAAAAATAAAGGGAGGGGGGAACCAGAGGGGGAGATGAGCCATGAGAGACTGTGGACTCTGGGAGACAAACTGAAGGTTTTAGAAGGGAGGGGAGTGGGAGGATGGGTGAGCCCGGTGGTGGTTTTTTTTTTTTTTAATTTATTTATTTTTATTTGCTTATTTACAGCATAACAGTGTTCATTGTTTTGGCATCACACCCAGTGCTCCATGCAGTACGTGCCCTCCCGGTGGTGGGTTTTAAGGAGGGCATGGATTGCAGGAGCCCGGGTGTTATACGCAGACAATGAGTCATGGAACACTACATCAGAAACTAATGATGTACTGTATGGTTACTAACATAACATAATAAAAATAAAATAAAATAAAATAACAAAGACAACCTAAAAAAGCCTATAATGTATAAGGAACTCATATAACTCAATAGCAAAAACCAACCAACCAAACAAAAAACTCTAAATAACCCAATTAAAAAAATGGATGAAGGAGCTGAATAGATGTTTTTCCAAAAAAGACAGAGGCAGGTATATGGAAACATGCTCAACATCAATAATCACCAGGGAGAATGCAAATCAAAACCACAAAGAGATATCACCTCACACTTGGTAGGATGGCTATTACGAAAAGTCAAATACAAGTGTTAGTGAAGATGTGGAGAAAAGGGAGCCCTTGCGCACTGTTGGTGGAAATATAAATTGGTACAACCACTAGAGAAAACAGTATGAAGGGTCCTCAAAAAATTAAAAATAGAATAACCATATGATCCAACAATCCCACTTCTGGGTATATATCCAGAGGAAATAAAGTCACTATCTCAAAGACATATCTAAACTCCCCTGTGGGTGGCAGCATTAAATTCACAGTAGCCAAAATAATATGGAGGCAAGCTTAGTGTTTATTAATGACAAATGGTTAAGGAAAATGTGATCTGTATCTATCTACATACAGTGGAATATTATTTAGTCCTAAAAAAGAGGAAATTCTGCCATGTACAACAAAATGGATGAACCAGGAGGACACTTTGCTAAGTGAAATAAGCCAAACAGAGAAAAACAAATACTGCATTATTCCACTTACATAGTGAATCTAAAGAATAAGTCAAACTCATATTAACAGAGAGTAAAATGCTATGACCAGGGGCTGAGGGATGGGGGAAAAGGGAGCTACAAACTTTCAGTTGTAATGTAGGTTAAGTTCTGGATACCTACCGTGCAGCATCATGGCTACAGTTAATGTATTATATACTTGATTGAGAGTAGCTCTCAAGTGTTCCCACTAAAAGGAAAACAAAATTTTTCTACATGAGGGGACAGATGTGTTATTTAACTTTTGTGATAACCATGTCACGATGGATACGTATATCAAAACATCTCAGACACCTTAAATATATCATTTTTATTTGTCGACCAGACTTCACTAAAGCTGCAGGAAAATGGCTCATACTTGGATTCCATTCCCCAAGTTTCCATGTACCAGTTTCCGACTTAACAATTCTATCAGCTTCAGGCTGGGAATTAGTGCCACAGAAGTTTCCAAAACTGAATTCTAGAAAGTTTAGGTTGGGCCATTGGGCCAGGACTGGCTTCACAGATGTGGATCCCCTCCCAGACTCAGGTGACTACAGAGCAGCTTTCCCCTCTGAGATGCAGCCAGCCTGTCTCAAGCAACGACACGCAAGCTCCCAGCTGTCAGAAAGATCCCAGCAAGGGCAGGGAAGGAAGCTTGGTCTAAATGAAATATGATGGATAATGCAGGGCTTACAAATCTAAGCTCCAGACTGTGGGAAGAGGAAGAAAGTGTGAAGACTGATTTGTCACAGACAACTAGGTCTGTACAGGTTGGCAGTAGTACACCATCAGAGATCTTTTTGAAGGAGGCCAGAAGTAGCTCAGGGCCAAACTTAAAGAGGTTATGCCTCTAATTAATAAGACATGTTAAACCACACACACACACACACACACACACACCACAAATGCCAGAGGCTGAAATACAGAACTTTTAGGAAGAATGCCTGCCTAAATCCATAGTTCTCCGCCCCCTTTGGTTTTTAAATTATTCTTTATACTATGTCTTCTTATCAATTCCTTTCTTTGATCTTATAATAAATACATCTTACTCATTCTTACTGAAAAGAATCAGAGTAACTCCATGTTCTTTCCAAGCCCACCCAGAGCCAGCAGACTGCCAAGAGGCTGGCCAATTAGCCCAGGATGAGGCTCTTGGGAGGGTAGGAAACCAGGACTAGATCTTGCAAGGAAATGAAAGGAAAAGAGCTGTTAAAAGGTCAGCCCATGCCTACTTCTTCTTCCGATCACAATCAGATAAAATTCAAAAAGACCAGCTAAAGTGAAGCCTAGAGGGGGGTAAGGTGGGAGAGGGGGCAACCATCGTCCTCCGCTCTGACTCACACATCTCAGCTGTCCAGACGTCCCTCCCAGGGTACTGCGGAGAGACTAGTGGAAAATGCAGAGCAGCCTTGATTGTTCTACAATAATTTCATCTTCTATAATACATTGGGACTGACTTCAGTGATGCACACATTTCAGGTAGTTTTAAGAGAGAAGGATTAGAACAAGAAATAGGAGAGAGCTAAAATGAGGTCCTTGTGGCAGGCTGCTACTTATCCCCCACATCTTAATTCTCTTCTTTCTTATTAAGACAGCTACCATTTCCTAACTGGGCAAAAGATTATCTAGAATAAAACCCACTTGGCAGTGTGTTAAACATTCTGAAAATAAGACAAGGTTATGTGAGATTCTAGAAAACATCCTTACAGGGAGGGATGCATTCTTTGTGTCTTCCTCCTTCTTACTGACTGGAATGAAGCCATAAAAGCTGGAATGTTCCAGCTGTCTTGGACCATTGGGGATGACAAAGAGCAAGTTGGAAGGAGCCAGAGTTCTAGTTGCTGGTAAGATGGAGTAGACATTGTACCTTGTCATTCCCACTGACCACAGCTATAAAGTCTGGATGGAATACTTGGAACTGATATGTGAGGACTCTAAAAAATAAATGATAGTAGGAAGACTGGAGAAGAATACCAGAATTCCAAGAATCACCAAATCAGTAATTCATTTCCCCCCCTTTTTTCTTCTGTTATCCCCTAGCCAGGACTCAAAGCATCCTGAAACCAGAAAGTAGGCTCTAAGACATGGATGTGAGGAGAAGGGTTTAGTTCTGGCTTCAAGAGTAGGAAAGGGGATTCTTAACATATTGAGATATCCTCTTTGTTTTCTTCATTCTCTTGCACCTTAACCCTGAGGCAATCCTGTGACAGCGGTGTGAGTGGAGAGACAGTGGCTGGAGTGTAACCTGCAAGTACCTGAAGCTGAAACAGGGAAAGTTTCCTCTCTGATCAAAGGGGCTGTGGTCCCACAAGTATAAGGTAAACTTCTATTATGTTTTGTCCCTCTGACTTTCTGCCACTTGGCCTCTGTTAACAGGTGCAGTTGTGGGAAATATGCAGCAAAGAAAAATTTAAAAAGCCCACTTTTCTGGCCATTGGACCACAAAGAGGAGCCCTAGGAAATCAGAAAGTACCAGAAATATGACAGAAATGGGGGAACTTGAGGGAAAAAAATCCCGTAAAGTTCCCGGTTTCATCCTCAAATTGTGTATACTTGGAACTGACCCTAATAGCCCATCCTAGACATGGGGAATGAGCTCCTGGTTAGACCACTGCCTAAGTCCCAGACTGGCCGTAGAGAGGCACACAGGACTGACAGACATGAATAGCACAGCAAAGACATTAAAAACAGATTTGACACTGGCATTACATTCCGCAGAAGAGTGGTCAGAACTTAATGCCTGAACCCAAGCCGATCTAAAGCCATAATACTCAAAATATCCAGCATAGAAGATGAAATTATTTATTATATTAACAACCAGAAAAATCTCAGTTTCTATGGGAACAAAAAATCAACAGGCACTATTCCTCAAATGACATAGATGTTGAGATTATTGGACAAGGACTTTAAAGTAGCAGTTACAGGGAGTCAAGATGGCGGGGAAGTAGGAGGCGGCGCCGTTTCAGCCTGTACCCTAAAGTGAGCTGATTACCTACCAAAGAATTCCAGTCACCCATGAAATCAGCCTGAGATCAGAATTATACACGTCTGGATCTCTACAGGAGCAGGAGACACCAGTGGGCAGGTAAGGCGGAGTGGGAACGATGGACTGATACCGGAAGATAAAGAAAAGGGGGAGGGAGCCACCAGAGGTGACTGATTGGAAAGTAATACCCCAATACGAGAGTGCCCTGCGTCTGGGGACCAGCATTAACTTGGAGTCTGGTTGAAAGCACTCAAAAAAAAAAAAAAAAAAAAAAAGAGCAAAGGATCGCAGGGGGAAATTGTGGGAATCGGGGTGGTTAGGGACAGGGGCTTAAGTCCCAGGACCCAGGACAGCGTCCCCTGGTGCTGAGCCAGAAAGAGTGCGATGGAGAAACCAGGTCTTGGTCCCTGAGCCGCCAGCGCGCCTGAGTCCCCAGCACGCCCGAGAACACGTGGGGTCCGGCTCCCGTGAGGGGCTGGGAGTCTCGCCAGACGGTGTTCCTGAGACATGCATGCCCCACACCCTCCCTGAGAGAGGTGTGGGCAGGCATTAGCCTGGCGCTCTTAGACCCCCACCGAAGGATCAGAGCCTGAGACGCAAGCATCCCACACCCTCCCCTAGGAGAGGCGCTCAGAGGCGCTAGCCTGGAGCTCTGGGACCCGGAAAAACCAGGCACTCCCAGCCCAGGCCAGCAGTAAAATCTCTGTGGATTGCTGCTTGGAACCTCTCTGGTGGTCTGGAGCTGCCCAGACAGCCGCTGCTGCTGTGGTTTTGGGTACAAAGAGGAGATCCTGCATCCCCAGGGATCATGACTCAGAACCTACTCTGCCAGAAGCGCTGCAGAGCGTTCTGAGGCTTCTCTCTGAGATGGAGGGCGGGGTACAGTTTGTTCTCCTCTAAACCTCCAAAAACCATCAAAAGCTGTCAAGGCAAGAGAAAACAGATGAACAAACATAAAAACCTCCATAGAACAAAAGCCTGAAAAAAACGGTTTCCTCAGAGCTCACCCCCTTAAGGGGGGCAGGAGGACTTAACTCAGGGAACATCATTGACTGAAAACCCACGTGGCAGACCCCTCCCCCAGAAAACCAACCAGGAAGGAAGAAAAAAAAAAGATGACATGAGAACAACCACCACTACTTCATAGATACAACTTCTATTTTTAACTCGTTACCACTATTCTGGTTCATTTTTTTTATACATATAATTTTTTTTAACCTATTTACCATCGCATTGAGATGTCTAGTACATCAAATTCCTTAATAACCTTCTAACCTGAACTTTTTTTTTTTATTTGTTCTTTTACAGCATAACAGTGTTCATTGTTTTGGCATCACACCCAATGCTCCATGCAGTACGTGCCCTCCCTATTACCCACCACCTGGTTCCTCAACCTCCCACCCCCCCCGCCCCTTCAAAACCCTCTGGTTGTTTTTCAGAGTCCATAGTCTCTCATGGTTCATCTCCCTTTCCAGTTTCCCTCAACTCCCTCTCCTCTCCATCTCCCCATGTCCTTCATGTTATTTGTTATGCTCCACAAATAAGTGAGACCATATGATACTTGACTCTCTCTGCTTGACTTATTTCACTCAGCATAATCTCTTCCAGTCCCGTCCATGTTGCTACAAAAGTTGGGTATTCATCCTTTCTAATGGAGGCATAATACTCCATTGTGTATATGGACCACATCTTCCTTATCCATTCATCCGTTGAAGGGCATCTTGGTTCTTTCCACAGTTTGGTGACCGTGGCCATTGCTGCAATAAACATTGGGGTACAGATGGCCCTTCTTTTCACTACATCTGTATGTTTGGGGTAAATGCCCAGCAGTGCAATTGCAGGGCCATAGGGAAGCTCTATTCTTAATTTCTTGAGGAATCTCCACACTGTTCTCCAAAGTGGCTGCACTAACTTGCATTCCCACCAACAGTGTAAGAGGGTTCCCCTTTCTCCACATCCTCTCCAACACACGTTGTTTCTTGTCTTGCTAATTTTGGCCATTCTAACTGGTGTCAGGTGGTATCTCAATTTTGTTTTAATTTGAATCTCCCTGATGGCTAGTGATGATGAACATTTTTTCATGTGTCTGATAGCCATTTGTATGTCTTCATTGGAGAAGTGTCGGTTCATATCTTCTGCCCATATTTTGATATGATTATCTGTTTTGTGTGTGTTGAGTTTGAGAAGTTCTTTATAGATCCTGGATATGAACCTTTTGTCTGTACTGTCATTTGCAAATATCTTCTCCCATTCCGTGGGTTGCCTTTTTGTTTTGTTGACTGTTTCCTTTGCTGTGCAGAAACTTTTGATCTTGATGAAGTCCCAAAAGTTCATTTTCGCTTTTGTTTCCTTTGCCTTTGGAGACATATCTTGAAAGAAGTTGCTGTGGCTGATATCGAAGAGGTTACTGCCTATGTTCTCCTCTAGGATTCTGATAGATTCCTGTCTCACGTTGAGGTCTTTTATCCATTTCGAGTTTATCTTTGTGTATGGTGTAAGAGAATGGTCGAGTTTCATCCTTCTACATATCACTGTCCAGTTTTCCCAGCACCATTTATTGAAGAGACTGTCTTTTTTCCATTGAATATTTTTTCCTGTTTTGTCAAAGATTATTTCACCATAGAGTTGAGGGTCCATATCTGGGCTCTCCACTCTGTTCCACTGGTCTATGTGTCTGTTTTTATGCCAGTACCACGCTGTCTTGGTGATCACAGCTTTGTAGTAAAGCTTGAAATCAGGCAACATGATGCCGCCAGTTTTTTTTTTTTTCCATTTTATTTATTTTTTCAGCGTAACAGTATTCATTCTTTTTGCACAACACCCAGTGCTCCATGCAAAACGTGCCCTCCCCATTACCCACCACCTGTTCCCCCAACCTCCCACCCCTGACCCTTCAAAACCCTCAGGTTGTTTTTCAGAGTCCATAGTCTCTTATGGTTCGCCTCCCCTCCCCAATAAATGAAACAAGATGGGATTGGGAGGGAGACAAACCATAAATGACTCTTAATCTCACAAAACAAACTGGGGGTTGCTGAGGGGAGGTGGGATTGGGAGAGGGGGAGCGGGCTATGGACATTGGGGAGGGGATGCCGCCAGTTTTGTTTTTGTTTTTCAACATTTCCTTAGCAATTCGGGGTCTCTTCTGATTCCATACAAATTTTAGGATTATTTGCTCCAGCTCTTTGAAAAATACTGGTGGAATTTTGATTGGAATGGCATTAAAAGTATAGATTGCTCTAGGCAGTATAGACATTTTAACAATGTTTATTCTTCCAATCCAAGAGCATGGAACAGTCTTCCATCTTTTTGTGTCTTCTTCAATTTCTTTCATGAGTGTTCTGTAGTTCCTCGAGTACAGGTCCTTTACCTCTTTTAACCTGAATTTTTTGATACATACACCTGTTTTTCTTTTGCTTTTCTATTTTTTAAAAAAAAATTTTAAAATTTTAGTTTAGTCTAGTTTATTCTTTTTTAATTTTTATTTTCTGATATACATATGGAGTTAAACTTCGAGGTAATCCCCTTTCCCCAATCAATACCTACCCCTATAGGTAAACCCATTTTTAATCCCCCTTTATCTTAGGAAAGTTGAGTCCTTTAACAAAGACATCAAGATACACCCAGGAAGAATCAAAATAAACTTCCTCACCCACATTGAGAATTTATAACCACTCTCCCATCTTTTCCTTCCACCAGTGTTTCTGTGTATTTGTGTTTGTCCTGATAGTATATAAATCTTATACTTGGGGTTCTTTTTGACGAGGTTCTTCCTTTTTTTGCTTTTATATATATATATTTTTTTTCTCTTGTCATATACTTATATCAGTCTTCTTGTTTGTCTGTTTTTGTTTGTATACTTCATAAATCTTACCTTGGGGCCCATTTGGGCTGAGCCTTCTCTTTTATCTTCCCTTTTTTTCCTGTCTCTCTCTCTCTCTCTCTTTTTTCTTTTTCTTTTCTTTTTTCTCTAATTTGGGTGGGGAATCCTGACTGCACAGAAGCATTCCAGGGTGCACCTTGACTGCACCACCATCGATACATCCAGCTACATCGATTCAGTCATCTCTCACCAAAATGACTAGGAGGAGGAATGCCCAACAGAAGAAAAATACAGGAGATGGACCTTCTGCAACAGAGCTAATGGCTATTGACATAGACAATATGTTGGAAAAGGAATTCAGGCTAACAATTATCCAGGCAATAGCTAGGTTGCAGAAAGCCATGGATGACCAAACGGAATTGATTAGGGCAGAACTGAAAGCCACCAGAGATGATGTTCACAAAGTTAGGGCAGAACTGAAAGCCACTAGGGATGTTGTTCAAAATGCTCTCAATGAGTTCCAATCTAATCTCAATTCTCTAAAAGCTAGGGTAACTGAGACAGAAGATAGAATTAGTGATCTGGAGGACAAACAGAGAGAGAGAAAGGATCAGGAGGAAGCCTGGAACAAACAGCTCAGAAGCCATGAAAACAGAATCAGGGAAATAAATGATGCCATGAAACGTTCCAACATTAGAATTATTGGAATCCCTGAAGGGGAGGAGAAAGAAAGAAGTCTAGAAGATATAGTGGAACAAGTTGTCTATGAAAAATTTCCCAACCTCACGAATGGAAAAAACGTTCACGTACTAGAGGCAGAGCGGTTTCCCCCCAAGATTTTAGATTCTTGAAAGTCCTCGCGACACCTGATAGTTAGAATGAAGAATTACAATTGTAGGCATACCCTCTTGAAAGCAGCTAGGACAAAGGAGCTCCTTACATACAGAAGAAAGCCCATTAGAATAATGTCAGACCTGTCCACAGAGACCTGGCAAGCCAGGAAGGGCTGGCAAAATATATTCAGGGCACTAAATGAGAAGAACATGCAGCCAAGAATACTTTATCCAGCAAGACTGACATTCAAAATGGATGGAGAGATAAAGAGTTTCCAAGACCGGCAAGGCTTAAAAGACTATACAACCACCAAGCTGACACTGCAGGAAATATTAAGGGGGGTTCTGTAAAAGAGAAAAAATCCTAAGAATATCATTGAAAAGAAATATAGAGACAATCTACAGACAGAAAGACTTCAAAGGTAACACGATGTCTATAAAAACGTATCTATCAATAATCACTATCAATGTGAATGGCCCAAATGCGCCCATAAAATGACACAGGGCTGCAGATGGGATAAAACAACAGGACCCATCCATATGTTGTCTACAAGTGACCCATTTTGAACCTAAGTTCAAAACTGAGTTCAAGACTGAAAGTGAAGGGATGGAGAAGCATCTTTCATGCCAATGGGCCTCAAAAGAAGGCCGGGGTAGTGATTCTCATATCAGATACATTAGATTTTAAACTGAAGACTGTAGTCAGAGATACAGAAGGACACTACATCATTCTTAAAGGGACTATCCACCAAGGTGATCTAACAATTGTAAATATCTACGCCCCCAATATGGGAGCAGCCAATTACATAAGAAAACTATTAATCAAGATAAAGAGTCATATTGATATGAATACATTAATAGTAGGAGATCTTAACACGCCTCTCTCAGTAATAGACAGATCATTGAAACAGAAAATCAATAAAGAAATAAGAGCATTGAATGAAACATTGGACCAGATGGACCTCATAGACATATACAGAACATTCCACCCTAAAACAACAGAATACTCACTCTTCTCAAGTGCACATGGAACCTTCTCCAGAATAGACCACATACTTGGTCACAAAGCAGGACTCAACCGATACCAAAAGACTGACATTATTCCCTGCATATTCTCAGACCACAGTGCTTTGAAACTGGAGCTCAACCACAAGGAAAAGTTCGGAAGGAACTCAAACACCTGGAAGCTAAAGACCACCTTGCTTAAGAATGCTTGGATCAACCAGGAAATCAAAGAAGAACTTAAACAATTCATGGAAACCAATGAGAATGAAGACACTTTGGTCCAAAACCTATGGGATACAACAAAGGCGGTTCTAAGGGGGAAATATATAGCTATCCAAGCCTCCCTGAAAAAAATTGAAAAATCCAGAATACACCAGCTGTCTCTATACCTTAAAGAACTGGAGAATCAACAACAAATCAAACCAACTCCACATGCAAGAAGGGAAATAATCAAGATTAGAGCAGAGATCAATGAGGTAGAAACCAGAGATACAGTAGAACGTATCAATGAAACTAGAAGCTGGTTTTTTGAAAGAATCAATAAGATTGATAAACCATTGGCCACACTAATCCAAAAGAAAAGAGAGAAAGCCCAAATTAATAAAATTATGAATGAAAAGGGAGAGATCATAACTAACACCAAGGAAATAGAAACAATCATCAGAAATTATTACCAACAGTTATATGCCAATAAGCTAAGCAACCTAGATGAAATGGATGAATTCCTAGAAAACTATAAACTCCCAAAATTGAACCAGCAAGAAATTGACAACCTGAATAGACCAATATCTAGTAACGAGATTGAAGCAGTGATCAAAAACCTCCCAAAAAGGGGCTCCTGGGTGGCTCAGCGGGTTAAAGCCTCTGCCTTCAGCTCAGGTCATGATCCCAGGGTCCTGGAATTGAGCCCCGCATCGGGCTCTCTGCTTGGCTGGGAGCCTGCTTCCTCCTCTCTCTCTCTCTGCCTGCCTCTCTGCCTACTTGTAATCTCTATCTGTCAAATAAATAAATCTTTAAAAAAAAAAAAAAACCTCCCAAAAAACAAGAGCCCAGGACCTGACGAATTCCCTGGGGGAATTCTATCAAACTTTCAAAGAATAAATAACACCAATTCTCCTGAAGCTGTTTCAAAAAATTGAGAAAACAGAAGGAAAACTTCCAGACTCTTTTTATGAAGCCAGCATTAGCCTGATCCCCAAACCAGGCAAAGACCATACCAAAAAGGAGAATTTCAGACCAATATCACTGATGAATATGGATACTAAGATTCTCAACAAGATCCTAGCAAACAGGATCCAGCAGCACATTCAAAAGATTATCCACCATGACCAGGTGGGATTCATCCCTGGGTCACAAGGATGGTTCAACATTTGCAAATCAATCAATGTGATAGAACAAATCAATAAGAGAAGAGAGAAGAACCAAACGGTCTTCTCAATTGATGTGGAAAAAGCATTTGACAAAATCCAGCATCCACTCCTGATTAAAATGCTTCAAAGTATAGGGATAGAGGGAACATTCCTGAACTTCATAAAATCTATCTATGAAAGACCCACAGCAAATATCATCCTCAATGGGAAAAAGGTTGCAGCCTTCCCATTGAGATCAGGAACACGACAAGGATGCCCCCTCTCACCACTCTTGTTCAACATAGTATTAGAAGTCCTAGCAATGGAAATCAGACAACAAAGAGAAATAAAATGTATCCAAATTGGCAATGAAGAAGTCAAACTCTCTCTCTTCGCAGATAACATGATTCTTTATATGGAAAACCCCAAAGACTCCACCCCTAAACTACTAGAACTCATACAGCAATTCAGTAATGTGGCAGGATACAAAGTCAATGTACAGAAATCAGTGGCTTTCTTATACACTAACAATGAAAATACAGAAAGGGAAATTAGAGAATTGATTCTATTTACTATAGCACCAAGAACCATAAGATACCTGGGAATAAACCTAAACAAAGAGGTAAAGGATCTGTATTTGAGGAACTACAGAACACTCATGAAAGAAACTGGAGAAGACACAAAAAGATGGAAGACAATTCCATGATCTTGGATTGGAAGAATAAACATTGTTAAGATGTCTGTACTGCCCAGAGCAATCTATACTTTTAATGCCATTCTGATCAAAATTCCACCAGTATTTTTCAAAGAGCTGGAGCAAATAATCCTAAAATTTGTATGGAATCAGAAGAGACCCCGAATTGCTAAGGAAATGTTGAAAAACAAAAACAAAACTGGCGGCATCATGTTGCCTGATTTCAAGCTTTACTACAAAGCTGTGATCACCAAGACAGCGTGGTACTGGCATAAAAACAGACACAAAGACCAGTGGAACAGAGTAAAGAGCCCAGATATGGACTCTCAACTCTATGGTCAAATAATCTTCGACAAAACAGAAAAAAATATATAGTGGAAAAAAGACAGTCTCTTCAATAAATGGTGCTGGGAAAACTGGACAGCTATATGTAGAAGAATGAAACTCAACCATTCTCTTACACCGTACACAAAGATAAACTCGAAATGGATAAAAGACCTCAATGTGAGACAGGAATCTATCAGAATCCTAGAGGAGAACATAGGCAGTAACCTCTTCGATATCAGCCACAGCAACTTCTTTCAAGATATGTCTCCAAAGGCAAAGGAAACAAAAGCGAAAATGAATTTTGGGGACTCCATCAAGATCAAAAGCTTTTGTACAGCAAAGGAAACAGTCAACAAAACAAAAAGGCAACCCACGGAATGGGAGAAGATATTTGCAAATGACAGTACAGACAAAAGGTTGATACCCAGGATCAATAAAGAACTCCTCAAACTCAACACACACAACAGATAATCATATCAAAATATGGGCAGAAGATATGAACAGACACTTCTCCCATGAAGACATACAAATGGCTATCAGACACATGAAAAAATGCTCATCATCACTAGCCATCAGGGAGATTCAAATTAAAACCACACTGAGACATCACCTTACACCAGTTAGAATGGCCAAAATTAACAAGAAAGGAAACAACGTGTGTTGGAGAGGATGTGGAGAAAGGGGAAACCCTCTTGCACTGTTGGTGGGAATGCAAGTTAGTGCAGCCACTTTGGAGAACAGTGTGGAGATTCCTCAAGAAATTAAAAATAGAGCTTCCCTCTGACCCTGCAATTGCTCTGCTGGGTATTTACCCCAAAGATATAGATGTAGTGAAAAGAAGGGCCATCTGTACCCCATTGTTTATAGCAGCAATGGCCACGGTCGCCAAACTGTGGAAAGAACCAAGATGCCCTTCAACGGATGAATGGATAAGGAAGATGTGGTCCATATACACGATGGAGTATTATGCCTCTATCAGAAAGGATGAATACCCAACTTTTGTAGCAACATGGACGGGACTGGAAGAGATTATGCTGAGTGAAATAAGTCAAGCAGAGAGAGTCAAGTATCACATGGTTTCACTTATTTGTGGAGCATAACAAAAAACATGGAGAACATGGGGAGATGGAGAGGAGAAGGGAGTTGAGCGAAATTGGAAGGGGAGATGAGCCATGAACTATGGACTCTGAAAAACAACCAGAGGGTTTTGAAGGGGCAGGGGGTGGGAGGTTGGGGAACCAGGTGGTGAGTAATAGGGAGGGTACGTATTGCATGGAGCACTGGGTGTGTGCAAAAACAATGAATACTGTTATGCTGAAAAGAAATTTTAAAAAAAGTAGCAGTTACAAACTGCTGTAAAAAGAGAGAATTTTTTTTTTCTAATGAATGGAAAGATAGAAAGACTCAGCAAAGAAACATAAGATATGAGAAAAAAAACAAATAGAAATTTCAGAACTAAGAATACAGTAAGTGAAATAAAAATTTCACTGGATGGATTCAACAGCAAAATGGACATGAAAAAGGTAAGAGTTAGTGAGTTTGCAGATAGAGCAATCGAAATTATCCAATGTGAATTACAGAGAGACAAAGATTGGAGGAAAAGAATTAAGAGCCTCAGGGACTTATGGGACGACACCAAAAGGTCTAACAGAGTCCTACAACATGAGGAGAAAGAATATGTTACAGAAAAAAATATTTGAAGAAATAGGACTGAAAGCTTACCCAATTTCTCTGAAGACATAAATCTACAAATTCAAAAAGATCAGCAAACCTAAAACAAGATAAACCAAAGAAATCTACATCTAGCCACATCATAAACAGCTGAACACTAAAGACAAGTGAAAAAAAATCTTAAAAGCAGTGAGAGGAAAAAACCACACATTGCTTACAGTGGGAAATTATTCAAGGGACTATGTTCATAACTTCACTGATTTGGTTTGCTAATATTTTGCTTAATTTTTCCTCCATCTTTGCCCATGAGAAAGATTGCCTTGTAATTTTTCTTTCTTATGTTTTGTCAGATCTTGGGTTCAAGATTATGTTGATTTTTAATACAAATAGGGGGGAGGTCTTTCTTTTTCTTTACTTGGTAATAGCTTGCAAAGGACTATTTTATTTGTATTAAATTTGTTTGGTAGAACTAGTTAGGAAGCCATCTGTGGTTCAAGTTTTCTTTGTGGGATTTTCAAAAGTCAATTGAATTTCCTTTAGGGTTTCAGGGCATTCGAATTTTCTAATTTATCTTGAGTCAGTTCTGGTAAGTTATATTTTTCCAAGTGTTTATTCGTCTCATCTAAATTTCCAAATGTATAGGCACAAAGTTGTAGATCTCATTTTTTTTAATGACTGCATCATCTAAAGTGATTTGCCAATCATCTTTGGGTTTTGATTTTTCTCTATTTGCTTTTTCATCATTTTCTGTATTTATCTTTATTATTTTCCTTCTCCCATTGCCTTTGAGATTATCTTGCTAGCCTTTTTCTAAATCTTCATCTCATTTTCTAACTATAGCTCAATAATTTCTACCCTTTTATCTTTTCATATATACACATAAACATGTAAGGGTACAAAT
Organism: Meles meles; assembly: GCF_922984935.1. Classification (NCBI taxonomy): domain Eukaryota; kingdom Metazoa; phylum Chordata; class Mammalia; order Carnivora; family Mustelidae; genus Meles; species Meles meles. The sequence goes on along the minus strand of NC_060071.1, from coordinate 139,034,154 downwards.
ATCCTTGTCAGTTCTGTTTTATCTTATCTCTTAAGTTGTAATAGGTAGTGTTATTTTTATGATCATTTATCTTGAAATAATTTTAATTTCCCTTAAGATGAGAGACAGTCCAGCATTTTGATTACAACTGTGGAATCTAGGGCTTTACTGATGGAACATAGCACTGCCAGCTGTGTGTGCATGCTGGTAAATCACTCCTTGGGGCCACTGATTCCTTTGTTTGTGGAAATGGGAGAAAATAATAATGATGTTTACCTTGAGTGGATTTCTGTACAGATTAAATGGAGTCTGGCACCCAGTACGAGCAAAGTACATGTTTGCTGTTATGCAGTAGCTCCTATTTCTTCTTTGATTCACTTATTGTTATTCCTTAATTTCCAAACATTTTTTCTAGTTGTAGTTTACAATTTATTTCTAGTTTCAATACATTGTAATCAGAGAATATTTTCTATATGATTTCAGTTGCTGGTGATCCAGTGAATCATCAAAGTGATAGAAATATTCTGGGCACCTGGGTGGCTCAGTTGGTTAAGCACTGGACTCTTGGGTTGGGCTCAGGTCATGATCTCAGGGTCACGAGATTGAGCCCAGTGTCAGGCTCTGTGCTGGTGTGGAAACGGCTTAACTTTTTCTCTTCCTTTCCCTCTGCCCTTCCTCCTGTTCACTCACTCACTCTTCTCTCTTGGTCTCAAAACAAAACAAAACAACAAGCTGGAAATATTTCACATGTGTTTGAAAAGATGTAATCTGCAGTGTTGGGTGCAATGTTATGCTGTATTGGTCTATCAGTCAGTCTCCTCCAAATGAAGTGGAAACCATTCCAGGTATTTCAGAGAGAATCTAATACAGGAAATTGGTTACAAATTTGTTATAGAGCTAGAAAAGAAAAAAAGGGGGTGGGGTGGGAAATGCTTAGTAACTGTAGAAAGCCATTAGCGTTCTTTATTCTCCCAGAAGAAAAAGTTAACATGGCTTTATCTAAGAGCCTAGTGTCCCTGCACATTTGAGGATGCTTGAGTGCCCACTCTTGCCATTAGAACCATCACTGTTGCTTTGTGCAAATAGGAGCCTGCACAGGGACAGATGATGTAGGACCCCAGCAACCAGCAGTCACGCGGATTGCTGCTGCTGGTGGAGTTGCCACCAAAAACAGAAAAGAAAAAGCGTTTCCCATTCCTGTCTGCCTTCTGATTTCTGACCAGTACCTCCCATGGATAGACTATAAACTGAAACCAACTGACAAAGGAATCTGGAAACACACTTTGTGGGATTTAAGCCTCTTTTAACACAAAGCAAATGCTCAGAATGTTAATGACTGACCAACTTAAATGTGTTCAGATCTTCTATATCTTTGCTGATTTCTTTGTTCTGTTTGTTTTACCAGTTGTTGAGATAATAGATTGGTATATTTCTTAGAGTTCTGTCCATTTTTTCCTTAATTACTTGGATGCATACAAATTTAATGGTTTTAGAGCTTCCTGGTAAATTGAATCTTTTTTTTTTAAAACCAATTACAAAGTGACCCTCTTTATCTCTACTAAACATTTTTGTCTTAAAGCCCATTACTGTGATATGATAGTTTGTTCTAAGTTAGGGTCCCTAAGAGCAGAACAGAGACAGGGATTCTGATGCAAACTTTACTGTTTTACCAATTTTTAAGCATACAGTTCCTCAGCATTAAGTACATTCATATTGTTGTGTAACCATCATTGCTATAGATTTTTTTGTAGCTGCCCTAAGACCAAGGCAGTTTCCATTTTTCCTGATTTGCAGAAAGTTGTCATAAATGTGTGTTAAATTTTGTCAAATGTTTTTTCCTCTGAGTGAGATAATTATGTTTTTTTCTTTTATACTGCTAATTTAACAAATCATATTAGACTTTGTTTTTAGAATATTCCGTCAAAATATTTTGGATTAAAACCCACTTGTTCATGGTGGAATACTATTTTAATATATCGATGGATTCATTTTATACTTTGTTAAGGATTTTAAAGTTTATGTTCATGAGTAGGATGGCTCTGTAATTTCTCTTCCTTTTAATATCTTTGCAGTTTTGCTCTAGCTAAGCTGGTCTCATAAAAACAAACTGGGAAATGTGTCTTCTATTATTTAAAGAATTTTTGTGAGGGTAGAATTATTTCTTTCTTAAATTCTTGCTGTTTCCTTCCTTAAGTGTTCATCACTAAATCCATCTAGGTCTGAAGTTTTCTTTGTGGAAAGGTTAATTAAAAATTCAGTTCAACAGATATTCCATCTCTTCTTGTGTTTTTGGTAACTTGTATTATTGGCATAAAGATGCCTGTATTATTCACTTATACTTCAACTGTATGTAATGTAGTAGTTACCTTCTGATACTGGTGTTTAGAGTTTTCTCTCTCTTTTTAAAAATTCAGTCTTGTCAATGTTTACCAATTTTATTGATCTTTCAAAGAAGCAATTTTGACTTTTAAACATTTTATTGCTGTTTTTCTATTTTCCTTTTAAAAATTACTGTTCTTACCTTTATCCTTTCCTTCCTATTACTTATTTTGGGTTTAATTTGTTGTTCTTCGTCTAGCACAACATCTAGAGACATGTTTAACTAACATCTAGACATTAAAACAATGTTTAGATCATTGTTTTAAGCCTTCCTTTTTATTAAGCAGCATTTATGATTATAAATTTTCCCCTAAGCTGTGTTGTATCTTATACATTTGTTGTATTTTCAGAATTTTTCAATTTAAAGTATTTTCTATTTTCTTTTATGACTTCTTCTTTGACATATGGGTCACTAAGAAGTATGTTGTATAATTTTTAAAATGTAGAGTTTTTATAAATATCTTAGTTATTGATTTCTTTTTTTTTGTGTGTGTGTGTGCATCTTTTTTGTTTGTTTGTTTGTTTATTTACAGCATAACAGTGTTCATTGTTTTGGCATCACGCCCAGTGCTCCATGCAGTACGTGCCCTATTACCCACCACCTGGTTTCTCAACCTCCCACCCCTTATTGATTTCTAATTTAACTTTATCATGCTCTGGACATAAACCCTGAATGATTTCAATATTTTGCATATTTTTGAGATTGTGTTATGGCCCAGCAGGTGGTCTATTGTGGAGGATGTTCTATGTGCATTTAATGAGTATATTCCATTTTTGGTCATTGTATCCTAGAAATGTCAATTAGGTTGAGACACTTAACACCGTTCATTTTTTCTGTATTCTTACTGATTAAAAAAATATCTACTTGGTCTATCTATCCTTGAAAGAGAAGTGTCAAAATTTCCAAATTAGTCTATTTCTCCTTTTAGTTCTACCAAGTTTATTTCCTGCATTTTGAAACTCTAATAAGAGATACACAATGATTAAAATCATTATGTCTTCCTGATGAACATTTATCCTTTATCCTTTTTATCTTTATAAAATGTTCCTCTTTATCTCTGGTTACAGTCCTTATGATTTTTTCCTCCCTCTACTTAGTACCAAGGTTCAAGACAATTAATTTTCCTTATAGTCTCATGATTGTGTGTGGGCAGACATGGCTACCCTTATACTAATGATGTAGTTATTTGGGGTTCTATAAATAGTAGATGCCATTTTTTTTTTTTTTTTTTGAGATGGAGAAAGGAGAAAGAGAAGTAACATCTAGGGAGATAAACCAAAACTTGCAGACATATTATAGTTGAGATTCCTAAGGGCTATACAAATATAAGTGGAAAAAATTTCTTGAGCCTTCTCTATATGACAAGCACAATTCCAAATACTTTACATGTACTAACGGAGTTAATTTTTTTTTTAAGATTTTCATTTATTTGAGAGAAGGTGAAAGCATGAGAGGAGGGAGGGTCAGAGGGAAATGCAGACTTCTTGCTGAGCAGGGATCCCAATACAAGACTTGATCCTGGGACTCCAGGATCATGATCTGAACTGAAGGCAGTTGCTTAACCAACTGAGCCACCCAAGCACCCCAAGATATAATATTTGTAACAGCTCTCTGACAATAACATTATTATTCTCTTTTTTCTTTTCTTCTTCTTCTTTTTTTTTGAAAAGTAGTATCTATAGCCAATGTGGGGCTTGAACTTATGATCCTGAGATTAACAACTTGTTGCTCTACCAACTAAGACAGTCAGGTGCCCCCCTCCCCAACTTTGTAAAATATTCTTTTTTTGTAAATGGGAAATGGAAGCTCAGAGAAGCTAGATTCCTTGTAGAGCTAGAGCAGGGCAGAGGCAGAATGTGAGCCCAGGCAGTGATGATCAGGGACCCAACTCAACCACTATGGACATACAGTGATAGAACCATCTCAGATAAACTGTTAGGTTCTGAATCTGATATGATCAAGTGATCATGACACTTGACTGCTCAAATCCTTTTAATGGCTTATCACGGTTCTTAGGCTGAAGACTAAAATTCTTTACTGAAGCCTAAATTACTTATCTCCTGTCCACCTCCCTAGCTTCATTTTGAGTTACTTTCTCCCTTGGTCTACTCCATTCATACCACTTAATCAAATCATCTCTAAGATTTTCCAGTATAATATGCTTTTTCCTCTAAGAATCTGACATATACTGGACTCCTGGCTTGAAATTCTCTTTCCCCCATCTTTGTCTCATCATCCTCTAAGTCTCAAATATTACCTCTTCCAGGAAGCCTTCCCTCATTGGTTAGATTCTCCAGCTTTGCATGCTCACAGCAATCTCCAACACTCATCATGCTTGGAACTGCTTGTTGGGTATATGTCCTCTCTTCCAGGCTTTAAACTCAATAAAGCCAGGGAGGGTAACTATCTTATTCATGATTGGGTCCCTATTGCTTAACAAAGGGCTTGACATAGAAGAGCTCTACAATAAATATTTTTTAAGTCCCAAAGTAAAACTAGCATCTCTTAAAAAAAATGTCCTCTTTCTGGGCCCATGGTCTCTGAGAATTCGTGTATCTTATAAACATTTCAGGCACTTTATAGGGCTTATATCCAGGACATAATTCATTATCTGAAAATCAGTTTAGTATTCTCCTGGGACCAATCCTCAGGAGATGAGATGTTTGGGAATTTTGTCTTACAAAATGCTTCCTTTAGAGAAGCATTTCTTCTGGTATTTTGACCTCATACATTCCAATCCCATCTGGAAACTACAAATGCAAAGTTATGTATACTTATGAGGAAGCACATGGCTACAACTGTGAAATAATTCATGTTTTCCAGATGCCAAATAAATTTGTTTTAACCAATGAATAGAGGACATAGGGAATTTGTGTATAGAGGGATTGAATTAAAGTATGAAATAGATGTCAGCAAATCCCCCATACCCCAAAGTATTTTGTTGAAGCTGCCTTTAGTTCTTGCAACACTTGTTTATTTTGGATAAAAGCAATTTCCCTTTTCTTTTTTTTAAAAGATTTTATTTATTTATTTATTTGAGAAAGAGAACACACACAAGAGTGTGAACAGGGAAGAGGGGGAGGCAGGATGAAAGAATGTGGAGCAGACTTCAGGTGGGGCTTCATTTCATGACTCCTGGATATCAAGAGCTGAGCCAAAACCAAGAGTTGATCCCCTAACCTACTGAGCCACCCAGGTGCCCCTCCACTGCCTCTTTTAAGATGCAAATATCGGGGTACCTAAGTGGCTCAGTCAGTTAAGCAACTGCCTTTGGCTCAGGTCAGGATCTCAGGGTCCTGGGATGGATCCCCACCCCATCCCTGCTCAGCGGGAGTCTGCTTCTTCCTCTCCGCCCCCTCCCGCTTGTGTGCACGTGTACTCTCTCTTTCTCTTAAATAAATAAATAAATATCGTTTAAAACAATGCAAATATCACCAGGGGTTGAGGTGCAGAGCTAAAGGAGGTAGCAGAATGAGCTCCTTTTTATGTTTGCTTCTTCTTTCCCCTGCAATTTTGTGTGAATTAGTAAATCGTCTCCTTCCCCAACTGACAGGTAAGTTGAAAATAAGTTCCATGAAGAAGAAAAGGGAGAGAGAAAGCAAGGGAAGGAGTCGCTGCTAAGGTGACACTTCTTGGAAGCGGGATGGCAAATCCTGGACGCTCACTCAGCAGGAATTCCATAGAATGCCAGGGAGGGAGGACACGGTCCCGTGCAGGCTGGAAGGGAAGCTTCACGAAGAAACCGCATTCGCTCACAACATTTCAAGGGACAAGTTTTTCTTTTTTCATTCAGCTTTGCTTAATGACCTCTATCCTACCCCTATTAGTTTGAAAGAAGAGATCTCTTTTAAAAGACAGTTTTATTGAAGGATAACTGGCATACAATACCCTGCGCATATTTCATGCAGACAATTACACAATTTGCTACATGAATACACCTGTGAACTCTTAACCAAAAACTACGTGATGAACACATCCACCAGCTGTAAGTCCTTCCTCCTCCCCCTTCCCATCCTCTCTTAGGCAACTACTGATCTGTTACTATAGATTACTTTGCATTTTCTTGAATTTTATACAATTGGAATCACGTTGTATGTATCTCTTTCATTTGGCGTAATTATTTTGAGATTCGTCCATATTGACTATATGAATAGTTTGTTACTTTTTCACTCCATTGCACAGATATTTCACAATTTGCTTACTCGTTTGCCTGTTGCCCATTTGGATTGTCTCCAGCTTTGGGCTATTACAAACAAAGCCACTCCAAACCTTCAGGTGTAAGTCTGTATGCGTCTCTGTGTGGGCGAGCACCTTTAGTTCTTTGGGGTAAATACCACGGATGGAATGGTTGGGTCGCGTGGCAAGAGTATTTTAACTTTTTAAGAAACTGCTGAACTGCTTCCTGAAATGATTGTACCATTCTGCATTCCCACCAGCAGGCTGTGAGAATGCTCGTTTTCTGGCATCCTTGCCAGCATTCGGCATGACCACACCTTTTAATTTTAGCCGTTCTAATAAGGGTGGAGTGCTATTTCCTTGTAGTTTTAATTTGTATTTCCCTCATGGCTGATGATGTTGAGCATCTTTTCATGTGTTTATTTGCCATCTACATCCCTTCTTTGGTGATATGTCTCTTCCAATCCTTCACCATTAAAAAAAATTGCACTGTTTTCAAATTTTTGAGTTTCGGGAGTTCTTTATACTTCCTGGATATAAGTTCTTTACCATATATATGCTTTGCAAATACTTCCCTCACCCTTCCAGTTGGTTGTTTTTTGGTTTGGTTTGTTCTGTTATTTTTTTTTAAAGATTTTATTTATTTATTTGACAGAGAGAAATATCACAAATAGGCAGAGAGGCAGGCAGAGAGAGAGGAGGAAGCAGGCCCAGCAGAGAGCCGGATGCGGAACTTGATCCCAGGACCCTGAGATCATGACCTGAGTTGAAGGCAGAAGCTTTAACCCACTGAGCCATCCAGGTGCCCCGGTTTGTTCTGTTCTTAACAATGTTTTCAGAGAGAAGTTTTTAATTTTGGTGAAGTACAATTTACCAATTTTTGCTTTAATGGACTATGCTTTTGGTATCACATCTAAGAAACCGTGTAACCCAAGGTCACAAAGATTTTTCTTCTACATTTTCTCCTAGAAATTTTATAATTTTAGTTCTTGTATTTGGGTCTGTGATCTATTCTGAGTTAATTTTTACATGTGCTGGAGGACTGGATAGAAGTTCTAAATTTTAGTTATGGATTTCCAGTTGCTCCTGCCCCATTTGTTGAAAAGATTGTCCATTCTCCACCAAGTTGTCTTTGCAACTTTGTCAAAACACAGTTGTCCATATACATGTGGGCTTATTTCTGGACTTGGTTCTGGGCCATTCATTTATTTAATCTTTATGTCAATGCCATATTGTCTTGATTTATTGTAGTTTTATAACATGGCTCTAAATCAGATAGTCTTAGCCTTCCAAATGTGACTTTCTCCAAGTTATTTTTGGTTATCCTAGATCGTTTACATTTATCTACCAAGTTTAAAATCAGCTTGTGAATTTCTACCAAAAACAACAACAACAACAACAACAACCTGCTGGAATTTGGACAGAGATTGCACTGAATCTATAGAGCAGTTTAGAGGAAATCTGACTTCTTAACAATTTTAAGTCTTTCATTGATGAACAATTCATCATCTTTATTCATTCAAGAGTTCTTTAATTTCCCTTAGCTACTTTTGTAGCTTTCAATTCCCATGGTTTATATATTCTTTGTCAGATTTATTCCTATGTATTTCACACTATTATAAGTGATAATTTTTTAAAATTTCAATTTTTGATAGTAAATAGAAATATTACTGGTTTTTAATATTGATCTTATATACTGTAACACTGCTAAATTCATTTAATTCTTGTAGCTTTAAAAAAAATAGATTCCAGGGGCACCTGGGTGGCTCAGTGGGTTAAGCCTCTGCCTTCGGCTCAGGTCATGATCTCAGAGTCCTGGGATCGAGCCTCGCATCGGGCTCTCTGCTCAGCTGGGAGCCTGCTTCCTCCTCTCTCTTTCTGCCTGACTCTCTGCCTACTTGTGCTCTGTCTGTCAAATAAATAAATAAAATCTTTAAAAAAAATAGATTCCAACAAATTTTCTTAATAACCATACCTAATATTGGCTACAAATAAAGACAACTTTATTTCTCTCCAATCTGGGTGCTTTTATTTCTTAGTTTTCCCTTGCTGTACTGACTAGAATCTCCAGTACGATGTTGACTGGAACTGGGGAGAGTGGACATCCTTGTCTTGTTTGGGTTATTAATGGTGAAAGACTGAATGTTTTCCCCTAAGTATTATGGTAGTGGTAAGTTGTTCTAAGCTACTAATATCTATTTGAAAAAGTTCCCTCTGTTCTCAGTTTTCAGAGAGTTTATTTTTCTTTTAACAGGAATGGGTGTTGGACTTTATCAATGCTTTTTCTACATCTATTGAAATGATCATATGACCTTTCTTTTTAAATAACTTTAAAAAAAAGTTTGTTAACAGGTGAATCTCACTGATATTCCAGCATCAAAACAATACTGCATTCATGGGATGAATTATATTTGGTCATGATATACTATGCTTTTTATATATTGTTGGATCCAGTTCGATAAATTTTATTTAGGAGATTTGTATATATGGGGTGCCTGAGTGACTCAGTCAGTTAAACATCTGACTCCTGATTCCAGCTCAGGTCATGATCTTAGGGTTGTGAGATTAAGCCCCACATTAGGTTCTGCACTGGGCATGAAACCTGCTTAGGATTCTCTCTCTCCCTCTTTAAAAAAGAGTTTGCATATATGCTCATGAGGGATTTTGATTTTTAGTTTTCTTTTGTTAAAATCCATCTGGGTTTTGGTATCAGAGTAAAGCTGACCCCATAGAATGAGTTGGGAAGTCTTCCTTCCCCTTGAATTTTATGGAAGAATTTGTGTAGAATTAACATTGTTTCTTCCTTAAATATTCAGTAGAAATCATCAATGAAGCCATCCGGGCCTTGGGTTTTCTTTGTGTAAATAGTTTTAACTACAAAGTCAAGTTCTTTTTGATATAAAGTTATTCAATTTGTCTCTTTCATTTTGAGATGTGATCCATTTCATCTAAATTATCAAATTATTATAAAGTTGTTCACCATATCTCCTTATTGTTTAATATCTTAGAATGGATAGCTATTCTCATTCTCGATTTTGGAAATTTGTGTGTGGCTTTTTTTTTCTTTTCCTGCTCACTCTGGCTAGAAATTTATCAGTTTTATTGATCATCTTATAGACTTAGCTTTTAATTTTACTGAGTTTCTCTACTGTGTTTCTGTTATCTAGTTCACTGATTTTTGTTTTAATGTTTATTGTTTCATTTCTTCTGCTTTTTTCCAGTTTCTCAAGGTGAAAACTGAGGTCATTGCTAGGATACCTCTATTTCTTTCCTAATACAAGAATTTAAAGATAAGGGGTACGAGATAGGCAAAATGGGTAAAGAGGAGTAAGAGATATAAACTTCCAGTTATGGAAAAAATTAATCGTGGAAATAAAAGGCAGGGCATAGGGAATATAGTCAGTGATAATGTAATAGCATTTCATGGTGACAGATAACAGCTATACTTGTGGTGATCATAGCATAAACTATAGAGAAGTTGAATGTACCTGAAATTCATGCAGCATTTATGTGTCAATTCTCCTAAAAAAGAAAACAGCTATAAATTTCTCATAAGTGATGGTTTTGTAGCATTCCTTAAATGTGGATTGCTGTATTTTCATTTTTGTTCAGAGGAAAATACTTTCTAATTTTCCTTTTGATTTCTTCTCTGATTCACGGATTATTTGGAAGTGTGTTATTTAACTTTCAAATAACTGGAAATTCTCCAGAGGCCTTGGCAATTTAATTCTACTGCTGTCAGAGAATATTCTTTAGATGAACTGAATCATTATAACTTTACTAAGACATATTTTATGACCCAGAATTTGACCTAACAGGGTAAATTTTTCCTGTGCACTTGAAAAGGATGTGAATTCTGCTACTGTTGGGTGGAGTGTTGATTAGGTCACGTTGGTTGATGGGTGTTGTTCAAGCCTTTTCTGTTTTTACTGATTTTTATGTCTATTTTATTAGTTATTGAGAAAGCAGCAATTAAATCTCTGGCTATTGTTACAGACTTGTCTGTTTTTCTTTGAAATTTTAACAAATTTTACTTCATGGACTTTGAAGCTCTATTATTAGATGCATAAACTCTTACTATTGTTATGTCTTCTTGATGAATTGGTCCCTCATTATTATGAGATTACCTCTTTACCACTGGTAATATGCTTTGCTATGAATATTTCTGATATGAATTTAGTTACTCCAGCTTTCTTTTGAATAGCATGATATACATTTTTCCATTCTTTTACAATTAACTTGTGTCTAATTTATGTCTTTATAGTGAATGAGCATTCACTATATAGAACATAGAGTTAGATGCATCTTATTTCTCCCCATCAATATGACAATCTTTATCTTTTGGTTTTAATTTTTTTGAAGATTTTTATTTACTTTTAAGAGAGAGAGGGGGAGAAAGAAAGAGAGAGTACATGAGTTGGGGGAGGGCAAGGGGAAAGGGAGAAGCAGACTCCCTGCTGAGCAGGGATCCTGATGTGGGACTGGATCCCAAGGTCCTGGGATCATGACCCAGCTGAAGGCAGACCCTTAACTGACTGAGCCACCCAGGTGCGCCTAACTTTAAATTTTTATTAGGACACTTGAAGTTGTCTCAGCTCATTTAAAAAAGAATTATTTTTTTTCTATTTCATTTGGTAGTTTCTACTTCTGAAATGAGTAATCTGCCATTAATTCCATCCAATTTTCTTTTTTTTTTTAACCTCAGATATTATAGTTTTTATATATAGGTCAATTTGGGTCATTTTATTTCCTCCATGTCTACCTGTTTTAAGTTAGAGAATGTAGTTATAGTGACTGTTTTTAATGCTTTTGTTGGCTAAGTCTTACGTCTGTGTCAGTTTTTTTTAAATTGATTATCCTTATTATTATGGTTTATATTTTCCTACTTCTCTGGATAGCTGGTAATTTTTTTTTTTAAGTAGGCTCTATATTGTGGAGCCCAGTGTGGGGCTCAAACTCGTGACTATGAGACTAAGACCTGATCCGAGATCAAGAGTCAGACACTTAATAGACTGAGCCACTCAGCCACCCCTAGATAGCTGGTAATTTTTGATTGGATGCTACAAATTGTGAATTTTACATTGAGTGTGGGATATTTCGTCTTCCTAAAAAATATTCCTAAATTTAGTTTTGAGATACAATTAAACTACTTGGAAATAGCATGGTCCTTTCAGTTTTGCTTTTAAGATTCTCTAAGTGGTAAGACCTAGAGACTCTTCTTCAATCCATTTCCTTGCCAATTTTGAGGTTTTACACTCTTCTATCTCATCTTTTAGAGGGGTTCTTTCCCTGGCCTTGGGTAATTTCCTCACATGACTATGATGATCACTATGTTGCTAAGTACTGAAAGCAGACCCCCCCGCACATCTCCAGGATTCTCGCTCTGTGCAATGCTCTTCTATTGGTACTCTGTCCTGTCAGCTCTGCTTTGGTTCCACCAGGCTCTGTTCTATCTCTTCAAATTAGGAGTCTGCTGGGCTCTGTGTGTGTATCCCCTCCCCACAACACAGCTTGGACACTCTCAGGATAGTAAGTGAGGGTGATTGCAGGGAAAGGGGCTCCAGGTAGTATGTAGTCTTGAAGCGCTGTTCTCTTAGATGCAACTCTCTCTTTGGACTCAGAAGAGATGCTGCGACCCATTATAATTGGATAAATTATCCAATGTAAAAAGGTGCTTTTGTGTGTTTGTATATATGTTCAACCGACCTAGCTTACCTGGATATAGACACTAAAAATGTTTTGAATTTTTGCTCGGGTCCCATTGGTAGCCATGCTCACAGAGACAATGGCTCAGGCTACCCTAAGTGGATCCAGAAAGCTCAGCTTCTGCCTGGCTTTCCATAGCTAATGTTTTTCATTCTTGAAAGTGTAGTGGAATTAGATTATAGGAGCTTGTGGTACACTAAACTTGGACAGCACCTCTAAGCTTCTGTTTCTTCATTTGAGACAGGACAGTCTACTTTCCACAGACGGTTAATGGGGGAATTAGAGACGCTGAGTAAACGTAAAGTGTTTACTCCAGTGCCTGGCATATAGGAAGCTCTCAGTTATTGCCAACTACTGTCATCATTCATCATCTCAGAAGTACTTATTGGGTAACTACTATGTACAAAGCCCTGCACTGGGTTCTGAGACATGCTAGTGGAAAAGCTATCATCTTTGCACTACAACCTAGAGAAAACACAGTAGACTTTTCCCATGAAGGGTCAAAGGGTGAATATTTTAGGCTTTGTGGGATATACAGTCTCACAGCTATTCAACTTTGCTGTTATAGCCCCAAAGCAGCCATGTACAAGACAAAAGAAAGGACCTAGCTGTGTTCTAAAAGCTCCAGGAGTTTGCCACCCCCTGGTCTAGGGGGCAGACAGAGATTCAAGGAGCCCATGACAATATAATATGATAAGTGCTATGATCAAGTGTGGAATAATTGAATCCCTTGGTACTCAAAGTCCAATCTGCAGACCAGCAGCACGGACATCATCACAGAGCCTGTTAGAAATGCAGAATCTCATACCTTACCCCAGAACTATTGAATCAGAGTCTGCATTGAGTAACAGAAGGTCTGGTGGGACACACTTCAGAGAAGGAGGAACATCTGATCTGAAAGCTGAAGGACAAGTAGGTTGTTTCGAGGTGATGTGTCTGGGCCTGAGGACAGGTCTCAGACAGAAAGAACAGCAAGAACAAAGGCCTGAAGGTAGGAGAGAGTGTGCTTGAAGACCTGAAGGAGTTGAGGGCCTCACGAGCACTGGTAACATGTTAACTCAGGGTAGAAGAGAGTTAATGAAGGTCATAGTCAAATGCAGTGACTTGATTTTGTTTAAATCCTGTTTTAAAGAAACCAGTTTTTGAGACAATTGAACATTTGAATACGGAGTAGATGTTAATACCACTGGCTGTGATGATGGCTCTAGGGTTATATAGGAAAAAGTCTGTATTTGTTAGAGATATGTATGGAAAGATTTAGGGGCAACATGACCTGATGACAGGAACTGGCTTAAAAAAAAAAAAACAAAACCCCGGGGTTGGGGGGAAGGAAGGCAGATAAAAAAGAAAGAAGAAAATAGAGCCAAAATTGAGTGAGTGTTCAATCAGGGGGATGAGCACATGAGATTCATTATATTATTCTCCCCTCTCTTGTGTACTTCTGACAACTTTCATAATAAAAAAATTAAAAAAATTTTTGGACTTCATCAAATCTCTTCTCTTTTCTTTTATGTGAATTTCCATTCATGATTAATCTGTCCCAAGAGCTAGACACAAAGTGATATTTTCTTTCTTTGAAGACAATTCAGAAGCCCTTGACAGAAGGTCACTTTGAGCCCAGTGCATCTATGTGCATTTTCTTTTATTGGAAAAAGAAAAACATGGCTTTGTGGAGGTTTGACTTCATTTCTTTAAGCAGAGGCATCTGGGCCTAGAGCTGGGGGGCCTCTGTCCAGAGGGAGCATCCAGACCAGCATCCAGAGGGCCCCCTGTGGGGCAGGCACAGCCAGGCTTGCAGCTGGGTGGGCAGCGTTGCATATTGGAAATGAGAAGAATTTGCATTTTTATGTTCTGTAGTTTGAAATCATGTATGGCTTTTGATGATGAGGATTATGGATTTTTTCATTCTATAGGGACATTTACCACATCTCTGGGAGGATCAATAAAAGAGAAATGAGGAACAGTGTAAAGGGGATGGCTCTGAAGCTACCATTTATCAGCTCTGTAGCCTTGAGGAAGCTACTAAGTCTCTTAAGGCTTCATTTCATCACCTGTAAAATGATTTCACCTGCTCGGTTGGGTGACTATGAAGATTTAATGAAATAATTTGTCTAAAAACTGGGTCTCATTGGAAAAAGTGTATCAATACAGTGTTTTCATTGTAAAAAGTGATCGATAATGTTGCATTTTTTCCTCAGGTGGACTTCTTAGTATTCTCCCCTATTTCTTAGGAGGCTTGGAAAGCTTATTTTTGGCTCTCAAATTTCACTGCTCTCCTTGGGACCCTGTCTTCTTTTCCAAAGCAAAATGTGATCTCTAGCATGTGCCTCTTAACCTGGATCCTCTTCCTGCCTGCAATGTTGATGTGATGGTGGAGGTATAGTAGCCATCTTGCCATCGTGCTAATTTAACTGTAACCTAAGGGTATCAGGGCAGAAAGAGAGAAGGAAACTTAGGTCCTTAATGGTAGTGTTGGACTGTACTCGGGTTGCACTACTCACCGAACCTCACCTTTGAAGAACATACATTCTGGAATTTAAAACTCCAAGTGTCTCGCGTGGTACTGGCATAAAAACAGACACATTGACCAGTGGAACAGAGTGGAGAGCCCAGATATGGACCCTCAACTCTATGGTCAAATAATCTTTGACAAAACAGGAAAAAATATACAATGGAAAAAAGACAGTCTCTTCAATAAATGGTGCTGGGAAAACTGGACAGCGATATGTAGAAGGATGAAACTCGACCATTCTCTTACACCGTACACAAAGATAAACTCGAAATGGATAAAAGACCTCAACGTGAGACAGGAATCCATCAGAATCCTAGAGGAGAATATAGGCAGTAACCTCTTCGATATCAGCCACAGCAACTTCTTTCAAGATATGTCTCCAAAGGCAAAGGAAACAAAAGCGAAAATGAACTTTTGGGACTTCATCAAGATCAAAAGTTTCTGCACAGCAAAGGAAACAGTCAACAAAACAAAAAGGCAACCCACGGAATGGGAGAATATATTTGCAAATGACAGTACAGACAAAAGGTTGATACCCAGGATCTATAAAGAACTCCTCAAATTCAACACACACAAAACAGATAATCATATCAAAAAATGGGCAGAAGATATGAACCGACACTTCTCCAATGAAGACATACAAATGGCTATCAGACACATGAAAAAATGTTCATCATCACTAGCCATCAGGGAGATTCAAATTAAAACCACATTGAGATACCACCTGACACCAGTTAGAATGGCCGAAATTAGCAAGACAGGAAACAACGTGTGTTGAAGAGGATGTGGAGAAATGGGAAACCCTCTTGCACTGTTGGTGGGAATGCAAGTTAGTGCAGCCACTTTGGAGAACAGTGTGGAGATTCCTCAAGAAATTAAGAATAGAGCTTCCCTCTGACCCTGCAATTGCACTGCTGGGCATTTACCCCAAAGATACAGATGTAGTGAAAAGAAGGGCCATCTGTACCCCAATGTTTATTGCAGCAATGGCCACGGTCGCCAAACTGTGGAAAGAACCAAGATGCCCTTCAACGGATGAATGGATAAGGAAGATGTGGTACATATACACAATGGAGTATTATGCCTCCATCAGAAAGGACGAATACCCAACTTTTGTAGCAACATGGACGGGACTGGAAGAAATTATGCTGAGCGAAATAAGTCAAGCAGAGAGAGTCAAGTATCATATGGTCTCACTTATTTGTGGAGCATAACAAATAACACGGAGGACATTGGGAGATGGAGAGGAGAGGGAATTGAGGGAAATTGGAAGGGGAGATGAACCATGAGATACTTTGGACTCTGAAAAACAACCTGAGGGTTTTGAAGGGGCGGGGGGTGGGAGGTTGGGGAACCAGGTGGTGGGTAATAGGGAGGGCACATATTGCATGGAGCACTGGGTGTGGTGCAAAAACAATGAATACTATTACGCTGAAAAAAAAAAGAATAAGGATAAAAAAAAAGTGAATATCTCTACTATTCCAAAATTCTTAAAGTCTGCTTTTTATAAAGTACCATGGCCCCTAAAAATGGCCCATTTGATGGGTGCTGTCCTTTGGGGGCACACTGAGGAGTGGGGCCCCAGGCTCTCGGCTCCTCCGGGCTGGAGACAAGGAGGCCGCCATTTTCATTCCCGTCCTCCGGAACTCTACGGAAGCGTTCAGGGAACAGAAGCTCCCAAATGCGAACCCGAGCGGATTACTTAGTCCGGCCGCCGGTAAGGGCGGTGCAATCCCGCCTCGGGCAAAGACACTTGAGAGTCACTACAACAGGCCCCTCCCCCAGAAGATCAACAAAATATCCAGCCAGGACGAAGTTCATCTATCAAGGAAAGTAGGTTCAATTCCTAAGACAGCAGCGCAATTCCAGAGAAGGAGAAAGCAAAGCATGGAACTCATGGCTTTCTCCCCATATTTCTTTAGTCGTGAGGCTACTTCAATTTTTTTTTCTTTTTTCTTCTGCTAAATTTTTTAAAACTTTTACCCTTTTCTTTTTTAACGTTTTTTGACTAGTTTATCTAAAATATATATTTTTTCTTCCTTTTTTATATTTTTTCTTTATTTGTTTTATTTTTTAAATTTTTTTCTTTTTTTTTCTGAACCTCTTTTTATCCCCTTTCTCCCCCCCACAATTTGGGGTCTCTTCTCATTTGGTTACAGCACATTTTTCTGGGGTCTTTGCTACCCTTTTAGTATTTTATTTGCTCCTTCATATCCTCTTATCTGGACAAAATGACAAGGCGGAAAAAAATCACCACAAACAAAAGAACAAGAGACAGTACCGAAGGCTAGGGACCTAATCAACACAGACATTGGTAATATGTCAGATCAAG
The DNA here is from genome assembly GCF_922984935.1 of Meles meles. Classification (NCBI taxonomy): domain Eukaryota; kingdom Metazoa; phylum Chordata; class Mammalia; order Carnivora; family Mustelidae; genus Meles; species Meles meles. The sequence goes on along the minus strand of NC_060071.1, from coordinate 139,017,069 downwards.
AGTTCAGAATGACGATTCTGAACATTCTAGCCGGGCTCGAAAAAGGCATGGAAGATATTAGAGAAACCCTCTCTGGAGATATTAAAGCCCTTTCTGGAGAAATTAAAGAACTAAAATCTAACCAAGTTGAAATCAAAAAAGCTATTAATGAGGTGCAATAAAAAATGGAGGCTCTCACTGCTAGGATAAATGAAGCAGAAGAAAGAATTAGTGAAATGGAAGACCAAATGACAGAGAATAAAGAAGCTGAGCAAAAGAGGGACAAACAGCTACTGGACCATGAGGGGAGAATTCGAGAGGTAAGTGACACCATAAGACGAAACAACATTAGAATAATTGGGATTCCAGAAGAAGAAGAAACAGAGAGGGGAGCAGAAGGTCTATTGGAGAGAATCATTGGAGAGAATTTCCCTAATATGGCAAAGGGAACAAGCATCAAAATCTAGGAGATGCAGAGAACCCCCCTCAAAGTCAACAAGAATAGGTCCACACCCCATCACCTAATAGTAAAATTTACAAGTCTTAGTGACAAAGAGAAAATCCTGAAAGCAGCCCAAGAAAAGAAGTCTGTAACATACAATGGTAAAAATATTAGATTGGCAGCAGACTTATCCACAGAGAACTGGCAGGCCAGGAAGAGCTGGCATGATTTATTCAGAGCACTCAACGAGAAAAACATGCAGCCAAGAATACTCTATCCAGCTAGGCTATGATTGAAAATAGAAGGAGAGATAAAAAGCTTCCAGGACAAACAAAAACTGAAAGAATTTGCAAACACCAAACCAGCTCTACAGGAAATATTGAAAGGGGTCCTCTAAGCAAAGAGAGAGCCTAAAAGTAGTAGATCAGAAAGGTACAGAGACAATATACAGTAAGAGTCCCCTTACAGGCTAATAATGGCACTAAATTCATATCTCTCAATAGTTACCCTGAATGTTAATGGGCTAAATGCCCCAATCAAAAGACACAGGGTATCAGAATGGATAAAAAAACAAAACCCATCAGTATGTTGCCTACAAGAAACTCATTTTAGACGCGAAGACACCTCCAGATTTAAAGTGAGGGGGTGGAAAACAATTTACCATGCTAATGGGCATCAGAAGAAAGCTGGGGTGGCAATCCTTATATCAGATCAATTAGATTTTAAGTCAAAGACTATAATAAGAGATGCGGAAGGACACTATATCCTACTCAAAGGGTCTGTCCAACAAGAAGATCTAACAATTTTAAATATCTATGCCCCTAACGTGGGGGCAGCCAACTATATCAACCAATTAATAACAAAATCAAAGAATCACATCAATAATAATACAATAATAGTAGGGGACTTTAACACTCCCCTCACTGAAATGGACAGATCATCCAAGCAAAAGATCAACAAGGAAATAAAGGCCTCAAATGACACACTGGACCAGATGGACATCACAGATATATTCAGAACATTTCATCCCAAAGCAACAGAATACACATTCTTCTCTAGTGCACATGGAACCGTCTCCAGAATAGATCACATCCTGGGTCACAAATCAGGTCTCAACAGGTATCAAAAGATTAGGATCATTCCCTGAATATTTTCAGACCACAATGCTCTGAAGCTAGAACTCAATCACAAGAGGAAAGCTGGAAAGAACCCAAATACATGGAGACTAAACAGCATCCTTCTAAAGAATGAATGGGTCAACCAGGAAATTAAAGAAGAATTGAAAAAATTCATGGAAACAAATGATAATGAAAACACAACGGTTCAAAATCTGTGGGACACAGCAAAGGCAGTCCTGAGAGGAAAATATATAGTGGTACAAGCCTTTCTCAAGAAACAAGAAAGGTCTCAAGTACACAACCTAACCCTACACGTAAAGGAGCTGGAGAAAGAACAAGAAAGAAACCCTAAACCCAGCAGGGGAAGAGAAATCATAAAGATCAGAGCAGAAATCAATGAAATAGAAACCAAAAAAACAATAGAAAAAATCAATGAAACTAGGAGCTGGTTCTTTGAAAGAATCAATAAGATTGATAAACCCCTGGCCAGACTTATCAAAAAGAAAAGAGAAAGGACCCAAATAAATAAAATCATGAATGAAAGAGGAGAGATCACAACTAACACCAAAGAAATACAGACAATTATAAGAACATACTATGAGCAACTCTACACCAACAAATTGGACAATCTGGAAGAAATGGATGCATTCCTAGAGACATATAAACTACCACAACTGAACCAGGAAGAAATAGAAAACCTGAACAGGCCCATAACCAGTAAGGAGATTGAAACAGTCATCAAAAATCTCCAAACAAACAAAAGCCCAGGGCCAGACGGCTTCCCAGGGGAATTCTACCAAACATTTAAAGAAGAACTAATTCCTATTCTCCTGAAACTGTTCCAAAAAATAGAAATGGAAGGAAAACTTCCAAACTCATTTTATGAGGCCAGCATCACCTTGATCCCAAAACCAGACAAGGATCCCACCAAAAAAGAGAACTACAGACCAATATCCTTGATGAACACAGACGTAAAAATTCTCACCAAAATACTAGCCAATAGGATTCAACAGTACATTAAAAGGATTATTCACCACAATCAAGTGGGATTTATTCCAGGGCTGCAGGGTTGGTTCAACATCCGCAAATCAACCAAATGTGATAGAACACATTAATAAAAGAAAGAACAAGAACCATATGATACTCTCCATATATGCTGAAAAAGCATTTGACAAAGTACAGCATCCCTTCCTGATCAAAACTCTTCAAAGTGTAGGGATAGAGGGCACATACCTCAATATTATCAAAGCCATCTATGAAAAACCCAGCAGAAATATCATTCTCAATGGAGAAAAACTGAAAGCTTTTCCGCTAAGGTCAGGAACACGGCAGGGATGTCCATTATCACCAGTGCTATTCAACATAGTACTAGAAGTCCTAGCCTCAGCAATCAGACAACAAAAAGAAATTAAAGGCATCCAAATTGGTAAAGAAGAAGTCAAACTATCACTCTTCGCAGATGATATGATACTATATGTGGAAAACCCAAAAGACTCCACTCCAAAACTGCTAGAACTTGTGCAGGAATTCAGTAAAGTGTCAGGATATAAGATCAATGCACAGAAATCAGTTGCATTTCTGTACACCAACAACAAGACAGAAGAAAGAGAAATTAAGGAGTCAATCCCATTTAAAATTGTATCCAAAACTATAAGATACCTAGGAAAAAACCTAACCAAAGAGGCTAAGAATCTATACACAGAAAATTATAAAGTACTCATGAAAGAAATTGAGGAAGACACAAAAAAATGGAAAAATGTTCCATGCTTCTGGATTGGAAGAATAAATATTGTGAAAATGTCCATGCTACCTAAAGCAATCTACACATTTAATGCAATCCCTATCAAAATACCATCCATTTTTTTCAAAGAAATGGAACAAATAATCCTAAAATTTATATGGAACCAGAAAAGACCTCGAATAGCCAAAGGAATATTGAAAAAGAAAGCCAAAGTTGGTGGCATCACAATTCCGGACTTCAAGCTCTATTACAAAGCTGTCATCATCAAGACAGCATGATACTGGCACAAAAACAGACACATAGATCAGTGGAACAGAATAGAGAGCCCAGAAATCGACCCTCAACTCTATGGTCAACTAATCTTCGACAAAGCAGGAAAGAATGTCCAATGGAAAAAAGACAGCCTCTTCAATAAATGGTGCTGGGAAAATTGGACAGCCACATGCAGAAAAATGAAATTGGACCACTTCCTTACACCACACACGAAAATAGACTCCAAATGGATGAAGGACCTCAATGTGAGAAAGGAATCCATCAAAATCCTTGAGGAGAATGCAGGCAGCAACCTCTTCGACCCTAGCCATAGCAACATCTTCCTAGGAACAACGGCAAAGGCAAGGGAAGCAAGGGCAAAATGAACTATTGGGATTTCATCAAGATCAAAAGCTTTTGCACAGCAAAGGAAACAGTTAACAAAACCAAAATACAACTGACAGAATGGGAGAAGATATTTGCAAACGACATATCAGATAAAGGGCTAGTATCCAAAATCTATAAGGAACTCAGCAAACTCAACACCCAAAGAACAAACAATCCAATCAAGAAATGGGCAGAGGACATGAACAGACATTTCTGCAAAGAAGACATCCAGATGGCCAACAGACACATGAAAAAGTGCGCCACGTCACTCGGCATCAGGGAAATACAAATCAAAACCACAATGAGATATCACCTCACACCAGTCAAAATGGCTAAAATTAACAAGTCAGGAAATGACAGATGCTGGCGAGGATGCGGAGAAAGGGGAACCCTCCTCCACTGTTGGTGGGAATGCAAGCTGGTGCAACCACTCTGGAAAACAGCATGGAGGTTCCTCAAAATGTTGAAAATAGAACTACCCTATGACCCAGCAATTGCACTACTGGGTATTTACCCTAAAGATACAGACGTAGTGATCCGAAGGGGCACGTGCACCCGAATGTTTATAGCAGCAATGTCTACAATAGCCAAACTATGGAAAGAACCTAGATGTCCATCAACAGATGAATGGATAAAGAAGAGGTGGTATATATACACAATGGAATACTATGCAGCCATCAAAAGAAATGAAATCTTGCCATTTGCGACGACGTGGATGGAACTAGAGCGTATCATGCTTAGTGAAATAAGTCAGTTGGAGAAAGACAACTTTCATATGATCTCCCTGATATGAGGACATGGAGAAGCAACATGGGGGGTTAGGGGAATAGGAGAAGAATAAATGAAACAAGATGGGATTGGGAGGTTGACAAACCATAAATGATTCTTAATCTCACAAAACAAACTGGGGGTTGCTGGGGGGAGGTGGGATTGGGAGAGGGGGAGGGGGCTATGGACATTGGGGAGGGTATGTGCTATGGTGAGTGCTGTGAAGTGTGTAAACCTGGCGATTCACAGACCTGTACCCCTGGGGATAAAAATACATTATATGTTTATTAAAAAAAAAAATTTGGAAGGGGAGGCGAACCATGGGAGACTATGGACTCTGAAAAACAACCTGAGGGTTTTGAAGGGTCAGGGGTGGGAGGTTGGGGGAACAGGTGGTGGGTAATGGGGAGGGCACGTTTTGCATGGAGCACTGGGTGTTGTGCAAAAACAATGAATACTGTTACGCTGAAAAAATAAATAAAATGGTAAAAATGTGAAAAAAAATGGCCCATTTGGAAATACAAGAGACATTAAACCCCGTTTATGTTGTGAGGATGAAGATTCAGAAAGTTCTCCCTGGAGTTGATGCCTTCCTTTTTATTCTTATTCCTCTGATTTCTTCAGTTCTCTACTTGAGGATGTGTTCTGGGATAGGTTTCTGAAAACCCATCTGTTCTGTTTTTATTTGATCTTAGATTTCATGGGTGTGATGCTTGTGAAATATTTGAGCTGGACCAGGAAAAGAGAAGGGACTGTGTGTGCAGCTTTCTTCAAAGAGGTTATGGAGTCACTTCTCTGACCCCAGATCTAAATAGAAATCTTATCACTAGACTTACTGGCAAGAGACCAAAGAAGTTGCAATATCTTTCCAAGCTCAGAAAAAATGAACAGTCACATCCTCCTTTCTTAATATTATTAAGAAAATGTATCTAGTTCTTCAAATTCCTCATGGTTTCTGGGCAACTAAAGACAAGTTTTTGCAAACCAGTTGTATCTCCCATGTCCACTCCTCAGGAGCAGATAAAATTGTTTTTTTATTGTTGATAGATGGACAGGAAGGAAGCTGTCTCATTGCTATTTACTCATGGAAGAGGGGTGCATATTAAAGGCAGAGGGGAGGGGGCGCCTGGGTGGCTCAGTGGGTTAAGCTGCTGTCTTCGGCTCAGGTCATGATCTCAGGATCCTGGGATCGAGTCCCGCATCGGGCTCTCTGCTCAGCAGAGAGCCTGCTTCCCTCTCTCTCTCTTCCTGCCTCTGTCTACTTGTGATTTCTCTCTGTCGAATATATAAATAAAAATCTTAAAAAAAAAAATTAAAGGCAGAGGGGAACTTCTAGAGATTATCTAATTCATTCTAATTTTATAGACATGGGAACAGAGGGCCATGTGAGATGGGGTGATTTACCAGGTGTCTCACTGCTAGGTCAGTGGTAGACAGTAGCTACATGTGTAGCTGGAGCTTATACATATTTTTAAGTGCACTTTGACTGTTTGCCAGGATAGATCATATCTGGGATTATAAAAGTAAACTTAAGATATTGAACAGAATTGAAACATACAAGTATGTTTTGTAATTATTATGGAGTTAAACTACAATCCATCAAGAAAAAAGATAATAGGAAAATCCCCCAAACACTTGAAAACTCAAACAACACATGGCTAAATATCCATGCATCAAAGAATAAGTCTCAAAGTATAAATATTGTGAATTAAATTTAAATGCAAATATATTAAGATTTTGGAATGCCACTAAAGCAGTATTTAGAGGGAAATTTATAGCATTAAATACTTGTTTTAAATTAATAATCTTAACTTCCACTTTAAGGAATCAAAAAAGAAAAAGAAAATAAATCCAAAGCAAGCATAAATGAGGAAATAAAGATAAAAGGAGAAATTCATGGAATTAAAAACAGGAAAAAAATAATGGAGAAAAATCTCTAAAACAGAATGCTGGGTTTTGGAAAAGAACAATAATATTGATAAGCTTCTAGCAGGACTGCTAAAGGGGGAAGAGGAAGCAAGAGTAACCACCTCATCCTGATTTGCCTCAGATGTTCCAGTTTTAGCACTTTAAGAACCACATCCCAGGAAATGCCCCGGTTCTGAGCAATCTGGGATGGTTGGTTATCCTATAACAAATTATCCAGGCATGAAAAAGTAAATTTCACTATAGACCCTGCAAAGGATAAGAAGGAAATACTAAAAACAACTTTATACATATAAACTCAAATAAACCAGATGAAATGAATGAATTCCCTGAAAGCCTTATGTTACCAAAACTCACCCAACATGGAACTCACCCATATAAAACAGACAACCTGAATAGCCTTATAAGTACTAAAGAAATTTAATTCATAGTTAACAACCTTCTGTAACAGAAATTTCCAGTCCTAGATGGCATCACTAATAAATTCTACCAATCATTTAAGGAAGAAATAGCACCAACTCTATATAATCTCTTTCAGTAAACCAAATAGGAAGGAACACTTCCCAACTCAGATGATTACTTAATTACTCTGATAGCAAAACCAGGAAAGAGATTACAAGGAAAGAAAGCCACAGACCAATATCCCTCATGATCATAGGCACCAAATTCCCAACGTTACATTAGCAAGTTAAATCCAGCACATTCTATCTATTCATCTGTCCATCCATCCATCCATCTGTGCATCCATCCACCCACCATCTATCTCACCATGACCAAGTGGATCTTATCCTGGGAATGCAAGAGACTGACTCAATTTTTAAACAACAACAAATGTTACATATCATATTAACAATCTAAAGAAGAAAAACCATTTACTCATACTAATTGGTATAGAAAAAACTGTTTGGCCAAACAGCATTCAATCATGATGAAAAGGTTTGCTGGACTAGAAATAGATGGTAACAGTCTCTACCTGATAAAAAGCATCTATAAAAAATCTACATCTAATATCATACCTAACGGTGCAGTGTTTTTCTTATAAGATCAGAAGTAAGACTGGGATGTCCACTCTCTTTGCTCCTATTCAACATAGTACTGAGTCTCAGCTAGTGAGATAGGGCAGGGGGGAAAAGGTATACATATTGGAAAGGAAGAAATGAAACTGTCCCTATTCATAGATTAAATGATTAAGAAAATCCCAAGGAATCTACAAAAAGCAAAGACCCCTCCTAGAACTAATAAGTGAGCTCAATGACAGGTCCAAGGTCAATTCCCAATTCAGTTTTATTTTTATATACTAGCAATGAAAAATTGGAGCCCCCAATTTAATAAAAATACAAAGGTCACCCCCCTGCCCCAAGAGAAAAAAAGAAAAAAAAGAAAAAAACACTGAGGTCTAAATCTGACCAAACATGTATAGGTTCTGTAAGCTGAAAACTACAAAGTCATGAAAGAAGCACATAGTAAAAACGTCAGTTTTTCCTAAACTGAACTACAAATTTAACATAATTCTAATACAAATTCCAGAAGAACTTTTTGCCAATGTGGATAAATTTACTTTAAAACTTATTTGGAATGGCAAGGGAACTAGAATAACCAAAACAATTTTGCAAAAAAAAAAAAGTTTAAGGAATCACACTGTACAATTTTAAGAGTTACTATAAAAAGCTACAGAAATCAAGACAGTGTGGTATTTGTGATGGGACAAACAAGAGAAAAAAATGAGCAGAATAGAGACACCAGAAATCGACCTACACAATTATGGCCAATTGATTTTTGACAGAGGTTCAAAGGCAATTCAATGGAAAAAGGTTTATCTTTTCAACAACAACAACAAAAAAGAAAACCCAAGCTTCATATGGATACAAAAATGAATGTAAACAGATCATAGATCTAGACGTAAGATATAGAACTATAAAACTTACACAGGAAAATGGAGGAGAAAATCTTCATGATCAGGATTAGGCAAAGAATTCTTAAACAGGAAACCAAAAGCATGACCACACAGTAGAAAATATTGCTAAAATAGTTTCCAACAAAATAAAAAAAAATTTGCTCTGATAAAAATATTGTTAAGAGAATAAAAATACACACAGCACACCGGGGGGAAATGTTTATAAATCACACAAAGTTCTTGCATGCCGAGTATATAAAAAACTAAGCTATCAAAATGTATCAGGAAGAGGGGAGGAGTCAAGATGGCGGAGAAGTAGCAGGCTGAGACTACATCAGGTAGCAGGAGATCAGCTTGGTAGCTTATCTAAACATTGCAAACACCTTGGAGATTGAAGAGAAGAACAGCAATTCTAGAAACAGAAAATCAACCACTTTCTGAAAGGTAGGACTGGCGGAGAAGTGAATCCAAAATGACGGGAAGATAAACTGCAGGGGGAGGGGCTGGCTCCCGGCAAGCGGCGGAGCAACGGAGCACAAAATCACGACTTTAAAAGTCTGTTCCACTGAGGGACATTGCTCCAGAGGCTAAACCAGGGTGAAGCCCACGCAGGGTCAGCGTGGCCCCAGGTCCCGCAGGGTCACAGAAGGATCGGGGGTGTCAGAGTGTCGCAGAGCTTGCAGGTGTTAGAACAGAGAAGCCGGCTACAGAGACAGAGCCGAGGACTGAACTCTCAGCTTGGGGTTACCTTAAACCGGTCGCGGGCTGGGTGAGCTCGGAGCGCAGTTGGAGGCTGGGGATACGGGAGTGATTGGGTGCTGTCCTCTGGGGGCGCACTGAGGAGTGGGGCCCCGGGCTCTCGGCTCCTCTGGGCCGGAGACTAGGAGGCCGCCATTTTCATTCCCGTCCTCCGGAACTCTACGGAAGCGTTCAGGGAACAGAAGCTCCCAAAAGCGAACCCGAGCGGATTACTTAGTCTGGCCCCCAAAAGGGCGGTGCAATTCCGCCTCAGGCAATGACACTTGAGAATCACTACAACAGGCTCCTCCCTCAGAAGATCAACAAAATATCCAGCCAGGACGAAGTTCATCTATCAAGGAAAGCAGGTTCAATACCTAGGACAGCAGCGGAATTCCAGAGGAGGAGAAAGCAAAACACAGAACTCATGGCTTTCTCCCCATGATTCTTTAGTCTTGTGGTTAATTCAATTTTTTTTCAATTTTTTTCTTTCTCTTTTTTCTCCTGCTAAATTTTTAAAAACTTTTAACCTTTTCTTTTTTAACGTTTTTTGACTACTTTATCTAAAATATATATTTTTTCTTGCTTTTTTATATTTTTTCTTTATTTGTTTTATTTTTTAAATTTTTTTCTTTTTTTCTTCTTTCCTGAACCTCTTTTTATCCCCTTTCTCCCCCCCACAATTTGGGGTCTCTTCTCATTTGGTTACAGCGCATTTTTCTGGGGTCTTTGCCACCCTTTTAGTACTTTATTTAATCCTTCATATCCTCTTATCTGGACAAAATGACAAGGCGGAAAAAAATCACCACAAACAAAAGAACAAGAGGCAGTACCAAAGGCTAGGGACCTAATCAACACAGACATTGGTAATATATCAGATCTAGAGTTCAGAATGACGATTCTGAAGGTTCTAGCCGGGCTCAAAAAAGGCATGGAAGATATTAGAGAAACTCTCTCTGGAGAGATAAAAGCCTTTTCTGGAGAAATTAAAGAACTAAAATCTAACCAAGTTGAAATCAAAAAAGCTATTAATGAGGTGCAATCAAAAATGGAGGCTCTCACTGCTAGGATAAATGAGGCAGAAGAAAGAATTAGTGATATAGAAGACCAAATGACAGAGAATAAAGAAGCTGAGCAAAAGAGGGACAAACAGCTACTGGACCACGAGGGGAGAATTGGAGAGATAAGTGGCACCATAAGACGAAACAACATTAGAATAATTGAGATTCCAGAAGAAGAAGAAAGAAAGAAAGAGGGGAGCAGAAGGTCTATTGGAGAGAATTATTGGAGAGAATTTCCCTAATATGGCAAAGGGAACAAGCATCAAAATCCAGGAGGTGCAGAGAACCCCCCTCAAAGTCAACAAGAATAGGTCCACACCCCATCACCTAATAGTAAAATTTACAAGTCTTAGTGACAAAGAGAAAATCCTGAAAGCAGCCCGGAAAAAGAAGTCTGTAACATACAATGGTAAAAATATTAGATTGGCAGCAGACTTATCCACAGAGATCTGGCAGGCCAGAAAGAGCTGGCATGATATATTCAGAGCACTCAACGAGAAAAACATGCAGCCAAGAGTACTCTATCCAGCTAGGCTATGATTGAAAATAGAAGGAGAGATAAAAATCTTTCAGGACAAACACCAAACCAGCTCTACAGGAAATACTGAAAGGGGTCCTCTAAGCAAAGAGAGAGCCTAAAATTAGTAGATCAGAAAGGTACAGAGACAATATACAGTAACAGTCACCTTACAGGCTAATAATGGCACTAAAATCATATCTCTTAATAGTTACCCTGAATGTTAATGGGCTAAATGCCCCAATCAAAAGACACAGGGTATCAGAATGGATAAAAAAACAAAACCCATCAATATGTTGCCTACAAGAAACTCATTTTAGATGCGAAGACACCTCCAGATTTAAAGTGAGGGGGTGGAAAACAATTTACCATGCTAATGGGCATCAGAAGAAAGCTGGGGTGGCAATCCTTATATCAGATCAATTAGATTTTAAGTCAAAGACTATAATAAGAGATGCGGAAGGACACTACATCATACTCAAAGGGTCTATCAAACAAGAAGATCTAACAATTTTAAATATCTATGCCCCTAACGTGGGGGTAGCCAACTATATCAACCAATTAATAACAAAATCAAAGAATCACATCAATAATAATACAATAATAGTAGGGGACTTTAACACTCCCCTCACTGAAATGGACAGATCATCCAAGCAAAAGATCAACAAGGAAATAAAGGCCTTAAATGACACACTGGACCAGTTGGACATCACAGATATATTCAGAACATTTCATCTCAAAGCAACAGAATACACATTTTTCTCTAGTGCACATGGAATTCTCCAGAATAAATCACATCCTGGATCACAAACCAGGTCTCAACTGGTATCAAAAGATTAGGATCATTCCCTGCATATTTTCAGACCACAATGCTCTGAAGCTAGAACTCAATCACAAGAGGAATGCTGGAAAGAACCCAAATACATGGAGACTAAACAGCATCCTTCGAAAGAATGAATGGGTTAATCAGGAAATTAAAGAAGAATTGAAAAAATTCATGGAAACAAATGATAATGAAAACACAACGGTTCAAAATCTGTGGGACACAGCAAAGGCAGTCCTGAGAGGAAAATATATAGTGGTACAAGCCTTTCTCAAGAAACAAGAAAGGTCTCAAGTACACAACCTAACCCTACACGTAAAGGAGCTGGAGAAAGAACAAGAAAGAAACCCTAAACCCAGCAGGGGAAGAGAAATCATAAAGATCAGAGCAGAAATCAATGAAATAGAAACCAAAAAAACAATAGAAAAAATCAATGAAACTAGGAGCTGGTTCTTTGAAAGAATCAATAAGATTGATAAACCCCTGGCCAGACTTATCAAAAAGAAAAGAGAAAGGACCCAAATAAATAAAATCATGAATGAAAGAGGAGAGATCACAACTAACACCAAAGAAATACAGACAATTATAAGAACATACTATGAGCAACTCTACACCAACAAATTGGACAATCTGGAAGAAATGGATGCATTCCTAGAGACATATAAACTACCACAACTGAACCAGGAAGAAATAGAAAACCTGAACAGGCCCATAACTAGTAAGGAGATTGAAAAGATGACTTTTGAGAAGTCATCAAAAATTTCCAAACAAATAAAAGCCCAGGGCCAGACGGCTTCCCAGGGGAATTCTACCAAACATTTAAAGAAGAACTAATTCCTATTCTCCTGAAACTGTTCCAAAAAATAGAAATGGAAGGAAAACTTCCAAACTCATTTTATGAGGGCAGCATCACCTTGATCCCGAAACCAGACAAGGATCCCACCAAAAAAGAGAACTACAGACCAATATCCTTGATGAACACAGATGCAAAAATTCTCACCAAAATACTAGCCAGTAGGATTCAACAGTACATTAAAAGGATTATTCACCATGACCAAGTGGGATTTATTCCTGGGCTGCAGGGTTGGTTCAACATCCGCAAATCAACCAATGTGATAGAACAAATTAATAAAAGAAAGAACAAGAACCATATGATACTCTCCATATATGCTGAAAAAGCATTTGACAAAGTACAGCATCCCTTCCTGACCAAAACTCTTCAATGTGTAGGGATAGGGCACATACCTCAATATTATCAAAGCCATCTATGAAAAACCCAGCAGAAATATCATTCTCAATGGAGAAAAACTGAAAGCTTTTCCGCTAAGGTCAGGAACACGGCAGGGATGTCCATTATCACCAGTGCTATTCAACATAGTACTAGAAGTCCTAGCCTCAGCAATCAGACAACAAAAAGAAATTAAAGGCATCCAAATTGGTAAAGAAGAAGTCAAACTATCACTCTTCGCAGATGATATGATACTATATGTGGAAAACCCAAAAGACTCCACTCCAAAACTGCTAGAACTTGTACAGGAATTCAGTAAAGTGTCAGGATATAAAATCAAATGCACAGAAAACAGTTGCATTTCTGTACACCAACAACAAGACAGAAGAAAGAGAAATTAAGGAGTCAGTCCCATTTACAATTGCACCCAAAACTATAAGATACCTAGGAAAAAACCTAACCAAAGAGACTAAGAATCTATACACAGAAAATTATAAAGTACTCATGAAAGAAATTGAGGAAGACACAAAGAAATGGAAAAATGTTCCATGCTCCTGGATTAGAAGAATAAATATTGTGAAAATGTCCATGCTACCTAAAGCAATCTACACATTTAATGCAATCTCTATCAAAATACCATCCATTTTTTTCAAAGAAATGGAACAAATAATCCTAAAATTTATATGGAACCAGAAAAGACCTCGAATAGCCAAAGGAATATTGAAAAAGAAAGCCAAAGTTGGTGGCATCACAATTCCGGACTTCAAGCTCTATTACAAAGCTGTCATCATCAAGACAGCATGGTACTGGCACAAACACAGACACATAGATCAATGGAACAGAATAGAGAGCCCAGAAATCGACCCTCAACTCTATGGTCAACTAATCTTCGACAAAGCAGGAAAGAATGTCCAATGGAAAAAAGACAGCCTCTTCAATAAATGGTGCTGGGAAAATTGGACAGCCACATGCAGAAAAATGAAATTGGACCACTTCCTTACACCACACACGAAAATAGGCTCCAAATGGATGAAGGACCTCAATGTGAGAAAGGAATCCATCAAAATCCTTGAGGAGAACGCAGGCAGCAACCTCTTCGACCTCAGCCACAGCAACATCTTCCTAGGAACAACGGCAAAGGCAAGGGAAGCAAGGGCAAAAATGAACTATTGGGATTTCATCAAGATCAAAAGCTTTTGCACAGCAAAGGAAACAGTTCACAAAACCAAAAGACAACTGACAGAATGGGAGAAGATATTTGCAAACGACCTATCAGATAAAGGGCTAGTATCCAAAATCTATAAGGAACTCAGCAAATTCAACACCCAAAGAACAAACAATCCAATCAAGAAATGGGCAGAGGACATGAACAGACATTTCTGCAAAGAAGACATCCAGATGGCCAACAGACACATGAAAAAGTGCTCCACGTCACTCGGCATCAGGGAAATACAAATCAAAACCACAATGAGATATCACCTCACACCAGTCAAAATGGCTAAAATTAACAAGTCAGGAAATGACAGATGCTGGCGAGGATCAGGAGAAAGGGGAACCCTCCTCCACTGTTGGTGGGAATGCAAGCTGGTGCAACCACTCTGGAAAACAGCATGGAGGTTCCTCAAAATGTTGAAAATAGAACTACCCTATGACCCAGCAATTGCACTATTGGGTATTTACCCTAAAGATACAGACGTAGTGATCCGAAGGGGCACGTGCACCCGAATGTTTATAGCAGCAATGTCTACAATAGCCAAACTATGGAAAGAACCTAGATGTCCATCAACAGATGAATGGATAAAGAAGATGTTGTATATATACACAATGGAATACTATGCAGCCATCAAAAGAAATGAAATCTTGCCATTTGCGATGATGTGGATGAAACTAGAGTGTATCATGCTTAGTGAAATAAGTCAGTTGGAGAAAGACAACTATCATATGATCTCCCTGATATGAGGATGTGGAGATGCAACATGGGGGGTTAGGGGGATAGGAGAAGAATAAATGAAACAAGATGGGATTGGGAGGGAGACAAACCATAAGTGACTCTTAATTTCACAAAACAAACTGGGGGTTGCAGGGGGGAGGTGGGGTTGGGAGAGAGGGAGGGGGGTTATGGACATTGGGGAGGGTATGTGCTATGGTGAGTGCTGTGAAGTGTGTAAACCTGGCGATTCACAGACCTGTACCCCTGGGGATAAAAATACAGTACATGTTTATAAAAATATAAGAAACAAATAAAAAATTAAAATGTTTGATGCAAAAAAAAAAAAATGTATCAGGAAGAGCAGCATTGATCCAACCCTCCCAGTCCTCTGTATTTACCCTAGGAAAATGAAAACTTGTCCATGCAGCTTATCAGAAATCTACCCAAACCTGAACCTAAATGTCCATCAAAAGGGAATGAGTAGGGGCACCTGGGTGCCTCAGTCAGGCGCTTGAGTCTTGATTTCAGCTCAGCTCATGATTTTGGGGTCATGAGATGGAGCCCCGTGTTCAGCTCTGCACCAGGAGTGGAACCTGCTTAAGATTCCCTCTCTCCTTCTCTCTTTGCCCCTCCCCTCTCCCTAATTGATAAATAAATTAATTAAAATAAAATATTTAAAAAGGGAATAAGTAACAAACTTGGCACATGTATACAATGAGATTTTATGCGGCAGTAAGAAACACTGAATCACTCCTGCACACAACAGTCTGGATACTCTTCAAAGCATTATGCTAAAATGTGATACACAGTATTATTCCACTTATATGACATTCTTGGGAAGACTGATGTATAATAAAAGACAAGATATTGGGGTGGTGTGAAGGTGTGATCACCCTGGGACACCCTTTTGGATGATGGAACTGTTCTGTATCCTGACTGTGGTGGTAGTTACAGAAATCAATACATGTGTCAAAAGTCACAGAACTTTACATCGTACATTAACTTAAAAAATAACATTTGAGTTTTAATGATAACAGACATTTAGTTTTCTGAAGTAATTTCTGCAAACCTCTAAGAATCAGGAGTTCGACTAAATGGCCCATCAAGATTCTTCTAGTTCGATTTTTTTTTTATTTGTCAGAGAGAGAGAGAGAGAGAGAGAGCACAGGCAGGCAGAGTGGCAGGCAGAGGCAGAGGGAGAAGCAGATGCGGGACTCGATCCCAGGACGCTGGGATCATGACCTGAGCCGAAGGCAGCCGCTTAACCAACCGAGCCACCCAGGCATCCCTAGCTCTGATTTTTATGGAGCAGTTCTTTTGGAAAATACCAAGGGAGAGATTCACTTATATTTAATTTAATTGCTTCCAATACCATAGTTTTGGGTCAAAACTCAATTTTGAATACTAAAGATTGAATACTCAGTCTTTAATTACAGAATAATAGAGACTTTTAAGAATAGGTATTTTATTTATCGCAGAAATAGTCGTTTTTGTTAATGTGTGAAGCAAGAAGATAGGTGGGAATAGAGGAAGAGTCATTCTAACCTAATTGGAACACATTTGTGTTTCAGTCAGGAACTGGTTTGACCACAGTAGCTTATACACAAACTAGGGACCCGGCCTTCTATTTTTCTGCTCCTGCCCTTAGCACATAGCCTGCTTCCTCAAGGATGCCTCATAGGCCAGACCTGATTCTCTCCAACGACTATGTTTACTCTCCAAGGGAGCAGGAAAGATGGAGGGAAGGATTTGCAAAAGGGTACATCTTCCAATGGAGTCAAGGCCTTTTTTTTTTTTAAGATTTTATTTATTTATTTGACAGACAGAGATCACAAGTAGGCAGAGAGGCAAGCAGAGAGAGAGAGGGAAGCAGACTCCCTACTGAGAAGAGAGCCTGATGCAGGGGTCAATCCCAGGACCCTGAGACCTCGACCTGAGCTGAAGGCAGAGGCTGTAACCCACTGAGTCACCCAGGCGCCCCTGGTGTCAAGTCCTTTTAAAGAGTTTTCTTTGGGGTTCCTAATATACTTCCTCTCCCTGGCCATACATAGCAGTCTGCAAGGGAGGTTGAGAAGGGTAGTTTTAGCAGGCCCATTGCAGCCCAGGGTAAAATCAGAGTTCTGTTCCTAAGGAAGCAGGGGAAATACATAACAGTTTGACTCACATGTTTACGGAGGCTAAAAAGTCCTATGTCCTGCCACCTGGAAGCTGGAGAACATGGAAATCCAGGGGTATGGTTCAGTCCAGGTCTGCAGGCCTGAAAAGCAGGAATGCTGGTGTCCCAGAGAAGATGGGCGTCCTGGCTCAGGCAGGGAACAAGTTCACCCCTCCCCCCTGTTTTCTTCTCTCCCGGCCCTCAGTTGACTTGATCATGTCCACCTGCTTGAGTGAGGACTCTTTGCCCAGCCACCAATTCAAATGCTAATTGGTTCCAGAGACACCCTCGGAGACACACACAGAAAGGTTTTACCAGCTCTCTGGGCATCTCTGAGCCGGTCAAGTTGACATACAATTGGCCATCACGACCTTCGTTTATTCGGTATTTGAGCACAGCCATGGAAGACACTGAGAAGCCACAGAGCTCTGAGTGAATTTGGGGAGCTCTAAAGTGGTCAAATGTGGCGGCAATGATAATGACAATAAGGAAACATACAGACTTCCAGCGCTCTCTAAAGGTAACCCCCTAGACCCTGGGGCAGACATTGCCAATTTCTGGCCCCTGTGCCTCCTCCACCCCCCAGGTTTCTCATTGGTAGCACTTGCATTTCTCTGCCTGAGGACTTTCTCTTTCTACTGGAGACCGCGTGCCTGTTACCTCAATAACATACCCTTAGCTCCCACAGGTGTTGCCTTCACTTCTCCCAGAAATGGCTTATCCTAGAGTCCTTGTCTTAGGGTCTTCTTCTGAGGGAACCCCAACTAAGACAGGTCCCCGCAAGAGTACAGTGAGGAAACAGCACAGAGAAGCAGACAAATGAGACATCAATAGTTTCTTGCATTTTTCTTTTTTGAGAGACTACCGCTGAGTCTCACACTAATAACTTAGCTATCATTGCTGCATATCAATTCTAGTAATCTTAGATAACTCTTTTCTAAACCTAGAACAGAAGTTAAAAAAAAATAAATAAAACTTAGAAGGGAGTAGTCTTATGCTCTAGAAGGCATAGAAAGAACCAAAAAGATGAATACAAGGGAAGGGTGAAAACGTGATTGAAAATGAGCAGTCATGGGCACCTGGGTGGCTCAGTGGGTTGAGCCTCTACCTTCGGCTCAGGTCATGGTCTCAGGGTCCTGAGATCGAGCCCTGCATCGGGCTCTCTGCTCAGCGGAGAGCCTGCTTCCCCCTCTCTCTCTGCCTGCCTCTCTGCCTACTTGTGATCTCTCTCTGTCAAATAAATGAATAAAATCTTAAAAAAAAAAAGAAAAGTTTATTGGTAGTTGCAGCACATGGTGCCACCCATTTAGTTTAGGACAAGCCGCTCTACACAGTTCAGGTGCCCTAATAGGTCAGTGTTCACAGAATTATAGATAAAATAGTTTTAATTTCTTTTTTTTTTAATTTTTTAAAATTTATTTGACAGAGAGAAATCACAACTAGGCAGGGAGGCAGGCAGAGAGAGAGGAGGAAGCAGGCTCCCTGTGGAGCAGAGAGCCCGATGTGGGGCTCTATCACAGGACCCTGGGATCATGACCTGAGCTGAAGACAGAGGCTTTAACCCACTGAGCCACCCAGGCGCCCCGGTTTTAATTTCTAACTCCTTGCTCTTGACCTGTAATAGTAATCCATTGCTCACTGCTGTAGCCTAGGTGCCCAGAAACTTCTTATTTCTTGCTTAGACTATTGTAACAGCCACTTAGCTGGTCTCTCTGGCTCAGCCTCACCTCTCCTTAACTCATCCCCAACAGTGTTGCCAGAAAGATCATTTAAAAATGCAAACCAGGGGCGCCTGGGTGGCTCAGTCATTAAGCGTCTGCCTTCGGCTCAAGTCATGATCCCAGGGTCCTGGGATCAAGCCCTGCATCGGGCTCTCTGCTCGGCTGGAAGTCTGCTTCTCCCTCTCCCACTCCCCGCTGCTTGTGTTCCCTCTCTGGCTGTGTCTCTCTCTGTGTCAAATAAAAAAAGTCTTTTAAAAAAGTGCCAACTAAGTTATGCTTCAAACCCTTCAGGAGTTCCTAGCCAGGGAATGTCTCAGATATCCTAAGGGGTTTATGCCCTTAAAGTTTTTTTTTTTTTAATTTCCTGCTTCAGTTTCTATTTTTCTGAATATGAAATACAAATTTTAGAGTTACATGATTATTCCCACCTGTTAAAGCTGAAGCATTTGGTCCCTTCAGTGTGGGTGTGCACGGTGGTGAAGAGGTGGGAAGAAGGGAAACTCTCTTGAAACAGTTACTCAGTTGGGATATCCAGTGACCACTGGGGTGCATGGTGGGGCTCTAAGCTGTTATTCTATTCTAAGTTATTTGTATTTTAAGTCCTATATTTTAAAATGTATGCCCATAATGGATTAAAGGCGAAAGATGGGATACATGTAGGTACTTCTGTGAAAGGCAATAAATGAAGAGAAAACATGAGAAAGAAATGTTCAAAGTCTTTTCAAGATGATTTCATCAGATCTAGAGGTTGCAGTTATATAATAAAACGTCTTTTATGGTATATCAAGGTATTGTTGATCCTTGTGACTCTTATACACTGTTGAGTGTCCAGTACCCAATACCTATCAAATATTCCTTGCTGGGAAGGGAGTGGAAAAGAACAGCCTGAAGGCCTTTTCTAATTTCATCATTCAGAAACAAACATGAATGTTTCAAAAATAAACCCATTGGCATTTTTTTTTCCCTACCAAAGGCAAGCATTCCAACATTAGGTCATGAAAGGAGTTTTCGTCTATTTTTGCTACTGTAAAATGTCTTCAAGATCATTCTATATTAGGTGTGTTCAATCTCAAAACACACAAGGCAAGATGTTCGTATTAAATGTATGCATCAAGAGACCATGCCTCCATGCATAATTAATAAGGTAAATTAAGGAGCATGTGTTGTTTATTAATGGAACAAAGAAGAAGTATCTCATTTAAAATAAATGTTATAAAGATTTATTAAGAAGTGAAACTTGGGGCGTCTGGGTTAAGCCTCTGCCTTCAGCTCAGGTCATGATCCTGGGGTCCTGGGATTGAGTCCCACATCGGGCTCTCTGCTCAGCGGGGAGCCTGCTTCCTCCTCTCTCTCTCTCTGCCTGCCTTTCTGCCTACTTGTGATCTCTGTCAAATAAATAAATAAAATCTTTGAAGAAAGAAAAAAGTGAAACTTGTAGGGGTGCCTGGGTGGCTCAGTCGTTAAGCATCTGTCTTCGGCTCAGGTCATGATCCTGGGGTCCTGGGATTGAGCCCCCATTGAGCTCCCTGCTCAGTGGGAAGCCTGCTTCTCCCTTTCCCACTCCCCCTGCTTGTGTTCCCTCTCCCGCTGTTTCTCTGTCAAATAAATAAATAAAATCTTTTTAAAAAGTTAAACTTGTAATCTGTAATATGCTAATCTGAAAATGTTTTTTAACTCAAAAATATTTGTTTAGCATATACCACATATCAATGACCTTAGATTTTAAAAATCCTCCAAGAATGTCACAAGCCTAGCAGAACTCGGTAAAGGGCATTCCAGAGTCCTGTTTCGATCCTTCAGTGTTAAACACTGGCCTCTGTGAGGCTTGGTCCACATTCCTGCCCTTTGGCAATGCACATTGCCTTCCCAAACTATGAGAAGTTTCCCTAGACATGTCCTCAGACTCTGGGTTTTTGCACATGCTTCTTTTTGCCTGGAATGTTGTTCTATCATTTGTGACCATTTGGGAACGGAAGCATTTTTTACTTAATCTTTGACATCAATTTCTCTCTAAACATTTCCCTTTCTGACAGTCAGGGAGAGTTAGATGTTACGTTCTGTGTTCTCAAACCACCCTTTTCACAATCGGTTTAATTATCAGGAAGTTCTGTAAGGAGTTGATTAGTCCTCTGTCTCTCCCACGAGGCTGTGGAGTCTTTGCCGTGGGGCTTGTGTCTTATTTATGTTTGTATCCTTTTGGCATAGCGCCTGGAACAAAAATTGGCTCCCAATAAAAGTTTTAAATGATGGCACCATAACGTGACCCCATCAAGAAAAGGCTTAATTATATTATACATATTCTGCTTCAAAAGCCAGAAACTATAAAATGTATTTTGGAGAAGACTGCCGTTGCAAATGACTAAAACAGAAACAAAGATGTTGACACTTATAAGGGTGCCCTCTTGGATTCGGATGTTCATGGCAATGGGTGTCCTTTTTTTTTTTTTTCCCTTTAAAGATTTTATTTACTTATTTGACCAGGAGAGAGAGAGAGAGAGAGATCAAAAGGAGGCAGAGAGGCAGAGGGGGAAGCAGGCTCCCTGCTGAGCAGAGAGCCCGATGCAGGGCTCTATCCCAGGACCCTGAGACCATGACCTGAGCCCAAAGGCAGAGACTTAACCACGTGGCCCAAGCAATGAGTCTCCTGCAGAGTCCATTTTTTAAGGGATCCTTGGTAGGTGGACTGTGATGATCTCAGAGCTGCCCATTTGCTTCCCGACACGGACCTCTGGTTATCTTTGCAGAGGGTCCTATTGCTGGAGTTAATGGGTTAAAGTCAGAAAAGGACAAAGGAACCAGTCCTTCATTGCCATATGACATTATTTTAGTGCCTCGAGGGGGAAGAGCCCCTTGGAGAGAGGAATCCATGTATACAAGCTTGTGACGTACATTCAGCTTAGCTTCAGAGAAATCCTAAGAAAAGCTGAAGGAAAGCAATGATTCCTGTTTTCTTTCTGGCACAGGAATCAAAAGAAGTGGATGCAAAAGGCCTCCTTGTTTCTAATAAATCAGGACTGGGTGGGGTGTCTGGGCAGCCTCTCTTTTATGTCTGATGAATGTCAGAACATCTCTAATTAAATATTCTGAAGAGTGCTCTAGACTTTTTGGAATTTTGTTTGAGCAAAACTCCAGGGATGGGGAAATAAAAAGTTGGATCTTAAAAGTCTACTTCTCTTTTCTGCCTGAAAGGGCACTAGTGCATTCTAGCAACTTTACCTGCACTTGCTAAAGAAGAGCATGTAGGTTAAGTGGGTCACCCTTAATCCTTTCTGAGAGAGTTTAATTATTTAACTCAGCTCCAGGTGACTTAGCTGAAAGCAGTTTAAGCAAAGCAATTTGGTCAAACATAAGCTGGCTGATACGATAATTTTGGTTAAAATGGATTCTTCTCAGTCATTGATTTTTCATGTATTAGTCATTCTGGCAGGTCGTGAAGAAGGTTTTGAAACTCGTAATACATTTTTTTTAGTGTTTTTGGGGTCTCTCCTCCCCTTCCTTTTTTAAAAAAGATTTTATTTATTTATCTGAGAGAGAGTAAAAGAGAGCATGAGAGGTGAGAAGGTCAGAAGGAGAAACAGAGTTCCCATGGAACTGGGAGCCTGATGCGAGACTCGATCTTGGGACTCCAGGATCATGACCTGAGTGGAAGGCAGTCACCCAACCAACCGAACCACCCAGGTGCCCCTCCCCTTCCTTTTCAAATATAGGGAGATCCCCCCCTTATTCTATGGATATTTAAAATTTGGAATTAATTTTCAA
This sequence comes from Meles meles, assembly GCF_922984935.1. Taxonomy (NCBI): domain Eukaryota; kingdom Metazoa; phylum Chordata; class Mammalia; order Carnivora; family Mustelidae; genus Meles; species Meles meles. Next base: position 138,994,630 of record NC_060071.1, on the reverse strand, counting down.
AGTTATTCCAGCTTTCCACTGTGTATGATAATGAAAAGTTGGAAACTTCCTAAATGTGCAGCAAAAGAATATTAGTTGAAATAACCTCCATGTCCAACAACAGGTGGACTACTCAAATAAATTGTGTTGTATTTCGAAGAAATATGAAAATCCTCAGCTATTCCCCCCAAATTAGCTATTGATCAAGATTTAGTCTTGATACCCTATTTACCAAGATCTATAGACATGTAACCTATTTTTAAAAAATATTTTATTTATTTACTTGAAAGAGAGAGAGTTAGTGAGACTGAGAGAGAGAGGGTGCACACAGCAGGGGAAGGTGGAGAGGGAGAAACAGACTTCCGTGACGAGCCAGGAGCCTGATGCACAGCTCCATCCCAGGACCCTGGGATCATAACCTGAGCTGAAGGCAGACACTTAACTGACTTAGCCACCCAGGAGCCCTGATGTGTAACCCATTCTTATAGTAAAGACCTATAGACACACACAGAAAAAACCTGGAAGATGTACACCTTGGTGATTATTTCTGATGACTGTATTTATGGGGGTTCTTTGTTTACTTTTGGTTTGTCTTTTTTTTCTTTTTAATAAACACTCATTGCTTTTTTTTTTAATTAATTAATTTATTTTTATTTGCTTATTTAATTTGAGAAGTGTGTTTTGAAAAAAAAAGTATTTATTTGTTTATTTATTGGGGCGGATGGGGCAAAAGGAGAGTGAGACTCTCAAACAAGATTCCACACTGAGTGCAGAGCCCAATGTGGGGCTTGATACCATGACCCTGAGATCATGACCTGAGCCGAAACTAAGAGTCAGATGCTTACATGACTGAGCCATCCACATGCCCCAGGAATGTTCTTAATAAAATAAACTATGAAAGAGAATGATCTGGAATTTTCTTGCTTTGAGGATGTGGTAGAGACCATTGCCTTATGTCACCATTGTGGCATCAGAGGCAGTAAGGCACTTGGCCAGAGGACTGCCTTTCTTCTGTGACTGTATGGATCATGGGACTGAGTTCTGAACTTAGCCAAGAGACTATTTGATCCTTCCAGAATGTCTTCTGGAACGGGGTGGACAGGCCCTTGGCCTTCCCTTCTTCTGTCCTGCTGCCAGAGCTGGGATGTGATGGCTGAAATTCCAAAAGTTAAGACCAGAAATAATTGACTGAAAATGAACTAAATAATAGAGGAAAAAGCAGCAAACCTCCCTGGCCAGAACATGACGATATTTAGAAAAACAGACATGAATTTATAGAGGTTGTAACATCACCCCAAAAGGCACTAGAATTGCTATTATTAAAAAAATTTAGCTACTGGGGATATTTATGTAACAAGATGAAGATAGGTAACAAGTGGGAGTTTTTTCTCATATTGGTTGGAACCAATAAGTAACTTTACTGCTGGAAACAAAAATCTCAAGTTTCCCCACATTGTAAGTGCAGAGAATGGCCGGCTGTTGGGGATGGCAATGTTCCAAAATGATTTGCTGAGAGGCAACACTTACAGCAGAACCCATACCACCACGAACTCCAACCTCCCAGGGTCCCTCCAACCCCATCCTAAACTTCCCTACCATCTCCTAATAGGGGACTTTATGGGAGAGAAATGATCTTCTTAGTAAGACATGATGAAGAGCAGCTATGTCTCACCTTCTTTCACCCCTCATGGGGATGGGAAGTAAGTTCCAAGACAAGGAGAAGAATCCAGACCTGAAGCTCATTTGTACAATTTGTGAGTGTCTTCAAGGAGGGTGGGCCAACATTTCATCTTCTGGCTGGGACCAGAGAAAGCACCGTGGATGAGATGAGGAGGACAGATGACTAAGCAATGCAGGAACAAGGACTATTTTTAAAATTTTCCATTCCTGGAGGTACAGGAAATAGGTTCCCCTTTTGGTGGCAGATTCCAGGAGTATGGGCCTTCTCAAATTGATGAAGTAGGCAAAGGGCTCACTGGGGTCCATCATAGCAAGAAGCAAAGAGCCCAGGCCTCCCAGAAGTACAGCTTGGACTGCTCCTGGGGGGTCATCCTGAAGATGGGATCACTCCTCTTAAGGGACCCCCCCACACCTTGGGAAGCTGTGTCTCACATCAATGAAGCCTGTTGAGATCATCAAACATCCCCATTCAGAACACAGAAAACAGCTAGAACACTAATTGTAACAAACCATGGAAAGGGTCATATGTCTACTAGACCTTCATGGAGACAATGCCATTTCCCTGCTCTTTCCTCCTCCCACCCTGACACTGGAGGGGTTGGGGAGGAGCACAGGAAAGGAGCGGAGGTGTTCAGGAGAGTCTACAATGCCCCCATCACACTCTTATCCAACCTGGGTTTGGTGGAGGTAACCAACGCAAGAACTTGAGGAGTTGTTGCTAATAAGTCTGGAGGGTCTGAGATTCACCAGAGCCAACACGCTGGGTTTGCGCCTTCACGCGTGATACCTGCTCGGGATCCAGGAAGCACATCAAAAGTGCCAAGAGTACCCACAGGAAAGGATTCGGAGGCTGCAGGTCTTGGCTGCTGTCACTGTCCAGGGCCTGCAGGCCCCCTGGAGCCCTGGCATAAAACATCTGGAGGGAGAGACTTTACAGGCAGTGATGCAAGGAGCAGCTGCCAGGATCCAGCCCTCAGCCAGGTGTGCTCAGGATGCCAGGAATGTCCACTGAGAGAGCCCAGTTAAGGCAGCCCAACTGCCTCCTGGGAGGAGTCCCCCTGGGAGGAGGCGGGAGTGTCGGAGAAGAGGGTTCAGGGGCTTCCCAGCTCTGCTGAGGCTTCCCCCTACCCAGGGCTTCCCGCTGGTCCCGTCAGGACGGAACAGCCTAGGTATAACTCTTTCTCCACCAAGACACTGTTCTCAGTGGCTGTGCTCTTTAGGGGTGAGGAGATATTTGGTGAGTTCAGGGTAGTAAGAAGGGTTGAACCAGACCCATAGTCTCAAATCAGTGACTGGAAGGGAAAAAACCTGAAGCAGAATATTTCCCCCAGAATCTTCCACTCAAGAAAATGGAGGCCAACATAGACCATAGATGTGTGGTTAATCGAAGCCAAACTGCCTCCCAAAGACACCCAAATCCCTTTCTTGCTGGTCCCTGTACAGCTTTTGTGTTCCTTCATTGGTCTCTGCATTTGGTGTGTTTGGTGACTCTTCTCCCTTCAGACCATGCCCTGGGTATCCCAAGGTTTGGTCTTTATAGCTCTTCATTTTGAATTTTTTTTTCTTCTGAGAGCTAATTCTCAAGAAGCCCACTCCCCAAATATCACCTCTTTGGACACCTCTCAAAATCCATTTCTACTCCTGCCTCCCTGTGAACATGTCCTTGTGAATGCTCCTGTGACCCAGGTGTCCACCCACAAACCCCAAACCGGGATAAGTTTCCTTCCCCCACCACATTTGATGACCATCAGGTTGGGTGATCGCCTTCGTCCCCTTCCTTTTTTTTGCTGTTCCCTTGCCTGTCATCCTGACCTCCTCTCACCCCTGAATTACTGTGCCAGGGGACCTCGCTGGCAGCCTCCAGTCCTCTCCCGCTCACTCTACTTCTCATCCTTGGATGAAGCGTCCTCGGGCATCTTTCTTCATGTCCTGCCACCCACTTACAGCTGAACCTCAAACAACTCTTTCCGGATGCACCATATTTGAGCCCGACCTGCGTGGGGATGCAGGGGGTGGCGCAGGAGAGAGGGGAGGAGAGCGGAGCGACAGGGCAGGCGTCCCTCCTTGACAGCTGTGTCGGGAGCAGCCGTGGGCAGCCGCCCAGCAGGGCTCTGGCTCTGGTTTACACTGAGGTTTCTTTGGTTCTAATTACAAGTGAACACAATGCCGCCCCCTCTCCTTAGCCACTAGCTCCTGTTACTCTCACTAAGAGGAGCTGAAAAATGAGCAGTTTTCCACACTTCCTCCCACGGGATCGGATAAAAGAAGAATCGATTCGGTGACTCAAGGCTTCCTTCTCCCACTGGCAATCCCACCCTCCCGCCTAAGGGGCACCCAGTTTCCCAGGATTGTGCCTGTCTGATCCCGGTGGCAGCAGCTGGGCGTGATTCTCTAATCAGGACGAACTGGGGAGCCATGCCTTTTCCCTCCAGCTCAATCAAATGCTTTATCTCCTCCGAGGTGGGGGGCTCGCCTGGTGTGAGGGGTCTCAAACGATTCATGTCCTTTTTCTGAAAGCCCCAGGGTGTTCTAGATCTTAGAGGGAGTTTTCAATCAAATGGTACAATTGGGCAGAATCTAGCAGAATTGAAGTGATATTATGTATAAATGTATGAAATCTGTTCCAAACCCTCACAGAAATGAGTTTTTTTTCTCTTTCTTTCTTTCTTTCTTTCTTTAAATTCAGCAGTTTTATCCTTGCCATAACTTCCTTTCTTTAGGGTTATTGACTTAACTTCTATTTTTTTAGAGTCCCACCAAGATTCTGCTTCTGTGTCTGGTGTTGTATCTTTTTACCAGACATACTTGGAATATCGGTTTTTCTGGATGTCATCCACTTCCTGATTCATTCTCTTTCCCGCCCTCCACACACCCCTTGTCTCGGTTCTCAACTAGGAAGGATGCTGAGCCTGAAGCTTGTGAAAGGGGAGAAATAAAAAACCAAGACTAGAGCCTCGAAGCTGGAAGACCTCATGGGGAAAAAAACTCACTGTGGATTCAGGGGAGAAAGTTATTTTCATTCCCCCTCTTGGAAAGCACAAAATGAAAGAGCTCGGAAATACAATAGCTAATTTGGAAATCTGCTTTATTCAGAAGTGAAAGATTTGACGGAAAGAGGAGCAGGCGGCAGTAAAGGCGACTGGTGAAGAGCAGAGGCTTTGTACGGAGACAGAGCTAGCTCGGCTGTGTGGTGAAAGGGAACTAACTTAACCTCTCTGATCGCTGTATTCTCATCTAGAAAACAAGCAGAGTAAGTCCTCACAGTGCTGTGAAGATAAAATGACAGGTGTTTCGCCCACAGCCTAACACACAGTAGCAGACGAAAAAACAATCTCCCGGAACTAAGAGCGAGCCCAGCAACTGGACAGCAATTTTTTCTCTCCTTCCCTCCTTCCGTTCCTTCCACCTTCTCTCCCTTCCTTCTTTTCATTCTTCCTTCGTTCTTTCATTCCTCCTTCCTTTTTAGTGTGGTAAAATATTCACAACATAAAATTTACCATTTTAACCATTTTTAAGTGTGTAATTCAGTGGCATTAAATACATTCACGTGGTCACGCAACCATCACTACTGCCCGTCTCCAGAACATTTTCAGTACCTCAAACGCTGTCTCATTAAACATTAATTCCGCATTCCTTCCTCCTCCTAGCATCCGGTAACCATGATTCCACTTTCTGTCTCTATGAACTTGACTATTCTAGGGGCCTCTTATAAGGGGGATCATGCAGTATTTGTCCTTTTGTGTCTGGCTTATTTCACTGAGCATGATGTCCCCGAGGTTCATCCATGCGTAGCCTGTGTCCTTCCTTTTTATAGCTGAATAATGTTCCATTGTGTGCATGTATCATATTTCGTTTATCCATTCATCTACTGATGGGCTTTGGGTTGTTTCCTCCTTTTGGCCATTATGAATAAGGCTGCTATGAACACTGGTGTACAAATGTCTATTTGAGTTTCTGCTTTCTGAACAGCACTTTTAAAAGATGTAGTTTTTCATGAAAAACCATTCCAAATTTGGAAATTGGCAAATGGGATTACTGGATGCATTTTCCATGCTGTGCTGGGTGGGGTTGAACAAGTCTGTCCTGTGTCAGGATGATCAGATTTGCTAGGGATGTTTGCCCTCGTTTGATTTTCCTATTTTGATTGATTCCGTGATTTTACAACTCTGCATTACAATGAACCTCATGCCGCTGCAGTGCAAATGCTTTCTGCCCAGGAGAAAAGAAAGTTAACCCAAAGGTTATAGTTAATGCCTGGGAGGATCTTTTGGCAGGTTTCACGGAAGCAGTGAAGGAAATGGAAAATCTGTATAATTTGAATAAGGATGGTTTTTGCTCCTTGGTCTCTCTTGTTCTTCTTCCCAAAGAGTCCACAGCAGTGTTTGGTGGACTTCCTTGTCCCTTCATTCTACCAGACGTTGCCCCTAAATTGCCCTTCTTTAGGCCAGGCTTGGTCTTGGGCAAAACAGTGAAGAAGCCCTTGTCTGTGTGTAAAAGATATGTTCGAAGTTTCTTCCTGTGCAGGCTCTCGTCTGAGCTTCTGCTTTTCTGATCAGCTGAGTTTGACGCAGTTTCTTTCTTTCAGGGAAATTTATGATTTAAGCTTCTGAACTGTGGCCTAAGTCAGCTCAGACAAAGCTCAAAGAAAGGGATTTCAGGCTTTATAAATCAATTCAAGATTTCAGCAGATATTAAAGTAATTAAGCACCTGTAATATAATTTTTATTTTATTCGGAACGCTGTCTTCAGCTTGTATTGGGGCTCTAGCTAGAGACTGTCAGTTCCCCCTTTTGAGCAGCTCATTAAATCCACCCTGTCAACCACTTCCCTTAGGGGCTCTCAGACTCCATGGTATTGGCCTCATTGCCCTAAGGACAAGTACCAGGCAGCTAAGGACAACTGCTGTGCCCTAGAGCCCACGAAATTACTCAAGTTGACCAATCCACAGGGAGCCTGAGAAACCTAGCTAAGCCTATCCCACTTGTCATATATAAGCTGCCTCTTATAGCTCCAGCTCCATGTTACTCTGTCCCCTGTCCCTGGGTACAAGCCTCTGTATGGCCAGCCTGTAACACAGAGGTCTGCTTTCTCTTGTCCCTAGTATCCCTGTGCTACGTCCCACCATTGAAAGTAAGTCCCACAGCACACACTGTATCAGGGTCTCTGCTGTATCTCAAGGGAATGTGGGCAAAGGTGAGATGGTCTCTACCCTCCAGGAGTTTGCAATCCAGCAGGAGAAACACAAATCCTTACATGAAGAGGTAAAGAAGAAAGCACCGTGTCTTCAAGGTCAAGAGCAGGAGGGTGGAGTTCTCAAGAGGGCATGAGCACTCCACCTGAGGGTGGTTGGTTGGGGATTGGAGGTTTTTTGGTTAAGAATCCTTAATCTTGATTGGATTCTTCAATCTCCCCCCTTTTTGATTATTTATTTATTTGACAGAGAGAAAGAGAATGTGAACAAACTGGGGGAGAGGCAGCAGGAGAGGGAAAAGCAGACTCCTCACTGAGCAGGGAGCTCGATGCAGGGTTCAATCCCAGGATCCTGGGATCATGACCTGAGCTGAAGGCAGATGCCCAAGTGCTGAGTCACCCAGGCGCCCATGGAGTCTTAATCCTGCTCCCTCTCTCAACAGTTCAGACATATTTCCTCCCCCCACTTCATTTTATGACTTAAGTTTTCATATGATTTTATTCTGGTGATAGGTGCGGTGTGGAAAAGAGAGAAGATCATGAGTGAGAGGGACGGCGCCAAACGGAAAGGCTGTGTTTTTATAACCAGCCCTCCTCTTCTCTCAGGAAAGTGGCCCTGTCCCTTCAAAGTCAAGACGTACTTCGTTCTTCTCAGCTGGAGAATGAGGTCTATTCTGTTTTCGTAGTAAAGCTGTTGAGCAGCTGTTCACCAACCCTGTTTTCCACCTCTTCATACTCATTTGTCAGGACCAAGACAATCTGTGTCTGGCTCTCCTCACTCTCTTGTAGCCCTGACAGAACTCAATTCCCTGGAGCCAGAACTAGGAACTAGAGGCAGGGGTGCCTGGACACACCGTGCCAGGGTGTACAAGAGGAGGGCCAGCGCCCAGGAGTGAGATGTCTCCTTATTCGGTGTGTCCTAGCTGCCTCACTTGCCTTACCCTGGTCCTGCTATTCCCATCCCGTGGAAGTGGGCACATGGCCAATCGCAACTTTCTCTCCAGTGCCTCAGTATGACCCTCAGCTGAGCTCAGACAGTTTCATCCATTCCCCTTAACCCTGGCCATGCTAACTCACCCATGGGAAGAAATTCTACTGACATTGTGAACAAATCGTGCTTTAGCCAACACTAAAGAAACCGAATATTTCTACTTCACTAACATGACCAAATCCATTTTTCTTTCCTTCATAAAGTTGCTGAACTAACTCGGTATATACTAAAGACATATGACATTGATTTATAGAAAGCCTGAGCAAGGCCATAGGACAGCCATCTCTGGATGTTAGAAATTAAAAATATTCTTCACTGCAGTTCTGGCAAGAGCTAGTTCTAAGGGAGGCAGCTTACCGTTTGGGGAGATCGAGTGGTGGAAAGAGGGCAGAGCCCATGGGGAAAATCTTGGTGGTTCTCCTCATATTTCATTTGAGGGCTCCCTTGGGGGGTCAGCAGGGCTCAGAGCAGATTTGAGGAGGAATGAGGATTGAGGCTTTTGAAGGGTTTGGAACATAAACGGGGCTGCAGCATTAATAATGTAGTACATTCTTTAGAACATGGAAGAGTTCAAAAGCTGTTCTTGTGGGGTACTAGTTATTGTTTCCAGTACCAGCTCCTTTCAAAGACCCTCCCCTTTGGCCTTGTTTCTCACCTCTAGAGCATCTCTCTGTGGCTACAGGGGAGGAGGTGTGCTTACCAGTAGGATGAAACTCCTCCTTTCCCTCCCACACTCCTCTCCTTCCTTCCTTCTTCCCTCCTTCTCTTTCTTTCTCTCTCCTTTATTTCTCTTTCTCTGCCTTTTATTTTCTTCAGAAATGCATATGATCCTAAATTTCAGAAGGAAAACTGAACACTTCATCCCTTAGAAAACAACTCATTCTCAGGACTTGAACTGATCAGGTTGCATTGATTAAGGTATAAACCATGTTGAGGACCGTGAATTGTGCTGAAATATGGCCTTCCTAGAATATTCCAGGAAGTAGTAGTAGTAGTAGTAGTAATACTAATACTACTACTAGTATGCTACTACTACTAGTACTACTAGTAGTATTACTACTACTGCTACTACTAGCAGTAGTTCCACTGCCTACTCTACTTATCACTCTCTGAAACTCTTCTTTTTCTGTGTAAGAGTTACTAGTCTGTTCCTCCCACTAGAAGTTAAGCTCATTGGAGGCAGTGACTTTGCCCTCAACGGTATGGTCCCTATACCACTGTGCATATCACATCAATTAATGTTGGATAAATGAATGAATGAATAAGTGTACGAATGAGTTGCCTTTCAATAATGATTAATTTAAGTAAGTCAGTAATAGTGAAAGAAAGTAAATTCTTTCATTTAGTGTGTTGAAATTCTTTTATTCAGTTCTTCATGAATTCCAAATGTGAATTTAACACAATTAGTTTGTTGAAATTCTTTCATTTAGTCCTTGTTCCATCTAAAATATCATTGAGGACATATGCCAGGCAGAGTGCTAGGCAGTGAGGAGAAGGCAGTGAACAAGACCAACGTGGTTCCTGCCTCATGGGGCTTAGAGTCTGGGAGGAAATACAAGCATTAAACAAGTAATTTCAGTGTATTGCATTTTTCATAAGGTAGAACTTTAATTTTGTTTGCCTGTTTTGTTCTGGGGAAAATAATTGCAGTATAAGTGGAAGGCTGCTGGGTACAACTTGACAAATTCTTGAAAGGAACCCAGGGCTTCTGGCAGGCCATTACCCATTAGAGGTTGCTTCTCTTGCATATAATGGAATCCTGACTCTGGAAGCAGAACGAAATTGGGATTTACTTTTCCTCATATGAAAACAGGCTGGCCAGACAGTCAAAGACTGGTGAAGTGGCTTCCTGATGCCATTAGTGTTTCAGGATCTTTCTATCCTCCTGCTCTGCCATCCCAAGCATCGGACTTGATTCCTCAAGGTGGCAAAATGGCTGTTCTAGTTCAGGCCTCATATCCGCTTTCCATTCCAAGAAGGAAAAAGGAAGTGACAAGGTGGAAAGGGAGGTACCTATATTGGAAAATTAAAATCTCCTTGCAATCTCCAAAGACTTCTTCCAAAACCGTGTCAGATGCTCATCCTCAGATGCAAGAAACTTCTTTACTTTGGGCAAAATCTGTATTGGGTTGAGGGAGAATGGCAAATGCCACTCCATTACAAAATGGTTTCTATTTCTAGGGGAAAGGGGGAGAATACATAATGGGTCAACAACTAGCCACAGCAGAGTCTTCCACAGAGGACTCACTTCTTCCCAAGCTTGTTTAGAAGGACTGAGCTGGCCTGACTGTGGGTGCATGACCAGAAACAAGAACTTAGTGAGTCGCACAGGGGAACATGTCCTCAGGATGCTGGGTTTCAGCAGATGCTGACAACAGACTCAAACACCAGCAGCAGGTGCAGGGACATGGCACAGAAATGCACCTCTACGTTTGGTGACAGCAGCAACCAGGATCTGGTGTGTATTATATTAAACAGGGGATAGGTTAGACTGCTGTCATAAGAGAGACCCCAAAATACAGTATCTTGAGCAAGATGGAAATTTATTTCCCTCATATGTAACATTCCACAGGTAAGCTGTCCAGGGCTATTTGAACAGCTGTCATTCTCAACTTGTGGCTGCCATCTCAGGATAAGAGAGCTACTGCAATTTTCATCATGTCTTGGCCAGAAGGGAAGAGAAAATGGCCAGAGATACATATGCCAATTCTTTTAAAAGCAAGGGCTAGAAATGGCACACACATTACTTCTGCTCATATCCCATTGGCCAGAACAGTCATGTGATTATCCAGATCCCAGATGCAAGAGATGCTGGGAAATGTAGTCTTTTTGGAAAAAAAAGAATTTATTCCTTTATTTGAGAGAGAGAGACAGTAAATGAGCGAGTGAGAGAGCATGAGCAGGGAGAGGAGCAAAGGGTGAGGGAGAAGCAGACTCCCCACTGAGCAGAAAGCCCAATATGGGCTGATCCCAGGATTCTGGGATCATGATTGAGCCAAAGGCAGGTGCTTAACCGAGTCACCCAGGTACTCCTGGGAAAGGCAGTCTTAAGACAGTTATGTACCCCACTAAAACTACATAACTATGTAAGAAGAGGAGAATGGATCTTAGCAGACAACAACCTTTCACACTTATGAGGTCTCCTAGCTTCAAGGGACTATCCTGATTCCATTAGTGATTCAGGAATGTCCAGGTCTAGCTGCCTGTGCATTAGCAAGATCTGGAGTCCATAAGAGGATGAAGATTCCAGAAAAAAAGGCAGACTTTTAATTAAAAGGGCAGATGGGAGCTCAAGTATTGAACTAGCGGATAAATAATAAACTGCTGGATAAATATTTAACTACTGGATAGTACAGGAAGGCTTTTATTTTTACCCCATTCTGTGAAGTGAAACTCTAAGTCTCAATAGTAAAATGTGATGATTAATAAAAGGAACTATCCTAGCCTGGGTACTCCAGAAAACAAAGCCTGAGACAAGGATTAAAGTGCTAACCCTTTTTTAGGGGAGATGCAAACCCAAAGCAGGAAGAGTAAAGGAAAAATAAATAAGCAAGGATGATGGGAAGTGACACAATGTATCACCACACCAGTCACCACTTCACCGAACTACAAAGAGACAAGGGACAAAGCTGGCTCTTCAGCAGGTGTGCCCATTCAGCATCCAGGACTTCTCTTAGGAGAGTTATAAAGAGAAATCACACCCTGGAGTAACTAAGAGGCAAAAAAGAGGAGGGAGAATTTATCTGTCTTCGTCCCATTACTGTATTGTTGAAAACAATAAGAACAATAGGACTTAAATGTATTACCTCCCTAGGAAGAGTAGCTACGAACTTTTGGTATGGATGATCTCTTGATCGAAGCATTATTGTTGTCTGATAGAGGTTGGGTGCAAAGCATGGTGCATCAGAGATGTCAGAGATGCATACAATTGTCACTGGCCCACATGGAGAAAGAACAATATAAACACGGAAATAACATTAAAACATAGCACAGGCTAAGTGCTAGGTGAGCAATCTAGAATTCAGAGGAGGACATGACCACTAGCGTTTGCCAGGAGAGGAGAATGCTTCATGGAGGTGGTCAGATTTGATGTGGGCCTTGAGACAAATGTGGACTTAGGTATGTGTGCAGTAGAAGGGGGGCATTTTGTGTTGGGGGCAAGGTACAGACAAAAACACGGTGAATGACAGCAGAAGAAACGAAGAATATCTGCTTTGTCTAAAGGAAAGATTGAGAAAGAGCTGTTAAGATGGGTTAAGTTAACGATATTCTTAAATACTTAGATAAAGAATTTGGATCGTTTCCCTAACAGAATTGCAAAGGGATTTTAGCACTCGGAGAAGGGAATATTGGAGAACAGCTTGTGATGAGTGGGGATGGGGCAGAGTTGGAAAGAAATTCCATTATGGAAACCATCCCTTAAAAAGGACTCTTAACCAAATAGGTCATACCCTCTTGGTCAGAGGGGATGGTTAAGTGGAATGGGCACATGGGGCCGTGTATTTTGGGGGGGGGGGTCAATTGCAGAAAGGAAAATCAGGGAAGACAACAAAGATAATTTTTCAATGTTGCCGTTTTGCCACATTTCTGCTCTGCGCAGACCAAAGGCTTGGTCAGCCTGATTCATCTGGAGTTCTTCTAATGCTCTGCGGGCAGCATAATCACGCAGGAGAGGTCTGCCTTAAAGCACTACAGGACGCAGTATTAGTCTGATTTTATGGCTCTGTACTTCAGCTTTCCTTTCAACCCCTGGCAATTCTACGGCACCTGTCTTCCTCTTAGGCCGACTGTCAGATGTTTTTTTGGTGAGCCTAAAATCTTTGTTCAAACCCACTTTATAAAACGTTATTTTCCGGTTTATTCCTTTTCTAATAATCATGTACCTGCTGCTAATCCTTCATACATTACTCCTAGGCCTGTCTGCAGATTGTGCCATGGATGTTTTATAACTGTTACAACTTCCTTTTCAAAAGTATTTGGGATGTTTTCCCTGTAGTAACTTACCCTTCTAGAAAGTCTTTAGTTCCTGCCCACGCACCACATGAGTCACAATAGAACCTGATTCAGAGCTAGTGAAACCTTTAAGAATAAAACTGTTATTAGTGAAAAAGGTTTAGTTCAGGAGGAACTGAGCAGGATTCGATTCAGTTTGGGCTTAAAAAACAGTAAATTCCTTTCAAATAAATATTTTCTTCCCATCTCAAATCTATGTTTTGAGAAAATATGTTAGTCGTCAGAGAGACTTTTAGTAAAATGAAATGTGAAAAAAATGATTCCAGAATTAAGGGGTAATTTGCTTCAGTTTTATTTGATGTCTGGAGGACAGAAACACTTTTCTGGATTGGGAAAGAAAAGAAGGTTCCACCGTTGCTAGGACAGTTTGCCAGAACCAGACAAGTTCACTTTTTTTTTTTTTTTTAAGTTTGCCTAATGCAGTTCACAGAATATTCTAGTTTATAACATTTGTACCCAGATCTCTTGTAGGTCCGTGAATCATCGTTGTTCTTGTTACCTTTGCTGTAAGACCAATTATCCTAGGGACAGAAATTCTGAGGGCGTGGCTGAATGGTTCTCACTTGGCACTTCGCAGGTAATTGGTCAGATGTCTACTGGGGTCACAGTTGTTTGCAAGTTCAACTGGACAAGATGTCCAAGATGGCTTGTCACATGGCTGGCCACTAATGCTCCTTATTGGCTAACAAGAGCATCTACACATGGCCTCTCCAGTGGGACAGTCCCAGAGTTGTCAGAGTTCTTTAAAGGCAGTTGGCTTCCCTCAGAGCACACATCCCAACAAAACCAGATGGAAGCTATCCAGCTGTTTCCAGCCCACCTCAGAAGTCACATGGTGCTGGTATTGGTTGAAGCAGTTAGGCCCACCTGCACCCAAGGAGAGGAGGCAGAGACACCCCTCTTGATGAGAGGAGTATCAGATAATTTGCAGGCGTTTAAACAAAAACAAACCCCAACCAACTGCTATAGTCCTATACAGACAGCTTTCAGTCTCTCTGAGCACCGTTCCAGGAATTCTAGCTAGTTCCTGTCTAACTTGGTTAGCATTCTGAGATACACTTAGGTTGTCTTCTCCAGCTTCTTCCCAGAACCTCCTTGTCATGTTTTTCCATTTCTTTCTACTTGATAAATCACTTGAAGTATCTCATCTTTTTTTTTTTTAAAAAGCACTTTCTAGCTGATTTAATCAGTTAATGGATTTCTAACTTACGTGTAAGATGTCAGTCATAAAGTTTTATTTTTGTTTTATTACAAAGCAGAGATTTTAATAGAAGAGCTTAGTTTTTGAACGATCTTTCAAGTGACTGCATTACACATGAATCTTATTATAATACACTGAAATAATCATTTTAGTGGAGTGCCTATGTTTTTCATCTTAACGGCATCTAATTGCCCTTCTATTTCAAACAATACAATGAAATTCCTTCCCGATAAAATATTATGGACAGTCCTTTGGAAACAATTGTAATGGGTTGTGCCCACATTAGAAAAGGAAAGATACTGAGAGCTGATTGAATGCCTGAGAAATTGTGTTCTGTCAAACATTTCAAGCAATTAGCCACCAATAAGCCTCATAAAAATAGATTATTCCCCGCTTTAAAAACTGGATAATTGCCAATAATCTTCAGCCAGATGGGTACAGCCTTCCTATAGTCACCCTAAATTTTCCTTCTCAAGTCTTCCCAGGGCAGCCTGAAAGTTGTGTTCGCATTCATTGCCTCATAATGAATGGACTGAGATGGACAGGCTGGACCCCTTCTTGAGTAAGGGTGAGAGAGTGGTTTCTCTTCCTGTAGAAAGGTTTCTCTTCCTGCAGAAAGATGCTCTGAAGGTGGATGGTGTTAGGGAAGAGCAAATGTCACAGTATAATGACACAGAGTGTTTTGAACTGAGTGCTTCCAAGGGCATGGACTTCGATTTGCAAACCCTTTAAACTGCTCTCGGAAGCAAAAGGAAATGGTAAATTTAGAAAGACTAGCATGCCACTGAGCTGCCAATAGGGTTATTCAATAAACTGAATGCTTTCTTAGAAATTAAATGTAGGTTTTATAAGACAATGGGTAATCAGAGAGCTACAAATATAATATGGTTTCTATAATACGATGGCATTTTATGGTTTGTTTATGATGATTTTGCATTAATGTTTTGTTTTGTATGCAGATTGGTCTTACAGAAATAGTGTCGCAGGACAATATAATGTGCTCCACGTGCTGATGAAGAAGTGACCTGAGCCAGCGTGCTAGGAGGCCGAGCTCTGCCCAACGGTATCTATTTGCTATATTGTTAGTAATTTCCTTTAAAACATTTATAACCTGAAATATCTGTGTTAGTTGGTTTTTATCTGTACTTCAGAAGAAGTTAGTTAATATTTGAAGTACTCTAATCACAAATTATACACCAAAGGGATGGTTAATTGGCATCTGAAAGTTCTAAATAAAGTCTATACTCTAGAGACAGCTGGTAGGGGAGGGACTTAAACATTCCTTATGACTGATCTGCACTAAAGGCTTTGATTAATTGAGTGGATGTTAGAATTTTGTCATCATTGAAATGAGTGGTCTTCAAATGTGTGGACTTGCTATAAGTGTTGTTTGGGTAGTTCCACCTTTAAATAGAGTATAGAGTATAGGTAACAGGACCCATACCTCGCTCCAGGATTCTGATTCCAAACTTGTCTTGTGCTAAGATGCTGAGGGGCAAATTTCTGTGACCCTGCTTCAGCTTGGCGGCTGAGTCGGCTGCTCGAATATTCACATTTACTTTCAATAAACTTTTCATGAAAGATGCCATCTCAGTACCCAAAAAGGCAGCAATTTGGAACTTTATCGAGGGTATAGAATAGGATGTGTGACTCTCTTTGTGCTTATATTATTACAGTAACATCTCAGACAAATAAATTGCAAGCATATAGCAAAGGTATTTTTCAAACCTGCTGCCAGGGAGGAGTCTTATGAGCACATTAACTTGAGTATTTCTTACTTGTTACATATTTTGTAGGAAAAAAATTTGGTTTAGATAATCACTTTTATATCATCATTATTTTATAATTGTTTTTTATTAACATACAATGTATTATTGGTTTCAGGGGTACAGGTCTGTGATTCATCAGTCTTACACAATTCACAGCGCTCACTATAGCACACACCCTCCCCAATATTTCTGGTTTTTTTTTTTTTTTAAAGAATGTCTCAATAAAGCTCATGAGACACCTGGGAGATTGGTCATAAGTAGCTGAACAGTTGTTCAGTTGACAGTGGGCATGTCGGTTGAAGTCTTGGTAGGAAGCAAATGGCTCACTCAAAATGGGTAATGTGAAGACACTGAAGAGAGACTGTTACAGTGCGTGTAGGGTTTGCGGATACCAACAAGGGATGGTGTGGTCCTCAGGCCCACCAGCAGTGGTAACCACTTCTACTCCTGGGCCTGTAGGGGCAACAGAAGGGTAAATTCAAAGAGGGGAGCTACATAGATGTTGCTGTCTGCCAGGAGCAAGGGCCTTCAGTCGAGGGGACAGCCCACCATGGCATCTCTGCAGGGAAAGAACCAACGTGTGGAGACCCCCACGCCCATTCTGCTGCCCTTTACCTTCCAGTCTCCTGCTGGTGCTCCTCACCGAGCCAGAATTAATCCAAACTGGAACGCCAGGAAGCCCAGAATGCAGTCCATGCATGTTAGCTTCCAGGGCCCAGGAGGCTGGGCAAAGTATGGAGTGGAGATGGAGGAGCAAACAGAAGATCCAGCACAGTAAATTTTCTAGAAAGGACTCTTGAGCTCATTGAAGTCTATCAGAAATAGCTTATGTGATTTATCAAGAGCAAGTAATTACCTCTCCAAAGGAGCAACTAATCACTTCTGACCACAAAGTTCGGCTTCAGTTCAGGGACAATTTTCTTTCTCAGTGTGTTCAGCAGAAATTGGTCTGACCCGGCTTTTATTATAACTCACCACCTGGTAGGAGGCTTACTGCTTCATCTACCTATAAGTAGTGGTGGCTAGGAGGAAGAGATTTTCTTTTTAATACCTCATACTTAGATTGGATTAGGTAAACTTTGTGCATCTTCAGACAGAAACATTCTGGGTTTTTTCCCTCATCGTACTTGTTGCCATTCACAATTAGATATTCATTAGTGTGTGGATCTGTTTGCCTGTCATTCCATTTAGCGACCATAATCCATGAAGACTGAGAGGTTTATCTCTCTACACACTGCCTACCATGGTGCTAGGCACATCACAGATGCTCGGTAATTATTATTTACTGAGTGAAGGAATGACTGTTCTCAAGGCAGCTGAGTGAAGTGGGGAGGGTATGGCCACTGGAATAAGGAAGAATTAGGTGTTGAATCTTGGCTATACTTAGGATTTGAGAAGACTTAGCAAAGCTTAATCTCTCAAGGCTGCAATTTCCTCCTCTATAATATGGTGGTTATAAAATTTGCCCACCTAAATTTACTCACTTAAGTTTGAATCAGACACACTGTTGTCTAGTAGGGTTGGGAACATGAAAGAAGGCAGTCAGGAATTAGAGGGACACCTGCTGCTGTTCTCATCATCATTGTTAGTTTTCATAAAAGCATGCTTACAATAAGGGAGGATGCCTTTCAAAAGAGTAATGATCATGAAAAAAATAATTTTCTCAAAGGAATAACCGAGGGCATGGCATATAAAATAAAGCCTTCATCTTTTTGAAGCTTATTGAAACTTCTCTTTTAAATGATCATTGGTCACCGGTGTTTGGTACAATCTAGTAGAAATATACTCAGCTGAGTCTAAAGCCTTCAGCATCTCTGAAACAGGATATTCTATAAAATTGGCATGGTATATGCAATAGAAATGTTCCTAAAATATGCAGGAACACTTTTATTGATTATAACACATTTTAAAAGCATTAGGAGCATTCATCCGATGATGAATTTTCCTCTAAAGTGAAGAATGACCCCAATATTATTGTTTTAAATCCAATTTCCTTTAAGTGGTGTTGATGTGGGGAAAACCCATATGCTGGTGATGTCCTCTGGGCTGCCTTTCCAGGTATGTGTCAGTAAAGCATGCTTTCCTTTTTTTTTTTTTTTAAGTGGCCTTTAATTTTTTTTTTTAATCATACAAGTTGACTATAGAAAAAGTAAGAAATACAGATGAGCAAAAACAATTAAAAAATGTAAAATCCACCCAGAATCAAACTTTTCAAATGTGAGTTTGTATGTAGCCTTTTCTTCATAGGCTTTAGTAAGAAAGTTCTCCCTCAGAGTTACTTTTTTTTTCCTCCCTGGAATATCAGTAGGGTTTCACCAATTTGAGTATTTTTGTAAACTGCATCCCTTTCTCAAATTTCCCCCACTTTCCTGCTGTAAGAAAACACTGTTGAGAACTTGTGATTATCTCTCCAACACTGACTTTAACTCCTTCCCAGTAAGTAACAACTATGTTGTTTAGGTGGAATTGGCCCAACCCCTCAGTTTTAGGGGTGGATACTATGTGGTTTGAGCCAATCCACGTAATCTCATTTTCCTTTGCTGATGTGATTGGTACAAGCAACTTAGACCCTGCAGTCCATACATTTCTAAATTCATGGCTTCCCCCAAGCAATTCAAGAATTAACTACCTATATCAAGAATGTGGACTTTAGAATCAGACTGCCTTGATTTCAAGTCCTGACTACCTCAAACCATTTGTGTGAATTTTGGCAATTACTTGGTTTCTCTTGGCTTCAGTTTTTATCTGTATAACCTATAAACCATGTAAAGAGTCCCATACATTGCAAGCACATGGTAAGGGTGATAATGTGTAACCAATTATTAATATGTTTCCTATCTTACAGTTAATCTGATAAATTCTTGTCTACATGCCAGTAGGTATGCATTTACCTATTGGTCTTTCCTCTTGACAATTAATTCGTATACATTTTAACAAAGACGTCTTAGAGACAATATACTCAGTTCAGATACTAATGGAATGGCCATTGTTTAAAAGCTCAGGCCAATTCTAAAGTGAGAGTTGTATGACTTCTTCAAAGCTGCTTGGGTCAATCCTCATCCCTTCTCCATCTCCTTGGTTTTTTCAATTGATCTTGTGCATGGAAGTTGTTGATTGCCTACATAACAGTCATTCCTTCTTGCTAATACAAAGCTAATTTGTACATTTACTGCTCATACGGCTGACTTGGGGATTAAATCTTGATAATATCAATTTCTAGGCCAGCAATTGGTTTAGAAATGAATGGAGGGTGCCTGTGTGGCTCAATCATCAAGCATCTATCTTTAGCTCAGGTCATGATTCCAGGGTCCTAGAATCAAGCCCTGCATCTGGCTCCCAACTCCGCGGGAAGCCTGCTTCTCCCTCTCATGCTCCCTCTGCTTGTGTTCTCTCTCCCACTGTTTCTCTCTCTGTCACATAAATAAAAAAAAAAGAAATGAATGTGTAATATAATTTTAGTCAATGAAATGTGGAGAAAGCCTTTCCATAGGGCTTCTGGAAAAGAAAACTTTATCTTTTTTTAAAAAAGATTTTATTTATTTGATAGAAATCACAAGTAGGCAGAAAGGCAAGCAGAGAGAGAGAGGGAGGCAGGCTCCCCCACTGAGCAGAGAGCCCAACTTAGGGCTCGATCCCAGGACTCTGGAATCATGACTGAGCCGAAGGCAGAGGCTTTAACCCACTGAGCCACCCGAGCGCCCCAAGAAAACTTTATCTTAAAAGACCAACAGAGATGGAACATTCTGTCTTTGGATGTTGATATGCGAGGAAGTGATGCTTGAGGTCACTGCGATGTTGATATGCGAGGAAGTGATGCTTGAGGTCGCTGCAGCCATCTTTCTATCATAATGGGACAAGCTTGAGACCAGAATCCACATTCTGAGGAGAAAATATGCTGGTTCTTGAAGACATTGGTGAACAATGGAAAACTAAAGTGCTTCAGGACTTCTTGTTGCATGACGGATTAAAGCCTTTTATTGTTTAAGCCATTGAGAGCGGAGTTTTTTGTTACTTGCATCAGAAAAAACATCTAAATGGTTCAGCTATGGGACATGAATGACCTATTTTCTCCTCTTAGATATTGTTCTTTTTATTCAGAGAGAAGCAGGCTTGGAAAAACATGAATTGCTCCACTCATTTTGTAGACAAAAAATATTACCAAAGGTTCTTTTGGTAACTCACTCTTTTCACAGCCACTTGAGTAATATCATATCTTATTGGCGTAAAGAAAAAGCAAAACCTTTTGTTCATGTTAGATGTGGAGACTTGGGTACCTCCAAGGGAACTTTGGGTATCTTTGGCACATTTTATTTAGTACAGTTTTTAAAAGTCTGTATGCTCACAGGGAGGTATGGAACTTTGGGAAATATAAGATTCAGATAGAGAAAAATTCTCTTCTTAGGGACAGAGAGGAAAACTCTTGGAACTGCAACTTCTGGCAAAGTCGTTATAGTTAGAGAAATCGAATAGATGCTGTTTCTGGACATGACAAAGGACATAAATCAAATATATAAACTTATTTGCCTTTGGAAAGTAAAAGATTGTGTGGTATTTATTTAAAGGCAGATCACTCCCTCTCCCAGGCTAAATGAGGAAGAGATTAATTGAAATCTTAATGAAACATAAAATTGGGCATTGGTGATATTGCCTGCAAACATTGTAGACTGACAGATAATGTAGCCAGCTTGTTTACCTTATTGAAATGAGCCCTGAAAGATGATGTGCCTGATTCCTAGTCTGAGAGTCTAATCTTTACTCCTGGGATTTTGTTGACAGGCTGATTTCCTGACTCACTGGATCAGCCAGGTATGTATCTAGTCTCCTTTGTTTCTAACTACAAAAGATACTGACATTGGTCTAGGCATGGCAGGGTTCCAACCCTATATTGCAAAGAACTCCAAGAATCTGGGATGCAGGAAGTCTTTGTCCTGTAAAAAGCAACGCTCGCTTTAAAACTGCATTAGGAAAATGATACATTTTTTTTTCCATTTTATTTTTTTTTTCAGCGTAACAATATTCATTCTTTTTGCACAACACCCAGTGCTCCATGCAAAACGTGCCCTCCCCATTACCCACCACCTGTTCCCCCAACCTCCCACCCCTGACCCTTCAAAACCCTCAGGTTGTTTTTCAGAGTCCATAGTCTCTTATGGTTCGCCTCCCCTCCCCAATTGGAAAATGATACCTTTTGAAGAAAGCACATGCTATAGCCATCTTCCCCTCTCTACATGTCAGCCACCTTTATAATTAGATGACTTCTTTTCCTAACTAGCCGACCTCCTTGAGGGAAAGCCCTTTCCCATATGAATCCCTTTATCTAACTGTTCCTGGCAGAGCAGGTGTTTGATAAATCCTAGTTAGCTGATTGTTGAGGTCTCCAACCTACATTTTGAAGGCTGGGTTTTTTTTAACAGTGAAGCTCTAGATAAAGATCACCAGGATTAACAGACTGGACCACTATTGTCTGACATTGAGTTTGCTGGTGTCAGAAAAAATGTGGTGTCCCAGTTCGATGAAGACAGCTTCTGAGAGATAGGTCCTGGGGTTAGTCAGACAAATCATAGCATCAAGCAGTGGGTCTTAATGATGCTGGGTGGGGGAAGAGAGAGTGGAGGGTGGGAGGCCAGGAACTGGAGGAATGAATAAATAGGTGGAGTTCACATTCTTCTCTTTGGACCCCTTGTTACCATTACCACTTCTGAACATAATGAGTGTGTCATTGTCAATCCATACAT
This sequence comes from Meles meles, assembly GCF_922984935.1. NCBI lineage: Eukaryota > Metazoa > Chordata > Mammalia > Carnivora > Mustelidae > Meles > Meles meles. The sequence continues at coordinate 138,973,072 of NC_060071.1, read as the reverse complement.
CTGTATACTAAATGTTAATAAGGCTTGCTTTAATCCCTCAAAAATTAGGCAAGAAAAATAAACAAAAATTCCACTATTGTCTTCATGCATCAACTTTTTGCACATCCCACTGTAAAGACTGCTTGTCTACACATGGATAAATAAGATAAACAGTCTCTGCCCTCATGGGGTTATAATCCCCTTGGGAAGATTAGTGACAAACAGTCCATTACAATAATATAACATAATATCTATATTCAAATACAGGACTCTGTACTTAATATTAAAATAAGTGAACATTAACTGATAGATATTGTGGAGATTAATAACAGAAAACGTGTTTGGAATGGAGTTGGAGGCGGCAGGGGGAGCTCTTACCACCCTAGTACTCCTAGTCAATCCTAGACCCAATAGGAAGGCAGGGATGGTGCATGTAGATTCTACTTTATTATCCCAGAAGGAAGAAGAAAGACTTACCTCCTTCCCTGGCAAGAGCCCAACCAATGAACGACTGTTATAACTTAGCCAATGAGAAGCCACTATATTTTCAACTCCTAATTTACTCCAACGGACTTTTGGTTTATGACAGCCATCCTAAATTCTCTGATTTTCTCTATAAAACAGTATTCTTCTTTACTCAGCAGAACTTGTCTATGGTTTTGCAATAGCTTATTGGTCCTGGATTACAATTCTCAACTACTCCCCCAGTAACCACTCTTCCATTGATTGATTGATTGATTGATTGATTGATTTATTCTGGTGAAATAACTGGCAGATTTATTTTTAAAGTTAACACAACAGTTTTGTGTAATTAAACAGACAAAAATACTTTTCAGCCATTGTAGCAGGTAATCATGGCTTCTGCTACCCAGAATCTATTTCCTTTTTTTCTTGGAAGATCTTGAGTTTTTTCTCAGGAAACTATTGCCCCTTTTGCTGTACTTTCAGTGCATGGGGTTTGGTCATCCCTTCACCAACTCCATCCCCAGATCTAGGGGTGGGAAAATAATCCAGGTCTCAGAAATATTTTATTTTAATCCTTGACCAGAGACTGTTTGAGTAGTCATGTGACCAAGCTAGTCCAGTCGGAAGTAATCCTGGGACTTTTTTTTTTTTTTCTTAATGGAATAACCTAGAAAAAGGAGTTCTCTTTTCTACAGACTTGGAAACAAGTATGAGCCCTCAGAACTTCAAGCAGATATCTTCTCCACAAGAAGAGAAAAGAGAAACAAAGTTAGAAGCCAAAGGCACAGCAAGTGAGTTTCAATGATGTTTGACCTGCTGAATCCCTTGGAGACCACTTCTGCTACTTTCATTTACATGAACTAACAGATTCTTGATTTTTTTGCTTAAGCCAGATTGAGTTGGGTTTTCTCTCACTTAACTGAAATTTGGTACCTTGTTTACTAATTTGCAGCTGCTTTTACTGATTGGTAAGCTAACTTTGGTCTTGTCTGATGTCTGAATGGAAATCACCTATTCAAGATCCTGAATTTTTCTTGGCTTTATACTCAATATTTGTCTTTCTTCCTGGCTTTTAATGGTGACAGTGAATTCTAGATATCATCATCCTTTCTCCCCCACCCCCCTATTGTGATTTTAGCTATTCTAGCATGGCTTTTCCTCAAGTTGCTTTGGAATCACATGTGATGGCTACTGAAAGAGCAAATGTTGGACCACATGTCATGAAGATCTGAAAATCTGTACTTAAAAAAATATTTATTTATTTATTTATTTATTTGAGAGAGTGTGAGCAGGGGAGGGGCAAAAGGAGAGGGAGAAGCAGACTCCCCAGCCGAGCAAGGAGCCCTACATGGTGCTCAGTCCCAGGATCCTGGGATCGTGACTTGAGCCAAAGGTAGATGCTTAACTGACTGGGCCACCCAGGTGCCCCCTGAAAATCTGCACTTTAAAAATGCTCCCAGGTGGTTCTTTTGTAAAGTTTGAAAAACAGAGTCTTAATGCTAATCCACAGACTCTTGTCTATGATTTCTTTCTGCTCTTCCCCCAAACCCATAGGTCACTCTCTGCCCTTGATCAGTTTCTTTTCCAATCATGGATAGAGAGCTACATGGACTTCCCATTGGCCAGTGTGACTCTGAGATTTCTGTGTCATTCACTTAGCTAGGAAGATTTTTCTGGATGAACTATCTCAAAACTAAGCTCTTTGCCCATTGGAAATATAAACTTACATCTTCTAATAAGATACACTGATGTGGACTTGAGGAGGAGACAAGATGGCGGAGAAGTAGGAGGTGCCGTTTCAACCTGTCCCCTAGAGTAAGCTGATTACCTACCAAAGAACTCTGATCATCCATGAAATCAGCCTGAGATTAGAATTATACACTTCTGGATCTCTAAAGGGGGAGAAGACACCAGTGGGCAGAAGTGTTCCAGAGTGCACCTTGCCTGCACCACGGCTGATACATTCAGCTATACATCTGTTCAGCCATATCTCACCAAAATGACTAGGAGGAGGAATGCCCAACAGAAGAAAAATTCAGAGACTAGGCCTTCTGCATCAGAGCTATTGGATACGGACATAGACAGTATGTCAGAAAGGGAATTCAGGCTAACAATTATCCAGGCAATAGCTAGGTTGGAGAAAGCCATGGATGACAAAATGGAATTGATTAGGGCAGAAGTGAAAGCCACCAGGGATGATGTTCACAATGTTCTCAATGAGTTCCAATCTAATCTAAATTCTCTAAAAGCTAGGGTAACTGAGGTAGAAGATAGAATTAGTGATCTGGAGGACAAACAGAGAAAAAGGATCAGGAGGAAGCCTGGAACAAACAGCTTAGAAGCCATGAAAACAGAATTAGAGAAATAAATGATGCTATGAAACATTCCAACATCAGAATTACTGGAATCCCTGAAGGGGAGGAGAAAGAAAGACTAGAAGATATAATTGAATAAATACTCCATGAAAATTTTCCCAATCTTGTGAATGGAACCAGCGTTTGTGTACTAGAGGCAGAAAGGTCTCCTCCCAAGATCATAGAATCTAGAAAGACCTCGAGATACCTAATAGTGAAAATGATGAATCATAATTGTAGACAGGAGTTCTTGAAAGCAGTTAGGGCAAAGAAATTCCTTACGTACAGAGGAAAGCCCACCAGAATAATGTCAGACCTGTCCACAGAAACCTGGAAAGCCAGAAAGGGCTGGCAAGATGTATTCAGGGCACTAATGAGAAGAACATGCAGCCAAGAATACTTTATCCAGCAAGACTGGAATTTAAAATGGACGGAGAGATAAAGAGCCTCTAAGACCGGCAAGGTTTAAAAGAGTATGTGACCACCAAGCTGACTCTGCAGGAAATATTAAGGGGGGGGGTCTATAAAAGAGGAAAAATCCTAAGAATATCATTGAACAGAAATATATGATGGCAATCTACAGAAACAAACACTTCACAGGTAACACGATCAATAAAAACGTATCTCTCAATAATCACTCTCAATATGAATGGCCTAATTGCACCTATAAAATGGCACAGGGTTGCAGATTGAATAAAACGACAGGACCCATCCATATGTTGTCTACAAGAGACCCATTTTGAACCTAAGGATACATCCAGACTGAAAGTGAAGGGATGGAGAAGCATCTTTCATGCCAATGAGCCTCAAAAGAAGACTGGGATAGGGATTCTCATATCAGATAAATTAGATTTTAAACTAAAGAGTGTAGTCAGAGATACAGAAGGACACTACATGCTTCTTAAAGGGACTATCCACTAAGAAGATCTAACAATTGTAAATGTTTATGCCCCCAATATGGGAGCAGCCAATTACATAAGAAAACTGTTAATCAAGATAAAGAGTCATATTGATATGAATACATTAATAGTAGGAGATCTCAACACACCACTCTCAGTAATAGATCATCCAAGCAGAAAATCAATAAAGAAACTAGAGCATTGAATGACACACTGGACCAGATGGACCTCATAGATATATACAGAACATTCCACCCTAAAACAACAGAACACTCTGTCTTCTTGAGTGCACATGGAACCTTCTCCAGAACAGATCACATACTGGGTCACAAATCAGGGCTCAACTGATACCAAAAGACTGACATTATTCCCTGCATATTCTCAGATCACAAGCTTTGAAACTAGAGCTCAACCACAAGGAAAAGTTCGGAAGGAACTCAAACACCTGGAAGCTAAAGACCACCTTGCTTAAGAATTAAGAATGCTTGGATCAACCAGGAAATCAAAGAAGAACTTAAACAATTCATGAAAACCAATGAGAATGAAGACACTTTGGTCCAAAACCTATGGGATACAGCAAAGGCAGTCCTAAGGGGGAAATACATAGCTATCCAAGCCTCCCTCAAAAAAATTGAAAAATCCAGAATACACCAGCTGTCTCTACACCTTAAAGAGCTGGAGAATCAACAACAATTTAAGCCAACTCCACACATAAGAAGGGAAATAATCAAGATTAGAGCAGAAATCAATAAGATAAAAACTAGAGATACAGTCGAAGGCATCAATGAAACTAGAAGCTGGTTTTAGATGAACCACTGGCCAAACTAATCCAAAAGAAAAGAGAGAAGGCCCAAATTAATAAAATTATGAATGAAAAGGGAGAGATCACAACTAACACCAAAGAAATAGAAATAATCATCAGAAATTACTATCAACAGTTAAATGCCAATAAGTTAAGCAACCTAGATGAAATGGATGCATTCCTGGAAAACTATAAACTTCCAAAATTGAACCAGGAAGAAATTGACAACTTGAATAGACTGATATCTAGTAAAGGGATTGAAGCAGAGATCAAAAACCTCCCAAAAAACAAGAGCTCTGGACCTGATGGATTCCCTGGGGAATTCTACCAAACTTTCAAAGAAGAAATAATACTTATTCTCTTGAAGCTGTTTCAAAAAATTGAAGCAGAAGGAAAACTTCCAGACTCTTTTAACGAAGCCAGCATTACCCTGATCCCCAAACCAGGCAAGGACCCCCCCCCACACCAAAAAGGAGAATTTCAGACCAATATCCCCGATGAATATGAATGCTAGGATTCTCAATAAGATCCTAGCAAATAGAATCCAAGAGCACATTAAAAAGATTATCCACCATGACCAGGTTGGATTCATCCCTGGTTTGAAAGGATGGTTCAACATTTGCAAATCAATCAATGTGATAGAACAAATCAATAAGAGAAGAGAGAAGAACCACATGGTCCTCTCAATTGATGTGGAAAAATCATTTGACAAAATACAGCATCCACTCCTGATTAAAATGCTTCAAAGTATAGGTAGTACAGATAGTATAGATAGAAAGTATAGATAGTATTCTATCTATGAAAAACCCACAGCAAATATCCTCCTCAATGGGAAAAAGCTCACAGCCTTCCCGTTGAGATCAGGAACATGACAAGGATGCCCACTCTCACCACTCTTGTTCAACATAGTTTTGGAAGTCCTAGCAACAGCAATCAGACAACAAAGAGAAATGAAAGGTATCCAAATTGGCAATGAAGAAGTTAAACTCTTTCTCTTTGCTGATGACATGATACTTTATATGGAAAACCCAAAAGACTTCACCCCCATATAGCAATTCAGTAATGTGGCAGGATACAAAGTCAATGTACAGAAATCAGTTGCTTTCTTATACACTAACAATGAAAATACAGAAAGTGAAATTAGAGAATCAACTCCATTTACTATAGCACCAAGAACCATAAAATACCTGGGAATAAACCTAACCAAAGAGGTAAAGTATCTGTACTTGAGGAACTACAGAACACTCATGAAAGAAATCAAAGAAGACACAAAAAGATGGAAGACCATTCCATGCTCATGGATCAGAAGAATAAACATTGTTAAGATGTCTATACTGCCTAGAGCAATCTATACTTTTAATGTCATTCCGATCAAAATTCCACTGGTATTTTTCAAAGAGCTGGAGCAAATAATCCTAAAATTTGTATGGAATCAGAAGAGACCCCGAATTGCTAAGGAAATGTTGAAAAAGAGAAACAAAACTGGCGGCATCATGTTGCCTGATTTCAAGATTTACTACATATCTCCAAGACAGCGTGGTACTGGCATAAAAACAGACACATAGACCAGTGGAACAGAGTAAAGAGCCCAGATATGGACCCTCAACTCTATGGGCAAATAATCTTCGACAAAGCAGGAAAAAATATAGAGTGGAAAAAAGACAGTCTCTTCAATAAATGGTGCTGGGAAAATTGGACAGCTATGTGTAGAAGAATGAAACGTGACCATTCTCTTACACCGTACACAAAGATAACCTCGAAATGGATAAAAGACCTCAACGTGAGACAGGAATCCATCAGAATCATAGGGGAGAACATAGGCAGTAACCTCTTCGATATCAGCCACAACAACTTCTTTCAAGATACGTCTCCAAGGGCAAAGGAAACAAAAGTAAAAATGAATTTTGGGGACTTCATCAAGATCAAAAGCTTCTGCACAGCGAAGGAAACAGTCAACAAATCAAAGAGGCAACCCATGGAATGGGAGAAGATATTTGCAAATGACAGTACAGACAAAAGTCTGATATCCAGGATCTATAAAGAACTTCTCAAACTCAACACACACAAAACAGATAATGATGTCAAAAAATGGGCAGAAGACATGAACAGACACTTCTCCCATGAAGACATACAAATGGCTATCAGACACATGAAAAAATGCTCATCATCACTAGCCATCAGGGAGATTCAAATTAAAACCACACTGAGACATCACCTTACACCAGTTAGAATGGCCAAAATTAACAAGACAGGAAACAACGTGTGTTGGAGAGGATGTGGAGAAAGGGGAAACCCTCTTGCACTGTTGGTGGGAATGCAAGTTGGTGCAGCCACTTTGGAGAACAGTGTGGAGATTCCTCAAGAAATTAAAAATAGAGCTTCCCTATGACCCTGCAATTGCATGACTGGGTATTTACCCCAAAGATACAGATGTAGTGAAAAGAAGAGCCATCTGTACCCTAATGTTCATAACAGCAATGGCCCTGGTTGCCAAACTGTGGAAAGAACCAAGATGCCCTTCAATGGACAAATGGATAAGGAAGATGTGGTTCATATACACGATGGAGTATTATGTCTCCAACAGAAAGGATGAATACCAAACTTTTGTATCAACATGGACGGGACTGGAAGAGATTATGCTGAGTGAAATAAGTCAAGCAGAGAGAGTCAAGTATCACATGGTTTCACTTATTTGTGGAGCATAAGAAATAACACGGAGGACAAGAGGAGATGGAGAGGAGAAGGGAGTTGAGGGAAATTGGAAGGGGAGATGAACCATGAGAGACTATGGACTCTGAAAAACAATCTGAGGGTTTTGAAGGGGTGGAGGGTGGGAAGTTGGGTGAGCCTGGTGGTGGGTATTATGGAGGGCATGTTTTGCTTGGAGCACTGGGTGTGTTGCATAAACAATGAATTCTGGTACAATGAAAGAAATTAAAAAAATAAATATTTATTAAAAAAAGATAAATTGATGTTGTCTTCTATATTCTTTGCAGATGTAGTTTTAGTTTTTGTTCTTAAGATTTTATCTTTTTTTTTTTTTTTTTTGAGAGAGAGAGTAGGGGGAGGAACAGAGGGAGAGGAAGAGAGTCTCAAGCAGACTCCATGCTAAGCACAGAACCTGACACACGTCTTGATCTCACAACCCTAAGATCACAAACTGAGCTGAAACCAAGAGTTGGGAACTTAACCTATTAAGCCACCCATGTGCCCCCAAAGCTGTAGTTTTTGAAAGAAATGCAGAATTCCCCAAACTCAGCTCAAATCAGAGACTGAAAAATACATACTTAGATAGAACACAAAATTTAAATGTTTTCCTTTTTCTTTCCCCTTCTATGAGAGGCAGGAGAGGTCTAAGGCTGCCTGCCCTCTCTTCTGTCCAGTGAATCCATTTATTCTCTGAGCTTCTATGGTAGCATAATATCAAGGCCTTTAAGCAAAATATCCAAATATTTCCTCAAATTTGATGGATTGTTGATGATTGCGATACATGAGGCTGAAGGAAAAGTCATGGGACAGACATAGAAGCCAACTTTGAACTGTAAGCCTTTCCCATGACCTGTGCCCCCAAAATAGTAGCTGTCTACCAGTGATCATCTGCAGCCTTGACCCTGCCCCAAACATTTGGCATGTGGAAGCTGGCCCAGTTGTCACAGAACAAGCAGATTAATTTCCCAGTGCTTATAGCCTTCTCTTGGTCTTCTGCCTGTCCTCATAGTAATCACTGTTTAAACACACTGATAAAATTCAAGAATGTGCCAATAACAACTCCCTCTTCACAGACTGAACTAGATTTCCAAAGCACCAGGCAAGACATGAGCAGGGTGACCGTGGGGACCCTACAGGGGGCACTGTTCTCACCCGCACCCCCCCACCCCACCTTACTGCAGAGCACAGGACTGGTCCACTGCAAGGCACAGAGATGTGGGTGGGGCAGAGTGGACAAGAAAGGAAATCTCACCTTTACATTACTTTTCTTAACCTTATTTTGCCTTGAAGGTCCTGCTGCTTGTCTTGCCATCTCTGTCTCCTCCATTCCCCATGAAAACAGATTCTTTAAAGCATCATGTAGAAGGCTTTGTGTCACCTCTCTTGACGCCATTATTTTTTCCTCTCTGCCCTCCTTCCCTAACCTGCTCCACAATAAAAGTGAGCACCTAAGACTCCTCTGCACTGAGAGGTTAGAAAATATGTATTTTTAACTTAATGGGTAAAATGATATATGAGATCTTCCCTTTGAATCAAGAATTGAGAGAGGCACTGTGATTTATACGGGGGCCATTCTTTCAGAAGATCCAGGCTGAAAGCAGATGGGTTATGATGAAAAGCATAGTATTAATGTAATCGTAGCACTTCAGGAAAATTCAGGGATACCCCTCACCTCGACCAACCTATTGTCTACAGAGGGTATCCCACCAGGAGGGTTAAGGTAAGGATGGAAAACAAGAAAGTTTATGGGTCTAGTGTGAGGAAGAGAAAAGGCGATAGTTGAATGTGGTAATATTTTCCTTTCCCTTGGGAAGGATCTCTGCGAGAAACAGAGGGTTGGGTCCTCCAGGGGATTAATGTTTACATCCTTCAAGAAGCATGGAGTCTCTTTTGTGTGCTAGGAACAGTACTAGATATGGAGGATACAAGGATGAACAACATATGTGATCCCTGCCTTCAAGGAGCCACCATCAGGAGGGGTAACACTAGTAACCAATTAATCATTAAGTAAATGTGCGAATGAAGCAGTGATGGTGCTGAGAAGGAGAGGTCTCTATTGGGCTCGGAGAGGCAATATGAGAAAGGGGGCTAAAGGGTCAGGAAAAGCTTTCCTTAAAAAAAAAAAAAGTGATGACTGGATTGGGATCTGAATGATGAGCAAAAATTAGGCAGATAAAGAAGAAAGGACAGGGCATGAGCTGGGGCCCTATGGGGGCCTGGTGGGCAGAGGCACTGGAGTGAGGACTGTGCACTGGGGCAGAGAGAGCAAAGGGGAGAGGGAGTGAGGCTGGAGAGTTTCTAGGGCACAGATCAGGGAGGACCTTGCTTGTGGACCATGTCAAGGATTCCAGTCTTTATCATACAAGGAATGGGAAGCCACTGAATGATTTTAACTGGTGGTGGTGGTCATGGAAGTAGTGGGGAATATGTTCAGCCTTGTGTTTGAAAAGATTTTTCTGGTTACAGTGTGACTGGGTGAGGATGGGGTAGATTCAAGTAGAAAGAGCAGGCAGGATGGTTTTGTAGCAGCCCAAGCAAGGAATGATGGTAGCTTGGGCAAAGTTGGTGGCAGTGATGGAAAGAGACATCCAAGAGGTAAAATCAACTCTTCGTGGTGTGTGCGCTCCCCTTATCACCTTCAAGCTTCCTCAAGTGTAAATCTGATGGGAGCCTGAAGATAGCATGCCCACTGGTGTATGAGAGGGCAGGTCAAAGCTAAATTATGTTTATCTGAACAAACAGCATTGGTACAAGATCCCAAGGAGCATTTTTCATCCCTACTGCATCTTCAGTATGAGCAGGCACAGAAAATGAAGTGCAAAGGAAGGAAGCAGGCACCCAGGTTATTTTTAGCAAGCTATAGGAAATAGCCACATTCTAATTTGAATTCTTCTCATTAAAACCCAGAGCCTAACCCCACACAGTTCCTGTTTCTAATGTCTGCAAACTTCTCTTTTTCCAGATAATTGACAATAGGCCCCCACGGAAGTCTTCTCAGTATTTCTGCAAAAATTTAGCAAACATTAGGTTTGACACCATCATCATGTTTGCCAAGACAGCAAAAATCCTGGCTGGCAGAACTTCAAGTGTGATGAAGTGGAACAGAGAGGACAGCATGGAGTGACTGATCATTTCAGGGTATCTTCTAGGAGGTTTCTGATATTGGCATTTTCCATGGTTTAGGAGTGGTAGGGAATGGCAACTCTAGGGAGATGCCATGGTAATGAAGGTAGGGTTTACTCCTCTTTCAACTTATCCTCCCTGCCCTCAAGCATTCCCAGAGTTAAGATTATTTTTTTAATATTTTCATTTAATAAGAACAAAAACCATTTTTTTATTCTATAAGTTCAAACTGAATAATTGCTGAGCTGTTCTTTATGTTAGCATTTCAGGCCTTCCACCTGCTTGACTGGGACATGTTGTTTAGCTTCTTTGGGTCTAGATGTCCCCACCTGAGACACGAAGAGGGGTTAGACTGACTCAGCATTTCTCCAGCTTCAGTCATTTGGGTATCACCTTTGTAATACTTGCCATGTTGACTTTTCACTTACTTTTTAACATTTTATTCTCTAAGTTGATGCATTTATTTACTTAAGTTCTTAAAAAAATTCTTGGAAATGACACACGTGAAACTGTGGAACTAAAGTAATAATGACCTTCCTTTTAGTACACATAAATATGCGTATAAATTTTTTTTTGCATATATCTATATAAAATCAAACTATACTCCACCATGATGATACATAGACCCCACTCTAGGAAACTCTGGACATGCTGACTCCTAGCAGTACCAATGTACCATCGTTCACATCTGCCTCTATCACCCAGACTGATTTCCCATAGCTTCCTAAAATAAAACCTCAGGTTTGGCCAATTCAATGTCCGTGTTATTCCTTACAAACAGTATGTACAAGCTAGTCCCTTCATCTAAAATCAATAGTCTACTAAGGAAAGAGAAACCATGACCCAAGTAAGAAAGAACAAATTGGAAAATACATGACTGGGTCAATAGAAGACCAAGAAAATCCTTAGGGTGGCAGTTGCTGGGTCAAGGTCAAGTGTAAAGATTTGAGGGATTGGTCATTTATGGGCTATTTCTTTTCCTTGAAAAAGGGAGTAATCCATTCATTGGACAAATTTACTAGACAAAGTTTTGAGTATCCCCTGGACTTCTTCAAACTTTTCTAGTAGAGAAAAGAAGATCTGATTCAAACACTTGGGAGTAATCATTATTTGAGATAGAAATTTGTTAATTCATTTATTTATAATGCATGATGTGTTTCTTCCATGCTAGGCACTGGACACACAAAGATCATTAAGATATTTCTCTACCCTCTAGGAGCTCAGGTTTTGCAGGAGACAGAAAGTAAATAGGTAAGCATGATAAGGCATTACAGACCCTTAAAGTATGTCCAGCATATAATGTGCCACAAGATGGGTAGTGTCATTTCTATTAGATCAGGTAAACTTCTTAGGGAATTAACTTAATATATAAGCTACATCTTAACTCATAAACCAGGTGAATAGGCAGTGACGGATGGAATGCCTGCCCAGGGACAATAAATAGCATATTCAGAAAGCTGAATACTATTCAATAGGGGTGGAACATATAGTTGCCTCTCTGTGTATAAAAAAGAGAGAAAGAAAAAGAAAAAGACAGACACAGAGGTTAGACTGTAGGGGCTGGATTTCTCTGTTCAAGACTTTTATGCAGGCGAGTGATCTGTGCAGACCTCATACTGAAAGCTCACCTAGGCAGCTGGGTGGTAGACAATTGGGTAAGGAAGAGTTCCCAAACCACAGGCAGAGACCTATTAAAACACCATTCCAAGGGTCCAGGAGAAAGGTGATGAGGTCAGTGGTGAAAAGAGAGGAGGGAACAGCTTTGAGAAGTAGTATGAAGGATGGGCTGGTGAGAGTGGGGATGTCTAGGAAGATGTCAATCACCAGCTTGGTGACTGGGTAGTGGTGCCCTTCTCAGAGTGGGAATCCAGGGGGAAGAGGCAATCTGGGGAAACATGGATTTCCTTTGGAATTGTATCCCTTCGGGCCTGAATGGCAAAGTGATAGGGTATGGAGCAATGACACCCGAGTTCTTTTACTAGCTCTGTTGCTATGACCTTGTTTGACTTCCCATCATTTCTGAGCTCTTTGCCCCTAAGAAAAATTGCCTGCTCTGGCTTGATTTGAAGTCTTGAGGAAAAGAAATATGTGAATGCACTTTGTAAATGTCTTCACAAGTGTAAATATTTACACCTTCAGGGAAGTGCAAGGTGTAAAAAAGCGGAGTCATCAGCACATTTAGCTTGTAAATAGGCAGAGAATGCTGCTTCTTCCCACTGAGGCAGAGCACAGAGCAGACATTTCTCCACAGAATTGCCAATATCATTGCTTGTCCTTTAGCTAAGATGGCTTCGTTTCTAGGAGACAAAAGGTATTACTTTGCTCTGCAACACACCAATTCACCAGACCTTATGTCTCTGTATTTTTTCTAAATCTTATAAAATCCCTTTTCTATTCCCACTTGCCCGAGTGGGCAAAACATCAGTCTTTAGTCAAAATTAAGATTCCCTTTGGCTCATGGAAAAATCATGAGGAAATGAGTGAGGTGTGAGACTTGTATGTAGGCTAGAACTATTACACAGTGTTGGCTTGCAACCTTCTCAGGAAATTTCCTGGTATAATCTGAAACTGGCCTCTGTACTCAGAAGGCAGGGAGAGACAAAGAAAGAGGAGGGCCACTCCAGGTTGGGGGTGGCAATTTTAATAATAGCAAAGGGAACTCACCTATGGGACTTGTCTTGGGTGGCAGCAAGTTGAATGCCAAAGCGTAAAAGTTTATAAAGAGGCCATCACTGGGTTCAGTCACATTTACTGTACAGGTGTTCTCAACACTATTACTACCTCAAGTTTATGTCCTTGAAGTAGCCTCTGGGAGTGGGAAAGGCAAGCAAAATGCATATTCCCAGGACAGGGGAAGGAGGGAGAGGCCTCCAAGGGTCTGGGTCTATTGGTAGTCAATTGGTAGTCTTGTTTTTTGGTTTTTGTTTGTTTGCTTTTTTTTTTTTTTTTTTTTTTGATGATGTTCCCAACAAACAAGTGGCCCATCCTTTCATGGACAGGATAAATTAATTGTCCTAGGTTTAGGAAAGCACATAATATCTGTAATTCAGACCCAGCTCTTTGCAATCTCTTGGCCCTAGTGCTGTGGAGAAGGGGGGACTCAGGGACCCATACGTAAGAAATATAAAGATGTACCCAAGGTAATTCAGCAGCATTGTTATCCAGACCATTAGGAATTACCTTTGGTTGCTGTTATGCTCCCAGTTGGCTGTAGAATAATCATGTTCCTTACAAATGATAAGAGTTGTGATGTCAACAACATGGAGAAGGAGAAGATGGAAGGAAAAGCCCCACATCGAAGCACCGAGAGGGGGCGCTGGTGAGGAGGGCTGATGGCTGAGTGTGCATGATGGAGCCAAGGTCTAACGCAGAGAATGAGGGAGGAAATAACGACTTCCTTAGGAAAGGAGGTCAGAGTAGAGAGAAATAGGAATAAGAGGACATTTTGAGTTACTGGAAAAGAACTCAAAGACCTTTCTTATAATTCTTTCTTGTGAATGGAGGAAAGATCATGACACAGACTTTTTTCTCATGAGGATTGCTCTTTGAAAGCAGAAAAAATCCAAGGACAGGGTCATATCTAAACATATGGTAAGCAGGTTTTTAAATGATCTGTCTACACTCCAATCTGGACATGTCTGGAAGGAGAGTCCCCCTGCAGTGGGGCTGCAGCGGGGGTGAGGAGAAGCCCGTCCCATGACAGATCACCAGGCTCACAATTTCATCCAACTCTCCAGTGGAGAGTGTCCTTGGGTAGTAACCCTTACCTAGTGCAATGGCCTGAGTGGGACTGAATGAAAATGATCTGAAGGTTTATTTGTAATGTGATGATGAGGGCCCTCTGAGGGTAGTGTATGCAGTTCCTAGAACAGAGTCTTCACATATGTGTGTGCTCAGTAAAGAATTCCTAAACGAAAGAATGATGGGCTGGAAAAATTGCACAATATTTCACAATGATACTTGCAAAAGAGGAGAAAGAGACTGGGTTTGAAATGATAGAGAACTAAGATCGCATTCCATTTCTGCCCTTTACTTGCTGTGTAATCTTGGCCAAGTTACTTAACCTCTCCGAATCTCATTTATCAAATGGAGCTGAGCAGTGGCGTACATGTTTACAACTGGCTCTCCAGGAAGAAGAAAAGCTCTGCTTTGCAGCACTTGCTGATTTCTGTGATGTAAATATTCACATTCAAGTTAACAACTGTTTTACAGCTCCTTGCAAAATTCCTGCAAATCTAAAAATCAGTTCTCATAAGCCCCCAGATACAGCTCATCACTGGAGGCAGTGATACCAAGCTCACAGGGATGTCGACTGTACTTGGAGCACTTACAACCTGCTAAGCCCTATGCCTGGGTAATCTTTTTTAGTTCTTGTAACAATGCTCTGAGGTAGTCACTATAATTATCCCTATTTTAGGATGTTGGTGAGGGAAAGGGATTTGTGTGTGAATACACAGCTAGTCTGTATCCTTTCTACTAGATTGTCTTGTCTGTTCCTTGAATGGAATCAAAACAGGACAAGTACCACATACAGTGTCCAGCACATATTAGATACTGAAATCATATTACTTTCCTTTCCCTCTTTGCCATTTCTATAAAATATATATGGGTAGAAAATGTCTTGGACCAGATCCCAGACAAAGGTCTTAGTATTGGGGCAGGAAAAAAAGAACAACGTTGGAAACTGTGAAGACACAGTAAAATCCAGGCATAGTTTTAAATACTTAAAGGATCAAATTGTTGTCTAATGACCCTTTTAACAAGCCAAGGAGTAGAACACACGTGATTCTCCTATAGGGGAACCCACGCTACCCTCACTAACTTTCTGCCCAGAAAGAGAGATCTCTAATGATTTACCGGCAAAGGGAGAGCTTCTTCCTTGCCTGCTCTCTCTGCTGTTGACATATCACACAATGCACAGCTCGCAGGTGTTTCTAAGAATTTGACATCCAGCTATTCATTAAGTATATAATATTTGGAACCAAGCTGATACTTTATTACACATTTTCTGCTAGAAGAGTATGAAATTCTCCTTTCAGAGAACTTGGGTTGGAGGAAGTTGGGCGGGGGATTCGGCTAAGGAGACAGGGCCCCCTACGTCATTCTCTTCCCAATCCTCCTGCCTGGCAGAGCCATCTCCATGAGAGAGATGCTGGAAGTTACCATCAGGGAGGTGGTTAAGGGAGGGTGGCCATGTAATCCGCCCAGTGCTGGCCAATGGGACTTAAGAGGAAGCATCCTAATGGGCTTCAGAAGTTTTCTTTGTTGAACGAAGCAGAGGCATGAAAAAAATAATTCCATGTCTCTCTAGCTGCTTTTTGACACTTCTATCTGAGGATGACAGATCTGGAGTCTAATTAGGTCGATAGCCTGGAAGTACCTAGGTGCTTATTTCTTGTTAGGTGAGATCAAGAAATATCCTTATTGGGTAAAGCCTGCTTGTCGTGCATTCTGTCATTTGCAGCCCCAAACATCCTTGACTCACCATTCAAATGAACCGTCAAGTTTACCTGCTTGAATTTAAAAAAAATTTAAAAAAATAATGTTACAACTTATGGTCACCAAAATCCCACTGTGTAAGAAAGCTTTTTGCTGCAAAGTAATTCAAAGTCCTGATTCCTGCTGGCTCAATATAGAGAAATTTATTACATTGTGTAAGAGGAAGAACAGAGTCAGGGCAGACTCTAGGGGGCACCCATGCCCTGTTTGGTTCTCTTAGACTCTCCCATCCTGCTTTCCCCAGTGGGTGGGTTTGGTCCTCAGGCCAGGTGATTGCCAAGTTCTAGACACCACATCCCAAAGAGACAATGCCCAGTGGAAGAAGACGGATTGTCCATTCCCCTGTCTCTTCAGATAGGCAAGGAGAGCTTCTTTGTCAGCCGGTCCATATTCATCCTTTTCTAAGTCAGTCCCTGGGTTCCCCAGGGAGCAGGGTTATGGCAATCCTCACTGGCTACCTCCTACCTGGGCTGGGGTGGGATGGATTTAGGGAAACCTACACCAAGGACCAATTCCAGGTGTCACTTTCTTGTCCCTTCTTGGAGATCTTTCGTGGACTCTGGTGAGTTGTTTTCCACGCAGGAACCCTCACCGATCATATTTTTTTCTTTTGTCTTGACTTTGCACCTTCACTCAGGTTCCTCCTCGCTTACAAGTGCTTCTTTCATTTTGCCAGTTGGTTTTTCTTAAAAGAATCGATACCTTTTGTCTCTGGGTCCTAAATGCCCTAATCATAAAACAGATGTTCTTAAACAACAACAACAACAACAACCCCCCAAAACAATGTGCTACCAATGTCCTCACAGGGAAAAAAAAGAATCTAGACATACGCACGACTGTTTCCATGGCTCGAAATGTTTCACTCCCATTTATTCTTCTGCTGGAGCATATTTTTATGCTCACAAAGGAGCACCACGCCTTTAAGAGTAGACACCTGTCAGATTTTTAAATCAATACAAAGTTACCTAAGGAATAAGAGCAATTAAATGTGAAGCGACTTTTATCTGGGGAAAACCTGGAGATTCGACTTGGAGGAGGCAGTAGAGAGAAACGTGTGTGTCAGGCAAACCCTTTTCCTCGTTTGACTGAAGCCCTGCCCTTCTATTCCCCCCCATTACGTCTTCACCTGTATTCACGTGTGGCGGATTCACCGCCGCGCTTGTTCCGTACCTGGTTTCTGCCGCTCCCAGTCAGAGAGATGCCTGCGATTCCCCTGGGTGAGCCGTGAGCCAGCAGTGCCGGTTCCGGCCATTGTCAGGAGGCTATGCGCCCCTGATTCCTCCCCTCCTCCACCCTAGATGGAGCCAGCGTCCCTCTCACCGCCTCCCCCGAAGAGACTGCGCTATTGGTGGAATCTGAGGCCACGCCCCTGCATCAGGGTGGGATGGGTCAGTCAGCACGTCTGCCATCATTGGTGGAGAGGCAGACACGTGATGGGCGTAGTCCAATCGGGACGACTCCTAAGACTTGGTTGCTTGGACGGCCACAGCAGACACGTGCTCGCGCGGTGCGTGGGCGTGAGTTGAGTAGTGCTCAAGGTGTGGAAGGTCAAGTAGCACCAAAACCAAAACAAAAGCAGATGGAAAGAAAGGGAATCAAGCCAGACCTGACGCGCCTCTGGAGCTTCCAGTGGCATGGACCAAGATGACTCTTTCTTGTTGACTGAGGTTTCCTTCAGCAGCCGCCTAAAGGGCCCTGTAGGTGGAATGGCCGGGGAAGAAGCTGCCCTCAAGGAATGTGAGTAAATAGGCCCGTGTGATTTGTAAGTCTAGCTCCTCAAGGCGAATAAGTTGTCTTGCTAGCCAAAGGAGGGGGGCGGGAATCCTCTGGGTTTTGAGCACTGGGAAGAAAATTAGCCTGGGAGATGATGATGTTTTAGGATTTCTCCCAGGGCTGAGCCTCTAACATCGCTCCAGCCTGTCTTGAGGGTTATCTTGCTTCAAGCTTATGCACTCCTTCCGTGCTGATCGAGTCCCTGATCTGTAGCAGAGCTAACTTACTTTCTTTGAGATTTGCAGACCCCTGGCCTTCAGGCATGAAGGATGCAGCTGTCCCAGAAGATAAGGCTGGACTCCATTCAAAAACAGCGGCCACCGATGTCAGCATGTCTGTTGAGGGGCATGCCGACATATGACTAACCACCTGGGCACCTGAGGTTCCTGCACTCAGCCCCCTCCCTCCACCCTTTCCTTTTTCTTTAAAACCCTCTGGCTTTCCTCCGGACAAGGAAGAAGGCCTTTGAGACAGCAGCCCACCATCTTCCCAGCTTCCCGAATAAAGCAAACTTTTTTTCCCCACCATTGCTTGTCTCGAGTATTGATTTTTGAGCAGCGAGCAGCCAAACCTGAGTTTGGAACCGGTTCTCTGGTAAAAAGCCCACATGTGTTCAGATGCAGCACTCTGTGGTGTGGGTCTCTAAGGGACCTGGCAGAGTAGGCACCTGAAGGAACTGGACAATGAAGCCATCAGAGGCCCGGGTTAGCCTAGCAGATCTGCGTCTTGGGTCAGCTTGCAGGGTGAAGAATGGAAGACCAGTGATCCATGGTCATGCTTTTTGTTAAAATGCACATTCCTGGGACACCCACAAAAGTCACAAAATAAGAATCTCTTGGTGCAGAGCCTGGGGACGGCATTTCAAGAAGCATCCCTGCTTATGGGGGGGGGGGTTCCATTTGAGAACCCATGCCTTAAGAGCATGCAGAAGATTAAGCTGAGGAAACTCAGTTCAGTCTTCCCCTCCAGGCAGGAGAATGGTGAAAACAGGTGGCAAGAAAGCCCAGGGTCAGTTTCCAGCAGATGCAGAAATAGGATGCCATAGGTCATCATTTTCTGTGACACACCCCTGGGTCAGGCTTAACATCCTGAGCCATGGTCAGTCTGCAAGGAGTTCAGAGCTAATTACCAAAGCTTCTGGTATTGAAACTATCTTCAGTGTAGCCAATGACCTTAGACGCTTAACTTACAGGCTTTTCCTGCCAGCTTTGATGTGTGGAGATGTGGGGTGATGGGGAAATAGGCCCTCATGTTGTCAGAGCACCCTTCGCCTGTGTTGGGGTCTCATAGTCCCAGCGACAGACCTCATCACAGAGATGGTGCCAGACTGATGTCACACTCCCTTCTCTTGCCGCTGCTTTTTAAAAAGTATATATTATAGCAGTTTGGCGGGCAAAAGATTTTCACCACCACTGTTTATAAACGTGGACAGAAGTACTGAATTATTAGACTTCTCCAAGGTCAAGCAACAGGGAGTTGGGAGAGATGGGAAGCACAGTGCCTTGAATCGGTGACTCTGGGAGCCCTCCAGGTCAGTAGAAGTCATGACCTGGGCAGTATACCCCGCCCCCCGCCCGCCATGGGGCTCAGCTGTTCCTTCTATCATGTGAGTCCTGAGTGTTCTTCAGCTAAAAAAGCAACACAAACAACAGCAAAACCTTTGAAAGGCATCATTAGGGAGAAAGCAGGGCAAGAATTAGAGAGTGGAGTCTGTTCCAGCTGTAATCCTTCAGCATTTCATGGTTCTCTCAGGGCCTATTTCCTCATCTGCAAAATACGTTTTTCAGGCTCACTGCAAATGCTCTCACGTAGGACGTCCAATGTCAGGTGCTTTCTTGTCAATTCCAGCTTCTCTCCTCTTAGGCCAACTTGGAATAAATGCTTTAATTGAACATTTTATACCGTGGTTCTTAGATTTTTCAGCTTGGGTTTATCCCATTTGGAGAACACTTATCATGTTTACCAACACAGGGCAATTAAAAGATGAGACTACTCACCATTGACAGGCTTTTTCCCCTTGCTACATTAAATCACATGCTGAACCCTGATCCCATGAAAGGATGAGTTAATAGACTCCTTCTCTTAATTTTGCCCAGTTTTAGAGGCCTCCCAAGAGAAAGAAAATGCATAGTTTATCGGGATGGGATTTTATTGCTGAAATCTTTTACTTTTTAATTGCGAGGAAAAAGATGCAAACAGAGAGCTGGTTTACCCTAAAATAATTTTGTGTTCCCATTTGAGTTGATATAGTAGTTAGAAAAAAATCTCCTACTTAAAAATACTCTCTCAGTATAAATATTTATGTGTGTATATTTTCTTAAACCTCGATCTTTTTCCATTACGTGAAATAGCTTTCATTCCTGGTATGCAATTCTATTAAACAACCTATCATCTCAAAACCAAGCAGTCTAATCATTTCCCCTGGGGATTAGTTTTTAATCTTCATTTCAGTCAATTGTTCTATTTCTTAGGGATAATACAATTTTACTGCATTTTAACATGTATATTTAAAGGAAAGGCAAATATAGTAAGTCCGAAGGGGCATGAGTTACTATGATAAAGTCTTGTTTGAACCCCATCTGAGGTACAGGACAGTATGGATTCTGAGCAGTTACCGGTATTCAAATTCTTCTCCTCTTCTTGGTTAGAGAAGAATTTTTCTTTTTTCCAAAAAAGGATGTTCTAAACCAAACTATGACCTGCCACAGTGCTGGGGTAAATAGGAAAGAGACAAGGGCCCATTTCCTTTGTGGTCATGCAGCAGAAGAAGCTTGGGGAACTCCAGATAAGGAAAGGAGTAGATTCTGTCATCTGTGGCTCGTAACTCTTCTGGAGTTGCTCCCAACTTCTGCGCGGCTTCCAGTATAGTCTGAGCCTCAGAAGAGAAGGAGAATGAGGGCTGGTTCATCCCTTGACTTGTTTAGATTTTTCCAGAGTGAGGGTGTGCAAGGGCCAGGATAGGGCCCCCTCCTCTTCCTCTCTACAGCGGGAGTCCTCAAACTCTAAGCTGTATCTGACCCACTTGAATGACCTTGAGAACATGGTACCTCAATGATTTTTTAGTCCTGTTGTAAGTATCTGATTCAACAGATCTTTGGGGATGAGGCATCTGTGTTTTTAACCTGTGTGTCAACAAGATGTTCATGTGTTAGAGAAGTTTAATGAACAGAGAAGCAGGCAGTTACTTAATATTTGAAATATCCTAGGCAGGAGTGCCTATTCCAGGAGTAATTAGGGAGTTCCTAGAGACTCTCACGTGAACCCCAGGTGTGTGTGTGTGTGTGAGGGGGTGGGCTTAATAAACACAGCTCGATTATCTTTATATCCCATCAACACCAGAGGCTTTGTTAATTAGCACAATGCACATAAGAAATATTGTTCATTGGAGAAATAAGCGGACTCAAAATACATAGAAAGGCTAGAAATATTACACAGACAGCCTAGCCTCGCTTATGCATGAACAGGGTAAACTAATTGCATTAGGTTTAGGAAAACCCATAACACCTATTAATTCAGACCCAGGTCTTTGCCATCTGTTGCCCCTGGCGCTGAGAAGAGGAGACTGAGTACTAATTGTTGCTTCTCAGTGGTTAACATACACAAGACAGCTAAGCAATACGATTACCCAGACCATAAGATTCAGGAATTACCTTTGGTTGCTGTTATGTTCCCAGTTTGCTGTAGAATAATCATGTTCCTTACAAATGATTAGAGTTGTGTGTGATGTCAACCACGTAGGGAAGAAGATGGAAGGAAAACCCCACATTGAAGCACCGAGAGGGGGCGCTGGTGAGGAGGGCTGATGGCTGAGTGTGCATGATGGAGCGGAGGTCTACTGTGGAGAACGAGAGAGGAAATAACGACTTCCTCAGGAAAGGAGGTCAGAATGGAGAGAAATAGGAATAAGAAGACATTTTGAGTTACTGGAAAAGAACTCAAAGACCTCTCATATAATTCTTTCTGGCGAATGGAGAGATCAACTTGGGGTGCCACTCCTTCCTCCTTAAAATAGCATTTTTTCTGGTCAGAGTATTTTAGATGCTAACTGCTTGCTTGTGTGTATATTAAATCTAATGGACACACTTATATCTTGCTGAGATGCAGGTTAAAATCCATTAATTCCTGAGGTTCCAGCTGGAAGCCTCATAAGAAGGACTAGAATAGTGATTTTCAGTGGGAGGGGAAGGTCCAGGGGCTTGTAGCAGGATATGTGTGTGTGTTTGAGTATGTATAATTAACACAAATTATGTGCTTGAAGGAGTCTCCCGATTTTGAGCCTGTTTTGCTGTCTGCAGACACTGTCCCTGCTACAGAAAATTCTCTAAGTTCCATGGCTTTAACTTCCACCTGTTTTGCATCTCTAGCCCTGATTCCTTTGAGTATTGCAGACGCACACCCCGCCCCCAGATTTTCCATCAAGTCTCATTGGTCATAACTACAACATGGCCACAGAAATGGATCTACCATGAGTAGTTTAGTCCTAATGAAGATCCACTCTGGTGGAAGTGGGACTAGGTCCTCTTAGTTACAGCTGCCGGAAGTGGAGGAAACCAGCAAAAAAGGAGAGAGTACTCAAAGGTCAAGGGTGGGGACAGCAGGGGGAATGGGTTTAGTAGACAATAAACAGTGTCTGTGGCAGAGTCTACTTGCATGTTCTATAGATCAGTAAATTTCAAATGGGTGATGGCCTACTGGGAGAAGAGCATATCAGAAGCATGATACTTATCAATCAAAAGGCAGCCGGTATGGATAAACAAATGGTGATATACCCATATAATGAAAACACTAGTCGGCAGTAAAAGTGAACAGACTGAGGCGACATGCACCGTCGTGGATGGATCTCAAAGGCATTATGCCAAGGGCATGACACAAACAACTGTGTACTGTATGATTTTGTTTATATGACATGGGGAAGGCAAATCCATAGGGACAGAAAACAGATCCATGGCTGCCTAGTGGGGGTGGAGGGAGGTGGCTGGATACAAAGGAGAAAGAAAGAACTTTTCCAGGTCGTAAAATGTTCTACAGACTAAAGAGAAAGCTGCTACTGGGTCTTGGGTGACGGTGTGAAAAGGGACAAAAGACACTAGAGGGAAGTTTGTTTTGAGCAGAGCATACAGTTCTACTGTCCCGAGAAACAGGGTTATCCACCCAGGCTTTGGTTTGGGCAAATGGCACAGATTTCATTTCCACATTCTTCAGAATATCGATGGCTGGCAAACACGGGATTCTGAAGAGGGCCGAGAATACCCAGGGAGCTGAGCTCTGGTTCTTCAACACCTGCGAATGGCCTCTTCTGGTTTAAAATATGGTTCTCCTTAAGAAGAAAGCTTTGCTGTGTTTTACAGAGGGTGTTACATGTTCAAATTCCATGTTCTTATTTTGGGGAGTTACCTGTGGTCTTAGGCGGCTTTTGATAGAGTTTGTAACTGACAGATTTTTGCCTCAACGAAGGATCCTTCTTATTGAAGGACCTCCCCGACCGTTTACTGTGGTCCCAAACAAACATGTTTATAACGAATTTAATAAACTGTGGGAATCCCAGCACCCCAGAGGAGGGTGTTGGGGGAAGGGTGAAGAAAAGATATTTTTGGTTGAGGGGAACTGTCAAACATTTCAAGTCACATTGCACAAGCAGCCGCCTAGTCTGTGACAGTTCTGACCACAACACCTGAATGGTGGTATCCAAAAGAGAGTCTCTGAGATGATCTGATGAAGATGTTTGGCCCAAATAACAGGTTTCATGGTTATTTTGGGGCTGAGGTAGGTTTCTTTCCTTTTTTTTTCTTTTTTTAAGATTATTTATTTATTTAGTTGACAGAAAGAGAGAGAGAGAGTGAGAGAGAGGGAACACAAGCAGGGGGAGTGGGAGAGGGAGAAGCAGCCTTCTCACTGAATAGGGAGCTCGATGTGGGACTCCAGCCCAGGACCCTGGGATCATGACCTGAGCTGAAAGCAGACGCTTCACTAATGACTGAGCCACCCAGGCGCCCCTTGGTGTAGGATTTTTAAAATGTTGTTGATGTCAACTTTCTCCTATGTGTATTGGTTATATATATGGACATATCCCTGCATCTCAATTATGAAGCACTGGGCCTTTGTAAATATGAATTCCATCCTGACCTAACACTCCTCCTGAGTTGCAGACATTACCATTCCAGCACCATGACATAAACACATCCATCTCCCGACCCATGATTTTCAAAAGCGCAGATTCAGTGCTGAACTACCATCGTGAAATCCGCTTCATGCTGTAATGAGCTTGCTTGCCACAGTCCTCTCCTGGGAAAGAGATTATGCAATTAGGAGTAACAGAAATGCTGGGCATTCTAAGAAGGAAGCATCCCACAGGTTGTGGGTTAGTCACAGACTGCCAGAGGGAGGTAATCGAGAAGACATGACCACTGGTTAACCCTCAAGCTGGATGTAGGCAACTAGAGGCTTCTCACCCCCTCCCCGTCCTCAGAATGTATGTTTTGTCCTCTCTTCCTACACTCGGGGCCATTTCAAGGATGCAGCCTTGTGAGAATAATGTGTTGTTGAGACCATCTGGACTGGATACGTGGGCTGGACCCTGCTGAGGTCTCTACAGAAACTTTAAGATTCTGGCAGGTGGATGCAGAGATTTACTTGTGGCTGCTCAAGACAAGACTCATATGTAAGTTCCCTTGCTTATTAAAATTCTTACCTATCAATCCGGAGTGTCCTGCCCCTTTTCTCAGTCTCCCTACCCTCCATTTACAGAAGCCAGTTTGCAAACTAATGCAAATTGTTGATCAAAAGCAGACTCCTTGGTCCCATGGGCTTCTAGAATCTTTATTGCTAAGTTTCATAAATGACCCAGGTGATATTGATGCTCTGGCCTTCAAGCCATCCGTTGAGGATGACCCTTTCCTAAAATACCTAACCAGGAAATTCGTTTCCTCTCAGGACTAAACTGGAGGCAACAATTACTTAGAATCTTTTTTCCTTTTGCTGTCAGAGTGCAAAGAAAATAGCCCCTAACTCTGAGGAAAAGAAAAAGACTACACTACAGAGTGAGGGAAAGAAAATGTGGGGGTCTTAAGAAAAGCAGCATCATCTGTCAACTGTCACAAATTCACCATCCTGGGAAATAGACCACATAAGTGCCAAAGCCCTTATCCTCTCCAAATTCATTGCCATGCACACATGCACCAAATGCACTGACACTAACCATATTTTCCCACCTTCGCCTGCCAATTCAGTCATTGCAACTAAATTGCCAACTTGTTTTCATTCTGTTCAATTTGTCACCCCATTTGAGAGCTACACCACGATCAGTTCTATTACATACTTCCTTTCAACTTCTCACTTGGTAATGAAGTGATCAAAAGACTTAGGAGTTTATCTATAAATGTATTTCATTTTATACTATGGAGGAGTTTTGGGAAAGATCTTGTACACAGCATGCCCTTATTAAATAATTTCTGAGTGAATGAATGACATGGTAGGCTGAATCACATTATCTTGTATATTCACAAAATAGTAGATCAAATCATATTTGCAGTACAGCTAACAGTGACCTGATTCTTAAAGAAAACCCATGGCGAACACTTTTGAAAGCAAAGGTGGTTTTTGTTGTCATTTTGTTTCTTTGTTTTTGTTTTTTGGCAAAGAGGATAATTACACCTTGATTTTTTTAACTTTTATTTTGAAATCATTTTAAATTATAAAATATTTTATGTAAGTCATAAAATATTTTATAAAAAAATTTTTTTTTTGCAAAAAATAGTTCAAAGAGCTCCCTCATACTCTGGAGTTGTTAACATTTCTGAATCAACTGAGAGTAAGTTACAGCTCAACTCCCACCCTGCACTGTGCTTGCTTTCTCCCTTGCTCACTACTTTACCCCATTGTACGTCAGTGTATATCTTCTAAAAACAAAAACAAAAACAATCTCCTAAATAACTACAGTATAATCTTACAACAGGAAAATAACATTGACCCAATTTAATCTAATAAAGTCCACTAAAATTTCACCAGTTATGCTATTATTGTCATTTGTAGGTCTTGGATCCCATTAAAAATCACCTGTTGCATTTAGTTGTCTTGTCTCTCTAGTGACTTTTAATCTGGAACAATGTTTACCTTCATAGCTTTGGCATTTTTTGAAGAGTCCACGCCAGTCACTTGTATTTCTCTCAATATGCATTTGTCTGATGCTTCATCATGACTTATATATTTATGTAGAAGTACTGCTGTGTTCTCACTGTATTATTTTTTTTATTTGTTTATTTACAGCATAACAGTGTTCATTGTTTTGGCATAACACCCAGTGCTCCATGCAGTACGTGCCCTCCCTATTACCCACCACCTGGTTCCTCAACCTCCCACCCCCACCCCCGCCCCTTCAAAACCCTCTGGTTGTTTTTCAGAGTCCATAGTCTCTCATGGTTCATCTCCCCTTCCAGTTTCCCTCAACTCCCTCTCCTCTCCATCTCCCCATGTCCTCCGTGTTATTTGTTATGCTCCACAAATAAGTGAAACCATATGATACTTGACTCTCTCTGCTTGACTTACTTCGCTCAGCATAATCTCCTCCAGTCCCGTCCATGTTGCTACAAAAGTTGGGTATTCATCCTTTCTGATGGAGGCATAATACTCCATTGTGTATATGGACCACATCTTCCTTATCCATTCATCCGTTGAAGGGCATCTTGGTTCTTTCCACAGTTTGGCGACCGTAGCCATTGCTGCAATAAACATTGGGGTACAGATGGCCCTTCTTTTCACTACATCTGTATCTTTGGGGTAAATACCCAGCAGTGCAATTGCAGGGTCATAGGGAAGCTCTATTCTTAATTTCTTCAGGAGTCTCCACACTGTTCTCCAAAGTGGCTGCACTAACTTGCATTCCCACCAACAGTGTAAGAGGGTTCCCCTTTCTCCACATCCTCTCCAACACACGTTGTTTCCTGTCTTGCTAATTTTGGCCATTCTAACTGGTGTCAGGTGGTATCTCAATTTTGTTTTAATTTGAATCTCCCTGATGGCTAGTGATGATGAACATTTTTTCATGTGTCTGATAGCCATTTGTATGTCTTCGTTGGAGAAGTGTCTGTTCATATCTTCTGCCCATTTTTCGATATGATTATCTGTTTTGTGTGTGTTGAGTTTGAGAAGTTCTTTATAGATCCTGGATATCAACCTTTTGTCTGTACTGTCATTTGCAAATATCTTCTCCCATTCCGTGGGTTGCCTTTTTGTTTTGTTGACTGTTTCCTTTGCTGTGCAGAAACTTTTGATCTTGATGAAGTCCCAAAAGTTCATTTTTGCTTTTGTTTCCTTGGCCTTTGGAGACATATCTTGAAAGAAGTTGCTGTGGCTGATATCGAAGAAGTTACTGCCTATGTTCTCCTCTAGGATTCTGATAGATTCCTGTCTCACGTTGAGGTCTTTTATCCATTTCGAGTTTATCTTTGTGTACGGTGTAAGAGAATGGTCGAGTTTCATTCTTCTACATATCGCTGTCCAGTTTTCCCAGCACCATTTATTGAAGAGACTGTCTATTGATATGAATACAATAATAGTAGGAGATCTTAATACGCCTCTCTCAGAAATAGACAGATCATTGAAGCAGAAAATTAATAAAGAAACAAGAGCATTGAATGAAACTTTGGACCAGATGGACCTCATCGATGTATACAGAACATTCCACCCTAAATCAACAGAATACTCATTCTTCTCAAGTGCACATGGAACCTTCTCCAGAATAGACCACATACTAGGTCACAAAGCAGGACTCAACCGATACCAAAAGACTGACATTATTCCCTGCATATTCTCAGATCACAATGCTTTGAAACTGGAACTCAATCACAAGGAAAAGTTCAGAAGGAACTCCAACACCTGGAAGCTAAAGACCACCTTGCTTAAGAATGCTTGGATCAACCAGGAGATCAAAGATGAACTTAAACAATTCATGGAAACCAATGAGAATGAAGATACCTCGGTCCAAAACCTATGGGATACAGCAAAGGCGGTTCTAAGGGGGAAATACATAGCCAGCCAAGCCTCCCTCAAAAACATTGAAAAATCCAGAATACACCAGCTGTCTCTACACCTTAAAGAACTGGAGAATCAACAACAAATCAAACCAACTCCACATGCAAGAAGGGAAATAATCAAGATTAGAGCAGAGATCAATGAGGTAGAAACGAGAGATACAGTAGAACGTATCAATGAAACTAGAAGCTGGTTTTTTGAAAGAATCAATAAGATCGATAAACCATTGGCCACACTAATCCAAAAGAAAAGAGAGAAAGCCCAAATTAATAAAATTATGAATGAAAAGGGAGAGATCACAACTAACACCAAGAAAATAGAAACAATCAGCAGAAATTATTACCAACAGTTATATGCCAATAAGTTAAGCAACCTAGATGAAATGGATGCATTCCTGGAAAACTACAAACTCCCAAAATTGAACCAGGAAGAAATTGACAACCTGAATAGACCAATATCTAGTAACGAGATTGAAGCAGTGATCAAAAACCTCCCAAAAAACAAGAGCCCAGGACCTGACGGATTCCCTGGGGGAATTCTACCACTTTCAAAGAAGAAATAACACCAATTCTCCTGAAGCTGTTTCAAAAAATTGAAGCAGATGGAAAACTTCCAGACTCTTTTTATGAAGCCAGCATCACCCTGATCCCCAAACCAGGCAAAGACCCTACCAAAAAGGAGAATTTCAGACCAATATCACTGATGAATATGGATGCAAAGATTCTCAACAAGATCCTAGCAAACAGGATCCAGCAGCACATTAAAAAGATTATCCACCATGACCAAGTGGGATTCATCCCTGGGTTGCAAGGTTGGTTCAACATTCGCAAATCAATCAATGTGACAGAACAAATCAATAAGAGAAGAGAGAAGAACCACATGGTCCTCTCAATTGATGCAGAAAATGCATTTGACAAAATCCAGCATCCGTTCCTGATGAAAACGCTTCAAAGTATAGGGATAGAGGGAACATTCCTGAACTTCATAAAATCTATCTATGAAAGACCCACAGCAAATATCATCCTCAATGGGAAAAAGCTTGCAGCCTTCCCATTGAGATCAGGAACACGACAAGGATGCCCACTCTCACCACTCTTGTTCAACATAGTTCTCACTGTATTATATCAGGAGGCAAGATGAGGTTGGTTTTTTCCATTACCAGTTTTTATTTATGTGAGCTTTTGCTGGTTGATTAAGATGCTATCTCCCAAGTATTATAGCAGTCATGTTAATTGGTAAATATGCTGTGCTTATTAATTAATAATTAATGATATATTGATGAGAATTAGTGAGTATTTTGGGGGACATACATTGAGACTCTGTAAATATCTTGTTCCTTATCAAACTTTTACTCACAAATTTTAATATCCATTGATGATTCTGGCTTAAATCCATTATAACAGTAGCAGCAAAATGGTGATTTTCTAATTCTTTCTTTCTTCATCTATTAGTGGTATTCTACCAGTAGAGCTTTCCTTTCTCCTTTTTTTTTTTTTCTTTCTACCAGAATGGACTCATTGATTTCTATTTTACTCAAAAGTTATAACTTGTCACTGTCATTATTTATTTTGAGCTTAAATTGTCCTAGATTTGGCCAGTGGGGACCTCTTCAGGCTCCTACATTCTTTTGATGTAGCTCCATAATTCTTTAAGTACCTTCTTATTTTCTTGCACAACAAATTATTCCAGTTTCACCCACTATGTCATGGAGCTATGGTTCCTTTTTGTGGAGAATGGTATTTAAAAATCAGAATCTGACAGAAGGGCTATATGTACCCCAATGTTCATAAAAGCAATGGCCATAGTCGCCAAACTGTGGAAAGAGCCAAGATGCCCTTCAACAGATGAATGGGTAAAGAAGATGTGGTCCATATATACAATGGAGTATTATGCCTCCATCAGAAAGGATGAATACCCAACTTTTGTATCAACATGGATGGGAATGGAAGAGATTATGCTGAGTGAAATAAGTCACACAGAAAGAGTCAATTATCATGGTTTCACTTACTTGTGGAGCATAAGGAATAACACAGAGGACATTGGGTGAAGGAGAGGAGAAGTGAGTTGGGGGAAATTGGAGGGGAGAGGACCATGAGAGACTGTGGACTCAGAAACAAACTGAGGATTTTAGAGTGGAGGAGGGTGGGGGGTAGGGTGAGCCTGGTGATGGGTATTAAGGAGGGCATGTATTGCATGGAGCAATGTGTGGTGCATAAACAATGAATCTTGGAACACTGAAAAAATAAAATAAAATAAAATAAAATAAAATAAAATAAAATAAAATAAATCAGAGTCTGAGTGTTAGGTGTGTTCATAGCTACTGGGGTACTGTTGGATTTAGACTCTCTCGGTGGACAGAACGAGGAAACATATCAACATATATACACACATATACCTCTACATATATTTTTCTATCTTTTTATCTATGTGAATTAAAAATAATTTCATACCATCTCCTCTAATTTCAAGTCACATCACTGGGTTTCCTTTAATCTTCCTTCTTTTTATACCTATAATTCCCTTCTCCAACAGTGAGAAAACTGCCTCCTATATCCTTAATACATGTATTTGTTTGCTCAGTTCTTGGTATGTAAACCAATGTGCTGGACATGGTAGCAAAAAATATGGCCTGTCTCTATGAAGTTAGTTATTTTTATTATATATATATATATATAAATTATATTTATAGTATAAATGTGTTATATTAAATTATATATAAATTATGTACAAATTATATACATTATAAAAATATATAGTATATATGTCTAAGTGTATATATAGATATAAGTATATGTATATGTGTGTAAATATTTCATATGAAATTGAACACAAGGAAATAAAATATTTTCCATATTTATATAAGAAATTATATATCATGTATATACCATATAATACATAAAATATATCAATATAAGTACATATATGATATCTGATTTTTATATAGATATTTGTCCCTAGCTTTATTGAGATATTACTGATATGTATAACATGAAGTTCAAGGTGTACTTTGTGATTATTTGATTCATGTACATATTGCAAAATGAATACCATAGTAAGGTTAGTTAACACTCCATCCCCTCACATAATTACCACTTTCTGTGTGCATAACAATTAAAATTTACTCTGTTAACAACTTTTAAGTATAATACAGTATTGTTAATTTTGGTCACCATGCTGTGCATTAGATCCCTATAACTTATGCATCTAATAACTAGGTTTGCACCCTTTGATCAACGTCTTCTCATTTCACCCATCCCCTGGTAACTGCCATTCTACTATGTATTCCTGTGAGTTCAACTTTTTTAGATTCCACAGTGAATTCATACAGTATATGTCTTTCTCTGATTTATCTCACTTAGTGTAGATCCCTCAAGGTCCATCCATATTGTTGCAAGTAACAGGATTTCCTTCTTTTTGGTATAGCTAATACTGGTTATTTCTGTGAAAAATTCCATTGTAATTTCATAATAATTTTGATAATAATAGTAAGTGTGTGTGTGTGTGTGTGTGTGTGTGTGTGTGTGAGATCCATTCATGTGTCCATGGACACTCGGGTTGTTTCCATATCTTGGCTATTATCGGTAATGCTGCAATGAACATGGGGTTGCATATATCTTTTTTTTGGATATATATCCAGAAGTGAAATTGCTGGATCATGTAGTAGTTCTGTTTTTAATTTTTTGAGGAAACTCTATACTGTTTCCCATAGTGGCTATACCAATTTACATTCCCATCAACAGTGTTCAAGGGTTCCCCTTTCTCTACTTCCTCAGTAATACTTGTCATTTGTCTTTTTGAAAATACCATTCTAACAGGTGTGAGGTGATATCTTATTGTGGTTTTAATTTGCATTTCCTTAAAATTAGTGATTAGTGATGTTGAAGATTTTTTCATGTACCTGTTGGCCATCTGTATGTCTTCTTTGGAAAAATGTCTATTCAAGTCCTTTGCCTATTTTTTAAACTGGTCTCTATTGAGTTATTTGAGTTCTTATACATTTTGGATATTAATGCCTTATCAGCTAGATGATTTGAAAATATTTTCTCCCCATTCTATAAGTTGCCTTTTCATTTGCTGTTTCCTTTGCCATACAGAAGCTATTTAGTTTGATGTAGTCCCACTTGTTTATTTTTATTTTTGTTACTCGTGTTTTCTGGAATCCTATCCAAAAAAATTATTGCCAACACCAACAGTAAAGAGATTTCCCTCTGTTTTCTTCTAGTAATTTTTCCATTTTGTGTCTTACATTTAAGTCTTTAATCCATTTGGAGTTGATTTTTGTGAGTTGTATAAGATAGGAGTCCATTTTCATTCTTTTGCAAGTGACTATCCAGCTTTCCGAATATACATTATTGAAGAGACTATCCTTCCCCCACTGAATATTCTTGGCCCCCTTGTCAAACATTCATTGACTGTATATGAGTGGGCTTATTTCTGGGCTCTGCATTGGTCTACTTGTCTGTTCTTACGCTAATACCATGCTGTTTTGATTACTATAGCTTTGTGAAACCAGCTATAGTAGTGTGATGCCTTTAGCTTTACTCTTCTTGCTCAGTATTTACTGCTTTGGCTATTTGGGGTCTTTTATGATACCATATACATTTTAGGATTCTTTTCTTCAGTGTAAAATGGTATTGGAGTTTTGACAGAAATTACGCTGAATCTGTAAATGGCTTTGGGTAGTATGAATATTTTTTATAATATTAATTCTTTCAATCCATGAATGTGGGACATCTTTCCATTTATTTGTCTTCTTCAATTTCTTTCTTCAGTGCCTTGCAATTGTCAGTATGTGAATCTTTCACCTCCTTGGTTTATTCTGAAGTATTTTATTTTCGATGCTACTGTATCAAGGGAAATACAGAGTGAGGCCTTTCTTCAGATGTTCCCTCATGACTGACCCTCAAGAAGCTGCTGGTCTCAGAAATGCAGAGCTCCGCGAGGAGGAAGAGCCCCAGTCATCACCCAACTCTCGGTAAGTGGCCTGTTCTCCAAGTGCACAACACAACTGCAGCCAGCTCCACAAAGATTCTTAAGCCAAATGCTAAACCGGAGGAAGGAAACATTTTATATTCCAATTTTAAGAAATGAAATAACTGGGACATCAATTAAAATTATATTTTACTCATTAGGTTTAAGTGTGGTTTCCTTAGGTTGCAGGTTTTCTTCCAGGTTTTGGTGGCATCGCTTTTGTGACTTAGCCCAAGGTAATACATATATCTGCTTGTGTCACTGTCCCCATTAGGCAAAAGGGTCTGAGGCCAGGGACTTATTTCATCAATTTCTAGCGCTTAGCAGAGGGTCTGACACAGGGCAGATGCTAATTGCTGTTTACTGGATTAAAGAGTGACTATATCCATTACTCAGTATAGGACGGTGGGAAGGGAGCTGTTATATTGGGAAGGAGACATTACATTTCAACCTCTGGACTCACGTGGATGAAGACAGCCCAGGTCATCCGTCCTTAGAAACCTTTTATTTCAAGTTTTTGTTTTCCTGGTAACACAATACAATTCAAGAATAAATCTTCAACTTACTCTTGATATTGGTTACATCGATATTGCACACCATTCCCATGGTTACCATCCAGCACCCACAATCTTGTTCTGTTTTCACCTGCATCTTCCTGAGGTTTTAGGTAAATATCCAGTTTCAAAGATCCCACATTAAAGGATGTCTTCGTTCAAATTACCCTTCCTCATTTTCTGTCTTCAACTTTTTTCTTTTTTCCCCAAGAATATTTGCAGAGTTAATTTTTCTTAAAAATTCTTTTGTGGTATTCCAGATACGAATGATCATAAAATATTCCAAATACAGCATGCTGTGTAAATGCTGAATCGATAAAAATGACGAGGTTAGTAACAATATCCCTGACGATCGCGGTGGCCCATTTTAATTTAGGGGGCGCCAGGCACACGTCGGCGATTCCAAGCTACCGGGCAAAATCACTCCGGACCTGGAATCCCTTAGACAACCCTGACGCCACTGAAGTTTCCAGACGCGGCCAGCTCTCGGGACTGACCAAAGGAGACTCCGCGTCGCTGAGCCAGTCTGCCAGTTTTCTCGGAGACCCCTAAAGTGCAGGAATTTCTAGACTTTCCCTGGCTCCTGCACATCACAATCACAGTCGGCACCATCCGCGGCGCTGGGAGCAGGTGAACCCGGCGGACCCGCGCAGGTGCCTCGGTCCTCCCGGCCCCCGCCCGGGCCCCCTCCCGGCCCCCGCCCGGGCCCCCTCCCGGCCCCCGCCCGGGCCCCCTCCCGGGCCCCGCCCAGGCCCCACCCCGCCCCCGCCCCGGCCCCGCCCCGCGCCGTGCGACTCGGGGCCCAGGTGCCAGCACCCAGGTGCGCACGGCGCGGGGTTGCAGCTCTGCTCGACACCCGACAGCGGGCGCCGCTGCGGCGGTTCGCGAGCGGCGGAGCCGATCGACTTCGCGAGTTGGGGCAGCTCCTTCGCCCGGCCCTGCTCTCAGCGAGAGCTCCGCCCGGCTCCGGCTTCCCCCAGCTGCGGGAACCCGCGGGCGCCGAGGGGGCGGACCGATCTCCGCGGACCCCGGCGTCCTGGGGCGTCCGAGGCGGGCGAGGGCCGAGCGCCGGAGACCCCGAGCGCCCCGCGCCCAGGCACCATGCGACCCGCCGCGCCTCCTCGCCGGCCCCGGGCTTCGCTCTCCGCTCGCTGAGCCCCGCGCTCGCCACCGCGGCAAGTCGCAAAGACGAGGCGGGTCGCTGGAGAGCAGCGGGGACACCGCCTCGGACGTCCCCTCCGCCCCACAGAGGCTGCGGGTCCCTCGTTCCCTGGGCTTCTCTAGCTTTTCCATGAACCTGGCGCAAGCTTGGCTTTAGGAGAAATTCAGAAGCCGGAGAGGGAGTCAGAGCAATTCTTTGGTTGCTAAGGTAATTGTAGTTGTGACAAAAACGGGCAAGAAACAAATGGGGGGAAAAGATGTTTTAAAACGGTAGCGCCCCCCCCCCCCCCAATTCATATGTGTTGATTTCATTTCATCTCCTGGGTGTGGATGCTGTCCATTTCAGATGCGTGACAGGTGTCGGTGAGTGTGTGTGTGTGTGTGTGTGTGTGTGTGTGTGTGTGCAGTTTGGGACTGTAGAGGCACGAGCTTACATAAGTGGTTAGGCAAGCTGGCGTGCGGACTTGTGTGGGATGGGTGCAGGTCTGCATATAAATCATGTTCCCGGGTTTCTGGGTGTGAAGCGCTCACTGAGTGGGTCCAGCGCGCAGAGGGGACGTGCTCTTAGGAATTTCCAGTCTTCCGATTTTGTGATCGCAGGTGGGGCACCTTTACCCCAGAAGCAGAGGTTCATTAACTTTTTTTTTTTTTTTGCTGAAGAAGCCCGCCCTTTTGCGGTTTGGAGGAAAAGAAAAGCGAGTGGTGAGGTGTGGAGGGCAGAGCGGGTGGGAGGTCTGTTCTTGGGGAACGGCTGCAGGGAAGGGGACGGTAAGGTATTTGCTCTCAGAGGGCGAAAACCGGCCTGGCAGAGTGAAGAGACCGTCTTTGCCCTCCCCGTCAGGTTGTAAACGTGGCCCAATAAGACAGAAAAAGATGACCCAGAATATTTAATGTTGTTCAGAATGAAAGCTGCTGTATCTGATCTTATTATTATTTTTTTTTAAGTTTGATGGAGTAGGGACGTTATTTCTCGAGAGGAGTGGTATTTCTGTGTTACAGATTGAAGATATTTGGGACTCGTTCGCTTGGGATTGTTCCCCCCGCATTTATCAATGGTTAGAAGCTGGATTTGTAATTTCTAATCAATACCTTTTAGCAGCCCCAAAGTAAAACTGCAGAAACAGGCAGTCTTTATTAGGCAAAACCCAACATTGGACCCTTTTCTCACCAGAGGGGGTTGAGAGATGGAAGAATAAGATCCAGGCTTCTAAGTGTTTGGAGGGAGTTACAGACTGAGCCACAAGTTTTTGTGTGTTCTGTCAAAAAGTGTTTAAAAGGGGACTCTTGTAGGTTTTAGCTTCGTATGTTCACAGCAAGGCTTCTATAGATCAACTTCCATAGGTAGATGGGAAATTATATGGAATGGGAGCTGGGGGTTGGAGAAACTTTCTGTGAGTTGTACATTCATATTATTTATTATTATTTATTAATTTTGCCATGGGTGAGACTGCTCTGTGAAAGAAAGTAAGCAGAGGACTGAGGGAAATTTGAGGCTGTTTGGTGATGCCCCTCTGTAAGTGAAAGCTTGCCTGCTGAACAGCCAAACCTAGGATATTAAGTTCTTTCTGAGTTCTCTGCTACTACTGTCAAGCCAAATTGTTGCATAAGCCTGGTGATCTTAGATACTATAAATGTTGGGGTATAATATATACACCTCATAACTCATTCTTTTCTGAAAGCGTCTGTAAATTCTGGAAATATCAGCTGTTGTGAGATATTTTGGTAAAACAGGTAGCCACTAGGATTTCCTTTTCTGTAGTCGTCACCTTGGTTAACTTTACTTCCCTGCTTCATTTAAGAGACTTGAATTAACACTCACTGCATTTCTTTTGCTCAGAGTTTCAGTAAAGCAATGCTAGTTTTTCTTCATGCGATGAATTTGTCTTATAAAGTGAAACATTACAGCAGCGTTTTTGCAGCAGAAACGTCTCTTTAAACGAGACGGTCCTTATTTATCTGTTTATTTATGACTTCTCAAATAAAGTAACTGATGCAGATATTTTTAAATGAGCAAACATTTCTTGATAAAGAAAAAAACATTTTCTAAAGGGTATCGAGGACAATGAAATTTGCCAGTAATTTTGGACGTCTTTTTACCCACAGAACAGAATTTTATGTGAAAGTAGGATCATTCTGTTTCTTATTTCTCTAATATCCCCCATGCATTTTATCCCCTGAACTCCTAAGACTTTGCCAGGAATTGCTGAACATTCTGTTTTGTGCCAGAGGTTAAACATCAGGGCGGTATGAGTAAGGAGCTATGTGTCGTATCAACGCTTTTCAAAAGGGATGCTCTCATAGATTTCAATAAATGTTTCCTTCAGCTTCGCAGTTAGCTTATCTTAATTCATAGTGCTTTGAACCTAGGAAAGCATTTAACCTCTTCATGTTAGTGCCAGCTGGAAGGAATATATTTACCGAATTTCATCTTCATCGTAACATATGGCATGATATAAATAATTACTACACACACACACAGTATCCTGCTGTATGGAGAGAAATGGAATTACAAAATAAACCTTCATGTCGAGTGATTTGGAGGTAACATTAAAAAAAACAGTTTTACTTTTTTTCTCAATTACCAAAGTAATATGTAACCATTGGGAAAAATTCGGAAAAATACGAAGGAAAAAGATCGTTTGTAATTCTCCCATGGAAGGTGAACCACAGTTGACATTTCTGCATATTGTATATTTTTCCAGATTTTTTTTTAAATTTTATTTATTTATTTGACAGATAGAGATCACAAGTAGGGAGAGAGGCAGGCGTAGAGAGAGAGAGAGAGAGAGAGGAGGAGGAAGCAGGCCCCCTGCCAAGCAGAGAGCCCGATGCGGGGCTCGATCCCAGGATCCTGGGATCATGACCTGAGCGAAAGGCAGAGGCTTAACCCACTGAGCCACCCAGGGGCCCCTATTTTTCCAGATTTTATTCTGATCACGTTATTCACTATATTTTTATACTTCTCTCCCCCAGCCTTCCTAGTTTTCAGATGTTGAAAATGGGAACTTGGACTGTTAAAGGTTTGGGAAATTACTGCTAGTTTACTGGATGGTTTTGATAGATCAGATTTGAATTTTGTTAGTGGTCCTTGTTTTCAAAGAGAGTAGTTTCTTTGTTTTTCTGTTTTCCTTGAAAAATGAAGGTTTTCACTTTGGGTTGGAAATACTTAGGGCTCCCCACCAGATTTAGGGATTAAAGTGTCAGAAAAGAAAAAGAACCTTGGCCGTATGTAGGTTTGAGTGTGTGTTTGGAGGGGGGATACCTGAATTCTGGTTTTAATTTCTCCACCTCATGTGGCCTTTGCCCCCTGGCCTCTGTTTCCTCAAAAGATACATAAAATTTTGAGATTTAGTTAATAAACTAACCTACTTGTTGTAATATTTGACAATGATGCTAGTTGTTCAAAGGGCATTTTTTCAAACGCAGATGGCTGGGGGTCAACCCCAGAGTCTCTGATGTAATCAGGTCTGGGGTGACACCTGAGAATTTACATTTCTAGCAAGTGCCCAGGTGATGCTGAATCTGGTGGTCTGGGAATGACACCCAGAACTAGACGATGAGCTCCTTGGGGGGAAGAAACGCTTTTTCACTTTTCTTGGCATCCATCTGCCTACTGCCCGGCAACACACCTGGCAGTAGGACCTCAGTAAGCATCGGTTGAATCAATATTAGTTTTATCCGTGGGTAAAAACTTCCTTAAATTTGGTCAAGATAAAAAAGGTAATCATCCAAAATTTGGAACCCTTAAGTCTATAGTAAGAGTAGTATTCAGTCACGAAACCCAGTTCTTCAGACAGCAAGGAAAGCAAAAATGCTTACAAGTAGGCCATTACAATGAACATTTAATGAGTTATCTTCAATAACTCAGAGCATCTGCTTCAAATGTTACAAACTGCAAAGCTTATGAATGCTTCTCTGTTGCCTTCCTGACATCTGTAAGAAGAAATTCATTTTCTATCACATGTGCATTTCCAAAAGGGTGTGTGTGTATGTGTGTAAATTCACTATTAATTATCTTAACTACAAAAGCAGAAGGGCAGAGAAGCAGTGGCCTAGACTTCTCTCCACAACTGCATCCAAAAGGTAGAACAGTGCTCATTAGGACATCACAAAATGCGTACCTAAGACTTGGAGAAAACATTCACCTGCATCAGTGAACGAAACCGATCAGTGGCTGCACCAGAACTCAAACCCAGGCCTGATTTCTGCCTGACACCCAAGGGTGTTCTTCATTACTTCCCTCTACGGACACTGAATGAATGCATCTGAAGGTCAGGAGAGTCCAGCTGGCCGAAATACCCCTGTTACAATGTTCGATCATCCTTGCATGGCTGCCTTGTGATTAGACAATTAATCCTTCTCCTTGGTGTTAGAAACAGAGGGTGCAGACAACCCCCTTTTTATGGATGGAGACTTAAAAAATAGGTAAATATTTGGATAGGAACAAAGTTGATGTTCACATAACCAGGCTATCCAAATAAGTTGTGGAGACCCACTGTCTTGGTCTCTGTAAATACTTAGGAAAACCGTAAAAGAAAAAAGCCACCTTTAAGTTTTTAGGGAATAAGTTCTCCTATCCCCTTATTCTCTCATTCCCTAGTGTCTGTTCTACCCAGGAAGCTATTTTCTTGCCAGGAAGGCTGCACATCTCAAGCAAAGCCTTCTCCTACGAGTGCTGCTTGAACCTGCACGAACGGGAACTAGTGTGGTGACCCGCTGGAGGACCCGGGGCCCCTGCACTGCGCTCCCTGACACCTGGCCAGCCCAGACAGAGACCCGACACTGGTAACTCTTAAAGTAATAGAACAGGCAATTAAGAACCCTGTTGACTGGGTTTCTGAACCTCAATTTCCTCATCTGTAGAACGGGAATAACAAAGTGCTCCTGGAGTGTGTGTGGTTAGGAGGAAAAGAGAACTCACATAGCGTGCTTCATGAAGGAGGCACAGTGATGCCAGGGGCTGGACCCTCTCACACCAATTGCCCATTTTGTAATAATTTTGATTACTTATTGTTGGTCTGCAGCCCTGGGAGTTTCCTGAGTGTAATTGGAAACCTATCTGGGTACAGGAGGGCAAGGAGTCTGGGAAAACAGGTCACACTGGATTGGTAGTTGCAGGTTTAATTGGCAAGGAAATTTACATATGAGCTTTGTCTCTAGCAGCTGCAAGCTAAATAGATCTCCATAATGTGTTGCCTATAAGAATCTTTAGGTTTTTATAGCGGCCTTGAAGGGGTTCGCGTATGTATTCAGTCCAGAGGGAGCTCAACAACCCCTTCTTCTCTGAGGGCTGTGTCCTTGCAGATGGCTCCCACTATGGGAACGGTGGGCCAGCAGACATTCCAAGGACATGAGAGGGGGGTGAGGAGCCTCTGAGGGCCCAGGTCCAGCTCCTGGGTCACCTGGTGGTCATGTCCTCTCGATGACCTCTTCCAAAGTGAGTCTTTTGGGAAGTAAATATTTCGGTTTAATGGTTCCCCCTTCTTCTGTTCTTGAGGACTTGCTTATCTCAGTCTAACATCTGAGGCACTCCCAAGTCCCTTGGAGAACCCTGCTCCATAGATTTGAGAAGGTTCGGGGGAAACAAGCAGGCCAGACACTAGGTGGAGAGGGTGGAATGGGAAAGATCTGCCTTTGCAGTAGCCAAGGATGTGTCTGTTTCCTTGAGCCCGAAGGCCATTAATCCCCAGCAGGAAGAGACTTGAAAATGAGGGACTGCTGCTGCCTGGCTGTCTCTTGTGCCAGAATGTGAGCCACCCTCGAAGCAAGGCTGTGTGGTATTTTTCCTCTCTGTCCTTAGTGTCTCTTACAGTGTTCGGCACGGTAGGAGTTTGGTGAACGTTTGCAGAGTTATGGCAGCTCTGGGTGGGTGAATGTGGGAGGGAGGATGAACGAGTCTGGGTAGAGATGCATGGACCGGAGCAGGTGTAGGGGGAAGGTGCACGTGGCTATTGTTCCGTTCCTATTGTTTATTTGATGTGGCCTGGCTAGATCACCTGGGGTTGAGGATACACTGAGGCTCTCATCCTGGTTTGTAATTTGTAATTACACACTAACATTTGCCTCTCCCCCTGTCTGTGGTCTGCTTTTTTTCTTTTAAACCGTGATTTTATCCTATACCCAGCACAGGGCCACACACGTAGTCAGTGCTTGGGAAAGCACTTGTTGGGTTCCTAAATAAAAAGTTGCCAGGCCTACAAAGCTATGGATCTATAATAAAGCAATAGACTGATAATACTCAGCACTTGTAAAGCTTTTTGTAGATTTCAGCCTCTTAACAAGAATTAGGTGTTATTACTCCCATTTTATGAAGAAGAAGACTGAGGCTGAAGAAGAGGTTCGGCCACATGCCCTGTGTCAGAGAGTTATTGACTAGAGAGAAACCGAGAGATTTAAACTCCAATCTCATCTGACCACAAAGTTCCAAGTCTCTCCGATATATCACAAAGGGTAGACTGAGGCCCTACCCTTGAGATCACATCAGTTATCGTGGAAAAATATTAGAAATAAATAGAAAATTAACAATGAAGGATGTTAGAGGACAGTTTAGGGGAAAATGCATGGGATTTCATAAGTCAGATTAGGTAGCAAATAGATAAAAAAAACAGTAAGTATTTCAGTGCAGAGAGACAACACCATATAATCGGACCTGGTAGAGACAGGCTTTGAGAAACAGGTGGAAATTTCATAGGTGAAGAGAAAGATAACAGCAAGCATTACAGGTAGAGGAGTTGATAATTGGTGAGTAAAGCAATTATTGTTTGCTTTCAGAGTTAAGAGCTCATGTTTTGGGAAACCTGGGGACCTCTGACCCATTTTTGATAGAGACATGGGTACCAAACAACACTTTCCTTTTTTTTTCTAAAAGCAAAACAACCCACCCGTGTGTGATGAGGAATGGGGTGTGACACTGAACCCCCGGGTTGGGAAGGCATTAGGGACGGGTGAGGACTGTGTTAAAGCAAAGGGTATGTGCTGCTCAGAAAGCCCTGTTGTTGCCGTACATTTTTAATCATTAGCAACTAATTTCAATTGGAAAAATATTGTATAGATGTACATTGCCCGGTCCAACCTGAACACATGTTTGAGCTGGCTTTGTTTTTCATGTTTGTGACCTCTCTGGAAGAAAGACAACAACTCGAAAAAATGTCCAAAGTATTTTTCCCTTAAGTTGCTATGTAAGTGCTACTGTGTTCAGATTCCAAACCAAGCAGGAAGATGCCATTATATCATTTTGCTGACCATACATCCTAAAACAAAGACTGATTCAGCAGCTGGTCAAAATAGAAAGGATGCCTTCACAAAGAATAAATTTATTGATTATATTTTAGAATTTTTTTTTCTTTTTTAGGGGAAGGCACTTTACCTTTTAGAATGGCAGATAGTTTAGGGGCTTGGCCGCTGACTGGCTTCTGTCAGAACCCTGGGGTCTGTGACATTGGACAAAGTAGCTCAACACTATTGATCCACATTCTCCATGAATACAGAAGAGGGCTGAGAAATTGTGAGTGCTCTGAGGGCATTACTGAAAGAGAGATTGTTCCTGGAAATCTCTGGTTAGGCAGCTCTTAGTTGGGGGGGGGGGTGGTGTGGGTGGGGTTCTTACCCCAGGG
This sequence comes from Meles meles, assembly GCF_922984935.1. Taxonomy (NCBI): domain Eukaryota; kingdom Metazoa; phylum Chordata; class Mammalia; order Carnivora; family Mustelidae; genus Meles; species Meles meles. Next base: position 138,931,144 of record NC_060071.1, on the reverse strand, counting down.
CATAGTTTGTCTACCATCTCTGCTGCTATTCCCTGTGTTTTGCCTGGTTTGTCCTCTTTGGCAGTAGGTCCCACTACTTAACACCTTTTTCTAGATCATGATTAATCAGGTATGGTGGCTCCTGTTTTCGAGAACTTTAAAATTCTATGGGGGGAGAAAAGAGAAACAGAATGTGGTAAGACAGGCACATATAAGTGGGATGGGGGAGGGATTACTCGGAGATTTCACTGAAGACATTGGTGGATGAATTGGACGTTTGATAACCAATGGTTTTGGGTCCTGCAGAGATAGGGGCAGGGGACAGAGTTGGCAAGGGTGTCCTTGAGGCAATTCAATGTAAGTGAAAGGATAGAGGGGACAAAGTGTGCAAAGAATATCCCCCTCTTGAGAATCAGGTCCTTAAAAACCTTTCAGGCAGGAGAAGTCCATGTTGATGAGCTGAAAATTTAAGGGGATACAGGGACAGGGGAAATCTAGGTGGTAAGCAAACTGTTTAATGAATATTTATGCTTATCAAAAGTGAAAAGAGAAAACAAAGGGCATTGTGAGTGACAATTTCCCCACTTTCTGTTGGTAATAGAGGGTGTGCCACAGTGAACTTCTAGTTCTTGCTAGATTCCGGGAGATCATGCCTCTGCTGAAATGCTCATAAGTGGTTTTGTTTTTTAGAGTCAATGCATAATTCCCCTACAAATAAATGGGTAATTTCCTTGCCCGGTGTCAGGCTGTCTGTCCAAAGGTTCAATGCTGTTCAGACTTTTTGACTGTGAGCTTGACCGCGGACTCCCAGATCTTCCTGTGGCTCAAGGGTAAAGTGGATGAATCTGGGATAAACCTTACTTAACTTGCGTGGCAGAACTGATTAGGAAGTTCTCAGATGTCTCACCCTAACGCGTAGCGTATTCAGCTTCTTGCCAAAGCATATGTTGTCAATTCCAGGTTTTCATTTCTTTGGCTTCCTGTAGCTTTCAAAAGCTTCTCTGTGAAAACCGCTTCCCCTGCCTGCCATCTGCCTTACAACTTCCCTCCCCCACTTTACAAAATCTGTGTCTAAGCCCCAGTTTCTTGTGTTTTCTAATTATCTGTACCAGGGATGACCTGTTGGCTCTCAAATGTGTATTTGGAAGTAGAGCTTTGCTTATTGGAAATTCTTGGTTGGGGTAAATTTCCTGACTGAGATTAGATATGTTGTTGGTCATAGGAAGATGGACAGTTATTGACAAGACTAGAAATTCAAATTGGGTCCAGTCTATTAGGGACTTGAATGTCACATACACACCTGGTGATAAGGGTGATAATGGATATTCAGGGTTTTCTGGCATAGAGAAAAAAAAAAAAGAAAACTAAAAGAACTGAATTAAAGCAAAATTTAAACCAACTCAAGGAAAGGTATTTATGTGGCTCATACATTTGGGAATTCAGGCATGGCTGGATCCAGGGACTTCAGTGATACTATCAGCGTTCTTGATACCTCACTGTCTTGATTTCTTTCTTTGGTGACACTAGAGAAAAAGAAGGTGATCACTAATATTCCTGTCCTCATATTCTTTCACACTGTCCCTCACACAGAAGGGGTCTTCTTTCTTCCAGTGTCCTTATCTCAGTCTCAGGGAAGGACCCTGATTAGTCTAATTTGATCCAATTAGTATGTCCAGTGATACAGCATACTCGGGCCAAGATAGTTCCCTAGGGCCCACCTTTCCCTATCTGAAGAAGCAAATTTGAGAGCAAAAAATAAACTGGGCAATGAGAAACAGTAACTGCCCCAGTCTTCTCACCTGGCTGAAGGACTTCCAGTTTTATTTGCTGAACAATGGAATGAATGCAGAGTGTTTCAGGCACTGTTTGAGAATCCTGAAACCCTTTATATACGAGTCAGAAAATGTCATTATCCAAAATAAAGCTTTTGGATAATGTGAAACATTCCCTCAATTGTGCATTTCTAATCTCGCTTCACTTCTATACCATCTTTCTTATCCAAGGATTACTGCTTTTGATCTACAGCTGCCACACAAATGCCAGAGAGAGTGGATATAGTGGTGACCGACACGACCTCTGGCTCCAACCATCCCTGTGACTCTGCAGTTCTCTCACTTTTTTGCACTGCTAACCCCGAGACAACTCAGGTATCACCTCAAGAATGAGAGATGCTGTATCCTTCTTCCCCCAGAATATTTGCACTATTCTTTTTTAAACATACAATTTTAGAGAATAAGACTTTCACAGAAAAGTACATAAATCATTGCTCAATAAATATTCACATAGTAAATATATCCATGTTATCACTCCTGGATCAAGAGAGAGAATATTACCATTCCCTTGGAAGATGCTCCACGATGCTCCCTCCTAGTAACTGCACCCTCTCCTTCCCCAGTGGTAACTAGTCCTCATTTCTAATACCATGGTGTTCCGGCTTATTGGGAGTATTCCAGATACATATGGAATTATAATATATGTATATCCCCCTCCCTTTTTGTGGCTTCTTACGCACAATATTGTTCGAGAGGGTCCTACAAGTTACTAGTGGAACTAGTTTTTGTTGCTACATAGCAAAACCCACTTTGTGATATTTTATAGATTGTTTCTCTGCTGTTTATTGATGGGCATTTGGGACATTTCCAGTTTGGGGCTACTGAATACTGAATAATGAATAATGCTGCTCTTAACTGTTTTGTGTGTGTTTTTTGGTGTACATATGAAAACATTTCTGTTTGGTATACACCTAAGATTGTATTGCTGGGACGTGGGGTACATACATCCAACTTAGTAAGTTCTTACCAGGAGTTTTCCTAAGTGGTTGCACCAGCTTCTATTCCTGCCATCAGTTTATGAGTGTTTCAGTTTCTCTACATACTTGTCAACACTTGGGATTGTCAGACTTTTTAATTTTAGACATTATGGTGGGTGCATTGTGGGGTCTTATTGTGGTTTCAGTTTTCTCTGGTGACTAATGGTGTTGTGTCTTTCTAATATTTTTTGGATCAGTTTTTTTTTTTTTTAATCTTCATAGTCTCTGTTCCAGTTTATTGCCTATTTTAAAACTGTATTGTCTTTTTCTTATTGATTTATAGTTTTTTTTTATTTTTTTATTTTTCAGCGTAACAGTATTCATTCTTTTTGCACAACACCCAGTGCTCCATGCAAAACGTGCCCTCCCCATCACCCACCACCTGTTCCCCCAACCTCCCACCCCTGACCCTTCAAAACCCTCAGGTTGTTTTTCAGAGTCCATAGTCTCTTATGGTTCGCCTCCCCTCCCCAATGTCCATAGCCCGCTCCCCCTCTCCCAATCCCACCTCCCCCCAGCAACCCCCAGTTTGTTTTGTGAGATTAAGAGTCATTTATGGTTTGTCTCCCTCCCAATCCCATCTTGTTTCATTTATAGTTTTTTTAAACACAAATCTGAATCCAAATATTTTCCCCACTTATATGTATTTAAAATATCATTTACTATCCTGTGGCTTGCCATATGACTCTCTTTGATGAATAAGAGATCTTGCTTTAAGTGTAATCCAAGTTGTTAACCTCTTCCTTTATGGTTATTGTTTTTGTGACTGCTAAAGAAATGTTTGCCTACCCTCAGACCATGAAGTTATTTTCCCATTTTGATTTGTAGAAACTCTATTGTTTTGACTTTTATCTGTAGGTAGAAGATCTACCTGAGGTTGATTTTTTGCCTATGACATGAAAAAGAGACCCATATTTATTTTGTTTTCCATACGTATATCCAGTTAACTTCCTATGCTACTTATTGAAAAGTCTCTTCCACAGCTCTGAAATGTCACTTTCATTATAAATCAGGTGATCATTTATACATAGGTTTCTATGTATATTCTAGCCCCTTCTGTTGTTCTGTTTGGCATTCTTATTCTGATACCACACTGTCTTAATATAGCTTAATAAGAAGTCTGTATCTGAGAGCATAGGTCCAGTTTTGCTCTTATTTAAGAATAGCTTGGGGGTGCCTGGGTGGCTCAGTGGATTAAGCCACTGCCTTCAGCTCAGGTCATGATCTCAGGGTCCTGGGATCGAGCCCTGCGTCAGGCTCTCTGCTCCGCGGGGAGCCTGCTTCCTCCTCTCTCTGCCTGCCTCTCTGCCTACTTGTGATCTCTCTCTCTGTCAAATAAATAAATAAAATCTTAAAAAAAAAAAGAATAGCTTGGTTATTCTTACACCTTTGCATTACAGTACAAGTTTTAAAATTCTCTTTTGATGATATTTTGATTGGGACAACATTAAATCTCTAGCCTAATTTAGGAGTAAACTAATGTCTTTAAAATGTTGACTCAATCCATTAATATTGTATCCCTTCATTTATTTAAATCTTTTATCCCTGTTATTGTTTTGTTTCTATCCATGTGGCAAAGGTATGGCACATCGTTCTTCAGGTATATTCCTAGTATTTGACATCAGTTGATGCTATTATAAATGATAGCATTTTCCAACATGTTTTCTGATTATTAGTCTATGGGTATACAAAAATACAGTTGGTTTTTATTTATTGACATTGAATCCAGTGACTTTCCTTATTCCCTTATTAATTCAAAGAGTTCTGTGTAGATTACTATGGAATTTCCATGTGCACAATCAAACTAACTTCTTCCTTTGCAATCTTCCTTTGCTTCCTTTCATTTCTTTCTCTTGCCTGTTGTGCTGGCTTAGACTTCTACTGTAACAGAGAATAGAAGTGGTCATAGCAGGCAGCCTTGTCTTATTCTTAATCTCAGTGGGAAAGTTTTCAAAGTGTGATTATTAAATGTTATGGTTGCTATGTTTCATAAATACCCTTTATTAGGTTAAGCCAGTTCCTTGATGTTCAAAATGGGCTAAGAGTATTTTCCTGAAGAGATGCTGAATTTGACTAGATGCTTATAGAATAGTTGCATGGAATGTCTGGCCCATCTCGACACTCCCCCCACTTCCCCTCTTTTTTGCGGGGGGGTGGATCTTGGTCTCACATGTTTTCATTGCCTTGGCAGCTTTCCTTTTTCAAATTGTATCTGGCTTTCCTAGTTCTTGAGGGTCATTCTGTAATAAGATAGACTCTCCTTATAGGAACTAGTACATGCTAATTGTACTTTTCTTTTGTCTTTCATCAAATACAGTAAAAGTATAAGAAACCTTCAGAAACCTATTCAATTGTTATTTTTTTACCTATTTTGCTTCTGCCTGATGAGCTTCCTGAATAGACCTTGTTGTTTATTTGTTAAATCTTGCTATCTCCAGAAGATGAAAAGCTTATTACTGCTGTTCCAAATGCAGGTAGAGTATGGAGTCATAGAAAAGAAGCACTTTCTATGTGTATTAAAAGAGATATTTAGGGCAGCTGGGTGGCTCAGTGTGTTAAGCCTCTGCCTTCAGCTTGGGTCATGATCTCAGGGTCCTGGGATCGAGCCCTGCTTCGGACTCTCTGCTTGGTGGGGAGCCTGCTTCCCCACCCCATGCCTGCCTCTCTGCCTACTTGTGATCTCTGTCTGTCAAATAAATAAATCTTAAAAAGAAAAGAGAGAGATTTAAATGCCTAGTTTGAGGGTAAAAGATAATGACTTAACCAGTTCTAAAAAAGAGGAGGAAGAAGAAGAAGAAGAACCAACAAAATCTCAAGGAATATAACTGACATTCTTAAAAAAAAAAAAAAAAAGCCAATAGGAGTGCCTTTCTTCTTGGGTCCCCTGGGAACACGCCCTCTTCTTTATTTCTTAGTCATCCCCTTTTTGTGTATAAAAATTGGCAAAGCTTCTCTGTCACTCCTACTTCTTCCCTGGCAGGGATACAATCGTTATCATGTGAAATCAGAGAATAACAAGAGTTGCTTCTGCAGTCCCTACAGTCAGTAGTATTAGACACTATGATCTTAGATCTCATACTAATAAAATATAAGTCCTCTCATGTGGGAGGAAAGACATTTGGAACCCGAAGACCTACATTTTCATGCTGGCTCTATTACTAACTAGTCAGATGACATTAGAATATAATTTGATCTCTCAGACTTTGGGTTCATCCTCTGAAAAATTAGATGGTTGGGCTTGTTCAGGGAATAGAAGATTTTTTATGAAAAGGATCAGATAGTAAATACTTTGAGCTTTGTGGGCCATATGGTCTCTCTTGCAGCGCCTCGACTCTGCTGTTGTAGTGCAAAAGCAGCACAGACGATAAGTAAACACAAGTGTTTATTTATAAAACTTTATTTATGGACACAGGAATTTGATTTTTGTACAATTTTCATGTGTCACAAAGTATTCTTCTTATAACTTTTTGCAACCTTCTAAAAATGTAAAAATTAGCCTTAGCCCACAGACCATACAAAAATAGGCAGCAGGCTAGATTTGTTCCCTCAGCCTCAGTTTGCCAGCCTTTGAACTAGTTGATTACAAAGGGCTATTCCAGAGCTCTGTGTTATGCCTTGGTATGCTAATCTCTTTTTTTAAAGATTTTTAATTTATTTTGAGAGACAGGTGGGAGGAGGGGCAGAGGGAGAGAGAAACTTAAGCAGACTTCCTGCTGAGTGAGGAACCCAATGAGGGGCTTGATCTTACCACACTGAGATCATGACCTGGAGCTGAAATCAAGAGCCAGGCACTCACCAACTTTACCACTCATTCACCCCTGATATGCTGATCTTTTAAAAAAAAATTTTTTTCTGTCTCGTGAACATTGTTCAAGAGAGTCTATTCCTTTCTCCTAAGTCAATTAAAAATTAAAAAATTGAAGGATTTTATTTTCCCTTTATTTCTTCCCTGATGCGTGTTCTTTATTTGTGTAGACCCAAGTTTCTGACCTATGTAATTCCCTCCGCCTGAAGAACTTCTAGCATTTCCTGAAGGGCAAATCTACTAGAGATAAACTTAGTCATTATTTATTTGTCTGAGAAGATGTATCTTTCCCTTCATTTTGAAGAAGAATCTCACTAGATGCAGAATTTTAATTTGGTGTTTTTTTTTTTTTTTCACTACTTAACTCTTTCACTCCACTCTCTTGCTCTTGCATGGTTTCTGATCAGAAGCCACCTGTGATTCTTATGCTTCTTTCTTTTAAGGTAAGGGTTTTGCCTTGTGGTGTCTTTCAAGATCTTCTCTCTTTGATTTTCTGCAATTTAAATATGGTATACCTAGGCTTTAAAAAATTTTTTTTAATTTTTATTTTTTTAGCTGGGCCCAAGCTCTGCTACTTTTTAATGTTTTTAATACACAGTGTTATATTAGTTTCAGGTATACAATATAGTGATTCAACAATGCTATACATTACACTATGCTCACCATAAGTGTACTTTTCATTCCCTTCATCTATTTTACCCATCCTCCCCCCCAACCCCACCCCGGGAAACCACCAGTTTGTTTCCAATATTTAAAGTTTTTTTTGTCTTTTTTTTAAGTTTGTTTGATAAATTCCACATATGAGTGAAATCATATGGTATTTATCTTTCTCTTATTTCACTTGGCATTAGACTTTTTACATCCATCCATGTTGTTGCAAAATGGCAATTTTTATTTTTTATGGTTTAGTAATATTCCATTGTGTGTGTGTGTGTATGTATATATATATATACACATATGTGTGTGTATATATATATGTATATTATACGTGTGTGTGTATATATATACATATGTGTGTGTATATATATGTATATATACATATATATACATATGTGTGTGTGTATATATATATGTATATATACATATATATATATCACATCTTGTTTTGGGGTTGTATTTTTAAAAAATTTATAGTGATTGGTGATATCTGATCTTTCTTGATTTGTGGTTTGGTGTATATCATTAACTTTGGAATGTTTTCAGTTATTATTCCCTCAGATATTTCTATTCCTTTCTCTTTCTTCTCCTGACATTCCAATTATACCTATGTTATATCTTTGGATATTGTGCCATAGTTCTTGGATGTTTTGTCTCTGTTCTTAGAAATTTCTTTTTCTCTCTTTTTTTTTTTCAGTTGAGGAGGTTCTGTCGATCTTCAGGCTCACTGATTCACTCCTTGACCATTTTGAGTCTGTCAATGAGCTCTTGGAAGGCATTCTTCATTTGTTAACAGTGTTTTTGAATTTTAACATTTACTTTTTTGAGGGTTTTTAAGAGTTTCTATTCCTCCACTTTCATTACTGTCTACTTTTTCTATTAGAGCCTGTAACATATTTAATCATAGTTATTTAAAATTTCTTGTCTGATAATTTCAACATCTCTGTCCTGAGTCTGATTCTGATGATTGCTTGTCCTTTCAGACTGTGTTTTTTTCTGTCTTATATATGCCTTGTAATTTTTTGTCAAAAGCCAAACATGGTGTATCTAGTAATGAGATTTAAGGTAACTGGACATTTAGTGTGAGGTTTTATTTATTTTGGCCAAGAGTTGAGCTGTGTTTAGTGTTTGCTTTAGCTGTAGGTGCTAGAAACTTCAAATTCCACTTGTGTTCTTGTTTGTGTCTCCTCTATTGACTTTAGGTTTCTCTGAGAAGCCCTCAGAGAGTTTGTGTCTTACAGATGTTTGAGCTATAATCCACTATTATCATACTGAAGCCCCAGGAAATTCTATCATGTTCTAATGAAGAGCAAGAATGGAGTGACTTCCCTTTAGGAAATACAGTACTTCCTCTACTGTAAGAGGAGGAAAGTCAAAGAACATGGTGGTTTAGGTAAGGGTGCCTCAAGATGAGAGATTTGCCTTCTCCTGACTTCTGTTTCTTCAGTGAATTTTGAAGTGAGCCTCTCACACACTGAGACTGTATATGAAGATTGAACAAAAAGAAGATATGAGACAGCCAGTCAGATAAGGAGACAGCAACTTTGGTGGAAAAACATCTTAGATTTGACAGACAGTGTTGACTAATTTAAGGTTTGGTCTTACGCATTTAAAATGCATCCAGGTCAGTCTGGTTATGTGATTTCTTCCTCATTCCCACCACAAAGAGTACACCTGCTTGGGTGTGAGCTTGGATATTGAGATATTATGTGGATATTGTGTGGTGGATGTTCTTGTTCCATTGTGGTCAGAGTTTTGCCTGGAAATCTGCCGCAGAAAGGGCATTATTGAGGCAGTTGAGGATATTTGCAAGGGTATGATTGAGTGGTTAAGATGATGGGCCCACTGAGAGAAGGATGTGAAGGCAGAGTGAGGAGGAGGAGTAATGGAGGGTAAAAAATTCGTGAGTTTCATGCACTGAAATGTCTAAATAAATTTGAAAAATGTGTGCAGTGAATGTATAGTAAGTGAACTGTAAAGAACTGGTAAGTGAGCTTGAATCTGAGGTGGCATGGCCACCTTTGATGATGGGGTTCAGTATGTGGCCATGTGAGTCAGTGGTGAGGCAGAGGGATAGAGGAAAAGGGTTCAGGTGGGAAAATAAAAGGATGAAAGAACCAGCCTTCAAGAGAGGTCTTTGATGTTCAAGTCATTGAGATTGATGAAGGAGTGAAGGATGAAGGAAACCTCAAAGAACTGAAAGTGGGAGTCCTCAGGAAATGCAAAGGCTTCATGGAAGGGAGGCAGGAAACGGTAGTGAGCATGGATGGAAAGTGGCATAGCTAGATGGTCTGAGCATCACAAGAGCAGGGATTTGTGTAGGAAGATGGAAGAGAAATTGTTTGAAGCAGCAATGGGGAATCAGGAGGATGCTCATCTTACTTTCTGGTTTGAGATACGTGGGGTGAGAACAGCTGGGCTCCCAGAGAGGGGAGTGTTTTGGGGGGAAGCCGGGTTTCCATGAAGGTTACTGAAGGTTAAAATTCAGAGAGAAATTGAAAGGCCATAGGAGGCATACTGTTAATAGAAGAAGAGTTCAAAAGGCAGGAAGAATAGATGGGGAGGTGGCAGGGTCTGGGGGTGTCCAGAGCAGTGTGGGGCTAAGAGCACTGGTGAGAAAGGATGCCTGAGAGGACCTGAACTTTCAGCAGTAAGAGAACAGTGAGCCACATGATAGGGCCAACCCATCCTGTTATGTGAAAAACATCCTGTTTCTCCCAGTTTAATTTCTTTAGGACTTTAGTTTAATATGAAGAATGCAAAAATATTTATCTTTATAAGCAGCATTTAATAAAAATTAGTTTGGTTAGGCTGTAAGGCAGCTTGAAGAGTCTTGTATTTATGTATGCCTTAAGGTGGGGTTGGCATGGGGAAGTCAACTTCACCGATCTGCTAGGAAATGGAAGGCAGGAACCACACATCTGTTGAGGACCTACTATGTGCCAGTCGTACAATGTACCAGAAGTACCTACTGCTAAGTACTTTATATGTAGTATAGAGGTGTTAACTACTTTATATTTAGGTATATACTTGAATTTTATATTTTATATGTATATATATAAATTTTGTATATTTTATATATATATTATATATTTACAAAATTTTGTTTTGTTTTGTGTTGAATACTTTGTATAGGTGATCTCCCTGGAGGCCAAGACTGACAAGTTGGAAAGTATGTAGGCATTGGAGTTAGTCCTGGGTTTGGATTTTAGTTTCTTGGTTGACAAGCTACTTTACTTTTGGCAAGTTGCCTATGTTCTTGGGCCTCAGTTTTTTCATCGGTAGACTGAAAATAGTAACAGCCTCCTGTTGAAGTTGCTGTGACACCTTCCCTGGGCAATTCTGAGAAGCAGACAAGTCTCTGAATGTCTGATACTGGTGATTGGTATTTGTTCCATTTTATAGATGAGGAAACCAAGGTTCAGAGAGACTAAGTAAGTATAGTACTAAATTGTTCATGATCACATGGTGTGGCCAGGATTGAGAGCTTGTTCTTTGACTCCAGGACCTTGCTTTTTTCCAGCACAGAGAGTCTTTGCCCAAATACAAGGGAAGTGAAGGAACTTCACCCCACATGGTTTCCCAGATAGTAGGTGGCATGGCTGGGATGGAGGGGTTAGGTGAAGGGAAGGCAGGCTCATAGAATCTAGATTAGTGGTTCCCAGACCCAACTGGGCTTCCACATCACCTAGGGACTGTTGAACTTACAAATCTCCAGGGGGCTACCCTAGGTCTACCAGATTGGAATTTCTGGATCAGGGGACCCAGGGACATGTATCTTTAGAGTCAAGCCCAGGTGATTCTGTGGCTACCAGTCTGGTTCAAGTCCTGGACCAGCTTTTGGGTCCCACCGAATGCTAACTGATGTCCTGAAATGATCAAGTGATTATATCCCAGTAGAATCCTGCGTGCCTGGCATGGCCACCAAAATTGGCCCCTAGGACTTGAGCTCCAGCACCTTCCTTTAGGATTTTTGGTGTAGGACCTGAAGCTGATTCTTCCTCTTCTACTGAGTATCTGGACTTTGAGTTTGTCTATGTAGGAAATGTCACACTGGCAGACCTCTAACCAGAAAGAGTTATTTGTTCTTCAGAGCTGTTGTTCTGTCTTCTTCCCCTGAAGGCTCCTGCCCACTCAGTCAGATTAGAGCTATATAAACAAGCTTGTACTACTGAGCTAGCACACATCTTGTAAATCTTTTTTCCTGAAGTGCTTAACATTGCTGATGTCAGAAAAAAAATCCATTGGGTCTTAATGGGCTGAGGCAAACAATGTGAAGTTGATACAATATGGAGGAGAGGAAATAACATCAACAGAAATTCTTATTTGGCAGCACAAATAGTCAGACTACATTACAGTCAGGCTTTGATTACCTCTCCTGCAAGATATTTCCCTGAATGGGGTTTTGAGAGCTAGACACAAAGAGGGGCAGGCATGACGTGTAAGGCTTTTAGCTGCATGTGACAACAATCTCAGTGGCATTGGAGGGTCACTGCAGTGGTCCGTCTCTCAGTCGTGAGTCAGGATCACCAGAGAAGCTTGTTAAACAGCTGATGGCTTCATCTCTGAATCCCCGAGGTGGGTGAAGTGTTTCTCCAACAGTTTTGATGCTGGTGGCCTGGGATTTCATGAAACCAGACTGCTGGTCAGTGGCTACATTCATTCTGCACTGGGGAATTTGCATGCCTTATTTTATTTCCTCTTCAAAAACAACTCCGCAAAGTAGGGGCCTCGCATCTTTCAGGTGAAGAGCTGGAAGTTGGGGGTGTGGGGAGGTAGTCAATTGCCAAAGACTACTCAGCAGTCTTGGTGTAGCCAGAGCCGAGATGCTATTTCTGATCTGACTTCAGAGCCCCTTCCTTTTTTATATTCTTGAGGTTCTTCTCCCTGCTAGGCTCAGCATTGTTATCTGCTGGACCCTAGGCTTCGCTTGCTCTGGAGAGGCTGGCATTACAAAGGAAAACAGCTGACATTTGTTGTAACTGCAAGCTACAAACACAGCAGAAGTTTGGAGTAAATTGCAGTCCTGATTTGCAGAAGATTTACTAATCAGAGTTTGAGTCATAGACACTCCATTGTTCTGTTATTCACAGGGTCTCTCCTCACTATACTTTCCATCCTCCCACATATTCCTTCTTATCTAAATTGTTCATGGATGGAGCGCCTGGGTGGCTCAGTCAGTTAAGTGTCCAGCTCTCGATTTCGGCTCGGGTCATAATCTTAGGGTCGTGAGATCCAACTCCATGTCAAGCTCCATGCTGGGTGTGCAGCCTGCTTAAAATTCTCTCTCTCCCCCGGCCCCTCCCCACTCCCCGCTTGTGCCTGTGTGCTCTCTCCCTCTCCAATAAATAAGTCAATAATACCTCATGGATTCCTGAGTTCAGGGCTGACCCAGACCAATAAACCCTGTGGAAAAGTGTGATTCTGCACATAGCTCTTTGTCAATAAAGAGCCTTCTTTGTGGGGCAGTTTTAAAGGCTTGTTATCCAGATGAATGTTCCAGAAGGAGTAAACTGAATCTTAGTAGAATCTCATCAGTTTCATCATTCACTCAAAAATATTTGAGTGTCTACGATATGCCATGCCCTGTCCAAGGTGCTGGGAGAGAGAGGCGAACCCCACCAACAAAGACCACCCAAGCAGAACTATCTTGAGTAGAGATCCATGGTAAATGAGTAGAAAAAGAGAGGTGCAAAGCTCTGTTATTTCTCACCCCACATTTGACTGTTCCGCTCAATCATGAGATCAGATTGTCTTCATGGTTTTTTTCTCTTGGGTGCCTCTTGCTTCTGGGGGCTCCAGGGGGCCATGCTTGTATTTTCCCCTCGGCTGGAATGGCCTCTTCTGCCTCCCCAAGACTCCTATTGATCCTTCTGATCTCAGTTGCCAGGTTCTGTCCTGTGCCAGCGTAACTAAATACCCACATGGTACAATGTCCTGCTTCTGTGGACATGTCTCCCCCCCGCCCCCCCCGGACTCTGAACACTTTAATGAGAGCATCTGTATCTGATTTATCTTTGTATTTCCAGGGCCTAGCATGCAGCTTTGTGCGTGGATGCTCAGTGTGTTTGCTCCAAGAAATGTGGAGTCCCACTGCAGCTGGGGGTGGGGTTGGCATTACAGAAATTGCTTTAAGGGGAGGGATGCTGAGTCTGGGAGGGGGGATGCTTCGCTCCAGCAGTTCTGTGATTCTAGGACAAGTCCAGCATGAGCCCTGCCGTGACCGGAGGACATGGGCTAGGATATAGGCAGTGATGATTGAAGTGAGGTGGTGTAGAACATTCTGAGGAGCGTTCGTAGGAAAGTTGGAAAGGAGAAGTTCTGAGGCTCTAGGGCAGAATTGGAAGAAATAGTGAAGATGCAGGCTTTCACAGCTGTTGTCCAGCTGGGGTCCAGAGAGACTGTGGCTTGACCTGGTTGTGACAGCTACTTAATTACAGATCAGGTCGGGGAATGAGGCCACGCAGTTCACAAGGCTTTCCACTGTACTGGGACTCTGGTGACAGATAAGGAAGCAAAGGCACAGAGAGGCGAAGTAAATTGCCCCAGATCACACTGCTTGTAAGTGGGGGAGCCGAAATTTGGATGTGTGATGATGACAGACACCAGCTTGTAAACACTGAGCTACCTGTCTCTTCTTGGGGACTTTAAAACTCAAGCTCTTAATATATTTTCAGTTCTCCCCTTTGTTAGCTATAAGCCATGATAGGAAAAGAATATCATTAACATGTTTTCTTTCTGTTGAAGTGTAGTTGTGTGTTTTCAGAAAAACGTTGATGTTTTTCAAATATTAAAATAAAAGGCCCTGAATTTCTTACTGTGTGCAGACACATGAAGTACATAGAGATACCGTGAGAAGTTTTTGGGTTTTCACTATCGTGAAATTTAAAATATTCCTGTTTCATTTCTGTCATACTTAACTTAAATATTTCATCCTGTATTGTAATGAATGAGAATCTAGCCCTTTACTGTCATGAACCCTAACTTCATAGTCAATGAATATAATTATAGCCTCCTTACCTGTATGGGTTTTACATCCCATCTCTCTAACATCTGTTGACACATGGGCTGGAAAGTGGTTAGATCACTATTTTAGGAATGATTCTTTCTAGACGCAGAAAAGTTAAATGACATTGAGTTTCAAAATGAGCTGCTAGAGGAACCAAAAATAGAAACTTTTCTACTACATACGAGACTCACTGAAATTCCTGCCATGGAGACTGTCTGCCATCCGTTGGTGGTCTCAAGTCCCAGTCCTAGAACCTCAGCCCTGTTGTAACACCAGAAATGTTTCTGTAGGGGGCGGGGGGCAGCCAGGGAAAGGCAAAGGCAGGGCTGACAGGATTGTTTCTAGGTCATTGCCAACCTTGCTGTTACAGCACAGTTTTCCAGGTGGGAGATAATATGCTCATTAAAGTCTGAGTGTTCATTTACAAACAAAGCCAGAAACCCAAAATGGCTCTATTACATAGATAAATGAGCAGACATAAATGGACTCAATTTTTGTTTTTCATGCTCTGTCATATTCTGTATTCAGGCAAAGGAATAGGCAAATAAGTAGCTGTTTAAAAATATACCAGCATGTTGTTCATTTACTTTAAAAGCCACTGATTGGAATTAATAATCAGCATTTCCATGTAGTACTATATTCATGGAAACACTGACATTACAGTGCGTGGAGATAAGAGACTGATATTCTTTACCTCTTTATGTAATCTAACTTTTATAATGCTTCTTAATTCGCAAATGATGAAGAAAGCAAGCAATATTCAAATGGGATACTTACTAAAGGCATTTAAATTCTTAGCACAAATGACAAATTCCTGTCCATCTTCCACCCAAGTTTGTTTTTATGGAATGACCTTTGGTACCAACTTATTTTACAATAAAATATTTCCTGAGTTTTTATTTTGAATTGAAATGGCCTTTTCTGTCAAGTGTGGTATTTATAAAAGTTTCTTTGATGAAAAGCCTATGAATTTTGTGCAAATAACCCAGGCAGGCTCTTAGCTTAGTGATAACATTTGTATAGGACTTTTATGGCTTTATATGATACATTTACACTCAGTTTATTGGACTCTTACTTGTGAGTACTCCATGGAATTCACGTTTAACTGATGAGAACAATGTAGAGGGAGGTGCCTTAGCATGGTTCTGGGTACCCAGCAGGTACATTTTGTTTTAAAAGGAAGTTAACAAAGAGAACCCAATAGGTTGTTTAACTTGTGTGAAGTAGCACAGCAAATACAGTGTGAGACCAAGAACTGAACTTCTTTTCTCAAAAATTCCATATGCTGTCATTATTTCACTGATATCTTTTCAGGCTTTTTAAAAAGGTCAAATTAAAAATATTCATTTTACTTAATTGAGGTAAAATTCACATAATGTGAAATTAATTACTTGAAAGCATACATTTCAGTGGCATTTAACACATCCACAACGTTCTGCATCCATCACCCCTATCTAGTTCAAACATGTTTTCGTTATCCCAGAGGAGACCCCATATCCATTAAGCAATAACCCCATTGCGCCCTCAGCCCAACTGCTGGTAGTTAATGATTTGCTTCCCATCTCTCTAGCTTTACCTCTTCTAGATATTTCATGTAAATGGAATCATACAATATGTGACTATCCGAGTCTGTGCGGGCTGCTCTAATAGAATATCATAGATTGGCTGGGTTATAAACAACAGAGATTTCTCGTATTTCTGGAGGCTGGGAAGTCTAAGATCAAGGCTCAAGCAGATGTGGGGTCTGGTTCTTGGATGTCTGTGTTCTCACATGGGAGCTCCCCAGGGTCTCTTTTATAAGGGCACTAATCTCTTCCCAAAGTCTGTACTTCCTGACACCATCACACTAGGGGTTAGAATTTCAACATGTGAATTTTGGTGGGGACATAAACATTCAGTCCATTGCAGTGATCTTTGTGTCTCGCTTCTTTAATAAAGCGTAATGTTTTCAAGAAAAATCTATGTTGTAGGGTATATCAATACTTTATGATTTTTCATGGGCAAATTTTATTCCGTTGTAGGGACAGACCATATTTGGTTTATCCATTGGTCAGTTGATGGACATTGAGTTTCCATGTCTTGTTGATTGCGAATAGTGCTGCCGTGAACGTTTGTGCTTGAGTCTTTGTTTGAATACTTGTTTTCAGTTCTTTGGGGGGATAGTTGCATTTTCAGGTTGTATGGTAATTCTGTGTTTCAACTTTTGAGGCACCACTAAACTCTTTTTCATGGAGACTGAACCATTTTACATTCTTACCAACAAGGCACAGTGTTCAGATTTCTCCAAATCATTGTCAACACTTGTTATTTGAGGTTTGTCTTTTTTACTCTGACCATTCTAGGGGATATGAAGTGGTATTTCCTTGTGGTTTTGATTTACATTTAACTGATAAAATATTTAGATTTTATTGTATAGAATTAATCAGAAAGTGGGGTTTGGTAAGACAAAATCAACATCAAAATGGTTGGCTTCAGGAGATTACGTGGGACTGGCATAAGCTTACCCCTAGGGTGCATGATTCTGGGCTGAAAATAGAGAACATGTTGCTTTGGGAGTAGAATAATTTATGTGGATAACAAGACCCCAAATATACCCTGAACATTTTTTAAAAATATTGCTTAAATTAATGAGGAAAAATAAATTCATCATAATTTATTTTTGTATCACCTGCCAAAAGATACTTACTTCTTTGCATTGTAGAGCTTTCTTTATATAATTTTGTCATGTCTTAATGGTCTATTCATTTACTTTTGCAGCGTGAGTGAAGACATCCGGGATGGCTCAGGGATCTGGGGATCAAAAAGCAGTGGGAATTGCTGACCCAGAGGAGAATTCTCCAAATATGATAGTCTACCGCAAAGTAAGGCCTCTCGTGAAATGCTCGGGATGTTGTCTCTGTGTGTGTGCGCATGTAGGGTTGAGTGATGGTTGACAGCTTGACAAATGTTTTCTGCCTAAACTGCCTTGACTGATAAATGAATATAGTTTTCTTCTCACATCCTCTGATTTTCCAATTCTAAAATTCAAGGAACTTAGGTTTGTCATACTTGAAACATATGATTTGGTATTCTTCAAAGATTTTATTTTTAAGTAAACTCTACACCCAAAGTGGGATTTGAACTTACAACCTGGAGATCAAGAGTGGCATTCTCTACAGACTGAGCCAGCCAGGTGCCCCCGATTTGGTTTTCTTTAAATGCAAAGACTGCCTAAGCAATGCAGAGGAAACATATTTACCTTTGAGGTAAAAGCCTTTGTGTAACATTTATCAGTTGACTGTTTTTGAGCCCATAGTACGTACAAGATCTGGTCTAGATGCTGTGTGGAAGATACAGAGGTATGGGTGTATTAGGTGTTTGCCGTTGGTAGGAGACATAAGATGTACGCAAATAAATGTGATAATCTAAGTGTTCATCTCCAAAAGAGAAGTGCAAATGGAGTGTTATATGAAATCAGAGGAACAGGTGATCACTGCCAGGCTCAGAGGCCAGGTGTGGACTGGCAGAGGAGTGGTCTCTGAACTCCGTTGTAAAGGATGGGTAAGACCACTTTATGTGGAAAGCAGAAAGGAAGAACAACATTCCAGGTGGTGAGATACGTTCAGCAAAGTGAAGGAGCTGAGGAAAGTGAGCAGGAACCAGAACCAGTGAGCTTGGGGGCAGAGGTGACTTCCATGGAGTAAGGTTTTGGGAAGAGTCTGGATGGAGCCAGATTCGAGAACGGTGAATCATAGGCAATTTAATCATGAAAAACTTTTGTGCTAGGAGTTGTAAAATTAATATCTCTTTGGGATTATGAGTCTTGCCCCAGTGTGCCAGATGCATTATTATGATGGCAGATTTGAGGCTCCGGAGGGAGGGTATTGGTATTTCTGTCTCTGTGAGAATGGTAAGGAGGACACTCATCTAACAGGGAAAATACCCCTCAGAATTGAGTGAGACTGAGGAAAGGGATTAAAGAGTCTGAATTAAAAATGACTTGGAAACTGAATGAATATAGAATTAAGAGGGGAACAGAAAAGATGACTGTGCTTTGTCCTTGGGTTATAGAAAGACATTGATGCTATTAATTCAAACAGGGATTTGGAAGAATGTCTTAAAGGAAGGAACTATGGCACATAAGTTTTATTTGTGCACATGTTGAATCTGAGGGAATAACTGCTTCCTATTAACACATCTTTTTAAGGCTTGCCTATGTGTGAAAATTTAACCTAACTGTATTACATATTAATAAGGAAATTGAGTTAATGTTCATTCATTTCACTAAATATTTGAGTTATCTGCTGGGTTCTGTGTATTCTGTAAGACTGTATGTTTGATCTCTGTAATCACATGGGCAAGATTGAACTAGATATTTCTGGATGATCAATATAGTGAATTTTTCTCTTTCATTATAAAGATAGAACTCAAAACTAATCTTGCTTTGAGTCTCAAATTCCTTAATCCTTTGTTTTGTAAGAGAAGGCTTAGATAACCCTTCTCTAACAAAGATGCCTATTAAGTTGTAGTAAAGAAAAAAGAGATTAACAGGGCTAACCAATTAGTGAAGCATACAGAATAGAAAGGTGTTTATTCATCATTACCTTCTTAACCCACCCATGCTGGGAAACCCTATGTCAAGTTCATAGGAATATGAGCTTTGGAATCAGACCTACGTTAAAATTATTGCAACCCTACTACTTCCTAGTGGTGTGACCTTGTGTTACTTAACTTCGGTGAGCTTCAGTTTCTTCATTTTTAAAAAGAAAAATAAAAGGTGGGAGGAAGGATACTACTTCGTAAGGTCATTATGAAGATTCATTTAGGTAAGTAAATGAGGCATTTCACATCTTAATTTGCATGGAGGTGGTCCATAATGAATGCTTCCTTTCTTTTATCTTTAGGTCTTATAAAGACAGTGTCATTTGGAGAGGAACTAAATTATAAAATGTATACATGTTGAAACTATTAATAAGTTGATTAAAATATGTTTATACAGTGAATTGCTTTTTTAAGACACAGGAGAGCAGTATAATTTTTTAAATTTAAATTCAATAATTTTTACATTATTCAGGAGATCGTAAACCAATGGGTTGTTAAAGGTTGGTAGGAAATGTAAAGGTCATGCAACACAAACACCTTTCGGGTATTATAAATGTTTGGTATTATATTGAAAGGAAAACTTCCCTCACGTTTATGGGAACTTGATTTTTACTTTTTAGGTGGTAGGAGGGGACTCTTTTTTGGTTTAATTTAGATACAAAGTTGTCAATTGCTGTAGTTCTTCAGAGATATGACTACTGGTCATTTGCTTTCTATATTGGAAATATATCTTGCTTATGACAAATATGTGTGTGGGGTATGCATGTGTTTATGTTATTTGCTATATTAGTTAATTGCTGTAAAAGGGATATTGCATCTGTTTGATCTATGAGAAAGAAGGCATTGTTTAGTATGGGTCTAGGACCTGGAATCATTTAAACCTAGTTAATTCAGCTAAATCATGGTTGTGTTTCAACCATGGGTTATTTACCTACTTCTCTACTCAAAGCAGTGCTGTAGACCAGCCATTGGCTACAACCAATACAACAGGACACTATCTTCAAGATGTCAGGAAAGATTAAACCTTGAAATCAAGGTGAATTCAAAACAAATGTTGTGGAAGTCCTCTTCTATAATGGTTTTTTCAAGGTTGTAAGCTCTAAAACCAAACTTTTTTAGAGGTCTACAACAGAAATTTGTATTAAAATTGTGCAAATAGTGTTGTTTCTTTTTGTTTCCATTCTCTTGTTTGTTGTTTCTTACTCATGTCAGATGTTTTTAGTGTGAAGTTTTTGCTTGGTCTGTGTTGTGTTGATTCAGACGCTGACATTTAAAAAGTTAAATCTAGAGAAAAGGAGCTTTCGGGTAAACTTCCAAGTAATAAGTGGGATGATTATGTCCATGATGTTGTTGTGACTTTTAAATGCCATTTAGGATGGTAACCTTCTGACATATGAGTAATGATGGGTGGGTTTCTTAAGCCTACACTCTCAGGATCTTCTTCATTTTCTTTTCATGTTTTCTGTGTCATTAACTGTGAGAAGTTGTACTTTCCCAAGGCATGATTTATTTATTGAGTTGAACAGACTTTCTAATTTAGTTTTTCATCCTTCACATTCACATCTGGGGTTGGAGGTGTGTATGAAAAATGTATTGGTCACATTAAAAATCTATTTAAGAGAAAAATTTAATTATTCATTAAGTCACCCAGACCCTGATAAACTTTTTTATATTCTTAGATCCAAAAGATCCTGGGTCATTGAATTGTCCAATGTTGGGATGATATTTGAACTTGGCTGAACTGAACATCAGATCATTTAGGTGTATTTTATAAAAATATTGATCCCCAAAGGATCCCCAAATATAACCAAGATATATTTGTTTCATAGGACTGAACTGGGTCCTGGGAATCTGAGTCTTATTTTATTTTTTAATTTTTAAAAAAGATTTTATTTATTTATTTGAGAGAGAATGAATGAGCAGGGAGGGGGGCAGGGCAGAGGGAGAGGGAGAAGCAGAATCCCCACTGAACTTGACACTGGCCAATCCTAGGACCCTGAGAGCAGGACCCAAGCCAAAGGCAGACACTTAACCAACTCAGCCATTCAGGCACACCCTGGAAATCTGAGTTTTAAACTCTTCTCAGGAGATTCTGAGTTTGAAACACACTTATTAATATCTTTTACAATATCCAGGTAGAGTATGCATGGCAAAGTAATGGGAGAGTTGATGTTTTGAAGTGGGGTTTTGATCTTATAATTATTTATAGATCTCTCAAATGCAGAAGAACTAGTCTCCTGTCACATAGACTTACAAGTAAAGGATTTACTTGTAACACCCTCATTTAGATGAGCAAACT
The DNA here is from genome assembly GCF_922984935.1 of Meles meles. Taxonomy (NCBI): domain Eukaryota; kingdom Metazoa; phylum Chordata; class Mammalia; order Carnivora; family Mustelidae; genus Meles; species Meles meles. The sequence goes on along the minus strand of NC_060071.1, from coordinate 138,910,005 downwards.
GAAGGATGGAGAGAGTGTGTAACTTGCATAACGTTACTCAGCATTTTCCCAGTGAAGCCATGATTGCATCCAGGTAGCCTGACTACCCCGGTTAGTGTCCTTTCCACCACCATGTTATCGACAGCAGATTACCACTGCCACATAGTTGGGGCTCAACAGACATGGGATGAATTAAATAAATGAAAATACTGTGTAGCAAATCTTTGCTTTTCTCACCCCTATTCTCAGAGACTTGACTTGGGTGAACTTTGAACATTTGTAATGCTAAAGCTTCCTTCTGCTTACTGGTACTCTTGTTTCTTGGGTAAAAATTTTCTAAAATGTTTACTTTCTTTTATAAACTCAGAATTCTTTTGAGTACAAGTAGGTTGCATTCCGATTTTGTTTAGTTCTTTGAGTGTTGTTAATAATGTCTCTTGAGAAATTTCCAACTGGACTTGTAATTTGATTTTGTAGAACTCTGGGCAATTAGATGGTAGTTGGACGGAGAAAATTGTAGCTTAACTTGACCCAGACTTGGGTCAGGAGGCAGTACAGTGTGATGGAATATGCCAGACAGGGAGCAGAGAGCTCTGGATGTCGGCCCCAGCCTCCACACTTACTGCTTTGGTACTCTGGATGGGCAACTTCATTTTCCTAGCTCTGTTTCTTGTTTTGACTTCCTCCTCTCTCCTTTCTTTTCCTCCTTCCTTCCCTACACAAAATACTTCTTACACAAAAAGAATATATTCAGTGTCCACATAAAGGAGAAATGAGCATGATAAAGTGAACCCTGTGTACCTAGCAACCCATCAACGTAATAAATAAAATATTACTTTGGCTTCATTTCCTTTTCTGTGAAATGAGGCGATTGGACTAAATATTGTAAACATGCATTTCTGTAATGATTTACAAGTGTCATTCTGTAAGTTTTTCGTCATTAGAAGTTAATAAACTTGCAGGATGTCAAAACAATGTTGTGAGATTGCTGACGTGCTTTAAGGGTCTTTGAACTTTTCTGGAAATATTTTTAACAGTCTTGCATAACCTAAGCTGGATTGAGAGAAGACCTAATGTAGTTAGGCATCAAAAAAAAAAAAAAAAACAAAAAAACTGGCGCCTGGGTGGCTCAGTGGTTTAGGCCACTGCCTTCGGCTCAGGTCATGATCTCAGGGTCCTGGGATCGAGTCCCGCATCGGGCTCTCTGCTCGGCAGAGAGCCTGCTTCCCTCTCACTCTCTCTGCTTGCCTCTCTGCCTACTTGTGATCTCTCTCTGTCAAATAAATAAATAAAATCTTTAAAAAAAAACTGTGCTTGTAATGATTTAACATTCAACAGTTAAAGTATTTTCTTAGTGGTGACCTGTTTCTTTGGCTCATGAGTAACATTTAAGACGTTCGTACAGCTCTATTTGGTGGTACTGATTGTGCATTAGACAGATAGCAGGAACAGTGTTTAAATAGTAGCACTGGATGTAGCACTGTCAGTAACACAGAGTGTTAGGGATGAGTTAGAAGTCTTAGAGAAAGAAGACAAAGCCAGTGTTCTTGTATGTCATTGCTGGCTTCCTTCCCTTTTTCGTTTCCAGTTATTTATTCCTTCTCTGCTGGAATTTGGGTCTTGCCTTTGTGTTGCCCTGATACTCCAAGGTCACTTTCCCTAATGTTCTAGGGCCCTTACAGTCCTGGGTAGAAGTTGCTGTAGGCATATTTCCAAAAAGTAAATGTAGTACTATTTTAGTTACACAGGCAGTGGTATGCAGCAAGAAGGGGGAAAAAAATCTACCCTGGAAGAAGCAAGCCTGATGAGCAAACTGAGACTAGGACATTGTTTAGGGATTCACAGAAGGCAGTGGTGGTGGCCAGCACAACTGAGAGACAGGGAACCTCTAGATCCTGGTGACCAAGGCACAATGGGGGATTGGCAATAATTTAGTCAGCAAATATGCATTGAGTGTCATTTGCATGCCAGATGCTAGGAATGCAAGATGAAGTCTGTGCCCTGACAAAACCTGTAGGTTTTAGGCTAACGGGTCAGTGATGGGTAACTAGGCAATTGCAAGAGGCTCTTGGTAGAGGTGAGCTGAGGAATGTGGAAGGAGGCAGAAGGGTCACGAAGTCCATATCGAGAGAGAGGATGATGGTGTCATAGAAGACATCCAGAGGATTTGGCACCTGCCTTAATCTGTGAAAGATGAATAGGAATTAACCTGGCAGAGAAGGGGAAAAAGCAGCGTAGGAGTCAGAAAGACTACCACATGGAAAGGCACAAAGCTGTGATGTTATGAACTGAGTTCTGGGAACTTCAAATGGCTGTTTTTTTGGAGCTACGTATATGTGGTGGAGGTTAGAAATAAAGTTGCCTGGGGAGATTAGGGCTGGATCACAAAAGACCTTACATATATTTCCAAAGACTTAGGACATTATGCAGGTATCTTCCCTTTGCACCTGCACATCCACATTCTTCCCCCTCTCGCCACCCCCACCCTCCATGTTGCTCCCTCCCCCAGGAGGCAGACTCATCTGCAGGGCTCTTGGGATCTCTGGCTTTGAATCAAGTTTGGTCAGTAGAATCCTGGGGAGATATGGGAGAGAGGGAAAAGAGCAAAGCCAGGATGTTCCTTCCCATGGCTCCCTCTCTGTAGAGTCTGTGCCCCGTGACTGAAAGTCATGGTTTCTCCCAGGTCAGAGTGTTCTCCTCTGGGTCCAGGTACCCTTTTCTTCTCCTCATCTTTTTTGGGCATCTGGGTGACTGCCTTTTGTATAGTCTTCTATTGCTGTATAATCAATTACCCCAAATGTAATGGGGTTAATTGGCTTAAGCACAACATTTATTATGTCATAGTTTCCATGGACCATTAATCTTAGGTGGGTCTTCTGGGGCATTGTCTCTCACAAGGCCCACAATCAAGATGTTGGCTAGAATTGCACTTTCTTCTGAAGGCTCACCTGCGGAAAGGCCCACTCCAACCTTACTCATGTGGCTGTTGGCTGGATTCAGTTCCCGAGTGCTGTGGGAGTGATGGCCTCAGTTCCTCACTAACTCAGTGACTGGAGCCACTCTTGGCTTCTTAGCACACGTGTTTCTCCACAGGATTGCTTACAACAAGGCAGCTTCTTTCATCAGAGTGAGCAAGGAAGAAGAGGCAGAAGGGAGGGGGTAGTAGTGGGAGTTTCAATCTTTTAAAACCCAGTCTTGGACATAACTTTCTATATCTTTTCTGTTAGGAGCAGGTGACTAGGTCAACTTCAAAGTGAGGGGTTTATACACAAGTCAGAGGCTTCTAAGTGTTCCCTTTTGGTTATCCCATTCTCTGCCACTTCCTTATACTTGGTCCTTTTGGAAATAAACCTTTCTTGAATTGTCTTATGTGTGCCCTCTGTTTCCTGATGAGTCTCTGACTCATACAGGTATTAACCCCAAAGCAAAGGAAAGCCACTGAAACCTTGTTTTTCTTCATAAGGAAAGTGAGCATGAAAGAACTTGAAGCCAGGAAGTCATGCGATCGGTATGGAGAACACACTTGTACAGAGAGAGTATGAGAGAGATGGTAAGATTAGTGGGAAGAATAGTTTGGTGATTTGACTGGAACTCAGGTGAGGACGAAATGACATCCCTGTCAATGGCAGTGGTAATGTAGATGAAGGGATGGGCTTGAGAGATGTTTTGGAGGTACAACCAACCGGGTTGTGTGACCAGTGAGATGTAGGGCAAATCTGAGGGGAATAAGGAGGTATCTTCAGGTTACACCTGGGAAATGTCAGAAGATCTCCCAGAAACAACAAAATTTTGAACCAAGTAACTGTAGAGCTGCGTTGCCTGCCCTTCTCCTACTTGTGTGCAGAGAAGTCAAGTGTCATGGAAGGAGTGTGTGGATCGATTCTGGTTGCACTACTAGCTGACTTCGAGCTGCACACAAGTCGTTTCGGTTTCAAGTCTAGTTCTGTCATTTGCAAAGTGAGGGGTTCTCTAGGCTGGGGGACTTCAAAAGTATTTTCAGCTCTAACATGCCAAGGCTTTCATAATCTAAAGTAAAGACATCCACATTTCCTTACCTACATATTCTTTTTATAGCCTTCTCTGTTTTCTTTTAAATTTTCTTTAAAAAGTTAATCCAAGTAAAACTTTAGAAAGTCAGACAAGTCAGTGTGTTTCAAAAAAAATGCTTTTTGGTCTTGAACATTTAGGGCTTCTTTTCTCTTTTCCCAAGAACTAACTTCAGAGAGTATTCTGGGTAACTAATTTAACCATTCAATCTGAATTTTAAGATTCCTTTCATTAAGTATTTTGAAGGTTTTTTATTGCCTTAGGAAAAACTGTTCTGTTTTCCTTTTCCTCTAGGATTGGAATTGTCAGAGGAAAAGCTCCCCATCACATTATCTTGGTTGGCAAGAGACAGGAGTGTGGGCAAGTCCCCGACCAGTGGTATCAGTGTCTGCAGATGAAAGGGATGGTATTTTTAGTGTCGAGAATAGCTCAGTGTGGTTTAATATGATGTGTTTCCATGAGTAGAGTTTTCTAATTTGGAAAGCCTTTGGTGTGTTCAAGGCTTCATTTAATTTTTTTCCCATCTTTCCCCCCTCATTTCATTTCAAAGAGTCAAAGATTTTACATTTTGGCAATTTATTACTCTCACTGTTGACACTCCTTTGTGGTATTCCTACACTATGGAGAACTTGAGTGGCCATAGAGTGAAGCCATCATTTTCAGGATTTTGAACAAGAAAAACTAAAAGTCTACAGATATCTGTGAAGGGAAAATAAGTGTTTCAGTCATTGTGGGATAGGAGCATTATTTAAAAAAAAAACATTATTGCTAATAGAAATCAAAACTGAAAATGGACAAGTCTTTTGATCTGCATTCTCACTTCTAAAAATGTATTACAGTAAGGGAATGGAAAAAATATACAAGGTAGACATATAGATATAGACACACATTCACACCAAAAGAATATTCATACCTCTGTGGTAAATAACATCAAAAGATATCAATCAATCAAATATTTGTTGAAAAGGAAGTAAATAATCATAGGAAATAGGATTTATATTTGGAATGAGCCCCCAGTTAGGTTACTGGGTTCCTGTTCTGGTAGACCTGTTAATTGCCTTGAAAAGAAGATGGTTCTTGACATCCTGGAATATGGTCTGATTGAATATTCCTTACTTTAAAAACCCTACTGGACTTGGCCACTTTTGTAAAATTTTTGTTTTCTTTGCTAAATACAATGGTTGTGTAGATTTACCAAAAAATTATTGTTTTCTTTGTTTTATTATTTCCTACATCTCTGTGCTTAGCTCTGGGATTATTTTTCTTTTGTCTGGAGAATTACCTTCAGTATTTTTTTAGTGCAGATCTGCTAATGTAAGATTAAAGAAGATAGTAGGGATTTATTGGTTGCCCACTGTATACTGGCTACTGTGCTGAGTACTGCACACACACTGAATCATGTAACCACCAGAATGGCTTGTTAGGCAAGCGGGGGTCCTCCTATATGACATGCAAGGAAACAGGATGAGAAGGAGTAAATGACTGGTATTGAGATTGGAATCTGGGTTTACATTATCCTAAAGTTTGTAATTTTTTAAAAGAAATTAAATTATGTAGAAAAAAAACAAAGGAGATCTCAAAGTTTTTTGCAATTGATTATAGGAAGTTTGGTGAGCTTACAGAGGAGGAAGGCATTTCAAGAGAAATGACTTGAGTTGCATCTTTAAGAAAGGGGAGGATTTTGTTCTGGAGGAAAAGCCAAGAAATGATTCTAGGTGATGGGAGTTGTTGAAAGCAAAGGTTGGTGATAAGAAAACATAGATGTACGTAGGAGGCAATGTATTTTATTACACTAAATCTAGGAGCTGTGCCTGGCGTAATAATAGCCCTATTCTTCATTTGGAGAACCCGAAATAAGAAAACACTAAACATTTTTAGTTCTGAAGCTTACCTGGTAAAATATTGGTAATGCTGAGCTTTCTGCTGACTGATTTTCTTTCTTTCCTTTTAAAAATTCATTGTTTTCCATTTTAAAAGTAATAATTCATTTTCAAAAGAACATATGAACTATAGAAAAAAAATCTCACATATTCCTACCATGCAAATATGATTACAGCTAACATTTTGGTCTATTTCCTTCCAGGCTTTTATTTTATATAAGTATATATTAACATATATATAATATATAATATTCAGGGCTACCCTGAATAGCCAAAGTGATCTTGAAAAAGAAGAACAAAGCGGGAGGTATCAAAGTCCCAGACTTCAGGGTACTATAAAGCTGTAATAATCAAAACAGTATGGTACTGGCACAAAGACAGACACATAGATCGATAGAACATAATACAGAAACCAGAAATAAAGCCACAATGATGTGGCCAATTAATCTATGACAAAAGAGGCAAGAATGTACAATGGGAAAGTTGGTCTCTTCAGTGAAAGATGCTGGGAAAATGGACAGCTACTTGCAAAAGGATGAAACTGGACCACTTTCTTCCACCACACACAAAAATAAACTCAAAGTGGATTGAAGACCTAAGTGTGAGAAATGAAACCATAAAACTCCTGGAAGAAAATATAGGCAATAATTTCTTTGAGAGTTGTAGAAACATTTTTCTAGATATGTCTCCTCAGGCAAGGGAAACAAAAGTAAAATTAAACTATTGGGACTATGCCCAAGTAAAGAGTTTTCGCACAATGAAGGAAGCGATCAACAAAGCAAAAAAGGCAACTGACTGAATGGAAGAAGATATTTACAAATGATGTATTCGATAAGGGGTTGTTATCCAAAATGTATGTAGAAGCCATACAGCATAACAAAAATCCTTTGTGGGTAGAGGGCCTGAACAGACATTGTCCAAAGACATACAGATGGCCAACAGACACATGAAAAGATGATCAATGTCACTCATCATCAGGAAAATGCAAATTAAAACCACAATGAGGTATCACTTTATACCTAACAGAATAGCTAAACTCATAACCAAGAAGTAAGAAGTGTCAACAAGGATGTGGAAAAAAAGGAACCCTTGTGTGCTCCTGGTAGGAACACAAACTGGTACAGCCACTGCAGAAAAAGGTATGAAGGGTCCTCAAAAAATTAAAAATAGAATTACTATATGATCTAGTAATTCCTCTACTGGGTATTTACTCAAAGAAAATAACACTAGTTTGAAAAGATATGTGCACCCCCATGTTTATTGCAGCATTATTGCAATAGCCAAGATATGGAAGCAACCCAAGTGTCCATCCATGGTTGGCTAAAGAAGACACAGTGTGTGTGTGTGTGTATGACAGAATATTACTCAGCCATAAAAAAATAATAAAATCTTGCTATTTATAGCAACATGGGTGGACCTAGAGGGTATAACACTAAGGAAATAAGTCAGACAAATACCATATGATTTCACTCATATATGGAATTTAAGAAACAAAACTTGTAAACAAAAAAGAGACAGGGCGCCTGGAGGGCTCAGTCAATTAAGCATCTGCCTTCAACTCAGGTCATGATCCTAGGGTCCTGGGATCCAGCCTCACATCGGGCTCCCTGCTCAGCAGGGAGTCTGCTTCTCCCTCTCCCTCTGCCTGCTGCTCTGCCTGCTTGTGCTCTCTATCTCTCTATCAAATAAATAAATAAAATCTTTAAAGAAAAAGAGAGACAGACAAAATGAACTCTAATACAGAGAACAAACTCGTATTTATCAGAGGGGAGTCAAGGAGATGGATAAAATAGAGGGGATTAAGAGTACACTTACTTTGGGGTGCCTGGGTGGCTCAGTGGGTTAAAGCCTCTGCCTTCGGCTCGGGTCATGATCTCGGGGTCCCACATCGGGCTCTCTGCTCCGTGGGGAGCCTGCTTCCTCCTCTCTCTCTGCCTGCCTCTCTGCCTAGTTGTGATTTCTCTCTGTCAAATAAATAAAATATTTAAAAAAAAAAAGAGTACACTTACCTTATTGAACAATGTCTAGAATTGTTGAATAGCTATACTGTACACCTGAAAGTAATATGATACAGGTTAATTATATTTCAATTAAAAACTTAAAAATTAACATATATTATTAACCTAGTGGGTAATCATAGCATATATACTATTTATGTGTTTCTATCATATCCTAAGCATTAATCTGTGCCACTATATGTCATCATAATCATAAGTTTTGAAGATTATATTATATTACAAGTAGATAACATACTGTAATTTATTCAGTTCCTTGTTATTAATAGCAAAATTTAGAATTTCTAGGTCAGAGGGCATGACCTGCATCATGACTCCTGATACGTCTTGTTTTCCAAGAGGAAATATAGGCTGGCCTTCCCCGGATTGTTGTCAATGTTCATTGAACTTAAGAAAGGGGGTGAGAAGGACACCTGCGTGGCTCAGTGGGTTAAAGCCTCTGCCTTTGGCTCAGGTCATGATCTCAGGGTCCTGGGATCGAGTCCCGAATCGGGTTCTCTGCTCAGCAGGGAGCCTGCTTCCTCCTCTCTCTCTCTGCCTGCCTTTCTGCCTACTTGTGATCTCTGTCAAATAAATAAATAAAATCTTAAAAAAAAAAGAAAGAAAGAGGGTGAGAGGGGCACCTGGATGGCTCAGTCAGTTAAGCATCTACCTTCAGTTCAGGTCACAATCCTGGAATCCTGGGTTCGAGTCCCGCATCAGGCTCCCTGCTCAGTGCAGAGTTGGCTTCATTCTCTCCCTCAGCCCTTCCCCCCAACTCGTGCTCTCTCTCTCTCTAAAACATAAATTAAAAAAACAAGCAAGCCAGCAAGCAAGCCAGGCAGGGGATCTCTATTAATTAGTGCTAGAGTATTCTTTGCTCTCTACCTTGAAACCAGATCCCTACCCTAATGTCCGACTGGCTTTGCAGCCCCACCCTTCTCTGGAGAGCCTCAACGCCTGGGCTTTGAGAAATTTCCAACTTGGCACTTTTCCAAGCTGTTTGCTATTTTATTCTCTATTTGTTTTTCTTAAGCAACTAACTCAATAAGAATAACGTTTCAACCTCTTTCCCCTCCCCACCCCCTGCATTTTTCCTGCCCGCACCACCTCTGCCTCCAGTTTAGCCATGGGGTGGCTTCTGATATTTTAAAGCTAAATACAAAAGCACAGTTCTGAGATGCAGCCAAGTTCTGCAGCCAAGTTTGAAGAATAAAACTTTAAAACAGCTCTTCTGTCACACGCTTGCGAGGGGAGGCAGGCTTTGCTATAAATAAGGCACATTCCATTTCTATCTCATCCTTTGCAGCCCTCCGGATAATGCTTTTTGTATATGACTGCGGTGTTCTCTTGCTGCCCACTCACCCTTTCAACCTTCCCTTTAATATCGCATTTTAATGTCTAAGTGTTCGGTAGTTTTGGAGTTTAAGGACCCTGCGTGAGTGAGGGGTAGAAGTTTCTTGTCATTCTTCAGGGTTAAGTGGAGTGAGAGAAAGTGGCTGGCTTGGAAGGAACTACATTTTATCTGGGGCATTTTTAGCAGCTGCTTGTATTAGTTTCCTATGGCTGCTGTAACAAAGTACCATAAAATTAGGGGTTTAAAACAAAACAGATTTATTCTCTTACGGTCCCGGAGGTCAGAAGTCTCCAATGATTTGGCAGGGCTGTATTCCTTCTGGAGGCTCCAGGGGAAAACCCATTTCCTTCATTTTTCTAGAAGCTGTCTACATTTCTCAACCCATGACCCTGCGTCTCTCTGACCTCCTTTGGCCATCGCGTCTTCTTCTCTGACTCTGCCCGTTTTATATCCCTCTTATAGGAACCTGTGATCACATGGAGCCCTCCCAGAAAATCCAGGGTAACCTCCCCATCTCGAAATCCTTAACTTACTCACACTTGCAAAGTCCTTTTTGCTGTGTGAGGCAGCATATTCACAGGTTTGGGGAGTTAGAATGTGGATATCTTGACAGGGAGGAGGGCTTTATTCTGGCTACTACGCTATCTTAGAAAAGGGAAGGAAAAATAATTTTTGGAATTTTATCTGTTTTTCATAACTACAGAGAGGGTGTGCCAAAGGCTTGGTTTTTCCTTTCAGTGTTTGGGGTGGTAGATGTATGGCAACCCAAATTAAGTCTAGGATATCCGTTTGTACTTGCTAATGTCCCTTTGAAGACAGAAGAGCCTTTCAGTGACTGGCAGCAAGGATGGGGGTTGCCCCATCCTTCCTTGCCTCCTTACTGGGTGCTTATCTTAGGCTCTTCATAGGGCTTTGAGGGGAAGTGACCAAGCAGATGCATTTTTCTTTTTTTAAAGTAGGCTTCACACCCAGCATGGGGCTTGAACTCACGACTGTGAGATCAAGACTGGAACTGAGATCACGAGTCAGATACTCAACTGACTGAGTCACCCAGGGGCCCCCCAAGCAGATACATTCTAAATAAATGAAGGGAAAGTTCCTTTATTCTAGCCTCCTAATGGTGGCTTTCCTATGGGAATGTTCATCTCTAGTCATTTTATATTTTAGAATATATAAAAACTATGGTACTGAACAATACAGTGAATAAACACTTTCCTCATGGCCGGGCGGAGAGTACGATAGAAGACCATGATCTTACATTCTTTTTTAAGCAATAAGAGAGTACGAGCAAAATTCAGTCTTCTTAGCTTAGGAATGTGCCAGTCCACTTGCCAGCTCTCCTGAGGCCTTTCTTTTCACCATTTTTCATGTTCTGGTGAGTCACAACACATAAGGGCAGACAAAAGGTGCATGGTGATGGCGTTGGCCATAGAGGCACAAAGCCACAGGAGCCTGGTGTTAAAATGACTCAAGGCAGATGAGCCCCTCCAAGGAGCTAGTCAAGGAAACAGACGATAAAGCCTAATTGTCAGCAAGGGTTGGGTGAGCTTTTTCTTTCTGAAAGGATTGGTTAATATGACTATCTTCACTGCCTTCTGGGGAAGGAGAGGTCAGTAGTTGAAAACAAAATCTACTGTGGCCGATGACATGTTATGATTTTAGGGCAAAGTTCAGCCAACTACTTGCCCTTGGACCTAACACATCCCCATATCAGTTCTTGTACAGTGCTTGAGCCAAAGATGGTTTTCACATTTTGAAATGGTTGGAACAAATTAAAAAAAGAAGCACTATTCCATGATGTGTGAAAATTACATAAAATTCAAATTTCAGTGTTCATAAATCACGATTTACAGAAACACATCCACACCGCTCGTGTATTAGTTGTCCGTGGTGACCATGGAGGAGTTGAGTGGTTGTGGCAGACATTGACCATGTGACTGACCAAGCCTGAAATATTTACTAACTGGCCTCTTACAGAGAATTTTGCAGCCTCAGCTTATAGGGACTTGAAGGGGGGGGGGGGGACTGAAAAGCCTCCGCAAATGTCCTTGTTGGGATAATATTTCCATAGGAACCAAGACCCAGTGATTCTGCCCAGTGGGAACTCATTTCTAGGAACCCACAGGGAGTCTAGCTGGAGAATGGGTATATATATATAAGTTAACCCGGAAGGCAGTTATATTCATAGGATGCTATAAATAATACACAAATCCTGCCATTCACTCCTTGAATAGTGTGTCTCCTTTATCGAGGGGTCACAGAGTTTATTCCAGTACTTTATGAAGAGATTTATTTGGTTGATTGTTTGTTGTTTCTTTTTTTTTTTTTTTAAATGAAGAGGAGCATATTGAGCTGCTGGAAGTGTTGGGCTGTGTGTTCTGAAATATCCCAGTAGGATAAGTGCCAGCTACCTACATTTCAGATGCAATGTCCAAATGGCTCTCGCTTCTCCAGGACCCACTTTGTCCAGGCATCGGGCCAGTGCTTTGGCACATGACGGCTCACACTGACAGCACCTCTGCAAGAGCCCGGGTGCTATTCCCACTCTGCCTGGGCGGAAAGGGGCTCGTGGTGGGAAAGCCTGTGCCTGCCGTGCTGCTCTAAGTGTGAGGCCACTTCTTTACTGCCTGTGCTCTCTTCACAAGCCCTCAAGGAGCAGGCCAGCCACTTGGGAAGCTGCTTCATTCTGGTCTTTTCTCTGTGAGAGCAGGGCTATCACAATCTCATCGACAAAATGCTTGAATCACTGAGTTATGGTACTCAGTGATAATAGTAACTTCCATCACTTCGGTTGTTGCGGGATCTTGACTCCTGGGAATAGTGCACAACATGGTGCACAGATCCTTTAGGGATACTGACTTTGTTGCCTTCGGCTACATACCCAGAAGTGGGATTGCTGGATCATATGCTAATTCTATTTTTATTTTCTGAACCTCCATGCTGTTTTCCACAGGGGCTGCCCCAACTTACATTGCCACCAGCTGTGAATAAGCATTCCCTTTCCTTGTCATCCTCACCAACACTTGTTATGCCTTGTCTTTTTGATAGAGGCCATTCTGACAGTTATGATGCGACATCTCACTGTGGTCTTGATTTACATTCACAGTAGCCAAGATATGGAAACAACCCACATGTTTGTCAGTAGATGAATGGATAAAGAAAATGTGGTATGTATATACAGTGGAATTTGACTCAGGCATAAAAAAGATGAAAACTCTTGTCATTTTAGGGATGACACCAAAGAACCTAGAGGACATTATGTTGAGTGAAATAAGCCTGACAGAGAAAGATGAGTACTGTATGATTTCATTCATACATGGAATAAAAAAAAAAAGTAAAAATGAGCTCCTAGAACCAGAGAGAAAATGTGGTTGCCAGGAGCTAGGAGTAGGGGAGACGGGGCGATATTGATCAAAGGGTACAAACTTTCTGTTATCAGTTGAGTAAGTTCTGAGGATCAAGGGTACAACATGGTGACTATAGTTAATAATACTATATTGTGTAATTGAAATTTGCTAGTAGAGTACATCTTAAGATTCTCACCACACACATACACACACACACACACGTAGCTATGTGAGGTGATGAATGTGTTAATTAACTTTGTTGTGGCAAATATTTCAAAATGCATATCAAATCATGATTTTTGGGTACTTTATGTATGTACAGTTTTATTTGTCAGCTATACCTTAATAAATTTGGAAAAAAGTGTTACCTTCCATTTTATAGTTTCTTCTAGCTCTCCATACCCTTCATATATAATGTATGTGGAAGTTCTGAGATACTATTTATCTAAACTTTGTAAATGAGGAAACAGGCTTGTGTGGGGTCACCCACCCTTTAGTGGTAGAGCCAGACCTTCTGACCTTGGGGTCTGGTGTCCTGCATACTCTTTCCTAGGCCTTCAGCCATAGAGCCATGCCACTCAAACCAATCTTAGCAGAGGACAGTGCTACAGGTTAGGTATATGGTTCTTGGGTTCATTCTCTTGGTCGTCACCAACTGATCTCAAAAGACAAATATTACATCTTAGGTATTTTTTGGAATTACCCTAAAATTAGGACTCTGTTAGGTACAGTGTAGTGCTCAGTCTCTTCCTCTTCCTCATCACTGTATCAGCCCCAAACCAAACCAAAGCAAACCAATAATGGATGGCCGTTCACGTTCCTCTTACCACCTGGCGCCACATGAAGAAAGGTATAACACATGTATTCTGCTCAGAAAAAGGCTGAAAAATTGTGGGAGAACACACTTTCAGAGAAGGTTTGTGTTCTTTGGGACCTAGGAATATAGCATTAATCACAACTGCTGCTACAGCTGCACAAGTTATTAAAAGAGCTCATTTTCAGCAAGTTTTAAATAGTGGAGATGGTTCTTGCGTGCATTTAACAAGCACTCTGTCTTGGTTTTGCCCCAGTCCCTACACGTTCTTTCTCAGTCTCCATCTCTGCCCACCCTGGGAGTCTTTGGCCCCCTTCTCTTCTGCACGCAGTCCAGGGGCAACGTCGTGCTCTGCATACACTGATTTACAGATTCCTCAAAATGCTATCTCCTTTCCAAACTCCAAATGCCTGTATCCAGCTGCCAAAGGACATCTCTGTTTGAACCCTCCTTACTTACTGCAGATTCAACAGGTAGAACCTAACAGAGTGTTCTCCCTCTGGAATTCAGTGGTTGTCCTTCATCCAGTTAGCATCTGAGTAAAAACCTGAACATGATTCTTCTTGACAGGACACAACACTCACCCTCTTTTCCATATAAATATGTTTATTTTTGTATGTGTCGCCTTTTGTGTTTGCCACCCTATGATGTTGTAAACGCTTGCCACCAGGTAGGCAATAAATAAATGTTCAGTGGGCAGACCTGTTGATAAGCATTCCTGAAACATCCTGTTATCTTTCCCAGATGAGATTTGTTACCACATGATTTCTTCTTATACTGGCTGGATTGTGTAACTCAGTCTTTGGTGCAAAGATTGGTAGCATCTCTCCGGGCTTTGCAAACTTATTTATCTTAGGAATTATTGAGCTTGGCGGCTGTCCACATCGTGTAACAACTCTGCTGTCACATTTCCCTCCTTGCTTTCTTTCTTTGCTCTCTCCCCACTTTTCACATTCCTATCTGTGAGAGAGGAGAAGAAATGAAGATTACAAACCCATATTTCTCTCACTAATTAAAAATACCTTTCCATCTTGCTTTACTATTAAATGAGTTCCTTGTTCTCTTTCTATGTCACAATTAAAATAGCTTCTTTCCTTCTTAGTGTCTTTAACATTTTTTATTGCAGAAATGATTCATGTTTACTGTATAAAATTACAAACTATAGGTAAACACAAAGAAGGAAATAAAATGTATAGCCCCCTCGCTCAGAGAGCTATAGTCAATTTTTAATATAATACCTACTTCCGTAGTTTTTTTCCCTATACACATTTCAACAAAAATATAAATGTATTGGGGCACCTGGGTGGCTCAGTGGGTTAAGCCTCTGCCTTCAGCTCAGGTCATGATCTCAGGATCCTGGAATAGAGCCCCGCATTGGGCTCTCTGCTCAGTGGGGAGCCCGCTTCCCCCCCCCCACCGCCCTGCCTGCCTCTCCGCCTATTTGTGATCTCTGTCCATCAAATAAATAAATAAAATCTTAAAAAAAAATGTAAATGTATTGTACTTGCCATTGGAAAACTTCTTGTCACTTAATAGGTTGAGAACATGTTCCCACACTAGCAAATACTCCTCTAGATCAGATGTCAACAAACTTTCTCTGTAAAGGGCCACATAGTAAATATTTGAGGCTATGTGGGACATCCATTTTCTGTTTCAGCTACTTAACACTGCTGTTGTAGTGAGATATGAAAATGAATGAGTGTGGCTATGTTCCAATAAAACTTTATTTTCAAAAACAGGCAGTTTACCAAGTTTGGTTCATGGTCGGGCCATGGTTTGCTTATGTTTGTTCTAGAATACCATTTTTTTGGTTATTTATTTATTTATTTATTTTTCCATATGCTTTTTAAAATTTATTTATTTTTTCAGCGTAACAGTATTCATGGTTTTTGCACCACACCCAGTGCTCCATGCAGTACGTGCCCTCCCTATTACCCACCACCTGGTTCCTCGACCTCCCCCCCACCCCCCGGCCCTTCAAAACTCTCTGGTTGTTTTTCAGAGTCCATAGTCTCTCATGGCTCATCTCCCCTTCCAGTTTCCCTCAACTCCCTCTCCTCTCCATCTCCCCATGTCCACCATGTTCTTTGTTATGCTCCACAAATAAGTGAGACCATATGATACTTGACTCTCTCTGCTTATTTCACTCAGCATAATCTCTTCCAGTCCCGTCCATGTTGATACAAAAGTTGGGTATTCATCCTTTCTGATGGAGGCATAATACTCCATTGTGTATATGGACCACATCTTCCTTATCCATTCATCCGTTGAAGGGCATCTTGGTTCTTTCCACAGTTTGGCGACCATGGCCATTGCTGCAATAAACATTGGGGTACAGATGGCTCTTAATAAAGAAATAAGAGCATTGAATGAAACATTGGACCAGATGGACCTCATAGACATATACAGAACATTCCACCCTAAAACAACAGAATACTCATTCTTCTCAAGTGCACATGGACCCTTCTCCAGAATAGACCACATACTAGGTCACAAAGCAGGACTCAACCGATACCAAAAGACTGACATTATTCCCTGCATATTCTCAGATCACAATGCTTTGAAACTGGAACTCAATCACAAGGAAAAGTTCAGAAGGAACTCCAACACCTGGAAGCTAAAGACCACCTTGCTTAAGAATGCTTGGATCAACCAGGAGATCAAAGATGAACTTAAACAATTCATGGAAACCAATGAGAATGAAGACACTTCAGTCCAAAACCTATGGGATACAGCAAAGGTGGTTCTAAGGGGGAAATACATAGCCATCCAAGCCTCCCTCAGAAAAATTGAAAAATCCAGAATACACCAGCTGTCTCTACACCTTAAAGAACTGGAGAATCAACAACAAATCAAACCAACTCCACATGCAAGAAGGGAAATAATCAAGATTAGAGCAGAGATCAATGAGGTAGAAACCAGAGATACAGTAGAACGTATCAATGAAACTAGAAGCTAGTTTTTTGAAAGAATCAATAAGATTGATAAACCATTGGCCACACTAATCCAAAAGAAAAGAGAGAAAGCCCAAATTAATAAAATTATGAATGAAAAGGGAGAGATCACAGCTAACACCAAGGAAATAGAAACAATCATCAGAAATTATTACCAATAGTTATATGCCAATAAGCTAAGCAACCTAGATGAAATGGATGCATTCCTAGAAAACTATAAACTCCCAAAATTGAACCAGGAAGAAATTGACAACCTGAATAGACCGATATCTAGTAATGAGATTGAAGCTGTGATCAAAAACCTCCCAAAAAACAAGAGCCCAGGACCTGAGGATTCCCTGGGGAATTCTACCAAACTTTCAAAGAAGAAATAACACCAATTCTCCTGAAGCTGTTTCAAAAAATTGAGAAAACAGAAGGAAGACTTCCAGACTTTTTTTATGTATCTTATAGCTTTTGATCTGTGTTTCCAGGTTGATATGTGTGGCCAAATCCTGTGTCTTGGGTGATACAAACTTTAGCAATAATACTTCATTATTTTAAATCACATTAAAATTATAAATGCAAAAACATATAAATGTAAATGAATATTTATTTTAGGTGTATTTCTCATCTCTGTTTCTTCTTAGGTGAAATTCTCATTTGTGAAGGAAAGGTCCTCATTATTCTATAAGAGCAGTGTCTTTTCTACTGATTCTTTGGAGCCTCATATACAGAACTCTTTTGGTGTTTTAGTTGATGTTACATGGCTTGTTATGAAAAGGGTCTGTTTACTTTAAAAAGCTCTTGTCTTTACAGTTAAAGAGAATTAAACAGAAAAGTGTTTGGTTTTAGCATAATAGCCCTAATTAGACTTCTGGAATTAAACAAGCAAACAAACAAAAATCCTGTAAGGTAAGAGAGAACTTACTGCTGCTGAGGAACTTGTCCCTTTAGTTCTCATCTCTTAAGTCACTAGGATTGGGTTCTTTTTTATTTTTATTTTATTTTATTTTAATTTTTTTTTAGGATTGGGTTCTTTAATTGGAACTCTTGCTTGGCTGTGGCCATGGCAACATATCGTAGCTGCCATGAACGGCATACACCTTGACAAAATATTTTTTAGAGAGTGGCTTTTAGATGGAATTCATTATCCAGTGTATTCATGGAAAGTCTAGATGAATTAAAGGGTGGTAGACCAATAATTGTATAATAATAACAGTAATAAAAATAGTGAAATTAACAGTTACTATCTACTGATCACTTACCATATTCTAGACACAATGCTAAATGCTTTATATTATTTAATTTGAACTTCTTATAATTCTAGGTCATAGATATTGTTATTATTATCCCTGTTTTATACATGAAAAAACAGACCAAAAGCCTAGGTGACTTGTCTTGACTCTACACCTTCTAAGTAGGAGTGGAGCTTGGCTTTGACCCTGATGCTTTACTGTCTGAGACTAATAGGTTCATTTACAGAAAGCTGTTAGGGTATATGCTTACTTGTATGTACATGCATAACAGATGTCTTGATAGTCAAATGTTGAGTCAGCATTACTAGACTCTAATAAGAGTAGGATCAATGGGCCTTGAATCTGGCCCAGGATTCAGAACCCATGCTCTTACAAAGATCAGAGTTATGAGATTCAAAGCTCCCAAAGGGGAGCTGACCCAATATATTCTATCTTGGATTTCTCTTGAGGACCATCAAATTGGAAGAGGATATCTGATGGGGAAAGGTAGAGTTATAAGAAATCCTAGGCAGTAGGACAGAAGAACCTTTTTCAGCTTCCAGCTTTATTGACAAAATGTGTGTGTGTATGTACACACACATACACATGACATAATCATTTGAGAATGCATATATTATGAAATATTAGCCATGATGAAGTTAATGAACCCATCTGTCAGCTCACATAGTTACTTTTTTTGTGTGTGATAAGAATGTTTAAGATCTACTCTTTTAGCAACTTTTATATACAAAACACAGTATCATTAACTATAGTCATCATGCTATACAGTAGATCCCCAGAACTTACTTATCTTATAACCAAACGTTTTTGCCTTTTAACCACTATCTCCTCATTTTCCCCACTTCTCAAGCCCTGGCAACCACTCTGGTTCTGAGTTCAACTTAAAAAAAAATTCACATGTAAGTGATATCATACCGTATTTCTCTTTCTCTGGCTTATTTCACGTAACATAATGTCCTATAGGGTCATTCATGTTGTCACTAATGGCAGGATTTTCTTCTTTTTATGGCTGAATAATATTCTGGGGTGTGTGTGTGTATATGTATCACATTTCCTTTATCCCTTCTTCCACTGACGGACACTTAGGTTGTTTCCATTCTTGGCTAGTGTGAATAGTGTTGTAGTGAACATTGAAGTACAAATATCTCTTCAAGATACTGATTTCATTTCCTTCAGATATATTCCCAGAAGTGGGATTGCTGAATCATATGGTAGTTCTATTTTAATTTTTTCGAGGAACCTCCATAATGTTTTCTATAAAGGCTATATAAATTTACATTCTCAGTAACAGTATACAGGTGTTCTTTTTTTTCCACATCCTCCCCAACCCTTTTGTAATAGCCATTCTAACAGGTATGAGGTGACATCTCATTGTGGTTTTGATTTGCATTTCCGTGATGATCAGTGATGTTGAGAATCTTTTCACGTACCAGTTGGCCATTTGGATGTCTTCTTTGCAAAGATGTTTACTTAGGTCCATTGCCTATTTTTAGGTTGGATTATTATTATCTTTGCTATTGAGTTGTATAAGTTCCTTATATATTTTAGATATAACTCCTTATGAGATATAGTTTATGAATGAGTTCTCCTATTCTGCAAGTTGCCTTTCCATTTTGTTGATTGTTTCTTTTGCTGTGCAGGTTTTTGGCTTGTTGTAGTCCCACTTGTTTTTGTTTTTGTTTTTGCTGACTGTGCATTTGGTGTCACGTCAAAAAAAACCACTGTCCAGACCAATATCAAAGAACATTTTTCCTATGTTTTCTCTTAGGGGTTTTACAGTTTCATGTTTTATATTTAAGTCTTTAACCCATTTCCAGTTAATTTCTGTGAGATGTGTAAGATAGGGGTCCGGTCTCATTCTTTGGATACAGATTACAGTTTTTCTAACTCTGCTTTCTGAAGAGATTATCCTTTCTCCATTGTGTGTTCTTGTTTCCCTTATCAAACATTACTTAACCATATATGTGCGGGTTTATTTCTAGGCTCTCTATTCTATTCTATTGGTCTCTGTATCTGTTTTTAGGGCAGTACCATAATGTTTCAACTATTATAGATATGTAATATAGTTTGAAATCAGGAGTTCTGATGCCCAACCTTTATTCCTCTTTCTCACAAATTACTTTAAATATTCTATATCTTTTGTGGTTCTATATGAATTGTAGGATTGTTTTTCCTATTTCTGTGAAAAATGCCATTGGACTTTTGATAGGGATTGAATTGAATCTGTATATTTTTTGTATAGTATGGGTATTTTAATTATATTAATTCTCCCAATCCATGAACATGGGATATTTTTTTCATTTATTTGTGTCTTCTTCCATTTCTTTCATCAGTGTCTTATAATATTCAGTGTATAGATCTTTCATGTCCTTGGTTAAATTTATTCCCAAGTATTTATGTTTTTCATTCTATTGTAAGTGGGTTTTTTTCTTAAGTTCTCTTTCAAATAGTTCATTTATAGTGTATAGAAATGCAACTGCTTTTTGTATGTTGATTTTGTATTCTGCCACTTTATTGAATTCATCTTAAGTTTTTCTTTTTTTTGGTAGAGTCTAGAGTTTTCTATATATTGGGATCATATTATTTGCAAATGGAGAAGATTTTATTTCTTTCTTTCTAATATGAATGCCTTTATTTCTTTTTCTTGCCTAATTGTTCTGGCGAGGACCACCAGTATTGTGTTGAATAGAAGTGGTAAGAGTGGCAATTCTATTCTTGTCTTGTTCCTAATCTTAGAAGGAATGCTTTCAGCTTTTCACTGTTGAGTATGTTAGCTGTGGGCTTTTCATATATAGCTTTTCTTATATTGAGATACATTCCTTTTATATTTAATTTGCTGTGAGTTTTTATCATGAAAAGATGCTGAATTTTGTTAAGTGTTTTTTTTTCTGCCATAGAAATGATCATATGATTTTTATCCTTCACTTTGTTAATATGTTATAACATATTTATTGATTTGCATATGTTGAACTTCCTTGCATCCCAGGGATAAATTGCTCTTCATCATGGCATATGATACTTATAATGTGCTGTTAAATTTGGTTTACTAGTATTTTGTTAAGGATTTTTACATCTATATCCAACATGGTTATTGGCTTGTGATGTTTCTTTTTTTTACAGTATCTTTGTCTACCTTTGATATCAGGATAATGCTGGCCTCTAAAATGAGTTTGGGAGTGCCCCCTCTTCTTCAATCTTTTGAAAGAGTTTTAGAAGAATTGGTTAATTCTTTAAATGTTTGGTTGAATTCAGTAGTGAAACCATGTGGTCCTGTGATTTTCTTTGTTGTGAGACTTTTTGATTACTGATTTGATTTCTTGACTCGTTGGTCTGTTCAGATTTTCTCTTTCTTTATGATTTAGTCTTGGTCAGTTGTAGGTGTATGTGAATTTATCCATTGCTTCTAGGTTATCCAGCTTGTTGATGTATAATTGTTCATAGTAGTCTTTTATGATCTTTTTATTTCTGTGGTATCAATTGCTGTGTCA
Organism: Meles meles; assembly: GCF_922984935.1. NCBI lineage: Eukaryota > Metazoa > Chordata > Mammalia > Carnivora > Mustelidae > Meles > Meles meles. Next base: position 138,888,907 of record NC_060071.1, on the reverse strand, counting down.
CCTCTTTCATTTCCCGCATTACTTGCTTGAGTTCTCTCTTTTTTTCTTAGCTTTGTCGAAAAGCTAAAGCTTTTTGGCTAAAGCTTTGTCAATTTTGTTTGTCTTTCAATAAATCAACTTTTAATTTTATTTGTTTTCTATTATTTTTTCTTGTCTCTGTTTCCTTCATCTCCACCCTAACCTTTCTTTCCTTCCATCTTCCCATTTTGGGCTTATTTCTTCTTTTTCTATTTCCTTGAGGTGTAAACTTAGGTTGTTTGAAATCTTGTTTCTTTTAATGTAGGTTTTTACTGCTAAAACTTTCCTCTTAGAACTGCTTTTACTATATCCCTTAGGTTTTTATATGTGGTGTTTCCATTTTTGTGTGTTTCAAGATAGTTTTTGGTTTTCCTATTATTTGTTTAGTGATCCATTGGCCATTCAGGAGTGTGTTGTTAATTTTACATTTATGAATTTTCCAGCTTTCCTACTGTTATTGATTTCTAGTTTCATACCATTGTGGTTGGAATAGACAGTTGATATGATTTTAATCTTATTACATTTTTAAAAGACTTGTTTGTAGGCTCACAATATGATCTGTCCTAGAGAAAGTTCTATGTACACTTGAGAAAACTGTGTGTTCTACTGCTCTTCAATGAAATGTCCTGTGCATCTGTTAGGTCTGTTTGGTCTCAAGTGTAGTTTAAGTTCAATGTTTCCTTATTGATTTTCTGTCTGGGTGATCTATCTATTGTTCAAAATGGAGTATGAAGTGCCTTGCTATTTTGGTATTGTTGTCTATTACTCCCTTCAGATCTGTTAGTATTTGCTTAATATATTCATGTGCTCAATGTTGGGTGCATATGTATTTACAATTGTTATGTCCTCTTGATGAATTGGTCCCTTTATCATTATACAATAACTTTCTCTTATTATAGTTTTTTACTTAAAATCTATTTTGTCTGATATAAATGCAACTATCCTTGCTCCCCTTTGGTTTCCACTGGTATGGGATATCTTTTCTCATCCTTCACTTTCAGCAATAGGTGTCCTTTCAAGTGTACTTTCAAGTCAGCTATAACCTACTTATTTGTAAGATAGCTTTTGTGTATGTCTTCTCCCTCTAGCTTCACTGGAAGGCCCTTGAGAATTAGGATCTATTCATCTTTGTTTTCCCTCTAGGACTTGCTTGATTCCTTGAACACAGTGATTTTCTTTTTCTTTTTTAAGATTTTATTTATTTATTTTATTTTATTTATTTATTTGACAGACAAAGATTGCAAGTAGGCAGAGAGGCAGGCAGAGAGAGAGGAGGAAGCAGGCTCCCCACGGAGCAGACAGCCTGATGCGGGGCTCGATCCCAGGACCCTGGGATCATGACCTGAGCTGAAGGCAGAGGCTTTAACCCACTGAGCCACCCAGGCACCCCTCACAGTGATTTTCTAAGAGAACTGTTCTTATGGATCCTGATTCCATAAGAAAGGAAACCTCCATTTAGAGCTTTGGTATAGATTGAATTGTGGCCTCCGCCTCACTGTATTGAAGTCCTAACTGCCTTTACCTCAAATTGTGACCTAGTTTGGAAATTGAGTCATTGAAGATGTAATTATTTAAGATGAGGTCATACTGGAGTAAGGTAGGCCCCTAATCCAATATGACTGATGTCTTATAAAAAGGGAAATTTGGACACACAGACACACACAGACACACACACACACACACACACACAGAGAGAGAGAGAGAGAGAGAGAGAACACCATGTGAAGACTGGACTTCTGTAGCCACAAACTAAGGATCTATCAGAAACTGGATAGGATAGACTGCAATAGATATTTTTCCTGGAGCATTAAGAGAGAGGAGGTTCCTGCTGGCACATTCACCTCACACTTCTAGCTTCCAGAACTCCGAGACAGTACATTTCTGTTGTTTTATGCCACTCAGTTTGTGACGCTTTGTTACGGCAGCCCCAGGAAACTCATACCAGCCTGTATTTTCACCATCCCCCAAAAAACAAAAATGGGGTATTTAAAATGATCCTTTTCTTGGTAGAACTGACGACTGAGGTAGGATAGGCTGACAACAAAGTAGCCAGAACCTTCTCTATTATTTGTATCCCTGATCTTCTGCTCCAGTCTCAGTTCTTATGGCCCTCAGAGCATCCTTAGCACTGGAAGTTCAACATGTCGGAACTGGACAGTCTTAACTTTAACCCTCTTCCTCCCTCATAAGCCTCTCTCAGTTATTATTACCATATGCCTATCAGTCCCTCTGGTTAAAACCTTCCGTAGTCATTTTCTTACCCAAATTTTAGAAAAAAAATCTAGATTCTGGGGCCCTGTGTGGCTCAGTCAGTTAAACATCGGATTCTTGGTTTTGGCTCAGGTCATGATCTTAGGGTCATGAGATTGAGCCCCAGATCAGGCTCCACGCTGGACATGGAGCCTGTTTTGGATTCTCTTTCTCCTCCCTCTGCCTACACCTCCCTGCCTCCGGCATAAATGTATGCTCTCTCTTTTTCTCTTAAAAAAATAAATAAATAAATAAGAAAGAAAGAAAGAAAGAAAAAAAGACAAAAAAAATCAGATCCTCATTACTGATGGCAATAATTGGCCAGACTGAGCTGCAGGCTCCTGACACAGAGGGTATGTTCTCAGTCCTACCTGATGCACATGCCCAGGCTCTGCTGGTACTGGAGCCTAGGACTCTGGCAGGATGAGGGGAGAATACTGCCCCTCCCGCACAGGGATGGAAGTGTAGACTCTCTGATTCTGGGCTGAGTCACGCTGAAGGTTTGCATCCTGCTGTGTCACTTACTGGCTGGGGAGCCGCCTTGGAGAGACTCCTTAATCCCTCTGGGCCTCTGTTTACTAATCTGTAAATGAGATAATGATGGAGCTCACATGATAGGGGCATTGAGAGAATGAAATGATTCAATGCACCTCAAGAGGGGAGAACGTGGCACGTGGCAGGTGCTTCATTAATGTTCACTTGTATTGTTATATTTGCAAGAAAACCTCATTGACGTTTATTCACATAACCTTATTATTTCTCATAAAGAAGGACATAGTTAATCCTCAGTTTTTCTTTGCCTCCCCTCTTCCCCCACCAGTTTCACACACATTAAGAAATGCAGTGGTGGTTTATACACACAGACTCAGGGCTGGCTTAGCAAGGAACTTGGAGCAAAGCTTCTGAGATCTAACTTGACCCAGCTCCTGGGCCTCTCCTGGCTGCTGAGTCCCCTGTGCTTACCGGTCTACAACGTTGCTTAGGTTCCAGTGGCCAAGGACATAGCTTGGTGACTGGCCTTCCGAGGCCTCCAGAGTCGCCAGGGGGTGCCTCTAATTAGGTACACTGTTGAGCACACAGCTCTTTATCCTGGAGGCAAGAAGGGCTGCTGGGAATAGCTGCTTAGCATGAAATGTAGGCAGCAAGTCCAGTGTTAGTTAGAAGCATGTTACCAATGGTCTAAAGCATTGGCAAAGATCAGACAAACAAAAAACGAGGACCCCCAAAGCCAGGGGTTTGCATCATATTCCCCTTATAGGGCCATTCCTAAGCTGAGCTGATTCAATTCAGCTGATATTTATGGCTGAACTTTCATGATCAATAGGGATTTATTAAACAAGTCCTGAGTGCCAGATACAGTACTAGGTGTTGATGATAAATGAAATGATAAGCTAGACACTGTCCTGGCTGTAACTAGTTTATAGTCCGGTTGTTGGGACAGACTGATGAGCCAATAGTGGTGTGGGGTTGGGGTATCACAGATGTGGGTTATGGTGTCCCAGAGTGGGGGATCATGACCCAGCCTGAGGGCAACTAGGGTACCATCATACTTGTCATTTTTGATTTAATGCCCCTATGAGGTTGACTTTGGACGGGATAAGGATAGTGACTGTCCTTTTATTGTTCTATCTCCCGCACTATCTCAGCAGTCAGCATATGGTAGAGGCTCAACAAACATTTGGTCAGTAAGGAATTAAATGGTGAGCTGAGAACGGAAGGATGGGTGTCAGTAAGGAGGAAAGTATGTGTGTGTGGGGGTGGGAGAGTGGCAGCAGGAAATAAAACAGTGAGGAAGGACATCACAGGGAAGGAGTGGCATGTACTCCTTGGGAAGGACAAAGACTGGTTCTGGAAACTGTTTATGCAGTAGGGGTATGGAGGCAGTTTAGGAGGCATGGTGAAGGCTGATGGTGAGAATAACATGGAATTATTGAAGATTTTAAACAAGAAAGGCTGATTGGATTTGACATGCATGTTTTAAGGTATAGGAAAAGGATTAGATTGGAGAGGACTAAGGGGAAGCAGAAAGGTCAATCTGAGGGCTTCAGTAGCAATCTTGATTAGAGATGGGGATGGCTGGGCAAATTACTGACAGAGGAGATGGAGATGTGGATAGATTCAAAAGCAGCTAAGGACGTAGACTCACTAAGACCTGGCAAATGTCTCTAGAAAAGGAAGGGAAGAATAGCACCACATCTTGTAAGGGATGCTAGCGTCATTCACTTACTAGATAAACAACAGAAGAAGAAAGGCAGTGGGGAGATAAAAGCACATGTGGACACACTGAGCTTGAGTTGCTTATGGGATGTTCAATGGGCAGGTGCATACATCAAGCTTACGCTCAGAAGAACAATCAGGTTCTCAATATACAGGTTTAGATGCTCATTTGTATGGAAGATCAAGGTTTTATAACCTAGAGATCCATAGATAAAATTCAGAAGGCCCATGGACCTCAGAAATTACATTGACATTTTAATGTATGTGCATTGTTCTGGAGAGCTAGCTTTGTGTCAAGCTTTCAAAATAAGTTAACCATTGATCCTTGGGGCTGCTGGAACTAGAAGGAGAGATGGCATTGCTCAAGTAGAGGGAGGAGGAAGAGAGCTGTGGGAGCGTCAGCATTCTGGGGATGAGGGCACTGTGCTGAGTTAGCGGTAGGGGTCAGTCTATGGGGGATGAGATGAGGATTTACAGAAAACATTAGCTTTACTGTTTATAAGGTTCTTTCACAGACACTGTCATTTCATGTCTCAGTAACTCAGCTAGAAGTTTATCATTTGGCTTTGTGTCAGAATTTGGTATAAGACACAGAAACTTGTCTATAAATTTTAAACAAGAAGGGACTTAATACAGAGAATTGGGTGCTTATGAAAATCACTGGACGGGTGAGCTTGTGCGACAAGATTTCCAGAACAATGTGGAGCCAAGATCAAAATGCACCCCTGCAGTTGCCCTTTGGGCATTGAGACGCTGGAATCAGAAATCTCTGTGGCTGCTGCCATTGCTGTAGTTGCTTCTCGACCCTCAGAAAGCTGGAGAAGGGCACTGGGATATTGCTGGGGTTCAAAAGTCTCATGTTTTCATGACATCCCTTGACTGTTGTGAACAGTCAGGAACCCAGAAGATGGCCACCATCTTACCTGCCTTCTACAACTCCTTGCATGAATGCATCTAATTAACCCCTACACCTCCAGATTCAGGAAGGTTGGAAAATATCTTCTACCTCCCCACCTAAAAGAGAGTGAATTGGAGGTAGAGGAGTCTCCCCCTGCAAGGGACCAGAGAGCAAATATTTTAGACTTAGTGGGCCATATATTCTCTATCATACCTACTCAGCTTTACTATTGCAGTGCAAAAGCTGCCACAGAAAGTACATAAAAGAATGAGCATGGTTGTGTTCTAATAAAACTTTATCTATATAAAAATGGACAGTGGTCCATGTATATATAAAGAACTTCTCAAACTCAGCACACACAAAACAGATAATCATGTCAAAAAAATGGGCAGAAGACATGAACAGACACTTCTCCAATGAAGACATACAAATAGCTATCAGACACATGAAAAAATGTTCATCATCACTAGCCATCAGGGAGATTCAATTAAAACCACATTGAGATATCACCTGACACCAGTTAGAATGGCCAAAATTAGCAAGACAGGAAACAACGTGTGTTGAAGAGGATGTGGAGAAAGGAGAACCCTCTTGCACTGTTGGTGGGAATGCAAGTTGGTGCAGCCACTTTGGAGAACAGTGTGGAGATTCCTCAAGAAATTAAGAATAGAGCTTTCCAATGACCCTGCAATTGCACGACTGGGTATTTACCCCAAAGATACAGATGTTGTGAAAAGAAGGGCCATCTGTACCTCAATGTTTATAGCAGCAATGGCCATAGTCACCAAACTGTGGAAAGAACCAAGATGTCCTTCAAAGGACGAATAGATAAGATGTGGTCCATATACATGATGGAGTATTATGCCTCCATCAGAAAGGATGGATACCCAACTTTTGTATCAACATGGACGGGACTGGAAGAGATTATGCTGAGTGAAATAAGTCAAGGAGAGAGAGTCAAGTATCATATGGTTTCACTTATTTGTGGAGCATAACAAATAACATGGAGGACATGGGGAGATGGAGAAGAGAAGGGAGTTGAGGGAAATCGGAAGGGGAGATGAACCACGAAAGACTATGGACTCTGAAAAACAATCTGAGGGTTTTGAAGGGGCGGGAGGTGGGAGGTTGGGGGAGCCAGGTGGTGGGTATTATGGAGGGCACATATTGCATGGAGCACTGGGTGTGGTGCATAAACAATGAATTCTGTTACACTGAAAATAAATTTAAAAAAAATGGACAGTGGGCTGGATTTGGCCTCTTGGCCATAGTTTGCCCACCCCTTGGGTAAGAAGGTCAAGTCACAATAATTATAATGGGTTCATTTTATGGATGAGGGAATTAAACCAGAGAGATTTAGGACCATTTAGCCAGTGTAAGTGGAAACATACTCTCATTATTTTGGTTTCAAAGTTCATGCTCTTTTCAATAAACCTTGATCCCGAGTCCATCCCTTTGAGAGACTTGTGATCTTCAGAGGAAAGAAAATGTGCCCCTCACTATTACAGAACCTGATAAAAGCCCCATGAATGGTGCAAAGTGCTTTTGTATACAAGGCATATTTGACAGAAGAAATCAGAATAACTTTCAGTATGGAAGTTGTTTAAGCTAAGTATTAGAGAAAGGTATAACTTTAATAGGTGGAGACGGTAGGGGAGTAGGTGGGGCGCAAAAGAGCATTTCAAGTGGGAAAGTTCAAAGCAAGTTTACAGAAACAGCTAGGAATCCAAACTCATCTGAGCATGTGTGATCATCATGAATGCATGATGTATTCATGCAAGGAGTTGTAGAAGTCAGGTAAGATGAGCATTGTGACCTCATCTGAGGTGGTATCTCAATGAGCATGAGATGCAAGATGATGGCTGGGTTATGCAGAACCTTGGATGTTATGATGCCAAATCTGGATTTAAAAAGCAGAAGCCCGGGGCGCCTGGGTGGCTCAGTGTGTTAAAGCCTCTGCCTTCAGCTCAGGCCATGATCTCAGGGTCCTGGGATCGAGCCCCGCGTTGGGCTCTCTGCTCAGCGGGGAGCCTTCCTCTCTCTCTCTGCCTGCCTCTCTGCCTGCTTGTGATCTCTGTCAAATAAATAAAATCTTAAAAAAAAAAGCAGAAGCACTGGCAACTTTTGAACTAGGCTGTGATATACCTGTTGCCACAGGGAGAATTATCTAGTATTGTGGTACAAATTTTTTTGACTCAGAAGCTACAGTCAATAAGAATTCAAGTAGGAAGTGTTTGCAACATCTTTTCATGCAAAGGAAGCCATGGATATGAGGGATGTCTTGAGCCATTCGTGGCACTTGGAAACTTGTTAAGGCAGGTGGGATAGAAGGATGCCTTCAACAGTGAGAAATGAGAATAACAAAACTTGAAAAACCACAAACAGGAGGTTGTTTTTGTAGGAAAGATGGTGGGTGGGAGAAGTGGACATATGCGGCAGGCCGTTGGAAATACGGGTTTGATTTTCAAGAGAGAGATGCTGGGGGTTGTTACATACAGCTGGACAGAGCCACAGAAAAGTTCGTGTCTCTGATGGTTGCGGGTAGTAGAGGATTCCTAAAGTAGAAGCCAGGGGACTTAGGTCATCAAGAACCAGGAGAGGCACATGGTTGGGAAAATGGAGTAGGGAGGGTACAGGGCCAGGGTGAGTGTTATCAGAGGAGTCAGAGGAAGAGCTATTTCCAGAAAAAGGAATGACTGGTAGTGTTATGCCACTGGGAGGACAGTAAGTATTCATGAGACAGTAAGTATGAGTATGATGAGACAGTCGGGGTGGGTGAACCCTGAGAGAGCCCTTTAGTGTGTGGAGAGGAAATGGAGGCAGAAGTTGTGTACAGTTCACTTGACCAATTTGATGTGGAAAGGAAAGAGGAGAGAAGATGGGAGACTGAAATTTGTTTAAGAGTTGATTACTTCCTCAGTGCCCAAAGACCATTAGTGACTTCGCTGGTCAGAACGTATCTTGATGTCTCCCCCTCCCCCGCCAGGTCTTCCTAAAGAAAAGGTGGTTGAAGGAAGAGCATCATTGATTCTCTCTTGATTTCAGGATCCATTGTCTTGGTCAGTTGTTTGTTACTGACTTGACTTTGCTTTTTGGCTCTGCCTGTGGCCTCTCCTGGCAACCTGTGAGGTAATACACAAATGTGTGCCGTTGTTAAGCAACTGCTCCCAGCCGCGGAGGCTCTGCTAAATTTGGAACGCGCATGAGTCCCAGTCTAAGTCTTCATTCAGCGGTGAAAAAATAAGTCCCTGACTTTGAAATTTCAGAGGTTGTACATTTGCGGAATATAAAATCAGTGCACTGACGGTTTTTGTCTTACCTCACAGGATTCCTTTAAAATCCACTAGAGAATTGGCTGTGCAGTGAAGATTGCTGTGAAAATTTCATTCTCTGCAGGGTCTTTTCTAGAAAGAAAGTAGGAATGCCCAAGTTCCAGAAGGAATGGAGTATCATACACCAGTGCTTCAACCGTAATAAACAAAAGCGAAACATACCCAACAATAACAACAACAAAGCACACAAACTTTGGAGTCTCCGATGGAAATGATTCTATTGGTCTAAATTAAGGCTCTTGACTTATTCTAAGCCTTATTTTCTTTTATACCTTGGTCAGGAGCTTCTACCAGGTAATCAGCTGGGTCTCAAGAGGGTTATGAAATGGATGCATGAAGAGGTAACCTGGATTCCTATCTTTCCCTGTACTCTCACATTTAAGCTGCTATGTCATTCTCCAAGGCCCTCAGCTGTGTTGCCCTGGAGCTATTTAGGAAGTGGAAGTGTTCTAGGACTCCTTCACATTTGTATAGAACTTCAGTTTTTGAACTATTTAGACATCCCTTAATTTCATTGGACCGCACAATAATCTGTCAGATAGGCAGTATGATCATTAAGCCCATTTGACAGATAAAGGAACTGAGATTCAGAGTGGTTCATTAATTAGGTCAGGGTCATAGAGGATACCAGCCCCAGATTCAAGGCGAAGCTCAAGTCCCCGGCTCCAAACCGATCCCATTTTTTCCCCTACTCTTCTCTGGGTAGCATTTTTGACATGAATGTTTTTTTTCATTCTTAAGCACTTCAGTAAATAAGCTTCATACCCCATCAGGCTGGTTCCTGGGAGTGCATTGATTGTGGAGGGCCAGGAGCAGAAACCACAGACTGTAAGTGACAGTTCCCCTTATTGGAGGTTTGGCCTTTATTGAATGGAGGGCTCTTGTTAAGGAAAGCTATGCATTGAGAGAAGAGGCCTGCCAATCTCTCAAAAGATGGAAATTTCTGGGCTCCTTGGGGATAGCTAATGATAGTGATTATGGAGGAGTTTGCAGGTGGGAAGTACTTTATAAATCCTGGAGGAGTGGCCATAGACGGCGTTTCTGGGGAGATGGGTATTTGCATTTGTTATCTTCTGGACACTGCTGCCTTTGGGATATTCTTGTTTTTGTAAACACGCCTGCTTTTCCTTCTCTTTAGAAACGGGTCTGTTATCTAGCTTCTTGGTGGCTTTCTGGACGTGTGAGCTGGTGGCTCCAGTAAAATGGAACATTGTACCGCTGCGAAACTGACGTTGCCAATATCTTAGCCCTCAAGTAGTCTTTAAATATTCTCAGCTCCGGGAGCTGGCCCAAGAAATTGCTTATTCTCTTCCCCATACCACTCAGCATATAAATCCTGAATTACTGCTGACCAAAGATACGTAAAGTACGAATCAATAAGCATTTTGTTTCTGTGTTTTAGGGAATGAGACGTTGAGTGAGAGAACACCCTTTGACGAAGGCTTCAAATTATTGTCATTTTTCTTTGGATTAACAGAGCCGAGACGATTAATTTACTCATTCGTTGATCACTGTGTCATTACACTGCACTGAAAGGATGTTTCTAGTAGCTTTTTGAAACATAACCCAAAATAAATATACCCAACGATTCACACATGTAAGGTATACCATTCAGTGGAATTTGGTATGTTATGTTATTAATTTTTTAGTCATGGTCAAAGACCTAAAACATAAAAGTTGCTATTTTAACCATATTTAGCGTATGATTCAGTATCATTAGCTATACTCATAGTTTCATGCGACCATCATGACTATTCCCACAAAGTTTTTTTTTTTATCACCTCAAGCGGAAACCCTGTACTCATTTGACGATATGTCCCCCTGAAAGGATTTTTGAAGGTGCTCTGATTGCTACCTTCGGGTGTAGGGAAGGCCATCGAGGAAGATTTTGTTTATTCTTTTAGTGGAAGCTCCATATGGTACATGACATAGGTCGGGTGCCCTCAGGTCAGCAGCCTTAGAGATGAGTATGCAGGATATTATGGGAGCGTCTCTCAGGGTCCACACTCGGTGGGGGGGTGGGCAGGGAGGCAGATACGGGGGGGGGGGGATACGGGGGCAGGCTTAGCCGAAGAAGAAGGTGTGTCGCTCTGCAGTCAGAAGGTCCCCGCCTACCCACTGGGGCTCTGGACCTGGGGACTCTGGAGCTGGGCAACAAGGATGGGTCTTCATACCTTTCTTCTTCCAGGCATCAGATGCCAGCAGGCCCTGGGAGGATACATGGGTCCAGGCTACGTAAGTTGCTCCTTCAACCAGGGGCAGCTGGGGAGAGGGTTGACAGCTGAGGGCTGCGAGCCAGCAGCATGCTTGGCAGCTGGGGCATGAAATCTTCAGCCGGTGCTTCCCAAGCGTGGCTGCCCTTTGGAATCACCTGGGCTGCCTCAAAAATACTCTGGCTGGTTTAATTGATATGGGGTGAGAAGCGGGCGGCAGGCGTTTTAAGAGCTTTCCAGGTGACTCTAAAGGGCAACAGTTTGGGAGCACCTGCTTTCCATCCTGAAGAGGCGGCAGGTTGGAGGGAAGAGCCTGTGTTTCGGAGTCAGGATGATCTGCATGTGGCTCAGCCGTTGACTAGCTCTGTGAGTTCTCATTTGCGTCCCGCCGGGCCTCCAAAAATACGAATGGAGGTGCATTTGGGTGGGTGGGAGGGGACTTACAAATCAATACAAAACCAGCAAACACTTTCAAGAAAACCTGGCAAAAAAACAAGAATGCATAATTTACAGTGAAGTTCAAATAACTTAAACATCTGAAGATAGATTGTCTTAACGTACTAATTGCCTTTCATGTCTGAAGAAGTGAAAGTCAAAACTATTTGCTTATAGCACTCAGTAATGATGAAAGTGGCGACTGGAGACGTTTTTACACTCTCGGTATGTGTGCACTGTTGTAGCATTTATGGTGGAATATGCATACAGATTCTAAAAAGGGGACTCACATCCGATTCCAGAAGTTTATCTTGCAGAAATAATGCATCGGTGTGTCAAGAGTGTGCGTAAAGGTGTAATTACTGAGCCTTGCTGGCAATGGTGGGATATTGGGACAGGACAAATGCTCATTAATAGTTTTTTTTTTTTTTAGATTTTAATTATTTACTTGACAGAGAGCACACAAGTAGGGGGAGCGGGAGAGGGAAAAGCAGGCTCCCTACTGAGCAGGGCGCCCATACAGGGCTCTATCCCTGGGCCCTGGGATCATGACCTGAGCGGAAGGCAGACATTTAATGGACTGAGCCACCCAGGCGCCCCTAATAGGGTAGTTAAATAACTTCTGGTAGATACCTCTTCTGGAACTACGCAGTCATTGAAAAAAATAATGTAGTGTGCATGTATTAACAGAGGAAGATAACCACCATGTATTTTTAAATGAGAGAAGGGATAAACAAAACAGCACAAGCCTATTTTTTTTATTTTTAATTTTTATTTATTTATTTATTTTCAGCAAAACAGTATTCATTGTTTTTGCACAACACCCAGGAGCACAAGCCTATTTTTGCACTAAAATCCTATTTGCATTGAAAATGCCTGTAAGAAAAATACCAGATGTTAAGAGTAAACAGTGTTTTTCCTGTATCTCTCCATAATGCTTCAGACTTAAAAGAAATCATTACCCATATATTAATTTTGGTATTAATTTTGTATTCAGGAAAAACAAAGCCATTTCCAAAAAATGACATGGTTCCAAAAATATGTACACATACCTTCATCCTTCCATGCTTGTGTCTGTGTGTCCATCTCCACTTCTCCCCAGCGGTCTGAAAGGGAACAGTCTATAACCTAATTAGCAGCGATCCCTAGAAATGGGGGTCATGTGTGCTTTTTGTTTTCTTCCTTACGCTTATTTACACTTCACAAATTTTTATATGATTGTAACGCTCCTTTTATGAGAAATTAAAAGAGAGAGGTTTTAATATTTCAGCATGCTTGCCTGGCCTACTTTTACCACCCCCCCCCCCCCCTTTAGAGTGTTCTCACATCTAGTTCTTGTGAAAGGTCCTTTGGTTCACATCTTTCTCCCTGTCTTCTTATTTAAATAATCACTATTATGTGTTGCGTAGTTGTGTGCTTTACACAATTAGGAGCGTTTATTCTGACCTGCACGTTTGTTATCAAATGGTGCGTTTTCACTCTATTCATCATTTCTGAGTTGTTTTTTTTTCCCCTAAAGTAAATTTGACCTTTAGAGGAGGCATTTCCAAGCCTAGCATCCATCACCTACCATTATACTTCTGCTTCATCTGTTAAATGGTAATGTGTCCTCTAAAAATATTGATATTAAATTAAGTCATTCTGTATTTGCTCTTAGGAAGAGCTTTGAGGTTATCAAATTTACCAGATAGGTAAGATATGCAAAAAGAGAAATGCAAAGGAAGTATCCAGCAGGCCAGGGCTCTGCCATGTGTCTGACAAACCTCATTCATCCCTCCAGGCTCTAAATTAAACATCACCTCCCCTATCCTATTTTCTTGGCTCCCCCAGGGTAAACTGGTGCTGACTTCTCCACATGTTTTTTATGACCCTCATGAAATTTTGTCGTAAGTAGTTGTTGATGGCTGTCATCCCGTTAAGACCTCCAGATAGGAAATGTGGTAGCCACCCACCAAGATGGTCCCCAGTGATCCTTACCTCTTGGTATCCTGTCCTTAGCAAATAAATTATAATGGAAGTGATGAAATGTCATTTCCCAGATTAAATTATAAAAGACTGAGGTTTCAGGACGCCTGGGTGGCTCAGTCAGTTCAGTGCCTGACTCTTGATTTCAGTTCAGGTCATAATCTCAGAGTCAGGAGATAAAGCCCCTTGGTGGGCTCCCTACTCAGCTGGGAGTCTGGTTCTCTCTCTCTCCCTTGCCCCTCTCCCCACTAATGTTCTCTCTGACTCTCTCTCTCACAAATAAAAAAATAAATCTTAAAAAAAAGGACTGAGATTGGGTTCTTTCTCTTAAATCACTCAGTCTATGGAAAACCAGCCACCATGTTGTAAAGACAGGCAGTGTGTGGGGAGAAGCCCATGTAGCACAACTAGGGGGAAACAGGCTGGCCGACAACCGTGTGATTGAGCTTAGAAGCAGGTCTTCCCCTTGTTGAGCCTTCAGATGCTGCAGGCCCTGCTGTCAGCTTGATTGCAATCTCACAAGAGAACCTGCACCAAAACCATCTAATGCTTCCCAATTTCTAACCCTCAGAAAGTATGTGAGACAATACATGTTGTTTTAAGTGCGAACTTTGAGATAACTTATGAAGCAGTCGATAACTAGTAAGAATTTAGTACTAGAAGTGGGGTACTGATATGACAAGCAATAAAAATATGGTAGGGGCTTTGAAGCTAAGCAGTGCATGGTAGAAAAGCTGTAATGATTTTGAGGAATATCATTAGCAAAAGCTCAAGGTGCCATGAGTACACCATTCACAGAAGTTTGGACTCCGAGGAGGCTACCAGTGAAGGTTTAAAGGAAAACGAGGAGAATCATTTTGGAAACTGGAAAAGCAGAGTCTTTATTATGTAGTGGCAAAAAATTAGCAATACCGTCATCTGCAGTAATGTGGAAAGTAGAAAACATACCTAATGAGCTGGGTGATGCGGTTAAGGAGATTTGAAAACAGTGTTGTACCTTCCATTTTTTCCCTGTTGGTTATAGTAAAACTGCAAGGACAGAGAAACTGAAGGCAGAACTAATAAACAAAAAGAGCCAGGACTTGCTGTTTTTGAAGATTCACAGCCTCTCCAGATGGCTCATGATACTAAAATTAAGAAATGGCTTTTGACCAAAGATCAAATTTGGGGCACTTTTAGGAAAACAAACATGATGCCAAGAGTGTGACTGGAAAATCTTTTCAAAATCTCAAAAATCAAAGATGGTGTCTCAGAGAACTGTGCAGTTATCCAAGAAGCCCTTTCAGGAGATAAGGGTTTGCTCCTAGATCTTCTTGGTCAATGATAGGGCTTCTTGGAAGCTCAAGGACATTGTACCTGAGCAAAAGCCCAAGGTGAGGAAGGATCCATTGCAAAAAGATTTGTGAGTATGGCTTCTGTCTAATGGAATGAAGCCTAAAAAGAATCACAGAAGATCTTCAAAGTTTTTAAGAGTTACACTTGAAAAGACACCATCAGGTTGAAATGAAAGGGACATAATATAAAATGAAAAGTGGACTTTGGAGCCCCAAGTATCACAAGTAGGAAGCAGGCAGAGAAAACTACTCAGCTGCAAATACTTGCTAACTTTCATGAAATGGAAGGACCACCAGGAAGCCCAAACCAAGAGTCCAGAGGGTGGTGTTAAGAGCCATAGAATATTATTCTCAGACCTCAGCAAAGGACTCCCATGTGCTTGGTAGGATTTCAGAATTTCTAGTCCTACATGTTTCCCATTTCCCTGTTTGTGGGCAGGAGTGTTTATACTTGTTATCCTCTTCTTGTTGCACTGTTGTGTGTCGAGTGTGTGGGGACAGATAGCCAGTTGCTTTGGTTGCACATATCTTAGACATTGAGAGGAACTGTAGTCAGTGAGCTCTATGTCAGGGACTACACCCAATGAACCCCATCCATGCCTAGATCTGATCTAGACCATAAGAATCTGGACTGGGACCTGATGCTGGGATATGATGAGACTTTTATGTACTGTGGGAGAGGTTAGTGTATATTGCATGTAGGATAGATGGGAATCATCGGTCCTGAAGGTGACTATGGTAGCCAGCTTCTAAGATAGCCCCAATTAATCCATAACTCTTAGAATTCAGAGTTGTTAGTTCCCCCCAAACCCACATTGTGCTAGGGTTTGTCTTTGTGACCAATAGCAGAAGCTTTGGTATGTCACTTTGAGATAAGTTTTGAGATGGTAGCTTCCATTTGGGGGATGCTCTTGGATTGCTCACTGTGGGATACACTGTATATTGAAGACATTCAGGAATCCTTGTGGAGAGAATCACTTGGTGAAGAACTTCCAGCCTATAGCCACGTAAATAAACTTCTTTTTAAGCATAGTCAAGACTCCAGTCAGGGCTTCAAATGTTGGAGCCCCAGCCAACAGCTTGACTGCAACTTCATGAGACACTGTGTGGAAAGGAATTAACATAGCAGACCCAAGATTGCTATCCTTAGAAAGGCCTACTTGTAAGACCAGCTCTTGACTAGCATCTGGGAAATTGGATTTAGGGAAGATACCCACCATTCCCTAATGATGAGTGGTTGACATTACCCAAAGTGTGAAAACAATATTACTTATGGTGAACACCTGCTTTTCTCTGTGAGTCTGGAATTTTGGTATGTGCTAGGCAGAGAGTGCATGCATGAGCAGCCCCCAACAGAACGCTTGGACATGGAGTCTCTAATGAGCTTCCCTGGTAGACAACATTTCACAAATTATTGTCACAATATGATGCTAGAGGAATTATGCTTGTCCTGTGGAATTCCATGGGGAAAGGGCTCTTGGAAGCTTGTGCCTGGTTTCCTATGGACTTTACTGCATGCACCTTTTCCCTTTGTTGGTTTTTGCTTTATATCCTTTTGTTGTCATCAAAGACACGATTAATACCGTACGTATGTGAATCCTCCTAGTGATCGTTGAACCTGGAGGTGTTCTTGGGGATGCTAAACACAAAGACCCAGAGCAAGAACCACCTACTCACAAACTGAGATAATAATTGTTTATTATTTTAAGGCACTGAATTTTAGAGCAACAGATAACTAATACATGAAGCAAATTACTTCTCTCTCCCCAGCATTTAGCTTCGTGTCTAGAACATAGGTGTTAAATATTTGTTGAGTGAATTGACATTTCTGCCTTTGAAGAATTTTACAGTCTATCTGGTGCCTTTGCAGAAGAAATCTAAATCCTTGCCTAATGTTACAAAACTGGCTTACCTTCCTTTTCTTTTGTCTGGAAGAACCAGTCCCAGTAGCATTATCAGATTCTGCCATCTTCTTTTTTGGATGAGGTTCATATGTATAGGGATTAGTGCATGGCCATGCTTCTCTGTTACTTCTTAGTTTCCTTATTTGTTTGTTTGTTTGTTTTTCTCCTCTATGCCTTGGTTATGACTGCTATTCTTACCATTGGAATAAAACCTTCCTGCTGAAAAATTAATTATTGAATGTTTCAGGGCCTTATAAGATATTAATATTTCTCTCTTGAATCTTGCCTCTTTTTCTGTCATATGATTGCCTTGACAAATGAACGTTTTTGTTTTACATTGTCCTGTCCTCTGCACACTGTCTTGAAATAGACTTATATACAAAGATAGCAACCATTCAGGCTAAGATAACTTTAATGTGGGAGAAAAACCCAAAATATAAACTAGAAGTCGACTTCCCAGATTTATCCACAGCTTCTGAAAGAAGTATTTTAATCAAAAGGTGTGTGTCTGTGTTTGTGTATAGATATGTGCATGTGCACACAGACTCACACACACACACATACTCATCCCTCGTTGACTTCTAGGACCTACTTTTTGGTAGTTAACTGAGTATTTTCCCTCCCTTCAAGTGTATTCCGGTCATAGCAGATAACTGTGATTCCAGTTTTCCTGGTAATCTCAAGGTGATCTAATAGGAGTTCTCTGATTTGATCTCCTTTTCCTTAATTAAAAAAAAAATTTCCCTCTTTTATCAAAAAAATCTATCCTTCTTTAAAGGGTTCTCTCTAGTCTTCCCTCCCTCTTCTTAAGCATTATTTTATCTCTGATTCTGCCTTGTATTTTTGCATTTTCTTCTTTCCTCTTCTTACCAATTTCAATAAGGATGCTCAGGTTTCTTTAACTCTAAATAGAACCACCACCCTTTTCTTTGCCTTGCTTTCTCTTGGAACTGTAATTCTATGTACTTCCTTTATTTTGTTGCCAAGCTTCTCAAGATTAGTCATTTCTGCTGGCTACCTCACTTCCTCATCATTCACTCACTGCTTAACACTTAAAACCCACTGTGTTACCCTTTCCATTCTGTAGTTCCCCTCCAAGGTATTTTTATGACTGTGTCTATTAACCCTCTGCCCCACCCCACATCCTGCAAACTGTTTACCTTACTGAAGCATTTATTTCTGCTGTTGTTACCTTTTTTGAAACTACTTTTTCTTCTTTATTTGATGTATGACATTTTCCCCTTGGTTCTCATCCTATCTTTTATAGCTATATTTCTGATTATTGACTAATGGACCAATCAATCAAGACTTATCCAAGCTGGAAGAAATTGGTTTCTGGAACAAATAGTCCATTTGCAAAAGTCCCCTTCCCTCCCCAGAATTTTTAATTCCCAGGAGTTCAGTTGCTCATGTAAGTCCATTACATCTGAATGTGCCATCTAGGTACTGTTTTTGGCAGTCTTGTTTATTCCATTTGGATATGACTCCAAAATTCTACATTTCAAGCCTTGTATTTCAATCAGAAGGTGAACATAGCAATCCAACTGTACCATGATCTCATCAAATTCTAACTAAAACTGAAGTTTTCATTTTTCTTCCTCTCCAAATAGCTCCTTACAACCTCTCTATTTTTATCTGATTCTACGATAGGAGTCACCTTTTATCCTTCTCTTCAACCCTTGTGTCCTAACAATCCTCAAGTCCTATCAGAACTACTTATATAATATTTCCCCTGTTGGCTATCTTTCTAGTCCCAGTCCCACTATGGCTGTCTGCTAGCTCCTGCCTTTGTCTCCAGTCCTAACTTCTGTGCCATATACTTGGGACTGATGGCTCTTTTGAAAGTGGAATCCTCTCTTCATCATGGCACCATCTGGAAAGCGTCTGTTTCTGACAAAGAGTAAATGCCTCTCTTCTCTTCTTCCCCTATGCTCACTGCACCCTCGTAGCTGCCCTGGCTTTCCTGCTTCGATTTTGCCCATGACTTTCCCTTGAGTTAGGTTATGTGAGTAGAATCCAGCTTGACAGGCAGTTTTGGAGATCAAACGAAAAACCAGGAGTTTGGAGGAAGTGTCCATTTGTTAAGAAACAAGTACATGCATGTCATTTTTGCCTGTTGAATTTATCTTCACCTTTAAGCTTCATCTCAAGCTTGCAGTTTTTTCCAGAAGGGCTTTCCTGCTTTCTCTGTGATGGCTCCCACCTTCTTGTGCTGATGTTGTGCTGGATTTCCATTCCTCCCATGCCACAGTGTTTATGCTCTGTTGGCGCTCAGGGTTTATGAATGATAGTCCATTAGGACATGAAACAAAAAGAGTAGAATTGCTAGTTATTTTTAATTCTTTACTACTAATTTTTGTTTGTGGTTAAATACACATAACATAAAATTTACCGTTTTAACCGTCTTTAAATGCTACAGTTCTGTAGCATTACATCCCTATTCCCAATGCTGTGTGACTGTTCCCGCCATCCAAATCCAGAACTTTTTCTTCTTCTCTGACTGAAGCTATTACCCATTAAATACTACCTTTTAAGATTTCTGTTTTTATGTATTTTCAGAATGAAGAAATGTTGATGTATTGGAAGTACGTGTTCCATTTTTTAAAATATTTTATTTATTTATTTGACAGAGAGAGGTCACAAGTAGGCAGAGAGGCAGGCAGAGAGAGAGGGAGAAACAGGCTCCCCACTGAGCAGAGAGCCCGATGCGGGGCTCGATCCCAGGACCTTGAGATCATGACCTGAGCCAAAGGCAGAGGCTTAAACCACTGAGCCACCCAGGTGCCCCACGTGTTCCATTTTTTAAGTGACTGGGGAGCACAAAAGATTTAGAGGTCAATAACAATTATGTGTCACTAGGCATTTTATAAATACTCTTTGATATTAATCTGGGCTGTAAGTTACTGACACCTGTCATTTAATTATTAGATGGGTTTCTGCTTTGTAGAGAAAAAATTTTAAACAGACAAGCAAAAGTTAATAAATTAAAATCACCTATAATAAGACAACTCCTATAACTATTAAAATTCTATCGTATATTCCTTTCAGCTAGTTTTCTATGCACACAGATATGATTTTCTTTTAAAAAGGAAGGGTCAGGTTCTATATTTTTGTAAATTTTGTACACTGCCTTTTGCATTTTGAAGATTGTCATGACTATTTCTTTTGATACTGAGCATTCTTTTCCCATTTATTTTAATGGCTTTATCTTATGAAAGTATAAACATAATTGATTTAAATACTTTTTGCCTGATAGCCATTTGTATGTCTTCGTTGGAGAAGTGTCTGTTCATATCTTCTGCCCATTTTTGGATATGATTATCTGTTTTGTGTGTGTTGAGTTTGAGAAGTTCTTTATAGATCCTGGATATCAACCTTTTGTCTGTACTGTCATTTGCAAATATCTTCTCCCATTCCATGGGTTGCCTTTTTGTTTTGTTGACTGTTTCCTTTGCTGTGCAGAAGCTTTTGATCTTGATGAAGTCCCAAAAGTTGGTTTTGAAGGGGCGGGCGGGGGGGGAGGTTGAGGAACCAGGTGGTGGGTAATAGGGAGGGCACGTACTGCATGGAGCACTGGGTGTGATGCCAAAACAATGAACACTGTTATGCTGTAAATAAACAAAAAACAAAAAACATAAACAAACAAAAAATACTTTAATGCCTGTGCTGTTGGATTTTTAGGCTCTTCTGTTTTTTTAACTCCTCTTTTTGCTATTTAAACAGTTCTGTAAAGCAGATGCTATTACCCATGACTTAAATACCTGTGACATTTCTTTAGGAGAAGCCCTGAAATTTACATGTTTCTTTAGGAGTGAGGTTTTATTGCCATCTTTTCTGTCTGTGTCTGAGGCAATTTTGTGCAGTGGTGAAGAGCTTGGATGAGAATTTTAATTGTACCTCAACCACTTACTAGTCGTGTGACTGGGCAAGTTGTCTTTGTAGGCCTTGTTTTTTCTCATCTGTAAATTGGGGATAAAAGGAATACCATGTTTCCAGGATGCAGTGAGGATGAAATGAGTTAATAAGTGGAAAATATTTAACATTGCTTGGCATACAGTAAGCAAACAATAAATGCTGGCAGTTTTTTCTAGTACATGTCCCTTGTCAAGTAAGCCAAGTTAATCATCAAGTAGCTCCTGTAAAATAAAACATGGTTCTGTTCCTCTGGAAGATGAATTACATATTTAATGACTTCATTTTATCTGTTCTACTAAGTAGGGACCGTGAACATAGCAATCTTAATGTGTCACAGTTTGTAGGGACAGAGCGTAATCTTGTAGATTTGAAAGCTTAATAGGAGCCCTTCTGAAGGTAGATTTATATGGAGACAAATGAAGGGGAAATTAAAGTCTTGTTAGAAGAAATTTGTCATTTGTAGGGAGAACAATGTGCTTCATTTCCAGACACCTGATGAGGGCAGGGATGTGGCTTCTTTCAGTATTTGTATGGCACTCTAGCATTTGGTCATTGTAGGCACTTAATAAATATTTGTGAAATAAATAATATTTTTAAATAAACATGTTGACACTTCACTGAACGTATTGCCACATGTGTTGTCAACATGATGAAGGCTCTGTGCAATGCACAGACAGAACTTCTGGCTGCAGAGTGGGCTGCAGGCTTGCAGGCTTTCCTCCCAATGGATTCGAGGTGAGCAGATTCAGAAATGATGCCGGTGGGGGGATGGAGGAAGCTCTTGGGCATGATGGCCGCGTTTATGGCATAGGATGGGGTGATGGCTTCAGGGTGCATCCTTTCTTTGCAAACTCCTCCAGCTGTATACACTCCATATGTACAGCTTACTGTATGCTCATTGTACCTCCAAAAAATGGGCTTTAAAAAAAACTAATGAGGGGAGGAGTTAAGATGGCGGAGAAGTAGCAGCCTGAGACTACATCAGGTAACAGGAGATCAGCTCAATAGCTTATCTAAACATTGCAAACACCTACAAATCCAACGGGAGAGCGAAGAGAAGAAGAACAGCAACTCTAGAAACAGAAAATCAACCACTTTCTGAAAGGTAGGACTGGCGGAGAAGTGAATCTAAAACAACGGGAAGATAGACCGCGGGGGGAGGGGCCGGCTCCCGGCAAGCGGCGGAGGAACGGAGCACAAAATCAGGACTTTTAAAAGTCTGTTCCACTGAGGGACATTGCTCCAGAGGCTAAACCAGGGTGAAGCCCACGCGGGGCCAGCGTGGCCCCAGGCCCCGCAGGGTCACAGAAGGATCGGGGGTGTCGGAGTGTCGGAGAGCTCGCAGGTATTAGAACGGAGAAGCCGGCTGGAGAGACAGAGCCGAGGACTGAACTCTCAGCTCGGGGTTACCTTGAACTGGTCGCGGGCTGGGTGAGCTCGGAGCGCGGCTAGAGGCTGGGGATACGGGAGTGATTGGGTGCTGTCCTCTGGGGGCGCACTGAGGAGTGGGGCCCCGGGCTCTCGGCTCCTCCGGGCCGGAGACTAGGAGGCCGCCATTTTCATTCCCGTCCTCCGGAACTCTACGGAAAGCATTCAGGGAACAGAAGCTCCCAAAAGCGAACCCGAGCTGATTACTTAGTCCGGCCGCTGGTAAGGGCGGTGCAATCCCGCCTCGGGCAAAGACACTTGAGAGTCACTACAACAGGCCCCTCCCCCAGAAGATCAACAAAATATCCAGCCAGGACGAAGTTCATCTATCAAGGAGAAAGCAGATTCAATTCCTAAGACAGCAGAGCAATTTCAGAGGAGGAGAAAGCAAAGCACGGAACTCATGGCTTTCTCCCCATGATTCTTTAGTCTTGCGGCTACTTCAATTTTTTTTTCTTTTTTCAATTTTTTTTTTCTTTTTTCAATTTTTTTTTCTTTTTTCTTTTTTCTTCTTCTGCTAAAATTTTTAAAACTTTTACCCTTTTCTTTTTTAACGTTTTTTGACTAGTTCATCTAAATATATATATTTTTTCTTTCTTTTTTATATTTTTTTATTTGTTTTATTTTTTAAATTTTTTTCTTTTTTTTTTTTTTTTTTTTTTTTTTCCAGAACCTGTTTTTATCCCCTTTCTCCCCCCCACAATTTGGGGTCTCTGCTGATTTGGTTACAGCGCATTTTTCCGGGGTCTTTGCCACCCTTTTAGTAGTTTATTTGCTCCTTCATACCCTCTTATCTGGACAAAATGACAAGGCGGAAAAAATCACCACAAACAAAAGAACAAGACACAGTACCAAAGGCTAGGGACCTAATCAACACAGACATTGGTAATATGTCAGATCAAGAGTTCAGAATGACGATTCTGAACATTCTAGCCGGGCTCGAAAAAGGCATGGAAGATATTAGAGAAACCCTCTCTGGAGATATTAAAGCCCTTTCTGGAGAAATTAAAGAAATGATGCCGGTGGCTGTCGCGGCTGGTGAGTGCCTCACGCTGTGCGGGTCAGGTTCTCTGATCCTGCTGCTGTCCCCGCGTCGGTGCTCTGTCCTTTCCGCAGCTGCTGGATCTGATCTCACCATGCAAACACCGTTTCGTTTCTGCCAAGCCATGGCGTCCCGTGTTTGACTAGCGTGTTTCCCATTTTCTGAGTCAAATACCTAGGTGAATCCCTCTGGGAGAAGGTGAGGCTCCGCAGTTGTTTGCAACCTCTGTGCGAGCCTTGGGTGGAATCGTGGGCTCTTTGTAAGGATGTGGTGTCATTTGTAACCCTCGGAGGGCATTCTTGGCATAGTGTGCGGACTCCCACACGGGAGAACACTGACAGTCATCAGAGGAATGACTTAGTTCCTACTGAATTAAAAAAGAAAAAATCAGACTTACAGTATAAATGGATTTTACTCTCTTCAAAGCAGTGACCTTGGGATCGGTGTAATCCTTTAATGCTTCCATTCACGTTGCTGTTGCCACAAACATTTCTGGAATCCTTTTCAAGTTGTCTTCAGAGCTGTGAATATGAAATATTCACGTTCTTGTGAATATTTCTGAGTTTGACAAATATTCATGCTTTGTAGGAAGCTTTGATTTTTTTTTTTTTTTTTTTTTTTTTTTTTTTTGTTTTGGAGGAAGGAAAGCGCCAGTGGCATTGAGTCTGGCTTCTGAAGTGAGTGCTGAGGGCTGAGAACACTCGTTTTGTCCAAGGCAAAGCAGGGGTGTAGAGGTCTCGTAATGAAGTCAGGAGACTCAGGTGTGTTCCGAACATGACTTCTTTTGTAAAATAACGTTTCAAATTATAAAATGCGTCAAGCGTAGAGAACACTCGGGGACACTATATGGCAGGCACATTCCCAGCCCTGGTGTTCAACAGAGGCTGACGTACTGCCATGTTTGTTGGGCCGTGTTCCGTCATCTTTCTCTTGTCCCCTGTTCTCTCTTTGACAGGAGACACTGCAGACACCCCTGAAGCGTTGTCCTTCCCCACGCCCGGTGCCCACACTCCTTGCCCCTGCAGCCAGCGCTCGGTCAGAGTCACGGCGCTTCATTCCCATGTAGGCTTATGCCTTTTGAGGGAGCGCTCTAAAATTCATACGAATGGTATCCTACTGTGTGTCTCCCTCTCACATCGTTTTTGAGAGTTATCCATGCCGATTTGTTTTAATTGCTTTATATGAATCAATCCGTGTATTCGTCCGCTCACCTGAGAGAGGGTTACAATGATGCCACCCCTTTGCTGTTGCAGAACGTGCTGCAGCGACCGTGTGCGTGTCTGCCTGGGAATGTGCGCTAGGGATTGTCTAAAGGAAAGCCCTGGAGGAGGAATCCCTCGTTCTAGAACATGCACGTCTTCACTTCACTTCAAGGCAGTTGTAATTATGTCCCCATTGGCAGGTATTGTTTCCATGCATTCTCTGGATGGATCACATTTCAAATTTCTGCCTGTTTGATCGTCATGTGATTGTTTTTTTATTTTTTTATCTGTTTTTTATTTTTTAAAAGATTTTATTTATTTAACTGACAGACAGATCACAAGTGGGCAGAGAGGCAGGCAGAGATAGAGAGGAGGAAGCAGGCTCCCCGCTGAGCAGAGAACCCGATGCGGGGCTCGATCCCAGGACCCTGGGATCATGACCTGAGCCGAAGGTAGAGGCTTTAACCCACTGAGACACCCAGGCACCCCTTGATTGTCATGCAATTGTATCCCCTCATTTTAGCTTGCATTTCTCTGCTCACAAGTGTGGTGTAGAGCATCTTGTCATCTGTTTGGTGGCCCCCCGAGTTTCCTCTTTTGTGAATTACCCATTCATACTGCCGTTGGCCTTTTTATTAATGATTTATAAGAATCATTTATATTCTAGATCTTAATTCTTTTTCAGCTTGATGGGCGACAAATGTCTTTGCCTAGTCTGTGGTTTACATTTTCACTTTTCAATGATGTCCTTTATTCAACAGCAGTGCTAAATGTTAATTAATTTCTTTGTTACGGTGTATGCCTTTTTGTGTCTTGTGTATGAAATCCTCCTGTACCCTAATCTTATAAAAATATTTCTTATACCTTTTTAAAGTTTTGAAATGCAGTGTTTAATAGTGATTTAGAATTAATTTTTATGTATTTATATGACAACGGATGCTACTGTTTTTCCATATGGGTGACTAGTTGTCTTAGTTCCATATACTGAATCTTTTCGGTGCTGTCAGATACCATATTCCCGTATGTACGTGGATGTGCTCTGTGGCTCTGTGTTCTTGGTGAAGCGTGTGTTTGTTCACTGTGCCCCAGCCACTCTTTAACATATTTTGGGCTTCAGTTCCACCTTTGGAATCGTTCTTGACTACACCAGACTCTTCACATCTTCGGACGGTAGAGGCCTCATTTTGCTTTTTTTGGAATTACTCAGACGTTTTACAGATATATGATGAGAATTTATCCCCTTATGATACTGAGTCTTCTCATCCACAAATATGGACCAACTTATTTAGTTCTTTTTTTAATGTCTTTCAATAACATTTCATAATTGTTGCCATACTTCTTACGTATCTTTGTTAATGTGTTCTTAAGTATCCCATAGTCTGTATTGCTTTTGTTCATGGCATTGGTTTTTTTTTTTTATTTTTAATTAATTTATTTATTTTTTCAGCGTAACAGTATTCATTGTTTTTGCACAACACCCAGTGCTCCATGCAATACGTGCCCTCCCTATTACCCACCACCTGGTTCCCCCAACCTCCCACCCCCGCCCCTTCAAAACCCTCAGGTAGTTTTTCAGAGTCCATAGTCTCTTATGGTTCGCCTCCCCTTCCAATTTCCCTCAACTTCCTTCTCCTCTCCATCTCCCAATGTCCTCCATGTCATTTTTTATGCTTCATGGCATTGTTTTTTATCCCTTTCTGTTGCTGGTGCATAAGAACATTATTTGTTTTCGTATACCTTGCTGAATTCTCCTGAATTTTCATGTTTTACTGTAGATGCTCTTACATTTCCTATTTAGATATATATGATATATATATATAGAGAGAGATATGTGTATATATATATATATGTATGTGTAGATATACATTTCCTATGTAGATATATAATCTTTTGATAATGACAGACCTTCCCCCCGCCCAAGTTGCATGAGTAAAGGAAAATTATCTCTCTACTTGGAACATTTCTGACACCAAATGTGTGGGTTTTCCCCACATTACATTCTCTACATTTTGCAGACACAAATTGGATGTCCTACAATTTAGTTCAATTCTGGCATTAATATTACCACACATTAAAGACCTCAGTCCCACAAGACCACTCCCCATGTCAGATACCAATCACAACTTTGGGTCTCCCATACTTTTAGCTGACTTGGCCAAAAAATGGAGCACTTATTGATGGAGGAAAGATGTTAGGGTTTGGAGCTGATGGCCAAGAAAGAATTCCTGAGACATCTTTGGTGCAAAAATGTGTTTTTTTTAAAGCACAGGGACAGGACCGGTGGCCAGAAAAAGCTGCACTGGGGTTGTGAGGAGTGGCTGATTATATACTTTCAAGTTGGGGGGTGGGTGGTTAGGGAGAGTGTAAGTCTCTAAGGAATTTTGGAAGCAAGCTTTCCAGGAGCTTGAGGGGGCTAGATGTTGTTAGGAAAAGGTCATTTATTACTGTCTAGTAAACCCTTAGTCATGAGACCCTTCAGATGTATATCAGTGGGCCATATCCTTGGAGGATGATTGCCAACATATATCTTGGGGAGTAGAGACAAAGGAAGTTTCCAAAGGAATTTTTATGTGTTAAAGTAGACCACAGGATCCCGAGGGTCAGGCTAGAATTGCCTTTGCCCTTAGCAAAGTGTTAACATTGAGGCAGCTGAGTTCCTAGAGGAATGTCACTCTGCCTGTTTCAAGGACTTGTCAATGGGCTGTAAGTACTAAGGAAATTTAATTTTTTTCTTTTGCCTTTGTTTGCCACATGACTTCATTTGCCTATGATCCTTCCTCAGGTTTGGTAATTTGCTAGAATGGCTCACAGAACTCAGGGAATTGCTTTACTTGCTCCTGCTGGCTTATGATAAAGGATACAGCTCAGGAACAGCCAAATGGAGGAGATGCATAGGGCGCGGTACGGGAGTGGGGGTAAATGGAGCTTCCATGCCCTGTCTAGAAGCACCACTCTCCTGGCACCTCCATGTACTCGCCAACCCAAACTCCATCATTTTGGGTTTTTTTGGAGGTTCCATTGCATAGGCATGATTGGTTAAATCATTGGCAATTGCTGATTGAACTCAATCTCCAGGCCCTCTCCCCTCCCCACTGGTAACCAGGATCATTCCTCTGGAGTCATTTCATTAGCATAAACTTAGGTATGGTTCAAAGGGGCTGGTTATGAATAACAAAAGATACTCCTCTTATAAATTCCAAGGATTTTAGGAGCTCTGTGCCAGGAACCAAAAGCAATGACAAATATAATTTTTTTATTACATCACAATATCACAGTGACTTTCACTTATTTTTCTCGTATTAAGGTGCTGGCTTAGATTTTTAATATACTGCCTTTATAAATAGTTTTACTGAGACACAGCCACACTCATATTGTCTATGGCTCATTTTGCACAACATGGCGGAATCCACTAGTTTGGGCAGCAGATTTCTAGTTTGCAAGGCCTAAAGTATTTTCTATCAGACCCTTTACATAACATTTCCTGAGGAGTGCTAGAACCTTCTTGTCTTATTCCTGACTTTAAAAGGATAGCTCGTAATGCTGTGCCAGAATGAAGTGCCTGTAGATTGGCTGATGGGTGTTTTTTATTGGGTTAAGAAAATGTCCTGCTGGTCTTGATTTGTTAAGAAGTGTTTTCTTGCTTGTTTTGTTATTTTAAAAAATCATGAATGAATGTTAAATTTTATCAAATGTGTTTTTAGCATCTGAGATTTGTTTTTCTCTCCTCTTAAACATACTTAGTTATATTCTTTTTTAGATTTTTCTATTTCTATTTCTTGGAGCTGGAATTCTCTCGTTTAATGTGATGTTGTAACTTATGAGCTTAGTGGGGCTGATTTTTCTGTGGGAATTGTCTGGGGCATTGGTCATGGGAGTTTTTACTCTAGATTTTCCGCCTCTCTTGGCCCAGAACCAATGGTTATATGTTAATTTCTCAGGTTGGGTATTTCTGGACCATGCAGGTAGCCTAAAATTGTACCCCAGAAGCAGAAGTCTGGGGTTTAAATTTTTCAGGGATCTTTTGTCTTTCCTTCTTGAAGTCAAGCAGAGGTCTATATGTCATCTGAGTTGGGGGGAGGATGCTTTTCAACCCATTTTCTCTGTGATTGCAGCTCTTCATGGGGCAGCCAGAATTCCACCTTGGGCAGGCCCTTTGGGCTTTGCTTCTGGTCCTTCTGTACTAGTTGACATCTAAACCATTATTTTTCCTGGATCCATGATTTTTCTATTCCATCCTCTTCCCCATGACCTCCCTTACCTCTGGGGGAAGCTGCCCAGTTGATTCCTCTGCTTAGTTCTGCTTTTCCATTGATGCTTCATTTCTGGCCCCTGCTAATTTCTCCTTCATTATTGCAGGTTCAATTATGCATTTAAGAAGAAACTGATATTTCCAGGTGCTTGTGGCCAGAATATGTGAATGTGTCACCTTAGCTTAACATCTTGCTGAAATGAGAGGCTGCCCTCTAAATGCAACCACAGCATTCAAAAAACAAAAGCAAAGCAAAATCCAATGAAGCAAAAAAAAAAAAAACACCAAAAAACAAAACTCAAAACTTGGATCCCTAAGGGAACTAACCATGAGCCAGGCAGCATGCAAAATCCTTTGTTATTAGCTCATAAAATTCTTGCAAAATCCTCATAACTCCTTTTAAATAGAAAAGTTAAGTAACCGGCCCAGCAGTTGGTCAGAGGCAGAGCAAAGCAAGGAACTCAGATTTGTCAGATATTCTTTCCTCTTAAATGGCCTGAACAGTGGGAGCCCTGGGTATTAAGTGTGCCCCTTCTCAGAGTGACTACTGCGAAGGCCAGCGCTCTTTTCTATCTAATGTTCCTAATATATTGACAGAGTTGTCTCACCTGGTAATTCTAGAACAGAATCATGATTGCATTTGTGAGATTCTGGAATTTCGGTAGATTTAAATTAATCTGACAAGCAGGGTTTTTTTTTAGGGGTCTTCAACAGTTGAAGAAGGAACATGGGTACATTCCTTTTCAGCATGACAAGAGTCTCAGGGAATTAATGGGGACCAGTTGTTTCCCGTGTTGATAAGACTTTGGAGGAATCTCTCTTTCTCCCAGGTCTACTAAGACAAGTTTTAAGGATATGTTGTCATGCCTGTGGTTTCTGGAAGGCCACAGAGAGTTGGGTTTTTATGTCGCTTCTTGGTTTGTTTATTCACATTCTGAAATCAAGGCCTTGATACCGATGGAGACTGTGGCCATTGTATTTTGTGATTAGGGGACTGCAGACGGCTAACACTGTCATCTCACTTAATGACTTAAGGACGGACTCCAGAGCACTCCACCACCACTCACCCTTGTTTGCTGTCAAATTTAGCAGCATCTTAACTTGAATCGAAAGATGGCCTTGGAAATTTTTGCTCAGTGCTTGTAAGAGCCTTTTGGAATATTGCATGTTACCAGATGCTTCCTGAGAGGAGGTCTTGAGCGGTTGTGGCCTCTCTGAGCCCTGATCTGCTATGTAGGAAAGCTTGGGAAGTGGTGGAACTTCTCTTCCACCCGCAGTGTAGACCTGTTTCTCTGTGAAGTTGTGTTAATGACTTCACCAAAAATGTTCTCAATGCATAATAGGCATATTTACTGGGTGAGCTGATGTTGCAATCCTGTCTATCTGGGGCAGTCATTATGAATCTGCTAATTAGCCTGATGTTTGGTCTCCCAGCTAAGTGAGCTCTTGTGAACTCTGCCAGAATCTGGATTTCCAAATGATTTGACAAGAGAAAAGGGAAAGATTGGGCCAAAGAGGCCATCGCAGGTCAGTTTCATATCGTCAGAAATTTGTTCAGCCCAAGCTCCTTGCTTCTTTGTTGCCAGGATATACCCTTTCTTCCCCTTTCATAGCCATTAACCTGTCCCAGGGAAAACTAGTCTTGCCTCCCTTTTCTATTTTCAGCAGTAGCAATGTGGAAGAGCCTCTGGCTACATGGTCTGTGGTGTGGCCTCCCCGAGGCACATCTCATCACTCTTTCCTACTCTAAAAAAGGCCCAGCGTTGCTAATCTATAACCCCAGCAGCTCATTAATTCTTCTTCCTCTTCCTGGTGAGTAAGTGTGACTTCTTCAAGGTATAGTACTTCCCATCTGTCTTTCTCTTTTTATAATTTTTTTGAGATATTCACCAAGAAATGCTAATTTATTGAATGTGTTTTATATGGCAGGCACTCTTGAACACATATTAATTACAACAACTAATCTATATTGAGCACCTCCTGTGTCTCAGGCACTGCTTTAGCCACAGGGATATGGAACAAAAGGAAACAAAGGCCGTGTCCCTTGGAGCATATGTTTTCTTGGACCGGCAGCCAGACCATTAAACCCACCGGAAAACAAACAACGTACCATACCAGGTAGTTCCGTCTGTTCTGAAGAACTGGGGATAGACACTGACAATGTGTGTAGGGGCTGGTTAGGGAAAGCTTCTGGGACGACGGCATATTTGGGAAGAGCAAAGTTTCCAAGGGATTGAAGGAGCAAACCCAGTCTGCTTCAGACCTCTTTCTTCCCACGTCTTGCCGACGTAGGTCCTGTCCCATGTGGAACCCCACTCTCCCCTCCCTGACTCTGCTGGTGACACCATTTTCTCCCAGAACTTAGGCTCTAAGCCTGAACCTGACCCTTCCTTCCTGTTTCCTTATCTAAATCACCAAGCTTCTTTGACTTTCTTTGATATATGTGTGGCCACAAACCCT
The DNA here is from genome assembly GCF_922984935.1 of Meles meles. Classification (NCBI taxonomy): domain Eukaryota; kingdom Metazoa; phylum Chordata; class Mammalia; order Carnivora; family Mustelidae; genus Meles; species Meles meles. The sequence continues at coordinate 138,858,045 of NC_060071.1, read as the reverse complement.
TCATTTCCACTGCCCTGGGGGAAGGACACCATTGCTTGGTGGAACATGTTGCCATGCCATTTCAGAATTATAGTAACAGCATCCTCCTAAGTGATCCCTCTTGGCTGGTCGGCTCTGTCTTCTGATCTACAAGCACCAGTGTGCTGGAATATAGAGACCATCGTTTGAGCGCTGACTTGGTGCCAGATGTGGGACCTTCACAAGGACTTGATGATGCTGGCATTATTCCCATTCTGCAGATGAGGAGACTGACTTTCTCATAGTTGCTCACGGATCCAGTAAGTGGTAAAACCAGAATTTGAACTTCCATCTGACTAAATCCACAGGCCTTTCCCAATTTTGAGCCCAGCTGCCTCTACCCTGCCATTATGTGTAATCAAGACCCCACTTTGATCTCTGACATTCTTTGCCCAGAATCCTTTCATGCTTCCCATCATCCATGTGAAATGTCCAAAGGTTTCCGAGTAGTATTCAGTGACTTTCCTAACTGGGCTGTACTCCACCTGTCTTCTAGTTTTATATCTGACTTTCCTCCAGGAGTGACCTTTGCTGGGCATACATAAATGCGTCACTTGGGTAAATACATCTGGGCTCACAAGGTGAGCACTTTTGCATTCCCTCTGTGTAAACTCACTCTCTCTTCATGCCCCAGCTCAGACTTACCTCCTCTCAACCTGTATCCATCTTTACCTCTAGCCTTCACTCAGTTCGAAGGGACGTCCTGCCTGTTCTAGGCCAATCCCAGCTTCAGAAGATAGGCCAGGCCATCCCCTGAGCACCTGTAACTCTCTCAGTCCTGATCACCAACCTGCCATTCCCATTGATTTCCTTAGTACTTTTTCATATGTGATCCTAAAATACTGAGAAAACTTATGCATCCAAAATGAGTCTAACTTTTCTAAGTAAGGGCCTCGGGAGATATATACTTATTTCGCTGAAGCTTCTCAGAGCTCAAAATACATTTGGAGGAGCTCCCTTTCTAAATTGCCTTCCAGCTACCCAAGAAAGTCAATTTCCTTCTTTAATAGCTACGACTCATTTTTGGACTCATGATGACACGAACCCAGTTCAGTCACCTATCTGAGTCATCAGTAGGGACTCCATTTGAAATTTGACTATTTCCCTAAATCAAATTTACCCTCAAGGAATTAAAACTAGATATTCACTAGAACGTGCCACAGGAAATTCTGAAATAAGAGTTCTGAAAATGTCTGCTTAAAATGCCAGGGGATGAAACTAGGAGAAAGGCAGGACTAGAATGTTCTTTTTATTTCTCAATCTATTGTCTTTCACTTGTCTCTTTGCAGAAGGAGAGGGAGAAAGGGAAGCGTGGGGATGAAAAGGGAAACATTCCCAGGCAGGTTGAGTCATGGGAAGCAGTTAAACTGTACAAAAAAGAAAATGAACAACATTCCCCCCCAAATCCAAGCCTTCCTCAGGGGAGGATTGGGGAAGAAATTTCATTTTGAGCATGGAATGAGATTGTCCCTGGTGCAATTGAAAGGATGGTTAGTGGAGGCAGAAGGGATGAGATGGGAAGGCCTTGGTGCACTCAAGCAAAGGAGAGCCATCTATTTGCAAACAATTCTTCTGAGGTGAGGGAGATCAGGGGAGGGGAAGGGTCAGAGCTTGGTCCAAGTCAGAGCAGGATCATGATCTCTACTGTTCTGGCTACGTGAAGCTGCGTTACCCGACAGTGGTCTTGATCATGTGTTCATTGAAAGCTGCCACTGAATCTTTTTTTTTTATTTAAATTTAATTAGATATGTATAATACATCATTAGTTTCAGATGTAGGATTCAAGAATTTGTCAGTTGCGTGTAACATCCAGGGCTCATCACATCACATGCCCTTCTTTTTTTTTAAAGGTTTTTATTTATTTATTTATTTGTCAAAGAGAGAGAGAGAGCGCACAAGCAGGCAGAGTGGCAGACAGAGGCAAAGAGAGAAGCAGGCTCCTTGCTGAGCAAGGAGCCTGATGCGGGACTCGATCCCCAGGACCCTGGGATCATGACCTGAGCCAAAAACAATGGCTTAACCGACTGAGCCACCCAGTCATCCCATCATATGCCCCTCTTGATGCCCATCATCCAGTTACCCCCACCCACCACTCCTCTAGCAACCCTCAGTTTGTTTCCTGTACTTAAGAGTCTTTCATGGTTGTTCTCCCTTTCTGATTACTTCCCATTAAGTTTCCTCCCCCCCTTCCCCTATGATTCTCTGTACTGTTTCTTATATTCCACATATGAGTGAAACCATATGACAGTAGTCTTTCTCTGATTGACTTATTTTGCTCAGCATGATACCTTTCAAGTCCATCCATGCTGATATAAATATAAGTATTCATTCTTTTGATGACTGAGTAATATTCCATTGTATATGTATATATGCCCCTTCTTTATCCATTCATCTGTTGATGGAAATCTCGGCTCTTCCCACAGTTTGGCTATTATGGACATTGCTGGTATGAACTTTGGGATGCAGGTGCCCCTTCGGATCACTACATTTATAGCTTTGGAGTAAATAACCAGTAGTGAAGTTGCTAGGTTGTAGGGCAGCTTATTTTTAACTTCTTGAGGAACCTCCATACTGTTTTCCAGAGTGGCCGCACCAGCTTGCATTCCCATCAACAGTATAAGAGGTTCCCCCTTTCTCTGCATCCTCTCCAACATTTGTTGTTACCTGCCTTGTTAATTTTAGCCATTCTGACTGGTGTGAGGTAGTATCTCACTGTGGTTTTGATTTGCATTTCCCTGATGCCTAGTAATATTGAACATTTTTCCATGTGTCTGTTGGCCATTTGGGTGTCTTCTTTGTAAATATGTCTGTTCTTGTCTTCTGCCCATTTCTTGACTGGATTATTTCTTTTTGGGTGTTGAGTGTGATAAGTTCTTTATAGATCTTGGATACTAGCCCTTTATCTGATATGTCATTTGCAAATATCTTCTCCCATTCCATGGGTTGTCTTTTCATTTTGTTCACTATTTCCTTTGCAGTGCAGAAGCTTTTTATCTTGATGAAGTCTCAATAGTTTATTTTTGCCTTTGTTTTCGTTGTCGGAGACAAGTCTCTCAAGAAGTTGCTGTGTCTGAGGTCACAGAGTTGTTGACTGTGTTTTCTTCTAGGATTTTGATGGATTCCTACCTCACATTGACGTATTTCATCCATTTTGAGTCTATTTTCATGTGTGGTATAAGGAAATGGTCCAGTTTCATTCTCCTGCATGTGGCTGTCCAGTTTTCCCAACACCATTTGTTGAAGAGACTGTGTTTTTTCCAATGGATGTTCTTTCCTGCTTTGTCAAAGATTGGTGACCATGGATTTGAGGGTCCATTTCTGGACTCTCTATTCTGTTCCATTGATCTATGTGTCTGTTTTTGTGCCAGTACCATGCTGTCTTGATGATGACAGCTTTGTAATAGAGCTTGAAGTCCGGAAAGCGGCCACTGAATCTTATTCTGCTTTGTACATCCAGCACTTAGCACTTGTCTGGTGTATAATAAGGACTCAGTAAATATTTTCTGAATGAGTAAATTTTTAAAAAAATGAATAGAACACTCCAAGAGATCCAGAGGCGAATTTTGCACTGTTACTTCTGGTAGCAGCCACTAGGTGGTGCCTTCCTAAGAGCAGGGGTAAATGAAGTCGACTTTCCGTGGATAACTTAAGAGAAGACGTGGTCTTTCCCAGAACCCTCCGTGGAATGCATGCCCTCTAGCAGTTCTCCACACTTTCTTATTCCTGATGTTGAATGTGCATACAGAATTCAGATATGTGGCTAACACTGGCTTTCTTTATTCGGATCAATTTCAGGGGCGACTCATAAGAATTCTTGGGAAGGTTTTAATTTGTGGCTCAACTTTGGGATGTGAAACCAGTTCTACCCCAGGCCTGCACTGAGTCAAGTGGGTTCCCATTGTTCCTGATTGTCCCCTGTTCTCCAAGAGAACACACACTCCTACCGATCCTGTATTTTCTTCAAAACTCTTTGCCAAAGTCGCTGATAGCATTATACCCAACTTCGGCAGGCTGCGGATTGAAGTGTTGGGCACCTCTGCGTATTTTAAGCTGCCACCTGATGAGTACCTGCTCTGTGCCTATGGCTTATATGTTGAAATTCTCAGAACAGTTCCATAAGATGGGGGTAAATCAGCTCAGCCGGCTTTGGCGGCTTTCCCAGAGTGACACAGCTAGGAAGCGGGAGAGAGATGATTCAAACCCAGGGCCATCTCCCCACAGGCCTTACTGTGGTCTTTATTACATTTCACACAGAGCACGGTTTAATGTATCTGTATTAATGAGATCCAGGGACAAAAGCGCCATAATAAAATTCTGATAATGTGAAACAATGTCTTGTAGAGGAAGTAGACTTCACTATCAGTGTGAGCAGATACAGTCGGCTCTTGTCAGTTTTCAGACAGTTACAAAGGAATAAATACTCAGCCTGAGGCTCCTTTGTACCCATAAACCTAATTAAAGGTATTAGAGATACTGACTGGTAAGAGCTAGGGACAATACTGCTGAGTGAAATGCTGTGTGTGTGTGTGTGTGTGTGTGTGTGTAAGAGACAGAGAGAATGTTAAATCTTATGAAGACATAGAAAACTATCATTTTTTTCTGGGACTGGACTTGGGCAAAGCAGCAGCATAGATTGACTTCACCTTGAACTTCAAGGCCTATAGAGTCCTCTGCCCCAACAGGTCCAGTTCAGTGTCTTAGCATCCCTTTAAAAGGTATCGTTTGTCTTGCTGTGTTGGGTTTCTGCTATATGACAAGCTGCAATGAGTTGGACGGGGTTTGTCAGATAAGTAGATCAACATAGTGCACTTGCTAAATAGTGTGTTTTTGTTTTGTTTTTTGGAGAAAGTGATTTAACTCAGTTAACGTATCTGCAGGCTTGGGAGATGTAATGCTGGGAACACCAGGAGCCGTTGGCCTGTGTGGGGAGTGCGAAGGGAGGTGCAACTCCAGCGGGTGATGGGGGCTGTAGCTATCGGGGTTGGGGGACAAGAGATGAGAGGATTTGGGGTTAGGAGGACCTCTTGGAGTGTTGGACAAACACTCCACCTCTTGGAGTGTTGGACAAACCTGGCTTTGTCCCTTTCCTCAGGGCCAGGCCAGAGCATCCTAGGTTTTATGATCTGAAATATTTTCTTTGAACATTTCAGAGACCTTCCAAGTAGTAATATACCTGATCCATATTTTTGAAAACTGAACATGCTAGAAACTGGGCATTATTTCCATAATCCTCAGAGACCTTGGGGGTAGATACAGGTGTTCTTTCGTCCCACCCTTGTTTCAAATAATGAAATGGAGATTCAGGAAGACCATAAGATAGGCCAACAGTAGTGAAAGTTCAAAGGAAGGACTATATGGCTGTAAGGCCAATCGCAGTCCAAGTTCAAAGCCAGGACTGTATGATTACAAAGCCATTGTCTTCACTTATATAGTATGCTCTGAAAATAAAGAGGCAAACCTTAAAAGTATCAGTCATTTTGCCAAAAGCCATTAATTTATTCATTCAGTAGTGAATGTGGCAGGTGCTGTAGTAGGGACTGGGGATATAGGATGGGTCATGCAGACAAACCTGATCACTGGAAGGTATTTACCTCATAGAATAATAAAACAGGTTTTTCCCACAGGTTGAGGAGAAGCCTGATTGTTCTGTAGCTATGGTGACAGGTAACCATCAGAACCCGTTTTAATTCTGTTCATTGGGTCCATACCAACTTGTCTTGGTGAGAGCTGGTTTTAAAACCAACCCGTGTCAGCTCTTCCCATCTGAGTCACCCAAGTGGGGATGGATCCTCTCCAGAAAACCTGCCTCTGAGCGCAAGCCAGCCCACCGTAGCCTTACCTGAGCGCCCACCTGATGTTGGCCCGCATTTGCCTCGGAACATCTGCCAATCACAGAATTCCACGCTTTCCTGAGCCTTCCATGAGATCAGCCATCTGTTTTGCTTGGAGGGACCTTTTGGCCAGCACTGCTTATCTGTATTATAGTGAACAATAAATTCCATCTAGTGGTTCAATTTCAGATACTGAGAGGTGTTCTCATGGTCCTTTGATAAAACAAACAAGTGCCCCACATCAGGTAGTGTCTGCTACAGAGAAAACAGCACATTCAAGGGGTTGGAGCATGACAGGGAGGGGGCTGTTTTAGATGGGAGCTCGGAAGAGCCTGTTTGGTGGCAGAAAATTTGTAGAGAGACTGGAATGACCAGAGAAGGGTCCAGACATGCTCAGATCTAGACTCAGAGCTTCCAGAAAGTGGGAAGAGGCATCAAGATAGGAGAGAGACAAGGTAGCCTGTGCGTGTGGGGAAGGAGGAGAAGACGAGGCTAGAGAGGAAATGGGTGGAAGTTGATTCTTCAGGCTGGGGGTGAGGTGGGGGGTTTGAATTACATGTACTGGGAAGGCAGGAAACTGTCCAGGAATGGACCATCTTCTCTGCTTTAAAAATGATGTGCACATCATTTTTGCTTTGTATGGATGTGTGTGTACACAAGCATATGGGCAAACACATTTTGAGGTCAGGTCCAAAGATCCTTTTGGTCTACAGCAGTGTTTATTATGCCGCTGATCACGTGAGTCCGCACCGCTGAACCTGCCTGCCCTCTCCGGTAGGGAGTCCCATGAACAAGGTGCTTTTACCACCATGGTTGTCGCCCGGTGACAGGCAATCAGTGATGCTGAAAATTGTGGATCTGAGAGGTTGTTTACTTCATTATAAAGCTGCTGTATTGTGTCAGATACTGGGGTGACCTAGGGTTCCAAAATACCGTGAAACCTGCCCAGGAATTGGGGTTGATCCACTCCAAAATCTGTTAGCCCATTGTTTTCCTTAGAGTGCATGTGAAGCTCAAGGTCTGTGTTTTGCCATAATGATTTATCCTGATCATTGTTCTTACCAAAGGGGATAGAGGCCAATCAAAGCCTGAAACAGGCTCCAGTTTTATTCTTATTACACAGTTGTTTCTCCGGCAGGTTCATCTGACCATCTTCTGCTGGGAATGTGTTTGTTGGCTAATTCACGAAACATGATTGAAACTGCTTTAGGATCTGAATCCCATGGGTGCTGGTTGTTCTAGTTCGGCGATTGAGGCACGCTGGGCAGCTGCCTGTTTGTGCTGCTGGCCCTCGCTGACACTGACATTGGGTTTACATGGTGCGGTGACAAGGCCTGCCTCGCAGCTTTGTGTGGGTAGGTAGGTAGGCTATTCTCTGACTCCTGGCTCTTCTGCTCTTCCAAAAGCATTAGCTCAGATTTGGCCGGAAATCGTTCTCCTTTTCATCAGCTGAACCCAGACCTTCAGCCACACCCCCAGACTACCTTGGACACTTGAGTATGTGTTTGGCTTGTTCATGTTTGCATTGCAACCTTGTTTGTAGACACTCCCTCCCCAGATTGTCAACTGTTTGCTGAATTCCTGAGTCCCGATTACACTGAGTCGCAGGAAATAAAAAGACAAGCGAGGAACTAGTTGATGCTCAGAGGGTAGCCCTATGTCATTTCCCCCTTCTTAGCTGATACCGCTTGTTATTTCTGAAAGGAGAATTTCTTAAAACACATTAAACTCTGTGGATAGTGACTTTTATGTTTGTCATAAAAATATCACTGCTATTGCTTCCCTTCCAGAGGCAATGAATAAATCTCTAAAGAAATATCTTCGTAATCTAGCTCCAAAAGACATGTATCCTTCTGTTACGTGTTGCTAATGTAGTATTGTTGTTATTGTTTTAATTAACACCGAGAGATCCCACTCTGAGGTTGTGTCTGTGCTCCATTGTAATGTGTCTGCAGTGGCTACAGAAGTCTTAGGGGATTCATGCTGGTAGCTGAAGTATCAAGAGAAGGCTTCAGGCTTGCTTGGTTTTGTGGCTCTGGTGAATTCCACAGAAGATAAAGTTGAAAAATAAGCATGGGCTGACTCTTTATTGCTTTTGGTTGTCTAGTGAGTCAAAGAACTGAGGAGTCTTCTTGAAGTCTTTCTGACTGTTCCTCATCTATGGGTTCAGTTGTAATTGAAATATGACCTAAATGGTTGGAATCATAAAACACAGAATCCCTGTGACCCATTAGCTGATTTCTAGCATAATATGGACTCTCGTTATTTGGGTTCCATCGATGAGTTAGGCAGGATTATATTTTATTAAGAATCTGATCGCTGGGGATAGTTGACAGTGGATGGGCAACATGTACTGGATGTGGACATTGACTGTAAGTCACAGCGCCACCTGAAGCAAGACCTGGTATCTCGTGATCCCCCTTGCAGGGACCACTTCTGGGTCTCTGTTGTGGAGGCCTCTGGCCTCAAATGCAGCAGCCACTGCATAATCTCTGACAGCCAAAGACTGCAGGTCTTGCTGGAAGTTGTCTAACAGTGGCCTTGCTGATTCCTGACATACATTTATCTTGGCCCTTGGCCACCTAAGAAAATCAGAACCATCACTGTATTTTAATGTTCAGGCTGTGCATCCTCGGAATGTGTTTCAAGTTCTGGGTTTCTTGTTCCTGGAGGTATTGAGACCACTGATACTCAGTGATAAGGGCTACTGTGAAAGTTCCCAAGGCTTATTCTGGGTTCTAAAGTTATATCCTTATGGAGAGGCTCTTCACAGGCACAGTCTGCATCTAGCACCCAGAAGTGCTCTTATTTGCTGCAGGAGCAGGAACTGAACCCAAGAGCAGATGTGGTGGGAACTGTGTTTCCTGGTTCCTGCTGTCTTGTGGTTTGACGTGATAAGCTCCAGTGCAATGCCTCATGGAAGTGTCCCCTAACTTTACATGATAACAAGCGTTTCTCTCCCTTCCCTTAGGTAGAGGGAGAGCCATTGGATGAGAAGGGCCATTGGATGAGAAAGAACATTCTTGGGTCTCAGGATGGGGAGAAGAAGGTCATCTGTTTTATTCTGTGATGAGAACCAGCTCACTATAGAACTGGAAGCGAATGCTGGGTATCATATTTAAACTAGGGGCTTGTGTTGAAGTCTAAGTAGTGATGGATTTCTTTTTTCCCCTTGAGGGGGCCAGCAATCTGCTCTCAAAGGTTAAATGGGAGTCTGAGTGCCAGGCAACATATTCAGCCCTTTCTCTTTCTTTAATTCTTCACCCTGTCTGTTGCTCCCTCATTGTTCTAAGGGAGGTTAAAAGATACGAAGTCCTTAGGTATTTGCATTTTCTGGGACAAAGTAGAAGTATCAGTCAGTATTAATCTCTGATAAGCTAATGACACATGTTGTAACTGCTAGAATGATCCCTAAAAGAATAGTAAAAGAGTGTGTAATTTCCATGCTACGAGGTTAAAAGTAAAATAATAAAAAATAAGCGAATGCCAATGAAAGAAGAGGGAAACTTGAACATTGGGACAAAAGTACTGTACACAATGGTAGATGTAAATACAAATACTTTGGTCATTACATTATATATAAATGGACTAAATGCTGAAATGAAAAAACAAAGACTATCAGATGGATTTTAAAAACTTTCAGGGCACATATTCAGCACATAAGGAAATAAAAGTTTTAAAAATAAAAGGTGGTGAAATACGTCATGGAAATACCAAAGAAAAGCAGATATCACTTGATTTCATTGTTGATCATATCATGGACCTGGTTGACTATGGTATAGGTTTGTACTTCGTGCCACATGTTTTCATAATCAGTGTTTCTTATAGTTAGGAAAAAATCTTCAAGTTTTATGATTACTAGAAAATATTTCATAATTGTAGCTGATTCCTTCCTTCCTTTCTTCCTTCCTTCCTTTCTCTCTCTCTCTCTTTCTTTCTATAAAAATGTAGACTTTTTGCTGCATCTGAAGAGGACTTTCAACCACGATGTAAACTCTACTATATATCATTATGTAAGATAAGTGGACCATAAATACTTTGTTTAAATCATTGTAAATTAATTAGAAATATCTTTTGTTAGCAATATCATTAACTTCATGGTAAAAAGGGTAGAGGGATTGCGGTAGAAATCAAGTTCCCTGGGGAATATGCTCTACAGCTAAAAGTAAAGTCATTTTTTCATGATCAGTGACTTCACTTATTTCTGAGTAAAACAGGTCAATGATGTTCTTTAAATAAAGCAATATTTAATTGGATTGACTTGTACCTGATATGGATTCTGAGGCCTGAATAGAACTAGGTATTGAACTGGGAATCTGGAAAGGAGAAGAAATTAGAAATTTAGCAATAAAAAACTTTCTAGTGTTTGAGTTTATTTAATACTGAATATCAGACACACTATGTTAGGTTGCAAGTTCGTGGATAATCATAAATATATAAATCAACATTGGCCATGTAGCTCCCATTTTTGAGGGGGAGCATGTTTATATGAAAGAATAATCCCTTCTTTCTGGAAAACTTTTAGTTTGCAAATATTAAATGATAGAGTTCCCTTCAGATCTTTTTTATTTTGACCTCTATGCTTGATACAAATTGTTATTTTATTTAAAAAAAAAGAATTGTTATTTTACCCATTAAATATAAACTATGAATGTATGTGATAAAGAGGTAGGAAAATTCCCCCACATATCCCTCAAAAGACAGTCATTATCAATATTTGGGTATGTGTACTTTTAGTATTTTTCTAGGAAGAAGATGTCTATAAAATAGGATATCTAGAGGTACACTCATAGAGTATACAATTTTTATTGTATTTCTTTATACTATTTAATGTAATTAGCATTTTTTCCCATGGAGTAGACACTATATCAGTCTAGATACTGTGGTAACATAACTCCTCAAATCTTAGTGACTTCACACAACAAAGGTTTATTCTTTTGCTCATGTTACATGTCTAATGTAGACTGACAGAGAAGCTGCTCATTCTAATTCATGGATCCATGCTGGCACTGAGGGAGGCTCCATTTACACAAAAACATTCACAGTCATCGAAGCAGAAGAAAATATGACCACACTGCTCTGGCTTTTAAAGTCTTCCTAGAAGGGAAACATCATTTGCTTACATTTCTTCAATCAAAGCAAATCACATGGCCAAGCTAACTTCAGAGAAGGTAGGCAAGTGCAGTCCTACTATGTGTATAGAAGGAAGAAAATTGGAATATTTAGGAAGAGTTCTAATGACTACCCCAGGTAGCCATGGAATATATTTTTTAAGACAGTTGGGATGATTTCCCAATGAATGTCTAGGCTATAGTTATACCGAGTTAGCTCTTCTGATTGTGTTTCCAATTCTAATACTTTATTAATAATGCTGAAATGAACATTTTGGTTATAATTACCATGCCCCCACCCTGCCCCTTCTTTGGGGCATTTCACTAATCCTTATAAATTATAAACTAGAGTAAGTTCTCCTCTATATATTTGGTAACATTTAATTTCTGCCACCACACTCTAAATTTCATATAGGGACCATGCCTCTTTTTTTTTGGAGCTGTGTCCTCTAAATGGAACAAAATAAATGCTAATTATACATTGATGAAGGAATGAACAAATTATAAAAGGATGGAAAGGCTATTATTAAGCCTTTTTCTGTGGGGGCACCTGGGTGGCTCAGTGGGTTAAGCCTCTGCCTTCGGCTCAGGTCATGATCCCAGGGTCCTGCAATTGAGCCCCGCATTGGGCTCCCTGCTCAGGGATGAGCCTGCTTCTCCCTCTTCCTCTGTCTGCTGTTATCCTCTGCTTGTACTCCTTCTGTCTCTCTGTCAGATAAATAAATAAAATCTTAAAAAAATAAAGAAAAGTCATTTTCTGTGTATTGTCAAATTACTTTCCCAAAGATCAATTCACTACCTATTATCACTGGTTATTTTTCTTCTTTGCTAAATGGAAAGGCAGAATAAATAGTATCTCAGCATTTTTTCAGTATTTTGATTGGCATGTCTTTGATTACTATTAATATTAGGTATTTTTCATACATTTAAAAATTATGGTAAAAAACACATAAAATTTACCATCTTAATCTTTTTAAAGTATACTGTATCGTGGGGTTAACTATATGTGCACTATTATGCAACAGATCTCTAGAACTTTTTCATTTCAAAAAACTGAAACTCTGTACTCATTGAGCCCTTATTCCACTTCCCCAAGTCCCTGACAACTCCCATTCTATTTTGTTTCTAAGAGTTTGACTACTTTTGATACCTCATAAAAGTAGAATTATTCATCTTTTTGTTATTGGCATATTTCACTTAGCATAATGTCCTAGAGGCTTATCTATATTGTAACATAGAAAAGTTTTTGCTTCCTTTTTTTTAAAGATTTTATTTATTTGACAGAGAGAGAGAGAGAGAGATCACAAGTAGGCAGAGAGGCAAGCAGAGAGGGGGAGAAGCGGGCTCCCTGCTGAGCAGAGAGCCCGATGCAGGCTCGATCCTAAGACTCTGAGATCATGACCTGAGCCGAAGGCAGAGGCTTAACCCACTGAGCCACCCAGGCGCCCAGTTTTTTCTTCCTTCTTAAGGCTGAATTCTATTCTATTGCCTATGTATATCACATTTTATTATCGTATCTACTGATAGACTTTTTTTTTTTTGCTTTTACCTCTCACCTATTGTGAATGATTTGTAGTGAATATAGGTATGTAGTTATCTTCAAGAGCCTGTTTTCAATTCTTTTGGATATATATCCAAAATATATGGAAATATGATTGCTAGATCATATGGTAATTCCTTTTTTAAATTTTTGAGGAAACTTCACTCTTTTCCAAAGCAGCTCACCATTTTACATTCCCACTAACAATGAACAAGGGTTTACATTTCTCCACATCTTTGCCAATGCTTCTTTCCTTGCTCTGTCTCCTTCTATCTTTTTCTCTCTCTCTTCATTCTTTCTTCTCTCTCTCTCTCTGATAGCTGCCATCCTACTGGGCATGAGATAATATCTCATTGTGATTTTGATTTGCATTTCCCTAATATTAGTGATGCCAAGGGTCTTTTCATGTCTGTTGACCATTTGTATACTTTCTTTGGAGAAATGTCTGTTCAAGTTCCTTGCCCATTTCTAGTTTGTTTATTTGTTTCTTTATTGTTGAGTTTTAGGAGTTCTTTATGTATTGTAGATATTAACCTCTTATCAGATACATAGTTTGCTAATATTTTCTCCCATTTGGTAGGTTGCCTTTTGACTCCATTGATCGTTTTCTCTGCTGTACACTTTTATAAGTTTGATGTAAGTTATATCCAAGAAAGCATTGCCAAATCCAATTCCATGCCGCTTTGTCCTATATTTTCTTCTTGTATTTTTATCATTACAGGTTGTACATTTAGATCTTTAATCCACTCTGAGTTAATTATTATTTATAGTGTAAGATAAGGGTCCAACTTCATTCTTCTGTATGTGGATATACAGTTTTTCCCAGTACCATGTGTTAAAGAGCTTATTCTTTCTGTGTTGTGTAGTCATGGAACCCTTGTTTAAAATCATTTGCCCACGTACCCTAAGCTTTGTTTCTGGCCTCTCAATTCTGTTGTATTGGTCTGTATGTCTGTCTTTATGCAGTACCATATTGTTTTGATTGTTGTGGCTTTGTAATATGCTTTGAAATCAGGACGTGTGAGGCCTCCAGCTTTGTGTAGTTCTTTCTCAAGATTTTTTGGCTATTTCAGCTCCTTTGCAATTCCATATGAATTAATTTTTTTTTATCTTCAAAAATTGCCAATGGGATTTTGATAAGGATCCTCATAAATCTATAGATCACTTTGGGTAATATAGGCATTTCAGTAATATTAAGTCTTCTAACCCATGAACATGAGATGTCTTCTAATTTGTATTGTCTTTAATTTGTGTCAGCAATGTTTTATAGATTTCAATGTATAAGTTTTCTGCCTCCTTTGTTTATTCCTAAGGACTTTATTATCTTTTATGCTATTGTAAATGGGATTGTTTTCTTAATTTTGTTTTCAGGTTGTTTGTATATAGAAACACAACTAATTTTTGCATGGTATTTTGTATTCTGCAACTTTGTTTAATTTGTTAATTGGAACAGGTTTTTTTCATGGAATTTTTAGTTTTCTGTATTATGACATCTGTAAAGAGAGATCATTTTACTTTTTCCTTACAATTTGGTGCCATTTATTTCTTTTTCTTGACTAATTGCTCTGCCTAAGACCTCCAGTAATGTGTTAAATAGAAGTTGTGAGAGTAGACATTCTTGACTTGTTCTTGTACTTAGGGGAAAAGCTTTTACTTTTTCACAACTGATGATGTTTGCTGTGAGCTTTTAATATATGACTTTATTATGTTGAGGTAGTTTCCATCTATTACTAGTTTGTTGTGTGTATTTACCTTGAAAGTCTTGAATTTTGTCAAAAGTTTTCTCTGCATCAGCTTAGATTATTATGTGGTTTTTATCCTTTATTCTGTTAATGTAGTATATCACATTGACTGATTTTTAAATATTGAACCACCACTGTCAGGGTGTATAATCCTTTTAACATGCTGTTGAATTCCATTTGCTAGTATTTTTGGGGGGATTTTTCATCGATATTCATCAGAGATATTGGTCTATAATTCATTTTTCTTGTAGGATCCTTATCTGGTTTTGGTATTAGGATAATGGGCCTCATAAAATGAGTTTAGGAGTCTCCCCTCTTCAAGTTTTTGGAGGAATTTGGGAAGGATTGGTATAAATTCTTTAAGCTTTTGGTAGACTTTGTAAACAAAACCATCTGGACTTGGGCTTTTCTTTGTTGGGAGATTTTTGATTACAGATTCAACCTCCTTACTAGTTACATAGGTTTGTTCATATTTTTATTTCTTCATGATTCAGTCTTGGCAAGCTTTCTGTTTCTAGAAATGGTGAATCTCTTATAGAGAGCATATAGCTGGATCTTGTTTTTTAATCCATTCAACCACATTAGGAACTTGAAGGACTCCCTTTAGCATTTCTTGTAAGGCAATCTGGTGATGATAAAAATTCTTCAGCTTTTATTATCTGGGAAAAGTCTTTATTTCTCCTTCATTAAAAAAAAAGATTTATTTATTTTTTGGTGGGGAGGGGTAGGGAGAGAGAGAGAGAAAGAATCCTCAAGCAGACTCCCTGCAGAGTGTGGAGCCTGACGTGGGGCTTGATCCCAGGACCCTGAGATCATAACCTGAGCTGAAATCAAGAGTTGGCCGCCCAACCAACTGAGCCACCCAGTTGCCCCTATTTCTCCATTTTGGAACAACAGTTCAACCCTATACAGTGTTATTGGTTGGCATTTTATTTTTTTTCTCAGCACTTTGATAATCATACTCTCTTCTGTCCTTAATGTTTCTGCTGAGAAATTCACTGACAATTGTCTAGGAGCTTTTGTGTATGTGATAAGTTACCTCTCGCTATTTTCAAGATTCTCTTTTTGACTCTAGTGTTTCAGCATAGGTTTTTTAGACCCATCTTAGTAGGAGTTCTTTGAGCTTCTTGAATTTGGTTGTCTGTTTTCTTTCTAGTTTAGGAAGTTTATGGCCATTATTTCTTCAGATAAGTTATTTTCTCATCTCCTCTGAGACTCCTGTAATGTTGTATCTTGTTTCTCTGTTGGTGTTTCATAAGTCTCTTAAGCTGTCTTCGCTTTTCTTCATTTTGTTCTTCTTACTGGCCTGACTGGATAATTACAAATGACCTGTCTTCAAGTTCACTGACTTTTTAATGCTTTATCAAGTCTGTTGTTGAACTTTTCTCATGACTTTTTCAATTCAGTTTTATTGCTCAGCTCCAGAATTTGGTTCTTTTGTATAGTTTTTGTCTCTTTGTTGATATTCTCATTATGTTCACTCATCAATTTTCTTATTTTCTCTGGCTATCTGTGTTCCTTTAGCTTATTGAATACCTTCAATAAGATGATTTTGAATTCTTTTCAGGTAATTAATAGATTTCCATTTCTTTAAGGTCAGTTCTAGAGATTTATTTTGTTCCTTTGATTGGGCCGTGTTTTCCTTTTTCTTTTTATGCCTTGTTATTTTTGTTGGAATTTGTCCACTTAAGAAAAGAGCCACCTCTCTTAGTCTTTATGGACTGGCTTCATATAAAGGAAGACCACTGGTCAGCCCTGTGAGAGATTCTGGAGACCTCTCCAGCATTTTCTGGGAATTATCTTCTCTGGACTTGTGTGTATAATTTCCCAATCAGAGAGGTTTGCTGATTTCTTTTTCATTATCGCTTTCTCTGTCTGCTATCTCTGCATACTTAGGTTCTTTGGTGCAGCAACAAGCCCCCAACCTCTCTATTGTTCTTAGTGGCCCTCAGACATCCCAATTAGGCCAGTCCCCCACCAGTGCTCTGAATCAGGCCCTCTGTGTCAGGCAGCTCCCTGAAAAGTCAGAATGTTGGACATACATTTCACTCTTTTCTTTCCTTCCTAAAGGGTAAGTTGCAAGTTGGGTGGTTTTTTCCCTGATGACACTAAGCTGTGCCAGGGAAAGCCTATGAAAGGTGAAATGCAATGGCTTTGTCTTATCAGTTTCAATGAGATTATTCTTTGCTTTGCGTTTGCCTGGGATACAGTGACTTCTTAACTGATTTCTGGGGTTCTTATAAAGGCTTTTTGGACCATTGATAAATCAGTGTCTCTGAAGGGAAACATTATCTGGGACTTCTTATTCTGTTGTCTTGCTGATGTCACCTCTCAGGAAGATCAAATTTTATACCTATCATTGTAGGGGAGTGAAACAACCATTGTATAGGGAGTCAGGAGATAAGGTTCCATGTCTGTTTCTGTAACTAATAGTAGAACTACTGCTATCTTATGAAAAATTAAATGGTGCTATAATAGAGATTATAACAGCATATTGTTGAAACTATAAAATCTGACGGACTTTATTACTTATTTCCTGCCTACTCTCAGGGTTTCAGTAGTGAAGAATTTTCCTTTGGTAATTTTGGCATTTTAAAAATTATAAACCTAATGAATACTTTCATATATGTGCAT
Organism: Meles meles; assembly: GCF_922984935.1. Taxonomy (NCBI): domain Eukaryota; kingdom Metazoa; phylum Chordata; class Mammalia; order Carnivora; family Mustelidae; genus Meles; species Meles meles. Next base: position 138,841,169 of record NC_060071.1, on the reverse strand, counting down.
TCATTAATGTAATATAATATCAGTATAAGCATTCATTCAATTCATAATTTAAAAAATAGTCTTAAAATAATCTGTAACCCATTCAGCTTGAGTAATGACTGTTAACATTTTGGAACATTTCTTTTATATTTTGTATGTACCTGCATAATGTGTTCAAAATTACATATATTTAAATGATTTCCATACACAGTTTTGTTCACCGTCTGATCACCAGACTTTATTTAATGACCTTTTTTTCCATGTTAAGCTTTGGTGATTTTTCAGTATTTGTGTATTCTAAAATATGACTGTATTGTACCTTATTTAACCATATAATGATATCTCATATCTGTTTTGGAAGTTTATTATAAATATAAACATGCTTGTAGAAATATTTTATATGCTGTTATTTTTTTAATTTTATTTTATTTAAATTCAATTAACATGTAATGTATTGTTAGTTTCAGAGGTAGAGGTCAGTGATTCATCAGTTGCATGTAATACCCAGTGCTCTTTGCATCACACATGCTCCTCAGTGCCCATCACTGAGTAACCCCATCCTTCCACCCACCTCTCCTCCAGCAATGCTTCTTGTTTCATATAATTAAGCGTCTCTTATGGTTTGTCTCCCTCTCTGATTTCATCTTATTTTATTTTTCCCTCCCTTTCCCCTTCTCTTTTTTGTTTCATAAATTCCATGTATGAGTCAAATCATATGATAATTGTCTTTATCTGATTGACTTATGTCCACTTAGCATAATGTTCTCTAGTTCCATCCACATCACCACAAATGTTAAGATTTCATTTTTGATGGCTAAGTAATATTCCCATGTGTGTATGTGTGTGTGTGTGTGTGTGTGTGTGTGTGTGTATGTATGTATACCACATCTTCTTTATCCATTCCTCTATTGATGGACATCTGAGTGAATGCTTTTTAAAATATGTTATTTCCTTCAGTTGTTAGAAATACGATTCCTAGGTCAAGGAAGGGTGTAGACATGAGTGATTTTACACCATTTGCCAACTTTTGTTTAACAAGTGGGCAGTATCTGTTACATTGCTTTTTCCTCATGAGTATTTAAACATTTTTAGGATAATTTGATAATGAACTTTTATTGCACTTTATTTATTTTGATTGTTACCAAGCTTTGATTATTTCTTAATTGTTATGCTTTTGTGACTGATTTATTCTTAGCCCCTTTTGTCCCTATTTTTCTATTGAAATATTAGAAATTTTTCTTTCAATTAGCTTTTGCTCTTTATATATTAGGGCATTAATATTTTCTTAGCTTTGTGGTAAATATTTTTCCTTGATTTTTGGCATATGCAGCTTTTAATTTTATCTCATATTCTGCCATGTTGATCCTTTTATTTAGTCAAATTTATGCATTTTTAAAGGTTTTATTTATTTATTTGACATAGAGAGACACAACAAGAGAGGGAACACAAGCAGGAGGAGTGGGAGAGGGAGAAGCAGGCTTCCCCCTGAGCAGGGAGCCTGACATGGTGCTTGATTCCAGGACTCTGGGATCATGACCTGAGCCAAAAACAGATGCTTAACAACTGAGCCACCCAGGCACCCTATACAACTTTTCTTTAGTGGTTTTCTTCCTTTGTGATTGTGCCGGCATTATGTCCAAACCAGATATTAGATAAATCTCCGTGTAGATTTTCTTTTAATTTTTAAATATGTATACATGTTTCTGACCTTCTTTTTGAAGAACTTCTTTTTGAAGAACTTCTTTTGACATTTTTTGCAGGACAGGTCTGCTGAGAATGAGTTCCCTCAATTTCTTTTTGATAAAGTCTTAATTTTCCTTCAAAGTGAAGGAAAAATATTGTTGGATATAGAATTCTAAGCTGGTAGGGTTTTTTTCTTTTTTCCCTCTCCTAACACTTTAAATACTTTACTCCACTCACTTCTTGCATGGTTTCTGATAAGAAGTCCACTATAACTCTTACTCTTGTTTTTCTGTAGGTAGGGGGTTCCTTCCCCCAACCATGGTTTCTTTCAAGATTATCTGTTTAATTTTGGTTTCTGATCGTTTGAAAATGATAGGCTAGATATAGATTTTTATGGTATTTATCCTGGTCAGTGTTTCCTAAACTTCCTAGATAAATGCTTTCAATATCTGTGATTAATTTTAGGAAATTCTCAGTCATTAATATTTCAAGTATTTCTTTATCCTCTCTTTCTTCCCTTTCTGGTTTTCCAGTTAAACATGTATCATACCTTTGAAATTTCTCCACAGCTCTTGCATGGTTCCTCTTTTTTCTTCTCCTCTGTTCTTCCCATCTTCTTCATCCCTTTCTCTCTCTTTCCATCTCTGCATTTCCATCTGGGAAATAGCTATTGACCTATTTTGAAACTTTCTGATTTCTTCCTCAGCTGTGGCTAGTCTCCTTACAAGCCCATCAATGGTATTCTTCATTTCTGTTGTAGTGTGTTTGATTTTCTCATTTACTTTTGATTCTTTCTTAGTTTCCATCTCTCCACTGATACTACCTGCTTGTCCTTGTATATTGTCTACTTTCCCCATTATGCCCTTAGCATGTTAATCATAGTTATTTTTAAATTCCCTTTCTGAATATTGCAACATCTGTGTTATATCTCAGTCCGGTTCTGATGATTGCTTCATTTTTTTCAGACTGTTTTTTTCCTTGCTTTTTAGCTGCCTTGTAATTTTTATTGAAAACTGAACATAATGCATTGAGTGGTAATAAGCCTTTAGTGTGATGTTTTATGTTAATCTCATTAGGAGTTGGACTGTGTTTAATGTTTGCTATAGTTGTAGGAGCCGGGGCTTAAAATTCTTCTAAGGTTCTTGTTCTTGTCTCTCCTTTTGTCTTTAGGATTCAATAAAAAGGTCTTAGATAGAGTCTGTATTTGGCAGCCTTTTCAGCCATAACCTACTGTTACTATGCTGGTAAAGTTTGGTACTAACTTGAAGTTTGTGGGGAAAGGGAAGCATTCTGTGACCTTCTCAAGTATGTCGTAGCTTTCTTCTTCTTTTTTTAAACTTCATTAGCTGAGACAAGAAGGCTAAAGGGTGTTGGAGTAGGAGAAATGTCCTTTCCCCTGGTAGAATAAGGCTCTGATAAAGTCTTTTCCCTTGGAGAATGCGTGTGTGTTATTGAGAATGCTTTGGACTTATTCTCAATGGTATGCACGTTTGTGTCTCTCAAAATTCATGTTTTTTGGTTTGTCTCTTTTTTTTCCCTTTGTTCATTTGTTTCTTAAATTCCAAATATGAGTGAAATCACATGGTGTTTGTCTTTCTCTGACTGGCTTACTTTGCTTAGCATTGTGACACTCTATGTTAACTACGATGGAATTACTCTTCTGCTAAGCGGCCTGAGGTGATCTCTGAAAATGGTTCTCTATTCACTTGACTCAGAAAACCCTACAAAATCCTGCAAATCAGGAGGTTCAAATCTCCATGTTCACTTTAAGAATACACATGAAACCACCCAGGCCATCAAGCGTATGCATATCTGAAAAGCCACCAAGTATCCCAAAGATGTCACTTTGCCGAAGCCATGTGTGCCATTTTGTCGCTACAGTGGTGGAGCTGGTACGTGTGTCCAGGCTACAGAGTGGGGCTGGACACGGGGTTGGTGGCCCAAGAAGAGTGATGCATTTTTACTACACATGCTTAACAGTGCAGGGAATAATGCTGCACGTAAGGGTTTAGATGTCAATTCTCTGTCTTTGAGCCCAGCCAGGTGAGCAAAGCCCCCAAGACTCAGCACAGAACTTAGAGGGCTCCTGGTCAGATGAACCCATACATGAGCCCTCCCCGCCACAGCAAGACGATCCCTCCTGAAAAAGAGCAAATTGTCCCTAAAGCAGAAGAGGAGGTTGCACAGAAGAAAAAAGTATCCCAGAGGAAACTGAAGAAAACAAAAACTTATGGCCCAGGAGTAAATTCTGCACAGAAAAATGCAAAACAAAAACAAAAGCAAAAAAAATCCTAGGGGCACCTGGGTGGCTCAATGGGTTAAGCCTCTGCCTTCGGCTCAGGTCATGATCTCAGGGTCCTGGGATGGAGCCCTGCATTGAGCTCTCTGCTCAGCTGGGAGCCTGCTTTGCCCCCCAACCCCCACGTCTGTCTGCCTCTCTGCCTCTTGTGATCTCTCTCTCTTTCAAATAAATAAATAAAATATTTTTTTAAAAAATCCTACAGTGGAATTAAAATTTAAAAATTCATGTGTTGAAGCCCTACACCCCAGTGTTGTGTTATTTGGAGCTGGGGCCTTAGAAACGTGATTAATGTATGTAAGGTTATGAGACTGGGCTCTGCTTGGATAGGATTAGTGCCCTTTCAGGAAGAGACACCAGAGAGTTCATTCCTGCTCTGTTTCTCTGTCTGTCTCTCTTTCTATGTGTACATACCGAGGAGGTCCATGTAAACACACAGTAAGAGGGCAGTCATCTGCAAGCCAGGAAGAGGGCCTTATTAGGACCTGGCCATGCTAGCATCTGATCTTGGAATTCCAGCCTCCAGAACTGTGAGAAAATAAATTTCTGTTGTTTAAGCCACCCAGTCTATAACACAGTTCCTCATCTTTCTCTGCTAGAGCCAGGAGGGTATCTTTGGAGTTCTTGGAGGTAGGTAAAAACCATGAAAGTGTGGGGATCCCCTCAGTACCACAGTTTTTAGGAATTTCTCATTGCCACATTCGTCCACATTCAGCTTCCAGCAACCTTGGAGAACTACCATTTAAGCACTCTTACCGGTTTATGACTCACTCAGTTTCTGCTTCAGGTGAGCTCGTCTTGGATGTGACGCGCCGAATTCGCCTGTCTCTCCAGATTTGGGGTTGGCGGTTTGCCCCGCAGCCTCAGTTCTTTGACAGGCCAAAGAAGCGTCGTCCAACACTACTTGTAAATGTTCGAGTGACGACTTCCAGGTTCCTTATATATCCGAGCTGAAACTGGAAGTCTTTGTATTTTAGAGTTTTACTTTTTTCCTTTGAATTTCATAAATATTTAGTATGTGAAGTACAGAGTATTTTCAGTTTTCCCACAAATTACCAATGAAGTAACCCATCTCTTTCTCAGTGATTTATGATGCTTTCTTTATCATGTTAAATACACATACATTTTCCTTCACTTGCTTGAGGACGTTTTCAGTACTATCCAACTTGTGTAGTGTAGTATTTTTTTTTTTTTACTCAAGCCATTCTATTTTAATTCTTTATTCTTTATGATACATTTTATTATGTCACAAGGCAAATTCCCTTGTTAACTTTCTTTTAAATCTTCCATTCTCCACTAAATATTAGTCCGGGTAAATGTGGTTATTTTTGTCATCTCCCTAAACCCATCCCTCCCCAGAACAATCCCAGTGGGATTTTGGTCAGAGATCTACAAACTAAGCCTATAAATTAGTACAGGAAAAATTATCATGACATTAATACGTCAATTTATAAAAATCCCTGCATTTTTTAAAAATAAACTCTATTTTGGAACATTTTTAGATGTACAGAAAGATTTTAAAGATAGTACAAAGAATTTTTACATACCCGACACCCAATTTTCTTTATTATTGATTGATATATTAGTATGATACATTTGTCCCAACTAATGAACCAATATCAGTAAATATTGTTTTTAACTGAAGTTCACACTTTATTCAGATTTTCTTAGTTTTTATATAATGCCTTTTTAAGTTCTAGGATCCCATCCAGGGTAACACATTATATTTAGTAAGTTACATCTCCTTAGGCTCCTCTTGGCCATAACAGCTTCTCAGAGTTGGTCTCTGAGGAATACTCTCAGATATTTTGTGGAATGTCCTTCACTTGGGGATGATGATGTCTGATGATTTTTCCATGAGTAGACTGGGCTGTGGGTTTTTGGAAAGAAGACCACAGAGGCTGAATGTCATTTTCATCATGTGATATCAAATGTACATTCACCTAACAGGAGTTAACACTGTTGATGTTGACCTTGATGACCAGGCTGAGGGACTACTCATTGTGTTCTCCGCTATGAAGTTACTCTTTATCCGTCTTTTCCATGCAATCTTGGACAGAAGTCACTATGTGCAGCCCACACTTAAGTGGGGAGTTATCTTTCCTCTCATTGAGGGCAAAGTAGCTACATAAGTTAATTGGAATTCTTCTGCATGGAAGATCTGTCTCTTCTCCTCCATTTATTTATTTATTTACCTAATCACTTATTTATGTCAGTATGGACTCATTGTCATCATTGGACTAGGAAATGGGTAGAGCTATATATCATGGGAAAGCATACCTGGGATTCTGTCCACCTTAATTTCTCTCTAGACTTTGCTTCTCTCCCCCAAACCCTGATTATAATGACTTTGGCCCTACAGGTTCATTGGGGGAATTTTGGGCCTTGATTTTTACTTCAGTCCTGAACCAGAAGGCTTGCTTTGGGAAGTGGCTCAGTGTTGAAGAAAGATTATCGTTCTGGAATCAGAAAGTTCTGAATTTTAATTTTGTGTTATCTTGAGGAATTTGCTTAACTTCTCACGACCCCATCTTTGTTAGAGCCTTGCGGGAATATTATGTGGATTAAAAGTGATAGATATAAAGTACCTTGGAGGTGCTCAATGGGTGTGGCTTGTTGTTTGTTATTATTTGTGGTTTATAATTTTTAATTTACACCATGAGTAGTCTCTGGTACAAACTGGACAGTTGAATTATAATGAAGACTAACTCAGAGTTACACACTCTTATAGACGGTTAAGCAGATAAGAGTGATTTGGTTTAGATTTAGGAATTATCCTTGAAAAAGCTGCTAGGCAATGATGACTTTCCACGAACTGTCCTTCCAACTTCCACCCAGTTTCTGCTGCTCCTTTCTGGTCTTCCATTTAGTCTCTAGACCTGCTTCTGGGTTGTTGGTGTTATACCTGCCTGCCTTCTCCAGCCTACAGCCCACCAGCTGGCACTGAGTCTCAGGTAGGGGCTGCCTTACTCTGGGGCTCTTACAACCATGTGGGCTGTTTGAGATTCTTCATGTGTCCACCAAGTGTTTCATGAGTTCCAAGACTTCAGCAGAAGCTGGCAGTGGAGGGAACCCAGAGGGTCATAATCCCTGCTGCTGGGTTTCCCTCCTTTCCCCTTGTCTCTGCTCTTCCCCCCATGCTTCAGAAGCAAATCAGTTCCTTTCCTTCTGAGTCAGTCCTTTGGAAGCCCCATCTGCTACTTCAAACTGGCCTACCAAGACATTTCTTTTCAACAAATAGATCAAATCTCCCTAAAAAAGAAATCCTGTGATTAACACTTTTCTCCATATTTTTTTTAAATTTGTCTCTCCTATTTCTTGAGTGACTGCTCAAATATCATCTCCTAAGAGAGACCTTTTCTGATCATCCTATCCAAAATCTGTCTTCCTCCCCATTAACCACCTTTGCCCCATCACTGTCAATCTCCTTACCTGGCTTTATTTTGCTGTTTATTACTACTCGATGCTGTTTTATGGGCGTGTTTATTGCCTGAAAAAGCATGAACTTTGTCTTATTCACACTGCCTCTCTAGAGTCTAGAATAGTGCCACAACACTGTATGTTTCAATAAGTTGTCAAATGCCTGTTATTTGGTATCCATTGTATTGGGCCCATGGGACGTAGAGATGAATTAGATGGTCAGATAGTTCATGATTATGTGTAGAGAGACAGACACACATGTGCAGTAGATGCTGTAGTGAAAATGTGTACCATAAGCACCTAAAGAATGGCATATTAGTTTGGTATGGGTGAAAGAGATAAGAATGGTCTTACTGTAGGAGAAAACTTAGGGACCTAATGGAAAGAAATCTAAGATCTCAGGGAAGAAAATTCAGTCTAGATGGGGAGTGCTACCTGCACAAAGATATGGAAGTGTGGCACTACCTGCGGGAAACTGCAAGTCGAGGGAACAAGGGAATGTGCAGGAAGACCAGAGATTAAATTTCTAGGATGGAATTGGTATGCACAGCCAAGAGGGTATAAACTGCCCTCTGATTCTGGGAAATTTGGTCTCATCAGATATTATCTGCCTGAATGTGTATATTTTAGCCTCTCGATTTTCTCTTAAACTGAGATTCTGTTTTTCTGTCACTCATTGGTTCCATTCAAGGCTGCCATCTTGCCTAACTCTAAGGAGCACCACTCATGATAGTTGTGATTCACTTCTATTAATTCTTCTCTCAAATACAGAACCCCTCCCTGCTTTAGATCCTTTTTTCCTCTTATTTTATGTTTTATGTTGTGCTTATTTTGGGGATCTTTGCCTTCCTCTTCCACTATTTCATGGTTCCTGTTCTACTATTTTTGGTTGACTTTTGATAGCTTTGCACTATCATAGGGCTGAGGGCTAGTATATAGCCATAGTTTCTTGGCATCATCCATATTTATATTTTAACAGGGTCCTATAGCTTGAGTTGAGTGGATGAGTAGAAACCAAGTTAGAGGCATGTTGGCAGAGGAAGGTGACACAGGAATTGAGTAGTACATTGATGTGTTCTCAGAGGTCTTGATGCTCTAAGAACTACAGCAAATGCTACAGTCAATCTATGGTGACTGTGGTTCTAGGGCATATCCTAGAATATGTGATGTGTGTGTGTGTGTATTTGTGTGTTAGAGGAGTATTGGGGAATTCAAACTCTTCCTCAAAGAATTTGGTAGTCATGAAGCTCTTGGGGATCTCTCCCTTTGTGCTCTGGATTCTCACTGAGATTATCCATTCTTGGTTATAGAGGTCAGAATGTTATAGGCAGTATTTTTCCCTTGTATATTTTTTATTTTTTTCTTTTCAAATTGCCAGGCTAGTGTTGGGAACAAATTCATTCCTTGAATTTTGTTTTTCATATCTGAACATGGCTGTAATGTTAAAATTTTGGTTTTGGATTTTGGGCATGGCACATATACACATCTCTCATTTTATTTTATTTTAATTGCTTTTAAAATTCCCATGTTTAATACCTATTTTTAACCTTATATTTGGCAATCTGAAACATTTACTTCTAAAAATAATTATGTAATTATATAGCATTTAAGTCACTTGTGATGAGGATATCAATTAGGTAGTCCAGGTTCCAATGCCATGTTAAAGAGTAAGTAACTTATTTTCATCAATGTAGAAGATGAGATTGAAAGGTTCCAATGTGTGGTGTAGTGTGTGTGTAGGTGTGTGTGTGTGTGTGTGTGTGTGTGAATAGTTACTCCTTTCTCCTTCATCCCCCTCTTCTCCCAACCTCTTTTTCTCATCTCATCCCCCACTCAAAGGAGTTACGATGGCGTTAGAAATATCCCCTACTATACTTGTTAGCTAGTATCATCATTTCAGAATTTGCTGCCCGATTATAGGGACATGTGGGACAAATACCACATAAGAAAGAGCTCTTTGAGTTTGGACGTGGCAAAAAAATTTATCTCCCTCCGTTGAAGTCATACTTGTTTTCAGCCATACTGAGCAACTCCTGGTCTTCTAATATTAACAAACAAATTTAAAAAAAACTTTGCATAGTAACACCTATATTTGCCTGTCTTATGGTCCTCCGATTTTGTTAGATGATCCAGAAGCTGAATATGCACAAGGACTAATGCTCAAATAGTCAATCCCCATTTTCTTTACAGCAGATGCTTTCCACACAAAATGCCATCTCCAGCAGTAATCTGAGTAGGCAGTGGTTCACACGTGCACAATACAGTGTACACCAAGAGCTGCGGCTGCTCCAGATAATATGCTGCTCTGGCAAATGTGGTATTGAGGATTTCTTCCTGGCCTCTTTAGATTGTTAAGCCATGGAAGTCCACGATGAAACTGTGTTGTTTCTGGAAAGAGTCATGGAATCAACAGAAATGGTTATTATTTAGGGAGTATTTACTGCTGGTCAGGCCCTGGGCCAGGGGCTTTATGTGCCTTCTTTTGTTGAATACAACAAACTTGGGAGGTATTATCCCCCTTTGGCCCAGGAAGACACTGAAGGTCAAGCAGCTAACAAGTGGAGCCGGTGAGAAGTCCTGTTCTGGCCATGAGCATCTGCTGACTCCATCACACAGACTTCACCAGGTCAGCTTGCTGGCACGTGACTGCTGTGGGAAAAAGGCAGAGGAGAGGTAGGCACCGACGAAGACACAGAGCGGAGAAAGATTCACTCACTATAGGGTGTGAGTCAGGGGTTAATGGAGATCATGCCAAATACGTGTGGTAGCAACAATGTTGCTCTCCTTTGCCTCTCCATCACAGCCCGAGTCTGCAGACTTCAGATAGGCACATTCGCTCCTAGGGAGGAAGCCCACTGTTGAGTTATGCTGACACATGGCACCTGCATGAGGCTCTCCTCCAGACAAAGCAAACTGAGCCAAAGAGAAATTTCCTTTTGAATCAGAATGGAGATTTATGGACATACCACTCTTCATCAAGTATTTGCAAGTTTTTAGGCAATCAGTGCTCTTCTGAGTGGCTCTCACAGGTAGGGCTAGGTCAGCCTGCACTTAATATAGACTGCCCTTTTTTACACTCTTCCTTTTAGCAGACTGTTTTTTCCCACTGAAACAGAAAAATGGAGTTATAAAATTGTTTATGCCATCCCTAAAGTAACAGACAAAACCATCAACATTCCTATTTTGTTAATCTTTTTAATTTCACCAATAATACATGGCAATTGTAGAATTTTTTAAAGAAAAACAGAGAAGAGCAAAACAAAACAAAACCAAACCCAACCCAATTAACTAAAAACCTATAATCCCACTCAGCCAGAGATAAGGTCCAACTTTCTCAGCCTCACAAGTTCTGTGCAATGACTGCGTTCTATGTTGCTGATTCATTGAATACTGAGAGACTAATATTACTTTTATTATGATGGTGATTTGTAAATAATTGCCCAGAGTTAATTCCAGAGATTTGAAATTATGGGCCATAATAGAAAGCCAGGATTTTATTTTCTCAGTTGGGAAGTAGAGAGTAAAAAAAAAAAAAAAAAAATTAAGAGTGAGAAATGTTTTTCTCAGTGTGTTTTTGGTGGTGGTGGTTCTAATTTCAAGACAGAGAAAAGGTTTTAACTCCTGCCTTCCTGATTCATTCTTAGAAATAAGTCAAATCCCAGCAAAACCTTGGAAACCTCCAAGGAAAAAGGCAGCAGAATAGCAGAAAGAATATGGAAATGGGACACAGCAAGGGGAAGGATTTTAATTTGGAAACTGCCACTTTTTGGAACCCAGAAGAGTTGCCTGTGACATTGGCCCCGCTTTACTCTTCCTTCATAAGGGCATTAGGTTCAAAATGAAGGCGAGGCTTCTAGCCACAGGTCAGGATATGGGGAAAGCTCAGCTAAGTGGGCAAAGGATATTGGGAAAGCTCCGAGGTGCTTATAGCTTCTCTGTAACAGTAAAAACAGAGCTAATCTTTTGAAAAATGCCCTAAGATCCCACCAGTAAGAAGCAAAGGAGTGGATGAGTCAGGAGCAGTGAGCCAGAAGCAAACAGATAGGATTGGACTCAACACCCCCGTAGCTCACACAGAGGGGCTGGCTGCCGCACTGGCCCTTAGGATCCCCTTGGTGATCCTGAAGAAATGTAATTGGAGCTTTGCCTCTTAGCTTTGTCTGCTTGCAGTCACCTGCCCCATTTGCGGGTGGGTTCCTGCTCTTGAAACCCTGAGAGGGAAACCTTCTGTTGACCCATCCCTACTGTTCAGATGGGAAAGGGCTACCAATTTTATCTGCCATGTAGTCTCTCCAATTGTTTTATGAAGATTTTCTGTATCAAAATAGCAATTAAAAAACAATTTAAGAAATGGAATAATCAAAAATAAGCACACAGAAGAGTCACACACACACACACACACACACACACACACAAGGGAGAGAGAGAGAGATGTTGAGAGAAAGATAATCTGAACAGTAGACCTGTGTAAGACTGACTGTCAACTGACTTTGGAGTAAAGGCAGGTTTATTCTGTCAACAAGAGGAAAGAAAGATTAGAAATTCTTAGAAAAACAAAAATTTGCTAAACTACATGTAATTCAACTATGAAGTCAACTGGAATGTGGCAGAATTCTGACTAATTGATGTGCAAGAATAAAGAATACATTTGAACTTGATACTTGGAACTAAGGTCGTCACAAAAGATTACATCTCCTTTAACTGCTCTGGTCTCACTATCTGAATATGCACTGAATAAAAATATTTCATCATAATATTAGAACTATTCTGTTAGTTTTCAGTTTTCAGAATTAACCTTAGGGAATGCTAAAGATAAGTTACATTTACTGAACAAAACGGAAATGCTGTAAAGCTTGACAGCATGAAATGATATGGGTGAAAAAGTATAACAAATTAGAAGGGGCTGGAAGTTGGAGTGGAGAAGTTAGGCATCCATTTTCTCCTACTTCACAATGGTGGTTGAATAGTACTCTTTAGTTCTGATAAAAAGAGAAACAGATATTTCAGTATATAATTATGTGATTAACCAATCAAAGTTTTTACATATGGAGACAAAAAGGAAAGGAGACTGTGTATCCTAAAATCTCTCTCTCAAAATAGGGAATCAATATAAACTGCTTAAAGTTTTAGAGGCATATGGGAGCAAGGCAAGCTCATACTTTTTACTTTGTGTCTTTGTTTAATTTGTTTTTTTTTAAATATCCATGTGTATCTTTAGAAATTAAAAAAGGTGAACACATGATCTATAAGAAACTGTGATAAATCGTTACGCTGCAAAACTTCCTTATATTTCTCTCCTAGAAGACAGAGTCTCAAATGCAACAAAAAAGCATAGTTTGCCTTCACGTTGTTTACAAGAGAAGTACCTGAACAGAATGGCACCAGGTTTGACAATGAATAGACAGGCACAGATTCTAGGCAAGTGCAAGCAAAAAGGACAGCTGGTAATATTAACCTGTGACAGTTTCGAGGAAAAAGCATTAAGTGGACGTGAGGGGATATTTTGTAATGGTAAAAGTTACAGCCCACCATTAAATGACTGTCAGGGCTCTTCACACATGGAAAACCAGCACTACAAGTGGTAAAGCAGAAACTATTAAGAGAGAAAAGAACTAAAGAATGGGGCGCCTGGGTGGCTCAGTGGTTTAAGCTGCTGCCTTCAGCTCAGGTCATGATCTCGGGGTCCTGGGATCGAGTCCCGCATCGGGCTCTCTGCTTGGCAGGGACCCTGCTTCCTCCTCTCTCTCTCTCTCTCTGCCTGCCTCTCTCCCTACTTGTGATCTCTATCTGTCAAATAAATAAATAAAATCTTTTAAAAAAAAAAAAAGAACTAAAGAATGAGGTAAGGGGCACCTGGGTGGCTCAGTTGGTTCAGCGTCTGCCTTCAGCTCAGGTCATGATCCCAAGGTCCTGGGATCGAGTCCTGCATCAGGATCCTTGCTTAACAAGGGAGCTTGCTTCTCTCTCTCCCCCTGCCACTCTCTCTCGCTTGCTCTCTCTCTCTCTCTCTCTCTCAAATAAATAATTAATTTTTTTAAGAAAAAGAAGGTAAGAGAATGTTAGCACATAGAAAATTAGAACAACACTTAAATGGCTTAATTTAATACACAAAAACAGAATATATTTAAGAAAAAGTCTGCATTTCCAAAGAAGTCTTGAAAGGCGGGCCTCTTGGGGAAAGGCACAGACAATTTATTCTGATCATAGGTTTCAGGAACTTTCTAGTAGAAGGAATGAAAAGTTTTATTTTTGTGACATTTCCTCATGGTAAAATTCCATAAAATTGAAAACCTAGAGATAAAGGTATTATCAGGAGATATGGTCATGATTTTTAGTATGTGAGCTGTAAATTCTGTCCTTATCACTAAGTTCCTGAGAAGACTGCTGATTTTCCCAACTCAGTAAAACAGTGACTGGATCAAAAACGATTCTACTGACCTTCATTCTTCTGCATCCAGCCCTAATGACCTTCCTGCTTATATAGATTCTAGTTGATACAGAAATTTTAGTGGCATGGCTTGTTTCCTCTAATGTGGATGCTAAGGTTGAAAGCAAAAGGATGTCTTCTAGGTACCTGTGCAAATGTCAGGGGGAGGGAAAGGAGGAGGGGACAGCCAGGGGACCGAGAAAGATGTCCTTTGAGCATCAGGAAGAGCTTTTCTAGCATCAGAGACTTGGAAGAGAAATCTACCTCTAGATCTGAAGAGCACATTTTGTTTAAAAAAAAAAAAAAAAAAGCTCCCTGGTGTATACCTTTTAATCAAACAGCATTATAATCTTATTATAATATTTGGACAACAGATATTTTTAGTCCATTTAGTGCTTAACATAGAACATGTTCATGTGCTATTTTATCAAAAATCTTTTTTGAAAGATTTTATTTATTTATTTAACAGAGTGAGAGACAGCAAGAAAGGGAATACAAGCAGGGAGAGTGGGAGAGGGAGAGGCAGTCTTCCCTCTGAGCAGGTAGCCTGATGCAGGCTTAATCCTAGGACCCTGAGATTAGGACCTCAGTCGAAGGCAGACGCTTAACAACTGAGCCCCCCAGGCGCCCCTCAAAAATCTTTATACATTATATGTTTATAAAAAAAAAATTGGAAGGGGAGGCTAACCATAAGAGACTATGGACTCTGAAAAACAACTTGAGGGTTTTGAAGGGTCAGGGGTGGGAGGTTGGGGGAACAGGTGGTGGGTAATAGGGAGGGCACGTTTTGCCTGGAGCACTGGGTGTTGTGAAAAAACAATGAATACTGTTACGCTGAAAAAATAAATAAATTTAAAAAGAAAAAAAATCTTTAAAGGGATTTATTAATGGATGACCAGAATGAATATAGATAGTAACATTTCCTTACCTTCAGTCCCTACCCCTTTCATAAGGTACTAAATTGAAATGCTCATTAAATCAATACAGATGAATTAATTTAGTGAACAGCTACTCCCCAATGTCTGTCCATGGTGATGAGGAGCCTCCTTCTGGTCGGACTTAGTGTCAGGGGGTATACACGGCGTATCGATGTTCCAAGCAGTCTTCATCTACTCCACTCTCTAGGGGTTAGAGTCCCTCACATGAGGAATTTTTCTTACAGGACTTCTCATGCCATTATTTGGCAATTATTTATTTGAATGAACACCTCAGGAAGCCAAGGAAAGTAGCATTTTCAAGTGATTAAAGCCACTTCAACGTTGTTGCTTTTGTTTATTGCTTTAAAAATTGTTATCTGGCTTTATAGGTAAGAGATGGGAGAGTTTTTTTGAAAGTACATTAATTTTTAAAGCCCCCAGGGTGCCCAGGTGGCTCAGTCGGTTAAGTGTCTGCCTTCGGGTTGGGTCATGATCCTGGGGGTCTGAGCAGGGAGCCTGCTTCGCCCTCTCCCTCTGCCGCACGCTCTCTCTCTCTCTCTCTCTCTCTCTCTCTCAAATAAGTAAAATCTTTAAAAAAAAATTTCTCAAAGGCCACAAGAATATCTTTTAAAACTTACTATGAAAGTTGAATGGATAGTTTCAGACCCCAGAGGTTCTTGCAGTATGCCTGATGCCCAGGACAGAGCGGGTGCTTGCTCAGATTTTTATTATAATTATAAAACAGCATTTTCTATGAACTGTGATCCAGTGGTCTCTTGCATCAGAACGCCTAGAGGGCTTGTTAAGAATGCGGGTTCCAGGGCACCTGGGTGGCTCAGTGGGTTAAAGCCTCTGCCTTTAGCTCAGGTCATGGTCTCAGGGTCCTGGGATTGAGCCCCACATTGGGCTCTCTGTTCAGTGGGGAGCCTGCTTTCCTCTCTCTCTCTGCCTACTTGTGATCTCTGTCAAGTAAATAAATATAATCTTAAAAAAAAAAATAATGCGGCTTCCTGGTCTTATCCCTCAGTTTCTGATTCAGTAGCTCTGGGGGAATGTTTAGGAACCTACTTTTTACCACGAACTCCAGGAAGTCTGTAGACATCCCCAAACTTGAGAACCACGGCTAAGGGCCGTTAACGATTCTGCAAACAGACTTAGTTTTCTGTTTTCATTTTATGTCATACAAAGTAGGAGTTTGAGGATGTATTTTTGGCAAAACAGGAACACTGTCTTCAGATTAATAAGACCTTTGTGGTGTAGGAGAAATATCCTCTGCAAAATTCCTCTATGAAATTGATCTTAAGACCTACTGACTCGAGTGTTAAGCAAATCTGTCCTGTTTCCAACTGTCACCTGTCAGAATTGCTGACCTTACACTTATGTATTCAAGTGCATGCTGGAAGTCAAAACATATTTTCTGTAGTTTCTAATGGAAAGGAACTGAGCCTGTCGTTTGTTTTTTTTTTATTTTTTTTTCATTTATTTGACAGAGAGAAATCACAACTAGGCAGAGAGGCAGGCAGAGAGAGAGGAGGAAGCAGGCTCCCCGCGGAGCAGAGAGCCCGATGTGGGGCTCGATCCCAGGACCCTGGGATCATGACCTGAGCTGAAGGCAGAGGCTTTAACCCACTGAGCCACCCAGGTGCCCCTGTCGTTTGGTTTTAAAAGAAGAAATTGAGGGGCTCCTGGGTGGCTCAGTGGGTTAAGCCCCTTTCAGCTCAGGTCATGATCTCAGGGTCCTGGGATCAAGCCCCGCATCGGGCTCTCTGCTCAGCGGGGAGCTTGCTTCCCCCTCTCTCTCTGCTTGCCTCTCTGCCTACTTGTGATCTCTCTCTCTGTTAAATAAATAAATAAAATCTTTTTAAAAAAATAAAAGGAGAAATGAGATAAGACAAATGGTTCAGATAGATTTTACAATCCAAGAGTGGGGGAAGAAAAGAACAAAAATTTCTGTATCTGTGGTCAATTATCTTTTGGGTGAGGGTATAGTGAAATAACTAATTCCTCCCTCCCCGAATAATGATAAATACTAGATATTAGACATCACCTCTAATGATTACTGTGTCAGATCAGAGATAAAATTACAATTAACTTCATATTGAATTATGAGGACTATAACCCTTAAAAAACTGGGAATTATTATGTTAGAAATTGGATTTTTGTTTTTTGTTTTTTTCTTTTTTTGCTATTTGGGAGATTTTTTTTCTTCTTTGTCGTGGTTCCTAACAGTTTTCAGTTAGCTTGATCAGAGCTGCCTCTGGCTGGCCAGGTGCAGGGGCCACTTTGCTCTGAGATGACAATTCTGTACTCTGGCTGGACAACTTTGACAGTTTTGCTTCTAAAAGGAGATAGACCCCAGAAGATGGGATGATTCTACCTTATTAGTATTTGACTTTAATTAGAACCATCCTAAATCCCTTGAATTTCCCTCTTATTGGTATTGAGTTCTATTGTCCTTACTTAATAGATTTTTTTCTTTTCCTTCCATTCTTTGGAACTTTAGTGCTCAGAATTAGAATAATAATTCTTGGTTCATGACATACCACCAACTGTCCATGCATGGCCTTCTTCTCTTTTACTTATTTTTATTGATTTTTTTTTTTAAAGATTTTACTTACTTATTGGAGAGAGAACATAGCCGGGGGCGGGGGGGGGGGGGTAGTTGCGGAAGAAGGAGAAGCAGGCGCCCCATTGAGCAGGGAGCCCGATGTGGGACTCCATCCCAGGACCCTGAGATCGTGACCTGTGCCCAAGGCAGACAGTCATTTAGCAGACTGAACCACCCAGGCACCCCTATTTTACTTATTTTTAAAGTGAAGACCCGTGAATACATTGCCTAACCCAAGAATCCAAACATTATTTCTTTGTTACATCAGTCTCTAATTCTTTTATCCCTTAGCCTCTCTATCTCTCTGCCACCATAGGTAACAACTATTCTGAACATTATCTGTCCTTCTCTTGCTGTAGCCATATTTAGACACATGTATGTTTCAGTGATACATTGTTCCATTTTGCCTGTCTTTGAACTTTGGAAGAGGCATCATTCCTGGTTTATACAATCTTCTACACCTTGCTTTTCACTCAACCTTGTGTTACTGAGATTCAGCCACGCTATAACTGCTGTGTAATATTTTGTTTTGTGATTATAATACAATTCCTCTGTAAGTTATAGTATAATTTTTTATATTTATAACAAAATATGTATATTTATAGTATAATATTTGTATTTAATTTATCTTTATTTATATGTGATTTACCCAAGCTTCTGTCATGGGTCATTTAAGATGTCTCCAGTTATGGCTTCTACCACCAGCGCTGCTCCCTGGTAACGTGTGCCAAGGTTTCTCTTGCGTGTGTATTTAAAGGTAAAGCATCAGCCACTGCAGGCTTGCAGGCTATGAGACTGTTCAGCTTGACAAAATAATGTGAGAGCGCTTTCCAAAGTGGTTGTATCAGCATATCCTCCCAACAGCAGTGCCGGGAAATAATCTGTTAATCTACAGCTTCATGGACCCTTTATATTTTCAGACTCACTTGTTTTTGCCAATTGGTGGGTATACATTTACTGATACACTTTTAAGTATTTTATCTATCACTTTACAAAAAAAAAATGATGGGGAGTAAGATTTGGCTCGCTTCATGTGTATCAGAGAGAAAGCAATTAAAATATTATGCCTGCTTCATTTAACAGCACCCAAGTTCTCTCCCCATTATCTCACTGTATGCCGTTGACATTCTTCTCCATACTTGCTAAAAATACTAAAACCTTGCTTGTACAATGAAATCACTTGGGAAACTTTTAAAATTGCTAATGCCTAGACCCTCACCTCCAGAGACCGATTGATTCATCTGGGGTACAGCTTTGAACGTGGGGAGTCTTTGAAAGCTTCCCAGGTGATTCTACTCTGCAATCAAGGTTGAGATCACTGCTTCCCCTCACAGAGATCTTGATAAGCAAGTATTCACTTGGGGCAGCTTGATACTGTTAATTACTTTTTTTCTCTTTTCTAAAGTATAGATTTTGTGGTGTTTTGCAGAATTCTTCTGCCTCTAATTAACCTTTGAGGGATCGTGTATGTGTGTGTCTGTGTGTCTATGCATGTGTATGTGTGGTTGGTAGAAGTAAATAGGCATCCAGTGAACGTTATTATGGGTTCACATGAAACTTGGCCCTTATTTTATGCTTACAACTATGGATCTCAAAGTTTAGTGTACATAATAATCACCTGGGAAAGGTTTATTTAGTTATTTATTTGACCATGCAGACTTTGATTCAAAAGTCCAGGAATCGATATTCTAACCAGGCATGTCAGGCGATCAGGAACCAGGTGGGGCCAGGGGCATACTTGGAGAGAAGCCGCCTCCTCGGAGGCCTGCAGCAGAGATGGTATTCTCCTTCAAAACCCGAGGGAATGTGAAGCTCAGAGAAGTTAAGGAAACTCAGGTCACAGGACTACCTAGTGGTCGAGCCTTTGCTTTGTGTTCTAAGCCCTCTTCATGGCGAGCTTCCAGCAAAGCCCTCGGAATGTGGGGGAAGTCTGCCGGCATCTGGAACGCCTGCTGTCTTCTCTACGTTTATGTTCTTTCCTCACCTGGGAATGACTCTCTCCACCAAAACAACAAACACAACACAAAAATCATTAATGACCCACCCAAATCCACCTCATTCCTGTGGACCTTTGTGGGAGGGGGGGTGCTGCATTCTGGACATGGTCCGGGCTGCCCTGTGTGACTTATTCCAGAAGTTTATAACCAAGAACAGACGTTTTCCGTTAGACTTGCGCATGTATGTTTTATTGGCTCCTGGTGTTGATTAATTGGGACACTTTGAGTTGCAGTGGAGAGAACACCAAGCCAATCAAGTTATGTAACAAAGAGCAGGGCAGGTGCTGGGACCTCTTGGCACTCAGGATCCTAAGCTCCTAATCCTCCCTGGGATGGTCTCTTTCTGTCCAGTTTCTCCCACTTAGCGGCAGCTGTGGGTTTGGGTAAGAGTGCTGCCTTGTGCTTTACAGCTACCCTGGGAAGGGAGTGCTCCAGAATGTACACCCTGGGAAGGCTCTGACTGGGTTTTGGCTACACATCAGACCAAGATCAGTTATCTGTACATAGAAGGTGGCAGAAATGATTGTCAATCTCCTAGTGGGAATGGAGAAGTTTTCCTGTAGAAGGAGGGAATGTGGGGGCACCTGGGCGGCTCAGTGGGTTAAGCATCTGCCTTCAGCTCAGGTCATGATCTCAGGGTCCTGGGATCGAGCCCCACATTGGGCTCTCTGCTCAGCAGGGAGCCTGCTTCCGCCTCTCTCCCTGCCTGCCTCTCTGCCTACTTGTGATCTCTCTCCCTCTGTCAAATAAATAAATAAAATCTTTAAAAAAAAAAAAAGAAGGAGGGAATGTGTTCCAGATAAAGGACAAGGCGGTTGCTGGGCAGTCAAAACAATCCATATCTAATTTGGTGTGTCTGTGTCTAATTTTGGAAGGGTGTAAATGACTTTATATATTTGGCTCTTTGTATAGTAAAAGTGTTGAGCTTTATTGGTGTATAAATAACTTTCTCTAGTACAGCCATCCCCACAGATAACCAAAGATGAGATTAAAATGTTTACTCGCCTGCCATCGGCTCAGTACTCTTGATATTGAGGTGATTACTTTTTCTGAGAAAACTCTCCATAGAGAACTTTTTCTTTACTAAAAACCGACCTTGCAAATAAATCAAATATGCTATATTTTGTTCTTAATTGGCCTTAAAACAATGACTTCTGTTGATGAGGACTTCTATACAACTTCTAGAATTACTTCTAAACTCTTGTACGAATGGACGGAAGTATTTCCACATGCATTTAAAACGTACTCACCTCCCCCCCCCCATTAAGACTTTTACCATGAAATCTGGGCCTCTGGCCTGTGTATTTTAAAATTACGTTCGTATTGTACTACATCTGCAACCATCTATAATACAGCTGTGTATGTCTGCAGGAAACACAATACGCTTTTAAGTTTCTCTTCCATTTGTGAGCAGATGGTAGCTTGTCAAGGAAACATCGTGAGGATGCTGGTGTCCGTATTTTGGCATGAAAACCTCATAGTCACTCTCAAGAATTACATATCCTTCTTTTGTCACCTGCAATGACCGCAGTGCCAGCATGTGTGCTGGTGTCGGGATAGATCTCTTCCATATAGGAAGACAGTCCTCTTAAGACCGTCTGCTGGGGGCGCCTGGGTGGCTCAGTGGATTAAGCTGCTGCCTTCGGCTCAGGTCATGATCTCAGGGTCCTGGGATCGAGCCCCGCATCGGGCTCTCTGCTCCACGGGGAGCCTGCTTCCTCCTCTCTCTCTGCCTGCCTCTCTGCCTACTTGTGATCTCTCTCTGTCAAATAAATAAATAAAATCTTTAAAAAAAAAAAAAAAAAAAAGACCGTCTGCTGCCGTAGACCCGTTTCTGTCTGCACTGTGCGACAGGTCCAAGATGCATTGCGGTTTGCATCCACAGCTGCTCCAAGAAGGGTGTGGAGCGTCTGTGGTGATGTTCTTGCTAGTTTCTCACTATCTGGATATCTCCCAGCGCATTGGTTCCAGAAGAGCCCCTGGATCTTTTGGCAATGTGCCAAGTGAGTTGGTCTGTCCCGGTCGTTGCCCGTCACAATAGTTACTGCTGAGCTACTCTAGGAAATTCTGCTTCACTGTCATCCCCTCCTCCCTTATGTGTTTTCATTTTTAACTCATTATCAAACTAGCAGACTTGCATTGCCGTGACTTCCTGAATGACTTCCAAATGCTTCCTTCCAAGGACCTTTGGAGGGTCATCTTTTACTTCTCCTTAATGCTCATAGAAGGTCCAAGGTCCACTGTTCACTAATGAGCCCTGTCTCCCATGATCTCTCCAGGTTCTCAGGATGTTCAGAGCATTTGAATTTTATTCCTTATAGAATTTCCATCTGGATTGGCCCTGAAGGCACACTCTCACCAAGTCTCTTAAAGGGACTGCTGACCTCTTCATTGAATTCTCTGGATGCCATGAGGCGAGAATGGCATTGATGAGTAACTGCCATTAAATCCACCATGATGAATGTGTTTGTTTCTCCTGGGATATGATGCTGGTTATCATACTGTCAGTTTATGACTTGTATTTTTGCTTGTGATCTTCCATGGGAGTATTTCCAGAGCACAGACATTGACTTGCAGAAGGCGTGGCTATAATCAATCCAGTTTTCTGAGATGTGCTGAGGCTTCAACAAGGGTCTCAAGCACTCATGTTAGAATATCCGTCATCAGAAAATTTCCTCTGAAGTTGGTGCAATGACACAGCTGCCAGCCGAGCATACATTTCGAGGCAGTTTTCTTTCCATGGGAGCATATGCACATCCTCACTCTCTTTCCAGTGTTGCTGGTGTTAAATCTCTCAAAAGGGCTGGTTAGAATTGGGGAGTGCTTATCTGGTCATGAAACAATGATGAAGAAACTCTAAAATTACATGGTTATTATCAAAAGCAATTTTTTTAATCCAGCAATTCATTCTTTTTTTTAAAATATTTTATTTATTTATTTGAGACACAGAGAGAGAGAGATCACAAGTAGAGCAGCAGGCAGAGAGAGAGGGGGAAGCAGGCTCCCCATGGAGCAGAGAGCCCGATGCGGGGCTCGATCCCAAGACCCTGAGACCATGACCCGAGCCGAAGGCAGCGGCCCAACCCACTGAGCCACCCAGGCGCCCCAGCAATTCATTCATTTTAACAGCCTCTGTGAGGCAGGTTTTTTTTTTTTTTTTGTGAGGCAGGTTTTTGTAAAAACTTTTGTTGTTGTTGTTTTTACTCAAGTGTTACTGAAATATAAACATAACATCTGAGAATGGAAAACCTAATTCGTGATCACATAGTCTCTTTGACTTGACAGATGGAGAAACCGAATTCCAAAGAGGTTAAATCACTTGTTTGTGGTCCCATAACTAGTTAGTGGTCCAACAAATTATTTCTCAGTCCAAAGATGATTTCATGGATGAAAGCACATTGTTTAAGACTTGATTTTCATGGTTTTGACCGGGTGATGTTTTACCAGTTATCTAGCACTTCTGGGCCTTAGTTTCTTTATCTGTAACATGGGTAATTGTCCCTATTACATTAGACTGCCTCTCAAAAAGCAATTAACCCAGGGCCTAGCATCAAGTAAACAGTTAATTATGTCAGCAGTTCGCGACTGGATTTATTTTCAGTGTTCTTTTCTCAGGGACGTGAGAACCAGAGCAGTATGGTGATTTTTCAACTTTTATAATGCCTTTGTTTGGAAGTTTTATATGTATGCATCTGTTCCATCATTTCAAATTTTTGTAATGCAATTAGAAGGGCTTATCCTGGAAGAAGAATAGGAATGGGGTTTGGGAGGGTCTGACAGAACACATCATAAGTTCACTAAAAACTGAATGAAGTCTTTTTCTCTTGCTTGTGCTTTCTCATTTAACTTGAAGTACCTTGGTCCTTAAAACAAGGTGCCATATCATTTGGTACCTGGAACTGTGTTTTGAGCCCATGCTTCTGGAAAGAACCCATGTTCTGTGATCAACCAGTCATAGCGTGTGTTACTTCTTGTGATGGCCCAAATATTTGTGGGCACCCCAACCCCCCCCAGTTGATATATTGTAACTCTAATCCTCAGTGTGATGATATTTGGAAATAAGGTCTTTGGGAGGCGATTAGGGTTAGATCAAGTCATGAAGATAGCGCCCTACTGCTGGAAGTAGTGGCCTCGATAAAGGGAGAGAGAGATTGAGCTCTGCTTGAGTCCAGAGGAAAGGCCGTGTGAGGACTCAGCAAAAAGGTAGCCATCTGCAAGCCAGGAAGAGGGCTCTCCCCAGAAACTGAACCCTGTCAGACCTCAATCTTTCCAACCTCCAGAATTGCTAGGACATTAATTCCTGTTGTTAAGGTGCCCGGTCTGCGGAATTTTGTTTTGGCAGCCAAAGCAGACTAAGATACCTCTGCTGGAGGGTGTCTCGTTCAGCTGCCTACTTCCTTGTTTGCCTAAACTACATGCTTTGAGCAGGTCTCTGTGATGGAAGAGACAAGGTGTTCAGATGCGTTGAGAATTTTCTTTGTCCACCAACATCCTATGTTGTAAGATAGTACTGGGTCAGTCACACAAAGGGGCATCAGGCAGCAAACCCCTTTTCACTAGGTTTTTGATGATTTAAAATCTCCTCTTCTGTGAATCATGAAGTTGGGCAGGTATTGATGTCATTAGATCTGTGTGGAATATGAAAGCTTTATAATAGTTTTTTGGTATATAAATAATTTCCCTGCAAGCATTCATTCATTTATTCTTTATTTCCTTAATTGCTTATCATCTTTATATTTAGCATTTATGCCTCCCCCACCCAACCTTTTCACTATGGTATATGCTTTGATGTAATGTGAACTATAGAAGACTATAGTCTTTCATCCATCTGGCATATCTGTTGTTGTCTTCCAACCATATATAGTCTGTCAATACAAATGTCAGCATAGACACCAATGCTTTTTAGCTATTCATTCATCTTATCTTGTTTCTTTGGCTTCTGGATCATCAGAGCTGAATTTGAAATCATCCGAGGTCAGAGCTCATTTTTATCCAAAAAGATAGGGTGAAGCTAAACCTGGATTCTAGCCAAGAAAGATCTTCCATCAAGTGCCTACAAAATTAGAAACACCACCAGGGAACCATCAGCAGAGTTTTGTTTACTGGTGTCTTATTCTCAAATACAGTTTATGCGTTGGTGATGGAAACTTTTGGTTGCTATTGTGAAATGCCTAGGAAGTATTTAATTTTGCCCTTGTTTAAAGTTAATTTAATTTAATTTAATTACACAGTGTTCAGTATAGTTTAATTTTGCTTTTTTATTTTGGAAACATGAGTTCTTTCCTTCCTTTCTTTTTTCCAGGGGTTTTGCCACCAGGGGTTGGGGCTGTCCATTAACGGCCATTTTTCTGTGCTCACACATGTGACTGGGGAGAATGTATGAGGTCAACAGGAATGTTTTTACCTGCCATTATAGAAGTTGTTATTCAGGGCTTTGTAGGGGCTATGTGGCAGTCAAGAAGGCTGCAAAGATTCTGGCAGAATTGTAGGATCTCACCTCCCGTCTTCCTCTGAAGATAGGGAGGAGTCATGTGACTTGCTTTGGCCACTGAAATGTGAGTAAAGTGTTGGAGGCTTTACGAACATGTACGAACTGGTACATGACCCACCACATTCTATCCCATTGTCCCAGTGGTTATAAAAGCAAGCACTGAGATAGAGACTCTCTCTTTCTGGATCCTTCGTCGTCTATGATAAGCTGAATTGTGGCCAACTGGTATTAGATATGTATCTTAAGCAATATTCTTTTATTGCTATTTTTGGGGAGGATAATGAAACATGATTTGGATTACCTGATGTGATCTAACATATTCTGGTTATTACAGGAATTTCCTTATGCTCAGGGAGCTTGGGCAGAGAACATGCATTTGCATAATGAAGAAAGAACTGGGCACTTGACTGTATCCCTTATGTAGCCATATTAATTACTGAACAACAGAGAAGCTGATTATAATATAAGATTGAACCTTTGAGCATATTTCTGAGATCCTAATTTCAGTTGGGAAAATGACTTTTTTTTTTTTCATGAGACTTTTAGATCACAATTGGTCAAAACACCTATGCAGGGGATTAAAATTTGTCATTAATTACCCAGTGGATCCATGATATCTTTAATCTGAAACTGGGGGTAAGAAGACTAATTGTGAGTTAACTCTCCATTGTTCTTTCTATCTTATTATCTACTTAAGGAATGGAATGAAATTCCTTAAAACAATACAGATTTGCTTCGATGGCATATATTAATCAAAATTTTACTTTATCTTTTTGGTATGTAGGGACAGCCTGCCTGACTACACATACTCATAGCCAATATTGGTTAAATTGGTAATTCATTCATTGCTTAAATTGATAATTCACTCAGCAAACATTTATTGGGCATCTGGTATGAACCAGGTTCAGCTCTAGATGCTATGGGTACAATGAAGAATGAGACAGAGTCTCTAACTTCACGAATCTTACATTTTAGTGAGGGAGTTGGGTAATAAGCAAGTAAACAAAGACGCAACATGACATTAGTGAATGAGTGCTATGAGGACAAAGCAGGGAGATGGGATCTAGAGATGGCAAGGTGCCTGGATTTGGATGGTGGATAAAAGTCTTTCTGAGAAGGGCACATTTGAGCAAGAAATTAAAAAAAAGTGAGAGAAAATAAACCCATGTGAATACCCTGGAGAAGAATACTTCAGGCAACAGGAATAGCACTTGTGAAGGGCCCAAGGCGGGAACATCATAGGGTGTTTGGAGAATAAGTAGGAAGCTGGTGTTGCTGGAGAGGAGTGAGCACAGGAGAAACTGGGAGGAGAGAGAGTCGGATAATAGAGCCTTCTGATGGGAAGCCATCAGGGTTTTGAATGTGGGAGAGCCATGATCTGCTTTGTTTTAAATGGATGATGACCCCAGAGTTGTCTGTAGAGGGCACGAGAACAGACAAGAAGATGGGCTAGGAGTTTTATACATGAGTCCAGGTGAGAGATGATGGGGTTTGTATGTAGTTGGTAAGTGATGATTTTGAGGAGTGATTGGATTCAGCTTCTAGAATTTGCTAACTGGATATAGACTTTGGCCTGGCCATCTGGCTGAATGATGATACCATTTTTTTTAGATGAGAAAAGCATTTGAAAGGCTATTACCTATTCAAGAGCAGGTGGGCCTTTGCATGTATGAGCCTGGAGTTTGGAGAGAGGTTATGCTTGGAGGGGTGAGATTGGGTGTTCAGTTGGCAGGTGGGCTTAGTTTCATAAGATTGGATAAGATCCCTAAGGGAGTTAGTATAGTGGGCCAAGAGAGGTTGCCTGAGGATTGAACCCTGGAGTTTTCTCAATGTTTAGAGGTTGAGGAACTGAAGAGGAGCCAGTAAAGGAGACCAAGAAGCAATAGCCATTGAGGGTAGAAGGACACTCAGGTAAGTGAAGTGTTTCAAAGTTTCAAGAAGAGAGCGCCAAGAACGAAGGAGGAAAGAAGAAGCATGGAAATGCTGTTGAGAGATTGAAGACCTTATGCATGGATGTGAATGTTGGATGTAGCAGCATGAGATCTTGTTGCTATTGCCAATATCCGTGTCACTAGTTGGATGGAAGCAGTGTTGGATTGGAATTGGTTCAGGTGAGATTGAATAACGAGGCAATGGAGACAGATACATAGTTCTTGAGAGATTTTTGCTATGGGGGAGTGTGAAGGAGAAGAACAATATAGGATGTGAGATCAGAAGTATTTACCTTATTTTTTTAAAGTGGGAATGATTATAATATGTTTGAGAAGTGATAGGATTTAGAGATACAGGAACTGACAGAGAGTCTCTGTACATAGGTAAGAGGGGGTAAGATCTAGAGTATCAAGTGGCGACTTGGCCACTTTATCTGGAGTTAAGGCAGTGCAGGTTCTAGATAGTTATGGACATGTGTAGGTGACTATACGTATTATTGGAAGGGGCTCTATCGTCTTTTGCCTGCTCCTATTTTCTAAGAAAAAAAAAAAAAAAAAGAATCGAGATCATCAGAGGAGTTTGAAGAAGTATAAAATAGTTATCTAGCAGTCTTGGTATAAGTTGGCCAGGGAAGTGTGTGGTAAGATTGTTGAGCAGAGCTGAAAGCCTTTCAGATTAGAGTCCTATTTTTAAAACAAAGCCAGCCAGGACAGTTGTTTATTTTCTCTAGATTGGGTCAGTTTCTCTGGCGTACGGAGAGAATCTAAGGACAATTGTATTTAACCAGGGTGATAGCTTTGCCAACTGAATCATATGGAACAGAGAGAGACAGAGATGGCTTGGGGACAAATGCAAAGGAGTGATTACTGCGGAGCTCAGTGGGTCAGGCTGGGTGACCAGGATGTTGGAATGATGAGGCGGGTTGTTGACCATGAAGAGGTGGTCCTCTCCATGGATTCATGGGCCACAGATGTCAGATGGTCGATGTTGGGGCACTGGAGAGAATGAACTGGAAATACCTCTGAAAATAAGAGTTGGCAGCTTTCCTTAAGGTTGATCTCAAAAAGAGACAGTTAAAAAATTACTTACATTGCTGCATGACTGGGGAAAAAAAGGTATTTTTTCAAATATGCTTTCAACTCGTTTTGTACCAGGATGTTCACCCCGATATTTTTGGGCAAATCATTAAAATTAGGCAACTATTTCTGTGTCTTCACCCATAAAAGGAGATGAGTGAGAAAGCAGAACTGAATACTTCGTGATTGTTCAATTCCACGGGATTTCACTGCTTTGTTGCAGTTTAACTGACAGGCTAGAATTGCAGAAATGTCAGTTCAGTTGGGCTACTGAGCCTCACATAAGGAGATAGAACTAGAAGATAAGGTCTTGATGGCACAACAGTAGAAGCTTCGGAGCGTCACAAATGAGAGATCATTGGGTAGATGCTGTATTTAGTTGTCAAAGAATAGCACACAAAGAGATCTCCCTTCTTAGATTTTAAATTCTTAGATTTTCCATGTGTATTTATCTTGTGAAGCATCAGAGAATAAAAAACGTGCTTTGGAAATATAATAATGTCCCCATCAACGATATGGCAATTGTAAAGTATATTCTCTATGAAAATATACTAAATTCCATAGGTGAATCTTATCATGTCTTTTTACCATATCTTGGGCATTATCGGCTGTAATATTGCAATAGTCAGAATTATTTTATATTTACCGAAAATCTACTGTAAGCATATTCTCACATACATTGTGTTTTAAGGAGAAGTTTTACCAGAGCTTTTTTTTGTGTGTGTGTTTTTTTTTTCATTTTATTTATTTTTTCAGCGTAACAGTATTCATTCTTTTTGCACAACACCCAGTGCTCCATGCAAAACGTGCCCTCCCCATTACCCACCACCTGTTCCCCCAACCTCCCACCCCTTCAAAACCCTCAGGTTGCCCAAACCTCCCAACCCTGACCCTTCAAAACCCTCCGGTTGTTTTTCAGAGTCCATAGTCTCTTATGGTTCGCCTCCCCTCCCCAATGTCCATAGCCCGCTCCCCCTCTCCCAATCACACTTCCCCCCCAGAAACCCCCAGTTTGTTTTGTGAGATTAAGAGTCATTTATGGTTTGTCTCCCTCCCAATCCCATCTTGTTTCATTTATTCTTCTCCTATCCCCCTACCCCCCCATGTTGCTTCTCCATGTCCTCATATCAGGGAGATCATATGATAGTTGTCTTTCTCCGATTGACTTATTTCACTAAGCATGATACGCTCTAGTTCCATCCACGTCGTCGCAAATGGCAAGATTTCATTTCTTTTGATGGCTGCATAGTATTCCATTGTGTATATATACCACCTCTTCTTTATCCATTCATCTGTTGATGGACATCTAGGTTCTTTCCATAGTCTGGCTATTGTAGACATTGCTGCTATAAACATTCGGGTACACGTGCCCCTTCGGATCACTATGTTTGTATCTTTAGGGTAAATACCCAGTAGTGCAATTGCTGGGTCATAGGGTAGTTCTATTTTCAACATTTTGAGGAACCTCCATGCTGTTTTCCAGAGTGGTTGCACCAGCTTGCATTCCCACCAACAGTGGAGGAGGGTTCCCCTTTCTCCACATCCTCTCCAGCATCTGTCATTTCCTGACTTGTTAATTTTGGCCATTCTGACTGGTGTGAGGTGATATCTCATTGTGGTTTTGATTTGTATTTCCCTGATGCCGAGTGACGTGGCGCACTTTTTCATGTGTCTGTTGGCCATCTGGATGTCTTCTTTGCAGAAATGTCTGTTCATGTCCTCTGCCCATTTCTTGATTGGATTGTTTGTTCTTTGGGTGTTGAGTTTGCTGAGTTCCTTATAGATTTTGGATACTAGCCCTTTATCTGATATGTCGTTTGCAAATATCTTCTCCCATTCTGTCAGTTGTCTTTTGGTTTTGTTAACTGTTTCCTTTGCTGTGCAAAAGCTTTTGATCTTGATGAAATCCCAACAGTTCATTTTTGCCCTTGCTTCCCTTGCCTTTGCCGTTGTTCCTAGGAAGATGTTGCTACGGCTGAGGACGAAGAGGTTGCTGCCTGCATTCTCCTCAAGGATTTTGATGGATTCCTTTCTCACATTGAGGTCCTTCATCCATTTTGAGTCTATTTTCGTGTGTGGTGTAAGGAAGTGGTCCAATTTCATTTTTCTGCATGTGGCTGTCCAATTTTCCCAGCACCATTTATTGAAGAGGCTGTCTTTTTTCCATTGGACATTCTTTCCTGCTTTGTCGAAGATTAGTTGACCATAGAGTTGAGGGTCGATTTCTGGGCTCTCTATTCTGTTCCACTGATCTATGTGTCTGTTTTTGTGCCAGTACCATGCTGTCTTGATGATGACAGCTTTGTAATAGAGCTTGAAGTCCGGAATTGTGATGCCACCAACTTTGGCTTTGTTCTTCAATATTCCTTTGGCTATTCGAGGTCTTTTCTGGTTCCCTATAAATTTTAGTATTATTTGTTCCATTTCTTTGAAAAAAATGGATGGTATTTTGATAGGGATTGCATTAAATGTGTAGATTGCTTTAGGTGGCATAGACATTTTCACAATATTTATTCTTCCAATCCAGGAGCATGGAACATTTTTCCATATTTTTGTGTCTTCCTCAATTTCTTTCATGAGTACTTTATAATTTTCTGTGTATAGATTCTTAGTCTCTTTGGTTAGGTTTATTCCTAGGTATCTTATAGTTTTAGGTACAATTGTAAATGGGATTGACTCCTTAATTTCTCTTTCTTCAGTCTTGTTGTTGGTGTACAGAAATGCAACTGATTTCTGTGCATTGATTTTATATCCTGACACTTGCCTGAATTCCTGTATTCTAGGAGTTTTGGAGGGGAGTCTTTTGGGTTTTCCACATGTAGTATCATATCATCTGCGAAGAGTGATAGTTTGACTTCTTCTTTACCAATTTGGATGCCTTTAATTTCTTTTTGTTGTCTGATTGCTGAGGCTAGGACTTCTAGGACTATGTTGAATAGCAGTGGTGATAATGGACATCCCTGCCGTGTTCCTGACCTTAACGGAAAAGCTTTCAGTTTTTCTCCATTGAGAATGATATTTGCGGTGGGTTTTTCATAGATGGCTTTGATAATATTGAGGTATGTGCCCTCTATCCCTACACTTTGAAGAGTTTTGATCAGGAAGGGTTGCTGTACTTTGTCAAATGCTTTTTCAGCATCTATTGAGAGTATCATATGGTTCTTGTTCTTTCTTTTATTAATGTGTTCTATCACATTGATTGATTTGCGGATGTTGAACCAACCCTGCAGCCCTGGAATAAATCCCACTTGATTGTGGTGAATAATCCTTTTAATGTACTGTTGAATCCTATTGGCTAGTATTTTGGCGAGAATTTTTGCGTCTGTGTTCATCAAGGATATTGGTCTGTAGTTCTCTTTTTTGGTGGGATCCTTGTCTGGTTTTGGGATCAAGGTGATGCTGGCCTCATAAAATGAGTTTGGAAGTTTTCCTTCCATTTCTATTTTTTGGAACAGTTTCAGGAGAATAGGAATAAGTTCTTCTTTAAATGTTTGGTAGAATTCCCCTGGGAAGCCGTCTGGCCCTGGGCTTTTGTTTGTTTGGAGATTTTTGATGACTGTTTCAATCTCCTTACTGGTTATGGGCCTGTTCAGGTTTTCTATTTCTTCCTGGTTCAGTTGTGGTAGTTTATATGTCTCTAGGAATGCATCCATTTCTTCCAGATTGGCCAATTTGTTGGCGTAGAGTTGCTCATAGTATGTTCTTATAATTGTCTGTATTTCTTTGGTGTTAGTTGTGATCTCTCCTCTTTCATTCATGATTTTATTGATTTGGGTCCTTTCTCTTTTCTTTTTGATGAGTCTGGCCAGGGGTTTATCAATCTTATTGATTCTTTCAAAGAACCAGCTCCTAGTTTCATTGATTTTTTCTATTGTTTTTTGGTTTCTATTTCATTGATTTCTGCTCTGATCTTTATGATTTCTCTTCTCCTGCTGGGTTTAGGGTTTCTTTCTTGTTCTTTCTCCAGCTCCTTTACGTGTAGGGTTAGGTTGTGTACTTGAGACCTTTCTTGTTTCTTGAGAAAGGCTGTACCGCTATATATTTTCCTCTCAGGACTGCCTTTGCTGTGTCCCACAGATTTTGAACTGTTGTGTTTTCATTATCATTTGTTTCCATGAATTTTTTCAATTCTTCTTTAATTTCCTGGTTAACCCATTCATTCTTTAGAAGGATGCTGTTTAGTCTCCATGTATTTGGGTTCTTTCCAGCTTTCCTCTTGTGATTGAGTTCTAGCTTCAGAGCATTGTGGTCTGAAAATATGCAGGGAATAATCCTAATCTTTTGATACCGGTTGAGACCTGATTTGTGACCCAGGATGTGATCTATTCTGGAGAAGGTTCCATGTGCACTAGAGAAGAATGTGTATTCTGTTGCTTTGGGATGAAATGTTCTGAATATATCTGTGATGTCCATCTGGTCCAGTGTGTCATTTAAGGCCTTTATTTCCTTGTTGATCTTTGGCTTGGATGATCTGTCCATTTCAGTGAGGGGAGTGTTAAAGTCCCCTACTATTATTGTATTATTATTGATGTGTTTCTTTGATTTTGTTATTAATTGGTTGATATAGTTGGCTGCTCCCACGTTAGGGGCATAGATATTTAAAATGGTTAGATCTTCTTGTTGGACAGACCCTTTGAGTAGGATATGGTGTCCTTCCTCATCTCTTATTATAGTCTTTGGCTTAAAATCTAATTGATCTGATATAAGGATTGCCACCCCAGCTTTCTTCTGATGCCCATTAGCATGGTAAATTGTTTTCCACCCCCTCACTTTAAATCTGGAGGTGTCTTCGCATCTAAAATGAGTTTCTTGTAGGCAACAACTGATGGGTTTTGTTTTTTTATCCATTCTGATACCCTGTGTCTTTTGATTGGGGCATTTAGCCCATTAACATTCAGGGTAACTATTGAGAGATATGAATTTAATGCCATTATTAGCCTGTAAGGTGACTGTTACTGTATATTGTCTCTGTACCTTTCTGATGTACTACTTTTAGGCTCTCTCTTTGCTTAGAGGACCCCTTTCAATATTTCTTGTAGAGCTGGTTTGGTGTTTGCAAATTCTTTCAGTTTTTCTTTGTCCTGGAAGGTTTTTATCTCTCCTTATATTTTCAATCATAGCCTAGCTGGATAGAGTATTCTTGGCTGCATGTTTTTCTCGTTGAGTGCTCTGAATATATCATGCCAGCTCTTTCTGGCCTGCCAGGTCTCTGTGGATAAGTCTGCCGCCAATCTAATATTTTTACCATTGTATGTTACAGACTTCTTTTCTCGGGCTGCTTTCAGGATTTTCTCTTTGTCACTAAGACTTGTAAATTTTACTATTAGGTGACGGGGTGTGGACCTATTCTTGTTGACTTTGAGGGGGGTTCTCTGCATCTCCTGGATTTTGATGCTTGTTCCCTTTGCCATATTAGGGAAATTCTCTCCAATGATTCTCTCCAATAGACCTTCTGCTCCCCTCTCTGTTTCTTCTTCTTCTGGAATCCCAATTATTCTAATGTTGTTTCGTCTTATGGTGTCACTTATCTCTCGAATTCTCCCCTCATGGTCCAGTAGCTGATTGTCCCTCTTTTGCTCGGCTTCCTTATTCTCTGTCATTTGGTCTTCTATATCACTAATTCTTTCTTCTGCCTCATTTATCCTAGCAGTGAGAGCCTCCATTTTTGATTGCACCTCATTAATAGCTTTTTTGATTTCAACTTGGTTAGATTTTAGTTCTTTAATTTCTCCAGAAAGGGCTTTAATATCTCCAGAGAGGGTTTCTCTAATATCTTCCATGCCTTTTTCGAGCCCGGCTAGAATGTTCAGAATCGTCATTCTGAACTCTTGATCTGACATATTACCCATGTCTGTGTTGATTAGGTCCCTAGCCTTCGGTACTGTCTCTTGTTCTTTTGTTTGTGGTGATTTTTTCCGCCTTGTCATTTTGTCCAGATAAGAGGATATGAAGGAGCAAATAAACTACTAAAAGGTGGCAAAGACCCTGGAAAAATGCGCTGTAACCAAATCAGAAGAGACCCCAAATTGTGGGGGGGAGAAAGGGGATAAAAACAGCTTCTGAAAAAAAAGAAAAAAAAAAAAAGAAAGAAAAAATTTAAAAAATAAAACAAATAAAAAAATATAAAAAAGAAAAAATATATATATTTAGATGAACTAGTCAAAAAATGTTAAAAAAGAAAAGGGTAAAAGTTTTAAAAAATTTAGCAGAAGAAGAAAAAAGAAAAAAGAAAAAAAATTGAAAAAAGAAAAAAAAAATTGAAAAAGGAAAAAAAAATTGAAGTAGCCGCAAGACTAAAGAATCATGGGGAGAAAGCCATGAGTTCCGTGCTTTGCTTTCTCCTCCTCTGGAATTGCTCTGCTGTCTTAGGAATTGAATCTGCTTTCTCCTTGATAGATGAACTTCGTCCTGGCTGGATATTTTGTTGATCTTCTGGGGGAGGGGCCTGTTGTAGTGACTCTCAAGTGTCTTTGCCCGAGGCGGGATTGCACCGCCCTTACCGGCGGCCGGACTAAGTAATCGGCTCGGGTTCGCTTTTGGGAGCTTCTGTTCCCTGAACGCTTTCCGTAGAGTTCCGGAGGACGGGAATGAAAATGGCGGCGTCCCAGTCTCCGGCCCGGAGGAGCCGAGAGCCTGGGGCCCCACTCCTCAGTGCGCCCCCAGAGGACAGCACCCAGTCACTCCCGTATCCCCAGCCTCTAGCCGCGCTCCGAGCTCACCCAGCCCGCGACCGGTTCAAGGTAACCCCGAGCTGAGAGTTCAGTCCTCGGCTCTGTCTCTGCAGCTGGCTTCTCCGTTCTAATACCTGCGAGCTCTGCGACACTCCGACACCCCAGATCCTTCTGTGACCCTGCGGGGCCTGGGGCCACGCTGGCCCCGCGTGGGCTTCACCCTGGTTTAGCCTCTGGAGCAATGTCCCTCAGTGGAACAGACTTTTAAAAGTCCTGATTTTGTGCTCCGTTCCTCCGCCGCTTGCGGGAGCCGGCCCCTCCCCCCGCGGTCTATCTTCCCGTCGTTTTAGATTCACTTCTCCGCCAGTCCTACCTTTCAGAAAGTGGTTGATTTTCTGTTTCTAGAGTTGCTGTTCTTCTTCTCTTCACTCTCCCGTTGGATTTGTAGGTGTTTGCAATGTTTAGATAAGCTATCGAGCTGATCTCCTGCTACCTGATGTAGTCTCAGCCTGCTACTTCTCCGCCATCTTGACTCCTCCCCCCTTACCAGAGCTTAACATATGTTGTCTAGAAGGAGAGCCTTCTGAATTGAAACTGAAATAGGATAATTGCCACTTTTATTAAATATCCAGCTGGCACACTTTGAAAATGTTATCTCAGCATCTAGCCTTGGTTTTATTTTGTCTTCCAACTTCCTATTTACTTTATTCTACTTTTGCAGGGCGTGGTTAGAGTCACAGCTTTTATTTTTTCCCTGCAGGGCTTGATCCCAGGACCCTGGGATCGTGACCTGAGCTAAAGGCAGACACTTACCGACTGAGCCACCCAGGCACCCTGGAAATGACTATTTTTTTGAAGTAATTTTAGATTGATATTTATGGTAATATGTGTTTGGGGTGAACTGATGTGCCCAAGGTCTGAAGTCTCCACAGGAGTGTTGGTAAATTCAGGAGAAGTCAGGTGAGCTCACTCATTATTTACCCATCCTTGACTTCCCAATACAGGTTTTCCCTTTGAAAGTGATCTTCCGGGCGCCTGGGTGGCTCAGTGGCTTAAGCCGCTGCCTTCGGCTCAGGTCATGATCTCAGGGTCCTGGGATCGAGTCCCACATCGGGCTCTTTGCTTGTCAGGGAGCCTGCTTCCCTCTCTCTCTCTCTCTGCCTGCCTCTCTGTCTACTTGTGGTCTCTCTCTGTCAAATAAATAAATAAAATCTTAAAAAAAAAAAGTGATCTTCCTATGGTCATATTCTTCTTGTCCCTAAGACAACAAACCATCAAAGGCCACTGGGATCATCAGGACGTTTATTTTCAAACCTTTGACAGAGCCTCTCCACGACACTGAGGTTAGCAAATGACAATTTGAAAAAGAGCAGAGAGTGCAAGGCATTTGTGCTTTGAAAATAGCCCCGTCATTAAACCCTGCCCCTGCCTGTTGACGGATATGGTAACTGGTTACTTGATGGACTGAGGTCAGCAGCTACGGTAAATGATTGGGAGTATGCTCTTTCTGTGAAGGTGAAGTTTAAAAGTCCTCCATAACATGCAGGGGGATCTCAAAAGGCACAAATGCAACCATGCCTGATGTGACCACTTTATCATTACTGCCTTTGAAGTACTTTTAACCTCCAAAGGTGTGTGGCTTGACTGTAGGAGGGAACAAGCCACTGGAGAGTTTACCTTTGCTGCTTTTCCAGCTTTCGTGCTTTGAGAATCAAAGGTCGATAACAGTTGGGCAAAATCCTGTTCTCAAAGGTTTTTCAGTCTATAGATAGACCCATACGTTACTACTTCAAGCTATTAACTTGGCAGTTTGGATTCCATTGAGATTGTGTTTTATAAGATAAGAACACTTTCATAGGAATCACATTTTAGAGAGATATTTTTTATTTAGTCTCATCAATAGATTTTTTTTTCCGGTTTTAAGCTAATTTGGCCTCTATCTCATAGAGCGACATAACCAAGGAGATAGCTCTGCCTCTGAAATACTCAGTGGCTATCCACTGAGAGCTGAAATTAGGTCAGTGTTATTTCATCTTCAGGTAGCAAAAATAAAACTCCACGTGAGTATTGGCTTGGGATTTTACTGAAGTACTGAACTTCCTGAAAAAAAAAAAAAAACAGTTTTGGAGACTGAATAATTATTAATTTGCTGAAAATTATATCCTTTTTCTCTCCCAGTGTTCTTAAACTTTAGAGATGAATCTTTTTAAAAAGACCATAAAATCTCCAGTTAGCTTAAGAATGAGAGAAATGCACTGTGGACCCACAGTGGCTTACCCAAAACCTCCAGGACAGATGTATTTTGGAATTCAAGGTTTTTTTGGATTTTAAACAGGGTCCAATGTGCCACTCATTAATCAAACACGCTGGGGACTTCCCCGGCTGAATGTGGATATTCACACACAGTGGAACAGAGACTAACCTCCCATCAGGTTTTCCTCCTATGGAGTCTCGGCCATCAATAAAAACCAGCCAGCCGAAGAAACAAACAAAACTTTGGTTTTCAAGCTTTTGAGATTTGTTCTTGCAGTTCACTTATGGGCCTATCCTTGCTTTCCTCTGGATGATATCTGCCTTATGTATTAGTAGTTTATTTATAAAGAAATGAAGCCCGTGTTTACCATATACTCTAATATTTTGCTATTCAAAGTGTGGTCCAGAGCCAGCAGCTCCCACATTACCCGGAGGAGCTTGCTGGAAATGCAGAGACGCAGGATCCGCTCCAGAACAGCTGAATCAGAAGCTGCATTTTAATATGCCCTCCGGCAACTTGTGTGTACATTAAAGATCAAGGGGCACTGATCTGGTATTGTACTGATTTAATTTAGAGTTCAGTTTGGCAGGACAAAAGCTCATGTGGGAATACTTAAGCTTTTCAAACCCTTGGACAATTAAAGTTTTCTCTGTCTCCCTTCCCTGTCCCATGGCATCCCCTCTCTCTGCTAGGCCCCATCCAGATGACTCTTAACAGGACCGGCTTCTCTACTCACTATTTCCTCTGTCTTTTGTTATTATTTTTTAATCAGTCTGATAGCATTTGACTTTTAACTGGATCATCTGGCTCATCTACTTGCATTTATTGTAATTCTTGATGCATTGGAATTTATTTCTCACATTTTGTACTTTCTCTTTTCTCTGCCTTGTTTCCTCTTCCTTGTATTTTTCTGGATTGATACTTTTGTTTCTCATCTCAATTCCCAGTTTGTTACATATTACATTTGTATATTGTGACCGTAAACCTAGGAATTTGACATATATACTGATAAGAGTTTAAATATAAGCTATAAAATTTATAAAAGTCTAACTATAAACTAAATATAAATATAGACTATAAAAAGTCTAAATTTAGCCAGTCTCTTTCCTCCTCCCAGATAATACCTTAGAACATTTAGTTCCTATTAATCTTGTGCGGCATGCTATCATTATTGTGTATTTAGTCGGTTTGAAACATTATTAATCACATAAGAGTTTGTTACTTTTTTAAGGAGGACGTTTATTTACATTTACCCACATATTTGCCACATTCTTTGCCAACTTTTTTTGGCATTTTAGATCTAACTGGGATCACTTTTCCACCTGAATTCTGTGGGCTTTCTTCCAATGAGGATCTCTTGGTGACAAGCTCTCTATTTTTGTTTGGAAATGTCTTTATTTTGCCCTTAGTCTGATCTGTTGTTAAATGTATCTAGTTTCTTATTTTGATTTTAATCTTTCTATTTCTAGAACCCATTTCGTTTTTACTTCTTAATATTTTTTCAGTTTTTTTTTATAATAGTATTTTCTCTGACCATATTTTCAAATTTCCTTTCTTACTGCCTAACCGTATGAAAGAGTATTTTGTTATCAATTGCATAATTCCAGTATTTGAAATCTTTGAGTCTGATTCTGTTGGCTGATACTGATTGTGTCTCGTTTCCTAGCTTTGTACACCTGTGTGTGTGTGTGTGTGTGTGCAGTGTGAATTAATTAACCAGTTCGTTGATTAATTTTCAAGTGTGAGCTTTTCATTTTTCTCGTAACTTGGGGAGGATTTTTCCAGGTCTAGGTTACAGATGAATTTCGCTATGTGCCTGAGGTATTACCAGCTATGACCCTTAACATTACATGTTCTGTTTCGGGGTGTTTGGGGACTCTGCTTGTTGTATGGATTGTGCTGCAAACTTGCATGAGTTTTGGTTGGTTGCAATGAATCCTTAGGGTTGATACCCGCCCCCCCATCCAAGATCAGGGACAGGCAACTTTCCTTGTACTCATCCAAGAACACAGTTTAATAGGTTGTTTGGGGTGGTTATGAGGGGCAGGATCTCCTCTGTGTATAGTCTCACTGCTTGTAAAGAGCGCATAGGCTGAACTTGGGCAGTTTCCCTGTTTGCTGTGGTCATTCCTGCAGGGCCTTAAACCAGAGTGCAGGTACTTGAGTTAAACAAGTGATCTCAAGGCAAAAGCTAGCTGCAGGGCTTGGCTTCCTTTATAGGAATCACATTCAGTCTGACCTCTATATCGGACTGTATGTGCCTGTAGGTTTATATGTGAGACTACCTATGCATGTGGGTATATATGGAACCATGGGTGAACATATGTACATATACAGGTACATATACGTAAAGAGCAGATGTAAAAAGCATTTTTTTTATTTTTCTTCTATTTTATTTATTTTTTCAGCGTAACAGTATTCATTCTTTTTGCACAACACCCAGTGCTCCATGCAAAACGTGCCCTCCCCATTACCCACCACCTGTTCCCCCAACCTCCCACCCCTGACCCTTCAAAACCCTCAGGTTGTTTTTCAGAGTCCATAGTCTCTTATGGTTCGCCTCCCCTTCCAATTTTTTTTTTTTAATAAACATATAATGTATTTTTATCCCCAGGGGTACAGGTCTGTGAATCGCCAGGTTTACACACTTCACAGCACTCACGATAGCACTTACCCTCCCCAATGTCCATAGCCCCCTCCCCCTCTCCCAATCCCACCTCCCCCCAGCAACCCCCAGTTTGTTTTGTGAGATTAAGAGTCATTTATGGTTTGTCTCCCTCCCAATCCCATCTTGTTTCATTTATTCTTCTCCTATCCCCCTACCCCCCCATGTTGCTTCTCCATGTCCTCATATCAGGGAGATCATATGATAGTTGTCTTTCTCCGATTGACTTATTTCACTAAGCATGATACGCTCTAGTTCCATCCACGTCATCGCAAATGGCATGATTTCATTTCTTTTGATGGCTGCATAGTATTCCATTGTGTATATATACCACCTCTTCTTTATCCATTCATCTGTTGATGGACATCTAGGTTCTTTCCATAGTTTGGCTATTGTAGA
Source organism: Meles meles (assembly GCF_922984935.1). Lineage (NCBI taxonomy): Eukaryota > Metazoa > Chordata > Mammalia > Carnivora > Mustelidae > Meles > Meles meles. The sequence goes on along the minus strand of NC_060071.1, from coordinate 138,801,351 downwards.
CATTGCTGCTATAAACATTCGGGTACACGTGCCCCTTCGGATCACTATGTTTGTATCTTTAGGGTAAATACCCAGTAGTGCAATTGCTCGGTCATAGGGTAGTTCTATTTTCAACATTTTGAGGAACCTCCATGCTGTTTTCCAGAGTGGTTGCACCAGCTTGCATTCCCAGCAACAGTGGAGGAGGGTTCCCCTTTCTCCACATCCTCTCCAGCATCTGTCATTTCCTGACTTGTTAATTTTAGCCATTCTGACTGGTGTGAGGTGATATCTCATTGTGGTTTTGATTTCTATTTCCCTGATGCCGAGTGACGTGGAGCACTTTTTCATGTGTCTGTTGGCCATCTGGATGTCTTCTTTGCAGAAATGTCTGTTCATGTCCTCTGCCCATTTCTTGATTGGATTGTTTGTTCTTTGGGTGTTGAGTTTGCTAAGTTCCTTATAGATTTTGGATACTAGCCCTTTATCTGATGTGTCGTTTACAAATATCTTCTCCCATTCTGTCAGTTGTCTTTTGGTTTTGTGAACTGTTTCCTTTGCTGTGCAAAAGCTTTTGATCTTGATGAAATCCCAATAGTTCATTTTTGCCCTTGCTTCTCTTGCCTTTGCCGTTGTTCCTAGGAAGATGTTGCTACGGCTGAGGTTGAAGAGGTTGCTGCCTGCATTCTCCTCAAGGATTTTGATGGATTCCTTTCTCACATTGAGGTCCTTCATCCATTTTGAGTCTATTTTCGTGTGTGGTGTAAGGAAGTGGTCCAATTTCATTTTTCTGCATGTGGCTGTCCAATTTTCCCAGCACCATTTATTGAAGAGGCTGTCTTTTTTCCATTGGACATTCTTTCCTGCTTTGTCGAAGATTAGTTGACCATAGAGTTGAGGGTCGATTTCTGGGCTCTCTATTCTGTTCCACTGATCTATGTGTCTGTTTTTGTGCCAGTACCATGCTGTCTTGATGATGACAGCTTTGTAATAGAGCTTGAAGTCCGGAATTGTGATGCCACCAACTTTGGCTTTCTTTTTCAATATTCCTTTGGCTATTCGAGGATTTTAGGATTATTTTAGGATTATTTGTTCCATTTCTTTGAAAAAAATGGATGGTATTTTAATAGGGATTGCATTAAATGTGTAGATTGCTTTAGGTAGCATAGACATTTTCACAATATTTATTCTTCCAATCCAGGAGCATGGAACATTTTTCCATTTTTTTGTGTCTTCCTCAATTTCTTTCATGAGTACTTTATAATTTTCTGTGTATAGATTCTTAGTCTCTTTGGTTAGGTTTATTCCTAGGTATCTTATAGTTTTGGGTACAATTGTAAATGGGATTGACTCCTTAATTTCTCTTTCTTCAGTCTTGTTGTTGGTGTACAGAAATGCAACTGATTTCTGTGCATTGATTTTATATCCTGACACTTGACTGAATTCCTGTACAAGTTCTAGCAGTTTTGGAGTGGAGTCTTTTGGGTTTTCCACATATAGTATCATATCATCTGCGAAGAGTGATAGTTTGACTTCTTCTTTACCAATTTGGATGCCTTTAATTTCTTTTTGTTGTCTGATTGCTGAGGCTAGGACTTCTAGTACTATGTTGAATAGCAGTGGTGATAATGGACATCCCTGCCGTGTTCCTGACCTTAACGGAAAAGCTTTCAGTTTTTCTCCATTGAGAATGATATTTGCGGTGGGTTTTTCATAGATGGCTTTGATAATATTGAGGTATGTGCCCTCTATCCCCACACTTTGAAGAGTTTTGATCAGGAAGGGATGCTGTACTTTGTCAAATGCTTTTTCAGCATCTATTGAGAGTATCATATGGTTCTTGTTCTTTCTTTTATTAATGTGTTCTATCACATTGATTGATTTGCGGATGTTGAACCAACCCTGCAGCCCTGGAATAAATCCCACTTGATCGTGGTGAATAATCCTTTTAATGTACTGTTGAATCCTATTGGCTAGTATTTTGGCGAGAATTTTTGCGTCTGTGTTCATCAAGGATATTGGTCTGTAGTTCTCTTTTTTGGTGGGATCCTTGTCTGGTTTTGGGATCAAGGTGATGCTGGCCTCATAAAATGAGCTTGGAAGTTTTCCTTCCATTTCTATTTTTTGGAACAGTTTCAGGAGAATAGGAATGAGTTCTTCTTTAAATGTTTGGTAGAATTCCCCTGGGAAGCCGTCTGGCCCTGGGCTTTTGTTTGTTTGGAGATTTTTGATGACTGTTTCAATCTCCTTACTGGTTATGGGCCTGTTCAGGTTTTCTATTTCTTCCTGGTTCAGTTGTGGTAGTTTATATGTCTCTAGGAATGCATCCATTTCTTCCAGATTGTCAAGATGTAAAAAGCATTTTAAAGAGATCATGGTGTCAGAGTGTTGGGCAGTGTAACTGATTCCTTCCAGTGCTATTGGAACCCATCAGCCCATATGCAGACATCTGCTCCTTTAACCCCTAGCCCCCTTTTCGGTGGAGTAGGGGGGAAGTAAATGTAAGTCTGGGAAGCTTGATGCATTTTATTTATTTTATTTTATTAACATATAGTGTACTATTGGTTGCAGGGGTACAAGTCTGTGATTCATCAGTCTTACACAACTCACAGCGCCCACCATAGCATGATGTGTTTTAAATGAGGCAGAAGCTTCCTGTGTCTGAGAAAGCAGTGGTTTGTAGACCTTTTAGGTAGTAACTAGTCCTCCACTCAATTAGCAACTTCATCTGTGTTTTACCGATGAGGTTAATGGGTGTTAACTTTCACGTCAAAGAGATGAAGCAGCATCCCCTGTAACCAGGCTTGTTGGGGTGGTTATGAGGGGCAGGACCTCAGGTCTCATCAGGCTGTACATCAGCCCTGCCTGGGGATATTTACAAACAAAGCAGCCTGGAAGTCACCCCCAGAAACTGATGCCTCTGGTCCGGATGCAGTCTGGGGCATCAGGAGTTCTAACAACTCCCCGAGTGCTTCCACTGTGTAGGTGACGTGGAGGATTACTTTGTAGTAGTTAATTTATGCTGGTGCCACATTCAGACTGACTGAGTTCAAATCCTGGCCCTGCCACCGAAAGATGTATGACCTTAGGCAAATTTCATAATGTGGCTCAATTTCTTCATCTATAAAATGGAGATGATGATCGTAGGACCTCCGTCTCAGAGTGTTGTTGTGAGGATAAAACGAGTTCATAAGTGCAAAACGTATGGACTAGGGGCCGCCACAAAGTAAACAGTTATTCTTGCTATTTTATAGATATTATTGATACAAAATTATCACTGTAATTGAACATTTCTGTCTCAAAGGCATTTTGGAGTGTTAAAATTTAAATCTTGTTTTGAATAGTACCAGCCTAACTTTGGTGTTAGATTGGTTTTGCTTAATTTTCTATTCCATAGTTTTATTTAAAAGTTAGTCATAATCACCCTCTAAATGTAGGCAGTGTCTGCTGGAAATCATTTAAGATGTTTTTTTCCAAAAGTCTGCAAAAATTAAATCAAGGTACTTGCAGAGAAAAGATGGACAGCTTGTTGATAGCCTAAGGAAAGTGCCTTCCCTCCCTAACAGAGAAGAATGTACAATAGGGAATTTTTCCTCAAACTGGAAATTAGTGTCTTCATAATGATTTAACATATGCCATTATTGGTGACAATATTCAGAATTTTAGAGGAAAGCTTACCATAAATATCTGATTTTTCTGAAGTTGCACTGGTGTAAGTCTGTTTTCTTGAGGATCTACATACCCTATGCCTTTTCTTACTTTTCAGTGTCAGATATCTCAGTGGTGTCTCTGTCATATAGAAGGTGGTTTAAATGTTTGGTGTTCTAGGTTTTATATTTTTACTCTCCCTCAAGTGAATAGTAAGACAGTCATCAGCAGATATTGCATGTATAAGTCAGATTATTTTCCCATTAAATTACTGGATAATTTCAGAGAAACTTTATTCCTATTTTCAACTGGCAATGCCCCTAATTTCAGGTCCTATATTTAGCTTCTCTTCTTAACTGATGTAGAAACAAACATTTATTTATTTTTTTTTTTGGTAGTTTTATGGTTTTTTTTTTTCTCATTTTATTTATTTTTTCAGCGTAACAGTATTCATTCTTTTTGCACAACACCCAGTGCTCCATGCAAAACGTGCCCTCCCCATTACCCACCACCTGTTCCCCCAACCTCCCACCCCTGACCCTTCAAAACCCTCAGGTTGCCCCAACCTCCCACCCCTGACCCTTCAAAACCCTCAGGTTGTTTTTCAGAGTCCATAGTCTCTTATGGTTCGCTTCCCCTCCCCAATGTCCATAGCCCGAACATTTATTTTTTTAAAGATTTATTTATTTGAGACGAGGGTAGGGAAGGAGGACACATGCAGGGGAAGGGGCAGAGGGAGAGAGAGAATCTCAAACAGACTCCACACTGAACACAGAGCCTGATGCTTGATCTCAGGACCCTGAGATCAGACCCCAGCCCACACCAAGAGTTGGACACTTGGGGCACCTGGGTGGCTCAATGGGTTAAAGCCTCTGCCTTCGGCTCAGGTCATGATCTCAGGGTCCTGGGATTGAGCCCCACATCGGGCTCTCTGCTCAGCAGGGAGCCTGCTTCCCCCACCCTCTCTCTGCCTGCCTCTCTGCCTGCTTGTGATCTCTGTCTGTCAAATAAATAAATAAAATCTTAAAAAAAAAAAAAAGAGTTGGACACTTAACTGACTCCCCACACAGGTACCCCGGAAACAAACTTTTAAATGAACTACCTTTTTAAAGAAGTATTTTAGTAAAGGTCTTTTGTAATGTAAATCATATTTTGTTCAGGATTTTCTGGAAAAACCTGTCATGTTCCTTTAAGTCTTTATCTCTAGACACAATATTCTTTCATTTATTTTTTTGTGTAAAGGCATGTGCAAATATAATTTCTGATTATTTATCTCTGTCTGACTTCTCCAATTAGGTATCATTATCATTAAGAAAATCAGCTACTTTTCCTACTGAATTTAAAAGCAGACCAGGACTTGGGACATGATACTAGTCAGAGCATTTATGAAATATTCTTTAATTTCTTTGTTCTCATTGTAAAGAGTCATTTTCACTAATTCATAAATTCATGTATTTGTTCATTATTTGTGTGCCCAACAGAATAATGGTACAATCTTGCACTTAAGAATTTTATAGTCTAGGAAGAAAAAATATATACACACATACTATGTCTGAAGTTATGAACAGACACAGGATGAAGATGGAATCCAAATAAAGCTCTTTTACATTTTGTTTCTCCCATGATCTAGCTGATCTTTTCTTTCCCACCAAGTAGAATAGATTGCTTTTTATTATAAACATAGTACATGTTCACTGTAAAAAAGAGATAAAGGTATCTAAAAGAGAAAATTACCTGTGATTCCCCCCACCTAGAAGTAATAACTATTGTTAACGTTTTGTTATTTACGCTTATAAATTTTTCTGTGTATTCACAGGCTGAACTTTCTTCTTATGGGCATTTCCTCTGTGCATTCCTAGGTGGCTACAATTGTTGCAGTCCCATACCAGTTTATGTAGGTCCTCCAACAGCTGAGCATGTGGGCTGAATCCTCATCAACTGACTTTATCGGTCCATCCAAAGTCAATGGGAGGAACAGAAGTCAGGAATACTCAGGAGTTCTTCTCAAGACAGGGCTCAAGTTAATTTTGTGCATTCTTCAAATTATAATACTTTTTCCCTTTTGAAGGAAACCAGCCTCCCAGACTCCTACCTAGACCTTCTCTCCAAGAGATTTGGCCAGATCACCTGTGAATTTACTTCTCTCTTCACAGCATTTGCATTTTGTTCCTTCCTTTTATAATGCCATTACTAGAAAGAGAATGGCCAGTGCCTGAGCAAGCTGTGCTGGGGGCGGGGGTGGGGGGGTGGGTGGAGGGGTGGTAACTGTTCGCTGTGCAACCAACCAGGGGCACCCTAACCCCGCATCTCTCTCTTCCCATTCGGTTCCTCAGTGTACAGAGTAAAAAGGATGAAATATTCTGTTACCATAACTTTCTTATGTTCTTGTTTTATTGTCCTCACTCTAGCCTTATTGCTAGTTTTTCCTTCCATTTTTTAATTTAAGTTCTTTCAATTTCTCCTCTTCAGTATAGTTTTAGTCTGAATTTCTCCGCTGATTGATACTGACCATTCAACAGTGAGTCAAGTTATACTTGATGCTTTGGTCGGTTTACCTCTTCTCCCTTAATGGATATCTTTTTTCCCCCTACATCATTGTAGCTGCATCAAAATAGTTTTTAATAGTTACATAACATTCCATTGTATGGACATCCCATTACTTATATAATCAACTGTGTAGCATTGGAGTTGTTTTCACTGTTTCTAATATTCTGATTAACACTATAATGAACATCTTTTTACTTGGGACTTGTTTGTAGGTACAGGATTGCTGGATTAAAAGATGTCTAATGTAATAGATACCTGTGTGTGTGTGTGTATGTGTGTATACATATATGTATACAAATTATCCTACAGAAGAATCTTACTAATTTACATTCCTGCAAACAAGGCATTACAATTTCCCAGAGCCTTGCCAACACTGGTTATTCACAATCCTTTTAAGCTTTGTAATTAAGATAAAAATATATCGATTTATAATTATTGACTGGTAAAACTGAGGATCTTTCCATATCGTTCTCAGACTTTTGTATATGAGTTTCCTCTTTATATTTTTGCTTTCTTTTCTGTCGAATTGTTTTCTTATTGATATGTAATGACTCTGCATATAGTAAGAATCTTAGTTTTTACCTATTTTATATAGTACAAATAGTTTCCCCGGTTTCCTATTAGTTGTTTAACCTTAGTTTAGTGTTTTTCTTCCTTCTGAAATGTTACATTTTATGTAATCGTATCTTTCAGTCTTTTCCCTTATTGTTTCTGGCTCTGATGGCATGCATAGAAAGCCCCCTCCCACCCCAAAGTTATAAGACTATTGGGAAATGATGTTGAAATGCCATGTTTAATATTTACTAAGTGCTCCTGCATAATTTGGTCTACCTGGAAGCCCTTTAATTCTTGTTTTATCTGCTCATCTGTTCCTCTGTCTGTTCCTAACTATTGTGGCTACAACAGGATCCATATTTATATCTACATAGAAAGCCATATCACTCTATATAAAGCAAACACACCTGTTACTCTTCTTCAATTTTTTTTCTAGTCTATTCTTGAACGCGTATTCTCTTAAATGAGTGTTAAACATTTTGTAATGTTCCAAGAAGGATTCCCTTGGTGCTTGTGTTTAGGTTATATCAAATTTTTAGCTAATTCATGTATCTTTGTAGTATTGTCTCCCAGCATGTCCAAGCCAGCACGTAGGCATTTTCTGTCTTTATTTCTTTAAGCTTTTTCACGTTTTCAGTAATGGTATCAAAATCCTCAAATCCCTCTGCACTGGGATTCCTTTCCCCCAGCAGCCTCTGATGGCTCCCAGGCCCCCAGTGCCCAGGCTGCTAGATCCACACTGTTAACTTCATCTGCCCATCGTGGGTGTAGATTCTGTCTTAGATTTTATTTCTTCCATCTTCTACTTCTTATTTTAAATTTTGTTTTCTCTCTTCTTCTTTTATACTTTTACTGTATTTATCAGAATTTGTAAACCTCCTTTGCCCCTAATAATTTATTGACTCAATGTATCTCTTTTGTCAATGCTCCTCTTTCTGTTTTTAACAGCCGGATATCGAACTGCATTTCTCCATCAATATACGAAACTAAAAGAGCCCCTTAGATGTCCTCCCTCAACTCAAGTGTTTATTACTGTGCTCCAAGCCCCACACTCTCCTGCTGTTGAAGTAGAACATTTAGAAGACTTCTGTGTCCTTATTTTCCCTCCTTTCTTCTTCCTTGAAAATTCGGAGGCTAATTGAATTAATCTAGAATTTTAGTTTTAAGATACTGTTAACTTTTGGGGCACCTGGCTGGCTCGGTCAGTGGAGTGTGTGATTCTTGATCTAGAGGCTGAGTTTAAGCCCCACATTGGGTGTGGAGCCTACCGGGAGGGGGAAAAAAAAGATACTGTTAACTTCTAAATTGTTTTACAGCATGTCCTTGTCGTTTAAAGTATCAAAGCTTTTAAAACACATCACTAGGCACATTTATATTCTCTACTTACCTACATTATCTTGTATTTAACCTGTTTTTGCACTCATTCTTCTCTATCTAAATCTTGAGATCTTTGCTTCCATGTAATTTTTATTTGATTGGGATGTTTTCTTAAAGCCCACCATTGGTATACTTTTTGAGTTTGTTTCTAAAAGCTTCTTTTTCCCCTCAGCTGGGTAGTCCTGATTGCCCTTCCTTTCCTCTGCAGTGTGTGAACACTGCTTCCTTGCTGTCTGCCAGTCAGTGTCGCTGAGATGAGAAGTCTGATGTTTGATGAATTATTTTCTCTTTCTAGTTACTTGCTCTGTCTTCAGGAAGACTGCAGAATCTTCTCCTTTACCTCTGAAGAAATTTTTCTGGAATATGTCCTGATACCTTTTTTATTAAGCCTTACTAGGATTTCTAAGTTTATTATTATTATTGTTATTATTCTGAAAAAGCAAGTCTCTCTTTGACTCAGTAAAACTTTTCAATCTGAAAGCTGAAGTTTTAAAATCAGGGAAGCTTTTAGGAGCACCTGGGTGGCTCAGTCGGTTAAGTGTCTGCTTTCAGCTCAGGTCATGATCCCAGGGTTCTGGGATCCAGCCCAGCTTTGGGCTCCCTGCTCAGCGGGGAGTTCGCTTCTACCTCTGTCCCTCCTTCACTCCTTGTGGTCTCTCTCTCTCTCAAATAAATAAAATCTAAAAAAACAAATAGCTTAAAAAAATAAAATCAGGGAAGCTTTCTTCTAATTTAAAAAATTACTACCATGCCTGCTTTATCCCCTTATATTTATTTACATGTTTTTCCAAAGCAACAACAAAAAGAAATCCCCCCACCACCACCACCAAATCAACCTACAACAGTACAGAGAATAATGTGGTAAGTTTTTATTTAGCCCAGGGAAGAGTTAACTGCTAACCTTTTGTCATATTTGTTTCAAATATTTTTTAAAGTATTTTCTTAGAGTATAGTCTATATTAAAATACTATCTAGAAGACTAGAGTTGGAGTTATTCAATCATTTCTTCATTGTACTTAGACTGTTGCCTATGAGTGAGAGGAGATGAGATAGAAGGAATGCCAGAAACGACAGAAAGAAGTCTTTTGGGGCGGGGAAGCATATTTTACAGTTTCAGTGAAATGAGTCCTGGATCTCAGTATTGCTTTGTCAATACTTCTAGTGTACAACACAATAGGGACATTGCATCAGGAGCTTGGGCTGCAGGTTACAGAGAACCCCAACTCCAATTGGCATAAAGAGAATTGAAATAGTTCCTCTCCAATAACAAGGCTCCTTAGCTTTTTTTTTTTTTTTGTATATGTATAGCTAACATACAGTGCATATGTATATATATATTATTCCAGATCAATGTGGGGCTTGATCTCATGACCCTGAGATCATGACCTGAGCTGAAATCGACTCAGGTGCTTAACTGTCTGAGCCACCCAGGTGCCCCTACAGTGTTATTTTAGTTTCAAGGGTATACTGTAGTGATTCGACAGTTCTCTGCATTACTCAGTGCTCAGAACGACAAGTGTATTCAAGGCCCACTCAGCTGTCCCCCAGACCAGGCTGTCATGCGGTCACATTGAGGGTACAACAATTCCGGGTGTGCTCATGCCTGGGTCCTCAGCTCCAGATGTTACAGTGTCCTCAAGAATGAGAAATGCCATCTGCCTTTTGCGTTCCTCATTTCAGAGTGAGGAGGTCTGCTTGAGGACTGAGGTAGTCTGGAAGACGGCGGGGAAGTCGTCACCCCAGGGAGCAGAGACGTTCACTTGTAGCTGTACCTCCAAGCCTCGGGGTGGAGAATTAGCGGAAATTCTCATTGCCAAAAGTAGCCATAGTCATATGACAATGTCTCACGATGCAGGGGCCTTTGTGGTTTCTTTCCTTCCCAAAACAGTGTTGTTTTTTTTTTTTTAAGATTTTATTTATTTATTTGACAGAGAGAAATCACAACTAGGCAGAGAGGCAGGCAGAGAGAGAGAGAGAGAGGGAAGCAGGCTCCCTGCTGAGCAGAGAGCCCGATGCGGGACTCAATCCCAGGACCCTGAGATCATGACCTGAGCCGAAGGCAGCGGCTTAACCCACTGAGCCACCCAGGCGCCCCCCAAAACAGTAGTTTTGGAGTTGGGAATATATCAGGACTTTCTGGGTTAAGCAGTGAAGGCTCTTCTGCAAGTCCTAGCTTGACCGCTTTGAGAAGTTCTTTGACTGCTTTCAGCTTTGGGTCCCTCATCTGTAAAGTTAAAAGGTTGAATTATAAGAACACACAGATCCTGTAATTCCCCTTGCCTCAGATAAAAGAAAGAAATAAATAAAAATAAATAAAAATTTTTTAAAAAGATCATGTTCTCAATTCGAGAGAATGTGCGATTGTGATGGTAGCCGCAGTAAGCATCTGCTTGGGCCTCTCTTGTCTGTGGGAGTCAATGAGAAGTGTATCCTTTGAAACCTCTCAAGCCTGCATAGACTGGTCAAAGCTCATTTATTGATTTTTTAAAAAAGATTTTATTTACTTATTTCACAGGCAGAGATCACAAGTAGGCAGAGAGGCAGGCAGAGAGAGAGGAGGAAGCAGGCTTCCTGCCGAGCAGAGAGCCCAATGCGGGACTCGATCCCAGGACCCTGGGATCATGACCTGAGCCGAAGGCAGAGGCTTCAACCCACTGAGCCACCCAGGCACCCCTCATTTATTGATTTTTTTTCTGCTGGAACTTGCATGTATATAAAATACAGAGACCAATGTTAATTTTCACCAGCTCAGTGTATAATATTGTGGCTGCTCGACTCCCTGAAGTCCAAGTTGTTCTCAAATAATAAGCAGAATGGAAAAATACTTAAATATTTGATCAGGTAGACAGCCTTTCCAGCAGGGTCATACATGTGTGCACATGATGTTTAACTCCAGATCCCCTGGTCACAGCCCTGGTCTGTTTCCAGGCCTAATTTGACATGCAAGGACCCTCCCCCCCTCCCACCGTGGGCAGCACTATCTTCACTGTCCGCATGGAGGTGTGCGGATTACCTGGAATGTGCTTTACTGGGAGTAACCTTCTTCCTCACAGATCATGATAGAGACTCCAGATATGTAGAAAGATTTACCAGTAATTCCTGTTCCAAGAGTAGGGCGTGAGGGGTGGGAATCAAGAGCGCAGAAGGGAAAGGAGTTAATGCTTTCTTATTTTAATCCCATGAGGTGATTAGCATTGCCTTAACGTGTGAGGAAATTGTTGCCCAGAGAGGTGGAGTAACCTGGCCCAGTGGCTCCAGGATTAGTTGGTAAAGCAGCGATTCCAATCCAGGGCTGTTTGGTTCGAACAACTTGGTCTCTGTTCCCAAGCCCTGAGCACCGGGCCCACCTGTGAGATAGGAATCCTGCCCAGGGCTCTTCTGGTCCATCCTTATTTGAGCAAACAGGTGATTTCCAAGAGTGTGGATGCTAGGGCTATGCTTACTAGGAAGAGAACAAGCAGCAGAAGGGTTCAAATGATCCTCTGAGAAGGAACTTTCCTGACTCAAAGCCCGTTATCTTTGCTTCATGGCACAATAAATGAGAAAAGTTTGTCTCCCTTGGGCTCTCTTGTAGTTGTGTTTGTCTCTCCTTTTCTTGTGTAGAATGCCAAGACTGTGGTGTTTATTTCTGTTCTTTCCTCTTAGAGGCATACTAAAGTCATTTTTTTTAATCTCAGAAATAAAACATAATGAATGATTACTCTCTTAGAAAAGACTCCAATTAAGCTGTGTGCCCCTCCAGAAGAGAAACAGGGCTGACCAGTTTCTGCCTCCTGTGCTCTGAGGCTAGGATACTGTGGAGGATAAAGCGGTTTTCCCAGAACCCTCCAGATCTCAGAGATGCTTGAAGGTGGACACCTGGGCCTTCCCTTGGCCTCAAGGCATCAGAGTTTTTCTCCCCCAGTGTTTGGGTTTCTTATTTCTAATTGATGACAACCTGGTTGTTGGTGTTCTCTTTTCATTCATTCCTAACTCCTCACCTCCAAAGGAAGCTGGACGGACACTTTACTTGAGGCTGGATATGTCCCCTTAGCATCTCTGACATTGTTCCCAGCAATATTCTGCTTGCTCTTTTTTTTTTTTTTTTAGAGATTTTATTTATTTGTTTGACAGAGAGACACAGATCACAAGTAGGCAGAGTCAGGCAGAGAGACTGGGGGAAGCAGGCTCCATGCTGAGCAGAGAGCCCGTTGCGGGGCTCGATCCCAGGACCTTGAGATCATGACCTGAGCCAAAGGCAGAGGGTTAACTCACTGAGCCACCTAGGCGCCCACAGGCGCCCCTATTCTTCTTTCTCTTAAGGGCTTCTCCCTTTCTTCTGTGCTCCTACAACTTTTCTCTTCACCCTACTGCACTTCATCAGGATTAGCATGTTTAATTCTTCTTCCTCTCAAAAAAATCCATACCTGAATGCTGACCAGGAAAGTTATGGGGCGTGTTTCAGGCATGCTCTGACGTATATGAAGTCGACCTGTTCCTCTACAGTTAAATGACAGAATAAACTCTTAAAAAACTGGTCCCTAAAAGCATGCAATAATAAATATTGCATTTATTTGTAACTGGAAGTTAAAAATAAAAGTTTTCCTCTTGATTCAGTTTCTAATCAGTTTCTAATTCAGTTTCTAATCAGTCAGCTCAATAGTACCTGGAAATTTGCAGCTGATCAGCAAGGCCCCCCAGGTAGTGGTCCTGACCAGGAAATACCTGGTCAGGAAATACCAGGAAATAGCTCTTAGGACCATGCTTATAAAATACCAAATTAGGGAGACTTGGAATATTTTACTGTATGTTTGCCTCCTTCAACAGTTCAGATGAAATGCATTTTTAAAAAAATGGAACTCAACAGAATATTATGTAGTAAAACTCAAATCAAGTATACGTACACTCCACACAGATAAATCTTAGTTATGACTGGGTGGAAAAGGATGTTCCAGAGGAACACAGTGTGTGTGACAACTTTTCCATAAAATTCTGAAATAGGAAAACTTCAATAATACCCCTCCCCCCTTTTTTAAAGAAGAACCAGAAACGCACAGGTCAGGAGAGTGGTTACAGCAGGGGTTAGGGGAACACAGGAATAACTCTCGGTTTGTTCTAGTTTTTGGATAAAATTATAGGTTCATGGCTCTTCATTAAGTTATTAAAAATAATGTTTTTGAAGGCTCCATGTGGACCAAGGGGGATCCTTTCTCCTGATTATAAACAACCAGTTCTGATCATGAAAGATCTTTCCAAGCAAGTCACGTGGGTGAACTCATCCTTTGAGATTTCGGATTTTTAAAGCTTCTGCTCTTCCCTATTTTTATTTATGAGTCTAGTCCTCAGGGAGCTGTTAAAGAAAGGATTACTAAGTCACCTGTTAAAGACGGTAAGGAGAACCTCATTCACAGGGCTACTACAGTGTCATTCTGCTATAGGGGAGAGAGATCAGGCCCAGCTCTGAACACGGCAGGGCCACGTGGGGACTTAGAGCCAAAGAGCAGCGTGAGGGTCAGTGGACACAAAATGAATAAGGGGAAACCTCAGGGGGTAAGGAGGGTTCTTGCTGCAGGCAGGCTGGCAGGATCTTGAATGGGAGATGAAGAATTGGGTCAAATATCAAGGGTGATCAGATGCCGGGCTGCGGATTTCCCCTAAATGGTCTCGGCAAGACTTTTGCTAAGACTGGAATAAGCAGGCCAAGGACAGAGACCAAGGGCCAGGGCAGGTCTGAAAGAGCACTCAGAGGAGTCCGACGAAGTTTTGGTCGGGAGAGAGTCTTTGTCCGAGCCAACAGGCCTCTAGCTACTAGCGGCAGAAATAAAGGTCAGAGAAATCTTAGAACTAGGTGGCCAGGTGGGAATGGGCAAGCCATGAGATAAAGACCGGCAAGCAAGAGTTTGTGCTGGGGGCTAAGCAAAGAGAAGACCAGAGTCTTTTTGAAACATCTCTTTGGTGGGCACCTGGGTGGCTCAGTCAGTTAAGCATCTGCCTTTGGCTCAGGTCACGATCCCGGGATCCTGGGATCCAGCCCCGCATTGGGCTCCCTGCTCAGCGGAGAGCCTACTTCTCCGTCTGCTTCCCCCTCTCCCTCTGCTTGCAACTCCCCCTGCTTGTGCTCTCTCACTGTCTCTGTCAAATAAATAAATAAATAAAATCTTACCCAAAAAATCTCTTTCTCTGCATTGAAGATAAAACCTTGTTTTTAAAAATAAAGGTGCTTGCCCCATGCCTCTGTGTTGCCAGGTGTTGGTGGCGGGGTTTTGATCTGGTGGCATCCTCTGCTCATTGGTGATCTCTGGGGCACAATGTGTTCACAATGTGGGTGCCGGTCACCTGAATTAGGGATGCAGCCGCCAGCTGTGATGCATTCCTGCTGCCTGTTATCACAGAAGCGTGTTGCTGGGTGATGGGCTCCTTGGCCTGCTCCAGAGGCTGGCAGATGTCAGTCCAGCATTCCTTACCCAACCCCACATTCCCATTAAGCCTTCAGCTCTCTTTGGTGAAACAAGTGGAATTTCATTTGAAAGGATTCATTAAAATTATTTCACTTACGGTTACCGACACTGTCACCGTTTTCTTTTGTCTGGACAACGGTGGGGGGGGGGTCTCTGTGTCTCTGCTCCCTTCAGGCACTGCCCCCCTCCCCACCGCTCCCACCCTGCCTCCCTCTGCCTTCCTAGCCCATTCTGTCCTCCTCCCCAGTGGTCTGTTGAAGACTTAGATTAGACCAGGTCATTTTCTTGCTTAAAATAAAACTCTCCAGCGGCTTCGCGTTTTCCTTAGAATAACATCAGCATTTTCATTGCCTGTCTTTGCACTCACTGCAGTCAGTGAGTGACGGCCTGTGTCCCTCACCTCATCTGCTGCCACTTTCCCCTTGTTCTGTGTTCTCAACACCCTGGTCTCCCTTTCGTTCTGCAGTTGCCCGGAGCTCACTCTCTCCTCAGGGCCTTTGTACATGCCGTTCCCTCTGCTAAAATGGTCTTGCTCTAGATCTTTGCACAACTCTCAGATTCTCATCATTTCTAGGTGGGCCTTCCCGGGCCACCCTGCTTGAAGCAACCCCAGCCCCACTTGGAAGGATACTATCTCTTTGTGACTTTAAGTTCTCTTCCTTTCATTCATTGCTCTCTGATCTCATTCTGCTCCTGTGTGCCCCAGGGAGAATTAATTTCCACAAGGAGAACTGGAATTTTCACAGGTTCACCATTGGGTTCCTGTAGCCTCGAGCACGACCTGGGGCATGGAAAGCATTCGGGAAATGAGAGCAGGACTGAAAATGGAGACATCCCCACTGCCCTGTGTGTCTACCACATAGGGAACCAAATCAGATTGCTCCCAGTGTGAGCTTGAGGGAAGACTTTCTGTTTCTCTGGAATAATATTACAAATGATGGAAAAT
This sequence comes from Meles meles, assembly GCF_922984935.1. NCBI lineage: Eukaryota > Metazoa > Chordata > Mammalia > Carnivora > Mustelidae > Meles > Meles meles. The sequence goes on along the minus strand of NC_060071.1, from coordinate 138,785,862 downwards.
AAGTTCACACAGCTGGAACAACACTAAATAATGCTGTGACCCACCGATAGATATTTAAATATTGCCAGAAGAATTAGGCCAGGATCACATGACCTGAGTTTATATTCTACACATTGTGCATTAGTTTCCTGATGATCAGAACTGGGTTAATGAGTCTACGCTGTGTCTTTCCTGTTAGGGATATGAAGATTATCTGCTCTATCCAATTTGGTTTTCTAAGAAGAGGAATCACTGTTGAATTTAAAAAGCAACTTCCCTGCCCTGTTTCCTAATCTTTTTTTTTTTTAAAGATTTTATTTATTTATTTGACAGACAGAGATCACAAGTAGGCAGAGAGGCAGGCAGAGAGAGAGAGGGAAGCAGGCTCCCTGCTGAGCAGAGAGCCTGAGAGCCTGATGCGGGGCTGGATCCCAGGACCCTGAGATGACCTGAGCCGAAGGCAGAGGCTTTAACCCACTGAGCCACCCAGGTGCCCCTTCCTAATCTTTTGATAGAAATGTTTTAGTGGGAAAAAAATATTTACTAGAACCAAAACATTTCTTTTTTTTATGTTAATGAATCTTCATTCCTTTAAGGAATATTCCTTGGCATCAGTGAAGAGGGTGATTCTCATCTTTTCTCCCAGCCTCCTCCCTGGTTAGGTCAGGAACTACTTTTTTTTTCTTTTTTTTAAAACAACTCACAGTTCAGTGTGGATGGGAACTCCCTTGGGTATGCATGGGACCGTCCTTCCATCTCCCCTCACACCGCTGAGCTCCAGATCCCTAGAGGGGCTGATGGAAGGGAGAATGGAAATAGCCAGTTAACTGGTAATTTGGGGAGGCATGCTGTAAGACGTTAGATAAATGGAACACATCAAATGTTATTAACAGCAAAAATACTTTAAGGAATTTAATTTCTACACCATAACTCTTGGATTCTCATTAAACCAGACCGGGCATAGATTTAGAAATAAGTGAGTGAGTAATGCCTATAACGGTCTTCTCATTTCTAACTATTGACCTGGAGTCAGATCATCTGAAAATGAGTTCCAGGTGGAGAAGAGATGGAAAGAGAGTTCACCTATTAGGCTCTCTTGTAGGTGTTTGTACATCTCAGTCCATTCTCATGTCTGTGTGAGACAGATCTCACACGTTCCTTTTAACAGTTGTGCAAACAGAGGCTCTGTGGTTTGATGTAACCTGCCCCTACATGACCGTGCCGGGGCCGGCACCGAAGGTGCAGGCGGGATCCCTCCTTGGTTCATTACAGCATTCACTCCCCAGCTCTGTCACTTAAAATGGAACATCTGGGATACTGGTTTTCTCACGTGTGGAAGGAAAATAAGAAGCCTGCATTACCTATCTCCCAAGGTGATTTAAGAGGCCAATGCCATGTAAAAACAGCTCTGTGAAAAGTTTGTGGAGCTCTACAAGAATTAACAGAATAAATAGCTAAGCTTTATTAGCAATTGAAGCCAGAACCCATATTCCACCATAGTTCCTTTTCCCTTTCTACTCTTTCCCTTTGTTCTTCTGACCCCTCTCCTTAAATCCATCTCTTTCCTGCATAGTGACAATCCTTCTTTCTGTTGGGTTGAAGCTGCCCAAGAGGAAGACTGAGCTTTGACCCTAGAATGTACCCTCTTTTTCTTATTCTGTTCATCTTCAACTCACTATGCTAGGGCTTTGCCCCCTCCACTCCACTCTGCTGAAATACCAGTTATTTTACAAGCACATGAGGTATCTGTGCCCCCAATTAGGGAAGAATGCATCCCTTTCCATGAGGGGATGAGCACAAGGCAGGCTGATATTCTTGTTCAGTCAACAACTTGTGCAACTATATTTGGCCAGGGAACACTGCTTTGGCAAGATCATCAATGCCTTTGTACTGGAAAAATCTAATAGACACTTATTATACTTCATCTTAAGTTCTTTGTGACATTCAAAAGGGTTAAGAATTCCCTTCTAGGATCAAGCTCCTTTCCTCAGTGAAGCTGATACTAGTATCTGGTGATTCTCTCCTTAAAGACCTGGAAGTTTCACTTTGTCTCCTTTACAGCCTTTTCTTCCTCCACCTGCTCTTGGTTCTGTCTTGAGCCCTCCTTTGCTTACATTACCACCACACAATAAGAATTCTTTAAAAGCCTTCAGTAATAGGGCACCTGAGTGGCTTGGTCTGTTAAGCGTCTGCCTTTGGCTCAAGCCATGATCCTGGGATCGAGCCCTGCTTGGGTGGGGGGCATGGGGGAGTCCCTGCTCAGCAGGGAGCCTGTTTCTTCCTCTCTATCTACCCGCCTCGCCATCTCCCCTGCTTGTGCTCTCTCTCTCAAATAAATAAAATCTTTAAAAAATGCTTTCAGTAGTGGCTCGACATAAAACTTGAATCCCTTTAGATTTATGGTGCCTCCATAGTTCCCTTGTTGGCAAAGTTAAATGATTTTTTTAAAGATTTTATTTATTTATTTGACAGACAGAGATCACAGGTAGGCAGAGAGGCAGCCAGAGAGAGAGGACAGGAAGAAGGCTCCCCACTGAGCAGAGAGCCAGATTCGGGGCTCGATCCCAGGACCCTGGGATCATGGCCTGAGCCGAAAGCAGAGGCTTTAACCCACTGAGCCACCCAGGTGCCCCAAAGTTAAATGATTTTTATAGGCAGCTCTCCTTTCAGTAATCAAATCTACACATGGACCAGTGAAAACTTTCCTGGAGAAGGTTAGCAGGAAGGTAGGGCAGTTTCCATGAAGTTCTCTTTTTGGAGACTTCCAGGCTTGTGTACTTGGAATGGAGCATTGGCCAGACCCAGCTTGGCCTTGCTGATGTCCATGCCCTTGAAATCTATGTAGGATTGACTCACACCTCTGGTGCTGCACTCCACGAGAGTCCTCCATCCTTCCCAATAGCTCTAATTCCAGGGGCCTTACTTCCTCCTCATCATGAGGGCACAGAAGTCCTGCTTCAGTGATTTCCATGAAGCAGACCTCTCTAAATGAGCATTTGTGAGTGTGGTGGGCTTCACTGAGTTCAGGGGAGAGGGAGTGACATAGGAGTTTAAATGTAATAGGCAGAAGCATCATTAGCAGTGTGAACAGGCTCTCCAGCCACTCTGCACAAGAAGAGGACTTTCCGTGGCCGCTCCCCAGAGATCGTCTCCACCCGCCCTTACTGTCTCTCAGCCCCCGGCCTGCTTTCCCTGCCTGCTCTCACTCAGAGCCTGTGGGCCTTTCTCCCCTGTTGTATTGATCTTCCCCTAGCCTGCTCTCTCCACTGCAAGCGGAGGAGCTTAGCCCATTGCCTCCCTGAGAGGAGCCATGGTCACCGTTGAGGTCCCATTTTTCCCTTGCTCACAGGAGAACAGCATTCAATGCACTTAGCTTCTGAAGGGACCCAGCGGAGTGAGGGGCCCTTGAACAACTCACTTCAACTCCCAAGACCCTGCTTAACTCATCCTTAAACCAAGAGGCCACAGGAGCTAAGCTCCAAGCTTCTTTGTGGGTCTACACTTCCGTGGTTTTCATCTCATCTGAACTTGGCTTTGATAATGCAATTCCTTTTAAAATGTATTAGAATCCAGATGGCATGCCCGTATCCACCATGCAATCTTTTTTACTCCTTTTTCCTCTAAAGAGGACATAAATAGTTTGGCTTCACTTGACTGTGAAAATGGCCTATACAAGCAGGACAGAGATGCTGCCAGGAGAGATGTTGAGAGTGGGGAGTGGCCTTGCCAGGCAGGAGGCTGTTTCCCCGGGGTCCTTGTTCTCAAATGGACCTGCTTCCCGGGAGCGAGTACGCATCTGACCATCAGCCAGCTCTTACAAAAGTCAGGCTTGAGCCTTCTCATCTTTGAGGGAAATAACAGGGAATGTATTACCTACTCTTCTCTGCATTCTCTTTTGCAAGTCGGGTGATCAAAACCCAATGCCCGGGGACTACAGGAAGGCCATTCCTAAGCAGAGTGGTTTGTTCTAGTCCATGTTTTTTGTTTTTGTTTTTGTTTTTTTTTTTGAAGGATTCCTATGAGAAAGGTCCACTTGAAGAATATTTTTGTGGTGTTTACTTTTTAAAAAATGAACTTATTTTGAAACAGTTTTAGATTTACAGAAAAATTGTGAAGGTAGTTCGGAGTGGTCTCATAATACCGGCATATCCAGTTTTTCCTCTTATTAATATCTTACATTCAGATAAGGAATTTGTTACAGTTAAGGAATCCATATTGATGTGTTAGTATCAACTGAAGTCTGTACCTTTCTCATAGTTCGTCAGTTTTCACCTAACATCCTTTTCCTATCCCAGGACCCCACCCAGATTACCATGTCACACTTAGCTGGCATGACTCCCAGTCTCCTTGGAGTCCTCTTGTCTGTGACAGTTTCTCAGAACGCTCTTGTTTTTTATTTTAAAATACTCCAGGCATTCAAGAAAGTGTCTGTCTGTGTGTGCATGTCTGTGTGAGCACATGTACACACGTGCACGGCACATGTGTGTACACATGTATGGGTGAGGGGAGAGGGAGGGAAGAGCCGTATAACCACCATTCAGCCTCAGAAGCAGATCAGCACAGATATGACTGACGCCCAGTGTGTATCCTTCTCAATCCCCTTCTCCTTCTCTTTCTAGAAACAAACCAACCTCTTAAATCTGGTGTATTTGCCCCATGTCTACTTCAGAACGACTGTACATAGTATTCTGTCGCCTATTTTAAAGTGATGTGCGTGTTACTCTTTAAGCCTTATTCTCTGTAAGCCCAATTTACACATAACCTTTTTTCATCTACATTGCTCCAGTTTATTTATTTAAATTTTTAAATCAGATTCTATTACATGAATCCACTGTCTTGTGGGTGGACAGTTAGGCTTGCTCATTCTGGCTGTTGCCGAGGTCACTGCAGACAGTGCTGAGGCGACAGGCTTTACGTGTCACGTTACACGCAGGTACAGGTGTTGTACCTGGCGGTTCAGGAAAGGGTATTCCTGGGTTTCAAATTTTGTCTTTGACAAAACTGTTTATTCATTTATTCAATAAATATTGATTGAAAAATCGAAAATGGGTCAGAGACAGAGTCAGGCTCTGGAAGAAGACAAAGAATCCTTCCCTCCTCACGGGGTTTACAGTCTATTTGGGATGACAGACGTCAAAGAAGTCACTAAAGGTGTGTATGTGTGTGTATGTGTATGTAAAGTTGTATTCTAAAAATATGGAACAATGAATTGTGTGCCATGAAGAAAGATAAAGGTGATGGAGAAGTGATGAACCTTAATATTTCTTGTATCCTAAATTACCAACTGAATTCTCTACCAGGACAAAGCTTCTCTTCTATTGAATAGCTATGCTTCCTTTTATCTATGGAAGCAACAGAAATCAAACGCTTTCTCTTTTTGCCTTAGCTACCGGGAATCTCACATCTGAACGTGAGTGCTGCAGGGCCTGGCTCATCCCCATTACATGTACTGGATTTACATTCCAGCTTTACGGATGGGCTTTCATCTGTTTTTGCATGCCATCTTTTGCACACCAAAGCACTTTAGAAGTAACTTAGGTATAAATCATGGAGACAAGACAAGCTCTCAATAAGCCGTTAGTCATCTTCAGTTGAGCTTTTCAGAGATGAGCGGCCTTCCTTTTCCTGGGGTTTGTGTGTTGGTGTAGGGGTTTTGCTGTGCCGACATGCTTATTTGATTTCGATATGAATTCTTCAGATTAATTTATTATCCATCAAGAGGCAGTTTTTTCCCTAAATACTTCACTTGGATGATGGTTCTTTTTAATTGCCACCAACACACACACACAAACAGAGCCTGAGCAATTCTCCTTGGCTCGGCTGCTATCTTTAGGAACATTTGTCTTGCCTTAACTACTCTCCTTTTGAAGACATCTAGTTTTCTGTGACACTGTTTACTTTCATTATGCCTTAATTATGGGATTCTGATAACCATGGAGGAGTAGAGAGACAATAAATAGGGTTTTGTGGGTGATTAAATGCTAAAGCAAAGCTGAGATGTTTGATAACCACAACAGTTGTTTCTGCAAGTATATTCCAAAGGCAGGAATATTATTGCTATTACACAACAATCACGCAAAAAAAAAAAAAAAAAAAAAAAAGGCCTCCCACAAGTCACTCCACTCATTACATTGTGCCTTTGAAAGTCTAATGCTCTTTTATCGGATGTTTTTTTTGATCGTCACTCTGAGTAGTTGGCTCTTCATGGTAGGCTCTTCATAAAGGACAAGTTCTCAGTGCTGAAATGTCATTTATCTAAATGAGTGGTTGAAGTGGGCAAAATGTACCTCATCAACTGTGGGGACCACAGTGGAGTCTGAAGAAAGATTGTATTTGAGTGGATATAATTGAACTCAATCTTTCTTGTCAGGTTTTAATGAGTAATCTAGCACTATCAAGCAGAAATGCATTTGGTTGCAGGTAATACAAGCACTTGCTGGTGGTTTTAATAACTGGGGTATTTTTTTTCTCACATGACAAATCTAGAGATAGGCAGTGTTGAGGCTTCGTTCACCTCTTTGGCAGTTCTATCAGCAATCCTGATTATTTTGTGTTTTCTTCTTTGCTTTTCCTACTATATTAGCCTTCATCCTTACGTTTTTTTGCCTCATGGTTGCAAAATGTTTCTGTGACTGCCGGCATCATGTCCACATTTTAAAGATTGATTGATTGATTGATTGATTGATTGATTAGAGAGAGGGAGAGAGAGGGCATGAGCAGGGTAAGAGGCAGAGGGAGAGGGAAAGACAGAATCTCTCATGGAGGTCAATGTAGGGCTTGATCACATGACCCTGAAATCATGACCTGAGCCGAAATCAAGAGTCAAATCTTAACAGACTGAATCACTCAGGTGCCCTCATCATGTCCATACTTTAGAAGGGAGATGTGAAGCAGTGGTGTTGGCCATAGCTTTCTCCTTTTATCAGGATAGCAGAAGTTTTGTGAGAACTCCCCTGCAGTCTTGCTCTTAATTCTAAATGGCTAGACTAGTGTCCAGTTTCAAGGATAGCACTCTGTATTTAGCTGACCCATAAGGTTTCAAACAAAGTGGAGGGCACTAACAAGGAACACACAGGGAATGGATGCTGATGGGGCAGGTAATTGCCAATCACCAGCCTACCATAGAAGGCACACCAGAGTTTGCTACTAAGGATCTAATGTAAAAACAAACGCCATCACCATGAAAATGGAAAACTGTTACATTTCCAATGTCATGCCCATTTCAGAGTTAAAAATGGAAAGATAGGAAAGGCTGGTACACTCTCTCTATCAATGTATTTGATTGTTGACTTTAATACATGAAGGATGTTGGTGGAGACTAATCTTGCTTTGTTTCTGAAGATTTCGCTTTTGCTTTTCCTAGGCTAAAAAGTCAACTTTGAGGACAATTAAGAAAAATACATAGACATATGAAATGAAGCTTGTTAATTCTATATCTCTTCCCAGAAAATGCACACTCTTCTGCTTTGATTATCCTTAGGTGATCACTAGGGAAGAAGGTGAGGAATAATAAATAACTAAACTCAAATTTAAGAAGCTCAATTGGGCTACAAATTTCCATCTCATTTGCCATGTTGCTACAGGTAGAAAAGTCTGGTTTAATTTCAGATTTTCCTTTCTCTTCTATTGATATCTGTCTTCTGGTTCTATCTTGCTGTAATAACTTCCTCTTATAAGGGTTAGCTGCATTTAGCTCGGTTGTCCTTGCTGGGGGTGGGGGGTGTGTGTCTCATGTTCTTGCTCTCAAATGGCAGCTAGGGCTGCAGTCATCTAAACACTCACTGAGCTGAACATGTCCACGATGGCTCATCACTTTGCTGGCCGTTGAGCTCAGCTTGGGTTCTGGCACGTGTCCTCTCCATGTGGCATGGGCTTCTTCTCCTGGTCTGGTGGTTGGGTTCTGAAACTGAAAGTCCCAGGAGATCAATCAAGGCAGACACTACAAACATTCTTCTGATTTAGCCTTAGAAATACTGCAGCATTAACCTTCCACTGGTTATGCAGGAGAACCCAGACAAAGTGGGGCAGGAGGCATGGTCCACTGGGGACCGTCTTTGGAACAAACTATTACAGTCTCCTTCCTTTCCTCCCCTTGGGGATTCAAGGGCCATCAGAAGCCAGTCAGAAAGAGAAGAAAAGGGTGAAAATACTGCTCCATGTAGCGGGTAATGGAGCCAGGATGCTAAAAATTACTCCCCTAGTACCCTTAGAGTATCCTTTCTGTGGCCTTTTGCAATATGACAATGGTGGTCCTAAGCTGAACTCTTTAGCTTTATACATTTTTAACTTTCCCTTTCTTTCTTTCTTTTTTTTTGATATTTAAACTTTATCTTATTTTTTCAGTGTTCCAAGATTCATTGTTTATGCATCACACCCAGTGCTCCATGCAATACGTGCCCTCCTTAATACCCAACACGAGACTCACACATCCCACCACCTTCCTCCCCTCCAAAACCCTCAGTTTTGTTTCTGAGTACACAGTCTCTCATGGTTCATATCCCCCTCCCCTTTCCCCCAAATCCCTTCTCCTCTCCTTCTCCCAATGTCCTCTGTGTTATTCCTTGTGCACCACAAGTAAGTGAAACCATATGATAATTGACTTTCTCTGCTTGACTTATTTCACTCAGCATAAAATCCAGTCCCATCCATGTTGATACAAAAGTTGGGTATTCATCCTTTCTGATGGCTGAGTAATATTCCATTGTATATATGGACCATACCGTCTTTATCCATTCGTCTGTTGAAGAACATCTTGGCTCTTGCCATAGTTTGGCGACTGTGGCCATTGCTGCAATGAACATTGGGGTACAGATGGCCCTTCTTTTCACTACATCTGTATCTTTGGGGTAAATACCCAGTATAACTTTCCCTTTCTGAGCAAAAATAAGTACTAATTTCAAAAAAAATTCTTTTTAACACTTAGAGTTATAAACAAAACACAAAACATATAATAACCTTGAGCTCATATCAAAACCAACCCTGAGCTTTGTTGTTCAATTTCTATTCTTGATATGTGAACCTCTCCCCCTGTACTGAAGGCCAAGCAGAGAATGCCCTATCCCCAAATAAATAAGATCAGAGCTGATTTTATTGACAGCCCCATCTTTGTGCCCAGACTGCACACACACAGTTCAATACATCAGCCTGGGACACGGGCATCGTCCGACATGCTCTTTACGTTGGTCTTTGGTGGTTTTCCATCCTTGCTGCTTTTTCAAGTGAATGAACAGCACACTAGGGCAAGTTTTAAGAATCTTTAAGGATCTTCAGAGATTCCTGTCTTGCCGAGACACAGGAAGGCCGTAATTAGGAAACAGACCAAGAATGAAGAGGTGGAAACGAGGGCGGGTGTCTTTGTTGCTATAAACTACTAGCTTTCACCATTCTCCGCCTTGGCATGTGTTGCTGCCGCTACCTGGAACACGCCTTCTCCCCCTCGTCTGCCTGGCAGACTCCTACTCAGCCCAGATGCAGCCCAGCTGGCGACTTCTGCATGAAGGCACCTCCGCTCCCTGGACTCAGTCCTCTATGGCCGTGACCCCTGAGTGTCTCCGTACAGCCCCCTCCCTCACCAGATGGCGGCTTCTTACAGGCTGGGGCCCCCACCTCGTGGCCCGGTGCCACCAGCCAAGCAGCACATCGCGTTCAGAGGCTCAGGAATGTTTGGGGTTACAGTCAACGACCCCAACAAAAGTGTTTGTTACGACCCTTGACAGTAGTGTGTTGGGGTGGCTTGCACACTTCCCTGACCAAATCGAGACAAAACATACACTAAAAACGAACCAGACCATACCAGCTTCTCCAGCATTTACCTGAGACAGCTGGGATGCCACTCATTTCAGCCCTTTACCTCTGTCTTCTCTGCAGGCTCCCCTAGCCTCGTGGTCTGATTCTGGACCCCTGTCCCAAAGCCCTCTGGTGCCGCAGATGGGCGTCACACAACCAAACAATTTTGTAGGATGTAATGCTGGCTGTCGCTTCACCTGCACGTGTCTGGCCTCTTGACTGAGACAGAAGCTCCTGCTCCTACTTCTTCTCTGTCCCCTGAAGATGGGTAAATCGTCATGTATACAGCAGGCCCTTACTGCAGTTGCCGTTGACTGCCTCGCACCAGGGCAGTGTGCGGGGATTTGCGGAGCGCTGACGTTCTTCGCACCTCCACGTTGTGGGGACGTAGTGGGGACTGGTTCTTGGGACGGTATGGGGCTGGGGGACACTGGCTGAAGGACGTGGTTTTTCTCCAAGCGTAAAGAAGACACACTGTCACAGTTCAGTCCAAATTTGTCTCACAAATACATTTTTTTTAAAGATTTTATTTTATTTATTTGACAGAGAGATCACAGGTAGGCAGAGGCAGGCAGAGAGAGAGAGGAGGAAGCAGGCTCCCTGCCGAGCAGAGATCCCGATGCGGGGCTCGATCCTAGGACCCTGTGATTATGACCTGAGCCGAAGGCGGTGGCTTAATCCACTGAGCCACCCAGGTGCCCCCACAAATACATTTTGATTGACCTGTACAGAGTTTTTAGAAAAAACTGAAATAGTTCACAACATTTAATGATCCAGAAACTACATAAGAATACAGAGTTCTAGTTCATCTTGAAAATTTGGAAGATTTGGTAAAATCGGGCCTCAATTCCTAATTAGCAGTAATTGCTTTGAACTAACTGGTGACTGTTCCGTTCAGACAGAAGATGAGCTTCCTTTCCTTGTCCCCTATAAAATCGTACCCCACACTCTCATTTGTGTTACCTTCTTGCTTCTTAGGTAAATTATCCTAGAAAATGCCTATTTCCTGTGCTGTCATACTTCTAAATGCATAGAGCCCTGCTACTCACAGGGTTGCCAAAGAAACCTCATATTCGAACCGTGTGTACGTGGACTTCTTTCTCAGTGTACACACTTGAAAAGATACAGGACCTTGCGCACCCCTCAGAATGGTGTGTTTTTTCCATCAGTTGGCTTGTTTAACAATGACCATAACCCTTACCTGTTTACTGAGCACTTAGTATATACTAGTGATTGTTTTGAACATGTATTAACTCATTAAGCCCACAACAACCCTGCCTGTGAGATCAGGGCTGTTATTGTCCCCATCTCACAATCCTCTTGCCATCCTCCTGTTTTTCAGACAAGAAGCTGAAAGCTCAAAGACCAGGGTCACACAGCAAGGAGGTGGCCTCCATCGCCAGGCTTTCAACTTAGGCATGGGCGAAGGGAGTCACACACCTTTAAGACTTATTTCCAGGACAGTAATACAGTCTTCTTTACATGGCTGGTTTGTGGACATTTAAATGTGCTCTCAGATATAGATACCTGGTTTTGGGGAAGGATTGCTCCTGTTGCCTATCTGCCGGGCTAGTTCACGACATCAGTAGAAGAACGTGTAGATGCCTCTGCTGTCGTGTTAAACAACAGTCTGCTCGGAAGAAAGTTCCCCCAGTAGGGGGAACGAGGGGAGGTCCTGATAAAGTATTCAGTATAATTGGCTCTCAGAAGCCATTCTCTCTCTCTCTCTCTTTTTTTTTTTTTTTGCATGACTATAAAGGAGGATTTCATGGTGAAATACATGTAGAGTAGCATATTTAGTTATATCTTTAGTCCTGATCGTGACCTTGAATCTTGTCTCTGAAGTCACCTGCTGATAGTACAGAGTTCCCAAATGCTCCTAACCCTAGTTCTTGATTGTCCTTCCCTTCCTTCTCCTGCAGCTTCTCCTACTTTCCTTGCTTCTTTCTCTTGTCCTTCTCCTCCCCGCTCTTCTTTTCTCTTTCCCTTTTGTATCTTTTCCCTTTCGTATCTCTATCAAGATTGTTGAGTCCTACAGAGAATCCTACAGAGAAAAATATGGTAGTTTCTTCTCTCAGAAGACTAAGTTTAGTGGAGGCATGTTAAAAAAAAATCACTTTTCAAAAAAAAACTTCACATTACAGACCACATCAATATTCATCAATCATATGTTCCAAAATACACACAGAACAAATGATTCCTAATGAGATCAGAACTGTAATGAAATGGGTCCTCTTGTACGTTATTAGTCTTTAAAAATATTTTAGCATTAAGGAAGTATATGATTGTTGCATTACCTAGTGGACAAATCAAACTGTTGTGAACTTCAAATATGTTTGCACTTAAAACACATTAGTCTGTTGAGTTCTAGGTGTATTTTCATATCACATCCATGAGAAAGTTCCCTGGAGAGCAAAGAGGACCCCCAAGGAACATGTTAGGAATGACTCAGGGAGTCCTGGACTAAGGCAAGATGTTCACGGTGTCTGTGGACAGTCAGGGTTCCTACAGGATAGATTGTCCCCAGGTGGAGGTGGTGTAGACAGCAGGGAGATGAAGAGCGGGAAGAGGGAGTGGAGAGATGTGTAAGCAGGAGTGGACAGAATGAGTTGCTTGGGAAATGGCTGAGATGCAAATAGGTACTTTGGCACAAGAAGCATCCATATTTTTGTCAAAACCAATCTGACAGTATATCTCTAAAGCCATCCTAGGGCCCATTTCTTTTGAGCCAGTAATGTAATTTCCGGGCATCTCATTTTAGGAAATATTTCAGAATATGGAAAAATCCATATGCATGGAAGTTATTCGTTTTAGTTCTATTTATAATAGCCCAAAGTGGGGAAGCTTGGCATGTCCCTCAGGAGAGGCATGCTTAAGTAAATTAAAAACATTTCCTTGGTAGAGTGTTACACAGCATCTTCAATGATGATCTTTGAAGACTGTGAAGTAACTTGAAAAATGCTCAGGTAATTGAAAAGGGCAGCAACAATGGCATACTTGAAACCACGTTTTTTTCATGAACCAAAACTATGTAAACATGCCTAGGGGAGAAAAAAGATGGGCAGGAAATACAGCTGACTGTTTATGGTGTGTTTGGATGTGAGAGTGTGGACTCCAAATGATGGTTATTATGCTCAGCCTGCTTGTATGATGGATTCGTAATCTCCTTAATAAGAAAATGGCATAAATTCAAACATTTAACAATAGCGCCATGGTTGAGTGCGTGATGGACGCAGACGCAGGAGCCTCAGCAGTTCATGTGAGCAGAGTTAATGGAGGTTTTATCTGGAATATAATGTCATAGTCGAGTCAGTGAGGTGCACGGCCCTTGAACCGAGGGTCTAGGAGATGGACACAAAAAGGCTGCAGACATGGGCAAAGGACAGACAGTGATGGCTGCACTGGGTTGGGAGTTGGGCTTGGACTTGGTTATTTGACCTGCACATCCAGATGCCATCCTATCACATCTGGGGTGCTGAGGGAAATACTGATTTTTTTTTCTTTTTTTGGAGGCCCTTTCTTCCAGTTGACTAAGGTTTAATGGGTTTGGGGTTGCTCTTCTTGGGAGCTGTTGATGCCCTAGTAAGAGACTGGGCCAGATGCATTAAGACAGCTCTGCCACTGGTCTTGTGAGGACGCTCTCTTGTCTTTGACTCTGGCTAGGATGAATTGTCATTGGACCCATTGCTTTTTCTCAAAGTGATGGCAGCGATAATCATTGTAGTCCTGGATATCTTTGTTGAGCCCATAGAGTGTCAGACGTTAGTACGAACACTCTCAAGCTGGAGGAGGAGACATTTATTACTCTCCCCATTTTACAGTTGAATGCATGGAGGCTTAGAGAGGTTAAATAATTTACTCAAGATGATACAACCATGTCAGTGGCAGAAATACCAAGAACTTTTAAAAACTTTTTTATTCTTTTAAAAGTAACTTCATTGGCCGAAAGTTGGCAATCTCATGTCAGTCCCTCAGTCACTATTTTCTCCCCCTAAAAGTTTACTTGTTCATGAAGCCACAAAGTCTAGGAAGCCCTCAGCCAAAATTGCAGTGGAGATCTGACCGTGGAACAGAACAGTTAAAATTGAGAGAAAAAAGAAAAGAAAAAAAATAGAGAAGAAGAAAGAAAAAAAAGGGGAAAGAAAAAAGGAAGAAAAAAAAAGAGAGAGAGAGATAGGAAAAAAAGGGAAGATATAAGAGAAGGCTCAGCCCAAATGGGCCACAAGGTAAGATTTGTGGAGTATACAAACAAAAACAGATCTAACAATTGTGAATATCTATGCCCCCAATATGGGAGCACCCAATTACGTAAGAAAACTATTAATCAAGATAAAGAGCCATATTGATATGAATACAATAATAGTAGGAGATCTTAATACGCCTCTCTCAGAAATAGACAGATCATCGAAGCAGAAAATTAATAAAGAAATAAGAGCATTGAATGAAACATTGGACCAGATGGACCTCATAGACATATACAGAACATTCCACCCTAAAACAACAGAATACTCATTCTTCTCAAGTGCACATGGAACCTTCTCCAGAATAGACCACATACTGGGTCACAAAGCAGGACTCAACCGATACCAAAAGACTGACATTATTCCCTGCATATTCTCCGATCACAATGCTTTGAAACTGGAGCTCAATCACAAGGAAAAGTTCAGAAGGAACTCAAACACCTGGAAGCTAAAGACCACCTTGCTTAAGAATGCTTGGATCTGGGGGGAGGTGGGATTGGGAGAGGGGGAGCGGGCTATGGACATTGGGGAGGGGAGGCGAACCATAAGAGACTATGTACTCTGAAAAACAACCTGAGGGTTTTGAAGGGTCAGGGGTGGGAGGTTGGGGCAACCTGAGGGTTTTGAAGGGTCAGGGGTGGGAGGTTGGGGGAACAGGTGGTGGGTAATGGGGAGGGCACGTTTTGCATGGAGCACTGGGTGTTGTGCAAAAAGAATGAATACTGTTACACTGAAAAAATAAAAAAATAAAAAAAAAAAAAAAGAATGCTTGGATCAACCAGGAGATCAAAGATGAACTTAAACAATTCATGGAAACCAATGAGAATGAAGACACCTCGGTCCAAAACCTGTGGGATACAGCAAAGGCAGTTCTAAGGGGGAAATACATAGCCATCCAAGCCTCCCTCAAAAACATTGAAAAATCCAGAATACACCAGCTGTCTCTACACCTTAAAGAACTGGAGAATCAACAACAAATCAAACCAACTCCACATGCAAGAAGGGAAATAATCAAGATTAGAGCAGAGATCAATGAGGTAGAAACGAGAGATACAGTAGAACGTATCAATGAAACTAGAAGCTGGTTTTTTGAAAGAATTAATAAGATCGATAAACCATTGGCCACACTAATTCAAAAGAAAAGAGAGAAAGCCCAAATTAATAAAATTATGAATGAAAAGGGAGAGATCACAACTAACACCAAGGAAATAGAAACAATCATCAGAAATTATTACCAACAGTTATATGCCAATAAGCTAAGCAACCTAGATGAAATGGATGCATTCCTGGAAAGCTACAAACTCCCAAAATTGAACCAGGAAGAAATTGACAACCTGAATAGACCGATATCTAGTAATGAGATTGAAGCAGTGATCAAAAACCTCCCAAAAAACAAGAGCCCAGGACCTGACGGATTCCCTGGGGAATTCTACCAAACTTTCAAAGAAGAAATAACACCAATTCTCCTGAAGCTGTTCCAAAAAATTGAAGCAGAAGGAAAACTTCCAGACTCTTTTTATGAAGCCAGCATTACCCTGATCCCCAAACCAGGCAAAGACCCTACCAAAAAGGAGAATTTCAGACCAATATCACTGATGAATATGGATGCAAAGATTCTCAACAAGATCCTAGCAAACAGGATCCAGCAGCACATTAAAAAGATTATCCACCATGACCAGGTGGGATTCATCCCTGGGTTGCAAGGTTGGTTCAACATTCGCAAATCAATCAGTGTGATAGAACACATCAATAAGAGAAGAGAGAAGAACCACATGGTCCTCTCAATTGATGCAGAAAAAGCATTTGACAAAATCCAGCATCCGTTCCTGATGAAAACGCTTCAAAGTATAGGGATAGAGGGAACATTCCTGAACTTCATAAAATCTATCTATGAAAGACCCACAGCAAATATCATCCTCAATGGGAAAAAGCTTGCAGCCTTCCTGTTGAGATCAGGAACACGACAAGGATGCCCACTCTCACCACTCTTGTTCAACATAGTATTAGAAGTTCTAGCAACGGCAATCAGACAACAAAGAGAAATAAAAGGTATCCAAATTGGCAAGGAAGAAGTCAAACTCTCTCTCTTCGCAGATGACATGATTCTTTATATGGAAAACCCCAAAGACTCCACCCCCAAACTACTAGAACTCATACAGCAATTCAGTAACGTGGCAGGTTACAAAGTCAATGTACAGAAATCAGTGGCTTTCTTATACACTAACAATGAAAATACAGAAAGGGAAATTAGAGAATCGATTCCATTTACTATAGCACCAAAAACCATAAGATACCTGGGCATAAACCTAACCAAAGAAGTAAAGGACCTGTACTCAAGGAACTACAGAACACTCATGAAAGAAATTGAAGAAGACACAAAAAGATGGAAGACTCTTCCATGCTCTTGGATTGGAAGAATAAACATTGTTAAAATGTCTATACTGCCTAGAGCAATCTATACTTTTAATGCCATTCTGATCAAAATTCCACCGATATTTTTCAAAGAGCTGGAGCAAATAATCCTAAAATTTGTATGGAGTCAGAAGAGACCCCGAATTGCTAAGGAAATGTTGAAAAACAAAAACAAAACTGGCGGCATCACGTTACCCGATTTCAAGCTTTACTACAAAGCTGTGATCACCAAGACAGCGTGGTACTGGCATAAAAACAGACACATAGACCAGTGGAACAGAGTGGAGAGCCCAGATATGGACCCTCAACTCTATGGTCAAATAATCTTTGACAAAACAGGAAAAAATATTCAATGGAAAAAAGACAGTCTCTTCAATAAATGGTGCTGGGAAAACTGGACAGCGATATGTAGAAGAATGAAACTCGACCATTCTCTTACACCGTTCACAAAGATAAACTCGAAATGGATAAAAGACCTCAACGTGAGACAGGAATCTATCAGAATCCTAGAGGAGAACATAGGCAGTAACCTCTTCGATATCAGCCACAGCAACTTCTTTCAAGATAAGTCTCCAAAGGCCAAGGAAACAAAAGCAAAAATGAACTTTTGGGACTTCATCAAGATCAAAAGCTTCTGCACAGCAAAGGAAACAGTCAACAAAACAAAGAGGCAACCCACGGAATGGGAGAAGATATTTGTAAATGACAGTACAGACAAAAGGTTGATATCCAGGATCTATAAAGAACTTCTCAAACTCAACACACACAAAACAGATAATCATATCAAAAAATGGGCAGAAGATATGAACAGACACTTCTCCAAAGAAGACATACAAATGGCTATCAGACACATGAAAAAATGTTCATCATCACTAGCCATCAGGGAGATTCAAATTAAAACAACATTGAGATACCACCTAACACCAGTTAGAATGGCCAAAATTAGCAAGACAGGAAACAACGTGTGTTGGAGAGGATGTGGAGAAAGGGGAACCCTCTTACACTGTGGGTGGGAATGCAAGTTAGTGCAGCCACTTTGGAGAACAGTGTGGAGACTCCTGAAGAAATTAAAAATAGAGCTTCCCTATGACCCTGCAATTGCACTGCTGGGTATTTACCCCAAAGATACAGATGTAGTGAAAAGAAGGGCCATTTGTACCCCAATGTTTATTGCAGCAATGGCTACGGTCGCCAAACTGTGGAAAGAACCAAGATGCCCTTCAACGGATGAATGGATAAGGAAGATGTGGTCCATATACACAATGGAGTATTATGCCTCCATCAGAAAGGACGAATACCCAACTTTTGTAGCAACATGGACAGGACTGGAAGAAATTATGCTGAGCGAAATAAGTCAAGCAGAGAGAGTCAAGTATCATATGGTCTCACTTATTTGTGGAGCATAACAAATAACATGGAGGACATGGGGAGATGGAGAGGAGAGGGAGTTGAGGGAAACTGGAAGGGGAGATGAACCATGAGAGACTATGGACTCTGAAAAACAACCAGAGGGTTATGAAGGGGCGGCGGGAGGGGGTGGGGTGGGGTGGGAGGTTGAGGAACCAGGTGGTGGGTAATAGGGAGGGCACGTACTGCATGGAGCACTGGGTGTGATGCCAAAACAATGAACACTGTTATGCTGTAAATAAGCAAATAAAAATAAATAAATGAAAAAAAAAAAAAAAGAACAGTTAAAATTGGAAATGTTCTAGAAAATCCAGACCACAAGATTGCTGTAAGTTTCAGAAGAAGAACCAAAGATTTGGCTTGCTGTTCAGGGTGGTACACTATGTACAAAATACCTTTAGAAATGTGATAGTGCCACTATTTAAGACCTGGAAAATAGTCCATTCTTAGCACCTGTGTGGTCCTACTCGTGTCTCTGTAAATGAGGCCCCCTCATAGCTGCATTCCAGCTGTCCCAGTGCCGTCCTTGCCCTCTAGGAATCATCTTTAAATACATCTCCTAACTGCAGTATGAGGATATGTGAGTGTCAAATGTGGCACGCTGCTGTATTGAAGTAGGACTTAGGAAGGAAAGCAAAAACCATAACACTTTGACATGATTTTTAAACTGATGGTTTTCCTGTCTTATCTATGCAACTAAATACCTTTTGTGCAATTTCAGTCAGGTTCTTGAAAACACAGGAGGAAAGCAATCCCTTTTCATCGTATCTCTTTTTTTCTCAGCAGCAGCCGTCATTAAGCTAACTTCTAGCTCCTTCTTGCTTTCTCGAATTTATATATTTCTATATTTACAACAATCTAGGGGAAGTTATCATAGTAGCAAACAACTTTTCCCTTAAGTAAAAAATTACAGAAGATCATAATTACACTGTGCCCATCAAGGAAAGAAAATCAAATTGTGCCTTTTTTTTTTCTTAGATTGAATGAGTAGATTTATTTGCATAGCAGACACAGAGTTAAGATATGCTGGAAGCATGCAAGGCCACGTGAGGCCTAGACTCAGAAATGGTACATCACCACTTCTACCACCTTCCATTGGTGAAAGCAAGTCATTAAGACCAGTCAGTTCCAAAGTGTAGAAACAGAGTCTATGAATGAAAAGTATGGCCTTTTTCATAATCTACCAAAGGAATGGTTTTGTCATAGATCATTAACAGAGATAGATGAGTTAATGTAAGTAAAATGCTCAGAAGAATGCCTAGTAGTAATTGCTATTTTTGTTGTGGTTGTTATTATATCTAGATGTTTCTCTAGAAGCTATTGAATGTCCTTTAATCTTACCTTTGTTTAGTGTTTTAAAATGATGTGGGAGGAATAGGATTGACTTTTTGGGCCCTGAAAATGGTATTTCTGGGCTGATGTCCTCCGCCATCCAAAACAAAGGTATGTGAGATGGGAGAGATGTTTGTTTGGCCTCTCAGAGTCTTCTCTAGATGGTGCTGTTGGCGATTTCCAGGTATCCTGTGTTTTCGTGCTTTTTCCTTTCTTCTGTCAAAACTGTTGCTCATCCTTTATTTTTACCATTGCAGTGTTTACTAAATATGAGAGCTATTTCCCTTTAAAGGAAAGCAGTCTTGTGAATATAGGTGTGCTGTTCCATTTTTATTATAAATATAGTTACTTAACTATGTGCAAACATAAAGCCATGTATAAACTAATTATATACTTGCTTTTAGCCTATATGCATCTAGAAAGCAAAAATTTGAAAATGAGGTTTTAACAGAACAGACTTAAAAATTAAAGGCAAAAACAACTTCAGAATTTCAAAGTAACAGCATGAACCTGACATGACAGATGATGTTATTTTTACTGAAATGACACCCTGACTCAAAACCGCCGTGGCCTTTGACGCCTTCATTTTCCCACAGTTCTCTCTGTGACGATGACGACGAACCCTTCCATTTCACGGTGTGCTGAGACATTATTCATCCTTTGTTTGGTATGAAAGCACCATGTAGACATCAGTTCCACCTCTGGCCACTTCTCTGCGGCCGACAGTAATTAACGTGGCCCTACATGGTGTCGACTTAATTATAAACACAAACAGGAACACGGAAGCCCCTGGCATTGCTCAGTTCTACGACGGTTATATAACTTAGTGCCTTCTACATTTTAATGTGCAGATGAATCAATCACCCGAGGATCTTGGTAAAACGCGGACTGGGGTGGGGCCCAAGATTTTGCATTAGCAACAAATTTTCAGGTTAATGCTCACGCTGTTGGCCCAGGGACCACTGTGAGTACAAGGATCTGATTATGCTACCAGGAATATCTTTTAGATTATTATTTAAACGAAGTACATAAACAGTGGTTCGGTAGAAAATTCACATGTCTATGGATATGTGCGTGGTCCCCAGTCTAAGAATGACTGTGCTAAATCCTAGAAGGCAGCTAGGTTATTAGAGTGTTATATGGGCCCTGTAGGAATCACATTGTGACACTAGGCATGAAGCTGAATGCATTGAATGTCAGCCAAAAGTATATGAGGAACGTGGATTGTAGGAAGCCTTCTTTGGACATTCCAGATAGAACTCATAGATGAGTCTTTTATCAGTGGGGCAGGCCAGTTGTGGTTTTGCCTCTAATAAATCAAATCTCTCTCTTTTTACCCAAGCAAAACCTTCTTGTATCTTATATCACCACTCACATTTTTCCCGATCTTAGAGTTAAAAATGTGATAGAGCTTCCTTTTTCAATTTTAATGTCCTGAGGGCAAGGATTATGTTCTATTCATGTTTGTACTTTCATGCAGCAAGCACATCAACACTTGTGGAATTGAATTTATTGGCTAGATAATGCTTGTGAATGCCCTTTCCTATTTGCGTAACTACGGTTTGATTTTCTTAAAATTCTAGGAATTTCGCTCTCTCTCTTTTTTTTAAGATTTTATTTATTTGACAGAGATCACAAGTAGGCAGATAGGCAGGCAGAGAGAGAGAGGAAGGGAAGCAGGCTCCCCGCTGAGCAGAAAGCAGGATGCAGGGCTCAATCCCAGGACCCTGAGATCATGACTTGAGCCGAAGGCAGAGGCTTTGACCCACTGAGCCACCCAGGTGCCCCAATTTCACTCTCTTTTTTATATTTCAGGACACTTATTACTTTATTTACTACTTCTGCTTTTATTTTGTTTCTTTCTAGGAATATTCTCCCAACTTAAATGTCTGAAGCTTAGCCTCTGATATTTGAACCCACACCACATTTTTGTTCTTCGTTCTAAAGTGCACTTTGCATTTTGTTTTGGTCTGAAGGTAAATGTTGAGAAGATAAGAAATAGCTTATAGATATTTAGTTGGTAATTTGTGCAACCAGGTTTAATCTTTTCTAAATAGTCCCACAGCAGTCTTCTGGAGGGAATTCTCGAAGAAGATCCAGTAGAATGAATTGGTCTTTGAGAAGAAAGTTCTAGATTGTAGAGAGATACTGAGGTGATAGCTTTGTGCATAAAATATCTTTCCTAGGGGAAAAAAAAACAAAACAGTACCCAACCTTATCAATAAACCATTGTAAGTTGTCTTTGACCTGGGTTCCAAGTACATTCCGGTGTCTCTTTTGGATCGAGAAACTCTCAGATAATGACTGGGAGAGAAAGCTTCTGAGGGTACAGAGGGAAACCTTGCAAACCTGTGAATTCGCTGGATAGCACATCATTGAGCAAAGAGGGACCAGGTGTATAACATATGAGTGGTAAGGCAATCTTCCCATGGCTTGGCATGATTTTTTTTTCCTAGTTCTGTTTGTCAATCTGCCTCTCTTTCCACCCACTCCCAGAGCCCGCCTGCCTGTCCATCTGTCCGTCTATCCGTCCGTTTCACCTTTTTATTAAAAAGTCAGACACAGACTAAAAAAAAAACAAAACAAAAAAACAAAACCCGAAACAGACAAAACAAGGATAGCTTACTGCAAAGGTTCCTGAAGTGTGGTCTCCAGATTAGTAACACTAGCATTGTCTTAGAACTTGCTAGAAATACACATGTTTGAGCTTCTGTGTAGACTTTTAAATCATAAACTGTGAGGCGGGGCCTCTGTTTTAACAGACCCTTCGGAGGATTCCCAGGCATGCTAGAGTTTAAGAACTCAGCTTAGTGAACTATGGGAAGGTGGACATTTTTGTAACTTACCACCTAGGTCAAGAACTTGAACTTTGACAGTCAAGTCAGAAGCCCCACCTGTGTCCCTCATCCCAACCAGAGTTCCTTCCTCCTTCTGAAGAAGCCACTGTCTTGAGTTTCACAGTAATTGCTTCCTTATCTCTTTATAGTTTAATTACTGAATTGCACAACCCCAGATACAATAGTTTAGTCTTTCCTGTTGGTAATTTTCTGTCCATCCTTCTACAGCCCCCTCCTCACTGTTGCTTTCTTTGTCATGCAATGTATCGGTTAAAGAACCTAGATTGCTTGACTTACTGACCTTCCCAGAGTGTAGGTTTTGCAATTGTGCACTCATTGGGCTATTCCTGCTTATTGGCAGCCAGATATACAGGCTTTACCAACCCAAGCTTGATCCTTTTGCCAAGACTCTAGGTGGTGTTGGGTTCTTTCATCAGGGAGAATAGGATATCTAGTCTTACAGGGTTTTTTTTTTTTGATGTTATTAAGTACAGTTATTCAATACTGGACCTGTTGGGAGGCATATATTGGCAATATTCTGTCTTTTCATCTTCACTTTTACTATTAGCTGGAATAGTTTATGCAGAGTAAATGACTATCAGCATATGGCTCCCCAGTGGTAGAGTCTTACCTGAAAAGCAACTCAAATGCTCAGCTTTCCTTTTATTTACCTAGTTTTCAAGATGGTGCATGATTTTCTTGTCATGTTCAGAAAATGACCAATTTTTTTTTTTTAAATGTCCTTATGTGCAACTAGACTGAAACATACTGGAAGGCTAGCGAACATTGGCAAACCTTACCCTTATTAAAGCTCAAACTGTCCTATCCTTTGGCCATTGGGAGCCTCCTTGTCTTGCTTCTTGATTCTTCTTGCTCTCACTCTAGTTCTTTGACTTCTTCCTTCTTTGTTCCATGTTCATCTCATACATTGCTTATCCTCGACCAGTAATCAGCCATTTCTCCAAGAAGCCTCCCTTTCTTCCTGCATCTTTTCCATGGTGGAGCTAGGAAATATTTATATCTTCATGTCTTTTTCTATACCTACATATATAGTGACTTTACATACGTTATAATTAGGTATGTATTTAAATCTAAATAAAGTTAAAATACTTCACAAATTTAACCCAATGTCTACAATTCAGGACTACAGAGTTTTACTTCTTCCCTATGGCATCCATATCTCCTTTCTTCCTAGAGAATCTACTAGAGAATGAGTTTCAGGCAACCAAGAGACTAGAGAACCACTGACAGAGATGGTGGTAGGCTTTAAATATATAAAACTAAGAGTTCACATTAAATGAGGGGTAAGTGAGAGAATGTATAGCATGTAAATAACTACTAGCTGATAACACAGATTTGACATAACCATAAAGTATAGGGAAAATTGAACTAACGTGCACAAAAATTTTTAAAGTCTTTTTAGTGATCATAATTGGTGATGGTATTAAGAATAGTGTGTGTATAATGTGGAGTAGAGCAGATGAGTGATTACAAAATATTCAAATCTAGCTTCTTCTGTGTCCTTGAGAACGAAGATTCTTAAGGTGGAAGAAAGGAGATATAGATATCCAGTTTTTTGTTGTTGTTGTTGTTGTTTGTTTGTTTTAAAGAATTTATTTATTTGAGAGGGAGAGTGAGAAAGAGCAGAAGCAGGGGGAAGGGCAGAAGGAGAAGCAGGCTCCCCACTGAGAAAGGAGCCTGATATGGGACTCAATCCCAAGACCCCAGTATCATGACCCGAGCCTAAGGCAGACACCTAATTGACTGAGCCACCCAGGCATCCCTAGATACCCAGTTTTGATGGATATAAAATGCTTGGCTTTTATTTTCTTTCCTTGCGTACCTAGGTGTGATCCTCGATTTGTCTTTTGGCATAAAACATCGTCATACATTCTGATAATACAGTATTCTTTCTCTTGTAAGTTACATTCTCTTTTTTCGTAGGACCCCAGGAGTTTTGGGTTTTTTTTTCCCCCTTTCTTTAAAGTCTTGAAATTTTGGTAGTATATATCTTGGTATTAGTAGTTCTGGGTCATTATGCTCACATGTGTAGTTTCTTTTTTAACAACATGTTAACATGAAGTTTCTAAATTTTTATATTTTAGGAAAGTTTCCTTTATCAAAGTATTTTTTAATTTGTATCCATTATGTTCCCTTGTTCTAAGTTTTCTTTCCTCTTTCAGAGTTTCTTGTTATTTTATTATGTTGCATCTTATTTGCTTTTCTTCAAAAACTTACCACTTTTCCTTGTAAAATTTTCTTCATTATCTCAAGGTATTATCATCCTTTTAATTCACTCTTTTTTTAAAGATTTTATTTATTTATTTGACAGACAGAGATCACAAGTAGGCAGAGAAGCAGGCAGAGGGAGAGGGGGAAGCAGGCTCCCTGCTGAGCAGAGAGTCCGATGTGGGGCTCGATCCCAGGACCCTGAGATCATGACCTGAGCCCAAGCTCAGAGGCTTTAACCCACTGAGCCACCCAGGTACCCCATTTTAATTTACTCTTAAGTTCCTCCTAGTTAAGACTTCATTTCTAAAAATTTCAAACTTTCTCAAGTTCTGTCACCTCATTTCTGGATTCTTTTAGTTCTTATTTATTCTTGTTTTCTTTATGTCTAGTATATCTTTCTGTGTCTTTTGGCACATTTAGAAATTAAGTATTACAGTTGTGATCTGATTCTTGAGGCTGTTTTCCTTGGTGTGCTTTTATTATCTGTGGAGATGTTATTTTATTCCCTTTTCTCTTGTTCTTATAGTAATATTGGGTAGAATTTGATCTCAGTGCTTTTCTGTTGCTCATTTTCCTGAAGTTTTACCAAAAGACTTGGTTCAGATAGTTTTTTCTAACTTCACAGAACTCCCTCTTCTATTCATGCAATATTAAAAAAAATTAATGTCTGAAATGTCCTACTATTATTTTCCTTCCCCACTGTTACTTGGATCTCCTGCTTTTTCGTCTTTGTTATTCCTGTTTTGCTCAATTTTGATTTTTCTCTCGGGAGTTTCTCTCCAGTGTGAGGCTCTGTCCTGGGAGCAGGAGCTGGCTAGTCATGTCGCTATTGATGGTTTATCTTTACCTGCTTGAATTTTGGTGTTTGGGGGGAGGGCATGGTATCTTATCACGTAGTTTTGTTGTAAATATTATTTATGTATTTTTTAATTTTTCGATTTAATTATGTATGTTTATATGTGGGGATTCTAGGAGACCCCCCCAAAAACGATGTAGCTGCCACCCCCTTGCAATGGACAGATACTACGTTAAGTGGCTTTAAGACTGTGCTGCCCTTGTGCATCTGGCGCACGTTACCATGCTGTTGTCCACGAGCATCGCTCCCGGAGGACCTGAGGTGATGTGGTGAAGGGAAGTGACTGGTCCGATACCACACAGGTGCTCTGTGAATTAGACCTCAAGCCTGTGCTTGCTTGATTCCAACCCGAGATTCCTTCCGCCACCACGTTTTACCTTGTCACTGACGAGTAAGAAGATGGATTTGTTAGCCAAAAATAAGACTTGCTGATGTGGAATGTGTGTTGTTTTTTGAAGAAGACTGTGAATCCTCCTTCCTTAAAAGTCAGTGTTAGAACTATCCCTGTGGCATTCTTTTGTTCAGGCTCACACACTTACCTGGCTTTTTATACTGCAGACATCGCTGGCTGCCCGGCATGTATGTTCTTATTTAATGCTCACCACTTGGCCAAGTATTATCATCATCCCTAGTTCACACATGAGAAACCTTAAAACAACTAAGAGTATGTTGCCCCAAATTACCCTGCTAAGGAAGTGTGGATCTGTGGGAAGAGACACTCTCTTCTTGGTGCTCTGGGCGCAGAGAACAGCTTCTCTTCTGTCACGGTGGCCACCATGGTCTGCGTGTCCCAGTGCCCTCCCCTCTCTGCCCCACTGCATGTAGATGCACACAGACAGGAAGTGAGAGGGTCTCCTGACAGACTCTCTTGGGAGTGAGTCAGTCCTGTCTAACAGGCCTTGTCGGAGCCACCATTTGTTTTCCTGCCTCTCCCATTTCCATCCCCCACCCTCCTTCGCAGTCAGCTCATTGGCAACCGGAGTGTAGACCAGCACATCTTCCCCACTCCTGCCAGCCTGTACATTCTTGTGCCATTTTCTATATAAAATGTCTACCTGAATTCTTCATAACGTGTTGCGTTGGGTATCTGTTGTAGAATAACAGTAACTAAAACCAGAAATGCTGCAGGCAAAACGACTTTTTCACTGATTCTTTATCTCCATTGGCTCAGTTCATCACCACAAGGACTATGTGAGGCTGCTGGGACAGGAGGCATGGCCCACACTTTGCCAGGCCTTCATCCTTTCAGGATCTCATCAAGTCCACTAGCTTCCTCACTTGTCTCCTTGTCTTGACCTTTATCTTTCTCGGATCCATTGAACATGCTAACCAACCCAGGCCCGAAGAATGTTCTTTCACTAGGTCAGCTTCTTACCTAGCACCATTGATACTTCTTATACCAAGCCCAAACTCATGCCTAACTTTGAAGACACTCTACTAAATGTCTCACTAAACTCTTTGAGAGAAGGGCCTCAGTTTGTCACGGTTGGTGACCCTTGTCTTCCTTCCACCCTGCCTCTCTCTGCCCCCTTTGCTTTTACTGAATAAAATTTTCTTTTCCACAGTTACTGTAAAAAGAAATCAATCCTTTTAAGCTAAAGTGAATTACATCCAACTCTCCTCACGTGGCAGAAAGGTGCAGAAATGCTGACAGATACCATCTTAGACGTAGAGGGATGTTCTTGCTGTTATCCTTCCAGGATGGCCAGAAACAAATTTAACTGGTGAATGGCCATGCCATGTGGAAGGGAAGTGGTAATTAATGCTAAATTAGTAGACCTCCCAGTAGAATTCACAGCGTTTCTATGTAATTTTCCACTTACACGTTACAAATCAAATAGAACCTCAGTTGGGAAGACAGGCTGGGTCATCTACTCTGTCCACATTTATCTCTTTAAAATAGAGCTTGACTAACAGCCACATGAACATTTTCAAATTTCTAGAGCATTGCTATTATGTATTATGCATGGCACCCCCAACAGGGTTTTGATAAAATGCCTTTTCCTGCCAGAGGGGACTGCCTCTGCAGATCAAGAGGCCTGAGGAGGACCCCATTTGTATGTGTGTGGCCAGCAGCATTCCAGGGAGGGTATGGAGCTCAAGGGAGCATCAAATAGCCATTCAGTGTAGACTCAAAAAGGGAGCCTCAAAGGAGCAGACAGACCACTTGCCTAAATCACTGTGTGCCCATAAACACTGGCAGACTTCAGCTGGTGATCTGGTAGATTTTAATTCATGTCCAGAATGTTTCTTAACTACAAACATCAAAAGAGCCAGATGGGTCCCTGCCTATTGGCAGTCTCTCAGTTTGGCCCTCCTCCTTGGCTGTGATGCTGTTGGTCTCTTTGGTCTAATCACTCTGGAGGGGCCAGAGTCCACTGGCAGGGCTCTGAGCCTTGGAGAAATATAGCTGTAAAATGCATGAGGTTTATCCTGATGGTGTTTGTCACGCTGGGCAAATGGTGGCATTTCCCATGTTGATTGGCGAGGAGTGTTTGCGCTCCCAGCAACCGATGGGCCAGGAGGCCAGGGGTCCTTCTCATGTCCACCCTCTCCAACACATGTCTTGGCTGTTTGTTAGCTGTTCCCTCTTTTTTGTTCCTAGAGCCCTTGTGCTTGCATTGCTTTCATGTTGCTCATTGGTGGTGGTTTTGGTCATCTATCTTGATGCCTACCCCCCTGCAAGGCCAGCTGTCAAGTGCCCCAGGGCAAAGACCTGGCTTCTACTCCAGGGGCTAAGAGGTTCTGCACTATGTGCCAGGTCACCAAGCAGCTGCGTGGCAGCAAGGCAGGATGCTAAGATACATTCATCAATTGCCAAAGCCCAGGCTCTTAATTAGAAGGCCTGTCATGTCACCACAATCATAATGGTTCTCTGAGGGCAGAATAATGGGCATAAAATACTCCCTCAGCCATTGATAATTATAACGGTAATTGTGTGTTGGGTTCTTAGAAACTGCACTAATCATCTTGTAGATATAATTTCAGTTAATCCTTCCAGTAATCCAATGCACAGATAATATAATCACCATTTTCAGATAAGGAAACTGAGGTGGACAGAAATTAAAAGACTTGCCAGCCAGGTTGCACAGCTAGTAAGTAGCTCCAGGTCTCACCCCCAGACTGGTGTGTGTCCCAAGCCCTGGTCTCATGTGTTATGCTATAGTGCCTGTTGCCACAAATGGGCCCTTGACATCCGAGAAAAACTCCCGAGAGTCCCTCATCTGTGTGTGCCTCTCTTGCTGCACCAAAGCCTAAACTGTATAGATCTTTCTTGTTGCCTTGAGCAGAAGAAAACACACAAAGCGATAAGAACACTGTGTCTGTAATTTGTCATACACTTAAAAAAAATTGTAGAAAACAATTATGTGTTGTCCCACTTTTCATCTGAAGTTCGTGGGGGTCTCGGGAAGGACTACTGAAAGCTACCAGCCCTGTCCTCCGTCAACCCCCCAAACACACGCACTTCTTGCTTCAGTCATGGTGAAGGGCATGGCTCTGGCAAGTCTCCCCACCATGTGGGTGATTATGGTGGGAGGGGGTGGTGATGATGACCATGATACTTTCTATCCGTGTACCTGTATTTGTGCACCTATCCTTATCTAATCAACTTCAGAGACTGGTTGACTAGCGTCAAACATCATCGTTCCCTCTTTCCCCACGCAGGTATGAACTGAATCTCAAAGGGGGTTGAGTGACACAGAGTGGATTCAAACTAAGGACTTCTATTTCCCAATCCAGGGCATGTTCCATTACAGTAATTGCTTTCTGACTGTGGTTTGTGGAGGTGCCTCAGAAGCTGTCATAATGAGGGGGGACAAGGGGGCTCAAGGACCTACGTCCTGCCTCAAATAGAACAGATCCACTCTACCCGACTGATTTGTAGGTTTTGTTCATAAAAAGTTCTGGTGTTCCAACAGTTTGCTCTTCCTGTATGACCACACCCTACTTGGTTATTACTGTGCGGGGGCAGGTTGGTGGAGGTCTGGCCGGACTCCGCCAGGCTGCCATACTTCCGGTGACAGCAGCTGGGCCCTCTGTGTCTCATCGCAGATGTGTGGTTCAAGGGGTGGGGGGCGGGAGGCGGCTCTCTTCCATTGGCTTCTCCTCCTCCTTGGACCCATGGACCAACCTGGGCAAGCTCTTCACATCTCCTAGGCTTCGACTTAGAACTGGCATGCTGTCACTTTCAAAGCCAGTCCCAGAGCCAAGCTCAAAGTCACGGGGTGGGGCGGTTCACTGCTCATTTATGGGGCTGGGGCAAGGCACGGATGCAGAGGCGTGAAAAGTTGGGGCCAGTAATACAGTCTGTCCCAGCTACTTTAAAAGGTGTATTATCACTGCACCATCTGAATTGGGAGGCTGTTAAAGTTCTTCAAGCCACATGTGCTCATAAGCCCTGTAGATGCGGCAGTATAGTAAAAGATGGGAGCTTGGTTCACAGAGAGAATCAGGCCCGAGGAATATTGCTTGTGAACAGTGGCCAGTTTGGGGGGTGACCGATGTCCTCCTCTTTTCATTGCTTGCTCAGGTAGGTTTAAGTGTGTGTGCATGAGGGTGTGTGTGTAAGAGAGCTACAAGATAGAGACGTGCCCCTGCCTACCAGCATCATCAGTTTCAATCTTCTTGTAGCTGAAGGTTTTCTTCTGTTCTTCTTCCTGACCACCTGCCAATCCCTGCTGTCCCCAGCATTTGTATTAGACCGGTCTCTAGATCCGGCTCTCGTCTGCCACTGGTCCTGGGCTGCAGGGTCAGCCACTCGTCTGAGCTCTAAGCCTTTACCTGCTGAAAGCCATTCCTAGGTGGTTTGTCCCTTCTGACCCTATGCTGGCTAATTTGCCTTCATAAACTGTCAGATTCTGCTAAGGTCATTTAATTCTGTCATCTTTGTAATGCAGTTCAAGAAAAATGGATAAGAGGCCAAATGATGAGCAATCTGCCCTGGAACACAGCATGCCAGCCGTGTTCTATTTCATCATCAGGAAAATGGTGCAGGAGTTACCGAGCAAAATGTTTATTAAAATGGACTCCATGAGCAGGTCATCAAGACAAAGGCAAAAGATTTAAATGCACAGAGTTACAGGCACAGAATAAAGATCGGTTGTGGAGGATCAGGACACACAGAGCCTCCATCTTACTCCCCGCTCTTGTTCCCAGTGAGTGTAATCGCTCAGGGGACAGTCATTAAACATTGCAAGCCATCTGTGCCCGTTGATCCGAGGTCGCCTCACCCAACACTGAGTGGGAGGGCGATGATGTGGCACAAGTGATTTTGATAAAGGGAGACGAAATCATCAGATGCTACAAAAAGCCATGCATCAGGTCTCTTTCATCAAAATCAGTTCCAATGATATCTAAAAAGATGGAGAGAATCCTAACCATAGGCACTATATAAGCATGACCACTTTATCTGATTTAGTAAGTCTTTTTCTAATTATCTGGAGTCAAAGCTGAGTGTATCCACATGCTAAAATCCATTTCCCTCTAATAAGATCCCATCGACCTGGACCCCAACTATGTGGCAACTTTGCCGACATGGAGCATGTCTCAGAATTTGGAAGGATGTGGAAAGGCCTCCAAAGCATCCTCTCAAGTGTCTCAGTCAGGAGTTGATCAGAAAAGCAGAGCTGCTGGGATTACTGTCTGGATTTCCCATGCAGTTGTGGGATCCAGTTAAACAGTCAGTGGAGGGTTGCCTCTGTGGCTGATCCTGGGGCCTGACGTCTGTGGGGCAGGCAGTAGGGAGGGACGCTGGATGTGAACTAGAGGAGGCAAAGATGAAGCAGAACCATGAGGGTAAGCTGGCATCCACGTGTGTGGACTAGAAGCCACATTGGTCTCTTGGCTGCCGTCAAGCAACGTCCATGACAGGGCCGACCTCCAGGAGCAGCTGCCTGACCTTCATCACAGAATTGAGCGTGCACCTGGCCGGGAGTCAGAGCAGGTGAAGGAGGCATTGCAGAGAGGGTGGGCAGGCCCATTTGCTGACTCTTGACCACGAGGTGGCCAGCCTTAGACGATGACAGGCAGTGCTGCCATGGCCTGAGGCACCAGCCCCGACCTACCCAATGCAGAAGGACAAGAGCTGTGGCTCTTCTTCCCATCTCACCCAGAATACCTCCCAGGGTCCCTGCTAACCCAGAGCATCGCAGGGGAGGCAAGTGTGGGAAACAGTTCCTGCTTAGCTACGCTAATGTGACGTGGACCTACCACCGTTGATCTCACGAAGCCCATTTTTCACACATGGCCCACCCCAACTGGAATAATCCTTGTTGGCTCGCCGTTTTATAAGGACCACTATTACCTTGTTTGCCCGGTTCTGGCGCTAGGTGCTCAGATGCAAACATCAGGTCTGCACTTCCTGTTGAGAGGTTCGCCTGATAGAAATCTTTCAACTCTCAAATTTGTAATGACATCAAAAAGATTATTTGAGAATAACCAGTAGCAGAGTGCAGCGTGCCTTGCTTAGCTGCTGCGATATGTAAACATAAATGGATATGAGTACTATACACATGTATGGGCTACAAATAACACAGCTATTGATATCATATGGTCTGGCAATGACACACACAGTCTTCATCAGGGA
The DNA here is from genome assembly GCF_922984935.1 of Meles meles. Taxonomy (NCBI): domain Eukaryota; kingdom Metazoa; phylum Chordata; class Mammalia; order Carnivora; family Mustelidae; genus Meles; species Meles meles. Next base: position 138,754,194 of record NC_060071.1, on the reverse strand, counting down.
ACCCCAGGAACGAAAGTAGCTTAGTAGGCTCACAAATGTTGATTGAGCACCTACTGTGTGTCAGGTAGTATTAAAGTCACAGGGGATACAGCAGTTTATGGAATGGTATCAGCCCCAAGGAGCTTCTGTTCCGTTGCAGGGTCACTCAGCCACAGCACCGTTGATGCTCCTGGCTGGACACTTCTTGGCTGTGGGATTGTTCTATGCATCATAGAATGTCTGACAGCAAAGCTGGCCTCTACCCACTAGATGCCGGGGGTCTTTCCTCCCTCCTCTTGCAGGGGAGACACCAAAAATGTCTTTAGACATTGCCAAATGTCCTCTGGAGGGCAAAATACCCCCAGCTGAGAACTACCGGTTTAGAGCAAGGGACAGATAATAAGTCCCACTGAGATCCTTTCAGGCGCTAATGGGTGTCACTGAGAGTCTTACATGGCCATGTTCAGGGTCCTTAAGAAAAGCCTTATGGAGGATTGAGGTTTGAGGTGCAGATAACGTTTCAGAGATCTGGGGTCAAACACTTGTAGCAGGAGGAAGAGCCAGCATCCAGGCCATGAGTGAGGGCAATCTTGGGATGACGGAGAGCAGAAACGCCACTGGACTTGGAGTACATGGGGCCTTGACAGGGGGAGGCTTTGTTATAGGGGTCATGGTGCAGAGTCTGCATTTAACTCTGGTTATGCTAGGAAGTCGTGGCAGAGATTTGATCAGGGGAGTGGTAAGAATTATTCCTTAGAAGGACCATGCTGGCGGCTGTATGGTGGGTGGACAGATGCCTGTTGCCCTGCAGTGCTGGGCACCCTGCTTTCTCTGCCCAGTGACCTGTAGGGACCCGTGATAACCCCCGCAGCTGGCTGTTTCCATCCAACAGACTGGTCAGCTGATGATAGAGAGTTTTGAGTCTCTGTGCCTGCCAGCGACGGAAAAGGGACTTTAACATGTGGCCACGTTGATTGTCAGCATTTCTTCAGTGGTGGTTACTTCTGTTTCTGGTCCTTGCTACAAGTCCAGGCCCCATCCTCACCCCCCTTTTAAAAACATGCCTACATCAAAGACTAATGAAGTACTACTGTGTAGTGACTACTATAACATAATAAAAAATAAATAAAATAAAAACATGCCTTCTGCAGGCTTTGCTGAACATCAGCTTCTGACTAAGGCTATAGCGGAGGGGCCTCTGTAGATTACAAGTTTGGGTGAAATAGGAAAGACTCCAGCTTGATGGCTGCCCATAATCTTCTTTTCATTTTGATCAGAAAGCCATTACTCTATGGGTCATTCCTCCCCTTTACTCCCTTCCCATCCCCCACACACCCCATACCCTCATGAGATTTTACTCTTTTCAGGTTTTATGCCCCCATTTATATTTGAATTACACAAGCATGAATATTCATGCTCCTTACTCATCAAAGAAACATCCTGTTTTTCCTGGAAAAATGATTTACTTTCCTTTTGGACACCCTTTGAATACACCTGGTTGTCTGAGTGGAAGCAGGAAAGTAGAGAGCAAGAAGAACCTGGCTATTGGCCGTGGTGAGAGGTGGCCTCTGCTAGCCAGTGGTCAGGATGGCAGAGCCAGGATTCCCAAACACCCTCCTGTGCTCAACAGACCCTGCCCTACCCAAGTCCTTCTCAGCCATTCTTCCTGGGACCCGCCAGCAGGTCCATGGATTGCCTGATGGCGATCACGAGACCTCGGGATAAAATGAATTTCTTTTTGGGGCGCCTGGGTGGCTCAGTGAGTTGAGCCTCTGCCTTCAGCTCAGGTCATGATCTCAGGGTCCCACATTGGGCTCCCTGCTCAGCGGGGAGACTGCTTATCCCTATGCCTCTGACCCTCCCCCTGCTTGTGCTCTCTTACATGCTGTCTCTCAAATAAATAAATAAAATTTTTAAAAAATGAATTTCTTTTTAACACAGCCTACTTAGAATGCAGAAAATGATTATACTTTTTATTACTCTAAATTAAAAGGATAGGAGAAAAAAATGGAGTGGTTTTGGTGCTTAAAGGGTTACTTGGGGGGGGGGATCGATCCTCCAAAATGCTTCTCTACAGCTTCGTCCTTTTCCAAATTTTATTATTTGGCATAGGGTTTGGTGGAATCTTCCAAAAGACGTTAATCCATTCTTTTGCTTCAATGCATGTTTTTCTTGATGGATATTATCTATTTTTCTGTTATGTTGTAAGGTTTCCAGGACACATAAAAGTTGGAGGATTTACGGTTGATGCAAACTAATTCCAAAGAGTAATGAGATTGATTTTGAGGCGTAGTTTAAGGAATACAAATGCCTTTCTTTCAGTTTTCCTGAGTAGATGTAAAAAGGAAGGGAAAGAACAGCATCTGAAGCTAAGGAGGAAATATTTGAGGTGAAGAATGAGTAAGTAGGAGTGAGACTGAGCTTTTTAACTCAGTGCCAGATAGCAATTGCCTTAGACCATGGGGCAGAAATGAATACCATAAAAGCTTGGGAGGCATTTTTTATTTTATTTTATTTTTTTGAGCTATTACTGGGCTTTGACAGGAAATCACACCCTGGTTGTCCTGAAAGAAAATCAGCAGTAGTTTTCAACGGGCCATTTGTGTCAGTGGTAGTTTTGTGGGAGGCAAGATTTGCAAAATTGGTCATGCATTTGAAAGGTCACTGAGCAAGGTAAGCTGGCAAGTGAAGGTCCCATGGATGTCCTTTAGGTTTTGCTCTTTCTGTGAACAGCCTGGATTTTCACTAGGCTTAAAGCTTTAGGAAAATAACAGTCATACATACTCACAAATCACATTCAGCCAGTATTGATTTTAGCCTTGTATGAAAAAGGACTATTCTTGGTGTTATACATGAATCAAAGGAGAGAGGGAGGGAAAGAGACGTTCCCTGGCTCTTGGATTTAGAAGCGAGGATCTAGGTACACGCACACATCACTATGACGCTATATGCACACATAACATATGTGTTTTCACGGACGCAGAAAAATATCCCAAATTTGCAGAACGATGTAGATTTCAATCTGATTTAAAAGCAAAGGATGGCACCTTGGCAGGTGTGGTCGAGAAGAATATTCTGGTAGCGGAAATAGCTAGGGCGAAGGTACAGCTGGGTGTTACTCACTCTGTTTTGTGAGGACAGCGGAGTCCTGTGATTGGAGCAGTGAGGACAGCGAAGCATTGGAGATGGTCCTTGAAAAATATCCAGACTGACCAGGAGAGCAATGATAAAGGCCTTGCTGTTGAATTTGTATTGTATTTTCCATGCAGTGCAGGGTCCGCTGCAGGAATTTGAATAGGAGATAGTCATGAAAAATTGAGAGGACATAATTTAAGTATAAGCTGTGAAATATTTTCCTTGCAACCATTAAAGAATCATAGATTCTTAGAGCTAGAAGGGATATTAGGAAGTACTTATTGAGATGGCTTTCAGGTCGTGTGTGAGCCCCTCCCTTCACATGACACCTTGAGAAATGCCTTCTCATCTTTGATGGAAGAGCAGTTCTGGTGGAAACATGATGGAAGAGTCTTGCATTTGCTCTGTTCTCCTCCCTTTACCCTTGTAGCAATTCCCAAGGTGCCTGCAGAGAAATCCATCCTACCATTGTGGGACAACCTGCTGTTTTAAAGACAGTTACATGAAAGAAATTGAAACATGTTTATGAAAAGATGTGAATGACAGTGTTACTAGCAGCCTGACTTGTAATAGCTGAACTCTGGACCCAGCCCAGATGTCTATCAACAGGAGAATAACAGCTGGCTGAAGGGTGGTGTCCTCATGCAAGGGGGAATGTGACGCAACAGTGAAAGGAGCCATCTCCGGATATACACAACAGCATGGATGAATTTCCGAAATATTAAATGAAAGAACTGTGACATCAAAGAATATACATCATCTAATTCCGTTTATGTGCCATCCAAGACCTTGTAAAACTAACCTGTGGGGAAAGAAATTAGGAAATGTTTGCCTGGGTGGCAGGGAAGAGGGCAGATTCACAAGGAGCACAAGGGAACTTTCGGGGGAGGGGGGTTGGAAAAGTTCTGCAGCTTGTTTTGTGTGATGGTGTGTGTTCGGCTGTGAAAGCTCATCAAACAGAACACCAAATGTGGATGCTTTTTGCTGCATGTATTATAGCTTCGCTAACAGGAGTTGAGTTACCGAAGTCCTCAGAGGGCAAGTTGCCCAGTCCCCGTAGTCAGTTATGAGGAAGACTAGGGTCTGGAGGTTGGGTGTCTTGAATCCCTGGTCCACTACGTTTCACCATATCCCCCTCCCCCAGACCCATGTATGCTCTGGACCAACAGAACATCAACGCTGACTCACCACCACCCCCAGCTTCCCCCCCACTAGCTCAGAAACTTCAGTCGCAGTTGATGACAGCACTGTAGAGACTCTGACTCAGCTTTGTAAATTTCCCTGCAGTGAGACCAGACCTGCAGACACGTTTCACATACCATGCTTCACCTGTTTGCATTGCCAACCAACTGATACGTGGTGCTCCACTCCATAGCCGTGGGGGGCTTGGGCCACTTGGGCACTTTAATGCTAGGTGGAAGGAGGGCGGAGGAGAAGGCTCTGGTGGCTTCTGTTATAAACGTGTCCACCCTCGTAGAATGTCAGCTCTCAAGGCACACCCATTGTTGGATAGCCTAGAGCCTCCTGTACACGAATGTGCAATTCATAGTGGTCACCTGTAGAGTGCCACACACCGCCCCCTTAAGAGTATCATTCTGGGAGAAGGTGGGAGGTAGGAGGAGTTTATTACTACCTTCTCGCTCATGGAAGCCCTGGGCAGCAGGGCAGTCCCTTGAGTCACTGACTGATCTTCGGCAGAATCCAGCTCTTTTATCCTGAGGCTCTGCTCGCCATCTCTCTACCTGGAGTGCGCTGGGGGCATTGCCCATCCATAGTGTTACATGTAATTCTCACACTACAGGAGCTTTCCAAGGACCGAGACTGCGTCTTTCTCTTTGTGTTCCCAGTACCCACAACAGTGCCTTCATCTGGGAAGATGGATCTTAACTGGGGGCTATTTTTGCCCCCACTGCCTGAGCAGACATTTGCAATGTCTGGACCTGTTTTTCAGTGTCAAACCCCGAGGGCAGCGTGTTACTGACATTTAGTGGGTAGAAGCCAAGGATGCTGCTAATAATCTTCTAATGCACAGGGTAACCCTCCACAATAAAAAATTACCCAGCCCAAAATATCAATAGTGCCAAGATTGAGAAACCCTAATCTAGAATATACTTCATTGTGTGGAAGATAAGTGGTCAACAGCATCAAAAATCATTGCTTGCTCAGGGCTGGGACCAGTACTTTCCAATACTATGATGGGTCTCTCAGCTTATTCTGTTAGCCTCTTGATTCTCTAGGCATTAAAGTTGAGCTGCTTGAGTGCTCAGGGTAGGCATCTGACTGAGTCAGGTTGTCCCTAGCCAAATGGGAACAACCTTCGGCAGAGTTTGAACCAGTCCATCTTTTAGTCTATGTTGCCTTAACTTGGCTTTGGATGTCTCATCCCTTAATCCATAGCCAACACAACAGGGGCCCTTGGCACAGATCATGGAGATCTGCCTGCTTTGCTTGAAAGAGGTCTGTTGGGGTGGTGGGAAATGAGCTCAGATTAAATTTACTTGTCCAAGAGCACATGGCAAGTATGTTTTGGAACCACATTCAAATCCAGGATGCTTCCTTTCTAGCTTTCTTGGAGTTCAATAAATGTACCCACCTTTCCCTGGTGAAATTGATTTCCCCTTGGTACCAGTTCTCTAGGAAACTTGGTCTAGGGCTGAGGCTCTGAAGTCAGTACAGAGACATCACTGTTTTTGTTATGAACCGTAGTTTCACTTTCTCTGTCCCCAAGTTGAAGCAGGCCAGTATTCTGGGTTCTATTTTACCTTTTTGTTCAACTTGTGTACTTCATAAGGATCTTTCTCTTGTTTATGGTAGAAATTGACATGTAGAAAAAAAATGGAATGGAATGGAAGACTAAACATTTTCTAGTTAGGTTACTATTAACTATGTGCCTGAGGGCAAACAACTTGTAAGCTTCTCATCTTATAATGATAAACAAGACTTCATTCTAAATCTCAAAATGTATGATCATAGGGCTAGGATTCCTTTTTTTTTTTTTCTCCATTTTATTTATTTTTTCAGCGTAACAGTATTCATTCTTTTTGCACAACACCCAGTGCTCCATGCAAAACGTGCCCTCCCCATTACCCACCACCTGTTCCCCCAACCTCCCACCCCTGACCCTTCAAAACCCTCAGGTTGTTTTTCAGAGTCCATAGTCTCTTATGGTTCGCCTCCCCTCCCCAATGTCCATAGCCCGCTCCCCCTCTCCCAATCCCACCTCCCCCCAGCAACCTCCAGTTTGTTTTGTGAGATTAAGAGTCATTTATGGTTTCAAAAGAAATGAAATCTTGCCATTTAGGATTCCTTTTTATTATAATATATCCATTTTTCTTAGTTTAAATCTGCAATAGTCAACAGTTTAACATGTAGGGATTAAGAAAAAACTTTTTTTTTTTTTTAGATTTTATTTATTTGACAGGGAGGTAGGAGAGGGAAAAGCAGTCTTCCTGCTGAGCAGGGAGCCCAATGCGGGGCTCGATCCCGGGACCCTGATATTATGATTACGACCTGAGCAAAGGCAGATCCTTAACAATTGAGCCACCCAGGTGCCCCAAGAAAGAGCTCTTCTAACATAGAAGAGGCAAGATTTGGTGTAATCGGTAGAAATTGTGAATACAGTTGGGAAGCTCTTTCTTATTTCTCAAGGAGGACTCCATATCCCAGATGGTCTCTGCCTCAGTTTCCACAGGCTTTAATGAGTGGACTAGACACAGAGTATAGTCTTACATGATGTGATCCTAATGCAAGCTATGACCAGTCTTTTGGAAACCTGTGGCCAAAATCAAACTTAGAATCAGGTAAATTAGGAGCTACCTTTTGTCCCTGTGATGAAAAAGTATGTATAATCCTGGAAAACTAATAAGAGGGTTCCTTAAAGTAACAGACCCAATTTTGAATTTTTAGCAATGCGATTTTCAAAAATTTGACCTGCCCAAAACCTTTCACACAAAATCCTTTGTAAAGCAAGAATGGTATGTCTTTACTGAGAAATAAATATTCCTCTAAACTTTGAAAAAACATTTGCAACCTGTTGCAGACGAAAAACATGGAAATGCCCTCTTCTTAACTCTACAACAGAAGCCTCCCCTCCCTCGTCTACTCAAGGACTGACTTCATCCCCAGCTGGCCAGAGCCTGGCTACTCTGGGTAATGACTGAAATGACCCCAAAATATCAATAAATCAAACCTACAGAGTCACAGTAATAGAGCAGACCCTTAAAACTTTCTTTACATGCTGGCACTCATGAAGGCAGGATATGGCAGCTAAGTGACACGTGCTTTGTGGTGTCCTCGAGCCTGAGCACAGAACTGGGTTCTTTTACCTACCACTGTATCATAATCAAACAAACATTTAATGTCTCTGCTGATACAGTCTCCTTTGCTTTATTACATTGTTTATTCCATGTGAGCTCTCAGAACGAGTGATAAAAATGTCTCTGTGTCTGCAGCTGCATTTTTCGTCTTACTAACTCCCAGGGATCTCATCAATTCAACCTGCTTTGTAAGGTTCGCAGCAAAGCACTACAGGCAAGGATAGGCTTAATCAAAGTTTCTTCTTCATAATGAACATGGCCCACAGAAAAATCACAGCAACAAATGAGCCTGTGATTGTAGGTAAAGACTTATTATATGAAAATCTATATTTAAATTAAGAGCTTTGCAATCGGATTCTTCCACGTACAAGAAAAAAATCACCACAGGGCGCCTTCACATAGCAAGTGTTGTCCTCGGCATTTAAATAGAAGTTAATCTATAAACAGCTTACCCTAGGTTCTGAGCAGTTCATTGCTGGTGAAAAAAAAAAAATCTGGATTCTTTAGAATAGAAATAGAAAAGCATTTGCAGTAACTGGGCATTATTGTAGCTACAGAAATCCAAAGATGATTTTCTTTTGTATAATTTTTTGAATTATATATTGTTTATCTTTCCTTAATAACTTTCACTATAGAAAGAGCTCTTTTTTGTTGTTGTTGTTCAGTTTATATAAAAGTGTCTGGAACGGTTCAGTGACACAGATGTTGGAAATGAAGGACTGAATTCGACTGAAGCTTTTTATCCCCAACCCTTTCCCCCAGTGCTTTGATCCAGTACTAATTAACGTAAAGGCCAAAAGTCAGACAAAATGATGTGACAAGGGAAGGTGAGAGCCCTGGGGACAAGAACGAGGCTGTTGACATTTTGCAAAGATTTTTAATGATAATCATTCTCCAAGGTTCTCTTTTACTAAGTCAACAAATACAAAACATGTCAATTTCCTTCAGATTTCCAAAAGCCTGTAACAGAGTTAGAAAGTGTTCCAGCTTTTCCTTCCAGATAGTTGGAGGGGACAGTCCTTGCTGGCAGCCTGATGCTGAGTCATTGGTAACTCCCGGGGAAGGCCAGTGCTGCCTGGCTTCAAAGGGAGGCCTCAAAAGGGATGGTGTCACCCATCCAGTTCTGAACGGAGCTCTTCCAGATCACAGGGCCATAATTGGGCACCTTATGTTTCCTCAGTTGTGCTGTAAAAATGCTAACTCGCCAGTATCGTGTATGGGGTTGGGGTTTGCTGAATGGTGAGGAGATGTGCAGAACTGTGCAGGCAAGTGGCCTCCTACCCTCTCCCAGGTCCTCGGGTCCCCTTCCACCCTCCTTTCAAGGTAAACTTTTGCCCAGTAAAGTATAGTAAACAAATAGGATCCAGCTACTTCTTATCAACTTTTCTGGGAAGTTTGGGGTGAGAATCTCTCGTTCAGTTGCCCCTTCAGAGAGGAAGGCCTCATTTCCCTCGTGTGTTCATTCTTCTACAGATAGTACAGATTCCTGGCAGGTGTGCCACAGAAGGGCTGCTGGTGGGGTCGGCTGACCTACCGGGGACCACCGTGCGGTGAAGGGGTCACCCTCTGGCAGGGAGAAGGCCCCTGTGAGGGTGTGTGGCTGGTCTACACAGGAGCGGTCCTGTCTCCGGAGTGCAGAAGGTTTGCAATCCAATGTGCTGTGTCCAGTCAGAGCCGTCTCGTCCCCTCTTCAGCGGTGGCCTCCTCACACAATGTCTTAGCTAAAGGGGTGGTGCTCGTTTTCCACAAAGGAGGCATGAAGACAGCTGTGCGTCCAGCTGGTTAGTGCTTGGGCCTGGGCAGCTTTTTTATCCCATTGTGTATTTGGTAAGCAGACAACTCTGAATCCCTCCAGGCCTTTTGGGTGAGTGTTATTTAGGCAATTCTTACTAAGAAAACAGAAACACCCGAATTCTGTTTTGCACGTGGAGATTTTTTTTAAAAAGATTTTATTTATTTGACAGACAGAGATCACAAGCAGGCAGAGAGGCAGGCAGAGAGGCAGGCAGAGAGAGAGGAGGAAGCAGGCTTCCTGCTGAGCAGAGAGCCCGATGCGGGACTTGATCCTAGGACCCTGGGATCATGACCTGAACCGAAAGCAGAGGCTTTAACCCACTGAGCCACCCAGGCACCCCTGCATGTGGAGATCTTTTAATCAGGGTTGTTGGAAGGGGCTGACTCTATGGAGCCATGGTCAGGAGGACATGTGACTTGGCAGGACTGATGGGGCTGAATGGGTAAGGAAAACGCTTGCTCGTCTTTTGAATGACTGAGGAATGCACGTGTTGATTTCTCCCATCACCCTTTTAAGCCCCCACTCCTGACTCCACACCCCATTTCTCATCATCCTGTCTCTCAGCTTCAGCCCACCCCCCCAGAGGTAGAGGGGAGCCATGAAGTGGGGATACATATATGGATTATGCATTACTCAGGAGAGAAAAAGCTGATGCTTGATTTTTCTTTTTTTTTGGGAGGGGGAGGTTATTAAAAAGGCCCCAAGTCAAAAGAACAGTGTTAAATAATTGTCTTATCAGAAGGTCCCCTGTTTTTGCATTTTCCTACTTAAGTAGACTGCCATGCATGAACTTTGGGGCCTGCCTAGGTGAGGGTCTTGAGAATGTGATTAAAGTGATTTTAAAAACTGAAAAAAAATTACTTTAGATATAAAGTCACCAACCTATTAAGCCACCTTGAGAATGGTGGGTGAAAATAATAGTATTACTTTAAAAAGTTTGGAATTGTTACCTTCACTTTGAAATCAGTATATAAAGGACATTTTGCTTATTATCCTAACACTTCTTCAGTTTTTAAAATTATGAGATTTATAACATCTAAGTATAGCCTGAGTACATTTTAATATTTAATTGTTAAATTTTTACTTAAACTGTGACTTAAAAACAAGACATTTTTAAAAAGATTTTTAAATCTTTTTTTTTAAATTTTTTAAAAAGATTTTATCTATTTATTTGAGAGGGTGAGAAAGAGAGAGGGAGGGCACAAGCAGGGGAGACAGCAGGGGGAGAGGGAGAAGCAGACTCCCCACTGAACAGAGAGTCAACATAGGACTTGATCCCAAAACTCTAGGATCATGACCTGAGCTGAAGGCAGACATTTAACCGACTGAGCCACTCAGGTGCCCCAACAAATGAATTTTTAAGCTGGATTTCATTACTTAGGGAAGCAACGCTTTCTAGTAGAACACATTAATGGTTTAAAAATGTAAGGTAATGAAAAAAATAGTATCCACCTGGAAGTTTTAGCAGAGGACATAATTAGTCAGAATTTCAGAACAACTTTTGAAATTTGAGGTCATTGTAGATTCACACACACTTGTAAGAAATAATACAAAGTGATCCTGCATTTCCTATTACCCTGTTGTCCCCCAACCCCCAGCAACATCTTACAAAATACCACAGCCGGGTTATTGACATTGATACAGCCAAGATACAGAACAGTTTCAGTAACACGAGGTTCCTATGAGCCCCTCTTTTGTAGCTTAGATAGGGAAGACTTCAGTTCTCTACGTGTGTTGGGAAAAATCTAGTTCTCCCCTACTGTCTGTCTGTTACCTGTGAGTCTTCATCACCACTCACACAGAATGCTTCACTTCTGACACTTTTGGTCACCAAATATTGTGGAAGTTCCCCTTACATGGGCAATTCTCTGTGACACCAGCTCCCTGTGCTAAAACTCAGTTCGGGCACTATCTATGTGGAAACAGCATCAGATTGCACAGGTCAAGAGTTTAATTTAACAAGACTGTTTCCTACCCTCCACATCAGAAGCCAGTTGCAAGCCCCAGGCTGTTTCTTGTGCTTCTGACAATCCGGCCACAGACTGGAGGCTCTAATGACCTCTTCAGGTTTAATTAATTTGTTAGGGTGGCTCACAGAACTCAGGGAAACACTTACTTTACCTTCACCAGTTTATTCAAGGATACAATAAGGGATACAAAGGGTGAGCTCCAAAGCAAAGGAGCTTCTGTCCTCAAGGAGCCTGAAGCCAGGTTCTGTGGCACAGGGAAGTATTCTGGGTCCCCAAGTATGGAACCTCTCTAGAAAAAGCTGAGAAGTCTTCTTCTTGGGTTTTTATGGAGGCTTCTCAGAGAGAGTCTTGATTAACTAAGTCACTGATCATTGGCGGATTCAACTTATAGACAGTTTCCCCTCCCTGGAGGTGGGGCTGGGACTGAAAGTTCCAGACCTTTAATCACATGGCTGGCTTTCCTGGCAAGCAGCCCCTGCCCTTGGGTGGGGTCCAAAAGTCACCTTCATAAATAACAGGACATCATTCCACCTTTATGGCTCTGAATATTTTCAGTCACTGTGGGCAAAGGCTATATATATATATATATATATATATATATATATATATATATATGAGAAATATATTTTAGTCATTCTGACTAGTCATCTGAATGACTAAATATATATTTCTTATAAATCACTGTATCACATAGCTACACTCCTTTCTCCTGACCTCTGGCAATGACTAATTTGTTTTCTGTTTCTAGAAGTTGTCATTTCAAGAATGAAATCATACAGTATATCACCTTGTAAGGTCGTCTTTTTTCCCTGAGCACAACTGCCTCACGAGTCATCCAAGTTGAATGGATCAATATAATTCATTCCTTGTTTACTGCTGAGCAGTATTCCGTGGGGCGGATGGACCATTCATCCCCTGAAGGACATCTGGGCTATTTCCATCTTTTTGCCTATTATAAAAAAGCAAGGACAACTTTTTTTTTTTTTTATATAATGGAGAAATATTCCCCATATATTTTTTTTTCCATTTTATTTATTTTTTCAGTGTAACAGTATTCATTCTTTTTGCACAACACCCAGTGCTCCATGCAAAACGTGCCCTCCCCATTACCCACCACCTGTTCCCCCAACCTCCCACCCCTGACCCTTCAAAACCCTCAGGTTGCCCCAACCTCCCACCCCTGACCCTTCAAAACCCTCAGGTTGTTTTTCAGAGTACATAGTCTCTTATGGTTCGCCTCCCCTCCCCAATGTCCATAGCCCGCTCCCCCTCTCCCAATCCCACCTCCCCCCAGGAACCCCCAGTTTGTTTTGTGAGATTAAGAGTCATTTATGGTTTGTCTCCCTCCCAATCCCATCTTGTTTCATTTACTCTTCTCCTATCCCCCTACCCCCCCATGTTGCTTCTCCATGTCCTCATATCAGGGAGATCATATGATAGTTGTCTTTCTCCGATTGACTTATTTCACTAAGCATGATACGCTCTAGTTCCATCCACGTCATCGCAAATGGCATGATTTCATTTCTTTTGATGGCTGCATAGTATTCCATTGTGTATATATACCACATCTTCTGTATCCATTCATCTGTTGATGGACATCTAGGTTCTTTCCATAGTCTGGCTATTGTAGACATTGCTGCTATAAACATTCGGGTACACGTGCCCCTTCGGATCACTATGTTTGTATCTTTAGGGTAAATACCCAGTAGTGCAATTGCTGGGTCATAGGGTAGTTCTATTTTCAACATTTTGAGGAACCTCCATGCTGTTTTCCAGAGTGGTTGCACCAGCTTGCATTCCCACCAACAGTGGAGGAGGGTTCCCCTTTCTCCACATCCTCGCCAGCATCTCACATTTCCTGACTTGTTAATTTTAGCCATTCTGACTGGTGTGAGGTGATATCTCATTGTGGTTTTGATTTGTATTTCCCTGATGCCGAGTGACGTGGAGCACTTTTTCATGTGTCTGTTGGCCATCTGGATGTCTTCTTTGCAGAAATGTCTGTTCATGTCCTCTGCCCATTTCTTGATTGGATTGTTTGTTCTTTGGGTGTTGAGTTTGCTGAGTTCCTTATAGATTTTGGATACTAGCCCTTTATCTGATATGTCGTTTGCAAATATCTTCTCCCATTCTGTCAGTTGTCTTTTGGTTTTGTGAACTGTTTCCTTTGCTGTGCAAAAGCTTTTGATCTTGATGAAATCCCAATAGTTCATTTTTGCCCTTGCTTCCCTTGCCTTTGCCGTTGTTCCTAGGAAGATGTTGCTACGGTTGAGGTCGAAGAGGTTGCTGCCTGCATTCTCCTCAAGGATTTTGATGGATTCCTTTCTCACATTGAGGTCCTTCATCCATTTGGAGTCTATTTTCCTGTGTGGTGTAAGGAAGTGGTCCAATTTCATTTTTCTGCATGTGGCTGTCCAATTTTCCCAGCACCATTTATTGAAGAGGCTGTCTTTTTTCCATTGGACATTCTTTCCTGCTTTGTCGAAGATTAGTTGACCATAGAGTTGAGGGTCGATTTCTGGGCTCTCTATTCTGTTCCACTGATCTATGTGTCTGTTTTTGTGCCAGTACCATGCTGTCTTGATGATGACAGCTTTGTAATAGAGCTTGAAGTCCGGAATTGTGATGCCACCAACTTTGGCTTTGTTCTTCAATATTCCTTTGGCTATTCGAGGTCTTTTCTGGTTCCATATAAATTTTAGGATTATTTGTTCCATTTCTTTGAAAAAAATGGATGGTATTTTGATAGGGATTGCATTAAATGTGTAGATTGCTTTAGGTAGCATAGACATTTTCACAATATTTATTCTTCCAATCCAGGAGCATGGAACATTTTTCCATTTTTTTGTGTCTTCCTCAATTTCTTTCATGAGTACTTTATAATTTTCTGTGTATAGATTCTTAGTCTCTTTGGTTAGGTTTATTCCTAGGTATCTTATAGTTTTGGGTACAATTGTAAATGGGATTGACTCCTTAATTTCTCTTTCTTCAGTCTTGTTGTTGGTGTACAGAAATGCAACTGTTTTCTGTGCATTGATTTTATATCCTGACACTTTACTGAATTCCTGTACAAGTTCTAGCAGTTTTGGAGTGGAGTCTTTTGGGTTTTCCACATATAGTATCATATCATCTGCGAAGAGTGATAGTTTGACTTCTTCTTTACCAATTTGGATGCCTTTAATTTCTTTTTGTTGTCTGATTGCTGAGGCTAGGACTTCTAGGACTATGTTGAATAGCAGTGGTGATAATGGACATCCCTGCCGTGTTCCTGACCTTAACGGAAAAGCTTTCAGTTTTTCTCCATTGAGAATGATATTTGCGGTGGGTTTTTCATAGATGGCTTTGATAATATTGAGGTATGTGCCCTCTATCCCCACACTTTGAAGAGTTTTGATCAGGAAGGGATGCTGTACTTTGTCAAATGCTTTTTCAGCATCTATTGAGAGTATCATATGGTTCTTGTTCTTTCTTTTATTAATGTGTTCTATCACATTGATTGATTTGCGGATGTTGAACCAACCCTGCAGCCCTGGAATAAATCCCACTTGATCGTGGTGAATAATCCTTTTAATGTACTGTTGAATCCTATTGGCTAGTATTTTGGCGAGAATTTTTGCGTCTGTGTTCATCAAGGATATTGGTCTGTAGTTCTCTTTTTTGGTGGGATCCTTGTCTGGTTTTGGGATCAAGGTGATGCTGGCCTCATAAAATGAGCTTGGAAGTTTTCCTTCCATTTCTATTTTTTGGAACAGTTTCAGGAGAATAGGAATGAGTTCTTCTTTAAATGTTTGGTAGAATTCCCCTGGGAAGCCGTCTGGCCCTGGGCTTTTGTTTGTTTGGAGATTTTTGATGACTGTTTCAATCTCCTTACTGGTTATGGGCCTGTTCAGGTTTTCTATTTCTTCCTGGTTCAGTTGTGGTAGTTTATATGTCTCTAGGAATGCATCCATTTCTTCCAGATTGTCCAATTTGTTGGCGTAGAGTTGCTCATAGTATGTTCTTATAATTGTCTGTATTTCTTTGGTGTTAGTTGTGATCTCTCCTCTTTCATTCATGATTTTATTGATTTGGGTCCTTTCTCTTTTCTTTTTGATGAGTCTGGCCAGGGGTTTATCAATCTTATTGATTCTTTCAAAGAACCAGCTCCTAGTTTCATTGATTTTTTCTATTGTTTTTTTGGTTTCTATTTCATTGGTTTCTGCTCTGATCTTTATGATTTCTCTTCTCCTGCTGGGTTTAGGGTTTCTTTCTTGTTCTTTCTCCAGCTCCTTTACGTGTAGGGTTAGGTTGTGTACTTGAGACCTTTCTTGTTTCTTGAGAAAGGCTTGTACCGCTATATATTTTCCTCTCAGGACTGCCTTTGCTGTGTCCCACAGATTTTGAACTGTTGTGTTTTCATTATCATTTGTTTCCATGAATTTTTTCAATTCTTCTTTAATTTCCTGGTTAACCCATTCATTCTTTAGAAGGATGCTGTTTAGTCTCCATGTATTTGGGTTCTTTCCAGCTTTCCTCTTGTGATTGAGTTCTAGCTTCAGAGCATTGTGGTCTGAAAATATGCAGGGAATAATCCTAATCTTTTGATACCGGTTGAGACCTGATTTGTGACCCAGGATGTGATCTATTCTGGAGAAGGTTCCATGTGCACTAGAGAAGAATGTGTATTCTGTTGCTTTGGGATGAAATGTTCTGAATATATCTGTGATGTCCATCTGGTCCAGTGTGTCATTTAAGGCCTTTATTTCCTTGTTGATCTTTTGCTTGGATGATCTGTCCATTTCAGTGAGGGGAGTGTTAAAGTCCCCTACTATTATTGTATTATTATTGATGTGTTTCTTTGATTTTGTTATTAATTGGTTGATATAGTTGGCTGCTCCCACGTTAGGGGCATAGATATTTAAAATTGTTAGATCTTCTTGTTGGACAGACCCTTTGAGTAGGATATAGTGTCCTTCCTCATCTCTTAGTCTTTGGCTTAAAATCTAATTGATCTGATATAAGGATTGCCACCCCAGCTTTCTTCTGATGCCCATTAGCATGGTAAATTGTTTTCCACCCCCTCACTTTAAATCTGGAGGTGTCTTCGCGTCTAAAATGAGTTTCTTGTAGGCAACATACTGATGGGTTTTGTTTTTTTATCCATTCTGATACCCTGTGTCTTTTGATTGGGGCATTTAGCCCATTAACATTCAGGGTAACTATTGAGAGATATGAATTTAGTGCCATTATTAGCCTGTAAGGTGACTCTTACTGTATATTGTCTCTGTACCTTTCTGATCTACTACTTTTAGGCTCTCTCTTTGCTTAGAGGACCCCTTTCAATATTTCCTGTAGAGCTGGTTTGGTGTTTGCAAATTCTTTCAGTTTTTGTTTGTCCTGGAAGCTTTTGATCTCTCCTTCTATTTTCAATGATAGCCTAGCTGGATAGAGTATTCTTGGCTGCATGTTTTTCTCGTTGAGTGCTCTGAATATATCATGCCAGCTCTTTCTGGCCTGCCAGGTCTCTGTGGATAAGTCTGCCGCCAATCTAATATTTTTACCATTGTATGTTACAGACTTCTTTTCTCGGGCTGCTTTCAGGATTTTCTCTTTGTCACTAAGACTTGTAAATTTTACTATTAGGTGACGGGGTGTGGACCTATTCTTGTTGACTTTGAGGGGGGTTCTCTGCATCTCCTGGATTTTGATGCTTGTTCCCTTTGGCAAGGACAACTTTTTAAAGACACAGTTATGGAGATGCTTATGACTCCATCTTATTACAGAGGATTTATTGGACTGAGAGTCAGATGAAAGGTTTAGAGTCCTGTAGGACTAAAACAAATGTTATGAACTATGACAGTCTAGCTCAGAGTTGCTTGATTTCATTAACGTAGCTTATTTCTGATGTTCCGTCAAACCTAAGTTTATCCTTGGCACATGTCCATCAATAGGATTTACAAATAGTTGTGTTATTGTTCAACATACACTATAGACCTAAAGGATGGTTCAACATATGCTATAAACAAGTGGTGTTTATTAATTGTTGCTCACATGTCTCATTGTGCTTCTGGCACCGTGATAGCCCATGATTATGTTTCTTTTGGCTGCCAACCCCAACTGTTGGATGTTTAAAAAACATTGAGTACTCTTATGCACTTGGAGGTCTCTGATGAAGAGCCTTAGTTAAATAAACATTCCATTATGAGCAGAAGCGCCAGCACAGGCCTGGTCTGCAGTGTCCAGTTTATTGACAGACAGTAGGCTGTCAGTTGAGTGACACTCAGAAACATGTGGTTATATTGGTAGGATGTAGATATAGCCTGTCTCCTTCCCCTTGGATCCCACAAAGCATATGCATGCATCTGGTCCTGCTCCATGTCAGCCCTGGCAAAGCAGAGAAACAGAGTAACTGACATCTTACCTGTCTGGCAGGTGCTAATGGCAATGGTCATTGGTTGATGTTGCTTCTAACGTAATTCACAGAATTTCTCTAGGCAAAACATGATAGCACTAACAATAAAATGTCATCTGCCTAATAAGTTTTTCCTAAAAGGCTTAAGGTTTTTAAAAAATGTTCTGCTTTGATCTCCTAACAATCTTTTGGAAATGTTGTTAGGCCCATTTGGGGCCTTATTTTACTTAGAGACACTGAAATATAGAGACGGGGTTGGTCTGGGAAAACTACATGGAGATAAGGAAATGAGTTGACTCTAACCCTAGATTACCCTAGAAAATGGGGACTCTAAAGAGGGAAATAGTTCCAGAGGATACAAGTTGACAGTTTTGTTAAAGAAAGGCAAAAGGGAATGAGACGATTAGGCAGGACAGTCCCTGAAGGCAAGGATCCTCTTTCATCTGTGCTCCCAGTACCTAGTTTGAGTCACACCCAACGGACGTGTTCAATAAATATTTGTTTAGTTCATTTCTGGAGGTGCACTGGATGCTTCTGGACAGTTCTTCTGGTTGTCCTTGACACATCTCTTACAATTGGATAGCAGCTGGGATGGAGTTTCTGGAACCTCCACTTGACTATGGGGATTTCAGGCCCCCTCTTCTCTCCAGGTGGTCTCAGGGCCTTTCCTCTTCATATGGCCTTTCCATCAAAGTAGCTGAACTTTAACTTGATGACTTAGGGCTCTCAAGGTAGAAGCTTTTGGGACACCTGGGTGGCTCAGTCAGTTAAGCATCTGTCTTCTGCTCAGGTCATGATCCCAGAGTCCTGGGATCAAGTCCCTCATCAAGCTTCTTGCTCAGTGGGGAGTTTGCTTCTCCCTCTCCTTCTATTGCTCTCCCTGCTTGTGCTCCCTCTCTCCCTCTCCCTTTCTCTCTGACAAATAAATAAAATCTTAAAACAAACAACAACAGAGAGAGTCAAGTATCATATAGTTTCACTTATTTGTGGAGCATAACAAATACCATGGAGGACATGGGGAGATGGAGAGGAGAAGGGAGTTGAGAGAAATTGGAAGGGGAGATGCACCATGAGAGACTATGGACTCTGAAAAACAACCTGAGGGTTTTGAAGGGGCAGGGGGTGGGAGGTTGGGGGAACCAGGTGGTGGGTAATAGGGAGGGCACGTATTGCATGGAGCACTGGGTGTGGTGCAAAAATAATGAATACTGTTACGCTGAAAAAGATAAATAAATTTAAAAGTCAAAATAAAATAAATATCCATTCATCTGTTGATGGACATCTAGGTTCTTTCCATAGTCTGGCTATTGTAGACATTGCTGCTATAAACATTCGGGTACACGTGCCCCTTCGGATCACTATGTTTGTATCTTTAGGGTAAATACCCAGTAGTGCAATTGCTGGGTCATAGGGTAGTTCTATTTTCAACATTTTGAGGAACCTCCATGCTGTTTTCCAGAGTGGTTGCACCAGCTTGCATTCCCACCAACAGTGGAGGAGGGTTCCCCTTTCTCCACATCCGCGCCAGCATCTGTCATTTCCTGACTTGTTAATTTTAGCCATTCTGACTGGTGTGAGGTGATATCTCATTGTGGATTTGATTTGTATTTCCCTGATGCCGAGTGATGTGGAGCACTTTTTCATGTGTCTGTTGGCCATCTGGATGTCTTCTTTGCAGAAATGTCTGTTCATGTCCTCTGCCCATTTCTTGATTGGATTGTTTGTTCTTTGGGTGTTGAGTTTGCTAAGTTCCTTATAGATTTTGGATACTAGCCCTTTATCTGATGAATGGATAAAGAAGATGTGGTATATATACACAATGGAATACTATGCAGCCATCAAAAGAAATGAAATCTTGCCATTTGCAACGACGTGGATGGAACTAGAGCGTATCATGCTTAGTGAAATAAGTCAATCGGAGAAAGACAACTATCATATGATCTCCCTGATATGAGGACATGGAGAAGCAACATGGGGGGGTAGGGGGATAGGAGAAGAATAAATGAAACAAGATGGGATTGGGAGGGAGACAAACCATAAATGACTCTTAATCTCACAAAACAAACTGGGGGCTGCTGGGGGGAGGTGGGATTGGGAGAGGGGGAGCGGGCTATGGACATTGGGGAGGGGAGGCGAACCATAAGAGACTATGGACTCTGAAAAACAACCTGAGGGTTTTGAAGGGTCAGGGGTGGGAGGTTGGGGCAACCTGAGGGTTTTGAAGGGTCAGGGGTGGGAGGTTGGGGGAACAGGTGGTGGGTAATGGGGAGGGCACGTTTTGCATGGAGCACTGGGTGTTGTGCAAAAAGAATGAATACTGTTACGCTGAAAAAATAAATAAAATGGGAAAAATAAATAAATAAATAAACTGCCATGTAAAATCTAAAAAAACAACAACAACAACAACAACAACAAGAAAAAACAAGGTGGAAGCTTCCAAGTTTTTCAAAGTCTCAGGCCTGAAATGGTCAGTACGCTACTTCCTCTACCTTCTTTCAGTTAAGTGGTCGTGAGGGGCAGCTCAGATTTAAAGGGAGGGGTAAGAAATCCCACCTTTCAGTGGGGCTTTCGGTGTGGTTTTCCAACAATTCTCTACACCAACTCGGTGTTTTATAATTCCATTCAGTTCTGACACTAACTACCCAGAGTTGCACAGACCCCATAGGTTCAGGGTTCAGTTCCACAAAAGTGCCCTCCACTTCACACCCAGCCACAAGCGAGGGTATTCCCGAGATGTCCACATTTCTGCCCAGTCAACTGCACCTAAGGGGTTCTCCCAACCCCACCTCGGGTTTCGTAAGTCACTAGGATGACTCAAAGAACTCAGGAAAGTGCTCTATTTAGGATTACAGTCTATTACAAAGATTACAAATAAACAGCTGGATGAAGAGGGACATGGAGAGGGCCAGAAGGATCCTCAGTGTAGGAGCCTCTGTCCCCTTGGAGTCAGGGCATCCCACCCTCCTGGTACATCAATATAGATTGATCAGTATTGATTCCTGATCAATACTGTTCAGGAAGCTCTGCGGACCTCATGGTTCAAGAGTGTTTATGGAGGTTTTTTTTACTAGGAATGATTGATTAAGTCATTGGCCATTGGTGGTTGAACTCCATCTCCATTCACTTTCCCCTCCCCTGCGGTAGGGGGATGGGGTTGAAAGTTCTAATCCTGTAATCCCATGTGTGGTCAGCCTCTCTTTTTAAACTATCTAATGGACCACCTTGAGTGATCATGATAGTTTAAACTCAGGTATAGTCCAAGGGGTTCATTATGAATAACAAAAGTCACTCCTATTGCTCAGGAAATTTCAAGAGTCTTGGAAGCTTTGTGGCAGGATCTAGAAATGTGGACAAAGGTATAATGTATTTTTTGTTATATGACAGGGATAACGACAAAGAATTTGTGGCTACCTTTAGTTCACTATGATGGTCTTCCACACATTCAAGCCAGTCTGTTCCCTTACACAAAACAAAAGCCATTTTAAGAGTGACTGTTTTCCTATCATCTACTTAGTTAAATAACAAAAATTCAACCCATACATTTTAAAGATCTAAGTCACTTTATTAAGCATGATTCACCAATTGGGCAGCATTCCATATATCAAGGAGAGGAGAGCTCCAAGGAGTTGTACAAAATTTCTAAGGACAAGGGTGGGATGAGAAGTTATTAACAAAAGAAGAAAGATTGTACAGGCAGAGTCACCTTCCCTTAGGGGGGAAGGGCAGGGGTCTTATTGGGTGGGGGGATGGAGAGGGCCCATGTGACAGATTCCTCACTGGTGCTGAGTAGAAAATTCCTGACCAGTTAAGACTACATTTCTGAGGGAGGTAGAGCTGCAGTTAGGGTTAGATATTGAGTCCTGGTTCAGTGACTTGGCCTAAATGGCGCCGTTTAGGGCCCTGGTTTTCCTTCCTTTTGATCAGACTCTCAGCTTAGTTGAGAGATGTGATCAGAATTTAAGGCATTAGGGCCACTCTTGGTTACTGCTTCTGAAGCTCTCATAGTTTTTGTTCTTTCTTTGGTATCCAAAGGTCATGATATTTTTGCTTAACCTCTGGAATATTCATAGGTCATGGCTTTGGGTTCACATTAAGTTGGTCATTTTCCTTGTTCCTTTCTTGACATTCCAATCTTAGGGAGATCATTTGCTTGGTGGTTAGTGGCTACAAAGATGCATTGAAAGCTTTTGAGAGAATACAGTGCCCCAGGGAGATGATTAAGATTCTTATAAACAGGATAATTCCCAGTGTTTGGACTACACTTTGGATACATGGTCCCCAAGACCCAAACCAAAGAAAGACCCTGTCAAAGGAAATACCCTTTTATGATACACGGCTTCCTCCATGATTTTAACTGAGTTTCATCTTGCCCTGATGTGTTGGTCCCGGTACAGCAAATGGTGGTAACCACAGTATAGACACCTCCTTCCTCAGCTAAAAGATACTCAAATGGTTCTCCTCTTATCAAGAACAATTTTGGCCAGAGAGTTAAAGGATCTTTGTTGAGCTGCTTTTGCTTTAGCAGTGGTTTCTGCAACAATTTCGAGAATTAAGGAGAGGTTCCTAATTTGTTATATGACAGGGATAATGACAAATAATTTGTGGCTACCTTTAGTCCACCATGATGGTCTTCCACACATTCAAGCCAGTCTGTTCCCTTACACAAAACAAAAGCCATTTTAAGAGTGACTGTTTTCCTATCATCTACTTAGTTAAATAACAAAAATTCAACCCATACATTTTAAAGATCTAAGTCATTTTATTAAGCATGATTCACCAATTGGGCAGCATTCCATATATCAAGGAGAGGAGAGCTCCAAGGAGTTGTACAAAATTTCTAAGGACAAGGGTGGGATGAGAAGTTATTAACAAAAGAAGAAAGATTGTACAGGCAGAGTCACCTTCCCTTAGGTGACTTCATTTACATTTATCCCTAAACAAAGGGATAGAGTTGTACTAAAAAGAGTGAATCCTGAATCATGAAAGCCTCCTGGTAGGTGTTTTCTAATACAACAATGTAACTTCAGGGGAGTCAACCAATGAGATGTCTTGTTTTCCTTGTGAAAAGTTAGGTCACAATTAGCTTTTCTTCTAGCATGAAATAAAAAGTTGTTCTAAATTCCAGAGTTTACCCGCCAACTCCTTAGCAGTGGTGTGGGGGATACAGATGAGGGTGTTGTCTTTACAGGCTAAAACCAGAATGAAGGTAACGAAAAGAAGGAGAAAGGGTTTCATGTTCAGTTGGAAGTTTTTAACCTGTCTTCTTGGGCAGAAGCAATCAACCTGCTGTCAGCTTCTTCCCTTCGTCATCAATTGGATTCAAAATTCTCTGGTGTCTTATCATTTTGCAGCAATATCAGTGGTTAGGAACACTTGATAAGGTCCTTCCAACGGGCCTCAAACACTGTCTTCCTCTGGTAATATTTCCCATATGCCCAGTCATCAGGCTCTAGATTATGACCAATAGAAACCCCTGAATTAGGATCTAGAAAGCCTTCTTTAACCTGTTGATGACAGCTTTGAGCAGAAGACCTTAAAGACTTAAAGTAGCTGGTCATAGTAGCAGGAGATAACAAAGGACAAGCGGAAGGTTGTATAACTAATCGACATTGGTCTGCTGGTTACTATCTCATAGAGACTGAGTTTGTTCCTCAAAGCGGGAACTGCAAACAATCAGCAAGACCAAAGGCCGTTATGACCTTAGCCCAGGGAAGTCTGGTGGTCTCAGCACACTTAGAAGTTTCATGTTGGAGGATCCTATTTATTCTCTCAACCTTGTCTGATGATTGAGGCGATAAGGGCAGTGATAATTCCAAGAAGTTTGCAAGGTTTTCATTAAGGCTTATATGACTTGTTCAGTGAGGTGGTTTCCTCAGTGACGGGAAACTGTGGAAGGTTCCCAGTGGGAAACACTCTAATGGTGTCTTTGCCACTAGGAGGCATTGGCTTTGTGACAGTGAAAGGTCTCAGACCATCCAGAAAACATAGTACTGATAACGAGAATACAGTGATAACACATCCTAAGTGACAGCTGAATGCGGTCAATTGCAGGTATGCCAAGGTTCCATGGGGAGAAGGTCAGAGGCCTCTGGGGACAAAAGTAATTTTTCCAGGATTATGGACTTGATCAATCAGACACTGCAATAGTAGACTATTTCTGCAATTTTTTACAAATCTCTCCACCCATGTCTGTTCATAATTTGAGTCCTCTTAAATGCCACGTGGTGGGTGAAGGAATGTAAAAACCAAAACACGGGGTTTGTGTGCCAGGGAGCTGGAAAGAACCAAGGGGCCTTCTTGGGTTTCCTGTAACTATGAGTGTTCACTGAATTTACCGCCATTATCCACCCATCTTGATTCTTCTAATCTGAGAGCTGACTGTTGCCATGTTGGAAGGATATCGGGATAGCAGAAGTCTGGCAAGAAGAGGTTATTTTTGTAGGGGCACCTGGGTGGCTCAGTCAGTTAAGCGTCTGCCTTCTGCTCAGGTCATGATCCCGGGAAATCCGGGCATCAGACTCCCTGCTCAGTAGGAGACCAGCTCTCCCTCTCCCTCTGCCTGCCACTCTGCTCCTTGGGCTCTCTCTATCTCTCTACCAAGTAGATAAATTTAAGAACAAAAATTTAAAAAGAGGTCATTTTTGTAGAAGCAGAATGAACTTCATCCAAAGTGCCATGACCTTTACAGATTCTGTTGCTGTTGGCCTTTGCATCAACCAGCTAACCACATATCACATTTTTGTCCCCCAGAGATTTATTTTCCACCATCCTTAGAGGCTTTAATTACATGTATTAGAATTTTTTTTAATCCCGAGAAATATTAACTTTCTAGTGAAAACCAAGAGTAAGCAATTGTGAGCTGCTATACCAGCATTCTGTAGATTTGCATATTTATGAATACATTTCATAATTTTTAGAGACATATTCCTTTTTAATTTATCCAGTGTAGCACAAACACATCCAAATAGCTTTTACTTTCTCTCTAATAAGAAGCCAAAAGTAGATAAACCTATGTTCAGTAACTAATGTTTTAGCATTTTATCTTATTTGGAACTGATTTGGGTATTAAATGACTTTAATTTATCATTTCACCTAACTCGGCAAAACCTTAACGTTTTAGGTTACCAGAAAGATTTGGAAGACTATTTAAAAATCTGCCTCAAATTTTTAGTTTTGTTTACATCTATTCAGTTTACTTGTTCTTAAAAATTATGCTTGAATTGCCCGTAAAAACTTAATGAGACATCAAAGTCAGTCATTCTCCCAAGCTATTTTTAAAAGACATTTTATAACGGATAACATCAATGTATTTGACCTTAAATAAATCCAGGCAGAATAAAAGTTTTAATTTTAATGCTGATAACTCTAAAGACATGTCTATTTTAATTAAGCCAACAACCGAATATTTTTCCAGATCACATGAACTTGAAAAAAACATTGTTAGTTTCTATCTTTCTGAGAGTTCTAGAGTGCCTAGTGCTTACAAGTGCTTGTCTTCAAACTAACTAGATAGAGCTTTTTTACAAATTAATTTTAGCAGTACCATCCAGAGGTAGAAAAATATCTCACTCCTACTACATATATATATAAATATGGGCACTTTTACAGAGACAGATGCAAAGACCCTGTAGTTAATGTTTGCAGAGAAGATTTTTAAGATTTGTATTTGTCCCTGGAATTAATCTTAAGGAGGCTGAGCTCTTCTAGCAGTTTATATTTTATTTTGTTTGTAAGATTTTTTATTTTTAAGTGATCTCCACAGCCAACGTAAGGCTCAGACTCCCAACCTTGAGATCAAGAACTACACACCCCACTGACTGAATCAGCCAGGAGCCCCTAGCAGTTTGTATTTTAAAAAGATCTCCTTTTTTTTCCCTTTCTCCTTTAGTCTCAAATGATTCTGGGCTATGCCTACAACATTTCAAAGAGATAAGATTTATAACTTTAAGGGTAAAGAAAGAATGCAAGTTCTGCCCAAAAAGGACCTTGGTTTCCCAGAGCCAATAGTTTATAATTTGTTTGAGATAAGGGAGAAGTTTTGGGTTTGGTAAAGGAGTAGGTGATTTTGAATTGCCTCTAGAGCCACATTTCTAGTTTTGCAAAGATTTGTAAGCTAAGGACAGTTATTTTAATTCCTCAAAGAATTGAGTTGTAACTTAAATGATATCATAGGTTGGTCCACCCATCCAACTACAATATTATCCTCAATTTGTTTCTTTCCCTCTGTGTACATAGTTCTAATTTTAAATATTTCTGACAGTATTGAGTAGCCTGCCTTGGGTGTAACAGGGATACTAAAGGAGGTATGAATGATACTCCTTTCCCAAGACCCAGAGTCATTCCTGAAGATAGCCAAAAGAAAGAACCAACAACCCACTTGTCCCAGACATGCAGAAAGCCAAGCCTAGTTATGCACATTGAGACAAGTAAGAAGGCCATGTGTATCCCTGGGAAAGAGAAGATCAGTGACCTATGGGCATAGATTTGGAAAGAAAGGAGCAACGTGAAATTTCATTTTCCTTTCGTGACTGGGCACGACAGGCAGAGATATAGGAGAACTAAATCTTCTCCTTCACTGGCTTCTGCCAGTTTTTCTAGGATCCTCTCTGTAGGCTCTGGTATCTATCTGAGTTCCCCCTGGGCTGTTGAAAGGACTAGCATAGCAGTTTACTAGAACCTTCCTTAGTTTTGTCAGCTCTTGGAGGGGTCCATAAGGGGCCCCTCCTCTCAAAGTAGGTATTAGGGGTATCTTTAAGGCCATTAACACAGCAAACCTTTTTTTTTTTTTAATGGTTATGTTGTCTTTTCAGAGTGGAAAACTGATCCAGCCTAGAGTGGGGTCTCAGAGGAGGATAGGGGAGAACAGTGGGAGTTACATCACTCTTACAGTCTGGCATTTTAGGTAACTCTCACATCTTTCATGTTTCATCAGCCTTGAATCTTTCAATGAAACTACTTTGGCATTTTGAAACCCCGTGGAGACTGCTGCTTGCCCATTAAAACTGTTTAATTTGGGGCCCTCACTTTTAAGTGTGCTTCCTAAATGAACAATCTTGTCTAATTGGAACATTCCCCATACTGGCCATTGTCCTTCTCAGTTGAAACTCCCCTGAGGGCCGGCAGCAGTTTGGTAGGACCCTAGCTGCAAATAGAATTAAACCATATTTCTTTCCAGCCATCAGGATGCAACTGACTTTTCTGTCTGGCCTTATTTTGAGGCCCCCCATCTGATAGTTACCAAGCCAGATTCTTCAGGACACAAAACAAACTTACTAAGAGTTTGCCTTTTTTTTTTTTTGGGCGGGGGGGGGCGGGGATGCCTGCCGTTTCCAGGACTATACTTCTTAGACATAAAATAAGCAGGCGTGACTGAAGGTAATACACTTGATTCTTTAGAATTTAAGGATCCCGGTAGCTAAACTTCGGGTTTCTCTGAGCTAAACTGATACCTGTAGGGGATGTGCTGTTGGGTTGGGGATTGTTCATGTTCTGCAATGTACCTCATCACATGGAAGCTTTCTTGAGGTTGGTGAGTGACCTAGGATCAATCTAACCTGTTCCATGACCCCTTTATCCTATCACAAGAATCTTTTTGAGGGGCTGAGTGCTCTAACAGCCTATAAACACTTGGCTTATGCCCAGCAATTTTTGCAGCTTTCCTAGCTTCTGAGAGTCCCTTAGCAATAACTTTTATTTTTTTTAACTTAAAAAAAGATTTAGTTATTTATTAGAGAGAGAGAGGATGGGGGAGGGGAACAGAAGGACAGAGGGAGAAGGAGAGAGAATCTCAAGCAGTCTTCCTGTTGAGCATAGAGCCCAAGGCCGGGCTCCACTTCACAGCTCTGAGATCATGACCTGAGTAGAAACCAAGAGCCCATTGCTTAACCAACTGAGCGCCCCAGGAGTCCCAGTGATAATTTTATCTTCAAAAACAAGACAAACATGTGCACCTTAACGTATCAACAGTAGTCAAGAGATGTTCCTGAGTGCGGGCCACAAGAAGGCCCTGTGTGTACCCCCACCAATTCCTGTGGAACCCTGGACTGGGGAAGGGATTAAAGCAGCAAATCCCCAGGAACGGGGACTGAGGACTGGCTCCAAACAAATTGGAGAACTCCAGTGGTCGCCAGCAGTTCCCAGTGTGGACTCCAGGGATAGAACCAAGGGCTGGGGTTTTCACCCTGGGGAATTGTGATCTGAAAGGCTAGAGGCTTGAGCTCCGGAAGATCCTTCTGCCAGCTGAGTTGGGCTCCAAGCACAACTGTCTGCCGGTTCAAGCTGACCTGCCCCGTAAAGGAAAGCCAATTTGATGGAGGCCTTGAACATAAAAAGGGTAGAGCTCAGAGCTGAAAGGGGCTCACTCAGCCCTCAGAAAGTGCAGAAGAGACGGGAGATGCAGAGAGTTCATGGGGAATCACTCTTGTATTTCTCGTTCCCCAGATGCCACTGAAAGTTCACTTTAGATCCCAACACTGCCACCAAATCTGTTAAATAATAAAAATTCAACTAAGCATATTTTGGAGATCTAATTGGCTTTATGAATCAGTTCATGAAGCAGGCAACATCCCATCTGGCAAGTCGAGGGAAGCTCCAAGGAAGGTCTTTATAGGAAGGAGGGTGGGAGGGTAAGTTGTTCGCAAAGAAAAGAAAGGATTTTCCTCCTTCCCTTAGAACAGGCAGATGTCTTACCAAGTGGATTACCTTATCTTCAGTTGGGGGGGGGCGGTGTGGAGAGGACCCATGTGACCAGCATCCCTAATGCTGATGAGAAAATTCCTGACTGGTCAGTTAAGACTACATTTCTAGTCATGGTACAGTAGTTAGGTTGAGTTTTGAGTCTCAGTTTGGTGACTTGGACTCTGTGACACCATTTTGGGACTGTTGTTTTCTTTTTCACAGCTTGGAAAATTACCCTGTGTCTTATCCCCATTGCCACTAGAGCAAGCTCCCGGACAGTGGATGCTCTGCCTTATGGCACGTGCCGGACACATCCATGAACGTATCAGAAAGAGCTATTGAATTGATACGTGTTGGGGAAGAGGATGGTGGTGGGAGATCCCCGCCAGCAGTCCTCAGTGTTGGACTCTGGTCCTCAGTCATGGCTTCCTGGGTACTCCCTAACTCCCCCAGCTCTCAGGCTTGGCAGACTCTGACTTGAGGAGAGCTCAGACTATGCTGGTTCCCCTAAACGTGACTGTCTCCATCATTTATTTCCCTCCTCACCCTTGTGTTCCTTTCTCCCAAGCCTAACTCAGACTTAGTTTTTGCCTGTTTGTTTTCTTTTGCTCCCAAACTATTCTCTTGGGCCAGATTCCTCCTTCTGCCCCTCAGTCATCGTATTTTGGCTCCTCAAATTTTTTTTTCAAGCCCATCTTGCTAAAAGCTATTTTAGGGTTTGCCTCTGGCTTTTTGACATCATTATCTCACTGGGTCTAGTTTGAAGGTTCCAATGGGATCTCTTGCTGGAGTCTTTTCTTTTTAGGCTTTCCTAGTCTACCTCAGAAACATAAAGAAATCATCACTTTGTCCTGGGGAGAACTTTATTTTCTCCATTCAGATATTTAAAAATCTTTATGTTCCACATCTAGTGTTTTATTTTGTAAAGGACATTTTCTGGTAAGCTGCCAATGACAGCCTATAAGATGAAGTTCCATATGCCCCTTTGGGTTCAACTGTAATCTTTATGAGATAATTTTATCCCCTTCTCTCTTGCTGTGTAACTGAAATCCTCAAGTGCAAAGAAACTTTTGTATCCCTCCCACATCCCAGAGCTAGCTTGGAGTTTGGCCTCGGGCAACAAGCAGTGCCTTGAAGATAATTCTCTGGGGAGTTAATTAGGACAGATTGAATAATTTAAGGGGCATTTTCGCTGAGCGAAATAGAGAAGAGCATTTTGGGTGTCAAGGGTTGACGCATCCCCTTTTTCATTATTTCAGCTCTTAACTCTACCTTTTTAATGAGCATTAAAGAAAGTAAACCTGTTTTATAGATTTGATACTATTAATTAATTTTGGTGCTTACTATGGGCTCACCATTGGGTGGGACTCCATGGAAGTTTGAGTTGTGATTATAAAGCAAGTTTTTAAATTGTACAATAAAATCCTAGGTGGTCTGCAAGATCCATCCCAGAGGCCACCATCTTCTGGAAGTCTGACCAAACTCTTCCTTGGTTTGGTCACTCCTTCACCCATACCCCACTCTACAGAGCTATATTAGAGCTCTCCAGATACTGTCTTACAACCATTTGTACAGTTCAGCTCCATAGTGGAGCAACTGGGTGGTGGGAACTGTTGGCTTCATTTGTTTATTCAGTTATTTTTTTTTAAAAGATATTTATTTATTTATTTTTTAGAGAGAGAGAGAGAGAGAGAGAGCGAGTGCACAAGCAGGGGGAGTGGAAGAGGAAGAAGCAGGCTCAGTGGGGAGCCCAATGAGGGTCTCAATCCTAGGACCCTGGGGATCATGAGCTGAGCCAAAGGCAGACACAACTGACTGAGCCACTCTGGCAACCCTGTTTATTCAGTTATTTTAATTACGCTTTGGATACATATTAGTCACTGTATTTGGTCCTGGTGTTTCAGAGAATGAAGACAGTCGTCATTTTGTGTATATTCTGTATGTTTATTGTGTACATCTTTCAAGCATGAAGCATCAGAAATGCTTCACACTTACTTTTCCTATGGACAATTAAGAAATTCAGCCATTGTGAAGAATTATTTGACAATGACTGTGGTTAAATGTTTTCTAAGCTTAGTTAACACACCAGCAGTCAGAGGTGTAGAAGCTGGACATATTTTGTTTGTAGTCTTTCCTCTGCCAGACACAATATGTACCATCAGCTTCTGATAGACTCTTTTAGGTCAGGGACTTGGCTTCATTGATCTTGGTATCTTTGGCAATGTTTTGCTCATATTCAGTTAAAAGGTGTTTGGCATCGAACTAAAGGAAAGGTGCTCTACTCGGCATTTATATACCTGTGTTTTATTTTTAAAGCCATGTTTTATTTAAAATGAGACTGACTTTAAATGCACCAGGATGGCTTCTTCTTAGAAGGAACCTGGAAGACCAAGGATATATGGCATAAGGAGAAACAAGGTGTTCTTTTCTTATTGAATCATGATTGCACCCATTTATCTGTTCCTACATCACCCTGAAAATCCCTTTTTGGCTCCAACACTGGCTGTGTTTCTTTCATTTGACATCCAAGATCTCTCATGGTGTTTCACCTCCATACGCTTTACTTACCTTAGCTTTTCAGTACTTCCAATACTTGCAATTTTTGTCCTCTCTCATCTGCTGTTTTATGTTTTATGGATTTAGAGGTGTACTCTACTCAGCTCCAATCCTAGAACTGAATTGTTGAGGGAGTCCAGAATTTCCCACTAGGTACCCTCTGCTGTATGTGTGGAAAGGAGACCATAAGGCTGCAGCAGGAATATCAGAAAATGCTGACCAGGCTGAACCATGAAGTCTGTTAATACTTCCTGCTTCACTCCTTCAGAGAATTTGCTAGGCTTTCCCTCTCCCAGGCTTGCAATAACCCCCTACTCTTTAAAATCCCATGCCTTATACATGTGCCTTTTCCAGTGTTTCCTCCAATCAGAGGATGGGAAAATACTGTATACTGGGGTTCCCCAGTGTGTGAATTGATAGACATAACTGATATTGCTTATTCTTCCACCAGGTAAGTACCTAAATTTGTGTGGCTCCTCTACTTTTACCTTCTGATCACCTACTGATCACCTTCTGCCATAACCCAAGCTTGCCTATTACGGTAAGCAGTCTACTCATCTCTTAAAGCAAAGAACATACTCTTACATGATTGTTGGACACATCATTTTCTGCTTTATAGAGACCGTCATTCATATTCAGTCTTTCTTCCTATACTTACCAGTAAGTTATTGTATAGACTTCATGGAAGTGGGTTTCTCCATGGCAGATCATAATGCTCTTTCTTGGCATAGACTTAGCAATTTCTTAACAGAATTCTAAGCAATTGCTTTCAATTGATTAGAGTTGTAATTCAAAATGAAGCCCGTTTGGGGTTCTAGTCTTCTCTTGCCTAGATATTCTTCTACACTGGTTTCCTAACAACTTGCATCAACCCCCTTATGGATACTGCTGCTGTACTTTTTCTTCCATTATCAGCTTTGACTGGATTACTTATTTTTTAAAAGATTTTATTTATTTATTTGAGAGAGAGAGAGAAAGAGAAACCACAGAGGGAGAATGAGAGGGAGAAGCAGACTCCCCAATGAGCAGAGAGCCCAGTGTTGGGGTCGAACTCAGGACCCTGAGATCATGACCTGAGCCAAAAGCAGATGCTTAATGGGCTGAGCCACCCAGGTGCCCCAGATTGCTTATTTAATGAAGCTCTCTGGTGATTTCCTGCTGCACCCAGTTATCCTGAATGTGTTGGCCATCTCTAGAGAGATAGGTATCACCTGTTTCTAGACCCTCCCTCCTATACCCACTCAGGTTTTTGTCTCTATTTGGTCCATAAGTCTCTTCATAGGTGATGGCCAATGCCCTATCCATTTGGAATGGTATTAATGCCTTTCCATAACGACCCCACATAGTTGTTCTAGGTTTGCCTGGAATGATATGCTAGTATTTCAGTGTTGGAGCCTTAGAGTTAACCCAACAGAGACATTTCAATTTTCCCTGGTTCTGTGTGCATAAACTTAGTCATTAATTAGATCTCTGGGGCCAGAAACTGAAGCAGGAATGTGCCGCTTAATATGCCTCCCACGTGTTTTTAAAATAGTTTAAATTTCTTGCCTGTGTTTCTTGTATATGTGCAGGAGGTGAGTTACTATATTGTCCCTTGACTTCGCCAACCTCTAGGGCAGGATCAATGTCTTGTAATTCTCTTTATGGCATTTGCACAATGTCACAAAAACTTTGGCCTTCAGTATTTTTCTTATGATAAACTTCATGGGATTTTGGTGTTTTGAAGAGCTTCCTGGCCTGTGGGGCAGGAGATTTGCTTGGTTCTAGACCTGACACAAACTCTCAGTTGATGCTACTGTGGGGTTCACCTGAGGACGTGGGCCTCAGTTTTCTCAGCTGTGAAGTGTGAGGATGGGATTATCAGCAAGCTCCCTTCCAGCTCTAAACTTATCTGCGTCTTCCTTTTCCCTTGACCTGCATCTACCACTTTCTGAAATGTCTTTGTATTTAATATAACAAATTTGTCCCCACTTTCATAGCTGTTTATGACATGAGAAAGAGGTGGGAAATAGTTAATATAAATGCATTCTGAGCAGCCTAATACTTTTTTTTCCTGCCAAACTTCTCTTTCTTCCTCTTCCCCCGATATTTTTTTTGGGGGGTGGGTGGACGGGTGGGTGGCTTTTGCGATATTGATATTCAGAGAAGAGTGGAGAATGCAGGACTGCCGGGGTTCATAACAGATGGTTATATGGTGCCATTTTAGGAGGGTTATTAAAATAACACATCTACTTTCCTGAATAGTAGGATGTCTTAAGTGTTTAGGCTTCACCCTACTGTTGAAATAGAAAGAGGAGGAGGAGGAATCAAGGAAACACCTAGCTAGAACATTTTTGCATGATCTCAACTTTCTTATTCTTCCCTAGTGTCTTAATTTGGACAGTGGTGTGTCTTTGAGATTGAAGGCAAGGAAATTCATTGCACCGTTTTTCTGGCATGAATTCCCCTTCTCTAAATCCTGCTTTGCTGGTGTTGCCTCCTTCCCTGCCCGAGTGAGCCTGTCTGCCCATATCACAGCTGTGGTGGATTGACACAGCCTTTCTCCTGAGGAATTATATTGTACTCTGGGCAGATGTAATTCACGCACCCACTATCCCCCAAAGGAGAGGCAGTCTCTGTATTGATAACGACAAAGAAGGAACCGACCGACCTTGTATTCGCAAATCAAAGCAAGTATATGGTTTATGTCAGGTGTTCAATAAAATATTTTTTAACTCTAAGAGAACTGAGAAATGAGAAGGTAAAGAGACCTGCCAGTCTTCTTTAGGAAAACAGCCTTTGAACAGTTTGTTTGTTTGTTTGTTTGTTTGTTTGTTTTTTGCTCAGTTCATTGGAATAGGCTGTCCATGCAGTTTTCATTTTAGTGGATTATCACACCAACATTCAGTTACAGTAATGTAATTGCGTTCCTTATATGCTGGCTTGAGAACCGCGTTCCTTGAAAGATATTATCGCATGTAGTTTCTAAGGGAAATAGAAAGAGGATGCCTCAGGCTGTTTACTTTTCTCATTTTTACGTGCCAACCTCGTTTTACTGCCCTTTCTTTATCTTAAAATAAAATCCTTTGGATTGCCAAAGCTCGTGAACATTCGTGAGGGGCAATCTGAAACTTGAGAGGATCCTCAAATTCTCAAGTACTACAAACTAGGTTGCAACCCCTGGGTGTCAAGCTGGATTTCCTCGGTGGTTTTATTCCCATTGGTGCCAGGGGCCTTATATATTTTTTTGTTTAATCCTTTCTACAGCCCTACATGGTAGTTTTTTTGTTGTTACTGTTTTATTTTGTTTTTTTTTTATTATTATGTTCCATTTGCCAACATACAGGACATCACTGGTTTTTGACGTGGTGTTCAACGATTCATTAGCTGTGTATAACACCCAGTACCCATCACCACACATGCGCTCCTTAACCCCCATTACCCAATTAGTCCATCCCTCCACCCTCCCCCTCCCTTCTGAAACCCTCAGTTTGGTTCCCAGAGTCCAGAGTCTCTCATGGCTTATCTCCCTCCCTGATTTCTTCCCATTAAGTTTTCTCCCCCTTCCCCTGTGGTCCTCCATGCTATTCCTTATGTTGCACATATGAGCGAAACCAATATAGTAGGTATTAACACTTTTTCAAAGTTTATACTCTTAAGAACAGAAGACCCAGATATGGGGGCATCTGGTTGACCAGTCCATTTAAATGTTTGGCTCACGTCATGGTCTCAGGGTTGTGAGATGGAGCCCCATGTTGGGCTCCATGCACAGTGTGGAGTCTGCTTGAGATTCTCTCCCTCTGCGCCCCCCCCCCCCCGCTTGCTCACTGCCTCTCTCTCTCCCCCCCCCCCAATAATTAGATCTTTTTTTTAAAAAGGCACATATAGGGAATCCTCAGATGCAGGGGCCTGCTAGATGCTCTGAATGAGAAGCTGAGTTCTGTCACCTGTTATGGAGGACCAGGATGTAAGTGCAAAATGGGTGAGGACCCCCATGGGGGTGGAGAACTTCAATGCCTCTCCAGCAGCATCACAAAAATGGACCTCATGAGTACCTGAGGGGAAGGGATACCGTCCTCATCACTCTTCCTGTGGCAGAATTGCATTCACATTCTCCCTGATGGAAACCTACTTCACTGCAGTGGGTCTTTACCTGTGTTTCTCTGTTTCTAAGGGAGAGCCCTTCTATTTCATGTCCGGGAGGGGCCATACATTCCATCTCCCTGCTCCTGGCCAGCTAGAGCAGGGGTATGGAGTGACTTAGGCTTGGCCCATTGGTACTCTTCTCCTGAACTTTGGAGTTGGAGGGCATGTCGTAGAGATCAAAGGATCCTGAGAAACACTTGAAGGCAGCAGTGCTGATAGGAAGTAAGAGAAGCAGCCCACAGTCCATTCCTTTTCTGCTTCATGTAGCCGGACAGAACAGCTGTTGTTCACAACCAGTGACCCTGTGTAATTGAGTCACATAATACAGTGTGGCTTTACTTAGTCACCTGGCATAAACTACCTTCTGCACACCCAGGTTAGAGACATCCATGGTCCATATGAATCACTGTTAATTTAACTTTTAGGGTGAAATCTGGTTTCATGTGGGAAAGCATGATTATTTTGGTTTGAGTTTAATAAGCAGAAAACAAAGAAAGAGAAATACTGGGTTAGCCCTAAGTATTAAAATATAAGGAAATAAAGCTCTTGATAGGTAGAGTTTTAGCAAAACTCCAAAGATTTATTAAGTTTTCTGCCTATCCATTCAACAAAAGGAAGCAGAAAAATTCATGGCAAGGAAAAAAATAAAGATAAAATAGAAGATAAAAATATTGAATAAAGTATCAGAAGCCCAAACACATCTTTAACACTCATTATGAGAGTATTTCACATTTCTTGGGCAGATTTTTTTCCCTCCACTTGGCATTCTGTGCCTACATATGCATATTTAAATAATAAATTAAGAAACATACCAAAAAAAAAAAAGGACAGACTTTTTTACCCCCATTTGACTCTCAGTTATTTCACTTGGATGAGACTTGTTAAGGAAACCAATTAGAGTTGTAAATGCCACCAAGACATTCCAAAGGGAAGATTAGAAATGCTCTCATCATGGATCAAGAAGATGTGGTATATATACACAATGGAATACTATGCAGCCATCAAAAGAAATGAAATCTTGCCATTTGCGACGACGTGGATGGAACTAGAGCGTATCATGCTTAGTGAAATAAGTCAATCGGAGAAAGACAACTATCATATGATCTCCCTGATATGAGGACATGGAGAAGCAACATGGGGGGGTAGGGGGATAGGAGAAGAATAAATGAAACAAGATGGGATTGGGAGGGAGACAAACCATAAATGACTCTTAATCTCACAAAACAAACTGGGGGTTGCTGGGGGGAGGTGGGATTGGGAGAGGGGGTGCGGGCTATGGACATTGGGGAGGGGAGGCGAACCATAAGAGACTATGGACTCTGAAAAACAACCTGAGGGTTTTGAAGGGTCAGGGTGGGAGGTTGGGGGAACAGGTGGTGGGTGATGGGGAGGGCACGTTTTGCATGGAGCACTGGGTGTTGTGCAAAAAGAATGAATACTGTTACGCTGAAAAAAAAAATAAATAAAAAATAATATGGTTAGTAAAAAAAAAAAAAAAAAAAAAAAAGAAATGCTCTCATCGATTGCTAGTTAAAAAGGTCCTGACATTTTTCGATGGATTTGACTCATGTGATCATTTACCAGTGACCCTCTGACCTCCATGCTAAGCTGTTCCCCCTGGAATGGGCATGGTCTTTGCACAAGGCTGAGTGACACTTCATG
Organism: Meles meles; assembly: GCF_922984935.1. Classification (NCBI taxonomy): domain Eukaryota; kingdom Metazoa; phylum Chordata; class Mammalia; order Carnivora; family Mustelidae; genus Meles; species Meles meles. The sequence goes on along the minus strand of NC_060071.1, from coordinate 138,717,588 downwards.
GGTACCAACAGCCATAACAGCTTCTTGAAAAGCATATCAGATTCACATTTAGCTTGAGTGCTGGGCAAGATCTTTCGTATGCAGAAAGGGAACTATACCCCTATTACCATTTCAGCTTTTCTACGGCAAATCTTTATAGTTGAAAAAGGCTTTATGATCATTTTAATTAGTGCTTTCTCACCAAAGCTCTGGGTGTGACATGACTGGCACCTTTTCCCAAGAAAAGTTTAGTTAATGGCATGGAATTGACACCAGATGCTAATTGGTGGTGAGCTGGCGATAGCATCAGGGCGATGGCAGAGGGTTTCTTCTACAGCCTGGTAAGCCAGGCTGTTTCCTCCATTTTGAGAGGCTTAAGGAGGGGGAGGGAAGGAACTGATGACTATGGGATTTTTATTAGTAAAAAGGGCAGACATGATTTCCAGAAACATCATTAGAAATGTCAACAGAAATCTGTTTCAGAATTAAAGCAGCATTTCTCAAAACCTACCCCTGCAATAAACCATCCTTGATACATTAGCCAGCATATAACCAGCATCTGAGATCACAGTGGGATTTGACCCTTTCCAGAATGGCTGTTTGTGCCGGCTTCTTATCTTCACCTGAGAGTTTTCAGCTGGGCTTCTGAGCAGGCTGGACCTTGGGCCTGGGGAGAGGGGTGAGCCAGGCATGGGATTTTTGAGGCTCTTTGCAGTGGAGGTGCAAAGGTGGCAGACCCACCTTAATCTTTCATTCATAGGCACGGACTTGACCCCAGCTGCCTTTCCTTTGATTTGAGAGAGATTATTTGACCATTCTAATTCTTGTTGTATAAAATGTGCAACTGTTCCTGTCAAGACATAACAAACTCTATTTGAACATTGCTTTACCATCTACTGTCATGTGCAGATGGTAAGAACTATGAGGTAAAGACCCATCCTTCTCCATCCACGTCATAAGCAAGCACCCAGTGTACTCTTGAGTCTGTATGATTGATCACAGCCCACACCTGGAGTTCCTGTAGCCATTCACGCACTCAGTAGACCATGATATGGCAGAGGAAAGGAACGACACCTAGCTAAGAACGTTAACATAGGTCGTTAGTGCTCTTATCCCCATTTTGATGACTCATCTATGACCCAGGAACTCCAGTCTTCATGAAGATTCCATCACCCTGAGGACCGGTTTTAAGAATATGGTGCCTCAGCTGCCCAAGGTTATCTCTGTCTTCATCAGGCAGCCCTGGAACTGCCGTGTCCACCGGCCTCTGATGGTTCTCCACCCTCTCACTGAGTGGCCAGTCACAGCGTCCCAGTGGGTCTGTAGGGACAAGTCTGGGTCTCCACCCTTCTTTGCAGGGGTTGACTCTCAAAATCTGTACCCCCGCTGAGCCTCAGTTGTCATCCTCGTGAGTCTCCTTGAGCTCGTTCTCCACTGGACAGTGAGGAAGGGCACAGGCCAAAGTTCTTGACTCTGGGTGACATCCCATACTCTCCAAAGATGTCCTAAAGGTGTACTTCTAGAAAGCCATCATTTCTTCTGGGCTGTGTCCTCACTTGCGTTCCTCCAGCATGTGACTCCAACTCTGAACACATCTTTGCATGCCCTGCATAGGACCTTGGGGCTCAGGGTAAACTTTAGTCCCAGAAATAAGTTCCAGTACCATGTTCCATATGATTCCTCATCAAATTGCATTCCTAGATTATGTGTTTTACACCAAAAGACTCCCCTCCCCCCAAGTATTTAGGACCACACTGGATCTTAAATAAATGCCCATTAGCAGTGTGGCCTCCATTAAATATATATTGAAGTAACTTTTTCTCCTCCAGTGTTCCTCTCATGATCCCTGCTATTAGCTTCCTACCTTTGAGGAACCACTCAGCCAGGACTTTCTGAGAGAGAAGAATTGGTATATTTAGCAGTCATCAGAGAGTTACTGTTACGGTGTTGAGTTTTTAAGAACCTGTTAATTGTACTAGCTTAAACCTAAATTGCATGTTCTTCTCTTCATATGGTGATGATGATGATTTTATAAATGCTGGTTGGATAGCACTGTAATTAGTGGGCACCAGCTTCTATTTTGGTAACAATTTATTCTTAAAACACACTTGAGAGGTTTCTGTTTCCTGTGGTCACAAAGAGGTAAAAAAAAAATTACATCCTTTTTAATAAGGCATCCCAAGCAGGCTGAATACCTATGAATTATAAATGAAACCTTTCCAGTGATTAAAATAAATATACTGATGTAGTCCCCTTTTCTGCGTCATTGCTTCATGAGGCCGGTGTGAAAATCACTCAGAGGAAGTCCCAAGGGTCTCTGAGATCACCTCCATCTGTTTCATGCATTTCTCTGATGTAACTCAGTGGGAATTAAGGACAATGGCATTTTGGGTAGTTTGAGGAGAGATGCTCTTCCTTCCAGGGCAGTTATCATCCAGTTGCTGATGGCCAGGTAGGGCCCTGAGGTCCAGGTCTTCATAGACTAGCCTTTGTAGTTATAGTCTCATAATATAACCTGGTCCACGTTTTGTTTCCTCAAGAATCAATTTCCATTTAATGTTCAAGGGTGGTTCCATTCTTTCTTTTCAAATAGGGGAGGCTTTATTTAGTAGTGACAGTTGAGAGCAGGTGCTGGGGCAAACGATCTAAGGGGTCCTTTAACTTATGAGTAAGAGAGGCTCATTAATTGAGGAACCTTGAAGACGGTCACTCTAAAATAAGAGCCAAACACAATCTCAGATGGATACTAATCAATATAGATTAATAGCATTTGCAGGAATCCTTCTTTCCCACCTCTCAGAGCAAAGCTCCTCTTGTCATCGGTGGCCATTGGGCAAGAAGCAAGTAGTAGGGAAATAGCTCTTAAAGACCATAATGAGGTCTAGGAAGAAAAAGAGGGAGAAGCCTGGATAAAGAAGAGAACTTTCTTCTGGGTTTGTTTATTCCTCCCTGCCCTCCATTTGCATTTTATTTTGGTTGATTGTTGATTAAATAACATTAATGTCTATTGCAGAATTGTGCATAAAAGACTACTGGCCTTTTGCTGTTCAAGTTGGAAATGAAAGGTTATGAGCATTGCAGGTCATCAATTCTGAAATGACCCATTTGCTAACAATTAATGACTTTTGGGGAGCAATTAATGATAAGGTGAAAGCAATGAACCCTACAGTAAAATGGACAGTGGTTTCTGAGCTAAGAGAAAATTCAGCTTTTCATAGACTTTTCTCCTGTCAAATCGTGTCTTTAAGGTCCAATGTCTGATATTTTTGGCTTTGTATCTCAAATGTCTAACTTATTTATTTTGATGGTTTATTTAGATTGTTAAGTCACACGTTTTCTCTCAGTAATATATATAACAAAAAGCAACACAGGAAAGAAAATGCTTAATAAAATCTCTGTATAATGTCAGTAACATTTATTGCCATAAGATTAGAACCCAGTTAATTTCAGATTAATAAATGGCATATAAGTCCCAGGACTTTTGAAGCCCCCATGTGGGGCTTGAACTCACAACCCTGAGATCAAGACATGAGCAAAAATCAAGAGTCGGACACTTAACCAATTGAGCCACCCAGAGTGCCCCTTAATTGCAGGACTTTTAGGGATGTGAGATAAAGAAGACAAAAGAAATGGAAGAAACAGCTGGAATCATCTTTGGAGAATCTCAAAATCATCAGTGAGACACTGGCAAAAACTGAGAAATTGTTTCTGAATCTTGAGCCTATGACGCCCCATGACCAGATCACTTGGCCATTATGTGTTTAGAAAGCCATCATTCTTCTTGGTGTATTTAGCCTAGAAAACCCTTATCCACAAAAGTTAGAGAAAAACTACTGATAATTCCCAGTTTGGGGTGAGAGACGTGTGGTTAAGCAAAATGGATGAAGGGGAGAGTGAGATTTAAGCTTTCAGTTATGGAATGAAGAAGTCATGAATATAAAAGCCACAGCATAAGGAATATAGTCAATGATATTGTAAGAGTGACGTATGGTGACAGATGCCAGCTACACTTGCAGGGAACAAAGCATAGTATATAAACTTGTCCAATCACTATGTCATAAACCTAACACTAATGTAACATTGTGTGTCATCTACACACAAATAAAAAAAATAAGAGAAAAGTTACAACCATAAAAAAATTGGTCTCAATTACATGGATCACGAGACTACTTTCTTCCCATTTCTTTCTCTGTAGTGTTATTTTCAATTACTGCCCACTCAGCAAAGCTTGGGAGTCATAACTGACAAAAAACTAAAGTTATTAGGCCCTTAAGGAAATGTTTACAGAGTCCCATCTTCTCTTTTTAATCCCCTTTCTTCCAATGGAATTTGTCATACCCATGGAATATTCTCTTTCTTGAACTCACAGAGGAACAGTCAGAAGATGGTTGTATTTTTGAGTCTCGAAGCTCTTCTAAGCCTTTTATGGTTCAAGAACCCTTTGCAATGACTTGAAATAGCACTCTTCATTCATTCATAATTTATTGAAAATCTATTTGGAGCAAGGTATTGTGCTAGATTTAGAGATAGAGAAGAAATGGCTCCTTCACTCAGCAAATAACTGTTGTACCCGCACTATGTGGGTAAGAACCAGGAGCGGTGGAGAGCAAAAGAAGACATTGTTCCTGCCCTTTTAGAGTTGAGTTTAGTAGAGGAGACACCTGTAAATCAAAAATCACATATGTATATACATATACAATACTGTGTGTGATAGGAAATATAAGATGGAAGAATCACATCGTCTGGGAGCAAAGGGCTTCTGTGAAGAAGTGCTTTTTAAGAGAAGACTGAAGGACAGGGCAAGATTAACTTAACAAGCGGTGGGAGGCAGAATCATATTGCAGGTAGAGGCAGCAGCTGCTGCTGAGGGTCAGTGATGAGGGAGAGCACAGCACAGTTGAAGGAGTGTGTAAGCATCATGGCAGTGGAACCCAAAGAACAAGGGAGAACTCAGAGTGAGATGAGCCTGGAGTGGGAGGTGGGGGCCAGATCATGCAGGACCTGATAGCCATAAGAATTGGATTTTTATCCTAAAAACAGTGGGAAATTATTGAAGGGTTTTAAGCATGAAAAATGGAGGGAACACATCTGTGGTTTGCTAAGATCACTCTAGTGCCATTAGAGTGGACTTGTAGCAAGATCCGTTAGAGTACTATTGGGTCCAGGTGAAAGGTGATGGTAACTCAGGTGGACATCATGGAGAAGGGAACCATAAATGGATTCTAGAGATGTGGAAGAGGCAGAAGCAATAGAACTTGGTAGTTATTGAATACGGTCTGGGGAGGGGTGTTGTCATGATCCCTATGTTTCTAGCTTGCTTAGTAGGATGAATGATGGTAACATTAACTTAGGTAGAAAACTAGGATAAAATAAGATTTGAAGGACAAGCTGAGTTTTACTTTGCATACGTGGAATTTGAACTGTTACATGGTGTTGTAAAGTAAGTTCTTGTCACATTGTCTAAAAAATGGATTTTGTAGAGGTAGGGGAAGGTCAGAGGAAGAGGGAGAGAGAGAGAACATTAAGCAGGCTCCATAACCAGCACAGAGCCTGACCTGGGGCTTGGTCTCACAACCCTGAGAACATGACCTGAGCCCAAACCAAGAGTTGGACCCATTATGCCTGAGCTACACAGGCACCCCATGAATGGATTTTTAAAAATTCAAGATGGCTAGAGGTAGAATGTTCCCATTATTTAATATTACATAGCAAACACCCAACAGTTATGGCTTAAAACAACTTTTACTTTGCTCACAAATCTGCAATTTTGGTGGGTTTTGGTGTAAACAGCTGGTCCCTGCTCCACTTGGTGTCGACTGGAGTAGACTGAATGCAGGAGACTGGAACCATAAGAGAGCTGGCTCACTTCTGTGTATGGCAGTTGATGCTGGCTGTTGCCTAGAGCCTTAGCTGGGGCTGGGGCCGGAACACTTACACATGACCTTTCCATGTGGCTGTTGGTCTTCTTGGCTGAGGTTGGTTATCTGGGTTCTAAGATGACTGCCACATGGGTAGAGTGAGAGCCAGGCGGAGGTTCCATCATCTTCCATGACCTAGCCTCAGAAGTCATGCTGTATCACTTCCACTTTCCACTGCATTCTGTTCATTAGAAGTGTCTCACTAGACCAGAGCATACCCCAGAGAAGAGGATTTAGTCTACCTTTTGATGGGAGGAGTATTGAAGAATTTGCAAACACATTTTAAAACCACCCCATGGGGTTAGAAGTTGGAAAAAGAAAGCCAGGAGCATTCTAGAAGGAGGGAATAGGTTGAAGCAAAAAGTAGAAATTGTATTCAATAAAAGTACTGCTGACTGACTTAGTACATGGAAAGTCACAAATAGTGGGAAATACGGGTTAAAAGAAAGTTTGGGACCAAATTACAGGAGAGCCTCAATTTCTGGAACTCCATTGTGTTGAACCCTGAAAAAAATTGTCAGAGAAGAATACAAGTTCATGTTTATTAAATAAAGATCAAAAGTAGAGGTAACAGTTCTGTGGCTGACTGGCATAGGTTAGGAATAATTATACTTGATAAAATGATTCATGCCAATTAGTTCTGGTCTACAAATTTTGGATCCCTTGTCTCCAAATTTAAACTGCTTACATCTTCAAATCTTTTTATTTGGGCCTTGTGGTTTGCCTTCTGCCAGCTGGAAATGTGAGTCAAACAAAAGCATGCCTGGGGGTTCCTTTAGTAGGCACTTTCTCCTTTATCCTTTAGTGGATTCACTGCAGGAATCTTGGTCTTTCTGTTCTTGGTTGTGGCTTCAAATTTTTCCGTATCACTATTGGATAACCCCAAAAGGCCTGGGTCAGGATGAGTATAATGCGTTGAATAATATCCCCCCAAATTCATTTCCACACAGAACCTGGGGATGTCACCTTTTATTTGGAAATAGGATCTTTGTGGATTGTAATTGGTTAAGGATCTCAATGTGGAATTATCATAGGTTTAAAGTGGGCCCTAAATCCAATGACTGCTGTCCCGGTATGAAAAAGAGAACACAGAGACAGAGGGAAGAAGGCCATGGGAAGATGCAGAGGCCAAGGTGGCCAAGGCTTCTGTTAACCAAAGATTGCCGGGAGCCACTAGAAACTTGAAGAGACAAGGAAGGATTCTCCCCTCAGGCCTATGACCATCTTAATTTCAGACTTCTGACCTCCAGAACTGAGAGAATCAATTCCTTTTTTTTTTTTTTTTTTTTGGTGGGGCGTGTGCGTGCATGTGTGTGTGTGTGTGTGTTGTTTTGCCTTTTTGGTTTCTGTTTTTATTTGTGGGTGTGGGGTTTTTGTTTGGGTTTTTTTGTTTGTTTTTTTGTTTTTTACATTTTCATTTTACTTTCTCTTTTTCTTCAGCCACCCAGTTTGTGGCAATTTGTAATGGCAGCACTAGGAAACCCATACAAGGAGATTGAGCCAGGCATAGAAAATACATGTGCTGGTTTGCTAGATGCCCAACAGAAACAATTTTGAGGCTGTTGATAATTGGGGATTATTTTTATCATGTCTCTCCTCAGGAAATCAGACAGTCTAGCGTATTTCTTTTTTTTTTTTTTTTTTTTTTTTTTTTTTTTTTTTTTTTACAGTCTAGCGTATTTCTTAATGTAATGGGTAAATCTTTCAGACTGGGAAAGCGGTAAGAGGAGTAAGTAATAGGCTCCTCCAAAGTGTGCTCCTGTAACTCTGGGCTGGCCTGGGATTTGCAAGGGGTGGGTGGTGGTGGAAATGGAGAATGAACACTCCCTTGTGTAACCTGATGGCTAACAGGGCTCATTCAAAGCTGGAGGTGTTCCTGCTGTGTACCAAAGGAGGCTCCCTCCCCCCACCTCGTTCTTTATCTCTATTATGGTAAATAGGGAAGAAAGCAAGCCTTCCTATGGCAACAGGGGATTTTTAATGAAGTAAAGGAGACAGAAGAAATGTCCCAATGGAGAATGAAGTGTGTCAAAAACAGATTGTGCACGTAATTACTTTCTCAGACCTTCCTGACATTATCAGCAGGATTGGTGTTTTGATGAAAAAAACTTAATTAAAATTTAATTTTTTTTAAGTGGAAAATATTCAGCATGGTTACAGGAGGATTGAAATCAGGGCACTGTGTAATTTTAATTGCCTTCAAGAGATGCACTCTACAGAGACTAACGTGGGGAAAAGAAGCCACAGGGACAAAATCAGAGGTGAGTGGCCATGTTAAATCTCCATCATTGGTAGGATAGGTTGGGGGTGGTGTGTGTTGGGGGGGCGATTCCCATTCTCGTGGGTGATGGATTTGAACTCCATTTTTATTGTTGGGCACAGCAGCCCAGAGTAAGAAAGGCAGTGGATCTATTTTGGACACGCTTGGATAACATATTGTAATCACAAGTTGATTTGTAAAAAAAAAAAAAAAAAAGCAAGTTTCTTCCCCCAAAAAGGAAAACCAAAAGTTGAGGAGGTTAAATATTGCGCAAGGCAGCAGTTTTTAAATGCTGATCTCTGAATTCATTCTATCAGAATCATCTAGTTCTGGTTCATTACCTCTTTTAGAATGTGTGTTTCTATTTAAAAAAAAAAAAGTCTTCCCAGGGTGCTCTAGGGGTCAGGTGTGGGAAGTATAGGCTTGTAGTAAAAGGAGTGTGGCCTTGAAAACAAGTCAGTATGGGCTCTGCCCTTCACTCTTGGTGGGCTCGAGCCCATGCTCAGTGGCTTCCATCACATTGAGATAATAAGCTTACCTGATGGGGTTTTGTGATGATCAAGGATCACATCAGCAAAGGGACTGAGACGCAGTAAGCGATCTAAAAATGATAAAATGGTATAAGAAGAGTCGGATGGGGCTGCTTGCTAAATCGGGAGAGATAAGGCAGCTTTCTTCAAATATTTAAAGGGCAGCTATGGGGGAGAGGTAGCAAATTCACATTTTGTGGCCTTTCGAGGTCAGACTCAGGTCCAGCAGGCAGAAGTCACAGGGAGATGAATTTCAATGCAATATTAAGTGGAACTTTCTTATGAATGGTCCAGGGATGACCTCGGCTCATTCCCCATCACTGGAACAATGATGGTGGCTGCCATATTGGAGCAGCGGCTGGAGACCACCACCCAGAGTGAGCTCTCTCTTGGGGTTTCTGGCTTCCTGTGGAGCAATGGCCAGCATACAGTCATTTTATAAACCACCAACACTTGTTTGAGGATGTTTTAGCAGAAGCATATACAAATAAGACCTATAAGAGCAGGGATGTCCTTTCAAGGGTTCTCTATGAAGGACTTGTCATCACCCCTTCCCCGGGCCTTTTATAAAAGAATGGGGCATGGTTAGGTCTTCCTACTCTAACTGGGGAGCTCTGCTGGCATTTTAGGGGAGGGGGTTAGAGCTGTAAAGTATGCTGACATGATCAGGACAGTCCCAGACAGTGAGAAATTGTCCCACCCCAATGCCAAGAGTGCTCTGTTGAGAAACCTTGCATCTTGTTGAACTCAGGTGGTTCCCCTGAGCCAGCCCCTGAGGGTTCTTTTTGTAGCCTAGTTTGGAAACCTCAGGTGTGGGGGGCTCAGCCTTCTTTCCTGGCACTCTCTGGTGACCATGAGTTCAAAGCAGAGCCTTCAGGAGGTAGGTGGACTGAGCCAGTTGCAGAAAGCAGAGCCTAAAGACAGTGGTGGGAAGGAAGGGGGTTTACCTTGGGTCCCATTGGGGTCCCAAGGGGGTCCCATTGGGGTCCCAAGGGGGTCCCATTGGGCTGAATGCTGACTCACCTTTGAGAAGCACAGTTAACTGTTTCCCTGGTCTATCCTTGTGGCTATCAATGGGACTTTGAAGGACCTCTTGATGGGGGGGATGGGGATAGTTTGCATTCACAGAGTTTGATCCCTGTGCATGGTGCTAACTAGGTTGTATGGGTTGAGATGTCTGACTTTGGCCTTGGCATCAGGCTCCAGCCAACTGACACAAAAGTGATTTTTATGTAATTTATTGTTAGTCCCAGCTAATTGAAGTTTCCAGACTTTCCTTTTCTAAATAGAGAAATGAGACTAAGTGTTCTTTCTGACTACTCTGTCTGTCTGTCTATTTATGTATTTATTTGTAAGTGCCTCTCTCCACCTGTTAGGTTGTTTGCTCTGATTTCCTAGTGAGTGGGAAGATCCCTTATCGCTTCTCTGTGGCCGTTCCCCAGGGAGGCTGGCTGTCACAGGACACCTTGATGAGTTACAAGGGCAGGACCATGTCACCAAACAGCATGTGAAGAAAAGCACTTCTTGGGTCTCTGTAAGCCTAGGAGAGGCAATGCACCACCAGGGAGAGGGAAGGAACAAAAGCTCTGAGAATTTGGCCCCCTCCATGAAGGTGATCTGGATCGATGTAAATATTTCTAGGGCTACACACTTCACTCTACAGGTTTCATTCCTGGCTTTCTGGGAAGCTAGTCAACAAGGCAGAGAAACGGATCATTCCCTCCAGAGTGCAGGGCCCCTCTCACCCACGCAGTCTTCCTCGCCTGTCACGTTGAGTCACACCCCCCCTGCTTTCTGGAACTGGAATGACTGTCTTTCCTTCGCTCAGGTCTTGCAGCAATGACAAACCCAATCTCTGACATTGTCTGAACAGCAGGACATTCTTTTCCTCCTGGCTTGGGTTAGCTCTGTGGCGCAGATCCGCAGTCCCGGCAAGCAACAGGTCACTTCCTCCCTACCCTTCTCTAGAACCCTCAGGGCTTGTCACCTGGAATCAAAGACTTGCCAGTGCTAAAGAGGATCTTAAAGGTCAGCTAATTCAGCCTCCCACCCAGGATATGCCTTCCAGAACAAACCACCCACGGTGCTGATTAATAATATTCTGTGTGGTCACTCAGTGCAGTTGTGTCATTTCAGGAGAAAGGGCCCATCCACGGGTTGTCAGGAAACCCATGGCAGTGAGCTGGGCTCTGCTTACCAACCTGAATTATTAGTGGTTTGGCATCCTTAAATGTTTTTTTTTTTAAGATTTTATTTATTTGAGAGTGAGAATGAGTGAGAGAGAGAGAGCTGGGGAAGAGGTAGAGGGAGAGGGAGAAGGAAGCTTCCCACTGAGCAGGGAGCCCAACGCGGGACTTGATCTTAGGACCCCGAGATCATGACCTGAGCCAAAGGCAGAGGCTTAACTGGCAGAACCACCTAGGCGCCCCTGGATGCCTTGAAATTTATAATGGGCTTTTTGGTTACCAATTATGATTCACTACATGCCATTTTTTTATTGTAACATGAAGCTCTGACCCAGTTTCTATAGCCCAGTAGCAAGTCTAACAATTGGCCATGTCCCCTTCTAATATCATCCCACCTCCTGAGCTGGCTGGGGACTCCTTTATCTTCACTCTCTCAGTTTGACATTATATTGTGAGACTGTTGTTACCTATCTAGGTTGAGCCCCATGCTGTGCAGGGACCTCAGCTCTGCGCCAGTGAGGAAGTGAAGTTCAACCAGGGAAGGGCTGAGGGTAGTTGTTCTCAGACTTGACTGCACATAAGAATCACCTGGGACCTTTATAAAAAATTCTGACGCTTGGATCCCACTCCTGGAAGTTCTGATGGAATTGGTCTAGGACATACCCTGGTGTCAGAAGTTTTATAATCCCCACAATTAATCCCAGTGTGCAGGCAGTGCTTGTGAACCAGTGACTGGGAGGACAGAGCATTGAGAAGGGCCATCCAAATGGTGGCGGCCACGAGGGCTTAGAAATGGTGCTGTGATGTGTGATGGCGCCTTAATTGTCAAGATCGAACTTGACAGTAGCGGGAATGCCTATTCATTAGGTCGATGAGTATGCAGGGACAGAATGTGGCCGCATGAACGAGACAGGTGGCAAGGACTGCACAGGTCGACAGTTCCCTAGAAATCAGACGGGATCTATAGTTCCGGCAGGAGGAAGTCACATAAGGAATTGGACAAAGGGTCACCTGTCTGGGCTCTGTCCCTAAGCTGTGGTTCAAAGAAAAGGTGGTAGTCCCATTGTTATGCTCACACTGGGCTTGTGACTCGCAGGGACAGCAGGACAGTGGGACAGCAGGACAACAGGCTGACTCCAGAGCCTTTCTGCTGCCTGGGTGATGGGGCTCCTCATTTATCTCCAGGCTCAAAGAGGAGCCTGCAGGAAGACAAAAGCTGGGGTTCTTAAGTCAACCAAGACATTGGCAGCCAGGAGCTGATGGAATCGGAACAGGGAAGTCTGGGTAGAGAGGCTGCTCTGAGTCTGTTGTAATTACCAGGGCAGTCATTAGGACTGACCAGAAAGGTAAAGATCCTCTTTGCTATGTCTTTTTGTGAAAGTAACTTCATTTCCCAAAGCACGCAGATAACACCTGGCGCTAAAGGTCTCTCTGGGTTCCTTAAGAAAAAAGATCATTTGAACACCACACACAGGTAGGGCAGAAGGGACAGGTGGGCCAAGCATGGTACTAGGACATTCAGGGGTCACCTCCAAGTGGGCTCCAAGCACCTGGAGGGAAGGAGTCGATGTGGGAAAGCTGGCCACTGGAAATAGAGATGCAGCCCAGGATTGGCAGCCCTAGGAGTTGGAGAATGTTTGGATTCCTACAGTCTGTTACTCGCTGTAGGAAATCTGGCTTCTCGTCCCTTTACAGCCCAGGTGGTATGTGTAGGTGCAGAGTGTCCTCCTCGTGCTGGGAGGGGAGTCTCAGTACTGTTGGTTTTTCTTTTTTCATTGTTGATGTTTTTATTTTTGTTTTTACCACCATGCTGTGGATATGAGCTTCTGCAACGCTATATTTTCTGTCCTGTGGCTTATACAGGACAGATATTTCCAGGACTGCCGGGGAAGGCTTGGAACTTACCCCTTGAGACAGTGGGGGGGCTACTGGATGTGTGTGGACAGGTGGAAAACATGCTGAAAAAAGCTTTAGGAAGATACAGTTGGCTGTTGTATGAAGGTAGGGGATAAGGCTATTTACCGGCTGGCTTGTCGAGAAGAGTAAATGAAACATTAAGTGAATGTGAAGAGGGAAGCCCACCATGCTTTCATCCATTCTGGGGCTTCATCGGATGCCTCATGCCCCCAAGGACACAATTTTTTTCTTGATGGGTGCATTAGTTTGCTAGAGCTGCCATAGCAAAGTACCACAGACGGAATGTCTTCAACAACAGGAATTTATCTTCTCATGGTTCTGGAGGCTAGAAGCCCAAGATCAAGGATCTGGCTGGCAGTGTTGGTTTCTTCTAAGGGCCATGAGGGTAGGATCCGTTCTGGTCTTTCTCCTTGGCATGTGGACGGCCATCTTTTCGTTGTCTTCCCTCAGTGTGTTTCTGTGTCCAAATTTCCTATTCCTATAAGGACATCAGTCCTACTGGACTAAGGTCCACCCTAATGACCTCACTTTAATTTAATTACCTCTATAAAGCCCTTATCTCCAAATATGGTCACATTTCGAGGCTCTGGAGAAGACGACTTCAACATATTAATTTTGGAGGTACACAGTTCAGCCTATAACACCCAGTCTCCTTGGAGGCTTTCTCTTTTAGGGCCTTACACTTAGGTGATTATAGACTATTTTAAGGGATATTTAAAGACCCAACAACTCCCCTCCTCAACCTACCATCTGCCCAAAATTGTGTTCATTTCTTGGTGCTTTGTGGCCCATTGCTAGAATTACTTGGTTGAATAAAGTCATTTGCAAGGTAATTTCTATACTGATACACTCCTTTTGTGTGAGAGTAATAACAGCAGCCAATTTACTGGATGAACTTGTTTACCAAATTATGAACAAATGCTAATGCTACATGCTAATGCTAACAAATGCTAGTGAACAAATGCTAGTTAGGAAGCCTAAGAGCCCACAGTATAGAATATGTAGTTTATTCCTGTAGCATTGTGGGACACAGCACATGGACCCAGCACTGGATGCTGGATTTGAATCCCACCTCTGCCCTTTTCTCTGTGCAACCTTCAGCAAATGATTATTCTCTCTGTGATTTTTGTCTTCATCTGAACAATGGGCATAATAGTAGTACCTGCCTCATAGGGTTGTTTAGAAGACAAATGAACTAATGTGTATAAAACAACTTGTCTCTAGTCAGCTCTCTGTTCAAGTTAGCTGCTAGTATGATTGTTGATGTTATGATGTTTGATGAATTATGAAGCACAACCCTCTGTTTTCTTCTTTGCTCTTGAAACAACTCTGCGGAGTAAGAGTAATTAGTCCCACTTTACAGGTGAAGAGACTGAGGCTGTAAGCCATCAAGTGAGTCATCCCAGGGCATATGGCAGTGTTCCCAAATCCTATCTCACCATTCATGATGTCTTTTGGAAAGGAAGTAGAACTCCAAAATGATGAGCTTTTTCCCAGGAAGGTGAGGCCAGAGTGTTGGCTCCTGCAGGACAACCCTGGAGCAGAGCAAGGGAGCATGCTCCTTGGGAAGAGTCTTCTAGAGAAAAGTGATGAAAGGAGCAAATGGCAAGTGAGAAAGAACTCATTCTCCAAGGACCTCACTTCTTGGTCTGTGACGCTGTCCAGGTGGTTGTGCTTTGAACCCTTCTTGGCTCTTTGATGCTAAAAGCAATCTTTGGATGTGATAGTGTCCTTTATCAGATTTGTTGGATTCAGTTGCCTCAGATTTCCCAGTCCTGCACTGACTCTGCTAGGCAGCCACCCTGTGTGAGTTTTATGATGTTTCCTGTGCTTAGCCATACAGCCTATGACTTTTCCCCCCTCAGGAATCCCAGCAGTATACTCAATGCACTGAGCCGAACCAAGCTCCTCCCTCTTCTCTCAAGTGTGGTCCTCACCAGGGTACCTTGCATCCTCAAGCATGGGCACCAGAAATTAATGGGGAGTCACTATTTTCTCAGTGATGAGGCAGGGTTTGAGGAGGACATCATTAACATGCCTAGGTATGGCCAACTTGGAACTTTGCAGACATTTGCAAAGTTGACCCATCTGGCTAATTTTAAAAAGTTTTAATTAATATAAATTGTTCTATGGAAGTATTTTTTATCACACTGTAGCTCTTTATCCATACGTCTTTTACCCTTTAGGTGATGAGCCAACTCATGGGTAAGCTCTAGGAACTAATGAACTTCGCACCAGAGAGCTCAGGAATGCCTGGGAAATAGTAGGTGTTCAGTAAATGGTAAGTGTTGTCCAAAGCTTAGATAGAATCTAAACCACCTCCCTGGGTGATGGGCAATGCCTATATTGCGCATTGAAGCACACTGAATTCAGGTGCAAAAGTATAAGTTATTTTAACAAACCCAGTGTGCTTGGATAAAGGCAGAATTTTTCCCCTCACCATCAAAGCAGCATATAAAATTGGAAGCTAATAAACATACTACAGAGTGATCAAATGCCACAGGAGTGAACTACTATCTGGTTTACAAATGATTCCTTTTGTTGGGTTGCATGTGGCAGGAAATGGACAGAGGTGGTGTTAATGAGAGAGACAGAATTCCACTGATAAATGATTTACCTGGATGACTGTTACCAGGTGATTTGTGTTCCCATTCCAAATTCATATGTTGAAACCCTAAACCCCTCCCCTCCCTGTACCTTAGAATGTGCCTGTATTTGGAGATAGGGCCCTTAGAGAAGTGATTAAATTAGGTTGGGCCCTAATCCAGTCTGACTGGTATCCCTCTAAGAAGAAGAAATTTAGGCACATGGAATGGCACAGAAGATGTGTGCCCACAAAGGTGAGGCTGCATGAAGACACAGGGAGAAGGGAGCCATCTGTAAGCCAAGGAGAGGACTTAGCTTCAAAAGAAACCAAACCTGCCAATGATTTGGTCTTGGATATCCAGCCTCCAGAACTGTGAGAAATAAATGTTTATTGTTTAAGCTAGCCAGTCCGTGGTATTTTGTTATAGCAGCTGTAGTTAACTAATACGACCATATTAACATCCTTTTCAGCATCTGAAGGATCCAAAGACTAGAGAATGTCAAAAATAAAAGGGCAGGTGTTGCGAATGGACACACACCTTTTCTTGTTTCATGGAATTATTATATCACAGTGAAAGAATCCATGAGTGTTACAGCCTCTCTCCCTGGCTTCCACAGGGCTCCCTTCTCTCTGTGTCCTCATGTGGCCTTACCTTTGTGCACACACATCCCTGGTGTTGTGCTGTGTGCCCACATTTGCTTGTGTCTCTCGATTCTGATGCCAGAGCCAGTCTTGCAGGAGACCAAGTGGGATCTTCCACACAGGTGCCATGACTTAGGGGGCTCAACATGGACACTGTGGTGAAGTCATTAGTGAAATAGTCCATGTCCATAATGTTTCTGAGCATCATTCTGGATCCTTCTCCTTCAACCTTCAGCAATTAGCAGAACTATAGGAGTGCCCAGTAATGATGCCTTTGATGTAGAATTTTGTTTATGGCCAGCCTTGCTTGAATTAAACTATTTGACTATATCTACCAACTCGAGTATTGGATAATAAATAAGAAAAGCAAAATGTAGGGGCGCCTGGGTGGCTCAGTGGGTTAAAGCCTCTGCCTTCGGCTCAGGTCATGATCCCAGGGTCTTGGGATCGAGCCCCGCATTGGGCTCTCTGCTCGGCGGGGAGCCTGCTTCCTCCTCTCTCTCTCTCTCTGCCTGCCTCTCTGCCTACTTGTGATCTCTCTCTGTCAAATAAATAAATAAGATCTTAAAAAAGAAAAGAAAAGCAAAATGTGAATTATTCCTTACACTGTATGATGGTGCTTCTGTGTTCTTTGTTTTCCTCCTGTTCTTTCAGTTCTGTGGGAAACCCATGGGAAGGGAGAGACGTAGCTGGGGTGTTTGACTTCAAATCCCTTCATCTCCTTTGTTCTTCCTCTCATCTATTCTGCTGTGTTTTTATAATATACTCAAGGGCAGGATGAATAGCAGAGCAGAATGCTGCTATGAAAATTTGAGTGATGTGAATTCTTTATTAAGATTTCAAGAATCAAAATTTTGTGATATAGTCCATATTGGCACTTGCACATACTTGACATTGTTAATTTACATTAACCAGCACAAAATGCCTAATGAGTGTAGTAGAAAGGGGGGGAAACCACTACATGGAAAAAAATGATTGCTCTTTTGTTTTCCATTCAAGGGAAGGGTCGGATTTATCCTCAACTCTTTATGGAGGAAAATACCTTTGATGGTCTTTTCAGAGTGGGAGAGCAGTGGAGATCACCGTGCCTCTGTTTCCCACCGAATTGTTTGGAGGGAACACTTCTCAATAGAGATGATGCAGAATTACTCTGCAAGGTGGAGTCAGGAGAATTTTATGAGTCGTGGGGAGTAGAGAGAGGAGAGGTGAAGTGTGATGGGAATGAGGGTGTGGAGCGGAGTTTACTGAGGAGACCCTCCCAACCAGGAGATGTTCGTCAAGGTGGGGGCTGCGACAGAGGGACTGTGGGACTTGGCAAGGGTGCAACCTCTGCCCACCGCACTCCCCAAATCTTCACAAAAGACTGCCATGCGACTAGAGAGTAATCTCTGGGAGATGAAGACTCTCGTGGTTTCCTTGTTAGAGTTAGTATGAGGGGCAAAAGAGCATCACAACCGGAGGTAAAAGGCACATGACACTCATTGGGACCAGCCGATCAAAGTCAACAGGTGACAAAGAGACCGGAAACCCTCCCGGAGTACATAGGAATTTCGAGGAGGCCACTGGGCTCCCACAAGAATGCAGTTAGTGAGGGTTTTGCTTTGAGCCATTATAACTAAGTACCTTCATAGTGATGCCTTGAAAGCTGGGATCTTGGGAAAAAGCCAGGCTCCAAAAGCTTGGTTTCTGCAGTTGCGGAAGCTTTGTGAATGTCTCTGTTCAAATGCCATTTGAAAGAGGGACTTTTTCACCCAAGGTGGGTGGCAGGAGGAAGGCGGGTAACAAGAGAGGCAAATAAGATGGAAACATCCATGTGGTGGTGGTTCCTCACCTAAGAAGGCTTTAGGAAAGAAAAAAATGACCTATTCTAGGCAGCAAGTTGGTTGTTGGACTCTTACTCTCCCAGGGTCCACCTGTCCTCCCTGTCTACAGCCTGCCTTTTAGTTTGTAATGTTTCATACTTTTTAAGAGGAAGATTTTCTGAGGAGAGTAAAAGAGCCCAGGAGTGGAGCAGGGGAAAGGCAGTATCCTGTGATCTGTCTTCTGGGCACAGGATCTCGGAGCTGTGCTGTTCTGTGGAAGTAAGGAGAAACGTGGTTGGATCGGCACGTGGTTTGTTTTGCTCTCTGTGTCCAGTGCAAGCAGAGGGACTCTTTAATCCGGCCACTCAGTGAGGGCACTGCATCCCCTGCCTGACCTGCTGTGGGGGGTGGGGGGACCTGGAACACGGAGTTGGAGACCATCTCTGTGTCGGCTTCCTCAAGTGGATCGTCTTACCCAGTCCTCGACACAAGCCTGATACAGGGATGATTTTCCCTTGTAGAAATGAGGAGACTGAGCCTCAGAAAGCCTGAGCAAGTAGTTCATTCCTATGCAGAGGCATGGTTTAGGGGCAATTACATGCCAAGCATTCTTCTGTCAGAGGTGGGAAATTTCATGACTTAGCCCCCCTTCCTTCTTCCTTCCTCCCCTCCTTCCCTCCTCTCCCTTCATTCCTTCCTTTTTATCTGTCTTGAGATGGAGGGTTATCACTCTTGAGGAGTATAGGTACATTTTGAATAAATAATGACAATTAAGTTTTTTTGAAGATTTTACTTATTTATTTGAGAGACAGAGAACGTGCACAAGACAGCACAAGCAGGGGGAGCAGCAGGCAGAGGGAGAAGGAGAAGTGGACTCCCCCTGAGCAGGGAGCCCGATGTAGGACTCGATCCCAGGACCCTGGGATCATGACCCAAGTCAAAGGCAGATGCTTAATGACTGAACCACCCAGGCTCCCCCTGACACTTATTTGTAACCATATTTTATTCTACCATTTTAACAAAGGTAACATGTTTCAGGCTATTTTTCAACAGGCCTGACAAGGTGGTGTTTGACTATGACTGCTGTCATTTATTTTCTGCTCTGAAATTCAGAGTCAGTTTTTGCAAACCTCTAAAGAGGATGTGGCTCCAGCCACCATCCAGGGCTGGGGTGGGACCAGGAAATGGGGCTGCATCATAGGTCCATGTCTTCTGACTAAGGGGACCGCTTTGGCGGCTGCTTGACTACTTCTCTGTGAATTCCAATAAGGAGCTGTGCCAGGGAGAGAAAAGCCAAGAAGCCAGGGCTCCCCTTGGGATGTTCGCCAAGCCTAGAACATGAGTCAGACCCAGGCCAGGAAACACAGCGCACGTGTGCGTCATCCGGGCGAGGCAAGTAAGACTTTCTGGGGGACATGCACCCAGCAGGTGGACTCACTTGTCGGACACAGCCTGAGAAGGAGGACTAAACCGTCCAGGGGTTGCATCATAGGAGGAAAGGTGGCGGGCGGCAACAGTGGGTTGATCCTGCCTTACTTAGCACGAGCACTGTGGAGCCCCCCACCCACCAGCTGCAGGAAGTCAGCTGCGCATCTGAGAGCTCTAGAGTGTTGCCGGGCTTCCTTGGGGGCCCTGCTTTTATTTGTTGTGGTCTGGCAAAATGTGCCGCACGGAATTTTACAGCTTGCTTTACGCATGGGCATCTTTCCACCCAAGCAACATGTTTACCAATGCCAGCCCTCCGTTTTCTGAAAATACCGCTGAAAAGAGCAACTGTGTTGGGATGTGCCGTGAGCGTGAGGAGACCAGGCAGCCAGCCGCCAGTCCGGGCTCCGCCTGGAGAAGCCTGTGCTCACACTCGGTCTTCACGGTGCTCATGCCGCGTGCGGCTCCCTAGCTCTGATCCAAAAAGGGCCTGTTCTCTGTGGACATGCTGTTATTTTGGAAGGCAGAACCCTCTCAGGAAATCCCTGCTATGCTTTGTGTAATAATGCACTGACGTAAATTTGTCACACATTCTAGAAAACCCCTTTTTATAAACTCCCTGTATTACTGGGTGTATCGAAACTCCACAGAGAACATATGCTAAGAGATCCTAGAGTGACTTTGCAGTAACTAATCTGAATGTTGGAAAATTTGCCTTCCCTCTGCAAGTTCCTTCAAACCGCCCCTCCTTCTATCTCCATTTTGGAGACAGAGAGGGACAGACAGAGACCGAGAGACAGGGACAGACCTCACCATACCTTACTGGTTTTTAACTGATTGGTTAGGAAAGTTCCTCTTCTCTGCCACTTCCATTATCTTCCCGCCCTCAAGATCAGCCCTTCTGTTGCAATTCTGTGTTTCTTTTGCCATGTTTCTTACTTTCTAAGACATGTAGGAAAGTGGAAATTCAAGGGCACTTCTTGTATTTGCAAACTTCTTTCTCTGTGTACTTACTTTCCCACTGGTAATCCTGAATACAGACCAGCAGATTTTTAGTGCAAGAGGGAACAGGGGGTTAAGCTGCTTCACACACTCAGCTAACTGGGTGTCTCTTTGGAGCCTGTGATAGGTCTCAGAAACAGACCAAAGATGGAGGGAAGTTTGAAAAGCCTAAGAAAAGAAGCATGAGAGCCATTCTTAAGCCTTGAGGTAAAAAATGTTCAGTAAGAGGGGCTCCGTCTCATGACTGGAGAAGCTGTAAGGAAAGAATGTGCTTCTCTACAGAACACAGCAGGGGGAGGGCGGGGGTCCCACTCCAGACTCCACTCTTCTATTTTCTTCCTTCTCAGATGTTCTCACTTTATTCTGAGTGTTTTCTCTCCTGATGTTTGGTGAAGATTTTTGAGGGCTGGCGGCTGGACTCACGTAATCCTTGCTCATTCATTTGTTCACCGGATCGTTTTTTGTTTTTTTTTTTTAAGATTTTATTTATTTATTTGACAGACAGAGATCACAAGCAGGCAGAGAGGCATGCAGAGAGAGAGGGAGAAGCAGGCTCCCCACAGAGCAGAGAGCCTGATGCGGGGCTCGATCCCAGAACACTGGGATCATGACCTGAGCCGAAGGCAGAGGCTTTAACCCACTGAGCCACCCAGGGGCCCTCACTGGATCGTTTTGCGCGTGTTGTTGTGAGTTCCTGTTTTAACTGCTGGGCACCGCTTTAGGTGCAGTAATTTATTTCAATTCCTTCCCAATTTGCTAGCACATTTCAAATGAATGTCACTTTTAAAGGGAGAATCATTTGAAGGGAGGTTTGTTTGTTGTTTTTTGTTTGTTTGTTTTGTTTTTGGTGAGCTCTACCCCCAACGTGGGCCTTGAACTCAAGATCAAGATTCACGTGCTGTACAGGCTGAGCCAGCGCCGGTGCCTCCCACCCCCTTTTTATTTTTTAAAAGGAGAATGTTTGTTTATTGAGTATAGTGGCCTAAAGGAAAGGAGAGCAAAGGGACTCCCCCCCCCCCCGCCCCACCCTAAGTTCCCAGTCCTCAGCTTTCTGCATCCAGCCCAGTGGGCTGGTAACAGATGCCCTGTGGGAGCCGCCTTGTGGTCTAAGTCTTGATCTGTGGACCCCCAGTTTCTGCTCCTTGCTCTTAAAGTGGAAGTTCAGAGTGAGGGGTCACAGTGGGTTTAAAAGCATCACCTGAGTTCCTTATAGATTTTGGATACTAGCCCTTTATCTGATATGTCGTTTGCAAATATCTTCTCCCATTCTGTCAGTTGTCTTTTGGTTTTGTGAACTGTTTCCTTTGCTGTGCAAAAGCTTTTGATCTTGATGAAATCCCAATAGTTCATTTTTGCCCTTGCTTCCCTTGCCTTTGCCGTTGTTCCTAGGAAGATGTTGCTACGGCTGAGGTCGAAGAGGTTGCTGCCTGCATTCTCCTCAAGGATTTTGATGGATTCCTTTCTCACATTGAGGTCCTTCATCCATTTGGAGTCTATTTTCGTGTGTGGTGTAAGGAAGTGGTCCAATTTCATTTTTCTGCATGTGGCTGTCCAATTTTCCCAGCACCATTTATTGAAGAGGCTGTCTTTTTTCCATTGGACATTCTTTCCTGCTTTGTCGAAGATTAGTTGACCATAGAGTTGAGGGTCGATTTCTGGGCTCTCTATTCTGTTCCACTGATCTATGTGTCTGTTTTTGTGCCAGTACCATGCTGTCTTGATGATGACAGCTTTGTAATAGAGCTTGAAGTCCGGAATTGTGATGCCACCAACTTTGGCTTTGTTCTTCAATATTCCTTTGGCTATTCGAGGTCTTTTCTGGTTCCATATAAATTTTAGGATTATTTGTTCCATTTCTTTGAAAAAAATGGATGGTATTTTGATAGGGATTGCATTAAATGTGTAGATTGCTTTAGGTAGCATAGACATTTTCACAATATTTATTCTTCCAATCCAGGAGCATGGAACATTTTTCCATTTTTTTGTGTCTTCCTCAATTTCTTTCATGAGTACTTTATAATTTTCTGTGTATAGATTCTTAGTCTCTTTGGTTAGGTTTATTCCTAGGTATCTTATAGTTTTGGGCACAATTGTAAATGGGATTGACTCCTTAATTTCTCTTTCTTCAGTCTTGTTGTTGGTGTACAGAAATGCAACTGATTTCTGTGCATTGATTTTATATCCTGACACTTTACTGAATTCCTGTACAAGTTCTAGCAGTTTTGGAGTGGAGTCTTTTGGGTTTTCCACATATAGTATCATATCATCTGCACCCAAAGAACAAACAGTCCAATCAAGAAATGGGCAGAGGACATGAACAGACATTTCTGCAAAGAAGACATCCAGATGGCCAACAGACACATGAAAAAGTGCTCCACGTCACTCGGCATCAGGGAAATACAAATCAAAACCACAATGAGATATCACCTCACACCAGTCAGAATGGCTAAAATTAACAAGTCAGGAAATGACAGATGCTGGAGAGGATGCGGAGAAAGGGGAACCCTCCTCCACTGTTGGTGGGAATGCAAGCTGGTGCAACCACTCTGGAAAACAGCATGGAGGTTCCTCAAAATGTTGAAAATAGAACTACCCTATGACCCAGCAATTGCACTACTGGGTATTTACCCTAAAGATACAAACATAGTGATCCGAAGGGGCACGTGTACCCGAATGTTTATAGCAGCAATGTCTACAATAGCCAAGCTATGGAAAGAACCTAGATGTCCATCAACAGATGAATGGATACAGAAGATGTGGTATATATACACAATGGAATACTATGCAGCCATCAAAAGAAATGAAATCTTGCCATTTGCGACGACGTGGATGGAACTAGAGCATATCATGCTTAGTGAAATAAGTCAATCGGAGAAAGACAACTATCATATGATCTCCCTGATATGAGGACATGGAGAAGCAACATGGGGGGGTAGGGGGATAGGAGAAGAATAAATGAAACAAGATGGGATTGGGAGGGAGACAAACCATAAATGACTCTTAATCTCACAAAACAAACTGGGGGTTGCTGGCGGGAGGTGGGATTGGGAGAGGGGGAGCGGGCTATGGACATTGGGGAGGGGAGGCGAACCATAAGAGACTATGGACTCTGAAAAACAACCTGAGGGTTTTGAAGGGTCAGGGGTGGGAGGTTGGGGCAACCTGAGGGTTTTGAAGGGTCAGGGGTGGGAGGTTGGGGGAACAGGTGGTGGGTAATGGGGAGGGCACGTTTTGCATGGAGCACTGGGTGTTGTGCAAAAAGAATGAATACTGTTACGCTGAAAAAATAAATAAAATGGAAAAAAAAAAAGCATCACCTGAAAAAGCAAGAGGACAACCACAGCACCCCCTCCCCAACACAGCTTGAGATCTTCAGTAGGGCATACCCCTGCCCTGTACACCTGAGGTCCCACCTGTGAGGTTAGCAAGACAAGTCCTTCAGAGGTCCCTTTCTTGCATCAGAACAAGTGGACTTGTGTTTTATTGGCTCTATAATCTTATTCTAGGTAGAAATACAAGATTGAAGTTCTAAAAATAAAAATATTTTCTTGGATAGATTCTACTATTTGAAACAAAAGGGTTTCAAATCTATCGTACATTTAAGCTAGATTTTTTTTTTCAATTTATAAAAATGTGAACACAGCAACAAACATAAAATAATAGAAAAGGTTATACAAGCAAAGGAAAATCTTCCTTCTCTCCCCTGAATCTGAGTGTAACTGAGCAGATCATACCTGGTCAGCGTTTATTAGTTGAAGACTTTGGTGTTTTACAAAAATTTATACATGTGTGTATGTGCATACATGCGTATTTGTACATTTCAACCCAAGCATTGGCCAACTGTGTTAGCTATCTACTTCTGTGTAATAAATTATAACAAACGTAGAGGCTTACCGCAATGCGTATTAGTTATCTGATAGTGTCTGTAGGTCAGGAATCTGGGCCCAGCTTCACTAAATCTGTGGCTTCAGGGGCTCTCATGAGGTCTATGCTGGCCTGGGTCCTATTTGCAAGTTCAGCTAAGGAAGGGTCCATATTAAAACTCATGTATGTAGTGGATAGCAAGAATCAGTTCCCATAGGGCTGTAGGACTGAGGTCCCTCAGGTCCTAACTGGCTCTGGGCCAGAGATCCCCTCAGTTCCTTGCTAAATGGGTCTCCCCATCCTGGCAGCTTGCTTCGTTAAAGTCAGCAAGGAAGAGAGTCTGCCAGCAAGATGGAAGTTACAGTTCTGCATAGCGTAATCACAGAGTGACATTCCCATCACCTGGGTCATATTCCATTGGTTAGAAGCAAATCACAGGTCCTACCTACACTCCAGAGGAGGGGAATCACACAAGCACATGAATATTAAGATATGGGGATCACTGGGGGCCATCCTGGTGTCTGTCTGCTACATCTGTCTGTTACACTATTTGAACACTGAATATTAATATCATTTGTACTGCTGCATCACGGTACTCTCCAGGGGAAAAGTCGCTGTAGGCCAGATAATAACTTTGATCTTCTTGCTTTAATTCCTTACCCCATCCATGATTATAACTAATGGAACTTTAGGGCATATTGGTGGTAAGACAAAATCCTTATTCTAGAAATTCCATTAATAGGCAACATGAGATAGGGCCATTTGTGTATTGTAGGTAAACTAACACATTCTCACTGGGAGAAGTGGGTCAGAACACACTAAAACACAGTAGCTGATATGAACCAGCTAGGGGTGGTAGAGTAATGAACAGCCTGTACAGGGAGGGTGTTGATCAATGACCCTGGCCCTGTTGGAACCCTGCCTGAAAGATCTGGCTGTGCCTGGTATTAAGCCATCAGTTGCTGAATAATGGGGAGATTTCTGGTGGGCATTCTGGGGAAGGAGTCTGAGTGGTAGAGATAGAGGAATTTGGGGGCACTCAGGGTAATTATATTTACTAATGATTAGAGACATATTTTAGTAACAATACTTGGTACCCCTGCCAGCAATACTGTCTGAATATCAGCTCTTACTAATAGCTAATAGAGAGTATTCACAATGCACAGAAAGAGAATGCCGCCGATCATGCCTGTGCCACTGGTCTAAGCTCTATCAGAGGGACTAGCAGTCCATGAGATTTGATTTCTAGCTTTTTGTATAAAGAGCCAAAGTAGAAAGGACAATGTATTCAAAAAAAAGGCGACTGAGCACCTGCTACGCGCCAGGTCCTGTTTTAGTTTCTGGGCATATAGGAGCAAACAAAACAAGGGAACCGAGGCTTAGTTTGAACTGCAATGCTTTACTTCCGTAATATAAACATGTCCAGCAATATCTTTAGCCCTAAACTTTTGAGGACACAGACTCATCTGAAACCTCATGGCATTTACCTGTTGGGACCTGTTACGGACGCTAAAGCCCAGCAGCCCGGCTCTGACCCAGGGAAGTGGAGGTCAGCGGGGAGCTGTCCATCATCATACAGGGCTCGCTCTCTGGAGCTTCTCAAATCCTCTCAGGTTATCCCTGCCGTGTTCTGAAATGAAAGTATGAGGCTCTTTTCCTCTGTCCTGGGTGACTACAGATTTTGTTAGTAATCCAGGCTGCTACTATTACTGTCTTATCAGATTTTTTAAAAGATTTTATTTATTTATTTGAGAGAGGGAGAGACAGACAGATATAGCGCATTAGCGGGAAGGAGAAGCAGACTCCCCTCTGAGCAAGGACCCCGATGTGGTGCTCTGTCGCAGGACCCTGGGATCATGACCTGAGCCAAAGGCAGACGCTTAACCCACTGAGCCACACAGGTGCCTTGAGTTTAATCAAATTTTTAAAGCAACTCCTGCTCCCTTAATGTTATGAGGCTGGACCAAAATATAAAGAGAGGAGCAATTACCGAATGACTAAATATTTAAAAGACATAAATCAAGTCAACAAAATAAGTGGTTTCCACCTAACAATCTTGGCAAATGTGCTTTTATTTGGATCCACAGGCCAGGTTTGAATTAGGGATTGGACACTTTCAGGGCCTTTGCCTGCGCGGGGTGGCCTCAGGAGACAGCCAGCTTCTGACCTGCGTCCTGCTTCCTTCCATTGTCCATCCTGGCCACATCCTTCATTGTGCAGTGCCTGGTGCACGTTCAGGGGACCCAGCCTGTCTGGTGAGGTTCCACCCATATGCCCCTCAAACACCTGCTCTTGGGTTCCCCTCATACCTTGGAGCATGGGGCTCAGCAGAGGCTTTTGCAGGCCCTGGGAGTGCACATAGGGTCCTGCTGGCAGGGCATTCCTGGATCAGGAACCCAGAGCATGATCTAGACCTGTGCTCTGAGACACAGCAGCCACTTTGTGGCCACCAAACACTGGTTGAGATGCACTGTAGATGTAAAGCGTGCACTGGATTTTGAAGACTTAATTGAAAAGGGAAGTGAATATTTTACATTAATGATTACATATTGAAATAGTAATATTTTGGATATAATGGTTTAAATAAAATACAGTATTAAATTTTTTTCACTGGTAACTTTTTTACTTTTTAATGGGACTACTAACGATTTAACAATTATGTATAGAGCTTGCATTTGTGGCTCCCCTAACATTTTTATTGGGCTTTGCTGGTCTAGGAGGAGGAAGCAGGGGTCTGCTAGAGTACATCCCCTTGGAACCTTGGACTTCTTGCCCTGTGAGGAGAAAGAGCCACAGCAGAGACCTCTAAAGTTTGGGGTCTTGTGGCTTTGCTTTAAGGTGATGTTGAAAAGTATTTCTCTTTTCCACCCTCTCCTGGCCAAATGACCTCCAAATCTCGCTCCCCTTTGCTCACAGGTGGTTCTACCTGAAGCAAAAAGATCAACTTCCACCCCACCACAACTACTCCTGAATCAATATGTACCAGGCACTGGAAATCAAATTGTGTTTTGACAATGATCTTTTGAGAAGCCGACATTCTTTGGATAAGACCAAATCCAATCACTAAACAATTTCTCTGCAGGCTCAGAGCCTCCTCCCTCCCTCTCTTTTCGTCTGGAGAACACATTTATCATTCTGAATTGATTCTTCTAGTAGATTGATGACATAAGGATCAGGAATATCTTTTTGGACTCAAGAGACAAACATTTTACCATATCTTAGGGGTTAACATACGCTGTTAAATCATAATACAGATACTGTCTAAGAAGAAAATTTACTTATCTATTCTCTAGAGAAAGAAAACTGTAGCTAGTCCCTTATGACTTGCTTAAGAAATTCATGTTTATGGTATATTGCTTTATGACAGCTTTAAGAATTTCCATGAATGCTCTAGACTATGGCTTTAGGGTTTTAGCAGAAACAATGGCTTAGTTAGGAGGGTTGCGCCTTTTGCTCCTGAATAAATCTGATTCAAGTTTACAAGGAGGAAGGATTAATAATTTAGATGTTCAAAATCTCTTTAGTCCATTGCTTCTTTTCTTATTGTGGCATAGAGTGACTAACTCTTAATTAAACTGTTTTTTCCTCCTGAACACATAGCTGGAGTACATTACCCAGCCTCCCTTGCAATGAGGTGTGGTCATGTGACTGAGACCAGCTCTGAGATGTTGGCTCCTGTGATGGGTTCCTGCCCACATTGTCACTTACTCTTTATCCTTTTCTTCCTCTCCCTGGCAGATGCAGAGTACCAAGGCGAGAGATCCAGAATCTGCATTTTAACGAGTTTCAGGCCAATACCTATACACATGAACATTTGAAAAACACTGGCTAGGAGATAGCAGAACCACCTACATGGAGGGAGAACAGTTCCCTTCCTTGGGGCAGAAGACGGCCACCCAGGAGAGCCGCCCCTCCACATGGAAATCAAAGTTTACTCATAGTCACTGAGATTTGAAGTTAGTTTGTTACAACAGTTAGCCTTCCCTGGTTAATATAGTCACAAAGTATTTGAAGAATGGTGCACCTGTAATGTATTCCCTTCTTATTAATATGCTCTGCCCACCAAAATGATCTTATTCTATACCCTCATTATCTAAATTATTTCATAAAGACTAAAGTAGGTCTTATAAGTGATATTTGTGAAGCCTGGTAGATAATTTTTCGAACCACCAAAATCACAAAACATTGGCAAGTCTGCATTTGTCCTATAGATATTTCATAAATTTCCCTCTATCCCTCATCTTTCCATCCTTTTATTTTTTCAGCTGCCTCCTTCACTTCCCAGTAGCACCAAAAGGGTGAAAATTGTCTTTGCTTCCATGGTGGGTGAGGAGATCACTCATTTACGAAATCCCCATGGAAGCTGAAGTATAGGAAGAGGCAAAGGCAAGCATATAAATTTTCATCTCGGGGCGCCTGGGTGGCTCAGTGGGTTAAAGTCTCTGCCTTCGGCTCAGGTCATGATCTCAGGGTCCTGGGATGGAGCCCCGCTCAGCAGGGAGCCTGCTTCCCTTCTTCTCTCTCTGCCTGCCTCTCTGCCTACTTGTGGTCTCTGTCTGTCAAATGAATAAATAAAATCTTTAAAAAAAAATCACCCCTAGGGCCAGGTCTTAAAAAAAGAAAAAAAAATTCTCATCTCTCTTATTTTCAGTTGACTATCTTTAATTTCCTTAGGCCACATTGATTTCTATACCTTAATTATACAAGTTGAAATAAGTTCAATCTTTATTATCACAAGGGACACAATTATTTGTATGTTCATCTGTTCATTCATTCTAGGTATAGGGAATAATCCAATCAAAAATAATCTGTTATACCTCTGACAGGTATAGGACAGCCCTCAAAAATCAGCCTCGAACGTGTTAATAGGAGATTTACCGATTTCCCCCCCATAGATTTGGAGATGCAAGGTATTCACAAGATGGATTTATTTATTCGATGTGCGTGTGTGTTTCCGAGTATATCCAAGGAACTATCTGTGTTGGATTAGGCAGAAACAATATGTTAAAACCTTTATGAGACTTCCCTAAATTTATGCATTTTAAATTAAGAGCCCCAGATAAATTTTCCTTCTTAGCTTATGTTATACATATAACTAAATCCTGAAAGCACCAACACTTCTAAATCTCATCATTTTCCTTAAACCCGTAGATGCGTGTATGGGTGTATACACTCTCTTGTGTGCACACACACACACACGCTAAAAAGGAAAGAAAAAAGAGAAGCTGAAAGGATGTGTGCACACACAGAGGCACATAGGCACAAGCATGCATGTGCTCACATGCGTGCACAAATCCCTTCAACGTCTCCTTTTTGTTCCAGCCAGTCATTGTAGGGAGGAACGACAACTTCCATTTATTACAAAAATTCAAGCAGAAAAGTGTAATACACAACAACCACCAGCCTAGTGGTAGAGAAGAGGAGACTCCTTGAAGCTTTTTGCAGCCAGGCTCTACTAACAATGGACAAATGTTTCCCAACATGGGGATCCATCAAGGGGTCGGAGAGATTAGGTGCCAAGTGATGAGAGGTTTTACCAAATCTTCATTTTCCATCACTTCTTACCTAAAGTATCATGGGGGTTACATTGCTGAGGTGTTTTTGTTTTTGTTTTCCTTAAAGATTTATTTATTTATTTAAGACACAGAGAAAGAGAGTGTAAGCAGGGGGAAGGGCAAGGGAGAGGAAGAGAGAGAATCTCAGAGTCCCCACTGAGCCCCGAGCTAGACAAGGGGGCTTATCCCAGGACCCTGAGATCATGAGCTGAGCCCAAATGAAGTGTTGGCTGCCCAAGGGGCCAAACCACCCAGGTGGCCCCCTACTCCACCCTGCCACTCTTTTTTTAAAAGAAGAAGCTGGGATTTTTTTTTAAACGATTTTATTTATTTATCTGACAGACAGAGATCACAAGTAGACAGAGAGGCAGGCAGAGAGAGAAGGAAACAGGCTCCCCGCTGAGCAGAGAGCCCGACGTGGGGCTCGATCCCAGGACCCTGAGATCATGACCTGAGCCGAAGGCAGAGGCTTAACCCACTGAGCCACCCAGGCGCCCCAGAAGCTGGGATTTTTTGCTTTTGTTTTTGTTTTTCTGAAGCAGGAGGAGGAAACACACGCATGTCCTCTGGTTTATATTGTAAAACCTCATAGCCTGATCATTACTATTCTTCATAGCCTGATTGTTACTGTCCTGATTGGCGAAGGAGAGGGAAAAAGTATCACAAAAAGGCAGCTCAATTAGCCTGACCTTTCATACTGAAATCTGAATTATCAACAAGTGCTTTGGGTGCTTTTTTTCATTTAATCCTTACAACAACCCTATGAGATGGGTACTATTATTGTATCGTGCCACAGAGGAGGAAACAGACATAAGGGAGTTAGGTTAACTGCCCAATGTCTCCTAAGATTTCAACTCAGGTCGTCTGGCTCGGGGAGCTGGCCTCTTAATTTAGCCTTCCTCTGCTGAGTTGACATGTTTGCCCAGACCTCATGGTCCTTCCCTGAGACTTTGTGATTCTGGCTAACTCACTTAAATCTGGGAGTTGCACAAAGATTCAGATTTGCTCAGGGATGTGAAAATGGCTCATGGGCAGGGTGGGGCTTCCAAGGAAATCCATTTCATTCCCTTCTTGATGGGCTCTGCTAGTTTGCAAAAATCAAGAACTGTGATGATTTAAGACGCGTTTGAACTCTTTCAGATTTCCATAGAATCTCACTCAGCAGTCCTTTTGAGATGATGTCATAGTTCTCCTGTGTAAGCTAGTATTGCCTTCCAGGGGAGGAAGCCAATGTATTTCACGAATGTTATCTTATCCTTACAGCACCCCTGAGGCTCAGTGAGTGGTACCAGTTACTGTTTAGGGATCTTTAAAATTAGGTTGTGGTTTTTAAAGTTTATTTTCATACAACTGAGAACTCATACACGTCTATGTATATGCTATGTATGTAATATTGTATATCATGTATCGTTTATTATATATTACAAACACATAGATATAAAAGTCTCATGAAACACTTTGAGTATACGTGATGTGTCCTGGTGTGTTGCCTTCTGTTCCTTTCTTCTCCACTAAGAATGCTGCTTGTAACCCACAAGCTGACTGTATTACCTACAAGTGGGGTCTAACCTACAGTCCAAAAAACAGGACTCCGCAGCATTTACGTACGTAACTCTGGTAGTGCCCAGCCGACCCCCTTCTGATATTTTGCAATGACCACCAACTGTGACTTTAAAACATGAGTTTTTTAAGTACGTGAGAAGTTAGCGGTTTGGCATTTGATCTAGCACCAGGTCCCAGGATGCCTTCCACGTGCTTGGTGGACATTGACAAGGGCCAGCTGCGGGTCAGGCCCAGGCATGACAGCGGTGACTCACACAGAGTCAGTCCACCTAAGGACCTGACCATCTCGTAGGGGGAGCCAGAGAGAAAATAAATGCGTCCTCTGTCGGGGGCAGGAAGTGCTTCTGAAGCACGATGAAGTCAGCTAAACCACAGTGACATTTCAGCAGAGGGTTACTTCCCCAGCTTTTCCCAGATCTCACCTCATCTGAGGCTTTTCTTGCTCTCAAGCAGTGGCTCCAAACCAGGGGCAATGCAGGCCTCCGAGGGGCATTTAGCAATTTCTGTTGTCACATCTGGGGGAGGCAGTGCAGCTGATGGGTAGCAGGTGGGGACTGAACATGCTGTTGAGGTCCTACTATGGGTGGGACAGCGCCTGCCCCAACGAAGAACTATTGACCTCAGGATGTCAGCAGTGCCAAAGCTGAGAAATCTTGCTTGAGAGCCATGCTCAGGGGCCAGTAGTCTTCCTGCAGTGGGCATGGAAAGCTGAACTCCTTTTGTCTGGAATCCCTTTTCCTAGCCCAGGAGAGCCTACCCATAGCCTCTCTCAGGGACAGAATTGATTTCTGTGGAGCCCCAGAGTGATCGGTACCAGGATGCTGCCTTCATGCTTACGCTTGCCAAGACTGCTCACCCAGCAAATGCACATGCGGGGAGAGAGCCATCGTGACATGACACCTTTCTCTCTTCTTCTCCAGGAGCCTCCCACCTTGACCGGGTGCTGGAGGTTCCAACAGGAGCTGGCCATCTGGGCTTTGGGTCTGTCTCATGGATTTTATTTAGAAATACACCATGCCCCCAGATTCTTGGGATTAAAACAACCAAATGGCCCCCACCTGCCCCTCCCCCTCCATAGAAAATTACGCAGAAATGTCCGCTTTGCTATGGCTGGGCCTCCAAGGGAAGATAAGAGAGTCGCTCCCTTTTCAAAACCACGTCAGACTGTTGCCTTTTGTGTCCTCTTGATAAGTGGCCTGCAGCTGCTGGGATTCCTCACCCACAAAGTAGTTTAAGAGGATGCTCGGGCCACCTGTGCAAGGAGATACAATTCCAGAGTTCTAGGACCACAGCTTCTGGCTCTGGGTAGAGCAGACCCGCAGGTGCCTTTCCCACCCCGGGTATGCAGGAGGGGCCTTCATGGTGGCTTCTCCCCGGGAACATCTTCAGCCCCACATGCCCCTGATGGAAGCCGCCCCATGCGGGATGGCTAGACTGCCCAGTACAGAGCCAGGTGCCCTGATTTTTCTATGTTGTACCTATCAGTAAGTTTCTTCCCCTCATTTTTAAATCCTGTGTATCATTCCATAGCATAAACAAACCACAATTTGTTTATTCATACACCTGTTGATGAAAATTTGAGTTGTTTCTAAATGTGGGGTACTTTTGAACAAAACTGCCTTGAACCTCCCTGTGTGCATGCCTTTTTGTGGCCAAAGCACTCATTTCCCTTAGATACATGTTTAAGATTGGAATTATGTGTTGCCGGGTGGGTCTAGGTTTAGCTTTACACCCGTTTTGTTGAATTCTTCTGCCCAGGGCCAAGGTACCAAAGAGGGTGTCTGAACAGGAGAGTGAAAAGGCTCTTGGGAGCAGGGTACTCAGATGGCTTGTGCAGGCAGGGGAGCAGGTACTGGGAAGACCCGAGAGGAAGACTGAGGCCAGTCCAGCCGTAGACTCAGGAAGATTCATTAGGAATCACTTTTTACTACGTCTGGGTTCAGGGAAATCTGAGTAAAGGGCCAGAGGGGTAGATTTAAGAAACTGGAAGATTTTTAGTCTTTCTGGTTTTGTCTACGAGCACAACATAAAGTAATTGACCTGGGGCCCATCACAGAAGCTTTCAGCTCTACTTTCTTATTTATAAAATCAAAAGTCTGTTCAGGGTGATTCCTAAATGATCTCTGAGGTCTCATCATCTCATTATTTTTTAAAAGAATTTATTTACTTATTTGAGAGAGAAAGGGGAGAGAGAGTGCCCAAACTGGGGGAGCACAGAGGAAGAGGGAGAACCATGCTCCCTGCTGAGCCAAGGAACCCGATGTGGGGCTCGATCCCAGGACCCCGAGATCATGACCTCAGCCGAAGGTAGATGTTTAACCACCCAGGTGCCCCTCATCATCTCATTCTATGAATAGCAGTTTTGTTACAAATTATCCACTCAACTATAAGAGAAAAATCACATGGAGATTACAAAGAAAAACCTGAAATCACATCCTTCTGTTGTCTTAACATCCATCACTAGATGTTAAAAGAACATGAGAATCTGTTCTTCCTAGGGTTACATCAGTCCGGCTATGTGCCCTTGGTCCTTCATGGGCCGCACCTGAGCCCCTTCTTGCCCACCCGCCTCCCCACCCCCGACTCTCTGCCTTGGATCTCACCAGGGAGCTCTGTACCACGGGGCCAGTCCATTTCTTCCCCATGTCTCACAGATTCAGCCACTGCTCCTGGCTGGCCTGCTCACTGTTCCGATGCACTCATTGAAAACCGCGTGTGAGGATGGACAGGTCAGCAGACATTTTCTTTTCCCTCATTTGTCATTCACAACATAACTCCACTTAGGGCCACTACAGCCACTTCTGAGCCACACTGAGCTCTGACACCTTTCTTGACGTTTGTCTGTGGCTATGGCTGCCCAGCCCTGGCCTACCCGCAGACATGGCCTGAACCTCAGTCTCCTTTCGTGACTTGGACCAAATCACCCCCTCCCCCAATCAGTAGTCCCCAGAGGACACTCCTGATTTCTGTTGCTTCTCCCCCAGCCTTTCAGCTCAGGGACTGGAAAAAAACAGCTCAGCCCCAGCCTTTCTGGTGTTTGTCAGGGGCTGTGAAATGACCCTTCCACCAAGACGGGAGGGGGCCCTGAAGAAATAAGATGGGGCTCTTGGGGTCTGCTAATTCCCAGTGTACTGGATGGAGCCCACACTTACGATATCTCAGGAGGCTTCCATCTAAAGACCCCAGCTTCCTGAGGAGGGAAACTTCTTTTCTCCTAAAACTACCCTGGTCCTTGGAATGGATGCATCATCAGAGACAACTCATTCCCCTCCCACCTGAGAAGTTCTAGACCTCTCCCAGCTCTAGTTTCTTCTTTCTTTTAAGAGCTGCATTAAAATATCTTTATAATTTCTGTTTATTGTTTCTTGAAGTTTAACTATTTTTTTAAAAATAATTATATTTGTAGTAATGTAAGGGCCCTACAAATCCATCTTTCCTATTACTGGTTCCTAGTTTCATGTCCAGTATATACAAACCCTTCTTAATGAATAAAGTTTTGGCTAGAGCCCTACTCAAGGCCGAGAAGTGCTGACATATTACTGCTACCCGGTGACAGTACATAAATTGTAGGAATACGCAACAAGACAGGATATTGATAGTGAACATCTCAGGTAATACAAAGGGGAAAGGTCTTCACAATTAGTATCAAGAGTTCAATATTTAAGACTTAGAATAGTCCTACGCTTATAACAGTGCTGTGATAGATCAAGAAAGAATTGATATCATCTGATCCGGGCAAATGCCCCTCCCTTAAGTGTAAGTATCAGTAAGCATAGTCTCTAAACATTCATATACCCCATTTTGTCATGTGGAATGCAGCACAGAGTTCTGATCTGGTGAAAGCTAAGAGAAGCTCAGTCATAAAACTCATCAGAAAATTATAAAATAGAAGTCTGGCCCAAGACCCTTTCTTGGAAAAATAAGGTACTGCTTTGAGAAATGAAAAAAAGGACAAATGAGCCCTAGCATTGGAACAGAATTTTCCAAAAATTGCAAGCAAAGATCTTTTTCTCCTGCTATGCAAGTTATCTGTTTGCAATTCTCCAAAGGCTAAAATGTATGCTTAACCAGCATCTGAGTGTTGGCCCCAGGTGTGGAGGGCCTGCAGGGATCCCTCAAATCCATCTGACTTGGTTAAGCAGGGCTATCAGGATAGCTTTTCATGTTTCAACAACTTCTGTGCAGCCGCCCTGAGCTGGCAAGACTTGCTCGTGCCTGGCACGTGGTGGGCCCAGTGTTGATAGAACTAACAGATATTCCCAGCAAGTATAGGCAACAGCACTCTTGATTACTGTAACATAGCCCCCTGGTAAGGAAAGGGAAGCCTTGTCTGAGCCCCTGCTGCACACAAAGCATGTCTCTGGTCATAGAAGGAGCAGGGATAATTCAGCCAAGTTATTTGCACTGGCCTCTGCCAGCACCAATTCTGCATGACCTAGGTGTCCCCTTCCTGCACTGTTCTGTTAACTGCATACCTGAAGAGGCTGCTCTTTTAGGTTTTTGGGTTTTTTTTTTTTTTTTTTTTTGTGAATGGAATCCTCTGGTATAAGAGTGATTCTCAAAGTTTGGTTCCTGAGCCTTGAGGACAACCACACCTGGGAATTTGTTAGAAATGCAAAATCTCAGGCCCCACCCCAGACCTACTGAATCAGAAGTGGAGGGAGGCAGCAATCCATGTGTTAAGAGACCCACCATCATTAGAGTTCATGAACCACTGCTATCTAAGGATTGATACCAATCCAGCATCACGGTCAGAAGAACACAACTTTTTACCTGTTTGTTCTGATGGGTCAGGTGTTCTCTATGTTGGTATAGCAGATCATCTCTTGATAATTACTTGGATTTTCAAAGGTGGGAAATGAATGGGAGATTGAGAAGGAAGTTTGAGCTTTTACTGGTGGGAGAATTATAAAACAAGTTCATTTCTTCTCCATTATTTATGTGATAACTTGGAGTGGCAAGAACTGCTAGGGTCTATTGAAACCTCAGTGCATTACACCTGTGCTTATATTTGAGCTTCCAGCTTGGTTGTAGCACTTAAGGGACACAGGTGTCCCCAGCCTCTTAGCACCAAAACTCTTGAGTTAGCCTAGACAAAGGGACTTCCCATACAGCAGCTGTTCTTACCATGGAATGTGAAAGATGCTGAATGTTTAATTACACAGAGCGGATGCAGTTGTTGAATGGCTTTCTCCAACCTTCATAAAAGACAGCAGCAACTTGATCTTGGCCTATATGATACACAACATTTCTTCTCTTAAGACAGTCTCAACCTTAGGTCATTAGGGACTCAGCTGGCTATCATGGGAGACTGTCTTAGAAATGCCCCAAAGTCTATTCTCCTGAGGCATATTTAGGTTCATCAACAGTGTTAAGAATTGAAAATTCACCCCACATGTCTTGACAGCCAGAGTGTAAGACCCTCCTGTCTTATAATTCTCTACCTATATCTGTGTTCAGATGCTCTCTTAGTCCTGGAAAAGCCTGGTCAGAGGATGGAAACTTGACATTGTAATGCATGTCTTCGGTGTCTCTACAGTGTTGTTATTAAAAATACTCCCCTTTATTTGTCCCTGCTTAATAATAATTCACATATTAGAAAGTCATTGTTAGAAACTCTGGTTAGTTCAGAAAATTGGGAAAGGGATTTCCCATCCTTGATCTTTGTGACTAGGTGTGTAGCAGATGAAATAGCTTGCTTTGCTGGGTAGTTACTATTGCCATCCGGATCGGTACCAGATGTTACTGGATGTTTTGATCCATGCCCTTGTAATTGCTGTGTAGTCAGTGTTCAAAGCCAGGTCTTTTCTGACCACAAGGTGCTGACAGGACACTCATTTCTGCCATCATTCAGAGCTTTGCAAGCGAGCAAATTGCTTGTTACTTAAATGTGTCTGAATTGACACCTCTGGGATTTGAGCCTCCAGGTGTAAGGATTCAGAAAACCTCTGTATGAGATGCTGGAGAGGATGTGGAGAAAGGGGAACCCTCCTCCACTGTTGGTGGGAATGCAAGCTGGTCCAACCACTCTGGAAAACAGCATGGAGGTTCCTCAAAATGTTGAAAATAGAACTACCCTATGACCCAGCAATTGCACTACTGGGTATTTACCCTAAAGATACAAACATAGTGATCCGAAGGGGCACGTGTACCCGAATGTTTATAGCAGCAATGTCTACAATAGCCAGACTATGGAAAGAACCTAGATGTCCATCAACAGATGAATGGATAAAGAAGATATGGTATATATACACAATGGAATACTATGCAGCCATCAAAAGAAATGAAATCTTGCCATTTGCGACGACGTGGATGGAACTAGAGCGTATCATGCTTAGTGAAATAAGTCAATCGGAGAAAGACAACTATCATATGATCTCCCTGATATGAGGACATGGAGAAGCAACATGGGGGGGTAGGGGGATAGGAGAAGAATAAATGAAACAAGATGGGATTGGGAGGGAGACAAACCATAAATGACTCTTAATCTCACAAAACAAACTGGGGGTTGCTGGGGGGAGGTGGGATTGGGAGAGGGGGAGCGGGCTATGGACATTGGGGAGGGGAGGCGAACCATAAGAGACTATGGACTCTGAAAAACAACCTGAGGGTTTTGAAGGGTCAGGGGTGGGAGGTTGGGGGAACAGGTGGTGGGTGATGGGGAGGGCACGTTTTGCATGGAGCACTGGGTGTTGTGCAAAAAGAATGAATACTGTTACGCTGAAAAAAAAATAAATAAAAAGGGAAAAAAAAAAAAAAAAAAAAAAAAGGAGAAAACCTCTGTATGCCTTAGAACATAGCTTAGCAGGGCCAGGACCGAGCAGATTCCTTCAGCATGATATACTGTCTACAGTCTGCATTGCGTGGAGCGGAGGACTCTTAAACCAGATCTGGAAGGTAGTATTTTCTTGGAAATAGCTCAACAATGTGATAAAATCATCAGGTTCTTGCTAACTTTGAATGCAAGCAAGCCGAATCTTTGGTATTCCCACCAACAGCATGAGGCTCTTTTGTTCTAACCAGCATTTGAGTGCCTTTTATGTGCCTAATACAAGGTGTACAGGTAGCTCACATTACAATTAATTTGAGTTACCAACAATTTGTCTTTATTATGCAAATATACAGTGGCAGCAATAGGAGTGATTGTTAGTGATGAATGTGTGTATACTCCTGGATTACTAAGTGACCAATTTACTACAGAAAAGGGGAAGGAAAATTACTGAGATTTGTTGCTTTCTGCTCCTTGTTTTGCATTATGGTTCAGTTTGGATTTTTGCAACAATTCAGAAATGAAAATTGTTCTTTCCATAATGATATCAGGGTTGAGTTTTTTTCCTAATTTTTTTTCTTTTGAAAATGTACAGCTTATTAACTCCAAAAGAAAACTCCCCAAGTTTTAAAATGCAAGGTCGATGCTGGGGGTGCAAACCAGCAACCCTGGGGGCTTTTTAATTCAGCAAGCAAGAGATGGTGGGTGGGCTATTCTGAGAAAATGCTGACGGGAACATCCATCCACATTGAAAGTCGAATGGACACCTGGTCCAGATGAGAGCAAATTAAAATATGGATGATGTTTTCAAAGAAGCAGAGAATAAATTGCAGGAGTGCATACACTATTTTAGATAAGGTCAGTAGCAATTCTGTGGTGTGGAAGAAGGACAATCCATCCTGGGAAATCTGCCAATGACTATTTTTTGTTAAATGTTGGAATGGACAAGGTTTAGCATTACTTTACAAAATGCATTCTGAAGCTCTTAGAAAGACATCTAGTGTTGCCGTCATTGATGACTTCCTTTTCATACCGTCTCTTATACATGATATATGTGTGAGAAGGAAGAATAATGTCGGGTCAGTCCACTTCCTGTGGCCCACCGTAAGCTAGTACTTTTTTGGACCACACAGTAGAGTCCCTGCAACGTTTGATGGAGACCATGGAGGGCAAAGGTGGATGCTTCTGTGGCTGTGGTTTTGAACATGCATTCTTCTTAGCCTTCGGATGGGCTATTAATTACAGGTTTAAAAGTCCTCTTCTATTCAATCTGATGATAGCCTTACTTTATGTCACTTTAAAATGAGAAGCTAAGTACTACAAGATATCAAGTATTCCATGGCAGTGCTCCATTTCTGCTGGGACAAAGCAAGCCCGGCGTAGGTAATTGTGCTATAATGTTCAAACCCGGCTGAATGGCTTCTGTCCCCGCAAAGGTCTCTTGTACCTTTCACATTCGTAATGATACATCTCTGCTGTGTGTGCACCCAAAATCCAGTGCAGCCTCTGGTATAATTTGTGTGATTAATGGACATTGGGTGCAGCCAATTCCTTATACTGTAGGTCTATAAATTACTATAATAATATAGGCATAATTGCAGGTACACTTTTGTATCTGCCTGGTTCTACAGTGGTTGTACCATTCATTCACTAAGAACAATTATTAACTTTCAACCCCTAAGGCCAGACACACAGTTCCAATTTGGTATGTAAATAGTACAGCAATTTACAATAGGGCGAGTGTTGGGGGAACAACGTAGTTTAAAGGACATAAATAACACACTAAACCTGGGAACAGGGAGGGGTCCTGCAGCAAGTGGGAAAAGAGGTACAGAGGAGTTTGAAAACAAAGAAGAAAAGAAACACCACAGCAGATGCGCTCACACCTCAAATGAGTTGTGGAGAATGCTTTTTCCTTCCTCTGTGGATCTGAGCTGCCTCTGTGTGACTGGGTCTGCCTTGGGGATCGAAGGGTCTGGTGAGTGTTGGGAGTCAAGTCTCTTTGTCTTGGAAGGTCTATTTACTTGTGTTGGCTCAACTCGGGGTAAATATTCTAGATGATCAATGTATCAAATCCAATAATGTGCCGTTTAGGGCATTGTTCTCTAGCAGTCTACACAGTTGAAGAATTTCCTGCCAGTTGATAGCCTCTGCTGTTTCTGTAACATTTGAGTCAGAGGTTTGCTTTTGATAGGAATTTTCTAATTAGAAGGAACTTTGTTGTCTCTGTATCTTGTCTCTATGTATCCCCATCTCACATTCTTTGAGTCACTGGTCAGATGTTGTTTCTCTCTCAAAAAGTTTCTTGTGGGCAGGAATTGGACTTCATTGATTTTTTTTTTTACAATGCTCTCCACAAGTATTTACTGACTAAATCAATGATATAATTTACAGAAAGAGTTTGTGAGTCCTATAAGCACCTTCTTTAAGATATTTAATGAAAACAATAAAAAAGTATGGGCATTTAGCCATGACTTGTTCATACAACAAAGGTATTTTATATACATACAAATTAAAAAACCCAATCCAATCAACCACTTAAGGGAAACCAGTAGAATGATTTCACTTACTGGTGGAGCATAAGGAATAACATGGAGGACACTGGGAGGAGAAGAGAAGCGCGTTGGGGGAAATCGGAGGGGGAGACGAACCATGAGGGACTGTGGACTCTGAGAAACAAACTGAGGGTTTTGGAGGGGAGAGGGGTGGGGGGTTGGGTGAGCCTGGTGGTGGGTATTAAGAAGGGCATGTATTATGTGGAGCACTGGGTATGGTGCATAAACAATGAATCCTGAAACACCAGAAAAATAAAATTAAATTTTAAAAAAGGAAAAGAAAACGCTTTATAATAAAAAAATGATATCATTGTTGTTAGTTACTGAGTTCATAGTTCATTTATGCTTTCCCTGAATATATTTTGTACACATTATGTAATAGCTGCAAATAAACCATGGCCATTTCCATGGCTATCACACAAACTCCAGGCCCAGAAATGCTTAGTTTGAAACACCAGGCAGGAGAGGAGAACTTGCATACATTCCTTTACACGGTTCATCTTGGAGTCAACATGAAAATGTCACATTTGTTTTTCTGTCGTTTGGCAAAGCTTATCATTTGCCTAAGCACAAGAAGATACATACTTTTCTCCTACTGGCACAAAGTATTATTTGCACAAATGTATATTTTGTTAAATGTATGTACTTTTCTATTCCTTTCTGAGCGTTTCCATAAATGACATGGTTCATTTTGTGCCGGGTCCAATCTTATTAAAATCCCCTCAGAGAAAACTCTTCATAACCATCATGATTACACTCAAGTCCTCTCCATCACACATTTATTTCAGTCAGTATTTGACACCACAAGATGACAATACTACACATGAGGGACGGGGTGTAGCTAACTGGCATACAGGGTGAATTGTTTGGATGGGATCATAGACTCGATATAAATGCTCTATATGAAAGAGATGGTAGTAATTAAAAGTTGTGAAAATTAGCATCTGTTCCCAGTGTTCTGATGTATTGACTATGTTCCAAATATTACATGGTTGATCTTCAAAACAATCCTGTCAGTGTCGTTATTACCTCTTCTCTCAATGACAAAAACGAGTCTCTGAGAAGGGATTGGCCTTTAGGCAGCTCGTTGGGTGGGGCCTCGTCTGGTAATCTGAGTCTAGTGCTTTTGCCTTCAGAGCCTGTGGCTGGGTGGTTGCCAAGCCCACTGGCCTTGCCCTTTCGTGGACCAAAGCAGATGCCACTCTCTGATCCCATTTCTAACTCGCTGAGCCAGAGGAAGCCCAAGAATCCCCAAAGCAGACAAAATCTGTCCTCCGTCCTGCCCTGCATTCCTCCAGAGTGCATTTCACGGGGCATCAGTGCTGATGAAACACAACCAGAGTTTGTGTGAATACCATGTGGCACGTCACCAGCGCCCTAACGGGAGACTGCAAGTCACCTGGGTAGAAGGAGGTAGATTTCCAGGAACAGGTGTTGACTTGTTCATCTTCTCCAGCACTTCGGCCTCCTTTGGGAGGGGGACAAGTCTTCTGCTAAACGTCTACTCCCTTGATTTCTAACTTCCCAAGGACTTCAGTTGGGCAACTTTGCATGTGCCAAGGAGACCTATTTCTGTCCGGGATAACAAAAACATTCCAGATGACCGAAGCCTTTTATTGGAGACAGGTTGACCTGATTCTCACCCTCCTGCTTTACTTGCCAAGGCAAGTGATTGCAGCTAGGCCTTAGCGCCAGCATCTTTTTATTTCTCTATACTGTTTTTCTATTTTCTTGCAAAAAATAGCAGACTTATCCAAGTGCCTAGCTACTAT
This sequence comes from Meles meles, assembly GCF_922984935.1. Classification (NCBI taxonomy): domain Eukaryota; kingdom Metazoa; phylum Chordata; class Mammalia; order Carnivora; family Mustelidae; genus Meles; species Meles meles. The sequence continues at coordinate 138,675,262 of NC_060071.1, read as the reverse complement.
GGCAATAAGTGATATTTAAATAGACGCTGAATACATGTGTCCCAGCTTCAGTGAGTCAGTAGAAGCAGTTGTGGGATCTGATTGCATAAATGCATGGGAATAATGTTTGTCTCTAGGGCAACAGAACTCCTTTTGAGCCCTTGAGAGGACCATGTTCAGATGCAGAAAGGCTGATGTAATGATCAAACACATTCAGGTGCAAGGGTCAGTTTCTACCTGAATGGAAAATGACAGGAAATGGCCATGTGGATTTTCTGCTTCGTAAATATAGCAAATAATAAAATATAAAATAAAATAAAATATAGCTTCAAATAAAAAAAGAGAATGAATAGAAAAACCCTCAAAAAGCTCTAAAAGGGCCTGGAAAATGTAAAGCCATCATGACTGGTTGATGGTGTTTATGCATCTAAGCAAATGTCCTGCCTTTTTCAAATATGTGTATTGATTTTTTTTTAGCTATATGATTGACATTAAGAAACTTTGTCCTAAATAAATGAACTTTGCCTGGCAAAATACTGCTGAACTTGTCTTGAATACTTTGGGAAACCCCACTGCTGTACACCCCTAAAAACACAAAACTTGGTTGACACAATGACAACATTTTTCAGAGATGGCAATGTCATCATGGCTACAAGTGTGTTGTGCTGAGTCTGCCACCCTAAAAAGCTTAGGGCATGTGGGTGGTCTATTAGTACCAGTTGGTTATTAATTCTGCCATAAAAATCTAGCTTGGTTCTTTAGATCAGATTCTTTCCAACTTGGCAGTGGACTTGCATGCCTGTATATGCAGATTGGCAGCCTTTTGCTGTCTTGGCAGTAGGCAAAACAAGGAACAAGTTTGAAATTCAAAGACAAGTTCAACATTAGGAAGGTCTTCCTGGTTTTAAATACCCATTAATGTTCCCTTAAAAAAATGGGGATCTTAGAAGACTTCTCCTTTGCTCCACTCCCCCACCATCTCCTCCTGCAACCTTTTCTTCTTTTCTTTCTTCTGAGATTTTCCATCTGTAAAATGGGAAAAATAATAATACATTTGAACCAAATCCTCAGACTCCTTTCTTTACCCCTTATGCTATACACAAATGTCCTCTTTTCCTTCTATTTGTTGCCACATTTTTTGCATTCTTTGTGCCTTTTGTCAGTGATGACACTGTTCAAGTTGGCTCCCAGTCACAGAGCTGATGTGCTCTCTCTTGTGTTCCTCAGTGCAAGAAGGCTGTGGCATGACTCAGGGAGAAGACGTGTGTGTTTGGTAAACTTTGTCAAGGCATGAGTTACAGGGCTACTGCCTATGAGTTCAATGTTAGCAAGTCAAAATATATTAAATAAGGTGTCCTGAAATAGAAACATGCAAGCCAACTTTTTGTCTTGATCCATTGATGAAAATGTGACCAAAGGCTCCCAGGAACCCAACTTTGTGTTTCTCCGAGGAGCAGTGGTTCAGTATGAACAGATGCTTTGTAGAACATAATTATCACAAGGAACAGAGTAGACTGTGCCTTGCTCTGGGCTTGCCGTGAGGACCACATGATTTAATGCCTGTCTGCTGCAGGGTGCCTGGCATGGCTGCCATTGGCGCCATGGTCCGTGGAGGTTAACACATGGGAAAAGAAAAAAAAAATTAGTGATAAGTCCAGTATTTTATCCCAACAATTGACTTCATATTGAATCTTCCTCTCAGTTTTGTTTCTCTGTATTCACATTTTACACCACTTCTTACAACGCATACAATTTCAAGTAATTCTTTTGACTTAATGTCCTGTCATGTGTTGCTTCCTCTGTCATGACACAGCCTCGATGTCCCTGGTCTTGCTGGAAATGTGGTGCCTGGGCTGAGCCCAGAGGAGTCTTGTTCTAGTTTGAGGCTGATTAATCCCTCACAATCCCAACAAGCCTTAAAACTAATTGTAATTAGCTGGAAAAAAAAAAGAAGAAAAAGAAAGAAAGAAAGAAAAGAATTCAGCAATAGAAGACTCATATCGAGCAGAGAAATTTACTAGGCAATCTTGTTTTTAAAGATTTATTTATTTATTTATTTGAGAGAGAGAGAGAGAGAGAACAAGCATAAATAGGGAGAGGGGCAGAGGGAGACACTCTCCAGCAGACTCCCCACCAAGCGTGGAGCCTGATGCGGGGCTCGATCCCACAACCCTGACATCATGACCTGAGCTGACACCAAGAGTTGGATGTTTAACAGTCTGAGCTATCCAGGCATCCCAGCCAAGGGATATTTTTATCTCTAGTGAAAAACTGTTTTAAGCCCCAGGGCCTGGGGCAGTATTCAGTAGGAAAAAGGTGCTGGGAGTACGAAGGAGGAGTCATTCTAAGCTCCGTGAAAGCCGTGGTCTGATACAGGAATTGGCAGACTTTTTCTATAAATGGCCAGATAGTAACCACATTAGGTGTTGTGGGCCATATGGTCTCTGTCAAAACGAGTCAACTCCACATCATAGCTGTGGATGATACCTAAACAACATTGTAGCCACATTCCAATAAAACTCTGTTTACAGTTAAGGTGGAACAGCACATCTGAAGGCCTAAGTGGGTAGTGCTTTCTGTTACTCTGTTTTCTACCCTTCCAGTGTGTGTCAGGTGTCGCACTGGCTGCCAGGAACACCAGCCAGAGTAACGAGACGTGATTTTCCGTGTCTTGTGAAGTTTGCAGTCTAGAGGGGAAGAGAGAGACCTTAATGAATTATCATACAAATTCATGTTTAATTACCTAGGCTGATAGTTGCTGTGAAGGAGAGGCTATGGGCAGTAAGACACTCTATAAGAGATTCAGGCATGAAGTTAAGAGGAGCTACACTTTGAGGACGCCTCTAGAAGTTCACTGAAAAGGTAGGGCCTTGATCCTTGTGGAATACGTGGTTTTCATTACCAAGCGTTAGGAGCAGGCTCTTACAGGAAGGAGACGCTAGTTCTCCATCGATTTGCACTGTGCAACTGGTCACTGAACCAGGGCAAAATAGGAACTTTCTGCCTTGAACTAATAAGCCCTCAGATGACCCCTTGACGTTCACCCATGGTTATAACAACCATGCCATCTGAATTCTTATTCTAAAACTCAGGGGGTTTTTTTTGCCCTTTTTATATAACATCCTTTTTTCTTATGGTTTTACTTGCCAGATCCTCATTGGCTGACCTGGGGCTGGATTTATTAGTGTTGGCCACCCCCTTAGTATCTTGTGTGTGTATGTAGGCGTATATTGTTTTATTTAGGAAGAAACAAATAGTGTATGGTTGTGACATGTACAAGATTCAGGATTATCTTTAGCCTTGGGCAACTTTCTGTTAAGTCAAATCTGTCCCCCTTACCCAACCAACCTGTGTCTCCTTTCCCTGGTGGAGGGGCATGCCTGGGTCCCTGCACATGCACCTGGCCATTCCCCCACCCCCCCCCCCCCAATCACCTGGGGTCTATCGAGGATAGACACATACGAGATCCAAGAAGTATCTCTTCTTATTCCCCACTCGATTCACAGAATCCAACTATGGAAAGATAGTCCTTTCCCATACAGAAATAAGAATGACTGAACACTGAAATTGCAGTAGGGAGTAATGAAGTTGACGATTTTATTTACCAGAGTGAGAAAATAACTGCTGCTCTTCCCAGAGAGTTCTGTGTACTGCTCTCCCCTGGAAAAGATAATCATTGAGGAGGCAGAAGGCTGCTAGGCTCAGGCATCCTCGATAGACCCCAGGTGATTGGGGTGTGATGGCCACTCGTGGGTCTACCTGGGGTGATGGTGGCAGGGGAGGAGGTCCCCAGAGCATATTCCCAACAGCTTCTCAGCAACTGATGCTTCAGGGGCCAGTGGAGAATCACAGGGCTCATGCTCCACACCCCAGCTCTCCACTGGTTGCACTGGGGCAGGGTCCAGGCACCCAAAGGGGCTCCCTGGGATGAGAAGTGTTGGTGCACGTACATGGGAAAAGCCCAGAGACTTCTAGAAGTATGAGGAGCAGATTCTAGGGGATAAAGTGTGGTCAGCTGAGAATTTGAGTTATATAGTTTTACTCCTTAAAGTTTTTGTTAGAAAACAGCATGGAGGTTCCTCAAAATGTTGAAAATAGAACTACCCTATGACCCAGCAATTGCACTACTGGGTATTTACCCTAAAGATACAAACATAGTGATCCGAAGGGGCACGTGTACCCGAATGTTTATAGCAGCAATGTCTACAATAGCCAGACTATGGAAAGAACCTAGATGTCCATCAACAGATGAATGGATAAAGAAGATGTGGTATATATACACAATGGAATACTATGCAGCCATCAAAAGAAATGAAATCATGCCATTTGCGACGACATGGATGGAACTAGAGCGTATCATGCTTAGTGAAATAAGTCAATCGGAGAAAGACAACTATCATATGATCTCCCTGATATGAGGACATGGAGAAGCAACATGGCAGGGTAGGGGGATAGGAGAAGAGTAAATGAAACAAGATGGGATTGGGAGGGAGACAAACCATAAATGACTCTTAATCTCACAAAACAAACTGGGGGTTGCTGGGGGGAGGTGGGATTGGGAGAGGGGGAGCGGGCTATGGACATTGGGGAGGGGAGGCGAACCATAAGAGACTATGGACTCTGAAAAACAACCTGAGGGTTTTGAAGGGTCAGGGGTGGGAGGTTGGGGGAACAGGTGGTGGGTAATGGGGAGGGCACGTTTTGCATGGAGCACTGGGTGTTGTGCAAAAAGAATGAATACTGTTACACTGAAAAAATAAATAAAATGAAAGTGGATTAAAAAAAAAAAAGTTTTTGTTATAGTTTATTACTGCTGATGGGATCCCAGCTTTCCACCAAGCTGTGCAGCGCTTCAAAGCCTGGACAACATTGTTAATGAGCAGAAATTCGTGATGGTGCCTCTTTTTTAGCCATTCAATCCTTACCTTAGTCCTTTTGAAATCTCTGTAAGTCCTTGAGATTAGAAGTGTAGGTTGTCCCATAGAATGAACTTGTCAAACCACTACTAGGTATCAGGAAGAAAGAGATTTTTCTCTCCTCCTTAGCAATATGTTTATTTTCATAATGGGTTTGATATCCTTAGTTCATTTTCCATGAGAATGTTTCCTTGCTACTCTACTTTTTTTTTCTTTTTAATAGGCTCCACACCCAGCCTGGAGACTAAACAGGGTTTGAACTCATGACCCTGAGATCAAGACCGAGATGAGACCAAGTTGGACACCTAACCAACTGAACCACCCAGGCACACCCTGGCTACTTTATTTTATTGTATTATATTTTTATTTTTTTTAAAGATTTATTTATTGGACAGAGAGAGAGAGTGCATGTGCGTGAGCATGAGGGTAGAGGGAGGGACAGAGAGAGAGAAGGAAAGAATCCTCGAGCATGGAGCCCAACACAGGCTCAGTCCCACAACCCTGAGATCATGACCTGAACCGAAACCATGACCCCAGTGCTTAACTGACTGAGCCACACAGGTGCCCCTTCTACTCTATTTAAGAAATTATCTCATCATTATTATTCTAAGTGAATTCTGCATTATCTTTTAAAGGGGGGAAACTGATCATCTGACTCCTTTTCTTAAAACCTGCCATGGCTCTCCAAGGATGTTAGGGTTAATGGATGGAGATAGGATGCAAACAAAAGGCAGTGCCAAAAGTCAGTAATCAAGATAAAAAATGTTCAATGCACTATTTTCTAAAAATCTAATAAGCAAACTGTGGCTCACATCTGTATTTATAAATGAGGACTTGACGCGCACTCTGCCTGTCTCTGGGAGGCCACCGTAGGCCTCATCATACCTCTCTAACTCTTGTGTTAAACTCCACCCACACTGACCTCTGTGGTCACTTTCCTTTCTGGAACCCACGATGGTTCCTCCCCTCTAAGCCCTTACATGGGTTGTTCTGCTTCTGCATCCCTGCCTGGGACAGCCTCCGCTCACCTTTAGAACTCACTCAGTGTCCCTTTTCAGGGTCAGGATCCTCTACTGCGTGTCTTCAAGGAGATGAGTGGCCTTCCTTGAGATCATTGAGCAGGTAGACATGCACTGGGGCATTTTGCTTATTGACATCTAACTTCTCCTGCTGACCAGGAGTTCCCTGAGAGTAGAGTACCTCTCTTAGCACAGCGGCTCCCACCCCAACAATTAATAATCAATGAATGGGCGTTTGTCTAACGTGCTTCTGGCATACCTCCATGATACTGGATCTGGGGACTTCAAAGGGTTGTTTTCCTGATGGTGGGAGTAACAGCACACGTTGGCCACCATTTGTGGAGTTCTTTCTCATCTTGACAGCAGATGGCAAGTAGGTTAGGCTGCACCATTATCTCTGCTTATCTCTGTCTCAGACAAATCCTCAAGAGGAGGGAGTACAATGGTGAGAAGAAAAATGAAGCCATCACTCTACACGTGAGGAGAGGGAAATCTCAGAGAAGGAAAGCGACTTGCCCAGAGTCTGTAGCCCAGGCAAGAATTCACGCCTTCGTGTTACGCCTCTGAGTGCACATCCTTGTCCTGCTCTCCTCTGCTGGCTCTGTCAAGAAGAGGTACTGAAGGAGAATCTCCTTTCACTTTCCAGCAAAAGGACAAAGGAGATGAGGAAACTTTTCTTAGCATTAATGCTTTAGCAATTTCTAGACTTCCTTTCCCTGTTAATCCCTTAAAACATCTAATTTGCACATCTCTGCGCCTAGAGGCTGAGTGTTTGGTGTAAGCTCCACAGTGAATAAAAGGCAATAAAACAAATAAATGAAAAGTAATGAAAGGCATTTCCTGGTAGAAGATAATTTTCTTTCTCTTGTCCACTCTCTCAGGTTGGCTTTATCCTCTTCACCTCCAAGGACTTAATTGGATCTGTCTCTCTTATTAGTCCTCAGGTTAAACTGGCTTCCAGAGAGATGCTGTCTCCTATTAGACTTGTTCACTTGACAGACCTTCGCAGAAGCTAAGCACAGGCTGAAGTGTTCATCAGTGTAAGGACAGAACACTAGTTCTGAATGGCCCCTTGTGGTCATGGTGGAAGCGCTTGGCTGCTGTTTGCACTTTGGCCTGAACCCCAGTGAGGTGCAAGGTCAGGCCTGGGAAATACTCCACCAGTAGAATTGCCTTCTCTAATGAGAGACCACATCCTTTCCCCCATAAACAGTGCACGCTCTGGAGAGGACTGGGTGCTACCTCAATGGTTTTCTATTCATACATTCAGCAAATATTTACTGAGCATCTACTATGTGCGAGGCATTTCTAGGCTCTGGGTATAGCAGTGAACAATGTAAAGCCTCTGTCTCCTTAAAGTTTACATTCTCATGAAGGAAACAGTCAATGACAAATAACCAAAAAAGTCTTATTTCCCATACAAGTGCTATGGAGATATTTTGATTAGGGATAACAGGAATAATGTTTGATGATGATGGAAAATGGCATATGGGGTGGACAAGAAAGGCCTCCCCCCAGAGGGGACATTTGAACAGAAGCCTGAGTCATCAGAAGAAGGAGCCCCATGAAGGTCTGGGAGAAGTTTACCAGGTGAGGTACAGAGCACATGGAAAACTGAGTTCAGAGTAAGGTTGATTGTCCAACAATGAGCAAGAGGCCACTGCAGCTGGAAAGTGTGGCGTGAGGAGCAGCGTGACAGGAAATGAGACCAGAGATGTGGAGGGGCCAAAGCAGGAGGAACTTGATGCAGACCACTATCTGTAATGAAAGGCACATGATCTAATTTAGGCTTTAAAGAGACCATTCTGGATGCTTTGGGCACTAAAGAATGGATTCTAGTTGGGCAGGGAGAGCCCATGAGAGCCTACTGGAACATTCCAAGTAAAAGAAGAAAGGGACTTGGAATGAAGTGTTAGTGGAGGTGGTGAGAAGTCAGGTGCTTGTGTGTTTTGAAGGTGCTCATTCACCATCGATGTTGGATCAGATGTGGGCTATGAAGCAAAGAGAGGAGTCAAACACCAGAGTTCATTTATGAATATTTATTGAACACTTATTATGGACCAGCCATTGTTCTGTGTGTTTGGATATACCTGTGAGCAAAATGGTCAAAGATTCTTGCCCTTGTAGAGCTTATGTTCTAGCAGGGCAAAGCCAGAAACAGTAAACAAGTAAAAAACAGTCAACTGTAGTGCATATTCAGAAGATATACATGTTGTGGCAAACAGAAAGAAAATAGAGCAGAGGAGGGACCCTTGGGAGAAGGATAGTTACAGTTTTAGTTAGGGTGGTCTGAGCAGATCTGCTTAAGAAGTCACCCAAATTTTTGGTCTGAGTAGTTAAATGGATAATGCTGTTATTTAATGAGATGTCTAGAAAGAATAAGATAAAACTGGTGGAAGGAACAGATTGAAAGGGTAGTGAATAAGCTGTTTCAATAGTGACCTTGAGCTGCCTCCTAGTGAAGATACCGAGTAGGTCATTGGATATTCAAGTCTTGGCTTAAGGAGAAGTCAGAACTACAGAGTTTTGGTCATCAGAGTCTAGAAGTTCTTTTAAAGAGCTGCATCACCAGGGGTGCCTGGGTGGCACATCTGACTTGGTTGAGCATCTGACTTGGTTGAGCATCTGACTGGGTTTCAGCCCAGGCATGATCTCAGGGTTGTGAAATCAAGCCCTGCATTAGTCTCCACGCTCAATGCAAACTCTGCTTGAAGTTCTCTCTCCCCCAACCCCGTCCCCATTCTCTCTCTCTCCCTCTGAAATAAATAAATAAATCTTTAAAAAGAAGAAAAGGCCACAGTACCAGATAAGATCTCCAAGGGCATGAGTGTAAAGACTGAAAGGAGGTCCAAGGGCTCCTGGATCCTCCAACAGGAGGAAGGAAAAGAGGAATTAGGAAAGGAAACCCAGAAGGAGCAGTTGGAAAAACGGGAAAGATAAGGAGCCTGCAAGTAGAGGAGTGGAAACTGGATTAAAGATGGAGAGAGCAATAGACTGTGTCCAAAGCATCCAGTAAGATAGTGATGGGTTGGGGAAATGAACAAGATGTTTCTTACAGGCTCCTTCTTGGATGGCGAGTAACCTTGTTACCCCGTGGTCACCATTTTACTGCAGTGTGCAGTCACAGAAGGGTGTGCTCTCCCTGTGCACCCACCAGGGCAGAGCCCTTCATGTCAGCCAGTGTCAAATGTGGTTGACTTAAGAATAAGTGCTTGTTCTCCAAGGCGGTGCCCCTGGTTCAGATCATGTGAGACTGAATGCCATGCACGAGATCATGGACTTAATTTTATAGGCAGTGGGGGGATTTAGGTAAGGTTTTTAGGTAGGAAAGTGACATGTCTTAACCTGTGTCATATGGACCTTTCTGGGAACAGAAAGGAGGATGGGGTGGAGTGGGGAGAGGTGGGGGATAGGCAGGGAGACTTGTTTTCAGTGGTGGAGGCAAGAGATGGGAGGTCCTGTGCCAGAGGAGAAGCAGAGAGAATGCAGTGGCGGAGAGGCAAGAGACATCCAGAAGGCGGATTTGACAGCATTTGGTAGGTGATGAGGATGGGTATTGAGAGAGGGCAGACTAAAGACAACTCTTGGGTTCTCGTGGGTTTCTCTCTTCTGTGACTCAGGGAAAGGGCCTACTGTGGATTTCTATCAAGAGATCAAGGGCTGCCAGATTACCCAGGTTATGGATTAATTATTAAGACACAGCAGGGGCCTGGGAGCTCCCCTCCTAACAAATTAGTTAGCTGGTAATTAGACATTGGCTGATTAATGCTATCGCCTGCCCCCCTGTGGGGTGGGAGGAGAGGCTCTGAGCCACCCCCAGAGCTGCTGTGGTGCTAGAAGGAGGGGGACCCAGAGTCTCCGCCATTGCATGATAATTCTTCCTCTTCCCCCAGAAACCCAGCTCTAGAGGGGCATCCTGGACGTCAGATTCTGTCTCCCCATAATTCTTCAGTTGTTCTTTGCCTAACGGGGGGAAAAAACAGGCAATATATATGCCATGGACTTATTGTTCTCAGTAGCAATGTTTCACAAAAACACCACAGCAACTTTCCTTTTCAAATAGGTGGGGTCTGACCTTCATGCATTTGTCAAGTGCACATCAAAGTTGATTTTTCCACTTTGGTACTACCACCTGGGTCCCTCTTCCCCTGCCCTGGCTGCTGTCCTCCTCAAAACTGCCTATTCTCATACAAAATGAAAATCCCCCCAAGACTGATACAGCAGCTCAACACTGAGTACTGGGGAGAAACCCGAAGCTGAATTCAGTAAATGCTTTTGAAATTCATAAATTCCCCCAGAGCCATAAGTTGCTTTAATTCATGAAGTTAAGTGCCTTCTGATCTCCTGTGGGAGCCACGTGAGAACCAAGGAAAGGGTGGTTGAGTTGGAAGGAATGTTCCAGATCCCGCTCTCTAGTCCAAATTCCAAACATTCTGCGATTGCTGAGTGCAAGCCCAGGCTAGAGTGCCTACCTCCGAACGGAACCCAGGCAAGACCCCTGCCTCTCCAAGGTGCCCTGTCCTGCAGTGGACACATGTGCAGAGCACTTCAAATGCAAAAGAGCCCAGAAGAATGGTGAACAAAGAGCAGAAAGTATAAGGGGGCAATGGAAGGGCTGGGTGAGTGCTTTCTTTAATAGAATTTTTTTAATTGCCAATTTTTTTAAGATTCTATTTATTTATTTGACAGAGACACAGTGAGAGAGGGAACACAAGCAGGGGCAGTGGGAGAGGGAGAAACAGGCTTCCTGCTGAGCAGGGAGCCCAATGTGGGGCTCGATCCCAGGGCCCCAGGATCATGACCCAAGCCAAAGGCAGCCACTTAGCTGACTGAGCCACCCGGGTGTCCCGAAGTGCCAAATTTTTAAAATTGATAATTTTTTATTTAACAAATCCAAATAATCCTGCTTCTCTTAAAACAGTCGGAAGATGTGGTACATCAAGTCCCCAGTTTCCACTCTATGGTCTATCTTAGTTGTAATATTCCCTAGTTGTGATGTTTTTCTTCCAAAGCATTCATGAGATTCCTTCCACAAGGAAAATGTTTGTCTCTAGGTACACCTGAGTCAGATGCTCTTCTTGGACTTAGTTCCCTCCCTTTTAGCTCTTTTAGCAGCAGAGGAGGTGAGAGATGGAGAGGACAGAGGGGAGTAGCCCCCACTCCACAGATGGGAAACTGAGGCAGGTGGCAGATTAAGTGGCTTTCTTGAAGTCGCGCAGTCATAACTCGGGCGGGTTAGAACCTGAGCTTCCAAGAAACAGTCCACTGGCCTGGGCTGTCGTCTGAAGCAGCCAGTCATCAAAATAGAAGGAAAAACAACGTAAATGCCTAGTGTCTCCTGAAGGGTGAAAATAGGAAACACTAGAGGGATTTATAGGAGGATGGAACTCCCTTCAGACACATAACGAGGCTTCAGTTATCCAGCGTCCATGACATCGGCTCCAAACTGGGGTGTTCAGGTGCAATCTCGGGGCACTTGGGGTTCCCTTTGAAAATAGTGCCTATGTGTACTTTTGGATCACCTGCTGCTGAATTTCAGGACTTTGTTTGTTTCTCCAAGAGGGTATGACACTGTCCTGGCCGTGGAGGGGGGAGAAAGGAGGAGAACGGATTTGCAAATACTGTCATGCGTGAAGCGAAGGCCCGGAGATGGTATGGTGCTGTTTCACTGTGGTTCAGAGTAGTGGCAGCTGGTGATGCTTCGTTCTACAAGCAAAGATTTCATGGCTGCAGGACACCCTCATCTGTTACATTATTTTCACATGATTGACCACTATTAACTTTGTATTTAATTTTTGTATGTCTTTTCATTTCAGAATTACATGCGCACAATAAGCAAAAGCACTTTTGCATCGCGTTAGCTTAGTTTTATACATATTTAAGCAAGGTTACGCTAAAAGTAGTATAAAACAATGCTCAAGGTACAGGAGTTTTTACCTTTCCTTTAAACGGAGCCTATACATTATTCAAGGTTGTTGTGTACACTGATTTCCTGTCACATTTGCATTTAAGCCAGGAGGAACCGTTGGCAGGAGCAATAATTCCAGTGGCATGAGCTCTTCTGCTGTCGGAGTGAATTACCAAGAAGGAACTCGGTATGCGAGACGTGATGCCCTCTTCCCTCAGTAGGTAGCTGTTCCTGCTGGCAATTCTAAAATCTACGAGATAATTCTGTCTATTTTGCTAGCTTTAGAACCTAATCCATTGTAAGATGTTATGATGTACAAGGTGTGAGTGGTGAAAAGGTGTATCTTCCATTTAACACGATGTAATGAATTTAACATGAGCTCAGCATATGGTACAGTCTGTGGACGAAATTGGCTCACAGACTATTTCTGTCAATAAAGTTTTATTGAAACCTAGCCACAGCCATTTGTTTACAGATTGCCTGTGGCTGCTTTCCCACTATAATAGCATAGTCAGTTAGCTGCGGTAGAGACTCATGGCCCCCAAATCCTAAAATCTTTACTATCTGGGAGACCCCAGGCATATGCATTCTAAATACAGTCATTTCGGCACAGTGCTTTCCACTTAGGGACATTTCAGTTATTTGATTCTCTAAAGTGATCTAATCTGTTCAGGTTTTGCAGTTAGGAAATTCTAGATGATTATTGCTTTGTGTAAAATTCTTTGATTTCTGTATGAGGGAACCTGGTCTGTTCTCAATGCCCATTGCTACTGTCTTAAAATAGGAAGTTGGAGGCTGGCACAATGCTGCTGTAATCCTTGACCCCTACCTGGTAGAGCTGGCCTCAGCTGAGCTGGGAGGTAGATGCTTGTGTTTTCATCCCTCAGCCCTCCCCTCCCACCTGTACCCTGACTCACTACCTCTGGGACACAGTTCTCTGACCCCTTCTTGTCTTTCAGTCACATGCTGAAGTCTCTGCTGCTTCATTCAAATTCATTCATGTACCCCATTCAAATTCATCTCCATTCAAATTCATTTTGTCCACCTCTCAAGTCCCCTCAGGGTATTTGCACCTGAAGCTTTTACCCCTACTGGGGAGTAAGCAGCATTGATTTGACCAACTTAGAGGTATTGGGGGAGATTGGCAGGATGGGAGTGGCCCAAGGAAAAAGAGCGGGACAGGGATGTCCTTGGAAGTGGCATGAGTCCCCCTCTGTGGCCTTATGGTTCAGTGCACCTAATCCGGAGTTTGCTGTGAAGATCACAGTCTGTGCCTCTCTTAGCTCAAAAGCCCCAAATCTTCAGGAGGATAGCAGACTTAAAAAGAATTCTCTCAGTGAGGCTGGCTTTTTTATAGAACCACCTAAGGCTAACACAAAAAGCAGAAGCCTCGAATGCTGTTTGGGATGCTTGGTTGGGGATGACATCCTACTTGGACATGGCTAGGGAAATCATCAAAGGATTAGGGGAGTATGGTACGATATAGGGATGGTTCCTAAAAGGAGATATTTACTGCTAAGTTTACATTGCTTAAAAAAATAAATGTTTGTAGGAGTAACCAAAGTGATTGAAGACACCAGAGATGTCGTAACCAAATCGGGTCGTTCCCCATCATACCAGCTTTGCTTGCCCTCTGAGCGTTAGGTGAGCTCTAGTGAGCACCCCTAACTGGTAAAAATCTTAGGAACTGGCACATTGGTACATTGTAACAATGGTTGCAAATTTAGGTAGATTTGGGTTTAAATCAAAATCAAGTGTCTACCTCTTCTACGGCAAGCATTAGCATGTATAGCTCCGAGGACTGTTCAGCACATACTCACTCCAGGTCTCTGTTGTTTTCATGTGCATGTCCCTTTGAACAAACTAGAGCCTACTCTCTACTTTATGAAACAGGCCATCTTCACCAGCTGGAGAAGGATCATACCCAAATCTGGTGCTGAGGTGAGGAGGAGAGAGACCAGGCTGTGCCCCCATGACACGATTAAAGGAAAAGCCATATCACTCAGTTGCGGGTACAAAATCTCTTTGGGAAAGAGGTGTCTAAACAGAGTAAGAACCCATGTGGTATTTTTCAGTAACATTTCCCTCGCCCTTCAGATTCTCCAGCAGGCCTGCACAGAGTCCATCCTGTAAGACGGCCTCTCTCTGGGTATGAGAAGTTCAGTTCTTACCCATTCTACGGGCCTTTATCTCAGGGACTTTAGGAAGAACTCACACAACCAGTCTCTGCCTTTGTTTCACAGAACATTTTAAAACAACTGACTCCCGATTCTGTAGCCAAACTCAGGAGGAACAAGGCTCCTGCCCTGGGAGCAGAAACAAGACCAGTGCCCGGTGGCCCTGTGCAGAGTCTTTGCCTCTAGCTTTGTTGTGGACTGGAGATGCCCTTTCTCCACAGGAACTGTAGAAGCTGAGTCTGGGAGGGAGGGAGGGAGAGAGGGAGGGAAGGAGGGAGGGAAGGAAGGAAGGAAGGACAGAAAGAAGGAAGGAGAGTAGGGAAAGGGGGAGGGACAGAGGAAGTGAGGGAGGGAGGGAAGGAGGGAAGGAAAGAAGGGAGGAAAGGGGGAAGGAAGGGGAGCCGGTATGAAGTAGCAGGGGAAGTAGATGGAAACACGCACGGCTGCAATGCCCAGCTCTACTTAACTGGCAAGTTGGTCCCATGATGTAAAGTCAGAGCTTATATAGAATGGATCCTGTTTGTTTAGAAAAAGTAGACTCTTAGTACCTCCCTCCAGGTGTTGTCTCTAGCATGGTGGATACCAAGTACATAGGCACAAAAACATATGTGAGTGAAGGCATACATTAATGAATTAATTGAGACCTCGGACTGTAGAGGCAGGCAGAACTGGGTGGAAATGCAGCTTTGCCATTTCGTAGCTGTTGGTTCTCTGTGGCCACATAACAAATGACCCTCAAACTGAGCAGCTTCAGTTCCTCCCTCAGTTTCTGTGGACAGGCAAGCTGGTTATGGCTTCTCTGGATCCCTCTGCTTCAGAGTCGCTCCCAAGGCCACAGTCATCTCAAGGCTTGACTGAAGGAGGACCAACTTGACTTACATGACTATCGGCCTCAGATCCTTCATGGCTGTTGGCCAGAGACATGGCCTTCCTTGCTGGCTGGGCCTCCCCAAAGGGCTGCTCACAACATGGCAGCCAGTTCCCCCCAGAGAGAGGAATCCCAGAGGGAGTCCCGAGACAGAAGCTACATGTTGCTGTTTTGTTTTGTTTTGTTTTTTTAATTGTTTATTATGGCTCTACACATATATGACATAAAATTTCCTATTTTAGCCATTTTAAGCATACACTTCAGCAGCATTTCGTACATTCATAGTGCTGTGTTCTCACCACCACTGGTTCCAAACCTCTTCTGTCACCCCAAGCGGAACTGGAAGGTGCAGTGGTTTTACAACCTAATCTCTAAAGTGACACTCTGACACTTCTGTTTCTTGGTGGCAAGGCACGAAATCCAGCCCACACTCACGGGAAGAGGATTGCATGGGGTGAGATTACCAGGAGGGTGGGCATCCTTGGGGCAATCCCAGAAACCAACTACCACAGAAGCTAGGTGATCTCAGGTGGGTGACTTGCCTCACTGAGCCTCACTGGCACCCTTTGTAAAATAGGGACAGTATCTACCTGTAGATCCACGCTCAGATCCAAAAGGAGCACCACCCAACTTTCTGCCCACCAGCATGAGATAAAATGCATGGCCCCAAGCAGTGAGATTCAGGTACCTTGGACCCCAGGCCATATCTTCCTGCACAGCCTCTTGGATTCTCCATGATGGTTCAGTAACCATCCCATCTCTGGACCCTCTGACAGCATGAACAGATTGGACACAAGAAGAGGCAGAGTCATGCAGGTCCAGAATATAATCCCTAAATAGTCGCAATGTAATCTTTATAGGAAGCAGAGCTTCCCCCAGTGATGAAGCCCGTATTAGATGATGCTTAGCTCCTGTGGTCTCATCATTAACACCTCTGGGGATTGGTCCACCCCCTCCCTCAGTTGCTCGTATTCACCACCAAGATGCCATAATATGGCTTACTCTCTTTCTTCCATGTAAATATCCAAAAGTCTCTTTAATACATCTCCTCTCTGCCCTGATGAGCTATCCTATGGAGTGCATAAGAAGCAGTTCCTCTGGAGCTCTGCATATAGGATTATGTAATGAACAAACAGGCTGCTTTTAAAACTGTTCTTTGAAAATTTCTGAAGTGACAATATATGTGTCTGTTTTTGTCCCGTTTCATAGGTCGGTGCTACCCAGGTCAGGGTTGCTTTCCAAACCCAAGCATACAGATGTGTTCTAGGGTCTCCATTGATTCTAGCCATATCTTTATACTTCTCCTTCCATAGTCTTTTAGGAGACTACCAATTTTGATCCATAACTAATCATCTGAAAATTAATTCAGATTTTAAGTCTAAGAAGTGAATTAATATTCTGTACAACGGTTTCGGTGATGAGTATTTTGGAGAGGTTATTGAAGACATTTGAAATAACAATGGTTTCCTGGCTAATGCTCAAAAAACAAAAATAATTACGGAACAGTGTTTCCCAAAGTGTTTCTGTGGAATGAAATGCTATTTGTTTGCCCACTGACCAAAATGAAATAGATAATCTCTAGGGTTGATGAGAATATGGTGAAACAGTCATCAACTGTTTGCTGCTGGGGGCATAAATTGGATTCTTCTCTGGGGAGGCAATTTGTAGTTTCTATCAGAATTTAAAATATAGGTACTCTGAGACCCAGAAATTCTACTTTTAGAAATTAACTTAAATCATCCTTGCACACCTACAAGAAGGTACATGCACAAGGAGTTTCACAGCAGTGTTGTCTGTAATAAGAAAACATTAGAAACAACTCAGGTATTCATCAGTAATAGACTAGGTGAATCAGTCACAGTGTGCCTCTGTTTTGGGTCACCATGAATCAGTTAAGATAGTGAGGCAGATTGATATGAAAGATGGAAAGATGGACATGGTAGAATGGACATGGTATTTTGTTACCTGGATGAAGGCAAGTTATTGACTATTATTTCAGTATGACCCCTTCCGTAAGACATTTTATACAAAAATAGAATTTATATGAAATATATATAATATTTATCACATATATGTCACATACATTTTTATATATGTATAATATTATGTGTACACTCACATAGATTTATTTGGAAGAATAACACCAAACTGTTAATAGTGGTTACTCTTCTTCTTGGGAAAAGAATAGAATTTTCTAAGGGATGGGAGTGTTGCTTTCCATTTTACTATATGATACTTGCTTATCATTTGAATTTTTTATAATTGCATGCAGTGCTTTCTAAACTTACTATGGAAGTAAGTCTGTTTACTTTTAAGCAATGAAAGCAAAAAAACCCTACAATCCTTCATTCAGATGCAATTACCATTAATCATCTGTAACTTTTTCTACATGTGCCTTGTTTTAAAAATGTAATTATTTCATATAGACTATTTTTAAGCTACTTATTTTTAGTTTTAAAATATGTGATATAAAATATGATAAATGCAATTACTCCCTAAAGAGTTACATAATAAATACATTTAAATGTCAGTGGGTATTCAGTTATGTCTAATGGTTGTAATACTGTGGTTTTTAGGTACATGAGATTGCTGGAAACTGGGAATTAGAAATGGGTCAAGGTAAACTTTTATTGCAAAAACCTGTTACCTGGTTCCTTGCCTTCAGTCAGGTCCATCCCAATGTCCACCTTATCCAATGTGAGCTCTGTCAGTGTCTTAACTAAAGTCCTCCATGGCCACCGATCACCCTCAAGGTCAAATTCTATGTTCCTCATATGGATTACAAGGTCTATCATCTTCTGGCTCATGTTTATCCTCCAGCATGTCTTTGGTCAACATCTTTACCTCCAACTCCTGTCCAGCGCCCGCCTCACCCTGGCTCCCTCTCACTCCTCCTTCGTGCTTCTGCTTCCATTCCTCCATTTCAGATTCAACCACTTCTCCGATTCCCATAGTGTCCTGAGCTTATCCAGAGTCCTAGGCCGCTCTTGTTTTCCACACTCAACAGGCCCTCTGCCTCTTCCTGGCAAAATGGTTCATCATGTATAGAGACCCAGAGCAAGGTTATTAAGCAATGTCTACTTCAAGCTCTTCTATGAGTAGGATAATAATAGTATCTACCTCGGAAGATTGCTAATTGGACCAAGTGAATGAATGCATCTCAGTGGCTTGGAAGTCCCTGTGCAGGGTTAAGTGTTCTCTGTGCTTGTGGCTGCGGGTGCTAATTTACTCATTTGGTTTGGTTGAGATTGATTTTGCCTTCTGCTCTAGAGGTAGATTACGGATTAGCGAAAGCGATCAGTTAATCTCCTTTTACATTGTGTGATTGGTCCAGGAAAGGACATGGAACCCAACTTGAGCCCGTTTGAAAGTCACGATGAGAACTTTAAATTTCATGGGAGAGAACTTCTCTTCTTTCTCTAGGCTTGAGCATGATGTATGCCAGGCTCACTGCTGCTACAGCCAAGAGGTTACAGGCAGAGGCCCTCTGGGTACGGAGCCAACACAGAGGAAAATGGAGCAGACCAAAGAGAAGGAAAGAATGTCCTGGTGACCTGTGTGGGCCCTTTTCATGAAGCCATGCTTGACCAGCTCTTCCCTCCACTCTGCATTCATTTGGGCCAGAATGTGTCTTTTTCGCTAAATGACTTAGGTTAGGTTTTCTATTATTTGTGACCCAGAGTTTTAAGACATGTATCCCATGTCTAACCAACACCATCCCTTAGTGTAATACTCTGTCTGTTGGCCTTTCCTCCTCATTGGGTTTATTTACCTTTGTACCACTAGTTCCCGAGACAGTACAGGAACATATTAGATGCTATGTCCTGAGCAAATAAAATACACCAGATGTTGTTTCAACATATCATTTGAGTGTTTCCACATAGCCTGGTCAGTGCTGCTGACTTATCTAGGCCTAAAATTCCACTGATTCATTAGGAACCCATAATAGGATAGGGGGAAGGAATTCACACTGTCGAATGCCATTAGGAGCTAGGTAAATGTGCCCTCTTATCCATGGGGGATACATTCTAAGACCCTTAGTGGATGCTGAAACCACAGACATCCTTGAACTCTATACAGACTATGATTTTTCCTATACATACATACCTACAATAATTTTAATGTATAAATCAGGCATAGTAAGAGATTAGCAACAGTGGGGCACCTGGGTGACTCAGTGGGTTAAAGCCTCTGCCTTCAGCTCAGGTCATGATCCCAGGGTCCTGGGATCGAGCCCCGCATAGGTCTCTCTGCTCAGCGGGGAGCCTGCTTCCCTTCCTCTCTCTCTGCCTGCCTCTCTGTCTACTTGTGATCTCTGTCTGTCAAATAAATAAATAAAAATCTTAAAAAAAAAGAGATTAGCAACAGTAACCAATAAAATAGAAGATTTGTAACAATATGCTATAATACAAGTTACATGATACAGTCTCTCTCTCTCTCTCTCTCTCTCTCAAAATGTCTTACTGGACCCTATGTACCCTTCCTCTTCCTGTGATTATGAGAGATGATAAAGTGACTACATGCTGAGGTGAAGTGAGGGGAATAACACAGGCTTCGTGACATAGTGTTAGGCTACTTGTCTCTTCTGACAATATATCAAAAGGAGGATCGTCTGCCCCTGGATCACAGCTGGCCATGGGTAACTGGTCCCGGATTATCACGGATTGACCACTGATACCACAGCAAGTCGAACTGGGCGTAAGGGGAGAATACTGTATAATACTTTATATTACATTATATCACTTAATCAGGGAGCCTAATTGCTCTTCTTCCCTACCTGCTCTCCCATAAAAGGAGAGTAATTTTATCTATCAATGAAATAATATGAAATAATGAAATAATCACTGTGTAAGTGAGTGATGCTCTAAGAGCAAAATATGAGCTATCTTCAGGCATCTAATAAGAAAAATGAAAAGCAGATTAAAAAAACACCCAAGTTCGGTACTTTAAAAGGAAGCAATCATTTGAGTCTTTTGAGTTCAAGATCCTAGGTTTTATAAATGATTACCATTGTTTTTGAAAGGAGTAATTTCATTAAAGTATGCCATTTCAATTATGAAACATTTGAATTCAGAATTCCCTTAAGATGCAGAAAATGACAGAGGATCATAGGGGAAGGGAGGAAAGAATGAAACAAGCTCAAACCAGAGAAGGAGACAAGCTGTAAGACTCTTAATCTCAGGAAACAAACTGAGGGTTGCTGGAGGGGAGGGGGCTGGGAGGGATAGGGTAGCTGGGTGATGGACATTGGGGAGGGTATGTGCTATCGTGAGTGCTGTGAATTGTGTAAGACTGATGAATCACAGATCCATACCCCTGAAACAAATAATATATTATATGTTAATTAAAAATAAATTAAAAAAATAAAATAAAATAAATAAAATTTAAAAAGACACAGAAAACGAGGGGATTATACTCAACTCCTTAATTAGCTGAAGGACGTGATGTGGTTGCCTATGTACAGATGACTAATTTGCAAGTCAGAGGAAACCCTCTCCCCTCTCCAGGCTTCTAGTTTTTGTCCCCTACTTGATGGCATTCAGTTTGGGAACAGGTGACCAGGAGAGAAATACTGAACAGCATTCACTCCAGAAGGTTTTTTGTGTTGACTTTCTCCCTGACGTCTTCTGCTCAAGGAGCATGCAGTATTAAGAACACACAAATCATAATGGCATCCTCCATCTCTAGGCCACGGGTGTGTGTTGGCATACAATATGCTATTGGTTTCAGGTGTACCTCACAGTGATTCAATATTTTTATACATTATGAATTGATCCCCATGATACATCTAGTTACATACAAAGTTATTACACTATTATTAACTATTCCTTGGGCTGTACATTACATATTGTTTTGAGTTAATTTTTCAGAGTTTAAGAATGAAGATTATAGTGTGGTCCAGCTCTTTCTTGTGTAATTACTCTTTATAAACCAATCTGTAGAAGTATATTGATGAAGTTAATACAGTTATTAATCATCTGGTTATCTGCAAAATGCTACTTAAGGATTATTCAAACTGATTATTGCTGTATTTATTCAGCAAATGACCAAACAGAGCATCCCTCTGTGGACCAGATTCTATAGAATACAAAGATACCTATAGGATACTGTGGGTCTCTTATCTACAAGGAGCCGATAATCAGGCTGAGTCATCCTT
Organism: Meles meles; assembly: GCF_922984935.1. NCBI lineage: Eukaryota > Metazoa > Chordata > Mammalia > Carnivora > Mustelidae > Meles > Meles meles. The sequence continues at coordinate 138,654,238 of NC_060071.1, read as the reverse complement.
GAATCCCTTCATTTCCTTTGTGATGGGAATTTTGTGGATGGAGAAATTCATTGAAAAAGTGTTGAAGAATGTGGTTGGCCTGCATGTGAGGTAAAAGATTTCTATATTAGTGAGAACCACGGGCAGACCAAGCACACTGTTCTTAGGCCAAAAGAAGCAAGTTATTCAGAAAAGAATGGGAAAAGACAAACTGCACCTACTTCCTTTTTGCTCATTGTCAGAAAGGTGAGTTTCTAGAATCTTCTAGATCAGGTGGCTGTACCTTTCTCACATAGCTTTAGATCTCACAAGTCCTCAAATTTGTCCTCAGTTTAATACCTATTTTTGCCTTATCACAGAAGAACATTAGACCATATTATGTGTACTTTGAGGTGGAAAATCTTTGAGGGAAATAATTTTTATGTCATTAGAAAAAAAAGAATTTGAGTTTTGAGTCCCTGCCAATATTCAACATTGATTCAATATTATTTAAGCTCTTCCTCAGTGAGAATGATCTTGGAGGGGAAATGCACCTTCAAGTTACTGCATCCTATAGTGTAGAAAATGCAACTGACGTTTAGGATTGATCTACTTGGTCTTTTTCTTTTCCCCATCCTATCTTGAATCCCCTCCAAGTACCCCACCTTAGAACTCTCCTAAAGCTATTAACTTTCCTTTCCTACTTTTCTTTCCTTGTCAGTTTGTTTTATAATTTTTCACCATCTTATAAACAGATAGCTTCCAAACACGTCTTTAAGTGAGTCATAAGGATAAAGAATAATAACATTTATGTGTATGTATTCATATTACCAATCCATATACTTAATAACAAAATACCAATTAAAAAGGACCAAAGTCACATTTTTCATCCTTGCTCAAAATCAGAGCTCTCTCTTTTATTTTTTGGCTTTTGAATATGGAAAAGCCTAAATTCCTAAGAAAAGGCTTAACACAGCCAAGAAATTAAAACCAATATACGTGAACCAAGAAGGCCACTGACGCTAATCTTAGCCACAGCCTAGAGTTATTCGGATAGCATGTCAAGAGACAAATCTTGCAAGTTTTCAAGGGCCAGAAAGATAAGAGGAAACCCTGGATTGAGATGTCACAGAAGCTAAGGGTAGTGTTTCAAGGAGGAAGAAGTGGTCAAAAGTGTCAAGTGCTACTAAAATACCAAGAATAAAAAGGACTGAAAAGTATAGTTCGGATTTAGAGACTTGAAAGTTAACAGTGACCTTAATAAGCATTGTTTTAGAGGAGTTCTGGGTCTTGAGGTCAAATCAGAAGGTGGAGAAGTGAGTGGAAGGAGAAGGAAATTGAGATGTAACTACAAACACATCTTCAAAGGAGCTGTGTGAAGGGTGTAATAAAACAGTAGCTAGAGGAATATGGGGCTATGAGAACTAGAAAGTATTTATTTTAGAAGGGAGCTCTTTGAAATGTTAAAAGCTGATGGGAAGAATTCAGCTAGAAGGGAGAGCCTGAATAGCCAAGAGAGAGGATACAATATAATAGATGGTGTTAAGTTCCTGAGATCCACAATGACCCCAAACCCAAGAATCATCTTGGAATAGACCTGATATGCCCGTTTCACCTGGAAAAGACCCAATTTAAAGATACCCTCTGGATTTAGTAAACCCAAGGTTCACCAAATTAGCCTGAAGTTTGGAAGGAAGGGAGGGGTGAGTTTCCATTTGCTTCTTCTTGACTCTGAGGAATTCCAAGTTATAGTAGACGTTTCATCAAGCCTTGAAAAATAATGAAAGGGGCAGGTGGTAAGGACGTCTAATATTAAAATGAAAAACTAGACTTGCCCACTAAATTTGTTAAAGATGAATCTAGCTAGCTTTGCCGTAAGTTGAGAGAGATGAGTGGTCAGACAACTAGGTTTGACCTCAAGCTGGACTTGGAAATACTGGAAGCTGTCTCCAAAGAAATTAATGTGGAACCAACATATTAGCTGGGGAAGAATATCTAGAGCTATAAATCTTGCTGTGCCTGGAAAAGGCCAGAATTTAAAAATAAAATAAAAATAACTGGGACCAATGAACAGCAAGCCCCTGACAATTCAATTGCACACCACTCCTTTTATGTCCATTTTGAGGGCTCTCCACCAAGACTCCTAAGACATGAATCACTGGGCAATTGCTTTGGGGAGATGATGATGGTAATTATGCTGAGTACCCATGATTAGCTGTCTGGTCTTATATTCATATCAATAACTTAATCAAAGACTCAGTTCAGCCAAGCTGACCTCACTGATTGCCTGTGTTGGCTGCCAACAATTTCATCAGGGAGGAGGGAAATGGGGAAACTGGAAGCAGATTGTGTTGTGATTTATACAGAGCCATGAAGGTAGTGTTTTTGTCAGTGGGAGCTGTGAATAGATGCTGTGGGTAGCTCTATGCAGTGGAGATTTTTTCAAAAATTGGCAGGCATGTTACATTTGGAAATTCTCCAGGGAAACATCAGAGATTTAATAAATTATTACAATTCTGTATTCTTCCTTTCTGTGATATCTCTCCCCTCTATGCTTTATCAATGTTTGTTTCTCAGTATGGGTTTGTCGCTGTTCTTATTTTTAGAAAATACAAGAAAACCTCCAAATTAGGACAGGGCATCTAGGAGTGATTCTCTAGTCCTTTTCTTGGACACAAACCCACAATATAACCCCTTTTTTGTCTTGTGCAAAAGTACTTGTGCATAGGTACTTGACCATTTATTCATTTTGAAATCCCCTCCTATCAGGTGTAAAGCCTCATTACACTCCATTACCTGGGTGAAGGAATGGAGTGGGTAGGGGTGGACAGGAAGCCGGAGCTAGCGAGACCAGCATTCCCCTGGATTATTCTATAATTTCTTGAGTTAACACTAAGGGCTTACTTGTGAGCTCTGTAGTTAAGTAGGCTTCCTTCTGGGGGAGAAATAGTCTTAGCATCTTTGGGCTGCTTTCCCGATTCTTACTACCACTCCTGTATATGTTCCCTTGGAAGCTATGAAATAGGCAGGATGGCTACCCAAGACTTCATATGAGTGCATCTTTGATGTTACTCCCAGGAGCTTCTGGAGTGGGTCAAGAGAGGTGCCCTTAAAGGTTGAGTCACATACACTTCTCTTTCCCATCTCAGATTGCACTCTGTTATGTTATCCACCCAAGCTAGCTAGAGTCCTGTGAGACACCCCAGAAAACAACACTATCTAATGGGAAAGTAGGCTCTTCTTCCCAAAGACATTTGGATCATCATCAAATTGTCACAACATCTTGAGTAACAGTGTGTGATGGCAGACTTTGAGATTAATATCAAAACCATCATACATCGGCAGCTGCCATTGTCTTGAATATAGAGTGCAAATGGTTCCAGGTAGGTGAGGGTTTATTCATAAACATCAGCAATTTGGGAGTTAAATGGAAATTTCTCTTTAACTATTGACAATGTTGAATTTCATCTGAGCCCTATGCTTCTGGAAAACAGTGATGATTAAGAAATGTACCCATCCTGATGATTAAGAAATGTCCTACATCCGTTTGTGTACTTGGAAACAGCTTACTGCAGACTCACCTCCCCCATGTGACTCATGTAAGACTCATGAACGACCTATGTGTTTACCTGTGACAAGGCCAGATGCAGACACTCCAAACTCCCATTCTTTGTCTCATAAATGATTAGTGAATGTGCCCCACTGATCAGCCCAGATAAAATGCCTGCTAATTTGACTTGACCAAACTTTAGTTAAGCCCAGAGGCCTCTGCTCACCCCTGAGGTCTGCAAATTTTGGAATAAGGAATAATCCCTCCTTAATGATGTTTCCTGAGAATCTGCTGGCTGCCAAGAAAACCTTTCCTGTTCAACTGTCAGATCATGCCACCTGCTTACCTCCCTACACCCACTCCTCCCAGCCCTGTTTATTCCTCCTGATTAAAAGGGAAGCCCTTTCTGCCTGACTTTTGATGAGGCAGAGGCTTAGAGATCTTACGGTTAGAGCATTGCCCCTATTGCACTAATGCCCCTCCCCTTCTGAACTCTTTTAAAATAAAGTCTCAAACTGAAATGATTTACTGAGCAGGCATGTGAGCAGTATTGCATCACACATGCTCCCTCTGGTTCAAAAGCTAGCTGAGTGCTGGGAAGGCCCTGGAGAAGCAAGAAGCTAGCTGAGTGCTGGGAAGACCCTGGAAAAGCAAGATAGAGCTTGGCCAGCAGGGAGCTCCTCCTGGACTCACGGCCAGCAGTGAGGGAACCACATGCCTAACCCTTGTCACAATGGCACAGGCTCCCCCAGGCAGCAGCTGGGCATTCTGTTGGGCAGAATGCTGGGCAGGTGCCACCTGGGTAGGGATCCTGGTCACTGGCCCCTGGAGCAGTATTACGGTGGGGGCGGGGGGAGGCACCTTCCTGATCATACGGGCTCTGGGCTCCGCAGGGGGCTTCTGCCCAGGAGTTGGGCTGGCTTTGCACTGTGCACTCTAGGCACTACCTCCACAACTTTCTTCATTATTCAAAAGACACACCCAAACCACAGCTAGGCGCACACGGAAATGCAATTATGGGAGGCGGAAAATATCTCCAGCAATGCATCTATAAAACTCTACCCTAAAATATCTGCATATTAAACTACCAAGGACAGTTAAGCTTTCAAAGGGAGAAGATCAAAGTGCTGTCGTCTTTTAATTTAATCTTTTTGTTCCATCAAGAGTCTCAAGAGGGATGAGACAGATCAAAATAAAAATGGAAACAAAGTATAAAAAATAAATAAATAGTCTCTCCTTGTCTAAGTGTGGATTTGTTTTAATTTGACACTATTTTATTATTTAACACTGAGTATTATTATGTATGACTTTTTCCTGGTGACCTGACTTCCTCCTTGAGACTGTAAGTCATGGTGCTCAGGAGGTGGTTCTTGAAGGTGAAGCTAATTCTGGGTGGGATATTGGTTCATCTGGCACTACCACCAGAGCCAGTTTATTTTGGGGAATGGAGCAGCTACCTTTCTTTCATGTATTTTTGAGTTAACATCGAGTTCCTTTGGGTAAGGTATAATGGAGACTTTCACTTAGCTGGAAACAAAACAAAACACTGTTTAGTGGGAGGTTGGGGGAACAGGTGGTGGGTAATGGGGAGGGCACGTTTTGCATGGAGCACTGGGTGTTGTGCAAAAAGAATGAATACTGTTACGCTGAAAAAATAAATAAAATGAAAAGCTAAAAAAAAGAAAAAACAAAAACAAAAACAAAAACAAAAAAAAAAAAAAAAAACAATCAGAGTTCACATATACATACATTTATATCTATATCTATGTATCTTGTGGCTACTTCCTAAATATGTTTGTATTTTATATATACATACATATAAATAAATATACATTATATATTTATATGTTATATATGTACAAAACATGTTTTATACATGTGTATGAAATATATCTTTTATATATATTAATATCAAAATATATAAATAGTAATATATAAATATATTTTAGAAATATATAAACATTTATGTATAAATATATTATTAAATATATTTAATATTTAATATTTACATATATAGTAGATAATATATAATAGTTATATACATAATATAATAGTTATATATATAATACATATATATAATATAACTATTATATTTAGAAGTTAGCCATAAGAATCATATGTGAGCTAACTTTTTTTTTTAAGATTTTATTTATTTATTTGACAGACAGAGATCACCAGTAGACAGAGAAGCAGGCAGAGAGAGGAGGAAGCAGGCTCCCTGCTGAGCAGAGAGCCTGATGTGGGGCTCTATCCCAGGACCCTGGGACCATGACCTGAGCCGAAGGTCAGGCTTATTTAACCCACTGAGCCACCCAGGAGCCCCGTGAGCTAACTTTCTGAAAGGCTACTGAGAAATAACACAAGCATCTGGCTGCCATCTTGTTATTACCCCTGACACTTGCAAATGTTAGCAGAAAATAAAAAATTAAGTAGCAACTGATAGCATAATAATTTAATTATACCTATAGTATCCAGAAGAACATATAGGTACAGTCCTTTTTCAGAAAGCAGGTAGGGAAGGAAACAGTTAAGGGTAGAAGAAAACCATCCTGCCTTGAGGCATGAAGAGCATATGATATCAAAATTATTCCCATTTTATAGATAGAAAAAATGAGATTTGAGAAATGATTTGCATGGTGTCACCTGATTTATAAGAGGTAGAGCCCCAACTGAGCAGAGTTATTCTATCGTCTAGGCTAGGGCTCTCACCAGTACACCATGAAGCCCTCCTTCGAATGAGTTCCGGGTTACAATGACCAGGGGAAGTTCCAGTTTTAATCTTTGTTACTCATTTCACTGTCAGACTCTCTGCAACTTGTCACCGCCATTGCTGCTTTCAGCATCAGAGGCAGCTAATCGTTTCTTCCTTCTCTAGGCAGCCTTCTTAAGATAGAAAGAGAGGGAATGCTGTGTTCCTCTGTCAACTTCCCAGATCTTCTGAAGCTCTTCTGGAGCACTTCCCAGCTCTTCCTTAGCTTCTGAAGGACAGAAAGCATCTTAGGTATTGTAATAGTATTGTATTCTCCTCAATATCCATTCTACCATCAAAAGATCTCAGAATAAACAGTGCGGATAAGCATACATTTTACCTTGTGCATTGTAGCCAAATTCTCTTTAGAGAATTACATGAACTACAATTCTAGTTTGTTCCATGGAGGTGACATTTTCATTTCAGAGAGATGTGGTGATAACCTCAGAGCCTCACTAGGTAAGGCACATGCCTGACTCCAAACAGAGTAGAGTCAGCCTTCAGTTTAGCTAACCTCGCTGGGTGCTGTCCAGTATTTTGGTTGTCAGATCATGCTCTCTATAAATGCAAAGATGTCATGTATATTACGAAGAGAACATAGATGTATTCAAAGCATGTAGGCTTTGCCATTTATCCTAACTCCTCCTAATAGCTGCTGCCGGGACAAGAAAACAAATGTAAGACATTGCTCCAACGCAAGGAGTTATCAATCTTGTCATTGGGGGGAGAGCAGAATTCTTCCATATAGGGTAAATTTCTTTCAAGCTCTTTAACTGTGAAATGTAATAAGATATTTAAAGATCATTTCACTAACACATAAAGGAAAATACACATTAAATTTCAGGTCTCACAATTTTATACTAAGGAAACAATAATTAAAGTAAGTTCAAAATGATACTTGCTGACTGACAACAGTTGAATTGAAATAGTGAACTAGTAAAAATAATATTGAAGAGCTAATCAGGCTTAAACCCCCCTCTATGGCCCCCACCTCCATGGCCCCCACCTCTCTCTCCCTCTCTGGCTATGCCTCATCTCGTGCTTTCCTCTCTTTGCTTCCCTCTTTCTGTGTCTTTCATGAAACACTGAATTTTTACAGTGGGCAACAAGGTCACAATTCCCTTCAGTAATTATAAAAACTGAGAATATATTTGTTTCTGGAGGGAAGAAACATGCACTTTGCAAATGTAGAAAAGAAAGAAAGAACTTTGACTTTGTGGTAAAGATAGCCAAGTCCTTCCTTCAGCAAAGGAAAATAGGCACGTAGGAAATACGGGTTTCATTGTATAGCAATGGCTTCTCCTACTATGGGTCTTGTGAAAAAAATGAAAATGTTATTGGTTCAAGGGTTGGTAGCAGGCCCCTCCCTCTAATATCTTGAAGATAGGAAAATTAAGGTGATCTCGGAGGGTTAAATGAGGTAAGCGGACACACAACAGATGCCTTTAGCTATCTGTGGTGGAAAAGAAACCGAGTTTCCAGCAATGCATGGCTGAAAAGTATGAGAGCACCCAGAGCTCCCATCAAGGTGGTGTGGGAGCTACCTCATGGGACTGGGTGATGGTCGCATTTAGTTGTAACAGCCTCATCAGTGGTCTTCCCTGGGGAAGACTGGACAGGAGGGCAAAGTCAGCCCAGAGCTGGGTTTCTCAGTGTGGTGAGAAGACCACCAGCCCCCCCCTAGAAATCTCTTGAAGTGCCTGTGAAAACAGATTCTGGAGCTATATCGCGCAAACACTGGAAATTTGGGGGTGGGGTCAAAGAAACGGCATTTTGTTTATTCATATTCAACTGAATATTCTTTTTTATATTTTATAAGTTTAAAAAAAATGTGTGGTAAGCATCAGATTTCAGCTCAGGTCATGATCTCATGGTCACGGGATCGAGTCCCACATCAGGTTCTGCACTCAATGGGGAGTCTGCTTGGGAATTCTCTCTCCCTCTTCCCCGCCCCCCACACACATGTGTGCTCTCTCTCTCTCAGGTAAATAAATAAATATTTTTTAAAAATGTGTTCATTGTAACTGAGAATGCAAATATGATTGAAAAAAGCATATATTACCTGACTCTTCTGTTTCTTCTACTAACAATGTTAGTAGCTGGGTGAGCACCCTTCCACTCCATTTTCCGCATTACTCGTTAAAGGTATATACAGTCATTGGAGGGTTTTTATTTTTGCTTCTGTTGTTTATTTTTATCAGCTGGGTCCTAGTACACATATTGTTTTGAAATTTATATTTCTCAAGTCATAATAGAAAACTCTCCAAGTTTAAAAAAAGTATACACACACACACACACACCCACACACACACCCACAAATATGCATGTGTCAGTTTGCTTAGAAATCCAGGTCAATGGATGATAAAACTCTGTATAAGGCCAAACACTGCCACCATAGTTAATCAACACCATAAGGGAAAGTAGAAAAAAAACCTCTGAAGATAGATACAGATATAGATACAGATACAGATTGATAGATTTTTTAAAAATTTATTCGTTCTTTCCTTAGGCTTGTTGTATAATTTCTCATGGTATGGATATGTTCAGATATTCAAGCATTTCTCCATCAATGGATATTCAGGGAACTTCCTAATGTTGTCACGTGTTTTATTGCCATTTTAAACATTGTCTTTATTTTGGGGAAATAGATTTGCAGAATTGGTATTTCTGGGTCCAAAGCTATATTCACTGTTACTATTATGAGCATTATAACATTAATTTCTTAAAAGCTCGAGGCAAATTAGAGTTGATTAGGTTTCCACTTAATTATATCCTATAAAGTCATCGTGAACACTGCAGTAGTGAATGCTAAATCATTAGAGGAAATGCAAGGTTAGGTTCCTGTGAGCTTCTGGTTCCAACATTTTCATCAACCAATCAAGGCATAGCCTTGTTTTATGTGTGTTTCTGTTTAAAGACAGCATATTTTTTCTATGTTATTGATTCATTAACGTTCAACTCACAACCAACACTCCACTGTAATTCAAGCCTCGTTGAAGCTGATCTAGCAAAAAAGCACATCACATCCTTCTAGTGCTAAGCAACATTGGATGGCACTTCAGCACCATGCTTGGAGGCCATTTAAAACAACAAAATCACTTAAAAAATACAGAAAACATGCACTACATGGATGGCAAAAAGGACAGTTGTTTACGGTGTGAGGGCTGAAATGAGAAAGTGGAAGATTACCTTATTTAACCTCAGCTGGAAATGTGCCCAGTGAATGATTCAAATTTTTCACCATTCTGCACATATCCATGAATGACCACAAGTGACTGAAAAAAAATCACTGCAAGTATTGATTTTTGAGGTTACAAATAAATTTCAGGGAGTAGGTGAATTTGTAATACAAAAATCCACAAATAATATGGACTGACTGTGTTCCAACCAGTAATGTGTTGGTCATGCTCATGATCGTTCATCTTCCCTGAAAGTGCTCATTTTTAAAATATCATGAAATTTTTGTGAGAACTGATTTCTTGTTACTAACTACTTGTGAGTTTGGGAGTGTTCTCTTGCATTTAATGTACATTTGAGTGCAGTCTTTGACTGCTTACCTGTTCATGTGCTTTGCCTTTTTTACTGTTAAGTAGCTTATTTATTTATTTTATTTTATTTTAAAGATTTTTATTTTATTTATTTGACAGATAGAGATCACAAGTAGGCAGAGAGGCAAGCAGAGAGAGAGGAGGAAGCAGGCTCCCTGCCAAGCAGAGAGCCCGATGCGGAGCTCGATCCCAGGACCCTGGGATCATGACCTGAGCGAAAGGCAGAGGCTTTAACCCACTGAGCCACCCAGGCGCCCTATTTATTTTATTTTAATCAACTTGTAGAAACATTGCATCTTAGGGATGTCAACCCTTTGTCATATGTTATGCAGATAGTTTTTCACTCTATTGTTTGTCTCATTTTTGGTTTGAGTATCTTTGTCATATTCTTTAATAACCAAGTATGTCCCTTTTATGACTTAAAGTCTTTTATCTTCTCATACTTCCAAGATTATCTAGACTTCAAATTTTCATTCCATATTTAACATTGTATCATTGAGAGCAGCCAGCCTATGGAAGAGAAGATAGAAACCTGGTAAGTTACAAGTTAGAAATGTCCGTTCCAGCACTATGCAGGGAAAAGAGCGCCCTAGCTCAAAGACATGATCTTTGTGTCTGCATGGTAAGTGTTTCTCTTAAGTGGATTAGGACCCCATGTTAAACAGCCAACGTAAAATGGCATAACTAATAACAAATCCATTCACTCACCTCCCTGGAACATCCAAGGTAGAGTGGGTTTTCCAGTGGCTTTGATCTACTAGCTCAATGATATTTCAAAGACTCAGTTTCTTTCTGTTTGTGCTCAGCCGTCCTCAATACCCACTTTAATCTAAAGCTGACTTTTTTCATGTTCATAAGGTGTTTACCAACAGCAATAATGGAGGCTATATATTCTTTCTCATGCGTATTTCTACATGGTAGAAATATTTCTACATGGGTATGGTTCTTCTGAGGTGGTTGACAGAGTTTCTAGGATCTAGAACCAAGTAGTGTTAGTGTCATATAATGAGGATCATTAGGTGCCTCGTTAGCGCAGTAGGTAGCGCGTCAGTCTCATAATGAGGATCATTGTCAGTGTGTGATGTGGTTGAGTGTTTTTTCCTAGCTGAGATGTTTCTGGATCTGCAGCATCCAAGCCTGTTTCCAGGCCCTCCAGCAATTCTGTGAGCTACCTAATATCTTTTATTAATTTCTTTCTACTTAGCCTGGTTAAAATAGATTCTGTTTTTGCAACTAAGTGTAGTAATTGGTGCCTGAAATGTTTTCATGTAACAGACTGTCAAGAAAATAGGAATCTGGGATTAGTTATTTAATCTAGTTGGGTTTGAATATGCAGTGAAATATTTTCTTAAATATTGCCTATGGTTAACTGAAGTGAAATACCTTTTGGAGGTTAGACTTGTGGGCTCAAGTGGCTGCTGCTATATAATATTTCAAAGAAATGTGGTGCACTGGCTATGTGTACTCATGCTAAAGAACTTAAAGAAATAAAAAGAAAACAGGCTCAAGGATTTCAATTCTTGCTTCAATGCAGGTTCAGAAGACAGGGGAATTTTCTTCTTTTTTTTCTTTTTTAAAAAATATTTTATATATTTATTGGAGAGAGAATGTACACAAATAGAGGGAAAGAGCAGAGAGAGAGGGAGAAGCAGACTTCTTCCCTCTGAGCAGGGAACCTGATGCAGGGGCTTGATCCTAGGACCCTGGGATCATGTCCTGAGCCAAAGGCAGACTCAACCCTCTGATCCACCCAGGAGCCTGACAAGGGAATTTTCTATGCTGGCTTAAAAGAATATCATCCCAAGGCATAGTATCAGGACATGGAATTGACGAAACTGGGCATCAAACATGTGTTCTGGTACTATGCCTTGTTGAATTACAATATAGGCTGAACTCATAGACTTGCTAAGTCCTATAAGTGAAAGCTAGGGCATGGAGAAGGGAAAACGGATCCCTGAGATTTGAAATAGAGACACTCAGGAAGATTCAGATGACTCATAGCTCACTCATACCTGAAGACCTTATAAGAGGATGCTCATTCTTCATTACCCACTCCTATGACCCCCCCCCACACACACACTGCTTCCATTCCTTTATCTGAAATCAGAGCCCAGTAGATCACACAAAGCTAATCACAACATCATATCTTGGAAGAAAAATGTTTCTTCTATTATTGCTATTGTAATTACTTACATGTCAAAAGAATTTACAAGATTTCTCAATCTTTATTCACAAAGATCTACATGATGTTATCCATTACACGCTTTAATTTACTTCCTAACTAACATGAACATCTGTTTTTGCAATGACTCAGCTAAAATACTACATTTTCTAAACTTCCTAGCATCGAGGGATGGCCATGTGACATAGCCAATGAGACACAAGTGTAAGTCTTCTGATTCTTTCTTTAAAAGTTTTGTGGCTTTCCAAGTGCTGTTCTACCTTCTTGTACCTTCTTCCATCCTACTGAGAATGGTCATCACTTCTGAATCTGTAAAAGTCATCTTATGCTCATGAGGGAAAGGCCAGGACAACTGATAAAACCTTAGTTCTGACTTTTTTAAGACCTTAACAAATGACAGTGGTTACCTACTACTACTTTTCTTTTTATTACTTATTGGAGGGACAAAGATAGGAGGAAGAAACCTAATTTATTTAAATCATCATATAGTTGAGTTTACTTTTATGTTCAGCCACACACCATCATGAACAGGTGATGTGGTAGATGGAAAGCATGTATTTTCTCCATAAAAAAGTAAAAATTCTTGAGGTTCACTGATTGGGCAAGTTTTAATTGCATAGCAACCTCATGTCCAATTATGTTAGCAAGAGGAGTGCTGTGTGCTAATTAGCTTAAGCCAGTAAGAACACTGCCTTATAACTGGGGTGAGTTCCATTAAACATATTTGTTTGCAGCTCCACAGGGTAGACGTGCTGACAAGAAGGAGGAGGAGAGGCTGGATGTGAAGTAGGCGGGTAATATGTCCACTGCATCTCTGTTGTGGACATGCCATTGAAATGTATTATGAATCACTCTAACTCTGCTTTCATATCACTGAGCAATCTGCTGGTTAGTTTTGACTCCCATAGAATTTAGAAGAGAGTGATAGGCTCTACTGGTATGAGCCTTGGAGTCTGATTGCCATTTTAGTTAATATATTTACATACAAGATTTCATTACTCAGCAGCTCTAAACGTAGATGATGGAAGTCCTTTATCCCCACCTTCAAGATAGGGATCTGGTCTTCCTGTAATAAACTGGGTTTTGAGTCTCGAAGGCTGAGGACCACATCCCAGATCAGGGAATACTCCAGACCAATGGCACCTTATGGGCCATCCTGGTATCCCGGCCACTTGCCTTCTGGGGAATGCCCTCTTCTACACTTCTTAGCATCTACTTGAACCCTTGAAACTGTTGTGAGTGCCATGAGTGTTATGCCATGAGTGTTACATTTTCCTTATGAAAGAGTTCAGAAGTAACGTTTGCCACCTCTCCAGAAGAACCCAAGATACAATGCAGGGTGGGACACATCCAGTTCATACCTTCATAGAGTCAACATGATGCAAGAACCTTCACTACTATAAAATGGAACTGCTTTGATGAGCTGCAGTTAGATTTAAGGGTTATGTGACCAGTGTAACCAGGATTATTACCTGTATTGTAGAAAGGGAGGGTGAATTTGCAAAACGAAAAGTCAAATGGATTCGGTAACCCTTATGCCACCAAGTACTCCAGGAAATAATCTGGGTTCTTGGTAACTGGCTAAGATTTATTGAGTATAATAAGATATACATCTAATAGAAATAGAAAGATATACATCTCATAATCACTAGGATGATGAGAGAGTTGGACTGGAAGAGAGGATACTTAAGGACTGGTTTTGTTTTCTGTGCATGCAACTGAAAGTCAGTCACCTCAGCTGAATGATCTCCAAGCTTCTTTTCAGCTCCAAAACAGTAATCATGATGATTAAATGTTTCCTGAGTAGTTTTATTTATCTCATTAATTTACTTAAAAAGGCCTCTCTTCGTACCACAAAGACCAACTTTACTGTGGGTTTTTTTGAACAAATTATAACAAATTTTATGTTTGTAGAATCCCAATTAATGAGGTTTAACTGCATGCTAATTAAAACTTCTTAGAATTCTATACAGACTTTCCCTTCAAGAGTTCAAATTTGTTGGTGAAATTTTCTCATTAGTCTTCACTGTGAGCTTGGGAAACAAATGATCACACTATCAACCATAGAAAGAAAAATTCTGAGCTATTCTTCCCAGTTTTTACTAGGGAAGGCAGTCATAGAACAACATGGAAACCTAGGCTTCTGGTTTTAGCCTCTGCACATAACTTACTTTCTTAAGAAGATTCTGGTAATGATTTAAAACCAAACCGAAATGTAGCCATGAAGCTCAATTAGCAGACTCATTAGTTGGGTCTCGATCACACCTCTGATTGTCACTTCTATTAGACTGAATTAAAGTGCTCATTCATTAGAGTCATTAGTCCCTGTCCCTGGTAAGAAGAAGTCTGTGTTCAATGTCTAATGAATGTGTTAAGTACTGTCTCTGATGAGGATGCGTATTGGTTCTGGTTCACGTTGGTGTAGCCCATGTAAAGGCCATTTGTGCAGACACAGCCTGGGAAGCTTGGACCAGCTGGGACAGGTGACACTACCCAGTCTAGTAATGGAAAAGGACAGTTTAGAAGACCAAACCTCCCAGAGTCAGAATGGAAGGTGCTTACAACTGAGGGAAAGGTAATTGCTTCAGTCCATCCAGAAGGGACTTTTTGCAATGGAAGCAAGGTTTTTATTAAGCCTGTTCTATGCCACATATGGTGGGAAGACCACCTGCATCAGAATCATTCAGGAAGCTTGTAAAAAATAAAAATGTCACTCGTTGGGCCACACTCCAGACCTCTGTGGGGTAGGGTCCAGGAATCTGTGTGGTTAATATGCCTTGTGGATTATTCTGGGCAAGCTTGAAGTTTGATAAACACCCCAGAAGATGCCTGCAAGAAGAGAGAAAAGCAAATTAGATGTGGCAAATACATCAGAGCACTTTGTAACAAAGTTTTGGGGAGCCAATTGACTTATATTTATTATTGGGATTTTTTCCCTAAACAACTAAGGCAAGTTACTGAGAGGGCAGGGGTCCAATTTGCAACAGGTAACAAGAGAATGGATTTTTTTGTCCTTTAGAGGTTTTGGTTTTTCCTTTCCTGTTCCATGAGGTCTTGTTTAGTTTTGTGTGTTTGACTTGGCTACATAAAATAATTTTATATTTCTTATTATACATATAGGAAACAGAGATGTGCTGAAACTTTTCTCCTGCTTGTGAAAAGTTGCACATCAGTAATTCATGATACTTTTTAAGGCACTTTATACTTCAGGAATCTGATGAAGAACATGGATTCTGATTTCTACAAATCATAAGTATACATAGATGTATAGTATTTTACATTTAATTTCTGGTGCAATTCATAGACCTCCCCGCTGCACCTGATCCATGGAGCCCAGATTAAGAACCTCTGACCTGTAAATCACTCACCAGCTCCATAAACTCCAGTTGCCACACCTAACACACAACTCAAGTAAGGAGGGAAAGACCATAGTTTGCGTGGAACAAATGGATGATAGCAAGCCTGAGGAATTCAACATCCCTCAAGGCCAGACCTTCAAATCTGTCAGAATTGTCACAAAAGTATTTACTTTTCCATAACATTAGAAATTTACCTAGTTTGGGTGGCAAGTCTCAGAACCCCTATTTGTTCATTAGGACCTGACGGGAATCATAATTAAAGACAGGTTCAATGTTGTGTTCCTGGATGATTCAGTCGGTTAAGCAGCCAACTCTTGATTTCAGCTCAGGTCATGATCTCAGGGTCCTGGGATTGAGCCCTGCATCTGGCTCCCTGCTCACTGGGGAGTCTGCTTGAGGATTCTCTCTTTCCCACTCCCTCTGCCCTGCCCCCCCCAAAATAAATAAAATCTTTTAAAATTTTTATTAAAATTCAATTAATTAACATACAGTGTATTATTAATTTCAGAGTTAGATTTCAGTGAATCACCAGTTGTATATAACACCCAGGGCTCATTACATCACACGCCCTTCTTAATACCCATCACCCAGTTATCATTACCCCATCACCTCCCCTCCAGCAACCCTCAGTTTTTATCCTATATTAATAGTCTCTTATGGTTTGTCTCCCTCTCTGATTTCATCTTATTTTATTTTTTCCTCCCTTCCCCTATGATCTTCTGTTTTGTTTCCTAAATTCCACTTATGAGTGAGATCATATGATAATTGTCTTTCTCTGATTGACTTATTTCACTTAGTATAATACGTTCTAGTTCCATTCATGTTGTTGCAAATGGTAAGATTTCAATTTTTTGATCACCAAGTAATATTTCATTGTGTATATATATATATATATACACACACACACACATACATATACATACATGTATACATTTTCATGATCCATTCATCATTTGTCAACAGACATTTGGACTCTTTCCATATTTGGACTGTTGGGGACACTGCTGCTGTAAACATTGGGGTGAAGTGCCCCTTCGAATCACTTTTGTGATTTGTATCCTTTTGTAGTTTTGTATCCTTTGGGTAAATGATTAATAGTGTAGTCACTAGGTTGTAGGGTGGCTGTATTTTTAATTTTTTGAGGAAACCCCTTACTGTTTTCCAGAGTAGCTGTAGCAGCTTTCTACAGTGTAAGAGGGCTCCCCTTTCTCCATACCCTCGCCAATACCTGCTGTTTCCTGACTTGTTAATTTCAGCCATTCTGACCAGTGTAAGGTGGTATTTCATTATGGTTTTGATTTGTATTTCCCTGATGCCGAGTGATGTTGAACATTTACTACTCTCTACTAATACATTAAACCCCTGGTTAGCTTTAGGACCCATGTTTATATTTATATTCAGTCTATCTTGTCTCTCATGTGCTCTCTCTCTCTCTCTCTCTCTCTCTCTCTTAGATATATATATATTTTTTCCACAATAAACAAAGATGCTGTTTTCTAGCATTTGAACTTTGCATTCTTGTTTAGTCTAGGGATATGTGAACTTAGGCCCATTATAGATAAGATTTTTTTAAAATGCTGACTTTGGAAAAAAAAGAAACCTATTCTATTTTTTTTAAAGATTTTATTTGTTTATTTGACAGAGATCACAAGTAGGCAGAGAGGCAGGCAGGGGAGGGGGGAAGCAGACTCCCCACTGAGCAGAGAGCCTGATGCGGGGCTCGATCCCAGGACCCTGAGATCATGACCTGAGCTGAAGGCAGAGGCTTAACCCACTGAGCCACCCAGGCGCCCCAAGAAACCTATTCTACTATATATATATGATATATAATATAACCTATTCTATAATATATATATATTATATAATATAATCTATTCTATTGTATATATGTAATATATAATATAACCTATTCTATAATATCATTACCAAAAATCCTAATATTCATAATTTAGAGTGTTACTCTAGCATACATTTTATACTTTTTCCCAGAAATAGGATCATACTAAATGTAATCAAATCTGATTTCTTCATTTAATACACCTTAAATATATATAAATATATCTATGTTGCCATATTTCCTGGTGGCTGGTATGTGTATACTTTATTGAACTAAGTGTCATGAATGGATGCTTTGGCTCATTCTGTAAGTTTGATTTTCTATTATCTTTCTGTGCTTATAGCTGTTAACATTTGGGATTCCTGCTCCTGTTAAGACTAATTTGAAGTCTCTGAAAAAAACATGTACTTTGTAGAGTTCAGTTTTCTAGCTTAAAAGAAAATTTCCTCAGAGCCAAGGGTGTTTCGATGTAATTTTCACTTCATTCTGGAAAACTAAGAATAAATAAAAATCCAAATCTATAACCGAAGCCCACCCACCTTGAGAAAGCAATCAACCTCAGTCTCTGAAATTTCAAAGGAAACAGCTGAAAATGCCACTTAAATCATTGTTAATTAGGCATTTAGCAGTTCCTAAAGCAAGTTATAAGTTGGCCTTCAGCACCAGTATTTTTAAAGAAAGGGCCATTTTAATTGGCATATTCTTGTTTAGCATTTTATATCAGATGGTAGAATTTTAGAATTTAGATCATATCAAAGTGTACCAGGCTAAGAATATGATTTCTTCTGTCTTCTAACTAGCTAAATGATGGCATGTAACTGGAGCTATCTGTGTGGGTTTCTGGATGAAAAGAGAAACTGTCCTACTAGCTATGGCTTGCTTTCATGTTTGGGGGCCCTGGAGCTGTAGAGCCTCACTACTCACAGCATGGCCCAGGGGCCCTTGGTTTCAGCGTCACCTAGGAGCTTGTTAGATGAGTAGAACCATGAAGTCACCCCACACCTCCTGAATCAACATCATCCTATTAGCAAGATTCCCCAGTTAATTTGTATACAGTTTAATTAGTTTGAGAAGCACTGCTAGACAAAACACCCAATAAATCAGACCGACCAAATATATACACAGCCTCCCTCTATGGCTCCCCACTGGATAAACAGCATTTCTTTTAAAGGAATTGATTCTTGCAGTAGTGTTTGTAAAGGGACTTAAAATATGAAGTTGTTGCATGTGCCTTAATGTTAAAATGCACGTGTTCAATCAAATTGACATAAAGGAAAATTTACAAAGGGTGACTCTTCTCATTTTTTTTAAAATGAAGTTAGATGCCTGCCGATTAGAATACTACCCCAGTGTGTAATATTATAATGAAAAAAAAGAGAGAGAGAGAGAGAGCAAGTGAGGGTACTCAGCAAACCCTTGGTATTTTGGTCAATGGTGTTCTTAAAGGTTTTAGAGATTCTTCCTGACACCAGCCATTCAACAAACTATTCATGGTACCTACTGTGTTCCAGGCGCTTCACAGGGGATGGAGGAAAAGCAATTCCTGCACCAATAATCATAAAAATATAACTGTCCAGCGATTAGAGAGGGCATCTAATTTTGCCTGAGGGTGCCAGGGAGGCTTAACAGTAGAATGGGCATTCCAATGGAATCTTGCTGGGTAATCTTTCCCAGGAGGAAAGAACACACCAGATACCAGTAAGAATGCATATAAACAGATAGGCAGACACGTTAGTAACTGTGTTTGTGATCTTGGTAGTAGGGAGCTACTGAGGGACTTTGATCAGTGTGACTTGATAAAATTGTGTTTGGGAAAGATAATTCTGGTATTTCGAGGAAATAGAGAGAGGTGAGATGGATGGGGGAGGAGGGATCCACAAATGCATTGTCACAACCGCATGAGTGGTAGAAGATGAGCTTGAAGGAAGGGAGTGAATGTGGCAATAGTAGTGGGAGGACTGAGTTCAGAGAGATGTTAGAAGTGAAATTGGCAGGATTAGGGACAGAGCAAAGAGGATAGGGAGAGTAAGAGGACAAGATAGACTGAAGATTCTAAGTGGGCTCATATGATAGCTGTTGGTGCCATTAAATGAAGATAGAAATACAAGAGGTTTTCCTGCTTTTTCCACTTTTGTTCTATTACAGTTGGTTCTTGTTTGTATGTCCCCTTCTATGGGAGATCGTTGTAGATACATTCGTAGGAAATAATACAGAGATCTATATACCCCTAATCTGATTTCCCCCAGTGGTAACATCTTACAAAACTACAGTAAAACAAGCTCTTCTAAAAGTTTTATGATCTGGGGCCGCCTGAGTGACTCAGTCCATTAGGCATCTGAGTTTTGGTTTCAGCTCAGGTCCTGATCTCATCAGTCTCTCTCTCTCTCAAATAAATAAGTAAATCTTTAAAAAAAGGAATAAAATTATATGATCTATGAAAATTTTTGACTTGAAATATCCATATACTTTAATGCTGGTTTTTATTTTTTATTTTTTTAAAGATTTTATTTATTTCGAGAGTGCTCACACACATATGCCCACATGAGTTGGGGAAAGGGCAGAAGGAGAGGGAGAGAGACAGTCTCAAGTAGACTCCACACTGAGCACAGAGCCTGACTTGGGGCTCGATCCCATTACCCTGAGATCATGACCTGAGCTGAAATCAAGAGTGAGACGCTTAACTGACTGAGCATCCAGGTACCCCAGAAGGCTGATTTTTAAATAATTAATTCCCCAATCCATCACCCCCATCCCCATCCCTTCCAATGGCTCTAAGTACCAGCCCCTGTTCCCTTTCATCCCTGGTAGAACAGGTCTTGACTTTGGTGTGGAAAATCAGCCCTGGTGGTTAGTAGATGCCTGGTGTCCATCTGACCCCCTCAGGACTAGAGTTGTTTACTGCAGGCTGGTGGTCCACAGAGCTAGGCTCTGGTGTCTGCTTATGGGGACTGCAGACTCAGCAGTGCTCTTTGCCATATTGTTAAAACATGTGACATGTCATTGATTCTGGCCCCAGGTCTCCCCAGATGACTGGTAGAGTCTTTTAGGGTTCTTGTTCCAAATTTCTGGAAAATCTGTTCCTATAGTATTCAAGACTTTGGTATGCAAGTGACAGATGCACAGATTAAATTAGGAATCATGTGTATTGGCTCACTGAACTGGGAAGTCCAAGGATAGAGCTCCCTGAAGGGATTTCCGAGACTCAAACAATATGATCAAGACTCTCTTTCCTTCCTCCCCTTTGCCCATCTGTTAAACTTATGTTCATCATGGTATGGTTTTTTTTTTTTAAATGTAAGGATTTTATTTGATTCTGATGTTTTAAAGACTATTACAAGGTGATGATCATTTTTTTTTATTTTTTTTATTTTTTTTATATTTATTTTTATTTGTTTATTTACAGCATAACAGTGTTCATTGTTTTGGCATCACACCCAGTGCTCCATGCAGTACGTGCCCTCCCTATTACCCACCACCTGGTTCCTCAACCTCCCACCCACCCCCACCCCCCTGCCGCCCCTTCATAACCCTCTGGTTGTTTTTCAGAGTCCATAGTCTCTCATGGTTCATCTCCCCTTCCAGTTTCCCTCAACTCCCTCTCCTCTCCATCTCCCCATGTCCTCCATGTTATTTGTTATGCTCCACAAATAGGTGAGACCATATGATACTTGACTCTCTCTGCTTGACTTATTTCACTCAGCATAATTTCTTCCAGTCCCGTCCATGTTGCTACAAAAGTTGGGTATTCGTCCTTTCTGATGGAGGCATAATACTCCATTGTGTATATGGACCACATCTTCCTTATCCATTCATCTGTTGAAGGGCATCTTGGTTCTTTCCACAGTTTGGCGACCGTAGCCATTGCTGCTATAAACATTGGGGTACAAATGGCCCTTCTTTTCACTACATCTGTATCTTTGGGGTAAATACCCAGCAGTGCAATTGCAGGGTCATAGGGAAGCTCTATTTTTAATTTCTTCAGGAATCTCCACACTGTTCTCCAAAGTGGCTGCACTAACTTGCATTCCCACCAACAGTGTAAGAGGGTTCCCCTTTCTCCACATCCTCTCCAACACACGTTGTTTCCTGTCTTGCTAATTTTGGCCATTCTAACTGGTGTTAGGTGGTATCTCAATGTTGTTTTAATTTGAATCTCCCTGATGGCTAGTGATGATGAACATTTTTTCATGTGTCTGATAGCCATTTGTATGTCTTCATTGGAGAAGTGTCTGTTCATATCTTCTGCCCATTTTTTGATATGATTATCTGTTTTGTGTGTGTTGAGTTTGAGAAGTTCTTTATAGATCCTGGATATCAACCTTTTGTCTGTACTGTCATTTGCAAATATCTTCTCCCATTCCGTGGGTTGCCTCTTTGTTTTGTTGACTGTTTCCTTTGCTGTGCAGAAGCTTTTGATCTTGATGAAGTCGTCATGGTATGGTTTATGGGCCACTGGTAGATCTAAACTCACATCCTTAAAGCTCAGAGTGAGGCCTGAGGAATAAGACTTCCCGTCCATCATTCAGTATAAAAACACTACTGAAAATGGCTTTGTTTGGCCCAATTTACATCCTATGCCAATCTTGTAGACCAGTCACTTGTTAAGGGGCGTGCAGTGTATGATGAAGGACTCAACCTGAGCTACTTTTCATTTCATGGTCCTGCGATTGAGGTAGCAAGGTAGCACCTTTGACCGATCCAAATGGAAAGGGAGAAATGATTCTTCCAGAGGAGGCAAGAATGCTGTGCTGGGAAAAATAACTAATGTCTAGTTAGTTTCACAAGGATTGGGCATTCCCTTTTGTGGTGAGGAGAGAAGTAATGTCACACAGTACCTGTGGATATCCCTTCTGGGAATTATGGGCAGTGCTGAGAGAAAAGGACAAGGGTGACTGCAAGCAGAGAGACTTTTATACGTGTGAGGTTGGAATTTGAAGTTCAGACCTATCAGCCTTCATTGTCTTCATGAAGTAAAAAATAAAGTGGCCGGCTAAAAGAGAGTAGGGCAGAGTGAGGAGCTTGAAGAATTAACTAATTGAGGGTTTGAGGAATGAGAGGTGTAGGTGATCAGGGATGATAAAAAGAACTGTTAAAAGATATTGGAGACCCAACTGAGACTGGCAACTCTATCAGTCAGGGTTCTCCAGAGAACCAGAACCAGTAGGGTGGATGTGGATGTGTGTGTGTACACATACGGATTTATTTCAATGAGTTGATTTATGCAGCTGTGGAAATTGGCATGTCTGAAATCTGTAGGGCACGCCTGTAGAAGGAAAACTCTCAGACAGGAATAGATGCTATCCTGAGGCAGAATTTCTTCTTTTTCAGGGAAACCTCAGTTTTGCTTTTAAAGCATTCCCACTGATTGAATGAAACTTACCAACATCAGTGATAAAAACCATCTTTACTTACAGTCAACTGATTACAGATTCTAATCACATCTGCAACATACCTTTACAGCCACACCTAGGTTAGTATTCAATTACTTACCTAGGTACCTGTAGCCTAACCAAGCTGACAAGTAAAATTTGTGTCACACAGAGACCATAAATGCTAGGGACCAATCTGCATTTTTCTTCCCTCTTCAGTTCAGCAGAGCTAAGCATTGAACCAGTAGGAGTAGAGAAATGAGCTGTTAAACTGGTAAAAGATTGAGGTGATTTTCAGGGTGGGGACAATGGAGGCTCAGAGGAGACGATAGGAAGTTGTTGCTAAAGAATGGGTAAGTGTAGGATCGGCTGGGTGGTGCAGTTGGTTGAGCATTGGACTCTTGGTTTTGACTCCGGTCCTGATCTCAAGGTAGTGGAATCGAGCCCCACATCAGGATCTGTGTTCAGAGTCTGCTTAAAGACTCTCTCTCTCTCTCTCTCCACCCTCCCCCCTTACTCTCTCTCCCATGTGTACTCTCTCTCTCTTGAGTAAATAAATAAATCTTGCAAAAAAAAAAAAAAAAAGAATGAGTAAGTGTTGTCGCTTGGATGGGTGCTGGACTAAAAGCTAGTTCCCAAACTGTATGGTGGAAGTAATGAGAATATCAGCCATATAGGTTAAAACAAATAATCCATGAAGAAGACCTATGTTGGGCACCGAACTAAGCACCACATTAATTTTCACTTGTTATCACTGTTGTGGTTTCATTTAACTGCCAAGGAATGGACGCTGCCCATAAAGTCAAAGAGTAGGTTTAGTGGAAATAAGAGTATGAGGTAGATGTGTTATATTGGAGTTTATTTATTTACTCCTCCAATAATTGTTGGATGAACCATTTATGAGCCAGGCATTGTTTGAGGTGTTGTGGTTAGAGCAGAGGACAGAAGAGAAGTCTCTGCCCACATGTGGCTTATATTCTATTGGAGGCAGGAGCCTTCAGCTAACGAGCATATAACTTTAACAAACCAAGCAGCAATCGATCCCGTGGTAAAAGTGCTGGGAAGAGAAATAAAGTTGAGTTAAGCAATTGAGATGATGGGGCCAATTGGGCTGGGGCAAGATGGTAGAATCACAAGGAAAACCTTCCTGATAAAGTGACATTTACATAGGAACCTGAAAGAATGGAGAGAGTGTTCCAGGGAAAGAAAGTGGTACGTGCAAAGAGACTGAGGCAGGAGCCTGTTCTTCCCTATAAGGAGGAGAGCGGTGGGAGGTGAACTCAGGTTGGTGGCAAGAGGCCAGATGTGGTTGGGTGTGGTCAGTCATTGTAAATTCTCTGGAATTTATTCTCAGCAATCCAGTAGAGAGTTTTGAGTGAAGTAGTGACATGATCTGAGTTACCTCTCATAAAGGTCATTTTGGAGGCTGTGTAAGGAATGCAACAAAGGGGGACAAGGATAGAAAAAGAAGATCAGTTAGGAAGATCTTCCCATAATCTAGGCAAGAGTTTGTGATTTGAAAGATTTAGTAGGCATTAACAAGGCCAGGATATGGCCATAGGAATGTATTACCAGAGTGGCCTGTTGGCAAAGATCAAGGTGGTCCAGGACCTTAGAAGAGTATTTCTTTTTTTTTAATATTTTATTTATTTATTTGACAGAGAGAGATCACAAGTGGGCAGAGAGACAGGCAGAGAGAGAGGAGGAAGCAGGCTCCCCGCCAAGCAGAGAGCCCGATGTGGGGCTCGATCCCAGGACCCTGAGATCATGACCTGAGCCCAAGGCAGAGGCTTTAACCCACTGAGGCACCCAGGCTCCCCCTAGAAGAGTATTTCTGAAGGTATTGTCTACATTGACATAGAACTTATTCAAGATGGGGCAGGATAAGTAAGGTTAGGGCTAGAAAGATGCACAGTGACCTAGGCTCTGAACTCCTTCATGAGTGAGGAGGCACGACTAAGAAGGTGGTAGGAGACAGTTGTAAAAGGGTATAAAAGGGATTTAGATTGAGGTCAGTCTCCTTCCTCAGGTCCTTTGTATTCACTGCTATCTTTCTCTGGGAAAGGAACATTGTCTTCCTTTCACCATTCAGGTTTCTATCTAAACAGATGGAAGACTGTTGGCCAGGAGGTAGGAGAGTAAGAACTAAGATAATTCTCCTGCCTCTACCCCTACATCACCCGGAATGTGAGAGAATGGGCAGCTTCCACCTGACAGGTCTGACCTGGAAGTTGTGTCCACAGGAAGGAGGCAGGTCTGGGCTGAGTCCTGAAGGTGGAGGGACTATCTTGTGTTGTAAGGGTAAGAATGCCAGGGACTTGACTGACCACAAACCAAGGGTCTGAGCAGGCACAGTGGGATTAATCATGTCTGAGGGAGGAGGAGCAAAGAACCCAGTGGGGAGGGAGTACTCAGAGACCTGGAAGGAACAAGTGCTGGAATGAGAGCTGAGGAGACCAGACAGTGGTAGGTGAAGTTAGAGGTCCTGACAAGACTAAAGTCAGACACTTCCTGGGGCACCGAACGGAGTGTAGGTGTCTATGAGGCACAAGTGGGTATTGTCTGTGGTGTTGTGAGGAAGAACCAGGTAGCTCACAGGATGCTTAACTCTCGGATGGGCTGTAGCCTGGAAGGGTGTGAAGGTCTGAATCCAGACCAGGTAGAACTGACAGAAAGAGATCGTCTCAAAGAGATCTCTGTTCACAACAGTCAAATTCTTCAGACTGTCACTCTCCAGGGGCTAGACTGCTCCATTTTCAATGTAGGCATCTTTGCCCTGGTTTTTCAGAGGAGTTGAGTTCCCTCTCATTGATGATGTCTAAGCATTGGACAACTACTCGGAAGAAATGTAGAGAACGGGGGCTCCAGCATTTCTTGGGGGTTTAGCTGGATAACCTTTATTTTCCATTTGACCTTGAGCATATAGGATTCTCTGGCTCTCAAATGCCACCTTGGTATTTTCTTCCAGTGGGATAGAGTAGAATCATTTCACAGATGGGTACATTGTTTATGGAGTACAGGGCTTGTAGGCCTTTAAAACCTGTTTATAAACGTGGAAACTATTTAAAATAAACTGAGATCGGCAACTTTCACAACTTCTGCCTATGACACATCACTTAAATCTAAATCCACATCAAAGGATCCGGGTTGATTCTTGTGCACTTGCAATTAACACAATGCTTATAACACCATTTTCAGGAAGTTGCTTTTTTTCCAGTGCGTGTTTGGAAGAGCTGGTTATATGTGAACCTTCAGCGGGAGTGAAAGACCAGCATGATGCCTACCTCTGCAGTTTCACAGTTAGATGAAGGAACAAGGTAGAAGGCTTGCATGAGATGGACCAGAAGCTAAGGGCATATATATCCAAGGCGTGAGGCTGAATCCTTATAACGCTATATGGCTTATATCTTTGATTGAGTATCTGCTATGCTCCATATTCTAATAAGCATCTGCACACATTGCCTTTAATTTTTCCAGTCATTGCATTCCAGTCCTTCCACTTTAAGGAAGGCAAGCAGTTAAGACAGGCTAATTCCTGGCAAGACCCCACACAATGACTGGATCTCAGAGGGGTAACCATTTTCCAAGGTCTAGAGCTCACCTGTGAAGGTTCACATTCTGATTTGTATAATCAGGATGAATGGGTGCTTAGGAGACATACCTATCCTGACTCAGAAGGGACCGATGTATAAAAACAGGAATTCCAGCCCATGATTGTGCAGCTACTATCCTGTGTGCCAGATACGTGCGTTCTTTGGTCAGGGCACTCTCTTTGAGGGCGCGTTCATATGAGTACATAATTTAGGGTCATTAGGTCGCTTAGGCATTGAAACAGAGCAGGCTGGGATGCAGCAGCAGATCTTACTGGCCAGGTCACAGGCTCATGAGAGTCTGAGCTCCAATTGCACTGTCTGCTGTGAGGCTGGATGCCACAGGGAAAGAGAGAGAGACCATCAGTCCCAGTCTCTCTCTGTCTCTGCTTGCAGTGACTGTCTTCTGACTGGGCTGATATGTTCCCTTTCTTTTTAAATTAAATTAAATTAAATTAAATTTTGTGTGTGTGTTCCAAAATTCATTGTTTATGCACCATACCCAGTGCTCCATGCAATACGTGCCCTCCTCAATACCCACTACCAGGCTCACCCAACCCCCCTGCCCCCCTCCAAAACCCTCAGTTTGTTTCCCAGAGTTCACAGTCTCTCATGGTTTGTCTCCCCCTCTGATTTGAACTCACTTCTCCTCTCGATCTCCTAATATCCTCTGTGTTATTCCTTATGCTCCTTCTTTAGATATTTTAACGATAGGCCTCAGTCAAGTTGTAGACTCACTTTGAGAGTAAGTTCCTCTTTGTAGTATAATATATAATATATAATATTTCTGTATAATGTAGGCGGAAATATATAGTATTTCTGTATAATATATATAATATATAATATATACTATTATAATTATATTATTAATTGTTATATTATTATATTATATTATTATAATTATATTATATTATGCATAATTATATTTTATAAATATATTATATTTATTTATTAAATTATTATTAAATATATATTATATTTATATATTATATTTTATAGTTATGCATAATAATATATTATATAAATACTACATTTATATTCTAATATTAATATTGAAATATATTTATAAATATAATATAAATATTATTATATATTTTATAATATATATTTTATAATATAAATATTATTACATTATTATGCATAATAATATAATATAATCTATTATTTCTGTAAGTTCTTCGGGGAAATCTTATCATTCCATTCCAAATTTGGGGAGAAGGGTAAGAGAAGGTGGGAAAAGTGGGGAGACACTGTATTGTCAACCCCATCTCCCACTGAGAGACGATATTGCTGTCCCCATTTTACAGTTGAGTAGATAAGTTTACACTGCTGTTTTTTGTTTTGTTTTGTTTTTTCCCCGCTCCCATTGCCATCCAACATAGGATTCACTTAAGTGTTTGTTTATTGTTGATTCTCTTGTTAGGATGTCAGCTTTGGGAGAGCAGGGTCTTTATTCACTACCATATCCCCAGTCCCTGGAACAGTACTTGGCATAATGTGGGTACAGGTGGGCAGAAGATATATAGGTTGGATGGATGGGTGATCAGACTGTAGGTCTGTCTGGCTCTGAAGACCCCCGACTCGGTTTGGTGAGGCAAACGAAGGAAGAGAAATCTGACGCTACCTGAGCCCAAATGAAAATCAAGTGAAGATTCAGGGCATGCTCTGGGGAGGACTTGTGTCCCTCCCTCTTCTTAAAGAACTAGCCTGGCCTCGTGGGGCCCAGAGCTGGTGACATAGTGTTATAAGAATGTTGAAGGCCTTTCTCCACACAATTGAAATAACCTTTGATGGGTATTAAGGAGGGCATGTGTTGTGGTGTTATGTACAACTAATGAATCATTGAACCCTACATCAAAAACCAATAATATCCTATATGCTGGCTAACTGAACATAATAATTTAAAAAAAGAAGGAAGCAATTTGTCTTGCTTTAAATATTTTTATAAACGGTATCTGGATCCAGAAGGATCATTTATAATTTTTCCTTTATCGATTTTATTTCACTTATTTTTATCTAGAGTGTCACAGCCAAAGGAGACACCATTTACCTGGTAGCAGCCTCCTGCCTGTCAGACATTAATATCTAAGACAAAATGAATTGGCTCAGAGTTGCCTTTTTGCAACCCCAAACCCAAAATGTGGTTATATGGCTCCACTCTCTTCTGCTAATTTACTTGTTGTTAGTAGATGGTTGGTGGACATGCATATTATTCGGCGTATTTTAATCTGTGAATAACCAACTAATTTTAATTTCTGTGTCTGGTCCTGCATATCAGATGCACTTTTGGTACAGAGATACATGAATTCTAGAAATTATCCTATATTTATTGTGTGAGAAAGTGGAGTTATTTTCTTGGAGTCTTCTGAAAGGCCATTAAAAAAAATCTTGTTCCAAATCAAATGGAGCTACTTACTGTGAGAGAGTTCTGTACTTTCTTCAATAATTCAAGAAAGCAAGCAAGATTTATAGACAATGCAATTTACCTGATGCATTGAAAAATGTGTTCTCACAGCAACTGTGTTTATCACACACTTTCGTTTTCTTAATATCTTAAAATTACATGGCAAAATGAAAGGGAGGGGAGAGTGGCCAGAGGCGTTTCTAACATTTGGTTAGTATAATTTTCAGTATAATTTTCAAACAAATAGAAATTTTCAGTAATATTCAAACAAATAGAAAATCTGAAAGAATTATACAGGGAGTACCCACAAACCTGCCACCTATATCTTACAATTAACATTTTGCTGGATTTACTTTATGATTGTCTATATGTCTATCCCTCTCTCCATCTTACTTTTGATGCTTTTTTTTTTAACAAGGAAGTTATTTATTTATTTTTGGAGAGAGAATGTAAGCAAGGGGAGGAACAGAGAGAGTAGTGAGTGAACGGAAAGAATCTCAAGCAAACTCCACCCTGAGCACGGAACCTGACACAGGGCTCCACCTCACAGTCCTGAGATCATGACCTGAGACGAAACCATAAGTCAGACACTTAACAACCGAGCCACCCCAGTGCCCCTATTTTTGATGCTTTTAAAAGTAAGTTGCAGAAATCAGTACACTTTACCACTAAATAATGAATGCCACTAAATACTAAATACAATACTGCATATGGGTTTTTCAAGATAAAATTTTTTAATTTGAATTTCCCTGGAGGCTAATAATGATGAACATCGTTTCATGTGTCTGTTAGCCATTTGTGTGTCTTCTTTGGAAAAGTGTCTGTTCGTGTCTTCTTTGGAAAAGTGTCTGTTCATGTCTTCTGCCCATTTTCTAACTTGATTATTTGTTTTTTGGGTGTCGAGTTTGAGAAGTTCTTTATAGATCTTGGATACCAGTCCTTTGTAGTGTCATTCACAAATATCTTCTCCCATTCTGTGGGTTGCCTCTTTGTTTTGTTGGCTGTTTCCTTTGCTGTGCAGAAGATTTTTATCTTGATGAAGTCCCAAAAGTTCATTTTCACTTTTGTTTCCCTTGCCTTTGGAAAGGTGTCTTGAAAGAAGTTGCTGTGACCAATGTCGAAGAGGTTACTGCTTGTGTTTTCCTCTAGGATTTTGATGGATTCCTATCTCATATTGAGGGTTTTCATCCATTTAGAGTTTATCTTTGTATATGATGTAAGAGAATGGTTGAGTTTCACTCTTCTGTATATAGCTGTCCAATTTTCCCAGCACCATTTATTGAAGAGACTATCTTTTTTCCATTGGATAATTTTTCCTGCTTTGTCAAAGGTTAGTTGACCATAATGTTGAGGGTCCATTTCTGGGGTCTCTATTCTGTTCCATTGATCTGTGTGTCTGTTTTTGTGCCAGTACCATGTTGTCTTGGTGAGCACAATTTTGTAATATAACTTGAAATCAGGCAAGGTGATGTCCCCAGCTTTGGTTTTCTTTTTCAACATTTCCTTGGCGATTTGGGGTCTTTTCTGGTTCCATACAAATTTTAGGATTGTATGTTCCAGCACTTTGAAAAATACCATTGGTATTTTGATGGGGACAGCATTGAAAGTGTAAATTGCTCTGGGCAGCATAGACATTTTAACAATATTTATTCTTCCAATCCATGAGCATGGAATGTTTTTCCATCTTTTTGTGTCTTCTTCCTTTTTTTTCATAAGTGTTCTGTAGTTTCTAGAGTATAGATCTTTCACCTCTTCAGTTAGGTTTATTCCAAGGTATCTTATGGGTTTTGGTGCTATTGTAAATGGAATCGATTCCCTAATTTCTCTTTCTACAGTTACATTGTTAGTGTGTAGGAAAGGAACTGATTTCTGTGCATTGATTTTTGTATCCTGCCACATTACTGAACTACTGTATGAGTTCTAGTAATTTAGGAGTGGAGTCTTTTGGGTTTTCCACATAAAGTATCTTGCCATCTGCTAAGAGAGAGTTTGACTTCTTCTTTGCCAAATTGAATGCCTTGTATTTCTTTTTGTTGTCTGATTGCTGTTGCTAGGATTTCTAGTAGTTGAATAATAGTGGCAAGTGGGCATCCTCATTGTGTTCCTGATCTTAAGGGAAAGGCTCGCAGTTTTTCCCCATTGCGAATGATATTCATTAGCCATTAGGGAAATTCAAATCAAAACCACATTGAGATATCACCTTTACCAATTTGAATGGCAAAAATTCACAAGACAAGAAACAACAAACGTTGGAGAGGTTGTGGAGAGAGGAGAACCCTCTTACACTGTTGGTGGGAATGCAAGTTGGTGCAGCCACTTTGGAAAACAGTGTGGAGGTTCCTCAAAAAGTTAAAATCAGAGCTATCCTATGACCCAGCAATTGTGTAACTGGGTATTTACCCTAAAGATACAGATGTAGTGAAAAGAAGGGCCACATGCACCCCAATGTTCATAGCAGCAATGTCCACAGTAGCCAAACTGTGGAAAAAGCTGAGATGACCTTCAGGAGACAAATGGATAAAGAATATGTGGTTCATATATAAAATGGAATATTATTCAGCCATCAGAAAGGATGAATATCCAACTTTTGCATCAACATGGACAGGACTGGAGGAGATTATGCTGAGGGAAATAAGTCAGAGAAAGTCAATTATCATATGGTTTCACTTATTTGTGGAACATAAGGAATAACATGGAGGACATAAGGAGAAGAAAGGGAAAAATGAAGGAGGGGAAATCGGAATAGGAGACAAATATGAGAGACTATGGAGACTGAGAAACAGAGTTTTAGAGGGGAGGGGGATGGGAGGATGGGTGGGCTGGTGATAAGTATTAAGGAGGACACATATTGCATGGAGCACTGGGTATTATATGCAAACAATGAATCATGGAACACTACACCAAAAACTAATTATGTACTCTATAGTGACTAACATAACATAATAAAAAAATTTAAAAAATTAAAAAAATTTTTAGAAGATAAACTTTTAAAGATTTTATTTTGTAAATTTATAAAATTTATTTGGTGTAAATAAAATTTACAATAATTTAAAATTATTTGTAAATAAAACACAAAGTTTAAATTTCTATTCAATGAGTTTTGGCAAGTGCATATACCTATGTGATGCCCACTGCACAGAGGTAACAACTGCTTTGATATTTCTCTTCTAAATGAGGTTAGCCTCTTCTAGAACTCCATACAGTCCTAGAATCCTATAGTATATATACTGTTTGGGGTAAATAGATACAGTCTATACTATTTTGCGTGAGCCTTTCATACGGCATTTTTGAAATTCATCTTTTTTTCAGTATGTCAGTAATTAGTGCCTTGTTGAGTGCTGACTGCTATTCCTTTGCATGGATGTGCCACAATTTGTTTGCCCATTTCCAGGTTGATGTTCCCCTAGGTTGTTTCTAGTTTGGGAGCTTTTATGAATAAAGTTGCTATGAACATTCTTATCCAAGTCTTTTTGTAAGTATAAACTTTTGTTTACTTCTGAACCCCTGGACTATGTCAGCCTGGCACAGAGTCTATACACAGTTGATAGTTAATATTTTTTGACCTGGCACAAAACTTACCTGACATATTAGGTTTTACAGTGTAGCCAAAACTTTCTTCCTCCTCTGTTCTTATATAAGCTTCACAACTACCTGGTAAAGAGGGAAAGGAGGTCCACAAAAAGGCAGCTGGGAAGTTAAGGTACTTGCTAACTGTCATAATAAACTAGAACCAAGACTTCCTGACTCCTAATCCAGTGTTCCTTTGATGACTATCATGGTACCAAACCTCACATCCTACCCTTCCTTCTCAGAAGCACTTGCTGCACCAGGGTTATAGTCTTTAATAGTTTCTGGTTTATACTTTGACAAAACAGAAAACTAATGGCTATTGTCATTTAAGCTCCAGCTTACCAGAATTTATGAACTTTTTTCTCTTCTCCACCATCTTGTTTTCCCACTGCGAGGCCTTCACTGTGTGAGGAGGGTGGGGGGCTGCTGTGGAGGGAGGTGTGGAGAAGTGACCTAAGCCAATCTGGTAGCTCTTGCTGGGGGCTGTCAGTTACCACCAGTGAGAGAATTCAGCCATGAACA
Organism: Meles meles; assembly: GCF_922984935.1. NCBI lineage: Eukaryota > Metazoa > Chordata > Mammalia > Carnivora > Mustelidae > Meles > Meles meles. The sequence goes on along the minus strand of NC_060071.1, from coordinate 138,621,600 downwards.
TCCAAAGTCTCTTCCTACCATCTCTCGACCAGTGAGTCTGTGACAATGAAAACCAGCCTCAGACCTGATTCAACAAAATGCACAACAAAACACAAACATTTATTAGCAAGCAGATTCAAAAGCTGTTCTGTAACATCAAGGATTCTTCCATCTGTCCTTTTAGGCACCCCCATGAGCACCTCTCTTTGGCAGTGGTCTGACTAAAGATCACTTATTTAGGACAGAGAACCAGATGTTCTCGTTGGCCCTCCTCTGAAAGTGGGGCATGGTGAGGGTAGCCAGGCTTGACACCAGCTTCGTGCAAAGCTTGGCATTTCTAGCCAATTCACACATCACTCATATCTCTCCTTTCACAACTGGCAAATGATTTCTAATATCCCTTTATGCCAATCAATGAACTTTCTGGTGCAGATTCAAAGGGGTGTTTGAAGCTTTTGTGAAAGCTACCTCAAGGAGCATGAACTCCAACTGGGATCTTTCCAACACTTGCTAACACCACTGTCTCTATATTTCTTAGGATACTTCACATGTTGACTAATTACTCTCAGGGGTGGCTTAAACATGAATGCACATACACAAAACTCAACATTGATGTTAAAGTATTTCAGTGTGAAATACAAATCATGCTGGGAGATACAAGAGTCCATGCTTAGTCCCCAAACCTCAACCTCCCTCTCTCTAACCCCACCAGAGTGTCCCTGTGATATTGGCGTTTCTGTAAGATCTTGATTTTTTCTTTTCCATTTGAGGTGCTGAAAAGTAACATTCAACTGCGTAAATTCAAAAAATCTTCCTGGCTTTATTCAGTGATTCACGAATTGGGCGGCACCCTGTCTAGCAGATAGTAAGGAGCTATATAAAACAGAAGATATTTACGGACAGAATGTAACAGGGCAAGGAAGTTATTAGTAAACAGTGGATTGCTCAGACAAGGGGAAGGTAGGGGATCTACCAGGCAAATAACCTCACTAGTGCTGACCAGGTGGTTCCAGACTGACTAGTTAAGATTACATCCCCAGAAGAGGCTGAAACTGCGATCAGGTTAGTTAGCAGTCTCAGGTTTCAGGGACACGGGCTTACCACCGGTGACTCCATTTAGGCCCTGTTGTCTCTTTGTAAACAGAGGGAATCCTTTATATTAGCACGAGGTGCTGCCTCTAGATGTATTGTGATTTTGGAGCTCCAGCCCTGATGCTGTCTCCCTCCTTCCCTCCCACCTCCTTGACGGCAAACCCATGTGAGTTAAGGATTTACTGAAATTCATTCCTGGGGGATTTTTCAATGCAAGTCTAATGTTTAAATGCAGCTCTGATGAAGGCTCTTGGCTATCAGAAGTGACTTTCATTTGGATAGAGAGCTGTTCCACTCAGGGCAAATAGCACAGAAACCGAGCAGCAGTGTTCTGCTTTCAAGTCACTCTTCAGGCTGTTACAGTACCCACATTTGGTAACTATTGCTGTTAATTAAGTTTACAGCCTCATTATTAGTTCCTGGCTCTGCTATTGTTATTAATTATGTCACTATCAATTTATAGTGGAAGGCATTTCCTCGGGGGATTTCAGTTGTGTGTTAAAATTAAAAATAAATATGTACATTTCCTTATCAAGATACTAAGAGTTTGGGAATTTTTATTTCCAGAACTTTCTACATTTGAGAGATTGTGGGATGGCTTGAGAGTTACATTATGAATGTTATCTTTGTGGTTTGTAACAGATATTTCTACAACATTTAACTGTGTGGTTTAGTATTTCAGTGTTCACCCATTCAGTGATAACTCATAGCTAATTCCAACAATTAAAATTATGCCTTTATAAGGGAAGGAAAAGAAAAGGTCTAGCAGGGGATTTTGTATACTGCAGAAACTCAAATCAGGTTGGACACATGCATATAGAAACAAGTCTGTGTATATGTTGACAAGGACCACCCTCCTCCCTTTATTTAACAGTACTGTGTGCTTTCTTGTTTTATTTTTTAAAGCTTTAAATCCTTCCCTATCCCTTGATCCAACTCTCCAGATGATGTTTACTAACCAGGCCCCTTGGTAATCATGGTACACATTGGTTCTTTTACCTACAGCTTGGTTTGGGTTTTTGGTTTTGGCCCTTATGTCAGGAAAAAAATCACCCATAGTTCTCCAGATTATAGAAAACTTTTGGCATTTTGATGTATTTCCTTCTAAGGTACACTTTCTAAGCATATGCATTCAGATCATACGGTTTTATGACTTTTTCTTACCCCCTTTTTATTTAACTGTTCTTTGTTACTGTGCATTTAGGTTGTTCCTAATTTTTGTTCTTTTTTTTAAGATTTTATTTATTTATTTGACAGAGGGAGAGAGAGATCACAAGTAGGCAGAGCAGCAGGCAGGAGGGAGTAGGAAAGCAGGCTCCCCGCTGAGAAGAAAGCCCAATGTGGGGCTCAATCCCAGGACCCTGAGATCATGACCTGAGCCGAAGGCAGAGGCTTCACCCACTGAGCCACCCAGGTGGCTCTAATTTTTGTTCTTATGAAAATAAATATATATTAGATTGAGCAGCCCTTTAAATAGATATTTGAGAGAATCTTTATCCTCTTCAATGCCTAGAAATGAAATTTTTTCCTAAAGATATGAGCATTAATGATACATATGTTTTTTAAGGTTTTATTTATTTTTTTGAGAGACAGAGTGAGTAAGTGAAGGAGAGCATAAGGAAGCCACCTCCCTGCTGTGCAGGGAGCCTGATGCAGACACAAGACTTGATCCTGGGACTCCAGGATCATGACTTGAACTGAAGGCAGACGCTTAACCGACTGAGCCACACAGGCGCCCCTAATGATACATATTTAATAATTGCTTTCCAAGGAACTATACCAATTTCAAATCCACTCGAAGCATCTCAGAGTGCCTGGCCCACTGTAGCCATACCACTTACTATAACTAAAAAGCTAATAATAATACTCACTTGCTGTATTTAATAATTTTTTCTTTTAGAAACTTAATGGAGGAAATATGCTGGAATATCAAATAATGACTTATTTCTTTTCAAAGCTTCATGTTGTTTTTGTTGGGAAAAGAGAAAATCTCTTCATTTTCAAATTGGATTCAATCATTGGCCTCCAGCAAATTAAAAATACACAGATTGACAGAAGAAAACACAAAAGTTATTTCCACAAGCATGTGAAAACTGCTCAGTAATTAGTTACCTTAGCCAGAGGTAAATTTGCATATATCAGTTTAACAAAAGGCAGGGGAGGGGAGTGTTAGGGCTTCAGTGGAAAAATATGGAAGATTCTATTGGTGTTTTGATGCTAATGGCAGTGGGCAGTCTCTGTGAGAGTTGAATTTGCAGCAAACCTTGGAGGAAGATCAAGGTCAGTTATATGTTTGGGAGGCTCTGCTTTAGTTAGATAAAGGTAAGTTCAGATAAGATTTCTTTCTGTATCAGTTTCACTTCAAAATAATCTTTAGACCAGCACTAGAGGTCTGAATGAGTCCCTACACTCCCCCCGCCTTTTTTTTCAGTATTATAAATAAATGTGCTGAATGATAAATACATTTTCTATCATGAATTATGCTGAGAATTAGTAGTAATGGTGTTTTCTGCCCTTTTCAACTGGTAAAAACTGCCTTTGAGGGATGATACAGGAGAATAAAAGAGGAAAAGAAACAAGTTCCAAGGGCACCTGGGTGGCTCAGTTGATTAAGCGACTGCCTTTGGCTCAGGTCATGATCCTAGAGTCCTGGAATGTAGTCCTGTATCAGGCTCCCAGCTTGGCAGGGAGTCTGCTTCTCCCTCTGACCCTCTCTCTTTTCATGCTCTCACTCTCTCTCTCTCTCAAATAAATAAATAAAATCTAAAAAAATTTAAAAAGAGAGAGAGAGAAACAAGTTCCAAGGATAATTTTTATCACAGATATGACAATATTTGCTTGGAACTGACCATTACTTTTAGAAGAAAATTGGGCAGAAATTGACTCTCATGTGTTAGGGAAGGGGGAGAGATACTAGTTGTGGCTTTCAAAGAATTTTTAACATACCCTTTGATATAGTTTTACCTGGAGTTCTTTTATTTTAGGTTATAGTTATGGGATATGTTTAAAACTTCTGAGCTATACTCTTTGGGATAGTCACAAATATCAGAGATGGAAAACTAGAGTAATTTTTCCTTGTATTGCTCATCCCCTAGGAAATAGTTGGTTCTACAGATATTATTCAAGCAAATCTCAGTTTCTTGACTTCTGCAGCCACCCTTGACTTGAATATCTCCTAGTAGCTTTGTGGATAATGCAGTGTGAGGGACATAACTGAACGGCATGACAAGTAACAAAATGGGTCATATACCTCAAAACAAAGGCTCATTACACATGATAATGTGATTCATTTTGGGCTCTCCATTGCATGTTTATCATATATATTCATTGCCTTCCAATTCTTCCCAGATCCTTTGGCACATCCTACAAGGCATAAATCACATGAGTTGGAGAATGTTTCCATTCCAACCGGATAAGCCCCTTTCCCCTTCTTTTAGATTTAATATGAAAGTTAAATGTGTTGTTTGCAGTGAACCACCTTGCTTCCTTTGGTTTTATCTGGGGAGGGCGCATTCAAACATTTCTTCTAGGAAATGTGCATTTTTCTCTCTACCTTCATAACCCCGGCATCTGGTGTGACTGATTCAGCTCTTCAGTCTGGGACAAAGAGACTTTTAAGTTTCTAGAGCTATGAGGAAGCTATAAAGGGAATGCAATTCACTCTGTTAGAGAAATAACAGCCTGGGAGCTCAGGGACTAGAAATGTTGCTCTCCAAAGGTTTGTTAGAGCTTTACTTTGGATTTTATTCCTCAATATTTTTGTTGGCCTGAATCAGTGACTCTAATTATATATAGAAGATAGAAATAGCAGATATATTTAGCAAGTTGGAAAAATCCCTGCCGTCTACCCTAGGAGCAGCGAAACATATGGAGCCAACCTGAGACTCTGAAGACCCTGTGTATTCCCTAAGAGATATTGACTTAACAGCCACAGCCCAGGGAGCATAGCAGAGCTAGAATGCTGGGCAGGGAAGGTCATCAATAAGACCTCCAGGAGAATTCTCAGTCCCCATTCCATGTTTCTGTTTACTATTTGTCTAATTTTTTTTTGAGATTTTCTTTTTTAGACTTTCCTTACTTTCCTCAAGTGTCAACCCTACCTACCTCTCTCCAAGCAAACAAGCCACACTTACTACTTCACTGAGAAAACTGCTACCAGGGGGATAAAATCTCCCACTGCCTTGTGATCCTTTCTAGTCCCTAGCTCCCTGTGCTCCACCTTTCCCTTTTCCTCCCATTTTTCCCAGTCGGAGATGCCGACTGCCTCTTTGTGATCTCATAGTGTCATCCCTTGGACCTCCACTAGGAAGTTGCTCCAAGAATAGTCAAACTCCCTTCACCAGCCATTGACTCTTTCTGAAGGGAAAAAATGATGTCTACCCTGGGCTCACGGGTGCAGAGCACATGGCTCTGAGGTCCCTAACATGTCAGGCTTGGCCACTTGCCCTTGACAAAATCCAAAGGCAGAGAGATGAGTGGTGGTGAAACGAGACAGGGATTTTTTCCAGTGAGATCAACACAAAGAAGTCAGTGGACTAGCTTCTCAAAGACGGTCCCCAAATAGCTGGAAATTCTTCCGGGTTCATATAAGGAAAGTGGAGGACAAAGGGTGATGGGTAAGTGCAGATGGACAGTAACGATCGGGTCAGTCATTGCGTTGGGGTCAGTTATACAGGATCTTGCTGGCGTCAGGGCAGTCCTTATTGCTCGAGGGAATAGTTTTGATTCCCATCATAGGATGCTTTGCCCACCAGATATTTTGTCTTAGTAAAAAAGGTAAGTTGGGAAGAACTTAATCAGTATGAAAGAACAGGTTGAGGTCAATATGGAGGTAGAGAAAGTCCTCTTTCAGATGGAGGGAGAGTTAGTGTGGGGCTTAAAGCAACCTCCCCCCATCCTTTCATCCCTCACTGGTACACTGCCCTCCCATGTCCAGGGTGAACCAGCGTGAAGCCACAAGTGCCATCAGCCCCAGGTGCAGGCAATAAGGAATGCGTTGTCTGTGGAAAATGCTGAAACAATAAAATGGACTAAAAGTAGATCTGCTTTTTATTATTATTATGTTCTAGCAATTCTGTCAGGAATACAGTAGTCCTCCCCAGAAAATTCTTCTGTTGGTCTAAGGTCTAAACAATTGGTACAATGATTATTTAGTCTTAATAATAATGTATCACTGTATTCTAACTAACTAGAATTTAAATAAAAGGTTAAAAGAAAAAGAAAAAATAATCAAATAGCATCTTAGTGACTTATTCTTTAAGAAATATTGAATTCTTTTTGGAAGCTAATTTGGAGAACTCTCAGATGTACATTTTGATTTCTATACACATGGACTTAGTTATACACAATCAAATATGTGATGGTTAACTTTATGAGTCAACTTGACTGGCCATGGGCTGACCAGTTTAAACATTATTTCTGAAAAAATAAAATAAAATATTATTTCTGAGTATGCCTGTGTATGTTGCCAGATCAGATTAGCATTTGAATCAGTAGACTCAATGAAGGAGTTCACCCTTCTAAAATGTGGATAGGCATCATCCAATCTATTGAAGGCCTGAGTAGAAAAAGAGACAGAGGAAGAAGGAATTCCCTCTTTCTTCCTTCCTTGCTGCCCTAGCTGGGACATCTCATCGCATCCCATGCCCTCAGACTGGCATTTATGTCACTGGCTCTCCTGTTTCTCAGGCCTTCAGACTTGGACTGAATTACACCTCTGGTTTTTCTGGGCCTCCAGCTTATAAATGGCAGATCATAGGACTTCTTACCCTCTGTAATTCCTCATTACCCGTCTATCTGTCTACCATCCATCATCCATCCATCTATCATGTCTCCAGTTGGCTCTGTTTCTCTGGAGAACCCTGAATAATACAAAGTATAAATTCATAAGGAGTGGGATTATTTGAGGTTGCTTCCAACATACTTGGTGTCTCTAAGCCCTGGGATGCTACATATTCCTGCATTTAAAAGTAGATTCAAAGTAAACAATGACAGCACAAAAATTGTAAGGATAAAAAAGGAAGCTTGGCTGACTGCAGTGTCACGTATAGATCTTTCTCTGATCTGATGGAGCAGACTCCTTTAGAAGTGCTTCTTTTATGTTCCTTTAAAAACTACTTTATTATAATTAAAAATGATTAGTCTATTACTTTTCTTCTCCTTTTTGGTATTATAATCATTAAGTACGGGCTTAATTATAGATACCAAACTTTGATAGAAGACAATTTTTTATATTTTCTTTTCTGGCCTTTATTATTATTTGTTTTACTTGGGATCATTTCTGAAGACAATTTCAGTGTACAGAGGAGGGAGGTCTTCAATGACCTGCTCTGGGTACAGCCCTACCCCACGCCCTCCCCACTCTTTGTTTCCCCATTCCCATGCGTCTGTAAACACCTAAAAGTACTTTACTACCATGAAGACTTGTCCAGATTCATCTACCTACTTTCTTTCTTCTCTGAATTTCTCTAACATGTTATAGTATTCCACAAGATGTTGCATGTGGCTGTATGCTAGTTTAGATTTCTTTCTAATATATTCTTTTCTGAAATACAATGTGAGCTGCCTGGAAACCTGGGTTATGCCTCAGGTCTACCCTTTTGTGAGCCCTAAGCACACTTATAAGAAGTATCTGATTTTTTTTTTATTTTTTTTTTATTTTTTTTTCCATTTTATTTATTTTTTCAGCGTAACAGTATTCATTCTTTTTGCACAACACCCAGTGCTCCATGCAAAACGTGCCCTCCCCATTACCCACCACCTGTTCCCCCAACCTGATTGATGGAGCTATGGGCTCTGTAGCCCCAACAGATCCTTCCAGGGTAACTCCCACCCTTGAGAATGTCATTGTAAGAGCTCTTACAACTTTATATGATCATCGTCTGCTATCTTTTTCTGAAACTTTGATCTGGGTGACCAAATGCAATTGCTTATCTTCAAGGAAACAGAGCTTTCTTCAGACATTCATTCTAAAGGCATGTACAGCAAAAAAAGAATCAATAGTGGGGGTTAATTTCTGGCTTTACCACCCCGCCCCTCAAGTAGGTACTTTTATAGCACTGAAGAGGAACTGATTGAAGAGATCCTAGCAGACTCTCAGCTAGGTCAATGAAAACCATCTTATTTGCTTCCCCTGTCTTGGGCCAGCAGTTCTCAAAGTATGACCCAGGGATCCCCAGAAGTCCCAGACACCTTTTCAGGGTTTCCACGAGATCAAATGCTTTACAGAACATCATCCGAACATCATTTGCTTCTTTCATTCCCTGCTTACAAGTACATACTGGAGTTTTCTGGATGCCACATGACATGCAGTAGCTTAACAGATTCAGTGTGGAAGCAGATATAAAAATCTAGTGTGGTCCATTAAGGCAGATAGTAAAGAGATTTACAAAGAATATAAAACAATGCTAACCTTCTCACTATTTGGGGGGGGATATTATTCATGAAAGTATTCCATTTGTTAACATGTAGTGGTTTGTTGTTAACTTTTAAGTATACTTTTAAGTACATATACTTGTAATTCTTTGAATTAAATCTAGCAAGTAGCACTAAAGGTAACCCACACAAACAAAAGCTTTTTGGGGTCCTCAATAAGAATGAAGACCAAAAAGTTTCAGAATTGCTGTCTTAGGCCAGCTCTGCTCAACTATGCCTTCCTGAACTTGGAAGGCCCTTCCTCTACCTTCTACGCATCATGCTGATCATCTCTCTCTTTCTTTTCCTCCTTAGCCAGGTTTTTAGCTCTTACTTGGAAATTGTATCCTGATAAAACTTAGCTCCTAATGAAATCCAATGAGGGACTGACCTGTCTGACATTTATATTCACTCTGCAACATGAATGGAATGAAGGATCAGTTTGCAGTTGTGTTCTTGATGGTCTTTTGGATTTATGGATCACAGAAGGGCAGGGCTAACATGTTAAGTCAATTGCAAGGGATAAGTAACTGCCAAAAAAAAAACACCTGTGTTTCCTTCTGTTTCATCATCCCTGCAACTTGTCCCAGAAATTCTCCTTGTGGATATTCTCCCAGAATCCCCCTATCCTGAATTTATAAGGAAGTGGACTTTGTAAATGGGGTGATCAAAAAATCCCAAGCAATATGAAAACATTGGCAAGATTCTCCAAAGAAAAATAACCTAATTCGTCTGATGTAACTATGAAAATAAAAGAAACTCCCAGGATCTAAGAAGGTACAGGAAAATTTTCTGGCACTCAAAAACAAACTTATATAGTTAATTTTGGTGAAGTAATTGTTATTGATATAGGCCAGTGGGTTTTGACCACAGACACACACTAGAATCACCTACAAGCTTGTGAAGCAAAATGTTCATGTCTGGGCAACTGAATTAGAATCTCATAAGGGTCTTGTACCTCTCCTATATTTTTAAAATTTTGATGAGGTGATTCTGATGCATAATGAAGGCTAAGAACTAATAACACAGCCCAATACGTGAGCAGACACCAAACAAAGATCATAATTTTCAAGTGTATGGATTCAATCATTTACTCATTTAGTCTTTATTCAGGTCTAGGACATGCCTGGAAATTTGAATTGAAGTCCTTTTTTAACAAATAAGTATTTTCTGACCACATAGGCCATCTGTTAGCCCCAATGGGACTTGTTGAAGGTAGAGAAAATTTTACTCAATTACCCAATTGTAGTTTACTCCCTGGATAAGCAGTGTCATTGGAATGGAGACTCTGAGTTAAAGTAGAAGGAATGTGTTAAGCTAGTTTTTATACTACAAGATGAATTTACTTGTGTTTCTTTGGTCCGATGATCCCAGCTCTTGGGACAAAGATCCCTGGAAGGCTACGGAAGTGTTGCAACAAGTTGTGCAAACCTATATAAACATCAAGCATTATCTGTAAAGTAAACACGTAATATGATTCATTCACACGTACATCAGAATTCTTTTACAAATGTCTTCTTGGACTTGAGTGACAGAAGGGATAAAAATTATCAGAAAAGCACATGAAACACATGATTCTTTTCATCAATTAATATTTCAAAAATATTTAATGAGTACAACTATGTACTAACTTCTGGGTATTGAACAAGATAGCCCAAGCCACAGAGACCCACAAGTTATCATCTAGTGAACTGAGTACCAGTGCTACTGTATCCACCTGTAGTATAAATTTAAGTGTCTGTAATTCTAGAATATTCTATATTCTGTCTGTATTCTAGATTCTGTCTGTAATTCTAGAATAATTGCCTTTAAAGCCAGCATGTTTGCTCTCATCTCCCTGTTAGCCTGTATAAATCTGCTTAAGTGGTAATTAGCCATGCCAGGAGAGAAGTGCTGTCATTCACAATTGTCTCAACATCACGTTTAGATATAGTAAGCAATGGTTTGCAATTGATCACTAGGATGGTTTTGACCAAATTCATTTTCTCAATCTGTAGTTACTCAAAGTAGAGCAATAGTCATGCAGGGTATGGGGAGGGGTCACACACAGGGTTGATCCTCAAAATGCATTTGACATGAAAATGTTTGAAAACACTGATGCCCTCCTATCACCTCCTTTTACAGAGGAGGACTCTGAGGTTCAGAGAGAGACAATGACTTATTCTAGATAAGCAGCTGATTAACTCTTGGTCCTGGGTTTTTCACAGTACCAAGACTATAGCACACATGGGTGACTTCTTACTGTCCTGTGACAGCCATTGCTGCTTTCTCCCCAAACTTGCTCATGTAGGGATGGTCAATTGTGTTAGTACTCCTAAGTATTGTGTCTTTGTAGGAGTATTACATACCCCTGTAAGTAGCCAGGTAACTGACAGTGCCTCCTTGTGGTGAGGAGTACACCTCTCCACCCAGTGACGTCACACTGTGCCATGTGACTTTCTTTGACCAATAAAATGTGAGCAAGACTGATGTAACTAGGCACATCTGTGCTTAAACTTTGAGAACCATCGTGGGATTAAGCCATGTGGTTTTATCTCTGCATGAAAATGGCATATTGTAATAGGGAATACTCTACCAGCCTGTGAGGAAGACCCAAATCAGAGCCACAGCCTGCCCATAACTGCCATGTAATGTGAACGACAGATAAATCTTTGTTTTGGTAAGCCCCTGTGATTGGGAAGTTGTTTGTTACTCTAACATCACCTAGTGAAAGCCAACTACTACAGTAGGCTACAGATCCACAACTTTGTTCTTAAAGGACCAGATAGTAACTGTTTTAGGCTGTAGACCACATATGGTTTCTGTCATAGCTACTCAACTCTATGGCAAAAGTAGCCATAGACATATGTAAACAAATGGGTGTGGCTGTGTTCTAATAAAACTTTATTTACAAACATGGGAAACTATGATTTCCCTACCTCCTTGAAGTTGAATATGGCCAGTGAAGTTGGGTGTGACCCTTGCTTTGGTTAGCAGAATATAAGCCATTTTAAGAACTAGTGCAAGTGGTAGCTTCCCTGTCAAGCTGAATCTTGAGAAAGAATATTAGAAAGCTGAGTGCCAGCCAGCCCATGATAGATTTGTAGCATGACTAAGAAACAAACCTCACTGTTTTAAACCACTGAAATTTGTGGGCTGTTTGTTACTACAGCATAACCTAGCCTATATTTATAGATAAAGGTCTATCTGACATTATGTTTTAGAGACTCTCTGCTCACTACTATCCCAGTGGATCCTATGTGATGCTCTACATTACTGACATTTATAGTATTTGGGTTGTGGATCATAATGACAGAATTTACTTAGATGATATTTTGATCATGGTAGCACTGTATGGGGAGGATTGTTCTATTGAACCAATACAACCACAGATGTTTTACAAATAGTTCAGTGGCCTGAATGAGCTCTTGAATTTTTTTTAAAGTATGAATTCACCTGAAATAATTTTTAAGTCAAATTTGGGGTAGATAAATTCTGCTAGCAGTTTTATTCACAAGGCTGGTCTTTGGAAAAGCACAAAGTAGAGACTGTCATATTAGCCATATTTTCTCTGGCGTGAAAAGGTTAATTATCAAACTTGGTGCTTGGTGACAAAAACATGATTTTGCAGAAGTCATCACATTATATAACCAGAAGCATCTTCCTTCAACACTGTCAAGTCGGGCCAGTTGTGTGATGGTCTGCTCAGACCTGGGCTTCTTCTGTGTTATGCCTTCCCATGTAGAGCTGTGTCTGCTAACTTGGCAATGCATAAAGGAGAGCTGTCCTTTCCACAGTCCTTGCCCCTCTCCCTGGTCTGGTTCATTGCTTCTCTGTGCAACGTGTCAACCAGCAGCCTTAAATTGGTATCCAATTTGAGCTTGTCAGAAATCCCTTTGCACCTACTCTGTGATCTCCAGGGTTATTTCTGGAAAATTCCCAATTCACAAAGGGCCCTTTACTTCCCTTCATTATGCCCAAGGGAGAATACATCAGAGAGAAGCAGCCAATCTCTCTGTGTCTCAAACTACAAGCCCTGGATGGAGGAATAGAATGAAAGGTAGACTCCTTTTGTTGCCCGGAGAACACTCAGTCCCTGTACAGCAATCACTCACAGTGGGTGTGGGCTTGTGGGCACCTGACAGTGGCTCATGCTTTTTAGACATTCCTGGTAGCATTACCTACCATTAGCCTCAGAGTTTTTCATGAAGCGTAATAGTATTTCCATCACATTACCTTGGCTGAGGTATGGTGAGGCCAGGTGCAGAATAAGAGAGAGAAAGTGGAGACTGACAGTTTTGTTATCTCCCTGGGGAGAACACAGCATGCCACACAGGGCCACTCAGGGGAAGCTCTGGGGGTCTATCGCCAAACAGAGTGAGGTGGGGAAGAGTGGGCAAGTGTGTTTGTTGTTGTTGCCACAGGAAGGGAAGGATGAAGCAGAACAAACAGGTTTGGGATATGCCAATTAAATAATTTCAGCCGACTCTGGGGCAAAGGGGCTAATCTTGGTTGTCTGGTGCCTGGTCCAGGGTGATTAAGGTGGGTGCACAGTGGCCCACGGTGTGAGAGCCCCATACAAGAGGTGATTGGGGACATGGATTTCATTGGCTGCTCAAAAAGAGGAACTGACTGGTCTTTAGCTGGGGCCTCAAAACTGGGTCAAGACAGCACACACAAAAACTGTAAAAAAGTAGGAGAGACACCGTAATGCTGGGGTCCTGGGACCTGCCACAGTTATTGCATAAACTGTGTTTTGTTGTGTCTAGTAAGAGTGCCATTTGTGGCTATTTGACTGAAGTCTGTGTTTAAATGAAGGTTCTGAATTTATTTTCTCACTGGTTCCCAGAGATGGACCAAGACATGTGGATACCTTAGACAGGCGAAGAAGGGGACGCTCACATTCTTTATCCAGCCGACAGTTTTTTGGAAAGCTTTGAAGAAGCTGATTTTCTATCACCAAAAATTCTGTACTTCTTTCTTTATGTCCAAAATAACTATTTACCATAGCCGCTATATATAAAAGAGAATTTTTGCTTATTTGTAAAACTTTCATTCCCATTTCACATTTTCTACCATTCCTTACTAAATAGAATTAGGTGCTCACATTTACTAGGAATAAAAATAAGTAATCATTTACAAAGGAACATCTGATTCAAACATGAATATTTCTTCCTGGGTTTTATGTCAGTAAAATACCCCCCCCCCCGACTTTTAGTAGCATTTCTTTGTGATTTCGAAAACATACATCTTTTAATCCATATTAAATGTTCTTAAATTTAAATAGTAAACCACTTGTTCCTTGTAAACAATGTTATACTACACTTTGTTCAGGTTTAGAATTTCATTTGAACATCCCTAGTAACTCCAGGCAGCTGCCAACTTACTGGCCCTGGGATTGGGGCAAGGACTCTAATACTATTCTGTAATATAAACGTGGACCCCCAAAAACATGTCATAGAGATGACACCAGCAACGAGGAGGACTTTTTAAAAATATTCACATGATTCTTTCTACTTCAGTGGGAGTTTTGCCAGTGTTGTCAGAAGTTGCTGTGGAAACCAGAATTAGCTGGCACTATATTTTGGATTTGTTCTGGTGATGTTGTCATGCCCCTCCTGGATTATCATCCAGGCAATTGCTAGATCGACAGGTAGTTTCGATCTATGAAAGGGGGTAGTTTCTGAACTATGTTCTGCAGAGCCCTAGGATTCTTTGAAATTACTTGAGAGGTTCCTCTAAGCATCTGGATCACATTAAAGCAGTCTTGTTAATAAGACAATAGCTGAGGAGCCCTGAGGGCGGGCCACCCTGGAGGAGAGACTGGAGGGGTCAGGCTGTCTTTACAGCAGCTCTGGTCCATAAAGGGCAGCCCACCCAGGGCCAGCCCACAAGACTCACTCCTAGTAATCACACAGCCATGAAATTCGGGAGGAGCTTGCGTTATTTGGGAAAAAGAGGTTTGCTGCTTAAAAGGTTTAAAAACCACCGCTTCAGCATTGTTTATGAGGAAAGAAACAAGAGCAAGAACAATACTGAATTTGAACAGCAAATGTCTTAAGACCTGGGAACGTCCTGTGCTCTTATACAGTTTTAATTTAATCGAAATACATTGGAACCATGCTATAATTCAATTCTAGGCAAAGAACAGAGTTTGGTACCCAGCTGATTCATTTTGGAACACACTCAGGGGATTCAGTTACAGAGAGGTGCAAAGGACTTCTTTGCGTGCTTTCACTGGTCAAGCTGCCCCATGGCCCCAATTTTAGAAGCTGCCTTGCCCCAAGGCCTCTTGGTGGACAGGCCACTTAATGTCCACAAGGCTCATCTGAGGGATGTGGCTACATATTGTAGTTGGCCAGATTCTGTAGCCTGATTCTCAAACTGGGGTTCCTGATCAGCTCATTAATTGGATGTAGTTGTTAGCACAGTGGATTTTAATGCCTTTCAGAGGGGCATGCTCCGTGCACTGAACAACTTCAGAGGGCGCCATTTTATTGTGATCACATTGTATTTCTAGGGAACTGTTCCCCTTCACGTGTAGTGGCTCTGGCGAGGCCTTCTCCAGCTCCCACAGAATCCAGGTGTGGGTTACGTCTGTGTTAGAGGCTCCTGCCATGGGACTGCGTTGTTTTGAATAGTCATTTGGCATGGAGCCAGCACGGATGGGTTGGGTCTTCACACTTTTCACACTTCCCACTTCCTGATTCAAGGGTGATGGTCAAGTCAGTTAACCTTGGGCAGGCTCAGTTTATTCACTTTTTCTGATGGGACCAGTAATGTCTATGTCACAGAAATAACGTCTGTTTCATTGAATGTCTCTTTCAATGTTGTGAAGTTCACTTATATCCTGCTTTGTTCCAAGGAGAATTTAAAATGGACCTATACGTTTTTTATGAAATACAGCCAGATGACTAATTAAAAGTAAATGAGAAAGAAAAGGGGGAGGAAAATGTGTAAAATGGGGCCAAAGGGTTGGACCTTCTGTCCAGATCTATATGCTTGATAGGACTGGGCCACAGATTTGCTTCTGTGCTCTCTGGGCGTCCAGGAGAATGTGGAAGCTCAGTCATTTTCTTTCATCACAGTGTCCACAAGTTCAACAACAAACGAGGAACTTGGGAAAAATATTCCCCCTCCAAATACCTTAATTGAAGGAGACTGCTCTGAAGGGTCTGCATGGAGAAGATACTCTTTACTGGAACCAGCAATATTGGCTGCAAAGAGAAGTCACAAACCAGCAGCCTGCAAATGTCAGCACTTGTGGGATTTTGTTTTGTTTTGCTTTGTTTTGGCTTTGATGTTTAAAAATTTTGATTCAGTAACAATTGGATTCAATAAGATATCAGTAGATTTCAAAAAGTTGGGTATTCATCCTCTCTGATGGCTGAGTAATACTCCATTTTATATAGGGGCCATATCTTCTTTATCCATTCATCTGTTGAAGGGCATCTTGATCCTTCTACAGTTTGGCTATTGTGGACATTGCTGCTATGAATATTGGGGTGCATGTGCCCTTTCTTTTCACTACATCTGTGTCTTTGGGGTAAATACCCAGTAGTGCAACTGCAGGGTCATAGGGAAGCTCTATTTTTAATTTTCTGAGTAAAGGAGAAGTGAATTGGGGAAAATCGGAGGGAGATATGAATCATGAGAGACTGTGGACTCTGAGGAACAAACTGAGGGTTTTGGAGGGGAAGAGGATGGATATTAAGGAGGGCACATATTGCAAGGAGCACTGGGTGTGGTACATAAAAAATGAATCTTGGAACATTGAAAATATAAAATAAAATTAAAAATACCAGTAGATTTCGCAACTGAAATTATCAATTTTCTTTATTCTTTTTTAAAGATTTTATTTCTTTATTTGACAGAGAGACACAGAGAGAGAGAGAGAGGGAACACAAGCAGGGGGAGAGGCAGGCAGAGGGAGAAACAGGCTTCCTGCCAAGCAGGGAGTCCCATATGGGGCTAGATCCCAGGACCCTGGGATCATGACCTGAGCCAGAGGCAGACGCTTAACAACAGAGCCACCCGGGCTCCCCTTCAATTTTCTTAAAAAAAAAAAAAGTCAAGCAATCAGATAACATCTGAACTGTGCATCCAAGTTAGTTGGCTCTGAATAGCAGCCACTTCTTTTCATAAAAATTTTGTTTGCTTGTTTATTTATTTGTTGTTTGTTTGTTTTGAGAGAGAGAGAGAGCAGGGCAAGGTACAGAGGGAGAGACAGAATCTCAAAAAGACTCCACAATGAGCATAGAGCCCTCTGTGGGGCTTGATCTCACAACCCTGAGATCATGACCTGAGCCTAAATCAAGAGTTAGATGTTTAGCCAACTGAGCCACCCAAATGCCCTTGGAAGCTATTTCTTTTTATGTAGCATATGATTTCAAGTTTGTCACAGTCCCTGCTCTTCTGTGCTCCTGCTTTCTGCTTTGTATTACCTGCTTGGTAACCTAGACATCTGATTTAGTACTCTTATTTTATAACCACCTTATTAAAGGCCCAGCAATACATTTTATCCCAGAGAGTTAAGAAATTAAGATTAAGAAAAGTTATGGGAAGATGGCAACATACCATATAACACTACTATAATAGAAGTGTGCAATATCATCATGGTTAGTTCTCTGAAATCAGGTCACTGAAGGTTAAAGAAAAACACTTAATGAACGAGAATTTGAAATACCTAGTTAAAACAACTTCAACAAAGTCATAAATCCCCCAAAGTACTTTACTTCTCGCAAGTAGCTTACCCAGGGCATCTGCTCCATTTGTTTTCAAACAAATAAAAATTTAAGAATATTTCATTTAAATATTTACATAGCTGTATATTTCAATCAGAAAACAGTATTATAACAAAGGCATGTTTTATGTGGGCCTCTACCTATATAAAGTATGATTACTGTGTTCTCTTATATGGTCAGAATGGTCATCACTATTAGAGCAGAATCCCTGGAAGGCTGATATTTCAGCCAAGGTGCACTTCTGGCTCACTAAGATTGGGAAGATGTTTTCAGGATTGAGTTGCTAATTTTCCAGCAACATAATTTGAAGTGAGGATGTTGAATGGGATATAATTCATTATCAGAAGGAATTAATACTCCAAAGTTGAAAATGAGTGATAATTATCTAATGTTCTAAAATAGGGTGCTAGACATGGCTGTGGAGTGTTTAATAAAAGATGTCAAAACCAGTCTAGTGACTACCAGTCCCATCACAGCGCTAGCCTGCATCAGAGATGACTAGTGACTCATAAGGATATTGGAGAGTCATCTCTGTAAGGAGCTGTGGGCTTCATAAAGAGGGCTAGGGCATTTCCCTCCGCATGCCATGGAGAGAAGTGTGGAGTGCTAAGGGGAGGTTCTCTAATCTGTACACTAGGACAACAATCCCTCCGCTCCCTAAGCAGCTGCCTGCTGAGGTGCCTCCAGCTATCAGAGTGGAGCACAGTGAAGACATGGGGGGCTTATAAATAAAGAGGCAGGTGTCCATATTGGCAAACTCCATTTCTGCCATTTGGCACAGAAAAATGTACAACACTGGAAAGGTAGAGAGTTCGAGTAGTTACTGCTAGTTCCTTGCCTGGGAAGTAGAAATTTTGGGGTGAGTTAACCCAGGAAGTGGACCCAGACTGTGATGTGCATGCTGAGGTAGGAGATTGTGTGTGCTTGTGTGTGTGTTTGCATGCACGCACTCGAGGGCATGTGCACAAACAGGGATGGGGAGGTGGATCATAAAAGACCAGTTAAATGGTTGCTCAACCACAATAAGGAACTGGGCACAGGCAGTTCCATATGGGGCCCTGAAGAACCTACAAATGAAAGTTTCCCAGGAAAGTTCCAACATGTAACCGCTTCTTCACACAGCTGACTTTGAGAGCCAAGAGCCAACTCCAACAGCACACACTGATGATGGACCGAGACAGTCAGCCCCCACTCCACTGATGTTTCTCTCCTTGGGTGGACCCTAGAGGAGCTTCAAGCAGCCAGGTGATGATGGGGAGCAGTGAGCAAAAGGAAAGGTCACTGCCAGGTCACAGAAGATGGGGTGGGAGGGGAGAAGCTTTGAGTTGGCTCAGATTGAAGTTTGGATATGAGACCACTAGACCTTTAAAAAAAAATGAAAGAATCTTAGTTTCCACAAATAAGACTCTTCCTACAAGTCAAAGGGATTGAAAATCTGTGACATGTTTCCGAGATACTGCCTGGCTATAGGGAAGGGAGATCCAAGAAAATAGGCCAGAGAAAGTGATGAGACACAAATGAAGCCATATCCCTAACTCCCCACCATTCAGTAAACCAGTTACCAACCCCCTAGAATCCTGACAAGCATACCCTATAGAAAACTTGATGAGATTCTAATATGAATCTGTCCAAATAAGGAGGCCTCTTCTCTTGCCATCTTATATATCTTGTAACAAGTTCTTTCGGGAGTTTCCTTGTCTAAAACTGAAGTCTTCTAGCCCAAAAATCAAAACCATCCTCTTCTAAGCTTTACTTGAAAATATGTTCTAATCTTTACTTGAAAATAGTTGAATTAGAGCAAATTGTCTTTATTAATTAGTGTCAAAGGTGAATTTATTTTAGAGATTTTTTTTGAGTCATGATACATAATAAATGTAAAACAATATTTTGATTTTGATCTCCTGTCATGGTGATTTCAAGTGAGGTTATTAAATTACTGTAACTTTTGAAGAAAATATGAAAAAATTAACCTAAAGCCTCTTGGATTTCTTCCTCTATTATATTAGCGTCACTAGTACCTTCTCGCATTTCAAATTTTGGAAGGCAGGCTCTAGTTCCTGCTTATTCTCATCATGGCTTTTCCTTTGGAGGGGTGCTGGGGTTGGAGAATGCAGGACTGAGGGTGACCCTCACAATGGGAGAAGCTGTCAGTTGCCTCCCTCAGAAACTCCACAGAGAATGTGTAGTAGGGAGCCTGCTCTGGCAGCCATAACAAAATGCCACAGACCAGATGGCTTAACCAACGGATATTTATTTCCCTTCAGTTCTGCAGGCTGCAAGTCCAAGATCAAGATGCCATTAGGGTTGGTGTCTGGTGAAGTATCACTTTTTGGCTTGTATATGGCCACCTTCTCACTGTGTCCTCATGACCTCTTGTCTGTGCAAGGAGAGAGAGAGAGTGAGAGTGCACGAGAGCCCTGGTCTCTCTTCCTCTTCTTATAGACACCAGTATTACTGGATCAGGACTCCACCCCATGATCTCAATTAACCTTCAATACCTCCCTAAAGGACCTGTTACCAAATACAGTCACATTGAGGATTAGGACTTCAACATATGAATTTGGGGGAAGATGTAATTCAGTCCCTAACAGGGAGGAAGGAAGAAATTCTTTTAAAGTTTTCTTAAACTTGACATTTCAGGGAAAAAAAATACACATTTAATCTCCAAATTTGGAAGACTTTTAGAGCCAATTGCTTGTGGAATTTTCTTCACAAGTGACTGAAACCCAGCTCAAATGAGCCGAAGCAAATCTGGACATTTTTTGGCTCACATAGCAGATGGCAGAGGGTCAAATATGTTAGCCACAGCTGGGTCCAGGGTTTCACATCATCAGGTCTCTGTCCACTCCCCCATCCCTATTTTCCACAGTGTTGGCTTCCTCAGGTGGGTCCTCTCCCTTGGTGGCATTGACAATGTGCGGCTCTGGGCTGGCCTGGTCCTTAGTGTTTACAAGTCTTAACAGGACTTGTAAGTAAAGACTTACAAGGGTCAACTCTCATTGCCTCTGCATGGGGTGGGGATACTTACTGGCAGCCTGGACCCCTGCAGTTATGAACTGGCAGATCCAGCCGGTGGGAGAGGAACAGCTCTCACCTAGAGATGCTTCTGGGCAGATTAAACTGTAAGATATGCTAAAATCTTACCCTTCTAAGTTCCTGAGATTTATTTGTACATTGTAACTTCTGTAATTTCATAATTAATAGTTCAGAGAAGGTTCACGTTCATCCCGGTCATACTCTAAGAGATTCCATTTTAAGGTCACTAGACTCTTTTGGAAAACCAATTGGCATCACGTTGACCTTTGCAGGTGTTGCTCTCTGCAGACCCTTCTGGCTGCCTAGCTTTGTTAGTGCTGGCAGATTTGGCTGTGGCTTCTTTGCTACCTGTGGTCTGTCTGCAGATGGCCTTCATCTCTGGCCTGCTCCATATCCTTTCCTGCCTCTCCTCCCTTCCGCATACCCAGTAACCCCTCTGATGTGGGTTCAGGTGTCTGATGCCTTGCCCGAAATTCTTGGGTTGGGATATATTTCTAATTTTAGAAAGGTCACACTGTACCTGTACTATATACTGACACTTGTAGCAGGGTCTGTGGCAACAGCCAGAAACCCAGCTCATTAACACTTCTGCAGGGCAATATGGGAATGTTCACACTAAGTGGGAATAGAGGAAGGCTACTGTAGCCTTACATCAATAAGTTCAGGTCAGGCGTGGCCACCAAAGAGATTTGATTTTAGGGCTCTTTGCATTTCAGATTTGTAAACAAGGGATCCCAGACCTATATTTGCTTGTATATGGTAGGTGCTCATGAATGCTTTGTTGGAGTCTCACTTACTCTGACTGGTGGCTGTGAAATTTAAAACGTATGAAACATTTTAACTTAAAGCACTCAAGGCAGCATTTTCCAATGTTTAAAGTATGTAAGTTTATCTGTGTGGGTAGATAACTATAAAGAAGGACAGACTATGCCAATGCCTTCACTTTGAGAGGTTCCTGGTGGGCAAAGCTTTAGAAAGCCACCAAACCTGAAATTAAAAGTTTTTAACTTATTCATTTCTTTACAATTCATCCTACTATCCAGGGGAGAGGAAAGCACGCTCACCAAAAATGTTATTACCAAGTGAAATGAGGTCAACATGAAATGAGTTCCCGACTCTCTTTTTCAAGCCTTCTGGGGTTTTCACAAAAAGATTTTCCAAATCTTTTGTCTTTGAGCAGAGAAATTAGAAAGCACTCTTATCAGGAGTGAAAGCAGTTCAAGCATCCAAAAATAAATTAGTTTACCACTTGGAACCATGAAGTTCAAGAGAATTTTCACGTTTACAACATTTGGTCTTTACCAGGGAGAAGCAAAGGGCAGATTCAATTCCACTTTTCCTGGTGTTCCTGCCAGCTTGTGTCAACCATTTACCATCACGATATCTCAGTTGTCCCATCTGTCATCTCAAAGAGGCTTTGATGTATTTCAACATATCATGTTTTTAAGAACTTATCAACACTGCATTCTGGTTCTTGGCAACTGTCATGGATGGATTTGACACACCTCTCCCCGATGCCTGCCAGGAGGGAGCTAGGGGAAGGGCTTAGGGAACCTTCTCATAAACCCATGTAATGATCACATACGTGGGGCCATCAGTGTGGGAGGATGGGGTTAGGGTAGCCGTCTTAGTAGAACTGTGGGGATTTACTTTTCAAATAGTCTGTGTGAGGACTTCACAGTTGGCCAAACGCATGTGAGATGTCCTCATCTGGAAAACACTTTGGGGCTGGTAAAATTCATGCTGTTTCAAAAACATGCTTGGTTAGGATGGTGGCGTAAGAATTGGCATCTTTGCACATACGAAGGCATCATCAGAAACCTGGCAAGCCAAGGAACTCTCAGCAGAGCAGTTTCTCTGGCCCAAGCACCCTGACCCTGTGTCTGTCCCCACTTAATGGGGAACATGCCCCCTGGTTCAGGCACAGGCCAGATGGCTCAAAAGGAGCATTGCCAGCTGGGTGCTGGTCAGGTACTAGTGGGCAGAGAAGACCTCTTAGGCGATACCTGCCTATACAAAGCCTCCCTTTTCTGTTTGATCCAGCCTCCGGTCTCTTTCCTTAATGAGTCAAGCCCACACTGACCTTTTGCTTATCTGAATTTTTAGTCACACTGCTTTTTTTTGGGGGGGGGGAGCAGGAGGAGTACATCTCTTCATACTTACCCTTCTGCTTATCTATGCTATGCAACAAAGTAGCCCCAAATTCAATGGCTTAAAACAGCTACCATTTCATCATATCATATCTTACGGTCTTGTGGATAAGGAATTCTTGCAGAGCCCCTCTAGGGGATTGTTTTATACCTTGTGGCAACAATTGAGGTCAGTCAGTGGTTTCAGTTGGCAGATGGGTGATCTGAAGGATTCTAAACAACTTTACGTACATGCCTGGTGTCTTGGTGGGGATGGCTGGAAGGTGCGCTCAGGGGGAGTATCCATTTGAACAACTACACCTACTCTCGGTTGTCTCAGACTATTTGCATGGCAATTGGCTTTCCCAAAAGTGACCAATTCAAGAGAAAGGAAGTGGATGCTACAGGTCTCTTAAGCCTAGGCCCAGATTCACTACTGCCATATTCTAGGGGTCAAGCAGTTACAATGTCCTCCCGATTTTAAGGAAAGAGAACCTAGAGCCTACCTCTTACTGGGTGGTATAGCAGGGTTGGCCACCGTCTTTAATCTACCACACTTGCCTTCCATATTATCCAACCTTCTTCAGTACTGTGCTGCTTTCTCCACATCAGATTTACGCCTAAGCTTTTTGGTATGTAGGGCAGGATTCAAGAAATATTCATTGAAATGAAAAGAGTTCGAGGAGAGAAAACTCCTGCCTCTAACCCCTTTCACAAGGAGATGTCAGGGCTTTGGGGAGCAATTTGGGGATACTTCTTTTAATCTCAAAGCTTAGGGCTCAGAACAAAGCTGACAGTCATTTCTGGATTTCTTCCCAGGTATCGTGCACTGGGGATGCACTTTCTACCCAAGACTTAACCACATCCAGGATGAGCCAGAGAGCAGTTCTCACTGTCTGGCTCATGAAGGCTCATTTACCACCACCTTCAACACGACCTCCACCTCCCCCTGTCACAGTACTTTAAGATCAGAGGCCAGCAAACTCTGGCCCACAGGCCAGATCCAGTGTGCTTCCTATTTTTAGGAATAGAAATAGCTCACCCATGAGCTGACTGGGTGATGATGTGGCGAGGGAGAAAGATGCAAACCATGGTGACAAATATATTTTTTTCTCATTCTAACTCCCTGGTACAAATGACAAACTAAAAGTCAGAGAAGAAACTAATTACCTGGACTGGGAGAAGAATGAAAGCCTTCTTTTTGTTGTTAGAATATTCCTAGCACTTGAATCTCTCTTCAGCCCACTTAGATTAGTGATTCTTAATATAAGCAAAAAAAAAAAAAAAAGTGTTTTTCTCCCCAGAGCCAATTAATTTCTACCCTGAAGCATAGAATATGGTTATTTCTGTCATTATGTTAGTTTCCAGAGCCACTGATGACTCAGTGACATACATATCCACACACTCACATACAACCATTTATCAGAAGGATCTGACTTAACTTAAAAAAGTGATAATTTCCCCCTAATTATTTTATAAATGGTTATTAAACCATTTACGTTTTATATACTGAGATTTGCTGGCATTTAGGTTTGCCTTGTAGAGTGTTATTCTTAGACCCAAGACATCACAAGAGACACTCAGTCGAAATTGCCACCCCAGTTCCTGGCGAGCTCACCTTTCTGGAACTTTACTAGTCCCTCTGGAGGCCTTCTCTTGTTAACGTAAGAATGACAAGCTAGTACCTGAAAGTGAGGTTTTTTTCCAAAGGTATGCAATTGGGAGTTTTCTGTGCTTCTCTTTCCTTTTACATGCTATTTTATTTCTTTTAAATTCCATAGCAATTTTTAACAACCTCCCCGCTGGTTTGATAGGCAATGAACTTTCTCTCATGGGTGGTTTCCACCTGAGGGAAATGGGACAGCATCCCCCGTGATATTGTTCTTACTTCCTCCCACTCTCCATTACAAATCAGGGAGAACGAGGCTGCATTCGTGTGCTTAGCACGGGCTCTGGAACATGATTTTTCAGTCATCCTCACGTGAAATAGGATTTCATTCACCAGTTCCTGTAAGTTGCTTGTAACTTCTAATAGACTTGGCAGCACTTATTCATGTACTGTTGGCTCAGAAAGAGAAAGATTTGGGGTGAGGAAGGCTGGTAGGGAGAGCGGAGACAGGTAGGCAGAACAGCTATGGCAAAATCCCTCCCCACAGGCTGGAACCGCCTTTGGCGTTACATGCTCTATGCCAAGAAAGATGGCGCTTTGCATGTTTCTTGGTGGACTCTACATTTCTGTAAAGTAAATGGACTTTACCGAATACAGCGAGGGAAACTGAGGTTCAGAGAGGTTAAGTGACTTGCCCAGCGATATTCAGCAGGTAAAGAGACTGAGCTTCCTACCAAACTAGGCTTCTTCAGAGCCTTTTCCATTTCAGCAAATGGTAGCACCATCTTTCCAGATGCTCATGTTAAACACCTTGCTGGGATTCTGTTCTCCTGTATTTCTCTTGCATCCTTCTTTAGTATAGTACTGAATCCCCATGGACCCTGCATCTACCACCTCTGCAAGCCCTGCCCTCTTCTAAGCCACCAAGACCAACGCACTACCCTTCTACCAGGTCTCCCACATCTGCCCGTGCTCCTCTAGAGTCAGTTCCCAAAACACAGGCAGATAAACCAGACTGAACTCTTGCCTGGAAATCCCATTTCATTCCTAATAAAAGTGGAAGTGTGCACAGGAGCTACAAGCTGGCTCCTAACCCCCATTATCCCTCTGGCCTTATCTGCCATTACTGCTCACACTTGCTCTCTCTGCTGCAGTTACACTGGTTTCCTTGCTGTCTCTTGAATGGTCAGGGTCTTTGCACTTGCCATGCCCTCTGCCTGGAACACTCTTATCCGAGGAAACTGCATGATTGACTCTAACCTTCCTTATGTTCTTGCTGAAACAATATCATTTCAAAGCCTATCCCATGTGAAAACTTTTCATATACCCTCTCCAAACAGGATGCCTGGTTTCTGGTACCTGCTTGAGTTTTCTTTATAGCACTATTCATAATCTGACATACTGCATGTTTTAGTTTTGAATTTGTTTATTGTCTGTCTCCTACTAGAAGGCAAACTGCATGAGAGTATGAGTTCTGTCTGTGTCATTCACTATTGGGTCTCTAGTACCTTTCTCATTGCCTGCCACATAGTAGATGCTCAATGAACCTAAGTGAGTGATTGAAGAGATTATTCAATCTTAGGATTTGAAATTCAAGCATGTCTTGAGGCCCACCATGCTGCTGGTTAATTCATATATGATTATGTTTATAGAAAACACCTCATTTCAGGGAATAGCTGAAGAATGCATGTACAAGAGAGGAAATTGGCCCTGATTTCAGAAATCCTGTTGGATTTGGATATCCTAGGATTACATAGGCTGATCTTATGATACAAAATCTTACCTGAGTTCTAGAAGATGGGTTTCCCAACATGGGTGTCCTTGGGCTATGGATGTCATCCCTTTGGTCCTCAGCTTTCCTGTCTATAAAATGTGCAAGCTGGACACACAATCATTATTCTTCTTTCACTCAAAAATGATATCCTTTGATCTGTTGAGTTAAATAAAACAACCCGATACTTAGTTTGTGTTGCCTGTTTCTGATTGTGTACCAAAGGCTCAACTCTCTGGTAACCAGAACTAAGTTTTCTTTCTCTCAGTTTTTTATTTCCTCACATTCCTAGATGTCGTGTTCTGTACTCAGTTGCAATCAGTATCCTTTTTTGACACAACTGAAGACAAAATTGCATTGAGTGCTAAGCTAATTCTGTTCAATAAATCAGTTCTAAGAGATTAGTCCCTGGGGGCGCCTGGGTGGCTCAGTGGGTTAAGCCACTGCCTTCGGCTCAGGTCATGATCTCAGGGTCCTGGGATCGAGTCCCGCATCGGGCTCTCTGCTCAGCGGGGAGCCTGCTTCCCTCTCTCTCTCTCTCTCTGCCTGCCTCTCTGCCTACTTGTGATCTCTCTCTCTGTCAAATAAATAAATAAAATCTTTAAAAAAAAAAAAGAGATTAGTCCCTGTTGCCAACGATGAAGGTCACTATCCTCCTGTGCACATATGGCTGCATCCAACTCACCATAACCGATAGACACTCCTGTTCGGCCAAGTTGATTTCACATAGAGATCCGTATTACAGACCATCAAGAAATATCAGAAATCTACTGGGGGGGCGCCTGGGTGGCTCAGTGGATTAAGCCGCTGCCTTCGGCTCAGGTCATGATCTCAGGGTCTTGGGATCGAGCCCCGCATCGGGTTCTCTGCTCCGCAGCGAGCCTGCTTCCTCCTCTCTCTCTGTCTGCCTCTCTACCTACTTGTGATCTCTCTCTCTGTCAAATAAATAAATAAAATCTTAAAAAAAAAAAAAAAGAAATCTACTGGGAATCTTCATGCCAGAAATCTTAGGATCTGTGGGTTGTGTGAGGTTCTAAGTTCAAAAGCCCCCTAAAGTGAAGGGATGACAACTCAGATACCAGCATAGCTTGATCAACATTGGTGGGCTACTGTTTATTGTAGAAGATCAGAGGAAGGTGTGTATGGGAAAGGAATCAGTGTCCTGGGTCTGCAGCCTCAGAGAGATTAAAGTATTTGAAATACTGAAAAGTGCTGTAAATCTTGATGGACCTCTAATGACTGCGATTGTGCTGCTTAAGATTTTTAATGATAAGAAACTCAGGTGTGTTTTAATGTCACAGTCAGCCCATTTTAGTAAGAATTGGTTGATGGCCTTTTACGTATGAGATGTGAAATCAATGTATGTTATTTTAAAGTGATTTTATAGATGGCATTATATGATGGACTATTGAGAAGAACTCCTGCTCAAGCACCAACTTTCTCTTTCCCTCTCCACACCTCCCCCAATATTTTATCTCAACAAAGTGCTACATACCTTTCATTTTATGCATCAATATGGGCTTAGTCTCTACTGAGTAAACCGTTCTGCAGGGGTACCAGAGGGTAGAAAGTAAAACACATATATGTCCTCCCCCTCAGGAAGTTTACATTTTAAAGGAAGGGGAAAACAAAAAACTAGAATTTATAGCAGCATGTTGCGCCAAAAGTGTTGCAAGGGAGGTGCTGTGTAAGGGGGACATTCGGGAGAGATTTCCTGGAGGAGGGACTTGAGGGGGGGAACCGAGAATGCAGAGGGTTTAGATCAATCAGGTCCCCTTCTGCTACATGCTCATCTTTGCATCCAAAATGCACATATGTGCCAGCTGTCAGCTCATGTACAACTTTCCCGCACTCAGCCATCAGCTGTAACCAGGTTCGTGCCCACAGTGTTGGTCCGTGGAAAAGAATGAGACTGGGTGACAGCCAGAACAAATGGAATCCTTTCGGGCAGGAAGCAAAAACAGAGAAAGGAAATGAAATAGCATAATCCCAGGAACTGCCAATGGGAAAGGGTGGGAGAGGACAACTGGCAAAGACGATGACGCTGTGTTCATTGTCAACTGGCCAGCCTTTCAGATGTCACCAGAGGACGCCGCCACAATTAGCATGCAAGCAGACGCGCACAGTGACTACACGTTTTGGCTGGGTTGGCGGCAACCGTTGAGTCTTAAACAAAAGCAGTTTCAGTGGCAGATCTTGTGCCAGGATTTCAGAGAAAGAGAATAAATTAGGCGGCTGTGACAAGCTGTTCCACTGCAGCGATAATAGTTTGGACTTCCAACACTGCCTGTCACCCAGGCCTCGAAATACATCTTCATTTGTTGCCAGGCAGTTGGGGAAGATGAGTCATTCAAGACCTTTAGGGTACAGCCACGGCCATGATGCTCACCTGCCTGCAGGCACACCTGAACCCCCCCCACCCCCAGCCCTCATCAGCCACAGGAAACTATTAGGATACCTAAGGTGAAGTAGAATCCTTTTATTCATGTGCTCTGTGTGTGTGTGTGTGTGTGTGTGTGTGTGTGTGTGTGTATACACACATTTTTTCTTTTTTGAGAACGGCAAAAAGACACAGGGCATCCCCATTAGGCGTATATTTCAGTCCTACAAGTGTTTACAAACCCCTTCCTGTATGCACACGTTATGCCAACAGAGGATGAAAAAGTTGTGACCAGGAAGCCTGTGACTTTCATTTGGGTTGTTAAGGGTACAGGAGAAGGAGCATCAGCGATGCGTTCAGAAGGTCAGGGAAAGAAGGGGTGGTGCTTTTGAGAGTGAGAAACTAGTGAGCCCGTCCCCTTGTTTCTGTTGTAGACACCACCAGGTTCCCCCCTGGTCAACATCAAGGAGCTGGTTGGAGACCTATGTCACACTTTCCACATAAAAGCACAGCATTTTAACAGGTGACAGATTTGCATGAGGTCCTTCCAACTTTGTACTGGGTTTTTAGAGTAGCTATAACCAATTACCACAAGCTTTGTGGTTTAACACAACACAGATATATTATCTTACAGTTCTGTAGGTCAGAAGTCTGGCCTGGGTCTCACTGGGTTAAGAGCCAGGTGTTGTTGACAAGGTGTGTTCCTTCTAGAGAGGAATCTGTTTTCTTGCCTTTTCCAGATTCTAGAGGCTGCCCACATTCCTTGGTTCATGGTCCCCTTCCCTCTTCAAAGCCAGGAGCAGCGAGTTGAGTTCTCATCACATGGCATCACTCTGACTTTTATTTTTCCTCTTTAAAGACTCTTGTAATTCCTCTGGGCTCACCTGGTTAATCCAGAATAGTCTTCCAATTTAAAAACAGCTTATTAGGGGCACCTGGGTGGGTCAGTGGATTAATGTCTCTGCCTTCAGCTCAGGTCATGATTCCAGTGTCCTGGGATCAAGCCCCATATCAGGTTCTCTGCTCAGCAGGGAGCCTGCTTCCCCCTCTGTCTCTCTCTGCCTGCCTCTCTGCCTACTTGTTAACCCTGTCAAATAAATAAACAAAATGTTTTAAAAAAGAGAGAAACTTTTAAAGACAGCTGATTAGCAATCTTAATTCCACTGCAACCTTAATTCCCTTTTGCCATGGGACTTAACATATCCACAGGTTCTAGAGATTAGGATATGGACCTGTTTGGCAGGGGCGGGGCATTGTTCTGTCTACCATAAAGCAAAAAAACTCATCCAGCTTCCAAAACCAACAATTGTGATCAATGGGATAAAAGCTAGGCATATGCTCTGGCTTGGGAGAGAGGAGGGTTACCTGGCATTTGCCAAGGGTGGCCTCATCTCACCAAACCCAATACATCTGAGGTTATTCCTTCAAGGCAAAAAGGATGAACAGCATGTTATAAGGGAGCAGCTGTTGCCTTATCATCAAAAGACTTGGATTTTGGTTTCTCTTCTGAAAACAAACTGCCTAGTTACTGTAGGCAAGTCACTGGACTTCTCTGGGCTTCCATTTTGTCCTCCATGAAATGAAGGTCATAGATCAGATAGTCTCAAGTCCTCCTTAAGTTTCTCACTCCCCATGGCTCTTCACTAGGAAAGGTACTGAAAACGAGAAAGGCTGGCCTGCTGGAAATGCACTGCCTTCATGACAGCATCGAAATGCTGGAACATTTGCATCCAAGACAATATATAGACAATGCCAAGGTTGTCTATATAGAACTCAGGGTCTGTATCCCTCCTGGGCCCAGCCCCATCCTCCTGCCCCTGATGACTTGGAATGCATGGTAGCCATCCACAGTCTTTTTTCCCTAAATTGAAAATTATGCCAAAAGAGCAATGCCAGCGTATTAGGTGAATTAGAGATAAAATCATGGCTCTACAATTGAGACACGGCATTAAGAAAATCGACTCAGAGATGTATGAGGTCACCTATAATTGAAAGTGAGCATTCTAGAGTGACTTGAGAAGGTTGAGTCAGCCTTTCAAAGCTTGTATTATGGGCAAGAAACCTGAGCCTAAAGAAATAATATGTATGTGGGTCATTGGATAGCCTCCTCCCTCAGACAACCTCCTCCCTCACTACCTTTCTTCCTTTAATCAAAGAACCATACATATGCAAGTAATCAGATCACCTCTTCTCTCCTTTTTTTCCTTTAATCACAACAGAGAGGAAAGTTTCCAGCCTAGCATTAAATTAGGCCAACAGCTAACACAGCATGAGGAGAGACAGTAGGGACAGCAAGGGGTAGAGACACAGGAAGGAAAGGACACTGCGCAGCCAGCACGGAGATGCTGTTGAAGAGTGCGAGGGCCCTATTAGGCTTTAAAGGAGTAAGAGATGAGAGGAAGTATGGTTACCAGCAACGGATCCACATTCCTGCCTTATAAGGGTGTTTGCTTCACTTACTGGCTTCAAGTGAAATCCCTGGTGGTGACCTTTATCCCCAAGAGCTGCCCTAAAGAACACCTAGGGTGGGGCACCTGGGTGGCTCAGTGGGTTAAGCCTCTGCCTTTGGCTCAGGTCGTGATCCCAGAGTCCTGGGATTGAGCCCCGCATCGGACTCTCTGCTTGGCAGGGAGCCTGCTTCCTCCTCTCTCTCTGCCTGCCTCTTTGCCTACTTCTGATCTCTGTCTGTCAAGTAAATAAATGAAACCTTTAAAAAAAAAAAAAAGAACACCTAGAGTGTCACCTTTGTGATTGTTCCATCTTTGAGCAACCTTGGGTGGCTGCGGGCAGACCTGACAACATGACATAGGACAAAGGCATGGAGCTGCGTCTATTTGGGAAAGCTACCGTTGATTCAGCTTAAGGAGAACCTTAAAAGGATTTCAGGTGCGTGTCTGTGAACCCTCAAACCAAGACCTCCTCAGAGCTGCATCCAAAGCTTGGGGGTTCTGCTCCCTGCACTGGTGACCATGTGATTAGGACAGCTCAGCCCCCACTGCTGGCACCACTCCAGGCCTTCCACTGCCTTCAGGACTGACAAGCATCTGGTCTCTTCAGACCCAAGGCTTACATGATAGGCAGAGTAATGGTCTTCAACCATGTCCATGTCTGAATGCCCAGAACCTGTGTGTGTATTGCCTTACATGGCAAAAAGTCTCTTGCATATGTAAGTTAAGCTATTTCATTAGGAAAATTACCCCAGATTATCTGCCTGGGCCTCATGTCAAAAATAAGGGGATGACAGGGGGTCAGAGGTCAGAGTGATGTTACTGCTAGCTTTGAAGAAGGAAGGAAGGAGTTGCAAGCCAAGGAATGCAGACGACCTTTAAAAGCTGAGAGAAGGAAGGAAATGAACTTTTCATTTTCATTCTAGAACCTCCAGAACGGACACAGCCTTGCCACTCACGTTAGACTAAGTCTGACCTCTAGTCCTGTAGGAGAATAAACCTAAGTAACTTGAAGCCACTGAGTTGGTGATGATTTGTTACAGCAGCAAGAGGAAACTGCAGTTTGCCTTGTTCTCTGCCTCCAAATTAACCATCTTATGGGTTAATTAAGGGTGCACATTCACTTCTTTCAACAGAAGACTTACCCTCACCCACCACCAGGTTCCAGCAAATGCCACAGAGCACTGTAGCACATGGGCGAGTTAGCTTGTCTGCTCTAGGATTTTGTTTTCGTATTACAATTAACAAAATGTTTGTTTCTCTTGTGGGATGGTTAAATTTGGAGAGTCAGATTACTACTACTATACTAATTTTCTAAGCGTATCTTTAGTGAACATACATTAATTTTGTGATTAAATGATGTAATAATTAAAAAATGCTAAAGGAGAAGTCTGTAAACCTTGTGATTCACAGACCTGTACCCCTGGGGCTAATAATACATTATATGTTTATTAAAAAAATTTTTTTAAATAATTTTAAAAAATGCTCAAGGAAAAGAGAAATCCATCATTTCTAGAATGCCTTCATCTGTATTACCTCATCACGAATGAGAATGTGAGTGTCATTTGCACAAATAGAAGGTGGAAGAAGGATGGGGGATCAATCCTGTAAGTGAAAACAGTTAATTACCTCAGACACCAGGCCCAATGCACAAAAATGAGTGTAGCCTGTAGATGTCCAGATTCTTATGAGTTTAATAAGGGTGCTGTGGTAGGCAGAATCTGAAGAGGCCCCCAAGGGTGCACCTGCACTGCTCTGCATAATCTCTGGGTTGATGAATATGATGGATTTTACTTCTGTGATTAAGTATGTCCTATGGCACAGACTTTATGACCGGGAGATCACTTGGGTGGGCCTGATCTAAGCACATGGAGCTTTTAAAGGCAGAAAGTTTTCTCTGGCAAATAGCAAAAGAGGAAATCAGCCTTGAAGCATGGGGAGGAATTTTACTGCCATTGAGGGATATATAAAATATATTCATGAAATCCTGCTTCACTTCTTCCCTCTAAATTCCACACATGAAGATCTCGTGTGTGTGTGTGTGTGTGTGTGTGTGTGTGGAGAGAGAGAGAGTGAGAATGAGAGACAGAGACAGAGAGAGAGGTTATAAGGGATTGGCTCATATGCAGTTTTGAAATCTGACAAGTCCCAGTATCTGCAGTATGAGTCAGCAAGCAGAAGACTCAGGAGAGCCAATGGTGTAGTTCCAGGTCAATGACTGCCAAGCTCAGGATATAGGAAGAACCAATGTTTCAGTTCAAGTCTGAAGGCAAGGAAAAAAAAAAGAAGAAAAAAGAAAAGAAACAAAAAACAATGTCCTATCTCAAAGGCAGTCAGGCAGGAGGAACTACTTATTAGGAGACCATCAGCCTTTTTGTTCTATTCAAGCCTTCAACTGGTTAAACAAGGCCCACCCACATTAGAGAGAGTGAAGGGCTCTACTAGATCTGTCAATTTTAATATTAATCTCACCCAAAAATACCCTCACAGAAATACCCAAGTAATGTTTGACCAAACGTCTGGGTACCCTGTGTCAACTTGATCCATAAAATGAACTGTCATGTCATGGTACAAAGAATGCTCACATGGTATTCAAGTCTTAGCTTTGCCATATAGGCCAGCCATTTATATAACCTCAGGCTTCCTGCATGTGAAGGGAGGATGATGTATTTATCTCCCAGGACCATTGTGAAAGCCAGCTGTTAATGTAGTTACTCAACAGATGTAGTGAGCTCCAGGTTTAGGTCAGGTACCATTACCCGCACTGCAGACATAGTAATGAAGAGAGAGACCTTGGCCTGTGCTCATGGAGCTCACAGTATAGTGACAAGAGATAGATAAAAGCAAATCAATAATAATTGATTTAATCACTCAATGCCCATTATCAGGTTAAACATTCACTTTCATCCTGGGAAGTAGTTCCTACTTTCCTCTTACAGATGTTAACAGAAGTCACTTGCCTGAGACCTCCCTAGGACCAGCTAATAAAGGTGAGACTCAGCCCAGGTATTCTGCCTCCACGTCCTGGGCTCTTCATATAGTCAAATCTCTCCTCTAACAGAAAACCTAAGCCTGCAGTTCTCACATACTGCGAAACAGAAGCAGTGTACCTTACCTCATGTGGACAAGTGGTTGTGGCTTTATACGCTAAGAATATCTACTTAGGCAGCTGTTTAGTTGATGACAATAGTTTGACCATGACCTTAGTGGATTTGCTGGAAGTTATTGGTTGCTATTAGTACAAAGAAGTTTACTGTTGTATTAACGCAGAGAGCAAGTCATATGTAGCTAGCTCGAAGTGAGAAATTAAACAGGATTCTTAGGACAAGAGAAACCACTGGGACCTAATCACATTTATTTTATGAATTCCAGAGAGACCGAGTTTCCACTGCTAGAGTGACCAATGCAATAAAGAAGAGGGAGAGATAGGATCCAGTGACTCGGGGAGGAGGCCTCTTCATACAGGTCGGTCAGGCAGAGCTTCTGTGAAGAGACAGATATGCAAAAATCTGGAGGAAGCCCATTTTAAGACAGAGAATGCAAGGGTCAGGGACAAACGCCCTGAGGCAGGAGAATGGACTTGAGGAACAGGTTGAAGAATGCCGGGAGGTTGATGAGCAAGTGGGACATGGTAACCCACGCATCTAGAAAGGTAGGGAAGAGCCACATCCTGCAGGGCCTCGTAGCCCACACTGAAGGATTTGAATTTTATACACAGTGTGGGGGAGGCCATTGGAAAATTGTAAGCAGGACTGAAATGATCTTGCTTGTGTGGTTTTTGTTGTTGTTGTTGTTATTGTTGTTGTTTTTAATCACTGTGACTGCTACAAAGGTATCATGACTTAAGGGCACTTCTAGACCTTGAACTCTTTTCAAAGATTATTGTGCTTTCATTCATTCATGTATTCCAGACTTGAGATGGACAAGGAAGACATCAGTGAGAGTGAAAAACTTCTAGGATCCTGGCTATGCGGTAGACCTTTGAGTTGTGCCATCCACAGAGGAGTCTATGAGGACAGTACAGTGCCCTAATTGTCACTTCTCTCTGCCAAGCATATTTGACCTTCATATGACCTTTTCCATGGCTTGATGATGGGGTAGCAGTAGATTAGCATTGATTACTTTTCAGGTCACTGTGACAGATAGTCAATGTGTTACCCTTTTCAGGTAACAGGGTTCCTTAAACCATTGGAAATGCCCAAATTTTCAAAAAGCCCTTAATATGTCAGATTTCTAAGTCTGTAGGTTATTTCTAGGAGAAGAGCTAGAAGACAGGACGATAAACATGGGCCATTGAAGGCCCCCTGCTCTGCATGTGCCTCTGCTCCCCTCGGTTGAAGACATGAGCCCAAATTCTCCTTTAGGTTGTAGGACAACAGATATATTATATAATTTCATAAGTCAAAAACTGTCCTTCCGTAGACACCAGAAAACTCAATTCTTGTAAGACTCTTCTATTGTTCTCGTGTCCTGGCTTCTTAAGTAATGTCATAATACTGAGAATCCTTCTATAATACTATGAAATGAAAAGAACCCACTGCTAGAAATAGACTTTATATTCGCCCAGGAGTAGCAATGAGAGGTTGGCGAGGAGGCAGCCCCCTGGGGGTGATACAGGGAAGAAGGTCATAATGGTCTGGTTGGCGTGGAAGTGGAATCACCCCAGGGACCCACCAGAGTCTGCCAAGTCAACGCACAAAGATGGAATTGCAGCCTGGGGTGGGGGGTGGGGCGGTGCCAGGGCCATAATCCAGGGAGACTGGCTTGTGTGCTGAGCTGAAAGCACAAGTCTAGTATTTAATGGTGGATGGCAGTAGGGTTGCTGGCCAGGAGATTTCGAGAATGGAGTGAGGCTTGGGGGAAAGAAGACCAGGCACTCTAGAAGCCTGGGGCTTGAAGAAATGTGGGCAAGAGGGCTTGGCAGGAGGATGGCTCCTTCACGGGGCTACGTCAGTGTGTTTCTGTCATAGATGTCTTACCCTGACAACAATGTCTGGTAAAGACAGCATTTTAAAGGGAGACAGTTTCCCTGTTTTTTCTTACTCTGGACACCTGAGTCTTGATTGTAAGACTAAGCCAAGGTCCATTTGGCCTACGTATTTATAAATGCCAGTATCTAGAGGAGCCCTTGAAATGGCAATTACTATGAAGATGGCAAAGGGCTCGGATGAACCACTAAACCCACGTTTTGACACGAGGATTATAACCAATGTATACGCAATAAATTAGGAAGGATTATACAATGTTTTCTGATAAAAGTCTTTAAACTCTCCCTACCAGCGAATTGGTGTTAACCCTCAATCAGCAGCTCTGGGAATCGCTTTTAGTCAAGTGTGAATCTCCACATTTTTACCTCCTTCATTGTCTGGTGATTGCTTTCCACCAGCTTGATCTGGCATGTGATTCCTGATTCCAGATCTCTCAACTTATATGCTCTCCCTCTGTATTTGCTTTGGCTCCCATGTCCTCCCTGTGGCCTTAGTATTTTCTCTTTTGTCTCCGTGGTGCTGAAAGCCTGTTGTCAGGAGGAGGGCTTTACTGCTTAGACCCAGCCTGCCGAGGACCTGCCATTTCACGGAAGCATGAATGTTGCACTCCTTCCTGGCCAACCCAGCTCAGTAGCAGTCCCCACCCCTACCGTCCCCCCCATAGCAAAAACTCCTCAGGACATTATGGTTTAATCGCTCAGTGCCCCGTATCATAGAAGTGATACCCTTACTTGCTCCTTGGGAAGTACTTACTGCTTCCCTTCTACAAATGCTGAAGCTGAGGTCACTTGCTGAAGCAGACAGAGGTCACCAAGGGTCAAAAGTGAGACTCAGCCCAGGTGGTCCCACTCCACATCCAGCACCCTTTATACCACCAGGGTCTCCTTCTGACAGAAAAGCTAAGCCTGCAGTTGTCACAGACGTACACAGCTGAAGGAGAGTGCATCATCGGGTGCGGACAGATGGTTACGACTTTTTATACTAAGCAAACCTATTTAGGCAGATGTTTAGTCGATGACAAGAAGTGTAAACATGACCCTCATTAATGGAGCTGCTGAAAGTTTTTGGTTACTCCTTGTCAGACTGTTGTTTTGCCTGTCACTCCTCAGTTTGGAGACAAAACAAGAAAAATAAGCATGAAGAAAATTGGCGTTTAAAATGTGTTCATTTGGCACCATTCAGCCCAATAGAACTTTTCATTCAAAAAAGAATGAAGTTTTCATTTTGTTGTGGGGAACCATGAATAAGAAGTGGGGATAGGGAAATGTGGGGAAGGCCAATGTCTCGTAAAACAAAAGGACAAGGAGCAGTGACTCCTTGCTAAGAATTCGGCCACTGTGTGAAGGCTGCTTGGACCGACCTTGGAGTTGAGAGTTATACCCAGTATGCCTCAGGGACCCTGGTCCCCACTTGGGTTCGGTCTCACAAAGACATCCCCATACCTCTTCCCGCTGCACCCACAAGCTGTTCAGGCCACTCTCAGGCCGCCTTCCAGTGCCTCCCAGTGCCTTCCTTCCCTGCCAGGGTGACTGGTGGTCAGGCTTCCTTCCCACCCTCCAAGGACGGGCTTGCTGCCCAGCTCCATTCCTTTCTGCAGCTTCCGTGTAAGGTGTTTGGGAAGCCCCTTTAAACTGATCCTTTATCGAATCTCAGACTTCAAAACCTTCTTGTTCTGACAGGATCCAGGCTCCCCCCTTCTAGCTGGAAGCTGGGTGGGGGTTGATTTGCTGATTGCTACATCAGTGTCGCTTCCGTAGCTGCAGAGGTGAGGGGGACGCCGGGCAGGTCGTGGGAGAAAATTCGCCTAGTTAGAAACGGTCCTCCTAGGAGTCTCAGGGGAATGTTCCTTTTGCCTCTATCTCAGCAGATCCTCCCACTAGTTAATGAAAGCAGCTCCTCCCACCAGTGAAACCTTCAGGGCTGGGTTGAACTGTTGGCAGCTGGCAAAGGGGAGGAATGTATAAATCTGGGTTCTTTCAAATTCAGAAGGTTCTCTCATATTTGCAGACTCTGGGGAGCAGGCATCCTCCAAGCAGAAGACACAGAAGAGAAGTTGGGGTGAATTTTGTTCCCTATTTTTGCCTCTCTCCATATGACCACCACCCTGCCTATTGGCTCTAGCCTTCTGCTCTCCTGTGGGTGCTCCAGCACTCACTCTCCCTGTCCTGGTCTGCCCTGGCCAGGCTGTGGCCAGATCCTTCTCATTGATCTCCCAGGCTCCAATTTTCAACTCCTCATTCCCTGCATTCCTAAATCCAAGCCCTTTGCATGGCATTCTCATGACCCATCCGTGTCACTCTCTGCTCTGTGTCCTTCCACAAGGCTGGTAGGCAAGCCACCACAACCAGATGCTTGTCTCTCACGTACCCTGCCAACACGCAGGTGATGTCCTCCCGTCATGTCCAGCCTGTCTCTCCCTTCTCCCTTCCTCCCATTAATTCTTCATGGCTCAAATCCACCTCCGACACTCCTGGGTAAG
Organism: Meles meles; assembly: GCF_922984935.1. Classification (NCBI taxonomy): domain Eukaryota; kingdom Metazoa; phylum Chordata; class Mammalia; order Carnivora; family Mustelidae; genus Meles; species Meles meles. Next base: position 138,583,554 of record NC_060071.1, on the reverse strand, counting down.
AGTTCATTGTTCCTCTTCTAATGCTGCTGCAGCACCCCTCAAACACCAGCACATGTGTATTTGGTCGTCTTTGTGTGACGGTGGTCTGTCTGGCTTCTCTTCCCACCCAATTTAAAGTTCTTAAGATCTGCTTCATGTCTTACTTCATCTCTGGAACCTCACAGTACTGGCAGGGTTCCCGGTATACACCAAGGAAAGTGTTCGTTGAATTGAGAACGGCCGAGCAACCTTCCCGATGAGCTAGAAAGAGCTAGAAAGGTAGAGCAGAGGAGCTGGCCCACAGACGTGAAGGGCAAGGCAGACAAACCTTGCTGTAAGCAAGATTCCCTTTTGGGACTCATCCCTTCACCGTGGCAGGTTTGGGGCCAAGGGGAGTCATTGCTGAGTTCGTCAGCAGTCCTGAGGAGTACCCACGTGTTCGGGGCCGACCACACACATGACAGAAAGCTGAAGAGTAGATGTTTTGTTTTGTTTTGTTTTGTTTTTACTCTAGGAGCGGGTCGTTTTTCATTGATTTTCATCTAAGACCCCAAAGGGCCTTCTATCGTTAAGTCTGAACTAGTTGCCGTGAATGTCCAGCTGTGTGACACCCACACATGCACGTTGGTACACGTGCATATAGGCATTGTGTATGTGTTATATGTATACACATACATGTGTATGTGTGTATACATACAAATTTTTTTCGAAATCCAGTGCTAAGTAGCACATTCCAGAAGATGCTGGGTCTAAGAGACGTGAGCACAGGAACTTGCTTAAACCCACCGCTTCTGAGCGGCAGGGGTCAGACTGTCTTGGGCAAAAGAGGCTATGGGTGGAGATCCTCCCACCAGATGTGGAGCCTGCTTTCCCCAGTTTATTGATTTTCCCTGACCTCATGGGATAAAGTTAATCCCTACCAGGGCCTCGAGCATTGTAGTTAGTAAATCTGCATTCGAGTCAGAAGCAGAGATTTGACCTCTGGACGGCCACCTCCGACTGTCATCGGTTCTGCTCATCCCTCTTCTGGCACAGTGGCTGCAAGCTGCTTCTGAGATGTCACAACACCTCATTTTCCCTGACCACGGGCACAGAAGAGGAGTGACAGCCACATCTCTCGTGGCCAGGGAAAGGGGGGACATTGAGATTCTGGGCCAACAGAATGAAGTCTGTCTCAGGGCAAGTAGGACAGTGGAATTAAAAATGACTGAGGAATCTCATATACTTAGAGTTATCCATAACTATGGACCAGACGGGAAGGAGCTGGTCCTGTCATGAAACAAACCTTTCTTTTCTGGTCTATGTTGGGTTTACTTACACTTTCCCATTAGACCGTTTTAACAGTGCCCTCTACAGGCTATTTCTAAAACTACAATGCCCTGCTGGCCTGCCTTCTCTCCACCATCTCCTTGTTCAGGATTTCTTCCACAGGATGGGCAGGAGACAAAGCTTTCTTGACCGTGAGCAATATATATATATTATGGATTTGTAGCTTCTTTTTTTAAAGATTTTTAAATTTTTTTTTAATTTATTTGACAGGCAGAGATCACAAGTAGGCAGAGACACAGGCAGAGAGAGGAGGAAGAAGGCTCTCTGCTGAGCAGACAGCCTGATGCTCCGGGGTCATGAAGGCAGAGGCTTTAACCCACTGAGCCACCCAGGTGCCCCATGGATTTGTAGCTTCTTAAAAGCTTAGAAGTGAGCCCTCTCATTCCACTAGACAGAGGCACTCTCCCCCTCATAGGAGATATCTTTGTAAAGATCTCACTTCAAACCCTGACCTGGGAAGAGAGGCCAGACCTGTCCTGGAAGACATGATCCAGGAACCTTGACATGGGCTGTTGAGCTGAGAACACTGTAGCATTTTCTGAACACGTTACTCTGCTGACAGCTTTCAGTCTTCTATGAAATGCTCTCTCGTATCCTTAGAGCATACTGGTTTTTCTCTGGAGATATTTTTATTGTGGTTATTCTGCATCTGTCAGAATTTCATCCCTTTTAAACTCATCTTTTGAAAAAAAAAATCTTCTGGGCTTTTGAGTTTCTTTTATTCCTCTTAAAGAGACCCTAAACAAAAACCTGCATATAGTTACACTAAACAGGTGTTTTCTTACTAGATATTTCCATCAGAACCCCCCACCTTCCATTCACCTATTTTGGTTTATTTTAAGCCATGATCATAAAACAAGTTCGAGAAAATTGGGTTTTTACTGCCTCTTATTATTCCCGACCCCTCTGCACGTTGAAGATTCCTGAGGCAGCATAGAAAAGCAGTCAAGCGACAGATGAGGCCTATTTACAGAAACTCTGGAGCTGGTGCATGCGTTCCTCCCATTGGGATTGGGGGAAGGCTTTGAACATTTCTTCTGATGGGCTAGAGTTTGGCTTTTGTTCTCTCCCCCTGCCACTTACGTAGAAACAGAATCACACAGATTTTTATAACCAACAGGCCTGATTTACCCTGCCTGAGGACACCCTGCTCACCCTTCCTGGTGTACATGAACTCTTCTGGGATTCGCGCATTGCACTGCCTGTGTACGTGAATGCCAGCCAAGTGACCCAAGTCACCATTCAGTTCCAAGAGCTGAGGTGTATATTCTGTACCCAGGGGTACATTTCATTATGTAGGAGTACAGACCTAAAGAAAATGAAGGTCAGACATGGGCTAATTAGCCAAGGGTCTGTGAACTTCTTCTGTAAAGGACCAGGTAAGGAACTGCTTCCAGCTTATGAGCCATCTGCGGTCTCTGCCGCAGCTATGAGTGATAGGGAACACGTGGGCCTGACTGTGCACCAGTAAACTTCCTGATGAAAACAGGTGGTGGCCTGGATTTGACCCAGAAGCCCTCGTTTGCCAACCTCCTGTTCAGCAGGGCCACCACTGACAGATACGCAGGCTGGGCTCCCACAGGACGTTGCCCAAAGGAGCCAGTAGGACCTGAAATCCAGCCCAGGTTTTGCTTCTCTCCACCTCTTACCACAAGGGGAACTTGCAATTCGCACAATGGAACCATCTGCTTCTAGGTTGCCTCCAGAGGAGCACCTTCCCAGATGTGTTAGCTAGGACTCTACAGAGAAACAGAACTGATAGAATGCCTACAAGCAGAAAGAGATGTATTAGAAGGAATTGGCCCACACGATTATAGAGGTGGGCAAATCCCAGGATCTGCAATGTGAGGCAGCAAGCTAGAGACCCAGGATGTCTGGTATATAGTTCCCATCCAAGTCCAAAAGCCAGGAGAGCTGATGTTTCCATTCCAGTCTAAAGGCTTGAGACCTAGGAAGGAGCCAATATTTTGTTTTGAGTTTGAAAGGAGGAAAAATTCCCTCTGACTCACAGGGGTGTCAGTCTTTCTATCAGGCCTTTGACTGATTGGATGAGGCCCACCTACCTTGGGGAAGGCAAGCTGCTTTGCTCAGTTTACTGAGTCAAGTGTTAATCTCAACCAGAAACATCCTCCCAGATCCTCCCAGAATAATGTTTCTCCACATTTCTAGGCCCTTCATGGCCTAGACAAGTTGACCCATAAAATTAAGCCTGGAGGATACCTAATTAGCAAAAAAGATGCCAAAGGTGCTGACCGTGGTGCTGAGTACTTTGCATTCTTTGGTGGCTTTATTTTCCTCTTTTTTTTTTTTTCCTAATTTTTTTTCCATTTTATTTATTTTTTCAGCGTAACAGTATTCATTGTTTTTGCACAACACCCAGTGCTCCATGCAAAACGTGCCCTCCCCATTACCCACCACCTGTTCCCCCAGCCTCCCACCCCTGACCCTTCAAAACCCTCAGGTTGTTTTTCAGAGTCCATAGTCTCTTATGGTTCGCCTCCCCTTCCAAATTTTTTTTAATAAACATATAATGTATTTTTATCCCCAGGGGTACAGGTCTGTGAATCGCCAGGTTTACACACTTCACAGCACTCACGATAGCACTTACCCTCCCCAATGTCCATAGCCCCCTCCCCCTCTCCCAATCCCACCTCCCCCCAGCAACCCCCAGTTTGTTTTGTGAGATTAAGAGTCATTTATGGTTTGTCTCCCTCCCAATCCCATCTTGTTTCATTTATTCTTCTCCTATCCCCCTAACCCCCCATGTTGCTTCTCCATGTCCTCATATCAGGGAGATCATATGATAGTTGTCTTTCTCCGATTGACTTATTTCACTAAGCATGATACGCTCTAGTTCCATCCACGTCGTCGCAAATGGCAAGATTTCATTTCTTTTGATGGCTGCATAGTATTCCATTGTGTATATATACCACATCTTCTTTATCCATTCATCTGTTGATGGACACAACATAGTTTGGCTATTGTAGACATTGCTGCTATAAACATTCGGGTACACGTGCCCCTTCGGATCACTATGTTTGTATCTTTAGGGTAAATACCCAGTAGTGCAATTGCTGGGTCATAGGGTAGTTCTATTTTCAACATTTTGAGGAACCTCCATGCTGTTTTCCAGAGTGGTTGCACCAGCTTGCATTCCCACCAACAGTGGAGGAGGGTTCCCCTTTCTCCACATCCTCTCCAGCATCTGTCATTTCCTGACTTGTTAATTTTAGCCATTCTGACTGGTGTGAGGTGATATCTCATTGTGGTTTTGATTTGGTGGCTTTATTTTCAATAGTAGGATCTTACTGCATCTGTTTTAGTATCCATCTCGCTCTTCTTAGACACAAATACTGGCCAAAAGTAAATTTAGTAATTTAGTCAGTAAATGAGTGGGTGCCATGGTTAGAATCATTTGACTGCAAAGAGTGGAAACCCATTCATTCCCTCACCTTGATGGAAAGTCTAAAGAGAATGGAGGGACAGAAGATTACACACAGCAGGTTCTGTGCATTGAAAGAAGGGATTAGTCCCTCTCATAGCACCACACATGGTCCCCCTTTCCTTGCCTCTCTCTATTTCTTCATTTTCTCACCCATTTCTTTCTTTCTTTCTTTCTTTCTTTCTTTCTTTCTTTCTTTCATCTGTTTATTTGAAAGAGAACAGAGTGAGGGAGACAGAATGACCAGGGCGGAGGGGCAGAGGGAGAAGCAGGCCCCCGCTGAGCAGGGAGCATGACCCGAGGTTCCGTCCCTGGCTCCTGAGATCATGACCTGAACTGAAGGCAGACGCTTAACCGACTGAACCACCCAGGTGCCCTTTCTCGCCCATTTCTGTGTACACATCGTCTGCCCCAGCCCTGGCTCCACGGTTCCTTTCATTTTAGGCATTCGCATCTCACCTCCAACCATCCAACTGATCTATTGCCTGTTGTCCCAACCCCAGGTTGGAGGGAGAGGGACCTCATTCTCCTGGATTGGGATTAGGGTCAACCTTTGATCCAATGGACTTACTGAAATGAACAGAGTCAGATGGTTCAAACATGGCTTCCATGGCCCCCACCTCAGGCCTGGAAGGAGATGATGTGAGCAATCCTTTGGAGGAGCTGGAGACTGGGCAGGTACCCCAGGTAAGGGGAACTCTGAAGAAGGTGATTCATTTGGTTAGGGAGTGCTATGATCTGAATATTTGTGGACCCCCCTGGCCCCCAAATTCATATGTTGACTCCTTAGGAGGTTGGACCTTTAGGAGATGATTAGGTCAGGGGAGTGGATCCCTCATCAATGGGACTAGCCTAGCTCTCTTGCCCCTTCTGCCTCATGAGGTCATAGTGCAAAGATGGCTACCAGTGAACCAGGAACTGAGCTCTTACCTGATGCCAAATCTGCCAGCACTTCAATCCTGGACTCCCCAGCCTCCAGAATTGTGCAAAAGAAATGTCTGTTGTTCATAAGTCACCCAGATTGTGGTATTTTGTTGTAGCAGCTGGAACAGAGTGAGACAGGGATCTCATTTGGGGGTGTTGCCAAAACCATAGTACACTTAAAAAGTTTGTTCTCATTCAAAAATTATGTTCCATGCCACCAATCTCTACCTTAGAATAGTAGACTTTTTAAAGTAGGAGAAAAGAAGGCAGGATTTTTTTTTCATTTTAATGCCAGAATTCTTTTCTCAAATAAGCTATCTTGTACAGAACTCCAGTACACGCAACTGAGAAGGGAGAGAGCAAGAACTCTGGTACAATTGGAAAAGGGAGACTAACAGCCCCTCACTGTTCATTTCCCTCCCCGGCCTGCTGTCTGCCCCAGGGTGGCTGTTAACCCTCCTCCAAGAAACCAGTGTGGAAGCTGCTGATGTCACTCTGCACAAAGAAATGAAATAACTTGGGTCAATAAGATGTTCTCCCAGCTTCTAATTGTAGAAAACACCCTTTCCTTTCAAACTCCCCCTCCGTAAACTTCTTTTTTTGCACATATATTTAGAATATTTTAGGGAGATTAATATATAATTGTAAGGCTTAATATTGGCATTGGACACACTGTTGGATCTAAGCAGCCACTGATGAGGGAGTTAATAAAAATAACCGCGTGAAAGAAGCTGCTGTTAGTGTTAGTTCACATGTGAATGGAACCGCGCATCAGCTGTGCCTATAAACATCTGGAGAGAACTTTTTTCAGTTATTTGTCTTGAGGTATATTTACATACAGTGAAATGCATAGCTCTTAAGTGCATGGCTCAACCTGTGCTGACAAAGGCATGTACTTGGGTAGCCCACGGCTCTGTCAAAAGCTACAAAATGCCTATCACCCAAGAGAGTTCTCTCATGGGCTTCCCCCCTCCCCAAATCCCTCCCCATTTAGAAGGAACCACAAATGTGATTCCTATCACCGTAATCCACTTTTCTACTCCAGAACTTTCGTTACTGCATAGTCTGTCTCCTATAGCCCCTACCGGTTCACTCCACTTTGGAATGTAACCCCCTACATGGCCCAGCATGACATGCAGTGTCCTCCTCCCCCAGGCTGTGAGTATATATGACTAATAAATTGCCACCTATCTCATTTGTCTGGTGTCTGGCATTGTGTCTTTCAGCCCTTCTACCATTCAGGGCAGGGGATCCCTCCCTCACCGACTGGCTGAATAGGACAGTTTTACACAACAGTTTTATATTAGCATGCATAGCAATAACTTATTCTTTTAGATAGCTGCAAAGAATTTCAAAGTACAGATAAAAACCAATTTACTGATGCTGTTCTCTACTGGTGGACATTAAGTTTCCACTCTGGTCTCACAACAATACTATAGTGAATTTTTTTGACCAAAGGTCATCTCACATCTAAAGGAGTAAATTCTAAGACGTTGAAGTATGGATCAAAGACTAGTTGATTTATCAGAAATCTAAATTTCTGATAAACATTGCCAAACTGCTGTCTGTAGAATATTACTGATTTAGACTCCCATAGGCCATGTCTGAGAATCTTGTCCGCACAACTTTGTCAACCGAGGACATTAAACTTGCTGATCTTGACCAAAATTATGGGTGAAAAATGTCAAGTCTCTGTGCTTTAGTTACTTTCTCCATGTTAGACATGAGGGGGTCTTTTCATGTATTAAAGAGTCATTTGTATTTCTGGTCTTTTTCTTATTGTCTTGAGGAAGTTTTCCTATTTAAGTAAATAGGAGTTGAAAACTTGTCATTTATCATTTGACTGGATTGTAATGGTTTAGTGACTACATTTAAATCTTTGATTCAGGGGTGCCTGGGTGGCTCAGTGGGTTAAGCCTCTGTCTTCAGCTCAGGTCGTGATCTCAGGGTCCTGGGATCGAGCCTTCCTCCTCTCTCTCTACCTGCCTCTCTGCCTACTTGTGATCTCTGTCTGTCAAATAAATAAAATCTTTAAAAAAATAAATAAATCTTTGATTCATCTAGAATCTATACGATGTAAGGCATAAGATAAAGATTCAAAAATTGTCTTTTTTTAGTTGACTACCTATTTGAGAATAACTTATCTTTTCTCTACTAACATGCAATGTCACCTTTATTAGATAATAAGAGATTGCTTTTGGTATGTGATCTGTTCCATGGCTCTATTTCTTCCTATAATAAAACAAGAGTGTTTATATATCTAAAATATGTTTTAATGTCTGTTAGAATTTGCTTTTTCCTACTTTTTCTTATTCTTAATTTTGTTTTCCATATGAACTTTAGAATCGTCTTGTGTATGACTCCATAGAAAAATTCTGTTGTTATTTTTGTTGGGATTATTTGAAAATTTTTATACTAAATTAGAGAGAATTGAATCTTTAAGATGTTGAGTTTTCCAGCCAAAAGATGAGGTATGCCTTTTATTTCTTTAATGGTCTGTACATCCCTGAACAGTGTTTTAAAAGTTTAATTTATACAGATCTTGCACATTTCTCATACATTTATTTCTGGGTATTTATATAGTAGTCTTTACTTCCTTTGAGGATTTCTAACTAGTTATAATTCATAAATATTAAAGCCACTGACTTCTAGACATGAGCCTCCCCCAGCCATCTAATTGAATTTTTTAATATTTATAATAGTTTTCCAGATATATAGTCATATCTCTAAATAATAATGATTTTAGTTCTTCATGCTCTTTTTATAGTTATTATTTCTTTCTCCCATCTGTTTCTTTTGGCCTTCAGAACAACCCTGCATAAAAGCTAAGTGTGTCTTTATCCTATTTTTATCTTTAACTTCTGCCATTTTCCCACACCAAATATTAACCAAGCATCCTCTATATTCCAGACACCAGGATGTAGGAAATCCAGCTGTTATTCAAGACTCAACTCAAATCCACCTTCTTCCAAAGCCCTTTTTGATCAACTCTAGCAGAAATTATCTTTGTCTCCTCTAAACTTCCTGTTTTCCTCCCCTATGTCCCTTCCTACTTTTTATCCTACTTTAGACTTACTTGTGTCTTTGTTATTTTAGTCCCCTAAAATTCCATACGCTCAGGGAAGGCAGGGTCTTTGACGAATCATCGAGTCATGCTTAGAATTCTGTCTTGCAAACAGTAGATGCTCAACACTGTGCTGCTTAGTTAATTCTTTTTCATTATTATTTGACAGAGAGAGAGGTCACAAGTAGGCAGAGAGGCAGGCAGAGAGAGAGGGAGAAACAGGCTCCCCACTGGGCAGAGAGCCCAATGCGGGGCTCGATCCCAGGACCCTGAGATCATGACCTGAGCTGAAGGCAGAGACCCAAGCCACTGAGCCACCCAGGCGCCCCAGTTAATTCTTTTTTTAATTTTAATTACATATAATATATTATTTGTTTCAGGGGTACAGATCTGTGATTCATCAGCCTTAACACTATTCACAGCACTCACCATAGCACATACCCTCCCCAATGTCCATCACCCAGCCACCCCATCTCTCCCATCCCCCTTCACTCCAGCAACCCTCAGTTTGTTTCCTGAGATTAAGAGTCTCTTATGGTTTGTCTCCCTCTCTGGTTTCCTCTTGTTTCATTCTTTTCCCCCCTTCTCCTATGATCCTCTGTCTTGTTTCTCAAATTCCTCATATCAGTGAGATCAAATGATAATTATCTTTCTCTGATTGACTTATTTCACTTAGCATAACAGCCTCTAGTTCCATGCACATCATTGCAAATGGCAAGATTCCAGATTTTTGATGGCTGCGTAATATTCCATTGTGTGTGTGTGTGTGTGTGTGTGTGTGTTTGTGTGTGTGTGTGTGTGTGTGTCTGTGTGTACCACATCTTCTTTATCCTTTCATCTATTGATGGACATCTAGGCTCTTTCCATAGTTCGGCTATTGTGGACATTGCTGCTACTCATTAGTATGAAAATCTAATCCGATGCACTTTAGGTAGACATCTGCTCAAATAAAATGCAGGATTCTCATCCAGAGCACTTAACCATGAGTAAGACATATACATCCAGCTGACAAAATACACACATACACACCTTCATATTCAGCACAAGCTAAACAGGGGGTACAACATTTCCCTTGCAATTGTTAGAGAGGGAACAGAACAGAAGGGAACTAGCCACTTGCAGCCAGAGCTCTTGGAACTTTTGAACGTTGGTCAGTCTTCTTAATCTAAACAAAACGGTATAAATCATCAAGTCACTTCATGTCCTTCAGGTTTATTCTCAGAATCTGTTCCTCTAAAGGCCTCTCTCGATAGGATAATAGAGTGAGTGGCCGTGGTATCAGTGCTTGGTTGCTCTGTACTGTGCAGCTGGTTTTATCTGGTATGGAATGTTCTCTGGATTTTAAATTCCTATTTTTAGCTTCTCCATATTTTGTGTTCATGTCTCTATTTCCCTCACACCAGTGATTTGGCCACATACCCTTTGCAAGTCTACATAAAATCCTTTAATACAGAGCTGAAGCTGTTTTGGGGGGAACCTGTCACCAGCCCTTGGCACCTCCCTACCCACGTCCTCAGAGGCCTGAGTGAGGGTGAGCCCAGGGAAGTGGCTGTGGAAGCCCAAATTTCCTGACTCCTCAGGTTATAATCCATAAGAGGAAGGACGTGTATCTTGTCTAAGAACCTGGGAGTAGGCCCTAAAACCCCACCTACGGCTGGCACACATCCAGTTCATCGATGTGTGTTCCGTGACTGACTGACCGATTGGGTAAGTGACTGAGTGAACATGCTTGAGTCTCCAGAGAAGTTAGACCGTGGACTGACACTCACTAGACACTTTTCTGATTCTTTAGTATGGTTGAAGCCGGCAGCAGGTGTGTTCGCACTTGGTTTAGAAAGTTCTGTATACTGGTCCTCATCGGTATTGTGAAGCTTAGGTTGCTTACCTGATAAAGGCGATTTTATGACTAATTCATGCTTTTGAAAGAACACATGCCTGGAAAGCAACAGGAAATCCTCTTAAGCTCTGTGTCTGTTGAAGAGGTCATTTCTTTCAAACTCTGGGAAAAGCACTGGTCATAGAGACGACACGCCTGGTCTGCCAAGTCTCTGGTCACAGGCTGTGGAGGGGAGCACCCACAGCTCCAGGCCGCCTGTATCATCACTTCTGCAACTGGCCAAATTGTATTACCAGGATTTCATTCAAAGAATGGCTCTGTGATTGGAGACATATTCTGGGTCCTGTGACCGGTAGTTGGTCCCAACCTTTCTTCTAAGGACTTTCATCATTTCTTTCTCCCCCTCCCACCATTGGTAGGAACTGAGTTTTATGGGTGCACACTGCCTGTGTGGGCTCTTTGAGAAGACAGCTTCTCTCCTGCCTCTGCCTCCCATCCTTCCCTCTCCACCAGCTCTTCCTGGCACAGCAGTCATGCATTATTGATGACCTTCGGCCCTTTCTCCACCCCAGTGTTCCCAAAGCTCTTGTGCACCGCTGAGTGGAGACAGGTGCAAGGCCTTGTGGGGAGCCAGGACAGCTGCTCCAAGGCTGCTGGGGCTCCTTTCTCTTCCTGGCTGCCAGAGCGGACCCCTGGCACCAAAGGCAGGACAGAGACCAGGATCCAGCCAGTATCAGGGAGGGTTGTTTCTCTCCTCTGTTCCCAAGGAAGTAAAAGGTTAAGCCTTTCATTTTAAAAGACCCCCTGAGTATAAAGTACTGACCTTTGTCTTTCTGGAATGGACTGATTCCTAGGTTCTTGACCTTTACTCCAACACATCAACTGCCCATTCCTTACAGTGGTTTCCTTTTGCTTCCCATTTAGTCAGGAATGAGGAGGCTTGTGTGGGTCATTAGGTTAGTTATCAGGGAAAACCTGCAGGAAAGGAAACATTCTCTATGTCGTGCCCACTGCTCCCCCCATCTTTTTTTTTTAAAGATTTATTTATTTGACAGATAGAGATTACAAGTAGGCAGAAAGGCAGGCAGAGAGAGAGAGGAGGAAGCAGGGCCCCCGCTAAGCAGAGAGCCCGATGCGGAGCTCGATCCCAGGACCCTGGGATCATGACCTGAACTGAAGGCAGAGGCTTTAACCCACTGAGTCACCCAGGCGCCCCCCCCCCCCATCTTATTCAACCAAGATTTGACAAGATATACCTGGGTAACTAATTTCCACAGAGTGCCCTTTCTGAAGATTCTCTGCCTGAGGCTTCTGCAGGGGAGCCTGGAGCCACCCCACTGGGACCTCTCTGTCTTCATATTTGTATGCATAATTTACACACATTGCATCCCTCTGCATATCCATAGCCAGCCTCTCCTGAGGCTTCCCATGACACAGGCTGTACTGCTTCAGAGAATATTAGCAAGCCAGGCCTTTCTGGGGACTCATATGACTTTGCCTTCTTCCATGATGGTCAGATTTCATATTTGAGCCTTCAGAATTCACAGGGACCAGGGGAATGTCAGCCAAGGACAATCAGATGTCTACTTGCCAGTTCCAGAAAGTTAAACCAAGTATTCTTCTTGAGAGAATTAAGAAAAAAAAAAAAAAAAAGGACTCTGCTATGTCCTAGGCACCGGGCAACCCTGTCTTAGAATTATTCTAGAAAGTAAGGGAGTGATTCATGTGATCACTCTAGCTAAGGAGTGAGGAGAGGAGGGGAAATCATCTTTTGAGTCCTAAACTCCTACAAGGGACAAGGCACCTAAATAAAGCTTTTCAAGCCTTGCTCAGAATTGTGTCACAAAACGAACGGTCCTTTGCTCCACAAAATATTTTAATGAAAGCCAAACGAGATTAAGAGCCTCATGTACTATTGGTCCTGCCTAGTTCACATCTTCAAGTGCCTTTAATAATCTCCATTATGTGGCTATGTGATTTTTATCACACAACCTCAGACTCTTACAATTTTTAAATAATTCACCACCAAGAACCAGTGTCAGAACTAAATGCTAATAAGATTTGGTCTGGAAGACTAGTATGGTAAGATCGTTAATGTTTAATGCACTCACATCAAAGTGGGATAATCCTGCTACTGAAGGTCAAGAAAGCCTTTTTTAAAAAAATAAATAGGAGAGAAAACATTGTAGATGTTCCTTTTTTTTTTCTTCCACCCAAATGAATCTAGCATAAACTTATTACAGCCAAACCTGGCCTAGACATTTCCTGGTGATCTGGCAATTCCCCTTGGATGGTTCCTGTGGTCTGTCTCTTTCCTCTTCCTCTTCATTTCTAACGATGATGGTGAAAAGCATCTCTGGGATATACCAGTTCTTCCAAGTGCTCTGTCATTGTCCCTGCAAAAGACTGCAGTTGGGTTTTATAATACTTGTTGATAGACTCAGCCCATTTGCATACAGAATTGTGGTTTGGTTTCAGAGTCATTGTCATAGAAGTTTCTCTTCTGATCAAAAAAGAAGAATGACCTTCAGCAATGCAGTAGGAAATTGCAAAGAGTTGTGCTCCCAGTTCCCTTGCTAAATCAAAAGATTATAAGGGTCAAGATCAATTTCTTCATTTTCTTTAGGCAGTATTCTGAAGAGGCCCCAGCAGAAATCTCCAGCCCTAGGAATTCTGGTAATTGAAAAAAGAAGGAACGGTTCTTGGATACCGAGTGATGCCCATAAAGGGGAGGAGGGGTAGTCTGAAATTTCAGGTTCAGGTGGCTCGTGCTGTTCAAGGATGGCCCCTGCAGAGTTTCTGAAGAGGTTGTCCACACTAGTGTTCATTACTAAGCTTCTGCATAAGCTTTTAGAGTTGTTTAGTTGCCTGGTGGGGGGGGCTTTGGGGTTTTTTGTTGTTGTTTGTTTGTTTTGGGACCCAACCTCAATTTTCCCTGGCAAATTGTTCTATAGCTTTGAGATCAAGCACCCATTGAAAATTTGGGAATAAGTTTCTATACGGTTCTACTATCACTTATCATTTTGCCAAGAACCATTAGGAAAGAAAGCTACAAAGAGGCCAGTGAAGTTTTTGTGGGTTTTGTTTGACTTCTTTTATTCCTGCCTTTTCATCTTACTGTGTTTTAGTGGGAGAAGAATCCATCGGAGATGAGAGGGGCAGGTTCTAGTATTCCTTCTGTCCACCAATAATATGTTTCTTCATGCAAAGGTCTGAGTTTTCCCAGGAATTGGTTTCTTTGTCAAATGTTGCTAATAATACTTGCCCCAGCCATCCTGTGGTGGTAAGGGTAAAGTGAAATTGCAGATGGGAAAGTGTTTGCAAAATTCTAAAATGTTTAGATAGTGTTTCCTCATATGTCAAGGGAGTAATGAATTACACCTCTGCTGCATAAAAGACAGTTAGGATCAAATGTCAAGGGCTTAGCAGAGACCATGGCACATAAATAGCACCCTACAGATGGCAGCTAGAGGACCAAGCAGCGGGGGTGTTACCCCCAAATCACTTTGATAACCCTTCCCCCATATGAAGCAAAGGAACCTAACAAGCCTCAAAGTTCTCTTCAGTGCTACTGTTTTCTTTGGGGACTCTGCTCTTCTGGAGGCTCACATTCCTGCTTCCCAGGCACTTGCAGAGTTTAGCTGCTCTTTGGAAGGGGGTGAGGCATCAACAAGGAATGATCTTGGAGCTGGAATGACCTTGGGGCTCCAGCAACTTGAGTTAAAATTCTACCTGTGCTTCTGGCTTGCTGGGTGTGATTTGTGCTTCTCTTTCTTAATCTGGGGGACAGCATTATATTGTCTCCCTCCCAGGGAAGTTACAGGTTAAAATGGCATGATGCCACAGTCAGGAGACACCACTTTTCTTGCAGGGTAAAGTACAAAAGGAAAATGCAGGGTTCCTTGTTCAAACGTTATTAAGAATGTCAAGATGGCAACAGCAGAGCCTTAAAACCAGCATGAGCCCCTTCCAAGGTCAAGGTCTTGGGCCAATGTTTATGGCACACCATGAAGCCAGCAGTGGCCACAGCTCCTGGCACAGTGGCAGCCTGCCACCTGGTAGGTACTCAGTAAAGACTGGTTGCTTTTCTTGCTTTAACTCTCCATTTTTCTCTCTTCTTTCCTTTACAGTTTAATTTATATCCCTCTATCCCAAGTTTATATCTACTGCAGCTTCCCTTACAAGTCTCTTAGGAGGAGGGTCCCCCTGATGATTAAACTGCTTCTTCCCTTTTGCCCTGAAATCAGGGAGCCAGGTGGTAAGATGAAGAGAGGACAGTTTATCTCCAGAACCCTCCCATCTCTGTATCTGTATTTCCCCAGCTCCTTCAAAGACAGTCCAAGCAAACGAGGAACTAACAGCATCCTGATGCAGAACATGGGGCTCTTAACTCTAGAGAACACACTGCAGGTTGCTGGAGGGGCGGTGAGTGGGGGAGGGGCTAGATGGGTGATGGGCGCTAAGGGGGGGGGGGGCTTGTTGTGACAAGCCCTGTAACATACATTACACTGTATGTTAACTAAAATTCAAATAAAAATGAAACAGACAACAACAACAAAAAACAAAGAAGGAGCTAGACTATATGTATATGGACGGGGGAAGGGAGGAAGGATGGAGAAGGCAAACTAAGGCAAGGAAAAAAGAACACAGAAAAATGATGGTATTAGAAGGAGCTAAAAGCCTGCACTTCCCAAGGGATATCATTTGGCTACATCCAATCACAAGCGAGGCTGGTTATACAATTGCCTTTGATACTTTCTTCCTCAACTCTCAGCCATTCCCATGAAGTCAAAACAATCAAACATTTTCTGAGATCTTGGCTCTCTTGTCTCTGAACTTTGTAATTAACAGTGTATTTTCTTATGCATTACTTTACAAAATTCACCGTACCTGTGAGTTTGGGTATGCTACTTGTATCTTCACGTCATAGAGGAGGAGATAAAGTAACTTTCTGTAGCTACTGTGTCTGTTGGGAATGTTTGTCTCCAGGTAGCAGAAAACCTGAATTACTGTGTCTGTATCTGGGGAGGAGAGGTCCTCCTAAAAAGAGGCTGGGAGGCAAACCCTTGCCTCAAGGGTTGGGTAGCACACAGACATCATGGTTCCTCTCTGCTGTTCTCTTGACCTTTCCTTCAAGGTCACAAGATGACTGCTTTGGCTCCTGGTGTCACGTCACAAACATGGTCAAAGGAAGAAATGTGAGAAGGAGCAATATCAGCCATACTGGTGTCTTTTCTCGTGAAACATTAAACTTTCTTGGGCATCCCCTGGCTTGCAGACTTTGCTCACCTCTCATTGGTCAGAACCATGTCCCGTGGAAGTCTTGGCTACATAAAAAGCCTGAGACAGTGTTTAGCTTTTCCAGCCTTTACACTGATGGTGAGAGAGAAGGGTGTTGAGACACCTCTTGGGTGAAGCACACAACAGCGTAGGCCATAGTGACACAGATAACAAGTGTCAGCAACAGGGACCGAACTCAAATCCTCCATTCCTGAGTTTTGTGATTTTACCACTGCCACATTGCTCTTCCTTTGAAAATGTATTCAGCACCACCCAGCTTGGCCACTTCTTGCTGAGATAAGCAGACAGAAGTCACTCCCTCCACATTATGGAAATTGGAAACAGGGAATACATTTACTATGCCTTGCCTTAGGGCTCCTCAGAGAACCTCTTCCAAATTATGTAAAAGTGAGAGATAGATGGTTTATAGAGAATTTTTTCCTTACGTGAGAAATTCTGTGCATTCGAAGTTTCATGAAAACTAGTTGTAGTATATTTGGAAGACATAACAGAAATTGTGCGAAACATTACTTTAGGCTCTATGCCCTGGAATTTCCAGGCTTCAGCTGCCCTTCCTCCCACCATGCTTCAAATCACAACTAACTTGTTTTTTGGTAGGAACTATTTACATATGAAGATGATATTTAGATGCCCTTAGTAAATTGTTAAACTCACTTTCTTAAACAAGACCAGAGTCATAACCATAAATATCAGCTTGAAAGATGAGAAACAAGAGCCAAGATGGAATTTCTTCACTGACATCACCACATGCAGTTCCCACAGCAGAAAAGCTGAGCTGAGTGATTCAGTCCAAGGTAGAGAAATAACAGAATCTAGAGATGTAAATATGTTTCTGTTGGAGATATTTGGAATAGCATTATCTTCAGCTTCTTCCCTTTTAGCTGGGGAATGTTGTTTGAGGGATTTTTGTTGTGTTTTCTTTAAATGCTCCCAGCAGTAAATTGGACATACAGCACCTGCTAAATGTTTAGCTGTAGTTGAAGCATTGAATAAATCATGAAATCTGTGTAGGGTGAACTGAGTAATAGCTGCCCTGGAGAGAACTGTAATTCAATGTTGACAAAATAAATCACCTTGCATTTTCCAGAGAATCTTTTTCTTTTAGCAGGAGTGTTTGATAACTCCTAAGTTAATTAAGAGTTTTGACAGATTGGCATGTTTTAAACCTAGGGGTAATGTTTAAGGACTACCATCTATGTGCTAGGTACCAGGTCAGGTAGTTTTATAAGCCTTAGATCATTAAATTCTCACCCAGCCCTGTATAGTTCTTAGCCATGTTTTTCCAGATGAACAATGAAGAGTCTGAGAGGCCATGTTCATAATCCAAGGCAGCAGCTGGAAGGAGTCAAGTGCTCCCACTACTTATTCACAAAAGTAAGTTTTTCCCAGGCAGTGTAGCAGACCCAATAGACTGGCTCATTTAACCTTTGTTACAACTGCTTCTATCTTTTTTTTTAAATTTTATTTTATTTTTTCAGTGTTCCAGGATTCATTATTTATGCACAACTCCTTCTCTCCTGTCTGCTTCTGCCACCAAAGTCAGAAGCCTCAAACTCTCAGCCTTCCTATGGCGTGGCTTGGGGTAGCCAGTAGACATAATCCCAACGCCATGTACGCAGAGTGCCCTGGGAGAAAGCACTTCTCCTCCTGAATAGGTAAAGATTCTTTCAGCCACTCCTGACCATGAGAAGGAAAGGTGCACTGTTAAGGTTGGTGCAGCAGGACGTGCAGTTCCTTGACGATACTGAGCAGCTGCACTAGCCCTAGGCTGCCTGACACAGGGTTCCTTGTTAAGTAGAAGAATAAAGTATTCAAGAGGCCATTTGTTGGTGTTCTGTCCCCCTGCTTGCCTCCTCACCCCCACAGCACGATCCGTACACCTGCTTCCTCCAAGTGGCCACTTGGTAGCTCCACGTATGGAAGTTGTTTTCTAGGCCTTGATAACTGAGAACTGTAGTCACACACACACACACACACACACACACACACACACACACATACACAATGTTGGTCTAAGAATTAGAATGCAACCCCATTAAAATGATAGTATTAGTTAGATGACTGACGACTGATGCTGATTAGAGCAAAAGATGTCAAAGCACTTGTCGATTGTGTGGTCTTGAGCTAGTTAGTTGGGCTTGCTCGGTTGCCTCATGAATGAATGGGGCTAATAATAGCTCTACCTCATAGAGATTTGGGGGACTTTTTTTTTAAAGATTTTATTTGTTTATTTGACAGAGAGAGATCACAAGTAGGCAGAGAGGCAGGCAGAGAGAGAGAGAGGGAAGCAGGCTCCCTGCTGAGCAGAGAGCCCAATGCGGGACTTGATCCCAGGACCCTGAGATCATGACCTGAGCCGAAGGCAGAGGCTTAACCCACTGAGCCAGGCACCCCAGAGATTTGGGGGACATTTGACACTGGATTGGGCACATAATAAGCACTCAGTAGGTGGTATTACTGTTACTACTACTACTACTACTACTACTACTAGTACTACTATACTTACTCAAGACTTGTAGATTGAGGGAACGTTTGTAAAAAAACAACAGCAACAACAAAAGTAAAACTGTTCTAATGCTCTCCATCTTTCTCTCTCTCCGGATTCATGTTATGGTTCCTTTTTATTTTTTTTAAAGATTTTATTTATTTATTTGACAGACAGAGATCACAAGCAGGCAGAGAGAGAGAGGAGGAAGCAGGCTCCCCGCTGAGCAGAGAGCCCGATGCGGGGCTCGATCCCCAGACCCTGACCCTGGGATCATGACCTGAGCCGAAGGCAGAGGCTTTAACCCACTGAGCCACCCAGGCGCCCCTATGGTTCCTTTTTAAATTAATCTAACATTACTATCCTTTCAGAATTAAACCAATTATTTCTAAAAGGTCCATGATTTCTCATCCTAGAGAAGCTTCTTTGGGACCTTCTGAAGGGTGATAATATGTATGCTTGCCCCTTCTCTCTATTTCCATTGTCAAAGGCCATAGGTACTTTACCTAATTATCCCAGCCAACTGCTTCCTGACATATCTAGGGCCTCAAGGTTCAATACTTGATTTGGTTTCTTTTGACTCCAGGGACAGGTGCTGTGTTGATTTGTAAAACAACTATTCTAAATGCTAACCTGGAAAGAAGACCTATATGATTCTACTGTAAACTTTGCAGTAACAAAATAGCATGGTAATACTTTAAATTTAAGATGTTATTAGAAAGAAAGCTCTTCTTATTCAAAATCATAAAACAGAAAAACAAGATGGGGCACCAGGGTGGCTCAGTTAGTTAAGCACCTGCCTTTAGCTCAGGTCATGTCTCAGGGTCCTGGGATCAAATCCCATATTGGGCTCCCTACTCAGCAAGGAGTCTGCTTCTCCCTCTCCCTCGGCCCCTCCACCTGACTTGTGTTCTCTCTCTCTCTCTCTGTGTCTCCCTCTTAAATAAATAAAATCTTTGAAAGAAAGAAAGAAAAAAAGAAAGACAGACAGACAAGAGTGAAAAGCTTAAATTCCTTTTCAAAAAAACTGGGAGGGTCTGTATCCATGAAACACAATATATGACATAGGGCTGGTCAAATGAAGTGGAACAGAAATTCAGGAAAAGCTAAGAGATGATTGAGACAAGGTTGTGGCTTTTGACAAACTGAGCAGAAAATACATCCCCAAAATTGGCAGTCCAAAGTAGATATAACCTAAATAATTAAAATGAGCAACTCTCTGGCGAATGGCAAGAGTATTAACAAACCTGAAAGCACGAGCATTTTTGGACTCTACCTGACAACATGTGGTAGCCAATAAAGCTGAAAAGGGAAATGCACAGTTATGCTGTGTATAGAGCAAACAGCCTGTTGGTAAGGCATTGCTGCACCCTGTTGGCTAAGAAGAAGCAATGACAAAAATAACTCATAAAGATGCAAACATCTGTAATAAGATTTAATAGTGAACCAAGGCAAATTTTTACCAACTCACAACATCCTGCCTCCTAGCCCACATAAACTTTTTCCAAATATATGGATCAAAAAGAATTCTCTACATTCAATGAAAAGTGACAATAAAAAAATAAGCCAACACAAGATGCTGTAACATCCTACATGCTAATGCAAAGACACTGCAGTAGAAAAAGAGAAAAAGAAGGGGAAAACAAATGATAGAAACAGAACGCTCTGTAGTGATTCTAACAGCTGGATGAAAAAAATAGGTAACCATAAAAATTTAAAGAAACCACCAAAGAGCTCAAAACAGAGATGAAGTGGTCCAGGATGATACGGTGAAATGAGAGGGAAAGAAACATAAATGCTACAGCTCACCAAAGAAGTGAAGATGAATTTAAAGCAACAGAAAGTAAAATAGACACTGCTGAAAATAGGATAGGGGATCTGAAGGATGGGATTTTTAAAGCAATAGATAAATAAATAAATAAATAAATAAATAAATAAATAAATAAAATGGAAATAACAGATTAAAAGGGGATTAGAGAGGAAATGGTAGATTTGGGTGACAGAGAAGCCTCCATAGATATATAGTGAAATATCTCTGAAGAAAAGAACGAAACAAATAGAACACAACAGCTAAAGATATAACTTTCAAAAAATAAAAGATGACTTGAATTTGTAGATTGAAAGTATCTACCATGTTCCAGAGAAATTTGCTAAAGAGCCATATGCACTGCTATATTTCAGATATAGGAGTATTAAAAACTTTAGAGATAAGAAATAATCATTTAGTCAACCCAGCAGAAATATCAAGTAACCTATATAAAATCACAGATTTTTAAAAGTATGTTTAACCCAAGAGTTACTTACAGAAACATCAAAAGATAACAGAGATAATGCCTATGAAGCCCTCAATGAAAGGGGAAAAAATAGTGTGTGGCCTAATAAGAATTTTATGCACAGCCAAACTGTCATTAAAAATAAAGGCAATCAGGGTGCCTGGGTGGCTCAGTGGGTTAAGCCTCTGCCTTTGGCTCAAGTCATGATCCCGGGGTCCTGGGATCAAGCCCCATATTGGGCTCTCTGCTCAGCGAGAAGCCTGCTTCCCCCTCTCTCTTTTCCTGCCTCTCTGCCTACTTGTGATCTCTGCTTGTCAAATAAATAAGTAAAATCTTTAAATAAATAAATAAATAATAAAAATAAAGGCAATAGATAAAACTTGTTTAACATTTAAGAACCCAGAGTAGATAGCTCCCATTAAGTCATGCTTTAAAAAATTCTGAAAAGGAAACTACTAAAGGAAAGACTTTAACTAAAAGATGAATGGAAAATTCCTGGCAAAAGAACTGGTGAACACTGAGCCCATTTAACATTTAGTCTCAATCTAAAATAAATATGGAAATTTTATTTACAGAAAAATTATAAGCTCTGAATACATATAAATATTAGAACTAATGTAATATTAAGAGTAGAGAGAGCAGAAGATGGTGTATATTTATTTTTTCATCACTTTTAGCTGAAGATCAAAGGCTCTCATTTAAATGTGATAAATTAAGGACTTGATTTATAAGTATAGTTAAATATACAAAGGTAAAAATTGTAAGAGTGTATGTGTACATTAGTTTTATGTGTATATATAATTGTATATATATGTGTGTGTATGTATATATATATATGTGTGTGTATATATAATTACTCATGTATTACATATATAGTTTAAATGAAATTCAGGTGATGGAAAGAAGAGAAAATGCAGAACAATTTTTGTTTTTCATAGTGAATGCTGTCAGTGTTTCAAGAAATAGAGGATTTAAATAATTAAAGATTAGTTATAAAAGATCAGTGAAAGAATTACTCATAATCCTAACCTACCCAAACAGTATGAGGAATACTCACAAAAACAAAGAAAATATAGATTGTAGAGTATTCTATTTAAAAAAAAATAAAGCAATAGAAACTTAAAACATGACAAAATATTGTGAATTAAGAACAAATATGTCTCTCATAGCAATAAATATAAGTGGTCTAAACTCACATGTTAGAAGGAAATGATTCTAAAATTGAGTAATGAAGTAAAACTTAACCATATGCTATATGCCAGATATATATCTAAAGCCAAGTGACTCAGAAACTTGAAAATAGAAGGATTAACAAAGGAATAATATCAAATGCCAACAAAAAGAAAAGCAGAGGCCATTATCTTAAGTATAAAATAAGATCGAATTTAGAGCAAAAAGCATTAAGCAAGGAAAATAAAGATCCTTTGTATGATGAAGGGTGGCTTCCACAATGATCTAATAGATTTTTTTTAAAGATTTTATTTATTCATTTGAGAGAGAGAGCCAGAGAGAGCATAAGCAGGGGGAGAGGCAGAGGGAGAGGAGAAATAACCTCCCTGCTGAGCAGGGAGTCCAACATGGGCTCCATCCCAGGACCTGGAGAGCATGACCTGAGCTGAAGGCAGATGCTTAACCATCTGAGCCACCCAGGATCCCTGACACTGATCTAACAGCTATAGGTGTTTCTGTACTATACCAACTAATTTAGTAGGAAAATCTATTAAGCAAGAACTACAGAAAATACAAGGAAAAATAGAAACACTTTAGTTATAGGAGAATTAACAGATAAAGTGGATCAGAGAATGTAATGATATAGATGGCCTAAATAACATAGTTAGTGACGTTGTATATATCAAACTCTTTCCCTAAAAACCAAGAGTAGATTTTTTTTTTTAGGTGTCCCTAACACATTTCCAAAACTGACTGTACTTTGGACCACACAGAAAACCTGAATAAACTTTCTAAATAAGAAGTGTTACAGAGGGGCACCTGACTGGCTCAGTGGGTTGGGCACCTGCCTTCGGCTAGGGTCGTGGTCTCAGGGTCCTGGGATCAAGCCCCGTGTCTGGCTCTCTGCTCAGCGGGGAGCCTGCTTCCCCCTCTCTCTCTGCCTGCCTCTCTGCCTGCTTGTGATCTCTCTCTCTCTCTCTCTCTCTCTGTCAAGTAAATAAATGAAATCTTTAAAAAAAAAAGTGGTACAGATATTATCCTTTAATCACTATGAGTCAAAAAGAATCAATCTGAAATTACATGATATTTAGGGGCAACTGGGTGGCTCAGTGGGTTAAGCTTCCGCCTTTGGCTCAGGTCATGATTCAGGGTCCTGGGATCAAGCCCCACATTGGGCTCTCTGCTCAGTGGGGAGCCTACTTCCCCTGCTCTCTGAAATTACATAATATTTAAAAGGACTAATAGTAGATTGTATTTTTACCCAAAGGCAATAAAAACACTAATTTGAAAAGATATATGTACCCCTATGTTTACTGCAACATTACTTATAGTAGCCAAGGTATGAAAGCAGCCTAAGTGTCTATTGATAGATGAATATGTAAAGATATGGTATATAGCTACAGTGGAATATTACTCAGCCATTAAAAAAGAATGAGATTTTTGCTATTTGCAACAGCATGGATGATGGATGGACTATGCTAAGTGAAATAAGTCAAAAAGAAAGAAATATACCATATGAATGTACTTATATGTGAAATCTAAAAAAACAAAACAAAAGAAAAAAAACTTAAAAAAAAAAAGCAGTAACAGACCCCCATAAATACAGAGAACAAACTGATGAGGGGGTGGGGGATGCATAAAATAGGTAATGGTGAGTGGGAGGTACAGGCTCCCAGTTATGGAATGAATAATTCACATGGATGAAAGTTACAACACAGGGAACATAGTCAGTGGTATTGTAATAGCGTTGTATGGTGACAGATGGTAGTATCTACAATTCTAGCAAGCATAGCATAGTGGATGGGCTTGTCAAATCCCAATGCCAGGGATGCCCGGGTGACTCAGTCAGTTAAGTGTCTGCCTTCCACTCAGGTCATGATCCCAGGGCCCTGGCATCGAGTCCCACAGGGGGCCCCTTGCTCAGCGGGGAGGCTGCTTCTCCCTATGCCTGCAGCTGCCCCCTGCTTGCATGCACTCTCTATCGCTCTCTGATGAATAAATAAAATCTTTTTTAAAAAATCACAATGCGGGCGCCTGGGTGGCTCAGTGGATTAAGCCGCTGCCTTCGGCTCAGGTCATGATCTCAGGGTCCTGGGATCGAGCCCCACATCGGGCTCTCTGCTCCGCAGGGAGCCTGCTTCCTCCTCTCTCTCTGCCTGCCTCTCTGCCTACTTGTGATCTCTCTCTCTGTCAAATAAATAAATAAAATCTTTAAAAAAAAAATCACAATGCTGTATACCTGAAACTAACGTAAATATTGTGTGTCAGCTATACTCCAATTGAAGAAAAAGGACTGGATAGTGGTTATAACCACATTGCATATCCTCTGGGATTAGCTAAAGCAGCTCCTCAAAGAAAAATTTATAGACAGAAGTACTTAAATTAATGAACAAAAAGGATGGGAAATGAATGCATTGTCTTACATTCATGAAGCTAAAAATAAAAAATTAAACTAAGAAGAATATAAGAAAGATAGTAATGTTAATAAAGTCAGAAAACAGTAACATAGTAAAAAAAAAAAAGAACAAATAAACTGGTTGGTTTATTAACCAACAAATAAATCGATTCTTTAGGGGAAAAAAAAACAATCATTTGAAACTAACCAAGATGGATGCAAGTAAATCATCTACTAGGAATATGTAAATACCAACCATGGCCCCAATAGGAAAAAAAAAGAAAGAAAGAAAGAAAGAAACTAACAAAGAAAAAAACAGACCGAACAGACCAAAATAAAACAAAACAAAAAAGCTCTCCAAAGAAACCCAGAATGTTTCACAGATTACTTCTACCAAACCCCTAAGGAAAAAGTAGGCCCAAAATTAAAACTCTTTCAGAGCACATATTAAAAAGAAGACTTCCAAATTCCTTTTTCTAAAGCTAGCATACATCAACCACATCCTGATTAAAAGAGTACAAAAAAGCAAAATAAAAACCAATATTGCTTATTAATATGAATGTAATAAATCCTAATTAAAATTTTACCAAGAAAATCCAAGCACTCACAAAGACAGAATTCACTACAACCAATTGGATTTATTCTTTTAAAGTGTAAGAATGTTTCAAAATCTAGAACCATATTAATTTAATTCTAATATGTCAAAATTAGGAATCATTTTTTATCATCGCTACAGTAACTGAAGAGGCATTTGATAAAATTTATGGTTCATTCTTGATGAAAAAGTCGTAATAAAATACTTCATATCACACACACACACACACACACACACACACACACACACAGATTCATACACATACTTAATTATATCTGCTCCCCAGAGCTACTAATATACTTACTGGAGAAAGAGTAGAAACAATTCCATTAACGTCAGCTACAAGAAAGTACACCTTAATCAACCGTATATGTTAACGTTACTCCAGAGATCCTAGCCAGCCCAAGTAGAAGAGAAAAAGAAATAAGCACAGATATTAGAACCAGTAATCAGTTTAACTTGTGATATGCAGATTATATTAATACACTTTGTAAAATATAAATTCAATGGGAATAGATAGATATACAGACATAGATATGTAAATAATAGATTGATAGATAGATAAAGAGATACACAGTACTATACCTGAATAGCCAGGAAGCTCAATGGAAGAGTGTTTAGAAGTAGACTAGACTACATACGATAAATCCAGTGTTCTATATCAATGGGAAAAAAGTCTATTCAAATGCTATTAAAATAATTGGACACCTCTTTGGGGAGAAAAAAGGATTCCATACTCCAAAGAACCCTGTATTTCATCCTCAAAACTTACACCAAAATAAATTTGCCAGATGATTCAAAGATTTAAATGCAAAAAATAAAACTACAATGGCACTGGGGGAAAAAACGGAAATGTTTTACCAGTCAGATGTGAGGAAGACCTTTCTATTTTTGACTCAAAATGCAAAAACTATAAATTAAAATATTAATAAATCCTATTTACTATAACACATCTGCATTGCAAAAAGCACCATAAACACAGTAAAAAGAAAAATAACATGCTGATTAAAATAATTTGCAGACAAAGGACTTCTTAATATATTGAAAATGATAGTTAACTGCTCAGTGTTATACACTTAAACTCTTGTGTGGAGACCCCACATTAGGGGCTCCTGATGGCTCAGTCGGTAGAGCATTTCACTCTGGATCTCTGGCTTATGAGTTTGAGCCCCACACTGGGTGCAGAGATTACTTAAGTAGATAAACATTTTTTTAAAAAATGAGATCTCACATGAAAATATTCTTACCATGTACACACAAAAGACAAAATAGAGCAGGAGGAAGTTTGGGATGTGTTTTACCTTGATCACGATAATGATGATGATTTCACAGATATATGCCTATCTCCAAATCCGCCAGACTGTCTACATGAAATATGTCTAGCTTTTTGTATGTCAGTTATACCTCAATAAAACTGCTTTTTAAAAATAATGGAGGGGCACCTGGGTAGCTCAGTGGGTTAAAGCCTCTGCCTTCAACCCAGATCATGATCCCATGGTTCTGGGATCAAGCCCCCGCATTGGGCTCTCTGCTCAGCAGGGAGCCTGCTTCTCCTCCTCTTTCTCTGCCTGCCTGTCTGCCTATTTGTGATCTCTGTCTGTCAAATAAATAAATAAAATCTTTAAAAAAAATAAAGAATAAAAATAATGGAAATTTAAAAGGACAATGAATATAAGTAGATCGTTCCTGAAAGAAATAATCTTGATGCAAACAATGAAAATAAAAGACCTATTCTCACTCAAAATGAGAATTGTACATTAAGACTACTGAGAGTTACTGATTTTTTAAAAGTTCCCAGACTTCACATGGACGAGGATCAAAACGTTTAGTGACTTATTGTTGGCAACACTGTAGAGAAATCAAGTATTCTCATCAATTTTGAGTGGGACCATGAATTATTACAGTATTTATTCAGAACAAATTGCCAATATTTATCCAAATATAATTTGCTGAGTCTTCTGACTCAGAGATACTGTAGAAATTTATGCTACCTTATATTTGGGTGCCATTGTGGGTATGTGCAATTGTATGAAATAATGTAGGCACAGGAATATTCACTGTCACATCGTTTGTAAGAATAAAAGGTCACAAACTGAACGGTGGTCCATATAGACTCATCATTGCAAAGACCTGGTCAATTTTTCTGAAGGAGTACTGTGTCCTTTAAGGATATGACCTCTACTCAAAGAGAGCGCTGAGAGTACTG
This sequence comes from Meles meles, assembly GCF_922984935.1. Lineage (NCBI taxonomy): Eukaryota > Metazoa > Chordata > Mammalia > Carnivora > Mustelidae > Meles > Meles meles. Next base: position 138,556,554 of record NC_060071.1, on the reverse strand, counting down.
TAGGGTATGCTACCATTACTATAAAATAATGGTGATAGTAATCATGGCTCTTACATATAAAGGGCATGTTTTCTATGAACAGAGTATCACTGACAGTATACTCATGAACTCATAACAGTGGATGCCCCTTGAGAGGGGGCTCGAGAGTCTGGGATGGGTGCGGAGAGTAGACTTCCTTTTTAATGAGCCCTTTTACCATCTGTTAAATTTTCTATCACGTTTATGTGTTACCTAAGCAAAAAATTAATCAATCTTACATTAATTTAGATCCCTGTTCAAATCCTACATCTGCTCTTTCCTTCTTGGCGACCTGGAGCAAACCTGCACCTGCACCCCAGTCCCCCTCCCTGTGACACGGGGACGTCCTTAGGGCCCCTCGCAGACTGGCATCAGGGCTAGATGAGCCAATCGTGAAAAAGCACCCTGCCCAGCGCCCAGCAGTGACATGTAATTGCTTGGTGAATGCCATCCACCTCTTTTAGCCAAGAATTAAAGTAAGTTTTATCCAACTATCACAACTTAGTTATATGCATAATCGTACTTGGCTATGTTTTTAATTTTCTTTGTAATACACGAATGACTTAAACATCTGGCTTCCTTAGGCGTAATTAAGCAAGAGGGGAAACAGTAGACATCACCAGTCTGGCATACCTCCTTTCCCGGTAGAAAAATAACACTTTTTCTTTCAAGAGCCAAGCCTAGGTGTTAACTAGTCCTTGGTGCAACTAGAGTAAGACGAAAAGGACCAAAGCTGCCAAAGGACTGTTAGGTACTGGCCTTGGATCTCAGATACCTGTGTTCAAACCCGGCCTCCGTCACTCCTGACTGCCACTGAGCTGTCCTGTGTTGTACTTCTCTGCCCTTCCAGAGCGTCGCTTTAAAATGGAACACCCTAGGGGCGCCTGGGTGGCTCAGTGGGTTAAGCCGCTGCCTTCGGCTCAGGTCATGATCTCGAGTCCTGGGATCGAGTCCCACATCGGGGTCTCTGCTCAGCAGCGAGCCTGCTTCCCTCTCTCTCTGCCTACCTCTCTGTCTGCTTGTGATCTCTCTCTGTCAAATAAATAAAAATAAAAAATCTTAAAAAAAAAACAAAAAACAGAACACCCTGCAGGGTTGCTGTCTGGACGAAATGGAGTCAGTCTAGACGAGCGTGCAATCCACGCGAGGCACTCAACAAGTATTTCTGGAAGAGTATTAAACACTTACTTGTGCAAGGAGCAAGAGATGGTCCCTACCTTCAAAGTCCTTACAAACTGACAGATGAAGCAATGACTCTGGTAATTCGAGCAAAAGCCGCTTCGTGGCAGAAAGGGAAGTGAGGAGGGTAAGCGTGACTAATACAGACTAATCACCAGTGAACAGGTAGCCACGTTGACTAACGGTAGACGAGTACCAAGGACGAGAAAAAGCAGCCTTGGGAGGGCCAGTCCTCCACACTTCAAGCCAGGGGAGTGTTCAGGAGGGTCACAAGGCTGTTGGGAACAAGAAAATGGGTGAGAAGTGAGAAGTCACAAGAAGCAGAGACACTTGAAACTTTTTGACTTGCACACAACACATGAAAATCGGACTGGACTGAGGGAAATGTGAGCTGTGCACTCCACTCACACACAAACACGTGTTTGTTATTCTAGGTGTTGGAAAGCTTCAGTGAAAATTCTCTCACACTCTCTTATATGCACACGCGCGTGCACAGGCACGCATACACACTTACAGTCATGTGTGCACGTGCGCGCATGCACACACGCTCCAAGTGCTTCCGACCCCTCATGGGAATTTGGTGAGGAGTGCTAAAGAGCCTCCGGCCCCTCCCCCACACCCTGTGTCTTGAGCCCATGGGGCTGCAGATACTCAAGGCCACACACCTGGGGACACAGCAATGCCTGCTCCGAGGAAGTGTTTGTGGACACAGAGAAGCAACCCCCAAGCAGATGCTCCCCTGACAGGGCTTAAACGAGTGTTACGTGTCCACAAAACCCATGTCGGAATCCTCCTATAAAGAAGGCAATTATCAACTAATCAACAACACACAATTTTTTCCATTTGAGGTCCTGGAATCAGGGAGCCAGAATAGGTTCATTTAAATATTTTATTTATTTATTTGACAGAGAGAGAAGTCACAAGTAGGCAGAGAGGCAGGCAGAGAGAGAGAGGGGGAAGCAGGCTCCCCGCTGAGCAGAGAGCCCGATGCGGGGCTCAATCCCAGGACCCTGGGATCATGACCTGAGCCGAAGGCAGAGGCTTAAACCACTGAGCCACCCAGGCGCCCCGAATAGGTTCATTTAAATGTCACTAGCAGTTTGGGAAAATGGGGTGTGGCGAGTGCTTTTTAGGGAAATGGAGGCCAAGTAGGGCATCTAAGTGAGGAATCTTATGGGGCAGGTAGGGGCCACCATCAGGGGGAGGGGTATCTGTGGTACGAAGGAGGAGGGAACTTGCCAGACTGAGGAGGAAGGGGCATGCAGGGCTGTCCTCAAAATGCAGTCTTGCATATGATCTCCCTAATATGAGGACGTGGAGATGCAACATGGGAGGATCGGGGGTAGGACAAGAATAAATGAAACAAGATGGGATTGGGAGGGAGACAAACCATAAGTGACTCTTAATCTTACAAAACAAACTGGGGGTTGCTGAGGGGGAGGTGGGGTATGGCGAGGGTGGTTGGGTTATGGACATTGGGGAGGGTATGTGCTATGGTGAGTGCTGTGAAGTGTGTAAACCTGGCGATTCACAGACCTGTACCCCTGGGGATAAAAATACATTATATGTTTATAAAAAAATAAAAAATAAATTAAAAATTAAAAAAGAAATGCCATCTTAAGGCCTGTTTGGAGGAGGACTTCACAGGGCAGCGATTCTCCTCACCACTTCGACCGCAACTTACTGCTCTTGTCCATGTAATGAATTTCTTTCAACTGGGTATAATATCTTATTTTATTTTATCATTTTATTTCTTTTATTATGTTCAGTTAGCCAACACATAGTACACCGTTAGTTTTGGATGTAGTGTTCCGTGATCCTTTAATTGGGTGTAACACCCAGGCTCATTAAATACCCATCACCCTGTCACCCCATCTCCCCACCGCCTCCCCTCAGAAACCCTCACATTTTGAGGGCCGATGCCACCACATCAAACTTCTAAGTTGGAGTAAAGACTCCCACTTAGGGGCGCCTGGGTGGCTCAGTCCGTTAAGTGACCGCCTTCTGCTCAGGCTCCTGGCATCCAGCCCCAAGTCCGCCCGGCTCCCGCGGGTCTCAGGAGAAAATCTCCTTCTCCCTCTGCCCCTCCCCCACTCATTCTCTCTCTCTCTCTCTCTCTCTCTCTCTCTCTCAAATAAATAAATAAAATTTAAAAAAGAAAAAAGCCTCCCATGTGATGAGCTATGAAGCCCTTGAGGGAACATGCACATTTTTTGGTTCTCCACCGTGCCAGACACAGCACGTGCACAATGTCAGGCAGGGACTGACATTGTAGGTACAAATGCGTTCTTGACGTCGGGAGCCTTGCTAGGATCACTGGGACTCCAGCCCAGGATGGTGGTTTTAAACTTCCCAGTCCACTTCTCCCCCTACTTAGAGGGCTTTGTCCATGACAACGAATACGTTAAGTGCAGGTACTGAACCACCGCTCTGTGTGTGTGGGTGTTGGGGAGGCCCCAGGGAAGGAGCAATGCTTCTGCAGAGGGCATTTTTTTTTTTAAGATTTTTATTTATTTATTTGACAGAGATCACAAGTAGGCAGAGAGGCAGGCAGAGAGAGAGAGGAGGAAGCAGGCTCCCTGCTGAGCAGAGAGCCTGATGCGGGGCTCGATCCCAGGACCCTGAGATCATGACCTGAGCCGAAGGCAGAGGTTTAACCCACTGAGCCACCCAGGTGCCCCTGCAGAGGGCATTTTTGCAAGCTCTTGCTGTCTTTCATTGGTGTGTCTGTGATCTGGGTGCTCCCTGCTGCACCCCTCCACTCTGAAGGGTAGACTGTAAACAAGGGAGAAGTGCTTGAGAACCTGTGTGAGGGCCGTAGGGCAGCGGCACCCTGAGCACTACAAATGGGGGAAACGGCACTCGAGGAGGACCAACACCGTCTTAGCCTGTTCTCCCCCACCCATGCCAGGGCACTCGTTGGCAGGTTGAAAAATCAAGGCTTTTGCCGCGTCTCTCCCTGAATTTGATTCGTCTGCAAGGGCATTAACGTCTCCTATAGCTCCACTAAGCAGGACTTTTAAGATTTTATTTATTTATCAGAGAGAGGGAGAGAGCACACAAGCAGGGGGAGCCGCAGGCTATGGGAGAGGCTGGCTCCCTGCTGAGCAAAGAGCCAGAGGAGGGACTCGATCCCAGAACCCCGAGATCATGACCTGAGCTGAAGGCAGACACTGAACCTGGTGAGCCACCCAGGCATCCCTAAGCAGGATTTTAAAATCTGCGCTGGTGTATGTTTATTTCATTTCCGATCCACTGGGCCCACATCTAAGCTTAATATCACACGCTCGTCAGAACGAATTCCAAACCCTCTCCCAGCAGGCTGGCGTGGGACCTAGGGACTCCTGGCCAGATGGAGGTGACATCTGAAAACTTTTTGGTGTGTCCCATCTTCCCAGACAAGATGTGAGTTTCTGTCAGTCTGCCCTCTTTCCAAAGCCCAGTGGTCTGCAGGGTGCCTCAGAGCACAGCTTCTTCTGCCCCCAATTAATCCATTTATCTGAGAAGATGCAGACAGGGCTGCCAGCCCAGGTGAGCAAGGGCTTTCAACGGAGCCCATCTGGAGGGGTCAGTCTGCAGAGGGACGTGACTGAGGCAAGTGACAGGCCTGGGATTGCGCTAGGCACAGGCAGCTCCCTGGCTGGAAGCCGTGGTCAGGAAGACTCGGGAAGCTTTTCCCATTGCATCTGCACTGACTTGCTACGGTAAAGCACTCCCACACCTAAAACTGCCCTGTTGTTTGGGAAGATGGAGCTGTTTGCCCACGGAATCTGAAAACCTTCCTGCCCAAGGGTAGCAGTTTGTCAGAGAAGTGGCCGGGCGTTCAGACTTCGTTTGCAGTCTGGGAATCGATGTGAGGCTGTGTGTTCCTGCCGGGTTTGTTCACTTCCTCTGCTCTGCAAGATGGGGCCGCCCGGCTAACTTGTCATTATAGAGGGTTGACTAGGATGGAATATTGCTCAAGATGATGGTCCAGGGAGGACAGCTTACAGAGCTGCATTTCCTCTTGGTGTCAGGCAAGTGCTGCCTGGCCTGAGGCTTCAGTGTTCCTTTCAGACCGATGTTCCAAGGTCAAGGGTGTACTGCCTTTTTCTTTTGTTTCCATTCTTTCTCTGTCTCTCCTCGTCCCTCCCCCACTTTCCTTCCCTCCCTCACCCTCTCCTTCTCTCTTTTCCACTCTCTTTTCTTTCACTGAAATTTCTTTGGAGTCAAGCACAAGAAGTATCTCCCTTTGCCTTTGAAAACCTCTCGTTAAGACCACTCCCGATAGAGGAAATGGGTTTGTCCAATTTATTTTCGTAACAAATACTCAATTTTATTTTTCCCCATGGCCTCTTCTTTTATGGTTCATGTTTGCATTATTCTGCCCCTTGGAGAAAAAAGCTGTTTACAAAGGTGAAAATTATTCCGATGATCTAATCTGTTGCATTCCTCTGCAATGCAAAGAGTTAAATGATGCATGAAATCACCTGTCGGCCCACATTAGCAGGGCTGTGTTTACAGACCCAGGGGCGGCTCGTGAATTATTTAACCAAAAGGACTCTTGGCTCCGTGTCCGGGGTAGACATGGTTCAGCCCCGAGTTACTTTGGAGGTGCTGTTTGCAGCCCCCGAGCTTCCCCTTGGCTGCGGAAACCGTCTGCCAGACGCTGTGGGCCGTTGCCAACACCAGGTCTCCTTGAGAACAACTTGAACTTAGCTCCTACAGGCTCCAGATGGCTCCCAAACGAGAGCGGAGTTTTGCAGAACCCTTAAAAGCTTTGCCAAAAAAGAGAGAGTTGGCAGTGTTTGCACCCAGGCTGTAGGTTTGCCTCACACTGTGGACCTGGGGGTTATTGCTGGGGTTGAGAGAGTCCAATTAATAACACCTCCCCGTCCCCATCGGAGTCCCGTGCCCACCGGAGTTTGGGTGCAATGAGAATGCTGAAGAATGAGGCACAGGAAGATCAGAAGGTCACCTTTATTACTGAGTGACTTAACAGAGAATGTGGGGGAATGTCCTGATTTGGGACCCCGGAGTGGAGGCATGCTTCCTTGCCCTGTGCTGGAAACCAGTCTCTCCTATGGAGGAAGTGGAGAGGCTGCTGCAAGAGACAGGGACCGGGGCGGGGGGGGGGGGGGGGTCAGGGTAGGGAGGGAGAGTTGGGGGCCTTCCTCAGGGAAAGCAGCATTTCCTGCCTGTCCTGAGCAGCCACGAGGGTTCTATCTCTGGCGGACAAAAATCATAGAAATCAGGAGAGCTGGCACAGATTTTAGGGACCATTGAAACCCTTTCGTTTGCAAAAGGAAACTGAGGCACAAAGGTTGGGGAATCACCCATAGAAATGCGGCTTGTTAGAGGCAAGGCCGAGTTCTGTGTGCCTCTTGGTCCATGGAGGGCACCGTCCCACTGGGGGGTCTCAGGCCCCAGCCCCACCCAGACCTCCTCTGTTCCCCTTGGGAATGGGACAAGCTTAGAAGATGCACAGTAATCTAGCTGCTATTTGCAGCAAATGGTAATTCAGACAAAAAATTACTATTATGAAATCAAGTCAAGTCAAGTTCTTTGTTGATGCTTTGTCTAAGCTTTGTCAACTCTGAGCACGCATTTGGAAATGCGGTCAGCTCCTGCCTGAGCCGTAGGGCAGGCCAGCCAGCTTGGGGAGAGACGAAGGAGAAGAGGGGTCCTAACTAGTATGTCCCTGGGAGAAGGCTGTTGCCTCCCAGTCAGATGGCGGTCAATGTCTGCTTCTGCAAAGGCTCAGAACTCTAGACAACTCCCTGGCTTCTTTCTGTCCTTTGGACAGAGCCCCCACTGCTGTATTTTATCGAATCAACCATTTATACTGTCAAAATCCTGCTTCTCCCAGCAACTCACTGTGGGGCTAAATTTGTGCTGTATTTCCCTCAACTGGTATTTGGGGCTCAAACCCCAAGTGCTTTGGTCTGGGCCCCAGTGGAGCACCAACCCTGGGAAAGGGCCCTTTCTGAAGCATGCAGTGATGTCCACTGCACTCCCCAAGGGCTCTCCTTCCCTCACTGCCTGCCGAGTCCCTGAAACCTAGATGTCTACTGGCTGAGTTTTATTTCCAGCATGGCAAGGTCACAAGTTCACGCACATACACTCACGTGCACACACACATGGAAACACACACACACGCGCACACACATCAAATTTCACTTCCCATCAAATCTCTGCCTCCCAAAATGACCTACATGTTGGCAAAGGCTTTTTATCTGTCAGAAGTTATTATCCAACGGAAGTTTCCTCTCTCCATGACACACCCATTAGGCCAAATGCAGGTTGCGCCGTTTCCCTCCATCTCACCAGTCCCCGTCCTGAACCTTTGCCTCCCGACTCCCCAGGCTCCTGGACACCAAGGAGAATGTCTGAGCCAGCAAGTAATTGGTCCGAAAGGAGGTCCCTTAGATACAAAAAGGACATTTTGAGGGAACCCCCTTGTATTTTGGGTGGTGCTGTCCTTCCTCCTAAGGCTCAGTGCTGGAAAGCCCCCAACCATGCCGGGACCCACCCCCAGAGGCCCATACCAAGCCCTACCTCTCTCCAGGGACACTGGGGCCTGGGGGTGGGCTGAGTGTGCCCCTCCCAGCTCTTGGAAGAGCTTCCATGTGTATCTCACTGAACCCTACATTGACCTGGGGAAGAGGCAGGGCAGGTGGTTCAAAGGTTAAGGCCACAGAGAAGGCAAGTCAGGGAGAGTTGCTTCTTTCCCACTTTTCTGTCCCTCCCCATGGAGCCGTCATTACCTTGAAGGCAGGAGGGATGAGGTCTGGATGGGCCTGGAAACATGGACACCCAAATAGCACCCACAGCTGCACTGGGGTTTCAGGGAAATGAAGGGACTCATCTGTCTTAAACATTTTCTACAAAAATGTGTTCCATGTTGCCGCCAGTCTGGTTCATTCATGAGCAGACTGAGACCCTCAAAGGGGAAGAGATTCCCTGTTGACAAAGCAAGGGTGAGACCCACAGGCAGAAAAGCCATGCTGAGGGTTTATGGAGATAACACTTCACCCCATTCTCCCCTCCCTCCAGGACACGGCTGCCCTCCCCTCCCCCACCCATCAGGTCCCACCTCCACCCACACCCCTTCTGCCTGTAGCCCCTCACCTGCGCCTTCTCTTCTTAGAATTCTAGTCTCAGACTCCCCCCTCCTCCTGCCTCCCTACCTCCCGCTGTTCCCAGTCCTCTATGTGGTCCTCTTCTCTGAGTTCCCTGGATGTAATGACTCACCCCGGGGAAGACTAAGCTAATGGGCTAACAGGTTTCTCTTCCGAGCTGACTAGGTGCATTTTAATTTGCAAAAGTACTCCTGGGGCCATGCCTTGGCTCAGGAAATGCTTCAAGAGCTGGACAGGGGCAGCTCCAGGATCTCTACATAGAAAGGACCATAGAAAGGGCTTTAGTTCTTGCGTGGAAGCTGCATTTGAGAGCAAGCACACTTTTCTATTTGGACGGTGGTTTTAAGTTGATAGATACTTGAAATAAGGGAGTAATCACTGCCCTGCCAACTTCTACTCCTGCCATTTGATGTTTTCAGTAAGATCTAGGTCACTGGCTTTTATGTTCACTATGGTTCATGACTGTCCTCTTAAGCCTGGTGCCAGAAGAGAACCTGGCATTTTTAAATGCAGACTCATCAGTGCAGATGAGGGCTGTATCATCTCCTTCATTAAGGGCAGTATGTTTCTGTTAATGCATCCATCCTAAGATCCAATTAACCTTTAGCTTTTGTTTGTTTGTTTGCTGCCAAATTGTGTTTTAAGTTTTCAGTTGATTCATTAGCAGAATATCTTACATTTGGCTGCTAAGTCTTTTATCTCTCAGACTATGTGGTGTTTTATCTATGTATCTGTGCCCTAAGTGTAGGAGTTTCTATATATACCTTATGATGGATAGTTTTAGAACAAACAAAAGACCAACTCTAATCATGATATTCCTCACTTCTGATTCTGGGAAACAGTGTTTTCTTGACCCTCCAAGTTGTGAATCTGGTCTGTCAATCTGGCATTCATTCCCAGCCCTAATATTAGACATAATCTTGGCTTTTAGAAAACCAGAGCTTCAAAGTAGTATGCGGTGTGGCTTCCTGAGGACCAGAAAATACATTGATAACTAATATCAAATTAGTTAATTTCACACATGAAACACTATCTAATCTGAAAATAATTAGTATCATCTCCTGGGAGAATGTGTGTGTGTGAAGAGCCATTTGGGGAGAGGGTGCCTGGGAGGGGGGAGGAAGAGAGCATGTCAGAAATCTTTTTCATTGCATGCTGAACAGAAATAGCAGGAAAAAACCAAGGTCTGTGGTCTGTAGTTAGAAGAGTGTATCGGGGGCGCCTGGGTGGCTCAGTGGGTTAAAGCCTCTGCCTTCGGCTCAGGTCATGATCCCAGGGTCCTGGGATCGAGCCCCGCATCGGGCTCTCTGCTCAACAGGGAGCCTGTTTCCCTTCCTCTCTCTGTCTGCCTCTCTGCCTACCTGTGATCTCTGTCTGTCAGATAAATAAATAAAATCTTAAAAAAAAAAGAAGAGTGTATCAGTTTACTGCTGTAACTAAATATTACAGACTGAGTGGCCTAAGCTACACAAAGTTTTTGTCTCAAAATTCTGGAGTCTTCGAGTTAGGGAATAAGGTATCTGACAGGGCCGGTTCCTTCCAAGGGCTGTGAGGGACAGGTGTGTCCCAGGCCTCTCTTCTCGGCTACCGGACGCTGTCTTCTCCCTGTGTCTTCACATCTTGCCTTTACACATCCCTGGGTCCAAAAATCCTCTTTTTAGAAGTCATATTGGATTAGGACCCAGCTGAATGACCTCATTCTAAACTGATTAGCTCTACAAAGACCCTTTCTCCAACCAAGGTCCCATTCCGAGGCCCTGGGAGACTCTCTGAATTTGGGGCAGACACCATTCAGCCATAACTGGGGATTCACAATGAGGCATCCTAGGAATATCACGGATGCAGCAGGGAGCTCCTGAGAAGTAAAAGCCATCCTGTGGAAATCACACCCCAGACTTGGTCCTTCTGCTGTCAGCGCTGACATTGGCCCCTCCCCCGCCAGCCATTTATCTTGTCGACGCCCCTCCGCAGGTGTTTTAGTCCCCATGAAAGCACTCCTCCTGGGGGAGGGGGAATAAAACACACTGCCCCCCAAATTGTTGTGGTCAGTGTGTCAAATCCAGTAGCTTCTTGATAGGTGTCCCTCCTCTCCATCTCCTGGATCCCCGTGACTCCATAACCTGTGAGTAGAGGAAGAAATTCCTTTTCCTTGGAGAAGAGTCACCAGGTTTTTCTACCTATGATCCCTCCTGATGACTGTGAGGGGAAGGCGGGGTGACTTCATAACTGGCAGGCAGCAGGACCACGTGTACCCCAGCCCACCTGTCTCCCTCATAGGTGGGGGCTGGGCACCCACGGATCCCAGGACCTGACCGACTGCTCTGCCCGCAGCCTCCACCTGACACGCACGTACTTGCCCTCCTGTTGCAGAAGGAATGCAGGGAGACTACAAAACAAAACAAAAATGTAACTGCAAAAGCCACCCCATCTGGGTGATGAACAGAAGTCGTTGGCAAATGACCCTGCCTTTCTCCTTTTTCTTGCCTGGTTTATTTTCAGTTACCGGTATTTATCCCCAGGTTTTCGATGGGCAGCTGACGGGTCCATCAGCTGCTTCCCAGAGGTGCTCCGGCTCCCAAGAGTAAAATCAGAATGATTGCCTCCCTTCCGCAAGTCCTGCTGCTTACCCTGCCTTGTGGTGGGTCTTGGGATCCAAGGCCAAAATAAGCCCTGCTCTGGAGAGCTTGGGATAATGGAGAGTTGGGTGATGAAATCATCATTTTTTCCATAGTTGGAAACTGAGGCACAGTGGGTCCCACTCAGCAAGAAATGACTTCAGAGACGCTTGTTTGGGAAGCATGGCTCCCTGGTTGCAGCTGCTGGCCTCCGAGGCAACACCATGAAAGAAGGGCCCATCGCTTGCCCTCCAAAGGGAACAGCAGGATCTTCTGTGGTTGCTCCCTTGCCTCAGCTGGAAGAAGAAATGAAAATCTGTTATGAAAGAAGAGAGAGAAACATGGCTTAGAAGCAACTATCTACCGGCTGGGCACAGAGCTGTTGCCTCCATACTCATTATACTTTAGAAATAAATTGTTGCTCCTGGAAATAAAGTAATTCCTTTAAAGAAATTTGGAGAACTATCAAGCCTAAGAAGGGGATAAAATGACCCATCATTCCTTCATCTAGTCTGTTTAATCCCTTGGTGGCTGGAATGAAAGGGAGAGACCAGCCAGTTCAAAAAGACCAGGGGCTGCCACATTCTGCCTTCCTGTGAGGAGTGAGAAGACGCATGGGACATTTTATGGCATGAGAACATGGTGAGGGGAAGGACCCACACTCTCCTGGGGGGGACAACAACCACCGCACTGTGAGATAGAGCCCAGGAAGAGGAGTCCGGCATCACTTAGGCACGTGCCCCGGAAAACAGCCTCCGGGGCTGCATGTTCAGAACGAGCATTTGTTAGCACCAAGAGAGGCTTGAGATGTGAAACACCAAATGGCAGGCTTGCCAGTGTCCCACCGGCGGCTCAGTCAGGCTTGTCCAGGGCCCTGCCCCACGGGGTCCAGCAAGACTCCGGGATGCAACACACAGTGGCTCAGGGGTTTCCTCAGGAGAAGAGGCCGGAGTCGCCTGAAGTCAGTGGTGTCACTGCACGGCCCGCTGAAGGACTGTACCCCTTCCTCCTTAGGCTCATGAAACATCCCAGAGGGGCCTCCGCCCTAGAAGGTGAGCCCCAAGGGAAGGACGTGCCTGTCTGCTTTCCTGTGCCTGGCACATCGTGAGTGTTCAAATATATTTGGAATAAGGGATGATTCCCCTTCTGATTCTCCTTTAGGGTTGCTTTGCCTGATTTTGCCCCTATGGAAGGGAGGGTCCCCACACTGTGATTTGTCTCAGTCTTCTCCCTCAGGAGTGACTCTCATGTTCATTGGAGCAGTTCAGGGCATCAGACATGAAGAATGGTACAATCAAAGAAAATGCCCAGGAAAGAGAAAAGACACCATTGGATACAATGAGACTGTGATCTGGGGAAACAGAGAGTGGGCCCCTCAGAATGGACCAGGGAGAGGGTCAGATGAAACAACACTATACAAAATCAGAGTCACTGAGCCGAGGAGAGGTGGACAGGATGGGCCCCCAAGGCCCAAGGTTGGTGTAATAGCCAACTTCAATGAGATGTTTAGCACCAAAAAATGGTACCACATTGGGTTCTTCCGAGCATGAGCAACAGGCAATCCTGAGCCAAGCAGATAGCTCTGGTTCTTGCCTCATATCCTTGGAATGGAAAAAGGGAGCCAAAAATATAGACAATTTATAATGCGTATGTGTGCATGGACTGCGATATCAAGGGCCATTTCCTAGAGCAGGGCCTGGAAGCATGACTAAAACCCAGGTGGGCTGACCGTGGGTAGATGAAGCACAGCGTGAGCCAGGAGAGAGTGCTGGGAGTTGTTGGCAGATGGGTGTGTCCAGAGACGCAAAGCATTCTGGGAGTTGGTGCTGGAAAGGTCATTCGACACCAAATCATAGAGGACCCTCATTTCTCTGGTAGGAAACCAAGCGTTTATTCTGCAGCAAGAGGGAATCACAGCAGGCTTTTGAGGAGGGGATAATTTACAAAAATTATTTCAAGCCCTAAAATTCGCTCCAGCTGCCATTTCAGCTGTTGAGTTCGGAGTAGGACAAGGTGGCGAGTTAGAGTCAGAAAGCAAGTGAGCCGGAAAGAATGGGTGATTTCAGAGGGACGGTCAGAGGGACAGGTTTTACATTCCTTGCTCCTCTCTAGGAGGAAAACAATGGTAGTCATATTCCAGGACACTGGGTGGACCGGTGTGTCTTTGGAAACAAAGACTCTCTCCAACAGTAAGGGGAAGGGGATATACATGTTAAAACAAGAATCTTTCTATAGAAACTTAGTTTGAAAAGATGATATTCAAATTTGGAGCATTTTATCCTGCTTACCTCATTGTTTGGGCTGTGGGCCAGCTCTCCCTTCATGGGCCAGGTTGAAGAATGTGGCAAGATAAAATTTGAGATGGAAATAAAAAAGGGTATTTGTTTTTCCACGTATAGAATGTGGTGTTGGCATTAATTAATGGGCTACTGTGACCCACTTAAGAAGTCCTTGGAAGTAACCTCTGAGCCACCCATCTAATTGGTCCCAGGTAGACCAGAAACTGAAGCATTTAAAATGGCATGGAAGCAATTACTTCAGGTTATAGACAGATGTTTTCACTGCCCTCAACCCTGACATCTTCCCCCAAGCAGACTACTACACCTCCTTGGTTTGGATGTTAAGCTGTTCAGAAGGAACAGAGGGCAGTGGAATGTGGGGAAATTCACCTACTTTCTCTCCAGGAGGACAACATTCCAATGTAGAATACTGGTATTCCAAACATTTATTCATGAGTAGGGGTCCCTGTATGTATTAATTTTCTATTACTACTGTAACAAATTGCCTCAAGTTTAATGGTTTAACACAAGATAAATTTACTATTACACAGTTCTGGTTGTCACAAGTCTGAAACGGTTGTCTCGGCTGAAATCAAGATTTGGGCCGGACGGCATATCTTTTGATGGCTCTAGGGACAATCTGTTTCCTTGCTTTTTCCAGCTTCTAGAGGTCATTTTCCTTACCTTGTAGTCCCTCCCTTCATCTTTAAAGCCAACAGGATCTCATCTCTCTGACATTTTTCCTATGGTCACATCTCTCTCTAAGTGACTATAGCTGGGAAGTGTCTCATCTTTCAAGGACACATGTGATTAAATTGAGCCCACCTGCATAACCCAGGGTAATCATGCACCCATCTCAAGGACCTTAACCTGAATCACACCTGCAAAGTCTCTTTTGCCATAAGGTAAAGGTAACCTACTTCACAGGTTCCAGCAAGTAGGATGTGGACAACTTTTAAGGGGATCATTTCTTCTGCCTTCCACACTGTGTACTAAAATTTAAGCACAGGATGTGACCCCATCTTCTGCCTTTTCTTCCATTCTGCTAAAGCCTTAGGTGAACCAAGGTCTGCTTGGGACAGTCCTGGTGGCTGGTATAGGGGTCCGGAGAGCCAGTTCTGGGGCAAGACTGCCTAGGTTTCCTACCAGTATTCCCATTATTCAACAGCTTCATTTGGCCTTGGACAATTTGCTTGCCCTGAGTATCAGTGTGTTCCTCTATAAAGGGAGGAGAATAAGAAGCAGATGGCATGCGAATTAGGGCAATTTGAGAAGATGATAATAGAGATTTTAGATCCTCCCGCATTGCTAGAATGTTTTATGGATCAGTGTCCATTTTCCTCATTTGCATTGTAGCTGGCCTTCTGCAGTCAGAGATTCCTTATTCGATGGCTCACCCAAAGGACCTGCTCCACTCATATTTCCAAGGAAACAATAGATTCTTATATAGGAGACACTCTGCCTTCTAAAACTTTGCTATTCCAGGCAAGCTGAAGAGAAGGTCATTTGCCTTACAATATCATCAACAAGCCATTTTTCACTGACCTAGAGCGTCATTCTTGTCTGTTTTTCTCTTCAATTAATGGGGGAAAATGTTTTCCATACAAGTAATTTATGTAGCCCTACCTATAGTAATATTAAAACCGTAAGAATAAATCTCCAGGAGACAAAACAAGTAACACTCCTTTATCCTTCTACCCTGACGTTGCCCTGCGTAATGTCAGGCAGAGTACACTGGGGTGCCTGTGGAGCAATCATTTGAACATTGCTGCTGAGGTTTGTGGAATCTTGAGATTTCTGTTTATATAATCCATTTCCAAAGCAGACTGATCTTTAAAAATGCAAATATCAAGTTCACTTTAAAGTGCAGATATTACCATCCCAAAGACCCTAATATATTAAGCATCCCATTTAATGCTGGAATCCAAGATAAGGTCCTTTAAGAATATAACCCTCATGGGGGCGCCTGGGTCACTCAGTCGTTAAGCACCCGATTCTTGATTTCATCTCAAGTCATAATCTCAGGGTCCTGAGATCAAGCTCCACACTGGGCTCTGCACTGGGCATGAAGCCTGCTTAAGATTGTCTCTCCCCCTCTCTTCTTGCCCCTCCCCCACCTCTCTCTCTCTCTCTCAAAAAGACAGCACTCATGACATGGAAGCAGTTTCAATGTCCATCAATAGAGGAATGGATAAAGATGAGCTATATCTATATATACATCTGAGTGGAATATTACTCACCCATAAAAACCAAATGAAGTCTTGCCATCTGCAACAACATGGGTGGACCTTGAGGCTATCATGCTAAGTGAGATAAGATAGAGAAAGCACAGGACTTCACTTATATGTGGAAAACAAAGCAAATGAATGAACAAGACAAATAGAAACAAGCTCATTGATACAGAGAACAACCTGGTGGTTGCCAGAGGGGAGGAGGGTGGGGCGTGGGCAAAATAAGTGAAGGGAATTAAGAGGTACAATCTTCCAGTTATAAAATAAATAAAACAAGAGGATATAGTGTACAGCACAGGGAATATAACCAATAGTATAACAGCTTGGTCAGGTGACAGATGGTGACTAGGCTTGCCATGATGACCATTTTGTAATGTATATAAATATTGAATCACTATGTTGTACACCTGAAACCAGTGTAATATTGTGTGTGGACTGTCCTTCAATTGAAAAAGAATGTAGCACTCATTCATTCAATTACTCTTCAATAAATATTTACTGGTCACCTACTATTAGAATTAAATGATGAGAAAAACAGTCTAATGGGAAATGCAAGTGCAAGTTAAAGTGGTGATTGATATAGAGAAAAAATAGAAGGCCCTATTAGAGCTTGTAACAGAATAAGCACTGAGAACCACGGACAGATTTTTAAGCAGGGGGGTTGAATGATGAATTTTTTCCTTCAAGGGTATCACACCAGTTGCAGTGTGGAGAACAGAGTAGAGAGGAATCAGGCCTGCCCAACCATCCTTTCTGAATGTTCTTTCACAAAGGATCTTTGCCAGACAATGTTATTTGATTAACCAAATAAACCCCATTTCCGTTTCCCCTTCCCATGCTTCCATGTGGTGTGAAGGATGGATAACCTGAATAACCTTTGCTCAGCTCCTTTTGCCATGTGACCCAGCTCTGGCCAGTGAGACTAGAGCACAGATCTGTTGGCATCTTCTAGGAGGCTATATGCTTTCTGGATAAAAGGAACAATGGCTGTACCAACACTCCACCCTTCTTCCCGCCTTTCTTCTTATTGTTAAATGGATGTGATGCCTAGAGCTAGGGCAGCTGTCTGGCAAGCATGAGGGAAAGGCCACCATAGACTCGTGTAACTGCAGTAATGCTCTCAGTCACCTATGTGCACACTGCTTGTTACGTAGGAAAAATTATCCCCCACGTTTAGAGGTTGAATTTCTTTTCTTTTCTTTCTTCCTTTTCTTTTTCTTTTTTCTTTCTTTCTTTTTTTTTTTTACTTTCTATCAAATATCAAATATCTATCTATCTATTATTTCAGACTGAAACAATGATTCAAAAGCATGCTTCAGGGAAAACAAATTAACAAGTATTTCAATAACTGTCAGGACCACCACAAGGACTCTCGGAAGTCCCCTCCTGCCTTTGAAATCATCGTCTTTTGAACAGGGTGGTGAAAAAGGGAGGGGGGTTCCCCTTGTGATGACCTTTGAGAGTACTATTTCTTTTTTTTTTTTAATTTTAATTTATTTATTTTTTCAGCGTAACAGTATTCATTGTTTTTGCACAACACCCAGTGCTCCATGCAAAACGTGCCCTCCCTATTACCCACCACCTGTTCCTCCAACCTCCCACCCCCGACCCTTCAAAACCCTCAGGTTGTTTTTCAGTCTCTTAAGAGACTTAACCATAGTCTCTTATGGTTAGCCTCCCCTTCCAATTTTTTTTTTATAAACATATAATATATTTTTATCCCCAGGGGTACAGGTCTGTGAATCATCAGGTTTATACACTTCACAGCAGAGAGTACTATTTCTTACTACCTTGTGTTTCACTGTCAAGCATCTTTGGAGCCCATACTGGGCCCTGATGCCACATCCTTAACTTTGAGAACTTTGAGCCTCAAGCCCTGAATCTTTCTGAAATGTATTAGTCCATGATGAAAGGGAACAGACTGTCTTCTATAACAGGAGAAACTGAAACTCTGCCTGCCCCTTTGTAGGCACTCAGTAAATGTCCACTAACCCAGTAAGGGAAGCTGAGTACATTTATAAGTTGAGAGTAGCCGTGTGAATGTTTTTAAAAATAGAAATGAAAAATAGCCAGATCTCATGGAGCACATATGGGACAGAGCATGCTCAGTGAAGCATGCACGTTCTGGATTAAGAAATATGATTATCATCTGCCAACGCTGAATCCTGCCTCTGGGCTGAAAAGACGTGTCCAAGGAGTCCTCTTCACTCATTCACAGACACCAAAACAGAAGGGGTCTTTAATGAAATGCAGGAGCTGGAGTGACAGGCATTAGTGGTGAGAAATAGGCAATTGATTGCAAAGTCAAGATGAAATGTTTCAATAAAAAAGACCTTCATGCCTAAGGCATACTTTTTTTGCTAATGTTGTAGTGGATATATATATATACACACACACATACATACACATACATATATATAATATTTATATATATTTTAAGTGTTTCCTGCATCTTTATTTTTTAATTTTTAATTTTATTTTTTATTAACATATAATGTATTATTAGCCCCAGGGATACAGGTCTGTGAATCTTTAGGCTTACACACTTTACAGCACTCATCATAGCACATACCCTCCCCAGTGTCCCTAACCCCACCGCCCTCTCCCTACCTCCCTCCCCCCGGCAACCCTCAGTTTGTTTTGTGAGATGAAGAGTCTCTTATGGTATTTACCCTAAAGATACAAACATAGTGATCCAAAGGGGCACGTGTACCCGAATGTTTATAGCAGCAATGTCTACAATAGCCAAACTATGGAAAGAATCTAGATGTCCATCAACAGATGAATGGATAAAGAAGATGTGGTATATATACACAATGGAATACTATGCAGCCATCAAAAGAAATGAAATCTTGCCATTTGCGACGACGTGGATGGAACTAGAGCGTATCATGCTTAGTGAAATAAGTCAATCAGAGAAAGACAACTATCATATGAGATCCCTGATATGAGGACCTGGAGAAGCAACACGGGGGGTTAGGAGGATAGGAGAAGAATAAATGAAACAAGATGGGATTGGGAGGGAGACAAACCATAAATGACTCTTAATCTCACAAAACAAACTGGGGGTTGCTGGGGGGAGGTGGGATTGGGAGAGGGAGAGGGGGCTATGGACATTGGGGAGGGTATGTGCTATGGTGAGTGCTGTGAAGTGTGTAAACCTGGCGATTCACAGACCTGTACCCCTGGGGATAAAAATACATTATATGTTTATTAAAAAAAATTTGGAAGGGGAGGCGAACCATAAGAGACTATGGACTCTGAAAAACAACCTGAGGGTTTTGAAGGGTCAGGGGTGGGAGGTTGGGGGAACAGGTGGTGGGTAATAGGGAGGGCACGTTTTGCATGGAGCACTGGGTGTTGTGCAAAAACAATGAATACTGTTACGCTGAAAAAATAAATAAAATGGAAAAAAAAGAGTCTCTTACTGTTTAATAAAGGCAATATAGTTTCGCTGTTCTTAGTTTTTTAATCTTTCACCGAGGAAAAATTGGACAAGCTAAATAAATCACTTCACCGGATAATTAATCTACACACACAAAACTAATATTGGCCCTTAGTCCTTTCTGCTAGGAGGCCGTCTGTACCAGCAGAGATGAGCGAGCGGACTGGTCAATAAGGAGCAGTGTCGGGGGTATCTTTGGATCCTGTCTCTGTCCGGCTTCTAATGCCACTTGTTCGAAATGATTTCTGAAAGCATCAAAACTCCCCAGTCCTGCTCAGCACACCACCTTGCGCCTCAGCCCAGGAAAGGGTTCTGCCTGGAGCCACCTGGAGCGTGGAGAACGGGGACCCAGAGGCCCGACTGCCTGTCCTGTCCTTTCCTTTCCTCGCAGACAGCTTTGCATTTGTCAAGCCAGAGAAGCCTCTCGTGTCTTAGAACTAGAGATCTGATTTTAGTGACCAGGCTCCTCACTGTGGAGATGAGGCAGTAGAGTCCAAAGAGGTTACTTAAGTAATTTCTCCAGGGTCGACACCGAAAATCAGTGAAGCTGAGGCTAGCATTTCTCCTGGGCCTCCGACCAGCGTTCTTCCTGCGCCCCTGCTGTGGCCTCACTTTGTGGAGAGGTGGTCGCTGCTCCTCACCCCTCTCTTAACATCCCACAGCTCCATCAGCGAATTCTGTCTACTGTCTCATGACATTCCTCAGTTCCAAGGAAACCCACCCTGTGGTGCAATGGTTTCCATCTGTCCTGCTGTTTGGAATTAGTTCTGTCTGTCTGTCAGTGCTGAGTTTTGCGCTCCTTTTTAGGAGGTTGTCCTGGTTCTTGGGACTCATCCTGGCAGAACCTGCTGAGCTGGCCAACGAGGTTTTCTGCATCACTCGCTGCTAAATCAGGGCCACCTCATATTGACTGTCCCAGGGAAACTTAGGTCCAACATTCCCCCTCATGACACACAGCTCTGTATTAAAGGGTGTCAGGGAATTGCTGTTGTTCTTCTTCAGAAACGAAAGGTGTCAAAGTTAGATAGGACTGAATAGCCAAGAAAATATAAGTAGATACCTTTGCATCTCCCCCGTCCCAGGAGCTGTGATCGACCAGTAGAAAATAAATCTCACCAAGTCTCCAGGAAAAGAGAAAAACACAGCAGCTAGGCATCAGCCGTTGTTGGACCAAAATAAATCCTGAGATGGTTGATAATCTGATTATCTGGATTGATTTCTCTGTTTCCTTCTCCACCCCCTTATGACTGAGCTGAACTTCCCCTTCAG
Organism: Meles meles; assembly: GCF_922984935.1. Lineage (NCBI taxonomy): Eukaryota > Metazoa > Chordata > Mammalia > Carnivora > Mustelidae > Meles > Meles meles. Next base: position 138,536,397 of record NC_060071.1, on the reverse strand, counting down.
TGCAAACGGTATTAAGTACCTTGTACCTGAAGAGCATGTCCGCAGACACTGGTTGAAAATAAGGTGAATCTTGGATTTGATGGAGCTTGGGGCTTAGAGTCAGGAAGACTTGGACAAGAATTTGGACTTTGCCACTTATTAGCCATTTTGTTCATGGAGAAATCTAGCCTTTCTCAGCCTAATTTCAACATCTTTACTAGGTAACTTTTAAGACTGAGAAATAAATTAGATCATTTATTTAAAACAATACCAAGGACAGCATTGATCATATGTTCATGTTCTGAAATGTTTGCCATTGTAATTTATATAATCCCCTGGGAACCCACTTTGGATTTTTTGGTAGGTAGGTCTGTACTCTTGGCATTTCATCAGAAACCAGGACCAATAATAATAATAATAATAATAATTCAGAGGTAGTATTATTAACTGATGTTGCACAAGACCATGTTCCAGAATCAAACTCAGCTATCACAAATTTTCCTAACACAACAACAGAATGGACTACAGAAGAGTAGAGGCCCTGAGAATTTTTAAGTAAATGGTGGATGGTATAATTGGAATTTCTGCATCCTTAAATAGCACTGGATTTTAGCATACCCCACCTCTGGGACTCATTGATTCTTACTGCTAAGGGCTTCTGTGGCTTCAGCAATTTTTGATAGGTGCCTTTATTTTAAAACCCCATTGCATCAGTAAAGTAGAGCCACACTTTTTCTGCCTAGCAAACCACCCAAACTCAGGGGTATACAACAATAAGCTCCTAAGTGTGCAGGTCAACTGAGGCTTGACCTATATAGCTGCAGGTAGGGTCCCTTCTGCTCCAGAGTCTCTCACCACCCCCGCTTGGAACAACAACTGAGACAGGAGGGCAAGAGTGAGCATGACCATGCAGGTACATTGAAAACCTCTGCTCATATCATGTTCAGTATCTTCCCATTAGCCAGGCAAGTCACGTGGCCAAGCCCAAAGGTCCAGGGACAGACTTTCTGCCCACTCTGAAGCCAGGGCATGGATTCGGGTAAATATTAATACTATGTAGGAGTCAAAAATTGGGACCAATGAACATTCTTCAACACCTCTGGTGTTGTAAACTATTGCTACAATGTAATTGCCTTTCTGATCACTTAAGGGGGTTGTCCTTTTGATCTGGCTGTAACCTCTGATAAATAATATACCTCTTGGCACACTGTGAGCCCACATGAGAAGATAGGTCTTCTTTAATAAATACTTCCTTTTAAGATTTGGTGGTATGATGAAATGACTACACAGAGCATGGAAGAAAAGAATTGTGGAACATTCCTCTGCACAGCCAGTCCTTAAATCCAGCCCATATCAGCAGAGACTCAAAATTATTATCATCTAATGGCAAGTCAGAAGTCTAAGTGAATTGAAATATTGGCTTCCCTCCAATTTCCGGTGATTTTTAGTCCATTCTATATAAAGCATCAATGTAACTGATATAAGTGGTTTCAGATAGCCCACCAGATCAAAAGCATAGATTACTTTGAAAATATGACCATTTTTTTTTCTAGGAATAATTCTCCTTGACTATCAGTAAGGAATACTCAGACTACTCTAAATCATTGGGTTAAGTTTAGGGGCAGTAAGGTAGGGGCACTAGCTGAGACGATTAACGTGAATGTGGTTGAAAGGTCTTCTTATCCTGTCTTTTAACAGAATGCGGGTCTTTAGAGAATAACCTTTATTCTCAGCCTGATATATCCATCCACTCCTTAAAGGGCCAGGAGCTTATGATTCTTTCTCATTATCAGTACTTCTCAGGAAAACCTAGAAATAACGAGAGGAAAGTGGTCTTTTTGCTTGGCTGGTTTTCTGGGAATCTTACTGAGTGGCAGCCCAGCCCAGGGGTTAGAAACCTGAGCTCTGAGGTCTGTGGCTATGTTTAAACTCAGCTGGGTAGCTGTGTGACTTTGAGAACGTTGTTTAACTTCTGTGGTGGTCATTGGTGCTGCTCACAGATTGTTAGTTCCCCTTTCCTCCCGGCACCCGAAAACTGGACTCCCTGGCTCCTTTGTGGTTGGGTGGTGCCATATAACTAGTTCTGATTAAAGAATTGTGAGCAATGGTGTTATATATAACTTCTTGGCTATAACATTTAATAATAAATGGAAGATTCTCCAGAATTCCCTCTTGTCCCTGTAGCACAATGATGAACAACATTCAAGATGGTGGCCCTTTCATCAGCCTGGGTCTCAGAGTAACTATAATGAGCAGAGTCCCCCTGGTGACCTGTGATAGACTTGAAGCAAGAGAGAGAAATAAATTGGTTGTACTCAGCCATTGTGATTTTGAAGGTTATTTTTTAGAATAACTTGACCTGATCCACCCTGGTTTGATATCTGAAAAATGAGGATAACAGTGGAATCTAGCTTGTGAAGTAATCATGAAGATTAAATAGGATAATACATGTATGTACTTAGAATAACACCTAGCACACAGTAAGTTCTTAATTTATTTTAGCTATTGTATCTTATTATTAAGTTATTCCATATCCTAACCTAGACTCTAATGACTTATATCTATCAAACAAGTTGCATGAGACTTTGAGAAATTCAACCTCAAATTGCAATACAAGTATGTTAGACTAGATGGGCTAGAGTTTTAGCTTTCTGGACTTAAAGTTATGTGCAACCTTTATGGCAGTATTCAGAGGATCATCCTTGTGTTTCACAGATATTCTCTTGCTTAGAGGAGTAAGATGTGTGGTAAAACCAAGCATCATCTTTGCCCCTTTTCCAGGTGCCCTCTACCCCCCAACTCCTCAAACAATAAGATCTATGTCCTTGTCACAGACTGTTCTGTATCCTATTCTGAATCTTTCTGCACAGGAAATTACATCTGGCTTGTAAATTTTTCACTACAATTTGATTTCCCGATTTATGTACCTACATCCTTAGTAGTCTATCTTCTCTCTCAGTTCTGTGTTCAACATACATACATGGTATCTTGTTTTATTAGTAAAATCTCACTGGGTTCAAGCCACAGCCCACCATGGCTGTGGTGGTCTTCTTCAGTCCTAAAGGAGAACATTCTGTCCTTGTTCCACTTTAATCTTGGTGTAAAGTGATCACCCTCACACCACCACAATCAGCCACTGAAACCTGTCCTCTAATTTCTCTGGATTAGAACTTTCCCTGTCTTAATTTACAGTATTTCTTTTTCTCCTGTGTTACCCTGTCTGGATCCTGCACTTGTGCCAAAGGCCATGTGCTTCATACCATTTAACCTATATATAAACCAAATCTTGGAAAAGTAGGAATTTCATTGCATATTGAATTACAAGTTGGATTTCATTAGGAATCCTAATATTCCTCCCTCCTTACTTTCTTGATCTAGGTGTCTGTTCTTCTAGAGACTATGCTTTATGCTGTTTTATATAACCTCATGGCCTCCCTCCCACCCCCAGTGCTTGGTTTATTACAGATCCTGCTACTGTGTTTATTGGCTGTCTAGGTGGAGGCCTTTTTTTATTGCTATTGTTCATACATGTTCGTTTTGGCTATTAATAAACTATTACTTTGTGGGAGGAAATGACACTTCTTTATCCTCTTTCAGATTGAAGACATCATTACGAAGATGCAAGACGACAAGACGGGTGGTGTGCCCATCAGAACAGTCAAGAGCTTTCTCTCCAAAATTCCCAGTGTTGTCACAGGTAAACATTCTCCTTACAAGTGTTGGTGGCAATAGGAAAAGTCCTCTGAAGGGTTGTATAGTCTTGATTGTGTCCTGGGGTGTGTCTAAGAATTTGTGACTAGTAAAGATGATACATTCAATGTGCTTCTTAAACAAAGTCGAGTTCTGGTCATGGTTTCCAGAAGCTAATCTTTGCCAGTGATTCAGAATTGTTTTACCATGTCCAGCCCTTCTGTGTACAGGTCGAGGCTTCTGGAAAGAAACAAGCTATTTAATGAACTGGATAGCCCATCAGCAATTTAGCCTATGAGATATACACAAGCATAGATATATTAAAGAAAGTATTTTAGTTTTAAGCAAGCTTTAAGAAAGTCTTATGTTCAAATTCTACAAAATGCTTTTAGGTTTTTAACTCACCATACTTGAACTCTGGAAAGAAGTGGTTTTAGTATATTTTTCTGCATTACTTTGAGGATTTTGTGTGTTTTGTATGCTCACACATTTTTAAAAATTAGTTATGAAGTGTATCAAATGCATGGATATAGTTTCAGATATAATACTAATTATATCTTAGTGGTGGACCCATGTCCACCACTCTGCTTCCTAAATAATGTTTCATCAGTATCTTAGAGCCCCTCATGAGCCTAACAGATGACCTCTGCCTCCCTTTCTGCCACAAGTACCACTATCTACTTTTATCTTTATCAGTTTGTTGCTCTTCTTCATAATTTTACCACATAGGCATGCGTCCCTTATACCTAAACAAATAACCAAATCAGTTAAGATAAAATTTTAGGCACTTCTCTCATTATCAAAATATAGTTATTTGCTTTCCAAATTATAGAATGATTAAAATAAAAAATACTGACAATACCAAGTGCTGCTGAGGTTATGGAGTAACTGGAACTCACACACTGCTGGTGGGAAGGTAAAAATGCAGCTACTCTGGAAAATGTTAGACAAATGCTTACCATATGACCCAGAAATCCCACTCCTTGGTATTTATCTGAGAAATGAAAATGTGCATACAGATGAAAAATTGTGAGTATTTATAACAACTTTATTGATAATCTCCAAACCCTGGACACAGCCCAAATGCCCTTCAATGTGTGAATGAATAACAAACTGTTGTAAACCCATATTCATCAATAAAAATGAGTGAACTATTGATACAGACACCAACTGAGATGAACCTCAAAGTTATTTTTCTGAGTGAAAGAAGCCAGTCTCAAAATATTGTATTCTACATGATTCCATTTTTGTGACATTTTAAACAAGCCCAAAACTCTAGTGATGGAGACAGATCAGTGGTTGCCAACGATTGAGAGCTGAGGGAGCATATGACTATAAAGGGATCACATGAAGGAATTTTATAAGATTTCAGTGAAACTATTCTGTATCCTGATTGTGGTGGTGATGGTGACATTAAATTACACATAGGGTAAAATTCATAGAACAGCAGACCAAAAAAAAAAATCAATATTATATGTCATCTTAAAAAATAAGTAAATTTAACTGAGGTACCCATAAGTATCCTAACCCATGATTCAGACTGCTACTGTTTGAACTCAGGTGCCAAATAGATCTGGATAGAAGGATGATTGTATTGTTAGTTTGCTCTAATCTTGAAATTTATTTAAATGGAATTATAATATTGGCTATGATATATTTTTTATACATTTCTGGATTTTGTTTGATAAAATGTTTAGGATTTTTAAATCTATTTCCCTGGGAAGATTAGTTTGTTGTTCTTATTACCCTCCCTGCTGGTTTGGGTATCAAATTTCTGCTAGACTCCTAAGATGAACCATGGAGTATTACTTTTGTTGATAATATGTTGTTCTCTGAAAAATGTTTTTCTCTTTAGTCTAGATTTTAGGTGTTTCATTTCAATTTTTTTTTATCTTTAGAAGTTTCATCTGGTTTTTTTCCCCAGTATACTTGGTCATTCATTCAACACATATTTATTGGGTGCTTACTATTTTCTAAACATTGCTGGGCAGTGGGGATTTGGAAATAAATGGAAAAAATCTAAATTTCTGTTCATGAAATTTTAGATTCTAATGGAGGACACAACAAAATAAATAAGAAAGATTTTTAGAACTTGAGGTAGAGATAAAAACCAAAGAGAAAAATAAAGTGTGAAAGGGGGATAGTAGTGTTGTAACTTTGGAATGGGAGGCCAAAAAAATTCTCTGAGGAGGTAATGTTTGAGTAAATATGAAGGGAGATGAAAGATTGGATCACGTGGATATTGAGGGAAAGAGCATTCCAGAAAGCAAGTGCTAAGTCTCCAAGGCAGGCATGTTCTGGCATACAAAAATCCACAAAAGAAACAGAAGGAGCAGCTGGTGACAGAGAGGAAAATCAGGAGGACATAGTTTCTTGGAAGCCAGACTCTCTAGAAAGTGTTTCAAGGAAGAATGGAGTGATCCACTGTGTCAAAAGCTGCTGATGATCAAGTAAAAGAAGTGCTGAGAATCATCCTTGAACTTAGCAACAATTGAATTCTACTGCTGACCTTGACAAGTGCACATTCCATGAAGCACCTGAGAAAAGGGACCACAAAAAGCCTTACTGGAGTGGGTTCAAGCCAGGATGGGAAGAGGGTGATTTGAGGTAGTGAGTCTAATTAATCTTTGAAGGAGTTTTCCTCAAAAGGAAGAAATGAAGTAGAATCTAGAGGGGTAAATGGAGTCAGGACATGTAGGTTTTTAAGTAATATGAAGGTGACATTATGCTTGTATGATGATGGCAATGACTCACTAACGAGAGGAAAATGCTGCAGGAGATACAGGAAAAATTTAAGAAATGATGTCATTGAGTAGGTAAGAGATTGAATCTCATGCTCGTTAGTTGGGTGGTTCTAGCTGGAAACATGTACAATTTATTCATAGAAGGAGGAGCAAAGGCACAGTAGATGCACAGAGTTGCAAATAAGCATGGTGGGGGGGCTTGTAGGAGTCTCCTAATTGTTTCTATTTTCTTAGTAATAAGGAAAGGAAAGAAGATGGAAATGTTAGGTTTGAAAAGAGATTAGAAGCTGGGGAATAGTCATCTAGGGATGTAAAGAGATTGTCTGGTCTAAGGAAAAAGAGTTTGACTGCGAGGTAGCATTAAGGACCCTCTTGAGATTATTAATATTTATGAATTTAAAGAGGAGCAATTCTTTCTCCAGTCACATTTAGCCCTCCGGATTTGGACATGTATCAGGTAGAAAGCTAGACTTAATTAAGGCTATAGCAAGTATGAGAGTATAATAAATCAAGAGAGAGGCAAGAGAATAACTGAAATGATTGACCATTAAATTTTAACTGAGTAGGATGGAAGTGAAACATGAGATGGGTGAGGAGCAGTGAGGTGTAGTGATGACCATAAACTCTGCAGTCTGGTGAAAAAGGAGTTTCAGAGTTGGAGGCCAAAGTAAGAGTTAGAATTGTAGGGAATGGTGATTGGATAGTGGAGTATTTGAAATTGGGATTATGGAGGGATTGCAATGTATTGGTGGTCACAGATATGAGGTATGACCATGGGAATAAATGGCTGAGATAAAAAGCTTTTATTGATTGGACGCCTGGGTGGCTCAGATGTTGAAGCCTCTGCCTTCAGCTCAGGTCATGATCCCAGGGTCCTGGGATCGAGCCCCACATCGGGCTCTCTGCTCAGCAGGGAACCTGCTTTCCTTCTTCTCTCTCCGCCTGCCTCTTTGTCTGCTTGTGATCTCTGTCTGTCAAATAAATAAATAAAATCTTTTTTAAAAAAGATTTTATTGATAAATAGGTTAGAGTGAAATAAGTAGAGTGACAGTTTGTTGCGGAGTAAAACTCAGACAGGATCTCCATGTTTCCACCCCAGCTCTAGCTTCCAGCCTCTACCTTCCTACGCGCCAGTTTGGACAATGAGGTCTTGGTGGGCTCGCGTGGCCTCCTCCGGCCCTTGGGGGCCTCTGTCTTCCTGGCTTTGTAATTAATTTGTAATTAATAAAGATTTTGTGGGGAAATACTTTGAAGCTAAAAAATAAAAAAATAAATAAATGACTGAGATAGGATGGAGGTAGAAGAGAGGAGGTCAAGGAACTAAGGGGCCATGATTTGGGAAGACTGAGCTCTGTGGATATTGAAATCACTATCGGGGGTTAGTTAGAGTGAGTGTGAGTCTGTGGTTAAAATCTTCGTGGAGGGGTGCCTGGGTGGCTCAGTCATTAAGCGTCTGCTTTTGGCTCAGATCATGATTCCAGGGTCCCATATCAGGCTCCCAGCTCAGGCGGAAGCCTGCTTTTCCCTCTCCCACTCCTTCTGTTTCTGTTCCCTCTCTTGCTATATCTTTGTCTGTCAAATAAATAAATAAAATCTTATAAAATAAATAAATAAAATTAAAATCTTTGTGAAACGAGAGACAGAGGCCTAGGCATGAGTAGGTGTCTTTCACAACAAGAGGTATGAGTGGTTTAATCTGATGTCATGAGAGTCAAACTTACTGTTTTGGGGAGAAGAGGCAGGGAATGAAGACATTCTAAAAGGAGACATGAGAAGCTAGGGTGTCACTTACCTGCCTTCAAACCTATGATGTGTAAGGCATGGGAGGGAAAAGAGCCACCACCTTAGAGGGCTGCAGGAAACTAGGGCCATTGAGGAAGAACAAGAAGATGAAGGGAATATTAACTGAAAATGATGAGGATATGAACAATTTTATGTATGACTGACCATGAGTCGCAGAAGGCAAGTGAAAGCCATTGAGGAAATGGTACATATATAACCCAGGTAATAAGTGTCCACGGTTGCTGTATACCAGGCACTAGAATAGTCCCAGGGATGAAAAGGCGAGTAAAAACCTAGTCTCTGCTTTTTGAAAGCTGTTAATCTAATGAAAGAAACAGACACAGGTAGACCAATAATTATATGAGCTATGTATTATGGTAGAAAAAATGAACAAAGCTCTAAAGAAAGAATCATGAGTTTTTCTTGAAGAGTTCTAGAACATTTCTCTGAGGTTGTATATCCGTTTTCTATTACTGCATAACCAGCCACCACAAACCATAATGATTTTTTTAGTTCTCGTGATCATGATTCCATGAATTGGTAATCCTGGTAGTTCTTCTGATGGTCTTACCCCTGAGGCCCTTGTCATCTGATGGTTCAGTGGAGACTAGAGGTCTATGATGGCCTTACTCATTTGTTTGGCAGTGGTGCTTCCTCTTAGATGGGGTTTCAGTTCTCCTCTATGTCACCTTGTGTCACCCAGCAAGTTAGACTGTGCTTCTTCACAGCCTGATTCTCTCAGAGTCCTAAGGGAGAAAGGGAAAAACTACAAGGCTTCTTAAGGCCTAATCTCCAGAGCTCATGCAATGTTAAGTACATGCAGTCTGTTCTTCAGAGCTAATCACAAGACCAGCCTAGACTGAAGAGGATAGAGAAACCAACTCCACCTTCTGGTATAGGAATAGAATGTCACACTGACCTAGGGAGACATGATTCTTTAGAGGCCATTATTATAATGATCTACCACATGAAATAATTTTAGAACTGGATTTTAAACCCAGTTTAAAACTGGGGAAGGTCATTCCAGGCAGAGAATAGAATTTTCATGGGTTCAAATGCATGAAAAGTATGACAGTTTGCAGCAGAAATGAGTGCGTTTATTTTATTTTTTTTCAAGAAGCCCAGTTATATTTTTACATCAAGAATCAAAATGCTACTGTTGCAGACTTCAGCCTATCATTCACATTTATGTGGTTATAATTTAAAACACATGTGTGTATGTGTCTGTATTTGAAGAGAGGAGCACATTGACAGAACACCCAGAAGAATTAACCTTAATAACAGACTATAGGGGGGCCTGGTGGCTCAGTTGGTTAAATGTCTGCCTTTGGCTCAGGTCATGATATTAGGGTCCTTGGATCAAGGCTCAGATCAGGCTCCCTGCTCGGTGGGGAGCCCGCTTCGCCCTCACCTTCTACCACTCCCTCTGCTTGTGCTCTCTCACTCTCTTTCTCTCTGTCAAATAAGTAAAATAAATAAAATCTTTAAAAAGATAACAGATAAAATAAAGGAACTTGACTTACAGACTTTATCCCAAAGGTAATGGTTTTAAATAGGAGGGACATCACATCCATGTGTTAGAAGCATCCCAATGTTCATAGCAACAGTGTCTGCAATAGCCAAACAGTGGAAGCACCTGAGATATCCTTCAGCAGATGAATGAATAATATGCAGTGGAATATTACTCAGCCATCAGAAAGGATGAATACCTACTATTTACATTGATATGGATGGAACTGTAGAGTATTATGCTAAGTGAAGTGAGTCAGAGAAAGACAGCTATCGTATGGTTTCACTCACATGTAGAATATAAGAAATAGTGCAGAGGATCATAGGAGAAGGGAGGGAAAACTGAATGGGAAGAAATCAGAGAAGGAGACAAACCATGAGAGACTCCTGAGTCTGGAAAACAAGTTGAGGGTTGTGGAAGGGGAGGTGGGTGGCGGATGGGACAACTGGGTGATGCGCATTAAGGGGGGCACGTGATGTGATGAGCACTGGGTGTCATACGCAACTGATGAATTATTGGACACTACATCTGAATCTAATGATGTACCATATGTTGGCTAGTTGAATTTAAGTTTTTTTTTTAAAGAAGCAAGAAGAGACAGGGAACATGAAAACTAGTTAGTGAATCTTTAGATGAGGGAGTCTAAGCAGGAAATCAGGAGCCAGAGTGTCAACTGGAATCACAGCTTTAGAGCTGCTCCTCATTCAATCTTCACAAAAGTCCTGTAAGAAGTGTTATCTCCATTGTAAAGGTGAGGGACCCACTAGTTCAAGAGCATAAGTTACATTTCCAAGGTCACACAGCTAGTTAATCCTAGGACCCGCCCCCCTACAGTGCCCCCTGTGAAAGAATAGTGACCGTAAGATTCTGAGGGAAAGATAGAATGAAAGATTGATAGGACTTTGTGACTAGATGTCATGCAAAGGGGGATTCATTCAAAATGGAATCCCAGTTAACAGGATGGATTGGATACATTCATCTTTTTCTCTTTTGACACCCCACAAAAAATGATAATAAAGGATTTTTTAAAGATGTAATTCCAGAGTTGGATGCCATTATGTAACAATACAATGTGGAAAGTAAACATCCTTGGATGCAGTATCCTTTAAAGGTAGTCCATAAAAAAGACAACCAATGCCTCACTCTCAAGATGTGCAGGTATAGGAGATACTTGCGGACAAATATGTCCCAACACATGTCCCAACACAGCAGACAGCAACAACAACATTTAGGGATCTAAAAAGCAAATGGATACGTGGTAACTGGCACAGCTCTGAGACAACGTAACCATCACTAGTCAGTGGAGAAAACTAAAAAACAATTTATATGATAGAGTCCTCAAAACGCTCAGATACTAGTAGTTCTCTCTAGTTAGAATGCATGTTGCTAACATACTCACCTTCGGCTTAACCATTGCGTGAGCCAGTCACTAAGTCAGTGTCTACTGTTGAGTGCTAGCAGGTCCCGCACAGCAGCATAGCTAAGGCTGGAGTTGAAATTGCCCCTAACACCAGTCAAACTCCAGGACAAAAGATAAATCTCACGTTCAACCTGTTCAAGGTAGCAAGCATGACATTCAGCCAGCACCTGTTGTGACACAGGGAATGGTTAGCAGTTGGAATACAGGAACCTCATCTGCCAATGCCAACAAGCACAGAAGAACTTAAGTCTGCACCCGTGGGTACTCAGCAGCCACAGACTGAAACAGAATCTAGCTGTAAAGTTGTTGAATGGATGGAGCCACAGTTGTAGCCAATCCCATAAGCATTATGTTTAACCCTATAGCCAGAGTGCTAGCACCACCACAGCAGCCCTAAGCTTTTACGTCCACCAACCTCCTCTAGAGAAAAATCTGGGATGGTATTTTAGGAAAACATTAAACCTCTTCAATCTCCTCAAGTGGCTGGTACCAAAGTAGAGAGCTACATCCAGAGAAAATCTAGATTGCTGAGACCTTCTGGTACTAAACCCAAGGTGGAAATCCATGAATCTATGGTCACTCTGTTACTGTGCCAATGGAGACTGTGTGGACAAAATGGCAATCAGCCCACATTGCAGCCTTTTTTCCCACTCAGCACTTCCATCCATCCTTCTAACCTTTAGAGAAATAGCCAATTACCCATCGCAAACAAGCAGATACCCTCTCATACGTTTTGGGAGTTTTGTCACCGACATTGGAGTTTCCCCTCCATGGGTAACAGTCAGGAGTAGCTTACTCTCTTCTGTATCAGGACCCCCATTTCCTCAGTAAAGGTTAAAAGGTAAAGATTTAAAATTATGGATGAAACCAGGCTGGTGTAACCAACGCAATGTTTCTATCCCTTCTATTGGTGGACAATAAACTGCCCATACCTACATGTGACCGACCACCTGAATAACACAGAAAGTGACTTCCATGGAGAAGGCAAGACAATGGAGACAAAGACCACAATGACTGTCCTGTGGCGAAAGCTGAGAAGTATGAGATTCCTCCCAAAAACTGTATTGATGAGGGACATGTAAGGTGTGTCCCAGAGCATTGAAGACACCATCACTAAGAGAAGCTCTAGAAAGCTACCGATCACCACTTCCTCAGAAGCCGAGTAAAATCCAGAGATGGGAATAACATTAATCTGAATGTATCCCTGCTGGAAGGCCCATCTCTGTGCTATCCCTGAGCAACTACCATGAGTTGAGAATCTTACCAACTTATCCAAATCATCCCAAAGATAAAGAAGAAACAACTGTGAGTGACCTACACCAAATAAATAAATACATGGGAATATGCAGATGTGTGTGTCTGTAATAGCTCAGATGAGTGAGTCTGGGTGAGAGACTCCAAACTGAAAGTTCTACAGTATGAGGAAAAGGTCCCATAGAAAGAATGCATTGGCCAAAAAAAAAAAAAAAAAAGAAAGAAAGAAAGAAAGAAAAAGAAAAAAGAAATAAAGAAATAAAGAAAGAAATCAGAACATTTAAATTAAGGAAAATACACAGACCCAGTAAACAGACTGAAAAAAAGAATTTGTGGGGAATAAGGGTATAGGTGATAGGAAGATATAAGAGCTGAACACTGAAATAAAGAAAGCTTTCTGGAATGCACAGGTAACATTAACAGGATCCATGATCCCGTGACACAAAAAGATCAGAGTTGAGTGGATATTATTTCTTTCAGATGAGTCCCTTTGAAGCAGGCTTTATGGTGCATTTGTTTACAACTTTACATATTTGGTCCCTGTCAGTTGGAATTAGTGACACAGAGGTGGTGGACACTTCTTGACCTCTCGTCCTACAAATTAAATTTCTCTTGTAATTCATGCAGGACCCCTAGAGAGCCTCGACAGAAAGTACCATTTGGATCATTTATGCTGAAAATAAAACCTTTCCTATCATGTTACTCTGTCCTTTTTCTTTAAAATATCAGTCCTTTAAATATCTGATCTAACTTTATTGGTCAAATCTTTATTAATAATAATTATTTAATAAAAATAAATATGACAATTTTAAAATTTTAATTCCAATACCACTAACATGCAGTATTATATTAATTTCAGGTATACAGTGTAGTGATTCAGCAACTCTAGGCATTAAGATAAGTGTACTCTTGATCCCGTTCACTCCCCCCTCCCTCCTTCCCCTGGTTATCATCTATTTGTTCTCTATAGTTAAGAGTCTGTTTAGGGGTTTGTCTCTCTCTTTTTTTAATTTGTTCTTTTGTATTGTTTCTTAAAATCCACATATGAGTGAAATCATATGGTATTTGTCTTACTCTGACTTATTTTGCTTAGCATTATACTCTCTAGATCTCCATCCACGTCTTAGCCAGTGGTAAGGTTTCATTCTCTTCTTATGGCTGAGTAATATTCGTGTGTGTGTGTGTTTGTGTGTGTGTATGTGTGTATCACATCTTCTTTATTCATTTATCTATCAATGAACTACTTCCTCAATTTGGCTACTGTAAATAATGCTGCAATAAACATGGGAGTGCATATATCCTTTTAAATTAGTGTTTTTGCTGTGGAGGGAACTTAGTTGCCCCTCAACAGATGAATGGGTAAAGAAGATGTGGTATACATATACAATGGAATACTACACAGCCGTCAGAAAGGATGAATACTCACTATTCACATCGACGTGGGTGGAACTGGAGGAGGTTATGCTAAGTGAAATAAGTCAGAGAAACACAATTGTCTTATGGTTTCACTCATATATAGGACATAAGGAATAGAGTGGCAGACCATAGGGGAAGGGAGGGAAAACTGAATGGGAAGAAATCAGAGAAGGAGACAAACCATGAGAGACTCTGGACTCTGGGAAACAAACAGGGTTACAGAAAGGAGGGATGGGGGGACTAGGTAATGGGTATAAAGGAGGGCACGTGTTGGGATGAGCATTGGCTGCTATATGCAACTATTGAGTCACTGAGCACTACAACAAAAACTTACGATGTACTATATGCTGGACAACTGAACATAATAAAAAAAATTAGTGTTTTTTTATTCTTTGGGTAACTACCCAGGAGTGTGATTACTGAATCATATCTTAATTCTGTTCTTAATTTAATAATTTAATAATAATAATAAAACCTCCAGACTGTTTTCCAGAGTGACTGCACTAGTTTTCATTCCCAGCAAGAGTGCAAGAGGGTTCTTTTTTCTCTATATCCTTGCCAACACTTGTGGTTTCCTGTGTTTATTATTTTAGCCATTCTGACAAGAGTGATGTTCGGTCTCATTGTGGTTTTAATTTGCATCTCCCTGATGATTCATGATGTTGAGCATCTTTTCATGTGTCATGTCTTCTTTGGAGGAATGTCTGCTCATGTTTTCTGCCTACCTTTTTTTTTTTTAAGATTTTTAAAATTTATTTATTTGCCAGACAGAGATCACAAGTAAGCAGAGAGGCAGGCAGAGAGAAAGGGGGAAGCAGGCTCCCTGTCAAGCAGAGAGCCTGATGTGGGGCTCGATCCCAGGACCCTGGGATCATGACCTGAGCTGAAGGCAGAGGCTTTAACCCACTGAGACACCCAGGTGGCTTTTAATTGGATTATTACTTTTAATTGGATTATTTGTTGTATCAGTTCTTTATATATTTTTGGATATTAACCCTTTATTGGATATGTCATGGCAAATATCTTCTCCCATTCAGTAGGTTGTCTTTTAGTTTTGTTGGTTTTTTTCCTGTGAAGAAGTTTTTATTTTGATGTAGTCCCAGTAATTTATTTTTGCTTTTGTTTCCCTCACCTCAGAAGACCTACCTAGAAAAATGTTGCTATGGCTGAGTCAGAGACAATACTGCCTGTGCTCTCTTCTAGGATTTTTGTGGTTTCGGGTTCACATTTAGATCCTTAATCCATTTTGAGTTTATTTTTATATATGATGTAAAAAAGTGGTCCAGTTTCATTCTTTTGCATGTAGCTGTCCACAGTTTTTCCAACACCATTTGTTGAAGGGACTGCCTTTTCCCCATTGTATATTCCTGCCCCCTTTGTCAAAGACTGACCATCTAATTGTGGGTTTATTTCTGGGTTCTCTCTTCTGTTCTCTTTATCTGTGTGTGTGCTGTTGTGCCAGTTCCATACTGTTTGGATTACTACAGCTTTGTAGGATAACTTGAAATCTGGAATTGTTCTACCCCCAGCTTTTTCTTTTTCAAGATTGCTTTGACTTTGGGGGGTCTCTTGTGTTTCCATACCCATTTTAAGATTGTTTGTCCTAGTTCCATGAAACATGTTGTTGGTATTTTGATAGGGATTGCATTAAATCTGTAAATTGCTTTGGGTAGTGTGGACATTTTGACAGTACTTGTTCTTCCAATCCATGGGCATGGAATGTCTTTCCGTTTGTTTGTGTTGTCCTCACTTCTTTCATCAATGTTTTATAGTTTTCAGAGTACATGTATTTCAACTCCTTGATTAACTTTATTTCTAGGTCTTTTTTTTATTATGTTTGGTGCCATTGTAGGTGGTATTGTTTTTTTTAATTTCTCTTTCTGCGGCTTCATTATTAGTATATAGAAATTCATTTATCAGTTCTAATAGTTTTTCAGTGGAGTCTTTAGTGTTCTCTATATGTAGTATCATGTCATCTGCAAATAGTGGAAGTTTTACTTCTTCCTTATTAATTTGGATGCCTTTTATGACTTTTTCTTGCCCACTTGTTGTAGCTAGGACTTCCAGTACTATGTTGAATAAAAATGTTGAGAGTAGACATCCTTGTTTTGTTCCTGTTCTTAGGGGAAAATATCTCATTTTTTTCACTATTGAGTATGATGTTAGCTGTGGGTTTTCCATTTATGGCCTTTATTACATTGAGATGCGCTCCCTCTAAAATAAATAGACTTAACAAAAATAAAACACTTTTATTGCTCTAACCCAATTAGGCTTTACCCAATATAAAGACTTGAGGAAGTTTCAGGTTTGGAAGAGAAGACACAGGATCAGTCTTAGTCATCTTGTGTTAGAAGTTTTGAAGGAATATTTAGGTGGTGTTAACCAGGAGACAGTTGGAAATGAAGAACTAAAGTTCTGGGGAACGTTTTCTATAAAACACATGGATTTAAGAATCATCAGATCCTAAGTGACAGGGGATTTCAGGGAAATGATGAGGTCCTAAAATTTGTATAAGCTATATACCGGTCTATCGCCTCTCTAGCCTGAGATAACACACCATCATATTCTATGATTTTGAGTTTGAAACTTTCCTGCTGGTGTGAGAAAATTATCTTTACCTTTCAGATAAAAACTCATGAGCAAATTCATAGATGTTACTAGGATGAAGAGAGTGAAGGGATGACCATTGATTCACCTGTGGGATATACATTTTTTTTTAAAGAAAGAGAGCATGAGCAGGGAAGGGCAGAGGGAGAGAGAGAATCTTAAGCAGTCTCCATGGCCAGTGCACAAAGCCCAATGTAGGGCTTGATTTCACAACCCCGAGATCATGACCTGAGCCAAAATCAAGAGTTGGACAGTTAGCCAACTGAGTCACCAGGCCCCTCTGTGGGTTAGAAATCTTGGGTTTGGGAAGGTCAACCCAGAGGGTAAATGTCCTGAGAAAAAGAATGAATATGTTTAGGAGAAAAAGAGTAAACATAGGATATAGCCTTTACAATACAATCCCCTCCCACTGAGAAGTGAAAAATTAAGAGCTGTAAGAGATGAAGCTTAGAAATAAATGACCCTCAGGGAACACAGATAGAGAATAGGAGAGAAAAGTAATGAAGAAAGGAGAAAAGAGAACCCAAGATCAAAAGCCAAGGCTCTTGGTTTTGGGGGGCTAGGTTTATTCATAAGAAATGAAAATAAATGCCAACCCATCTCACCTTCCAGAGGCTCAGTATTTCTAAGCAAGATGCACGCGGAAGGGGTACCTCATGGTCAGCTTAACCACTCCCTCTTCAGGGCAGCAGATCCTCCTCCTTGGGTCCTCCTTTTTGAATAATAAGGAGGAAATAAAGCTGGTTGGAACAAACGTGGTAAGGTTTCTGAGTTTCCAACTTCCAGCCTGCCAGTCGCATCTACTCCTCACTTGCCCTGCATGTGACAGACACATCCTGAGCCGAATGCCAGCCAACTCCAGGAAACCAGCCAGCTTGCACGGCCTTCCCCAGCTGTCATAGGCAGTCATTCCAGGATAATTCTCTGTCACCTAAATGTCATGAGGAATTTTCCAAGGACTTTGAAGATTAGTTTCTTCTAGTCCACCCTCAGAAACACAATTTCCTAGCATGTAAGAGCCATAAGATTCATCTAGTCTCACTTATTCTTGCAGACAGGAAAATTTAGTCCCAGAGACATGATGTAATGTGCCCAGAAATCACACAGCTTGTTAGGGACTGAACCAAGATAGGACCTGGATTTCCTGTTACCTTTGCAACGTTGTTTCCATTACTTCCTGCTAAAAATTATAGACTCTCGAATTGGAATAGTTAGATGACTGATGCATTCCCCCTGGATATGAGAATCACTTTGGTAACTTATTAAAAATGCAGATCTCAGGGCTCCCCAGGGGTCTGGGGTCTGTTTTCATCATCTTCCCAGATTATCTAATACAACCTCTCTGGATTTGGGAATCAGTACAACCACCACACTCCTGCCCAATGCTCTCCAGCCTCTGCTTTAATAACTGCCAATGATGAATGTCATCATCTCTCATTCCATCTTTGGACAACTTCAACCTTTAGAAACTTCTTCCTTGTAATGGATGGAAACGTACCTCCCTATAGCTTTAATCCATTAGTCCCAATTTTTAACCTCTTTATCACAACTAAAGAAAAGAGGAATGAATTTGATTAAAAGTACATACACCTAGCTCTTCTTTATGAATTTTTATTATAACTAATTTTCAGATTATATGCTAGGTATATACACGCAGTTTTATTCTGCTTGTCTCAACACATTTCTTCATGTGTATATTTCTGTCTCTTTTTGTAGTCCACAAATTTATTTTTAATGGCTTTATGTTGACATAAACATTTTAAAATGTTTTCCTGATGACTTCTTGGCGGTACAGTTTGCATGGAAGCCGTAAGAGTCCGGGGCCATAAACTGCTTCAGTGACTTGAGCTGCTAAATGTATGACCTTTGACCCTCCTTGGACTTCAGTTTCCTCACCTGATAATTGATAAGTTTGGATTAAACAACATCTGTGGTCCATGTTGGCTCTACCCTTCTGTGATTCTTCACCGGATGTGTATGAAGGCCTGTCTGAAGTTACTGCTTTCCACTTAGTGCTTTGGATGTTCTGACTGAATCTACCCCTGGGTTAATCTAGACCACCAGTTTTCTCTTAGACCGTGATAATTCCAGATGAGAAAGTAAGAGAATCTGATTAGGAAAACTGAGAGTTACTCCCAAATTCGTCAACATTCTTGATCTTTTTACTCTCCTTCTGTTCCTATATCACTGAGAGGAAGAAGAACTAAAAAACAAAACACTCAAAATAGAAATAATTTGTTGGGTGCTTTAGCAGGCTGAATGGTAGCTTCCAAAGATATCAGGCCCTAATTATTGAATCCTGTAAATGTTATTTTATGATGATAAAGGGTCTTATGTAAGTGATTAAGTAAAGGGTCTTGAGATGGGGAGAATATCTCAGTTTATTTGGCTAAACCCTGAATGCATTCACAGGTATCCTTGTAGAAGAGAGTCAGAGAAAGATTTGACACAGACAAAAGAGGAGGCCACATGACCACAGAGTCAGAGATTGGAGTGATGTGACCACAAGTGAAGGCATGGGCCAGCCACCAGAAGTTCCCTAGAACCTCCAGAGGGGGTGTGACTCTACCAACCCCTTGGTTTTTGGCCCAGTGAAACTGGTTTCACACTTTTGACCTCCATATATAATAGAATAAATCTCTGTTGTTTTAATCTGCAAAGTTTGTGGTGGTTTGAACTGACACAGTGCCAAAATTGCACTAAACACATTGTAGCATGAGAGTAAGGATGTCTTAGAAGACAGAGATGTTATTAATTGGAAAAAAAGGTCACAAGTTTATAAATAATTTTCTTTCAAAGTGTATTGGAAAATATACATTATAATATTAATCCTGAAAGCAAATTGCACTGACATAAACCTATATTGTATAATTACTCAATGAGTAGTTAGCTTAAATTACTTCATAGTGCTATAATACAAATTTTGTTTGTCCAAGTCTCAATGTAGAAAACTTTTATATATCCTAAGTAGTCCTATTATTCCTGCATTTGTGATTAATTATATTAAATCAGTGAATGGTGTATACATATAACATTTTCAATTAGCATGCCAGAATTTATACATATGCATGTATTATTTCCTTCATATAGTCACCTTGAGAAGTGGCATATTTATTTTAAGAATGCTGCCATTGCATTATTTCCAGAATTCCTTTCTTTTTTTTTTTAATATTTTATTTATTTGACAGAGAGAAATCACAACTAGGCAGAGAGGCAGACAGAGAGAGAGGAAGAAGCAGGCTCCCTGCAGAACAGAGAGCCCGATGCGGGGCTCGATCCCAGGACCCTGGGATCATGACCTGAGCCTAAGGCAGAGGCTTTAACCAACTGAGCCACCCAGGTGCCCCCAGAATTTCTTTCTGATAAGAGGTTTTAAAGCTTCTAGAATTTGTTGAAATATCCTCAACAGAAGCAAAGCCATAAATCCATATCCATATATATATATGCAGACATGTACATATAATTTTCAAAATAGATTTTCATTTTTCTGCTTTGGGGAATAGGGAACTGGTCTATTCAGACCAACTGTCTGAGAGCAACTCTAAAATCTGAGGGAAAAAAATAAACTTGATGTTATTGGAGAGTTAATGAGAGAATCAAGAATTACTGAGCCAAGATTCATGATAATATGAAAATCTATAGATGTAATCCTGTCTTAGGGGACTATTGTTTTCATGGGGAAATTTGACAATCCAAAGAGGCAAAATAGCAAAGCTGAGCAGTGCTTTTAAGAGAGTAATGGGATGAAGATAACTAAAATTGGAGTCAAAAGACCACAAAAGATGGGCATCCTGGTAAATTCATCACTTTGAATCAAAACTCTGAAAGGTTAAAAGTGAAGTGAAAATATTCCATTTCCACACGGACTGAAGGCCAGCTCCCAGTAATTGACACAGACCGCAAAAATCTAAACTTCTTGATGAAAAGTGGTTCCAGGTTGTGCCCCTTGGCACTTGGAAGAAGCAGATAACTTTATTCTAGTCCTCCAATCATTTCTACCAGTGACTTTCCAAATATAAAGTTGGTATGCAATCAAAGATAACCAGGCACATAAGGAGGCAAGTTAACATGAATGAGAGCTAGTAGAAATAGCAGATGACAGAAATAAACTCAAAGGAGCTCCAGACTGAAATTATCAGACACTAACTTTAAATAATTGTCATGACTGTGTTCAAGGAGATGGAGAGCAAAAAGGGAAGTTTTAGCAAAAAACTGCAAACCATGAGAAACAAACAAAAAAAATTCATAGAACACTTTTAATGGAAATTCTAGAACTAGATAAACTTCATAACCAGGATTAAGAATGGAGTGTGGGTTTAATAGCCTATTAAATGTGGCTGAAAATAGGATCATTGGACTACAAAGTCATTCGGAAAGAAGAAGAGGACGACGACAGAAAATGAACAGGGTTAAAAATTGAGAGGAAGGGGCACCTGGGTAGCTCAGTGGGTTAAAGCCTCTGCCTTGGGCTTAGGTTATGATCTCAGGGTCCTGGGAGCCCCTCATCGCATAGGCATTGGGCTCTCTGCTCAGCGGGGAGCCTGCTTCCTCCTCTCTCTCTGCCTGCCTCTCTGCCTACTTGCGATCTCTATCAAATAAATAAATAAATAAAATCTGTAAAAAAGAAATTGAGAGGAAAGAGTAAAAGGTACAGAATATGTGAGAAAATGAAACATGTTTAATGAAGTCTCATATATAGAAGAAAGAATGAGGCAGAAGCAATATTTGGAGAGAAATTAATGGAGAATCTTTCCAAAACTACAAAAAAAAAAAAATCAAAACCAGCCCAGAAATTCAGAAAGCCAAATAAACCATTAAAAAAAATACACCTAGATAAATTAAGGAAAATTTTTCAGAAAACCAAAGACCAAGATACAAACTATGAGGACACACGAGGAAAAAAACAACATATCTAACTTCAAAAACAATTAGAACAACAGGTAGTTTTTCTTGAGAAACAGTTGATGCTGGAAAACAATAAACTGAAAGCAAATAATTGTCAATATAAAATGCTGCATATACCAAAATTACCCTTGTGCCAACAAATTTAACAGCTTAGATAAAAGGTAAGAATTCCTTGACAAACGAATTACCAAAACCAACAAATGGAGAATCTTAAAATTATATAGGACATTACCTGTTTAAAGGAATAGAATTCATAGTTAAAAATGTCCCACAAGCAAAACTTCAGGCAGATTGACTTCCTAGGGAAATTGAATTAAAGATTTAAAGGAAGGTATGCCAGTTCTACATTGAGAAGATGAGAACATTTCCCAGCTCATTTTCTGAAGCCAAGATTATGCTGGTACCAAAAATAGAACACAACATTACAAGAAAACTACAGTCCATTGTTTCTCATGAAGATAAATGCAAGATCTTAAAACAAAATATTAGCAAATTTGAATGAAGCAAAATATCTAAGTCAGGGGTTGGCAAACTTTTTCTGTAAACAGCAGGTGGCAAATACTTCAGGCTTAGTGAGCTACACAGTCTGTTGAAATTATTCCATTCTGCCATTGTAATGCAAAAGCAGCCATAGATAATATGCAAATGAGTAGGCATGTCTGTATTCCTATGTAACTATGTTTACAAAAATAGATGGCAGGGCTATAGTTTGCCTCTGCTTTCCTTAGTTATATCTCATGAGCAAGATATTGAACAAAAGAAGGCAGATGCCAAAGGATATATGCTGTACAATTTTACTTAAATAAAATTTAAAGAAACAAACTATGGAATGATAGTATTGAGGGATATAAAATAGGTAGTAAAAGTGACAAGAAAAGTATGGAAGTGACCACCATTTACCTCTAAGGGGCAGGGAATGTATTGTGATTGAGACAATACATGTTAAAAAAAAATTTTAAGCCTCAGTCATGTTAACATGAACGTTTTCTTTAAATGTAAACTGTTTTGTGCATGTAGTGTTTCACAATACAAAATAGTTTCTTTTTTCCTTTTTTTATTATAAAAAGTAATTTGGAGTCACTTTGGTGATGAAGGTCTGGGAAATGCTAATTACCAATGTAATTTTGGTTTAAATAAGGTATGACTCTGAATAAATGAAGCTGGTTTTCTTGTTGTCCTTACAAACTTGTTCATGAGGTTTTTTCCAAAGAGGATTTCAAAAAACATCTGTAGCGCAGCCAACACTGAAATAAGAGGGTAGCCTCTGAGAGGCCAACTCGGAAAAGGACAATGCTTAATTAAATATTGACTATACTGTGTTTGCCTTAACAAATATAACTCTACTAACACATTTTCTTTAAATGTATGCATTTTAACTTTCTCCTGATGAAGTTCATTTTAGTAACAAC
This sequence comes from Meles meles, assembly GCF_922984935.1. NCBI lineage: Eukaryota > Metazoa > Chordata > Mammalia > Carnivora > Mustelidae > Meles > Meles meles. The sequence continues at coordinate 138,513,681 of NC_060071.1, read as the reverse complement.
ATCCTGAAATCCTGTCAAGCTATAATTGTGAAAGCAAAAGGCATAACTCTGGTATTCTTGGCTTTTGTGCCATTAAAATCTTACTCTAAATGTCACATTAATTCATCTTTTTCACATTTTTCCTTGTTTGATTTTTTTCCTTTGAGAAGAAATGCTAAGTGAAATGAAAGCAGAAAAAGACAGCTCATTTATTAAAAGTGAAACTATACCACACAACCCTCTAATTTGTTCACTAAAAAAATTGTTATAAACACTTCTATTAAAAATTCTATTTCAGAGTGAGATAGAACTTAAAAAAAAAAAATAGGTCCAGATTTATTGTAACTGATCCAGGGACACTGGTTTCTTTTTCAAAGAAAGAATCATGGACCCTGTGCCATGTAGTGAAGGGTGTTGGGTTAGTAACAGTGATTTCACTGAATTCACTGTTGATTTCATTGAATCAACTGTCATAGCACAGAATTCTAGACACTGAGATGTCCATATGTCTTGCTGGTAAGAAGAGTAGCAAAATCATGTCACTTGTAAGAAGTCTATGCAAAGATGGTGAACATGGAGACCATTAGTTTTCAGTTTAGCAACTTACGTAGTTGATTTTGTCATTCTGTTCTATGGAGGACAATGGCACCAGATATAGCTTTAATTCATGGAAACAGAAAACATTTTTAAAGGCATATTAAAATAATTATGGCATGTGTCATATATAAGAAAAATTTTAAGCCAAATTTAAAAGTTGTCATTGTGTCATCTATGAAGGCTATTTTCCCTATTAAACGTATTGACTTTAACATGTTCTGCACAAATAAAGCCTAATTCTTCCCTAAGTGGCAGCCAAAGGAAATTTGAAGTTGTTTTTATGTAAAATTAGATTATAATACTTTACCTAATTTATGGTTCAAAGACATTATTTTCTAGATCTAAGAAAAATATCATTGGCTCAGGATCTACAGAGTTTTACCTTATATATTCTTCAGGTAATATGCTGCTAGAGCATTATTTTCCTGGGAATTAATAATGACAGCAACATTTATTGAGCTCACCATAGCTGACTAACATTGTTGACTATCAGTATTGTCTAAAACACTCCCAGCTTTATCCTGATACATATAAGCAAACTGTCGGGGTGGAGGGTGAGTTGGGAAGTTCCAAGAGGGGACTCTACAGAGTCACTGTTTACAGATTTTCCTAAACAACACTTCCTAAATCCAAGTATTTCCTTTATCTAAACAAAGGGAGGGTCGGAAGAAAATCACTGGTGGTGATAAGGGGTGCCACAAGAAGGGACATATTGAATTCTCTCTCTGACTAGATTCTTCCTGAGCTGTTGAACCCCTAGTTCTTTCCTGCTTCTGCCACCAAGAAGAAAAATATGGAAAAGTTCAGGGGAAGCATGGCAGGTACCTTGTTGAGTTTGTGACTGTATGTGAACCAAGAATGTCTGCTTCTTGAAGCTAAGAAGCTGTATGGGGCACTGTATGGGGCAGCCCCATAAGCAAAGAGGAATCATAATGTGGTATGGTGGCCAAGGAGAAAAATATGGAATTCTCACCCTCAGGATCCCTATGACCCTTGGAGACTCAAGGAAGGATCTCCATGGAGACTGAAGAAGAGATAACAAAGGAGAAACAGGGAAGCAGTACTTACCCTGTTCCACTACAAGATCCCTCCAGACAAGGCTCATAGAAAAGAAAGAAGAGAGTCAATTGGGATTTAAATTTTAAATAGAATTGATCGTAGTAGCCAGAAAGCTAAAGACTCTGACAAAGAAGTTATTGAACAAAAGCAGTGGAAATCGACTTTTCATGTTTCGGGACAGTGATCAGGGAAAAGCAAAATCATTTGATGTTTGTACCTCATTTAGTTCATATTGTTCAATAAACTGTATGTAATATTGAGTAACAGAAGGAAGCTGGAACTTCTATCTCTGGTCATACACTCAACCTGATGTCAGAAGAATACTCTTTGGTGCAGAACACAGAACTGGTAAGAACGTAAAGGAGATCTTTAGAGATCATCAGCTGGAAAGTGAGAATCCAGACAAGTTAATGAGTTTTTAGTTAGCCTTTTTTTTTAGAAGACATCTGTTAATACTGGGTAGTCCAGAGTCTGGATTTTAAGAGCTATGCATGTGGATGTCAAGAAGCAAAATTGAGTAGGGAGACAAGCTCTTCATAGATTCTTGAGGGGAAATGTCATCATTGGGTGAATCAGAAGAAAAAGAGCCTCAGAAAGGGACATGATGGGAATAATCATTTTAGCCTAGGTTATTGTTAAAGTGAAAGAAAGGGGAAAAAATATCTTCCTAGATAATTCTTAATTCCAGGTTCTAAGTCTCCTTTTGCTGGTGTGTTTCACCAAACTCCATGTGACCAACAAATGCCAGGCAAAAAATATAAAGTTTCTCCATTTCAGTACTTCCCTCCATTATGCATTTCTAAAATATTTATTTATTATTTACTTATTTACATTTATTTTTATTTTATTTTATTTTTCAGTGTTCCAAGATTCATTTTTTACATATAACACCCAGTGCTCCATGCAATCCATGCCCTCCTTAATACCCACCACCAGGCACACCCATTCCCCCCCACCTTCCTCCCCTCCAAAACCCTCAGTTTGTTTCTCAGAGTCCACAGTCTCTCATGCTTCATTTCTCCCTCCAATTTATCCCAATTCAATTTTCCTTTCCTCCTCCTAATGTCCTCCTTGTTATTCCTTATGCTTCACAGGTAAGTCAAACCATATGATCATTGATTTTCTCTGCTTGATTTAATTCACTCAACATAATCTCCTCCAGTCCCATCCATGTTGATACAAAAGTTGGGTATTCGTCCTTTCTGATGACTGCGTAATATTCCATTGTATATATGGACCATATCTTCTTCATCCACTCGTCTGTTGAAGGGCATCTCGGCTCTTTCCACAGTTTGGCAATTGTGGTCATTGCTGCTATGAACATTGGGGTACAGATGGCCCTTCTTTTCACTCCATCTATATCTTTGGGGTAAATACCCAGTAGTGCAATTGTAGGGTCATGGGGAAGCTCTATTTTTAATTTCTTAAGGAATCTCTACACTGTTTTCCAAAGTCGCTGCACCAATTTGCATTCCCACCAAAGGGTTCCCCTTTCTCCACATCCTTTCCAACACTTGTTGTTTATTGTCTTGTTAATTTTGGCCATTCTAACTGGTGTAAGGTGGTATCTCCTTGTGGTTTTGATTTGAATCCCCTGATGGCTAGTGATGATGAACATTTTTTATGTGTCTGTTAACCATTTATATGTCTTCTTTGGAGAAGTGTCTGTTCATGTCTTCTGCCCATTTTTTTTTTTTGAGATCTTTGTTCTTTTCTATTTTATTTATTTTTTCAGCGTAACAGTATTCATTGTTTTTGCACAACACCCAGTGCTCCATTCTTCTGCCCATTTTTTGACATGATTATCTGTTTTGGGGGTGTTGAGTTTGAGGAGTTCTTTATAGATCTTGGATATCAGCCCTTTGTCTGTAGTGTCATTTGTGAATATCTTCTCCAGAGTGGTAAAAATCTATAACTATATCTATACTTTATACCGTGTGTGTATTTTTGAGATGTAATTGACATATAACATTATATTAGTTTCAGGTGGGCAACATAATGATTTGATTTTTGCACATATTGTGAAATGATGATGACCACAGTCAGTCTAGTTAGTGTCTATTACCACACAAAATTATAAACCTTTTTTTCTTGTGATGAGAACTTTGAAGATCTACTCTCTCAACAACTTTTCAAATATATAATACAGTATTATAATTAGAGTCACCTTGCTGTACATGATATCCCATGACTTATGTATTTATAACTGGAAATTTGTACCTTTTGACCCCATTTTCCCAACCTCCTACCCACCACCTCTGGCAACTACCAATCTGTTGTCTGTATCTATGAGTTCAATTTTGTGTGTTTGCTTGCTTTCTTGCTTTTCAGAATCCACCTGTAAGACAGATCATATGGTATTTGTCATTCTCTGTTTTACTTATTTGACTTAATATAATGCCCTCTAGGTCCACCCATGTTGTTGCAAATGACATGATTTCCTCCTTGTTATGACCAAATAATATTCCATTGTGTGTATCTACCATATCTTTATTCATTCATCCATCCATTGATGTTTCTTTTATGTATATATTGTTGATGTACGTTTTAGGAGTTTACAACTATATATGTGTATACACTACAATTACACCATGCAAAAATCATATCTACATATATACTGGTATGTGTGGATGGGTAAGAAAGATTGAGGTTGAGATTTTAAAGAAACATAGAATAAAACCATATCATAGGGTGGAAATAAACAAACACATTTACTTTTAGAAGATGAACTTGACCCTGCTATGCTTTTGGATTATACCCAGCCTCATAATTCGGCTTCAGGCTTTTAGCAGACAGGAGACCATTGAAAACCATTCAAGCTTGGGTATTTTCAAACAGGCTGTTTTACTTTGGGTGTTGTGAGTTTAACCCACACAGTCAAGTTTCTGTAAACAAATCTGCAACATGATCCATCTGACTTCTCCCTGGTTATTATCCAAGTATCACCGTTCTACTTAGTAACAGCCCTAAGCAGGCGATATTCCTACATGCAGCTGACACCCTCCCTTGATGGATCACATGCCCAGTTCTATTCAAAATTGTGAAGGGAAAAAGCAGAGAACTTCATCTTCAGTGCAGTGTTCTCTCCCCTATTTCCTTCTGGTTTACTCTTTCCTGAGGATGCTCACCTGTCCTCCAGGGGAGAACCCAGAGCAAGGCTGTGGGAGCCTCCACTCCAAATGCAGACCTTAAGGACTAACAGTAGGGGAAACATTATCTATAGAAAATTTTAGCATAATAATAAAAGGAAACGAAAGTCATTCTTCATGTTACCACTATACAAGTCTAAATAATATTGGTATTAACATATTCCATTCCTTGGGGTGCCTGGGTAGCTCAGTTGGTTGAGCGTCTAACTCTTGGTTTCTGCTCAGGTGGTGATCTCAGGGTTGTGAGATCGAGCCTCATGTCGGGCTCTGCATTGAGTGTGGAGCCTGCTTCAGATTCTCCTTCTCTCTCTGCTTCCCCCCCACCCGACTTGCACTCTATCTCTAAAATGAATGACTGTATGAATGAATGAATGAAATATTTTTTAAAAATACTCCTCCCCCTAAAATTATTTTGTTGGCCTAAGAGTTCTTTTTTTCATGGATTGGGAGGGAGACAAACCATAAATGACTCTTAATCTCACAAAACAAACTGGGGTTTGCTGGGGGGAGGTGGGATTGGGAGAGGGGGAGGGGGTTTTGGACATTGGGGAGGGGAGGCGAACCATAAGAGACTATGGACTCTGAAAAACAACCTGAGGGTTTTGAAGGGTCAGGGGTGGGAGGTTGGGGGAATAGGTGGAGGGTAATGGGGAGGGCACGTTTTGCATGGAGCACTGGGTGTTGTGCAAAAACCATGAATACTGTTACGCTGAAAAAAATAAATAAAATGAAAAAAAAAGAGACAAAAAAAGAGTTCTTTTTTTTTCCATTTTATTTATTTTTTCAGCGTAACAGTATTCATGGTTTTTGCACAACACCCAGTGCTCCATGCAAAACGTGCCCTCCCCATTACCCACCACCTGTTCCCCCAACCTCCCACCCCTGACCCTTCAAAACCCTCAGGTTGTTTTTCAGAGTCCATAGGCCTAAGAGTTCTTAATTGCTACAGTTACTATTGAGATATAATGTTATATATGTATGTTTCAACTTAGCACATTGTAATTACCTATCCTTAATAACCTCCTATTCTACATGGAAGCTAACTCAGAGAACCAATAGTTACCAGGGACTCCCAATACAATTAATAGGACATACACTCATTTTGAGACCAAGCACATAACAGTTTGGAATTGGGTACAGTTCATGTCTCAAACCTCTATGGCCCTATTTAAATAGTCTCAATAGATTAAAATAAACACTGATAGCACAATGAAACAGACATAAGCTATTCAATTCTGTCATTCTGTATAACCACTTGGAGTTTATACTTGAATTTAAATTTTGTATTTGAAATTGAAAGCAGTGCAAAATGCAAGGGGTAATATTTTTATGTGGTAAGCATAAGTTTTGGTCTGTGCCTGAAATATTAACTGAATTTTAGAAATTGCTTTAAAAGTGAAATTTATTCTTTTGGTCATTTTGGGAATTTAAAAGTAAGAAAAAATCAAAGTGACATGTTAGTCAACAGTATGATTTAGTAGTTACCTAAATTGTGCTTTTTGCAGATATTTCTGTTTTATTCAAGTTCACTTGTTGGTTATTGTCAGTAAGGAGAGGGTGTCCCAGGTGTCAGATACATAGGCACACCCTGGAATCCTCTTTTCCTTTTAGTTCCCCAGGGGGTCAGTGGGAAATCCTGAGCTAAGGGCAAGCAGAAGAGGAGTCTTTTAACTGGAGGGGACATGCTTTGGATGACTTCCACATATTTCCGTAAACTTATTCTGCCAGAGAACGAGCCTTGCCTGCCACTTTGGTTCTGTGGCAGTCCTTTTTCATAAACTGGATGATTTGAGTCTCTGAGGTTTTGTCAAAAATATATTTAAAGCATGGGCATCATAGACACTGCACCTGAAATTACATCCTTGCAGCCATTTTAACATCCTCTTAAATGTTTAGATGTTATGTTAAAATATGTAAGAGGGTTCCTAGGTTTTCAGTATTCTTTTGGGGATAATGTGAGGAAGAAAAGTGTCTGAAGACTACCGCTGTGCAATAGTGTTAGCAGGCAGGGTGCACAGGGGGGATTTCAGCAGGCAACAGCCAAGAGTTCTCAGTGTTGCTTCCACAGCATTCTTAAAAGGAAAGGTTCAGGCAATTGAGATGCATTCCTTAAGTCACATGGTAAGGAGCTGTGATTTTGTAAGTTTGTTTGCTACTGGTTAATCAAGTACTTCGTACACGTTTTCTTATTTAATACTCCAAACAATGAAGTGAACACTGCTCCAAAAATCCAAAAGACTCCACCCCCAAATTATTAGAAGTCATACAACAATTCAGCAATATGGCAGGATACAAAACCAATGCACAGAAATCTGCTGTATTTCTGTACACTAACAATGTAACTGAAGAAAGAGAAATTTAAGAGTCAATCCCATTTATAATAGCACCAAAAACCATAAGGTACTTGGGAAGAAACCAAACAAAAGAGGTAAAGGATCTGTACTCTAAAAACTATAGAACACTCATGAAAGAAATTGAGGAAGACACAAAGAGATGGAAAAATATTCCATGCTCATGGACTGGAAGAATAAACATTGTTAAAATCTCTATGCTGCCCAGAACAATCTACACTTTCAATGCCATCCCTATCCAAATACCGCTGGCATTTTTCACAGAGCTGGAACAAACAATCCTAAATCTGTATGGAACCAGAAAGACCCTGAATCACGATTGGAATGTTGAAAAAGAAAACCAAAGCTAGGAGCATCACATTGCCTGATTTCAAGCTCTATTACAAAGCTGTGATCATCAAGACAGCATGGTACTGGCACAAAACAGACACATAGATCAATGGAACAGAATAGAGACCCCAGAAATGGACCCTCAACTCTATGGTCAACTAATCTTCAACAAATCAGGAAAAAATACTCAATGGAAAAAAGACAATCTCTTCAGTAAATGGTGCTGGGAATAGTGGACAACTAAATGCAGAAGAATGAAACTGGACCATTCTCTTACACCACACACAAAGATAAACTCAAAATGGATGAAAAACCTAAATGTGAGACAGGAATCCATCAGAATCCCAGAGGGAAATATGGGGAGTAACCTCTTCAATATTGGCCACAGCAACTTCTTTCAAGAATCGTCTCCAAAGACAATGGAAACAAACGCAAAAATGAACTTTTGGGACTTCATCAAGATAAAAATCTTCTTCACAGCAAAGGAAACAGTCCGCAAAACTAAGAGGCAACCCGCGGAATGGGAGAAGATATTTGCAAATGACAGTACAGAGAAAGGGCTGGTATGTTTCTTATCAGTAGTATTAGTTGTAGTGTTCTTCTCTTTCATGTGCTTCATCGGTGCTTTTTTTGGAAGCACATAAAATACTCAATTCACCCCTCTTAGCTGTAGGAAATTCTGCTGGGCATCTCAGGCCCATCTGCTAGACACATTATTTCTGCTCCTGCATCATGCTGGGAATATCAGATACCAGTTGTGGGGCTGAGGTGCAAAGGTGTAGGACCTTGCAGACTTCCTCAGTTTCCCTTGGGACGTGGAGGGGTGCAGATCATCTGTATCCCAGATGCCCAAATCTTTGTTCTATCAACTGTGCAACTGAGTACCCACGTCTCTCAAGGGTGCCTGGACCCTCAGCTTTCTTTCCTTTTCTCCTTTACCACCATTCACCCCATACACTGCTTTTCCTGGAAGGCCCTAAAAATGTAAATGGGCTTTCTGGACTCACATGCAGAGGACTAACTCCTGGTCTGCCTGATCACTCCTTCCCAAGACAGGGAGCTGGTTGCTGCCTAGGGCAAAAGGCAGGACACAAGTGGGTGATGGAAGTGTGGTGGAGGAAAATCACTTGAATTAACTTTCTGAAGTATCCCCCAACAATGCCAGAGAAACTTTAGAAAGGCCCCTCCAGACCATGAGAGACTATGGACTCTGAAAAACAATCAGAGGATTTTGAAGTGGCGGGGGTGGGAGGTTGGGGGAACCAGGTGGTGGGTAGCAGGGAGGGCACGTATTGCATGGAGCACTGGGTGTGGTGCAAAAACAATGAACACTGTTACACTGAAAAGAAATTAAAAAAAAAAAAGGCCCCTCCAACATCCGACAGTGAGACTGTGTCACCTGTCCCATTACCAGTCCCCAGGGCCTGACGCATGGCCCAGGAAATATTTGGAAACTAATTGTCATGAGCAAGAACATCCCCAGTGGTGTAATTGTTTACTTCCCAAGAGCCACCAATAACTATGGCTGGTTAGTTTGTTTTCCCATCGTTCAGACACAAGCTGTTTTTGAAGACTCAGAGGAAGAAAAAGAATCCCACCATAAAACTGTTTGGATAGCTTATATTCAAGTTTGAATACTTTGTGTAAATTAGTAAAGTTGAAGTCTATCCCATGTGAATAAAAGTCTTGGGATCATACTAACTAAATGAAACTATTGAATTAATTTTCATAGATTTTTCTGATTCCATTGCCCATCCTCAAGTTAACAATAACAGTCAAACTAGAATTTAAAGTTAAAGTCCAAGGAGAGCACAGGCTAAATAAACAGATTCGTGTAGTTAAAGACTCAACAACAGATGGTAGGAACAGCAAAATGTAGGAAAGCTGCAAAAAAAAAATCTTCAAAAAAATAAATGGGTCCTTAAAATAGCTGAATGCCGAGTAAAAGAGAAGAGTGTAAAGAGCCATAGTTTTAGTTGAAAGTGAAGCCTTTCACATCAGAGATTGTGGTGGCCTGGAAAATTCCTAACTATGAATGCTAGAGAAGGTCTTGTAGGGGAAGAAACGGGAAAACATTGGGACAGTTGTGAAAAATTTTAATCATAAATCAATATTTTCACGTGAAATAATGGGATATGTTTCTTGCAAAAATATGTGGTACTAGATTTTAAATGTTTATGTGAGAAACATTCAGAGGTAAAATGTTTTAAGGGGAAAACAACAAAGCTCACGATTAAGCAATTTCATAAATTTTGCTATTACACAATCTCCCCAAAATTCATTGTATCATCGTATCTGTCTAATAAGGGCGATTTACCATGATTTCTGTCAGAAAGGGTAAACCTTAGAATCCTAATATCCCAGAGTTTAAAGGTCTTTTGTGATTTGCTGGTCCAACTGACTCATTTTACAGGCAAGGAGGTAGAGAGAGATGCCAGTTAAGTGAGCTCTCTCATAGCTAGTTAGTGGTGGAGTCAAAAACGAAAACCAGTACTATGTTGAATAGCAGTGGTGATAATGGACATCCCTGCCGTGTTCCTGACCTTAACGGAAAAGCTTTCAGTTTTTCTCCATTGAGAATGATATTTGCGGTGGGTTTTTCATAGATGGCTTTGATAATATTGAGGTATGTGCCCTCTATCCCCACACTTTGAAGAGTTTTGATCAGGAAGGGATGCTGTACTTTGTCAAATGCTTTTTCAGCATCTATTGAGAGTATCATATGGTTCTTGTTCTTTCTTTTATTAATGTGTTCTATCACATTGATTGATTTGCGGATGTTGAACCAACCCTGCAGCCCTGGAATAAATCCCACTTGATCGTGGTGAATAATCCTTTTAATGTACTGTTGAATCCTATTGGCTAGTATTTTGGCGAGAATTTTTGCTTCTGTGTTCATCAAGGATATTGGTCTGTAGTTCTCTTTTTTGGTGGGATCCTTGTCTGGTTTTGGGATCAAGGTGATGCTGGCCTCATAAAATGAGTTTGGAAGTTTTCCTTCCATTTCTATTTTTTGGAACAGTTTCAGGAGAATAGGAATGAGTTCTTCTTTAAATGTTTGGTAGAATTCCCCTGGGAAGCCGTCTGGCCCTGGGCTTTTGTTTGTTTGGAGATTTTTGATGACTGTTTCAATCTCCTTACTGGTTATGGGCCTGTTCAGGTTTTCTATTTCTTCCTGGTTCAGTTGTGGTAGTTTATATGTCTCTAGGAATGCATCCATTTCTTCCAGATTGTCCAATTTGTTGGCGTAGAGTTGCTCATAGTATGTTCTTATAATTGTCTGTATTTCTTTGGTGTTAGTTGTGATCTCTCCTCTTTCATTCATGATTTTATCGATTTGGGTCCTTTCTCTTTTCTTTTTGATGAGTCTGGCCAGGGGTTTATCAATCTTATGGATTCTTTCAAAGAACCAGCTCCTAGTTTCATTGATTTTTTCTATTGTTTTTTTGGTTTCTATTTCATTGATTTCTGCTCTGATCTTTATGATTTCTCTTCTCCTGCTGGGTTTAGGGTTTCTTTCTTGTTCTTTCTCCAGCTCCTTTACGCGTAGGGTTAGGTTGTGTACTTGAGACCTTTCTTGTTTCTTGAGAAAGGCTTGTACCGCTATATATTTTCCTCTCAGAACTGCCTTTGCTGTGTCCCACAGATTTTGAACTGTTGTGTTTTCATTATCATTTGTTTCCATGAATTTTTTCAATTCTTCTTTAATTTCCTGGTTAACCCATTCATTCTTTAAAAGGATGCTGTTTAGTCTCCATGTATTTGGGTTCTTTCCAGCTTTCCTCTTGTGATTGAGTTCTAGCTTCAGAGCATTGTGGTCTGAAAATATGCAGGGAATGATCCTAATCTTTTGATACCGGTTGAGACCTGATTTGTGACCCAGGATGTGATCTATTCTGGAGAAGGTTCCATGTGCACTAGAGAAGAATGTGTATTCTGTTGCTTTGGGATGAAATGTTCTGAATATATCTGTGATGTCCATCTGGTCCAGTGTGTCTTTTAAGGCCTTTATTTCCTTGTTGATCTTTTGCTTAAAACAGCATGGAGGTTCCTCAAAATGTTGAAAATAGAACTACCCTATGACCCAGCAATTGCACTACTGGGTATTTACCCTAAAGATACAAACATAGTGATCCGAAGGGGCACGTGTACCCGAATGTTTATAGCAGCAATGTCTACAATAGCCAGACTATGGAAAGAACCTAGATGTCCATCAACAGATGAATGGATAAAGAAGAGGTGGTATATATACACAATGGAATACTATGCAGCCATCAAAAGAAATGAAATCTTGCCATTTGCGACGACATGGATGGAACTAGAGCTTATCATGCTTAGTGAAATAAGTCAATCGGAGAAAGACAACTATCATATGATCTCCCTGATATGAGGACATGGAGAAGCAACATGGGGGGTTAGGGGGATAGGAGAAGAATAAATGAAACAAGATGGGATTGGGAGGGAGACAAACCATAAATGGCTCTTAATCTCACAAAACAAACTGGGGGTTGCTGGAGGGAGGTGGGATTGGGAGAGGGGGAGCGGGCTATGGACATTGGGGAGGGGAGGCGAACCATAAGAGACTATGGACTCTGAAAAACAACCTGAGGGTTTTGAAGGGTCAGGGGTGGGAGGTTGTGGCAACCTGAGGGTTTTGAAGGGTCAGGGGTGGGAGGTTGGGGGAACAGGTGGTGGGTAATGGGGAGGGCACGTTTTGCATGGAGCACTGGGTGTTGTGCAAAAACAATGAATACTGTTACGCTGAAAAAATAAATAAAATGGAAAAAAAATAAAATAAAATCTTTAAAATAAAAAAAAAAAAACGAAAACCAGGATTCATGCCTCTTATTCAGGGTCTGAAATCTAGAGACATGACCATCCAGGTTGCTGGCTACTTCCTTTTTGGGGCCACAGATAAGTACTGATCTTCTAGAACCTTCCATTCAGACTTCATGTTCCAACGTTGTGTCCAGAGTTAAGGAGGATGTTGTGCTAGGCTGGAAGCAGAAATTATGAAATTCACACACATTGGCAAATGCAGGCACAGGGAAAAATCAATGAAAATCAGGACAGAAAGCTTTTCTTCTATAAATTATTGTTGGAAAGAATGGTAAAAATTTACCCATAATCCATGAATGTATTAATTGTTTTCTTTCTTCCACAGACACTCACTAATTTATTCTGAAGGGAATGATATTTTTCCAAATTGTACTTTTACCTTAAAGAAATTCAAACTTCAAGGGAAAAAAAAAGTTGAGCTCTGTATTGTGATTGCTTCAATAGTTAAGAATATCAGCTGTCACGAAGCTGACTGAAGAATTGTTAGCAAAAATTGGCCATAGAAAAGGGAAATCTGTCTAGTTTGCAACAAGCATTCATCTTATACAATTAAGTAATTCCTGATCTCTTGTTGGAGAGAAACACAACACCTAACTGTGTGCCGCCAGAATCAGCATCCCCCACCACGCCCCCGTGGCTGGCCCGACGGACCCCCAAGCCTGGCTGGGCTCCAAGCCGTGGCTGCCTCCACACCTCATCCCCTTGGTGTTTTCATGCTGCTCCTCCTCCGTCTCCTTCATCTGTCCAGCATCTTTTGTTTATTCATTTATTCCACTGATATTTTTTGTGCCAGGAAGAAAAGTTCATTGTGTGCCAAGCAAGGTACTGGGTATGTAGGGAAAATACAATGGAAAGCAAAAATAGACAGCCCTCTTTGCCCTCCCAGAGCTTAGAATCCAAAGGAGGACATAAATGTTAAGCAAGACATGCCACAAATAAATGAACAAGCATGAGAGAAGACACTCAGAGGAAAAGTACACCATGATGTAGGAAATGAGCACAGAATCTGAGTAGGCTGACATCAAGTATGACAGGTTGGTGTGTATCAGGTAGAGATGGCTAAAAAGAGACAAGTGGGCAGAGGGAACAGCATGTGCAAAATCCCTGTCATGGGTAAGAGCACATCAAGTACAGAAAAGATGATCACGGTGGCAGGAGCAGAGAGAAGGCTGAGGGGCATGGAGTGTTGTGAGGTTGGAAGGGCAGACAGGGACTTTGGTCTCCAGAGCAGTGGGAGCCTCTAAAGTTTTCAAATAGAGGTAGGACTGGATATGAAGATTGAAAAGGTCATTCAGTCCAGTCAGAGAAGCAGAACCACTGAGAGATAGCATTGAATGTCATTACAAGTACGGATATGAGTTATGTATTTGTTACAGGGATGGGATGTTACGCAGCTGTGGTGGTTGTGCAGTCTCTGTAAGGCTGCTGTCTTCACCTCCGGTCCTCCGATTTTGGAGCTCAGAGTCCAGAGGACAGGCAGTCAGCCAGGGAAGATGGATGTAAAACAGGGGCCACAAGGACAAGCTGGGACCCACACTGGAACCCCTAAAGACTGACTGAGACCCATGTCAGTTCTCATTGCCTCCCTTGATGATGTCATTGTCCTGCAGCACATGTTGGCTCCCAGCGTCACAGAGATAAACAGGGACCTGGCCCAGGAGTTGGAAAAGCTACAGGAAAATCCAGGAGAAGGTGGGGCAGTTGCAAGGCTGGTGCTGTCCCACCCCCAGGAGGTGAACCCATCTGATAAGGGACAAGGTGTGAGCTGTGTTCACTTCTGCTCTCCATTCCCACAAGGAATGTCTCTTGTGGCCCACTGTAACTGGAAACACTGGGGGAAAGGAACCTGGGGAAGGTGGTTCAGCCTAGCCTGATGCTTTACAAAGCTACCCAGGCAGTCTGGACACAATGGGTGTACAAATTCCTCTCTGGCTGCTCCCACATTTCTCTCCTGGGTCAATGTGTCCTTTTAGGACATAGTCACTCCACTCAACAAGAAGTTGTACTGGGGAAATATTTGGAATTCCCAGATGAGCTACCAACAGACAAAGGTAGAGAAGCAGCAGCTAATAACATTATAAGTCCATTTGGCAGTGATACAAATGTCCACCATTACGAGTAGTACAAGTGGAGGAAAAAAAAGCTCTCTTAATGGCCAAATCAAATAAAGAGTGGCTGGCTTTTGAAGATAATGCTGAACCCGGCATGACATGTCCATGGAACAAAGAGTCTGAGGTCATCACATCTTTGGTATGTCTGCTTAGATAGATAGGGTGCTTTTCTGTCTCCTCCTACCTGAGCATCTCTGAGCCATACACAAGAGGGTCTGACACAGTTTGACCACCATTTTTCTCAGTGCTGGGGGACCAGAACCATGCCTGTCATGAGATATTCTGTGATGTAAGATAGGATTTGAGAAAAAGGGTAGTTGGGTGATCAAGTAGCTCAGTGGTCCTTCAAATTGGCTATACCTTAGAATCACCTGCAGAGCTTTATACTCTGTCCAACTCCAAGTCCCCCCACAGCTTGGGGTGAGGATAAGAACTATAAGGATATAGTTCATAAAAGTCCCAAGGTGACTCTGATGTGGAACCAGGGTTGAGAACCAGGAATCCAGTCTAACCCTCTTGTTTCTAGGGGATGAAGGAGAGCCGTAGAGAAGCAACACTACTGTGTTGCCCAGCAGTGCCTACAAGGAATGGGATCCCAGTGTCCTCACTCTTAAACCGAGGCACTTCCCATTGTGTATTCTACAATATCTCCTGCTGAAATGAAGAAACATAAATTAGAGCTACTGTGTTCTGAGTAGAAAAATGTTATTTATAGAAGACAGCCTCATGGCTGACAACTCAGTCATTCACTCAAACTCCTGAAGCGTGTAGACAAACACATGCCACCCTACAGTTTCCATGCTTCCCAGCAGTCTGCCTTGGGTTATCTTGTCCATAGCACGAGAAAGAGAAAAGAAAGTAGGTGAGTCTAAGAATGTATCGTTCCATGGAAGGCATTTTAGAATGATTCTAGAAATGACTGGAGAGCTTAATAGGCAATAATTAGGCTTCTTAAAAATGGAACCATCTTACCTAGCTTATGGTCAGTCATAGAGCCAGGAGCCCCTGGGACAGTTGGCTTTAAAAAGAAAAACAATAGAGAAAAGGAATTGGTGAGCTGGATTAAGAAGACTTTTGTAAATGAGCAAAGCAACATTAACCTACAGTCTCTCCTCATAATTATCATTAATTATTTCTTAATAGAAACAAAATCGAATGATCAGACATTTTCAATCTGCGGCAATCACGTAATTTATCAATATCTACTGTTACTATCTTCTTACTTTAAAAAATTTTAAGTATCAATTACATGTTAATGTTATAGCAGAATATCCAGTCGTGGGGAATATTTGTGCCATTCACGTGTATGATGTAAATATCTGCAGTTTCTTTTTCAGTTCAAGTATAATCGACATGCCATCGTTTCACCAGTTTCAGGTGTATAACACAGTGATTTGACAAGTCTATACATTACTCGGTGCTCACCACAATATGTTGCATGGTGACAGATGGTGACTATTTTTATAGAATTTTGAAGGAAAAATTGCAATATTGTTTCTATGAAAATCATACACTCTCATTTCAAAGAATTGAAGAGTTGTGGGCAAATACAAGGGAAAAAAGTAAAATAATCTTCCAGATTGCACCATCCCAAAATAACAATGTTGTGTATCAGGTAGACATCAGTTTAGATTCTTTCAAAGTCTGGCTAGATAAACTGTAAAATGAGGATCATACCCTAGGCCTTTTTTTTTATTGAAAAACATATATTTCGGTGAATTTTACTTATATACAGAAGTAAAAGATACTGAAGAAACACTAGAGGAGTTCTGAACCGTGTGTAAATGTTTACTATGCAACTATATTGTTTCCTTAAAGATGCCTGGGAAAAAAGGAGATTATAAAAGGGATTGGAGTTATAATATTTGTATTGATCACATGGTTCAGTTTTAGATCAATCCACTCCCTTTATGATAAATATATATTAAAACTTCTTCCCATTTCTCTTTCCTCCACCTCCCCATTTTAGCAGTTCATTCTGCTTCTTTCACTCAACAAATGTTAACTGAAGGTCAAGTTTGTGCAAGGCACTACCAATGTGCTGGGCCCAATGCTACAAGGCTGTAGGCAGAACATATGAAATTCTCACCTGTCATGGTTCTCACATTTTAACAGAAAGAAAAAAATAAATGACCATTGTGCCATTGTGCTGATTCTGTTCACTAAGGCTCACCACTCCTCAGTGTTGTTTCTGTAATTGAATTTGTTCCATCATATGTCTAAGTAGAGGTCTGGCAGACTAGAGAGAGAGCCAGACACACTTAATGAAAACAGGAGGATGTTTGAACGTCCCCTCCATCATTGAAAGTCACCCCAGCCTCGACTTACCTTCTTACCTTCATTTGTCCCCACATCCCTCACCGCTCTGCCTCTTTAAGAGAAGGAAGAGCTCTTTTCCAGTGAAGACATACAAATGGCTATCAGACACATGAAAAAATGTTCATCATCACTAGCCATCAGGGAGATTCAAATTAAAACCACATTGAGACACCACCTTACACCAGTTAGAATGGCCAAAATTAGCAAGACAAGAAACAACGTGTGTTGGAGAGATGTGGAGAAAGGGGCACCCTCTTACACTATTGGTGGGAATGCAAGTTGGTGCAGCCAACAGTGTGGAGATTCCTCAAGAAATTAAAAATAGAGCTTCCCTCTGACCCTGCAATTGCACTACTGGGCATTTACCCCAAAGATACAGATGTAGTGAAAAGAAGGGCCATTTGCACCCCAATGTTTATAGCAGCAATGGCCACGGTCGCCAAACTGTGGAAAGAACCAAGATGCCCTTCAATGGATGAATGGATAAGGAATATGTGGTCCGTATACACAATGGAGTATTATGCCTCCATCAGAAAGGATGAATACCCAACTTTTGTATCAACATGGACGGGACTGGAAGAGATTATGCTGAGTGAAATAAGTCAAACAGAGAGAGTCAAGTAGCATATGGTTTCACTTATTTGTGGAGCATAACAAATAACATGGAGGACATTGGGAGATGGAGAGGAGAAGGAAGTTGAGGGAAATTGGAAGGGGAGGTGAACATGAGACACTATGGACTCTGAAAAAGAACCTGAGGGTTTTGAAGGGGCGGGGGGTGGGAGGTTGGGGGAACCAGGTGGTGGGTAATAGGGAGGGCACGTATTGCATGGAACACTGGGTGTCGTGCAAAAACAATAAATACTGTTATGCTGAAAAAATTAAAATTTAAATTTAAAAAAAGAGAAGAGTTCTCTCCTTGCCAGATTCCTAGGCAAAGTCTCCCCATTCTGCTTCCTCCTGGGTTTGATTTTGACGAGCCTGGACCCAGGGGAGGGCAGGAGTGACACACTGAGCCTTCTTCCCCTGATTCTCTGCAGAATTTCCTTGACTGCAGTTTTGCTTGTGAGTGGTGTTAGGTTATTAGGTCTCTTTCCCTTTTTTGGTTGTTGCTGATAACATTTTTATTTGTTTTTCACTATTTCGATGTTATACTCGTTCATTTTATTGAGTATCACTAAGTTAGAAGAAATGTCACGATCAGAATTTGCCATCTTATCTTCTTTACTTAAAAGTACCATTATGAACACGAATCCCTGATATAAAATCAAACCACCATGTGTTTCCTGAAGTAGGGGTAGAGAGGTATGTTAACTGGATTTTCCTCGTCTGCCTCCTCGTGTTGGATCAGTTCCTAAAGAATAATTTCTACTCTGTCTCTTTTAAGCCTTCCCAGCCCTGGCTTATTCCCCTGAAGGGCTTCAAAGCAGATGGGAGAATCTTTGACAATTGGCTGGGCTCACAAGATTCACTGTTGCAACACATTCCATTACTTGTGAGGCATCACAACTGCTTTGTTACTAGAAATAAAGAGCAGAATTCACAAATGATTTCAGATCTGTGAGATGTTGCTCAAGTGAGGGATGCTCGATGGGGAGGCTCGGACGGCGTGACCTCCCAGGTCCCCTCCAACTTTGCAATTCTGTGGCAGTTTGGGATTTCCAAGTGACTCTGATGAGTGAGGAAAAGGAAGGATCTAAATAAATTTTAAAAGCCACATAGAAGGCTTTCTGTAGGGCTTAGATTATAAAAGGATACATGTAACAAAGCAAGAAAGCTGAGGAGAAAAACATAAACCATCCCAAGCTGAACGAATCCTATTCAAATAGGCTAACACTGAGAAAGGTTGGAGTCTTGTGAAACTTTCAGAGGTCAACCACAACAATAAAAAGAGAGGCTTGGAGTCACAAGAAGGATGAGGGAGGTCTCAGAGGAAGCAGATGACTCACCAATAATATTTGCGGACATTCTAATAAGAAGACTTTGACACGTGTGGGAAGAGAACAGAAAGTAGCAAGAGATGAAGCCAGTCAGGACGCGAGGAGAGTAAATCTTCGGGAAGGCTCACAAGACAGAAGGCTCCCAGCAGTGGACGCCAGCCAACCCAGGGAATCACGCAGGGGTGACCTGACCCCACTGTCTTTCTTTTCTCCCTCGCCCCTCAGGGGAATTCCTGTCACCAGCCCTTTCACTGCCAACCAGCACGCTGTGTGAGCTGTCCCCAGGAACGCAGAGAATCTGCATGACTTGGGACTCTGCATGTGGCCCCACAGAGCCAGCATGACAAATAGGCTGAAGGACAGTATTTTAAAGGATCTCAACTGAGGGACCAAATGAAATGAAATGTTCTATAATAGGATTTGTCATATACGGAAGATGGGCCAAAACGAAGGTTGAGTGACAGTCCCACTACTGCCGTCGCTGCCACCGGTGGAATTAGAGTGTCTGCATTAAGAGGGGTGACATAGCACAACAACAGTGGAAGTGCTAGCTACACGGTACGGCACCCATTTTAAGGGAACAATGGCAAATCTCAGTTTCTCACTCGGTCGGTGACCCGCAGGGTGGTGGGGCTGGAAAATCCATCAGCAGGAAGGACCGTGCAAGCGAGTGGGGACCCCGGAGAAGAGAAAAACTCAAAGGGATGCACAAGAAGTTGAAGAAGGCAGAACTGGGTGAGAGGAGGCTGCAGGGAAACTGATTTAAAGATCGGTGTAACCAGGGAGAAATTCCTTGACAATCAGAGGTGCTTCAAACGGAATCAGCACGTTTTGAGACGGGGACCCTCGAGCAAGAAGGTGAGGAGATGGCTGGGTAGTCCCCTGAGCCTCCACTGCCTTCCCGGTAAAGCTCTGCTGCCCACCCAGGCTTCTTGTGGGAAGCTTAGACATGATGGCGTGGATGGTGTTTATATTGGCACGCGTACAAACATGTGTATGTGTGCGAGTGGCTGCCACCTGTCACCCCCGCAGCCTCCTGTCACCACACCTGTCATGTGGCGCCCAGAAGTCAGAGTCTAGGACTGGGTCTCCGTGGGTCACCTCTGCCCCTGGATCCCTGTGCTTGCCCCCTCTCAGCCGAAGGAGTCACTGCCAGGGACTTCCTATGGTGACCGGGATGTCTTCTTCCACTTCCTGAACTATAATCAGCAACCATGTGCAACTGTGGTCCCTGCCTTGTACCTTCTTTGGAAAATCAGACTGCCGCTTCAGCTTCTCAGGGCTGCTGTTTTCTGTATGGTGTCCTCGGGCTGCTGGGGATGTCTGAATCCAGATGTTCAAGTTACTGTAGAGAATAAATGGGAGGGGATGTAGGGGGGTGTTTAAATGTCACCCAAGAGCCTGGCCAGGTGGTTCTCGACTATAAAGGAAAATGCTACTTAGCAAAACATCCCGCAAGCACTCGTGCCGTCTGCATGTGGAACGCTGTGAACGGAAGGTAGAGGCAGCCGTGTGCGGGTAGAGGTGACTGGCCCCGGGGATGTCACAGAGCCTGTCAAGTGTGCGGGAGGGGAGTACAGGCTGGGCGGCGGAAGGGAGCACTAATTTCGGTCACTGGCTCTCAGACTTATCCCAGAGACGAGAGATGCCCATCCGTAGTGACAGGCTCTGGTCTGGTATCATCTTTGTGCTTGGCAATGTCTGCAGTTACTGTGCACGCAGGCCGGTGTGTCCACCTGGGGAATTCAGAGCCCAGACTGACGAGGCAACCATTCCATCAAGGATGGGAACCCGGCCTCCTGAAGTCTGTGTTTGGTGAGAATGGTGGAGGGAGGGCCTCAGCCTGCTGTGAGCTTTTGGTTTTGCCCACTGTGGGCATCCAGGCTTGATTTTATAGTTGAGTTGGTATACGCTGTTAAAGTATTGCATGTAGCATTAACTCAGACTTTATGAATGTAACTCACGAGAATGCCTAAGGCCGCATTTGGTAATGAAAATGACATATACTTGACTCTTGAACCATGCAGGGATGGGGCACCAGCCCCCCTACCCTTCACCCCTGCACACTTGAAAATCTGTGTATCCCCTTGACTCCCCCAAAATCTAATAGCTGTTGACTGGAAGCCTTACTGAGAATATAGAGTCAACACCTATGGACGCCTGGGTGGCTCAGATGTTTAAGCCTCTGCCTTCAGCTCAGGTCATGATCCCAGGGTCCTGGGACCGAGTCCCACATCGGGCTCCTTGCTCAGGGGGGAGCTGGTTTCTCCTTCTCCCTGCTGCTCCCCCCACTTGTGCTTACGTGCTCTTTCTCTCACACACAAATAAATAAGAATCTTAAGAAAAGAGTCAACACCTATTTTGTACATCATACGTATTACATACTGTATTCTTAGAATAAAGTAAGCTAGAGAAAAGAAAATGTTGAGAAAATATATTTACAGTACAGAATTGTATTTATTGAAAAAAATCTACATATAAGTGGGCCAGAGCAGTACAAACCTGTGTTGGTCAAGGTCCAACTGCACAATTTTCTCAGTTACCTTGACATTGTTACCTACTGTTCATAATTATATTGATCTGTATTGTATCATGTCATTTTTTTAAAAGATTTTATTTGTCAGAGACAGAGAGCACAAGCAGGCAGAGTGGCAGAGGCAGAGGGAGAAGCAGGCTCCCTGCTGGGCAAGGATCCCATTGCGGGGCTCAAACCCAGGACCCTGGGACAATGACCCGAGCAAAGGCAGCCACTTAACTGACTGAGCCACCCAGGCATCTCTGTATCATGTGATATTGTATTGTATGATCTAATACCAAGTCCCAAAGTCCTCCTCTCTTAAAAACTGGTAACCCTCATGGGGAACCTGGCTGAATCAGTTGGTAGAACATGTGACTTTCGATCTCTGGATTGTGAGTTCAAGCCCCACCTTGGGTGTAGAGATTACTTAAAAATAAAATCTTAAAAAAAGATCAAAAACAAAAACTGGTAACCATCTATAACCCCTGTGGCAGAGCCTAGACCGTTCTAGAAGGCTCTGGGTTCTCTCCTGTACATCCCATGCAGCATCACCCCAAGATGCCTGTGTTAGGATGCCAACGTTTTTTTCCCCTCCAAAACCCTGAGCCTTTGCTTGTGTGCTTGTTCAGAGCCCCATCTTGCAGTAATTAGTCTATATTGGCTGATTCTACAGAAAGCATTGCTTCCCTCCAAGGACTCTCTGGTACTGCTGTTCCCTGTCCCTCAGATACATGCTGTCTTCCTTCGCTGCCATTTTCACCCCAGCAAGGTCAGTGTTGGCCCAGGCAGTGAGCTGGAACAGCCCCCTTTTACAGCCCCTTTGTTCAGGAAACATTTCTTCCTTCTAGAATCTGACCTTGGGTGAAACCCGGATTCCATGACCTTTCTGATGCAATGCCATTCCCATTGTTGAAGCTCTGGGGAAGTGGCTCATTGCTTGATGGAGGAACCATCCCTTGGCCTCCTAACTGATCAAACACACAGTGAGCATCTTGTTTTCTTAAGTCGTGCTTTATTCTTTTTTTTTTTAAGATTTCATTTATTTATTTATTTAGAGAGTGAGCAAGTGAGCAAGTAGGGAAAGGGATAGAGGGAGAGGGGGAATCTTAAGTGGACTCCCCGCTGAGCACAGAGCATGACAGGGGGCTGGGTCCCTGGACCCTGAGAGCAGGACCTGAGCTGAAACCAAGAGTCAGGTGCTTAACTGACTGAGCCACCCAGGTGCCCCTGTGCTCTAACTTTTATCACGTTTGTTGTGATCTGCATGGCATGGGGAAAGTGACCAGTGTAGTGGGAGAAAGAGCCCTACCCTCTCGAAAGCCCAGCCAGAGATTAAACCTCAGGGTTTGCTTTGCCTTCTGCTCTCAGGCAGTCTTCCTCTCTACTCCATGCCAAGTAGTCATTGGAACACTTGGCTCTTGCTTTCTGCAGAAGACATGCTCTTCAAAAAGTTGGATTTCAATCAAGTTGTAACAAGCTGACTCACGTTCATTATTGCATGAATAACTCTTACTCCTTAAAGGAAATGCTGAGGGTCCTTTTCTTTGTGCCAACACAAGACTGGCTTTACACCAAGATCTGTAGACTCCTAATGGTTCTCAGATGACCCGAGGATTTGCAAATTCTCCCACTCTTTATAATTTTGTCATTTGATTTTTTAAATGAGCACTGCTTTCAATGTTTATGGTCACCTTTTCAATGCTGATGATAGTTATACATATATATCATGTTAAACGATCACCTTTTGACTGACAACTACCACGAGATATCAGTGCCTGTTACCTAGACATTATCGTAAATAACATCATTTAATTTTAAATGTTTGCAAGGCATAACGGGCTGTCATTTGGTTGACAACACCTATCTTGTACTCATTTTGTGCTGTGTTGAAATCTATCATCAGGTCCAAAAAGCAAAACTTCTCTTTTGCCATGAGGGTTCACAGAGGAATGACATTTTTCTAGACCGGGATTTTAGTTTCTTGGAGTAGTTAATAAATCGATTTGGCATCACAGAAGTGGCATAGTACATCAGAGTCACACATTACTTGAAGTGTCACAGCCTAATGATAAAGGACAGAAGAGGGCGTATTAGGTAATTGATACATTTCTGCTAAATAAAGTTGTGTCAGTCTGCACAAACAGAGGTTTCACAGTAATTTGGAAAGATAAAAAATGATGGCAGAATAGAGTCATCACGGGGGCCTGCCCTGTTGCATTGTCCCTGGTTTACTGTGGTAGCAGACTTTTCTTTGGTTCCCTTCTTGGTACAAATAACTCAGTGGAAAATACAAAAATAACTCTTATTTCGATGAAACAAGGTTTGGGTTTTTTTTTAAGTTTTTAAGTCATGTATCTCAGGGTACACTTGGGCTGATTCTGTAAAAGCGAGTACATTATTTTAAAAATAGTAATGATAACAAGAATAATAACAGAGACTCCAGTGAGGGGGGTGGGAGTCCGCCTTCTTCATCATCCAAAGACTGAAGTTAACAAAGAACACAGCATGTAAATTACTGGTTTTGCCGCTGGTATTCCTGAACTACAAAAATGGTGAGTGCGTATTGTTTGACCTAAGAGTGGCAATTCTGGGTCAGCAAAGCGACACCCACCACAAGGATTAATGCTTCTGAATTTGAGTCTTTCTCTACTGTATCTCTGTATTTATTGTACATTCATTGGCTGTATGACTTATGTAAGAACTAAAAGCATGAAGAGTTTATTCCTCATTTTATGTTTATAACATTGAAATAGAAAGAATGTAAATACTGGAACACCACGAAAACGCGTTTTTTAGCAGAGGTCTGTATCATTACTCACTTTCGAGAAACGTTGATCTGAATGTCCCTACGCCTGGCAAACCCCAAACCCTGGCCACAAACATTCAGGCTGGTTTTCATCTCTTCTGATTACCGGCTCTCAGCTCTGAATGGGAATATTTTGCAAATATTCCAGAACTGCATATTAAGCCTAAAACTCATAAAGGACCAGATTTGTAACTGAGATTGATTCTCTTAACTTAAATTCCCCAACGTGTTTCCAGCTCAAGTTAGCCCCAATATATAAAGGGACGCCCCCCTCCCAAAAAAAATTCAAGCGGAGTCATTCTGTTTCGGCCTTTCCGTGGAACTCTGTGCATGCTGGAAGTAGGTAGCATTTGACACCTGACCTTCGGCTCCACACCAGCATAACCCAAGTCAGTCACTCCGCACAGCTCACAGGGAGCTGATCCTCCAGACCCAGGCTCAGGAGGACGCAAGCATTTCTCTCTTTGAGCTTTCTGAGCCAGCTAGAGAGTGTGGTGATAAGTAGGGACTTAGACAGCAGACCGCCTGGGTTCAAATCCCGCCTCTGACATCAGCTATGTGGATGTTTAATTTCTCAGTCCTTCCACCACAAAATGTGGTGTCTGATACTAGTGTAAGGCCCCCCGTGGTGGTGGTGTGAGGGTCAGACAGCTTAAAGGGAACATAGGAAATGCCCAGAACCGTGCCTGGCCCATAGTAAGCTTCCAGGAAAGGTCAGCCGCCAGCATTCTTTCTTCTACAGATACTCTTGTTACTACCGCTGCCTCCGGGGAGGGCCCAGGGACCTGACCCTTCAGGGATGGCAGTATGGCACCCTGATCGTGACATCTGCATACAGACAAGACGTGGATTGTGGGCAGCCAGGGTTCTGGTCTCAGGAATGCTCCTTACCAGCGAAATGGCGTGATCAGCACCAGGCCCGGGAAGAACTGGAAAGATCTACTGAGATATTGGTGATGCCATCGTCAAACACTGGCAGTCTCCTGAAATCTGCCAGCTGGTCAGTAGGGGAGGGTTTAGTCCTTCACATCTTCTCTCGCATCTATGCCTTCCCTCGCCAGCAGTTGACAGGAGCCTGTGCATTGGGGAAAAGGTGGCCACTAAGTGGAAAAGGTGTTTTGGCAGTAAGCTGGCAAGAGGGAGAAACCCAGGCTTAAGATCTTGGGGGGGGGGGGGGGTGTTCGCCCCAGACAACGGGGAACCTGTGTTTGGAGACAAGAAGCACTTCTAGACCCTGTGGCACTCGAGATTAACAGTGCGGCTATAAATAACTGTGATCCTGCTGGGGAGGCAGGGCCACTGGATACAACACAGACACTGGGGTTGGTTCTGGGTACGATCCTGCTGCTGCCATCCCCTGGCTGGATGATCTCGGATAAACTACTTAGCAAATCTGAGTCTCATTGGCTCACCCACAAAATAGACATGAAATAGACAAGAAACAGTATGGCACAGAAGCAAAGCACTTGGAACAGCACCCGGCGCCTTCTCAGGTCTATGTGGATGTTCATCCTTGCTGCCTGCCTCTTTGGGCTGTAGTTTCTGCATCTGAGACGAGAAGCAATTGGACCGTGTGACATCACATCCTTCCGTACTCAGGGTTTTGATGGCCAGGTCCAAGGCTGTGCTTTTGGCTTCACGTGGCAGTGGTTTATAGTGTAGCTCAGGGGATGTACGGGACCTTGGAGGCAGGAGGATGGGTTAGGCTATGCCTGTTTCCACTACTCTCCCTCCCTGCCTCCATACCCCACCACAGCCTGCTCGTCCATGCAGGAGCCATGGCCCAGGTCACTGAATCCAGGCAGTGTGCAAGAAGTCAAAGTGGCAACCAGACCTCCTCATTTACTGCTGGGGTCTGTGTAAAATAACCATGGCCATTCCATGCCAGGCAATGGAATTGGAAGTAGGTAGAAAAAAATTAGAACAGGATCATGAAGATAGGAAAATGTGTTTGGGTTTTTGTTTTTTGTAGGGGTTTTGGTTTTTGCTTTTTGCTTTTGTCTTTTTCTGAAATCATGGTGCAGCCAACAGAGTGGACCTGTGGATAGGGAGGCACACCCAGGGCTGAGCTCTAGGCCCAAGAGAATGTTCCAGACCTCCCCTCACGAAGGTGACTCGAAGCACATTTATTCTGCTGCACTGTCCTTTCTCACCTCTCTTCATCCCCTTTCCTGTCTTCCTCTCCCCTCGAAGCCCAGCAGATAAAAGCTCAAATCTGCTGAGAGGATGCAAGTCCGGAGTGGTCAGGTGAATTACAGCCATAATACCCCGGAGATAAGAAGCGAGACTGGCGCCTGGGCGGGCCTAGGAGGGGGACACGGGTCACTCACCATTATCAAATTGTGCAATTTAGCAAGTGGCCAGTGGCAGGCTGGGATGATAGCCAGTTACTCTGTTTTGCATGCACTCTGAAGAGGCAAGGCTGGAACCCACCCAGGGAGCAGGCTTTCTTAGATGGCTTTTCCCAGCTCGCCGCAGAGGATGCCAGGGAAACTAACCAGAGACGTGAACAGGCACAGAGATCAACACAAGAAGTTGGGAGGGGGAGGGTTTTAACCATGAAAGAAAGACACTGCTAACTGGTAAGAAGTCCTAGGTGTTAATATTGTAATTAGTAATAATAAAAAATACTAATCAAAACTAGCATTTAGGGAGACTTGTTTTGATCGGGTACTTTTTCAAGTGCATGACTTTTTATTCCCTTTTACTACCCAGGCAGGTGACCCACGTGGGGATCAGGGAATCCATCAGTTTGGATTACTGGGGGAGGGATAGGGCAGGAGGCCAGGGCTGGGAGTCATTAAAGTGTTATGTTATGAAGGGCAGCCCATGAGAGCTTACTAGGGGCTCCGTTATCTGGTGGGTTTGGAAAGCTGGAAATGAGGCTCCCACGGGGAAATGCCTTCTCACATTAGAACACAGAAGTGGTGCCGTGGATTTTCCCTGACCTGAGTTTAAGTTGCAAGGCATTTTTATCCTTCCAGCCCTCAAGGGAAGTGGCTGCTCTCATGACCTTCACCATATAGGTGAGGCAACAGATGCCCAGAGAAACCCCATAGCTTGCCCGCGTTCACCCAGCTTGCCAGTGGCAGAGCCGAGCTAGGAACTTGGGCAGTCTGGCCCCAGGGTCCCAGCCCTGACCACCGGCAAGCCTGCCTACGCTGCAGGAGAGAGACAGTGTGACAGGACCACGTCCTGTCCGCTGAACATCAGAGTGTGTAAGTCAAACTCAGGTCCATTACACAAAGTATATTGTGTGTGGGCACGTGATTAGTAATTCCTTCGGCCAACTCCCAGGTCCTTGTATGTGCCGGCCCCTGGGCTGGATCCTGTGGGATCGACAAATCCGATGCAAACTCTGGCCGTCAAGACCCAGTGGTACAAAAATGTTCCAGAAATCATTATAACACAAGAGGAAAATGGTAGATGCTAAAAGGGAAGTGTACAGACAAAGCACAGCAAATTCATAAAGGACAGGGATATTCTCTGCACCTGTGGAGTCATGGAAGGCTTCTCAGAGGCGGCCTTTGTGCTAGGCCTTGAAATAGGAGTCAAACGTGAGAATGGAGCAGATGGTAGGAAGGACAAATAGGAAGGGGAGGTTGGTTCGGGGTGCGGTAAATGATTCAATTTGGCCAGAAGGTGCGAGAGAGTGAGAGATGTCCTGAAGGACCAGGAAGACTGTTACCGCTGAGCAGGGTAGGGGGAGGAAAAGTATGTGTCACACTTAAAATGGACTTACAAGGCAGCTTGGCCAAGCCCCTCACTTTACAGATCGCAGACCCAAGATTTTTGGATTAAGTGGCTGGCACCGTGCAATCATTAATTCATGACAGAACCAGGTCTCAGACCTAGGGCTTGTCCCAACTTCCTTTGTACTCCTCCCCAGGTGCAAACAGGTGCGTGTCAAGGGTTCACAGTGCCACAAAAGCTTCACTTTTTAATAACTTATTCTCTGTGAGGTTCTCCAAATACAGAGCCTGCATTTGGAGTGAGCATCAGCTCAAGACTGCCCCTGTCTGCAGGCAAGGCTAAGCATGCTCTCTAAGCCAGGAGAAACTCAGGATTTGAGGAACCAAGGTGGCCACAGACACCTGGGAGAAGCGAGGCCTCCAATCTACAGTCTCCTAAATTCTGGACCTGCTGGCTTAAGGACAGTCATGTCACAAGCTGCCACAAGCAGCCAAGGCTGCCATGTAATTTACAAGGCTAACTCGAACCGGCTCTGCCCCCCTCTACCGTCCTTAGAGAAACCTAAACCTCTTCTTGACCGCCTACTCATTTGCTCCCCTTGTATCTCCTGGACCGCTGCAGTTCACACGTTCATCTGATCCGTATAACCTGGGGGTCCAGAACACTTCTAAACCCGGGAACAACTTTCGTTAAGTACCTTCAGCAGGAAGCACGGTTCCCTTGGCCTTCATTATTTGTCTCTGGAAAATGCTGTGGCATCAGATAGACTTCAGATACCACCTCTAGAACTAAGAAATTAAGCAATCATTTCAGAGTACCCATGCTTTTACATTTAAAAGAAATAAATCGATATCACCATCCTGCATCCTGGTTCTCTTTTCCTAACTGGAGATGCTGCTCACGGAAGCGTTGTGGCTTTCAGGTGCAACAGCGGCCCCGTGTGGTGATCCTGTGCATTGCACCCCAGGAGAGCTTGGAAACTCCAGGCTGGAAGGAATCCCGGCCTCAGGCAGGGACATCCATTCACCCCAAAATAATTTCCGCTTTAAACTAAAAGGTTCTTTCTGCCAAAAAGATGAGCACAGTTCAGTTTTATTGTACTGATTTCTGTCCTAAAATTTACCAAGGATCTCTTGTTCCCTGTGAAACGAGGAAAAGGACAACCAGCAGCACGGGTTAGTTGAATCATTTCCAGGGTTTGAAAGTGTGCGGAGAAAGGGGAAAGGGAAAGTGTGGGATTGGAGAGATGGAGTGAAGATCAGGAGGGAGGAAGAGTGGCCGGAAGGGCTGGGAGCCAGGGAGTAGAGGAAGGTAGGCTAAGATTAGTCTGTTAATAAAAATGATGGGGGTGGGAGGTGTCCTGGTGGCTCAGTCGTTAAGCATCTGCCTTCAGCTCAAGTCATGATCCCGGGATCCTAGGATCCAGCCCCACATCAGGCTCCCTGCTTGGCAGGAGGCCTGCTTCTCCCTCTCCCATTCCCCCTGTTTGTGTTCCCTCTCTGGCTGTCTCTCTCTGTCAAATAAATAAATGTTTAAAAAAAAACCAATAAAAATAAAAATGATGGGCAATGGAATACCTTGTATTTTCAAGAAAACCAAATGCTGCATAGACATGTCTTGCACAGAGAACAGAGACGTAAATCGGTGTCACCCAAATTCAGAATTCCTAGCCATGACGTCATGCCTTCAGTGGCTGCCTGCCTGCCTCAAGCTGACCCTCCGTGCTCTCTTGAGAAAGAAGGATCTAGTTTCTCCTAACTGTGAGCCGAGTGTCTGGGATGCGCCCCCTCCAGGAGCCTCGGGAACCACTAGGCCCTGACCTCTGTCTGTGGGGTGTTGAGTGGGGGAACGTATTCATCACTGACACCTTTGGTTGTTCTTCGGGTCTCTGTGGACGGCACACCCCTGGTGCCCCCACCCCGCCTGCAGCTCCCACCACCTCCTTTCCGGGCGGCCGCTGCACCCTTGACCTGTGGCATGTGGCAGGGATGCCGGGGTCCTCATCTGACAAGTGGGAGTAATGCCACCTGCCGACCTCACAGACTTGTCTGGGGGTTACACTGGATGTGAGGATGGAATTCTTGAATCACCGTAACTATAACATGCAGCTTTATCTCTGCAAAAGAACGTAAATCAATATAGAATCATCTACGTGGGTATGCACAGCACCCTTATTATTTATTATAATAAAGGGCTGAGGTAGCCTAGTCATTCTTATTAGTGTCTACGTCCTTGCAGAAACTAAATCAAGAGAAATGGGAAGTCTGAGACGGAGAGGTGACCCTGGCTGGAGCTGAGTCAGAGAGAGAAATGAACCTTTTTTCAGGACAACTCAGATCCAGTTTCAATGAGCCAGGCCCAGAGATAGGAAGTGCCCGTATAGGGCAGGGCAGCGTCAAATTTGAGGAGTAAGGGACAAATAAGGTTGTGTCGCACATGGAGGAAATTAACATTCAATATTGGAATGATGCGTCTCCCAGCCAAGGAGAGCCAAGAGTCACCAGAAGTCAGGAGAGAGGCACCAGGCAGCTTCTCAAAGCCTCAGATTTGCTGACCAGCTCCGCTGACACGTTGATTTTGAACTTCTGGCCTTCGGAAGATGGTCCACTAACAAGGTGTTGAATGAGGAACACAACTTTGGATAGATTCATTTAGGACCCGTCTGTGTTAGAGCTGGCTGTAGACAAGATCATGAAATAACCAGAAATGGGTCCCACTGATGGGGCCTTTTCTTTTTCCACCGGTATTTCCTCCACGTATCTCTATCTGTCCCTCCTTCACATACTGGACGGCCTCTGGCTGGCTTTCTCCTCTCAAAATCAAACAGCGGGCGCCTAATTCTAGGATGTAAGATGAGATGGAAATAACTACTAGCAATGTACTAGTTCCAAACTCATGTATCACATGCAAGTCCTAAGCCAGGGAGCCTGCCCACCCTCCCATTCATGCCTTCAGTGCTAGGCTACGGTTATGATCAACAAAAGCAGACTTATTCCTCTCCTCATGTGGCTTCCAGTCTCCTGGGGACACTTACGCAGGTGGTGAAGTCATACAGGTGGCATTTCAGGCTCGAGTTGGTTCTGTAAATGGAGAGGGGAGGGTTTCCTGGGGCGGCCACCTGCTTGGGGCTTTTCTTGGTAAGGCCCAGCAGTCCACGTGGACCGATGTCTCCTCCTCCAGGGTGAGGAGAGCAGGCCACATATCCTGCCCTGTTCCAGTCTTTGCTAGAATGCCCTCTGTGTTATGGGCTGGGCTTTTGTGCTTCTCGTGGAACATTTCATTTGGGCAGGGGGAGTTTTCTGGGGATTTATTGTTTCACCTCAAAAGAAAAATGTGGGATTAAAAAGTATAACAGAGAATTAAGCAGAGGTTTGTCTAGGTTGGGCTTGGAAACTGGAGGACACTGCAACTTCCCTCAAGTGGATGAGGTCCAGCCAAGGGACAATAACCCCGAGACGCTCTTTCCTCGCTCATCAGGTTTTCTCAGTGAAAACCCTCAAAGGAGAGGTTGTTCTTCCCTTGCTGAACTTCTGTGATTCAGAACGATTCTAGAAGGAGTCATGAGGGGTAGATAATATCTGCCTTTAACTGACTAGTGAAATAAAACATTATGTCATTGATGACGATTCCTTTTGGGCGCATGTAGAACAAAGTCTATTAACTACTTTCTCCAGTGTCATTTCAGGCCTTCCCATTCACGGTTGTTCCTGTTGCCCCTTCCGGAGTATTGTCATTGCCCGTATAGATCTGAGTCATTGTCAAATGCTCCAAGACCCCAGAATCCGAGTTCTGGACGGCATCGCTAGAATGCCCGCCAGGGGCCAAAGTCTTCTGTGCCACTGGTCCTTCAACAGACCGGAATGTGCTTGGGGTCTGTGCTCAGTTCAGTTTCTAAACCCTTCAGGAATAAACGTTCTCATTCTGAGCTCAGCACTGTGCTTTAGATAACACTCCGGTGCTAAGAATAGGACCAGGCATGCAGAAAGGGGGTAGTAAGTATTTGTTGACTGAATGAATACATGAACTCAACAAAAACTCGTAAGAGCTCGTCCTTTGAAAAGCCTTGACAATATCGTAGGCCCAGCAACAAAGGCAGAAACCATAGAAGAAAGAGTTGATGGATTGGAACATAAAATATTTAAAAAACCTATCTCCAAAGGCATCTTATAAATAACACATTGAAGGGGGGGCATTAGCACAAATTTCAGATAAAGTGCTTTACCCTTAATACTTCCTTAGTCCCTATTAATCAATACACAAAGATAGGTACTCCAGTAGTAGAAATACAAATAGCCAAGAAGTGCATCAGAAACACTGGCATCTCACTGATAAAAACAGAGTTCTTTTCTGAAATGGGCGGCCATTTTCTCCCCATCGGACTGGCAATGATAAACAAGAACGCCGATCTCTAGTGCCCTGTCGGACACGGGGAGACAAGCACGAGCAGATGAAGGAGAAGTTGGTGTAGCAGGTTCAGAAACCTTGGAAGTAAGCCAGAAATTGCACTGACAGAGTTTTATCTGAAGGAAATTATAAGAGATAGAAAAAAAAACCTAACTGTTGATTGCTGTAGTATCATTGCAAAAACAAAGTGGAAAACTGCTTTTTAACGGCAGGGAGCTACATGTAAAAATATAAATATTTGTTTTCATAAAAAGAGGAGAAAGAGAGAGGCAGAATCTCAGGGGGGAAATTATGTGGTTTTTTAAAAATCTAAATTCAAATTAGTTAACATATAATGCATTGTCAGTTTCAGAGGTAGAGGTCAGTGATTCATCTGTTGTATGTCACACCCAGTGCTCATGACATCAAGGACCCTCCTTACTGCCCATCACCCATTTACCCCATCCCCCACCCATCTTCCTTCCAGCAACCCTCGGTTTGTTTCCCGGATTTAAGAATCTCTTATAGTTTGCCTCCCTCTGTTTTCATCTTATTTTATTTTCCTTCCCTTATGTTCCTCTGTTTTGTTTCTTAAGTTCCACATATGAGTGAAATCATATGATATTTGTCTTTCTTTGACAGACTTATTTTGCTTAGCGTAATACCCTCTAGTTCCATCCATGTCATCGAAAATGTCAAGATTTCATTCCTTTGATGGCTGAGTACTATCGTATCATGTACATGGTTACGTGTAAGTATATGTATACATGTACGTACATATGTACATGTACACACCACGTCTTCTTTACCCATTCATCTGTTGAAGGTTTGGGCTCTTTCCATAGTTTGGCTACTGTGGACATCGCTGGACAGTAAACATTGGGGTGCATGTGCCCCTTCAGATCACTATTGTAACCTTTGGACAAACACCTAGTAGTGCGGTTGCTGGGTCATAGGATAGTTCCATTTTTAGCTTCTTGAGGAACTTCCATATTGTTTTCCAGAGTGGCTACACCAGGTGTGATTTTTAATGTCTTCCTTTTGCTTCGCTGTATTTTTCTGAATTTTATTTTATTTTTATTAAAATAAAATCTTTTACTTTGGTATTGACAAAAAATTCATTCTTCAGGAATAGAAAATCATGGGTGCTTAGGTAATAAGATAATTATTATTAAGTGGCCTCTTCCCATAGTCTTAAGTCTTTACTATATGCCCCTGAGTTCATCTATATCAAGTCCTTACCGTAATTCTGAGTTAAGCAGGGAGATGGCATTATCCCTCCATGTTGTGACAAAAGCTGAAGCTCAGGAAAGGTGATGACGTGTTCGTCATCAGTAACAAGCCTGGTCGTAATGTCTGGGGGTATCAGCCCCACAGCTCAATAGGTGTTCCTTTCCCTGTGGCCTGTGGCTTCAGAATAAAAATCCAGACAACTGTTAGACCATGATTGACCTGCAAAGGTACAGAGCAAACTGTTCCATGGTTTGGGGAACACTTATCCAGGCAGGATCCTATTAGATTATTAGGGTCAAGCAGTCAAGATAAATTTATTATTCCCATTTTATAAGCAGGGACGCTGAGGCTCAGAGACCGTAAGTGACTTTTTCAAGGTTGCACAGAAAGTAAAGTTGCGGTTTGTTTAAACACACTTTTAGTCCGAATTCCCTGCTTGGTCCACTTCAGTATGACATGATAGTCACTCCATCAATACCTCCTAACTTGCCCTGTCACAATCCCAGAGGTTTACCATTTGCAGAAGTCCTTCCTAAGTGTCCTTTCGACATGGTTGACCCCCATTCACAAGACTTGGGCGCTAACCCCGCATGGCAGATTGTATTTCCGGAGACGTGTGGAATGCTATCTCCTGTCCTGCCTACTCTTCTAGAAGTCTGTCACTCTTCCCTCCCCAAAGGTAGAGCCGGTGCAGTACAGCCCCAGGAACGCTTTGTAACTTAGGTTACTTCATGGTAGCCAAGGCAAAGTCATAAAAATTCCATGCCCTTCTGCCTTGCTCTCTTGGGATGCTTGCTCTCGGAATCCCACCCCCCAGCCGGGCTGAAGCCCAGGCAGCCCACGGAGAGGCCCTGGCGCGTACCCCGGCTGAGCTCCCGGCCACCAGCCATAGCTAACTTGCGAGCCCTGGGGAGTTTCTGGAAAGGAGAGCCTCCTGTCCCCAGGGGAGCCACCTCAGCTGAGGCTGCACGGGGCCAAGTGAGGTGACCCCATCTGGCTCTGCCTGGATGGCAGATTCCTGAGCAAGATAAGCAATGTTTGGGGGCAGTTTTTTTGGGGGGGAGTGGGGGTTGGGAGGCTTCTTGTTTTGTTTTGTTTTGTTTCTGCAGCAACCGTAGCTGACACATCTGGGAATCTCATCATTCTTTTAGAAATAATTCTGCATGGGGGTGCCTGGGTGGCTCAGTAGATTAGGCCGCTGCCTTCGGCTCAGGTCATGATCTCAGGGTCCTGGGATCGAGCCCCGAATCAGGCTCTCTGCTCAACGGGGCGCCTGCTTCCCCCTCTCTCTCTGCCTACTTGTGATTTCTCTTTCTGTCAAATAAATAAATAAAATCTTTAAAAAATAATAATTCTGCATGAAAATCGTATTCATTTGGCTAAGTACCAATGGGCTAAGTGCTATGGGCCAGACATGTTCCCAGGGGCTTGGGATGTGTCCACAAACAGAATCGATAAGGTCCTTGACGCAAAGAAGCTTATAGTTCAGCCAGGGGCACAGACGCTAGGTAGTAAGTAAACCATCTAGTTGGGAAGCCCGGGTGGCTCAGTTAGTTAAACAACTGCCTTCAGCTCAGGTCATAATCCCAGGGTCCTGGGCTCGAGCCCCATATCGCTCAGCCCCTGCTCAGCGGGAAGCCTGCTTCACCCTCTCCTTCTGCCTGCCGCTCGCTCCCCCTGCTTGTGCATACTCTCTCTCTCTCTCTGACAAATAAATAAATAATCTAAAAAAAAAAAAAGCATCTAGTAGGTGAAAGGGGATAAATGCTTCTGAAAGGTTAACAAGTAGAATGGGGAAAGGAGTAGAACAGGGAGAGGAGTCGGGAGCACAGCATGGGGACGTACGCCGTGCTCCTTGTGTGGTCAGAGAAGCCTTGGTGAGAGGGTGACGGAGGGTTTGGCCCATGGGTTCCGGGGAAGCAGCTGAGTGGGGAGTGTGCTCTGAGGATGGAGAGTCTCATGAGACCTTGTAAGGACGTTGGCCACTTCAGGGTTCTGAGCAGATCCGACCTGACGGGCACGTGTAGGGGCTCTTTCTGCCACGTGGGATTGCAGCCACAGGAAGGAAGGGCGGCAGCAGGGAGAGCAGTGTGGGACCCAGGCAGGAGATGGTGCCTGGTCAGCAGCTGCAGGGAGATGCAGGGGTGTGGGCAGTGGGAGCACGTGGAGTCTGGAGATGGGAAAGGGGTAGCATCTGAGTGGGGCCCTGAAGGAGACTTGGTGATAGGCCAGGTGTGATGAGCAAAGGAACAGCACGTACAAAGGACCCAGGGAGCAAGCGGGGAGAGGCTGTGGGATGGACTTGGCCCTTTCTACAACCTGCGGAGAGGCCTGAACTTTACCATTCAAAACGGGAGAGCTGCAATGTGTTTGGAGAACCGGAGTGTTGAAGTATTTGCATAACCTTTGAAAATCATTCTGTGGTGCCTTCTAAATTCTGGTGCCCTGGACCAGAACCCTGGTCACTCTTGCTCCCTTCTGACTCCAGAATCTCCACGGGATCTACAAACAGGAAGAGGGATACGGTCTTCTGTTGAAGGTCCCTGGCGTGAAGAGCAGAGAATGGCGAAGCCAACGTATTCAATGGGTCCTCCACGTGGATAAGGTGACCACCCAGGACGATAGCAGGGTGAAGAATAAAATCGTGTCCAGTCTCTCACGAATGATGAGAAATGAACAAAAGTAGAGATGAGAGGCCACAGGAGGGGTTAAGAGAAGTCTCAAGTCCTCAGGAATTTTTACACAAGAAAAAGAAGAAATGTCCCGAAAAGCATCAGAGGGCAAGGAAGATGCCTGCTTTCCCCTCCTCACCCCAGATGAGGTGGTGGGGTCAGGGAGGGGTGCCTGGAGGCTCAGTCAATGAAGCAGTAAGCCTCTGACTCCTGGTTTTGGCTCAAGTCATGATCTCAGGGTGGTGAGATCAAGTCCCGCATCAGGCTCTAAGCTCATCCAGGAATCTGCTTGAGAGTCTCTCCTTCTCCCCCTGCCCCTCCCCATTGTCCTCTCTCTCCTTCTCCCTCTCTCCCTCTAAAAAACAAACAAACAAACAAAAAAGAACAAAGTCCCTGGAAACAACTCTAGGGGAGTGAGCAGCGAAGACCAGGAGGTCGGGGTCCTTCTGTGCTTAGCTGAGGGCTTTTACACCAACGGAGCTGGAGAACAGGGGTTCCAGCTGTGTGCATGGGGAAGGGCGAAGAGGCTGACAAAGGGAAGAAGAAGCTCAAAGCAACAAGAAATGAGACAGACAGAAGTGATGGGGCATCAGAGGCACTTGGGTTTTATTCACTAAGGATGGAGGAGAAGTACCTGCTCCCAACATTTCTAGCTCAAGTAAAGGTCATCACATATTTGTGGGTTATCTGGATAAAAGGGTGGATGGGTGGATGGATGGATGGATGGATGGATAGGTAGATGGATGGGTGGGTGGATGGATGGACGGACGGACGGGCAGACAGATGGGAAGTTTTATTTCTCTCCGGAAGAGTCAGCCTCACTTGGAATGGTGCTGTTTCTGAGAGAACCCTGGCAGGATTTGTTAGCTCCCAGCCCTCCCCTCATATTGGAAGCAACAGATGATGAAGGGGAGGCCCCCTGAGCATTCTTGGCTCTCTCAGGACCAATCTCTTACTGAGGCCTGCAGCTCTTCCCTCTCTCACTGGCCAGGTACCTCTCATTGCCCACCTGTGATGGGTCCTGGATCCTCTCATTAAACACCACGTGACCGTTGAAGGGCCCCCACCCCTCTTGCTGCAGCAAGACCTCATCTCTGACTCAGAAGCAGAAAACCCACTGGGCATGACATCTACCACTTTCAACCCTTTAGAAATAGGATAGTAAAGGTATTGGTAAAAAGGAGTCCACTCTTGTCCAACTTTTTCCAAGAAAAAGTTGATGATGGCTTATTCAAACCATCATCATGGTTTGATGAGGGCTTATTCAAACACCAATAGCTGGAGATTGTGATTCCAGAAGACCGCCATGGTCCCCAGAATGTGCATTTCTAACAAGCTCCCAGGTGAGACTCATGCTGGGACCACACGTTGAGAAACACTGTCCTGCATAGTTAATTGAAGGCGGGGATTCTTACGTGCATGGAATGACACTGAGTGGGACAGGGTAAGTAGATGTGGAAGGTACCAGGTGTGTCCTTGAGAAACAAAAGGGAGGCAGTTATGGGTTAACCAATTCCTGCCTTCTGCTGAGGTTGCTGTCTGGCTTTTGAGAGCAGTGCCATTTGCTATCTGGGGGAATAGAAGAGGTCTGTTAAGGAGAGTGCTAGAAAGACTTGGGATGACAGGCTGAAGCTGGCCCTGAAAGAGAGAAATTGGGGATAGGGAGGGATGGAACTTGGAGCAGAAACATTGCCTATCATGCAGCACTTGGATACATGGGTTGTTTTTTTTTTTTGGTTTTTTGTTTTTGTTTTTGTTTTTAGTATTTAAATTTATTTATTTTTTTCAGCGTAACAGTATTCAGTGTTTTTGCACAACACCCAATGCTCCATGCAATACGTGCCCTCCCTATTACCCACCACCTGTTCCCCCAACCTCCCACCCCCGGCCCTTCAAAACCCTCAGGTTGTTTTTCAGAGTCCATCGTCTCTTATGGTTCACCTCCCCTTCCAAATTTTTTTTTTATAAACATATAATGTATTTTTATCCCCAGGGGTACAGGTCTGTGAATCGCCAGGTTTACACACTTCACAGCACTCACCATAGCACATACCCTCCCCAATGTCCATAACCCCCTC
Source organism: Meles meles (assembly GCF_922984935.1). Classification (NCBI taxonomy): domain Eukaryota; kingdom Metazoa; phylum Chordata; class Mammalia; order Carnivora; family Mustelidae; genus Meles; species Meles meles. The sequence goes on along the minus strand of NC_060071.1, from coordinate 138,475,624 downwards.
CCCCTCTCCCAACCCCACCTCCCCCCAGCAATCCCCAGTTTGTTTTGTGAGATTAAGAGTCATTTATGGTTTGTCTCCCTCCCAATCCCATCTTGTTTCATTTATTCTTCTCCTATCCCCCTAACACCCCATGTTGCATCTCCACGTCCTCATATCAGGGAGATCATATGATAGTTGTCTTTCTCTGATTGACTTATTTCACTAAGCATGATACCCGCTAGTTCCATCCACGTCGTCGCAAATGGCAAGATTTCATTTCTTTTGATGGCTGCATAGTATTCCATTGTGTATATATACCACATCTTCTTTATCCATTCATCTGTTGATGGACATCTAGGTTCTTTCCATAGTTTGGCTATTGTAGACATTGCTGCTATAAACATTCGGGTACACGTGCCCCTTCGGATCACTGCGTTTGTATCTTTAGGGTAAATACCCAGTAGTGCAATTGCTGGGTCATAGGGTAGTTCTATTTTCAACATTTTGAGGAACCTCCATGCTGTTTTCCAGAGTGGTTGCACCAGCTTGCATTCCCACGAACAGTGTAGGAGGGTACCCCTTTCTCCGCATCCTCGCCAGCATCTGTCATTTCCTGACTTGTTAATTTTAGCCATTCTGACTGGTGTGAGGTGATATCTCATTGTGGTTTTGATTTGTATTTCCCTGATGCCAAGTGACGTGGAGCACTTTTTCATGTGTCTGTTGGCCATCTGGATGTCTTCTTTACAGAAATGTCTGTTCATGTCCTCTGCCCATTTCTTGATTGGATTGTTTGTTCTTTGGATGTTGAGTTTGCTAAGTTCCTTATAGATTTTGGATACTAGCCCTTTATCTGATATGTCATTTGCAAATATCTTCTCCCATTCTGTCAGTTGTCTTTTGGTTTTGTTAACTCTTTCCTTTGCTGTTCAAAAGCTTTTGATCTTGATGAAATCCCAATAGTTCATTTTTGCCCTTGCTTCCCTTGCCTTTGCCGTTGTTCCTAGGAAGATGTTACTGCAGCTGAGGTCAAAGAGGTTGCTGCCTGCGTTCTCCTCAAGGATTTTGATGGATTCCTTTCTCACATTGAGGTCCTTCATCCATTTGGAGTCTATTTTCCTGTGTGGTGTAAGGAAGTGGTCCAATTTCATTTTTCTGCATGTGGCTGTCCAATTTTCCCAGCACCATTTATTGAAGAGGCTGTCTTTTTTCCATTGGACATTCTTTCCTGCTTTGTCGAAGATTAGTTGACCATAGAGTTGAGGGTCGATTTCTGGGCTCTCTATTCTGTTCCATTGATCTATGTGTCTGTGTTTGTGCCAGTACCATGCTGTCTTGATGATGACAGCTTTGTAATAGAGCTTGAAGTCCGGAATTGGGATGCCACCAACTTTGGCTTTCTTTTTCAATATTCCTTTGGCTATTCGAGGTCTTTTCTGGTTCCATATAAATTTTAGGATTATTTGTTCCATTTCTTTGAAAAAAATAGATGGTATTTTGATAGGGATTGCATTAAATGTGTAGATTGCTTTAGGTAGCATAGACATTTTCACAATATTTATTCTTCCAATCCAGGAGTATGGAACATTTTTCCATTTTTTTGTGTCTTCCTCAATTTCTTTCATGAGTACTTTATAGTTTTCTGCGTATAGATTCTTAGTCTCTTTGGTTAGGTGTATTCCTAGGTATCTTATAGTTTTGGGTGCAATTGTAAATGGGATTGACTCCTTAATTTCTCTTGCTTCTGTCTTGTTGTTGGTGTACAGAAATGCAACTGATTTCTGTGCATTGATTTTATATCCTCACACTTTACTGAATTCCTATACAAGTGCTAGCAGTTTTGGAGTGGAGTCTTTTGGGTTTTCCATATATAGTATCATATCATCTGCGAAGAGTGATAGTTTGACTACTTCTTTGCCAATTTGGATGCCTTTAATTTCTTTTTGTTGTCTCATTGCTGAGACTAGGACTTCTAGTACTATGTTGAATAGTACTGGTGATAATGGACATCCCTGCCATGTTCCTGACCTTAGCGGAAAAACTTTCAGTTTTTCTCCATTGAGAATGATATTTGCGGTGGGTTTTTCATAGATGGCTTTGATAATATTGAGGTATCTGCCCTCTATCTCTACACTTTGAAGAGTTTTGATCAGGAAGGGATGCTGTACTTTGTCAAATGCTTTTTCAGCATCTATTGAGAGTATCATATGGTTCTTGTTCTTCTTTTATTAATGTGTTCTATCACATTGATTGATTTGCGGATGTTGAACCAACCCTGCAGCCCTGGAATAAATCCCACTTGATCGTGGTGAATAATCCTTTTAATGTACTGTTGAATCCTATTGGCTAGTATTTTGGCGAGAATTTTTGCGTCTGTGTTCATCAAGGATATTGGTCTGTAGTTCTCTATTTTGGTGGGATCGTTGTCTGGTTTTGAGATCAAGGTGATGCTGGCCTCATAAAATGAGTTTGGACGTTTTCCTTCCATTTCTGTTTTTTGGAACAGTTTCAGGAGAATAGGAATGAGTTCTTCTTTAAATGTTTGGTAGAATTCCCCTGGGAAGCCGTCTGGCCCTGGGCTTTTGTTTGTTTGGAGATTTTTGATGACTGTTTCAATCTCCTTACTAGTTATGGGCCTGTTCAGGTTTTCTATTTCTTCCTGGTTCAGTTGTGGTAGTTTATATGTCTCTAGGAATGCATCCATTTCTTCCAGATTGTCCAATTTGTTGGCGTAGAGTTGCTCATAGTATGTTCTTATAATTGTCTGTATTTCTTTGATGTTAGTTGTGATCTCTCCTCTTTCATTCATGATTTTATTTATTTGGGTCCTTTCTCTTTTCTTTTTGATGAGTCTGGCCAGGGGTTTATCAATCTTATTGATTCTTTCAAAGAACCAGCTCCTAGTTTCATTGATTTTTTCTATTGTTTTTTTGGTTTCTATTTCATTGATTTCTGTTCTGATCTTTATGATTTCTCTTCTCCTGCTGGGTTTAGGGTTTCTTTCTTGTTCTTTCTCCAGCTCCTTTATGTGTACGGTTAGGTTGTGTACTTGAGACCTTTCTTCTTTCTTGACAAAGGCTTGTACAGCTATATATTTTCCTCTCAGGACTGCCTTTGCTGTGTCCCATAGATTTTGAACCGTTGTGTTTTCATTATCATTTGTTTCCATGAATTTTTTCAATTCTTCTTTAATTCCCTGGTTGACCCATTCATTCTTTAGAAGGATGCTATTTAGTCTCCATGTATTTGGGTTCTTTCCAGCTTTTCTCTTGTGATTGAGTTCTAGCTTCAGAGCATTGTGGTCTGAAAATATGCAGGGAATGATCCTAATCTTTTGATACCGGTTGAGACCTGATTTGTGACCCAGGATGTGATCTATTCTGGAGAAGGTTCCATGTGCACTAGAGAAGAATATGTATTCTGTTGCTTTGGGATGAAATGTTCTGAATATATCTGTGATGTCCATCTGGTCCAGTGTGTCATTTAAGGCCTTTATTTCCTTGTTGATCTTTTGCTTGGATGATCTGTCCATTTCAGTGAGGGGAGTGTTAAAGTCCCCTACTATTATTGTATTATTATTGATGTGTTTCTTTGATTTTGTTATTAATTGGTTGATATAGTTGGCTGCTCCCACGTTAGGGGCATAGATATTTAAAATTGTTAGATCTTCTTGTTGGACAGACCCTTTGAGTAGGATATAGTGTCCTTCCTCATCTCTTATTATAGTCTTTGGCTTAAAATCTAATTGATCTGATATAAGGATTGCCGCCCCAGCTTTCTTCTGATGCCCATTAGCATGGTAAATTGTTTTCCACCCCCTCACTTTAAATCTGGAGGTGTCTTCACGTCTAAAATGAGTTTCTTATGGGCAACATACTGATGGGTTTTTTTTTTTATCCATTCTGATACCCTGTGTCTTTTGATTGGGGCATTTAGCCCATTAACATTCAAGGTAACTATTGAGAGATATGAATTTAGTGCCATTATTAGCCTGTAAGGTGACTCTTACTGTATATTGTCTCTGTACCTTTCTGATCTACTACTTTTAGGCTCTCTCTTTGCTTAGAGGACCCCTTTCAATATTTCCTGTAGAGCTGGTTTGGTGTTTGCAAATTCTTTCAGTTTTTGTTTGTCCTGGAAGCTTTTTATCTCTCCTTCTATTTTCAATGATAGCCTAGCTGGATAGAGTATTCTTGGCTGCATGTTTTTCTCGTTTAGTGCTCTGAATATATCATGCCAGCTCTTTGTGGCCTGCCAGATCTCTGTGGATAAGTCTGCTGCCAATCTAATATTTTTACCATTGTATGTTATAGACTTCTTTTCCCGGGCTGCTTTCAGGATTTTCTCTTTGTCACTAAGACTTGTAAATTTTACTATTAGGTGATGGGGTGTGGACCTATTCTTGTTGACTTTGAGGGGTGTTCTCTGCATCTCCTGGATTTTGATGCTTGTTCCCTTTGCCATATTAGGGAAATTCTCTCCAATAATTCTCTCCAATAGACCTTCTGCTCCCCTCTCTGTTTCTTCTTCTTCTGGAATCCCAATTATTCTAATGTTGTTTCGTCTTATGGTGTCACTTATCTCTCAAATTCTCCCCTCGTGGTCCAGTAGCTGTTTGTCCCTCTTTTGCTCAGCTTCTTTATTCTCTGTCATTTGGTCTTCTATATCACTAATTATTTCTTCTGCCTCATTGATCCTAGCAGTGAGAGCCTCCATTTTTTATTGCACCTCATTAATAGCTTTTTTGATTTCTACTTGGTTAGATTTTAGTTCTTTAATTTCTCCAGAAAGGGCTTTTATATCTTCAGAGAGGGTTTCTCTAATATCTTCCATGCCTTTTTCGAGCCCGGCTAGAACGTTCAGAATCGTCATTCTGAACTCTTGATCTGACATATTACCAATGTCTGTGTTGATTAGGTCCCTAGCCTTCAGTACTGCCTCTTGTTCTTTTGTTTGTGGTGATTTTTTCCACCTTGTCATTTTGTCCAAATAAGAGGATATGAAGGATCAAATAAAATACTAAAAGGGTGGCAAAGACCCCAGAAAAATGCGCTGTAACCAAATCAGAAGAGACCCCAAAATGTGGGGGGGAGAAAGGGGATAAAAAGGGGTTCAGAAAAAAAAAGAAAAAAATTTAAAAAATAAAACAAATAAAGAAAAAATATATATATTGAGATAAACTAGTCAAAAAACATTAAGAAAGAAAAGGGTAAAAGTTTTAAAAAATTTAGCTGAAGAAGAAAAAAGAAAGAAAAAAAATTGAAAAAAGAAAAAAAAAATTGAAGTAGCCGCAAGACTAAAGAATCATGGGGAGAAAGCCATGAGTTCCGTGCTTTGCTTTCTCCTCCTCTGGAATTCCGCTGCTGTCTTAGGAATTGAACCTGCTTTCCTTGATAGATGAACTTCGTCCTGGCTGGATATTTTGTTGATCTTCTGGGGGAGGGGCCTGTTGTAGTGACTCTCAAGTGTCTTTGCCCGAGGCGGAACTGCACCGCCCTTACCGGGGCGGACTAAGTAATAGGCTCGGGCTCACTTTTGGGAGCTTCTGTTCCCTGAACGCTTTCCGTAGAGTTCCGGAGGACGGGAATGAAAATGGCGGCCTCCTAGTCTCTGGCCCGGAGGAGCAGAGAGCCTGGGGCCCCACTCCTCAGTGCACCCCCAGAGGACAGCACCCAATCACTCCCGTATCCCCAGCCTCTAGCCGCGCTCCGAGCTCACCCAGCCCGCGACCGGTTCAAGGTAACCCCGAGCTGAGAGTTCAGTCCTCGGCTCTGTCTCTGTAGCCGGCTTCTCTGTTCTAATACCTGCGAGCTCTGCGACACTCCGACACCCCCGATCCTTCTGTGACCCTGCGGGACCTAGGGCCATGCTGACCCCGTGTGGGCTTCACCCCGGTTTAGCCTCTGGAGCAATGTCCCTCAGTGGAACAGACTTTTAAAAGTCCTGATTTTGTGCTCCGTTGCTTGCCAGGAGCCGGCCCCCCCCCCCCCCCGCGGTCTATCTTCCTGTCGTTTTAGATTCACTTCTCCGCCAGTCCTACCTTTCAGAAAGTGGTTGATTTTCTGTTTCTAGAATTGCTGTTCTTCTTCTCTTCCATCTCCCGTTGGATTTGTAGGTGTTTGCAATGTTTAGATAAGCTATCGAGCTGATCTCTTGCTACCTGATGTAGTCTCAGCCTGCTACTTCTCCGCCATCTTGACTCCCCACCTTGGATACATGTTTTTAGGGAAGGTAGGACAGTGGGCTCATCAGACCTCCAGGCTTGCACTGCAACACAAGGCCAAGATAGCCTGGGGAGGGCCTGTCACATTTGGGTAACACAACACATAATATACGAAATAAAACAGATTAGGTCAGTGTTAAAAGGCAATCATCCATGCAACCTAAAGGAAATGCAAAGGACATGTCATTCACAAACTTCATGAAGGGGCTCCATGGACTCAGATAACATCTCTTTCAAAGAGCCCTCTCTTTTCTCCTTTCTGCTTCTTTCACCCACTGGAGCCTTTCCATGCTGTCTCTTCTCCATCACCTCCACCCTAAACAGAGCCAAACAGGAAAGCCTTCCAGTATTACTTAACTTGGCCTCCTTGTGTCTCCCTCCCACTTTCTTCCCCCTGCATAGTGGCCAAAACCCAGGAATGTTGTGGTTTTCAAGGACCCTCCTTTGAGGGTCAAGGCAGGGGGTGGGGTTGGGCAGGGAGACAGAGGGGTCAAACTAGAATCCTTTTGGGCAAGCAGGCGAGGCAGAAAGATGGGAAAGGCATACTCTCACTTGGGTTTTCTGCACAGATCTTAGCTTGTGCCCCCAAACCCAGGTCTCCAGCTGAGATGCCCTCAACCTTACTCAGCAAAATTGCCATCTTCTCTGAAATACCTGGTCCCTTCCGAGAGCTCCAGCTTGCATCTGGCACCTCCAAAACCTCCCTCACTACTTTCTCAAATTACTCTGAAGGCTAGAAGCTTTTTTTTTTTTTTTTTTTACCCCTGAGCAGGGCCCAATGTACAGTTTGGCATGTCATATACAGTAACTTCCTTTGTGGTCTTCTACGTCCTTTGTTTTGTTTCTCACATGCTGGTTCCTCATGGGGATGCCTTCTGAGGGTTGGAACCATGGCTTTAAACCCCTACAACACCTACTGTCAGTGGTCTGCAGGTCCCAGAAGATAGTATTTAATCAAGAGACACATTCCTTTGTTCTGCTCCACTTAATTCTTGCCCTGCTGGTTGTCCTCTTTCATCTGATCAGAGGCAAGGGGTTCAGAATCTCTCTGACAGTCTGAATGATGCATATGCAAGTGTTGGATCATGCATGTGGCCAACATTTTTAAGTACTCATGTGATACATTGCTACCAGGGTACTATAGACAGGAATTAGAGGGGAAAGTCCATATGTGTTAGGATCTCGCAGTCTAGTTGGAAAGCATGGAAACAAGGATCTTTTACGTAGAGAAGGTGCCTGAGTTTTTCAGCAGCCAGAATCCTCAGAGTGGACCATGGACCATCTGTGGTTTGGGATTAACTGTTCTGCCTGCCTCTGGTTCGCTCTTGAACTTGGCCTTAGTAATCCTGGTAGACATTATCCACTGTCCCTGTCTCAAGTTTGGTTTCCTAGTTCATCAATGGCAGGTTCTCTTCTGGCAACTATATGGTCTGAGGGAGTGAGCGGTGTTGTTTAAAGAGAGAGGGGAAGCGTCTGCCTTCGTCTCTCACCTTCTGGGGGTAAAGACATGTCACAACAGTGGGCCCTGTGAGCTGGCTTCCTGACTACAACACATAAGAGAAAAGTTCATGGAGAAGATAAGACATCCAAGAGTAAAGGTCCTGGGAGAGATCTGGCATCATTGTCTTAACCAAATCTACTTATATTCTTCAGTCTATATCAGAAATCACTATTCCTCCCTCAGTACCATAGCTTCAGCACACATCCCTGAGGATCCCACCTGGTCCTTGCTCCTGCCCCTTCCCCCACTTCTCCACCTGGGCAGAACAGAAAAATTGATCTCACCCCAGTTAAAGGACCCCTGCTTCTGCAGTAGGATTTAGAAGGAACTCATCCTTAATGGTGTCTGCAGCTTTCTGAGCTCTGGCTTTGCTTGCTTCCTTACTTACACTCTCCACTACTCTTCCACCCTTCCCTGGAGCCATGAAAATGAATGACTCTGAGCCTGGATCCTGGAACCAATATGCCTAGGTTCAAATCCCATCTTCACAGACCATGTGACCTCAGGCAAGGTACCTAACCTTACTCTACCTCTCTTTTCCCACCTGTAAAATGGGGATAATGACAGTACCTGCTTCATTGGGTTTCTGTGCATGTAAATGAGTTAATTTGTGTGAAGTGTTTGGAACAGGGCCTGACATATCGTGAGCACTTTATCAATGTTTGCTGATTCTGTGGCTTTGCATGTATTGCTCTTGTGTGCTGGGATGCCATCCCCCTACTAGCTGATTCCAATTCATTCTTTAAGATTCAACTCAAGCATCAGCTCCTCCAGCAAATTGCTCCTGACAACCAGGGCTGCTGTAGATGTCCTTTCCATGTTCTTAGCGTCCTGCAAATATAGCTGTCACTGCATTCAATGTGTTGAAGAACCATCATTTGTTTACTTGCCCATCATCACCCTGGGATTGTGACCCCTTGAGCATAGGAACAGCATCTCAGCAGATTTTGAACACAGCAGTTAATACAATCCTAAGACAGAAGAGGTTCTCCCGTTGACGGAGAGGATGAAACCATCCTGAAATCCATTAAGTTAATACGTTTGTTCACCTTCCCACTTACTCCTTCATCCATTCAAAAAAGAAATTACTGAGCATCTGTGATGTACCAACTATATTTTCCATGTACTTTTGGATGATCTACCAGTAATTTCTGTGTCAGCCCTTGCAGCTAGTTGGGACAAGAGAGGAAGTAGATTTTGAGCTATAGTTACTCACAGCCTGACTTTAACAAGAGAAATTTTAGAGACCAAAAGTCTTACTGATAACTGAGTGAGCTATTTCTCTCAAATTCAAAGCCCTGTTGTAAGCTCCAGACTTCCCAACTGGGCTCAGACAAGGCTGCAGGACACAGTGTATTGGATTATTTCAGCTAAAACACTCAATGGAACAGAGAGCCAACCCAAGGAAATGGGAGAAGATATTGGCCAATGACACTACAGACAAAGGGCTGGTATCCGAGATCTATAAAGAACTCCTCAAACTCAACACCCCCAAAACAGATAATCATGTCAAAAAATTGGCAGAAGACATGAGCAGACACTTCTCCAAAGAAGACATACAAATGGCTAGCAGACACATGAAAAAATGTTCATCTCTAGCCATCAGGGAGATTCAAAACAAAACCACACTGAGACACCACCTTACACCAGTTAGAATGGCCAAAATTAACAAGACAAGAAACAACAAGTGTTGGAGAGGATGTGGAGAAAGGGGAACCCTCTTGCACTGTTGGTGGGAATGCAAGTTGGTGCAGCCACTTTCGGAAACAGTGTGGAGATTCCTTAAGAAATTAAAAATAGAACTTCCCTATGACCCTGCAATTGCACTACTGGGTATTTACCCCAAAGATACAGATGGAGTGAAAAGAAGGGCCATCTGTACCCCAATGTTCATAGCAGCAATGGCCACAATTGCCAAACTGTGGAAAGAACCAAGGTGCCCTTCAACAGGTGAATGGATAAGAAAGATATCGTCCATACATACAATGGAATATTACACAGTCATCAGAAAGGGTGAATACCCAACTTTTGTATCAACATGGATGGGACTGTAGGAGATTATGCTGAGTGAAATAAGTCAGGCAGAGAAAGTCAATGATCATATGGTTTAACTTACCTGTGAAGCATAAGGAATAGCATGGAGGACATTAGTGGAAGGAAAGGAAAAGTGAATTGGGGTAAATTGGAGGGGGAGACAAAGAATGAGAGACTGTGGACCCCGAGAAACAAACTGAGGGTTTTGGAGGGGAGAGGGGTGGTGGGATGGGTGAGCCTGGGGGTGGGTATTAAGGAGGGCACATATTGCATGGAGCACTGGGTGTTATATGTAAAAAATGAATCTTGGAACACTGAAAAATAAAATAAAATAAAAATAAATGTAAATAAGTAAATAATAAATATTTTAGAAATGCATAATGGGGGGAAGTACTGAAATGGAGAAACTTTATATTTTTTGCCTGGCATTTGTTGGTCACATGGAGTTTGGTGAAACACACCAGCAAAAGGAGACTTAGAACCTGGAATTAAGAATTATCTAGGAAGATATTTTTTCCCCTTTCTTTCACTTTAACAATAACCCAGGCTAAAATGAATCTTGGAACACTGAAAAAATAAAGTAAAAGTAAAGTAAAGTAAAAGTAAAAAAATAAAAAATAAAAATAAATAGGCATAATAGAAAATATTCTGCCAAAAGAACTACTCAAACCCCCCTTTTTAATCAGTTGCCACAATACTTCTCAATTTTTTATGCTGCCTTCTTAGGTATATTTCCTCAATGTAGATTCAAAGTGCTGACAGTTCTGTTTCAAGAAAAATGCTTTTCTTCCCTCCTAAATATAGAGACCTTTTCGTTTGCATGAAAGCCCCACGTGGAAGTCTGATGTGACTGACCCCAGCATCTCTTTCTCCTTCCCTCTTTAGTAAGAAAGCCCCATTTTGGGCTGAGCACAGGGTTGCCCATTGGAGAAGCCTATTTTCTGGCTTGCCTTGCAGGGAGATGTGGTCAGTGACTGAGTTCTGGCCAAAGACATGTATGGTTTCCTATTGCAGCTGTAACAAATCACTGCAAATTCAATGACTTAATACAATACAGATGTATTATCTTACATACAGATAATATTGTATCTTGATACAATATTATATCTTAATTAATTAATTATATATTAATATATAATTAATTATATATTATATATATCTTAATTAATTAATATCTTAATACAGATGTATTATTACCCTCCAGATGTATTCTGGAGGGTAGGAGTCTGACATGGGTCTTAGAGGGCTAAAACCCAGCTATTGGCAAAACTTCCCTTCTGGAAGCTCTGAGGGAAAGTGTGTTTCCTTGTCTTTCCCAGTTTCTGGGGTCTGCCTGCATTCCTTTGTCCATAAGCTTCCTCTATCCTCAAAGTCGGCAGCTAGCTACCATTGCTCCCTCTCTCTCCCTCTACGTCTCTCCCTCCCTCCCCCACCTCTCTCCTCACTTACTCTTAGGCCCTCTCTTTCTCTCCCTCTCTCTCTTTCTCTCTCACCCACACACACCCTTCTGCTCTGCCATCATATCTCTTCTCTCTGACACCCCTTACCTCTCTTATAAAGATCCTTGCAAATTACATTGGATCCACCTGGATAGTCCAGGAATCTCTCCATCTTCAATGCCTTAATCGTATCTACAAAATCCTTCTTGCCATGTAGTTAGACCGTCACAGTTCCAGGGATTAGGACATGGGCATCTTTGGGGAATCATTATTCTGTGTTTCATGATGTGTAAATAGAGTAAGGAACTCCAGAAAAATGTACCTGAAGGAAAGTATGTCAACTGGGAAAGGCATTTAGCTCTTGTGCCTTTCCTTCTTTCCCCTCCCTGAAGCTGGGAGGTGATGCTTGATGCCAAGCACCAGGAGGGTGGAAGAGAAACATCAAGGCATGGATTCCTGAGGACCTATGGAACCACCACCTCTAGACTTCCTTTACCAAATATAGTTCTGTCTTGGTTAAGTCACTGTCATTTCGTTTGGATTTTTTGTTGGTTTTTATTTGTTTTGTTTTTGTGAAATGTCGCAGCTGAACCTCACCTCAATCCCTCAAAATGATACACAAGTCCCTACTTAATAAACTCCAAGTCTGGCTCTCTCGATCCACTGCCCTCTACCAGCATGGGTCTGACCACTGCTGAGAAAAAGCTTTAGAAAAATGGGCAGGGTTTTTAATCATGTATTGATCAGACACCAGCCTTTAGTTCTGCCTGTAGGCTGAGCTGTGCAACCTCAATATTAATCTTGGTTTTAACAATTCTTTCAGAGCTTCAACCATATTTTACTATAATAGCACCAGGAGAATCAGAGTGGGCAAGCATGGGCTAGTCCTAAATAACTTAAAATAAGACCTTGGGCTGCCCCCCCCCCCTTTAACATACAACCAAATAATCTGCATTGGCTAACAGCAAGGTAACTTTCCATACCGAAGACCTGACCTGTCTTTCTATCGAGATTCAGTAGTGACCCTAAGGAGTAACCAATCCTATCGAAACCAGCATCTGGAAGAAAAAGAAGGCATAGTTATTAGCTACTCCAAAATGCAAATCATCGATTTTGGCCAACACTCTGTAATATATTCATCAGATGTTTATTGAAAATCCGTGATGCACTCTGTGCAGAGAGTCAGGGAGGCAGAGCTTGGAAGATGGGGGTCACTCCCCTTAGGGACCCAGTGGAGAAGAAAGACCAAGAAATGAGTGCAATTGACTTTATTGTTTTATTATTTCCAGGGATCACAAGATAAATTATGTGATCACTTACAGCAGCTCTCCTTGACTTGGGGTTCCTCACATAGCTCTCGCCATTTGTCATTTGGGTCCTATTGTATTCTCTTTATTAATTCTAACAATATCCTTAATAATTCACCGCCATAACCCTATTCCATTTTGGAAGTATCTAGCCCTTGGGACAGGAGTGGTGATGAGACAATAGAGACAGAAAGAATAAACTCTTGTTGGGTTTTATACTTATTTCCTAGTTATCAAAGGTTTCTTCATTTGAGAATATTCTCAGCATCTTCCCTAGACAAAAGCCAGCTTCTCTCTGTCTTGATTGGTATGAAATGAGTCTTGCACATCAGAAAGATGCCTGTCTCCTGACACATCTCCACCCCAAAGTCTTCTAATAGAGGTGGGATCTGGAGCTTGAAGTCACCTCCCAGGCTGCATGACTGTGTCCAGCGTTCACACAGCCATGCTGGGTGACAGGTCGGCTCCAGAGTCGCACAAGATGCTTTCAGGGAGTCGGCTATCTTTTAGTGTTAGAAAGGCCAGAAAACATGTTTTAACTTGTCATAAATCAGAAGAAAACACCAAAATCCTAACTGTCTCTTTGGCTTGGTCACTGGGCGGCGCTGTCAGGGGCCAAAAATGGTGGTAGTATGGATTTTTCCCCCCAGTGGAGACCTGAGCAAGAGCTCTAACAGCTCTAACATCTGGTTCTGGTGGAGTCTGGCAGAGAATATCCATTGTGGAAGCTTCATTTCTCCTGCTGGATTACCATGATCACGGGAGAAATCACAGAAGAGAGAAGCCCAGGCATTCAGAATAATGGAAGGCATTTCAGATTGTGGAAGGACAACCTTGTGTCCCCTGCCAGCATGCCATTTATAAGACAAACCTTCCTTCCAAAGCGGTTGTCTTCTCATCTACATTTTCTCCATGGCTGACCTCAACCAGCGCCCCTGCTTGCGTTCATTCCTACACATCAGTCACTCCTAAATAGCATCACTAGCCTGCTCTCCCCCCAAAACTCCAGACTCATTTGTCTAATGGCCAACTTGACACCTCCACTCCAATGACTACTATGTATAAATCTCAGACAAGGCATGGCCAACAAAGGAGCCCAGGCTTCCTCTCCAACCTGCTTCTGTAGCTCAGTTAGTTGATGTTCCCCCAGGCATGCGATTAGTTAAGCTAGAAACCTGGGAGTTAATCCTGACTCCTCTTGTTCTGAGACTCCATGTTGCATCCATTAGACAGGACCAGGAGCCCTGCCTCCAAGGTAGCCTGGACCCCCTTGCTTCTCTCAACCCACCGCCACCATGGACCCTAACCAGGATCAGATTCCCCCAACCCACTGAAAATGACAGCTGCATGGTGTCCCATTTTCTGCTCCCATCCTTTTACATCCGTTCTCCCAGTAACCAAAGCCATCTTTGAAAAACATGCCCCATGGCAAGAGCTCATTCCTTTTTTCAGCTGCATAATAGTCCATTTTGTGTACGTACTACATCTTCCTTATCCGTTTATGGACAGACACTCTCATGTCTTGGCTGTTGTAAATAACACTGCGATAAACATATGGGGTGTGTGTATCTTTCCAAATTAGTGCTTTCAGGGGCGCCTGGGTGGCTCAGTGGGTTTAACCTCTGCCTTCAGCTCAGGTCATGATCTCAGGGTCCTGGGATCGAGCCCCACATGGGGCTCTCTGCTCAGCAGGGAGCCTGCTTCCCAAATTAGTGCTTTCATTTTCGTTGGGTAAGTACACAACAGTAGAATTATCGGATCATAGGGTATTTCTATTTGTAATTTTTTGAGGAAGCGCCATACTGTTTGTGGGAGGTGCAGGCTTACAGTTATGGAAGGAAGAGGACACAGGGTCGTAAGGCGCAGCATAAGGAATACAGTCGGTGGCAGTAATGGCTACGCTTGTGAGGAGCCCAGTGTCACATATGGACTTGTGGAATCACTATGCTGTATGCCTGAAACTAACCTCGCATTGTGCATCAACTACACTCAGATAAAAACCTTAAAATAAATACATAAATCCATAAAAGGAATGAAAGCCCATCCCAGACCCCTCCCCTTCTCAGAGGCCTCCAGACGCTTCCCTGGGTGCTCTGGCCCCTCCCTCTTCAGTCTCATCCAACCTGGCCTGCATCCCCAGTCCTTTGCATCCCCTGCTCTTCCTCCAAATATCACACAGCCCGTCCTTCCTACTGCTCAGGCCCACGGGTAAACACCATCCGCTCACCTCCCAGCCTCTGCAGGCCGCGGTCTCCCTCTCTCCTGTCACCCCACGCTCACTGTTGCGCTGGCTGGCTGCTGTTGCTGTCTTTGTGCGACTTGCTCCCTAATTGCCAGACTTGTCCACGAAGTTGTGAGCTTGGAGAGGCCGTCACACCTCCAGAAGAGGAACAGCAGGGGGCATAGCAGGAGCTCAACCAAATGAATGAACAAAGAAGCCATTAGGCTCTGAGTCTCCGTTTCCCCAGCTGTAAAGTGGGAGCACCTGGTGAAGGCTCAGGGGTATTATGATGATGACTTAGGCCTGGCATGTGTATAGCCTCTTTGAGCCCTACATCTCCTTAGAGCCGTAAAGTATCGGGTCTCAGGGGAACCAGGAAATCAGAGCAAAATCCTCCAGCCCTGCGTTCTGCTGAAGTAAAGCGTGCTACAGAATTAGCAAGCCTGAACCACGCTTTAAGGATAGGCCTTATAATAAATGCTTTCTCTCCTCCCCTTCTGAGCTGGATCCTCTCCCCGTGTCCCTCCAGAGCCCCGCCCACCATTTCCACCCCACTCTGCATGCTCAGAGGTTCCCACTGTGGGCTACACGAACAGGTCCCCTCGCTCCCTGGCTACTTGTAGCGGATCCAGGCCCGAATGACACCAGCAGGACGTCAGTGTAGAGGAGAGGTCACAGCATCTGATCCTGTTGGCCCTAGTGCTAGAAACTTCTCTCGCTGATGCTCCAGCTCTAGATGGCTTCATCATCCCTTAACCAGACCACAGCTTTGTCTACAGTACCCTTGTTGCGTGCTCCCCAACTGAGGTGTTTACGGGGGGCTCCCTGCTCCCCTCCAGGACCTCACTGACACGGCGTCCCCATGACCATGCAGACATTTACGAAGTTGACCAATATGGCTATTTATAAATAAATAAATTCTCTTAAAAAAATGAAAGTATGCGCTTATCCATCTGAACAAAAGGAAACAGAAGCTGGGAAGAGCTGCATCAGAATGGCAGTGAGCTCCCCGGATGGCCTGTGGCATGGGTCTGGACAGGAGTGGAGAGAGAGGCTGGATTCCAGGTGGGGGGCCTTTCCCTGGGAGAGCAGCTCCAGATTCCGGTTCGGACAGATGGAGGGGTCCACATGGGTTGTAGGTGGAAAGTAGACTCAGGAGGTATCTCTAACTTCATTTCTAGCAATCATAACAGAATGTGAGGGAGCTTCTGTGATGGACCCCACTTCGCAGATAGGTCAGCTGGGGCTCTGTGTGGCGGAGGAACTCATCCAAGGGGATGCTCTAGCAAGGGGCGGAGCCAGGCCTTGAACCCTGGTCCGTCTGATGGCAAAAATTGCCGGGATCACACTGGAGCTGTTCTCTGATAAAGGCCAGAGGCAGGCTCCCGGGGACTGGAGCTGGAATCAGTGCAAAACCGATCAAATCTTTGCTCACGAACCTGTGTGTGCCAGACTCTGCTTGAACCCTGGCTTGCTCACACGCCCTGCTGGGCAACCTCGCCCCTCCCACGCTGGTGGCAGATGTTCGGCGCACTTTGCAGTCTTGAAGCATTAAGGCGTGCGGCGGAACTGGATGAGTATAAGTGGGTACTAGTGCAGATGGATGGATCACGTTCAGAGAAGGGACCACAGCCCGCAGACCTGGGCATCATAAAGGCTCTTCCCTCCTGCTCCCCTCAAGAAAGCCTTAGCCCCACAGATTAACTTCAGTATACGTGCCTGTGCTCATGAACCACGTTTCAGATCCAGAATTTGCACAAAGGAGATGGCCATTAGACAACACTGGGAGCAATGTAGCCCTGATGCCCGCCCCCACCCCCAGAGTCCCCTCCAGACCTCCCCGGAACCTCCCCGGATCGCTTAGCCGCCCTCAGAGCATTCGTAATGCTCTCTGATGGGTGCTGCTGTAGGCCTGGCATTAGCTCCCTTCTCCCCAGGAGCCCCCAGTCTGCTGGCCCATCATTCCTGCCTTTGGTTTGAGCAGAAGGCGGGCCTCCGTGGCCACCACCCTGTGGGAACAGAGGCCACGCCCCCAGGAGCCTTGTCCTCCGTCTCCCTGCACCGAGGCCCAATCAGCATGACGGTGCTCAGCCTCCTCTTTAATAAGCTGATTGCGAAGCTAAATCCTGAGTGCTCCCCAACCTCCCCAGAAGCTTTTGATTGACAAAACTAATCTCTCCTCTGCCCCCACGCCTGCCGTCACCCCATCCTCTTGCAAATCATGTACTCGGCTGCTGACAATTAGATAGAAGGCCTGGGATTGGGACGCAGGAGGGTTATGAGGTTATGAATCAATCGTGGGGGCTTGGGTGAGATAACAAACCGGGGGACCCGTCTCAGACACCTCGCCGCAACCCTCAGAGCCTCCTGGTTGATTTATGAGTTGGTAATAACCTCGCCTGGTCTCCTGCCCCCTATTCTTTTTCATAATGCACAGGGAAGCTTTAAATTTCAGAGAATGGGTAAACTCACGATCTGAGCTGGGGACGCTGGGCTTGGGGAGAGGCCCACCAGGGGGTCTCTGGCAGCCAGCCCTCCTTCCTGCGGTACGGACCCTTCGCTGAGGGGCGCAGTCGCCACATGTCCATGGAGGCCGGCAAGCCAGTTTGCAGGGCCTGGAAGAAAACCCCAGGGAAGCAACCCTGCCAGGCCCCGGTTTAGGAGTGGATGCGGTGGTGATGCATGGGTCCCACTGGGTTCAAAATTATATTTGGCGTATCTGGATTTCATTCCTCCAACCTGTTCAAAACCAAGTCAGACTCTGCAGAAGCCTGTGAAGAAGGGAGAATCACACAGTGGATCAAAGCCAGTCAAAGGCAGTTTGAACTCTGCAGTCTAGAAGAGGGTGGAGTGAGCAGAGGGACAGGCGGAGAGGCGGGAGGGTGATGGCGGCTGTCAGCCCCAAAGGAGAGAGTCGCAGACCGCCTTTCCGGTGCTCACCGTCCTCTTCAGGTGACAGCCAGGGTTGCACAAAGAAAAGAAGGAGGCTTGGGCTTGCTGCTTCATATTTTTTCAAGCGTTCATGTGTTAAGCTTTCTTTATACGAGGAAAGAGGTGAATTTTAACAGAAAACCCCCGAAACTGTCCTCGAAAGCAGCGGTCGCAAAGCACCGATCTGCAGTCGGTGCTGTTTGGGAGGAGGTTCTCAGGGGTCGTGAAAATTGAGAGAAATTTTTTAAACGTAATGAATATGTGCATTTATTTGTAATGAACACATGTTATGTGATGTCAACTGGAAGATAACTGTTGCTCAGCGAGCATGTAGGAAACCCCGGCTGCATGCCGAGGAGAGGACAGTATGACCGAGTCCTGCTATCTCGGAGTGAGAGTTCAGCGAGGGCCAGCGTTGAATGGTGTCGTCCCAAAAGTTCACATGTTGAAGTCCTAACCTCCATTATCTCAGAGCGTGACCTCATTTGGACAGAGGGTTATTTTAGATGAAATGAGTTAACATGAGCTAGTGAGGGTGAGCCCTGGTCCCTTGTGACTGATGTCCCCCTAAAAGGAAAAGTTGGACCCCGAGGCACACTGCAGGGAGAGGCCCATGTGAAGAGGAAGACAGAGATCAGGGTGATGTGCGGGCCAGCCAACCAACACCAAGACTGCCAGCAAACCTGGAGAAGCAAGGAGAAAGGCCTGGAACAGAACAGATTCTCCCTCGCCACCCTCAGAGGAGCCGACCCAGTCAACACCCCGATGGCAGGGTCTGGCCTCCAGAATGGTGAACCAACCCATTTCTGCTGTTTGAGCCGCTCGGTTGCTGGTACTCTCTACAGAAGCCCCTAGAAAGCTCGTGGAGAGAGGAAGGCAGATGTGGATCACGTAATCACAGCGCGGATGTCTACTTCCAGATGAAGAAGGAATCCCATTGTCTGCAAGTGAAAGCCTCAGGGCCTGGCCTGGTGCAAAGAGCCGTGAAGGCTTCCTGAGGAAGTCAGGGCCAAAGGACACGCAGGAGTCAGATAGGGGCGGAAGTGGAGAAAGGGGAGCGCGTGACCCGCCCAGGGAACCACTGAGGCAGAGGCCCTGCCAGGGGTCATGGCGCATTCTGGGAATGGAATGGCAGTCCATGCGGCAGAAGAGGAGAGAAGGCAGAGGACGTGGATGGGGGGATGTGTCTGGGACCAGTGCACCCAGAACAAGAACGAGCTCAGTTCATTATTTGGACTGAATTGCTGTGGAGTGAGGGCACGTGCTCTGCCTTCCACCCTCTGAAGTTCCCAGCGGCTGCTGCTTTCCCAGGGGCATGTGGATGACTTGAGTGGACACTTGGCTCCAAGACAAGGTCCCAAAGACGCGGACCCTGTCCATAGCCAATGTGTACTAATGCTTACCCTGCATGACCCATACAGCGCTTCCTTGAATTCATGATCTCACTTTGCCCTCTAAGGAGGCAGGATTTCCCCCCATCAACCCATGAAGAAATGCAGGTTGGGGTGGTGCGTGGTTCAGGGACCAGCCCAGGGTCACACAGTCCGTAAGCGGTACAGCGTGAATTGAACTCAAGTCTGACTTTATAAATACCGTGCTTTATTGCCTCATATGCTCGGTAAACAAGCATGTCTGTGAAATTTGTCACGCTTTCCTTGGAGAAACTCAAGCGCCTTGACCAAACGCTACTCTTCAAAATGCCATTAGACTTCTCATGGCACAGAGTTCTGCCTTGTGACTCTCCTGTCTTTGTGCCAGCCATACACCATGCCCGGAGTCCTGCAGTTCAACATCTCTTAAGTAAGTTCAGCTTTCCCTGCTAGCTAACTGTTGCATTGTGTGTATGTATGTGTGTGCTTTAAAGATTTACTTGTTTATTTATGTATTTATTTATTTATTTGAAGGGGGAGGGACAGACGGAGAGGGAAATGGAGAATCTCAAGCAGACTCCCTGCTGAGCATGAAGCCTGACACAGGGCTCGATTTCAGGACACTGAGATCATGACCTAAGCTGAAATCAAGACTTGGACAGTTAACGGACTGAGCCACCCAGGCACTCCTCTGTGTGTGTGTGTGTGTGTGTGTGTGTGTGTGTGTGTGTGTGTTTTAACTAAGGCATAAAAGTAAAGGTCTAAAACTATAAAGACTGCCCTCCTTAGCGTGTCCTTCCCTTCACCTGCAAAATGAAGATGGTAATAATGTATTTACATCATGGGATTACTATAGTAGGGTCATTCCAAAGCCTGGAATACAGAAAAAGTGCTTAATGAATCATTAGCTCAATAGCTAATATTAGTAGTAATTATTGTTACCACTAAATGAATGTCTCTGCTTCAGGAAAGAAAATGAATACAGAGTATCCCTTTTCCAATTATTGTTCTGAGTACTGTTTGGAAAGTTATTCAGAACAAGAGAGGAGGAATGTGTAGTGGACATGGTATCTGGTATGAGTATTTCCTGGATTCCAGACTTGGCTCTTACAGGTATGTGGCCTCGGGCCTCTCTGGGCGTCATCTGTGAAATGACTATGCTAGCTATTATATTTCACACAATTATTGTCAAGATGATATGCAATTACGGCGTCAGGTGCCTGGCTCTGGCCTAGGACCCAGTGGGCACGTGGGAATGTCTCCCTCCTTTGCGAGTACTGGCCTGCATGGGGCACCCACACGATAAGTGGCACAAAGCTGCCCTCTTCACCCACAGGAACAGCAGAGACCTTGGCAGGTATGTGAGAAGCTCAGGGTGGCCTGGATCATAACCTTGACTGAGGAGTACCAGAAGGCCACCCACGGCAGGAACAATCCTGAGTTTTGTTGGGCTCCAAAAAGAGTTTACTCAAGTGAAGTTCTTTCCCCAGTGGTGCGGATTGATAAGTAAATTCTCGATTGCTTCAATTACCAGGACTCTGATTTATAAGTTACCAAGTTGCGCATGACTTGAAATTTACAGGGGCAGGAACCGGTCTTTTCTCAAGTTTACATAATCGGATTTGGGCTCAAGTTGATATAATACTTTGGAGAGAATGGGGAAAGTATTTCAGGGGAGCAGCCCCTTAGGTTGTGACTTATTTGGGAGGAAGTTCCAGGTATCCCTTAATCTTTGGGGGGGTGCTTAAAACACCTGAGGACAAGATAGTAAGGGTCTCCCCCAAACCAGAAAGAGAATTCCCTAAAGTATGAGAAAATCTTACCAGCCTACTCAAATCCAGTTTATACCGAGGGATGCAGATAGTCACCCTTAGTCCAGGACTACGGTGAGCGGCCCTGTTAGCATCTACATGAGGCTCCAGACCTGGCCCATGGTCAGAGAGTGACAACTTGAGGCTTAGGAGTGAGTCTCCCACTCTTTACTCCTTAGGGAAAAGGCAGCTTTGGGAGTCATGCCTTCATTCCTCTGTGCTCTTTCCCTGGGGAGCAGGACATGCCCAGGGCCCGGGACCAGCAGCCAAGGGTTCCCCTCACTCTCTCCACTGTGTGTCTGCAACCCAGTTCCCCTCAGCCTGTCCACAGCAGTCTCAGAGGCCTGGGCACCCCTCTCTGCTCTTAAGAGCAAAAAGTCCTTTTCTCAAATACAACATGTGTTCTCAAGAACAACATATTAATGTTCTTGAGCTCCAAATAATAAGGGCATGGAAAGAATAGAAACTTCCCATAATTTGACCCTCCCACCTCTCCAAGATCACTTCAACCATTTAAATATTCTTCCAGAACATTTCTTCCCAGTACCTGTACATACCTATACATACGTAATTAATGCGATACAAATGTAAATATGTGTTTCCTACTGGGAAAATGTCACTTAAAATTTTTAAAATGTCATTTTACAATACACGCTGTGCTTGATCTACTTTTTCATTTAATACAGTAGGTGTTAATAAATATAAATATTTAAATATTTACACATATCGTATGGCTGAGCCATAATTAATTATTCAGTCCCCTACTTGAGAACTTCTGAGTTGTGTCCAAACAACCTGCCCACACACACACTTACATGTAAGACACACAATGGGAATAGTACATACAGCCCATACGGAAACAAAAAGCGCACCTTAAATGTACTAACAAACCACGCATGCTCGGGGGAAGTTTCAGGCGCCCTCTGGTGTAGTTCATGGATATCCCTGGAGTATATGTGGATACGGTAGCCTCAAAAAGAAAACTTCCAGCCAAGTGTTTTTAGAACCTCTGGGGATAAAGGGTAGCTATTCTGCATTTGTCCCTAGTGTTTCTTTTTTTTTTTTTTTTTAGTAACGCATAATGTATCATATTATGTGATATAAGAGGGGTACAGGTCTGTGAATCGTCAGTCTTGCACAATTCACAGCGCTCACCATAGCACATACCCTCCCCAATGTCCATAATGTCCCCAACGTTTCTGCACTAATTTTAAGCCCTGAGCAGGGCAGCTTGACTCAGATAAGAACCGAATCCAACAGTGGTAACAAAGGACAACAATTCATTTGAGAGGGAACAGGAAAATAATCTGCTTCAAATTCTTTTTAGAATAGGAGGGAAGGAATGATTGGGGGCCAGAGGGGGGGAAAAGGAAGAAAGGAAAAAGAAAAAAGAAGAAAAATGCTTTCTGCTGGCCGTTGGTTGCACTATTCTCGCCTGATTTGGCAGTGTAATAATTGTAGGTCTTTTAAAGGACATAATATTAAGACAGATTTCCCTCCCTTACTTGTTCCCGGGGCTGAACATGCAACATTTACTTCCTGCCACGAGGCTGGAGGCCGGCCCCTCCTGGGTTAGTCCGAGGAAGCCTGAAATACGCTACACCCAGGAGAACGAGAATGTCCACCACGGGAGGCGTTGTCGTGTTCACTGACATCCACCCTGCAGGCCCGCGGTGGGTGAGGGACAGCAGGGAGGTGGTGATGGCTGCAGACTGAGGGCAGTGACCCAGGACAGCCAGGGCTTCCGGCTCAGCCCTCACGGGGGCTCAAGGACACTCAACACCCATCCCCAGATGAAGACCCTGAATGTTGCAGTGGTCACATCAGGGACAAGAAATCCAGGTCTGTGGTCCCCACATTGTTAGGTAAAAAGGCAAAAGGCTTTTGTGACTTTCCCTTCTTGACCAGAAAAAAGAGGTAGGGGGAGGAGGTCTTAAATGTGATCCTTCGGCTCTGTGAATGCAAACGAGGGCCTGGTGGGCTGGGGAGAGCAATTAGGCCAAACACGGAGTGCAGAAAACCAAAAGGGGGTAGAAAGCTAGACAATGGTGCTGAAGTCTCGGGTGGGGTGGGTGGGGGGACGGATATGATAGCAAGGAAGGAGTTTCAGTGTGAATGAATACTAATTAGTGACATGGATATTAATGATGACAGTAATTAACAGGGGAAAGGAAGGGCTGTCATTGTCCCAGGGTGAGTAATCAATCTTGGCAGGTGATAAATAATGGTTCAGCAAGCTCAGCAGAAAGATAATCCGCCTGCCCGGGGGAGAGCTGTTGCTGATGCTGGAAACCTATCCGTTTCCAGGCAACCCACAAAAAAGAACTATTTTTCTTTTGAGGAAAAAACAGGTTAGAGTCTCTCCCCCACCCCCAACTTGGGATTACAGTTCTTATTTGATTTCTGCTTTGTTCTTCATTTCCTAGGACAAATGTTGAACTTGTATAATTTGGAGGAGACGGACACACACACACACACAAGCACACACAGCCATACTCTCCTTTCGCTCAAAGAATGTGAATGAGTAGGAGGGTTTTTGATCCAAAGTTTAGCTCATAGACAGCATCTGAGAGCAAGAATGAGGAAAAGCTTACAGGTTCTGCTTCAGAGGTTGAAATTGGGAGAACTTGCAGGGCTGTGTCTCACAGCCTGGTCACACAGGATGGGGCCCTGGTTGTCTACTTACACAAGCTTCATTCCCCCTCCAGAGACCTGGAGAGAAACAGGCCTGTGCTGCTCTCACCTCTGGAAACCAGTCAGGTGTCTGGGAAACTTTATTTCTGGGAAAAGGGCAATACTCACTAAAGGTTTTCAGCTAGGACTCTGTTCCAGGGGAGCTACGGGGAGACCTTGTCTCTCACACCAACGCTCAGACCCACACATGACAAGATTCAGACATCTAGAAAGGTTGCCCTTTTCAGGCTGCTTTCCATCAAACATTCCATCCTGAGGTGACAAAGCCACATTTGAAGATCTGCACTAGTTCCAAGTGCGATGGTTGAGAGACAAAGGTGAATTAACCAGAAGTTCAGAACTTTCCAGAAATTTGAACTCCTCTACTCCCCCGTTGGCTCCAGGTGTGACATCTTCAAAGGGAGGCAAACAAAAGGAAACATATTCAGAGACCTATGACCAAAATGGGAGGGGCTCTAAGTCATGTCATGGGAGGAAATAGCTGAGGGACCCAGGCATGTTTCGCCTCAAGGGGGGAAAACTCAGGAAGAATGTTGATAGTATATCGGACGGACTTTCTCCAGAGCAAGAAGGTCTGGATTTGTTTTTCTGTCATCAGAAGGCAAAACTAAGTCCAAAGAGAGGAATTCAGAAAGGGTCAAATTTCTGTTCAGAGAAATCAAAGATGATTTAACTAGGCCAGTCTGCCTAGGGGGGAATCTGTGATTCCCAGGTACTAGGGTTTTTTTTTCCAGTGAGATTATGGCACTTCCTGTCCAGGGTATTAGAGATGCGGTTCTAGTATTGGCTAGGGTTGGAGTAGATAAGCTTTAAAAGTCCCTTCCAACTCTTAAAATTTTATATTAGTTAAGGTAGTACTCGATATCAAAACAGATAAATCCCAACTTCTGGGGTTTAACATGACAGAGTATATTTTTCAATCAAGTCAGAACCCAAAATGGGCATCAATTTTCATGGTTGTTCAGGATCCCAGGCTCCTTCTACATTGTGGCTCTTCCCTCCCCTGGGTTCTTGCGGTTCTCTCCATTCAGCCAACAGATAGGGAATGAAGGCTGTGTAGGGTCACATGGGAGTTTTTATGGTCCAAGCCGAGAAGTGGTATACATCACTTCTAGCCATATTCCATTGTAAGAACTCAATCTATACCCAATGGCAGACGAGTCTCAAAATGTAATCTAGTGACCCAAAAAATAGGGGAAATAGGTTTTGGTGAACACAAAAAAGTTTCTCCCCAGAGACAGGGGCATTTTCTTTTAAAATAGGTCCATGCCAGGAAAAAAAAAAAAGAGTTTTGTTTGTTGTTGTTGTTGTTGTTGTTTTAGGAACATGTAAGGGCAGCTGTGTTGGTCAGGCCTTGTCAGGGTAGGGAGCTGAAGAGGCCTCCTCCCTCAGGAAATGTCCTGGGAGCCAGGTGTGGTAAAACTTCACCAAGCCTGTCTCAGGAAAGTCATCAATATCTGTTTGCAAGAAGTCTCCTGTAGATACTCCCTAGAAGTGTGGATGCAAGATCATTCTGAGTCATTGGAAGAGGATTTTTTTTTTTTTGGAAACAAATAGGACTATGACTATGCAAGTGTCCTAATGGATAGAAGTGGTTAGTTAGGGTGGAAAATTGTCAATATTACCCAGCTCTCTGGGTGTGTGCTAGTTGGAATTAGGACTTTCTTAAATAAACATGTTTCTTCGCCACAGGGCAAGCATCCATGATGTCTTCAGTTCAAATTTCTTTATCGTTTCAGGTACTGACATTGTACAGTGGCTTATGAAGAACCTTTGCATCGAGGACCCAGGTACTTGACCCTGACTTTATCCTCCATGGCACTGAGAAACATCCCATAAACAAGTTCCAGACCAGATTCTCCTAGCCTCCCAAGAAGTGGGCTTATAAATGTGAATCCCAAGTTGGAATCACTCTATTTGCAAATAAAATTAATTTCTTTTCTCAACTGAATATCTATCTTTAAATCTCAATCACCCTTTGAGGAAATGAGCAATTATTTAGAGTGCCAAAGAGCCCAATACAATAACGTGTGAAATGAGATGAATTCTCGTTAGCCACAGCAATTAAAGATAAGTTGTAGAGCTATCATGAAACAGCCTTCTAGAACCAGCTCTTAAAATTAGATTGCCTGATCCACAATTAAGATGTTTAATTATTTGCTAAGACTCCTTCTGTTTTCTGCTTCCACAAGAAGTGAAAGAATGATTTTTTTTTCAACCTTAATTGTGCATTTCAGTTAAAAAAACCTTACCAGAAAAACAACAACAAAACTCTGGCCAATAAAACAGTTTCCAAATCTGTCCTCCCACCAGAAAATAAGTAGCAAAATTTATTTTCACAGCATAATTAGAAAATGAGGAGTTTCAGAAAAATAAAAATTGCAGATAAGTGAAACTTACTATCCATGTGTCAGTTCATACTTTTCAGAATTTATTATATACTTCCTGTTTTAACTGAGTATCCTTGATGCCCAAAGGTCATATTTATAAATATCCATTAATGTATTCTTATGTTCTTGGGGATTAGACCTCTCTACCCCAAATTAAATGGCTTCCAATGGCTAAGCTTTCTAAAAATTTTTTTTTTTAATGCTCTTTCTAGATGTCTGTGATTCCTTGCTGGCAGTCACTGTTTCAGCTCCGGAATTCCTCTATTTTAATCTGATACCCCTAATATACTATTGGCTATAAAACAATACAATTTACATGGAGTTCAATGAAATATAGTTGCCAGAAATCTGAATGCCACAAAGGCAGGTCACTGATGAAAGTGACACTAGCCTTTTTCACCATCATGATTAATGGCCACTTCCATGACTACTGAAAATTCTTAATTCTAGTCAAGCTCTTAATCCATAGGGGGAAACTGAATTCAAGTCCTTTTAAGCAAAGAACTCAAATTAACTATGACCCATGTTTCCCCTCATGCAGCCTGGCTTTGCCATTGTCCACTGGATGAAATACATTTCTACCGGTTTAGGTCCATGTATTTAAAGTCAATGTTTCTTTGCATTTAGCATTTATAATGCTAAGCCCAAGGACCACCTTTCTTCACAGTGCTTCTCTTCCAGCAACAGTCTCCTGTCCCTTTTCACAATAACCCTTGTATTTCTGACACATAATTTATTATGATTATTAGTAACAGTAGCAGTATTGTGAGAGCCCAGAGCCAGCTGGGGGCAGGGGAATAGGCTTCCGGAGGCCTCCCACCCTCTTATGAGAAGCTTCCCTGAAAGGTCGTGAATAATAAGGCTCATATCTGTGAAGGTCTCTTATACTCGAATGGCCTTGGGAGGACGTCAAGGTATTGGGAACTGTTTGGGCTTCTGAGAAATGGATAAGGAGGAGTTAATAACTCACCAGCTGGGAATAGAAGAGTGGAAATAAGGCAAATCAAGGCCCCGGGAAGCCAGGTTCATCCAATATCTGCCCCTCCCTCCCCTCTTGCTCCCCATCTGCCATATATCTAAGCAAAACACAGAGGATGGAGAGTTCTTGCTCCTACATTGGCGACATGGAAGTCACCTTCTTACTGGATGTTGTTCTCTCTTCCTTGAGGAAGGAGCAGCTGCCAGGGATGAAATTCTTCTTTTTTGCTGGACCCATGATTCTTGAAGCATGTAGACTTTAAAAAGCACACTGGGCATCACTAAGCAAATAAGATACAACTTCGTTCTGATTCCACCAGTTATTTCCAAAGGATAAGTGATTCTAAATAAGCAAAACACTCGGATTCTATCCAACCTCTTGAGAAGTTTGTGAGTAAAGACAAAATAAATTGCTTTAAAAAATTCAGAGCTTACAAAATTAATAATTCCTGGAGACTCCTTAGGTATAACAATAATTTCCACAGCCAAAAATTAAGTTTTTACCAGTAAGAATGCTTTTATATTTGTGGAAGATTATCATGCATGGTAGAACCATTTAGATTTGTTATTTTTTTCCTTAGCTCTCCTCAGAATAAATATAAATTCTTAACTACATGGACCTACTTAGGGCTGGCACTAAGTCACAAAACAATGGGTTGATTGTGGCAAAAATAGGCATATTTCTGTCAGGTCAGCATCCCTTTGCCACTCCCCACTGCAATGCCCTTCCTCCAATTTTCTAAGAAAGTGAGGTTTTACTCTGTGTCCATAAGAGAAGGGAAATGCTGTCCTCGTCCCGTGGGACTGTCATATCAGGGAATGCCACGGGAGTCCAGAGTCTCTCTGGGCAGTGAGGCTGCGTGCTCACTGCTGGGGATGATAAAAATGATGAAACTAGCAGCATGAATCAGGGCTGCCCGCACCTACTGAGCTCCAGGCCCTGCTAAGCCCTTACCTGAAACATCCCACTCGATTGAGGACAGGTGTGTAGTGCCGGAGCCCTGCTCTTCACCATGAAGCTACTTTCTTCTGGAGGTCTTGGGGGAAGTCAAGCAATGTCAGTCATTCAGAGCTGGCATCCAGATGAAGACTCAGACCCATGTTGGCCTTTCCCAACCATGACAGCCACCCCATCCAGACCAGTGCACCGATATCAAAGGTTATCAATCAGTCAATCAATCATGCAGTTATCTGAGAGTGAGGACAGTTGACTTCCGGTTGCCCTTCTACCCTCCTGACTTACATTCCAGGTAAGGAGCCCTGCACTCTGACGGCTTGCTAAATACTCCTCTCTCTCTCTCTCTCTCTCTCTCTCTCCTGTCCTGTCCAAGCAGTTGAAGCAATACACTTGGGAAGCCTTATAGCTGCCCAGGGCTACATCTTTCCGATCTCAGACCATGTTCTCACCATGAAGGATGATGGCACCTTTTACCGTTTCCAGGTAGGCCTGCCAGCCCTCGCTCTGAAGAACTGTCTCTTATCATCTGATCTCAGTTTAGAATGACCTGCAAAACCAAGGGTATTTAAGGGAGTAACCCTGAACTCCCCCCAGCACGGGAAGGCTGAACAAGCTTTTATTTGGGCCATTTGTTGCGGGGGGGGGGGGGGGTTCCAATTTTCCCCATTCATTCTGAAGAACAAATTTTGGGAGGTAAATATCACCCATTTGAAAGATGAGAACCCTGAGGCGCTCTGAGGTTTAGTAAATCTGGGAGGTGACCTTGATTTGAGCGTGGGTCAGCCTCAGGGCAAAGTCCTTGATCTTTCTGCTCTGTCATGCTGCCTTCCTGGTGTGAAGTTTCTATCTACCGCCTAACCCCTCCCACCCATTTTCCTCACCTTTTCTCAGATCCTGTCCTAGAGGGAAATGGGGCAGCAGATAAGGGGTTATTTCAAGGTCAACACCAAGGGGTTTGGAGAGGAGTTTTTCAGAGTCAAAGAGTATCTCAGTCTGCTCTGGCTACTATAGCAAAATATCACAGACTTGGGGGCTTAAACAACAGAAATTTATTTCCCACCGTTCTGCAGGCCAGATGCCCAGGGTCAAGTTCCCAACAGGTTAAGTCTGTGGTGAGAGCTGTCATGCAGACTTTCCGACAGCCGCTTCTCACTGTCCTCCTCATATAGCAGAGACAGAGAGAAAGCAAGCTCTCCGGCAGTTCCTCGGATAAGGACACTAATCCTATGGGATCAGGGCCCCACCTTGTGACCTCTTTTAACTTTAATTACTTCCTTACTCCAAATACAGCCACCCTGCAGGCTAGGGCTTCCACATAGCAGTTTTAGGGGCACGCAATTCAAAGGGATAAAAGGCACTTGGAGCTTGTGTGCCCAGTAAACTGTGCCGGTCTGTCTTCTCTTGTCTTGGGACAAGATATGTTTGCCCTCTAAACTAAATTTCTCATGTTTTGCATTTATTTCGCTCACCTTGGCTTTCATTTCTCAATACCTGGGTTAAAATGTTGACAGCCTCAACTGCATTAAGAACAGGAGAAAGCTGGGGATGTGGTGTTGGCACAAAAGACACAGGGCAGAGCATGTCCCCGGGAGGGGTCCTCACTGGGTGCTGGAGAAGGTGGACCCTGCCTCCGGGCAGAGGAGAGCAGGTGCCAGCATTCCTCTGAGTCCTGACACCTGTGCTCTTTTGCAGGCCCCGTACTTTTGGCCTTCCAACTGCTGGGAGCCTGAAAACACCGACTACGGTGAGCAGTAAAGAAGTGTCACTCTTGGGAGTGTGGAAGACAAATGCCTGGTGTCTGGGTGACAGCCGCGCAGGGAGGAGGGGTCGTTTTCCTGCTTCATCCTTTTCATACCGTTGACATGTAATAAGCTCCCTGTTCCACATAATGAAGAAAGGCAGAGCACACTGAAAGGTGCAGACTTTGGAAGGGAATGGGGGAAGGGAAGAAAAGTTCTATCAAGCTGGCCAGCGTGCTCATTCTGTGGAGTCATGGAGAGCCAAGACAATAGCTGCTAACCAGTTCTTTCTGGAGCAGGGTTTCAGGGAGGGCTGGATCCAGGGGCCACCTCCCCCTAGTTCTTTCCATTCTCACATTCTTGTCAAGACTTATTAATAATTCATTGGTGGTTTTGATAGTTAGATGTTAGTGGGAAAGGGAGACAGACCAGGGAGGAATGTACCGAAGGTACCCTGGTCGAGGAAAATAAGAGTGGATGAAGTTGGGAGCTTGGCAAGAAGGGAGTAAGCAGGGATCTGTTAGACTCTGGCCATATACTCTCTATGAGACTTCCTCGGAAGAAGCTATATTGTCCCCATACTCCAGATGAGGAACCTGAGCCTCAGAGAGGCTACACCCTCGCACTTATCACCTTGCATTCTCTTTATCTAGATGCTCAGTCATAAGCTCAGAGACTGGTCCTACCTGTTCACTCTCATGTTCCCCAGTGCCCCATGCAGGGCGGAGGAGGCATGGTTGGAACTCAGTAAATAGTTGCAGACAGTCCTGATTCTTTATTAAAGGTGATTAAGAGACACTCAGTAGAAGCATCAAACTTGGAACTCAGATCCGAGTGCCTTCCAGGCCCATGCTTCTCTCATGGTCTGGGTCTGTCCCTTTACACAGGGTCTTTGTCACTGACTTGGCTGCTAAGGCAGTCCACAGTGGCTCTCCTTGGGACTGGAGTGCTTGGTGAGACCCAGAGCTTCTCTCTAGGCTCTTTGCAGGATTGCTTGCTCAGGAAGGCAGAGGCAGCTGCAGAGACTGGGGGGGGGGGGGGGGGGGCTGTGCAGCTGGGAAGCCTGTCCAGGAGACTTGGCAGTGCACTAGACTGGCTCCCTCCCAACCCCAGCCAGCAGGTGGGAGCAAAGCCTCGAGTGGAGTGAGGACAAGTCATTGCCCACCAATCCCACAGTGCTTTTGTTTTCAGGTCTGAAGGATGGTCCTTATGTGGGGGGCAGGTCTTCTGATGGACCTCGCAGCTGTCTGCAGGCACCACTCTGGGTCCCTCTGAAACTGGGCTGTGCTCTAAGTGATGTGATAAGTGGAGAGGCAAGGCTTCCAACTGAAAATTGGAGCTACATTTGGCTCGTCACAAAACAAGTTCTTCTCGGGCTGAAATACTGCTCGCGAAAGCCCAGTTGAAAATTTGAGACATTGTAGCTCAGATCCATGCAGCAGCCATGTGCCCTGGTGAACGTAAAAACCAATATC
This sequence comes from Meles meles, assembly GCF_922984935.1. Lineage (NCBI taxonomy): Eukaryota > Metazoa > Chordata > Mammalia > Carnivora > Mustelidae > Meles > Meles meles. The sequence goes on along the minus strand of NC_060071.1, from coordinate 138,444,574 downwards.
CTTGCAGGCAGTGAAGGGGCAGGGGGAGAACATGGCAGGACCGGATAACTAGACCCTAGTGAGATGAGAATACCTGCCTAAATAGGAACCCACAAGCTCCAGCTGTTGGGTACTGCATACACCACGCCATTAGTTCCCTGTCCCTACAGAGCTTCTCCACATCATGATTTTATGTGCAGCATGAACAAGGCTAGAAATAACAATTTATATCAGGCTCTCATGAAAACAAAATTATTTTGACTTCCTATGCCTCAACTTGGCCAAACCAGGTGGAGAAGTCAAGGTACGGATCCAAAGTATTCACCAGCACTTCCAAAGCAGTTCATTCTGAAAATCAAAGTATTTACCAAAAGAGAAGTTAAGGCAGCGGCTCCAAGATCAACTGATTCCACTGGCTGTGTGATCTTGGCAAGTTACTTAACCTCTCTGTGCCTCAAAAACTTCATGTGCAAATCAGAATAATAATAATTGCCTTTGTTTCCTAGTGTTGTTTTGTTACGATGAAATGCAATGCTTGTAAGATTTGGTGTGTGACCTATAGTAAGGATACAGTAAGGAACCGTGGCGGTGGTTAGTATTCTTATGACTAAGGTTGTGTTCGACAGTGTTCGTCCCGTGGTGGCCCTCTTGCAGAGAGGAGGTGAAAGCTAAGTGAGAAATCAGAATAGGTGACTTATCTTATTCGGACGATGAAGAACCAAAAACTTTTGCTCATTCAGCAAACCTTTACTGATCAATTACTCTGTGTCAGTTGCTAGGGCACAGATTTGAATAAATCACAGCCTTACCATCCAAACATTCCAGGCTGGGGGAGGCAGCCTGTTGAGGAGGAAGAGGATGGTGAGGAGGCCAACTTGAGTATTCAGAGGTTTCATGTGGATGAGGAATGACTGAGAAGGTTGAATTGTTTGGGAGGGGCAGGTTTATCAAAAAGGCATCGGCTTCAGGGAAAGACATTTTGAATGGAGGGAGCAGCTCTAGGGAGTCTCAACAATGGGGAATGACCTGAAAAACCTCCCTCGTCTGTAAAATGAGGATAATCACAGAGCCCACCTCATAGGTTATTATGGGGACGTAAGTGAACATTTGGAAAGTCTCTAGAATGGCATCTGATATCAGTGAGCTTCATACAGGTGGTAGAGGCTGTTATGAGGATGCCTCAACACGTAAAACAGTGCTTGGCACACAGGAGGTCCTCGATAGATGTTTAAGTGGGTAGATGAATGAATAAATGAACGAGCAGTGAATGTCATTATGAAAAAACTCCGAAGCAGCCATCAGTTCTAATTCCACCTCCAGCACCAACTGGCTTGTGGGTAAATCCCTTCACCTCTCTGGGCCTTTGGTTTTCCCATTTGGCCTTTGGTTTTCCCAGGGGCCTGTGCTTGATGGTCACCGAGGTTACTTCCAATGCTAAAATACCATTGTACTACTAAGTAATCTGAGGGTATGAGGAACACAGAGAAATACATGTTATACAGGGTCCCTGATTTAAGAGATTGAGGTAAACATGTCACTCATGAAGACAAAGTTTGAGAAGGGAGTCAGTTCTCTAAGTACATCGAAATAGGATGAGGTCAATCGTTTGTTATCGTTTAATTGCACGTGTAGCCTATGAGTCCATTCACTTCATACAGTTTTTAATGTTTTCTTATTTTATCGGGGTGAGATGTGGCAAGCTTGAGATGGCAGTGGGTCATCCAAGTGAGGTGCCAGGAGGTAGGATTGCCAGTTTGTGAGGGCAAGGAGACAAAGATTTACAACGAGAAGTTACACGTCCAAGAAAAACCAACCTCTGAGCTTATAGCATGTCCTTGTAATGCCTTGTAATACCGGGTATTACAAGTAATGCCTTGTAATAGGGCTGGCTGCCATTGCCAATGGCCATTTGATTGGTCTGGTATTAAAGCAACCACCATGAAAGTATTACAGTAACAGAGACAAGCCCCAAATTCTATACCAAGGAAAGGTCGATTCAACAGCCACATCCTACCTCGCTGGTAGTAGTGAGCAGACTCCCTCGCATGTGACATTAGCCACAGGAGAGCAAGCTGAAAGCACATGACCAAGTAGATCACAGTCATCAGGAATGGTGCCAACTTTGCATTCTGGCCATGGTGTTTTACTTTCTAACCCAGCTGGCCCATGCTGACCCAGATGGGTTAAAATTTTCTCAGGATGATTCTGCTTAACTAAAGCCCAGAGCCCAAGCTGGGTTGGACTTTCCTGCTCCTGCATCTTCCGTTTATCCAGTACAAAACACTGCTTGAGACAGCATTGGCCAAGTAGCTTTCTCCTCCACTGAGCAGCTCTGCCCCTGGGTCAACGAGACCAGCATAGCAGGGCTGGTGACAGGCTTCTCTTTAGTGGCCCCCAATTCCATAGGCTGCCTAAATGGTGGTCCAGGAGAGTGAAGAAGGTACCTTGTGATAGAGCAGATGCCTCTTTGGCATACATTATGGAGAGCTATGGCTGCCTGGTTCTCTGGAAAAACTGGTAAGTGGAGGATTATGCAGAAGAGATACATTCGCACTGTTATCACTTTGTATCAACATAAGCTATACAAAGGAATAATCATTTGACAGCATTTTGAGATAGGACCAAAGACTCTCTTTGATTACAGGCCCCAATAATTTAAGTTTCTTTCTTAACTAAATACTGAAGATAAACCATCCAGTGTGGGCATCTTTAAAGTGCATCAAGAATTCAAACACACTTTTGAAACAACCTGCATGTTGGCTGCTTTCGGATTTTTATTGTTTCTCCCCATTTTCTCAGTTATTTCACTTCTACAAAACTCATGAGCAGTTGTCTCGGTCAACTCTTTTGTACCAAGTTGTTCTGAACCATTCACCTAGGTCTTCCTGGAAACCACAGCTCTCTCTTTTTACATTAATTTCGTCAGTGAAATGTCATATTTAGGGAACTTGCATTATTAAAATAGCAGGTATGCTTGACATCAACAGATCTGAGAACAAACACAACTGATTCACTCTCTCATACAGCTCGACTGGCGTGAGCATACCAGAGTGGGCTGCCAGCCACAAGCTCCCAGTGTATTGTAAGCTGCCATGAGCACATTTTTCAGATCACATGGAGGAGTTTAGTTGATCCAGCAAGGAGATGACTAGATCTCCTAGTTTAACTAAGTTGCCAAACCACATGTCAGCCACAGGTCCTCTCCGACCTTCTCTCCTATTCATCCTATTGGTCATTCGTACCACTCATCTATTGTCTTCCTTGGATCACTCGACTTGACCCTGGAGAAGGAGGGAGATACTGAAGAAGCAGAGGCAGGGAGAGGAAGTGATAAAACCAGGCTTTGGAAAGAATCCTCTGGAACCCTTCCTTAGCCTGGAAAGAGAGACCCAAGCTATCCACCCTTTCCACTGTTCATCCATTCCACTGGTGGTGGGTGCTGCTGCTAGGTATAGGGATTCAAGATCTGTAGGACACAACCTCTGCCCCTGAAAAACCCTCAGCGTAGAGCCAAGGACAGTCTAGTAAACCCATAATTACGGTGCACTGGAATCAAGTTTCATGGGTAAGAGTAGGTAGATGCTACCTGGAACACAGAGTTGGGTATTCCAAGATCAGGAGGAGGTTGCCAGAGAGAGGAAAAGAAGAGGGAAGTGGAAAGACCTGTGCAGAGAAACATGGGCAGAAGCATGGAAATGAAAGGAGTTTGGGAACCTCACATGTCCAGTGAGGCAGGGAAGGAAGAGGTAGACAAGCTAGGCAGACTGGATCTTAAAGAACCAAGCATGTCACCCTAAGGAGCCCGACCATGCTCTGAGGTCACTGAGGAAGCAGGCAGGGAGTGGAGTCAGGAAGGGGACATGATCATGTATGTCAAAGATGACCATGGTGGGGGATGCTTGCGGTGAAACGGAGTGAGGAGGACTAAAGGGAGGAGTCAAGACGTGGGTGATGGAGTCCTCATCCGATCCTGAGCATCAGGACGATTCCTGGAGGTTAGGCATCGCAGAAGCATTTTCTGCACAGCACAGCACTGGACGTGGGGAGGGCTGGCTGGATGAGCAGACGGACAGACAGGTGGACAGATTTGTGACGCCCCCGTACGGCTGGTTTTACACATGTAATTTCTCTTCTTCCCTCAGCCATCTATCTCTGTAAGAGGACAATGCAGAACAAAGCAAGACTGGAATTGGCAGATTATGAAGCAGTAAGTGCTGTTATTTCTCAGCTTAAGTGTGGGAGGAGAGTAAAACCATATCTGCCGCTCTGGTTCCGCTTCTGTTTTTCCTTTTTTCTCTTCCTAGTCCCTTTTATCTGGGCTCCTTTGTTCCCACCTCTTCTTAACACCCAATAAAATTGCATCTTTATACAAGAGCACTCCAAACTCAGCAGTAAGAAAACAAACCGCTCAAAAATGGGCAAAGGACTTGAACAGACTCTTCACCGGAGAGGACATTAAGGATGACAAATAAACCCATTAAGAGATGTTCGACAACAGCAACCATTAGGGAAATTAAGATTAAAATCCAGGGTGAGATGCCACCACAGACTTATCAGAGTGGCCAAAATAAAAAGTCCTGGGGATGCCACGTGGGAATGCGAAATGGCACAGCCACTCTGGAAAATGGATGGGCGGTTTCTTACAAAGTTAAGCATACACTTCCCATCTAACTGAGCATTCCCGCTCCTTTGTACATACCCCCAAGAAATCAGAACTTCTGTTCACACAAAAACCTGGGTATAACAGCTCTGCTTGTGATAAGCAAAAGCTGAAACAACCCCGATGTGCTTTAGGAGGTAAAGGGTGAAATAAACACTGGTATGTCCATTCAGGGAAATAAACACTCCTCTGTAGTTGAGAAGGAGTAAACTGTTGTTCCACACGAGCACTTAGATGAATACTCCAGAGGTTACATGGAATGAAAGAAGCCAGTCTCCAAAGACGACAAGCTGTGTGATTCCATTTACACGACACTCTTGTAAATACAAAACCATCAAGAAGGAGAACAGATCACTGGTTGCTGGGAGTTACAGGTCGGGGCATGATTTGGCTGTAAAGAGATAGCACAGGGAGTTGTTTGGGAATGATGGAACTATTCTGTGTCCTGATTGTGGTGGTCGTTCGGGGAATCTAATCGATACCTATGTTTTGGTGCATACGGCTGCGCCAAAAGGAGAAAATGGAGACAATATGAGAATTTTTTAAACTTACTCTATGATAGTTTTTATTACATCTTTTAACCCAACTCCCCCATTCTTGGCAGTCAAATCTAAGAACCAAATTCAATCCAGAAGATACATGTCCGATGAACAGACATGCCCAGTTCTCCCCCTGCACCACCTTCTTTCAAAAATGTGATGCCTGCAAAACTCCGAGGCCCCACCACACTCAGACCCATTCCCGTTTAACAGAGCCATGACACGGACTCGAAGCTCAGATAATTTTTGAAATATTTCAGATTTATGGTTGCACATTCTTTCCCCTTTACCAAACTTTATATGGGTTACAGAGAATCTGGGAAACTGACCAAATTGTCACATACCCTCCAGAAGGCATGGAAGCTGCTGAGCCAAGAAATGACTGAAGGGCTGGCAGCGAGGGGGAGGGGCAGCCCTGGGGGCAGCGAGGAGTCCTTCCCCGGTCAACCAACAACATTAACAGGACTTCCGGCTCCTTCCTTCCAAATCTCCCTCTCCTGCTGCCCTAGTTTCCCACAATAAGTGTGAGGCCCATTGCATCAGACTTTGTCACTCTTGGGAACCTGTGCACAAGCCAGTGGGGAAACAGTTCTGGAGGACATGGTACCTTTGACCCAGGGCCTCAGGACCTGGCCAAAGTGTGCTTATCAATGGGATCCATTACACATAAATATGTTGGAATACTATGATCTTCCCAAGCAAACCCTAGCATGGCTGTTCTGTGAATCTGAGCATCTGGACACCTAGTTCCTGTCCCCATCAGCCCTCACTCACCAGCCATCGCCCTTCATTCAGAATCCACTCTCCTACCTCCGTGTACCCCATACAAGGTGCTACATCCCTCCCCTAGTGTGACCCATCTGAAAGACCCAACCTGCAGAAGCATGTGGCCTGTCCCCACTGTGTCTCTCTTCCCCACATTTTCCATGTTTTAGAAAACGTCCTATCTTTTAGAAAAGATAGCATCAACCCCAGATAGATTTTAGTTCATTTTCTTCTCTCTTGCCCTATACTGTTCCGCTTTGGTATTTGTAAAGAATATGGCGTCAAGATGTTCTTTGCAGTTGACTTCTGCCTAAAAGTGGGTTAGAAAATTTAAAAAGTATTTTGTTTTCAAAATTCAGTAATTTTATTAATTTTTTTCTGACAGCATAGTCTCTTTGTAAAAAAAAAAAAATTCAACCTGACGATTCACAGACCTGTACCCCTGGGGTTAGTAATACATTATATGTTTATAAAAAAATTCAAACAGCAAAGAAAGGAGAGGAAAAAACCTGCAATCCTTCTCCCTTAACATTTCTTCTACATTTTTTTCCTTTACAAAAACAAAACAACAACAACAAAAAAAAACCTTGAATCATAGCCTGAACATTACTTTGTAAGCTGCTTCTTTCCTTGATCATATGCTGTAAGCATATTGAGAATCTTTCCATGTCAGTAATAATAATCTACATTATTGGTTTTGATGGCTGCCTAGTATTCCGTGGCATGTCTGTTCATAATTTATGTAACTGCTCCCTAATTGACTGATACATAGGCATCACCAACTCTGCTTCCCATGAACAGAAGAATGAAAGGAACAGGGTTTGTTTGTTTTGTTTTTTTTTTTGAGGTACTCATACACTGAGCCTTGATCATAACTGAGTTTATGTGGGTTGATCTTCAACTGAAGCTCCTTTTATATTAATAATCCACTAATGAGGGTAATCAATTAGTGTTGGCATGAGCTCTATGAAAATATATAGCATAATGTGGGCTCTGTCCTTGCATTCCATCAGAATTAGGTGGATCATTAGGGGACCTGTCAAACACCCCCCTCACTGTCCCGTTGTGCCATCAGGTAAGCCTACAGACTTAGAGAAAAGCTTCTCCCCTCTTCCTCTAAAGGCAACCCTGGATGCCCTTTCTTTCTTTCTGTTTTTGGGTTTTCCTTTCATGAACATCACAAATATAGACTTTCCCTTTTCTCCTGCCTTTGAATCCAAACTTTCAAAGGCACGAATGCCAGGTCATCTGTGTTTCTCTTTCGTGCCGCCCTCCCGGGCCCCGGCTTGCTGGAAGATGCATCTTGAGAAATCCCTTCTTGCTTTTGCTCTCGGAGATGTCCAATAAGCTGCAAAGAGCCCCCCAGCCCCCATCCCTTCCCCAAATCCCACATGAATAGCCACAAACCCTTCTCCCTCTCTTGCGTGGTGGTGATGACAAGTGCAGTGAGTTGCGTTCATGTAAAACACACAAGAGAAGAGGAACCACAGAGATTTCAGATTTAATGGGTGCGTAAATGAATATTAATAGTTCTGCTCTGTACAGCAGGGTCTGGGGCCGAATCACGCTGGGTTCATATCCAGTGGATATAAAGTGGGGCGCTGCTATTCTGCTGAGAATAACCAAAATAGATGACCACCGTGTAATAAGCATAGGTGTCGGTGTGCAGACTTACAAGGACTAATGCCTTCTCGTTGATTTTGATTTCTCATTAGGAAAACTTAGCAAGACTCCAGAGGGCCTTTGCAAGGAAGTGGGAATTCATCTTTATGCAAGCAGAAGCGCAAGTGAAGTAGGTGAACTTGACAGAGACCCTGGAAAAGAGAGAAAGACTGTCGGGAATGTGGAGGTGGTGTGAGAGTGGTTTCCTCCCGCGGCCGGCCAGCCACGGCTGGTCCAATGCTGTCGTCTTGCATGAGAGCAGCAGAGTAGAAATCAAGGTCAAGATGGATAAGTTTCATCTTTGTAATCAATGGCACTCTGAATTAATTTCAAAAACGTGTGTTCTAGCAGGCAAAGGGGTTGTTCCCCAACATAGAAATCTGGTTAGAAGAAGTTTCTATTTCCTAAAGAGATTTCCAAGTATTCTTCTGGGCTCAGGGGTTGAAAAAACATCAGACCCACTTTTCTGGAGATTCTCTCTGCATAGGAAAACATGCTGGAGCTTTAGGGAGGCCAGTTCCTCTCCCTTTGCCCCCAGAGGAGGGGTTGAGAACATCAGAAATAAGGCACAGAAGTCGGATGTTGGAGTCCAGTGTGTAGTGATTATTGCTGATAAAATCCAGGTTCTAGGGCATGACTTTGGATCTGTGACCACAGATCTTTACCTTGGAATTCAACTTGCCCATGCTGAACAGACCTAAATATCTGAGAACCCCCTAGCCCAGGGCAGATGTGAGCCCTGTAAGTTCACTGCATGTAGAAGGCAGGTGTCCCGAGAACAGGCTGGCCCATGCATGGGACCCAGAAAGAACAGACCTGAGCTTCCTCAATTCCTTCTTTCAGATCCACCAACAAAGTGAAGGCCCTTTTTCTCCCCCGGAGTATAAGAGATGAAAGACTAGCTGGAGTGTTTCCCCCATACTTTTCCCTCCCCGGGAGTATACTGGAAATTCCTACCTCCCTAAGGAAACATGAGAAGTGGCCCATACATGGCCCCTTTCCACAAGCATGGTTGTCAACCAGGTCCTTCCAATTCTAGGAAAAGAACTTGCTCAGGTTGGGTTCTCTTTTGCCCTCTCCAGCAATGATCTCTGATTTAGCCAGAAGTGTTCACAGAAGAGACGGGGCAGAGGAGGGGATCAGAAAAGGGCGCTGAGCTAGGCAAAGGCGAGCATCTTTCTCTGGATGCCACTTGTCCCTGAGCAGGGCCCTTCTGCACTCTGTGGGCAGCTTTGCAGCCCATCACCCAGGGCTGGGTCTCAGGCCATTCGGCTGGGCATCCATCACAGGTGTGGTCATAGATGACCCAAGGACTTCAGGTGCAGTGGCTGGCATGGTGCCATGGCCCTCCCCCTCCCTCTGCAGTCTCTACCTTTCCCCTCAGCCCACGATTCCACACCCTACCTGGTGTTGCCAGAAGCCAGGAGTGAGCTGGGCACTAGATGCTGAGCTGAGCTGCAGGAGCTGTGGCCGCCAAGGAAAGAGAAAGTGGGAGCGGGGTTGCAGGGGGAGGAGGAGGCAGAATCCAACCTGTGTACTCAAGCCACTGCAGAAGCAAAGAAGAGAGCTAATTTGCACTTTAAGGATCACCCAGCATCACATGTGGAAAAAGGCGGGGAAATTGTTACTTTGTACATATACGGTATTTCTCAATTAACTTTTTTGATTAAGTCCGTGATTATATTATAATTGTGGGCCGTTGAAGTACACAGTAATTATCACAGAAATCTCAGGGTGATTATGGTTTATTTCAGGGCTGTAAACTAAAGTGCTCCCAAGAGAGCCAAGAACCAGAAGTTACACAACAATTAATCTGTGACTTTTTTACTTAGAGAAGTAACATGATGTAATACAGACTTAAAAGAAAAAAAAAAAAAACCTCTTATCTATTTACTGATCAGAACATAATGAATCTGTCTTTGTCACCTGTAATTTCCCTCCTGTAATTTGTGCCTCCCCCAGCTGAAGCCAGCCGTATTTGCCTTCTGGTTCTTGTCACATGCTAGGGCTATTACTCTGCTTTTAAAAAGCTAGAGGCTTTAAGTGACTTTTAAAACATGCAATTGCAGTATTTTGAAGACATTTCTATTGCCTCTGAATCTAAAGCAAATTCTCAGATTTGAGGATGAAACACAGCAGGTCTGTGGTTATATTCTTTCCTATAATTTGAATACGCAGTATCCACTTTGATGGGGGAGTGTGTCCAGGGATAATTCAGTTCTGAATAATCTCAATCTTAATCATTCACTTGGACAGTTGGATTCTGGTTCTCTCCTTAGGCCCACCACATTCAGTCCACATCTGTGATGACTTGCAGTCCAGCCTAAGAAAAATACTCATCCCACGTGTGGACTTCTGGAGGTTCCTTTGAGGGAAGGGTCCGCCCCTATGTCACAGCCCTGCGGAGAGCAGGGACCGCACAGACGCCAAGAGCCCCCTGTGCACTAAGCCCTTAGAAACAGGAGCCTCTGATTTCCTTTCTTTGCTTTTCCAGGATAGATCGGAAAAAGGACAAGACGGAAAGGAAAATTTTGGATAGTCAAGAACGGGCCTTTTGGGATGTGCACAGGCCAGTGGTGAGAAAGCTCTCTTTGCTTCTCTGTGTTTTTGTTTTGTTTCCCTCTTCCTTCACTTGAAAGAAAAGACTATCTTTAGCCACCAGGTGTCTCATTCTTAAAATTAAAGAGCATTGTTGAACTTTGTGAAATTGGTTTTGCCACTGGTCAGTATAATCTTGGTGGGTTGTCTGGAATGTATGTCAGTTTCAGCTCTTAAGAGTTATTCATCCATGAAATACAGACTTGGAACAGGAGAACTATAGGAACTCCCCTGGGACCTCTGGGCCCCAGAAGTTTACAGCCCCAAAATAAGCAGTTTCTGAGGTTTGGGGTTTTTTGCTTTTTGGGTTTTTTTTTTTTTTTAGTATATTTGGGTGCTCCCAAATTGAGTGCATCAATATTTACAGTTGTTAGGACTTCTTGTTGGATTGTCCCCCTTATTATGATACAGTGACCTTCTTCGCCTCTCGTTTGTCTTTGGGTTTTATTATTTATTTATTTATTTATTTATTTTCAGCATAACAGTACTCATTGTTTTTGCACCACACCCAGTGCTCCATGCAATACGTGCCCTCTCTATTACCCTCCACCTGGTTCCCCAACCTCCTACCCCCCATCCCTCAAAACCCTCAGGTTGTTTTTCAGAGTCTATAGTCTCTCATGGTTCATCTCCCCTTCCAATTTCCCTCAACTCCCTCTCCTCTCCATCTCCCCATGTCCTCCATGTTCTTTGTTATGCTCCACAAATAAGTGAAACCATATGATACTTGACTCTTGTCTTTGGTTTTTAAGTCTGATATAGGTACAGCTAACTCCAGCTTTCTTTTGACGTCCATTTGCATGATAGATGTTTCTCCCTCCCCTCGCTTTGAACAAGCAGTTTCCATTTCTACTGTCATTCGACACTATATCTTAGAATAATCTTCCTCAAATGAGGTCCATTATCAGTATTCACGGTAGTTACGTTCTGCAAAGTAACCGTGCACACTGACTTAGCCAGGGCTGAGCCTCTATCCTGGGAGACACAGAGGGTTCTTTTCCTCTGGTCCCAATCTTTTCTTCAGGTGATCAGTAGGTAACCATGTCCAGAGCCTGCTTCTGTTTAAAGACGTCTTATTTAATGTATGTTGATGATTCATGAATACTGGATTCGGGACCACCAGTGTTCTCTAACTGACACACCTGTGTTCCCTGTCACGCACCCCACGGCCCTCTTGCACGTAGGAACACAAGAGGTCACATCACACTGTGCTCCGGGGCCGTGTTAATGGAAAATGTGGAATGTGGAAAAATGGAAATGTGGAAAAGGTGGTCCTAAATAGATCGTCAAAAGAACATTTGTTCACGTAAGAGATGAAACAGAAAGGCGGAGCCTCACCTCCGCCTTATCGGGAACACACACATCGGGCTGCTCACAGCCTTTGCTGCTCCGTCTGTGTCCACAAATGATCACGAAGGCAGCACAAAGAGGGACTCGGGGGTTATGAATAAAGTTTAGCTCGTAGGTGAATTCACAAATACAAAATCCATGCATAATGAGGTGAGACTGTATTTCTAATTTCCTATGATTAACACAAATCTCGCATTTTCCTCATGAAATGGAACTGGAATGAGGAAACTATGTCCTCAAACTATGTCTAAAAGCTGGTTAAAACCAAAACACAGAAAGTATTTCCTCATCGTGATATTGGATTGTTGTTAGATGGTCAGATAATGTTTAGTAACAAAGGCTGTGGTTGAAACAATCGGCCATTCTGAATAAGAAGTTTACTCTGGGGACACTGGGCGGCTCAGTCGGTTAAGCGTCTGCCTTCGGCTCAGGTCATGATCCCAGAGTCCTGGGATCAAGTCCTGCCTCGGGCTCTTTGCTCATCGGGGAGCCTGCTTCTCCTCCTCCTCTTCCCCCCACTGGCACTCGCTCTCTCACTCTCTCTGACAAAAAAATAAAAATCTTTAAAAAAAAAAAAAAAAGGACATTTACGCTTATAAACTGTTCACTCTACGCTCTGCATTGTAACCCCTAGATAAGTGGGGGGTAGGCTTCGATATTTCATCTGGGGCCTCCGTGCAGGAACACATGCTGAAGATGAAACGTCTTTGTAAAAGGAACTGTAAACAGCCAAGTGGAGTTAATCATGTAATACCTGTAATGGGAAAGACAAAGACTGGTCTGATGGCGTCCCTTGGGTCACAATGGAAGGTGTGATTTTCACTTGGTAATTTATATGATTTTTTTTTTTCTCAGCCAGGCTGTGTGAACACAACAGAAATGGATATCAGGAAATGCCGACGTCTGAAGAACCCACAAAAGGTTAAAAAGGTTCGCTAGTTTCGCTAAATTAAAAATTCTTTGATGCAAATAGCCCTTCTGTTTCTGGTACTGTTCAAACAGTCGTTTGCTATTTGTTAATTCTACCCCATTTTGTCCTTTGAAACCATTTCATCCATTCATTCTATAAATATTTGTGGAGTGGCTGGTGTGTACTTGGCGCCCTTCTTGCTGCTGAAATACGGTGATACAGTCGTTACAAAACCTACAGCCTGGGGGAGAGGGTGGGGGGCAGGGGAGTGAACCCCCAGGCAGTCAGGAGAGCTGTGGCAGGGAAAGGCTGGATGGTGCCAGGGAGCCAGGAGGGGACACCAGACCCGGGGCTCCCTGAGGGCTTCCAAAGTAGGCTCAAGTGTGCTGAGGTGTGGAGGGTGAGTAGCAATTGGCTCTGGGAAGGAAAAGAAACTAAAGGAATAAAACGTATCCAAGTCCCACAGGTGAAGGTGAGCTTAGTACTTTGAAAGTCTTTTATGTAGCTAGAGCATCCAAATTCAAATCAACATCGTACCCAACTGTGAATGGACCAACCATCGTTTATCTGTGTTTCACTCTCCTGGAAGTGGCAGTGGCCATGACATTCTCGAGGCTGCCCCCCTCAGGCTGTCCCATGTCTGGTATACCCCAGCTTCACCACAGCACCAAGGACCGTATTGTGGGAGGACATATCTGTCCCCCATGATATTAATTTCAAAAGGCTAGAGTTGTACCCCAAGGCATTGCTATTTCTTGTGATGACCAATCCTCTCATTTTCTCAAACACACACACACAAACACAAACACACACATGACATGACTATTTCAACTTCTTGAATCCACTTACATATTTTATTCTTTACTGAGATGAGTTATGCCCTTGTAGGTTTTAGACCTTATGATGTTAGTCTTAAAACATCCTCATTTAATCTTTAAGGGCCCCCTAATTCTAATCTTCCAGAATTTCATGGAGCTCACATCCTCTCTATCTGACCCCTTCTTGATTTTATAGATTTCAGCTATACATTGCATAGCCTTTGGGGTTTCATTTCATTCCCAAAGCAAAGATTATCTTTCCTCTGTCTCCAGCACAAGGAAACTGCTTAATAAGCAGCCATAGCATAGAGAGAAACTGAGGCCAAAGCTGTTTGGCTGAAAAGGAAAGAGTCTGAAACCCTACCCTCTCCGATTTGTACCAGAGGAGCATGTCATCTGCTGGGAGACAGAAAATCTAGAGAAGCTCTTCCATGAGTAACTTTCAACAGTTGTTCTTGAACTTTCTTGTGCCTCAGAATCACCTGGGCCATTTGATAAAAGTGCAGGCTCCCACACCCCGCCCACAAAGACTCAGTAGGTCTGGGGTTGGGGCTCAGCAATGCTCCTCTTACCAAGAACCCCCAGATGATTCTTCGCAGATGGTCCAGGGCCATATTTGGAGACACACTGATAGTCAAGAGACGGTTTCTGCTTAGTGAGAGGAAAGATCGTCTTACAGTGGTCGCCCAAAGATGGGACAAGCTGCCTCAAGAGGAAGAGGTCCCCTCACTGTAGAAATTGGCAGGAGCTGGTCACTTATTGTCAGGACGTCACAGAAGGGATTGGAAGCATCAAAAGAGCTCTTACAGTGCCCACCCCTAAGGCGTCCTGCCCCTCTGAGGATGCATGATTCTCTCTTCTTGCTCCTTCTCTAGTCAGTGTATGGCGTGACAGAAGAGCCCCAGTCGCAAAGTCCCGTGCACACACCCCGTCAGCCAATCAGGAAAACTACAAAAGAGGACGTCCGGAAACAGGTGAATGAATTGACTACTGTACTCCCAGGAGGAGACGTGGCCAGGTTGAAAACCCTTTGAATGTTCACCTCTGAAGGCTGAGTGAGCTTTGAGTTCCTGGAAACCACAGTGGAACCCAGCTGTGGATGACTTGAACCTCTGAGTGCTGTGTGCGAACAACCCATGGAAGCTCGAGAGGACAAAATCTCCACCGAGTTCCCCCAGCAGTTATTAGAGAAGGACGTAGAGGAGTGATCCCAGTCCCTTGGGGTTCCCACAGAATGCTGTGGGGGCTGATGGGGGTGGGGGGGACAGATGTCACAGAGTCCTTAAGATTGTAATGAACTTGCAGAGTAAGCCAGCTCAGAACCACGGACTTTATTGCTGTGATTCAAAAGGCAAGTTTACAAATAAAGAAAGCCCCACTTTCTGTGCCACTTCAGCTTTATTTGGTTCAGTGTTGCCTGCCTTCATGATGAGAAGCTAACTGGTCAACCAGGGTCAGCAGACAATGGCTAGTTACATAACTCCTTTTAGGGTTCACTGACAATGAAGTGACTTCAGGGTCTTTATGTTGTGTTTTACTGGCTTCTGAGGGGGAAACCCAAAGGTGCCCACCCCTGACAAGTTTATTTGGCGTGGGCAAGAGGAAACATATGTGAAGTTGCTATTTGATGATCTAGTCAAGTACACCAAGCATATGGTGGGTGTAATGTAGTTGTGAAGGGTGTGCAGAGGGACATCACTGGAAATCAGTCCAACCAGATATTTACAGTGCCTCTAAGTATTGCTAAGCTTCGTAGGATATCTACCACTGCCTTTAAGCTTGCAATCACTTTTGGAAGTCAAGACTTAGGCTGCAAAACAGTACAGAATATTAGCACAGGCTAAATTGTGGAGTGTGATTCCCGAGTATGGTGGGAACTTCCGGAAGGGCCACTGATTGTCGGAATGCAAAGCTGGAGCATTGGCAAAGGCTGGCCAGAAGAGCTGTTTGGGTATGGATGGAAATACAAGGTTTGGGTTCATAGGGAGAAGGGGAAAAAAATCAAGTTTGATCTTAATACCTTTGTTCTATCTTTCCCCAGATAACATTTTTGAATGCACAGATTGACAGACATTGTTTAAAAATGTCCAAAGTGGCTGAAAGGTATGTTTCCCCTCAATAATATTACTGTTTTCCTCTAATTTAACAAAGGAGAAGTGTTACGGGGTCACAGCTAACAAGTATGTACCACACCAAGAGGCAGACCATAGTCATCTCTTAAACTGATGAGTGAAAAAACACCACAGACCCCACGCAAGTACCGCTAAGACAGCAGACCTCCCTTGAGTGATGTCAAGAAACATTCCATTGTCGAAGCTTTCCAGGGGGCGGCCACGGGACCTTGTCAATCCAGGAAGAATGTCCTTAAAAGCTACGTAATGCACTTTTACCTTCAGCCTCTTGATTAATTCAAATGGAATTGGTCCCTTTTCAGCTATAAAATGCCCAGATTCCTTTACGGGGGAGGAAAATGATGTGTGCCCTTTGAGGTGTTGGCCGCGCTCGTCGGGGGGGGCCGAGCCATCAGGAGGCGTTCCACCTCCACACACCATCAACCCCAGAACCGCATCAAATCAACTGTAAAGAAAATATTTGGCACCTCCAGCCCGGCTTCCTCAGGGGCGTTCGTGCTACACTCTTCACCCGGAGCTGGTTCCACTCCCACTCTGTTAACGCAGGGGAAACTCAATTTCGTCAACTAAATGGTCTGTTTTTCGAATCCTCAGTGAAGAGGAGAGACGACCTGGGGAATCTGTGATGGAATAAATCTGATCAGACGGTCTCACACCGAACGATTGTCCATCCATATGCTACTGTTCAAGCGATGACCAGTATCTGAGGGATCAAGGCTTTAAGCTGCGTCTTCGCGTTTACTGGGTACTGGCGTAAAGTGGATCCTTTAAACCCAGCTCACACAGAGGGCTGGCTGTGTGTTCAACCTGTGAGCCTTTCTCTGCTGGCCCCCAGGTTGATCTGCCTCCTCTTTCTAGATGAATAACAAGAAATTGAGGCTAAGAAAAATTCCTCTCCCAAATCCAAAACGCTAAGTGAACACCCTGTGTTCAGGGGACCAAGGACATCCTTGGCTTGGGGCAGGCATCTCCATCTATTCCAGGACTCACTGATAAGGTCGCTATTGACATCCTGGGTGGTCCTCTGCATTTTAGGACAGTTAGCAGCCTCCCCGACTTCCACCTACTTACTAGATGCCCAAACCCACCTCACAATCATGAGAACCAAAAATGTCTTCAGGCATCATCCAATGTTCCCAGGGCAGAGCCAGGAGGGAGGCAGAATCCCCCCTGGTGAGAATCACTGCGATTCTCATTTTCTCCAAAGAAAGCGCTCCACAAGGTGGCGGGAGGCTGGAGCTCAGCTTGCACTTGGACGTGGATTTCTGTGGAGTCAGGTCTGCTGCTGACTCTGCTAGCCACGGAGCCACTGCCCCTGCCCAACTGGCATGTTGGGGGTCCCCCCAAGTACCAGCCTCTAAAATTGCTTTCTGATCTCACTGCGGTTGCCTTTGTCCCAGAGAGTGGCCATGAGGGAGGTGGTGGGGTGACATTGTGTGCGTTGGTGCTGTAGCCTGTAAGGGGCTCTGAGCTTCCGTCTCTGTGAAAGAGGGACAGGAATGACTGTCCCCATGTGCTGGGAGGATCAGTGCGAGTCACACCTGGCCTTTGAAGGGCACATGAGACTTTGCAGTCCTAGGAGAGCATGTGTGTGTGGCGGCGGTTTGGGGGGATGCAGGGGGAAGCATCTTCCCTTGCGTCAGGTCACTCGGGTCCAGTGGTTTTGAGCAGGACTGTTCAGGCAGGGAGGGGTTCAGAATGGGGTTTCCCAAACCCTAGCTGTGGGGATTTGGGTTCAGTGACTCCAGGTAGATCCAGAGGAGCCTGCATTTTGAATAGTCTGCAGGTGCACTGACCAGGTCTCCTTGGGGAAGCCACTGTGTAGTCCCGAGGCTCTGTGCTCAGCCCTGAGCTGTGTGACCTGAGAGCTCACAGGAGAAGGGGCACCCTGCTTTGTCTGATCTCTGGGGTACATGAGGAAAGAGCCTGAACCAGTCAGCCTGAGGGAAGCCCACTGACTCCTGGCAGGTGTGCAGGGCCGAGGTGGGGCGGGGAGGCAGTCCAGGTGGGGCAGGGAGCCTGGCAGGGCCTGGTGTTTGTTTGTTTAGCGCTGTCGGGGAGGGCCCCACCTGGCAGCATCTCATTATGCTTGAGGCTGCTCGGTTGGCACCGGAGAGATGATTCCAACCAGCCTGTCCTCACTCCCAGCTCAAAGCTTCCAGTCTCCACCCAGCAGAGACCGGATTTTATTCCCAAGAGCAATAACTGGCAACTTTTCAATGTGACACAAGGGTTTTTCATTAGAACCACAAGGAAACTCCCAGACAGAGAGGAGGAGGGAGAGGAGACGGGTGTGAGCAGGAGATAAAGCAGCCCCGAGCCTCGGGCAGTCAGCAGCAGCGGGGGCGGGGACGGGGAGGGGGTGCTGGCAGCTGGCCCTGGGTGCGACTGCTCTGCTCACCGAAGCCGAAAGCTGAGCTGTCTCAGGTGGACGCACACATCCCCTCGCCGGCGCTGCTCTCCCTGGGCCTGCGGCAGGTGATGGGTGGTAATCAGCCGCCAGGCAAAGGACCTCATCCCCCAGAGAACAGGTGCATGCCACGCAGTTCCCTGGGAACTGATGCTGGAGAGAGGCTCCAGGGCTGGTGATGGGTTGGGTCAGGGCTGTGGTCAAAGGTTGTGACCACACCCAGCTGGGAAGGGAATAGGGACACTTGCCTCCTAAAGGAGCCCAGCAGGATGATTCAGGGGATGGGTGTGGAGCCAGGCGTCAGGGCTAGGGTCCTGCCTCTGCCCGTTTTCTAACTGTGCAAACTTGGGCAGGCTGCTTTATCTCTCTGTGCCTCTGTTCTGTTTCTTTAAAGGAGAGAGAGCAGGAGCCCTAACTTACAGGGTTAATGAGTTCATCCAGTCCTTGGCATCTACTACACAGGCAATAAATATGAACCATTATTTTTATCATTTTTAATGATTTCTTTTATCATTAAGCACCCTGTGGTGCTTAGTGGTGTCTTGGGAAGGAGCAGACTTCAGGTATGTGGAACAGACAGGACTGGGCGTATGGTGTTCAGAGGAAGCCGTCAAGGGCAAGCCATGAAGTGAAGCTGGTCTTGCAGACGGCGGCTTTCTGCAAATGCAACTCTTCCACCCTCTTTTCCTTCTGCTGCACAGGGAGCCCCACAGGCTGCCCAGGAAGGTTGGCCCTGCAGCCCACATCTGTATTTCTGCCCCGGCTGCCTCCTTGCACCACTATTCTGGCACCTGTAGGAAGGAAAGGCCATATGGGAAGAGTTTGGTTCTTCTGTGCAGATCTTTTGGGGTCATCCTGGTTTCAACCACGCTGTCCCACTGTTACCATGACTGGCTAAGGGCCAACATCATGACAACCAAACTGCACTTCCCAGCAGACGCTGCCTTTTGCACCTGGAAGCAACAAAAAGTTCTAAGATGCTACCTGATTTTTTTTTAAAGATTTATTTATTTATTTATTTATTTATTTGAGAGAGAAAGAGAGAGCATGATGCGGGGAGGGTCAGAGACAGAAGCAGATTTCCTGCTGAGCAGGGAGCCCCATACAGGACTCAATCCCGGGACTCCCGGATCATGACCTCAGCCAAAGGCAGTCACCTAACCAACTGAGCCACCCAGGCACCCCCGATTTTTGCTTCAGGTAGTATGGTCCCAGCACACACAAATGAATCTCCCAGATAAATAGTGTTTAATACCTTAAGCCTGTTATCTTAAGTATTTTAAATGAAAATCTTTTCCTTTACTTTCTTTTTTATTTTTAAGATTGATTTATTTAGTAGAGAGAGAAAGGGGGAGGGGCAGAGAGAGAGGGAGACAGAAGCTCCACACAGACTCTGCGCTGAGCACGGAGCCCGACACAGGCCTCGATCTCACCACCCTGAGATCACTACCGGAACCAAACAAACCAGGAGTTGCATGGCCAACTGACTGCACCACCCAGGTGCCTCCAAACGAGAATCTTTCTTAGGTATGGTTCATGCACTTGCCTTCTTAAAGAAAGGATACTATATTTCAGTTAATTTTCCTGGATGACTTTTATACTGTGCTTTGCAACCGCCAGTGACCAGCACCTTTGAAGTGCCACAAACTTCTTCCCTTTCCCTAAAGAGCCTCAGACCATTACAACCTTCGAGTCTGTGTTTCTGCTTTTTAGCTGTTTGATTGCTGGTTTGTTTTCTTGTTCCTGGTCAACAGTCTGCAGGCAGACCAGGTGTTTCTCTTAGATATCGCTGAGTAATAAGCGACCTCAAACCCTAGTGGCTTCCAACAGCAGGCATTTGCTACGGTTCACGTGATTATATGCCAGCTGGCTCCCCCAGGCTCCGGCTGGTATCCATGTGCAGCCACGGACAGCTCTGTGCTCTTGGCTTGGCTCCAGGTGGTTTAGCATGACCTCGGCTGGGATACTGGTCTCTCCCTCACATAGTCTCTCATCCTCCGGCGAGTTTGACCTTGCTCCCGTGGGAATAGCAGAATTCCGGGAGAGAGGGTAAAAGCAGGCAAAGCCTCTTGGGGCTTGGAACTGACACTCTGGCACTTCTGTTGTCTTTTATGGGTCAACACATGTCACAAGCCCAGACCAGATTCAAGGGCTGGAGAAATAGACTCATTTTTAAATCGATCAACCATATCAGGAAATCAAACGACCAAGTCCCTTAGCCTTGATCCTGAAGCAAGAGTAAAGAGTCTTTTCCGAGGGGCGTGCTCTTCTGAATTCAGACGATGAGCCTTGAGGCCTAGGGTTTGTGTCATTGTAGACTCCGCTCAGAGGCCGTTTTGGTCATATAGCTCACCTGTGTGAGATCGCCGAACAATGGAGGTCTTACCGTCCTTTGCCAGGGTCCTCATTGGAGCCCCGTTTTTATTCACCGAAGCCTTACAGCACTTGACAAACCAATCTGGGAATGCAAAACGGTATACATTTCAGTTCCAAGTGGTCCAAAAAGTCCCTACATTTTGCAGGGTTTCTGCAGAGATCTCGCCCCACTCACTAGGCACTGAGCTATGCCTAGTCCTGGGAGGAGCCACATCACACTGCCCCGCACAGAGAGATCGAGTTGTCTCATTCCTTATCCGCCTGTGCACTTGGCTGTCCTTACCCTATCCCTGGGAGCCATTTGTGCATCACAGCTGACTGCTGAATTGATTTTTTACATCATCTTGCTTGCCCATCTCGGGATCGCGCTGCTTTCTGAAATTGGATGCTGGTTTCTTCTCTGCCTCCCAAGCCTCCATGATCCTGAAATGTAATTAACGAAATGAGATAAGACAGCAAGGGCCTGAATACCCTAAGGGTTATTAAAAAACCAGCTAGGGTGATGGAAGTCCATGAACTTAATGTTTAATGGAAGTTTGGAGGAAGGAAGAAAGGGGCCGAAGAGGTCATTACAACTTTGCTGTTATGTGATTCCAGACACCGTGGGATCCTTGTGTCTTCTTTTTCCCAGCCCACCTCAGGTGACAGAGAAGGAAAGATCAGAGGCAACATGATAGCCAGGGCCACTGTATCCAGACCAAAACCTAGAAGGGCTGAGATACCTGGCCTGGCATGTAGTCTTCTTTCTGAGCAGCTAAATTCACTCTCACGTCCCTTCACTCATCTCGCGTTTCTCCATGGAATATATTTTCTCTTGGTGACCCACAATTTAGGAGTTCTTTATAGTCTCTCTTTCCCTCACCTTCCCCAACATGAAAAAAACTGGATGAATGAATGAATGAATGAATGAATGGGAGCCAGAAGTTCCTCTTCTCTCTTTGTAGTACTGCTTGCGTTCCCTTTCTCTCTCTAGCCAGAACCTCTTCGTGTCTTGTTTCTCTTTAGTGCATCGGGTCTAGAAAACCACACATACAGTGCAAGGGGCTGCAAACACGCTCTCCTACTCATCTTTCCTACATTCCGTTTCCAGGTTTCCTCCCCATTTAGAGGCCCCAATTTCCTAATGAGCACTGTAGCACGTTTGTATTGTATTTCTAAAGTAGGAATGATAGTTACTGTCCCATAATGCTTTGCATTCCATGCCTCGTCGTCCCACAGCTGTGAGCCATCCCTCACTGTCCATCTCTCCGGACTCTGTGTCTCCATCTTCTCCCACACCTGCTCTGTGGACCACACTCCTTATGTGTGCAAAGCTCTAGGGGTCCCTTCCAGACACCCCTCAACCCTTCGCTTCTTCCTCCAACTCACCTGTTTTACTTTTTTTGTCATATTCTCTACAATTTGTAATAAAACTATGTCTCAATTTTTTGTTAAGGGAGAGAGCATGAATTCTAAAACTTTTCTCTCAGATTTTTTAAGTGATTGGCCTAAAAGTTTTCTAAATTCACTTTTGTTATTTCTCTCCTCTCTAGATTTATCAAAGGTAGATCCTAATTAACAATCCATATTAATGGGTTATATATATGTGTGTGTGTATATACATATGTAATATTACATATGTAATATGTATATACACACATAGTACATACAAACTACATATTTGTATACATAGTATACAAATACATTTGTATACATAGTATATACATATATATGTATGTATGTACATACATAGTATATACACACTACATATGTATATATACATATGAAGTATACATAGTATATATATATACATATATATACATAGTATGTATATACTACGTATGTATATATACATATATAGACCCCCCCATTATATATATATACAAGGGTTAGTTGGGCCTTGAACAACATGAGTTTGAATGCCACTTATACACAGATTTTTTTCAATAAATATAGTATAGTACTATAAATGTATTTTCTCTTATTATTTTCTTAATAACATTTTCTTTTCTCTGTCTACTTTATAGTAAGAATACGACACATCATATATATGACATACAAAATATGCATTGTGTATATTATCAGTAAGGCTTCGGTCAACAGCAGGCTATTAGCAGTTAAGTTTGGGGGCAGTCCGAAGTTGTATGGATTTCTGACTGCATGGGGATTCCGTGCCCCACTCCCCATGTTGTTCATGTTGTTCAAGGGTCAGCTATAATATATATAACCTATATATGTCGTATATGAGCCCCCACATATAAAATGTGTGTGTGTGTGTGTATAATAACCCATGACTACTGGTCATCATTGTTCAAAGCCATGACCTTGCTGTTAGCTCAGTGTGAGCGTCCCCCTGCGGTCCAGAGGGCTGGTCATTATTTCACAGCACTAGTAGGTACTGAATAACATTGACTGAATGACTGACCATGGGTCCTACCCCTGGCAGCCAGGCGATGAACTTCTACCCCTTTCTATAAGGAAATGGAAGGGACTATGGGGATAAATCGGCCGGCTGCGTACTCACCCAAGAACCAGTTCAAACCCTGATGCTGGCGGGCGGTACATCTGGTGGGTGGTTGCTGAGTCAGCACCTTCTAATGACGTGAGAATTTCTCCTTTGATAACGACAACACCGTATATACGAATCAGGAGGCCGAGATAAGGAGACAAGGATGTTACAACTTCTCAATGAGAAATCATGCTCTTAATGGACTTCCTCTGGGTTTCCTGTACTTATTTTATCTTTTCCATTTCCTCCTGTAGTAGTCAACTCAGGTGACCAGAGCAAAATACCAAGACTGGGAGACATAAACAAC
This sequence comes from Meles meles, assembly GCF_922984935.1. Classification (NCBI taxonomy): domain Eukaryota; kingdom Metazoa; phylum Chordata; class Mammalia; order Carnivora; family Mustelidae; genus Meles; species Meles meles. Next base: position 138,421,580 of record NC_060071.1, on the reverse strand, counting down.
AGACATTTGTTTTCTCACAGATCCGAAGGTTGGAAGTCGACAGCTGAGGTGCCGGCAGGGCTGGTTCCGGGGGAACCTCTCTTCCCGGCTTGCAGACGACCTCCTGCTTCTGTGTCATCACGTGGCCTTTCCTCTGTGCACACAGAGAGAGCCATCTCTGGTGTCTCTTCCTCTCCTTATGACCAAAGTCCTATCAAATCGGAGCCCCAACCCATGACCTCACTCAACCTTAGTGACCTCCTTAAAGGCTCTATCTTCAAGAACAGTCCCATTGTGCTCGCTTCGGCAGCACGTATACTAAAAAACAAGAACAGTCCCATTGCAGGGTTAGAGCTTCAACATATGAAATTGGGGGGGGACACAGTTCAGTCTATAACACCTCCCAGTTCTGCTTTGGGCCACCCACACCCCATGATCTGTGGACATGGTTGCTTGTGTGCTGTTGTGTGCCTGCTGTCTGCAAAGCTCTTTCCATGCCTCTCTGTTCTCTCTCTGTGTGTTTCCTGTCCTTCCTCAAGTCTTCCTGCTGCCATTGGTGTTGACTCTGGACTCCAACAGTACTGCTGCCTCCCACATGGCCTGCTGGCCCGTTTCTTTGTCTTAGTGTGTCTCCAGGAGACTCTGATAACTTGTCTGTGCACTGCAAGGAAGTGCATGTTCTGGGGGAGAGGAAGCCTCTCTGGCTAATGCTACAAAGGGTGCCTCCGTGAATTTGCCCTCACATTCCCATCACCTTCATCCTTCTTTCAATACTATCGCTTTGTGGCCAGCCAATAGAACCCCAGCTTGAACCCAGTTCCAATGAAAGGAGCACGTGCTGGCCACACCCTACAAGGAGGAGCTGCAGAGTTGAGCTCCAGGAAGGCCAGCCACGCCCCTAAGTGTTGGTATAGCTGAAGCCAGGGGATGCCTGGGTGGCTCTGTCGGTTGAGTGAGCAACTCTTGATCTCAGTTTTGGGTCTTGATCTCAGGATCATGAGTTCGAGCCCCATGTTGGGCTCCACACTTAAAAAAAAAAAAATCTGGAACCAGGGCCCCCAAACACTCCCAAGGCTCCTTCTTCACCTCTTGTCCTGCTCCACTTTCCATGTTGGCCTCAGCCTCTTTAATCACAGACAGGTGTTAGGAAACAGGACTGCCTCCACCCCCTGAACTTTGTAACTGCAGTTTCTATACCTGAAGCTAGAGAGGGTCGCAACCCTGCTTGGGTCAGTAAAGTATCCATTCCTGGACAGATCTACTGTGGCTGGGAGCAAGGCATATAAGCACTTGGCAGCCCCTAAAGTAGCCCTGGGTACATGTTGGGGTGCAATTCCCAGGACATGGTGAAGACTGAGCGAGAACCCAGAGACATTTTCTTGCCTTGTTCGCCCATTCTGGAGGGCTTCTCACTTCCCAGGATCCCTAACTGCTTCACTTGGACCCCAAGAGACACAGCACAAGGGTCAATCCAACCAAGTACACTCACTATATCCCTAGGTGACATTTCTGTCTCCATTTGTACCTCTTTTGACACCTAAGAAATGGCATTGCACAGCCCAAATGCAGACCCAAAAGCCTTGTACTCTCTCTGCATGAAGCTTAGGTCTTATCCTAGGCAGCCAACCCTTTGTTCCTTGCCTCTGTGTCCCACTTTGAAAGTGTTAGCTCCTAAGTAAGACACCTCCAGCCCAGATGAACAGGGACAAGGCGAGCAGTGCCTGCTTGCACTCCACCCTTCGTGCTGTTTCTGGCCAGTCTCATGGAGTTGAGAAGATGAGGGAAGAGGAGATCCTCTTCCGTCTCTTTCTGGGGTGGGGAATTCTTTCACCTCTCAGTCCTCTGCCACCTTGACTATGGAGTTAACCTTCTTGGCCCCTTTCTCTAAGAATCAACCCCACAAAAGCTAGGAGAGGAGTTAAGGCAACAGACTCCTAACAGCCAAAGCCACTCATGGGAACCTCCAAGAGAGGGCACTTTGCTGTCTCCTGTGTTTTGCATGCAGTGATGGCAAACAGGACACAGGTGAGCGTAGATTCATGAACACTGAGTTTATTTGCATCGGTTGTAACAATGACAATGAAATAAAACATGTTGGTGCCATTCCCAAAAAGTCCATGCAGGCCTGGTGTACACCTTTTACCTACCACCACACCCTCTGTTAAGTGACTTCATTCTCCACCTTCTGCACAAATGCCTCTCAAATTACACCTGTGGAAGACAGAATAATTGTCCCTCAAAGATGCCCAGGTCCTAATCCCCAGAATCTGTAAAATATGTTAGGTTACATGGCAGAGGGGGATTACATTTGCAGATGGAATTAAGATTACTAATCAGTTAGTCTAACATAGGGGGATTACCCTGGATTATCCAGGGGCCCAGTGTAACCAGAAGAGTTCTTGCTGTAGATAAGGGAGGCAGAAGTGTCAGGGTCAGAGTGACACAATGTGATCCAGCCTTGGGCAGGCATTGCTGGATTTGAAGAGGGAAGGGGGTCAGGACCCAAGGAATGTGGGAAACCACTATCAGGGAGAAAAGGCAATGAAATGGATTCTCCCCTTGAGCCTCCAAAAGGAACTCGGTCCTGCTGATACCTTGATTTTAGCCCCACAGTGTTCATTTCAGACTTTTGACCCTTAGAACTATAAGATAATACATTTGTGTTTTTAAGTCACTAAGTATGTAGCGGTTTTTTATAGCAGCTGTAAGAGACTAATATGCCATCCAATCTCTCTCTTCCTCTTAGAATCTCAAGATCTTCCTTTCTAAAATACCTTTAAAAATTTCCAGATCTCAGGGAACCTGGGTGGCTCAGCTGGCTAAGCATCCATCTCTTGATATCAACTCCTGTCATGATCTCAGGGTCATGAGCTCAAGCCCTACAATGGAATCTGTGCTCAGCGGGGAGTCTGCTTGCGATTCTCTCTCTCCCCTTCCTTCTGCCCATCCCCCTTCCCTTCCTGTCTTAAAAAAAAAAATCTAAGTCTCTTGCTTGATCAGAAGGTCCTGGTATAGCCTGGTCTAATTCATTGACTAGTCAGTACATCCCACTTCTATCAATAAAATATTACATTCAAAATACACCTGCCCATACAATTTTTACTGTTTCCTTTACAAAGCCTCTAACCAACTTTATTCATGTACATACACTCTAACAAAATAGCTGTACCTCTTCCAGTACAACAAACTTCTCTGCTGACCAATGCTGTCCATCATTGGCTTTGAGTGACTGATTAGTGATCATCCTTTTTTTTTTTTTTTAAAGATTTATTTATTTGACAGATAGAGATTACAAGTAGGCAGAGAGGCAGGCAGAGAGAGAGAGAGGAGGAAGCAGGCTCCCAGCCAAGCAGAGAGCCCGATGCGGGGCTCGATCCCAGGACCCTGGGATCATGACCCGAGCTGAAGGCAGAGGCTTTAACCCGCTGAGCCACCCAGGCGCCCCGATTAGTGATCATCCTAATTGGAGCTCTGTTGCTTCGGTATAGGTTGCTGGGCATTTATGTAGGCAGAGAGGCAGGCAGAGAGAGAGGAGGAAGCAGTCTCCCTGCAGAGCAGAGAGCCCGATGCGGGGCTCGATCCCAGGACCCTGAAATCATGACCTGAGCCGAAGGCAGCGGCTTAATCCACTGAGCCACCCAGGCGCCCCTATGTAGGAAGTTCTTACCCCTCTCTTCACATGTTCTTCCATGCATATCTAGGGTCCCATCTAAACCCTACGCTAAGAAGGCACGATGTGGGGCGAGGCCATAGGAACAACTTCAGTCACACTTAAAGCAGGTTACATAGTCCTATCCTGCACTCTTAACTTCAGTGGTTACAAAATCCTCCTTGGGTTCTCAACTACTTCTCTTGAACCAACATCCCTATTCATCTCACCACCTCTCCTCCACCCTTTGGAAGTATCCCCAGATTTCTCTAAAGGAGACCTGGCTGTGAGCCCATGTTTCATTACAACTTACATCCTCCTAGCTGCTCTTTGGCCCTCTAAGTTTCAGCTGCCTTGGGCTGGTCAACTCGACAGCTATCTTCACGGGCAAGCAACCAGGCCACAAACAAGCAGGCTCCCCCGAGGTCCCAAGTACTCAGAATTCTTACCCAGCCTCTCCTGAGCCTCCCCTGCCCCCTCTCATCCCAGGCACTCCTGCTGGGTTCCGTCCAGGAACCTAGATGTGGCATGGCCGGTCAGACCTGCCTTCCCTGGGTGCAGGTGTGGCCATGTGGAAGCGCTCATGAAACAACCTGGAGAGGCAGCTGGTACAAACTCCAGCCTGTCTCATGGAAATCTGAGGAGGGGTAAGGAAGGCAGGGGAGGAAATTTTGTCTTTCCATCCCTATGTATTACTTGAGGGATATCCATTTCTGGTTTTTAAAAATAATCCCCCATAACTTGAAATTAACTAGTTATAAGACAAACACCCGCCTACACACACACACACACACACACACACACACACACACACACACACCATTTGTCTTGGGCTGCTCGGGTAGAAGTCTTTGATTGGAGATTGGGGCCACTGGAGGCTGAGGTTATTGGAATGGCTAGGGGCAGACATTCTGAGAGACAAAAGTGTCACGGCTAAGGAGAGCCCCATGGACTGCACCCACTATCTCAATTTCTGAGAATTCTGTGGATGCCCAAGTACGTAATAATCAGGAAAGCCCCAACACCTCATCATGACTCAGACACATCTCACATGACCCATTGTCCCTGAAACAGGGTTGAGGTTATCATCTGCTGGTTAGTTTTTGTGCCGATCTGAAGGAAGGAGTCAGGTGATCAAGTGTGCCCTTTCCAGCTTCATGCCTGGATTCTTTCATGTTCCCATGGGTGGAATAGTGGCCCCCAAAAGGATAAGTGCAAGTCCTAATCCATGGGACCTGTGAATGTGACCTTATCGGGGAAGAGTCTTTGTGAATGTAAATTAAGGATCTTGAAATGAAATCATCCTGGATTATTCTGGTGGACTCCAAATCCAGTGACAAGTAAGAGAAAGAAGGGAGGAAGACCAGGCCCAGAGGAGAAGTCATGTGAAGACAGAGGCAGAGATTGGAGTTATACATCCACAAGCTAAGGATTTCCTGGAGCCACCAGAAGCTGGAAGAGGTGAGGACGGATTCTTCCCCTCAAGTCCCAGAGCGAGCATAAGCCTCCTGACACCTTGATTTCAGAAATTCTAGCCTCCAGTAGTAAAGAGAGTAGATTTGTGTCATTTTAAGCCACCAAGTAAGTGGTCATTTGTTAGAGTAGCCCTAGGAAACTATTATGTACCTTAATGTGCAACCCATTTCTTTCAAAAAGAATGGAATTATCCCAAGTGCTAAAGGGATGGCCCCCTATGGAGATGTCACAGCACCTTTCCTGCCCCAGAGCCTTGAGAGGCCACAGAGCTCTTAGGGATGAAGTTTCGTCTGGGCACACTGCCTACCTTGTGCTCCTATGAGGACAGCATGCCTCCACTGCACATGGTGGTTGCAATCACATATTTTATATGTATAGAAGATTTGGAAGATTCTTTTGAAATACTTTTCCATTTTTTTCTCAAATGGTCCTGAGTGCTCCACAAGGCCATTATGTAACATGGCTACCTTGACAAAGATCCCTCAAATGGTTCACCCGAGAATGAGAACCAAGGTTTTCCAGCTTGGACCAATGCTCCTCCTACACCCCTGCTGGACAACAGACCACACCTGGAACAGTGAGGAGGCTGTGAGGTGATGGGAAAATCTGGAGCCCTGTTTAAAACTGAAAGTATCCCAGCCTCCTCCATTTTGATTGGATGAATAAAATGTGTGATCTGAACCCCTCAGAAAATCAAAGAATAAGATGTGGTGCTTCTCAACCTTCGCCGTGCATATGAATCACCTGGGCAATCTGGTTTAAATGCAGTTTCTGACTCTGTAGGTCTGGGGTAGGACTTGAGATTCTCCATTTCTTACAAGCTCTCAGGTGATCACTATGCTGCTGGTTTGTGGACCACACTTTCTGAGTGGCAATGAGTTATAGCTGTTGGCTAATTTCTTCACACTTTCTGCAGTAATTGACCATGCTTACCCTCTGCAATTGAGTGCTAAGACCTGTGGTTCTGAATTTATCATTTCAGGAGAGGTTGATGACACTCACGTTGGCAGTGCTTGGAGAAAAGTTTTATTGTGGATCGATAACCGTAAAAATATTCATGCCTTTGGGCCCAATAGTTCCACTTGTGGGTGTTGATTCTAAATAAATAACCCAGAAGATGGAAAAACCTATGTGAACAATGGTGCTCTACTACAGCATTATGTATACTAAAAAAAAAAAAAAATTCAAATCTGTGTCTGCTATAAAGGCAATGATTATATAATTATAACAAATTCACTCAAGACTATATTGTGGACATATGTTTCTCTTCTCTCCCCCCTCAAAAGCCATGTGTAAGTAAAGGAATAAAAATGATATGAGTGACTTGGTCCACAAATTAATGGATTAACAGGTTCAACAAATTTTTCCAAGATTGAGAGTCTATGGAATTAGGGCATAACCATGGGCACCTGTCTCTATTGTTTTTTTTAATAGGGTGGAGAGAACAAGGATGATGTCCTTACAATTCTTATGCCTTTCTGTATTCCTGAAATATTTCAAAAGTTAATTTAAAAGAAAACAGTTAATTTAAAAGAAAACAAGATGGTTGAGGACAGAGCAAAGAATATTATAACCTGTGTGTTAAGAGTGTCAGTATTATAACTAAGTGAGCCAGATTGCCCAACGAAATTTGGTCTTGGCTCTTGAAGGTACCATGGAAAACAAGAATAAAACAAGAGACCATGGAGAGCAGAAATAAAGCATGGGGCTAACCCAGAGGAATGGGCAAAGTCTGTCTCTGGATCTTTGGATCCCTAGATACCTGCCCCACTAGGAAACTATCTCTCCCTAGTTTCTACCATCATAGAAGATGAACAGTTTATTCTCCAGAGAAACTGAGTCAACATCAGTTCAGAATTCAGGCACCTTACATCATAAATAGCCAGGTGAAAACAGAAAATTAATTGAGGATCAACATAGTGACCAGTGGGACCCCCCCTCCTGTCTCTGCCTGGCTCTTAGCCCTCCAGGAACTCGATGTATATGCCCACAGGCAAGAGACTAGGAAACTACAAGCTGTGGGCCAAGTCTTCCCCACCCTACTGTTTTTGCAAATAAAGTTTTATTGGAACCCAATCACGCACATTCATTCATGAATTATCTATGACTGGTTTCTGCTGCAATAGAAGAGCTGAGTAGTTGCAACAAACACCATCTGGCCTGTAAAATCTGAAATATTTACTGAGTCTTGCAGACAATGTTTACTTACCCTTGCTCTAGAGAAAAATCAATGTCCCCCAGGGAACATCCCCACATCCGTCATTTGGAGCTCTAGTGAAAAGTCTGGTGAGTTACCCATGACCTGACAATGAACCCTTGTCCACATACACACTGAGTCTCCAAGCAGGTTTTTGTATCTTACTCTTACACACAAGTGGATGTCCAGAGATTTTCCCGACACTCAAGGAAACCCCAATGTGATGGCGTATGATAAAAACAAAGAGCAAATGGGACTTGGAGGGACCAAAAACTCTTTTTAAAAACCCAGAAAATAAAAATATAGAATTAATATCCTCAGAAATATTAATATCAGGGGCACCTGGGTGGCTCAGTCGGTTGAGGGTCCGACTCTTGGTTTCGACTCAGGTCATGATCTCAGGGTTGTGGGATTGAGCCCCATCACGGGCTCTGTGTTCAACAAGGAGTCTGCTTGATATTGTCTCTCTCCCTCTCCTTCTGCCCCTCCCCCTCCACTCACACTTTCTCTCTGTCTCCAAAATAAACAAATCTTTTTTTAAAAAGAAGAAATATTAATATCAGATATAAGAAGATATTTCATCTACACATCAAGAACTCGATCTATGATAAACAAGACTGAACTCTGGACACTTAAGAAAGTGACAGCTCAGATTAAACGTAAATAAATAAATAATAAGATGGAAAGGACGGTCGAGCAAAAAGACAAAAAGATGAAAAATGGCAAGGCAAATTTAAGAAAATTAGATTACCAATCCAGAAGGTCCAACGTTCTCCTAGAAAGAATCACAGCAAGAGAAGACCAAGGAAATGAACAGAGTGAAATTAGCCAAGAAATAATACTTCTGGGAAATACTTCTGGAAATTTGCACCTTATACCAAGCACAGTAAATAAAAACAACCAGCAAGGGCTGGGGTGAAATCTCAGGGCAGTGCAACAAGAAGAGAAGGCTCTGTTTCCAGCGAGGAAAGACAGTAGCACAAGAACGAGAGTCGAGCTGGATCCAGACTTCTCAGCAGTAGCACTGGACGCCAGAAAGCGCAGTAGAGCGCCACCCTCAGAACCCTGAAGGAAGATGATTTTTAACCTGGGCTTCTGTGCCCAGGACCATCCGCCAAGTATAAAGATAAAATAAAAATATGTTTAGACCCGCAAGGACTTGAAATAGTTAGCCTTTGTGCATCCTTTCTTAGGAAACTACTCGAGGAGGATTTCAACACAACCAGGAAGTAAAGCCAGTAAACAGACGTGAAGTCCAGAAAAGCAAGGTCTCCACGAGAAAGTGAAGGGCTTCCCAGGCAGGTGACTTTGCATCAGGCATGTAGAGCCAACGGTCCAGACTGGAAAGAGACGACTCGAGACTTTGAAGAGAAGCCCTCTGGGAGGCGGGCAGACAGAACTGAACTACGATCATGTGATGTGTTTAAGATGTGGAAAAATTATTGCTGGATGTTTTACAGATTTGTTAGAACCCTTGAAGAGGCTCCTTGGTGCAGCAAAATACAATTTGTATCTAGTTTAATAATGTGGACAATAATAAATATTGATTTAACAAAGAGTATTATATGTCTCTTAGGAGGATCATGGGGGGAGGTGGTGGGGGAGTTGGGGACTGGTGAAGGGAAAGTTAAATCCTCATCTAAAATTGATAATCAAGAACAACTATAAAAACCAAATTTAGAAATATACAGCTAACTGCTAAAGGAAACAGAAGGGTAGAAAGTATAAGTCTGTAAAAAGGGATAGGAGAAAAAAATCCCTATTTTTTTTTTTGGCTAAAATTGCTAATTGTGTGTGTGTGTGAAATCATTTAGTACTATTTTATTGTTTTAGAAAGATAATGCAGCCGCTTGAATTATAACTGGAAAAACTAAGTTGTTCTGTGGAATAATGCTTATAATGCATTACCTCCTTTTGGTTGATCAGGATGTTAGTCTTTGTAATAAGGAAATCTCCCAGTTGGGAACACTTGGCTGGCAGCCTGGAGGGACTCTAGTGTCCTTGTTATGACCCAGATGCCCTGAGAGCCGTGGTCTCTGTGAGAGATGATCCACAAACAGGTTTGGACCAGTGTATCAGTCAAGCTAGTGCAGCCAGGGTCCAGGTAAAGAGTAAAGTGGGGAAAAGATATAAAATGCCTACAGGTACTATGACTGCATAATGCAAAAATGATACATTCGTCATGAGAAGGGAACAAGCACAAATGGAAACAGTTGGATTTGTCACAAGTGGGAGTAAAGGCATTTCCCTTTAACTTAGAATTTTATAAAGACCGTTATAATGTTTGTGTAAAAGAGAATACAAGTTTTTAAAGGAAATCAGCGGCATTCTTTGCTTTCCTTCTGCAGCTTAATTGCTTACACGGAACAGTATGTGGAATATGATCCTTTGATCACGCCGGCCGAGCCTTCCAATCCCTGGATCAGTGACGATATCACTTTATGGGACATAGAGATGAGGTAAAAAAAAAAAAAAAAAAAAGAAAAGTTTTAATGTCTAAGAAGGAAAGAGATGAGAGGGAAAATCATGTGATAGTGAGATTACATTATTTCCTATCTCAATTTGACTGTTTTTATCACTAGAACAGAAACCCCTCTAGTTACTTCCTAAGTAAGTTCTGCTCACACAGGCTTCTACTTCCCTATAGCTTCGGTGTGTACATGGATCCCCAGTGTCTTCCTCTGACCTCTCTCTGACCCTTGGATATCATGAGAACAGGGACAGTCTTAAGTTTTTTTTTCTAATATTTTATTTATTTTGAGAAAGAGAGAGAGAGAGAGTGGATGGTGGGGCAGAGGCAGAGAGAGAGAATCAGATTTCCTGCTGAGCGCAGAGCTCGACAGATGCAGGGCTCGATCCCATGACCCTGATGTCAGAACCCCAGCCTGAACCAAGAGTCGAGCTCTCAACTGACAGCCACCCAGGCACCCCCACACGTCCTAACTCTGATTGCTAGAGGGACAAAAAAATCTGTTGACCAATTTGTTTGTATATAGCATCAGCAGCAACAATAAGAGCGAGTCCCCACAACAGGTAAACCGAGTTCTCATCATTGAACATATGGGGAAGCTGAGGCACAGAGGAGTTAATGAACTTGCTCGAGGTCCCTCAGTGAGTGGGTAGCAGAGTTAGGGTCAGAACCCAGACAACAGGTTCCAGAGCTGTGGTTTTCATCACTCCGCTCTTGGGGAGTGACTTAAAGTAGCTCTTTTAGTAGCCTGTGAGGGAAGGTAGGGTGTTCATTTACCACCCCAGGAGCCAAAGCCTGGAGGGACTGGGACCAGAGTCACAGTCACTGAGGGAAGCACACAGACACACCTGGTGTGGTGTGCCTTGGCACCCTCTGCCCCTCGGCTAGAAGCCTTTTTATTTCATTTTTCATTTCTCTATAACTCCCTCATTCACCTTCACTCTTGCTCTTTTTCTGGTTTCTTTTCTGGAAATGAAAAAAAAAAAAACCTTCTAAAAAGTAATAAAAGTCTGGGGCATCTATGTGGCTCAGTTAGTTAACCGTCTGCCTTTGGCTCAGGTCATGATCCCAGGACCCTGGGATGGAGTCCCACATTGGACTCCCTGCTCAGTGGGGAACCTGCTTCTCCTCCTTCTGCTCCTCTCCCCTACTCATTTCTTTGCGTGCTCACTCTCTCTCCTTCAAATAAATAAATTGAGTCTTAAAAACAATTAAAAATCTTTTAAGAAAGTAATGAAAGTCTTTTATTACTTTTATATTTTGCTTATTATAATAAAAGTCCAAACTATTCAGATGTGCATAACAGAGAAAAGTTTTCTCCCTCCTATCCAATCTCACTTTCCAGAAAGAATCTTTGTTTACAGTCTAATGTCATGGTTCCCAAACGGAGCAGGGCACCCTGGGCCCCTGCAGGGAATTCACAGGGTCACCTGGCATATTCTGTATCCTCGAGGGAAGCTCGGTGACGGCTGCCGTGCATCTGATATGGTGTAAAGTACTAGCTTGAAGTACTTCACCGTTTTCAACATTTCACACTACATTCCTTTCTTTGCAAATCTGGGTTTTCAGGGCAGTTGCTGATAAAGGGCAAGTATTGTGCAAAAATCAAAATGGAAGAGAAAACAAGCCTGTCGGGGTCCAGCCTGATTCCAAAGTTTGAGAAGAGGTACAGTGCTCAGCAGGGACACGTTGTGGTTATTTAAGAATGAAGTAAACATTGTTTTTTCTTTCAATTTATATATACTTTACAGCTACTAAGTTTTAGGACATAAATACATATTAAGTCCTTTGGACATATTTAAAAAACAAAGCTGTTACATGGGTTTTTTTGCCCAGGGATCCCATGAAAAAGTAACTGAGACTCTAAGGGTGCCATGAACTCAGGAAGTTTGGGAACCTTTGATTTAGAGTCTCTCCTTTTAGATTCTCATGTATATGCAATATCATATTCTCGTGCATAAAGGGATTCATTATATATACATTGTCCCATAATTTTTTAATTAATATATCATAGGAATCTCTCTCTATAAACACATATAAATCTGCCTTAACTTTTTCAATAACTACATAGTGTCCCCTTGCATGAGTATAGTATAATGTGTTTAACCAGTCCCCAGGTCATAAATATTAAGGTTGTATCTTCTTCTTTTCTTTCTTTTTCTTTCTTTTTTTTTTTTTTTGCTAGCGTAAACAATTATGCAGAGAACATCCTTTTACACAAGTCCAATTACTACTCTAGGATAAACTTCCAAGAGTGGAATTGCTAGGACTGGCATGTTTATTTTTATTTTAGTTCATATGACTAGATTCTCTTAAGCAAAATAATATTTTTATTTCCTGCCTACAGTTTAAAAGTGTCCATTTCTCCACATTCCTCACCGACTCAAGCATTATCTTCAAGCATTATCAATCTTTGTCATTTTCACATATGTGATAAGTTAAAATAAAAAAATCTCATGTTTTTCACTTTGCCAAAAGACTTGAGAATCTTTTCTCATTGTTGACATTCATTTTTCTCTTGTGAACTTGACTGTTTTGTGTTCTTCACCCACTTTTCTAGTGGTGTGTTTTGCTTTGGACATTGGGATATAAAACAGTTACATTTACTTGGATTATGCATTTTATCTTTTTCCTGATATTTCATGGTTTCCAAATCTCGTTCTTTTTGTTTCTTTTCCTCTTCCCTGATTTTTGCTTTATTTACTAAGTTTTGTATTAGCTTTCCTTACTCTAGTTTCTATTCTATTCATATTTGCTATTAAATGTTTTCATTTTTAATTAATGGCATCAACCATACAAATAATAATAAAGTATGTAAAATAAAAAATAGAAATTTCCCTTGGCTTCCTCCAAGTCCCATTCTCCTTGATAGGTATGTTAGCCTAATATATATTTTTTTAAAGATTTTATTTATTTATTTGACAGAGCGATCACAAGTAGGCAGAGAGGCAGGCGGGGGGTAGGGGAAAAGGTTCCCTGCTGAGCAGAGAGCCTGATAGGGCTTGATCCCAGGACCCTGAGGTCATGACCTGAGCTGATGGCAGAGGCTTAACCCACTGAGCCACCCAGGCACCCCAAGACTAATATATTTTAAACCAACATTTTGGGACTTAAATTTCTCCATCAATGTTAAAAGAAAAATAGTTGGTAGAAGAGATCTTATATCTAATAGTTTTTTTTTAACTTTATTTTATTTTTTCAGTGTTCCAAGATTCACTGTTTATGCATCACACCTAGTGTTTTCTAATAGTTCAGATGGGCCCTATGTCATCCCTTCTAATCTGATCCAAGAACTTAAATCTTTCCTTAACTCAAGGTATTTTCTCTCTTCCACTTTCTCCCCACACCCCCTTTTTTTTTAAATCACTAATAATTTTTTTTCTGTTTTATCCTCTCTTTTCAGGAAATCCTTTTGTAGAAACTCTGAGCCTCTGGGATCGAACAGTCATCTCTCTTTATCTTTTCTCTTTTATAATTCCCATCTCTTAGTCTTTTTATTCTATATTCAAGGATAGAATTCCTTGACTTACTCTTCAGAGCCTTCGGCTTGGTGTTCAGTAATGTCCATTCTGTGATTTTGTACTTTATGAGTTTTTCTTTTTCCTACTGAGTTTTGGGAGGGCTGGGTGATAGTCATGCTTTTCACTTCCAGGAATTCTTAATATTTCTTGGACCCCTTCTCCTTAGTAGCCTGCCCTGTTCTTTTGATACTTACCCTCTTAAATCCCCCTGAGGGTGTGATACAGGTTTGGTTTGGTTTGGTTTTCGTACCTCCCCTCTATTTCTGACATAGTGTGTTTCGTTGGGGGTCATTTATCACATAGTCAGTCACTGTGACTCATCACCGTTCAGAGCAGATCCGTCCGTCTTCTCATATACCCAGCAATTTGAGGGACTATTGGTTTTCATAAGTGAAGTTCTTGGCCAACAACTCTGGCTATACATTAGAACCACCTGGAGAGGAGGGAGGAGTCAAGATGGCGGAGAAGTAGCAGCCTGAGACTACATCAGGTAGCAGGAGATCAGCTCGATAGCTTATCTAAACATTGCAAACACCTACAAATCCAACGGGAGAGCGAAGAGAAGAAGAACAGCAACTCTAGAAACAGAAAATCAACCACTTTCTGAAAGGTAGGACTGGCGGAGAAGTGAATCTAAAACAACGGGAAGATAGACTGTGGGGGGAGGGGCCGGCTCCCGGCAAGCGGCGGAGCAACGGAGCACAAAATCAGGACTTTTAAAAGTCTGTTCCACTGAGGGACATTGCTCCAGGGGCTAAACCGGGGTGAAGCCCACGCGGGGCCAGCGTGGCCCCAGGCCCCGCAGGGTCACAGAAGGATCGGGGGTGTCGGAGTGTCGCAGAGCTCGCAGGTATTAGAACGGAGAAGCCGGCTGGAGAGACAGAGCCGAGGACTAAACTCTCAGCTCGGGGTTACCTTGAACTGGTCGCGGGCTGGGTGAGCTCGGAGCGCGGCTAGAGGCTGGGGATACGGGAGTGATTGGGTGCTGTCCTCTGGGGGCGCACTGAGGAGTGGGGCCCCAGGCTCTCGGCTCCTCCGGGCTGGAGACTGGGAGGCCGCCATTTTCATTCCCGTCCTCTGGAACTCTACGGAAAGCATTCAGGGAACAGAAGCTCCCAAAAGCGAACCCGAGCTGATTACTTAGTCCGGCCGCCGGTAAGGGCGGTGCAATCCCGCCTCGGGCAAAGACACTTGAGAGTCACTACAACAGGCCCCTCCCCCAGAAGATCAACAAAATATCCAGCCAGGACGAAGTTCATCTATCAAGGAGAAAGCAGATTCAATTCCTAAGACAGCAGAGCAATTCCAGAGGAGGAGAAAGCAAAGCACGGAACTCATGGCTTTCTCCCCATGATTCTTTAGTCTTGCGGCTACTTCAATTTTTTTTTCTTTTTTCAATTTTTTTTTCTTTTTTCTTTTTTCTTCTTCTGCTAAATTTTTTTAAAACTTTTACCCTTTTCTTTTTTAACATTTTTTGACTAGTTCATCTAAATATATATATTTTTTCTTTCTTTTTTATATTTTTTATTTGTTTTATTTTTTAAATTTTTTTCTTTCTTTTTTTTTTTCTTTTTTTTTCAGAAGCTGTTTTTATCCCCTTTCTCCCCCCCACAATTTGGGGTCTCTTCTGATTTGGTTACAGCGCATTTTTCCGGGGTCTTTGCCACCCTTTTAGTAGTTTATTTGCTCCTTCATATTCTCTTATCTGGACAAAATGACAAGGCGGAAAAAATCACCACAAACAAAAGAACAAGAGACAGTACCGAAGGCTAGGGACCTAATCAACACAGACATGGGTAATATGTCAGATCAAGAGTTCAGAATGACGATTCTGAACATTCTAGCCGGGCTCGAAAAAGACATGGAAGATATTAGAGAAACCCTCTCTGGAGATATTAAAGCCCTTTCTGGAGAAATTAAAGAACTAAAATCTAACCAAGTTGAAATCAAAAAAGCTATTAATGAGGTGCAATCAAAAATGGAGGCTCTCACTGCTAGGATAAATGAGGCAGAAGAAAGAATTAGTGATATAGAAGACCAAATGACAGAGAATAAGGAAGCCGAGCAAAAGAGGGACAAACAGCTACTGGACCATGAGGGGAGAATTCGAGAGATAAGTGACACCATAAGACGAAACAACATTAGAATAATTGGGATTCCAGAAGAAGAAGAAACAGAGAGGGGAGCAGAAGGTCTATTGGAGAGAATCATTGGAGAGAATTTCCCTAATATGGCAAAGGGAACAAGCATCAAAATCCAGGAGATGCAGAGAACCCCCCTCAAAGTCAACAAGAATAGGTCCACACCCCGTCACCTAATAGTAAAATTTACAAGTCTTAGTGACAAAGAGAAAATCCTGAAAGCAGCCCGAGAAAAGAAGTCTGTAACATACAATGGTAAAAATATTAGATTGGCGGCAGACTTATCCACAGAGACCTGGCAGGCCAGAAAGAGCTGGCATGATATATTCAGAGCACTAAATGAGAAAAACATGCAGCCAAGAATACTCTATCCAGCTAGGCTATCATTGAAAATAGAAGGAGAGATAAAAAGCTTCCAGGACAAACAAAAACTGAAAGAATTTGCAAACACCAACCAGCTCTACAGGAAATATTGAAAGGGGTCCTCTAAGCAAAGAGAGAGCCTAAAAGTAGTAGATCAGAAAGGTACAGAGACAATATACAGTAACAGTCACCTTACAGGCTAATAATGGCACTAAATTCATATCTCTCAATAGTTACCCTGAATGTTAATGGGCTAAATGCCCCAATCAAAAGACACAGGATATCAGAATGGATAAAAAAAACAAAACCCATCAGTATGTTGCCTACAAGAAACTCATTTTAGACGCGAAGACACCTCCAGATTTAAAGTGAGGGGGTGGAAAACAATTTACCATGCTAATGGGCATCAGAAGAAAGCTGGGGTGGCAATCCTTATATCAGATCAATTAGATTTTAAGCCAAAGACTATAATAAGAGATGAGGAAGGACACTATATCCTACTCAAAGGGTCTGTCCAACAAGAAGATCTAACAATTTTAAATATCTATGCCCCTAACGTGGGAGCAGCCAACTATATCAACCAATTAATAACAAAATCAAAGAAACACATCAATAATAATACAATAATAGTAGGGGACTTTAACACTCCCCTCACTGAAATGGACAGATCATCCAAGCAAAAGATCAACAAGGAAATAAAGGCCTTAAATGACACACTGGACCAGATGGACATCACAGATATATTCAGAACATTTCATCCCAAAGCAACAGAATACACATTCTTCTCTAGTGCACATGGAACCTTCTCCAGAATAGATCACATCCTGGGTCACAAATCAGGTCTCAACCGGTATCAAAAGATTAGGATTATTCCCTGCATATTTTCAGACCACAGTGCTCTGAAGCTAGAACTCAATCACAAGAGGAAAGCTGGAAAGAACCCAAATACATGGAGACTAAACAGCATCCTTCTAAAGAATGAATGGGTTAACCAGGAAATTAAAGAAGAATTGAAAAAATTCATGGAAACAAATGATAATGAAAACACAACAGTTCAAAATCTGTGGGACACAGCAAAGGCAGTCCTGAGAGGAAAATATATAGCAGTACAAGCCTTTCTCAAGAAACAAGAAAGGTCTCAAGTACACAACCTAACCCTACACGTAAAGGAGCTGGAGAAAGAACAAGAAAGAAACCCTAAACCCAGCAGGAGAAGAGAAATCATAAAGATCAGAGCAGAAATCAATGAAATAGAAACCAAAAAAACAATAGAAAAAATCAATGAAACTAGGAGCTGGTTCTTTGAAAGAATCAATAAGATTGATAAACCCCTGGCCAGACTCATCAAAAAGAAAAGAGAAAGGACCCAAATCAATAAAATCATGAATGAAAGAGGAGAGATCACAACTAACACCAAAGAAATACAGACAATTATAAGAACATACTATGAGCAACTCTACGCCAACAAATTGGACAATCTGGAAGAAATGGATGCATTCCTAGAGACATATAAACTACCACAACTGAACCAGGAAGAAATAGAAAACCTGAACAGGCCCATAACCAGTAAGGAGATTGAAACAGTCATCAAAAATCTCCAAACAAACAAAAGCCCAGGGCCAGACGGCTTCCCAGGGGAATTCTACCAAACATTTAAAGAAGAACTAATTCCTATTCTCTTGAAACTGTTCCAAAAAATAGAAACGGAAGGAAAACTTCCAAACTCATTTTATGAGGCCAGCATCACCTTGATCCCAAAACCAGACAAGGATCCCACCAAAAAAGAGAACTACAGACCAATATCCTTGATGAACACAGATGCAAAAATTCTCGCCAAAATACTAGCCAATAGGATTCAACAGTACATTAAAAGGATTATTCACCACGATCAAGTGGGATTTATTCCAGGGCTGCAGGGTTGGTTCAACATCCACAAATCAATCAATGTGATAGAACACATTAATAAAAGAAAGAACAAGAACCATATGATACTCTCAATAGATGCTGAAAAAGCATTTGACAAAGTACAGCATCCCTTCCTGATCAAAACTCTTCAAAGTGTGGGGATAGAGGGCACATACCTCAATATTATCAAAGCCATCTATGAAAAACCCACCGCAAATATCATTCTCAATGGAGAAAAACTGAAAGCTTTTCCGTTAAGGTCAGGAACACGGCAGGGATGTCCATTATCACCACTGCTATTCAACATAGTACTAGAAGTCCTAGCCTCAGCAATCAGACAACAAAAAGAAATTAAAGGCATCCAAATTGGTAAAGAAGAAGTCAAACTATCACTCTTCGCAGATGATATGATACTATATGTGGAAAACCCAAAAGACTCCACTCCAAAACTGCTAGAACTTGTACAGGAATTCAGTAAAGTGTCAGGATATAAAATCAATGCACAGAAATCAGTTGCATTTCTGTACACCAACAACAAGACTGAAGAAAGAGAAATTAAGGAGTCAATCCCATTCACAATTGTACCCAAAACTATAAGATACCTAGGAATAAACCTAACCAAAGAGACTAAGAATCTATACACAGAAAATTATAAAGTACTCATGAAAGAAATTGAGGAAGACACAAAAAAATGGAAAAATGTTCCATGCTCCTGGATTGGAAGAATAAATATTGTGAAAATGTCTATGCTACCTAAAGCAATCTACACATTTAATGCAATCCCTATCAAAATACCATCCATTTTTTTCAAAGAAATGGAACAAATAATCTTAAAATTTATATGGAACCAGAAAAGACCTCGAATAGCCAAAGGAATATTGAAGAACAAAGCCAAAGTTGGTGGCATCACAATTCCGGACTTCAAGCTCTATTACAAAGCTGTCATCATCAAGACAGCATGGTACTGGCACAAACACAGACACATAGATCAGTGGAACAGAATAGAGAGCCCAGAAATCGACCCTCAACTCTATGGTCAACTAATCTTCGACAAAGCAGGAAAGAATGTCCAATGGAAAAAAGACAGCCTCTTCAATAAATGGTGCTGGGAAAATTGGACAGCCACATGCAGAAAAATGAAATTGGACCACTTCCTTACACCACACAGGAAAATAGACTCCAAATGGATGAAGGACCTCAATGTGAGAAAGGAATCCATCAAAATCCTTGAGGAGAACGCAGGCAGCAACCTCTTCGACCTCAGCCGCAGCAACATCTTCCTAGGAACAACGGCAAAGGCAAGGGAAGCAAGGGCAAAAATGAACTATTGGGATTTCATCAAGATCAAAAGCTTTTGCACAGCAAAGGAAACAGTTCACAAAACCAAAAGACAACTGACAGAATGGGAGAAGATATTTGCAAACGACATATCAGATAAAGGGCTAGTATCCAAAATCTATAAGGAACTTAGCAAACTCAACACCCAAAGAACAAACAATCCAATCAAGAAATGGGCAGAGGACATGAACAGACATTTCTGCAAAGAAGACATCCAGATGGCCAACAGACACATGAAAAAGTGCTCCACGTCACTCGGCATCAGGGAAATACAAATCAAAACCACAATGAGATATCACCTCACACCAGTCAGAATGGCTAAAATTAACAAGTCAGGAAATGACAGATGCTGGCGAGGATGTGGAGAAAGGGGAACCCTCCTCCACTGTTGGTGGGAATGCAAGCTGGTGCAACCACTCTGGAAAACAGCATGGAGGTTCCTCAAAATGTTGAAAATAGAACTACCCTATGACCCAGCAATTGCACTACTGGGTATTTACCCTAAAGATACAAACATAGTGATCTGAAGGGGCACGTGTACCCGAATGTTTATAGCAGCAATGTCTACAATAGCCAGACTATGGAAAGAACCTAGATGTCCATCAACAGATGAATGGATAAAGAAGAGGTGGTATATATACACAATGGAATACTATGCAGCCATCAAAAGAAATGAAATCATGCCATTTGCGACGACGTGGATGGAACTAGAGCTTATCATGCTTAGTGAAATAAGTCAATCGGAGAAAGACAACTATCATATGATCTCCCTGATGTGAGGACATGGAGAAGCAACATGGGGGGGGTAGGGGGATAGGAGAAGAGTAAATGAAACAAGATGGGATTGGGAGGGAGACAAACCATAAATGACTCTTAATCTCACAAAACAAACTGGGGGTTGCTGGGGGGAGGTGGGATTGGGAGAGGGGGAGCGGGCTATGGACATTGGGGAGGGGAGGCGAACCATAAGAGACTATGGACTCTGAAAAACAACCTGAGGGTTTTGAAGGGTCAGGGGTGGGAGGTTGGGGCAACCTGAGGGTTTTGAAGGGTCAGGGGTGGGAGGTTGGGGGAACAGGTGGTGGGTAATGGGGAGGGCACGTTTTGCATGGAGCACTGGGTGTTGTGCAAAAAGAATGAATACTGTTACACTGAAAAAATAAATAAAATGAAAAAAAAAAAAAAAAAAGAACCACCTGGAGAGTTTACTAAAAAACAAACAACAAGAAAAACAATGGCCAGTCCCCTCCCTAGGACGATTAAATCAGAAGTTCTGGCAGTGAGGGACTAGTTTGTCAGACAGACAAACAGACAAACTTTCATGATTTAAAATGAAATAAAATTTAAAAATCATTATGTACAGTGTAAGCGAATGTCCATGATAGCCAGACTGTGGAAGGAGCCGAGAGGTCCTTCAACAGACGAATGGATAAAGAAGATATGGTATATATACAACGGAATATTACTCAGCCATCAGAAAGGATGAATACCCAACTTTTCCATCAATATGGATGGGAGGGGAGGAGATTATACTAAGTGAAATAAGTCAAGCAGAGAAAGTCAATTACCATATGGTTTCATTTACTTGTGGAGCACAAGGAATAACACAGAGGACATTGGGAGAAGGAAGGGAAAAATTAAGGGGGAGGGGAATCAGAGGGGGAGGTGAACCTTGAGAGACTATGGACTCCGAGAAACAAACTGAGGGTTTCAGAGGGGAGGGGAGTGGAGATAGGTTAGCCCAGTGATGGTTATTAAGGAGGGCATGGATTGCACAGAGCACTGGGTGTTATACGCAAACAATGAATCATGGAACACTACATCAAAAACTAATAATGTACTGTATGGTGACTAACATAACATAGTAAAAAAAAAATAAGTGAAAAAAAATAAGAATAAAAATCAGTTCCTCGGTCGCACTAGCCATATTTCAAATGCTCAAGAGCCACACAGGTCTAGGGGCTTCCAGACAGAGGGAAGAGATACAGAATACTCCTATCATAGCAGAAACTTCCATTGGGCAACACTTGGCTGGACCTATTTGTTTTTCCAAACCTTTGAACACATACGCCCTCTTCCCCCTCCTCACTGTCATTGTCTAAGACAAATACGAGAATATATTGACTCCATGATTTTATTCACTTAATGCCTGTTAGAGATAATAAGAAATTTGTGTCCGTTTTTTAAAAAGAGGGAAAATAAGTATTGTCAGACCCATGCTCCTCAAAGTCTAGTGAGCATTTAACTCACCCAGGGATCTCAGTGGCTGTGTTTCTGATTCCTCATGTCTGAGACAGAGTGTAAGAGTCCGCTGCTGGTCCCCAGACCGCTCTTTGCATATGGAGGTTATGGCGTGCGGCTCGTGACCTAGACCCAAGGCTACTCGAAAGGTCAGGAGAATAAGGACACAAATGAACTGCAAATGGAAAGGCAGAGCTGAAGGAACTAGTCTCATCCTCCCAGAGCCAAAGGATAAGACCGACCCCTGCTTTGGTCTGAGGAGGGTCACATAGGTGTGGGACAGCACAGTCAGGCTAAGGGCTGCACTCTGGAGCCACATTTGCCTGGACTTGTCTTGACTCCACCAATTCCCAGTGTGTCTCTGGGCAGGCAATCACAGGCCTCAGTTTCCCTATCTGTAAAATGAGATCAATATTAGTACATTGTTTTACAGAGCAGTTGTGAGGACCCAGTGAGTTAGCAGAGATAAGATGCTCAGAACAATGCCCAGAACATCGGAGAGGCTGACCAGATGGTGGTTCAGTGGATGCAACAGTCTGCCTGTACGCAAGTGGTAGGGTTCATCCTGGAGGAGCTGATGCGCTTCTGACCGCTCGGATGCCACTCGGATCTAAGCAAGACGAGAAGCGGTGGAGTCCAGAGTTGGGCTGTAGTGGACAGGCAGGGTCCAGGGAAGCCAAGTGAACGGGGTTGTTTCCTTCCCTGCAGACAGCAGCCACTTGGCAGGTCTCCAGGGGACCCTCGCCTGAATGTGGCCCCTTTGAAATGCCTTGTCTAAAGAGACACTTTACTGTTGGCCGAGGCTGTGCCGAGTCTGCACCTGGAGTTTGTGCAGGTTTTATCGAATCCATCACTTAAATCTGAGACCTAGCCCTTCGGCATGCGGCAGCAAAATAGATTTGAGTTGGTAGAAGGAATAAGACACAGTTTTTTTTGTTTTTTTGTTTTTTGCTTAGCACTGATCATTTTTTAAAACCTTTGTTCTCCCCAAAAGCAAAGAGCCCAGCCAGCAGCGAGTCAAGAGGTGGGGCTTCTCTTTCGACGAGGTTTTAAAGGACCAGGTCGGGCAGGACCAGTTCCGGAGATTCCTGGAGTCCGAGTTCAGCTCCGAAAACCTCAGGTAACCCTCTCCAAGGCTGCCTCCGTGTGCGGAGTGTGTGTGGGGTGCGCACATCCAGTCTCCCCTTCCGCCTCCCTTTCTCAATAAAGCTCACACCCCCACTAATCTGGCCGAGACAGAAATGGAGGATGAACTTGATGCCCAGCTCTGGCATCCCCACATAACCACTTCCCCAGACCAGCATTTTCTGTCCCATAAGTCAGTTGACAGTTGTTCAAGTTGTTGGAAACATGTCTCCCATGATAAGCAAATGATCCAGTGGGTCTGATGACAGAGAACCAGGGAGCTGCGGAGTGGAAAGGTAGCTCAGAGACCCTCTCCTTCAAAACTTCTCGGGCAGGGGTCCCCAACACTTGACAAGCTAACTAGGAAAAAAGAGGGATCCCTGAGCTCATTTCAGAATTTCAAAAAGCCAGAGTATATACGGTTCAATATCTGGAGACATATCCGTAAAAGCTAACAAAAACATGCTTTTCCTTTTGGGGGGAGGGGGTTCAATCAACACCGTGTCACGGTCGCTCTGGTCACCTGCTGCCAATGAGAACACCTGATCATCACTCTTGGTCTCCAGCTAATCAAGATGGGGGAAATGCACTGATGTATTAATAATTACTGTTCAGTAGACGAAAAAAACAAAACCTTCAAAACAGGAGGTCCATTGAGAGAGAGAGGAAAGGGAAAGCATTCAGAGGGAGAGGGTCCGTTGTCATGAAAGGCTGGGGAACTTGTGGTTTATTCAGGTTTCCGTTGTATTCGAATCAACAGAGACTTATGGGCCTGAGCCCCCGTGTGATCCGAGCTAACTGGTGACTTCTCAGATGGAAAGCTCAGGACCTTTTTCCTGACATCAGGTTCTTTTTTTGCATGCGAGGTTAATTCCCATTGTCCAGTGGTGCCTTTTTCAGAAAGGGTGGTTTTATTCCATTTTTAAACGTTTTTTAACTTTAAAAAGTCAGAGCATATGCTGTGAGCAAAGGACTGTCCGCTCCGGTGTTACCGTGCAAAGACCATGTTATTTCTTTGGCAGCAGGGACCACATCGGTCCCATTCATCAGTCAAGCGCGGTTTATCCCACACAGAGGCTGCATCAAGTTCCGCAGGAGTCGGCCGAGGGATGCAAGAAAGGCAAACGGCATGATCTTGTCTCCAGTGATCTTGTAGGCCCTTGAGGAAAAAAACACAAGACACGATTACATCGTTAAATGACTATCAATGAGTATAAACTCTAGGAACTGTTTTGGAAATGTTTTTTAAAGGGAGGGATGGATGTGAGCCAGAGTAGCCAGTCATAAGCTGGACTTGGAAGAAAACACAGGATACCGATAGACAAACTAGAAAGAGAGAGAGAGTTCTCAGCGAGAAGACCCTACCAGCTACGGCTTGGCCGTGGGCTCTCCCTCATCACACCGCTCCAGCAGGATGTGTGGGTCCTGGTTAACCATATGCACCCGATGCCTTTCTAGGCAACCCGGAGGCTACCGTACAGCAGATAAGGCTGCACACCTGAGGCCCCGTCGAGACACAGGAGTTCTTTTCTGACGCAGAGGCACTGTCCCGAACACACCTGAGAGCTCCGCTTCAATTCCTAGGCAGGCATTTGTAACAGAAGGCCTGGGCTCTCCAACTCTCCCTTAGGGCGGTGTTCAGACCAGCCTCCCTCCCCGGGGGGCTCTTGGAGGAGGAGGGTGGGGTTTCGGAAGCCACGCCCCCTGGTCCCAAGTACTGTATTCCGCGGCCTCTCCGTGCACAGGCTCAGCCCTGGGACGCACACGGAGCCCAAAGACCCCCGTGAGGAGTCTTTCCAATTTCTCCTTTTTATCTCTGCTCCCTGTGGGACCCTCCCCCCCAAAAGAAAGCGGTCTAGAGCGGTCTAGAGGCTTCCTTCACCTGGTTATTTCTCAGACTATGCTTAGCCTTATGACCCTCTGCCACCTGCACCATTACAGAAACGGGGTCCTGGTCATTTTGAGGGTCATTCTGAGCCGGAGCATCTGCTGGCTCAGCCCCTCCTCCGCGCCCAGTCTGAGTGCAGCCAGAGCCACACGTGTGCGGCGAAAATGCATTACGTGTAAGGCTAGTAGGGCAGGGAGGACTCTGTCCCTGGCAGGTGTTGGGCACCTCATCCTGCCATCCCCCCCTCGCCACCCCCCCCGGCCCCCCATGCCTCCACCAGCTCCTTCCTCCTGTGGCAGGAGGCTACACTCAATCTTGGGTGAAAGAGGCGTGGGGGAGGGGCACTCGCGAGTCTGCCAGTGACTCATCTACACCTCCAGCATGAATGCGTAAATCCACACTTGGAGAGGGACCCCTCTGATCCATGACAGGAGAGAGGATAAAGAAAATAGAACAGCAGAGATAAAAAAAGTACAGCCCACGAGCTTATAAAATCCTCTCTGGGGACCCAAGTTCCACTTTTATGATATTCGGCATAATTGGATACGTGGGGGAAAGTTCGGTTTGAAACCACACAACTACTTAGGACTCTTTGATCATCCCTAACCAGGTGGTTTCTCCCTTCCCCTTTGCATTCAGTCCTCCAGGCACAGAGAGTGGCTTAGCAGCCACCGTGACCCAGGCCCAAGGACTCCCTTGAGCAGGGCGGCCACCAGCACCCCACAGATGGGCCTCCAGCAAGGTCCCTGTGAATGGTACCCCCTGGAGCTGAAGAACGTGGCAAAACCCAGGGGTCCTGCTCGTCTGTTGGCTTTGGGCACGCTGGGAATTATCCCTTCTCCCCAGGACGGATCAGCAGCCCAGGCAACTGGCATTCGTGGATGGAAAAAAAGATACCAACCAGAACTCAACCGCATCCATTACAAAGGGCATCTCCGTCTTGTCCTCCCAGACGCCCTTGCATCGCTCTAAGAGCAAAAGGGGTACTTAGACGGTGACATTTTTGCACGGCCCTGGTGGAGTAGCCCAGTGGTTGAACATGTACCAGAGCTTTAGAGGGCAGCCCAGAGGAGCCCCAAAGAGATGTAGAAGTCACTCTCACAACAGCAAAGCATCACCCTGGATCCTTTAAGGGAAGGTATCTGTGATAATAGGACATAAGTTCAAGTCCCCCTTCATGGTGAGCTGAGAAGGGAGGAGCCTCATCTTCGGGGGCCCAGTGCCTTGCAGGGCGTGAGAACCCGTGCTCTCTGTGGCACCCCGAGCTGAGCCCAGGGCTCCATTCTGATGGCCTGGGGCCCCAAGGTAACTGTTTGCTGGGTGCCTGTACAATGCCACGGGCTGTCACCCAGAAGGCGAGAAGCAGGCACGTCGAGTGCCTTATCCGACCTCGTCCTCCCTTCTCTGTGTGCTTTCCCAGAATGGTGACAGGAGTCCCTTGTCCACCTCTGCCCCCGTCCCCATCGCCCCTATGCCCATCTTGCTCCCTCCCTGGCGCGACACCCCCTTCTGCACGGCAGGGCACGAGTTAAAACTCAAAACCCACAGCAAAGAGTGTTGCCCGTACATTTTTTATGAGCTGTAACGTCTCCTGAGAGAACGTGGTTGTTCTTCTAACCTGCAGATTGATTATCCCAGTTCCACACAGTGTCAGCTGAAGGGAGAAGCAATTAAAGAGAGCACAGGGGAGCCGCCGGGTTTGCTTGGAGAGCTCCCGGCTCCGAGAGTTGCCCCGGGTCCTGGGAGGACCTGGGAAGGTTCATGAGGCCCAGCAGGACTCACCACTAACCAAACACATGATTAAGCGGAGCAGAGGTGGCTCACGCGCCGCCGTGACAATCTGTGGCACTTCAGCCACTGCCCCTGGAAGGAACGGAACTCAGCGGCCGCGGGGCTGGGGCTGGTGGCCGCGGTAGCCCCCCCGGGAGGATTTCCGCCCCACCAGGGACCCAGTCAAGTGCCTCTGTCCTTCCTGAGTCTCTGCTGACCAGCAGAGGGCACAGAAAGCCTTCCTTCAGCATCGAGTTTGCTTTTTCTCTGGAAATGAACTAAAAGCTAGATTTTTTCCAAGCCGTGAAAATCCTAGTTTATGAAAAAAAATAGGGAAGATAAGAACTGAGGGGCTGCCCAGAAGCCCTGGCAAGAGAGGGACAGTGGCTGTGTGCTGTTCCTGCTACCAGCCAGCCTCCAGGAGAAAATCCCACTCCCTGCCAGCACTGAGGTCCGGGGGACAGAGGAGGCCACCCGGGGCAGTCCGGGGACCACCCGGCCCTGGAACCCCCCCCCCCCCCACTACGGCTGCTGCTGGGCCCTGGGGCGTCAGAGCTCCCATGGCCTCCCTACCCAGGCCCGTGCCAGGCCTGCATTCCTGAGCCATCGCACACCCCAAGCCGGCGCAGGCTGCCTCCCCTCGCTCTGACGACTCCAGCGGAGCAGGACAGATGGTCTCCCTGATACCAGCAAGTCCTTGTGGCCTGCCAGTCATGACAGCCCTTCTGCTGCAAGCCACAGAGGCTTAGTGCAGGATGGGCGGGTTTGATGCCGCTGCTGCCATTGTCCCCCCACTCTCGCTGGCGTCCTCAAGGAGGAGCCGTACCCGTACCTGCAGGCTTTCAAGGAGGCAGAAGCTGCCCCAGCCTCCACGGGCCTCGAGCCCGCCCCGGGGTGTGTGGCGGGGAGTTCCGTGGCCCCGGAGAGGGGCGTGTGGCTGGGCCACTGGGGCCCAGGGGCTCGAAGCGCGGCGCTCCCGCCTCAGGCCAGTGGGCTCACAGATGGCAAATGCAAACCGGAGCCTGCTCTGAATTTCAAATTGACACAAAGGTTCTTCGAAGCCGGTGATGGTAAACACATACAGGATGTCAGGATGCTGTTGTGACAGCATTTTTGCTGTCACCTGAGAAGGATAAGGCAGGTCATCTGCAAGGCAGACAGAAGGCAGAGAGGGTCCCTGTGAGGGCAGGGAGGAAAGACGGCTGTCTGGGAAATGCCATCTCCTCCTCGTCTTCGAGCAGGCCTGTGGTTTCTTCTTGTACTTTTATTTTGGAAATTCTTGGTTTGTGACAAAGGGAACCTTTTAATTTTTATGTACAAGTTTGTTACCTTGGATTCTGGAATCTCCATTGACACACACTTCAGACTTTCTTTACACCCTGCCGAGTGAAGGGCGCGACTGCGGCTCCCAGATCATTCTGCCGAAGGGACTCTGAGGCCTTGGGAACCGCAGGAGCCTGCAGAGCTCAGAAGCTGCTGCGTCCTCAGGGCCTTCCCGGAGCTTGAGAGCTTCTCCTCAGAGCAGCCCGAAACAAGGGACAGAAAGTGACAGAAGGTGACCCGCACATGACATTGATTGAGGGAGCAGGAAATTGCCTAGGAGCCATCCATGTGTGTGAGAAACTGCAGGGCTGGGTAGGCTTGGGAAGGATGCTGGCCCAGAGGAGTTTCTTCCAGCCCCCGGGGGACTCAGCCCAGAGGCGACTCCCTGGGGGAGGGCCCTTCTCGCGTCACCCCAGCACGTGGCTGCCAAAGACTCACTGACTCCATCTTTGGTGAGTTGCCCACGAGCGCTCCTACCAATCCTTTGAAAAACCCACAGCAGCTTGCTTCTTCAGAGCTGGGTTTCCCAATTCTCACCTGCGCATCACACCCTGCCTTTCTGACAAAGACATCACCAGATGGCCATGTTCATCTTTGTGTCCTGGCCACCTCCTTCATTCCACAGCAGACCTCGAGGGTGGGATGGAGAGGCCTAAGGACCCTGAAGCATGGGGTTGGGAGGTGGAAGAACCCCACTCCCCACAGAGAGAATGCCCAGCCACCCAAGGAGGAAGCCCGGTATTGACCATGTGGCCGTCCCCTTTGACCTCCCCACGGCTCGCACCCACGGGAACTGAAAGCATTTCCGTTACACCTGGATGGGAACTTCTTGAGACCCACATCACATGTCCTGCCACCCACTTCGTACCCATTTTACAGATGGGGGAAGCGATGCCCAGAAATGCACAATTCCAAGACAGCACATAGCAAGATGAGGACTGAACTGTGTTTCCTGGTCTTCTGGTCAAGTTAGGTCATTAAATCTACTTCCTGGACTCTGGCTGTTCAGGACCAACAAAGGAATCATGAGGATTTTCTTTAAATAGATTGTTAGAATCCCAAATGGCAAAGCAGGACAAGAGTTGGGAGTCCAGAAGCCCTGGCACACACACCTCTCTCCTGGTGGACATGGAGCTGTATTACCACAGTTGGCCACTGAGTGGCGCCTTTGGGCCATGCACTTGGCTCCAAAGACAATTCTAAGAACAGCAACAGAAAAACATGCTTAACCTTTAAAAAGAAAGAAAGAAAAGGAAAAGGGAAAAACAAGTATGTCTTACTTTGGGTGCAATTCGATGACAGATTGAATGCACTTTCCACCGTGTTGTGGTCCAGCTTCTCTTGTCCCTGCCCTTTCATTGACTGGCGTACGTGTGAATGCTATGGCTGTGGGAACCACATAGCCTGGGGCCTGTCCTCATGTCTCATTGATGGGGACACTGGCCTGTCTTGTTCACAAGGCATAAAGTGTGCTACCCAGATCTGGGTCTTGCTGCAAGTCCTCCCCAGGGCTGCCTCGGGAATCATCCTCAGGACCAGGGAGCTGTTGTCCAAGCTTAGCCCTGTTTGCTGCTGCCCTCAGCAGAAAAGAGCTCACACCCAGCTCTTCCAACAGCCGCTGCCATGCTGATGCTGAGGAATTCATGAAAGGCACATATGGAAGTGAGCTAGAGGTTTTTCTCTCCAGTGTTCTCTGGAGAATCTTTTGGCATAGAGGTTGTCCATGTGTGCCTCTCCAGCTTCATTCCTCAGGAGCCCATCTTCAAGCCAACAGTCATTTATTGAGCACCTACTATATGCTAAGCATCATGCTGGACACCGACCTTGCAAACTGGCTGCTTTTCCCTCAGCAACATGAATAGCTGGGTCCTTCCGGCTCAGATATTCGTTACGATTCCAAGCTTCTCTCTGCCTCTGTGATTTCCTTCATTTTGATGCTGCAAACTGATCCCAATCAGATATGACAAATGAATTCATACTCTCTGTGTCAGGGCACCTGTGGAGAGCACTGGCTCTCAACCAGGAGGGGATCTCACCTCCGAGGGGACATTCGGTAATACCTAGAAACATTTTGGGTTGTCACAACTTGGGGAGGGGTCCCCATTGGCATCTGGTGGCTAGAGGCCAGGCATGCTGTTCAACATCTTACAATGCACAGGGCAGCCCTCACAAAAGAGAGTCACTGAGCCCAACGTGGAAATAGTGCAGAGCTTGAGAAACCTTGCTATAAAGGGAAAGAAACCTGTTGGTAACCAGAAATACGATGATTTCTCAATGGGCACTTCCTTTCAATTCTCCACAATAATGTAGCACCCTGTAAATTTCCAGCAGTCCCTACCATCTTTGCTCTTAGGCAGTGGCAGCAGGGAAGGCTGGGGATGCAGCAGAATGGGTTTTATGGGCTGTGTGTTCTGGGACCAGATCCAGTAGAGTCCAGAGGCTGAGCGCCCTGGAAATGACTTTCATTATGTTTCCCAGGTTCTGGTTGGCTGTCCAAGACCTGAAGAAACAACCCCTCCAGGATGTGGCCAAGAGGGTAGAAGAAATCTGGCAAGAGTTCCTGGCTCCAGGAGCCCCAAGTGCGATCAACCTGGATTCTCACAGCTACGAGATAACCAGTCAAAACGTCAAAGATGGAGGGAGATACACATTCGAAGATGCCCAGGTTTGCTTATCTACTCCATCAGTTCCAAAAAGTGTTCATTTGTCCACTCCACCACCTCACCCTTTCATAGAGGTCCAAGGCATTGTGTGTAGCTAGAATTTCAGGTTTTATTATTGTAAGGCCATCAGGGGAAACCATTCCAGGTAAGTGGATAGTGAAATTCTTCCTAGTATTGTCTTCCTGGATCAGTTACATTGTTGCAGAGAGATAGACATTTAATTATAGGTGTTATCCCTTCCAGGAGAATCTCAAAGTGTTTTACAAAATATGAGGTTCTGAAATAAATCAGTAGTAGAATCAAGAAACCATAACATCATATCAGCAAAGTGGGTATAGGGAGCGGGCAGGGCCGTGAGTCTCATCTCACCGTGAAGCCCAGCTCATAACCACTACCTACTATAATTCCATAGTGATGTTCAACTCTGCATTTACTCTTTGGGGGCCACCTCTATATCCCAGGCCCTGTGCTATGTGATGAGATACCACTAAGAAGGAAGGAACCCCTGCCCTCAAGGAGGTTACAGGCTTATTGGGGAGAAACACAAAAGAACAGGGAATTATACCTGTGGGAGAACTGGGGTGAGTCTCAGGTTTAAGGTTTAAGGTTAAAGGAAGCCCATGGGAGGGACTCCTAAGCCTGGATGCTACAATTGGGCATAGATGCTGGGGAGACTGGCAAAAGAAGCAGAAGCCACGTAAGTCACTCTAAACAACACACGTTACCTTGAGGGCTGAGAGGTACCATTTCTAAAGATAACCATCCGGTCCGTTGTCTACTTTCTGGGCCCTAACTGTGATTCCCGCTCACCCATCCTACACCTGGGGCGATGGGGCTTAAAGGTTCACTCTTGTCTCTTCAACCCTCTTCATTTCTCTCACCTGTGGGGTTCCCAAATGGAGAATTGGCATAGATTGCTTTCTTACAGACATTATTATCCAATTTAGGAAACTCAGTGGCACTGATGCAAATAATAGCATGGGAAGAGAACCAAGGTCCCTTGTCATCCGGATCTGCCTGGTTCTTCACTCAGAACTTCAAAATGGAAGCACCGCCCAAGCTCAACACCATAACTGTCTTTCCTTTCCCCTGGCCGTGAGCTCCACTGAATGCCGGTGCCAGGCAGATTTGGTTCTATAGAGTTCCATGTTGTTACTTTATGAAAACTCAACCCTCTCACACTCTTTGCAGCTTCAAAGCAAAATATTTAAATCATGAGAAATCTTTTTTTGTATGTGTCTGTATATATGCTCCCAAGCACATACTGATGTATTCTGGTGAGGAAAGTGATGGAGAACTTCCAGGGGTGATGGAGGAGCTCCTTGGGTGATGGAGAAGCTCCTTGAGTAATGAAGGAGCTCCTTGGGTAATGAAGGAGCTCCTTGGGTAATGGAGGAGCTCCTTGGGTGATGGAGGAGCTCCTTGGGTGATGGAGGAGCTCCTTGAGTAATGAAGGAGCTCCTTGAGTAATGGAGAGGCCCCTCAGATGAATGATCTGAAACACACAGCTCAGTTCTCCATTATTCATAAAATATAAGACCTGAGATATTAGTCAGAACCAGTACATGAACCAGATGTTGGGAGGAAGGATTTACTTAATCTTTTATTATGGGAACATGTAAACATGTGATAAGGTAGAAAGAGCAGAACAACACACCTTTACGGGCCTTCATCCAGCCTGAACAATCATCAGTATAGGACTGACCTCACTTTACCTGTGTCCCCACCTACCTTTTCAGTTACCGTTAGGTTATTTTAAAGCAACTCTGGGACATTACATCATTTCACCTGTGAATACCTAGTATGTAGCCTTACTAACACCACTATCGCACCTTAAAAATTAGCAACACTTTCTTTATAACATATATATGTTATATGCAAATGTTCAAATTTATGGCGGTGGTATAAATGCCATTTTTTAACCTTTAATTTAAAATCAGAATCCAGGGGCACCTGGGTGGCTCAGTCAGTTAAGCTTCTGCGTTCAGCTCAGGTCATGATCCCAGGGTCCTGGGATTGAGCTCCATGTTGGGCTCCCTGCTCAACAAGAGTCTGCTTCTCCCTCTGCCTGCCACTTGCCCTGCTTGTGTGCTCTCTCTCTCTCTCTCTCTCTCTCTCTTTCTCTCTCTTTCTCTCTCTCTCTCTCAAATAAATAAATAAAATATTTTTAAAAATAAATAAAAATCAGAATCCAAATCAGGCCCACACATTGCAGTATATTGACATGTCTTTCATGTGCCTTTTAATCTATAGTTTTCTTTTATATCCCTCTACTCCCCTCCCTGCCCCCTTGCACTTTGTTTCATGAAGAAATTGTATTTTTTGACCTGTAGAGATTCCCACAGCCTGGATTTTTTTTTTCTTTTATGGCAGCCCTGTGGTGCTGTTTAACATGTCCTTCTATCCTCCGTATTTCCTACAAATTAGTTTGATTTAGATATTTAGTTGGATTTACATTTGATGTCTGTGGGCAAAACTGCTTCATAAACCATGTTGTACTCTCTTGTCAGAAGGCACATAAGGTATAGTTTTCTTTTTTAGTGATTTTTAGCAGCTGTTGTTGTTTATTGTTTAGATCCATTAGTTAATTACTTCATTTATTAGCTGAACTACAAATAATCAAATATATCTCCTATTAGAACATCCAATAATACAATTTATATAGGAAAGATAGGATAAGTGTTTGCTTTTTTCCCTTTATTTTTTAGTTTTCAAAATAATGAGTAGTTTACTATCATTTTCCAATGACCAAACAGGGTTTTCTGTTTTGTTTTTAGTATCTTTGTAAACTCATAGGTTTAAACACATTTGGTGTGCTTTAGTCCATTTTGTTTATTATTTTTATTGGTGCTTGGATTGTGCCATCTCTATCATTGGCTCCTTTTTACATGACCCTGGTAACCTTTGATTTCATCCAAATAGCAAGGAAGCTAAGATCTTCCAGACCTTACCCCAGACCTGGAATCAGCCATTTCTCCTAGGATCCCTAGTTTCTCTTGGTGGGAAATGGTTCTTAGAGACAATAATCTAAACTCTTGGAAGTACTCATTGTTCCTGGGTTGGTCATCCTCTCTAGACCTTTTCAATGGACAGAGTTAGGAAATTAGTGGTTGTTGGTGGTGATTAAAAATACGTCATAAGTTCTTACTTATACTTTCTATTCAAATTAAAAATTACAGGGGATTTTATTTAACCTCTTCTTTTTATATTGTACCCCCTTTCTCTATACTGAGAATCTCAGTTCTCAAGGATGACACAGATGATGGCCCTAGTACCTCACGTCATTACTCATTCACGTTCTCCTGCCTGAGCAGCCTCAGAGCTACAGCGTCCACACTAGCAGTAACGATGATTGTCGCCTGGTTCTTTAATTATTACATAGTATTCCATTGTGTGGAAGTGCCATAGTTTAGTAAACCAGTCCTCTCTTCTTGACATTTATATTGTTTTTAGTTTGAGAAAGATGGGATAGGAAATCTTAGGAAGTCAGCAGGTTGTGCCTTGACAAGTTTCTGAATAAACAGCCTTCATTAGTACAGTGCTCTGTGGTTTTTCAGGTACTTCCACAAAAAGGATACCTCATTGCTGAGGCAGAGTAGACTCAGAGAGGCTACTCAGAGACTCTCTAAGTTTCTCATTATGTTAGGG
The DNA here is from genome assembly GCF_922984935.1 of Meles meles. Lineage (NCBI taxonomy): Eukaryota > Metazoa > Chordata > Mammalia > Carnivora > Mustelidae > Meles > Meles meles. Next base: position 138,387,883 of record NC_060071.1, on the reverse strand, counting down.
TCGGTACCTGTGAATTCAAATAAAACACTCTTTCTAAGCAAACTTATTTCAACCTGTTCCCTTTTGTTTCTTAAGTGTGTTTCCACCATAAACATACAATGTTCTTCTTTTTTTATTATTATTATGTTATGTCAGTCACCATATGGTACATCATTGGTGTTTTGATGATTTTTCTGTTTTGTTTGTTTTTTTTTTAAGATTTTATTTAATTATTTGAGCGAGAGCGAGAGAGAGCACTAGAAGGGGGAGTGGCAGAGGGAGAGGGAGAAGCAGACTCCCCACTGAGCAGAGAGTCCAATGCAGGGCTTGATCCCAGGCTCCTGGGATCATGTCCTGAGTCCAAGGCAGACTCCTAACCGACTGAGCCACCCAGGCAACCCACATCATTAGTTTTTGATGTAGTGTTCTATTATTCATTGTTTGTGTATAACAACCAGTGCTCCATGCAATGTGTGCCCTCCTTAATACCCATTATCAGACTAACCCATCCCCCCATCCCTCTCCCTTCTAAAACCCTCAGATTGTTTCCTGGAGTCCATGGTCTCTCATGGTTCATCTCCCCCTCTGATTTCCCCATCCCTTCATTTTTCCCTTCCTTCTCTTAATGTCCTCTATGCTATTCCTTATATTCCACAAATAAGTGAAACCATCTGATAATTATCTTTCTCTGCTTGACTTATTTCACTTAGCATAATCTCCTCCAGTTCCATCCATGTTGATGCAAATGTTGGGTATTCATCCTTTCTGATGGCTGAGTGATATTCCATCGTATATATGGACTACATCTTCTTTATCCATTCATCTGTTGAAGGGCATCTCGGCTCCTTCCTCAGTATGGCTATTGTGGACATTGCTGCTATGAACATTGGGGTGCACAATACAGGTGTAGTGAAAAGAAGGGCCATATACAATGTGTTTCTGACTAGCAGTGTAACCTTGGACAAGTTACTTGAACTCCCTAGGTCTTCCTTTCCTCATTTGTGTAGCAAATGTACAAGGGTCCCCACACATGGGGATGGAAAGGGGGCCAGGTGAAACAAAGCACATCAACAACTAAAATGATTGGGCCTATACTAAAATAGAATAAATGCTTACTATTTTATTTTCCTAATGTGAATTAATATTTTTATACCTTTATGTTTAACATGTTTGGTGAAAAAATTCAAATAATCGCATGTAATTTAGCACATAGATACAATGCCCATTTTAGTGTATTTTCCTCCTCAATTTATGTGTACAGGATGATTATGCAAATAGGGTGATTCTGTAGCCTGCCTTTTACACCACACCAGGGTTCAATTTTAAAAAACTAAACTTTTTCTGTAAAGGGCAAGACAGTATAAATTTTAGGCTTTGTGGGTCATATGGTCTGTGTCACCACTACTCAGTTCTGTGATATAAAAACAGCTACACTGTAACAACATTACAATATAAACAGTATAAGGGAGGGGATATGGCTGTGTTCCCAAAAAAAAAAAAAATCTTTATTTATAGTTACTGAAAGCTCAATTTCATATACTTTTTCATGAAATGTTCTTTTTTAATTTTTTTCAGCCATTTAAAAATTTAAAAACCATTCTTAGCTCACAACCCATAAAGAAATAAGGGGCCACATGTGAGTTTGAGTCCTGTCACTTGAGACCCTGGTGCTAAACCATATATCATGAAAATCACTGAAATGCTTCAGGAAACCCAGAAAGTTAGAAGATAGCAGGTTGGGAGGGGTTAATCTTCCATTTCTTTGGGAGAGAAGGTCAGAAGGGCTCTCTCTTGGTGTGGTAGCGAATCAGTCCGAATAAGGGTTGGAGGTTACAGAACAGACGGAGAAGTCAGCTGGTGCCACAATGTTCCTACTGCTTTCCCCTTCTGGTCCACACAGCCGACCACCCCAGATACATAGGTGTGATTCCAAAGCTTCCAGGTAAAGAAAAGAGCTTAAATTCCTTAGCAGCCCAAGACCAGTCTAGACTTGCACTAAGATCTCCTGACCCTGGGCTGCTCAGCTACTCAGACCACACTGTCCCTGGATCGTTAGCTGTTGAGGGCCGGGTTGTCGTACTGAGAGCTGGGGAACCTCCCTTCTCTACAGAAGGGTCCAGCCGAGAAGCAGGCTCTGAAACTGCTTCTGCTACCTGCTCTGTCTAGGATAGCACATTTAAGCTTTAAGCTTGCTTTCCTCATTCTGCCCATCTGCAAAGTGGGAATAATGGCTCCCAAACCCTTGGAAATCCTCCTTTATGGGATCAGGAGCTGTGAGTGGCTTCTTCAGATGGTCATAAGGGTTCCTCAGAAGCCCCTCACTGGGGGGCTCAGAGTGCCATAGACCTGTCTGTGACTGTGTGCCCTACTAACAGGGCAGAATAGGCCAGAATAGGCCAGCTAGATTTATGGGTTCCTTTGAAATGGGGGCTGGGGTGGGGTGCCAGCTCTCTCCCAGGATTTTGTTTTTTATCTGACTGCATGCATTGTTACAAAGTTAATTGCCTGTGTTTGCATCCTGTGGAAATATTTCCGAGACACCCCATCAGCACGGACCCCACATTTGCAACTTGTGTTTTGCTGATCCATTTGGCTTTTTTGAAAATTTGGGCCAAGACCAAATCTTCCATAAAGGTCTGTGGGCTGTGACCATAGCCCTCAGCTGTTTGCTGTGTTGTTCCAATTTCACAGATTTAGCTTTGTAAGGGGAGAAAAAAAGAAAATGGGCCATGATTTTTTTTTTGTTTGTTTTTTTAAGGACTCAGTTCTTTACGCTATAGATTGAATTCTCTATTTCTCAACCATGGGGCATCAGACGACCTGCATTGCCACTCACTTGTTATGTGGTCCTGGGCAAGAACCTTGACCTTCCATGCCTTAGTTTTCTTATCTAGAAAATGAGGATGATGGCTTCTGTATAGCCCTCTAAGGGTTTTTAAGAAACCAGATGAGCTAATGGCCTGACAGTTTGTTTGTTTTTTTTTTTAAAGATTTTATTTATTTATTTGACAGAGAGAAATCACAAGTAGACAGAGAGGCAGGCAGAGAGAGAGAGAGAGAGGGAAGCAGGCTCCCTGCTGAGCAGAGAGCCCGATGCGGGACTCGATCCCAGGACCCTGAGATCATGACCTGAGCCGAAGGCAGCGGCTTAACCCACTGAGCCACCCAGGCGCCCCGACAGTTTTTTTTTGAATAAGTAAAAAGTGCTACATCTTTATGTGTGTGAATTCGCAAAAATGAATGGCTCTAGTATTCCCAAGGTCTTATAATTCCAAGCTAGACCAAAAAATAATTCTCCCAATTGTCTGCTCATCTAAGGAGTTCTTGGGAGAAAAATGCAGGAAAAGTATGTAGGAGCCAAATGCTGGGGACCTCACGCGTCATCCTGAGGAATTCAGACTTTCTCACTGTGAAATGGTAACAAGGCATGGAAGGCTTTGAGCTAAGAGAGGGTACCGGAGGGTGGTGGGCAGGGTGAGCTGGAGCAAGAGAGATCTGAATCTCAGAGCATGTAATCTAAAGCTTTGCTGGTGGTTTTTGGAGGAGAGAATGAAACCACAGGAATTATTGAGAGCCCAAGGCTTCCTCTTAGGACCTTCCCCTCTTCCCAGAGCTTCTGCAGGCTGCGGGAGGGAGATGGAAGTCAGCTGGATGCACAGTGGCTGCCTGGCTTCAATTTAAAAAGTCTCGGGTGTTCCCAGGATTGTATCATTGGGCCCATTCAGTCATTCAACCATCTCCCCATCCATCCATTTCATGAACGGTCGTTCTCCCATTCCAGTTGGGAGACCTTGACCTGTGAGCTGTGACATTCTATAGTGAGGGAAATTGCAAAGGAAGTGGGAGGCCTCCGTGACTCTTAGCCATCAGGCAGAGCTTATCTAAGTGCATACCCTTCTTCACAAGCAAAACAAAGCAGGCCTGAGAAAACACTTAATTGGGATTGGATTGGATTGGAAATATGTCCATCAAATGGACTGACACTTGAACTAGGCAGACCAACCCAGCCTTTGGCTCCAGTTCCTGTAGGATCCTATGTTGGCTTCCCAGCAGTCTGAGTCCCACTCCCCCATTCCCCCCAACCCCTGGCTCCTTTCCTACCTGAGCTGCTAAAATGCCCCACTGAGACCCCTCTGGGCCTCCCAGCACCTCTGAACTTAAAAGTTCTTTGATGAGAATTTGGTCTTCTTTACCTTCCATAAGTCCCCGCAACACTAAAGTAATGTTCTGCCTGTGGTTCAAATTTTTTGAAAAATTTCCTTGACAACTCAGTGCAGAATCATTAACACTCTCAGCTGCACCTGTCATTAGAAAATAGAAGGACAATCTATCCCTTGGCTTTCCACTTTGAAAAATCTTGCCAAACAACCTTGGGGAACACATATAGTAGGTGATCAATAAATGCCAGTTAGATTAAATTCCTACGACATACCAATTCAGCAAAACTTGGAATACCCACTAAGAGCCAGGGGTTCTAGGCTCTGGGAATATACAGATACATAGGAATAGACCTCCATCTAGGTTCCTGAAACTCTACTTGGCCATGGTCCATGCATGGCATGATCAAAGTGCCACAAAGTGGGGATGGGTGATGAAAGAGATGAGAAAGATACCAGCAAGTCTCCACCTCCTTTAAATAGACAAGAAGCCTCTAGTCAAGGGTTTCTATTATTATCTCAACTAAAAGCAACTTGATTAAGGAACGCAAGGCATTGAACGTGTGCTTTGTTTAAAAGGCAAAGCTTTTATATTGAGTACACATCTATGTTTGTCCGAGATTACTCAGAAGTAGAAGCCTTCGCAGCCTGCTGGAGGCTGGTCACCTTTGCTCTGGTGGTGGCCGTGCTGGCATTGTGTGTCTCTATCACAAGACTGCGCCCAAGTTTCCTGATATTAATCCTCGATTGGAGGGCGTTTCCTGGTAGAATTCCCATGCCCAACATAGTGTAATAAAGAATGCCATAGCATCCCTAGCTCCAGGAGTTACTCATTTTGTTCTGTGGGTGGTTTTATTTTAGGGAGATGAACAGCAGAGGGAGGGATGCATTCTCCAAAAGAACAGACCTGTTGTTTGTGATCTGGTTCTGTTTATTACCACGCAAACTAGTAGTTCCTAGAGAGAAGGCGCCAGAGAGCTAAATTCCAAAATTTCTTTGTTGATGCTTCAGAGCATAGCTTGCCTGCACAAAACCCCATGACCTTGAAGAGGAAAAGGAAAACACCAGTCTGAGTTAATGCCCATGGCATTTGGGTAGGTAAAAGGCAATACACAGAGCTATCTTGAAAGCTACCCTTGTGCTCAGAATAGGGATTGAAGAGCCTCAAGGGACTGCGCCCTTTGGTCAGTTACATTGAACGTGTTGATGCAGAGGCTTTGCAGGGTAAAGGCAAATGGGGACATATTCTTACGCTCTCTGAAGATTGGAATGCTGCATGACATGGAATCAAGTGTCCCCGAGTTCTGCTTGGAAGGATGAAGACATCCAAATGGGGGCTTCTCATTTAAGATCCGCATGATCTTAGGAGGTCATCCAAAGCTGCTCCATGAGGACAACAAGTGGGTGTCCACACTGCCATGACATCGTTCCTGTTGTCCTGCCTACGTCTATTCAGCAGGTGCTGATCTAGACCTCTCGTTATGTTCTCAACACTGTGCAGTCCCATCTTGCGTCCTCCTGCAGGACCCAGGTTGAAACAAGTGCTAATTTTCCCTAACCCTCAGCTAACTGTGCCTGGGGTCTAAAGACCTCTGGTTTATGATATTTGAGAGTCTCTTGAAAGGGATCTCCTGGGTGACTTGCTTTGATACAAACCTGCTGCTTACGGCTTCCCAAGAGCCCAGTCAGACCCCAGAGTTTTGCCAGGTCTGGCGTGGGAGGCAAGTTGTACACGGTCTGTGAGGTAAGAAGCCTACACCTGTTGCCCTGAGTGACCCAGCCATCACCATCACCGATGGCAGAGGTAGTAAATGGGTCCCAAAGGGCAGCTCATCTACTACCAGGATGACTCAGTTCAGGACTCGAGCAGAGACCCCTAATGTTTCTGCCAAGGACACACTGAGGACCCCTTGTCTCAGTCACGCAACACTGACTCCCCCCAAAACTCCAGCTTGAGGATGGTGAAAAGCAACATGCCAGGGAAGAGTACAAGCTTTGGGGGGAGGGTCACACAGTTCTGGGTTCAAATCCTAGCTCTGTACTTGGACCAATCCCTTAACCTCTCAGAGGTTCAGAATCCTCGTCTATAAAATGGGGTTGTTTAACTTGGAGCTCTGATTTAGAGCACACAACAGCAACCAAATTATGGCCCTGCTTCGACCTACCTCCCAACCCAGCGATCCTGCCATCTTTGGGCTCACCCCCATGTCCTCCCTAGCAAGGACGGCCACAACATGAAGGCTGATTGTTGTTATTACGTTACATGTATATAGTTTCTATAGTGCCTTCACTTCAATATCCTCATTGAATTGTGTGATAGGCAGGGCCGGAGAGGGGCAAGAGTCAGGACCTGAATCCAAGCCTTTGGCGCCTAGCCCAGGCTTGCTTCCACCTCCCTGCCCAACAATACCCCCTTCTACCCTACAACCTCACCTTCCTCCAAGGGATTACAATGGACCCAGCTGTCCCTAAAGTCTGGATGTTGTTCCAGGAAATCTGGGGGTGGAGGGCAGCAATGAGGCCCATGTCTCTGCAAAAAGAAAAACAGTACACTCAAAAATCACAAGAAGGGCTCTCGGCAAGCTGCGCAATGCTCCAGCTGAGTGGTGTCCCACTCCAGGAGGACATGCGAAAGCTGGGAAATGAGATGGTCGCTGTCTTAGGGACCCACTGCAAAGAGGAGGGCACGAGGGTGCTCTTAGGCAAGTCAGCTGCTCCAGCATGCTTGGGGCTGAAGGCGCCAGGTACTTGTCTGATGACCCTCCCCCGTGCTTGTGAGGGTCTCTGTGTTTTGCCTAAAAATACAGGAGATTCCCAAATGAGGACCGTCATAGCAAACCATTGATTTGAAGCAGGTGTGGTTTTGAGACAGCTTGTACTTCCTGCTCCCTCCAGCGCCCACATGTAGCTCGCACCCTCTGGGTTCCTGTTGTTGCTTCCTCCTTAGCATCCCAGGCGAGCAGAGCTTCCCATCCCAGGCCCAGACCCAAAAAGGGAGATGCGGGTGGAGTGTCTCGTCAGGGTAACATCCCTGTGCTATGGCTGTCAGCTCCCACAGGGTGTGATTCCCTCCCCACGCTGACAACTGCAGCTAAGATGTTCGGGAGGATTTAGGGCCCTAGAGAGTCCGTTGCTCAGGCTGTGGAGAACCGTCCCCACTCTCCCATGTGTCAGGAAGACAGATGGGGACCCTGCTAGTTCTACTTGTTCAGAGTCAACTCAGCTCTCTCTTCTTGAGGGGGAGAAGGAATAAGGAGGAGGAGAAAGAGAGAGAGGGAGAGAGGAAGGGAGGGAGGGAGGGAAGGAGGGAGGGAGGAAAGAAATGAAGAAGGAGAAAAGGGAAGAAAGGAGAGGAAAAGGACAGAGAGGAAGGGAAGGAGGGGAGGATGGGAACAGAAGAAAAGGCAAAGAAGCAAAGAGAAGACCCAAACTACTTTTTCTCTAGCCCCTGAGGAATTCTGTCAGTGGGGGCTTCCTGGTTTTGCCAGTGGCTCTTTGCAGAGTCTGGATATACATTTCCCTTAAGACTGGTTGTCTTCAGAGCAGGGGAAACAAACCAGAACCTCCCATAAATCAATAGAGGTCACTGCCAAGAGCTTTGTACACTTGCTGTCCCTGGCCGTGATAAACTCATTGCATTTGGGAATTGGCCAAAGACCCTGACTCCCATCTTAATTCTCATTCCCAGAAAAACCTCCGCGCTCCGTTCACCCACCCTCTGTTTACTGTCTTTGTGCTTCTTAGACAAAGCTGGCGAGGAGGAAAGAAGAGAGTTCTGTAACTGGGTCTATCAAAGACCCCATTTCTTGGCTTGGGGGAGCAGAGGAGGGTAGGGGGCAGCCATGGACCCCTGGACTGTGGGAAATGGAGGCCCAGAGGGGGCGGAGGCTATACCTTACTCTGGCAGGGGGGGTCATCCCTATACACCCATTCTCAACCCCCTGTGCTTACACGCCTTCCTTGGAGCCCTTAGCTCCAATATGCCCCAAGGTCTACAGAAGTTGCTGACGGGAGTGAGCCCACCACAAGGGACCACGCCAAATTCGCACGTGGCCAGGACCCGAGACTGCTCTGGGAGTTGTAGTTTATGACTTTGTGTTTCAATCTTGCTTCATGGCCTCTAAGCTTTATGACAGCAGGGACTTAGCCTGTCACCTCAATGCCTGACAGAGTGCTCGTCCCTAGTAGACGCTCATTAAATATTTGCTGACTGTTTCTGTGACGAAATGTTTAGACATGTGCTTTATCCTGCTCTTTTTTAATTGACAAGTTCATCCTTCTAATGGACCAGGCTTTTCCGTGCTACACTGCTGAAGGAATTAGCTAGATCGGGGGCGACGTTTGTTGCCATGGCCGGAAGTGCTGGGCTAGGAGGGATCTCCTTACTTCTCTTGGGGCAGTAGCGGGGGGGCTGTTGTGAGCTAGACCTGGGATTTGGATTCCTCTGAGAAGCCAGGATGAGAAGCAGGAGCCTCTTACCTCGGAGAGGGGTTTGGAGAGGATCCAGGCATGAATGGCAGGTCTCTCCAGATGACTCAGGAGCCACCCGGCTCTGTCAGCCAGACACAAGCAATGCCGGAGACAAAAAGAAAGAGACAGTGAGTCATTAACATTTGTATCTATGATTTAAATGGTAGAACAATTTAAAGAGACCACACATAAAAACAAAGACCAATAGAGCGCCTCAGCCTAGGCTCTGAGGCCATGAGAGATGATCCAAGATGTTCACACATGGGATTCCTTCAAGCTTCAAGTGTGAGCCCCACTCCCCTTCCAAGCAGAAGGCAGGAGCTGAGGTGAGCGGAAGCCACAAGAATGATGCCTATAAACTCACAGAACGTTATTCACGCCAGCTGGTCCGTGAACCTGGAAACAATGTCACTAACACTGAATCCTGTGCTTGACGTTGTACATGTAAGAGATAAAGACATATTGTTTCTACCTTTACGGAACTTACACTAAAGTGGGCTGGATTTCTGTCTGAAAACTGCAGGAAAACACTAGGGGAAGCGTGTTCTCACTGAGTTTATGAAATGCACCACATCTGGGTTATCAAAGTCGGTTCAGATCCAAGCCACTGTTGAATTTTGCTTGCCTCCATGACTTTTGCTTGGCTTCTGGCCAGGCATCTCTAAAATGTGTCCCCCTGCTGGGGGGAGACTTCCCTTCCTCTACCCTCCCCCAGGAGGCAAGTCCCAAGGGAGAAGGCCCTTAATGACCAGTCCCGCCTCTCCGCTGAGCATTCTCTCCTCACTGAACAGTGCTTCATTGCCCCAAGCCCCAAAGCCCTCGTCCAGCTTCAGGGGTTAAAAGTGCATGTGTCTAAGAGAAGATGTTTCCTCTACCAGGCCAGCCTCTGCCAGCAAGCCCATCCCCCTAGGGAAAACAGGTCCTCTCTTGGGACAGCCAGGTTTTCCTGGACAGCTGAGCCACATTTATTCCATCACAACTGATAAATAATCTTTTTCCAATCAACAAATGCCCTCTTTTAAGGCTCCCGGCTTACCCTGCCCTTGGTGAGGACAGATCTGTGAGGAAGGGCCCACAGACTATAGGAATTAGCTGGAAGTCAAGGGTGAAATTCAGCAACAAGGCCAGAATGCAAATGCCTCTAGAAGCCTGGGCGAGGAGAGGGCACCACGCCACAGCATCTGCCCCTCCTGGATGTAAGCCTTAGGCCTGGCATATTTGCTCACATGCCCCGTAGATAGTTGCCAAGGGCACCCTTCCAGGACCGGAGGGTGGCTCTAACAGGCACAACTGACCTAATTGCACCGTTGCCTATGGAGTTGGGTTTTTTTTTGGTTTTGTTTTTAAGATTTTATTTATTTATTTGACCGAGAGAGATCACAAGTAGACAGAGAGGCAGGCAGAGAGAGAGAGAGGGAGGAAGCAGGCTCCCTGCCGAGCAGAGAGCCCAATGCAGGACTCCATCCCAGGACCCTGAGGTTATGACCTGAGCCGAAGGCAGAGGCTTAACCCACTGAACCACCCAGGCGCCCTGTTTTTGTTTTTGTTTTTGTTTTGTTTTGTTTTTGTTTTAATTTGAGATACTTCTCAATTCACATGCAGCTGTAAGACATAATACAGAAATGTACCAGTTACCCAATTTCCCATAATGGTAACATCTGCAAACCGTAGAACGATATCACAACCATGATGTTGACATTGCTACGTCCACCAAGTGTATCCAGTTTCCCAATTTTACCTGTACTCGTGTGTGTGTGTGTGTGTGTGTGTGTGTGTGTGTGTGGTTCTATACAACTTCTTCACCCCGAGAATCCTTCATATTGTCTTTTATAACCACACCCCTCCCTACCCTCTCCCATCCTGACCCCTTGGCTACCACTCATCTGTTGTCTGTGTCTGTAATTTGTCATTTTAAGAATGTTATACAAATGGAATCGTACAGTGTGTAACCTTCTGGGGATTGGCTCTTTCCCTCCATAAATCCCTCGAGATTCATCCAAGTGGTTGGGGGTCCCACTAGTTGGTTCCTGCTCACTGCTGTGCCTGTGGTTTCAATCATTAAGCAATATTGCATCTCCACGTGGCACCAAGGCCCAATTAGAAAGCCTCTGGGACATGATCCTCAAGGAGATATCATTCTAAGGGAGAAGATATATGTTGTTTGGTGTTTCTGGGTGGGAAAAGAACAAAACAAACACACCACAAGTGTTTCTAGGGGCACACAAGCGTACCCCTGTTTGTCTCTTTCTTCAAGCAGGAACCCGAATGATCCCCTTTCCTTAGCAGTGGTTGACGGTTCTCTCTTGCGTCTTCCCTCCTCCTTCCTTCCCAGGAACATATCTACAAGCTGATGAAGAGTGACAGCTATGCCCGCTTCCTCCGGTCGAACGCTTACCAGGACTTGCTGCTGGCCAAGAAGAAGGTATCTTTGGGAAGGGCAGGCCTGCCTTTCTTAGCACTGTTAACCCTTGCCTGCTGCTTGCTGCTGGCGTCAAATGAGAGTATCATCCCTTGGGTTTTGTTTATGTTCTCTTTTCCTCTTTCCCCTCTCTCTCTGCTCCCACTCTAAGGGAAGCCGAGTAGGATTGTCACCACCTCAGCTCACCCGCAAGGTCCAGGGTGTGGCATCCTGTCTCCATGGCCCCATTACCCTGGCCTGTGCGTTCTGCCCACAGCAGGGAGTGTGATGAAATTCCAAGGCCACGGTGGCACAACATAAGATTTCAGGACTGGCGGTGACACCCGCGGATCCCTTGGGAAACCGGAAAGAGCCCCTCACTGCAAAGTCCGACCCCCTTACCACAGACTTTAGGTAAAATCTGACCAGCTCAGTGATGAGGATGAGGCAAGGATCGGGGCGACCCCCTCCGTGGGTAGAAAACCTTACAGATTTCTAGCCCTCCCCCCAGTCCCCAGTCTGGCCCGGGAAGTCACTCCTGGAACTGTCCCTTCCCCGATGCCCCACAGTGCTTGCCTTTTCTTTCAGCTACGAAATAACCGCTCCCTAGCTTCGTAATTCTCCTCCCGTGGGAATCAAGTCATGGTTCCCTGCAGCCCTTGGCATCTGGACTGGGGGAGCCCAGGGACCCACAGCATGTAGGTGACACGGGGCAGCTGAAGCAGCAAGAACTCTGCTGGGTTTCTGGGAGGAGAGCAGGCAGAGCCAGGAGGGGCCTGGGGTCTGGGAAAGGGGAGGCAGGAGAGATGGTTTGGGACTCCAGTATGCCTGCAAACCCTCTGCGCTTTGCAGCTCTGCTCCGAGGCCCACGTGTGGTTAAGTGTGGCTCTCCTTGCACCCAAATCCACGGCTTCCATGCCACTCCACTCAGGACCATGGGTATCCCCTCGGGCTCCCCTCGCAGCCAACCCCAGTCCCTGAGCTTACGGCTGTCCACCCATGCGCCCTCTGTCGGGCTGCCTCTCCCGGCCACACAGTCCCCCTCTCTGTGTACTGTCCGTCTCCCTCGTGTGCCAGGATCCTGTCTGCGTATCTGGTTGGTACCATTGAACTCCAGGGTCTAGAACAGCCTTTGTTTCCTGTTCTGCCGTTAGGTAGCACTGAGAATATCCCCGATAGTCTGAGGAAGGGAAAGGGAATTCTGGAATGCCCAAGCTGTCAGAAACCCAGCTTTATTGGTTGTCTGCACCCCTTCCAACAAGTGTCACTCTTCGATGGAAAATGTGAAGCCTGGCCTCTTGCTGTTGGCCTTGCAGGAGGGTGTAGGTAGAGGGGTTCTGACGGAGGGGAACATCAGATGCCCATTTTTTCAAGAAAAGCTATGGACACTTCTGGTATCTCCAGCCCAGATCTCATGGGGGAAGGCCAAAACGAATGTTCCAATTTCTCCTGTCTCAAGACCCTGAACTGATCACAGTTTGGAGAAATTCTGAGTTTCTAGCAGTCTGGCTCATCGGCGCCTCTCCACATACCTAGGAGAAGCCAGAGTCCATGCAGTCCTCTTAGAGGTCTGAACACAAAGGGGTAACACACTCCAGCTCAGGAAGTGGAACCGATACACCGGTGCCCACAGGTCCTCCCGTAAAAGGAGAACTTCTCAAAGGAGATCCCTCCGGCGAGGAAGGGACCCAAAACAGCTTGCCTGTGAAATGTCACATGTGAAACTGATTAGAATGATCCTCCCAGCCCCCAAATGAAGGGATGTTCTCTGGCAGAAAAGCTCTTGCAGATGCCAATGCCCTTGCAATATCCAGGGGTTAATCGTTTCCAAAAACAGTGACAAAACCTACTTTTTCTTCCATTTCTCCCTGAGAGTTTCCAGGTGTGGATTGGAGTTGTAACTCGGCATTTTCAGGTAGGCCTAGAAGTACCCTGATGTCAGAGATGGGCTTGCCGTGTGATATCAATGTCCAGGTCGTAAAGGTACGTGAGAGGTCCCATGCTCCAGCTACAAGAGGGAATCTCATCCGACCTCACTTTATTGTCTTTCCATCTTGTGATGGAGTCTGGAGCCACAGCCTCCCAAGCCTTCCTCCCTAGGTCATCCTCTTTCCCAATATTGTCAAAGATAACGTTAGCTGCTCTGGGAAAGCAGGTTCTCGAGGGTCAGGTGAGCTGGGTTTCCAGGGCTCCTCCAGGATATGCAAGGCAGGAACCCGAATGAGTCAGACAATGGTGCCCATCTGTGAGCAGCAACACAGTAGCCAGAGGACAAGAATGACAGGCACATCGTGCTAGCTGCAGGGCCCAGGACCAGCCCGACCCCAGCCGAGTGCGTGCCGCCTATGCTGCGCACAGGCTGGAAGCTGAGTCCTGCCGTCCCCAGAGCCAAGACTTGGTACAGTAACCTTTGGCTTCTTGTGGGAGGAAAAAGACCAGCCTGGCTCTGCCATGGTGTGTCGTGTATGTGTATGTGTGTGTTGTGTTGTGTTTTCCTTCTGCGACGTCCTGTCTCCTGGCAGCCAGCAGAGGGGATGGGGCGTTACCACCACCAAAGAAGCCCTCTGACCTTGACCACACAGATAGGTGACTGCCCTTGGCCCCCACACGCACCCCACCCCCTGCTTCCAGCACCCTGCAGACCCACAGGCACCTGGCTGCTTCTTCAGCTCTCCACTTTCCATTTTTGCTGAGAGAGAGAGAGAGAGAGAGAGAGAGTGTGTGTGTGTGTGTGTGTGTGTGTGTTTCCATGTGAGTGACTGTACTCTCCAGATTTCCCAGTCTCGGGCTCAAGACCCTAGAACAGGGCTCTAGGACAGCTCTAGGATCAACTAGCCAGTATTTGGGATGTAATTCATGTAATTCTCTCCCAAACCTCTTGGCAAAGCAGGAAACTTAGGGAAAGGGCCAGGACCACAGCACACCCTCCTCTCTTCCCATGGTACTGTGTGGTAGTGAGTGACTAGGCCTGGGAGAGGGTTTCAAGGGCTTTGCCTCTTCTTGCCCCTGGCAGGGTCTGCTTAGCTAAGAGTTCTCCACAGGGGTCTCTGATCCTCCTGTCACCTGCCCCGTGTAAACCTCAGAAAGGGTCACCTGTCTACACACTGAGAGGGCACTTTCTGTCCGAAACACTCCTTCTGAGGCCCAAAACATTTTGTCAACAGAGCGGGCATGGGCAGACCCTCCTTGCTCTAACGATACAGAATGAAAATCAACAGAGGACCGGTAGGAAGTCCCTGAAGTGAGTGAAATTTTCTGGCTGCATCTGGGTGGGGAAAAAATCCCAGAGTCCTAAGCCTGACTTCCAGAGGCGTTGGTGACCTCACCTTGCCCACAGCCACTTCCTGATGTCCCACCAGGATCCCCAGCCTTCAGGGGTAGTCTGTTCTGGGTCCCCATGTGAGGCCCCCCAGGCATCTGCCTGCAGATGGGGACAAATGGGGGCGCCAGCCGCACAGCCTGTGGGATGCAGGGAGCAGGCGGAGTCCCTGTGCAAAGGCGCAGAGGCTTGGACTCCGAGCCCCACAGCGCCACGGGCGGCGCCCTTAGAAGCAAACACCCCCTTTCCTAATGAGGCAGCACCATCTCGGGCAGGCTTCTGTTTGCTGTCTCTCCCGCTGCCTCTCACCTACGGCGCTGGCTGCTTCTCTTCTCCCGTTTTTTCCCCCTGTTTTGCTGTTGTTTTTGTTCATTAGCTGCCGCTGCTGCTGTTTGGAAACCACATGTAAGCTGAAGAGTTTTTTTTTTTTTTCTGTATTTTTCTCCCTACCTTTTTTTTTCCCCCCCCTAAAGCCAGAAAGTGAGCAAGGTCGTAGAACTTCCTTAGAAAAGTTCACTCGCAGTGTGGTAAGTTCAGCTGGTTTTCTTCCCTCAACGTTTCTTCTGGTTTTTCTTTGTTTCTTCAATTTTTTTGTTGTTGGTTGTCGTTTCCTTCGGGGCGGGAGGGAGTCCAGGGCTTTCCCCCACTTGATACACCCTTTTTCTTTTGCGAGCGTCTGCCGCTTCTCTTCTAGGGGTGGGGGTGCAGACCCCGAGCACCTCCCTCTGCAGAGGGTGCACACCGCCGCCCAGCCCCAGGCCGCGCGTTTGATCTTCTGTTCGGGTCTTTGAGGAGAAAGGACCCTGCTGCCCTTGGGGCTGCACGGCGTGTGCATCTTCTGCGGCAGCCCAGGGAGAAGGCCATCGAACTGTACCATGAAATAGATTGGCTCAGAACCATAGCTCATCTAAAAAAAAAAAAAAAATCCAAATTTCCATCCGTGAGCTCTAGCCATCACACAGGTGCAGGTCGCGAGCTGATGCTGCCACGTAGCGGCTTTTGCGGGGGCAGAAGGTGCCGTGCTGCATGGGTCCTGGCAATGCCGTCTAGCTGGCGTGTGTGTTAGTGGCCTCTGCATGAGTTCCGACGTCCCTTCTGGTCCCTGTCAGCCTCATCCGCGTAGCGGGACGGGGAAAGGAGGGGCAGTAGGCATGGAGCAGAGGAAGTCCCTGTACCCCCCCTGTGCTCCCAGGGTCAAGGCCTGATCAAGTTCCCTGGGGCCTTGACTGTGACCAATGGAGTGAAGGTGGGCTCCAGGTTCACTCTTCTTGTAGGGAAGTGGCCGGTTTCTCATGCACATCCAGCTTCGAGGAGGCTGGAGAGCAACACGGTGGCAGATAGGAGACCCCGTGGTAAGAGGCGAGACCTCTGAATTCGTAGACCTTCCCCATGGCACATGGTGCAGGTTCTTCTGTCCTGGGGCCTGTAGAACACCACGGACGCATCTCTCCTCTTTGTGACATTCTCTCCAAGATTCAAGCATAGGACTTAGTGTTCAGGAAGGATTTGGGCTCACCTAGCCCCTCACTCATCAAAAACAAGCTGCTGAGTCCATGGAGCCCAACCAGCACTGTTAATGTCAGACCAGAGGGAAGCAAAATGGCAGCCAGAGAACAGGCCCCCCATGCATAGAATTGGCCCCATTTCCCTTCCCAAAAGACAGCAACCCACTGATGCTGACTTGCTCTCTTCTTCCCCGTCTGTTGAAGATGAGAGTCCTTATAAACCTGACCCCTGTGTGATTCATATATTTCGTTCATCTTTTTAACATAAAGTCTAAGAATTCTGGTTTGAAAGCAACCTGTCATAGCTAGATGCATTTTTACAGAATTTAAACATGATTTTGAATTTGCCATAGATGTAAACATCACAATAGCTGTGGTAGGAGGCAATTTAAGATATGAGTGTTCACCTCTTCTCTTCTTTGGTCCTCTCTCTCTCGCTCTCTCTCTCTGTGGCCTTTCCTCATGAGAAATCAGAACTTGACGAATAGAAGGCCTGCAGTCCCTGGTATGTCTTCGTGGCTGGTTTGCCATGGCTGTGTGGCTTCCCATACCTAGAAGCTGCCAGAGACTGTCACGGGCAAGGCCTGTGGAGTTTCCCCACCCCTGAGGCCCTATGCAGAGTGATGGGAACCAAGGCTTCCCTCTTGCTTTTGAGGTGCACGCTGTGGGTAAAGGATGTTTAAGGATTCTGTCGACAAACTGAGAGTGAGGCCAGCTGGACCACTAGGTGAAAACCGCAGAAGAGGAGAGCTCCCAGAGCCCCGTGGAAACCCTTCAACTTGACCATGTGGGCTGAGGGTGTGAGAGAGGAAGGCTGGTCCCCAGACAAGAGGTCCAAACATCTCCAGGCTGCTTTTCACAAGAACTGGGTATCGGGAAAGGCAAGAAGGATCTCAGTGAAGCTCTGTGAAGAGCTTTTAATCATGTCCCTTCCTCCCAGAAGTAGTGTTGGGTTAGTGGTTTTGTGAAGTCCGTTAACAAAGCATTTGGAACGAGAAAATACCAGACACCTTCCGGGCGTCTCAAGTGTGCATGTGGGACAAATTACAGAGATGTTTTCAGGGCTAGCTGAAGGAGAAAAGTCTTCCAAGCTTCTGAGATTTTTGGCATCTATATGATAAAAGGTTCAAACTGCAAAAAAAAAAAAAAAAAGGTTATAAATTCCCTGCTGTTCTATTTGTGAAGACTCCGATGGGCAGTGCATTCCAAGTTTACGGTTCCAGTGGTGGAAATGGATTTGCATTGATGCCACCACACTTTCTGTGCTCTGGGGGCAACACCACATCCCCACAAGATGTGGCTGTGTCTGAGGAAATGATCTGTGACTGTAAGACAGAGGCAACTCTCAGAGGAGTTGAGGCTGGAACCCCAGAACTTGGTCTAAAACATCCCAGTGTTCTAACCAAATGGAATGAACCCACCAACCAATACGCTTTGCCATCTGGTGGCCATTTTCTGGATATACTGTCCATAACGTACTAGATCTCTCTAAAGGGAGAGCTGTATGACTATGCCATCTGCCATCTCCCGCGAACTATAAAACTCAATGGAAGACTAGTTGAATAGCATTCCCGCGTTACTGGGCAAGACGGATAAGAAGACCATCCATGTCATGAGACTAACAATGAAAAAACTAAGGAATGAAGCTACACAGTTCATGGACTGAGGATGTGGGCCAGCCGCCAGCTAGGACTAAATGATGGCAAGAGGCCTGGATCCAGGTGGTCGGAGAGCTCCAGCAGCTCTTCTCCCATGCCAGTGTCCTTTCTTTTCTTGGGAAAAGAGAAAACTTTGGAGATAGCAAATTGTTGTTTCCAAGTCTTAAGAGGTCTTGTGACATGGAGAGCTTATCTGTTAAAGGCCAGAGATGGCCTCTTTCCCAGGAGATGCTACTGAGTCGTTCCATGTGCTTCATGGAAGCTGCTGGGGCTAGGCTAGTTTGGGGGCAGAACGAGCCTTGCAATGCCCCGTAGAGACAGCTCTGTGAGCTTTTCCTTCCAGTGGAAACTTCATTCTGAGTCACCCAGAACTTGAGTACACAGTGCATTTTTTAGGGAGATATGCCAAGCATCATGCAGTTGGGGGGCACTCGAGCCCTGGGGCATGCACAAAGCCCTGCTGATTTGGTAGAAAGGCTCGTGTCTAAGACCAAAGGTAACTGAAAGTCTATGGCATGGTTCAACCATGCACCTTGAACGAAGAGGCAACCTTCATTCAAAACAGGAGACAGGACTCCCCCGATGTGCCCCAGCCCCACAGAGGGCCAGCTGACCAAGCATGGTGCAGGCTGGATTTCAACCCCTACTTGACCTTCAGCTGCCCTTGGGCAGTAAATGACCCACACCACTGCACATGGTGGGGGTCTGATCCAAGGAGGCCCAGTCCAAGGATTCTAACCTACAGCAGCCTCACAAGGGGGAGGATGGACCCACCCATGGTTTCGGATTATATGAACCCAGCCTATCTCCCCCTGAGTCCTGTGCTCTGGGAGGCTTCCTCCCACCATGGCTGTGAAACGTGAGAGCCACCGTGGGGAGCGTGAGGGCCACCACTGTGGCTCATCTTTGCCTCCCTGTCCCCCTCCTCCGACTGCCTGGTGGGGGTCCTGTTGTGACCACCTGGTGGAGCAGGGGACTTCTCAAACTCCAGCCCACTCCCTGCCCGGCAGCACCCAGCAGCCTGCTGTCCGTTCTCTGCCACACTCCTGGCGACGAGGCGGGTATGAGGGTGGCCAGAGCAGAAAGGTTTGCTGCCCCCTTGCTCTCTCTTATGCATGCTCCTTCCCTCAGGATCTCCTGCGAGCCACTACCCACCCACCCCACCCCCCCACCACGGGCTGACTCTGACCCAGAGGACCCAGGAGGCATAGGAGGAGGGGACGGGAAGCAAAGCTCCTTCTGCCAAGGCTCAGCAGCGGCCATTTGGCTGTCCCTTTCTGGGTGGTGGCTGAAGCTCCCTGGGGAGGAGAAGCAGGGAACGTCCTCTTCTCCTTGCGAACAGTTCTGTGGAAGCGGCCTCAGGGGGTGATGCTCTCCAGGTGGGTGGCGGCTGGCAGCAGCCTCCCTTGACTCCTGGGCCTGGGGGGTTTGGCTAAAGCCCCAGCTGCCCCCTTGAGAGCTTCATCAGCCAGAGCCTCAGGCTCCAAAGATGGGAAATGGGATTGGGGGCGCCAGAGCAAGCCCGAGAGGCCCCCAGAGGGGAGCTGAGATGAGGACCAGGTTCACCCACCTGAGAGAACTCGGCAAGAGAGCTCCGTCCAGGTGCTCCTGGGAACGGAAACCACAGCCCGGAAGCTGAGGGGGCCTGGCCTGTTCCCAGGAGCTTCTCCACCACAGGCGTTTCCATCCTGCCAGCCAAGGAATGCGGAGGGAAAGCCAGGCAGAGACCAGGAAGCTCTGGGAGCCAGCTGTCACCCGCCCTCCCTCGCCCCTCCCTCTACCCCCCTCCTCCCTCCCTGGCCAAAAGGAAAGCTAATGAGAGAGGAGAAGTCAGCAGCTCACCTCCCCTCCTTTCCAGGCAGCTCTGCAGGAAGAAACCCCAGCTCCAGGCCCAGATGCTGAACAGGAAGTGGAAGGCTGAGGCTCCAGGCAGGGGGGGCAGCGGGCAGACAGGGAGGGCGCCCCACCAGCCCAGCGGTAGCAGCTCCTTCCCCCAGGAGGCTGTTGCCCCTCCCCCGCAGCATCCTGGCGGACAGCCACCCACTCAGCGGAATGAGTTCTTCTCGAATACCTAGACTCAGCAGAGCCCCCAAAGGGCTTTGACCTCAGTCAAAAAAAAAAAAAAAAAAATCCTTTTGGGCCTCCAGCAAAGGACTCTTGGCTAAAAATCTTTATATAGGTTTGGTTTTGGTTGCAGACAATCCTTGGTCCCCTCTGGAAACCCTGGGTCAGACTGTCATTCTAGGCTCTCCCAGGTCAGAGCCCTGAAGCCCAGCAGTAGTGAAAGGGGGGGGGGGGGGAGCTGGCCTAGGGATGGAGGAGGACTTCCGTGGTAGTATTTGGGAGAGGAAGCTCACTGCCTCTCTCAAGCAGTGAGGACTTCTGGGACCACGGAGAACGGCTCCTGCTTCTAGCCACAGCTTTCTAGCTGGGCAACCTCAGGCAAACCGCTAGCCCGCTCTGAGCCCTGGTTCCTTCCTAAATACAATGGCTTGGACTAAATAATCTCTACAGACTTTTCCAGCTGGGAGTGCCCATAGGTCTGGGCGTCTTTCTAGGCTAAGATTCCTGAATTGTGTGAATCATCTCTCAGAATGAACAAAGAGCTAGCTGCCTTCCTGATGGGAAGGCAGCTGCCAGCCTTGGAGACGGGACTGACACCGTGGATACCATTGAGTTGGATCTGTATTTAAAAGCCCTGGGCAAGGCTGTAAGGATAAAGCACCAGCAGAACTAAGAGTGCCATGGGATCCCTGCTCAGATCCCCAGGCTCACACACCCTGTGACCCCTGAAGGGCAGGGAACAGGGGTCCCCAGGAACGCGGTCAGCAACATGCCTGCCAGTTCTGCAGTCCCCGCCCTTCCAGAGGGACGCCCACCTGGGTGTGTAGGGGGATGTAAGGGGTGAGGTCCACTGGGCAGAAGGGCAGGCTCCAGAGTGGGTGCCGTGGCACCCCACCCCCCCCCCCCCGTGCCTTATAGAGCTTGGGAAGGAACGCAAGGTGAGCATCTGGGGACCTCAGCGTCACTCTGCGGCTCACCTTCTCCCACACTTTCTGGGTCCCTGGAGAACTCTGGACCAGCTGGCCACTGTCCTCTCTCAGAGATGGGCAAAAGGAGGTTACCCAAGTGTGTGCTATCCTGGTCATAGCTGGTAGTCAGCGAAGCCTCCTCTGTCCCTCTCTCTCCATCTTGGCTCCAAGTAAAGCTTCACAAAGCATACGTAATAGTAGAGGGCTGTAGCTGGAAAAGGCAAATGTAAAAGTCTATTTTTTACACACACGCTATAATGTGTCGGACAACCAAATCAGCTTGGCTGCTGGGAGGCAGAAAAGGAAACGTGGTCCAGGGATTCCCGGTGGCAGGAGACAGGCATGGGTCTTCCGAAACTCTGGGCAAGAGTGAGATTTTTGTGTATCACAAAGGGTCAGACGTTGTCAGTCTGGAGAAGCTCAGCACTACGTCCTGCAGTTCCTTTCAGAAGGAGGAACCCCCAGCTGTTGTGGCTGATGATTCAACCTGTCAACCCAAAGCAGCCAACCCCCCCCCCATCCCCACAGAGTGCCCCCCCCCCACCGGAGAGAAAACCCAGCAGTGACTCGGTGTCCTCACACAGGGGGCACGTGGGGCACATGGAGCCAGGTTCTGCAAAGCCGCCCCCCTTCCTTTCGCCAGCCTTCCCTTCCCACCACCCAGGCCCTCTTTCGCCTTCCCTAGACCCCAGTGTGACGAGCAGTCAAGTGCAAATCGAACTCCTCTGAGGCAGAAAGACACAGCTGTGTGTTTACAGCCACTGATTCAGATCCAAATCGCATACCCTGCCAGTCTCCCGCAAGGCAGGCTGGGGGCAAACTGTGTCTGTATGTGCCAGGCGGGAGTCTATTTTGGGAAGTGACCTGCAGCCCTTTGCCATCTCAGAGCCCTCCTCTCACCCCCCAACTCAGGAAAGACGTCCTTCTAGAAGGAGCTCTCACTTTAATAGCGGCTGGTGGGGTTGTAGGATTTCATCCTGTTCCTTGTCACTTACGTAGTCAGGCGTTTGGCACCTGTCCCCAGGCAGCCACATGGGAACAGCCGCGGACTCCCATCTGTCCAGTGAGAAGGTAGAGGGTGAAGGTGACCGCAGGGCCCTCAGTGGGAGGCAGAGCGGGAAATACAGATGGCTCAGTAGGGCAGGACACCCACTACTGCAAAGGATGGAATCCAGTTCTATCCTGCACGGAGGACAAAGGGGATGGAGAGAGAAACCCCCGGCTTTGGAATAGCAGGAACCTAGGAAGGGGACCAACTGCCAATGGCAGGGTCAAGGAAAAGAGACTCAAGTCTGCCTGTGTCCAGACGGGAAAGTTAGAAGTCAGAGAGTTCAAGGTCTAAGGACATTAAAGGCTAAGAAGTAAAACCACCCTGGAGTTTCCCCTGAATGAGGTCCCAGTGAAAATGACTCGGGGTCTCCCCTTTTGTACAGCAGCAAGTGAGTGTCTTTGGTTCGAGTCAAGTTTGGGAATCTCAGCATTCTGGAAGGAGGGCGGGATGTAAAAATCTTCCATAGGAACAATCTGAAATGTCGCCATGTAGCCGAACGCTCACTGGACACTGCCGCAGGGGAGTGGGGGGTGAGAAAGGCTCAGAGCAGGAGGGTTGTCAGTTTGATGTTACCTGAAGGTCCATGAGAGAAGGACCTTTCGGTGGCTCCCCAGCAGATAGGAAGGTGAGGCAGGGCTGGGAGCGTGGACCCTCCCCAGCAGTGGCAGAGGCCTGAAATGAGTATCATCACTGAATCCTTTTGACCTGGGCACCTCGGCCCCAACAGGAAGGGTTCTTATTGGCATTCTATTTGGCAGGAACTTTCCACAACCCCCTTGTCAGCCTGGAGGATGGTAGGATGGCAGTCATCACTACAGCCCCCTGCTGTAGAGAATATTTATTCGGGAGCTGCCCTAAGGTTGAAACCAATAGCCATTCCTGCCCCTCCCCACCCTCACCTCCACTCTCTGTGTTTGTCCAGAATTGAGTAAAGCAAGTGTATTCAATGGCTGGTAAGAGGGTGAATTCATAGATCTGTGTCAACCAGAAAGGCAGTTTCCAGTGGTAGGTCACATAGCCCTACCCTATCAACATCACTTTGGAGGACTCAGATGAAGAGAAAACATATCGGTCCTATTCACAGATCGGCACCTGCAAGGTGGTGTTCATTTGGTAGACAATGGAATTCTATTGGAAGAGTATCTCCTTCAAGTGGGATGGTGGGTCCAAAACAACCACATAAAATTTCACAAGATAAAATTTATGTTTAAAAAAATTCAGCCTCATAACTATAGGATGGCACTCATAGCCTTTGCTGTAATTCAAGTAAAAGAAATTCTGGGGTTGTAGTTGGCTATGAGCTTCACAGAAGCAAAAGCAAGATGCAATTGCCTTAAAAGAAGAAGAAGAAGGAGGAGGAGAAGGAGAAGGAGGAGAAGAAGGAGAAGGAGGAGGAGGAGAAGGAGAAGGAGGAGGAGGAGAAGGAGAAGGAGAAGGAGGAGAAGAAGAAGGAGGAGGAGGAGAAGGAGGAGGAGGAGAAGGAGAAGGAGGAGGAGAAGAAGGAGAAGGAGAAGGAGGAGAAGAAGGAGAAGGAGGAGGAGGAGAAGGAGAAGGAGGAGGAGGAGAAGGAGGAGGAGGAGGAGGAGAAGGAGGAGGAGGAGAAGGAGAAGGAGAAGGAGGAGGAGAAGAAGGAGAAGGAGAAGGAGGAGAAGAAGGAGAAGGAGGAGGAGGAGAAGGAGGAGGAGGAGAAGGAGGAGGAGGAGGAGGAGGAGAAAGAGGAGGAGGAGGAGAAGGAGGAGGAGGAGGAGGAGGAGGAGAAGCAGCGGCTGCTGCTGCTTTAGGCTATAATGACCAAAGTGGAATGACCAAAAGAGAACAGTGTCGCACTGCTTTTGTGTTGTTCTAGACTGTGTTGAATCTTGGTTCTAAGCTCCCCTCCCCCCAAGCAATTTGTCAGGAACTTGGACAATCCAGGGAAAGTTTGGAAGAGAGTAGCTGGGAAGCCATGTCAGGTGAGATAGAGATGCCTAGCCCCTCAGGAGACGAGCTACCCATCAGGAGATCTATTTGCGTCTGTCTTCCACAGTAAGTGGGCCTTTCTGGGTAGTTTCAGACAAAGCTAGGACAAATGGGTAGAAGATACAGGGAGGGCCACCCTGCTGGAGAATAACAGTAGCAACTTCCCAACAGAGAAGTATGTCACTGGGAGGATCACCAAGCTCCCTGGAAACATGGAGAAGCCAAAGGTATCGTAAAGCAGGCTTCTGCATTGGAGTCTATCTTTTTTTTTTTAAAAGAGAGAGAAAGGGAGACATGTGGGGGAGAAGCAGAAGGTAGGGGGAAGGAGAGAATCTTATGCAGCCTCTATGCCCAGAGTGTCAAAGCCCAACGCTGGGCTTGAGCTCACGACCCCAAGATCATGACCTAAGCAGAAATCAAAAGTCGGCTGCTCAGCCGACCGAGCCACCCAGGTGCCCCTCGAGCCTCTATTTTAGCCGGAATGCTCTGATGCATTAAGTATTTGTTAAATGGATCCTACTACTATTATTCTACGGTTTCTAAATAAGCCTTAGAAAAGGAAAGTGGATCATATGGAGGGAGTTTGCTGAGATTGGAGGGGAGGGATCCAAGAGTCAGATTAGCCTCTGGAGGCCTTGAGGGAGAAAAAGCCAGATGATGACACAGGCCAATCAAGGGAAACTGTCAAGGAGTGGAATTACTGCCTTTCACATGTCATCCTTGCCTTTTGTTTTGTTGGGTGGTTTTTTGGTGGTTTTTTTTGTTGTTGTTGTTGTTGTTTTTAAGTCAATCGAGGCTGCTGCAGCTGAGCTCTGGCAAGAGGGCTCTCTCCCTGAATGCCTGAAAGGAGGTCAGCAAGCAGAGGACAGAGGCGCCTGCTGGCCCAGGGCAGCTGAGTGACAATGGTACAGTCAGGCCAAGCACAGCCAGAGTGGGCTTGCCCATGGAGGACCCTGGCTCTGAGTTAGAGAGAGCTTGGCCCATCCTCCTTCCCATCCAGAAAGGGTGCTTTTCTGAAAACAGCAAAGATGAGATTGGGTGCCTTTCACCCAATGCTAGTAGTAGATTTCAGGTGGGCAAGCTGGTTCCAGCCCCATCTCCACGTGGCCGGGAGCAGAACACGCTCCCCAAGTCCTCAGACCAGGGAGAAACTACCCTTCTGAGGCCCCCTCCTCCTGGGCTTTGCCTGGAGGACTTATCTTCAGCCCAACTCTGGGGAAGGAAGGGCTCTCATGTCACATTCTTTCCAGCTGTCCTGAAGACCAGCACGATTGCAGATGACACTCCCTCTTCTCCCAGGCTTTATCGGGGCTGCTTTCAACTCATCATGGGATTGTATAATTATGGTGATTACAGCTTATGGCTTTTTTCTTCTCCTCATCTCTCGCTTTCAGATTCTTTGAGGTCTCTCATTAAACATGGCGATCCCCGTAAAGTCAGCAAAGTTTTAATAAGACATCTTTTAAAGCTAAAGAAAACCCACTTAGAGTTGATTGGTACTATGTTCCCTCAGATAGTCCTTTAAAACTCCGTCAGGCACCACTGGGACCCAAATAGAAGAGGTGGAGAGGGAAAGGTAGGGGGATCCAGAAGGCACCCATGCTTTTTCATGGGGTTGGAGAACATTCCATGCCACACCCCTGGCCTTTCTCATTTGCACCAAGAGCAGGGGGCATCTGAACCCTCATGCCCAAGGGGACCGTCAAACAAGGGTAGAAGGCCTGGCTTTTAGATCATAACAGATTAAGTTGGAACATAGAGCTAGAGCAGTCAGTACAGAACAGAACCCAAACTTGTCATCTGCAGCAAAAGTAGAGAGGAAGTCCTGATGGCTTTTCTGTCCTGGATGATACTGGAAGGTTCTGGGGCATCCATTTTTCTAAATATGTAGAGGAGTCAACCATTGGCATTTGTGAGTGACAGCCACACAAGGATCCTATACTTGATGGCGGTTTCCTTGATAATGACACAGCTCCAGAGCCCGTCATTTGCTACCTCTCAATGGTAGCTTTTCCTAAATTGTTTCTAGATCTGTAGGACATTATGGGAAGGATCACCAGGAAGAAGTGTATGTGGGTTGGTGGCCACCAGAACCCCCAGCCTGCCCTTCGGCAGCTTTGCTCAGGTTTCGCGTCAGGGTCCTCTTCCTCTCCACCTTCCCCAGGACCGCATGAGGAAGCACAGCAAGGTGAACCTTGCCCCTGCCTGCTCTGAGAGGCTCCTCGTGGCTACTGCCCAGAGCTGTCCAGAGCACTCCTGCCCCCTGCTGTAGCAGGTAGTCACATCTGGGCTATGCCTGAGCAGTGCCGGCCACCCGGAGCCAAATGTTGTTAAAACTTGCAGCGATGTTTCCAGCTGCGACCACCTGTTCACTTTGCCCAGAGAACAATGTCCCTTTGGTGCCGCTGAGAATGCGGAAAGGCAGGCTGGGTTAGAGAAGGACAGTCCCGGCGGACTCCAGTCTGTCCGCCTGAGCTTGGCATAAGACCCCAGGAGAGCCGCTCACTTGGCCGGCGGGTGTAACGCAGCCCCAGCCCACTGCACACGGTGGATGCTGGCGCTGAACGAGGGCGTAACCGTAGTTCCTGCCATTTCTCGGGGGCTCACAGTGCTCTGCTGTGGGTGTCCACACCACGCTGAGCTTGACCAGCAAGGACTTTGGTTCTATGTCAGCTCTGCGGCTTAGCAGCTTCTCTAAGGCTCGGTGTCCTCATCTGCAGAGGGGAAATAAGAGCAAATGATTAAGAGGGGGGAAAATACACTGGGTGCTTAGCAGAGTGTTGGTAGCTCAAGTGGAACTCTTCCTATTACTATTTTCACTGTTACGTTTTTGTTTGTCCCCGCCCCCCTACCCCCTGCTTAGCTCCTATTACCTTACTTAATTTCCCAGAGTATTCTCTGAGTAGGTATGTATCTTTATATTTCTTTCACAGTCAAGGGCGGCTACGTGTGTATCTCATATATGACAGTGTTGCTAGATGCGTCCAGTTGCCACAGTGACCAGCTCAGAGAATGACTTGATATTTGGTAGCTCTTATTATTGGCTTGTTTTTAAAGTCCAGAGCCAGTTTCTCTGCTTTCCCTGAGAACGGAGGGACCGAGGTGACTGGCAAACCAGCTTCTGCCCTGTAGTCAGTTTCTTGGGGGCCCCCTAAGCACTTCCCAGGAGGCCATGAGAGCTGTGTGGTGCGGAGAGTGGGGGAGCCACCTAGAAATTGTTGCATCCATTGTGAGGACCTGGCATTTGCCACCCCATACCCCCACCAAAGTGCACAACCCCCGAGACACCTCCTGCTTCCAGACACGGATCAGGAGTGGTTCTTCCCCTAAGACCGTAAAATGCAGTCCTCCAGATGTAGCATTCCACTCAACAGACGCCTCCTTCCCAGAAAGCCTCACCTCTCCGCAGTCTGCCCGTCGGCAGCCACTCTGAGCGACACAACCTCACCGAGTCTGGTCGCTCCATCTGCCAGATAAACAAAGGCTTGGATTTTTTTCAGCCACACACTTCAAAGTGGGCTTGTCGGAGGAGTCAGAAGCAAGTGGCAGGGGATTGCTTTGAAATCCCTCCTAAACCAGATCCCCGGGGTACATGGTTCTCCTGCTTGTAGTATCGACAGACACCGAAGCGAGGCCATTTCCACTGATACGAATGGCTTCTTCCGGGGGGAGAATCCGGGTTTTATATACGTATCTTAAAGTAACTGCTTGAAGTTTGCAGTGTTTGTCAAAGATTGGCATTTTAGGAGCCCGATAGAAAGCTCTGCAGCCAATCACATGGTTGCTAATGCAGCTTGCACGAGATGCTTCTGTGAGCGCCTGTGCCGCAAACACGCACACGAGCGTGCCCCCGGCTGTCCGCACAGGGCCCTGCGCGGCCTGCCTGGCCCGGGCCTCTGCATTCAGTGTATGGGACGTGAGTAACGTACGCTGCCGCCTTGCATGTGCCTCTGCGCATGCGTTGCATGCCCGCTGCAGCCGTGCGCATGTCTGGGCAGGGGCCCCCCCGAAAGCCGCAGGTATTCATGGTTTCAGCTGGATAAGTTATTCTTCACTTCCCTTCCTAAAAACACAATTGCCTAGTGCTGCTGGCGCAGAGTCAGAATGGCCGCTGCATTTCACCCCCGAGGTGGCTTCCTTCCAGCAGTGGGTGAGTGATCCCGGCGTCCGCACTCTCTAACCTTTTTTGGGATCCTTCTGCACAGAAGGTGCTCCAAAATCCGGAAGAGATGATCTGTTTGTCCGTGGCCTTGTCTCTGCCCATCACTCTCGTTCCCACACCCTGGTTCCACGAACAGTCAGCAGCACCTAGTTTTTGGTGTCCCCATTTTTTTGCCTTTTTTTTTTTTCTTTTGCATCCATAGTTTTTTTTCTTCATAAGAGGCAAGGAGCCAGGAGTCCAGGAATGATGCTAAGATGTAAGTCCCTTGTCCCAGAGGTAATGTGCAAATAATGTCTTTAGGTACTGATCGCTTCTCCTGGGCCTCTAGCAAAACCGGAGAGAAATGCTCACTACCTTCCACGATGCTTTTAAATCCAACAGCAGCATCCTTAGGCTTACGGTTCCCATAACCCTTCCTCTGTGGCCCAGGGCCAAATCCTGCAGGAAACTTGCAAATCTCACATTTCTACATACTAGACCATCAGGGGAGAAGAAGGCTGGGCGAGCACCTATCCTCTGTTCCACGGGCGCAAAAAGCTTTACAACAACACATAAAAAGGGTCCTTAGGGGAAAAGGTTCCCATCCATTGACCCAAGTTTCTATCAAGAGATCTCTAAAAATGCTGCTTGACCAATCCCCTGATGCACTTTTTCAGGTTAGAAATACGTGTGTGATAAATGCCTGTTGTGGCGTGTTCCTGGTGGTAGGGAAGAAAGAGAACTAAGTAGTCCTCCCTTGCCTTTGTGTCCAAATGGACATGGACATTCATGGAAAGATTATGCTTTGGGGTGGGGGGAGGCAGTCACCAAGTTGACTGCCTGTGCCTTCTAGGCTCTGCTTTGGCAGCTGGCTTAACCATGGACCCCAACCTATGGATGAGTTTTGGGTGACCATGTGTGTAGGAGAGGACAGGTGCCCTTGGGAGGCGGAGTTAGAGTCCCATGGTTCTGCAGGAGAGTCACATGCTGCCAAGCAAATGATTCCTCCTGCTGTCCCTTCCACTAAACTTCAGTGGCACTCTCCCCTGGAGCCATGGCCAAGGGTCACTTGAACATCCTACTTGGAAAAAAGCATCATGTCGTTGCTAGTAGCAACACAGCCATGTCCCAGTTTCCTCCAGTCTTTTGACCATTGCCTAATTTGGAGTGAACCAGAACTAAGATCCTAAAGTGCATCCGGGAGGAGATGGAAGAACAGGGGAAGAGGAAGGCATTGCATGGGCTGAAGCCAGACATACTACTGAGGGGTCTCAGAAGTGAAATGCCCACCTCCACTCCACTCCCGAACCCCCCAAGAGCTTCCCTGCAGGCTGAGTATACAGAGAGCACCATGGTTTTTCAGTCAGGACCAGAGGAAGGACGGATAGAGATCTGATAGGAAAGGTGGGAGGCATTTCCCCTGCACAGGAAGACCACAGGCAAGGTGGAAACGCACGGCTTGGGAAGGAAGCTGGGGGATCAGTGCCTGGGCAGTGGGCCACCAGCGTAGGGCGCAGCTCCTCTCCCCTTGTCATTTCTGGTGTGCCCGCCTGGTTCTAGATTTGTCCCTGCATAGCTGGAGGACGTGGAGGAAGCTGTCCCACCACCCACCAAAACTAAGAGGCAGAGGCTGGCCATTGCCAAGAGCCACAGAGGTGATGAGCCTGATGGAGGGTAGGAGTCAGAGGGCTAGGAGCACCACCCTGGAGAAGAGGACTTCTCCAGCCCCCTGATTTAGGCACTTGGTTCTAATTAGAGTAAGGCAACTCTGGCTGCCCCTCCTTAGAAAGGTAAACATTACACCTGCTTCTCTCCTCCCTGGGACAGTTGCTATGGAGACCCTAGAGGCAGGAGCACCAATAACACGAGATCACAAAGAGAAGTGGTAGCATCACTTGGCCTGTCCAGCAGGTGCACCTTAAAGCCGCGTGCCCCAGGCAGTGGTGAAGGGTGCCCCAGCTCGGTGCAGCAGCCAGGCTCACTTTACCAGGCTTGCTGGCCAGAAGGTGGCGCCTTCTCTCTCAGGAGTCCCAGATGTGAGGAAGGGAAGGACAGTCAGGCAGAGTAGAAATGCTTGAGATGGTCTCAGGCATGCCCAGGGGTGGAAGCCTCTTTCTCAGTGAGGTTGAGAAAATCTCCCTGGGCTGCCCAAAGAGATTGCCTAGTGGAGATGGGCATGGAGGAGTCCCTAGTCTCTGAGCGTTTCCATGTGCCTCCTTCTTTGAGAGTGAGGGCCGCATACAAAGTAGACAGTGTATGGCTCATGAAGGCCGACCAGCTTAGCTCTGCCACTGGCTAGCTGTATGCTCTCGGGCAAGGG
The DNA here is from genome assembly GCF_922984935.1 of Meles meles. NCBI lineage: Eukaryota > Metazoa > Chordata > Mammalia > Carnivora > Mustelidae > Meles > Meles meles. The sequence continues at coordinate 138,357,894 of NC_060071.1, read as the reverse complement.
ACTCAAACTCTGTTTGAGCCTGTTTCTTCATCTGTCCTGACGTAATGTATCCTAAGACTTTAACGTAAGGCGTCTCAAGACTTTAGATTGGCAAGGAGAGTGGGGACATTAACACAGGTGTCTGGATAATGCCTAGTGTGTTTGACCCACAGTAGTTGTTCAATGTTCAGTCAACAGGTGGCTGTTAGTAACTGTCCTCAGTAGCTAACTGTACCCCTGATAATGGGCCTATCCCCACCCTGTCACCATCAAGGTCTGCGCTAACTGAAGAGAAACGAGTGTACCTGGGATCCTGATGCCAGCCCACTGAGCAGGGATAAGAAATTCACAGAGAAGGTCCCTAGGAGATAGATATGGGATAGGTTGGTCCTTTCACATTCAGTATAGTTAGGAGCACTGGAAACTCACCATTTCTAAATTAAAAAATAAAAATTTTTAAGGAAAAATTAAAATCACTGGTAGCTGCCAATAGAGGCTACAGTAAGATTTCTGAAACTGCTAACAGTCCCAGTGACCATTTATGGCAATTGTTTTCAGAAGATATGACTACTGGTAGACTCCATAGGCCCGCCATTGCCATGGCAAAATTCAGTGGTTTATACCGCTGGACCTAAGATAGCGACCTGTTTCAAAAGAATCCATTATTTTTATTATGATCATATTCATTATTTTTTAACAGGTTTACATGTACAAGGATGAATATTAATTCTTCAGCCAGTGAATTTTTTTTTTGTTATTCAATTTTCACCTGGTCCTTGACTTTTTTTATTTGAGCGTTGTTTTATGTTTGTGGTATCTTATTTTTGAAAGTCAAATAGAATATTTTAAAGCCAGATAAAATGCCCTTCAGCTCCTGAGAGAGATCAGAAAGCTTTGCAAGGACCCAGGAGTAATACAGACCCCAGGAATGGATTTTGCCACGGGCTCCAGCCCCCCACTACTGAGGAGTGAGGAAGCCAGAAGCACCCTCCCCTCCTTCCTGTGCAGCTCTGGCCTAGCCCTGCTGTGGGTTAGCAGTGTGTGAGCTCTGGCTAGTCCCAAGACCAGGTGTTCCCCCTTTCATCTGCCCCACCTTGCATGAAGTTCAACAGAGGGCGAGTTGATGAGAGATGGAGAGTTGAGAAGATTTTGGAAACTCTTCTGTATTAAGTATGGATTTTCCTGCCAATCCTCTGCCAACTTCGAAAACCCCTACACTACCCCAAGCAAGTAGGCACTCTCTCCCCAGCTTGAAACACCATTGAGAAAGATGATGTCACAGAATTCCTTATAGGCCCTTTTGGAATCATTCCTTTTGTTTTGCTCTGTGGAGAAGGGGCGCCAGGGGTCACCAACCTCCAGAGAAGTCACCCAATGAACTCAGACAGGTTCTTGACTTCTCCCCTCCTGCCAAACCCAAGCCAGGTCCCTTGGCTTCCCACCTGGCTCTTAGGCTCCTGACTGCTCTCCTCAGCAAGGCCACCCGGGCCTGCGATGACAAGCTCACCCATCATTTATGAACCCGAGCATCATCTACTCATGGGTGACCTTCAGTCTCCTTGAGGGAACAGCTCATCTCTGGAGCCTCCACTTCTTGCCTACTGAGGTCATTTGGTGAGGCCCATTCAGCAAAACTCGATTTTCATTAGCAAGGATGAAAAAATGCCTGTATCACAGCAAGGTGATCCGTTTGGATCAACGCTCTAGACACAGTGTTCCCAAACAGTCCTGTTGCAAGTTCCAGTTCCTCTCGCAGAGGAGCCGGGTTTCTCCTACATTGGAGGAGGAAGCATCGGATTGAGCCAAAAGGCAAATTCATGGGGCCAGTCCCTGAAAGAGAGTAAGGAGTGGGAAACGTCAAAGGAGAGATGTGATGGATTTTTTTTCCCCTAATCTTTTCTTTTTCTTTTGACGGTACTTCCAGATAGCAGAAGGAACAGATCTGAAGTGCGTGGTTCAGTGAATGTAACGAGTCTGTGTTCCAGTGTTACCCACACCCCCATGACTCTGGAAAGTAACCTCATGCCGCTTTCTATCAGTTCCCTCCTTCTCCTCCAGAGGCAACCACAGTTGATCTCTATCCCCATAGTAACGTGGACTGAGACTGCGTGGACCTGAGATCTGTAACTTTGGTCTTAGATCACCTGGGCAAATCAGCCTGAGAGTCCCATCAGCAGCTCAGATATCTTTACTCCCTTAGAACTGGAAAGAGTCCTGCCTGAGTCCCTAGCGCTTGGCTCTGCTGCCCCCAAAATGCCACCTAACCCCCAAGGTTACTCTCTGAGCCACAGCCCTCCTCCCAGCCAAAGAGTGTAGCATCAGTGACCCAGGTAAGTAAGTGGTGAAAGCTCTTGGTACCCCGGGTCGTGCATGCTTTGTTGATTAATATCTGGAAGTGCGACGCACAGAGCCACAGCATGTCAAGCAGCATGTCGATTTCTCTTAAAGCACTGCACAAAAGGGAGCCGTTCCTTTTGTGCATTTCCTTTTAGAAACAAAGGATTCCATGACCACCTTCTTCCAGGCTTCTAGCCATCAAGATGGCCACAGAGCTGAAGTGATTAGTCAGGGTGGAGGGTGGATGTGTGTGAACCTAGGCCATGAAATTGAAGGATCCTGATTCTCTTGGATTAACTTTCCCAAACGTCTCAAAGGTGAAAAACACTTTGTCTGTATGCAAAGCTTTGGTGTCTCTGGAATGTACCTTCTGCAATTCAGTTCTTAATCACTGTGTATTTTTTCACTGGGACAAAGGCTGTCTGCTAATAGCATTTTCAACCACCTTTAGCCGCCTCACTCAGCTACGCCAAGGCCTCAGGCGGAGCTGGCTGCAGTTCCCTGGTACCATGATCCGTTCCCAACGGACCGGCCCTGGGGAACATCACACATTCAGACCCTGAGAGAATGGCTTCCCCTGTAACTTCCCAGACGAGATGCCGGGTGGAAGTAGAATTTCCTCTGCCCTTCCTGTTTCCTACAGGATCATCCAATGAGGCAGGGGACAGGGTGAAGAAGAGGGAGGAAAGAGCCCAAGAGGGTGCAGGGCAGGAGCTCTCCTCTCTGGACAGAGCAGGGAGCTCAGGGGCTCCCAGCAAGACCGAGCAGCCCAGACCCTGGGATAGCTCATCTCCGAACACAGGTAGACTCTGCTGTCAGATTTCTCTTTGATCCCTGAAAATTCCAGGAGCCTCAGCTCTTCAGAAGAGAGGCAGCTGCTGAGCCAGTGTGATTACAGGATTTCTTCCCCAAAGCCCAAGGACAGGCATCTAGCCATGCCTGCGTCCTGCATGAATAACTACCTTCCAGCCCCACCCGGGAGGTCACTGAGTAGCGGACAGATTGCAGTTGGACTGAGCTGCCCCCTGAGTGGACCTGAAACCCCACAACCTCCTTTAGCAGCAGAACTGGCATTTGAAAAATGTGTGTGTGCAGGGGTTGGGGGAGGGAGACAGAAATGCCAAGGAACACCACCTGGATTGCTGAGAGGCTGGGAACAATCTCAGGGCAAGTGCTCTAGGCTGGCCTCTGAGGTCCTGAGAGATGGAAGCAGCTTGGGAGGTGGGGGGAGGGGAAGGCATTGACGGCAGGCCGCAGAGCTGCGAGGCTGAGCTCCAGGACTCAAGCAGGAGGACATTAATTAGCGCCCCCAAGCCCAACACAGCCCCTTCTACAGAACAGGGAGGGGTGGAGGGTGGGGGAACCTCAGGACGAAAGGCACCTGAGACAGACAGGCAGTCCCATAATCATCCAGATATAGAACCTTCAGCCTTGCTTACCCTACAGCCCCCTCTCCAGCCAAAATGATCTCACTAATGAGGAAGAAGACATAATGAGGGTTTGGATGCCTGGGAAACGTCACCTGCTTTGTTTCTGGGCTCTTCACATACACGCTCACAATAGACTGCTATCCGGGGGCTTTAGTGATTTTTTTTTCACATCCGCCAGCTCAGTCAGACCCGAATACCGTGGGTGGCCAAGCCAAAAGATACACATTTAGTGACACAAGATGTCATTTGTTGCCCTGGTGGAAAATGGACAGAAGGAAAAGGGGACGAGCCAGTATTTGGTGCACGGTAACTGCAGAAATAAGGGGCACCGAGAGGCAAGCAGCCCACAGTGCCTTTCACAAGAACGGGGATGGACATGGGTGAAGGGGGCTGGGGGAGGTTTGTTAGAACTCCCGGACCGGGAGGCTCCTAGACTCATCAGCTCCACATTTCCCCCGAGAGGACCTCACACACACATCCCCACGCTTCCTGCCTTCAGGGCTGCACCAAGGAGGCAGGTGAACCAACAGGATGACAAATGCCTCAAGCTCCATGTAAGAAAGGGCAGTCAAGGAGAGCACCAGCCATGTCTGTGCCTTAGAATCCAGGGCTGGAGAAAGTCCTTGAAGGTCAGCCTCTGCCAGCGGCGAGCTCCTGTCCTATCTAACCCACTCTCCACAGAGGAATAGCCACCTAGCTTTTAGTAACTTGCAAAGACTGGCACTGTAACCCTCTAGGATTAAAAAAATCTGATTAAAAAATCCTTAGCCTGATATAAATGTACCCTGCTGCTGGCTAAGTTTAGTGTATTTGAAGATGCAGATAAGGTTGCTGTTGGGGAGATTCTGTGTGTGTGTGTGTGTGTGTGTGTGTGTGTTTAGGATAGGGGAGAAAAAAGGAAGTTTGGTCTCACTTATGAAAATGAGGAGTGAAATACTAGGGGAAATAGAGCAAGGGGACATCGACGCAGACTTTCCGACAGCTCCCGAGGGCAGTTCCATTTCTGGACAAGCTCCCGTGCATGCCACTGGAATTCTCAAAGTCAAGCTGGCATGTCCCTCTGTGGGGAGCTAAGCCAGATGACACGTTGTCTTGCATCCAGCAAACTCACAGCCCTTGTTCATTTACTAGATCTACCCATTATCCATCAATTCATCAATCAGCCGGTTTATTGAGTACTCTACCAGGCTTCACAAACCTGATCAATTTCTTTTAATTACATCCAGCTTGCATGCAGCCAGGCCCAGTAAACAAGATGAGCCCTCACACCCCACTTGGAAATGAACACGCCCTTGCGGCCTCTCAGTACCAAACACTGCAGCCCATGCCGATGAGGACACGTGCTCCCCTTCACAGATGGTGACCTTGTCGTGGGCCGGCTGTCAGTAATAGCACAGGTTTTGAGTATTTGCTCAGATGCAGTGATCAGTCTGCTCGGATCCAGCCACGCTCTCCTCTAGACCCCTGTCCGATGTTCTGGCTTCCTTTCGAGGGTGAGCAGGGAACAGGCACAGGCTGCAGTCAAGGGGAACAAGCAAAACGGTGGAGACTCGGTCATCCTCCTCATCCATCCTCGTGGTGCCCGATCCCACTGTAGAGGCTCCTCAGCCGAACTTTCTCCCAGGCACACACATCACTGGCCTCTGCCAGGATCTCAGTGCCTCAGGCACCAGGATGTGGTCCCGTTTCGTTTTTTTCCTTCTCAAGACCTTCTATGCGGGTGGCAAGTGGAGGGCTGGTAGAGGTCCCTGTGGGAAGTCACCAAACTCCTTCCCTGCACAGGGAGCCAGGAACACAGGCCACAGCAGGAGTGTGTTGCCCTGGGGCCTGTGGGAACCCCCGATTCCCAGCCCAGACTCCCAGCCTTGGCGCAGGCCCCTGTATTTCCATAGTCCCAGAACCGGTCATTAAGAGGTGGCAAGCCTGTGTGTCTCTCCCAGAAAGGGCTCCATCCTGCCTTTCAGACAGGACCCCAGGTCTTCTGCGTCCTTCTGCATTCACACGTCTCCTGCGTCCTTAAGACCAGTTCACGCACAGTCACCCAGACCCCACCATCAGCTGTGCGGGTCACCCCACCCTCCCTGCTCTTACTCCCCCGGCATGTTCGTTCCTCCCTTGAATCAAATTAAGTGCAGGGTCAGCCCACAAGCACTAGGAGACACTCGACTTATGAGTGAAAATGCCTCCTTTTGGGGTAAGTACAATTCCCACACCCCAAAAAGAGGACCAGCAATACACCTTCACTCCCTACCTGCCTCGCAGGGGCCTGGTGGTTCCGGCTGTCTGCAGTCAGGGCTCCCGAACCCAGAGATCGACAGGGTCGGTTAGCGAAGTCCTTCGGCCTCTGTGGCTCTTGCAGCAATTAATTCACCTGTCTGGCTCTCTGTCTCTGTCCCTGTCTGCGTGTGCGTGTGTGTGTGTGTGTGCCCCTGTGCGCCTGTGCGCCTGTGCGTGCCAACTCTGTCGCCTGTCTCTGCAGGGAAAGTCGCTGGCGGGCAAGCGGCTCACCGGCCTGATGCAGTCCTCCTGACGGTGCCCACCGCGGGGCCCGGGCCCGACGACCCCACGGGCAGGCGGCGGCGCTCCACCTCCGCGGACAGAGTCTCCCTCCGAGGGGACCTGGTCACTGTGAAAGAGAAGGAGTGAGGGCGAGGACGGGCAGCAGAGGGGAGACTCGGTGGGTGACTGGGGACACCGTAGAGAACACGTCCACAGAGCCGGGGCTCGGCCCTGCCGAGGCCCCCGTTTACAACCCTCTCTTCCTTGTACAGTTGTGCGCCGACGCCCCGTTCTCGAGGAGGTCCCGGGCCCTAACTCGTACGGGGCGCGCCACCTCGTGGGGCTCCTGTCATGACTACCACTTGAGATTATAATCTTATTACCGTCACTCTTCCCTCTGTCTGGGGGGAGCGCGCCTTCCGGCTGGCCCTGAGCACATCCAGTATTACGCCCTGCACCCCCCACGTAGGGACAGCCACTGTGTCCTGACGGCCCCCTGCCTCGCCCCATGTCTGTGTAAGGCTCCCCAGCGCGACGCGTCCCCGCCGTGGCTACAATGGTGAGCAAACTCACGGCTCGCCCCACCACCAGTTCTTTCGCCCCCCCCCCCCAGGCCCGCTCTGCAAGGGGCCCCCACGGGCGTGGGGCTGCCCTCGGGTCCTGTCACACGCCACAAGGGTCCCACACCAGAGGAAGCACCGGTGTCCGCGAAAGAGCTCGTGGTCTGACAGCTGTGGTGGTTCTGACCATCTTTTAAAACATTTATTATTTCCTAACTTATTCTGGTGTTGCCCCTTCTCCTTGGCTTGTTCCCTCCTGTTCGACTCAAAATAAACATGGCCATGAACTCGGGGGCCACTGGGATCCTCCCCTCCGGCAGCCCCGGGGGAAGCTGGGAGAGTTCCCGGCCCCGGGGAGTGGGGGAGGTGGCTGGGTCACACAGCTGACTGGCCTGACACTGTGGCATCCTGATGGGCACGGCTGGGCCCCTGCTGGGCCAGGTCTCAGCTGGGGCGGAAGCTGGGGCTGAGCCTGTGACGGAGGGCCTAGGCCAGGGCCAGACACTCCTCTGACAGCCCAGCAGGGTCACCTGCTAAACAGAGTAGGTCCTCAAGGGAAAAACCGACACAAAGCAGAACCTGCAGAAACCTGCAAAACACCCACTTGCACTCCCTTCGTGTGTGTCAAGATGACTATCTGCCAATGGGCCGGGACGTAATGTATGGAAAGCACCGAGTCAGGTGCCTGGCACGAAGTAGGTGCTCAGCAAACGGTAGCTATTACTGTCCTCATGGTCACTGTCACCATTGTGACACCCGCAAGCCCTCAGACGGAGCGCTATTAAGCAACATGTTTTTTAATTCAGACACTCACTCCACCTGCTAGAACTAGCCTCCCTCGATCTATTTTTGGCCATAGGTGAAAATCTTTCCCTGGGGAGTGTAAAAACAGCAAACACAGAAGCAAAAAAAAAAAAATGTGATCACTGGTATTTCTTTACTCATGTAGGCAAATTCACCAGCTGGTGACCAAAGGCTCATAAGCTTGTTTGCAGACCTTGCCTCCTGAGTGCTTTCGTGACCCTCTTCGTAGCCCCAAGTCCGTGCCATCATATGTCTGATTCCATGGGGCCCTGTCCGCAGGGCCCTGTCCCCAGGGCTTCCATCCCTCACAGCAGGACCGCTATGGGCATTAGGAGACTTGGCTACGGTTGTACCCTTGTGAGTTCTTGACCACCATGCCTCAGTTTCCCCACTGGCTGTAGTTGCTCTCTCTGCCAGGTAGAGTAGACAGTAGAGAGATGACAGGGGTAGGGTCCTGAGGTTGTCTCCGGTGGTGGTAATACAGACGCAGATGCCCGTCAGGCATTCCCACACCCTGGTTCCGCACAACCTCAGCATGGGTCCCGGCCCTTGTAGATCTTCAGTAACTACTTGATGAGTAAGTGTGAAAGGAAGCCCTGATTCATGTAATGGGGTCTTTGGACCTCCTCTCCTCATTCCACCCGTTTTTATCTCCTTGCTTTTCCCACAGGGCTCCTTTCTCAGAACCAAAATGCCGCCCAAGCTTTTCTGCACCCAACATTGCCCCAAAGAAGCCCCTCCCTGTCAAGGGTCCCCGAGCTGTGTTGACATCGAGGCACAGGGTGTGTGGACAGAGCAAGTTCTAGAACAGCCAGTGCCTCTGTGCCCTCAGTTACCAGGGCAAATTCCTTGCTGCCTCCTGCCCTTCCCCACGGGCTGTGGACAGGACAGGGTTGTCTTCCCCAATCCTCCCGGCCTCTACTCCTAAGCGATGCTGGCTGACTTGATCAGCCCTGGAGGTCCCCAGAGGGCCCACCCAGAGCCAGGTGGACTGTACCTCTGAGATGGCACAAGCCGAAGGTTTCCAAACACCCCTGGGGACATCCAGAGGAAAGGACGGGCCCTTGGGCTCAATAGAAGTAAGGGTGCTCCAGGCCCATTCAGATCCAGAGCAATAAACCCCATCATCACCCCGTCTCCCAACCAGGCATGCTCAGTCTTGTGACCACCACGTTCTCCCCAGTAGATCAAGCCAAGCAATGCAGGGGATAGGGGTGCCGTTGCTCTGCCCAGTTGGCCAGTTCAAGGTCCGTCTACTGTGCAGACCTTAGAATGCAAACACACTTCGAAAATATGTTCTTGGCCAGTTTCCTATTGGCCTGGTCTACACAGCCAAAACTTCAAACCAGAGTAGAATTTTGAAGGCAGTTCCAGAGCAAAGTAGGTTCCCCTGCCTCCGGAAGCTTCCTTAGCCCCTCTGACTGGGCACTGTCTCTGGACCTGGGACTCTTCCCATTGACAGCTCCCAGGATACAAATCATGTTGGCAGCCCCACAGGGCAGCTGCAGAAGCGACCACCCAGCCAGCAAGTCAGACGTAAGGATGCAAGGCTCCGGACATCGGACTGAGATCACCTTTGCCTCGTGGAAAGAAGAAAACTTGGAGGATGGCATGTGCAAAGTGCCCAGCAGCAGCCAGAGGGCTCAGCCCAAGCAGCAGGAATGCTCTTGCTGGGGAGAGGGCTCCTTCCCTTTCAAAAAGTGATGCTCGTTCTACCATCAGGTGTGGCTATCCCCCAGGAGCACAGTGGGGCCCAGCCCACCAGGGCAGTCAGCTGGGTGGTGCCCCCGGCCCACAAGGGCCGAGGAATCAGGTCCAGGCCAGCCCCCCGGGGCCCCGTTCACCACTCCGAGTTGTTGCTGAGACCGGTGAACATATGGGGACATGCTCCAGGCGCGGTCTTCCTGGCAGGATGGCTGGTGTGTTCAAACTACCTCACCAACAGGACACTGAACCAGGAGCCTGCCACCCAGCCGGCCTTTTGGCTCTCGGTAGAAGTTGATGTTTCTCCTAAAATGCACCCTTCCCCTTGTGCTCCAAATGCATGGGCTTCAAAAGCCACCACTAAGAAGCCTTGCCCCACGCTGGAAAGGATAGCAGGCTGTTGGTCTTTGGACCTTGCAAAATACATTGGAGGGAGGTGTTCCAACGAGGTCCAGGAGCTGAAAAGCCCTGGCGTTGGGGGTAGATAATGGGCCACTGGCTTCCAGCAGGGATGGCCAAGCTGAGTATGTAGCAAGGACCCTATGTGGCACAGTTAAATAGTGGTCAAGTGAATCCCCCATAACTACTCAGCCCGGGACCCTTGGAAAAGAGTTCTATGCTGTCGTCACAATGGCAAGGACAAATGCCAGCAGCCTACTCTTTAGTACCACCCAGTGATAAGGCCTCCGCTGGGCACGACCCAGGGGCCATCAAGTAGCAAAGTAGCAAATGTAGCAATAAGGGGCTCGGGGCCTTAAAGGGACAGGGTTCAAATGATCCGGTCTTGGCCCTCTCCCCAGTCCCAAGGAGGGCTCAGAGCCAGCTGCTGTCAGCTGTCTAGGGAGGGCTCCTGGTCTGTATACTATGCCCGCTCACAGCATGATCACGGACACGTTGGAATGGCCTTCTCATAGTGCATGTGGTTCTCATTAGTTTATTTTTCTGGAATTTGGGGATTGGACCCCAGAACCCAACATGCTGGTACAGTCTAAAAATAAATGACTTGAACCCACTCTAATCCAGCTAACTCTGTGTGGCTCCTTGGTGTGGGGATTTATTGGTCAGGATTTGCTGCTAGGAAAACAAAAATGTACCACCTCTCTTCCTTCCCCACTCCCCACCCAGCCCCATTAATCTCACTCACACACACACACACACACGCACACACACGCACCATCTGTCCTACCCCCCCCCCGCCCACCCCACCCCCCCCCCCAGCCGCCTCACTCCCTAGCAGAAAGCTCAGGAAAGCCAGATCTCTGGGGTGTGGGACTCATCCTGGCAGGTTGGGACAATGGTGTCCCCGGGAGGCCGGGACCCCCGACTCTGCCAAGTTCTCCTTGGTTGCGTGGCCTCTGTGCCCCCTTGTTTGTACTCAGCCACAAAACTCAGTGGCCTGACGGACACTCTGATGCCCTCAAATAAAGTCCCAAGATTGAGGTCTGCTGCATACAGATGGCGCTGCTTACAGGGAGCCTCCGTTTCCTAAGCGACAGACAATCCCGTCTCCCACTAATATTGAAGCAGCAGGGTTCTGAGAGCCTGGAAGTCAGGTTGACAAGAGTGGGACAAGAGTGAGGGGGAAGAGGAGCCACACACGGCTGCAGTCTCTCCATTAACAGCAAGGCTGGTACCTAGCAGCTCGCTTCAGTGGCAGAAACCTTGCTTCTGAAGGTAGCAGTGATCTTAAAGGCATGGGAATGGGTGCTCAGTCACACCTGCAAGGGAATCAACTCGTCTCCAAACCCCTGGGCTACCTCCCAGGGTGGGACTTCCTGCCTCACACAGTCAAGACCAAGTCCACGCAGCCACAGCGCCTGAATCTTCAAGTCTATAGGGTATCCCGCTGTCAGGTCTTGGCCCAACACGAGAAAACCTTGCTTCCCTGTCCTCCTGGATCAAGGCCACCACCTCCAGGGAACCCAGAACTCCTGCTACCCAGCAAAGCAATCTGGCTTATTTACAGAGCCTTTCTTTAACAAGCGACCACCGTCTAGGTATCCTTCGGACCACCAAGAACAGAGGTCTGCTCAGGTACAGGGGGAGGGGGGATTGAACACAAAGAGCTCTGCCCACCAGGGATGTCTGTGCTCCACACTGTAATCCTCTCATCTCCACTCCCTCTTGGGGACCCTGATGCAAAGTCTATGAGGCTATCCCTTCCCTTGGTGCCAACCTCCAATTGCTCATTAGTCCCAGCTTCCAAGGAGTCAACACCCATCTCTTAGGACCTTTTCTGGGATGTGGCAGCCTCCAAACTCTGTGGCGTGGAGAAGCAACCAGGAGGCCCTCTGAGGGGGCATGTCCGCCACTGGGCCTCTGAGTTCTCATGGCGTGCTTTCCCTCAGTCTGCCTTCCTGAGCAGAAGCATCCACATGACCTGATCTGGCTTCCCTTACTTGGACTTCCTGTGCGTGAAGCTGGACCGCTTTCCCTGTACCCAGCCCTTCGGCACCCGCCGTGGGGTTACAGGGCCTGTCCCTGACCCCATACACCGAGAGGCAGGGCTCCCTGGTCAAGGAGAAGCCACAGGGGGTGACTTGTTCTAAAGGGGCTCAGGTTGGGGGATGTAGCTTGACATGAGCTCCATCAAAACCAGAGCTCTCTGTTATGCTCCTGCTCCCTTTGAGCAGAGCTTCTGTCCCCCCAGGGCCCTGCAGCTAGCCTGGTCAGGTCTGGATTATTTCAACAGACGAAAGAGAAAGACAGCCCCTGATTGCCGAGGCTGAGCCACACATCTACGGCTTGAGGGTCCGTTCCCTCATTTGTAAAACAGGGATAAGAATTTTAAAGTCCTGGGACGCCTGGGTGGCTCCATCAGTTAAGCGTCTGCCTTCAGCTCAGGCCATGATCCCAGGGTCCCAGGATCGAACCCAGATCGGATGCCCTGCTCAACAGGGAGCCTGCTTCTCCCTCTACCTGACACTCTCCCTGCTATGCTAATGCATTCTCCCTCTGACAAATACATAAATAAAATATTTTTTTTAAAAAAAGGAATTTTAAAATCTTACAGCTGTCATGAGTGAGATGTGCCCTGCACATAGTAGGTGCCCATGAAACAGGAGCTGCTGTTGGCTATCGCTGCATCTGAGAAAGGCACGGAGAGGCGGGGGAACACATTTGTAGATTCCTCTGAGGCTCCCTTCCCTGCAGCCAGGCCCCGGACAGACAGACAGACAGATGGCTCTTCTTGCCAGCAGGGAGGCTGTGGCTTCTTGCCCTGTGCAGGTAGCAATGTAACCCTGCCGGGGTCCAGCCCCTTGCTCTCCTTTTCCTGCCAGAACCTGGTTCCCTCGCCATGTGTCTCTTGGATGCCTTCAGTGATCCCAGACTCCTGGGAGCTCCTCCCTCAGACCCTGGATGGAAAATGGAAGCAGAAACCCACTTTCTCCATCTAGATTCCCACCCACCTGACAGGCTTCCGTGGCTGTTTCATTAGGGTTTGGATTCTGAGCTCTTGCTCAGAAATATGCCATTTCAGGCCAGTGATTCAGAGTTCGGGTCTAGGACGCACGGCTGGGTGAGGCCTGTCCTCTAAGAACGGTCAGCATGCCCACGGACGCACGTATGTCTGTGGAGGGACTGGCCTTGTTCCTAAAATGTCCAACCGAACGAAAGAAGCCTGTTTTTCCTCCTTTGCCCATTATATCCCAGGAAGATTGTTTTGAGTTGGGGAAGAAGGAAGTTTTAAAACGAGATGAGGTGAGGCCTGGGCATCTCTTCCTGTGGCCCTATCCGTGAGTGGACCTTCGGTGGAGAACCAGTGAGTCCTGACACTGAGGGGACCTTAGAGATTTTCAAATTACATAGTGAGTGTGTGTGTGTGTGTGCACATGGTTCACATTTTCATGGGGTTTCTTAAATATTTTATTTATTTATTTGGCGGAGAGAGAGAGAGATCACAAGTAGGCAGAGAGGCAGGCAGAGAGAGAGGGGGAAGCAGGCTCACTGCTGAGCAGAGAGCCTAAGGCGGGGCTTGATCCCAGGACCCTGAGATCATGACCTGAGCCGAAGGCAGAGGCTCAACCCACTGAGCCACCCAAGCGCCCCTGTGGGGTTTGTTTTGTTTTTTTTTAAGATGATTTATTTGAGAGAGAAAGAGAGTGTGCATGAGAAAGTGCCCGTGGGGAACAGGGAAGAGACTGAGGGAGAAGGAGAAGCAGGCTCCCCACTCAGGCTTGATCCCCAGACTGTGGGATCATGACCTGAGCCAAAAGCAGGCGTTTAACTGACTGAGCCACCCAGGCGCCCTGCATTTTTGTGTTTATTGAAGTATAATTTACATGCAGTAAAATTCGCTCTTTTTAGATACAGCATTATAAATTTTGGCCAACTTACACAGTGATATAACTACCATCAAAAACCAAGATAAGGAGTAATTCTATCACCCTCAAAAGTTCCCTATGGTTCTTTGTAGCTAATCCCCTCTCTTCATTCACCTGCTTCTGACAACTATGTATCTGTTTTCTGACCCCAAATTTGCGCCTTTTTCTGAAAGTCACAGAATGGGAATCATACAGTATGTGGCCTTCTGAGTCCAGCTTCCCTCACTTAGCAGAAAGCACACTGTTGCATATATAAATAGAACGTTCCTGATGTTTTGTTTTTAAGCATAAAGAAACGGGTGCTGAGGCGGAAGGCAGAGAGGAGGTCAAGGAGCAGGGCCTGGAGTCCAGGTCCCTACTCCCAGCCACGCCGCGAGCTTGTTGGTCACAACTTCTTCAGTAAACAGTGATTTTTAAGTCCCCCAGATCCCCGGGCTCGTCTGAGAGAGCACATGATGTCACTGAAGAGAATGCATGATTATTCATCTACCAGAAGCTACTCACTTGGAAGCCAAGGGAAGCAATGGTGCCTATCAGAATGAATCTTTATTTTTCAGTTAGCAAGTAGTGCTTTGTAGACCACTACCAATACCTCTGGAGCTTTCCCAGTCTTTTTGCAAATAGATTAACACAGGATAATGAAGTGATAAGCTATACCTGAAGCAAAGTGTGGGACAGACCCCAGGGACATAGGGATCTAGGGTAGAGTGGTACAGCCATGAAACCCAAGCCATGAGGAAGAGATGACCTGTTGTTCTCTTGGTCAAAGACCTCAAAATCCAAAAGTTTCAAATAATTGAAGGTTTATAAATATCATTATGAATTCATGAATTTAAATATATTTGATGTATTTCAATCTATCTCATTTATTATCTTTATTGATATCGATATCCAAAGTGTCCCATTTGGGGTAAGAGCCTCTTCATGTTGGCTCCTGAGTCCTTTACATATAACCTGGAAGGTCTTTGATAGCTTTGTTATATGATATGGCAAAATAACCCAGAATCATCTTGTATATTTCCTGTCTCATACCAAATTCCATGTGAGTGAATGTCTAATGAACGCTTGGCCATAACATCAGGGGGTCCTGTGGTAGACTTTGCCTATGGAAACTGAGTCTCCCTGCCTCCTGACTATTAGAATTAAAAATTCCCTTAACAATCAATTAGCCTGGAGTCTTCATTCTACAGAAAAGGAAACAGAGGCCCAGAAATATGAACTGACTTACATAAGGTTACACAGGCCTATGGATTAAAAAAACTAGGCCTCCAGAATCTCAATCCCTTGTGCTTCCCAGAGACCTACCTCTCCTTACATGCCGTCAACCCACCTACTCAGGCCCTTCCACTCGGGCCACATCCCAGCCTTTGCTGTGTGCGCTGAAAAGTAGATGCAGAAAGTCAATGTACCCAATCTCAAAACTTACTATAAAGCTGCAGTAAGCAATACAGTGTGGTACTGGTGTAAAGATAGACATGTAGGTCAACTGGATAGAGTCAAGAGTCTAAAAATAGGTCCATATATTATGGTCAGTTGGTTTTTAACAGGAGTACCAAAACAATTCATTGGGCTAAAGAACAGTCTTTTCAAAAAATGGTGCTGGAACAACTAAATAAAGTTGAAGAATTAAGTTGGACCCATGCATCACACCATATAAAAGTGAATTCAACATGGATCAAAGACATTAATACTGTAAAAGTCTTAGAAGAAAGTATGGAAACAAATCTTCATGACTTTGGAATAGACAATCATTTCTTATATAATACCAGAAATGCAAATAACAACAACAACTAGGAAATTGGGTTTCATCAAAATTAAAAACATTTGTGCTTCAAAGGATACCATCAAGTAAGAGAAAAGACAATCCCTAGATTGGGAGAAAATATTTGAGGATTATACAATTGACAGGTGCTTATATCTATAGCATATATCTCTTAAAACTCAGTAATAAAAAGACAACACAATTAAAAGATGGGCAAAGCATTGATATAGACATTCTTCAAAGGAAATATGTTCAACAAACCCATGAAAAGATGTTCAACACCATAAATCGTCAGGGAAATGCAAATCAAAAACAGTGCAATACCACTTCACACCCACTGGATAGGCTATAATGAAAGAGACAGATAATAACAAGTGTTGGTGAGGACGTGGAGAAACTGGAATTCTCATACACTGCTGGTGGGGATGTAAAATGGTGCAGCCACTTTGGAAACATTTTGGCATTTCTTCAAAAGGTTAAACATGGAATTGTTATATGACCCAGCAATTCCACTCCTAAATATAACCCAGAAAAAATGAAAACATCTGACCATACAAAAATTAGACACTAATATTTATAGCATTATTCATAATAACCAAAAATAGAAATAATCCAAATGTCTGTCAACTGATAAATGCATAATCAAAATATGATATATCCATATAATGGAATATTATTTGGCCATAAAGAGGAATGAAGTATAGTAGATACTTATATAATATATATATTATATAAGTATAATAGATACATAGTACAACATAGATGAGCCTTGAAAACATACTTAGTGAAAGAAGCCAGTCACAAAGGACCATATATTATATGATTCCATTTATTTTCAATGTGCAGAAGAGGCCAATCTATAGATACAGGAAGTGGATTACTGATTGCCTAGAGCTAGGTAGGGTAGGCCAGAAGAGGGGGCAGAAAAGTCATTACTAATAGCCATGAGATTTCTTTCAGGGGTGATGAAAATATTTTAAAATTGATTGTGGTGATGTTGCACTACTCTATGAATATATTTAAAAACATTGACTTGTACGCTTTAAATTAGTAAATCTCTCAGGCCCTGGTCTCAGGGTCCTGGGATTGAGCCCTGCATTGGGATCTCCAATCATCCGGGAGCCTGCTTCCCCTCCTCTCTCTGCCTGTCTCTCTGCCTACTTAAGATCTTTCTCTCTGTCAAATAAATAAATAAAATCTTTTAAAAATAATAAAATAAATGAGTAAATTGTATGACATCTGGATCACATTCCAGTAAAGAAGAGAGAGAAAGAGAATGGGAGAGGAGAAAGTGGGAGGAGAGGAGGGATGGAAGAAAAAGGACAAAGAGAAGGAAGAAAGGAAGGAGGAAGGGAGGAAGGATGGGAGATGAGACAGCTATAGATCAGAAAGAAATCCAAGCCTGATTTTCTAAGTCGCCAAGGTGACTGCCAAGAGAGCAGGGCTAGTCCCTAGAGAGCGTGGGTGGAAGTAGGCACAGAGAACTTTGAAATCCTACCTAGTTGCAAGGACAGGGTCAGCAGGTAACAGGTCATCCCAGAGCAAGTGGTCTATTTCAACTGTCTCTGTCTGCTCTGGGAATTCAAGCCCTTGAGCCCCGCCTTGTAAGGAACTAATTAAATTAGGTGGATTAGTAGTCTGGTGGATAAGAAATCCACTCAACACACTCTCCTACATCCAATATGAGCCTTGTTTCCCAAAGATTTAAGTCCTAGGGACATTCAAACTATAAGAGAAATGCCCTTGATGGAGTCCCAAGACTCTGGTTCTGGTCTTGGATCTGACACAATTAGCTGTGTGGCCTTAGGCAGCTCATGGTACCTCAGGCCACCTGAGGCAAATGTTGAAAATAAAGAATGCCAAGCCCCACCTCCAGAGGTTCCAAATCAGGAGGTTGGAGCAGGACCCCAGGAATCTCCATTTTTAGTGAGTAATCCTATCTGCACAGCAAAGGAAATCATCAACAAAATGAAAAGGCAACATACTGAATGGGAGAAGATATTTGCCAACTCTAAGAGGTTAGTATCCAAAATACATAAAGAACTCATACAACTCAATAACAACAACCAAAATAAGATCCAATTTAAAAATGGACAGAGGACTCAGCATCAGGGAAATACAAATCAAAACCACAATGAGATATCACCTCACACCAGTCAGAATGGCTAAAATTAACAAGTCAGGAAATGACAGATGCTGGAGAGGATGTGGAGAAAGGGGAACCCTCCTCCACTGTTGGTGGGAATGCAAGCTGGTCCAACCACTCTGGAAAACAGCATGGAGGTTCCTCAAAATGTTGAAAATAGAACTACCCTATGACCCAGCAATTGCACTACTGGGTATTTACCCTAAAGATACAAACATAGTGATCCGAAGGGGCACGTGTACCCGAATGTTTATAGCAGCAATGTCTACAATAGCCAGACTATGGAAAGAACCTAGATGTCCATCCACAGATGAATGGATCAAGAAGATGTGGTATATATACACAATGGAATACTATGCAGCCATCAAAAGAAATGAAATCTTGCCATTTGCGACAACGTGGATGGAACTAGAGCGTATCATGCTTAGTGAAATAAGTCAATCGGAGAAAGACAACTATCATATGATCTCCCTGATATGAGGACATGGAGAAGCAACATGGGGGGGTAGGGGGATAGGAGAAGAATAAATGAAACAAGATGGGATTGGGAGGGAGACAAACCATAAATGACTCTTAATCTCACAAAACAAACTGGGGGTTGCTGGGGGGAGGTGGGATTGGGAGAGGGGGAGCGGGCTATGGACATTGGGGAGGGGAGGCGAACCATAAGAGACTATGGACTCTGAAAAACAACCTGAGGGTTTTGAAGGGTCAGGGGTGGGAGGTTGGGGGAACAGGTGGTGGGTGATGGGGAGGGCACGTTTTGCATGGAGCACTGGGTGTTGTGCAAAAAGAATGAATACTGTTACGCTGAAAAAATTAATAAAAAGGGAAAAAACAAATAAAAATGGACAGAGGAACTGAATAGTCATTTTTCCAAAGATGTACAAATGGGCAACATGTACATGAAAAGGGGCTCAAGATTGCTCCTCATAGGGGATTGCTGTTATCAAAAAGGTAAGAGATAACAAAAATTGGTGAGGATATGGAGAAAAAGGAATCCTTGTGCACTGTTGGTGGGAATGTAAATTGGTGCAGCCACTATGAAAACAGTACAGGTCTACCTCAAGAAAATGAAAATCGAACTCCTATATGATCCAGTAATACATACCCACTTCAGGGTATATATCCAAAAGAAATGAAATCATTGTCTTGAAGAGACATCTGCACTACCATGCTCATTACAGCATTATTGACAATACCTAAGACATGGAAACAACCTATATGTCCATTAAATGGATGAACAGATAAAGAAAATGTGGAAAGAAAGGAAATATACATAATAAATAATAATATAATAAAGAAAACATATATAAAATATTATTAAATCATAAAAAAGAAGAAAATCTTGCCATTTGAGACAACATGGATGGACTTTGAGGACATTATGGTAAGTGGAGTAATTCAACAGAAAAGACAAAGACTGTATGATCTCATTTATATGTGGAATTAAAAAAAACAACAACAACAACAACAACAAAGAAACACAAAAACAGAGAACAGATTGGTGATTGCCAGAGGCAGGGATGGGAAATGGGGGAAATGGATGAAGGTGATCAAAAGGTACAAAGTTCCAGTTATAAGAAAAATAAATTCTGGGAAATCTACTACAGTTAACAATACCATACTATATATTTGGAATTTGCTAAGAAAGAACTAAACTTATTGTGGTGGTCACTTCACAATATATACATATATCAAATCATTATGTTGTACACCTAAAGATAATACAATGTAATATGTCAATTAAATCTCAGTAAAACTGGAGAAAATGTAATCTTAGGTGATTCTGATAACACAGTCAGATGTGAGCCATTGGACTCGATGCTTCCTAGGGGTCTTTCATCCTGAGAACTGTATGGGAAGAGGGTTTGATTGAAGTTCAGAAAAGACATGTAATTCCTGTCTCCTTCTCCAACCAAAGATGGAGGGTAAAGGCCTATGTGTTGCAGCCTGGCTATACCCAGAATTTCTTTAAACCAATTCCATCCCCCTCCACTGGTTCTCTGCTTGTCACTCTCACAAAGCAACCAATCTTGGGTTCCCCTTCTGGAAGAAATGTCCCTCACCTGGGGGTCGAGGAGACTCCATGTATGCCCGCAAACACTCATGCATATAACCATGAGCCAATCTATTGAGTAGTTAAATGCTATGTGTACAAGACTTTGCCAGCTTGAACCCACCGAGCCTGCAGATGAATCCATCAGGTCAGAAACAAAGGGAAAACCCTGAGATCAAACCAAATGATAAATTACAAGTTGAATCAGTGGCTGCTCCTCTCATTCCACTGTGGATCATGTCATGAGCTCTTTGGACATGCTCAGTGGTTGGCAACATCCACATACATGAACACACACAACATCTGCCAGGCCCCTCCCTGGTCAGGCATAAGGCAGAGGGGACCTTGATACTTCTCCCTCCTAAGTCTGTAGCACTAAGGCTTGTGACGGTACTCAGGAGTCTGAGCCTTGGGCTGGAGAAAACCAACTTTCCTTTTGGCTCTCCCACATGGTACCATCTGGCAAAGCCCACAGAACTTATGCCAGTTCACTCACGCAGTGTTCCAGGCCATTCCCCAGTTCCCTGCTGCTGCTCTCACCCTGTCCACAACCCAGCCTCATGTTATGGCAGAATGGGAAGGACCACCCAGCAATTGGCCCCACAGAGGAAGGAAGAATTGGCAGAAAGCAGAAGAGCATCCCCCCTCCCAAAGAAGATAGATGGGAATGAGGCAGGATTTGGTAGCTGACCTGACAAATAACCCAGGGGACTGTTCTAATGGAAGGCACATCCTGGGACATTTGTCTATAAATATTTATTGACATTGGCCATGTGACAGGCATTGAGCTAGCTGCTAAGCTTATACGGTTGAGTAAAAGTGGCCTTGTCTTCAAAGACTACACCTTCCAATAGAAGATACAGACATGTAACCAACCAACTGGGACACAGGGCAGAGGGGTGCAGCTACACATAAAATGTAGGAGGAAGAGAGGAAGAGGGTGGCATGAAATTTTCTGGCCTATTTAGGGAGAAGTGAGTGGACCCCTGACTGGAGCATGCAGTATATGGAGGCCTGCAATGAGGGTGAAGGAAGAAGAAAGGTCAGAGCTACAGACCAAAGAGGTCATCATGATAGCTCAAACCAGGGCAGGGGCTGGCAGTAAAGAGGGAGAGAGGGGACAGACTCACAACATGCTGGGGGAGATTATAAAGCACCACAGTAACTCAACGAACATGAGGGTTGGACAGGGAGAGAAGAGATAAGGGTATTTCAGAGGGATCAAATCAGGATGGAAGAAGGCTGTGGGGTCAGAACACCTAAGACCTGGTCCAAGGGGCATGAGAACAGAGCTGGCAGGCTAGGAGCAGGCTTCCTGAGAATAAAGGCAGTGGGAGGGGGAAAGATAGGAGGTGATGTCTGAAATGGCATTTCAGACTTTATTATTTCAGAGGTGGAGCAATTTGGGATCTGGCCATGGGAGTAGTGGAACTGCAGAGGAGGAGGCAGGCCAGAGGGAGGAGGGAAGGGTCGTCCTAGTGGATATAGAGGCCACTTGGGATGACAGGGGGAGGCAGAATGGAGGAAGAGCATAGGAGGTGAGGACTAAAGTCCTTATCCCAGGGGACTCTGGAGAGGTGACCTGGAGGTCCATAGATGAGGGACTGAGGATGAGGAGAGGACAGACTGCCAGCCAATATTCCTCGGGATGGAGAAGGGCTCCTGAGCAGAGTTCACTCTTCAGTGGCCTCAAGACAACAGTGAGAGGGGATGGGCATACCAGTCTCCAGCTTCATCCAGATTGTCCTCAGAAGTACAGCTGGAATGAAACATCCTCCACCACCTCCGCCACTTCTAGAAATAAAAGCCAGTTCTATGGGAAGCCAACGTGTGTGTGGTGCTCTGCACAGACCTGGACTTTAGGCTGGATGACTTCTGCTCAACATCTCATTCTCATCTGCCCTGTTCCACTGTGGGAAGGGGTCCAAGATGGCTGGAAGCGCCCCCTCCTGGTCTTCAAAGGCCATCTGGTGGGACGGCCTCTTGGGAAGCAGTCTGAGCACATATGCCTTTAATTTTTTAAATTAAAAAATTAAATTTTTTTATTTAATTAAATAAATAATTTTATTTATTTATAAATAAATATGCCTGGTCAGGCATAAGGCAGAGGGGACCTTGATACTTCTCCCTCCTAAGCCTGTAGCACTAAGGCTTGTGACGGTACTCAGGAGTCTGAGCCTTGGGATGGAGAAAACCAACTTTCCTTTTGGCTCTCCCACAGGGTACCATCTGGCAAAGCCCACAGAACTTATGCCAGTTCACTCATGCAGTGACCCCTCTGTGGGGCTCAAGGTGAACAGGGCTCTTACCAAATTCCAGTCTCCATTGCACTCAGCTAAGGACAGCTCGCCTTTGTTTGTGGCTCAACTGCCACATGCTTGCTTTCCTTTTCACAAAAGCAATACAGGTTTTATTCTCCCTGGTTTTCTATTTAGGACATATCCTCCAAGTCCCATAAAACCCATTTAGATAGTCTCTGTTTGGCTGCATAAAGGTGGGCACCTATACACATTGACCCGCCACCTATGGAGTTCCCAAGAACAAAGAGAGATCCTGTTGTTCTCTTCCCCAAAAAGTGCATACTGAGCCTTCATCAAACAGCATCATCCTGGGATCTACAATAGAAATAAAATAAAAGATGACGATTTATAGCAGAAGGACCCAGCTCCCCAACACAGTAAGGTCATTCCTTTAGTGTACCATTAAAGAAGCAGACGGGTTAGGACAGATCCGTAATTTCATAGAATGTTTCCTGCACGAAGCATAAATGCTTTTTAAACATTTGGAACGGAATTACTTGCAGAAATGTCATCAACATGAGTATTCCTAATGACACAGCTTTGTGATACAGGGAGTTTGTAAAAGCCGTGCGGTGGTCCCAGGACATGTGCAGCCTCGGAGAGTAGGTATCTGTCAGTTGGGGGTTCTCAGCACGATGGACCCGAGGCTGCCCTCTTCCAGGCCCTCAGTGCTCCTAACCTGCTCCACTATCCCTTGGGAAGGATGAATGATCTTCAAAGGAGCTCTAAAATCATGCAAATTTCATTAGTAATATTAATTTACACCAAATTCTACATCTGAGGTCCGGTTTGAGAGCCCAAGACTCTGAGGTGCCTTCTGCAGGTCTTCCAGGTGAAATAAATACAAGGGCTTTGTGACAGCATTGACCTCTGTTGCAGAGATCACTTCCCTCTTCTTTCTGGAACTGTTGGTGCCATCAGAAGGGTCAGGCTGCTGGCAGAGTGTCCCCAAGCTCACGAGGCTGAACCCCCATTTTGTTAGTAAAGTTATCTTCAGGCACACCTGCACTGATGTTCCCAAAGGGGGGGCTGTAACAGGCAAGGATATTATTGATACCAACGACGGAGCCCTACGCTGTCTCTAACTCAGGGGTGGTACCTAAGCGATGAATAATTTTTTCTTGCCCAGAATTCTAAATTCATATCCATATGAAATTCATCCCTCTATGAAATTTTCCAGAACAAATTCATTGGAAATTTGCAACGTCATCTGTTAAGGGAGGTCCAGGGTGCCTCGATGCTGGGCATCTGAGCACAATCTCCTAGAGAAGAAACGGAGTTCTCTATCAGGAAACATGGCCCGGGTTCTACATTCCTGTAGCATTCGCCAGCTCTCGGCACTCACCTCTCACCTCTCTCTCTCACCTCTCCTACCTCCATCGTGGACCCCTTTTGACCCTGCCTCTGAAAAGCACACACATTTAGCACAGCCCCGTTTCTCATCATGTCAAGGCAATTATTGAAATGTCACTGGGAAACATTACACTTTGAAGAAAACTGGGTTCGTTTGGCCATGAATGTAATAAAAACATACCCAAGGAGATGTGTTTCCATGCCACACACCTGTCTGAACCGGGATGCTAGAGTTCCGGGTATACATACCAACCTGAAATACCACCTCCCACTCAAGTCTGAAAGGTGACTTACCTCTCCCAGTGTCCTTGGAAGAAGCCCAGCACAGCCCCCACCACCGAAAGCTGCTTCCTCGTGTCACTCAGCTGCTATTTCCAGATCTGAGGGACAAGCAAACAGCTCAGATTAGTGGCTATCTAACCCAGGCCATCAGCCCCAGTAACAGATAGACATTGCTTTCAAAACCCGAATCACTTCTCACTTTCTAGAGAGGAAGAAGTTCGAGTGTGTCACCTTCAAGGTGCACACAGAGGCTTTATGAACACCTGTCCTGTCCCTCCAGGGGCTGGAGCTCTTGCCCTCCTCACTGCCTTGGCCCTCACGCCGAGCCGTTGAAATTAGCTACAACTTATGTCTGGACACACACTCGGGGCTTGCGTACTTCTCCCTTCCACCCAGGACACAAATAGCCAATCTACCCGCGCTGACCATTACAACTTGATTCTGCTCATTGGAGAGATCCTCATTTTACTTCTTTGGGGGAAAAAATGCTCTGAGTTTTTCTTTGGTTTGGGAAGTCCTTCATGAGCTTCTGGGACTCAGCCATGTCCTTCTCTTCATCTTCCCAAATGACTGCCTCCCTTGGTGATACTCCACAGCCCCGCTGCCCAACAGCCCGCAGCCGACCTTGACTACCTCTCCTTCAGCCTCCAGCCCCACTGCACATCGAATCCTGTCAGTTCTGCTCCACTCCATCCATACTGCCTCTGCCTTAGCTGAGCTACAGAGCTTGACCTTGACTGTTTGCAGTAACATCCCTGTCTTCGGTCAAAAAGCGCTATCAACATACACTCATTTCCTGCTTAAAACATCCCAGGGTCTCCCTGTTGCCTCAGAATTCACTCTGGCCCATCACACAATGTGTAATACGCACTCATGATATGTCAGGCTCGTGTCGAGGATGGAAAGGCGTCCAAGGTGGAGTCTGTGCCCTTGAACAGTTCCCAGGAGTCTGCCGGGGGGCATAGGCACATAGATGAATACGGCTTCATGTGAACAGCGCTAAAGTGAAAGGAAATATAAACTGTTTTGGAATTCTGGAGGCCAGAGGTTGGGAGAAACTACAGAGGATTGGTGATATTTGGACTGAGGCTTAAGGGGTACGTAGGCATTTGTCAAGGAGGACACTCATGAAAGGGATGCTGGAGGGATCTTTCAGGAAAGGAATGACATGGGCAAAAGCACAGGACTATGAAGTCCCTGAGTGGACAGGGCCTCTGAAGAGGTAATCACTGTCCCCAGCCATCACTGTCATGTGGCACATGTACCATCTCTAGCAGACCATCGAAATTAGGCCAAAATCCAGCATTCTGGCTGGCTGCCGCACCAGGTGGGAAGTCCGTCAACCTAGTAACAAACCCAATTCAGAATGCTTCCTACAGACCCACTAAGCGGCTACGAAAGGGCAGGAGGAGGAGGAAATGTCCAGCCCCCATGCCCAGAGACACTCCAGGGAAGGAGAGGATCCGTCCTCAGTGGCGTCTCTCTTGGGTAGGCTGTCCGACAGCCCCAGGATAACAATATCCAGTGACAGTGACAAGCCCCACTGAGGTCCTAGGGACTCATCCCTTAGAATGCTGGTTGCTCAGCACTAACCGAGGGCTACCTGAGACCAACTACAGTCAAGGCCACTGTCTCTGACCAACAGTGCTCACGGTCTCAGGGCCCAGGTGAGACCCATGCAGAGCCAGCAAGCAGCCTGCAATGACGTGGCCAGCTGTGGCTGGTAGCAGGGATGCAGCCCCTCAGAGAGTAAAGGTCAGCTCCATGGGGACTGGACTCCTCACAGATGGCTCCAAGGAGCAGGCAGGTGGGGCATGAGCTGAACCATGGAGCTTGGGTGGAATCCGGACTCTAAGAGAGGGGGCAAGGAACGAGTTGGGGGAGCACTGTCTGCCAACTCCGGGAACACGGACACCCGGGTCCTTAGCACTGGAAAACAACAACTTGCTGCTCATCCATCCAGATTCTCACCCGTCATAAAAACCCTCCTGCACCCCCAACCATCCAGGCTCACCACCAGCTGGGTGCTGTCAGGGCAAGAGAAAAGAACTGAATGGAAAGATGGTCCGGCAGACACAATCCCCTCTCCGCACTCCCTCTCCGAACAGTAACACCTTTCTTGGAGAGGCCGGTATCCTAAATCTTAAAACGTTTTGCCCTGGGACTCAGGAGACAACCCTCCCCGCGACCAGACCCTGTATCTCAGCAAGAATGTCATCCCCACCCAGGGCGACAGTTTTGCCCTGCAGGACAGAAGCAATCAGTCTCCATCCACGGCATCCATATTCATGGCAACCGTTCGTGTTCTGACCTGTGGTCCTGTGTGGGATGTCGGCCGGGGAGCCGGGGCTGATGGTCCCCAGAAGGATACTTCAGGAATTAGCCCACAGCCATCTGCCTCTCCTCCAAGTAACACGGGCCCTGGGAGAAATAAACAGCTGTTGTCACTGCAGTCCCAGAGAAGCATGAAATAGGGCAAGGAGGAAGGGAGGCGGAACTTTCAGAGCCAAAGCCGCTCCTGAGAGTGTTTGAAGGTTATTAGTGTGGCTATAATCAGGCCATTAGCCAAATGCAGGTGGAGAATGAAGTGGTTTTGAAATTGCTTTCCAGAGAAAGCGGGGTCTGTGTTGGTGTAATCTACGCACGTGATCTCTTTCAAGCGGCTCTTCTGCAGCCTACATGACCGAGGAGCTAGGACTCGGGTCTCCGGCTAACCACGGTCAGAACTGGCCACCCCTCGGGCCTCCAAAGGGATCAGGGTGTTCCAGAGCGTGCCAGCCAGAGCCCGGCCCTCTACCCGCTCCACCTGCCCCGCCGTGTGAGCAGGTGCGGGCCGTGCGCCCCTTCTCACACTCCCAGTCCGCGTCCAGAGCATAAATACTTCCTTTAGTTCACAGGCAGTGGCCTCCTTCTGTGCCCCAGTGCGGGCAGTGTCTACTGGCCAGTGCTCCGTGTGGACATCCCAGCCCCTTCGGGCTTCCCAAGGGGATTCGACAGCGGTCTTGTTTCTAAGAGCAGCTTCTTGCTGAGAGACGGGCCCTTGGAGTCCCTGTAGATGAAGCCTCTTGCCCAGCTCCTTCTTAGCCATGGAGCCGACCCACGCCTCCTTCTGAGGCTGAAGAAGAGGAAAGGGTGTTCCCACCCTGCTCCTCCCTGAGGTGCCTCATCATTGTTCGTGGCACCCCCCCGGCCATCCATCTCCTCAAGCCTAAAGCAGGACCCTTGTCCTTTCCTTCAGCCCCTCCACAACCAATCAGTGACAAATTCTGCCTTTGGATCTCTTCAGCCACCTTCCTCCCTCCCACTCCATTCCGGTTTCCCACACACAGCCTAGCAGGGCCCTCCGTGTGCAAGTCAGCGGGAATCATGTCCCACAGACTCCAGGTCTGACCCTCTGCCGCCTCCGATCCATCCTTTCAGGGCTCCCCTTGTGCTTCGGGAAGTGTCCCAACGCCACATCTGCCCCTGGGCTTCTTGGTGCCCGTGTTGCAGCCAGACTGAGCCTGCTCACGGCGTTCTGGGAGCTCTGCTTTCTCTCATCAGCGGCTTCACACATGCGGCTGCCTCTGCCTGAATGCTTTCCCTCCTGCTCCCTCCTCACTGAACCCGATTCCTCCTTCGGAGCTTGGCTCAAGTTCTGTCTCTCTCCAGAAGCCTCCTCTGATCCCTCTTTCCCCCAAGTCTGGGGTAAGGATCCCCTTCTTAGGGGCTCGGTACAGTATATTATCTGAACATCTATCTCCTCTGCCCATCTGGGCTCCTTCCAGGCAAGGATGCTGTGGTAGTCAACCCTGGATCCCCTGTGCCTACAACCACACATAACAGTTAAAAAGCGTTTCAAAAAGATCACATGGTTGGATTCACGAAAGAACAAATAACACAATGGAGGAGGTCACAAAGCACCCAATGACCCCATGGGACAATAGCTTGTTGAGTAACTGGGGGTTGAGATAGCAGAACCGTGTGTGCAAATCACACCCACAGAACTAGGGAGTGTTTTCAAGCGGAGTACCCTCAGCTTTGCCTCAGAGATTTCCCTGCACTTTGGACTGGTGTGATCCGCCCAGTCCCATCTAACCAGATGTGCTGACTCTTGGTTCTGTACGTCTTCTCAGTGACCCAAGGAACAACGTTTGTAATTGGCCCATAGCGTAGCCTGACTGGATGTTGGACGAATGACTTGGCTATAATGCAGGGACAAGGCATAAACACAGCCGCCATCTTGTCTAGTTCCCTACCCTGGGAACCCTGACGCACCGGGAGGTGTTTTTTCATCCTGGGTTAGATAAAGTAACTTTTGACACACTTATCTGCTCTCTTCAGAGGGGGTTGATGGGCACAATGAAAGAAGACACCCCTCTGGGCTGATGTTTGCTGGTTTCATGAACAAGTGAAGGGAGTCTAATTGAATGACAACCCGATTCACAAAGTGGAAACTGCTCTGTCTGGCTCAGCCTTCTTCTTGGGCCAGGTTTTCTGTCAATCCTCCTTGGTGCCCCAGCCCTCCCCTGGTCTCTTTCACAAGCCAGCAGATGTGTTTGATGCAATGCTGGCACAATGACATACAGATGGTTACCCATATGGTGCCAGTTTGGATCTGACTCCTGGAGAAAATTCTGGAAGCCCACTCAGCTATGAAGGACACCCACCAGTTTCCTGCACTAGGTCCAAAGCTGACTGCTCATGGGGACACAGGTGGGAAGCAGGTGTTTCACATAAATGGACTACCCTCTGCTAATCACCACCAATCAAGCCAGTGGTACAGGGGGAAACAAAATGAGAAACAATCATCGCCCAAGAGGTGAAATGACTGGTGACCAAGGAAGGGATGGTCTGGATTCACATAGCATAAATGGCCATATTTCAGGCAGGCTTTGTTTCAGAGAATGCCAGAAACTTGGAGACAAAGGGTTTGGGGACCTCAGATGTAATTTCAGTTGATGTATTATGTGGGGGGTGCTCAGTCTAACAAACCATCTAATAAGTGCCCACAGCAGACAAAGAACTGATCCGTTCCGCAGATTGTTCAATGTTTATTGCACACCTATCAGGAGCCAGCCACTCTTCTGGATGCGAGGGGCAGAAGGGTGAGCAATTTCCATAAGGACCCTCTGTTTTAGAGACTTACATTCCATTTGGGGGAGGACAGAGATACAAATAAGAATACATCAGATAGCACAAAGTGCTATGCAGAAAGGTAAAGTAGAGTGACGTGATAACAAAGAAGTGGGTGGCACTTTAGATTGGGTGACTAAGAGGTCCTTTTGGAAAAGCTGGCATCTGAAGCTACAGTCTGAATGACAAGGAGGAACCAACTAACCACACAGGCATCAAGGGAATAACAAATGCAAAAGCCTGAGGTGAGACAGACTGATGCTCAGAACACTAATGACTCCCAGATTTACACCTGCAGCCTACACATTGACCCTGAAATTTAGTCCATCCCTGAAGTCTCAGGAAGTTCAAGCTCAGGAAGTTCAAGTTGGTATCCCTCCCAAGCCACCTCCTCTTTCTGTAGTCTACATATCAGTGAATGATGTCACTATCTATGCCGCTCACAAACCAAGGGGTTGGACGTCACCCAGGTTTGGGTTTCCCATGAAGCAACCTCTTA
The DNA here is from genome assembly GCF_922984935.1 of Meles meles. Lineage (NCBI taxonomy): Eukaryota > Metazoa > Chordata > Mammalia > Carnivora > Mustelidae > Meles > Meles meles. Next base: position 138,328,740 of record NC_060071.1, on the reverse strand, counting down.
GATGAAGTGTAGCCTAAGGAGATGTGCTAGAAAGGTTCTTGGGATGCCCACCTGTGGAAAGAAAAGGAGGAAAGCAGGATTGGAAAAACAAGATGTTGAGCTGCAGTGAAGAGTCAAACAAGGCTTCAGCCAACCCCAAGAGGCTTCAGAGTTGTGTCAAGGCAGGACAGAGGGCCTGGGATGTGGATTTTCTACCCTGATGTCAACCCAACACTGAATGTAAGTTATCCATGAGGGTGGTGTGGCCTTGGACAAGATAACAGTCTTCAGCTGAGGGTAATTCTCCCTGGGGCTGGAGGTTTAAGTCCTTTAGTCTTGAGGGATTCCAGGTAACACCTAAAACATCTACCTCTCAAAACATCTACTTCTCCCTTTGCTTCATTCCCACCATCCTATGGAGATGAGACCTGTCCTGGGTGTTGGGGGGGGGGGGGAGGGAGTCTAACTTTTATACATCTCTCCCACCTCTCCTGACCTCCCCTTCCATAGTGCACTAGTTCAAGTCTCAACATTTCTCATCATACTAGCTCTTCAACCTACTCTCCCTGGGCCCCTCCAGTCCATTCTCCACATGGTTGCCACATAGCTGTCTTATTTTTCTAAGACATAAATCTAAGTCCACTGCTCTACTCCTTAAAACACTTTGGAAGCTATCTCTGGAATAAAATCTGAATTCTCTTCAGGATGAAATCTAAATTTCAGACCACAGAATTTCAGATCCTGAAATTCAGATCCTTCATGACCTGACCCTGTCGATGACTTTGTCCTTGTCTGTCCTTACTCCCACCCCAGACTCTGTGCTTTGGCCTTCCTGCGTGAGTCCTGTGTTCCCTAAGTTTTCCTTTACACATGTGGTTCTTTGGCCAGGAAAAGCTTTTCCAATCTCCATCTCTCTGACTTTGGGACTTACTGCAGTGTTCAATCCTAAAACAATATATACATCCATCCCACTGCCCCAGCCCCACAAGGTCATCTTGGCCTTGCCTATATCCCAGCATTCACAGTTCTCTCATAATAACGTGGTGCCTTGTCCCTCTTGCCTGTGATTCAGCAAGATCCCTAAGAAAAGAGACTATATCATATTCTTTATAATATCCCAAATACTATCACAGTGCATGACACATAGTAGGCACTCAGTAAATATTTGATGAATGAATCAATGTAGTCAACCAATGAGAATAAGAGAAGTTAGTAATGTTGTCTGGGTTTTTAAAAGATTTTTATTTATTTAGTTGAGAGAGAGAATGGCAGAGGCAGAGATAGTGAGAGAGAGCATAAGCAGGGAAGAGAGGGAAAAGCAGGCTCCCCACTGAGCAGGGAGCCCAACATGGGACTCCATCCCAGGACCCTGGGATCATGACCTGAGCCAAAGGCAGATGCTTATCCAGCTGAGGCACTCAGGCGCCCCTGTCTAACCATTTAATACCAAAATGAGGTACTCTAAGTAGCTCATTTACCCAATAGGGAGCAATAGCCACAAGGAATGGAGAGAGTGAATCCTCATACCAGAGCAACAGCCTCCACAGAATGTGAGGACTGTGTGCAGCCGTGACAACCCTTTATCCCTGACCATGGTTCTAACATAAGCTGAGGGTCAGCCATGTCTGTGTATTTCTGGTAAGCAGGTAGATGTGTCCATAAGAAGCCCACTATGACTCACCTAATACTCACACCAAACCCCTTCTCACATGCCTTCCTGCCCTCTAGAGACTGAGAACAGAAAACCACATCCATTTCCAGACCTCCTGTAGGTCACAGAAAGGAGGTCCCTTTCTACCAAGCAGACCCACCCATCAGGTAGAAAGTGGAAATGAGTCATGTGAGGTGGCAGCCATGGGCCACCAGATCAGAACTGGGGACAGAGGTGTTTGGTTCTTGGTAGGAATTGTGGTAGAAATTCTACTGCTCGGGCCTTGCCTCAGAAATCATGACATAGATGCAGGTGGGCCCAGCAGGGGGCTTCTGCTCCAACAGTCCTGGCTGGTCTCCTGACCTTTGGTCTCATCAACCCAATATCTTATAATAAATCCCTTTATCTTATCCTTAAACTAGGATATGAACAGTACGCCCATTTATAAGAAGGCCTATGGATTGGAAAGGGTATGTTCTGGGGCGGGGGGGGCGGTGGAAAGCAGCCATCTGTGGTGAACTTAACCCAGCAGCAGAGCCTCTGTCATCATCAGAAGGATAATTCTGTCATTCACATGCATCTCCTGGCCGAGCCCACAGAGACTCCTATCGGAATCCCATTAAGAACAGGAGAACTGTCAGTAAAAATAGAAAGACCTGTCAACTTACACTATGTAAAACATTGAGTCATGGCCACCCCTGCTTGGCCACTCCCTCTCCAACAGAGTAAAAAGATAGATTCTGCCCCACTTGGCTTCAAATTATTCTGCAGTTATGGCATCCCAAAGGCTTCCATGAGAGGAGGACATCATCACCCCCAAGAGCTAGCGGTGCCTGGTCACATGACCAGTGGGAGGCACTAGAACCAGGGAAGGCCCCAACTGGAACCGTGGTTCCACTAGAAAGGGGAGGTCTTGTTTGTGATCTCTCCCTGGGTTCTCCCAGGATATCTGGGCAGGGGAACATGTTGAAGTACAGGTGTAAGACACTCTTTGGGGACCCCAGCAATACTGGGAGAACCCTCATCTGTGAGCCCCTGGGAGTTCCCAGAGATACATGGGGAAGACTTGTTGGTGGGCTTCTGTATGGTGTTTCTCAGGGACCCCCATAAATGTTATCAAGAGCACGTGGGAGACATGTCCTTAGGACTCCCAGAAGGACCTGGCAAAGACCATGGTTGATGAACATCTGAGAGACACCTTGGAGGACTCCCACCTCTATACCGGAGCACTTACTAGGAGAGTGAATGAGGCACTCCTGGTCTCAAAATATTCCGGGGAGCATTCTGCATGACCAGATTGAGTCAAAATCCAGTGAAATTTAAGGATTCCAACTCATGTGACCTTCCTTTTCCCCACAGGCCTGGGGGCACTTTCACATTCATTTTGGTTACTGAGCATTGCACCCTATCCCCACTCCTGAGAGACAAACTGATTATTTAGGTCTGGCAATTCTTTTGTCGAGGTCACTACCAAAACTTGCAGGCCTGGGAGCCATTTTGACCCTGTCTGCTGACCTTGCTTATCAACTACTCCAAGAGGCAACAAAGTTACCATTTAACTCCCCGAAGGCAAGTTTTGTCCCTCCTTCTTCGGGCCCCCACTCTGTGTTGCCCTCTTGCTAGTCACAGAAAGGAACAGGAGCTTTCAGGAACCAGCTGGCCTGTGTGAAGAAAGGAGTGTGCAGGGTGCCCGGATGTCCCGGGGTGCCTCGTCAAGCCAGCACCCTGCTTCCTAGTCAGCTGCCAGCCCGATTCTCTCCTCCCCTACCTCCAACGCTGAACACTTCCGCCCACTGAAACTTCTTTGCAGAGTTGGGAAACGTGCCTCAGAAAGTCATCTGAGAACAAAAGATATGAATAAACAGTTCACAGAGGAGGAAAAGCAAATGATGACTGAACACTTGGAAAGGCGTCCAACCACGCCAATAATTTAAGTAATGCTGCTTAAAACCAGCTACCATGTCCACCCATCAAATTAGCAAAAAGAAATTTTCAAATAAGGGTACCCAAAGCCGGCAACAGTGGTATGACGATGGGGGTGGAGGGTTATCCTCTACTGGTAACGCTTTAAATTGGTACACACTTTTTGGGAAGCCATCTGGTGGCACCTGTCAAAAAGCCCTTCATATGTTCTACCCTTTGACTTTGTTGCTCTGCTTCTAGGAATCTACCTTAAGGAACAAACGAGGTTTCTGCAAGAGGACGTGCACCTCCTCTTGCAGTAAGTAAATCAAAAGTTATTACAGTTATTAGAGCAACCCCAAAACAAAAGTGGAAAGACAAGTGCTCAACAGCAAAACCTAGTAAATAAATAATGGCACATGGGTATGGCAGAATATTAAGAATGGTTAAATATCTTGTTTTCAATCAAAGTAATTACATGAAGCACTTCTTATAATGCAATAATAGTGGGGGAAACACAAGGCTTAAAGGCATATAGGGACTACCGGACCAAAAGACCTGATTCTAAAATGTAAAACAACTCTCCAACACAGTGAGATGATAACCAGGGGTCAAAAAGTGAGCTAAAGATTTAAAGACACTTCACCCAAAAAAGCATGCAAGTCACCAAACCCCATGAAAAGATGGTCCACATCAGAAGCCATCAGAGAAATCTGAAGGAAACCAATGAACTAGCACTACACACTTACCAGAATGTCTACAGTCAGAAAGGGGGAATAGAGACTAAGTATTGCCAAGATTCGGAGCAAATGGAACCCTGGTTCACTGCTGGTGAGGGCTGAAAATAGCTCAACAACTTTGGAGAATGGTTTGGCAGGTTCTCATGAAGTTAAACATACTGTCACCACACAATCCAGCAGCCCCACTCCTAGGTCTTTAACCAAGAAAAACAAAAGTGTGTGTCCACAAAAAATACTTGAGTATGAACACTCATCATCACTTCATCAAAATGGGCAGCAACCCAAATACTCTCCAACAGGTGAATGAATGAATAAGTAAACTGTGGCTCCTGTAAATAACAGAGTACTACTTGGCAATAAAAAGAACAAACTGGTGATTTATACAATGTTCTAGAAGAATCTCAAAAACATTATTCCAGGAAAAAGAAGCCAGACACAAAGTGGACATACTGTGTGTTCCATGTATATAAAATCCTAGGACAGGCAAAACCAGTAGTTCCTTGGGGCTGGGTGAGGAAGGAGATGTAAGGATTGACCGGAGGGGACCAAAGGAACATCTTGGAGATGGAAATGTACTACATCTTGATGGCGATGTGCTTGTTCAAACTCCATGAACTATACACCTAAAAGGGGTGCATTTTACTTTATTTTCTCTCAATAAAGTTTTTTTGTTTAAAAATATGTTACGGAGATTTCCATTAAAAAAAATAATGATAATAGCAGGTTAACTCATGCATCTCTCTTTGAGACCCCACTAAATGACAGTGAAGGGGGAAAAGAGCGAGTAGGGGGGCTCAACTTCAAAAGACGTGACCAGGTTGGAAATTGGATGGACAGGGGGTTAACTGACCCAGTGGGGTGGTGAGTCCCTCAGCCTAGAACACATTTCTGGGTGATTCGGCCAAAGGAAGAAAGCTGGGCCCTCAGAAATGTCAGTGTGAATCAGGGCAGGAGTGAGACCACAGAGGGACTGCAGAAGGACTGATTGAATATCTGTAGATGGGACAGTCTGTTCCCGTACTGTGCTGTGCTGTAGCACAGAGTGCTGTCAAGTGCCCCCTCTACCCCACTTGCAATAAGACACCAGTGTGTTCTACTCTTAAACACGTACCCACACACACGCACACACATGTACACACAGATGTATCAATATAGAAGTCCCAGATTATAAGAACCCTCCAAGAAAGTAAATCAAAATTATAGAGGACAGAAAAGATAAGGAAATCAAGACTCAATCCAAAAACTTCGTATTCCAATAGCAGGGCTCCAAGGGAGAACAGAGAAAACACAAAGAAGAAATAATCAAAAAAAAAATAATACAACAAAACTTTCCACAGCTGAAGGACGTGAGTCTCCGGAATAAAAAGGACTCTCAAATGCCTAACACAATGACTGGAAAACTACGTGTCCTTGGTACATGATTGAAAATTTCAGAATCCTAAGGATGAAGTTAAAATCTTGAACGTTTCCGGGGTGTAAAAAAGAAGTCATCTGCAAGGGAATCAGAATTAGGCTGGCCTTAGATTTCTCATAAGTGGGGAGGGTGATGATTTCAATGGGGAGGGTGATGATTTCAATGTTCTGAGAGCAAATTGCCCTGAATTTAGAATTCCACACCTGACAAAAGCACAAATCAGGTGTTATAGGGAATATTTGAGGACTCCAAAATTTTGCCTTCTTCACACCACATTTCTGCAAGTTACTTAATGGACTGCAACCAAACAGAAACCTAGAAGATGTTGATCTATAGTCAGTATAGGTCAGAGCAAGACAGAGAAGCCAGGAGAAGAGCCTCTGGAAAGCAACATATATACCTGGATGGGTGAAAAAGTTGGGATAAAAGAGAAAATTGTTGAAGAGAAAGTAAATAGACAAGGAAAACCTAGGCAAAAACAGAGCCATTCAAAGGGCAAATGCGCAGTTGGGTTACTGCTCGGCTCTGCAGGAACCATGATGACACAGCCACCATGTCATAAACACTGTTTACCAATTCTCAGCTTTCCAGAAGAACCTTTAGGAAAGATGGAAAACTTAATGGCGGCATGTGGAACACTATGAAAAAGCTAACCTACTGCACACCGTGCCTTTGATCCATGGAATCTGGGAAGTGGACCTGAGAAAGGGCAGGCTGCTGGGGAGTGTTGCTATCCTCCCTGTAGAACGTGAAGAGTCCAAATAACTGTAGAGTTGACAGAAAAAGGTTAAGAAGATGTGAGTTTGTTGCTTGTAGTGAAAAGGAACCAGTGGGGGTATTATCACCGTCGAGGAGATGGGGCCGGAGAAGCCACATCATGAGAGCAGGAAGTCTAGGGGATAATGTCTAACACTGATAAGCAGGAAATCGTGGTAGACCCATGTCAACTGGAGACACAGGCTGACATAACCACCAGACAGAAATACCAGAGGGCTCAAAGCAGCTGCCTCTGAGGATCAGGACTGGGGATGGGAGGAGGTCGGCAGCGGAACTGTCCTTCAGCCTAAACTCTCCTACACTTGCCACTCTTATTTAATCATGTGTGCATATTACTTCACTGATTTTTTAAAAACACTTAAAAGAACAGTAAACAGCATACAGTTTTATACTATATTCTAAAATATGCACAAATAAATTCATAGAAAAAAGACTAGAAGAAAATATAGTGGCTCTATCTGGGCGAAGTTGCGTTATGTTATTTAACTTCTTCTCTCTACTTTTCCATTTTCCCAAATTTTGTACAATGAGCATCCATTATTTTTAGAAACAGAAAAAAAGTTATATAAAAAATCAAAACAACGTTTAGAAACCAGTTTTACATGATACTGGAAATGAAGGAAACAAAATTGAATATAAAAGTGAATTCAATTATTTAAAACAATGGACACGAAATAGAAAGATTTAAGAAAATATTGACGGTAATTATCTTGGTGGTTGCGTTATGGGTGATATTTGTCATCCTAGCGTTCCTTTTTTTCCCCAATATATATTTTTCATAATAAGCATATTAAGCCTGGTTTGGCTGGACAAGTAAATTTCATCTTTCCGTTGGCTTCAGACCAAAACAATTATGCAATGCCTCTGTGTGATGCTGACACCTAGATGGCCTGGATGAGCACTTGTGGCATTAACGGAACTAAGTGGAAAGGAGGTTCTCTGGTTTCTACTTCTAACTAAGCCAGTGGGCCTCAGCACTTCAGCATTTACCTGGTGCCTACTGTGTCTGGTGAGCTGCGGTAGAGGCTGTGTGGGTGCTGGCCAGAGGTACTGGCCGACTCTCATCTTGCCATGTAGCAGACTAGTCCGCAGAAGAGGAGAAACACCCACATGTAAAACAGATGCAAAATTTGCCCGTAGCTACAGTGAATGGGTACATCTAGGCTGAAGAGGTGGGTATCCTTTCTAGGCTAGCCCCCGGTTGGAAATCCTTGGTGGTAGAATCCTCAAAGGCAGGCTCTCCTCTCCCCTCCTTCTACTCCCAATGCCCACTTCCCCTTCTGACACCTAAATCCAAGAGAGGCCCTGGGAAACCAGTTCTCCTCCCCCTCCCCAGCCCCAGAGGCAAGAGTCCTCCAAACGTCTGAGACAAGAATGGAAAGCAACACCTGGGATTCTTTACCACCCAACCATACTTGACTCCAGGGGAGCTAGGCTTAATCAGTCTTCCTATGGAGAAGCAAAGAAGCCAATAAGAAGCAAAAATTCACTGAACTCTCTCTAAAGTTCACTGAACTCTTTCTAAAAATGCTCTCCAAGAGAAGGCTGAGAAGTACCCAGTGTGTTCTCTGGCCAAGGGCCTCCACAAGACTCTCAGGTGATCCCAGCCAAATTTGCTGATTCCCAAGAGACTGTCAACAGCAAGACAACAAGAAATGCATGGCAGGGGCATGGATGCACGGTGATCTCTGTTTCAAGCATCAGAACTCCCTTGGCTACACCATCTTCACCTGCAACTGCATCAAAACCAAAGGAAATATAGCAAGATGTTAAGTTAATGTTAAGTTAAGATGCTTTGTCTGAGGCATCATGATAGTCGTAACATTCTAACTTGGTGCTGGAAGAAGATGCACATTTTCAAGGTAGGATCCAAAAATTTGTGACCAAACTCAAGCTTCTCACTGACACTCACACTGAGGGCCTGAAATGGTCTGGCTTTTAGGGATTAAGGGAGAGGATCTGTAGAGAAGATTTCTTTGGAAAAAAAACATATTGATGTGCTGTAAGCTTCAACGCTTCCAAGAGGAAGAGTGGGAGGTGCCTATTTCTCATCTCAAATCTCATGAAAGGGACTTCAGAAAGCTTGGTACATGTCCCATGGGTCTGGAGGGATACAATGGACCCATGATGGATCCCAGGCTGGACATCTAAAAGGCAGGAAGAGATGGGCTGGCTGGCTTCCCCCAACATGGATGGAAGGAGATATTTCTGCAGCTTAGCCGATGGACCTATAAATCCTGATGTATGCCCGGACAGGAACAACTGGGTATTTCCCCTGAATGGGATGAAAGCCAGTGATGCAAGAGAGAGCAGTTGTGGTCAGGCTGGGCACTGTCCAAGAAGGGCCTTCTTGAGGGGTTAACAATCCTATAAGAAGAAGCTGAAATGATCTCCAGTTCCTTTGAGTGTGGGAAGTGTTGTGATGTGCTAGAGGATAATGACTGCCCAGGAGGAGGAACTGAGAGGAAAAAGAAACCTACTGTCCCCACCCCTTCACCAACCACAGGCTTCCTGCCACAAATAGCCATACCGATGTGTTGTAGAGCTGGTGTTGCATGGGCCTGGGGATTCTGATTTCTGGGCTGAGACAGTGTCTGGTGACTTAGCATGACTGTAGGACTTTTATTCTCTAGGAGGGAGCTGAAAAGGCATAAAATGGCATGAGTTTCCTTCCAGTGGGAAGGAAGAACTTTCCTTCATGAATATATTGAAAAAACAATGGAAATGAAAATAGCATTGCTAAGGCACCTGGGTGGCTCAGTCTTGGTTTTGACTCAGCTCATGATCTCATGGATCATGAGATGAGCCCCACCGTGGGCTGAAGGCTCCGAGCAGGGTCTGCTTAAAGATTCTCTTCCTCTGCCCCTCCCCACTACTCATGTGCGCGTGCTCTTTCTCTCTCTCTCTCTCTCTCTGTTGCTCTCTCTCTAAAATAAATAAATAAATCTTTAAAAAAGAAAGAAAGAAAATAACATTGCTTTATACTTACCTCTCAAGGGTTCTGATTGTTCAAAGTCCATTCCCTCTGCCATGGAATCCACTGCGGTCCAAAACCGAAGAGCGCTCTCTCCGCACAGCTGAATTCAGTTCCACTCTTTCAGATGGAGCTATAGCTTGGTTAATGAAAATATTCAAAAGGATGGGAGAGGCGATCCTAAGGAAAGTGAGGACCATCGTGAATGCAGGAAACCCTGAAAAGGAAGGGGTAAGGCTGCTCAAGCCACCATTACTGTTCTCGGGACCTGGATATTCTGCTGTATCAAGGTAGGAGGTCTAGAAAGTTCTACCAGCTCTACCAGCAGCACCAAAAGGAAATAACCATGGGTAGAATTATGATTCGGGGCAGGGGTATGGGGAGGAGAAGGACAAAAGTGACACACTCTTCACTTTTACACAGGTCATCTCATTTAATTTTTGTGACTGTCATGCAAGGAAACACCATTATCCCCATTTTGCAGAGGGGACATGAGGACTTACAGAAGTTAAGTGAATTGCTCTTAGTCGTTGTCTCAAGATCCCATCCACCTTCCACCATACCAGGCTGCCTCTCTACACTACACATACTTAGATTGGGACTCGAAGGGGCAATGTAATACCAAGAGCTATGGGAGGCCTGGCTGATAGCTCTATGAGTGACACCACAAAATCAGTACAGGAAGCCAGTGTGCTAGGTGGGCCATGTCCCAGAATTCAGGCCCTTCCAAGGGGACTCCCTCCCGTGGCCCTTCGCTAAGAGAAGCAGATCCTAGACACCCCACACCTCATCCCCACCCACTGTGCTGACTGACCCAAGGCCTCCAGCCTGTCTATGACCACAGATTCAGGAAGGAATCTTGTCTCCATCAGAGTTCCCACAGAGAGACAGAACCAACAGGAGATTTTATATGTATGTATGAAGAGAGGGAGAGATTTATTTAAGAAATTGGCTCACACAATTATGAAGGGACTCACAGGAACTGGAGAGCCTCCCTTTACCTGAGCTCTGTTCTAATGTCCAGGTGGCCTGGTGATTTAGCGGTTCTTGCCTTCCCATAATATACCTACCTTCCTTTAACACAGGCATCAACAAAGTATGGCCCGTGAGTCCATCTGGCCTGCCATTTGTTGTTGTAAATAAAGTTTTATTGCAATCCAGCCATGCCCATTCCTTACAATATTATCTAGGGCTGCTTTCCCATCACAGAGAGAATGCTGAGTAGTCACGACAGAGGACTTATAACTCATAAAGCCTGGAATATTTATTGTCTGGTTCTTTACAAGACAAGATCGCCTTTAGGTAACATTTATTATTGAGCTCCTTCTGTATGCCAGACACAGTTCTTAATGCTTTGCTTGCAAGATCTCACTTAGCCCTCACAAAGCCCCTGTGAGATGAATCCAGTCCTCTCATTACTCAAATTTTACTGATGAGGAAACAGATGCTTAGAAAGGATAAGGAACAATTTGTTCCAGGTCATAAGTGCTAAAGGAGAATTCGAACCCAGCAGCCTGACTTTGGAGTCTGTTCTTTAACTTCCAAAGCTCTGCAGTCATCCCGCCACTATGTACTCCATGTCCCTTCACCATCGACACCTGGTTAGAGCACAAGCATTTGTATGCCCGAGACCTTTTTTTTCTTTTTTTAAAGATAGTCTTTAAAAGGATTTTTGTTCACATTTTTACCCAGAATAACATCCAAGAAGCATTTGCAGTGGGGTGGCATGCATGCGATGGGCTGGACCTCCAGGCTGTGACCACAGTGGGTGACTTGCTGACACTCCAGTCCCCAAGATGTGGGCAGAGCTGAACCGAGGGCACTCAACAGTCCCGGGGACATCTCAGAGGCTGTGATCACTGGTAGGAACGTCAATGCCAGTAAGTAATCTTTCGCCATGTTGAGATGAGCTGAGGAGGGCTGCTCCCTGCAATCAAGAGTCTAGCACAGACCTTCCTGGAAAGGAGAAGAGGCACCAGCATCAAAAAAAAAAAAAAAAAAAAATAAGCGCTAGCTACAAAAGCCAAATCAAAACTGGGAAAAGTTAGGAAATCCATGAGTTGTTCTTGGTTTCTGCCTCCTCCCACAATGTTTAGCAGCCCGGGATTGATGACTGCTTTAAGGAGGGTAAGCAGGAGTGATGCTGAGATAGTTAACAGTGTTGTAGCCCGGGTACTCATCCGTCAGAAGACATGCTGGTCCACGCCATGTCAGTGTTTACCCTTTAGTGATTGGGTTGTGCAGAGGTGGAAAAAGGTCCTCAGAGAAGAGGGTCCTATGTCCAGACACTACAGAGAAGTGGGGCCAGCAGCCACTTACCAACTGGAAGGAAGAGCTCCTGTTTTGACACACGATATGGCCAGACCCATGCGCCTTAGCTGACCGTAGACGTCTTCCCTAAAGATCATTTCGATTAGCTTTGCCAAATATTCCTGTTCGCATGAGTCACCTGATATGCTGGCTAAAAACGCAACTTTCTGGGGTGCCTGGGCAGTGCAGTCAGTTAAGGGGCCGGCTCTTAGTTTCTGCTCAGGTCATGATCTTAGGGTCCTGGGATCGAGCCCTGCATTGGGCTCCATGCTTAGTGCAAAGTCTGCTTCAGGATTCTCTCTCTCCTTCGGCCCCAACTCATGCACTCTCTCTCTCTCTCTCTAAAATAAGTAAATAAATCTTAAAAAAAAAAAAATACAACTTTCCAGGGGTGCCTGGGTAGCTCAGTTGGTTGGGTGTCCGACTCTAGGTTTCAGCTCTGGTCATGAACTTGGGGTCATGAGATCGAGCCCCATGTCTGGCTTCATGCTCCACAGGGAGTCTACAAGAGGTTCTTCTCCCCTCCCTCCCCCTCTGCTCCTCCTCCCCTCCTCGAGCTCGTTCTTGCACGCTCTCTCTCTCAATCTCTCTAAAACAAACAAACAAATAAATAAAATGTTTAAAAAAATTAAAATGCTACTTTCTAGCCCTCCTTGCTAGAGGTGCTGGAATTCTGCATTTTTCTCTGTACACTATAACCCTTACGATCTGAGATGTTTGCAGAAGAAAATAATCCCATGCAGGTTTCTCAAACATCTCCAGAGCTAAGAAATGAATTCCTAGGCCCAACCTACCTCTTCTGAACCAGAACCTCCAGGAGAGGGGCCGGGGCAGCTGAGTCACCCAAAGAGTGTGGAGGTACCCGGTGTGCCCCCCTGTTCTATGATAAGGGAATGAGCAGGTGGTGGAGGTTAGAAGAACCAAAATCTAACCACCTGGGCCAGTAGTTTGTCTCCCCATAGCCCTAGAAAGTGGTGCATGTTTATGAACCATCTATTAATCCTCATACCAGGGTGAGATTTTGTGAGTATTTTGACCCCTGCTTTACAGGGGGGCCCAGAGCAGGTACAGTGACTTATTGATGATCCGACAACTCAAACATGGTGGAGCCAGGATTCGAAGAAAGGTGCAGCCTCCATTCCCTCTCCAGCAGGAGGTCGGCTGTGATCAGACACACCTGCAAGAAGCAGAGACATTTCCCCTCACTTATCGACTGTAAAGGAAACAAAAAGCCTAGGTCAAACTGCACCCTTGGGCAAACTCCTGCACAGTTCTTTGGTTAGCTGATTGCTTCCCCCAGCCTTCTAGAAAGATCTTAAGCTCTATTTATAGTTGACCCACAGAGCGCCGATTCTTTCCTTCTTCGGCTCCTGAGGCCCCCATCATTCGGCTATCGTGGCTCTGATATTCTGAGTGTGGGCAGAGTGGGGATTAAAACACTTCTGCTGGTTACCCAAGAGCCTTGATAACATCGCACCATCTTTCACCAGCCGAGCTAGGAGGAAACCACTTCCTCCCCCTCCTGAACTGCTTGAATGTTTAGAAGTTAATTGCCCAAACCTCGGTTCTGTTGAATTAATTGCCGCTTCGGCTGACCTTGCCTCCTCTGGCCTATAGTGGGAACGGGAAGGAGAGGAAGGCCAGGGGCACTTTCTCCTGCAAGGGACCCCTCCCAGGATGGGTATCACCAAGTGGTGGCTTGTGAAGGCTGCCCCCCTGAGCTCACCTCTGTCTATGCATCTGCCCTTCCACCTGAAAGATTAGATCTTTCCAGTTTCTTCCAGGCCCATTTCTCAGGTCTGTAGTCATGCTTGAAAGCCATCCAGAAATAGTGACTGAATTGCCCTTAACAGCCATGTTTTCATGGTCTCTGGAAGCATGGTATCTTCCATAAATGATTCATGGGGAGACTCTAAGTGCGTTTGATTTTCTAATAACCATCTCTCTCTGCCAGTCCATTACAGATGAACTAAGATACCGAAGAGTGGTGAACCCTCATGAAAGAGTTCCCCTTGTGTGCTCCAAATGACCACACTGACCTTAGCAATATTAATTCCCGGCCCAGTTTTGCTGAATATGTCATACGCATCCTCAGGTCACCAGAACTGTGGTTCGGTGTGTTTTTCCAGCTATATTAAGCAACCTGTGTATGCGGTTTAATCATGAGTGTGAACGTGCAGGAGCAAATCTCAACCTTTGGATACTAGAATTAAAAGGCGGTATGAACCGTCCAAAAGTCATCTCAACCACCCTCCCACACCGCCAAAGGCACCTCCTCAATCATTCCAAACAAACTCATATGCAAAGTCTTGTTTAAAAAAAAAAAAACTCAACCCCAGGAAGATGTTAAAGCTTTCTCGGTAATCTGTTTTGTTGGCTAGCGGGTCTCATGAAGGTCCTCGCCCTGTCCTGATGGATTGCCTCCTTTTTCTTTCGTGCGGATGTAGAACAGCCCACGGAGGGAACAAGGCTGATTTACCATCAGTAAATTATGAAAGGGTGCCTGTGTTTACACTTCTCTTCTCCATCAAGGCATCTGTTTATTTAATTGATGGTCTCTGCCTTCTTTAAAGGTTACTCTGATATTTAGCAGGGGGTTGAGAGGGGCCGAGACGTGATAAATTATGCCTGCATTTACTCTTCTCCATCACCAAGGCCATCACCGCAAACCCAGGCGGTCTACACTCCACCCAGTCTATGCCGCCTCGGGGGCTCGCCTCCATGGGAAGTCACCAGCAAGCCCGTAATTGCTAAACGTTAAGTCTCTCTTCTTGGTTTCGACATGGTTCGCCCTCTTTGAAACATGCATGTGAGGAAGACTCAAAGGACCAGGGTTTACAGCCTGGAGAAGACACTCACACGAAGAAGATACTGGTTTGAAGGATCTGGTTGGCTTGAAATGCCCCTCTATTCGTTTTATTTTTTGGTTTTGTTTTATCATTGCTATCAGAAGCCCAATGCCTTAAACTAACACAAATTCATTATCTTTTGGTTCTGAGATTCAAAGGTCCTAAAACCAAGGTGCCAACAAGGCTGGATTCTTTCTGGACACCCTAGGGGAGGATCTGCTGTCTCGCCTTTTCCAGTTTCTAGAGGCCACCCCCATGCCTTGACTCAAGGTCCCTTCCTCCGTCCTGGAAGCCAGCAGTGGCGACTCTAGTCCTTTTCACATCACCTGACTCTGAAGCGGACTCTTCTGTCTCCTTCCTCTATGTTTAAAGACCCTTTTAGGGGCACCTGGGTGGCTCAGTGGGTTGAAGCCTCTGCCTTCGGCTCAGGTCATGATCCCAGGATCCTGGAATCGAACTCCACATCAGACTCTCTGCTCAGCAGGGAGCCTGCTTCCTCCTCTCTCTCTGCCTCCTGTCTCTCTGCCTGCTTGTGATCTCTGTCTGTCAAATAAATAAATAAAATGTTTAAAAAAAATAAAAATATATTAAAAAATAAAAGACCCTTTTATGTTGGACCCATCAGTATAATCCAGATGAATCTCCCTATTTTAAGGCCAGCTGATGAACAACCTTGATTCCATCTGCAACCTTAATGCCCCCTTGTCGTGCAACGTGACATAATCTGAGGAAGATGTCCACGTCCTTGGACGTGGACATCTTCGAGGCACCACACTTCTGTCTGCCGCAGCCCCTAACTGGGATGTTTAAGATCAGCAGATAGAAGTTACTGAGCGTCTGATTTCAGTCCAGTCTAAAAGTTCAGGAAACAAAGACCATTTCAGTAGTCAGAGGTGCCTGGAAGTAGAACTGCCTTCCATCAAATTCCCCGTTCCTACAGGGCTTCAGGTAAAGGCCAAAGGGCCACTTGATCCTGAATAAGCGGTTCCTAGGTGCCAAGCACTCTGCTAACCA
Source organism: Meles meles (assembly GCF_922984935.1). Lineage (NCBI taxonomy): Eukaryota > Metazoa > Chordata > Mammalia > Carnivora > Mustelidae > Meles > Meles meles. The sequence goes on along the minus strand of NC_060071.1, from coordinate 138,313,130 downwards.
CTTCTCAGACTTCCCATCACTTATTCCTTACAAGAGTCCTACTAAATAGAAGTTACTGTGTTAGAGGAGATAAATCTGGTGCTGGGAGAGACTCAGATTCTCCATCCGTAAAGTGTGTAGAATGACCCACCTCAAGGGATAGTGTGATAAGGGGTAAGGATTAAGTGTGATAAGAGTAGCATCTCATCCACTGGCCTGTTCAATCTTGTAGGAAATACGGTTAACCCAGTGTCTGTCTCATCGTAAGGCTCGGGACCTCACACCACACGGGATGTAGTAGACAGTCCTTCGGTGTCTGCTCGGCACCCAGATACCTTCTCCCAGCATCCAGCTCTGGGCCTCAGGCGATCCTGTTTCTCCTCTGTGTCTCTGACCTCCTGGCCCCGACTGATGGGTCCCATGGTGCTCACCTGAGCCAAGCCAACAGACGTTCTCTATGGGGAATCTGCAATCAGACCCCCGCCAGACATCTGACTCAGTCTCTGGGGGTCACTTTCCCTGGACCTGGCTTTGGAGGGCATTCATTGTTCACCATATGCACTGAAGAAGAGAGAAATGTCAGTCTTAAGAGCGGAAGGGGGGTAAGCACGCCTGGTGGCTCGGTTGGTTGGGTGCGGACTCTTGATTTCAGCTCAGGTCATGACCTCAGGGCTGTGAGACTGAGGCCCCGTGGGGCTCTGTGCTGGCATGAAGCCTGCTTAGCATTCTCTCTCTCCCTCTCCCACTGCCCCTCCCCTGTCCCCCCTCTCTCTCTAAAAAGGGAGAGAGAGAAAGAGAGAGAGAAAGGGGATTAAAGTAGTTGCCAAGAAAGAATTGAGAGAAGAGAGGGGGGCCGGACGGCTCTCCATCCTCTCCTTCTAAACCAGTCCCGTTGCCCCTCTTGAGACAGCCTTGTGTCCTCCTCCTTCTGCTTCAGTTTGGTGGCCTTGAATTCTATCTGTTAGTGACCCCCACAGAGCTTTAAGGCACCGGTGTTCACTAACATTTGCAGACTGTTGGAGCCAGAAGGGATCTTCAGCCCCTCTCTTTGTTTACCCACTGGGGACACTGTGGTGCCAAGAGGTTAGGTGGTTGACCCCAGGCAACACGGAACCCGTGGCAGAGCCAGGACCCGCATCTAGAACCTCTTGACTGCCCTGCCCTCTGCCCCCGGCTGTCTCCAAATCGTTTTCTTCAGCTCTCATTCTTAGGGTTTGAGGAGCTACCGTGACTGGGAGGGAGGCAGAGTTGGGGACTGGGAAGGTTCCCAGAGTTTGGGAAGGAGTTCAAAGGAAATCTCACATTGGCAGACCAAAAACCCGTTCAAGAGGCTAATTTTGATGCAGGATCTGGGACTCTTCCAACAGCACCTGGGTCTGCCTAGATGATGCTGGGAAAGAAAGGAACCAGGCACTCATTTGCATATATGCAAACGAGGCCTTCCACAGCTGTCCAGAAGCCACCTCTGCAGGAGCACCCCCGCTCAGCGCTCAGCGGCTGGGGCCTGCTTTCATCTGTCTACTGAGCCTTGGAAGAAAGAGAGAGACGCGCTTGCCAGAGCCTCCCACCAAACTGACAGGGACACGGAGTCATCCCAACACCCCTGCACTGGAGGCGTAAAGAGCTTAAATCTCTGGAGTATGAAATTGCGGTCTCTCTCGCCGTCTCACGATCCACTCCTCACCCCTACACTACAGCTCCTTCCCTGCTGGGCAGGAACAAAAGGCCAGGCCCAAGGTCCAGGATTCTAGCCAGGGCACTGGGGGGAGGACTTCTCATGCCTTAGCGTTAAGAAGAGCTGCACTTTTCTGGGGTTCCCTCATCCCTTTCCCTGGCCTCACCACCACCCAGTCCTGTCCCTCTCTGCAAGGCCTTCCCTTTCCTTGCTAAGCCCGGGGAGAAAGAAGAGACCAGGCAATTGGCCTGGAAGAGGAGAGGCCTAACCTGAAACCCAGCTCAGCCCCTAGCTTCCCTATCACCCCTAACAAGTCTCAGCCTCAGTTTCCCCTTCTCTAAGTTTGAGGGTGGGGAAGGGAGCTTAGAATCATGTTTTTAGCCAAGGAACTCCTTCCCCCAATGAAATCTTGGAGGGACCACCGATCCCGTAGAGCTGTGCTGCCTGGTTGCCAGCTCTGGGAGGGAAAGATCAGTCAGCCTCCCCCACCCGCTGACCTCATGGAGGCCCTGAGGCCCATCAGAGTACAGTGTGAAAACCACTGGGCTCACTGGTCCCTAAGGCCGCTTCCTGCTGCCAGAGTCTGTGATTTCAAAGCCAGTAATGGCGGCCTGAGAAGTGGGTAAGTGAGGCTGAGAGGGAATGAAAAAGGATTTTTTTTAAAGATTTTATTTATTTATTCGACAGACAGAGATCACAAGTGGGCAGAGAGACAGGCAGAGAGAGAGGGGGAAGCAGGGTCCCCGCTGAGCAGAGAGCCCGATTCGGGTCTCGATCCGACCACCACCTGAGCCGAAGGCAGAGGCCCAACCCATGGAGCCACCCAGGCGCCCCTAAGAAAGGACTTTAAACTGATGGCAAGACTCAAGTGCAGCCAGCAAACCTGTGAAACACACTCAGCCCTTAAGTTTGTATTTGGGGAACTGCCCTCCGGAAAATCCTGCTGGAGGCTCTCGGCCTCCCTCCACATCCATCCTGGCCCTGGAAGGCCTGAGTCTAGTGAACTCCCCTCTGAGGCAGCTGAGGAGGACTTGCCGACCTTGTAAGTCCTCAAGCACGAGCTCACTTCCTCTCTCTCTCTCTTTCCACCCCCAGCTTGTCACTGCCTTCGATCTCTCCCTCCCCTCCCCCTTCGGCCCCACTCCCACCTGCCAGCCCAGCCCAGTCCATCCCTGGGAAAGCGTTTGAACAATACCTGGAGAAGGGGATCAGGTATCCCAGGGGGACGGGCCCCTACAAAACACACAGATGGTTAATCCCTGGGCAGTTCTGGGCGTTCCTTCCCCCCCCCCCCCACCCCAGTCCCTCTCTCCCCTCTGTTTCCACTCCTGGTCCGGCTCCAGCACCCCTACTCTCCTGACAGACATCCTTTCCAGAAGAAAAGGTAGCTTGCCGATGGCGGTTCCCTAGATGTGGGACTCAGGGAGTCACTCTCCCTCTCTAGGCCTTGGTTTCTTCATGTGGAGAAAGAAGGGATTACGCTGACAAGGCGTGCTTCAACTTGGGGGATGTCTCAGATGCCCTTTGAGAATCTGAGGAAAACCATACATACATCCATACACATACACCCTGCATAAAATTTTACAGACAGGCTGGAAATCCATCCACGAACTAGAGAAAGGCCATCCAGGGGTCTTGTCTGTGCTCGAGTTCTGAGTCTCAGACCCTGGGCCCAGCCCGTCCGCACCATGCTAACTGAACCTCCTGGTGCCCCGGACTGGAAACTCCAGAGGACTCACAGGCGGGTAGGGCCGCCTGCACAGCCTGCCCCTGCCATCTTCAGCACACCTCCAGACCCCTGGGAAACACAGGTGGAGAGGGGAGTGGGCCACTCAGGGGACGGGGCAGAGAGCAGAGGGGGCACAGCCTCTGGTCGCTCCTTTGCAAAACCCTGGCCTGGGAACTACAGTCCACAGCGCACCTGCCCCCACTTGGCATCTGACCATGGCCCAGCCAGTCTGTCCTCCTGAGGTCAGCAGCAGGCTCTGCGGGACAAAGCCCTGGTCCTCCCATCCAGCAGGCTCAGCACAGTTCACCACACCTCCCCTACTCAGGAGCCTTTAGACCCTCTCCATCGGAAGCTCCCAACTCCATTCCCCCGCTGAGGCTTTCCGGGTCACACCCCAGTCCTAGGCATTCCTACCTCAGCTCCTGAAACTCTGTGCACACTGACCTGTCTGAACTACCACCCACATTTTCTTATGTCCACACACGAGCCTCGAGTTCTCTGTCTCCCTTTCCCTCTCGCTGCTCCTCCCATCACCTAATGTCCAAATTACCTAAAAGGGCACCTCCTCTCTGAAGCCTTCCTAGCTTTCTCTCTAGTTAGAGGTTCTCTCCTGACGAGACTCTCATTCTCTGACAGCTACTGTGACCTTGGACGTGTTCCGCTCATTTCTGAGGATAAACTCCACAGTCGAAGACGGTACGGTTACTTAGTGGACACCTCTAGTGTGCCAGGTATGGGGTCAAGAGCTTCACCTGAGTTGGCCCATTTCCTCTTCGTACAAATGCAAGACATAAGGCAGATGAAATTATCTCTGGTCAGAGACAGAGGGGCAAAGCCACCTCTCTCTGTTTCCCAACTCATGGACTTTCCTCTGCCTTTTGAATTTTGAATTTTGAATTTCTCGAGGGAACTCCTCCTGTCTTGAGGACAGGATGTTACTCACTTTTCTTCTAGATGGAAGCTATTGCCACACCTGTGATTAAATGGTGGGAGGGGGTCACTGGGGTGGCTCAGTGGGTTAAGCCTCTGCCTTCGGTTCAGGTCATGATCCCAGGGTTCTGGGATCGAGCCCCGCATCGGGCTCTCTGCTCGCTGGGGAGCCTGCTTCCCCCACTCTCTCCGCCTGCCTCTCTGCCCACTTGTGATCTCTGTCTGTCAAATAAATAAATATAATCTTTTAAAAAAAATGGTGGGAGGGAGGGTGCATGGAGAAGAGGGAGGGAAAATGATACGCACCAGGCACTATGCATGTGTGACTGTCTCTCGTCTTCACTGCTACTCTACGAAATGGGTATAAATGGGTATCCTTATGCCCGTGTTACAGATGAGGCAGGTGAGGCTCCTGGAGGGCGGGTAGTAATGCTCACCGGCAGTGACCTCAAGGAGCAGTGCTGGCCTTCCCTGGCCTTCTCTCCCAGACTTCTCAGGCCCCCAAGCACCCCCAGACCGGCAGCTTCTCAGTGTGTCTTGAGGTAGGGATGAGCTCTCTGGCTGCCTCCTTCCAGCCCACAAATAGGTCCCCAAGTGTGAGAGTCCGGTGACTTTTGCAATTGAAATTTTTTTTTTCTGCCTTCCCTGATTGGAACTGTATTCCCGGGGGCAATTATTTCGGCCTCAAGACATAATTAAAAGCATACAGGAGTACAGTGCATATCCTTGAAATGGTGTAACCAGAGAAAGGCTAATGATTTTTATGGCACAACAAAAGCACCGCTACAAAATCATCCCCAGAAGCTGCATTTCACCCCCTCCATTGTTCGAGCCTGGTTGGAGGCAGATGGGTCCTGATTCCTACCTAGCCCTTTAAAACCAAAAGATAGTTATAAACCACCGGTTTTAAACCCTGTACTTTAAGGTGCTCTTCACAAATGGCTTTAGCTTCTAGTTGGGGATTCATCTAATAACGTCTTTTTTCAGGGTCCTTTCTGAACTCTTTAAGGAGAACGCTGGTCTTTTTGCCTCAGAGGAGCATAGAAATTATTTTCATAATTTATTATTTCTTTAAGTGCAGAGTGGATTTCCTTTAAGAAGAACACAGGCTGGTCCACTTAATGTAAATCCTGTAAATAATGCAGTGGGACTTGAAGGGTTCATGTTCTAAGTGGGCCATAGTAACCCAACAGAGAGCGTTGGGTAAAGGCCCGGCCACCCCGTCCTTCCCACCCAGCAGATCCACGTCCCCCACAGGAGCCAGGGCCCACGGTGCGGGTCCTGTTGCTGGTTCTGCCAGGACCTTGCCCCAGAGGGGAAACGACCTGTATCTCCAGGCCCGCCCCATTTCCTCGGACTTGCTCACAATTCGGACATATTGACAAAAGTCCAAATGGAAGGTTGGAGAAGTTCTGAGTAGTTGTGGGAAAGGAGGATTGTGAAAAATCCACCTAAAAAGGATCCAGATGAAGGTTCAAGAACTAAGACGAGCTTAAGGAGCTACCCTCGGGGAGGATGTGCGGAGGGTGGGAGAAGGAGTAAGGGTTGCAAGGATCCAAGCCCACAGGTCAAACAAAATGGCAGGAGAGTTGCTCATCTCCCACAGGGTCAGGGCTCGGAGAGCCTCCAACGCCAGCTCTCAGCTTCAGAAGAGGCCCTCTGTGCAGCGCTGTTGGCAACTAGGGCTGGTGGAAGAGCTTCCCCCAGATCTGGGAGGCAGCCTGTGTCCCAGGGCCTAAGGCACAGGTCCCAGGCTAGCCCATTGCCCCTGGGTAAAAGGAGGCCTTTGCTCTCATTTCTGTCTTCACTTGGAAAGCCCACTCCCAAATTCCACTGCTGTGGAAGTCCCACGGTTCCAAGGTGCCTAGCCCTTTGGAGTACGTTCTCCTCTGCCCCCCATTTCCCTTCAGGACCATACCTCTGTCATCTCATCCTGAATTCAAGTCACTTGTGTACGTGTCCGTCCCCCCCCCCCCCCCCCCCGGTGGAGCCCTTGTTCCCACTGAGAGGCTCTCAGGTTGATACTGAGCTCTGTGTCCTCCAAGTCTGCGGCTCATAGAAGATGGTCAAATTATGTCATGAACAATGTCTTAGATGACCCTTCCGAGCACCTCTGTGGACACGGAGGACCCAGGGCTGTAAGGGGAACAGAAAAGCGGGAGACCACCAGGCCCTCCTCAGCACCCCCAGACCCCAGGGAGCCTCTCTGGAATTGTGTTTTGCCTCTGTTTGGGGTTGAGCGTGTGTGTGTAATCCCTGGTGGGACCAGCATTATTTTCCTCAAGGTTTCAAGGGGGTTGAAGGGCGTTTCATATTTCTCTGTTTGGCAAACAGTCTGTCCCCTCCCTCCCTTCCCAGGCATCAAGAATCCCAGAAATTAAAGCCGGAGGGACTCTGGTTTCTTTCTGAGCAAGGGGGCTCTGCAGCAGATGCGAGTGGAGTGGGAGATCCAGCCAGGAGGTGGGGTGGGGGCACCAGGCCCTGGGGTTTCTCTGCAGAGGCGGGGCAGGAAGAGAGAGAGGGAACAGCCCTGGATAAAAAGCCCCGGTGCTCCCAGGATGGGATCGGTACCCTGCCAAGGCAAGAACCCTTTCTCTAGAAGCTGAGTTGGGGCTGGGAGGACAGCAGCCGCCCTCTGGCTCCCTGAGAGCGTTCTGCTGGAGGGAGGCGGGAGGAGCCAGGCCCAGCTGAGGGAGGCGGGGGCCCAGATGCCAGCAGACAGGGAGAGGGAGCCCAGGAGGGCTGGGAGCGAATCGGGCCTCTGAACAGAGGCTTGGAGATGGCAGGCTGGCGCTCTGCAGAAGAGCAGAGCTGACACCTGAATCCCGAATCCCGGCTTCCTCCCCCTGGAGAGCACCTTAATGAGGCTCACAGCTGTGGTATCACAGACCGAGCATTAACAATGCTAATTACCTCAAGTTTAGCCGAACATTCTCAACCCACCCACCTTGGGAGCTTGCTGTTGTTCTGGCCCTTGGAGAGCCCTGAGGGGCTGGGGCTGGGGCTGGGGACGAGGAGGGGACAGCAGACCCCAGGTAGGACAGAGCAGCATGGGAAGTGGAGTGGGGGAGGGAGGGTAGCGGGTACCGCAGACTGCAGGGACCCCCAGGACAGGAGGAAGTGAAGCCTCCTAGTCATGACACCACGTTCCTCTGTTCTGCTTAAGAGGAACCCAAGGGAGAAGCCCCTGGTGGAAGTCAGGTCCCTTTTGGAGAAAGCTGGGAGCAGAGACTGAATTTGTTTGTACTTGACAAATGGCCTCCCGTCATCCCACTGCCTTCTGCAGTCTCAGGGGACACCCCCTAGGGCCCCTACCATGTAGCCCTAAAGATGCTTTCGAACTGTGGGATTTTTAAAGCAGCGAACCAGCCGCTTAAGAACTAGATGACATCCGATTGGTGCTGGTCAGTGGCTTGAGTGAAAGGCTGGAGCTCAGGAATGTTTTTCCCACCCCTGCCGTCCGAGGGCACTGGGCACCCCCAAAGTCCCTTCCAGAAGCCCAGGCTTCTGCAGAATGCACTTGAAGAGCAGTGATGTAGAGTCAGCTCAACCTCTGGCTTCGTTGTGTCTGGCCTTCCCCCTGCCCGTCCACTACGCGGGGCTGCGTGGAGCAAGCTGCGTCAGCCACCGTGGAGGGCTGGGAGCCTGGGCGTCGGGGCTGTAGGATGGATATGGTGCTTGTGTGTACGTCCACCTGGCCTGTTAGCTCCTTCTCCAAGCCTGCTGAGCTGATAGAAGTTCATGCCCGTGTCTGAAAAGTCACACATCAGCCGGCTAGACAACACAGGACCTGGAGCCTCTGATTCCTGTCCAGTGTCCCCTCTGCTCCAAGATGGGGAAACTCCACTGTATCTGTGTCCCAAGTCCACAGCCTTGGGCTCTCTCTAACACAGGGTGCTATCCTCTTGGTCCCTTCTTCTTAGTCCCCTGCCCCACCCACCTGCTCCGGCTTTGCTCGAACCTAAGGTGGGTCCCTCCAGGTTCCCCCTCCCTCCACTGTCCCCGCGACTCCCGAGAGCAACATCAGCGTCTGGGCTGTGTTGGAGGACTTTCCCAGGCCCAGCTGACCGCTTGCCTCTCTCAGCAACTGGTGGAATGAGCCTGGGATGCAAAGCTGGGTTCCCTGGGTTCCGAGGGGAAACTTCCCCACCGTCCCTGCAGACGGAAGACCTGTGCGTGAGTTCCTGGGCCATCTCTTGGTACCCAGACTTTGTCCTGAGCTGATGGGCCCCCACAGCCGGCATCCGTGGCTCCTGAGATCACTCTGGGTGGAGGACCTGCCTTTCCGCTCCAACCCCTGTGTGGAGACATCACTCCCTCTTAGAGATGTCCCCACACAGGTTGTCCCCGGCGACCTGCTGGATGGCAGGTGTCCGCAGCAGCAGCAGTGGCTCAGGGGCTAGAAAAAACGAGCCCAGACGCAGCGTGGAAAGAAAAGGCTGAAGGCACACGGTCCTCAGAATAGGAGAGCACGCCCCCAGCGGAGGCACTGAGAGACGCCTGCTCTCCCCCACCGCCATGTCCACCCGGGTCTCTGGAAAGCCCAAGCAGATTGCAACTACAAGCCCACTGACGGACTGAGACCCAAGTCCCTGCTGGGGTTTTAGCCCCTCCCCCACACTTCCCCCTTGACCCTGGTCATCATACGTTGTGTTATTACCTGTCTGGCTTTTAAGCCGAGTGACGGGTAGGGCCTTGTCTTCCCTGCTGGACCCCTAGTGCCTGATACATGGGAGAGGCTTTATGTGCTGACTTATCTTCAGTGTGTTTTTGGAAGACTGACTCCGAGCCCGCGGCCTTAGGACCCCCCGGCCACGTGGTTCCGGAGTCCCACTGTTCCTTTAAGGCGGTTGCTAAGCAGGCTGGGGAGACTCTAAGGGCAGATGTGTCTTCTGCTCCTCGCTCAAGGCAGCCATCTCACTGCCTTTTATGGAGGGTGGTTTCTGACCTGAGAGGGGAGGAGCAATGACTCAGCTCGCTTCTAGATGGGTCCTGAGCCTGAGGTCTCTTTCCCCAACCAAGTTCCCCCATCTCAGCCGTGAGTCATCTCAGAATCATCCACCTCCCCTCCCCCAGAATTCCAGGGGGTTCTCTTCAGAATGCCCTGGCCCCTCACAGGGGATCTCCTCCTCCAGGAAGCTCTAGGTGCCTGCTGTGCCCTCGTAAGCTGCAGGGACTGAGGCTTCCCAGGAGCTTAGGGGGTGAGGGCGGCAGAAGTCCCTCACCAGCCACAACTGACACCCGGACTGGGAGTCTCCCCACAAACGTGGAAGCACCAGGCTTTCTCTGGAGCCTGACACACAAGCACAAGCACACTGCGTGCACACATGTAGCCCCACTGTATACCCCCGCGTGAAAGAGCCCCACTTGCACAGGATCCGTGTGTTTCCAGTTGATTTTTTGAAGACTGGGGTAGGGAGTGGGTAAGGGGTGGGGGGGGGGGAATAACCAAAAGTTCCCAAGCATTTTAAAGCCTTTTATTTGTTTACACATTCTCTAAATTGCAGACAAAAGAGATTTGCTACATAGGTCATCAACACGGCTAACCAACCACAGAACAAGATACTAACCACAGCAAAGAAGGGACAGGGCCCATGACTCAGTCTTTGTGAGCGTGCAAGGGCTCCGCAGATGGGCTGGGATGCCCAGGGCTCCCCAAGACAAAGACTGCTTGATGCCCACATTATGTTGGCTCCTGGTCTTGACGTCTCCAAGGCCCTCCTGCCAGAACCCAGTCAGGACAGGGGCAAAGGCAGGCGAGAGGAAGGGGTCCTAGGTCCTGCGCCGCCCCTCCAGGCAGCCTTCCCGAACAAAGCAGCTGCCTTGGCTTCCAGGTGGGCCTAAAAATTGGGATGTGGGCTGTTTCCAACCTGGAGATCCTCCTGGAGACTTGCACAGCACACCAGCTCTCGGGGAAGTCACAGAACCCGCGTGGCCCCTTCGGACAGTGGGAGATGGGGCACGGCCTCACCTCCCATACTGAAACACGAGAGCTCGTGATACATCCCACAGAGAGGGCAGAAACATCACAGCACCCTCCACTTCGGGAGCCACGGGAGAAGGGAGACTTGACACAGGAGAAAGGAGCACCCCAGAAGAAGGGGGCAGAGTGGGGCACACACCTACACACTGAGAGTGCATCACATCACACCTGGAAGAGTCGGGGGTGGGGGGAGGGCCGGGCGGAGCTGGGGGCAGGGCTGGGGGCCTCTGTTTGTTTGCCTGTTGTGCTGGTTGCTTTTGAGAGGAACCAATGGGGACCTCGTCTTCAGACCGTTCTGTATACCTGCCTAAGCCTGGAGCCCTTCTCTCTAGTCTCATGCAAGCTGTGCCAGCCTCCGTCCTGGACACTGTCCAATGTGCCCGAGCCGCTCAAGGCAAAAACCCTAAGTTGTCCAGTCAGCAGGAGGTAACGCGGTGTTGGTACCCAAGGTCCGATGGAGAGGGAGTCCAAGGGGGCGTAAAAGCAAGACCCCCCGTCACGAGCACGTCTATCGCCAAGGCCAGCTCTCTCAGCCATTCTGTCATGACTGAGAGTTTCCGAGTGAGCTGGGGCGGGCTGGGGGTGGGCTGAGAGAGTACACGAGACAAGAAAGCACTCTGGAGGGGCGCCTGGGTGACTCAGTGAATTAAGCCTCTGCCTTCAGCTCAGGTCATGATCTCAGGGCCCTGGGATTGAGCCCCGCATGGGGCTCTCTGCTCAGCAGGGAGCCTACTTCTTCCTGTCTCTCTGCCTGCCTCTCTGCCTACTTGTGATCTCTGTCTGTCAAATAAATAAATAAAATCTTTTTTAAAAAAAGAAAGAAAGCACTCTGGAAACATGGGGGTGTACTGTTGAAAGGGTTTCCCTCTCGTGCCCACACCTGGAAGCAAGTGACCCCAAGTTGGCATCGCGTCTGCGGGTCTAGAGATATCATGGAGACCAAGCAATGGGGTCTCGCTGGAATGTTTCCAGGGCTACCCTTTCCGAATACAGCCAAAGCCATTTGGGGGCAGTAAATTCTCGAGGCTGCACGGCCCCCAGGATCTACTCTCCAGCTGAGACAGAGCAGGGAAGACTAAGTCCTTCCCAGACTTCTCCAACTCTGAGCCCATGCCAAGGGCTTCTGCATCCTTCCCAGAACCTACAAGGACATGAGCTCCCACGAGCCCCTGGACAGGCAGCTTCTTCTAAAGGACCCCTTCATCCTTTCTACCCTAGCCTGCCCACAACTCCAGGCCTCGTATGCGCTGGCCGCCCTCACCAGAGCCCCCAGAACCAGCCTCCTCCTGAGGAGAAACATGGTGCGGCATCAGGGAACTAGAAGAAGAAAAGGAATTTCTTTTGGCTTCTGGGCAGAGATGCTCCATTTCTTGGCTCTCAAAAGGGAATGTTCTCAAAACGGGGCTTTAAAATTGCCCTCAGCCTAAACACATGGGGTCGGGGGAGCAGACCTACCTGAGGACTGGCTTTTGCCCCAGTGCATCGTGTCGTGTGAACAGGCCAGTCTCTCCTTCCGGTGTCAATTTCCTCATCAGGCCAGGGGGTCAGCATCAGGCCAGGAGGGGGCTGAGTGGACTGTGTTCTCAGCCTGAGAGTCTACTTGGGTGGAGGTGGCGGGGAGACCGTCTCGGGGCTCAGAGCTGTCCTGCTCCCAGGTCCTTCCCCGTGGAACTGAGGGGGCCGGTGTGCTCAGAGTCTGAAGCCGGCTGCCGGGGAGTGGTGTGCCGGTCTGGCCTGGACGGGACCCAGGTCAGATGACTCTCCCCTCTGTCACCAGCATGAGAGACCGGGTCAATCAGGGTCATTCAAGGAGGCTCAGTTCAAAAGAACCGAAGGCTTTCACATGGGCAGGGGGTCAAAGCCCAGAACGCATTTCAGGTTCTCAAACACTTTAAAACCAGTTCTGCGGCCAAGCATCACGAAAGCCTTATGTCCCCAAGTCTCTCACAGAGATCAGCCAAATTCTGCCTTGCTCGGAGCCACATGCTGTCCAGGGACCCCAAAGAGCCTTCCCGCGGCCTCCCCAGCAGAGAAACTGAAGGCTGCTTTAGGCCCACTAGGCACTAACTCCCACCCCCGGGGCAGATACCTGCCCCACGCCAGCCTGGGCTCCCCACTTGAAAGCAAGCTCGGTGTGACTGCTTCGGGGAGCAGTGAGAGGCTACAGCCTGGCTGTCACATGTGCAGAGAAAAGATGGAACAAATGGCTTATTCCTGATGCTGTCAGTTCAGACAACAGGGAGTCTACTGAGGCGTGATCCCAGGAGCACCTGGGAAGGTTCCTGGGAAACCTGTCCTCACGCTAAGGCTCTCCCCCCACGCCCACCTCCTGCTGCCCTTGCCAGCACCGCACAGGAGACTGAGACAGGCTGGTGGGGTCTCCATGGGAGTCCACCCGGACTGAGCATGACACCCCCGTCCCGCCATTCCCCCCTCTGCTCTTCCGAGTGGCGATGGGACAAGACTGTCAGGTGAGTCACTTTCCAGCTCTGGTCAGACCCTGCCCATCGGATCTCCCTGCCCACCACCCCGGGAGTCTAAACCAGCATTTGGAGGCACAGCCTCTGTTTCAAAATTGGGCCACTCAGCGCACTCCAACCCAGGTGCCTCCCTCATTGCTGAAATGCATGGTAAAGACGGTCGCCTTCCAAAGGCAGCCAGTGCTTGCGCCGATGGATATAAGCAACTGGGCTGGGGTCAGCTGTGTTCTTCCCGCCCAACCTCCAGAGGGTAGAAACAACCAGATGCTTGAGGCCGCTCTTCTTCTATCCACGAGCATGCATGAACACGAAAGGAGAGACCTGGATACATTGAAGCCTTCCCGGCTGATATGTACCCGACAGGCGGTCAGAACGCCATGGGAGACGGTGATTTGGGAATGGAAAAGCTGGCTGAAGGCTGGGCCAGGATGTGGTTTCTTTCTCCAGCCCCCAGGGAACCTAGTGTGTTGCTCTGCACAGAGTGGGTGCCCTGCCAAGTGTTTCAGTGAGTACCAGCCTGCCCAGCAACCGCTCACGGCGGGCAAGAAATGTGCTCATTTTCTTTCAGAGCAAAAATGCCCTGTGGGCAAACATGGCAGATAAACAGGGAGTGACTCAGGTGGACGTCTCTCTCAGCCAAAGGCTGGGTTTCTTTGGCTTTCCCAGCCAAAGGCACAAACGCTCCCTAAGCCTCTGCCCGTTTCCTAGCACAGCGTGACTCCCCTGCTTTCCCAAATGTCCCAGGGACCAGACGTATCTGGAAGCTGGGGCTCTCTGCCTCCCTAGCCCCCTCTCTGGCCACCTGCTCCCACCTCCTCTGCTCTGAGCTAACCATTCTATAGATTCATTCTCTCACTCACATATTATCTAGCAATGTTTCCTTCCTTTTTCTCCTTTTTCTCAAGTGCCCAATTTAGACCTCTTCAACTACATGTTGAAGATGTGCAGGGAGTATATTTTCTTTTTCTTTTGTGCCCGCCAGCACCCCGCTCTCGGGCATCTAGCGTGGCAGGAGGGAGGGGAGGGTGCAAGAAAGGAGGGGGCGGGCCAAGCAGGAGGAGAACCAAGGTCTCAGGTTGGGGGTAAACGCGACAGGGCAAAGTCAATAAGAACCACAATCCCAATTCCAGCCATAAAATCTGCATGTCCCTTTGACAGCAGAATTGAGACTTTTGCTTCCAAGTTCGTGACAATTGCTAAACACCTTCCAGAAATGAGGGAAGCAGAAGTGAGGGAAGAGGGGGAGGAGAGGGTGCGTCAGGGGTCCTCCAGGCGTGAGGCTCCCGGTACAAGTCCCAGAGGTGTGCAGGGGCTGGAGCCTGGGGTGGGCCCGGCTGCACTTGGGGAAAGACCCCCTGTGACAAGCAGTTCTCCCTCTCGTCCTGGAGCAACACAGAAGGTTCACTTTAGTTTGTCAAGCAAGAGGTGTGTGTGTGTGTGTGTGTGTCCCCATTTTCATCATCCATATTGGTAACATTGATGGAAATAATAGAGATGCAAAGAGGCAGGCAAACAGGATGCAGTGGGCGTGAATGTAACCTGGAGAGGAGGCTGAGGGGAAACACAGGGGCCTGGGGGCCTCCCCCAAGTCCTGCAGGGACCACTTCCCCTTCCCCTCTTCCCCCCACGGTGCACGTATGTGCCAGATTGGGCCGGTGCTGCCCTCCATGGCCACTTTGCTCGCTGCCTGGGCTAGAGGTCATTATTGGTATTTATATCTCTCTCGAAGAGGGTTCTGGCTGCCCGCCAGTCCCGGTTCCTGCCTTCCTCTGGCCTGCCCTGGGAAACGTCACCATCAGTACAAATGCTTCCTTCTCTTGGTGGGGCCAAAGAGGGGGAAACCCTGGAATGACCCTCTTTCAAGGCACTGAGCAAAGAAAGGAAGGGAGCTGGAAACAAAGAGACTGACTAAGGGGCATTCCTATACCCTCTGACCCCTGTTATCCACGCCGCTGCCCCCCTCACAGCCGCATAGGATCCTGGGGAGTCACGCCAGGTCTCAGCCATCAGCAGAGACACAGCCAAGCCTCACTCAGAGCCCAGACAGAACATTCCCTGGGAATCCACCCACTTCCAGATCCTTCCCCTCACACAGGGAGCCCCCTGTTCATTCTACGAAGCCAACTGGAGGAGGAGGACGGGGCAAGACCCAGACCCCTCCCCATCCCCATTTCCTGGAGGTGCTTCCTTTGGGCCTCTCTTCTCAGCAGCCTGGGCTGGAAGCATGAAGAGGGGGCCACGCAGCCAGGCCTTCCCAGGAGCAGCAGCTGAGATGCTCAAAGAAAGCCCTGCGTGTCTGTCTGGGGGCTCCGCTCATCCTCCCACATTCAAGGCACTGAGCCGTCAGCAGCGCTCTGCCTCCCCCCACACACCCTCTAGTTATTTAACTCTGGGACTTCTAAGTGCAAATCGGGTTTCCGGGCCCTCCTCAAGGGCCCTCCCCACCTTCCCTTCATTTTGCTTTGCCTGACATGAAAGACGAAAGACCTTTGACGCTCCCCCTCTCCTTCCTCTGGGCCCCCCTTCCTCCCTCCCTCCCTCCTGCAAAATAATGGACCCATGATAGGTGACGCCGACTCACAGCTCCGAAAAGGAGCCAGCCGTGGCGCGCTGGGTGTCTTCGCCGGGAGTCTGAGCGTAGCTCTGGCCCAGGGAGCCAACATCTCCTTGGGGTGTGACACGGGCATGTCCTGAGGAGGGACCTGTCCTGGGGGGTGGTCAGGGAGTGAGAGAGGAAGGGAGGCTGCTATCCCCCCACTTGTAGCCCAGCTTGAGAACCAGTCTAGGGACAGGGAATGTGGCCTGTGGGGCTCCCTCCCCAACCACAGACCCAGTGAGGAAACCAGGGGCCCCTCTTCTCTGAATCTAAAGCCTGAAGTTGCCAGTAATCCTTCTTCAAGAACACGGCTCTGCCTCCTAAACTTGCCCCAATAGGAAAAGTAATAATAATCATCTCATTTTTCTTCCTTAATGATCTGAGCTCTTCAAGGGGAGGGCCGAAAGGAATCATTCTGCTGTGTTCAACGAAGGAAGCCTAAAATGCACCACGAGCCGAACTCTCTGGGGTATCGTGAAACCATCACAGTGAAATCTAAACCCGAAACTTTCAACCCGTTATCTTCTCCAGCTCTGGAGGACTCTGGGCTCCCCTGTACCCACCCATGGCTCACCACCCTAGTTCCAGTCTCACGTCTGAGTGTAGGCCCGGGAAGCAGCTGCTCCTCGTGGCCTGCCTTGACTTCCCACAAGGCCCTGGGGCTCCTGCTCTAGGTGCTAGGCGTCCGTCCGTGCGGGGTTGAGAAGGAAATCAGAATGTTAATCTCCTAGCAGAGGCCTTGCCTGGAGAGCCTCACAGCGTTGCCAGCACAGGATCTGCTGCAGGAGCAAAAAAGAAGTGTCTCGAAAAAAGAGGGTTTCCACTACCGGCGCAGATCCCATGGCCTTGCCCCCTCTCTGGTCAGGTGAAGCCACAATATCGGGGTGCAGAGCAAAGTCTCCCTGGCCGTTCCAGGGATTCTACCTGGCAGCAAGAATGTCATTATCTCCCACTGGTGGCCTCTCTACCCAGTGACAAGAGACACCCAAGTGTGGGGGCCTCCATCAGGACAGGCCCCAGGGCCAGACCTTCACCAGCCCTAGTGCTCATCCCTGGGACAACCCGGCTGGACAGGCCACATCTCCCTGCCTCACAGACATGGAAAATGAGTCCCAGAATTTGTCCAAGGTCAACCAGCTGGAAATGTAGCAGAGCTGGGCTTTACACTAAAGTTTCTAAGTGAATGTCACACTGAACTGAATCACAGCCCTCTCCAGAAGTTGGCTCCCCAGTCTAGGCGGTGATGATCTTGTAAAAGGGAGTACCCCCAAGTAACTTCATTCTGAAATCCCCAACCCCAGGGTAAATCCCTCACCTCCCACCAACAGCAAACCCATGCACGGGTCCTTGTCACGCAGCTTTGGCCTACTGGCTCTGACCACAGGCAGCCCAGCCCCTTAAACATGAACCCATTTGGGTCAAAAGGGAGATTCTGGTTATAGGTTCAAGGTTATCTTTTCAAGGTTAGATAACCTTGGCTAATTCACACAAGAAGGGGACATAGAAATCATTAGGGATCCCTCCCTGGAAAGCCCTGCTTTCCAGTGGTTGTTTATATAACATTAAGGTTTTTCAGTCTCTCAGTGTCACTGTGGGACAGACAGGGCAAGGGTTATTATCTCTATTTCATAGATGGGGCAAACTGAGGTTCAGAGACGCTAAGTGACTTACTCGAGGTCACTTTGTTACTGAATAGCAAAGGCAAAACCAAAACCCTGATCATCCACGTGCACCCCATGATTCTAGCTCGTTCTCTGGGGGTCAGAGAAAGACCAGTCTAAAGTTTACCATCATTTTCTTGGTCTCAATAGAGAAAGTGATAAATGCGACTCTAGAGATTTTGTCTGCTTGCTGTACCCTGAAAGTGTCATCCCATAAGCTGCCCTTGCTATCCCCACTTTCCAGATGGGGAAACTGAGACCTCAAAGAGGAAGAGGCTGCACCAATCCCACAGGGAATGCAACCGGGAAGGGAACTCTGGACCCTCTTAACATCCATTCTAGGGCCCTGAGCTCCCCTCCCTGCCCCCACTGTGGGTTACAGCACCCTCCCTTGCAAGACTCAATCCCCCCTCATGGAACGCATGGGTACACCCTCCAAAGAGGGTTTGTCAAGTAGGAGGGCCCCAGTTTGGGGTTTCAGGCTTCCTTTTTTAACCTTTAAGCCATTGTGGCCTTTGGGAACATTCTGGTGACTTTTTCTCTAAAATTAAGTCAAAGTGATTTTCAAAACCAACAATCAGCCTTTGAGGACACCGCACTTTGGGTTTTGTGGGAAGACAGAGAGCCCGAGCAGTCGGGAGAGGACATCCACTCCTCTGATGTGACACTTCTGGGGAACAGATGACAAGACGGCATGGCAGCTCCCCCAAACCTCCCTGCCCCTCCAGAATCCAAAACAGCCTCCCCAGCCAGCAGGGGGAAGGACGTATCATAGGACAGGATGAAAATCCCATCTGGACAGGGCCCTTCAAACAGCCTGTTATGTATGCACGCAGCTCACTCGCAGGCCACAGGCCCCTACAGGAGAGTGACCCCACGGGTCACTCTGCAAGGGCCTGGGCGAGACCAGCCCCGCTGGCTCCACGCCAGGCTGCCCTGAGGCCACTGGCCGAGAGCAGTGAGCCCAGGAGGGAGGCCCTTGCCAAGTCGTGGCGCGAACCCCACAGCAGGGCAGAAGTGGCCCAACGAGCCTCCGAGTCTCCAGGGGCTTCCTCGGGAGCTGGAGGACTAAAAATAACCTCGGCCTTTGTTGGGAGCAGCCGGGCCACGGAGATGGAGCTGATTTCAAGGAAGCCGAGCATGCGCGAGGGTCCCGCTCACCGAGACCTGCCCTTTGGGCAAATGATTTTTCCAGAAACGTGTCAGTTACTGTGTGCTGCTGCCGTGGCCACCGCCCCCGAGATTCAAAGACAGCCGAGCCGCTCCGGCCCTCGCCCTCGGGGCTGACTTCCAACACAGGCTTCTCAGAAGCTCAGCCTCCCACCTCTTTCTTCTCAAAACATTTAAAACAAACAAACAGGAGTCCAGCACGTACTGGGGAGCTTAGGGGGCAAGAGCAGCCCTCCCGCTGAGGAGTGTGCGTCATGGCCGCCGTGATCATAAAGAACCCCCCACCCCGGTTATTTGTTGAGGTGACAATCATCTCGACCCCATCCTCAAATCCCCAGAGTCGGGTGACAGGGGCAGTCGGGCGACAGTCGGCAGACAGTGGTGAGTGCACACCGTGTAGGAGGAAGAAATTACTTGGGGAAAGGACTTTGTGGTGTCACATCAATACTGACGGGTTTCGCAAAGCTGCGTCCTTTGTGCCAACATTCGGATTCTGGACTGGGCCGCCTTCACCCACTTTCCTGGTCCTTGAGTCCCGCCGGGGAAAGCTCCAGACCTAGGCTGGCGTGGGGGGTGGGGGGGAGGAGGCAGGGCCCTAGCATCTTCCCTGGCCACAGGCTGTGCCTTATCTCACCTCAAGGACACCCCAGCTCCGAAGGTCAAGGAACCGCAAAGCCCCCCCGGATGGATAACAAATACGGACGGGCTGTGGCAGGGCCTCTGAATTTTCTTCCCAACATTTCCACCCACCCCTCAGCACTTCTGCTTCCCTCTCCAGCCCGGTCAAGGGACCACCCTGGGTGTAGACATCACAAGGTTATCTGGGTGGGGATGGAGAGGGGTGGGGGGAGAGCAGAAAACCTCTTTTCTTCTTCACAGAGACCCAGGAACAAAGAGGGATTTCCATCATCAAGATGGCCTCCCGACTCCTAGTCTGGAAGTTTCCAGGGAGGCTTGTAATAAATAACAACTTCTCCACAGCCTTTTGTTCCTTTGCCGAGTTCAGGATAAAGAGCCGAAGCAGGAGGCGGGAGGCTGTGTGAGGATTTCTTGGAACACAATAGATAGAAAACACCAGACGACACGTGAGTGACCGATCCGTGGTCACAAAACAGCTTCCTGAAAATGGGAACCCGTGAGAGGGCTGCAGGGCCGGGGGCAACGTGAGGGGGTCCCACAGGGCCGGGGCTGGGATGTTCTTCAAAAGGGCGACATCCTCCGGTCGGAAACGAGGAGGGGCTGGCGGAAAAGCCGGAGCCTGTGTGCAGGAGGTAAGCAGACACCTCACCCTCTCGGTGCCGCCCGTGCAAGCCCTCTGTGACCACGGGGCTTCCTTACAGGTGGTCTCTCTGGATATTTGGGAGTGGGGGCTGGATCCGGTTTGAAGTGGGCTCCGCGTGCGCCTCTCCAGCAGCAGGTCACGGTCTGGGACCTGGGGCCCTAGGCTTGGCAGCCAAAGGCTGAGGCTTTCTCTTTGAGCAGTTCCCAGCACAGGTGGCAGCTCCAGCTTCCTACAAGAGACGACAGGCCCTGGTCACTGGAGGCCCCTCTCCTGCCCTGAGGCCCAGCCCCTTGGCCCTGACTCCTGCAAGCCCCGTTGCTCTTTCCACTTTCCCAGTTCAGAGACCCGAAGCCCGGTCCCCAATGTGGGCTAGAGACCGTAACTCGGCAGAGGGGAAGGGCTGCTCAGAAAACACTTAGGTGCTCGGAGGCCATCAGCTGAGCCGTTGTAAAGACCCTCCTTCCCGGACGGGGTGTCTCCAGCAGCTGCAGCAGCAGGCCTGGGCCGGTTCCCCTAGAAGCTCACAGCCACCCCCCTCCCCCACCACTGCAGCCACAGGTCCAGGAACATTTCCTCAGCCCCAAGCTGGAGTTCCAGGGGGTGGAACCGTGCCTCCGTTTCCTCGTCTGTCAAATGGTAGCGGTCCTACATGCCTCACAGGACTGTGATGATTGAATGAGACAAGGCACGGAAAGGCCTTAGCACAAGGCCCGCACCACAGTGAGGGCTCCCTAAGTGGTAGGAGTAGCTGTTGTTGCTAGTGTTGACCTCATCATCATTACCTTCTGGGGGCTCAGCCACAGGGGGATTTAAACAGTACATGTGATAGCCACGGTCACAGTCATCACAGAAGAGGAGCTGGTCCTGGTGGAAGACAGAGTAGGTAGAGGGGAGGAGAGAGAGAGTGAATATACCTCCAGCCTGGTCCGTGCAGACCCATCTCCCTGAATGCCCCCTTCCAGGCCCCATTTGGGGTCTTCACTGCTCCCTGAATATGCTTGGTGCTTTGCCCATACCTGGAAATCCCCCTGCCTCCCCAACTATGCCAACCATACTCCCACTTTAGGGTTCTGCTCAAATCATGCCTCCTCCAAGAAGCCTGCCTTGACTACCACCTAACATTCGAGTTTAAAGAGATTCCTTATTCTTCTGAACTCCTGTAGCCAATAACTCTGTTTCCATAAAAGAGGAAAACCACATCTGTTCCGTTCTACGTTCCCCATAAGGATTGTCTAGCACACAGAAAATACTTCAAATGTTTGCACATTTTAGCTGAATTCTTAACTTCACCCTTTCCATCTGTGAAAAAGGCAATGGCCATCCTTGATGGTAACATTCATGACACCTCAGAACCTTATCAGGGTTTCATTACGCGAACATAGAGGAATGCACGCAATGAGACGCCACCTTTCAGATCCCCAGAGCCTCCTCAGGGGCTGGAGGCTGGAGCCCAGGTGAGAACAGGACCCCCCAGCATGGTGTTTAACTTCAAAGGATGCAGTCTGCACCTTCACTGCCCCAATTCCCTGGGCTAGATACTCTCCCAGTCCCTGACCCCTGCTCTTCTAGACCATTTCCTACCCACCCTTCAAGTCTTCCAGCTCCTCCATCCTACAGGGATGTCCCTAATCTGCTCAAATGGAAGTTCTCTCACCCCTCTTGCATCCCCATAGTCCTCCCTCTTTCTTATGACATTTAATTGCGTTTTTCTTCATGGCACAAAGCCTGGCATGTGGTAGACGTCTACACACGAAGGTTTTCTTGAATAGTTCTTTTGGAATATGCCTCCTTCGCCTACTCCTTTATGGATCGTAAGGCCTTTGGGGCAGAACCTTGTCTTAACTCATCTCCACATCTCCTTCAGAACTTGCACACAGTAGCTACGTGTTTGTGATCTGCTCCCCATTATCGAGGTTCAGTTCCGTTCTATTCTTTGGACCTGCTGGAATGGCTTATAAGATGTTTGCAAAACTAAGTTTTGCATCAAATCTCACCTTGGCTCCCCTCAGAACAATGATCCTGGAAAAAGTAGATATTGAAGTTGGAAACCCCGGCAAGCAAGCAATAAGGCAGGAGATATCATGAAAGACTTTTTTTTATCACACTAGCACCTTTCAACAAGGCAATGGGAAGCTTCTGAAGAGTTAGCAACAGAGGAGTGACTGGTCACACATGTAATTTAGAAAGATCTCCCCAGCTGCTGTGTAAGAATAGATACCTGGGCGGAGGAAGGTTGGTTCTAGAGGCTGGAAAACCACTTAGAATGCTACTACAACCATTCAGGTAAGAGGTGATGGTGGCCTGAGTTAGGATTGTGGCTTGGGGAAAGACAAGGGTCTTGTTCCCATTTGAAAGTTATTGATTAGATGATGGCAAAGAAATCAAGAATGTCTCCTAGGTTGTGCTTGGCCAGCAAGCCAGATGATACAGCTATCCATTGAGACGTGAGCAGAAGAGTAGATCCATGGAAGCCAGAAGGCAACCTAAGCTAGAGACATGTTATGCACATTCACAGATCATGCAATGGAGATGCCCTGGAGGCAGCTGGACATCAGGAAAGATGCTTGACCATGAAATACGGACTTGGGAATCACTGGTGATTAGATGATAATGGAGGTCCTAAGAAAGGAAGCCCAGAGTATGTCACAGATGTCCTTGAACTTGAGCTCATGGAGGGATGTCCATGACCTTCTTGAAATCATATGCACAACTTCCTGTATAGGTACAAATGTACATTTTTCTGAGAAAAGAGTAAGTCCATAGCTTTCATTGAAACTTCTGAAAAATCAAGGACTCAAAAAACATCACTGAGATAAAGGCCAAAATACAGATCCTGAGAACACCAACCTTGAGGGACAGGCACAGAAAAAAGAGACTAAGACACACGCTCCGAGAGGTAGGATGAAAACCAGGACAGTGTGGTTTTCTCCAAAAAAATTTATACCATTGTCTTGGTGCTGATGTAAGCTATATTACAGTATAATTTAGGAATAATTCAAGGAGGAATAAGTTAGGATGGGAACTAAAAATAGGGAAAGACTTGTCAGAAAGAGTATTACTAAAGTCTTAAAGACACATAACTCCTGATATAGTGCTGATACAAGAAATATGAGAAGGTAGAATACCCTGGATCAGATTTCCCCAAAGGGAAACCAGGCATCTGTGGATTTAAATACATTTTTCATGGGCTGATTGTTGTCTAGCACCACATTCTCTTCTTTCTCGTGTACTTTTTACGATAACTGCCTGTCAAAACCACCCATATCAGCCAGTTCATGCTAACCTCAATGAAAAATATAATTTAAGTGCCTCCTAACTCCCAAGTCCCCAAGAACCAGTTCCAGCAGAATGGCTACAGTTCCAGTAGAAGGGGAACCCCCTACTGGTCTGTGCAGGGTAAATCTCTGACTATGTAAGAGGAACCCTACTGCCCTGGCAGCCTCACCCCTTGATTCCTCCCCTACAGCTCTGCCAAGTCAATGAAAACTCTCTGTATTGATACTATTTGTAAAGCCAAAGACCATAACCAACCCAAATGTCTATCAGTAAGAGACTAGTTGAATAAGCTAATGAAGAACTATGCTGCTGTAGGAAGAAAGATTATGTCTATACATTGTGGTGGAGTGAGAATCTGGGACATCCACTGAAAAAGCAAGGTGTGGAAAACAGGGGTGTCTGCTACTATTGTATAAGAAAATGCATTCTTCCATGAGAGACTATGGACTCTGAAAAACAACCTGAGGGTTTTGAAGGGGCAGGGGGTGGGAGGTTGGGGAACCAGGTGGTGGGTAATAGGGAGAGCACATATTGCATGGAGCACTGGGTGTGGTGCAAAACAATGAATACTGTCACACTGAAAAGAAATTTTTAAAAAGTGAAAAAAAATAAAATAAAATGAGGACACTATTTCTGTGAATTGCAGTAATTAGATAGCTAACCTCATTTAATAAAGTTGCTATGAAATTAAGTTAAAAAAAGAAAATGCGTTCTTTTTTTGATTCATACACATGAACTCTTATGGAGTCATACACATATACATGCAATATGTTATATTTAAATAGAAGGAAAAGATAAACCATAATTTTTTTTAATGGTCACCTATGAACAGAGTGAGGGAATAGTGTGAAAGAGTAGGAACAGAAGCTAGATTTCTTTGAATATCCTGCTTATTTAAGAGACTTGACTCTGGAACCAGTAAATATTTTTCATAGTCATAAAACAAAATTCACACTGCTATTGTCCCTTAAAAAAAAGAAAAATGAAACAAGTGTATCTAACTATGTATTCGTTGATGGCATAACCACATAGAAAGTAACGATTCCAAGTGACTTTAAAACAAGTATTTTGACTATACATCCTGAGTCAAATATAACTTAAGAACAAAACTGTGTGTGTGTGTGAGTATGTATGTATTTCCAGAAGTCATATTGTTAGTGGTAATAGTGGAATTAATATTCTGAGACCTGTATGTATCAAATGAGTGATTATGTTGTAACTAAGAAGAGTTTTGACATACTTGAAAGAAAATACAGATGTAAGATCGATTAAGTAAAAACCCTACCGTTAGTTCTGGGTATGAATTAGAAGTATCAGTACAAATTCAAGTATCGATACAAATTCAGCATTTTATCTTTAAAACAAATAAAACATATCATCTAGTTTGTCCATTTAAAATGCCCCAAAACAATGACAAAAGCAGTAAAAAATTAGCACCCCTAGCACTCCTATTATGTTCTCTAAAGATCATTGGCCACTAAAAGGAACCAGGAGTCTTTGAAGAAATGGCTGGTTCCAGGTCCAGGGCACGAAATGTGCAAATATTTTCACATATTAGAAAGCAAATACTATTAGGGTTATGTCAAAAGGACTAAAGATCAAACTTGATTGCATTCTCACTGCCCAAATATAAGACAATTTTTACTGTAATGGATTGAAATCAATCAAATATATTTAAATCCTTGAGTTCCTAAAGATACTATTTTTTAAAAAAGATTGTCCCCTGAGGGAGGAGTCAAGATGGTGGAGAAGTAGCAGGCTGAGACTACATCAGGTAGCAGGAGATCAGCTCGATAGCCTATCTAAACATTGCAAACACCTACAAATCCAACGGGAGATTGAAGAGAAGAAGAACAGCAATTCTAGAAACAGAAAATCAACCACTTTCTGAAAGGTAGGACTGGCGGAGAAGTGAATCTAAATCGACGGGAAGATAGACCGCGGGGGAGGGGCCGGCTCCCGGCAAGTGGCGGAGCAACGGAGCACAAAATCAGGACTTTTAAAAGTCTGTTCCAGGGCGCCTGGGTGACTCAGCGGGTTACAGCCTCTGCCTTCAGCTCAGGTCATGATCCCAGGGTCCTGGGATCGAGCTCCGCATCGGGCTCTCTGCTTGGCTGGGAGCCTGCTTCCTCCTCTCTCTCTCTCTGCCTGCCTCTCTGCCTACTTGTAATCTCTATCTGCCAAATAAATAAATCTTTAAAAAAAAAAAAAAGTCTGTGCCACTGAGGGGCATTGCTCCAGAGGCTAAACCGGGGTGAAGCCCACACAGGGTCAGCGTGGCCCCAGGTCCTGCAGGGTCACAGAAGGATCGGGGGTGTCGGAGTGTCGCAGAGCTCGCAGGTGTTAGAACAGAGAAGCTGGCTACAGAGTCAGAGCCGAGGACTGAACTCTCAGCTCGGGGTTACCTTGAACTGGTCACGGGCTGGGTGAGCTCGGAGCGCGGCTGGAGGCTGGGGATACGGGAGTGATTGGGTGCTGTCCTCTGCGGGCACATTGAGGAGTGGGGCCCCAGGCTCTCCGCTCCTCCGGGCCGGAGACTGGGAGGCCGACATTTTCATTCCCGTCCTCCGGAACTCTACGGAAAGCGTTCAGGGAACAGAAGCTCCCAAAAGCCAACCCAAGCAGATTACTTAGTCCGGCCCCGGTAAGGGCGGTGCAATTCCGCCTCAGGCAAAGACACTTGAGAGTCACTACAACAGGCCCCTCCCCCAGAAGATCAACAAAATATCCAGCCAGGACGAAGTTCATCTATCAAGGAAACCAATTCAATTCCTAAGACAGCAGCGGAATTCCAGAGGAGGAGAAAGCAAAGCACGGATTTCATGGCTTTCTCCCCATGATTCTTTAGTCTTGTGGTTAATTCAATTTTGTTTTCAAATTTTTTTCTTTCTTTTTTCTTCTGCTAAATTTTTTAAAACTTTTACCCTTTTCTTTTTTAACGTTTTTTGACTAGTTTATCTAAATATATATATTTTTTTCTTTTTTATATTTTTTCTTTATTTGTTTTATTTTTTAAATTATTTTCTTTTTTTTCTGAACCTCTTTTTCTCCCCTTTCTCCCCCCCACAATTTGGGGTCACTTCTGATTTGGTTACAGCGCATTTTTCTGGGGTCTTTGACACCCTTTTAGTATTTTATTTGATCCTTCATATCCTCTTATCTGGACAAAATGACAAGGCAGAAAAAATCACCACAAACAAAAGAACAAGAGACAGTACCGAAGGCTAGGGACCTAATCAACACAGACATTGGTAATATGTCAGATCAAGAGTTCAGAATGATGATTCTGAACGTTCTAGCTGGGCTCGAAAAAGGCATGGAAGATATTAGAGAAACCCTCTCTGGAGATATTAAAGCCCTTTCTGGAGAAATTAAAGAACTAAAATCTAACCAAGTGGAAATCAAAAAAGCTATTAATGAGGTGCAATCAAAAATGGAGGCTCTCACTGCTAGGATAAATGAGGCAGAAGAAAGAATTAATGATATAGAAGACCACATGACAGATAATAAAGAAGCCGAGCGAAAGAGGGACAAACAGCTACTGGACCACGAGGGGAGAATTCGAGAGATAAGTGACACCATAAGACGAAACAACATTAGAATAATTGGGATTCCAGAAGAAGAAGAAAGAGAGAGGGGAGCAGAAGGTCTATTGGAGAGAATTATTGGTGAGAATTTTCCTAATATGGCAAAGGGAACAAGCATCAAAATCCAGGAGATGCAGAGAACCCCCCTCAAAGCCAACAAGAATAGGTCCACACCCCATCACCTAATAGTAAAATTTACAAGTCTTAGTGACAAAGAGAAAATCCTGAAAGCAGCCTGGGAAAAGAAGTCTGTAACATACAATGGTAAAAATATTAGATTGGCAGCAGACTTATCCACAGAGACCTGGCAGGCCAGAAAGAGCTGGCATGATATATTCAGAGCACTAAACGAGAAAAACATGCAGCCAAGAATACTCTATCCAGCTAGGCTATCATTGAAAATAGAAGGAGAGATAAAAAGCTTCCAGGACAAACAAAAACTGAAAGAATTTGCAAACACCAAACCAGCTCTACAGGAAATATTGAAAGGGGTCCTCTAAGCAAAGAGAGAGCCTAAAAGTAGTAGATCAGAAAGATACAGAGACAATATACAGTAACAGTCACCTTACAGGCTAATAATGGCACTAAATTCATATCTCTCAATAGTTACCCTGAATGTTAATGGGCTAAATGCCCCAATCAAAAGACACAGGGTATCAGAATGGATTAAAAAAACAAAACCCATCAGTATGTTGCCTACAAGAAACTCATTTTAGACGCGAAGACACCTCCAGATTTAAAGTGAGGGAGTGGAAAACAATTTACCATGCTAATGGGCATCAGAAGAAAGCTGGGGCGGCAATCCTTATATCAGATCAATTAGATTTTAAGCCAAAGACTATAATAAGAGATGAGGAAGGACACTATATCCTACTCAAAGGGTCTCTCCAACAAGAAGATCTAACAATTTTAAATATCTATGCCCCTAACGTGGGAGCAGCCAACTATATAAACCAATTAATAACAAAATCCAAGAAACACATCAATAATAATACAATAATCGTAGGGGACTTTAACACTCCCCTCACTGAAATGGACAGATCATCCAAGCAAAAGATCAACAAGAAAATAAAGGCCTTAAAGGACACACTGGACCAGATGGACATCACAGATATATTCAGAACATTTCATCCCAAAGCAACAGAATACACATTCTTCTCTAGTGCACATGGAACCTTCTCCAGAATAGATCACATCCTGGGTCACAAATCAGGTCTCAACCGGTATCAAAAGATTAGGATCATTCCCTGCATATTTTCAGACCACAATGCTCTGAAGCTAGAACTCAGTCACAAGAGGAAAGCTGGAAAGAACCCAAATACATGGAGACTAAACAGCATCCTTCTAAAGAATGAATGGGTCAACCAGGAAATTAAAGAAGAACTGAAAAAAAATCATGGAAACAAATGATAATGAAAACACAAGGTTCAAAATCTGTGGGACACAGCAAAGGCAGTCCTGAGAGGAAAATATATAGCGGTACAAGCCTTTCTCAAGAAACAAGAAAGGTCTCAAGTACACAACCTAACCCTACACCTAAAGGAGCTGGAGAAAGAACAAGAAAGAAACTCTAAACCCAGCAGGAGAAGAGAAATCATAAAGATCAGAGCAGAAATCAATGAAATAGAAACCAAAAAAAAATAGAAAAAATCAATGAAACGAGGAGCTGGTTCTTTGAAAGAATCAATAAGATTGATAAACCCCTGGCCAGACTCATCAAAAAGAAAAGAGAAAGGACCCAAATCAATAAAATCATGAATGAAAGAGGAGAGGTCACAACTAACACCAAAGAAATACAGACAATTATAAGAACATACTATGAGCATCTCTATGCCAACAAATCTGACAATCTGGAAGAAATGGATGCATTCCTAGAGACATATAAACTACCACAACTGAACCAGGAAGAAATCGAAAACCTGAACAGGCCCATGACCAGTAAGGAGATTGAAACAATCATCAAAAATCTCCAAACAAACAAAAGCCCAGGGCCAGATGGCTTCCCAGGGGAATTCTATCAAACATTTAAGGAAGAACTAATTCCTATTCTCCTGAAACTGTTCCAAAAAATAGAAATGGAAGGAAAACTTCCAAAGTCATTTTATGAGGCCAGCATCACCTTGATCCCAAAACCAAACAAGGATCCCACCAAAAAAGAGAACTACAAACCAATATCCTTGATGAACACAGATGCAAAAATTCTCACCAAAATACTAGCCAATAGGATTCAACAGTACATTAAAAGGATTATTCACCATGACCAAGTGGGATTTATTCCAGGGTTGCAGGGTTGGTTCAACATCCGCAAATCAATCCATGTGATAGAACACATTAATAAAAGAAAGAACAAGAACCATATGATACTCTCAATAGATGCTGAAAAAGCATTTGACAAAGTACAGCTTCCCTTCCCGATCAAAACTCTTCAAAGTGTAGGGATAGAGGGCACATACCTCAATATTATCAAAGCCATCTATGAAAAACCCACCGCAAATATCATTCTCAATGGAGAAAAACTGAAAGCTTTTCCGTTAAGGTCAGGAACATGGCAGGGATGTCCATTATCACCACTGCTATTCAACATAGTACTAGAAGTCCAAGCCTCAGCAATCAGACAACAAAAAGAAATTAAAGGCATCCAAATTGGCAAAGAAGAAGTCAAACTATCACTCTTCACAGATGATATGATACTATATGTGGAAAACCCAAAGACTCCACTCCAAAACTGCTAGCACTTGTACAGGAATTCAGTAAAGTGTCAGGATATAAAATCAATGCACAGAAATCAGTTGCATTTCTGTACACCAACAACAAGACAGAAGAAAGAGAAATTAAGGAGTCAATCCCATTTACAATTGTACCCAAAACTATAAGATACCTAGGAATACACCTAACCAAAGAGACTAAGAATCTATATGCAGAAAACTATAAAGTACTCATGAAAGAAATTGAGGAAGACACAAAGAAATGGAAAAATGTTCCATGCTCCTGGATTGGAAGAATAAATATTGTGAAAATGTCTATGCCACCTAAAGCAATCTACACATTTAATGCAATCCCTATCAAAATACCATCCATTTTTTTCCAAGCAATGGAAGAAATAATCCTAAAATTTATATGGAACCAGAAAAGACCTCGAATAGCCAAAGGGATATTCAAAAAGAAAGCCAACGTTGGTGGCATCACAATTCCAGACTTCAAGCTCTATTACAAAGCTGTCATCATCAAGACAGCATGGTACTGGCACAAATACAGACACATAGATCAATGGAACAGAATAGAGAGCCCAGAAATAGACCCTCAACTCTATGGTCAACTAATCTTCAACAAAGCATGAAAGAATGTCCAATGGAAAAAAGACAGTCTCTTCAACAAATTGTGTTTGAAAAATTGGACAGCCACATGCAGAAAAATGAAACGGGACCATTTCCTTACACCACACACGAAAATAGACTCGAAATGGATGAAGGACCTCAATGTGAGACAGGAATCCATCAAAATCCTTGAGGAGAACAGAGGCAAAAGCCTCTTTGACCTCAGCCACAGCAACTTCTTCCTACAAACATCGCCAAAGGCAAGGGAAGCAAGGGGAAAATGAACTATTGGGACTTCGTCAAGATTAAAATCTTTTACACAGCAAAGGAAACAGTTAACAAAACCAAAAGACAACTGACAGAATGGGAGAAGATATTTGCAAATGACATATCACATAAAGGGCTAGTATCCAAAATCTATAAGGAACTTAGTAAACTCAACACCCAAAGAACAAACAATCCAATCAAGAAATGGGCAGAGGATATGAATAGACATTTCTGCAAAGAAGACATCCAGATGGCCAACAGACACATGAAAAAGTGCTCCACGTCACTCGGCATCAGGGAAATACAAATCAAAACCACAATGAGATATCACCTCACACCAGTCAGAATGGCTAAAATTAACAAGTCAGGAAATGACAGATGCTGGCAAGGATGTGGAGAAAGGGGAACCCTCCTACACTGTTGGTGGGAATGCAAGCTGGTGCAACCGCTCGGAAAACAGCATGGAGGTTCCTCAAAATGTTGAAAATAGAACTACCCTATGACCCAGCAATTGCACTACTGGGTATTTACCCTAAAGATACAAACGCAGTGATCCGAAGGGGCACGTGTACCCGGATGTTTATAGCAGCAATACAATAGCCAAACTATGGAAAGAACCTAGATGTCCATCAACAGATGAATGGATACAGAAGATGTGGTATATATATACAATGGAATACTATGCAGCCATCAAAAGAAATGAAATCTTGCCATTTGCGATGACGTGGATGGAACTAGAGGGTATCATGCTTAGTGAAATAAGTCAATGGGAGAAAGACAACTATCATATGATCTCCCTGATATGAGGACGTGGAGATGCAACATGGGGGGTTAGGGGGATAGGAGAAGAATAAATGAAACAAGATGGGATTGGGAGGGAGACAAACCATAAATGACTCTTAATCTCACAAAACAAACTGGGGGTTGCTGGGGGGAGGTGGGGTTGGGAGAGGGGGAGGGGGTTATGGACATTGGGGAGGGTATGTGCTATCGTGAGGGCTGTGAAGTGTGTAAACCTGGTGATTCACAGACCTGTACCCCTGGGGATAAAAATACATTATATGTTTACAAAAAAAAAAAAGGGATGAATACCCAACTTTTGTAGCAACATGGATGGGACTGGAAGTGATTATGCTGAGTGAAATAGGTCAAGCAGAGAGAGTCAAGTATCACATGGTTTCATTTATTTGTGGAGCATAACAAAGGACATGGAGGACGTTGGGAGATGGAGAGGAGAAGGAAGTTGAGGGAAATCGGAAGGGGAGGCAAACCATAAGAGACTATGGACTCTGAAAAACAACCTGATGATTTTGAAGGGGCGGGGGTGGGAGTTTGGGGCAACCAGGTGGTGGGTAATAGGGAGGGCACGTATTGCATGGAGCACTGGGTGTTGTGCAAAAACAATGAATACTGTTGTGCTGAAAAAATAAATAAATAAATAAATAATTTTAAAAAAAGAAAAAAAAAGGTTGTCACCTTTGGAAGATGCTAGGGAAACATCCTATTATTTTTCTGATTTATTATCTTGATATAATTTTAGTCTCAGAGAACGTTGCAAAATGGTACAGTTTCTGTACACAGTTTACTCAGCTTCCCTTAGTGTTACCATTTTATGTTATGATAGTACAATCATGAAAACCAGGATATTATATTAACATTATACTATTGGCTACGCTGCAATCCTCATTTGAAATTCACCAATTTTCGCACTTCTGCCCCTTTTCCCAGTATCCAGTACAGGATCTTACATTGTATTTAGTTGCCATGTTTTCTTAGTGTCCTTGAATCTCTGACAGTTTCTCAGTTTCTTTATCTTCCACGACCTTGATGCTTTTGAAGAAACTAGGCCAGTGATTTTGTAGAATGTCACTCACTTTGAGTTTGTCTGATCTTTTTTCATGAGGAGATTGAGGTTATACACTTTTGGCAAGAATACTACAAAAGAGATGATGTGCCCTTCTCAGTGTATCGTATGGGGGCACATTGATACCAATATGTCTTGTTACTAACAATGTTACTCTGATTTGTGTAAAGTAGTGTCTGTCAGTTTTTCCACTATAATGTTGTAATTTTTCCCTTTGTAATGTATTAATAATAATCTGGTGAGAGAGATACTTTGATATTATGCAAATATTCTGTTTCTGACCATACTTTTGCTCACTTATTTTGGTATTAGTGAGCCAGTTCTTGCTTACAACAACCAGCACGGTGATGCTTGCCTACCAGTGATTTCCTTCTTCCCTCTACATTTATTAATTATAATTCTGCTCTGAGGAACAGTTTAACTCTTCCCTATTTATTTATTCAAGGTTTGTAAATATCAGTATGAATTTTGTTCTTTGAGTTACAATTCACACTATCATTATTTATTTTGTTGTTCAACTTGTCCTAGACTTGCCATTAGGAGTTCCTTCAAAAATCAGTTCCTGTGTCCTTTAGATGTGCCTTATCAATTTTTGAGCATTTCCCTACTTTCTAGTACCACAGGATATTCAAGTTCCCCTTATATTTTCCAGCCCTAGTATCAGCCATTTATCCAAGGGTTCCTAGTTCCTTCTGTTGGAGAGTGGTATTTAGAAACCAATATCTGGGTACCATGGATTCTCATTGCCTCTGGGTTGTCATTGCTTCTAGGACTTCCCAGCCAATAGAATTAGGAAGTAAATGTATACATAGGACACATGCACACATCTATATTTATTTCTGTATCTATCTATATGTATGCATATATGTATATATATATATATATATATATATATATATATATATATATATATACATACATACACATAGTATGTTGTATCAGAACATTCCTTGATACCCCCTATTCCACCCAACACCATAGGATTCAGTGTAGCCTTCCCTATGTTTTATTATTCTTTCTCTGACATTGAGAAACCTGGCTCTCATTAGTACAATGTATCATTATTAGTTCATACCTGGACACATATAAAGTAGTTGCAGAATGACTAACTTACATGCCTGTAATTTACATGCCTGTAAGAAACACATTTACTAGGGGAGACTGAGTGGCTCAGTGGTTTAATCCTCTGCCTCAGCTCAGGTCATGATCTCAGGGTCCTGGGATCGAGTCCCGCATCAGGCTCTTTGCTCAGCAGGGAGCCAGCTTCCCCCTCTCTCTATGCCTGCCTCTCTGTCTACTTGTAATCTCCCTCTGTCTGTCAAATAAATTTTAAAAAAATTAAATCTTAAAAAAAAGAAACACATTTACTAACTAAAGTTTAATATTTACATAGTCATCTCTGCCTTTAGTCTTAAAATACGGTCATATATTGCTTTCTAAATTTACGAAAGTTATTTCTTTCCTTCCCCACCCCTCAATATGGCTCTATTTACATTATAGTTAGGTTCATTTGCTACTATTCATATCCCAGTTCAGTCCCCACCCCCCCATATCCTAGCTGATTTTGGTATTTACCTGTAATAGGATATGTGCAACAATACGTTGGTCCTAAGCGTCAGAGCTGTACAAAAAGGCATTCCCTGAGAAGTGCCATCTCCCCTTATCCCTACTATCCTCCACCTGTTTCCCCATTCTTACTACCCCATTCCCACCCACTGGTAGGTAAGCAGTCTCTTTAGTTCCTTTACTTTATCCTTCCTGTATTTCTTTAACACAAGTTACAGATACATGTATATTTTCTTACACTTTTCTTACAAGAATGACAGCATACTATATAGATGTTGTCTTTACTTAGCTTTCTTTATTTAACAACAGCAAACTTGGAAATACACTGGAAATTATTCCATCTCAATGTATGGAATCTGCCTCATTTTTTTATAGCTATAAGTATTCCAATGTGTGACTGTGCCATCATTATTCAACTATTCTTCTGTATAACATTTAGGTCATTTCCAATATTTTATAATGATAAACAGTTGTACCCATGAATAACTTTATGCACATGTATTTTCTTTTTTTTTTTTTTTTTTTTTAAAGATTTTATTTATTTATTTGACAGGCAGAGATCACAAGTAGGCAGAGAGGCAGATAGAGAGAGAGGTGGAAGCAGGCTCCCTGCTGAGCAGAGAGCCCAGTGCGGGGCTCGATCCCAGAACCCTGGGATCATGACCTGAGCCGAAGGCAGAGGCTTAACCCACTGAGCCACCCAGGTGCCCCGAGTGCACATGTATTTTCATAGTGTTATATCTTTATAGTAGATTCCTAATAGATGAGATTGCTAAGTCAAGAGGTAAAGGCATAGTAGTTGTGTTAGGTATTGCTAAATGTCCCTACAGAAGACGGGTACCACTTTGTATTCCCACTGACAGTGTATGAAGATGTCAGTTTTCCCATAGCCATCAACAGAATGTATTCTCATACATTTTTCCCAGTTTTATGGATAAGAAGTAGTATCCCATTTTTGCCTTAGTTTGAAATCTTTAATTATGAGTGTATTCAAACTATTTTTTAAAGATTTTATTTATTTATTTGACAGAGAGAGATCACAAGTAGGCAGAGAAGCAGGCAGAGAGAGGGGGGAAGCAGGCTCCCTTCTGAGCAGAAAGCCTGATGTGGGCTCGATCCCAAGACCCTGGGATCATGACTGAGCCAAAGGCAGAGGCTTTAACCCACTGAGCCACCCAGGTGTCCCCAAACTATTTTTTTCCCAAATGTTTAAGCGCTATTTTTATCTTTTGTGAATTGTCGTTCATTTCTTTTTGCCATTTTCTATCAGGTTTCCCATCCCTTGTCCCTCAAATTTTAAGAGATCTTTATATATTAGGGATATTAGCTCTTTATCTGTGGTATATGCTATAAATATTTTCTCCCAGTTTGCTAGTTGTCTTTTTACTCTATCTGTTTTTTACTATGCAAATTTTATGTGGCCAAATTTGTCAATATTTTATTTCTTCTGAATTCTGAATCACAGAAAATACTTCCTTATATATACTTTAAAAGAGTTATTTACTTATTTTGAGAGAGAGAGCAAGCCCATGCATGAACAGGAGGGGCAGAGAGAAAGGGAGAGAGAATTTCAAGCAGACTCCACGCTGAGTTCAGAGCCTGACACAGGACTTGATCCCATAACTGAAATCATGACCTGAGCTGAAACTAAGAGTTGGACATTTAACTGACTGCGCCACCCAAGTGCCCCGATCTTTCCTTATATTTAAAGAAGAAATCACCCATGTTTCCTTCTAACACTAATATGGTTTTATTTTTTACGTTTAGATACCCTAGTTCATTTGGAGACTATTCTTCTGTATTTTGTGAGATATGGGCCTAATTTTATCTTTTCCCAAATGGGTACCCTATTATCTTAGCACCACTCATGAAAATGTAATTTTAGAGGCAACCTTTATCCTAATACTAAAGGTGCATATGTAGATGGGCCAATTTATGGGTTCTTTTCTATTCCATTGGTCTGTTTGTCTATCTTGTTTTAATTAGAGGCTTTATAGTATGTTTTAATATCTGGGAGGGCTAGTCTCCCCTCATAATTTGTTGTTTTCAGTGTTTTCTTGACTATTCTTGCATGTTTATTTTTCCATGTGAGCTTTACTATCAATTGTCTAAATGTTCACTGTTTTTATTGGGTTTGAATGAAATTTGTAAATTAACTCAGGAAGAACTGACATCTTTATCATGTTGAATCGCTCTATCCAAGATCACACAATGTCTTTCCATTTGCTCAGGTCTACCTCTGTGTTTTTTTCCAGTGCTTTAAAATTTTCTTCAAAATTTTTTTTCTTCATATAGGTTTTACACATTATTGTTAGGCTTATTTCTGAGTATTTGTTTTTGCTTCTATCATGAATGGGATTTCTCTACTACTGTAAACTCTAACTGGTTATTTGTGCACATGAAGGCTATCAATTTTTGTATGATAATTCTATATCCTGCTACCTTTAATGTTTGAGTTAGCTTTATCACTGATTCTCTAGGGCTTCCCAGATATACTATTATAGTTTGTGAAATAGAGTTTTGCTACTTTGTTAGTATTCCTATACCCCTAGTTGATTTCTCTTTTCTAATCACATTAGCTAATATGTCTATAATAATGACAAATAATAATGAAAATAGTGGGCATCCTTACTCGATTCTTTTTTTTTTAAAGATTTAATTTATTCATTTGACAGACAGAGATCACAAGTAGGCAGAGAAGCAGGCAGAGAGGGGAAGAAGCAGGGTCCCTGCTGAGCAGAGAGCCCGATGTGGGGCTCGATCCCAGGACCCTGGGATCATGACCTGAGCCGAAGGCAGAGGCTTTAACCCACTGAGCCACCCAGGTGCCCCGTTGATTCTTGATCTTAGTGGAAACACCTCTAGTATTTCCTCATCAAATAAAATAATGGCTTTAGTTCTAATGTATAAAAAGTTTATCATATTAAGAAAGTATCCCACAATTCCTATTTTCTTGAGTGGTTTTTTTTTCATGAATAGGTATTGAAACTACCTTATGATTTTGAAAACTGATAAATAAAGGGAAAGAATCAAGCACTTTTCCTATCTTTTCTATATAATCTATATTCATATATATACATATATATATATGTGTGTGTGTGTGTGTGTGTGTGTGTGTGTGTATATATTTTTTTCCTATCTTTCTGTATAATCTAAACCTGAGAGTAACCAAATGGGAGGCTGGAAAAGTTTCTCTTTGCAGAATTACTCCAGCTGGTAAAAAAAGGAAGAAATTACAAAATTTCTTAGCGACATAAAATATTACTATTTTGCAACCTCTAATGCAGTAGTCAGTCTCGTTGAAGATCGATAGCTGCTACCTTCACAAAAGAGAGATGTACCAGGCACTACATACTTTCTGATAAAGAAAAATACACCACTACTTATGAAGTAGTCTTGATATATATAAATATATATAGCTTTATGTGTATTAATTTTTACATGTGTATACAATCAAATCAAGGTCCATATATAATATAATATATATTATATTATAGTATAGTATAGTATAGTATTGTATTGTATTGTATTGTATTGTATTGTATTGTATTGTGTTGGAGACAGAGAGAGAGAAAGAGCCTGAATTTGATCAGGGTTCTAGTTCTAAACACCAGTGTACAAGAAATGTAAGAGACAGAGGGAAGTGTCAAACACCACTACAGGGATTCAGTCAGTAAAAACACAGTCCTAGGAAACTCTATTGAACAAATTAACTGATTTCTTTTAAGATTTTAATTTTTTAATTTTTTATTTAAGAGAGAGAGAGAAGAGAGAGAAGCCAAGGGATAGGGAGAAGCAGTCTCTCCACTTGAGTCAGGAGCCTGATTCAGGGCTCAATCTCAGGACCCTGAGATCAGGATCTGAGCTGAAGGCAGACACCTAAAAAGCAGCGCCACCCCAGCACCCCCCACTGATTTCTTCAACAAAAATTTGAAGGGGCGGAAAGAGCAAAATGGAGGGAAAACCTACATATTAAAAGAAACTTTAAAAATAGGGGTGCCCAGGGGTGCCTGGGTGGCTCAGTGGGTTAAGCGTCTGCCTTCGGCTCAGGTCATGATCCTGGAGTCCCAGGATTGAGCCCCACATGGGGCTCCCCACTCAGTTTCTCCCTCTCATCTTCCCCCTACCTCATGCTCGCTCTCTCTCTCTCTCAAATAAATAAATAAAATCTAAAAAATAAAAATAAAAATAGGAGCGCCTGGGTGGCTCAGTCAGTTAGGCATCTGACTCTCGATTTTGGCTCAGGTCATGAGCTTAGAGTTGTGAGATGGAGCTCTGCCTCAGGCTCCGCACTGGGCATGGAGCCAGCTTAAGATTCTCTCTCTGCCCCTCCTTCCCCCCTCCCAAAAGAAAATATCAACTAGTCACAATGTAAGGGCCTTATGTGGATCCCAATTCAAATAAAAAAGCTATAATAAAAAATATTTAAGACCAGACAACATTTAAAACAATTGCAGCCATTAGGATGTTAACTGCATGTTTGATTATATCAAGAAATTATGGGTTTTTTTAGTTGCATTAACATTTTTATCATTTTTGTTAAAAAGTAAGTCCCTCTCTTTTTGGTAAACCTATAGAATATTGACAAGTAAAGTGACATTATGACTGGAATTATGTGGGAGGAGGTGGGAGTATTTATAAAACTAGGTTGGACATGTATTGACCAGAGCTGAAGCTGGTGAGAGGCTACATCAGTTTTATTATTTCTACTCTTTTGCATAAGTCTGAAATCATCTATAACAGAAAGTGGGGTTTTTTTCCTAATTCTGCATTTATTATAGCTAACATTTAGACCCAGTGAAATAACATACTCTGGAATGTGATGTAAACAGTCGAGCACATCCCAAGCAGAAGCAGCAGGCAACACTGCCTCTCACCGAGCCCTGGAAGGCAAGTGGCCAGTGAGGCACCCTCGGGCCATCACCTCCCACACCTCTCTCCACAGTTACAAAGAGTACCCAGGGTCCCTGTTGTGCAAGGATCCCAAAGGTCCTAGAGGCAAGGGGGGTGGGAGGCTCCAACTGACATTTTCCCCAGGAGCCCAGTGACAAGAGTCCTGCCCTCCTCTCCACCCCTTGGAGTGCTCCCTCCTGCAAGGGAAGTCCCAAACTCACGTCATTCTCCGAGGTTCCGCAGAGGATGCAAGATTTGCACTCTATGCACTGCCACTTGTAGGTCTTGACAGCCTCGGTCATGTTCAGGGTGAACTGCAGGCATGTTGGATGACCTGCAAGAAGCAGAAATGGCAGGATTAGGGTCAGTGCCCACACTGAGAGGACAGCTAGGAGCCATAGAACATGAAGACACTTGACCTTCTATTTGGCAGGGAAGAGAAACTTGGGTGATATTCCCAGATTTTGCAGGAATCTGCCCAGAGCACCCAGGGCGAAGCCCATAACTGAGTCTGTCACAGAAGAACTGAGAGCTTTGCCTCTGCTGGGGGCTCACCCTGCTCCAGAGCTCCCAGCTCTACCAAACCAACCACATAGCACATTGTGCTGCTCCTCGCACATAAGGAAATGTGCTTCTGAAGAAGGATAGCACAGAGAGGGGACATCAGCTAGCGTTAGTCCCACCAACCTCGTACCATCCACAGATGGCCAGGACCCCACATGGTACCACCATCACTTGGCAAAGCCACATCCCAGCAAGAGGTCCCCATTTCCTCCCTTCCAAGTATTGAGACTGCTGTTACATTGCGGTCACTTGTCTCTGAGGGAGTAAGAGTGGGGATGGAAATGACTCATCAGTGGGGAGCATGGGGGATGCTAAGCAAGGAACCCATGGAAGCACCAGAGGAAGAAAGATCTCAGAGCCTTTCAAGGATTCACCAGGTGCCATCCAACTTAGGAGCTCCCACAGCTCTAGACAAATAACCCTCTCAAAGTGGCACTGTGACGCTGACCCAGAAAGAAACAAGCCTAGATGAAAATCCAGCTCATATCCTTTTTCTAAAAGATTTTATTCATTTACTTGACAGAGAGAGACAGTACAAGTAGGCAGAGAAGCAGGCAGAAGGAGAAGCAGGCTCTCTGATGAGCAGGGAGCCCAATGCAGGGCTCGATCCCAGGACCCTGGGATCATAACCTGAGCTGAAGGCAAACACTTGACAGACTGAGCCATCCAGGTGCGCCCCCCCACACCATCCCCCAGCTAATATTCTTGGAAGCATCTCAAAGATCTGTCTCAGAAGAACACTGGCCAAGGTTGCTCTCTATTCCAATCTCTCAGAGACAATACTGGGGTGGGAGCAAGAGAGAAAACACCAGCTTGAGGTTTTGAGTGGTTTGGGCCATGATGCCTGGTTTCTCAGATAGGGCACCCCTGGGAAGGTTGAAGATGAGTCCATGGAACAGATGCCCATACACACAAGTTGACTTTGTCCAGTTCTATGGCCTCGGGCCACATCTTAGCCACAGCCAGCTGACTTGCAATAATTGTTCGTGACCTTAACGGGCACTCCCTGAGCACCGGCTAGGCCAGCCATTGCAGTGGGCAGAAAAGACAATGTGGTGAGCAAGGCATCCAGTGCAGCCAGAGAGAACTCAAATTCATAAGCCACATGCGTATCTATTTACATACAAACATGTGAGGGGTTCCATGAGGCAAATCATAATGAAAACAAACCACATGAGAACCTCACCTAGTCAGAGGTGTCAAGGAAACCTTCCAAGAAAGATCTTTAAAGCTGATACCTGCCGGATGAAGAGGACTTTGGCTGGGCTGGTGGGGGTCGGGGGGAGGGGAGGGGCAGCAGGAGAGGCAGCTGGAGCCAAATGACACAGGCGCCCATAGCACTTTCTTAAGGATTTGGGGCTTTAAAACCATTAAAGCATTTTTTTAAAGAAGATTTTATTTATTTATTTGAGAAAGAGCGAGAGCAAGAGCGAGAGCACAAGCAGGAGGAGCAGGAGAGGAAGACGGAGAAGCAGGCTCCCCACTAAAGCAGGGAGTCCACCACGGGGCTCGGTCCCAGGACCCTGAGACCATGACATGAACCGAAGGCAGACGCTTAACCGACTGAGCCACCCAGGTGCCCCTCATTAAAGGGTTTTAAGCAAGACAGTAACCAGATCCCGTTGTGCTTTAAAGGAGCATTCTTTTTTTTTTTAAGATTTTATTTATTTATTTGACAGACAGAGATCACAAGTAGGCAGAGAGAGAGAGGGAGGAGGAAGCAGGCTCCCCGCTGAGCAGAGAGCCTGATGTGGGGCTCGATCCCAGGACCCTGAGATCATGACCTGAGCCGAAGGCAGAGGCTTTAACCCACTGAGCCACCCAGGTGCCCCTAAAGGAGCATTCTTTAGCATTAGAGACCTTTGGGGTGATGAAGCAGTCCATACCTTGATGGTGGTGGTGGTTACATATGTGGTCAGATTGCACAGAGCCATACACATACACACACATAAACACCATATGTGTGTGTTGCATGTAAAACTGGTAAAATAGGACTAATTCATCGATGTCAATTGCCTGGTTCTGAGAGTGTACTGTAGTGATGAAAGCTGTTACCGTTGGGGAAAACTGACACATGGGACCTCTCTAAAATATATTTTTGTAACTTTCTATGAAGCTATCATCATTTCAGGATAGAAAGTTGAAAAGGTATTTTTAAATAAGGAAAGCACAAATAAGATTTAAATCATCAAAAAGGAAGGTAGGAAGGAAGGAAGAAGCTTCTAAGAAAAGAATTTGTGGGGGGCAGGGGAAAGGAGAGGTGTAGGAATTGCTGCCAGGAAGCCAGTTAGAAGCCTGATGCAGATACTGGGAGAGAGACAAGGATCGTTAAGCCAAGGTAGAAATTTCAGAATGGTAAAGAAATAATGGCTAGGACCCGACCATTCTTTGAAGGTTGAGCATGTGGGGATAATGAGACAGGGTCTCAAGTTTCTAACCTAAGAAACTGGGTGGGTTACAGAGAAACTTACTCAGATGAGAAAGAGTATAGAAAGCAGAGAGGAAGCAGATGTGGTGGGGGATGGTGGGGGGGGGCCTCTGTTTGGGGGCACTGAACTTGTAAAGTTTGGGAGACCGCTGGTGGAAATGTCATGGGGACAGTCAAAGATATGGATTTCTAACTCAAAGGAGAAACGTGGACTGGACGTATAAATTTAGGAGCCGTGGCTAAATTGGTGGTCATCAAAACCATGAGAACAAATGAAGTTATCTAAGAAAAGGGAAAAGAGAAGAGAAAGGATGAGGAGAGAAGAAAAGAGAAAAAAAGGTTTAGGACTGCTTGTAGAGGAGCCCTAGATTCAACTACTTAACTATGAAAAGAA
Organism: Meles meles; assembly: GCF_922984935.1. Classification (NCBI taxonomy): domain Eukaryota; kingdom Metazoa; phylum Chordata; class Mammalia; order Carnivora; family Mustelidae; genus Meles; species Meles meles. Next base: position 138,271,492 of record NC_060071.1, on the reverse strand, counting down.
AGAACCAAGCGAGGAAACTGGGAAGGACGGCCAGAGAGGTAGACACAAACTGTGCAAGAATGGGGTCAGAGCAGCCAAAAGAAGAGATTTCAAGGAGAGGGGGGGTTAGTTGTGTCGACTGCCACAGGTTCTTGAGTTTGTCATTGCTTAATAAAGAGCCGGAGTGAGGGAGGGTTGACAGACCAGAGCAAAAGCTGCCCCACTAATAATAACACTTGTTCAGTGTCATCTTCCCTCGGAAGGAAGGTCAGCACATTCCAGAGCATGACATGGAATTCAGTAGTGAAATGTGTATGTGGAGTGCCTCTGTGGGTAGGGATGGAGGGTGGTATGTGTGTTTTGTGCCAACAACATTCCACAATTATTTATTAAGAGCTAATGCTATGTTCACGTTCTCCTAGACCATGGTGCCGAGCTCTGAAGACATTTTCTGGGATAGCTTTAGACCAGTGAACAATAGCAAATGGGTTTTGGAAACTCCTGTTGGAAATCTCTGAAAAAAAATCCCTGGGGCTTTTTCTGTATTCCTGTCCTGAGAAAGTCATCAGCCTCCCGTAAGGACCTTCAAACCCAAAAGAAGGGGACAAAGTTCACACTGCCTTCTCCCAGCTCCCCCAGCACCCCCGGCAAAATGCAGAAGTCAGACCGGCCTCACCGCTGGCTGGAGAGCTCCTTCATCTCCCAACCCAGGTGTCACGGAAGTTAAAGAGGAAAGTAGGGGATGCAACTTCTCAGCTGGGGAGGACGAGGCACGAGAACTTAAGTCACCCAAGCAGCCACTAGCAGGTGCAAAAATTATGTCCAGAGCTAAGTCCTCAGTGTTGCCATAACAGGTGTACTGCCTACTGCCTCATGCCACTAACTGGAAAAGTCATTCCCCAGATAAAACTGTAAGAATACAAATTCTTATCTACCGTGGAAATGACTGAAATAATGCACACTGTTGGACAAAGGGAAAACTTTCTAAGGAAAGTGCTAGTAGCCCAATTCTAAGTTTGACTGCTAGAACTCCCTATTTTTGCCCAGAACTACTTCATAAAACTCTTAGAAGTCAAACAGTAGATACAGTCTTCCCAATTCAAGGGTAGAAAAAAAGAGACACGCTGCTGTAGAACAATTTATGTACAGTCACTCACCACTTAAAGATTCTTTATTTTTTTAAAGATTTTATTTATTTATTTGACAGATAGAGATCACAAGTAGGCAGAGAGGCAGGCAGAGAGAGAGGGAGAGGAGGAAGCAGGCTCCCCGCTGAGCAGAGAGCCCGATGTGGAGCTCGATCCCAGCACCCTGGGATCATGACCCGAGCCGAAGGCAGAGGCCTTAACCCACTGAGCCACCCAGGCGCCCCCCACTTAAAGATTCTTAACTCTTGTAAAGTTAACTATCAGTCTCTAATGCATTTGCTTGGGAATGTAGACTTTTTTTTCTCATCTCCAGTTTTCTTAAAACAAGGAATACCTGTATATTCAACTAGCCCAGTGGAGTGAAGGGGAAACAACCCATCCCAGGTCCCTCTGGTCCAGATGATTCAACAGGACATTTATAAGATTCCAATTACCAAAATGAATTTAGAAAGTGGTGCAGTGTGCATGATTCAGCCCAGCCAGATCATTAGAAACCAAGTCCTTCCTGAGCGTTCCGCCAAATTCGTTCTATCAGGAGGGTTCAGTAAATCTGCCTGCTTGCTTAATTGGTCCGATAGTGACTTGGTGTGAAAAGGCCTTCCTAATGCAATGCTAACCCCTTCCAAAATTGACCTCCGTAAACGTTGGGGGAAAAAAAATTTAACACATGGCCACCATGGGCAGGAAACGGAACTTCTGAACAAGGTTTTCAGACAATAGGAATTTGTCTTCAGGGTGCTAGTTCAGAAGATGGGAAGAAAGAGGGAACCAGCCGGGTATAAGAAGCTTCTCAGAAAGAAGCCCATCCACAAGGTAGGGTGGCTGACTAGAGTCTGCTGAGCTCAGTGAAAGAGAGAAGGGCCAGCATCTGAAAGCAGGGACTGCTCCCTCACCACCCAAAAACCCATCTCTTGTCTTTTCAGTACCCCTGGATGGAGAATTGCCAGGAACAGCAAATAGGATTTCGTGGTATTTGAGAAGGTACATGGAGAGATAACCAGGCAAGAACCACTTTCACTCTCAGAGCTTGCCTATGCCTACATTTGCTCACATACAACTGCCTACACACATGGATATTTCCAACCTTTCAGGGACAAAAATATCTAAAGAGGCCTTGTTGATTAAGCTCACATTACAATTGTGACTTAGAAGCTAACAGAAGTCATTAACCAGTCTCTCTACAGATGTCTCTCTACAGATACTCAGCACCACGAGAAAAACACAGTTCATTGTCAACAAACCCTGGGCAAAACTGGACACGGGGCTGTGACATGCATCTCTTATATTACGGTCCTTATTAAAAGAGTCTTTTATTTCATCATCACCAATATTTAATTTGGACTAGGCTAGGCCACATTGCTGATCAAATTATAGCTCCAGGAAAAAAAAACACACACACACAACATTATCTTACTAGGTATGTGCTGAAAATATAAATAAAACAGATACAAATAACTGTGGAACTACCATAGTCTATTATTTATTCATTGTGAAATTATAAACATCTAATTATGTTTTATTACCTTATTTATCAATGTTGATCTCTTAAAAAATTAATTTCTCGGGAAAGTAAAACCTAAGTATCCATGATTCCCAGGCAAGTAGGTACAAACCTCAAATTGTGCTCCTTGGTCTGATGCTTAGTTTACAGAAATTACATTATATAAAATACGTAGGATCAATTCCAGGCTGAAACGGCACCAAAAACAAGTCTCTATGGGCATTCATTAAAAAATAATTTGGTTCAAATTTCTAATACTTCTCTATATTCATACACACATAAAATTTCTAATATTTACATACGGCAAAACTATATAAGAAGCTTTAGCAGAAGAATTATGCAGAGTGCAGTCAAATTGGAATCATTCATGCTAAAGAGTAATTTGAGGAGAAAAAAGTATTAGTAGCTCATTTTGGGAAGCCTCTCATTCAATCAGATCCATTCATTCTCATTTATTCTCTCTCCCTCACTCCTCTCTGTTTCTGTCTCAGCCTCTCCCTCCATTTCTCTCCCTCACACCTTCTTTCCATCCCCCCTCACTTTGAGACCCAGATTGTCAGGTGGAGGGAATGAGGCTCTGAGTCATATACTTCATCTGTAAAGGGGTGAACCAATTCTGAACAATCAAGAATTCAACCTCTGCACACATATGAAAAGTATATTAACCAGGCACTGCCTCTTCACATGGATGTTTTCCCAAGCCCTGCTTTGTAAACCTTCTACAATGGTCTGCAGATTCAATTCTCACCTGCCCCAGCGTTACTTCTAATGCTAAGACATCTGCAAATCAATGATCACAATAGCATTCCAGAGGCACCTGCATGGCTCCCTTTCTTCCTTACCATTTTTAGTGTACTTCAAAGGGAAAAGAAGAGAGAGAGGGTAGAAAGGGTAAAGACCAAACAAACAAAAATGCATTAAAAATAAATGATGGTGTGAGCCCTAGCTGCCTTTTGTTCGAGCAAACACTTCACTGTGCAGCAGCAAATTCAACTCATCTTAGAGGTCTGCTTATCCTCCCACAAAGCTGCCGAACTCTAGGGCACCCAAGTACCAGGTGGGAGGCAAACCACAGAGATTGGTGCAGTGGTCATTATTATCAATAACTATAGAGAGCATATTTGTACAAAAGCATTAGGAACATATTTAATGGGGCTAAACAGCTAAGGGCTCATGGCACCATTCTCAAAGGGCCCTAGAAGTACCCCCCTCAAGTTTTCATGGTCAAGAATGGTCCAAGATAGAGTCTCATCTATAAACCTGAGGACATGTGGTTGATCCTCTCAAAGTGAAATAACGGAATGACGCAGACTTGACCTGGATTTATAGAAGTTACTTGGCTGGCCCGGGTTGGGGCCAAGGTACAGCCTTATTAAGATGTCAAGAGCCACAATAATGATACCAGCATCCCTGATTTATCACCACAGCTGAGGATCAATGATGATTTATCCATTTGCTCATTCCCTTATTAGTATCTGTTGAATAGATAAATGTGGTAGGCACTTTTCTGGGCATTGGGAATACAGCAATGAGAAAAACCAAATCCTATCCTCCTGGGATAAGTACCACAATTTGAGATCTACTGCAGCCTCTGAGTCTCTTGGAAAAGTCATTTTGCCTCTGTGAGTGTTAGTTTTCCAATATACTAAACGAAAGGATAAAAATCTGCTATCCACAAAGTTGTGGCCCTTCCTATGCCACTCATGAACAGTATTTTTAGAGATACCATTAATCCCAAATTGCCCATCTGGTTGGTGGGATAAACAAGTCTTCTAAAGTTCACCAGCTTAAACTCAAAAGTGAGAAAAAACTAGGAAGGAAATTAAAATAAGTAGTTAGTACTGCTAGAATTCACTTCTACTTTTCCACTGGATGAGCCCAGTACTTGTCCAATACCATGAAAGAAAGCAAAAGAAGTCTAGAAACCTAAAGCACTTCTCATCAACCTTACCACCTATATCCACCCAAGAAGTTGCACTAATCAGATGTGTTGTCAATGAATCTGCAGGCAGAGGCCTTGGGAGAGTTTTCACCCATGAAGAATATTAGATCTGGGTTGAGCAGGTCATGGGACAGGGCACAGGTACTGCCCAGAAGGCAGTGGAAGAAGAGGGTCAACAACATATATTCAGGAGACAGGACAGGCTGGAGATGTAGATTCAGAAATCATCAGGTGTGGGTGGTGGATGAAGCCTTGGCACTTGAGATACTCAGGAAAGACCCAGAGTGAAAAATAGAAAGGACCTTGTTGGGCAGAGGGGGAAATGTAGCCATTGGAATGAGGCAACTCAGGTTGACTCATCTTTCAAAACTTTAGCTGGAATTGAGATTGTAGGCAACCATCTGCTGGTGATGTTTGCTCCACAAGTGTGTGGAGGCCAGACTGAATCACTTTCCAGGGCCCAACATCAATATCAGATATGAATCCCTGACATTGGTTGTGCATTTCAGGCCTCTCTGGACATTAGGAGCATCCAGCCATGGGCCTTGACTAAAGACTCTGTGTTTTCCTTGGAAAAGTGAGACTGAAGAAGAAACTGTTGCTCATATTGTGTGTAATCCCTGTGTAACCCCTGTTCTTCCTTCTTGAGGGTTTTGTGGTGTAAAATGATGGATAGCTGGTGGAAAAGAGCAGTGATTCATCAACACGTGATTACCTGTAACCTCCAGCTGCCAATCTTCCATAAATTGGAAGATGGATTCATGAGTAGTCTAAGTTCTTAAATTCTCTGAGGACTTTGAGATGGTATTATTTATTTCTTTCAAAAATATTTGAGTTGTACTAAGCCAAAAGGAAAAAAATACTTTCTTGCTTTTTTGTCCTTTTCTATGTGAAACAGGGAGGCAATCATAGAAGTTTCTAGAAGCAGAGGACTGAGAATATGCCTGTGACCCTTAGACACTTTGTTTCACATTTTACTTTTTAAATCATTTTTAGTCTATTTTTGAGGGTTCTTCTGGCTGCACTTCACCTGATGTGATCAGGTTCTTACTGAAAGATAATTCTATTGAATTTGACTAAATTCATTGAACATCTATTAACTACCAGGAACTGTGCTAAATGATGAAGTTTCAAAGACAAATGAGACATGGATTCTGCCTTGAGGAGCTCAAGTTTAGGAAGTGTGATAGGTAGCCTGTAAGATGGCTACCAAAATTTCCCCTCTCCTGGTATTTATGAGTTCATGTAATTCTCTCCTCTTAAGTGTAGGCTGGACTTACTGATTCACCTTTGTCAAGCAGAATATGAGAAGTGATGGGATGTTCCCCCCAACACTGAGTAATAAAAAAGACTGTGGCTTGCATCATTAAACCCTCTCTTATGTTTTCTCAAAAACTACTTTAAGGGAATCCAGCTACTATGTTGTGAGATACTCTATGGAGAAGTCCATTTGGCGACTAATAAAGGGAGGCCTCAGTCCAACAGCCTGGGAAGAAATGATTCTTGCCACAACCATGCGAGTGATCTTGGAATTAAATCCTCTCCCATCAAGCCTTCAGATGAAACCATGGCCCTAAATGACAAGCTGACTGCCACTTCATGGGAGGCCTTGATCCAGAGGCACTGAGCTAAACCATGTAGATTCCTGCCCACAGAAACTATGAGATAATAAATGTTTATTGTTTTAAGCTGTTAGGTTTTGGGGTAATTTGTTATACAGCTATAAATAACTATTATAGGTCATATATATTTTTTTAAAATGACTATAATACAATATACTCAGTGCTGTAATAGGAGAACAAATAAAATGCTTACAGATGAAAAAGGAATAAATAATGGGGGACTTGGGGAAAGCCACAGAGAGGAGATAACATTTGATCTGGGCCTTGGAGGATGAAGAGGAGTTTTCTAAGTGGGGAAAAAAAAGAGAAAAGAGCATTACAGGGAGAAGAACTATCAGGAAATTTAAAGTACATGTTCCACTTAAGCAAAACAGTGTGGCTCAAGGAAAGTAGGAGAAAAGACAAGTGGCAAAAGATTATGCTAAAACGGTAAGGAGTAAGACTGTCAAAGTCTTTCCCTTATGCAAGCATGAAGATCTGAATTTGCTTCTGTACGCACTGAGGAATCCTCAGAGATTCTTTTTTAAATATTTTATTTATTTATTTGACAGAGAGAGAGACAGCAAGAGAGGGAACACAAGCAGGGGAGTGAGAGAGGGAGAAGCAGGCTTCCCGCCAAGCAGGGAGCCTGATGCAGGCATTGATCCCAGGAAGGATGACAAGTTATAGTATCTAGTAAAAATTATTCTACAAATTTTTATTGAGCCAGGCATTGTGGGAAGTGCTAAGCAATGAATTACACACACAAAACTCCTATTAATGTGGAGCTGAGGCTTCAGAGTGGGGATACTAGTAGACAACCAGTCTTATAACTGTGGGGATAAGTGTGGGAAATATTTGAGAGGTAAAATTGGCCAACAAGACATGATGCCTGCTAGACAAAGGATGTGAGCAAGAGGGAGGAGTCAACGATGACACCAAGATTCCCAAATTGGGCCACAGAGTGGGTGGGCCACACATTAGCTGAGATAGGGATGGCGGGCTTGCAGAGAGTGATACAGAGTTACTTTCAGCACATGACATCTGTTGTGCAGATGAGACATTTGGTGAACATGTTCAGGTGTCAGTGAGAAAACAAGAGTCTATGTTCAGGAGAGAGGACATGCTGGAGATGTCAATTTAGAAATCATCAAGTGTGGGTGGTAGGTGGAGCCTTGGTACTTGGTGAGATGCTTGGGGAAAGACCACAGAGAGAAAGGTCAAAAGGATCTCCTTGGGAGGAGGGGGAGGGTAACCATTGAAACTGAAGCCATCACAGGGCATCAAGAAAAGATCTCAGTGAGAAAGACATAGATAATGTGTTCACAAAAGGGCCAGGATTGCCTGGAGAGCCCTTCATGGCATCCAACAAAAGGGAATCTTTTTTCCAAAAAAAGGATTCCTGGGTGCCTTGGGGCGCTTAAGCATTGGCCTTCGGCTCAGGTCATGATCCCAGGGTCCTGAGATCAAGTCCTGCATCAGGCTCCTTGCTCAGCAGGGAGCCTGCTTCTCCCTCTTCCTGCTTCTCCCCCTGCTTGTGTAGTCACTCTTTCTCTCTCTCTCTCTCTCTCTCTCTCTCTTTCTCCCTCTCTCTGACAAATAAATAAAATATTAAAAGAAAGAAAATGTCAAAAGGAAAGAAAGAAAGAAAGAAAGAAAGGAAGGAAGGAAGGAAAAAAAGGGAAGGGTGGGCCACGGCATCAAGTGAGAGATAACATAACATAAGAACCAAAGCGAGTATGTTACCCCGAGCAAGGTACTGGTCTTTGAAACTAGATAAAGTGGTCTCTGGGAATTGTGCACCCACGCACCTCTCTGGATGACTGGATGGTTTCAGCATTATAGAGGGAAGAATTCACAAGGAGATTCTCTCACAACATGCTTCTCCTTCCACAGGCTTTGTCCCTCACTCTCAAGCTTGGAAATGCCATATGAAATAGTCTCAGGAATATCTGATTCCGTTCACTGATAGCACAGATCATTTTTTGATGGAGGTTCCAGGGCCAAAGCTAGGCCCTACCAGGATCAGTTTCCATCTTTGTCCCAGGAGATGCATCAAGTCTCTGGAAACCAATCCTTTCTCTCTGACATTGGATTGAAGCTCTTCAGTCCCTGGTCTCAGAGCCCTGCCTGCAAGACTGGGGCAGGTCTTGGTGGAGGCTTCTCTCACAACCCAGAGTCTGGTCAAGTGCACCTTCATATTCTCTAGAAATGCCCAGATCCAGGATGGAAGTTGGTGGCACAGGCAGGAGAACAGCCCTGTGAGTCAGACAGAAGGGTGAGGAGAGGCGAGGATGGAAATGATCAACAGGCATTGATGTTGGTGGCTGTGGTACTTTTTTTTTAATGCCCACAAATTCTTTGATCCTCCTCTTTTCAAGAGGTAGAGGCCATTCCCCAGCCACTGAATGTGGGCTGGACTTCACTTGTTTTAACAAATAACCATTAAAAAGGAAGTAACAATATGCAACTTTGGAGTTATAAAAAGACAACTCAGGTTTCCATTTTGGTCTCTCCCTCCCTCTGCCCAACCCTCCCTGCTTCCCTCCCCCCACCTTACTCTGGATAAAGTCAGCGACTGCATTACAAGGCGCCCAATGGAAGGCCCACAAGGCAAGGAACTGAGAGTGGCCTCTGGCCAACAACCAGCAGAGGCCTCAGTCTAGCAGCCTGAGATGAATGCAGATGAATGAAGGCCTATCCACAACATGTGAGCAAGCCTAGAAGTGACTCCTTCAACCTCAGTCAAGCCTCAAACATCCAACGTCCAGCCACCATCTCAAGAAAGAGCATGTGCCAATGAAAATGTCTATGCTACCCAAAGAAATCTACATGTTTAATGCAATCCCTATCAAAATCCCATCAATTTTTTTTCCAAGAAATGGAAAAAATAATCCTAAAATTTCCATGGAACCAGGAAAGACCCCTAATAGCCAGAGGAATATTTAAAAAGAAAGCCAAAGTTGGCGGCATCACAATTCCAGACTTCAAGCTCTATTACAAAGCTGTCATCATCAAGACAGTATGGTACTGGCACAAACACAGACACATAGATCAATGGAACAGAATAGAGAGCCCAGAAATAGACCCTCAACTCTATGGTCAACTAATCTTCGACAAAGCAGGAAAGAATGTCCAGTGGAAAAAAGACAGTCTCTTCAACAAATTGTGTTTGAAAAATTGGACAGCCACATGCAGAAAAATGAAACGGGACCATTTCCTTACACCACACACGAAAATAGACTCAAAATGGATGAAGGACCTCAATGTGAGACAGGAATCTATCAAAATCCTTGAGGAGAACAGAGGCAACAACCTCTTTGACCTCAGCCACAGCAACTTCTTCCTACAAACATCGCCAAAGGCAAGGGAAGCAAGGGAAAAATGAACTATTGGGACTTCCTCAAGATTAAAATCTTTTACACAGCAAAGGAAACAGTTAACAAAACCAAAAGACAACTGACAGAATGGGAGAAGATATTTGCAAACGACATATCACATAAAGGGCTAGTATCCATCTATAAAGAACTTATCAAACTCAACACCCAAAGAACAAATAATCTAATCAAGAAATGGGCAGAGGACATGAACAGACATTTCTGCAAAGAAGACATCCAGATGGCCAACAGACACATGAAAAAGTGCTCCACATCACTCGACATCAGGGAAATACAAATCAAAACCACAATGAGATATCACCTCACACCAGCCAGAATGGCTAAAATTAACAAGTCAAGGAATGACAGATGCTGGCGAGGATGCGGAGAAAGGGGAACCTTCCTACACTGTTGGTAGGAATGCAAACTGGTGCAACCACTCTGGAAAATAGCTTGGAGGTTTCTCAAAAAGTTGAAAATAGAGCTACCCTATGACCCAGCAACTGCACTACTGGGTGTTTACCCTAAAGATACAAATGTACTGATCCGAAGGGGCATGTGCACCCAAATGTTTATAGCAGCAATATCCACAATAGCCAAACTATGGAAAAAACCTAGATGTCCATCAACAGATGAATGGACAAAGAAGAAGTGGTATATATATACAATGGAATACTATGCAGCCATCAAAAGAAATTAAATCTTGCCATTTGCAACAACATGGATGGAACTAGAGGGTATTATGCTTAGCAAAATAAGTCAATCGGCAAAAGACAATTATCATATGATCTCCCTGATATGAGGAAGCTGAGAGGCAACATGGGGGGTTGGGGGTAGGAAAAGAATAAATGAAACAAGATGGGATCAGGAGGGAGATGAACCATAAGAGACTCTTAATCTCACAAAACAAACTGAGGGTTGCTGAGGGGAGAGGGGTAGAGAGAGGGTGGTGGGTTTACAGACATGGGAGAAGGTATGTGCTATGGTGAGTGCTGTGAAGTGTATAAACCTGACGATTCACAGACCTATACCCCTGGGGCTAATAATACATTATATGTAAATAACAAATAATAAATAATTAAAAAAAAAAAAAAGAAAGAAAGAGCATGTACCAAAACCATGCAGCTAAGCTATTCCCAGATTCCTGACCCTCAGAAACTATGAGCTAATGTTTGTTGCTCTAAGCTGCTAAATTTGGGAGCAATTTGTTACACAGCAAGAGATAACTAATAAACTGGCAAAGGAGGGAAAGTAAGGGGTCAGGGGGGAAGGCTCTAGAAAAGCCAGACATTTGATAGGACTACTGCCTAGGCAGGATCCCAGCCACAGTGAGGCCCAGGGCTGAATAATAAAGGCAGAAATAGGGTTTGGGATTTTATCTCATTTCCTCTTCTCCTAGGAGGGTGTTTTTTTGTTTGTTTGTTTGTTTTGTTTTGTTTTGTTTTTTAATATTTTATTTATTTGACAGAGAGAAATCACAACTAGGCAGAGAGGCAGGCAGAGAGAGAGGAGGAAGCAGGCTCCCTGCTGAGTAGAGAGCCCGATGCGGGGCTTGATCCCAGGACCCTGGGATCATGGCCTGAGCCAAAGGCAGAGGCTTTAACCCACTGAGCCACCCAGGTGCCCCGAGGGTGTTGTTTTTTAAATAAATCTTCTTTAAAAGAGCTAAGAGCAGGAACAAAAATAACTTAAAGGATGATGTGGGGATGATTACAAAAGAAATGAATAGGTGTGAAAACTCACAACACAATGGGAGCACATCCACAGCTTCCTGCTGGCACGTGTGGACCAAAGAGCCCTTCTCCACCATACAAGCCGCTGCCTTTGGCCTCTCATCTTGTACTCTACTCCTTTGTCTCACCCTCACCCTGTTCCACCCTCCTTCCACCTTCTTGAGTCCACTTTTCACCTCCAACAGCCTTTCTGATCAGGTTCCCTGGAACGAGTCCCCCATTTTAGAAAGTCAGGGACTTCCTGGAAGTTCACTAGACTATATGAGCACAACAACCTATAGCCAGTATTTTGGCCAAAAGGGAGGGAGCAGTGCTCACATAGCTAAATGATCATTACTTCTAGCGTTTTCAAGTAAGCACCTTTCTAGTCATGGTTTCATTTGATGAAACTATTGATTTCATTGTTGTAGCGACAGCAACCCTGTGAGGTAGACAGGACAGATATAAATATTTCTGATTCATAGGTGAGGAAACTGCTTCTCAGAGTGGCTAAGGCAGCCCGCAAGCAGTGGAGACAGGCTAGGTTAGCATCCATGTCTTCACCCGCTAGTCCTCTAGACACTTTATTTCACCCTGTGGTCTCTCACTACGTGGCGGTGTTCCAAGATGGCTGACCCAAATGCAGCTGCCCAGCATCATTTCAGCTTCTTACTCTGAGATGTTAAATATAACAGCATTTCCCCCTTTTATTCACAAGAGTTTGGTTAAGGAACAGTAATGTTGGTCACTGAATTTCTCTGTACCTCTGCCTCCTCAATTTGTACCACCCAAAGTTGAAATAGCTTTCCCCTAAGGCCTTTTGGGCCTCAGTGTTCCGTACCTCAAACAAAATCTCTCAGAAAGCCGGGCTTCCTCACATGACACAAGGTGTCAAGTCCTCACCATCTCTCAGGGACAAATCCTGGAAATCCCTGGGGAAGAATGGCCCAGGAGTAAGTCAGTCCATCCCATACAAAGGGGCCCTGGAGGTTGCCAGAAGTAAGCCAGCAGCCTCTGGTGGGATCACTGGGCTTTGGCTCCTAAGAATCTCAACAGAGGTCCCTGACCTTACTAGCTACAGCTCCTCTGCCAGGGGCTACAGAGGAAAGGAATCATTCCCCTCTTCCCTCCTCACCATCCCACTCAGTCCTACTGGCCAGTTATTCCTGCATGGAGCCTGCTGTCCAAGTCCTCCCTGGAGCTACCCTGAGTGGACTGCCCCTCATCAGCTCTCCTGGCAAAGCCTCTGAGAGAACCACAAAAAGATGTCTGGCAACCAAAGCCAATTTCACAACAGGCCCAGACACCTCCATTACACTGTCAAGTCAAGAAAGGACAGGAGTGTTCCTTTTTCACTTTATTTAGGAGAGAAACAAAAGAGCAGACAGACAGAGTCCCCCTCCTCGCATTCACCAGACTGTGTTGCAGTCATGACACCCATCACCCTTATCCTCCACCCTGAAGCCCCAAAAGAGACTCACCGACTCCTCCCAATCCTCTTCCCTCTTCACCTCCCAATTGTCCTGAGTCACTAGCTCACTCTCCAAATCGAGATGGCAGGAGAATGGAAAGTGAAGATGGTGGTGGTGACAGCTAGCCCCCCCTGATGCCTCCTACCAAAGCCCCTTGAGCCCCCGAGGTCCCCTATGTCCTTCAACACTCTCAGCAAGAAGGAAACAAGAATCACACTGAACCAACACTGCTCAAAGGAGAAACATACCTGGGCTCCATGGAATTACATTAAAACCCAGCACAGTCTGGCTTCTGCATATGCTTCCAACCTCCAGCGCTAAGGCACTATCAGCTCTGCACTCCTCCTGCATCTTTGGTCACTCGGTCCAGCTCATAGATCATTTTCCACCAGCCAAATTCTCATTCAAGATTAATCTGCCTTTCCTTATAATCAAACAAACATTTATACAACAAATTCATGAATAAGATTGATCTTGCTGTTTACTTAGAAAGCTAGAAGAGTTGATTTTACATGGGCTTTATTTTTTCCTCCGGATAAATTAGGGAGTTGAGATAGTACAAGAGAAAGCAAATCAATGGCTATTTCCAGGTATCAGCATCTGTCTTCAGATTTAATAGAAATGATGCTTTAAGACAAGTATTTTATTCAGGATAATAACACCCATCAATGTTAGAGTACTACAGCAGGAGAGCTTTTGCTGGTAGTTTGTAAATGTGGACCAGAGCCTCATAACTGTTGGAAGACTCACAAAGCCCTTCTGGATAAGGGGCGGTCAACTTCATTCCATAACCAGGGAAATGGAATGAGCATTTCTGATATGGCTCTGGTTCACCTGAAGGATAGGAATGAGAGAACTAAGAATACATCACCAGAAACCTAACTTCCCTTCAGAGAGAGCTAAATATGTGGCACAGGTGCCACTTTTCCATCCCATACTCACAGCAGACATCACTAATCAATCCAACATTCTCTTCTAAGCCTCATGGCAGACATCACTAATCAATCGAACATTCTCTTCCAATCCTCACAGCTGAGAACTTTGGATCCTTCTTACCCCAGCCCTCCAAGCAACCTTTACCAAGCTGAGTTTTCATATAAAAGGAAAAGAGTGGCTTCCTCTGAGCCAGTAGCTGATAAGCTTAATAGGTTAAAAGCCTCCTGTGAGAATTAAGGATTCAAGCCTTAAGCAGTTCACCAGTCAAATATTTAACTCCTGCTTCCCTTTCTCAGAGTCAGAGCCCCATCCAAACAACTAGGACCACTAACCCGACCATGGCCATGTTTGGTGGTTGGATGAATAGGCTGTATTCCCACAGCCACATACTTCTGTTTTCACAGAAAATGATCTGAAAGATCCTTTCTAAAGAGATTTTTTTAAAAATAGTGGTTAATAGTTTTTAAAACTCCTCCAGCACTCCTGCTGTATCAACCCACCCCTCCTTAAGTAATTCCTCTGTGTCTCATTGCCTGTGGCAAGAACTAAGCTCCTTAGCATTACAAGCCTCTTTGCTGTCTGGTCACAACTGCCTTTTTTAGATTCATCTTCTTTCACGACCACTGACCCAACTACCACTACACCCCATGCAACAGCCACACAGAAAAACACTTGCCGAGTTCCTCCCTCTCCCCACCGCACCCCATCCCCAAAACCTGCTCTTCTTATACTTCACACTTCTGCACACAAAGGTCTCTCGGTCCTATCCCTCAGCTCTCACTCACAGCCAAACCTGTCAAGCCGATGGTCTACACTCCAGCTACGTAAAGTGGGGTCCATGAACCAGCAGCCTGAGCATCACCTGGGAGCTGGTTAGAAACACCCACTCCTGACCTACAATCCTAAATCTGCATTTTAACAAGATCCCCAGGTGAGTCGTGTGCACAGTGAATTTTGAGATGTCCTGCCCTAAATCCACTCCTTCTCTTTCTGGGATCCCCACTCAGTCTTCATTCTCTCTAATCTCACTTCTCTCCCCAGCCCTCCACCAAAATAACTCTCATGGAATGAGGGAAACTGGTAATTCATATAAGAAAAAAAGAATCAATGAAATACTTCCACCTTTTGCCTACCTTTGGAATTTGTATTCAATCTTCAAGCCCAGCCCCACTTCTGTAAAGACCAAAGCGGAGAAGGAAACCCAAGTGCCTAGAGGCTGGGGCACTGCCGGACCACAGCCAGTGTATACTCTCGGCACCCACACTAGGCCACTTTGAGTGACGTTAGGAAGGATGCCCATGATCTCCCAGAGACGGCCCTTGCAGCCACGGTCAGAGGCAGAGCTCCAAGGCTGGAAGAGGAATGGCAAGTCTAATGTTGCTTTGCGGCCAAGGCCCCATGCCGGCTGATCAAAGCAGGTTCCCTTGTTCTGGTTCCTATCTACTGCGGTGTACACTGCCTAATCTCCCAACCCCTTCCCAAGCAGCCCACCTCTCTCACGCTCCTTGCCTTGAGGTGGAAGTTCTTCTTCTCCTTTGGGGCACAAGGACTTCAGAGAGGAAAGAGTCACTGGTCTCCCCCTGTCCCCATGCCAAAGCAAAGCCACTGTGGTGATCCTGCTGCTTTCCCACTTCAGAGCCTGTAAGAATCACCAGGGAAGATGCAGATCCTGACAGGGGTGGGAGTCCTGGGGCCACACTTGGGGACCTCCTGCCTCCTAGACTCTCCTCAAGGCTCCCGCACATCAGCAAACCATGCCACGATGCTGGTATATGGGACCACAGGCAAGTCCACCAGCTGCTCTGATCCTGAGTCTGCCTTGGTCAAATGAGGCTCCAGAACCTTCATCCTTCACCTCATCCTTCAATTGGGAGGATCATGGCAATAGGGTATGTGCTACTGCTTTGCTAAACTGGAAAACACTTTAAAAAAACAAAAAAGAAAAAGCAAGGTTTTACCACTCTTCTGCTTTGTTTTGGCACTAACCAACAGCCTCTATTCTCATTCCCAGAAATTCTGCGTTTCTCTCAACCTCATAGCCTACTGTTGACATACTCTTAAGTGTTTCAGACAGTCCTGTGATTGTTGGATGCAAAAGACATCAATTCATACTGGCCGGTGTCCAGGCATAAGCTACATCTTCCAGATAGCAGTTCTGTGTGCCAGAGACCCATGGGTCCTGTGTATAAACAGGAGGCCCTCGCTTCCTTTCAGGGGCTGCAGACAGGCAACATACACTGTCTCCCCAAGATAAGTCCCCTTAGACAACAAAGCGCTCAGAAAATTTCCTTTGTGTCAATAAGAGCAAACCCAAGTGCCCACCCCAGTGTTAGGAGAGAGTTAAGGTGGCATTTCCATTGTGTTGTTACGAACCACTGAGGGTCTTTGCAGGCTAACTAAACCTCACTCTTGCAATGATGAATGAATTAGCCCCAGAACAAGCACTGCTTTCCACCATTTTCTATTTTAGTGTCTATTTAACCATCTTAAGAGGAGAACAGGGGAGCCCACACCAGAAGGGCACAGCTCGACAGGGGCAGGGTCACCATTACTGACTGAGTGCCCCAGCACTTCCTTCCCTCCTCAGAAGTTCCAACTGCAACCCCTTACCACGCAACACCCTCCCTGTGCTGCTTCTCGCACACCGGTATCCAGAGACTCCACGTCCGTCCTTGAAATCACAACTGTGCACATATCTTCAGACCCCTCTCTCTTTAAGCCCAAGCCTTGCCTGCTCTGTGCCTGTACCCCAGCCATGGTGCTGACCAGCCTCCTTTGAAATGGCCACCACAAATCTTGGCAGTACCCCCATATCTCCCTGGGCAAACCACTCTCCCGCACCTTTCCATATTCTCCAGTCTCCCAGAGCTTCTATCACTTCCTCACACTCTCCTTATTTCATTGAAAAAATACATTTGTCATCAAAATAAAACGATCTCATCTTCTTCATGCACATCCCCCCAGCAGCCCCTTGCACCTGTGCCCCTCCTATTATCAGAAACAAACTCTCCCAGCTCCTACCCAAGGCTAATCCCCCAATTGTGCCCGGATCCCAAACTCTCACACCTCCTTGAGAACTCTGTTCCTGCTGTTCTTTCCTCTGGCATCCATTTCTCTCTCTAGTCAACAGTTCTGCTGGCATACAAACACGTTGTAAGAGCTCCCGTCTTTCAAAGAGATCTTTCCTGACTGAACATCCTCTCTATCAAGGACCCAATTTCTGTTCCTCTTGTCAGCCTGACTCCTCGAAAGGGCCAGCTACCCCCATCCCCTTTCTGCACTCTCCTGTCCTCCTTCCACATTCCCAGCTATCCCTTATCAATCTCCTTTGCTAGAATCCCCTCTTCTTTCTAACTCTAGACCCTTATTTTTATCTAGTTAAATTCAGTTGCCCCCAAATATCATCTACACACTTGCAATTCTCAAATTGGTCTCTCCAGCACAGACCTGTGCCCTGAGTTCCACACTCATGTATCCACCTGCCATGGTGGCTGGGAACTCAAAGACTAAAAGTAAGAAAGATCCAAGATGGCAGAGGATCACTGTGGGAAAATCTCCATCTCAAGAGGAGTGGGGACCCTAAAGCCAGGAGGGGAGCCTGCAGTTGGGGGATGGGGGGGGCGCTAGAGTATCTTCATGGAGCTGGGAGGTAGAACTCATAGCAAGCAGGAAAGCTGATGACACCAGCTTTCAGAACTCCCAGGATTCATGTGGGATCATGAATAAGTAAAGAGGTGATCACAGGTTCCAGAAATCATGAGAACAGAGAGGAGAGATGAAGTGAGAAGAGGAAGAATGAGTAAATCTGGGGTGAAGAACATGGGGTGGGGAGGGAGACGGGAGACAAAGAAGGAAGCTGGAAGAAATGGGTAAGAGAATGAAAATAAGAACCCAGAAAAGAGATCTGGGTTCTTACATATTCAGGAGACACGACAAGAATTCTGGCTGAATTCTTAAAAGGATGTAGAAACTCAACTCTCTGAGTCTTCCCCAGAAGAGTATTCAGCACTAGGACTGTGAACAGTTCCCATTTATCAATCTGCTTCCTGAGTGCTGGACGCTTTGAACACACGTCCTCCTCTAATGCTTGAAATAACTTGTGACCCAGGTGTCACTGTCCCCATTTCACAGAAGCTGAAGCTCAGAGTAGGGGAGAATATACTCAAGATGTCCGAGCGAACAGTTGGCAGAAGCACAACGCACGGCTGCCTCGTATCCCAACATCCGTGCCAACAACCTCCACACCACTGAGTCACAGGAGACAGACCATGAAGAGACCCTTCTCCTCATAAGAGGAGGCTGAGGGGCCAATGGGTCACCCTCGAGAGAGCACTGGGCCTTCTGAGCGTCCGGGGTCTTCTCCAGTCAGAGGGCTGCCCTCTTGTGCTAAGGTCCTGCTTTCCTCTCCACGACCCCATCCCCTGTTCACACTCCAGGCTGGGGAGTGGGAGGGGAATCGGAGCAGTCAGCAGCCGGGGTGAGGATCTGGGGGAACGTGTCATCCCAGCCCCCACAGCTAATCCAGGGTCGTGGATTAAAGGCACTCCTGAATTACCCCAGGGCAAAATCAGGTCAAGGCCACCTCCAAACCCGACCTTCACAGCGTTAAAGGTGAGGAACTGGAAGAGTTTTAAGGCAAAGAAGCTAATTAGCTCCTTAAAACCAAAAGGGGAGGTACAGAGCCTGCATAGAGGGGATAGCTGGAGGAGGAGGTCCAAAGAGGAGAGCACTCAAGTTGGAGTCCAAAGCCTCAGGCCTCCATGGCCCCGAGGGAGCTCTGAAATCTTGGCAGCGACACCGTCTGTTTCCTCCTCTGTTGGGTCTGCTCTGAGGCCTCGTCTCTGCACCCAGCAGCCTCAGACAGAGTGGCAGTCAGGGCCAATGCAGCCTCCTGTGAATGGGCCCAGCCTGAGAGACGACAGAGCCTCATCTCTGCAAGCCCAGAGCTGGGTGACATCAAGGCTTCTCTGTAGGTGCGCCCCCCACAGGGGCCCCGGGCACCACATGGCAGATGCCTGGTCTAACCAAACCCGTTCAGTTCTCCATCTGCCTCTCCAAGCAGGGGAAGAGATGAATGGATCTGGGCGGGTGGGGATTCACAGGGGTGGGGGGACAGAGAGGACAGGGGAGGCCTCAGCTCCCACAGTGTAACCAGTAATGGGGGCAGGGTAAGGTACAAACTGCCATCTCTCTTTCCCAAACCCCTGGAATAGTGCCTGGAACTTCCACCACTGAACTGACCCCCGTGGCTTAAAAACTTGACTTCCAAAAAGCCACAGTTAAAATGCAAAGCAGTCTGTCAGACCAGCTAACTCCCTCAGGGGTTCCTGACTCAATCTCCTCAGAGCCTCTGACCGTCAGCACCACAGCAAGCCCAGGACCACCCAGGACCAAATCCTTCTCCAAATACCTGAAAACACAGAGCCCCCAAAGGTGACCAGCCCAGGGCCATGGGGCAAGGGGGCAGCAAGCCCCCTTGGAAGGTTGGCCCGGGTCTCCTAGGTCTTTCTACAGCGTGGACTGGCTCCTGGGAATGTGAGTCAGGTGGTCTGGAATCGTGGCATCCTGCTCCTAGGGCCGCCCCTGCTCCTGTTCAGCCACCACAGCAAAAAAGAGTGCCTGGGGCCTCACCAGCTGACTCCTCCCTGACCCTGCCTTCCAGAAGGATGAATGCACATCAAAACCCTGGGGCCCAAATATTCCTGGGTGCTGTCCATTCTGCACCCACCTCCCGTTTCCACGGCCTCCTGGAGAAGAGAAGTGTCCCAACGGGGATAACTCTGAAGGCTTTCACAGAAAAAGGACCCTCCTAAGAAACGTTCCTCTGGACAAAAGGCAAGCAAACAGGGGGATGGAAGAAAAAGGTAGGTTTGTTCATTTGGTTAATATCACATTCTCACCTAAATGGTATCGTGGAACTTGGAGTTCATCGGACTAATAAACTAGGTTGGATTTTGTTATTTACAAAGACGGAGAATGAGTTTCTTTGGAAGCAGATCAACCAGATGATGCCTGGAGCCTTAAAAAGAGGCAATGAGAGGCAAAGAAGCCCCAGGAGAAGACAAGTACTGTGTCTGGGATTGAGAGGAAGCTCTTTCTCCCCTACGGACAGACGCGCAGACACCTAGCATGGTCCCACAGAGCCGCCTGGCAGAGGGGAGCCCGGCCAGGGCAGCTGGCTCTTTGCAATGCCCCAGTCAGCCCTTGCTGGGAAATGTAGGCTCATTAGCATATTGGCTAAACCCACAGTGCTGACCGGCCAGGGGGTAACAGGACTCCCGGCCAGGATGGATTCTCCCAGGAGCCAGCAAGACTCTCGTTCCTACCAAAAAAAAAAAAAAAAAAAAAAAGTATACTTTCCCATTGGAGGTTAGGGGAGAGGAAACAAGACTGAACAAAAGCCCAGAGCTCTTGGTTTAAGAAGTGGCCGGGGCGGGGGTGGGGGGTGATGCAGAAGGGTCCCCTCCCCGTCGATGGTTAGAAAGGAACAAAAGAGCACCGGCTTTTGAAGTCAAAGAAACGTGTGCATCTGCCTGGTTTCAGGCAGGTCACTGCTTGTCATTCCTCCTCCTCCTTCCCTCAGCTGTAAAATGGGCCCAACATGCCAGGGTTGTTAGAGGAGGTGACGAGACTGGAGAACGCGTGATGGCGTGTGATTGGTCAGGAAGCCTGGTGCCCCTTCTCTCCTTTACAATACAAAACCCCATCTGGTCCAGAGGAAAAGCCCCAGGGGAAACCCTTTCCCAGTAAACCCTGGAACAAGGCACAGGAACCTTCTGGGGGAGGAGGAGTGCTGTCCCAGTGACGCTGGGCTGACTCATTTGGCCAACCGTCCTTAATTTCCCCGTTCATACTTTGGGAGCCCTGAAGTGCTCTTCCCCCCAAATGAGGCATGCAGCAGAAATGAGCTGTGATTAGCACAGCTCAGAGCCCAGAGGATGGGGGCAGGGGAGAGCGAGCTGCAGAGTTTCCTGGAATTAATGGAGAGGGAGCAGGAAGGGCAACTTGCTGTCTCAGAAGATCTCTCTCTGCGCCAATCACCAGGCAGGGACTTCTTTTTTAAAGCCAACCTTCTCAACCTCTGTAGGGCAAAATCAACTCTGAGAGCTGCCTGTGATGGACCTAATGTGCCATTAGAGGCAGGCCTGGGGTGTTTTCTGCAGGGCACACGGTGAAATTGCAAGCCAGTATGTAGGTGACGTAGGTGGCAGCATGAAACAGACACAGAACATTGCACCCGCCGCAGTTAGCACTGGGCCGCAGTGCGCCGGCCGCACCCGATCTGCGGCAACAGTACAGTTGAAAGGCAGAGGAAGGAAACAGAATTCGACAGGGTTCGGTGAGACGGTGCCGTATGAGCCCCGGGTGCTGCGTAAATGTCCGCGTGGGCGGAGCGCGGAGGCGGTGGGGGGAAGGAGGCTGGGGGAGGGGGGCAGGGGTAGATCCAGAAGCTGGCATCGTATGGCTTTTCTCAGAAGGAAGATGGATGTTCCTCTATCAGGGGTTTCAATTCGGTGCCGGCAGGTGACCCTCTCCGTCCAGGGCTCTGCCACTTTGGGACCTGCCCACAACAACACAAGTGCCACCGAACATTTCAGGCAAATGATAAGCAAAGGCAAATGCACGAGAGATCTAGTGTCTAGCCCGGCCCGCCACTGCTCTCCTCTCCCCTGTGACGCTGAGCGCGTCACCTAACGCTGCTGAGTTTTGGCCCATGCACCTGCTAAGTGGGACAGTAACCCAACCAGGCTGCTAGGAAGCTAACCTGGAGAGCCTGGTGGAAATGCCAACCGTTCTTGGCCACCTAGAGAAGATGGCCCTACTCTTTGGACTCACAGTGCATCTTCCCCATGCATGGCCACACCTCTTTCAGCCCTGGGGGCCAGCGAAGAACCCACCAATGAGAAGAAGTGGGGAGACATGAGCACAGGAGGTTGAAATGGGTGTGAGGACTCAGGAACCATAATCTCGGGAATTTTTGATTCCTCCACATGGAAAACGGCTAAGCGTAAGCAGGCAGCGGGGCCAGAACGAGCTTGCAACCCCCTCTCCCAACCCAAGGCAACGGCCAGTATCTGAGCCCCCTCTCCTTGATTTTCCTCAACTCCCTTCAATGACCAGTAGGTCTAAAGGACACCTTTTCAAGTTAACACTCTCCAAAGTGATGAAAAGGACACTCATCGATTTGATCCCAAATTTCAGTCTCTTAGATACAAAGCTGTCTGGAGCCAACCAGCCTCTAAGGATATCCCATACTCCAAATGTGTTACAAACCCGGAAATACTAGAACACGGGTTCAGAATAATACTTGATAGAAAGAGCCCACAGAATCATGTGATACTCCGCAAGATGAATGTTTCCTCTGTTGGCCAAGCATCACAGAGGAGAAAGGATACACTGGGGTTCCATCGTGGGTCATTTAGAAGGAATCCTGACCACTTCTTTCCCCCACAAGGGGGTATAGTCCCACAGTCACAACACGGTCAAAGGCAGTCTCGTAGGGAAGAGTATATGAACCCAAACTTCTGGATGTGGAGCTTGGCTGTCCTCACACAGTCATCCCAAACATTCCATTCATCGCTCCTGTTTCCGGCATTGTGGATCCGGCCCCACCGTGACATGGCTGCTCTGTGCGTTCCTCTGACTTCTCTCCACAGCCCAGGACCTTCCCCAACTCCACGCAGGCTCACCTCACTCTGCCTGTAACGCCACCATGCTGCTTACGCCTCTGAGCTTTTGCTCAGGTACATCCCACGTTCAGTAGCCTTTCTCTTTGCTCACCCCAACTGTACCCGTGGTCCCGCAAAGACCTCTCTCGCTACTTCCACCTGTGCCAGAAGCTCCCTTCACTCAGAGCCCGTGTGGCACTCACATTTTTTACCAACTTGGCACTTCGTTATGAATGGTCTCATCTTGAATACTATGGTAACCACCTGTCTCCTCTCTCCATGAACAGAAAAGATGACTTACACAGTGGAATTTTCTGCTTTTCCGAAGCAGAAAATCCTCGATTGGAAAAATCAGACATTACCCGCTGTGACGACTGCCATTGTCAACTCAATCTCCCCAAACTCAGGAATCGGAAC
Source organism: Meles meles (assembly GCF_922984935.1). Classification (NCBI taxonomy): domain Eukaryota; kingdom Metazoa; phylum Chordata; class Mammalia; order Carnivora; family Mustelidae; genus Meles; species Meles meles. The sequence continues at coordinate 138,248,738 of NC_060071.1, read as the reverse complement.
CTGAAAAGACTGATAGACAGCTTTAATAAGCTAACATCTGTAAGAAGCCTATTGGGGATAGTACGCAGAAAGTACCCCCGAGAAGTTTGTTTCGACTGCCCTTTGCTTCTCTTTCATACCCTGCAAAACTGAGCATGGGATTGCAACATAGAAGACATTCAATAAGTGTTTGATTAATTGATCAGGAGAATTAAGCAAACCAATAACTGGAGGGTCATTATACAAAGTAACACTATGTGACCAAAATGTATTGATCTATTTCTCAATTATGGACAAAAAGGTTGATGTCTACAGAGGGAATACAATCTATTTTAACTAAAGAACATCTCAGGATTGGGAACTGCCAGTCTCTTTGAACCCATCACTCAGCCAGGGAGAAATTTCAGCCTAAGCGTTCAAGCCAACAACTCGTCACACCCTTCCTTCACCCTTTCTTACACAATCTCTCCCCATTCCCAACCTGTTTTATATTTCAGGTCCTCAGAAAGTTGACTTCATACACCAGCAATTACAGTACAATCCCTCCTACATGTTCAAATCAAACATAGAGCAAAACGATAAAAGTTCTTTTCTAAGTTAACGTAGAAAGAAGCCTGACCACAGCCTTTCCCAAGCAGAGTTTTTGTTTCAGACATATAAATATAAAATTATCTTTTAATAAGACCTTTCTTCCCCTACCTACAAAGTTGGGGAGAGGGGAGCAGACAACCATGAATATTGGTGAAGTTGTTCAACCAAAATCAAGTTGAGAATCATATCCGGGTCCTACGAGCAAGGACAAACGCTGTGCCCCGATGATGATGCTGGGCATGGGGGAGCCCCGTGAGATGAGAACTGGCTTGGAACTCAACTCAGATGGAGTTGTCAGCAAAACTATTTTCTCTTGGGGCCTTTTGGCCTTACTGTCCTTTCCAGTTGCTTCTCGCTGTTCATTTTTTACATATTTAACATTTCTCTGGAGGAAAATGTCTCTTGCCACTGCGTTCACTTTCCAGCTGGTGTCTCACATTACCCAAACAATGGAAATCCCCATACAGCCTTGCGACATTGCTTCCGTATGAATAGGAACAAGCCTGGAAATGTAATTTTGGTTCATAATCACAATACGCATTCGTAAGACCAGTTCTCCCCATGCCTCCCCAGTCCTGGGTGGTGAGTCAGACACCAACCCTGCAGGTTCCCCAACTACAATTCAGAGCACTGCCAAACTTGGCGAGACTTGAGAGGCCATCTAGCCCACACCCCTAACTCCCATGCACAAGTGTTTGGCTATCAGTGAGGTCAGATCAGCCTCAATAGTTACAAATTCTTGATGTCAAAGGAACCGTTTGTCAGCCCCTACTTCTCTTGTCCTCTCTAGAGACCAAAAAGATCAGCGTCTTTTTTCTCAGTGATGCACATAATGATAGTTATTAAGTGGCCCCAATCCTCTTCCCCAAGTTAACCCCAAATCCTTTCGCCTTTTCTTAAAGGGCTCTATTGTTCATCCCTTTAATTATTGCTAAGATTCTTTTCTGTACTTCTTGGTTTTCCAAGTTATTTTCAGTGCATTCAAACACAGTGGTGTCAAATATTAAGGAGACGTGGAGAAGCACTTGCCAGCCCTTGCCCATTGTACGCAGTATAACACAGCCTGGCATCACGCTAACTTAAAACTAAACAGCATGCTGCTCCTTCAGCCAGTTCCGCTAGAACTTCTAAGTCCATCTGTGACGACGGTGTCTTGCCAGGTGATCCCTAACAGCGCAGTCATTGTAATCACATCAGTCAAGCGTGTACTAAACCATTGGTGGCCACTGTTACCGCCTCGCACCAAAGTAGTTCCTATTCTGGTGGAAGGAAAGATCAGGTAACCAAGGGGTTGTGCTCCTCGCACCATATTTATGCAAAATATAAAACACACTGTTTTCTTACTAGAATCTTTCTCCTTCTAGTCAATGCCTAAAAGCAAACATCTGGGTGACCGTGGGTATGATCACAGGGTGGAACTTGGAGCAAATGGAGCAGACATACAACATACTGATCGCAAACCTGAACCCTATTAAGAAAACTTGGAAGTAACTCAGGGAACTTAGCAATAAGCACCCCTAACACACACCCTGAAATCTGAAAAGCGACTTATTCTCTCAAAACAAGGGAGTATCCTCTCACACTGGCTGAAGAGCATCTCTTAGTTAAATTTGGGAAGGTCACTGCTTCCTAGCATGACCGGCCCAGAGGCTGCCCGTCAGGACCACCCCACACTCACTTGCAGGAAGATTTGGATCCCGAAGTAGGTCTGGCATCAGGAATCTTCATTACCATCTAGGGAAGACGATTACTCATCAGTTCTTTTGGGCTGGGAGGTACTGAGTGGAAGGAGTGTTCTGATTCTGAATGTGACCACAGCTTCAGAGCTCTTAGGAAGAAATGCATCTCAGCGGCAACCTCAACACCTCATCACTAACGACTTCAGAGAGCCACAGCCATTGGGGGAGCGGAAAGAGGCCATTTCTTTAACTGCAACAACCCCATGCCGCCCAAGCTGGGCTCTACTAAATACGTCCTTTATCATTTACCTTGTACCCAAACCACAGACTTAGCTCCTAGGAGCCATTTGCTTGAATTCAGCTATTTTAAATTTGGCCCTTTTTCATACTTAAGTTGGTAGAGATGAATGATGTTAGTCATTACGCCTCCAGGAGTCACCATTATGTATGGTAGCGTGTCAACTGGCTGGACTATTCACAGGTAGTTTTGGTAAGCACTGTAGTATTGTCTTCTGGACTCAGCACCAAAACTAGAAAACTTAATGGCTTTCTAACATCTTGTGATGGAATTTTTTGGCTCAAAAACATTTTTGGGTATGGGCCTCAATACAGCTTGCGTTACTGATCATGAAATGCACCTTTTGCCTTTCCCCTGGTGATGGGAAATTCTTCTCTGAGTCCTGATGCTTAGAAAAGGCCTTAAATGTCACCACTGCTACCCTCCAATTTAACAGTATAATACTCTCTATTTCTGAGTCAGGATCAGCAAACTATGGCCCATGGGCCGAATCTGACCAGCGAGCTGCTTATTTCTGTAAAATCAAGTTTTATAGGAAGACGGCCGTGCCCATTCTTTTATATATTGTCTGTGGCTGCTTTCATGCTACAACCCCAGACCTGAGTCGGGGCAACAGACATCGGGACTGCAAAGCCTGAAATATTTACTATCTGGCCCTTTACAGGAAACGTTTACAGAGCCCCTGTTATAAAGCGAAGGGAAAACAAACTGCTTGTTCAGAATAGCCTTCTCCTCATCTGGACCAAAGGAAATAAAGCAAGAAAACAACCCTGACCCAAGTGACTGTTTTTTGTATATGCTACTTTGCATGAAATATCTTCTCCGTTGTAGTGTCTTCTGAAATAAGATACATATAAGATGTGAAATACTTAAGAAAAATTTAACTAACAAAAATTCTGGGGTGACATATATATTTTTATACAAAATATAAATTAACCCCGGGGCACCTGGGTGCCTCTGTTGGTTGGGCATCCAGCTCTTAGTTTTGGCTCAGCTCATGATCTCAGGGTCCTGTGGTCAAGTGCCCGCGTTGGGCTCTGCGCTCTGTGTGGAGTCTGCTTGTCCCTCTCCCTGCCCCTCTGCCCGTCCCATGCTCTCTTTCTCTCTCTCAAATAAATAAAATCTTTAATATATATATTTATATATATAACATATATAATATAAATATGTATATTTCTCCAGAATTTTTATTTCTTTTCAGTATTTTACATCTTCTATGCATCTCATTTTAGAGAACGCTTTGTAAAATACATATTTATTTAGGGGAACCTGAGGGGCTCAGTCAGTTAAATATCTGACTCTTGATTTTGGCTCAAGGTCATGATCTCAGGGTCATAAGATCAAGTCCCATGTCAGGCTAGGCATTGGCCACGGAGCCTGCTTATGATTCTCTCTTTCTGCCTCTCTTTACCTCCCCCAACCCTCTAATTAAAAAAAAAAAAAAATATATATATATATATACACACACACACACACACATACACATTTTATATATATACTTTTTGATATGTATATAAATATATATACTTTTATATATATTCCATAAATTTTTATATATTTTTTTAAATATACTTAAAATATATAAATTTCTTTTAATCAAAGGAAGTTCTAAATTTGCTCTTTTGGGAATACAATAAAACTTGAACTGAGTTCTGGTCACATGGAGTAATTTGGAAATCTTAGAAAAGAAAGAAGGGTATAAGGGATGTGATCTAACAGATGACTGGTCAGCTATAAGAATAAAGTAAAATAAAGATAAGGAATAAAAACCGTATCTTTGGAGTGCCTGGGTGGCTCAGTCAGTTAAGCATCTACCTTCGGTTCAGGTCATGATCCCAGGGTCCTGGGATCAAATCCTGCATTGCACTCCTTGCTCAGCGGGGTTCTGCTTCTTCCTCTGTCCCCTCCCCCACCCCAAGTTTGCATGTTCTCTCATGTGCAAGATTTCTCTTTCTCTGAAATAAATAAAATCTTTAAATATATACATATAATCTTTAAATAGATATATAGAAAAGTATATATTTATATATATTTATATATGCATCTATAAATATATATTTATGTGTTACATATATATATGTATCTTTAAACTGTATAGCCCCACCCAGGGTTTTAAAGAGAAACCCTTTCGTTTACATGCAGAGGGAGGGGGACTGGATAGGGTAATATCTTCTACTAGAATTTCATTCTGAATCCCTAATGTGCTCAGTAACGACCTAGCCTCATCCAGAGACCAACCCAGGGGCCCATTCCCAGCACATAACAATTCTAAGTCAGGTTACCATTAGACACGTCCATTGGTGAAGCCAAGGAGTTTGGTCAAGGCATTCCATCCTCAACTTCAACCTTACCTAGACTGGAGCCCTTGGGGTAGCTGTCCCAAAGTCATCAAAGGGTGTCTGATACACACTCATATTTTTGTCCACACAAAACTGATTTCAGTGCTTTCAATTTACTACCAATATTTTGGGGAGATCTCACCAAAATTTCTGAATTTTTGGTCTCTCTCAAAAAACCTGGGACCTGAGAACTCTAAGCCCCCATGCCTGCTGGTAGTATCCCTTGAGCTGGTAGCAGCTGTCCCATTCAAAGCAAGGGTACTGTCTGGTTCCATATACTCCCTCCCACTGCCTAGGGTCTCCACACGTCCTAAGGTTGAGTGTCAAGGGCTGCCCCCTTTCCCTGGCACTGCTAATTTTTCTCATGCCTGGCCTGCTTCACTCACTAAAGATACCCACTCTGTGGGCATCTGAATTTGACCCCAGAACTAACCTTCGATAGGAGCTAATATATTTCCAAATGGATGAGGAAAGTGATTTTTCTCTTTCTCATTCTTTGGCTCACGTGTATAGTTTCCACCTCTCTCTTGATCAGTGACCCTCTACAGAAATAAACCGCATGCACGCTTAGCCAACACACTATCATTTGAAAAAGTCCCTCCCTACCCTCATGGGCCACCATTAAAGACAAATGATTCTACTGTGTCCCCTCTAATCCTTGTTATTTGCACTGGTACTACAGCTGCGTGCTGGACATCTTATCCCTAAAAGCAGCCCAAAGACAATACCTATGAAGAGAGCCTATGTCATGGGGTAAGATCTACTTTACACAGAGAAAATGTTTGCTCATCAGAATCAAGGTCCCCTTTTCTAGGTCATAAATTAGAAGGAAGACTTCAGGTGCAATTTCCCTCCTAAGACGATATTTAATCCTATTGGTGACCTCTGAGTTGTGTCTAGGGTCTCAAATTGAAGTCACTATAGGAAGTGGGTGATAACATAATAAATGTGAAAAACCTATTTACACTGAGTATCTATCAGCAGATGAGTAGATAAATAAAATGTGGTGTATGCATGCCATGGAATGTCACTCAGCCTTAAGGAAGGACATTCTGACACCTGCTACGCTAGAGATAACCCTGAAGACATTATGCTAAGAGAAATAAGACCGTCACTAAAGGACGAATACCGTAAGATTCCACTTACATGAGATACCTAGAGCAGCCTTATTCACAGAGACAGAAAGTAGCATAGGGGTAGCCAGGGGCTCAAGAGAGGAGAGAATGAGGAGTTCTATTTAAGAGGCACAGAGTTCCCACTGGAGAAGATGAAAAAGTCCCGGAGATGGACAGAGGTGATGGTTGTCCAACGGTGTGAATGCACTTAATGCCACTGAACATTAATATGGTAGATATCATATAATGCATATTACATGACAATAAAAAGAAAACAAAAGCCTAAGGAGAGTATATGGGTGGGGGGAGGTTTTAACTGCTAGGGAAACTTATATGCCCATAATAAATGTCACAATGTGACAATGCTCAGAGGGCAAGACATGGCCTGAAAGGCTGGTCTGGTTCCACCTGACCTAGAGTGCCCAACCGAGAAAAGTATTCACTTCCACGCACAAGAAGAGACCTGTCATAGGGTCTGGTTTACAGCGGTACCAATTGGCAGCATGGGGACACTATACCAAGAGCCCTTCTCAGGCAATGGAAACTTGAACCTCCCAGATTTTTCCAAGCACACACTAAATCCGGCATTCTTATGCCAAACTATTTTTGGCCCAGATATAACGGCAACGTTCGACAGGCATATCAAGTCTGGACACGTAAAGAGGTTCTCCATGGAGACAGTGACGATGGCTGTGGTGACGATGGGTAGATGACAGCAACTCTGGACTCAGAGACCAGGTACTGGCACCAGCTCTGGGCACCATTCACTTCCCAAGCCAACCACCTGTCAGCCGAGCCAGCGGCAACCACCGTTCTGCACTCACTCCACTTCTGAATAAAACAATAAGGTTCAACACACCTTGGGCATGCGAGTGGGCAGAAGCCTTTCAAGACGGTATGAAAGTCGAACTCAAGTAGGATGAGGTCAGTAAAGCGAAATTTACAGAGATGCTATAGGAGCATTGGAAACAGGCTTTTATTTAACAGAAACTTACACAAATTTGATACACACCCTACATTATGCAAAGCTTTATCACAATTCTACACATTATAACTTGCAGTTGGTTGGAGAGTGGGTTATTATTATAATTATTAGCATTTTGAAAAGGGACCTTTTCTATCAGAAAATGTCACCGAAAAGGGCTTCAGAAGTATATAAAGACGCTCTCCGTGAGCTCCCCCCGGGACTGGCCTTGAATGAGACAGCTGAAGGGGCTAGCGGGACGTCTGTGCCATCCAATCTCCCCTTTCAAAGGCAAGAGAGATTCGCAAGCTCAGACCCATTCCAGTAACACTGAAACTCAAGGACTTGCTGATGAGGGTATATCCGGCATTACGCTGTACGTTCATGATGATGACTCTGTTTGCAAGTGAGACAACGTCAAGAATATGGGCACACAGAAGACCTGGAGTAGAACGGAGTGGCCCAGCCAGTCAGCCCAGCTCCTCTGCTAGGCCACAGACACAGAGCTGAATTACATTTCATAGCCGTCACGTTCACTGTCACCCACATGGTCACAAGGGAACACGTTAGAACACGCGCTTTTCTCCTTCACCCCCAAGAGCAACTGAGCTTGAGGCTTCTGTCACTCAGGTTGACCTTCCTTGCCCCTGGGGACACACTAGAACATTAGGCCCCCCAAAGCCAGATCAGCAGAAGGCTCCCTTTGCTAGTCTCCTCTGGAAGCTGTTGGGCGACCAAATGAATATCACCTCAGCTGATGCATATTTTGTCGTCCTTTTTTTTTCTCTCTCTTCACTGCATTATTTTAAAACATAGCTCTCTGTGTTTGAAAATGTAGCACTCGCAGAGATAGGGTTAATCACTAGATGGAATTCCTTTCTGAACTAGGCCTCATCAGACATGAGACCAGAAGGCGAGCTGCTTCTCGACATCCAGATAAATGGGGATTGCCTACGGGGAGGGGGCGGGGAGAGGGGTTTTCTTGGGGGAGGCAGGGGTGGAGAGACTCCTGATAGCCTTTCTGGCTAATTTATTTCTGTCACGTCTTAACACATAACCATACAACATCACCAACACTTTCAACAGAATTTTGAAGAAGGGAAAAAAAAAAAACAATCACTCCTCACTTACCAACTCGCAGAAATAAAAATACCTAAAGCACATACATGAATGGCTTTTTTTAAAAGCCTGAGAGAGCAGAGTTGATCTTTATTTTCTTATTAAAAATGTGGGGTATTTTTCCTTAGAGTTAATAGGCAGTCTTTATTTTACATTAAGTACTCTTTTGATTTCGTGTCTTCACAAAATTGCTTTTAAGTTTCGAAGTAGAAGGTACTTTAAACAAAAATACGGTGCCATGTCAGCACTTTTTTCTTTTAAATATTGAAATAAATAAAATAGTTAACTCTTTTTGTTTTTCATCAGTTTGTTCGTGTTCAGTTATTTCTATTGTAGAGCAATTCCAGTCTGACCTGGGTACTTTCTCACAGACACTCAAAGAAAATGTAATGAAGAATTTAAAAAAAGGAAAAAAGAAATCTTCTTATTGCACAAACTTAGGCCATTCCCGAGACTTCTCTGAGCTGAGCTGAGTCGCACTAGAGGCTTTTCCACAATCCAGGCTCCTGTGTTGGCTGAAACACACGCTCAGGAGGGGGCCAGGCAAGGGAAGAGGAAGAGGAGGAGGAGGAGGAGGCGTAAATCAACGTGGCTTCTTGTCACCTTCTTCGGAAATGGCTTGCTTGGAGGATGCGGGAGTCCCCAGGTCAGAGAGTTGACTGCAGAGGGAAAGGCAATGAAAGATAAAACAAAACAACAGCACAGGACAACTATCTAAAAAAGGAAAGATTCAAATTAAGGGGATGATGGCAATGAAATGAGTTGAAAAGAAAAAACAAAAGAAGGAAGGTTGAGAACGTACTACCTATGGCCATGCGCATGAGCCCACAGCTCTGTGCAAGGAGAGCCAGGCTGGGTCTCCTGTGCCGCGAGCACCAGCAGCACGAGATCAGCCAGCGATGGGGCAGGTCATCTGTGCCCGGGGCAACTGGGGGACACGAGGACATGGCGGGATTTTCAGTCCCTAGGTGGTAGAGTAGGCAAAACTGGGTGCTGGCAAAATCTATTGTTCTTTCTCCTCTGCTTGGTTTGCTGAATCTTTCTGCTGTTAAAAGACCCCAGAAGGACCATTCCAGTGCAATCGGTCTGCCTGTCACCCAAGCAGAAATGTGTAGTTCTAGGGTGTAGGACCAGTGGCAGTGACAAAAGCCCCAACGGATACCCCATTGGGCCCTAAGCCTTCATGCACATAACCTCAACCCCAACTCCAAATGATTCGAGGCTGTGAGAATTACTCAGGGAGGGACCCAAGCCAGAGATTCATTCGAGTTCTCAACTAGCCCAGTGATCCCAATTGTCGGCCTTGGAACCTGGTGGCAATTCAGTCCTGATGGGTCTATTAGCCTGGATGAGTACCAATCAGGAGTGGATTTTACTTCTAGCCGGAATGAAATCTGCTAAGTTATTTCAGTCTTGGAATGGAATATTCCACACAAAGGAATACAACCAAGTACTATGACATTTCACCCCAGAAGCAGAGAGCAGAGGTGGGCACCCCTAAACAGGTCATGTTGGGCTGGGGGAGGGGGAGAAAGGAGGGGCCCAACTTGAGAATGGCCAAGGCAGCAAGGACCAAAGTTCAAAACCAAATGAGCTGCTCAGTTGAACACCACCCACCCTCCGCTGGCCTCCATCTTTCTTTCTAATACCCAAGTCATTGCTCAGTGCTCAGGGGTATAGGACTGTTATAGATGCTTCCAAGACTGAGACTCTATCTGTCTACTTAATGGTTTCAGATAGAGGCTGAAAAGAGCCTCACCTCTACCAACCACCAAGCCCTCCCCCTCCATCTGCTCCTATTTCCTTCCCCTGAATCCCATCCCATGCCCTCCCATGGTCTCACCTCTCAAGTCTGCTTTCCCGGTGCCCTTTCCCAGACTCTGGTCCTCTGCTCTAGTGCTCATCCCTTCGCTGTCCCTCCTGCCTATAGTCCTTTCACTTCACTGATAAAACTAGTTGGCGTTCAGACCTCCCACAGGTGCCTGCCAAGTGTTCCCTTACTGGGCACCAAAATTTTCACTCCCTTGTAGGAGTCTTTCTGTGCCTCTCTTAGTGCCCCCAACCCCTCCAGTCAGATACCATCTACCACTCTTTCAGTGAGTCTGTCTCATTCCATACCCTCATGCCCTTTCAATTTCCTCAAATTTCCATCCTTGACCCCCCAACACACACACACACACACACACACACACATTCTTATTTGCCCCACTGAAGCCACCTAGAAAATAGCTGGTTGGTTCTCAACCTTGTCCTCCTAACATCCATTTCCTCCTTCATTTCCTCTGGCTGGGCAAAATGCAGGCCATCAAAAATATCTCACTGCCTCTCAGTCTTCTGCTTTCAATCCCCTTCAAGGAAGCTACCTTTCCATCTCTACATATATCTTCAACATTCCCCTGACCCCTGTCCTCACACCCTCCTTCTCCCTCCTGACCTCCCAACCCCCATCACTACCTCACTGGCTCCTGGAGAGCCAGTCCCCCTCTGACTTGACCAATAGATACTGTGTCCAGATATGTCCTCTCCAACCTGTCTGTCCACGGTATTTATTGAACATCCACCATGTATGGAATGAGACACTAAATCCTTCCACTAATTAGCTCAGAAACATTGCTCAGTTCCCAATTTATTTCAACAAATAATTATGGCACAATGGTGTCAGGCACTGTCCAAGGGACATGAATGACATCATCTTTGCCCTCAAGGAACACACCATCTGTTTGATGAGAAAGACTACAGTCATGTTGTAATAAGCACTCTAAGAAACTCTCCCTGGCTGCTGTGATCCCCAGCAAAAATAATCACGTATCACCCCATGATGCTCTCACACACATTTATTAACTACTTGTGACTATCTGCTCTGCCCACCTGGACTGCCAAAACTCCAGAGGACACCAAATCCATTGGTCCCATGTTTAATTTCAGCCTATCCTTCACAGGGCTGAACAGTCATACACAGTCCACTGTTATTCAGCCACTAGTCACCAAATAAACAAAGGCATATATGAATGAAAATAGTATCGTGCAAAGTGTATAAATATACTAGTCTGAACCTGAGCTGAAAGGACAAATGTGTGAGTCACCAATCATGGGATAAATCAATCATGTGCCCCCTGATACGAGGCCCGAGAAGGATGCAACATCATTTCTACAGTACTCTTATCCAAATTCATAACCCGACTGTAGCCCTTAGGAAACAGTACACAATCCCAAAGAGAAGGGCTTCCTAGGAATTGACTAGCTTTATGGTATGAAAGACAAAGACAGACTCCAGAACTAACCACTCCAGATTAAAGGACTTTAAGAGGACGTGACAACTAAGTACAACATGCCATCCTACATGAATCCGGGACCGGAAAAAGGACATTATTAGTGAGACTTTCGACACAATGTGAATAAGGTCTCTAGATGGGGAAGTATTGCATCAATATTAATTTCCTGATCGTGATCCGTTTATTGAGGTTATTTGAAGAATCTAAGAGTACATAAGAATTCTTTGTGTTATTTGCGTGAGTTTCTTGTAAATCTGAAATTATTTCAAAATTAACAAATTTTAGGCCTTTGTCATTGGTTGAAGGCCAGTATGGAGATACTTTGAAAACCTAACTGACAATGCTTTGTAGCTAATAATTCCGTTCTGACAGTGTTCTTCCATCATTCTCAGTATTCCGTAAATCAATCAAGCAGAATGGTTTTTCCTGTACTGTTATTTTGAGAAAATGGTCAGAAATCACTTTTATTGAGCAAAACAGTATCATATAATTCAATTCTTCAGTGTTAGAAGCACTTGGGCTTGTGAAGTGTTCACTCCCTGCCATTCACCCCACCCATCCTCACCCCTGCCCCGATGTCACCACCAAAACACTGCCTGTTTAAGAAGCTCGACCTCAGTTCCTTAGGAAAGTTCACAAGAACTTCAACGTTGCTCTGTCTCAGCAGGACTCTAATGTGATTCTGCTTTATCTTGTTTTGTTTTTATGGCGTCAAATGCCTCCTCTCAATCCGATGAGGTCTTGAATGAAAGACCGCAAAAGCTTTACTGATTTTACTCAATAAATCTCAAAACTACGATCTGCGGGAGAAGTCAGTACAGACTGAGAAAAGATTATCAGAAGACCCGAACACTGCTTATGGAGGCTGGAACTTCAGTTACCTAATGTAGTCAGTCTGTTTCCTCATCAGTAACATGGGAACGAATGACGTCTATCCTATCCCACGAGGTGGTTTTAAGAATCATCATGAGAAAATCTTGGTTATATATTATAATAGGATAAGAAACGTTCACATGATAAGGATAGAGAAACTGAGGCAGAGGTTCATGGCAACAAATTCACACAGGGACTGAATCCAGAACCCAGAACTTTTTATTTCTACTCTAGGTTTCTACTCGTTGGGATCAAAAATGCCTCACTCCAAGAATTTACAACACAATTAACTTCACTTCCAAACGCTAAACAAAATCTCCTGCAGAAAAATTCCTACTACATGAAGCTGCTCGATCTTTAAGTACAAGTTTAAGATCATATTCATCAGATGTAACAGGAGGCATATTGGGATAATATTAATTAATTTTATTCCCCATGAAGTGAGTACTTCCAAACAGCTTTTAGTTCTCTCCCCGAGTAATCATCTTGTGTTCCCTCAAGTGCTATCTAAAGGCAATATCGGGCCGCAGCCCATTAGGTGCGTAGAGAGATGCAAAGTAAGCAGGAAGGTTTAAAGGGGTACAATGGATGTGAACATCATATTTTTATTAAATCCTTCTCTCTAAAATACCAGTAGCAAATTGCATTACTGACTTTAAAGTACCTTTAAAAAATTAAAAGCGTATTTCTCACTCCCAGGGTTACAGGATAGAGGACCAGAACTCAACACAGTCTCAGTAACAGAAATAAAGGATTAGATTGTTCTAGGTGGGGAAAAAACACCAGAGAGACAACAACAGTCATCGCTTTTACATCAACAGTTCTCCCCAGGGGATTGGAAGGTTGTAACAAATTTAGAAAGTTCTGTATCTTTGGTTTTCCTATCTTGGGGCTAAGACTCAGAAACTGATGACGTGTCTGAAGCATTTTTGGTGGTGTTTTCCTGAGCTGAGGACAAAGGATGCTAGTCAGATCTTTTTCATCTTGATGATTGTAATTTCTTTTATATTGAATTTGAGTAGTGACACTTATTTAACAAGAGGAACAACAAAATGATAGATGTGTTGACTGGGGCACAGCTCTTACAACTCCTGAGGTCACCAAAAAAAAAAAAAAAAAAAAAAGGCTTGGTTCCTAATAGACGTCAGTCAGGAGGGAATGTCTAGAATTGATGACTTAGAAAGAAGATGAGTTCTCTGCAATATTCTGCATAGAATTTTAATTGGAATTGTCTTTTGGGGGATCTAATTGTTTACTCTTCCATTTTAAAATTGTCTTTAATAAGGTTATCTTTCAAAGCTATATTCATTACAACACCCCTTTCTTTGACTGGACCTGAGAAAAAGCAAGGGCTATCTACCTACCTAACTTTCTTTATCTTCCCCTCTTTGACCAAGTAATAGTTGGAAAAGGAGTATTAGTTGAAAGAAGTGCAGCCAAAACCATGACCAAAGGAGGCATTCTGGTTCCAGAAGAATATCAAGGAAAAATATTGTCAACAACTGTACTAGCTTGTTGGCTCAGGCTCTAAAGGAAGGGGTGGAAAGATTCAACCAGTCAGCATGAAAGTTGGAAATAAAGTTCTTCCCCCAAGATACAGAAGCACGAAAGTAGTTCTAGATGACAAGGATTAGTTTTTATTTAGAGGCAATGTGTGACATTGTTGGGAAGTACGTAGATTGGAAAAAAAATCACTATTGAAAAGGCATCACAGGAAGCTGCCCATTCCACTGAATTCTGAAAGCTCTCACCATGTAAAGAATTTCCATATCTCTCTTTTATAATAAACTAATGATATCCAAACTTTAAAAAATTATAAATAAAAAATTAAAAAATATATATGGATGTATTTCCTATATTCCTATATTCCATATACAGGACCATGAAAGTGGTACCACAGAACAATAATAAAGGAATACAGGTCCTGGAGTCAGGCTGCCAGGGATCAAAACCAGGCGCCTTATTAACTGTGAGGCCTTAGGACATCCCTGAACCTTAGTATTAAGCCTCAGATTCCGTATCTGTATACTGGGGCTAATATAAGCACCTTCCTCCTGGGGTAATCATGAGGCTCAAAGGAACTGTCCTAGGGAAAGCACTCAGAACAATGCCTGGTACATAAACATCGGTGGTTGTTATAGAGAGAAAGGGGGACAAAGGTATCACATCAACCATGCAGGCGTTCGGAAACCCACGACCACCAGCTTCGTCCTCCTGTGCCTCCTCTGAGTTTCCTTCCTTCATCTTAAGACATTTGTTTTCAAAGCCACGTTCACTCCACTCCTTCAAACCTCACTCAACCTCTCTGGATTGATCTTTCTCAGCTGAAAAGTAGAAAATTTGAACTTGATCATCTTCAAAGTCCTCTCTGGTTTCTTCTTGTTTTTGGTTTTTTTTTTTTTGAAAGGATGTAAATTCTGAGTCCGTTGGAAGATAGTATAAGCAAGGTGAGACCAGGGGCTCAGGCCATGCTAGGATACGTTACCATGCTTGGTTGGTCACACCAACTGAGAAAGATGAGAACGTCTACTACCCCCAAAAGGAGAAACTGAAGATCAGGCTCTGCTCGTAAAATTAAAATAGAGAAGCAACAGCCACGCTCGGATAAATCTTTCCATGGGACGCTGCCTTGTTAGACAGGTCTTCCTTTTGGTTCTCCTTTAGAACCCCAAGCTAGACTCTGAAATTAGGTGGCTTTTTATAATTTAAATTAAGTTTTGGGTTTTTTGTTTAGTTTCAAGTTCAAAGGCAAGCTGTCATTGAAAATGTTACGACTACAAACAACTACACAGATTTCAAATGATCGTATAGATTGGTTGGACATATTTTTATTAACATAGAAGCTCACACTTCACCAATGAGAGCAAGTCGCAATGCTATGAATCCAACATCTAAGTCAAAGCAAAGCAATGACAAGGAGGAGAAGGACAGCAAGAGCGGGTTGTACCCCCTTAGCAGAAGTCAACGGGAACCAACTATGTGGGCTTTTTCACACAGGTGAGCATGCAGGACAGGAATATTACAACATGGGGGGTTTATCCCATATCCTCTAGGAGCAGGGCCACATGGAGACTAGGCAGGACGTCCCGAAAATGGATGAGGTTGTTCCTTTCATTCTCTCACAACTGAAGGCAAATGCCCAGGCCAGGACTTACACACTTCAAGCAGGAGAAAAGTAGAAGTTCTTTCTGTCTCAGGCTACCAGGGAAGCACAAAGGGTCCATTCGTGGGTTTCTTTGCTTAGTCTTGGCTTTTGTTCAGTGGGTTTGTTATTTTAATGAGAGGTCTCATTCATGAAGATTCCCAAAGCCTGGATTGTCAAAGTAGATCTTCCCAGACACTAAGAAGCAGCCTGTTGCCTGCATGGCGGCTACTTGGCTCTCCCAACCCAAGCCACATGGCAGTACCCGTGTCTCTGGACCTGTGCTCTCATGGAGGCCGGAGACCCTGACCTTTAGGGTCTTTAGGATCTTCAGATCAGCACAGTTGAGTGTTTTCCTAATCAGAGGTCCTCTTTAATATGGACTCATCCCCTTGGCAGCTAAGTCGGTCCGTGGAACAAGGAACACCGCCCTAGACATGCAGACACCGGTGGCCGCACTCTTTCATTCCGCCCAAGTACAGCAGCCAGCCCCAGCCTCAGATCCCTGGTCTCCACCCACCAGGTGCAGCCAAGGAAGGCAGAGGGAGACAAGCACTTCCCCAGCCACTTTCTCTTACGGTTGAAGCCAGAAGCCAGAAGCTCACCATTCTCTGTACAGGGCCCCTCCCACAGTCCAAGCAAGCCTCAGTTGCCACACTAGCCCCAGGCCCACATGGGGAAGCATGCACACACGGGAAGCAGAGGGCTGGAGAGAAGACACTCTACACCCATAGTCAGGCCCACACTAACAAGGGGGTGTGAGCCCAGGAAAACAAAAGACAAGCCAGGGGAGGAAAAGGAAAGAAGGAAAGAAAAAACAAACTAACTAACAAAAAACAACAACAACAGAAAACAACTATGATGGTTTTGCCCTCCCTGTAAGACAGGCCAGCTGACACGTACCTTCGAACTAGGACTGCACAGCTGTTCCTTCTTGGGACTGCCAGCAAGGTGAACGGTCTTCTCCATCGCCCCAGGGACCTTGAACAAGTGTTGCTTTGGTTTATTTCAGGAGGTGCTATTGGAAACATAAAACAAAGTGCCTGGAGGGCACTATAAAAAAAAAAAAATAGAAGAAGAAACACGGGAGACTTGATCATCCAACGGGAATTTATGTTTGTCAACAGGGGCTGGGGGAGAGGGACGTATACTGTGAGGTATCGTTCTTCTGTCCGTGAGCGCGGCCTCGGGTTGCTTTGTCACTGCAAGTCCATGGCTTTCTGTTTGTACTCCGTTCTTGTGTTTGGAAATTGCTCTTCACCAGAAGGAAAGTGAGGAAAAGCCCAAGGACCACACCACCGCGGCTATGCCGGTGCCGGGAGGAGCCCAGGAGGCGCTGGCAGGTGGGGCCCAGGCACTGGAGGGAGGCCACACACGGAGGGCCAGACTTCCCAGGAGCTGCTGACATTTTCTCGCAAGCAGGGAGGAAGATGGAAAGGTCAGGGAGCAGAAATGGGGAGGGGGTCTGCTGTAGGGAGCCACACTCCGTGGGGTACAAAAATGCCATCATCTCCCAGCGAGGAAATCCTCCCGACTAGGTGTCCTTGAATCAATCCCTCCCCCAGAGGCTCTCTCCCAAGCAGGATATCGCTTCCATTGCTTTGATTTCCCTTCTCTCTCTCTCTCTCTCTCTCTCAAGAAAAAAGGTCCATTTCTAATAATAGCTAGAACACATAAATAATCATTTTTAATGTTATTCATTCTTTGTTTCCAAACCCAACGTTCCTCCTCTCTTCATTTTGCCAATAAATAGGAAAACTGAGGAAATTGACTCTGCTCATGTCAAAAAGATTCCCCACCCCCCCCACCTCCCCCAAAGAGAGACAATCCACCTAACTTCCCATTTCTATGGAAAATGAACAGCACGTCAGGATGACATCTCTCTGAAGGACTGTTATCCTGCTCTTTTGTTCTGTTTTGTTTCAGTAGTTTGTGCTTCTGTTGTACCTACCCAAGACACCGGGGCATGGGGGAGGGAAGGATGCATGTGGAAGGAGAGAAGGAAAAAGCAAGGATGAAGGGAAAACCTAAAGTTGACTTTCATTTAAAAAAAAAAAATGTATATCAGACCCAAAATAGTGACCAAAGTCAGAGGGCGATGGCTAGTCGCCCAGAAAGTCTGTTCCGTGGGTTTAGCAACTGCCCTTTTTATCTGCTGTGGGCGAACCCCGACCACTGCGGCGTCCTCGGCAGGAGCGAGGCTCTTCCAAATCGTCCTCATCAAAGCCGTGGAAAGTTGACGTGTCACTTTCTGACGTGGAACCGAATAAGTCCTCCGTGGTGCGTGCTGCGGCCGTTGCCTCCTCCTTCCTGCCTTCTCCTCCCAAATGAGCTGACATGTATGATGAATATATCAGCACATGGGTTAAGCAACAGACAGCATTATTAATATTCTTATTACATTCTTACAACGTTACTCTTAATAGCAAGACCAAAAACCCCTTTCACACCAAAAGGGATTAGCTGGGTGCATCACCCGGTGACTGGGATTCAGGGTCACGGGACAAAGCCAACATTTCGGGGGAACGGATTCCTCCCGCCCCAGAAAGCCACCATCTCTACGACAATGCATGTGTCCACAGCTCTGACAGCGACAGATTCGACCGCAGTCTGTCCTTCTCCTCTTCTGTCTGCACACATACGCATGCATGCCCGCTCAGCCCCGCCCCAGATAAGGAGTTGTCTTAGTGGTTTTTAAGCCTGGTTGGTATTTCTTTGGTGTTTTCAGTTGGTGTTTCTTTGAACACTGTTTGTCCTTTGCTTTGACAGTAGCTTTACAAAGGTATTACTGTCAGATAACCTATTCGAGATGGTTAAGCCTCCATCCGTTTTATTTTTATTTGTACCCGTTTCTAATCCCATTCTTATGGCACCCTTTCAGTTCTGCACTTAGAGCATGTAGTTCATTTGCACTGAAAGCGAGAAGTTGCAAAGTCTGACAAGCGGTAGGCAATAGAAGAGTGTCTTGTTTTCTTTAACGACTGGAGGAAACTTCAGTGCTGTACCCACATACGTGCACCCGGGTGCACATACACACCTGTCTGCACACACTGGCACACTCACACGCAAACACACACACACACACACACACTCCAGCCACTAAACACACCCAGGTCTTCGTGACTCCAGAAAGTCCAGAGTTGTCCAATCTAACTCAGAGCACCAAAAAAGCAGGAATTCGGGGTTTCAAAAGCCTAATAAAATATAATGTCCTGAATCTAGAAAACTCAGGTTTAAACTTATTTACACTGTAAATGGGACCCAGGACCTCCCCCGAATGAGGTCACGGTGTTTCACTTATGGTGTCAATTTCAAGAATCTCATTTTCTCCCCAGGAAACAGAGGTACCGGGGAAGATGGGAAGGGAAAGACAGTTTTTCTGAGCTTCACACTCTACCTTGGAAGGACTCCAAGGAGGCCCTAGAGAAGTATTCGCCCACCTGCCTTCACAAGCCTGTCTCATGGGCTAATGCCACCTGTTTATTCCCAAGATGGTGACTATTTCAGGAGCATCGGAGTTAGACCTTGACTAAATCATCCACCAAAATTGGCAAATACAATGGGAACACCTAGGCTGGTATCAAATAGCCCCTGAGTCACAGAGCAGACAGATCTTGGGTTGAGAGGGGTGGCGGGGCTGGAGGGTTGGGTGGAGGAATGCTGAATAAAGGCCGGGAGGAGAGGGGCTTTGGATAGACAATACCAACTGCCCACTTCTGGTCCCCCGTGGATCAGATCCAAGTACCCCACTGTTCGTAGGGAAGAAAAAGGGAAGATTCAAGCAGCTTGCAGTGAGCATTCTGAAGCTGCCCTTTCTAATGCACCCCAAACCAGAACAGTCCGTCACGCTCTACCTAGAATATCGCTCCGCCAGGTGACTTTGCTTCTGGTGATAGAGACTTTGTCTGATCGTTTGCTTTTAAAAAACACTGAATTGAATTTCACTGGCTTCGTTTTCTTTAATTATTTCTAAAACTATTCACTTTAAGTATGTAAAACCCAGAGTGCACTGTCACATGAACCCTCTCCTCTAAGCCAGCCCCAGCAGAGTAGAGAGTTCAATGTGAGGTATCATGTTTGGAAAACAAATGAACATGGATGGGCACCAGGTCAGGTCCTTAAGAGCTCAGTGCTGAGGGTATGTGCAACAGAGACCATAGTCCTTTTCCAATTACAGATTTGCTACTCAAGTCAGTCTGGAACCCTAAACAACTCCAACACCAAATATAAAAGGATGGAAGTTCAGGTTTGCAAGGGAAGAACTGAGTTGTTACAGTAAACCCAGGTGTGGTCACCTCGGTCCATCTCCCGGGCCTTGGAGCAGAAAAGACCTTGGGGAGAAATAAGGGAAGGAGAAGTGGCTTCTCACTGCTTACACCAGCCACCCAGCCGAACAGCATCTCACCCACTGGTCAGCACTGGGTCAGACTACAGATGAACCTGAGATCATTTCTCCTCCCTACCTTGTGCTTTTGGCTTCACTAGCACATCGAACAATATGAAAAGTAGGTCGCACCAACCAACCACAACCAGCCAAAGATAATGGTTTGGTTAGAATTGCAAAATGAAACATCTTAAACAAAACTTGAAGGCCTGAACTCAGTTTAAGAATGAGAGAATAAGACCCAAATCTGTTTTTGTCACTTTAGTCTTTGGAGAAGTCAAAGATGAAAATTTCGAAATATACCAAGTTGATTCCAAATCAGCCCTGAGAACACCTGACCTTTGGCTCCCTTGGTCTATCAGGGTCTCTTTTGTCTGTTTTATATGAGAAAATGGGATGCACAGCCAATGGAGGTGGTCTTTACGCAGCTGCCCATGAGCCCCAGGGTTTCAGACTCCCACAGTTCAAGACATAGCTGCTCTCCCTACATTCCTGTTTCCATACTCTTCCAGTTTGCCCCAGGCACGTCCAGAGAACACACACATCTCTGTATTAGATACACACCATCTGATACAAGGAAGCACGTTGCCTGTGTTTCTAGGTGTTTCTTAGACATTCCCTCACTGTCATCCATGACAATACACACAAACAAATATCCACCTCATGGAGAGGCCAGACACAAGCCAAAATCTCCTTTTCCCTCTTCCTACATCCCAGGGCACAACTTTTGGTTCTTAAGACTCAAAGAAGAAAAATATCAAAATGACCTGAAAACTCCTCTGTACTCAGAATCACCACCACATCTTCTCCATTCCACCCTCCAGCCCCCACACAAGATGGCGGAGGGATACAAGTGAAACAGCTCCCGGTCTACAAGCACAGATGCAAGAAGGGGCCACACTCACCAGAGCGTCCACAGTCTGCACAGGACACCAGCTCTTCGGGCCGCCCACTCTTCTTGTTCATGTTAGAGCCCCCCAAGCAGAAGTCACAGTAGTTGTTGGGAATGACTGTCCCATCTGGTCCTTTCTGGGCTATAGAAACATTAGAAGAAAAAAATCTGATTTTAGGCTGACATGCATTTCTACTGGCCCCATTTCTCCCACAGTGTGACAGAATCTGCTCTAGAAAGAATATCAAGTCTAGAATGCAAGGTTTTGTTACAACCAAGTTGTTAAGTTGTGCTACGTTTTCTGTTTGATCCTCTTCAGCTCAGTAGTTCCTCTTTTTTTTTAAGATTTTATTAATTTATTTGAGAGAGAGAGAGGTAATGAGAGAGAGCGAGAATGAGAGGGGGAAGGTCAGAAGGAGAAGCAGACCCCCCACTGAGCAGGGATTCCCAATGTGGGGCTTGATCCCGGGACTCCAGGATCATGACTTGAGCTGAAGGCAGCTGCTCAACCAACTGAGCCACCCAGGCACACATTCAACTCAAGAGTTAATCCCTTGCAAGCTATCCAGAGTTTAGTTTAACTTCTGCAATACTTGCAATATTTTTTACAGAAACTACCTTGCTCCTCTGATCGCATTTCCTGGATGAACAAAGCATCCAGAAGGCCTACTAGTCAAATAAACTTCTCTATCTCTGAACAACCAGCCCTCAGGGCTCAGGCCTCAAACAGCAGGTAGCAACCATAAACAGTGGTGGGATGAGTGGGAGAGAGAATGGGCAATGTCTAGGTCTTGCCCTTGGGAAAGATGCTCTTGTTTGGGAGATATTCCTTCCGTCCCTGAAAATGAAAACAAATTAAGCACTGATGGTAGTCATTTCCAGGAAGGACACCGAAGATGCTTCTGGGGACTCTGATGAACATCTTGCCAGGTACACAAAGGTCCACCCTTGTTCAGCCTCATCTCCCTGAAGTCCAGACGCACGTGTATGGAGAGAACCCAGAACTAGTTAACCAGCAAACCTCAAGGGCCTAGAACCAGACCTGGGCGCTCAGCTCAGCCTCATGCCAAAGATAAGTTGAATGGTGAGTTGGTGAGCACGCCTTGAGGCTCAAGACCTTGTAAGCCACCCCTGCCCAAGGTCCTTATCCATAGGCAAAAATGTTGGGACGTGATCTTAAAAAACAAAGCTTGTGTGAACGGCACATTCTCAAGCACTGAGATCATTCTCAGTTCTAGGGGCTGGCTGAAAAAGCTTGGACAGGTTTCTTTGCATGGGGAGAAATGCCTCCATTCTCCTGTTTTTTTGATCCCTATTGTGGAGATTCATTTGTCACATGAACACTTCCTGTTTGCAACTAAGAAGAAAAGTCTGCCTGTTTATGGGATCAGCCTAAACCACGGGGGTATCTTCCTCCTCGCTATACCCAATGTCTGCTGCTATCTTTCATTATTTACTGGCTAACATTAATCAGGGTCCCGTAGGGTACGAATCTGTAAAAGGAAGCAGATATGTGAGCAGAAATACCATCCAGACAGTAAGTGATAAACGGATTCACCCACTTTAATATGATTCCCTCTGGCCTTCGCTTCCTCCATGCCTCTGCTTTGCCTCCAGGAATAGAAAAACTTACCTGGGGAAGGCAGAAGACAAAAGCTTGCAGAATTACATTATAGAGAGTTAATCCATTTATCAGTTGCTATTTGGATTGTTTAATCAGTTTCTAAGTCATTGATTTTCATCTTCAGGGAGGCAGACAATTCTCTGCAAAAAAAGGTGTTGGCTGTTGGGGGCAGACAGAGGAGGTGGCCACACCTTATGGCCTCTTGGGTGTGGATTTTTATTTTATCACTCACTGCATCTCAAAGACACCACAGGTCATTAAAAAACGGTTTTGCAAATAATCTCTAAAATCAGTACCCCTGCAAAAATTGTCCTCTAAAATTTCCATTGCCCAAATCCAGAAGAAAGCTCCTTTCATCCCTCTCTCTCATCTGCCATCTCCAACATTTCTAGAACTCTCAAGAAAATCCAAGCATGTCTATGAAGCAAATAAACTTGGGATTTTCTCATTAGGAGACTATCCTAGAAATCAATCAAAAGGGGAACAGGAAGAAGTGGGGTGTATGAAATTCCGGGGCTGAGTGTAAGCCAGAGCTAACTTTCATGAGTGACAGGATCTAGAAAGAAAATATGGAGATGCCAGTCACAACTCAGGTAGGTTCCCATACAAAAAGCGATCAAAGATCAAAGACGTCCACGTGTATCATCCCACTAAAAATCTCAGGAGCCCCAGCCTCACCATCTACCTCTCCTGGTCTTTTAGGGACTTCCTATCATGTCAGGTTTTCTCTCCTTTCACAAAATCCTTAAGCAACCAAACAATCTGGTTTTCTCCAACACAGTGTATGCCTTGCTATTTATGAGGATGAAGTAGAATAGAGTATAAGAACACCTGGGTGATTCTTCACGGTCTTTCCCACCAACAAGACCATGGGTAGAATACCCTCATTGAATCAGGGGCTCCAATACTGCAAGAAGTTAAAAGTTCAGAGATGATCTAGTAGGGCAAAGCAGATGGTGATAGAGAAATTGGTCCTGTGTAAAAAGAACAAAGGAACAGAATTTAATTCATCTAATGAAGAGAAATTTCTGAGAGGGCTGAATCAGAGCAGGATCCCCACATATATCTGTGTTGGTTGCTGGCCATACAAAGTGCCTGGCCAAGGGGGTAAAGAAGGTGCTAAGACCCCAGTTGAAGGCCCTGTTGTGTGGAGCTGTGACATGTCAGGGCTGGGGGAGGGGAGGGGTACGATTTTAGTCTAGCCATGACCCAGGAGAGAAAGTGACAGTGAATACCTATGCTTCATTTTTGGCAAAATCCTACACTCTTCTCGTAACAGTGAGCTCAGAGCCTCGTTTCATCTTGGTCAAATGGTGTAGGGTTGATGAAGCAAAAGCTTCTGGTTCGCATACTTTTTGGTATTTAGGATTGGTTTCAGGGTGAGGGCTTTCCCATAGAGCTCTCCCAGGTCCCCAGCCAAAAGGACCAGTCAGGCCTTGGGGAGGCCATTCTCTTGACATCACTTTCTGACCCTTCTCTTCTTTCTACATGGGTATACCTGCCTCAACTCCCTGTACTGAATGATCTCCTCTTTCAGGTCAGATACCCTGTCTAACTCATCACTGAAACACCTATAGGCCCCGCACCCAGGAAATGGTTAACCACAATGCAGAAGACGAATGGCTTAGAAAAGGATGGCAGAGATGTGAGCAGACAGCCTAGTGACATCCCTGGGACATCCTCCTAGTGGGGACAGAGCACTGTGTTTGTTTTCCCTGTGGTAGAGTTATC
Organism: Meles meles; assembly: GCF_922984935.1. Classification (NCBI taxonomy): domain Eukaryota; kingdom Metazoa; phylum Chordata; class Mammalia; order Carnivora; family Mustelidae; genus Meles; species Meles meles. The sequence continues at coordinate 138,224,736 of NC_060071.1, read as the reverse complement.
TGTCGCTCTGAATATCATTCACGACACGGCTTATTTCCCAGGTCCTCAGAGAGAAGTGCTGGTCCACGTCCGGATGGATTGGTCAGTCATCTGGCCTGGTGTCAGGTCTAGCTCTCACAGTAAACAAGAATGGGTGGCTGAGGGCCCTGGGTTGCTGGAAGAATCACCCCACGCACCCCTACTATGGGAGGGAAAACACCATCTTGTATGCAAACATGTAGGAAAGCATAAGACTACAATTCACTGTCCTTGAGAAGGGGACGCCGGCTTTCTCCTACCCATGCAGCCTCCCTCTTATTAAACAGTTTCTTGAAAAGAAAGAGAAGCAGACATTTATTATGCTATAAAACCATGACGGATCTTCCACTGGAGGTTTTACGTACGTTGTTTCACTGACTCTCACAAAAACATGGTAAAGCGGGGATTATTTGAAGATGATGTAACTGAAACCCAAAGAGATTATGGTCTTGGCTTCACCTCTGGGTCGTCTATGTCCCCAGAGACTCTGTGTCCTGGAAAGTCCAGAGGCAAACACTCCCTGGCCACACCTTGCATATAAAACATTTCATAAATCTCTTTAGACTCAACTTGATTCACCCAATACATCATTTAGGAAGCCCAAAGGGATAAAAATGATTGAGGTTGGCCTGATAAGAGCAGAAATTCTCTTTGAACTTAAATTTCATGTCCCTACCATGGTAATCCATACTGGGCGATCCCGTTTATTGTCCCATTCTCTGTGAAAACAGTTCTACAGAGAATTCCAGAGGCTCTGGAAGGAATTTTTTTTTAAGTAAGGCTTACACCACAGCTCTACTGGCCTATGGCCTGACCCAGCCATGAGCAATTTCCTGGTACCGTGTATGAGATCATTATAAAAAGGATTTTACTATAAATAGGAAGCTCACACAGACCTTGCAAGAGGGATTTAAATAGAGAGTCTGCTTCTGCTTATGGGAAATGGAGTCCCACTTCATAGAATAAGACAACAGGAGGGCAAAGACCCGAGTGGTTTCTCGATGGCAGCGTCCATAATGATGGATTTGGTTTTCTGTTGATTAATGTTCATGGGCTGAGATCATGTAAGAGATACAAGGAAGCTGCCAAGAAAATAAAGTGAGCCTTGAGACTTTAGGAATTTACCTGGGGGAGATAACTCTACAAAGCTCAAGGGGTGGGGGGGATGGAAATCAAGAACAAAGTTCATGAAGAAACACTCACACGCATGCACACATATATAAATAAATAGGAGATGGGAGGGAGCCTTCCAACCAAACCAAGAGAAAGGAAAAGCCAAGCCCCAAAGAGTCCCACACCACCACACTCAGTTAAGGGTGAGCAGTCCTTCTGGAAAGGTATTTATAGTCCACTTCCATCATGTCTCTGGCTAACAAGGCCCCAAATCTTCCTTAAAACTACCACCAGGCTGTCTTTTCCCCCTTGGGTCCAATCTCGGCGGCGACCTGCCTGCCACTCCAGAAATGGGAGGCGTGGCGAGGACAGTCTGGCCACCAGCAACAGCCCCCCATCCGGTCCTGCCAAGACGGAAGCTGCATCCCAAGTGTCCTAGGGAAATCGGAAGCAAGCCAGAAGTTTAGCGCCGCCCTCCCAACCCCACAGCCCATCCACAAAAGCATGACTTCACATTCTGAGCAGACGCTCAGACCGCTTGCCAGGGCCTGGTGCGCACAAACACGCGGCTGTGCTCCATGCCTACCCCCCAGCCCTGCCGCCCATGGGCTCTCTCTTCTGGGCCTGCGAGTTGGGGTGTGTAGCTCTTGGGGAACCAGGGGGCAGTGAGAAGAGCCCTCCAGGAGGAGCCCTGCTTCTCCTCGCCCTTCTCACTGGCTCCCCACCACCCTCCCTGGCTGACTGTTCCCATCCCTCCACAGGGCTGACCTGTTTCCATGGCAACCGGAATCCGGGGCTCCGGCAGCCTCTGGTCTTGCCACCTGTTATTACCTCATCTCTCAAGTGTAAAGCATCCTAGCCAGGGCCACTTGGCTGTGCAGAGCGCGTCTTCAGAGGACGGAGGAAAGAAAAGGGCCGAGGAAAGAGGGAACGCAAAGAGGCAGACCCAGGCTGGCCACCCAGGCCACACACATGGGCCAGGTCCGGCGAGAAGAGGAAGGGAAGGCGAGGAGGGAGGGTGGACGCCAACGTGCCTTCCCTGCAGAATCAGCGAGCAGGCCTCAGCTGGAGGCCATCACCGCATCCCGCTACCTTGTACCCAGCCTTTAATGAGGGCTGTGGGAGGGGCGGGCGGCGGGCGGGCGCCAGGGCAGCTGCACACAGCTCTGCGCGGGCCCACGCCAAGCAGGGCAAGGAGAGGGTTAAAGGAGCAAGATAAAGACTGTGGGGAAGGCTGGACCAGAGGGCAAACAGAGCCTCAAAGCCTGGATAAATGGCCTTAATTCTCATGCTCTTGCTTACCCTACTCCTTACGTGTTTACTCATATAAATTATCCCCAAGGCCTGACACCTTTCTTCACTGCTTCCCTAGAACTGATGAAAAAATAAATCCTACAGATCCAAGGAATAAAAACGTTGGGATTCCATTCAGGCCCGTTCTTCTTGGCCACTCAGTCAGGCCCCACCCCAGGGCTCCAGAAGGAAGACAAACGAGGCCGACCTCCCCCGCGTGCGGGAAGGCAAGGGGACAGCGGAGGCCGGCAGGGAAACAGACACGGGAGGCCACTCCCCACCCGCCCGTTGGGCCGCCAGAGTCCTCCCCGGCAGAGAACTCGCTTCCCTCAGCGGCCGCTGTGCCCCCTAGCGCTGGGGACGAAGTGCATGTAGGTGAGGTTGAGAGGGGCTGCCAAGGCAGAGCGATGCCAGGCGCTGAGGTCAGTCCCCCCCGGCAGAAACGAAGGCCAAGGCCTGATTCAGAGTCTTCAAGTTTACGGATGGGTCTAAGTCCGCCGCAGGCCGTGGTGTCAGGACAACAGGAGAAAGGATGGGCTGAAATGGCAGAGCGAGCTGCGGGAAGCTGGGAGCCGAGCCAGTCGGACAAAGGCACAGGAGGAGGAGCGGGCTTCTCTGAAGAGGCCCCGGGCCCCGGGGTGGCCTGCCTGCCTGGCTAGGGGCAGAAGAATATGCTAGAGGACACTGTAAGGTCCCTTTCCGGCCTATGATTCAGTCATTCTAATGGGGCGAAGGGAGAATCAGAAACGTGACGTCTTCCAAACCCAGAGGGACCTCAGCCTCTCATCACTGGTCACGCGCGTGGCCGCGTCTCTCTCCCTGTCTGCCGCGAGCTCCCTGAGGGCAGGAGCAGTGTCCTTAATGGCGGAATCCCCAGCACCTGGCACCGTGGCCGACACCGTGCTGGCCAGCAAATATTTCAGGAAAGGCTGGACAATCTTCACAGAGGCACTTTGGACAAAACAAACATTGAGGCAAAGGGAAGTCAAAGCCTAAGAGTTGAGTGGGCGTCGAGTGTCCCCCGAGGACCGAGTGACCATTCTAAGGCACTGCCGACATCAGTCCTGTTCATAACAGGGACAGAAAGAGGGAGCAGCAGCAGTCACTGGGGACACATCGGAGAGAAGAAAGCTGTGGTGGAGAAAGCCAGTGGGCCTTCCCTCCCTCAGGAATCCTCTCCCTGAGACATTTCTTGGAAAACCAGGATGGAAGGAGTGACGAATTCCCAGACTTGGTTGGCTTCAGAGCCCCTTGAACCCCGTGTTTGAGGGCCTCTCACCAGGGACCCCACAGAGCTGGAGAGAAACAGGCTGTCTTACTATGTGCCTGAGGGGCTGCAGAATCTTTACACAAGTTTTTGTTTTTCTGTTTTGTTTTTTTTTATTTTGACAGACAAAGATCACAAGAAGGCAGAGAGGCAGGCAGAGAGAGAGAGAGGAGGAAGCAGGCTCCCTGCTGACCAGAGCGCCCAGTGTGGGGCTTGATCCCAGGACCCTGGGATCATGACCTGAGCTGAAGGCAGAGGCTTAACCCACTGAGCCACCCAGGCGCCCCACAAGTTTTAAATGCGGTGTCAGTCACCCCACTCATCCTTGCATCTACTTCTTTTCTTCCATTTTTGTGGAGTCCAAAACTCATACCATTAGACATACACCTTGAGAACACTGAAGCCTAAACGCTGTGCTGTGACAACAGGAGACATGTCCGCTCACATCGATGTCTCCGTCCTGACAGACATTACTTGGTTAGAGCTGCGATTTGCCGGGATTTTGGACAGCACATCCCCAATTCTGGGCCTAGGTGGTCACGTGACCCATCGGCCATGTCCTTTGTGATCTAGCCCCCCGTTTGGCAACTTTGGGATTGCCACTGAGGCTTCAGAGAAGTGAGGGAAAAAACCAAGCAGAGCTGATGACTTTTTGCAGGGCTGATTAGGGAAAGCACGAGAAGATATTTCAATTTTCCAGTGGAAGGTCATGTGGGTCAGTTCATGCCCTGGCGTAGCAACTTGTTATTGCCACCAAATGAGTTAGGGGAAAGGAGAAACGTTTAATCTGAGAGTAACTATGTCAGTGGGGCTCTGAATGAAGTGGAGTCATTCCCCTTAGAGAATTGCAGGACATCTCCACGTTTTAGAGCAGGATAAGCCTCATCCGTATAAGTTGTCAGGATATTATTACTGTGATATTAGAATTCAGCAAGTCCCTCGGTCTCCTGTTCAGCCTTGCCTCTCTCCACCCCTCCTCACCACCACTTCCGGAGGACTCGGCCATGTCAACCCCAGCAGCCCACAACGGACCAGCATTTTCTAGGTCCTTCGGACTGAGAAGCAGTACTCAAGATAATGAAAAGGATATGCCTCTGGTGTCAGGTCTGAGGATTAGGACAGAGTCAAGAGACCACAGAGCAGAAGGGAAGCCCAGCCCAGGAATGAGGGCCCAGATGGGGGACACACCCAGAAAGCAAGCCAGGAAGCCACTGCTGAGAGCCACAGACACGTCGTTTGCCATCCTAGGACAGAACTTTAGGGAAAGAGTGAAAACCAAGTCTATCCCCTGGGTTTCACAGTGCAACCTGGTTCCTGGTCAGTCATCTTAACTCAGTGAATCCATAAGAAAAAAAAAAAAAAAAACTGAGCATCAGTCTCCAAAAACTGGATTTCTCTAAGGCAGTGGTTCACCTGGGAACTTGTTAAAAATGCAAATTCTAGGTCCCTCCGCAGACCTACCGAGTCCAAACTCCTGTAGGAGGACCCAGCAGTCTCTGTGCTAAGGAACAGGTGATTCTGATGGGCTCAAGCACTGCTCTATGACCACACGCATGTCCCATACATGTTCTGTTCATGCTGGGCTTTTTATGAATTGACTTATTGACTCTCACGTAACCCCGTGAGATAGACGCATCAATGTTCTGATTTTACATAGATGACTCTCACAGCACAAAGAAGCGAGGTAGCTGTCACGGGTCACATGTCAGCAAGCAGCTACACTGGCTCCCAGGCCCACCAGCTACTACCCTGCCCCGGCCACAGAAGCCACACACCCGAGGGAAGTCAAGTCAGGGTGGATGGCAGGCCTCAGGGCTTCTCGAATGTGAGTGCTGTGCAAACAAACCAGGTAGGCTTCTCACTAAAATTCGGATTAGGATTCACTGGTCTGGCTTAGAGCCTGAGACTCCACATTTCTTACAAGCCCCCCCACTGGGTAGTCAACCGTCGAGGTTTGCCTGGCACTGGGGGGTTCCCAGGGCACAGGACTTTCAATCTCTAACTGGGAGTGTCCTGGGCAAACCTGGAGGAGTTGGCCACCTGGGTCCCAGCGGATGCTGAAGCTGCTGACCTCACTTTGAGAAGAAATAACGCTGACCCTCAAGGTGAGAAGTTTGGATCGTATTTAAATGCATTATAAGTTCTGAGAGTGGAGTATGGCATAATCTATTTTATATTTTAAAAAGACCTGGGGCACCTGGGGGGGCTCAGTCGGTTGAGCGTCCGACTCTTGCTCTTGGCTCAGGTCTCAACCTCACGGTTGTGAGTTCAAGCCCTACATTGGGCTCTGCGCTGGGTGTGGAGTCTACTTAAAAAATACATCTTTTAATAAAAATAAATAAAAAGACCACTTTGGCCAATCCATGGAGTAAAAACAGGCTAAAAGACCAATCAAGAAGTTGCAGGGATTCTAAGCAGGAGCTGGTGGAGGCCAGGAGATGAAGAAAGGAAGATGGCCTTGGAGTCTGTTTTGGAGGGGAAGCTGATACAGGTAGTGAAGGAAAACAAAGCCAAGGATGAATCCTAGGTATCACTTTGGGCACAGCACTATGGTTTTTAAAGAACAAGGTCAGAAAGAGAAATATACTAGAGTTAAGACAGGAAAGACTGCGAGAGTCACAAATGGAAGATGCAGGGAAATTACTGAACTACGCGATGTGTGATTTTTTTTCTAGAGTGAGATTCATTTACGAATTAAAATCTCGGGCAGAATTTGTAATGGGGGGGAGTTTCACATAACACCACAAACAGCTAAAGTTAGTTCTGAAGATTAAACATGCTTACCATGGACTCAATTGCATCTCCTCCAAAATGTATATGTTGAAACTCTACCCCTCCGGGTGACGGTATTAGCAAGTAGGGTCCCTGGGAGGTGATCAGGTTTAGATGAGGTCATGAGGACAGCAGGAGTAGTGCCCTTATATGAAAAGACACCAGAGAGCTCACTTCTCCTGTATCAAGGAAAAGCCATGCGAGGACACAGCAAGAAGGTGGCCATCTCCAACCCAAGAGGAGAGCCCTCACCAAACACAGACACAGCAGCACTTTCATATTGGACTTCCAGTCTTCAAGACTGCCAGAAATAAAGTCCTATTGTTTAAGGCACTTAGTCTCTGGTATTTTGCTAGGCAATCCAAGAGAAGGGCCCATTAATACGTTTGTTTCTTTTGAAAAGCCACTGTGCGCTATGATGCACTCCACAATTGGCCTACAGGTGAAAATTAGGAGATACCACTAGGATGAAGATCCCATCTTTGAAATTAGGAGCCATCACTTGGGGTTCCAATGTCCTGACTTAATTGAATGGTGTCCAACTCAAGCACATTCACATCTCAGCTTCCCATCTTGCTAACCATGTAACTTGGGGCAAGCGATGCCACCTTTCCAAGCTCCAGTCCTAGCACGTGCTTCGTGGGCTGTGAACTTTATACGAGACAACAGTGCAAAGTGCCCAGCACCTTAAGCCTTCTGTCCTTTCTTCCCCTCTTAGGTGAAATAATTTTATTTCTGATAAAGGCGGGGGGCGGGGGGAGTCAAAGGCCTAAAGACACTTCCCAAGAAGTGACATATGATGGGAGAATTCACATTCAAGCTCCATGTCTGTAAGCACATCGGCTGGAGTCCGTGTGCCTTGGTGTCCTCTAGGGGACACAGCACCCACCTTCCTCATGGGGCTGCTGCGAAGAGGGAATGAGAGAAACGTGGCCTGCCTAGCGCAGTGTCTGTCTGACACATTCAAGGAACGTCAGGAAGTATTACTGTCATGGTCATTACTCAGGACGTGAAACTCTTCAGTCCAGAATCTTCTAGGTAATTGGGCCAAAATGTGAGAGAAATCAAAGAGGCTCCCGGGAAGGTAAGGGGGAATGGGGAAATGGGATAGTAAATATGGGGATGCTACACGGTTCGCCTCAGCCCCACGCTTTCCCCTTCTGGGTTTCCTGCATCCATCTTACTTCCCCAATTCAACCGGAAATTATCCTAGGGTTAAGACCATGTGCTATGTTTTTTTAAAGGCCCAATTATACTTAGCCCCACACATGAGCACATGCACAGTAAGTGCTCAGTAAATACCCATGTTTCGCCTGTGTGGGACTGCGGTCCTCCATCTATGGTTTAGCAAAGGATGCACCAGGGCCAGGCCGGGCTCTGGTAGGTACGTCTGATGCCAGTGAGACCCCCACAGGCAGTTAGCTTCCCGGTATCACACAGCTACAGACAAGCCCTGATTCAGATTAGCCATCTGTGGTCACAGACATGCTCTGCTGGTCCGAATGGCACAGAGACGGGATATCAGCATTCGCAGTGGGCAGGCATGGTGCCAAACACCCACATCGTCTCGCTGAAGACCGGCAGCAACCCCAGGAGGTCAGTACAGTTACTCCCCCATCTTACAGATGACGCAACAAAGGAGCACAGAAATGTGAGCGACTGACCCACAATCACACAGGCACAAGATGGCAGAGTGGCAATGTCGGAACTCGGACTCTGGCCTGGCCAATTCCGTGGCCATTCTCCCAGCCAAAAACCCTGAAAAATTAACTCCAACTCTATCCTCAAGGCCAGAGGGAGCCCTCAGGTTGCTCTTTGCTTGCTTCACAATCTGTAAACTCTTTAGTTAGGTAATAATTCACCCGAAGAACACCTGTGGTTAGTTTCCAAATTCATTCTTCAGGAAGTGAGCAGCAGCTCGCTTTTCCAGACAGAGCCTTGTATCTGAATTTTCTTCTCTCTCCCCTGGAACAAAGCCTGAATTTCCTGTGTCAGGGTTGATAAGTGGTGGATTGTGTGTGCTTTATGGTTTCTCAGGCACCTTCAGAGTGATCCAAAATCCTTAAGCTTGTGTCAAAGGCAATTTTCACTCTCTCTCCTAAAGCTCTCTTCGTCGCCCCCGGGCCATATGCTAGAGGACAGAGATGGCAGGAGACTGACATCCCTTAGATCTTCCCCATCAGTGTAGCAATGACATCATATGCTTCTTTTAGGTAATTTGCACATTATCAGACTAATTTTCAGATTATCTAATCAGCCGACATTACCCTTAATCAACTCAGCTCTCCTCTTCCAGTCCCGCAGAGTACAATATGCCCTCCAAAGGCGTGCTAGTGTGGGGCCTTCTCTTCTCTTGGCAGATACTGAAAGCCTACCTATATGCCAGGCACACCATCCCTGGGCAGAAGACAGACACCTCTCAGGACCCAGGACAACCCGACTTCCATTGCAGGGACCCGAGACACAGGCTTGACATAAATTTTATCGATCCATATTTTTAAAAATCACTTCCCTCTTAGGCGCGCCAAGTGTGTTACAGAGAACATTTTCTACTCATTTACACTATCAGGTAAAAGAGATATACCATGGGACAATTAATACTATGTCAAACAACTTTATAAATCATTTGTCCTTGCCTTCTAGTAATTGCTACTGTGGCTCTCCTTTGCATACAGGATGCCAGCTACACAGCCTGGCATATAGATGCTTCCAATGGCGGCTCCTGCTCACTTTCCCACCGTTCTTCCAATGCTACCGTCAGACCCAAGAACAATCCCTTGTCTGGGGTATTGTGCTGTTTCATACTGTGCTGTTTCATCCCTGCCTTTGCCCCTACCTGGGAAGCCCTCTCCCTCCTGGGAAGTTCCTCTTGAATCTTCCAGAGTTAACTTGAATGCCCCTCCTCAGTGAAGTCTTTCCAAATCCCCAATGCAGTGGTTCTCAAGCTTCTGCGTGCCCCGGAGTGCCCAGTAAACTACAGATTGCCACGCCCACCCTCAGAGTCTCTGTCTCGGGTCTGGCGGAATCAAGAATCTGCATTTCCAACAAGTTCCCAGGGAATTCTGACGTCACACTGGGAGCATGGCTGCCCTAAGGGGTACAAAGCGTGCCATGCCTTTGAGCCCTTGGCCCTTCACTATTCTAGACACACTCCATTACACACTCCTTCTCAGGACAGAGATTAAGACAGTATCTAGCACAGAGATACAGCCAATAGATGGATGGATAGATGGATGGACAGACAGATGCGTGTATTAGACTGAATTTATTTACACAGCTTTTCCACTGGTACAGGACCTCATCAGTGCTCACACCCACCCTACCTCCCAGAAAATTACCTTGAAATCATCACTTTAGTAGATTCCCACTGTGCGTGGAAGATAAAAGGAAGTTCAAGAAAAGTTGCAGCATGGTGAGCATGGGTCAAAGAGTTCGGAATTCTAATCCAGTTCTCTCTGCTACCCTGGTCCCGCAGGACTGTTTACCAAAGTGGCATTTCAGAAGTCACAAGAGAATGGTTCTGAGTGGGGCACCTGGCTGGCTCAGTCGGTTAATAAGCGTCTGACTCTTGATTTCGGCTCAGGTCAAGATCTCAAGGTCACACAATTGAGCCCCACTTACGGCTCTGTGCTCAGTGGGAAGTCTGTTGGGAATTCTCTCCCTTTTCTTATCCCTCACCTTGTGTCCCTCCCCCTGCTCACTCACGGTCTCTCTCTCTCTCTCTCTAAAATAAATAAATAGGGGCACCTTCATGGCTCAGTCAGTTAAGTGTCTGCCTTAGGCTCAAGTCATGATCCCAGGGTCCTGGGATCAAGCCCCATGGGCTCCCAGATCAGCCGGGAGTCTGCTTCTCCTTCCCTCTGCCCCTCCCCCATTCATGCTTGCTTGCTCTCTCTCTCAAATAAATAAAATCTTTTACAAATAAATAAATCGTTACCAAAAGAGGGAGAGAGAGAGAGAGAATGCTTCTGACTGGCACCACACGGAGTCTTAACCTGCCCCAGTCCCCCCGCCATACACATGTAGTCTACGTGTGCGTACCGGTACACACACACACACACACACACACACACACACACACAGGTGCAGACACAGGTGCTCAGAGAAATGCAAGAAGGAAGAAGAATCTGGCCTCACACATGTAGGGAGGGGAAGGGTGACGGCTTAGGTAGGAAAGACCCCATCAGAAAAGTACGATCACCCAAGGTGAAGGTCGGAGCTCCAATCATCCCAGCGCTGCCTAGAGTGGAGGCAGAGAGTCAAGGGCATGAAGAAAAGGGGAAAAACCTACAGAAGGGACAAGAGGTGTGTCATCAGGAGAAAATGAGCAGCGAGGAGAGGAACAAAGGCGAGAGAACACGGGCGGGAGGGGCCGTGGACTGCTGAGCTGGCGGCCTGGGGCAGCCTGGGGCTGGGCGGGGAGGGAGGTCAGTGCTGGCCCCCGCAGTCCACTCTGCCCGAAAGTAGCAGCAAGCACAGGCGAGAGCATCGGCTTGGCTGGAGGCACAGTCGGGGGGGGGGGGTGCGGTGAGGGATGGCAGGCGGACCAAAGTCAAAAGGTCTCTCCTGCTGCAGGTGGTGTGAGCACAGATGCCCGAGCCGCGGAAAACTCCTGAGTCGGTAGGGCTGCTTCTCCCGGAGGCCTGCGTGTGCTCTCGAGCAGCTGGGCCACCCTGCGGCTCTGCTAAAGAGGGAGAAGTCAGCATTCCCACTTTGTCAGCGTCCAGAACTTTTCCTGGGGGAGACTGCAGATCAGCCTCTTGGATGAAGCTCTCCTGCCTCCCTCCCCCAGCCCGGAAGCCTTGCCAAGGAGGGATCACAAAGCTGGGACCTTCGAGGCTGCAGAGCTGTCACGTTCAATTCACCACACAGCCCCAGTGGCATTTAGGGGCAGGATGGATGGGAGCCTACCCCCACCCCAAACAGTGGGAGCAGCTAATGACTGGGTATTAATGATGCCGGCAATTAGTGCTCACGAGAAAACGGTCGGGGAGGCCGCTCACCAGGGGAATATGGGAGGGAACGGAGCAGACACTCTCTGCAGCAGACAGACTGGTGGCGTGCACGGTGCAGAGAACCTGGGAAGAGCTTCTGTCTCTCAGATTTGTTCAGGGAAATTGGGCAAGAGGGAAGGAATGGCTTCTGTGGACCCAGCGGCCTTCCTGCCACACCCTCCTTGCTAGCAACATTGGAGTTAATCACAGAGTTCTCAGAGGCATTGTGAGCAGATGTTGCTAAAAAGATGTTTGTGAAGGTTCTGGAACTTTCCTCATGTAAGGAGGCCCCGGATGAACCCAGGAACAGCTATTGCTTTCTATGCCTCTTAAAACCCTGGGATGGTCCGATGAGGCTTTTTGAAGAATTCAGTTTGTCACCAGCAGGTGAGAGGGGAAGGAGAGAGGTCTCGCAGCCAAACTCGGGGACGCATCTCCATCCAGGAGAAAGAGAGACACCATTTCCTGACTAAGCAAGGCCATCTGGCCTCATGGTGAAGACAAGAGGAGACAGAAGACGCTGAGTCACAAGCGTACCCAGGGAGATCCTGGTAGACGGAGGGAAATGGGCCAGCGCACACCTCAGAAGTCAAGAGCCAGCGGGTGTGGGTGCAGGTGTGGGGGAGCCAGCAGGGATGTCTGAGGAAGAGATTTCCTTGATCCACTTCGGGCCCGCAGCGTACCTGGGGGACCACAAGGAACCTTCCTCTGCTGTGGCCATCGCCGTGCATACACACAAAAGAGACACAGACAAAAGAGAAGCTTTCTAGACCCTACTGCATGAGTAAACACAACACAGGGACCAAACGGCTTGACATTTGAGAAGAGACGTAAAGAAGATAAGCCAGCACTGGGGGGACTGGGAAATAATACCGAGTTAACAAATACTTCAGAGAGAGCAACCGTGGCTAATAAATACTTTCCAGATAGCAACCCAAATCAAAAGAGATCATTCTCGGCCTCCTTTGCCAGAAGAGACAATAGGTACACCTAGGCCACTTAGATCAGAGAAGGGATAAGAGGAGAAACAGAGGGACGCAAATGCCAGCTGCCCCATACATTTTCCTTTCTGAAACGCTCAACCACGGGAACCTCTCCCCAGGGAGGGGGGAGAGAGAGAGAGAGAGAGAGAGAGAGAGAGAGCGAGCGCTCAGCACGACTCAGAAACTGGCACAGGGAGGTGGGCCAGCTCTGTCAGACGCCCCTGTCCTGCTTCCCAGGTTCTGTCCAGATGATAAGAGCAGGCAAGGAAATAAGGGTCTGTCACATGAAAGGCTTGAACCCTGTGAGTGAGTAGGAATTAAAGAAGGCATGTGGGCTGAACTGGGTCCCCCCAAACATGTGTATGTTGGAGCCGCAGCCCCAGGCCTCGAGACATGACTCTTCTGGGATAGGTAACGGTGAGCATCCTTCATAGTCACTGGTATCCTTCAAAGAGGAGACTTGGGCACACAGAGATTCAGCAGGGGTGGGTGATCACAGAGGACCACCGTGCGAAGAGGCAGAGAGAGGGCAGATGCCTACAAGTCCGCGACAGAGCCCTCTGAGGGAACCAATGACACGCCGGTCTGGGACCTGCAGCCTCCAGAAGAACAAGAAAAGAAATCTCTGCTCTCTAAGCCGCCCAGTCTGTGGTATTTTGTTGTGGCAGCCTGAGCTCGCTAACTCAGAAGACAACGTCACAAGGAGATAGGAGGGTGGGGTTAGGCAACACGGACACTAAGCCCAAGAGAGGTGTTGGCCAGAGTATGCTAATTATTTCAAATATCCCATGAGTAGCCGATGGACATCTGTTGACTCGGTTGATGGACTAAAACGCGCAGAAGCCACCCCAGATCCTAGAGTCTGATCCCTTTCATTACACTGCATTGTGCGGCTGAAGAATACCTACCGCAAAATCTTGCGAACAAAATAAAAAAATAGACGGCATGTCCACAATTTTCTTCACCTAATGATCTTAGAACGACCCACACCTTGAAACGAGCTCTTAAGACTCCATCATGCCACCCCATTTTGAGTTTTTGACAAGTGCACTCACACCACGCTTGCTGAGGGAATGTTCGAGTGAAAAGCATGGAGGCTCACGGGCGGTGTTTCTAAGGCAGGAGAGCCCTGAACCAAAACTGTGACCCCCTATAACAGTCAAGGAAAAAGATCCAGAATATTCTACATCTCTTGGTGGCCAAGGCAACATTTGAAATGTCCATCTGAATTGACATGCCAAAGGGCTATGCCTAAGTCAGGTCAGCCCCTGCGAATGGAACTTCTGGAGCTGAGGGAAAGAGAGGAACAGGTCTGGCATTGGACAACAGCCAGATAACTGGCTTCCCCTCTGCTTAACACTCACCTCCCTTCCTCTGGGAACAGAACTGGGGTCGCCTCCTGGCCTAGCTCACTCTAAGCCTGGGGCCCAGAGGACCCACGGGGAAACTGGGGTTACATTAAAAGAGCCAAGTCACCACAGGACATTGAAACCAACCCATGGGGGCCACCAAAGATGCCAGAGATGAAAAGAAACTCTCTCGCCCTGCCCACCCACTTCATCACTGCCCCAACCCAACAACTGGAAACTCACGTCTGTGGTTCTCATTTCTGTGGTTAGGTGGGGACCGGGTCTCCTGGTCCTGAGCTTCATCCCCCTCCTCGCTGGCCAGGTGAGTGTGAGCGTAGTGGTAGCTAAGTCCTGGCCGGTTCTTGTAGCGCTTGCCACAGACTAGACAGGAAAAGAGAAGAGGGAAAAAACAAAGATGAGGAACCTCTGCAGTCGCTGCCAGCATTCTCCCAGGCAGTGACTCCCATCTTTCTGCCCCAGAGCTGCGTTTCCCTTGAGACGTGTCTCCCACTCTTGGACAGAGCCAACACCCCAGTCACAGCACGGGCCCAGGAAAAGAAAAACCAGAAAAGTAAAGGATGAAAAGGAAAGTTCATCTCTATGCAGAACACTTGTAACAGTGTGGGGCACATGGGAAGGGTGACGATGATTACAACTTTGAGGGCAAAGAGCACTGGCAGTCCATCCAGTCCAGCATCCCATGGCACAAGGGAGCCAAGTGAGGCCCAGCAAGCCTAAGAGATTTGCCTGGGAACACACAGCTAATTGAGGCAGAGTCACCAGAACTCAGGTCTCCCGGATCCCCATGCAGTGCTCCCTCCCCACCACATGGTGGTTAACTCTGTATAAAGTACAAAAGCTGATACGGATAATATTTTTGATGTATCACACGGTGATCTGTGCTAGAAAAACACGTCCCACTCCTGCCATGAAAACCATGAATCCAAGCCAACACTGGTAGATGTGGCAACCAAAAGCTTGTGCCCTTGGTGCCCCAGGAAGCCTCTGGTACCCAAAAATCCAGGAATGTGTCCTCACGACACGACCTCTCACGTGGACAGTATGAGACAAGGACACCCGGCCACATAAATATGACTTTGTTGGAGCAAAGAAGGAGAAAGGGGCGGTTCCGTTGGTTGGCTGCCCAGTACCTCAGAAGCAGAAGCCCAGCTAAATGGCTGAAGACCAGACCACCCCCACTGCCAATGAAGTTGGATTTAGTGGTTCACTGTTTAGAATGATACGTGTGGCTAATTTTTATTCTTTACCAAATTTAAGTATTTCCTTTTATCCCTGTGTTAGAGCTTTATTACAGGAAAGTCTGATCAGCCTTTCAGCATCTACTAATGTATGACTTTCCTTCAGTTTATTGGTACAGTGAATTATGTTGATTTCCTAATGTTTCTTCTTCTTGGGCCATTCCTATATTCCTAGAATGCTCTCTGTTGGGCAAAAGTACATTATCCACTTCATAAACTGCTGCATTCTGTTTTCTAATCTTGCGTTTTGGATCTATACTCAGATCTGAGATGGAGCTAGAACTCTTGACCTATCTTCTACCGCGTTTCGATTTTATGGTTATATCGACTTCCAAAAATGAATTGAGGCAAGTTGCTGTGTGAAACTGGACAAGCTACGTAGTCTCTCTGTGCCTTTTTTCATATCTGGAAATGATGATAGTACTACTTACCTTGAAGGGCTGTAGATAATATTTGTATCTCACTCAGTACCCTGCACATAACAGATGCTGATAAATGGTGAAGAGGGGCGAGGGGCCAGGGCGAGGGGCTTCAGCTTAGCCTGACGTGCCAAGTGCTAAGTGTTGGGCCCTCCTGAAAGAGGGACTTTGACCCTGGCCTCAAACAGTGGAATTTAGCAATTGGTTGGACTTTCTTAATAAGGTGAGAGTCTGAAATTCAAGTTGGTGACCCAGTGGCTCTAAGTTCAAGTTCTACAGTTGGTTACTTACATTCTCTTTCTCTCTCTCTCTCTCCCTCTCTCTATTGTAAATATATTAAAAAAATAAAACAGCACTCCACGTCTCAATTCCATTTGACTGGGGAAATGGGACCTAAAGGGGTCCCCGAGGCACATTCTGGGCCTGCTTGTGGCTTCTTCTATTTAACCTCTGCAACGATCTGAGGTCAATAAACAGCAAATCGTGGGGGCATCGGCTATAAATCCACTTAGTAACCAAGCGTAAATATTTCTTAAGAATCAGGACTGTCATCAGGGCACCTGGGTGACTCAGTGGCTTGAGCCTCTGCCTTCAGCTCAGGTCATGATCTCAGTGTCCTGAGATCGAGCCCCACATCGGGCGCTCTGCTCTGCGGGGAGCCTGGTTCTCCCTCTCTCTCTCTGCCTGACTCTCTGACTACTTGTGATCTCTCTGTCAAATAAATAAATAAAATCTAAAAAAAGAAAAAAAAATAAATGGCTGAGAATTCCTTTTAATAAAAGAATCAGGACAGTCATCTCAGTATTTCCATGAGGACGGCTCTGCTGACTCCGGAAACCAGTCTGCAGACCTCCCTACTACCAACTCCACAGCATTCCGTTTGCGCCGTTTTGTCATTTCAATTGCCACCGTCTTCCTTAATCACAGAATTCCAGGGTCTTAAAAGTCATGTGGTCTCACTCATCAGAATGTTTTATTCCCACGAATGCTCGATGCCTGGGACAATTCCACAGATCAAGGAATCACCACCCACCCAAACAGGCGTTTCTTCTTTGATGTCCTTGAATCCTAGTTACATCTGTACCAGAGGACTTCTCTTAAGGACAGTTTCATGCCAGTTTCAGCTTAATAACAACTCCACGACTTGTGTTGCCATGCACATATCACAGCCTCAGAACGTATCCACTGACCAACTGATGAATGAACACGGAAATACTTTGTGGCAAAGCCAGGAGATGGGGGAGGGGGAGCGTGTAGAATCTGATCCATCTATCCACATTAGTCTCATAGTAATAGGTCTTTAAACCTACAAAACCAAACCCAAGCAAAAGCTTTCCGCATCTCCTTCCCCAACACCATAGAGAGTAATTTTAAAGCAAGCTAGAGAAGAGATTCCCAAAGAGTGGTCCCCAGACCAGCACCATCAGCGTCACCTGCGAAGAGCTTAGAGATGCATGTTCTTGGGCTCCCGTTCACATCTACTGAATCAGAAGCTCCGGGGATGGGGCCAGAAATCTCTGTTTTAACAAGCCCTCCAGGTGATTCCGCTGCACACCACAGTCTAAGAAGCACTCTGCTAGAAGAATGAATAGATTTAGGCTTGACTCTGCTCACCCTGGTGCACCTGCCCTTTGGGATGGTGGAAGTGGCCGGTGGGGACAGTGAGACTCGTGCTCGGTCATTAGAGAAAACAGAAGCAGACAGTACAGGGAGGTCATGGAAACCAGACCTCTTACCCATCATCCCCATACACAGAACTACAGAGCTCTCCTGATGGAGCTGCCTTTTTTCACCCCCTGTTTATACCATCTTATTCATCATCAGGTCTTCAAGAAAACATGTATTTAAAAACCTCATATGTGCCCAGCCCCACGTCATCAGAAGACAAAGATAAAGGAACCCTAGTACCCTACCTCCAGGAGCTTCCATTCTGGCAAAGAAGATGCACAAGTCAACAAGCAAACAGGGAGATGGACAAACACACCAGTGTGCACAGGCACCCAGGAAAGAGGAGGGGCCAGCACACCCACCTGAGTGTGGAGGGAGGGCTTCCTGGAGGAGGAGAGTGAGCTGTGGCTTGCAAGGTAGCAGAACATTACCAGACAAAGGAGGCAAAGGTATTCAGGCAGCAAAGCACATCCCACCCAACTCTGGGGCACCACGGGCAGGGGTGAAGCGTGAAGGAGCGAACGAGCAGGGAAGCCGGGCAAGACTTTGTCCTGAAAATGGGGAGCCAGGGAAGGATTGTAGCCTGAGGACCGACTTATTCAGATTTACATTTTAGAAATCCTATTTAAGACTATAGTGCAAAAGACGGATTTGAAGGTGGCAAGAGGCTATTTTAATTTTCTATGTGTGAACAATGAGGATTTCAGGATGGGAGAGGGGTTAAAGAGAAGGAGTCTGGTGGCAAGGGGTGGGTATAAGCAGCAAGGAGGAACCGAGAATGACAGTAACTTGGTCTTCCTGGCCATGCCCCATCCAGCCCCTGCCTAGATCCCCAGCCTTGCCCGACACCACATTCTACCACCTTCTCTGCCCTTCTGCCCCATTGCCTTTCCACTCCATAAACATCTTTTTTGCTACCACAGAGCCTTTGCACAAGCTCTTCCTGTGGCCCACAGTGGTCCCCAGCCCCAGTATGCCTAATTAACACTTCATCAGTCTTCAGATATCAGTTCAAATGTCCTTCTCCAGGGAAGTCTCTCCAATCAAAATTAGGGCCCCGGTTTGTTACCTTCCTAGGACAAATCATGGATCGCTATGTGTGCCCCCCACCGGCAGCAAGCGTGGCAGCCCCTGTGTCTTTGCACACTGCTGCATCCCCAGTGACCAGCACGGGGAAGAGCACAGCCAGCACGCGAGGTCAGTTAAGGGAGACAACAAAAACACTCAGGTTCCCACGGAGCAATAGGTCGAAGGATGAGGAGGAAAACCAGATTTAAAGAAGGAAGAAAATGAGTTGGGTCTGGGGTTGCCCCGCACACCCTGAGCTTAGGAAAGAGACGCGGATGTGGGAGGTTGGAGGGGTGGCAGGGGCAGTTAGGGTTATGGAAAGGAAGAGAGATGATGGAGAGAGAGAAAAAACACGGACAGAGGACAGAACTCAGAAAACACCAGTACCTTAAGAATGGAGATCAAGAGTATACTTAACACAATAAGCACCGCATAAAATATACGTAGAATCACTACATTGTACACCTGAAACTAATATTAAAGGTAGTAAATTATACTGGGATGTAAATTATACTGGAATTTTCCCCAAAAAATTTTTTTAAAGATTTTATTTATTTATTTGACAGAGAGAGAGAGATCACAAGTAGGCAGAGCAGCAGGCAGAGAGAGAGGGGAAGCAGACTCCCCGCCGAGCAGAGAGCCCAATGTGGGTCTCCATCCCAGGACCCTGAGATTATGACCTGAGCTGAAGGTAGAGGCTTTAACCCACTGAGCCACCCAGGCACCCCCCCAAAAAATTTTTTTTAAAGAGGTAGGATTTCCAGATGACAGGACCAAGGATACAACCAGTCACGGCCACGGCAAACAGCTATGGGCTGTGTACCAAGTGTCAGACCTATTCTCCTGTTTCCAGTCAATTTGCTCATAGCAACCCAGATCCCCATTTTACAGAAGAGAAGCTGGCAGAGCCAGGAGAATGCCAGATGCCTGAGAAGGGTGAAGAAAGACGGAGACTAGAAAGACATCAGTGGATGTGACAGGAGGCCACCTTCATGAGAAGGGAATCCACGACCTCAAACAGGACAAGATAAGACTTCAGAGGCCTAGGGTGCTCCCGGGAACCAGGAAGTGGCGACAGGGCTGGTTGACAGACCACTCCTTCCACCAGTGAGGCAGGTGGCGGATGGGAATGGGGGAGGCTGAGTGGGGCTCGTTCTTTAACAGGGCACACCCTGGAGCAGGTTCACAGGCTAAAAGGAAGGAGGCGGGAGGGAGTTTAAAAGGCAGGGTTAGGAGGAATTGGAGATAATACAGCAAGATGTCTGACCCCAAAAATAAAGCTTCTAACCCAAGTACCAGGCCTTTATATGACTTCCTCCCAGGGACAAAAGATTTCTAAGATTTATCTTGGTGGAATTGTACCTGGATCAGACTGCTACGTTTTGATGGAAAGAAATGCCTTAGAAATCCTACTTTGACTGGATTGGAAGCAAAGGAAAACCCAGTGCTATTTAATGATACCTCCCTGCCACACCGAACACAGATGGACCAGCTTCACGGGCATGGGACCCGCGCCTTCAGACAGGGTCCGTGCTCAGAAGGGCCCCATGCTTGGCTTAATGCTTTGCTGTCACCATCTTGAAATTCTGAACACATACTGAATTTAAAGGGCCCCTCATTGTCATTTTGCACTGGGCCCCATAAATTGTGTATCTGGTCCTGGAAACCTGTTGGGGCTGGGGTCAGAGATCAGGGAATAAGTTACTCAAAACAAAGAACCTGACAGCGCCGATACGCAGGTGCTGCCTCATGGAACACAGACCCCAAGCAGCCCTGAGCCGGGAGTAAAACGCCCTCTGCCGTAACCTTGAAAGTCTGGCCCGGGCATGCCTGTGCCACCCTTCAGAGAGGCAGCTTCTGGCTGGTGAGAAAGGGGATGGGCTCGGTCTGAACTGTCGGGACTCAAAGCCCTGCCAAGTCTGCTACCGACCGCCTGTGTGATCTGGGCTGAGTTGCTAAACCTCTCTGTGCCTCCGCATCCTCTGGGGCCAACAGGGATGATCACCACAGCACATCTGCCTCACTTGTCTGAGGCTCTGTGAAAGAAGCACATTTAAAACAGTGCCTAGGGGCGCCGGGGTGGCTCAGTTGGTTAAGCAGCTGCCTTCAGCTCAGGTCATGATCCCAGGGTCCTGGGATCGAGCCCCGCATCAGGTTCCCTGCTGAGCAGGGTGCCTGCTTCTCTCTCTCCCTCTGCTGCTCTGCTTACTTGTGCTCTCCCTCTATCTCCCTGTCAAATAAATATATAAGTCTTTTTTAAAAATAAATTTTAAAAAATGAAACAGTGCCTGGTTCGTCGGGAGGGGCAGCCATTGTCCGCTATTAGCAGCACCACGGCCATCAAAGCAAAGGGAATAAACCCAAAAGGGGAGAGGGTAGCTAGTCATCTCTCCTCTGCAGACGGGGGCGAGGGAGTCGCCAGAAAAAGAGGGTGGGGAAAGTACACTGAAAATAAAGTCTTAGAACCATCTGCTATCCCTTTATCACATCAGCAGCCTCACTCTGGAATTCTCCGCCATGCAGAATCCCACCGAGCCCCAGGACTGCTGAAGCGTTCAGAGACGGCTGCGCCCCATCTTCCTACCCGGGTCTCTGTCCCCGGAGCCTGATCCTTTGCGTCCTGGCCCTCTGAAGCCATCACCCCAGGGACCGGTCAGCCCGGTTCAGGCACAGCCGGAGGCCCTTCTTTTCACCTTGGCAAGCGTGCACCTGGATTTGTGTTCCTGGCACGGCACTCGGAGGGGACTGGCTGTGACAGTAAGGAAAGTCCAGCTTGCCTTCCTCTCTCTCCTTCCCCTGGGGCGCATCCATCTGTCAAGTTGCAGAAATAGTGCTTGCCCATTTCCCCATCCAGGGGCTGGATTCTCCAGGTAGCACCTCCTGCCTGGAGTTACGAATACCTTCAGTGTCACCCCAGAATACTTACAGCGCCCCCCTCCCCGCTCCAAGCGCACCCCGCTCGAGCCTGTCTGGGGGAGCAGGGTGCGGGGAGGAGGCGGCAGCGGCGGAGGAGGAGGGCGGGGCATCAGGGGCAGTTTGTGCGAACAAAGCCGGCTGCCGCAGACGCAGACGGCAGAATCCTTCCTGCAGGGGAGAAGCAGCAGCCTTCCCCACTGATAGCTTAATGACTCTGGCACATTTTCATCAGCCCAACTTGGAGCACGCAGTGGGTATCTGAGCCAGTGGTTTCCGAGAGGCTGAAAGCAATTACAGGATGAGCGTCCAACGACAAAGCCTGGGCCTTGGGAGTCACGGGGCCGCATCTCATTCCCAGTTCTGCCCCCCATGGCACTCTTCACACGACCCGAGGAGGCTACTTCCCTCTCTCTGCAGCTCCACTTCCTCGGTCTGTAAAATCGACCCAGCCGTGCCTGTCTGCTGCCAAGGCCTCCAGACCGCCACACTTACAGACCGCGAGGCAGGCACACAGTCCCATGCGGGAGTTCACGGCAGCCCACAAGATAAGGATTGTCGGCCCCACTTTACAGATGGGGAAACTGAGTCTGAGGGCGCTGAAGCAACTCCCTCAATGGCAGGGCAGGATTTGAACTCCGGTCTGCCTGACCTTGAAGCGCGTGACCGAACAAGGTGTTATCTCCATTGGGACGCCCCCCTCACTGCCTGGGACTGACCTCCATGGCCCCTTGCCCTCTGCCTCTGGTCTGGCCGGCAGGAGGCACAGACAGGAGAATGGCGGGTGAGAAGAGGAAGACGGGAATTTGTGCCCTGCCCTCCCTGCTTGGGCAGCGTGCCGACACGGGCACTACCCCACCCTCCCGCGTCCTGGGCACCACGTGTCCTCCCCCTGCCCCTTGGCACTCGAGATGGAAGGGCTCCCCCTCTCCCTGCCGGCACTTCTACCCCACCCACATCTCCTTCATCGTCCTGTCAGCCGCTTCTCTTCCCTTCTGAGTAGAATCCTATGTCCCAGAGGGCCCAGGATGGATACACAAGGAGGCCATCATACCCTACCAGGCTGGGTCATAGGCATTTGGGGCTCCCCATACCTTCCTGACTTCTCTCCGCAGAACCGTGTGGGGGATGGAGGAACGCCTGCAACCAGTCCCCCGGTAGGGAGACGCCCCAATGAGGAAAGCCCTGTGGGACTCAGCGTGGGATAAAACTTGGGGACCCCTTCAAAAAGCCACCAGGGCAGACTTGCTCATGGTGCGGTATTAATCCCTACGACTATTTTTAATGGCCTTAAAGAGCCAGCGATGGCTCCACTGACCCAAATGAGGGGAGCAGCCCGGGTCCTGCAGTGTCTCGGCACCAAGAGGCCCCACTTGGGCAAGTCCCAGTGGCTTCTCCTCCTGACCCAGATGTCCAAGGCCCAGACACGTGGGTGGCCTTCGGGGGCCGAGGATCTGGCCCTGGCTCTCCTACTCACCAGCTATGCACCTGTGGACAAACCCCATACTTCTTTGGGCCTTGGTTTCCCCAACTGTAAAATACGACAGTTGAATCAAATGATCTCAGATGCCTACATCCCTCTCCCCTTCCCCCAACCAAGCCGAGTCGGCAGCTGCCTTTCTGTGGCTTCGTTTCTTCTTCCAGGCCACAGTTGGTGCTTATTTTAAACTGAATTCTTCCGGATAGGAGCACAGGGGGATGGAATAAGGGTGGGATGTAACATCCTGATTTTTCAAAGCCACATTCCTTGGGGCCTGGCACGGACCCATGTATTAGGAACGAGCCCAGAGACAGGATCTATCAAATGCCAGTGATCCGCAAGTCCTGTGTCTTCAATGAGGGAGGGCATTCTGCTTATTTCAGGAATTTGCTGTATACTGAATGGGACTCTGGTTTTTAAAAAACAGGAAGAATGGAGATAAGCAATAAGCCTTTCATTTCTAAATACTATATAACCTGATTTCAGATCCCCAGCAGAGAATGCAGAAACTCCCAAAACCAAAGCATTAAGTGTGTTAGTGGGACTCTGCCCTGCCTTACTGAGAAGCAGGATAGCAGAACTCTAGTGACCTCTGGGATCTGCCTGCTTAGGGCAGGTAATTGGCTGGGTGACCTTGGGCAAGTTACTTAATCTCTCCAAACCTTGGTTTTCTGGTCTGGAAAATGGGGCTGATGACAGTTCACACCTCACCTGGGTGGTATGAGAACTGAAAGAGCTCATCCTTGGGAAGTACGCAACACAGTGACCCGCCCACAGCGAACACTCAACGTAAGGCGTGCTTGCTAGCTTCTCTGGTCCCTGACAACTCCAGCAGCCAGGGCACAGAAGAGAACTGGGGACCCAAGCTCTACTTTCCTGACTTGGCATTAAAAAAAAATATTTATTGAGCACAACTATGAACCAGACAGTGAGCTGTTTTTGCACACAGTCTCATTTAACCCTCTGGGAAACCCTCTAAGTTTAATCTTATTGTCCTCACTTGACAAAAAAAGAAAGAAAGCTCAGAGAAGTTTGGGAATTTGCCCAAGGTCACAGCCAGGAAGTGATGTAGCAAAGATTCAAATCCTGGCGTTCTGACTGGAGAACCGCCTTCTGGGGTCCTCTTGCAGAGACCCTTATCTTCAGTCCTTATTCGGGTGTGTCCTACCCTGGCACGTCCTTAATCTACTTAAAGGGCAAAATATAATTTTGTTTTTAATCATGCATTAAAAACTACCTAAATAATAAATGTAAATGTCAACATTTCCGGGGAAAATGAACAAAGAAAGGTTAAAAAAAAAAAAAAGGTAGACATGTTATCGTAAAGTATGGCAGCCCCCAGATCTGGAAATGTAGCTAGGGTGCTCTCCCTCAGGCTCTCCAGGTGAATATCTGCCATCAACTCTGCCTCAGATGCAGATGGGGCTTTATTTGGGAGTCCCGACCTACCCAGTGTGTCCCACTGGCCTTTCCCTGAGGTAGACCCCCATCCACCTACAGCATCCACGTAAGTGTCTCGCTTCCTTTGGGGAACCCAATGCCCGTTAGCACATGGTGAATATTGCTGCCTGGATGTCCTACTAGTTCCACATACTTCTGTGTCAGTTTCCTCATTCCCCAAAATTAACTTCTCCTCCAGAATATTCCAGTTAAGCCTCCCTCATGTCTCCACGACCCAAGCTCAAGACTTCAAGAGTCGTTGTTGCTCCTTCCTCTCGCTTGGACCCCACATCCCATTCTGCAGGATTTTCACTCATAAAGTCTCTCCTGGTGGCCCCGTCTACTTTGTCCCTGCTGTCACCACGATCCAGACTTCACATCTTCTCCTATCTCCTTCTCCGCCCTCAGGCTACAGGCTCTCTGCCCTGAACACACCTTTCCAGAACGCACCTTTCTGGGATCATCATGTTCACAACCGCTGATGCAGGTCCACTTCTAAGCAAATCAGCCTGCCATCCCAGTACCCTCGTCCCATGCTCAACCCCGCAGTCTTCCTACCCCAGTGCTCTGTTCTGGCCAACCTGGTCTCTCCCCTGTCCTGCTCTGTGAATCCCACCCTCCTCCACATTTTGGGAGCAACCACTGAGCTAGGGCTGGGATGCACGGTGAATGTAGCGTACCTCCTGCCCTCCAGAGGCTCACAGTCCAGCCCAAAGAACTGACAGACTGCCATCATCCAGTGTGACAGGTGGTGGCCTACACAAGGTAAGGCAGATCCCAGGAAAAGGTGAGTGACTGGAGAGGTGGGAGGCACTATGCGGGGGAAAGAGGCATTGCTGACTGGGATCCAATCCTAGCGCTGCCACTTTTTTTGGCTGGGTGACCTCAGGAAAGCTAATTAACCCCTCTTCTCCCCAGTCTCCTTATCTGTAGGATGGAGGTGACCATACCATCTGTCTCATGGCGCTTCTGTGAGGGTTAAAGAATTAATATAGATAAAACCCACAGAATGTTCCAGGCCCATAATATAAGTCAACGAACTTCTGCTATTACTGCTATTACCCGGCTGCTCTGCCACCACCAACGCCCACACATACCCCTCCCTCCGGGGAGAATAAAGTCAAGTCAATACACGTTCACCGAAGCTCTGCGTGGCCTCCTAGAGAAGCAGCTCGACACACCAGCTCCTGCCCCCTGTCCACCACTCCCTTCCCTGAATCCCGGCAGCGCTCTCTATCTACTCAGTGAACTATACCTGGCCGGGTGTTATCTCTGTGATAGCGGCTTTATCTTTCCAACTCTACTGGAGATGGAGGACGGAAGGAACCAGCGAAGGAGGAAGAAACATTCATTAAACATATCCCAGGTGCAAACATTTTTATATACATCATCGCGCGTGCCTTTCCCGACCATGCACCATCCCCACTCCACACCTGGACCTGGAGCCTCCCAGCAGCAAAACGATTATTTCAAAAGGCCCCAGGTAACAAGCGAACAACCAGCAGAACCGCCATTTGACCTCGGCTTTTTCTCACTCCAAAGTCAGGTCACGTCCCTCTTCACAGAGCTCTCGCTCTCTCTCACCTGGGCGGCCTTGACCTTGCTGCCCACTTCCCTTACCCCCCACTGCGACTGGAAGTGAGACACATCAAAGGCTTATGCCCCCGGCCCTTTGACCTCACAATTCCACTCCTAGGAAATCATGAAAGCTTTATGCAAAGATACAGCCTCAATATTGTTGGCAATAGTGAACAAACTTTAAACTGCCTAAATGTCCAACAAGCGGAACACGGCTTGAGCAAACTGGGGCGTGCCCACGTGATGGGACACCATATAGCCCTCCAATGTCATTAACATGCCTTTGCTGACCTAAAGCGATGCTTCCCATGTACTGTTGAGTGGTGGGATGGGTGAAAACGGTCTGTACCATGGTGTGCATGCATGGGCGTGCACACACGTGTGTGTGTGTGTGTGTGTGTGTGTGTGTGTGTGCAGAGAGAGACGGAGACAGAATCCTCAAATGGTATACAAAACCAAAATGGAAACTTTCTCTCAGGAGAAAGCTTATGGGTGATTTTTATTTCTCCTTTATGCGTATCTGTGATTTCTGATTTTTCTGCAATGAATAGGTATTATTTCCATAGAAAAGATCATTTAAAAAAAACAAACTGCTGCCCATGTTCATATCTATCCTGTTACCAGTCCTCTGCATCTTGGTAGGAATTATTTGCCACCAAGTTTGCATTCAGCAACAGCTAGCTGAGAACCGGCTCTGGCTGGAGGACAAAATAAAATAATTCAAGAGGGTGTGGGCTACAGCTCGGAAAAGGCAAACCAAGTCCTTGAGCGCGCCAGAGGTGCCGGCCAGGGGAGGGGAGGGGAGGGCAGACAGCAGGAGCAAAGGAAGGAGATGCAGGTGTGAGGGGAGCGGGGAGAGAAGTGGGCCTCTTCTCTTCAGCCCTGCCTGCAGGACTGTCCTGCTGGGACACCGTGCAACCTGTGTCCACGAGAGGATGGCATTTAAATATTTAAACAGACCCAGCTTTGCCGTAACAAATGCACTCAGTCTCCAGGGATCAATCCCATGCCACTGGCCCTGCTCCACAAATCAAGTTTCTGGGGCACGGAGCCTTCCCCACCCTCCCCCGCCGCACCCCATGCAAGGACCTGCAAGATAATAGCGCAGACAACTGAGTGATGAGCCGGGCTTCCCTTCAGTGACAAGGGCAGTCAGCCTGAAGGCCGCGTTATTGGCTTTTCCACTGCAGCTCGAAGCTAAAAGCACATGAGCCTTAGAGAATGTGGGGCCTTAATGCCCTCAAAAAAAAAAAATTTTTTTTTAATAAGACTGCAGTAGTCATGTGATTCTCCTGGTACACTCAGGTAAGGGGGAATCCAGAGTAATTTTAGGAAGTTGAGGTCAAGCAGATTTTCTGAGACTGCGTTGGGTGCAAGCTGCGTCTGCCCCACATGCCAGTCCACCCAGCCCACAGCCCCTCTCAGCCTGCGAACATGATGGTCCGACATCTTGTCTCCAGGGAAAAGAGACTCATCATTAAGTCACTGCCTGGGAAGAAAGGAGCCCATGGTGTGGGGAAGGGGTGCTAATGGGGGAGATCGAGATACGCAAGAAAGGAGACCCCTCATTGATGAATCAGGAAAGTGACATCCTAGCTCCTGAAGGGTAGAACCAGGACCAGACCCCCAGACTTTTTGCTTTTCCTCCCATATCCTTATCCCTCCAGGATTCCACCACCAAGAATGGCAGGAAGGAACCCCAAACCCTATTCTGAAACTGCCCCATTTGGACATAGTTAACCCCCAATGAATTTCTAGAAGGGAGGCAACACGGCAAAGTGGCCATGTTTTCAGCCAAGGGCCTGTCGGGGGAGAGGTGGTGGAGACCAAGGTTTTTACTGATCTGGAGACTGAGGTGGGCGCACCCTCCTGGAGTGTGAGTACCAGACAGCACTCAGAGCTGAGTCGTGCTCCCAGGAGGGCACTGACCATGTCTATTTGCCCTTTGTCACTAATCCACCCTAATGCCCCAGTTTGGGGGAGAGGGTGATTTTAATAGATTTAAATGTAAAAGGCTTAAAAGTGTATAATCTATTCCGTTCCTGCCAGCCTGACGCCTAGAAGCCATCTGTTGCCAGTGGACATGGCTTCATCTCATCAGTGAGATATATGTGATCATTAATTCACTTCTGGTTGTTCTCTAGAGTCGGGGAGACAGGGTGGGCGGAGGGGCAGAGGGAGAGGGGAGAGAAAATCCTAAGCAGGCTCCATGGCCAGTGAGGAGCTGACTCGCGGCCCGATCTCATGAACCTGAGATCATGCCCTGAGCCAAAATCAAGAGTCAGACACAACCAACTGAGCCACTCAGGCGCTCCATTAATTCACTTTCAAAGGTTTATTTACTTATTTATTTATTTGAGGCAGGGGAGGGGCAGAGGGGGTGAGATAGAGAATCTTAAGCAGACCTCAGGCTGAGTGCAGAGCCCAATGCAGGGCTCGATCTCACAATCCTGAGATGGCAACCGGAGCCAAAACCAAGAGTCAGACGCTTAACTGGCTGTGCCACCCAGGCACCGCTAATTCGCTTTTAAAACATGTTTTTTTCCTCCACTCTCAGGAGAGCCAAACTCCAGGGTAGGAGGGCATATTTTCCCGGCAGCATGTATGGACACGTCCCTTCACCTCTCTGTGCCTTGGTTTCTTCATACTAAAGTGAGGTCAACTGTCCCCACCTCTCAAGGTTACGGTGAGGACTTACAGAGACAATGCACGGAACGGGCTCGGCACCACGCTCCGCACGCTGTAAGCGCTGTGAGCAGGCGTTATCACCGCGATCCGAAAAAACTGGGAACAAAAGACAAGCGCTGGCAAGGCTGTGGAGAAACTGGAACACTTGGACGCTGCTGGTGAGAATGCAAAATGGTGCAGCTGCTCTGGAAAATAGTACGAAGGTGCCTCAAAAAACTAAAAATAGAATTGCCACCGGCTCCAGCAATCCCACTTCTAGGTATTTGTCCAAAAGAACGGAAATCAGGATCTCAAAGAAATATTAGCACTCCCAGGTTCATGACAGCGCTATTCACAGTAGCCAAGATGTGAAAACAACCTAATTGTCCATTAACAGATGCACTGATGATGAAAATTTGGTAGATCCATACAACGGAATATTCCCCATCTTTTAAAAAGAAGGAATCCTTCAATATGCAACAGCATGAATGAATCTCGAGGACGTTGTGCTGAGTGAAATAAGCCAGTCCCAGCAAAGCCAATACTGCGTGACTCCACTTACATGAGTAGCCAACTTCGGAGCATCCAAGGGGGCAGTGGTGGTTGCCGGAGGCTGGCGGAGAAGGGGATTAGGGAATCACTAAGCAATGGGCGGAAGGTTTCAGTGGAGGAAGATGAATAAGCTCTACACATCTTCTACCCAGCACCGTACCTGTATTCAGCAGTATCTAAGAAGGTAGTGTTAAACGTGTGCTGGAGAGGATGTGGAGAAAGGGGAACCCTCTTACACTGTTGGTGGGAATGCAAGTTAGTGCAGCCACTTTGGAGAACAATGTGGAGATTCCTGAAGAAATTAAAAATAGAGCTTCCCTATGACCCTGCAATTGCACTGCTGGGTATTTACCCCAAAGATACAGATGTAGTGAAAAGAAGGGCCATCTGTACCCCAATGTTTATTGCAGCAATGGCCACGGTCGCCAAACTGTGGAAAGAACCAAGATGCCCTTCAACGGATGAATGGATAAGGAAGATGAGGTCCATATACACGATGGAGTATTATGTCTCCATCAGAAAGGATGAATACCCAACTTTTGTAGCAACATGGA
This sequence comes from Meles meles, assembly GCF_922984935.1. Classification (NCBI taxonomy): domain Eukaryota; kingdom Metazoa; phylum Chordata; class Mammalia; order Carnivora; family Mustelidae; genus Meles; species Meles meles. The sequence goes on along the minus strand of NC_060071.1, from coordinate 138,195,349 downwards.
CGGGACTGGAAGAGATTATGTTGAGCGAAATAAGTCAAGCAGAGAGAGTCAAGTATCATATGGTCTCACTTATTTGTGGAGCATAACAAATAACATGGAGGACATGGGGAGATGGAGAAGAGAGGGAGTTGAGGGAAACTGGAAGGGGAGATGAACCATGAGAGACTATGGACTCTGAAAAACAACCAGAGGGTTATGAAGGGGCGGCGGGGGGGGTGGGGGGGGTGGGGGGGGAGGTTGAGGAACCAGGTGGTGGGTAATAGGGAGGGTACGTACTGCATGGAGCACTGGGTGTGATGCCAAAACAATGAACACTGTTATGCTGTAAATAAGCAAATAAAAATAAATAAATAAATAAATAATAAAAAAAAGAAGGTAGTGTTAAGTATTCTTTCTACAGTAAAATAAACTTAAAGTTAATTTTTTTTTTAATTTTTAAAGAAAAAACTGGGAATGGGCAGCTGGACGGCTCTGCCAGTTACGTGTCTGCCTTCGGCTCAGGTCATGATCCTGGGGACCCGGGATGGAGCCCTGCTCCGCAGGGAGCTTGCTTCTCCCTCTCCCTCTGCCTCTCCCCGCTGCTTGCACTCTCTCACTCTCTCAATTAAATTTTTAAAATCTTTGGGGAAAAAAAGGGAATAAAAAAGAAAAAAATTGGGATGGAAAAAAAAAACCTCCACGACTCACTTCCATTGTGCCCAGAGAAAGGGGTAAATGGGGGCTTTGCTCCACTCTACATGGCTACTGCTTAGAGACACAATGTTCTCCCTTTCTCCTGCCTGAAAATCATCCCCCCACCCCGCCACTATCCTCTCTCCTATGATGCTACTTGAACAAAGACAATGGCAAAGTGGGTCTCATCCAGTGTCAGTCCCAGTGATGCTAATAGAAAATTCAGGGCTGGGAGCAGTTGGAGAGAGAAGAGATAAACATTTAGAATGATTTTTAAAACATCCCAGAAGCCCGACCCAAGGAGTGCTTTCGTATGTCTGTCTCCAGTTATCATCCCATCTCTAAAAGGGGGCTAATGATACTGTTAGGATTTAAAGCTATTAAGCAAATTAAGGCCAAGTGCTGGATTGCTGAGCTTTATATGGGACTGCTGAGTTTTAGCTCAATGCTGGGAAAAAAAACGGGAAAGGAAAATTTCTAAAGAGACCAACTAAAACAGTGCGGCAAGCCTATGGCCGTTGGCTTGGAGAATTCCTGAAGACTCTAGAACTTCCGGATGCCAAAAGCAGGGAACAATAAAAAGGCTAGAAGCCTTTGAATCTGAATGAAGTAGACCAGTCACTCTGAAAATTCAGAAGGAATTCCCCTGAGGAGCTCGCAAAAAAAATGCAGGTTCCTGAGCCTGCTCCCCGTGGTTCTGAAGCAGGAGATCTGGTATGAGGCCCAGGAATCACATTTTAATAAGCATCTCGGTTCTCTCTGTGCAGACGGCCCAGGTCCACACTTTGACAAACACCGATAGCCTTCCCCACAAGTCATACTCAGTTGCTCTGTGGATAAGGAACAATTTTTTTTTGGCAAGAGATTGAAACAAAAGAACCAGAATTTTACTCCTGAAGCTTGGTCAACATTAAGGATAATTAACAGGGATTGGTTACTTGCTGGAAAATGAAGTATTCATGAACACACACACCACAGACTGGGTAAAAAAATATATTATGTTCAGATGATTTAGTCTTTCTCTGAGATGGAATAAATTCGATGGCTGAGTGAAAGGCAACAGGCAAACTATCTATCACCTGAAGTTAGCAGCTAAGATAATATTTCAACCACCCATCCTGAAAGGGATGCTTGGACCAAGAACATAACAGGACAACTACATTTAGGAATACAAACCAAGAAGAAGGGTTAAACATAATCACACCTGAAAGATAGCTATTACTACTCCACATATAAACCCAGAAGAGGTGGCGAGGTACAAGGTGGCCTAATATTTTCATAAATAACTCCGGAGATGGAGTGGGGATTATGCAAATCAAACCACAGACAACACAACAATGGCAGGGATTGCAAATCTGCAGAGGATGAAATTCAACTACGGGGCAATGTCTTTAAATTTGCCTTTATTGAATCTTGTATATTGAAGTCACATATTATTGTATCTCTTTATTGAGACTCGATAGGGCTAAATGCAGAGTGATTTATGGAAGAAAGAATAATCCAATGCATGAAGTAGAAAAGAGCACGCACCTGGCGAGGCATGGGGTCAGGACAGGCCCGGCATGGGAGGTCGTGGCCACGGTGCACAGGGCAATGGGGGGGGCCAAGTACTTCTGTTCTCTACACATACCGGCTGTTATTAAGAGCCGATGTGTAAAATAAATAGGGAAGTGTGTCTGCTACTCTCGGAGCTACTTGGCCTTGGTGTTACTTCCAGTGGGAGTGCCAAACTTAAATGTAAACCTGGAAGGGAATTTAGAGTGGGCCACCACAGAGGTTATGGGAGGTGGCCCTAGATGATAAACCAAGAATACAAGGGGATGTGAAAAGCACCCCCAGAATAGACAAAATACTCCATGTGCCTATTTTGGGGGAAAAGATGTGCAAAAGATAAGGGGGCAAAAGACAAAATCTGCTAAAATGGAAAATTTAGCTCCTATTAAGGGAAAACAATCATTCAGAGCACAGTTGGAATCACGAAAGAAAGGGTGGTTTATGGTAACACCATCCCTGGGGACACTCAAGGAGGTGACCGGACACCTCTCTACTTAGGATCCATTAGAGATTATTAAAAGCATTCCTTGCTCAGTTCGGGGGTGGAGGGTGGGCCTCATGACCTCTCCAAAGGTCATCCCTATCCCAAAGGATCATGTGTCTGAAGGGCACCAGATAAAAATAAAGTCTATTAATCACCAAGCTGCCACACAATTCCCTACGAGAGCCAGGAGAGAGAAGGGCAATCTACGGTAGACCGTGGTCCCCCAAGGGAGGAGAAGGGAGGCAGCGGCTGCGTGGGCAGAGCCAAGGAATCAGCCACTGAGACTTCCAGAAAGCCAACATCAGGCCTTTGTATAGTCCTCCCAAGCATCACAGGGTTAACAGAAGGAGGAAGAGACTGCGGGGAAGGGGACAGAAAAAGAGCGAATGGCCCTGGGAGCTCCTAATCACAGTTACAGGAGTTGCGGGAAGGACAGGACGTGAGCACTCGGTGCAGAAAGAGGGGGGCCAGGCAAGAGAGGGACCCCCACAGAGGGTGCTCCGTGGAACTAACAGGTGAGGAGAAGGACGGCAGAAAAAGGAGTGAAGAGAGGAACTGAGAGGTGGGTGAAGAAGGGCATGTCAGGGATGTCTGGGAATTTATGGGATTATGGGCTGCGAATCCCATGAAAACTGAAGAGATGAAGCAAAAAAGTAATCCCACTAGCTATGGGAGCAGAAAATCAGATCACAAAATTGAAGCTATTTAAAAGAGAAATCGAATGGCAGTGCCCCAGTCCCAAAGCAGCTGTTGGCATTCTTGGGGACTGGGCGGCTCCAGCCAGACACAGCTGGAAAGTCTGCTCTGCGGGGGTCAGAAGGACCCTTCCCAGCCCGGAACCAGTCCCCAGAGGGCTCATGTGCTAGGGCTTCGGTGCAGCCGAACAAAACAGAGGCCCTTCCGGGAGGCAAGACCCAGGCCAAAGCAGGGACCTCTTGACTTCGCCAAGAGACACCAGCCCCCGTGCCCTGCCTCCTCTTGGTCCTGGAACAAAACCACTGTGGGACGGAGATGTTACCTGCAAGAGTTGTCTCGTGAGTGCCATCGGTACGGTGTATTAAGCAGCCAAATGGGGGTCATGGAGTTTGAGGTCTTCTAGCAAAATGTTCTCCAACCAGTTGTCACCCCACCGGGCACAGAACAACTTTTTGAAATCAAAAGAGGCCAGTGAAGAGGGAGGAAAGGAGCACCACCCCCGATGAGCTCCCTGAGCCCCATCTCCCCCATTTGCCCTCTGCTTCCGCAGCGAACGCGGACACCGCCAGATGCCGGCGGAAGGAACCACCGAGCCACAGCCCTGACTGAGCCACCTCACTGCCCTTCTCCCATGGCCCAGCTCTGCGTCCCTCGGAGCAGAAAAGACACAAGGGGAAGATGGTCAGGGAGTGTGGTTTCTAGGGCAGTCCCTGCTGTGGAACGAGCAGATGGCGCCCCATACAGGGAGAGATATCTAGGGCAAGGATTTCAAACCCACCACCCAGCGCTCCGGTAGGTGAGAAAGACAACAGTGTTCCAGCCGATAGCAATCCCTCGGAGCTGAAGGGTCAATCCCTGCTCCCTGCCCCAGGTCCGTCTGCACCCCCTAAACCAGGACCAGCCAGTCCTTGCCCACGAGGTGCCTCTGAAGCAAGCAAGAAAGGCCGGAGACGGACCGTGGGCCATTTATTAAGCTAAGTCGTCGTCCGAGGAAGATTCTTGACTTGCCCTACCTGGGACAGGAGAGAGTGAAGGAAATGAAAGCGAAACATGAAAAGCCAAAGCAGCCAAGTACCTTTGTCGGAGGAGTTTGAGTTATGCTTTTGTTTGTAACTCTCTGAAACAGAGAAAGAAATAGAGAGTGAATCTTCAGGAGATAGAGAGAGAGAGAGAGAGCGCGCGCTCACCAGAAGAAAGCCATGGAGGAAGAGCTGCCAGAGACAGGAGGCCGGCACCCCTGGCTGGCTTCTCCCCCACGCACAAACACCTGGGTGGGCAAAGCCTTGGCGGTGGCAACAAGAGATGGTGACTTTGTTGAGGCGGCAGGCATGCGAGCTGGGGTGCAGGCCCAAGAGGGGGAGCCAGCGAGGCTGAGGCTGGGGGGTGACAGCCAGGGAAGCGCAGGGAAGGGGGTGCAGGGGGCAGAGGCAGGGTCAGGAGGCGGCATGGGCCGTACTTACTGTCACAGACGTAAGGTTTGTCGTGGTCTTCCTGAGAGGCAGCGTCGTGCCTCCTCCTGCCACCTGCCGAGCCACGGGCCTGGGGAGACAAGGAACCGGGATGCCCGTTATGGTGATGCTCACTACGGCTCCTGAGCACGTACTCTGTGAGGCCCTGAGCACTTTGCCTACATCTCTTCCTCTGGTCTTCCTCACAGCCTTTGAACCAATACCAACCCCATTTTACAGGCCTGGAAACTGAGGCCCAGAGAGGTCAGGGAACTAGCTCCAGAGCACTCAGCTACTCACCCACGTCATCTCATGAAATGCTCACAACTCCAAGAGAGGTACTACTTTTCTCCCCATTTTACAGATCGGGAGACTGAGGCAACCCCAGGTTAAGTAGCTCGCGCAGGGTCCCTCCGCTATGAAGTGTGGAGCCAGGACGTAAACTCACAACGGCCTGACTGCAAAGCCTACATCTTCCCCATCCCTGTTCCCTATGGTTGCCACAGGGACCTCCTCCTCCCGCTGCCTGGCCTTCTAGCTTCATCGGCCCCACATGGAGACCGGATGATGGCGGCCTGGAGCAGGGAGTGTGACTGCAGTCATCACCCCAGGCTCTCGCCCCAGGCTCACACAGTCCTCTTCAAGTCTCTCAGGGGTCAGCCAGGCCTGGAATCCAGCCCGGGCATGGCGGTGAGCTCCCCTCACCCCTCTCCCCTGCTCCTCCTGGGGGTGAGTGTCAGCTGAGGCCTCCCGGGGTGACCTGCCTCAGGCCTCTGGCCAGTAACAAAGGCCTTGACACCTCACAGTCTCCTGGGGCCGGACTCCTGATCCCACCACCCTGCCGGCATCTCCAGAAAGAGCCAGCCCAGCCTGGGGTGGGGGTGGGAAGAGTTCCACCTCCAAGGGTGGAGGAGAGCAGCCAGAGAGGGTGCTGGCAGCCCCGGGACAGCGGCTGCAAGAACTCGGCAAGGTTTATTTTTAAACCTTTGTAAGTCCCACACGGTCACGTGAGTAGCACCCCGGCCGCCTCCAGGTCATTCTCTGGTAATGAGTAGCAGTAAACTCCCAACCAGGGAAAGGGCCTGCTGAGGGCTTTGGGGACAGAGAAGGGGCTGCGGCAGATGAGAAATAAAACACGGCAGCCACCTGGGGTGCAGGGGAAACGGGGCAGTCCCAGGGGCTGGGCCTGGACAAGTGGCCCTGGGGACCGCAGGGCCAAAAGGCCTGTGATGCACACACACACACACACACACACACACACACACACACATGGGATGCACACACACACACACACACACACACACACTTGCGGGGGATTTCACAGCGGAAAGGCCTGTACCCCAGGCCTGCGATGTTCACACGCTCTCACCAAACACGCACTCTTCACGATCAACACCACCTGCCAAGCTACCACCTCCGCCACCTCCTCAGCTCATCTCTCTCCAAAACAAATTACGAAATTCCACCTCCCTGCTTCCCTCCCTCCCACCGCTTTGCCTCTCTGCCTCCCCAGCCCCCACCCAAGCCGGCCGCCCCCAGCCGCACCGCCCCCCCCCCCACACCACCGGCCCTCATTACTCAGAGTTGACCTGCAGGGGGAGCTGTGAGGTGCTGCGGTCCCCCCGGGGGCACAGACAGGCCTCCCCGCCTGCCCACCACCGCGAAGATGACAACGACCACGAGGACAGGGAGGGTGGTCACACTCAGCTGCCCCCCCCACGCCCCCATGGTGAAGCCAGGGACAGCTTGACGTGCGCAGCCCGCAGCCCTGTCACAGCCGCCTGCAGCAGGTGAAAGCAAGTCAAGCAGAATGACGAGCCAACAGCAGACGCCGGGAAGGGGCTCTGAGACTAAAAATACCGCCCGGGCCAAGAGGAGGGGAAGCGCGCCCTCGTGGGGGAGCCGCCAGCGGAAGGGGGAGGGCCCCCGCTGAGAGCCAGGGCTGGATTTCACAGACCAGCACCGTGGCTTCCACACTCTCCCTGCACCTTGGTTTCCTCAACTGCAAAAGGGGCACACGCAAGGGAATCGGTCAAACTTGGAAACTCAGAATCCCGCTCCTTTGCTCAGATGTCACCTCCCTCGAGAAGCCCTCCCTGACCAACCTAGATCCATTCATAGCCTCTCCATCATTCTCCTTCCCCTACCTGGCTGTATGTTTGGTCCTGACACTTAGCGTGGTTTGACATTATATTATACATGTTGTTGCTGTACTTGTTGATCTTCTGTCTCCCCAGTAAAGGCTGGAAAACGTCTACTTGGGCCGCACTATATTCAGAACCTGGTACAGGGCCTGCCACTTAAGACACATTTAATAAGCCTGGGCTGAATCAGTTGGTCTGTCAGTTAGTCAGCGAGTCGGCCAGCTTTGGTTCTCCTTCATTCTTTATATCAAAATGCTGTTGTTTCTTCCTTCAAAAGCCATCTTAGACTTTGCATTTCCCTTCTGTTCCACATTTTAATCCAGGAGTGCATCCACTGACCGCGAGCGGCTCAAAGAACCCACCAGCTGGGGTTCTACCTCTCCACTGCCCTTCCCAGTCCACTCTGGGATTCCCAGATCAATTAGGGTCACTCATTCATTCATTGCCATCTAACACCCACTGACACACCCAACAGCAACCTAGTGCCAATCTCATCAGGTTCCCCTCGTGCTCACGTATGATCCCTGTTACTGACCAGCCTCTCCTCTGCCACCCAAAGTGCGCCATGGTTTAGCCCCACTAACATCCCACTCCTTCGAGAACTTTCCTCCTGCCAGACCAAAGAGTAAAAAGAACATCAGCTTTAAAGTCAGACAGGCAAGGGTTTAAACACCAGGCATGAGTCTGTAAACAAGTTACTTCTCTAGATTTTCATTTTCTCAGCTGTAAAATGGGCACAGCAACACCTTTAGTGCAGAGTTGCTGAGAGGGTTCGCGCTAAGAGTGTGTGAAACCACAGGGGACAGAGCCACATCCACAGGAAGTGCTTGATAAATTATGTCCCCTTCTTGCCCAAGCTGATCTCTTCTCTCTCCTCTGAACTTTTATTGCATTTGGTTAGTGCACAGGCAGAAGCCTGCTGTTTTCTAATTGTATCATGGCCATTCGCATTTTCTCCTCAATTTAATCCCAAGGTCCTTAAGAGCAAAGACGGCATTTCACACTTTGGTATGAACACCCAACACTTAGATCGATGTTGGGCACATAGCATCCCAAGGTCTCTTACACGTATTAGGTCAGTTCATTCCTACCGTACACCATGAGTTACAGAAAGAAATACAGTTCCCATCTGGCACCCGATGAGACCAGCTCTAAGGTTCGTGACTCATCCACAATCACAGAGTCAGTAGAAGGAGCACAGCCTAGGTTTCCAGACTCTATTCTGTAAAACTCTGAAGCTGACTGTCCAAAAGAAACCAGTCCTCCCTCTCTGAGAATTGTCCATCCCACCCCACTCCTGCCCACCCCACCTCCCATTCAGATACTGGTAAGCCTTGATTAAGACAGCCTTGATTGTACCACGTGGCCCGGCCCCACTGGCCTCAGTTGATTGGCTGGCTCAAAAGTGGTCACATGACCTAAGCTGAGCCAATCAGATTCCACCTCCAAAGCACCTGGCGTTGGGGCAATGACTGCAGTGAACGCAGGCACGTGAACTGGGAGCCCATCAATACGGGAGATAGGGAGCCAAGGACAGAGAGAAACAGGAAACACAGTCTTCTGACAGAAAAATAAAGAAGGAAGAAGCAGGGGCCACAAACTGCCTAGGTTCTTTCCCTGTCCTAAGTCCCTGCCATTTTCTTGCCCTTCCTGAGAGTTGAAACTTCAAAAACTGTACATGTTTGGGGCAATAACCCAGCCGCTTTTCAAATACTCCCCGTTTCTGCAGAAGTGTGGCGTTTCTTGCAATGAAAAGACCCTTGACTCGGGCTCAGGGAGCTAGTTGCTCTGCGGGAGTTGTTCTCAAGTAATGGCTCACACGGGGGTCTGCATCACAGCACTGAATAGTCCGAGAATGTGTCTCGAAACTTTAGACTCTCGTTCTCTCACAAGTGCACCGTGGCATTTTCCAGAGGCTCCCTGACATGATGATGTCCTCGCTCTGTGTGCTGGTGTATTCTGAAGATGAACATTTTTTCTGCTTGAATTTCTAATACGGTAAGCATCACTAGTTATAACCCACCGGAACAACAGCTTTCAGGGGGGCTCTCGGTAATTTTTAAGTAAAGAATTCCTGAGACAAAAAAAAAACAAAACAAAATAAACAAACAACAACAACAAAAAATGAGAACCATAGCTCCCTATCCTTGCTATTTATTTATTTGTGGGGTTTTTAAAATATTTTCTTTATTTATTTGAGAGAGAGAGAGAACATGAATGGAGAGGAGAGGGAGAACAGATTCCCTTCCAAGCAGGGAGCTAGATGCAGGGCTCGATCCCAGGACCCTGGGATCATGACCTGAGCTGAAGGCAGACGCTCAACAGACTGAGCCACCCAGGTGCCCCCCCATCCTTGCTATTTAAAATGTGGCCCTCAGACCAGCAGTGCAGGCATCATCTGGGAGCTTGTTAACCAGACAAACTCTCAGTGCCCCCTCCCCCCCACGCCCAGACCCACTGTGTCCGAATTTGCACTTTAACAAGATCACCATGAGCTTCTCATGCACATTAGTTTGAGAAGCACGGGACTGCACCACAGCGCATCAATAAATAGTTTCAGATTGATTGATTGACTGATTGATAATGCTCACATGGATGACTTCCAGGGATTTCATGAATTTTAAAGAGCCGGGATTCCTTGGGCTAAAGTTAGCATAGATGCAATTATTAATTGTTGGGTCTGATCGTCAGAACTCCAAGTGTTGTTCCCTTTGCACCCTCGAGCAATGTCTAGCCTTTATTAAGCACTCAGATTTGGCTGGGTATTAGTACTCCCATTTTCCTGATGAAAAACTGAGGCCCAGAGTATTGCTATAATTTGATCAAGATGATGAGGTTACATAATTCACCCAAAGTCTAGTAAATTGTGGAGCTGGGATTTGAAATCATGGTTCAAACAGGGCAGAGGCTGTTCTTGGAGTCACTACCTCACCCTTGACTTCCTCAATGGGTGCCCAAAGCACCTAGGGGACCTTGTCAAAGTGCAGACTCTAATTTGGTCCATCTCGGGTGGAGTCCAGGGTCCTGTGTGTCCAATAACCCCCCAAGTGGTCCTGAGGCTGAAGTCCAGGGACCACACATTGAGGTTCCACCTATCAGTCCTGACAACAGAAACGCTCTCTGGGAACCAGCCGCAGCCTGAATATAGCACTTAAAAGCGTAGCTTAACTAAGGCTATGGGTGAAGCAGCCTCATGCCTATATTCCAGCCCAGGCAGGCCCGCTCACAGCCTTCTAGGTCATCCCATGGCTCCCACCATGGGTGATATGTCCACAGTGTCCCTACCCAACATAGAGCCATTCAGCTGGCTCTTGGCCAGCATCAGATGGGCCCTGAGCTAGGCGAAGCCCCATCCAGCTCCCTCACTGTGTTCAGGCCTTCTCTCCGCTCCCAGAAAGTTGAAACAGAACTTTTCTTTCTTTCCCAACAGTCAGTCATTCATTTGACAAGTGGTCTTTAGTCCCATGACGGGCATGAGCCAGGCATGACTCCATGACAAAAGCACAGACCTGTGTTCGAATCCTGACTTCTTTACTAGGTTAGATTACCTTGAGCAAGTTCCATAATCTGTCTGGGAGTAATAATCCCAGGATCTGGGAATGAAGCAAGAAGTGCTGGCCAATAGAGACCTAATGTGAACCACACACATCATTTTAAATTTTCTAGTAGCCACATTTTTTAAAAAGAGTAAAAAGAGAAACAGGTACAATGGATGTTAATAATATCATCTATTCAACCCAATGTATTCAAACTATTATCATTTCAATACATAATCAATATAAAAAATATTAATGAGCTGCTTTGCATTCTTCTCATACTAAGTGTTTGAAATCTGGTGTGTATTTTACCTTTACAGCACATTGTAATTTGAACTGGCAATATTTTTTTTTTAAGATTTTATTTATTTATTTGACAGAGAGATCACAAGTAGTCAGAGAGGCAGGCAGAGAGAGAGAGGAGGAAGCAGGCTCTCCACGGAGCAGAGAGCCGATGCGGGACTCGATCCCAGGACTCTGAGATCATGACCTGAGTCAAAGGCAGAGGCTTAACCCACTGAGCCACCCAGGCACCCTGAACTGGCAATATTTTAAGTGCTCAGTTGCCACATGTCCCTATGAGGAACAGGGGAGAAATCGAGAGTGCAGGACAAAGTACATAGTCGTCACCCTCGATGTGTAGCTCTTGTTGTAAAGAGCCCCAGCACATGGCCTGGTAGCCAGGAAGCACACTGAGCGAGTACCACTGCTGTGTTCTTACAAGGGAGACACCCAGCTCACATCCATGCTCTGCCGAGATCAATCATCTAGATCTAGGATGGGAGTGGAGAAGATGTGAAGAGGACCATTGTCCACAATCTACCCTAGTAACTTTGGTTTGGGCTGAGGGACGGGATGGAAGCAAGCCTGGTGGCACACAGCTCTTGGAGTTCACACAAGGTCCAGAGATTCTAAAACCTCCTCTGATGATGGAATTAGATATTTACCATTTTGTGGCCTGCAATGAAGTCATGAGTCTAGGCATTATCATTGGTTGCTGAAACAGCTAGATGAGAACTTGATGGGGAAACTTCTAGGGCAAGATCAGGCTGACAACACCCGAATCCACTGATCCATTCCCTACCCCCAACCCAGCCCTGAGAGCAGAACAGCTGGACAACGCATACCTCATGTTGAGGAGGCACAGGAAGGGCCCTTGCCCCCTTCAAAAGAATTTATACTCATATTCAAATAGTTTGAGCCTAATCAAGTTTCCAGAAAGTAAAGAGGATACATTAAATACCACCCATCCACCAAATCTAGAATGTGGGGAATTCTGCAAGAAAAACCACCCAACTTCTTCAACAAATAAATAGCATGGAGAAAAAACTGTGTGTGTGCATGGGGGCGGGGGGTGGGTAGAGCAGGGAAGAGGTATGTCTCGAATAAAAGAGGCTTACGTTTCAAACAAGCCAACTGTAAAAAGGCATTTTTGAGAAAATCCAGGGAAATCATCAGGGACTAGAGCATAGATATTAGAAGTGTCGTTGTTTTTATTGGGTATAATAGCACTACTTGTTAGAGAAATACATTAAGGTATGTGCAGGTTAAATGATAAAATGTTTAGGACTTCCTTTCAGATATTCTCCCAAAAATCGAATATATGAACCAACAAAAAGTGGGAGTAAAGAACAAATAAAACAAGATCATGGCTGAAGCTGCTTGGCCACTAGAGAAGTCATCCAACATCAGAGGGCTGCCTGGCCCAGCCTGAGAAATGCCAGCCCCTGCCAACAAGCCAGAGCAGCCGAGCTCAGTGTGGGCAGCCCTGGGCCACTGCTTACACCAGCCACCTGGGAATATGCTTATAATACAGCTTTCTGAACCCTAACCTCAACCTCCTAAATCAGGACTTCTGGGAGTGGGTCCTGGGAATCTGCATTTCGATAAGCTCTCCTGGTGACTCTGATGGATACTGAAGCCCAAGAAGCACAAGAATTGGGAGGCAGACCACGATTAGCCTTGGACCCCAATCCGCAGGGCACCCGTGGATAAGAGGGTTAAGGGTCCTGCCTACAGCCTAAAGGGGCCAGAAGGCCTAATCCTAATTCTCTAGACAGCAAGCAAGTTTACCCCTGGAGGTCTGTTTCCACCTCATTATTATTTATTGTCCAATGCCCTTGCACACCCCTGAGGGTGACCACCAAAAGCCCCTTGGGCTTGAACACGAGGAGCAAACCGCATGCCTGAGAGCACCACCGCTCAGCCTTGGGTCCCTCCCCTCAAGCACCGCTCCCATAAGTTGTATACCTTCCACCACGGATTTCCCCTGGGCCACGCCCCAGGCTTCTGGCCTCCTCTTGCCACATCCGGGGCCCCACACCAAAAGCCCATCCCCCAACCACTTGGAAACCATTAGCCGTGGCTGCCACGCTCTCCCAGAGTGATCCTACTCTCCACCTAGTAAAGAACACCCCAAAGCAGGTGATTCCAGGGCAGCCCCAGGGACAGGAAAATGCAGCCTTCTTTTAAGACCAAGTCATGGGTACAGCAGTCACATTCTCCCCTTCCTCCACCCTCCCCGGACCCCCACCCCAACCCTCCCAGGACCCTCACTGTCCCCTCACAGCACCCTCTCCCTCCTCTTCTCCGTCTGGCCAGCTCTAAACTCTTACAGGCTATCACCTGGGGTCAGAGCTCTTCTGGAGTTCCTCCTCTCTGTGTATTCTTCAAGGGAGACCATGGATATGAGAGGATATGCACTAGGACTTTGAGTCTGGGGACAAATTGTTCTCCGGGCCTCCGCCTCCCTTAACTCTTCCCTCCCTCGTGGCGTCCCCAGCTTACCCGTCCTCTGGTCCTGTTCTTGCGCTTGGGGATATCCTCTTCTAAATCTTCTTCTTCATTTCCTTCTTCTACATTTTCATCATTTTCCAAAACCCTCTGAAATGACAAGAAAATGAACAGAGGGGTTAAGAAATAAAATGCAAAGGAGGAAGCCATCAGAGGGTAATTTGAGGCAGGGGCACGAGGTCTGTTTTGTTGCTGTGCTCCAACAAGGTGAAGATGCTGCCATTGCTGGGGAAGCGGGACCTCCAAAAGGCCATCCAGAGTCCGAGCGCTTGGCCATAACAAGTGTCTCAAACCCTTGGGCCCCTTCCAGCCTGGTCCTCCCAGAACACTGACTTTTTTCAACTCTTTTTACCCAAAGAGCATTTTCTAAAAAGAGTATACTCTGGTAGGGGGCACTTTTCTACGTGGACCCAAGATGTTTTTCAAAACTTACTTTTTTAATGTAAGTTCCTTCTGTTCCTAAATATGAAAATACATCCCTCCTTCCTCTGCCATTCTGGGACCCTGCCTATTTGATGAAAACAACTAACTTCCTGTTCATCTGACCAGAATTTGACATTAATGTGTTGTTCTTATTCATCTTTTTTTTTTTAAGAAAAATGGATTTTCATTACAGCACATTACTTGTAATGAAGCTTAAAGTTCATGAATTTAATTATCTCTCTCCAACAGATCTGTGATTCACACAGCAGCAGAGAATCCAATTTCCATTTTACAGGTGAATAAACTGAGGCTAAAAACAGTTTTAATTGCCCAAGGTCATACAGTGAGGCCATGGCCAAAGCAAAGTCGGGGTCATCAGCTCAGAATCTCCTGGTCGTTCCTCAGCCATGTGTCTGAAGATTGAAGGTATATTATATAGACCCTTCCTGTAGGAACCTGAACACTTCACTCCCTTTGTAAGGAGGGGAGGGCAGGTAAGTTGCGTATCTCTAGGTTTAAGGGCAGAATGAAAGATAGTGGCAGAGGCCCCAGCTCCCCAGACTGAAAGTGGGATAAGGAGAAGGGGCATGGAGCTCACTGGATGCCATGTCATGAGCCCTAGAAACCTCTTTATGGACTCACTGTGCAACCTGGGGTGAGTCATCACGTCTTCGTGCCTCAGTTTCCCCAATTATAAAATAGGAATTCATCTATTCATTTGATCAACAAACCCTTGTTTAGTGCTGACTATATGGCAGGCACTGTGCTAGACAAGCCACAGAGTAACTACAGTCGGTGCCCTAAAAGGATTCTACAGTATAGTGAAGGGAGGACAGATTTAAACAACATCTACAACCATATAGTTAAAACTGCCATAAACACAATAACAGGCAAGTACAAGCTTCTACGAGAGGCTAATAGAGGGAATTTTACCTAATTCGAGGGTCAGGAAAGGCTTAGCTGAGGAAGTGACCTAAGTGAGTTAAGATATGTAGGATGAGCAGAGACTGGCCTTGGGAATGGAGACCAAGGGCAGGGAGAAAGGAAAAGTGTTCCAGGCAGAAGGAACAGCATGAGCAAGCTCCCTGAGGCAGGAAAAGGAACATGGCTTGTCCATGTTGCAGAAAGAGGCCAGGGTGACTAGAGCTCAGTGATACAGGAGAGATTGGCATAAGAAGAGTCTAGAAAGGAGGGCAGGCACCATATTACACAGGATGACAGCATCAGCATCCACCCCTGTGATGGCATGACAATGACACAAACTATGAAAAGGCTCAGAGGCAGCACACACTCTACTGACACATGGAATCATCATCATTGTTCCATTGGCCTCCCAGACAATGCTTCCAGCCCATCCTCCAAGTAGGAAATCCAGGGGTGAATTTCCAGGGACCTTCTTCCACGGCCTTCTCATCAGAGTTCTCTCCCAGTCACAGGTGTCAGGGCATTGCTGATTACAAATCCTCACACAGAGCTCAAAACAGGTCTTGTAAATTCTCCTCCGGCTTCTCTAGTAGGCTTACTTGGGAAGCCATCAGCTGACGGCACGCGGGGTCTCTGGGTTGACCACAGCCATCTAACAGAGACATAGTGCTGTCTGCGAGACATGCCCTCTGGCCCACAGCGAGGAAACGTTGGTCCAGGTCCCCATCAGGCCTCCTAGGCTGTCTGCATCTTGGCTTTCTGAACCATAGGTGGGAACACAAGTGAAAGGCAAGAGGATGACAAGTCGAACACTCGGCAGACTTCGGTGAAAAGATGTGGTATAAATATGAGGTGTTGTTGTTATGACTGTTGTGGCTGTTCAAACAGCTGTCTTGCCAACTTCTGGGTCTTCAAGTCGTTTAATCATGGTAAGTTCCAAGACCTCGAATTTAAAGGTCATGGCCTCTGGCGTGCTGTACAATCTGACTCCACCCTCATTTTTTACCATGCAGATATTTTTGAGCAAATGAACCCCAAGTTGGAATTGAAATCTGGTGAAGGCGACTGAGCTGGTCTCCAGCACTGCCCACCACATGGCCTCAATGTCCAGAAGTAAATGGACTTCTCCGTCCCTTTCCTGTTGGTCTCCCTGCATCTTGAGAACCCCTAATCTGTGCCGCAGACCTCTGATGTGACAGCGGCCACTCCAGTGTGTTTGCATATCCTGCGATGATGTGGCCCTGACTCCCAAAAGCCTCTCTACATAACCAGGGAGGAGCCAGAAGTTCCTAACAAACAAAGCGTTCCTTCAGGGCTCAGGAAGCAGAGGGGGCATCCTGTGCAGAGGAGTCAAGGGCAGAGGTCCGACGAAGATGCAGCTGAACCCCCACTAACATATTTGCATTCCCTGTCCAAGGACATTATCTGGAAAATAAACACATTTTAAAATAACTTTTCTCCCTGTTACTCTAAACAGTCTTTACAGTGATGATAACAATTGTTTGTGGTTGTGTTAAAAAAGATGAAGGAATGCCTTTTAAAAACTCCATTATCTCTAGCCTGGAACGCTGCAAAAACCTCCTAACTGATTTCTCTCCTTCTTCCACAGCCCTGCGTCCAGCTCTTTTCCAGGCAGCAGCCAGGGGGATCTTGGGGAAACACGAATTCGCTGCCCTCGTTAAAATGGCTTCCTTCAGGGGCATCTGGGTGGCTCAGTGGGTTAAATCCTCTGCCTTTGGCTCAGATCATGATCTCAGGGTGCTGGGATCAAGCCCCACATCGGGCTCTCTGCTCAGCGGGGAACCTGTTTCCCCCTCTCTCTCTGCCTGCCTCCCTGCCTACTTGTGATCTCTCTCTGTCAAATAAATAATAAGATAAAATCTTTTTTAAAATAATAAATAAATAAAGTGGCTTCCTTCTTCATTTCCATGAAATCAAGTGCCTCCTCCATGTCCTGAGAGGCAAGAGTCATCGGACACGGCCTTGGGCCCTTCTCTCCCTGGCACCCCGGCACTCTGCTCTGGCCACATGAACCTTCTGTCTTTCTTTTTTTCCTTTTTTTCTTTTTCTTTTTATTTATCGAGGTGTAATAGACATGCAATATTACATCAGTTTCAGGTGAACAACACAGTGATTTGACATTTGGAGGCACTGTGAAATGGTCACCACAGTGAGGCTAGTTGCCATCTGTCACCCTACAAAATTAATATAATGTTACTGACTACATTCTGCATAATCCCCTTCACCCACTTCACACCCTCCCAACCCCCCTCCTCTCTGACAACAACCAATCTGCTCTCTATATCTGTAAGTCTGGGTTTGGTTTTGTTTTTTAGATTCTATAAATAAGTGAAGTCATGTGGTATTTGTCTTTCTCTGATTTATTTCACTTAATATCATGTCCTTAGGGCCATCCACGTTGTCACAAATGGTAAGACTTCATTCTTTTTGATGGCTAAGTAGTATTCCGTTGCATATACGTACCACATCTTCTTTATCCATCCATCAGCGGACGTTTAGATTGTTTCCATGTCTTAGCTACTGTAAATAATGCTACAGCAAACATAAGAGTGCATGCATCTTTTTGAGCTAGTGTTTCCATTTTCTTCAGATACATACCTGGAACTGGAATGGGGGGTCATACAATGGTTCTATACCATCATACTTTTCCATATTTTTCCATAGTTGCTACACCAATTTACATTCCTACCCCCAGTGCATCAGGGTTTCCTTTCCTCCGCATGCTCACCAACACTTGTTGTTTTTTGTCTTTTGATAATAGCCATCCTGACAGGTGTGGGCTAATTTCACTATGGTTTGATTTGCTTCTCCTTGATGATGAGTAATGTTGAGCATCTTTTCATGTGCCCGTTGGCCATCTGCATGTCTTCTTTGGGAAAAAACTGTCTGTTCAGGTCCTCTGCCCATTTTGTGATTGAATTTTGGGGGGTTTTTGTTACTGAGTTGTATGAGTTCTGCATCTTCTGTCTGTTCTTTCAAAACTATAAGCTCAGACCTATCTCAAGGCCTTCAAGCATACTGTTCCTCTGCCCAGAAACTTCCTCCCCATATTCTTGCTTTGCCCGCTCCTTTTCATCCCTTAGGACTGAGGTTAAATCCCTTATCTCACTTAGGACACTACTAGAATCTGTCCCTCCTTATACTGAATCTTCACACTCTGTTCTTTTCATGGTCATTTATCATGAAATGCAATTATTTCCTTTGTGTACTTGTCTTCTGTCTGTCTGTCATTACTAGAATATAAATATGAACAGTAGGGACTGCTCTCCTTGGTTTCTCTGTCCCACCAAAACCTAGCACAGTACCTGCTCAGACGAGACACTTAATAAACTTTGGTTGAATGAATGAATGAAAAATGAACAAATATAATCCATTTACTACATATGTACTTTATTTTTATAACCAAAGTTGATAAGAACACATAAACTCCTTTGGCTTATTGTCCTGATTTCCGCTTCTAGCATGGTAGATGGTAGACCCATGCTCTGCCCATGCTCTCCTCATCTATTTACAGCAGGGAGGATGGCGATGGTGATGATTCTACAGCAATGGCCCGTGGATTAGCCCAACACTGCCTGAGAGGACCTTGAACCCACCAGCCTGAAAGCATAAGAGGCTATTTGTCACTAGAGTGTCAGGGTTTCTGGGCAATGGTTCTGTCCCATCCACTGATTCAGTGAAATTATACTAACTACACAACACAAATGTGATATGCCTTAACTTCAAAGACCTGAAAAGTCCAAAAACTGGAGAAAGGTGGGAGGAATGTGAATAGGGAGAAAAAAAAAAACAAAGAAGAAAAACGAGTCACCCTAAATGCCAGTGACAAGAAGAATCCCTCTGGCTGTGGGACCATCAAGAAAGGAGGCATTGGGGCTGAGCCTGACTGTTGCATGAATTTGTACATGCAGAGTAGAAGAAAAGATTCCCCAAGTAAAGGACACGACATGACCACAGGAACAGAGGAGGGAAGGAAGACTGCAGAACAGGGGAGCACAGAAGTGGAAGAAAATAAGCTTGAAAACTAGCTTAGGAGAAGAGAGAGGAGGCCCAAGAAGATCACATTCACCATTTTGGATTTACCCAGTAGGACACAAGTGTTTCAGCTAAGTTTTTTAAACAAGGGATGTGCACAAGCAGAGCTTTCTTTCAGGATGAAAGATCATCTAGCAAAGTAGGACATGTTGGAGAAGGGACAGATTGCCCCCTGGGGTGACTCAGGAATCTGTTCACTCGTATATCCTCCCCAACAGAAACTTACTATGCACCTACTAAGCGCTAGGCACCGTTTGCCAGCTTTAGATATATTAGTGAACAAGACAATCATCCCACCCTTGAGTTTACATGCCATTGGAAGAAAACAGAAAATACCCAATAACATTATATATCAGCAAATTACAAAGTATGGTCAATAGTGATCAAAGCTAGGGGAAAAAGAAAAAGCAAAGGAAAGCAAAGTTAGGGGATCGGGAGATCTAGCGGGTGGGGAGGGCACAGGATGCGGTAGTACCCACAGGGTCAGGGTCAGCTTCACAGAGAGGAAGAGACACAGATTGAAGAAGGGGAGGGTGAGGCCCAGCTGATGTCTGGGCTGAGGAACCTGCTGGAGAGGAGACAGGCCGAGCCAAACCCTGAGGCCACAGAGTGCCTGGTGTGTTCTAGAAGGAACAAAATGAGGCCAGTGTACCGGCAACAGAAATGAGCAAGGGAAAGGCCCAGAAACCGAGTCGGAGAGGTAAGATGGCCTTGACTTTTATTCAGGGAGAACAGGAGCCTGTGTCCGGTTTGGGGCACAGGAAAAACAGGATCCCACTTCGGTTTAAAGGACTCCCTCTCAGCCATCAGCAGGGGCACCGCTTAGAAAGCTGTTGCAGTCGTTCAGACAGGAGATGACAGCGGCCAGGAACCGGGGCAGCCGTGGGGGCACACGGTAAGAGGAGCCTGTGCTCTGGTCGCGGGGACAGCGGCTGGATTCCCATGCACCAGACGCTGGGTGCGACGGAAAGACGGGGGCGGCAGAAGACTCCAAGGTGCATTAGGCACGTGAAGGTCATTAGGCACGTAAAGGTCATACAGATTAAGGACCTTTCGGAGGGCTGTAGCCCTAAGGAGCAGAGGCAACCCACAGAGGCCATGTTGTGACAGGGACAGGAACGGACGGCCCAACTGCACACAGGGATGGCAGGGGAGGAGGCCAGTTCTCGGCTTCAGCCTGCATCTTTGTTGAGACTCGGCTCTGTGGGAGCGGGCAAGTCCCCAAGGGGACGACAGTGAGCACGACCGCATGGTCCCCGAGTCCTTGGAACTCACTGACCGGTGGCACTCAAGAGGCAAACCAGACGTGTAACTGCTATTACTTTAATTGTAACGTCAATGAATGAATATGCAAATACTAAACATTACGTTGGATATGCAATTAATAAATATGTAATACGTGGTAAGTATCACACAAAATATAAAGTATCATAAAATATACATTTAATATCAATGTAATTTTATTTTAATAATTGAATTGTATTTAATTATTAATACTATTGTTTAATATTTATATAAATTAATATTACTACAATACTCCATGCCAACCATCGCATTCGACAACAGAGACTGAAGACGAAGGAATGAGAACCGGTCAGAGGGCACCACGGCGATCTTGGGTAGTGAGAGCCTCCACAGGACTGGGAAGAGTGGGTGGGAAACCAGCAGGGACAGGATCCACCAGCCCCGCCTGGAGGGTGATGCCTACACTGGCCTTGAAGGAGGAGAGGGCCGTGCTGAGAACTAGAGCTGAGGACAGGGTATGAGGACGGGGTGTGAGGAAGGCAGGGGCTCGTGGGGGACAAGCTGGTGTAGATGACCCCAAGGTTTCAAGCCTGAATTCTGGACCGCCCGCTCCACGGGGTGAGGACTCCCGTCTGTTTTGCTCACCATCATGTCCCCAGGACCTAGCCCAGCCCTGGCATACAGCAGGCTGGAAAAATATATTCTGAACGGCCACATGGGAACACCAAGAGAGGGGTGAGGGCTTGTTCTGGAGGCCGGGTTATGTGGGAGGAAGGCAGGCGTGAGACTGCCTGCAGCCGTGCACCGGGAGGTCTGCGAGCAGGAGCCGCCTCCCGCCAGGGCCTCCGGGAAGCCCCGCGCCCACGCTCGGACACGGCCCCCACCCCCCCACCCCCGCCCCACGGCGGCCGCAGAAATACCTGTATTTCCTGCATGCTTTCCTCCTCTCTGGCATCCACCTTCTTCTCCACACCCTCACCCCGCAGCAAGGCTTCCAGGGTGGTGCTTTCCGAGGTGAAGCCATCCTTCTTCAGGGGCAGCTCCGCTTCTGCAAAGTTAAGGACAGAGAAGCAGGGGTCAGGCCGTTGGAAGCAGTGGGGACAGGAGGACCAGGAGGGACAGGGGGTGGCCCCGGAGAGCACGCAGGAACTGGCGCTCTGGGTAGAGCTAGAGGCAGCCTGTGCCCTCACCTCTGGGTGGAACAGGAGCCCCGGAGCTGGGTCTGGCTTTCCTGTCTCCTGTTTCCAGCCCCAGAGACAAATGGCAACCCTGTCCGTAGCCTCAGAGCCGAGGAGAGCGAAGGGCATCAGACACACAGTGACTGTGAGCAAGACACTCAACGGCCCCGGAGCCCTCTTCTGCATCCACGATGGCCAGTCCCCCCACAGGGCCATTTTGTGAGGCATAAACATGCCCCTTACATGAAAGTACTTTGAAAATTCTACAGCAATACACCAACACTAGCCTCAAATCTTAGTGTTCTCTCCCTCTAGCTCAGGTCTCGTCTGACAACTCCATGACCTCCCCTCAGCCATGCTGGGTGCCCGGCTCCAGGTTGCTCCATGAGAAACTATTTCGACCTCAGAGAGGCTGTTCTCCTCGAGGGATACAAAGACCACCAAAGCCAAGGGAAGGGAATAGGGAGCACAGATGTCTAGCAGACCCCAGCTCCGTGGCTGGGAGCTGCAGCGCCTGCACAGCAGGGCACCTTTTCTGGAAAGGTCAGAGTCGGGTCCGCTACCTGGGTCTTGAGGTCATGGGGCCAGCTGAGTCCTGGCAGCCAGAGTCAGCCCTGTCTGAAAGAGACCAGAGAAAGAAGCTGAACTCCTTTCTCAAGATACCGCCCAAGCTCTTAACCCAAAAGGAGATTTTTTTTTAAAGATTTTTTATTTATTGGACAGAGAGAGACGCAGCGAGAGAGGGAACACAAGCAGGAGGATTGAGAGAGGGAGAAGGAGGTTTCCCACGGAGCAGGGAGCCAGATGTGGGGCTCGATCCCAGGACCCAGGGATCCTGACCTGAGCCGAAGGCAGATGCTTAAGGACTGAGCCATCCAGGCGCCCCAGGGATATTATTTTTGCTCTTGCTAAACTAAAAGCAGAAGCGTCAGGTACAGGGGATCCTGTTTTGATTTGCTAAGAAACATTCATCTGATCTCTGATCCTGTACCTCATACCCCCTTGGCAATTAGATGCGTGGCCCCTATCCTGTTATCAGGTAAGATAAAGACAGGAATATGAGGAATTGGTGCTCTAGAAAGCAACCCGGGGAAGGGAATGGCCCATGTGCCCGGGGGAGTTGAGAGTGGAGTGTAGGACTATTCACAGTGTTGTGCACAGGAATGAGGGAACTACACGGAAAGGTGAAGCACCCCCGGGAGTTAGGGTGGGGCGCCATTACCACCGCTCTTCCTGGAGGGACAGAGCATTTGCAAGAACCCGGAGGGATCTGTGGCTTGCAGCCTCAGTGAGCTCACAAAAGAGAGAACCAAGGTGAAGAGGCTCATGGCCCAAGCTCTCTCTTTCCACCCTTGTCTTCCTGCTCTGCCCTCCCATTGGCCAACCTCAACTAGACACCAGAGGGCAAGCCACCCTCATTGACCCAGCACACCAAGGTCAGCTTCCTGGGGCCCAAGTCAGGGGCCCAGGATGAAGAGTGGGTGGGGTGGGGGGTAGGGGCAAAGGGCAGAAATGGAAATAACCAGCAAAATCAAACCCTGCTCTGCTGGGCTTCACTGGGACTCAAATGCAACTCTATCTACCCCTTCCATCTCCCCAGAACCAGAGGCAGGCTGGCCAGTCCACAAGAAAGGGACACTAGGACATCACATTAAAACTGAAGAAATCCATACCTACAAGTGACCAGCCCCCCGAAGAAGCCAGTGGGAAGGAGAAACAGTATCTAAAGTCCCTCGAGAGACAACAAGGTCTTCAGCAAACCGAGGATCCCCCTCCATCCACCTCCATCAAGAAATGCTATCGTCAGGGGCGCCTGGGTGGCTCAGTTCGGCTCAGGTCATGGTCTCAGGGTCCTGGGATCGAGCCCCGCATTGGGCTCTCTGCTCAGCAGGGAACCTGCTTCCCTTCCTCTCTCTCTACCTGCCTCTCTGCCTACTTGTGATCTCTGTCTGTCAAATAAATAAATAAAATTTTTTAAAAAAGAAAAGAAAAGGAAAACTACCACCAAATCAACCAGCACTAGAACTCATCCACACACATATTCATTCCACAAAGAACCGCGGAGCTTCTTTCCCTGGGCACCCAGGAGGTGTAGCAGATAAAGACAGTCCTGGCCTTTAGGGGGTTTACAGTCCAAAGAGACAGATATTAAATGCTGCGTACAAAATTAATATGGAATGACAGATTGTCTTACAGGCGGCGGAGGAAAACAACAGAGTGCTGTGTGAAGGGAGAATACAGTGGGGGGCTTGCTCTAGATCAGGGGGTCAGGGAAGACCCAGGTGATGAACTTGTGATGAACTTCAGTTATACTGAAGTTGAGTGTCGGGAAAATAGTGCACTGTCTGCCTTAACAAGTTCAGAGCGTGCGACCCCAGAGCCTGCTCTGATGACTTATCACTCTTTCTCCCAAGTCAAAAAAAAAGGCTTCCAAACGTCTCTTATAAAACAATTAAAGCATGTTGCCTCATGTCCTGCCCTCAGTCAGAAGAGAACAGCTGGTCACCGTCCTCTTAACTTACGGTAATCATATATACATATATTTGAAGTTCGTATCTTAGTATTCCCCGTAGCCTCTCAACGCTTAATAAATCCTATTTCCAGAATCGCACAGCATTTGAGAGCTGAAAAAAAGCCTTACAGATCATCTGCTGTAATCACCTCATTTTATAAATGAGGGATGCAAGGCTCAGAGAAGTTCCGTAATTCACAGAAAGCCACACAGCGGAACAAGAACGCAGACCAGTAGTCTTTCCTAGATGCCATTAAGATCAGGATGGGAGCCCTACTTGATGCATCCTTATCAGCAGTTTGCAGGCCCAGGCTGAGCCCCAGGGGGCACTGATATGGTTGTGTCCATGCGGACGGCTCCGCACACACGAACCGTTCAATATGCGGTAGCTGTTCCTAGCTGTGTGTTGCTTAATCCCCACCGTGACCCAAGAGGCGAGCACAGTTACTATCCCATTTCACAGATGAGGATGCTGCAGCTTAGGGAGGGATGGAATTTGTTTAATATCACACAGCTGTTTGGGGGCAAAGCCCAGCCTTGACCCCAATCTGCCCCGCCAACCCGTTCACACATTCTCTAGCTTGTACAGACATTGCTTTGTCTCTCTTTGGTTCTTCCTCGAAAAGTCCTTTCCCAAACCTTTGTGCATTTTCCACTGCACCCCAAACTCTCTCCACAGACTTCCTATTTCAAGATAAAAGACAGTCCTTTACTGAGGCTGAGGCAGGTCTGTGTCGTGGTTCTGGGCTCTGTTATATATGAACATCCCATGTGGGGTTCACCCCTTCTGCAACAGTACTGACCCCCCACGGAACTCTCCATCCACTGTGAACTTCCTCCTCCTCCTCCAGCTCTCTCTTCCTCCCCTGCTCCATATTCCTCCATCCTGTTTTCCTACAATTCATTCCACTCTCTGGGTCCTCTGGTCATTTACCAGATGGGCACAGTAGAAGCACCACGAGAGACAAAAGAACCAAATTAGGAACAGTGAGATGGACTCTCTACAGGTAAAGGGCCAGAACGGACTTCCAGGAGCATCTAGAGTCCAACCCCTCAGGGAGGAAAGTGTAGCACAGAATGATAAGGAGCCCTTCCCAGGGTCACAGAGGAACTCGTGGCATTATCCTTGCCTCATTACCAAAATATCTGATGGGCTCGTAGAATTGCTGCTTCCAGATGGCCCTGGAGTCAAGCTCTAGTCCAACCACCTATTAGTCAAAGGACCATTAGCCAAAGGGCTAGTTCCTTAGACGCCTGAGTCTCTGTTTCCTTACATATTCACTGAGGATGGCCACAATATTTCATAATATTGATGGGAAAATGAAACAAGGTCATAAATACACTACATAAAGAAACTGGATGACCCACAGAAAACCAGCACAGAAGCATGGAAACGGAGCGGAAAATGAAGTATATCAATTTCTGTTTAGGTTTTGGTTCTTCTCTTCAAAACTCATAATTCGAAATTAGATCGAATACGTAAAGAGCCTGGCATGGTCCGAGTGCCCTATAAATGCTACCGTTTATTAGTGTGAAGTTAGAATAATTCTAATTTTAACGGTACAGCCGCATTGTCCAATAGAAACATCATGAAAGCCACTTACATAATTTTAAGCTTTCCAGCAGCCACATTTTGAAAAGAGCAACAGGTGCAATTAATTTTAATATATTTTTTCTAACCCACTCTATCCAAAACATCATTTCGACACGTAGTGAGTATAAAAAAATTAATTCAATATTTTGCGTTCTTTGATTTGCACTGAGTCTTCAAAATCTGGTGTTTATTTTTATAATGACAGCGCCTCTCAATTCAGATTAGCCAGACTTCCAGGGTTCCACAGCCACATGTGGCCAGTGGCTACCACATCAGTGCAGGTTTCTACCCTTAAAAGTAACAGGTACTATGATTTTGTTTCCCCCAAAATGGAAGGATATGGTTCTTAATGTCGCCTTCTTCGTCCCCGGAGGAGCACCCTTCCAGGACAGCTGGAAGGTTCAAGCTGACCACTGGCAAACCCTGGTTTCAAAGCATTCTGGGTAAGGCTTGCAAGGTCAGAATGACAGGCCCTCCCAGCCAACCAGCAGAGGGTACATTCCCTGGTCCCTGACCACAGGAGGTCCCAGAGTGAAGGGAAAAACAAGGTAACAGGTCCAAGCTCTGGCACAACGTGCATCCTAGGCATGCTCCCTCTCGAGCCCTTAGGGACTTCATTGATTGTATTGTATTATTCTAAGACATTCCATCTAGACACAGGATTTAGTCATTCTTTATACGTGTACTCATTTTGACGCTCGCACCAATTTGGGGACCACATCACCTGACAAGAACCATCAGACATTTAACATTAAAAGAAAATGGTCCAAAACCCACACATAATTCATCTTTAAATTAGCCTGATTTTATACACAGGGATATAAACCCACGGATCGTTACTCTCTCCAGAGCGGCAGCAGCTGTCACCCAAGCCAGCCGCCTCCCTGGGCCCCTGGAAGCAGCTCTACCTCCGCTTCTAATTGGGAACAGAGATACTCCTTGGGTGACTTCCAGCACGATCCATCACACCAGAGACAGCTTCTGTGCAAACCGAAGCAAATCGGTTTCCAAATAAGAAAAAACCTCTTAGACAAACAAGGATTGAAGCACAGAAAACCTTTTAAAAAAGAAGAAGAGGAGAAAGAAGGAAAGAAAGAAATGCGCAAATCGAAGCAAAAAGAAGAAGAAGAAATGTCAGAGGAGAGCAGTGGCTTCTATCTAGGGCCGTGGACAGGGCAGCCATCCTCTCGGGTGGAAATCAAAGCCACAGGCTTTTGACACAGGTGCCCCAAGCCTGCCACCCAACACACTGAAAGCAGAGCTTCTGCTGGGTTGTTGGAGCTCATTAACAGGATGCAGGCGAGATGAGCCCGAAAGTGCACCATGGGAGCACAGTGAGTAATTAAATCCCAGGCCATTTAAAAATGCAAATGCCTGGATGTCACAGGCTCCCAGAGCCTCTGACTCCTCATGCGTTTTTTGGCTCAGGGTGGAGGACTGGGAACCTGCAAGTCATATATGGATTATAATAAAATATGCCATATAAAAAACAGATTAAGACAGTTCTTCTTTGGGGAAATATACAAAGAGAGGAGCTGTCTGTTAGCTGTCGAGTTTGCAAGAGATACCATCTTTCGGGAGGCTGTGCTCTGCCAACAGACAGTCTGCCCCAAGGGAAATAGTGGTGAAACACCCCGACAAGGCCCATCCATCCGTCCATCTATCACGGGTTCTCCGTGACGCAGGGACCTGGAGACAGAGTACCAGAGCAAATGGGAGGGAGAGACCCCACAGACAATGGCAGACAATCCTCCTGCTACATCAGGAGTGCTCAGACTTTTGGTTGTTTTTTGTTTTGGTTTTTTGTTGTTGTGGTTGTTGTGGTTGTTGTTTTACCTGCCTCTAGTTTTTCTTTAAAAATACAAATGTGCAGTTTTCACTTCCGAGTGCTTATTAGTGTAAGGAGTTAAGCTCATCCTATTTCCTTGGATTTATTCATCAACTTACACCAAGAAGCCAGGAGCTTAAGAGTCATTAATTCATTTATCCCCTTTAGACTCTCAGACTCATGGGGAGAAAGAATGGGGGAAAGAGATCGGGGTGGGGGACAGACCGAAGCCCTGGTTTCCTGAGATGGTGGTAGGCCCGGGAATCCATCTGCTCCTTCCTCAGGGGGTGCCATTTTCTTGGCACCCTGTTTTCTTGGCACCCTCTTTCTTGATTCCCTGTTTTGTGATTCATAAAGCTCAAAATAGATGAGGCTCCTGGTGAGGACCCATCACCCAGGCTGCACCCTGCAGGCCCGTATTACCACCTGTTTTAGAATCCCAGGATAGCCACACAGCAGGAGGGCTGCCTGTCTCCCCGTATGGCCTCTGCCCCCCATTTCCCGGTGCACCTATCCACTCACAGCCCAGTCCACATGCAAGGATGGGCCCTCACGCACCCTCTCACCTAGGGGTGAACACCTCAGTTAAGCGTCTCCCCACTCCAGAGGCCCAGAGAAACACCCACAGAGCCAAAGGAAGCTCACCCCTGGGCTGGCTGGCAGACCAGGTCGACGCAGCTAGCAGGATGGTGGGGGAAGGGAGGAATGGTGGCCGCGCGTGCAGGAGTGATATCTCCGTTGTGTCCAAGGGGTAGAGATAACCAGACAGTGCAAAAGAGTTCTGGAGCGGAAGCTCGGCTCTAGTTCCCAACACCACACTCTGGGCCTTAATCTCTCTATATGTAAAACTAAGGGATCAAACCCCACTTCCCGGCGTTGCTGTGGGGCCAACGGAGCCAAGGGACACAGAGTGTCTGCACAAGGGGCATGATGTTCAAGCAACGTGAGCGCCTTCCCTTCTGCCTCCACAAAGTTGTAGCACTTCCCAGCAAGATCTTAACCCTCGGATCTTCTCAACCATCGGAACCAGTGGGGCCTGGCTTCCCCCAGCTGGGGCGTGGGCCCAGGGAGAGCAGCCGTGAAGAGGCTGAGTCCATTTGAAGGGTCAGGGGTGGGAGGTTGGGGAACAGGTGGTGGGTAATAGGGAGGGCACGTATTGCATGGAACACTGCGTGTTGTGCAAAAACAATGAATACTGTTACACTGAAAAAATAAATAAATTAAAAAAAAAAAGAGGCTGAGTCCAGAGCTGTGCTGGGGACAGAGGGGGCCACGGGCGAGACCCAGCTCAAAGGCCAGAGGCCCGCCCTGTTTCAGGTCCAGGGCGGGCACCGTCCTGCAAATTTGGAAATCACAGCAGAACTGCATGGAAAGTGCCTTCCTTGCCCTATGCATTCATTGGACAAACCATTACTGAGCACCTACTACGCAGCAGGTTCTATTCTAGGTGCTGAGGACATGGCTGTGAACAAGAGAGGAAAAGCCCTGACCTCACAGAAACTGTATTCTAGTAGGGAAGTTATTGG
This sequence comes from Meles meles, assembly GCF_922984935.1. Taxonomy (NCBI): domain Eukaryota; kingdom Metazoa; phylum Chordata; class Mammalia; order Carnivora; family Mustelidae; genus Meles; species Meles meles. The sequence goes on along the minus strand of NC_060071.1, from coordinate 138,166,736 downwards.
GGGCGGGGGAACAATACCTAAAATCAAATGAGTGAGACCTAGAGCACAACAGATGATAATCAGTGCTTTGGGGGAAAACAGAGCAGAGGAGGGGATGCTTGAGTATTGGGGGAAGTAGGGGGTGGTTACATTTTGAAATGCGGCCAGGAAGAGGAGAGGGGCCTCTGAGGAGAGGGGAAGGGGGCACGCTGATATCTTAGAAAGGACATGCTGGGCCAAGGAGACATCAATACAATGGCCTGAAGCCCGGGGCCCATCTGCCTGGAGACCAATCCAGAGTTGTTACAGGGGCCTTGGAAAGGCCATGCAGGCCACTGAGAGGAGGTTGACGGCCACTGTGAGTATGATCAGAAGCCACTGGAAGTTTCGAGCAGAGAGTGACTGTATTTTAAGAGGGTCACTATGAAAACAGCTGAAGGAGGAAAGGCAGAGTGGGGAGAGCGATCAGGAGTTACTGCAATGTGGGTGGGACCCCACCAAGGGCCCGGTGCTTAGGACTGGGCTGGGCATGACCCACCGGAGCCCTGTCTTCGTGGCACTCACACCCCGGTTTCCAGACACATCCAGAGGGCAGTAGGGGTCTGGAGCAGGCCCCTGGCCCCTGAGCAGGGTCGTCCCCACACAGTGAACCAGGACAGAGGGCAGATGCGGAGGTTGGGTGCCCAGGACCGAGGGGCAGAGATACGGACACTAGAGCAAGTCCCCAGAGGAAGGGCTTTCCAGAAGAAGGGAGACCAGCCAAGGCCGCGGGCAAACACGGCCTTGCCATGCCAGTCAGACAGGCCTGGCCTACCACACCATGGGGTGACAGGTGTCAGTAAAAGTGGGAAGGAAGCCTTCCAAGTTGACCTCTGTGCCCTGGGCAATGGATGCCAGAGTTCTGGGACACAAGAGGTGACTTTTTTAAGCTGTGGGCCTGGTAGAGATGGATCCCACAGCCAGGTGCCAGGTCTTTTCTCCTCAGTGTAGAAGGTTCCAGACTTGGGGCTTTTAAAAGACTCAAAGGCAGAATGCAGTGTCATTCCAGGCCAGCCAGCACACGCTCTTCAAGCAATGGGCACGTCACTGTGTAGGGGACAGACACGGCATTAGCCGAGACCCCCGCGGCCTACCCAGCAGCACAGCATGGTGACGCCATCACTGTGGAAACCCTCCAGATCCACCCTCCCTGGGGACTCTCAGAACAGTCCTACAATGTGAGCAAAGCAGCTGCCAGGGTCCGCCTTTCACCGACAAAGAACCAAGGCCAGAGTTGTTATGTAACTGCCCCAAATCACACAGCCCCTGGGTGGAGGGGTCTGGACTTGAACCCAGGCCTTGGGATCTTTTGGTGCCCCTTCTCCTGCAGAGCACAGCAGTCAGGCACAGGAAAGGCCCCTACGACCTAAAGTCAAAGAGAGGCAAGATGGCAAACCTGGGACAGGCCCCACAGCCCAGGTTTGGAACTGGACAGGAACCCCAAGGGGTCAGCTCCCACGGGCTTCTCTCTGCTCAGTCTCCCTCACCTGTGAAACGGGCATGCTGTCTGATACACCGTGTTCTCCGAGGCTGAGACCAAACACTGACACCTTTCCTCCATCCCTTTCATAAATCTTTACTGTCCACCTGCTATGTGCTAAGCCTGTTGCCGGGTGCAGGGGAGACAGATGAAGAAACAGGTGGGTCCCTGCCCTTAAAGTGTGGACTGTACTTCCCAGTGGGGAAAGACACCAGCGAACGGGCACGGTGTCCCAGGGCGGCTCCTCGGGCTGATGACCTGTGTTCTAAACGTGGTGTCACCCGGGGGGGTGGGGTAAGGGGACGGCACACGTGACCATGGAGATTCGGCAGCAGCTGGGCACGCTGCCCTGCTCACTCCCGGCTGCCACCCATGTCCTCCGCCAGCCCCAGCTCCCGGAGCCCTGCAGGCTGCAAGCAGGCCTGAGACAGACCAGCTCGGTCCCCCCAGACTGCCAGGAAAGCAAAGGGAGCACGAACCGTCGCAGCGTGAAGCGGAGGGCTGGAGGGGCCTGCCCACCTCTCCCCAGCTCTCCTGCTCCTGAGGCCAACGAGAACTGAAGAAGCCGCTGTTGCAAGCTTCCAGGATGGATGGCTGCGGGCTGTGACACTGCAGGAAGGAGATAAATGACTGGTCATTTCCCCCTGATGCACTTGAAGGCATCCATTCTCCCAGCTGTACCAAGCTCAGGCAGCCCCCCGAGCCGAGCCAGATAAGCACTGACAGATGCGGGTGGGAGCTGGAGTGTCCTTCCCCCTCAGAAGGACACAGCCAGACTCCTCCGCAGGCCGGGAGAAGGTCACGGTGTCCACTGGCTCACACCTGGCTGGGGGCTCCATGGGTCCCTTCCTTACCTCCCACCTCGCCCACTCTCACCCCCCCCCACACACACACTCCTGCGGGCCCAACCCGGGAGGAGCACCCGGGGGAAGCGGAGAGCGAGGGGCAGAGGGAGCCCGCTGACAGGCTCATCAATCTCGGGCTACATGCTTGGCACATCGGCGTCCCTTAAGTTGTTCCCGGACTGGGAGGGTGCTGCAGGAGTCGGGGGGACTGTCTGGAGGAGAAGAGAAATCACGCCGAACATCAGAGAGCAAATGGTGGAAGAAGCCTGGAGACTATTAAAATGTGGTCCATGTACAAAAGCAGTAGGGAACTAATTAAGATGCAGGATTTGCAAAAGCTGGGGAAGTTGGCCGCAGCCTGCTCCCATCTGTGGAGTGCTGGCAGTTCAGTGCGGCGGGGACAGCACCCTAGGCCAGCGAAACAGGCCTCTCCACCCCTGCCCAAGCAGGCAGAACTCAAGCCTCTCTGCCTGGACCGCCCCTTGGGGGATGGGCACCCTTCAGAGGGTCCCCATGACTCGCTTGCTGGTCTGCTGGGGCACCCTCTGCTTTGAGGCACCCTACCCTACCATCTCCTCAGGGGTCCTGCCCTTCTGCTTATGTTCCCCCAACGACGTGGGGTGGGTGGTGACCATCCGGGTCATTCATCCCCAGTCATTGAGTGGCTGCCAAAGGGGAGAAAAAGAAAAAAAAAAAAAAAAACCCTAGAGAAAGAACCAGAACCCTATTATTCCTGGCTGCCTTCCCTCCCACCACCCTTGGAATTCGGCAAGGGTGGCAAAGAGCCGGGTTGCTCCCCATGTATCCTGGAGCAGAAGGGATTTACAAGGCCTCAGGTACATTCCAGGAGCAGAAAGAACATCTGTTAGAAAGGTCCTGTTGGTGTGGGAACACCACCGTGAATGTGTGTGTTGGGTCCTGGAGCAACATGGCGCCCGTCCCAACAGGCTCTCCCTGAGGGTTCTCTCCTTGGCCTCGCCACTGATCTCCCCGGGGAAATTAACCTCCTAATTCAGTGCCACAGTTCCCCAACCTCTAAAACGAAGATAAAGTCTCCTCTAGACCCAAGGTACCAAAAGGTCTGGGGTTGGAAGACGCTAAATCAATCTAGGCAGACCATCCAAGCATTTAATCCAAAGAGACACAAGGAAAAGTTTGTTCCCAGCCTTCTTCTTTTCTTCATTCAAACACACGGGCGCGTGTGCACACGCACACACACACACACACACACACACACACACAAACACACACAAAGTGAAGTTAAAGGCCTCTTTTTTAATCAGCTGGCTTTTGCCCAACATCTGCCCTGCTCCAGGGCCTTCTGGTGGATATTTACTACCCACCTTTCTCTCCTGCCAGCTCGGCTCCCCCTTCGCAAGGACAGAGCTCCATTCTTGGGGAAATGGTCCAGGGGAGGCCCCCTCTCTGGCACCAGGCCTCTGACCCAGTCTCCATGTTGCCTGAATTGTGATGGCTGCATCCTGAAACACCTTGTGTTCCCCTCTGCAGCCAGGTGCGAGCTGCAGGGAACACTGAAGTCCGTTGTCAGTCAGCGGAGAGAAATAATGCTGCAGGCGTCGTCCTTCAGACGCCCAGGTAAGTAGGAGGTTGCAGGATATTTATTCAAGACAGATCGGAGGGGAGATGTTAGGCGTGAGAAACACATAGGTCCGGGGACACGGGATGTTTTCAGGACCAGAGAGCTCTCCCCAGCTCTCAGCCCCATCCCACCCGCACACAGACATATTTTTATGTTCGGCGAGTAGTACAGAAAGACAGGCAGATGTCATAGTCACAGTGAGGGAGATGGGATGAGGAAAGCAGGATGGGGGGGGGTGTAATCCATTGGTGTGTGATCTAGCCCTGAACAATGACAGCAGCAGCCGTGATCCCGCCGCCCCTCTCCCCACCCCGAGACGCGTCCTTAACCCAGACCAGCTCTGTGCCTTTCAGGGGCTGAACCAGAGGTAGACGGTTCTGCGGCCTTGTCCTCAAACCTTCCCCAAGGTCCCTGGAGATTCCTTAATCTACACCCCTTCCTCTTGCCTTGACCTGGTTTCCTGACAGAGCCCTCAGCTCTGCAGACCTGAGGTCAAAGACAACTCTTCCTTGACGGCCGCTGTTGCCAAAAGCTGCCTACCACTGGCAGGATCCAGGCAGGGACACAAAGGAAGACAGAAGGTACAAACTGGGTGTTGGCATGATAAATTGCTTGTGGCGTCTCCTCATTATCCATAGAGGGGCCTGACATGGAAGGAAACTCATGCCTCGAGACAATTCTGCTCTGGGCCAGCGCCCCCGTCTCTCAAGGATCAGGGGAACTCCTCTCTCTCTCCCCCGAGGAAATGAGGGTGCTGAGGGTGAAGCCCAGGGGAGGCTCTGAGCATCGCAGACGTAACCACATTCCTGGAGCTTGTCAAAGGGACCTCAGGAGATTCACGGCGGGAGCCGGGGAGGGAAGAGAGGAGACAGCATGGCATCCTAGGCGCTGGGTAGTGGCGGGGTGCCAAGGATTGATTGGTTCATTCATTGGTTTTCTTTCAACATAAACTTAGTCTACTAGTTTCCATAAATTTAAAGAGATTCAGCTCAGGTTAGACAAATTGATTATCGATTTTCAGCAAGGTTTGCCCAAAAAGGATTATACATAATGTTGTGCAATTTGCTTTTCTTTTTCTACCTAACAATATATCTTTGACATCTTTCCATTTTTTTCTACTCATTTCTTTGAAAGCCAAAATAGTATTCTATTCGATGAATGTACTATATATTTAAGTAGTCCCCTGTCAATGGACCTTCTGGTTGTTCCCATTCTTTCTTCTTGTTGTTGTTACAAACAATGTCATAATGGATGACCGCACACATCTGGAGTATATATTTATCCGTAGGATCAATTCCTAGCAGCAGAATTTCTAGGCCAAAGGTCAGGCGTCTTTTAAATACTGATAGGTACTAAGCACCGACCTTCCAAAAGGTTAGACCCAATCCCACGGCAGTGCGTTCCGCGCGCGCCCACCCCCACCCCCGCCTGGGCCTTGTCCGTTTCCTTCAGCTGCTCCTCTGTCCCTGGGAAGGCGGCCTTTCCTTCAGCCAACTGCCTGTCGCCACCTCCTAGGAGTTTATAGCAAATGCTCCAGGGACCCTAGCCATGACTGTACCCTGAGCCACGCTCAAAAGTGCGCAGAGCCGCTGAAAGGGGGGGACATGCCAAGGGGACAGAGAGTGGCTGAGAGCCGGCTTGGGCTCTGCTCCGCCAGCAGTAGGGATAACATTCTGCAAACATGCAGCCAGACGGGGCGTCTTCCACTCTCGCCCAAAGGTGCCCCTCGGGCTAGCTGAGGCCCTGGAGGAAGGCCCTTTTCTGACATTTTGGCTCGGGTGAAAAAGTCAACGTCAAACGTGGGGTGCCTCTAGGAAGAGAGTGATGGTGCTGCTTCGAGTTCTCTAGATGCGCCCGGACGCTCTGCGGAGGCTGCCGGTGTACAGGGCAGCCTGAGCACGCGGTCCCCAGGACAGACTCAGAACGGCATATGGAAATGACACACATTTGCCCCATGGCTTGGGTTTTTTTTTTTTTTTTTTTTTTTTTTTTTTTTCTGAAGGCTTAGCCGTAGATCTGATTCCCCAAAGAGGAGAAACAAGTTCACCTGAGAAAGAGCTATTTATTCCAGGCCCGGCTTTTTACTGTTTCTCAGTGCCTGGATGCTGGCACGGAGGAATGAGCCTGCCTTGGGTGAGCCCAACAAACTTAAGATCTTTTTTTTTTTTAAGTTTTTATTTATTTGACAGAGAGAGAGCACAAGTAGACAGAGAGGCAGGCAGAGGGAGAGGGAGAAGCAGGCTCCCCACTGAGCAGGGAACCCGACGCAGGGCTCATGACCTGAGACAAAGACAGCTGCTTAGCTGACTGAACCAACCACGCACCCTCAAACTTAAGATCTTTCGCCACGCTGGGACATGGGTATGCCTCTGAGAGCCCATCCTCAACAAGCTGGCACTCACTTTTCCCAGAAAGGTCCTCCCCCAGGATTCTAGACATCTCAGGGGCTAGGTCTTTATTAGCCTGAGACCTGGAACATCTACCTCAGCCTCTGCCCCAAGTTCAAGGGCAGAGACCAAGGAAACCTTTCAAAGGATCACAGATAGAGGCATGATGGGCTGGTGGGCACTTGGCTCCAGCAAACTCCCAACCCTGGGGCTCTTCCCATTCCCACCACCCATAGGCCATGACAGGTCCAAAGATGGGGCAAGTCCAAAGCCAGCTGTGATGACAGCTGCTCCGAGTTCAGCCACGGGGAGGTCAGTGCGCTCAAAGTATGTGTTTGTAGACAAGAGGGCAAGACGCTCATAAAATAACTTCTTCCTCAGTCTCACTAACAATGAGACTGTCAGTTCCCAGATATGTGAGCAGCACAGTAAACCTTGCTTGGCTTGGCGCCGTCCGCAGCCTGATTTCCCTAACATATAAAGTGGGCTCATTCTACTTTGATCCCTCCTTCCTGCTCTACCTCCCAGGGCTATGGTAAGGACCAAAGGAAATGCTATAAATGAAAATGCTTTGTAAAGGGCTTTGTAAATTACAGTGTGCTGTTCAGACACTGGTTATGATGATGACGATGATGATTCAATCAGAGTTCCCCATCCCTTGGGTGGCAGTGACACAAACCCAAGCCAGCTAATCAGTCCTTCCCAGGAATTCTCTGCCACAGCTATCGAAGAGGACTGCTGCTTTCTGCTGAGTCCAAGGAGTGCTGAGTCTGGAGCTCCAGGTGGCCACTTTGTCTGCCCCACAAGGAGGAGAGAGTTAGAGGTGGAAAGAGGGGCTCAGAGCTCTCACTACAATGTTTGAACCCCTGGATGCAGCTATGCCTGAAACCAGGGCAACTCTGAGATCTACCATTACATGAACCAACTTCCCTTCTTTCTACCTTAGGCTGGTTGGATTGTGTGTCTGACATTTATAACTAAAGGAATTCCAAGTATCTCTTGGGTGCATTTTAATCATTTAAATATTAGTTTTCTAATCTTATAATAAAGTTTTTAAGGGAAAAGCTATGTTAAAGTTTTTTTTAAGTTAGTATATATATGAACAATGCAAAGAAGCAGAAAAAGCATTGAACAGAGAAATCAAAAAACATGGATTCTCTGCTTATTCCCACAGGAATTACTGTGTGACTTTGAGTAAGTGTCCTAACCTGCCTGAGTCTCAGAAAATAAGGAATTGGAGTTAATGATGTTTAAGGTATTTAACAGCATGAACTGTCTTCAATTCCATAAAAGACAATCCAATTAGTCTAACACAAAGTGTTCTTAAGAAAGACTTCTAGGGGTGCCTGGGTGGCTCAGTGGGTTAAGCCTCTGCCTTCAGCTCAGGTCATGATCTCAGGGTCCTGGGATCGAGCCCCACATCAGGCTTTTTGTTCAGCAGGGAGCCTGCTTCCCTCTCTTTTTGCCTGCCTCTCTGCCTACTTGTGATCCCTCTCTCTCTGTCAAATAAACAAATACAATCTTTAAAAAAAAAAAAAAAAGCCTTTCTAGGGGCACCTGGATGGCATAGTCGGTTAAGTGTCTGATGCTTCTTTCTGCTCAGATTATGATCTCCAAGTCCTGCGATCGTGAGAGCAAGCTCCATCTGAGATCAGCGTGGGTTCTGCTTGTGAATCTCTCTCCCTCTCTCTCTCTGCTCCTGCTCCTGTTCTCTCTCTCTAAAATAAATAAATAAATCTTTAAAAAAAAAAAAGACTCTCTATATAAATGTTAAGAACAAAGATTAACAATTTAAAATCAGCATCAAGTACTTATAATCTTTTAAACTGACAAGTTGCATAGGAGATGTCCTCCCATATGAAAGTTAATATGAATTCATATATAAATATGAAAATATTCACTGCAAATTGGAAAGATTGGAGACAAAAATTGGGAACAACCTGGCTAAAATTGTTGTGGTACATTCATACAATGGAATATTGTGTAACTGTAAAAAAAGAATGAGGAAATTCTTTATATATTGATAGGGCCGACGCCCGAGGCACATTTTTCAATGGACCGGGCCAAACACAAGGTGGCCGGCTATGTGAAAAGATGAGGAAAAGGTCATATGGATGTAATTCTTGGTGTGCACATAGACAATCTCTTGAAGGATCTGAAAAACGGCTGCCACTGATGGGCCTGATTGCCTCTTTGAGGACTAGGTCTCATTTTTCACTCTGCATACAATATATGCTTTTTATCCTTGGAATGTCAAAACATGTGACTGTGTCGGTTATTCAAATTTTTCAAAGTTTTAGTTAAAAGAGTAAGAAGGGGGGAGGGGGTAAAAAAAAAAAAAGGGCAAATACTATTCCATATGACTTAGGTGATCCTCATGGTTAAGTGGAAACCCAATTAGGAAACCCCAAGTACCACTGTGCCTGTGTATACTTGGGAAAATATACCCAGAGGGTTCGCACACTCCACCACGGAGACACGCCAAGCTAGCGGCAGACGCCTCAGTAATACCCTCCCTTCAAAACCCACACAGAAGAGCCAGCATGGAGTCAGTCCTCCACTACAGCCCCTCCTGCAGAGCCCTGGAAGGGACAGAATGAAACCGGTCCCAGTAAGGATAGAGCCAGGGGTTACCTCCGCACTCATCCATGGCTCTTCCAAAAGAACAGGATCGATGATTCTGGAACAAAGGAGGAAGTCCCCACCTCTAAGATAAACTGTTCATATTGATGACTGCTCATGTTTAATAAAGAAACAGGGGTGACGTGCCACACGGACTTCTGATCTGGCCATGTGGGAGTCTTTAAAACCAGTGTTTCCCCAAACTTCAGCGTGCATCGTGGGGAATGCATCCTCGGGGATACGGTAATATGCAGACTCTGACTTAGAAGGTCTGGGGTGAGGTTCAAGATTCTGCATCTCTACCAAGCTCCCTGGGGCTGCCTGTGCTGTCAGTCAAGACCACATCTCGAGTGTAGTTCTAGAACCACACCCACCAATATGGGCACCCCTAGCCACGTGTGGGTCTGCGATGTGGCCAATCTGTAAGGAGATGGGCTAAAAGTGTAAATTCACACTGGAATTTAAAAAGCAATACAAAAAAAGAATGTATACTATCTCACTCATCATTTCTATATTGATTACATGCTAAGATGATAATATTACTGCTGTGTTGGGTTAAATAGGATTTATAATTAAAATTAATTTCACCTGGATTTTTTCCCCTTGTTTAATGTGACTACCAGAAAGTATAAAATGATATTTGTGGCTGGCATTATATCTCTACCCGATTATGCTGCTCAGGGAGACTTGGTCCTCCATCAAACTCCATCTTTTTTTTTTTTTTAAGATTTTATTTATTTATTTGACAGAGATCACAAGCAGGCAGAGAGAGAGAGGGGGAAGCAGCTCCCCGTTGAGCAAAGAGCCCGATGTGGGCTCGATCCCAGGGCCCTGAGATCATGACCCGAGCTGAAGGCAGAGGCTTTAACCCACTGAGCCACCCAGGCATCCCCAAATTCCGTCTTAAGAGGGAAGTTTGGAACAATCTCAGTCACCACCCAGAAGTGTTTGTAAGGGTCTGAAAATTCTGCAGGGCCATTGAGAACTTGGATGGAACTCATTGAAAAACCTACCCCCGACCCATCTCCAACAAATACAACTTTTTTTTTTTAAGGATTTTATTTATTTATTTGAGAGAGAGAGAGAGCATAAGTGGAGAAACGTCAGTGAGAGAAGCAGACCCCTTGTCAAGCAGGGAGCCCGATGTGGGACTCGATCCCGGGACTCCAGGATCATGACCTGAGCCGAAGGCAGTTGCCCAACCAACTGAGCCACCCAGGCACCCCAAATAAAACTTCTATGATGAGTGAAATCTGGGTTAAAATAAACAATTGAAACAGGTTAACCACAGAACCATGAGTTGAAAGCATCCCAAACAATTGTGAACAGAGATTTTGCAGAGAAGACACAGCCTAAGAAGTCAACATGGAAAGGTAGGTGTGAGGGAACCTTGCCAGGCAGCCTTCCTTAGTCAGGTCTGTGTTGTTTGGTGACAGTGGGAGGGGACATGTCAGCTCTACCTTTGTTCCACTTAAAAACATGGTTCCCACAACCCTGAGTCACCTCCCAGCCCTTGTAGCACCCTCAAAAACAGAGGCTCCCTGAAAGATGAAGACCCAGGGCGATCACTTGGCCTTACTACAACCCAGACACAGGTCTGAAGGTAGCCATCGAGTCAGAAGTGTTCTAACAGGTCAGTGGTCTAGAAAAGTAACCGGTTCCTTCCGCATGGCCAGAAAGCACTCAGCATCACCTAGAAGCAAATTTTGAACTCAGACCCTTCCATTTCCATGCCCAAGATGGGTTCTGTTTTTTACAGCTCCTGGGGCCCTGTCCAAAAAGGCCTGTCCTGAGGCCCATTCCTCTTGGGCCTGTTCCCACCCATGCCTGCTTGCTTTATTCCACAGGGTGGCAAGAGGGAGATGAGAGGAAAGGGAAGGCACAAGACACCAGAGGGAAGAGATGCTTGGGAGAATACGTGGACATGTTCACACAGGAGAACAGGCAAAGAGGCACACCTTTGGGCACCACGGGCCAGGTTCACTCTCCCACGGAACTCAGCTCTATAGACAAAGGAGCAAAGCAACCTTGCCTGGGCCAGCCCAGACCTCCCCACCTCTCCCACCAGCTCCAGAGGGCACTGACCAGGTTTTATTTCCATCAGCCGAAGCTTTGGATCCTCAGGCGGGTGCAATCGTCTCTTCTTACGCCAGCAGCGGGCAGGGTATGTGTATAGCTGGCCCGGGGCGAGGCCTGTGGACAGAGACAGCATAAAGGTTAAAGGCTTCAGGCTAGCAGGGGCCTTGGAAACCTTCCTGTCCAAGCTTCTCACTCACAGTGAGAGGAAACTGAAGTCCAGAAAGGTAATGTGACTTATCAAGGTCATGCAGCTGGTCAACGGTAGAGCAGAGGCAGTATCAAGTTCATCTGACCCTAGGACCCTTGCCCTGTCTGCTCCACCATGCGGTCTCTGTAAGCCTGTGACCATCATCTCCATGACCAAGACAGCTCTCCTCTCCTGGTCTGGGGAGATCAGAGGGACCTTTCCAGATTCAACCTCACTACGGTGTTTCCAAGGCAATGGACCTCCGGCTTCTACCCATCAACTGCCCCTCTCTACAGGTGTAGGTTAAGCAGGTTCTCTTCAAGGCAAAGCAGCAGAAGTCAATCTGCCTACCTACAGATGGCCAGGATTGGGAAGCATTTCAAGGAAACAGGATCAAGGAGCCAAATCTCCTACCCACTGACTTTCCCTACCCGGTAGCTGCTGGCAGTTCACTGAAGCCAGTGGGAGCCCCAAGAACCTCCAGAGGAATAGAAGCCTACTCTGGGGACCAGGTTCCTCAGCCTGCAGAGCCAGCATCCTCCTACATCCCTGCCCCCTTGCCTGGGCCTTACAGAAAGAAGTGGGCAAGAGTCCAGTGGCTGCGCTGATACACCAACCAAACTGTCTCTCCAGAGTCTCCATTTCAATTTGGCCTTCGGCAACAAAGTTCCACACCAGCGTCATCTTCATAACCACCACCCCGGGAGGACCCTTCTTGCCCATCAGACAACATTCTTACGGCTCCTGGGGCAGTTAGTGTGGCAGCCAGAGGACTTGGAGGAATGTGGGTGGACTTTTCACTCCAGACCACAGCCTATTTCAAAAAAAGGAGCAGAGGGCGGAGGCTAAGGGGAGAAGGAGAAGAGCTTAAGACTGGGTAGGTGGGGTGCAGACTGAAAAGACTTGCCTGGCGCACCCCAAAAGAAACAAGTGGAAGCCAAGCAATCCACTCCTGTTTGAGTCAAAAGCCTGGTGAGGACTGGGACTTAGTCTCATCCTCATCAGAATCCCCAGAACCAGAGTGACACCTAGAAGAATCAGACTAAACATTTGCTGAATGAATGAGTAAACGAATACATTCCCGCTTCACTGTGATCAGTCACAACTCAGTCTTCTGTCGGTAAATGGGACGTGTGACAACCACTATCAGACCCACGTGGGAAGGTCACTTCCTAGACCTAGGACCACAGAGATAGAAAACATCACGACTCTGTTTCCATCTGCTGTCTGCCATTTGGGGACCTTCTGCCAAGACGATCTACAAAAGCTTCACTGCTTTATACCCTTTTATTCATTTTTCATTCTTACTAGTCTTCTCTACCCATTTATTGGTTTGGATCCAAAGCAGAGACAACTATTCCAGCACTATAGGAAGCAAAATTTTCCAATACTCTTTCTGTGCTAAGTTTCATTTTTAACCACAGAGCTGCTCCCACAGGTTGCAAGGCAATGAAGAAGCTGGAGGTCCCCTACCCCCTCCCCATTTGGGTTCTCAGACACCATTAGGGTCATGGAGCCGAGAGGCTCCAGAAAAGTCTCTGATGTCATGCACTAATGACTTTTCACGGCCAAGAGTCATCCTAATACCTAATTTTGTTGCTAGCTTCATAGCTTCGCATAGTAGGAAGATCTCAAAGTTCTGAGCTCCCTGTGCTCTGAGGAGCAGGCTTGTGGTTGATTAGAGAATAAATGAATCAAAGTAAGATTGCTCTCCCTTCCACAGAAGGCCCAGGTTTCGCCTATTTTTGAAGGAAGGCATCACCGGGAACAGTTTGATGTTTCTGATGTGATTCACTCCAGGGCCATGTCATCTCTGACCCTAGAATTCCTGAATGGCTGCATTGATTCTGGTCCCTTGAGCCACCTCTGGGGCTGGTATGCCCCAGGATCCCAACAGAGGCCAAGTACAAGGGCTGACCCAGTACTCTATAACCCCCAGAACCAGCCCCACAAACCCCCACTCATCTTGGGTTAGTGATTCTTCATCCAGACTGAACCTAAAAATCTAGACTGAACCTGGAGAACTTCTTAATAATAGCAAGGCCAAAAATTCATGCCAGAACTACCTACTCTGAGTGTAAATGGATGAAGGAATTAGGCCAACTATTTTTTAAAGAACCTTATAGATTTTTCCAATGGCTGGCCAAGAACCCCTGGAGGTCTAAGCATCATCTCATCACTTGCCTAGATATTCTCTCTGATGTACCAAGACTGGTTTCATGGCCTTCCCAAATCATCTCAAGGTTCCAGTGTTTCCCCCAACACGCTTACTGGACTATCTCCCCTACTGGCTTTATAAGACCCAGGATGACAAGAACTATGTCCATCTCCAGTATCCCTAATACTTGGCACAATGCCTGGTAGACATATCAAGAAGTACTTATCAAATGAATTCAACCAGAACTGAATCAGATTCAGAAATGCAGGAAGTGAAGGACCTGTTATTCCTGGTTCCAGGAGACTCACCCAACCACATCCAAACCATCCAAGAGGGACCCCAGAGGTAGGCCCAGGAGCGAGTACAGAACTCAACCCAAGATGGCAGTCTCTGTGCCTTAAGTTCCTTCTTGCTCCACACTCTGCTTCATGGTATTTCCAACTTGACCAAGAGCAGGTGAAGAAGAAAGGACTGGTTCAGACAGCACTTTCAAAAGATCTCAATGACAAGAGGTCAGAACTGTCAACACTTGCCCAAGGGCCTCTGCCCTCCCTGAAACCCTGGTCGCTGCACTTGTTGGCCAGCAGCCTCAAGGCAGCCTCGGGCCACTCACTTTCTAGCTGCAGACCCACTCACTCTCTCAGTAGTAGGTGGTCTAAATGGCCAGAAGAGGGGACTATTTTTATACCACTCTTCAGCTCTCTCTGATGGATTACATAAGGCCCGCGGGGCAGAGGAAGAGCCCATGAGTCCTCATACCACCACTCCTGTAACCTTGGAGATATCACCACGCATTTCTGAGCCTGTCTCCTTACCCGTAAGATAAGAACATTAATAATACCTACCTTACAGGGGCTGCTGTGGGGATTAGCTTAAATTCAAGAAGAAGCTCTTTGTAACCATGAAGCCTCGTGCAAATGTCAGTTACTAATTATCATGAGTTAGCTGACTTGGATGAGTATGGACGCCATGGCCGTGTGGCATGACAAGGCCTCCGCCCCGCGTGCTTCTCTTTGATGTCTGCCTTGACTCCACCTCATCTCAACAAGCAAATGGCCCCAAGAACTCTCTCGGGGCTCCAGCCCCCCTTCCTTGCCCTCCTCCCTAGGCTGACAAGCACCAGGGTGCCTTTATAGGGCCAACACATTCAGCCCTGGAGTTCCACTTATAGAGGGACGAGCAGAGCCCCGTGAGAGTTATGTTGTTTATCTCATTAGAACAGGAGGCACATAACTCACAGCCTGTGTGTGTGGTAGATGGAGGAGGGAGGGAAAGGGGAGGAGGAGGAGGAGGGAGTCACAGCTGCAGCCAGGGAAATTAACCTGAAGGAGTGAGCCTGGCACTAGGGGGAGGAGTGAGGAGGGAGGAGGGAGGAAAGGAGGCGGGACACAAGAGGGGGACAAGTCTTTCCTGGTAACCAAGGCCACAGCCACCTTCACTAAGCAAACTGCTTTTCTGTCACTTTGAGCTGCAAGTCCAGCTACCCCACTCGTCATCCTGTGCCAGCACAGACATCTCTCACACGCAGACACACACACATCCCCACACAGGAACTCACACACTTGCTGGAGGGAGAGCTGTCTCCACAGAAAAAAACAGCAGGGTGGGCTTTGATGCCTGGACGGTCAGCAGACTCTAGACAAGTCGCTTGCTACCAGCATTGACCAAATCGCCAAGGGGGAAACTCAGTGTCATGGTTAATCACTGACAGACACAGCATAAGCTATTAAGAAATTAGAAGAAAAAGTGGGGTAGAGGGACACCTGGGTGGCTCAGTTGGTTAAGCCGCTGCCTTCGGCTCAGGTCATGATCCTGGGGTCCTGGGATCGAGTCCCACATCGGGCTCTCTGCTCAGCAGGGAGCCTGCTTCCTCCTCTCTCTCTGCCTGCCTCTCTGCCTGCTTGTGTATATTCTCTCTGTGTGACAAACAAATAAAATCTTTAAAAAAAAAAAGTGGGATAGAAAAGAGAAGGCAAGATGACAGGAGCTAGGAACAGGGTTTGAAAAGAAGAGAAGAACTGGAGTAATTCCTCTTCCCCCAGCCAGGGCTGCATGGTGGCAGTTCAAGCCCGCCCTGCCACATCTCAGAGAGGTGGACCAGCAGGCCACCGCCGAACACTCCCAGTGATGGAAACCTCACTGCTTCACCGGACAGACTTCCTGTGGTTGGTCAACTCTCATTGTGAGAAACAGTTTCGCTTCACCCTCGTTTTGAATCAAAATCTCCCTTCCTGTAGCTTATGCCAATTTGTCCACTCTCTGTCCCCAGGGTGGACGGGTATCACCTGTATCTCAACCATCCTTCCCATCCATCACTTGGGTTTGAAGGACAGCCTACTGAGAGGCCGAGGAACTAGAGGGCATGGGAGTTACAGGAGAGAGGCAGTGACTGCACCTGCTCAGAACCGGGGTAACAGGATTCAAGGTTCCAAATTAAGAATCCAAACACTCCCAAATCCAAACTCTCCCCTGTGCCCACCCCGCATTGGACAGGAGAGGGAGGGAACAGCAGGCTCCTCTTCAGACATCACTATCATTAAAGAACTACTCTGCATGTTGCTCCTACTGAATGTCTCCACACTGGGTCACCAACAGCCTCCATATTTATAAACAGATAATGACACAAGCCAGGGGTTCTTCACCAAGGCTGGGCATCAGAATGGCACAAGTAGTTATTGCAAAGGACAGATGCCTGGGCTCCAGCTCAGTCCTACTAAATCAGAACATCAGAGATAACCAAGGCTATTGTTGTTTGGAAAACTCCTACATGAAGATGCTACTAGATCAACTCTTACTCATGTTTCTATTCCCAAGGCCCAGGACATAACAGGTGCTCCATTAATGCTTGTGGACATCAATTAAGTTGGTCCAACTTGGTCCAACTCTACAGAGCTGGAGGGATGAGCCATAACTCCAGAGGCAGGTCTTGAGGAGTGGACAAGACGTACTCCACAAGCACTTACACCCATGATATTTCCTGGTTCTCTGCCCTCCCCTCTTCTCTTGGCTTATTTAAAACCTGTCCTGACTATGTGGACCACCTGTTCAGTGAAGCCCCCCTGAACCATCCCTGGCCACAGTGCCTTTGCTTTTCTCTAAAAGCCTGAAGTCCTGGGTACTAGGCACCCCACCTCAGCCCTCAGCACAGCTCTCTATCTGGCTCACCAACCATCCCCTCCAACCACCCTTCCCATTCTTCTCCATAAGCTTCTCTCTCTAACATTCAATTCTAATGTCCAATGTACCAAGACTACACTGGCAAGCTAGGCCTCAAATCCAGTCTGCTGCCTGCCCCTTCTGGCCCAGAGCTTCCTAAGCCCCTCACTGGTCCCATCACGCTCAAAAACTGACACAGTAACAATAGCTAACATTTGCTGAGCTCTTACACTGTACTAGGCTAGTACCTCACACTCACTGTTAACAACCCTATGAGACTTTTAAAGGACAAGGACAGTAAGGCTAACTGTGTTAAGTAACTGGTACACGGCCATACAACTCAAAGGGTAACATAGTCCACAGCCCACACTCAAAACTTCTCCACTAACCTAACTCCCCGCCAAGCCATTCCATTACTGCTCCACACACAGCATGCTTGAAGCCCAGAATCCTTCCCTTGGGAAAGCAGCTCCTCACACCAAAACTATCAGGAAAATATCCCTCAGCTCTCCCACCCACCTCCATCAAGCCACTTCTTATGGAATTTAGTTTTCCTTTCCTTCCACATCACCAACTAAAATAGCTCATGGAGAAATGCATCTTGATAATATAAAAGCATTGTTGAGAGGCACAGAAAATGTATAGGGAATCAGAAAAACAACCACTACATACCTTCTAAATTCATCAGAAAAAGAAACTTTAAGAATAATAGCATTATAGGGGGGCCTGGGTGGCTCAGTTAAATCACTGCCTTCAGCTCAGGTCATGATCTCAGGGTCCTGGGATCGAGCCCTGCATCGGGCTCTCTGCTCAGCGGGGAGCCTGCTTCCCCCTCTCTCTCTGCCTACCTCTCTGCCTGCTTGTGATCTCTCTCTGTCAAATTATTAATTAATTTTAAAAAAGAAGAAGAATAGCATTATAATATGAAAAGGGAGCTTAAATGTTATTGGGTCTGACTCTTACCTGATACAAGAATCACCTCTCAAACATCCCTGACAAGGGTCTCCACCCTGGCCTTTGTTTCAGTAATTCTAGTCCTCACTCTTTCATGAAGCAGTCTACTGTGCTATTGAAATATTGTTAGAAATATACCTACCAACCTGATCCAAAGATCAAAGGGTAAGAATGGTATCAATGCTAAGTGGTACAACCCTATGGAAGGAAATTTAGCATATCTAGCAAAACTTCATATGTATTTGCCCTTTGACCCTGCAATTCCACTTCCAGGAATCTATATCACAGATTCAGATGCAAAAATACAAAAATATGTTTTCATTATATCATGTTTAATACTAGAAAGAGACTGGAAATAGTCCAATGTCTATCTCTAGGGAACTGGTTGAATAAACAATAGGATATACACACAATGGACTATTATGAAGCTGTTGAGACATAGACGGAGGGAAGTATATACTGCAATGGAGTGAAAAAAGCAAGGTGGATAATAGTGTGTATAACATATTATCATTTATCTAACAAATGGGGATACACACACACACACAAATATATATGTCATGTGCTCACATAGTTTTTTTAAACTAAAAGCTTAGGAAAAAGTTACTTAGAGAAAGAACAAAAGCAAAATAATAGTAACAATGAGAAGAGGAAGTTGCCTATAGAAACAGGAAAGGGACAGAGTAAAACGACAGAAATAGAACAAGACTTTCTCTGACTACACCATGCTTTATTGATATGATTTAGAACCATGTGAATATTTTATGCAGTTAAATTAAAAAGGCAAACATCTGCTTCTGGATAGATGGGAGTATCAGGATCATATTTACTCTCCTACATGAAACCAAAGAGAGCGAAAATACAAAACAAAAGTTCTCAAGACCCTGGACATCAGGAAATAGAGGACAGTGATGCCTGAAACACTAGAAATCAACAAGACAAGCCCTATGATTGCCCCACCTCACTGCCTCAAGAGAACTTCCAGATTGCAGCACATGGAAGAGGAACTTAGGTAGAAACCAAGAGACTCTCTATGACTGAGTGAAAAGAAAGAGCTGAGAGTCTGGGAAAACAAGGTGACTAGAATTCAAGAAACAGAATACTAAACAGAGGAGAGTTGCACAGAGAAGGAACTTTGGAGGTCACGGAGAGTCCCTGTTGAGTATTCAATTCAGTACTAGTCAGTGCATGCTTATGAGGAAACTACTCAATGTTGAAGAAAGAACCACCCAGTAAGAATAGAAATAAGAGTGCCTGGTGTGCAAAGGGACAGGAAACAGTCTGTTCCCACCAGCTGTTAGGCCTCATAATTCGTAATGTACTGGATATAGTCAGAGAAGGGCTTATCTCTCTGAAAGGGAATATTTAGCCCTAGACTGAGCACTGCTCTAGTATCACCTATAGATCAAACTGTTTCCAAGTAAATTGTCCCAAAACAAAGCTCCAGAATATTTACAAGAATAAATGATATAGACAGCACCTACAAGGTAAAATTCATGATGTCTGGCATCCAAGCCAAAATTACAGGGCATATATGAAGAAACAGAAAAATATGACCTATAATAAGGGAGGAAAGAATTGATTAAAACCAACCAAGAATTGATACTGACAGTAAAATTAGCAGCAAGAACATTAAAACAGTTATCATTTATAATCCATATGTCCAAAAGTTAGGTAAAAAATGGATTTTTTTAAGGATTCAAATTTTTTTAATAGTTGCCTCATTCTTTTTTTTTTTTTAAAGAGGTAAAGGATCTGTACTCAAGGAACTACAGAATACTCATGAAAGAAATTGAAGAAGACAGAAAAAGTTGGAAGACCATTCCATGCTCATGGATCAATAGAATAAACATTATTAAAATGTCTATACTGCCTAGAGCAATCTATACTTTCAATGATAGTCCAATCAAAATTCCACAAGCATTTTTCAAAGAGCTGGAGCAAAGGATTCAAATTTAACTTCTAGAAATGAAAATCACAATGTGTGAGATAAAAAATACTGAATGGGATTAATGTCAGATTAGACACTGCAGAAAAAGAAAAAATGGTGCACTTGAAAACACAACAATAAAAACCATCCAAAATGAAAACCATGGGAAAAAAAGAATTTTTTTAGAAGAATAGCATAGTCAAGAAGTACATTTAATTTCCATATGAATAGAGATTTTTCTAAAATACTTAAATTTGTGTGCTATTAATTTCCAGTCTTATGTAATTATTACAAGAGGACACATTATTAGGGTTTCAGTTATTATATATATATATTTGGTTTATTTTATGGACTAGGATGTGGTCTATTTAATAAATGTGTATGTGCCTTTGAAAAATATTAAAAAAAAAAAAAAAAGAAGAAGAAGAACAGCATAGTGAGCTGTGGGACAACTTCAAACAGCCTAATATTTGTGTAATTGGAGTCCCCAAATAGGAGAAGAGGAAGAAAAAACATTTGTAGAAATAATGGCTAGAAATTTTCAAAATTTGATGAAAACTACAAGCATCAGATCCCAGAAATTCAATAAAATTAAGGGCAAGAAACATGAAGAAAACAGGGGTGCCTGGGTGGCTCAGTGGGTTGAGACCTCTGCCTTTGGCTGGGGTCGTGATCCCAGGGTCCTGGGATCAAGCCCTGCATCAGGCTTTCGGCTCAGCAGGAAGCCTGCTTCCCTTCCTCTCTCTCTGCTGGCCTCTCTGCCTACCTGTGATCTCTGTCAAATAGATGAATAAAATCTTTTTTAAAAAAATGAAGAAAACAGTAACAAAGCACATCAAACAAAATTGTTCAAAATAGTGATAGTCTATGTAGCTATTTAATGTATAGTCAGAGAAGGGCTTATCACTTAAATACTTAAATGCTAACATTATAAATAATTTGAACACTTAAATGCTAACATTATAAATAATTTGAAATGTCTTTGCAGCCACTCAGCCAAAAAACAAACAGACAAACAAACAAAAAAAAAAAAAAAAAAGCAACCAAACCAAAAAAAAAGAAAAGGGGATAAAGAGAAAATATTAAAAGCAGCCAGAGAAAGGAGCCATATTATATGGAGAGGCTCAAAGACAAGGGCGATTTTTCATCAGAAACAATGCAAGCAAGAAAACAGTGGTTCAACATCATAATAGTACTGAAAGGGGGGAAAAAACTTGTCAACCTAAATTCTAAACGCCACAAAAATATCTCTCAAAAAACTAAAGCAAACTAAAGATATTTCAAGAGTAATAGAAGTTGAAAAAATTAATCATCAGCAGACCCACACTACAAGAAATACTAAAGGAAGTCCTTTAGGCAGAAGGAAAGTGATACCAGATCTAAATATAGATGTACACAATGAAATGAAAAGCATCAGGAATGGTTTAATACAAGAGTAATTGTGTAAGGTTTCTTTTCTTATTTTTTTAAAACTCTTTAAAAGATGACTAACTAAACAGAGATAATGATAGTGTAGTAAAAAGGTTTATACTATATGTAAAACTAACATAAATGGCAGCAACTGCACAAAGGTCAGTAAGGGAAAGACAAAAGTACACTTGTAGGGTGCCTAAGTGGCTCAGTTGGTTAAGTGACTGCCTTCAGCTCAGGTCATGATCCTGGAGTCCCAGGATTGAGTGCCACATCAGGTCCCTGCTCAGCAGGAAGTTGGCTTCTCCCTCTGACCCCACCCCTTCTCATTCTCTCTCTCTCTCTCTGATAAATAAATAAAAATCTTTAAAGAAAGAAAAGTACATTTGTATTTGTTTCCTGCTGCTGCCATAATGAAGTGCCACAAACTTGGAGACTTAACACATGAATTTGTTGTCTCACAATTCTGGAGGTTAAAAGTCTAAAATCAGTGTCACTGAGCCAAAATCAAGATTTCAGCAGGGTTTCATTCCTTGGCCTCAACAGGCCACCCACATCCTTTGGCCTGTGGCCTCTTCCTTAATGGCATCACTTCAACCTCTGCATCTGTTGTCACATTTCCTGCTCTGACTCTGACCTGCTGCCTCTCCCTTAAAAGACCCTTATGATTATATTGACAACATCTGGTTAATAATAATTATCTCCCCATTTAAGGTCCTTAACTTAATCATATCAGTGAAGTTTCTTTTGCCATGTCAGGTAACATTTCCATGAGTTCCGGGTGTGGACGTCTTTGTGGATAGCATTATTCTGTTTACTGAAATAGTATTGTAGAGTTTTTATGCTATTCATGAAGTACTAAAGTATCACCTGAAGGCAAATTGTAATTAAAGATGGAAATTACAAACATTAAGTAATCATTAAAATAACAAAACAAAGAGTTATCAAACCAAGAAAGGAAATAAAATGGAATCACAAAAAACTTAATTCCCAAAAAGGAAAAAAATGAAGGGAAAAGGAACAAGTAGACTGATAAATAAGAAACAAATAGCAAAATGGTGGCTCTAAACCTAACTATAGCAATAATCACATTAAATGTAAAGAATCTAAATATCCCTATTTTAAAAACACAGATTATCAGCTTGCATTTATTTTTTTTTTCCTAGACAGAGAGTGCATGTGGGTGTGCACATGAGTGGGGGAGGAGGGGAAAGGGAGAGGAAGAAAGAGAATCTTCAGCAGGCTCCATGCCCAGCATAGAGCCCAAAATGGGGCTCAACGCCACAACCCTGAGATCATGACCTGAGCCAAAATCAAGAGTCAGACACTTAACTGACTGGGCCACCAAGGTATTCCTGTCAGATTACATTTAAAAAGCAAGACACAACTATATGTGCCTACCAAAAAAATAAAATCTACTTTTAACATAAAGAGCCAAATATATTAACAGTAAATGAATGGAAAATGATATGCCATGCTAATGTTTAATCAAAAGAAAGTTGGAGTGGCTATATTAGTATCACAGGCATCAGACTGAATAATAAAGAATATTAATAGAGATAAAGAAGGTTCTTACATAATGATAATGGAAAAATTTATCAAGAGGACATAACAACCCTAAATGTGTATTCCCTTAATAACAGAGCTTCAAAAATATGAAGCAAAAACTAATAAAATTGTAAGGATAAATAGACCAAGTCATATAATATATATATATATAAATATATATAGAAATTTCAATACTCTCTCGATAATTCATAAAACAAATCAACAGAAAAATCAATAAAGATGTAGAGTTGAGCCATACTATCAACCAACTTGATTATTTGATATTTATAGAACATTCCAACCACCAACAAGAAAATACACACTTTTTTTCAGACCAAAGAGAAAATTTATCCAAGATGGGCCATATTCTGAACCATAAAACAAGTCTGAGTAAATTTTAAAGGATTCAAGTCAAAGTATTTTCTGACCATATAGGAATGAGGAATATATAACAGGCATATATTTGGAAAATCCCTCAAATGTTTGGAAACTAAGTAACACACTTAAAAATAATCCATAGGCAAAAGGAGAACTTGAAAGACAAATTAGAAAACATTTTTAATTAATTAATTTTAAAAATTAAAATTAATTTTAATTAATTTTAAACATTTAAAAACAATTTTAATCACGATTTTAATTGTAAAAATACGATACTGACATTTGTAAAATGAGACTAAAGCAGTATTTATATTTGGGGATAAACTACACTAGAAAACAACTATAGTAGACAAGAAGAACAGTCTCAAATCAATAACCTCAATTTCCATCTAAAGAAAAAATGGAAGAAATCGAAGAGTAAATTAAATCCAAAGTAAGTAGAATAAAAGAAAAATAAATATCAGAGCAGAAATCATAAAGTAGAACACAGAAAAAATGGGAAAAATCTATTACATCAAAAGCTATTGCTTTGAGAAAATAATCAAATTGATAAACCTCTAGTTAGACTGATTGGGTCAAAAAGAGAATTCAAATTATCAACATAAGGAATAAAAGAGAATATATTGCAAGGTTCTATAGATATTAAAAGAATAATACACCAATGGTATGAACAGCATTGTACAACAAATTTTGACAATTTGGATGAAATGGCCAAATTCCTTGAAGTCACGAACTGCCAAAACTCACTCAGTATAAAATGAATAACCTAAATATCTGTTAAAGAAATTAAATTTGTAGTTTTAAAAACATTCCTAAAAGAAATTGCCAGGCCCAGATGAATTCACTGGTAAATGTTACAAAACATTTTAAGGGAAAAATACCAACTCTACATAAACTCTTCCAGAAAACTGAAAACACAAAAATATTTCCCAACTCATTATATGAGACCAACATCATCTTGACTCTCAAACCAGACACAACAAGTGTTGTGTTACAACAAGTAAACTATAGATAAATACTTCCCATAAACATAGATGCAAAACCTCTAATAAAAATTTAACAAAGTGAATCTGATGATATATAAAAAAGATAATACATCATGACAAAGTGGGCTTTATCCTAGGAGTACAATGTTAGTTTAAGATTTAAAAATCAATCAATGTAACCCATCATGTTAACAAACCACAAAAGAAAAATCACATGATCATCTCAACAGACTCAGAAAAGTCAGTTCATAAAATCCAACATCAGTTCCTGATTTAAAATTCTCAAACTAGAAATAAGTACATCCTCAGTCTAATAAAAGGCAACCACAAAATGTCCACAGCTAGCATCATATTTAATAATGAAAAAATGAACATTTTTCCCTTAAGATCAGGAACAACATAAGGATGTCCTCTCTAAATACTTTTTCTTAATATTACATAAGACATTCTAGCCAGTGCAACAGACAAGTAAAATAAGTAAAAGTTATCCATACTGAAAAGTTTTCTTTTTCACTAATAATCAATTATGTAGGAAATACTGTGTAATCCATAGAAAGATGTTAAAAATAAATGAGTACAACAAGGCTGTAGGATACAGAATGAACATACAAAATTCACTATATTTCTGTAAACTAACAAGGAATAAACATAGATTGAAATTTTTAAAAATCCATTTACAATAGTGTCAAAAATATTAAGTACTTAGAGATAAAACTGAAAAAAAATGTGTAATATTTGTACATGAAAAACTAAAAATCATCAATGGCTAAAATTAAAGAAGACAACAAATGGAGAGACATATTATTTTCAGGGATTGGAAGACTCAGGATTGAGAATTGTTCATTTTCCCAAAAACTAATCTAGGGATTCCACATAATCCCAATCAAAATCCCAGCAGAGTTTTTGTAAAAATGGACAAACTGACTAAAACTCATGCAGCAATGCAAAGAACTAGAATAGCCAAAATAACTTAGTAAAAGAAAAACAAATTTAGAGGGCTAACATTACCTGATTTCAAAAAGCATGACAAAAGCAGTAGGATATTAATGTGAGGATAGACAAATAGGTCAATGAAATGAAACTATATGTCCAGAAAGAGACCCACACACATATGAACATTTAATTTTTGACAAAGGTACAAAGGCAATTCAGTTGAGAAAGGCTAGACTTTTCAATGAATTATGATGGAACAATTAGATAGCTATCTGCAAAAAGATAAACTTTAATCTATACCTCAAATTATATTTTTAAATTAATTCAAAATGGATCATAGACCTAAGTAAAAAACCCACAATCATAAAACTTCTGGGGAAAAAAAAACAAGTATCGCTTGACCTTGGATTAAGTATCAATTTCTTACATAGAACAACAAAATCTCAGTTCATAAAATAACAAATTGATAAATTTGAACTTAATCAAAATTTAAAGTATTTGCTCTTTGAAAGATAATGTTAAGATAATGAAAATATAAGCCACAGACAGGAAGAAAATATTTGCAAAACATATATCAGATAAAGGTCTTGAATCTAAAATATATAAAGGACTATCAAAATTTGATAATAAGAAAACAAACAATTCCCCTCTAGAGATCTAATACAGAGTATAGAGAACACAGACAACAATATTATAATCATCAAATTTGCTAAAAGATTAGAATTCAATAATTCCAACCACTAAAAAAAAGATTATTTTGTAATGTGACAGATCTGATAATTATCACTACAATGGCAATCATATTATAATACATAAATGCATAAATTTAACTTGTTTTACACCTTAAATTGACACACTGTTGTATATCAAATGAATTTCAATTTTTTTAAAAATCCAATTTTTAAATGGTTAAAATATTTGCACACTTTACCAAAGAACATATAGTCTTATAACATCAAGGCCAAAATGTCCAGGACTCAATCAAAATCACGTATGTGAAGAGCCAGGAAAATTTCAACTTGAATAAGATAAAAGATAACATATCATCACTGATACTAGAATTATCTGACAAAATTCTGATAGAACTATTAGAAATACCAATCCTGAATCCTAATTATATGAATTAAGATTTTGAAAGAGGCATCATAAACATGTTTCAACAAATAATCATGAACACCTGAACAAATGAAAACATTTAAAGTCTCGGCAAAAAAATGTAAGATATAAAGAACCAAATGGAAACTGAAAAACTGAAAAACACAATAAAACAACAATAACAAATGTAGAGAATAGAAGAAAGAAGCAGTGAACTTGAAGAAAGAAAAATAAAAATAACCCTGAGCAACATAGAAAAGAGACTAAAAACAAAAACAAACAAACAGAGCCTGGGGGGTTTGTGGGGTATAACAAAAAATCTAAAAATTTTGTTAGGAGAAGTGGGGAGGAGCAAGATGGCAGAGGAATAGGAGACCTAAATATCGTCAGGTCCCAGGAGTTCAGCTAGATAGTTATGAAACCATTCTGAACACCTACAAACTCAACAGGAGACCGAAGAGAAGAAGAGCAGCAACTCTAGGAACAGAAAATCGACCACTTTCTGGAAGGTAAGACATGCAGAGAAGTGAATCTGAGGTGATATACAGGAAAAGAGACGGGGGGTGGTGGCGGGCAGCTCCCAGCAAGCAGTAGAGCAGCGGAGCACAAAATCAGAACTTTTAGAAGTCTGCTCCACTGAAAGACGTCACTCCAAAGGCTAAGTTGGGGGGCTGGAGCCCTTGCAGGGGCTGTGTGGTCTCAGGACCCGAGGGGTCACAGAAAGACCAAAGGTGTCTGAGTATGGCAGAGCTCCTAGGTATTGGAGCGGGAAGGCAGCTGCAGAGACAGAGTGGAGGAGGGGCTCTCAGCTCCAGGTTACTTTAAACTATAACCCAAGATGCAGTCAGGCCACTGCTCTTCAAGCAGGGAGCCCACAAGGGGCAGATCCAGGGAGACCCCTTACTTCCCCCTCCAGGAGGAGCAGCACAGGAATGTAAGGCAGGAATCTGCTGGGTTTGGAGATGCCAAACGGGGCCATGTGCCACAGATAGAAACACTTGGTCACAGGTCAGGTGTGCACGGAGTGCAGCCGGAAACCAAGGAGACAGGAGGGATTAACTGCTTTTCTCTGAGGGTGCACCGAGAAGAGGGGCCCCAAGCACTTGGCTTCTACAGCCGGAGATTGGGAGGCCGCTATCCTCATCCCCATCCACTAAAGCTGTATGGAAAGCATTCAGGGAACAAAAGCTCCCAAGAACAAACCCAAGCAGATTACTTAGCCTGGCCCCTGGCAAGGGTGGTGCAATTCCGCCTCAGGCAAAGACATTTGAGAATCATGGCAACGGGCCCCTCCCCCAGAAGATTAGCAAGAACATCAAGCCAAGACCAAGTTCACCAATCAATGAGAACTGCAGAACTCTAGAGCTAGGGGAAAGCAACACATAGAATTCATGGCTTTTTTCCTATGATTCTTTAGTCTTCAAAGTTAAATTTTTTTAATTTTATTTTTTTTCCACTTTTTAAAATTTTTCCTCCTTTCTATTTTAATGTTTTTTAACTACTTTAGCTTATCAATAACTTTTTAAAACTCTTTTTTAATTTTCATTGTTATAGTAACATTCTATCCCTTTATTGTATTTAAATTTATTTGTTGTATACATATAGGGTTTTCTCTCTTTAAAATTTTGGGATACAGTTTCTTCTAATAGATCAAAATACACCTTAAATCTAGTGCATGCCTTTGTTCTGGTCTCCAGCCTGATCACATTCTTTCCTTTTTTTTTCTTTTTTCAACCAATTTCTTATCAATTCCTTTTTTAGAATCCATATTTTCCATCTTTACAGTCACATTCCATCCTTTCATCATGTTTACCCTTATTTTATTTTTTTCTTTAAATTTTTGGGAGGGAGGTAGTTTATTCTAACAGACCAAAATACACCCAAAATCAAGTGTGTGGCTCTGTTCCTTTGATCAGTTTTATATATATATATATATATATATATATATATATATATATATATAATTTTTTTTCTCCTTTCTTCTCCTCCATTTTTGGGTCTCTTCAGATTTGGTTAGGGTATATCTTTCTGGGGTTGTTGCTACCCTTTTAGTATTTTGTTCTCTCATTCATCTATTCTTATCTGGATAAAATGACAAGGTGGAAAAACTCACCACAAAAAAAAAGAACAAGAAGCAGTACCAATGACTGGAGGCCAAATCAATACTGACATTAGTAATATGTCAGAACTAGAGTTCAGAATGACAATTATCAAGGTACTATCTGGGCTCCAAAAAAAGCATGGAAGATACTAGATAATTCCTTTCTGGAGAAATAAAAGAACTAAAATCTAACCAAGCTGAAATCAAAAAAGCTATTAATGAGGTGCCATCAAAAATGGAGGCTCTTACTGCTAGGATAAATGAGGCAGAAGAGAGAATTAGTGATAGACCAAATGAGGGAGAATAAAGAAGCTGAGAAAAAGAGAGACAAACAACTACTAGACCACGAGGGGAGAATTCAAGAGATAAGTGATACCAAGAGACAAAATAATTTTAGAATAACTGGGATTCCAGAAGAAGAAGAAAGAGAGAGAGGGACAGAATGTATACTGGAGCAAATTAAAGCAAAGAATTTCCCTAATTTGGCAAAGGGAACAATCATCAAAATCTAGGAGGCACAGAGAAACCCCCTCAAAATCAATAAAAATAGGTCCACACCCTGTCATCAAATAGCAAAACTTACAAGTCTCAGTGACAAAGAGAAAATCCTGAAAGCAGCTCAGGACAAGAGGTCTATAACATACAATGGCAGAAATATTAGATTGGCAGCAGACCTATTCACAGAGACCTGGCAGGCCAGAAAGGACTGGCATGATATATTCAGAGCACTAAATGTGAAAAATATGCAGCCAAAAATACTATGTCCAGCTAGGCTGTCATTGAAAACTGAAGGAGAGATAAAAAGCTTCCAGGACAAACAAAAACTAAAAGAATTTGCAAACACCAAACCAGCCCTACAGGAAATATTGAAAGGGGTCCTCTAACCAAAGAGAGAGCTTAAAAGTAACAGACCTGAAATGAACAGAGACATTATACAGTAACAATCACTTTATAGGCAACACAATAGCATGAAATTCATATCTTTCAATAATTACCCTGAATGTAAATGGGCTAAATGCGCCAATCAAAAGACACAGGTTATCAGAATGGATTTTTAAAAAGACCCATCAATATGCTGTCTGCAAGAAACTCATTTTAGACCCAAAGTCACCTCCAGATTTAAAGTGAGGGGGTGGAAAACAATGTGCCATGCTAATGGACATCAAAAAAAAGCTGGCGTGGCAATCCTCATATCAGATAAATTAGATTTGAAGCCAAAGATTATAATAAGAGATGAAGAAGGACACTATATCATACTTGAAGGGTCTGTCCAACAAGAAGATCTAACAATTTTAAGTATCTATGCCCTAACATGGTAGCAGCCAAGTATACAAACCAATTAATAACAAAACAAAGAAACACATCAACAATAATAGAGTAATAGTAGGAGAATTTAACACTGAAATAGATCATTTAAGCAAAAGACCAACAAGAAAATAAAGGCGTTAAATGACACATGGGACCAGAAGGACATCAGAGATATATTCAGAACATTTCATCCCAAAGCAACAGTAAATACACATTTTTCTCTAGTGCACATGGAACATTCTCCAGAATAGACCACATCCTGGGTCACAAATCAGGTCTCAACTGGTACCAAAAGATTGGGATCATCCTCTACATATTTTCAGACCACAATGCTTTGAAACTAGAACTCAACCACAAGAGGAAAGTTGGAAAGAACTCAAATACATAGAAGCTAAGAACCATCCTACTAAAGAATGAGTGGGACAACCACAAAATTAAAGAATAATTTTTTAAAATTCATGGAAACAAATGAAAATGAAAACACAACTGTTCAAAAATCTTTAGGACACAGAAAAGGCAGTCCCGAGAGGAAAGTATATGGCAATATAAGCCTTTCTCAAGAAAAAGAAAAGTCTCAAGTACACAAACTAACCCTACACCTAAGGGAGCTGGAGAAAGAACAGGAAAGAAAGCCTAAACCCAAAAGGAGAAGAGAAATAATCAAGATCAGAGCAGAAATCAATGAAATAGAAACCAAAAGAACAGTAGAACAAATCAATGAAACTAGGAGATGGTTCTTTGAAAGAATTAATGATTGATAAACCCCTGCCCAGACTTATCAAAAAGAAAAGAGAAAGGATCCAAATTAATAAAATCATCAATGAAAGAGGAGAGCTCACAACCAACACCAAAGAAATACAAACAATTATAAGAACATATTATGAGCAACAATACACTAACAAATTTGACAATATGGAAGAAATGGATGCATTCCTAGAGACATATAAACTACCAAAACTGAACAAGGAAGATAGAGAAAACCTGAGAAGACCCATAACCAATAAGGAGATTGAAGCAGTCATCAAAAATCTCCCAAAAAATAAGAACCCAGGGTCAGAATTCTACCAAACATTTAAAGAAAAATTAATAACTATTCTTCTGAAACTGTTCCAAAAAATAGAAATGGAAGGAAAACTTCCAAACTCATTTTATGAGGCCAGCATGACCTTGACCCAAAATCAGACAAAGACCCCATCAAAAAGGGTAATTACAGACCAATATCCTTGATGAACACAGATGCAAAAATTCCTACCAAAATACTAGCCAATAGGATCCAACAGTACATTAAAAGGACTATTCACCATGACCAAGTATGATTTATTCCTGAACTGCAAGGTTGGTTCAATATCCACAAATCAATCAATGTGATACAACACATTAATAAAAGAAAGAACAAAAACCATACGATACTCTCAATAGATGCTGAAAAAGCATTTGACAAAGTACAGCATTTTTCTTGATCAAAACTCTTCATGGTGTAGGGATAGAGGGTACATATGTCGATATCATCAAATCCATCTATGAAAAACCCACAGTGTATATAATTCTCCATAGGGAAAAACTGAAAGCTTTTCCGCTAAGGTCAGGACCGCAGCAGGGCTGTCCACTATCACCACTGTTATTCAACATAGTATTAGACGTCCTAGCCTCAGCTATCAGACAACAAACTCAAATAAAATGCATCCAAATCGGCAAAGAAGAAGTCAAACTCTCATGCTTTGCAAATAATATGATACTTTATGTGGAAAACCCAAAAGACTCCACTCCTGAACTGCTAAAACTCATACAGGAATTCAGAAAAGTGTCAAGATATAAAATCAATGCACAGAAATCAGTTGCATTTCTATACATCAACAGCAAAACAGAAGAAAGAGAAATTAAGGAGTCAATCCCATTTACAACTGCACCCAAACCCATAAGATACCTAGGAATAAACCTAACAAAAGAGGCAAAGAATCTGTACACAGAAAACTATAAAGTACTCATGAAAGAAATTGAGGAAGACACAAAGAAATGGAAAAAGTTCCATGCTCATGGATTGGAAGAACAAATATTGTGAAAATGTCTATGCTACCTAAAGCAATCTACACATTTAATGGAACCCCTATCAAAATACCATCTATTTTTTACAAAGAAATGGAACAAATAATCTTAAAATTTATATGGAACCAGAAAAGACCCCAAATAGCCAGAGGAATGTTGAAAAAGAAAGACAAAGTTGGTAGCATCACAATTCCAGACTTCAAGCTCTATTACAAAACTGTAACCATCAAGACAGTTTGGTACTGACACAAAAACAGACACATAGTTCAAAGGAACAGAATAGAGAGCCCAGAAATGGACCCTCAACTATATGTTCAACTAATCTTTGACAAAGCAGGAAATAATCTCCAGTGGAAAAAAGTCTCTTCAGCAAATGGTGTTGGGAAAATTGGACAGCCACATGCAGAAGAATGAAACTGGACCACTTCCTTACACCACACACAAAAATAGACTCAAAATGGATGAAAGACCTCAATGTGAGACAGAAATCTATCAAAAACCTTGAGGAGAACAAACAGCAACCTCTTTGACCTCAGCCACAGCAACTTCTTCCTAGAAACATCACCAAAGGCAAGGGAATAAGGGCAAAAATGAACTACTGGGACTTCATCAAGATCAAAATGTTTTGCACAGCAAAGGAAACAGTCAACAAAACCAAAAGCAACTGGCAGAATGGGAGAATATATTTGCAAATGACATATAAGATAAAGGGCTAGTACCCAAAATCTATAAAGAACTTCTCAAACTCAAGACCCAAAGAACAAATAATCCAATCAAGAAATGGGTAGAAGACATGAACAGGCATTTCTGCAAAGAAGACAACAAAATAGCCAACAGACACATGAAAACCTGTTCAACATCACTCGGTATCAGGGAAATACAAATCAATACCACAGTGAGGTACCACCTCACACCAGTCAGAATGGCTAAAATTAACAAGTCTGGAAATGACAGATGTTGGTGAGGATGCAGAGAAAGAGGAACCCTGCTAACTGTTGGTGGGAATGCAAGCTAGTGCAGCCACTATGGAAAATAGTAAGGAGGTTCCTCCAAGAGTTGACAATAGAGCTGCCCTATGACCCAGCATCGCACTACTGGGTATTTACCCTAAAGATACAAATGTAGTGATCCGAAGGGGCACATGCACCCCAATGTTTATAGTAGCAATGTCCACAATAGCCAAACTATGGAAAGAACCTAGATGTCCATCAACAGATGAATGGATAAAGAAGATGTGGTATATATATATACAATGGAATATTATGCAGCCATCAAAAGAAACAAAATCTTGCCATTTGCAAGGACATGGATGGGACTAGAGGGTATTGTGTTAAGCAAAATAAGTCAGTCAGAGTAAACAATTATCATATAATCTCTGTTAAGAGGAATTTGAGAGGCAGAGCAGGAGGTCATGGGGGTTGGGGGGGAGAAATGAAACAATATGGGATTGGGAGGGAGACAATAAGAGACTCTTAATCTCTGGAAACAAACTGAGGGTTGCTGAGGGGTGGGAGGAGAGGTAGAGGGTGGCTGGGGTATGGACATTGGGGAGGGTATGTGCTATGGTGGGTGCTATGAATTGTGTAAGACTGATGATTCACTGACCTGTACCCCTGAAGCAAATAATACATTATATGTGAATAAAAAAATTTTGCCAGTAGAGTCCCAGAAGAATAAGGGAAAGAGAGTGGGGTTAAACATATATTCAAAAAAATAATAGCTGAAATGTTCCTAAATTTGGCAAAAGATATAAACCTACAGATTTCAGAGGCTGAGTAAATCCCAAAAAGGGTAAACTCAAACAAATCCACACCAAAACACATCAAAATCAAATTTTTGAGAACTAAAGACAAAGTCTTGAAAGCAGTGACGGAGAAATGACAACCCACTTATAAAGGAAAAGAATTTGAATAACAGCAAATGTCTCATCACAAACCTCATCACATGCCAAAAGGAAATGCAAAACATTTTTCAAATGCTAAAAATAAAAGGACTAGTAACCCAGACTTTTATATCCAGCAAAAATATCCTTCTGGAACAAAGGGAAAAAATCAAGACATTCTCACAAGAGAGAAAACTTAAGATAACTTGTT
Organism: Meles meles; assembly: GCF_922984935.1. Classification (NCBI taxonomy): domain Eukaryota; kingdom Metazoa; phylum Chordata; class Mammalia; order Carnivora; family Mustelidae; genus Meles; species Meles meles. The sequence goes on along the minus strand of NC_060071.1, from coordinate 138,133,425 downwards.
ACCAATAGATCTACTTTAAAAGAATGGCTAAAGAAAGTACTTAATCAGAAAGGAATTATGAAAGAAGGCACCTTGGAACACGAGGAAGGAAGAAAGAATGATTAAAGAGTAAAAATGTGAGTAAATACAATAGACATTTTCTTAAGTATTCTAAGTTAACGGTTTGATAATTAAAGGAAAAATTCTGTCTGGCAAGGTTTTCAGTGTGTGTAGAGGAAATGTTTAAGACACTGTAAAAGGATTGAAATGATGAGAGGGGCAGGTGAGTATGATTATAAAGGGGAGTATGAGGGAGATCTTTGTGGTGATGGAATAGTTTTGTATCTTGATTATAAAGATACAAATGTAGTTATCCGATGTGTAATGAAATGGCATTGAACAATGCACACATGTTCACCAATATCAAATTTTCTGGTTTCCAGATCGTGTTATGATTACATAAGATGTATCCATTGGAGGAAATTGGGTGGAGGATATGGGGGAATCCATCTGCTATGAATCCATAGTACACAGAACATATGTACTACATTTGCAACATCCTGTGGATCTACAATTATTCAAAATAAAAACTAATTTTAAAAAGACAAAGAAATTATAAGAAATTTTTTAAAAAGGAATACCTACTAAGTAAAAGCAAAATGAAACAAATCCAACTGTGCATTCACTTACTGGTACAACCACTCAGAGGAACTCTTTCAAGTGACCTTAAAACGCACTAATTGGACTCTACATCCTTAATGGGCAATATGTTAAGGACAAAAGGAATTACAAAAAGAAGGAGGAGGAGGAGAAGAAACCATTTTCAGTAATTTTATCGTTGGAAGTCTCATTTTGTTCTGATACACTGGTGTGTATGTTGTGGGATAAAACAAATAAGTAATTATGTTAGCATCATTAAGAGCCAGGATTTTTTCAGTGTGGGAGAAAGAAGACAGACAATTAAGAGAGTTAAGTAAAAACTGTAAAACTGAAATGAATGGGAAATATAGGTGTATTTTCTCTTTTCAGAAAAGAAATATTTCTTAGATCTGCTCCCTAAAAAGTCCTAGAAATAGCAACCAACCCAGGAACAATGAGCACCACCAGATTATGGTCTTTAAATAACATTTACTACAAAAAGGCAAGAGGATTTTTTAGAGAAATAGCAGGTTCCAGTCTGGGTAGGAAGTGTACAAGATGAGCCTAAAACCTCCATCTTAATATTATAATAGCAAGGTAGTTATCTGAAACGACCGGTATTCTTTCAAAACACCAATATTGACCCAAACCCCTACTGGCCAAAGATGGGACAATAGAAGCATCAATAGAGTAATGGCTACAATGGATTAAAATGTATCCAGTGTGTTATAATCTGTAAATCCATGCAGGTACGCAACAAAATAATAACTTTAGTGATCACCTTTGGTGAATACTAGGGAACCAACTCATTATTTTGAAAACTGGTAAATAGATTATGTACAAAGCCAAATTATGGAAGCAGCCCAAATGTCCATGGATAGATGAATGGGTACAGAGGAAGTAGTATATATACACAATGGGATATTATTCAGCCATAAAAAGAATGAAATCTTGCCATTTGTAACAACATGGATGGGGCTACAGAGTACAATACTAAGTTCAAATAAGGCAGTCAGAGAAAGACAAATGATGATCTCATTAATATGTGGAATTTAATCATCAAAACAAACAAGCAAAGAAATAAAAAAGAGAGAGGGAAAAACCAAGAAACAGACTCTTAACTACAGAGAACAAACTGATGGTTAAAAGAGGGGAGGTGGGGGGGTGTGAAATAGGGGATAGGGATTAAAGAGTACACTTATCATGATGAACAATAAAATAAAATAAACTGGCAAATAAAGGGGCAAAATTATTTATCCCACCTTTCATAGGGGAACTATACCTCACAATAACCAAAATTTTAATGAGGAGATGTTTCTCTTTATAGAAGTTACAGAGCTAATAAATGAAAAAATAGTGACAGCCCTCGAATTGAATGTCACCTTTTTGCAGTCCTTAATTGAATAAAGGATCTAGGCAACTATCAGCGAAGGCTGCTAACATCAGTAACAGAGAGATAACCAGGCAACATGAGCCTCATGATGCAAATATACACCACCACTTAGGAGTTGTTCCTGCCCCCCACCCAAAAAATTGAACTTGAATCTGCTTGGGTCTCTAGTCTTAACTACCAGTTCACAGGAATAACACCATGGGGTCAATCAGAAAATCCAGACTCTGGGAAACCCTATAGTGCAAACAACCCAGTTTCTTCCGCAAATAACAGGCAAGGAGGTGAGAGACAGATACACACACACACACCCACACACACCAAGACCTACAGACTTAAAATGGTTTCAGAAACACATCAGCCAATTGACATTGTAGGGATCCTACTTGAATTCTGATTTCAGCTACTGGGAGAAATAAATGTTGAACCAATATTTGATTCAATTAATGTCTTATTATTAACTTGGAGTTTTCGTAGTTATTGTGGATGCATACTGAAAAACTTACAGATGAAATAATTTCTTGCTTTGGATTACCTCAAAATAACCAAGGGTCGAGGAGGGACGTGGAAGGTGAGTATAAGAAGACTGGCCATGAGTGGATCATTATTGACACTAGGAGATTAGTACATGGATACTAATTTTACGATTCTCTCCACTTTTATACGTGTTTGGAATTTTTCATAATAAAAAAAAATTTTTAAATACACCCATAAACAGCCAGAAAACTGCTTCCCTTTGGTTGCCTCCCTAATCTCCACCCACTAGTCTTTATTCTGTTCTCTGGCACCCAGAAGACTAGTGTCATAATAACAATAACAGTAATAGCTACAATTATAGCCAGCGTTTTTGGAGCACATACTATGCACAAACTCTTATGTCTTTTAGGAATATCTCCATTTAATCCTGATAAGTCCTGAAGTAAATACTATTATTATTCCCATTTTCTGGGTGAGGAACCTGAAGGAGAGATGTTGGATGAAGGAGCCAATCGTCAAACCCACATCTGACCGCGGGTTTCCAGTTTATAACCCCTCAGCTAAGCAAAGGCAAAAGACAAAGACGGCTGTCCCGTCCTCGGTCTTCCCTTTTTGGGGCTAAATCCTGAGTTCTTTGACTCGGCCGCTGCCTCCCCCACCATGTGGCTTCGCTGCCCCACACCATCCATGAACCTCGTGCCAAGAGCTAGAAAAGTGCTTGAGTTTCTAGAGAGTAACCCAGACCCGCAGAACAGCCTGCCCCTCCCCAGCCGCACCGCGGAGATTCCTGGGGACGTCCAGTCCTCTTCCATCCAGACTGGAAGCCAGAACATGCCCCCGTGCCAGGCTGGCGTGGCTCACCTGGGCCGCGGTGCCTCTTCTCCATCCAGATGTAGCAGTTGTTCTGGGCCACCCCGGTCTGCGAGTCCAGGAAGGGGAGGCGCACGCTGCGCTCTGCACAGAGCCGCGAGTTGTAGCTGCGGCAGTGCTCGATGGCTTCCTTGTAGAACTGGTCCCCGAGCCTGCCCAGGAGAGGGAGAGAGGAGGACTGAGGCCAGGGAAAAATGGAAACACACCCAGAGGGAAACTGATGTTACTCGCCTACCTCCCTGGGGACATTACAGAGTTATGAAGACCCAGGCGACTCAGACCGAGAGCCTTGCCAAGGGGCAGAATCCAGGCTGGTGTCAGGTCACAACCAGGTTCTATTTCCCATACCAGATCCACCAGGGAATTTCGAATCCCCTTTAACAAAGAGCCTAGGGCCCCTAGATAAACCACCCGGACAAGTGACAAGTCCCTGTTCCCGGAAGTATGAGGTGCTGCTCCAGAATAGAAGGTTCTGGAACAATCTTCTATCTGGGTTTACCGGGAGCTCAGGCTTCTAGAGTCCCCTCATTCACATCCTCCTTTAGCCACACTTTGTTCTCAGTAATTGCCAGCAAAGGCACTCTAAAATGAACCCAAAACACCAGCATAGACACATGGCTTTCCAATACAATAGAAGAGAAACAACCATAGAAACACAGACAAGAAAGACTGAGGAAACATCCCATAAAAGCAGAGCTGTTATGGTGAAAGGAGGTGACTAAACCACATGCTTAAAGAAAAACAACTTTCTAACTGAAAACAAAGGGAGCATTTGTAATAATAGTTGAGTTTTGAATTCAAGATAATTTAATCCCTGGGGTCTAAAACACAAAGAGAAAGACCTTTCTGGTTTGTTGGAGTGGAGATGAGATTAAGCACAGTAAATTTTATGTTCTTGAATCTTGGGTATCCTTGGACATGTGGTCATGCTACTAATTTTAAGATAGGCTCCTTTTCAAAGGCCAAAATATAACATTGATAAAAACCGATTGAATGTAAAGAAAATATATATATATATAACATTGATAAAACCGATTGAATGTAAAGAAAAAAAAGACAGGCACATGTTGGAGGTTAATAAATGTCTCAAGGAAATACAAATGCAATACCATAACCTCTGCCAGTAGACGTGTATTTCTTTGTGGGGAGCTGGGGGGAGGGGGAGGGGGAGGAGCCACAGGGATTGCTGGGCCAGAGAGGAGAATCAAGTAGTTCATTTTGAAGTGATATTATGAATGTCCTTTTGTTTTGGTTCTACGTAGATTTGAAGAAGCCAAAATCAGGGTGAGAAAGTCTCTAAGTTAAAAATAATGTATTTCTCAAACAAAATATTTAGAGAACTAAAGAAAGCAAAATTTGAGAGGAATTTTTCTATACTCTTAAAAAAAAAAAATCAGGCCAGAGTCTACCAAAGAGTTTAAACAAATTTCTTATTCTGGGAGGATACAACCATGAAAGCTGTTGAGTCATCTTTTGGAAATTACTTATTGACATACCTCTTAAAAAAAAAAAAAAGTGCCCCTTGCTCCTTTTCCCCCTCTGAACATCTTCAGCCTCCCGAGGAAGGAAGGCATAACGTGCTCAGAAAGTGTCCTAGCAGTTGCAAAACCAAACTGTAATCAAATTATAATAGCCACACAGCTGGAAATGAATTGGGGGGATGGAAGCCCATTAAAATGCTATAAAACGGAACATGAGCTGATGTAATCAAAGATGGTAACAAGGATCATGAGATTGATCAAAAATAAAGAACCATTTCCTACAAAGCGTTCACATCTGGGTCCCACCAGCTTCAATGCCTCCACTGATAACGCGACATAGCTCAGCGCGACAGGACTTTCCCAGACAGCTTCAGCCCAGCCAAGATGACACACAGCCCCATCCAGGGTGTCCTGCATGCTCCGGCTCCTTCACGAAACAGAGACCAGCCATGCCACATTGATGAGAACTGACAAGAACACATAACAGAGGGGTGTCCAATGTGAGAAACAGTCATCTGGTTTCCCACGATCTTTTGGCAGATGGCCAATATAGATTTAACTCTTCCAACCCCAGAAATTCTGCTGAAGGAGAATCCATAAGCCAAGCAAATGGCACCCTAGAACTCAGGGACTGGAGAGAAGGTTTCCATCTTCAAAACAAACTCTGGAAGCCGGGATAAAAGAAAACAACAGCGGGATCTCAAATTAGACTTTTCCAGAGACACTCCTAACTTGCTTCCAACGGTCCCAAAGAGAGGAACAAGAAAGGGAAGTTGCTGAAAATGAAAAGTGAGTTTGACCTAGTTGGTGCCCCACACCAAATGGAACGAGAAAGTCAAACAAAGTGGTACACTGGGTGAAAATTAATTTCATCTTAAATACTTTCCACTTTCCATAACATGCAAGCTGGGGGGCAAATGTGTATTTTTAAACGTAATCTTTGTGTGAACGATACCTCTCTTACGTAAACAGAAAAACCCTTCTCCGGACTGGAACAACCGTATTAAAGATTGAACCTGCAAAAATGTGACATCCAACACCCTCCCTGCCCCTGTCTCCAGGGAAGTCACTTTTAAACAGACCAGGATTTGGCAGCGACTCGGAAACAAAAGTTTAAAGCCTTTTTCAAGATACAAAAGGAGAAAAGAGACGTCAGCCTTTTTGATAAATTCAAGCAGCACCTCTCCAAAAGTTAATTAGCCAAAATCTTCACAGGGCTTGTTCTGTTCTCTAGAAGAAAATCGATGGCCAGGTCTCCCTAACCTGTGGAAAGCAATTTAAACAGGAGAGAGGACAAACGTCCTTTTCAATATGGGATATCTTTTTAAAAAAAAAAAAAATCCCACAATGATAGGGTCCCACGGGCGACATTTGCGTTCAAGTTGCAAGGGGCAGAGAGAGCGGGGAAAGGCTGGCAGTGAATGACTCATTTTGTGGCGCAGTGACCAGCATGCCCCAGGCCGGGTCAGGCACAGCCCAGCCTCAGCCGTCACCTGTCTGCATCAAACCAAGGGGGCTGGATTACCACGGGATGATAGATGTCTTGGGCTGGAAGAAGCTGGCACAAAGCAGAGTACAATGATGTTCTCATCAACAGCCTAGCTCAGGCTACCCACGGCTGCGATCAGAAGCAGAAAAGGCACAGGGGAACAAATTGCGGGGCTCTCTGCCAGAGCAGGAGCCCACCCCGCCCCACGTCCTGTGGCCTGGCGCAGCGCTGGCTGTCCTGTTCTGGGGGCACCGTGAGGGGTGAGATCCCTCAGTGATCAAATCTGGAGTAAGAAAGCCATAGTTCTTAGAGCTTTCCACCGACCCTCCTTGAGCATATCTGTGGAAAAAGGGATTCCAGGGAACCAAAGAGGATTTGAACGGGTGTAAATACGACTTCTCTGAAATGACTGCCAACGGGCCTCCAGATGTGCTTTTCAGAGCCCATTCTAGTCCCTCCAAGACCCCCTGCTCCTTTTTCTTCCTCATGCTTCCATCTCTCTCTCTTAACACCTCGTCTGTTCTCTTCAATTCCATATCCACTGCCCTGAGCTGATCCTCTGGTCCCACCCTCCGACCCAGACATCTGGGGCTCCTCCCTCTTCCCCGTCCCTCTGGTCCTGTGTTCTGACCCAAGAACAGGTGTCCTACCGTAGCCCAAACATGTGTCCAGAAGCAAATTCCCCATGTCCTGCCAGAAGCCTGCTCCCTCCCCAGAGTCTCCATTCTTCTGGCAGGGGTGTGGGGGGAGGAGAGGGTGGAGGGGGGGCGTGTTGGGAGAGAAGGGGGAGAGACCCGAGAGAACACTGCTCCTGTATCTCCCCAGCAAGGTGTCCTTGACCGTTCCCTTTCCGTCCTCCCATCTGGCATTGGAGTCTTTCATTTCTCAGGAAGTCTCCTCTTCTTTCCATTCCCACTGCAGAGCTACCAGTCAGTCCCCTTTGACTGTAAAAATAGGACCTTGGCCCATCATTGCTATTTGCGCACATAAACAGAGATAAGCAGAGATAACAAGAAGCCCTAGCCTGTGGCAGGCTCTCGGGCCCCTCCCTCCCCACCGTGGGCCCCTCCTCTTCACTGTGGGCACCTGGATTTCCTGCTGTCTCACCCAGCTGCCCACCCTTCCACCACCGCCCACAAACGCGCATTCTCATCGAACCCAATATGCTAACTTCCTCCTGTATACATTGAACTCTAACTGCGCTGTGGAAAGCCATCTCCCATTGACGTAGCATTTTATGATAACCTAGCTAGCGGGGGGCAATATTTGGCCAGGCAGAAGAAGCTTTCCATTTTCCTCACAGTGCCACTGTTCCTAGAGCTGCCCTTCAAAGAAAGCCAGGTGGGGAATTTGCTGTGGACTGAATTGTTTCACCTGAAATTCACGCGTTGAAGCCCTAACCTCCCCCCCCACCAAAGTTCTCGTATTTGGAGATGGACCTTCGGGAGGTAATTAGTTCATGAGGATAGAGCCCTTATGATGGGATTGGTGCCCCTATAAGAAGAGACGAGAAAGGGGCGCCTGGGTGGCTCAGTTGGTTAAGCATCTGCCTTCAGCTCAGGTCATGATTCTGGGGTCCTGGGATCGAATCCCACATCAGGCTCCCTGCTCAGCGGAGAGCCTGCTTCTCCTTCTCCCTCTGCCTGCTGCTCTGGTTACTTGTGCTGTCTCTCTGTTGAATAAATAAAATCTTTTAAAAAAGAGAGAGAGAGAGACAAGAAAATGACCAGCCTCTCTCATTCTCTCTCTCTCTCTCTCTCCCCCCCATCTCTGTCTCTGTCTCTCTCTCTCTCCCTCTGTTTCTCTCTCTCTCTCTCCCATGTGAGCACACAGCAAGAAGGCAGACATCTACAAGCCAAGAAGTTTCTCACCAGAACAAGACTATGCTGGCACCCTAATCGCGGGATTCCAGCCTCCAGACAGAAATATCTGGGGAAGTAAATGAATCTCTGGTGTTTAAGCCACTCGATTTCTGGTATTCTGTCACAGCAGCCCAAGCTGCGTTTCTGATATTTAAAAGAGGAAAGGCCTCTAGAGGATGGTGGAGCACGATGCCAGTCCCCTTCTTCCCTCATTCTGTCCTCTTCCAACAAAGACGGCAACAGCCTTCATGAGGTCAATTTCAATTCCATGCCATGCTTAATGTCGGTCTTCTTTCCAAGACCATAAACCCTATGAGGGCAGAGACCACATCTGCAGGGCCGCCGCACACAGCCACCAGGCTTTGCGCTAAACCGCCCAGGTGCTCCAGTGACCCTGTAAGCCTGGCCTTTTTCCTGACTTATCCACCCCCCCCCCCCCCCCCCCCCCCCGTCAGCACAGAGCCCAGCACGCTGAGGAACCGCATTCAACAACTCCTACACGTACGGTAGGTGTTTCCACTTGGACAATCTTCAGTTTGTTGCACGTATAGGTTATAGATTGGTGATTTAGACTGCATGGAGGTCTAGTCACAACTTGTCAAAAAAAAAAAAATTTTTTTTTTTTTTTTTTTTTTTTTCGAGAAAATGCCTGCAACCACTCCTGTTCAGTCCTCAACACCCGGCTCCTGGGTTACTGCAGCAGTCCCCTGACTGTAATCACGACAGCTCTTCTACCCATCCTGACAAAAAGAAATCTCCCTGGAGCCCAGTTTTTAGTCTTTCACGCCTCAGAATGGACGCCAAGATGGCTCCCACTGGTGCCCAATTTCCTCTGGAGGCTGACAGGCCCCTTGGAGAGCCGAGGGGTTGGGGTGGAAGAGAAAGAACAGAGACGTGGAATCAGGCAGATGTGAGCCCAGCAACAAGGCTGACTGGCTACACAACCCCCCCGGGGGCCGGTTACTTACCCTCCCCACGCCTCAGTTCTGCTTCCCGCAACCCCTGCTTCAGGTCTGTGAGAGAATTAAATGACAAGGAACCTCTGGCACACAGAGGGAATCCCTTTCATCAACGGTGGCTCCTTTCTCCTCTCCTCAGAGAGGAGCATTTTCTGCCTGTCTGTGGCAAGCCATCTGCTTCAGCTAGTTGACCCCTTCCGCGCGACACACACCCCACACACCACACTCACTGACGCAGTGTCTTGGAGGCCGGGGGACATCAACCCAAACATCTGTCCCTAGACCTGAGGTGGCAGGGTGGCTGAGGCCAAGAGTAAGGCATCAAGGAGAGCTGAAGAGCTATTGCATGATCAGTTCAAAGCCTGCCCGAGTACAGAGCCAGCCCCTGGCTTGTCTGCGGCTCTATCCCGACGCCCAACACAGAGCTTGCCATGTTGGGTTGAATGATGAATGAATGAATGAATCTTCATCTGACCTTCCTGCACAGATGAATCAGACAGTCCTACCCCCGGACCCCAACTATATACGTTATCCAGGTTCTTCTTCCCACCTGAAATTCTTGCCTCTCGCCCCTGGCCTGGCTAATCTTAACCTGTTCAAGGGCTGGCTGAAAGCCTGCCTCTCCCGGGACACTTCCGCAGCTACCCCTGCCCATGAGTGTTTTCTCTCTGCCCTCTCGGAGCTCCCTGATTGTCTCAGTTGTGTTTGGCCAGTCTCTACCATCCTCCTTCTCTCTCCCCACCCAACTAAAATAGAGGAATCTTGAAGACAGGAACTAAGAGTTCTACATTTCCATGTTACCCTACCAACCCCAGTGCTGGGATACAGAAGCACGTGATAAATATAGATTACTTGATTGGAATGTCAGGCCATCCTAATGGAAGCTTCCCAGCTGAGATGCTTGGGATGATGTCTCCCCACATGCAGATGAGGTGACCCCGAAGTCATCCAGCTTTTCCAGAGCGCAAGCTTGGCCAATTGAAAATGGATATCCTGCAAGCTCCCATCTCCCTGAATGCTCCCTAGCATCTTAAAGAAATCCCTTCAGCTCTCAAGACTTTCATTTCTCCATCTACAAAATTCATGGCACTCTGCAAGACATTACAGAATGCATATTCTTCCTTCTCTGAACTTTTCGAAAAGCTCACTGAATACTGTGCTGTCAACAGACCACCTGCGGGGGGAGGGGGGACTAGATCTTCCTCTGCTGACACAGGAAATGCGCCTCTGTTTCTTATCCAGAACGCCATCCCCTCACTCTCCAGGAGAATGGTCTAGGGAGTGGCTCTCCAACTTTGGTTTGTGTCAGGATCGGTGAGGCGGGGGAGGCTGTGACATTCTGCTTCCGCTGGTCTGGCGTGTAATCCAGACATCTGTGTTTCTGACAGACCCCCCAGTGATTCTGAGACATAGGAGACTCACTGACCTAAGGATGGCTCCCCAACCTCCAAGGCAAGGGGAGGAACAAGAGGGCCTTGTGATGCTCTTTTGGCCATGTTCTAATGGCAGAGCAGGACAGCCCAGTTTAATGACTTTAACTCAGCTGGGTTTGTTCCTGAATTTTTTTTTTTTTCCTGGCAGCTGGCATGGACAAAGCAACACTAACCTATAGCAGACTAGTCCCACAGAAATCCTCACCCCTCACAAAACATCCAAGAGGCCTGCTGAACGCGAATTTATGGAGGAGATGGTGACTTTCTTTGAGTCACTCTGGCAGTAACTCTGACCTTCATAATGTCACAGGAAAGGCACCTTGGGGACAAGGGTATCGCCTTGCAAAAGCCAAGTCCGATGAAGAATTTGAACCTAAAACTCCCATCATGACTTAAATGCCTGCAGTCTGATGTTCAGGCCTGCTAGACCCAATAAATCCCTTTTCCAGCATCTACCCTGGTGAAGACTTTTCAGGGACTTATTATGCAAAGCTGCCTAAGCAAGACGGAATTTATGTTGAACCTGGCCGTGATTTCTGAGCTGCCACTGGGCGTTCTGATGACATACGCAACTCAGGGTTGAAGTCAAGGGGCTGCCAAGGACAAGAGACTGGAGGCAGGAGGGGAAAAGGATGACTCCTTCCAGTAAATAATGGGGGGTGGGGGGGTCAGGAAAGGGGGATGCTCCGGGGAGGAAGAAGACTGTAGCTTTTCTGGTAGCCAAGGTTTGCCTTTCAAATGGCATCCAGACATGACAAAATAAATCTCTCTTCTGGAGCCTGAAGAATGTGTAGAATGCAACCAACTTTCAAAAGTGAAAAAAAAAAAAAAAAGACTGCTTTATCTTAGGGTAACGCATACCTAGAAAGAAAACACATGCCCATCATAGAAACTTCATTGATTGAGGGAGGATTTTTACCTTCCCTGGTTCCTAGACCGAGTCCTCTCTGAAACCCCAGAGAAGAGCCGGGCACCAGTATGTTGTTCCCTGGGTGTGCTTCACCAGGAGAAGCGGACTATTGATTAGAGACAATTCTTGGCCAAACATATCCTCAGACCCCATCTTCACAGCTGGAATACAAGGGCCTTGAAGCTACCCCTCCCCGATACAGAGAATATTGGCCTGGCATTTAAAAACATAGCCACAAAGAACGCACCCTCTGTAGTCAATTCTCAACGCAGCAGTCCGAGTGATCTTTTTAAAATGGAAATCAGATCATGACATTCTCCTCCTTAAATCCCTCCAAAAGCTTTCACTGCAATCAAAATAAAATCTAAACTCCTTCCCATCGCTGTGGGCTCCCAGACTGTCCAGCCGTGCCCACCTTTTCTACTTCTTGTCCCTGCACCCGCCCTTGCCTGCTCAACTCCATCCTTACTGCACTTCTTGCTGCCCTGCGAATATACCAAAATCATCCCACCTCAGGACCCTTGCATGTGCTATTCCCTCTTCTTGGTACACAGTTCCCCCCAGGTCTTCTCATGGCTGGGCTCTTCTTGGAAGAGTCTTCTTTGACCCACCCTAAGGCAGTCCACCCTACTCCACTCCTGCCCTAGTCCTTACTATGTCCCATTCTACTCTCTCTTTTTCAGTATACTTACCACTACCAAACTTTTTCTGTTTTTGTCTTTGCCTGCTGATTGTCTCTATATAACAAAATTATGAACTCCATGAGAGCCTGGTCTTTATTTCTCTTGTCTACCACTCTCTGAACCCAACACAGGATTCAGCACAAAAGAAATTTCTCAACAGATAACACTGAACAAGGAAGAGAAAGACCCAGGCTACCTGCAAGAGACAGCTTGAAAGGTATGGGAGCCTGGCTTTCCAGAGGGCAAGGAAGTCATCACTAGGGGGAGGCCCCCAGCACAGGGAATGAGAATGACACCACCGCCTTCTCCCTTCTGATCGTCCTTGCCCCACACAGTCATCAGTGGGTTAGGAGCCCATTCCACTGTCCATACATGAATCTGGCCCATGGCCCAACAATGCCACCCATATACTGCAAAACCTGTAGAGAAGTGGGGCCAAGAGGATAAATGATGCCCTTCATGACATCAGCTCTTCTTTTCTATGCCCAAAAAGAACATTCCAGGCCTGCTACTGGCACTGTAAACTAGCAGTGTCGAAAGATGGTCCCCAGCGTACCTACTCTGGTTTCCTGAAAGGACCTGTCTCTGAATTAACCTCCTCTGCATGTTCTTTCCCAGAGAGCTGATCCATGTCCTCTTCCGGAGCACCGGGATTATGGGTAGAGGCAGGGGCAGGAGCAGGATGGGGGTGGGGAAGCACGGCTTGACGGGAAATCAATGGGAACTTGAAGGTCATCCAGAGGGCGCTGTCTCCCCATCATGCACCTGCTGGGATGGGATTTGTGGTCCTGACCTCGCTTGGGGGCCTCTGCCCTCCTGTCAGAGTTGGTTAAAATCAGCCAGGAGAAGCAAACGCCCTGCAGACCAAATGATCTCCAGGCTGCCCTTCTAAGGGACATCAAGCCAAACAAAGAAGCACTGAGTTTCATTTAACCTGCCACAAGGTTGAGAGTCACCCCAATTTCTCTTGGCAGCCCTCTGAGAAAACTGCCTCAGGCCTGCTGTTTTGGAGGCACATGCTTGTAAACTTTTTAATAAGGACAGAACAAAGCCAGGTTGACCAAGAGGCTGGTCATGTCACCAAACTTAAGCTCTCTGGTAGAAAAGATAGAAATATTCCAGGAAACTAAGAAGACCAAAACCAAAAGGTAAGTGCACCCTAGAAATACCTAAATCTTCCTTCAGAACCTCTACATCATGGTCTAAGAACAAAAGATACCGGAACCTCCAAACCACCGAAAGGAGGTCTATTTTTCTTGACAGCCCAATAACATGAGGGGACTTGACTGTATTTAAAACCTGACCCTCCTTTCCTGGTGGACCTATTTCCCAAGTTCCCTCCCTCCAGTCTTTCCACCTCATCAAGAATCACTTGACAGACAGGTCAGCCCACATCTCCAATCCCAAAGTTGAAGATGAGTCAGATATAAAAATGAGGAAGAGACATCCTCAGCCTACTTACAGAAAGGTGACAAGATGGCGCTCACAAAAACTGTGGCCTGGCTGCCATTTTCTAAGCGCTTACTGTGTGTGCCAGGCACTGTTCTAAGTGCTCGACCACATTATCTCATTTCCTCTTCACACGGCCCCATCTCACTATTTCCCCCGATTCCACAGATTAGGAAACTGAGGCACACAGAGTGCTCAGTGATTTGCCTCGATTGTCAAGTGATGCTGGGAAGTGAGAAGCCCAGGCAGTTTCAGTCCAGAACCTTATTCTTGGTCACTACAGTACCAGCCCCTCACAGACGCATGGCTGCCCCTCACCGAGAGCTGAGCCTCTGGAACTGGCATAAGCTGAACAGCACTTCTTTTTGGGGGGTGTGCAGGCACCAGGTTTCTCTAAGGGCATCACCAGTTGGCTGGGCAATCTTAGCCATTTCTCTTTTTGTGCCTCAGTTTCCCAAACTGCCAAACAGTTCCAGAGATACCATGAGTCACGGAGCGTATCACAGAGCCACCTCTTAGCAACTCGAGAAGTAGGTTGGTTATGGAGCTGCCTGAAAAGATACCATCACAGAAATACAAAACATTTTATGTGGTTTAGAAACCAAATCCATCCCAAAGGTGAGCAAGAGGTAATGGGCTTTCAGAGGCCCTGGGGTTCCCTGAACGTTGACTGAAGGGACAAAAAGGAAAATGCCAGATTACCATAAGAATCCCAGGTGTTAGAGATCATCTAATGCAAAGCACTTGTTGTCCTGAAAGGAAAACCGATAACTAGAGAGGGGAAGTAATTTCCTCCAGTCATACCAGAGCAGGGCTGAGATCAGATACTCCATGCCCATGCTCCTCCTCCCAGGATTTCTCCACTGTTTACAGCAGGGGTCTGCCAATGACTGCCCCCTGGGCCAAAGGGAGCCCCCACAAATTCCTATAAATAAAGTTTTATTGGAAAACAGCCACGAACATTCATTTACATAGGGTCCAGGCACTGTCATCCACCACGACGGCAGCACTGAGGGGTTCCAACAGAGACTGTGTGGCCTGCAAAGCCTTCTGGACCTTTAGAGAAAAAGTTTGCCAGTTCCTGGTTTATAACCTAAGTCTCAAATGATGAAAAGACTCTGCCCTTGGAATGAAAGAAAATAGCACAGGAGGCCCGAGAGTCACACAGTTCAAGCAGAGTGTTTTACAATTATCCCAGCTTGGCACAACTTAATAAAAACCCATAAATACCGCTAATAATAAGGAAAACAAGCACTAGCTCACCCTACCTATTTAATAATTATAGTTAACTACAGGATGCAAAACTCATCGCTGGAAATTCCTTTTTTTCGAGCCTCTCTCCAAAGCCCTTTTTCATTAGAAAGCGCTGTTGGCCGATGGGCAAAGCATGCTCCCTACGGTTTGCAGAGGCCTCATCTCCTCCCGTGGAGTGAAAATGGGGGCATTGAGATCATTGTCCCCTCCCCGGGGTGCTCCCTGCCCAACAGGAAGGTGCGGAAACCCTCCTTGGCCCCCCTTTCCCATAATATTGTTAGGAACCACCAGGCACAGGAGAGGCTCATGTTCAGGCTTCTCCTGCCTGTGGTGCCTCCCTGCTTCCCTCATCCCCTTTCTGCTCTCCAGAATGTGATCAGAGGCTGCACTGGGCTCCCAGAGGCATCCCGGCCCTTGACTGTTGTGGTGAGGACATTCTGTCATGCCCTGGAGTGGAGGGATGGGGCTTGGCCCCTGAGAGGCCCATGTGGGAATCAAGGCTGGACTTTGGGTCCAGGTCGAAGTTGGAATTTGGTCACTGTGGATCTTCGGCAAGTCTCTCAACGCCGCTGAGCCCCAGGCTCCCATCTGTCAAGTGGAGAAAATCATCCTCGCCTACTCCAAACGATGTAACATGCAGAACACAGGGGCGAGGGGAGGCGAGCCAGAGGTGAGTCCAGTCCCACCGGGATTAGAACATCAGAGAACCGTGGAAGTTGGAAAGGCTTCTACTTAACAGCATTATCTTAGGCAGAGAGCTTTGACAGATAGGACCCATCGTGCACAGTACAGTCCCAGTTCTCATGATAAGGTCATTCCATTGATAAGCTGTTCAGGGTCAGAGAGAGGTAAGGGCCCCTCTGCCCTGAATGTGGTCGGTAGTGGCTATAAATGGGCTTCTAAGGAGGTCATGTCCGGTTTAGTCAAGACTTGGGGTACAGGTCTCGGTCCAGAACAGAACTCGGGACAAGACAGGAAAGACTGCCTCCGGCGGTCTTGTTTCTCCAGCTGACCCTCATCAGAACTGCTTGTTTTTATAGTTGTGAAACAAATACCTAGAGAATGTGAGCCAACGTGTGAGCTCCCCAAGAGGCCTACAGCTTGAAGAGAAGAGGGGGCTTCCAAAAGTGCTAGGAGCAGGGCAGGTACCAACAGGAGCCCATGGCCTGCTGCCGTGCTAAGCACCTGCTCGGCCTTCTCTTCAGTCCTGGGACCAGGTAGGGCCCTGGCCCTAATCAGATCCTGACTTTGACCCAACAGCCCCCGGTAAGTGCATTTCTGGGGACCTGGACCCAGGCGAAGCTTAGGGCTTCCTTCTGCTCTTTGAAACTCTTCTCCACGGGGGGTGCTCCTCGTCCACCAATCCTGCTGAACTGCAGGGGTGCGGGTGGGCGTGCTGTGTTCTGGGACCTCCATCATGAAGAAAGCCAAGACGCAAGCAGAAAGGAGGACCCAGAAGAGCCTCCTTGAGCTGTAGGCTGAGGTCTGTATGGGAGGAGGGCCGGATGGGCCGCTGATTAGAGGAAAGGCAACAAAGAAGGCAGAGGAGGGGGACAGGGGAGGTGGGGGAGGGAGTCAATATTTGTGGAGGGAGGGCAGCCTCCTGCACATGCCCACAGCCATCAATATCTCTTCTGAGGACAGCTTATCTGGGGAATTTATGCTCTCTAATAATTACCTTGCAGAGGGTTCCACTTATCTTACCACAAGAATCTGCCGGTTGCCAGACACACAGGGTTCTGGTTAATTCCATCCACACCGCCGCCCACCTCCACCTTGTCCCGCCAGCTCCCCAGCTCCCGTCCTCTAACCTCTAACCTCTCCTCTCTCTGGCCTGGGGGAAGTTGAGGGCAGAAGAGTCCCAGCACCTGCCATCAGATTTAGGGGCCCCTGGGGATGATGCAGGGTGGGGGAATCTGCCTTGCTGACAGATAGGAGAGGTAAGTTGAGGCCCAGCCTGGGGAAGGGCGCACAGCTACAAAAGGCTCTTTGGGAAGGGCAGAAGCCCTGATTTGATTATATTTGTCTTCACCTGATGCCATCATATCTGGTCAGTAATTTTATCTTCTTGTCTCCACAACCCCCTGAGAGCCTTCCCTTCCCTCCTCCAGCCTTTTGATGATGCCCCCCTCGCCCCACCAGTAGCAGTGGGGCTGCTTATTCAATGATCAGCATACACTGCCTGGCGTGGCCGGCATCCCCAAGAACACATGTCTCAGACCACCCTACAAGCTCCTTGCCGATGGCGCCCTTGGCCCACCACTCCGGCACCAGGTCCACTCCTGAGCCTCAGCAAGGACGATACCACCAGGTCACCCTTACTGCAGGCCAGGTTCCAGAATGTTCTAAGTGTATTAGAACGAATAAGGGCTTTCATCTTTGCAGCAACCCCATGTGAGAGCCTCTATGACACAGGTCACCTCTTCCCCATGACACAGGTGAGAACACTGGGACCGCGGCGGTCGTGGGCCCAGGGGCACCTAGGGAGCAACCAAGCCAGAATGTGAACCAGGCGTTCCCATCTCCTAGTCTGGACTCTGACACTTGGCACCACCTGGCAGTCAAGTCTGCTGAGCCCCTGGGACATTTTAGACCGTATCTATGCACTTCTTTGGCCCTCCTGTTCTAAAAGAATCATTTCCGTTAAAGTAATCCCAATACCAGTGAACGACTAAGGTCCTCAAGCACGTGTGGGTGCTCTCCACTTAGTCCTGACGTCCCCCCCAGGTGCCACTGCTATGACCAGCTGGGAGCCGCATCCGCCCAGCCACCTCTCTGCCCCGGAGACACCAGCCTTTCCCTCTTCCAGGCCTTGGCGCCTGCTGGGCTCCCCTCCAGGTCATGGGGAGTCTCACTCCCCTCATCGTCACAGGGCAGCTGCTGCTGCTCCCTGGGCCCTGGGCTCACTCCCGCCTCCTTCCCCAAACTCCTTCTCTACAGCGCTCACTCTTTCTTTACCCAACCTGGTTGGGTAAACCCTGGCTTCTGGTCTTTTGTGCACTTTGCCAACTATCAAAAATTATCAAAAACTATTGTATTCATATTTACTTATTATCTGTCTTTCCACACTAGACACGTTAGCTCCCCGGGAGAAAGCCTGGCCTCGTTTGTCCACCTCTGCATTCAAACTAGGTACGTGGTGTGCAGGAGTTGGATAAATGATATCCCCACTGGGCCTCACACAATCCTTGCGGCCTGCTCAGAGGGGTGCTCTGTTTCGTGGAAAGCCCGCTGTCTGTCCTGTCTTCACCGGGTTCCAGCGTCTCCGGCTTCCTGCAGGGAAACTAGTATTGCACTATACCGCGCTAGGAGGTAGGAAATACCATCTTTATTATTCTCTCTTCATGGATGAGGAGACGGGCTTCGAGCAGTTCCACACAGAAGTAGGGTAAAATCAGTCCCCATTCCGTCTGCCTCTCTGAGTCAGTGATACTAATCATTGTGCCCCAGGGCCTCTGGCTGCGTCCCCTGGAGAGCTCAACTGTCTTCGCCCTTGTATCCCTAAATGTCCCCTGCCTTCCTTCTCCCCAAGCCCTTGCTTCTCCGTGCCAACTCTCTTCCACTGGCCCTTCCAGGTTCTCTCTCCACCGTGCTTCTCCCTGCTCCGGGCCTCCAGGAGCATGTCCTGCGTTGTCAGCCATCTGCCATCTTCCCTCTGCCTCTGGCAGCGGGGCCAAGGGCGGATGCCAGCAGCAGGTGAGAGGAAGGGGAGAGAGCAAGATGGGACATTACCCCCCCAGCTGCCTCCTTGCCGGGTAAGCTGAAGGTCATGGCTCCTGTCAGCCAGCCCTCTCCATATAACCACCCTCTCCCCTTGACCTAGCCCCCGGGTACTGCACTATCTCACTTGGACGTTTCCCTGCCCACACTTTTATAAATAGCCATATTATTAAACACACCTCAGTTTCTTGTGTTGGAATGTGCTGCTTTCTGCTGGAACCCTGGCTCTCCAAATGCCGCCTGGCCTCTCTGTCTCCTCCAGCCGTGTCTCCACCATCACGGCCCCCCGCCCCTGCCCTGCCCTCTGTCCCTTGCAGCTGCCTCTGCCAGGCTCTCCTCCACTGCCTGGGGTGTTGAATCCCTCCAAGACCTATAAATAAATGTTGACTTGCTGGCTTAAAGGTTTGCCCTGGCAGCCTCCGCTCTTTGCCAGGGCCCACCAGCCCCTTTGCTAACCACTAACACCAGGAGAGAGGGGTGCGCCGGGCAGCTCCGTGAGGACCCAACGAGCTGTCTGCCCGGGACCAGCACGAACCCAGAGGTAATCAGGCCCAATGTGGGGTCCGCTTTGCTCGGATCAGGCTCGTCCTCTGCAGGGTGTTGGAGGACTTTATAGGTGATGGAGGACGGTCAGCTCAAGCGAAGCCAATGTCGCAGCTTCGACCATCTTAGCACAGTCTGTCGAGCCACAGCTCGGTGGCAGGCCCCTCCTCAAGTGTCGTGGGCTTTCCTTCATCATTATATTAATAGATTAGGAAACTGAAGCTCAAAGAAGACGTGGAATTCAACCGAAGCCACAGAGCAGCTGGGATGAGAGTACAGCTCAGCCCAAACCCGCAGACATATTTTCCCACAGGCCACGCTGCCTGACAGCCAACCCCGTCCTTCTGCAGGAGGGCCACTCGCTCACACCCAGGCAGGCGGCTCAGAGACACTGGCCACGCGTGACAGTGAGAGGGGCGGATGGAGGGGGGAATGGGCCCGGGAGAAGAGTGTGGTGTGCTCCATGCCGCCTGGAGTCCCTCTGTCCACGGCCGTGGCACCACTCGGCCACAGCAGGATGGCCCAGCCAGGGGCACTGGGACCTGCCCCCACAGCTCCTTCCCACAGAGCCAGCAGGGAGCCGTGTGCTTGTCCTTGGGCACACACCAGCATGTCAACAAGACAAGCCGGCAGTCCTGGGCCCTCCCGCCCTCACTGGGGACAGTCACAAGGAAACTCTGAAGGGCAGGCCAGAGGGACCAGGCGGCAACAAAAAGGGAGGAAGGCTTCCTGCTCCGGGACCTGGAGCACAACTGTGCTTCCTCCCGTCCTCCCTGCAGCCAAAATTTATGTTCACCTTAACATAATTCAAGGACTAAACGGTTTTGTTTTGTCTTTTTTAGAAGGCAATGGCCAAAACAAAAAACAAAAACAAAAAACTGCCCACATTTCTAGTGTTAGGAGTGTTCTCGAAGGCAAACATCCTCACTGGTGAGGACACACACATACCAGCTCTGGCCCCACAGACCCGCCCATAGCCCTGACCTCAGCACTGGCTCTCCCAGGCTCCCAGAGAAGCCAGCTCTGCACAACCTCCCAACCTCGGGCCACGGGACTGCTGGCCGGCTCCCGCGCCCCAGAGGAACAAAGCCGGCCAGGACCCAGGGGCAGTGACACCTGCTTCTGCAGACAGTCCCACCCCAACGAGCTCAGCGGGGTGGGGGGAGGGGCAGGAGGTGGAGGGCCGTAGCCCTGTCTGATGCGTCCTGACAGGACAAGGTTCAATTAGCCAAGGCCGTTTCCAGTGACCCAGCCTGTCCTGAACGTCCTCTCCCCCAGCCCCCCCAAATCTCCCATCACTGATGGGACGTCTCTAGGTGAATGGCTCCCACAGCACTGGATAGACTGGAAAACACCGAGAACGGAGAATGTTCTTTGAAATAAAACAAAGACAAAAACGAAACAATGCTGAAATGCAAAACTGAGTTCCGTCTGAAAATCTGTGCCCTCGCGGACTTGGAGTAACCTCGGTCCGGTCAAAACCGCTCTCCGTCCCTCCCATTAGACACCAAAATCTGAATCTCCCTAAAGTAGGAGGACGGTGAACGCGGTTAGACCCAATTAATATATGGAGAAACTGAGAGCAAAGAAGGAAAACTGATAGAATTTCCTTGCTCTGACCACTGCTACAGATAACTAATAACTTGAGAGAGATTTGAAGAGGGAAACCAAAAGCCTCAGACGGCAGCCACGAGGCCATTTAATGAAGCAGCAACAGCCCGTCTGAACTGGCCCGGCGAAGACCACTAAGGCTGACAAGACATTCCTAGGGATGACAGGAGGGGGAGACAGCTGGGGTCACTTGCCTTCTATTCATTATATAACACGAGGCTCATCCGTGGTAAATACTCATCTCGCTCACAAAAGCAAGACACAAAAGAAAGCAAAAGGGAAGAAGCAGCCACACAGGCTGTCGTATATTAGGGACATTGGTCATTTCTGGACGGGCAAAGGCCGTAGGGGTCCCCTGCAGCTTCATACCAAGTTTATGTCCATCATCACTGCCCCCTCCCCATCTCTCTCACCCATATTCAGTGAGGAAGAAAGGAAGTTAACAAGCCTACACCTGACATCCTCCCTGGATCACCAGCTGGGCCATCTGGAGCATCCCAACATGGGGGGGTGTGGGAAGCCCCGGGGGGAAGGGAGATCTCCAGAGATCACCATCCCTGCCTCCTGTTCGGCGCCTGGGGCTCCACTGGATAGAAGACGCCGACAAATTCAACAAGAATTTAGCTGGGCCTCCCCATGAGTCTTGATGGGAGATGCTAAGTAAGATAGCCAGGCCCGTGCTATCTTTGCACCTGCAGGAATAAATTCCTTGCTGTCCAGCTGGGCTTTCCAGCAGCCCCTCAGTCTACCTGCTGCCTCTGGATGGGGTTCATAAGGTGCTCCTGGCTCAAGTGGCCGTCATTCACTCATTCAACCAGTAAGCGCTTAAGGAGCACCTAGTCCGTGCTCTAGCACGCACGTGAGAGGTGGCCCACCATTCGAGTGAACGGCAAGGGTGCTGGGTTTGAGTCCTGGCTCCTTGTTTACTGGCTGTCTGACCCCCTGACCTCCTGAGCTTCCCTTTCCTCATCTGTAAAAGGGGATGATTGCAGCATCCTCCTCCTTGGATCACAGAGAACCAATGATAGAAACTCACCAGGAGTGATGGGTAAATATTAGCTGTTGTTACTCTGACGTGGGGTCCCACCTGCCACTCGCCACCATCATCAGTAGTAGGAAAAGCTCGTGAGTTAACTCCCAGACAGTATCATCTGTTCCACTGGCTTCTCTGTCCACACAGATGAGCAGTAGCAAAATGTAGTAAAAAATAAAATAGCTCCATGCCATTGGCTCAGCTTGCCCCCCGCCACCAGTCAGCTGTCTAGCCAGGAGGGTCAGTGGTCTGAAACACAACCACAAGTGCATGGATGGTTCAGTACAAAAAACACCCCCACCCGCAAAAACCCAACTCTGGTACACACCCTCCGGTGGTGGGTGGAGAGCTCCTATCCCCTTTGATTAAAAGGCACTGGGACCCAAAGGAAGAGGAGCTTAGTTGGCTGGAACTTTAGAATATCCAGCAGGACCCGTGGAAAGGCGGCATGTTGGTGTCCTACTGCTGCCGTTAACAAATTCCCACAAATGTAATGGCTTTAAACAACCCAAATTCATTATCTCACAGTTCTAGAGGTCAGAAGTCAGAAATGAGTTGCAAAGGGCTGAAATCAAGGTCAAGGCAGGCTGCTTTGCTTCTGGAAGCTCTTGAGGAGAGTGTGTTTCCTTGCCTTTTCCAGGTTCAGGAGGGTGCCTGCAGTCGTCACTTTGTGGCTCCTTACCTCCCACTGTCACATCGCTGGGACCCCTGTGATGACATTGGGCCCACCCACTTAATCCAGGAGAATCTCCCCCTCTCAAAACCTTTAATTTAATCACATCTGCTAAGTCCCTTTTACCTTATAAGGGAACCTTTTTACAGATTCCAGGGATTAGGACACAGACCTCCTTGTGGGGCCTCTATTCTGTCTAGAAAGGTATGTTCTGCTACAAAATGCACTTGAGAACTGTTAACAGTGACAGTGAGGGACTGTAGTAGGAAATAAGGTTGTGCCCTGAGCTCAAGAATACTGAAAACACCCTACTTGGGGTGCCTGGGTGGCTCAGTGGATTAAGCCGCTGCCTTCGGCTCAGGTCATGATCTCAGGGTCCTGGGATGGAGCCCCGCATCGGGCTCTCTGCTCCGCAGGGAGCCTGCTTCCCCCTCTCTCTCTGCCTGCCTCTCTGCCTACTTGTGATCTCTCTCTCTGTCAAATAAATAAATAAAATCTTAAAAAAAAAAAAAAAACACCCTCCTTTGCAGTAAAAAATCCACCTAAGTATAACGTGTGTGGTACCTAAGAGGCATGTCTGTGTGAGTGTGTTTCCCCCAACTGAAGTACTAATTTTGAAGGGTCCTTGTGTCATGAGGAATAAAGGGAAAAAATGCACCCGGAAGCCTTCACTCCATGCCAGGGACACAGTTAGTGCTCAGGAAAAGCAACTAACGAGCTGCCCACTAGTTCTGTTAGCCCGTTGCTTTGGTTCTATCAGGCCCAGTGACTAAATAAACCAGCTTGACATGAGCTAGTTGTCAGTCAGCAAATACCAGCAAAGTCCCGTCAGGTTCTAGGAATCAGAGGGGCCATTCAGCCCAATAGAGAGCCCCCCACCCCCAGAGGCACCCAAAGTTCTGGATTTGTGATCAGAATTTCCTAGATCAGACATGGTCTGGATCTGAGTTTCTTTTCTGCAGAAAGAAGACAAGTGGGAGACCCCAGCAACCTTCCACAAGCCCATGCTCCATTCCCCTATGTGCCTTTCTCCTGCAAACAACGGTGCTATTTTAAATTGTCCTGGGATCACTTGGGGCTACGTGCTGCAGTCAACAGTTCCCAACAGGACTCTTTCCACCCTCCCATTTCGTAGATGGGCAAACTGAGGCAGGCACCAAAGGAACAAGGATTTTATCTTATAACAATGCTGTGCATCATTTGCCTCCATCACTGAAAGAGAGAGTTTTAGAATTTGAAGCCCAGCTCTCCTGCTAATTAGCTGTGTGACTGCGGGAAAATTGCATAACTTATCTGAGCATCCCTTTCTTCATCTGTGAAAGGAGACAGGAAAATCGGTCTCTCTCAACTGTTGCATGAATTAAATATCCCATAAAACCCTTGGCATGTTGGATTTATGGAGCACTGACTCTGTCTCAGGCACTGTGCTAAGCACTGTATGTATATTAATTCATTTAGGTCTCCTTATTGCCATTTTCCTAGAATGTAGACCTCTGAAGGGCAGGGATTTTTCTCTTGCGTCTTCAGCCACGAACTCAAATAGACTGAGAGTCTGCTCTCAGTAATCAATGCAATCCACAAGCACTGTTGCTGATAAAAAGAATGGAGAGATTCGTTGAGTCTGGAATCATTCCAGAAGGTTCTATGAAGGTGGAATCTGGAAGGTAGGGAGAATTGGAGAAAAGGATGACAGAGAGAGGGCAGATCTTCCCCACTGGGGTAAGGTGAGGTATTAAAGTGATAAGAGAAGTAAGGCACGTAGGAGATAGGACTACACATGGTGCATAGATAGGAGACAGCAAAACGTAATCCTCTTAAAAATACGCTCCTTCGTGGGGGCGCCTGGGTGGCTCAGTCTGTTGAGCATCTGCCTTCAGCTCAGGTCATGCTGGGACAGAGCCCTGCATTGGGCTCTCTGTTCAGCGGGGAGTCTGCTTCTGCCTCGCCCTCTGCCTCCCCCACTCACGATCTCTCTCACACTCAAATAAATAAATAATTTTTTTTAAAAAATCTTTAAAAAAATGCTCTTAATTACCATGTCCACATCTGTGAGATATAGACATACTGAAAGAAAATGGCCCTTCCCTACCAACCTCACTGGGTTGTCGTACCAAGTGAAATAGGGTATGAAGGTTCTTGGATGCTTTCCACAGTGAGTGACTCTACTCCCCCTAGAAACAGAGTTTTATGTATTGATGGCTTCTAGCGTTTTTTTTTTTGTTTGTTTGTTTGTTTTTTTTTTTTAAAGATTTATTTTTTTTGACAGATAGAGATCACAAGTAGGCAGAGAGGCAGGCAGAGAGAGAGAGAGGAGTAAGCAGGCTCCCAGCCAAGCAGAGAGCCCGATGCGGGGCTCGATCCCAGGACCCCGGGATCATGACCTGAGCCGAAGGCAGAGGCTTTAACCCGCTGAGCCACCCAGGTGCCCCTTCTAGCGTTTTTATAAACACATCCTTTTATGATCTCCATGTACCTCTTCTCCATCTTCCTCTTAACTTTCTGCTCTCTGGGAACTATTTTCAACAGTAACAAAAATCCAAGGTAGGAAACAGTTAAGATCATCCTTGATGGTGAGGAGAAAACTATTGCTCAACCCTGAGAGAGCAGGTATTTCTGGCACTAAGGATTCCACGTGACTGTGGTCAGACCTGATCTGCCTGATTTACTCTCTGGGACCAAAGTTCCAAACGAGGACTCTGGGTCCCCACTCGGGGGCCACATTGGGGGCTGCCAGCTGCAGAGAACGAAGCCAGGTCCCCCTCTCCTTCAGGCGGCTTCTGCCCAGGGTGGAAGCCAGAGGCTCCAAATCGTAAACATGGCTCTTCCACGGCCTCAGTTCTTGCCTTGGGCCAAGTCCTGGGATCTGTGCAGCCGAGTCCCGGCCCGAGTCAACCCCACTCAGAGGGGGCCCTTCATCCTGGCAACTCCTCCCGCAATGGCAGAACCTGGGTGGGAGTTCACGGAGCATTCTGAGCCCTTCGGCGCCCCCTCGGGTTACTGTCCTTTCCCCACACAACGGACACTTTGAAAGTCTCCGCTCTGGAGTAAACATCGGTTTCCACAGAGGCAAGCATCTCCGGGACGTGCGTAGGAGGCAGTGCAAGGCCCATGCCTGGCCCACCTAGTCCCGTGCTTTCCTCCTCCTGTGCACCACGGGAGCTGGACAGACATCCAGCTGGGAGCTAGGGCAGGAAGGGGAGCGGGGCAGCCCCAGTCATGCTCAGCGTCCTGGGTCTTGCTTTACAGTGCGAATGCAAGAGTCCGGTCCTTCCGCCAACCCATGCCCCTGTGGGCATCACAGGTATGTCTGCCTACCGAGCCGCCATCACAATACCCCCATTTTCCTCCAGGGAACCCCCTCTCCCCCACCACCAGGTGACTGAAACCAGTCCCACTCCAACCTGCAGCTTTACAGACAGGCTTATGACCCAGGAGAAAACCACCTCTCTTGGCCTGAGAGATTGGTTCAAGGGTAAACAGAGGCAAACTCAGGTCAACCCTCCAGTTTCTGTGGGAAAGAGGGGCTTTCTTTCTCTTCCTGGGAAAAGCTGATAAAAAGTGTTTACCTGAAGCTGCTGGGAGACACCCAGGAAGCAGCCCCGTCTGCAAAGAGGCCAGCGTCAAGGAAAGCAGAACCAACAGGAAGGGGAGGTGGAGAGAGTTGGGATGACCTTGTTGAACACCCAGACCCAGGCCAAGGTGAAAGGGACGCACTCCTGAACTTTCAGTTATCTGAGCCCATACACACATTTGTGCCCCAGCAGTCTAAGTTGGGTTTCCTGCCATTTGCAACCTTAAGAAACCCAAATGGATGCACGTTCCAGAGTCTAATTTTACCAACGAATTCCACACAAGGCTGAAGAAGAGTCAGGCCGAGGCCCACCCCAACACCTCTGGGCTACTCCAATGCTACCCCAATGGCTTTGATATAAAGATGGGTCACTGTGGTCATCAGGGGCCACCTATCAAACCTGAGAGGTGGTCAGTTGGGGAATGTTGTAGACAGCAGCTCAGTAAACTGTCCCCTGAGCCCCAACCATTCCTTCTTGTCTTCATCTGGCGCATTCTCCTCATTTACTTTATTCATCTGGTCCCTTGAAGTACGTCAATGTATCGTCCCTTACACGTGGATAGAGGAAAGGACAGGTGGGTAGATGGATCCGTTGATCTATCAGTGGATAAGCCAGAGGATGGAGGAGTGGATGGGCACATGGGCAGGTGGTTATGGATTTGTACATTGATCCTGCCTACAAACAGGCACAACAGAAACAATTAAACCTTGGGCTGCTGCCGTCAGGGGACCATTTGATAATACGGGGGGAAATAGCCACAGACTGACTTCTGCACAGCTGGGGTCTCTGGAATAATGGGGGACGCCCCTCTGGGCAGCACACACCCCACAGGTGTTCTCCTCCCTCCCAACCCCAGGTGGTTGACACGATCCCACCAACTGCGCAGCATGAGGGGAAACCACTCCTGCATTCACAGGCAGCTCCCTCAGAAGAAACCCTGGCCTGAGGAGGTAGCCTCCCACAGTCCCAGCCTCCACGCGGACCCAGACACCAGCCACAGAAACAGAAGGAACTACAGAGAATGCAGGCACTGTTCTGCCTGGACTTGGGGTACTTGTTGGCAGTGTCCA
The DNA here is from genome assembly GCF_922984935.1 of Meles meles. Classification (NCBI taxonomy): domain Eukaryota; kingdom Metazoa; phylum Chordata; class Mammalia; order Carnivora; family Mustelidae; genus Meles; species Meles meles. The sequence continues at coordinate 138,106,328 of NC_060071.1, read as the reverse complement.
CAAATGGATCCATGAGGCTCTTGCCTTGAAACAAGGATCTAAGGGGTCCAGGGTGACCAAGGAGGGGCACCAGGGGGCTCAGAGAACTGAGGGAAAAAACAGAAAGACAGTGACAATAGAGCTCAGAGCCAAGACAAGGCCCAGCCCTTGGACACCTGGCTGGAGGCATCCGCACGACGTCAGGGAAGTAGCTGGTGATTCACAAAGAGCTACACTGTGAGCTGTTCGTTGTGGTTGTGTACGCCCACAGCTCAGGCCACCGCTCGCCTCAGAAGCTACATAGCGTCCACTCCACTGTGAAGCGTGTTCCCCCACCATTGTCTGTGGAGTCCTCACACAGCTCAGCGTCAAAGAATCCCTCTTTTCCTGGGACAGACCAGGAAAGCAACACTCAGGCTCAGCGGCACCCGGACGAGGCCCGTTCGTGCTGGCCATGCCACACCAAACGTGAGGAACAAAACACAAAATGTGAGGGCTCTGCCCCTCGTCTGTCTTTACAGCCAGGAAATGAGTGCACAGAACAGTGGGAGAAAACAGAGCTGCACGCATTGACTCCCACGGGCATAGAAGAAAGGTAGATGCTGCGGGGTAAGAAGTACCAGCTTCCTCAGGAAATCAGCCTTCAGGGTGGACAGCATCCCTGCCGGGACCCACTAGCCAGATGACCCAGTCCCAGAGCTGAGGAAACACAAGTGCGGGATGAGTCATGGGAAAGGGACTCCCGCCAAGGACCAAAGGACCAACAAATGTGAGTACCACCAGCAAGCAAGTGTTCCCCTGCCCGTAGCTAACAGGAACCGTTGGGTGTGGGGGACAGTCACCAGCCCCCTGAACACTACAGAAGACTGACACATTGGCTTTACCCTCAACGTGCTTCTACCTGAGAGAGGCAACAAGACCCAGGAGCGTAGAGCAGAGGAAAACCGTGTATGACCTAGAGCCAAGAGACCCGGTTCTCATCCTGCTCCGTGACCTTGGACCTGAAGCCCACCATGGAGTTTTCTGGCCTCCAGTTTCCCCATCTGTAAAGTGAGACCCCTCATAGCTCAAAAGCTGGGTGAGTTCCTGGTGGTCAGAATAGCTGATCTTCCAGGGGCCGCCCAGGGTTCAGACGCGATGCCTTGGGAGAGACAGAACGTTCAGAATCCGCTCCTGGGAATGAGAGCAAAGATGCTGAGCTCTCAGCCTCTCAGGGCAGCACACACCTCGAGGTACGTGGTCCCAAGCCCCCCAAGGCTGAGACACCCTTTCGAATGTTCCTGAATACCTGTATTTTCCGCCCTGGGTGTTTGTTTTCACTAACCAGGAGGAAAGAATTTGGATTCCTGTAAAATATATACAAAGGGAATGCAGCTGTCTATTTTGCAGGATGTACACTTTCGGGTACAACTGGTGAGGAGCAAGGCTACAGGCCATCCTTTTCTCTTGGCTCCTGTGAGGACTATGCCTCCATGGTGAATTCTCCAAAGACCACAAATGGCCGAGATCTTTGATCTCTCATTTCCTGACCTGTCCAGTTCGATACCTGGTCCGAGGCAACTGTCACGTTATCCTTCAGGACCCCGGAGCTCCAATGACCACATCCTGCCATCATCACCCCCGGGGAGGTGCAGGGTCCTGCCCACCGCCCAACTTTCCATCCACCCCACACAGTAAGATCACCAGATAAAATTAAGGAATCCCAGTTAATTTTGAGTGTTAGATTAAGGACATATATTTTTGTGTAATATTTGCCTTTCCAGGCAGCAAAACTGAGGCAGTTTCCTTCCAAGGATAGAAAAATTCTCTCCCTCTAGGCCTGTGGTCACAGAACCTCAGCCCAGGGGCCCTTGTGTCCCCTGGCCTCGCTGAAGTCTGCCTTTGCCTCTTCCTGGGTGAGTGAAGGCCACGGCTTCCAAGGCTCACGTAACACGAGTAGTTCCCATTCGGGTGTCAGTGGTGCTTGGTCAAAAAACTGCTTATGGCCGAAGTAAAAAACATTTCTACCCAGAGCTTTCAGGCCCAGTGCAGAAGGGGCGGGTGAGAGGGAAAGCGGGGAAGGAAGGAGATGTGAGATCCGTACTGCCATAAAAGTCTGTGGGGGAGATCTCAGTCTCAGAGACCGCACTTTTAAAAAAACTGGGCACCTGCGTGGCTCAGTTGGTTGAGTTTCTGTCTGTGGCTCAGGTCATGATCTCGGGGTCCTGGGATGGAGCCCCACAGCTGGCGCCCTACTCAGCGAAGGCTGCTTCTCCCTCTCTCTCTGCCCCTCCCCTGCTCATGCTCACTCTCTCTCTCAAATAAATAAAATCTTTAAAAACAAAAGGGGTCATGTGTGTGGGTGGCTCAGTTGGTTAAGCACCTGCCTTCAGCTCAGGCCATGATCCCAAGGTCCTGGGATCGAGTCCCACATCGGGCTGCCTGCTCAGCGGGGAGCCTGCTTCTCCTTGTGCCTCTGCGTCTCTCTGTCTCTCATGAATAAATAAGCAAAACCTTTTAATTAAAAAAAAAGTGTCACCTGGCAATGCCTGCCACACGGGTCATGAACTTCTAATTCTAGTTTCTGGCTAAAAGAGATAAGTCCAGCACGTCCCCCAGCTCTGGATTCCATAAGGGTCAAGCGGGTCTGACAAGAGTCGCAGAGATGGGCAGCAGGAGCGGAAGCGTCTCGAGGCCAGACCTGCTGACACAGCTCTCGTCACCAAATAGCCACCATCTTGTCCGGGGCCTGGCCTCCCAGCAAGCCCTCCGTGAGCTTCTGTCGAACGCGTGAATGAATGTCTACGTTATCCACTATGTCCCAAAAAGTACCATGAGCTTCGTAGAACAAAGGGCCCTGAACAACTCAAATGAGAAACACAAACATGTCCGGTTGATAAGGGCCGGCCCGAATGACCTCCGCGGTCATCTGCCCTACCATGAGCCCTTGGGCCTGTCCTCTTCAGGCAAGAAGAGGCCTTCACTGAAAGAACGTGAAACGCTTTCTCAACACCTCAGCTCAGCAGCCATCGCGGAGGTCCTCAGACTGGGCCCGGGCCCGGGTGACGCCCCCGGAGGCAAGTGTGCAAAGAAGCCCAAACCAGGAACGTGGGGAGAAACAGGAGGGACAGACAGACAGCGACGGGAATGGTGCCTAGGTGGGTAGGGACCCAAAGGAGGAACCCGAGAAATAATTTAAGATGCAGTGTGGCCATCCGGGACACACACACTCACACAAACACAAAGGTCCTCCTTCCAGATCCACACTGCACCCCTCCCACGGTTCGGCAACAGTGCTTCTTTGTGGAGGAGAACAATGGGCACATTATGCCAACCTATAATTATCCTAGGAGAAGCAATAGTGAAGTCAAGGCATTACATGCACATTGGGATACTGGATACCATCCCACAACAACAACAACAAAACAACAACAATCCACAAAATCCCTAATTTAAATGAAGACTGAAAGCTGCCCGGAGCCAGTACCCTTTCACATTTCTATGAGGGTGGGATTTTTTTTTTTTTTCTTTTCACATGATTATTTAAGCACAAGGCCTTCTTTCACTGGAATTGGGAGAGTCCTGGGGGCAGGGGTTGAGAAGTTGTATCTTTTTTTTTTTCAATAAGGGGCAGACAGTAAAGGAAGTGGAAGGCACCAGACAGTGCCAAGGCCAGGCTGTGACCCACAGGCCGCCCTCAAAGGTAGCCGGGTCTGAGTCCACTCAGGGAGTCCATCCCACTCACCGAGATTCCTTCCCGCCACACCAGTGGAGCCAGTGTCCAGGGATGTTGGTGTAGAATATACAGGAAAGACAGTGACCAAGTAACAATCCATTTCTGTGAGTTCCCATCCCCCGGCCACTTCCGCCTTGTTCAGTCAGTAACTGTGTGTTCCATCCATGCCACACGCGAGGCACAGAGCCAGCCACTGAGGAAAGTAACAAAGACAATGATGTTCCCCGCCGAGCCTCAGTTTCCTCGGATGCACACCGAGAGACCTACCGGCTCTGGAGACACATGCGCACGCACACAAGTACGCAGGCGCACTCGTGCACACACTCACGCACACTCACACGCACACTTCCAAACTCGAGGGGCGGCCCTAGGCTGCCTGGCGTGGGCCACACTGACCAAGGCCATCTCCACAGGTTGTCACCGAGGAAGGAGAGAGCCCGCCGCTTCTAAAACAGAGGTGAAACCAGAACTCTCAGAGCGGAGGAACAGAAGCCGCCTGCCAGGGGCACGCGGGGTCATCTTTGTGTGTCCTGGTAAAAAAGCAAGGGTGTGGAAAATCGATGTTTTATTTTTCAAACACATCCCTAGTTTCTAAGCAAAGGTCTGTCTTCTCTTTGAAGGGGAGCCCTCCTCCCGAACCACAGCCCCGTGCGCTCTGCCTTTTCTGGACCTGGCCAGTGCTCCTTCTCTCAAAGGCCTCCCTTTCCTCCACCTTCACACACTAACTAGGGACTGTAGGAGATGCCAGTAACTGTCGAAGGGCCCTCCTAGCAAGGATCCCACCTCACTCCTTCCATTTATGGACAAGCTGTCCTCAAATGCATAATATTCTCATCTGTCCATTCCCTGTAGAAGCCATTAACCAGGGGCACCTGGGTGGCTCCGCTGGTTAAGCGTCTGACTCTTGATCTCAGCTCAGGGCGTGATCTCTGGGTTGGGAGATCAAGCCCCACCCTGGACTGCATTGGGCTCCATGCTGAGTATGGAGGCTGCTTAGGATTCTCCCCCTCTCCCTCTGCCCCTTCTCCCACTCATGTGCTCTCTCACACACTCTCTCCCTCTAAAATAAAAAATTTTTTAAAAAACAAACAAACAAACAAAGAAACCATTAACCATACTTCCTCAGAAGCCACTGTTGCATACTAACTAACTTCCTCCTTTTCTTGCCAAACCCAAAGGCCATTTCTCCGTCCTCATGTTGCTTGACCAATATCAACGGTATTAGCCATGCAGTCTTGAGAACTCTCAGAATCTTGATTCTACTCACTCATTCAGTTCCCTCAGCGAACCTTCCCTCCATCCCGTGCTGGGTGGTGGGATAAGGCAACGACAAGAGCCAGGTCTCACCTTCTGCTCATCTCTCCACCTCTACTACTGACATCAGCCAAAGGGCTTTAACAGACTCAGAGCATGCCCATACTCACTACCTTTTGAGATGACAGAGTCCAGTCCTGCACACTTTGGAAAAACATTTTACACTGTAATAATTTTTCTCCTGGAAAAAAAAAAAAACTGTTCTTGCAACTGACCCTACTCTGGCAGTGTGGGAAACCTGTGATGGAAGTACCTTTAAGTGACTCTGGAAACGTGTCATGATTTTGTGTGTCAGTCCTTCCCCAAGGGCTCAGCAACCTGGCCCCTCTCCCTGAGTATTTTGCTGTGTGTCCCTTACCACAGAGGGAACCACGCCCGTCTCTAAGCTGTGAGCGCCAGGAGGGCATGGGATAGACTGGTCTCTCTTTCATCCGCAGAACTGCTCAGTGCTTAAGTATTTGCTGAGATGCAGCAGGAGCAGGAAGAAACTCAGCGTCGAATCTCACCTCTACACATGCCCCCAGGCTGGTCTGCACCTTGGGAAGCATCCCCGGGTTCATTTCTGGCATGGCCTGTGGGAAGTCTTGCCTACCGACGCGGTTGAGGGGGTGGATTTTCTCTGACCATGGGCATTCCGAAGGCCGCCATCACACCACACTAAGACGTTGGAGCCGGACCCTGAAGCCAGCATTTCACCTACTCAAGGTGCAAACTTAATGAGTTTGTGTTACTTCGTAATTCTGTCATTGCCTTCCTCAGTCACTGCGTGCCCTCCGGCAAGCTCCTTCAGACATTTGTCCCCGCTTTCCAAAGATCGAAGGACAGGTCTCCTGAGATTGTTAGGAGGATGTGACAAACACACTAGGAGAAGTGCCCAGGCTGTGCTTACTACGTAGCAAAGCCTTGATAAACACGTCATTAACTTTATCATTATTATTGTTCTTGACAGGTTAGAAAGGGTGCACGACATGGACTCCTACATAACTTGGATGCTGCCCTTCCGAACTGGCTAGTTCTGACACAACGGCCTTTTGACAATGCCTCAGAAACAAACCACCAGGGACCCCCGGGTGGCTCAGGTGGCTGGGCGACTGCCTTCGCTCGGGTCATGATCCCGGAGTCCTGGGATCAAGGCCCGCATCAGGCTCCCTGCTGGGTGGGGAGTCTGCTTCTCTCTCTGACCTTCCCCCTTTCATGCTCTTTCTCTCTCAAATAAATAAATAAAATCTTTAAAACAAAAACAAACCACTAAACTTGCAGCTTTTAAAAAATCCAAGGGGCGCCTGGGTGGCTCAGTGGGTTAAGCCGCTGCCTTCGGCTCAGGTCATGATCTCAGGGTCCTGGGATAGAGCACCACATCCGGCTCTTTGCTCAGCGGGGAGCCTGCTTCCTCCTCTCTCTCTCTCTCTCTGCCTGCCTCTCTGCCTACTTGTGATCTCTCTCTGTGTGTCAAATAAATAAATAAAATCTTTTTTAAAAATTTAATTAAATAAATAAATAAATAATCCAAGGTAATGTGAGAAACAGATCCTTCTCCCTCCCTCCCTGAGGCCACCCCACCCTAACCTGGGAGGGGATGGGAAAAGATAAGCTCAGAGAAAACCGGGAAGTGGGAGGACCAAAGTTGGATAAAGGGTCTTGAAGCGAGGAGGTAGGAAATGGAGTCAATGTTGGAGGGTGCTCAACTGAGGCGAAATTTAGGACTGCCTGATTGATGCTCACATTCATCATTTTAATTTTTCACCCCCACTCCCCACCACAGCATCAAAATGCCCCACTTTGTGAAAGGGGGAGAAAAGGAGGGAAAGAAAGAAGAAATCTGAACTGAGTGAACATTTTTAAACCAACAAGACATTTTGACTCGAAGAGTAAGTCACGATTCTGATCAAATCCCCTGGTCCTTTTCCACAAGTGGGACTCACAAGCAGGACTGGCAAGAAGGTTCTAGTAACTAGTTCAGCCTGCAGGATATAAAATGCCTGGTGAATTTTGCATTCCAAGGACAGGAGTTTTCCAAATTAAAATTTTAAGAGTGTATGAAAATAGTTCACCATTTACTTTTAGGATGAGGTAGTGTTTAGAATGTCAGCCTGAAAATCCAAACTAGCATTTTCAGGGTTGCTGTCTATTCTGAGAGAGGGTAAAAAAAAAAACAGCTTGTTGATTCTGTCCAGATCCCTGAGGTCTGGGACCCAGAAAAAGAGTGGGGTCTGAACAGCTTCTCCCACCAAAAAAAAACCAGCCAGAGGTCTCTGGGCTTTTAGAACGTACATTTCAAACGCCATGACTTAGATTCTAATACTCTGGGCAATTCAGGAATAATCCTGCTGATCTGGGTTCTAGCCCCAGCCACACCACCTATGTGCTGTGACAACTCAAGCAAGTGATTTCACCTCTCTGAGCTTCTGTTCGCTCCCCCGGTCCTTCTGGACAAGCTTAACTTAGCACAGCCTTTCAGCTCTAACATTAACTCAGTCAAGCAATGTTCACTGAACACCTACTACATGCTGGACACCCTTCTAGAAAATGGGCTTATGGCAGGTTCCTGCCTTCGTGGGGCTGACATTCTAGCCCCAATATCATATGACTCCTAAGAGTCTGTGAAGACCACACCTCGGAAACCCGGCAGGTGGTCCACAAGATCTGAATTAAAGCTTGTGGGTGAGCCAAGTCACTGCTGCCCATCAGTAAACAGGACAACAGAACTTCTTCCTTCAGACTTTTTATGTTCAGTTGCTGGAATGTGCAGGAAACTGAAGAACGTGAGGTAGGCAGAATGAGTGCAGAGAAAGACAAATTAGGGAAAGGAAGTGTGGTTTTACAGAGGCCCCATGTTCCGCCGGGCTCACACTAAGATTTCACTCGGAAATACTGGCTCCCTTTCAGTCACAGGGAAACTGAACACCATCACCAGACGGGGCTCCCGCCCGCCCAGCACTGGCCTGGTTGCTGCCTGAGGACACAGTCCTGGTTCCTCCCACGAGGACCTTGGGCAGAGCACAGCAGGGGAAGGACACGGGAGCCACAGAAATGGTAAGAGGCCACGGGTCAACGTGGTCCACACAAGCCCTCTCTCCCAACCCACGTGCAGCCCAGTCGCATTACTTCTGCCAGAGCTTTGGGGCCACTCTATGCCAGGGAGGAAAGGGGAAGTTGTATAAAGATGGGCTGCCCCACATTTCAGAACCCCATGTGGGGGAAGGGCAGGTTCTGAGCCTGCTTGGGAACCAGGGAGAAGACACTGGGGCGTGTGCAAGAGTCCTGGGGCTGGGGGGGTGCTCCTTCGGAGTGTAGATTCCCAGCCCCATCCCACCCTCTTCAGGTTCAGTACATCAGGGTGGAGAGCAGGAGCCTGACTTCACACTCTGCTGTCCAGGGAGGCTGAAGCAAGCAGGCTCCCACCCACACTCAGAGCCACGCTGCGCGGAGAGCAAAGAATTTGAGGTTCCAGAGAGGGGTGCAAAGTCCCTCGCTAGCGGAGCGACTTCGAGCATTGCCATTTCCTTTTATTCCTTTCAAAACCTCCACTGTCCATCTAGAAAATGAGGATAATGCAAATGAGTACCTCCTTCTTCGGATCGGCGGGAGGAACAAGCCAGGGGAGCGGAGGCACCTGGCCTCAAGCCTGCCGAGCAGTGAGAATTCAGTAGGTTCCTTCTTGTTATTCCGGGGATGGTTTCCACATCAGCTCCTTCCTGAATTGCAGCGCATCCCAGGGAGGATCTGAGCGGTGCCAGTACAGAAGGCAGGGCCCCCAAGGCCTACCTGGGCCGTGCACAACCAGCGCCAAAGCTGTGGTTCAAGAACACACTCGGCGTGGATCCCGCCAACTCAGAACACGCTTGCTGATGTGCGAGCAACCAGGGCGAAGGGGGGCACATGTGGCAGGTGGGGCGGGGTGTCCTCCTGTCAGGGATCCGCTCTGGCAGGAGACAGTGACACAGGACCAAAAGGATGGCAACAGAGGAGGAAGACAAAGAAGGTGAGCCATATTCACCCCAGGGGTGTCCTGTATTGGCAGCTGTGTCCCCAGGCTTCAGAGTTATAAAGGTGGGGGGTCACGCGTGTAGGGGGGTGAGTGGCTTGAAGGGAGACAGAGGGCCATGAAAAGGAAGGGCGTTTGAAGAGTGAGAATAGGCACTGCATTGGGGTCTAAAACACACACAGAGTGACTCAGAAGGGAAAAAACAAAATTAACTCTAGGAACAAAGACACACACACACCCCAAAATCCAGGAACAGTAGTAGAAAATGGGGTCCCTCACCCAGTCATCACCTACATGTGCATCAGAAGAACTCTTTTCCTAGCCAGACCTTGGCCTTCCCTGTCCCTGAAGCTGGCCCCTGGGCTCAGAAGACCCCGCCCACCATATGTGAAAATAGGGTCACTGCACATGTGATTAGTTACACTTAGGGTGGGCCCTAATTGAACACGACTAGTGTCCTTATGAAATGGGGAAATTTGGATACAGAGGAGGCACACGGGGAGAATACCACGGGGAGATGAAGGTAGAGCTTAAGGCGATGCTTCTAAAAGCCAGAATCCCCCTCCCAGCCCTCCAAAAGAAGCCACCCTGCAGACACCTTGACCCTGACCTCCAGCCTCCAGAATGGAGACAATACGTTTCCGCTATTGAAACACCCCGCAGTCTGTACTTTGTTACAGCAACCCTAACAACCCAAAACGCTCACAGCCTCACTTGTCTTCACCACATGGATCATCAATGAGGAGAATCAGAAACTTCGAGAAAGTCACTATATTTACTTTTCTATCCAACAAAGCAGACCTCACGGGAGGAACTCAAAGATCTACCAGACATAGTCTAGTCTAGCACACAGGTATGCAGATGCTTGTCCCTTAACAGTTGACAAAACACGTCCACGTGTCTCATCTCTTGTCCGCCCCTAACCTCGCGGTGAGGGAGGGGGTCAGTCCTGGGATCCCCCTTCTGCGGATGAGGATGGTGAGTTCTGGAGAGGCAGGGACTTGCCTTGGAGCGCTCAGCCACTAAGCCACTAAGTGCTCAGGGAAGCATGTGCGGCGAGGTCTTCTGAGTCTGGGAAAATGTTCGGCGGGCTTCCTTTCTTTTCTCTGTCTTGCTGCCTCTCTAGCCGTCTTGGAGCCTCTTGCCTCTCGCCTCTCTTGCAAGCAGAAGCCCCTGCACTGAGGCAATTGGAAAGAAGTTGCGAGTATCCAAGATCTGCTCCAGCCAAGCTCGGGAAGGCAAGAAGGGAGGCCGGCCAGGGCGAGCAGAGACCGGCACCCTCCACCCTCCTTTCTCACGGCTGCTGCTGCTGTCCCCACCAACCTCCTGGCCTCCTCCTCCCCCACCAGCCCCCAGGCTTCCCACCACTGCTATCTCACAGGCAGGCCAGGTTCCCGGTAATGGTGCCACCCTGTGTTGTCAAAATAGCAAGCAGCTGGAAAGACTTCCAGAATGAAATCTCTGTGCCTCTCTGCAGCCTTCTAAATGACTACAACTGTGGCAGCTCAACTTGCTAATGTGCTAAGCATTTTCTGGCAGGGCCAGGAGGCAGGGCTGGTGGTGTGGTAGCTGGGAGGGGCTTGCAGGCGTCATCCTCCTGGGCAAGTCAGTCCTGAAGGAGGTGGAGGCAAGGAGAACCAACCCAGAATCCTTCCCGCGAAGTCACCCAGAGCCAGCCCGAGCTGCACATTGGGATTCCTGGAGCGCTACTGGCCGGGTGGGCAGGGCTGGCCGGGTGCAGAGGCCTTGAAGGCCGAGGAAGGGAACTCCCGGCAGTGGGGGACACGGCCCTCTAGAATGCAAGTTATAGTGACTACTTTTTCTGCTGACGCAGAGCAGTGTATAATGCTGTTCACGAGGCTGGGCAGCCAGGGCCTGGCCCTATCTCGGTTTGCCTCTGAGTTGGCAGGGGCGGGCCCATGGTGACCAAACAAAGGACAAGACGCCAAATACCTAAAGGCAAGCAGACAAGGGTGCCCAAGAAGGGTCTGAGGACAAGGGCATTCGGAATGTTCCAGAGGACTGGAATCAATAGGCTGGGGTTGGAGGCGGAGACAATGAGAACATTCCTACAGGGTACCCCTGATTTCCCGGACACACTCACAGCATGAGCTTCTTCACGGTACCCCCGTTCTGCAGGGGTTCTTTAGAAAACGGTTCAAAATGGGAGACCAGGAAGGGGAACAAACCCCCAAATCTGGAATCAAAAGGAGTTCCTGGTGTTCCTTCATCTGTGATGGAGAGACCAGGGGTGTTGAAAGAGGGAAGAGGGGGAGGTTAGGAGCCAAAACGTAGCGCTGGGGAAGAATTCTTTCTGGAGCCACTTGGTGACAGGAAATGGTATGGGTGACAGAGCGGGAGTTGGAGAGATGGGGTCGTCGTGGGAACACGTAAGCCAGCAAAACCCCGACAGGATTCACTCTGGAGAGGAAAGCATCCCGGCAGGTGGAAACTGCTGAGAGTGTGCAGCTTTTAAAGCCCTTCTAGCAAAAGGCTCTTTGGAAGCTTTGTAAACCCTTACCACGCAGCCTGTCCGCCACAGCCCAGCCGGCAGCGCTGAGAGTGTTTTTGCTAAATCAGAACGGACCCACTCCGAAATATCTAGTCCTGACCTCTGCCTGGCTCCCGTTCCTTTCCAGGTGCTGCTTTCCTCAAGAATTATGGTTTTCCCAGAGCAGAGGGGAGAATGGGGCTGGGGCCCCGGCAGGCCCACTGTCACCCTCAGCCCCACAGCCCGCCCAGGGTTGACCCTGGGCAAGGCATTTCACCTTTAAGAGTCTCCTTTTTGGGGCGCCTGGGTGGCTCAGTGGGTTAAAGCCTCTGCCTTCAGCTCAGGTCATGATCCCAGGGTCCTGGGATCGAGCCCCACATCGGGCTCTCTGCTCTGCGGGGAGCCTGCTTCCTCCTCTCTCTCTGCCTGCCTCTCTGCCTAGTGGTGATTTCTCTCTGTGAAATAAATAAAATATTTAAAAAAAAAAAGAGTCTCCTTTTTCCATCTGCAGAAGTGGCAAGAAGGAAGCTGCAGGTGGAGAGTTGGTGGGAAGAGTAAGGAGATCTGGTCTTCAGGGTGCCAAGCACAGGGAGGGGGGAGGGGCAGCTCCTAGAGGGCTGGCCCCCTTCCTTCCCACCTTCCTCTCTGGGCCCTCCAGCCCCACCTTCACTGTGAGGAGGATGTAGATCAGTGGGAGCTCAAGTTAAAAGATGGGGGACAGGGGCGCCTGGGTGGCTCAGTGGGTTAAGCCTCTGTCTTTGGCTCAGGTCATGATCCCAGAGTCCTAGGATCGAGCCCTGCATTGGGCTCTCTCTGCTGGGCAGGGAGCCTGCTTCCTCCTCTCTCTCTGCCTGCCCTCTGCCTACTTGTGATCTCTGTCCATCAAATAAATAAATAAAATCTTTAAAAAAAAAAAAAAAGATGGGGGACAAAAGCATGTTTATGTAAAATGATTCATGCATTTACTAGAACCCCCTCCACTTCAGAACACGGGTCCCTGCCCCCCACCTCCGCCACCACCGTCCCCCACCTCCACCAGCTGATAGTCTCTTAGCTGCTAGACTTCTTTTAACAGGGTCTCTATGTCGTACAACTCTAGGTGGGCACCACCTGTGTTCTATTCCCTGTGCCCTGAAGGGTGCCCTATTCAACACACCAGCATGTGAAGGGTGCCTCCAGAGTCGGGCGAGGTTACAGCCCTACTAAAGCCCTTCTTTAGGGTCCTCGCCTTCAGGAAGCCTTTTCCCAGGCTTGCCTTGCCTCTTCTTTCTTTGAATGCCAATGGCAGTTCATCTCGACTTCTGTTCTGGAGCTCATCAAACTCTGCCTTTATCCTCCACGGGGCGGGGGGGGGGGGCAGTGTATGTGTGTGATTCCAGCAGAGGCTGGATCTTCCCTTTTCTATTCCTGCAGCATCTAGCACAATGCTAGCTCAGTCTGTGAGGCCGGCGTTACCCTGATACCAAAACCAGTCAAAGACATCACCCACCCTCCAAAAAAATTTTTTTTAATTTTAAAAACCTTAACCCTTACCTCACACCCTATAAAAAATTTACTCCCAATATATCATACAGCTAAATGTAAGAGCTGAAACTACAAAACTTCTATAAGAGCAATTGAAAGAAAATCATTATGAACTTAGGTCAGGCCAAGTTTTTCTAGATAGGACACAGAGAGCTCAAACCATAACACCAAAAATGGATATATTGGACTTGATCAGAATTTAAAATGTCTGCTCTTGGAAAGGCACCAATATGAAAATAAAAACACAAGCCAAATATTTGCAAAACATACATCTGATAAAGGACATGTAGTCAAAATATATAAAGAACTCTTAAAACTCAATAATAAGAAGACAAATGACCCAATTTTTTTAATGGCTAAAAGCACTGAACAGACACTTCACAAAAGAAGTAATACGGATGGGCCAACATGCCTGTGAAAAAAAGGTTCAACATCATTAGCCATCAGGAAAATGCAATTAAAATCACAATGAGATACCACTAAACATCTATTATGATGGCAAAATTAAAAAGACTGACAATGCCAAGCACTGGCAAGAATATAGAACAACTGAAACTCTCATGCACTGCTGGTGGAAATGTGAAATGGTACACCCACTTTGGAAAACAGTTTGGCAGTTTCTTACAAAGTTAAACATACACTTACGACCTAGCAGTCCTACTCCTAGGCACTTGCCCAAGAGAAAGGAAAACATAGGTCTACACAAAGATCTGTATACATGAATGTTCAGAGCAGCTTTATTCATAATGGCCAAAAGCTGGAAACAACCCAAGTGTCCATCAAATGGTAAAAGAATAAGCAAGCTGAGATCTATCCATTCAGCGGAACGCACCCATACAGGCAACAACAGGAGTGAAACTTCAGTGTGTTGCATTCGTGTCCTATCGCCACTCTAACAAATTATCACAAACTTAATGGCTCAAGGCACCACAAAATTTAGCTTATCATTCTGGAGATCCAGAAGTCGAAAATCAGTTTCACCAGGCTAACGTCACGGTGCCAGCGGAACCAGTTCCTTCTGGAGGCTTCGAGGAGAAAACCTGCTTCCATATCTTTTTCAGTTTCTAGAGACCACCTGCCTTCCTTGGCTCCTGTCCCTTCCTCAAAGCCAAGTCTGCTTGAAGGAGTTGTTTGACCAAAGGCACAGAGGCATGGCGAGTTTGAACTTCTAAGCAGTTCCATATTTCCAGGGTGTATCATGTGACATTTCAAAGATAAGGAAACTGGGATTGGAAGAGATGGTCTCACACCAGGTTTTGCACATGGTAAAAGCTACATTCTGAATCTAAATACAGACTTCTTCCCACTATATGTGAGCCCTCAGACTTTGCCACCTTGACCTTAAAGACCTCCAGCCCTAAGTACTGGATGGGCATCTTTCCCACGACTCAGAGGCCCTGCAAGCCCTCCCCACCCAGCCGGAGACAGTCCCTGCCTCTATACTCCTCCTCAGCAGCCCATGCTCCGCAGGCGGCATGACCCTGGGTCTCCCCATCTCCCCACCCTGCGACCAGCCAATTCCACCCCAGTTTGATGAAATTCCAACCTTAAGAAGGTCGAAGTTACATCCTGCTTCTTATCTGTCAGCCCTCTTCCACTTGGGATTAATTTCTTTGGCCTTCCCCGTTGTGTAAGGCTAAGGGCACAGATATTACCAACCCCATTTAGCAGATAAGAAAGCTGAGGTGCTGAAGGTGGGCGCAGCATATTCACACAGCAAGTGAGGCAAAACCAAGATCAAAATCCTCTCCAGGCTTCCCCCTCCTCACACCACAAGGGCCTGTTAATTCAGAGAAGAGAACTGAGACAAGACTCCTAAGTGAGCTGACCCTCACCTTCCTCATCTATAAGATGGAAAATGGGGTAATATCTGCCCTACCTAGTACACCAGGAATAAGCGGGGTGGGGGGAATAGTATGTAAAAGCACCTTGGAAACTTTGACATGTACAAAATATAAGGAACTATTCTAATTATCCTCTCAAGGAAAGTCACAATTTTTCTCTAAAAGTTTCTTCTAGTCCCTCTGAAAGCCAGATTCTTCTCCTGCTTTCTTTATGTCTTGGCAAAGTACAGAAGTTCTAGCCAGCCTCCCAACATCAACCTCAAGCTTAATCTTTAATTCCTTCTTCTGGCTTCACTCTTTCTAAAGTCAAGAACTGGCCACTCCCCCACCCCACCCCCAGCCTATCCCATCCTCTCTGGCACCATTAGTCCCTCTGAAACAAGAAATTGCCAGCACCCACTGTCAGTCCTCATGCCCCTGATTCTTCCCTATCAGAACCAAACTATACAATGCTAACATGATTCGGGACTCCCGAGTCCCCCATGGGCTGGCCCAGCCAGCCTCTCTGGCTGATCACCCACAAATGCTCCTCCCCAAGCTCCCTCCAAGTTCAAATGGCCCCCTTTTCCCAAAAGCTCTACCGTCTCTTCCCCTTACGTCCCCACTAAGAACTCCCCACTATTCACTTAGCTGGGAGAAGGGAGAGAGAAGAAAATCAAATTGGTCCCTCAACTCTTAAACCCAAACCTATTCTGAGTGAATCAAAAAACTGAGGAGAAAAATAGAGGAAAAAAAAAAGAATCCAGCAGATTACACAGATGAATATCCACAGGATAGCTGAATTAGGAGAATGAAATTTCTAAGCTAAATAACAACGGGATAAATCAGAGGGTAACAGAAAGGAATACAGTTGACCCTTGAGCAATGCAAGGCTTCGTATGCTGACTATCAGCCTGCTGTTGACCTGGAGGAAGACTGACTAATAACATAAAAAGTTAATTAACACATATTTGGTATGTCATATGCATTACATTATGTAATGTACATTACATATACATTACATTACATTACTATATTCTGACAAAAAGTAAGCTAGAGAAAATGTTATTAAGAAATTCACAAAAAAAGGGGTGCCTGGGTGGCTCAGTGGGTTAAAGCCTCTGTCTTTGGCTCAGGTCATGATCCCAGGGTCCTGGGATCGAGCCCCACATCAGCTCGGTGCAGAGTCTGCTTCCCTTCCTCTCTCTCTGCCTGCCTCTCTGCCTACTTGTGATCTCTGTCTGTCAAATAAATAAATCTTTTTAAAAAATTCACAAAAAAGACAAAATACATGTATAATACTATACGTATATTTATAAAAAATAAATTTATAAAAAATCCACTTGTAAGTGGACCCACGTAGTTCAAACCCAATGTTGTTCAAAGGTCAACTGTAATAGTTAATATCTACTTATGTTTACTTGTACTTATTTTAACTGAACAGCAGTATTAGGAATAAATAAATGAACCTCAAACTTGACCTCATCTATTACACACTCACAAGTGCAAAAACTCCAAATGGATCACAGAATCAAAGCAAAAGCTAAAACTATAAAACCTCCAAAAGAAAACATAAGGGAAAGTCTTCATGAGCTTGGTGTAGGCAAAGACTCTGAAGATACAAAGGGCAAGAATCACAAAAAGAAAAAAATAATTTAGACTTTATCAAAATTAAAAATTTCTGTTCTTCAAAAGACACTGCTGAAGACAGGATTAACAGTTGTGCAACAGTGTGAATGTAATTAATGCCACTGACTTGTATGCTCAACATGATTAAAATGACAACTTTTATATATATTTTATCACAATTTATTTTTTTATTTATTTGATAGATAGAGAGAGCAAAAGCAGGGGGAGCAGCAGGCAGAGGGAGAAGGAGAAGCAAGCTCCCCACTGAGCACGGAGCCCCTCTCAGGGCTCAATCCCAAGACCCTAGGATCATGACCTGAGCCGAAGGCAGAGGCCTAACCAACTGAGTGACCCAGGCACCCTTATTTTAACCTCATTTAAAAACAAAACAGGGGCGCCTGGGTGGCTCAGTGGGTTAAAGCCTCTGCCTTCAGCTCAGGTCATGGTCCCAGGGTCCTGGGATCGAGCCCCGCATCAGGCTCTCTGCTCAGCAGAGAGCTTGCTTCCCCCTCTCTCTCTCTCCCTGTTTCTCTGCCTACTTGTGATCTCTGTCTGTCAAATAAATAAATAAAATCTTAAAAAAAAAACACTGTTAAGAACACAAGCCACAATCAAAAGTGTTAATAGTACATATATATAACAAAAGACCTATATCCAGAATGTATAAAAAAAAAAACCCTAGCAACTCAGTAATAAGAAGACAATCCCCTTTTCAATTGGGCAAAGATTTGAATAGACTTTTCACAAACACAGAAGTAGTCAAGAAGCGCATGAAAATATGCTCAATATCATTAGTCATCAGGACAATGCACATTAAAACTACAATGAGGGGCGCCTGGGTGGCTCAGTGGGTTAAGCCTCTGCCTTCCGCTCAGGTCATGATCTCAAGATCCTGGTATTAAGCCCCGCATCAGGCTCTCTGCTCAGCAGGGAGCCTGCTTCCCCCTCTCTCTCCACCTGCCTACTTGTGATCTCTCTCTGTCAAATAAATAAATAAAATCTTTAAAACAGACAAACAAAAACAAAAAACCTACAATGATATACCACTCACACCCACTAAAATAGCTAAAATTGAAAAGATTAATAATATCAAATGTTGGTAAAAATATGTAGCAACCAAAATGTTCATGCATTGTCAATGGAAATGTAAAGTGGCCGACCACTTTGGGAAAGAGTATGGCAGTTGCTTATAAAAAACAAAACAAAACAAAATGTGCTTGCCACATGACTGAGCAGTTTCATTTCTAAGCAACTACCCAAGAGAAATGGGGGGAGAAATATGTCCACAAAAGAACGTATACACAAATGCTCGATGGCAGCTTCCTTCATAATAGCCAAAAACTGGAAGCAACCCAAATGTCCATCAGCTGGTGAATGGATAAAAATTGTGGTATATTCATACAATGGCATATGCTCAGCAATAAAAAGGAAAAAAATACTACTGTATACAGTAACATGGATAAATGGGGTTTTTTTAAGTACATATGATATGATTCTATTTACATGAAATTTTAGAAGCAGCAAAACCAATCTATAGTGACAAAAGGCAGATCAATGGTTGCCTGGGACCAGAAATGGAATGAGCTACAGACAGACACCGGGAAATTTAAGAGGACAAGAGAAATATTCTACTGTGGTTGTGGTTACATGAGTGTACGCATCTGTTAAAACTCATAGAACTATATACTTAAAAATGAGTGTACATGAATATATGTAAATTATGCCAGAATAAAGTTGGTTTAAAAAAGAGCTTTTTAAAAATCAAACCACAATCTGGTGAAAACTTTTGCCACAATATAACAGATACAACAAATCAATATCCTTAATATATAAAGTGCACACATAAACAAATATAAAAAGCATTAAGACGTTAATAGATTAGAGGCCAAAGGACACAAGTAAGCCACAAAAGAGCTTACAAGCAAATAAAAAATTAAATCAATGAAACACCATACTCCACATACCAAATTAGCAAAATTTTTTGTTTGTTTTAGTAATAAAGCTAGTAGGGCAAGATGGGCACTCTGCTGGCATAAATATAAATTGATACAATTCTGGAACACAATTTGGCAATACGGATTCAGAGCCTTAGCAATTTCCAGATTATTTGACTCACTTTTAGAAACCAACGCTAAAGAATAATCAAAGATGAGTTATCAAAATTAGAGATCTACATGTAAAAATTTTCATTACTGACTTGGAACAAGCCATTGGGCTGAGTAAATATGCATATAGCAAAATAATGAAATAACAAATATTTGTTGATGATGGGAACTTAACAGATATTTCTTTTTTTTTTAAGATTTTATTTATTTATTTGACAGACAGAGATCACAAGTAGGCAGAGAGCCAGGCAGAGAGAGAAAGGGGGAAACAGGCTCCCCTGCTGAGCAGAGAGCCCGAAATGGGGGCCTGGTCCCATGACCCTGGAATCATGACCTGAGCCGAAGGCAGAGGCCCAACCCACTGAGCCACCCAAGCGCCTCTTAACAAATATTTCTCAAATGTACTCAATTAATATATTATATGAGAACTTTAAAGAGTGAGATGTACAGATGACCTACACTGATGGGCAGAGAAACATATATAAATTTTTTTTCATTCGGCAGATTGGAAGTCACCTAACTGCCCGTCAAAAGAGGTGAAGTTAAATAAATCATGGTGGGGCGCCTGGGTGGCTCAGTCAAGTTGAACATCCTACTCCTGGTTTAGGCTCAGGTCATGATCTCATAGGTCATGGGATCGAGCACCACGTGGAGCCCCCCAGCAGGGCTCCACAGTCAGTGGGGGAGTCTGCTTGAAGATTATTTCCCTCTGCTCCTCCCCCTGCTTGTACATGCTCGCTCTCTCTTTCTCTCAAACAAATAAATCTTAAAATAAAATAAATCATGGTAAATCCACCCAATGAAATACTATGCATCTGTTAAAAATAAGAGAGACATAGGGCTGTTGATAAAGAATAATCTCAAGATGTATCATTAAATTTAAAAAAGCAAGTTGCAGAATAGGGCATTTGGAACACCTATCTGAAGGCAGGGGGGAAAGGATAGATAAAAAATTTATGGTCACAGACATTTCTAGAAAGATAGAGGGGAAAAACAAAATAGTAACAATAGTTGGCTCTGGATTGGAGAACTAGGGTGTAAGCATGGGGAATAGGGATGGGAGAGAGGCTTAGATTTATTTTTCTCTTCTGGTTTACTCTGCTATAATTTTTGAATTTTTTATTATATAGAGGTCTTTTTCAAAAAAGAGAAAACACACTCACAGTTTTTTAAAAAAGGGAAGGGGAGTGTTATGGATTAAATTGTTTCCCCCAAAATGCATACGTTGATGACTTCCCAACCCCCCAGCATCTCATGTCTCACAATGTGATCTTAGTTGGAAACAGGGTCACTGCAGATGTAATTAGTTAAGATGAGGTAATTAGGATGGGCTCCAGTCCAATATGTCTGGTGTTCTTATAAAAAGAGGAAATTCGGACACAGGCACGCACACAGAGAGAACACCATGTGAAGACGAAGGCAGAAATGGAGGTGATGTCTCTAATAGCCAAGGGGCCCCAAAGCCTGCCAGCAAACCGTCAGAAGCTAAGAGAGCTCTCCCTCACAGCCCTCACAACCCTGCCAACACCTTGATCTTGGACTTCTGGCCTTCAGAACTGTGAGGCAATAAATTTTTGTTGCTTAAGACACTCAGTGTGTGGTACTGTACCACAGCCACCAGAGCAGACTAATGGAGGGATGAATAGTAACATGAAATCAAACAAAAAAAAATGATAAGGTTCACAAAGATCAAACCAACCATCCTAGAAACAAAGATTACTAGCTTCTTCTCCCATAACCAATCCATCAAGTAACCCCATTCCCACCCCACAGCTCTGGAGTAAATGTTTTTCTCCCTCTCTTGTGCACACGCACTCTCTCTCTCTCTTGCTCTCTCTCTTTCATACACACACACACACACACACAATTTTAAAAAGTAAAACAACAGAGGCATCTGACCTTACTACAGTCCCGTGCATCAATAGTGCACCACCCACCTAGGGGAAAGAGACCATGGCCCAGAGAAGAGTGTTGAATTAAAGACCCTGGAAGAAAAGAATATACCAGAAAACCCCCTGGTAACTCTAGTTTATCAATGGAAATGATCCATTCTGTCAGCGCCCAAGACATCTTCAAAAAGGAAGCTCTGGTTTTCCCAACTCTACCGTCCTTCCATCGGCACTCAGGGATTCAAGGGGCACTCAACTGTTGTGAGGCTCTCCCAGAGCAGAAGCACTTACAGCAGGACTCTGTGCCACCTGGGTGCAGGGCGCTCCAGATTCCCACCAAGACCTCACCCAAGTTCCCAGCAGCCCTTGCTTCCATCAGGCTAGACTCCTCTCCAGAGGCCTTTCTTGTCCTTATCCCTATTTCTGCCAGAAAGCAAAACAGAAGGACAAAATCTTGGTCATAAAATCCAAGTAAGCTCAGGGGGTGGAGGTGGAGGGAGGGGTTATAAGGAAGGTTTTAAGCTCCTAAGACCCTTTAGCTGAGGTTTCAAAATGGCAGCTAGCTAAACTCCATTTGGTCTAAATCTGCTCACCAAACTCCTCACCCCGTTCCCCAAGGAGTGTCCATAATTACTAGCACAGCCACCTGCAGACATGGAATCTGGCTCTCCCTTCTTTCAAATACAAGGGACCACAAAGATTAGCTCCCAGTGCCAGAGAAGACACCAGAAGGGGGGAAAGAAGGGGAGAAGGAAGACCTTCACGGCGGCATGCAAGGACATGGCGGGCTCACCCCATCCCGTATCTCAGCTATTATGCATTCCCAACTGGCTTGGCCAACATCCAGAGAGACTCCAGGCTGGTGAGTCTGTGAATGTGAGGCAGAGATAAGCGACGCGGAGAGGGGGAGCTCAGCCACGGTTATAGATGGGCTGTAGTACTGCCGTAGCAAGGAGCCAAGGGACTCTTCCATTTCCAAGACATTTCTGCACTCAGTCCTCTCCCCAAGATTAAGAATTCTCCTTCTTGGCTGCCTCTCTCTCTCCCTGGAATGGAACTAAACAGCTTGAGAACATGAAAAATCGGGGGCTTGGGTATGAGTTTTTAATCTGTTAAAATCGCATTGACCCTGGATACTGATTTGCAATAAAATGAGGAGAGTAGGAAACTCCTTTCTGCTCTCTGGGAGGGGCCCATCTCCAGCCGTGCCCTCAGCCAGGGGTTGGGGGTAGGTTCTGGGGGCTCAGAAAAGGTGGGCTTCCTTCCAGAAGGAGGCTGGACCTCTGGGGAAGGATGGACACACTTGGACAACAGATATGGGAGGAAGGAACAGATATGGGAGGAGAGGGAAGAGCATGAGTAAAGCCTCAGGAGGGGTGTAGCTCTTGTCTTGGCGGTGAGGATGATGTGGGGGGAGGGGCGTAGAAAAGTCTCAAGGAAACTGAGGGATCTGGTGCTAGGAGATTATCCCCCCTCACCAACTCCAGGCCATCTCTGAGTGTGTCCTCTGTACCCTCCCAAGAGCAAAATCCGGCAACACAGGGCCCTCTCGAAGTCTGCAGGAAAGGAATGTCTGCCCCAAGCCTTGCCCCAGGGTCAGACGCCTGGAAAAAATTCCTGGGATTATTCGGTGTTGTCTAAGATGGATTTGGAGCCACCCTGGCTGATGAGAGATGTGGCTTTGGATGGGGGCTGCCAGGACTGGTCTGTGGCAAGCTGAGGACAATTTCACGTCTCACGACTTTTACCCCAGGTGCTCACCAATGTGATCTGCCTTTCATCCTTCCTCTCTCTTCCCTGTCTATTGAAATCCTTCAAAATCTTCTCCCTCTCCAAAGTTCCCCTGAACCCCCCATTCAGAATTAAGCCACTGTCCTTTATGGACTCTGGCGAATGCTGGGAACTTAGCATGGGGGGAGAGCTCTAGAAAGTCGTCTCAGCAGAGCAGATGTAGTCCTGGATGGGGGAGCATCTGCTGAAGGTCGTGAGACAAGCCTGTCCTTTAGACAGGATCAATAAGTGCAGATTATTCGAGAAGCTGGTGTGTCCTGGAACGGCTCTGCTCTGGGGGGAGACTAGGAGTGTGGGAAGAGACAAGGGGTAGGTTAGGGACAGTCACTTAACCCAGGTCTCTTTCAACTCCTAAATTATAGAATTTTAATCTGAACCTCCCCTGCCAACAACTTGAAAAAGTTGTCTGAGACCAGGGACATTTGGAGACAAAGTTGAACAGTGAGTTAAATAACAAACCAAAGAGAAATCCTGAAGTCAAAACAAGGGATAAATTTTCCTTATCTCTCTAAGACATGCATCAAAGCAGCTAGCTGCTGTCTGCCCAGCCTGGGAAGATGATCACGGTTTTTACTGGCCTGTAAACAATAGAACCAGCCTCTGTAATAAAGTTGAACCAATTAATCCTTTGCGCTTCCTCCCCGCAGCCTGCTGACTCCCCGCTGCCCCTGCTCTGAGATCCGGCCACCTCCAGGGGTCTGGAAGTGGAGGGATCCAACCCAGAGACTCAAGTCTCTGAGAGCTCAGGTGGTTTGCGGAGGAGAGTCAAACCTGTGGGAGACACAGACGGCTCCCAGAAGGGGTGTCCACGAAAACTGCCTCTAACCTGATCTGGGTAAAAGGAAGAAGATGGCTTCCAGAAAATAGGAAAAACAACAGACATGCTGCCCTAAGGAAGTGGCACAAGAGGGAAATTTTTTCCTACTTGGTGAGCCCATTCACTCATTCATTTGGCAAACATGCATTGTACTCCTTCCGCTGGGCAAGACACCTGTAGAGGGGGTAAAAGTATACAATGAAAATACCTCCCTTCAACAGAATTGTATACAGTCTGAGAGGTGGTGTTGGAAATAAGGCATATCCACAGATATAGATAATAAAAGTTAATACAGTGGCATTTGCAAACAGCTACACAAGTTCAGACTTTTCTTTTCATTTCTTTGCTGCTTCTTTCTTTGATGTACCATGGCCAGTCTGGGTGACTGGGGCAGATAATATTGGGGAAAAAAAAAAAACAGGGGTATCAGAAAAAGGAGAAAGAAAAATGGGACCAAAAAGAAAAAGGAAACCAAGTTCCTCCTTCCTGCCCCTGCTCTGAGTTCAGCCCTAGTTCCAGGAGAGCAAAGGACCAATTGTCACTAGTGGTCTCCAGGCAGGTCCAGGCCACTGAGTCATGATTCGAGGCATGTATGCTCCGGTACCAACAAGGCACATTTTTGCTGAACTGCACAAAATTCTGGCCATCTGGAGTTTTCTATCTGATATACCAGTTCTCAGGTCCTGACGACCACGTGCCTTTACTCTTAGCAATACCGCGTCCGTGTGCAAAAGCGTGCATGCTAACAGGGATATAATGGAGGAAGTTCGAAGATTTTTTTCCATCCATGGTTCAAGAGTTAGCATCCTCTCCCTTTGGAAGCAATGACAAATCCACGTGCTGCATGCGTGTAGCCTCTCATTTTTCAGTTCCTCAATAATCACTACTTTATGTTCATGCCACCAGCAGCCTTGAATGGTAAACAAAGGAAAAACATTATCATCTCCACTTTCAATTTTCCTCCGTTATCCATTTGTTTTCTACTCGAGCATGGTTGGACAGCAGCCATGTGCCATGAGCATGCTGGATATGAAGTATTCTAGACACGACAAGACAAAGGTAAGCCCCGTCTTCAACGGGGGTCACAGTCCAGCGTGGGAGAGAGCCGAGGAAACGTGGTCCGCCTCCGAGACCTGGAGCAGCTTCCAGAAGAAATGATGGAGACGAGCCTTTAAAGGTAACTGTGACTTTTCCAGGTGGAAAAGAGGGGGGAGAGATTCCAGGGAGACGGCTCAGCGATTTGTGCTCAGAGAAGAATGAGCTGTCTAGTGTGTCCAGACCATGGGGTGAGTGGCGGTGAAGGGCAGAGGATGAGAAAGGAGACAGAAGAGGTTGGCTGGGTCCAGACCACAGAGCCAAGAACGCCTTGCCAAGGAGTTTGGACTTTATCCCATGGGCAATGAGGAAACCACTAAGGGTTTTAAGCAGAGGCAGGTGACATGATCAGATTTATGTTTTAGCAAGATTATTCCGGCTGCTGGGTGGAGAATGTGCTGGACTCGGAAGAGAATGGGCAGACTCAAGAGACATTTCCAAAATAGAATCCACAGGACTGGGGGCCCCACTGGAGATAGGAAGGAAACGAGGTGTCCATGCTCAGGCTTGAGGGGCCCTCATCCAAGCCAGGAAACCAATAAGAAAGCAAGAGGTGCAGAAATTAAGTGTCTTGTCTAAGGTCCCATAAATTAGTGGGCGGCGGGCTGAAGTCAGAAACCTAAAATTCTTTCCAGTAGAAACCCCTTGGTTTTGCCATCAGCTTGTGACTAAACGGAGCCCTCAATTGCCAGGCTCTTTCCTCATTCCCTCCTTGCTTAATGTACATACGCTTTTTGTCCTAGAAGATTACAAACTCATCAAGGCAAATTTCTTTGACCTCTCATGGGCCGGCCTGGCACGTAGGAGGCGCTAAATGGTCAACAAACGTTGGTTATTAAACCCCAAGAGCCCAAGGGCACCCTAGGCATTGTCCTTATGCGCAACTCAAGCCACTTTCTTTTGTCAATCTTCAACAAACAGTATTTGTAAAACATGATTCACATAGCAAGGAATTGTTTGTAAATTTACAATTTACAACTGTAAATTGTAAATTGATATTTGTAAAACATTAATTCCTAGAAGTTTGGATTTCATAGTCCAGGAAATTTGTAACAACAATAAAAATTAGACAGATCAACAAAATCTTGCCAATTTTTCTATTTTGCCAAATAAAGACAATCTAGCTACTACTTTGTTTCTTAAAAAAAAAAAAAGTACAGATGCCCGAAATCAGAATAATATAAGATTAAGAACAATCCTCAAATTAAACCAGAGTTCCTCAACCTTAGCCCTATTGACAATTGAGGCTGCTAAGTCTTTGCTATGGGAACGAAGGGGGACAAGGGGCCTGTCCTGTGCACAGAGGGGACCTAGCAGCGGCTCTGGTTACTGGCTACACACCAGTAGCGCCTCCCAAGTTGTGACCACCAAAAAATGTCTCCAGGCATTGCCAAACATCCCCTGGGGGCAAAATCATCTCAGTTGAGAGCCACTGAATTAAATAAAGCCTCATTAAAAACCTAACTCTATTGTCCTTAGCTCGTAGACCAGTGAAAACTTTAGCATCTGTCCATAAACCCAAGGCACAGAGGCTAAGAGGGTAGGATTGAAAATCCAACTTGAACTCAAACCCCACTTCTTCCTCCTTCCCGTTGCCTGATCCTGAGCAAGTGCCTTCTCTAAACCTCCCTCTTCTCCCCTACAGAACGAGGACAGCACCTACCTTGTCAGAGGGGTTGACAGGATTCAACGGAATAGATGTAACCCACTTAACCACATGCCCGGCACATGGTTCTCGGGAGAGGAAGTATGACCATTATTGGTACTATTTCTAATGCTTCTAAACACACAGCACATTAACAATGGCTACCCAGACTGAAGACTTTCTGAGTAAAGGACCTTGCACATAACATAGCAGGCCTGCAATAAACATTTACTGAACACGAACCCTAATCACCCAGCTCCCACCAGCTCCTTTCTTCAACTCTGCCACATCTAAGTCCTTTTCTCTTTTACAAGAACTTTCTCAAACCCAGTCCATGGGGATTAAATGATACAAGAAGCCTGGCCAGTCCAGGACCTCTGCAGGGGGGCCCTGTGGGTGGGAACCTTGCAGACCAGTCTAGCGCACAGTATCAACCGCCACCCACTCTCTGGACTTCAAATGACACTGACCCCACCAATGAGCGTGCGGCACCACCCACCACCACTCACCACCGTCACCCACTTCGCCGCATCTTCAGGTGGCTGCTGTCCTCCCTAGATATTTAACCTGGAGGTAGGCCAGGGACAGGAAAAGGAGATGGCAATATCCTTGAACAAAAGTAGCTATAAAGGGGCGTGGGAAGCAAGGCAAACGACAAATTAAACAAGCAGACAACCTCAAAGGAAAGGAGCTGGGGAGGCTCCAACCAAGGGGTCAGAGTTCCCGCTGCTTCCTCCGTCCCCGCCAAGCCCACCTCCTGCCTCAGCAGGCAGAAAGGGTACTGGTGGTTCTTATAAGGGGAGACTGTCAAAAAGCAGAAACAGTCCTGGCCAAAGCCCAGCCAGCGATGAATTCTGGAGTTGGCCTCACAAGCGCGATGAGTATCTGTGGCAATTTCCCCTGAAGGACTGGATTTTTCTGGATGTCACAGTGTCATAGGGCTTGAGCACAGGAAGGGGAATTAAAGAGCAGGGAATCCAAACTCTCATTCTACAGATGGGGAAACTGAGGCTCACCACGAAAAAGGACCATGCTTAGAACCAGCCAAGGGTTGTTCCGGTCAGTAGCAGAACTGAGCCAAGACCTCAGAGCTTCAGTTCTGGCACTCAGCTTTGCCAGGAGCTTTGACCCATCCCCAGAAGAGATGGTGTTTTGTGAACTAAATCTCACTCTTCCTGAAAACATAGATGATCACATCTGCAGCTTCAGATGAAGGGAGGATTAATAAATTCTCAGAAGGAGCCATTGATCTAGTCCCACAGCTTCTCTTTCAGTTTGGAAACTGTGAGAGAATAAAGTTCTATCCACAGGAGAATCCGGAAACTAACTTCTCTGCCCCATCAAGCACTGTCTGTCTTCTTCAGACTATGTGACACTATTTGACTCGGGAGAGGAAGTGTGACCATTATAGGTGCTATTTCTTTTTTTTTTTTTTTTTTTTTTTTTAAAGATTTTATTTATTTGGCAGAGAGAGATCACAAGTTGGTAGAGAGGCAGGAAATGGCAAATCTGAGGAAAGAGGACAGTGATGCTCACCGTACTCTTCCTGCAGCTTTCCAGAAACTTGAAATTTTTCTAAGTAAAAAATTTGAGGGAGAGTAAGAAATAAGAAAGCACTAAAGAGTAATCCAAACTAAATTTAATTGTTTTTAAAAATATTTGGAAAGGGGTGCCACACTGGCTCAGTCAGTTGGACATCTGACTCTTGGTTTCAGCTCAGGTCATGATCTCAGGGTCCTGGGACTGGGCTTCGAGTTAGGCTTATGCTCAGTGGGGAATCTGTTTGGGATTCTTTCTCTCTTCCTCTCCCTCTGCCTCTCCCCCTGCTCACACTCTCTCTCTCTAAAAATAAATAAATCTAAAAACAAAATTAAAAACCAAAACAAATTAAAAAATAAAAATAAATAAATCTAATAAATAATTTTTTAAATAAAAATATTTGGAAAGGACCGGGAATCATTCTTTCGGTTTCACTGAGTTTCTTTATCTAAGGACTAACATCTTCAGAACAAGAAGATGCCACAGAGGTTAGAGGTATAGCGCTCCAAACAAACACGTGACGCTCGTGTTCATACTAGTCAGTAGCTATGGCAACCTTGGAATTCAAATCTGATTTCAAATATTTTGTGCCCTTAGCTCCCAAAATACGCTTATACTTGTCACATCATGTATCTTGGTGTTCTTGATTCAGAAAGTTAACTAAAGTAACAACAGGCTATGGATAGATGGGGCAGATGTCAGAATTTTTCCCAAAAAGTCCATCCCCTTTGCAATACAGGTGGCTCATAAATAAAGTTTAATTTCTATTCAGTTTGGAAATCCTTTCACATAAATTAATTACTAAATCAAAATCTACATCCAAGCTACAGTCACTATGTTGTCTCTCCACAGTCGTATTTAACTGGAGCCATATTGGATCCGTAATCCAGCCCTGAAAAATCTATCCTTGACCACAGAGGGAAAAAATTCACTGGAGATTTGAGGGAACACACGCCATCCAAGAAACATGAAAGCACTCCTTATGGCTAAAATTAGGGCTGAGGAGAGAATGAGCTGGGGAATATGGAGTTGGAGAGATAGGTAGAGGTCAGATCCAAGAGGGCCTGTACACTCCACAAAGGAGTAAGAAGTTTATCTTACAAGCAACAAGTCACCACTTTAAGATGGGAGGAATATAACTGGATCATTCTGGCAGAGGATGGATAGATGGAAGTAACTCGAAACTACGGGATCCAGTTGGAATGACAAAGACCTGAACTAAGGTAGTCGGCATGGAGCGAAGAACTGAAGACAAGTGAAAGAGAGCTACTAAAGAGAGCCGATGCGTATTACGTGACAAGAAGAGGGAGGGCAGATGTGCCCTAGAGAGAGAGAGAGGAGTCAAAGATGACTTCCAGCTTTTCTGACCTGGTAGATGATGCTGCCAGTCATCCAGACAGGGAACCCAGGAGAAGGTTTGGCAGAGGAATGTAGTAGGTTTGGGACATGTTGACATTCCATGTGGGCAAGTAAATATGGAGCTCCAGAGAGAACTCCAAGCTGGATATATGCATTTGGAAGTAATGACCATATATACGGTAGTAGACCATATGGGGGCAGAGGAGCTCAACGGGGAAGGAGCCGTGAGCAAAATAAGAATGGGTTCAAGAACTGAAGCTCTGGGGGAGAAAACTGTTAAGGCTAGGCAACAAAGAGAGTCCCCCAAGAACACCAGGGAGTGGCCTAAGAGGCAGAGACCTCACGCTGCTTTTAAGTGACCCACTCTACCCCTCCATCTCCATGGACTGGTTAGACCACGTTAGAGTAGAGGAAGGAACAATGATGCATTAAAACAAACTCACTTCTTAACAGCAAAAAAACGAATGACCCAATGAAAACACGGGCAAAGGATTTGAATAGACATTTCTCCAAAGAAAGTGTGCAAAGGGTCGAAAATCACATGAAAAGATGCTCAGCATCATTAACCATTAGAGAAATGCAAATCAAAGCCACGAGACACCACTTCACACCCACTACGATGGCTAGAATCAGAAAGGCAGATAGTCACAAGTGTCAGCAAGGAAGTGGGGAGACGGGACCCTCACACTTTGCTGGTGAGAACGTAAATCAGTCAGCCACTGTGGAAACCGATGGCGGTGTCTCAAAAAATTGAACATGCAGTTATCATCTGACCCAGCAGTTTCAATCCTAGGTATCCAGTCAAAAAAACTAAAAGCGTATGTCCACCCAAAGACTTGTATATGAATGCTTCCTTGTAATAGCCAAAAAGTGGAAAAGAACTCAAATGTCCATCAACTGATGAATGGATAAATAAAATGTGGTATACCACATAATGGAATATTATTCTGCCATTTTTTTAAGAGCCAGTATCGATATATATGCTACAATAATGTTAGACACTGAAAACATACTAAGTTGACGAATCCAGACACAGAAGGCCATGAATATTGTCTGATTCCGTTTATATAACAAATTCAAAGTAGAGCAGTCCAGAGAGACTAAAAGCGGACTGGTGGGTTCTAGGGGCTGGAGACGGGGAAATAAGGAGTGACTACTTAATGGATGCAAGATTTCTTTTAGGGGTGACAAAAAGGTCCAGAATTAGGTAGTAGTGATGGTTGCTCAATATTTAGATTTACTAAAACCATTGAATCGTACGTTTTTAACCTAAAAACCAAGGAATCATGCACAGTTAAAATGGGGGACTTTTTGTTGTGTGTATCTTATCGCAATAAAAAAATTCAAATAATTAGCTCACTCTACAAAGTTACCCATAGCCAAGAGCTGCTGGGTAAGTGATTTCCCCAGCTTGTCCAGATGTTCTGCGTAAAGAAGACAAAATTCCAGATACTCTAACCAAAGAAGTCAAAGAGCATACTTCCCAAAAGGCTTTAACTACCAGTCTATAGGCTGGGGGTGAGTAGCCCTGCTGGAGAGTAGAGATGGTGCGTCCAGCCTCATGATGGCTACGCCTGTGTTGGTCAGGCTGCTGCACCCACTTTTAAGATTTCAAGATCTAAGGGTGCCAGGAAGACAAAGAGACAACCATGATTTGACCTCCAAGAAACAGAAAGCAGACAGGACCGTTGTAGTCATCCCACAATGACAGGGAAGGAGAAATGATTTCTGGGTGTGGAATATCACCAAAGCCCCAGCATAGCAGTCCCCCGGTTCATGTCCTATAATCAACTCTTCGACACCTACAAGCCTTGCAATGTGTTTGAGATGACCTCCTGAGACCACACTCCAAGCTGTCCCAGAGTGTCAGCCTTCACCATATACAGACAGCTGCCTTATCCACAAAGTGCCCCAGGAAGGTGCTCCGAATCGCTCTGGGCTTTAGGCACAAGTGACCTTGAAATTAGCCCAGCTTCAATGGTTTACACCCAGCTCAGCACCGTCTGCTACAGAAGCCAAGGCCCAAAGAAGCAAGTAAGGGACGGGAGGTGGACCGTGTGTGCGTGTGTCAGGGGAGCTCCACGCCTCTGTGCAGGAGAACTTGAGGACTGAGCTCCAGGCTTCCCCGAAACTTCCTGATGACAATTTCACCCCTCGACCTTCGTCTCCGTTGATGTGCTTCCCTCTGTTTTTGTTCCCCCTCTCCAGCCAAATTCCCGAGGCAACCCTCGGAATTTATAATAATAAAGTAACAGAATCAAACGCTTCAAGGTGGCACACCACCACCCCAGAGAGACTGTCCAAGCAGGGAGGCAAGTTGAGAGAGCGAAGAGACCTCCGGCCTGGTCTGGCAATGGGATAAGCAACCCTTCCTCCAGGCCTCCCTGCTCCTGCCTGCTCCGATGGGAAAAGGAACACAATGAAACTAGGCCTTCCCTTGGGGTTCTGACCACCTCGTGCAGAGACTATGATTACCCTGCGGTTGCTATGCCTACTGTGATGTCATTCTTTTATCATCCCATTTGGGTGGATTTTTTTTCCCCTGTTCTCTAAAGGATACCCTACAATCCAGTGCCTGGAAGCCCATTGGGAACTCCAGCCCTCGTCCTATCTAGATCCAGGTAAACCACTCTGTCTGGGGACCTCAGGAGACTCTGTAGTCCCAATGGGAAAAGGGAAGAGTTAGGAGCAGTTTGTAGGATACAGGAAAGCTCTCCCGAACTGCTCCATCTATCCCTATATTTAAGCAGAATCAAGCAGGGCACAGATTTAACCTTCTCCATTCAAAACTGCAAACAGAAGAGGGATGTATAATTAGGTCCTATCAGTTTTATTTAATTGGTCAGAAAGAGATCTCTTTTTTTTAAGATTTATTCATTTATTTGAGAGAGAGAGCAAGCAACTACAAGGGGGGGAACGGGGAGGGGGAGAGAGAGAATCCCAATTCCAAACAGACTCCCCACCACAGAGCCCAATGCACAACCCCACGACCCTGAGATCGTGACCTGAGCCAAAATCAAGAGTTGGACACTCAACCCACTGAGCCACCCAGCACCCTGGAGATCACTTTTTAAGTAAAATAAATGCAAAGAGGATTAAAGATAGAGGAAAAAGTGTCCAAGTCCCACACTTTATCATGCATAGAGGAATGCAGACAGACTGAGCCTCACGGCTGAGAACAAATTGTCTGGTCGTTCGAGGCCTCTTTCTTTTCAGTGGCGCAAAATCCTTTGAATGGGCTCAGTCTGCAACCCGTGGGCAGGAGTGAAAGTGTGGACCACAGCCTGCCGCATGCTCTCTCCTCACTCTGCCTTGCGCCCCCCCACACCCCACCGGGACCCACAGTGCTTCCTCCAACAGTGAAGGAAGACAGCAGGCAGTGACTCCAGCAGCCACACCAGGGGACCAGCGGCCTCAGAGAGAGGGCAGGAGGGCCCGGGGAAGGCCGCCCCAGTGGCCACGTCACCCCCTGCAGCCAAGTTCACCACAGCCCTGCTCCCGGAAGTCACGAGTGCCTCTGTGGATGAGACCCGGCTCCCTATAGAAACAGTGGTCCTGCCGCACTGGAAACACCCAGACTTGTTCTGTAAAAATGGCGCTGACCATTGGTGTTGGCAGCGCTGTGGTCTGTAGCCACAACCTAACGCGCAGAGCCAGCCTTGCCTTTCTAAACAGACGGCACGTGTCTTATCGTTTAACAAAATGGATTCTAGATCGCCTATTCTTTTAATCAGAAGCAAGAGAAAAATCTGACCCCCATTTGGTGAATGAGGAAAGCAAAGCCAAGGAGAGAGAAGGGGGTCACAGGTGACATGGACTTGCAGATCTGAGTTTTTTATCTTAAATACTCACTTTGGGGCACCCTTGAAGACAGCGTAAGTACTCAGCGCTTTGGATTGGAGTCCCACTCCCAGGCCACCAAACAAGCCACGACTGTTTGCTCTTTTGTGTTTAGCAGGGCTGGGGAAGGGGGAGGGGGGAGGTGACAAGGAGAGGTGGGAGAGAGATCCCATAAAACCCAAGCACTTACTCCCAAAGTGGCTGTTGAGATGGGCCCGGGACCAAAAGTCAGATGTGATCAAACTGTCCTCCTTTTTTAACAAACCAGTCTGTCTCTCACCTGTCCTGAGGAGGGTGTCCATGTGCCCTACTTTTCTATGAAGCCCTGCTCCCTCGAGGACAGAGGCCCGAACAGGCTGCTCTCCCTCACCCAGGTAAGAAGCTCTGCTATCCAAAACCAGGCCAACGAGAACACGCAGGAAACATTCCCTAGATGGTGGTGTGGTCAGTTTAACAGCAAAACCTATACATTAGGACCCTGTGAGAGAGGACCTCACAGAAATCTCTATGTAGAGCAAAACAGGCCAGCCCCGAGCACCCCCACTAAACCCCGAGCTGTGAGGCAATCTAAAATGCAGAAGTTCCAGAATCAGGAGGACCTGGGCTTGAACCTCAGCACCACTCACTCACGACATGGCCTTGAGGTGCTCACTCCTCAGCTTTCCTCATCGCGAAACAGAGATAAAAATGTCTAACTTCTAGAAAGTACGAAAATGCCAGCACACGGTAGGCACAGCAAGGTGGTAGTTACAATTACTGGTGTGCCGAAGGCAGCCGCGTGCCCGTGCTCAGACACCCACACGTTTTCCCATTCCACTTCCGACCAATGTCCATCGCTTACCACATAACGACCTGGGGGTAAAGCCATCAGCCACAGAACTGAGCTCGTGCCCTTGCCAAGCGAACTGACCCATATAGGTTTCACAGCCTTGTTCTTACTGGAACAACTCGTTTGCCTTTCAAATGTATGCATGTACTTTTTATGCATTTCCTTATGCATATGTATACATATATATGTATATATATAATTTATTCAGAGGACATTTTTTCACATGCTATTTTGCTATACCTTGCTCCGACAGCAGCATTCTCATCCTCAGCCCTGCCTTCCCCAGGTAACCCATGTTAACACGTTAGTTTGTGTCCATCCACACTTTTCCCCAGGCTCATGTAATTTCAGACACAGACACAGACACGGACACAGACACACACATACACACACACTAATTGTGGTTTTGGGGAGGATGGTTATTGTTTGTTTAAAAAAATAGAATCAGGGGTGCTTGGGTGGCTCAGTGGGTTAAGCCTCTGCCTTCGGCTCAGGTCATGATCTCAGGGTCCTGGGATCAAGCCCCGCATCGGGCTCTCTGCTCGGCGGGAAGCCTGCTTCCCCCCCGCCCCCCCACCCACTCTCTGCCTGCCTCTCTGCCTACTTGTGATCTCTGTCTGTAAAATAAATAAATACATTCTTTAAAAAAAAAATAGCATCACATATACGCTCTTCCCCCTCTCATTTATTCTGATACACTTTGCCAAAATCCTCCTAACAGCTCTGTAACGATCCAAGGTATGAAGGTAGCGTAGCTACGGGGCCATTTCCCTACTGACGTAGGTACTCACTGAGTTTCCACTCTTGGCCACTACAAACAAACCAGCAATCAGTTCCTGGTATATGTCCTCACCGAAGACCACTTTCTAACCAGAAAAAATGCCAAGCTCTGGGAGGTGAAGGTCACCCATCAAAAGGACCTCAGGATGAGCTCCTGACAATAGCCATGCATCCTTAAAACTCCTCTTAGAAAAGACTCCCCAGTTCCTAGAAGGGCAAACCGCAGGCAGGCGCCTGGCTTCCAACCACCCGTCCTTCCAGGATCCTGAAGTGTCAAGTCAACTCTGTGGGTCTTCATTTTCTCATCTATAAAATGAAAGAATAACTTTCCGGTGCTGCAGGATTTGAGTGTTTTGTGAGTGATTTTTATGAGGAAGCAGTGTGTGAAATAATATTTTTGCTGTTATTCTCAGGGATGTGGTTTCTAGCTTGTCGTCTGGGGGGTCAAGGAAGGGAAGGCGAGCCAAAACGAACAGATTGAATTAAAGTCCCTCTAGGACTCTAGGACTCAGAGGTCCCAATTTGAAGTTGTCTGGGGCTGGACAGGAAGCCTTTCTGTCTCTCTGCACTGCAAAGCACCTTACAACACAGTTGTCTACAACTGCAAGTCAGGACCAGACCAGGGGACTTTAGACTCTCCATTTGCCCGGCTTTGTCAAATGCCAAAGAAGGGCACCTGTAGGGGCATCTGGGTGGCTCAGTGGGTTGGGCCTCTGCCTTCAGCTCAGGTCATGATCCCAGGGTCCTGGGATCAAGCCCCACATCCGGCTCTCTGCTCAGCGGGGAGCCTGCTTCCCTCTCTCTGCCTGCCTCTTGGCCTACTTGTGATCTCTCTCTCTGTCAAATAAATGAATAAAATCTTAAAAAAAAAAAAAAAGTTTAAAAAAAAAAAAAAAAAAAAGAAGGGCACCTGTAACTGAAGTTATGAGTGGACTGATCCAGCAAGCAAGTTCCAGAAAATCCGTCATCTCACTGGTGTTTGATTTTCCCTCAAAACTTCCCCAAGCTCTAAATTTCATTCAATAAAAGGTGTAAGGAGGGTTAGGAGGGTGGGAGAGGATCCCACCCCCCCCTCCAGGGGATGTGATCAGTATGTTCTATTCTTGAAAATAAAGCAGACATTTTAGTGGGGGAGACGAATCTTAAACCTTCCATTTTAGGTAGCAGGTCTAAACGTCAAGAGCCCCCCCCCCCCCCGCAAAAAAGGCAGTTACGGCAACTTGAGTGAATTTGCCTGGTTACCATATGGTTCACGCATATGGGAGGGGAGAAATGGGAATGACGAAATCAACAGAATCAGTTCAGTGATATTCTGCTTATAACTCAAATCAAAACTGAATATGGAATAATTTTCTTCATCAAAATCAGGCAGATGATTGGCAACCCTACTCTGGAAGAGGGTTTGGCAAGCACTTACAGAATTAACACCCACCCTGTGACCTGGCCAGCCCACCCTTGGGGAGGTGCATATCATCCCCAGAAGACATGCCACGGTAGACATCCCCAGAAGACATGTTCCCGGTAGTGAGATTCCTAGAGTCTCCAACCAGAAACTGCCACAAGCCCATCAGAGTAGAATGGCAAAGAAATCACGGTCTAGTCACACGACGGCATACTATACAGAACAACCTACGACTACAGTCGACTCTGTGAATGACTCTCATAGTGTTGAAGGGGGAAATCCAGATGCGGAGTGAAAATTCTAGAAGATTCCATCTGATGGGGTCAGAGCCAGGATGATCTCCCTTGGCAGAGTTCGGTAAGGAGTGAGGTAGTAACCGGAAGAGCCACAGCTGGGTTTCCGTCCTGTTGTTTCTTAATCTGGGTGTTGGGGACACAGGTAAGTTCAGCTTGTCAAAATGTACTGAGCCGGACGCATGAGCTCCTTTCTGTGTGTAGGCTGTATTTCAATATTTAAAACTTTAAAGAAAAAGTCAATGAATGAAAATAAAGTGGTTACGAATAAAATCATTAGGTAGACAAGACTCCTGGAGCCAGACTGTATCTGGCATGCTTCACGCCCAGGAGCTCTCCTGTTGATGCAAAGACCAGACCCAGTGGCTGAGGGAATAGGCAGGGCATTCTGTGAGGAGAGATGGAAGGAGAACAGAGAGCCCAGCACTTTCTTTGGAAAAGAGCAGCTTCCCCAAATCTGGTTGGGCAGCCTCCACCCAGGTTATCAATCCAAGGCGCTATCTATTACACATGGACCCATGTCTGCTTCAAAAATATTTGGGGGGGGCCTGGGTGGCTCAGTGGGTTAAAGCCTCTGCCTTCGGCTCAGGTCATGATCCCAGGGTCCTGGGATCGAGCCCCACGTCGGGCTCTCTGCTCAGCAGGAGGCCTGCTTCCTCCTCTCTCTCTGCCTGCCTCTCTACCTGCTTGTGATCTCTGTCTGTCAAATAAATAAATAAATCTTTAAAAAAAAAATACTTGGGGTTGTTTTTTGGGTTTTCTTACTTTAAATAAAAAGTTTGTGGAGGGGTGTCTGGGTGCCTCAATCAGTTAAGTGTCTGCCTTCAGCTCAAGTCATAATCTCAGGGTCCTGGGATCGAGCCCCATAGGGGGATCCCTCCTCAGTGGAGAGCCTGTTTCTCCCACTCCCTCTGCCCCTCTCCCTGCTCGTGTTCTCGCTCGCACTCTCACTCTCTCTCTCTCTGTGTTAATACATAAATACAATTTTTTTTGAAGTTTGGAGCGAGGAAAAAGGTATAGTTATTTCATGTGGAAATCAAATGTATTTTCACAGACAAGAGACTAGAGAGAAAATCTGATCAACGGTAACTAAGCAGAAGCCAGGGTTGGAAAGAATTCTCTGTAAGGCTCTAGCACTATCTAGACATGGGGCTTCCACTCGGCTCAACAGCATTATCTATAACAACAGCTAACCCTTACACAGGTTTGTATACGCGAGGCATTGTTGTAAGTACCCACATGTATTAACTCATTCAGTCCCTGTCTATGAGGTAGGGATAGATATCTTCCCCACTTTACAGACTACTACAGAGGCCCAGAGAGGTTAAGAAGCTTGCCAAAGTCACACAGCTACTAAGTGACAGGAGGAGGCAGTCTGGTGAAGTCTGTGTTCTTAGCCATTCTACCATATTGCTGCCCAACAGGCATTTATTAAGCACCTACTCTGCACTGGGCTCTATGCTGAGCAAGAGATGGACTGAGAGCACAAGTCCGAGGGTGCCGGGGTGCATCCTTGCAGCAACAAGGATCACGTGGGCATCCCCACATCTAATTTCAGAATGAAAAGTTGGAAAACTGTCCCCAAACATCCAGATATTACGTTTTCAATGACTCAAGAAGCAGTGCCCCTTTTCTCACTGATAATATTATCAGTAGAGTAAATTGTAGGAATCAACATTCCTTGACGCCGCCCCCACACCTGGGTCATGAAACTCCGTAAGACTCTCTTTGGGTTGATGAAGGGGCAAAGATGACCCATAAATATGTTTGTTGATTTTTCCTGGATTGCCCTCTTGTGTAAGAAGGGTTGTTTACCCCTGCTCGAGCAGGCCTGCAAACAGAGTCCCTCAGAGCAGCAGAGACACCCCCCCAGGTGCCTGGGTGATTAAAACCTGAAGAAATTCAAAGCAGGATTATAACATGTATGGCACTTTGAAAGGCTCACACTCAATAAATGCACACTTTTCACATGCACGCACACAAACCTAAATACAATGCAACATTCTTATGCTCTCAAGGGGAACCAGGGTGGCTCAATCGGTTAAGCCTGCAACTGTTGCTTTCGGCTCAGGTCATGTTCTCAAGGTCGTGAGGTCAAGCCCCACTTTGGGCTCCATATTCAGCGGGGAGTCTGCTTGAGATTCTCTCTCTCCCTCTTTCTCTCTCTCTCTGTCTGCCCGACCCTCACCCCACTCTCTCACACTCTCTCTCTAAAATTAATAAATAAATCTCTTTAAAAAATTATTTTGTTCTCAAGAGAATTACAGGATCTACTCTACTTAACATTAAATCATAGCACCTATGGATGGTGTGGTTTAGGCACAGAGTATACACCTGATGCCCTGGGAGGGACATTCCTGAAACTACAAGTGTCATCTCACACAGAGACAGCATCCCAGTTTCACCTGGGGCCTACAGGACTGGAGACCCTGGTTGAATCAGGTCTCACTATTATCCCCAACTCCCTTGAAAGATTTCCTTAAGGGAAAGAGAATAAAAGATTGATCCCAGTGGTAAGGAAGAGTGAAGGCCCAGCTGGGAACTGATGAGAGAGAAGATATGAGGTTCACAGAGCTGGAGAAAATGTGGGTGAAAACCCAAGCCCTTGACCACCTACAGACCCAGGCTAGCCAGGTATAGGATCTTCATGACACCAAGAAGTCAAGACCAGGAGGTCAGCCAAGGTTACGAGAGGCAGGCAGGAGGGATACAACACCTGCCTTCTTGCCCATGAGCTAGCTCCTACCCAATCCTTCAGATGCCCCACTCTCAGCCCTGGCCCACCTCTGCTGGCCTCTCCAACAGGCACAGGTGCGGTCCTAAACACACGTGAGTCTTCCAACATGTGCTCCCTCCTATATGTCCACCCCATTGCCTGGGAGGCCATTAGATGCTTTTAGGGTGTCAAAAATGGTACCCATTGTGAGACAGCATCCAATGCTACTTTTTTTCAGAGTAGTGTGTGGTCCGATTCCCAAATCTGGGGTTCAAAAGGGTATAAAACCTCCTCAAACCTCTGAAAATGAGACGGTGCATTAAACTGGTAGAAAATCATCTTCCAGCATCTGTTTATTTTTCTGCTAAGATCTACCCACTGTGTGAGTTGCCAAGGAAAGTTAAGTCTCTTGTCCTGAAGCTAGGAAGGTTCTCTTTCCACATGACATCTGCGGGAGATGGAAAGCACGACACCTTCTGCGTATCATAGAACACCAGCTCCCAGTAAGAGGACACCCCAACTCCCGCCAGTGCAGCATCCAGCAGGGGCGGCTTTTCCACTTTTCTCCTCTTGCTGGGGGGGCCCTAGACAGGCCACCAGGGGCTTCCCCAAGGGCAAAGATTTCCCCAGCTCCTGTGAGGCCTCACTGTTCACTATCCCTTTTATTTAGCTACATAGGAAAATTTTAAAATAATTTCTCAAGCTCTTTACCTGGAGACACACCCAATAAAGAAGGGCTCTTACTTTTCCCACAGAGGCTTACAGACCATGTATTAAATTCACTGGCTCCTACTCAAGCGATAGAAAGCTGACCTTGAAATATCCTCTCTAAATTCATCCCCTAGGTCCAGTCCGGGCAAACATAAATTGACCCTATTTTTTCAAAACACTGACCCCATCAGATGGCCTTGTTTGTTTTCATTAACATTTCTCTGTGATGAGATGGGCCGAGGGTTCAAGGCCCAGTGCTTGCATCCAGAGAGACAAGGCGTGTGGGAAGCTATAAAACCAAAGGAGGTGGCCAATCCATGAGCAATTCCCCAGATCCTGACTCATTGACTTTCTTGACACATCCCACCCCCTAGCAGTAATAGCTTACACTTGCTGAGCATTGGCTCTGGACCAGACCATACATATCCTAAAAGCACCATATGGGTTGACTTATTTAATTCCTTCATACTAACCCTGTGGTAAGTGATAGAACTGGGATTTGAACCCAAAAGTCTGATTCCAAATCCCAAGCTCCCACGAGGACCACAACATATTTCTGGACTCAAGGATTACATCTGGTGCTATTGAGCATTTGTCTGTTAGAGTGTTCCTTTACTTCCCTATCTTTCTGAATCATAAACTGCCAGCTTCCCCCCAGTATTCATTCTCCCTTCTTTCTTCTTATAATAACCTCCACTCCCAAGTTTTGCATAGGCACCTGGCCATCTGCTCTAGACTACATTTCCCAACATCCCTTGCAGGTAGCTGTGGCCATATGACCAAGCTCCAACCATTGGGATGGGAGTGGATGCTTCTTAATTATTAGCTCCTTGCCTTGGATTTCATCACCTACTTCCCACGTCCTGAAACACGGACTTAGAGATGCAAAGTAGTAAGAAACCCGGGTCCATGAATGAGTTCATGGACCTACTTTGCCAGCTCGGTGTGCCTACCCTGGGGCTTACACAAGACATAAATAAATCTCTGTCTTATTTAGCCCTTCTATTTGGAGATCTGTGTTATACCAGCTTACCCTACATGTTAGACTCAGTACCTTCTGGGCCAACCCTTCTCTTCCTCTAGTCAGCATCACCAAAACCCTTTCTTAATGCTTGGAACATAGTTGTTACTCAGCAAATATTTGTTAGATGAATGAAAACACTATTATATAAACCAGGTGGTACTGGGGCCAAACAGACTTACCTAAGCTCTGGAGATGACCCTTATCCAGGTGAGTACAATGTCTCCTGGCAAACAGGAGCTCAGGCCAAAGAGTTTATGTCTAGGGAAGCATTTGAAGTAGGGGAGGAGTCAAATTTTACTGCATCTATTGTCGAATCTCTGCTGAGACAAAGGATTTTGTGCTTAACCACAAGGTAGCTGAGGTTATTGCTTGTCTCACAATAACAATGAGTGCAATTGGAGCACTTACTTTGTGCCAGGTCCTGTACTAAGCACTTCACAA
The DNA here is from genome assembly GCF_922984935.1 of Meles meles. NCBI lineage: Eukaryota > Metazoa > Chordata > Mammalia > Carnivora > Mustelidae > Meles > Meles meles. The sequence goes on along the minus strand of NC_060071.1, from coordinate 138,065,592 downwards.
ATATTAAGGCATTTGTGTTCACTCAATCCTCATAACAACCCTACAAGGTAGGAACTGCTGTTATCCCCACATGAGCAAAGTGGGCTCAAAAAGGTAACTTGCCCCAGCCGCATGGCTACTAAATGAAAAAGGTCAGATTCATGGGGAGCCTGGGTGGCTCAGTGGGTTAAAGCCTCTGCCTTCGGCTCAGGTCATGATCCCAGGGTCCTGGGATCGAGCCCCGCATCGGGCTCTCTGCTCAGCAGGGAGCCTGCTTCCCTTCCAATCTCTCTGCCTGCTTCTCTGCCTACTTGTGATCTCCATCTGTCAAATAAATAAATAAAATCTTTAAAAAAAAAAAAAAACTCTTAAAAAAAAAAAAAGGTCAGATTCAAACCCAAGTTGAATGAGCCCTAAACTTATTCCCTGCTCACCCAACATGCTACACCGCCTCTTCATGTAAGACAGACTTATATTCTCAACTATGATTACAAGTTTGGGAGGCTGGACCAAGTTTTGTGTCTTTCTGAAGAGATGCACAATGAACAGAGCTTCCCGTGTGGCCAGGACACTTTTCTGCCGGGCGTGGTTGGTGAGCGGCTGTACTCACCCACCAGGCTAGAGCAGGGGAGAGGGCAAACTACCTCAGTCTCACAGTCCAGCCAGCTCCTTCTTGCTCTTGCTCTCTCCCAGGCCGCCCTTGCTACCCATACCACTGCCCCTCACAGCCTCTACCCTTGCCCTCAGTCCGCCTCCCCTGGATTTGCCCTCCCACCTGCCTCCATACACAGTTCTTGCCTGACCTTGCAACTGTGTTCACTGAGGCCAAGACACCCGGATCCAGATCTTCCTGTCTAGCCTGGTAATGGTATGATCCAAGTTTCCCTTCCCACCTCCACCCCAACTTTGTCCTCATAACCATTCTCCATCTACAACAGTTCCTTCCTCCTCACCCCATAAGCACAGCAAAGTAGAGTTGGTCCCCAGTAGAGTTGGTAAGGAGACACCAAGCAGGCTTTACCCCAGAGGTTGCAAATCTAGGACTTACAGGTCAAACATGGCCCCCAAGTTTGTTTTGTTTGGCTGCACTATGCTTTTCAAAAAGTAAATTCATCACATCAAAAGTTCTTAGAGTTTGCAGACAAATTCAGATTTCAAGCCTCTCTTGAAAAGTCAGGCGTGAGCAATACTGGGCTCGCCTTCCCGTGTGACAAGCTGGAGTTGAACTTGGACATCTCACTGGATGGGCATGAACTTCCAGCTGACCACCATCTTCTCCACTCCTTATTCTGCTTTTCCCATCCAGACATCCCTTCACTCACTCACACTCCAAGCCTGGCCACCGTAGGCACCGCAGTTCACAATGCCTGCTATGGTGATGGGCACACTGTGAACAGGAGAAGAGAAATTATTCTTCCAGTTCTCCAGATTGCATTCATCCACAAACCCACGGCTGGTTCTCATTAGCCAATACTGATCAACCCCCTGGGTGCCCCATGCCCTACCCAGAGCATCACAGAGGTTCAAATACAGCTCGCTGCCCCTGCTTCTGCCTAGTCCCTACACTCTTCCACGCTGCTGCTCCAAACACCTGGGTGTACCAGAGAAAGGCACTTGCATTTTGCAATGCACCTGACACCAGCATCTCTTTTCCTGTGTGTCTTGATTATCTGATTATTCTTCTCTCACCCTAAGACTAACTTTTCTCAGATCTGCTGTCCAGATTACATACTCTGAATCTGCGAAGAGTTGAGCTTTCTATAAAGTAGCCCCTTCTGGGCCTGAATCCTGGCAACAGGTGTGTGTGCGTGTGTGTGTATATGTCTGTGCTCACACGTCTATGCTCCCTATCCCTTCACTAACCTCGCGGACAGGTGAGAAGTCAGCATGTGCCCTGGTCAGTGAACCAGACAGTGTCTTTCTCACTGCCCCCATCAAAAAGGGCTGCCGCTGCTGACATTCACCTTGATGAGATGAAGCCTCGGGGTTGCCAGATCCTGGATTTTGCAAGAAACGAGGAGTATCATTTAGAAAAGTGAAACACTGATGTCTATTTATAAGCCCAGTGCTAAAAACAAGCCCCCAGGTGCTTGAGACACTTCCTGAGGCTCCGACGCTGGGGGGCTGATAGGAATGGCAGGCTCTGAAGGCTCCCCTTGAAATTCCCCACTGGAACAGTCAGCGGCAGGTCCTCCATCCCCTGCCATATCCTGACGCCCATCTGAGGACACAGAAAAGGACCCTCATGTGCTTGGCTGGCTTTGCCCTCCAGCCTTGTCCTCCTTGATGGCAAAACTACAAAGATGTCTTTGACTTTACATTGTTTTAATTCCCTGTTTGGTCTGTCCTTAAAACAAACCTTCTTTTTTTTTTTTTTTCTTTTTCTCAACCATCTTCTCCCTGGGACCTTCAGGTCCTTAACTCACACTGCATTATCTAGATCTTCCCAATAAGTAGGTTGCAGGCTTCCATTTCTTTGATTAAACAACTCCAACAAAGAAGTCACTGATATGAAAGTGCTTATCATGGAACAGGTAACATCCTTTTCCTTCCCAAACCACACGCAATTACCATATAAATGGCCCGGCGAAGGCACTTCTTTGAGACATGGCAGAGTCCAACTACCCTTACACAGCATTTACAAAGAGAAAGAGAGAACGATTTCTAAATGGCAAAGTGTCACAGAAAGCCACAAACTAACTTCCCCAGGGACAATCAGAGTGAGGCAAATACTCCAAGTGAAAACCATGCAATGTACAACGTTCACGGGAGGGTCTGTGCCTCCTATTCGGAGAGTCGTCCTTCTACTGTGGGCCACGAGCAGGCGACAGATATGCCCCAGAAAGGCGGCCAATGAGAGGCAGGCTCGCGCTGCGTCCGGATTGGCCAGGCCTGGCACCAGCTGGAACCGCGGCCGGCTTTGAGGACAGTAGAGAGACTTGATAGGATCCTCTCTTCAAAGCACAGAGCCAACATCAATTAATCCTCAAAAGACGCTTTCAAGGAGAACATTATCCCTTTTGAGCATGGGGAAGCTAAGAGGTGCGCCAGGTAGTTGAAGGGAGGGCAGGGGAGAAAACAGCGCTGGCTCCGAGCCCCAGATCCGGTTCTCCGGAGAGAGTCAAGTTGCAGGAGCAGAATGGACCCACAGAACTGGGGCAAAGGAGGCGACAGAGACGCTGCTGCTTTGGAGGGAAGGTTCTCCTCAAGGCTCTCACTGCTCCGTCGGAGAACAGGCTACAGGCGAAAACACAGCGGGAGACCTATGTGACCCCCAGCTCGGGAACCAAACCACAGTTCACATGATGGGACCTCTTTCAGCCTCATGACCATTAATCCATGGGAGAAGGAAAAACTGAAATCCGGATCCAATTTGTCCTACAGAGCCTGTATTTTGGTAATCCCACCCGCCCCCCCCCTTCTTGAGAAGGGGAGAAGGGGCTTGTGTGTGGAAACCAAGGGGACGCCCTGCATGGCGGGTCTTTCCATCTTAAGCGAACCCATCCACGGCTTCCTACAGCTCACACTCTAAGGGGCACCCCTGTCACTGTGGTTGGCAACAAATGTCACACATTCTCACGTTACGCATTTATTCGACCTTTAATATCTTTCTCTGAGATTCCTGGAGAAATTGTATGCCACTGATCAAATGTTATAAAAACACCCCAAGATCTCTTTTGCACACACAGGCGGTGTTACTACCTTATACACTGATCTCTATGGTCTGCCCGCACTTCATTAAAAAACTTAGATTAAATTTCGAGGCCACACACGACATGCTCTTGCCTAAAGAGAGCCCAGACGATGTGTAAATTATAGGCTGATTGGAGATTTTAAGTATTTGTCGAAAGGATTTTCCTCAAGGGTCTGAATGAGTTTTCTCTCAATTTACCATAGTCAAAGAAATAAAGGAAATTACCCTACAACTGACTTCTTTTTTTAATTCAAATACCCAACAACTATCCTAACATAGCCGTGTGTGTGTGTATGTGTGTGTGTGTGTGTGTTTTCAGAGTCATAGGAAAATATCTGGAAAGATACACCATGGGCACCTGGGTGGATCAGTGGGTTAAAGCCTCTGCCTTCAGCTCAGGTCATGGAGCCTGCTTCCTCCTCTCTCTCTGCCTGCCTCTCTGTCTACTTGTGATCTCTATGTCAAATAAATAAATAAAATCTTAAAAAAAAAAAAAAGATACACCAAAAAGTTGTCCTTAACAGTGGGGAACAAAATGGGGAGTCAAGGAAGAAATCTTGCTTTTTCTTCTTCTTTTTTTTCCCCTTCTCTTTCTTTTTTTTCTGTTCTCCTTTGTCTTGTTTTACGTCCTTTTCTTCTGTGCATTTTTTACAGTCAGCGTGTTACTTTCTAAATGTTTAAAATTATAAAACGAAAAAGTCACTCTAAGATCCTTTAGTTCTCCCCTGTGTGGCATTTTGACCTGATGCCTGTACAAAATACGTCAGTAGGTTTTGGAAATATCTCACCATCTTTTACCCAAAAAAGTTATAAACTTTCATTTCATCCAGAATGCACCAAATTCTAAGAAAGGACAATAACTTGAAACCCACCTCACAGAGGAGTCTGAAGCTGCCTCAAGCGGACATTACGTCAGAAACACAGTTCCAAGACCAGGGGAATGACTCGGGCTTCTTGACCTTACTGGCTTAAGGATAACCTGAGAAACCAGGCTGAAAAGCTCTGTCCTTCTGCATTCATGGGACACACCTCCTGTTCCAGCTCCCCTATCCCCACCAACGGTCAACACACTTGCAAAATCAGCCAATAGACTAGAATCCCTCCAAATCTGAAGATCATCTTCTTCTCTTAAAGAACAGACTTTTCAAATGACACCAACCTCTTCCATGATTTCATGTTTATTGAGAGAATATTTCCGTTGGAAGCTTGAGAAATGGAGAGCTAACCTCAAAGGACCCTTACCAGTTGCAAAGTAATTAAAAAAGAAGTAAAAAAAAAAAAAAACAAAAAAAAAACAGTGTTGGTGTGATGGCGTCAATAGGAAAACCCAGTTCATTTACAGGATGTTCACTTACAGCTGCTTTTTGCCTGAGTAAAGCTAGATAGAGCTGTTATCAGCCAATCAGTGACTGGGGATTTGAAGTGAAGGAAAATGCATGTTCTGGGTCTCTCGGACCGCACGATCAAACTGGCAATTCCAGCCCGACCCTGAAATCAAAGCTCGCTGACGGTCACAGAAGTCCTGCCACTAATCAGTTCCCGTTCACACTCCACTCCTCACAATCCTTAAAGTCACCAGCGGGAACCCGAATTTGCAATGAACCAGGATGCGTTCCTTCTGGGGTATGGATGTCCTCGCAATTCCACTTTTCCTTCTCCTTTCCGAGACTCGCTTAGAAAAGAGGGAAGCAGGCTAAGAAAACCCTCCTCTTTAATATTAATAAGAATTGTGCAGTCTCCGGATGATCAGAGCCCAGGCTACACAGGACTTGAAAGAACCACTGCGACTTTGATATGGAATATGAAAAAGTGACAGGCGGGAGGGGCGGGGACACCAAACTGGGAGACCCCGGGCCCAGCTTCTGCCAGCTCCATACCGACTCGCCAGTGACGGCCGCTCTGACTTACGAAGGGAAGACGATGTATCTTTACTTCTCCACATTTTCATCTGTGAGATGAATGAAGTGAACTTCCAATGGTTTATCTGACATGACCAAAAATGATAATAATAGCGCGAATGCCGGAAGTAGGAAATGAGCCCACCCATTGCCTCCTTTCTAAAGAGATTTCCCACACGTCATCTCCTCATCACCCCTGGTGAAACAACAGATCCTTATTATTAGCCCTGTTTTACAGGAGAAGCAACTGAGGCACAGTCTGGGGAGTTGACCAAGGCAGCGTGGTTTGTAGAAAAAGCACACGTTCAACACGTTGAAATGCATTCCAGTGATACTGGCCTGTAGGAGGACCTTTCTAGGGGGTGACTGCAGGACTTGACCACCTAGGAGACACAAAACTCAGGCCTCCTCCAGATCAGCCTAGAACCTTCTCCTCGGGCTCGTCCTGCTTCTACATAGCTTAGCTCACAGGGAGCCTTGGATCTAAGATACTCTCAGAGTCCCGCTGGCCAAGGCGTAGGTGGGGAAGGCAAGTGTCCCAAATGTCCACGTGGTCCAGAGCACACATGTGCCACCCCAAGTCCCTGGCCGAAGAGAGAAGACAGCACCAAGGACTGAGCACCAAGGACTGAGCCCCTGGGTGCTATTGGCAGGGACTTCATACCTCAGGAGGTTTTAATGGTTGTTAAGACATGAGTGATCAGCAGGAAAACCACGATACCTGTCCTCAGGTGTAATTTCTGTTCTTGGGCAGGGAATGTCGGGTAACTTATGTTCTAGAATCTAGATCACCCGCTGCTCTCCAAGAGCTGGGTGAGTTGAAATGAAAGACAGAAACAAGTGTGTCATGAGTGTCTTCTAAGGCCTGGCCTGTCCTCTGGGTCCTCACATAGCTCCTCTCGACGTGATGGCTTCAGGCATGGCAAGGCTCCTCCTAACGTTCTCCACCTACGCGTGGGGAGAGGATGTCTACGCTTCCTCCAACCCCGACACATCACCAGTGACCACCACACCCCCATTCCACTACTCAGATTCTCTTCTTAGCTCTCTGGCCCCACAAAACCCTTCCCCACTGGACTCCCCCTCTCTGAGGCAGAAGGAGAGCATCTTTCCCTCTTCTCTTATCACTCCTGTTACAGCCATCAGAACACACACACACGCACACGCGCACACGCACATCCCAGAACACCTGCAATTTACCCAGGAATCCATGAGGCAACCTCTGGAGAGCCAAGAGGGCTGAAGAAAGAGGAAGAAGAAGGTCACAGTGGCGACCTGGCACTTCCAGCCTGCTTTGTGAAGGCCCCCAAACTCGGCAGGTGGCTAGGGAGGAAAGCTGCATTTGAGAAATGCAGGGAGCTGGGGCAGACCCACGTGGAGCCTGGATCCTACACGCCAGGGGATCATATTCTTAAAAGAGCACACATTTGGCCGGGGAAGAAGAGACAAGGCCTAGGCTTAAAAGCATAGCTGTTTTCTCCCCTACCTGCCTGCCCCCTTTTTCCCAGCCGTGACTTAGAGCAAATGGTTAAGCCAACCCCAACCCAGAAGTGTGAATAACATATGCAACCCACTCGCAGGCCTCCCACATGGGGGGGAGGGGCACCCCGGGCCACACAGATGGCCCTCGCAGTGCACAGGCCACAGCCCTGCTGTCAGGGGCTGACATTTCAGAGCAGCCTCCATGCCTCCCAGGAACCACGCAAGAGAAAGTGGGGCTCCCCAAGAGAGGTAGGAAATGTGGGGTGAAGACTTATGAGTGGACGGGGAAGTGCCAGCCATCCTGGGGCTGACACCAGCCGTCGGAGTGATTTGTTGGCCCTTTTTTTTCAGGAGTTCATTTGCTTCCAGCAGATTCCATTAGTGACCTGACAGACCCAGGGCCTGGAGGAGGGCCCTGGAAGGGCTGCTAACTCAGCAGACCGGAGGCCAGACATCTTGCACCCAGCCCTTTGCCCAGGATTTCTATTTGAAGAGCTTAGAATAATTATTTGCAAAGCTCTCGTTAAGGCAGCATGCTGAACTACGTATAGACAGAAGACACATGAACCTTGACCCCTAAACATAGACGGCCAGCCAGAAGCTGACGCAATCCAGGAAAAGGATTCCCACACGCAGTAATCTTTTCTTCCCAGTGGCAGGAATAAAGCAAAAGTCAAAGTTATAAACTGGGTTACCTCTGAACCTGAGTGGAGGCGGAGGGAAGAGGGGGAGGGTTACACTTCCTTTGAGTTCCAGCTGACATTTCCAGTGGGATAAGAACGGTACTATAAGGGGCACCCGGGTGGCTCAGTTATTAAGCATCTGCCTTCGGCTCAGATCGTGATCCCAGCCTTGCTGCACAGGAAGCCTGCTTCTCCCTGTCCCACTCCCCCTACTTGTGTTCCCTCTCTCACTGTCTCTGTCAGATAAATAAGTAAAATCTTAAAAAAAAAAAAAAAAAAAGAACGGGACTACAACTACCGCTGCTGCTGTTCCTACACAGAACGGTAACGATCATGGTCAACGTTGATGGGGCTCCTGCTACAGGCGAGGAACCGTGCCCGAAGCTTCCCAAGCATTATCTCATTGACTCTTCACGCCAGCCCTCTGAGGTAGGTACGAGGTGCCGGTAAGAGACGTCACACGGGGGGCATGTGGGTGGCTCAGTTGGTTAAGTGATTGCCTTAGGCTCAGGTCATGATCCTGGAGTCCCAGGATCGAGTCCCGCATCCAGCTCCCAGCTCCGTGGGGAGTCTGCTTCTCCCTCTGACCTTCTCCCTTCTCATTCTCATTCTCTCTCTCTCTCAAATAAATAAATAAAATCTTTAGGGAAAAAAAAGAGAGAGAGAGAGACGTCACACCGCTGCTAAGTCATGGGGCAAGATTCAGAGCAGAATCAAGCCCAGGGGTGTGTAAGCACCACACGGCCACAAGGCTCCATCCCAGGCCAAAGGAAGAGTGAGGACCCAGGGCTCCCCGCCCCACCTGTGGCCTCCCTACCTGTCGGATCTCAGCAGGTGATTTCACCTCGCGGGCCCTCTGATTTCACAAGATGGCTGAGTGATTTCTAAAGCGCCTCTTCCATTCAAACCACTGGAATGGACCACTGGGTGCCAAGCTCGATGATGGGGGAGGCGGGTGTCTAAACACCAGTGAGGCACAGCCCGGCCCTGCAGGGCTCTGCAGTCCAGCCCTGCCTTATGCAAAAGCCTTAGGTGCCCTTTCAGCTCTAAAAGAACTCTTAGCAGGTCACCCCGGGGGCTCAGCGGGTTGAGCAACCAGCTCTTGGTTTCAGCTCAGTTCGTGATCACAGGGTCCTGAGATCGAGCCCCGCATTGGGCTCTGTGCTTAATGTGAAGCCTGCTTGAGATTGCCCAACTCCCTTCTCCCTCTGGCTCTGCTCCTCCCCCTGCTCACGTGTTCTCTTTCTCTCCCAAATAAATAAAATCTTTAATACTTAGCATTTTTTAAATAAATATTAAAGTATTTTTGACAGTGTCTATAGCCATCTTCTGTTTATTCTCCTAAGTGAACGTACGCATGGAGAGAGAGCTCAAATGAAGTCCGTCTAACGGGTTTGCTCCCGCTTTGGCTCTCAACTTTTTACTTTTTTGTGTTACTTGAATTTTTAGTAACAAATACATATTTCCAAAAAAAAAAAAAAAATACATATTTCCATAAAACCAATGAAGTCATTTTTCAAATACTGCTAGAACTATAACATATATGTGTGTTTGTGAATATATGTGTATGTATATATATGTATATGTAAGTGGGTATGTATACAGACAAGTATTTCATCACTAACTGGATATTTCATAATATTAAGAAATTATTATTGACTTGGATGACTAAAAGAATCCTTATTTTGGGGTGTCTGGGTGACTCAGTCAGTTAAGCATCTGCCTTCAGCTCAGGTCATGATCCCAGGGTTCTGGAATCGAGTCCTACATGGGGCTCCTTGCTCAGGGGGGGACCCTGCTTCTCCCTCAGCCTGCCGCTCCCCCTGCTTGTGCTCTCTCTCTCTCTCTGACAAATAAATAAAATCTTTTAAAAAAGAAAAGAATCCTGATTTTTACAGATACATACTAAAGTTTTTACAGATAAAATAAATGCTATCTGGGATTTATTTCAAAATAATCCCTGGTGTGGGAGGGTGAGGGTATGTCCCAAAGGCTAAACTAAATCCCCCAGCTGGCAACCTCTTTTGCCTGAGCGTTTTACCATCTTTGGCTAACTCTGCCTTTGACGATCGCAGTTTAACTTCATCTGTCCTCTGTGGCTTCCTTCCATCCACACCATTCCCCCAAACCTTCTGGAATCATCCACCATGTCTGTTGGTATATTCTGGTGCCCGGGCCACTCTATCTGAACTTACCCTTGCCCAGGGGCCAGAGGGTATGGGCCTGAGCAATACTCCCACGCACCTCTGTTCAAAGTCAGCTGGTCTCAGACTCTGTTTGCTCTAGAGACAGAACAGCTTGACCGGTGGGGGATGGGCGGCGCGTCTCATTTATTCATTCAACAAATACTTGTCAATCACCTACGTTGCACCAGGCACTGAGTCACCTGCTGGGGATCAGTGGTGAACAAGACAAAACTGTCACCTTTGCATAGTTCTCATGCTAGACGAGGAGCTACTCTAGATGTCATCTCCCCAACCCTCCAAGACTTAGTTCAGGGTCAGGGATCTCTTCCCCAAGACATCCCCAACCTGGGATCTTGTCCAAAATAAGGAGAGGCATGAACGGATGCCAAGAGAGAGAATACCACCCAACTCCTTACCCTAGTCCAATTCCCAGTTCATGGGACACAAAGACCAAAATGATGAAGACCACCACCGCCGGGTCAGTAAATGGTGGCAGACAATAGGGCAACTGGGCCAGAATGTTCCAGGCCCACGGGTGTCATATTCCTAACAGAATTCTTTTGTCACTTCCACAAAAATTTCTCATCCATTTTTGAGGCTCAACTAAGTAAAACTTTAAGGGCATGCATGGTTATAGCAGTTTTTTAAAAACAAAACTTCCCTGCCGGGGATGACTTATCTAATCTCTATCACCACGGGCCTCCTATGTAAGTGCTTGGTCATGGAAAAGCGTTTAGGCTTGTTCAGCGCTCACTTCTACCTGCACATGGTCACAAGGACTTCCAAATCAAATTTCTCAGCAAAAAAAGTTCCATTTGGAAAAGCACAAACATTTTCAAATTTTCTGGCTTTATCACAAGAATAGAAATAGAGTGTCGTGAGTAAAGGTTTTAATTTACTCATCGAGATACAGGGTCTATTCTCATATTTGTTGTGGATTTGCCATTGTCCTAATAAAAATGTAGGCTTTGCACACCTTTCTCCATTGCCTATAGGCTCCAAGAGGCAAGACTCATTTCAGTCCTTGCGTGATGAAGTCCTGTGTTACATCCTCAGCACCTACCACAATGTGTGGCCTATAGTTGACGCTAGTAAGTATTTCTTGAATTGAGTCCCATATGCTTTTTTAACTGATTTTTTTAAATTTTAAGTTCAGTGACACATGTCTACAGATAATTCCCTGTGCCCTTGGATCGACCAGTTTGCCATCCATGTCCCAGTAAGACCCACTGAAATGTTTCCTAATCTTCTCCCTGGGTGGAGGTCCAACAAAGGCAGGCCCAGTAATGCCCCAGCCTACTGGACATTTCCACCTAGATGTCAAATCACCATCTCAAGCCCACCAAGGGCAGAGCTGAGCCCACACAACCACTACCCCCATGGTCCTCATCATCTTAACAATCCAACTCTTCTGCTTGTTTGAGCCGAAAACCTTGGGGTCACCCATGATGTCTCTCTTGTCAGACCCCACTTGCAATTCCTTTGCAAATTCTGTCATCCCTATGTATGAAATGTATTCAAAATCCAGCCACTTCTCACAACCTTTACAATTTCCACCCTGCTCCCCCCACTGCCTCCTTCCTGGTCTCCCTATTTGGCCCCTGCTTTCCTCCATAAACTCTCAACTCAGCAGCCAGGGAGACCCTGTAAAAAATCTTCTAGTGGGTTCCCAGTGACAAAGATAAGCTAAAGTTCTCCTACTATTCTCCCTCTCTTCCACCCTGCTCCAGCCACATGGGCCTTCTTGCCACTCTTCAAAACATCAGCCATGCTTCTACCTCAGGACCTTGGCACTTGCTGTTCTCTCTGCCTTGAATGTGCTTCTCCCAGGTGACTCTCAAATGACACTTTTCAGGGAGGTCATCCATGGCCACCTTATTTTAAAGTGTCCTCCCCCAACACTCCCTGTCTCAACTCCCTGCTTTCGTTGCCCTCATACATTATTACCATCTCATTTATTTATTTACTTAGGCCATCTTCTGTCTGCCCCACTAGAACATAAGCTCCAGGAAGGCAAGGATTTCACCCATTTTGTTCACCGCTTTATGTCCAACACCCAGAATAGTGGCAGGTGCTCCATAAATACTTGAATTAACAAAATAATCTCAGGACACCTGGAAATATTCTCATTTCTCCATCATGGAGGGAAGATCACAGAATCCTCTGAAAGACATATGATTCAGTTCATAGCAAAAAAAAAAAAAAATCAGGCCTTTCTCCAACAAATATGATCTAATGCATTTCAAGAGGGAAGGGAATCTCATTTCGTCTTTACTCCCCCGACCCTTCCCGAGTCAGGGCCCACCTGCCCCCTTCTCAGCCCAAAGCTGGCAAGCATCTGTTTGGAAGGCGCCAGAGAAGGTGTAGGTGCCACGAGACCCAAAGGCAGTTACCACCCACAAATCTGAGGGGAAGAGAAATGACCGAGAAGGAAAAGAGAAATTAGCGCATAGATGAGAAACACATGTTTAAAAATCCCAACCCAGGCCATGAGTCAGCTGAGTGAAGCTGGCACCAGAGTGACAAATCAATTTCATGACCCTGTTGCTCTCATTAGGAACTGCAGGACTCAAAAAAAGGGGGTGGGGGGAATAATACATAGAAGAAGAGCATGTGTGTCTGCCCACATGTCTATACAGAGTAATAAAATGGGTTGGTAATAAAATGGATTGTTTTCCAACGAAGTTTGCAAGGGATGTACATTAAACCACCTACTGTGTGCCTCACACAGGGCAAAGGGCTGGAGGTGGGTCCTTCTTTTTTTTTTTTTTTTTAATTGGCAGACGGAGATCACAAGTAGGCAGAGAAGCAGGCAGAGAGAAAGAGAGGAGGAAGCAGGCTCCCCGCTGAGCAGAGAGCCCAATGCGGGGCTCAATCCCAGGACCCTGAGATCATGACCTGAGCCAAAGGCAGAGGCTTTAACCCACCGAACCACCCCGGCGCCCCTGGAGGTGGTTCCTTCTTGTGAAGAGCTCAGCGGAGGGGACTGGTGCAGACAAGCCCACCAGAGGCCCACGCTGCGTAGCCCACGCTGCGTGCTCTGCTAGCAGGAACAAAGCACAATGGCTCTGCCGAGGGAGGCTCAGACCCTGAAGGGTGAGTGGAAACTGGAGAGGATCACCGGGTGGAGGCGTGGGGGTCAGAGGGGAAGTCCTAGCAGAGAATGCCAGAGAAGCGAAGGCTGGGAGGTGGGAAGTCCATAGTCCAGCATGATTTGAGCTGAGTCCACGGACCCATGGGAAGGGGCTGAATTGTGAATGTCAGGCTAGGATGTGTGGCAGCCTCCTCTGAGGGGTGTCCCCAGTCCCTCTACGCAGAACAGATTCTTCCCCTCCTTTGTATCCCACCACGCCCCCTATGCACTCCTCAAAGCCCACTTCCAGCCCAGGGCATCAGCACAGGGCGTGGACTGTTCCCTCTGCTTCGAATGCCTTTCCTTTCCCCCAGACGCCTGCGAGTGCCAGTCCCTCCAGTTCTGCAGGTCTCTGCTCGACTGTCACCTTCTCCGGGAAGCCGTCTCTGAACAAGCCTGCAAGCGGGCAAATCCACGCACGTATACCCCTCGCTTCACTATTCTCTCCATAGCATTTATACCTGTGCATTTTCCAGTAGAATATGAGTTCCACAAAGGTAAGGACTTTGTTTTATTGACTGCTATGCCCCCAACACCCACACAGTGTATGGCACATAGTGGGAGCTCAATAAATATTTGATGAATGAATCGAAGCCCCTGTAACACTTGAATGATTTTGGCTATTTATATCTGCCCCCACCTACAAGATTGAAAGTTGGTATGAAGCAAAGATTGTGCTCTCAGTTCTCCATCCCAGCACCTCACACAGAGCTGCGCAGGTTGGTACTCAGTAAATAGCGGATGGATGGATGATGGATGGATAGATGGGTGGATGGATGGATGGATGGATGGATGGGTGGGTAGATGGATAGATGGATAGATGGATGGATGTGGCAGATGGGTGGATGGATGGGTGGACGAACGGATGGATGGGGGTGGCTAGGTGGGTGGGTGGATGGGTGAATGGGTGGATGGGTGGATGGAGGTGTGGGTGGATGGATGGATGGATGGGTGGATGGATGGATGGATGGGGGTGGCTAGGTGGGTGGGTGGATGGGTGAATGGGTGGGTGGGTGGATGGATGGATGGATGGGTGGACGGATGGATGGATGGGGATGGCTAGGTGGGTGGGTGGATGGGTGAATGGGTGGGTGGGTGGATGGAGGTATGGGTGGATGGATGGATGGGTGGATGGATGGGGTGGCTAGGTATGTGGATGTGTGGAAGGATGGGTGGATGGGGGGTGGCTATGTGAGTGGGTGGATGGATGGATGCACGGATGGGTGGATGGGTAGATGGATGGATTCTATAATCATTAGGAGCCAATGACAGTATAAAGAAACTGAACTATGCAAAACTCCCTGTGACTAGGGATAGCCTGACATGGGAGAAACTGCAGCTGAGAAGTCAGTTTGGAAGCTCCTGCCAGTGTCCCTATGAGCACTAGTGTTGCCTGTGTAAACGGAGGAGGAGACAGAGTCCAGGGACATTGCCAAGGTTAAGTCAACAGAACTCAGGGACCAGGTGTATGTGGGGGTGAAAAGAGAGAGGAGCCAAAGATGACCCTGAGATTTTTGCTTAATAATATTGAGCCCCAAGAGGAATTAGCAGCTTTAGGGAAAGAAGAAGAATTCATTTAGGATATAAGTTTGAAGGGGGACAACCAGGAGAAATGGAGTGGGCAATAGGACAGTCAGGAAGAGAGAAGATCGAATTGTAAGCACTGGCTGAAGCCATGGGAATTTACCCATTCATTTCTATTTTCAGCACCTTCCACGTCCCAAGCACTTAGTATGTACTAGGAGCTATGGATATTGCGGTGCCCAACACAGGCAAGCCCTGTGCTCTCGCAGAACTTACATCTCAAGGGGAACAGCAGGCTAAAAACAGGTGAAGAGCAGATATGTCATTTCGAATGGTGGTCTGCACTATGAAAAAAATTATACCAGGGTAATACACCAGGGCAACTGTTGCCTCAAGTGTGAAGGTCAGGGGAGGCCCCTCTGAAGAGTGGCTTTTGCCACAGTGAGGTGGAGGGCAGGAATGACAAGGAAGTTCCTTGCTTCGTGCCTTTGATTTTCCTACACAAGTCTGTGGTGCAATCATCTGCTCAGAGCGAGAGGATGGCATGGGTTTTCAGTCAATGGAAAATCCTGGAACAAGTGCCGCAGGGGAGAAATGAAAAAGGCTCAGGAAAGAGGTTATGGTTGGGTACTGAGGACCTAGCTGAGGGCCAAAACCGTAAATGTGTAAGGAAGCCTATCGATGAGGACCATACACATATTTTACAAAAATTATATATCGATGAAGCTTTATGTCCCTGCAGCTTTATTGAAACCAGCATTAATGCCCTAGGAGTGATCTGGAATCTCTACCCCAACTTGGTGCGAGATGGGTTTGCTGGAGTGTTTATTTGATTTTAATCAAGTTTGATGGACTGTGAGGGTTTTCATTACTTGGTTTGACCAGGCACATTCCCTCCGCCGCCACCCCTCCCCCACTCCCCCCAGAGTCCAGTCCCTTCCGTCTGTGTTCCTGATACAGCCTCCCCACTCAAGCCCTCCCGCAAATTAATTGCCCTCAATGTCCATCTTGCCACATCTTAAAGATCTCCCCAGCACCTACAGGATCAGCGCCAAGGTTTTCACACCGATGCTTATAACCGGGGACTTCATCACTGGTCCAACCTCCCCTCTCCCAACTACCCAGTCTGGCTGCCCTTCCTTTTTGAACCCAACCCTGTTTGAGCGAACAGACCCAGGTCTGTGCCTCAGCATCCTGGGCAAGTTGCTTCAACTCTGGAGAGTTTTCTCCTCTATAAAATAGTTACTGTTATCTGCTTCCCAGGAGGATTGCATGAGTTAATATGCGTGAAGCTCGCGGCACGGGACCGCTGAGCAGAGTGTAGGTGTTTAAGAGATGGTCACTGGAACGAGAACAAGCATTACTTTAAGAGGCTGCTGTGGAACGACCGGCACGCGGGCCACACCCACACACACGGAAGACACTGGGTCCACGGCCATTAACACTGCTACTGTGCTCTGCTCTGGAACACGCCTCTTGGTTTCCAGTGCACTCTTCTTCTTTGGACTGATCTTAAAAGTCAACTTGCAACTTAGAGTCTTAAAGTCTTCAACTTACTTAATATTCAACTTACTTAATAACTTCAACTTACTTAATATTCAACATATGTCTTGTCCCTCCGCTAGACAGAAAGTTCCTGGAGAACAGAAATTGTATCCTCTGCTCCTTGGTATCCCCCACCCCCGCCCCAGTGTGAAGCACAGAGCCCTCCACTTCAGGAAGTGCTAAATAATTCCTGGTTCATGTGCCCGGCTAAGAGACGGCTTCCCCCTCTTAAGGGGAAGGCTTCTCTCTCCTCTGCTCCCTAACTTCTGCCCATCCATCAGGGCCCCCTTCAGCCCTGCCTCCTCCATGAAGCTGGCCGGTGAAATTGATTGCTTCCTTCCCTGCAAGTCTATGGCTCCCGCTATCTTGTTGGGTGTTGCCTTAGAACTTCTAGACTTTTAGGACAGGTAGAACTAAGGGGAAATACACATGCAGTCTACCTCGCTTTCACCAGTACTCGTTTTATATGCTTTTCTAACCAGACCAGGGGAACGCCAGGCTGTACCAAAGGTCTTTTTTATGAGGAGGAAGCAAAGGTTGAGGTAATGTCAAGCACTGGGACCCTGGACAGCTTTTGCATAGGGCTTCTGTCTCCTGGCTTCGTGTTGGAAAACATCAGAGCCCAGAACGAAAGCAAACACTAGAGCACAATGAGCTACCACCTCACACCTATTAGAATGGCTATTCCCAAAAAGATAAGAGTGAACGAGTGTTGGCCATGGTGTGGAGAAAAGGGAACCCCTGGACACCACTGGTGGGAATGTAAACTGGTGCAGCCACTGTGGAAAACAGCATGGAGGAAGCCTCAGAAAATTAAAAATAGAGCTACCCTATGGTCCAGCAATCCCACTTCTGGGTATTTATCCAAAGCAAATGAAAACACTAACTCAGAAAGATATCTGCACCCCCATGTTCACTGCAGCGTTATTTACAATAGCCAAGACATGGGAACCACCTAAGTGTTTATCAATGGATGAATGAATAACAGAAATGGGGCATATGTACATATACAATGGAGTATTATTTGTCCATAAAAAAGAAGGAAATCCTGCCATTTGCAACATGGATAGACCTCAAGGGCATTATGCGAAGTAAGTCAGACAGAGAAAGACAAATACTATATGATCTCACTTATATGTGGAATGAGAGAACAGAGGGACGGTTGGGGGAGTGAAATGGCGGAAGGTGTTTAAAAGACACAAACTTCCAGTTATAAAATAAGTAAGTCCTGGGGATATAAGGTACAACATAGTGACTATAGTTAATAATGGTATATTTGAGGGGTGCCTGGGTGGCTCAGTGGGTTAAAGTCTCTGCTTTCAGCTCAGGTCATGATCTCAGGGTCCTGGGATTGAGCCCTGCATCAGGCTCTCTGGTCAGCGGGGAGCCTGCTTCCCCTCTCTCTCTGCCTGCTTGTGATCTCTGCCTGTCAAATAAATAAATAAAATCTTTTTTAAAAAATAGTATATTTGAAAATTACTTGGAGAGTAGATTTTAGGGACACCTGGCTGGCTCGGTCAGAAGAGCATGGGACTAGTGATCTCGGGGTCATGAGCTTGAGGCCCACAAAGGGTGTAAAGATTACTTACACAAATAAAAAAACTTCTAAAAATATATTTTTAAAAAGTTGTCAGGGCACCTGGGCGTCTCAGGTGGTTAAGCATCTGCCTTTGGCTCAGGTCATGATCCCAGAGTCCTGGGATCAAGCCCTGTGTCCCACCTCCTGCTCAGCGGTGAGTCTGTTTTTCCCTTTCTGTCCCCCAACTCCTTCTCTCTCTTTCTCACTCACTCTCTCTCAAATAAATAATCTTCTAAAAAAATTTTTAAAAATTAAAAAAGTTCTCATCACAAGAAAAAAACTGTATGTCTGGTGATAGACTTATTGTGGTGATCACTTTGTAGTACATATAAATACCAAATTACTATGTTGTACACCTGAAATTTATATAATGTCCAATGCTACATAAATCTAAACTTTAAAAAGTAAAAAGTAAAAAAGTAAATGAGAAAAAAAGTGCCAAGACCCTCCGTGGTGTATTGTGCCTTGATGAGTCGCGTGAGGCCTGAGCACTGGCCCAGACCTCGCCAGGCCTCTGCAGCTGTGTCCAGACAGTAAGAGAGACCACCGGTGGTCTCGAAGATATTCCCTAGATCTGCAGTTCCAGTCACTGGCTATACCTATGAGCTGTCCTGTTAAGGGACAGACTAAGTCAAAAGAGCTTCTCTCCCTCTCTGGTCATTAGCTCGTAGGGGTCCTTTAAAAGCTCGTCTGATCCTTCTGCCCATTCTATCAGGCATTTCATTCAACAGACATAAAAATGAGGGCATCCCGGGGCAAAGTCTGAACCATTGAAAAGACGCCCGCCCCTGGACCCGTGATCGCTGTTGAACCTGGTGATGGCTTTATGGAGGTTCTTTATGCTAGTCTGTCTACTTTCATAGGGGTTTGCTATCTTCCATACTAAAAAAAGTTAAAATAATAATAAACCCACCTCATTCTACCCTTTCGTGTGCTAGATACTCACTTTCTGGAAGGATCTCCTGAACCCCGCCCCCCCCCCCCAAAAAGGTACTGAATTTTTTTTTTTTAAGAACTACATCTGGAAATTGTAAGGATTCACTATTTTCCACCTTGCACACTAGAGAACAGAGGGGTGAAGAAAGGCACAGTAGGGTGGCCGGGGGCAGCCACGAAGCTTTGAGCCCCCTCCTCCCATGGGCTCCGTCACTTCGTAATGGTGTCAGCTAGGATACTATGGTCCCCAGATCCTTGTCTGCCCCGGTGTATTGTTGCCTGGCCCAAAGGAGACCATCTGTGCCTCCAAAGACCTTGGTCCACATGTACCCAATCCCACAGTTAAAGCTTCATTACATTTATTGCTGCAGGTACAGGGCTGGAGGGACGGTGGTTTTCAAGCTTTAGAAGACAGAAGAATTAGACTGCACAGCCTCACCCCCAAAATTCTGGTTCCACGGGTCCAAAGGAAGGCCCAGCTGCCTACCTTTCCATCGGTCACACAGGTGCACCTCGTGGAGCTAGTCCAACCTTGAGAAGCCCAAAGGAACGGTTTGGAACAAGCCGCAGGCACAGCCGAGGGAGGCAAAGGCTCCAGACTCTACTTGGGAAGAAAATCCATCTAGCCACAGAATCAAAAGCTTCCAAGATGGGGGACAAGAAGTCAGTTTCTTTCCACTACGAGATGGGCCTGAGAATGACAGGAAGGAGGAAAAGCAGGAACAGGGAAAACTGTCACGGCCTTTTCCAGTTAAAACCCTGTTCATCATGTACATGCTTTATTGTATTTCTGTGTTCTACATTTTACCCAGAAAAGTCTCCTCAGAACTCACTTGTCCTTCCCTTCCCATGGCCTACTGCTAAATCTCCCTGCATGTCCAGGGGGAAAATATTTTTAGAATGTGGATTGGATCAAGCCACTTCCTAACTTGAAAACTCTACAACTGGTCCCTGCTCTTTGGGAAAAGTACACATCTCTAAAATTCCCATCAAGGCCTGTGTGTTCTCTTCCCTCCTGACCTCTCTTACTGTATCATGAGCCCCATTTTCGCTCCTTTTCTGGCACTCCAGCCCCAACAGCCTTCCCTGGTTCCTCCAATATGCCACAGGACCTTGGCCTGTGCCATTCCTCTGCCTTGGATAAAATGTTGCCTCTTTAAGGAGACTTTCCCTCAACACACTAGACAAGAACAGTGTTCCCTGCTATACTCTCTTACATCCTCCTGGCTTTTCCAACATAACACAGATCCAACTTTTATTTATATATTTATATGATTAGTGTCTGTCTCCCCAACTAGAGTAGAAGCTCTATAAAGATAAGGTCCAAATCAGTTTTGCTTCCATTGCCATAATAACTGGTACATTATATTTGCTCTACTACTATAAAATAAATGCCAAGTGCACCATTGTCTGGAGAGATTGTGAATGAAAAAGGGAAACAAGACACAAGCTGGAGAAATTCATGATGTACATGACAGGCCAGTGAAACGGTGCACTTTCTCCTGAACGTGGGTAACTGAGAACCTTCCCCATTATCACAAGAACAGTGGTCACCGGACACCACAAGATCTCAGGCTCTTTAAAAAAAAAAAAAAAATCTGTCCAGGACTGTCCCCAGAGGGCAATGAGAATGTGACTTAGTCCTCAGGGAACGTAGGGGCTGGAAAAGAGGCCAGAGCAGACTGAGGAGGTAGTAGACTGAGGACCAACCTCCTCAGTGCCCTTCCTGTCGCCTCTCTGGACCCGGAACTTTGTCCCTCAGTAATGGGACTCAGAGAGAATAGGGAGGAGAAGGTCACAGACAGCACCGATCTTCCTCCCTCCTATCTAGAGCCACAGAAACAGGCGAGGTCAAGTTATCTGCACGCTCTTTTCCCCCAGCGATGAATTGGGGGGTAGGGAGGGTGGGGAAATTTAGAACAGTCAACTCAGAAAACAGGGTGGTTTTTCTGCTGGGCCATCAGACACATGCCCATTCAAGGGAGGCCAGACGAGCTGAAGTTTAGGTCTTCTGAGTAGGCTACTGAGTCCCATCAATTACACCACGTGGAAAAAACTTTGGATGGTTAAAAATAACATAGGGGTCTGGTGTTTGGAAGATCTGGAGTGTGGAATGCCAGCTTGTCAAGTCCAGAGCACCGCCGACCACAAGCGTGTGCTAGGAACATGCTTACACACACCGCCAGGAAAGGAGGGCCATGGACCAGCCCGGTGCCCCACCCGGCAGGAGAGCACAGACCAACTCTCCACGGCCCCCCACTTCGCTAGGAACAGCTTCCAAGCCCTTTTCTAGCTGTGGATGGGGCAGGGCTCCTCCAGGAAGGAAGTCTTAGCAGTGGATGGAAGCATGAGCCAGAAGTTCAATCACAGCCGAGTCCATTCAATCCTCCGCGTGTTGTGTTTCTGCTTCGGTGACATTCGCGATCTTTCCCAGAAGTACCCACCGTGGGCACCGATTAAGTAGCACGCAATAATCGAAACTCCCGGACAAAACATCCCGCAGAGAACTCTTTCCCAAAGTTTCCTCACACATTCTTCAAAGAGTAAAAAATAAATTAATAATAATAACGCCGGGGCGCCTGGGCGGCTCAGTGGGTTAAGCCGCTGCCTTCAGCTCAGGTCATGATCTCAGGGTCCTGGGATCGAGCCCCGCATCGGGCTCTCTGCTCGGCAGGGAGCCTGCTTCCCCCTCTCTCTCTGCCTGACTCTCTGCCTGCTTGTGATCTCTCTCTCTCTGTCAAATGAATAAAATCTTTAAAAATAATAATAATAATAATAATAATAATGCCATAGAGTTCTAGAACTTCGTTCTTCTGACGAAATCAGCAGCTCTCTTACTTAAGATCTCATTTTCCTTAAGACGACCACGTTGGGGGAAACCAGCTAGTTCATCTTTCCATCTTACAGATAGAAAAGCAGGGTCCCTGTGAACATCTAGTAAGAGGGTCACATGGGCCAACTCTTCCAAGCACTTAGCATGTATTAACTTATGTAATTCTCCCAACAACCCTCAGAAGGCAGAAACTATCCTTCCTATTTTACAGATGAAGCAACGGAGGCACAGAGGGGTTAGGAATCCTGCCCACGGTCAGGGGCCTCGCATTTGAACCCAGACTCTCTAGCCCCAGAGCCTGCATCCGAGCTCCAGGCCACAGCCAGAGAGCCCCTGCCCGCCACACTGCTGCTCCCTAGGACAGTGCTGGGGCTTCCAGAGCGCAGGGCTCTAAGGAACGCTGAGCACCCGTGTGACACCCAGCCTCCCCCGAAAGCTCCCTGCGCCCCAGGCCTTCCTGCAGGAGGGAGAGGGCAACACGTAGGTGCACAGGCTGAATGGGTCATGGGGGCTCATGTGCCTGGGTAGCTTTGAGGGAGTACGACCTGCAGGATAAACCAGCTGAGTTGTCCCACAAGGAAACACCATCCTAGAGGCCGGCAGCCCCGTTCCCCCGATTTAAACCATGAAACTACTCCTCGGGGCACCAGGCTTTGATTGAGCCCTGAGGGTTAGCATTTATGTTTTCCTCCCTTGACCACATTTGTATATTTTATTTATACCCTTTATGGGTTATTGCTGTTATTTTGAAAGAAAAGACGTGGTGACTGAATTATAGAAAGGGGGAAAGAAAAAAAAAAGAAAGAGAGAAAGACTTTTAGCTTGACCGCTTCAATGGGCTTTACCCTACAGTCCTTCCCCATTTTTATTTATTTATTTACTTTTTAAGATTTTATTTATTTAATCCACAAGTAGGCAGAGAGGCAGGCAGAGAGAGAGGAGGAAGCAGGCCCCCCGCTGAGCAGAGAGCCCAATGTGGGGCTTGATCCCAGGACCTTGGGATCATGACCTGAGCTGAAGGCAGAGGCTTAACCCACTCAGCCACCCAGGTGCCCCACAGTCCTGCCCTATTAAGCAAATCTGTCCATGTGTGGGCCAGGACTGCCCTGGGATGGGGGCTCACACCAGCATAGGCCCCCAGTGTGCCCCCTGCACCCCACCCCTCTGGGAGGAACCCTGAAAAAGACCCAGAACATATTACAAAGGAAACCAAGAATGAGGATTCCGTTCAACCTTAGTGAGGAAGTCTTTGGAGGCAGGCAATCTTCCCTGCTGGGGGACAGAGGCTGGCAGCCCAGCCTCCCCCCGAAGCCTCTCTTGGCCTCCGAGGTGTTCAAGTACTTCCCAGGAATTGGCTGCCAAACTGAGACTCCACTCAGAACAACCAAGTGCCAGGCTATTTCCCATTTTTACCTTCTGTTCATGGACCACCTTCCCACTCCCATCCAGTCGAACAGATCCACTTACTCCCCTCCACACATTCCTTCCCATCTGGCCTTTTCTAGGGGATTCTAGAAGGAATTACTCAAATGCTTCCCAAATCTCTGTTCACTTCCCTGTCATGCCTGCCCTTCCCCACCTTCTCCACTGCTCCTCGAAGCCTGACCAGACCCCATTGTCCTTCCAGACACAGCTCAAAGCCACCTCCCCCCTGAAACCTTTTCTGACACCCCAACCACAGGACACGCTTTTTCTTTTCTGCTTTCACAGACCCCTAAGGGCCTGGCCCGCTCATTTAGTGCAGAGTAACCTCGCACACTGTGTTTCTTCTCACCTGGTTTGCTGCGTGCAAGCTTTGACCTTTCCTCCTTCCTTCTCCCCACTCCCACATGCATGAGATCGAGTGTGCCCTCCTGGGGACAAAGCAAATACTCTTTCCTTCTTTTTGTGTCCCTTTAGGGCTTTTTGATCAAGGTGCGATGCACGAGGGAAAGGAGAAAGATGTCAACAGGGCAAGGACAAAGGGGACAAGGGGTCAGAAAGAAATCGAGGCTGGAGATACAAACCTTGATATTAGGCATTAAGTGGATTATTCCTCTATCTAGGGCTCAGAGAACGCTGGGGAGGCTTAGGCCTGAGTCAAGAAATGAAATAAGAAGCAGAAAGCAAAAGAAAAATAAAAGGGTAACCAGCGGACTTTTCTTTCCTGGGGATTTCAAAAAGCTACAATACAGCCTGAAGGAGAGAGGCCAGGAAGTGGCCCAAGGCTGCCCAATGTGGGTCTTGGAGAAGGGCGGGGACGTTTCAGATCTTTCATATTGTCCAAAGTAGTTCATCTGGGTCAAAAAGGAGAGAGGAACTCCACGGGGCAATAACCAAGATCGTTCCATCAATCAGAGCATCTTTTGCTCTGTACTTCTCAGGAAACCAATCCCATTCCGGGCAGGTCATGGGTGGGAACGAATGATTGCCAGAAGAGGGACTTATACTATGGGGTCCTCTCACTTTGGCAGCTCATCAAATATTAACACAAGAATCCTACCTCTCAAAGGACAGCAAGGGTAGCTTGGTCTCAGAAGTTTCAGTCTCACGAGGCTCCATCCCTCCTTTAATGCTGACCGGGAACTCCAGCCCCTGGGATGGCAAACAATGCCCCCTGGTGTGCTCTGGACACAGGGAACCATGGGAACTTTCCGAATTTCACAGAACTCTATGGAGGAGCATTCATCTCAGCCACCTTGTGCATCACTGACCTAAAACTGAATGATCCAAACCTGTTTCCCATCCCCCAGAGATGTGTGTAATTAGATAAAATGAGGACAGAATATGTATAAGTATGTGTTATACTGGGATGACTGCCCAGAAAGGAAATGAGCACCAGGAACCGGCCGGCCCTGTGCGAGTCCTCTGCACCAAGGGCTACACGCTGGGACTGAGGCACAGTCACTTGGAGAGAAAGTGCTGGTGCAGTGTGACCTTTCTGAGTTGACCAACACTTTTGTACAATTCTGCTTCTACTACCTAAGTTTGGTGCGCCATCAGCATTTTCTCTGGCTTCCTGCACCAGGGGATGTCTGGTGGACCAGAATCTGAAATAAAACTTGACTCGAGGAGCCCATCACCACCTTTGGTCTTCACCTTACTCCTGACCCAGAACCAGGCCTCTCTGCTGGGTGGTCCCTTCTCCCCAAGAGCCCCACCACGGAATGATGTGGAGCATGGAAAAGCAGTAAGGATACATACAAAAGTGACAGTGATATTTTTCTCTCTCTTGATATGAAAAACGGAGGCCCCCACATGATCTCCAAGACATCAGTTTTTGCTTCACTGTCAAGCGAATTTATCTGCATTGACCATAGTTGGGACAAAGGGTCATAAGGAAAGCTTTATCCATGTAGGCGTTGGTTCCATGAAAGTACACAAAATGCATCGTCTCCGAGAATATACATCTGAAAACAGTGACTGGGCCATCATTACGTCCAAAACTCAATGGGACAGATTCCAGCACTGGGTTAAACCATTATGGTACTCTCACCTTCCGGTCTCCTCCATCTTAAAAACTCATATATATTAGTTTATATATGAGTTAAAAACTCAGATATAAAGAACGCTACAGGGGGCTCCTGGGTGGCTCAGTGGGTTAAGCCTCTGCCTTTGGCTCAGGTCATGATCCCAGGGTCCTGGGATCGAGCCCCACATGGGGCTCTCTGCTCAGAGGGGAGCCTGCTTCCCCCACTTCTCTCTCTACCTACTTGTGATCTCTGTCTGTCAAATAAATAAATAAAATCTTTTTTAAAATAAAGAAATAACGCTACAGGAAATCCTATACATACATAGCTGAGCACATAGTAGATGCTCAAGAAAAACGTGGCCGATTTCTCAGCGGCTGTTCACAAGCCTCAGGTTTCTTACTTCGTACCTGAAAGGAGCAAAGTGAGAAGACTTGTCTTGGCTTCCCAAGACCAAAGCGGGTCTTAGCTCCACAGAAATGAAGCGGTGACGAAACAAAGGGCTGGCATGACTGACGCCGGCATTCGTCAGAGCCAAACGTGCCACGTGCGAGCAAGGCCGGGCTGCTGCCTGTTTCCCAACTCCTGAAACTGAAGAATTTAGAGAGAGGAATTCTGCTGCCTTTTCCAGACTCCTGCAGTCAAGGGAGACAGTGAGAAACGTGTCCACCCTACAAGGCCGGAAGCGAAGTAAGTGGGAAGGGCAGCGTGTCTGCTTGAGATTTCACTTGCTCAGTTATTCCACACGTAGTTCTTCAGGGCCTGCTGAGCTAGAGCCTTGGGAGTGGACAGGCGCAGGCAACCACCATCCCAGCCTTCCAGGGCCTTGTTCCGACTAACCAGAGTTGAGTAGTTCAGCGGCCAAGAATGAAGGGTACGCTTGGAACAATGGGGCTGAGGCAGGTGTGGCCGATTCTACCTGAAGGTCTGCGAGGACTTCACTGGGAAAAGGGGAGCCTCCAAAGTGCCTGGAAGTTGAGCAGGGAGGTGCCCATGGAGTGTGCCTGGGGCAGGGAGGGGCCAGAGGAGCCATAGCGGTTTGGAAAGACTATAGGAGAGGATGGGGGGCACGGTCCCTCTGAGCAGGGATATGGAAGCATCGCTTTAAGATCACAAGCTCACCCACGCCCTGCATTCTGGGGTCCTTAACCTGGAGCCTCTGGACCCCCAGAGCATCCACAAATGGGTTCCTCAAGGTCCAGGAACCCCACATGTAGATGTTCACATGTATATGCATTTTTTTCCCTGGGAAGACAAGCCACCACATTTATAGGATTCTCAAAAGGGTTTACAGTTGCCAAGGAGAGGTGAGGAAGAGACATTCCACAGGACATCAAGTAGCCTGAACCCCACAGCGTGGGGTGGAAGCCATGGTTTTCTGTCTCTGCCTCCCACATAGAGTTTGGTCTCTGACATGTTCTAGGTTTTCAGAAGTAGCAGAGCGAAAAGGATGAGAGCAAGAAGAGGGGAAGAAATCACCGTTCTCATCACCAAAACCAACATCTAGGTATACTGACTGTGTGCCAGGTGCTGGGAGTGGTTTTAAAAACCAATACCTCTTTCCATAGATGCTGGGAAGTAGGTCTTCTTGGCCTCCCACTCCCAGAGCTAGAATTGCAAAGCCAGGTCCCGAAATGTGAATACAAGTCACCCAGGGCAATTCACTGCAATCCCCAGATCAGGCTCAAACTTTAGCTGGCAGTTGCCTAGCAACAGGTCACCCCAAAGACACATCACCAAACCGAGATGCCAAAAAGGTGTTTTTGTGGACAAGCTGGTGCAGAAAAAGAGCCCCCCATGCAAGTCTGCCTGCCAGGTCTCTCTGGGATGCGGGGGGGGGGGGGGGCGGGGGCGGCGGTAAGGGGTTGACTTTCCAGCTGAAAGGAGGCTGGAAGGCGGAGCTGGGAAGGTGTGCAAGTGATGGTGTGTTTCCCCCCACCCACCTGCCCCCACATTGGGAACCAGGCACAGACACACAGAACTGAGGGTTGAGGGAGAAGGCAGCCGGAGTAGAGAAGGCATCTGGCGCCTCCGCACAGGCTCTTCCCAGCCATATCGGAAGCCACATCAAGTGGCAAAGATCTGACTTGCACCTCCATCCAGACCTCCACCTACAGCTAACTGGGGACGCAGGAAGCAGCCTCTATCCAACTCTGCAGGCAGCTCCCTCCCTTTCAAAAGCAGCAAGCCCGAAAGAGGCAAAGAGATCTTACTTTCTAAAATTCCGATTTTTTTTTTTTTAATGGAAAGCTCAGAAATTCCTGCAGCTGAGTCAGGTGAGCCTGGGAATCCCAACACAAAGGCTCTCACCCAAACCATCACACAGGCCAACACCGGCCCCTCTCCCTGGGCAGGTGCTAGAAAAGTTGGGTAGACGGGGCCTTCTTAGAACCCTTCGTCCCTTCTCCAGAAAGGTCTTGGGGGCTGGAGGAAAGGGCCAATAAATACATCAGTCTGAAAGGGATTCGAGAAGAACAAATGCGGAAGTCAAACAACAACAAATAAGGCGGATATAAATCCAGATAAAATATTAAAATCATTAAAGGGCTGCTGCTCCCTGAAGATTGGGAAAAATGAAGAGAGTTAATTAAAAGCAATCTCCATGCACTGCTGAGCCAGCCAGCCCTGATAAATCAACATCTGGGGCTGCCGTGGAGGGCAGTCAAGGGGCTTCAGGGCGGTGGGGGGGAGGGGGGGTTACCGTCTGGGGAGGGGGGGTTGCTGCAGAAACAGCCGTGACGTCAAATCGAACCCCGCGACTTAAGTTTCGTGTCTGTTAAATATTTTATGGCCACTGAATAAAGTTGTTCTTCGATGGGGAGAAGATGATCAGCAAACAAAGAGGGGAGAAGATATGGATGAAGAGGTATTGTTTGTTTGATTCAAAACATACTTGCAACTCTGATATCTGTATCTCTGATCTTGCCCCAAATGCAGAAGCTTTCGCCTTTTCTCTCTCTCTCTCTCTCTCTCTCTCTCTACCTGATCACAGATAGCTGCACCTTCTCCGATCTCTCTACAAAACCCTGGATGATGTTTGTCTTGGTGGGGGGGTTGAGGGAGGTAGTGCCAAGTCAGGGAAAGAAACAGAGGGAGGGCAGATAGGAAAGACCTTAAAAATTCCCAGTGCTGACTTTTAGCACCAAAACACAAAAACACAAAAAAACCCTCCAAAAAAGACAGAAAACAGAGTTTTAGCACAAAACAAAAACGTCAGCAAAAATGATGGTAACTTTTTTTTCTTGCTTGCTTGCTTTCTCTCCTTCCCCCCCCCACATCCTTCCTTCTCCCTTTCTTCTGCAGTCCGATAAAGTTTTTGTTTTTCGTTTTAAACAAAAAAAAAAACAGCTCAGAATTTTCAGAATCCATCTAAGTTAAAAAACGGCGATTTTCAAAGTGTTACAAGAACGGCCCTTCTCTATTCTAAGGGAACCCTCCAGCTCTTCCTTGATGGAAATATAATCAAGAGAAATGATTGGGGGAAAATGTTTTTTCTCCTCCATAGAACTGGGATTGGAAGGGGAGTGTGTGCATGGGGAAACATAAGGAATTATGCATTTGGATATGCATTTTAATTAGGTGGACAGAAGCAGCCGCCTGTTAATTTTTCTTGCTTGTTTCCACTTAGCATTCATCACAGGCAGAACCACCATAGAGCGCTCCCACGATAATAGATGGTTCTGCATTGGCTAAGTCCTCAGGGAAAATAATTAGCAGGAGAGAATATATTCTCTCCACTCCCACTACCCCATCCACCCTGCCCTCCCCCATCCCCAGCACCACATTGCCTCCCCTCCCCACCCCCCAATCCACAGTGGTTTCCCTAGGAGAAGCCTAGCGGGGGGAGTCCCGCCTTCTGGCTTACTTTTGCCCTGCCAAAGAACCAGAGTCTGGAAGGAGACACGGACAGACTGGAGGCCTTCCTTGGAGGGGAAGCTCCTGGATGCAGGGAGGGAGGCTACCCTGCTGCCCGGGTTCTAAGGGGCAAGCTGGCCATCACTGTTGGCCAGGACAGGATGAAGAAAGCCCCGAAGAGGGTGAGAAATTTCTCCCTGAGTTCGCCGGGCAGCAAAGATATGGAAGGAGTTGTTAGTTGAGGATAATGGGAGCGCAGATGACATGTTGTACTTAATTTGCTTTTATAAGGTAAAGGAATGTTGGAGTGTTGCAGCAAGCTTGAATCTGAAGGCTGGTGATTAAGATGGAATTCTCTAGAATTTTTACCTCCACCACAATGCGCCCCATGGTCTACTTTTACATAAAGAATCAACTCGGGCACCTGATCTCCTGTGTTAAAAGCGCACCCTCCTCGTTGACCAGCAGACCAAAGCTCGAGCCCCACCGCCACCACTCCTCTCCTCTCTTCCTTAAAGTTGTCTTGATAGAAGGACTCAGATATTGCCAGATGACGGAAGCCCAAGCTCCCGGAAAGTTCTCCCCTTTGCCCTCCGAGCTTGTGTTTCCTCTGTTTTTGCCGGGGCCCACTCAGTTCAGAGCTGACAATGGGAAAAGAAATGAGGGCTTCCCCTAAGCTCATATTCTCACCTATTTCAAACCCAGACAATGGGGGAAATCCCAGTGAGATCTAGGGCGACTTACACGCAGCTGGATGAGTGAGGCTTTGCATTTCCTGAGAAACAATGATTAGGCTTGCTGTGTAAGGCCATACTCATTTCATTTACTTGAGTTTTTTGTTTGTTTTTTTTTTTTTAAGATTTATTTATTTGACAGATAGAGATTACAAGTAGGCAGAGAGGCAGGCAGAGAGAGAGAGAGGAGGAAGCAGGCTCCCCGCTAAGCAGAGAGCCCGATGCGGGGCTCGATCCCAGGACCCTGGGATCATGACCTGAGCTGAAGGCAGAGGCTTTAACCCGCTGAGCCACCCAGGCGCCCCTCATTTACTTGAGTTTTAATATATAAAAATAATGTTTAATATATGAGGAATGGTTGACTCTGAGAAGACCTCAGTCAGCTCCCTGAAACCGCAGTCCTCCTAGTTGCACGTCCCGTGTGCACTTTACACCTGTGGAAATGTCTTCGCACCCATTATTTCTTTCGGACACCTTGGGGGCCAAGCAGGACCGGGTGCAGGGGGAAGGGAGGAGAAAGGAGACCTCCCAAACCCTTCTTGCTGAGGAAGCCGATAGGTCTGATTTACTAACTCTGGCCTTTTAAGCTGTCCCATGCTCCCCGGTGCTCCCTTGGTCCCGTTGCCAAACGAAACTTCCACCCTGCCCAGGAAACAAACCATACCTTCACTCCAAGGCTCACCAGATCCTGGAGCCTCCCCACACCCAACCCTGACACGCCCCATGCCCTCCAGAGGTGGTGGAGACAAGGGGAATGCAATCTGCGCAGCTGGGGATAAAAGTAGGGAGTCTTTGGGTTCTCAAAGGATTCACCCGGCAAAAAAATAATGGTATTCCTACAGGGGAGAGGGGATAAGGAGGTTGCATTTTACAACACTATTAGTATTTTTCCCTAAGTTTACAAAGCGGGGATTGCCTCTACTACTTAGAAATATGGTCTCTAAATTTTAAAGAGTCTAAAAATGAAGGGCATATACACAAGAGAATTGAAAGCAGGAACTCAGCTACACACGCGCCCATCTTCATAACCGCATTACTCACAATAGCTAAGAGACAGAAGGAAGCCAAGTGTCCCTCTTCAGGGAAGTAGATCAACAAAATGTGGTATGTACCTACCATGGAGCATTATTCAGCCATTAAAAGGAAGGAAATTCTTGGAGGCCCTGGGTGATACAGTCGATTAAGTGTCTGACTCCTTGTTTCAGCTCCAGTCCTGATCTCAGGGTTGTGAGATGGAACCCCAAGTCCGGCTCCCTACTAAGTGAGTCTGCTTAAGTTTCTCTCTCCTGCTCCCTCTGCCCCTCCCTCCTTTCACACTCTCACAGGCTCTCTCTCTCTCTCTCTCTCTCTCTGTAAAATAAATAAACACATCTTTTTTTAAAAAAGGAAGGAAATTGTGGCACATTTTACAACTTAGGTGAACCTTGAGGACATGATGTCAAGTGAAATAAGCCATCACAAAAGGACAAATATTGTGTGATTCCACTTACAAGAGGTGCGTAGAAAAGGCAAATTCATAAAGACTAGAAAGCAGAATGGCTGTTACCAGGGATGGGGAGTTATTGTTTAATAGGTACAGAGTTCCCGCTTGGGATGATAGAACAATTCTGGAGATGGAGTCTATCAATGGTTACACAACATTATGAATGTACTTAATGCCACTGAATTATACACTTTAGAATGGCTCCAATGGCCCATTTATATGTCACCAATGTTAAATATACATGTTATATATATTTTACCACAATGAGAAAAAAATGAAGGGGCTGCATCTGTCTGCTGGAGGTCAGGGTAACCATTTTGGTTTCTCTCTGATTTTGCCTGAGAATCACAATCCGGGCTTCTATGAATTCTCAGATGGGTTTTGCAACCCCCTCTTCCTCCTTTAGGCTTGTAGAAAATTGCCAAGGGAGGTCTCAATCAAACGAAAGCTTGATAATAACCCCCCCCCAAGGAATTGGGATATTCTGGAGGCACGTCAAAAGAGGAGGAAGAGGAGAGGCAGTGAATTCCAATTTAAATAACTGCTAATACCCACCAGGATACAGCTAGCCCCTGCAAGTCCACTAGCCACCTCCATTCCCTCAGCAGCAACACGGGGTCCACTAAAGGCAGCACAATGAGACATCAGTACAGGTCCCCTTACTTCAGCTCACTAAACAGACAGGGGTCTGCAGCTGCCCATATGGAAGTGAAGTAAGCACTTTTATTTCCATGTCAATAGAATGGGTGCTATAGAGGAGGAGAGGACACGTCCAGGGAAACTGTGGATAAATGAAATCCAAAAGAGAAAAATCTGCTTGCTTTCCCCTCTCCCTCCACACATTTAAAGAAAAGAAGGTGGGGGGGGGAGACAGGTGTTGTCAATAATTCCAGTCTTTTCCACCACCAAAAACTTTATCTGAGTGCTAATAAACAGCAAAAGAGGTGAGATAAGTCTTCCCACTTCTCTCTCCTCTCTCCATCCTCTGGTTGGGGTGCTAATGAGAAGAAAATTGTTTGCAAAGGAGAATCAGAAGAAAAACCCATGTTCTAAAGGGCCCATCACCTGGTCCTCAGCCTTAGGCGCTGAGAAGGGAAAGGGGTGCCATCCGGGTTAGAACGCCAACCGGTAGCATGATGTGGCAGGACTGGACCCAAGAAGATGAAACTAACAAAAACTCCCCAGTCTTAATAAATCCCCCTCAGAAACATGCTTTAAAAATGAGAAAGAATTTGAACTGGCCCCTAACCGGCCCCCCTCTCCTAATCAACCATAGTAAGAGCTACCACCAAGCTTTTGACCTGAAAGGAATCTGGGCATCCAATTGGGAATTTGGGGTCTGCAGCTCAGAGAAGCTCTGTGTCCAAGATTCAATAGCGGGTTCATGGCACGCCTGGGAGCAGGTGCTCAAGGCTCTGGATTTCTCTCTCAGAGCTTTTTCTCCTCCGTGAGTCTGAAGTCATCACAGCTACAGAGACCAGCAAGTGGTGAGAAATGAACGTGGGAGAGTGACACAGTTCGCGATAGGGGCCACACTGATGCCAGGTGGGAAGCTGGAGATGCAAAACCTTTTCTGCTGGAGCTTCCAATGGCAATTAATACACACAGCAGGTTTTCAAAGTGAATAACGACACAAATGCGCTCATGTCACAGCAACCTGAGAGGACCACAGTCTCTGGATTCAGTGGGGGGAAGGGAGGGGGCAAAAGGGGGATTAGACATGTGTCATCATTGTTTCCCAGACTCCTATCCAAGACCGGGATGGAGAAGGACTCACCGTGGGCTATTCGAACCCCATTATTAGGCACTCTGAGTCTAATCCCCTCGCCCCTCCCTGCTTCCAAACATAGCCCCTAACTCTTAGCCTTCTCAAGGCTTCTCTATCCCCTTCCCACCCCCTACACCACTACTATTCACAAACACAGCCTAGAAATTCCCAACACAGCCCTCTCCCCTTTTCCCACCCACCCCCACCCAACACCTTCTAACCACTGCTTTTAAAACTCTGATGCAAATCACAGGCTTCAAAAACCTTCCTTGGGTGACAGTTTTACGATGCTAAGCTCCATTCATCCATATGGCCTGACAGACTGTGAAACACTAGTAACCGGACCAATAAGAAAAACAAATTAGAAAAACACCACAACACCTCATCTCGCCCCAGTCACTGACACAACTAAAGAAAACTTGGGAACTTGCAATAGATCATAATATCGGGCTCTCTGCCTGTGAAACAATCATCTTTTCAGAGTTCCAGACCACACAGAGGTTTTACCCACTCACCCACTCGCCACCCATCCCAGCCCTAGGCCACACTTTATCTTTCCTTGTTAAAGGGCTACATAGTCAAAGACTATCTCGAGCTGGGAATCACGTTTACAGAGGCTCCTGCTGGAAAAACCGAGGCTGCCCAAAAACTCTTTAGCAGGTTGTGGTCTTTCTTAGACCCTGGGCTTGCCACATTTGGCTACACTTCTGTCTTCTACTGACTTTCAGAACATTCAAAAACCACAAAAGCTATTTTGTCGAGGTTGGGATAATAAACAGACCCGGATTCTGGTGTCTTTTATGAACCAACATCCCCCCCCCCACCCCCACCACCACCACTACCATCGGTGAAGGCTCTGCTTTGAAAACAGAGAAGTCAGCCTCAGTTTCCTTTCTGTTTCTGGTGCAAAACAAAGCCTGCTGACCGTGGCATTTTATTTTTTGCCTTGATCTGAGCAGAGGGCTCTGAAGCAGCTTTAGACATTATGGTCTTTTTCAGATGTATCCAAATTCCAGCTCCCTGCATGATTGCATAAAGACAGAGAAAGATGAGATGTCCAATTAAGTGTCCTCTGAATGCCAGCCCACCTTGGGGATCTCAGCAGCGTCCATTCTCCCAGCATCTCTAGAGGTCTCCCAGGTGGTCTGCAAGGCAGGCTATTTTCAGAGGTTTACCCTGGGACAATGCCTCTACTTGGGTTCTGGCAGAAATTAATATCCTTTATTGGTATCTCATCAAAACCAGACACTCTTCCTGCTGAAAAATAATGTGTGCTAATGAAGTTTGGGGAATTCAGGGATTTTTTTTTTTTTTTTGAGTGGTAACCAGAAGTAGATGGAGAAGGTGTCTCTTAGGCATCTGTTGGCTTAAAATATCTGAGGGTCCTTTTTCATAAGGGGCTAAAATAATGTCCATAAAAGGCAACAAGTTCACAAAGTCCCAACCTCCCTATCCCCCACTTAGTACCTACCCAGGGTCCCCCCTACTCAGACAGAAAGAGCGAAGAGGAGATTAGAACCAGGAATGCAGCTCCCTCCGCCCTCTCTTCCCTGATATCTAAAATGAGTGCCACAGCAAGAGTGAGTCTGGCTTCCAAGTGGCCACAATTGCACAACATTCACAAGCACCGAAACCACTTTAGATTACAATACAGTGTATCCATATCCGAGGATGTATAAAGAGATGAAGATTTGAAGTCCATCTACACACACGACCTGCTGTTTGACCTTGGCTAAGTAAGTGTGTATTTACTTCTCCCAGAATTGTGTCCTTAATGACAAAACAGATATAGACACATACCTCCAAGCAAGGGAAACTCCTTACAAAAGAGAGTTTCGGTACAATCGTGTATCTGTAGGTTCACAATTAGAAGCATGACGAACTAGTTCGCTGGTGTCATTCTTTTTAAACAAATAGTTACTTGAGGAAAAGCCCTGTTGGTTTATATGGAATAATTAAATAATAATAACAGTTATTCTTTTCTAAGCAGGCAGTTATAATAATAGATACGTATGTGCATAATCAAGTCTGGCAGAAGGTGGCAGACATTCCCAGTTAAGTGCATACAAACCAGGGTTTTGATAACTTAATAAAAGAGTAAGTTGTTTAAAGTGTTGATAGCAGATGTGGGGGAGGGTGGTTTGCTTGAACTAGAATATCGAGTAAGATTAGAATTTATATTAAAAGCATCATGTTTCCTAGGTATGCAGAAATCAACCAGAATACGTTATGTGACTTACTTCTACACAGACTTTTACCAAATCCATATCTAGGTTACCTGCATGGGTTTTACCTCACTACATGGCCCTTCGCTTGCTAGTCCACATAAGAAATGAGGGTTACTCACACGTCTAAGCTCAGACAATGTAGCTGCTAAATTAAATAATGTGTAATACCCATTTACACATCATACAAGTCTATCAATGCTGTTAAATTCTATTTGTCCAGATGTGACTGCTTGGTTGTGGGGCCACCCGCCGTGTCCTCTTTGTGATCTGATCAGTCCAGGCGGCTCCTGTTTCTGCCTCTAACACCCTGTTGGGCAGTAATAAGATGTTAAAGGCGCCAACAGAGAGAAACCAGACTGTCAGCTTCAGAGAGGAAAGGGGTGAAGGGTACGAGAAGGAGGAATAAGAAAGGGAGTTGAGGGGAGATCAAAGACAGGCAGGAAGAAAGCCAAACTGCTAAGAGAGGAGATGTGGTTCCAAGGAGCTTGGGACCCTAAGGAAGACCCCAAAGCAATGAGATTCAAATTGTACCATCCAGTCACCCGAGCTATTAAATTATTAAATGTCCCACGTAGAAAAGCTCTAATGAAAAATGGCCCACACTCAGGGTAGGCAGAGCCCTACAGAGGTGTTGCATAAAACCGGAGCTTACTTCTCCCCAGCATATTAACCTACCACCACTTTATTCCCCAATCCTAGAGGAAACCTTTGTGTGCTGGTTTCTGTAGGGGGCGTCCGTGTTGTTAGCTTTTTTTTTTAGGAAAGGAAGAGAGAGACTCCAACGCACACAGAGAAAATGCTAATGTCGTTCAGCTCCGTTTCATTGTCAGGAGGGACACACGAGGGTAAAAACCTAGCTCTCCAAACCATTCTCCCTGCTCCCCTCCTCCCAACACCACCATCCATCCCTTTAGCTGGATGTGTCTCTGCGCTTTGTTCTAATTTATCCTATGCATAATTTATTTACATGTGTATTGTTTCCCGATCAGCAACTTTTAAAAACAAATGAAATGTATAAGATGTTTTATTAAACAAGTTGTTTTCTAAAATAAAGGCTTATGGTGTAGGTTTCCCAATAACAACGTGTGTGCTCCTGCATTAGGAGTTAAAAACCGTCCGGAGCGCAGAAGGCTTGGCTCGAGGGGAGAGGGAGGTGAGTATTGTTTACACCCCTTACCTCCAGGTAAAGGGTTTGGGATGCAAAAA
The DNA here is from genome assembly GCF_922984935.1 of Meles meles. NCBI lineage: Eukaryota > Metazoa > Chordata > Mammalia > Carnivora > Mustelidae > Meles > Meles meles. The sequence goes on along the minus strand of NC_060071.1, from coordinate 138,029,397 downwards.
GGAGAGGCTAACTAAAAATGACCACTCAACTCCCATCTAGAAAAAGCAGGCCGGGGTGTTGTGTATATGCTAGCGCGTGCGTGTGTGCGTGTGCGTGTGTGTGTGGCGACACAGAATTACAAAACATCTCATTGCAACTGTCTCTAATTATACAAAGTACGAGTATAATAATTCAAAACTAATTCCACTAAACCAGACCGCTTCTCCGTCCCTTCCTTCACCTCTAACGCCACCCTACTCAGACGCCCTCGCCAAACACGCACCCTTCTGCAGTTCCAAAAACAAACAAACAAAAAACTGGAGCGAGCTGGGAAATCCTGGAGCATAGAGATACTGCGCCTGCCCGCGCGTGAGCGGGCTCCAGGGTAACGACGGTACCGCTTTCCCGGTAGGAAACAAACCTGGCGCACATGTGAAATTGATTTCTCTAACTTGAGTTTACCAGGTGGCATCCGCCCGCCTATGCGATTTCGGCTGGAAATGGGGAAACTGCAAACCAGCTGTAGGTTGGGTAGAAACTCACAGCATCAGCGGTGTGGCTGCGCGAGCGACCCGGAGCGAGGATGCGGCGAAGTTCGCCCATTTAGTCTGCCATAAAACATTTTCTTTCTTGGGTGAAACGCCGTGGCGTTCAAATGCAGTGTATCGGAGCCTGCGAGCGAGAACTAAAGCCGGGAGCCGCTCTGTGATCAACACCATCTTCCAGTATCCTCTTAACGGCAGCTTTAATAGGTATATGTGTATTTAAAACTCCGATACCGGGGACATTACTACCTTTTTCCCTATTACTGATGGGAGATAAGCTGGTGCAAACACGTGCTATTACCCTCGCGCATTCCTTCGTGCTAGGAACAGCCCCCCGCCCTACCGCGCCCCCCCCCCTCCCCCGGTGCGAACCTGGTTTTCAACTCCAGGAGGAGCCTGGGGTGCGCTGAGTTGAAAGAACCTGCACTGGCATCGGTCACACACCCGGGAGAATTCTGCATGAAACGCCCCCCACAGGCACCTCCCCCTCCCTTCGCCCTCGGCTTCCAGCCCAGCTGGGAAGTCCTGGTCCCAGAGGCACGGGCCCCCGAGCCACGTCGCGCGGCGATCCGGAGGGGAGCTCTCCTCTGCCAGCATCATTGCCAATAGCACCCCTTGTAGAGCGACGCTAGTTTTCCGAAGCTCCGCGATCGCGTTCGGACTTGGCGGCTTAACAGTTCCACCGACTGGAAGGAAGGAAGGAAGCCAGGATGAAAAGGAGGAGGAAGGAAGGCAGGCAGGAATTGGCTACCGGACTCGGGGACTGGTCCCCGCATGTCCTCGCCCAGCCCGCCCCCCTGCGTCCGGGATCTGGGCGTCCGCTCAAAGTCTCCCAGCGGCGGCCAGAGGCACCTGCCCCTCGCTCTGGCCGGGAGCAGAAGCTGCCCGCTCAGGCGGGGAGCCCCAAGCTGCCTCTCTGCCCGCTTCGGCTTTTCACCCAGAGGAGGCGAGAACACCATTCATAAGACCTGCAGCTTCCCTGCCTCCAAATCAACCCCAAGTTAACCCGAGTCGTTAATATACTACAGCCAGCTCACCCACAAACACACACACACACATACACACACACACCGGTGACCGCCCGGAGCGCCTTCACGCTCGGGGGGCTGGCCCGGGCAGGAAAGCCCCGGGTAACCACCTGGGCCCCAGGGCTCCCGGGACCCACTGCTCCCCCTGCGGTCCTCCCAACTCCGGAAGGTTTGCACAAACTCCCCGCAAGCGATCGGAAGGCGTAAAGCGCCCGGCAAACTCCGGAGGTGCCACGGTCCGCTCGCCCCGGCGGACCCAGCAGCCCCGCAGGGGCTGCGGACTCAGGAGGCGCGGGGCTCAGCCAAGTGCACCCAGGCGGCCCCTGCCCGGCGCTCGCCCCCAGCTCGGCCGCCCCCCGCGCCGCGCTCGCCGCCCCGCGAGGCCGGGCACTCGGGGGACCGTGCTGTCCCTGAGCTGCCCACGACCCCCCTGTAGAGCGCTCGAGCGCCTGGCTCCCCTGCCGAAAACCCCTCTCGGTGCGTCCTCCAATTAAGCAGAACACAAATGTAACAATTTTCTTCTTGTTAATTGCATCTCTTGACATTTCTGCGCGTTGGGGGGAAAAAAAGAAGATGAAGAAGTAAGAGCTGAAAGAAAAGAGAAGCCCCGCCGCGGCTGCTGGCGCCTGCAAGCGCAGTGCATTGGCAGCGCTCGGCACGCGGAAGGCGCCTTTTTTTTCATATTGAAACCAGGCGGAATATGTACATTTTTTAGTCTTACTTACGCTTTCAGGGGGTTGTGAATGACAGTCGCCATTTTGCTACAATGTAACAGAATATTGTCTGTCTCGGAGTTCTAAAGGTTCGCTCAGGGGAAGCGGCGAGCCAATCAGAGCACGGGATACCGGCCTGCTGGCCAATTGGCGCTGCTGGTCGCCAGATGGGCGGGGCCTGCACGGTGGTAGTTATTAGGGGAGCTGTCAAAGCCCAGAGGTCACTCCCTTTTGTAGAGCCCGAGAGCAAGCAGGTCTTAAAGGGGCAGTACCGCGCGAGCAGCTCCTTTTCGGATTGGGGAAAGTGGAGACGCACGGGAGAGTATTCTAGTTTGGTTTGAGATCCTACTTTCTGAATAATTGCAGAGAGTTTGCGCTCCTGGACAGAAATATTTAAGTATTGCCAACAAACCACTGAACCCCATTCATTAGCTTTTGGCTTTGCTGTTAACGTTTCTAATCCCCCAAAGGGCAAATCCCCTTGTTCCCTTGTAGAAGTTGGAAGGCTGCCGTTTCGTCTAACAAATTACTACACGTGCCCAGCCGTTTGTTAATGCTCTGGGTCCTAAGGCTTTTTAACATTCTCATTCCCGTAGTGTTTTCTTTATCCCGGCCACCTCTCTCTCTCTCTCTCTCTCTCTCTCTCTCTCTCTCTCTCGGTTTCTTGGAACTGCAGCCGCCGTTCCTGGCGACTCCAGGACAGCAACTCCCCTCCCCCTGGAATGTCTCAATGTCAGGCTCGCTCCCTCCTGCAGCCAGGGCTTTCGTTACGTAATGCGCGGTGGTCACTCGGCGCGGTTCCCCACTACTACCTCTTCTCATCTACACCCCCCGCCCCGAAACTTCTGAAACGATCAGATTCCGGCCGGCTGGGGAGGCAAATGGGACCTGGCGCTCTGACCTTTAGGCTTAGGGACAGAGAAGGTTTAAGAAAACTTTTGGAAACGCTTTCTGCTACTAGGAAAGAGAGTAACTAGACCGAAGGTATTGCCAGAGTCTCTTTCGGGGAGTAGCACACGGGATTCTGGCGTCACTTTTCACTATTGAGATACAAGGTGGAAAATTTGCTACTGAATAATCCGCTATGACCCGAGGCTTTCGTTGTCTGTGTCGGCTCCAAGTCAGCTTGAACTCCCCCTGACAAAACTGGGAGACTTCTGTGAAGCCAGGTTTCCACTGGGCAGCCCCGGGGAAGCTCCCCAGTAGATGAAATCGCACTAAATCATGAATAGGGGCCTCGTTAGCATATAGAAATCTGGCTAACATCCCAAAGTTGTTTAATCAGGTCAAATAGCTAAAATAGCGGGGGAGGGTTTAAGAAGATTGGAGATGCCAAATTGCCAGCTCTTCGGAGCTGTGCCCTCTCACTTCCTTTCTCAGTGCTCCTCTCACGTCAATGAATTGAAATAACAACAACAACAAAGTTCCAGAACTTACAGAGTTCAAGTCCATACACTGTTAGAGTTACAGAAAAACAGAACAGGACTGAATGGGTATGTTTGTAAGGCTTGAAATTTAAACTCCTTCTTTCTGCCTAATTAATAGCATAGGCCAGTACTTTTTGTCATCCCCTTGCACAGCATCTTGCCATTTGAAAAAATTATCCATTTTTCTAAAATGAAAGTTTGAAAAATCCCTTTCTTATTAATTTGTCAAAGGAATGGTTCAGAAGCTAGTTCTTAGCCTGGGACGGGGTTTGAGAACATTAAAAAGCAAGCACTGTATTCAGACCCAAGAAGTATGATGAGTTTTAAATATCAACCAGAACTCCCACCAACCTCTTTGAAATATCAAAACCACAGCAGTTCATACTGGAAGACAACAGCATATTTTAATATACGCAGCTTGATAAAGGAAGCAAGAAATGTGGAGCCTACCCTGAATGAGGCTTACAGTTTAATAGGAGAAGGAAGACAAATTTATATTACAAACTGAAAAGATATATAGACTCTGAACATGTATAATCATTTATGTGTTAAGGCCCAGATGCAGAAACCAGCATAATTCCTAACTACCTGGCACACTTGAAAATGGCAGATTAGATCTGTCTTCACTTTGAGAAATTTTATCCAGAACTTAAACACTTGAGTTGCATTTTATAATGACTGAACTGGAAAAAATAATGAATTAAAGACAATATTTTTAAAGTAGGCTACTCTTGCTTTTTATAATCTAGTGAATGTCATTTTAAGTCTATCAGTGGTATGACTTTTGAGTAAACAGGAATTGTTGTGAATCCACCTTTCACAATTCTAAGACATATAAGAGTTATTTCCTTAACTTTGGTTTTTATACCATTGATCAAGGTTTTGTGTTTTGTTTTGTTTTTTTCCAATGGTAAGGCAGATTCTGTCAGTTTGCAAATGGTCTGATCCCTTAGCAGTGAGGCCAGATTTTCCAAATAGGGCTTAAGATGTACTGATCCCAGCCCACAAAAAGACATATGTTTTTTTGCCAGGACACCCAAAAGCAAGGGTGCTTAGAGTGGACATGTTTAAAGGAGACTGGAATCTTGAACAGTTTGGGAGAATGCAAAGTTTCACATTAATTTTGCAAAGAAGTGGTATATAAGGTTAGAAGTGTAGACCTCAAAATCTACTTGCCTGAGTTCACCATTACCAGCTGGGGTATCTTAGGGAAGTTTACTTAGCAACTTGAATGTTTCAGTTTCCTCATCTGAAAAAGGGCAGTAATGATGGAGCCTACTTCATAGGACTCTTTTTCAGGACTCGCATCAAGTGTCTGGCACATAGCAACCTCTCAATACATGTTGGTGATCATTTTTATTGAGATATTTAATTCTTTCCTGGTGGCATAAGGAATGTAAGGGATCCGAACAAAAAGACACAACAAAAATTAAAATTGTCGGGGCGCCTGGGTGGCTCAGTGGATTAGGCCGCTGCCTTTGCCTCAGGTCATGATCTCAGGGTCCCGGGATCGAGCCCCGCATCAGGCTCTCTGCTCCGCAGGGAGCCTGCTTCCTCCTCTCTCTGCCTGCCTCTCTGCCTACTGTGATCTCTCTCTCTGTCAAATTAAAAAAAAAAAATTAAATTGTCTATCAAGTTTAGTTTTTTAAACTCATGAAATCAAGAAGAATGAACAAAGAACAACTTTTATGTGGGCAAAATAATAAATCAGACTACTTCAGTTAGGAACCATAGGTTCCTACTTAAACCCAAAAAATGTCTTCTTGCTGATTGTGGTATCAAGACTTTTAAAACCCATCTCTGAAGCTCTGGATACTCCATAGCTATATATAGATAGAGATTGAAATATACTCCATCCCTTCCCCATCGCTTTCAATTTCCTTTGTTGTTGTTGTTGTTGTTGAGTTGAGTTGCCCATCTCTTTCATCATGATTTAGCTGGTTGGGTAGCTTAATTTGGAGGTCAGAAGGGGCCTAGAATAATCACTCTCCATCCCACCTGGAAAGTCTAGAGCTATGCTATCCAACATGGGAGCTGGGAGTCATATGTAGCCACTAAGCACTTGAAATGTGACTAGTCCAAATGGAGGTGGGCTGTAACTGTTAAGTACACACCAGATTTCATAGACGTAGTACCAAAAAAAGAATGTGAAGTAGCTCATTAATGATTTTTGTATTGATTACATGTTAACATGACAATATTTTGGACTTACTAGGTTAAGTTTAAAAATGTTATTAAAGATCATTTCACCTGTTTCTTTTGAAAGGTGGCTACTAGGAAATTTTGAATTACTCATGCAGCTGGTATTGTATTTGTATTATACAGGATTGCTCCAGACAGTGTGTGGAGGGCCTTTCTCAGTCACGTTAACCCATCTTGTGGACCCTTCACAAATTCAGCCTTAACATCAGTTAGCAAAACTCCCCGGCCCAGCTCAAGTATGTGACCAATGCCACCAACCAAAGAAACATTTGGGGTGTGACCACAGACAGACCCAAGTACCCAAACCACTAGGGACTTCCAAATCTGTTTTCCTTTAAAAAGCTTGAGGGCTGTTTCAGCAGACCATGAGTCAAAGCTGTAAGGAGATGCCCCTGCAGAAGCAGGGAAGAATGGCATTTCTGTAGCAAATGTTGGCCTCTGTGGCTGACTTTTTTTGAGGCACATCAAAATAAGAGAGAAGGCGGAAGGAGATGCAGAAATCACCAACAGCCAAAGAGTTCATTTCATTTGAAAGAGGAAGTGTGCCACAAAAGCCATCCAAAATAAATGCAACAGTCTCTGGGAGCTGAAGGAATTTTAAGTCCTATGGGTGTTTAAAAAATAAGAAAAAGCTCACCCTCAATCCCTCTATTCATCCACAAAATAATAAGTCATGGCTTTGGCAGCTGATTGGCCATGCTGGTTCCCTGAGATCCAGAACCAGCTCTGGTATGTTCTAGACACTAAGCCAAAAAGGGGGCACCAAAACTATAATCTGATTTTCTCTCCTCTTGGGGATATGGGTGGAGAGGGTCTTACTCCCTTCATAATATCTCAGAGCACAGAAGGGAAAAAAAAAAAGTCAAGTTTTGGGCACGTAAGATGCTCCTAGGGCTGGATCTCTGAAACCTCTTATTTCAAGAGAAAGCCAAACAGAAACCAATGCCTGCTGCTTCCCACTAACTCAGTTCATTCATTCACTCATCCACTGGAGGCTCTCTTTGAGGGAGGCATTGTGCTAGGCACAGGTGGCGATATAAAAATAAACCAGACAGGGAAAAAAAACCCGCAAAAAGCAATTCCCGTCCATCTGGAGAGAGAATAAAGATAGTAGGCCCAACCCTACAAGCAAGCAGAGTAATTACTTGATGCGACTTAAAAGGGAAAAGCAGCCTGCCCAGCCAGGCTCTCCTTTTCCTGGCGCGGTGCCCATAATCCCAATGGATGCACTCTTGGGTGTTTATAGTGCCTTCACTCCTTTGGGTTTTCAAGGTTTCATGGTATTGAGATTTTCACAAGTCCGTCTACAACAGGGGAGAAGGGATATATGTCCAGGAACCTTTGTGAAGGGAGCAAGTACCTCCAACGTTGGGGAAGGGAAAGACCTCATGGAGATGGTCACATTTAATGTGGGCCTTGGTTGGGTAGACTTCAGAAATGAGCCAAAGAAGGACAGGCCTTCCAGACCCAAATTATAATCTAAGAACAACTCACTCATCCAACAAATATTTGTAGGTTCCCTACTCTGTGCCACCATGCCTCATTCATGCTGGGTCTTGGGACGCAGAGAGACCTAAGACAGTTCCCACCTTTAAAGGGGAGGGAGGGAGAAGCAGGCAGTGACAAACACAGAGCCGTGCAGCAGAAGAAAGGGGGCGCTGTGGGGCTAGACCAAGCACTACAGCCAGACGGGAGGGTCGGTGTTCATAGGGTCAGTCTTCATAGAGCCAGAATATGGTAGGAGGAAAAATGTCCCCACAGAAGTGGCAGCGTGTAGAAAACCCCCCCGGGGAAGTGAGAGAGAGAGAGAGAGAGAGTGCAGTGATTTCCGGGATCCCTCTGGTAGGCAGGGAGTGGCAGAGGTCTGAGCAAGACCCAAGAAGCTGGAGAGACGAGGAGTGGGTGCCAGTGCTGAGAGGAAGAGTTTTACCTGGAAGGCAGCCTGTCGACACGGAAAGACTTTTAAGCTGGGGGTGACCATGAAGAGGTTGCCTTTTCAGAAAGACCTTTCCATCAGCAGTGTGACCATGAATTGGAGGGAGGGTCCGCTGAAGGCCTGGGAACCTGCCAGAAGGCTGTGGTATCATCAGAAGATGAGGGGCAGAATCGGGGATTTCTAAGGAACCTGCAGGCCACGGTGGCAGGCAGGCCGTGGGCCTGCGGGACATGGGAAGGTCCCAGATGCTGCCAGGTTTCTCGCTTCTGGGAATGGACATCAGTCAGCTCCACTTGCCTGGAGACAAAAGACGTCAGAGCCAAGGCTGAAGGCTGGAGGCCGACAGAAGCACTGCGACCTTCTGCGGTGGAAGAGGGGGCTGGCCTCACAGGAACACCTTAGCCCCCACCCCTCATCACCCCCTGAAAGCAGTGTAAGTCTCTTCCCCTGTCAGGCCAGTGACCCGGGCTGGGATCCTCTCATGTCCCCGTCCTCCTGCTCTTCCTTGCTGTATGGATTCCACCTTGAGTTAAGGGCCTCTTCCAAATCCCGTCCTGCTAATCCCCACCCTTTCTTTCAGGGCGTGCTCGAATCGGCTTAATGGACTCCCCCTCCTGGATAGCTGCATCTTAACAGGAGATTCTAGGACGCCCCAAAACCTTCACAAGGAGGGGCTCAAGACTTCATGAGACTTGGGTAAGCATGCACGCAGGCACGTAGAAGCAACGGCTTGGTTAGAATCTCGGGCACCAGGAAAGATAGCGAATGGGTTATTTTTATACCGGAGCTTTCTCCACTCACAGCACGCAGAGTAATCCCAGTCTGCTCTGAGTTCTGGCTCAGTCCCTGTGGTCCCGCACTCACGCTAGACAACCACAGCCGGTCTTGCTTCTTCCTCCCAGTAGAGCCACTGGTTATAGACCTTCTGCTGTGTCTATTTGTCTAAGAGAGCTAATTCCTCTCTCTCATCCCACCACCACCTGTCCATCCACATTTTCCAAGTCCCCCCTTGGCCTGTCTACATCGACAGCACATCCGAAAGGCTGGCGCCAACCGGACAGGAAGGTCGGGGCTGCCTTCGTAGCTGCCTCGTTGCCTAGCAGCCCCCGCATCCAAAATCAAAGCACCTGGCAAGGTCCTCCTGCCAGAGAGAGGCAAGATGGGGCAAAGAAAAAGAAGAAAAAGAAAAAAGAACTCCACCATTACCACCATGACGAGGGACCAGAACCCTGTTTGGACCAAGACACGCATAAACCAATTTCTCTTAAGCCTGAGTCCACATATAAAGAAATAAACTTACTCCCTCAGCCATTTCCTAGGGAAAGAAACTTCCTTTCATCTGCAAAAGTGGTCTTTCTGAGGGGTATTGCTTTAAGTATGGAGACACTTCTGAGGCACCTGTTTCCCGCACTCACACCATTTCTGGGACCTCCGGCTTCTCCTCTGCCGTGAGGGCTCATCCAGGAGAGGTCTGAAAGCCAAGCACAGGAGAACATGTGAAGTCTGATTGTTCTGCAGATATTCACGCCACCTTATAAAAACAGGTGTCTGCAAGCAGGAGAGATGGATAAGGGATAAGCCAAGGGACCGAAAATGTCCCACTTTCTGGCCAAGAGGGGGACCCGGACCTCCTGAATTGCGGCAGGTGCTTTCTGTTCTCTGACAGCTCTAGGCAGCGGACTCTTGTCTACAGGGCCGCGAAGGGGAGAGGGAGGTGGTCAGAAAACGTCCCTGAAGCCCATAGCGGGCCCAGTGCGTTTTAAATTCTTCTAAGCCAACCACCAGACACCCTGATGACTGCTTCTGTGATGAGGTTTTGGACTCCGGGACAGAGACTTGGTGGCCTAAAACCCCCCAAGAAACTAACGGTGGAGGAACCGGGCAGGGAAATGAGTGGGGGGGACTTCTGGGAGAGAAAACGGAAAGGAAGCAACCGGTTCTGGTGAAGAAGAAAAGCACAAATCCAATGAAATGGGATTGTCAAGGTCTAGACCAGAAATGAATTTTATTTTGGTACCTGGATTCCCAAAATCACCATATGTCCTTGTCCTCTGTTCTCACCAATCAACTTATTTTATCCCCGTTCAACAGGCAAAAATTGGTTTCATTGCCATATTGTAATAGTTGGCACTCAGTGACAATTCTGAAAACCGGGGCTATTTTCTAGACATGAGTGGGTTCAATGACAATGACTCTGAAAGCCAACGTGTTTCTAGAATGGCTTTTCCTAAAGCTGGTATTAAATGCTTTTCTCTAATTCATAGCTTGAATATAAACCTATGCAGATTAAATGGATCTCAAATTAGTCACTTGCTACTTTTGGCTTTCACAGAGTTTTATCCATAGCTATTTAAAATACTTGGTTCCTCAAAAAATTAAAAATAGTAATGCCATATGATCTAGTAATTCCATTACTGGATATTTACCCAAAGAAAATGAAAACACTAGTTTGAAAAGATATATTCATCCCTGTTTATTGCAGCATCATTTGCAATAGCCAAGATATGGAAGTAACCCAAGTGTCCATCAAGAGATGAACAGATAAGGAAGACGTGGTGTATATACACGCACAATGGAATATTACTAAGCCATAAAAAAGAATGAGATCTTGCTATTTGTGACACATAGATGGACCTGGAGGGTATTATGCTAAATGAAATAAGTCAGACAGAAAAAGACAAATACCATAAGATTTCATGCATATGTAGAATCTAAAAACCAAAACAAATGAACAATCAGAAATAGACTAATAACTCCAGAGAACACATGGTGGTTGCCAGAGGGGAGGGGGCTGGGGAGATGAGTAAAACAGATAAAAGAAGGAGAAACACCTATATTTCCATGTGTCCCATTTTCTGTCTCCCTGTCCCAGGAGATGTGGAGGGCAGCTGTAGCAACTTTAAATCTCCTGAGCCTGGCCCAAGGCCTAGCAAATACTTCATAAAAGGTAGTGGAAAGAATAAATAAAAACACAAATAACTACGTAGGGACATAAATCCACCCTATAAAAAAAAAAAAAACTCTACTTCACACCCCCTAGGATGGCTAGAATCAAAAAGTCAAATGACAGCAAGTGTTGAAAAGGACAGAGAGAAGTCAGAACCCTCACCCACTACCAGTGGGATTGTAAAATTGTCCAGCTGCTTTGGAAAATAATCTGGTAGGTCTGCAAACAATTAAGACTAAGTTGCCCTATGATCCAGCCATTCCACTCCCAGGTGGATATCCGAGAGAAGGGAAAACACGTGTCTACTCCAAAATGTGCACACGGAAGTTCCTAATCACCAATAGGTGGAAACACCTCAATGCCCGTCAACAGATGAATGGATACATGAAAGGTGATGTGTCATCCAACAGAGTATTAGTCAGCCGTAAAAAAGGAATGAAGCCCTGACCCATGCCACAGCGTGGGTGAACCTTGAAAACATTATACTAAGTGAAAGAAGCCAGATACGAAAGGCTACATGCTGTATGATTCTATGAAGTCCAGAGTAGGGAAATCCACAGAGACAGAAAGTAGATTAGTGGTTACTTAGGGCTGGACATGGGGTTGGTATAGGGAAAAGGAGGGTGACAGCTACAGGACACAGGATTTCTCCTGCAGGTGATGAAAATATTCCAAAACCAAATGTGGCAATAGCTGTACGTAGCTGTGAGTATCCTAAGACCCATTCAATCATACACTTTAAGTGGGTGAATTGTTTGGTATGTAAATGATATCCCAATAAAACCATCTTTTAAAAATCTCTACTCATAATAAATGCCAAACACTCACTAACCCAGATATTTCCGCAGTCATTTTTCCTTTAGAACCGCATTAGATGTGTAGAAAACATACGCTGTTGGAGGGAATTCAGTTTTCAACCTGGTGATTCTATATTCCTATTAGCCTCTCATTTCATACTAAGTAACACAGAAACTCCTTGCCATGAAAAACTCAACATATTAAAGCTATCACTATGACCAACATATGAGCTCATTGACAGAGATCCTGAAAGCTTTCGGGTTTCTAGGAAGTCTTCCTAGACAGTCAAATACAAATGTTTTAAACTTGCATATTAGCCACTCCAAGGTGACTCCTAGGGTGAAATCTTCATCACAGAAGGGCCGAACCAAGAACCCGTTTTACCTAAGGACCAAAGCAACTCCAATGTCAAGTTTGGCTTCTTTTTAATTCTGAACTACCATGCGGGTAGGAGCGGCGATTTCATCCAAATTGAGGTCTGTTTTCATTTTTACATTGTCTTTCGCTAGTTTTCATCATGCGTTGTGAATTTTGGTTCAACTTTCACCTGGTAAAAACCAAGGCACATGACAAGGAACAAGACAAGGGGATGCCTCTGATGACAATGCTAAGCAGGGTGCAAGTCTGAGGAAGGAGGGCAGTGCAGAACAAAGCCAATCAGAAAATCTTGGAACTGGAACCTGGCTTGACTACTTACTTACAAAGTACACAAACTCTGGCAGGTGACTTAATCCTGGCCCTCAGTTTATTCATCTGTAAAAAGGGGAGCTCAGAACCAGCTTCTAAGGGTTGTTGGGAGGCATACACGTGACAGTGTAAGGGACATAAAGGAAAAGCGACGGACCCATAGTGAGCATTTGATAAATACGTTCTCCTTAGAAGATTGAGGACTGGTTGGTGCTTGAAAGGTACAAAGAAGGAAAGAAAAGAAGATACGGGATGGAGGAGTTAGGTGGAGTCCAGGGTTAACAGAGTGTGATCCGTTAAATCGGCTGAAGCCAGAAAAATCCCGGGCCAGAATGGGAGGCCAGACTCCCTGTGCTCAAGGGAAAAGGGCGTTGGAGGAAACAGCAAAATGAGAGCCGAATTGGCCTCTCGGTGAATTCTTTGAGTTCGTAAAGGAGTCCGTCCTGTCAAGAATTTCCTTTTGGCGTATCATGGAACCCCACGTGGATGTGGTGGATGGCAGTAGAATGCGACTGAACGTTATGCGTAGGACGCGCAGTTCCTAGCAAGTTACCCACTGTTAACAGGGATATTACAAAGCCTGGATTTTAAGGGGGAACATCTTCATGAAAATGAACGCGTAGACCACGTTAGAAGGTCCCCTCTTTTGACATCCCATTAGGAGGAGAACGGCGTTGTGCAACTGTTCTTTACTGAAAAGAGTAAAACCGAAGTTTTGAAATAGTCAGCAAAATCGAAGTTCCAAATTTGTTACTGGCGATTGAGCGCCCTCTAGTGTCAGCTAGTGGGGAAGGCACCCTGCGAAAGTCTAAAATTGGGAAGCCCCGCAGGGTTCCAACTCGGGAAGAAACTGCCAAACACAGCAATGTTCACAGGGAGACCTCAAAGGCCAAAAAAAAAAAAAAAAAAAAAGGGGGCATCAGTATGACACAACTGGGTCCTTTTTTTCTGGATGTTCTGGAACATAGCTGGATTCACAAGATATTTGCTGAATGAGTGAAGGGCATTAGGTCCGTGGCAAACAGTCCTGGATTAATGCCACATCAGGGCACTGACGTGCAGTGAATACACCACCTCTCAAACTGATGCAGCAATGGAAAACTCGACTGTTTGGACTTTAGGATACTTTCTGAGTGATACGCTTGAGTAAGAAGTACGGCTGGGTCACCTGGTTGAAATTAAGGAAACGGCCCCACTGGGTCAACCAAAATGTGCATGTCATAAAAGCAAGCCGTCTCTTCCTCTCTGAGCTCTGGTGAGTCCATCTGCAAAGTTGGGGGGAGTGGAGAACATGGTTTGCCTCTGAGAAAAGTTTACCCATGATCCTACATAGTGTTAGAGCTGTAAAACATACTTGATTTATTTATCACCCATGCTGAGTCAGGTGGAAAAAGCATGCTCAGTTCTATAGCCAAAGCTGTTTGGCATCAGATCTGTTACTACACGGAGAGGGGGAATAAAAAATTAACCACACAGCCTTACCTCAAATTGCTGGTCATTCCCGTTTCTTTTGTTGTCCAAAACTTAGATTCAGTAGATTTGACATAATATGGAACAACTGTTTTCTGGTTATTCCAATTTTGCCAAGAAGGATCACAAGTCTGGGGTGGGGGGTGGGGGGGACGGAAGCCCTGACATGCAATGATCTGCATTGATCAGAGTGCCTGGATTTCTGGAAAAGCCAGCAGTGTACTGGGACCTGCATTATCCCTGCCTGGAGAGAATTTCGAAAGACATACCCCATGCAACTGCAGTGCAAATGATGACAAGCACCGTGCTACTTTCTTAGCTTATAAAATCTGGAGCACCTCCCATTCCTTCCTATGTGAAAGGCAGCCTAGTATACCTACGTATGGTATCTCTAGCCTGTATCTATGTCCCCCGAAACGGTCGATCACCTGAAATTGAACATCCAAGCAGAACTGCCTGAGATGTTATCTTACAGACCAGGTCTGCCCTGCCTTTTGGAAGAATCCCCAAAAGTCATACTTACTGACTGCTGATGCTTCCGGTAACTATATGGCCTAGAAGTCACAGACAGATCTGTGCCTCAGACACTCTGGTGAGAGGTGCTCAGACCGCAGACTATGAAAACTCCAGTGATCATTCCCAATCTTCTTTCGAGGACCAAGAGGACAAAGAGAGAGCAGATGCCTTAAATGCATCAAAGGCAAAGGGTGTCACTTGGAAGGGGGTATAACTCTGTTCCCCAGATAAAATCCCTTAGGAGAGGATGCCCAACAGGCTGGCACTTATACTCATCATTTCCAAAAGTAAGGCAGGCAGGTGAGCATTGGGAGTAAAAATTCAGGCTACCACTGGTCACCACATTTAACTGGTTACTATTTTAAGTAAGGACTACAAGGAATGAGGTCGGAGAGGGGCAGAATCCTCCTGCATTTGCTCTACACTCTGACGATTGTTATTAGACACCGGGGTACTTTTCAAACTGCAGGGGGTTGCTTTTTCTGGCTCACAGATAACACAGAGAAATGAGGCCTTCTCTTCTCCAGGCTTCTTGTCTGGGCTCCTGACCTTCCCACACCAGGAGTGTTCTCCCAGTGGGTGGGTCAAAACATCGAAAACTCGGGGAGGGGGAAGGAGGGAGAAAGAGTACTGCATTGGAAGACACTGCACTCAGAACTATAGAGGTCATAGAGGGGATGGGACATTGTAACAGAATGAAACAAAACACCAAATCCAAAAGCAAAACTTAACTCATCCTCATCGCAAGATGTTTCCAAAGGTTCTTCTTTTAACTACTGGAAAAAAGATATCCTTGGTGAAAACTGCTGGATATCCCAATAAGGCTATACTTTCGCTGTGTCCCATTCCAAACCGAGCATGGACAACAGCTGATTTTATTGAAAAACACATTTATCTTTAAAAATCAAAAGTATTGGGCACCTGGGTGGCTCAGTCAGTTAAGCACATGCCTTTGGCTCAGGTCGTGATCCCAGGGTCCCTGGGTCGAGCCCTATATCAGGCTCCCTGCTCAGCAGGAAAGTCGGCTTCTCCTTCTTCCTCTTCCTCTGCCCCTGTTTGTGTGCTCTCTCTCTATCTCTCACTCTCTCGCTCAAATAAATAAATCTTTTTTTTTAAGATTTTATTTAGAGATCACAAGTAGCAGAGAGGTAGGCAGAGAGAGAGAGAGAGGGAAGAAGGCTCCCTGCTGAGCAGAGAGCCTGATGTGGGACTTGATCCCAAGACCCTGAGATCATGACCTGAGCTGAAGGCAGTGGCTTAACCCACTGAGCCACCCAGGTGCCCCATAAATAAATCTTTTAAAAAAAAAAAAATCAAAAGTATGGGGTGCCTGGATGGCTCAGTGGGTTAAGGCCTCTGCCTTCAGCTCAGGTCATGATCCCAGGGTCATCAGGCTCTCTGCTCAGCGGGGAGCCTGCTTCCCCTCTCTCTCTGCCTGCCTCTCTGCCTACTTGTGATCTCCACCTGTCATATAAATAAAATCTTTACAAATAAATAAATTAATCTTTACCAAAAAATCAAAAAATCAAAAGTATTTTTAATGTCCCATTCAATCGCTAAATGTCATTAGGAGGTGACTATAAGTAACTATTGATTTAATTCTGCCGTCAAATAGAAGAGAGTGCCCTCAAGTTCACAGCGTTGGGTAAAATATCACACACGCAGTAATTCGGGCAGCATGGCAGAATCTTCAACTACACCAGCGCTTTATATTGTAAGTCATTCCCAAAACAAAATAAGTGCTTCCTATGCAAGCAGTCGAACCCAACCAATGAGACACGAATAATAACAGTAACAATAGTAATAATCAGAGCAACACTCACATAGCGCTTCCTAAGTGCAGGCACCGTTCTCAAGCGCCGTCTTCATTTTAGCCTGTTTAAATGTAGGTACTCTCAAGATCCTCGTTCACCAGGCAGGAAAGAGTTCCCTTGTTTTCTCGGTCTGTAAAGGGGTGACTGGGTGAAAGCGAACACATCTAACTAGCAGCCTTGCCTTAAAACTAGGTCAACACGTTTCCCGCTCTCTAAACCCCAGGGCAAACAACCCTCTCAGGTCCAAAACGCCAAAAAATGAATTTCTCTCCCAAATCTAAAAATTGGCAATGCTGGGTTTATACTACCACACAGTGCCATTTTCATTAGCCCTTTCTGAAAAGTAAGTCGGAAAACCTCCTTCCCTAATGGTGAAAACCACACACCTTGATGGCTTTAACACTGGGCTAGCGCCCCCCACAGCTGGACAGGCCACCCCACCTTTTCCTCACGCCGCTCTTTCCCCCTTACTCCCTCCAAGTCCGCCCGTAAAGAAAAACCAAACACCGAACTATCAGACGTCTACTAAAAGGTTTTAAAAGTTTACAAAAGGCAGCGAATAATTCTGCTGACACAGCGACACCATCCAGAAGATGTTCCGTAACGAAATATACGTGCAACTTTAAAACATTTTCCCAACTGCCCCGTAATTCGTGATGAAGGTAATACTTCAGAGCAACAGACATTTGCTTTGTTCATTCTTTTGCATCGCTTTTTCAACTTGAGTCCCCTCGAGCCAACTATAAACAAGAATATGTGTGTCACGGAGTCATATTAGTAGTTGGAATTCAGGGTTTATTTGGTTTTTCTGGTTGTTTCGTTTTCAAAATGAAAATAAGTTCGTCTTCTGCCTGGATATAAAAGTAACACAAGTCCCTTATAAAGAATTAGAGCAATATACAAGAAACAGTCGTGAAAATGAAAGTCCCCTGAAATGTCACCCTCCCAGCCAGTAACACGGAGGGGTACATATAAATGTGCAAATAAATGTGTTGTGAGTCAAGGAGAGACCCACATAGTCACACACACCTGTGCACGGATACTCGCACAATCTTACACGAATGGGATTATATCACACCTGCTGCTTTTATTGTGGGCAACTCTTCCTCTCTCCTTCTAACATTAACTAGACTGTGTCCATGCAGATTTCCCTTTGTTATCTCACACACGCACACGCACACGCACACACACACACTCCCATTTATACACACCCACGAACAGAGGGAGGGTTTTTTGGTTCTGCTTTTTGCCATAATGGAATCATATTACACTCATTTTGCATCTTGCTTTTCTGACTCACCGGTATCTCACGGAAATCTCTCTCAGACATCTGGTGAGGCTATAATTCATTTCATTTAATGGCCATGTAATATTCTACGGAGTAATATATTTTAATTTTTCAGCCATTCCCTGATTAACAGCCATTCACCATGTTTCCAGTTCTTGGCAGCTACAAACAATCCTGCAATAAACATTCTTGCACACATGTCCTTACAAATTAGCACTTTTATTTTTATGGAATAGATTCCTAGGAGTAGGATTCTAGGGTCAAGGGGAATATGTATTTTTAATTTTAATAGATAGTACCAGATTGCCTTCCAAAAACGCTGGAACGCGTTACAACTTCAACATATGAGAGCACACGTTCCCCCACGTCCCTGTTGGCAACAGGTATTACAGGGTTTTGTTTTTTTTTTTTTTTGAGTTTTTGCCAGTTTGACCAATATAAAGCGGTGTTTCGTTATGAACTTGCATTTCTCTGAAATATGAACTTGAATTTCTCATCTGGACTACTGCATGCATTGTGCAATGTGCATAGTTCGTAGGGGCTGAAATCCAGCCCGCAAACGATTTGCAAAACCAAGCATGCTGGCTGTGTTCAGTGCAGAGGAAGGACCTTTTCTAGGTGATAGGAATGTGCTGCCAATGGCCCTGTCCTGACCTCAAGAAACTGGAGCATCTTCATATATGGCAGGCTATCTGAACTGGCTCTTCTGTGAATTTTCTCTTTATAATCAGTTGCCCATTTTCCTATAGAATCATTTCATATTTTTCTTGTCCATTTACAAGAACTGCAATTTGTAAGATTAAGTTTATAGAAATTAATTCCTTGACTACCATCTCTAATATATAGATGTTAGCAATCATTTGCCCCTTTGCTTATGGTACCATTTATGATATGAATTTTTTAAATCTATTTTTTAAACCTCTTCCCCCCTTTTGTTAACCCCTAATCTTCTAATCAAATATGTTTACTTTTTCTTTTATAACTTCTGGGCTTCCAGTCTTAGTTAAAAAGACATTTTTGATCCTTAGAAAACACATGTAATGTCTTCAATTATCTTATAAAATATTTATTCCATTTTTTACATTTATCATTTTTTCCATCTGGAATTTATTTGTGCATATGAAGTAAGATGGAGGTCCAAATTTACTTTCTTCTTCCAACAGGATACCAGTCGAACACACATCATTTTATCTATTTATTTATTTATTTTTAAGTGTTTTTTAAAGTCAGCTCTGCACCCAGTGTGGATGGGGTTTGAAGTCAGAACCAAGAGTCACGTGTTCCACCAACTGGGTCAACCAGGAGCCCTGAACCCACATCGTTTTAAAAAGGGTTTAATCCTTGGGCTGCCTGAGTGGCTCAGTTGGTTAAGCTCTTGATTTTTGTTCAGGTCATAATCTCAGGCTCCAGTTATGATCTCAGGGTCATGAGATCAAAGCCCCGCATCACCACCATGCTCATTGATGAGTTGGCTTGTGGATTCTCTCCCTCTCCTTCTCCCTCTCCCCACCCTCCTCTCCCAGGGTCACGCTCATGGCAGGCTCTCTCTCTTTCTATCTATCTATCTCTAAAATAAGTAAATAAATCTTTTTTAAAAACTAATTCATCCTCTAGCTGCTGAATTCAAATGCCTCCTTTGTGGATACTAATCTCTAATGCGCCAAGTCTGGATTCTCACTGTTCCACTGCTCTAATGATTCTTAGCCAACACCAATGCCTATACCAGTCAGTTTTGATAGCTGATATGCTTTTTTCCCATGACAAATCAGTTATTCTTTGTATCACTTGGAGATTATTTTATAAAGTTGGAGATTATTTAATCTGGTTCAGAAAAAAACCCATGAGCATCCTAAGTGAAATTGCATTAGGTGTATATATTATTTTGTGGAGAAATGACACTGTAAATATTGTCTTCATATCCAAGGACAGGATAGGCCTTTGCATTCATTCAGATCTTCATTTGTATTTTTATCATAGTATTCTGTAGCTTTCTTTTTAAGTCTGGTGCCTTGTTAGATTTATATCTAAGTATGTCATTGTTTTTGTTGTTGTTGTAAATGTAATACTTTTTTCCATTTCCACTTTTTTTTTTTAAGATTTTCTTTTTAAGTAATCTCTACACCCAAGGTGGGGCTTGAACTCACGACCCTGAAATCCAGAGTCACATGCTCTACCTACTAAGCCAGCCAGGTGCCCTGCTGCTTACAAGTATTTAAAATCCAACCCCATTACCAGATTATCTTAATTTTTTAAAGATTTATTTATTTATTTGATAGAGCCATCACAAGTAGGCAGAGAGAGAGGGAGAAGCAGGCTCCCTGCTGAGCAGAGAGCCCCATGCGGGACTCGATCCCAAGACCCTGGGATCGTGACCTGAGCCCAAGGCAGAGGCTTTAACCCACTGAGCCACCCAGGCTCATTTTTAATGGTAGATTTTTAATGGCAGATTTTAAATCATCTTTCTGATTTCTCCTCTGGTAAGTAACCTCTTCTGCTTTTTCATTTCATCTTGGGTCAAATTTGATAGCTTGTATTTTGGTAAGATACCACCCATTTTGGTAAGATGCCACTTCAGATTCACTGCCATGGAGTAGGATGTCACAGTCTGTCAAAATTCCTTGGATCTTTTTCTGTTTTGTGCTATGATTACGTCTCCCCTCTCATTCCTAAGCCAGTCTATTTTTGCTCTTTTTCCTTTTTCTTTCAAGCCCCTCAAACCAAATGCATACAAAAAACGGATGCATTATAAGCCATGTTCAATACTGCATTTCCCTAAAGATAAGTGAGTGCATATGATATGAAACTTAAAAGGAAAAAAAAAAAAAAAAAACGGTGGAAAGTAACTTTCTGCTCATGTCCCCCGGCCACTCAGCCCCCTCCTGAGACACAACCAGTGCGAGGAGGCTCTTCTCTCACTTCTGGAGAGGAATCCTTATCCCACTAATTGTCCGTCTTTCTTCATTTTTAACATATGCATTTACGTATAAATTTTCCTCTAAAAACTGCTTTAACGGCAACCTAGGATTATGATGTGTTGGTTTTTTCATTATGAATCTAGTGCTCACTGTAATTTCTTCCTTGGGACGCCTGGGTGGCTCAGTCATTTAAGCATCTGCCCATTTGACTCTAGTCATGATCCCAGAGTCCTGGGACTGAGCCCCGCATTGGGCTCCTTGCAGAGCAGGGAGCCTGCTTCTTCCTTTGCCTGACGCTCCCCCTGCTTGTGCTCTCTCTCTTGTTCTGACAAATATATAAAAATCTTTAAAAAAAAAAAAAAAAGTCTCCCTCCACCCACGGGTTATCTAGAAACATATTTCTTCATTTAAGTTATAGCTATATTCTCTTTCTCAATTATTTACTCCCTCTTCGCCTACAGTAGGATACTACATGCCCACTGAGTTCAGATTTGACCATATGGCTTTCTTAGGCCAATGGACTATTGAGCAGATCAGATGGTCCCTGACTGAGGATGGTTAGTTTTACGATTTCTTTACTTTACAATGCAGCAAAAGTCACACACATCCAGTAGAAACTGTACTTTGAATTTTGAATTTTTATCTTTTCCCAGGATAGTGATATGTGTAGAATCCTCTCTCACGGTGTGGGGCAGTGATGGCCAGCCACAGCCACAGCTTCCAACCAAGATCAGGAGGGTAAGCAACCCACACGCTGACAACCACTCTGCACCATAGGACCATATCCTGTTTGTCACTTTCAGTACAGCATCCAGTAAGTTACATGAGATAGCCAACACTTAATTGTAAAGTTCGTTTTGTGTTGGCTGATTTTGCCCAACGGTAAGCTAACGGAAGTGTTCTGAGCCCATTTAAAGGCAAGCTAGGCTGAGCTCTGAGGTTCTGTAGGTTAGGCATGTTAAATGTGTCTTCTTTTTTTTTTTCCCCCAAAGATTTTATTTATTTATTTGATAGAGAGAGAGTGTGTGGCCAGAAGCAGGAGGAGTGGCAGACAGAGGGAGAGTGAGAAGCAGGCTCTCCAAGGAGCAAGAAGTCCAATGCAGAACTTGAACCCTGGACCCTGGGACCATGACCTCAGCCAAAGGCAGACGCCTAACCCACTAGAGCCACCCAGATGTCCCTTAAATGTGTTTTCAACTTAACAATGTTTCCAACATATGATGGGTTTGTCGGGACATAACCCCACCATAAGTCTAGGGAGATCTGTACGCTATATTACAGCATAGTTTTAAGTTTGCTCGTGTGGTTTGGCTAGGATGTTTGCACTCCAGTGACTACGGCACGAGAAAGCCATGTCCCACATGGAGGCTGCTCCTTCCTTCCTGAATCCCAGAATAAAAAGATACAGAAGAGACCTGAAACTAGCCTACGGCTTGGAGCAGAGCAGCAACAGGGACAACAGGAACATGAAAGAGAAATAAATGTGCTGTGAGTCGAGGAGGGACGGAGGTTGGTTGTTTGCACCATAACCTAACTAAAGCTGACTAACGCAATTTGCAGATGCAAGGGGATTTGTTTGCTATTATCTCTTTGTTATTGATTTCTGGTATAATTGCATGGTGGTGACAAAACACACACCCTATTATTCCGATCATTTGAAGTTTGTCAAGAATTCCTTTATAGCCAAATATATATCCAGGTTTTAACAAATATTATCTGGCCCTAAAAAGAATACATACTCTGCAGTCATTGGATATATTTTTATCCACTAATATGTCCGTTAAATCAAGTTTGCTCATCACGTTGTTCAAATCTTCCATGTGCTTACCAGTGTATGTCCTCTTATTCTATCACTTATCGAGAGCCATAGGCTAAACCAGCCTGTTATTAAGATTTTGTCCATTTCTTGGGCGCCTGGGTGGCTCAGTGGGTTAAAGCCTCTGCCTTCGGTTCAGGTCCTGATTCCAGGGTCCTGGGATGGAGCCCCGCATCGGGCTTTCTGCTCAGCAGGGAGCCTGCTTCCTCCTCTCTCTCTGCCTGCCTCTCTGCCTACCCGTGATCTCTGTCAAATAAATAAATAAAATCTTTAAAAAAAAAAAAAAAGATTTTGTCCATTTCTCTTTGTAGGTCCATCAATTTTTTTTTATACATTTGAAGCCTTCATTATCAGATGATTCAAAGGTAGATTCTTGGGGTGCCTGAGTGGCTCAGCTGGTTAAGTGCCCGGCCCTTGATTACGGCTCAGGTCATGATCTCAGGGTTGTGGGATCGAGTCCTGTGTCGGGCATGGATGTTTGCCTTGCTTAGCCTTACTCATTGACTTTTGGACTAAAGCTCACCTTCATTCTTCTAACATATTTTCACCTTTTCCAGGCCAGCCTTCTCTGGGCATCGATGCCAACTAGAACCGATGAGGCTGCATGGATGTGTCTCATTTATTACACATGTTGCTTAGACCTGAGTCAGCAGGACTGACCTGCAGAAATCAAGTTCTCGAGCACACAGATCTGGTTTGATACTTTTATGATATAAAAGCCTCTCTTTCTTCTGTTCTGTCTCCTGACTGGACCCAGGTTCCTACCTGGTACCTCACTCGGGGTCCTGACAGTCCTGATCCCCTCCATTGTGGTGCTGGATGTTTCCTCTCTCTCAGGTGCTGGTGATGCCAACTGGTGTTGAAGACATCTGAGTCTTTTTTCATTTTCCTTAAACTCTGGGATTTACTATTTGGGGGCAAAGGAATCTTTTCCTTGGATTTTTTTTTTAAATGATATCTACTCATTTCTAAAACATTATTTCACCTTTTCTATTTTATCTTACAGCTCATCAGAGTGGGCATGAGGCTGCAGAGCTCTGTGTCAAGAATAAAGAGATTGCAGGGGCGTGTGGATGGCTCAGTGCTTTGGGTGACCAACTTTCGTTTTGGCTGGAGTCATCTCAGGGTCATGGGATCAAGCCCAGCATTGGGCCCCGGCACTCAGCAGGGAGCCTGCTTGAGGTTCTCTCTCTCTCCATCTGCCCCTCCCCACTACTCCCCCTGCTCTCTCTCTATCAATAAGATAAATAAATCAATCTTAGGGGGTAAAAAAAGAACAAGAACAATCAGATTGCAGAGAGCAGCAGAGCTAAGAGATGCCGTAGCTCTCAGGGGGGGGCGGAGAAAAAAATCACCTGGGTTCCTGACATTCTAGTTCCTAATTCCAGTGCCTCCTGCTCATAGATACAACATACCCCCAGAATCCTTCCACCAAAGTCTTCTTCAGCTTGTGCTAGCCTGATTGGGATTCCGAGGCTTTGCACGGAAGGGTGTGTCTTGGACATTCATTCTTGTGCAAATCTCAGTCCATCCGGCCAAAAACCTCGTCATCTAAAACCAGTGCCTACAAATGCTTCGTCATCTAAAACCAGAGCCTACAAATGCTTTGTGCTGAATGGTCTGGCCTGCTTTCAGTGAATTCTGAGCAGCACCTATTTCCATTACGATCTCTCATTCATGTAAGTTCCGTATTCTCTGCCAACCAAGGAGCCGTGCACAGTCTCGATGTTTGTAGAAGCTGGTTTAGTGAAAGAGCCAGGGGATTTTGTCACAACATATATTCTGTGCATATGGCAGTGCGATGGACCCTATTCATTCCAAAGACTTCCCCGATGATGGCTCGGCCAATCACCCACCACACATATTTACAGAGCACCAGCAAGTGCATCCTCTGACAAGGAAACTAACTCGGAGCTCGTACCTTAATAGGGCACGGCTTAGACTGCAACCCCCTTAGGCACTGTCCTTTCCTTTGCACTACCATATTACCTTAACTGACTCAAAATTTCAGAAACCTGAAAGATGACTCTAAATCATAGACCCCAGTTCCCTTATCACTCATTTTTACTCCTCTTGGAATTTATGTCCTGATTTGACAAGTCTAAGAATGATCGCTCTGGCTGCTCGCGCCGCATGACCTGCTGGGGACTGGGAGCCCCGGCTGTGCTTTCTGACTGCCTCGCACACTTCCCCTGGCAATAAACAGAACTCTATTAGGGCTTCCCTAATGGCTCGGGAAGCAATGGGCAACACTGTCGCTCATTAATAGTGGCACTATCACCGTGGGGCTAGAAGGAACAAATGTTTATTTGGCTCCAGAAAATGAGCCGACCCACCATTAGACAATGCCCAAGGAGGCGAGGTGGGAAGAAGCCATTTATACACACAGAAACTTATTTTGCAGAAATCTTCACTGTTAAAGCCCTTGCAGCAAAAGCCCACTGTGGCGGACACTGAGCCTTGCAGGAAGAAGCAATCTCTCCAGGGGGAGGCAGGAAATCACACCCATGCCTCAGATTGGGAAGACAGAGGCCTGGAAAACCTCCCTCTGCAATTCTCCCATGCCTTCCCAGCTCTTCCTCAAGGAGGTCCGGCGAAGCAGCTGGGGCTCCCACTATTCAGAAGAAGGGTTTGTTTTTCGGTTTGGGGGTGTCGGGGTGTGGGGGGTAGAGCTTTGCATTCAGTTTCCCTGAGTTCTCAAGTGCTCACAGGGGGTCAAGCCCTATTCTAAGTGCTTTGTATGATCCAAGCACGTTTAACCCTTACACTTAAGTAAATATCCTTGGTAGCCCCGTTTTTTTTCCATCGGGGAAACTGACGCTCAGAGAGGCCAATTAACATGGCCAGGGGCCCACAGCTAAACTGTAAAGGAATAGAAATTTGGACAGAGTCTGATGGGTTCCAGAGCACACAGTCTTAACTCTAGGCTGTATTTCAAGTGATAACAATAATAGGCAACACTAGGTGTCTTCCTTCCAATACACAAAACACCGTCAAATATGTCGTCACCATTATCCAGAGTGAAATACTTTCCTGACCTGGAAAGGTGGGGTCTAGGTAATGAAATTTGGGACAGAACAACGAAGAAACTAATTTTGTGAAAGCGTCTGGCTTTCAGTATGGATTCATCTGAGAAATGAGGGCTAAGAGGTCCCTTACATTAGCCTTCTTGAGTTACCTGATTTTCTACATATGTGATCCCAGAAAACAACAGAAAAGCTTAAGCCAGTCCCTTATGTCCTCTCCTGAGGTCAGGAACAGTATGTCCCTCTGATTTTTTAAAAGCCTCCCCAGGCACGTGCTCCCACGGCTATCTTGATAAAGCAGGTTCTGCTTGAAGTCTTTCACTGTCTCTTAAGGCTAAGCGGAAGCCAGTGCTTCCCTGTTCTCTTCCGCCTGTTCCCTAAAGACCATCCCCTCCCCCATCAGTGTTAAATACAAATCCAAGTGCAGAAGAAACCAGGGAGGCAGTAAGATTTGGAACAATTATATGCCTCAATTTTTTTTTCCCCTGCTCTTAATCTGCAGGATTTTTCCCCCTTCTCTCAATCTATACCTTCTTGTGTCTATAAAGCTGTTGTCACTGATAAAGCCAGTCACCAGGAACAAGGCACATCCTTTTAAATTCTTCTAGCTTGCCGAGAAAATGAATGATGCTCACTGAAGCTATGAAAAAGTACTCTTCCTTCTCATTCTCAAATCCAGGCCACCCTGGGAAGACCCCAGTCTTGCAAATGCTTAGCATAGGGGGAGAAAAGTTTTAGAAATTATTTGAAGAATTCCCCAAATGGAAGCACAATTCTTGGCACCAGTAGACAGGGTAATATAGAAGAAGGTGGGAAAATTAGGCTCCTGCAAGGACCTGTGTTTCCAAGAAAGGCCTCCATTGATTCCTAATGACAGAGATCACTCTCTAGGGGGCAGAGAGTGGAGAAATGCATAGCTGAGATGAAGCCTCGTGAAGGAATTAGAGCCTGTAGCATAATGAAGCCCAGATAATGGAATTATCTGGAGAAACTGGATGCCTAGAGTCAAGACAGCATGCATTACTCCCCCGATAAAGCACAGTGTAAACCACTCAGCCCTCAGGTCAGGGACAGGACAAGAAGGCAATCCATTACACACTCAATTCCAGAAAGACAAACCTGGCTAATGTTTTCCTTTTGTAACTGATCAGACTGGGTTTTTGAAAATCATATTGTGTAAGAATATATATTGACCTGAAAAAAAAAAAAAGGTTCACAAAAATTGTTTAAACAAAACAATGGTGGCAGAGACTCTTATAAGTATGGCTACATCCAGAAGGAGTGATCAAATAAGTAAATACATTAAAGATAATTCACTGTTGGGGCACCCCAGTGACTCAGTCAATAGGCGGCTGGCTTTGGCTCAAGTCATGAACTCAGGGTCCTGGGATCAAGGCCCGTGTTGGGCTCCCTACTCAGTGGGGAGTCTGCCTCTCTCTCTCCCTCTGCTCCTCCCCCTGCCTATGTTCTTTGTGTCTCTCTCTCAAATAAATAAATAAAACCTTTTTTTTTTTTAAGTATAATTCACTATTAGAAAAGATACAAATATGGAAAGGGAGAAAACTTTAATGAGCCCGATAGTGATGGACCGGAATTAGAGGTATTGGTGTGAAGTCATAGTTTTCAAGATAATAGAAAATCACTTCTTGGACTTTTGGCTAAGATCAAGTGAAGATAGATTATAGATGTACAAGTAAATATACATGTAAATGTGTGTATGTGTGTGTACATTGTGTGTGGAAATGTATGGGTGTATATTCCCAACTGTGGGCCTGAGTGGGCCTTGCAAGAGGGACACCCTAATAGCAATGAGTATGCTTAGCACTCAGATCTTGGTTTCTAAATACCACTGTCCACTAAATGATACTAGGACTCCTTAAAGAAATAATTCATTCACACCTGGGGCCGGGAAAGTACAAGATGAGCCTACAACTTCTTTTGCTAGAAAAGAATGACCAAAGAATAATGAGGACATGTCAAAAGGACACAGAAGTCAGTTTGAAAAGCTCCCACTAGCCAAAATGGGACCATTTTAGCATAAAAATAAAGAGACTAGATTTAACCTACCAAATAAGGTAGGAAACTCTGAGCATATTAATCAATTGATTAAATGAAAGCTGGTAAAGAATAGGATATTTACATAGACTCACAAAGACTTACCAAATTACCAAAAAAAGTAATGTTGTGCTATGGTTATGTAAGATGTTACCATGGGGGAAATGATATGAAGAGTACAGGGACTTCTTTGTATTATTTTTACAACTTCCTGTGAGTCTATAATTATTTCAAAATTTAAAATAAATTTTAATTTTTAAAAAAGAGTAACTTTACATTAGAGAAGGTTGTCTGACCATTGCCTTAATCAAGAAATGAAAGTTGGGGTGCTTGGGTGGCTCAGTCGTTAAGTGTCTGTCTTCAACTCAGGTCATGATCCCAGGGTCCTGGGATCAAGCCCCACATTGGGCTCCCTGCTAGGCAGGAAGCCTGTTTCTCCCTCTCCCACTCCCCCTGCTTGTGTTCCCTCTCTCGCTGTGTCTCTCTCTGTCAAATAAATAAATAAAATCTTAAATTTAAAAAAAAAATGAAAGTTAACATCATCCGTAATGGGACAAATCCAAATTCTGTGCTGCCTGATAGGATGCGATGAGAAGAATGCAAAGTTACCTCTGTGACTTCCTTGTCGAAGATAGTCTGAATCTAATCCTGGAAAACAGCAGACAAATCTAAAACGAGGGCCCCAACTGAGGGACATTCTACAGATTAACTGGCTTGTAATCTTCAGAATTTGTTAAGGTCATGAAAATTTAAAAAAGATTGAGGAACTGTTTTATAGTGAAAGAGATTTGAGACATAACTAAACACAGCATGTGATTCTGACCCTTTTGCCATAAAGAAAATTATTGGGACAATGGGTGATAATCTTGAGGGGGCCAAGGATTGGATTGTAGAAAAATGCTGATTTCCTGATTCTGACGATTATATCGTGGAGATAGATAGATAGATACACAGTTATACTGTGGAAAGTACAAACTAAGAGTATTCCAGTGGGAAATTCCTCTGTATTACAGTTGAAAGTTTCTATTAGATTGTGATTGTTTCAAAAAGAAGTTTTTTAATTATTAAAAAAAAAACTATACAACTAATCTCCAGCACCTAGAAAAGGCATGGCAATCCAATTGCCCAATAAATAACTCAACGAATTAATGAACTATATAAGCAAGTATAACAAACATGTGCTTAGAAATAAAGACATCCAAACATGAACAGTGGTTTTTTTCAAGGAATGGATTTATCATAGGTAATTTGGATATCTTTTTTTTTTACTTTGTGCTTTTCTGTTTCATACATTTTTGCATCAAGTATGCATTATTAATTGTTGAATTGGTCGAGCTGCTCCCTAGCTAAGGTTCAGAAGTACCCCAAATCTTATCGTTGAGTTTGGAGGTTCCAACATTTGATGTTATCAATTACTTGGACTAGATCCTTAGAAAGTGCTTCAGTCCAGGGACACCTGGGTGGCTCAATTGGTTAAGCATCACACTCTTGTCCTCAGCTGAGGTCTTGATCTCGGGTTCGTTACTTCAAGCCCCATGTTGGACTGGAGTCCATGCTAGGCATGGAGCCTACTTGAAAGAAAGAAGGAGAGAGGGGGGGGAGGGAGGGAGGAAGGAAGAAACTGCTTCAGTCCATCTAAGTACATAGAATACTAATTATTTATTATTACTATAATATATAAATTCCTAATATCTAGAATATTCTTGCCCATCACCCAAAGCTCCCTTCTTTCTAGATTCATGTTTCCTGGGTAATAGAGTTTGGTGAACATGTAATCATACAAAGAGTGTCAGAGAGTCTTGTATGATATGGAAAAGGACTGAAGAATTATTCTGGATGCAGAGTTCCAGTGACCAAGACATTGGACACTACTGAATAAACACTGATAAATTCTGATTAAAAGGATACTTTTGGTTTGGAGCAGACTGTTATCACTTAATAGACATGTTAATTTCTGTTTCTCTGGTATCGATTATATTTTGCATTAGTGTCTCCATAATGGGATTTGACAGGCATTCTACTTCCTGTAGCAACACATTTATACGCATCCCTTAAAATGAGTAACTTCTGTTGTTGGTTGCTGTACATGGTGTTCATTTGCTTTAATTAACTCTTAAACTTTCTATTTTATAAGCAATATATTCACATGGTCAAAATTCAAAAGGCACAGTGAGACATAAAATCATCCCTGTCTCCTAAATCATCCAGGTCCCCTCCCTAGAGGTAACTGATATTATCAGTTTCCTGTGTAATTCCAGGGACATGTACGTGCATACACACACACACACACACACACACACACACACACTTTTCACCCTATGTAATACTTTTCGTACTGTTCTTCACCTTTTTTCACCAAGAATCTAACTTTATACCAGTATACAAAGAGCCTCTTCGTTCTCCTTCTTTTTCCTTCCTTTTTAGTGCACAGTATTCCACTGAATGAATGTACCGTCATTTTTTTTAAATAGTCTCCTACTAATGGACATTAAGATGACTTCAAAACTTTCACTATTACACAATGTTCCATTTACCTAAGTCATTTTGCAAACATATTTCTTTGATCAGTTCGTAGCAGGGCAATTGCTGGGTCAAAGGTATGGGCGTTTTTTATTTGGTAATATTCTGCTGCCAAACTGTCTCCCATAGAGGTTGTATGAGAGCCTCACTGACCATTAACAAATTTCTGGAGTTTGCCGATCTGGTTATGAAAAAGCATACATCAGGGTCACCTGAGTGGCTCAATGGGTTAAGCCTCTGTCTTTGGCTCAGGTCATGACCTCGGGGTCCTGGGATCAAGCCCCACATGGGGCTCTCTGCTCAGCAGGGAGCCTGCTTCCCCGCCTCTCTCTGCCTGGCTCTCTGCCTACTTGTGATCTCTCTCTCTCTCTCTCTCTCTGTCAAATAAATAAATAAATAAATCTTTTTAAAAAAGAAAGAAAAAGTATACATCAGAGGAGTTGTTTTGTTTTAAGATTTTATCTATTTATGGGGCGCCTGGGTGGCTCAATGGGTTAAAGCCTCTGCCTTCGGCTCAGGTCATGATCTCAGGGTCCTGGGATCGAGCCCCGCATCGGGCTCTCTGCTCAGCGGGGAGCCTGCTTCCTCCTCTCTCTGCCTGCCTCTCTGCCTGCTTGTGATTTCTCTCTGTCAAATAAATTTAAAAATGTTTAAAAAAAAAAAAGATTTTATCTATTTATTATTTATTTGTTTATTTATTTGAGAGAGGGGGCGGCTGGGTGGCTCAGTCAGTTATGCAACTGCTTTCTGCTCAGGTCATGATCCTGGAGTCCCAGGATCGAGTCCCATATTGGGTTCCCTGCTCCATGGGGAGTCTGCTTCTCCCTCTGACCCTCCCCCATCTTGTGCTCTCCCTCTCTCTCTCTAATAAATAAATAAAATCTTGTTTATTATTTTTATTATATATTTTATGTATAACATGTATATGTTATACATATTATATATTTACTCATTACATATTTTATTATTGTTTATTACTTATTATTAAATAAATAAAATCTTATTTCTTTGAGAGAGGGAGAACAGGGGAGGAACAGAACAGGGGAGAAGCAGAGGGAGAGGGACAAGCAGACTCTGCACTGAGCATGAAGCCCAGTGCAGGGCTCGCTCTCACGACTGAGACCCTGACCTGAGCCAGAATCAAGACTGAGCCACCCAGGCACCCCTCAGAGGAGTTTTAAACTACATTTTCCTTATATTAAGGGACAGTGAGGATCCTTTCATGTTTATTTCTTTTTCTGTCTAGTTGGTAGAGGCACTTCATTTTTTTTTAAGATTTTTATTTATTTATTTGATAGAGATCACAAGTAGGCAAAGAGGTAGGCAGAGAGAGAGGGGGAAGCAGGCTCCCTGCTGAGCAGAGAGCCCAATGCAGAGCTCGATCCCAGGACCCTGAGATCATGACCTGAGCCGAAGGCAGAGGCTTAATCCACCGAGCCACCCAGGCACCCTGAGACACTTCATTTTTCTACTGTGTTTACTTGCAGTACTTTATATATTAAGAAAATCGCTTTTCTGTGATAGGAGTTAAAGGTATTTTATACCAAACTGAGTGTCTTTTAACTTTCAATTGTTCTTGCCTTGAGAGTACAAACTCTGGAACCAGACTGCCTGAGTTTAAATTCTGGCTCTGCCAATCACCAACGGTGTGACGCCGAGCAAGTTACTTAACCTATGACTTGACTGATCAGTGAAGTAGTGATAGGAGTAGCACCTACTTCACACAGTTATAATTAGAAGAATGAACATATGGAAAGAGCTTATAAAATATGTGGCACATGATAAGGACCATATATCTTTTTCTTTTTAATGTAGCCAAATTTAATAGAACTCCTCATTTTTTTTTTAAGATTTTATTTATTTATTTGACAGGCAGAGATCACAAGTAGGCAGAGAGGCAGGCAGAGAGAGAGGAGGAAGCAGGCTCCCTGCGGAGCAGAGAGCCCGATGCGGGGCTCCTGGGATCATAACCTGAGCGGAAGGCAGAGGCTTTAACCCACTGAGCCACCCAGGCGCCCCTAATGTAGCCAAATTTAATGTTACTCATTTTAGATGCCATTTCAGAGAAGAACTTTTATTTGCCTTGGCTTCAAATTCTGGAGATATTTTTTTGAAGGAATTTTTTTTTGTTAAAGAAATATTTATGTTAAAGAGAGAGCATGAGTGAGGAGAGGAGCAGAGGGAAAGGAAGAGAGAGAATCTCAAGCAGATTCCATGCTTAGTGTGGAGCCCAGGCGGGACTTGATCTCACAACCTTGAGATCATGACCTGAGCCAAAATCAAGAGACCCTCCACCAACTGAACTACCTAGCTTTTCTTTTTTTTTTTTTTTAATATTTCATTTATTTATTTGTCAGAGGGAAAGGAGAAAGAGCACAAGTGGGGGAGGGGATGACAGGCAGAGGGAGAAACAGGCTCCCCTCTGAGCAAGGAGCCCAATGTGGGACTTGATCCCAGGACCCTAGGATCATGACCTGAGCTGAAGGCAGCTGCTTAACCAACTGAGCCAGCCAGGCGTCACCCTACTTTTACTTTTGTTGGTAACTGCACTGTCCAGATATCCAGCCTTCCTCATAATGGCAGGTGCTCAATCCACAGGCATGCAGACCCAGCAGTGAGGGGCTCTATAGCCGCCACATGGACTCCTCACAATAACCCTCTTCAGTACATCTCATCATCCTCATCTTATCTATGACGAAACTGAGGTTCACAGACAGCAAATGACTCTCGCCTGAGACCAAGCTGCCTTTGTGCCTTGATTTGCAAATGTTCTTTCATCTTTTTTCTCTGGTGTGCCCACTGCAGACCACCAAGGCCTAACCCACACCTGAGCCCTCTGCCTGGCTGGCGGCCATCCTTCCTGACTTCCTCCAGCGACCCGAGCTCTCCAGCGTGGCAATCCCCTTTGACTCCTCCCACAGGGTTCACCAAACCTTGCAGGTCCCCCATCTGCCCTCTCTTCCATGCCAGCGACCACCACTCCGCTTCAGCCCTCACTAGCTTTCACAGGGGCTGTGGCTTCAATAAGCTCCTGAGGAGGCCCCCCAGTTGTGGATTTCCACAGTCTGTCCTCTCCAGTCTCTCGTACTGTGCCACCTGGGTGATCTCTCTTCAAGAGCTCTAGTCCTGGACTCCCCAACTCTCGAACCTTCCAGGTCCCCTCTGCCTGCTCTTTTCCCTGACATCTGACCCAACCTACCCTGCCAGTTTTGCTTCTAACACTCCCCTCCCATGCAGCCAAAATGAATGCCTCACCATTCCTTGACCAGGCTTCCAGTGTTTGTTCAGCTTAGAATGTCTGTCTCTGCCTTCTCTTCTGGGCCACTCGAGCTTCACAAAGCTGTCCTTTATTCTGACTCTACTCACTTCTCATTCCCCTTACCACCTCTCCGCGCTCCACACCCTGCATTTGTGTGTACACTCTTTGAGAGAGGAAATTCTACCTTCTTTATTATTGATTGAAATGCTTTCACACTGAGATACAACTGATAAACCACATGACCTACTTTCTAACTGGTCCAGTCACTCACAAGGACCCAGGTCAACAAGGCACATGGTGTGCCAGGTCTGCTACTGGCAAGGACCAAGCTTGGCATATTTAATTTTTTTTTTTCTTTCTTCCCTCTCGCCTCCACCCCACCCCGACCCTGGCCAAGCCTGGTCTATTTGAACCCAGATCTTCTCGCAAACTGTCACTCTGGCCAAGTGCCCATCACAGGCTTCTAGTTCTGATGGCTGTCAGCTGATATCTGGAACAGTCACAGCACACAGAGAACATTCTGGAAATATGAGTCGTACAAACAATCTTCCCACTGGAGAGAACATCAGATTAACTTCATTGTTCAACAGAAGAAATGAAGGCACAAAAAAGAGAAGAGACTCGGCCTAGGTCACACTGCAAGGCAGGAAAACAGAACTAAACCTAGAAGACCCTCCGTGACAGCCCTTCAGACCACGCTCCTCTGCACTTTGGAGCTATACAGACCTAGGGTCAGCAGACCGGCCACCACTGCCCAACACGTCACACCTGTTTTCTCTCTCTCATCTCAGAGACTCCTTTGTCCTCCCACAGTAAAATCTTTCCTCCTCCTAAGTCTCAGGTTTAAAAAGATAGTAGCCCAGGGCGGCGAGAGGACGACACCGGGGTGGATCAGTTGGCTGCCACTGAAAAGGGACCCGTTGTTGGGTGAGGTGCCCACTTCTTCAGATGAGTCTGCACCCGTCCTCGAGCTTCCGGGATCTGAACTCAGCCTCCGACCCAGCCCGGCCCCGCCTCCAATGCGCCGGTCCCCGCCCCCAGCGCGCTCAGCCCCACCCCAAACGTGCTCTGCTCCGCCCCAGACTCCATAGCCGACACGCGCCTCCTCGCCAGGCCTGGGCGGAGCCGCGTTCCAATCTCCGCCCTCCTCCTAAGATCCATCCTATTGGCGTAGACAGTCAGACGCCACGTCCAATGAGAAGGAATGGGCGGCCGCCTGGTCCTATCCGCGGCGACTACACAAAACAC
Source organism: Meles meles (assembly GCF_922984935.1). Classification (NCBI taxonomy): domain Eukaryota; kingdom Metazoa; phylum Chordata; class Mammalia; order Carnivora; family Mustelidae; genus Meles; species Meles meles. The sequence continues at coordinate 137,995,207 of NC_060071.1, read as the reverse complement.
GGACGCAACTAACTGGCAGATGCTACACCGTGGTCTTTCCGGGTCTTTCCATGCTCAGTTCGTACTCCTGCGGGTCCCGGCCCTGAAGGGAGCCGGAGAGGACCTTCTACTAAGTAAGTGTCTGCTGACGGCGGTGGCCGTTGGCATCGGTCCGGGGGCTGCTGCCGCTCCCCGCTCAGACCTCGGCGTGGGATGGGCCGTGGGGGGAAGGCCCGAGAAAGGGGCGGGGAGCGGCGGAGCACGTGGAACGCCGACCTGACCGCGGCGTGGGTGGGGGGGCTGGGCCGGCGAGCTGCGGGTGCGCCGGCTGCGTGGGAGTGGGCAGCCCGGCTCGTCCTGTCGGGTCGGTTGTGCAGCCGTAAACGGTGGAACGTGGGGGGGGGGGGACCCCGAGTGTCGCCGCTCTGTGTCGGACCCGAAAGAGTGTTTTTTTTAAAGCCCTGTTGCAGAAGGTGGCACCCGACCCCTGCCACTGGCTGGACGGCTGACCCTTGGTGGCCGTTTCCCGGAACGTTCAGGTTATGAGAACAGCTAACGCACCCTGGGCGCGTGCTGAGTGCCCCGCGCCGTGCTGACTGCTTTACCAGCCTTAACTCGGTTCCCCCCCGCCAGCAGCCCTGTGAAGGAGGTAGGAGGAGTACCTTTGTCAGACGCCGGAAGAGGCCGGGTGAGGTTTCGCTTGCCCAGGTAACTACTGAACTAGTCCGTGGCAGAGCCCCGGTTTGAACCCAGGCGTTCGGGTTGACCTCCACACCGAGGTGTGCCTTAGCGAGAAAGCCCTTTTCCGTACTCGCGCGCTGAGAGTCCTGGAAGCCTCGTCGCGCCCCGCCCCCGCTGACCTCGGAAACCCTGATACCACCCCCACCCCCCCAGTGGGCGTGGGGTAGTCTGCTTGGCCTTGCCTTGTGGCTGGAACAGCAAGGAGGAAAGAAAACTGTGTTAACTTCCTGGAGGAAACAAACGAAAATTCCCAAACCCCAAAGTCTGGTTTTAAATAACAATGGAAATTACAGTGGGGGTGGTGTTCTGTGGGTAACCAAGCCCCCACCCCCCACCGGGGCCTGACCGGTAGGGGTGGAATTCCTTTTCCAGCACTCTGGGTGTCCTGCTGAGTAGGCTACTTAGTCCTGGAAGCCTCAGTTTCCTCATTGGTTAAAATAGAAAAACCAACTCGAGGTGGGCATGGCAAGCTCCTTAGAGAGGCATTTTGTATTTGGCTTTACAGATGGTTCAGCGTTAGCATTTTCCATATTACAATCCACTGGTCTCTGTAATCGGAGTTACCCTGTTGGATTTTTAGGATGTTCTCACTTTTTTTTTTTTTTTTTAAGATTTATTTATTTGATAGAGAGCGAAATCAGAAGTAGGCAGAGAGAGGGGGAAGCAGGCTCCCAGCGGAGCAGAGTGCTCAATGAGGGGCTTGATCCCAGGACTCTGAGACCATGACCTGAGCTGAAGGCAGAGGCTTTAACCCACTGGGCCACCCAGGCACCCCCATGTTCTCACTTTTAAATATTATAGTTCTGCCGTAGTAGATCTTTTTTGTTTTTGAGCTATAATTCACATACCGTAAAATCCACCATTTTAAAGGGTACAGTTTGGTGGAGTTTGTAATATATTCCCAAGTCCATGTGACTATCACCATGATCTTATTCCAGAACATTTCATCACCCCGAAAAGAAACCCTGTGGCCCAGGCAACTCAGAGGAGCTTTGCTGGGCTCAAGGCCCAATGTTGAGGTCCAACTGACAGGGCCTCCCAACCTGAGATCTTGGATGGGAGAGATGGGGCCTCCTCCCACCCTGAATTTCAGCCCTGGGCTGAAGCAAGGAGAGCCCAAGGCCAGCAGGCTCCCAGCGCACCTGCTGAGCAGAGGCCCAGGTGGAGGCTGCCCCACAGCCCCCTGACATGGGGTACTAGGGGAGGTGTCTTGGGGGGAGAGGGAGGGCCAGTTATTCAAAAAACTGTGGGATGTTCTAACCATAAGCCTTTGGGAGAACTGTGCCAAATCTTGGCTGTTCCCTTGGGGACAACTGCCCAACTTCGAGGCCACACTGACTTTCAGTTGAGATCCCACAACTGGGCCTTTGCAAAGACTGTAGATTTGAAGCAGGGCCTGAAAAACAGGAATTTGCCAAACTTCAGGATTATGCATAAGCGGCGGTTCGGACTTAGAGCCAAAGAAAGTGAACCTTTGAAAGCTCTTGCAGCCAAGGTAAAAATGAAACGGAATGACTTCACAGCCACCGGAACAGCAAGGAATGGAGAAGCTAAACTGAATTAGGAAGGGCACGTCTGCAAACCCATCTGATGGGCATGTTCTTTCCCCGGCAGAACCCAATTCCAGGCAGCTACAGTGGATGCTGTCCAAACAGCTTTTATCTGGAGAAAGCTGTTGACGGTTCTGAAAAGCAAAAAGTAAAAGATAACAGTACTGTATTTCAGTTTTATCACTATTGAAATTCTGTTTCACAGCAAAGCATTAGAGGTATACACTTGCCTACCACAATGCACCAAAGATTGATAAGGAAGATTTATAGGTTTTTTCAGAAGCTCTAGGAATCCACCAGATTATCCACCTCATTTAGATAATGTAAAAATGTTACCCAATGATTGATCTCAGCCAGTAACTCTGGAAACTGATGGGAAAGCTTTCATGCACCGCAAGGCCAAGTGTTCCATCCCCAGGAATACCAAGGGAGCTGGACAAAGCAAAACACAGCTCCTGGTTAGGTTTGCCAACACTGTTGCCGAACAAACTCAGATAAACTTGTCCCAAGGGAAGCCAGTAACTCAAAAGACCTAGGCTTTGGAAAAGAGAGAAATTTATTTCCGGTGGCAGACTTAAGCCTTAACTGACCTCTCAGCCCGCGAGTTGGACGCCTGGAGTTTTATAGGGAGAGGTTCAGAGGGGTACATGCCAAAGAACAGACAGTGTGAGATCACAGGTTGGGTGGGGGGTGCGGGTCGGTATGTGTGCATCACGTGATCATGGACAGGGAGGGGGTGTGTGGGATGTGGTCCTTCTAGGCATTCTGTTGCTTTTGGGGCTTTTCTGGCCTGGCAGTTACAATGTTCTGGTCATTGTAAAGCCTCTTCATCAATGCCTCAAAAAGTTATGATAAGAAATAAGAATAGTAGGTTTCAGTTAGAGCTTGAGTTAGGCAGTCCTCCTATTTCTGGTTTTAACTGTTGGGATCTGTAGTTAAGCAAGAGGGCTCACTGACAAGGACAAATTCAAATTCAGAGTTTACTTTCCAGAGATCACTGTCAGCTAAGTGTGTATCTGCAACAGGACAGGTAGCCACCTGTCCACTAAGAGTCAACAAGCAGATGATTGAGATGTTACAGAAGAAAATTAATTTTCTTGTACTTTTTTCCATTTTCATCTTAAAATGACTTAAAATGACTCGGAATCCAGGATTACAGTGGTACCCCTTTTTCAGGGGGACACATTCCAAAACCCCCACTGGATGCCTGTAACCATGGATAGTACCGAAACATACATTTTCTGGGTTTTGTCCTATACAGACATACCTGTGATAGTTTAATTTTTAATTAGGCACAGTAAGAGATGAACAACAGTAACTGATAATACAATAGAACAATTACAACAATATACTGTGATAAAACTTATGTGAACGAGTCTGTCTCAAAATCACTGTACTGTACTCACCCTTTTTGGAACAATGTGAGATGAGAAAATGCCTGTGCGATGAGACGACCTGTAGATGTGACGCAGCATTAGGCTGTTACTGGTCTCCTGAGGACTCACCTGGAGGAGGATGACTGAACCCAGGGAAAGTGAAACTGTGGGTCGGGGGTCTGCTGGACCGAACTGTAAAACTTGATACTGGCTTGCTATGTCAAACCTCAAAATGAAATGCTACTAAAAATAGGGGGAAAATATGAAGTTTGTGCTGACCTAAAATGAAGGCTTTTAAAAATATTACATACTCAGTCATTTTAACCTCTTGTGATATGTGATCTTTTTGCATAATCCTCTCCCCACCACACCTTTTTTTTTTTTTTTTAAGATTATGGATTTCAAAGTGTCTCATTATTGCACTGGTCCTGGTTGGGAGTGCTATAGTAAGTAGATAAGAGAAACCAAAAAAATCTACCAATTCCAGTTAACTTAGGTTAACTCCAGAAAAGGATCCTATTAGTTCTGATTTTAAAATTCTGTTTCATGGGGCACCTCAGTAGCTCAACCAGTGAATTGTCCAACTCTGGATTTTGGCTCAGGTCATGATCTCATGGTCGTGTGATCGAGCCCTGCATTGGGCTTGGTGCTAGGTATAGAACCTGCTTAAAGATTCTCTCTCTCCCTCTGCCCCTCACTCTACCCCCCCCTTAAAAAAAAAAATTCTGTTTCTTGAAGCATTAAGTAAAAAGACAGGTCTTCTGTTTTTACAACTTTTACTGAAACATGAAGTCTCATCATTTGATCTGTGTATTTACCTTTCAATAAGTGTGCAATCAAGTAAAGGAAATACGGTACTAGTGTATCAGTGTTTTATGAATGTGCAGGCATAAATCTTAGTTAAAATAAAAGTCACATTCAACCTGATTCTGGTTTTAAAACAAAACTGCTATCATACTAAAGTATTATATATTGTGACTGTTGCTTTTAGTACCAAAGCTAGTAATTTGGTGGCGCATTGCCTGTGAAAACATAAACAGGTACACATGAAACATTATAAATCACTTAAAGTTCTATAAAAATTTTACTAAGCTACCCCTAGATAATGAAAGTATATAACAGTGACTCTTTTTCCTAAAAATACAAAACAGTTTAATTAGAGCCTTTATCAGCTAACTTGGGATGACTGGGAAAAACACTTACTCATAACAGAAAAATAGACTCCCAAGAAGCTTCTTTCAAAAACAGTATTTGGGGATGGACCAGTTAGTCACTCCCCATTCTCTGCCTTTTCTCTTCCCCTCCTCCCAGCCCCCTGGAAACCGCCTCTTCCTCCCCCTTTGTCCTCCCCATCTCTCTGTATCTGGATTTGCCTATTCTGGACGTTTCATGTACATTGATTCATGCAATATGTGGCGTTTTGTGTCATCCTTTTGTGTCTGGCTTCTTTCACTTAGCGTAATGTTTTCAAGGTTTGTCCACACTGTAGCACGCATTAGTACTTGAGCCTCCTGATTGACCTCTGTGGTGCAGATGTGGCATACTTTGTTTATCCATTCATCAGTTGATGGAAATTTGGGTTTAGAAGTTTCTACTTTGGGGCAAAGGAACTGCCCCAAAGGAACTTTTAAGGAACTGCCAAACAGTTTTCCAAAGTGGCTGTAGCGTTTTCCCTTCCGCCAACAATGTACGAAGTTTCCCCACATCCTCACCAATATTGTTGTTACCTGCTTTTTTTTTTTAATTGTAGCCACGCTAGTAGGTATGAAGTATCTTATTGTGGTTTTGATTTGCAGCTGCTCAGTGACTAATGACATTGAGCATCTTTGCACATTCTAAGTGGCCACTTGTAGGTCTTTGAAAAAATGTCTTTAAATTTTTTTTATTATTACTGGGTTAAAATTTTTTCTGTTGTTTATGTAGTCTGGATACTGATCCTTATCAAATACATGGTTTAAAAATAATTTTCTTGGGGTGCCAGGGTGGCTCAGGCAGTTAAGAGCCTGACTCTTAATTTCGGCTCAGGTCATGATCTTGGGATCCTAAGATCAAGCCCTTTGTTGGGCTCTGCACTCAGCAATGAGTCTTCTGGAGATTCTTATTCTCCCTCACCTTTCCCCCCACTTGTACACATGCTGTCTCTCTCTCTCTCAAATAAATCTTTAAAAAATGTGTAAATAACTTTCTTTCATTTTGTGAGTTGTCTTTCACTCTTTTTTTTTTTTTTTGCTTTTCCCTTTTTTATTAGAGCCCTTTGATGCACACAAGTTTTTAATTTTGATGAAGTCCAGTTTATTTTTTTCTTGTGCTTCAGGGGTCCTATCTAAGGAACCATTACTTAATCTATGATCATGATTTATATCTTTATTTTCTTCTAAGAGTTTTATAGCTTTAGGGGCTCCTGGGTGGCACAGTCAGTTAAGCGTCCAGCTCTTGGTTTCAGCTCGGGTTGTGATCTCAGGGTTATGGGATCGAGCCCCGTGTGGAGCTCTGCACTCAGCGTGGAGTCTCTTTGAGATACTCTCTTCCTCTCCCTCTATCCCTCCTGCTTGTGCTCACTCTCGCTCTTTCTCTCTACAATAAATCTTTTTTTTAAGATTATAGTTTTAGATACTGGGTCCATTAGAGTTTATTTTTATGTCTGATGTGAAGTAGGGATCCAAATTCGTTCTTTTGCAGGTGGATAGCCAGTTGTCCCGGCAGTTGAAAATATTCTTCTTTCCCCCACTGAACAGTTTTGGCACCTTTTTCAAAAATCAGTTGGGGGACACCTGGCTGACTTAGTGAGTAGAGCATGTGACTCTTAATCTCAGGGATTCGAGTTCCAGCCCCACATTTGGTATAGAGCCCATTTAAAGTAAAAATTTTTAAAACAGTTGGCCTGAGATATTGTTGGTTTACTTCTGGACTCTCAGTTCTGCTCCAGTGCTCTGTATTTCTGTCCTTGTGCCACTACCATGTTGTCTTGATTACTGTAGCTTTGTAATAAGTTTTGAAATTGGAAGCGTGAGTCCTCCAACTTTGCTCTTTCCCAAGACCTTTTTTTTTAAACTATTCTGGGCTGGGGCGCCTGGGTGGCTCAGTGGGTTAAAGCCACCCAGGTGGCTTTGGCTCGGGTCGTCATCCCAGGGTCCTGGGATCGAGCCCCACATCGGGCTCTCTGCTCAGCAGGAAGCCTGCTTCCTCCTCTCTCTCTCTGCCTGCCTCTCTGCCTACTTGTGACCTCTGTCTATCAAATAAATAAATAAAATCTTTAAAAAATAAAGTATTCTGGGCCCCTGGGCTCCTTGCCATTTCCATATGAATTTTAGGATCAGCTTGCCCATTTCTCAAAAAATAGCGGTTAGAATTGGAATTGGGGGGGAGGGAGAATTAGAATTTTGGTAAGGATTGCATTAAATCTGTAGATCAATTTCAAGGCCATCTTAAGGCTTCTAGGATGTTTTTCATTTATTTAGGTCCTCTTTAATTTCTTTCATATGTTTTATAATTTCTTTTATAGTTTCAATCTATAAGTTACCCACTTACCTTATTATATGGGTTCCTGCATAATTTATTATTTTTGATGTTACTGTAAATAGAATTGTTTTATTTAATTTCATTTTCAGATTATATCCTGCAACCTTGTTTAACGCACGTATCACCTCTAATAGTTTTGCTCTGGATTCTTTAGGATTTTCCGTATATAAGATCATGATATCTACAAAAAGAAGTAGTTTTAAAAAAAAAAAAAAAGTAGTTTTACTTTTTCTTTTCCTGTTTGTCTTTTATTTCTTTTTCTTGACTAATCACCTCTGGCTTGAACTGCCAGTACAATGTTGAACAGAAGTGGTGAGAACAGATATCCTTGGCTTGTTCCTGACCTCGTGCAGAGGAGGCAAGGCAGGGGCATACTTGTACTTTTTCACCATTAAGTATGATGTTGGCTTTGGGTTTCTTCTAGATGCCCTTTATCAAGTTGAGAAGGTTACCTTCTATTCCTAATTTTTAATCATGAGAGACCGTTGGATTTTACCCAGTGCTGCTTCTGCATCTATTGAGATAACCACATGGGGTTTTCCCCTACATTTATTCTGTTCATATGCTGTATTACATTGATCTTCCTCTGTTGAATCAGCCTTATATTCCTGGGATAAATCCTGCTTGCTCTTCATGTATAATCCTTTCATATGCTTCTGGATTTGGTTTGCCAGCACTTTGTGTGTGTGTGTCATAGGTATATCGACAAATAGTTTTCTTGTGATGTCTTTGCTTTTGGTAACAGGGTAATACTAGCCTCGTAAAGTGATTGGAAAGTTGTAGTGATTTTTATAATCTTTTGGATTATTTTTTTAACATCAATTCCCAAAAGAAGACTTGGATATTTTTAAGTTACTTGATAAGTAGTATTACCCATTCATTTTCCAAAAAGTTAAATCATCTTTATTTGTTTGAGATTAACATTGTCTTTTCAGAATAATGGTCTCTCAGAAATTATTTTTCTTTCCTCCTTCAAGTACTTAAAAGGTTCTCTGAAAGGCAAAGCCAAGCCCAGCCTTTCCCAGCACATCTTAATTAATACCTCCCTTAATACCTGCCTGGCAGAGCAGCTCCAAAGGAACTGGGATTCAGCATATCATCCAGCAAATTGTTAGCACTCCTATCAAGAATAGAGTTTCTCAGGCGCCTGGGTAGCTCCATGGGTTAAGCAACTGCCTTCGGCTCAGTTCATGATCCCGGGGTCCTGGGATTAAGTCCCACTTCATCCCACATCGGGCTCCCCCACTCTGGGGCGCCTGCTTCTCCCTCTCCTCTGCCTGGTACTCCCCCTGTTTATGCTCTGTGTGTGTGTGGCAAATAAATAAAATCTTTTTTAAAATATAAAAAATAAATAAAAATTAAAAGAATAGAGTTTATCCACCTTACCACTATTTGGGGCTGGATTAATTCATTTTATGGGACTATCCTGTGTATTGTATGATGGTTAACATCAGTGGCTTCTTACTAAATGGCAATAGCAGCCACCACCAGCTCCACCCCCCCTCCATGTTATGACGAACAAAAATGTCTCCAGACATTTCCAAAGTGTCCCCATTAAGAAACACTGATCTAGTCATGATCCCAGGGTCCTGGGATGGAGCCCCCTGTCAGGCTCTCTGCTCAGCAGGGAGCCTGCTTCCTCCCTCCTCTCTCTCTGCCTGCCACTCTGCCTACTTGTGATCTGTCTGTCAAATAAATAAATAAAATCCAAAAAAAAAAAAAAACAACTTTAAAAAAATAAGAAACACTGATCTAAAAACTGACACATACTGAATTTCCTATTACTATCCAGGAAAATTATCTCCAATTCTGAATTCAGAGCCTCATTATATATTTGGCTTTGGATCTACATTTGTCTGAGTCTTTGTCACCATGTGTTGATCACTTTCAAATCTATATCCTGTTTCCTCGCTGGATTCCCAGAGCTTGTTTACGGTTGCCTGCCTTGGTGTTCTACAGGTATCTTGAGATTGGTTTGTTCAAAACGAGACTGATTCTCTTCTCTTCCCCAAATTGTTCTTCGTCCTTAATCTTGGTCTCCCAGGTCAGGACCCTACCAGTCAGTCATGTACTGGTTCTTCACTTCTCTTGTCTTCACCTCTCCCATGAAATTCACCTCCTGAGTCTTTCTAAATTCAAGATCCTCACTTCCACAGTGGGCGGGCTCATCTCAGCTGGCTACAGCGATCCTTAACTTCTAGCTTAATTTCCCTGCTGCCTGTAAAGTGCCCTTTCCAACATGCGTGTCTGATCCTGTCAGAACCCTCATGGGCTGGCCCTGCCTGCCTTTCCAGCTTTGTCCCCCAACGCCTTGTACTGTAGGCTCTGGCCATACAGAACTGCTTGCCAGGCCCCTTGCCTGACACTCATTCTTCCAGCTGCAGTTCAAACTCTCTCTCTCCTCCAGCCCCTCCACTCAAAGAATGACTCTCCTCTTCTGCTACACCTGGAGAGACCTGGGTCTTCACTCACGAGCCACGACAGGAATTGGTTCATTCACGTCTTTGTTCCTGGTGATCAGCAAGTGTCTTAAGAATGGGGACCACAATTTATCTCTGCCTGCTCCCTAGGGCCCAGTGGACCCTCTGTAAATCTGTGTTGAATAGCAAATGAAAATGCCAAGAGCAGAAAGGGGCTGTTTGGGATTTTATTTTATTTTATTAAAGATTTTATTTATTTATTTGACAGAGAGAGGGAACACAAGCAGAGGAGTGGGAGAGGGAGAAGCAGGCTTCCTGCGGAGCAGGGACCCTGAGGCAGGGATTGATCCCAGGACCGCAGGATCATGACCTGAGCCAAAGGCAGATGTTTAACAACTGAGCCACCCAGGTGCCCCTACTTGGGATTTTAAAGCAGCTGCAGGGTTGTTTTGGTTTGTTTTTTGTTTAGTTCAGGGAACATTTACTGAGAACCAACTAGGTCATGGGTGCTAGGAACAGAAAGAACAGGGCAAAATCTTCACTTAGAGAATTCACATTACATCTAATACGAGGTGGGAGTACAAAGTTTAGTACAGAGTGATGAGGGCAGGCATAATGCATACAGTGGATACTGAGAGTGAACTATGTTGCATTCGAGGAAGATACTCTCTGCACCCCTGAAATAGGCTTCTTGAAAGTGGGAAAAGATATCATTTCATCCCATTGTGACCCTTCCTGTGTTCAGCCAACTTCTATTTGTCATGACTTTGATAATGACTTTGGCTTGATCATGCTCATTAAATCAGTTAATGTCGTCAGCCTCTCCTTGTGCTGCAGTACCTGACCCCGCGCTTGTGTGAGTTAGCGGTTGAGAAATGTTCCAAAATCAATGCTCACCACTTATTTCATTGTTTACTATGTCCTTGATTTTGTGCCCCTCTTTGGAGGATAATGGTGCAGGCCTGCCATGCTCCTGCCGCCTCACCTGAAGCCTTCGACTTCCCGTTGCATGTGTTCTTCACTGTAGTCCTGCATGATTTCATAGTTAAAGCAAACTGCAGTCGTATGTACAGAGTGTGCAAACTAGAGGAATTTTTCTCTTTTGATAGAGTTGCTAATGATGATCTTTAGGTCAGTATGGCCTCTTTTTCTTACCAGTTTTCTTAACACTGGCCCTATTTCCCTTCCTCTGCGTAGTGCCTCTTAGGTTGTAACTTAACTAGTTAGCAAATACAACTTTATTCTTGAAAATAAAGATTAAGGTAATTGATCCTTAGGGAGACCCATGCATGTGGTGTCCAGGAGCTATGAACACGGGTTGCTTAGGAAAATGAATAAAGCTATTAGACGATTGGACAGGGGTGAGGGCGGCAGTGGTATTTATAGAGGAGGGAAACGGATAGGTAAAAGAGCAGACGGGGAACTAGGGAGAAATTATGGGCTCTGAACCTACCAAGTCTGTTGTCGCTGTGGAAGTAAGAGGTGGCAGTAGAAGCCGATGCCCAGGAGAGATGCTAGGGGTTGGAGATGAACTTGTGTTGGCCGGTGAGATGGAATAAGTATGAAAAGAAGAGGATCTAGGACAGAACAGTAGAAAACAGACACAGGGCAGGTGACCCAAGAGAAGCCAGAAAAGGATGAGTTTGACAAGTAAGAGGAAAACCAAGAGAGATATATTCCAGAAGCCAAAGGAAGAATGAAGTTTTGTGGCATCACATGATTTAGGAATAAGGGCTAAAGAGAGACCACTGACTTTGGCAGGCAGGGGGATCATTAGTTAAAGAGGTCACGAGGTTTTTAGCAGATAGGCAAGGAAGGAGGCGTGATGCAATGGGTTGAGGAGTGACTGGGAAACAAGCTGTGGGATGTGTGCGCCCAGACCACGTGCGCAGGATATCCTCCTCTTGGGTCAGAGTTGGAGCACACACAAATGAAAAACCTGAGCATGTCAATTAGGCGAGATAAGGCTGGGGAAATTGGTTAAACACACGGGAACAAGTGTCTGCAGGGTCTGAGAAGGAATGAGAGCAATAGCCAGGTGGGATGGGTTTGCCAGGAAAAGACAAGGACACCTGTTTCTCCAAGACAAGAGGGAAGACCCTTGGAAATATGAAAGGCAGATGTTTGTGGAAGGGAAGGGAGAGAAGCTGGGAGTGTTCATACCTGGCAGCCTCTCTGTTCTCTGTGAGGTCGGGAGCTATGCTAACGAGAAAGGAGGACTGGAAGAAAGTGGGAAGGGATGTTAGGACAGAGATAACAGCCCGAGCTGTCAGGAGTGACTCAGACTAGGAATAATTAAAGTAGTGTAAGACATCAGAGGATGACAATAAGACCTTTATCGTGGCTCCCCCTGAGCTCGGCTACACGCTCGGCTTCAGCAGCGCTTGCTCCTTCTGGCGCAGGACTGGAGAGCACCGAGCGTCTGGAGCCAGCAGTCCGGGCTGCGGAGCGCCCCACGGGGGAGGCCGACCGACTGCCCGAAGCAAGCACACTGAGGACTCCGTTACAGAACTCGCAGGATGTTTGGGTAAGTACCGGACCAGCCGTCTAGACCCGTGGTGCTCTGCTGCCAGCACGCGTTCCCCACTCAGACGGAGAAGCTGGGAAATAAAAGCAAATAGTTTTCTAATCTGTTCTCTGGTTTCATTCAGCCCTAAAGATTTTTTTTTTCCTGATTTTGTTACAGCATTTGAATGTGATTCTAAAGTATATTCAGTAAAAAAGAAATAAAAGCACATTCAGTAAAATGGCCTCGCCTCTCTCCCGTGAGTTGGGGGGAAAAGCAGGTGTTGGGAAGGCATGGAGCTCACAGCAGCTGGGCCAGGTACCACAGTCTGCTCTTGTTAAGAACTCTTCATGTGGGCGCCGGGGTGGCTCAGTGGGTTAAAGCCTCTGCCTTCAGCTCAGGTCATGATCCCAGGGTCCTGGGATCGAGCCCCCGCATCGGGCTCTCTGCTCCGCAGGGAGCCCGCTTCCCCCTCTCTCTCTGCCTGCCTCTCTGCCTACTTGTGATCTCCCTGTGTCAAGTAAATAAATTAAAAAAAAAAAACTCGGGGCGCCTGGGTGGCTCAGTGGTTTAAGCCGCTGCCTTCTGCTCAGGTCATGATCTCAGGGTCCTGGGATTGAGTCCCACATCAGGCTCTCTGCTCGGCAGGGAGCCTGCTTCCCTCCCACTCTCTCTGCCTGCCTCTTTGCCTACTTATGATCTCTCTCTGTCAAATAAATACATAAAAAAAATCTTAAAAAAAAAAAAAAAAAACTCATGTGATTCCCAATGTTGAAACTTGGCAGCTAAGTGACAGATTCAGGCTCCACAAGATAAGACTTGAAAAAGCCTCCCAAAATATCACGGCAATATCAGTAAGAAGTGTTTTTACCTCATTCCTTTTTCAAAAAAAAAAAAAAAAAGCATGTACACATCCATCCCTTTGACAGCTTGCATACAGGAAGCTAAAACCTTTATAAAGCATGTGGAGAAGTCCTACACACTGGCCCTTGTTTAACCGTGTTCGCAGTTTTCCCTGCTCGGTGCTGGAATTGTGTAGGAGAAAGTGTTCACTGTCAACTGTTCTCTGTGAATAGGGATGTGTGTGGATTGAAAGAAAAATTATATGCTCTGGTGTCATCTGGTAAAGAAAAGAAAGAAGAATAACCTGAGCACTCATGCCAGCCTCAGCTGCCGCCTAAAGTAATTGCAAGACCCTGTCATCACCTCACACAGTGACCAAAAGAACCAGAGGTCGGCAGATTGGCAGGCCAGGTGTCAGCTGTGAGGTAAGAACCGCAGCTGGAGAAGTGGCTCCAGAAGCTTGGTGCTTCATCGCTGTCTCCACCTAGAGGCAGCCCTTACAGGCGAGGCTTGGTGTGGTGGCTCTGGGGAGAAGCCAGGTTGGGCCATTGCCTTGCCCAGCTCCCAGCATGAAGGAGCTGTCGAGAAGCAAACAGGAAGACACGTGCACGCGCGTGCGCACACCCACACATTTGTATGTGGACTTGCCTGTTTTTCTCTTTTAGGAGTAGAAATGCATAAAAACAGCTGGCAGAATAGAAGACGGAGGAGGAGGAGTCACCAGCAGAACCCTCGGTTCAGACAACAGGGTTCTGATGAGAGGCAAGTGCTGCTGCCTGGGGCCACTTGGGCTCTGTGGTGGCCTCAGATGCTTGGGAGTCACCAAGGCTGTCACTGCAATGCAGGGTCTGAGGGGGGGGCCACTGCTGCAGGTCAGGCTGCCTGTCGCTCCTAGAGGAGTGAGGAGATAGGGCCTCGCTTTTCCTTCTTTTCAGAGCGACGACCTCTGGCCAGAGCGTTAGCCAGAGGCTTAGAAGCAGACAGTATCAGATAGGACTGGAGAGCTGTTTTTCTACTTTGCAGACTTTCTCTCTCTCTTCCTTCTTTCCCAGCCAATGGGAAAGTCTTTCTGGGGACTTAATTTCATTAATTCAGCCTAATCCTTAGAAAGGCTGAATATATATAATATTGAGTTTAATAAACACAAAAAGGTATGCAGAATAGTACAGTGAACTTCAGGTACCCAGCACCAGCTTAGAAAGCAAAACCTAGTCTATGCTGAGTTGAAGTCCCCAGTGCAAACATTTTCCACTCTCAACTTACTGTTCTTATGGCCAGAAGTCCTGCTGGCCCTGAACTGTGAAGAGGTGTCCTCGCCTGGTGTGGGCGGGTTGTGCTGGGACTAGATTGTATTTCCTTCGTGCCAAAGTCTCTGCCCCAGAAGAGGCCTGCATGCCAATTTTAAGGCTTTTCCACACTTCAGACCTCCTCCGAAAATGGACAGATTCCTAGCTGCAGGGTCAGATGGTGACAAAGACCAAGATGCTTCTCTAGAACAGATGAACCTGAACAGTAACAAAACCATCCAAATGTCGTGGCAAGAACCAGGGCCAAGGAATCGGGAGGTCCAGATTTCACATTCTGCCTTCTCCTATGTGAATTTGGGCAAGTTATTTAGTCACACAGAGTCACTCTTGTTCAAAAGAGATGTAATACTTACGAGGTTTGCAATACTGAATGGAAAGCCTCTGTTGGGCTGCTTGGCTCTAAGTAGCCCCTTCGTACATGGTGGGCCTCATTAGGTGCGGGGTAATATCTATTACTCTAACCAGAGTCGCAGATTTGACCCATATTGTAGAACGATCAGGACAGTGCCCAGTGTCTGTATGTTTTGTAAAGAGAACCATGGATATTTTGGGGGCCTTCCCACAAGAGTACAACGTGTAGCAAAATGTGACCTGTGCAAGAAGAGAGTCTCAACTCAGCCTTGGCAGAGTCATGTGGAAACACGCTGGGCAGCCACCTTCCAGGCTCTGTGTGGAAAGAACGGAGGAGTCGTCCATTGGACTAGAAATTTGTCGTGACACTTAGTCCTTCCTCCTCTTGCTGCTGGTCACACATGAGCTGCCTCAGAAAGCTCTGGACCATAAAAAAGGGAGAATAAATAATTTACTCTGAAACTGCATAGTTAGTATTTACAGACAAAAGAGAAAGTTCTTTCATTCCTTCAGCCTGGATATTCAATTTGTATTCCTTTTGGGGGATGGAGAGGAAGTTCTTGCTTTTAAAGCAGATTCAGGATTGTAAAATTAGGTGTTTTTCTCTATCATTATATCCTTTGGCCTGTAATTGCCACAGAAACTGCTTGTAGCTTTGCAAATCAAGTGTTTAAACCATGACTGTATCCGAGTATTACCTGAGCAAATCACCTCCATGCCCTGAACCCCAGTTTCTCCATCTATAAGGTGATATGGCCAAGTAAAATTTAAACCCTTTGTACTACTAAATCCAGTAAAGAATAAAATGCACCTGGCCTTGAAGCTGCTGTTGAACTGACAAATGAGCCCAGCTGGTAATATTCTTATTGGCAAAGATGATTCCTCTTTTCATCTGGAAATTTCTAAAAGACTTCAGAAAATGCTCAAGTGAGGAGATAAGGAAAGGAGCTTGAATGTGACACACATCCTGTTTAGGGTGAGGAACCAAAACTGTGCTTGTCCTAACTTTGGTGTATTTGTAGTAGGTAAACTCCTTTACGGAGAAGGGAGAGGTGAGGGCTCCCCCAGTACTCAGAAGGGTCAGAGAGCTGGAGTGAGGCCATGGAACTGCCTGAACTGACCCCTGCAGGACCCCCCAGTCAGAGAATGACAGACTCAAGTCTTTCACTGCGAGTTACTATGACTGTCTGTCAACAGGGGCAACGTAGTGGCACAACCAAGCTCACAGGATTCTGGCCACGTTGGCGATGACGAGGCCCCATCGACCTCATCTGGCGCAGCTGGGAGTTCTTCCGTGCCAGGTGAGGCCGTCTGTGGGACAGTGGACCTGCTGTGGCCCTGCCTGTGGGGAAAGATGAAACCTTGTCCTGCCCGATCATCTGGTCACGTCTGCTTGGGCTGCCCTTCTTAGCCCTGTGTGTCTTTGCCTGCGTGTGGGTACGCTCCTTGCGTGTCACCAGCCCTTTCCTGGCTCGGAGTAAATTCTGGAGCACATTGAAACACTAACTGAAACATCCTGGCTGTGTCAGGAACGGGGCAGGGAGGGAGGTGAGGCAGACGGCTCCCCCCATGGGCACAGGAGGGTGACTGGCCATGTTAGCCTACCTGCGGCCCCTCAGGACAGACGGACATCTGTGAGGGGTGGTGTGGACAGGCCCCTGGGTTCTTTCGTAGGTGGGTCCGTGCCGTGTTCTAAGTTGAAGTGGATTTCCTCTCTTTTGACTTAAGATCTGCCGGGGTATTACTTTGACCCTGAAAAGAAACGCTATTTCCGCTTGCTCCCTGGCCATAACAACTGCAACCCCCTCACGAAGGAGGGCATCCGGCAGAAGGAGATGGAAAGCAAGAGGCTGCAGCTGCTGGAGGAAGAAGACAAACAGAAAAAGGTGGGCTCCGCGCTCCTGCTGGCCGCCCTGTCCCCTCCACGGGTGACCGGAGGTGCCGATTAGATGCCCCTGTAACACTTAGCATGGGGCGCTTTGTGGCATCGAGCTCCCCCCATGGGAATCCCATGAAAAGAGTGAGAACAGGCAGGAAATCTCCTACTGCCCCTTTTTTCTTATCTGCAAAGTTCCATCAGTGAGCCTCCCATCTTGTCCTTCCCCAGAGGAATCGGGCAGTGGCATGACACAGTTTCAGTAACTGTGTATTTTCAATAGAAAGCCCAGGTGTGTGGTTTGGATACGAGGATTTCCTGCATCCCTTCTGGGAATTAGATGCTGAGACCTTTCTGTGGTTTATGGGAGCCCCAGGGTCGCCAGGTCGACCGGAAAGCAGGGTGAAGACCTGAGCGAGCAGTGCTATTCTTGTGCTCACTAGCGAGGCGGCCTCATGTCCTCACCTGGCTCCACAGGTAAATTGATGGAGAGCTTAGACATGGGCACCAGGCCAGCTTTCCAGCTCAACATGTGCTCTCTTGTGACGGACTTTTCCTCTTGCCCAGGAGAGGAGACTGTCAGATCTCTGTACATATAATTTCTGCCAACTTAGGACACCAGCTTCTTCATTAGATCCTATGAAACTAAAAGCATTCTTCATTATCCCATAACCTAAAATTTCATTGAATCTGGTTTTGTTGGTTTTTTTTTTTTTTAGAAAATAGCCAGGATGGGCTTTAATGCATCTTCGTTGCTACAGAAAAGCAAGCTGGGTTTTCTCAATGTCACCAGTTACTGCCGGTAAGACAAAGCCTCATTAAGCTTTTTACCTCTTCCTGTTTCTTATATCCATGGTCCAAGAAGCCAGTCAGGATAGAGCATGTAACCACTCTAAGGAGTCCTCGCAGTTGGGGGCAAGGTGGGGGCGGGGAGGAGCACAGCCTGCATTCTGCTAAAACCGGCCCTGAGAAGATCATTTTCCCTGTAGAACAAGGGGAAAAGCTCCTCCAGGAGGCCAAGGAGAGAGAAGGGATCTAGGCAAAGAAACGCAGCAGAAATTTCTCAAGACGTTTCCTCTGTGTTACTTGAAATCATTTTCAGTGCAGTGAAGCTCCTGGAATGTCATTCCCGTGAGTTTTCTGCCTCCTCCCCTTCCCATGGGTTGTGACCCAAAATAGAGCCTTAAAAGGATGTGTGTGTACTAAACCTCATATACTTGTGATGTCTGATATTCTAACTAAAACCCTGTGAGCTGGGTTGGTACTTCATCAGTTTTCAGAAGGGCCTGGGGCTCAGAGCGGAACAACTGGCTCAAGGTAAGGCTAGAGAGGACGGGGTCCGTCTGATCCGGTGCCTGAGCTCCCGAGCCCTGCGTTCTGCTGCCTCCTGCGCACGGGCCAGTAACAGAACATCAGAGCGGGGCACAGCACTTCCCTTGGAGCAGGGCCCCCTGCAGGGAAGGCCGGCTACGCCAGGGTCACCCGCCAGGGTCACCCGCCAGGGTAGATGGGGCAGGCCCATCCTGTATCTCCCTCCTGAGAAGGAAGAGTTAAGGTCTAGTTAGATCTCTCTTCACCTTAAAACCTGCTTTGTTCTCAAGTGGGGGACGGCCTTGATGTGGAGAGGGAGCTGGGCGCCCTAGTCTAGTTCTAACTTTCTTGGACCCTGTGGAGGGGCCACCCATTTCTTGGCCTTAGTTTTCCTCCGAGTTGTGTAACTGAGATGATTTGGGATCCTGCTCAGCTCTGTGGCTGACAGTTACTTGGGAGGAGAGACGGCTGACTGGGGCGGGGTGCGGGGGGGTCTTCACGGTGGGGGCCAGGGCAGAGCCTCTGAGTCGGCTTCCCGGGTGTCTGGGTCCAGTGGCCATGCCCTCCCCGCCCCTCTTTCCCTCTGCAGTTTAGCTCATGAGCTGCGAGTGAGCTGCATGCAGAGGAGAAAGGTCCAGATTCAGAGCTCGGATCCCTCTGCTTTGGCAAGCGACCGGTTTAACCTCATACTGGTGAGTGGGAGGGAGCTCCCTGTGGGTGCCAGGGGTACAGCTTTTATCCCTTGACCCTGTGTGGCTTAACCTTGGCTTTCATGAGGCCTAGTTGCAAGATGGCCTGTGCCACGAGAGCAAGGGGCGTCCCTTTGGCGTCACGGTTCTAACGTGTGCCCGCTGGCAGGTGCTGAGCCAGCAGGGCCGGCTGTGCTGACCTGGCTCGCCCCGATTCCCGCTCTGTCATTCGGTCTGACAGCCGGGGCCGGCACACATCTAGAACGATCACAGAGCAGTTTTCCCTTGGGTGTGTTGGGTATAGACGGAAAGGTATGCAGTGGGCCGGGGGCTTCTAATCCTTCCTGTACTGGGGCGTCATCCGGCCACACCCGAAGCTCCAGCATCCTTCGGTAGCAGCAATGCGCCACTCCCTGGCTCGCTGACTCTGAGCTGGGTGGTACCGCTGGGCCTGCATGTCTGCCACAGCTTTATCACGTCATTTACATGGAGCAGAGTCTTTTCTGCATTAGGTTAGACCGGGGCTAATCTAACCAAGGCTAAATAAAGCCAGAGCCAACTGCTTGAACACAGCATTCAGAGAAATGTCGGCAGAGGACCCCGGGGTACCTGGAGTTAGACTAGAAGCTTGAGGCTACAGGAGATCATGGCCTCCGGGCAAGCCCTGTCCTTCCTGGAGGCCGGGGGAAGGCTGAGGAGAATGAAAGAAGGATGGAAAAATGGAGAGCCTCAGCCTACTGGACAGGACTAGAAGCTGAAGCCACAGAGCTGACCCTTGAGGTCTTGCCCCAGAAGACCTCAACAGGAGAATACATCTGGGGTATTCTAGGACTCCCATTCTCTCCGGTGGCTTTTCTCCCCCAAGGGCCTGAGGGTATGATTTGACCCGAATCAGTAGAATACTTGCTTGCGGTACATACTCGGGAGCCACTTCCCTGGGTTTTCTTGGTAAAACTGAGTGGCCTTGCACGTGCTGCTTAGTATGGCCCCAGTCCCCAGTGCTCATGCTCTGTCTCACAACGACCTCGCACGGACGTGGAGATCTCCCCAGTCACCCGGAGTTGGAGGTGGTTGGCTAGCTAGTGGACTAGAATTCTGGGAAGAGTGCTTTGCCACCCAGAGGTCAGTTCTCCCATTCTGATTCTAGTCACTGTAATGATTCTTCAGGAAATGTGGTTTCTGAGGAAACTTGCAAAGTGAATACATTTTCACCAGCATCCAAACCCATGTTATGTGTGTATGTTATATTTATAAATATATATATATGACACATAACTACATAAGGTTTTGTTTTGAAGTAATTATTAACTACATTTTTTATTTTATTTTATTTATTTGACAGAGAAACACAGCGAGGGAGGGAACACAAGCAGGGGGAGTGGGAAAGGGAGAAGCAGGCTTCCCACGGAGCAGGGAGCCTGACGCCAGGCTCGATCCCAGGACCCTGGAATCATGACCTGAGTTGAAGGCAAACGCCTAACAAGTGAGCCACCAGGCGCCTCAACCACATTTTTTAAATGAGAAAAAAAACTCACATCCCAATGTAGTGTTTTCTATTGTAATTTTTTTTTTTTTTCAGTGCAGTGGGCTTGCTTTTTTCTTTTTTTTTTTCCTTTTACTCGGTGGGGAGAAAAGTGCCTGTGTAATAGGGATCCAATTTTGTATTCTCCTTTCACCCCCTTCACAGGGGTATAACTAGCATTTTCCACATTGTGTGTGGCCTTTGCCATGGCTACATGGCACCATGTGGCCCATCTAAACAGCTCACCTGGGTGGACATTGGGACTCCTCCAAACGCAGTTCTGAGTGGAGCTGCTGTGCGGACCTCAGACTCCCTGACTCCGCCCCCTCACTGCCCTTATCCGTGTTCCTGATTGTGAGACCGCATAGCTGTCCGCCTTGCCCGGTGACGGCTGGGCTGAGTAGGGACAAGGTGGGTTACCCCATGTTCCACTCTCCCTCGTGGGTGGGAGCGCTCACCAGGTGAAAATGCACAGAGCATGGGATCCTAGAGAGAGGGGCAGATAGATGGCCTTGGGCAGCTCCCCTGGGCTCAGCCAGGGAGGTGACCTGTAGTCTCTTTTCCCCTACAGGCGGATACCAACAGTGACCGGCTCTTCACAGTGAATGACGTCAAAGTCGGAGGCTCCAAGTATGGCATCATCAGCCTGCGAGGTCTGAAGACCTCCTCGCTCAAGGTGCATATGCACGAAAACCTGTACTTCACCAACCGGAAGGTACGTGCCCTTTCCCGTCAATTAGCCTTGCAGCTCCCTTTGCACTTTGGATCCAAGGGCCCTGCTTTAGTTGGCCCAATTCAGAGGAGAAGAGAGAACTTTATGAAGAAGGTGGGGCTTGAGTACCCATTTTCCTGAGGGAGAATGGTGTCAGAGATCTTGAGAACCCATAGGGGAAGAAAGGGGCCTCAGGCGTTTCTGTTCTTGGAAGAGAAGTAACTGTCAGTAGTTGGGAAAAGGTGTGAAACTCCTTTAGGCTTGGAAAGGCTTCTTTAACTGGTGGTACAGACCTTCCCTCTGGGAGGATCGCAGTAACCCAAAGGAGCCCTTGCCCAGCACGAAGTTCCTGGGCTGCAGGCAGAGGGGGCCTGAGTGGACAGTCCTGGGTGCATCCATCACTCAGCCAGTCTGTGGCCTACACTGAGGTTACGGAAATAAAAAGAGA
The DNA here is from genome assembly GCF_922984935.1 of Meles meles. NCBI lineage: Eukaryota > Metazoa > Chordata > Mammalia > Carnivora > Mustelidae > Meles > Meles meles. Next base: position 137,974,057 of record NC_060071.1, on the reverse strand, counting down.
TTACATAAATACAGTACAGCACAGCTTGCCGTTGAGGGAGCAACCTTTAAACCTTTAAATTTCACTGGAGCGATGAGTCCATGTGTCCATTTGGGACCTGAGCCACAACATGGACACAGGTCGAACCTGGTCTCTGGGGAAAGGGAAGATACAGTTCGCCTCTCAGTAAGGTCGGTCCCTTCCTATTGCAGGGACTCCGTCCCCAAACCACAGGTCTCACTGCGAGGTCCATGCTGATGACAAAGGACCAAAGTCGGGGGGTAACTTCCTCCCTGTTGCCCTCAAGGCTCTACATGGTGGAGCAGGGGACCTGCCTGTCCTGGGGACTGTCCCAGCTCCCTTAAAAGAAGTGAGACCTGAAGAAAGCAGTCCTATGTCGGTATCCCCAGTAGTAACTCCGCAGGAAAGCATCTGTCTGTCTCCGCGAGCTGGCAGTCAGACCAGCCTTGCTGTGTGCTTCCTCCCCAGGTGAACTCTGTGTGCTGGGCCTCGCTGAATCACCTGGATTCCCACATTCTGTATCTTTTGGCAGACGAAGAGGTTTGGTGGGCAGGCCATGCCGCGGTGTCCAGCCGGGCATCTGTGGGGTGTGTGAGGTGGCGGCGTCGTGGCCAGAGGTCTGCCCGGTTGTGTATGCACATCTCACCCGTTAGGAAAGAATAGTGCAGCTCGGTAGAGAACAAGGCTTGCCGTGGAGCGCAGAGAAGAGAGTTCCCAGGGTGACAGTGATGTCACCGTGTGCCAGACACTGTTAGGAACAGTAAAGCCTTGGGCAGGAACTCCACGTGCTCCTGAGGTGAGGGAGGACGAGCTCAGAGCCATAGCGGTTTGAGGGTGGGCCGGGCCTCTTGTTGGGGAAGGGGGAGGGCGGGCATCAGTAAAGGGGAAAGGGGACTCCTTCGGCATTGGACATAAGTGTGTGGGCTCAGTGCCTAGGGTCCCTACCAGAGACCACCTTCTTTCACTTTTTTAAAATTTTATGTATTTATTTATTTGGGGGGGTCATGAGCCAGGGAATGGGGAGACAGAGGCAGAAGGAGAAGTGACTCCTAGCTGAGCAGAGAGCCCAATGCAGGGCTTGATCCCAGGATCAAAATGTGAGCTGAAGGGAGACGCTTAACCGACTGAGCCCCCAGGTGCCTCCAGAGACCACCGCCTTTAGAGCACTCTTCGCTCCAGTCTGCCCTCTCAGGGAACAGTCAGGGCTCCTGTACTAAGAGCACAGTGTCAGGCTGGCTGGACCCTTCCTCTGGTGTCCCTGGGGGCTGTTGATGATGGACAAAACAGCTGTCTGTCCCGTGCTTCTGGGAGTAATACAGTTTGAGCCAAAGCCACATGTTCATGAGTCTTGTCCATATTTCAATTTTATAACCAGTGAGTTCTTAAAACTCGGACCACTCGCTGTACCTAACACGTCCTTCAGGAGTTGTCACGGGGCTGACGTCAGTTACATCGGTGAATGCACTTAACACAGTGCTTGGCACATCTTGGTCCTCCTTACGTAATGGCTGAATCGGAACCTGTTGAGGTTTTTTTAATTTGTTCCACGACATCCTATTTTTAAAAGATCTGGTTATAAATTTTACATAAGATAAACACAAAACTGTTCTGTAAATTGAAAACTTTATGTGGCTTTCATTTGGTGGGATTCTGTGGGGGATAGGACCACCTGTCGCTGTTGCTCTTACCTGATGACAGGGGAGACCAGATCTTCAAGGAGGGAAAACAACAACCTTGCTCTCATTTCTGATCTTAAAACAGGATGACGTTTTCCCAGGTTTCTCTCCTTACACTAAGGAGAGATTAAAAACCCATATAATTGAGTTTAAAGAGCATGGTCTGTGGTAGCTTCGTTAGCCGCTTGCCCTCTGGTGGTCACTTCAGGTAATCTTTTCTGTGCACCCGCTGCCTCTGCTGAAGGTCATGGAACTTTCTCCCTTTACCAAAACGGCCCCGTGTTGAGCCTGGTCCTCTGCATTTCCCCCTACAACATGGGGAGAAGTTAGACTGAGAAGGGAGGGCTCTTGGACACCTGCAGCCTCTCAAAGGACTGGATCTGATACTGGCCCCATGAGTACCACACGAAGTTTAAGAGTATTTGGATCTTCGTCCTAGTAATTAAAAGTGCACCTAGGTAGGGAGGGACTCCCTCCCCACATCCTTATCCTATAAAGCCAGAAGCAAAAGAGGTTTCTTCAGGAAGGCCTTGGGCTGCCCAGCTTCAGCTTCGGCATCTCTCTAACTAGAGATATGTAACACGGGGCCTGCCGCCCGAGGCAGCGTGATGTGCACACGTCACAGTTCAGACGACCGGACACATGGCCCGCTTGCTTTGCACAAAGCTGCTGACAGTTCTCAGTGAAGGGTACGTGTGTTCGTTCCACAAAGTCCATTGAGCGGATGCGTCCTTGTGCGAGTGCTGGAAAGGGCAGTGGCAGGCGGCCGGCGCTCAGTCTCCGCATTGACGTTGGCGGGGCAGTGGGATGCCAGCAGGATGGAGGGATCGAGTGGCCTTCCTGGAGGGGATGGAGCTCCCAGTGGAAGGAAGAGGCAGGAGAGATCTCGGCACCTGGGGCAGTGGTAAATGGTCTGGTGTCCGTGAGGTCTCTGGCGAGGTGGGGCCCCTGGTACTAGGATGTTCTGGAGGACTGTGGCCCTGGAGGCATATCTTAGGAGAGGCTGGGAAGGGTGAGACCTCAGAGTGGGGGGGTCGGGGGGGCTGCTGCAAGACTGCGGGCAGGGGAGAGGGTGTGGTGGGTGAGCAGGGGTGGAGGAGAAGCACAAGTGGAAGAGGCTCAGCATCTAGGCCAGGCCATGGGGGTAACAGAAGGTCTGGGGGGCCTCCCGGAGGGTGGTCTGGAGGTCACCACCGATGTGTCGCTGGAAAGAGTGCCGCGTGGCCACAGGCAGAACTGGAAAGTGTCACTCGGTGTGAAAAACAGAGTCCACTGGAGACCTCGGGGAGACTTGCCTGGGAGATGACTGGGTTTCAGTGGGCTGAAGAGTGAGAAGAAGGCAAGGGAGTGGGCGAAACACAGACTCCTCTGAGAGAAGTTCGGCTGTGAAGGGAGCGGAAGCAGACCAGTGGGAAGGCCGCCCCGTGGACACGCAGATAGGGCACAGACAGAGGTGGTTCAGAGAAAGGAAATGCAAGTGACGGCGGTCTGATGCGGCAGCACACCCAGCCGCAGTCGGGAGACTGAAGCTAAAATGTGGACATGTCGGTTGAGACGCATTCAGATGAGCACAGATCGGGCTGTTTCCGGACTGCACGGCTTGACCACCATCCGTGGGCCATTACGTCCATTTGTGAGCGGCATTTTGTTAATGAAGTAGACTAGAAAATAATTAGTCTCCTATTTAGTAAGAGCAAGTGTTTTATGAAACTTTTGTTGCAGTTCTTTGTGTGTATGTAGTGCCTGGTAGCAAAATTAAACTCGTACCGTGGGTTTGAGAAACCCATGTGGCTCAGTCGTTAAGCGTCTGCCTTCAGCTCAGGTCGCAATCCCAGGGTTCTGGGATTGAGCCCCACGTCGAGCTCCTTGCTCTCCAGGAAGCCTGCGTCTCCCTCTCCCACTCTCCCTGCTTGTGTTCCCTCTCTCGCTGGCCCCATGTCAGAGAAAAAAATCTTAAAAAAAAAAACAAACCACCTTAAAGCAGCCTCCCACACATGGAGTATAAGACGGGAGAATGGGGGCACCGGGGGGCTCAGTGGGTTAAAGCCTCCGCCTTCAGCTCAGGTCATGATCCCAGGGTCCTGGGATCGAGCCCCACATCGGGCTCTCTGCTCAACAGGGAGTCTGCTTCCCTCTCACTCTCTCTGCCTACTTGTGATCTCTCTCTGTCAAATAAATAAATAAAATCTTAAAAAAAAAAAAGGACAGGAGAATGAAAGGGGATGCTCCTTCCAGCAGCAGATTAAAAATCCCTGAAACAGCGTAAGTGCCTATCAGCAGGAGACGAAACAGAGGAGTTGTTCATTCATACAAAGGCATGCTCCACTGTGAAAATGAAGAAATCGGAGCTATCAAATCAAGCCAGCTCAATCTAGAAGAGAGTGGAGGGAGAACCGTGGTAGATGCTCTGTAGAAAGAACGAGCATGGCCCAGAACTCTGACCAGTTTTAGAGTGTGATTTTGGGTGGTGGAGAGGGAAGACTTGGACTGGGGAGAGGTCAGGAAGGCCTTCAGCTGTGTTCGTGACATTTTTTCCTTTTAGAAAATCTGGAACTAAATACGCAATACATAAACGTGTTAAATGTGGCTCGTGGTGGTAGTTTCTGGAAGGGTACTACGGCCCATTCTCCTCCCAGAGGAGACCCTTGTACTTGACTGTCCTTAACAGCTTCTCCAGGCTCTGCCTCATGGGCATCGCAGAGACTCCGGGCTGCGCCACCCTGCTCCCAGCGTCCCTGTTCGTCAGTAGTCACCCAGGTACCAGGTCCTTTGCCTTCGGAGGAGGAGGAGGGGCTCCAAGGGAGGTCTCAGTCCGCCTCCAGGAGCTGCAGCCCACGACAGTGTAAACTCCGTGGCGAGGGCTCGGACAGAAGGGGTGGGAGCCACAGGCTGCGCAAGCCCTCGTCAGCCTGCAGAAGCACTTGCGGGAGAGTTCCCGAAACCTGACCCAGGATTGGTACTAGAAGTGACATATGTCCTTACATACCCCTCCTCTGGGGTCATGTCAGCAGCCAGAACAGTTAAGAGTGCAAGAGATTGAAATATTTCTTGGGGCCGCCCGCACAGATCCCGCAGCCTGGCGCCCGCTGTGGCCATGCTTCCAGTCTGTGCACCTGGAGCAGTCGGGCTTCCTCCTGGCAGCGTATTCTGGGCATTAAGTTTTCAGTCTTTCAGAGACTTAGGATCCATCAGACAAGGGTCAAGCTTCTTAAGAGTGCAGGTCTTCAGGCAGACCTGGCACGAACCCCGGCTCTGCCCCTTACCAGCGTGAACAGATTGCTTACCTTCTATGAAGAGAACCCCCGCCCCTTCGGGTTACAGGGTGGGTGAGGGGGGTGGCGCCCACTCAGCCTGGTGCCTGACAAGTCCTCGTGCAGCAGGCCCATGTCGGGAGTGCGTGTTACCACCATTTCCACAGATGAGGAAGCTGAGGCAAAGAGACGTTCATAACCTGCCTCACAAACTGACCAGGATAGTGGTTCCTTCTCGGGAAGGGCGGGGAGGTCGTAAGTGGGAGGGTATCAGGCTACTGCAGTGTTTTGCTTCTTAACCTGACTGGTGGGCATGTGGCTACATTTCCTTTGTGATCATTCGTGGCACTCTGTTTGGGGTGTGTGCCCTTTACGTACTATGAATTAAAAGGCTTATTTAAAAAGTTTTGGGGATGCCTGGGTGGCTCAGTCGGTTAAGCTGCTGCCTTCAGCTCAGGTCATGATCCCAGGGTTTTGGGATTGAGTCCCGCATTTGGGATCGAGTGCCTGCCTCTCTGCCTGCTTGTGCACGCGCTCTCTCTCTCTGACAAATAAATAAAATTTTTCAAAAAATAAAAAACAATTTGCTTGGGATCACACATCAGATAGTGTGGTGTGGGATTGAAACCGTCTTATAAAGAACCACACCGTCTCCCTGACAGCAGTTAGTAGTTCTGACACTCCTCCTGGGAAGGCAGGAAAGAGTCATGTGCTTGTTCCCAGAATAACCCCTTTTGAGCCAGGTACCCCAGCTGAGTGTCTCTTTTTTGTCACCATAAAGGCCAAAATGGGGCCAAGGTATCGACAGATCTCTGAGCAGCCATTCCTGGAGGTTCCCCAGATCAGGGTGTCACTGACCAGGTAGCATGGAGGAAAGCCCCCCCGCCACACACACACACACAAGAAGAGCAGCCACCTTTCACACTCACTGTCGCCATCCGCAGGAGACCGGCCCGGCATGCTCTGCAGTTTCCGGATCCCCGGGGCCTGGTCCTGTGCGTGGTCCCTCAACATTCAGGCAAATAACTGCTTCAGCACAGGTGAGCCGCGGCTGCCCCCGCGTGTCCCCAGAAGCAGCTTTCACAGCTCCAAACCCCCTGTCCAGACGGTGAGTGATGCTTGTCCCTCTGCCCCTTCTGTCTCTGTCAGGCTTGTCTCGGCGGGTCCTCGTGACCAACGTGGTGACGGGACACCGGCAGTCCTTTGGGACCAGCAGTGATGTCTTGGCCCAGCAGTTTGCTCTCATGGTTGGTTGGACTGGGGGAGGGGAGCGATTTAAAGTGTCCCGAGGGTGGACATTTGCTGGACTGAAACCGGATTCCTGTGTGTGGCATCTGGTCGTCTCTCTTCTTCAGGGGAAAAAAGGAGGGCATCAGAAAGGTTTAGTGGGTTACTTGGTGATTATATCTGCACTGGACGGAAGTTGGCTGATTGAGAAAGGCCCGGCTAACCTGGCTTTCAACAACTTCTTATTTAAATGAGCCGTTAGCAGTTCTGGAGTACTTGGATTAGCCAGCAGGACAAGTAATTTTTTTTTTTTAATATACAAATTAAGTCCCAATTCATGATACTTACTAGGTCCATGCACAGTTTTCAAATTACATATTTGAGAAAGTTAAAAAATCCTACTGCTAGATAATACTGCATTTCAGAGACTTGCTCGTTGAAAAGGCCATCTTTCTTTAAAAGTGTGGAGGAGAGAGTGAGCCGATCTGCTTTCGGCAGTAAGCCCAGAGTGTGTTACTCAGGCTTCTTCAGCCATCTGCCCTCCTGGACCTCCGATCTCTCCTACTCCACACTCCTCCCCCTCGTTTCTCACCAAGGATCTTCGTGGAGATAAGGCACCATCACTTGGGCTTCACAGAGTGAGGCCTGGGGTCCAGTGCAGCCAGTGGGGAGCACACTGGAAGAGCCCTGGGGTCCCGTTCTTTTATCCTTTCATAAGGAACCCTTCCAGCCACGCCATCACCCCCACCACTACCCCAGGGACTGGGAGAGGGGAGGGAGGCGAGGCAGGAGTTGTGTTCTGGAAGGAAACACCCTTCCCAGCCTTAGAGGAGGTGGTACCAACAACCATTCTCTCTCTCTTTCCATAGGCTCCTTTGCTCTTTAACGGCTGTCGTTCTGGGGAGATCTTTGCCATAGATCTGCGTTGTCGAAATCAGGGCAAGGGCTGGAAGGCCACCCGCTTTTTCCATGACTCAGCAGTGACCTCTGTGCAGATCCTGCAAGAAGAGCAAAACCTGATGGCATCTGACATGGCGGGAACGGTAGGGGTAGCACTGATGACTCAGGCCACAGGCGCCACCGGCCTGGGGCTCTGGCGGGTGATGGGCTCTTCAGAAAAGACCCTCGTGTTGGGGCGCCTGGCTGGCTTATTCAGATGAGCGTGTGACTCTTGATCTCAGGATCATATGTTTGAGCCCCATGTTAGGTGTAGAGATTACTTTAAATTCTTCCAAGAGAGACCCTTGTGCCAGACAATAGCAGGGGAAGGGCAGCAGGAGACCAGGCAAGTCGTTTTCTCCACCTGGAAGCCCAACCTGGTCTAGACTGACATGAAACCAGTTTTGCTGCTTTTGAAATTTAGATTTTCCTAACCCTAAGAGGTGTTTGGAGACCACCTTGTCCTGCCTGGGTTCACTAGCGTACCTGCCGGACCCTCTCTAACGGCCCCTTGTGCTTTCCACAGATCAAGCTGTGGGACCTGAGGACCACTAAGTGTATAAGGCAGTATGAAGGTCATGTGAACGAGTACGCCTACCTGCCCCTGCACGTGCACGAGGAAGAAGGCATTGTGGTAGCAGGTACCTGGGGAAGGGGAGATCTTTCTGTCCCATCAAATAAAATGGCAGAGGGAGAAATTACTCCAGATCAGAACCTCGTACGTGGGACTTGTTGGTAGGAGACACGAGGTGGGACGTAGAGTAGGACAGTCCTACTGGTAAGCTGCTGTTAAGCAGCCACCAGCTGGGACAGCCCTGTGCCCTCACTCACGTTAGTGGGAGAACATCACCTCACTAACAGGCAAGTTACGTGCAATAAAACAGAGACCTCGGTGTTCACCTGGTCAGCATTCAGTGTGACCTTCACCCAACCCTGTTTAAAAGCTTGGCCTCCCTGTTCTTTGTGCTCACTTTCCAGCCAAGGATGCTGCGAAACGAAGTTAAGGTCACTGTAAAGGAACTGGTTCTTGGGGATCTGTATTTGCAGAACAGGAGCAGGGGTGTTGAGCCACTGAATTCCCTTGAAAAGGGCTGCAAAGGGGCGCCTGAGTGGCTCAGTGCGTTAAAGCCTCTGCCTTCGGCTCAGGTCATGATCCCAGGGTCCTGGGATCGAGCCCCACATCGGGCTCTCTGCTCAGCCAGGAGCCTGCTTCCCTTCCTCTCTCTCTGCCTGCCTCTCTGCCTACTTGTGATCTCTCTGTCACACAAATAAATAAAATCTTTAAAAAAAAAAAAAAGGAAAGGGCTGCAAAACTGTTGCCTCACAGATTTTGCTGTTTCTATGGCGACAGAATATTCTGATAGCATGAAAGTTCAGTAGTCTGACACATGAAATAGTGAGCCCTTGACATTCAGGAATATGTTCTTGGTCTTGACATGTCCTCAGACTTGCAGATGTGCCTACAGAACGTACTTGTTCTCTGTGAAATCTTTTTCCGTGCCCGAGAAGCATCTCTGAGAACTTCCTCAGGCTGTTTACTACTCTCCACCCCCAGCAGCAGTTGGCTTCCTGCTTAAGCCTAGTTTCCATCTCAGGAGAGCCGCTGAGCTCTGGGGAACAGGAAAGCAAGGAGGCCACTGAGCGGCAGACGTGGGTGGTGGCCTGGTGCAGTCCTCGGCGAGCCGGGCCGTGAGACCCTGAGGTCTGCCCTTCCTTTTCCCTCCAAAGAGCTCCAGGAGCGCATCTGGGCTGCAGCAGCCAGTACCACATCCCTCACAGCTGTGAGCCCCGAAGACTCACCTGGTCTTAGGAACCAAGCCATTAAACCAGAACCAGCTCTGGTGAGAGTTGTCACTAGTGAGTCCCAGGATGTACTGAAGGGAAGACATCTTCCTGGTTACTCTTTCACAGAAATCAGCGGCATGTTCTCTAGACCAGGGGTGCTGGGCTCCCCCGAGCAGCCCTTGACAAAAGGGAAGCAGAGTGGCCACCCGTTAGCCAAGATGCCTGGTGACCAGCCACGGCGTCATAGCCAGCCAGTGCATTTTGTCACTCAGAACACCTGCGACTGGTTGTGATTCTGGAACATCAGGGAGACCTGTGACTTTGATTTTCAAGAAGTACATGTTATCAGCAGAAATAATTTTCCATTTGAGGTTGTGTTCTGGCTCCAGTGGGTTCCCTTCGGAATCATGAGAAGCCACGCCCACGTGTGCACAAGGGCTACTGCGTGTCCTAACCTCCCACGTGTCTTCCCTCTTTCTCAGTGGGCCAGGACTGCTACACGAGAATCTGGAGCTTCCACGACGCCTGCCTGCTCAGAACCATACCCTCCCCACACCCCACCTCCAAGGCTGACATCCCCAGTGTGGCCTTCTCTTCTCGGCTTGGGGGTTTCCGGGGAGCCCCAGGGCTGCTCATGGCTGTCCAGCAGGACCTTTACTGTTTCTCCTACTCCTAATTCCACAGGGTGCGGCTGGGAGGGGTGTGGATTTGATGGAAGGGAGTAAGGAGCAGCCACACTTCTGCCACGACTGCTGTTTGCACTGAGGGCATTTTAAACGGATGCTCTGTGTACACAGATCCCATCCAACCAGCTGCCAGGAAGCAGGTGCTGTTTTTGTGGAGACACTTCGGTAAAGTTGTTTCAGTTTAAGTTGTGAGCTCAGAGAGCGCAAAAGTCCTTTTCATAAAAGGTACTTATTTCCTTATCGAACTCCTCAGACTAGTCTGTGGCCCCCCCTCCCTCTTTTTTTTTTTTTTTTCTTTAAACAAATACTTATTCTAAGGGCTGAAGATTGGCAGTAACTAAATTAAAGCTGCTGCTTCCACGAAAAGCCCTTTCAAGAAGCCTAATGGGCCTGGGCGAGGCTGTCCATGCAGTCAGTGCCTAGGTCCCAGAAAGCCATGCATGTGGACTGGAGAACCCCAGCTGGGGAGACGGGGAAGGGGTTTGGGGTCCTTTCTCTGAGTCTCTAGAGATAAATGATTGAAGACTGGTTTTTGAAGTCATTAAAAAGCCTTCTCAAAAAAAAAAAAAAAGCCTTCTCAGACTCAGTCAACATCTGTAGCAGACTTCCTTTTTCTCCTTTTATCACCATTCATAGGCACTGGAAGGAAAGATGGATCTTTCTAGATGCTACAGGTTTTAAACAGGTCCTAGCATGCCTTTGTTGAGATGCCTTCCAGAATGTCACGTACAACAGCTCCTGTTTCTATTACGGTGACCTGAATGTCAGATTTAAGGGCCTCATCTCAAAGAAAATTGGCTGACTTTCTGTAATGGACCAGAAGCACTTTGCGAGATGTTTATACAGCGTCCGAGAGCCTGTCTTTCTACCAAACAATAAACTAGAAAGAACCATGCGTGTTGCGTTGCTTCTGGTAATGATTCGGAAGATCACGATTTGATCCTTGTCTGCTACAGCAACAAACCAGCTGCAGTGACGTCTACTCAGATCCTGGGTGCGGGTAACAGAGACAGACCAGCTTTAATGGCTTTGCTAGAGAGCTTTACCTGCCCTCCGGGATCCAGTGTGCCCTTTCCTGCCTGCTCTGTGCACGCCCCAAGCAGCTGACCCGTACGGACAACAGTGAACTCCCTGGCCCCCCTCCTGCGGGTTCCTCCACCCAAGGCCACAGCCCCTGTTGGAACAGCACGCTCTCTCTAGCTTCCAGCAGCTGCTTCTTTAGTCCCTTCAGATCTCCTAGTAACTGCATCTCGCTGTTGCTAGCCCAGGAACTTTGCCAGTTAAACTACTTGAGTTACTCCCTTGAGTGGTAGTTAATAGTTTCCTGCTAGAACCCTAGTACAACTTGATGTACAGAGAACCAAATTCAAAAAAATGATGAGAATGGGACGCCTGGGTGGCTCAGTTGGTTAAGCGGCTGCCTTCGGCTCAGGTCATGATCCCAGCTCCTGGGATCGAGTCCCACATCGGGCTCCATGCTCGGCGGGGAGCCTGCTTCTCTCTCTGTCTCTGTCTGCCTGTGCTCACTCTCTCTGACAAATAAAATCTTTAAAAAAAAAAAAACCTTAAAAAAAAGATGATGAGACTATCAGACTGGTCATCTGATAGATGAGCTACACATTCTAGCAAATATTTTTAATGCCTCACATTTTATAAAGAATTTTCCCCCACCTTACTTGATCTTTATAACAACCCATAAAGGTGGCCCAGCAGGAGTAATGTAAAAATTATTAGCATCCCCTTACAGGTGGGGAAGGCTGGCACAGAGACATCGACTTGTGTCAGATCACAGACCTGTTCAGCATAGAGACCTGAGACCACGTTCCCACGGCTCCTGCTCCTCCGGTCTCTATCCCAGCAAGTGCCGTAGAGAAGTCAGGAAGTGGCTCGGTGCTGCCGGTAAGTGCGCGGCAGTGCTAACGGCCCCTGGTGGTGAGTCTCCAGGTAAGTGCACTTTCTGGTCCTCAGTGATGGTTAAGAAGCTTGCTAATTAACCAGGATCCGCAGGCGTTTCGTCCTTCGGATTCGGCTCCTGTATCTCTGCAGCCCCGGCCTCCTGGCCTGAGCAGAAGTCTCAGGAAATGCCCATATACTCAAAGGGGCAAGGGGCCACTATCACTGCAGGGTCTTTTGGATCAATTCTGGTGGCATGCTCCTGCCCAAGACGCAAGCAGAACTGCCAATCCATGAACCTAACATCCACTCACTTTTGTCCCCACAAGTTCTAGGTGGTCACGATGTACAAGTTCATGACGGGGTGTGCGATTTTAAATTGCCAGTCTCGACCACTTAATGCAGTTTCCCTCACGGTTCTGTATTGTTTCTATGGAGCTAAGCACCCATGGGTGGCTACCCCGTGCGATTCTGATCCCTCCCTAGAGAGTGGAGGCAAAAGGACTGCTCAGGAGAGTAGTGGTGAGTTCTGCCGTGATGGCCCTGTCCCCACATACCCTCTAACCTCAACCCCTGTGTCCTCGCCCAAGTTCCTTGTTAGGCAGATACAGTTGTCAATCATTTTTCATTTCCCCTAGGCTTTTTTAAAAGGAGAGAGTGGTTCTTTAAAAACTCAAAACAGCAAAATTCTTGATCTCTGGTTACCAGTCACTCCTAACATCTGGTCTAGGTTGTAAGAAAAGTCAAACTTAGCTGAGAAGCTAAGTTTGCTTTTTAACACAGTGTCCCAAAGAAGAGTATGTTACACAGTCTGGATAAAGCATTTTTCACTTGCACATCTGTTAGGGCATTTCACCTGTTCACAGGTGACAACAAAATGCGAATGACAGCAGCGCTGACCTATGACCAGCTCCTCCCTGAGTGGCCTGGTGCTTGCTGGCTTGTAGCCTTGTCAACGGCTGAGAGGACAGCAGCACTGGTTAGCACTGGTTATCACAAATGCCCACAGGATAAACACCCGCTTCACACCATCTTGCTGTGTAACCACGCTAGAAATCAGCCGGCCTGACCTCCAGGGGCCTCCGGAAGTGTCCTCCGGCCAAGTTAGCCCCAGTCATCTGTGAGCTCTAGATCTGTCCTGGTCAAAATTTCCCACAACCGTCTCTGAAAACACCTGCTGGCCAAATTCCACCTCTCCTGTGTCTGCCTCTCCAGGCTACCCACCGCATGTCCACTGCCATGAGAGCGATCTTCCTGGATCCCTATGTTCAGTGGCCTCTTGAATAAAATGTGTGGCCTCTTGAGATTGGATTATCTGTGCCTTGCCCCTTTTGGACCATCTCCACCACCTGCCTGGTCTCAGGACACAAATGTTTCGAGAGCCTTCCTCACCTGGGCCTCAAAGCCAGCCAGACTCCCTTCCTTTCCATCTGTCAAAGTCCCACTATTAAGTCTCAGAAAGCTTAGCTTTGCCAGCATCATTGCCTTTTCATTCTTACAACCCTGTGAAGTATGTGATGGTCACGGAAAGGGACTGGCCCAGGTCTGCTAGTAAGTGGGAACGCCAGGAGGCGGCTCTCCCGTTCTAACTCTCTGATCTGTTAAGCCTCTTGTGCTTGACAGAATGGGACTTTTTATTTCACTCTGAACTTTAAGGTCTTGGGTTCAGCTCGACATAAGTCTCCCTTCTGTCCTCTTAAGACTAGCCAACTCTGTCCCCTGCAAGTGACCTCTGGACTGGTTGGCCTGTCTTTGCTCCATCTCCTGGCTTGTTCCTGCCACCACCCACTTGCACTCTTGACTTCATCTGAATTGAAAGCAGCTATAGCAAAAAGGACTTTCTCTGCAGAACCTGTAATATGAGCAAAGGCACCCAGATATAAATGCTGCCAAGAGCCCGGGGCTGCCTGAACCCAGGTGACACGGCGTCTCGGAAATGGAAGAAATGTCCAGGGATGGAGGAGCCAGAGCCTCGAGAGCGAGTCAGGCTGGAGTTAAGGGTAAGGTGGCGGCTGAACCCACAGCAGGGCATAAGTCCCCCAGGACTGGCATTACGGACTGGTGGGCTCCATCAAAGTCCACCAGACCCAGAAAGATACGCTCGTTGTCTATAAATGGCAGCTTCAAGATGGCGTTGGTCATATGAGCAGACCCCTAAACTGCAGCTTCTCGAACCCCCTGTACCCCCACACCATCTGTGCTTCAGTGCTCCTAAGTCTGAGTTTCCCAGGTATAAAAAAAGGAAAAAGTTGCACTAGGTGTAATTTAACAGGCGGCCATATGGGTTGTTTTCTCCCCCCCCGGTTGATGGCAGTTCTGAAACTGAAAATGCAAACATGGTGGAAAACACGATTTTTTAACAACCAGAAGCTGAGCTCCAGTGGTACAGGGGAGATCAGCTTGCTTCATCTGTAAGCCAGTCTGTCTGTGACGTTTAGTCAAAGGGAAGTAGTATTCTACCAGGAGGAGCAGGTATAAAAGCTAAGCCCTCCTGATACAACAGAGCAGGTACCTTTTTCTCTTAGGATAAGGTCAATGCCATATTTGGAAATGCAGAATTCACAACCCACGGAAATCTACAAGCAGCACCACCCTGCACTGTCTGGGCAGGGGACAGTGCGGCTTTCAGGCCCACCTGGAATCAAACCCCAGCTTTGAGTTTCACTGGCCAGGCAACCCTGGGCTTCCAGAACTTCTCTGAGCCAGTGTCTTCAGCTGTAAAACATGGACACCACTCCCTCCCTTCCAGTGTGGTTGTGAGAATACCAAGTAATACCAAGTCCCAGCACTACCTGGCACCCCTGTGTTGGAAGTCAATCCAGCAGAGCGAAACCCAACGCATACGTGAGAGTCCCCCTGGGTCCCATCACTCAGGAGACCGCTTGGTTCTCAGCCAGCTGAAGCCTTCCGTCCTAGCTCTGCGAGCACTTCACCAGTGACCTCCTCCACCTCGGAGCAAGTCTTTCAAACTGCAATTTTTTTTAAGTAATCTCTATGCCCAACATGGGCTCAAACTCGTGGCCCGAGATCAAGAGTTGCACACACTTCCAACTGAGCCAGCCAAGTGATTTATGAAAGCCTTTACGCAGCCACCCCCTTAATCGGGGAGAGAATTAATCTGCACTATTAGATGTCAGGATAGAGGGCTCTCCAGGGGGGCCTGCGGGGCGGGCAGTTTCTGGGGTTGCAGTCTTTCTGTTTCTTCATCTGGGCACTGGTTGATTATACGTTCAGTTGCAGAAGATTCATCAAATGGAAATGTGTATTATTGTATCATTGTTCAATGGCTTAAGCCATTGTTCTCATCCTGAGTTTAGCTGGTCTTTAGCCCTTCGGTTGAGGCTGGGATTGGATGTGTAGGGCAAGAAAAGCGAACTTTCTGGTACTTCCACCCTGGGTCACTTCTCTTCCTTTACTCTCTCGGTCTGTGTAGTGTCAAGGAAGGGCGTGCAGAAGACTGTTCCGCATCATTCCTACGTGGCCCGGCAGACTCATGCTCAGGGATGCCGCCACACGACAATGGGACAGCCAGCCAGCTCTGACACAGGCCACCACCATGCATGCACACCCCTGCTCCACTCACCCAAAGAGCAGGGGATAAAGATGAAAGGGATGGGAGCGGGACAGGAAAAGTCGGGGGGAAAGACAGAGTAAGAAGGAAGGGAAAGGACAAAGACGAGTGTCTGTGCCCACGAGGAGACCGTGGAGGACAGTCAAATAGAGAAGGGGGTCAAACAGAGAAGGCAGAGCAAGGGAATGAAAGAGGGAACCAACAGATAAAAAGGTAGAGAACAGTTTTTCCAATGTTTCCTCTAGGTCAGTAGCAACACTTAACTCTTCTGTGAGGACTCCCCATGGACTGAGGCACCACAGCTACCCCAGTGACGCCGAGCACACAAGTCACCGGGCAGTAGCCGTCTGACACAAGGCAGCCCTACTTGGGGCCAGGCTGACATGGCTCCCCGGCCCCACAGCCAGTGGCCACGCCTCCTGGGAAAAGCTCTGACGACGAGCCTAAGGGCAGGACCACAGCATGGCCAGGTCCCGCTCCACGCATGGAGTCCTCGCCACCAGAAAGTTCTGTGAGCATCCGTTAGTACCCTCTAAAGGAACAGCCTCCAAGTTCCCAGTTAGCAAACAGCTGGAGTAGGCTGTCTGAAAGCTGGGGGGAAACAGCCCCACATGGTGAGATGAAAACCCCATCACAGCTGCTTTTTTCCAAGCTCTTGTTAGGCTAACAGACGGAGGTATTAAAGGTCAAATATGACCACCCCAGAAACAACCCTCTCGCTTGGCTTCTGCTCTGAAAGCCACCAGCTACTTTCCTATCGACTAGGAAGAGGCAAGGTCTACTGCGAAGTTAAAGGAAAGAGCACAGTCCGTGTTCAGCAGGAAGATTCCTTTATAATGGCGAATTTGAGAATACACAGTACTGGAGTAGGGCCTGAGTCCCTGGGCCACAGGAGGCAATACGGGCGCAGGTCTGCGAGGGACCAACGCGTGCCAGGGCTCCCGACGCACGGACTCTCATGCCGGGACTGACTGCCACGCCCCTCCCTGAAGCTCAGCCCACCCACCAGTTCTGCCAAGAACTAGGTCGCATTTACTTCTTCGTGTTTGGCCACTGAAGATAAAATCCGCCCCGATGACAGGATCAGCACAACAGTCTCTTTCCAGTCACGAGAGATGGATGTCCTGGCTCTTGGTGAGAAACCAAAGTTCACTTGACTTCTCTTGCAAGAACCAGAGAGAATTTTTTTTCTTAATGATCCGTTGAAATATTTATATGCATTTGAAACAACTAACAGTCCATTCGGTGCGCTGTTTCCCTGGAAGATTCTCATACTGCCCCTCCGAAGGCCAGAGGGGGTGTGTATCAGGGAACAAAGAATTAAGACACTTCAAAATAAGCAATAAAAATCCTAGTGCAACACTCAGAAGCAGATGGTGGGCTCGCAAGGGCGGAGAGGAAGGAAGCAGGTGCTCTACTTGGGGGCAGGGGGCGGCCTCCGGGAAAGCCAAGCAGACACAGAAGCATCAAGAAGTAGGAAACCCTGCTGGGGAAGGCTGGTTTCCTCCTGCGCGCTCCCCAGTATTCGGGGCCAAGGACCCTACCGCTCACCCTCCACCCACTCTGGTGACCTGCACGCTAAGTTGGGTAGTCTCTGACATCGGCCTAGACCTAGGATAGGGACCCTACCCCAGGGGACCCCCAGAGGTTCCTTTCCGGCCCTTCCAAGCAAGAGGTACCTGGGAAAAGGCAAGGAAAGGAGAGGCTTCAAAGGCTCACAGAGAAGCAGCAGCAGGTGACTAGCAACACAGTGGCTCCGTGCCTGGCTCTGTTCTGTGGGGAAGACCTGCGGCCGCAGCCACCTCGTCCCTGTGCTGGGGACAGACTGTGCTAAGTCATCAGAGCCAGCAGGAGCCCGACTATGCTCCACATTCCCTTCCGATGTATCTACACGTATATTTAGATCTTTATTATTTCTAACTGAAATAAATGCAACGGATTCAGGTTCATTCCCCTTTGCTAGAAGCTGCTCAGTTCCCCTGCCCTGAGGGGTTCATACCTCCGGCTGCCAGGCTCACACCCCGGCTTGCCACCTGCCCCAGCCCCTCACCCCAGGAAGAGCAGAGGACACACACCGTGACAGGTGCCCGAGAGGAGGGCCGACCTCAACGAGACTTCTGTTTCTAACCCTGAGAACCTAAGGAATTGTGAAGGACGCGGAGAGGGAGCTGGGGTTAAAGGTCACCGGGCTTTTTATTGCAGTTAAAGCAGACTCGGACAGGATGGTCCCAGCCTCGAGAAGGGACAGCCCGGCGGTCATGGGAGCACTCGTCACAGAAGCCCTGTCCGCAGGCCCGGCAGTGGTGCTTGGAAAGCTTGATGCTGAACTCCTTCCGGCAGCTGTGGCAGTGCAGGATCTCATGGTCGGGCACCCAGTACGCTGGCCTGGCTGCGTCCTTCACCAGCCCTATGGTGGAGACAACACCAATGGGCGCGCCGCAGCGAGCCGTGCACCCTGAGCCCCCAACCCCCACTCCTCGGGCCAAGAAGGCGCCCTCAGACTCTTCACGGGCTCATGGCCCTACTGCACACACGACCGCCTGAAGGGTTGGTTAGTTTGTGAAGACCTGAGAGCACGTGCGGGGGAGGGAGGCAAAGGGAGAGGGAGAAAGTCTTAAGGAGACTATAAAAGCTATAGAGCTTTTAAAACATGCATACAATGGAAAAAAAAAAAAACCAAAAAAAAATAAATAAATAAAACATGCATACACCTGGCCTGCACCCCACGCCATGCAGGTCAGGAGATCTGGAGCCGGGGCCTAGGCGCTGAGATCTGCGTGTCTATCGAGTTCACAGGCGATCCCGGAGCACAGCTGCATAAACACCACTGGAGTCGGGCCACCTGGCCGGCTCAGTCGGTGAAGCAACTGCCTGTGGCTCAGGTCGAGATCCCAGGGGCCTGGGCTCCCAGCTCCACGGAGGATATGCTTCTCCCTCTGCCACTCCCCCTGCTTGTGCTCACACTCTCTCTCAAATAAATTAAATCTTTAAAAAAAAAAAAAAAACCACTAGACTAATGATAAAGCAGCCCAGACTCTGGGAGTCAGGACGTCTCTTCACTCAAATCCCAGTTCCACTGAGCACATGCTGATTAGCGGCTGCAGGACTGAGAGAGGTTACCAACTTCTCTGGGCCTTGGCTTCCTCCTCTTCAACAGCTCACGTTCAAGAGCAATTACAGGAATTATAAGAAATAGTGTGACAAGTCTAACACACACTCCCAACAGGAGCGAGTGCGGAGCAGGTGACCCCTTGGTGAGCCCAGGAATCAGGCACCCCCAAGAGCAGATGAAACCTGTGCTTCAAGCCTGGGCAAATCTATTCCTGCGCCCTTGAGTCCAAAGTTCATCTGCTCACCCTTGAGCCGCAAGGATGGTAAATCAGATCCAAGTGATTTTCACCACCAGCCACCCGGGAGCCTCTGGCTGCTCCCTTGTAATGGTAGAAACACCCCCGGCCCAGCCAACAGTGCCCAAGCCTTCCACACGCTGGTGGGTTTCCCTTCCCCTCCCTCGGGCCCTCCTCGTTACAAGCACCCTTCATATGTGGAGGTCAATCAGGACCAGTGAGTAGCAGCGCGGCTGGTGTGGTAGATTAAAGACAGCCACAAATTCTCTGACTCTCCTGCCCTCTCCCTCAAATCCAGGCAGGCTTTGTGTCTCCAGGAGTCTATAACATTAGTACCATTTCCAGGCCCAGATCTTCAAGACACTGATGGCTTCTACTTCCTATCTCCTGGGATATTAGCTTTTAAGAGTCCTGAGCCCCATGTAACAAGTCCAACAACCCCTGGAGAAACCATGTAGAGAGGCCTGGAGAACACACGGAGGGGTGCCCAGCACGTAAGTGAGGTTGGCTTGACTCCTCGAGACAGGTCAGGCTGCCATAGGGGAGTATCACGTGGTAACTCCAGGTAATGCCACCTAGACCAGAATAATCACCCTTCCGGACTCGAAGTTGTGAGACATGATAAAATGGCGCTGTTTCAAGCCTTTACATTTTCAGGGAGCTCCTTATGCAGCAATGGATAGTGTAACAGATGGCCTCCAGGATTAAACATGAAACCGCTAAGGTTTCCAGCAAAAGCAAGCAAATATAAATTTCCGGTCAGCAAGCCTCTGACACAATGACAGCCCAGGGTACTCTGAAACCCCTCATCCCACATACGCTACACCCACCTAGCGGGATGTCAATGGCTGTCACCACGGCTCCCAAAGTGCTCTGCACGGCCTCGCCCACCTTCCGAGCGATCAGAGTCCCACCTTCATCATCAGCCTGTGCCTCAGTCACATCTGTAGACAGTGAGAAAGGAAAACCCGTCACCTCTTAGTCATTTCCCCAATGGAAAACTGAGGCACTGACAGCGGAGTGCTTCTGGATTCTTCTCCCAGGATAACCCGGTGCTTGCTGCTCTGCAAGCGTCTGGGCTGAGAGTCAGGTCAGACCCTGACACTGAGTAAGCTCTCTCAGTCCTTGACCTCAACCCTCTGGAGCTGTTTTATAACCTTCCTTTCAGGGTAAGCCAGAAAGGTTCTAAGAGTGTGACCAAGAACCTTCTCCAGAAAGACGACCCAGTCTAAGCCATGTCTGCTAACACAGGACAGGGTGAACCCCTGCCCCGGACTCGCATCCCTAGGACTCTGTTAACAAAGAGCTTAGCGGACGCCAAGGACCAGGGGAGCAGCTGCCCTCATTAGAGTGACTGGGTGAGGCAAGTGGGAGTCCACTTCCCAGGACCCCATGCCAAGGAGAGAGGGCGCCCTCTACCCCGCAGGCTCCTGGGCCCCACGTTACCTAACTGAACATTCCTGGCTTCGTAGCAGTTGTCACACACTCGCACGGGTGCAGGGCCCCAGCCCCGCTCGGGCACTGGCCGGGTCTTGGACGAGCAGCTGTCACAGAAGCCCTCCCCACAGGCCCGGCAGTGATGCTTGGTGTCGTTATCTTTAAAGGATGTAGCGCATTTGTTGCAGCTCTGTTCCAAGCCCAAAACAAACAGAAAGGCAGACATTATTCGTTTCTATGGACTGAGAAAGCCAGCAAGACCCGGGGAGGACCCCCCCCCCACCCCGCCAATGCTACTGAGAACGCCAAGACCCCAACAGCAGTCATGGAGAGAACCTGAGGCCTGCCCTCATGAAGAGTGTGCCGAATGAAGCCCAGCTGTGACCCATTTCTTCCGAGAAGTCTCTGGAAAGCCCCCTCAAGTCTATCTGGCTGAGTCACAGCGTTCTCAGAAAAGACCTCGCTAAGTCTAGCCAGAAGACCAATGAGAATTCACTTTTTTCCATGGCTTCTCGAAAGACTTTGGGAAGTTGGTGAGGTGCAAGCTTCCTGTCACAAAGCGTGTGGACCCAAGCTGGGGGTTCCCTTGCTGTGGCTACTGCAGAGATTCATGTACCAAGATACACACCCTCTAAATGCCCCATTTCCTCCAGATTCTGTGAATCTAGGACCTCAGACATCTGACCAATAAAGAACGAGGCCTCGGAGGCAAAGGAACTATAACCCACCAAAAAGAGATTAACCACAAAGTAACCCAGAGAAATCAATGGACAAGAGAACACTAGCTGCCTCTCATGCCCCGCCCTTTCTAACGTGCTGGGAGCTAACCTGACTGAAAGAGAACTCCCGGGCCTCCCTCACAGAGCAAGCTTAGGACACAGCAAAATGGCACCAGCAGAACAGGCCATGCCAGGGAGGCAGCGGCATCCTGCCGCACCGTACCAGGATCTGGGAGTTGGGCCTCCAGTACGCAGGGGCAATCTGGTCTGTCAGCCAGGAAGTCACAGCCTTGGTGGGCCCAAGGCTAAGCTCAGACACCGACTGGGCCATGAAGTTCATCCCATCCAAGAGGCGCTGGGCAGCATTGTTGTTGTCCTTCAGAAATCCATCAGTCTGCAAGGAAAATGCAAGCTCCCATCATGCTCTGAGTGAAGGGAGTAAAGGCCTGTTTCCCCCTCCCCCTCTGCCTGCCTCTCTGCCTACTTGTGATTTCTTTGTTAAATAAATAATCTTTAAAAAATAAAGAAAAATTTTTTTAATTAAAAATAAAGTTGTGCTTCTAGTATTTAGGCAAGAAGAAATAATTAAGGGTCTAGAACAAGAAAAGGCTCTCCAGATCCTGCCTCCCTAAACCACCAATATATTTTAAAATTCAAGATTAACCTTAATTCTACACAAGCTCCACTCCTCCACACACACGAATAACTGAATGATACGAGAAGAAAAATGGAGCAGCTCTTACTCCAGGCCACACGTGCACAATCTCCGTCCGGACCACTGTATCCACAGGATCCTGGTTCCCAAACCAGTACTGCCGGCTACGGTAGACCACGCCACAGTTGGGACACTCGATCACGTACCTACAAGGAAAGTAAACAGATAATGTTACCCGGCCAGGCGCCTGGCAGACCAACACACCGACAACCCTCAGCTACATCGTCGCCGTTGAAACTCACCCGGACCAGGCATATTTTGCGAGACCCATCCAGGGGGAGTCAGTGGAAGCAGATGTCTTGGGCACTACGCTGACCTCCTTGCCTCTCTCATAGCAGGCCTGAAACATGGAGCACTCTGCCAGCTTCTTCTCTGTGCACCAGACCCCCTGACCCCTTCGTTACCCTGGCCAGCCCCCTCCCCACAAACCATACCAAGGTTTGCAGACCCTAAGATCACATCAGAGGAAGGGTCATTTCCCTAAAAAAGCCAGTGCCCTAAAAGATCATGAACTGAATGTGGACCCATCCTGAGACCCGCAACAGAGCTGTAATTGACGCCCGCCACCGAAAATCCCTTAGACGGGGTTCCCGCAGAGCACTCCTGCTCTGGAGAAAAACGAACAGTCAGTGTCCATGCCCCTGGCATACAGGCTCCACAGAAGACAGGGAAAATAGGCTGGGAAATTCATAAATGAACCAAGGGTCCCAGCAACGGAGGCATGGGAGAGAAGTCCCAGACACACTCGATCTGAATATCAAATACTTCGGGAACCAGGAGAGGGTGGCCCCTAGTCTTTCCCAAAAGCAGAGCAGGGCAGCAAGCCAGCTGCCGAGCGGAGCACTCACCTTGCAGGTATAAACGCGGTTGTCATACTGGTGGGAATATCGGCAGCGGCTCTTGGCTTCGTGAGGAACGCCTTCTTTCCCATGATTCATGCTGTTCTTACATCCAGCCCTGAGTGAAGCCCAAAAGCTGACAGTGAGGTGGCTAAAGGAGCCCCTGACATGGATACAGGGGACTGGGACCCTGAGCCGGACACGGGGCCAACACCAGACCGTGGTTATGTACCGGGCCCCAAATCCTGAGCACAGCAGGCGCCGTGTGGGGCTCAGAAATCCACATGCCTCTCTTCTACAAGACCTGGCAGCACTACGGAGACGTGGCCGCTGCTACCCTTGTGTGAGGAGAAAGAAGACAGGGAGGACTCTCTTCCTGGGAAAATCCACGTGGTCCCACAGCAGAATGGAGGAGCCAGAAGGCACCACCCTGACAGGAGAGAAAACCTGAATGGCGCTCAGGAAACCCCTCAATCCAAAAAAGCACAAAATGGGAAGTTTAACCAGAACAGGCTGCCAAGATATAAAACAAAACCAGCCTCCAAAATTTGGCAGTGTATTAAGAGGAGGCTTAAGCTGAACAAGAAAATCTTCCAAATAAACAGTGCGCTCTGCCATCCTGACAATGCAAAAACAGAGAGCAGGACTTTAGGATTTCGCTATGATAGAAGGGAACGTTCTGGAAACCCTGGTGAGGTTGTCAGAATGGAAAAGTAATGATCCAACAAAGCCTAAGCCCCTCATGCTGGGCTGTGGGGTAAATAAAAAAGGAAGGTAAAAAGTCACACTGGCCAACTCATATCCCACTTTCCTCTCCAACATAATCCTTAGCTCTCCCCAGCCCAGACCAAAGCCTTTTTAGAAATCCAGAGCCAAGGTGGTGGCGGTTCAGTGCCCAGCAGGTAGCCTGCACGTAGGGTTCCATGCTGAAAGACCATTCACAATAAAGGCTCCAGAAGGATATATGTGGACAACGTGGGGCAGCTGTCCTGACTGGAGTGAAGACAATTCAATGGGGAAGAGGGCTGCATGCAGGGAAGTGTCTACAGGACCCAGAGACCGCGATCTCGCCGACACACTGCATTGAAGTCCCCTGAGCTCCATGAGACAATCCCCACCAGAATGTGATTTAATACCATCAACAGCTCGAATTAATCCAGCGATCCTCAAAGTGTGGCCCCAATCAGCAACACCAGCATTACCCAGGAGCATACCAGAAAGGCAAACTCGCAGGCCCTACATCAGACCCACTGAATCGGAAACTGGGGGGCCTGGCCCAACAACATGTTTTAACAAATCCATCAGGGTTTTCTGACACGTGCTCAACGGTGAGAATCGAACTGAGCACCGGCGTCACCAGGAGGCTTGTCAAGAACACAATCTCAGGGCGCCTGGGTGGCTCAGTGAGTTAAAGCCTCTGCCTTCGGCTCAGGTCATGATCCCAGGGTTCTGGGATCGAGCCCCACATTGGGCTCTCTGCTCAGCAGGGAGTCTGCTTCCTCCTCTCTCTCTGCCTGCCTCTCTGCCTACTTGTGATCTCTGGCAAATAAATAAATAAAATCTTAAAAAAAAAAAATACACAATCTCAGCCAGGCCCGCTGATGCAGAATCTGCATTTCACCAAAACCCCAAGGTGATGCACACACAGATTAGGGCTTGAGGAGCACGGCCCTAACTCAATGTCCTCAACACACGAGAATCATCTGAGCACCCTTTCAAGGGCACGAACACGAGGGCCCGACCCCAGCTCTGTTGAGTGAGCGTCCTTAGAGCTGAGGTCCGGGACTTCAGAGTTTCGAAAGCTCCCTGGAGAGAATTCTAAAGGCGCTCTAAGAGGCTACCCTCACAGTGAAAGGAATCACCCAGGACTGCCACCTACCACAGAGCTCTGCACACTCCAGGCTGGCAAATGTGAGTTAAGCAAGCGGAATGACTACAAAGAAAAGTCTTGGTAAGAGAAACGGAGAAAAACAAAGCAACCTAAGGTTTTCGGCAGTAAACACCGCCCAAGCCAGAAGTCAGCCAATTTCATATCTAAACCAGGTCAGGATCTTCAGAGAACACTTCATAACCATGTATCCCAGAATCCCTTGCAACCTCGAAGTGT
Organism: Meles meles; assembly: GCF_922984935.1. NCBI lineage: Eukaryota > Metazoa > Chordata > Mammalia > Carnivora > Mustelidae > Meles > Meles meles. The sequence goes on along the minus strand of NC_060071.1, from coordinate 137,949,865 downwards.
GGTCCCCCGACCACCCGGATCACCTGGGAACCTGTTGGAAATACACCTTCTCAGACCCCAGCCCATCTGTTACTTCAGAATCTGTAATTTAGCCAGACCCTAGGGGATCTGCACACACACTGAAGTCTGAATTCTCCGTCTCTGCCCGAGGTGGCCAGGCCTCACTTACCCACAGCTGAGGCACAAGGAGGAGCAGGTGAAGTATTCATCTGGAAAAAAGGAGCTGTGCGCCATCTGGTCATCGGGGATCTCACCGCTGAAGCGGTCACTCAGGGCCTGCCGAGGAGGCAAAGCGACACATGAAGGCGCTTGGCAGAGAGCCCTGTGCTCTGCCCCTCCCGCTACTTGCCTTTCTAAGGTCCCCTCATAGCTGGCTTCTTTCCTACAGGCTCCACCGCTGGGAGGGGCACCCCAACGCTTCTGCTCCTTACCCGTGACCTTCTTGGCCCAACCTGCACCCATCCTCGCCACAGTAAACCTCAGGAAGAACCAGCCCATTCCCCCGGAGGTCAGAGAGAAGCCAGCCACATTACTGTGCTCTCTTAATTACCTCGGAGGTTATAAACACCTCACACAACCAGTCTTTCATGCAAAACCGCCACAGATAATGCCTCATGCCCATTTCGTCCTTTGAAGCTGGAACCAAGAATCAAGAGACCGGAGAAGAGACCTCGTCTTTACGTCCAAGGGAGGCAGAGCTGAATGGGAGTTCCTGGGCTTCTATCCCAGTTCTAACCACAGGCGCTCTTTGGGGGTTTACTAGGGCCACAGAACTAGCCTGATGTAGAAAAAAGTCATCAGCCATAAAAAAAGGAAGAATTACTGTAGTGTTTGGCAGCCTTTTATCAACAACAGTAACCTAAAAGACAGCAAACAGCCAAAATAAATGCCAAGAAGAAAGATAAAGTACTTGCAAAAGCAAACTGAAAATTTTATGTTGAAAGAAAGCTTCCTCTGTTTTCATTCACTACTTTATACACTGAAAGTGTCCTTCAAGCTGACTTCTTCCCAGCAGGCCCTTACTCATATGCAGTGGGGAAAAGTTACACAAATTAAAGGGACATGGCCTTTTCAAGCTTTAAATATCAGCATATGCATGCAAGTCGCAGTCTCCCATTCTGAGGCAGCCACGGGCTATTCAGGGAGAAGACAAAGTGGCCTATAACAGAAAGACAAGATGTTACTTCCTTCAGTAAAAAGGCAAAAGAAAATTTAAGAGGAGATTTGGAAAAAGGGGGCTTTTTTTGTTTTTCAAGATTTTATTTATTTGACAGAAAGAGACAGCGAGAGCAGGAACACAAGCAGGGGGAGTGGGAGAGGGAGAAGCAGGGAGCCTGAAGCGGGGCTCGATCCCAGGACCCTGGGATCACGACCTGAGCGGAAGGCAGACGCTTAACTGACTGAGCCACCCAGATGCCCCCAGATTAGGTTTTAAACCTAGGTTCTCAGGCTCTGAAGGGAATTTCACTTAACGAGAACTTGTTAAAGCTCCTTTTCCTTTTCTCAATGAAATCTTAATATCCCCAGGTGCAAACTCAAGTGTTGACAAAGGCACGTGGTGTCAATGATGAGTGAACTCAGGCGTAGAACAGGGGGAATGGCAAGGAGTGTGTCAAAGTGAGAGTGCATGACACCCAGGCACGTTCCAACTCAGCTTCTGCGTGGGTCACGCACGGGATCTGCCAGCTGTGGCTGGGCAGGTCGCAATTCTGGACTCAGACCAACAGAAAAGGTCTGACAAACAATACATGTTAAGTCCTGTCCTCTTGGGGGTTATTTTGTGAGGACTAGCTTAGGGAAAACACCGAGGACATCTATGAATATACAGAGGAATATTAATAATAAGTAAGAATGAAAAGCAAAGGGCGCCTGGGTGGCTCAGTGGGTTAAAGCCTCTGCCTTCCACTCAGGTCATGATCCCAGGGTCCTGGGATCCAGCCCCACATCGGGCTCTCTGCTCAGCAGGGAGCCTGCTTTTCCCCCCTCTCTCCCTGCCTCTCTGCCTACTTGTGATCTCTGTGTCAAGTAAATAAATAAAATCTTAAAAAAAAAAAAATGAAAAGCAGAATCGCTCACTAGCCTGCACTACCCTCCTCTGTCCTTTTTTTTTTTAAAGATTGATTGATTGATTTGAGATCGAGGGCACACATGCGAGGGTGGGTGTGGAGGCACAGAGGGAAATAGCAGACCTGAGCTGAAACCAAGAGCAGGAACCTTCAACGGACTGTGCCACCCAGGTGTCCCTGTCCTACTTCTAAATGACCTAGCCTTCCAGGGTATTTTTTGGCCTCACCTCTTCCACGAAGCCTTCCCAACCACTCTAGACATACCACACTCGGCCTTCTCTGAACACCGACTGTATTCAATACCGGAAGTACATGCTGAGTAACTGGGTAAGGATGCAAAGTCATGGCCCAGCTGTACGGGGATTACTCCCAGACAAGATCACACATGCTGTGAAAGTAGTTTCCTACCTCTGTATCCTCCACTGCTCTGAGCAAAGGTCCTGAAAGGTTCTCAACTAGGACCCCTGGAATGAAGTGGTCTAGCACAGCCCCCTCGTGCACACCAACCCCGCCCTCCCCTCCTCACCCTGGCTCTTGCCTCTGTGCCAAGTTTCACCCCATGCTCACAGACCCTCTCCAGTATCGGGCTAGCTGCTCCCTGATTGACCAAATTACTGAGAACTCTTAAGGCTGTAGTTCTCAAACAGGTGGGTGCACAGCTGTCTGGGACGGGCTGGTGGGCAAAGAGAGCATTATCTATCTTTCTAATGCATCCATTTACTGAAAGACGGGACTAAGTCTGATAGAGACAGAGCAGACATGGATACAGTATGAAACTGAATGGACAGTTTGCATAAATAAAACATAAGACCCCACACCAAAGTCATTTCAGCTTGGCGCTGGCGAGTCTGTACCCTCTGTGCCTCCATCTCATCTCTAACAATTGGGTCCTAGTAGTACCTTCCTCAGTAGGCATCTTCATGGATTACACGGACAAGATCATGGAACTTCTATGAAGACCACGTGGCATAAATTAAGAGCTCAGAAAACATTCACTGCCATTATTAACATCATTTTCATTGGATTTTTATGCTGATAATTTTATTTTCTTCCTTCGATACCCTCCTACCTAATCAATGTAATACAGGGAATAGGATATTAAGAACCTCTCTCCTTTCCATCCTTTCCACAATAGCTCACCGGTCTTCATAGCTACCTGCATTTGCTGGTGAACCTTTTTTTTTTTTTTTTAGTAAGTTCTACCTTGGGGCTTTAACTCAGTGGGCAAATATTTAGCTGCAAAAAGATGCTCCCCTTTCGGGACAGCTGGGTGGCCCAGTCGGTTAAGCGTCCCATTCTCGGTTTTTGCTCAGGTCATAATCTCAAGATCATGAGACCAAGCCCCAGGTGGGACTCCACACTCAGCAGAGTCTGCGTAAGATTCTCTCTCCCTCTCCCATCTGTGCGCGAATGCGCTCACTCTCTAAAAATAAATCAATCTTGGGCCGCCTGGGTGGCTCAGTCAGTTAAGCATCTGCCTTCAGCTCATGTCATGATCTCAGGGTCCTGGGATCAAGCCCCACATAGGACTACTTGCTCAGCAGGGAGCCTGCTTCTCCCTCTGCCTGCTACTCCCCCTTCACACACAGGTGTGCACACACTCTCTGATAAACAAAAAATCTTTAAAAAAATAAAAATAAATCTTAAGGGAAAAAAAGATGCTTATGTATCTAATGAGGGAACAGAGGAAGGGAAAAAAGATCACTAAGGAATGTAGAAACTACTAAAAAGCTATAGGGGAAACAAAAAAAAAAAAGTATTTTTAGCCCCAAGGTTTTCTCTTTTGAACAGGTAACTGAAAGGCTAACCTAAGTACTAGTTGCCCTCGGAAACCAGCCCATGCGGCAGGAGGTCACCGGGTGGGCTGAAGGCAGGGGCGACGGCACCCCCCGCAAACACGCGACTGCAGCCCAGGAACCGGGACGGCTCCGGGTTCTTCCTGCTCCAAGCGGCCTGACTCAATTCTCTGAAAGTTCTGCAGAAAAACGGCAGCAAGGATTTCCAAGCGTGGCCCGGAACAATCTGTAGGCTGAGTCCCATGGCACATGTGCCCACAGAACCCCGGGGTCGCCCGCCCTAGACACACACGCTGGCTTACACTGGCCAGGGCAGCCGAAAGCTCTTATGACATCAGCGAGAGAAGAACTCCCAGGCTAACCGGCCTCATCACTCGGACAAGGGCGCCCCCGCCTCTCCCCTGCTGGGCGACATGGTGAGCATCTCACTTCCCTCGCAAGCCAATGAAGAGCCGGCGGCCGGTAATGACGGCGGCCGGTAATGACTCCGACCCTAACAGGCCTCAGGAGGACTGACATCAGTCGGAGTATGCGAGTGTAACAGTACAACTCTTCACAAAATGACTCTGATGTTAGTGTGTTTTAGATACGAGGGAAAGAGAAACTGTCCTCCCTCCTTTCCAGTGTAGACACTGCCACCTAATCCACATAGTCTTTGTCTTTCAAAAATTCCAAAGCTCAGGGGCACCCGGTTGGCTCAGTCGGGAGAGCAGGGACTCTTGACCTCGGGGTATGGGTTCGAGCCCATGTTAGGTGTAGCGATCACTTAAAAATGAAATCTTTAAGAAAAAAAAATCCAAACCTCACATCATTCCAGGTTTTCTTGGGCTCTCCTCCTCCTGAGGCCCCCACGCTGTTAGAGGCAGGCAGGGACACCCCTCCACGCCTCCCCGGAGAAAGCTAGAGAAAGCATTTAAGGCAACTCTAGAAAAGGTTGCCTGGAGACCAGATGATCTTGAACTTTAGTTGCCCTGGCAACAGTATGGCCCTTTCTACTGAACCTGTAAGGTTTAGTCCCAGTCACCAAGGGCTAGCAGGGAATTTTCTGATTCAGAATGGAGACTCTTATGTAATCACTGATGCCACCTCTCCCCACAAAATAACGTTATAAATAGATACTTCCTGATGTGACAGAATTGGAAAGTCAGAGTTTCTACATTTAGAGATCAGAGCCTAAAAAGGGTATTATATAAAACCTATATAAATTCAACTATAAAATGGTTCTTTCATGTATTCAGAACATATCTAATATATATGATATAGATATATATATGATATAACCTGAGCAGCTCTTTAAACAGATTTACCTGCTCAGGGAGGGTATACTCTACTGGAAGGTGTCTGAGCTACTGCTCCCCTGGAACCTGAGCAACGCAGTAAGTGGTCAAGAAGTGGGAGATCATCCTGCTAGGAGAGACAGATTGGAGCCTGGACCACAACATAGCTGATTCCATGGCTGACTGGCAGGAAGCACGATCAGGTCAGCATGATCCGTCAGGAAGAAGAAGACGGCAGAACTCTCACACACATTCTGCGAACTCTGCCCTCCTTCTCATCATCACATTTCCTATTCAATAATGAACATGGAAAGTAGCACTTGGGCTCCCTCTGAATCCAACAGTGCTCTATCAATCAGATGGAACCTCGTAAGTAAGATACCGCTCATAACTTTTTTAATGTATACTAATGGCATTAAGAATGTAGTGTTTTTTTAAAAGATTTTATTTATTTATTTGAGAGAGAGAGAGAACAGAAATAGAGGGAGAGGGAGAAACAGACCCCCGCTGAGCAGGGAGCCCAATGCGGGGCTCAATCCCAGGACCCTGATCTGGGATCATGACCTGAGCCCAAGGCAGACACTGAAGCGACTGAGCTACCCAGGCACCCCAAGAATGCGCTATGTTTTATGTACTACAATAGAAAGATAACCAAAATGAGTAAAACTTTTATTAACATATAACCAAGATGCATAATTAAGTGGAAAAAAAAAAAAAGTTGTAGAACTGTAGGAATCTTATGATCCCATTTAGGGAGAAAAATATATACATCGCATACAAACACGTACGCACTTATGTAGGCCCAAAAATTTCTAGAAGCACACACAAGTATTAGCATTAGCAATGGCTATGACAGGGGTGGGAGGGACCTTTTAACTTGAACCTTACACATTTCTGTACTATTGAATTGTTTATCATGAGTACATACTGCTTATATAATTTAAATAATGACTTTCTAAACATTAAAATAACCGAACAAATACAATTTATGGGAATAGCCTTTCAAGAGGCAACTGGCAAAACAGGAGGAAACTTTAAAGATGGCTGAGCCCTCGGGCCTTCTTAGAAGTAGAGTAACTATTGAGAAGAAATATATAGCACTGGGTTAAAAGCACAGACTTGGTAGTCAGACTAGCTGGTTCAAATTCTCAGCCACTGACTAAGTGAGTTACAGTAAGCAAATTAATTAACTCCTCTGTGCCTCCACATCTCCCCCCACCCCCACGTCTTGGCCTCGTAGAGCGGGCACGAGGATTAAGTGAATTCGTTATATGTGCAGTGCCGAGCATAGTACACGGCCTACCGTAAGCACTCCATAAACATCAGTCCAAAATAGTACTAGGAGTTGTAACTGATCCTAAGGAGATAGGCAGAATGTGGACCATTCCTTTAAATACATGGAAAATAGAAGCAGGAAAAATGAAAACCACTACTAAAACAAGGGCATAATTAACTAAATGTAAAAAACAATCCATCCATATAAACGAAAAGCATACAACTACTTTAAAGACATATTTTCATTAAATATTTAATGGCGTGGGAAAAATTGCTAGGCTTCAATGTTCCATGAGAAAAGCGAAGTACGTAACTGCACATACATACACTATGACCCCAATTCTCTCTTTAAAACAAGCAGCAGGGGCGCCTGGGTGGCTCAGTTAGTTAAGCATCTACCTCCGACTCAGGTCATGATCCCAGGGTCCTGGGATCCAGCCTCACATCAGCCCACTGGAGCCTGCTTCTCCTTCTCCCACTCCCCCTGCTTGTGCGCTGGCTGTGCCAAAAAATACATATAAAAATCTTTTAAAAAAATAAAGTAAGTAGCAAAGAATCCCTTAACACCACCATTTATCTACCCATTTGTTACATACTTAGTTTGCATTATTTTACCGTTACAAAGAAAGCTGCTTTGTAATGGTTCCTACTTTAAAAGTCATTACATCCTCATAAAGGTCTCCCTGTGTTCTGGTGGGAGAGTTTCTCTAAGGCAAATTCCTAGAAATAATACGGCTGGAATATATATTATGCACATCTTCACCTACACTAGATATTTCTGAGTGGCATTTCAAAGTGGTTGTACTGATCTGAGCTTCATCCGGCCGTCTGTAAGAGCTTACAATGCTTCACATCCTTTTTGACATTTTAGCGCCAGACTTATCAACGTCTGCTCTCAGCGTTGGGGCTGTTATCTGCATTTCTTTGATTATTAGAGAGCTGAGATTTCTTCATTTGTGCATCACAGTTTTGATCAAGCTTCTTAGGTGATTTATCTCTCCATCTTCCCAAAAGTTTATATACTTTTTCCTGACCGTATTCCTATATATATTATCTAAAATAAAAAGACAAGCATATAGGAAAAAAAAAAAAAAATCACATTTATCATAGTAGAATATAGCCCTGACCTTCACAAAGTGTTTTTATTCAGTGAGTTCGTGAGGAATTGGACAAGGCTAAGATTACCAGAGAAAGGAAAAACTGGGAGAAGCAGGAAGCCAAACAAATCAGTTTGTCGCTGATAATTTATCTGTTTATGCCCATCCCCATTCTTCTGTTCCGAAAAGAATTCAAGCCTCCTTGTAGAAATAAAGAAAACAAAGGAAAGCCAAATTAAAAAAAAAAAAATAAATAAATCACTGAAAAAAAAAGACAGCCATTCTAGTCTACACTGCTGTGAACTATGAAAACTTCAGTTAGTGTGTCTGAACAGCTACAAAAACTCTAGTGGGTCAATCTGCCTAATGCAGACCTTACAAGTAGTTTTCTATTAAAACGACAACCGGGAAATTGACAAACTTCTGATTTAAAGAAGAGATTAAAAGCCAAGTGACAACCAAAAAGATAAAAACAAATTTTTCAAAGATGTCAGTAAGTTAGAGAACCCCACAATTCCCTGGGGAGAGCCAAAAATGTGCGTTTTAAAATAAGTAACTCCAGGGACAGAAGCAGCAGGTCCCGCACCCCAGTCTCCGCCCCAGAGGGCAGAACTAAATATAGGGTCCAGGGGAAACTCTGGGGACACCAGTTACCAAACTCATCACAACTCCAACTGACCAGGCTCCGTGTATTTACAGAAAACTTCATGACTCATACCACCTCATAAGCACAGTGTAACTATTTTTCTCAAAACTGCCTAACAAACTGGCCAGGAGGAGGACATCCAAGTCCCCTGAGGGTAAAAATCCCTGAGCACTAATTACTGCCCACGGCACTCCGTGTCCCTGCCAATCTAATTTAAACATTAAGCTGCGTTAGCTTAGAGAAAACCTAAGGAATTCTAGAACCCAGCCACTGGCCTCTTCGTTAAAATTTATACTGATCAGATTCACAGTCCCCGGTGTACCACGGTATGGCCTCAGCCTCTTGTGACGATGTCTGCCATATTGGAGTGTGATCTTCCATTGTGACTATCTTTGAGCCATTTCAAGGACATGTGCCAGATCATCTAAGTATACCTTCACCTCAAATCTAATCAGAAGTATGTATTTCATGAATTATTCAAATACAATCACTTTTCACAATTTTTTTCTTATTATTCTCCACCCTATTTAATGCTTATGCAACATTCACTATATGCCACATCGTTGTTTCCTCAAGTGTGCCGTGCTATTTGAACCTCAGCTCAACTTCATTAGGAACATTCTCTTATTATTCCTATTCTACAGATGAGGAAAAAAGGTTTGAAGAAGGACCAAGAGAAAGACAAAGGTTATTGTCTATCTTGTTCTCTCTGTACTTCCCCGCACCTCAAACTCTACCTGGCACGTGGGTGTGCTCTTTTGTTTGTTGAATGAATGAACCAATGAACAAATGAAGTTGCCAAGACCAAGGAACTGGGATTCCAACACAAGCCTATATGACTCCAGAACCCAAGCTTTTAACCACTGTCTTTGGTCCATCGAGGCTGCTAAAACAAGACAGCGTGGACCGGATTGCTTCTAAACAGAAATGTGTTTCTCACGCATCTGGAGGCCGGAAGCCCAAGATCTCGACGCAAACGAGGTCAGGTTCTGGTGAGGGACTGCTCCCCTGGTTTACAGACGGTGCCTCTGCACTGTGTCCTCCCTGGGTTGACAGGGAGAGGTAACTCTCTGGGGCTTCTCTCCAAGGGCATTTATCTCATTCAAGAGGGCTCCATCCTCATGACCCATCACCTCCCAAAGGCCCACTGATACCATCACACTGAGGCATTATGGTTTCAACATAGGAATTTGGGGAGGACACAAACATCGAGCCTAAAGCAACCACAATGCAAAACCCACAAGCTTTGTTTAGAGGTAACTTTTCATTTTGACAGAATTTCAAACTTGTAGAAGACTTGCAAGAATGGTACAAGGAACTCTCATATGCAATTTACCCAAATTCACTTATTGTGACAGGGTACCCCAGTACAAACCTTCTAAAAACCCAGTGGATTGAGCCAATCAGCATATGCCCAAACTCTGTTCTTGTGTGCACCACAGCCTGCCTCGTCTTATACCAAATCCCCTTCTCCTCTGCTGTCCTTCCTATCCCTCCCCGCCCCAAGTCTCTATCCCCTAGTCCTCACGGCATCCTCATACCCCTAGATCCAATCTGGCCAACATTTCCCAGCCTCTCTCCAGATCCCACATGCCCAGCACTGCCCCAAAGGCCCTGCTCCCGTCCTGCTCCTTCATCCTAAGCCTGCAGGCGTGCTAACAAAGCACTGTCAACAAAGCAGACTGCAAGAAGGAATTCGAGGGGATCCCTTTGAGGAATTCATTATAAAGAATGCTAAAATAGGGGCGCCTGGGTAGCTCAGTGGGTTAAAGCCTCTGCCTTCAGCTCAGGTCATGATCCCATGGTCCTGGGATTGAGCCCCACATCAGGCTCACTGCTCAGCAGCGAGCCTGCTTCCTTCTCTCTCTGCCTGCCTCTCTGCCTACTTGTGATCTCTCTGTTAAATGGATAAAGTCTTTAAAAAAAAAAAAATTTTTTTTAAAAAAGAATGCTGGGGCGCCTGGGTGGCTCAGTGGGTTAAGCCGCTGCCTTCGGCTCAGGTCATGATCTCAGGGTCCTGGGATCGAGCCCCACATCAGACTCTCTGCTCCAGGGAGCCTGCTTCCCCCCCCTCTCTGCCTGCCTCTCTGCCTGCTTGTGATCTCTGTCTGTCAAAAAAAAAAAAAAAAAAAAAAAGCTAAAATAAATACGTAAATAGTAAAGATCAGAGACTGTGTCGAAGTAAAATCCCTGAAATACTAAAAATAGACAAAACAGAAAACAAAAAAGACACCAAATAAGCAAAGTACTTAAAGAGGATTCCATGTCCAACTAGTGAAATGACAGAAATGTGATACATACTCACTGTGTGTACACACACACACACACACACACCTGACACAATCTACTGCAAGAGAATATAACCCAGAAAAACAATTCCAGGTATAGAAAGAGCTTTCATGATATTTATTTGTGGCATTATTTTTAATAGAGAAATTTTACTTATAATTTCTTGTCCGGCAACTGTTATTTGAGTATATTTAGACAATGAAATACTGTGCAGCTATCGAAACTGTTTATAAAAATCATATAAGAATATAGTAAAACACTGGGGCCACCAGGTGGCTCAGTCAGTTAAGCATCCGACACGTGGTTTCAGCTCAGATCATGATCTCAGGGTCCTGAGCTCAAGCCCTACGCTGGGCTGCACTGGGTGTGGAGATTAAGATTCCCTCTCTCCCTCTCTCTCTCCCTCTGCCCCTTCCCCACTCGCTCGCTCACTAAAAACAATAATAACAATATAGTCAAATGTTTAAGAAGTTTCATGGGGAAAGGATTACAAGTTTACATCTTTAATGTGATGACAAGTGACAAGTTTTGTTTTGTTTTGTTAACACTCAGAACACGCACTACAAGAGCACTGACTAAAATGTTAACAATGGCTAGCCCTGGTGGAAAGATTGTAGTTGGTCCTTGTTTTCATTACTGTAACTCTACCGTAGTAGCCAACATTTTCTACGCTTAACCTGTATTCCTAACGTAAGCCAGAGGATATGAATTCAGACAAACTGTATCACTGAACAACCTGCCCTAAACTTAGAATTCCTATTCCCATAACAATATCAACAACTTTGACATTCCGTTTGGGAATTAAAATTAAAAGCTCTTAACCAGCTTTTAATAGACCCAGGGGATGTTTTAACCAATGCACTGTGATAAGACATCAAGATTTCACTGAGACTACACAGTCAATTCTCAAAAGGCAATTTTCAATAATCAGTAACACGTTTTAAGTTATACTTTTCTATAATCCATTCTGTGCCCCCCCCACCCACTGCTACTGTTTTAGCGATTTCTTGCCTGTTGACGACTATCATGACACAGCAACGGCAGAGAAGCCACACTGCTATGGGAGGGAAGTGATACGACCTAGCACCGTGATCCCACCTACCCAGATACCTGTGAGGCCTAAGACAAAGAAGGGGCAACGGTTTACCGCTTGAGGGCCCCAGATGGGTTATACAGCATCTGCTGTGGTCCGAGGGCTCACAGCCCAGCCAGGTGGCAGGCCCTCTGTTACACAGAACCGAGCACCAACCCCCAGGACGGGGGGAAATGGAATCTGTGCAAAAGCAGGACGCTTTCTAACAGGATTTGACTAGATTATCAAAACAATGTATTGACAGTACTGCTGAGATACACAACAAAAACAATTCGCCTGATTTTAAAGCACAAAGATACGATGCTTGGAGATGCTTCCCAAAAGACGGGCCTCACATCACTGGTGTATACAACGTGAATTTTAGGGGCGTGGGACGTGACTTGGGTGATAGAGTGAAGAACATCAAGCTCCACAGAAGAAATTACTCCTGTTTAAAGTTCACTTTCAGAATTTCAGATTCTGTTAAAGAGAAAGTCCCAACTGGGTAAGAGCATTATCTTAATCATCTCCTGAACACTTGCTCATCTCCCTACTAAATAAAGAAAAAACAAGCTCCAGTCTCAGAACCTTCCACGAACAATAGTCCCTAGAGAAGAAATAGTATGTTATTATATTTGTTGCAAGGCAGAACATTCTTGCTGGTTAGAAGGAGCTCTAGAGTAAACCAGCCAGATTTTACCAGCCAGAGCTGCTACTTAGTAACTGTGTGTAACCAATCACTTCACCTCCCTGTGCCTCAGTGTCCCCATCTGCAAAATGAGGCTTGGAAACAGCACTTAACACATGGAGCTGGTGAAAGGATTTTTTTTTTTTTTTTTAAGATTTTATTTTTAGGGGCGTTTGGGTGGCTCGGTGGGTTAAGTGTCTGCCTTCGGCTCCTGGGATCGAGCCCCCCATCAGGTTCCCTGCTCAGTGGAAAGCCTGCTTCTCCCTCTCCCACTCCTCCTGCTTGTATTCCCTCTCTCACTGTGTCTCTCTCTGTCAAATAAGTAAATAAAAATCTTTAAAAAAAAAAAATTTTTAAGTAATCTCTACATCCAACATAGGGCTTGAACCTACAATCCCGAGATCAAGAGTTGAATGCTCTAACGACTGAGCCAGCCAGGCACACTGCTGGTGTAAGGACTAAATGAACTAATTCATACAGAGTCCTCTGATGGTATATAATAAACACCAATTACTATCATCACGTGTCTGTATTTTCTGTCTTGGGAAATTTCTACCTGTAATACTGATTCTCCATTTACAGTGATAACAGAAAGTTGTCCTCCTGAACAACCCAGTTAATATAGATTTTAAAAAAAAAAAAAAAAAAAAGGTGAGTCCTGTTCAGGTAACTGAGCCTCAATGCAAGATCAACTCACCAGGGCTGGGCCACACCATGCAGAAATGAACGCGTTTCCTACTGTCTGAAAGCCTGGTGTTCCTCCAACATGGGGACCTGTCACTTTTTTTTTTTTTTTTAAGATTTTATTTATTTATTTGATGGAGAGAGAGGGATCACAAGTAGGCAGAGAGGCAGGCAGAGAGAGAGGAGGAAGCAGGCTCCCCGCTGAGCAGAGAGCCCGACACGGGGCTCGATCCCAGGACCCTGGGATCATGACCTGAGCCAAAGGCAGAGGCTTAACCCACTGAGCCACCCAGGTGCCCCGACCTGTCACTTTTTAACTATAGCCAAAGATCCCTCTGTGCCTGTGCTCTTAGCAGGATGAGCTCTAACTCATAAGGTGTGAACTCCCCTCTGGTGCTTCCTTTCCCTACAACCTTCCTTTCCACCCCAGTTTCCAAATCTCCAGCACCAACAAAAGGGGAGCTGAGTGTTCCTACCACCCACTGGTACCCCAGTGAGAGGCACTCAGAGCTGGAGCCCCACTAACCTTCAGGGCTTTGAAGATGACCCCCGGGTGCCGGGGAGAACGGGTGGTGTTGTTCTCTAGCTGCTGCTCCAAAGCCCGCCGCAGCCCAGAGAAGTCAGTGGGAGGGTTGTAAGTCCTCGTTCCCTTGTAGTGAATGGAACTGAAGGCTTCAGGGAAGCGGCCCAGCTTCCGGAACCGGTCCTGGATGAGCTTTTCTGGAACCTCTGAGGGGTGATCTGGACGAGGAAACAGGTACAAGAACAATGATCTTTCTTAAAAAAAAAAAAAATCTGTCTTGCATTATGAAAGTAATACACAGTCTGACTCTATATAATAAAGTACCTAACGGGCACCACTCATCTACGCTGTTAGAATTCAGGTTACCATTAACTAGAAGGGAGCATGAGCAGGGCTTCCCCAGGAAGTGGGAGCTGGCATGTCATGTCATGTCCTGCTACTGCTTTCACAGGTACATCCAGACCATAAAATTCATCACATTAATGCACTTGTGATATGATGTGCATGCTTCTGTATGTACACTGTACCTCAAGGGAAAGTCTTTTTTTAATCTGCTCATTGTAAAAAAATGCGAACAGTTCAAAGCATTAGAAAAAAATAGATTTCCTCTGCCCCCCCACCCCCACTAAGGAACATTTGAAATAAACAACCACTTCGAACATGCTGCTCTTCTAATGGTGAAGCTACACACAAGCTCCCAATGTACCTGAGGGTAGTTTCACCGATCTTTATGCAGAAATTTGTGGAGTGGTAGTACAAATGAATTCAATATATACTGGAGAGAAATGTTAGAAGGGCTTTTTAATTTCCTTTAGTATTTTAACAACAACCACAAAATCACTCCAATTAATACTGGAGATATGGCCCTACTCAAATTTTAAAGTACAGTCACCAAAAAGTGCCCAAAATTCTGTAGTTCATCCCTAAATCCATCCCTCTTGATCTTTTCCTGTGGCAGTGACTTTGGGTCCCAGAGTATCCCAAGATCAATCACCAAGGAGTGACTCCTCCCAACACCACCCAGGTACCAGCTTAGCCACCCTCCATCCCTCCCCAACATTATCTCACAGCTGGTCTATGGACATACAATCAGTGCACCCCAGTGATTATGGGTTCTAGATTCTCATTTGTGAAACAGAGAATTCATCTGCCTACTAACTCCCACCTAGAATCCTCTGTCCAGAAAAAGAACAGGATTAAATAAAATCAGAAAGTGGGACGCCTGGATGGCTCAGTCCACTGAAGGTCCAACTCCTGATTTCAGCTCAGGTCATCATCTCAGGGTCATGAGATACAGACCCGCATGGAGCTCTGCCTGCTTAAGATTCTCTCTTCCTCTCTCTCTGCCCCTCCTCACTGCTCACTCTCCTTCTCCCAAAACAAAAACAAAAACAAAAAATTAAAATTAAAATTAAATTAAACAATATAAAATCAGAAAGTCTGAAACAGAAAACTCAAACTGTCAATTTGCCCACAATTCTGGCACCTCTTCTCCTTCCCTGCATAAACTGGCTGCCTTGGTTCCATCTTCAGGTTTCAAGCAGCAGCAACAGTATTCCAGAAAAAGCTCTGGATTCAGGATTTAGGAAACCTTATTTTGAAGCCCAATTTTGCAACTATCTGGAAAACTTTTGGTTACATAACTCGAGCTCTCTGAGTACAGCTTCTTCATCTGTAAAATGGGACTGCTGTTAACTGTGCTGAGTAACAAGAATACAGTAAGTGGCATTTACTTTTTTTAAAACCCACATAACATAGTGTATGGTACATCACGGGGGGGGGGGGAGTTATTTATGAAGGGCTGGTTATTTCAAAATCCTGAACTAGAAACTAAACCTTCCCCTTGCCAAGGTTGTAAAAATCCAAAGTGGCATAAAAATGCAGATCACAGGGGGCACCTGGGTGGCTCAGTTGGTTAAGCATCAGCCTTCAGCTCAAGTCATGATCCCAGGGTCTTGGGATCCAGCCCCACAACAGACCCCCCTTGCTCAGGAGGGAATCTGCTTCTCCCTCTCCCTCTGCCCTCCTCCTGCTTGTGCTCTCACACGCACTCTGTTTCCCATTCACTCACTCTGAAATAAATAAAATCTTGAAAAAAAAAAAATGTGGATCACGGGAGGCATCCTCAAGTCAGTACTTCCAACCTTCTCCCCTTACCTCAGAGTCACCTGCTAAGGAGACTCTGGGGAACATTTAGATTTCTCATCCTCCCAGAAGAGCCAGGTCCTTCTGATTCTACTCTTTAATAGGGCCCTGGCCCGTCCACTTCCCTCCTGTGTCACTGCCCCAGCTCAGCTCCCATCATTTCTCATCTAGCTCTATGGTAAATGTCCCAGCTGGTCTCCCTGCCTCCAGGTATGCCTCTGTGGTTCAGCCTGCAACAGGCAGCCGTGCGATCTTTGGAAAATACAGATCCGATGTGTAACTCCCTGTTTAAAATCCTTCAGGGGCTTCGGTCCTATGTGAGAACTGAGTCAAGGCAACCCACGATCTGACCCCCAAGTACCTCCAGCATTCCCTCCCTTACAATGCGTGCTCAGACACAGTGAGAACCAACAAACCGGAGTGTCAAGCACTCTTCCAGGCTCTTCAGACACAGCAGTGAGACAGGCAAGGTTCCCGCCTTCGAGAGTTCCTGTTGTAACCGAAGAGAAACAAACACAAGCGAGCACACACCGGAGGACCAGACCGCGGACAGTGACAGCGTTCCTGATGCAAACGAACAGAGCCAGGCAGAAAGAGTATAAACTCAGGGGCAAGAAGGACCACTCTACAGGGGATGATCAGCCAAGGCTCCAAGGGGGACAGAGCAGCATAGGCCAAGGTGACAACACAGAAAAGGTGGCGTGGCTACCGGACGGGAGTGTACGCAGAGGTGGAGCGCGCCCGGACGCAGTGGGGGCACGCGTGGCAACGGGAAGGGAGGAAGCAGGTAACAAGGGAAGGAGGTCAGAGACACAGACAGGACTCGGAGTGGGGACATCATAATGAGTTTGCGGGGAAAGGCACGGACAGCGTACAAGCAGGAGTCCGGCGTGATCTAAACGATAAAGCAAACTTCTGAAAGGAGCACCTGGCTGCTGTGCGGGGCTCGCACAGAGGGGCTGGAAGCGAGTTCCAGAGGCTCTGGCAGGACCACCTGTGGGTTCCTGGACACAACCTGCCTCCCGCAAGCCACTAGGGGTTTGCTCCTTCCAGAGCATCCTTCCTCTCCGGCCCTATCAAGCCGCGTGTCTAGGTTCAAGCCCCACCTTCTCTTTCCCAGATCCCCTCAGGAGGTGTGTGGAGAGTCCGTCTTCTGCCCTCCCCCAGCTCTCGGACCCACATCCGCTCCAGAAGAGAACCCGTGCGGTCTCCCCAACGAGACAGGAAACTATTCGAGGGTGAGAACTGCTTTTCTCGGCTCTGTGCCCCAGGGCTCAGCACATGGCGTTGTGCCACTTAAGAAACCTGGTTGACTGGGAACCTGGGTGGCTCAGTCTGTTAAGCGACTGCCTTCAGCTCAGGTCATGATCCCAGAGTCCCGGGATCAAGACCCCTGTCAGGCTTCCCAGCTTAGCAGGAAGTCGGCTTCTTTCTCTCCCTCTGCTCATCCCTCTGCTCATGCTCTCTCTCTTGCTCACTCTCTCAAATAAATAGGTAAAATCTTTAAAAAAAAGAAAAAAAAAGAAAGAAACTTTGTTATCTGATGGGACGCCTAGGTGGCTCAGTCACTTAAGCATCTTTTATTTTTTTTAGTTAAAGATTTTATTTATTTGACACAGACAGAGATCACAAGTAGGCAGAGAGGCAGGCAGAGAGAGAGGGGGAAGCAGGCTCCTCGCTGAGCAGAGAGCCCGGGGCTCGATCCCAGTATTTAACCCACTGAGCCACCCAGGAGCCTTAAGTATCTGACTCTTGATTTCAGCTCAGGTCATGATCTCAGGGTTGTGAGATCGAGGCTCATGTGGGGCTCCACACTGAGTGTGGTGCCTGCCTCAGATTCTTTCTCTCTCTGTCCTCCCCCCATTATCCTTAAAAAAAAGGGGGGGGGACTACTTTGACTGAATGAACAGGTAAACGGGACCACTGTGTTAGGGGCTACCACTACTGTCCCCACCGGTGTCCAATCACGGTGCTGCACTGTGCGCTGCTCCCTCATCCTCCCTCAGCTCATGATTTTGCTTCCTACTTCTCTCAGGGAATAGAAACAGGAAGACAATTAATTACCAGCAACCGTGTCCACACACTCTGCTTTCCCCCCTGTGCTTACAGAGAGACTGTCCATGCTTCTAAGGCCAACACACCCATGTGGGCCTCACTCCTACAGTTCTGCTCTCCTCCATCCGCATTGTTCCCTTTCCGTTTGCATCAGCGCACACGCATCTCCAATACCTCACAGCCTCCATTTAAAGAAGAGGGGGAAAAAAACCCCTTGAAATCCCGCATCATATAATCCTGGCCATCATATTTCGTCTGTCTGCTTCCCCTTATAATACAACTCTTTCCAAGACTGGAATACACACACAACCTTCATTCTTCTCCTGTTCTCTCTCGAACCTATCCTGATCAGGCTTCCATGCCCACCACCCCTGGGAAGCAGGTCCTGTCTGGATCACCAAGGATCTCCAGACTGCCTAAGCCGGTCATTCATCCTCAATCCTCAATCCCCATCGTGACCCGGTTTGACACTGTTACTCACCGCACCCTTCTTCATAAACACTCGCTCAGGTCTTGCCCAGGCAGAAACGTTGCTGGGCCATCGCCCTCCTCCACCAAGTTACTACTGCGGCCCAAGGGCTGCCTCCCTGTACCCAGAAAGGTCGATCCGTGACAGTCCCCTGTCTACTCACCAGAGCCCAGCAGCTGAGTGTGCACAGTCTCATGGAAAATGATAACAGCAGGGCCCAGGGTGGACAAGGGGACATCCAGCCCACAGCGGGCAGTGGTAGCCTTGAGCTCCTTGGTGAAGTGCTTCAGGTAAGCTTCTGAGGCGTCCCCAAGGAACTTGAAGAGGTCATTATGCAGCCGGTCTGCGTGAGTTCGATAGATGACAAGGTCTGAGATGGCCAGGACCTTAAGCAGCAGCCGTGTTCTCTGGCTGAGATTCACTGTCGCCCCCAAGAGCCCTTCTGTGTCTATCACTGCTACTTTGTGGACCGGGTCATAGGCCGCCCACACCCCCACGGTGCAGGACTCCTGGGCAGGCGAAGTTTTAAAGACTTCACGGCCATAAAAGAAAGTGTGGTTGAGAGTATGAGACTTTCCATCGCCAGTATTTCCAAAAATGGAAACCACCTTCAAATGCTGATCAGGTTTACAGTCCAATTTCCTAATAAAGTCCTCTTCATTCGTTACCTTCAAAAAAAAAAAAAAAGAAGAAGAAGAAAAGGAAAGAAAGAAATATAAACTGCATAAGAGTTAGAAAACTTCCCAAGGTCAAGATCCTTGACTGAACTGTCAAGGTGGCAAAGGAAAGAAGCTCCAGGATGTAGGCTCCCACCCAGCCTTATCCCCAGCAAACAGCTAAGAGGAACTTGCAAAGCTTTAGGCAGTACAATTTAGTGCTCATGAAAAGAGCTACAACTATAAAACTCTTAGAATATGACATAGGAGGGGCACCTGAGTGGCTCAGTTGGTTAAGCAACTGCCTTTGGCTCAGGTCATTATCCCAGGGTCCTGGGATCCAGCCGCACACTGGGCTCCCTGCTTGGCAGGGAAGCTGCTTCTCCCTCTGCGGCTGCCCCCCCTCCCCCACCACTTGTGCGCAAGCCCGCAGGCCCTCTCTCTCTCACTCTTGCTCTATCTCAAATAAATAGATCTTTTTTTAAAAAGTTGACACAGGCATAGGGCACCTGAGTGGCTCAGTCAGTTAAGCATCTGCCTTCAGTTCAGGTCATGATCTCAGGGTCCTGGGACTGAGTCCCACATCAGGCTCCCTGCTCAGTGGGGAGTCTCCTTCTCTTCCTCCCTCTGGCCCTTCCTCCCATCGTGTGCGCTCTCTCGCTCTCAAATAAATCAATAAAATCTTTAAAAAAAAAAAAAGAATACAAAAAGAACAAAGAAAAAAACAATACAGGAGCAAATATGTGACCTTGGACGAGGCAATGGCTTCTCGGATATGACACCAAAAGCAATAGACAAAATAGACTTCATCAAAATTAAAAACTTGTATTCTGCAAAAGATACCATCAGAACAGTGAAAAGAAAGCCCAAAGAATGGGAGAAAATATTTGCAAATCATTTATCTGAGGGGCGCCTGGGTAGCTCAGTGGGCTAAAGCCTCTGCCTTTGGCTCAGGTCATGATCCCAGGGTACCTGGGATGGAGCCCTGCATCGGGCTCTCTGCTCAGCAGGGAGCCTGCTTCCTCCTCTCTCTCTGCCTTCCTCTCTGTCTACTTGTGATCTGTCTGTCAAATAAATATTTTTAAAAAAAAATTATTTATCTGATAAGGGACTAGTACTCCACAGAGTATGTAAAGAACTCTTTTAACTCTACAAGAAAAAAAAAAAAAACATTAAATATTAAGCCAAAAATTTGAATAGACATTTTCCCAAAGATTTACAAATGGTCAATTAGCACATGAAAAAACACTCACCACCACAGTCATTAAGGAAATGTGAACGAAAGCCACAATGCGGTCTCACTTTACACCCACCAGAATGGCTAGGCCAAAAGGATCACAACAACAACAGAAATCTTCACATAGCTGTAGGGGGCGCCTAGATCGCTCAGTCCTTAAAGCATGCGACTCTTGATCTCAGGGTTGTGGGCTGGAGCCCTGAGTTGTA
The DNA here is from genome assembly GCF_922984935.1 of Meles meles. Taxonomy (NCBI): domain Eukaryota; kingdom Metazoa; phylum Chordata; class Mammalia; order Carnivora; family Mustelidae; genus Meles; species Meles meles. The sequence continues at coordinate 137,929,681 of NC_060071.1, read as the reverse complement.
TGTAGAGATTACTTAGATAAGCTTTTTAAAAAAATAAATAGGATGGGGCGCCTGGGTGGCTCAGTGGGTTAAAGCCTCTCCCTTCGGCTCAGGTCATGATCCCAGGGTGCTGGGATGGAACCCCACATCGGGCTCTCTGCTCAACAGGGAGGCCGCTTCCTCCTCTCTCTCTGCCTGCCTGCCTGCCTGCTGTGATCTCTGTCAAATAAATAAATACATAAAATCTTCAAAAATAAAAAATAAATAGGGGCGCCTGGGTGGCTTAGTGGGTTAAGCCTCTGCCTTTGGCTCAGGTCATGGTCTCGGGGTCCTGGGATTGAGTCCCCCATCGGGCTCTCTGCTCGGCGGGGAGCCTGCTTCTTCCTCTCTCTCTGTCTGCCTCCCTGCCTACTTGTGATCTTTCTCTCTCTGTCAAATAAATAAATAGGATCTTTTTTTAAAAAGATTTTATTTATTTATTTAACAGACAGAGATCACAAGTGCGGGGGGCAGGTTCCCTGCTGAGCAGAGAGCCCAATGCGGGGCTCGATCCCAGGACCCTGAGATCATGACCTGAGCTGAAGGCAGAGGCTTACTTAACCCACTAAGCCACCCAGGCACCCCTAAATAAACAGAATCTTAAGAAATAAAAATTAAAAAAATAAAAATAAAAAATAAATAGGAGCTCCTGGTAAGTTCAGTCAGTTAAGCATCTGCCTATGGCTCAGGTCATCCCTGAGGCTGAGCCTGTGGCAGACTCCTTGCTCAGCAGGGAGTCTGCTTCTCCCTCCCACTTCACCCTCCCCAACCCTTGTGCTCACACACAATCCTGGAGCTCTCTCTAAAAAGTAAAATAGGGCGCCTGGGTGGCTCAGTGGGTTAAGCCACTGCCTTCGGCTCAGGTCATGATCCCAGTGTCCTGGGATCGAGTCCCATATCCGGCTCTCTGCTCGGCAGGGAGCCTGCTTCCTCCTCTCTCTCTGCCTGCCTCTCTGCCTGCTTGTGATCTTTCTCTGTCAAATAAATAAATAAAATCTTTAAAAAAATAAATAAATAAAAAATTAAAAGTAAAATAAAATTTTTAAAAATAAATAAATAATAAAAAGACTAAAACCTGTTTTAAAATGATAACGACAAATGTTAGCGAGAGTATGGAGAAACTGCCATGATCATGCACTCCTGAGAATATATACAAGGGCACAGCCAGTCTGGAAACAGTATGGCAGTTTCTCAGAAAGTTAAGCACAGAGTTACCATGTATCTCAGTAATTCCCCTCCTAGGTGTGTATCCAAGACAAATGAAAAAATGCACACACAAAATGTGAACACAAATGTTCAGGGCAGGGAGATCTCTAAGAGCCCAAAGGTGGAAACCACCCACATGTCCTTCAACTGATGAACAGATAAACAAAACTTGGGTCCATACAATGGAGTATTATTCAACCATAAAAAAGAATGAAGCACTGAGGGATGGATGCTACAACACGAACGAACCTTGAAAACATCACACAAAGTGAAAGAAACCAGACACAAAATACGACATATTCTAGGCTTCCATTTATATGAAATATCTGTGATAGGCAGATTCACAGTGACAGAAAGTCCATGAGGAGCTGCCAGTGGCCAGGGGAAGGACCAACCAGGGAGTGACTGCTAATGGGTATACGGTTTCTATCCGGGTTGATAAAAATGTTCTAGAATTAGTGCTATGGCTTGCACAACTTTATGAATAAACTAAAAACACTGAATTAGGGGCGCCTGGGTGGCTCAGTGGTTAAAGCCTCTGCCTTCAGCTCGGGTCATGATCCCAGGGTCCTGGGATCGAGCCCCACATCGGGCTCTCTGCTCTGCAGGAAGCCTGCTTCCTCCTCTCTCTCTGCCTGCCTCTCTGCCTACTTGTGATCTCTGTCAAAAAAATAAATAAAATCTTAAAAAAAAAAAAAACTTAATTATCCACTCTTAAAGGGTAAAATATATGGTATATGAATTACATCTCAATAAAGCTGTTAGGAAAAAATGGGGGTCGGGGGGAACGTGTGTGTCAGTTAAGTGTCTGACTCTTGATCTGGGCTCAGGTCATGATCTCGGGGTCCTAATACGGAGCCCTGCATCAGGCTCTGGGCTCTCTCCCTCTGCCTCTAACCCCTTCCCCGGCTTGCACGCACTCCCTCTGCGAATAAATAAAATCTTTCTTTTAAAAATGGCTCTCTGGGTCTTTCCTTCTAAGATGACCAAGAAGGAATAACGGTCATGCCAAAAAGGGCCACGGCCACAGGCAGCCTCCTTGCTGCACCAACTGTGCCTGTTGCGTGACCAAGAACAGGGCCATTAAGAATTTCATTGTTTGGAACACAGTAGAGGCCACTGCCGTCAGGACATTTCCAAAGCAAGTGTCTTCGATGCCTTTGTGCTTCCCAAGCTGCATGTGAAACACACATCCACAGCAAGGTAGTCCGGAATCGCTCTCATGAAGCATCGTAGGACCAAACACCCCACTCCGATTGAGGGTGCTGCCCCATGTCCTCCTGCCAAAGCCCAAAAAAGAAGCTAGGTCCTTAAGGACTGAAGAAAGACTGTTCTCTGGGAAAAAAATAAAATGGAGATTATACTAAAAAATACACTGGTCAAACTTCATCCATCCATAATGCCTCTATTTACAGTTAAAGAATGCTGCAATTCTTTAAACCATCAGGCCAGGCGGGAAGAGAACTGGTACCAGTGAGATCCCAGACTGGACCCCCAGAAAGATCTCAGGGCCCCTAATCTCAGAATACAGAACCTCAGAGCCAAAGCTCCTAATTCAAACAGGCAGTGTTCTCTACGCCAGCAAGGAATGATGAACCTTTATACCTAGTATACCCTCCAGCCACAAGACAAAACATAGCTTCCTGATTCTCAAGAGTCTGCTGGTTTGATAATGAGCAATCAGGGAAATGTAGACAGACCAGGGGTAGGATAACAGAAACCCTCATTTCCCAAAACCTCATCAAGATAGTACTACTTGTGATCCTATTAATAACAACACTGCTGTTGCATTATTAATGGCCTTAATATTAATGACAATGCTGATCATTTACTCAAAGCCCACAGCATCTCGCAACAGTGCCTTTGCTAGATCACTGAGGACAGAACCTTGTCTATCTTATCTTTCCATTCCTAGCATTTGGGACACAACCCAAACAGAGGAAAAGCTCAGTATCTAGTCACCAAATGAATAAATGAACGAAGGAATGAATTTCACGCATGTTGCTGGGTGCCTTAATCACTTTCTCCATCCTGTATCCTCCATAGGGCTTCACATAAGCAGCATTCAAGAAAACCGGTGATGGGCTCACTGTCCCAGACAACTGAGAGAAGTTACCCGCAACAGCCCATTTAGGACAGGTGTCACTCACTGGTCCCCAACAGCTAGGTTAGCCACCAGAGAAAGAAAAGCTCATTAAAGCTCTCCTGGGCGAGGAGTCAGATAAGGTGGGAGTGGCAGCGAGAGCCAGCCCCTTCTCACACAGTCCTGGGGAAGACGACAAGGCCTAGAGATTTCTTCCCTGGAAATCTATTCTGCCGGGAATCTGTCGGCACACAGAGTTACAGCTGTTCTCCCGGCTACATCAGAAGTGGGCACCTGCTGGGGCGCCTGGGTGGATCAGTTGTTAAGTGTCTGCCTAAGCATCTGCCTTCGGTTCAGGTCATGATCCCAGAGTCCTGGAATGGAGCCCCGCGTCAGGCTCTCTGCTCGGCAGGAAGCCTGGTTCTCCCTCTCCCACTCTCCCTGCTGTGTTCCCTCTCTCACTGTGTCTCTATCAAATAAATAAAATCTTTTTTTTTTTTTAAAGATTTTATTTATTTATCAGAGAGAGATAGACAGAGAGAGAAAGATCACAAGTAGGCAGAGAGGTAGGTTGAGGCAGAGGGAGAAGCAGGCTCCCTGCCGAGCAAGGAGCCCGATATGGGACTCGATCCCAGGACGCTAGGATCATGACCTGAGCCGAAGGCAGCTGCTTAACCAACTGAGCCACCCAGGCGTCCCTCAAATAAATAAAATCTTAAAAAAAAAAAAAAAAAAAAAAAGGCGGGCACCTGGGACAGGGGGAACATATATCAAGAAACAACTCATTCGGGATAAAAACAGAACACTCCCTGTCGGCATGGGGGGGATTCCAGCACCCAGTGTCCTGGGGTAGGTGGAACATACCTGTTCCCGTGCTGGGCATCCCCCCACCCCCCCCCCACACCACCCCCGTGAATCCAGGAAAAGAATTCTAGGTGGAGGGGCTCAAAGCCCTAGCCTGCTTTATCTATGGACAAGCCCTGGGTAATCATTTAACACGCACTGATTATGTTGTTTTTCCCATGTAAAGTAAGGACAGACCCTCCATCTCCTCCCGATAGGGTGGGGGTTGCTAATGAAGTAAAGAGATAACCAGAAGAAAATGCCTCCTAACCCAACACTGTCGTTCACGTTTCCTTCTCCCGCCTTCCACATTATTTTGCTCCCTGTTGACACTACTAGACCCATCCTCATCTGTGGGCCTTTTCCCCTGAGCCAGAAAGGAGAGACCAGCCTAGACAGCAACGAGACCGATTTCCAGCCAGGGGAGGAAAAAGTAAAAGAAAAAGAACATTCCCTTTGGTGAGGGAGGGAAGGAGCCAGAAGGGAACAAGGCTCCTGCTCTACCCGTTCGGCCAGTTTGCCATCAAAGACCCCACTCTGCCCCATTCCTGGAGGGAAATCAGCTCCTTGACTCTGCGCCCAGCTCCGTATGTCTGCAATGCTTCTGGGCCCTTACACAACAGCAAAGCCTCCCCTCCCCAGCTTCCTTCCACCTTCTGCTCTCCCCGAGCTCACCAGACCACCTCTGGGACGTCAGACAAGTCGGAAACACCCAAATTCCACTGCTGGCTTTGCCACTGCCTGGCCTGGAAAAAGTGACGTCACTACCTAGGTGTCAGGGAAAGAGACAGTAAGAGTCCACGAGCTCTGGTGACCCCGAGGATGATACAGCAGGGAAAGGGCCCAACACACTGCGTGGCCCAGAAGTTGCTCGTGCAGGGACTAAATCAGCCATGTGCTAAGATCTAAACTGATTCCCCCTGAAAATGTAAGAACTTGCTGAGCCGCTCTGATAACTCCTTTCCTCTCCCTCTCAACATGGTATTAATACTGGCTTTACAGCTGACTCTTAGTAAAGGTCGTCTAACACCTACAGCTTTTAAGAAACCAAACAGTATACCTCTCTATCTCACCCACAAAACTTTTTCCCCTCGTATAGAGTTCCAAGCAGAGTTTCTAAAATGAAATATTGACAGTATTCTGTGATCTCCATTGTTCCAACTCAGAATTCAGAGCAGTTTATGACATTGGAAAGGGTCCATCCTGCAACCAACCTCTGACCCAGGCAAGCAACGGGAATGATGACAATCTCCATTAAGAAATTCCTTCTTAGCCCTTAGAGAATCATTCCAGAAAGAATAACCATATAAGCTTTGTTGTGAGGGAAAACAGCTTTGTTCCCTGCAAAGGGAAAAAGCTGAGATGAGGAAGGAACTGAAGTAAAGAGCCTTGGAAGGAGGAAAAGTGCAAGAGAGACCACAGAAGCGAAATCCCAACGGCTCCCGAAAACACTACAGACGAAAGCAGCTCAGCACTGAGGTCCTTTCAGTTCTGGCCTCTAGAGACAAAAAGGATCTAATTTGTGCCAACTAAAATCACACAGTCCTTTAAATTTTTATAACGATGTTCCCCGTGGCTGAAGGCAAAAACCAGCTCCTCCCCTCGTCATAGAAAGAGCTAAGAAAAGCTTGGTTGCTCCTACCAACCCACCACAACCCAATGCTTGTAACAGATCCCAGCCATGAACCAAAGATTATTTTATACCTCCCCACCAAGATTCTAAAACCTGCCTAGTTCAATAGTTACTGCCAAAGGGAACTTCCTACTAATTACTTCAACTTATGATGGTCTCTGATTGATCCTATTTTCACTCGATTTTTAGCTGGGTTCAGAGGAAGAGACAGAACCCAAAGAAACCAAACCAAACCAGATTCTCACTCTCACCAGGACTGGACCACCATCCCAAAAGGAAACTAGAACTTGATTGCTTCTTCTCATCAACAGACACGTACTGACCGTCACCCAGTGTCTGCCACTGACCTGATGATGTTAGACCAGGAGAGTTAAAGAACTTAGGTGACATTTTCCTTCTCCTGGGAACGTAAAGGAGAAGTGGAAGGTGAGAGAATGCTTCCTAGAAAAAGTCAGAGCTGGGGCGCTCGAGTGGCTCGGTCCGTTAAGTCCCCAACTCTTGATTTCGGTTCAGGTTCTATGATCTCAGGGTAGTGAGATCAAGCCTCGTGTAGGGCTCTGCACTGGGAAAGGAGCCTATTTAAGATTCTCTCTTTCTCCCTCTCACTCTGCCCCCTCCCCATTCTCTCTCTGATAAAAACAAACAAACAAAAAACAAAAACAAAAACAAAAGCAGGGGCACATGGGTGGCTCAGATGGTTAAGCTCAGGTCATGACTCTGGGGTCCTGGGATAGTGAGGCAGGATCCCTGCTCAGCAGGGAGTCTGCTTCTCCATCTCTCTGGCCCTGCTCATGTGTGCTTTCTCGCTCGCTCTCCTAAATCTAATTTAGAAATTAGATTTTAAAGTAATTACAATTAATTAAAATTAATTTTAAATTTATTAGAGAAATTTAATAAATAAATATTTAAGATTTTAATTTAAATTTTTAATTTGAATTAAAATTTTAAAAAATTTAGTTTTTAAAATTTTTTAATTTAAATTTTTTTAATTTTAAATTTTTAAAATTTTAAAATTTAAAAAAAAAATCCAGAACCACTTTCATCATGTTGAAAAAAAATCCAGGCAATGATTTATTTTTTTGATTAAAGATTTTATTTATTTGAAAGAGAGAATGAGAAAGAGCAGAAGATGGGAAAGGGTGGGAGGTAGAAGCAGTCTCCCCACTGAGCAGGGAGCCCAGTGCAGGACTCCATCCCAGGACTCCGGGATAACGACCCGAACCAAAGACAGTTGCTTAACCAACTGAGCCACCCAGGTGCCCTCCAGCCAATGATTTAAATCCATGGTCCAATTTTCAGACAAGAATTTACTAAAACAATATCAAACAGATCAGGAGCCAGTCTGTTTTTACAACCCAAATGATAAGGAGGTTCCATTCCAAGAGCAAACCCCGATGTCAGAAAGTTCTAGGTAACCCTGTTTCTCCAACCCAGCAAGTCCAGAAAATCGACTTTCGTTCTATCCTAAAAGGAGTGTATAACTTTGTGTTTATTCACCTATGTGTCCACAGAATTTCATACAAAAACACAACTGTTTCTCAATCAGATGTTTTCTTAAGACCACTGAAGTCATGAGATTAGCTTCACAAACACATTGAGCACATTTGGTAAGGGCAAAGATCACTTTCTTCCACTCCACTGTCCCCAAAGTGTTCCATGACTTGAGAGGTCAGGAATTCTCCTCCCTTGTCTTAAAGCCACCAGCCATGCTTCTGACACAGAGCCTCCCAGACTCGGCCTGTAGCTCCCCTCTTACTCCAGCAAGAAAGAGAGTGTCTGTATGGAGAAACGATCCACAAAATGAATTCTATGAAGAGAATCATTTTTAGCTCCATGATCAATTTCTTCGAACTCACCCAACTCAACCTGTTCAGCTCTCCTTTTATATATGAACAAAAAGCTTTCCAAAAGCAAAGCTGAAATCTGAGGACAGACTGGAAATACCGAGTCATCCTCAAGACCTACATCATCCTAAAGACTCTTTCAAGGAGCTTCCAGATGGGAGACCCAGCCCCCTCTTAAATGCCATGGCATACCTGTCTGGCCAGCTACAAAACAGACAGCAACTCTGGTAAAGGTTCTGGGACTTAGCAATAAAAGTACCACGCCAGAAAGAGAGCTAGGTTCGGGTCCACCTCTACCTGGATGAGACCATGGGCAATTTACTCAACCCTTCTGCTCAGTCTCCGTTCCCCACCCACCATCTTTTTTTTTTTTTACCATTTTCGTGTTCTTCCTGGTTCTGAGCTTCCCAATTATAACATATTCCTTGCTGGCCAAGGTCTGTTCTGTGTTGTTCACCACTGTACCCCTAGCCCAGGGACTGAGACGTAACAGGAAATCAATATATATGTGTTAAATAAATGAATGAATATCTAAATGCTGTATTCTCTCTGGGGAAGGGAAAGTATAGATTTACCGTGAAGGGTTCAGCCAACCTGCCTCGATACTACTCACTGTTTTTAGAATACCCTTAAAGAAGTTATTTAACTTCCCCGGGCCTCAGTGTTCTGACCTGTAAAATGGGGATAACACGGTCGACTGCAGAGGATTGCTCTGAGGCTTAAACGAGATCACTGCACCTCCAGCACTCTGCCCGGCGCCATCAGGCTTGAGCTGACTGACATCATCCCTGCAGTTACACTGTTTGCCTCTAGGCCAGAGTCATCACTGCCACCACAGACTTTCATTCCATTATCCCAAGTAAAAACCCTTCCCAGGGAAGGCTTCCAGTGCACTCTCATTAAAGAATTAGAGATACTGGAACAAGATCCTCACTCAGTACTTACTGTTCCCTCCCTCAAAAGGATCTGTCTTTTCAATTAAAGAAAAAGCTGTATGAGATCACACAAAACATGCATTATGCATAAGAAGGCATTGCATTCAGCCTTCCGAAGAAAGTGACGTGATTCCAAGAATTATTATGATACCACAGATTCACTAAAAATGCTCTTCTCCTACTTTATCTCAAAGATCTTAACAGCTGACACAGCCTTACACAGATCTTTGGCACCTGGGCGGAGACTGAATGGGGCCTGTTTTCTATGCTACACAGAACACAACAGCAGAGCCCTTAGTAAGTTAACAACATAGCTAGAACTAGTTAAAGTCAATAATAGGAAGAATTAATACCTGTTCTTCTGGAACTTTCAAAAATCAGAAACGGAGGGAAAACTTCCAAACTCTTTCAATGAGGCCAGCATCACCTTGATCCCAAAGCCAGGCGAAGACCCCCAAAAAGGAGAATTACAGACCAATATCCATGATGACCATGGGTGCCAAAATTCCCACCAAGATACCAGCCCACAGGATCCAACAGTACATTAAAAGGATTATTCACCACGACCAAGTGGGATTTATTCCTGGGCTGCAAGTGTGGTTCAAATCCCCAAATCAATCCATGTGACACACTATACTAATGACAGAAAGGACAAGAAGCACAGGATCCTCTCAACAGATGCAGGAAAAGCATCTGACAAAATACAGCATCCTTTCTTGATTAAAACTCTTCACAGTGTAGGAATAGAGGGAACATACTTCAATATCATAAAAGCCATATATGAAAAGCCCACAGCAAATATTTTTTATTTATTTATTTGACAGAGAGAAAGACAGCAAGAGAGGGAACACAGGCAAGGGGAAGTGGGAGAGGGAGGAGCAGGCTTCCCACTGAACAGGGAGCCCAATGAGGGTCTCAATCCTAGGACTCCAGGGCCATGACCTGAGCTGAAGGCAGACACTTAATGGCTGAGCCACCCAGGTGTCCCAAATATCCAAGAACACAACGGGGATGTCCATCCACTCTGACCACTGTTCAACACAGAACTAGAAGTCCTAGTCCCAGCAATCAGACAACAAAAATAAATAAAAGTCATCTGAAACAGCAAAGAAGTCAAACTCCCACTCTTCATAGATGACGTAATACTCTATGCGGAAAAAAACAAAATTGCTAGAACTCATACAGGAATTCAGCAAAGTGGCAGGATATAAAATCAATGCACAGAAATCTGCTGCATTTCTATACACTAACAATGAGACAGAAGAAAAAGAAATTAAGGAGTGGATCCCATATACAATTGTATCAAAAACCGCAAGGCTAGGAATAAATCTAACCAAAGAGCAAAGGATCTGTACTCAGAAAACTATAGAATGCTCATGAAAGAAACTGAGGAAGACACAAAGAAGTAGATAAATGTTCCACGCTCATGAACTGGAAGAACCAATACTGTTAAAATATCCATGCTACCTAGAGCAATCTACATATTCAATGCAATCCCTATCAAAATACCATCAACATTTTTCACAGAGATGGAACAAATAATCCTAAAATTTGTATGGAACTAGAAAAGACCCCAAATAAACAAAGAAATGTTAAAAAAAGAAAACCAAAGCTGATGGCATCACAGTTCCAGACTTCAAGCTCTATGACAAAGCTGTAATCATCAAGATAGTATGGTACTGGCACAAAAACAGAAACACAGATCAATGGAACAGAACAGAGAACTCAGAAATGGACCCTCAACCCTATGGTCAGAACTAATTTCAACAAAGCAGGAAAGAATAACCAATGGGAAAAACATAGTCTCCTCAACAAATGATGTTGGGAAAATTGGACAGCCACTTGCAGAACAATGAAACTGAACAATTTCCTTACACCATACACAAAAGTAAACTCAAAATGAATGAAAGACCTCAATGTGAGACGGGAATCCATCAAAATCCTAGAAGAGAACACAGGCAGCAACCTCTGTGACCTCACCCACAGTAACTTCTTGCTAGACACACGGCCAAAGGCAAGGGAAGGAAGGGCAAAAATGAACTATTGGGACTTCATCAAGATCGAAAGCTTTTGCAAAGCAAAGGAAACAGTTGACAGAACCAAAGGACAGAAGGGGAGAAGCTATGGGTGCCTGGGTGGCTCAGTGTCTTAAGCCTCTGCCTTCGGCTTGGGCCCTGGTCTCAGGGTCCTGGGATCCAGCCCTGCATCAGGCTCTCTGCTTGGCGGGGAGCCTCTTTCCCCCCTCCTCTCTGCCTCTCTGCCTAATTGTGATCTCTCCCTGTGTCAAATAAATAAATAAAAATCTTTAAAAAACGAAAAAAAAAAAGGAATGGGAGAAGATACTTGCAAATGTCTTATCAGATAAAGGGCTAGTTTCCAAAATTTATAAAGACCTTATCAAACTCAACACCTAAAGAACAAATAATCCAATCAAGAAAGCACAAGACAACAACCGACAAATCTCCGAAGACAACAAATAACCCCCAGACACATGAAAAAATGCTCCACATCACTCAGCACCAGGGAAATACAAATCAAAACCACAATGAGATACCATTTCACACCAGTCAAAATGGCAATACATTAACAAGTCAGGACATGACAGATGCTGGCAAGAATGCAGAGACAGGGAACCCTCTTACACTACTGGTAAGAATGCAAGCTGGTGCAGCCACTTTGGAAAACAGGATGGAGGTTCCTCAAATTAAAAATAGAGCCACCCTATGACCCAGCAATTGCACTACTAGGCATTTACCCAAGAGATACAAGTCTGTGATCCGATGGGGCACCTGCACCCCAATGTTTATATCAATGTCCACAACAGCTGAACTACGGAAAGAGCCCAGATGCCCATCTATATAGATATACAGTGGAATACTACCAACAACAACAAAAAATCTTGCCATTTGCAATAAGGTGGATGGAACTAGAGAGTATTATGCCAAGTGAAATAAGTCAATCAGAGAAAGACAATCATATGATTTTACTCATATGTGGAGTTTAAGAAACAAAACAGGACTTGGCAGCTCTTTCTGCCCATTGGTCCTGTCCCAGGCTTTAATAAAATCACTTTCTGTGCCAAAAACAAACAAACAAACAAACAAAACATGATCATAGGGGAAGAGAGAAAAAATAAAACAAGATGAAATCAGAGAGGGAGACAAACCATAAGAAACTCTTAATCAGGACGCCTGGGTGGCTCAGTTGGTTAGACGACTGCCTTCAGCTCAGGTCATGGTCTCGGAGTCCCGGGATCGAGTCCCACATCGGGCTCCCAGCTCTATGGGGAGTCCGCTTCTCCCTCTGACCTTCTCCCCTCATGCTCTCTCTCTCTCACATAAATAAATAAAATCCTTAAGGGTAGTTTCTCACTCCCCCCATTTAAAAAAAAAAGAAAAGAAAAGAAAAGAAACTCTTAATCATAGGAAACAAACTGAGGGTTGCTGAAGGGGAGGGGGCAGAGGGGATGGGGTAACTGGGTGACGGACATTAAGGAGGGCACGTCATGTAACCAGTACTAGGTGTTATGTAAGACTGAGGGGGCGCGTGAGCGGATCAGTCAGTTAAGTGTCTTGTCTGCCCTCCACTCAGGTCATGATGTCCAGGTCCTGGGATGGAGCCCCCATGAATGGGGAGTCTGCTTCTCTCTCTCCCTCTGTGCTCTTCTCTCTCAAATAAAGTCTTAAAAAAAAAAAAAAAAAAAAAAGACTGATCACTGACCTCTACTTCTGAAATAATAATACATTAAGTTAATTGAATTTAAATTAAAAAAGGAAAAAGCACTCAAAGTTCTTAGTGAGTTTAGCGATGTCACAAGATACAAAGTCAAAATACAAATAATAGGGGCGCCTGGGTTGCTCAGTGGGTTAAAGCCTCTGCCTTCGGCTCAGGTCATGATCTCAGGGTCCTGGGATCCAGCCCCGCATCCGGCTCTCTGCTCAGCGGGAGCCTGCTTCCCTTCCTCTCTCTCTCTCTGCCTGCCTCTCTGCCTACTTGTGATCTCTGTCAAATAAATAAAATCTTAAAAAATAATAATAATAATAATAATAATTGTTCATTTTTCACACTAGAAGCAATGTATTAGGGGTGCCTGTGTGGCTGCCTTCTGCTCAGGTCATGATCCCGGGGTCCTGGTATCAAGCCCCACGTCAGGTTCCCTGCTCAGCAGGAAGCCAGCTTCTCCCTCTCCCACTCTGCCTGCTTGTGTTCCTGCTTTCACTAAGTCTCTCTCCATCAAATTAAAATAAAAAAATAAAATGATAAAATTAAGAAATTAAAAAAGAAGCAATGTATTAGAAAACAAAATACAATGTGAAAAAAATTAAAAATAAAAACAAAGTCAATAATAGTAACCCCTCCAGCAGTAGCCCCTTCTCTGAGTTTCTAGAACATCCTCTCTATACCACTCTGACATCATCCATCTTATTTCCATGTATTTGTCTTCTGTCACCAACGGACTATCCTCTCCCCGAGGACAAGCTCAGTATCTGAGTGTCACTTTCTACTGGCCTCAGTTGTTAGAACACAGGAGGCACTTATTAAATGTTTACTAATTAATGATTAAACTGATTTAGTCTCATGAGTCTCACGATACTCCTTCACAAGTATCAAGTACCTACTAGGTGCCAAACACTGTTCTAAATGCTGATGAACAGAAGAGGCAAAAATCACTGCCTGACGAAAATGTGTTGTTGTTTTTTTTTAATTTTCTGAAAGTGACTGTGGTAATGGTTTTACATAACCATGAATATACTAAAAGCCAATTAACTACATACTTTAAATGGGTGAATCATATCAATAAAACTGTTTTGTCGGGGCACCTGGTGGCTCAGTGGGTTAAAGCCTCTGCCTTCAGCTCAGGTCATGATCTCAGCATCCTGGGATCAAGCCCTACATTCGGCTCTCTGCTCAGCAAGGAGCCTGCTTCCCCCTCTCTCTCTCTGCCTACTTGTGATCTCTGTCAAATAAATAAATGAACTCTTTTAAAAAAATACATTTAAAAAAAAAACTGTTTTGGTTTGGTTTTTTTAAGTAGGCTCCAAGCCCTGCGTGGAGCCCAATGCAGGGTTTGAACTCATGACCTTGAGATCAAGAGGCAGATGCCTAACCGAATGAGCCACCCAGGCACCCCTTAATAGAACTGTGTTTTAAAAAGGTAAATGTAACATTAAAAAGAAGATAGCAATGACCTTCTTTTATGGTAAAATTAAGGTAAAATTCTATACTTTTCTGTAGTTCTGTATTTTCAGTATTTTATCGTGCAGCCTACCACTTTTATAACTGGAAAATTTTTAAAGTTATATTTAAAAAAGACAGAAAAAGTCATCTTCCTGGAACAAACTGCTTAATGTACAGAAGGTTTGCACTCGGGATGATGAAAACGTTTGAGAACTAGACAGAGTGATGGCACACAAAAAACTGTGAATATACTAAATGCCACCGACTCGTTCGCTTTCCTGTGGTTCCTTTCGTGAGATGCGAATTACACCTCAATAAAAAAATAAATAACTGCCCTCGTGGAGCCTGTATTCTAATGGCGAAGAAAGAGCATATTCAAACAATTAAAAACTATATAGCACATACACCAAAAATCAAACCAAGAGATGAACAAACTGGTAGATCCATGTAACAGAATACTACCCAGCAGGAAAAAGTGGTGACCTGGGACATGCAAATGAATGATCCCCTGCTCCAAAACATGACTGTGAGTGAAATGGCCACACTCAAGACAGCATTCCATGATTCTATTTATATGGGGAAAACCAAATCCATAGTGCTAGAAAACAGATCAGCCACTGCTGAGGAAGCTTTCTGGAGGATGGCAATGTTCTTTATCTTGACTGTGGTGGTGGCTGTACATGGGGATTTACACTTACTAAAACCTATAGAACCAGGCGCCTGGGTGGCTCAGTTGGTTGAGCGACTGCCTTCAGCTCAGGTCATGACCCTGGAGTCTGGGGATGGAGTCACACACCAGGCTCCCTGCTTGGCGGCGAGTCTGCTTCTCCCGCTGACCCCTCTCCTCTCATACTCTCTCTCTCATTCTCTCTTTCTCTCAAAAAAATAAAATCTTAAAAAAAAAAAAAAACCTATAGAACCTCACACTTAAAATGCCTATATTATACCATGTATGAACTGTATCACAACAGACTTGCTCTTTAAAAGTACATATTAGGAGAGCCTAGGTGGCTCGGTCAGCTAGGCATCAGCTCAAGGCTTCAGCCAGGGTCATGATCTCGGGGTCATGAGATGGAGTCCCACATGGGGCTCCACACTCAGCTCCACACTCTCTCCCTCTCCCTCTGGCCCTCCTCCCACTCCCATGCACGTGGCCACTGTGCCTCTCTCTAAAATACATAAATCTCAAAAATAAATAAAGAAAGAAAAGTACATGGTATGTCAAATGGTGGTAAGTGGTGTGAAAGGAGAATCAGGAGAGAAGATGAGAACTATGAGGCCAGGAAAGGGTTGCTCTTTTAAATATGGTGCTCAAGGAAGGCTGCACTATGGAGCCAAAGCCTTTTTAGGTCAATTCTTTTAAAAACAGTGTAGCATGGGGCACCTGGGTGGCTCAGTCGTTAAGCATCTAGCTTCGGCTCAGGTCATGATCCCAGGGTCCTGGGATCAAGCCCTGCATCACTCGCTCCCTGCTCAGCGGGAAGCCTGCTTCTCCCTCTCCCACTCCCCCTGCTTGTGTTCCCTCTTTCTCGCTATGTCTCTCTCAGTAAAATTAAAAAAAAAAAGTCTTAAAAAAAAAGTGTAACAAATGCAATTTTCTGTGGTAATGAAAATGGAAGAGTAATGTCATGAACAATCCAAAACTGAACATAAACCTAAAATCATTTCTATTTAGTTCTAGAAAGAAAACTTTTCTCCCCGGCACTGTCAGATTTAACTTCTTAATTCATGAAGGGGGTGGGGGGGGAGAAGTAAGGGAAGAAGGAGGAAAACAGAGAGGGAGAGAATGATGAAGGGAAGGGAAGAAGGAAAGGCAAGGAGGGAGGGGACTAAAAGGGGAGAAAGAAGGAAGAAGAACAAGGAGAGGGAGGGAAGGGAGAGCTAGGGAGGAGACAGAGTAGGAGAGAAAGAAGACAGAGAAGACAGAAAAAGAGAGACAGGTAAGCAGGCTGTCTGCCTGTCCATCTGTCCATCACCCATAATCCAGATCTGATCAACAGAGTTGACTGAGAGAGAGATGAGGGCAAAAAGCAACAGTGCCTATACAGTTACCTAGACCTATGACCACAAACTATGGTCACCAGGCAGGACCAGAGAGGGTGTACAAAAAGAACTATGGGATCCTCAAACAGCCTCTCTACTCACAGACAAGTACAAAAGAGAGCTAGGCTTTCGTGGGAATGAAGCCCTCTGCCATCTCCTCCTCTCACCCGCCAGACTCACTTAACCTCTGAATTTCCATTTTAAAACATTTTCCAGAGAGACTACTCAAACTAATAAGGCGCATAATTGACGTTCGATAAATGTTTGACTGTGGCTGAGTGATACAGATGAACTGAATTGAGCACTTTGAAAGAAAAGGTTATGAGAGATTATGGAAAACGAGTTTAGCCATCTGGATGACACTTACCAGGCAGAAAGGACTGGGCTAGAGAGCAGAGGAACTTCTAGAATACTCTATGACTACTGAATTGCTCAGGTTTATGCTGTCTCTTAACTTCAGAATTTAGGATGTCTGTGACTACGTGCAGGAACCTGGCTGTCAGTTCTTTTCTAGCATTCTAACGTCTAGACTCAAATTCCCTGGGAAAGAGAGCAATAATTCAGTCTCAAATGGAAGGAAACTGGGAAGCAAAAAAAAATTCCAGAAGCTACCAGAAAAGCAGAATCATCCTCCAGTGAGGTCAAGCCAGAGGTTAGATGCTTTTGCATGGCTGGTATACCTACTTCTCTGCCCAAGAACTCCAGTCACCACCAAGCTGACCACACCAACCAGTCAAAGAGAGTCTCTTAACTGCTGGACAAAAACCACTGGAAAAATGGGGAAATGAACAAAACAGCCTCCAAGGAAACATCCATGCTCTCCTGACTCCAGAAGTCCCTCTGTATCCCTTCTCATAGGTCCTTCCAATTCTTTCTTGCCTGGAACTTTCTATATCCTTGTGGGGTTTTTGTTTTTTTGTAAAGTATTTATCTGAGATAGAGAGAACATGAATGAGGGGAGGAGCAGAGCGAGAGGGAGAGAGACAAGCAGACTCCCTGCTAATCGGGGAGCCCAATGGGGGGCTCGATCCCAGGACCCTGAGATCATAACCTGAGCCAAAGTCAGGTGCTCAATCGACGGAGCCACCCAGGCGCCCCCACCATGCCTTTGTTTTCTTTCTCTTCTTCATCAATACATTGAGCAGTTCTAACCTCAGAAACAGTCTCATGGGAGCTCCTCCCAAAGCAGGCACCATCCCACCCCCCAGGGAAGTTTAACCAGCCGTCAGAAGCTCTTGTCAGAAGCTCTTCGCGCTACGCCATCTCCAGGATAAACTCAAGGATGCTGCATCGAGAGGAGATGCAGCCACAGGAAAAACATGTCGGGTCAACTTAATAAGAAATCTGCCTGTTGAATTAACCCTGGCTCGAAAAGCCAAATACTTGCCCAATTCCAGAGAAATCAATCACTTCAAGGGAGTAACCAGAAAAAAGAGAATCACACTAACAGAAGATAACCTGAAATAGTTAAAGACCAGTTCCCTGAAAAGCTGACTCACAGTGGTTTTGATGGCTTATATGGGTCAAGTTTTAAAAAGCCCTGTATTAAACAAAATAGCCTCCCAAGTTAAAAGCCAGGGGCCTCTTAGAACTGAATGAGCCCAAGGCTGAGAAAGCTCAGAAGATGCTGAGCGGAAACTGGAGGCACATAATAGAGGCCCTTTCCTCCTTGTGTTTGCCTGAGTCATCCTCAACCCTGCATTTCCCAGTAATTCCATTCAATGCCTTCCCCCTGACTACGATTACCAAGCAAAAGGGGCTTGTCGTTGGGTTTCTAGGAGTAACAAGCAGCGATGCGGGAAGGAGCCTCTGCTACTCAGCCCATTATTACTTGGTTACGTGGTTTTGACAGCTCCTAAGCAGATCTGGTTTTTTTGGTTCTATTTTCTTATATGGCACCCAAGAATACTGCAGCAAATATATCCACGTACTGACCAGAACTTGCCCAAGGCTAACCAGCCACACCACCAACACTAGTCCTTACACTGTAATGGTTCGGCCATGGGCAGGGCAAAAACGGAGAAGCTCCACAATTTCGACTGATTCCTCTGCCTCATGACCTACTGGCCAGAATTAAGTCCTCAAGGGTTTCTGCCAGCCTGTCTGTAAGACCAAGCCCCAACAAGGTACCCTAGACCAGAAACCAGAGGATAAGGCCACAGGGGTCGCTGGCAGATTAAGTCTAAGACACAGGGGGCACAAAAATGGGGCAGACCAGCAGAGCCAGTTTGTGGTCAAGGGTTCCCATAGAGTATGAAAACATGCTCTGCTGGTTTCCATTCCAGAATCTCACAAGAATAATGTCTCCTTTAGCCAATTAAAAAAAAAAAAAAAAAAAGCCAAGTCCCAGTATTTTGAGCCACACTATTCTGGGACTGTAAACAAGTGAGGCAGCCAAGCAACGTGATGGGTCTTCTTAAAGGAACGGTCTCCGTGAGAGGAAGTCCACCACGGTGCTGCAGAAGGAATGAAGACGACTCACTCTGGCCTCCCATTCCGGAGTGCGTCAAGACTGCAGATTTCTGAGTCAAGGAAGGCCTGCCCGGTGGACATTTTCTTTGCTTCTCATGGACTCTTCCTGGGTCCCTGGGCTTTCTCATCACCGTGCATGCTCAGCGTGAGAGGACTCCATTTGGCATGAGAAGCTCCTAAGCTCTCATGTCCTAGAGTCAGGGGTCAGTGATCATGAGGGAAACAGGTGAAATTTCTCATCAATTTGCTGCTCTACTTTCTGGGGAAGAAGACAATCACAGGAAGTTTGTAGAAAAGGGACAAAGAAGAGAATGGGGTGGTTATGAAAAGAAAAAGAAAAACTTACATGGGTTTTAAAGATATGCATACGAGGGGCACCTGGGTGGCTCAGCTGGCTGGGTGACTGCCTTTGGCTAGGGTCATGATCCTGGAGACTCAGGATCGAGTCCCACATCGGGCTCCCTGCTCAGCAGGCAGTCTGCTTCTCCCTCTGAACCCCCCCTTCTCATTCTCTCTCTCTCTCTCTAATAAATATTTTTTCAAAAGAAAGATATGCATACAAATTAAAAAAAAGACTTCTTTGTTAGCTTTTTTCTCTGACCAGTAAACATTCAGGTAAGACATGTCTGAATTCCCAACAAGACACAACAGATAGGAAAATACTATCCTCTTCCTCCACCGAGAAAACCAATTGTCAGAACTTTACTCTTCTAACCTTTGACTTATTTGCTAAGGGTGTTGTCTCTAAGTTCAAGAGCATATGGATGACTTATAAGTGTGGATCATTTACTTATTAGGGACTCTAAATAATGGACCTGCAAGTCCTCTGGTTTTCCTAGCACAGTTCCACTGAGGCCTAGAAAGATCAATGAAAACTACACAGAAGAAAAGTCTAAGCATTTCACTGGAGAGGCGGCAAGTATGCCAAAAGAGAATACTGATTTCAGCTACATGACTTCTGGGGAGCAAAGAGAACCAAGAGAGGGAGGAAAAACTGGTGTATAGGTTAAATTTTTGTCCCTGGCATGTCTACCATGTCACCAGATTACAGGTCGACTATTGGATCAAACCTTCATCCGTTAGATCAATTTCTCAATCACCAGCACAACTGACGTTTTGTACCAGATCATTCTTTTTGTGGGGGGCTGCCCTATGTGTTGTAACATATTTACCAACACCCTGGCCTCCACCCATTAGCCAGTAGCACAACCCCCAGTTGTGACAACCAAAGATGTCTCTCAACATTGCCAAATGCCCTCTGGGAGAGCAAAATCACTCCTGGTTGAGAACCACTGCGTTAGATAATACCAAATGAGATTAATTTAACTCCTTATTGTACAAATCAGGTTCTTAAAAGACATTTAGTGTTAGCAAATCAATAAAATACAGGGTAGTAAGCCAGTGAGATCTGCACAAAGGAAATGCCAAGGAGTCACCACTGCGAGTTCTCTCATTCCTCACCCTCCACTCTGGAAGAGCATTCCTCTTACATCCAAATTTTGGCCCAAATTCATCGGTCTTTCTTTTCTTTCTTTTTAATACTTACCAGTTTATTAAGGATATGATAAAGGATACAAATCAACAGCCAGATGGAGAGACGTGTAGGGAGATGCGTAGGGAGAGGTATGGGGAAAGGATGAGGAGCTTCCATGCCTCTCCAGGAACAAAACTCTCCCCCAATGGCCATGTGTCAACCCGGAAGCTCCCATCAGTGTCCTTCCATCTCCCCAGTGTCAATGGTAACCCCAAACTGAAGCCACCTCTCACCTTATCTTTTACAATGGCCTCCTAGGTGGCCTCCCTGCCTTTCTTCTTGCCCCGCCCCAACCAGTCCCGACAATCTAGTCTTCACACTACAGCCATTTCTTGAAAAGTATTGGATCATGTGACTTACTACCATAACGCTATCTGGTGCTTCCCATTACACCTAAAAGCCACAGTTTTTTCTATGGCCTGCAAGGCCCCACCTGTTCTGGAACCCATTTACATCCCTGCCTCTGCCCTTCCCACGCTCTGCCGGCTCCCTTCAGCAACACTGGCATTCTTCCTATACCCGGAACATGCCCACCGCCTTCTACTTGTTCCCACTGCCCTGTCTCTGCCCCGAGGTCTATCTCCCCAGGCAGTAGTATCCATCAGGTCTTTGCTTAAAAGTCATCTCCACAGTAAAACCTTCCCTGATCATCCTGCACAAGTAGCTTCCAAGACATTCTTGCACAATACTACACCTGAACCATCTTTTGAATGTGTTTTACACGGGTGAACTCTGCTTTCCCTGCTTGAACGGTACGTCTACGATGCCATGGACCGGTCCTATCACCCAAGTATCCCTGGAACCTCAAAAGTGCCCGGCACACAATGTGAGCTCAGTAACTGTGATCGATCAGTGAATGCTTTTGGGTAACAGACTAAAGGTCCGTTTAAGAGCCACAAATGAATTCTTGCTTCTGAAACCAAAAGCCAGTCTCTCCTCAAATTTAGCACTATAGTGAACATGCAAATGACAAGGTAATGATAAAATTCACACTTCTAAAAGGAACTTGTTTGTTTCTAAAAGGAACTTTCGGGTTTTCCAAAAGACACGGAGTAATACTCAAACCGTAAGCAACAAATCTTAGGGGATTCTAGGCCAAAGAATTTGAAAAAAACCACACACCAGTTATAGCCTACAAGCTTCTAAAATAATTCCTATGTACAAAATTGAAAATGGTCAAAACCCACAAATGCTAGAAACATAAAAGGAAAAACAAAGATGGGGCCTACCTCACAGAATCTTTACTATTGTAGTAAACAGTTCTTCAGTAACCCTGCCTTGCAGAACGCCGGGGTGGCTCAGTCGGTTAAGAGTCTGCCTTCAGGGGCGCCTGGGTGGCTCAGTGGGTTAAAGCCTCTGCCTTCGGCTCAGGTCATGATCCCAGGGTCCTGGGATCGAGCCCTGCATCGGGCTCTCTGCTCCGCAGGGAGCGTGCTTCCTCCTCTCTCTCTGCCTGCCTCTGCCTAGTTGTGATTTCTCTCTGTCAAATAAATAAAAAATATTTAAAAAAAAAAAAAAAAGAGTCTGCCTTCAGCTCAGGTCATGATCCCAGGGTCCTGGGATCAAGTTCCCCACATCAGGCTCCCTGCAGGGAGTCTGCTTCTCCCTCTGCCTACTCTGCCTGCCACTTCCCCTGCTTGTGCGCCCTCTCTCTCTCTATGACAAATAAATAAATTAAATATTTTTAATTTTTTTTCATTCTTAAAACTTAAAATAATTTTTAGTAATAATAATGACCTTGTCTTGCATTTATACAAAGCCATGCTTTATTTGCTCCGCACAGCAGCCCTGAGGAAGAACTGGTGGGCTGATGCTACGGGCCATATAAAGCTTAATCTGACAGCTTAACTGCCTTGGTCAGAGACAACTGGAGTGTCACGGTCACAGCAAGGATTTCAGAGCCAGACGCTTGTGTTCAAATCCTCTGCCACTTACTGTAACTTGACCCTGGCAAGTTACTTCATCTCTGTGCGTGTCCTCACTTACAAAAACACAATGTTATATAAATGAAATGTTTGTGTCCCCCCAAAATTCAGGTTCAAATCTAATCCCTAATGGAATGGTACGGGGGGGGGGGGGGTTGGGAGGTTGATTAGGTCATGAAGTGAGGTCTTCATGAATACGATTAATGCCCTTATAAAAGAGATTCCAGAACCCCCTTCCACCATCTGAGGACACAGGGAGAAGATAAGACGGCTGTCTATGAGAAAGGAAGTCAGGCATCCCCAGACACTGAATCAGCCAGCACCTTCATCTTGGACCTTCTAGCCTCCAGAAAACTGCAAGAAATAAACTTCTGTTGTTTATATGCTACTGAATGGTATATAAGATAACAGCATGCGGCATTCTATCACACAAAGCAGCCCAAACTGACTACAACTTACTTCACAGGGTGTGGTAGGCTGAAACTGCACCCCCTACTCACCACCTCCTAATCCCCGAGACCTGTGAATATCTCACTTTATGTAGCAAAAGGAACTTTACAGATGTGACTACATTAAACACCTTGAGAGAAGACATCGCTGGATTATCCAAGTCGGTCCAATGGAAGCACAGTGTCCTTGTAAGAGGGGGAGGCAAGAGGGCAAAGGAGATAGTACATCAGAAGCAGAGAAACAGAGAGAGGGATTGGAAGATGTTACAGCGCTGTCTTTAAAGCTGGATGATGGGGCCACCAGCCAAAGAATGTAGGCAGCCTCCTGAAGTTAGAAAAGACAAAGAAATCCTCCCCTAGAGTCCCTCAAGGACTCTAGCCATTCAGACCCATTTTAGGACTTCTGATCTCCAAACTATAAAAAAATAAATTTGTGTTGTTTTAAGCCACTAAATGTGTAGGAATTTGCAACAGCAGCAATAAGAAACTAATACATAGTTACCACCAGGATTAAATGAGCTTCTACATGCAAAGTGCTAAGAACAGTTCCTAACAACCACAGTAAGAGCTCTTTAAATGTTAGCTATTGTGATTCAAGATCAGAACCCAGGGGACTCACTGAAGTACTTCAGAGAATAAGAAAATGAGGTTTAGAAATCTGGTAATACCTGTCCAAATCTAAAATGCACACATCAGAGGTAGCTCAGTCAGTTAAGCATCTGCCCTTAGCTCACATCATCATCTCCAGGTCCTGGGATCAAGCCCTGTATCATCATTAGGCTCCCTGCTCAGTGGGGAGTCTGTTTCTCCCCTCCCTCTCCCTCTGTCTACCCCCCTGCTCATGTGCATGTGTGCTCTCTGTAATACATAAAATCTTTTAAAAAATAAAAATAAAATATATAAAAGAAAATGCACATATACATCATTTGACAAAGAGATTCCGTTTCTAAATAGAGTCACAGGATATTCAACGTATCCTTGTTTGTAACTACTCAAATATCCACTAACAGGCTCAAATTATAGAAAATCCATTCAACAAAATAGTAGGCAGCCTCTAAATAGTGAGGGAGACCTCAATGTACTGATAAGATGTACTGATACATCAATAAGATGTATCCTTTAGCGGAAAAAAAGCTCAGGGCCTGAAAAGTGTATCAGATCTCATTTCTGTTTCAAAATAAAAAAGATACATACATATGTTAATAAGCACACGTCAAAAAAATTCTAAAAGGGCAGGCAGTTCGTTGTTCATGGGGACTGTTCTAAAGGAGGCTAGGGGGATGAAGTAGAAGGGAAACTCTTGCTATCATATACCCTTCGCTGTTATTTTAGGTTTTAACTAGAAATGTGCGTGACCCCCATTTTTTAAAAGCTGAAGTTGAGATGTGACATCACCGACCTATCAAAGGTTATTTATGCCCAATGTGCCTACCACTGCACATGACACAGGGCCTAAGACCCAGTCCTGCTCTCCAGGAGTTCACATGCTGGCTGAATTTATAATCTAGGTTCATATTAGACAGTCATCTAATTGCCTTGGACATTCACATTAGAAAACAGAACCAGACATTCTCGCAAAGTATTTTTCCACCGTGACTCTGGGAGAACAAGTCACCACCCAAAAAGAATACATTCTATGTCTAGTCCATTAGTCCCAACCAGCGCTGCTTAAGCTTCAGAAATTGTTACTTCCTGGACAGTGGTCATTGTTTAAGGAAAGCAAAGCGGGAGGAATCTTCACAATCAACTCAGTCACATACATTACTACACACTGCAAAAAAAAAGATGAACAAGTTATCTACCTCTGGGTAGTGGATTTGTCTTCTTCATTACACTTCCAAAAATCTGCCGAATTCTCTACTAATGAACATGTACCAAAAAGAAAAAATACACATCCTCCTCCCATCAGAAATTATTATTTTTGGTGCCAAAACTGATCCATGAGATTACTAGTTTGTCCCAAATCTCCCTCTCGCCTTACAAAAGTGACAGCCATCCAAACTATGACTTTCCATAGGCTGACCTGATGGCAAAACCAACAAGAATCACCCAAGCCCAAGTGTTCCATTTATAAAATATTCCCTCCACACTGTCACCCAATTAGAGCATAACCATGATGAAGACATTACTGCTAACGAGGGAGGCCGACTGGGGATCTGGGTCACTCTTCCCGTAACTCCATGAGTCCCTCTCAGCCAATAAAGAAGTCTGTGTTAGCAAAATATTTAGCTGACAGTGGAATCATGATGTAATGCATTTCTATAACCTTACCGAGGAGGAAAGAAACAGAGCTGAAAAAATTCCTAGTGGGCAACTGGAGAGTTGTCGAACAGCAATTTACAAAGGTTATTCCCCAACCTGGAGACCTGAGGAGTCATCACAGCTGAAAAGTACCAGGTCGATTTACCACAAATACCTCATGACGCCCACAGAAACAAGGAACTGGTACTGGCCACTATGTGCCAGGCCCTGTGATAAGGGCCCTTCCATTTCCATTCCTTACTCTCTCTCTGAATCTTCTCAACTACGACTGGGAAGTACAAGCGAGACGAAGGCACGAAGCTCCCATCACTCTCCATGGTTACATGGTCAGCAAGAGGGGAAGTGAGCGTGGAATTCGAGCGGTCCTCACTCAAGAGCATGGACATTATACTACCTTCACTGGAAAATGTAAGCGCTACACCACCCCTTCCATCGTCATCCCCGTCACATGCCGCCACCTCCCCAGCTTGCTCCCACCACACGCTACCCTTGCCCCAACTCAGAGGCGGATCAGGTGTTCTCATTCTCCAGTCCGTCTGTAATGGCAGATGCCCTCCCTGGCTTTTCCTGATCAGCCTATATAGGAAAAGAAGAGGCCATCTGGGCAGAACGCTATCCTTCTCTAAAGCCACTTTCTGAGGACCACCCCCGTCTCTAAATTAAGCTAGCAGGTTTTTGACTTGCTGCCTGGCACTCCCAGGGGACCCACGGTGTCTGCCGCTCTGCACACGCAGCCCCTAGCAGCCCCATTTATTCACCACTCGCCAAGCGCTCACTCCAAACGCTCATCTAAGTCAGGTCTCCCTCGCAATAACCCCAACAACGATAAAGACAACAGCGACCGTGCGGTGAGCATCTGTTATGCAACGGGTTTTAGAAACACAGTACCACTTCATCCTCACAACTGCCTGGTGAAGTAGGCACTGCCTCCAATTTACAGATGACAAAAGTAAGGCAGGGAGAGAAAAGTAATTCAGCCCGAGGTCACACGACCGGTAAGTGACCGGTAAGTGACGAAATCTGACTCCGTGCAACTTAAGCTTTCCTGGGTCTCGCCCCTGAACCACCAAAACGTGAGCTCTTCTTGGACTTTTCAAGAGCTCCCTTCCGACAAGAGCTCGGCAGCTCGACCACAGGACTCCCACTTCACCCACAGGCTCGCTCACCTGAATTTCTTCATTTTCATCTACTAGGAGAAAACTCACAACCTTCTCCGTCATCTTCTTCCTCCTGGTCTCCTCATCCAGCTCGTCCTCCTCCAATAAGCCCTGGACCTTAGTGACATGGTACACAGTAACCGGGTGTCTCCTTTTGTTACCCCCGGAATGAGTCCGCTTCTGGCACTCCAGGCACAAGTTGATTTTGCAGGTCTGGCACCTCACGGCTGCCCTCTGCCTAACACCCGGCGAGTGCCCATTGGTGCCCTTGCAGGGATCGCAGTAAGGGACGTGGCCAGGTTTGAGTCTTATCCGCTCATGGTTTCTCAGGCGCTCCTGCCGATGGAGCTCCTCCTCGCAGCGGAGACACTGCAAACTGCAGCACTCATCACACTCAAAGACCGCTTCGTCAGACCCGCTGCAGGCGTAACTCTCCTGGCACATCAGCCCCGGATTCAGGCCCTTCTCTACTGGGGAAGTCTGAGCACTCATACTCAGGTTGGTAAGGAAATCACCCACCATATAATGGTCCCTGGGCTTGCCCCAGGAGTGAAGACAGAAGCTTTGAGCCTGAGGACTGCAGAGAACTTTCACAGGATTCTGAACACCTTTAGAAAAACAAAACAAAAACAAAAAAAAAACAAAAACAAAAACAAACCTTCGGTGTCCTATCAGAATTCTTCACCCACTCACAAATGTTCAAATTTTTAATTTTCTGCCTCCAAGATTCCCGGATCAGCAGCAACGTTGATTTGGTTTGATGGTTTTCTCCTCCATAAAGTGCAACCAAAGTTGTGGTCAAAATTAACTTGAAAGGGTCTCTTATGGCTATCTGACAGAGATCTGGTAGGTTCACCAACGTGGGCACCTCATGGGCTGGGCCTCAGCCACAAAGTTTTGGTAGAGAAGGAGAGTGGTCAGGAGCTTTGCAATCTAATCCAACCTCAAGTCAATATTTCAGGGGATACCTAGAATAGAGGAAGGAAAAGGGTTTCACTAATCTAAAAACGGAAGTACACCTTAAAAAGAAAGGAAGAAAAAAAAAAAGATTGTGGTTAGATAAGACGCCAGAACTCCTGAGAGAAATCTCATTCTTGCTTGTAAAACTTACACAGGCTACTTCTGACCCCAGAAATTTCTTCTCAAAATCATGGGCAAGGCTCCTCCCTCTGAACACTGCCACTGTCTCTAGGCCCAAGGCATCTCAGAGACTGTGTCTTCATTTCACAGACTGAAATTCTCTCTTCATCCAGGTATTAAATTCAGAATCAAAATCATTAAGCAAACAGTCCTTGGAAGGACAACCCTCTGCATTCCCCTAACCCACAACACACACTTGTGAGGTGAATAAAGAGGCCTGTAAAAAACCTGAAGAAATGATAATAACGTAGACTTTAGCTTCACCAAAGTCTTTGGCAGGTCAGGTTAGGTTGTTTCAACTCTAGACAAATGTCAATTAAGGACCTTAAGCCTGGAAACAAAAGCCACCATGTCATGTTTAAAAACAATAAAAGACAATTACAGTACTTCCTTTTGTCCCTTCTCTAACTGCAAAAAAATAAAAGGGGGTGGGGGGCAACAGGAGACAGAATTCCTCCTCTAAGGCCCACTGCAAAGCCAGGCCTGCACGAGTTAAAACAAACGATTTTTCTCTTTGTCACTCAAAAACTAACTTAAAAATAACTTCAAAAAAGAAAATAAAGGGGGGAAAAAAGATAACTGGGGCAGGAAAGAGGCTTCTGTCACTTCCACAATTATATTCTTAACCCTTCTTAGCCTTGACCTCCATGCTAATACCCTAACAAAATGCAAAATCCTCCTTACAAATATTCACTCCTCCCTCTAGTAATCAATCTATCAATCTTATTTTTAGACAAACAGGAAGGCAAGGGAGTGACTAGGAGACCTTATTTACACCCTAACCTCAGCCATGCCCACCCAGCTCCCTCAACAGAAACAAAAATCGAAATTAGCCACAATTTATAAAAATATAAAATCAACCTCCAAAAGAACACCCCACCGCCGTACCGGCCAAGCAAACAATCTGCCCACTCGGGCCCCCACCTCGACACCTCTCTCCAGCCGGGGATTCCTCACCCTTCCTTTCTCCCGGGCAACACCACCACAACCCGAGGGGCACGAGCAGAGTCTAAACAAAGAAGGTCCCCCAAAATCCACCCCCACGCTGGCAGAGGCCAGAGCCGAATCCATTGTTTATACTACCCCACCCCCACCCCAGCCGCACCCGCCCCCCCCCCCCGCCCCCGGGGGCAGCCGGAGCACCAGGACTATCGCTTGCCCGGCCCTGGGCCGTGCCCTTCCCTCCCCGTCCGCGGCGGCCCGGGGATCCCACTACCGAGCAGCTCCGCCGCGGCGAGGTGGCGTCGGGGGACCGCAGGGCGCCGGCGGGGGCGGGAGCTGTTCCTCAGGGCACCGGAGGATCCATCCTCATCTCCATCTCCGCCCCCCCTCCTCCTTCTCTGCCTCCGGGCTTCCTCCTCTCCTGTTGTCAGTTGGGATCAGCTGATCGGAGTGAACTTCTCCCAGCTCAGACTACCAGGAAGGCGTGAGCAGTGCAGTCCAGAGAGAGAAGAGAGGGAGAGGGTGGAGTCCTACGCCGGCGAGGGCGGAGAAGGGCGCGCACAGCTTCCTGGGAAATGTAGTCCCCTGGACGTGCGTCCCTCCCCACCTCCCGGAAGTCAGGGCTCTAAATGACTACAACTCCCAGGACGAAAAAGGCTGCTCCTGTGAGGAGGCGGTAAAGACAGGCGGTGGAGCATTTCGGGACTTGGAGTTTTTGCATTACTGCGGTGGTCGGAGGTTTCAGCGCGTTGTTTTGGGTAGTGGCCGGAGAGGGAATGGCGCTAAATTAGACGAGTGATGTAATGTGTAGTATAGTTGACGCAAATAACTCGATTTCCCGAACCCATATTGCACACCATTCCTTCAAAAATGTGTAAAAACAAGCCATCTCCTCTTCCCTGATTTCACCTTGCCCAAGTTAGGAAATGACCAGAAAGGACTGATAAAAGAATATAACTACTGTTGGAGTTTTGTTTTCCCTTTATGGGTATTCAAGCTGATTTTTTTTTCCTTACCTTTTACTTTTCGACCTTTTCTTACATAGTTTTAGAACTTTTGAATTTTAAATCGTCTTTAAGTTAGACGGGGTTCATCATTTCATAATAATGGTTAACATTGTTATCTGGCTTTTCTAAAAAGCCATGTATTTGTTTTGGGTTTTGTTTGTTTGTTTCTTGGAACGACACTGAAAGAAAGCCTGCTGTGATAAAAAGAGCACTAGCGTGAGATGCCAGAGACTGGGTGCTCGTTCTAGAAAGCTTCTGGGTAAGTCACTCAACCCCTCCATGAAATAAAGGAATTATACTTTATCAATTCTGAAGTCTCTGCCAATTCTAACGTTCTATGATTCGATCTTGATAATTGTTAACCCAGTAGAGAAATCTAAGGTTAAAGGACTTGCCAAGTCACACAGCAAATTATTGACAAAGCTGGAACAAGAATCCATCTCCTCGCTTAGTCACATACTCTTTTATGTTTCAAAGGACATAATTAGCCCAATAGTAAAACCAAATCTATGTAATAATGAGTGAGCACATGTGAGGGTTATATTGCTGAAAATTATGTTTTCAAGACTGAGCAGATCACCTACAGTTGGGCTAACTAAACAAATGACCGAGAATTTTTTTTTCCTATGCTTATCACTAAACTTTAATATGATTAAAAACTAAGCTGTCTATATCACTTTAAAACTTCAAAGTTTTGGGGCGCCTGGGCGACTCAGTGGGTTAAGCCTCTGCCTTCCGCTCGGGCATGATCTCAGGGTCCTGGCATCAAGCCCCATATTGGGCTCTCTGCTCAGTGGGGAGCCTGCTTCCCCCTCTCTCTCTCTGCCTGCCTCTCTGGCTACTTGTGATCTCTGTCAAATAAATAAACAAAATCTTTTAAAAAAAAAAATTCAAAGTTTCAAAGTAGGAAAGGAAAAGAGATTTTCTTTTCTTTTTAAGATTTTATTTATTTATTTGAGAGAGAGAGAGCACAGCTGGGGAGAGAGGCAGTGGGAGAGGGAGAGGGGGAGAAACAGACTCCGCATTGAGCAGGGAGCCAGCCACGTGGATCAATCCCAGAACTCTGGGATGGTGACCTGAGCTGAAGGCAGCTGCTTAACAACTGAGCCACACCAATGCCCCATTAGTTTCTAAGAGGAGTTTTAGGGGCACATAGCTGGCTTAGGCATCAGAGAGTATAAATCTTGATATCAGGGTTGTGAGTTCGGGCCCTGTGCTGGGTCTTAAAAGTAAAATCTTTTTTATCGGGCGCCTGGGTGGCTCAGTTGTTAAGCAGCTGCCTTTGGCTCAGGTCATGATCCCAGGGTACTGGGATTGAGCCCTGCACGGAGCCCTGCAACGAGCCCCGCATCGAGCCCCACAACGAGCCCCACAATGAGCCCCGCATCGAGCCCCACATCGAGCCCTGCATCCAGCTCCCAGCTCGAGTGGGAAGTCTGCTTTTCCCTCTCCCACTCCCCCTGCTTGTGAAGTTCCCTCTCTTGCTGTATCTCTGTCAAATAAATAAATAAAATCTTTAAAAGTAAAAATAAAATCTTTTTTTTAAAAGGGGGGGAGGGATTTTTAGTAAGTCAAGAGAATAGATCTTGAGTTAGGCTCTTAAAAATTCCCTAGAGGAGGCACCTGGGTGGCTCAGTGGGTTAAGCCTCTGCCTTCGTCTCAGGTCATGGTCTCAGGGTCCTGGGATTGAGCCCAACATCTTTACAAAAAAGATTAAAATATAAAATATTTTTAAAAAGCCCTAGAGGGAGTGCCTGGGTGGCTCTCAGTTGAGCAGCTCAGGTCATGAACTTGGAGTCTTGAGATGGAGCCCCACGTCAGGCTCTGTGCTCAGCACAAAGTCAGCTTGAGATCCTTCTCCCTCTCCTTCAGCCCCTCCCCCTGCTCACACTATCTCTCTAAAATAAAATAAAATTTTTAAAGTTGTAATAAGCACCCTAAAACCGTGGGAAATTATTATCTCCAAGGAATATAAGGTGAGGAAGAAAAAGGACTTTATTTAAATTAATTCGTAAAGGGCGCCTGGGTGGCTCAGTTGGTTAAGCATCTGCCTTTGGCTCAGGTCATGATCCCAGAGTCCTGGGATGGAGTCCTGGGTTGGAGTCCTGGGTTGGAGTCCTGGAATGGAGTCCTGGGATCAAGTCCTGCGTCTGGCTTGTGCCAGACTCCTGCCAGAGTACCTGGCTGGTGCTCTCTCTCTCTCTCTCTCTCAATCTCTCCCTTGTTCACTCTCTCTCTCTTAAATATATAAATTAAAAAATCTTTAAAAAAAGTAAATCCATTTGTACTTTTTTTTAAAGATTTTATTTATTTATTTGACAGCACAAGCAGGCGGAGGGGCAGAAGGAGAGGCAGAAGCAGGCTCCCCGTTGAGCAGAGAGCCCGATGTGAGGCTCAGTTCCAGGACCCCAGATCATGACCTGAGTCAAAGGCAGATGCTTAACCCACTGAGCCACCCAGGCACCCCATTTGTACTTTTTTTTTTTTTTAAGATTTTTTTGAGAGAGAGAGAAAGAGCCGGGGTAAAGGAGAAGGGACAGAGGCAGAGGGAGAGAGAGAGTCTCCTCTAGCCGACTTCTACACTGATCATGAAGCCTGATGCAGGGCTCCATCCCACGACCCTAAAAACCCTGAGATTGTGACCTGAGCCAAAATCGAGAGTCGGTCGTTCAATCAACTGAACCACCCAAGCACCCCTGTACTTTTCATTTTATTTTATTTTTAAGTAATCTGTATACCCAATGTGGGACTCAAACCTACAACCCCTAGATCAAGAGTCACACGCTCCATTGACTGAGCCGTCCAGGTGCCCTAAAATAAATTTGTACTCTTGAAGCTTTTTACTATGTAAGTGCAGTTATGTCAATCATAATGAAAAAAACCTCTTTTTATTTAACAGATAATTGGAATTATGAGACCCGTTTTTGTTGTTGCTTTTTTTATTCATTTTCATTCT
The DNA here is from genome assembly GCF_922984935.1 of Meles meles. Classification (NCBI taxonomy): domain Eukaryota; kingdom Metazoa; phylum Chordata; class Mammalia; order Carnivora; family Mustelidae; genus Meles; species Meles meles. The sequence continues at coordinate 137,898,054 of NC_060071.1, read as the reverse complement.
TCGTGTGCTTATTTTTTACTACATCTTACTTGGAAAATTATTTGAGGCCTTGGATAAAGGTTCATTGCTCCAGAGAGAATTTGCTTTTCCTTCGGCCAGAAGGGGCCACTTTAGGGTATAGTCACTATCTCGAATTTTTTTGTTTAATGACCAGGAGATGTGTATTGGGTTACATGTCCCTGGGAGGACTGTCTTATGGGTCCAGTGCCCCCTCTGCCGTTCTCCTCAACCACTTTCTTCCAAGACAATGTTCTTTCCAGTCTGTCAAATGGTCTATTTTTGTTGACAATTTAGCTTTACACTGAATTACACCGAATTATACAAAATTACACTGAATGTAGCGTTACACTGAAACTGTAGCCCTCTGCGGTCCCAGCTTTAGACTTTCTGCTCCCACCAAGCCCAGGGCTTTGTCTTCAGTCCCACATGGCCCATAAGGCCTAGAAAAACCAAGCTTAAGTTGCCAATTAAGGAACATGCCCCAGGACAAAAGAGACATCATTGCTCCACTTACCCTCTAAATCCTGCCTTCACCTATTTTTTTAGTCTGATAATTACATATCTCCTTGTTGACTCTTCAGTATCTTACCAGCCTTTTTGTTGTTTTCAGCAGGATGAACTGTTTGCCCTATACTGAGTCATAAAACAAAAAGGGAACAATCAAGCTAGGGGTTCGCTCAGAGAAGGAACTGACGATCAGGGCACATGTTCAGATCCCGGGTGTTGGCAGTGTTCAACCCTTAACCTCCGCGATGGTTGTGCTAATCCTCACTTGATCATTTTGCTTTAGACAATGTATACATCTTCCGTTCGTACATCTCATCATAAAAGATAAAATTTTAAATTCTTAATTAGGAAAAGGTTAGTAAAGTAAAGTTAAAATAAAAGTAAATTCTAGGGGCAAAGTCATTAAGCATCTGCCTGATGCAGAGCTCAGATCATGATCCCAGGGTTCTGGGATCGAGCCCCCGCATCGGGCCCCCTGCTCAGCGGGAAGCCTGCTTCTCCCTCTCCCACTCCCCCTGGAGGTCACAACTCTCTGGCTGTGTCTCTCTCTGTCAAAAAAATAAATAAAATCTTTTTTTTTTTTTAAGATTTTATTTATCTATTTGACAGAGAGAGATCGCAAGTAGGCAGAGAGGCAGGCAGAGAGAGAGAGGAGGAAGCAGGCTCCCTGCTGAGCAGAGAGCCAGACGCGGGGCTCCATCCCTAGACCCTGAGATCATGACCCGAGCCGAAGGCAGCGGCCTAACCCACTGAGCCACCCAGGTGCCCCCCAAAAAAAAAAGTAAGTTCTACGAGGTAAGCAAACCAAGGCCTTGGACTTAATAGAATCATTTCCTTAAGCTGTTCAACATAACATTACAAAGATCTTAATAAGGGCCACAGGCTGGCTCCCTTGGTGGAACATGTGACTTTTGACCTCAGGCTTGTGAGTTTGAGCCCCACACTGAGGATAGACATTACATTAAAAAAGAAGAAGAGGGGCGCCTGGGTGGCTCAGTGGGTTAAGCCGCTGCCTTCGGCTCAGGTCATGATCTCAGGGTCCTGGGATCGAGGCCCGCATCGGGCTCTCTGCTCAGCAGCGAGCCTGCTTCCCTCTCTCTCTCTCTCTGCCTGCCTGTCTACTTGTGATCTCTCTCTGTCAAATAAATAAATAAAATCTTTAAAAAAAAAAAAAGAAGAAGAGGAAGAAGAAAAAGATCTTAACAATATTTAGCCACAATGGGAAAATAAAACAAGTAGAAGACAGGTTTGCAAGCTTGTGCCCTTCAACTTCCCCTTTAAAGTGAGTCCTTAACATAAACACACATACACAATTGATCTTCAGCTACTAAAACACACATTTCTTTTATTTTTTTAAGATTTATGTATTTATTATTTGAGAGAGGAGGACAGGGGCAGAGGGAGAGGGAGAGAATCTCAAGCAGACTCCCTACTGAGTGCAGAGCCTGATGCAGGGCTGGATCTCATGGCTCTGAGATCATGAACTGAGCCGAAATCAAGAGTTGGATACTTTCCGTACTGAGCCTAAAATAAGTGTCCTTAAAATAAACTTTTTTAAGGGCTACATCTGGGTATCCAGTATGGATTAAGATAACTCCATTTCCCAAATGGTGCTAGGAGATGACATTCATTTCCTTGTTAAATTTGCCGTATCCCAGAATCCAACCTTCAGACTTACATGTATAGTTTTGATTTTTATCACCCACCTAGAGTGGATCTTTTTCTCTCTAAGCAATTTTACCGGATTGAGGATGCCAATCCAATAGTTTGCAATGAAATGTTACTGTTACCTAGATGGGAATGCTCAAAATTAACAGTTAACACACTGGTTCCCATGATAATAGTTCTCATGACAATAGTCCTATGGAGAAGCCTGTTGAAAAGATACTTAGTGAAAGGTGCCTGGGTGGCTCAGTCATTAAGCATCTGCCTCTGGCTAAAGTCATGATCCCAGAATCCTGGGATCAAGCCCGACATCAGGCTCCTTGCCTGGCAGGAAGCCTGCTTCTCCCTCACCCTCTCCAACTCTCCCTGTTCATGTTCCCTCTCTTGCTGTGTCTCTCTCCCTCAAATAAATAATTTTTTCTTTTCTTTTTTTTTTTTAATTTATTTGGCAGAGAGATCACAAGTAGGCAGAGAGGCAGGCAGAGAGAGAGAGGGAAGTAGGCTCCCTGCTGAGCAGAGAGCCCGATGCGGGGGCTTGATCCCAGGACCCTGAGATCATGACCTGAGCCAAAGGCAGAGGCTTTAACACACTGAGCCACCCAGGTGCCCCCATAATTTTTTTTTAAAAGGTTACTTGGTGAGTATAGAATCAGAACAAGAAAAAGGTAATCAGAGCAATTGAATATTTATGGTAAAAGACTAATATCCGTAGACCTCTCATTTGAGATGGTCTTTGCCCAAGGAACCAGAATAACTAAATTCTAAAGTTATGTTTCTCCTTGAAATGATGTGGCTACCCATGAAGACAGAACTCAGGGGTCAATCTGTATTTAAAAAGAAAGTTAATTGATTGGATAAGGTATTAGGTATCTTAGACTTGTTGAGAAGTTTGGACCATCAGGCTCAAAAACTGGTCAGGTACAAGGGAGGAAGTTAGCAGGAATCACAATCAAGCTCTTACCTTGTGAGGTCAGGGCAGGATGCCATCATTAGCATTGTCTCCAATGAATACCTTTTCCACTGCACTCTTTAAGGTCCTGCCACCACTGTACTCTCAATGACAGCAAGGGTGATAAGCAGAATAATGGTCCCTAAAGATATGCCATGTCCCAATTCTCAGAAACTCTAGATATGTGACCTACATGTGAAAGAGACTTTGCCCGTGTGACTACAGTTAAGGATCTTAAGATGGGAAGCGTTTCTTGGGTTATGCAAGTGGGCCTGATCTAATCACAGAGCAGACAGCCTTTCTCAGCCATAGTCATAGACAGACATGATGACAGAAAGAGTCAGAATTGCTGGCTTTGAAGATGGAGAAAAGGAACCAAGAGCCAAGGAAACCAGGGGTGGGGGGAGTGGGAGGGAGCAGCTAGAAGCTGGAAAACTCAAGGAAACAAATTATCCCCTACAGATTCAGGAAGGAACACAGTCTTGCCAACACCTTGATTTTACTCCAGTGAACTTGAATCCAACTTCTGACATATAAAACTAGAAGGGCAGTTCTTCCTGCCCAGGGACAGGACCTTGCTTTAATAAGAATACCTTCAGGGGTGCCTGGGTGGCTCAGTGGGTTAAGCCTCTGCCTTTGGCCCAGGTCATGATCTCGGGGTCCTAGGATCGAGCCCCGCGTCGGGTTCTCTGCTCAGCAGGGAGCCTGCTTCCTCCTCTCTCTCTGCCTGCCTCTCTGCCTGCCTCTCTGCCTACGTGTGATCTCTGTCTGTGAAATAAATAAATAAAAATATTTTAAAAATTAAAAAAAATAAGACCTTTAAAATTATACATATAAGATAATAAATCTATGTTGTTTTAACCCATTAAATGTGTGGTGATTTGTTATGGCAGTAAAAGAAAACTAACACAGCAGTACTGCTATGAGCAATTTCTAAGCTTTTCTGCATTTTTATATTTGTCTCTCAAGATTCAAAATCCTGGGCAGGAGAATCTAATGTCTCACACACATCACATACCCAATAGCCTGGATATAGGCAAAGTGGAAAGAAGGAGGATCTTTTCTCTTGAGCTCCAGAATCGGAGGCATGCCATGGTGAGGGATTACCCCCAGATCGAAAGGGACATTGGATGTTGGACCACAAAATAACAAATTAGAGGCAATTCTGGGTTTTGCCAAGAGCACCTTGCTTTATCTTTATCTATACTTAAATGGCTGACCTTACTCCACTTTTGGTTTTTCTTTTTTTTTTTTTATATATATTTTATTTATTTATTTGACAGAGAGCTAGAGAGAGAGCACAGTAAGCAGAGCTGCAGGGAGAGGGGGAGAGAGAGAAGCAGGCTCTCTGCCAAACAGGGAGCCCGATGTGGGGCCTGATCCCAGGACCCTGGAATCATGACCCGAGCTGAAGGCAGCCGCTTAACCAACTGAGCCACCCGGGCGCCCCTGGCTTTTCTTCAAATATGATAACGTATTTCATCAGGTTAGATTTAAGTCCTGCCAATACATGAGCTGTATCTTTCTTCCATTAGTTAAGACGGAAACCACAAATCGAACTGCCTTAACCAATAAAAGAAATGTCCTGGCTCACATAACTGAACAATCTGGCCAATTACAATTTCAGCCAAAGCACAGTCTAGGACTCAGATAACATGCTCAGGACCTTGTTTCCCTCTCTAGTTCTCAGCTTTGGATACGCACCCAAACAATTTTTCACAAAGGTGCAAAAGCAATTCAATACAGGTAGGATACCCTTCCCTCTTTCCTGGAGGAAGGATGGCGCTGGAGCCATTGGACAAAAAATAGACCAAAAAAAAAAATAATAACCTTAACGTGAAACTCATTTATAATTACAGAAAAATTAGTTAAAAACTGGGGGCACCTGACTGGCTCAGTGGTCAGAGTATGTGACTCTTGATCTCAGGGTCATAAGTCCACGCTGCACACTGGGTTCAGAAATTATTTAAAAATAAAATCTTCAGGGGGGCACCTGCGTGGCTCAGTGGGTTAAAGCCTCTGCCTTCGGCTCGGGTCATGATCCTGGGATCCTGGGATCGAGCCCCATATCGGGCTCTCTGCTCAGTGGGGAGCCTGCATCCTCCTCTCTCTCTGCCTGCTTCTCTGACTACTTGTGATCTCTCTCTGTCAAATAAATAAATAAAATCTTTTAAAAATAATAAAATAAAATAAAATCTTCAGGAAAAAAATTAATTCAAAACTGATCATAGATTTTTTTTAAAGATTTTATTTACTCATGAGAGACAGAGATTGAGAGAGAGTGGCAGAGGCAGAGGGAGAAGCAGGCTCCCTGCGGAGCAGAGAGTCAGATGTGGGGCTCAATCCCAGGACCCTGGGATCATGACGTGAGCTGAAGGCAGAGGCTTAACTGACTGAGCCATTCAGGTGCCCCTGATTATAGATTTAAATACAAGAGGCAAAACTGGTTTCAGGAGAAAACATGAGAAAATCCAAGATCTAGGCTGAGTGAAGAATTCTTAGATATGATACCAAAAGCACAATTCATAAAAGACAAAATTGATCTAAAAGAGAAAGACCTCATAGGGAGTGCCTGGGTGACTCAGTCGGTTAAGCATCTGCTTTGGCTCAGGTCATGATTCTGGAGTCCTGGAGTTCCGGGATCCAGCCCCACATTGGGAGTCGACGCCTCCCTCTGCCTCTAACGCTGCTGGTGCTCTCTCTCTCTCACAAATAAATAAATAAATAAAATCTTGAAAGAAAGGAAGGAAGGAAGAAAAAAAGGAAGGAAGAAAGAGACAGACTTTATCAAATGAAAGCTTTTCCTCTGTGAAAAGGCCCATGGTAACCATACTATGAGTTGGGAAAAGAAACCAAAATCATGGCCCAGAATTGTATTCAACATAGGAATTCATGGGGTGCCTGGGTGGCTCAGTTGTTAGGCGTCTGCCTTCGGCTGGGGTCATGTTCCTGAGGTCCTAGGATCAACCCCCACATAGGGCTCCCTGCTCAGTGGGAAGCCTGCTTCTCCCTCTGCCACTCCTCCTGCTTGTGTCTTCCCTCTCTCGCTGTGTCTCTCTCTGTCAAATGAATAAAGAAAATCTTTAAAAACATTTTTTTAAAGATTTTATTTATTTATTTGACAGCGAGAGAGAGAGAGATCACAAGCAGGCAGAGAGGCAGGCAGAGAGAGAGAGAGAGGGAAGCAGGCTCCCCGCCGAGCAGAGAGCCCGATGCGGGACTCGATCCTAGGACCCTGAGATCACGACCCGAGCCGAAGGCAGCGGCTTAACCCACTGAGTCACCCAGGCGGCCCTAAAAACATTTTTTTTAAATAAGAAAGAAAACCATAGGAATTTGGGCAGCATTCAAACACCACCCATTATTTTTACTACTAAGGCTAAAACAGTTATGTCGTTTGGAATGATTAACTCTTTGAAGCTCTACGGTAGGTAGAAAAGGCAAAATAGAGACCTTCTAAAGTATCTTCTTAGTGAATAATTACTTTGTTTTTCTCTGAAAACGGCAGCATCAATCCTCAGAGGCGGGCCCTGACGGACCCCACTGGTGTTCTACCAGCCTGATCCCTGGCTGTGCCGGTCAGATGCTCTGTCCAGGGAATATGGAACTGACATCCAAAAACAATGAACAGAGGGACATTTGTTACTAAGACTGGGCTGTATACATAATCTCTTTCCTATGTTGAGAGATAGACCTGTTGTATAAGCGTCGATGAACCATGTGTCCAGGGGACTGATCAAGGACCATGAGTCCAGAGCAATGGCAATAAATAAATAAATAAAAGGAACAGTTTGGAATTCAGAATGAGACTTCCCATTTCGAAGATTATGCCTGACTTGATATTCTAAAAAGCCTTATGTAAGCAGAATACTCAGATGTTGAATAAACTACACTGGGTGGCTCAGTGGGTTAAAACCTCTGCTTTTGGCTCAGGTCATGATATCAGGGTCCTGGGATCGAACACTGTTGGGGCCTCTCTGCTCAGCGGGGAGCCTCTCTCTCTGTCTGCCTCTCTGCTTCCCTGTGATCTCTCTGTCAAAAATACAAATAAAATCTTACAAAAATATACATTTTTTAAAAGATTTTATTTATTTACTTGTCGGAGAGAGCATAAGCAAGGGGAGCAGCAGGCAGAGGGAGAAGAAGGCTCCCGGCTGAGCAAGGAGCCCAGTGGGGGACTTGATCCCAGATCCCTGGATCCTGGAATCATGACCTGAGCTGAAGGCAGGCGCTTAACGGACTGAGCCACCAAGGCTGAGCCATTGAGGTGTCCCCATAATTATACATTTAAATGCAGTACTAAACTGGCAGGAAAATAAGGGGAATCTCCAAATGTTAAAAAAAGAAAAGAAGGAAGGAAGGAAGGAAAGAAAAGACAAGACAAGACTCCCAGAGAGGTAAGTTTGTGGGGAAGCCCCAGGATAATCAGTAATGATGTAGGAGAATAGGAAACTAAATCTTCCTTTTTTTTTTTTTTAAGATTTTTATTTATTTATTTAACAGAGAGAGACACAGCAAGAGATGGAACACAAGCAGGGAGAGTGCGAAAGGGAGAAGCAGGCTTCCTGCCGAGCAGGGAGCCCGATGAGGGACTCGATCCCAGGACCCTAGGATCATGACCTGAGCTGAAGCCAGAAGCTTAACGACTGAGACACCGAGGCGCTCCAGGAAACTAGGTCTTGGGCAATAAAAGAGAGCCCTTGAAAAAGAGAACTTAGAGCCTCAACAGGCTGAGTGAAGGGTGAGCTAGAAAGAAATGTTGCCTGCCAGCAAAGGGAGCAAAAAAGAAACCTGTCTTAGTGCGTGTGCGACTCCAGGTGCCCTATACTGTAATAATGATAATGCTACTGCTAATAATAGTGATAATAATAGTCTTTGCTGGGAATTTGGGAACATCGTTTTTTCCCCCATGAGGGTCTGAGTTTGAATTGAAGTGATCCCAGGCTGGTAGTGCATTGTGGCACACAGCGGATATAAATGAAAACCCTCTCTGGAAGAAAAAGTCTTCCACCCAAGTTCCAAGTATTGTCACAGATAAACTTAAACTAAATACACCTCAAAAGCAAGCCCCCATGAATAAGAATCAGCAAACAGTGGGATTTGCTTATCTCTGAGATGCTCAGTTATTGTAATTATCAAATATATTAATCATATAGAGAGAATTTTTTGATTTGCTAAAACTAGCAAGAAATTGTAAAAAATTAAAAATGACAAGCAGAACTTCCAGGGAGAAAATACAAAAGTAATCTTGGTGCGCGGGTGGCTGAGTGGGTTAAGCCTTGCCTTGGGCCCAGGTCATGATCTCAGGGTCCTGGGATTGAGCCCCACATCAGGCTCTCTGCTCGGCGGGGAGCCTGCTTCCCCTCTCTCTCTGCCTACTTGTCATCTCTCTCTCTCTCTGTCAAATAAATTTTAAAAATCTTAAAAAAAAAGTAATCCTAAAAATTCAATGGACTTCTGGGAGACTTGGGTGGCTTAATTGGTTGACCTGACTTGGTTTTGGCTCAGGTCATGATCTCGGGGTTGTGGGATCAAGCCCCATGTCGGGCTTTGACTTGTCCCCCCCACTCAATAAATAAATAAATCTTAAAAAAAAATTCAGTGGAGTAGTAGGAACCAGATTTACCCTCGTACATTAAGCAGCTAGAAAGCTAGACAAAATATATGAAACGATGATTTTGAGACAACAAGCAGGAGAAGATATTAATGTCTGAAAAAAAAAGAAAGAAAGAAGTGAGGTGAGCCCTATAATTGGCCACTGACAGTGTTTGCACCTGGAGAGAGTTTCCAGGTGCAGTGCAGGGAGTGAGAACCCAAGCTGATCCTAGCAGTGGCACTTAGTTGAAGAGACAAAGTTCAGGGATGCTTGCCTGCCTCAGTCAGTAGAGCATATGACTCTTGATCTTGGGGTTGTGAGTTTAAGCCACACATTGGGTAAAGAGATTACTTGAAAATGAAATCTTTAAAAAAGAGAGAGAGAAGGAGACAGTTCAGAGTACAGAGAGGTTATAGGGACTGGAATTTATAGGGAGAAATACAAAGGAAGAGAAAATTTCTAGTGAGAACTCAGGAGATCTATCGATCTATTAAGTTGAATTTTAGTTTAAAACCTTCCTAGAGGGGCACCTGGGTGGCTCAGTCGGTTAAGCGTCTGCCTTTGGCTCAGGGTCCTGGGATCGAGTCCCACATCGGGCTCCCTGCCCAGCAGGGTGTCTGCTTCTCCCTCTCCTTCTGTCCCTTTCCCTGCTCATTCTCTCTCTCTCTCTCTTTCAAATAAATAAATAAAGTCTTTAAAAAAAAATAAAATCTTCCTAGAAAAATAAAAATAATAAAACCTTCCTAGAAAGACAATTCCAAGCCCAGATGACTTTGGTGGTGAATTCTATTAAACATTTATCGAAAAAAAGTAATACAATTCTATACAAATTCTTCCAGAAACAGAAGAGGAAGGAACACTTTCGAACTTATTTTATTTTATTGAGGCATATTTGGCATGTGGCATTATATTTATGTCAGGTGTCCATACACATTGTGAAATGATCGCTACAGTATGTCTAATTAACATCCATTCACCATACATAGTTATAAAACTTTCTTTCTTTTTTTTAAACATACATAGTTATAAAACTTTCTTTCTTATGATGAGAACTTTTAAGATTTACTCTTAGAAACTTTCAAATGTGTAATACAGTATTGTTAACTATAGTCATTATGTAGTACATTACATCCTCTTGATAAATATCAAGATAAATAAATATCAATTTATAACTGGAAATTTGTACTTTTTACTTCCTTCACCCATTTTACATGCCCCCCACCCTTGACCTCAGGCAACCACCAATCTCTTCTCTATATCTATCTGTTTTGCAGGGGTTTTTTTGGTTCCACATAGAAGTGAAAATACACAGTATTTTTTATTTCACTTAGCATAATGCCCTCAAGGTCCATCCATGTTGTGGTAATGGCAAGATTTCATTCTGTTTAATGGGTGAATAACATTTCATTGTGTGTATATACCACCTCATCTTTATCCATTCATCCATTAATGGTATAGAGGTTATTTCCGTATCTTGGCTATTGTAAATAATGTTACAGTGAACATAGGGGTACATATATCTTTTCAGGTTAGTTTTTTTTCATTTTCTTTTTTTTTTTTTTTAAGATTTTATTTATTTATTTGGCAGAGAGAGATCACAAGCAGATAGAGAGACAGGCAGAGAGAGAGGGAAGCAGGCTCCCTGCTGAGCAGAGAGTCCGATGCGGGACTTGATCCCAGGACCCTGAGATCATGACCTGAGCCGAAGGCAGCGTGGCTCAACCCACTGAGCCACCCAGGCGCCCCTTTTTTTCATTTTCTTCAGATAAATATCTGGAAGTAAGAATTGCTGGATTGTATGGCAGTTCTATCCTGATTCATTCATTCATTCATTCATTTACTTATTTATTTAGAGAAAGAGCATGAGCCAGGGGACTGGCAGAGGGACCGGGAGAGAGAATTTCGAGCAGACTCTGTGCTGAGCACGGAGCCCTACACGGAGCTGGATCTCAAGACCCTGAGATCATGACCTGACCCAAAATCAAGTGTCGGACATTTAACTGACTGAGCCACCCAGACCCACCAGTAGTTCTATTTTTAATCTTAGGGAGAATCTCCCTACTGTTTGAACAGACAAAGATACCTTAAATTAGGCAACAGTTGTTTTGTTTTGTTTTGATTTACAGTTTCTTAAGTATGACATCAAAAGCACAAGTAAATAAAAAAATAGATTGGACTTCATCAAAATTAAGAACTTCTGTGAATCAAGACACTATAAAAAGAGGGAAAAAGCAACCCACAGGATGGAAAAAAAATATTTGTAAAACATATCTGATCAGAGGTAATATTCAGAATATTTAAATATTCTTAAAGCACAATAACGAAAATCAAATAATCCAATTAAAAACAGGAATTTGAATAGATATTTCTCCAAAGGGGATTTACAAGTGCCCAGCAAACATGTGAAAAGATGCTCAAGGGGCGCCTGGGTGACTCAGTGGGTTGAGCCTCTGCCTTCAGCTCAGGTCATTGTCCTAGGGTCCTGGGATCGAGCCCCGCATCAGGCTCTCTGCTCAGGAGGGAGCCTGCTTCCTCCTCTCTCTCTGCCTGCCTCTCTGCCTACTTGTGACCTCTGCCTGTCAAATAAATAAAATCTTTAGAAAAAAAAAGATGCTCAAAATCATTAGTCATTAGAGAAATATTAATCAAAATCCTAATGAGATATCACTTCACACCCACTCAAAAAGGTATAATTAGCAAAAAACCCCAAAGAATAACAAGTGTTGGCAATGATATACACAAGTAGAAACCTCAGACTTTGCTGGTGGGAATGTAAAATGGTGCAGCTGCTATGGAAAACAGTTTGGCATTTCCTTAAAAAGTTAAACATAGAACTACCATATGATCCCACAGTTCTATTTCTAGTGATGTAGACAAGAGACTTGAGAACATGTTCGAACAAAAACTTGTACATGGGGGCGCCTGGGTGGCTCAGACGGCTAAGCGTCTGCCTTCAGCTCAGGTCATGACCCTGGGGCGCCTGCTTCTCCCTCTCCCTCTGTTCCTCTCCCCTCCCCTGGCTCATGGTCTCTCTCAAGCATGCTCTCTCTTTCTCTCTCTCTCTCAAATAAGTAAATAAAATCTAAAAAAAAAAACCTTGTACACACATGTATGTAGTACTATTACTCATGGTGGACACAGCCCAAATGTCCATCCGTTGATGAATGGATCAAGAAAATGTAGCAGATTCATACAACAGCATATTATCAGCTTCAAAAGGAATGAAGGACTGTCATGTGGTATCAAGTGGATAAATCTTGAAAATATGCCAAACAAAAGAACCAGACACCAAAGACCACATATTCTGTGATTCCATGTATAGGAAGTGCCCCGAAGAGGCAAATCTATCGAGACAGAAAGCTATTTTGTGATTGCCAGTGGGTCATAAGGAGTGACCACCCAATGTGTATGAAATGTCCATCTGGGGTGATGAAAATGTCCGGATAGTGCTGATTGTCGCACAATACCGTTCATAGACTGAGAGCCACCAAACTGTACACTCTAAAAATTTTTTAAATGGTGACTTTTATGTGACTTTTACTTAAACAAATAAAAAGTGGCTGACAATAATAAGTGTAGTTTTGTCCATGTTGGATTTGAAGTGCCCAGGGAGGGCCACGTGGGTGGCTCAGTTGTTAAGTGTCTGCCTTCAACTCAGGTCATGATCCCTGGGTCCTGGGATGGAGCACCACATCAGGCTCCCGGCCCAATGGGGAGCCTGCTTCTCCCACTCCCGGTGCTGTGTTCCTTCTCTCACTGTCTCTCTCTCTGTCAAATAAATAAATAAAACCTTAAAAAAAAAAAAAGGAAGAAGAAGAAGAAGTGCCAAGGGAATATCCCAGTGCAGGTACATTATAGGTAACTGGCCAATAATGGAAGGGAACTAAGGTGGTCTAGGCTACGGGTGTAGATATGGGAATAGATGATAGTTGAAGCCCTAAGGGTAGATGAGTCAGCTGTGGAATCACTGAAAGCAAGGAGAAGAAGGCCTGTGGAAAACCAACATGTTAAGACAGGAGTGTAAGAAAAGGACCCTCCTAAGTTCAAGCCCCACACTGGGCTCCATCCTGGGCTCGCCTACTTAACATAAATAAATAAAAATTTAAAAATATGTACAAAATAGAAACTAATGTCCGTATATAAGGAAATTCATAAATAAACGGTACAGTGGCCGATGGTTGCCTTCTCAGTATGTTTCCCTCTTCTTCTTTTCCAACAGAATTATAATTTTGGTTCACCTTTACCCAGCACAAGACCTTGGATTTCAGAGAAAGCTGACATGACTCTCAGCTCAAGGGAAAGGCATTTCCAAAGGTAATTGCATCTATCTTATCAAAGATTGTTTCATGCAAGAGCAGGAAACTCAGTTTAGGATGTGATTCAATTCAGATTCCTGGAGCTTGTGGGAAATTCTTCACTGATCTTCGGGGAGAGCTTCTGAAATCCAGTTAGTCTCTCTCCTGAATCAAAAAGCATGTTGGCTCAATATAGCCATCCTATGACCATGAGAGGAGCTGGCCTTAGAATGAGGCCCACATTGGGGTGCCTGGCTGGATCAGTTAGAAGAGTGTATGACTCTTGATCTTGGGGTCTTGGGTTTGAGCCCCACATTGGGTGTAGAAATTACTAAAAGAAAATAAAAATAAACAAAGAAGGCCCATCTGTAGAGCAAAGAGATCGGGAAAAAGCAAGGAAGAACCTTGTTCTTTTCATTTATTTTACTTTATTTCATTTTATTTTATTTATTTGACAGAGAGGGCAAGAGCACAAGCAGAGAGAGTGGCAGGCAGAGGGAGAGGGAGAAGCAGGCCTCCTGCTGATCAGGGAGCCGGATGTGGGGCTGGATCCCAGGACATCCCAGGACGGTGGGATCATGACCCAAGCCAAAGGCAGATGCTTAACTGAATGAGCCATCTAGCCACCCCATTCTTCTTCCTCTTCTTCTTCTTCTTCTTCTTCTTCTTCTTCTTCTTCTTCTTCTTCTTCTTCTCCTTCTCCTTCTCCTTCTCCTTCTCCTTCTCCTTCTCCTTCTCCTTCTCCTCCTTCTCCTCCTTCTCCTCCTTCTCCTCCTTCTCCTCCTTCTCCTCCTTCTCCTCCTCCTTCTTCTTCTTCTTCTTCTCCTCCTCCTCCTCCTTCTTCTTTTTCTTCTTCTTTCCTTTTTTAGGATTTTATTTATTTATCTGTGTGTGTGAGAGAGAGAGAGAGAGAGGGCGAGTGGGCGTATGAGCAGGGGAAGGGTCAGAGGGAGAGGGAGAAGCAGAAACCAACTCCTGCCTGAGTGCAGGCCCTGATGTGGGGCTGATCCCAGGACACCGAGTGGGCGAGGTCCCATGCTCAAGCACTGAGCCACCCAGGTGCTTCAGGAGGAAACTTGTTCTTTTTTTTTTTTTAAAGATTTTATTTATTTATTTGACAGAGAGAGATCACAAGTAGATAGAGAAGCAGGCAAAGAGAGAGAGAGAGAGGGAAGCAGGCTCCCCGCTGAGCGGAGAGCCCAATGCGGGACTCGATCCCAGGACCCTGAGATCATGACCTGAGCCAAAGGCAGCAGCTTAACCCACTGAGCCACCCAGGCGCCCAGAGGAAACGTGTTCTTGATAAAATTACCGAACTTCTAGATCATCCTGAAGGGCATCCTATCTAGTCTCCCTGCTGGATGAGCCAAAACATTTCCTTAGTGTTCAAGCCAGTTTGAGTTGGGTGCTCTGTTACCTGCTTCTGAAAACTTTCTAGTCCCATACACCATGACATAACCATTTTATGAAATACAACGTAGCTCTTTTTAATGAGGTAGCTCGGGACACCTGGCTGGCTCAGTGGGCTCTTCATCTCCCGGTTGTGAGTTTGAGCCACTTGTTGGGTGTAGAGAAGACTGGAAAAAAAAAAAAAAAAACTTAAAAAAAATGAGGTAGCTCAGTCTTTAAAATTAGGTACGTTTCTACATACTTATTTAATGTGCAAACAAACAAACAAACAAACAAAAACCCTGGCCTTATTCATGAGTGAAAATTGAATAACTCTGGGGCGCCTGGGTGGCTCAGTGGGTTAAGCATCTGCCTTCAGTTCAGGTCATGATCTCAGGATCCTGGGATCAAGTGCTGCATCAGGGTCCCCACTCAGTGGGGAGTCTGCGCCTCCCTCTCCCTCTAACCCTCCCCCTGCTTGTGCTCTCTCTCAAATAAAGAAATAAAGTCTTTTTTTAAAAGGATTTTTAAAAAATATTTTATTTATTTATTTGAGAGAGAGAGAAAGAGAGAGCATGAGAGGGGAGAAGGTCAGAGGGAGAAGCAGACTCCCCATGGAGCCAGGAGTCCAATGTGGGACTCGATCCCGGGACTCCGGGATCATGACCTGAGCCGAAGGCAGTCACTTAACCAACTGAGCCACACAGGCACCCAAGAAATAAAATCTTTAAAAAAAGTAAAGGAGGGCGCCTGGGTGGCTCAGTGGGTTAAGCCGCTGCCTTCGGCTCGGGTCATGATCCCGGGGTGCTGGGATCGAGTCCCGCGTCGGGCTCTCTGCTCAGCGGGGAGCCTGCTTCCCTCTCTCTCTCTCTGCCTTCCTCTCTATCTACTTGTGATCTCTCTCTCTGTCAAATAAATAAATAAAATCTTTAAAAAAAAAAAAGTAAAGGAAATTGAATAACTCTAGGGGCACCTGAGTGGCTCAGTCAGCTGAATGTCAACTCTTGATTCTGGCGCAGGTCATAGTCTCCAAATCCTGGGAATCAAGCCCTGTCAAGCTCCTTGCTCAGCTGGGAGTCTGCTGGAGATTCTCTCTCTCCCTCTCCTTCTCCTTCATCCTTCCTCCCCCAAATAAAAAAAATAAATCTTAAAAAAGATGGGATGCCTGGGTGGCTCAGTCTGTTGAGAGTCTGCCTTTAGCTCAGGTCATGATCCTGGGGTCCTGAGATCAAGTCCTACATCAGGATCCCTCTCAGTGGGGAGTCTGCTTCTCCCTCTCTGTCTGTCACTTGCCCTGCTTGTGCTCTTCTCTCTCTCTGACAAATAAATAAATTTCAAGAAATCTTAAAAAAAAAATCATGTTCTTAAAAAAAAATCTTAAAACAGAAAAAGAAAATTGAATAATTATGATTCCATTTATGTAAAGTTCTAAGAAGCAAATTAAAATATTTCTATAAGTATATACAGATGTCATTGCATAATTTATTTTTAATTTAAAATTTTGTAATATTCACTGCATTGAAAATATATGTAATGCATATGTAAATTATGAAGCTAAGGGGCGCCTGGGTGGCTCAAATGGTTGGGCATCTGCCTTCCGCTCAGGTCATGACCTCCTGGTCCTGGGATCTAGCCCCATCGCTCCCAAATCAGCAGAGAATCTGCTTCTCTCTCTCCCTCAGCCTCCCCCCCCACCACTTATGCTCGCTTTCTCAAATGAGTAAATAAAATCTTTTAAAAAAATCGCGAAACACAATAAAATGAAAACTAGTAAACCCACCACTTTGTTTGTGTACCAGAACATTACCAAAATGATTGAGGCTACATGTATGTTCTGTTTCTCATCACCTTTCCTCCCTCCAAAGGGGAATAATAACTCTCGGGCGTAACTACTACCCTGAATTTTCAATTAATAATTCCTTTGTTTTCTTAATTAATTAATTTATTTTTAGGAATAGACAGAGAGAGTGCTGGCATGGGAGTAGGGAAGGAGCAGAGGGAGAAGGAGAGATCCACAAGTCAACTCACTGCTGAGCAGGGAACCTGATGTGAGGGTAGATCCCAGGATCCTGAGATCATGACCTGCACGGAAAATAAGAGGCAGATGCTTAACTGACTGAGCCACCAGGCTCCTCAATTCCTTTGTTTTTTGTTTTTTTAAGATTTTATTTATTTATTTGACAGACAGAGATCACAAGTAGGCAGAGAGGCAGAGAGAGAGAGAGAGGGAAGCAAGCTCCCTGCTGAGCAGAGAGCCCGATGTGGGACTCGATCCCCGACTCTGGGATCATGACCTGAGCCAAAGGCAGGGACTTTAACCCACTGAGCCACCCAGGCGCCCCAATTCCTTTGGTTTGTAAAAAAAAAAAACATGGTTTTACCACACATTTTTTTCCTTAAACAATAAATTACCACTTATGCCAGTTTTTTGTTTGTTTGTTTTTTTAGTTAATGCCAATTTTTAATCTTTACAACAATGATGTCATACAATATAGACTTCTGGCGTGTTTCTTTTTGCTGTTGATCAGCATCTCATGTGTGTAATTGTAAAATTGAATTATTCATTCTATTTTTATATAATGCTCATTATGTGACTCATTGAAAATATGTTTATCATCTTGCCAGACTTTTGAGTAATTTCCAATTTTTTTTCTTTTATGAACCACAGTGTTATAAACATTCTTTTTATTTTTTAAGAATTTATTTATTTGACAGACAGAGATCATAAGTAGGCAGAGAGGCAGGTGGGGGGGGGAGAAGCAGGCTTCCCCCTGAGCAGAGCTGGACACGAAGCTTGATCCCAGGACCCCGAGATCATGACCCGAGCTGAAGGCAGAGGCTTAACCCACTGAGCCGCCCAGGCGCCCCTTATAAACATTCTTGAGTACAGTCCTGGTGCAGGCATGCAAAGGTTTCTCATACAATAGTAGAAGTGGGCTGCTGGGTCATAGGGAAAACACATGCTTTATTTTTCTAGGTTATGCCAAAGTAGTTGAGCCAATACACACTTTTGCCAGAAATTCCCACGTGTTCCTCTTATTCTACATCCTTGTATTACCAGACTTCTTAAATTTTATTCTATTTTTTAAAGATTTTATTTATTTATTTGACAGAGAGAGAGAGTGAGAGAGTATGAGATGGGAGAGGGTCAGAGGGAGAAGCAGACTCCCCGCCGAGCAGGGAGCCTGATGCGGAACTCACTCCCTGGGACCCCAGGATCATGACTGCAGCAGAAGGCAATTACCTAACCAACTGAGCCACCCAGGTGCCCCCAGATGAAAGGACTTTAAAGTGATTATCTCACTATGGTATTAGCATTTCTGTGATTACTAATAAAGGGGAGAATTTTTCGTATCTTATTCATCATTTGTCCTCCCTTTACAGGACTGGTTAAAACATGGCTAAGAATAATACTTTCTCCTAGAAGCCTTTCCTGCTTTTTTTTTTTTTTAAGATTTTATTTATTTATTTGACAGACAGAGATCACAAGTAGGCAGAGAGGCAGGCAGAGAGAGGAGGAAGCTCCCTGCTGAGCAGAGAGCCTGATGCAGGGCTAGAGCCCAGGACTCTGTGATCATGACCTGAGCCAAAGGCAGAGGCTTCAAACCACTGAGCCACCCTGGAGCCCCTATCATAACATTTTAACAAGCTCTCCATTTTTCAAGGATATATGAGTATCTCTTCTTTACAGGCCAAAGCATAGTCCATGGAAAATTGCCCTTTACACCCATCTCTTCTTTGACCTGACATTATTACCTGTTTTCTGGTAACTTTAGAAGGTCTAACACAGTGTATCTGTCTTCTGTAACTACACAAATACTTTTTTTTTTTTAAAGGTTTTCATTATTTATTTGACAGAGATCACATGTTGTCAGAGAGGCAAGCACAGAGAGAGGAGGAAGCAGGCTCACTGCTGAGCAGTGAGCCCGATGCAGGGCTTGATCCCATGACCCCGGGATCATGACCTGAGCCGAAGGCAGAGGCTTTAACCCACTGAGCCACCCAGGCGCCCCTACACAAATACTTCTAAAAAATATTTTTTTAATTTATTTTAGAGAGAGAGACAGCATGAGCAGGGTGAGAGGCAGAGGGAGAAACTCTCAAGCAGGCTCCCTACTGAGCACGGAGCCCGATGCAAGGCTCCATCTCACGACCCTGAGATACTGACCTGAGTTGAAACTAAGAATTGGATGCTCAACTGAATGAACCACCAGGCGTTCCTACACAAATATTTTAATAATGCCAAGTGGCAGCTGTTTTAATTCACATAAAGTATGAATCTTCATAACAAAGTAGTCTACATTGGAGCTCTAGGCAGTGATGTAGAGAAAAGTTGATTCATATCTGGCTGTTTAAAATTATTTTGCTACATTTTAAAGGTATGCTGTGATTTAAAAAAAAAAACAACCAAACATTAATTTTGTGAACACTATGTGTTCACAAACTTGCGCATTTAAAGGTGAATTAAGGGGTACCTGGGTGACTCAATTGGTTAAGTGTCTGCCTTCAGCTCAGGTCATGATCTCAAGGTCTTGGGATCAAGCCCCACATCTGGGTCCCTGCCCAGTGGGGAGCCTGCTTCTCCCTCTCCTTCTGCTACTCCTCCTGCTTGTGCTCGCTCTCTCACTCTCTCTCTGTCAAAATAAATAAATAAAGGTGAATTAAAGAAATAAAAATAAAGGTGAACAAACACATGCTCCCTTCCTTGAAAGAACTCAGTGTCTAGTAGGGAGACTATGTGAGGAAAAGACTATCATACAGTGCCATATGTCCTGGAATGATGAAGCAGGAACTGAGGCTACATGGCTGGGTCTCAGGTAGACGAGACACTCATCAGGATCTTGCCTTAAATCCAGCAGTTCTGATGACCGCTCAGGTGCTTGATAAGAATTCCAACAATTTCCCCCTCCCGATCTAGGGAACAAAGGTGCCTATTCTAGCGACCTTCTGTTTTTCAGATGACTCACCCGTATTATCCCCCATCACTGCGTTTCTCTTTTGCTGTCTGTTAACTGAATCCTCTACATCTCTGGTTTAAGTTCTTGACAGGATCTTTATGGGTCAACTAAACAATGTTTTTCACACAGGTCACAGGCTATGCTGCTGACCAGATGTGGCCATAGGAATAGGGTCAGAGTCCACATAATGTGGTCACCAGTGTCAAAATTCATTATCGACAGTCGCTTTCCTCAGTAACCTGTGAGGAAAAACTCCTCAGAAGGGGGATGCCTGTTACTGCAGGGGAGTGGCTTAACCTATCTCTACAAGTAACATACAGGTGTATTGTTCAGGATTCTTTCTGTTGAAGGGATAGAAAACTCAATTCATGCTGATTTAGGAAAAGGAATATATTTGCTTACATACTGAGAAGTCTAGAAACATGATGGCTTCAAGAATGGCAAATTGGGGTGCCTCGGTGGCTCAGTCGTTAGGTGTCTGCCTTCGGCTCAGGGTGTGGTCCCAGGGTCCAGGAATTGAGGCCTGCATCCGGCTCCCTGCTCGGCAGGAAGCTCCCTCTCTCACTTCCTCTGCTTGTGTTCCCTCTCTTGCTGTGTCTGTCAAATAAGTAAATAAAATCTTAAGGAAAAAAAAAAAAAAGAATGGCCAAATGTTAGGGTGCCTGGGTGGCTCAGTTGGTTAAGCCTCCAACTCTTGGTTTTGGCTTAGGTCATGATCTCCTGGATCTAGAGATAGTGTCGGGGGTGGATTGGGCTATGCACTCAGCAGGGGGTCGTCTGCTGGAAGATTCTGTCCCTCAGCTCCTCCCCCACTGATCATCCGGCAGGTGCTTGCACTCTCTGTAAATCTTTTTTAAATTTATTTTATTATTTCATTTTATTTTTATTTATTTCTTTTTAAAAGATTTTATTTATTTATGTGACAGTGAGTATAAGCAGGGGAAATAGTGTAGAGCAAGAGGGAGAAGTAGGCTTCCTGCCAAGCAGGGAGCCCCTCGATGAGGGGCTCCATCCCGGGGTCCTGGAATCTGGACCTGAGCCAAAAGCTGATGCCTAACCATCTGAGCCACCCTAACACCCCTGTAAATCTTAAAAATAAATTAAAAAATAAATACATACATAAGTAGGAATGGCTGAATCTGTGTTCTCAAATGATATTGTCAAAAATCTCTCACCTCTTAGCTCAGCTTTCTTCTGTGATTGTTTCATTCTTATCCCTACTACTAAGTTTAAATCCTTCCATTTTTAAGTTAAGTGAAAGAGTCCCCTCCCTCAACCTCTTTTAGCATTATTCTTGCTAGATGAAGCAGCAGAGTGTAATGGTTCAGACCATAGAATCAGGAACCAGATTGGCTCCAACACTCACTGTTGTTATAACTTTGCGCAACTTATCCAACCTTCTTTCTTTTTATTTATTTGTTTGACAGAGAGAGAGAGAGCACAAGCAGGGGGAATGGCAGAGGGAACTCCCTGCTGAGCAGGAAGCCCAGGTGCAGGAAAGGAGATGCTTAACCAACTGAGCCACCCAGGTGTCCCTTATTTAACCTTTCTTTTTTTTTTTTTAAATATGTTTTAATTTATTTATTTGACAGAGAGATCACAAGTAGGAAGAGAGGCAGGCAGAGAGAGAGGAGGAAGCAGGCTCCCTGCGGAGCAGAGAGCCCGATGCAGGTCTCGATCCCAGGATCCTGAGACCATGACCTGAGCCGAAGGCAGCGGCTTAATCCACTGAGCCACCCAGGCGCCCCCCTTATTTAACCTTTCTAAGCCTTAGTTTCTACACCACAACTGTTCCTACTTTGGTGGGTTGCTGTGAGGTTTAAAAAGTTGCTGATATTTGCAAGATACTTAAAATAGTGCCTGGTACAACACAAATACTCAATTACCAGGCTCTGATTAGGTTATAACTTTATCTCTGTGTTCTAAAGGGTCTGGCTAGGGTTAGGAGTTTACACCCAAACTACAGAGATCTAGAGTAGTGGAAGGATCGATCATTTAGGAAATTTGGAGTGCCATTACCAAAGGCAGGGGAATGCAGGCAGGGTCAATGTAAGCAACAAATGCCTACTACAAAAAAGCTAGCAGGGGCGCCTGGGTGGCTCAGTGGGTTAAAGCCTCTGCCTTCGGCTCAGGTCATGATCTCGGGGTCCTGAGATCGAGCCCCTCATAGGGCTCTCTGCTCCGCAGGGAGCCTGTTTCCTTCTCTCTCTGCCGACTTGTGATCTTTGTCTGTCAAGTAAATAAATAAAATCTTTAAAAAAAAAAAAAGCTAGCAAACTTAAGACAACTCTTTTTTGTTGTTGTTTTTTATAAAAGTAATACATGACTTTCTATACAATGTTTCTAAAAAGGAAAGGGATACAGAGTAATTTGAAAGGATTTCTGTGTTCATGCTGGTAGTTGTAAAAAGTAGGCATAATCTGTTTTTTTTCTAAAGATTTTATTTATTTATTTGACAGAGAGCAAGAGAGAGAACACAAGCAGGGGGAGTGGCAGAGGCAGAGGGAGAACCAGGCTCCCCAATGAGCAGGGAGCCCAATGTGGGGGCTCAATCCTAGGACCCTGGGATCACGACCTGAACAGAAGGCAGTTGCTTAACCAACTGAGCCACCCAGATGTCCTCATAATCTGTTTTTTGAAAAATTTAACTAGCATTTTACTAGCATTTTACTGAACAAAGTACTTTCACATGCATTAGTTAATTTAATTTTTTTAATATATCACATCTTTTTTTTTTCTTTAAGATTTATTTATTTGAGAGAGAGACAGTAAGAGAGAGCATGAGAAAGGAGAAGGTCAGAGGGAGCAGACTCCCTATGGAGCAGGTAGCCGGATGCGGGACTCTATCCCAGGACTCTGGGATCATGACCTGAGCCATGATCAGTCGCTTAACCAACTGAGCCACCCAGGCACACAGTTAATTTAATTCTTGCAATAGCTCTGAGGAATAGCTATTATAGCTAATAATAATAGCCCTACTTAATGGTAAGGAAACCTAGTAAGAAATACAGGTGGATGTAAATTTTACAAATGATAGTAATGTTAGAGCCTTTCCCATTATTCTCCCACAGCATTTTATGTTCTGTTGGTACTCACATGTAATGATTTCTTTAATTCAACAATTATTTATTGAGCATTTGCTACGTACCAGGCTTTGTCCTAAGTACTACAATACAGTAGTGTATAAGAACGACAATCCCTAAAAATTTACATTCTAGTGGGGTAGGGAAAGACAAACCATAGAATAAGAAAACTGCACGAGGGGCGCCTGGGTGGCTCAGTGGGTTAAAGCCTCTGCCTTCGGCTCAGGTCATGATCTCAGGGTCCTAAGATCGAGTCCCACATAGGGCTTTTTGCTCAGCCGGGAGCCTGCTTCTCTTCCTCTCTCTGCCTGTCTCTGCCTACTTGTGATCTTTCTGTCAAATAAATAAAAATCTTAAAAAAAAACACCATAGTACAGTAACTAGTGATAAGTGCTATAGAGTAAAATTCGGTAGGAAAAGCAGATAAGGAAAGGGTGTTTGGTTCAATTTTATACACCATGGTGTGTTTGTCATCTGTTCCGCGTTGTTTGCAGCTCTTCCCAAACAACGGTAAAATCTCACTTGGATTTACCTTCATACTCCCAGCACTTAGCTCAGCACCAGGCACCCAGGGAAACAATATTTATTTATTTTTATTATTTTTTTAAAAAAGATTTTTGACACACAGAGATCACCAGCAGGCAGAGAGGCAGGCAGAGGGGAAGGGAAGCAGGCTCCCTGCTGAGCAGAGAGCCCGATGCGGGGCTAGATCCCAGGACCCTGAGATCCTGACCTGAGCCTGAGGCAGAGGCTTTAACCCACTGAGCCACCCAGGCACCCGGAAACAATACATTTATATTGAAAAAATGATGAGCCTTTCGAGAAGCAACAGTTGGGAAACAAAGGCCTGGGAAAAGATATTGCCCCTAAAAGTTCATAAATTGAAGAACCATTTGTGATTAGTTTATTTCCATTAATCTCGCTTTATTTCCGTTCATCTGGTAAGTGAAGATCTTTTCGGCACCTTTCTATTACAAAATGAAAGTTATGTGAGACGTTTTTACAGGCCGTTTTAGGCATTTCAAGTATCTTCAGCCACCTCTTCGGCCCTACCAGCGCGCACAAGGCGTGTGCGCGTGCACTGGAAACTACCACGCCCTTTGCCAGTTCTTGGTATCGAGGGTAGCTGTTTTCCAGGGAAAGGTCAGCACTCGCCGTTTCCACTGCGGTGTTAGGTGAAGCCCGGTCTGCAGTACGCCGAACCTCAACGAGCCACAGAGGAAGGCTGTAAACCCCGAGACCCACACTACAAAAGGTAAGACATTTCTAAGCCTTTGCGTCGTGCGCAGCAGAACCTTGACCTCAAGATGGCGTCTCGTAGTCATAAGATTTAATCAGCTCCAATCAAAAATGGCAGGGTGGGTCGTAATTTACAGCTCGAGCCTTTCTAGTCCCCACGAGGCGCTCCTTCTCTATGGTTATGCGCCGCTGCGTGGTGATTCAGAGCCAAAAGAGAGGACTATCTATACGCGTTCTTCTCTATGATTCTCCTCCTCCCTCTCCCCGGCCGCAGTGCACGCCGGGCAAGAGGAAGACCTCCAGAAGCTCCCCGCGCAGCGCGGCTGTGTTTGCGGCCTGTGCGAGTAGGCGCTTCGGAACCAGACTCCCGGCGAGCGGCGCGCAGAGACCTCGAACCGGTGGAGCCCGCTGGTAACCTGGAGCCCGGAACACCGCGAAGACCGCACCGTTTCCTCAGCGGCGGGTGAGTTCACGCCTCTGGACGCGTGTGGGAACCGGGAAACCGGGTACCTTGGTTGCGGGAGGAGGGGAAGCCAGGGAGGCTGCGAAAGGGCCGGGGTGGGATTGGGGGGTGAAGGGGGGGTTGGGGTGGGGGAGGGGACGGGCACGAGGCTTGGGTTTCTTCACTTCTCTAAGGCCTCAAAAACCAGTGGGCCCGTCAGGAGCCCGTGGAGGCCGGACTTACTGCCAGAGCTTTCCTCCTTGCATTGTCGCCCACTTTCCTTTTCCCCTCCACGGTCCACCACAGAGTGAATCGCCTTGGCCCATTCTGGCCTCCACGTTTGCCACAAAATGATCCGTCGGCCCCTTCGGAGCCCTTCTCTAAGGCCCCTTTCTAACCCGAGCTTGCGGAGGAGCCCTACTGTAGATTTTCCGGGCCTAGAACACTCTTGCCCCAGGCTCTGCTGACGAGCCATCGAGCACCCACCCTTTTTAGCGAGGTGCCGGGTCACCAACGGATTCCTTTTCCTTTCCTCTTTCGTCTTCCAGAGCCCGCCACCGAGTGGACTCCCTCAGTCCCCCAACCCGAATTCAGCTAATGCCCACCTTTTTTTAGCACCCCCCTGGCTCTCTCGAGATTGTCATGAGTATTGTGGTTCTGCCCCCCTTCCTCCTCTGGAGGTTGCAGTAAACTATATCCCCATTCATTCTAGGCGATGACCAGGTGCCACATTAAAATGTGTTCCCTGTTTCTTACGCTTCTTTGGTCTTCAGTACTTGTTAAATACGTTTTTCGAAGTAGATCTCGGAATATGAAGATTATTTTGCAGTTATGTAATGCGGATTTGTATGGCTATGGAAAAGCCATTTTGGTGCTGGGCACAGTGGAGCAGACCAAAAGGAGGGTAGAGATTGGGCTTCTCTTGTACGGGACTGCTGTAGTATGAAGTATCCTGAATTAGATAGTTGGCAGTAGACAATTTTTATGTTTTTGGGGGGACTTTAATTTTTAGAGGATTTCCATAAACCTCAGAGGCCTTGAAAGGCATCCAGTTGGTCATTGGTTCCTCATGATTCAAGCAGATAGTATGCAGTTCTGATTAACTTTTCTTAAAGTCTTGGTTTTCTTCATCTGTAAATTGAGGATTATTAGAGTAGTATCTGCTTCGTAGGTTATTGTGTTTGGGGACTGAGAAAAACATACCTAAAATCCTTAGAGCAGTGGCTAAGTAACATAGTGTTTAGTCCAAGTTAACTGATACTATTATTTAAGAGCCTAAGTGGGGACTCTTAACATTTCACCTGCTATATTCTGAATAAGTTTTTATAAATAAAATCAAAGTTAACCCTTAATAAGAAGTTTCTTGTTGGTACGTTGTTATTGGAAAGAGGCATTGTGATACAGTGAAAACAGCCTTTGGATCGGTAATTTCAGGATAGTGGGGAATTGGGGTCCCCACCCACTTACTGTTTTCCCTTGGACAGGGTAGCATCTTCATCTGTAAGTGAGTAATGTATCTGTGCCAAGTAATTTGGGAGATTCAGTGAGATAACCTATGTCGAAGACTTGTAAACAAATAAATTGAAATGTTAGTTAATATTTTCATTAAATAATTGCTCTTCTTGGGGCACCTGGGTGGCTCAGTCAGTTGTGTCCCAACTCTTTTTTTTTAAAGATTTATTTATTTATGAGAGAGACAGAGAGAAACTCTCAGGCAGACTCCTTGCGGAGACTTCTGCTGAGCAGGAAACCCGCCACGGGGCTGAGTCTCGACTTGAGATCATGACCTGAGCCAGAATCAAAAGTCAGATGCTTATCCGACTGAGCCACCCAGGTTCCCTGAGCCATACAACTCTTGATCTCAGCTCAGGTCTTGATCTCAGGGTTGTGAGTTCAACCTGTTTTCCACCCTTGGTGTGGAGCCTACTTTAAAAAAAAATTCATCTCCTTGGGGTTATCAAATTTCCATTTGGAATTCCCAGAGTAGTTTCCCCCTTATTTATTTATTTATTTAGGTATGGTTCCAAACTACTTCTAGGAAGAAAATGTTTTTATTTTTTATTTATTTATTTTTTAATTTATTTATTTGATAGAGATCACAAGTAGTCAGAAAGGCAGGCAGAGAGAGAGAGGAGGAAGCAGGCTCCCCGCTGAGCAGAGAGCCCGATGTGGGGCTCCATCCCAGGACCCTGGGATCAATGACCTGAGCCGAAAGCAGAGGCTTTAACCCACTGAGCCACCCAGGCACCCCTGTTTTTATTTTTTAAATGTTACAGAAAGGCACCATATATTAATAATAGTTTGGGTTAAGTGTTTTTATTTTGTGGTTTGGTATCTTTTTATTCCACTGTGGTAAGACTTTACATATATATTTTTTTAATTTTATGTATTTATTTGAGAGAGATCACAAGTAGGCAGAGAGGCAGGCAGAGAGAGAGGAAGGGGAAGCAGGTTCCCTGCTGAGCAGAGAGGATCCCAGGACCCTGGGATCATGACCTGAGCGGAAGGCAGAGGCTTTAACCCACTGAGCCACCCAGGCGCCCCTTAAATATGTTTTAAAAATAGGATGAATTCATTTTAACATTGGTAACTACTTCAGACCCATTACGAGTTTGGAATTTTCAAGTAACTTTTTGGGTCACAGATTAGCTATATACTTCTCTCATTTATGTATGGTTTAAAGAAAAATTATATTGACTATTTTGTAGCTTTGGAAGCAAAAGTAGCCATTGAGTCATTCAGTATCTTATGAAAACATTCTGAGTATTTTAATTTTGATAGTCTTTTCTGACAACTACCACTGCCATTCCTTAAAGAGTTTCGATTGATTCCCCCTTAAAGTTTTTGAATAGCTTATTTCTGACCCTTTTGTTGAATTTTGAAACTTCAGAAAAGAACATAGTATTTACACCACCAGAATTGTTGATACTACTTTTTAAAACCTAGTACGATTTCAGACTTCAAAAAAGTTTCAAGAGTAGTGGAAAGAATTCTCAAATACCCAGATTCCCCAAATGATAACATTTCACAGATTTGCTTTATCTTCTCCTTTTTCTTCATAGATTTCTTCTGAAATGTTTTACTGCTGCAGTAAGTTTCAGTAAGCTGCAGATGAGGTGTCCCTTAGGCCTTAAACACTTCAGGTATATTTCCTAGAATAAAGACATTTTCATATTTAACAACAGTAGAGTGAACAAAATCAGGAAATTAATACTGATTCAGTATTGTCTGATCTACAGGTCTTAACTGGATTTAGCCTGAAATTGCCCTGAGTTGGTATTGCTTTTCTTTTCTTTTTTTTAAAATGATTTTATTTATTTGTTTGACAGAGATCACAAGTAGGCAGGAGAGGCAGGCAGAGAGAGGTGGGGTGGGGAAGCAGGCTCCCTTGCCAGGATCCTCAGATCATAACCTGAGCAGAAGCAGAGGCTTAACCCACTGAGCCACCCAGGCGCCCCTTGCTTTTTTTTTTTTTAAAGCAACTTTATTAAGGTGTAGTTAACACACAAAATACACTCTTTGTAACGTGTAATTTGATGAGTTTTTGGTAAATGTTCAGAGTTGTGCATCTGTTACCTCAAAAAGGATTCCTCTTCCTTTTTGCATGCCACTCCTTGTTCCCACCTCAGCTCCAGTCCACCACTAATGTTTCTCTGTAGGTAGTATTGCTTTTTAATGATTGAAGTTGGTAAAACAGCTAAGTGGAAATCTCAGAAAAAGATCAGTTCCCTTTTTGGAGACTTGAGTATTTTCATATCTCTGAAAAGTTTTCCTGCAAAAGAAATTTTTTTGTTAATCAAGCATTTCCCATTCTTGAGACATGGAACACTTTTTCTTAGGAATAGTTCCTGAAGACTTTCTTTTTGTAGAAATTCAGTTTGAGAAATGATGTTTTGAAGGGTTTGCTTTGCTTAGGCTGGGGCAGGTGTGTCAGGCCATTGTACCCTGCAGGCTATAAACAAGCGAACGATGCATTCTATAGTCATGATCATTTATATTCAGTGTAGAGCCACTGGGCTGGCTGTGTAACTATATAATATCTTCAGTTTGCTCTTTCAGAGCTAATAAAACCAATACTTAGAAAAGAACCTGACATAAAATTGGAGATAGATACTTGTTGAATGAATGAATGAGTTGTATACTCATTTACTAAGGAGAATCTGTTGGTTCTTTTACCTCTTACCATTTGAAATTTGGCACTGTGTCGTGATGGCGTTAGCCACTGTATCTATTCCTGGTGAAATAATTTGTTTTCTGTTGGGATAAATGTGCAGTGGAGGAATGGTTGTAAGCAGTAAGTAGTATAGGAAAAAAAGAGGGATTTAAAAGTGTAAAGAGGAGATGGGGCACCTGGGTGGCTCAGTGGGTTAAAGCCTCTGCCTTCAGCTCAGGTCATGATCCCAGGGTCCTGGGATCAAGTCCCGCATGGGGCTCTCTGCTTGGCAGGGAGCCTGCTTCCTGCTCTCTCTGCCTGCTGCTCTGCCTACTTGTGATCTCTGTCTGTCAAATAAATAAATAAAATCTAAAAAAAAAATAAAATAAAAGTGTAAAAAAAAAAAAGAAATGCAGAATGCATGCATATTTTGAATGGTAAAGATAAATCTTATTTGCAAGGGTTTTTTTTTTTTAAGTGTTTTTAGATGGAGGAGACTAGATTTATTGAGATAAAATTTGCATGCAATATAATGCACCCATTTTAATTTCAGTTAATTTTGACAAATGCATAATAAACCCATATGACCACTGCCATGCTAGAGATAAGGAACACTTGCATCATAGGTGCTTGTTTTTGTTACTTTGGGCCATAAGGTTTCATACGTACTGGGTAAAAATGCTTTGAGCCTTCTAAAAGTGAAATGAGCTCCAAAGTGAAAGTGAAAAAAGTGAAAAAATACAAGTATTTTAAAATATTATTTAAGTCATTTCAGTGCTAATAGAATAACCTTTGCATTCCTTTTCTTAAACCTCACACATGACCCCTCAGCAGCAGTTGGCTACCTTCAAAGTACTGCATCCAGGATCTAACACTTCAGCCACTTCTGCCTATTTCAGGCCACCCTCTCTGGACTGTGTTATTGGCAGTAGTGTCCTGCTTCTTCTACCCTTGTTCTCCAGTCTTAACACAGTGGCCAGTGACACTGTTAAAATATAAGTCAGGTCAGAAGTCTTTCAAATGTTTTCCATCTCATTCATAGTAAAAATCAAAACCTTTACAGTGGCCTACGAAGTACTACATTCTCTGAATCCCCTCCCCCAAGTAGTACTTGGTTGGCATTTATCTTGGACTTTCCTCAGAAGTACTCTGTTCCAGCTCTTGGCCTTGCTTTCCTCCCATAAACGCTCCATACCCACCTCGGGCTTTTTGTATTTGCTGTTTACTTTGCTTGGAAGGCCATTACCGTCAGATACAAGGCTTCTGCCAAGGCCCCTTTGGAGTCTTTTGTTCAATTTGCCTACCTTCTTGGTGAGGCCTGACCACCATATTTTAGTAGTTCCTAGTCTTTTCCCTGCTTTATTCTGCAAAGTACTTACCAACTTTGAATCTCTGTATAATTTGTAGTGAGAGTATTACCGTTTATCAACTGTAGGTAAAAACTGATAAACTTTGCTTATGGTTATAAAAGTTTATTCTCATTTTCACATGTGAAAACAAGTCATTTTGTAAAAGGTATTGATACTCTCATTTTCGGATGTTTAAAATGAACATTAATATTTATCAGTGATCATCAGAATTGTAGTTTTCTGGCCACAGGAGGGACCATTGTCTTACTAAGAATACCTTCACTTTTGAAGCTCGCCTGTGAATAAGCAAGCTGTGAACGGTGCTAAATGAAAGGGCCATAGAACACAGAAAAATTAGAAGTGAGTGGAATGGATATATTGGCATAAATAAAGACATAATCTGGTTAGTTTGTACAGAATGAATTATACATTTAAAAGTCATGAAATAGAATTTGAATTTAAAAAATAGTACTTACAGCTAATATTTGACAATAAATGATTCTAGAGATGAATTCATGCTCCAATCTTTGTAAACATTGTGAGGCTAGGCACTGGGTCATTGCTAGCATAGTACTGGCACGTGGGAGCTTCTTAATCGGTTTACTGATTCATTCATTGATTTATTTATTCAACAGGTATTATTATCAACTGCTCTCCTAAGAAAGTGCTGAGATAGAGTATTATAATGATAATAGAAGAGTTTCTGTAAGTAGGACAGTAGCCCTCTATTAAAAGGAGATACACTCCTGCCCCTTTTATATAGAATATTTGTTTTTGTTTTTGGGCAAAAGTTTTATAAAAAGATTATTTAAAAATTCAACACTTCTACGGTCATTAATTAGTTGCATTTTTCTTTTTAATTTATGCTGATACTTAGTATTTTAAAGTATTTGCTTATTTCCTAAGTGTATGAAATCCTAGGAATTTATTTTATTTGTAAAGCTTTCCAAGTATTTTAAGTGTACTGTGTTTTCTGAAATTGAAGTTTAGATTTTATAGAATACTGTATTATCCTAACTAATTAAATCAAAAGAACACTGAGGAAGAACAGCTCTGAGTCTGAAGGGCATGCTTTTCTAAGACCGTTTTAAAGAAATGTCTAATAAACAGGTAAAAAGATACTCAACCTCCTTAGTGATTAAGGAAATGCTCATCAAAGTGAGAGCGTTTTTTTTTTTTTTTTTTTTTTTTTTAATACCTGTTAGGTTGTTATCATTTAAACACTGATTTACTCTAGCAATGGTGAGGATCTGAGCAAAGGGCATTCCCATACATTGGTGGTGGGGATACAGATTTGCACACTAGCTTTGGAGGATGACTTGGAGGTAAAGTGTAGATACATGTAGTACTAATCTGTACAATAGAATTTCTTGCACAGTGCATAGATTTATATGTCCAAGAATGTTTAACGTTATAAGAGGCAAAATGTTGAATCAACCATCCATATTGAATAAATAATTATTGTATACCTGTATTATAGTAGTTTACTGCATTACAAAGATTGGAATAGAAGTTAATGAACTGATATGAAGAGATGTTAATGATAATTGAGGGAGAAATGCACCTAACAATATAGTATGATTATATTGTTTGCAGAAAAACACAAATAATTATATATTAGTTTGTGTATAGAAAGGTATTTAGAAGAATACAACGATATATACCAAACTGTTGGGATTAGGGGGCGAGGAAGTGGAAGACATGCACTTTTTATCTTCTCTCTTCTGAAGGGTGAGTAAATCAATGTATGAAACACAAAAAATAGTAGAGACAGATGTTCTTTAAAAGCTTCAAACAGCTCTAGACTCCTTCAGTTACAAAGGGTGTGGGGGGAGTTTTTCCTAGTGTCTGACAGATTTATCTCCTGTTGATCAAATCACTGCTATTTAGTGCCATCACTGGTATGAGATCACTTATTTTGGCTGCTTTTTAAAATTGGTGCATCGGATCTTCCCAGGACATCCTAATGTAGTTTTTTAACTTTTTCTAATAGTTTTGGACACTCAAGTATGTTGATGAAAATATAAAATTTGGTGGTAGGGGAGTCTTAAATATTTATATTTGTTTAAAGGACAAAATTAAATTTATTTTAAGTAGTAATATCACAAACCAAATGAAACAGTTCACTGTATTCTTGTATTAAAAATTAGCTTCTAAAAAAGAAAGTTAACTTCTGATTCTTGAATTTCATTCATTCATTGAATATCATTCAAGAATGGTTAAGAGGTTTAAGAGGTTTGCTTTTAAGTTTACCACAAACTAGGACATTTTTCTTATTGTCACAAATTGTAGGTTCTCTTTATATCTGAGTGGTTAGTATGGGTTAGTATGTGAACTTATGTCAGGAGGTTTCTTCTCTCTCAGGTTTATAGTTCACTGAGACATTCATTTGTCCTTAGGGAACTGGCCAACACTGAATCAACAGATACTGTATAACTTTGTACATTTAGTTTTCAAGGTGCTGATGTATGTAAAAAAATGAATGCATCAGAACATTTAAAGAAAAAAACTGTTAGATAATCTTCCTGGATTCTGAGTTTGGTTTAAAAAAAAAAAAATTCATTGATGTTTGGTATTTAGTTTTTGGATATTAACTGAACCTCAAAATTTTTTTCTTCCTTTATATGTATTCCCATATGATTGTAGGAGTCTATCCTGAATTTAGATCGTGTACATTTTGGGAACTTATTTTAGAAAAGATCTAAGTTTTAAAAATTCTCAATGGACAGACAGAGAAAAGAGGGTCTTTGCCAACTCCTTTGGGTAAGAAAACTTTAGAATTTTGCAGATACTCTAAAAATGAAGGCCAACAAACCAGGCATATCAAATTGCAAAGTTTTCAAATAAAATGATTTGTCATGATTTTTTTCTTTAGACCGCTGCAGTAAGAATGTCTTTCCCCCCTCATTTGAATCGCCCTCCTATGGGAATCCCAGCACTCCCACCAGGGATCCCACCCCCACAGTTTCCTGGTTTTCCTCCACCTGTACCTCCAGGTAAGTTTGTGGATACTGTTGTTATTTTTAACTGTACTTTTGTTATTATAGTGTTAACTTTAGGAAAATGGTACGTATGTGACTGTGTTTTAGAGCAAAGATGTTAGCACGCTTCTGTAAATGAGATACCTTATCTTCCTGTGACAGTACTTTGCATATCTGCCTGAGTATCAAACTTATCTGTGAAGATTTTTCAGAAACACCTTTATTTAAAAAGGAAATGCGTATTCCAATAAATACATGCTAATTTGTATGATTCAGTAGTTAAAAAGGTATACTGTGAAAGATTTTGCTCATATTTCCACATAACCGATGTTACTATTCCCTTAGCAAAAGAGAAACAAAACAGGCTCTTGGTTTCTTTATCCTTTCAGATAGTTTTTAATGCACACTACAAGCTGCTGTAAGTATATGTGTGTGTATATATATATTTTTTTTTCCTTCCTCGTAAAGAAAGAGGGAGAGCGTGCATGAATGTGAGCAGGTGAGCTGGGAGGGAGGGGCAGAAGGAGAGAGAGAATCCCAAGCAGGTTCCACACCCAGTGCAGAATCTCACACAGCGCTTGATTATGTGACCCTCAGATCACAACCTGAGCTGAAATTAAGAGTTGGATACTTAACTTACTGAGCCACCCAGGCTGCCCCTAAGTATACTTTTATCCACTGTTTTACTTTTTTCTTTCTTTCTTTTTTTTTTTTTTTGAGATTTTATTTATTTATTTGACAGACACAGCGAGAAAAGGGGAGTGGGAGAGGGAGAAGCAGACTTCTGGCAGAGTAGGGAGCCTGATGCAGGGCTCAAGTCCAGGACTCTGGGATCATGACCTGAGCTGAAGGCAGACGCTTAAGGACTGTGCCACCCAGGCGCCCCTGTTTTTCTTTTAATGCAGATATATAGCAGCATCTATGTATCTATGTATGTATCTGTATTTATGTACACACACACTATTTTGCCTCTTGCTTTTTTTTTTTTTTTTAAGATTTTATTTGATTTATGTGGGAGAGAGATCATGAGCAGTGGGGAGGGGACAGAGAAGCAGACTTCCCACTGACCAGGGAGCCGGAGGTGGGGCTTGATCCCAGGACCCTGGGATCATGACCATAGCTGAAGCCAGACACTTAACTGACTGAGCCACCCAGGTGCCCTGCCTCTTGCTTTTTTATGCTTGACAATATATCTTGGAGAGCTTTCCAAATTACCATATTAAAAACTTCCTCTCTCCAGAACTCTTCAGGAAAAAAAAAATTTTTAGGTTCCACTCCAATCCACAGATTCAGAACCTCAGCTATTAGAGCCCAGGAATTTTTTTTTTTTTTTTTTTTTTTTTAAGATTTTATTTATTTGTCTGAGAGAGTTTGCACAAGCAGGCAGAGGCAGAGAGAGAAGCAGACCCCTGCTGAGCAAGGAGCCCGATGCGGGACTCGATCCCAGGATGCTGGGATCATGACCTGAGCCGAAGCGACTGAGCCATCCTGGCGTCCCAGAAATTTTTATTTTTAGAAGTTAACAGTTTTTAACAGGGGATTCCTAAACATCTATTTAAGCATAGCTTAGAGGACCCACATTTGAGAACCATTATCTTAAGGTACATAATTAACATTGCTTGGCCTAGGAGAACAAGGGTTTTCCTTAGGTTTATGGGTGTAGTTCAGATATTTTTATATTTTATGGGACTGAAAACATTTTATACAAAATCAATTTCCCTTCCAAAAGACCACTGCTACAAGCTCTTCTTATTTGTATGTTAAGCCCCTCCCCCATGTAGAACCTGTGTAATTCAGGCTGAAATCAGTGAATGCGCCTGTAAATCATGCAGAAATATTTTGTTTGAGGAAAGCTTTACATCAGAGACCTGTTTGTGTGTGTGTGTGTTTTAATTTTTTATTTATTTCTTATTTTTTTATAAACATATAATGTATTTTTATCCCCAGGGGTACAGGTCTGTGAATCGCCAGGTTTACACACTTCACAGCACTCACCATAGCACATACCCTCCCCAATGTCCATAACCCCCTTCCCCTCTCCCAACCCCCTCTCCCCTCAGCAACCCCCAGTTTGTTTTGTGAGATTAAGAGTCATTTATGGTTTGTCTCCCTCCCAATCCCATCTTGTTTCATTTATTCTTCTCCTATCCCCCTAACCCTCCATGTTGCATCTCCACGTCCTCATTATCAGGGAGATCATATGATAGTTGTCTTTCTCCGATTGACTTATTTCACTAAGCATGATACCCTCTAGTTCCATCCACATCGCAGAGACCTGTTTTTAACCATTGGATGATCTATTTGAAATTATAGTGTTTTTCTAAAGAGCTTGACTCTTGAGAAATCAGCAGTACATTGAAGTTGAGTCTTAAGGTGGATTGTTAATTCATAACACACATATTCTAGAGGCTCAGCTTTGGGGCCCTCCTACTCCTAAGTCAAGTGTATGGCAGTGTTGGAGTAGGTGTGAAAAACCACAAGATAAACATGGCAATGTTTCTGAAGTATTATTTAACACTTCAGGAATTTGGGGATAAATCATACTTTTAAAAGTTGGAACAAATACTTATGCATATATATCATGGAATAAAATGGAATATTTGTATAAATTTTGAAGACATTTATGCTTGTAGCAACTCGTTGTATATCCTTCTAGGTAATTATGGATGTGTATTTGTTTCCACCTGCTGCCAGGAGTATAGGTTGAAATATGTATTTAAATTTAAATAAAATAAAATTTAAATTAAAACCAGTTTAGTATTTCATGGACCAGTTGCTGAATTTTAGTCAGTAATTTAGCTTTTCTGTAATGTACTATATAAAGGAATTTCTGGTGAATAGGGTGATTGAGAGAATAATGTTAACAGAAAACTGAATAAAGTTGTCAACCATCTAACAGATTAGTAACATAGGAACAATAGTGTCCAGAGCCATTTTCATTTGGGCAACAATTTTGGGGCAGTTCATATATCCTGATTTTGTTCATAAATTTGTAGTCTTGTAAGAAGATCTATGGGCCCTTACTGGTAGCCATGATACTTTTCTTTTTTTTTTTAAGCAAAACCCTTATGTTATGGTTTTATAGGGAAGAATAGTTTACTTTTTATTTCTTTGTGAAGAAATTTAAGGGATTGGGAATGAACTTAATCACTTATTCAGAATCAGGAAAGGTGACAGTGAAAAATCAGTGCCTTAAGTTCCTTCCTGATTGGTTGGTTTTATAGAAAAGATTTTAAAGTCTTGAATTTTTTTTAAGATTTTATTTATTTATTTGACAGAGATCACAAGTAGGCAGAAAGGCAGGCGGAGAGACAGTAAGGGAAGCAGGCTCCTTGCTGAGCAGAGAGCCTGATGCAGGGCTCGATCCCAGGACCCTGAGGTTATGACCTGAGCCGAAGGCAGAGGCTTTAACCCACTGAGCCACCCAGGCACCCCTAAAGTCATTTGAACTTTTAAAGAGCAAACACTAAATTTACCATTTTCTGATGAACATTATATCAAATTGTTAAATGGAAGTAGAAGAATGAAACCTTTTTTTCTTCAGACTGTTGCCTGCATAATTTTTTTAAGATGGGACAGCAGACCCCGAAAGCAGATTGTCAGTTTCTCTTCTTGGTCAGTGCCTTACTAATGTGGGCATTTATTCAGCGTGGTAACCTGTTAATTCTGAATCTGTTTACAGCAGCATACACTTATCATTTCTGTTAGGGAAATATATTTAGATGGTAAACCAGACCTTAGTTGCAGTTCATTCTGCATTCTGTGTGTAGCATTAATACTTTAAAAAGTAAATAATGAAATAATATGGTAAACTAGGATAGTAATTCAAGACCATAATACCCCTATTCATGTATAATTTTCTTGTTTTGCTTTTTAGCTCAATTCTAAGTGTGATGGTCACGTTCTATGTTAAATTAGAAAATCAGTTTGAAAAAGAACTATAAATTTTCCCTAAAATGTAATACATGCTTATAGAAAAAGGAAGTTTTTTTCCCCATACAGTTCCTAAGAATTTCCTTCTCCAAACATAGCCTTTCTTATCAGCTTCTAGTGTGTAACTGTCCAGAGACACATTGTACGTATCCTGGTGTGTTTGCTTATGTTTACCCTTTCCCCTCTTCTGTTGTTTAATAACTCAACCAGTACTGCACTGTTCACTCTGTGTACTTCTGCTTCTTTTCAGTTCAGCATGTGTACATCTTTGTAATGAGTACCAATACATTTTCCACTGAATTCTCTATTGTATGGTATTAGTAAATTGAGGTAGGAAACATAACTGTTAAAACTTTAAGTAACTGTCAGGACCCATGGGTGGCTCAGTCGGTAAAGCATTTTCCATTGGCTCAGGTCATGATCCCAGGGTCCTGGGATCGAGTTCCACATCAGTCTCCTTGCTCTATGGGGAGCCTCCTCCTCCCTCTGCCTGCTTCTCCCCCTGCTTGTGCTCACTCGCTCTCTCTGACAAACAAATAAAATCTCTAAAAAAAAAAAATACCTTTTAGTATTAAAAAGGACAAAGCAATGGTGTGCCTGGGTGGCTCAGTCTGTACAACATGCAACTCTTGATCTCAGGGTTGTAAGTTGGAGCCCCATGTTGGGTGTAGAGCTTGCTTAAAGAAAAAAAAAAAATTTCCCCACTGTCTTTTTCTGAAATTTTCTTTATTTTTATTTTTATTTTTTTGAAGGTTTTATTTAAAAACGGGATAGAGAAAGAGAAAGTGCACATGTGTGCACCAGCAGAGGGAGAGGGAAAGGGAGAAACAAGCTCCCCTCTGAGCAGGGAGCCTGATGTGGAACTCCATCCCAGGATCCTGGGATCATGACCTGAGCCAAAGGCAGGTGCTCAACTGACTCAGCCACCCAGGCACCCCTGAATTTTTCTTTAGTAGAAATTTTACCTGTGGAAAAGATGCTATCTAGATTATAGTTGATAAAGCGGGGGTGACTTTTTTTTGTTTTGCAAAGTTGAAAGTGAAAAATTAAGATACATGGATTGATGAATTACAGTTCTGAGCATCTATTGTGTTGAAGTGCTTCACATAAATAATCTTAGTCAGTCTCATAGGTGCTCCAAAGAAATTACCTCAGGAAAATTGAGGAAACTGCAGCTTAAAGAGCTTGCCTAAGATTGCATAGTTAGATGTGGCAGAACCGAGTTGTACCTAGGTTTGATTCTGAAGTCTTTTTTCTTTTCTTTTTTTAAAGGTTTATATACATATTTAAATAATTTTTATGCCTGATATGATTTAAATAATTTTTACACCTGTAAAGATTTAAATAATCTTTATACCTGACATGGGGCTCGAACTCATGACCCTGAGATCGAGACTCATAGGCTTCTCTGACTGAGCCAACGAGGCACCTCTATGTTTTTTTCTATTTTGTGCAATATTCTATTGACTACATTGTTTAAGAATCCTGATTTCTTTCATTTAAAAGTTTTAAAGTTTTATTATTTTTTAAAAGATTTTATTTATTTATTTGACAGAGATCACAAGTAGGCAGAGAGGCAGGCAGAGAGAGAGAAGAGGAAGCAGGCTCCCTGTCAAGCAGAGAGCCCAATGTGGAGCTCGATCCTAGTACACTGAGACCATGACCCGAGCCGAAGGCAGAGGCTTTAACCCACTGAGCCACCCAGGCACCCAAGTTAATTAAAGTTTTATTGGAAAATAAATGGATAATGTTAAATGTTTAAGAATTTATTACCAGTCTTAGCTGTAGAATTCTCTTAAATTGATGTTAAATTTGAACTGAAGAGAAATTTCAGAACTTCTTGAGATAATACTTTTAAAAAAAGCATTTTAAAATTTATCTTAGAAAAGTAGACAACTCGGGGCACCTGGGTGGCTCAGAGGGTTAAGCCTCTGCCTTCAGCTCATGTCATGGTCCCAGGGTCCTGGGATCGAGCCCCGCATTGGGCTCTCTGCTCAGCTGCGAGCCTGCTTCCTCCTCTCTCTCTGCCTGCCTCTGCCTACTTGTGATCTCTCTGTCAAATAAATAAATAAATAAATAAAATCTTTAAAAAAAAAAGAAAAGTAGACCACTCTTTCACTGATCTTTGCCCTTAGTGCTCGGATGGCAAGATGTTTTAATTAGTTATATACACAAGAACACTCAGTACAGTAGTCACTGGTTGGTAAACAGTGTAGTTGAAAGCCCATTAACTCCTCTATTTTTTTTTATTTTAAATATTTATTTCTTTGTCAGGGAGAGGGAGAGAGCACAAGCAGGTAGAGTGGCAGGCAGAGGCAGAGAGAAGCAGGCTCCTCGCTGAGCAAGGATCCCGATGCGGGGCTGGGTGACCTGAGCCAAAGGCAGCCGCTCACCGATTGAGCCACCCAGGTTGGCTCCCCCATTGACCCCTCTTAAACCCTCAGTGCATCCAACAGATGATTGTCTTAGAGATTTTCTTTGACACTGAGATTACTAGTCATATTTTTTGCATTTAAAAAAATTTTTTTTGAATTTTTAAAATTTTTAAAAAAGATTTTATTTATTTGAGAGCGAGAGCATGAGAGGGAAGAGTGTAGAGGGAGAAGCAGACTCCTGCTGAGCAGGGACCCTGATGCAGGACTTGATCCCCGGAGTCCGGGATCATAACTTGAGCTAAAGGCAGTTGCTTAACCAACTAAGCCACCCAGGCACCCCGATTTTTTTTTTTGTTGTTGTTGTTTTTTTTGTTTTTTTTTAAGATTTTATTTATTTATTTGACAGACACAGATCACAAGTAGGCAGAGAGGCAGGCAGAGAGAGAGAGAGGGAAGCAGGCTCCCTGCTGAGCAGAGAGCCCGATGCGGGACTCGATCCCAGGACCCCGAGATCATGACCTGAGCCGAAGGCAGCGGCTTAACCCACTGAGCCACCCAGGCGAGGCGCCCCACCGATTTTTGTTTTTAATAAAGAAACAGCAATAACAAGATTCTTTCAAGGTTTCTAGATTAATTTCTCATTGGATACTTTTTTTTAACTTTTAAAGGATTCATTAATACCGTGTTTACTCATAAGTGAATCTGTATTTGCATAAATTTACTTGCTTTTAGGATGTACTGAATCAAGTGAA
This sequence comes from Meles meles, assembly GCF_922984935.1. Lineage (NCBI taxonomy): Eukaryota > Metazoa > Chordata > Mammalia > Carnivora > Mustelidae > Meles > Meles meles. The sequence goes on along the minus strand of NC_060071.1, from coordinate 137,858,388 downwards.
CATGAATCAGTATCTGTCCAGATTTTTAAACTCCTGAGATAGAAGTATCCTGTAGTGGTAGTCTTCTTGCTTTTAGAATAGTTTTTTGTTGTGTAAGTTTATATAGACCAGCCTGTACCACATTGCTTTTGAAAATAAGGCATTCATCAGTAATCTAATTTTCATTAGTCATATGTTTCTTTAGATATGTTTTTTTTTTCAAGATTTTATTTATTTTTTTGACAGACAGAGATCACAAGTAGGCAGAGAGGCAGGCAGAGAGAGAGAAGGGGAAGCAGGCTCCCTGCTGAGCAGAGATCCCAGTGTGGGGCTTGATCCCAGGACCCTGGGAATATGACCTGAGCCGAAGGCAGAGGCTTTAACCCACTGAGCCACCCAGGTGCCCCTAATCATGTTTCTACTTAAATTAACTGTGAGTGGGATGCCTGGGTGGCTCAGTTGGTTAAATGGATGCCTTCAGCTCACGTCGTGATCCCAGTGTCCTGGGATCAAGTCCCACATCGGGCTCCTTGCTCTGCAGGGAGCCTGCTTCTCCCTCTGCCTCTGCCTGCCACTCTGCCTGCCTGTGCTCTCTCTATCTCTCTGACAAATAAAATCTTAAAAAAAAAAAAAATTTACTGTGAATGAGGATACCTATTTATGTGCCATGTAATATAGAATATAGTCATATATACTTGTATTCATAAGATTTAATGTGCTTTTTTCTTAGGGACCCCAATGATTCCTGTACCAATGAGCATTATGGCTCCTGCTCCAACTGTAAGTATAATTTTAAGGAGGAAATAGGAGATACAGTAGTGTTACTATATTTATTTATTTATTTATTTCACAGAGACACAGCAAGAGAGGGAACAGAAGCAGGGGGAGTGGGAGAGGGAGAAGCAGGTTTCCCACCAAGCAAGGAGCCTGATGTGGGGTCCGGTTTCAGGACCCTGGGATCATGACCTGAGCTGAAGTCAGATGCTTAAGGACTAAGCCACCCATGTGCCGCACGTGTTAGTGCATTTAAAGCTTAAAAAAAAACACACCACAACTTAATAAACTTAAATTATTTTTAGTATATAGAAGAGTAATAGGGAGTGAGAGCATGTATATCATACTACTTGAGTATCATTTTCACTCAGCTATGCATATTATGCAGTTGCCTTTAAAATAGGGTCCCTAAATAGTTTATGATTTACCTTATAGTCTCTAGACTCTTCTTATACTTAGTATATTGGATTTAGGTCATTGGGTCTTTCATCTTCCCTACTCTTATCTTGGTCCTGGGAGATAGAATGATCAAGACACGTTTGATCTCATAAATGAAAAAAAGACTATAAATGATCCTTATAGAAACTTAAATTTTGAAGTGAAATTTGTGTTGAATGTACTCCATTCTTTTCTCTCACCTACCTAAATTTTTAGCCCCTTCCAAACTATTTTTTTCTGTCCTCTGGTATGATATCGTTAAGCTTTTATTTAAAGTTTTCTTGAAGTCTTTACTCTGCTAAAGTGTTTTATTATTCATTCTTTTTTTTTTTTTTATAAGATTTTATTTAGTAGAGAGAGAGAGAGAACACAAGCAGGGGAAAAACAGGCAGAGGGAGAAGCAGGCTCCGTGATGAGCAAGGAGCCCGATGTGGGACTTGATCCCAGGACCCTGGGATCATGATACGGGCCGAAGGCAGTGTCCCTATTATTCAGTCTTCTTAAGTCTTAATTCACATTCATCAACGCTTTTGTACACTTTAAGCTGTAACACATGAATGAATAATAACCCTCTTAACTGTTGTTTAACCAGAACTTTCCTTTGAGTTAAGTGGTAGAGTATCAAACTTCGTCTGGAATTCCACTATGTGGGGGGAGGTAGATTTCATTACTTTCAATTGTTTTTTGATCCATGGATTTTGAAAAGGGAGGAAGGGGAGTGTTATTCAAATAAAAAGGAGATGGGAAGGGCGCCTGGGTGGCTCAGTGGGTTAAAGCCTCTGCATTCGGCTCAGGTCATGATCTCAGGGTCCTGGGATCGAGCCCCACATCGGGCTCTCTGCTCAGCCAGGAGCCTGCTTCCCTTCCTCTCTCTCTGCCTGCCTCTCTGCCTACTTATGGTCTGTCTCTGTCTGTCACATAAATAAATAAAATCTTAAAAAAAAAAAGAAAAAGGAGATGGTAACTCTGTGGGCAAACAGGAATCTGCTGTGAGAGGCAGACCACTGAGAAGACATGGGTCTGCAGAGCAAGGGGGAGTCCAATTTTTCTTGCATTGGATATCCACTGTTAGGCTATTTTGGAAAACCTCTGCATGACAGGTACTCTTGCTTTCTTGCATTTCAGTTAGGAAAAGGT